>NC_090927.1:243578164-253578164 GCF_040938575.1 Ambystoma mexicanum | reverse complement strand
CAGCTGTCTTCTTGTCACGCCTGGAACAAGGTAACCAACAATATAATCAGACTGCGCACACTGCGTCGCCTCGCATGTGATACGCCCCTCAACAGGAGGGCTTAACCAGCCAATTATCTTCCGTATTAGGCAACCAGCTAGCTACCGCCTACAGGAAAACGTCATCTATCTATCGAGTTTCTCTGCTCGATCAATAGGGATCCTCATCTACTCATTGATCAATAATCGCCAATTCGTAGGAAACCGCACACACACACACACCCTTACAGGTGGTCGCAACCTAGGCCAATCAGTGTCTACGAGCGGCCGCACGTGATGTTTTCGTGCTCCGCCCACCTTTCTTCATAGCGCAGTGGACTGCTCTCGCAGTTGTCCAGCTACCATTCACTTCACCGTCAACACTAATTTATCAAATCTTCGCCGCGCACCTTGGTAACACCTCCCACCTCCCGTATTCTATTCCTCCCCCCTCCCTCACAATTTCACATTGCTTGTTGGGTGTGGCATACTCACCAAGTTCTCTTGATGCAGGGCCGCTCGACTGCGTGCACCCCTCCAAGCGGCTCGCCACCTCCCCTCATCTGGACCATGTCTGGACACTCGCCAACCGCGGGCGGGATACTTCTCAACCGGCTCCCGAGGGCCAATATCCGGATTGCGCTGTCCGGTCTTCTCGCAGTTCTGCGATGGTCCTGTAGTCCTCAAAAAGGGGGTAGCGGCAGAGGGGGCCGCGCCGCCGGGCCTCCTCGCAACGAGAGTACTCGGAAAAATAAAATAAAAAGCAGATCTTAAACAGATCTCAGCAGTGCCTCCAACTTGTCGGGGGGTGTCTCCCGGGGTCGGCTGGCCTTCCGCGGACGTCCGGCTGGGAGGCCCCAACTCCTCCCGCGTATCCCAAAAATGAGTATGAGACACACACAAGAAGCAAGGTGGTTCTGCTGTTTATTGAATAACGGCAGGGATGGGTCTAGGATCGTACGCGTCCGTCCAGACTCTCGAAATTCGTGTGGCTCGCAGGCCACTTTTTGCCTCAGTATGACGCGCTACTTGCGTCACCTGGGAAAGTGAGCAAAAAACCTATCGCCACTCTGGATTGGTTCCTCGAGTGGTAGGGTTAGTATAGCATACGTATAGAGAACGCTGTTAGTGGTTAAGGGTCAGTCAGGTGGTATACTTGGGTTGTCCCTTCTATTAGATACTTGAAAATTGTTACACAAAGACCGCTAATGATTGGCTAATGTTAGTGGCGTCAGTGATGAGTGCCCCATGTTCTGATTGGTCGACTCGTGAGCCCCCCAGCCTGGGACCATCGTTGTTCCCAGCTCGCGGTGTACCTGTCATTTGCAACAATATGTAACTATGTGTTTGTGCAGACAATGCGTGGATTTGCTCATATGCCTGAGAGCAGACCATTCCCATCGCTGTAGGTGTCCATTGGGTCATTTCATTGCTGCAGCCTGTGTCTCAAACGTGGGACCCAGGCGACTTCTCCCTCCTGGGTCTGGCACCCTGTCAGGTTTGGCTTGGTCACGTGAGGAGAGACCGTGGTTGAGGCAGAATTCTGCACATTTAAATTGTACTTTCCACTGTGTGTCTGGCTTAGCTTGCAGGTGCGACCTTGGCTTCGGCTGGTGGCATGCGAGTTGCAACATCGCTCCCTTGGCTGTCAGTTCTCGCTGGGCGCATTCTGCAGGGTCAGCAATTGTACTCTTGCTCGTTCAATGTTCGTGGAGGCTCTTGCTTGCGGCCTACTTGGGCCTGGTGCATAGGTGGGGATGTTTAATGCACGGCACTTTAAGTTGCGGTATCACATTGCTTCATAGGCAGGACCATGTCTACGTTGTATTTTCATCACAATGCAAGGGTTAGGAGAAGCGTCAGCAAGCATTTAGATGGGTGCTTTGTGCGTCTTGCGTTTCTGCAGTTCGAAAAACCTATGTGAAAAATAATAAAGATGCGCGTCAGTGGGTGTGTCCGTCACCTACGTCATAGCACTGAGTATGTTCTTCGTGTGGATGGGTGTGGGGGTGTCCAGTGTGCATTCTTTCATGGGTGTTCTGACAGTTGGCTAGGTCGTCATGGCATCTCTAACGATGTGTTTCCTTACTTTTGAAGGGCTTAGTCGAGTTCATCCATGCGGCAGGTGTCGACTTGAGCAGGACAGGCTGGCGGGCAGGCTGATGGGCACATCCGTATGTTCCTGTACCAGGGTATTTGGTCATCTGGTAGATAGGCAAATTCATCTCGTGGCGGGTGTCTGGGTTGCGATCCTCTGGGCCAGGGGCGTGAGGAGATTGGGGGGAGTCTTTTCTCCCATTCTCCCACTTCAGCAGTAAGGGGTTAACGGCTCTGGCACCTTTACCGGCACCATTAAACCCTTGCTGCCCATCTCATAATGAGGCCCACAGAGTAGCAAATTGTGAAGGCAGCTTAGTGAAACTTACCAAACGCAGCTTAATTAATCATATCAAATTGTCATTAAAAACTCCACAACATAAAGAACTGTATTACATGTCCCTGCTACAACTTTTTAAACCATGGAGAAAAGAAGAAAAGTTACTGGATACGTATGACTCCTATGACGATGCTTTGAAAGTAAATGAACGGACTATAACAGACGTAAACTTTACACAGTACCAAACAATGTTTCACAATGAACAGCAACACAAAGAAGAACTCCAGGCCCAACTAGATGTGCACACTCCTGACAGTAGTCAACCTTCTGTAACAGGAAGCCAAGAACCACTTGGACAGCCACTAATAGCAAATGAGGCAGAATTAGCCATGACAGAAGTAGAAAACACCATGCGTCAGTATGAGAAATCTACAGAAGACTTTGCTGTACTGAAATCACAACTACACAATGAGCAGCATAGCATTTTCCAAGAAGTAACAAAACAAATTGAACATGGTGCGCAACATGAAAATAAACATTTTACCTGCCAAGATTACAAACCTATACTGCTATAGTGGTCAAGCTGGTTCAGGCAAAACATTCTTAATAAAAATCATCAGCAGCTTCCTCCAACAATTGACAAACAGCAAACTATCAGCTGTTGTAACTTACCCCAAATGTTTAGCTGCCTACAACATAGGTGGTGTCACTTTACTCCGATTACTACTCTTTCCAGTAGAGCACCAAAACAAATTTGACTATTACAAACTTTCTACAGAAGCTGCAATGGAACTACGCATAGTTTTCAAACAAATGAAAATGCTGCTAATAGATGAGGGGAGCATGGTCTCCAACCTAATGTTGGTTTTAATTCAACTCAGACTACAAGAGGTCCTCAAAATAGACTACGAACAGCTCTTTGGAGGAAAGCACATAATTGTTTTTGGAGATCTTCTTCAATTAACACCTATGAAAGCTGAACCTATTTTTAAAACCTTAGCAAACTGTGCCGTAAAACTCTTGGCAGCATAGGAAATGTCAACCTCTGGCCACATTTCCAATACAAGAATCAACTGAAAATATGTGGCAGTCTGCAGACCTGACATACACCAACATTTTAAAAAGTGTTAGAGTTGGTGTACTATCTCAGGAAGCACACACTATATTAAAAACCAGGCACATCCATGCACTCTATGGCCACAACTATTGTGCTACTGATGTCATGGAACAATTAGCACACAAAAATGTCAATTGTATGTCCTTGAGGCCAACTCTTGCAAGCTGTTAAAATTTGTATGAAACCATGTAAGAAAAAGAAATGCAACCAATAGTTCAAATTGCCTGCACAGACAAACTGGACATACATGATATGACACTACCCATGTGTCAACAAGCCACAACAATGCTATACATCTTGGAAAACTATATCTAACACAGCTGTTTTGGATAAAATATTAAAATTATCTTCAAACTGTAGAGTAATGCACAAACGTTACCTTGACGTGGAACAAGGACTAGTTAATGGAGCACTTGGTACAGTTGTTGACTTTCAAACATACCCACGTGACAACAGCATTCAGTTTGTCAATATTCAATTTGACAAACTATCTGAATTTAAAAGGATAGGATGCTCAACAGCCCGCTTCCTTCTTTTCAAAGACATGTATGTACGCAGAGAACAATTTTCTCTAACTCTAGCATACGCAGTCACCATTCACATGTCACAAGGTCTTACCCTAGATAAAGCATTGATAGATATTGGTAGCACTGTCTTTAAAGAAGGCATAAGCTATGTAGCTCTATCACGCTTACGTACACTTGACAGACTTTTCCTAATCAACTTTAATGCAAGTAAAGTAAATGCTGATATTTCTTGCATTCTAGAATACAATAGACTGTGTTCACTCTACACCCCCATCTAAAAACCTATCCTGTTCCGCAAAAAGCAAAAAGTTGTAAAAGAAAACTACTTCAGACTCACTCTATGCAGGCTCTCACAGCTATTCCTCCAAATAAAGTAAAAAAAGCTAATACTTCATCAAGGACAACAACCAAAGAAGAATCTACTGCTCAAAGTAATTCATCTACCTCTTCAAAGAAGCAACGCACACTCCCAACAAATGACTTGGACACAGAACTGTCAGGTCCATTCAAATTTTCAAATACAACTGGTGTAAATTGCTATGCAAATGTAGCAATAAATATTCTATTCCAATTGCCACCAATTATTGACAACATTTACGTACACGGTACAGACCAATTGTGTTAGTCCTTCATAGAAATGCAACCAACAATCCTGACAATACTTACAGTGTTCATGGAATAAGACAGGACTACTGTGCTGGAATGGTCAAATTCACTATAAACTCACAAGAAGATCCCCAAGAATTTCTAATGTACTTGCTACAAGTACTATCAAACAAAAACATACCTATAAATGACATCTTCCAGATTTCATACATGTGGAAACATACATGCACTCCTTGCTGGCATGTAGTGCAAGAAGAAGTTCCTAATGGATGCTTTGTGTATATATCCATACCTAACTGTGAATCCATTCCATTTCAGCAACTTGTACAAAATGCAAACCTTGGCAGATTATGTTCTACCTGCAAGTCCGATAATCGTTCCACCTTACAAATACAGACACATAGTAAATACGTAATAGTAATGCTTTTACGTTATAATGCATATGGTACCAAAAACAACTGCAAGCGGACTGGATTCACACATGGTCAAGGATCACTTGGTAAGAAAACCTTCACAACAATAGGTATAATCTACCATGCATGAGCCACAACCAATGCAGGTCACTATACTGCATATATAAAAAAGAATTGTGGATGGTTGGAATGTAATGATAGTACCATTACTCTAAAGCAGAGATTACAAGCAAATCTTTTAAACGCTTACTTAATATTCTTAGAACCAAAATTTAATAACTAATCTGTGTATGAACATAAACAAAACTTGAACTTCAAAAGTATGAGCAGTTAGAATATGCCAACAGGTATCTAACTGCCCCAAGAATCTGCAACAAAGAAACAGATACATGAATACCACTACAATTAAACAGGAAATAAACAGTACACCGTACACCTATTCAATTCCTTCTATTGAAATCAATGAAAGAAATATATTGTACCACAACGTAGAAAGTTTTTCTTTTAATCCAGCATGGATTTGTTTTCCCACAGACCCAATGATTTAATCAACAAACACAGGAACTGAACAAATTGCACAGTACACTGGTTTGAACTATAGTACTTCTATGAGGGTGGACAAAAAACAGAAATGTCTACTATGCAGTGCAATACTCATTATAAACTACCTACACTAACATGTGATTTTTTCTTTTATCACAGTGATTGAAAAAAACTGTGTGCTCCTACTACCCATGTCATGAAAAAACTGCATTCAACCACAAAAAGTCAAACAGTAAGTATATAACGACTGGACTCACAAACACCAGAGCATAACACACCCATTCAAGCAAACACCTGATCATAAACCACAATCCAAAATGTTGGGTATCTTATGCTGCCAAACACTACCATCTTGACTGCATTGCCTGGCCGAAACTCTTCATACAGCCTCAACAAAGGAAACAGTAAGTTTATAATATTTAAACTCACAAACACCGCAACATAACACAGCCATGCAAATGAACACCTCACCAATAAATACAACCTAAAATGCCTAGAGTCTTCAATACCAACAATCTGAACACAATCCAACAAAGAAACAAACACACATCATCTCACTATCCTATAAACACTATTACAGTACTACCAATCAGTACTCACATTTTTGAAAACATATCCCCCAAGCAGCCCACATGCTGCAGTGATTGTGCCAGGGCCTAGAGTCTTGGCTGCATGGCCTTCCACCATGCACCCAAGACTCTAGGCCCTGGCCAGAAGCACCAAGCATTACACACCCATATAAACAAACACCTACCAAATGACCACAACCCAGAAACATAATACATCGTCCTCAAAACTATGCACTTCAATTAACATACTAAAAAACAATTACAACCAACGTACAAACTCTTCAATACATACCCCCTTCACCCAGTTCTCTTCTAACGACCCAAAACCAACATCATATTAAACTAAAATAGCCAGTAGTGCGCCCACTGTTTAGTATGTCCCCAGACAACCGCGGTGACCGCGAACACTGCAAACACATCACGGCCTTCTCCCACCTAAACAAAAACAGCATTTGACCCATCTCTTACACCCCACCCTCTCCAAGCACTCATACACACCAACACACTCCACAAAATGTGATTTCTGCTCACTTCCAGTGCATGTCCGTGCATCCAATATGGCGGGCACATCGAAACAATTTGACGCACCTCACGCCTCAACCCAGCCAATCAGAGAACACTTTGCATGTCCGCGGACACGATGCAAGCCTATCATCCAATCGGTGTCCTGTCCGCGGGGCGAACAGGGAAGTGTGTCCGCAGAGCGGACATAGATATCACTCATTTTTTTGCCTTACGTTTTGGTTGTTTAAATAAAAACTACTGAACGGATTTACACCAAATTAACAAAAGCACGCTTTCGGGACCAAGCTGCCACTCCGGCCGCAAATTTGGTGAAACTCCATCTGGCGGTTTTGGCTGTAGGCGCGACAGAAATGTTTTCCCATTACGTCTATGGGAAAAAAATAAATTTTGGGACCCCCGTATAACTTTGCCCCCGCTTGACTAAACCTCACCAAACTTTGCAAAAAAAATTAGAGTGGACCATATACTTTTTTGCAAAGTTTGGTGAGGATTCATCCAGGGGGTGCGATATATATTCAGTGAAAAAACGTTGTTAAAGGGATGTTTTGGTTAAGTTGCACTAATAAAAACCTATGAAATTCAGTGGAAAAACTTTGTTAAAGGAATATTATGGTTACAAGTAAAATCAAAAAACCCCAGAAATTCACCAGTTATGGTAAGCTAAGCAACCATAACTCGCGCCACCACCAAGCCCAGCTAAGACTAACACCCAGGTCATCAAAGATGACATCCGAAAAGTGCATCATACAAAGTAAATGCACTAGTGTACTAGAATTGTTTCTGTTACTCATACAGTGCAGTGTAGCTGTATAGTAGCGTACAAAATTCTTTCAAAAACAACAGCATTTACTTTATTCTTACTCATTGCACCTCAGGAGGTACACTCTGTATTCTCATCTGAACACCAGTATCCTAAGATCCACTAGTATCGTGAAAACATTGTAATGTCCTTACTTATTCATGCACAGTACACTATCTTACGCCCTGAACCAAGCCCTTCACACATCTACACACACAGCTACTCTTACAACATTCCGAACCAGAAGAAACAGCCCATTGCACAATCACACAACACTCTATTTATGCCAGCCCTTATATTCACACACTCATTCACAATGCACGTGAATACATTGCACAACTTTCAAACCAACACTTTCCTTTTTTCTCCAACAGAGAGAACAGAATGCCTTCCAAAAAAGCAACTCTGTAGAAAACAATGAAAAAATAGAGCAGTTGAAACGAAAGCATACAAAATACTCATCCACCTCTAGCAGAATTTATAGCAAATGTTCAAACAAAAAAGCTAATACAGTCGCTCAACAAAACTGAGCCAGCTGGCAGTAAAAAAAACTATGGCCCATCTTCCAAAAAGTAAAAAAAATCTAAAAAGTAAGAAGAATTAAACTACTAATAACACTAGCACTACATATACCAATGTTAACGTAGCCACAGTTAGGCATTCTCAAAAATTAATTTGACAAATAAATGTTCCACCCTAGAGTACTTCACAATCTTATTAAAACAGCAGAAAAGTCACGCTCAACCTTTAAAAATAACCCTAGAAGACTAATACTGGAAGCTCTCATTCACACAAGCAGCACAGAACCATATTTCAATGAAGAGGCATGTAAACAAGAGCAGAAAAACCCAATGGTAGACAACATCATTATGGCACAAGAAACCCTCAATGAAAAAGTTTCCCAAACAATCTTACAATCAACTCTTCATTCGCCGAACCAATCCGTCCAGTCTACAAATGGCTCTGCACCTCAATGTGTAATGTACGGAAACAATCCTTCAAATCTTTACGCCAATTCCTCAATCACTATGTGAAAGTAAAAGAGAAAATTATAATACAAACTTTGCAAACCATGGACTCCTGTCCAGTGCGCAATTACACTGGACTGCGAGGACATTCATTTGCCTACATTTCAGGATCTGCTTGCAAAAGCACCTTCCACCACAACAAAATGTTAGCAACACACCATTCCACTATACGGAATCTCCTCCAGAGACTGTACTATGCAAAATGTCTTGCTTTAGAACTGCAACAATTTAATAACATTCATCCTACATGGCACAGCTAGCAAACTCGTTCAACAAATAGACCACATCCAAAGTAAATATTTTAGAAGTGAAGATCACTTAGAAAATCCAGTAACTTTACAGAAGAGTAGCAAAAACCTTACAAATGCCAATCTTGTATTAAACGCCTACAAAAAAGAAATAGCAATGTTTAGAAGAACATCTGCTGAAGTACCAAATCAAGTATGTGTTTGTTGTCGCAGAACTTTTTTTTATAAAAAGAGCACCAAAACTGTATATATAACATATAAAATAGAAGACAATCAGGAATACCAATGGTTCCAATTAGCTCTCTATCTTATAGAAGAAATCAAATACAAAATTTACTAACCCGTCAATACTTTGCACATACTGCAATACAAAGCTTGATAATAACCAAATGCCTTCACGGGCTATCACTAATAACTTGGAAATATTCCCAAGTCTAAAACCTCTCCAACAGTTTAATTTGTATGAGAACATTATAATCCAAACAGTATTTTTTATTTTATTTATTTATTTCATTTGCCACCCATTTCAAGCTATAATGCACCTTCAACCCAAAACCGCCAATTTGCCTCCTTCTGAATTACTAAAAGGCATTTGTGGCAAAGTGGTTTATTTGCCATTAGACCTTAAAGAAAATGTAGACACTCTAGGAGTGCGACGGCCAATAGATCGATCTTTTATTATCCTAGTGAATAGTGTACCAATGAAAGACAAAAGAATTTGGCAACAACTAGTAGAATGAAACCAAGATAGAAAAGTCCTATGATATGATATGATAATGATATGATATGGCATTTGTAACGCGCCTATACACAAGTGTTTCAAGGTGCGAAAATGTACTCCTACAATAACTTAAAAAGAACAATGAGTACTACAAAGAAATAAACATTCAACAAAACCTAATGGAAACCACCAACATAATTCAGGATTCCTCACCAACTTGCCAATTTTAACTTGTTGATCCTATTACGGCATCCAATATTTTAGGCCAGTATGCAATTCACCCACTACACTCCAAAGACATCATAGACGATGCACTAGAAACATATCAAATGCGTCAAGCCAAAGGATCTCCAATCAGCATATGGGAGAAAAGTGAAGAAGCACAAGCCTTTCCTCTACTCTTTCCTACATGGAAAAGGGAGAATATATGATGAAAGATGGACACAAATAACAGCATCAGAATACTGCTCTTTACGAATGTATTCTGAAGACCATAGATTCAGCTTTTGTGGATAAATGATGCTCCTACATTTGGTCATGACAGTGATTCACACATATGTAACCTGCAACATCCCTTCAGAAAGCACACATAGCGAGCTACATACAGAAATTGTACTCTTCCAAAAACATACATGTGGCAAATATTGCTGACGCAGATATAAAAACAAAGGTAAATACTATTCCAAATGCCACTTTGGTTTCCCTAGACCAGTTTCAGCAAAAGGACAAGTAATGAGCTTACTTTTTTCTGTTAGACACATTGTGAAAGGCAAATCGCCTAAAAACACATACTGCAAAAAAAGAAACGAAGCTTAAAAGTACATCAATGATTACAATGCAATCAATGCCCCCTTTTGGAATGCAAACATAGATATACAATACATTGCAGACAATGCCACTGCTGTTGCAAGATATGTCACAGCCTACCTCACCAAAGCTGAGAAAACAGAGGTAAAAGACCTCTGAGATGACGTATCATCTGACTAAACACTGTCACAAAAATTGCACAGCTTTGGAATAAAAATGCTCTCCCCTAGAGAATGTGGATGCTATGAAGCTGCAGACTGTTTAACAGGCACAGCCTTATATGGCAAATCTGAACACATAGTCTGGCTAAGCCTTGGCCCTGCTGCATCCAGAAAAAAGTGTTGAAATCATAACAAAACATAGAAACAATTGCCAAAAATGATCCCAACAGCCAGGACATTTTGAAAAACTATTTATTAGACACCTACTACCCAGAGAGAAGTACTGCTTTGGAAAACATGTGCCTATACCACATAGCCCAAAATTTCTCATACAAGAATAATATTAAACCAGATGAAAATAATGGTAAATACATAATCAAAACTTGTGAAGGCAGTCTCTTTAAACTTACCAAACTGAGCTTAATTAATCATATAAAGTTATCATTTAAAACTCCTCAACATAGATAGAGAACTTTACTACATGTCCCTACTAATCTTTTTAAAACATGGAGAAAAGAAGATGATGTATTGGGCACCCATGACTCATTTGAAGCTGATTGCACATGAAAGCAGTATAACAAATGTAATGTTCAAGCAATATAAACACATGTTGGACAATGAACGCCAAAAAGAGGAAGAAGTTCAAGCACAACTAAATGAAGGAACTCCTGAGGGCAGTCAACCTTCTGTTACAGGAATCCAAGAACCACTTGGAGAGCCACTCATAGTAAATGAAGCAGAATTAGCCATGACTGAAGTAGAAAACACCATGTACCAATATGAGCAATCAGAAGAAAACTTGGCACTGCTCAAATCACAACTCAATGATGAGCAATTTAGCATGGTCCTACAAGTGACTAAAGAAATTGAACATCTTTTGCAGCATGAAAGCTTTACCACTTACATACTCCTTTATGTAAGTGGTAAAGCTGGTTCAGGCAAAACATTCTTAATAAAGAATCATCAGAAAATCCATCCAAAAGTTAACAAACAACAAGCGTTCTAGTGTTGTAACAGCCCCCACAGGTTTAGCTGCCTACAACATAGGAGGTGCTACTTTACACCAAGTACTGCTCCTTCCAGTAGAACACCAAAACACATTTGAGTACTACAAACCAGAAGCTGCTACTGAACTACGCAGAATTTTGAAACAAATGAAAATGCTCCTAATAGATGAGGTGAGCATGTCTCCAACCTAATGTTGGCTTTAATTCACCTCAGATTACAAGAAGACCTTAAAAGAGACTACGAAGAACTCTTTGGAAGAAAACACATTATTGTTTTTGGAGATCTCCTACAATTAACACCATTGATAGGTGAACCTATTTTTAAAACCTTAAGACACAAACAAGGCCGCAACACACTTGGCAGCATAAGAAATAATGTCCTCTGGCAACATTTACAATATAGAGAACTAACTCAAAACATACATCAGTCTGCAGACCTCACCTATGCTAACATTTTAAAAAGCATTAGGACTGGTCTTCTTTCTAAAGATGCACAATCTATCTCAAATAGTAGACTCACCTATGAGCTATATGGACATGACACATCTGATTCTAATGTCATGGAACAATTAGCACAAACAAATGTAAAATGTATGTCTTTAATGCCAACCCTAGCAAGCTGTACACAATTCAATGAGAAAATGTTAAAAAAAGAAATGCAACTAATAGTGCATATTAGCTCCACAGACACATTGGAAGTGCATTGCATGACACTCCCTATGTGTCAACAAGCAGCAGCACAAATGAATAGCTTAGAAAAGTGTATCTCCAACACAGCTTGTTTGGAGAAAACGTTGACGTTGTGTTTAAACTGCAGAGTCATTTTGAAACGTAATCTTGACGTGGAGCAAGGTTTAGTTAATGGAGCAATTAGAACAATTGTTGGCTTCTAGATGTATCCACATGACAACAACATTCAGTTTGTCAACATTCACTTTGACAAACTTTCAGAAGTTAAAAGGAAAGTATGCTCAGCAGCATGATTCCTTCTTTTCAAAGACATGTATGTACGCAGAGAACCATTCTCTCTTGTCTCTTGCATATGCAGTCACTATTCACAAATCGCAAGGTCTAACCCTACATCAGGGATTGATAGACATTGGCAGCACAGTCTTTAAAGAAGGTATGAGTTATGTAGCACTGTCACATCTACGTACACTCACTAGGCTATTTTGATGGAAACAAAGTCAAGGCTGACATTCCTTGCATCATAGAGTACAACAGACTATGTGCACACTACACACCCCATCTCAATATTTACCTGTTCCTCAAAAATGTCAACTTGTTAAAAGAAAAGTAATGCAAACAGAATTATAAGAGATCTCCCAACAGTTCCACCAAAGAAACTAAAGACAACTGCTTCTCCATCAAGTAGCACAACCCCAAAACTATCTAGTGCAAATGCAAGTACACATCCAACAGCACAAACAAAGAGAAATATGTCTTCTAAAAAACCAAGTACCGATCCAGCAAATGACACAGAGACATAACTCTCTGGTCCATGTAAATTTTCCAACATAACTGGTGTAAATTGCTATGCAAATGTAGCACTCAATCTTCTGTTCCCATTGCCACCAATTGTTCAAAACATTTACTTGAATGGCTCAGACCTGTTGTGTTAGCAAATGCTCGTCTCTCATAGAAATGCAACAAATAATCCTGACAACACTTATAGTGTCTCAGGAATAAGGCAAGATTTGTACTACTGTTCAGGTATGGTAAGATTCACCATAACCACACAGGAAGACCCACAAGGACTTTTAATGTACTAGAAAGCAGAAATATACCTATAAAAGAAATCTTCCAGATTTCATACACATGGAAACATACATGCATTCTCTGTAACCATGTTGCACAGGAGTAGGTCTCTAATGAACAATTTGTGTATGTATCTATACCTAATTGTGAATCCTTTCCATTTCAGCAGCTGGTGCAAAATGCAAATCATGGCATATAATGCTTTGTTCGCAATTCAGACAATCATACGACCTTACACATAAACTCACATAGCCAATATGTAATAGTAATGCTTTTACGGTACAACGTAGATGGTACCAAAAACAACTGCAATCTAACTATATTCACACATGGGCAAGTATCTCTTGGCAAGAAAACCTTCACAACAGTAGGCATAATCTACCACACTGGTGCCAAAACCACTTCTGGTCACTATACTGCACACATAAAAAAGGATGTGGTTGGTTTGAATGCAATGACACTTCCATTACTCTAAAACATGGATTACAAGCAAATGCCTACTTAATATTCCTTAAACCTAAATGTATTCACTGACCTGTAAACCTATCGTAAATTAGTGCACTATAGATAACAACAGGTATCTAAGTGCTGCAAAATATATCCTTCTCAACTGTAAAACTATAAACAATTAGAATATGCCAACTGGTATCTAACCATATCCATAGTGCTACAATACTGTTTGTGAAATGGAAAAATGTTGCAATATGCCAACAGATGTACATTTAGTACGTTTTTGATAGCGCTTTATAGATTTATTCCCCAATGACCCAATGACTATGCAAACAGAAACAACAACTGTGCAAAACATACACTAATGTTGTTTCACCCATAGTACTTAAAATGTACTCATTATTAGGGTCTACAAAGTTTAGTCACTAACTGTAAAACTATCAACAGTTAGAATATGCCACCTGGTATCTAACTGCAGCCATACCACTCCAATAGTACTTTTAAATAGCAAAATAGCTAGAATACACCAACAGAAAAAAAAGTGCTTCAAAAGGTACCCTTGAAATCTGTAAAACTATCAAACGTTAGAATACACCAACTTCTATCTAACTGCACCCATAATGGTGCAATGTTACTTTCTAATACAGAAATTGACCAGAAATGAAAGTGCTTCAAAACATACCGTTATAAACTATAAAACTATCAACAGTTAGAATACTCCAACTGGTTTCTAACTGCACCCATAATACTGCAATATTAGTTTCCACTAGTGAAAGAGTTGAAATCTACCAACAGGAATGAAAGTGCTTCCAAACATACCATTCAAAACTATAAAACTATCAACAGTTAGAATACGCCAACTGTTATCTATGCAGCCATACCACCAGCACCTTTGAAAAGCCACACATCTACACCATTACATTTCTTCCTATTGCAACACTGCTTGTAACAAAACACTCCTTTAAGTACGGCACACTTCAAACAAACATAGTGTGACACATAATGTCAAATAAATGTACTAGGTTTTATCCTACATAGATTTTTTTCCCACCGACCCAATGATTATGCAACCAAACACAGCAACTGTGCAAAACGCACAGTAATGTTGTTTGAAGTATAGTACTTGGAAAGTACTAATTAGGAGGGTCTAAAAAGTACATCAATATGTGAGATTGTATGCAATGCAACATTGTGAACTATCCTACCTAACATATTATTTATTTTTTTTCACAGAGAAAGAAGCAAATATTTCCACTGCATTACCATGTACAACAAAGTCAACTGTACACCCAATGCTAAATCAATGAAAAGTACCATTTCCACTTCAATGGTATTGTGTCACTATCTTCCAAAAACTATACACTGCCTATACAGTATGTATAATTAGTATGCACATATTATTATAATGGTTGTTTTCAATGGTCGAATTCCATTTCTGTACACATATTAATACAATGGTTGTGGACAGTGCCTACAGCCATGCACCCAAGAATCTAGCCACTGGCCACAACCACCACAGCAGAATACGGCCATGCACCCAAGAATCCGGCCACTGGCCACAACCACCACACCACACTTGCCCTTAACTTCCCAATTTAAATGCCATCTGCAGACATCAAAATAGACCGCCAACCCTATTTTTCTCCAATGCCAATATCGCCATATCATCTAGATTTCACTCCCATTCTCTAACAAGCCCTCTTGTAGTGACCAAATAACCCCAAACGTGTTTCTCCAACTGCCCACCAAACACTTACTATTACAATGGCCGTTGCCAGATTCTTGGTTGCATGGCCGTATTACGCTGTGGTTGTTGTGCCACTGCCTAGATACCCGGGTAAATGGCCTACTTTTTAACCTATGAAACATCCTCATATCATCTACATTCCACTCCCCTACCCTAATAAAGCCTGCCTGAAGTCACCACATAAGCTGTGCGCCCAAGGCCCTGTCCACAGACTATCGCAGTGTCTGCGGACTGCTGCGCCCCCCCACACTCTTCTTCTACCTAAACAAATAGCCCCATATCATCTTTCTTTCACTCCCCCACCCTTCCCAGCCCCTCTTCCCAAAACCAAATGACACAAAATATGTTTTCCAGCCCTGTTTTCCGCTACGCTCAACAGCCTTCGACTTGCTTGATCATAAAATTCTACTCGATAGAATGCAGACTGTTGGGATCATTCCTGGAGGGTCGACGGTCACAGGTGCATTGGGGGATAGTGCCTCTTCAGGATAGATGGAAGCTATATCGAGGTTGTGCAGAAAGTAAAGAACGTGGGTACTTTCATGGAAAATAGCATAGATTGTGAAGCCCATGTCTCAGCCATCACTATGAGCACTAATTATCATCTCAAAATGCTTAGGCAGGTTGCTCCATTTGTTTCAGTTGAAAATCTTACGAAACTTGTGAGAACCGTCATCCTGCCACGTTTGGACTACTTTAATGCACTCTTAGGGGGGCAAGCAAAGCTGATATCCAAGAACTACAAAAAATACAGAATAAATCCATCCGCATTATCTTTCAGTTGAAACGTTCAGAACCTACTACTGCAGCAAGAAAACAACTACATTGGCTTCCTGTGGAAGCCAGAATTCAGTTTAAACTCCTAACTATCTGCCACAAATGCATCTTTGGGAATGCACCAGCATATCTGAAGGACGTTGTCAGCATCTACCAGCCCAAAAGAAATCTTAGGTCAGCGGAAGACTTCTTACTAGTACAGCACCGGGTGAAATGACCTTGTGGGCTCGGTAGGGCCTTTCACACCCAAGGAGCCAAGGCATGGAATGCTCTGCATATACTTCTGCGTAAGACAAAGGACCTTCTTGCGTTCCGGAAACAATTGAAAACATACCTTTTCAATTAGTACGAACTCCTGCAGGTAGATTATCGTCACTGTATCTGTCTCTCAGCGCCTGGATGCCTATGGGCTTTGGCGCGGTACAAGCGAAATAACATAACATATCATACGCTATGCACAGACAACATGGTGGGCATTTCGGAAAACTATGACGCACATCACGCTTTTCACCAACAAATTAGCTGGTGCGTTGAGTGTCCGCAGACATCACGCTGACCTCCGGACCAATGGAATTTCTGCCAGCGGAGCGAACATGGAATTGAATCTGCATACCAAACCCAGATATCACAAATTAATTTTTTACCTACATTTTGCCTGTTTTAAAGAAAACTACTGGATGGATTTACAGCAAATTTACAGAAGCATGCTTTCGGGACCAAGCAGGCACTCATGCCACAAATGTGGTCAAAATCTGTCCAACGGTTTGGGCTGTAGGCATGAGCAACATTTATTTTCCATTGCGTGTAGGAAAAAAAAACGTTTTGGAACACCCTGTATAACTTTGCCCCCCCTAACGAAACCTCACCAAACTTGCCACAGACATTCCGAGTGGGCTATGTACATTTATTGCAAAGTTTCGCAAGGAATTGTCTAGGGAGAGAGAAGTTACAAGCCGCCCAAAAAGTGCTCTTCCTATGAGTTGAGCAACTTAACCATAACTACAGGGCCACTACTGCAGGCCCTGTAATATATTAGGGTGGCGGTCACCGCCCTATATTTAAGGTGAGTCGAACTCCCATAGGAAACTCAAATAATTCTATTGTGTGACTTATTGGGCTGAAATGTTGAAGTTAGTTTGGAATGAGTAGGCCCCTCCAGACAGCAAAGTCTCATAAAGAGTCATAAACAAATACAAAAGTTATTAAGAAGTCAAAAAAGAAAGTTGCGACCTATTTCCCATTCATTTTCCCATACACAAACGCGGTAAATGTTTGCTGGACCGCACAGCCAAAATCGCTGGATAAATTTGGACCAAGTGCAAAACAACTTAGACACAAAGCATTTAAAGGAGACCTTTTTGAGGTTTGGGGTTATTCCGTGCAGTCATTTTTTAAATATTTGATGGGGAAGGGGGTTTCCCCTTCTCAAAAATAGATATATCTCGGGTAAATTGCCAAAACCAGGGCTATAGCCGAGCATATCGGAAAATGAGAAGTAGGGAAAATGCTATTTGCAGGTCACAAAACATGCAAATGCCATTTGTGTAGAGGTGGCTAGGGTGACTAGGGGACATCAAGTGAAATTTGGCAGTTGGAGAGGGTCTAGTGACCGAGTTTACAACACAAAGCTTTTCTGTAACCTCGGCTATATCCGCGAATAGCCGACATCTGAAAGCAAACTGCATCACCGAACAGCATGTGTTGTGGGGATAAAGGAAGAGGGCAGGGAGGTGGGAAGACGATCTGGGGAGTGGGGGTAGCTGGCACAGATGATGGGGGCACTTGGTGAGTAGCTGGGGGGGCACAAAAGGAATTTCCGATATTGGCGGCTATAAAACTACAGATAACTGCGGCTATCTGTAGTTCATATAGAAAATGACTACAGATAGCCGAGGTTATCTGTAGTTCTGTACCTGCAGCTATGAAAAAACATTTAAAAAAATATATTTTGACAGCTACAGTTAAAAAAAGATATTTTGACAGCTACAGTGATGTCTGGTGTTCAAATCACTAGCCATGGCCTTTGTCGCAATAGTGAAGGCAAGTCCCTGAACGCTCACACCAGAGAGAATACAACCCACTAGGGAAGAAAGGCCTGAGTCGATCTTGCAAGGATAACAAGTTTTAATCTCACACAAAGTTGAGAGCAACAGCAAAGAACACTGATGCTAAGGATGTTCTGCCAAAAAATGATGCAAGCAGAATGTTATAAAGAAACACATTGTTATCAATGATGTAAACATATACAGTAAAAGTTTACACGGTTGGTTGGTGTGCGCCTATACAGGATATGCATGCCCCATAAGGGATGCCAGGTCATTGGTTCCAGCCCAGTCCGTCCGTCTTCCATCACATGGGTGCCGCAGAGATCATCATCTTCTCACCGACGAATGTCAAAGAACAAATTAACTACACTCCTAACACAATGCTACTTTATCATTATACTGTGCACCTGGCAGGCGTTAATACTGGCTCAAAGGGGGTTCTGGTGCACTCTAACCTCCACACACATCCCTCCGAGCACCTTGCAATACAAATCACATGACTGTCGCTCAAAGACATTCACTGTCCGTCCTCTTTGAACATTTCAGGACTTTGCGGTTGGTGGTCAAAGGGCACCTGGTGCCATGGAATTCAGGAATCTTGAGGTTTAGTCAGTTATGGGCTATAACTCATGGTCGCTGGGGATGGGACGTGTCATGCTTTGGCCAGTATGAGATAAAATGCACAGCTGGCACCGGTCTATGATCACGGCCTTGTAGGACACATTCCTTACGGATAGAAAAACATCTTTGCAAAACTGTTAGAACAATGAATGAGTTTTAGGGCAGTTGGGGGTATGGTTTGTCCTCACAGGAGTTCGTGTGTGGCAGAGATTTCCCTTGTCTCACAATTAGTGCCTAGATCATTAAATTCTGCATTCGCCGGGCAGTCCTTGTTTCCAAACTATGGTTCCTAACATCTACACAGAATGCACTAACATTTCGACAAAATGGAAGTCTTGCTCGTGCCTTGGACTATACTATGCAGATTGATTATTTTGGGGTGGGGTCCTACCACTGCCCCCCCGCCCGCTGGCCCATCATAGTGCTTCAAATGCCTCTCACCTTACTCTAAAGCACTTAGGGGGTGGGGCGGGGTCTTCTCCTTCCCAAAATTCCACCCTTTGGTTACTTCTATAATAACTGACTCCTTAATACCCCTGCGCTCTTGCTGTCTCCTCCCCGCTTCCACATATGGCTGTGTTCCATTTATTGGTACCCAAGCCCTGCATACTGACCACAAACTCTCATCCCTACCCGCGTATTCCTCAGGTGAGCAAGTCATATAAATGCAAAATGACCAGGTCCACCCAAACCTCTGTATAATTCTCTATATCAGGGGGTGGAGTAATGATAGTGTAGGATAGGTGATCAACTTCATTTCCGTACGGGATGGGGAGCATTTCATACTTAGGGCCACTTTCTGGGATATCAGTCTGTACTTCACTATCGTTTATCTTGTGAGGTGCTTTTGAAACCCCAATTGAGACCACATTGGCACATAATCGAAGGCCCAGTTGACAAGTGCAAAATATAACAAGGATGAACACGATGATGGGCACCAACATCCTCATTATCGCTCTGATACACAACAGGCCTGTTTCAAATGCCATGCTGAGTCAGTCACTCTTCTGTTCTGTACTCCTCCCTCCTTCTTCATACGAACACCCAGGCCATGGACGGCTGCAATGATGTGGGATAATGAAGCATTTTCTGCATCCTCTGAAGACACGTACGTGCAGCAGGAATCACCAAACCTTTTGCAAACCCTGCCTTCGATTGCTGATAACATGTCCAGCACATAGCGGATTTGCATCATCATAAGCCTCAATGCATGCAATTCAACCTTGAGCACGTTGAACCCTTTCTCTGTAATGTTTGTGAGCTGGACCAGCTCCCGAAGCACAATCTGCAACCATTTGGTGTTTGCTGCGGCCTGCACTCCCGGCTTAATAGAGATTCAAAAAATGATTCTGCTAAGCTGAAAAGCCTATAGACTTCTGTTATTTAAACGAGTAATGCAGAAGAGTCTTTAGATGTGTAATTTGATTTTTTCATCTTCTTTAGTATTGGAACTGTCCTTTCCCTAGCATGATGCAGAGCTCTTGCGTGGACAACAGGTTTTTCTCTTTCTTTCTCTTCTTATTTTTAGAATACAGGGGGGCCAGTTGGTTCCTCAGCAGGCAGTGCTACACCCTTCAGGTGTACTCCTGGGAATACTAGTAGCAATTAGTGCATCTTGGCTAGCGAAAAACAGCCCCTCCATGATGGTGGGAGGTGCAAGTAAGCTTGTTGGCCACAGACGCAGTGGGTAATAAATTACTATTTTATGTTTTATTTATTTCTTTGCACATAGTTCTAAAATAACTTTTACAAAATATCTCAAAATAAAGTTTAAAATAAATCATTACATTTCATCATCACATAACCATATTCTACAATATGTATTTACAGTTTAAACAGTTTAAAATATTAAAAACAAATTTCTTTTACAACTGCAAATTCCTTCCTTCAGTTTACAAAAGGTACTTAGACGATTGCACTTAACACATTCTATTCCCCAGATTGTAAACATTCACCCAAAGCGCCTTACTTAAACTAGGCAGAAGAAAAATTGTCCTAAAACTGGATAGCTTTGTCAAGGTAGCGCAAGGTACTGTAACCTTTTACATTTAACAGTGGGTCATGGATCAATTTGGTAGGTCCAACCTTAGTAACACGAGGCAGCTAACACACACATTTATCATTAAAAGAATAAATACTGTACATTTTTTTTTATTCGAAAATCGAAATATCCTTAATCCTTTAATTGCCATTCGGGTATTTCCCCCCAGTGCCAAGGCCTTTTTTGATGATTTTGGTATGTCACCATTCAATGCCTTGTAACTTTTTTGTTACATGAGATATCTTGGACAGATTTGGCCCCTTTTTTCCCACATTTAGGCGATCGTAACGCCACCCAGGAATCCTAGGTTGCTGTAGGGGGGTGAGAGAAAATAAGCAAAAAGCGGGAAAATATTAGGTTTTTTCAAAAAATACCAATAAAATGATGTACAAAGAAGTCTGTGGTTTTTTCCTTGTAAGAGCTACAAACAAATGGTTTGCTGTGCTGAATTTCCCAATTTCCTGGCTTTCAAGAACAGGTTGCGTGGAAACAGGTTGCGTGGAAACAGTTTTGTGAGAGGTAGGCGATTTTGGAAATGTTTTCCAATTGGACATGCATGGACGGAATGGAAGAAAAGGGTAGGAAAGCCGAATTGGAGGACAGAAAGGCATACATTTCTGAAAGGTAGACAAAATTCCAAGTTTATGATGGGTGATTTGCGCAGGTCGGGCAACAGCTAGGTACAGGAAAATGCCAGAGGTTGGGAAAAAAGCTGTAAAATGACTGAAAAAAAAAGTTATGTGGTGGACATGGTTGGCTTGGTACGGCAATGAAATCTATGAATTTTGAGAAAAGCAATGCTCTGCTACATTCCCCCGACTCTTGCAGTTAGGAAAGCACAAATCTTTTGTAGTGTTTCACAAAACAAGCAATACCAGAAGCCAAACACTGAGCCATGGTACACAGGTGTTTTATGCTTTCGGCCTGCACAGGCGTACTTAGCGTGTGTAAATCAGGAAAACCAATGTGGTGAGGAACGACAAGCATACATTTTGTGAAAGAGCACCGGCAGACCTTTTCAAAGGTAGGTGATATGAGCAAGTTACAAAAGTGTATGGTGCCTAAAGCAGTGACTAAATGTAGGGCACATTTGGGAAATGAAAGGGTTGTGTGACAAAGGGCACCAGCAAATGGGTAAAAATGTTATGAAAACCACACAAACACAAAAAATGTCATACCTTCCCACGTTCCCACACGTATCCTGATGAAAACAGTATCTCACATGTGTGGGTGCACCTACTTGGGTGCAAAGGGGAAAGCCAAGCACACCCCTAACCCCAAGTGTTTTCTGACATCTGAATTTCACAATTTTTCCAGACGGGCACACCATACAGATATGGGCATCGGGTGTCCAAGCCACCAAGGAAAACAGGGAACCCCATGCATTTCCAAAAAGAGGACACCCATGGGAATCCGCAGAGGTCTGACTTGCGCAAATCGGGCCAGAATTTATTACACAGAAACCCCAGCAAAGTCCGAAATCTGGCGAAAAAAACACATTTTCCGCAAATTTCACTCAGCTCACCCACCGAAACACGCCACAAACAACACATGGCCTACCGTCCCGCATTCCCACAGGTGTCCTGATGAAAATGGTACCTCACATGTGTGGGTGCACCTACCTGGGCGCCAAGGGGAAAGCCTAAAAGACCCCTACACCCAAGTCTGTTCTGACAGCTGAATTTCAAACTTTTTCCAGACGGGCACACCATAGAGATATGGGCCTCAGGTGTCCAAGCCACCAAGGAAAGCAGGGTACCCCATGCATTTCTGAAAAGAGGACACCCATGGGAATGCACAGAGGTCTGACTTGCGCAAATCAGCCCAGAATGTATTACCCAGAAACCCCAGCAAAGTCTGAAATGTGGCAAAAAAAAGCATTTTCCGCACATTTCACTCGGCTCACCCACCGTATCACGCCACCAACAACACATGGCCTACAGTCCCGCGTTCCCACAGGTGTCCCGATGAAAATGGTACCTCACATGTGTGGGTGCACATATCCGGGTGCCAAGGGGAAAGCCTAAAAGACCCCTACCCCAAAGTCTGTTCTGACAGCTGACTTTCACACTTTTTCCAGACGGGCACACCATACAGATATGGGCCTGGGCTATCCAAGCCACCAAGGTAAAAAAAGGAAACCCTATGCATTTCTGAAAATAGGACACCCGTGGGAATCTGCAGAGGTCTGACTTGCACAAATCGGCCCAGAATTTATTACCCAGAAACCCCAGCAAAGTCTGAAATGTGGCGAAAATAACGCATTTTCCGCACATTTCACTCAGCTCACCCACCGAAACACGCCGCCAACAACACATGGCCAACCGTCTCGTGTTCCCACAGGTGTCCCGATGAAAACGGTACCTAACATGTGTGGGTGCACCTACCGGGGGCGCAAAAGGAAAAGGGTAACCCACTGGTAACCTCAAGCCTTTCGGCACAGCACATTTTGTTCATGTGGGCAACCTACAGATTTGGGCCTAAATAGGGAACCTTATGAATTTCCCAAAAGAGGACCCCCGTGGGAATCCACAGAGGTCTGACTTACACAAATCGGTCCAGAATGTATTACCCAGAACCCTGGGCAAAGCCCCACATGGGAGAAGGGTGCCCAAGGCCAGGGATATTACCGCTGACTTTGCTGGAGCCCTGGCTGCCCTGTGTTACAGCTTCTCCCCACCAGGGAGTCCCGGCAGTGTGCTAATACCTCCCTGAAGGGAAAAGCTGTAATGCAGCCCAGTCGCAACTCCAGGACGGTTGGAGGTGATGTCCCTGGCCTTGGACATCCATGTACCATGTGGGTGTACTGTCCCCCAAGCACAGCAGCAGCTCCAGGGAGCCCCGGCAGGATCCCCATTCCTCCCTGGTGGTGACATCTGTAACGTAGTACAGCCAGAAGTGGATTCTGGGTTTCCAGACAGACAACCCACATAGGAGGGATCCGCTCCCAGGGAAACACCAATGTTCTGCTGGCATGGGGGGAAATTTGTGGCCTGCACCTGCAATTGTGTCCCAGCCCACCAACATATCTGCCCAGACAGCCCATTCCCACCCACACCACCAACAATCCAGCCCCAGTCTCACCCACCCCACTGACAGTTGGTCCTAACCATAGAATAATAAAAAACAGTACTCACATAACCTTGCAGCTGCTCGCGTAGAAAAAGCAGTACACAAAACAAAAAACATGTGTTACCTACGGCCACACCAGGAAAAACAAATAAATATTTTGCAAGCATGCCCCCCCTTGCAAGCCATCCTTGGTGGTCTACTGAACCTCATCCCCAGTGAATACCCATTTGCCCCTTCCTATGGGCAGATATCTGCCCCCAGGGAGGCCTGCATGAGGTGCCCCCCAAATATTGTGGGACAGGCCCCCCAGTGGGTTGGGCAATAAGGTTTGGGCACCCTGGGGGCAGATTGGCACACCAATGTACCCATCTGCGCCAAGGCAAGTTTGGCAAACAAAGAAAATAATTCAAAATGTCAGTCTGCCCTTTAGCGGGGGCTGAGGGAAACCCTACACTGCTGGGAAATGTTCTAATGTGAAGGGGGTGCACCTCTCCACCCCCACCCCAATTGGAGGGGCAGCGCATCTCATGTAGCCGTCCCTGGGGGCAGATAAGGGGGGGCTGTCCTGTACTCCTCCCTGGGCTCAGAGGTCCCTTCCTAGGAGCAGATATCTGCTCCCAGGGAGGGCTGCATGACATGGCACCCACTCCATTGCAGGTGGTGGGTGGGGGGGTCAATGTTCCATCCCATTAGAAAATTCCCTGTCCCTTTGGGGTGCCCGACAGCCCCCCCTAAAATGCGTTCCACCATTTTCACTTTTTACCTTTGGTAACCCAACTCACCTTGCCGCAGAATGGCACATTGGTGTGCCAATCTGGCCCGGGGTGCCCAAACCTTACTGCCCCACCCACTGGGGGGCCTGTCCCACCATTTAGGGGGGCCCTCTCCCCCCTCACCCCAAATGGGTGGCGGGGCACCTCATGCAGGCCCCCCTGGGCCTCCTACAAACGTATCCATTTGGGGTGGGGGGAGAGGGCCCCCAGAAATTGTGTGACAGGCCCCCCAGTGGGTGGGGCAGTAAGGTTTGGGCACCCGGGGCCAGATTGGCACACTAATGTGCCCCTCTGCGCCAAGGTAAGTTTAGTAAACAAAGAAAATAATTCAAAAGGGCAGGTTGCCATTTAGCGGGGGCTGAGGGGCACCCTACACCACTGCGGAGTGTTCTAATGTGAAGGGTGGTGCACCTCTCCACCCCCACCCCAATTTGAGGGCCAGTGCATCTCATGTAGCCCTCCTTGGGGGCTAAAAAGGGGGGGCTGTCATGCACTGCTCCCTGGGATCAGGTGTCCCTTCCTAGGAGCAGATATCTGGTCCCAGGGAGGGCTGCATGACATGGCACCCACTCCATTGCGGGTGGGGAGTGGGGGGGCAACACCCCATCCCATTTGAAAATTCCCCATCCCTTTGGGGTGCCCCAAGCCCCCCCTAAAATGCGTTCTACCATTTTCACTTTTTACGTTTATTTACCCAACTCCCCTTGGCGTGGATGGGCACAATAGTGCGCCATTCTGCCCCCAGGGTGCCCAAAACCTACTGCCCCACCCAAAGGGGCGCCTGAATGACATTTTGTGGTGGCCCTCTCCCCCCACCCCAAATGGGTGGGGGGGCACATCATGCAGGCTTCCCTAGGCCTCCTACGTACGGCTGCGTGAGGTACACCCCCTCTCTGTTTGGGGTGGGGGGAGAAGGCAACCAAAACATATGCGACCGGCCCCCCAGTGGGTGGGTCAGTAAGGTTTGGGCACCCTGGGAGCAGATTGGCACACCAATCTGCCCATCTGCGCCAAGGCAAGTTTAGTAAACAAAACATCTTTTGAAAATGTCAGCCTGCACTTTGGGGGGGCTGAGGGGCACCCTAAATCGCTGGGGAATTCTGTTATGTACAGGGGGGAGCCCCTCTCCCCCCACACCAAATGCAAGGGGGGCATCTCATTCAGCCCTCCCTGGGGGCGGACAAGAGGGGGGATCTCATGCACCCCTGCCTGGGGTTAGATGCCCCTTCCTGGGAGCAGATAACTGCCCCCAGGGAGGGCTGCATGACATGACCCATGTCCATTTTGAGTGGGGGGGACAACCCGTACCCATAAAAAAAATCCTTGGTGGTCTAGTGGGGGGTCCCTCCCCAAAACCAACCAAGATGTTTTTTCTTTTTTTGCACCCATTCCCTAGGGGCAGATGGGGGCAGATGGGCACTCATCCGCCCTAAACTGCAGGCCCCATACTTTGGGGGGCCTGCCCACACTTTCCTGGTGCCCCCCCCAAATTGGATGGCTACAAAGGGTCCGCCGCTACCACTTGGGGTGGGAGGGAGAGGGCCACCACCCTTTCATGTCCTACAAAAAATCAGTGGTAGCTATTGGGCCCCAAACCCCCTCCTCTCCCCTCTCCACATTTCATTTTCAAATATCATTTTTTTTTCTTCAAAATTTCCCCACCCCTGGGGGCAGATGATCATCCATCTGCCCCCAGAGGTCTCTATCTATGTGCCCCCATGCTTCGGTGCCTTGGGGGGAGGGGACTGCTTACCTGGTAAGCAGCCCCCATTCCCCCGCATTGCTAACATCTCCCTGGTGGTCCAGTGAGATTGCTGGTCACGGATCGAGCGCTCTGCAACCGATCCATGACCAGCAATGCCATCATAAATGGTGTCATTGGAAAAGGAAGAATCTCCCTTTTCCACCAACAACACTTTTTGAACAATCCCTGGTGGCTAGTGGGACCCAAACCCCCTCCCACCTCCCCCCTTCCTTAGAAAATATATATATATATATTTTTTTATCCCCACCCCTGGGGGCAGATGATCATCCATCTGCCCCCAGGGCTCTCCAGAGCTGTGGCGCCATGCTTTGGGGGCTTGGGGGAGAGGGGTCCACTTACCTAGTTACCCCTCCCCCGCTCCCACAACAAATCCCTGGTGGTCCATTGGACTTGCTGGCCACGGATCGAGCGCTCTGCGCCCGATCCGTGACCAGCAATGCTGTTACACAAGGTATCGTTGGAAAGGTGAGAATCTCCCCTTCCAATGATACCTGCCTCGATCTCCAGCTTGAAATACAGCCGGAGATCAAGGCAGAGGGAGAAGGGCACTCACCTTCTCTCTTCACCGCGGCAGCCGAAAATGGCTGCCGCAGTGACTTTTCTTTCAATTTCATGTCGGCGTGCATCATGAACCCCGAAGTGAAATTGAAGGTATCATCCTTAATAAAGTCATAACAATATACCATACGCCTTAATATATTCATATATTCAGAGCTCAAAATTGAACATTCCGTGAATAGATGTTTTGCCGTCTCGAGTATCCCGGGTTTTTTACACAGGTAGCAACATCTCTATTTAAGGGGAATACCCGAGTATGCACCCACGGTCACAAATATTGGTAATTGGTTCATTCGCAATCTTAGTCAAAGCTCTGAATTGCAACATTCGGGCATTGCCTTAAGTATCGCTGGGGTTTCAAGTATGTATACACCACTCAAGATACGTACACATAATTTCTAATGTTAGCAAAGTGGGTATACTTACTAACCCAGTCCTACTGTCAAATGTAGATAACTTGTCCCTCTAGAAAAATCTGGACACCGACCAATGTCCTTATAGAGGCTACTGGCCAAAGCATCAAATTGGCCAGTACTGCACCCAAGGGAAGAACTTACATCTTTCCCCAATAGTGCTAGCAATTGACATTGTTGACGCAAATTAATTTTAATATGTGGAAGACCTCTTCCGATGAGCAGCTCACTTTTCAGAGAAACTAACCCCAACTCTAGCCACCAATATTCCATAGGGGTGGATTTGCTCAGCCTCAAAATGCGCTTCCACAAGGCTCCTTCAATATAACATAGCCATCGCTAATCTCTCATCGTTAGTGCCTCTAGGCCATATAGGACCATTGGACAGAAGTATTGTTTACAAAGGGTAATAATTCCCTCAATAGAGAAGCCAGCTGTGTTTTTTGCAAAGCTATGGATTAAATGAGTCATGTGCAAGGCCTTAATCTTATTAGTAGCCACTATATACTCATAGACCCTGCTTCCACTCATATCTACACCCAGATATGGATAGGCTACCACGCATTCAACCTTACCAAGGGAAGTCTGGAAATCAAGGTGTTTCACTTTTTTAGATGAGGCGGCCAAGATCTTAGTCTTACCCAGATTTATGGACATCTTGTTTATGGCTGCATAAACAATAAAAGACTCAATCAACGCTTTGGCGCACTTTAAGGTGTAGTTCATCATTACCAAGTCATCGGCGTACAACATACAGGGGACACTACTTCCATCAACATTCAGGCAGCATCCCCTATCTGTTGCAAGCCGAGACAGCAAGTCAGCTGTAAATAAATTATACAGTAGGGGCGCCAAAGTGCAGCCGTGCTTCACTGCTTTCACAATCGAAATTGCCATGGATTAACCACCCTCTTCATTCATGCGTATACGGACCTGGGTATTAATGTGTAGTCCCCTTAACACATTAACAATCCAATTTGGGCAGCCATAGCCAAGCAGTTTATCTGTCATGATCTCTGCTTCCAAAAGGTCAGGGTTTTCCCAACTCCCTTGGAAGCAGATCCATAACCCAGGTTCCGAGGGCCAACCAGTCCCAATTGGGACCTTTTGGACCCAGTCCTGGCGCCAGTGGCACCAGGCTCATAAATGTGCCCAGTCCCAGCGCTGGAAGCGCCGGGCTCATGATGCTTGGGTGGACTTACCTGCAGCAGACCATGCTGCTTACTTGCCTGCCAGCTGAGCCTCTGATCCTCTTCTGTTTGGAACTACTTTTCCTGTTGGGTGGGGCAGGAGCCACTCCCTAGATTCAGAACACTGGAACTCTTCTGGAAAGCAGGAACTCTTTTCTTACCTAGGCGTGGCTGTGGAAGGAGACACCTAAGCACTACAGGAGGCTATTTAAACCACACCCGGTGGATGAATCTTGCTTTGCGTTATTCTGCATCCTCTGCAGCAGAACGCTCATCGTGTCTTCTGCATCGGATCCTGGGCCTAGGGAAAAAGGCTTACCATCCTGAATCCAGTCTTCAGCAACACCTATAAAGACAAGAAAGAACAGGTTAGCATTCCGGCATCTGAAAGACAAAAGCTTACCGACTCTTCGCACGCTCCGGAGGCCTTTGGCGCTGCATCCTGCATCTGAAAGACAAAACAAGGTGCTTTTAAAGACATTGGGGAACTTTGATACTCACGTGCCATTACTCCTTTCCACATCAACCCCAGTGGGTATTCCGGCACCCTGCAGCCGCTCCGAACTCGTACCTGCAAAATAAAAGACAGTTAGAGCACATCGTGAAGCAGGCAACAAGCGCTTACTTACGTGCTTCCAAGCGCTTCTATTCATCATACGGACTCCATCTTCAACTCACTTCAGCCCGTCATCCGCCATCGCCGGAACCTGCAAAACAAGAGACATCATTGCTAAAGACTTTAAAGACAATAGAATTACTCGAAACTTACCGTTCGTGCAGTAAACGACGGACAGCAGTCCTCTGAAGTCAAGAGGCCTGCGCTACCGATCCAGTGAAGAAACTGGTTACAGCACGCTGCCCCGAGGCAGATGGAGAGCTCGGCATTCACTTACCTAAGGTGAGAGCGTTAACCTTTGGGGGTCTACAGGAGAGCAAAAAAGGGAAGAGATAGGGACACCCCAATAACCCCAGTTCATTAATCCCATATTTTCTGTCTGCAGACATCTTACTCTTGAAGTCAGGCATACAGTGCACAGAGGTCCAGCCCAAAGAGCCAACCGGGTGCTACACATCACCTTTGAAGATACGGTAGTCGCCCAGTCAAGACCGGCGCCTCTGCGAGAATCAGGTGAGCGTTACAGAACGCAAAGCCTACCGCAAAACTCTCGCCCAGGCGCTATGGAAACCTCGGATACTGACCATCTAGCCCGGTTACTTGGGGAACTAAGGGCAGAAGTGCATGCAGCTCGTCAGGAAACGAATGCTCTAAGAAGGGAACTAATTATTTCCAAGGAGAGAACAGATGGTCTTGCTAGACAATTGCTACAGTCACAAGCCGGTCAAACCCCGTTACCCGCATCAGGGGCAAATCTTCCTTCAACATCCTCTATGAATCCAGTGCAGATCAACCTACCTGTGAATGTACCTCTGGCTCCGCCCGAACGATTTTCTGGTGACCCAAAGAGGTTTGCAGTATTTATCAATCAGTGCCGGTTGCACTTCTTATGCCGGCCAGCAGCCTTTCCAACTGATCAAGCCAAAGTAGCTTTTGTACTTTCGTACCTTAGTGGCAATGAGGCAGACTGGTCGATCCCTCTAGTTAATCAAGATGATCCGGTTCTCCATGATTTTCAAGCCTTTCAGCTTAGTATGGAAAAACTGTTCGCAAGACATTCACAGGGGCAGGCCTTGGACAATGAGCTTCTTTCGTTGTTACGACAGGGTAATCAAGACCTTTTGGCTTATATTGCATCTTTCAATAGACTAATAGTGGAAACTCAATGGCCTGAAGACAAAAGGATTACGCTGTTTTACAGAGGTCTACGTGGAGAGCTCAAAGACGTTTTAGCCCAAGTAGTGAATCCCCCACAAGACTGTTCGGATTATATAGACTTGGTCGTTCAAATAGATCATAGACTGCAGAACAGGAAGGCCGACCGTTCCAAGTTTGATGCTCGAGTATTTTCCAAACCGCCAACTCCTTCCAAAGGAGTAGACTCCGGGGAACCCATGCAAATCGGGGGTCTGAAAGGTCCTCTAACACAAAAGGAGCGGGAAAGGAGAAAACAGTTGCAATTATGCCTATATTGGGGTAACTCAGGGCACTTTCTTCGAGACTGTCCGGTGAAACCTGCCAAGAAGGCAGTAGGAGCTGCAGTTACCAAAGTTACAAACTCTGAGCAGGGAAACGACCTCGCCCGACAAGAATAGAGGTCCTCTTGCCGAGCGTGAAAACCAGTTCCGTGACCTCGCATTTCGTGATACCTATGGTCCTCATTAGCCCTGATAATCCGGATCGATTACATGCAATTGAAGCTTACGTCGACAGCGGTGCCATCCGCAATTATGTGGATCATGAAATGGTTTTGAGGATGAATCTAACTCTTTGTCCCAAGGCTGTAAAGGACGTCATTACTACAGTGGATGGTACGGAGATAGCCTCCGGGCCAGTAACGCATACCACTCAAGAGGTGACGCTAGTAAGTCAAGATGGACACCATGAGAAGAACGTGTTTGATGTGATCAAGGCCCCTCAGTTTCAGATTATTCTAGGAATACCTTGGTTAGAGAAACACAATCCTCTGATCGATTGGCGAGCAAGAACGGTCCAGTTTCCAGAATGTGTCTCTACTTGTCACCCTCCACCTGGTGTTGCACTGGCAGCAATTTCTTCAGAGACTCCCCAGTTACCTCCCGAATACCTTGAATACCAAGATGTTTTCCGGAAGGATCAGGCTAACACTCTACCTCCTCATAGGTCTTATGACTGCCAGATAGACCTGATACCTGGATCTACTCCTCCTTGTAGTAGAATTTATGCCCTCACCGAGCCTGAGAACCTTCACCTTCGACAATACCTGGATCAATACCTGGCGAATGGGTTTATTCGTCCTTCCAAGTCCCCTGCTTCTTCAGCTTTGTTCTTCGTTCCAAAAAAGGAAGGAGACCTTAGAACTTGTATCGATTATCGCTCCCTGAACCAGATCACCGTTAAGAATAGATATCCGTTACCTTTGATCCCTGAACTCCTGGACCAAGTCAGAAAAGCTAACATATATACAAAGCTGGATCTTAGAGGAGCTTACCACTTGGTACGAGTAAAAGAGGGCGATGAATGGAAGACTGCCTTCCGCACCAAGTATGGGCTATTTGAATATCAGGTCATGCCCTTCGGACTTTGCAATGCCCCGGCCGCCTTTCAATATTTTATGAACGATGTCCTCAGAGAGCTCATAGATGTGTGTGTTGTTGTTTACATTGACGACATCCTCGTTTATTCTTCATCGGAATCTGAACATCGGAAACACGTGAAAATGGTCCTCGAAAGATTGCGTCAACACAAACTTTTCGCTAAGTTGGAAAAATGTGTTTTCAACGTGACTGAAGTTGAATTCTTGGGATTCATATTATCATCTGGCGGAGTACGTATGGATTCAAAGAAGGTCGATGCAGTTCTCAAATGGCCATCACCATCCTCCGTAAAAGGTGTGCAAAGCATGTTAGGCTTCGCTAACTTTTACCGCAGGTTTATCCCCGAATTCTCTCGAATAGTCCAGCCCATCACTGCCTTGTTAAAGAAAAACAAACGTTTTGAATGGTCTACCGAGGCGGAACAAGCTTTCCAGGATTTGAAGACTAAATTTATCTCTGCACCAATCTTAAAACACCCTCGCCCCGAACTCCCCTACATCGTGGAAACTGATGCTTCAAGCCTTGCCATGGGGGCAGTTCTATCACAAAAGGACCCGGTAACCAATCAGTTGCATCCCGTGGCATTTTGGTCCCGCAAATTCTCGCCTCCTGAAATCAATTACACGATTACTGACAAGGAACTTCTGGCTATCAAGTCTGCCTTTAAGGCTTCGCGGCATTATCTGCTGGGGGCCTGACACACCGTTACTGTGATTACGGATCACCGAAACCTGCAATATTTGAAAACCGCAAAAGCCCAATCCTCTAGACAACTCCGTTGGGCATTATTCTTTGCTGAGTTTGACTTCATAATTACCTATCGACCTGGTACAAAGAACGGTAAAGCTGATGCCCTTTCTCGGATGGGAGTGGAAGAACACTTGATCAACCCTAAACCTGTACCAATCATTCCTGAACAAAGAATTCTGGGTGTAATCGCCACAGAATCCATAGAGGAAGTTAAGGATAAAGCCAGGCAACTTGTAACTCCAGCAGACATACAGAATTGGCATCTGCAGGGAAAGGACTTTGCAGTAAAGGACAACTTATTGTATTTCCAAGAACGATTATACCTACCCAGCACAGATTTACAGAAAAAAGTAATCTCCTGTTATCACGATTCTTTAATGGAAGGTCATCCCGGTATGGCCAAGACCTCAGAAAAGATCAAGCGCTACTTCTGGTGGCCGTCTTGGAAAAAAGATATTAGAGACTTTATAATGTCTTGTGGAGTATGCGACCAAAACAAGAGTCAAAAGGAAAGACCAGCAGGCCTCTTACGCCCTATTGACATCCCACCTCGCCCTTGGCATACGCTTTCTATGGACTTCATCACAGATCTACCTCCATGCTCCGGATACAATACGATTCTAGTAATCGTGGACTTATTCTCCAAGATGGCGCATTTCATTCCGCTCAAAGGCTTGCCAACAGCAGCAACTCTGGCCCGAGAATTTCTCGAAAACATCGTCCGACTACACGGTTTTCCTTCGGTTCTAATTTCGGATCGAGGTAGTCAATTTATTTCTCATTTTTGGCGAAGTTGCTGTCGGTCGGCTCAAATTGATGTGAGACTATCGACCAGTCACCACCCTCAGACCGACGGACAAACCGAGAGGACCAATCAAACTCTGGAACAGTATTTACGCTGCATGCTGCAACAAACTGAAAAAACTTGGAAACACATCCTTTGGATAGCCCAATATGCCTACAATAACTCTGTCCATTCGGGAACTGGGAAAACACCGTTTTTTCTTTTGTACGGCAGTCACCCTCGAACCTCGGAGTTGGATCCCCTCCAAGATCTTGAAACACCAGCAGTAGACTACCTGCATTCTACAATCACCCAAGCCTTTAAGGAAGCTGTTTCTCACCTTCAAAGGGCTAAAGAACAATACAAGTAAGGAGCAGATCAACATCGGAAGGAAGCCCCTCAATATCAAGTAGGGGACCAAGTCTGGTTATCCACCAAATATCTACCTCTAAAAGGGCCACGCACATTCAACCCAAGATACCTTGGTCCCTATTCCATCACTACCATAATAAACCCAGTAGCGGTCAAGTTGGACTTGCCCCCTCACATGAAGATATATCCGGTCTTCCACGTCTCTCTATTAAAACCCGTGCAACCTCAAACCCGACTAACTAAATCTCCAAAACCCATCCTAGTTGATGGAGAACTCGAGTTTGAAGTCAAAAGCATTCTGGACTCCAAGATCTCCAAATCTAAACTATTTTACCTAATTGACTGGAAAGGCTACGGCCCCCAAGAGAGATCCTTGGAACCTGCTGAATATGTCCACGCTCCTCGCCTAATCAAAAGATTTCACCGAACATTTCCTGACAAGCCAAAACCCCCAGAGAAGCCCGGTTTGGGAGGGGCCTTGAGGGGAGGTACTGTCATGATCTCTGCTTCCAAAAGGTCAGGGTTTTCCCAACTCCCTTGGAAGCAGATCCATAACCCAGGTTCCGAGGGCCAACCAGTCCCAATTGGGACCTTTTGGACCCAGTCCTGGCGCCAGTGGCACCAGGCTCATAAATGTGCCCAGTCCCAGCGCTGGAAGCGCCGGGCTCATGATGCTTGGGTGGACTTACCTGCAGCAGACCATGCTGCTTACTTGCCTGCCAGCTGAGCCTCTGATCCTCTTCTGTTTGGAACTACTTTTCCTGTTGGGTGGGGCAGGAGCCACTCCCTAGATTCAGAACACTGGAACTCTTCTGGAAAGCAGGAACTCTTTTCTTACCTAGGCGTGGCTGTGGAAGGAGACACCTAAGCACTACAGGAGGCTATTTAAACCACACCCGGTGGATGAATCTTGCTTTGCGTTATTCTGCATCCTCTGCAGCAGAACGCTCATCGTGTCTTCTGCATCGGACCCTAGCCCTAAGGAAAAAGGCTTACCATCCTGAATCCAGTCTTCAGCAACACCTATAAAGACAAGAAAGAACAGGTTAGCATTCCGGCATCTGAAAGACAAAGGCTTACCTACTCTTCGTGCGCTCCGGAGGTCTTCACACTGCATTCCGGCATCTGAAAGACAAAAGTTTACCGACTCTTCGCACGCTCCGGAGGCCTTCGGCGCTGCATCCTGCATCTGAAAGACAAAACAAGGTGCGTTTAAAGACAGTGGGGAACTTTGATACTCACGTGCCATTACTCCTTTCCACATCAACCCCAGTGGGTATTCCGGCACCCTGCAGCCGCTCCGAACTCGTACCTGCAAAATAAAAGACAGTTAGAGCGCATCGTGAAGCAGGCAACAAGCGTTTACTTACGTGCTTCCCAGCGCTTCTATTCATCATACGGACTCCATCTTCAACTCACTTCAGCTCGTCATCCGCCATCGCCGGAACCTGCAAAACAAGAGACATCATTGCTAAAGACGTTAAAGACAATAGAATTACTCGAAATTTACCTTTCGTGCAGTAAACGACGGACAGCAGTCCTCTGAAGTCAAGAGGCCTGCGCTACCGATCCAGTGAAGAAACTGGTTACAGCACGCTGCCCCGAGGCAGATGGAGAGCTCGGCATTCACTTACCTAAGGTGAGAGCGTTAACCTTTGGGGGTCTACAGGAGAGCAAAAAAGGGAAGAGATAGGGACACCCCAATAACCCCAGTTCATTAATCCCATATTTTCTGTCTGCAGACATCTTACTCTTGAAGTCAGGCATACAGTGCACAGAGGTCCAGCCCAAAGAGCCAACCGGGTGCTACACATCACCTTTGAAGATACGGTAGTCGCCCAGTCAAGACCGGCGCCTCTGCGAGAATCAGGTGAGCGTTACATTATCCCACAACATAGTTCTATTAACGACATCAAAGGTCGCCTTAAGATCAACACACATCATATATAATGTGCACCGACCTGAGGCCAGTGTACCTCTTATCAATGAATGCAGAATTCTTAGATTGTGGATAGTGCCACAACCTGGTCGAAACCCGATCTGTAAGGGTATCAATATAAATGTCTGAAGCACCCTTAATAATAAGATAGAGAAAATCTTCCCTGAAACATCTTATAGTGAAAGGAGTCTATAAATTTCAGACATAAGCCGATCCCCTTTCTTATACACTGGCAACAGAATGGACTGTTGCCATGACACCGGGACTATTTGTGTCAGACACACTTTGTCGAATAAAATCCTTTATATGCAAGCCCATACCACGGGATTCGGTTTTAAGACTATGTTGGCCAGCCCATTAGGACCAGACGCCCTGGAATTTTTAAGTTTACTAATAATCCAATGGATATCCTCTTCATCAAATTTCAAAGGCCACCCCCCACTATATAAGCCAGGTGGGGGGTTGTTACCACTTCACCACCTTGCATTTGGAGGAAATCCACCCAATCTTTCTCACGTATCGGATTCACTAAACGTTTACTCCAATCCCCCTTAGCTTTGACCAGCATATCCTATTTTTTCCTGCGGTCAGCACTAGTAAGGGAAACAAACATTTCTTGCCAATTGGGATTAAGGACAGAGTGCTTCCATCTCCTGAGCCAGCTTTGGTACTGTCTCTTGGCCGCATACGTTCGCCTGGCCATCAACAGAGCTGCCAGTCCAGAGTTCCGTATCAAACGTATCTCTTTTCGCATAGCTCTCTGTGCCTCTAATTGCAACATCAAATGTGTGCAAGGGTTTGCCACAGATTACACCCTTGGATTTTTCCCAACTGTACCGATTTCAATAGAGAGTGTACTAATCCACTTCTCTATTTCATCACTTTGCACACGTCCCAAATATAAAAGTTCAATCTCCCTCAATCCGGATATCCTATGATCCATTTTATGAAGGTGCTTTGCAGACCAATAAATGCGATTAGCCGCATGATTGGTATGAATATCACTACATCTACTACCAGTTAGTTTATTATGTTAAATGTTCAAACTCAAGGATACAATGTTATGATCACTATATTCAATAGGGATGACCCGTAATTCATTTGTAGCAATTAGACAGGCATTCATTCTAAAATAGTGATCTAATGTGGCCTCAGCCTCCTTAACCCTCAAGCTCTTAGGTATGTCTCCATGGGCTCTGCAATTTAACATAAACAGGTAACATGGTCGCATAAAAGCAAACAAGTCTTTACCCTTACGATAGCCAACACCATGTGTCAAAGTGCATTTGTTAACAACCTTAGAATATGCTAGGCAAGTATCTACATCCATACATTTACCATTTAAATCTCCTCCCAGAATAATCATGTATTCAACAGAGTTCCCTTCACCAATTAGCAGAAGCTCCTGCAAGGCTGTTTGAATATCATCCATTAGTTTAGTACTGGGGCGTATATAAACATTAATCAGCAACATTTTCCAATCACACTCGCTTCCCTCCTGCTATACTTCAACTGCCATCACATTATCCTTAGTCACTGAGACTTACAGCTGACAGGAGCGGAAGCTATGATTAATGCCAATTATGAGACCCCCGAAAGGACCTACCCTTTAAACCTTGTTTGGCCATACTTTGATAGATATAATATCCCTCCACTTGCAAGGGACTATCCGGCCAGGTTTCCTGTAACATAATTATGTCAAAGTGTGACAGGGTAGCCATTGAACCGTTCTTACTTAATAAACTAACCTTGTTACTTATGCGCTCAGGGGTCATCCCCACCATAGGTTCCCCCCATGTAATAGCTTCATATTTACGGCACCTTTCCCAACTGCCCCTGCCAACTGACTACTCCTTATTAGATGAATCCTTCCACCGGCCCCCCTCACTAACTGAGGGGCCCATACTATGCGTCAATACCAATTGTTGGCAAAGCTGAAAATTAGATGACCTCTTCTGGTGACATACCGTTAGTTTCAAACCTAATGTGAATAATACTTTAGTATTGGCACATAAAAGGGACACTGCAGAAGTTGATGCAAATTCAATCAGGACCCAATTTGTCATACTCCCCCACTTTGGAAGCTTTATTTCAGCATGTCATCAGAGGTAATAGCAGCCAGCCAAGGCACAGCCGTCTAAAATCTCAGTAGGCAGATCTATTTAGAAATGGGCTTTGCTCTGAGGTATTAATCTCATCAAGCCTTATCGAATTCCCCAGTCTTCGTTGCGGCACTATGCTACTACCTGTGTGGGCGCCAATGTCACCCGGCTCATGACTATTCTTAATATCTCCGATGTAAGCAGGCGAAGGACCAACCAAAACCACCCAATTTGAAGCCAATAAAGAGGATACGGTCGCAGGATCAGCCACCCTGGTAGTTCCGTTACGGGGTCTATATTTCCATACACCACCCTCTTCTCTTTACTCAGCATGGTACTAGAGGGGGGAACATTGAGAGTCATCTTAGCCTGCCTTAGTGCGAATGCACCGTGAGTACTACGCCTTTGCCTCTGAGCTAGGATTAAGATCGCCGCCTCAGCAGAAAAGGTAAAATCAATCTTAATAGTTCCAGATCGGGTCCACTTATCAAGCGGACCGTGAAGTATCACTGTGCGTCTTGACCCATCACATTGTACTCGCGTAATCACATTTGATACTTTTGACGTTTTCAATATACCTCCACTCAGTGGCAGCCCTCTAGGTTCAATAATCAACTGTTTCGGGCTACTAGGGCTCATCCTTTTGTCAGATCGTAGCACCTTTTCTTGTTCTATGGGCTCAGGGTCTGAGGGAAATGTTTTCATCATTGAGATTTCCACAAATAATGCTTCTAGTGTATCCTCCTCAGATACTGCAGCAATGTTTACAAGGTCATGTGACCTCACAAGACATCAATCCTATTAGAGTCCTCCATAGATTCTTTTGAGTCATTTATGGTCTCAACAGCCTCCGTAGGGTGAGCAGTGCTCCTTTCTACATTTCTTGTCAAAGCACTTCTAAGTTGGAGGTCTTCCTTTGTTTGCATAAACATAGATGGGAGGGACTTCACCAATATAGATGCTTTTATGAGCATTTGGACCTGGCCATTGGGCTCCAACAGTCCACACATCATTGTGTGGTGGATACGTTGATCTGATGAGACCACTGAGCACAACACAAACACGGCTTCGATCTTCACTAATAATTCAGTGAATGGTTCGGGTTGGTTGGTGACTATTTCAGATTCCCTGGCAGATGAGGAATGAACCTGACACTGCCTACTTTCGGCCCCTGACCTACCCTTGGTGAATACCAGTGGCTCTAAATTCGGGCTTTCTGATAAGATAGTAAATGCAGATACATTCCTCTCTAAATTTTTCATCCCCAGGGATTTACATCTTATATTTTGACACAGATTTAGCAAGGAACCATTTTATTCAAGTGAATGATGAGACCACGAGAGCACTGGATCTTGGGTAGCCTCATATGAAACATGGGGTAAACATGAAGGACTTGTGGTAGCTATTTCATCAGGAGCTTTATATGGCTTTCCAAGATTGATAAAGAGCTAGCTACAGGATTACCATGTCCTGCAAAATTGCCTGTAATCCTAGTCTTTTCCCCTTTGCCCGTACACCCACTGGAGCCCCCATCTTTCTTCCCTTTTTGTTGCCTTCAGGCCATTTTTCAGGGATTTCCTTGTTTGGGTTGGGCTTCTTAATCGCTTTCCTTTTAGGGCTGTATGACTTCATAGACCCCGCCTCAGGCTTGATTTGGGCTTCATTATATGGGCACTTATTATTAGTTGATCACCACGCAATAGCAGTACAGTTACGGCAGTTGTTCCTAATAAATAATTACAGCGTGATAAGCAGCTTCCATAGGGCTCTCAGTGTAATTGATGGTATATTACGACTCAAGCGTGGGGAGTAAAAAGAATAACCAGTCTTTAATGGAATCAATAACGTTAAAATATCAGTTAAGAGCTGCTTATTATGGAAAGACACAAGTACAAACGCAAAGATGGAGCCGCAAGCACAACTGCCCACGCGTTATATAACACGTGTTCATCTGCCGAACACTTCACTTGAAAGTATTAGAAGTCATTTACAATCTAGTGATAGTAATCTAAGTTAGGATCAAGTCGGCTCGGCGGAAGGAGACTCAAGCGTGCAGCCCGATCAATGTCTTGCCTCGTAGCTCTTACTAATCCAAAGCATATGCAGTGGGGCGCGTAGTTCTACTTCTTCCAATTCCAAAAGAAGGCAGAAAACAGAAACTCCGGCTTCAACTCAGAAGCCCGTAAACAGGTAAACACACTACAGCACACCACTGCGCTCTGCTTGAAAAGGAGCTTTTAAGTGAAACGCTGAACACAGTCAAAACAATGTAGAAAGACTCTCTGTTATTCTGCAAACACGTGTCTGTGCCCGGACACACTGCAGCACACTGCTGCACTCCGCTTGAGAAGGAGTGTATAAGTAAAACACTGAACACAGGCAAAACACTGTAGAAAGACTCTCCGTTATTCTGCTAACATGTGTCTTTGCCTGGACATACTGCAGCACACCCTTAATCTATTACAGCTGCCTTTCCCTTTTTCATGTCTTCAATCAGGAGAGTCTTATTGCAACGTTTGTTTGCGCCGACAAAGACTCTACCCTTGCTGCGAAAACACAGTCCATATACTTCTTCCCTGTGCACTCGCACCAGTTTTACCATTGTTGCAATCCATGTCAGCTTTGTGACATGATATGTCCATATTTGTGAACAGAAATTGTCCACTCATGCTATCATGTCCTTGTTATATGTTATCAGTCCATCTGCCACGCAAGGTAGTGTGGTGTCCTGCCATTTGTTATCGACATGTTTACGTCCTTTCACCATCAAATAGAGTAACTCCATACACTTGATGTTGTTTGGATTGTCGTTGCACTTTACAAGATCTGGACCCACCAATTGCAGTTGCACACTGTGCGCCTGGAACATTCCTTTTATTCTGCATAGCGCAAGATGAATTGTGTGTCTATAATTTGGACTGCCAGTGGTACTAACACCATGGGAGCCAATGATGCATGTGGACTGAGTGAACACACATAGCAGCTTACATTCACAATATTCTTTTCCCACGCCACTCATCTCAGTATACCAGGAGTTGGTAAACTCAGGATGTCATATATCTTCAATCGCATCCAATCCCCAACCCTTGATATGTATCATACTTTTCCCGTATTTCCCTTTTCATTATTCTATACATGCTCGCAGGGGTGCCAGCTTTACGTGCTATTGAAAATAACATCATATTGATTCAAATGATTGAACAATCCTTGACTTGCTGGAAACAACCTTTCCACTGTCACCCTCATTGGTATTTCTGCACGAACTCTCGCTGTCATATTGTAACTGTTATTATCATCACTAACACTTATATAAACACTATTGTTACTTCTATATTTTTTTAAAATGTATTTATTTGTTTAGTTGCAGAACAACTTTTCAAATATTTTCTTTTGAAATATACTGTCCCATTTAAATATACAGTCCCATTGCCCACTTTATAGGACCTCCCAATATAACATATGCTTCCCAATAAAGTAATGATACACAACCTCCTGCATACAGATGCGTCACACTTGATTCAAGAACTGCTGTTCAATATCACATACAGTTCCTCATGCTCTCTGTTGGTGACACGTGTTTCGGCAAACATTAAATGCCCTTATCAAACCAGGCTCCATGTTTGAAGCGCGAAGAAAGTATTGTGCAGTCTGTGGCCATCGTATTAACCGGGTTAAATACCGAAAGTGAGCAGCTCCTCTTCAAAATGTGTAGAGCCCTACACATTTGGCAGAGGAGCTGCTCACTTTCACTTTCGCCCTTCACTCTATGTTCAGAGGTAGGTTGGTTTACCTCTATCTCCCCTGCAAGTGCGACACAGCTATTGATTTTCAACTGCATTTAAGGTCGCTGAGTTCTGGCAAGTTGGTGCAAATCAACCCGCAGTTCACTGCTTCCCAATAAGGTCCCAATAGTGCCATTAATATCATACATAGACCTGCAACAATGGCCATCCCACAATAGTAAGCATATGCTTAAAATTGTCATTTTTGCACCTACACTTCGGATCCTTACGTAACAAATAATTATTTACAGTTGTGAGATTTATCATATTCTCTCCTGAAATTAAAGCAAAAAGAGAGACGTACAAGACATGCTTTTACAGAGAGAGAGAGAGAGAGAGAGAGAGAGAGAGAGAGATAAAGAGAGAGAGAGATAAAAAGATAGAAGAAGAGCTCCAGCAAAAATAAGAATATGGAGGTACCAGCTGAGCTTCGGCCCATCAACGGAGTGTGACACTGCACACGTATCGTGCCTGGACAGGCCAGAGAGGTAGATAGGGTGCAGCTACTATTGCCCCTCATTTTAAGATAACTGAAGTGCAGACGTGCTGTCTGGAGGTGCCCTGCGGATGTCAGAGAAGTGGCCCCATTATCGCAAGCCCTTTACCTTCACAGCGAGGGGAGTGCAAACACCACCTCGTAGGGCCAGTGGAACTGAGGGTTGTTCCACCTACGCACGAAATTGCAAATGTACACAAAGTCTCGAGGCAGCAGTGGTTGTATGATCATGCACTCAGAATCTGTCGCTGTTGTGCTTATTACATCCGGTGTATCTGTTGTCTCAATTCTGAGAAATGCAAACTGTCGGGAGACACATTTCATTTCCCATGTTAGTGTGGTCAAATCATTTTTAAACTCGTCACCTAACACTGCTGCTGCCCTACGTGCATCTGAAGCACTTCTTACAGGGGATATGGGTGTGTGCATACGCCAACCAGTGTCCACCTTATGAGGTGATAAATGGTGGTCTTTGCTGGGCTGTGTACATAGAGTGAAGAGGGCCAGGGGCAAGCAGTGCACCCAGTTCTTCTTCAGCGTGGTACACAGTTTGGACAATTTGCTTTTGAGGAGCCTGTTCATCCTCTCCACAATGCTATTGGCCTGTGGGTGGTACATTGAACACATCCAGTGCTTAATGCCAAGTAGTGCTGTGAAGTGCTGAAAAAATGTGTGCCATTGCTGCCCATCCTCCTAGTCAATTGTGGATGACCCATCAACGAAGAGTACCTCACCCTCTGCCAAAATGCAATCTTTTGCTTTGGCAATGTCCTCCTCCTCCCCCTCATATGTGGCACAGTCGTGCACCATCAGATCCTCGGTAGTGGGCATAAGGAAGGTGGCAGGATTCAAGGGTTTGCATCTAAGCATGTGAATGTTGGCTTTGAAATAATAATCTTGTATGCCGAAGATCTCTGTGTGGTCATAGTGGACTTTGACCTTTCTAGGATGGCAAAGGAAGTGTTCCACATACAACATAAGTGAGCACCCCATTACAATAGTAGAACTTTTTTCTATTGCAAATGCAGTGAGCCGCTGTAATAGGCCAACAGTTCATGGTGCATAGCGCTCTTCTGTGTCAACGCTACGGTCATGACCTGGACAGTGTCAAACTGTTTGATCATATATGCAGTCCACTGTAATTTATGATCCTTTGTTTTTTGTGGTTACCTAAGGGCCTGCAGAAGTGGTCTTGTGTATGGTGCATAATCCAAGATCCATGCCTTACAGTAGTTGCAAAGCCCCAAAAACCTCGGCATTTCCTTAACTGAGGCAGGTACTGGGGGTAGCGCGTACTGATGCTGCCCTGTCTGGTAGTATCCTTTTACCATTTGCTGATATGAACGGTCCCAGATAGAGCACCTCCTGTTAGCAGTATTGCAACTTAGCCTTTTCCACCTTGTACCCCTTGTATGCCAGCAATTTTAGGAGTGTAATAGAATTCCTTCGGCAGTGCTGCTCACTGACACTACAAACTAGCAGATTGTTCACCTACTCGATAATCGTACTGGGCACCTGAATGCTCCCTAAATATGTGTGCAGTATTCTGTTAAAGATGCATGGGCTCTCACAGTACCCCTGAGTTAACCTAGTATTTGTGAACTGCATCTGGCCCTGTGTAAATGATGTGAGGTACCTTGACTCGGGATGGAGTGGAATCGAGAAAAATTCATTTTTTTAGGTTCACTGCAGTGAAGCATGTGGCTTCATTCTCCAATTGCCCTGTGTTGATTTTGACAGGGTTACATTGCTGTATCGGGGATGTCGTTGGCACATGGATCCCCTGGTCCAGTAGGGCCTGTATTGTCTTTCTAATACCCTCCTCCGCCTCCCTTGATAATGGTCATGGTTTTACCCTGGATAGCACCGTACCTGGTTTCAGTGTTAAACACACAGGCGTCACGTCTTAAAGTAATCCTACATTGTGTGGATTTGTAGTCCACATCTGCGAAGGCCCATGTTGTAGGTCTTCGTCAAGAAATAGAGGTGGGGTTAGTACTGCCATCAGGGGGCACTGCACCCTTCGATACTATACCATTATGTCACAGAGGATACAAATCTCTAATATTATCTCCACATTTTTGTCATTGTTTTCAAACAGCTCATCATCCATCACTTCCTTTAACTGTACTGTTGGATCTATACAGAGCACTGTGCATCACTTACCCCAGTCCCTGTCTATTCCTAGCTTGACAGCCCATTTGTCAGAGACCAATAATCCCTGTAGATCCAGCAACAATATCCAAAGGCGACACATCTGGACGAAAGAGGAAATCTGTGGGCACTCGCCAACACTGCTTAGCGATCTGAGGCACCACCGCCATAAGTACAGTAATACCATAAATTAACATGCCTGGGTCCACGGGAGTCCCGCGGGCCACCACCTCCCTTGTCAGTGTGTGTATTATCAATATTGCTCTTATTGCGCACATCCCAGGCGTGGTCCAAACTATACCACGATCTGTAAATTATATTGTCATGTTTAATTTGCTGAGCAGGTCCCTGCAGAGCAAATTGACAGGCGAACCTTTGGAATATAGCAAGGGAGCCCACATCACCTTCCCTCCCACCTTTACATCCAGCTCCTCAGTGGATGGCACCATGGAAATAGCCCCAGAGAATCCCTGCATGTCGAGATATTTGCCTGATAATGGGAAATTCCCTTCCATGATGCACGATTTCATTGCACCTGAGTCCACCATAAATATGAACTGTTTGTCTCCTATCTCCGACCCCACCAATGGTTCCTCTTCAGGTTGGATGGTCATTGACAAGACAGGACACACAAGTCCATCTATGGGCTGTCCTAATTGGGATATGTGTTCGTTCCGGGGAATGAAAAGGGGTTACCCCCATCACTGTTGCTTCTCCAAAGGGGGCGGTAGTCCCGCTCTGTATTCTATTGACTGGGGAAATACTGCCCTGCTGTTGCTGTGGCAGGTGCCGCACTTGTGTGTCTGGTGCTTGGGACTGCTTAGTATAGGTTTGGTGTTGCCCCTATGAATACCCTTGATACTGATACACTTGACCCTGTTGCAGGTACCCTAGTCCTTGGAGCCCTTGGCCCTGCTGCTGTGACCTGTAATTATACCCCATTGCAGACCTGCTCCTACATTCCCTTGCTAAATGCCCCCACCTGAAACAATTCCAGCATTGTGATGGCCCAAACATGCCCCCTCTGGGTCCAAATCCCCTCCCTCTGGCTCCTCAGAAGCCCCCTCTTCCTCACTGCGGTCCTCCTCTCTGCCACCTTGGGCTGGGATACTGTTGCCCCCTGCCCCACTGTCCTTGTCCTCCATCAGCCCAGAGCACAGCAATAGTGGCGCTCAGGACCTGGTGGGGGTTATCTATCCCTTCCACCTGTACTGGTGTCGACACACGTGCCTGGACAACATTTGCTGATTTCTTTTCTATCAATTTTGCCTCCTCCGTTTGATGACTTTGGCCTGGCTCCTTGAATAATTTGCAATGGTGCACTATTATGCTATGTATCTCCGGCCACCCATTTGCCTTGATATATGCACAATCTTATCTGTGCCTTCTGCACCTCCTTTGGAAAGCCCCTCTTTCCAATAAAATAGAAAAATGGTATTGAACAATCCCACGGTCCTCCTGGGTGGTCCTCCTGGTTCAGCTCTCAGCATCTCTTGTAATTTAAGAATACATTTAGCTGGGTCCTCATCATCACCCATTGTATACTGCATTAGGGATTGTAAATCAAGGGCGTCTGGGAAAGCCCTTTATAGCGCATCCCACACCTGTGCTCTAATTCTGTTGAAGGATGCTCCATCATGAGTGTCGCCCCCCGGGGTTATTCCCAGATACCCAGCTTTTACCCACATATCACCGGCCTGGTTCCCAATTATAGTGACCATCAGACTCTTGATGTCCCCTATTGCCAGGGGCACCCCTACTGTTTGTTTTTCAAACTCATATATCGACTTACTCGCCCCTGCTGTGAGCTGTGGGAGAGCCTCATACAAATTGTTTTTTATCCATCTAGGGCCATGGCACATAATGTGTCCTCTCTGCTCCCTTTTGTATGAGGTGCATCTGCATCTTCGCCCCACATCCTACACCCTTCTTCATAACTCCCCTTCTCTTTACCAACGCCATCCAGCCGGCCCTATTCCTCAACCTGCACCCCGCCCACAACCCTCATCCTTGGGGGGTACTCTCAGCCGCCTCTTCACCCCTTCCTTCTTCATCACCCTGTCCCTCATCAAACGTGTCATTGTCATCCTCACTCGCATCATTTCCCAACACTGTATTCTCCTGTCCAAAGACTGTCCACTCACCCTTACTTCCATCCTTTTCAACACAAATATGCTTCTTATTCCTTCACTATCTATCCTGGGCAGCACCTCCCCTATCTCCGTTTTCCCGATCCTTTTTACGACACCCATACATCCCTCACATCTCTTGTGGATGCCTGTATCCTGTTCAATTCTATTAGCAACTCTGCAGACCTATCTTCGAACACTCTTGCATAAATTACCTTTGCAAAGGGGGTCTGGGAATCTCTCTACCAGCACGAACAAAGCCCAATGACCTGTTCTTGGGTGAATAACCCCTGGGAGAGACTCCACCAAGTCTTTAGATCACTGTCCCTTTCACAGAGAAGAAACTAGGCTGAAACACGTGTATGTGGTTGCTGTGGTACTCTTGTTCAGAGGAGAATTGCCTAGCATTTCGGTGCTGTACTGCCCCTGTGAAAAGAACAGTGAGCTAAAGACTTGGTTGAGACTCTCCCAGGGGCCATCCACCCAAGAACAAGTCAATGGGCTGTGTTCGTGCTGGTAGAGAGTTTCCCAGACCCCCCTCTGTTTTGCATAGCAAGTAACTTTGGGTATCACCCTAAATTACCAGGGGAATCCAGACGTGGACCCCTTGCTCACTGCTCTTAGAGAGGCACAGCTTCACCTCACTGATGATGCCCAACTAGGCTGAAACACGTGTATGGGGTTGCTGTGGTACTGTCATGATCTCTGCTTCCAAAAGGCCAGGACTTACCCAACTCCCTTGGAAGCAGACCCATAACCCAGGTTCCGAGTGCCAGCCAGTCCCAATTGGGACCTTTTGGACCCTGTCCTGGCGCCAGTGGCGCCAGGCTCATAAATATGCCCAGTCCCAGCGCTGCAGGCGCCGGGCTCATAATGCTTGGGTGGACTTACCTGCAGCAGACCATGCTGCTTACTTACCTGCCAGTTGAACCCCTGATCCACTTCTGTTTGGGACTACTTTTCCTGTTGGGTGGGGCAGGAGCCACTCCCTAGGTTCAGAACACTGGAACTCTTCTGGAAAGCAGGAACTCTTTTCTTACCTAGGCGTGGCTGTGGAAGGAGACACCTAAGCACTACAGGAGGCTATTTAAACCACACCCGATGGATGAATCTTGCTTTGCGTTATTCTGCATCCTCTGCAGCAGAACGCTCATCGTGTCTTCTGCATCTGATCCTGGGCCTAAAGGAAAAAGGCTTACCATCCTGAATCCAGTCTTCAGCAACATCTATAAAGACAAGAAAGAACAGGTTAGCACTACGGTCTTCAGTGACAGCGCATCTCTTACCTGGTCCATCGGCTGTCATCAACGCCTCGCGCAGCATTCCTGCATCTGAAAGACAAAGGCTTACCTACTCTTCACGCGCTCCGGAGGTCATCGCACTGCATTCCGGCATCTGAAAGACAAAAGAAGGTGCGTTTAAAGACATTGGGTAACGTTAAATACTCACGTGCCATTACTCCATCCACGCCGAACTCAGTGGGCATTCCGGCATCCTTCAGCAGCTCCGAACTGGTACCTGCAAAATAAAAGGACAGTTAGTGCGCATCGTGAAGCAAGCAACAAGCGCTTACTTACGCGCTTCCAGGCGCTTCTATTCCGCATACGGGTCCATCCTCAACTCACTTCAGCCAGTCAACCGCCATCGCCGGAACCCTGCAAAATAAGAGACAGCATTACAAAAGACTTTTAAAGACATTTGAAATATTCGGAACTCACCGTTCGTGAAGTAAACGACGGACAGCAGTCCTCTGAAGTCAAGAGGCCTGCGCTACCTATCCAGTGAAGAAACTGGTTACAGCACCCTGCCCCGAGGCAGATGGAGAGCTCGGCGTTCACTTACCTAAGGTGAGAGCGTTAACCTTTGGGGTTCTACAGGAGAGGAGAAAAGGAAAGAGATAGGGACACCCCAATAACCCCAGTTCATTAATCCCATATTTTCTATCTGCAGACATCTTACTCTTCGAGTCAGGCATACAGTGCACAGAGGTCCAGCCCAAAGAGCCAACCGGGTGGTGCACATCACTTTTGAAGATACGGTAGTCGCCCAGTCAAGACCGGCGCCTCTGCGAGAATCAGGTGAGCGTTACAGAACGCAAAGCCTACCGCAAAACTCTCGCCCAGGCGCTATGGAAACCTCGGATACCGACCACCTAGCCCGGTTACTTGGGGAACTAAGGGCAGAAGTGCATGCAGCTCGTCAGGAAACGAATGCTCTAAGAAGGGAACTAATTATTTCCAAGGAGCGAGCAGACGATCTTGCTAGACAATTGCTACAGTCACAAGCCGGACAGACCCCGTTACCCGCATCAGGGGCAAATCTTCCTTCAATATCCCCTATGAATCCAGTGCAGATCAACCTACCTGGGAATGTACCTCTGGCTCCGCCCGAACGATTTTCTGGTGACCCAAAGAGGTTTGCAGTATTTATCAATCAGTGCCGGTTGCATTTTTTATGCTGGCCAGCAGCCTTTCCAACTGATCAAGCTAAAGTAGCTTTTGTGCTTTCGTACCTTAGTGGCAATGCGGCAGACTGGTCGATTCCTCTAGTTAATCAAGATGATCCGGTTCTCCATGATTTTCAAGCCTTTCAGCTTAGTATGGAAAAACTGTTCGCAAGACATTCACAGGGGCAGGCCTTGGACAATGAGCTTCTTTCGTTGCGACAGGGTAATCAAGACCTTTTGGCTTATATTGCATCTTTCAACAGACTAATAGTGGAAACTCAATGGCCTGAGGACAAAAGGATTACGCTGTTTTATAGAGGTCTACGTGGAGAGCTCAAAGACGTTGTAGCCCAAGTAGTGAATCCCCCACAAGACTGTTCGGATTATATAGACTTAGTTGTTCAAATAGATCACAGACTGCAGAACAGGAAGGCCGATCGTTCCAAGTTTGATGCTCGAGTATTTTCCAAACCACCAACTCCTTCCAAAGGAGTAGACTCCGGGGAACCCATGCAAATAGGGGGCCTGAAAGGACCACTAACACAAAAGGAGCGGGAAAGGAGAAAACAGTTGCAATTATGCCTCTATTGCGGAAAATCAGAGCACTTTCTTCGAGACTGTCCGGTGAAACCAGGCAAGAAGGCGGTAGGAGCTGCAGTTACCAAGGTCACAAACTCTGAGCAGGGAAACGACCTCGCCCGACAAGAATAGAGGTCCTCTTGCCGAGCGTTAAAACCAGTTCCGTGACCTCGCATTTCGTGATACCTATGGTCCTCATTAGCCCTGATCATCCAGATCGATTACATGCGATTGAAGCTTACGTCGACAGCGGTGCCATCGGCAATTATGTGGATCAGGAAATGGTTTTGAGGATGAATCTAACTCTTTGTCCCAAGGCTGTAAAGGACGTCATTACTACGGTGGATGGTACGGAGATAGCCTCCGGACCAGTAACGCATACCACTCAAGAAGTGACGCTAGTAAGTCAAGATGGACACCATGAGAAGATCGTGTTCGATGTGATCAAGGCCCCTCAGTTCCAGATTATTCTAGGGATACCTTGGTTAGAGAAACACAATCCTCGGATCGATTGGCGAGCAAGAACGGTTCAGTTCCCAGAATGTGTCTCTACTTGTCACCCTCCACCTGGTGTTGCTCTAGCAGCAATTTCTTCGGAGACTCCCCAGTTACCTCCCGAATACCTAGAATTCCAAGATGTTTTCCGGAAGGATCAGGCTAACTCTCTACCTCCTCATAGGTCCTATGACTGCCAGATAGACCTGATACCTGGATCTACTCCTCCGTGTAGCAGAATTTATGCCCTCACCGAGCCTGAGAACCTTCACCTCCGACAATACCTGGATCAATACCTAGCGAATGGGTTTATTCGTCCTTCTAAGTCCCCTGCTTCTTCAGCTTTGTTCTTCGTTCCAAAAAAAGAAGGGGACCTTAGAACTTGTATAGATTACCGCGCCCTGAACCAGATCACCGTTAAGAATAGATATCCGTTACCTTTAATCCCTGAACTCCTGGACCAAGTCAGAAGAGCATGCATATATACAAAGCTGGATCTTAGAGGAGCCTACCACTTGGTACGAGTAAAAGAGGGCGATGAATGGAAGACGGCCTTCCGCACCAAGTATGGGCTATTTGAATATCAGGTCATGCCCTTCAGGCTTTGTAATGCCCCGGCCGCCTTTCAATATTTTATGAACGATGTCCTCAGAGAACTCATAGATGTATGTGTTGTTGTTTACATTGACGACATCCTCGTTTATTCTTCATCGGAATCTGAACATCGGAAACACGTGAAAATGGTCCTCGAGAGGTTGTGTCAACACAAACTTTTCGCTAAGTTGGAAAAATGTGTTTTCAACGTGACTGAAGTTGAATTCTTGGGATTCATATTATCACCTAGCGGAGTGCGTATGGATTCAAGGAAGGTCGATGCAATTCTCAAATGGCCATCACCATCCTCCGTAAAAGGGGTTCAAAGCATGTTAGGCTTTGCCAACTTTTACCGCAGGTTTATCCCCGAATTCTCTCGAATAGTCCAGCCCATCACCGCCTTGTTAAAGAAAAACAAACATTTTGAATGGTCTACCGAGGCGGAACAAGCTTTCCAGAATTTGAAGACAAAATTTATCTCTGCACCAATTCTAAAACATCCTCGCCCCGAACTCCCCTACATCGTTGAAACTGATGCTTCGAGCCTTGCCATGGGGGCAGTTCTATCACAGAAGGACCCAGTAACCAATCAGTTACATCCCGTGGCATTCTCGTCTCGCAAATTCTCGCCTCCTGAGATCAATTACACTATTACTGATAAGGAACTTCTGGCTATCAAGTCTGCCTTTAAGGCTTGGCGGCATTATCTTCTGGGGGCCCGACACACCGTTACTGTGATTACGGATCACTGAAACCTGCAATATTTGAAAACCGCAAAAGCCCAATCCTCTAGACAACTCCGTTGGGCACTATTCTTTGCCGAGTTTGACTTCATAATTACCTATCGACCTGGTACAAAAAACGGTAAAGCTGATGCCCTTTCTCGGATGGGAGTGGAGGAACACTTGACCAACCCTAAACCTGTACCTATCATTCCCGAACAAAGAATTCTGGGTGTAATAACCACACAATCCATAGAGGAAATTAAGGATAAAACCAGGCAACTTATAACTCCAGCAGAAATACAGAATTGGCATCTGCAGGGAAAGGACTTTGCAGTAAAGGACAACTTATTGTATTTCCAAGAACGATTATACCTGCCCAGCACAGATTTACAGAAAAAGGTGATCTCTTGTTATCACGAGTCTCTAATGGAAGGACATCCCGGTATGGCCAAAACCTCAGAAAAGAGCAAGCGCTACTTCTGGTGGCCGTCTTGGAAAAAAGATATCAGAGACTTTATAATGTCCTGTGGAGTATGCGCCCAAAACAAGAGTCAAAAGGAAAGACCAGCCGGCCTCTTACGCCCTATTGACATCCCACCTCGCCCTTGGCATACGCTTTCTATGGACTTCATCACCGACCTACCTCCATGCTCCGGATACAATACGATCCTGGTAATCGTGGACTTATTCTCCAAGATGGCGCATTTCATTCCACTCAAAGGCTTGCCAACAGCAACAACTCTGGCCCGAGAATTTCTCGAAAACATTGTCCGACTGCACGGTTTTCCTTCAGTGCTAATTTCGGATCGAGGTAGTCAATTTATTTCTCATTTTTGGCGAAGTTGTTGTCAGTCGGCTCAAATTGATGTGAGATTATCGACCAGTCACCACCCTCAAACCGACGGACAAACCGAGAGGACCAATCAAACTCTGGAACAGTATTTACGCTGCATGCTGCAACAAACTGAAAAAACTTGGAAAGATATCCTTTGGATAGCCGAATATGCCTACAACAACTCTGTCCACTCAGGAACTGGGAAAACCCCGTTTTTCTTTTATACGGCTGTCACCCTCAAACCTCAGAGTTGGATCCACCCCAAGATCTTGGAACACCAGCAGTAGACTACCTGCACTCTGCAATCACCCAAGCTTTTAAGGAAGCCGTTTCTCACCTTCAAAGGGCTAAGGAACAATACAAGAAAGGAGCAGATCAACACCGGAAGGAAGCCCCCCAATATCAAGTAGGAGATCAAGTCTGGTTATCCACCAAATATCTACCTCTAAAAGGACCACGCACATTCAACCCAAGATACCTTGGTCCCTATTCCATCACTACCATAGTAAACCCAGTAGCGGTCAAGTTGGACTTGCCCCCTCACATGAAGATACATCCGGTCTTCCACGTCTCTCTTTTAAAACCCGTGCAACCTCAAACCCGACTAACTAAATCCCCAAAACCTATCCTAGTTGATGGAGAACTCGAGTTTGAAGTCAAAAGCATCCTGGACTCCAAGATCTCCAAATCTAAGCTATTTTACCTAATTGACTGGAAAGGCTACGGCCCTCAAGAAAGATCCTGGGAACCTGCAGAATATGTCCACGCTCCTCGTCTAATCAAAAGATTTCATCAAACATTTCCTGACAAGCCAAAACCCCCGGGGAAGCCCGGTTTGGGAGGGGCCTTGAGGGGGGGTACTGTCATGATCTCTGCTTCCAAAAGGCCAGGACTTACCCAACTCCCTTGGAAGCAGACCCATAACCCAGGTTCCGAGTGCCAGCCAGTCCCAATTGGGACCTTTTGGACCCTGTCCTGGCGCCAGTGGCGCCAGGCTCATAAATATGCCCAGTCCCAGCGCTGCAAGCGCCGGGCTCATAATGCTTGGGTGGACTTTCCTGCAGCAGACCATGCTGCTTACTTACCTGCCAGTTGAACCCCTGATCCACTTCTGTTTGGGACTACTTTTCCTGTTGGGTGGGGCAGGAGCCACTCCCTAGGTTCAGAACACTGGAACTCTTCTGGAAAGCAGGAACTCTTTTCTTACCTAGGCGTGGCTGTGGAAGGAGACACCTAAGCACTACAGGAGGCTATTTAAACCACACCCGATGGATGAATCTTGCTTTGCGTTATTCTGCATCCTCTGCAGCAGAACGCTCATCGTGTCTTCTGCATCTGATCCTGGGCCTAAAGGAAAAAGGCTTACCATCCTGAATCTAGTCTTCAGCAACATCTATAAAGACAAGAAAGAACAGGTTAGCACTACGGTCTTCAGTGGCAGCGCATCTCTTACCTGGTCCATCGGCTGTCATCAACGCCTCGCGCAGCATTCCTGCATCTGAAAGACAAAGGCTTACCTACTCTTCACGCGCTCCGGAGGTCATCGCACTGCATTCCGGCATCTGAAAGACAAAAGAAGGTGCGTTTAAAGACATTGGGTAACGTTAAATACTCACGTGCCATTACTCCATCCACGCCGAACTCAGTGGGCATTCCGGCATCCTTCAGCAGCTCCGAACTGGTACCTGCAAAATAAAAGGACAGTTAGTGCGCATCGTGAAGCAAGCAACAAGCGCTTACTTACGTGCTTCCAGGCGCTTCTATTCCGCATACGGGTCCATCCTCAACTCACTTCAGCCAGTCAACCGCCATCGCCGGAACCCTGCAAAATAAGAGACAGCATTACAAAAGACTTTTAAAGACATTTGAAATATTCGGAACTCACCGTTCGTGAAGTAAACGACGGACAGCAGTCCTCTGAAGTCAAGAGGCCTGCGCTACCTATCCAGTGAAGAAACTGGTTACAGCACCCTGCCCCGAGGCAGATGGAGAGCTCGGCGTTCACTTACCTAAGGTGAGAGCGTTAACCTTTGGGGTTCTACAGGAGAGGAGAAAAGGAAAGAGATAGGGACACCCCAATAACCCCAGTTCATTAATCCCATATTTTCTATCTGCAGACATCTTACTCTTCGAGTCAGGCATACAGTGCACAGAGGTCCAGCCCAAAGAGCCAACCGGGTGGTGCACATCACTTTTGAAGATACGGTAGTCGCCCAGTCAAGACCGGCGCCTCTGCGAGAATCAGGTGAGCGTTACAGGTACTCTTGTTCAGAGATGAATTGCCTAGCATTTCGGTGCTGGACTGCCACTGGGCGGGACAAAGACTAATATGCGGGGAAATGTCTTCTCTGTGAAAAGAACAGTGAGCTAAAGGCTTGTTTGAGACTCTCCCAGGGGCCACCCACCCAAGAACAAGTCAATGGGCTGTGTTCGTGCTGGTAGAGAGTTTCCCAGACCCCCCTCTTTTCTGTGGGAACAGCAGAATGTAGATGTGTATAACTCTATTTCAGATAATACCAAAGAATTTTACAATGATAGTGTACTTGTGAATGGCCAGGAGACCCCTGCCATTAGAGACACTGTGGACAGCATTACTGTAGTGGATGAAACCTTTTTCAAGCCAGAAGATGTTGCTAAAGCACCTAAGACTCCCACTAAGCTTGCTGGAGGCCCACTCCAGATGATTCCTAGAGTACTAGCTCTCACCCAGTGCAAGGATATGACTGTGAGGATTCCTGTCAGTGTACAAAGTGAGGTGCCTGGGAGAGTCCTGTTGGGGAAAGACTTAAAAACTCTTGGAGTTGTATCAAGCCCCCTGAGGCCTCCCAGTAAAAGGAAGCAGGAGCAGATGAGATTGGCCAGATAGGCAACTGTAGGGGACTCTCAAGAGGAAGCTACAGAGAAACCTATAACTTCCAGTACACATGAAGGACAAAAGGGAAACCCAAGGTCTCGGGAAAGAAGAAAGGTTTCACCCCTGTTCAAAGGACAAGGACATCACCGAGAGGACAGTGCAAGGTCATACCTGTGAACCCTCTACCAGCTGAGGCTGAGTGTGAGGAACAACCAGAGAATGGTTATACAGCTACTGGTGAAACAGAGCTGGAAGAAGCCCTTCCCTATGTTGGAGATCTGGATCCCAAAGACCATCCTGAGCTGCAGACTTTTATTGCAGAAGGTGGATCCTCTAGGGCAGACTTCAGCAGAGGTCAAAGAGAGTGTCGTACTCTTGAAGGTTTTTGCCAATAGGCAGCTCCGCAGCTGAAGGGCAAGAGCCAGGGAAGCACAGGCTGTACTGGGAGGATGACCTCCTTTACAGTGAGCCTATTGAGTCTACCCCACGGGACTACAGAAGGCTTGTAGTGCCTCAGGAGGTGAGACCCCAGTTTCTACGGTTAGCCCATTAGATTCATTTAGCTGGTCAATTAAGTTTTAAGAAGACCAAGGAAATTATTTCTCTCTATTTCTACTGGCCCAAGATGGGGTCTGGTGTAGATAAATTCTGTAGAAGTTATCACACACTTGTCAGACTTCTGGCAATAGTGGAGCCAAGAATGTGGCACCTTTGGTGCCCTTCCCAGTGGTGGGAGTTCCTTTTGAGAGGGTAGGCATTGACACTGTTGGTCTCCTAGACCCTCCTACATCTTCAGGCAACCAATTTATATTGGTTGTGGTAGACCATGCTACCAGGTATCCTGAAGCCATGCCTAGACTGTTACTGCCTAGGCAGTGGCTAAGGCCCTCCTTGGCATTTTTACCAGGGTAGGTTTTCCTAAGAAGGTTATCTCAGACAAGGGGACCAATGTTATGTCCCACTACATGCAAGCCATGTGGAAAATCGGTGGTGTGACCTACAAGTTCTCAACAGCCTACTATCCCCAAACCAATGGGTTGGTGGAGAGGTTTAATAGGACAATGAAGAGCATGATAGGTGCTTTAGAAGAACCCCTTAGAAGAAAGTGGGACCTTCTACTGCCATGCCTTCTCTTTGCTTATAGAAAAGCCCCTCAGGAAGAGGTTGGTTGTAGCTTCTTTGAGCTCCTCTATGGTCATCTGGTTAGAGGTCCATTGGCCCTAATCAAGGAAGGGTTGGAGAGTGCTCCTTCCCTCAAGCCTGAGAGAGTCACTGACTATGTTAGGTCTCCGAAGGAGAATGACACAAATAATAATAATACATTGTATTGTGATATAGTCCAAAATTTGGACTTTACATAAAGCATAGAAAAAAACACAATCAGACACTATGAAATAAAACATAGAACATGCTGATAAGCAATAATATAAAACATAAACTTTAAAACATAATGGCAATAGTAATGATACTCAATATCCATATCAATCCAGAGACTTCCAGAGACTTTCCATGTTTCCACAACCGAAAGAAGCCCATGGGTGCTTTAGTCAGGTAAAATAGTCTTAACATGGGTCATGCCCTGAATAGAGCAAGCTGTACTGCAATTGATTTGGAATGTAGACAGTAATCCCAGAAAGAGTCTCCAGCGATAGCCTTGTAGCTATGTACCAATTTACCAAGCATACACATGTACACTGACCCTAGTTTTGAGCATTGGGTAAGGACGTGTCTAGTTGATTCTTTAGCATCAGGGCAGTCACAAATTCTACAGCTCCTGGATTCACAAGCCACCCCCAAGCGGGGACCCGTAATAGAAAGTTCCAGTAGTTGATTTACCCACAACCTTAAAATGACTTGCCTGACTTCAGGGGTCGGGCATAACAACAGATAAGATTGGGTCTTCTGGTATCTATGCACAGCATGGGATACTGCCTCGTGTCCTATTAGTTTGACCAGGTGGGAGTAATTCTCACACCAATCCCATCTGTTCAATTTACATTCAAAGGATTTTTTCAGGTGGATGAATGGCATTTCTTTCTTTTTACTAAAGGGCCAATCAATCTCGGTGAAAAGAGTTTCATTCAGCTGTTTAAAGCTAAGCCCTCGTGAGAACCTCTCTGAGTCATTGTTGCATCCGGCCAAGGCAAGCAGTTTAGAGATGGGATCCTTGCATGCTTTTAGGTAAAAAATACCACGTGCGCGCATCGCCAAGCCCATCAAAGAAATAAGACCCAGCTCCAGGTGAAGATACTGCATAGAGCACGAGGGGCACAAGCCCAGAACTGTTTGCCAGTAGTGGCCCTCAAGTTTGTTTAGCCAATTCAAGTCCTGCATGGCCAGGGCTTCCAGGCCATACATTATAGTCAGCACAAAGAATTGCTGATATACCTTTAAAATACCGACTATACTATAGCCTGCTATCCCCCTATAGAATGTACAGGCTTGAAGGGTGAGTAGCTTGGCTTGCCGCTTTTTCTGGACAATTAGCAGATCATAATTAGGCAAGGCATCTAATTCCAACCCTATGTAAGGGTACGAGTGTGCAAAATCTATTGTGCCCAGGGCTGTGTCAATCCCTAAGCAGCAAAGCCTGTTTCTGGCAAACGTCACTATCTTAGTTTTCTCTACATTGATAGTTAAGCACAACTGAGTTGCATAAACCGATAACTCACTTAGCATGCTCTTAATGCCCGATAGTGTACGATCAAATAATATCAAATTGTGGGCATAGAGCATGCCCACAATGGGGGAGTCACCTAGCCTCGGTGGGCAGTTCGATTTTAATGCCATATGTGGGAGGACATCGGATATGTAAAGTTTGTACAGCATAGGGGCTGCCACACACCCTTGCTTAACTCCCATGTCAATAGGTATAGGGTCAGAAACTCCCTCCTCATTGGTTAGTCTTACCTTAGCAGTATTATTACCATGCAAGGTAGTCAGTAAATGTAGAATCTAACCAGGGCAGTTTGGCGCTCTGAGGTTAGACCAAAGAGTATCATGCACCACTTGATCAAAGGCACTGCAGAAGTCAACACAAGCAATATAGAGAGTTGCCTCTTTACTGCTGAATGTGGTGTTGCGTAACTGATCGAGCACCCTAATGTTATGCGTTGTGCTAAAGCCAGGTCTGAATCCTGTCTGAGCAAATCTCAGTACCTGGTTAGCCGTAGCCCATACCTCCAATTCCCTGAGTATGAGGGTCATAAAAATCTTGCTCGTGACACCCAGCATGGACAGTAAACGATAGTTGGACGTACTACACCAGTCTCCCTTTTTATGAACCGGTATAAGTATAGACGGATGCCACGTCGAGGGCACTGAGCAAGATCTACAGACTCGGGGAAAGAGGGTGAGCAGCACCTGGGCACAGTGGTTCGGGTCCTATTTTAGGACCGAATTAGCCAGACCAGTCAGGCCATGGGCATTTGACGACTTAAGTTTCAAAATGGCCTGTTTTACTACTTTGTGGCTCAAAGGTAAGGGCCATGGCACAAACCGCACTGATGTGCTAGGGCTACAAGGTGTCATCTGATACAACTTATCAGTAATGAACTTAACCCATTTATCCCCAGGAATTGGATTCAGGATTCTCACGGTCTGCTCCCCTCCTGCCTGTGAGAGAAAAAGCCATATTCCTGGGTTATTTTTGCTACACATGGTTACCACAAACTTCTGCCAGTTCCCTCCTTGCAAGGACTGACAATAGAAATATAGCCAAAACTGGTATTTCCATTGTATAGCTTTTATTTTAGCAGGGTTCTGGGAGATACCTACCGGGGCGGGATCAGCCATTTTAAGGGCTATAATGACCTGGCGCATGGCACGTGGATGGTCTCGAATGTTAATGTCAATGGAATGAATTCCCCTTGACTTCCATTTTATACCAGGAGCGGGCCTACCTTTCAAGAGAGTATGGTTTAGAGACAGTATCCAGCATTCAATTGCCTCTGGGTTTTTGCCCCGAAGTACCTGGTCTATCCTAAAGCCAAGAGGAAGGGTACGAGAATTCATCCTATCGATGTTCTTTTGTGTCCACCTGATCCTATTCCCTGAGTGATTGGGAACCACTTCGTTACAAGCACTCAAAACCACACCACCCCCACCCCTCGCATGCTCAGGGGGAGGCTTGCATGGTCACTATAAGTGTTCAAAGAGGTTTTTAATTGCAATGCATGGGCCAACACAGACACTCAGTGTCTGCCATGTAGTCCAAAATGGTACACTTTGCTCCTACTTCCCAGGTCATCTAGCATGGTAAATCTCCTGTAGTGCGCCCATTTAGTTTTGTGCAGTTCCATTCCTCAAGAAAGTCCAACCACACATTCCCCTTTTCGTTGGGCTTAACCGATGGCATGTTACAATGATCAAATGCATTGCTGTAGTCCCCACATCCCCCCGGGTCGACACATCTTGCATTTAAGTCCCCACATAATATCACAGGTGGAGTCACCATTCCAGTATGCCAAGCCATGAGGAGCGAGTCCAGTTGGTCACCTATGGTCTCGGTAAGCAAATCTCCTGGGGGGGTCATATACATTGACTATCAGAATGTCTGTGTTCTCCCCTCAGGCCCCTGGGGGGATACTTCTACTGCCAGGATATTGCCACCCGGTTTATCCTGATGGATTAGTCTAGGATTGAAGGTGGACTTAAAACCGATTAGCAGACCTCCCGCAGGTCTGCCCCGCTTGCCCTTTGGTGGATGAAGTCAGAAAGGTTACATAACCAACAAATTCAATCTTGAATGTTACCCACATTTCCTGTAGTACGAAGACTTCGCTAGATAGTAACAATGCCCGGGAACCCCCCTTGTTCAGCCAATGGCTAAAACCTCTTGTGTTCCAACTAATCACACATTTCCTCTGAGCAAGCATTCCCTTTAGCCACTCCACCCTTGTTCGTCACTTAGCTTGGCCCACGGCTGAGATGAGTCTGAGGGAGAGATTTCAACCCGGGAGCACCTGTACTTAGCACAACTAGCCAAAGCTACCTCCCTGGGAAGAGGAGAGTCTAAAATGTATCGCAAATGGCCAAGGGAAGACTGGTGCAGCCTTATAAGGGATGCACTTTCGGGCAAACAGCAGTGGATTTTAGTGGATTTTAGCCCCGGGTAACATAGCGGTTTTATGAAGGTAAAATCGCTCGTATTAAGGATTCAGAGAGATGGTATTTTATAAAACAAGGCCAAGAGTGAGGAGCGATTTAACTGTCATCCGGTGTTGAAGCCTTCAGCCGGCAAAATGGTCAAAGTTTCAGGTCGATATTGCTATTAGGCACGTGTTTTACACACCCTTCCATGGTGAAGCCCAAAGGGTCCAGCCAGGAATGGTCATGAGCCTGCTGAGGTTTTGGTACACCCCTCACAGTTGGGCAAACAGGTGGATCTACAGCATGCACTGGTTGCACGGTAGGCGAAGGTTGCACCTTGTCCGACTCCTCATCGAGCAACCAGCTTGTCAAAGTTCCCACCATCTGCTTTTTTGAAATGTTGTTACTGCCAGTGCAAAGCGCTGAATTTAGTGGCAGTGAGGACACAGGGGGATTATCCTCCTGAGGTGGTTGTCCATGTTTGGGCTGTTTGAGCACCTTCAGCTGGAGTTTTTTGGCAAGTCTAGCCTCCCTCCTTGAAGGTTGCCCCGTTACTGGAGTTGCCTCTGGGTCCCAATTACCAGGTTGGGGAGGATCAGGAACTTGCGCTGTTTCCTTGGCCAAGGGCCGACCAGAGAGTGGAACCTCCCCCAATAGATCTATGATTGGGGTCACTGCAGGAGTTCTTGAGGAAGTCAGCAATTTATGTAATATCCCAATAGCTGACCCCTGTAATTTAAAATCTTCGTGAATTTGGCCATAACGTTTCAGCAAAATGTTCACGGCAAAGGTTAGAACTGCATAGTTCTGAGCTGTGGTAGACGTGTCATGCATGCTGAACTCTTCGTGCGAGGCTTCCGGTGAAGGAATCACCAAATCATGCAGCATGTTGAGGCTAGCTGAGGTGCATTGGATGGTAGAACTTGTGGCATGCCCCCGTGGTAGAAGCTGAGGTCGAGGCGGCCGGGACCGCAGGAGACTCCTCCACCACAGCCACCCGATCTTCCAACTGTGCCAGATGTATTCGGCTAGTCTCACCACCCTTTTCCCTGGTTCCAGCTACTGGGATTCCCAAGTAATCATTATTAGTTGTTTCACCCCTCTCCCTCCCCCCGGGGAGGAGGGGGCGGAATGATCTTGCAGTGCGTAACACAGCTGCAACAATGAATCATAGTCTAAATCGAGTGAGTGATAGCTGCCTTCAGCCTCAGGAATATGTATACTTGGCTCCAGATTAACTGATGTTCGTTCTCGTGCCGAAGACTTTGAAGGGAAGTAAGCATCCAACGAGCCTATTACTGGCACTTGAAGGTCCTTGGCCGCAAGTTTGTTGTATCGTTTACTATCCAAGTGAGCAGTCCAATCAGAGCCAGCCGCTGTTTTTTTGCTGAGCGGAGGCCATATGGCTTTTTGCCGCGGGAGCCAGCCGTTTTACTGTGGCTGACAGCCTTTCCGGGTATTTTACGAGCGCTCACAAAAGAGTTACTCAACACGGCGCCTGCCGACTTTGACATTGAGTAGAGACAAAAGAGGCAGCAGATAGTGAGGGGGCTATGGGGATATACCACTGCCAAACTCCCACTAGTAAGAAAGGCCCTTCCGCTTGCCCGCTATCAGTGGCGAGAATACACTCACAGATGGCAACATGGCCCGAGCTGGCCAAATTTCATAGACCCCAAATGCCGGTCTGATTGATCCGGCAAACCAATGGCCGGTGCCTCTGTAGGAGTACCAGGGGTAATGTCAGTTTAAGTGTCAATTTAAATATCAACAAAAGTACCTGTGGCAGGTTGCTATGTTCCCCACGAGAAACACGGGAAACACAGCAAACTTACTTCGCACACAAATGATGAAAGAAGCTTCTAATAACTTGAAAACAGGTCAGGCTCTGGTTGAACATTGGATGACCAGAAGACCAACATGGTTGAGTATACTCAAGACCAGCTAGTTCTAGTTATGGTACCTGCAAGGCAGAGGGCCTTACATGACAAATGGATTGGACTCTTCAAGGTTGTGAGCAATTTTGGAGAGGTCAATTATTTAGTGGACTTGGGAAATCCCAAGGAGGCCCCCAGGGTCTTTCACACTAACCGCCTAAAGGCATATGTATCCAAACCAGCCTCTAATCAAGAGGAGGAGGAGAGTGAACCTCTACCTTACCTTCTCAGGGGACAGCCTTTAGATGGAAAAATAGGAGTTAATCTCTCTTCTGATCTCACTCTGCAACAACAAGGAGAGTGCAAGTTTCTGTTAAATCAGTTTGCCTCCCTGTTTTCACTAACACCAGGATTGACCCCTTGGGGCCAGCATGATATTCTCCCTGTAAAAAGCAAGGGTTACAGAAGGTCAGACCATGTAAGAACCCACCTATTGGAAGAGGTCAAGAAGATGCTTGATCTCAGGGTAATAGAGCCATCTACTAGTCCATGGGCTAGTCCCGTTTTGCTAGTGCCAGAGAGTTGTGATACTGTGTGGACTATAGAGCTCTTAATGCAGTCACCACGACTGATGCCCATCCTTTACCTAGGAAAGATGAGCTGGTGGACAAACTCGGTTCAGCCAAGTACTTCTGTACATTTGACCTAACATCAGGCTATTGGCAAATAGCTCTGACAGACCATGCCAAGGGGAAATCTGCATTTTCCACCCCAGGAGGCCTCTACCAGTTTAGGGTTATGCCTTTCGGACAAAAAAATGCACCTGCTAAATTCCAAAGGAAGGAATGGAGAACTTGTGCATGGCATACTTGGATGACATTGCAGTGTTCAGCCACACTTGGGAAGAGCGTCTTAGACACCTGGGATATGTATTGCAGGCCCTTGAGCAGGCCTATCTGACCATAAAGGCAAGCAAATGTCAAATTGGTCAGAGCAACGTGGTCTACCTTGGACATGAGGTGGGAGGAGTTGAAATCAGGCCATTGCCTAGCAATGTACAAGCTGTACAAGACTGGGCCACCCCTACTACTCAACCCCAAATGAGAGACTTCCTAGGTCTCACAGGTTACTATACGAACTTCATTGAGAACAATGGGACCATAGCTTCTGCCTTGAATGTGATCTCCTCACCCAAATTCCCCAAGAAGGTCAGGTGGAATGAGGAGTGCACAAAGGCATATGAAGGACCTAAGAAAGCCCTTTGTCAAGCTCCAGTCTTGAGAGCTCCTGACTACAGCCAATCCTTTATTGTACAATTGGATGCTTCCAATACAGGAATAGGTGCAGTTTTGAGTCAGCTGGATGAGAAAGGCAAGGAACACCCTATCTGCTTCATCAGTAGGAAACAGAAGGACCGTGAAACAAGGTGGGCAACCATACAATGTGAATGTTTTGCCATTGTGTGGTCTTGGAAGAAGTTTAGACCATACTTGTATGGATCTAATTTTGTAAATCAAACAGACCACCAACCCTTGAGATGGTTAATGCAAATGAAGGAGGAGAATCCTAAATTGTTAAGGTGGTCAATCAGCCTTCAGGGGTTTGATTTCACCATAGAACACAGGTCAGGGTGTAATCACCAAAATGCTGATGGTCTTTCTAGAAGGTATGACCAACTGGAGTAAGGAGATTCATCCAGGAGTGGATGAAATCCTCCTGTCCCTTAGTCTGGGGGGGGACGAGTGTTAGGGATACTTCTTAGAAATGTGCTAATTCCCTTCTACCTTAGAGACCCCCATCATTTTTTTCTAGACTTTAGGACTTACCATTTCTAACCTGGAGAGAGTGAGACCTTTTCCCCACTCTCTCATGTATTTTTCTGTGATTTGGACTCTGTGTTTCTTTTTGACTGTGGAGTCTGAAAAACTCCATAGGCATCACCTTTATATTGTGACACATAGCACCTTCAGTGCAGTGACACAGGGAAGTCTCTACGATTTCCCAAAGGTTTGAATATCTCCTCTTGGTGGGTGAAACAACTGTTTCCAAGAGCAGTGAAGTGAAATTGACTTTATTTACATTTTGTAACTTTCTAGACCCAGCACACACTATCTTACCATAGGGTGATGGAGGGAATACTTAGTATCCCCTTTGTCTAGTTTCTCATGTAACATGTTTATGTTACCCTTTCTACAATTAATGGCTGGTGGCAGTGGTTTACTTTTTCCTACCATTGTGTGTTTTTTTACGCGGACTGCAACTGCAGGTGCAATAAGACACCCATGGGTGCCCATTTTGTCAAAATGGCCCCAGTTTTCTTTTTTTTGCCAATTCTTGTTGGAAAGGACATTCGTGAGATTTACTCTGCACGGCAAATCAGGTTTGGTCCATTTGTTTGTTTTGTCTTTGGTGGGATTCACTGATGAAGCCCGCCCCTGGCTCCAGCGTGTCTGGCAGGGGCAGGAAGTGAGGGAGGTGCCTGGAACTCCCTGTGCTTAATCAGCTTGGTTACAGGAATGCACCCAAAGGTGATTGTGTGAGTGACAGCTAGGCTGCAAATGAATGGGAGAAACCTGCTTAAAAGGCAAGGTTTTTTGCTTCGAAGGCAGAGTCGACTACTGGACAAAGGAATCCGAAGTAGAACTTGGAAGAGATGCCTGCTGCAACTCCTGGACCGTTGGCTTGCCTGGTGAAGCCCTGCGGTGAAGCCCTGCTGTTGTGCTGAAGCTCCAAATTTGCCTCAACTAGAGAAGCCCTGCAACGGACGACTTCTCCCCTTGGGTTGGTGGGACCAATCAACCCCAAAGTGAACTCGTCTGGACATTCTCTCGGAGCAGGCTGTACTTCCACTGCTGCTGTAGGAACCGATTGCCAGGGAGAGGAACACCAGATCGAGTGCATGGCTTTTAAGTTAGGCACGAGCTCCAGGAAGATCCTCCGGACTCCCATGAAGCAGGACTGACCAAGCCTGATTCACCTCCAAAGAGTGCTGGACCCCAGATGCAAGGAAAGTCGATTAAGGTATCCGAGAGACCGCAGTGGTGCTATTTGCGAGAGACGTGAGGAGCTGAAACCGCAAAGTGCCGCTGATCTGAAGTTTGCCCATTGCTGCCGCTGACTTTCCATTCGTAGTACAGGAGTCCCCAGACGTCCTCCCTCTTGTCCCCATGAATGAGGCCCACAAAAACAGGATCTGCAGACCTTAACAGCAACAGACATGCAGCTGGATCCAGTTTTCTTCTAACCAAACTCGAGTCGGGACTAGGGAGGATAGCTCAGGTGCAAGTTGCTCGCCTTGGAAGCAAGATGACATGGAACAACATAGGTTCGATCCCCCGGTACGCGCTTAGAAACCTCTGGGTATTAAACATGTAATAAATAACTTATTATATCATATCAAAGGTTCTGTAAAACTAAGGGGACTTACCTCTTGTTGTGTAGCCTTGCGAGCACTCATTTGAGTCTTGCCTTGGTTGCTTTTTGCAGAGTTGCTTAGTTGCTTGCACTTTGCCCCTCACAAGCCTTCCAGCTTGTGGCCCTTCAAGTGAACTCTTTTCTACAAACTTTTCTAAAAACATTGAGACTTGTACGTACCTGCAAGAAGATCTGCAGCTCCCCTAGACTTTGCTCAATTAACATTGACTGTCCTGGCTCCATGGGAGACTCTTCTTACCTCTGACTTTGTGCTTTGGCCTCTCTTCCAGGAAGGGGTTAATTTACTTTGCCTTGGAGGGTTCAAAATGTACTTATCAGTTCATGAATTATCTGTTAACCTTTGTATTATTCCCATATTTAATCTTTTGCACCAAACTGTAACGCTCACCTGGTATCCACGGGGACGTCACTCAGCCTGTTCTGACCTCTTACGACCTCGAACCCTTCCCTGGAGGCTATTCGACTGGAGACTGGGCCTTGTTTTCTTGGATAGTGTGCTCTCCGTCCTGCCTTCAGCGCAGGGGCGCGTTGTTTGATGCAGGCTCATTGCTGCCTAGTTACTTCACTGGCAAGAGTCCGACAGGTAAGTATGATGAGTCTTTTTAACAGTTCTCTAACTTTGTTCCTTTCCTTCCTTAGATGATGGCCGGCGTCCAGAGATGGCAGCGTGCTGCTGAGATCAGTAGCGCTGAAGGTGAGTGAGAGCGCGATGCACCCCTTTTGTATTTGCATTGAACTGAGTTATTTTTCTGTGTCTTTTAGGTGCCGCGACGTTTTCAGCGTGGATGCCGGTTATGAAGAACAAATGCGGTGGGTAAGCACTGTATGCGGCGCCTCTAGATGTTTCCACGCTAACCTGGAGTGTCTTTTCCCTCTTGCAGATGGATGAGAAGTTCCGGAGACAGAGTTCCCCCAGAGCGGCTGGGATTCAGGAAAGCGTTCGAAGCTTGTACAGTATTTAAAAATAAGTGAAGGTTTACAGAATGCTTACTAATGCCTTTTTTCTGTTCTCCCCCTTTTTCTTAGGAAGCGGCGTGCCGGGATGGGAATGACACCGCCGAAGATGCCAGCAGAACAGAAGGAGCGATGACTGATGGGCAGAAGCACCGCAAGGTGGGGTTCTTGTTCGTGCAGGAGCTGAGTGCAGAAGAAAGATGCAGGCCTACTGGAGACCGATTCGAACACGGTGAGTGCCATGCTGCAGGTGCAGAAAATGCAAAGCATGTTTCTCAGCCTGGGTGTGGCTTAAATAGTCTCTGGATATCCCAGGTGCCTCTGGGCTGAACCACACCTAAAAGACTAGACCGCACATGCAGTTCTGGGAACCGAAATATGTGGGGGCATCAATCTTGTCCCCATCAATGCACTACAAGTCCAATCCCCAATGTTATCCTATGGGAGTGAGTGAGTCTGGTGCCACAAGTGCCAAGTCTGACTCCAAGTGGGTCTTTGGAGGGATGAAGAGGCCTTTGAGGGCCATGTAGGTGATCGTAGCCTGGCTCCAGCCTCACATCTTGGAGGGCTGGGGACATGAGGGGCAGGAATCATGACAGCACTCCCCCCCAAGGCCCCTCTCAAGGTGGCTCTTCTGTCTGGTCCTGGTTTGGTTGGATGGTTTTGATGAAATCGTATAAGCAAGCGAGGTGCATGGATGTACTCACAAGGCTCCCATGTCCTGTCTTGTGGACCATACCCCTTCCAGTCTACTAAGTAGTATAATTTGGATCTGACGTACTTTGAATCTAGTATGTCCTTGACTTCGAATTCTGGCTCCTCGGCGACTACTACTGGCTGCGGTGGCTTTTCTACCGGGTCCCAGGTTGAACAGGTTTAAGGTGAGACACGTGGAACACAGGATGAATCTGCATGTTTGACGGCAAAGCTAGTCTGATCGCCACAGGATTTATCACGGAGGTGAGGGTGAATGGACCCAGGTATCTTGGACGGCAAGTTCGGGCTCCTGGACACGTGTTTAGACGCCAGCCAGACTTTGTCTCCCACTTGGTAGTTGGGGGCCTTTGCTCGGTGTTGATCAGCAAACTTCTTTTGGCGATTCTTAGCTTGAAGTAGGTGTTCAGCTGCCCTTTAAAGGTTTGAGAAATGGTCTTGTGCAAGGTTTTGACTGCTGGCATTTCCAGGGTTGTAGGAACGTCCAACTCAGAAGTACGTGGGTGCCTGCCATACATGGTATAAAACGGTGTCTGCCCAGTGCTGGTTTTGTAGGGAATTATGGTGTCCAGTCATTTGGTCGACTACAAACTGGTCGACTGCAATTTGGACGACGTCATTTGGTCGAAAACCAAATGGTTGAATTTTTTTTTTAAATTTATATATGTGTTTTGTGGGTTTTCGTGTAGAAAAAAAAAAAAAAGATAGAAAAAAATGGGGGGTCCCCCAAAAAACCAAAAAAGGGGGAAAAATAAAAAAATAAAAATTCGACCATTTGGTTTTCGACCAAATTGATTCGACCAGTTGTCCAGTCGACCAATTGTTTTCGACCAAATGACTGGCAACCGGAATTATTATTAGCATATTCAGCTATCCATAATAGGTCGAACCAGCTTGGTGTAACATGCAACGCAGATACTGCTCGAGCGTCTGATTTGTCCTCAGTTTGACCATCCGTTTGGGGATGGTGACTGGTGGATAGCCGGATGTCGATCTAGGCCATAGAGCAGCATTTTCTCCAGAAGTTAGATACAAATTGAGTACCTCGGTCTGAGACCAGAACTGAAGGAAACCCATGGAGCCGTACAATGCCTTCAAAAAATACCTTTGCCAGAGTGGAAGCATTTGGGAGTCCCTTAAGAGGAATGAAATGTGCCATTTTTGAAAATAGGTCCACAACCACAAGAATAGTGTTAAATCCTTGACTGGGTGGTAAGTCAGTAATAAAATCGAGGGACAACGTGTGCCAGGGTGCTGGTGGGATTTCCACTGGTTGTAATAGCCCAGCCGGTTTCTGCTTGGATGACTTGTTTTGAGCACATACTCCACAAGATAGGATGAATTGGATAATGTCTTTACGGCACGTGGGCCACCAATAATTTCACTTTACCTTGGCTAGATTTTAGCGATTCCGGGGTGGCCCTCGATCAAGGAATTATGATAACCGGACATGACTTGTTCTCGTAGTTCTTGGTTTGGTAAGAATAAACGATTCATGAAATAGGGCAACTGATCTTTTATCATGTAATGTTCTCCTTGTGCACTCCACGCTTGTATTTGCTCCGGACTCATCAGGTTTTGGATTTCTTCATGTAATACTTTCCGAGTTATGGTTGCTGTGATTCCTAGGAGCTTGTCACTCGGGATGATTTCTATTGGGTCAGGGGTCTGATACCCTTGCTCTTCCACGCCCACACGGGAAAGGGCATCGGCCTTCCCGTTTTTCACCCCTGGGCGAAATGTAATCACATAGTCATATTCAGCAAAAAAAAGAGCCCAACGTAGTTGTCGTGAGGATTGGGCCTTTGCCGTTTATAGTTACTGGAGGTTCCGGTGGTTAGTTGTTACAGTGATTGTGTGTCTGGCGCCCAAGAGGTGGTGCCGCCATGCCTTAAAGGCTGACTTAATGGCCAGGAGTTCTTTGTCTGTGATAGCGTAATTGAGTTCAGGGGGTGTGAATTTACGCAACCAGAAGGCAACAGGGTGTAAGTGGCCCATTTTGGGGTCCTTTTGTGAGAGGACGGCTCCCATAGCCATGCTTGAGGCGTCCGTTTCCACCAGGTATGAGAGATCAGGGCGAGGGTGGCATAAGATTGGGGCAGATGTGAATCTTGCTTTGAGTTCCTGGAAAGCCTCCTCAGCTTCTGTTGTCCACTGGAACTTTTTGTTGCTTTTCCTTAGTAATGACGTGATGGGATGCATGATTTGCGAAAATCCTGGGATGAACCGGCGGTAGAAGTTTGCAAAACCCAGCATACTTTGAACCCCCTTGAATGAATTTGGGGATGGCCAGTTCAGGATAGCATCTACCTTGTGTACATCCATTCGGATTCCATTCGGGCTGAGAATAAAGCTCAGGAATTCCACCTCGGAGACGTGGAATGAGTACTTTTCGAGCTTAGTGTAGAGCTGGTGTTGACAGAGTTTCTCCAATACGAATCGGACGTGTTTAACGTGGTCCTGCTTTGATGCGGAATATACTAGGATATCGTCGATGTACACTACAGCACAGACATCAATCAATTCCCGTAGGACATCGTTCATGAAGTATTGAAATGCAGCAGGCGCGTTGCAAAGGCCAAAGGGCATTACTTGATATTCGTACAAGCCGTTTTTGGTGCGAAAAGCGGTTTCCATTCGTCCCCCTGTTTTACGCGAACAAGGTGATATGCCCCCCTCAGGTCTAGTTTTGTGTAGATTTGGGCATCTTTGACTTGATCAAGCAATTCAGGGATCAGTGGCAGGGGGTAGCAATTTTTTACGGTAATCTGGTTCAGTGCGCGGTAGTCGATGCACGTTCTTAAGTCCCCCTCCTTTTTCGGTACGAAGAATAGAGGACTGGCTGCTGGAGACTTCGAGGGACGGATGAACCCATTGGCCAGGTATTGGTCAAGATAGGCCTTCAGGTGCTGCTTTTCTGGTTCTGTGAGTGTGGAAATTCGCCCACAAGGGATTTGTGCGCCGTGTATCAGGTCGATTTGGCAATCGTATGGTCTATGCGGTGGCAGGGTATTAGCCTGTTCTTTCTGAAAGACATCTTGAAAGTCCTGGTATTCACTTGGTAGGGTGCCGATTGCCACAGTCGCAAGCATGGAGGTTCTGGTGTCTATTGGTTGTTTCTCTTGGCGATAACATGTGTGGGCGCAAGTCTCGGGAAAGGCCAATTCTTTTGCTCGCCAATCGATTCGAGGATTGTGAGCTACCAACCATGGCATTCCCAAAATCAACCAGAATCGTGGTGCCTTAATGAGGTTGAAAACGATAGATTCTTGATGTCCATCCTGGCACAGAAGGGTTAAAGCTGCAGTGCATTGGGATACTGGACCAGAAGCTATTTCCGTGCCGTCGACAGTGGTAACAGTGTCAGTGGTTGATTTAGGCCGTAATGGAAGCTCCATCTTTGCCACAAGATCATGGTCGATGTAATTCCCAACGGCTCCACTGTCTATGTACGCTCTTACTGCGTGCATCCGAGATGGTTGTTGGTGATTGATCAAGACCACAGATAGTGCAAAATGGGAGGTCTGTAGTTCACTTTCTTCGCTCGACAAGTGGACCCCTACACTTGCCGGGCTGGGGAGTTTTCCGATTCCTTGATGGTATCTTCCTTGTCCGTGGCCCCTACCGTCCTCCTCAGTGGCTTCACAGGGCACTCTTTAAGGAAATGACCTGACCTTCCACAGTACAGACATAACTGCTGCTGTCTCCTTTTATCCCTTTCCGCTTTAGTCAAGGGGGATCTGATCCCCCGATTTGCATTGATTCTCCTGAACCTTCCGTTCTTCGGACAGTATTGTCCTTTGAACGCACATACATAGGGCGAGGGTCCGGTCTGGTTCGATCTGCTCTTCGGTCCTGCAACCTATGATCCAGTTGAACAACAAGGTCAATGAATTCTGAGCAGTCTTTCGGAGGGGTTCACTACTTGTGCGAGAACATCCTTGAGCTCCCCCCGCAACCCCGATGAAATAACGTGGTTCTCTTCTCCACTAGCCATTCTGGTTCAAATACGAGTCTATTGAACGTGGCTATGTATGTTAATAGGTCTTGATTCCCTTGGCGTAGGGACAGAAGTTTGTTGTCTAATGCCTGCCCATGAGTACGACGGGCGAACAGCTTTTCTATCTCCTGCTGAAAGCCCCTGAAGTCATGCAGCAAAGGATCGTCTTGGGCCACATAGGGTACAGACCAGTCCACGGCGCTACCACTCAGGTAGGATAGCACAAAAGCGACCCGTGATTGGTCATTCGGAAAGGCCCCTGGCCTACAAAGGAAGTGCAGGCGGCACTGGTTCATGAACATTGCAAACCTCTTGGGATGCCCCATAAATCGTTCGGGCGGGGCCAAGGGAACTGCCCCAGGAAGGGTTATCTGAATGGGATTGACTGATGGCGCTGGCATCGAGGGCACGCTTCCCGGCAATGGTGCATGCCCTGCTTGTGACTGGAGAAGTTGCCGCCTTAAATCATCAGTGCGTTCTTTGGCTACTATCAGCTCTCTCCTCAGGGTGTTGGTCTCCTGCCTGGCTGCATGTACTTCAGAACGTAGCTGCCCGAACATGTGGGCTAACTGGTTGGTTTCTGACGTTTCCATGACGCCCAGGTGGATTTTGATGTGAGGCTTTGCGTTCTGTAACGCTCACCTGGTGTCCACGGGGACGTCACTCAGCCTGTTCTGACCTCTTACGACCTCGAACCCTTACCTGGAGGCTATTCAACTGGAGACTGGGCCTTGTTTGCTTGGATAGTGTGCTCTCCGTCCTGCCTTCAGCGCAGGGGCGCGTTGATTGATGCGGGCTCGTTGCTGCCTAGTTACTTCACTGGCAAGAGTCCGACAGGTAAGTATGATGAGTCTTTTGAACAGTTCTCTAACTTTGCTCCTTTCCTTCCTTAGATGACGGCCGGCGTCCGGGGATGGCGGCGTGCTGCTGAGATGAGTAGTGCTGAAGTTCAGTGAGAGCGTGATGCGCGATGCACCCTTTTTATATTTGCATTGAACTGAGTTCTTTTTCTGAGTCTTTTAGGTGCTGCAACGTTTTCAGCGTGGATGCCGGTTATGAAGAACAAATGCGGTGGGTAAGAGCGGTATGCGGCGCCTCTAGATGTTCCCACGCTAACCTGGAGTGTCTTTTCCCTCTTGCAGATGGATGAGAAGTTCCGGAGACAGAGTTCCCCCAGAGCGGCTGGGATTCAGGTAAGCGTTTGAAGCTCGTACAGTATTTAAAAATAAGCGAAGATTTGCAGAATGCTTACTAATGCCTTTTTTCTGTTCTTTTCCCTTTTCCTGAGGAAGCGGCGTGCCGGGATGGGAATGACACTGTCGAAGATGCCCGCAGAACAGAAGGAGCGATGACTGATGGGCAGAAGCGCCGCAAGGTAAGGCTGTTCCTAACGGTGTTCTTGTTTTTGCAGGAGCTGTGCGCAGAAGAAAGATGCAGGCCTACTGGAGACCGATCCGAACACGGCGAGTGTCACACTGCAGGTGCAGAAAACGCAAAGCATGTTTCTCAACCTGGGTGTGGCTTAAATAGTCTCTGGGTATCCCAGGTGTCTCTGGGCCGAACCACACCCAAAAGACTAGACCGCACACGCAGTTCTGGGAACCGAAATATGTGGGGGGATCCATCTTGTCCCCATCAATGCACTACAAGTCCAATCCCCAATGTTATCCTATGGGAGTGAGTGAGTCTGGTGCCACAAGTGCCAAGTCTGACTCCAAGTGGGTCTTTGGAGGGATGGAGAGGCCCTTGAGGGCCATGTAGGTGATCATGGCCTGCCTCCAGCCTAACATCTTGGAGGGCTGGGGACATGAGGGGCAGGAATCATGACAGCGCTCCCCCCCAAGGCCCCTCTCCAGGTGACTCTTCTGTCTGGTCCTGGTTTGGTTGGATGGTTTTGATGAAATCGTCTAAGCAAGCGAGGTGCATGGCTCCCATGTCCTGTCTTGTGGACCATACCCCTTCCAGTCTACTAAGTAGTATAATTTGGATCTGACGTACTTTGAATCTAGTATGTCCTTGACTTCGAATTCTGGCTCCTCGGCGACTACTACTGGCTGCGGTGGCGTTTCTACCCGGGTCCCAGGTCGAACAGGTTTAAGGAGAGACACGTGGAACACAGGATGAATCTGCATGTTTGACGGCAAAGCTAGTCTGACCGCCACAGGATTTATCACGGAGGTGAGGGTGAATGGACCCAGGTATCTTGGACAGCAAGTTCGGGCTCCTGGACACGTGTTTAGACGCCAGCCAGACTTTGTCTCCCACTTGGTAGTTGGGGGCCTTTGCTCGCTGTTGATCAGCAATCTTTTTTTGGAGATTCTTAGCTTGAAGTAGGTGTTCAGCTGCCCTTTAAAGGTTTGAGAAATGGTCTTGTGCAAGGTTTTGACTGCTGGCATTTCCAGGGTTGTAGGAACGTCCAACTCAGAAGTACGTGGGTGCCTGCCATACATGGTATAAAACGGTGTCTGCCCAGTGCTGGTTTTGTAGGGAATTATTATAAGCATATTTAGAAGTGTTACATGTTTTGCTCCCTTCTAAAGAAGGATTATTCAACTAACTGTTAAATAAATGAATAATTGTTTAATCAAGAAACCTTGAGTGTAAGTGTTTGTTTGGATAACTGTCACTGTGAAACTCTGTGTCACAACTTTACAGCTCACATTGACCCCTCTTGAGATAAGCCTGGCTGCTCAGTCACTCTATCAACTTGTGTAGTACATGCTTATACTAAAGGTTGGGTTATCTATTGCCAAGAGGACAAGGCTGGTGCAGTCTCCCACAGGGTACTGCATACAATCTTGTCTAACAGTCATTTATATGGGCTACATCTCGTGGTCGCCTGGGGATGGGACAGGTCATGCTTTGGCTAGTGTGAGATCACATGCACACCAGGTGCCGGTTTATGATTGCTGCCTTGTAAGGCATATTCCTTAAAAATAGAAAAACATATTTACAACATTGTTAGAACAATGAATGAGTTTTATGGCGGTTGGGGTTGTTGGTCATCCTCACGGGAGCTAAGGTATGGCTGAAGATTTCCTAGGGCCTAGTGCATGAAATGGTGCATTCACTGCGCAAGCCTTGTCTCCAAGCTGGTTACTAACATCTACACAGAATGCACTAACATCTATACAAAGTGGCACCCTTGCTCACGCCTTGGGCTATACTATGTGGGTTGATTATGTTGGGGAGGGGTCCAACCACCACACCCCTTGCCCCTGGCCCATCATAGGGCTTCAAATGCCTCTTGCCTTACTCTAAAGAGCTTACGGTGTGGGACAGGGTCATCCCCTTCCCAACTATAGGCATCCAGGACTCCCATCCATGCAGTTACCTGGACCCTGCTTAGCTCCAAAGCAAGGTAGGACTGGCACACGCAGGCCAGGCTGCCTAATAAATGTACACTCATTAAAATACTACTTAGAGCAACATGGCCTCCGGGTGCAGGCCTCTTTTTTTCTTTGCAGCTAAGCAGGGTCCGTTCCAATTACTGCATGGAGACATTCCACGTTCCTGGATGCTGTATTTTTTCTTAGTTTTATACATCTCATAACACACTAAGAAAACACACAGAATTTGCATTTTTTTTTAAATGTGCTAATATCAGTCCTTGAAAGGAATAATGCCACAATTGTACACTTTTTGCCTAACATAGATTGATAATGATTGATATATTTGAGTGACAATATGGCCTGTGTACTTTTCAAGTTATCTTTATAAAGCAGAATATTGTTGAAAGCCAGACATGTGGGTGAGGAGGGGAATTTTGAGAGGGCAAGTAAATCATTAGTTTTTGCCCACGATGTGGCAAGAGAGTTTACAATCGTGGACAGAGGTGCAGTTATTTGCCCTTGATTCTGGCAGGGCACAAGTAAAGGACACATGAATTAAAGTACTATTTTTTTAACATTTTAAATCATACATATCTTTTATTTTGGTATTTACTGTAATATTTATTTTTATTTTTAATGCTGCCATGCTGGCGCACACCCGCCTGAAGAGTAAAGCCTGCCATTGACCATTGCTACGATAAGAGGCAAAGGAAGTATACCGTTCATGGTGTGTCTTTTTCACCATTATGATTGAGACCATGGCTGTTCTAGTTGTAGTGTAGTGCTAAGTAGGAGTTTAGAAACCACTATTTATCCTTGTAAACGTACACCACCATGGCAGTAGTCATTGTGTCACACCTGCCCAGTGTTTAGCAAAACCACATGGCGTGTGGCTGGACTATTCGAACCTACGTCTTATCCCTTTCCCTTGCCTAAACACACACCTGCAAACCAGTTCTGGCCGATGACAGAAATGGGTGTGACAACGATGATGACACCACATATGAATCGGGCATTGCATGTCACAAATTAATAACTTTAACTGTTTTTTTATTACAAGCTTAATACCAAAGACGTTGTGAAGCAGAGATTTGAACCTGTGTTGCTCTGTGTTGTCTTGCTTCCTGGACGAGCCCGTTGCCACTGTGCTATACTACCCGTGCCAAGTAGAAGATATTGCCTAAGGTATCTCACCTGTAGACACACCATCCACTGCACACTAGCTCCTCAAGTCCATCACACTCATCTTACAGAAGATGGGGCAATGCAGGACTTGCAGGCGTACCTGATAAGGCATCAGGTAATGAAAATGCAGGATGTCCCCCCGCATAGGAGAGATGTGGAATCATCCATTCATAAAATAAAAAAGTGAGCAGTAGCACAATACCTAAGTAGTTTAGATTAGTTTAGTTTCTTTATTTATACGGCACGCCGAACCCTGAGGTAACTGGGCGTCAGAGACTTAGAGGTGGTTACAGCAGAATATAGACATACAAGATAATAACAGTAAGTGCAGTTGACCGGGTTACATAGTGGTCGACAAAGGAAACAAGTACATTAAGTAGTGTGTCAGAAAGTGGTGGAATTCTTGTTTGCGAGCCAGGACTTTGTTTTTGCTCTGAAGGTCCAGAAGGAAGTTTCTGCTCTAAGGTTCAGCAGTATAGCGTTCCATTGATTGGCGGCTAGGACCGGAAAGCTAGCGCCACCTGGTTTTTTAGGGAGAATTTGCGGATGGGTAGGCAGTGTGAGTATAACGTTCTGGTAGGTCTGGTTGAGGTGTGTTTGAAGAACTTGTCTGACAGGTATTTGGGGGCGTCATTGGAGAGGCATTTGTAGACAATGACGAGTGATCTGAGAGTGATTCTGTCTCGCACAGGGAGCCAATGGGCATCTTGTCTAAAGCTGGAGATGTGTGAGTGTCACGGGATGCTCAGAGCAGCTATGAGGGCATTATTCTGAAGCACCTGCAGTTTGTTCAAATTGAGTTCTGAGGAGCCATGAAAGAGAGTATTGCAGTAGTCAATTTTAGGGAGCACTAGCGCTCTGGCTAGTGTAATGCAGCTGGAGGGCGAGAGGAAAGGTTTGCTGGCATTGATAAGCTTATTTGTATAAACTGTGGAAGAGGCAGTGGCGTTCACCTGTTTTTTGAGCGAGAGTGTGGAATCTAGATAGACCCCAAGAGTTTTAATTTCTTTGGCCACAGTGATTGGGTTACCGTCTATGTTGATAGATGCGTAACAGGGGTCCAGTTTATTTAGCAGTGGTTGGGAGCCGACAAGAAGGAGCTCAGTTTCTTCATTGCTGAGGCATAAACCGTGTTCTGCCATCCAGGCTTGGATCTCCAGGTAAAGGTTGTTGATCCATATGGAATCCTCTTCATAGCAACCTGATAGGGTGATGAGAACCTGGGTATCGTCAGCATAATTTGTGTATGTGACACCCAGGCTATCAAGGCGGTCGAACAGTAGCTTAGTGAAGATATTGGGCCTCATCCCGAGTATGGCGTTAAGGGCTACCGGTCACCGTTAACGAGACCGGTGCCGGTAATCCCTTACCACCACATTCCGAGTTCCCTTTGCGCCCTCGTCCTTAACGCCGCAGGCGTTAGGGACGAGGGCGCAAAGGGGCTTTTTAGCCAATAACGGTGACCGTAAAGTACGGTAACCGTTATTTGCAATTTCCCCATTCCCATTGAGTCCTATGGGGGCTCATTTGGGAATGGGGAAGGGCCCTGGGGAATGGGAAATTACCGCCCTGGTCAACTCGGAATAGGGCGGTAATTTCCCATTCCACCAGGGCGGTGCCGGTACGGGTCCGGTGCCGACCAAGGCGCTACTACCACCATTGGTTAGCGCCGGACTCGGAATGAGGCCCATTGTATAAGGTCGGCGAAATGCACGAACCTTGTGGAACGCCGCAGAGGATGGGGATGTGGTGGGATGAAGCCCCCGGAGAGAAGACCCGGGTGGTTCGGTCGGCTAGGAAGGATTGGACCTAGTTAGAGAAAGCAGCTGAGGCTGTCAGATGTTCCGTGAGGATCTGATGGTCAACAAGGTCAAAGGGGGTCATTCCGAGTTGGACGGTAAGGGTTTATGGGCACTGGTAAGGATACCGGTGCCGGTAAATCCTTACCTCCCTATTCTGAGGTCTCTTAGCGGGTCCCAGCAGGAATGTCTGGTCTGACCAGCTGTTCTCTGCGGGTCCTGTTAAGGGACCTTGAAGCTAATAACGGTCCCACAATTTGCGGGCCCGTTATTAGCGCCTTCCCCATTCCCATTGAGCCCTATTGGGGCTCAAATGGGAATGGGGAATGGTTAACTGAATGGGCACTTACCGAGTACGCATAGGTCGGAATGTCCAGGTAAGTCCCCATTCAGCCAGACCGGACCGGGACCCGGGTTTGGAGGCAGCCATGGTGCTAATAGCGCCATGGCTGCCTCCAACCTCGTAATGACCCCCAAAGGCTGCTGAGAGGTCAAGCAGCAGGAGAATGGTTAGATTCCCTTATCCTTTGCCTCGTCCATATGGATATTTAAGTCCAGGAGGGCTGTCTCTGTTCTGTGCCTTGGTCTGAAACAACATTTTCTAAGGCCCAAGAGGTTGCTCTCTTCCAGGTGCTTCTGGATTTGCAGGTAGGCCACTCTGTCTAAGATCTTTAGGATGTAGGGGACAGTGGTAATTGGCCTGTAGTTAGTTGGGTTGTTAGAGTCTAGGTTGTTTTGTTTTGGAAGGGGCATGACCCAGGCCTCCTTGAGGCTGCTAGGGCCTGAGCTCGATTTGCAGGAGGCATTGATTAGGGCTTTATGAAAGGGGCCATATTGTTGGCACCTTCCTGGATGATGGGAGCTGGGCAGGAGTCCCCTTGGCATCTGGAAGGCTTGAGGCCTTTGATGATGCTTTTCACTACTTTAGTGGACACTGTGTCACGATTCCTCCCATGCGCACACCACTGGCCCGGGATCGTGTGGTCTCCAAAGCGCTCCCCGGCCCCCCGTCTCGCTCATCCCTTTCTCCCTCTCCTCTCCGGGACTCACGTGGATACTCACATGCCTTGCGCGCGCGGCCGCGCCTGGTCCGTAACAGGACTGCTCTCAGGCTACGGCCGTTTCTTCACTGGCAGTTACCTTGGCTCCTGGGATCACGAAGGACTAGCATCGGGCTTCCGTGTTGCGGGACTGTAAGGTTGCGTGACGCGCTTGCCCGATCACTTGACCCAGCCGCGCATCACGTGACCAGAAGCGCTCATCACGTGACCAGAAAGCCCAGGTACTTGTTGCTTCACAGCTGTGCTCTGCATCCTGTTTGGCGTTACGTACTTCGGATCATTGACTACTCACGGAATCGACCTGGCCTGCTCTACTGGACTCTTCTTGGATTTCCCCTTGGATTTGTTACTTGGTGATTATTGGCTTTCGACCACGGACTGTTTGGACTGCCTCACGGATTCTCCCTCTGGCACTTCGACTCTTTGGATTTCTTGTCTCACAGCTCCACAGTTTACTCCTGCTAACAGGCGGATAAGCCGACTACTACTCCTTTTGGGGTAATTCAGTCCATGTGGGTCCCGGACCTCCCCATTAGGTTCATCATCTCTACCTTGACCTCTTTAGGTAAGACCTTTACGTTTTTCCTAACACTGTGGTTTATTGCTTATTGCTTGGTACTTAAGCCGCATTTTCTTGCAGCAGCTTAGGGTCCCAGAAGTTCGCGGTCCCGGATTTGAACATCTCCGCCTGTGGCCTCAACGGCTGCACAGAGAGTGACTTTGGGTTCTCTCTGTGCGGCATTTGGGGACGGAGGCCTCTTCTGCCTACACGACACTCAAGTCACAACAGACTGTGAAGCCTATTGTCGTGTAGGCAATAGAGGGGAACGCTGAAGATCCCATGACTGCTATAGTCCAAGCCATCACAGTGCTACGAGCCGACATGGCAGCAGCCAACACGGCTATCCATCAACGCCTTGACAACTTACAGAGTCTCAGACACCCTTTGCCCCCAGATGCAGAGTTCGGAGATACACCCCCTGTCCCTCAACCCGTTCCGCCACCGGTTCCCTCACCTCAGAATCCCATTCCTGTGGTGTTACCCACCACGTTCCCGCTGGCAGCTCCTGAGGGATACTATGGGGATCCCAAGAAATTCAGGACCTTCCTAAACCAATTCAAACTGCACTTTCTGTGGCGACCTCAGGCTTTTCCAGATTCCACCACAAAAGCAGCGTTCACCCTTTCCCATATGGCTGGTGTGGCTGCTGCATGGGCCAACCCCTTGTTGGAGAATGACAACCCGGCCCTATATGACTTTGATCTCCTTGTCACTGAAATGTCCAGGGTCTTTGATACCAGACACAAAGCCCAGTCCCGGGACCTGGAACTCCTGGACTTGACTCAGGGAAGGGGTTCCCTCATTGAATTCATAACCCGTTTTAACCAGCTCTCCGCTGAAACCTCCTGGCCCGAGAGCAAGAAGGCAGTGGTGTTCTATAGGGGTCTCAGTAATTCCATGAAGGACGCTTTATCGGTAGTCCCTTCGTTACCCACTGCATTCCAGGATCTGGTTGATTTGTCTCTTCAGGTGGAAGCACGTAGGTCCGAAAGAAGAGCGGAAGCGGGTTTCGCTCAGTCCACCACTCCTCACACGACAGTTCCTTCCCCTGACTCCTCACAAGAACCCATGCAGATCGGGGGCATCAGGAGCCCGATAACTCCCCTAAAAAGGGAACGTAGGAGGGTGGATAACGCCTGCTACTATTGTGGCACACTAGGTCACTTTGTTAAAGAATGTCTGCGGCACCCCAAACTCAAGCCACAGGGTTTTCGGACAGCTCGATCATAGTACCGGGGACGGGATCGAGCTATATCACTCACACCCCGGACCCAACACCCGCTTTCGGGCGGATCCGCCCCATCCATGTACAAGCCACTCTACAGCCCACAGCATCTGTCACGCATCCTGTTACCCTGATTATCGATTCGGGGGCAACGGGTAACTACATCGACATTTCCTTGGCCCATTCCCTGAATCTGCCCTTCGTGACCAAGACTAGGCCCAAACCAGTACATGCTGTAGATGGCTCTTCTTTGATTTCAGGCCCGGTAAAACAACAAACAGCCCCTTTGCTATTGACGATTGAATCCAAACACAGGGAGACCATAAGTTTTGATCTCATCACCATGCCACAGTTCGTACTCATACTGGGAATCCCTTGGCTTCAGGAACATAACACCCTCATTGATTGGAAATTGGGTTTTGTTCACTTTGAGTCGGACATATGCCAACATTTCTGTCTTCCCACAGACACCGTCAGCGATAACCCTGCTCAGGCTATAGCTCAGTTAACGGTGCTTGACCCGCAGGAAACATTATCGGATCACATAGTCGGCCTAGTAGCGACAGACGTTCCCCAAGTCTACCAGGATTATGCGACTGTGTTTGATCGTGGCTCCTCCGAAGAACTTCCACCTCATCGTCCATACGATTGCCCCATCGATCTGTTCCCTGACGCTGTGGTTCCCTCAGGGCAGATCTATTCCCTGTCACCATCCGAGGAATCGGCTCTCCAGGAGTACATTCCGAAGGCCTTGAGCCTAGGGCACATACGGCCATCCACCTCACCGGCAGCGAGCCCTATATTTTTTGTGCCCAAGAGAGAAGGCGATCTGCGCCCATGCGTAGACTATAGACGCCTGAATGCGGTCACGAGGAAAGACCAGTACCCTATTCCCCTCATCACGCCCTTGCTTGACCGACTCACACACGCTACTATCTTCACCAAATTAGACCTCTGCAGAGCCTACAACCTGGTCCACGTCTGTTCCGGGGACGAATGGAAAACCGCTTTCTGTACCCGATACGGCTTATACGAGTATACAGTCATGCCCTTTGGGCTGTGCAACGCCCCGGCGACCTTCCAGAGGTTTATGAATGACATCTTGAGTGATATCCTAGATGTCTACGTTGTGGTTTACCTCGATGACATCCTGATTTTTTCTCAATCTCTGGAAGAGCACATACGCCATGTTCGTGAGGTGTTGTCACGGTTGCAAAAACACTCTTTATATGCCAAGCCGGAGAAGTGTCTGTTCCACGTTGATAACGTTGACTTCCTCGGGTTCTATATCACTCCCGGAGGGTTGTCCATGAACCATTCCAAGGTAAAAGCGGTTTTGGACTGGCCTGTTCCTGCAAACCTGAAAGCTTTTCAGTCCTTTTTGGGCTTTGCGAATTTCTACATGAGGTTCATCTCTGGTTTCTCTTCTATCGTGTCCCCCCTCACCACATTAACCAGCCCTAACGTCCCCTTTCTTTGATCTGATACACATCAGAAGGCCTTTGATGCATTAAAGACTGCTTTCACTACAGCCCCTGTTCTCCAGCATCCCGACCCAGAACTCCCTTTTATTGTAGAGGCCGACGCCTCCTCCTTTGCTCTTGGTGCTGTCTTGTCCCAAGCATGTCAGTCCACAGGTCGCCTGAACCCAGTTGCATTCCATTCACGCAAGTTTACTACCCCCGAGTCCCACTACACCGTGACCGAGAAGGAGCTGTTAGCGGTGATGGACGCGTTCTGCGTTTGGCGACACCACCTTTTGGGCGCCAAGCATCGAGTCACGGTATTCTCAGATCACCAAAACCTGCAGGATTTGGCGTCCCTAAAATGTCTTAACAGTCGACAGGTGAGGTGGCATCTTTTCTTCGCGGCATTCGACTTCCAGATCTGACATTGGGCTGGTTCCGCACATGGCAAAGCCGATGCATTGTCACGCTCTCCCGGGGGGGTTTCTCTGCCAGAATTCCCTGACAAGTTGTTGGACAACACCAAGGTAATTTGTCTATGTACCCCCTCAGTGCCCTTAGTGGACGCGGTACGCAATTGGGATTCCTTGCACCCCGACCAATTATCAGAGTGGGATCCGGTATTCCATGATGGTCTCCCGTATGTGTTGAACCGCCTGTTCTTGCCCACTGCCGATACACGCAATATGGCCATGGAATGGTCGCACGATGCCCCTGTGAACGGTCATCCTGGCCAACGCCGGACGTTACCTCTCCTGAAACGCTGGTGTTGGTGGCCGGGCATGAAGAGGGACGTGGATTGCTACGTCAACACCTGCACCGTATGTACACAATGCAAAACCCGTAGAGGACGCCCATTGGGCCTACTTCTCCCTTTACCCGTGCCTCCGAGACCTTGGCATACATTAACCATGGATTTTGTTACAGAACTTCCCCGGGTGCAGGGTTATGATACTATTTGGGTGGTGGTGGAGTCCTTCTCAAAGATGGCCCGTTTCATCCCCTGTAAGGGTATACCCTCCGCTTCCGTCCTGGCCACCTTGTTCTTTGATTCCATATTTTGTCTATTTGGGTTGCCCTCTGTCCTTATTTCTGACCGGGGTTCTCAATTCACTTCTCGCTTCTGGCGTGCTCTGACCAGGTTAATGGGTATAGATGTCCGGTTCTCTTTGGCCTACCACCCGGAGATGGATGGTCAGACCGAAAGGGCAAATCAGACCATGGAGCAGTATCTGCGCTGTCTGATCGTGCAGCAGCAGTGCTCTTGGTTGCGTGCCCTTCGACACGCTGAATTCGCCTACAACAATGCGGTTCATGCATCCACTGGGTTCTCTCCCTTCTATGTCCTCTATGGCCAGCATCCCCGCACATTGCCGATCCCTGACCTCGTGGCCTCCACCAATCCAGCCGCTAGTGACTGTTTTAGGGATCTGTCATCTATCCATGCCCAGGCCATGATGCATCTCCGTGAGGCCCAGTCTTCTATGAAGGTCCAGGCAGACAAGAAGCGTCTGTTAGCCCCTAGTTTTGCGGTGGGTTCCCGGGTGTGGCTTTCTACCCGTCACTTGAGGTTAGTGGGTTGCAGGAAGCTTTTGCCCCGTTTTGTGGGTCCTTATGTGGTGTCCCCGGTAATCAATCCTGTCACGTACCGACTTGTTCTCCCGGGGTCGTGGAGGATCCACCCTGTATTTCATGTCTCCCTTCTCAAGCCATGTCCGGCCCCTTCCCGCTTGCGCGCCTCTGCTGCCCCGGTGTCCGTGGCGTCCCCTGATGTGTACGAGGTGTCCTCCATCCTGGGCTCCCGGTTCTACAGCGGGCGCTTGCAGTATCTGGTGGATTGGGTTGGTTATGGCCCCGAGGAGCGCTCTTGGGTCCCAACTATCGATGTCAACGCTCCACGGTTGGTGGCTCGTTTTCACCGGGATCACCCTTCCTGCCCACGGGGTCGTGGGCCTTTGGGGGGGGCTCTGTCATGATTCCTCCCATGCGCACACCACTGGCCTGGGATCGCGTGGTCTCCAAAGCGCTCCCCCGCCCCGCCCCCCTTTCTCCCTCTCCTCTCCGGGACTCACGTGGATACTCACATGCTTTGCGCGCGCGGCCGCGCCTGGTCCGTAACAGGACTGCTCTCAGGCTACGGCCGTTTCTTCACTGGCAGTTACCTTGGCGCCTGGGATCACAAAGGACTAGCATCGGGCTTCCGCGTCGCGGGACTGTAAGGTCGCGTGACGCGCTTGCCCGATCACGTGACCCAGCCACGCATCACGTGACCAGAAGCGCTCATCACGTGACCAGAAGCGCGAGTACTTAAACACAGGAAACCCAGGTACTCGTTGCTTCACAGCTGTGCTCTGCATCCTGTTTGGCGTTACGTACTTCGGATCATTGACTACTCACGGAATCGACCTGGCCTGCTCTACTGGACTCTTCTTGGATTTCCCCTTGGATTTGTTACTTGGTGATTATTGGCTTTCGACCACAGACTGTTTGGACTGCCTCACGGATTCTCCCTCTGGCACTTCGAGTCTTTGGATTTCTTGTCTCACAGCTCCACAGTTTACTCCTGCTAACAGGCGGATAAACCGACTACTACTCCTTTTGGGGTAATTCAGTCCACGTGGGTCCCAGACCTCCCCATTAGGTTCATCATCTCTACCTTGACATCCTTAAGTAAGACCTTCACGTTTTTCCTAACACTGTGGTTTATTGTTTATTGCTTGGTACTTAATCCGCATTTTCTTGCAGCAGCTTGGGGTCCCAGAAGTTCGCGGTCCCGGATTTGAACATCTCCGCCTGTGGCCTCAACGGCTGCACAGAGAGTGACTTTGGGTTTTCTCTGTGCGGCATTTGGGGACAGAGGCCTCTTCTGCCTACACAACACTCGAGTCACAACACACTGGGGTAAAGGAGAAGGGGGGGCATGTTGGAGTTTCAGAGGTAGGTGGTGGAGGGTTTGCTTTTTTGGTTAAGCTTAGATTTTTATGTTCGATTCTGGATTGAAGCATGGCAATTTTGTCTGCTAAGGCTTTTTGGATCTTCTCACACCAGTCTTCATCTTTCACGCAGGTTTCTGAAGACATGGAAGGGGACTCGAGTTCCCTAAGGATGGTGAAGAGCTATTTTGTTTTGGATTTGGCGTTCTCAATTCTGTTGTCATAGGTCTCTTTTTTGGCCCTGAGGATAGAAGTTTTGTAGGTGGTGGCTGCTATCGTGAATGGTGTTTTGTTGGCTTGGTTAGGTGTTTTTCTCCACATGGCTTCTGCCGCTCGTTTGGCGTTCCGGAGGATTTTAAGCTCAGGGGTGTTCAAGTGGGCTGCTGGTTTGGCTTTAGTGAGTTTGATAGGAGCGATGATATCTACTGCTGATTTGAGTGTTTTATTATAGAGGTCTTATTATAGAGGTCATCAAGTGTATCCGTATCTTGGTAGGCGTAGTTTGCGGGTGTAAGGATGTTATGGATTAGGGGATGAAGGCTCTATAAGGTAATGATGCGGTTATTCCTGGTGAGGGTTTGCGGGATAGTAGCTGGGGGTGTGTTCGGTTGCGTCTTCCCTTGGATGGAGAAGGAGATGGCGTGATGGTCTGACCATGCGATTGGCCCATTTTTAAGTATGGCTGTGGAACTGTTGTGATCCGCTAACCAGTCCAGGGTTCTGCCTTTGTTGTGTGTTGGGGCTGTGATTCTGAACTTGAACCCTAGTTGTGAGATGGTATTTTCCAGGGAGAGCACATTGGCGTCATTGGGATCGCCCAGGCCCAGGTTAAGATCTACTAGTGGGATGATTTGAGATCCTAATTGACATTCTAATTTGGTATTGGTGGTCAGGAGGTCAGGAGGAGCTCTTCCTCGAATGAGGAGATGGGGCCCGGGGGTCTGTATATGAGGTGTAAGAGGACGGTTTGTGTAGAAGAAAGTTGGAATTTAGCAGACAGAAGTTCAGCGGACCGGTATCCGGATGGAGCGGTCATTCTAAGGCCAAGGGATGTTTTGGCGATAAATGCTTCCCAACACCCTTTACCCCACACCCTTTACCCTTTACCTGAGACCCTGTCGTTGCTTGGTATTGAGTAGCCTTCTGGGATGGTGAGGGATAGAGCTAGGCCTGCTGCCTGATGCAGCCAGGTTTCAGTGATAGCCAAGAAATGCAGGTTGTTAGCGGATATGTGGTCTGCGATGTCTTGTGCATGGGCGACCAGTGAGCGAGCATTGATGAGAGCACCTTTGATGAGGGGGTTTTCATTTATGCTGATGGGTGCTTTTTGGGTGTTTTCCAAGATTTGCGAGGCGCTGGCTTGAACCTGGTTATGATAAGGATGAGGGTTTTTTTTTGTTAATGGGAGACCTAGGGGGTAAGAACCGTGTGCCGAGTCTCAGGTTTCTGTCCTTCACTGGGCAGGGGTTCCAGGGTGTGAGAGGAGCAGCAAATCGGGGGATCCATTCTAATGGGCTAATGGCGCAGTTTGGCTGGTAGACTTGATTAGTATCGACATGCCCCATAGTTGTGATGTGTGTGGGATGTTGATGTTGGGGGGGATTGAGGTAGTGGTTTGGAGGGGTGGAGTGTAGTGTTGTTGGGGTGGAGTAGGGAGAGAGTTGTCGTCAAGGTAAGAGTGGTTAAGTAAAGGTTTACCATGAACAAACTGTGTTCCAGGAGAGCAGTCGGCACAGTTGGCTGAGGGCAATGGGCTAACTTAAGTTGGGGAGAGCAGGTTGGTTCATGATAGGCATGGCAGTCCAAAATAGGCATAGTGGGCTACAAATAGGCTAATTCAAAATAGGCTCAGTGGGCTGCAACAGTGCAATTCAAAATTTGTTTGCAGTTCAAAGTTTGATATAGGCAGGGCATGTAAATGAAGACAGACTAGATCAACATGGGCAGGGCATATATGAATCAACAGTAGGCTAGTCCAACATGGGCATATGTAAACAGATCAGGCTAAGTTGACATAGGCAGGGCATATATAGAACAGAAATAGCTTAGACTAGCATGGGCATGTGTAAAGAAGGGCAGGCTAGTCATAGGCAATGCAAGGGTAGACCAAAATGGATTAGTATGGTCAATGCTTTCTAGATTTCAGTAAGAGAGTCAGGAGCATGAATCTTTCTTATGCAGTGCATGCTATCCTGGTTAGACAAGGCAGGCATTTTAGTGGAAGAGACAGACTAGTAAATCAGGGGACATTAATTAATAACGTCAGCAAGCACAGCCAAGTGGCTCACTAGGTGTCGGAAATCAGCAAGTCTAAGGGATTACAGATCGGGGCAGTATTTTAGGACAGTGCAGGTGGTACAGTTAAGGCAGGCACTCAGGCAGAAAGGACTGCAGTTGTAGTTCGAGGCTTTTCCAATTGGTTTAAAGCGATGCTATAATCAACATTAATTGATTATAGCAATTAAGTAGTATCTCACTGCCCCTACACGATTATGAATGCAGAGTTGACAAGTGACCCCTTAACCTTACTGCAGGTGTGAATTCTTGAAAAAAGGTGAACACTTAAGAGCTTCTGGACCTACACCCACCACCTCCGAGAAACGCGACATTAAGAGAAAAAAAAAGTCCCTCCTGCCGAGGGCCGTGGATAAGTCCAGCAACACTAGACATGAGGCTGTTTCTTGATGAGCGTTTGCCAGTAGATTGATACATGTCTCCACCAGGGCAAATCATTTTCCATTGTGGGGCATAAACACAGATTTTAAAACAGGTTGCTGTCCATAATCCTCCATACATCCCGGCAATTATCTAATGTTAAGATTTTTAGTGCGAGGAAGGAGTCCAATAGGGCGATAGGAGTATTAGGTCCCAGTGCTCCCACTTAAAATGCTGTCTAGTACGCATCCTCATCCTTGAAAACTAGGAAAAAGGTGCTTTTTTGAAGTGTGAAACACGGGTATCTGTCTCTGTGAAATACAAACAAAGGGTTGCATTTTTGTATGCGCAAGCCATGCCCCAGGTCTGTTTCTTTGAAGCCTTATCTTTTATTACAGGGCTGGGGCAGACGCAGGTGTGAAGTGGAGAGTGCTGATGGCCCCTTTCCCTGACAAGTCACAGGTCACTGCGAAGGGCCATTAGCAACCCTTTACTGTAGTTATAGAATTGCAGGCTCAAGCACCGCAGAGTGAGCAGTCACTGTGGCAGAAGAAGGGGTGTGTGCAGCCTCCTACATACCTAGTTTGAAGGCAGGTTAGTACAGGGAGAGTAGTGATGCCTCAGGAATTGGTTTTAGTAGCATTTGACCAGTTGCAGTACCCTTTGTATGTGTCTAAGCAACATATCGCTGCTGATATTCAGGAGGATTGGTACATGCGAAATATACAGGAGCTATTGAATGTGTTTACATAAAACTGTACTGTATGTCATAACTATAACACTGGGCATTCATTAAGAACGCTGCGGGGCACATTTCTGCGCCCACGTGGTCCGCTTTGAGACCTCCATATCAATTTTTCAGACATAGGAGAACGGTGCACCACCTTTCGTTATCTTGTAGTTGTCGTTTGCTCCTTCTCCCGTTGGATTAAGGCTGGTCCATGTGCACATCCTGATGCCAAATAGGCAGCAACATTTTCGGGAAGAGAAGTAGAGAATTAAAGGGCTGACCCACGCCACCTACTAATATTTCTTTGAATCTCTAACATGAGCCATGCCGTTATAAACAGACAATTATTAGGTTGGGTGAGGACAACCGTATGACTGACTTGAACGTTCTGGAAATAGAAACACTTATTGCCTGCTCGCATATAAAATGTGTAATACTTTTTTTCCCAACATTTTAAGGAAACAGTTAACAACGTGTGAGGCATACTTAGATCCCCAGAACAGTCCACACAGAACTACATGCAGACCTCATAATCAACCTGCCCAGTGAAAGATTAAATTTCAGTTTGCACTCCCTTTTCCTCTCCCATTTGCGACCAAGGCATTCACTTTAAAAACTGTACACGCTGGGATTTATCACCTCTCACATTTGGCTAGGAAATCGCAAAAAGGAAGGTTGGTGGCCGGAATTGTTTTTAATTAATCATAAACAATGGCAATGAGCAGCGTTTCCCAGCCTACCATATCATTACAAGGGAGAAAGACCATGAACAAATGTTGCTTGTATCCACTCCAAAAGGAGCAAGATAGCCTGAACTGCTAGGCCATCATCAACACCTTTATTATTAGGTACTTAATGCCAAATAATTAAAATGTTCTTAAAATAATGTTAAAATAATTTCAAAAATAGGATGAAACTACGACACAAAATAATTTCCAAGCTCTTCTTTCCCACCCTCATCTTCAATCCCTCCCTGTGCTGCAAGACCCTCTACAAATACTGCACTGTGGCATACAGCATAGCCTGGCTAGAACAAGAGAACAAGTATTGTATATCTTCTTGTGCTCTGCCCTTTCTACGGACCAGGAAAAGCCAAATGGACCGAAAGCATGAGTATTTATGATAAAATCTCTATTTCTCTTGTTCCGCTCTTACACAGACTGTGCAGCAGTTCAAGGTCCCTAGTTTCCAAATGTATCTGTCCAACGGGGTAACGTGTGAATATAGACCTGCCTTTAAAATAACTGACCCAGGAGAGGTACAATTCAATTTCTTCGTAACTCTGAAGGCCCATATACATTACACAAGTAGCTAACTTGCCAGCTTCCCTAAACCACATCCCCTATCTGTGTTTCAGAAATCTTTCCTTCAATAAAAGGGTATCACACCTCTTGATGGCCTCTAGATTTCTCCACCTCTTTTCCAAACCCATGCTTATCAAACCTCTTTGTGCATACAATTGGTATTTCAATGTGTTGCCTGGCTCAATTTTCGTAGGTCTTCAACTGCTTCCTTATGAAAGCCTACCTTTGGGGTAGGCTACATCTTAAGCCACATCAGGAGAGGACTAATTCTAACTTCATTTTGGGTGGATTCCCAATTCTGCTCTAATGCAGAATTTAGGAATAACTATTGGTACCCCTAAAAGACCCTGAAGAAACACAGGCATGGCATTATAAAGAACCTCAATTTCTCCAAGTACAGGGATCCCAAGCCTTCTCACAAACCTAAGCAATCTATTAGAAGCTGCTACCACTGCTTCTGCAGCATTACATTCCTACTTCCTACAGTCGCTCTTAGCAGAAAAGCGCAGGCCAAGATAGCCAAAATGGTTGACTTCAAAAAGGTTTATTCTAGCCAAGGAAAACATGGAAACACTTACTAATTCTAGAACCACAAGAGGCATACCTTTTCTTATTTAAGGACTCACTGTCTATCTCAGCAAAACCTCCTAAACTGTGCCAATAACCTTGGAAGACTGAAGCCCCAAAGACTGATTATATAGAAGAGGGGCCACAATACACCCCTGCCTATCCCATGCCTTGTCTGGATTGGTGGCGTTAGCAAACCCCCACTACTTACCGTACCATGAAAGTATTATCTGTATACAAACCCCAAATTAATGGAATAAAGGAGGAATTAAGTCCTCACGTCCCCAGGTTTGCCCCCAATCTGCCCCTGTTTACAAGGCCTGGTGAAGGTCTATGAAGGTTATAAACAGGACAGCTTTTTTATCTCTATATTTTCTTTGTGATTAGTTTATTACAAACCTTTCACAACACCATTTTTTCTCGTAAACTATACGAAACACATGTTAAAAACAATCCACATAAAAACAAAATAAAACCAAACTTTCGAAAAGATAAAAAGAGAAGAGAAAAAAGAACTAAAAAACAGGAATGAGAAAGATATGCAAGGAATGAAGTGAATCACCCCAACTGTACATCATATTCCAAGACAAATTCAACCCAAACTTACACAAATCGTGTACCTTCTCAAATGTACTCAGGCGTACTATCCTTTTACCTTTATCCACTCTCCTTCATTCAATTTCTATTATCTCAAGATTAGAGCAGGGCCATCGATTACAGCCCTATAAAGTTGTCCTATAGTGAATAGTGATTAGTTATTCTCACGGTCAACTGTTAAGATCCGATTTCCATGTAACCCCCTAATGTCCCCTAGCCCATTTCACTCACAACAGTTAACAACTTGAACACTGCATCTACAAAAATGATAAACGCAAATACCAGAGCAAATTCCTCCCAGTGCAACAGTCTCACGCACCACTCCTCCGCAGAGTTTTCAGCTACAAATTTACCCAAGAATCGTGTTATTATTCTAGTAAGTCCTGGGTAGAATAAAACATTATGTATGATGGTTTATGTATGATGGTTTCAATTACATTGCTATCCAAACAATATCTACATCCCTTAATTCCCAAATCTCCCTTCTCATGCGTTATTACCTCATTGGATGGGTACAAATTCATGCAGAAGTGTAGACATTGGGTTTGATGGTAGCAACTCGGAAACTTGCTCTGGTATTTAGGTGTCATATTAAAAGCTTTCACTTCATGATTTGTTAAGGTAAACAGTTTGTGACTTTTCTTTTCATTTTGCGTCTTAATCGAATCCCCACGCCACATTTTAGTCTTAACAGCTTCAGGATTAGATATCAGAGATTCCAGTGTGGTGTCAAGAAGTTTTAATATTGACTCAAAGTTTTCCATCCATTTCTCAAAAACCCACTCCTTCTTGTTACCTTTAAACAGATCAAATGGAATAGGAGCCTCTTTAATTACACATTTATCGACTACCAAAGGGTAATCACATACATCGATATAAGCCCTAATTCATACCTGTTAGCCTGTATTCGTACTCCCTTTGAAAGTGGTGATACTCTCTTCCAGAAAATTGATTTGAACACTGCCCAGGTTTCCCATATTTTTTATTTAGACTAATTCCCTGTGATGGCGATTTCTTTTACCTTTTCTCTTAGCTCCTTTAATCATGAATTATTACACCCAGGTATCGCACTAATTCCACTCAAGTTATTGTTCATTACCCAAGATCCACTTAAATGCAATCTTACTTTTATCTCCCATGGGTCGCATACACATGATTCTTGATTTCCTCATATTAATTTCCAGGCCATTCTCTGTAACATAGTCTTTTGGGGGACCACACCAGGTAACAGAGCCCCGGTGACCGGCGAAAGTGATAAATAGGAGACTCCAACAAAAGGGGCCGACCCTGCGAGAAAACGATAGCGCATATGGCCTCTAAGGTGGGCAAAACTAAGGCGAAACAGCCAACCATGGAAGATTTCTCCAAAGTATCCCCAGCGCTGAGGTTGTAAGACCCAAGAAGCATGACATGCAAAGTGAGACGACCCCGGCACAGAATGACCAATAGATATTGGATGCCATTGCAGAGTTGAAGATTTCTTGGGCATGCAAAATGGACTCAGCTATCACAGACCTAAAGAGTTTGATGGAACATAAGATTGACGCAGTCAGTGTAGACGTTCATCTACTACGACAAAGAACTTGAGAAGTTTCAGTGGGGAGGGGAAGGGTGTTGTGGATGTTGTTGGGATACGAGCCTGCAACCTTATGCCATGGAGGAAGATGAGGAGGGTGCAGGCAGAGACGGGTGGAGTAGGAAATGGCTAGGATGGGAGACATGAGGATAATGTCCTGGAACGGGAGGGGATATAACTCGTATGTTAAACGGAATAAAGTAATGGCGTACCTGAGAAGGCTGAATATAGATATTGCATTGTTACAGGAAACCCACCTGAACAAGGAAAAGCAAGAGGTAGTAATGAGAAAATGGAAAGGGGTAACCCTAGGGGCAACATACTCTATGTACACCAGAGGGGTCCTCACATGGATAGCGCCACATGTCCCTTTTAAGCTGTTACAGTCCACCATAGATAGGGACGGGAGGATGGTATTAATTAAAGCGATGGTGCATAATAGAAAAGTGAACATTATCAATGTTTATGTCCGGAATCATGACACTACAGTTTGCTTCAGGAACCTATACTCGAAGATTAGCTCATATATGGATAGAGCTTTTATATGGGGTGGTGATGCCAATTGTACCCTGGATCCGAGGTTAGACAGATCTGATGAGAAAATTAACAGACCAAGCCCAGCAGCCAAGGCCTTGCTTACCCTGCTAAAGGACTTTAGACTGGAGGATATATGGCGTATACACCACCCACACGTTAGAGGGTACTCACATTATTCTGACCCACAAACCCTACGCACCAGATTGGATTACATATTTGTCAGACCAGAGCTACTGGAAGCGGTGACACAAGCAGAATACAAGGCTATAGTCCTCTCGGATCATGCACCACTGATAGTGACGTGGCAGATCTCAACCCCTAGGGCGAGGATCTTGACATGGAAACTTAGGTGCGAGGCACTGAAAGACACTGGGCCTCATTAGGGCTTTGGCGGTAGCCATGCCGCTATTGGCGGCATCGCTGCCTCCAAAACCGTGTCTGGGTTTCCTGAATGGGGAATAACCGGGCCATTCCGAGTTTGGAGGGCCCGGTAATTCCTCCCTCAGGGAACCCGGGCCCGGACCTTCCCCATTCCCATTTGATCCCCCATAGGGCTCAATGGGAATGGGTGCAGGGAGCTAACAACGGGCCGATTACAACCGGCCCATTGTTAGCTTCCTGGTCCCCTCGCGGGACCCGGTAACGATGCCTGGTTTTACTAGGCGTCCTTACCGGGTCCCGCAAGGGGACCTCATAATCAGGCGGAATGGGTTTAACGGGTTTGCATCCATTAGCGGCACCCGTTAACCCATTCCGCCTGACTCGTAATGAGGCTTACTGTGTTTAGAGAAGATATGAGAAAAGACATACGGGAGTATTTCGAACATAATACAGGTAGTGTGGAGTCAGCCAGGGCACTGTGGGAGGCCTTTAAGGTGGTAGTAAGGGGAGCGGTGATATCAAAATCGAAAGGGTTACAGGGCAGTATAGTAAGAGAATTACACATTGCAGATAGAGATCTAGAAAGGAAAATGCGGGAGAATACGGAATCCACTACAGAACGTGAAGCCATTAGCCAATTACAGCAGATATGCAGGGCACACTGGGCGAGATTATGCAACCTAAATTACAGGAAATATTTGGAGAGGCAGGATGCAGAGGGCGATAAACCGGGAAGGTTGCTAGCATGGCTGTATAAAAGCGAGACCCCCAGACAATCAATTAGAGTAATGAAAGATGCGGATGGCTAGGTTCGGGATACCCAGGATGGTGTGAACGAATGCTTTTTGGAATATTATAGGGGACTGTATGCAGATATTCAAGGGGAGGAAGAGGTAGACATGCTTGGGGCGTTAGCAGAGATTGCCCTGACGAGGCTTGGTGCGGTAGACAGGGAGAGACTAGAGGTTCCGGTGACTCTAGATGAACTGGAATATGTGATTAAGACTACCCACCAACAAGGCGCAGACTGCCTCCTGAGTGCGTTTTATAAAGCATATAAGACGGAATTGCTCCTTCCGATGTTAGCAATTTTAAATGAAGAGTTTAATACTAATAGGTTACCTGTATCCCTTCGGGAAGCATTGATTATCCCATTGCCTAAACCTAATAAACCAGATACGGACTGTGGGTCATATAGACTGCTTTCAATGCTTAATCAAGACAGCAACATACTTATGGAGGTGGTGGTGAATAGGCTGTGGCCCGTCATAAACAAACTCATATATCTTGATCAAACAGGGTATGTCCCGGGCAGGTGTACATCAGACAATCTCAGAAGGCTCCACCATGTCATAGATCAGACTAAGGGAAGCTCCCAAGAAATAGCGATAATATCGGTGGATGCAGTGAAAGCCTTTGATTCAGTCAAGTGGCCCTGGCTCCTGGCCGTCTTGGAGGAATATGGGGTTGGGCCTGGGTATCTAAAGTGGGTTCAGCTTTATACAAGAAACCACTGGCTCGAGTTTAAATGGGGCAGAGTATATCTGAGCAAAAACAATTGAGTAGAGGCACCAGACAGGGTTGCCCATGGTCCCCGATGCTGTTCATTTTAGTGTTAGAGCCCCTGGTGGGGTATTTGAGACAGCAAGATGGCGAGGTTGGGATTGGTACCAAAGGAGGGCAACATTTAATATCGTTGTATGCGGATGATATGTTGCTGTACCTGAAATACCCTGAGGAGAACCTACAGTATATTTTAGAGGTTATACAGAGGTTTGCAGTGATATCTGGCATAACAGTCAACCCCGGAATGTCTAGTATATTCCCCATGGGGAGATACGTAGGGGTGCCGCAACAAGCACTGATGATATTGCAGATACGGTGGAAGACTGAAACGTTCAGATACCTGGGAATAGACGTATATCATAAAGTTGAGGATGAGTACAAGCGGAATAAGGTGGAAGTAATGTCTAAAATAAAAAACAGTATGACGTTTTGGGCCAAACTACATTTGACTGTGATGGGGAGAGTGGCGCTGCTGAAAATTGGTATTGTCGAGGTTATTGCATTATTTTGCAAACATTCTGTATATGAAACCCAAACATTTCTTTGGTAAAATACAGAGTATATGCAGGGGGTTCATATGGCGAAATTCCAGGAACAGAATGGCGTTATGGAAGTTACAAAACCTGTTTGAACAGGGGGGCATTAGACTGCCCAACTTTGAAGTGCACTACTTAGCCAGCCAGCTCGATTACATGGCAAGCTGGCTGGCGGAAGATCCCACATCTCCATACTTTCTGAATGAGTGGATGTGGTTGATGAAGCAACAGCGGGGTGAGGGGACGACTTTGTTAAACTTAGGCCGGGAAATATGGCAGAAGGCTTGCCGGGTGATGGGGAACCCGACCCCGTTCTCTCCACAAATGCCACTAGTGGCAGTAGTTGGTATGGATGAACAAATGAGAGTGATAATCAGGGAACATTGGGAAACGAGAGGCATGTTAACCTTGGGGGATATATGGCAAGACGGGAAAGTGATGGAGTATGATACATTAATGGAAGATACTGGAGTACACCGGGGACAATATATCATGTATGCCAGGTTAATAAAGATGGTCAAGGAGAGGTGGCCAGAGGCGGTGTTGGCTCAACAACAGATGTGGCTATAGAAATTTTCTGCAATGTGTCTGAAGGGGGCCATGAAGTCTCTCGGACATATGAGCTGTTGATATCCAAGGTCGGGAAGGAGGTGATTAAGACGAGATAAGATTGGGAAGAGGAGGGGGAGAGTAATGGGAGACGGGCTGTGGATCAGAGCGCAGGGCTACCATGAAAAATTATCTAGAAATATGAGGCTGCAAATGATCCAGTTGTTCGTTACCGACAGAGCATACTTGACCCCTAAAAAGATAGCCAAGTTTAAAAACGCTGGAACACAGACATGTCAAAAATGCTGGGAGGTGAATGCGGGAATGGTGCACATGTTCTGGACATGCCCGGAAATAAGGGGATTCAGGAGAGAGGTGGCACACCTACTGGCAGAAAAGGAGATAGTCATGGATGTAGACTCCCTGTGGGCTGGAATGTTAGGTGGGTTCCCTAGGTCGAGCAAACTTAAGCATGTGTGCAAACCTAAAGACTTAGCGTATATATACTTGCTAAACACAGAACAGAAGTGAGCTGGAAAGCAAGCAGGAGGCCAATTGCAGAGACCTGGTGGCACGATCCCCAGAAATGGGCGAATGTAGAAACTGTGGTGTGGCATTAGACAGCAAATAGGGGCGGAGAAGAAGAAGAGGACACGCTGGTAGCCTGGAAACACTTGGTAGCAACTTTGTCTGGGTCGGGTCTGTGTGGTTTAGAGGAAGATAACTCCTCAGGTTCAGAGAATGAAGGGACGACCACTGGGAAGGTTGATACAGGTGTTAATATCGAGTAGGCAGAGGGGGGAGGTGGGAGAAAAAACAAAACGTGTTCATGTGTAACGAGATGAACGCATGTTTGGCGTTCCACTGTATGATGCTTATGTTGAAACCAATAAAAATTGTTTTAAAAAAAAAACTATTGGAATTGCTCTAGCACTACAGAATGGGAAAGACCTTATGCAAAACAGGCTTGGTCCCAACGGGTATGCCTAGATGTGGGCCCCCGAATCCTCCATGCTTAAAGATCCAAGCTACAGCTCACTGACAATGCCCAATGAGGGTGAAACATATCTGGAGCTGCTTGTGGTCTTGGTTAATAGATATGTGACCTAGCGGTTTGGTCTGGACTGCACCTTTTGGACTGGGACCACGTCTGATTTGCAATTGGTCTTTCCCCTTCTGTAATGTCATGGCAGGCAGAAAAAGTGTGGTCTGCCGGTGTGAAAATAGCAAAGCCAGAGTTTATGATTTCCTCAAAACCTTCCAACCATCATCCTCAGGGTTTACAGCTAGCTGGGCAAACACAGATGCTTTTCTGCCTTGGCTCTTGCAGGATATGGTCGCACTAACAAACAAACAAGCCTCCATACTTCAAGGATAGAGACTTGAGAACAACTCAGGCTAATCATGCATCCATTCAATGTATAATTACAGTAATTCTTGAAAGTAGTAAGTAGTGCCCTAATTTGTTATAAGCTTGCTCTGAGGAGCTTTATTGGTGAGCCTGTTTCTGGCTCCGCTTTATTCTCTGGCCGTTGTACCCTGCCACTGTACAAGTATAAAATATCACAAACCCCATCCTTCCTTTCATTCCCCCTCTAGATGCTTCAAATGATCCGTGTGTGTCTACAATCTTCTCCTCCTACAGCCCTCCTCTCTTCTTATTCTCTTTTCCACTCCTTCAAAGACTACGGTCTGGAGGCCATTTGGCAGGGACACAAGACACCACACTTCGGACAAGCCTTGGCGCTGTTAGACCAGTACAGTGCTGACTTATGCAGTACAAAAGCTGACTTAACTAACATAATATAATATGTGTTATATGATCGGTGCACAAAGTGGAAAAAGTATTTTTCTATTTATCGAGAGGGCATGGCATGGATCCAGCAGGGGATAGCAGCCTGACTTTCTTCACAGACTTTCCTAACCTTTCAGACCTCATAAGTGGAAAAATTGGAAAGGTCTCAGTATTTGAAAATATTAAAAATGCACATAACTCTTTGTTTCTTCAGATTGGTACAAGCATGACTACCAAATGTATATATATATTTATTCGAGGACAACACTTTAGTTGCAGGGACGTTAAGGTGAGAACTTAATGCAACAACATCCCTGAAATTCAGCTAAAGCCATCTTTACTTCACTCCCCCTGTTGCACAGCCTTTGACTACACTGATGAAATCACAGATGACATCACTGGTGACATCACTATTGACAAACTGATTTTGACCTATTTTGACAGTGGTTTTGGTATGTATAAAAGATTGCAGGCTTTGAGAATTCACAATGTTTTTAGGTAATGTGCAGTAAAATGATATTGTTTGCCATGAATCACACACTTCGGTTAAGCAGCGTGTTACAAACCCCTTGTTTTATGGCCGGTCTGTTGGTGACAGTGGTGATACATCGCACAACCCCAACTAACCGGATTCAAGCAGCACGGAAAGGGGAAACCAATGACTGGCTGTAAGAATAAAATATGCCTCATGCATATATGCACAGTAAGTGAACATATGTCTTAAAGCAAAATATACAAATGTAGTTCATTTGGCCTTCTCCTTAGAAGAAAGTGTGCAAGACAAAATAGTATTGAACTTAAAAAAAAATAGTGAACACCACAAAAATAACCTAAGAGAGGAAATGTCCTAATAGAAATGCTGGCAAATATAAAAGGTGCTCACCTTTTAAACCTAGCAATCTGAAGTGAAATATTCCCTGGCAAACAGAATCCCAATATGAAACAAGTACTTGTGGTATTGTGAGTAAGCGTCTGCTCTGGGAACATGACAACCTGCGTAAAATCCTGGTAGCCAACTATTTGAGCAAGCTTGCCAACATAAACAAATACAAGGGTTTGAGTGCATTACGATCTTTACCCACATGTGTCCTGAACTTGTGCCCTGGAAAGCAGCCACAATCAGGGGAGAATAACTGCACCAGTGTCCAGGCTTGCCACATCGTGGGCAAATAGTCATCACTTACTTGCCCTCCCATCATTTCCCCTTCTCACCCCCATGTCTGGCTTTCAACAATAGTCTGCTTTATAAAGATAACTTGAAAAGTACAAATTCCATAGTGCCACTCAAATATATAAATCCTTATAGAACTATGTTAGGCAAAAGGTGTACAATTGTGGCATTACTCCCCCCATCTTGACTGGGAAACTACAAATACCAGAATGCAATTCAGCAAAAGGCAAATAAATTGTCTCTTAATGCAATACTTTCAAGGACTGACAGTAGCTTGGTTTTTTAAAAAAAATGATGCGTATGCCGTGTGTTTTCTTGCTATGTTAAGAGATATTTAAAATAAAGAAAACACATGACAACCGGGCCTGTGGACTGCCTACCAACCATGCAGTAACCCAGATCATCCTTGCTTAGCTTCAAAGTGAGGAAGAAGCTGGCCCCCACAGGCCATGTTGCTCTGAGTGCTTTTGTAATTTAGGCTCGCTTATAAGGCAACACGGCCTCAGTGGGCTGGCCCCATCCTCGGTTTAGAAACTAAGCGGGGTTGGTCCTTGTTTCTGCATGGATGGGAAACCCAGGTCACCAGTGATTTTTCACCACCGATCTCACTGAAGCACTAAAAATATAACTTTTTAAAATTATTTATAAAAGATTGCAGGCTTTGCAAACTCACCATTTTTGTAGTCTGGCTTCAGAGCCGCCAGAAGCACGGAAACTGCTCTCCTGAACATCCGTGAGGATCTACTCTCGAACCTTGACTCTAACATTCCATGTGTTCTCATTTTGCTTGATCTCTCTTCTGCCTTTGACACTGTCAACCATACCATCCTGCTCAACCGTCTCCGTGATAACCTGGGTATCACTGGTCAGGCTCTGGCTTGGCTGACCTCTTTCCTCTCAAATCGACCTTCCCAGGTCCAACTGGGGTCTTTCCTCTCTGACATCTTTGTCTCTACCTGTGGTGTCCCCCAGGGTTCGAACCTCTCTCCCTGGCTGTTCAACCAGTATCTGGCACTTCTTGCCCACCGCATCGCTGCTCTCTGCCCCAACTTTCAGTGCTATGCGGACGATACCCAGCTCATTTTCAGGCTACCCTCGGCCTCCTCTTCTCCTTCCCTCATCTCTGACTGTCTTTCTGCTATCCAGGAATGGTGTGCCGCCAACGACCTCTGCCTTAATGCCAGTAAGACTAAGATTCTACTCATCGGCACCCCCACTCCCTCCTTCCCTGCAGCTCTCTGGCCGGCCTCTCTTGGCACTCTTCCGGCTCCTACCTGCAAGGCGAAAAACCGCGGGGTCATCTTCGACTCCACACTCTCCTTCTCTCCTCACATTTCTGACGTTTCTAAGAAGTCACACTAACAGCTGCACCTCCTCAGAGGTATCCTTCCTTTCCTCTCCTTCCCCCAGAAGCTCACTGTCTCCAGAGCCCTGGTTCTCTCGAAGCTGGACTACTGTAACAGCCTCTATCTAAATCTGCCTGCCTCTACTCTCCGCCCTCTGCAACTCATCCAGAACAGGACTGCGAGACTTGTCCTTGGCCTCAAGCCCAGGGACCGTATCTCTCCAGGACTGAAATCGCTACACTGGCTCCCTGTGGCTGCGAGGATTAAGTTCAAAACCCTCTGCATTGTCCACAAGGCCTTCTGGGGCCTTGGGCCGAAATACCTTCAACTCTCTCTTCCTAAATATCTTCCTTCTCAAGCTCTTCGCTCTTCCTCCTCCAACTCCCTTAGGATCAGCCGCTTCTCCAAGCAACGAGTTGGGGGGAGATCTCTCTCTGCAGCAGGGGCCTCCCTCTGGAACAGCCTTCCTGCCTCCCTTAAACTTGAGGAGAACCATCTACGGTTCCGGAAGCACCTCAAAACCTTTCTCTTTGCTTCTGCTTTCTCTCCCCCTCTCACCTGCTAAATCACTCTAACTGTACTGAATCAGCAACTGGGCCACTCACCAATTTCGGTCCTTGGCCTAGCCACTCTCCCCTGCACTGCCTCGCTGGCAACCCCTGCACTGCGGGACTGTCTCTGTATCCCTACAGCCCCCTTTCCCAGCACTTGTCTGCACTTATCCTGCACTTGCCACCAGCTGGCCCTCATTATTTATCTTGTATTTTACTAATCACTTTGTACTGCACTTCCCCTCTCCCTTTCCCCCCTGCACTTTTCCCGTCCCCTTACCCCTGCACTTGCGCGATCTGAATGTCACCTGGCCTAGTAGGATCATTTGTCTGTCTCCCCTGTTCCCCCCTCCCTGCCTCGTCGCGCCTTGAAACACTTGTGTATAGGGTATAGGCGCGTTACAAATGCCATATCATATCATATCATCAATGTGCTGTGTGATTAAATTGATTTGTCAAGGATAAGGATCACACACTTTGGTTAAGCAGCATACTGCACTCCCCTTATGTTATGGCCAGTCTCTTGGTGAATGTTGTGATGCATAGCACAACCCCAATTTACCACATTTGAGCAGCACGAAAAAAGGAAAAAAATGACTGGCTGCTAGAATAACAGATGCCAAGCTACTTTTGCCCGCATAGCAACAATCAAAAGCAGGCCCCCATGAATGTACACTCAGTAAGTGAACATATATCTTAAAGTGAAATGTACAAATGTAGTTCAATTGACTTTCCCCTTAGAAGAAAGTGTGCAAGACAAAATAGCTTTGGACTTCTTAAAAAAGTAATGGACACTACAAAAATAAACTAAGAGAGGAAATGTTCCAATACATATGCTGACAAAGTATAAAAGGTGCTCACCTTTTACACCCATCAATCTGTCTTAAAATGTTCCCTGGAAAACTAAATCCCAATATGAAACAAGTGTGTGGTCTTGTGGGTAAGCGTCTGCACTGGGAACATGACAACCAGAGTAAAATCCTGGTAGCCAAATACTTGAGCAAGTTTGCCAACCTCAAAAACCGCCCTCTAAAAAAGTTATGCTGTCCACCCACTAAAAGGACATACAAATATTAAACACACTACCAACCCACCCATTAATGAGATACGTAGAGAATTCAGACCTTGGGAGACAACAGCACTCCTGGTATTGAAGCACAAGGGTCTGCAGGTAAATAGTCTTGTAGATAAGTCAAACATGTTCAAACATAAGTCTCTAAGATATAAAACTGGGGTCTTCAATGTCACTAGGACCAGGGCTGCACATCAGCAGTCAGAGTCCTGGTGTCCAGCAGCAGTCAAGCAGTCCTCCGGCAGGTCACTTATAATGTTCACCAGAAGCGATTAGCGAGAGGGTCCTTTGTTATTGTAAAATGGTTATTCTTTGTGATGTCCGCTCTCAGTGTGCCTTTTCAGCCGGCTGTTTGGTGGGCCCACGTGAAGGGAGTGGGGGTCTGGCAAATCCAGCCTTAGCTACGTTATAACGCTAATGAGTAGGATCGCTTTGAGAAATACCACCATGTATGCACTACTCGTAATCATGGCAAAATAGAGCACATAACACTGCTTTTAAATGGAGCTCCTGTCTGATTATTTATTTTCAAAACATCAATTTTTCAATGAGTGTTAACACATTGTTTATTTAAAGCTCCCAACATGTTCTTTTAAAAGACATCTATTTTTGTTTGTTTAAGAAAATATTTTAAGGTACATTTCAAGATAAAGAACACCATTCCATATTTCTAGTTAAAACTAATTTTTTTCAAGAGAGGTTAGTAAATATTATTGGGCCTCATTACACGGTAGGCAGTAAGGGTTTACCGGTACCGGTATTTTACCGGTAACAGTAAATCCTTACCGCCTTACTACGAGGTCCCTTTGCGGGTTGGGGAATTTAACGCCTGCTTTTTGCAGGAGTTAAAAATCCAACCTGAAAAAGGACCAGGGAGCTAATTACGGTACCGCAATTTGCGGTACCGTAATTAGCGCCTTCCCCATTCCCATTATGCCCTATGGGGCAAAAATGGGAATGGGGAAGGGCAATGGAGGAAAGAGGAATTACCGCCTTCCCAACCTTGGAATAGGGCGGTAATTCCCCTTTCCTCCAAGGCGGTACCGGTAAATTACCGGCATGATCCATGGCGCTAATAGCACCATGGTTTACCGCCTACCGTGTAATGAGGCCCAATGTCTGACATATGAACGTATTAAAGTAAATGCTGGGTAAGTGAACACATAGAGCCCGATTCATGGAATAAATTGCAATGAAATCGGGGACTTGGGTGCAAAATTGCATGCAAGTCCCTGTTTGTCGATTCATGAACACAATACGCGTGGCTTACCTGGAACTTCGGAGGAATCTGCACCGGTCCAACACATCACTGCGACACAACGAAGGCCTTGCGTGAGACTCCCAGTGAAGGGCCGGCCAGCCCTGCACTGGCACTAAAAAGAGAGTGGAACATGTGGAATGGGGAAGAACAAGTGAAAATGTGGGTGTCACGAGGGACAGGCACAGTCAAAGAATCACACCGCCCATACGAGCGCAAAACAACCATATTCATGGAATTGAACAGTGCTCATCAGCGTGCGAAAAATTACGTGCTAATCCCGAAACACGTACGACACGCAATAGCAGGCGTAAGCGTCAATACGCACACAAGCACAAGCAAATGCATAAAAAGCATGTGCGATGAACTAACGCACATATACAGCTGTGATGAATGCACCATTCGTTGCAGCAGTGATCGTGTCACATCACAGGAGGAGGATGACAGGGCTTGTATATTCCACCAAACAACCACCCTTTTTGGGATGCCTGAGGACCAAGTCTATGCCAGGTATAGGTTCCGCCCTCATATCATCTTAGACCTGGTCGCAGAGTGGGAAGATGACCTTACATCACCCTTGCAACATGGCGTGGCGTCACAGTGGACATGGTGGTGGCACCCCACCCACACCAACAGGCCCGCTGCTTGCGTATGGCTGGCCAAAGGGCACGTGGAGCAGCTACATGTACCCAGCTTGTGGCAACTTTTTTCACCTAACCCCCCCTGTAGAGTGCACACGAGGCCGCTACATTCCAGGTGCCATTCAATGATGACAATGGGCCAATCCCCTGTGCCCACAAATCCACCCTGAAAAAGTCCCCTTGGAAGTGCAAATGTGTGTGCATCCCCTAAAAGACTAATCATTGTGTATTGCCAAAAGAAATACATTGAAGAGGACGTTTGCCACTACCGCAATGCCAAACAATCCATTAAATCAACTCTGTGTCACCCAAGGCATCCCCGATGTCATGTAAAATTATCATTAGACTGTGTCATGGTATGGCTTGTCATGTAAAAGTATACTCACAAAGGCCCAATACACAAGGAAAGTGTCTCAAAGCGCTCAAGGATGGATGGAATAAGTGAAAAAAACACTTGCTCAGAGCTCTTCAATTTTTGAGACAATAATAGTCTGTACCAGCAGAGCAAGTGCTTATTATACAATTCACAGTGGAGATAACAGTATGTTTCACAATGATTCTACAGTATTACCAAGTGCATTAATGTGCCCTATGCAGGGATTGAGGACAGGGTGGAATGATCTACAGGCATGGTGTAATCAGAATGAGCAAGTCACAGACATTTCCAGGGGACTGGTAGGTCGAGGGTGGGAACAAGTTTGGGTGGTGGTCCAAGTGCATCCAGTCAGTGTAGGCGGGAGTAAGTGCAAAGAGATGCAACTCTCTAGGGTCATTCACCAAGTGCAGTGATGATGAGACTGTGCGGCGTCCCCCAGGGCGCAAGTCTATCACCACTATTTTTCAATCTTTAGCTGAGGTGTCTCTCCATAGTGCTCGATAACATCGGAGCCTTTTTCAAAAACTATGCAGACGACACCCAGATGGCGATAGAACTTAGTGGATGTTACGTCAGAGACTGTGCCAAGGTCACATCCCTATATAACATCATTGAAGCCTGGATGGAGAAAAACGTGATGTGCCTTAACGGGAACAAAATGGAGCTGATGATTTTTGGTTCCCCCCAGGCCTGAGATAAGCTTAGTGAAGAGTATAAGACCATTAATATCAAAGGCTCCCCGATCACTGTGGTCGAGAAGGTGAAGACACTGGGATTATACTTGGAAGCCTCAGTGGATGCAGAGGCACAGGTCACATACCTCTCCAAAAATTGCCAATATTATCTCTGACTGCTCAAGTCTTTTAGGCCATTCTTGAGTGAGAACAACAGTTCCACCATGGCCAGGGCCACAATTCTATCTAGGCTTCACTATGGCAACACACTCCTGATTGGCACAAGTAATGACTGCATATCCAGGTGCCAAACCTTGCAAAACAGCGCTGTGAGAATCACAAAGAAAAAACCAGAAGAGACCATATAACTGAAGATAGGAAATATCTGCACTGGCTGATAGTGGAAGACTGGATTCTGTTTAAAACCTTGATATTGGTAAACAAATGTTTAGCCGGAAAGGCATCGGTATACCTTAAGGAAAAGATCTCACCCTATTTACCTGGAAGATATTTGAGATCGGAGGCCCAGGGTCTGATTAACTGTCCCACATCAAAAAAGTCCAGTGGTCTGAGTCGAGCTTTCCCAGTGAAAGCAGCCCTGAGGTGGAACAGCCTACCAGTACAGCTCATGCTTGATAAGCACTACCTTGTTTTCAGGAAGGTATTGAAGACAAATCTGTTTAGGTAAATTCTGCTATTAGATTACATCCTATAGGTAGGAACCCGTACCGTTATATTTGTTAAGTCTGTGTCTACATGTGTGCGCCCCGATGCCTGTGGGCTTTCGGCGCAATATAAATTCACAAATAAATAAATAAAAAATCAATAGTGCACGTCCCGGAGGAAAGTGTGCTAAACACTGCCAGAGGTACATCAGAAGGCCAGTTATCGAGCTGTAAGGAAAAAAGGAGGAATAGAGGGAGAGAGCAGAGGGATAGGTTAGCAGGGAAGAGGGAGAGAGAAGGAAGAAGAGAAGAGGAAACTCCTGAGGAGTTCCAGGAACTTACGGAGATGAGGATCCATACAGAGGGTGACAGGGAGACTATTCCAGAGGGAGGCCCCTGCTAAGGACAAAGATCTTCCTCCAAATCTCTCCTCCCAAAACTTGCTCATTCAAAGAAGGTTGGAGGTACATGAGGAAAGGGCTCAGGAGGGAGAGTATTTAGGCATGAAACATTGCAGATAGGTACTACCCAGTTACCACAAAGCCTTGTGGACCATGCATAATTTCTTCAATTTGACCCTTGCAGCCATGGGTAACCAGTGGAGGCACATCAGTGCCAGACAGATGTGGTCCGTGGTTTTGACACCAAGGATAAGTCTTGCGGTCATGTTCTGCATGAGTTATAGAGTGTGTGGATTAGAAGCATGGAGGGTGATAAAGAGGCAGTTGCAGTAGTCCAGCCTGGAGATAACCAGGGCTGTGGAGACAGTGACCTGCTGGGGGAAAGTGCAAAAAGGTACAGTACCTCTGAGGAGGTGTAGCTGATAGTTGGACTTTCTACAGATGTCTGCAATGTGACATGAGAAGGAGAGAGTGGAGGTGAAGATGACCGCAAAGATTATTATCCGTACAGGTGGGTGCGGCTGCAGGGCCAAGGGTGTCTGGCCAGAGAGAAAGTGGTAAAGCTGGAGCATGGGTCCCAATGCAAACGATCTCAGTCCTGCTGGCTTTAAGGCAAAGGTTGTTTGCAGCACACCATGACAGAATCGTGGACCGACAGTCAGACATGAGTGATGAAGAGGAGGCTCATGAGGGTAGCCTGAAAGAAAGTTCAGTGTCATCCACATTACACTGAATTCGGAGGTGAAAGTGCTAATCACACGTGCAAAAGCAGCCATGTACATGTAGAAGAATCAGGTGGATAGCTTACATCCCTGGGAAATGCCACAGTTTGAAAGAGCCATAAAAGAAGGAAAGGCTTTGAGTTCCACCTGGAATGGGTGGTCAGAAAGAAAGGAGGTTCACCATGCCATAGCCTGATCTGTGAACCCTGTGCACCATACCTTCTGCAGTGGTGGATGTAAATAACTAACATACTGGTCAAATGTGTAACATTCCAGTATAAAAGAATATCTTACCTGTCCCCTTGCCATGCAGTTGACATTCAAATTTCAGGACATGAAATAGCCATCATTACTTACGTAAGGATCTGCAGACAAAGACAAACCTTAAACCTAGGTCATGTAACACATACATGCAAAAAACTAATGGAAGAGCCACGGGCACCACTCAGTGACATCAAACACATGCAAACCACAAGTATCAATACAGCCATCAACATGTGTCCCTGCACACATGCACAAACACCTGCACACTGCATGCAATTCAAAACACAATACACACACACTCACATCCAACAACATCACCCAGACTTCCTGTCCCCCTCAATGACATGCAGCAAATGTGCATGCAACACATCCACATTCATTACACAATGTCACATACACAATGCACACTTCACTCACCATGCTGCATGAAAATGAAAAGACAGCACACATGCATATAATTGTTCACAACCTAAAAATGGCCCACCCTTTGAAGACTACCAATGCCATGATAAGGCTGGCCATCACCTGCATGGTATTGGTACAGTGCACTGTACACAGTCATGGAAGCACATTATCAATAAACACATGTGTTGTTCATTGCTTAGGCACTCATCCAATAACCTCAAAAGTTGCCATATGCACACAGGGCAACAGGTTGGGGACAGGTGAATGTAGACAATGATTCCGTATATACACAGTACATTACATGATACATTACATGATACATGTGGGGGGTCAGGGCACCAAGGACACATAAGGGCCATGGACAACATGCACGCTATAGTGTTAATAGCACAGAAAAGAGTGGGAGAAGGAAGTGGACAAGAGAAAGGACTAGATGATTTTTGGGAATTTAAGGAGTAACTTCTCAAGACGCAGAGGGAGAGTGAGTCTATAACACAGAAGGCATCACTCATAGGAAATGGACTCACCAACAGCTCTTACAATAGCAAAGTGATTCACGCACTGGGAGTAGTTGCCAGAGGAATGCCGGAGTATAGAAGTGGAGTATTTGATCAGTAAGCGTTGAAGACGGTACACGGACCCAGATATCCCTGTGGATGATACACTGGGATTACAATGCAATCCATGCTGAGTCTGTGAGCCCTGAAGGCTTCATAGTGTAGGAGAGATGTGCTCCTTGAGCCTGAGTCAAATGATGAGTCTTGCAGTCCTAATCAGGGCAAACTGCAGGGGTAGCAGGGTGGACCAAGGAACACTTAGGAATAGTCTGTTGCAGTAGTGTAGCCTGAAGAGTACCACAGCACTTGTAACATTGCACCTCTTGCACAGCTGTGGAAGGGTACAGTTACTTTGAGCATCAAGAGCTGAAAGTCGGACTTCTTGACAATCTCACCAATATGAAGCATGAAGGGAGGATCGGGGTTGAAAGCCCGAGATGAAAATGTTCGAGGGAGAAAAGACCTAAGATTATTTTTCCTAAACAACCTTCGGTCTTTTCTCACCTGAACATTCTCACCCACACCCTGACCCCGATACCCCTACTTACCTTACTGCCGACTCGCTGTGTCCCTGCGACGCCTGTTCCCTTTCACTTCCGTGATCGGGACTGGCGCTGCAGGGTCCTTTCCTTTTTTTACAGGACTGGCTTCGGGGGACACCCCCACAACCTCACTCACCATATAGGGAACAAGGGTGCAGCGGAAAGCCCACAGCCCACGCCACTGAATGGGGGACTTGGTCGAACTTTTGGTCCATTCAGTATTTTCAAACGGCTGAATTTCGGCCAAATCTCCCATTCAGTCTTTTAACCTCAGCCTTTTTGGATGATTCCATGAAGGGAAGGGGGTAGTCGAAGATGAATCCAAGAGTACTGGCTTGGGAGGAGGTGGCAGGGAGTGAGCCCATGGAGGAAGGACAGAGTGAATGCCAGAAGTAGACTGCAGGGGATCCAATAGGGACACTCTCATTTTTGCATGTCAAACAAGCCAAGCTTATTTGCGGTGCACCAGGCCAGGATGACTGACAGGCAGTCATGGGGAATGAGGGTGCAAGTGTGTCAGTATGAACATTGCTGAAGAGTAGTGTGTCGTCCGCATAGCACATGAATTTGTTGTACAATTAGAAAAAGAAGTGTTGCAGCAGGGAGATGCATGGCAAAAGAATGGACACCTGCGGGACGCTACAAGTTAGGCTAAAGTGGGGGAGAAGAAAGGGCACAGGATGTTTTTTTTGGAATTGTTGTGTAGGAATGAGCTAAGCAAGTCCACTGGCCATTCATGGAGCATTTCAATGAGGATGGAATGTCTCACTATGTGAAAAGCAGATGAGATATCGAGAAGGATGAGGACAGCAGGGGATTTTGAATTGAGGGATGCTACCATTTAATCATTGGTGTTCTGGAGAGCAGTGTCTGTGGCTCTGGTTGGTTTCAATCCATTCTGGTGTTCATGGACATCCCCACCAACCTCATGGACGTCGATTTGTGGGAGGGCAAACCTGTCAGCAGTTTCCCCAGGAAGGTGGTGAAAGAAATGTGCCAGTATTTTGCTGGTCGGGAAGGCTCTGCATATGGCATAGTAAGGACGTTGCAAACAAGGGAGTCCTTGATGGAGGATGGAAACTAAACAGCAGGAAAGGAGGGGTTGCAGGGATCAGCAAGAGCAGTTGCCAGAGAGGAGATGTTGCCAATGATAGTTCTGTAGGAGCACCGGCACACCAGTTGGGATGACACCTTCATGGAGTTGTCAACTCCGGTGACTACTTCAGGGGAGATATCAGTGAAGGAGGAGAATGAGGAATGATGAGGGTGAGTGATAGAGGGTACAGATGTGCAGATGGGTGTGTTTGAAGAGTCTGTCACAAGTAGGCTTAGTCCGTCATGTGTATTTGCAAAACCTATGGGCTGGAAGCGCATTTCAAAGGTACTGTGAATGAGCTGTTGCACAATATACAGTGGATGGGTTGGCAATTACTGAAATACTCACCTATTGCACTACCGCCAGGACCATGCTTGATGTCCCAATGTACTGCTGCACACCGAGGGATCCGCAATGGAAGACATAAGCTCCCAATTTATCTGAAACAATGTGCAACGCTGCAACAGTTCAGGAAACGGCTGAAGACGTTCCTGTTTGAAGGATAATGAAAGATACTGACATATGATCCCAAAACAATAAAATCTGGCTCTCCTTATGACACTGCCTGTCATTTTGTTTTAAGAATGACTTCTGAACTCCACCTCCATTTATGCTTGTTTTTTGTTATGCTTTTGTCCATGTGAGCGCCCTAAGACCTTTGGGTGAGAGTTGCGCTATACAAGAAAATATTTAGTTAGTTAGTTTAGATAAGCAGACAACACAAAGCAATGTGATACATCAATCAACGATAAAATCATGTTAAAAGTACACTGTGTTAATGACTCCAATCAAGCAGTCCCACTAAGTCAGTGCCTTGTCTGGGATTGCTCAAGGGAAGCCCTTATTTATATATTTTTATGTCCAGTTCGTGTACTCTGGATGACAACCCTTATATAACACCCCTCTCTTAGAATCCCTCTGACCACACTGAGCCAAGAAGTAAGTTTGTTTTGCAAATTTAAAAGGTCTATTTGAGAATTAAACAATATATATATATATGTATATATCACACTTTTATAATAAATTAATAATTGATATCACACTTGTGAATATGAGCAGTAATCAGCAATGGATGAGGTGATACTAGCACGCTGGTCTAATTACTTAGGAGTAGTATAGAGGATAAGGTAGCTGAGAATGCTTTATATGGTACAAGGAAATGCAAGGTGGAAAAGAAGCAACACAGGAATAAACTTGATATGATTTCAGCAAAACATAATATAATCACTTTTCCCCTTTTGGCAATTCACCCCCCCCCCCCTCTATGCAATGTAAGGAGGTGGAAGTGACACCCACAGTCTTCAGGAATACAATCACAGTACAATCCCAATTCAGTTCCCCGCTAGCAAGCTTTGATCAACAGGGATGATTTTAAACACAGGCAAAATACTTTAAATGTGGTATGCAAAGAAGGGAAAAATATGCTAAAAATGATTTCTATTCCCTCTAGAGGTTCAGGGTGAGTGATAGCTACTTTAAATTAGTTCAGGATCACTTTAGCAATGCTCTATGAATGATTGTCAGGTTGCAAACAAATTTCAGCAAAGGAAACAAAAGACAAATATTTTTACACGTGGAGAAATTTGAGCCAAATCGCAAATCGCGGCAATTTTTCTGAGTGCGTCGAGCGCGATTATGAAAAAAGTATAATGAAAAGAAAGTCGGTTCTGGGTTCGTTGGAAAGCCAAGGATCTTAGCTTTAAGATGAAATTTTGTTCCTAGGACAAACGGTTCCGGAGATACGGACTATTTCGTGAAGGTAGATTCTCAAAAGAAAAGTCAAGCTCAGAATGACAGATGACAGTTTTCAGGTTTCAGATCACAGAAGGAACACAAGATTTCTAGGATGCAGTTCTCAATAGGTTAAAATAGTTTGAATTAGATTATTTTAAACTAAGAGATTGGGTTTTGCACAGTTCTGGTGGTACTCACACTATATTTTGGACAGGAATGCGACTTCGCCATGAATCGGGTCAGGATTGGACTGCGGTTCCCTCGCCACGGACGGTCTCTGCCTGGTTCTGCTCACAGCTATCTGGGTCAGCTCTGCTAGTGGCACTGCACAGCGGTCTGGATCTCTGGTTCTGGCAAAAGTTCTTGGCACTGCATGGCGGTCTGGTCTCTGGTTCTGGGTACAGCTCTGCTTTCTAGGTGTTTCTGGCACAGGGTTTTAGGCCAGAATCAAACAGCTCAGCCCGGCTGTTTTACTCTGATGTGCCCCTTGGAAGTCTGAGGTGAATCAGTTTGCAAAAGATTTGGAGGCCTGCTGACAAATTCTGAAGTCTGAATTCAAAGTTCTGGTCTCTGTCTGGATTTGAAGTTAAGTGCTGGATCTGGTGTCTTCTGGCAAAACGCTCAGCAAGAAATCAGCTTGGAGTGGGAAGTGAATATCCCTACCTGTCCTGCACAGTCTCCTTTTATGTGTTTAGAAAGTGGGTGGGTCGGCTCATTCTGCATGCCCAACCCTCTCAATTTATCATTGGCCAGTTCCTCCTCTCTCCCTTGATTGGGGGAACTGGGTTGTGAGTCAGAGTGATGAGGTAGGTTTATGGTCAGAGGATCCTCCCCTTGTCAAATTGCACACAAATCTATTTCGAATCCAAATACATATTTATCTATGTAGCATTTTTCTTATATTAAACGTCCAGTTAACATATTTTCTGTAGCACCAAACCATCCGATCCCTGTCTTTGTAAGATGTTGTGTCCACTTATGACAGAATTCTGCCCTTTTCATCCAGATAACGACCTCTAAACCTTTCCAGATTTTACACAAATGTGCACCAGGGATATGGGTTTCAGATGATAAAGTGTCAGATTTTTAACATGCATACATTTGGAGTAACAACCTTTTTTCCGCTACTATCCCCAAGAACACACCACAGGGTCCTAACACCTCTTAAAATGTGCACAGAAAAATCACAAGAATGATGATGTTATTTATATAATTTTTACAAGGCCGCACTATGAATTATCCATCTTTTTAAAATTATGCTCTGGCCCCAAAGGGGTGTGGATTTCCAAAGCACATGGTGGAATGTCTGGTTTATCCACTTCCTCCAAGCTCAGCTGGCTCACAGATGCAGTGCCCCTCTCCGATTCCTTCCAAGAGGAAGCCATTTACGACCCCCCTAATTTAACATTTGCCTGGGCCAAGGATGGTGCTTTGTTTAGTTTCCTGTAGTCTCCAGGTGCTCCTCCCCTAATTCAATCAGAGAGGTGTCATCTCCTTTTGGCAGGGGCAGCAGAATGCAGCCAGGCCTGGGAAGAGTGGCTGAGCAAGTTTCAACTCCTCTCTGGGGTTGTTGCCGGGCAGAATTCACTCTCTTCAAACCAGGCGTCAGCTAAATGTCACTTTGGTACCAAGTTTTCTACATTCAAATCAAACTGACAATTTTTACACATGCAGCTAGAACGCTGATTCTAAGTTCAAAACTATGACATTTCAACAGTTGCAAACTGTGTGACACTCAACAGTAGGTCACTCATTTATTTTAAACATTTAGATTTTAGTGTCTTTCAGTACAATTTCACTTCAGCTGCTGACATCCACAGCTCAGCCAGTTTTGTTATAAACATTGTTTTGGGCTCTTTCTCTTTCCAGATTTTGTATGCACACAAGACTACATTCTGCCAAATGTCTGCTGGTGTTCATTGAGATTTTTGAATATCTTGCAATGTTTAAAATAGGCATTTTTAGCTTGCATTTCAGAGAAACAAAGGGGATTTCAACACGCTTTTTTATTTTAGCCATCGGCACTGCTCTTTTTCCTTTGGCACACATTTCACTTTTGGCACAGCTGGCCGCTCACGCTCGCACTGGTGGGTGGCAGGTCAGGGGACCATTTTGCTGTGCGCAAAACTGCACGGTTCTCCAGGATTCTGGCGCCAATGTGGGCTTTTCTGCCCTCTTGGATTTCCTAAGCCCACAGCACCAAGTGTTGCACCATAATAACTTGAACGTGGGCCAAGACACCCAACAACTGTTAACCACCAGACCTTTGTCAATGAAGACTTCATTGTCACAGCATACCAAGGGTCAAATGCTGCATTGATTAAAATGCAGCAGTACCATGCACGCAGCCACATTGCACTAGAAGCTGCAAACACCATGGTGCGGCATGCATGGGAAATCCATGAAAAAGCACAAACACTACTAACCCTAATGTGCTGATACACAACATATCCCACACAAATAATCACACATAGAAACATGTTTGTGGCTTTAAACTGCTGCTGCACACTGTAATAGTTGATCCATAATCTAGACAGGCCAAATGTGACAAAAAGCCATAATCGCACAAACCCTGCTAGGGATCTGAAGTGTCACTCATTACACATGACACACGTTCCATGAGGCACACATTATCCCAACCATCAGCACCTGGCACAGGTCACAAACAGTTCACCATGCTACCCACTTCCAAACAACCACAAAAGCCCCAGACAGTTAGAATGCACAGTTTTCATAATCAGTGAACAGTGGCCCCAGCAATCCATCTTAAGAACATGGCCATACACATCATTAGTAGCGCCCCCTGTGAAACATGTAACCTTCAAGAAGTAGTGTTGGACCACATGGTAAGTCAATCCAAAGTGAACACACACAGTGCCACACTCTCATGCAAACACCACACAAGTGTCAGCAAATTCCTTACACTTACCTGTCAAGGGAATCAACCCGCCTTGCATAAGATGCACACCATCAGGCGATGCCTCCCCTATATTGAATACTATGCATAGTAACAGCAGAAACAACATGCACATACATGACAACACATGATTACCTACAGAACATATGCAGATGCCACCCACTGCAGGAGCAACACAAAGTGCCACAGGGTGAATGGAAATAGATAGTGATTATCCCAGGAGTACAGTGTACCACAGCAGAGGGAGGGAGGGAGAGTGACACAGAGAGGGAATCCCAAGGAAATGCCAGATCAAGGAGTACACTGCCTGGTTTCCAAATGTACAATGACATGCTGTACAGCACAGTATGAGCTGCCATAGATAAATACACATAGGTAGGTAACACAGGGACATGAGCACCACTTAAATTACCATACTGGCTTTCAGCATGCAAAGGACATATAAGATAAGCAAGACATGCAGCAAACATGCACACCAATGACGCATGCTCAACATGCAAGACAGTGCTAAAGCTTACCTGCTGACTGTGCTGGCATGGTGTTAATCCCGCATCACCTTCACCTGGAAATGTGTTTCCTAATCAAGTACAGGAAGGACAGTTCCTGGTGGAGGGCATGGGGAGCATGGACATGAAAGGGTTACTGAAACAACATGGGAGAGACATTAACTACCATTGACACAGCACACACGTGCAAAGGAACACCAAACCCATAATTACCTGCACATGCCATCCCGTGCACCACTCTGCAAACATGCTAGTTGACTTCAATATGCATGCCTGCATTGTTAGGGAGAATTCTCATTTCATGGCTAATTTCCCTTACCTAGTGAGTCCCTAAGCAGCTTTGCTGGATCTCTGGAGTTGTTTCTTTCCACTTCGTATGAGTGTGAGCTTTTCACCACTCTTACTTGTGTTTTGCTATGTGTTTTGACCTGTTTTTGTGATTGTGAGTTCTGGAGTACACCACTTCAGTAGCCCCCTTCTTTGTGTGTGTCACACAGCACCTTCTGTGCAGTGGCACAGGGGTGTCATTCAGACTCCCACCGACTCCATTTCTGAGGCGACTACCGTCCCCCAGAAAAGGATAAAGTTACCATTACCTTTACTTAGTCAAATTTAACCACAGATCCAGTACAACACCATCTTACATGGAGTGCTGGAAGAGCATTGTTTCGCTCTTTTAACATTTAGACATGGCTGGTGGCAGTGGTATCTACCCTAAATTTCTACCGCGGTTATCTTATATAACCGTGGTAATATTGTAGGCTATTGTGTTAGCTTCAAACTTAAACCCGCTTGACCAAATCCTTTTTTCGTTTGGCTCTGGTGCGGTTTATTTGCCATTTCTTTTTGTTAAACTCCTTCTTCTGTTTTACTTTGTGCGGCAAACTAGGTTTGCCTTCTTTGTTCACTGTCTTTTGGCAGGCTTCTACCTAGAAGCCCTCCTCAGGGCGCCTGGGTGTCTAGGTGGGCTGAATGTGAGGGAGGGGTGTAGTCACCCCCTGCACAGGGCATCCTAGGAAACCCAAGTCACACTTTGTCATGATTGGGCAAGGTGGTTGTCTGGGCTGGATAACCCCCCTGCTGGGAGATTGACAGCCAGGCTGTGTGAATGGGGGTTTTGGGCATAAAAGGCAGGTCTCTTGGGCTGGAAGTCAGACAGTCACCACTGGAACTACAAGGAACCGACGAGAAGTGGAGGAGAGGTCGACTGCTGCAACTACCCCGTACCGGTGAAGCCCTGCTGCAGTCCCGAGCTATCTACCCTTCAATGACTAAGAGGAGATCCAGTCTGGAGTCTTCTTCCCTTGAGCCTGGTGGGGATAACCAGCTAATCTTCTTCAGCCAGAGGTCGCTTTCGTGGTCAAAATTGCTGCACACTGCTGTAGTGGTCTGGAGAGCCACCTGAAGAACCTCTCCTGTTTTTAAGGAGCGCACCTTTTATTCATTGTCGCTGCTGCTGGCCTCATCCCTGTGTGGTGTGGACCCCCTCATCATCCTTCTTCGTGCTGAAGCTGCAGGAAAGTGTGGGTCTGCGGGAAACCAACAGGAACAACTGCCGTGGCACCAGCTTCGTTCTTTGAGAAAGGTACTGTGTCCTGTTTGAGGAATTTTTGGTGAAATCCCTATTTCTCTACTTTAAGGCTTGTCCTTACTTTTCCCTTCTTCTTATAACTTTTGCTTCCAAACATTGACAATATCAAAGTACTCTTGGCAACATTGAATCTCGAACTGTTCGACTGTGTGATCCTCAACAACAGGCACCCGGTGTCACTTGACTTTGGCTCCGGCCCCTTGACTCTTGAATTCCTGTCTATGTGTGTTCTTCGATTATGTCCGCCTAACCAACATATTGCCTGTGATTTTTGCCCTCAACTTTCTCTGGGTACTTCGAGTGCTAAGTGTGTTTCTACCCCGGTAGCATTTCTTACTGCGGATACGCGTTTATCTAGTAGACCGAACTGTCAAAAAGTGATCGCAATTGTATTCATGGTAACGTGTTCTGTTTCATAACACTGGTCCATTCAAACACAGGGTACTTACCTCGAATAATACTGTACACAGTGAATTGGTTAATTGTAGTATATTTTACGTGTGGTTTTTGAATTAATAGAAGTTTCGTGTTAATAACAAATGGTTTAAAAATAAATGTACTTATATTTTTTACCTGAAACATTGAGTCAGTGTTTGCTTGAGTCACAGTAATTGTGGTCCCTTTGTGTGATCTCTGCTACTGCTCATATACTCTTGAGATAAGCCTGGCTGCTCCACTAGTGCTACCACTTTAACATAGTAGTACAGGCTTGTACCAAAGGTAAAACTTGTATTGCCACCTGTAGTCTTAATCGTGTGTAGTGGTCCCTAAGGGCACTGCACAGGATTCTGCCTAACATGCATTTACACCACGACACACGTGTTGGCCTTGAGATGCTAATGGCACACCTCAAGGGAAATAAAGAAAACAATTAACACAAATTATAACCAGGAAAGGGCAAATCAAAATATGCAATGCCAGCATCCGGTCCAGGGGTGTAAAAAAATAAAACAAAAAATTTAAAAAAGAAAGAATACAAATATCCATCATGGACTGGGGTGGAAGTCCACCCAGGAGAGGGGAGGGGCAGGGTGCATGTCAACTCCCACATGGGTGGGTGTTGAAAAAAAACAATTGCCTCCATGGGCTCATGAACCGCACTGCTATTGTGGACCGGGAGTAATATCTCTGCTGGCACCACCTTCCTGGGTAGATTCAGAAGGTGGTAGTCGTGCCCGGGCCTGGTCCTCAGTGGCAGCGGCCCGGTGGGACACCGATGAATGCACCAGCAACATGAGGTTTTGGAGGTCACCATGCATAACTTCACGGGATGCACATAGTTCCTCCGAGATGGTCTCCCTCAACAGTTGCATCTCCTGTTGATGCAGTCTCCTGCAGAATGCCTCTTCCTCTTCGATTGAAGCTCAGAGGCCCAACAACTCTTGCCTCAGGGCTTCCCTGTGGGCCCAACTCTCTGCAAGCAGGGATTTCTGCAGAGACCACACATCGGCCCTTCAGCTCCTGCTTTTCGCCTCAATGTGCAGAGTGTGTGAGCTGCATGTGGACCACAATGCCTGCAGCTGGTGCTCCACTGTGTTGCTTGTGGGATCATGGAACTGGACACCATATCCATGCCCTCAGCCAAGATATCATAGGCAGCACCCTGTTGATGCGCAGCACGCAATATTGACTGCTCCCACACTGTCTCCCCAGCATGCACATGTACCCCACATGTGCGAGGCCCACACCTGCCTGACCCATGGGAGCATGACCCTTGATGTGATGCCTTCGTATCTGGCTGCAGGACTGCATCCCTCACCTGGACATCTGGCCCAGGACCAGAACCCAATACTTGGGAGCATGGCCTTGCAGCCATAACCACCACAGATGCCGGGACACCACTGACTGGCCTTGTGAGGACGCCTGACCCCCTGCAGACTCACAAGCACCAACTGCTCCAACGGTTGGTGCACTCACCTCCACCAGCATTGAGGATTGGACATCCGGTTCAGCACCAGAGCTACTAGATTCAGAAGAGTCCGTTTTTTGTCTGGACATGCCCAGGATGGTCTGTAGCACCAGTGGATTCTGATGGGCTGCCACACTACGTCCTCCAATGGTTGTCTGGACCGACACAGACTCTCATTCCTATTTTACCTCACCCTCTGCATCTGGTGCCTCATCACCTGCACAAGGACATATAAAGACATGAAATTCATTCCTCTCCGCTAGCTTTTTCTCTACCTGTGGTGTCCCCCAGGGTTCTAACCTCTCTCCCTGGCTGTTCAACCAATACCTGGCACTCCTTGCCCACCGCATCGCCGCTCTATGCCCCAACTTTCAGTGCTATGCGGATGACACCCAGCTAATTTTCAGGCTACCTTCGGCCTCCTCCTCTCCTTCACTCATCTCTGTCTGTCTGCTATCCAGGAGTGGTGTGCCACCAATGACATCTGCCTTAATGCCAGTAAGACTGGGATTCTCCTCATCAGCAAGCCTGCTTACTCCTTCCCTGTAGCTCTGTGGCCGGCCTCTCTTGGCCCTCTTCCTGCTCCCACCTGCAAGGCTAAACACCTCAGGGTAATCTTTGACTCCACACTCTCCTTCTCTCCTCACATCTCTGACATCTCTAAGAAGTCACACTACCAGCTGCACCTCCTCAGAGGTATCCTTCCCTTCCTTTCCTTCCCCCAGAAGCTCACCGTCTCCAGAGCTCTGGTTCTCTCTAGGCTGGACTATTGTAACAGCCTCTTTCTAAATCTGCCTGCTTCTACTCTCCACCCTCTTCAACTGATCCAGAACAGGACTGCAAGACTTGTCCTTGACCTCAAGCCCAGGGATTGTATCTCTCCAGGATTGAAATCTCTGCACTGGCTCCCAGTGGCTGCAAGGATTAAGTTCAAAACCCTCTGCATCGTTCACAAGGCCTTCTGGGGCCTGGGGCCTCAATACCTTCAACTCTCTCTTCCTAAATATCTTCCTTCTCAAGCTCTTTGCTCCTCTGCCTCCAACTCCCTCAGGGTCAGTCGCTTCTCCAAGCAACAAGTTGGTGGTAGACCTTGCCTCCTCTCCGCTGCTGACCTCCTGGCTGTAACCAGAACTGCACTGGATACCTGGACACTCTCTGATCTCGGGCCCAGGTCCTTCCACCCCCAGCGTCACACACCTGCACTGCCCACCTGACAACCCCTACACTTGGGGACTGTCCTGTATCCCTACAGTCCTCCTCCCAGCCCTTTACACCTGATTCCCACACTTACCCATGCACTTGCCACATGCTGGCCGTTATTTCACTTATTGTTAGCATCCTTCCATGTACTGCACTGTCCCTTACCACTTCCCACGCACTTGCGCAATCTGAATGACACCTGGACTAGTAGGATCGCTGTCCGTCCTGCATTTGTTCCCATCCCTTGCCTCGTCGCTCCTTGAAACACTTGTGTATAGGCGCGTTATAAATGCCATATCATATCATATCATATCATGTTAATTGTGTCGACAGTAAACATCTGTTTCACATTGCTGTCCTGGAACACATTGGCGGGCTTGTTACCATGCAAGAATTTACATACAAACACAATGTACAAGATGCCATCTGATCATGGCATATGCAGACTTGCAACAACAGTCCATGTTCCTGGCCATGTAGCCAGTGGACAAATTGCCAACAGACATGGTTCACTGAAAGCACATTCTGGCCCATGGCACAGCTCAAATTTGACAAATACTTGCTAAATGGGCATGGTCATGTGGCTCTGTAACGTGCTATTTGTTAGGGAGAATTCTCATAAATGGCTGATTTCCCTTACCTAATGAGTCCCTTGGCAGCTTTGCTGGATTTCTAGGGTTTATTTATTTCACCTGGTAAGAGTGTGAGCCTTTTTCCCACTCTTACATGTGTGTTTGCTGTGTGTGCCTCACCTACACCATGGCCTCATATTTTCAAGTGTGTTACACAGCACCTTCAATGCAGTAACACAGGGTTGTCTTTGAGAATACCAACTGACTCCATTTTTCTGGGGCTGACTACTGTCCCTCAGAAAAGGTAAAGTTGCCATTAACTTTATTTTAGTCACTTTAAACCACAGACCCAGTACACCCCATCTTACATGCAGTATTGGAAAGGGTTAATTCTTATCCCTTTTTGTCTGTGTCTCTTGGAGCATTGTTTCGTTCCCTTTACATCAAGACTTGGCTGGTGGCAGTTGTAACTACCCTAACTTTTCTACTGCGTTATCTTATATAACCATGGTATTGTTTTAGGCTATTATATTAGCCTCGAACATAAACCCGCTTGACCAAATACATTTTAATTTTACTCCAGCTGGGTTTATTTGCCATTTCTTTTTGTTAAAGTATTTCTCATGTTTTACTCGGCGCGCCAAACCGGGGATGATTACTTTGTTCGCCGTCTTTTCTCGGGCTTCTGCACAGAAGCCATCAAGGTGCCTGAAGGTCTGGGTAGGCAGGATGTGAGGGAGGGATCTTCGGACCCCTGCCATGGGTTCCCTTGGTAACCCAAGTCGCACTCCTGTTTGATTGGCTGAGGGGACAGTCCTTGCCAGGGCAGCCACCCTGCTGTGTGATTGACAGCCAGGCTATATGAATGGGGGAAAACTGCATAAAAAGCATGCCTCTGGGACTCGAAAGGCAGAGTCGCCACTGGAATGAAAGACCCAATGAGGAGCTGATGGAAGAGGACCCCTACAATGACTGAACCGCCCGGTGAAGCCCTGCTGCAGGTCCGAATCTTCAGAATCCGACGACAGAGAAGATCCTCCAAGAAAATTCTTCCCTTGAGCTGGTGGGACCAACCAGTTTGCCATAATTGCAAGCCAGGACCCCTCCTCTGGTCAAATTCGCTGTACAGAGCTACAGTGGGCCGGATAGCCAGGAAGGTCAGACCCTGCTTGGGCTTTAAGGAGCACACCTTTTATTTGTTGCTTTGTTCTGCTGCTGGTTTCTTCCCTGGGTAGTGCAGGACCCTCCAGTCTTCCTACTTCTTGTCAGTCCGACAGTCATTTCAGGAACCGTGAGCCTGCAGGAACTACCAGGAACATCCGCCTCAGCAACAGTTTCCTCTCTGTTTTATGGTACTGTGCAAATCCGGTTATTCGATTTGTCAGCCGCGGTGAACGTGTTTGAAATCTTTCTCCAATCCGAGGGCTTGTCCTTCTCTTCTCTTTGAACTAACTTTTCTATCAACCAACCTCGTCTGGAATCCGTGCCACAAACTTTACCGCAAACTTCCCTGAACTGTGTGATCTTGAGCAAAAGACTTTTGACCCATTATGGACCTCATTACGAGGTTGGAGGTAACCATGGCGCTATTAGTACCATGGCTGCCTCCAAAATCGACTCCGCCCTGGTGAATGGAGCTATTACCGGCCCATTCCAAGGTTGGTGGGACCGGTAATTCCCCATTCACCAGGGCCCTTCCCCATTCCCATTTGAGCCCCCATAGGGCTCAATGGGAATGGGGAAGGCGCTAATAACGGTACCGTAAATTGCGGTACCGTTATTAGCTCCAGAGTCCCTTTGCGGGTCCCATCCTTAACGCCTGGAAAAACCAGGCGTTAAGGGAGGACCCGCAAAGGAAACTCGTAGTAGGGCGGTAAGGGATTACCAGCACTGGTGCCCTTACCGGTGCCGGTAATCCCTTACCGCCCACCTCGTAATGAGGCCCATTGACTTTGGCCCTAAGCCTTTTCTACATGATTCTATCACTGTATTTCCTCTTGTTCAATTGCCCTGAGAACTTACCTGTTGGTGTGATTTAATTTCTATTAACTTTGTCTTTCCCTCCCTTTTAAATTGCTGGCGTGCCATTTTACTCCCACTTCATTTTGTGAGATTAACTTGTCTGGAATTTAAGGAAAGTGGTGTGGTGTATTAAGAGTGTGATTTTTAGACTGCTTATAATAATTTAATGTTATACAACTGAAGAGTGAAATAATTGTATATTCTTTTACTTGAAAACCTTGAGTCCGTGTTTGCCTGAATCATAGCAATTGCTGTCCTTTGTGTAACTATCTGATACTGCTCACTTACTCTTGAGATAAGTCTGGCTGCTAAGCCATTGCTACCACTTTAACTGTGTAGTACAGGCGTGTACCAAAGGTGAATTTGTACTGTCACTTGTAGTCTTAATTGTGTGTGGTGTCCCCAAAGGGTACTGCATATAATTCTGCCTAACACTATTACATTACATTTCAACACTTACACACAATTTCACATCCAAGTTGACATCAATCACATGCCACACCAGAGTAGAACTGGCACAGGGAGTGCACACAATGTGGTCATGTCCTGGGTGTGGAGTCCCAGTTGGAGTATGACTGTACGAGTAACACCTAGACAAGGTGTGTGATGTGGAGAGAGTAATTACATGCACTGGGAGATAGGAAGAAGGGACAATGACAAACAAGAGGGACTGGGACATGGATGAGGAAGGTTAACAGGGTTCAATCCTGACAAATGTTTGATACCAGGGTCAGTGTCATAGCTGCAGCAGGGATGTGCACACTGTTGAAAAATACAATGTCACTCATGGCAGACTGTGGGGACTGCTGGTAGTCTTCATGGACGTTATCTGAAGCATGTAACCACCTACGTACATGTGTGAATGGACAATCTACACCATGCAGTGCATGATGTGTAACAGGTGCTTCAGACACAAGCACTTGTCTAGCAGAGCAGAATCATTGACATCACTGATGCAACTAACTAGATGCCACGTGGTGGAAGCATGTTGAAAATGTTGTTTGTGTATGCTGGTGGGTGATGACTACTGTCACAATGCCATGTACAACAGACGTACGACAGACGTATCCACTCTAGAGTACACTGTGCACGAGTCAGTACACCATGGCATGGTTCAGCCAGGGTAGTCATTCAAATGCAGGCACAAGTGCAACACAATCATACTTCTTGGTTTTGTTATCCTACACATACACAGGATGAACAAGCTTGGTCACTCACCGGACATGTCCTTGTAATTTGGCAGGCCTCTCACGCCATGCACCTGATCCATATGAATGCACTGGCTCATCACCTCTTCATGCAGGATGAGCTCCTGCTCTTCTGTTGACAACCCTCCAGTTGCCATAGCAGAGGCGAGGTTGGCACCCATCTTGGATTTGGTGTGACGGTAGAGGTCATTCCACTGCTTTATGACCTGAGAAGAAGTGTGCTTCTCATACCCTAAGGCGTGTATCACATTTGTGACATGCTGCCAATGCAACATATGCTGAGCAGGTGCATGTGTGCTCCCTGGTTGCAGGCACATGTCACAGTGGTGAACACACGTAGTCCACGAGGATTTTGAGTTTGTCATCATTGAATCTCCTCTTCCTCAACATGCCAGTGTCCTGTGACGTGCCATGAGATTGAGCCTCTTCCTGCTGTGCATGCTTTGCCTTCTTGGCACGTGGTGCAGCCCCTGTGTGGCTGGGACCACTCAGGGCACTAGATGCTGGACCACCTGTGGCCTGGGCCATGGCATCACCCACTGATGCTGGGACAGCAGCTTTCGCCCCACTTCCCTTACCCTTCTGGACTGGGACAGCAGCTGCCATTGCAGGTCCCTGACCCTGGGGGGAGGGCAGGAGCTTCCACTGTAGGTCCCTGACCCTAACAGGGTGACAGCAGCTTTCACTGTACGTCCCTTTCCCTTCGGGATAGGGACAGCAGCTTCCACTGCAGGTCCCTGACCCGGGGGCGGGTGGGGACAGCAGCTTTCACTGTGCATCCCTTACCCTTCAGGACAGGGACAGCAGCTGCCACTGCAGGTCCCTGACCCTAGGGGGGGACAGCAGCTTCCACTGCAGGTCGCTGATGTCACGGCTCCAAAGTCCAGGTGCAGGAGTGGCGCGAACCAACTACCCCCACTGCGGTCTGAGCACCTGCAAGACGAGCTTACACAGGCCGCCAAGACCCCAGCAGGGAAAGAGGGTTAGGATCTCGTTGGTTGGATGGGTCTCGAACAGAGGGTAACCGGAGTGAGAGTTAGGAGAGGGGAAGTGGACAGGCAAGGGGACATATAGGAAAAAACAACAGTAACATATGCACTATCGCCCCAACACACACACAGTGTTTTACAATAACTTTTGATGCAAAAGGCACTTAGCTCTGTGGTTGAGTGCTGGCCTGCCTCCTGCCTGCGCACTCTCAGGTCCGGAGTTCGGAGCAGTTCCAATGCTGCAAGAGAGTTTTAGTATTAGAGACCTGTGTTAACTCACATAGGCATAATACGTTCCACACACATACAGTGCTGGCACATGCACATTACACGCTCTCAAAGCTTTTAGTTCCCAACAACAGCGCGTGTTTCAGAACATGTGGCTCAAGTTTGCCGCAGGTGGCTTAAAAGGAACTAGATCCATCGTGCCGCCAAAGTTTTGCCGCACGTGTCCTATATCAAGCACTACGAGCTGCCAAAGTTTGCCGCACGTGGCTGTGGTCAGAATGCTCTCTGTGCTGCCAAAGTTCGCCGCACGTGGCCGAAAACACGTCAATAACAAACGCTGCACGCGTTAATGGTAATGGGTCTTGGTAGCCAAAATTCAGGCTGGTTATATGCGGGGGAGCGCTGATTAGCACTTAGCTTTTGTCCCTTGCAGGGGACGTAATATGGCTGGGCGGTGCCTCCTGCGCGAGCCCCTCAACGAACTGGATGTCCCAATGCTCCTCTGCTTGTTTTGCGCTCTCCGCCCGCTGCTGCGCTTCTGATTCCCATGTAGGGAGTAGTCACTCGTTCGCAATGGTTTGGCCGCACTTATCTGTTGTGAGCGAGGGGCCGGAATGCTGGTTCCTTGGGGCGTGGCCCCTCACGTAATCCCCGTCGGCAGGAGCTCTGCTGGATGCGTCCGTTCCGGTCGGGAGCTTAAGCACAAGTCCCGTGCCTTCGATATGCGCGCATGCGCGTGCGCGAGCCCCTCCCAAACTGGGAGTGGAAAAGTAGTTCCTGGCCCGGAGGCTGCTGGGAGTTGTGGTCCGGCGAGCCTTCTGCCTGCAAAAGGGACAGAGAAGCCTCCTGTAAGGCTGGAGGCTGTTCCTTTGGTTTTGTTTTGTTTTGTGTCTGGTTCCTCTGTGCCCTGGGCCTCTCACTAAGCCTTGACTCCCCCTTACAACTCCCTGTACCCTGACAGTACTCCCCCCTGCACGGAAGGACTCAGGTTTGGGTTTCTCAGGATGATTTTTGTGGAATTGTCTTACCAGTCTAGGGGCATGCACATTTTGTGCAGGCTCCCAGGAACGTTCCTCAGGCTCATACCCAACCCAGTCCACCAAATAGTACAACCCATCTGGGCGACGCTGTGCATTCAGAATTCCCTGGACCTCATATTCAGGATGCCCCTGAACTATAATTGGCGGTGGTTTTTCAGTATGAATGGATGGCCGGGCTGGTTTCAATAAGGACACATGAAAAGTGGGATGAATTTTCATTTGTGGGGGTAATGCCAGCCTTACTGCCACCGGGTTAATCACATCCGAAATAGTAAAAGGACCTAAAAACCTTGGTTGTAATTTACGAGGTCCAGACAATATTTCGGGTTGACAACCAGACCCTGTCGCCCTGTTGGTAGTGGGGACTTATATTTCTCCTTTTGTCAGCATAATGCTTATATGATGTCTTTGCGGTGTCCATATTTACCTGAATATCCTTCCAGACCTGCTGCGCACAAACCTGACGCCCCAATAGAGTGGGTAGATTTGTAGACTGATCACCTGATCTGGTGGGCAATACTCTAGGATGGTATCCATATGCACCAAAGAAGGGCGTATGCTTGGTAGAACTATGCACAGTGTTGTTGTAAGCTATTTCTGCCAACCAGACATATTGGACCCACGACACTTCGGTATTGGCTGCATAACAGCGGAGGTATTGTTCCAGACCTTGATTCACCCGTTCGGTTTGGCCATCCGTTTCCGGGTGATAACCGGATGATAGGCTGACCTCCATCCCGATTAATTGGCAAAACGCTCGCCAAAATCGGGAAGTAAATTGAGGACCTCTGTCCGTGATAACACGTGTGGGTAGACCGTGTAGGCGAACCACATGATGTAGAAACAAGTCCGCTAGCTCACATGCGGTGGGAACTCCAATACACGGAATGAAGTGACTCATCTTGGTGAGGGAGTCCACAACCACCAGGATAGAGGTGTAATTTTGTACTGGTGGCAAATCTACAATCAAGTCCACTATGATTGTATGCCATGGAGCCGGTGGAGTTGGCAACGATTGGAGTAACCCAACTGGTTTCTGGTGACTGGCTTTTTGTCTGCTACAAGTGCTGCATTCCGTCACATAAACCCGCACATCACAAAGTAACGTAGTCCACCAAAAGTGTCTAGATACGTTCTGCTGGGTTTTAGCAATACCAGGATGTCCGGCTAATGTAGTGTCATGACACCAATGTATCACTTCCTTTCTGAGTGCTGACGTAGGTAAATATAACGCCTTAGCGTAATATGGGATACCGTCTACCAATGTATGTTGCGGCCCACTTGAACACCACTTTTGCAACTCTTGAGCAGACATGCCCTTCAACACGTCGTCAAAGATGTTCGGTCTACCCACTAGTCCGACTATCCGGGTGGGCGGAATTATTGAAAGAGCCTCACCTACGCTTTTTGTCTCTGGCTCCGGATATTGAGATAGGATATCTGCCTTCATATTGTTTACTCCTGGGCGATATGTAATTAGAAAGTCAAAACTTGAGAAAAACATTGCCCAGCGTAATTGGCGGGGGCTCAGTATTTTCGCGGTTTTAATGAATTGTAAGTTCCTATGGTCTGTCATGACAATGACCGTATGGCGGGCTCCCAACAGGTAATGTCGCCATTCGTCGAACGCTGCCTTTACTGCCAATAATTCTCGGTCGGCTATGGTATAATTAATCTCAGCCGGTAACAGTTTTCTAGAGTAGTATGCCACAGGGTGTAGTAACCCCGTTTTGGGGTCTCGTTGAGATAAGACCGCTCCTAAGGCATAACTTGATGCGTCGGTTTCAACTAGGAACGGCTGGCTGAGGTCAGGATGGCGTAGTACTGGTGCAGATGTAAAGGCAGACTTCAATTGCTGAAAAGTTTGTTCAGCGGCTTTATCCCATACAAACGTCTTTCCTTTCCTAAGCAACATTGTAATGGGCATCACCAGTTGAGAGAAGTTCTTAATAAATCACCGGTAGAAATTGGCGAAACCCAAGAACGATTGTACTTCCTTCACGGATGTAGGAGCCGCCCAATCGACCACTGCTTGTACCTTTTTCTGGTCCATCTGCACCCCAGATGGTGTCAGAAAGTATCCCAGGAACTCCACGGTGGTACGGTGAAATTCGCATTTCTCAAGTTTAGCATATAGGTGGTGTTCCCGAAGCCACTGTAATACAGCCCTGACATGTTTAACGTGTTCCTGCATGCTGGTGGAATATATCAAGATATCATCGATATAAACCACAGCGAAAACATCCAGATACTCCCGTAACACTTCATCTAAGAAGTGTTGAAACGCTGCTGGAGCATTACACAACCCGAAAGGCATCACCTGGTACTCGTACAGGCCGAATTTGGTCCTGAATGCGGTCTTCCACTCATCTCCAGCCCGCACTCGCACCAGGTGATAAGCCCCCCGAAGATCCAATTTTGCGTTCCGAACTTGAAGAGCAATACTGGAATTAGTGGCAAGGGGTACCGATTTTTAATCGTAATACAATTGATTCCTCTATAATCGATACATGTTCTCAAGTCACCCATTTTCTTGGGCACGAAGAATAACGGCGACGAGACTGGTGAGTTGGAATGTCTGCTAAAACCGCTTTTCAAATTGGCATCAATATATTCTTTTAGGTGTGCTGTTTCTGACTCCGTTAGGGTATACAACCGACTACAAGGTAGTACCACCCCGGGTTCTAAGTCTATACGGCAATCAAAAGGCCGATGGGGTGGCAGTGTCTCAGCCGATTTTTTACTGAACACATCTTTGAACCCCTGGTATTCTGGCGGTAAGTTACTGGGATCTGATGCCTCTATGGCGGCTATAGTGGGCTCCTGAACTAAGGGAAAGGACTGGACCACCTTAGCGCAATGTGAACGGCAGTATGGTGAGGACATGGATATCGTACCCTTGGACCAATCCACCAGGGGGTTATGTTTTGTGAACCAGGGCAGACCCAGTATAAAACCAAACTGTGGTGCTGCTATCAGGTCAAATTGGATGGCCTTGCTGTGATTCTGTTGGCTACAAAGTGTCAAGGCTTGAGTGCAGTGTGTTATGGGACCAGAACTCAAAGCTGTCCCATCCACCGCCCTTACTGGTTCCGGTGCCCTCTTCCTACACAAGGGCACTCCCAAATTAGCCGCATATGAAACATCCATGAATTACCCGTGGCACCAGTGTCTAAGAGTAAATTCACCTTAACTTCGTGCCCCCGGAATTGCAAGACTCCTGACAGAGTGATGTGGGGGGCATAATTGACAAAACCTGAGACTGGGGTAACTTCTTTTTCAGGGCTCGGCTGTAGTACCCCTACAACCGCCGAGCTGAGGCGTTTCCCTGCGCTTTAGGTTTCATAGGGCAATCTTTGACAAAATGTCCTGTGATCCCACAGTACAAACATAGGCCCTCCTTACGTCGTCGTTCTTTCTCGTCTTTAGTGAGGGGACCCCGGACTGACCCAATTTGCATCGGCTCAACCCCGCCTGATTTCTCCGGGGCCTGGGTCAAATGGGTATGATCAAGCCTGACTACTGGACGAGAGTCCCCCCGTTTCCTATATCCCCGTCGTTCCGCTTGACGATGATCTAGACGCAATGCTAGGTCTATCATTGCTGGACAGTCTCGGGGTTGGGGGTCGACCTGTGCTATCAGGTCCTTCAGGTCGTCATGAAGACCCTGATAAAAGAGTGACATTGTTTTATGTCGGGGCCACTCTGTCTCCGCCACCAGTCTGTTGAATCGAGTTACATATGTGACTAACTCCTTATTGGCTTGACGTAGGGTAAGTAACTCCCTGTCTTTACACATAGAGGCAGCTTGACGATTAAAGATCTTACCAAACTCGTTTTGGAATTCAACCCATCTGTACAGAACTGCGTCATCCCTTTGCACTAAAGGATTCGCCCAAGCCGCTGCATCTCCTGTAAGGTAGGAGATCACAAAGGCTGTCCTAGCCTGGGTTGAGCGAAATGCTGAGCGCTTGGTAAGGAAATGAAGCTGGCATTGAGTCAGGAAGGTTTGGTATTTCTGTGGATCACCGGAGTATCTTTCTGGGGGAGCTAATGGAACTATGGACTCTGGAGTAACACTTACTTGGACAGGAGTGGGCGCAGTAGCACCACCCGGAAGGCTCGCGGTTTGGGCTGCTAAAGAACGTACTTGGAGGGCCAGGGTAGCATAGTCCTGTCTAGTGGCAGTGAGCTCAGCTTGTAGGTCCTGTAGGACCTTGGTTAATTCTTCCATAATCTAGCTGGGTCGTGCCACTCAGGCACCTGACACACTTGGGCTTGTGCTTCTGTCACGGCTCCAAAGTCCAGGTGCAGGAGTGGCGCGAACCAACTACCCCAACTGCGGTCTGAGCACCTGCAAGACGAGCTTACACAGGCCGCCGAGACCCCAGCAGGGAAAGAGGGTTAGGATCTCGTTGGTTGGATGGGTCTCGAACAAAGGCTAACCGGAGTGAGGTTTAGGAGAGGGGAAGTGGACAGACAAGGGGACATATAGGAAAAAACAACAGTAACATATGCACTATCGCCCCAACACACACACAGTGTTTTACAATAACTTTTGATGCAAAAGGCACTTAGCTCTGTGGTTGAGTGCTGGCCTGCCTCCTGCCTGCGCACTCTCAGGTCCGGAGTTCGGAGCAGTTCCAATGCTGCAAGAGAGTTTTAGTATTAGTGACCTGTGTTAACTCACATAGGCATAATACGTTCCACACACATACAGTTCTGGCACATGCACATTACACGCTCTCAAAGCTTTTAGTTCCCAACAACAGCGTGTGTTTCAGAACATGTGGCTCAAGTTCGCCGCACGTGGCTTTAAAGGAACTAGATCCATCGTGCCACCAAAGTTTTGCCGCACGTGGCCTATATCAAGCACTACGTGCTGCCAAAGTTTGCCGCACGTGGCTGTGGTCAGAATGCTCTCCGTGCTGCCAAAGTTCACCGCACGTGGTCGAAAACACGTCAATAACAAACGCTGCACGCGTTAATGGTAATGGGTCTTGGTAGCCAAAATTCAGGCTGGTTATATGCGGGGGAGGGCTGATTAGCACTTAGCTTTTGTCCCTTGCAGGGGACGTAATATGGCTGGGCGGTGCCCCCTGCGTGATCCCCTCAACGAACTGGATGTCCCAATGCTCCTCTGCTTGTTTTGCGCTCTCCGCCCGCTGCTGCGCTTCTGATTCCCATGTAGGGAGTAGTCGCTCGTTCGCAATGGTTTGGCCGCACTTATCTGTTGTGAGCGAGGGGCCGGAATGCTGGTTCCTTGGGGCGTGGCCCCTCGCGTAATCCCCGTCGGCAGGAGCTCTGCTGGATGCGTCCGTTCCGGTCGGGAGTTTAAGCACAAGCCCCGTGCCTTCGTTCTGCGTGCATGCGCGTGCGCGAGCCCCTCCCAACCAGGGAGTGGAAAAGTTCTTCCTGGCCCAGAGGCTGCTGGGAGTTGTGGTCCGGCGAGCCTTCTGCCTGTAAAAGGGACAGAGAAGCCTCCTGTAAGGCTGGAGGCTGTTCCTTTGGGTTTGTTTTGTTTTGTGTCTGGTTCCTCTGTGCCCTGGGCCTCTCACTAAGCCTTGACTCCCCCTTACAACTCCCTGTACCCTGACAGCTGACCCTGGTGGGGAGGCAGCAGCTTTCACTGTACGTCCCTTAGCCTTCCGGACATGGACAGCAGCTGCCACTGGAGGTCCCTGACCCTGGGGGGGCAGCAGCTTCCACTGCACATCCATGACCCCAGCCACCTCTGCCACCTTTCCTTCTTGGGACCTTTCCACTATGGTCCTGGTTGACTTGAACAATGGAAGGCACACCAAGCAATTGTCCTGGGCAATTCAAGTCAGGGGGCAGTGTACATGATGGAAAATGTACTTCTGTGTCCAGCAAGGCTCAAAAGTACCCATGGTGACAAAAGCATGGAACGCGTAATGCACAGGCATCCCAAAAGACAAAAGAAATGCCTATGCGAGACCTCGATAGCTTCCGTAAAAAGAAAAAGCATTATGCAATATTATGTGGCACCCAGCAACACAAAAAATGCACCCACAAAGCCCGGAAAGCTACTGTAATTGTAAGAATGGAGGTACGCGATACACAGGGGAATGAGAAATGTGTGCGCGACTCACTGTTATCCTCTGAAAAAAGAAATGTAGGTGTGCGTATGCGCAGATGCAAATCCCCCTCCAAAATAAGAAGTTCGTACTGTCCCAGAAGTGAACAAATTGCGTGGCACTTCAAATATCGCAGAAGTCCACTCATCCATCTACTCCCAAATGCACTTACGGTCTGATTTGCTTCTACGCGTACTTCTATATCCCCGATTTTGGCATACTGAACGCCAGCACACAGCGTGTGTCATGTACATTATGCGCTGAGAGCCTTTCCTCCGAGTTCAAGTGTCCGCGCTAATTTCAAACGTGCAAATTAACCATCACTCTGTTTTCGGCTGCCCACATAATAGACACGGAAGGCCCACACTCCTACCTACGAGCTTTTAAACCTGCCTCCTACTGCCCTGAGCTGCCTCCTACCAAGCCATCTGCTGCTGCCTGCCCAGTGTGTGCCTGCTGCCCACCTGCTCTGCACTTTGAGTGCCTGCTGTCCAGCCATTGCCAATGCTCCTGTCCTTGGCCCTGTGACCACCACAGTTGATGTACCCAACTCCTACCATGCCATACCATCACCATCGCTCCATAGCCCATCTCCAGGACCACCTTGCCCACCCACACTTGTTCTGGGGTTGACATGTCTCAACCATCATCTTCTGAGTTAAGTGGCAACCCCATGGCAGCAAGACAGATGGCTGTCAACTTCACTGCCAAGGAAGTTGAAATCCTGGTAGAGAAGGTCCTGGGGAATTATGAAGCCCTCTTCAAACCAGTGACGCAACGCGGCAAGGACGGACATCAGCTGATCTGGGATGGGATAGTGGATGCCATCAATGCAGAGGGGGTTGTATCCCGCACCTTTAAGACCGTGCATAAGCGCTGGGAGGACCTGAAATCCAGGATCCCCAGCGAGGCTTCCTCCAGGCAAGTGTGTCCGCGGAGGGTACCGGTTGCGCAGGTGCCAGCTAAGTGTCACCAACATGCAGGTCCTGGAGAGGTTTTACCCAGTGCTGCACACCCAGAGCAGCGACTTGCAACAACGTCAGGAATCATCTGGTGAGTATCCATGTGTTGCTATGCTCTATGGTGCATGTACATGTTGCTGCATGTTGGGAGTGTGCGCCTTAGGATTGCAGCAAGTATGCCTCTGATACGGATGTGTGCGTGCCTGCCCAAGACATTGCTCTCCATGTGTGTATTGGAGCATATGTCTTCTGAATGAGATATTCCTTGCCTTATGTGTTGTACTGCTGCCTTTGAGACTGTGCACATGTTTTGGTACTTGTGTCTGAGACATGCTGGTGTGACAAGTGTGACAGTTGAGGTAGTGTTGCCCGTGTCATGTGCTTGCATGATGTTCATGTGTATGTGGGAAAGATGTGAATGTCTGACTGGCCATCACTCATGCATGGAAGCAACATGTGCATTTTGATGTCTGACGTAGTCATGTAGTGGGAATACAGTTACCGGGACTCTGATGTGATTGCTCATTACACTGCTGCAGACTCTCTGTTGATGTGTGTGCATGACATGTGTATGTGCACATGAGGCATATGTGTGTAGCATACGCAATTGCTTAGTTGTGAGAGTGTCATGTAGCCTGATGTGAATGTCGGGAGAGTTGGGCACACATGTATCTGCATGGATTTGGATTGCATGTCCATCAGGCTGGGGGTGGAGGATGATGGTTGTTTCCTTGACTTGTGAACTTCATGTGAATGTTTGTATTGCCACACACACATTGGTGCAGTACACTGATGTTTGTGTTCTATGTCTCCTTTTCCACAGTTGCATCAAAGAAGAGGGCGGAAGCAGTGCTCTGGAGCATGGCAGCTGAGATGCCTCCACAAGTCAGAGGCGCATGGCCCAGCCATGCACCCACGACAGCACATTGGGCCTCATTACAACCTTGGTGCTAAGTGCACCAACTTTACCACCATGGTGTAAACTCTGTTTACACCATGGTGGATGGCGGATTTACCGCCCCATTCCAAGGTGAGTGGGGCGGTAAATCCCCATTTCCCATTTTCCCTTCCCCATTCCCATTTTTGCCCCATAGGGCATAATGGGAGTGGGGAAGGCGCTAATTACGCCGCCGTAAATTACGGCGGCGTAATTAGCACCATGGCAGGTTAGCGCCATGGATTTTAACGCCTGCTAAAAGCAGGCGTTAAAATCAGAATCAGGCGTTAAGGGTTAACGGTGGCGTTAACCCTTAACGCCTGAGTTGTAATGAGGCCCATTGTCAGTGAGCGAGGTGGCTGATACCGCGTTGGGACCATCGGGCAAAGCTGCTGGGGGTAAGTCAAAGAGGGCGAAGGTGGTAGTGGACTTCTCAGCAGCGGGGGGGGACAGATGATGCAACACAGGGGCCATCCATTGTGGAAGACACCCCAGAGTCATCCAGGTTGGTGGGGGCTGAGGGGGACGAGGTGGCCGTAGAAACACAGCTCATAGGGTCAGGCAGGGATAATGAGGTGGGCGTGACTACTGCAGTCCTGTCCCTGGTTCATGAGGCTGTACAGTCCACTCTTGCGGTGCCTGTGCAAAATCCTGTTGCCGGGCCAGCGGATGGAGCTGTATGCACCTGCTGGCATGCCTCAACCCATACCCAGCCCCTGGTGTCGGATGTGTACACACAGACCGTCACCGCAATGCCATTGGCTGTTGCCATTCAGTACTATGTAAAACCCCTGCAGGCCAGGTTGGCGAGGCGCAAATCCGTCATTTGTGATGATGTGCAGGCTTCACGTAGACTGCTTGCACATCATCATGATGAGGTATGCCGTCTCTTCGGGTGGCTTGCAACATGCCTGATCCAGTTTGTGCTGTGTGGGCTATTTAATAATGCGACCCCCCTCCTCGTCTTCCTCCTCTCTGCGCCAGTCATCCTCCAGGGGCACCTTGAAGCCCAGATACCACCAGGGCCCCCTGTGCACCAGTCCCCCCCAGATTGCCCAGTCTGGTGGAGCCTACATCCCTGCCTGAGTTGGGAGTCGAGGATCAATCAGCTGAGGTTTTCACCGTGCAAATCCAGGGGCCGAGAGGAACACTGGGAATGGAGGGCTAGCAGGCAACCACGACCAGGGCACGGGCCGTACACCCCTGGGTAACATTATAAGTCCGGAGGGTGTACACACAAAGCAGGTGCTGTGGCAGCAGCAGGCTCTTAAGAGGAGGAGGCTATTTTTCTCAGGGCCAAACATCACAAGGGGGCAGGTACACACGTCAGGCAGGATGCAAATGTGGAACTCCGAACCAGAATGTCTGACATGTTCATGCGCTATGGGCATCGTATAGGAGCAGAGAGGCAGCGGGCTTGGGAGGCTAGGGTGATGATGGCCAGGGCGGAAGTTGCGCTGCATCAGGCAAGGTGGCGGGCTGCCACTCTGGTGGCACTTGCAGGGAGGTGGAGGGGATGGAGAGACAGATGCTGGAGGCCCTGCAAGCCCTCCAGGAATCAACAGTGGCCTGCCTGGGGGAAGTGGACACAGCGCTTGATGATGCCCTGGTGTAGAGTCTGGCCAACATTGGAGAGGAAGAGATGGAGTAGTCCACTGCATGTGTATATTGTTATTTAGGAGTGGGTTTCCTTTTCTTTTTTTTATTTGGACCAGACTATTTGAACATTTCTCCCCTTTTTACTGTACATAGTTATTTAGGTGTAGGTTTCCTTTTATTTTTTGTTTTTTCACCAGAGTTTTGAGACTTTACTTCACCTTTTAAAATGTATATAGTTATTTTGGTATAACGAGGATTTCTTTTTGTACATTTACATTGACAGCTTGATTTGTGGTTTGTGAATGTATGATGTAAATATTTATTGGTAATATATCTTTTTTTCATTTCAATTCCTGGCTTCTTGCTGTTCATTTGGGTGTGGGTCTGTTTACTAGTTCTATTTTGGGGATGTGCTTCTCTCCATTGGGAGTCATGTGTCTGGTTTCATACATGCTTGTGTATTGATGTTGCTCGAATGGTTTGCGATGGCAGGATGCACAGGTGGCTGACAGGTGGTGGTGTGTCAAGTAGACGGATGTGTGTCCACTCTCTATTAGTATTCCCTTTTACCTGTGCTGCATCACTCTGTGTTTGGCTTCACTGTGGTTGGGGTGGAGAGAGGTGGGCTGACTGTGGGAGTGTTCCATGGTCACTGTCATAGCACATGACTTTGTTATTGATGTGTCACACACATGTCGTGCACACTCCTTCAGCAGCATGTGGTATAACAGATTGGCTTCTCTCAGGTGTTGCTCAACCTCTACCACTGGAATACAGTAGTGGCACATTTTGGATATTCCACTTCCACAGTGGGTGCACAATTCACCAGTCTCTGGGAGTCATGCACTCTCTGACTGCCCTATCCTTCATCCATGCCTGGACCGGTCATATGAAAGTTCACTAACAGTTTTTTTTCCACCCAGCTCACTCATGCTCAGACTGTGACACACCTGCCCATTGTTTGTGGATGTAGCACACATTGTTGGTATGTTTGCTTCTGTTGTGGGCACACATTTGGTCACTGTGCTTTGATGCTATGCCATTGTGCCATGTCCAGCATGAACCAGTTTTAATAATAGAGTGGTCTGCCTGCAACAGTTGTCACAGGTGAGGGGACCTGAGTGGTGGTGTGCCTTCTGGAGCAGGCTGCCTGCAGGGGTTGTCACAGGTGAGAGGGCCTGGGGGGTTGTGTGCCTTCTGGAGTGGGCTGCCTGCAGGGTTTGTCACAGGTGAGGAGTTCTGGGGGGTGGCTTCCCTTCTTGAGTGGGCTGCCTGCAGGGTTTGTCACAGGTGGGCAGGTTGGGGGGTGGTGTCCCTTCTGGAGGGGGCTGCCTGCAGGGGTTGTCACAGGTGAGGAGGCCTGGGGTGTGGAGTCACTTCTGGAGTGGGCTGCCTACAGGGGTTGTCACAGGTGAGGGGGCCTGGGGGGTGGTGTCCTTTCTGGAGTGGGCTGCCTGCAGGGGTTGTCACAGTTGTGGGGGCCTGGGGTGGTGTGCCTTCTGGAGTGGGCTGCCTGCAGAGTTTGTCACAGGTGAGGGGGCATGGGGTGGTGTCCCTTCTGGAGGGGGCTGCCTGCAGGGTTGTCACAGGTGAGGGGGCCTGGGGGTGGTGTCCCTTCTGGAGGGGGCTGCCTGCAGCGAGTGTCACAGGTGAGGGGTGCTGGGGGTGGTGTGTATATTACAATGGTTCATGTGCAGTGGGGGTATGTGGACAGATTGGGTGTCGAGGGTGTAGGGGGGACTCAGGTTTTTGTAAAGGGTGTTGCCTACACTTGCGAGGGGGCGTGCAATTTTTCTGGGTACCGCCTGGGCTTGTGTGGGAGGGCATGTCTTTTCTCTGGGGTGCGGCTGGGGATTGCGAGGTGTTGTCACGCAATTTCACTGGGATATGGCCTGGGCTTGCGTGGGAGGGCACACATTTTCTCTGGGGTGTGCCCGGGGATTGCGAGGTTTTGTTGCGTGATTTCGCTGGGGTGCTGGATGCTGGGTTAGGGATGGGGCGGAACCTTGCACCGTGTTAGTCCTTTCACTTGCTTATTGGTGTGCGTGGAGTCGTTCCTCGCGGAGCTTGCTATTACTTGCACAACGGCTACTAATGCCTCTTGGAATCCATGAATACGTGTGCCGCCCAAGTATTTATCTGCCTCCACAGCTCACCAAGGTACTTCTCGGAGCGCAGAACTTGCGCCATTTCTGTGCCTGCTTACATGAATCAGGGACATACTATTTTCAATAGTACCTTGCAAAGGGTTCAGTGGAAAAAGTGTGCAAGGTGATTATCTCTCTCTGTTGGTGTTCTGAAGAACACTGCCTATCAAACAGACATTTCAACACAATGGGGTTGTTTTGCAGAGCGTGGTAAGTGTGCATTGTGAAATACCTCTGTATACACCCTACTCCTAGTGTGGCGTATACGTCTTATTTGTGTCCGTTTATGCTTCACGCACTACCCCTTGCAAGTATGCAGTGTACTGGTACGGGCTATATCATATCCACTTCTGGGCCTGCTCAAAATCAACGTGGAGAGAGGCGGGGCTGCCCATACATGTTACGCAACTCCCTTTACATAGAACGACCCTCTGTACCGCCTAGCCCCGCCAAAAAATCCAATAAAAATGGCAGACCCATCAAGGGCAGCACACATAGCTCCACACCCTCACAGGGCTTAAACCCCTACCCCCACCCCTCGACCAGAGAGCAACAGGAGGAGCCCCCGGGTTCCCACCCCCTGCAACCTCACCCAATACAAACCCAGGCCCCGTCTGGGATAGCACACACACACCTACCCACACACCGTATGATTACCCCAGCCCACTAGCAGAGAACAGCAGGTGCCCCATGGGTTCCCACCTCCTGCAAACCCACCCCATATTTAACATAAAACAGACCCCAGGAAATAACACACCTCCTCCACCACCTCCCAGGGCTTTTACTTCCCACATCCCTCTACCCAAGAACAACAGAATACCCAGGGGTCCACCACCATCAACGCCCTCCCCCCATAATAAATATATAAAACTAGCAGCCCCTCTCCTCTCCAGGACCAACACATACACCACTGCCCACTACAATGGTGTATGCTCCCCTTCTGAAAACATGTTCAAGAGACCCACTCTTAATCTGCCCAAGGGAGTTCCCATGCTTTGAGTATGGTTTAGAATACTTACAGGCATCTGTCAATTGGAAAATACTACCTCTTCACTCTAGACTGCCTAAATCACAACCTCATTCGTTTTGTTGTTGTTGTTGTTGTTAAACTAATTGACCTTAAAGTACATCAGTCATGCACAATTTTTAATAATTGAAGAAATACAACTCTAAGGTTATTAAAGACACTGGGCTCCAGTGATCAAGAACGGCTGGACTTCCCCTCTAGGGTCAAAGGGTTACTTTATCAACTGGATTGGATTAACACTTGTTTGGCCAATTTAAATTATAGACTTTTCCGATGTACCTGTCTTCAGGAGAATAAACTGGTCACAGTACCCCACTGTTTGAGGAAATCTCTGAATAGAACTTGGAGGTTGAACATCTTAAGGATCACACTGAATGTTCTCGCAACGCGAGAAATCGCCAGTATAAAACAAACGGAAACTGAGCAGGAGGCCTTTTGTAGATTTTGTAATGACAACAAGATGAATGAAACAGTTGAATATATAATACGCTTCATTGACCTGCCATTCTCCCTAAACGTGCACTTCATTTTGCAAAGCATTTAGAGCGTTTTACTAATTTTCTGGAAGGATTCGCCATCCCAGTACCACAGCTTTACATCTTTTTTAACTGAAAATAATTTGCACATTCTGACGTATGCTACTTTTGATATGATATGGCATTTGTAACGTTTCAAGGCGCGACGAGGCAAGGGAGGGGAACAAAGGGAAGACAGACAGCGATACTACTAGGCCAGGTGTCATTCAGATCGCGCAAGTGCAAGGGTAGAGGGGAAGGGAAAAGTGCAAGAGGAAAGGGAGAGGGGAAAGTGCAGTACAGGGGTAGTAGAATAACATGAAAAATAATAAGGGCAAGCTCGTGGCAAGTGCAAGGTAAGTGCAGACAAGTGCTGGGAAGGGGGGGCTGTAGGGATACAGAAACAGTCCCGCAGTGCAGGGGTTGCCTGGGAGGCGGAGCAAGGAGAGAGTGGCTGGGCCAAGGACCGAGATCGGTGAGAGTGGCCCAGTTGCTGATTCAGTGCAATTTCAGTCATGAATATTATTTTTGGATTTTATGATGTGTATATGTACTATGTTACAAATTGTATGTATCTGTCATCTGTTTTAAGGTTTGATTTTTGATATTGTGAAAGGTTTATATAGACGAAAAACAAATAAAAAATTAAAAAACATTAAGTAAATGCAATGCTGCCAAACGTTGAAGCCTGAGGGCTTTGGCGCTCTATAAAGAAATAGAAATAGAAATAGTACCTGCAGTTATTTCTGCTTAATATATAAAGAAATGATGCATATGTGCCGCAGCCATACTCACAGATAAACATTGACACTTATCAGCTGCACCATTGGTGTTTGTGGCAGTCGTAATGCATCTACATAACGTCTTCTGTTCCAGGTCGGCGGGTCTGCGCCGGAGAGAATCTGGCTAGAATGGAGCTATTTCTCTTTTTCACGAGTCTGCTGCAGAAGTTCACCTTCCGCCCTCCCCCCGGCGTGACCGACGTGGACCTCACTCCCGCAGTGGGGTTCACCACCCCTCCGAAGCCCCACATGGTCTGTGCCGTGGCGCGTTCTTGAGCAGCATCTGCCTCGAAGCCACGGGGAGCAATAGCATGTTAGGAGAATGTCCAAATCATGCAAGTTTGCAGAATTGTTGAAATGCAATTTCCCAAATATATCCTGCATTCTGTGTATCCAAGTAGATTTTGATAAGCATTGTAATTATTGTCTTACTTTTTTCGCGCATGATTGAAGCTGAATATCCGTTCTAGATTTAAATCTCACTAAAGAAAAATAGTTGGATGGCAGCAAAAGAAAAAATGTCCCATTCATTAAACATAAATCGATTTCTCTCTAAGTTGTTTTGTGGGAGCTATGCATTGCATGTGCAGACTGTCAAATTCAATAAGCCTGTTCCATCTACCTTTACAATGGAAACCCTTCTTTCCCACTGCCAGATGTAAGCGTTAGTGCCCCGCTGCATCCGGCAGAGACGATTGCAATGGGTGCACCTAATGACAATATTCAGTAAAGGAAGTGGTCAGACATGCACTCTATGTTACCATTGCTTTTGGGCAGGTATTTTCTTTGCGTCTGTAAACTTTGTGTATTGATCAATTGTAAAATAAAATTGTGATTCCAAAAGGAATGAAGACCAGTTGACACGTTTTAATTGTTTCTCTTTAATAGACTTCTTGCATTAAGGGCTTCATTACCGAAAATGTGCATCAGCTGAAGTGCAGATTTGCATGCTATTAGCATATTCATATTTCTCTGATGCGAATTACATGTCATTGTGCTAATGCTGTGCACAATTATTCTCTCACCTGAGAACATTTTTTGCAAGCAGACCCCTGGCAAATATTCAGAAAGCACTTCAACTTTTTTTAATGCTTCCACCTCATCTTCAGTGGAATGTTGGAAGTGAAACCTATTTGCAATTACCTGTTCCACAAAAATAATTTCCTGTTTCCTACGAATATTTTTCGTCTAACATGATGTAATGTGTGATATCATCAGTGATGTCATCAGTGATGGCATCGGGAATTACATCTGTGATGTCATCATTGTGGTCATGGGCTGCACAACAGGGGTTCAAAGGTAAGGTGGCATTTGCTGAATTTCAGGGGGTTTAAGTTCTCCCCTTAACGTCCCTGCATCTAAAGTTTTTTCCTTGAATTTCAAGGGTTTAATTATTTTATAGATTTATTTCTGCACCGCAGATCAAGGCCTTCACCCATGACCAGTGTATATTTCATAACACTATCAGACAAGTAGCCATGGTCTTTTAGCTAGACCCGTAACCATGGCCAGTGGGCATGGCCTTCGGCTGTGTCCCCAGTATATTTTGAAACACTACCAGACAACTAACCATGGCCTTGGCAATTATCAACAGCCTTCAGCCGTGCCCATTGTTCATTTCAGAGCACTACCAAATCTGTCATGGCCACTTGCCCAGGATCACAGGAGGGGCACTGTCAGGTGGAGGGAGCAAGGGACACCATGGTTCACACACGTCCCTTTGGGACGTTTATACATTGGATGCCTAGTTGGACTCAGACCTGGCCACTTTGGCATCAGGCCCATGCAAAAGCATAAGCAAGACTCTCTTTATTATCGGCAGGAGTGCTCGAAACAGAAGCAGACTCTTTTATTATGGGCAGGAGTGCTTCCAAGAACTTTCCACTTGTGTGTAACCAGTCCGGGTGTGACCTTCTATCTGTCTTCAGCTGCACATGCAACTTCAAGGAGTGGCAGGGTGTGGCAAGCAGGACTGAGCTAGTGGGCGTGGCCTTAAGAGCTCAGCTATAAAAGCCAGCCCAACCCCAAGGCACACGCTTCGCGTTATTCGCATGCAGCGTAACGCTCACCGCCGCCTGGGTTAACTAGCACTTACCTTGGGAATCCAGTCTCCTGTCCCTATGCTTACCTCTTGGAGTCAGCTTACACCTGCATCCATCATCGCTCAGCCTGGCATCCATTCTTCATCTTCCGGATCGCAGGACTTCAGCTCTGGGCACAACATCTTCTTTGCCTCCGGCACAAAGAACTCCAGCTCCCGGCACCGCAGCACGACATCTTCTTCATCTCCGCACGCAGAACTCCAGCTCTGGACTTCGCAGCAGGACATCTCCTTCTTCCACGAAGGCGAACCCTGTAAAAGGACAAAAGACAAGGTTAGACCTACAAACCTGCAGTTTAAGATTGCGCTTGCAAAATTCTTCGTGCTTGTCCCTAAAAGCACACTTACCAGCTGCCGGACCGCCGCAGAATCCTCCGCTCCTCATCAGGAGCCACTTCAGGCTCTGTTGCTCTGCTGGACCAATCACACCTATGTGGGGAGGAAAATAGGCATTGTTACAGAGCTGACAACAGGCTGAGAACAAGACACTACCAATACTTCACGACAAACAGAAAACAGAAAGACACTTACCAGAAAGACATGCAATTGTTGCAGCTGGACTGGACACCACGTATAAAGGACCAGTCCTCATTCTACATGCGACCCTGCCAGAAGTAGCAGGACAGAGAGTTTGCCCTTAATAGTTTACAGGTGAACCTTAATGGGACGATGCATGCTCACCACACTATGGGAGTAAGGTTTTGAGAGGGAATTCACTCGTAGACCAGTAAACTTACGTCCCCTCATATTTACGCAGGAGCAGGGTTCCAATTCATGGCAGCAGCAGTGGGAGGAAGCAGATCGGGGGTCCTACCTGCTGGGAGGGCGGCAACCGTGCCCCAACGTCCCGGCAAAGACCAGGTGAGCGTAACAAGATCACTAGCCATGACCTTCAGCCATGCCTGCTGTCCATTTTAAAACACTACCAGACAATAGCAATGGCCTTTGGCCATGGCCAGTGGGTACGGCCTTCCGCCGTGTCGTTCTATATTTCAAAACACTTGCAACCCATCGCTTATACGTTCATCAATCACAGACTAATTTTGACCTGTTTTGACAGTGGTATTGTTATGTGTAAAAGATGGGAGGCTTTGAGAACTTACCATTTTTTTAGGCAATGTGCAGTGAGATTACATTATTTGCCGAGGATTACACACTTCGGTTAAAAAGTCTGCTACAAGCCCCTTATTTTATGGCCGGTCTCTTGGTGACTGTTGTGATAAATCGCATGACCCCCAACTAACCACATTTAAGCAGCACAGAAAAGGGATAGAAATGATCGGCTGCAAGAATAACATATGCCCAGGTACTTTTGCGCCCATAGCGAAAATCAAAATCTGGCCCCTGTGAATATATGTACAGTAAGTGAACATATATCCTAAAATGAAATATACAAATGTCGTTCAATTGACCTTCCCCTTAGAAGAAAGTGTGCAAGAAAATAGCATTGGACTTTTAAAAAAAAGTAATGAACACCAGAAAAATAACTTGAGAGAGGAAATGTTCCAATAAATATGCTGTCAACTTATAAAAGGTGCTCACCTTTTAAACCCAGCAATCTGTACAGAAATATTCCCGGGAAAAAAAAATTTGAATACAAAACAAGTGCTTGTGGTCTTGTTGACAACCGTCTGCACTGGGAACATGACAACCTGAGTAAAATCCTATTAACCAAATACTTGAGCAAGCTTGCCAACCTCAAAATAAACCAAGGGGTTGAGTCTGCCTTCTGAAAGAAAGTTACACTGTCCACCCACATTTGTCCTTTACTTGTGCCCTGAAAAGCAGCCACAATCAGGGGAAAATAACTGTACCAGTGTCCAGGATTGCAACCTCTCTTGCCACATCCTGGGAAAATACTCATGATTTACATGCCGTCTCATCATTTCCCCTCCTCACCTCCATGTATGCCTTTCAACAATACTCTGCTTTATAAAGATAACTTGAAAGGTATACATACCTTGGTGTCATTCAAATATATGCATCCTTATAGAGCTGTATTAGGCAAAAAGTGTACAATTGTGGCAATATTCCCCCATCTTGACTGGGAGACTACAAATACCAGGGAGACTACAAATACCAGAATGCAATGCACTAAAAGGCAAACAATTGTCTCTCAGAACTCTAAGAGAGCACTGGGAACATAGAGTATCTATACTGAAGAGTGCATAGAATTCAGCCGTAGTAGAAAACTTCAACATGTTGTATCCCTTTTCAGTGCAAGAAATGAAATCGCAGCTGCAGACACCTTAAAACCCACACAAAAACGAGCTAACTAAACTACTTTAGCCCTGTTGATATTGAAATTTGTAAATTTTTGTAAATCAATTTAGTGTTTTTGTAGCTTAGTGGATGGATTTGAAGAGGTCAACACCAAATGGATGCAATTTTCAGCAGAGATGAAGCATGGGTCCACAGAAAGTTTGATGTGATGAAGTGCCATGCCTAAAGCTGTAGGATAAGGCAGGAGAGCTTGGGGGCTGGCTGCCAACACTTGCTTTCTGATGTAGGACTCTGAGGCAATATGGAGACTATCACACACAATTCCTACTGCCTTGCCAGCTATAAATGAAAGTCTCCCACAAAACCCCTAAAGACACCCATAAAGATGATTCTAGAGAGATTGGCATTACATCAATGACTGACCTCCCAATGGGCATGTGTCCAGCAGATAAGGCAGGGTTGGAAAGTGGGTAACTCTCGATGAGTAATGGAAGTCGGTACCTGGAAAATGCTGGAGTTGTTTGACTTCCAAGTGAGTCTCCAAATGAGTTGCCTGGTCCTTTGGGAGAGAAAAGGGACAGTCCAGAACCCTTTATTCTCAAAATGAATGTTCTGGTCTCTTAGAAAGTTTATGAGCTGAATAATTTGTGCAGTATTTTCAGTGTGTAGTTTAACATTTGATACTAACACTTAGAACCAGAGGGTACATAGAGTGGGTTAGATTTCCTTAAATCACACAAATGCTGGTAGCCGCAGGCTCAAGAACATGGTCAGGCTTAGAAAATAATGCAAAATTAAAAGGAGAACAGCAGTACTTCATAAGGAAAGATTCAGAGCATGCAATGTAACAGCACAATGGGCCTTCAAAAGAAAACACCCATCGTTAGAGAGGAAGGAAGGATAAAGTGAAATGCAACATTTTACCCCGGGCCGTAGGATGTTGTGCTAACCGGAATACTGTCCAAAGGCCACCAAGGCAAGGGGCTGGAAAATTACACAAGGAGCTACAGGGGATGGTGACAGATGACACCATGGAACCGGAGGGGAAATGCTAAAGAAAATATACAGTAATATGTGGAGGAGCTGGAGAGGAATGGGGTTTGAAAAAGAGGAAGACAACGGGTAGAAGGTGATTCGGTGTTACTCAGGCTGGAGCTTGGAGGATTTTGAAAGGCTGGCTCTGTCAGAAAAGGAGATTGCGGGGCATGAGCACATAAAAGGCCCACGGGCAGAGATCGAGGTACAGAGAGACAGAAATCATTTGGATGGTGAGTATAAATAGGTCAACAATTAATCAGCACCCCTCCTACAGGCTAATTGGCAGGGTGTCAGGTTGCTGGTTTCCCTCCCTTTGCCTCTCACACAATTTGTGATTGCCCCACTCTATGCTTAAATTGCTTTCAGCATTAATCAACAAAACATTCTCTTATTCAAAATATAAATGTATTCATTTTTTGTTAAAAAAAAGGTTTTTTGTTATTTGTTATAGCATTCCAAATGTCTGAACCCAGTGGGGGTGAAAGCACACGTAGAAACATTGACCATTGATACCAAAAGTAGTGGGGCAAATTATACGTATCTAACTAAGGATTTCTTTCCATAAAGGTCATTCTTTCAAATTAAATGATGTGGTGGCGCAATTATGACCATTTGAAATTTTTAATTATTGAATCAGTGGAGGCCCCTGAAATAGAGAGGCATGGGCCTCATTACAAGTGTGCCTGTATTTTGCTGGTGATTCCATGGAGCCAGTGGCACCATTTCTGTCAACCGTAGCCACGGAATCACTTACAATGCTGGTGGCATGGTTACCGGCATGTCACTCATGGAACCAACATCCACGGAAACACTGAGATCAGAAACGTCATCGCCAGAACCGGAAGTTCGCCAGCAGCCATTTTGGAAAGCACAATCCACTTAAAATAACCTGGTTACTGTTGCCACCTGGACATGCAGACACCAGCATCTCGTCAGCAAGCATGTCATCTCGGGTCCCTGAAAAGTGGCAGAGAAAGCCATGCTTTTCTGAGCAGTAACTAACCATCCTGACAGATACCATTGTGCCACATGCAGGTGAGATGTTTGCCACAGATCAGAGGCTCAGTACACAACTACGAAAAAAATGCCATCTGCGAGGAGCTGGTGCATAAGGTGTCCGCTGTGGGACCCATAACTCACACAGAACATGACTACCATATGCAGTGGGATGACATCCGCCTAGGGTCCGCAACCTGCTGTCGGCCCACCGGAAGGAATGCCTGCCCACTGGCGGTGGGACGGCCTCACCAATAAAACTCATACCATGGGAGGAGAAGCACAGCAGTGTACTGCACCATGAAGGGATTGAGGGAGTGGAAGCGGCGGAGGCCAGTGCACCTGAAGAGGGCAGTGAGTACAATGTGCCACACCAAAAAAAACATTGCAGGCATGCAAATGCAGCACACACCACACAGCTACATGTCCAACTGCATGGCACCAAACCACATCCAACCCATATAGTGGCCAATGAACCATGGTAATTGGCCAAGGGTTAACAAAAATTGCCCTCCAAACATCCAAACATACATATTCCCACATGAGTACTGGTCATGTGCACAAAGCGGCGACTTGAAAAGCAACACATACACGTACACCCTCCAAGGTGGCATGCATACATCATGAGAAATGTGCCCCAGTGACACACTCACATGCATCAAAGGCATTGTGATGGACCTGGCCCTGGTATGGGTGACTGCCCACCTGTCAAACTGACACCCCCAAGTCCAATTGTGCCCTTCCCTCACCTCTACATCACTCTTCACCCATGGTTTCTCTGAGGGCACCATTCCATCTTCATGGCTCTTACCTTGGCCCTCTATCCACTTGATCACCACCTTTTCACCTCACTCCCACTGTCATGCTAATGAAACACAGCTCACATTTAAGCATCCATTCTATGCCTCCTCTCCATCCTCTTTCATACATGACTGCCTGACTGGTATTCATGCATCGTGCTCTGGTAACAATCCCTGCTTTAATGGCAGTGAGATAGAGAAGCCTCTCATTATGATGCCTGTGCCCTGTTTCCCACCTACTCTGGCCACCTTCCATGGGCCCCCTCCAATCACCCCCCTGAGAGGCTACTAACCCTGGTGTCACCTTTCCCTCATGTATCTCCTCGCCTACACACATCACAAACCTTGCCAAGTAGTCCAACCTACAGCACCACCACCTCAGACACACCCTCCCTTTCCTCACCTACCCCCAGAAGCCCAATATCTCCAGAGCTCTGGATCTCGTTAGGCCTGACAACTGCAATCGCCTCTTCATCAGTCTTCATCTGACCTCCCTTCGCCCCCTCAAACTATTCGAGGATAGGGCCGCGTGAATCAACCTACGCCTCAAGACCAGGGATTGTTTCCCTCCAGCCCTGCAATCACTCCACTGGCTCCCAGTGACTGCAAGGATAAAATCTTAGACCCTGTGCTTCATACACAAGGCTGTCTGGGTCCTGCACCCACATGAGTCTCACTGAGTGCAGCCCATCCTCAACCGGTCTCCCCATTATCCCTTACCAGCACTTGCCCTCAGCCACCCTTCCCTAGACTAGCCTGAATATGGTCCACCCCATCCTTCGCACTCTACTTCCCACCCCTATTTTACATACACAAGGCACATATCCTCCAAGGTGATGTGCATGCACCACAAGCAATGTGCTCCCCTTACACACTGACGTGCATCAAAGGCATCCTGATAAACATGCTCCTATTGGACTTGGCCCTGGCATGGGTGAATGCCCACCTGTCAAACCGACACCCCCAAGTGCAATTGTGCCCTTTCCTCACCTCCACCTCACTCTCCACCTCTGGTGTCTCTTATGGCACCATTCCATCTCCTGAATGTCGAGGTGTGTGCCTCGACATTCAGGAGATTGCACCATCCAATCCTAGCTCTTCCATCGCCCCCAAAATACTATCTAGAAACAACCGAAAAATAGCGCTTCAAAACTTAAGCGCCCTGATCCACAGCATCCTGGACCCAACAAAATACAAAGACCTAGATTCAAATAAACTAGTCGACCTTTACAATGACACATTATACTCAGCCATAAACAGCATTGCTCCCAATCAAACAAAAAAAAAGCAAAACCGACAGCCCACCTCAATAAATGGTTCACAACTGAACTGAAAACCCTCCGGAATGGCAAAAGAGCGGCCAAAACTACATGGAGAAAATCGCCTACCATCTGCAACAAGGCACTGTTCACCTCTGCCGCTGCCATCTATAAATCTGCCATCATCAACACCAAAAAAGAGACCTACAACAATGGATCCTTAATGCTAAATCTGGGACCAACGGAAATGGAGTCTCCAGCTCCACCAACAGAAGCCTGCGTGAAGGATGCAGATTGGTGCACCAAAATACAGATAGCTCTAGCCAACCAAATCACATTTCTGCAAACTAAAATAGAGACAAAAAAGAATAGTCATGCCATTAGTTCCAATTCCAACATCTCGCCGGACCAACACACCCCTCCTAACCGACCTTTCTCCTTCTCTCCAATCTCACCAAAAGAATTGGAAAATATTATCTGAGGCTTAAAACCATCAATGTGCCAAGGAGATAGCTGTCCTGCCCCAATCATTAAGGAAGGCACCAAGGACTTGGCCCCATTCATTGTCACCCTGATCAACTCCTCGTTCAAGACCAGCTCAGACCCTAACAACCTCAAGGAGGCCTGGGTTATGCCTCTCCTAAAAAAAAAAAACTAGATCTCAATATACTGACCAATTATAGGCATATCACTACTGTCCCGTTCCTTTTAAAAATACTGGACAGTGTGGCCTATCTCCAAACCCAGAAACATTTGGAGGATAGTAACTTACTTGGTCTCTGACAATCTGGCTTTAGGCCGAGACACGGCACGGAAACGGCGCTCTTGGACCTTAAAATCCAAATGGATGAGGCTAAGGATAATGGCCATTCTTCTGCTGTTAGACCTCACTGCAGAATTTGATCTTGTCGATCAACAGATCCTCACAGATCACTTGACCACAGCTGCTGCCTTCTCCAATAACGTTGCTACGACGCTTTATAACATCTTCACAAAACTCCTCTTTGACCGTCTTGATAACATGGGTGTCACATACACGAACTACGCTGGTGACACACAGGTTCTCATTACGCTGACTGGGTGTTATGAAGATGATTCCAAACTGATCAATGAATTATACTTGGAAATGCAGGCTTGGATGGCAGCCCATAGCCTTTGTCTGAATGATGAGAAGACAGAGCTCTTGATAGTCGGATCACAAGCACGTTTAAATAAACTTGACCCTCGATAAACGTCCTTCAACAATGATGGGAATTCCATCAAGGTTGCTAAGTAATTCAAAACTTTGTGAGTCTATTTAGACTCCACCCTCTCACTTAGAAACAAGTGAGTGCCACCGTATCAACAACCGCCTAAACCAATAAGCTAATCAATGCCTGCAAATTATACCTGTCACCTAACAGCTGCATTACTGTCATGGTCACGGGCCCCAGAACACAAAAACCACACCATCTAGTGATGGGGGCAATGGGTCACTTGTCTTACTTATGTCCCTTTGTTACTCAAAAAACACAGGGGCCCTGGCTGGACTCAGTCCTAGCACCTTTGGCACCAGGTTCATATAGAGATGTGAGCAGGAACACTTTATTTCAGTGCAGGAATGCTTTTATTTTACTTCAGTGCACACTTTATTTCAGTGCAGGAGCGCTTTTATTTTACTTCAGTGCTGGAGTGCTTTTATTTTACAAGAACTTCCCCATGTGCTGACTCATGTGGCTTGGCTCCCTAGGCCTCGTCTTCAGGTGCTGACCCATCGGGTGTGGCAGGGCGTAGCAGCAGGCAGGCCAGAGCTACTGGGCATGGCAGTAAACCCACTGATTCCTCAAGCAAACACTTCACGTTACTTTGCACCTCTGTGCAACCTGATGCTCATTGCCGCCTCGACCATCTACTTACCTCATGATCCTGCAACAACAGCATCCTTACGTGGACTCTGGCTCACATCTCACAGCAATGCTCCATCTTCTTGACAGATCCTGAATCGACACTGCAGCACCTGCACTCTCTGGGCCTCATTACGACCCTGGCGGGGCGGTAAGTCCCCAATCCCCATTTACCCTTCCCCATTCCCATTTTTGCCCCATAGGGCATAATGGGAGTGGGGAAGGCGTTAATTACGCCACCGTAAATTACGGTGGCGTAATTAACTCCATGGTCCCTTAGCGCCATGGATTTTAACACCCGCTAAAAGCGGGTGTTAAAACCTCCATGGCGCTAAGGGACCTCGTAATTGGCGGTAAGGGGTCGGCGCAGCTAACGCTGGCGTAAACCCCTTACCGCCAGGGTCGTAATGAGGCCCTCTGTCCCACAAAGCCAAAATGCTGAAACGAGAAAAGAACACAAGACAAGGTTAGAACTCCCGAAAACACCCAAACCAGGGTCGTGTCGCATTTAAAACCCAATGCGCACCCTAAGGCTCCATTAAAGGCTACTTACCAGCTGTCAGACCATCTCAGCCCCGCTCCTCCATACTTCTGGTTCCACTTCTTCTACCGCAGATACCGCTGGCACCGCTACACCACCTGAAAAGAGATATTACGTACAAAGGACAGAGAACGAACTTTACAAATGCAATTACAACAGTCGGAAGACAAGCGGGCAAGTGGAAACGAGGGAAACACTTACCCACAAGAGAAGTGGACTAGTCGCAGTTGGCCTGGACTTCCAAGACAAGGGACCAGTGAAGGAACTCGGTTCCCTTCAACAAGCACCTCTGCCAGAAGCAGCAGGACGGAGAGCTCATCGTCATCATTCAGCAGATGAGCCTCAAGAGTAGTGCAAACCCAGTGAAGCCACATCCAGGGAGAAGAGGTCTGTAGAAGGGGTCAGGGACCACATGCTGCATACTCATACTACCCCCCTTATATTCACTCAGGAACTGCACTGCTCATCACCACAGTTCCCCACACAGACGCAGAGGGAGGAACAAACAAGAGGGGAGTCATCCCTGGGAGGGCTGCAACCGTGCCCCAATGCCTCCGCAGAGACCAGCTGCGTGTAACTATTACGCTAGTCAGGGCCGTAGTACTATCATAGATTGATTATTGCAACACTCTTTTTTCTTGGCTCCTCCAAACGGAACCTCAACAGACTACAGGTCTTACAAAGTAACATCTTGAGATCAGCGCTAAACATCCCTAGGTCCAGCCATATCTCTAGCTTTAGACGGGATGCCCACTGGCTACCTGTGTGCAACAGAATCTGCTTTGCTCCTTGGTCAATACTCATAAATGCCTGTAAAAATCGGATCCTAAATACCTTTCGGACAAATTATCCAAACACCAACCAACTAAACCCACCAGAGACTTGTACACGCATTGCCTTACAATCCCGAGGTACAAACTGAAAACAGCTGGAGGAGCTAGCTTCCCAGTGCTTGCTGCCAAATGCTGGAAATCCCTCTCTCTCACCATCAGAATGGAACCCTCCTTCTGGTACTTCAGAGCCAAAGTAAATAGCTGGCTCGCTGATAAGAAACATTAACGGGCTGCCAGCCTTTTCTGACTAAACTTTTATACACCCCTGCTCACCTCACAGGTTTTCACTGTATGTATCACTGTCCGTTTTTTTGCACTGTATCGACCGGTGACCTCTCTTTGCTCTTACATCTACTTATATGCTATTTGACTAACCTGTAACCTTCGGTCGATTAGCACATTTGTCTGATGTAATCTTCTGTATGTCTGTAGCTCTGTCACAAGTTCAAGCGCCCCGTTACCCCAGGTTTAGGCGCACGATACAAATAATAAACTAAACTAAACCCCTTGCACCTACCCCTTTGGCTCCAATCAGCACTACCTCGGCTCCTTGTGCCCCCACCCCAGGCACTACTCCCTCTACCATCCCCACCCACTAACTCCTCCCTCCCATGCACATCATTGTTCCCTGCTCTTGCACGTTAACAATGACACAAGGCACAGTATGAGCATTGATCCTATATTATCCACCCATGTCTACCACCATCTGTCTGGTGGCGCCTGGAAACACTTGTGGAAATTCAAAATGTATGAACTGTAAACTCCATGCAGAGGCATAATGTCACACGCTGTATGTACTGCATGTTGTGATGCCATAGGATGTCACAGAGGTGACTAACGGCATGCCCATCTCATCTCCACAGGCACAACATCTGACAGCAATCAAGGTGGACCAAGCACCTCATGGACACCCACAAAGAGGAGGAGAGACATGCCACGCAAAACCACTGTCAAGGCCACAACAGCACAGTCCATGCAAACCACAGGCCCAGGGAGCTTGCCGCCTGCCTATGCAGCAACACCTGCTGCACCAACGGAGGCACAGCCAGCAACCCCTGACACACCCACAGCAGTGTGGGCCAAAAGGACTGCCATTCCCCCCACCAGCCTTCCATCTATGTCAGCACTTCCAGACAGGAGGGCGGGGACACCACCGAGGGGTCCCCAGAACACACCCCATACCACTGTCCCTCTTTGAAGCCCTCCAACTTCCACCATCAATCCCCAGCATCGGAGATATAGATGCGCGCAAGTGGCACATCAAGGCACGTCATGAGGAGTTGGCTGGATTTGTGCGCCAGCACCTGGACGAGACCAGGTTGATGTAGGAGGATACCAGGTTGATGCGGGAGAGTGTGCAGGGAGAGTGTGCAGGACAACAGCCAGCACTGTGTATGTGCCATGGGGACACCATGGTCCCGCTTGCACAGAGGGTCTAGGAGGGGAACAAGGCAATCTTGGCACTAGATGAGTCCCTCACCCTTTCACTGCAGATGGCACTAGAATTCAAGGACATGTTAGGTTCAGACCCCCCCACACCAATCACCACAATGACCAGCTCCCAGCAGAGCAGCCCGAGGCAACAATCCCTGCTCCTGTCAGGCTCACCACAAAAGTGCAGGTCCGATGTTAAGAGGCCACGGAAGTGAGCTAGTTCCAGACTTCAAGTGACACTAGTGCTACCTATGTTTTTTTTTTTTTTTTTTATTTGGATGGTGTGTTTGGGAGGCTTAGTTGGGGAGGGTAGTCAGGGAGGCTTAGTTGGGGAGATGGTGGCGGGAGGCTTAGTTGGGAAGGGGGTGACGGGGAGGCTTAGTTGGGGAGGGGGTGGTGCGAAGGCTCAGATGGGGAGGCGGTAGCAGGGAGGCCTAGTTGGGGGGTGAGCCACATGTTTGTTGTTGTTTGTTCATTCAAAAATACACATGGTTCTGCATTTGAATTCACATCTGGACATTCAATTTATGAAGTGGTTGGCTTAAGTTTGCACTGCATCAAATGCAGTGTGTGCCATGGGTCGTGTGCAGGTCCTGTGTGCTGAAAAGTAGTTCTCTATGAGTTCCTGGCAGGCTGCACACCCATCCCTGAGATGTTGTCAAATGTCTGCTGCATCATCATCATCCACCGGAGACATGTCCTTGTCCGGGGGCAGGGGGCATGTTCTGCTGGATGCACATATTGTGCAACATGGCACAGGCCAGGACTATCATTCCCACTTTCACTGGCCTATACATCAGTGCACCACCAGAGCGGTGAAGGCACCAAAACCGTGCGTTCACCAGTCCAAAGGTCTGCTCTATTATCATCCTTGTTATGATGCAAGCACAATTGTATGTTGTTTCATGGTGGCTCTGTGGATCTCTCTCAGGGGTCATCAGCCATGCTAGTAAGGGGAAGCCAGATTCACCTGCATGGCATGGGACACAGGGAGGGCCATTTTATTTGGGTGACTGGGCAATGCATACATGTTGGGATGTAGGCATTTGCATGATGCCTGTGGGACATGCACTGTTATCAGTAAACATCTCCCATGCCCTGGTGCACATGTAATGTGGCGTGTGTTGATTCTTTTACCCACCCAATAGTCAGGTCTGCTGTCCACCATTACATGCCAAGTACCCAACAGCATCCTATTCCACAGAGCCATGGAGTCAGGGGTTGATCCTGGGAAGCATGTGCAGCAGTGTGTGATCGTTAGGGATGCATCACAGATGACTTGCACATTCAAAGAGTGGTACAGCTTTATTTTATATACCTCCTCTGTTGCGTGGTTAGCCACTAGCTCTACGTGTGTGCAGTCCGCTGCTCCCAATTCATTAGGCACACACGCAAGAGCATGGAAGTGGACCTTGGTAGTGTTCACCTGTGCCTGTGTTGCTGGTGGGTTGATGTGCTGGGACACATGACACAGGAGGGCTTCCAGGACCTGCACGATGACAATTGAAAATGCTGGCTCAGAGATGCCATGCAGCTCCCTGACTGTGTGCTGGAATGGGAATGTGGCAAGAAAATCCAGCACAGACACCACCTTCAACAGAGGGGTTTGGCAGACCAGATGCCAATGATGCTGGGACACCTGACGCAGGAGGGCTTCCAGGACCTGCACAAGCACAATTGAAAATGCTGTCTGGGAGATGCCATGTAGCTCCCTGACTGTGTGCTGGAATGGGCATGTGGCAAGAAAATGCAGCACATACACCACCTTCAACAGGGGGGTTTGGCAGTCCGGATGCCAATGATGTCATCCTGTATGAGGTCCACTATTTTCAGGATTGTCTCCCTGTTCAGTCAGTGTTATGTGTGGATCTGCCTGCCGGTCTGGGACCAGGGTGTGGCCCTTGTGCAAGGTATAGGTACACACCTCCTGGGAACACAACTTTCTGCCCATTGTTCCTCTGCATTCTCCTACTCATCATCCTCCTCCTCCATTGCCTGTTGGCCTGTTGCCACTGAAGCACCTCCTCCTCATAGAGCTGTACTCCTGCATGCAGTACCTCCAAGTGCTTGACTACTGCTAAAAGATGTGCGTGGTGTGGGTGTTGTCCAGCCCTGCAGTCCCTGTGCTAATTTTGTGCAGCTGTGTCAATTGGGTGCACCTGTGGCCTGTTACCCCACTCCTGGGCCTGGTGTTTCCGGCACAGCTTTCCGGGTGGCACTGGCATTTTTGTGCCAGTGTTTCCAGGAAAACCGTTGTTGTAAGGCTGCCATCTTTTTGTGGTGCCGGAGTTTCTGGGACAATGATTCAGGAGGGTCCCACTGTTTCAGTTCGCTGTGCTACCAACAACGTTAGCAGAGTATCCGCTGTTACGAGCACCGTTGTTACCGGCATTCTCTCTCGTATTGCTGCGGTCTGGAAATAGTGCTGGTAATCGGAATTACTGGCACGTTGTTTCCAGACCACAACACTTGTTATGAGGCCACATGATCTCTTGACATTGTAGTCCTGCGGATTAGCTCAGCATTCAGAAAAAGTTGAGAATGAATGTCACAAGAAAGTGACTGTTGTAGATTACGGGTACAATTCTGAAATTGGTTTGAATAGTTGATAGACAAACCGCAAAGTTATTGACATGTCAAAGAGATTTTAGGTGTTATATTACAGGTCAAATGTCAAATATATAGTAAGAAGGTTTAGAAAAGACAATAGCCTAATTTAAGTTTGTTTGTCTGCTATTCTCACCAGAGCCCAAAGGAGAAGTTGTTTTCCACTGTTATGTCAGTAACTCAAAATGATGACTTATTAGCAAGTCAAATGTAAGTGATTTCAACCCGGCACTCCACCTAAGTCAATCTCTAGCGTGTGATGCACAGTTGGAACCCTTAATTATATATTTTTGTCTATTAGTTCTTTTATTTCTGAATGATATACCCTTATATCACACCCCTTTCTTTGAATCCCCCCAGTCTCACTGAACCTAGAAGCAGACTGTTTTGCAAAGTTAAAAGATTTATTTTTATGAAATGAACAAGATATATATCACACTATTAATATTTATGCAATGATCACCATTGGTGATGTCACAACAATCAACAATCTCTTTAATCAATATGAGTATGGATAAGAAGCATAATGCAGCATAGAATAATACTTGATATGGATAGGAAAACAATGCAACATAGACCAATACTTGGTATGGATAGGAAAACAATGCAGCACAGAATAATACTTGGTATGGGGTCACTCAAATGCAATGTTACTCTTTCACCCTGATACTACTCAATTCAACCCAATATGCAGTATAAAGAGATGGAAGGCGAGAAAACAGGTTTCAGGAATAAACAATCGCAACAAATACAGTTTCAATCCCAGTTCCCCCCAGCAGGCAGAGAGAAATAGGAATGATTTCAAACAGGTCAAATGCTTTTGAATGTGGTTTGTAATGAATGAGAAAATCACCAAAAATTGATTTAATTACTAAATTGGATTCAAAACTAGTGGGAGCCGCTTTGGATAGTTTCAGGTAAACACTAGCAATGAGGATTGAATAACTAGCAGATTGAAAACTGAATTCTGAGGTCGGATGCAAAGAATAGCTATTTTACATGTGTTGAAATTGAGCTAAACGCGAATTCGCAGCAAACTTTTCAGCGCGCGAGAAACGCGATTGTGGCACAACCATGAGGAGTTGGCATTCAGAATCGTTTGAAAGCGGAGGATGTTAGCTTCAATCTGACACTTAAATGCTGTTTCTAGCATGTACGGTTCAGAAGTTATGAAGGTTTTAGTGAAAGTCGATTTTTCTCAAAAAGAGTCAAGATTTTCAAATGAAGATGCGCTTTTGAATTACAAACAAGAATTTTCTCTACACTAGAGAGTCTATGAAGATGCAAGATACCCAACGGGACAGCCACCAGATCAGGGCACCTCTGTTCTGACTTTTGCCCGCCGAGACACTTGTCTTTCTTCAGCAAATATATTAGCGCAAAGATTACATTATGACTAACATTAACAAAGGACTATATGGATAAGGGAAAGATTCAGGGAAAACAAAAGAGATTCTAAAATGCAGTTCTGGATATGATGGAATGATTTGGATAAGATTACTTAAGGATAAGAGATTGACTATGGACAATTCTATGCTAGATACTCACAACAATTGTTTGGAATAGGCCCATCAAAGATCTGGTCAAATGTTTTGAACTGGAATTCTGCTAGCCCACCGGACAGTATTCAGGCAACCGGTTCTGCACTCAGCACGGCACTCTGGTCTCTGCACGGCCTCTGAACTGGATCGGACGGGTTGGTTCTGGGTTACAGCCATCAGGTTACAGCTCTGTTCTACTTGTATGGATCTCTGGGTTCTAGCAGGAGTTCTTGGCAAGAAGCAGAAACAGCACAGCCAGGCTGTTCAATTTTTGGTGTGCACCTTGGAAGTCTGGGGTTAAAATCAGATTTCAATATTTTAAAGGTCAAGCTGAGAAGGCTTCAGCTTTGGAATTGGGCCTTCTGCTTTCAGAGTTCTGGAGTCTTGGATATGGGTTCTCCTGCAGAGCGCTTCACCAGTAAATCAGTTGATGGGTGAATCTGTGTGTGTCTCTAGGTCCTAAACTGTCCCTATTTATGTATTTCTTAAAGGGTTGGGTAGGCTGAATTATACTAAGCCCATCCTCTAGGAATTGGATTGGTCAGAGTATTTCCCCTCTCCTGATTTGAGAAGGAAATCTAGTGTCATAGTGATGCTGCATTTTACAATCCAGGGAGTACCTCCCCTGTGTTTCAGTACAGTATATCTATTTTTCACATAAATCATATTTACAATATCACCAACTTGCGAATAATACATATTCACATTACAGATTTAGTAGAGCACGTATCCATCCGAGTTCCACTTTAGTGAGAGCTTCGGTTCAAATTTGACAGTTTTTCACGCTTTTGGTTGGTTACCCAGTGTCAGATCTGTACACATTTTTCTCCATACATGCGCATGACATCTGGGCATAATCCTGTAAACTTTCATATTCCTAGCATTATCACAATTGCTACAAAATCCAAATTTCAGTAGTCCTGTCTCTGAACATAGTTTCAAACAGTGAGCAGTCTTTTCATATTAACAACCTCTAATTTACAGATGTTTCCACATTTTTCACAGTTTTCTATGCGTCTTTTTCAAAAAGATATTTTCTTGTAATCTAAGATACACACATCTGTCTGGTCCCGCCCCCAGAGTTTGATGGGCCCAGAGCAGTCCAGGGCTCCCTTCCTGCTGGCAGTTGGTTTGTGTTGACACTAGAGTTTGCATTTCCTTTCAGTCCAGGAAGCCTATTGTCTCTCTCTCAGAGAAGCAGAGCAAACCCCCTCCTCCTTTCATTAGCATCTAAATGATTGTTCCTGGGCAGAGAGCAAAAGGAAGGCACCCTTTGTTGGAGCAAACTGTGGAATGTGCCTTTGAAGTCTAGTCTGGCTGGCCTCATTTCACTGTAAAACACTTTTTAAAATTGTCTTTTGCTAAAATAAACTTTACATTTTCAACAAATATACCCACAGATCTCTTCATTCCAGTCTTTTTAAAACATAGAAATTGAATTGTAGCAACCTATATTGCTTTTGATGGCAAGTCTCTTCTTTTCCACAATTTGATTTTAATACACAATTTTTAAACTGCCAGTATAAGTAATTGACAGCTCTGACACAGGCAGTCGGCGGTACTGCGCCCATATTCTGACCTATTTTTCCAGGCAAGCACCTTTAGGAATGGGGATATTTTTGTGATGAAATGTGCTTCTCCCGACATTGTGCTTATGGGGATTCCTTAAATAAGGTAATGTTTAACACCCAACAGGGATGTTGGATCTTTTCTGGTGTTTGGAACCATAATTTTGCACTTTCAACAGCTAAGGAAAAACAGATTTTAAAGCACTTCTGGGTTTTCCTCGCAATGCAGCCCTGCCTTTTCAGGTAATTCCATTTCACTCTGTGGGAAGCCCCATGACAGGTTTTGGCAGTGTGGATTGGTGGCCTATTTTTCAGGTTTCCCTGCGCACTTCTCAGAGATTTTTAGGGCATAGAGCTTTTTGGCAGCCATCCTGTTATTTTTGATGAAAGCAGCACACAGTGATGTTACAGGGCAGAGCCTAGTGGGTCAGAACATCCCACAAGCCCCCCCTTTCGATTTAGCATTGATCGCCCAACAATGGCAAGTTGCAAGACTGGGATGATCAGTCTCTTTTCTTTTGGTTCCAAAAATGGCAAAGTTCATCATCTTTTCTTCTATCAGGGGTGGATCGACCAGTTCTCCTTGCCCAGTCCTGATGTGGGTATGGAGCGATACCTGGGTGGTCCTCCTTGGTTTTAGTCTCCATTGTTTCCAATTCTAGGATGACAAAGCAAAAACATATTTGTAGACATTTCCCCACCACTATTGATGTAGTCGGGTGGACACATACATTTGGCATATCAGGACACATTTTTCTATTGTAATTTATGGACTATATAGGGAATATTTTATAGTTGGAATTCTAGGGAGCTGGAGTGACCCCTCTGGGGGTTCCAGGAGAGTCCTCCAGTTGCTGCAGAGTGTGCCTAGGATGGCAACACTTTAGTTGGTTAATATGGACACACTTATCTCCCCCCTTTGCCAAACTGCCTTTGGGGATGCAGATTTTGTAGGCGACTGCTGTGATTTTGTCTACAATTTCAAAAGGTCCCCTCCAGATAGGCAAAAATGTGCGCTGTTTGGTCTGTTTGGTCTGGTTCCTTTGGAAATTGTATAAGTAGACCCAGTCTCCTACATGGTATTCTTTTCTAGTAGTCTTTAAGTCATAGTGGGTCTTCATGCTGTCTGTAGATCTTTCTAGATTTCGCTCAGCATAGGCAAAAGCTTGTTGAAGGTGTTTTCTTAGATTTTCAACATACTCATGATTTGTGGAGGCATTGATCAATGTCTACTCTTGGGTTCTGTAGTGCAGATGCTGGGGAAGCACCATCCTGCGTCCAGTCATCAGCTCAAACTGTGACATTTTAGTTGCAGATGAAGCGGTAGATCTGATGGCCATTAGGACAAGAGGTAATCGAATATCCCAACTTGGCCCAGAATTTGCCACAAACATTTTTATTATGCTCACAATTGTCTTGTATCTCTCTACTGCACCACTAGAGGCTGGCCGGTAAGCAATGTGTAGCTTCCTTTTGACCCCAAGTATCTCCCACATCTTTGTTATTACTTCGCTAGTGAAGTGGCTACCTCAGTCTGACTCGATCCTTTGGGGTAGTCCAAAACGCGAGAAGATGTGGTTGATCATCAGGACAGCTGCTGTTTCTGCCCTGCAATTTGGGGCCGGGAGACATTCCACCCACTTAGTAAACAAGCATGTCACAGTCAACTTGTTTCCCCTAGAGGAGCGAATCACGGGCCCGATAAAATCGACTTGCAAATCTGACCATGGCAGTGTCATCCCTCTCTTTTGGAGAGGCGCACGGTGTGTGAGGGATGTTGGCTGAAATTGTGCACACACAAGACACCCCTTCAAGTGTTGGTCGAGGTCCTGCCCCATGTGTGGCCAGTATGCAACCTCTCTTAAGATTTCAAGCGTTGTATGAAACCCCATATGACCGGCAGTGGCCGCATCATCAGTGTGACTTAACACAGGCTTCGGAAGGAGGTAGGGACCACCCACTGATCATGGAAAGCTAGGGGTTTCCTCACCAGCAAACCGTCTTGGATTCGGAACATTTTTGGACATTTCATAAACACTCTGAGGTCCTCTCTCCCTATGTAATCGGTAGCCGTCAGGGGAAAGTTCTCAGGGTCCTCAATGTGTTGATAGAACTTACCAATTATTGGATCCTCTTTTGGAGCCATAATCAAATCAGCATCTGGGGTCTCCTTACTCCATTGTGCAGTTGGGAGTTCATTGTGAGCATTTGTCTGGGACCTAGTGATGGCAGTGACCTGGATTTCCCCCAACAGGGACTCGATATCAAGTAGATCCCCTTGGATGGCTCCGGTTTTGGCCAGCTGATCAGCTAAGTAATTTCCAGTTTTGTCTGGTCGCTCTACTTTGGAATGACCCTTGATCTTTTTCCAGTAGATGGTCATCCCATTTGAGGTGACCAGATCATCAATATTTTGAATGCATTTTCCATGTTTCAATGGTTTATTATTAGCACATAGCATGCCTCTGGTTTTCCAGTTAACCAGGTGCTCCACGAACCTGTTCCGTACATAATCCAAATCAGTGATTATGACCAGTTTGTGGAGTTGATGTTGGACAGCAGTGAGGATGGCTTGATGTGCAGCCGTCAACTCTGCCACTTGACTACTTTGGGGACCAATCTTGTACCCAGCGGAGGGTTCTGGGGTCTCATTCACCCATGAATTCCCTACGCCAGCCACAAGTTCTTTTTCCCCGTTGTAGTCAACAAGGTAAGAGCATCCATCCACATAGACAATGGGCATTCCCTCACACTTGTCTTCTTCAAAGATTTTGTGTGGGGAATTGAGGTATGCCTCCATGTTGTCCTTGATTTTAAGACTTTCATCCTCGAGACAGTTTTCTCTGGCACAATCATGCAAGTCAGCCAGACCTTGCCGAGGGGACTCTTCTTGTTTTGGCCATATCTGAGCTCCACAGGAAAGCCTTGCATTGACAGAATCCAGGAAGTAATTTGGGAATTACTCACATTTCCGGCCCGGATTCTGTCACTTTGGAGATAACTTTGGCCCACACTTCCCAATCTTCCTATCAAAAAACACTGCGGAACTATAAAAACATCAGCAAAGAGCACCTGATGCAATACCTAGATGCTCATGAAATAGATGGAAAAAACGAGGATACATGCGAAACCACCCTATCCAACCTACTTAGCCATGTACAGGCACTAGTGGACCTCGAAGCTGCACTTCAAACCAAAACCTCCAGACCTAAAAAAATAAAACAAGAGTGGTTCACAGAGGAACTTCTCGAACAGAAGAAGCATAAAAGGAAAAGGGAAAATGAGTGGAGAAAAAAAACCCACGATGGACAATAAATGTCTCTGGAAAATCAGTGAGAAAATCTACAAAGAAATGATAATTGAGGCTAAGAAAAACTACTACGATAAACAGATTCAAGTAGCAGCCAACTCCAACAGCAAACTTTTCAATATATTGAAATCCATTGATAAGCCAAAAGGCATAACCCCCGCCTTCTCGCCCACCCAAGAAGAATGTGGCGCAACACAGATTGCATTCTTTAATAAAATTGATAAGGCCAGAGACATCATAGCCAAGTCCCAAGCAGCCGCTAAGCCACCCACTAAAGACATATCAGAGGGACGTGTACACCAGACGACCCAATTCAGGTTTCAACCCATCACTACCAATGACATGATAAAAACCCTGGCATCCATGAAATCCACCACTTGCGACGAAAACATACTCCCGGCCAACTTCATTCTAGACCATCCTGCCATTTTTGCACCAGCTCTAACTAAAGTAATAAACACATCCTTCCATGATCAAAACGTACCAAAAAGCATAAAAAGGGTAACAGTTACGCCCCTTGTAAAAAAACCTAACCTAGACCAAAGGGACCCAAACAATCTAAGGCCCATAACCAACTGCAATTTTATACTCAAAATCATGGACAAAATTGCCACCACACAACTTCAGGAACACGTAGAAAGCTCAGAACTCCTCCACCATCAACAGTCTGGATTTCGACCAGCACATAGCACAGAAACAGCTATGCTGGATCTACAGACCAAGATGCTTAACATCATTGATCAGGGAAAAGCCGGCCTGCTCATACTTTTAGATCTGAGCGCGGCCTTTGACTTACTAGACCACAACTTACTTAAGACAGCTTTAAAAGAAACAGCAAACTGCTCAGACGAAGCAGTAAGCTGGATCATGTCCTTCTTACAAAATAGAACATCTAGAGTTCATGGGGGAAATTTATTTTCAATAGAAAAAGAAATTACATGCGGAGTCCCCCAGGGCGCTAGCATGTCCCCACTCCTGTTCAACATATACCTCAGGTTTCTATGTATAGTCCTTGATAACATCAACATGTTCTTTACCAATTACGCTGATGACACTCAGCTGGTAATAGAACTAAGTGGAGACCATCAAAAGGACAACAAAAAACTTGACACAGTGTACAAAGCAGTGGAGCAATGGATGGACCAAAATTGGATGTGTCTAAATGGCAATAAAACCGAGCTCATGGTATTCGGTTCCAATTTGGTCAGATCCAAGCTCCACCCCGCATATAACACCTTTACCATCTAAAACACTCAAATCAAGGTCCTCAACAAGGTTAAAACCTTGGGGATGATGTAAGAAGCATCCCTGGGATCTGATGCTCAAACCCTTTATGTGAAAAAAAAAATGCTCTTACCACCTCCGCTTATTGAAAGCCATTAGACCCTACCTATCGGAGGAAAACAGCGCCACAATCGCAAGAGCCACCATTCTATCTCACCTCGATTATGGCAACGCTTTAATACTGGGTTCTAACAAAAACTGCTACCACAGCTACCAAGTCCTGCAAAACAATGCAGTGAGAATCATCAAACACAAATCTAAGAACCAGCACATTAGCGAAGCCAGGAAAGAACTACACTGGTTAAAAATCGAAGAAAGAGTTCAATTTAAGTCTCTCACGCTTACACACAGATGTATATATGGCAAAGCTCCAGTTTACCTGAAAAGTAAAATTATCCCTTACAAGCCCTCCAGAGAGCTAAGATCAGCCGAACAAGGACTGATTATGACAGCCCCTTTCAGACTCAAAAACGGAGCAGGTAAATCCTTCCCTATCAGTGTAGCAGGCCTCTGGAACAATCTCCCTGGTCAGATAAGGATGGAAGCCAACTACCAACGCTTCCGAAAACAATTGAAAACTTACATCTTTAAGTAAAACATATACAGGCCGATTCATGGAATAATTAGCGCGGCGCAAGTGGGCAAAAACGTGCGAATCGCAGTGGAATAGCGAAAATCGCAGTGCAATTGCGAAAATCGCACGAAAAGCAGCGCACGTCGATTCATGGAAGGCCGTGTGCGAGAAAACCAGCGGATGTGCGATAAAAAAGTGCGCGGCGCACGTTGGCGCACAGGCCATCTAACAGCGTGCGCCAGGTCACAGCGAAAATCGCACAGGCCACAGTGAAATTCGCACATAGCGCGGCGCACGCAACAAAAGTAGGCGGAACACGGGCGTAACACTCGGAATGGGGAACAACTTGCCAAAACGTGGGCGTCACGGGGGAAGTACAGGGCACAAGTGCGCGGAACGCCCACACGCTCGCCTACAACACGTATTCATGGAATAGAATAGGGCAAAAAAGCGCACGCTCAAACCAGCGCAGAGGCACAAACACGACCGCCACAAGAAAGCAGGCGGTAGCGTCTCTGCGGCTGTAAGAAATGTGCGCCAAAAGGTGCGCCAACAAATAGCACCTATATACTGCCATGATGAATGTCCCATACTGTGGCCCTCCAGGAAAAATGACGTGCAAAGGGGTACCCACAAACACGGACACCCGCTGACAAAAAATACGTGTGCGTGTATACCGGGGTGCGCGGGAAGTCTAACACGCGATTTCAGCAGGGTACGTGCATCACAGGGGTTCGCGTGAAATTATTCACGCGATCGGGCCTGGGGGAGCGGGCTACGTGTATTTCAGGGGTTCGCATGAAGTTTCACACGCGATCGGGTCTGGGGGAGCGGGCTACGTGTATTACAGGGGTTCCCGTGAAGTTCCTCACGCGATCGGGCCTGGGGGAGCGTGCTACGTGTATATCAGGGGTTCGCATGAAGTTTCACACGCGATCGGGCCTGGGGGAGCGGGCTACGTGTATTACAGGGGTTCGCGTGAAGTTCCTCACGCGATCGGGCCTGGGGTAGCGGGCTACGTGTATTACAGGGGTTCGCGTGAAGTTCCTCATGCGATCGGGCCTGGGGGAGCGGGCTACGTGTATTCCAGGGGTGCGCGGGAAGTTCCACACGCGAATAGCCTGGGGGCGCGTGTATTCCAGGGGTGCGCGTGAAGTTCCACACGCGAATAGCCTGGGCGCGTGTATTTCAGGGGTGCGCGGGAATTTCCACACGCGAATAGCCTGGGCGCGTGTATTTCAGGGGTGCGCGGGAAGTTCCACACGCGAATAGCCTGGGCGCGTGTATTTCAGGGGTGCGTGGGAAGTTCCACACACGAATAGCCTGGGCGCGTGTATTTCAGGGGTGCGCGGGAAGTTCCACACGCAAATAGCCTGGGGGCGCGTGTATTCCAGGGGTGCGCGGGAAGTTCCACACGCGAATAGCCTGGGCGCGTGTATTTCAGGGGTGCGCGGAAAGTTCCACACGCGAATAGCCTGGGCGCATGTATTTCAGGGTGCGCGGGAAGTTCCACACGCGAATAGCCTGGGCGCGTGTATTTCAGGGGTGCGCGGGAAGTTCCACACGCGAATAGCCTGGGCGCGTGTATTTCAGGGGTGCGCGGGAAGTTCCACACGCGAATAGCCTGGGCGCGTGTATTTCAGGGGTGCGCGGGAAGTTCCACACGCGAATAGCCTGGGCGCGTGTATTTCAGGGGTGCGCGGGAAGTTCCACACGCGAATAGCCTGGGGGCGCGTGTATTTCAGGGGTGCGCGGGAAGTTCCACACGCGAATAGCCTGGGCGCGTGTATATCAGGGGTGCGCGGGAAGTTCCACATGTGATTTGACAGTGTGGGTCCTCCCAGGTGTACCCTGTACACCCTCCACGGCCCCTGCAGGCAGCCCACACCACAGGGGACTACCCTGCATCCCTGGTCATGTCCCGCAGGCAGCCCACCCACCATGGGCATGCCCCCCAGCAAAGGCACATGTCTCCTTGAACTAATGAACACCAACTCATGTCCCCTTGCACCCCCACCCCCCAGCACTGTGGGGCACCTGCCAGCAGGCCCCCACCCATGTCCAACTCATGTCCCCCACCACCCCCACCCCCCAGCACTGTGGGGCACCTGCCAGCAGGCCCCCACCCATGTCCAACTCATGTCTCCCACCACCCCCACCCCCCAGCCACCAGGGTCACCCTCCACCAGGCCCCCACTCATGTCTCCCACCACCCCCACCCCCCAGCCACCAGGGGCACCCTCCACCAGGCCCCCACTCATGTCTCCCATCACCCCCACACCCCAGCAGTGCAGGGTCACCCTCCACCAGGCCCCCACTCATGTCTCCCACCACCCCCACCCCCAGCAGTGCAGGGTCACCCTCCACCAGGCCCCCACTCATGTCTCCCACCACCCCCACACCCCAGCAGTGCAGGGTCACCCTCCACCAGGCCCCCACTCATGTCACCCACCACCCCCACACCCCAGCAGTGCAGGGGCACCCTCCACCAGGCCCCCACTCATGTCACCCACCACCCCCACACCCCAGCAGTGCAGGGGCACCCTCCACCAGGCCCCCACTCATGTCTCCCACCACCCCCACACCCCAGCAGTGCAGGGTCACCCTCCACCAGGCCCCCACTCATGTCACCCACCACCCCCACACCCCAGCAGTGCAGGGGCACCCTCCACCAGGCCCCCACTCATGTCACCCACCACCCCCACACCCCAGCAGTGCAGGGTCACCCTCCACCAGGCCCCCACTCATGTCTCCCACCACCCCCACCCCCCAGCCACCAGGGTCACCCTCCACCAGGCCCCCATTCATGTCACCCACCACCCCCACACCCCAGCAGTGCAGGGTCACCCTCCACCAGGCCCCCACTCATGTCTCCCACCACCCCCACACCCCAGCAGTGCAGGGTCACCCTCCACCAGGCCCCCACTCATGTCACCCACCACCCCCACACCCCAGCAGTGCAGGGGCACCCTCCACCAGGCCCCCACTCATGTCACCCACCACCCCCACACCCCAGCAGTGCAGGGTCACCCTCCACCAGGCCCCCACTCATGTCACCCACCACCCCCACCCCCCAGCCACCAGGGGCACCCTCCACCAGGCCCCCACTCATGTCTCCCACCACCCCCACCCCCCCAGCACTGTGGGGCACCTGCCAGCAGGCCCCCACCCATGTCCAATCCATGCCCCCCTGCACCTGGGTCCCAACATTCCCCAATCATGTCCGTAATGCCCATCCTCCCCTGCCAAAAGGCCCAACCAACTATCACACCAACCCACATATCAAAGGCAATTACATGTTACACCCCCAATTTAAATAATGCAATTGAACACATGTCTGTCACACACAATGGCTGCAAGTGAATGACAAAACACCCAACATGACATGCCTGAAAGCAATGAGATGATACGACACATTGAAGATTAAAAAAATAATATGTATTGAACAGCAAGTAGAATGGAAATGAAATAAGAAAAAACACAAAGCAAATCAAACAAAACAAGATGAATGTCCAAGAAAATAATCTGAAAAATTAAAATAAGCCAATGAAGAACCATGAAGAAGATCATCCTGGGTCCATGAGCCCAACCAAATTAAACCTAACTATGACTACTAACTAAAAACTGAACTATATACAAAAAAGTGGTGCATTGTCCAATCGCAACCAAAAAAAAATCAAAAAAACAAAGGAAACCTAACCCTAACTATACAACTATATACAAAGGCAGCGGGCTATTCGGACGGCTCACTGGTTGTTGTCATGGGCCAGGGCATCATCGAACTCCTGGTCAATGGCTTGGAGGCGGGCATGTTTCCTGGCCCCGAGGTCCTGCAGGGATAACGCAGTGTCAAGCTCAAACTCCCTGCGAAGACCCTCGAGGCACTCAGCCCGCCTCAGCGCCCTCCGCATGGAGTCCTCCGCCCTGACCATCGTGAGCCGTTCCTCCTCTGCCCGCTGCCGCTCCGCACCTATCCTCTGGCACAACCGCTCCCACACGGAAGCCACTCCCATTCCAGGGTTCTCCTGCCCTCCGGCCGATGCCTGCACCCCTGATGTTGATGGCCCCGAGCCATGATGCCTCCCACGTTGAGCCTGCTGCTGCCTCCGACGCAACTGCCTGTGCCAGCACGACGGCATCCAGGCTGATGGAAACCACGGACGCCGTCGTGCACGTGCCCTGCCCGATGATGCCGTCACATCCTCCATCTGCTGGGGTCCAGTTGCTCTGGTGTCCACCCCTGCTGGATCTCTGACTCCCGACTGTGGCAGGGATGGGATCCCCACTGAGCTGGCTGCATTGGTCGGGGCAGGTCCACAGGGGGCCCTGGTGGCATCTGGGCTGGAAGACGGCAAGGAGAACGACTGGTGGATAGCCTGCACAGAGGAGGAGAGGGCCGCCACATTGGCCAACACATGCAGGAAACCCCCAAACATGGCCGATCCCAATTGGGCCACGTCGGCACGGTGCACTTCGTGATGACGTGCGTGCTCCTCCCGGGAAGCACGCACGGCATCACGAATCACAGCCATGCGCATCACGACCCCAATCAGGATCTTCTCCGCACGGCCAGGGACGTCCGCAGGTGGAGGGGAGTCAGGTGACATGGACATCCCCTCTACCTGCGGACAGGCCTGGGACGGGGCATCCCTGCTGGTGCATGGTGGTGCACTCACAGGGTCAGGGACAGTGACATGCACAGGCCCCTCCACGGTGACCTGTGCTGCCTCCTGCCCCTGGCCCTGGACTGCACCACTTGCACCAGCAGGGATGCCCCCACCAGGCCCCATGTGTGCCCCAGTGGCGGCCTCCTCCTCCTCTGTGCAAACCACCAACCTGGATGGCTCCTCACCGTCTCCCACCGTAGCAGGCCCCTGTGGGGGCTCACCCACCCCTTCCGCTGCAGCCGTGGGGGCATCCCCGCCGCCTTGCTCCACAGCGCCGTCTCCGCCCTCTTCTTCACTAGCCGCTGCGTAGAGGGAGACAAAGAACACAAGCATCAGGGCACTGTACAATGGTCCCCTAGACAGGAAGCAATAGCAGATGAGCACCACTGTCAAAGTACACTTCCATCATGTCCCTCCACAACACATGGGTCAGTCCAGGCAAAACACACACAGTAACAGGCATGGTGCATGCCATGGACATTTCCATGCATGTCCAATGGACTCTTGAAACATTCAATGATATGTAACTCACATGCATCATGGCTCATGCCCATCACATGCACACACTTCACCTCAGTCACATCCATCTGGCCCCAAACACACCAAACACAGCGGATACAAGGCTAATTTGGCTGCTTTACTGAATCTGTGCATTGTCACACACATGTGTCATGCATCCATGGCATGCACAAGTCACAGACACGCAGGTCAGGCACACAGACATGGCTACCATATATGTACCTGGCATCAGCACCCATCCCTCACCCCCACCCATGTCCAGGTACAGAGACTGGCATGCTCTCATGTTCAAAATCTGCATAGGGCTCCCCATGCGGCATTTCAACACATGCAACAACCATGTGCATCACACATCACTGGTCGCACATGCATTACCATGATGTCCCTGCACACATACATGCATACATGGCCTATGGCACACATACAGGCAAGTATCATAGAACCAGCACACCGCAACATGCCCTGTCTCACACAGTAATGCATGGACACTTACCGCTCAACTCCAGACGGGCCTCCCTCTCAAGGATCTGGGCGTGGAGCGCTGGGCGTACGCGTTCCAGGACCTTCATCTGGATGGAACTCATGCGGCCCCGGCCCCCCTCCTCGAGGCGCCGGGCCTTCACAAGGGTCCTGGACCTCAAGTCCTCTCAGCGCTTCTTCATCTTCAGGACGTCGCGGGTTGCCACCCCCTCCGCGTTGATGGCAACCACACAGTCGGCCCAGATCCTCTGCCGTCCTTCCTTGCTGGCGCGGGACGATCCAAAGAGGGCATCATTCTGCCCCAGGACATGCTCCACCAGGACACCAACTTCGGTGACAGTGAAGCTGGTGCCCCTCTGCCCCTCTGGCCTGGGGTTGCCACTGGTGCCAGATGTGGAAGTGCCCGACATGGCAACCCCAGAGGCAGGTGTGGGTGGGCAACTGGGTCCTGGGGCTGGGCTGTGGAGCGATGTAATCCCAGTCGGGAGTCTTCAGTTCCAGCAGGGGTGGACACAGCAACTGGACCCCTGCAGATGGCTGATGTGCAGGCACCAAATGGCAGGGCACGGTGGCAGCAGGCAGGCAGGCAGGCAGGCAGGCAGGCAGCAGCAGAGGGAATAAGAAGGATAAAGGAGCCATGGCTTTGGAAAAAGCGCTGAACAACCTGGACTTTAAAGTTTTCAATGAGGCTCCCACCACCCCTCAGGGTAACCAGTTGGACTGGTTATGTGGATACAATGTATCCCTGCAAGACTGCAGAACCACGCCCTGCATTTGGAGCGACCACTATCTGGTATCTGCCAATCTAAAACTGCCTATTTACGTACATCAGCACAATCCCCATATCCAAGTAGTTAATAGAAACTTCAAAAATCTAAACAGGGCACAGATTAAGTCATGCGCTGATGAAATACTGTGTTCCTTTCAGGATCTCGACTCATGCGCAATCCTCTTAGACAAATACAATAAGCACGTTCTTGAGCTGCTGGAGGCAGAGGCCCCTCTCAAATCTAAATTAGCCAGAAAAAACAACAACTGCCAAAAATGGTTTACTAAGGAGCTCCACACTTTAAAAAAGGAAAAACGTACACTGGAGAGGAAATGGATCCTAGAAAAATCAGTGGATAGTAAAAATAATTGGAAAACAAAGGACAAGGAATATAGAGACAAAATAAAGTCAGCTAAGGCTAACTTCTTTAATTCAGAGATTGAACTTGCTGACAACAAGACTAGTAAACTTTTCGACATACTAAAGAGCATTGAAAAACCTGCTAGTCTCACACCCCCGTTTACGCCCACAGAGGAGGATTGTAATATTGTCTCTAAGGCTTTTCAAGCTAAAACTGATAAAGCACGACAAAACATTATCAAGGCTAGAACCTCTGTGAACCAGGAGATACAATCTATAGAAGCAGAGATAACCACAAGAGAACAGATTTTCAAATTTGACCCCATCACTGTAGCAGATTTGTTAGAGGTACTGAACAATATGAAACCCACCACCTGTGCAGAAAATATTCTACCACCTAGCATTATTCTGCAACATAAAGACATTTTTGCCCCCATTCTCCTGAGAATAGTGAATGCCTCGTTCCAGGAGGGTGTAGTGCCAAAGGAACTTAAGAAGGTCACCATCACCCCTCTTGTCAAAAAAGCCGGCCTGGATCCAAAGGACCCTGCTAACCTGCGCCCAATTACAAATTCCAACTTTGTTCTTAAATTACTGGACAAGGTCGCAACGCAGCAACTACAGAAATTTGTAGAGAATCAGGAAGCCTTGCACCAGCAACAATCTGGCTTCAGAGCATCTCATAGCACTGAAACAGCCATGCTGGACCTACAGAATCAGATGTTGAGCTTGCTTGACAAAAATAAGTTAGGGATGCTGATGCTTCTTGATTTAAGCGCTGCCTTCGATCTGGTAGATCATCAACTCCTCATCAAGGCACTCATTGAGAACGTGGGCTGCTCCGAAGGAGCTATTGACTGGTTATTGTCATTTCTATCGAACCGCCAAGCCAGAGTCCACTGGGGCAGCAACTTTTCTGATCCCTGCGATATCCTCTTCGGAGTGCCCCAAGGGGCCAGTTTGTCACCAATGCTGTTCAACATATACATGCGCACTTTGTGCAGCATACTGGTGAATGCAGGCGTGTCGTTTACGAATTACGCAGATGACACTCAACTTATTTTGGAACTGGGGGGCAGCCAGCACGCCGCTGACAGCGAAGTGATTGCAAGGGTTTATAAGACAATAGACGATTGGATGCAGGCTAACTGGATGTGCCTGAATGATTCAAAAACCGAACTGATGCTGTTTGGTTCCAGTCGTCAGTTGGCTAATCTAGGGGCAGAGTACAAATCCTTCCAAATTAAGGAAGCCATCATCTCGGTGGCCCCTAAAGTGAAAACCTTGGGCATGATGGTTAACTCTGCGGTAGATTCTCATGCCCAGACCAGCTATCTCCAAAAAAACACGGCTTATTATCTCAGGCTAATGAGATATATCAAGCCCTTCCTAAATGAATGTAACCTGGCGACCATTGCCAGAGCTATTATTTTATCACGGCTCGACTATGGCAATGCACTGCTGTTAGGGGCCTCGTCTAAGGACTTAGCGAGATGTCAGGTGATCCAGAACAGTGCGGTTAGGCTAGTAAAAAATCTGAAGAAGAAAGATCATGTCACCCCCGATAGGATTTCCCTTCATTGGCTAAGAGTAGAGGAACGTATAAAGTTTAAGGCTCTTTCTTTGGTCCACAAGTGCCTCTATGGTAAAGCACCAGAGTATTTGAAAAACAGCCTAGTCCTCTACACACCCAGGAGAAGACTACGATCGGAAGGAAAGTGCCTCATGGTCGTACCCAATTTCAAGCTGAAATCGGGGTTGGGTAGATCTTTTCTGGTACTGGCACCTAAATTGTGGAACAGCCTTCCCGATTCACTGAGGTCAGAAGCAAACCACCTTGTATTTAGGAAACGGATGAAGACACTCCTCTTCAGATAAGATCTCTAACGCTAGTGGCTGTCAGGTCTTCCATGCCAACTGTTTCGCGTCTCTTTATGCCTGCTTTCTTCTCTTCTATGTTGTAATGTTCAAGCGCCCTGATGCCCTCGGGCTACCGGCGCTTTATAAAAATATATACATACATACATATACAGATGGCACGTGGGAGGCTGCTCGGGGCACTGGGGGGCAGTAACTCGGCCTTCTGGGCAGGAGCGTGGTCTTCCGTGTGTTTTCGCGTGGCCAGCTTGATACGGAGTGATTTGGCACGTGAAAATCCTGCACGTCAGCGTGAAATCCGAGGAAAGGCCCTTAGCGCGTAAGCGCGTCAGCACGCATACGCGATTCTATTGGATCAGAGTCCCTCAGCGCGTAAGCGCGTCTGTGACGTGACCCGCACGGGTGTTCCCCACTCAGCAAGTGATGACGGGGCACACGTGGAGATACTGCACGTCAGAGTGTCATCGCGTGTAATTGGACAAAAGTGCGCGTACACGCGATTGGCCTATGTACGTGTATTTAATGGGTGCGCGGGCACTTACACACGCAAGTACGTCAGCGAACCTGTATCCCGTGGTGCGTGTGAATTTCCACACGCTATTGGACTGGGAACTGGATTCCAGGGGTGCGCGGGTCACACGCTGTATCCCGTGTTGCGTGTGAATTTCCACACGCTATTGGACTGGGAACTGGATTCCAGGGGTGCGCGGGTCACACGCTCGCCTAGAACACGCGCAAAGCATAAATTTGCGGACTTTAACAATAACAAGCTCAGACGGCAGGATGAACATACCGTTCCTAGCAGCAGTGGCAGTGGGCTACCAAAGGAGGAGGAGGAGGATAGTCAGGGCCAGAATATTCACACCCAGAACCAGCCTTTTCGGGATGCCTGATGACCAGGTGTATGGGAGGTACAGGTTTCCACCACACATCATACTGGACCTGGTGAGTGAGTGGGAGGATGACCTCACATCACCCACCCTGTGCTCCCAAGCACTCAGCCCCCTGGAGAAGGTCCTCAATGTACTGCACTTCTTAGCCACTGGATCATTTCAGCGGACAAGTGCCATAGTGGGTGGGGTGTCACAGACCACCCAGTCACGCTGCCTACACCAGGTCTTGAACATCATCACTGCACGCCCATCAGTCCGCAGGCACATATACCTGCCCAGAACACCTGCAGAAAGGCATGCTGCCGCCCTGGATTTTTACGCTGTGGCACGATTCCCCAAAGTGCTAGGTGCCATCGACTGCACCCATGTGGCTCTACGTCCCCCCAGGGCATCTGAGCACATCTATAGGAACCGCAAGCACTGGCATTCCATCAACGTGCAGGTAGCATGTAATGCCAAGGGAATCATCACCTCAGTATATGCCAACTATCCCGGCTCCACCCACGACAGCTTCATTTACCGAATGTCCACCCTAAGCCGGGACCTAGAAGCTGGGCGGCATGGCGATACATGGCTGCTTGGTGAGTATGTATGCCACTGCACATGCATGCATGTTGGATACTGAGCAAGGTCACAACCCCACCAATGATACCAATCACCACCTCCACAGGGGACAGTGCCTACCCTCTCAGCCCCCACATGATGACGCCAATTCGGAACCCCACCACGCCACCCCAGGTAAGATATAACACAGCCCACATTACAACCAGGGGCATAGTGGAGCGCACATTCGGAGTGCTAAAGTCACGCTTTCGCTCCCTTGACCGTTCTGGCGGGCAGCTGTTATACGCTCCCCCAGTAGTGTGCAGGATCATAGTGGCAGCATGTGTCCTGCACAACGTTGCAACACGCCGGGGCCTGTCCGTGGACATGGTGGTGGCCCCACATCCCCAACCACATGCACAGCCGCTGCGCATGGGAGGGGAAAGGGCACGGGGGGAGGCAGCCCGTACACAGCTAGTGGCTAATTACTTCACATAGAAATCACACCCCTGTGGAGTGCACACTGCCCTGGCACATTCCATCTGACAATCAATGATGACTCAACCTGACACTGATCCTGAATGTCTGGAGAATGAACCGGGAATACCACGTCAGCCTGAGATTGTTCACCTGGAAGTGTCACAATGTGTGCATCCCTACCCACACAGACACCACCAATGCAGTTTTGTGAAGTTACACATTGAAGCAGCTAAAATGAATACCCACTTGCAAAATGTAACAAGAGGACAGTGCCATGTCAGCCAACCCAACCCCAGCACCGCCACACAACACACCGTGCCATGTCATGCTAATTGCAGGTAAACAAAGTAATCCCCACAACATGACATCAGTCTCACTATGTACAGTGGCACTATTAGAAACCTGCAACACCTGAAATGCTCACAGCAATGCCGGACCAACAACATACTTGAGCACGTAGTACCATTAACATGACATCACAAATGTTACATATTAGTAGTCTCACCACCTGGAAATGCCTGCACTCCCACCACTACCAACTGTGCAGTGTTGTCGCCATGTAGAGTTGTAGGTGCACTGCTGCCAACATGGTCCCCATCTCCAGACTAGAGGTCCTTGTGTGGACATGAGGAAGGGACCTGCAAATTGGGAGGTAGACACAGAAGAAGAGTTACACATCAATGCAACATGCAGTGTACAACACAACAGCAATATGCACTAGGAATGTATACACAGTATTGACTACAGACTGGCCACACAGCTCATGGGAGTCCAACGTCACTGTGTAACTCACTGTCACTTGGGCACACCCTTTGCAAGCCCATGGAAACGGGAAGCAGGAGGGGTGTGTGTGACTCAAACCCAAGCATCTGAACCAAATACATTACAAGCCTGCATGTGCCCAGCCACAATGCAGCGTATGCCCACAGGAACCACGGGAGCCAACAGATCGTCCCAAAAAATTTGGGAATAAAAGAAATCAAAATAAAAATAAAAATAAGAAACAATCAAAAATGGCCATTGATGGGCCCGGGGGGGTTGGGGAGGCCACCCAGGAGGTCCGAGGACAGGATGCACACCAGAACCCACCTGCGTGGATCCTGGGAAGATAAAACACCTCCATGGGCTCATGGCCCACACGGCTACCCTATTGTGGGAGTATCACTGCTGTCGCTATTATCACCCTGTGCAGCTGCATCCGGAGGTGGTTGCACTATGGGAGGCAGCCCACGCAAGGCCCTAGTCTGCTCCTCCATGGCTGCAAGCATGCGGGTGTGGTAGGTCTGGTTCTGGAGGATGAGTGTGCGGAGGTCCCCATGCAACAACTCACGGGATGCCCGGACCTCCGCCCTCGTTGCCTGCATCTCAGCTGAGAGCGTACGGGTGAGACGCTCCAGCTGCTGTTCTGTCCTTTGGTGTGTTGAAGCCTCAAGCTCAACAAGAGTCGTCCTGAGGTGAAGGAGCTCCTGCCTCAGGGCTTCCCTGTGGCCCTGGGACTCAATGGAGATGGCCTCCTGCAGAGTCGCCAGTGCCGCCCGCCTGTCCCTGTTGGACCCCAACATGTCCTCCCTGTGTGACTGGCAGATGGAGTCGGTTGCCTGCTCTAGTCGCTCCATCAGCCTTTCTGGGGGGACAATGGAAGTGGCCACCCTATCCATGGCCTGAGCCATCATCTCGGATGATGCAGCCTGTTGGGTTGCCATACCGTAAATGGATTGCTCCCATGCGGTATTGCCGGGTGGCGTACGGCCACCACGTCGGCGGGCACCACACCTGTCTGGGGCAAGGCGAACTGCGCCTTGCTGTGCCGGCACTGCCTGAGGCTGCAGGACTGCATTCCCCCTCTGATCTGCTGGCCCAGGAACAGGATCAGATGTCGCGGAGTGTGACCCTGCATCCGTAACCACCGAAGGCGTAGCTGCCAACACTGACATCCCCATGGAGGGTCCTGACCCTGGTGCAGGTGGGTGAGACAGAACAGAATCCCTCCCTGGAACACTCACCTGCGACGGCACGTAGGTCTCATCCGAATCAACACCTGAGTACAGCTCGGGGGAGGTGCAGCCAGAGACACCCCTTGAGAGCACGACCTGCAGCACTTGTGGGTTCTCCCCCACCACCACACCACGTCCCTCACTGGTGGTTGGTCGGCCCTCGGACCCCTCCTGGGTCTGCACCATCTCCACAACCCCAGCAGTATCAGGTGCGTCTTCCCCTGCAAAGACATGAAAACAAAGAAATGGAAACAGGCATTAGCACCATGGCACACAATGAGGGCTGAGAAGCAAGAGAACCAGTACTTGATTGACACATGTCCCACATGACTAAAACCCTCCCATGCATGCACTCTCACTGCGTATGAAGTGCAGGCAAATGACACACACTAATGACACCAAGATGGAAGATGAACACATTTTCTGCATGCTGCCTGGCAGTGGCATCACACATTGGCCTGTGATTGCCAGGTGAAACACACATGCCATCACACAGATGGCATGTACCATTGCTATTGAGTGAAGATGGAGAGGAGGGCAGCACCTATTCATTCAGTCCAGTTCCCGCATGTAATTGCTTTTCTAATTCTAACAGGTCAGATTTTTCACCTGGAGATGCCAGTCTGAAATGGTCCAATTGCACAGGGACATGTGTGTACAAATGATATCCAGGTAACAAAGTCACTCCATTTTACCATACCCATGTCAGACATGTGTCTAGTGGACAGCGACATGCCTAGTGAAAGTGGTGGATTGCAAACAAACTGACTAAATGAACAGTGAAAAATAAGCAAATATGTTGTGGCAAGGTGACACTTCAAGGGCAACTGGCGTGCAGTTGGGCTAGATGTCTACTGTTGGCAGAAGGGATACTGCTATGGCCAAATGCAGCTGCGCAGGAAGGATTGCATGAAGCACATGGCTGACACATACGACTCAGGCGCACACACTCTCACCTGGCACACAAACAGAAGCCCTCACACACACACCATGCACATGGATGACACACACATGCATGTGCACTCACCGGACAATGCCTCGTAATCAGCCAGATCTCCCACGCCTTGGATCTGTTCCTCCGTGACGTAGGTCCCAGCGACTGACTCATGTGGAGTGAGTTCCATGTCTACTACTGGAGACCCACCTCCAGTCACTAGAGTTGCGGCATGACTTGAGGCCAGCTTACTCTTTGCCCTGCGCTTTAGGTCATTCCAGCGCTTATAGCAATCATTGGCTGTGCGCCTCACAATTCTAAGGGCACTTACGATGTCCGCAACGGTCTGCCAGTGTGCCTGGCGTTGTGCAGGTGTGGTCTTGGATCCTGCAACAATGACCATCTCGTTGTCATGTCCGGACACATACTCGACAAGTGCATTCAGTTCGTCAACCGTGAAGCTGGGCTTCCTGGACGGGCCGGACTGTGTAGCCGTGTCTGGGGCATCAGCCTGTGCCGGACGAGCACTCTTCCTCTTCCGCTTGGAAGGTGGTGGTGATCCTGAGTGTCCTGCGCCGCTCTGGACACTAGGGGCAGGAGCCCTGGTGGACTCTGTATCAGGAGTGTGGGATTGCACACTCAGCATGGGAGTTGGTGCAGGCATTGGCTCTAGTGTGATGGTGTCAGGGGGAATGTCAGCAGCATGGACTAGGACCGACACTGTCCTGGCTGGGTGTGTGAGGGCTGGGGTGGATGGAGCCGCAGCTGCCCCTGCAGCCTCTCCGCCCTGCCTCCTTGGTGCAGCAGATGACCTTGCTGCCCCAGATCCACGTGGCATGATGGCATCAACGTGCACCAGCGCACGTGTCGTAGCCCTGCTGACCTGGAAGTCAGCCATGGAGTCAGCCAGGTCTGGTGCCACAATGGGCTGGTCCAACAAGGGCTGAGCATGGATGGTGTCAGCCACATCAGCCTCAATGGGAGGGGGGGAGGGGGGGATTATGGATGCCCGTGACTGGTCCTCCACACATGGGGGGACAGGCTCACCCTGCAAGTTACGACCACGTCCCCTACCGGATCCACCACGGCCACCACTTGTGGCTCTTCCACCTTTGCCACCCTTACGGAATCCTCGCCTCCCAGCCATGGCACTGATGTTAATGTGCGTATGGGAGTGGATGTAGACTATTGTCCTGGGCAATTGGGGGTCAAAGGGGTTGGGTACCAGATGGTAATTGTACCCTAGTGCTCTAGCAAGGCTGAATGTAACCCCTGGGGAAAGATGACGGGTCACGCAACGCACAGGAGGCCCAAAAAAGGGAGTCATCCAGGTTGGTGGGGGGTCTGGTGGAGGAGGAGGCCGTGCAAGCACCAGAGACGGGGTCTGGAGGTGGGGATCCCACTGGTGCTAGTGGTGCAGTCCAGGACCAGGGACAGGAGGCAGCACAGGCCGCCGCGGAGGTGCCTGTGTGCAATCCTGTCCCCGATCCTGTCCCTGCATCATCTTGCACCAGCAGGGATGCCTACGTCCAGACCCGTTTCCAGGCAGGGGATGAGCGGACGTCAACTGGCCTTCCTCTGCCTGCGGATGTGGCTATCCAGGTCCGGGTTGAGCCTGTCCTGGCTGGTGTGGCGTTGCGTCAACGGGCCATGCGAGGTGACCTGCAGTCTTTTCATGGAGAGACTGCACGTCATCTCGAATGGCTCGTTGACCACGTCAGCCTGCTGGGACAGGTCACCCAGGCCGGATTCCTCCGTCTGATGGGGCTTGCTCCGACCCCCTCCTCAACTGGACCCCCTACGCGCCAGTCGTCCTCTGTGCCATCTTCCCACCCATCAGTCACCTGGGTGCCCTGTGGAGCTGCCTCTGACGGTGCGGCCAGGCTGGTGGAGGAGGCATCCCTGCCACAGTCGGGAGTCGGTGGTCCAGCAGGGGTGGCCACATCAACAAGTGCACCCAAGCCGGCAGAGGATGTGCAGGCAGCAGGAGGCAGTGCACGGGCAGAGGCAGAGCAGCAGCAGCAGCAACATGGTGGGAGCCATGAAGGCTCGGGGCTTTCGACATCGGAGGGGCAGGCATCGGCCGGAGGGCAGGGGGACCCAGGACAGAGAGTGTCTTCCGTGTGGCAGCGGTTGGGCCACGCCATAGGTGCGGAGCGGCGGCGGGCGGAAGAGGCACGGCTCACAATGGTCAGGGCGGAGAACTCCATGCGGAGGGCCCTGAGGCGGGCCGAGTGCCTCGAGGCAATCCGCAGGGGGTTGGAGGAGGACACAGCGTCGTCCCTGCGGACCCTCGGGGCCATGGAACTGGACCGCCTCCGGGACATCGAACAGGAGTTCGATGATGCCCTGGCCCGGGACACCACAGAGTGAGCCGCTGGACTTGCCCGCCGCCTTTGTATATAGTTCTTTAGTTTTAGGTTTCCTTTCTTTCGTATTATGATTTGGAGTCGACGGACACTGCTCCACTTTTTGTATATAGTTGATTTTTAGGTAGATTTTTTAGTAGGTTTCCTTTGTTCAGTTGGGCTCATGGACCTTTGTTATTTTTGTACATAGTTCTTTATTGCATGGAGATTTTTTTACATTTGACTTTGGACAAAAAATTTTTCTATTTGGATTTCAAGTTTTATTTTTTCATACGGACATGCAGCTTACTTTTTTCTCATTCACATTGTAGTTTGTTTTCTTTCTTTAGCATTCTTATTTTTTTTCAATACAATTTTGTTTGCATACTTCACTGTGTGGTATCATCTCATTGGTTTCATGCATGTCATGTTGTGTGTTTTCCCATTCAATTGCAACCATTGTGTGTGACGGACATGGCTTCATTAGCTTCATGAACATTGGGGGTGTAACATGTGATTTCCATTTCCATGTGGGTGAATGGGTTACTTGGTAGGGCTTTTTGGCTGTGGAGGCTGACCATTACGCACATGATTGGGGATTGTGAGGACCTGGTGGGGGCTGCCCATGGTGGCAGGGCGGTGGGGGGTGGTGGGAGACATGATTGGGGGCCTGGTGGAGGATGCCCCTGGTGGCTGGGGGGTGGGGGTGGTGGGAGACATGAATGGGGGCCTGGTGGAGGATGCCCCTGGTGGCTGGGGGGTGGGGGTGGTGGGAGACATGAGTGGGGGCCTGGTGGAGGGTGCCCCTGGTGGCTGGGGGGTGGGGGTGGTGGGAGACATGAGTGGGGGCCTGGTGGAGGGTGCCCATGCACTGCTGGGGGGTGGGGGTGCAGGGGGACATGAGTGGGGGCCTGGTGGGGGCTGCCCATGGTGCCTGGGGGGTGGGGGTGGTGGGAGACATGAGTGGGGGCCTGGTGGAGGGTGCCCCTGCACTGCTGGGGGGTGGGGGTGCAGGGGGACATGAGTGAGGGCCTGGTGGAGGGTGACCCTGGATGCTGGGGGGTGGGGGTGCAGGGGGACATGAGTGGGGGCCTGGTGGAGGGTGACCCTGGATGCTGGGGGGTGGGGGTGGTGGGAGACATGATTGGGGGCCTGGTGGAGGATGCCCCTGGTGGCTGGGGGGTGGGGGTGGTGGGAGACATGAGTGGGGGCCTGGTGGAGGGTGCCCCTGGTGGCTGGGGGGTGGGGGTGGTGGGAGACATGAGTGGGGGCCTGGTGGAGGGTGCCCATGCACTGCTGGGGGGTGGGGGTGCAGGGGGACATGGGTGGGGGCCTGGTGGAGGCTGCCCCTGGTGGCTGGGGGGTGGGGGTGGTGGGAGACATGAGTGGGGGCCTGGTGGAGGGTGCCCCTGCACTGCTGGGGGGTGGGGGTGCAGGGGGACATGAGTGGGGGCCTGGTGGGGGCTGCCCATGGTGGCTGGGGGGTGGGGGTGGTGGTCGACATGAGTGGGGGCCTGGTGGAGGATGCCCCTGGTGGCTGGGGGGTGGGGGTGGTGGACATGAGTGGGGGCCTGGTGGAGGGTGCCCCTGCACTGCTTGGGGGTGGGGTGGTGGGAGACATGAGTAGGGGCCTGGTGGAGGGTGCCCCTGCACTGCTTGGGGGTGGGGGTGCAGGGGGACATGAGTGGGGGCCTGGTGGGGGCTGCCCATGGTGGCTGGGGGGTGGGGGTGGTGGGAGACATTAGTGGGGGCCTGGTGGAGGATGCCCCTGGTGGCTGGGGGGTGGGGGTGGTGGGAGACATGAGTGGGGGCCTGGTGGAGGGTGCCCCTGGTGGCTGGGGGGTGGGGGTGGTGGGAGACATGAGTGGGGGCCTGGTGGAGGGTGCCCATGCACTGCTGGGGGGTGGGGGTGCAGGGGGACATGGGTGGGGGCCTGGTGGAGGCTGCCCCTGGTGGCTTGGGGGTGGGGGTGGTGGGAGACATGAGTGGGGGCCTGGTGGAGGGTGCCCCTGCACTGCTGGGGGGTGGGGGTGCAGGGGGACATGGGTGGGGGCCTGGTGGAGGCTGCCCCTGGTGGCTGGGGGGTGGGGGTGGTGGGAGACATGAGTGGGGGCCTGGTGGAGGATGCCCCTGCACTGCTGGGGGGTGGGGGTGCAGGGGGACATGAGTGGGGGCCTGGTGGGGGCTGCCCATGGTGGCTGGGGGGTGGGGGTGGTGGTCGACATGAGTGGGGGCCTGGTGGAGGATGCCCCTGGTGGCTGGGGGGTGGGGGTGGTGGGAGACATGAGTGGGGGCCTGGTGGAGGGTGCCCCTGCACTGCTTGGGGGTGGGGTGGTGGGAGACATGAGTGGGGGCCTGGTGGAGGGTGCCCCTGCACTGCTTGGGGGTGGGATGGTGGGAGACATGTGTGGGGGCCTGGTGGAGGGTGCCCCTGCACTGCTTGGGGGTGGGGTGGTGGGAGACATGAGTGGGGGCCTGGTGGAGGGTGCCCCTGCACTGCTGGGGGGTGGGGGTGCAGGGGGACATGAGTGGGGGCCTGGTGGGGGCTGCCCATGGTGGCTGGGGGGTGGGGGTGGTGGGAGACATTAGTGGGGGCCTGGTGGAGGGTGCCCCTGGTGGCTGGGTGGTGGGGGTGGTGGGAGACATGAGTGGGGGTCTGGTGGAGGGTGCCCCTGGTGGCTGGGGGGTGGGGGTGGTGGGAGACATGAGTGGGGGCCTGGTGGAGGGTGCCCCTGGTGGCTGGGGGGTGGGGGTGGTGGGAGACATGAGTGGGGGCCTGGTGGAGGCTGCCCCTGCACTGCTGGGGGGTGGGGGTGGTGGGAGACATGCATTGTTGATCAGTAGTGCAAGGTGACATGTGGGTTGGCTGGGGGGCATGCCCATGGTGGATGGGCTGCCTGCGGGACATGAGCAGGGGTGCAGGGTAGTCCCCCGTGGTGTGGGCTGCCTGCAGGGGCCGTGGAGGTTGTGGAGCATACACCTTGGAGGACCCACACGGCCAATTCACGTGTAGTACTCCCCAGAACCCCTGAAATACACATACCCTGCTGAAATCGCGTGTGGAACTTCCCGCAGAATACACGTACCCTGCTCGCACTGGGCCAATCGCGTGTGGAACTTCCCGCGCACCCCTGGGATACACATACCCTGCAGAAATCGCGTGTGGAACTTCCCGCGCACCCCTGGAATACACATACCCTGCTGAAATCGCGTGTGGAACTTCCCGCGCACCCCTGGAATACACGTACCCTGCTTGCACGGGGCCAATCGCGTGTGGAACTTCCCGCGCACCCCTGGAATACACGTACCCTGCTTGCACGGGGCCAATCACGTGAGAGACTTCACGCGAATCCCTGAAATACACGTAGCCCGCTCCCCCGGCCCGATCGCGTGAGAAAGTTCACGCGAACCCCTGTAATACACGTAGCACGCTCCCCCAGGCCCGATCGCGTGAGAAACTTCACGCGAACCCCTGAAATACACGTAGCCCGCTCCCCCAGGCCCGATCGCGTGAGAAACTTCACGCGAACCCCTGAAATACACGTAGCCCGCTCCCCCAGGCCCGATCGCGTGAGAAAGTTCACGCGAACCCCTGTAATACACGTAGCCCGCTCCCCCAGGCCCGATCGCGTGTGGAACTTCCCGCGCACCCCTGAAATACACATACCTTGCTCGCACTGGGACAATCGCGTGTGGAACTTCCCGCGCACCCCTGAAATACACGTTCCCCGCTTGGCGTTTGCTGTTTGCCAGCCCGGTGAACTGGTCCAGGGTTAGCGCAGCCCTTTGCGATGATTTAGCGATTTTGATGGCTTTTCCTTGCGCGAGGGCGTTCTTCGGGGCGTTACTGCCGCTGCTGCAGGGTCGCTGCGATTCTCTGCGCCACGGCTGGTTTGGGAGCCTAAAATCCATGAATACGCTGTGCGCGGAAATCGGTTTTAGCGCACGTGCCTGGCGCAGACAATCGCACGCGGACACTCTGCGCCAGCCGCTTGCGACACTTTTCTGCGAAATTCTATGAATTACCCTCATAATACTTCTTGTCCAGCTCTATATCTGCTCTAATGTCTTGTGCTACGTGTATTTGATTCGTCACTTGTCTCTCGTGTTCCTGTCTCTGCGCCCCGAAGCTTGCGAGCTACCGGCGCAATATAAATAAATAAAACAAATAAAATATTGCAGAGGCTGGTGTGGAGTCTCCACTATGATTTGTTCTCCCTGGATGAACGGGCGGTAATTCTTCGATGCCCACACCGATCCCAGGAGTGCCTTCTCACAATCGTTGAATTTTTCCTCCACAGAGGATAAAGTTTTACTCGCATAGGAGATTACTTTATTGACCTTGTCATGCTTTTGGTATAATACTGCAGTCAAGCATGTATTTGAGAACCCTGTCTCCAGGAAGAACTCCTTGTTTTTGACAGGGTAAGCTAGGCAAGGCGCTTGTGTGAGGCTTCTTTTGAGTTGTCTTACTGCCTCGGCTTGTTCTGGACCCCACACCCACTTGCCCCCCCTTCAAAAGATGAATCAGGGGTCTTGTGATCTCTGCGTAGTCCTCAATGAACTTTCTGCTGTAATTAGTCAGTCCAAGGAGGCACCTTAGTTCCCGCAGAGTTGTGGGGTCTTTCAATTTCTGGAGTGCTTCCACTTTCTTTTCCTGGGGACTGAGACCCTGAGGAGTAATCTCATGCCTCAAGAAATTGACACGGGTTCTACACCACTGTGCCTTTTGAAAGGAGAGTTTTGCTCCGGCAGCCCTCAACTGTTTCAGAACATAACGGATCTCCGCTTTGTGTTCCTCCACAGTTGAGCTTTTGAAGAGAACATCATCTACATAGGCCAGGTTACCCCTTTTCACCCAGGTCGGGCATGGCCTTATGTAGAAAAATGTTGAATTAATTGCCGGAGTTGATGTATCCGAAGGGAGTCCGGGTCCATGAGTACTGCTGCCCCCGAAGGTAAAGACCAGCTTGTATTGGTCCTCCCTACTGACAGGTACAGTCCAGTATCCATTGGTCAGGGCTATTTCAGTGAATACCTGTGACCCGTGGATCTGGGCCAGCCCTTGGTTAATGTAGGGAAGAGGCCATCGGGAAGTATGGACCCGTTTGTTGAGCTCCTTAAGGTCAGCGCAGAGTCTCCACTGGCCGTTTGGCTTCAATATCCCCAGCACCGGATTATTGAAGGTGCTGTGGAGTGGACGGATTATCCCACAGGACTCAGGGTTCTTAATTATTTCAGTAAGGGACTCAATTGATGCGAGAGGCAAGCAACATTGCTTCACAAACACTGGAGTCATGCCAGGGTCCGTGGGAATTGTTGTTGTGTGGATGTCGGGGCGACCGCTGTCATATGAGTCCACCGCAAAGAGATCTTGAAAATCCAAGAAAACTTGTTTCAATTTTTGCTTCTGCTCTAGAGTCTCACAGGCATCAGCTAGGATGACTCTCTCTTCAACCATCTGCATGAATCCTGGAAAGACTTCCGGTTTCGCTATCTCAGCGGCCTCCTCCAGCTGGGTGGAGAAGTCCCTGGTAAGAGTGCTGATTTGGACTGGTGTCTTCAGGTGGGGAAGGCAGTCCTCGCGGACTTGGAAAATCACCTCATCCCTCCTGAAGTCACAGGTCACATCTTCCTTACCATACGGGCAGGAAGTGTACACCAGGAAGTTCCCCCATGCCGGGTAAAGATCCTGTCTGGTGTTGTGTTGTCATTACTATCACTGTCAAAATAGTCCTTGGGGATTGGTCCTAACAGTTCATTGCTTAAATCTATGGAAAAATGTTGGTCATCAACCGCCATTCCAATAATGGTGCCTGCGGCTAGAGTGATACTATTTAAGTCGCTGTTATCCACCTCTATTGGAATGGGGTCATGTTCTATATTGACTAGTGGTGTTGGGTTTACCCCCAACTCTTGCTGTTGGAGAGAAGCATTAAGATGTTTATAGGCAGCAGGGTTTTTCAATTTCTGTCCTCTTTTAACTTTCACTTTCAGGGCGAATTGTCAGGTCCTTTCTGGGATAGTGACTTCCTCTCCAATCTGAATTTCAACTGCATAAGGCAGCAATTGAGCTGACCTAAATGCTTTCTCTGTATCATCAAAGCCCATGGGGTTATTCACTAATCGGGACCAAGCTTTGAAGTTTATTAGGTCCAAACTAATGGCAAAGCGATTGAGAAAAAAGGCGGCAGTGACGTCTCGCATGACCCAACAATTATAGACTATGCTCTTGTTGCCTATGGAGATTTTGAGCATACACCTGCTTGGCAGGAGATGTAGAGTGTTTCCTTCCAGTGTGGAATGCCACCTTAGACTCGAAGGAAGGTTGATTTTCAGAAATAGAGAGGACCCCCCATCACCAGTTTGTTGTCCTACTGCTATTACTGTCACGTCTGGGATTTGATTATTTTGGAAGTGAAATTCTACTTGGTCAGATTTTTGTTCAACCATGTGGCAGGTGCCGTTTAAACTAACATGGTTCACACTCTGTTTCAATTTTATTGGTCGGCTAGCCTGGGTCCAGAGGACCTTGTTTACACAATCTATTAGGGATGACAACCTTCGCAGGAGGTCATTCCCTAGTAAACAAGGGGTGCCCTCTGGAGTTACAAATATGACCGGGTGCTTCACCTTATGTCGCCCAATTTTAATATCCAAATCCACAGTCCCCTTGATGATAATTTCCTTCCTGTCAAAGTTCTGAAGTTGTCCAGGAAGAATGGTGAGAGGAATTTGGTAATTCTCCTCCCTTCACAAATTCAGTTTATCAAAGGCCCTTTTTGATAGAAGGGTAGCTTGGGATCCAGTGTCTGCCAGTGCAAGAATTGTACCCTGCCCCTATATTTGGACCAGGGCATAGAACCTTCCCTCCTTCTCCTCAAGGGGCACAGATAATGTACATTTTTGGACAACTGGTGGGTTATATTTCTAGTTTTGGATACTGATAGAGAAGAGATTTGGGGAGCACTCTGTTTGGAGTCTAGATAATCTGAAAAGAAAAGGTGACAGCTAGATATGGGAGAAGTTTTGGGTTCCCCTGGTTCTGGGCCGGCCCCCCTTTTTGGAGGCAGTCACCAGGATGGGTTTGAACCAGGGGATTTTCATACTGTTGGTTCTGGGGTTGGATGATGGGCGGCGCTACCTCAGTTCCCACATCTACCCAGTCTGGATTTGGATCTTTTGGGACCCATTTTTCTTTGGGAGGAGTTCCCCCATCTCTGAAGGAGGAGATCCTTTTCCCAGGATCCTCTGAGGATCCCTCTCCTTCAAATTGGAAGATTTGTACCTCCTCCTCAAAATGGGTCTGTTTGGGTTCTGTGTTTTTCCTACTCTCCCTCTGCTCCTTGGGTGGCAGACTTTCAGGGGCTGCAGATTTTGGTTCCGGTTCCTGGATTTCCAGGGGCTTTCTACAAGTGTGGAAGGAAGCTTCCTCCAAGGCTTTACACCACCCTTCCCCTTGTGCCTCCTCACAGGTAACCGGTGAATTGTCGAGGTTCTTCCCCCATCATTGCTCTGGAGCACCAGGTCCGGAGTTTGAGGCATTCTGTGCCGGCATGCTCATCTGAGGGTTCTGTTGAGCCCTCAGCATGCGACCCAGATCCTGTGCCATGTTTTAGACCTGGCGCTCTAGCTGTGACACCCGCTCAGGCTGATACAGGGTTCTTTTGTCTCCCCTGGGCTGATCCCGGAAAGGGTAGCTATCCCTTCTCTGAAAATACCCCGGGTTTGGAAAATGTGGGTACCCCTCCACCCTTGGCCTCCCCTCTCCTGGTTTGGGTTGTCTGGGCTCAAGAAATTGGGGCAAGAAGGATGGATGGTTTTGGGGTTGAAAGTTTTGCGGGTACCTGGGGAAGAAGTTCTGTCCAGGATTTGGGGAATTACTGCCCTCCTGTGGGAAGTGAGGAGGGAAGTTCCCTGGGTTAGCTGCTGTTTGGTTGGATCCCCCCCTTGGGCTGGAGGAGTCCACACATAACCCAGGATGGGTCTGTTCCCCTTGTAGCGGGGACTTATGTAGTCAGGGGAGTGAGGGATCCCATTTGTGGGACTACCTCCTTGGCTCCCTGTTTGTGACTGGCCCGAGGGCCTTCTGGGCTTGGGATTGCTCTGATTTTGTTCAGGTGGGTTTTTAGACCCCCCATCTCTAAGTCTAAAATGCGGGCAACTTTCACCTCTGCCACCTTAGCAGCAGCAGGGGTGTTGGTTGTTTTGGGGCTTTTTGTATTATTTTTGTTTTCTATGGGCTTTTGCACCTCATACATTCGTGTGGCCTGTTCAATGACCCAGTCTAGCGATCTTTTCTCATGAAAATCTCTCACTAGCTGGGTCATGATGTACTTGGGGAGAGTGTGGAAAAAAGAATTCACAAATTCTTTGCTGTCCGTGCGCACCCTTCTGGTGGTCTACGCAAAGGCACGCTTTAATTCCTGCACAAATTCTTGTGGGGCCTGATCCTCCCCACATTGCAAGTTGTAGGCTGCCTTGCGAGCCTCCTGAGGATTTCTGTGAACAGAAAAATGTTTCAAGATGGCCGCCCTATGGGTGGACCATCTAGAATGATTTTGGTCCTCCAGCCCCGCAAAGAAGCTGGAGTATTCTGGTGATAAGGTCCATTTCACATATTGAATACAGCTTTGGCTGTCCTTCAAATGGAAAGTTTCTATCATCTGCTCAAAGAGCTCTAAGTGCTCCTAAACAGAATACTTAGCGTTCTTTTGATAGGGCGTGATGACGCTCCTTATCGCTTTGATTTGCTTTAAGGGGTCCTTAAGCAAGGCCCTTTTTGCCTTATTGGCCTTCTTGGTTCGGGTAAAACTGGTCCACTCCTCCTCTGACTCAGAGGCACTGCTCCCAGAGGTGCCCGTCTGGTCTTCTAGGCTCTCCCAGATTCTGCGAGCCTGGGAATGGCTGGCAGAATGCTGGGACCTAGTCTCCTGTGTCCTGGGGCACTCAGAGGAGTCTTCTGATTCCTCCTTGCTTCCAGGGTTTGATGGGTACCCCCCCACTGTCCTAGCTGGGCAGAGGTTTTCAGGATGCCCTTAGTGGGCTTACTCTCATGGAGTTCCCCACAAAATTTCACAGTACTTGGGTACCCATACCCAGATGCCCGCCGATCCATTCCTGGGAGGTGCTGGTCTATGAGCCCCATATTTCTGATTGGATTGAAATCTGCCATCCCTGTGGCCCTTGGCTCATGTGCGCCAGTGGACATGGGGGTGGCAGAGTCCAGGGATTCGAAGAGATGAAGACCTCTGGTACTAGGGTTCCTGAGGTTATGCCCAGTTGTTTCCCCTTCCCAGCGAACCTCATCTCTGTCAGCCCCTGCTCCCTGTTGCCATGCAAGAATCTGAGCTTTCTGTTCCTCAATCAAGGTATTACTAGTTTCTATCAACCTCTCTTGCATGGCTACTTGTCTGTGGAGCTTGTCATTGTTCTCACAGAGAGCCTCATTTTCTCTCTGTGCTTCCTGTGTTGTTTTAGAGTACTGGGCCAGTCTTTTCTGCAGGAGGTTTACCTCCTGAGTCCGGTCCATACTGGCCTGGTCCTTCTTTGCTAGAGCCTCCTCCACCCTCCTGGTGTGCTCTAACAATCTTTCATGCTCTTTCTGGAGGTCACCCAGTCCCTGAAGGGCCAGGTGATTTTCATGTAATTTCTCTTTTAATTGACAGACTTCCTGGCCTAAGGTGTCCCTTTCCTGAGCAAGAGTATGCCTCTCTGCAGCCAGGTCGTCCCTCTGTCTTTGAAGTGCACAAGCTTTCTGGCGCTCTTCATCAAATTCTGCCTGGGTATCCAGGTCTTTCAGGATTAATGTATTACTCTCCTCTTTCTCTCTGTCTAGTTGGCTTTGCAGGGTGACTACCTGCTCTGTGCATGTCCTGTTGAAGTTTATTTGTTGCTCCAGCTTTTTCTGGCTCTGCAGTAGAGAGTCCACACTTTCTTGGTACTCCTTCTGTAGGGTCAGCATTCTGGTATCCTGTTCTGCCTTTTCCTGCTGCAGGATACCCATGTCCTCTTTTATTTTTATCATGTACTGCCTACTTTCATTTTCTGACTCCTGGCTCCTCTGTAGCCTCTGCTCAGAAGAGTCCAGATCAGTTTGGCCCTTTTCTAATGCCTGCAATTGCCTGTTTGCCAGATTTTGGCCCTCGGCATATTTATCCTGTATGGCTCCAATATATAGGTATAGATATGCCGCTATTTAGGCAATCTTGTTTTGCTCTTCCTTTGCCTTAGAGGTCATATATAGTTCACTCAGGGCCATATGTAATGGACCCTGATTTTGCCATATATTTAACCCTGTTGCAGTGATCTGTTCTGGGATTGCCTGCAAGCACACATTCTGATCCTGCTCTGTCCATTCACCTCTTACAAATAATTTATGCAATAGATGTTCTCTAGCCATATTCATCTCTACCACAATCACCATTCTGGAAATATTAATTTCCTTCTTGACTTACAGAAGTTTATTTTATTTTTGCAAAACAGACCAATTCCTTAGAGCGTTCCTATTGAGAGGTGCTTTTCACAGTGTAACACAGCGTGGTAGCCCAACAGGATTTATGTACCCTGTCAGTTAGCCCACTGTATTAGACTGTCACAAGTGGTATATCTAATTCAGAAATCCTGCTACGAGCGCCCAATCTTGTAAGTGATTTCAACCTGGCACTCTACCTAAGTCAATGCCTAGCGTGTGATGCACAGTTGGAACCCTTAATTATATATTTTTGTCTATAAGTTCTTTTATTTCTGGATGATGTACCCTTATATAATGCCCCTATCTTTGAATCCCCCCAGTCTCACTGAACCAAGAAGCAGGCTCTTTTGCAAAGTTAAAAGATTTATTTTTATGAATTGAACAAGATATATATCACACTATTAATATTTATACAATGATCACCATTGTTGATGTCACAACAATCAACAATCTCTTTAATCAGTATGAGTATGGATACGAAGCATAATGCAGCATAGAATAATACTTGATATGGATAGGACAACAATGGAACATAGAATAATACCTGGTATGAATAGGAAAACAATGCAGCACAGAATAATACTTGGTATGGGTTCAATCAAATGCAATGTTACTCTTTCCCCCTGATACTACTCAATTCCCCCCAATATGCAGTATAAAGAGATGGAAGGAGAGAAAACAGGTTTCAGGAATAAACAATCTCAACAAATACAGTTTCAATCCCATTTCCCCCCAGCAAGCAGAGAGAAATAGGAATGATTTCAAACAGTTCAAATGCTTTTGAATGTGGTTTGTAATGAATGAGAAAAACACCAAAAATGGATTTAATCACTAATTTGGATTCAAAACTAGAGAGAGCCGCTTTGGATAGTTCCAGGTAAACACTAGCAATGAGGATTGAATAACTAGCAGATTGAAAACTGAATTCAGAGGTCGGATGCAAAGAATAGCTATTTTACATGTGTTGAAATTGAGCCAAACGCGAATTTGCGGCAAACTTTTCAGCGCACGAGAAACACGATTGCGGCAAAACTATAAGGAGTTGGTTTCTAGCATGTAAAGTTCAGAAGTTATGAAAGTTTTAGTAGAGGTCAATTTTCTCAAAGGGTGTCAAGATTTTCAAATGAAAGATGCGCTTTTGAATTACAAACAAGAATTTTGTGTACACTAGAGAGTCTATGAAGATGCAAGATACCCAAAGGGACAGCCACCAGATCAGGGCACCTCTGTTCTGACTTTTGCCCACCGAGACACTTGTCTATCTTCAGCAAATATATTAGCGCAAAGATTATATTATCACTACCATTAACAAAGGACTATATGGATGAGGGAAAGATTCAGGAAAAACAAAAGAGATTCCAAAATGCAGTTCTGGATATGATGGAGTGATTTGGATAAGATTACTTAAGGACAAGAGATTGGCTATGGACAATTCTATGCTAGATACTCACAACTATGGTTTGGAATAGGCCTGTCAAAGATCTGGTCAAAGGTTTTGGACTGGAATTCTGCTAGCCCACTGGACAGGATACAGGCACCCGGTTCTGCATGCAGCACGGCACTCTGGTCTCTGCACGGCCTCTGAACTGGATCGGATCGGTTGGTCCTGGGTTACAGCTATCAGGTTACAGCTCTGCTCTAATGCTATGGATCTCTGGGTTCTAGCAAGATTTCTAGGCAAAAAGCAGAAACAGCACAGCCAGGCTGTTCAATTGTTGGTGTGCCCCTTGGAAGTCTGGGGTTAAAATCAGGTTTCAAGATTTTAAAGGCCAAGCTGAGAAGGGTTCAGCTTTGGAATTGGGCCTTCTGCTTTCAGAGTTCTGGAGTCTTGGATCTGGGTTCTCCTGCAGAGCGCTTCGCCAGTAAGTCAGTTGATGGGTGAATCTGTGTGTGTCTCTAGGTCCTAAACTGTTCCTATTTATATATTTCCCAAAGGGGTGGGTAGGCTGAATTATACTAAGCCCACCCACTAGGAATCTGATTGGTCAGAGTATTTCCCCTCTCCTGATTTGAGAAGGAAATCTAGTGTCATAGTGATGCTGCATTTTACAATCCAGGGAGTACCTCCCCTTTGTTTCAGTACAGTATATCTATTTTTCACATAAATCATATTTACAATATCACCAACTTGCTAATAATACATATTCATATTACAGATTAAGTAGAGCACGTATTCGTCCGAGTTCTACTTTAGTGAGAGCTTCGGTTCAAATTTGACCGTTTTTTGCGCTTTTGATTGGTTACCCAGTGTCAGATCTGTACACATTTTTCTCCATACATGCACATGACATCTGGGCATAATCCTGTAAACTTTCATATTCCTAGCATTATCAGAATTGCTACAACATCCAAATTTCAGTAGTCCTGTCTCTGAACATCGCTCAGAGTCCAGAATAGTTTCAAACGGTGAGCAGCCTTTTCATATTAACAACCTCTAATGTACAGATTTTTCCACATTTTTCACAGTTTTCTACGAGTCTTTTTGAAAAAGATATTTTCTTGTAATCTAAGATGCACAAATCTGTCTGGTCCCGCCCCCAGAGTTTGATGGGCCCAGAGCAGTCCAGGGCTCCCTTCCTGCTGGCAGTTGGTTTGTGTTGACACCCGAATTTGCATTTCCTTTCAGTCCAGGAAGCCTATTGTCTCTTTCCCAGAGAAGCAGAGCAAAACCCCTCCTCCTTTCATTAGCATCTAAATGATAGTTCCTGGGCAGAGAGCAAAAGGAAGGCAACCTTTGTTGGAGCAAACTGTGGAATGTGCCTTTGAAGTCCAGTGTGGCTTTCCTGAGTTCACTGTAAAACACTTTTTACAATTGTCTTTTGCTAAAATAAACTTTACATTTTCAACGAATATACCCACAGATCTCTTCATTCCAGTCTTTTTAAAACATAGAAATTGAATTGTAGCAACCTATATTGCTTTTGATGGCAAGTCTCTTCTTTTCCACAATTTGATTTTAAGACACAAGTTTTAAACTGCCAGTATAAGTAATTGATAGCTCTGACACAGGCAGGCGGCGGTACTGCGCCCATATTCTGACCTATTTTTTCAGGCAAGCACCTTTTTGAATGGGGATATTTTTGTGATGAAATGTGCTTCTCCTGACATTGTGCTTATGGGGATTCCTTAAATAAAGTGATGTTCAACACCCAACAGGGATGTTGGATCTTTTCTAGTGTTTTGAACCATGATTTTGCACTTTCAACAGCCAAGGAAAAACAGATTTTAAAGCACTTCTGGGTTTTCCTGGCAATGCAGCCCTGCCTTTTCAGGTATTTCCATTTCACTCTGTGGGCAGCCCCATGACAGGTTTTGGTAGTGTGGTCTCCGGTTCCACCACTGACACAGGCAAAATGGATTGAGGGCCTATTTTTCAGGTTTCCCTGCACACTTCTCAGAGATATTTAGCCCATAGAGCTTTTTGACGGCCATCCTGTTGTTTTTGATGAAAGCAGCACACAGTGATGTTGCAGGGCAGAGCCTAGTGGGTCAGAACATCCCACACAAAGTAATAGACTATGTAATAAGGGGTCTTTGTTCTATCTAACACAGTGGAACAAAGTTGTTTCCTGTCTTACAAACAGAAGAAAACAATCAAAAGTCTGCCGTGCCTCTCACATATCATGACTAAGGTCAATAGTTTGCACCTTAGGCAGAGATGGAGTAGATAGTCGTTTAACAGAGGATTGTTGTTTAGTAGTTTTAAGTAGTTTTTTATGTTTGTGTTTTAGAGTGTTCACTTTGAAAAACTGGGGGTACATTCGATTGACTCAAACATCAAATAATTTTCCGTCTTGATGAAGGCCCAATAAACAGCTGGCTGAGAATGTTTGGAAAAGCATATCAGGGTAGAGGTGGTGAAGCACGTGTTGACAACAACATGACTAGATATCATGGAGACACAGGTTTTATTGTAACTGCATTCATGCCTTAGAAGTTACTTAGTTGCTTTGCCTGTTTCATGCTGATGAGATTGAATATATGAAGTGCCTAACTGTAAAAGTGTTTAGTGGTCCTTATTGTGTCTAGAGCATGTCCTTTCTTTTTGCATCTGGAGGTAAATTGGCATTTTGACTTAAAGGTACAGTACTAAGCCTAATGGTGCATAGCTAGAATCCCAAGGCAAGATAAACATTAGCGAAAAGGAAGAGTCAGGCTATTTCTTCCTTAGGTATTAACCGTGTATGTCTCAAATCCCTTACAACAGAGGAAGCCCTCAGGTAACCTGTGTGGAGTCCACTACCCGCAAATCAGAAATAGATTGTACAGTGCATCTCACAGAAGCATCAATACTGGGAGTTCATATGACCTGAATATTGGAACATTGATAGTTTGTAACAGTGACGAGTGGTGCTTTCAACATTGGTTTAAGCGTTAGGGGTCCAGGAGTTGCGGGTTCAAGGGTTTCTTCTTTTGACAGTAATAACAGCTGGGTCCTGCCATTTGGCAGTGGAAGAGTAAGTGGCTTGTAGTCAGAAGAGTTTCTCTTTTCGCTGCTGTGAAAGTATTCACACACAGCGAGTTGGTGAACGGAGGCTCCACCTCCCTGCATTCAAAAACATTATTTCCCGCGAAGCGGCCATAAAGTGGCAATGTAAATTGGTTGCAGTGTGCAGTGTTAGTCTTTACCCTGCTGTGAAAGGATTCCCACACAGCGTGTTGGTGAGCAGAGGCTCTGCCTCCCTGCATTCAAAGATGTTCTTTCCCGCAAAGTGGCAGATTAAGTGGCTTGCAGTTTGCAGTCAGCTGTCGGATGGCGGTGGGGGCCGGAAGGATTCGAATGCAAAATGTACGTGACCCAGAGGAACTTATTATTCTGAAATGCAGTGTTTTTGTGCACTGCGCATGGCAGTGGTTGTAGTGCCTTGTTCTTGGAGCTACCGTAATTGCAGCCATAACTGAAGTTTGCTGTCTGCTCAGCTGCTGACTAGTGACTAGAGGCAGTATTCATTGCACTAGCTCAGCACTTGGGAACTGGGGCAAGTATGTAAGTTTGTGAGTTCGGCAGTTTGGGTGAAGCGTGGCAGTGAATGGTGGGAAAAAATACACATGTTGGACCATCAGGGGTAAAATGGGATTCATCTTTTTGAGCTGCTGTGTTTGTAGGCTTAAAGTGATGCACAGAATGCAGAGGAGTTGAGGATAGTGCATTCTGAGAGTATTGTTGTTTTGGCAGGCTGCTCTGTGCTCCTGAGAAATTCCTGGCCTGTATTTTGAAGTGACTGGCAATTGTGGTGACTACTATTGAGAATGTGTGGAAAGACAAAAAAATACAACTTGAGAAGTTTTGAGCCTACTCCTTTGGAGAAAGAAGTTCAACTGGGTGATCAAATGAAGATCACCCCATACAAAAACATATAGCCAAGCTGCTCAGGTTGCTCGATCCATATTCGACACAGTTATCCTAGGAATAGTGTGAGAAATCAATGAAGGAATTGACATTTTCGGGGCCAGTGCTTAGTGACATAGAAAGACCGGCTAGTACATCTTTGATGGAGGCGTGTCTTAGTCTGGAAGATGAAATCCAGGCTTTGGAGATGCATCTTCACATCCAAGTGTATCCCGGAATATGTTTTAATCTCCTGAGAATAAGGAGGAGGTGGTTGAAGACATGGGTGTTGAAGACAGAGTGCACAGGCATTCCTTGGTGGGCGATCGCTCCTCTTTGCCTTTTCAGGTAGAAGATAATTTCCATCAAGAGTCGTCCCAGGCTGGAGGTAGCTTGCTTACTGCCTTGAATCTGGTCCTACAGTCATTCATTAGACTTTATAACACTGTTGATCTGGAGGTGAGATCAGGTGCCTCAATATTAACTGAATTGATAAAGTGAATATTAACTCGGGACCAACGGTGTAAGAAAGTAAAGAATAACACTGTCCACGATGTTGCAAATAGTCCTTTGGTGAACGCTGTGGTTGGAAATTTTGAAGTTGCTCTTGAATTGAATTCTAGTATAAACAAGGAACAGGGCCACGTTTTTCAATCTGGCCAGCCTGTTTCCCAGTATAAGAAATGAGCCCAGGTCGTATTACTAAAAAATGAAAAAACATGAAAGTACCAGCAAAACAAACAAACAAGGGATCGAGAACATTCCTAAGGTACGTCCTGAGTGCAATTTGGCAGAGAGAACCATATTCATCAAAAAAAGTAAAAAGGATGCTCTAGTTCATGAGAAAATAGTAATCAAGGACACTCAACAGCAATCTGAGATGAATAAGGCTGTTCATGAAGAAGTTAATTTAGATACCAACAGGCATAGTGATGGTATGATTGCCAAGGAGTGTGGGGATATAAGTAATAAAAGAAAAAAGGGAAGTGAAAAGAAAGACATGAGGGAGGGACAATGTCGAGGTTGGTGAATTGGAACAGTCTGTGATTGAAATTAATAGAAGAGTTGATCTGACAGGAGGCGAGGTGTTCATTGATACGGTCAACCATTCCATCCTCATAAAACAACTCTGTGACAACCTCAGCATCACCGACTGGGCACGGGACTGGCTGACCTCTTTCCTCACTAACCACCCTTCCTAGCTACAATTGGGCCATTTCTCTTCCTCCACCACCTTCTCTACCAGTGGTGTCGCCCAGGGCTATATCCTATCACCTTGGCTCTTCAACATCTATCTCGCCCCTCTTGCTCACCTGATCTCCTCCTTCTCTCCTCATTTCCAATGTTTTGCCAATGACACACAACTTTCCATCAAACTACCCACTACCTCCCCTTCTTCCTCCTCTCTCATCCCCACCTGTCTGTATGCCATTCAGACATGGTGTGCAGCAAATTATCCCTGTTTCAATACCAGTAAAACGGAGATCCTGCTAATCAGGACAACTGTGCCTTTGCCAAAAACCTTGGGGTCCTTATTGTCTCAACGCTTTCCTTCACCCCTCACATCATGGACCTTACCAAAAAGTCCCACTTTCAGCTTCACTGCCTCAGAGTCATTTTTCCTTTTCTTACCTTCTCCCAGAAGCTCAATGTCTCCAGAGCTCTGGTCCTTTCCAGGCTGGACAACTGCAACACCCTCTTTCTCAATCTCACTCTCCCCTTTCTTCACCACCTTCAGGTAATCCAGAATAAGGATGCAAGACTTATCCTTGGCCTCAAGCCCAGGGACCATATTGCGCCAACCCTAAAATCTCTCCACTAGCTCCTGGTTGCTGCAAGGATCACATTCAAGACCCTCTGCAGCATCCACAATGCCCCACTGTATCTCCCTGCTGGACCTTGCCTGGTGGCTCCACACACCACTCCTGAGAGCTGCCATACTAGCACTTAGCCTGAGCTGCTCCTCCTGGCTCCCCTTGGCACTTACCTCTTGGGCCCTCCTCCAGCACGTGTCCATTCCTCTGCTCCCCTTTTCCATCCCCCTCCTCTGCACTCCTCTTCAATGCACTTGCATGGTCAAATGGCCAAATGTCACAAGGCCTAGTAGGACCATGACCGTTTATATATTGTAGAAATGAAGTGAATGAGAATATAATTGTATCGTTGGTGGAAACATGTCCAAGTGAAACAGATATATATAAATTGGCTTCTAAACCTTTGATGTCACACGAGACGGTGGCAAGGACAAATCATGTGAATGGCTCCAGTTTCTGCAAACAATTCACTGATATTCATATTTGAATCATTGTTGGAGGAAGATCATGATATCCCTCTGAATAGGACAAGGATTTTAACTTTATTCAGTATTGCATAACAATTGACAGCTATTGCTTCGTCTGACTTGAATTTTGTTGACCTGTTTGATGAATCATGGGCTGGTAAATGTGCAGTACACTTTCACTAAAAATTAATTAAAAATCTGGTTCAGGCTACCCATGAAGACATAGTGATGAGAGGATTCAAAACACAGACTCCAAGGCCTCGTCAAGCTAGCGACAATGACTATTATGATGAATGTAATAGGTTTGTGAAACAGACAAAGAATACAAAATGTACAATCGATGATCAAGAGCCATCGAGTTGGGCCTGGTTGACTTTCACACTGACAAACTCAATTGGGAATTAACCAGGGTTTAGAAAAAGAGGACGTTAATTTGCTGTGTTGGAACTCACAAGGTGTTACACTCTGCGGGGACGTTGGAGCATGGTTGCAGCCATCCAGGACCTGGATTCTTTGGATTAGGCTTCTCCCCCTGCTTCTGTGTGGTGGACTGCTCTGGTGGTTGGTATGGTGGACTGTTCTGGTGGTTGGAACTGCCCCTGTGAGGATACGAGAGGTTGTGAGGATGCTGTGATATAGCTGTGATTCTCGAACCTTTTCTCCCAGAATGTGGTGAGCATGCATTTGCCCATGTACTCTCACCTGTTTAACTATGATGATGAGCACTCCATCCTGCTTCTTAAGTGCAGGGGTGCTTTAATCAGACCTAGTTCCTTCATTGGTCCATGTGCGTGGCAGTCCAGACCGGCTGTGACTGACCCACTTCGAAGGTAAGTGTTCTTCAACAATGATTATTGTCCGTGCTTATTTGCAATGTCTGTTTTCCCATGATTAGTGTTCGTATCCCTAATAATGTCTCTCCTTCTCCCCAATAGGTGATGATTGCCCAGCAGAGTTGCAGGCCTGTAAGTGAGCCCAAACGAAGCCCTGAGGAGTTTGCAATGTCCCAAAATAGATGGTAAGTTTGGCATAGTCAGCGCGAAGGTAGAATAGCGCTCAACCTTAGAAAATTGTCTTTATGTGGCTTCTGACCTTATTTGCCCTTTTCTCCTGTAGGTTTGGCCTGGCGACGTCAGATGATGAACCGCTGTCCGAGGATCTTTCGGCGAGTGATGGATGGCTGCACCCACGAGGACGCTGGTAGAGAAGAGCTCTTGCGTATGTTTTGGACCTGGAGAACAGGTAAGGAGCGCTGCAGGCGATCGTCTTGCTGGAGTCATGTAAGATGCGCTCCAGCCGATGCTATTGCCGAAATCAGGTAAAATGCGCTTCAGGCGATGGCATTGCCGGTATCAGGTAAGATGCGCTTCAGGCCATGGTATTGCCAGAATCAGGTACAATGCGCTTCAGGCGATGTCCAGCCGGGATCAGGTAAGATGTGATTCAGGTGATGGTATTACCAGAATCAGGCAAGATGTGCTCCATGCGATGGTCTTGCTGAAATCAGGTAAGAGGCGCTTCAGGCGATGGTTTTCTGTAATCAGGTAAGAAGCGCTCCAGGCGGCAGTGAGGGTTACGCTGCATGAGCAGCCTAATGCGAAGCGCTGGCATGCGGGTGGGGCAGGCTTAAATAGCCTGGTCCCAGCCACGCCCCCATTGCTCTGCTTGATGGCTCCACCCTACCACTCCTAGAAGATGCTTCACGTGTAGCCCAATGCATTCCTACGGCCACACCCAGCCTGGATGCACATGGGGGCCCTGCAAGAGATGAAATAACACGTGCACTAGGAATAAAGTGTGCAGAGCACACTTTTTCATGAACCTGGCACCAAAGGCGCCAGGACTGGGTCCAACTGGATCCTTTAAGTGACATAACTTGTGGTCCTTGCCCTGTGGCCATGGCACAAGGGCATTACATTTTTTGAAAGCTGATAAGAGAAATCTAATTATTGAATATCATGCTGATACAAGAGACCTGGTTGAATGTTGAGCCAACTTTAGACAGTTTAATTCTTGATGCCTAAGTGGCCATAAAATGGAAAAAAAGTAAAGTGTTGGGAGGTATTCTCACAGCAGTAAAATATGTTCAAGGTACAGTGATTGAAAAGGTTAGGACCATGTCTGAGGCGTTCTTGGCAAAGCGTGTTTTTGACACCTATGGCATAACAGTAACAAGGACCCTTGTGATAAACATCTTTTTCAATCCTGTGCATGTTCATATTGACAATGTGATTAACGAGTTGGAAAATTAAAATTTACTGATAGAATGGTCTAGTTAATACGGTGCAGGTCCTATAATGATAGCAAGGGATTTTATCTGTATACGTCCTAGTATTGAACTGTCATTTGATGAGTTATATGAGGATAGAAAGGAAGGGTGTAAAGTTGTAACTACAGAATTGGGGAAAAAACGGAAATATGGATGGACTTGGGCATGTTTTATGGCAAGATGTGAATTTAGTCAACCTAACGCATATTTCAGTATAGAATCAGGTCTTCAACAAACCAGGTTTGGTATTACTTCCTCTTCAACGATAGAGTAAATTTTTCTTGCAAACGTTGATTGTAAGGTTATATGTGATTTTCAAATACTAAAAACAGGTTCCAGTGATCACGCTATGTTAAAAAACTAATTTTTGGAAACCAGGTATAAGACAGCATGATGTAAAGTCTACATGTAGCAATCTTGTGATTAACTCTGCAGGTAATAGCTTAGTCCAGTTTATTAAAAATAGTGTTAGAGTGAACAGGGATTTGGTTAAATATTGTCAGAGTTTAACTGATGAAGAAAAGAATGTTTATTGTTCACCTAATGAGTTCACTAATAAACTTATTATGCTTAAAGGATGGGTTAGTACTGAAGCTAAATGGAAGCACAAGATGTTTACTGAGGACAAAGGGAAGCCTTTTGATAAAATAGTAAACACCCAGAAACAAAAGATCAGAAGCAATATTAGGAAATGTGAGGGATCATAAATGTGAGTCGACACAAGGTTCTTATATTCTTGGTTAAAGACAATTTAATTAAATAAAAATAGGTTGGGAAAATGCCTCTCTAGCTGTATTCTAAAGTGTAACTTCCCTATATAGAAAGCAAAACAAATGATCTGTCTGTGTCAGGATGTCAGTAACTGAAAAGCCATCCTTGTGTACAACACATTCTATCCTGACCCTGACACTATAAACAAACAACAAAAGGTGCAAGGAAATGTCTTCAAATGGATATTAGAAAAAAATGTTAAAAAACAAAAGTGTAAGAATGGCTCCAACAAAAATGTTCTTCAAAGTAAAGACCCGTGTGCCCAGAGGATGGTCAGCTTCCCCTGGACTGTTCAAAACCAAAAATATAAGAAGGACTACAACAAAAAATGTTCTCATAGGTAAAGACCCCTGGGCCCATTGGGTGGTCCACTTTCCCTGGATTGTTCAAAGCCAAAAGTATGACAATGATGCCAACACAAATATTCTCCTCGGTAAAGACCCTTGGATCCAGTGGTTGGTCCCCTTCCACTGGATTCTTAAACAGGATGGCAAAAATATCCATTAGCGAACAGTTCCTTTGTGTCTTCACTGGACTCACAAAGTTCTTGTTCAAGCAAAACGTTCTGTGATAATCTTTCTGTAGAAGGTCTTTTAATTTTGAAGATTACTTGATGTACGCCCCACCAGGAATATTTATACAATTTCAGCTGGTGTGTATAATCACCTGCCAGGGCGGCTCTTTAAGGTTTTCAGATCACCTGTTATACTCTCCTTCCAGGAATCTTTGTACACTTTCAAGTGCCTTGTGTGCTCGCCTGCAAGGGCTTCACTTATGGGTTTTTCAGATCTCCTGTTAGGCTCTCCTGCCAGGAATCATTGTACAATGTCAGCTGCCTGGTGTTTCCTCATGCCAGGACATCTTATGTATTTCACAGTGCTTTGATATAACTTCAGCTGCCTGGGTTATTCACCTGCCAGGACTTCTTATGTGTTTCACAGTTCCTTGATACACCACAACAGCGTATACCATAAACTGCTTGGTATATCTATCTATGGTAATACTTGCTAAAACGTATTTGCTTAAATGTCTCCCCTGAACTGGCAGCTCATGCATCTGTACATGATTGGGGTTTGTGTTTGTACTGTGCCTTGTCTGCATTCAAACATTGTTCTTATTGAGCCTTGGGTTTGCACTTTGCCTTGACTGCATTCAAACACACTTTGCAATTGAATTTTGTCTTGTCTGCATTCAAATATTCTTCTTATTGGGTATTGAATGTGTACTTTGCCATTGTGTATTTTCTGCATTAGCAATCTTGTACCATTCAATCACTTGTTGACATGCTTGTCTGAATGCCCCCGGTGTGGGCAGACTCGCTGGCTTCTCCCAGCATCTCTGATTCTGCATGGGCCTCTGCGGTATGGCTTCTTCACCTCTTTCAAGTTTGAAGTGTGCGGTCATTTCTCCAGCAATATGTGCAGCTTCGCGGTCACACAGCAGCTTTCCTTCTCAGCATGGGCTGGAGAATGCTGCCTTGCTGAGCGAACCAAACTCCAGGATCTCCTGCACGCCTTCCAGCATCTCCACAGCCCTTCCTGTTCACAAGGGGCATTTCTCCTCCTGTCCCGATGGCCTTAGCTTCTTTCGCTAGCCCTGTCAATCTGCCTTGCAATCGGGAGCCTCAGCATGGACGGCAATGTCTCCTCATGCACTGCTCTCCCTCATAGTGTGGTTGCTATCTTTAAATATCCAGCTCACTGAAGGTTTAGAAAAACAACTAGTCTGCATGTTGTACGTTGAGCTCCTGCCACTTTGCACAAACACCCTTGTCCTCTGTCTCGTCTCAGTACCTGGGTGGTTATGGGAACTGGAGTCCATGACTGACTTTGGGCTTTTAACTTTTAGATGTTTTTTCTCATGGATTTTACTTGAAGATGCATCCAAACTAAAAGGTGTTATGTGTGAGTTGTGGGTGTTTGGTTGAAAGGTGAGGGGCTAACTAGAATGATGTAGAGAAAAGGTTTCCTGACTTGACTATAGGCCATTAAGGTCTTGGTTGTCCGGGGTACTTCACGGGAAAGGGAGACAGTCACAAAAATTGGTTAAAGAATTATAAAATTCAGACTTATATAAAAGGAGATCAGGACTTCTTACTGGCGATAGCTAATAAAGAGGCTAGAGCGTTTGAACCAAGAGGACCCAGGGCCATACCCCCTGCTCAGACATCAGGTAAGCATGTACCAACATGTGTTTACTCCCGCTGTCCCCACAGGCCATCCCCACACCCTCTGCCACCCTTGTGATGTTCCCTTGTGCTCCCTCCCATCTCGCACACAGGTGTTGCCTGTTTTTATTGATTATCCTACCCTGCCCCTCCAGCCTACGTCTGCAGGAGTCTGTCCTGATACATTCAGGAAACACCATTGCGTCTTGTGGCCAATGCTGGATTTGACTTTTATGGACTTCAATAATTCATGGTGCGTCACTCTTACTCAAATCTCATGCTAGACTTCCTTTGCATCTTGTACTCATGTTGGCCCTGAATCATGCTGTTCCCATCTTCATCTTGTATCCTGGCTTGCAGCATTATAGGCCCCATTAGGACCCTGGCGCTCCTGTAATGAACGGTGCCGGTACGGGACCAGCACTGTTCATTACAGGATGGCCTATTACGAAGCCTGCTAACGGGTCCCGCTTTTCACATCTGGTCTGACCAAATGTGAAAAGTGGGACCCGCTAGCAGGCCAGGATGCTAACAACAGGCCCGTCATTAACGGGCCCATTCTTAGCATCCTCCCATTCCCATTGAGCCCTATCGGGCTCAATGGGAATCGGGATTGATTTTAACGGGTCCAAGAAAAGGGCAATTACAGGGTCCGCCAAGATAGGCATAACCCGGTTATTGCCCTTTTCTTGTACCCGGTAAAAAATCATTACCGGCAGCAGCCGTGCCCTTAATAAGGGCACGGCTACCGCCAGGGTCGTAATGAGGCCCTATGTCTTAATACTGACTTCTACAATTGTATTTGTTCTCCCCTCTTGCTTCTCCACTCTTTTTAAATGTTTAATCTCTGTTCTCTCCTCCTCTCCCTTTCTCCCTTTTCCCATCTCCTTCCCTTACTCGATCAGAATTGTCCCTTGACCTAGTATGATGGCACCTCGTTTGGCTCCTCTCCCCTCCCCTTACTTGTTTTTTTCCCCTCCCCCCTCCAGCACTATCTGAAATGTCACCAGGCCTAGTATGATAGTTGCTTGTCTTGTTCCTCCACTCCCTTTTTCCCACCCTCTCCTTTTGCGCCTTTTGTTTTTCTCCGGCTCTACCATAAATGTCGTCAGGCCTAAGTACAGTAGTCGCCTGTCTGTTTCCATTTCCTCACCACTCTCCCCCTCCCTTCCTTTTCTATGTCTTAGCTCTTGCACTATCTGAAATGTAGTCAGGCCGAGTGCAATAGTTAATTTCACATCCTTACTGTTCATGGCCTGTAAGAATGTAATTGTATTTTCCCTTGTTCCCTCCTTGCCTTGAAGCGCTTTGTAACACATTGTGTATAGGTGCTATATAAATAAACTATCACATCATATCATATCAAATCTTGTTGAAATTGAAAAAAAGGTATCAGAGTCAATTGAAACTACATCAATTTTGTGTTGCTGAAGGAGAAGGGGTGAAACACTTTTCCATGAGTTTTGGTGACAATGGAGTCGACCAGGTTGTGGAAAAGCCACCTAAAATATCGGGAGAGCAGTGGAAATATAAGTTTGACAGCAATGATATTGAGTTGTGCATTGAAAGGTCAAAAAATGCTGGATTGGATCCTGTGGACTAGATGGCATGTCAGGCTGATTACTTAACAATGTTGAGAAGCAGGGGCGAAAGTCCCAGGCCCCCAGGCGATTCAGGACGAGGCAGTTGAAGAAGGAGATGTTGTAGGGGAGCTGGGAGAATGGTGAGGGCCCACTCCTAGAATCTGCATCATAGTGGACACGTAGTGAATATTAACATTAGAATCATTGTGTGTATTGAAACTCCATTTTAGAAGTTAGATACCATTTTGCAGTTGAGGTCTACTGCCACGACTATGCTAGTACATGTATATTCAGCCCCGGGGGTTAGAAGGATGTGTGTGTGCTTTTCTCTCACAGCCCTGGTAGTTTCGCAGAAGGTTAATTTCTTGAACAGCACACACACACACGCACACACACACACACACACACACGCACACACACACATACACACGCACACGTGTTTGTTGCATCTTATCAGCAGGGCATGCAACCCAGAAGAAATGTGCCCTGCAAGGCCACAAGAGAGCCGGAATGGCAGAAAAGGGGGTGAGGGCCAAGGGCTTCACTGTCCTGAAAATATAAGTCGTAGTGGCCAACGATCCCCAAGCCCCATTTACAAATATTTGAGTACATTGACCAGCCCAAGACCCTTGGTCATAAAACAGTAAAATGACCGATTGATCAGTAAAATCAGAGAACGAGGGCAATCTGCCCCACTGTTAGTTCATGTGATTTGTGCTGTGAAGTGCTAGGGGAGAAAGTAACACATTTATACCACTGGTGGGAAATATGTGGAGGTGCCAACGTGTCTGGGAAAGTAGCAGGGGCAGGTGTGGTTCTGAAAAGTTATCGCAACCTCAAAAGTAGCCGCCTCGCTCATGTCCTTGGTACCAGGTGCACTGTAGAGCTGTGAAATTATGACCTGTATAAATAATTACCAATTACTGGCTTTGTGTTGAATGATAACAGAAGAAGATCCCTATGTGTAAGAAGATGAACAGAAGATGCTGGGACCAATTGCCTGCCATCCCGTATGGAGCAGGCTATATGTGCATAGGGTCATACTGTTAGAATAGGGTCATACTGTTTCTGAACTCGGCTCTGGTGAACAGATGTTCAGGAGGCCACCCTTGTTTAGTGAAACAGTGAACACTTCTGCGAAGTTATCCAAGACAATCCAAGGTAGCTTGGAGAGCAGCCAAGGCTAAGTCTTAGGGGTAGTGGGTGTGATCTAAGGTCTTGGATGAGCACACACAGTGTGACGACAAGAATTACCCTTAGAAAGTGGCATATCAAAAATAAACAATTAATTACGCCCAAAACAATCAGAAGTGATTAATGGCAAACATAGTAATACTACTACTTAAACACACACTATGTAAAATATATATACAGTCACTTTTTGGTCAACGCAGTAAAGCGCGGATTCACGCCAAAACCTGTGAGGAGGGAAAGCAAACAAGCTTTATCACAATGGACCACTCCAGAAATGGATATCCCTAATTTAAGAAGTCCAGCCCTATGACGATTGGAGCCTTGTGCTCAATGTTATGTTTGTGCGTAAAAATGTTTGTCAATGTGTAAAGCTCACAAGGGACAAACTTCAATGGAAAGTAAAAGATAGACATCAACACTGGAGTGCAGGGAGTTCGATTATAAAGAGTCAGAGGTGGGTCCGCTACAGAGAAGAAAGCTGTCCCCAACTTTCTGATCACTATAGAAGGCAAGAGCCACCTAAGCCAAGGCAAGGACCACCAGGGACACTTTGTGCGTAAAAACAGTGTGGATGAAATATGGGCCACCGGTAAGTGGTATCATTACTCACCACCCTTATCTCCCTCCATGTTCCTAATTGACACCCTTGAAGAAGGTCGCCAGGACTACTTGGTTGTGCTTCAAAGTGCACGGGCGCTGCGGGTGCGGATGCAGGTCTGGTTTACAACTGGAGCTGGATCTCCCATCACGAATGCAGGACAAAGAAAGCACTAATTTAGCTGTTCTGAGGACAAGTGAAGAAAGGTCGGAAAGTAACCAGCAGCAACCGCTACTGTAGCACAGTAATGTAGGAGCACCCAAGTCTCGCAGACTGATGCACGCTTCTCTCTCGTGGCCCAAAGCAGTAGGGATAGTGTGATTTGGCAAGAAGAGGCTATTCAGTGTGAACTAGGCTTCTCCCAAAGCTGAGCCAAAACCCGATGTAGAAACGCTGCAGCATGGGTGCCATGGTACAAGATGGTCAGTCCACTGGAGGGCCCAGGGACACCTCTGAGAAGTCTTGTTTGAAAGGCACCAAGGAGGCATTGAGAGTGATTGGTCCCACCACACAAAGAGGTTGAAGCACCTCTGCAGGTCTTCAGAGATTGAGCACAAAGCAGGGTTCTACCAGGACAACATCAGACTCAGGGTGCCAAAACTTCTCTGTGTGGTTTCGGATAGTCCTTGGATCTGCTTTACTTCCCAGATACTTGGCTCAGTCTATAGGTCAATTTGGACCTATGGGTGATCTGAGGGTCTGCCCCCTCCTCATCCCAAATTCTATTGAGTGCTCACACCCAGCTGGCAAATGAGGGAGATCTGCCCCACTCATGCATGCCATGAGTGGTCCAATCAGGAACCACTGCAGCTCTCATGCTCTCATGCATACCACACATCCTGGCACCAGTAGCGTGGATTGGGACTAGACAGTCACATCTCACTTCCTGGTTACCCACACACGTGACATGCAGTAGCCTGCAAAATGCTCTGTTTTTTGCGGGTGATTCCCTGGGACCCTCAGACCAGGAGGAAGGCCAAATGACAAAATGGCCAAAGGAGAGGACAAAAGACCTTGTGGCATGGACATGATGGGCTCTAGCCACAGTCATGAGTCAAACACGATAAGTGTGGTATGGCTCAGTAAAAGTACATAAAAATATGTGAACATGTTATTGCTGTCACCAGTTCACTCCTAAGCACTTTGTCCAGTTACCAGAAAATCCTTAAGGGATGTCTAAGGCGCCATAACACAAGAACCCCAGTGCGCGATACTGTAATGTACTTTACGCACTGTAATACAGTTGCGAAAAGTGGCAACAAAGTCACAGGACTAAGGGAAACAATGCTTCCCAGTACTGACTGTCAGACAGACAAGTCAGTTTTCCCATAACGATGAGCAAAAGCCCAGTGGAGTGAAGCTGAATGCTGTGCTTCACTGGTAGGAAATCAGGACAGGAGGCTAAAACAAAAGCAAAAAGTTGGGGGGGTCCACAAATAACCTAAAACACACCAACCAGCTACCTGGATATGTGACCTATGTTATGCACGTCAGTCATGACGCTAGGTTCCCTAAAGTTATTGGTCATGCTGATTTTTCCAGAGCGCTCCATAGCAGTAGAGTTCTTTGTTGACACTTACTTGTATTTTTATGAGATTAAACCATGTTCTCCTTTCAAGAGGTGTGCTGGAAATTTTTCCTTGTATTAAATGATCTTATGACGTGAGTGGAAAGTATAGAGATTCAGCCCCCTGCAAACGGGGTATAGGAGAGGGATATGTACAGTGATTAGTAATTTTGCATTCTCCTCCTGTATTGCGCAAGCAGGAGGTGCAACGGGGAGAATATTGTATGTGGCAAGCCTGGATCTGTTCTCATCCTTTGATACTGTTAATAGATCAAGATTATGGGAGAAGCTGACTAGGCAGGGGATCGATCCAGGCTTACTGCACATGCTACAGTTATTGTATTCTGACAATGAGGTTAGAGTAAGAATAAATGTTGAGGGGGAGCTTTCGTATGCAATAAAAGTAGGGAAAGGACTTGGCTGTGCCATTGCACTGACACTGTTTAATTTATAAATAGCTGATCAGTGGGAAGAAAGTCTGCATGGAATGGTTATCCTCCTTATCTCAAAGGTCATAGAGTAAACTGCATAGCATATGCTGATGACCATCTTCTACTTGACTTCACAACAGCAGGGTTACAACGCTCACTCAATGGGGTTGCCTCCTACTTATGTGATAACAAATTGGTCCTTAATCTAGTCAAATCTTTGATAATGACTATAAGAAGTAAGAGACAGAGAGAAAAATATTTTTGGTTAGTTAATAAACAACGAATTAAGGAGGTTGAATCATTGTGTTATCTGCAACTTATTTTTTAAACAAAGAAAGCCTGTAAGACAAAAAAAAATAGAAGCAAGGAAAAGGCAAGAGCTTGTATTTCTTTGATGAAATTGATTGCACATAGACTATGTGCCTTTTCTTTGCTCCCATTTATGGAATTTTATCACAGAAAGTTTCAACTATGGTACTATATAGAACTGAATAAGTTCCCTTTACTAACAAATCGTATTTTGATATTCTGGAAGGATGTATATGGAAAGATGTCCTTTGTCTGTCTAATTCAGTGCCAATTAGTGTAATAAGGCTAGAGCTTGGGGTGCAATGGTGGTGTATAATAAATGTATTCCACTGTTTAGGAAAGTCATACATATAGAAAATCCTAGCGCCATCTTTATTTTAGGTGAGATGATGAGAGCAAACTCCAATTTGTACCTTTGGAAGTTTAGTAAATGTTGTGGGAGATTTATTCAAGCAATGGATATTAATTGCAATGACTCAGAATGGGCTAAGAAAAAGAAAATCAGAAGGTGATACAAAATTGTGGACAATGATGATCTACTCAGACTGAAAATATACAGAATTAGGTCTCTCTGGAATTAAATTATATTCAATGAAATTTCCCTTGCAATTATTTAGAGCTTGGTATATGAGATTCCAATTTAAATATCTTCCGACTTTGGTGCTTATTGGTCTAAAACAGAATATTCCCTGATAGTTAAGATCTTGTAGACTCTGCAATGCCAATTGTATAAAGACTTTCTTTCATGTAGTTATGGCATGCCTGTTATTAGTAATTATTAGGGCAACGTTTTGGAGCCCTTTTGTGCACTCATTTTCGGCAGTTATTACATCAAATCTGTCCTTAATACTTGCTTTGGTAAGACTTCTAATGGTTATTTTTACTGAATTGAAACAAGTTGCAAAACAAGGAAATTCAATTTTACAACAATTTTGTGGAACAGACATATGAATACAATTTAACTGTCACTTGTTTATTAATATTTTGATTTGTCAGATTTTATGTTTATTTTTAAGAAATTAGAAATTAATTGTGTTAACATAAAATGGTATTTACGATGTGTTAGAGAATCAATAGTTGTATTAGAGGGAATGAGAGGATTCTATTCATAGAAGTATTTTTTTGTATTGTGATTTTATGATTGTTATAGGTGATTACATTTCTCTAAAGTATGATGAGTAGCAAAAACACACAAGAAAAGAGAATGTGACAGTTTCATTGTCATCAGCGCCTGCAGGGTACTGAAGAGCATTAGTCTGATATTGGCTGACCATGAAAACGGACCTCTGCTTTGGATTCAACATGATGATGGAAGACTACCAGGAATTTACAGTTGAAATGAGCAATTTGTGTGACCCAGCACAATGTTTGAGGCACAAGGATGGATTACAAAGGATTCAAATTTGAGCAAGGCTGCTCTTTTTACCAGGGTGCAGCAGCAGATTGATGAAGTTCAGGTCACATGATAAGGTTGCATTATACGATTCAATGCCACAGATTGTACAATATCGAAGCAAAAGGAGGAGTCTCCAATCCAGATTATGCAGAACTCAGAACTGGTTAGACCCACCAGTTCAAGGGACGTAGGCATTGTGGAAGGTCTCCCCTGTCAAAGAAATTGCAGAACTTTACTTTGTGATAGAAGATTAGGCAATGGCTGTTCCAGCAGCAGTCTTCCAACATCGCTCTACAGCCTCTCATACATCAAATTCTTTGCTCCATTGCAATGCGTCCAGATCCCCAACTGATATATAGAAATCTGACTGAGGGAACCCAGTCTACCTATCAGGGAACAAGCAACATGCAACCTCTGGGTGGCTGTCCAATCATGGACTGCTTGCTCAGGTACTGTCATGACCTCACTCAGGTATGGAATGCATACTGGGGCTGTTAGGTGTTCCTTACCCTGCCCAGACCAGAAGCACACACAAGACTACATCTCATGTTCTGGCCAGAGCCCGCAAAGAGAATGACAATTTATGTCCATAACCTATCCCAATCTGGAAGAAAGAAAGTCAACAAAGCCAGTGAGTCAAAAAGGACAGGCCTCAAATAACAAGATCAGTCATGTTTGTCACTGGATTTGTAAAATGGCTACCTTGTAGTAAAAACAGATGCAGTGCACAGTAGTGATATGATAATGATATGATATGATATGAAAAGTCATTTATAACGTGCCTGTACACAAGTGTTTCTAGGCACAACAAGACAAGGAAGGGAAGACAAAAGAGGACAAAACAATGTTCTTACTGGGCCTTGTGTCCTTCAGATCATGCAAGTGTGGGGGGGAGTATCAGGGCTGAGTGGGAGGGGAGAGTGCAAGGAATGCATAAGTGCTACCAGGGAGGTGGCTCATACGTGCAGATAGTCAGGAGACTGTAGGATTGCATATATAGTCCCTAAGTGGTTGTGAGGCTCATAAGCCGTTCAAGGGCCACTGGTCGTGCAGGAGCCTGATCCCATAGGTTCAGTGGGTGGCCAGGTAACCAGAATGTGCAGCAGACAGGGACATCAGCAAGGCAGAGGGAGAGAGAAAGCGGAAGTGAAAAGGAAGGTCTTGAATTGCTTCCTGAACCTTACGTGGTCCTGCTTAAGTGTGAGAGAGGGCAGGGAGGCTGTTCCAGAGGGAGGCTCCAGTCGAGGTTAGAGATCTACCCCCCGTTCTGTATCTGGAGAAGCGTCTGACCCTCAAAGAGTTAGGGGCGGATGAGCGGAGGGCATGAGAAGGAAGATGCATAGGAAGAGAAAGTTGGATGTAGTGCACCTAAAATGTGTGAAAATAAGATATCACTGCCACCAGCCTGCCTGGGTTGTGCCTTACATGGAGCAAATATCCATTAAATAAAACGAGTTGGGAAACAAGGTTCCACCTGCACTAGTGTCCCTGAAGGAGTCATTGGGGCCACACCTTAGATACTAATGGAGGACTCAGTCCCCTTTGACTGGAAGTCTTAAGGACTAACTAGTGCCCCCAAAACAAGCAAGTGAGTGAGGTTAAAAATACCTCAATCACAAACATCAGTTCAGGATAACACAAACTGTCAGCATACATATACTCAGGGTCCCATTGAACGATAAAGATCCCAACAGTGCATTGAATGAGCCTAATATATCATGCTAGTGCATATGGTAATACTGATTCCTGTCCTGTATTTGCTTGGCTGTCCATTCTGTCAATTGTTAACAGCTCCTTCCCATCAAAGAACAGGTTCAAATCTTTGTGGTGAGCGTGTAGTAGGAAGTATCTAGACTCAAGCCATGTGTGGCTATCTTTGTCACTCACCTGGAAGCTGTATGCATGTGTCCACACAGAATGGCAGGCAAAATGAAATTCCTCTCGTTACTCTTTGATGCACACTCATTTTCCTTCCAGCCTGTTTGCAAATGCATTTTGGAGCATTGGGTGTCCCCTTCTGTATCAAATATTTTAAAAAGTAGACAGATTACCCCAAGCCAGCAAACAATATCTATGGTGCTTTGTTCTGAAGTTGTTTCTTATTTGGTACAAATATATCCAGCAGTTTTCGCACTACAGTTTTTCAATCAATGATGCACATTTACTGTATGGGAAAATGAAAGGGACTATGCTGAAACCACTTTTTTTCTTTTCTAAAAAATGTTTTTTACCCAAAATGTCCAGTTTGGGGAAGGGGTGACAATCTTTTATTTGGGACGATTTCATCCATATCAAGTCAAACATCAGACGTTATTAGCAATTTCATTTTTGGAAAAATCTATGGACACAGGCTTCAACTCAACAATAGGGTGGTGACTGCGTCCCTGTTTTATAAAATTTAGTTAAGGGAAAGTTAAGGTACAGTTAAGGAGATCAGATTGAACACATCAAAAGCCTTAACATTAAGAGGATGTGGGAAGTGAGGATCCTCTTAATTTTCTGTTCCTCTTGTTGCAAAGCCTCTGATGCACAATGAAATATCATTCAGGGCCTGTGCCCCACCCTCCTGTCTAACATTGTAAGTCAGAAGCATTGTACCTTGAGGCAGCAGGCTGCCCTTATTATAGGCATGTACATTAGAAAATAAGTGACACTGCACACATTTATTTAGGACAACATACACACATAAAGAAATACCTAAATTGCACACAACATAGATAACACAGAATATAGATTTCTGATATAGAATATAGGTCAGCAAAACGCAGCAATTTCTCCCAAAATGCATGCCACATCATGTATTACAAATAAACTACAGGCCTTAAATCACATGGAAATTTAAAAGGGTTGAACAAATAGAAAATATACTGCTGTGTGTAACTGAGAAAGGGAGGGCTTGGATAGAGGCCAATGTGCAGTGAATCAGCAGTTTAAATGGTAAGAATCTACAGTTTTCAATGGTATTGCTCACAAATGAAACTGACATAGAGTCAGAAAAAGATAAGGAAGAGAAATCAGCCAATGAGAAATTAGACAGCTAATCTTTGTCCTTGGTGGACTGTCTGGAGCAATGTATCATCCCAGAACTGCTTTTTTCTAGTTTTAAAGTGGAAACATATGTCTTGCGATTTAGTAAATGTGGAAAAAGAACGAGTCATGCTAATTAGCATAATATGAGGTCATTGAATTATTGTGCGATGTTTTGCTTTCTATAAAAGTGTGTACAAAATGGACAGAGTCTGAGTCTTCCCGTGTTACTGAATCATCTCTGGCAAGAGGAATTCTCCCAGCCAGCTGGCAAATAAATGTCTTTTGACTGCACTGTTAAATCTCGGAATGGCTTTCATTGAGTGATGGCTGGCAAAAGTACTTCTCAACATATGACTGACCACAAAGCAACTCTTTGAATCTTTTTACTAGATTAAAGCTATAAGAGCCCTGGTTCTTTACTGAAGCAGCCCTGCAGGGCATGGAGATCATTTGCAGAACCAAGATGAGCGGCAAGAGGGAAGGCTGGCATTGCAAGCACAGCAGATTTTGGGTAAAGTATGAAATTGTGCAGACAACAAAAAAAATTAAGGGTACGATTGCATATAGTGGGGGCAACAGGAATTGGGTTGGGAGAATGAAAGCCACTTCAGTTTTGAAGATCCAAGGATATCAAAGAATATGCATTCAATTATATGATAGGGATTCTGGAGGCAATGTGCCAATTAAGAAGAATGAATATTGCACTCCAAAATGGAGTAAAGTTTGAGATGAGATACGTCTGCTGAAGAAATTGCAAAAGAAGACGGTCATAAGAATTATTGTGCACATTTTTATTTTGGGGTTTATTTGTGCTAAGTGTTTTGTCATGTGTCAGAGAAGGCTGCTATATGTATGTTAATGCATGTGTTTTGTGATGCATCATTATGTGTTGAACATTAAGAAAGCAGTCTTTTCTTTTTTGTGTCAAGGGTGTTCATTTTTTATTTTTAAAACAAGGAAATAAGTGTTTTGCTAATGGCTGGCCTACAAAATAGGGCCACACTTTTGACCAGTGAAGACATGTTCAAATAAATAATCTAGGCAATAGCTCAGTTTTGTATTTTTATAAACATAAATTGCATATGAAGGATTTTCGAAAGGAATCAGTATTTTTTTCAGTGCTGAAATTCTGTTCTATTGCGAAAACATTTATAGCTGTCAGACAAGAGAGCCAGAGATAACATTGCCGTGTTGACAGACTTCAAAGAAGGACTTTGAAAAAAAATGTAAAGATGGCATTTCTCTTTTTGTTTTCAGGCTGCTAAATCAAAGGATGTGGTTGTTTTATGTGTGTGAAAGACAGATAACATAGCAGGCTCCATTCCTTAAATGAAAGAGACAAACAGGGCAGAACTTGGGATAGCTCAGTCAGTACGGTGATGAGTGTTTAGTTCCCCACATTGAAGAGCAGGAGGCATGGATTTGTAGAAACATATGTTAAAAAGCTCCCAGTAAGGAAGAGGAGCTAGGTATTGTATGCACAATGTAGTTTAAGTTAACGATTTGAGTTTAAGTTGAGGCAAGTTCCTTTAGGAGCCTTTGGATCACAGATGCCAGTAGAGCTTGGGAAGCTACAGTCGAAGGGCTGGGGATGTTTGGAGAACTGATGGGAAATGTTTTTAGTGTTTAAACGATCATCGGGAATTTTTGATGAGTCATGAAACATGCTGGCACAAAAGGGGAAGTTGTTTCAATATATAGGTGATGTATCAAGGAGCTAATTATATATCAGAGTATATACACATTAAAAAAATTTGAAATGAAATATGAGGGAAATGTATTTTGCTCTAGCTGGCAGTTATTAGGTGTTAAATGAAACGAGATGTTTTAAAAAGCAGTATTGGCGGACCCTTTAAATGAGACAGGGAGTAAGTAGCATAGATGTATTTATGTATAGGAGGTCTTTTTAGAATATATGAAGAAAAAGGGCTATGAAGTAGGTTAATTTAAAACGGATGAATCCCTTTAAGTGATCTGAGGCATAAATAAAATGTGTACATGTGAAACATAGATTAAAAAATATTGGTTTTTCAACACAAAAACCGCTGGTCCTAGTCGGGCCAACACATAACATTACAACAACAGTAACATTCAATGGTATATGTGCTCATATTGGTTGCATACATTGCATATTATTTCACATGCTGAGATCTCCACTACTTGTCTTCTTAGCTCCTGTTAACAGGTCGTGTGGTTCAAGGGTTCATACATTGTCCTCCTAGCATTGCCAGATCTTTTCTGCCTTCTCGGGACATCCCCTGGCTCTATATACTCTTTTTTCAATGGCTATGCAGATTTGTACGTCTGTGATCCACTGGTTCACCTGTGGTGTCTGTGCAGCACCCCAGAGCTGGGCTATATTTCTTTTGATTATTGCCGTCGTGGTCATAAAACATAGTTTCTCATATCTGGGTAGGTCTATTTCGCTGTCTGCACCTAGTAGCATCAGTTTAGGATCTCCGGGGATTGTTTGGCGCAGTACCTTTGTAAGGATATCGCAGCACTGTTGCCAGTAGTGACTAATATGCGGGCATTCCCACAGTATGTGAAAGAAAGTTCCTACTTCTTCGCGACAGCGCAGGCAGTTAGGTTCCGTTATTTTGCCCCAACTGTACAGGGCTACTCTCGGGTAGTAGACTCTGTGTAGTATTTTAAGCTGTACCAATCTTAGCCTAGTTGAGATGGCGGTTTCACGGAGGTGCATGAGAATATTTGGACCCAGTCTTCTGGCATGATCTCCCCAACGTCCTCTTCCCACCTTGTTTACAGCCGTGTCAGTTCTGGTGTGGCAAAGGAGGTTATAACATTGTACATTACTGTTGTGACCTTTGCTTGGATTCGATCTTCAATTATATTGTGTTCTAGTGGGGTACTATCCGGCATGTTGGAAAGGGCAGGGAGATGTTGTTGTAGTGCATGTCGCAGCTGTGTATATTGATATCGTTCTGACTCTGGGAGGCCGAAGGTCAAGGCCAGGTCTTCATAGGGTCTAATGTTGTTGTTTTCTACAATGTCTCCCACTTTTCCTATCTCACATCTTATCCATGTGGGCCATTCTGGCAGTTTGGTTATCTCGGGGAGGTTCCTATTGTGCCATAGGGGCTGTAACGGTGTGACCTTGTCATCCCATCTCATAAAAGCGTGTGCCTCCCTCCAGATGCGAGGTGCCTGCGTAGCCATGTCTCCGGGATCTACTCTGGGTGTTGCAGCATGTAGACTCAGGGGGGGTGATGCTCTCACGTGTGGTAGAGTGGGTTCTGCATGCAGTGCGTCGTTAATCACCGACATTTGCCTGGCCCAGTAGTAGGATTGCAGCCTCGGTAGGCCAATGCCACCCTCCCATATCGATCTCTGCAGTGTCTGGAGTGCTATTCTTGGTCGTCCACTTCCCCACAGAAGTGTTCTGAGTATACACTCTATTTTCTGAAATGTTTTCCCTGGTATGTAGAGTGGGGCATTTTGGAGGATGTATAGGTATCGAGGGAGTGTCATTTTAAATAGTGCTGCGCGACCTAGCAGGGTCAGTGGCAGAGACTTCCAATGTTGCACATCCCCCTCAAACCGGTCTGTACGGAGTTGTGAATTATTGTACGTGTATTCCTTAAGGTTCCTTGTGATCTTGATACCCAGGTACTGAAAGTGATCCGGGGGCATTCTATATGGGCAGGGCTCTGGGGGTTCCATGCCTAGCTGGTTTAATGCAAATATTGTAGATTTGACCAGTTTACCCTCAGGCCACTGAAGACCCCATATTTCTGGAGTAGTTGCGTCACCACTGCGCATGACGACCTGGGATCACGCATATATATCAACAGGTCGTCTGCGTATAATGACACCCTATCTTCCCAGTCTAGTCCGTCCGGGATCCCTCTCCATGTGGGTGCGTCCCTCAGGAGTTGGGTAAGTGGTTCCATGGCCAGTGCAAAGAGGAGGGCCGATAGGGGACAGCCTTGTCGCGTCCCTGTTCTCAAGAGGAAGGAGCGAGATGTCCAACCATTCCCTTGGACCTCCGCCATCGGTGCATTGTATAGTAGTTGGACCCAGGATAGGAATTGTTCCCCGAACCCCATTTTGCGCATGATCTCCCAGAGTGACTCCCAGCGGATAGAGTCAAATGCTTTTTCGAAGTCAATTGCAAGAACTCCTAGGGGGATGTTCAGGGTCTGGGCGCGTTCAATGGCTAAGTGCAATCTTCGGATATTCATTCTTGTAGACCTGCCAGGCATAAAGCCACACTGGTCTGGGTGAATCAGAGATGTTTTGACTCGTTTCAGGCGTGTAGCTAACAGTTTGGCCAGTATTTTCGCCTCAGTGTTTATAAGGGAGATTGGTCTGTATGAACTGCACTTATCTGGTGGCTTATTTGCTTTGGCTATTACAATTATGGTGGCCTTTCTGAGGTCTGCTGGTAGGCTGCCTGTGGTTCGGGCTTGCTGGTACATTTTGAGTAGATGAGGAGCCAGTTCATTACCTCCTATCTTCTTCCATGTTTCAATGGGAAACCTATTCGGCCCGGGTGCTTTCCCGGATTGGAGTTGCATCATGGCAGTTATGATTTCATCTTCAGTAATTTCTGTTTCTAGGGCAGCAGTTTCTTCAGCATTTAAGGAGGTGAGAGAGATCTGTTCCAACATGGAGGTCTCAGGGGCAGGCGCTGGTGGTTTATATAGGTCCTCGTAGTACCTTGCGAACTCTTCGGCTATCTCTGCATCTGTTAGGCAAGGTTCCGCTTGTTGGGTTGTGATCATTCTCACTTGGCTGTGTCCTTCATCTCTCCGTTCGAGCCCGGCAAGCATCTTCCCTGCTTTGTCACCTGTTTCGTAGATTCTGGCCTTCATTGCATTATGTGCTTGTTTTGCATTGTCCAGTGCAATGTTTTGAAGTTTTTTCTGTGCCAGGGTTAGTGCCCTGTTCGTGTCAGCACAATCTTGGCGTAGATGCTCTGCCTCTGCTTGCTCTACGTTTGCTTCCGCCTCCTTTATTTACTCTAGATATTTTTTCTTTTGTGCTGTAGTCCAGGAGATGATTTCTCCTCGTATCACTGGTTTATATGCCTCCCATAGTGTGATAGGGCAGTCTACCGATCCTTTGTTTAGCTTCAAGTATGTTGTGCTAGCTTCTTGCAGGCGTTCTACCAATTCAGGAGAGCCTAGGTGGTAGTTGTTCAGTCTCCACACAGGCGGGGGTTTTGGTTTGCATGTTGTTATTGATATGAGTAGAGGGGAGTGGTCCGAAATCCCTCTTGGGAGGTATTCCGCTTGTGTTGCTGTGTGTATTATCGCTGCGGGTACAAAGAAATAGTCTAGGCGCGATAACGATGCGTGTACCCCGGAGTGATAGGAGTACTGCCTCTCCCCAGGATGCAGGTCACGCCACACATCTCTGACGCCAAGTGCCTCTGCAAATGAAGCCAGGTTGGTTCGCTGGGTGGGGTCCCTGCTGAGAAGGTGTGTGCGATCCTCTGTGTTGTTTATGACATCGTTAAAGTCCCCTCCAAGGATCAGGACATCGGAGGCGTTGTCGGCCATCAGAGACGTTATGTCCTCAAGCAGGATTGTCTGCAGTGCAGGCGGGGCATAGATCGCCAGTAGGGATAGCGATTTGTTCCATAACGTGCCTGTGGCGTGTGCGAATCTGACCCGGTATCCTGCGTTATTTTTGTAAGGGTGATTGGCAATCTTTTATGTACAATTATGAGTACTCCTCTGGCCCCCATCGTGAATCCTGCCTGTGCTGCTGTACTATAGTTTGAGCGATCAAACAGTGCGTTGGAAGTGCCTGCTAGGTGGGTTTCTGTTAGGAAGACTATGTCTGGGCCATGCCTGTTCAGCAGCTGCCACACCAGTCGCCTTTTTAGGCTGTTACCTAGACCATTCACATTACAGGTAAGACGTTTTAGAGTACAAATTTTGTCAACCTGCAGCGGTATTTCAGTGCTCGCGATCCTGGGTGCCATCACGTCTTCCTGGGACAATGGTATCGCCTATATCCATTTGACGAAAGAGAATCATCAGTCGATATTTGATTATTTTCTAATGTCTGTATGCTTTGGTATTCTGTTGAGCTTTCCCATCTTCTAAGTTTACACCCAACGCCCCCCTCCCCACACTTCGTCCCCAACTAAAGTATCTGTCGTCCTTTCATAACTTAGTAACTTAGTCCAAACTGAACTGGTTGTCTATTCTGCGGTTTCTTCTTTATTAGGGAGTGGCTCTGGTGTGGCCGCCAGCCGTTGCATGTTCATGGCTACTTATTTACCGTTTGTGGTATGACTTTCTTTTCATCTCATTGTGCGGTGATATGGCCAGCTCTGTTTGACAACAGATGGTTATTGCGTGTGCATTATGGCGGTATTTCTTCCTGCTGTTGCTGGGGTCTGTCTCCTGGTCGTCTCTCAGGATGCAGCTCTTTCCCTTTGCCTCCCGTTTTCTTTTTAACGGACCAGTCGCCTGCTATGTGTCTCTCGGCCCAGTTCCACGCTTCTTTTGGATCTGTGAAATGAACTGTGGTTCCGTTGTGGAATATCTTGAGTTGGGCGGGAAAGATTAGACCATACTTCGTTCCTAATGCCTGCAGCCATTTTTTGAGCAGCTCAAATGATTGGCGCGCTTTTTGCACTTCCCTGGTGAAGTCCGGGAAGAAAGCGATTTTCGATCCATTGTAGGTGATGGCCCCTTTCGACCTCGCCATCTGAAGCACAGCATCCCTGTCCCTATAGTTTAGGAACCTTGCGATAATCGCTCGTGGGGGTGCCCCCGGTGTTTTCCTGCCAGTTGGGATACGGTGTGCCCGTTCTATGGAGAAGAACTTGGAAAAGGATTTTGCATCTTATATGTACGTGAGCCATTCCTTGAGGAACAGCTCCATGCTTTCCCCTTCAGCCTTTTCAGGGAGGCCGAGTATGCAAACATTGTTGCGCCTGGATCTCCCTTCATTGCTGTTGATTCTCGCCTCCAGGGTTTTTATTCGGTCCAACATTCCAGACATACATCTGTTAACCCCTCGAAGGCTGTCTTCTGTTTCTGAGATGCGGGCCTCGGCCTCTCCAGTGCGGGAGGTCAGTTTTTGCAAGTCGTGTCTCAGCAGGGACACATCAGCCCCAATACTGTCCATCTTCTTCTCCATGGACACTCTGGAGCTGGTGATAGCACTCATCTCATCCCTAAGGGAAATGTCATTCTCCATGTTGTCGGGATCCATTGATGCCGGAGGTTCCGGTGAGCGGGACATGGGTGTCGTTGCGTATTGCTCTATCCTGCTCTGCGTGGATATCTTTCTTGGTCTATCCTTTCCCATGCTGGATCAGTATCGTGACAGACCCGGGATGTCTTGCGCTCCAATGGGTTTTTTAGAGAGGGGGCACGTAGGTGTGATGTGAGGATCTGTGAATTTGGGGATTGCAAATATGAGATGTTTCCGAGTCGCGGCGTCTGGAACTGGATGCGGCCTTTTTCTCCCCTTTCCGTTCTATTCGTGTTGCGTGCACCCCGTTCCTCCCCCTCCTTACCGGGCTTTTTCTATGCTGCGTCGGATGGAAATCCGCACCGTCACAGCCCACGGGTCTTCGGCAGGCGCTCTACGTTAGACAGGGCGCCCGCGGTGGCTTGCTCCCGAGCAGGGGACCAGCAGTCTGGGTCCTCCCGCGCCCTCAGCAGCGTTCCCGCTTCTCCCGAGTCGTTCCGCCTTTCGGTCCTTCTCTTTCTCGTTCCTTCTCCTGCGGGTGTGCGCAGGACCCCACTTCTGTCTTGGGTCTCAGAGTCCTCGGGTCCACGGTCGGAGACCAACACCTGTTTCCCGCGCTGCTCGTCTCCGCAACGCCGGGCTGCTAGGCAGTTTCGTGGCGGTCTCTCTCACAGGGGCAGAGTGGAGCGGCGCAGGGAAGTCACGCCACACCCTCTCCACTCGGCCTTTCAATTCGTTCTCTGTTACAGTGCCGTCCGCCCACAGAGTCACTGGTATGCGCAGCAGCTCCTCCGTTTCAGTGCCCGCCGGCCATCTTGGATCTGCTCCGGCGCCAATCTCCTTACTTTCTCGTAGCAGATTTCTTCGTATTCCGGTCGCAGCTATGTCTCGAAAACACGCCTGGTTTTCGGCTGGGATCATACACTTCCATTTAAAGCAGGTGTATGCTCATTCCGTCGTGTTTCTCAACAGGATAATGTAGGATTTTGCTGGCGGCCCGGGAGCTCGCAGAGATCACGTCTGCATGCCGAGCCCGCTGGCCACGCCCCAAAAATATGGGATTTTGAGTAGAATGAATAAGAAGAGTAGGGCTGGAGATGATATATATGTGGGTATGCATATAATTAGTTTAGATTGTGAATAAAGACAGGTGTTCAAGATGTGTTATTATTATTATTTGTGTTATAATGACGTAACAAGAGTATTAGAATGGTTGTGATGCTATATTTTGAAAACATGTATTTTTAATACAGAGCTTTAAGTGAAGGAATGGCTCGGTACCACTCTCATTGAAATAGTACTTAAGAGCCAGGACTCATTGAACTGATTTTCCTTTTTAAGGTTTTTTATGAGGTATATCAGTAATAAAGGTGTTTTTTTAGTAGAGGATGCCAGTTTTAGTTTGATTTAACAACACCAGCTGAAGGAATTTGAGATTGGATGGTTTTTAAAGAAAGATAAAACGATTCCATCTTTTGTTATGTTTGTGATGAGATGTGCCCTTGGGAGGCCTTTCATTGAAATGTATGGGATTCTAAGGTATATGGAACCCTGTTTTTTTATTTGGTGTGAGGCAATATTTTTTAATATTTTTGTTTTGGCCAAAACATTTGTTTGATTAACCATATTTTGAGCAAATTCTTCCACACTGGAATGTCTCCCTTTTTATTTCAGGTATATATGGGTCAGATTGGAACCATTTGATAATGTTTTTAAAGTACACAGGCAACTTCCCGTTTTAAGGTGTTGTGAACTATTTTGGTTTTTTGGGGTTATGCCAGATAACTTCTTTTAGAACCTGTTCATATACATTATATTAGCACACATCAGAGCCCCACTCCCAAATGTTTTAATCCCATTGAAACATTGTAGGTATCTTTATTAGTATTAGATGGGGCATTGTCAAAAGGCATATACTATAAGTGTGCCCAGGGTAGTCACACAGATACGGGTAAAAAGGCATGTTGCGCAAAGGAAAGTAACAATTTTAAAAATGTAGGCACATTGTTGTAAAAATGATTTGAAAAAGGGAAGGTGCCTTACCCAATGGTTTTTCAACCTACAATGAATGAGCAAAGGAAGATGGCTCATACCATTGTGTTAAGTAGCATAGAAATGATTGCAACTACTGGAAGGGCTCTTAGAAGTGCCAGTATATTATCGCAAAGGAGAAAAGATACACACTGTTTATTTTCATAGAATTTGCAACAAAAAGAATGCAAGGAAGTAAGTGAGAAGATGGAAATGGGAACGTGATTGAGGAAAGAGATGGAGAGAAACAGTGGTGAGAAAAAAGCAGGCATGGGAGTGTAAGAGTGAGACAAATATTGCAATAAGGCACAAGAGCATGCTGCAAATAACCAGACAGTGAGGACACTGGTCAGAAAAGTAACTAAGGACAGAAAAAAGGGGGGACAGCATATCCCCCACTGCATAGCACAGAATCATTGAAACAGTATGTCCAAGATCAGATATGGTGCCAGGCATGCGCCCAGAGTAAAAGTACAATTATAAATGCACATTACACAACAGAGAAGGTTAATGCAATAGCAAGCGGCACCACATCAGGCACGGCATACACGTACATGAGTAGAGCAGGAATTAACAATATTATAGGCACTTGTTGCAGAAGCGCTGACACACACACTTATATTCAGAATGGTGGGAAGTGATAGTAATGGGACGGAGTGCTCTCACCAGCACAAGATTGAAGTTACACAAACTATATTATAGGGGAACATGATCTATTTATACCATTATTACATTTTTTGTAACATATTAACAGACATTTTGGGGAGAGATTTGAGTAAGTGACCAGGGGATAAGATGCACTATTTAAGGGGTTAATTATGTAAATACACAAGAATTCACATTATCACTTCAAGGTCAGGGTGGAGCACACATATTGCTTAGCCTGGCTTTCAAGAATAAAGGGTATATTGTTAAGATTACCTGCAGAGTTTTTATTTGAATAAAACATACCCATGGATGCAGAAGGACCAATGACAGCAACAAGCTAGGAGCTACAAAAATGAAGGAATAACACTAAAGGACAGTGATGGCTCTTGGTGAAGAACACAGATAGATTAATTTAACAAACAAAGGCTTGTTTAATGGAAGTCTATTTAGCAGTTAAGGATTGCAAACAGAAATAAGGAGGATTTGGCACCAGTACGGAGCATTTTGTGGATCGTTAGTACCTATGATGAGTGATTTATTAGAAGGAGGGAAGAGAAGGAAACTTGCAGATGTTGAAAGAGAAGGCCTAATGCACAAGATTTGGAAAAATATAGGGATGTGATGTCATGGTTTTGTCATTGTATGGCGCAGAGAGGGGGGAATGGCGCACACACATACTGAACGTATATACCCTCCCACTATAGTAGACAATATTCTCACAATGCAAGTATATCATTAATGTAAGTAAGAGTAACCCTGTGTCCTGCTCACACACATAAGACAACATATAATGCATATCACTTGTGTAGTATATTTGGAGCATTTTGGAAATTATGGAGGATGGATTACAAAAAATAAAAGGACACACAGTAACATGCAATCATCAGGATCAAGAATGAGGGGCTGTGAGGAAAAACATAATGAGAGAACTCCTGCCAGTGCACAGAGCAACGTATGAGAGTAAGTAACCAGGCAATTATTTTATATATGTGTTCATGTAAAAATGTTGATTTATATTACAGGTGTCATTTTTGGAGCAAAGGAGGAATTTGTATATGGCCTTAGTGGAGTACAGTGTAGTGATGCAGGTGGAAGGAACAGCAGAGCAAAAGATAAGTACTAGTGGATGAAAGGGGGAGATGAGTAAAGAGAGAAAAGGTGAACACAGGGATTATGTGGATCTCCTCGCTTATTATTAAATTAAAGAGGACCAATGTGAGTACAAGTGAAAGATAGTAAGGAATACAGTAGTTTCAAACTGATTGTCTCCTAAGAAGAGTATATAAGGTTTAAAGTATAGTATATGTATAAGTATGGCATACCTAGTGAAGAAGGTAGAGAAGACCTTTGGATGTAAGAACATGGAGAAACCTGTTTATGATTATTTCAATGTAAAGTATTGAAAGTATGGTTGATATATGTTATATTTGAGTTAAGGAACAAAATAAAATCTTGAGTGATGAAAATGAAGTGATAGACAAAAATTGTATGCATATATGCCACACTTGCCTGCACTTAAATAGGACCTGCACTTATTTCCATTGTCAAGGGTAGGCATATTAGAGTAGGAAGGGCAAAAATAAGTGTTAATTATATCTCACCAGGATAAAAACAGGAAAGAAAGAAAAGACCGCAGAGGATTTTCAGCAAAACAAAGAACGTTAAAAGCCGGCCTGCCAGCAAGTCTATATTAAAAAGATAAAGTACGGTGCACCATCGTTTCTGCTTTAAAAAGATGGGATTGGGCCCTACCAGGCCATATAAAAAACAGAGAACAACCCAACATCATCACATTAAGGAAAAATACAGGGGCAAGGCTAATGTCCTACATGCAAAGACCAGGGACATCATTTAGGGGTCGCCAGAGGTCGCAACTGCGACCTCTGGGGTCTCCCTTGCGACCGCTAAAAAATATATATATTTTTTTGTAATGCAAGCTCTTGGGCTGTGGCTCTTTACTTCTGGGGTGGGTGGCTTTCTTGTTCAGGCCCCTTAAAAAAAAAGAAGAAAAATAAGAACAGGAGTGCCACAAGTCTAACACTTTTTGCACTGACCCTAAATAAAAAAGAATAGGAATACCAAATAATGTGTCTTTCTGGAATTCTATACAATAGTTGCTAGGCTCATTAAATGTTTATTTCAGGCACACTTCAGGGGGTGAGTCACTGATTAGTCTGTTCTTAAATGCCTCACTCAGCCTTTCATCCTTCTGAGGTCGATAAATGAGTACCAACACAGGTTGGGTGATATTGGATGTATATTTTTTCTATATAAAGCGCTTAAGAGTAAGTGCTATACATACATGCCAACATTCAGATACACCTGGGAGGGAGATTTCCACAAGGAAATCGGGTGATGCATATTTCCCCATAGGAATGCATTGGGGCTACAGTTATTTTAGGCGGGAGACCATGATAAATAGCAATATTTTTCACCTGAAAATCAAGAGTCTCCCGCCTAAATCGGGAGCATTGGCATGTCTGGCTATATAGGAACACATCATTGGTCATTGACGTCTGCTTGCATACACAGTAATTTGGTAATATGGGCCTATACACACTGATCTTAATGATACATATGGCGATCCATTCTTGTATGAAATGTACATCACATAGTGATATCGTAACTATATTTTTCGTAGTGTACAATGCCATGTGATGCCACTTCCTATTTTGTCAATGGGTGAAATGTGATGTTCCATCGCTACCCACAATATCACTTTGGGGTGAGGTCAAATGACATCACTTCCTGTGATGTCATCAGGGGGTTAAGGGTCATGTGATGTCACTTCCGCTACCCCTAGCATTTTGGTGAAATGACGTCCCTGGCAAAGAGACGAGAAGATATATTAAATGGAAAGCACCTTTTCGGTTGTTAGTATATCTTGATGTTTGCCTCCATTTGGTTTCTACAGGAAGTGAAGGATATCTTACTCATGGATGTGCCAAGAAGAAGGAAAAAGAGCAGTGGATGATTGTTTCTTTTTAATAGTTGTTTCTCTTTTGTTTTTTGTTTTGTCTTTTATTATTTTGATTATAAAAAAGGGGACAGTTCAAACCCAGTAGTACTAATAAAAACACAATAGTTTGCAATGTGCTCCATCAAGAATAGGGGAGACAATCTTCCTTTTTCAATTAAGAGAAGCGTTTGGAGATGACATTTGAGCTTAGCACAGCACTGATGAGACCAAAATGGGGTGTGAACCTGTGAAAAGAGTGGGACAAGTGAGGGTAAAATAACATATGTGTCTGCTTTCCGGTCCCACGTTACAGGCACACCCAGGTATTATCATCGATAAACACAGGTGACACTAAGGTATCCACAAGAAGGAGAAGCAGCCATTCAATTAAATTAAAGAAGCCAACATTTAGTAGCAAGTGTTTTAGGATGTAGGAGTACTTTAAAGAAATAGAGGCATTGAAGTAGTAATGTTTAGGTTTCAGGAGGAAGTGCTCATAATAGAAATGCACGTATTCTTCAGGAAACTCTCCCAGTTTTTTTATATTTCAGATGGACAGAGAACAACTGCACTTCAAGTCACCTCTGCACACGAACCTACGAGCAAGGAAAAAGGCCCTAATTATCATGAAAAAGGGCTTAGGGGACCCAGACAGATGCCCAGTTGCTACTGAGCAAAAAGGAACAAAACAGCAACAATCCTCTTTATGGACTCCCCCATCCTTATGTCCCCAATTATAACAATGTCCCCTTAACTGACTATTTTGCTCAAAGAAGACATTGGGCTTCATTACGACTCTGGCGGTAAAACTGCTGCCACCGTTCTTTCCGGACCGGCTGATTCAGAGTCCTGCAGGCAGGAGGTGTCACTCCTGCCAGGTCTGACCTGGCGGGATTAACACCACCCGCCTGCAGGCGGACATGGAAACATTGGTCTACGTCATAGACAGAACCGGTGTTTCCATGGTCCCCATGCCCATAAGGGAAAGGGGATTTACAGAATTCTTCCTCCGGAATTAGCGGGTCACCGGGGTTGTAATGCCCCGGTGATTCCGGCAATCACAGGGGCCTTCAGCAGCCTGACGGTTTTTCCGGCACGGCTACCTCTGGGCTCGTAATGAGGCCGAATGCGTTTTGAAGCATGACCCTTATAAGAACTAAGGGGCCCCTGAACTTGCTGCAAAGCAGCCAGAACATATGAAAGATCCTTGGACCTGATATACAGAAGAACAGAGAACCTGGTGGAAGATGTTCTAATGGACGTTAAGTGAGATGGCGGCAGGGACATGAACTTCCAGCATCTAGCAAATGATACAGGGACAAGGCAATGTTGTACGGTGGAGGAAGTAGAAGATATTTACATATGCATTGTTAAAGACACATCAAGAGAAGAAGAAAGAGGAATGACAGTAAAACATGGTCTGGTGGTCCCCTCAGAAAATATATAAATGTCATTTAGCAATATCTCATATCTCATAGTGCCAGGGTCACTTGTTGTGCATGTTAATTGAGTAACAGGGGTGGGAACAAGATGGAAGTAAACAGTGTTCCCAACTGAGATCAAGGGTAAAGTCAGAAAAGTAATTAAGGGGTGTCCAGTTGCCATGAAGTTTAAACTTCAAGTAATATATGCTAGTATTCTTCCGTTGCTTGAGCCATTTTGTGACAGCAAGGTTAAAGACGTGAATTGTATGCTACTTATCCATGAGGTTTGGTTAACATACTAGGCAACTGTTTGACTAAACCTAGAACTGTTGCTAGGTGGAAAGGCGGTGTGTAAAAACCCATGGTATGAGGCCAATTGTCGCACTGCCAAGAAAGTATTGATCGAGCATGCGAAGAGGGTGTGTGGCGGTGGCCCAGTAGTCCTATAGTAAGCTGTTGAACTAAAAAAAGGAAGATTATTCAGGGCAGTTGTGACATAACCTTCTCTCGGCTTCAATGAAAGGTGATTCTAGGGGCTTCTGGGCATGTGTGGGACAGGCAAAAATAGGGACCTAAATGTAACAATGGTTGGTATATCTGAAGTTACCTGGTTTACCCATTTTGAAAACATTTATAAGAATGTTAACCCATCCCCAACAGTGACAGAGGGCCTCATTCTGGCAGGAAAGAGGCTTGTGAGCTTTGTCCCCTTGGGGTTTTCCTTCAATGAAATTATGGAGGCCATTATGTCACAGAAATTGGGGAAGGTGCCTGGACCCGACATGGTTCGTATTGATTAGTACAGGCGGGATTTTCTCAAATTCTTCAATGCTTTATTAGTAGATAATATAGGCCCACACTCATGGACCCAGTCAGTATGTGTTCCCATATTCAAGAAGGGAGATAGGGTATCCCCTTCCAACTATAGACCCATCTCCCTTCTTGATGCAGGAGAAAAGTTTTTTGCAAAGGTGATGTTAGGTCATCTAGATTCATGGATTTTTGAGGTAAACATGAGAAGAAGGGACATCATCCCTCATCTGTGAAGTAACTAAACCTGAAAAAATGAAAAAGCCAGTCTCCCACCATATAAAAGGAAGAAATTAACCTTTTCTGATATGAAAATGCTCTAATCCGACCAAGTATATACATCAGTGTCTGTGCTGAAAGAACCAATGGGGTTCCTGTGATTATTTCACCTATTCCAAGAAATATACTGTACTGAAGACGGCCAGAATAAAAAGAAAATACATTAGGGATAGTTTCTAATGCACTCCTTTAGCCGAAACATATGTAGACATATCCGGTGGATATATAACAAAAATCCTAGACTATGAGAGATGATAATAGCCACCCCTCTGCTCAGTAATTGAAACAAAATAATAGTTGAATTGACGAATATACAACATCTAGTAGAAATAAAAAAAGACAATCTTTGTGCAAACAATATATGTGTCACATACTAACCCCACCATTTGGCAAAATATTGATTCAATAAGTCATTGACGATTTGTGTTGTTTTATGTATATGTACCTTGCGGAAAGTGCACATAAGTAATCTTAATTGTTTTTATTTGTCAAATATTATATATAAATACATTTTGTTTTACAGTGAAATAACTGGCAAGAAATGGTAGGTGTGTTTTGATTAATTTAGCAAATAACACTAATGTGAAAGACAGTGCGTTATGCAGAGGATGTAGAGATCAGTCTTCATCATTGTTTTGCTTATCTCCCCAGTGCGAGTCCGATCCCCCTTAATGAAAAAAATTGGGAGCCACCCATATGATACTACCTTCTTGAGGTGGGGGCATTGATCCATCTTCAGGCTGGGTTCCAGCGTAATGTCGGTACCATCAACCAAGTTTTGAGGTTGTACTTGATTCTGGAAAAAGTTGTCTCATTACAGAAAATTAAAGTTTATGTGGTTTTTGTCAACCTCAAAACTGCTTTCGATAGTGTGCCCTGGATAAGACTGTGGCACATATTGAAGAATGTGAATGTCATTTTGAGGGCAATACAATCCTTATACACCAACAATAAGGCAGTAATCAGGTACGGACTGGATGGAGAACCACTTGGGAAAATATAAATAGATGTGGGAGTCGGGCAGGGCTGTGTACTTGCCCCCAGCCACTTCTACCTGTTTATCAATAGGCTCATTGATTAACCCACCAACACACCTTTGCTAGTGAGTGAAAGAATTCTTATCCTCTTATTTGCAGATGATGCTGTCTTGCTTTCCCTCACTCACCAAGGTCTCTCCAGGCAATTGGCAATCTTTGAGGGCTTTTGTAAGGATAATGGTTTAACAATCAGCATCGAGAAAACTCTGTCAATGGTATTTACTAAAACCAAGGCCAGTAGTAACCAAGGTTTTATAGTAAGTCTTATTGATGGCTGTATCACTCAGGTCAGCCATTTTGACTACCTGCAGTATGTATGAGCGTCAATTGCATGTGGAGTGATTAGGTTAACAGGGCAGCACTCAACCTGACAAGGAAACATGGGACTGTGCTGATATTTATTTATGACAATGGGGTCGGGCCAGCAAGAGTAACAATACAGATTTATAAGAGCCAGGCCAGGCAGGAGGCCGTCTATTTGGCCGAATTGTGGGGCATCTGCAATACTAGTGTACTGCAGGTAATGGAACTTACATTTCTAAAATCCATTCTGGGTCTACCAATAAATGCCCCAAACACTGTAGTCTTTTGGCTGCTGGGTCTGCTGAAAATTTCTTTTATTTGTAAACAGCGTCCTGTGTTCCTATGGGTTCGTTTATGGACCAATCATAATTTAGGTAATTATCGAGAAGCGGTAAAAGATCTCTTATTGCAGCAGGAATGTTCCAACTTGCCCTGGCTGGTGGCCATTAAGAAGGAGCTGTTGGTGATAGATTGGGTAATGTTCTGGCAACATCCTGAATTAATTCCATTAAATTCAAGGCACAGCTAAAAATGTCCTATGAGAGAAGATGGGACAGCGAGTCATGCATGCTGTTGGCAAACTCAACTAGTTTGACTCAATATGTATTATGGAAGCCACAGTCAGGACTTGACCCGTTCTGAGACAGAATGTGGCCAGCTCTTATGAGAGGCCTCTAATTGAAACTTAGCATTGGCATTTTGCCTTTAGCTGGCCTGAAGCATAAATGGATCCCAAGCACTCCAGCAGTTTGTCCATTTTGTCCGGATACTGTTGAAAGCACACTGCATTTTATTTTATTTTGTTAGGAATGCTTTTTTATCCCTAAGAAATATCTGTTACCTTTGTTCAATCAATTTTGTATCAGAAGGGTGGGTGAGGCTCTTCAATTTTGTTTGGTAGGGGAACAAGTTGGTGACCCATTCTGTGGGGAATTTTATATATCGGGCATGGTGTAAGAGATTAGGAAACAATAGTTGCCTAAGGAATGATTTGTTATTCTTGGATGATGCACCACTTTGATCTTAAGTACTCAGCCATTTTAGTTGTTATTTTAGCATTGATGTTCTTTTTTATAGCTGGTTATAAGATGTGTTGTGTACTTGAATTTTATTGTCTTTTAGATTGGAATACAGTTATATGAAATTAAATTAAATAATGAAAGAGGGCTAAATATATGCCACACCTTTGACAAAAAAGGATATATATACAATTGATTAGAAGAATACAACATGATTGGAGACTCTATTGGCACTTTAGGAGTGTCTTCCATGATACCTCCTATATTTCAGTTAGACCATTGAGTTGAGGGGGGTGACTGAGCTAGAGATGCATAGGTACATTTCATGGAGCGATATTTTGACTAGAGGGGAGAGCGGGGGAAGAGGAGTAGATCCTCCCTCTCTCTCTGGTGATAGACAGGTGAACATGTAATTCAGGGCCTGTTCGTGGCCGTCCTCTCTACCATTGTAAAAGTCAAAAGCATTGTCCATTGAGGCAGCCAGGCTGCCCTTATTGTAGGCAGGTACATTATAAAATAGGTGACACCATACACATTTATTTAGGACAACATACAAACATAAAGAAATGCTTACATTGCCGACATATTATGCATAACACAGAATATAGATTTCGGATATAGAATTTAGATCAGCAAAAGGCAGTTATTTTTCACAAAATGAATGCCACATCCTGTATTACAAATAAACTGCAGGCCTTGAATCTCCTGGAAATGTAAAAGTGTTTAACAAATAGAAAATATAGTGCTATGTGTAGCTCAGAAAGGGAGGGCTTGGATAGAAGCCAATGTGCAGTGATTCAGCAGTTTAAATGGTATGAATATAAAGTTTTCAGTGGTGTTGTTCACAAATCAAAATTGCAGAGTCAGATAAAGTTAAGAAGAGAAATCAGACAATGAGAAATTAGACAGCTAATCTCTGTCCTTGAAGGACAGTCTGGAGCAATGCGTCATCCCAGAACTGCTTTTTTCTAGTTTTAAAGTGGCACTATATGTCTTTTGATTTAGTGAACGTGGGGATAACAACCAGTGTGTTAAAAATGGACAGAGTCTGAGTCTTTCTGTGTTACTGAATCATCTGTGGCATGAGGAATTCTCCCAGCTGGCTGAGAAAATAAAAGCATTTGTTATCTGTACAGTTAGGTCTATGAATGGCTTTCATTGAGTTATGGCTGGCAAAGTACTTCTCAACAGCTCAGTGGGTTGAGCGTTCACTGCTTGCCTTAACTGTCCATTGTATGAAGTGTTTTCAATGAATATATCTTTATATCTATATCTATATATATTCAATGAAAAAACTTTGCTAAGGGGACATTATGGTTAAGTTGCACTAATAATAACCTATGAAATTCAGTGCAAATACTTTGTTAAAGGGACGTTATGGTTACAAGTAAAACCAAAAAACCCTTGAAATTCGCCAGTTATGCTAAGCTAAGCAACCATAACTAGTATCACCACCGTGCACTGCTAAGACGTACACCCAGGACATCAAAGATGACATCAGAAATGTAATTGATGACATCACTTATGACATCACATATCAAATTAATTCTGATGAAAAGTCTCTAAAAGGATTTGTGTTTACAATGTTGGCAACAACAAATCAGGGTTGATCAGGAGTGCACTCATGACGTACTTAATGTATTAAAAAATATACTGATTTGAACAAAATGTTACATTGGAGTGTTTTTGTTAATAAAAACAACCTAATAATACATAGACATAGGCAATGGGTGCAGCAAGCACCACAGAAGAATAGTATTTTCAATCTGGTAATATTGGTCTGTAAAATAATGAATGCAAGGCTATCAGAATCTTGACTAATGTAAAACTTTGAATTAATAGCTAACAATACAAGACTTACTGCACCCTTGTAGTAAAACAAACAAAAACATTTGAAGAGCCACAAAGCATAGGAATCTGAGGGATAGGCAGGACAAATCCAGAGATAATGAAAGAAAGAAAATTACTAGAAAATAACAATAATATTAAAATGTATTGTCATGTATAAAAATGAATTTTGTGTTTGAAGTCAGTTTATTTTCCCATGTATGTGCACCATGACCTGAAGCATAGCAGATGGTTAATGTCTAGATATAAAGCACCTTTTCAATTATAAAATGTGTACTTCGTTAAAGAAAAACAACTGGTCTACACATGTCAGTGAACAAAAACAAGTGATCAACATATGTGCTGTCACCAGTGATGTCATCAATGACATTTGTGATGTCATCTTTGATGTCCTGAGTGTTAGTCGTAGCAGTGCACAGTGGTGGCATGAGTTATGGTTGCTTACCTTACCATGACTGGTGAATTTCAAGGGTTTTTTGGTTTTACTTGTAAACATAACGTCCCTTTAATAAGTTTTTTCCCTGAATTTCATAGGTTTTTACCAGTGAACCATAAATGACTACAACTTGCTAATATCATACTCACCCCTAATATAGCAGCATTTCCAGCTAATCTAGGATGTTTCAAGTGAAAACGGTGCCATTCCCCACCTCCTAGTAACATTCTAAACACTTCTATCAACGTTATACAACATTTTACATCTGACGTCATTGCAGACTTCCTGAATAGCATCACATGACCGTACGTGCACACGTGGCATAATGACGTGTTCGCAAATGCGTCTCTGCATCGCAAACTTCTCAGAACTGCATTTTCATTCAATCTAGGAATGTTCAAGCTGAAAAAATACCCTTCCACAGCTCCTAGATGCATTCTTACTCATTTTCCATTTGCAATACAGGAGGGAGCACCTGCTCTATTAGAACAACTGCTATTTAACTTCAAAAATGGCATCTGGAGTGAGCAGCAGAGTGAAGCAGACTTTGGCAGTGGCATCCCAGAGCCTTTCTACTGCCTCCATTTACTCATTCAGAGGACACATTTATATCTACTGATTCCCGCCGCGAAGCGGCCACAGATTGAGCAGCATAGTGAAGCAGACTTTGGCAGTGGCAACCCAGAGTCTTTCTACTGCCTTCATTTACTAATTCAGAGGACACATCTATATCTACTGATTCCGGCCGCGGAGCAGCTGCGGAGTGAGCAGCAGAGTGAAGCAGACTTTGGCAGTGACAGCCCAGAGTCTTTCTACTGCCTCCATTTACTCATTCAGAGGACACACCTATATCTACTGATTCCCGCCGTGGAGGGGCCGCAGAGTGAGCAGCAGAGTGAAGCAGACTTTGGCAGACCATGGCAAGCCGTGCGCCTGTGTCCAGGGTATCGATTAACCTTGGACGGAAAACCTTCGGCCACTGCTGCAAGAGAGCCTACAAAAAGGTCCAGCTCAAAGATGGAGAGCCGGACAGAAAATAGAACTGAGGCGGTAATCGAGGCAACAGCCGTTGCAGGTACAGATTCTATCCCTTCTATCCCTTCTATCTTCTCCTATACCCCCTCCCCACTGCCTCTGCTTTCTTCTTCTTCACCCTCCAGGCACGTGCTGCATCCGCCGAAGGAATCCGTGATCTTCAAAGCAAACATCAAGAAATGGGCGGAGAAGCTTGCGGTCCCAAAGCGGCCGTTGAGAATAAGACCAAGTGCCGATGCTGCTGACAGTCCGCTAAACCCCCTGAGCACATCATGTCCAACGGGGGGAGAAGTGGGCGGTGCACGCGAGGAAAGATCTCTGCGGATTACACTGCCCACAAGTGAGTCAGCCTTGGTACGGACTGGCGTTGCGTCTGATAAACGAACGCCACCCACATCTTCCAACCTAGAAAAGACTGCAGTCCCAATGGGCAAGGAGTAGAGCTACAGTTTCAGCAACGGGGTGAATAGTATCAGTTTGCAGCCCATCTTTGCTACCGGTGAGCTAGATACCATCAGAAAACAGCTAGACATACAATTGTCCCAAGTTGTGTTGATGCAATGAGCAAAAGCACTGCGGAAACAGCAAAAGCGGAAAACACTCAACGTCATCAACTATTGATGAACAAAAAGAAGATGGAAGCGAGGCTAACAACGATCAACTGAACAAACGGAATGAAGTAGAAAAGCACACGGGAACCCCCAAAGCGAAACTGTGTCAGCAACCCTAGGTCAAGCGTTTTAATATAAGCAAAATAACAAGAAGATTGACTTCGAAGCCTAAGGCTCCAAAAAATAGGCCCAAGGAAAAGACTGGATATTCCTATAAGTGTGGAATCCCTAAATTATTTTTTTAAGAAGAGACAGGGGCCCCAGGCGACTCTAGTAAGTGAAATATCGGATCTGGAAATTCTGAAAAGTTTCAGCCAAAAAGAAACACACATTGTGCCATCTGAAATTACTACTAATGCCTCCAATATTAATAAGAGCTTAACAGAAACAGTAATGATAGGGACACAGAAGGCAAACAGGAGCAGCCCTGTTCTTATATGGCACGGTGGCAAAAAAACTGGAAGTGATATTCCAGTCGAGCACTGGCGGGGGGACTATTTCGAGCCCCCATCTCGGTCCGGAGCAAACTGAGGCTGAAAACTCACCTGGGGTGTCAACAAACAGCAAGAAAGCACTTTGTCTAAATTCCCATTTGACACCCCCAAGGTTGCCATTGGCAGATATTGGCCTAAGGACAGAAAGAACACTTGATGTGGGATCATTGTCGAAACGAGCTAATTCAACGAACTCAGTGGGAATACAGGCTGCGACCTCGTCAACAACAAGTGGGCAGATCCCGACAAAACCTGGTCGGGTTAGTGAAATGGGGTGTACTAAAGGCCACGAGACACCTCAGACCCCAATCCAGTTGCGAAGATTTAGTGAACTCCAACATCTCCCCTCCAAGGTTCCCTGTAAACAAAATTGATTTGCTTAACATCATGTCTATGGTCACAATTGCGCTTTTCCCTTTTAGCAAGCTATATGAGAGCATCAACGACACCTTGCAAGATCAGACCTCACTTGTAACCAAGTTTCGCATATTCTTGTACATGCTGCGCCCTGATACCCCTGGGTATAACTGAGCAATATAAATAATAAACTAAACTAAACTAAACTATAGTCGTGATGCATACGAAATTGAATTACCTGGAAGGGTTTTTGGTAGGGAAGAGGGGAGTTTGACATCTAGGATTGAACAGTCTTTTAGGCAAGAAGAGCCGAGATCTCTGAACAGACAAGACGTTATTAAACAGGCGACCGGGCACTGCACTCAGAGGTTGGAGAAGTCCTCTCAAACGACCTGTAAATCAACAATCACCAAGAGATAAGAACCATCTACGAGGGCAGTCCAACAAAACCTGAGAAATACGGCCATGGATCAGGTGCATTTACCTGACCCTATCGCAGAAATAATTGCCATAATAGATAATGAAGTGGCAAAAAAGCAAACTCTCAGATTTGCGGCAAATCCATCAAAGCACGAGCTCAGGAAGGGAATTCTTCTTCCCTTAGCAAGAGCTTAGAGTGCAATAGATCTAAGATCCCTGGAATTGACCTAAACACAAACGTCTTTTCCTATGGTATATTCAATCAACAAAGACCACCTGCCTCTATTCCCACCAAATGAAGCAGGGACCAAGCAGCAAAAAACAGAAGACTTAACACTCTCAAGGGGAGCTGCAAACATATGGACAAATCGGTTGCTCCAACAACTAATAACTCAGCCGACGGGAACCAAAGATCAGAGAAACATAAATCCTCCAGGAAAAATATAGACCAAGCAGCTCTGAATCCCCCAGTCTTGATCATGGATGACCAGCTGGACTGGAGTACGTACACGCTTGAGGAATCAGACTCAGAAACTCCCACAAAAAGAAACCTGAAAAGGAAAGCTGAAACAACTGACGGTAGAATCTCGAGAATGGAGCCAGCAAAGAAAGTCCTAATATATGACCTACCCTTTCTGATGGATAATAAACTACCAACTAAAAAAGATAAGAGAGAGAGCGGCACAGGAAAGGAGGTAAAAATCATAAATGAAATTGAAAAAGAGGGTAAAACTGAGAATACTAGGAGAAATGACAAATGAACACCTGAGAGAAGACCACTCACGAGGTATGATCTGAACGGTGGGTCTAAAAAAAATAAACCCGCTGATGAACATACCATGGAAAATCGAAAAAAACACTTGCCACTGAAGCTAAAAAGAAGTAGCACATTAAGGAATCGCGAGATGAGGAAAGAGAACAAAAAAATCCTCAGAAACAAATTGAAAGCGTGTGCATCCTCAAAATCAAACGTGTACACCATCGAGCAGATGGATTGATTCTGAACAGAGGAACAATCTTAAAAATACTCACACAAATACCAAGTCTAAGACACATGCAGAATATGGACTTATGGATAGTGGAACCCTGTCACTCGGAGAGAAGTGATTCCTCATATCTACATCTGAAATCTAAAATCATCAACCACCAGCTGATGAAAGAGCGAGAAAGCTTATCGATCTTGGGCTATGATCTAACAGAACTCGTGGTCCGACATAGGAGGTTATTGAAAGAAAGAGACATAGCAACATAGATCAAGGGGGACCTAATCCTACTCCTAGAACTAAAGACTGCCCACGCGTACACTACTTAAGCAAGATGGAACATCTACGTTTCCCTCGCAAAGGTCGAGGGAAGCGAAGAGAAGTAGAAACTCATCATCGTGACCTGGGGAGAGAGAACAAGCAATCTCGCAAGCAGGATAGATTAGATGGTGAGAGGGCCCAAGTGATGAGATCGCCTACGCCAACTAAAAAAGGCACACTGCTATTGAGAGCTAAAGGAGTGACGGAAAAAAAACTAGAATTGTGGACATGGGCAAAGACTCCTTCTGAACCTCAACATATAAATTAGCCACCATCACTGAAGAGGAGATGTCATCAAATCCCAAAGGAGAATGAGAGGAAGGTGGAAATATCAGAACAGAGAAAAAATATTACATTTTGCTGCTGCAATACTCTGGGTTTTGAGCATCTTACAAGGACAACAGATGTTAACTTAGGCCAATTTGACATACTTTGCTTACAAGAGACATGGCTGATGCTTAAATCCCAACTAGATGGTTTCGACCTAATATTCAATGCAGCTAGAAAAGGATCAATCGGGTGACCCACAGCCGGATTGCTGACTAAAATAAGAGCGGGGTCTGCCATCGAATTGCTCGAAGTTTTGTCTGCGCCATACTGGATGCAAGCAATGATACTAAACTGGCAACATACAAGGGTTGGCTGCCAAACACAGAAATTGGAGAAAATTCTCCTAATAAATATATATTGGAATCCAGAAGTAACATCGCATGACGAATTTACTAACATGATGGGGAAAATTCTGGATGAGTTAGATGCCAAAAATTTGGGCCACTACGCAATAATCAACAGCGATTTTAACGCTTCCTGCGAGGGCATAGGACTGCAGGCCAAACATCAAGATCAGCACTTGCCAGTGAGAAAGTACGGACATCTGTTGGAAGAGTTTATGACAGCACGCAACATGCACAACCTCCATTGGATGCAATCTAAAATAAACTTAAAGATCCCATCCTGGCAGAGAGGAACCCAGCATGGTACGATAGACCATGTCTACGTCTCCAAGGACTTGTTGCCGGAGATTACCAATTTTAAGATCGTCTGTACGACATTCAGTGATCATAATTTACTCAGTTTTCTACTTGTACGGAAATAACAGTGGCCTCTGGAGGCAACCGCGTTAAGATCACAGAAAAAGGACCTCTCCAAATAGCTAGCCAATACAAGCAAATTTCTGCAGAGTGCTTCAAGCCAGCTGAACTTTGTAAGAGTAAGTTGGACTACACAGCATTACTCACAAGGTATACCATGAATACCAAGAGAACCACCAAAATAAAAGCAAATCACCCTCACCAGTACAACCTGGAGCTAGTGGGGAAAAGACAACTACACCAGAGTCTTAAGAGAATCTTTAATAAAGTAAGAACAGTCGAAAATAAGGTGAGGTGGAAAAGAGCCCTTAACGATTATAGGAGTTGGCTACTCACTACAGGCATAATCTATACAATCAAGACGCTGAGCAAATGCTGCGTGCAATATGTGGCAACAAGGCAAAAGATTTCTGGAACATGATCAAGGGCTCATCAAAAACGGTGAACGGCCACTTACAAAACAACTTGGGAGAAGACCGTTGGATAACACACTTTGCATCTCTTTATGCCCCGATACTGGCTGACGCGACACAGAAAAAGATCTCTAGTCTTTCCGAAACAGAAGATATATCCCCGTGGAACATCCCCTCTGATAAAGAGATGATTCTAAATAAAATCATTAAACAACTCGAGGGCTCCCGGTCCTGATGGGATCTGCAATTTGGAATTGAAAAAACATCCAGAGCTGTGGGCTAACATAATGAGTAAGATCTTTGCAAATTGTAACATCGCCCAGGCGGTCCCCCAATTGTGGAGAAAATCAACCATCATACCCATTTTCAAAAGAGGAGCAATGGATGATCCAAACCAATATAGACCTATTGCACTCTTGGATGTGATGGGGGAGGTGTTCGCCTCGTTGGCATTGGATGCTCTCCAAACTCGGTTGCGGACCACAGAATATGCAGATCCTTTTCAGAACGGCTTTGTAAAAAACTCAGGGACTACAATTAATATTCTACTGCTAAGTTCTATGAAAGCCAAAGTCCTACAGGGAGGAGCCCCCATGTACATGGCCTTCATTGACCTGGTCCAAGCGTTTGACCAGGTCAATAGACAACGCCTTTGGACTAAACTGGAACTAAAGAAGTGCCCACCTTCTATTTTGTAGCTGATCCAAGCCTACATCAAGACACATCTGTAAGAGGGCCGCTTGTCTGAAGAAATCTAGACTGGAAGAGGAGTTAAGCAGGGCTGCCCCCTTGCTCCTACGTTATACAATTCCTATATAGCAGATTTTGAAGATCCATCCAGTGAAGTCAGGCATTTTCCACCATCATTAGGAGGATCAAAAATATCAAGACTCCTATATGCCGACGACATAATTTTGATGAATCTTACCCCTGTTGGTCTGCAACGGCAACTTGATAACCTGGTGGTTTACTTAAAAAAGAACAACCTCCAAATAAACAAGGAAAAAACTAAAATTCTGATAATGGGAAGACCCTCAAAAAAAGCACTAAAATTGTGATGGCAGTGTGAAGGCCTACACTTGGAAAAAGTGAGCACTTTTAAATATTTGGGGATAATGATTAATAACGACAGACAAGAAGCAGCCATGCAAGATTTCCTGTGAAGCAAACTAAAAAACCTAACAGCACAAGCAAAGGCCGTTGATAGGAAATACGGCAGATTTTCCCTCATTCCCATGCTGAGATTTTTCAAGAAGAAGGTGGCTACAACTCTGACGTACGGCATGGATGCAATGCCGTTAGCACCAAACTCGATCTGGGTGAAATTTGAAAGTTTCTTTTGGAGGGGTATTCTGGGGCTGTCGAAATCTACACCAATCAATTACAAAATAGGGGATTGCTCCAAGATGTGGTACAGCTATTGAGGGGGTCTCAAATAGTCAAAACAAAAATTACAAAAGCTGTAAAACAATGAGTTAGTAGACTATAGTCTTAATTTACATGGTTCATGATCATGGTATCAAAAGATATCCTCAAATTCTTCCTTGAAGCAACTAAAGATAATCTGAGGGAATCAGACATAATCTAAAGCCAATGTTATAAAAATATTTTTAGAGATTTATTTAACATGAAAAAGAAAGAGTCATAATAACAAATTAACATACAGTTACAGTGAAAGCAAGGTGCATGTAAAAGTTGAAGCACCAGAATTTAAACTATTGAATGAAACATAAATGGAATGTTCAGTACATATAAGCAAAAGATATGAATTAACAATTTTGCCAAAATTGAACAATGAATGAAACACAAATCAAATGGAAAGATAAATAAATACATTTGTGCATAAGTGTGAAATCACTTAAACAGCTCTGCCAATGGCGCTAATCAGAAGAGAACTTTGTCTGTCATCTCTGTTGGCAATCAAAATGAGAGCAACACTAGTGTTGTACAGAAAAGTTATAAACGTTCCCGAACCCAAAGTCCTAGATTAAATCAAAAGGGAGATTGACGGTGGGACGAACCAGATGATGCACAAATGGGAACAGCTAAATTTGAACATACTAAAAGATCTGGATTTATCTGTAGAAACGCTGGTGCAAAACCCAAACAAAGTCTAAAAGAAACTTTTCGAGGCTGACTGGATGAACACTTTGGAAGTGGCCAGTAGATATTCTCTGACTGCAGACTTTTCGTCAACGACAATGAAGCTCAACGAGTTCAGAGGGTACCTAAAGCAATTCCCAGGCAAAAATCGAAGAAATGCCGGTTCTGCAAAGAAAACCCTCAAGTGGAAACCAGCAGGCATTTACTGCTTGAGTGTGAAGAACTCAAAAGAGAAAGAACAAGGTTCCTCGCGGAACCGCTGAAAAATTTTAGAACCTTGGATGTAGATAACGTTTGGGACTTGTTGACTTGTGGTAATAACAGACGAGGTGTGATCGGAGTGACATCATGTTTCAAATTCCTGGATATACAGTAATTTTGAAATTTTGAAATTTTGAAAATGGAAAAAGTTGTCGGTTTTAGCCGCTCCGATACACCTCTTTTGGAACTAGGTCTAATGAAAAGTATTGTTTGGAGGATTTTCAAATTTTATGTAAAAATTGCAATGCAATTGAAGCAACATAATAAAAAATGCCATCCACCATGACCATCCCTCCTCCCCAGGAGCAATCACCACCAAAACCATCACCACCACCACGAACAGCAGCTGGAGGGCCTGGACAAGGAAAAAGGCACAATGATCCACAGGAGGCTCAAGAGGACTTGTAAAATGAGATAGAGGAAATGCGTACCTCCAGCACCCAGAGAGAATAATGGGTGTGGTGGTTCTTTAAGACCGAACAAGGTTTACCAAAAGCTTGGGCTACCCATGTTGAATGCATTTAGTGTGGAATTATACACATTCATGGGCAACTGTTATGCATCCATCTGCTTCCCAGCCATGGAGTCGGCTTACCCCCAGCCATCGGGCTCTCTCGCCGACTCTGGTGTCATTCTGGGCCAGCAATATCATCACTGTGGGGGCCTGGTGGTTGGCCCTTTTCCTCCGTCCCTGATCCTCGTTTCGGTACGGGGACTGGTCTCTCACAAAGGTCACATCTGTTGCGTTCAAGTCACGGCCTCGATGGCAGTTGCCTTGGCGACTGTTCGATGCACAGGGAATGCTTGTCTCCTCTCACGATACACACAAGGAGTCACGTTACAAGTTACAGAGTGAATGAGTATAAACAAACGCTCAGCACAGTATCCATTGCTTCTCGGCTGTGTTTCCGGCCAGCGTTTGGCGTTCCTTTGTGTTTTTGCTGTTTTGATTTCTTGGTACCTGACCTTTGGCTACGCTCGCCCAGACAGTTTTTAAACTTGGTCACTCAGATTATTCACCTGGCTAGTTCTGTGCTCGACCTTTGGATTGTATCTTGGACTACCTTCGGATTCCTCCTCTTGTGCCTGGAACTGAACTTCCTTTTGTTTTTTCCCTGAATTTCTCTGGACAGTTACATTGCTACTTTGGTGGGCTCATTCATCTGCAACCTTTTTCCACTGGTGCTTCTTACTGGCTGCTGGACCCTGCCTTTTATCCGCACTGCACCACGCAGAGTGGGGAGCTTCTCCTGTATATCAGGAGTCTTTCTCCCTCCCCTACTTCAGTGCCTTCACAGTCTCCCTATCGGTAGGTGGTTTCTTCCTGGCTCTGCATACCTTTAGTATCTCATTGTATTGTCTTTAACCCTGATCTGTTTCCTTTGCAGCTACCTGGGCACCCAGTGCTGTTGTTCCAGCCACCTGTGGCCCAATAACCGGTCAGCAAGTAGATAGTATCTCCCTGACTAGTGCTTGGGGACAGAGGTACTTTAGTCCATTGCGGTAACTTACGTCTTGACAGCAACGTCTTGACAGCAACGCGGGCAGTACTCTTTTGGTACCACATCCATGTGCCTCCTTACCTGCTTATTCCACCCAGGTGCTCTAAGAAAAGCTGTTCCTTTTTCGGGAAGTAGTAGGCTGTCTTCCGCAACCTCACCTTCCTCAACTGCTACTGCCACCACACAGGCTACTCATGTGGGACAGAAGATCCCACCAGCTACCTTGCAAGCCATAAAAGAGGCTGTTGATCAATATCTTTCCAAGTCAACAGTACTCTGTATACACTGCAATACACCACACTGCAGGGTGAGCAGTTTCAAAGTGCTTTCGAGGCTGTAATCAAACAGCATGAAAAACACAGCCCCCTATCTCAGATTTAAAGCACTCCTAACATCTTACTCTGTCCACTTACCCCTCAGTATCTGTGGTTGGTGCCCCTTCCCTCATTCCCTCCCCTACCTTTCTTCCTGGCCTCTCCTGAAACAACAAAATAAAAAAACACCAACAAAAAAAATTTCTGTGACGAATAACTTTCTCTAGCATACAATAAGAACCATAATCCATTCACCTTCATAACTATCCACGGTCTCCGCAGTCCCCTTTCCAAGCCAGGTATCATTTAAAGACCCGGATGGCACGTGCACCCCATTGCACAGGACAACCCTTCAACCTTTTTTTACTTCTATGTTTCTAACAGGCCCTAGTTGCCTTCTTTCAAGCAGTCACAAATCCATCCACCAATCACTTCCAAGAACCCTATCAACATATTAAACTTCACACACCAACTGCCACTTAACAATGTTCTAGACATCTTTTCTATCTGTATTTCCCTTACTCATACAAAAATACTGTACACAGTGCTGCGATAAATGCACATATGCATTGTGCTTTGACAGAAGTGCATGAATGAAAGGGAATACGGATGGGCAAGTGCTGATGGGACTCTGGGAGGGAAGTGCCACATATTGCCAAAGTGTCACACCACTGGCTAAGTGCTGGAGAGGGTTGACTCCTAATGGTGGGGTACACATCCGCCAGGGGTTAAGTCTGCAAGGGCAGTGCTGAAATGAAAGGTATTGGTGTCGACTAGGTATACAGCGTGGAACCTGTGGAGTGCATGGGGGACCAAGTCACCATTCTCAGTGGCAGTGGTATAAGTTAGCGGGGAAGAGACAGAGGGAAAAAGAAGAGCAGAATTTTGAGAAATGTCTGGAACCTAACGATGTCCAGCTCAAGAGAGGCACCAGCCAAAGAAAGAGACCTGCCTCCCATTCTCTGTTTGGAGAACCGTTTCACATGCGGAGAATTGGAGTTAGAGGAGCAGAGGTCTCTAGCAGGGGAGTATTTAGAGAGAGAAAGTTGAAGATAGCATAATCCCAGACCCCAAAAACCTTGTCGATGATACATAGGATCTTCAATTTAATCTGTGCAGCTACCAGGAGCCAGTGTAGAGATGTAAAGGCTCCACAGATACGGTCCCTGAGTTTGGGGCCCTAAATAAGCCTTGCACCCTTATTCTGGATTAGCTAAAGGGGACTTAGGAAACAAAGGGGGAGGTCGATAAGGAGACTGTTGCAGTAGTCCATCCAAGATAGGACCTGGGCTCCACAGACATTGAGCTTCTGAGGGAAGGTGAGGAAAGGTAAAATGCCTGTAAGAAGGTGAAGCTAAATTTTGCCTTCCTGATAAGGTCCAAAATGTAAGGAGTGAAGGAGAAGGACCAGTTTAAGATGACCTCAAGGTTTGTGGCCTCACAGTAGGTTGAGGATAGAAGGCTGAAGGAGGGTGGCCAGAAAATAGGAGGCAAACAGGGCACAGGTGTCCCAATAAGAAATATCTCAATTTTACTGGCATTGAGACAGAGATTATTAGCTGCACACAATCCTTGGATGGCGGTCAGACAATCGGGGATAAAACACAGGGATTCACAAAGTAGTACAGGGAAGTTTCCGGGAAAGTTGTGTGTCATCGGTATAACACTGGAAATGAGCTGAGAAATAGGAGAGCAAATGAGCCGGGGGACGAGATAGATATTGACTAGCCACGCAATAGAATAGAACCCTGGGGGACACTGCAGGTGGTGGGGAAGATGCAGCCCAGTTACAGCTGGAAAGGGTGGTTAATTAGGAAACACATCAGCCAGTGCAGTGCCGGTCCGTAATGCCGAAGGTATCATTTAGCTGTTTAATAAGGATAGAATGGTTGCCCATGTCAAAGGCGGAGGAGAGATCGAAGAGTACTATCCTCAATTGTATTATGATCATAAATATCATATACACTTCAATGATATCATTCCACCATATTACAAATATGATATACTCCCCCTATGGTACCTATAATAACTATACACATATTTCTATAGTGTATGTGGCCAGTGGCCACTAGACATAACCACCCCATTACAATTAAACCATATAACAAGTATATACAATACACCTTCAAATAACAGGACTCACCCAGAACCCACCCCCCGCCAAGATGAGGTAGAAGAAGTTCCTACCTCCAGCGCCCACAGAGTGGGTGTGGTGGTTTTTTAAGACCATTAGGGGTGTACCAAAAGTTTGGGCTGCCAAGGTTGAATGTATTTAGTGCAGGATTGTACTCAGGCGCGGACAACCTGACCAGTACTCTTTTGTGAGCACCTCCATGCACCACCACAGGTGCTCTAGGAAAGGCTATGCCTTTCTCAGGGAGAAGTAGGTTATCTTCTTCTACCCCATCTTCCTCAATCGCTCCTACCAGAACACAATCTACTCTGTGGGGCAGAGGGTCCACCTGCAGCCTTGCATGCCATACAGAACGCTGTTGACCACTATCTTTTGAAAGTCACAATACTCGTTTTGTACTGCGGCACACCACTCTTCAGGGGGAGCAGTTTTAGAGTGCTTTCGAGGCCACGGTCAAGGAGCATGAGAAACACTGCCAACTAGCTTAGATTTAAGGCCCGCCCAACATCTTCCCCTGTCCACCTGCCGCTCCATATGTGTGGTTGGTACCCCTTAACTGCCTTCCCTCCCCCACCTTACCATTGGCGTTGCCAGGAATCAAATTTAGGAGGGGCACAGAGGGGGCCGAAGACAAAAGTAGGGGGGGGGCACAGACAGAAGTAGGGGGAGAACATGGTCACTACTCATCTTAGGTGGGGGGGCATAAGAGGGATCACAGGGTTTTATAGGGGGGGCCCCGGGCCCCCCAGGCGCCACCCTAGCGACGCCACTGCACCTTACCTCCTCCCCTCTCCTACAAAAAACCAAATCCCCAAAAAATATAAAAGCCAGAAAGACCAAAGAAAGGTTCCTTTAGGGCCCACCTTTCACAGTTATAAAATAAAAGTAAAAATACAAATCATCAGACCTTTTGCAGTTTGAATGGTGGTCTGCAGACATCTGAAAAATTCCAGCTATGGGGTGGGGGATTAAAATCAATTAACTTGTTTTTCATGCCAAATGGTGGCTCTTTACTGAACTTTTAAAAAATATTTTGGGGGGTTTTATATACTGCACAAACAAATGTTCTACTGAACTTAACAATTTTTTCTAACTTTCACAAAAACGACTTCTAATTTTTCTTCTGTTTTTTGTATTTTATTTACTACAATTTCAAAACAATACTTCACAACATACTTCACGAGTTCACAAACAATTTTTCAGTGCTTTGTGGATATTCAAAAGATTTCCGACATCAGTCAAATGCATTGGATCTCCTCGAAAAAGATTTACACCATCCACCTTGATATTTGTGTTGTCAAAAGATGCCATTCCTAAGCCAAATTAAAAAAGCACATACACCTTTATTGACATGCTGTCTAGCTTCTTCCAGTTCAGAACAAAACAAGTTTGGACGATATTTGGCTTGGATTTCCGAAAAATCATCTTTGCAGCTAGAAACAGTTACATTAGCCTTTTTAACATGTCTTTCATGGCAAACTGCAAAGATCCTGCAGTCACATAATCCAGACTGCTGCCTACCCAATGCACAATAATGATATCTGTACATTTAAAGTGAGCCATACTCTCACAGAATGGTAATACAGTCGCCCACTTTAATCCAAAATCTGCATACCACGAAACGTCCACTTCTCCAATCCAATGGTAGCAGAGATGCCATAAGATTCAGTATAAACTTTCAATGAATGGATTCAAGAATCTCCCACCATCCATACAATCTGCTTCTTCATAGCCATAGCCACAGACATCTTCGTTACACACAACAAAGAACCATTTACTGAATTGATCAACATTGCAGGGTCTGCAGTAGTTATGGTTAAGTTGCTCAACTCATAGAAATTGCACTTTTTGGGCTGCTAATAATGTTGCCCCCACCGGATGAATCCTCATCAAACTTTGCAAAAAAATCTATATTGCCCCCTCAGAAAGATTTTGTGAAGTGTGGGACGGTTTAGTCTAGGGTGGCGCAAAGTTATAGAGGGGTCCCAAAATCTGTGGAAATACTCATAGATGTAATGGAAAGAAAATGGTGCTCACGCCTAAAGCTCAAACTGCTGGACGGATTTTCATCAAATTTGCGCCAGGAGCAGCGCCTTGGTCCCAAAAGCGTGCTTTTGTAGTTTTGGTGTAAATACATCTAGCAGTTTTCTAAAAAATTTCCAAAAAGTATCTACAAAAAGATTAGTGTTATCTGGGTCCTGTTCGCAAGAGTCCCTTCCTGATTCAGGGTCTGCGGATGCCTCTGGGCCAATCAGAGAGCAGTGTGACATTCATGGACATCGTACGCGCCCTCTGATTGGTCAGATAAAAATGCGAGGTGCGTCAGAACATTTTTAACAAATTAAACTATCTATGGGGAGTTGAGGGCTGAGGAGGATGGGATGCGATATTACCATAAACGCTCAAAATCGGGTGTCTTTTCTTCTCTGAAGATGTTCGTGGACATTCCTGTGATATTCGCGAACATTTCAGATGTTCAGGGACATCTATGCATATTTCTGCATTACAGGGTCAGTGAAAAGCAGTTTGATGCAGGAGTGATCTGCCACGTATGGTAAGCTACGATTGTGGACCATGAGAGATTGTAATTTCCTGGGTTTCATATGAGGGATATATTTAGGGAGGGGTGCTGCATTTTCATTGATGTGCTTATTTTGGGTTTCTTTTAGTATGATTGATCTAAAGACCATGGAGTAGTCCTAATTGGAAACACGGAGGAAGCGACAACGAGAGTGGAAATAGAATGTGGGTTATGGTCCTGTTGAAAAGTTTGTATTTATAGAAGTGGCTGTGAGAACATTGCAGAGGGTAAGTAGTTTGACATAGACTATGTATCCTGAGTTTGGTTAGTTTTCTTCACTTTAGTTCATATCCTATGTATTCATGAGAATATTGATAGTGACGCCGTGCTTCTCATTTGGCGTTCTCTCTGTTACAGTGAACTTCTGCAGGCCCGCAAATATATTGTTTTCCATAACTGCCCATTTGAACTTTAGATACCGCTGAGTTACGGTCATCTAGAAGTGGAGTAGTATCATCTGCCTCAGGTTGGTTTTATCAAGCTACGTTGATTTTTCATATTTGAATGAGGTCATTGGTAGTTCTAGTAGTTCATGATGGTCCTCCATTTTTTGTTTATTTGTTGGATTTGGTTCTGACTCTATTTTACATTTCTGTACCTCTTGTGCCTCATGCACGGAGCCCAGGTAAGCCCTTTTGGGTCCGTGGGCTATTACTGTACTTATTAGCATTGTTTTCATGTTAGGGGATTTAATACATGGAACCATAACGCACCATTACTAATGGGATACTAATCAGTGCACTTGACTGATTTTGATGTGGGAGCACATCCATAATTCTATCGGTGATGGCGGTTCTCACCCTAATATTATATCAACACGATTGACTATCCTTATTTTAAATTTACCCTTGTGCTTAACATGGAATTTTGATTGTCTAGAGAGAGTATACGAGAATGATTTGGTATTTTGTATCATTTTTACATTCTAGACCGTTTTTGCTCTTGAAGAAGGGGTTCTAACCTCGAAACGCATCAGCTAGTTACGGACATTGTACTTGCCGCTGAAAATGTGATGTTATTAAATCTATTTTTCTTATTTAAAAACTACATACTTACTCTCTTCTTTCTTTAAACTATGTACCTGTTGCTTAAACATTGTGTATATTGAATATTGGCTGTCCAAACAGTTTAAGAGAGTGTGCAGGGGATGGGAGGATTCTACTATTGGATCTTCTTTTTGTTGCAAAATATAAAGGTTCTCACCTTTTAAACTCAGCAATCTGACCTTAAATACTCCATGGTAAACAAAATCCCAATATGAAACAGGTGCTTGTGGTTTTGTGGTTAAGCGTCTGCACTGGGAACATGACAACCCCAGTAAAGTCCTGGTAGCCAAATACTTGAGCAAGCTTGCCAAACTAAAAAAAAAACATGTGTTTCTTCTGGCCTCTGAAAATAAGTTACAATCTTCACCCACATGTGTCCTTTACTTGTGCCCTGAAAAGCAGTCACAATCAGGCGTGAATAACTGCACCAGTGTCCAGGATTACAAACTCTCTTGCCACATCGTGGACAAATACTCATGCCTTACTTCCCCTCTCATCATTTCCCCTCCTCACCCTCATCTCTGGCTTTCAACAATACTCTGCTTTATAAGGATAACTTGAAAAGTACACATTCCATATCCTTAAAAAAAGTGGAGGCCATGTATTTTCTTAGTGTGTTATGAGATATTTAATATGAGGAAAACACATGCCACCAGACTGTGGCCTGTCTCCCATCCATGCAGTAACTGGGACCAACCCTGCTTAGCTTCAAAATGAGGAAGGCGCCAGCCCCCTCAAGACATACTGCTCAAGTTATCTTGTAAGTTTACCTCACTTATTAGGCACCATGGCCTGGGGGGGGCTGGTCTTTTCCTCACTTTGAAGCTAAGCAGGGTCAATCCTGGTTACTGCACGGATGCAAGACCGGTCACCACTAATTGTTCACCCCTGATGTCACTGCAGCTGTAATAATAGCTGTTTTTTTATTATGTATAAAGGATTGCAGGCTTTGAGAACTCCCAATGTTTTTAGTTAATGCCCTGTGCGATTAAATCATTTGCAGGGGATCACACACATTGGTTAAGCAAGCCGCTTGTTTTTATGGATGGTCTCTTGGTGACTATTGTAATACATCGCACAACCCCAACTAACCACATTTAAGCAGCAGGCAAAAGGGAATAAAATGACCAGCAGCAAGAATAACAAATGCCCAGGTACGTTGCCCCCATAGCGAAAATCAAAAGTTAGCACCCATGAATATATGCACAGTAAGTGAACATATATCTTAAAGTGAAATACACAAATGTAGTTCAATAGCTCTACTCCTTAAAAGAAAGTGTGCAAGACAATATAGCATTGGAATTTTTTTTTAAAAGGAATGAACACCAGAAAAATAACCTGAGAGAGGAAATGTTCCAGTAAATTTGCTGGCAAAGTATAAAAGGCGCTCACCTTTTAAACCCAGTAATCTGTCATGAAATATTCCCTGGAAAACTAAATCCCAATACGAAACAAGAGCTTGTGGTCTTGTGAGTAAGCGTCTGCACTGGGAACATGACAACCCAAATACAATCTTGGTAGCCAAACACATGAGCAAGCTTGCCAACCTAAAAAAAAAACCAAGCAGTGGAGTTGGCCTTCTGAAGAAAGGTTATGCTGTCCACCCACATGTATCCTTTACTTGTGCCATGAAAAGCTGCCAGAATTAGAGGATAATAACTGCACGTGTCCAGGATTGCAAACTCTCTTGCCACATCGTGAATTATTTGCCCTCTCATCATTTCCCCTCCTCACCTCCATGTCTGGCTTTCAACAATACTCAAGGCAAAAAGTTACTCTAGGCAAAAAGTGTACAATGTTGGCATTATTCCCCCCATCTTCACTGGGGGACTACAAATACCAGAATGCAATTCAGCAAAAGGCAAAAAAGAGTCTCTGAGTGCAGCACTTTGAAGGACTGACAGTAGTACAGTTTCCAAAAATAAAAATGCGGATGCCGTGTGTGATGAGATATTTAAAACTAGGAAAACACACCGTATTCGGGACTCTGGACTGTCTTTCATCTCCCACCCAGGAGTGACCAGGGCTGACCCTGCTTAGTTTCAAAACGAGGAAGATGGTCTCATTTATTAGGCAACATGACCTTAGGGGGCTGACTCCTTACTCGTTTTGAAGCTAAGCAGCGTTCGTCCCAGTTACTGCAAGGATGGGAAACCCACAGTTGGTGTAAAAATATCTATTTTTGTATTATTGACTGGGAGATTACAAATACAAAAATGCAATTCAGCAAAAGGCAAAAGATGGTCTCTCAGTGCAAAAGTTTCAAGAACTGACAGTAGCACGGTTTAAAACAAATAAATAATTTGTATGCCCATTAGTTCACCCATCACTGCAGTAACCGGAACTGACCCCGCTTAGCTTGAAAGCAGCGCTGACTCTGCACAGCTTCAAAGCAAGAAAGGGGCAGCACATTTTTTCTAAGTGGTCTTGTAACTTTGACTCTTTTTACGGGCAACATGGCCTTCCTCACTTTGAAGCTAAGCAGGGTCTGTCATGGTTACTGCATGGATTTTATTTTATTTATTTTTGTATTTGTAAAAGCGCCTAACAGCCCAGAGGCATTGAGGCGCTGTTTCAAGAAGGTGTCTTAGTTACATGACCTGAGAGGCAATGCAAGGGTTACAGGTAGCATGTGCCTTACAGGTAGAAGTGAAGACATGGAAACATACATGAGATACTTGTATTCTTACAATGAACTGAGGAATATTAGACATAAACAGCGCAGATGAGGTGCTTGTAATGGAATGGTACCATATAGTTAAAGAAACAGCATTGTTTTGATTGCTTTCCTAAAGGCTTCGTGGGACTCAATGCTTCTGAGTGTGGGGGAAGCAGGTTCCAGTTGGTAGCAGCGATGACTGGGAAGCTTAAGCCACCTGCGCGGAACCTTATGCTTTTGGGGATGGTTAAGGGGTTAGTGTAAGTTGATCTGGTAGATGGTAGAGATGTTTCTCTGCTGACGTCACTATAGCTGTAAAAATATATTTTTTTAAAACTGTAACCATGGGTACTGATCTACACAGACCCTCGGCTATCCATAGTCCTTTATAGCCTCGAATATTGGAAAAACAGCCAAACAAATAATGCTTCCCTGCCCCCCAGGCCCTCACCAAGTGCCACCCTACTCTGTGCCTGCTCCCCCACCCCGATGGCCTCCTTCCTCCCCTGACCTCTGCCGCTCCTCCCACAACACATGCTGGTTCTGTGACGCAATTTGCTTTGAGAGGTTGCCTATTCACGGCTATAGCTGAGCCTACAGAAAGCTATGTGTTACCAACTCAGTCCTTAGACCCTCTCCAACTCCCAAATTTCACTTGGTGCCCTCTATCCACCCCCTCCACATCTAGCCTGATGGCATTTGCATGTTTTTTGTCCTGTGTTAGGCAGAATTATATGCAGTACCCTTTGGGAACACTACACACAATTAAAACTACAAGTTGTTAGGGAGAATTCTCTGTTTAGGCTGAATTTCCCTACCTAGTGAGTCCCCCAGCAGCTTTGCTGGATTTCTGGGGTTTAATTTTTTCTCCTGCCAAGAGTGAGACTCTTTTACCCTCACTCTTGGACATGTTGAAGTGTGTTTTCTTGGTTAAACCTTGTGTTGAATGGGCTATGGGGTCTTTTACTCCATAGGGCCTCATGTATTTTTGTGATGTGGGTTACACAGCACCCTCTGTGCCGTGACCCAGGGGTGTCCTAGGGACTCCCCAACATAGACTCCATACCCTGGGACTGACTACTGTCTCCCAGAGCATGTAAAGTCACCAAAGACTTTGCTAGTCTTGAATCCTGAACAGAACCAGTACAAACCATCATATTGTGGACGTACTGGCTGGGGCAATTCGATTGCCCCAGGGTCTGTTAGTCGAGGGGGCACGTCTCCGTCCCCCCTGATCGAGTTTTGGCTGGTGGCAGTGGAAACTACTTTTTATATTCGACCGCGAATATTTCCCTATGGGATTTCCCATTGTTTTAGGCTAACACATTTAATTAATTATTTACGGTAGCCTTAAACATACCGCCGGTTTATATATTTATTTTTATAACTCCGGTTGGGACTTTTTGCCAAAACTTGATTCTAAAATGGCGTTGGTGTTCGCCTCTGTAACTCTGACCCAAAGTGGAGCCCTTTGTTCCACTTTTGGCGGGCTTCTCCACAGAAGCCCTCCAAAGTGGTGCCACTCTGTCTGGGGTACTTAGGAGGGGTGGAGGGGGATTTAGGCACCCTGGACTGAGTTACCTTGGTAACTCAAGTCGCACTCCGTCCTGATTGGCCCAAGTGGTGAGCCGCCCGGCTCACCACTTAGCATGTTTGAGTGACAGCTAGGCTGGGTGAATGGGGGTTTGCTGCATAAAAGCAGGGCTTTGGGGACTGGGACTTCAGAAGTCGCCACAGGACCAAGAATCCGACGAGGGAAGAGCTGAGCCGACCTGCTTCGACGACACCACCCGGTGGAGCCCTGCTGAACCGTCTCACCACTTTTTTTTCCCGACGACCGAGGAGAACTCTTAACGGAGTGGCTCCTTCCCTTGACTGGTGGGGACAACCAGTTTTCGCCTTCTTTCCGTTCTTTGAGGTATCTCGTGGCCGCCTTGCCTGTGCCAAGCACCCCGGCAACCGGAATACCACACTTTACCCCCATACCGCGAAAGTCGGTACCAACCCTTTAACCGGAGGACTCCGCGGCTGGTTTCTTCCCGGGCAGTGCAACGACCCTCTTCTTCTGCTCTTCAGCGAGAACTTCTTCTCCCCTGACCGACGTCGAGCCCTGCTGCCACTGCCTGGAACAACTGCCACCGCTGGAGGATCCTTTCCGCTTAAGGTACTGTGTTCTGCCTGGCTTCCCTTGCTACCGACTGTACGGGGTAGATTTAGTCCCCGGCTTTCGAACCTGGGAGTGCCTGGGACACTTTGGCTAAACTTTCTGAGCCACTCTAAACTCTTTTTGACTCTTTGCAAGACTTTGAATCTCTAACTAACAGTGTGATCTTGGGCACATTTTCGCTCCGGCTACTCTAAGAGTGGGCCCTGCCTAGTGACTTTTGCTCACCTGTGACTTTATTCTTCTTTAAGCCTATTGCAAGTGTTCTGGACCTTAGAGTGGTGTGTCTAACCTATTTCTGCTTTTTCTCTCCCTTTCTTGGAAACTACTAGAGTGTCATCTAACGTTAAGCACTCACCTCTGTTTTAATTAAGTGGTGTTTACTTAGAGTTGTCTAGATAGGAGAAAGGATTGAATCTACTTTCATTATAACTGTGTTGAAGTGCTTTTACTATATTTTTGCTAGAGTGTTTTTAACTTATGTGTATTTTAAATAAATAACTATATACTTTTGAAACCAAGCTCTGGTCAGTGTTTGCTTGTGCTATTGTGTTTTGGTACATATTGTGTATACTTTACATACTGCCTAACTCTTCTTGAGAGAAGTCTGACTGCTCAGCCACAGCTACCAGGTAAATCTGGGTGGTACAGACTGCTACCAAAGGGGTTTACTGCTCTACCTGTAGTCTTAAATCTTTTGCAGTGTTCCCCAAGGGAACTGCACAGGTTTCTGCCTAACACTGGTGTACAGCGGTGGGATTTGTATTGAGTATACATTTTATTGTGCTTTAGATACCTTAGTGCAACTAACCACAAAGCTTAGCACTGAAAAAGTAAAACCTCTAACATGTCAGTTATAGAAAGCTATAGTCAAGAGTCCCTTGCAGCCAAAACTGCTGATTGTTTAAGAGTGCTCTGTAAACATAAGGATCTCCTGACTAAGGGCAAGAAAATGGAGCTGATTGAAAGATTGTTAGCTAACCAAAGTCTGGGTGATGGTTCAGAGGAACCTACCACTCCAGCAACTGTAGATGACAGTGTTGAAATTAACATGGAGCAAAATGTTGATGATTCTGAGGAAGAGTCAGAAGAGGAGGGTGAGGCTGTTGTAACTGTCCCCCCTAGGCCTCTGCCTGCTCTACCTGCTGTGCCTACTGGACCTTTACCAGGTCCCACATTTAGTCCTCAGTACTTTGAACTGGAGAAAATGAAGCTAGAATTGGAGTATAAGAAACTTAATGCTCAAACTGACAAAGAACTAAGGCTAAGGGAAATGGAGCTCAAGTATGACTTAGAAATGAAGAAATTATCTGTTGAGAATGTTTCTCTCTCTGGCTCCTCTAGAAGTTCCAGTCCTAAAAGACCCCGGATGCCTAAAGAATTGGTTGGTATGTATGAGCCTAAGTTGGATGTGTTGGATTGGTTGTCTCTGTTTGAATATAATCATGGGCTCCAGAACATCACAGGAAATGACTTACTCACCTGGTTGTTCTCTAGGCTTCCCCCTGTTGCAACTGATGTGGTAATGGAGATGGGGGAGGAGGATAGGAAGGACTATGAATGTGTGAAACTAGCTTTGATAGCTAGGTTTGGGAAGACCCCTTCCCAGTATCTTAAGAGGTTTAGGAGCCTCAAAAAGCATGATGGTACCCCTTGGGCTACCTGGGTGAGTGAATGTTTGAAAAACTTAGAGGGATGGATTAAGGGTTACAAGGTGAACACTTATGAGGGGATGAGAAATCTCTTTATGTTGGAGTCAATTTATGATGCCTGCTCTCCTGAGCTCAGACAGCACTTGGCTGATTCACAGGAATTGGATCCTGGGAAGCTAGCTAAGGCTGCTGACTTGTGGGTTGCCAACAGGGCCACTCACAAGGATTCTGGGGTAACTCAGAAGAAGGATGGGGAGAAACAGCCTAAAAAGGACCCCAAAGAGAATTCTAATACCTCCCATACCCAAGAGGGCCACAAACAACCAAATAACCAGGGTAAGCCCCAGGGTAAACCGAATCAGGCTAGTGTACCTTCTGGCCACAAGCCAGAAGGAGGTCAGAGCAAGCCACCCTTCCAGAGAGCATTTGGACAATGCTATGTCTGTCAGGGTACTGACCATATCAAAGGAGATCCCAAGTGCAAGGGTAAACCTGCAGGGATCAGCACAGTCTCCTTAGCCTTCACTCCTGAGGATGAAGTACAGATGGCTAGTGCCCACTTTGAACTCTTTGCTGAAGAACCCTTGGGTCTTCAAGCAACTGTAAACTTAGAGCCTATGGGTCTGGTTAGTCCCCAGAATAGGGTTGTGTATAACTCCCTACCTGTTAACTCTAAGGTGTATTATGTGGACAGTGTTCTTGTCAATGGCCAGGATACTCCTGCCAGGAGAGACACTGGGGCCAGCAGAACAGTAGTGGATGAAAGCTTCTTTCAACCTGAGGATGTGGCCAAAGCACCCAAAGGTCCCACTAAGATGTCTGGAGGCCCTGTCCAAATGGTTCCTATTCTACCAGCCCTCATTCAGTGTAACAACATGACAGTGAGGATCCCTGTCAGTGTTCAGACTGAGGTACCTGGGAAGGTCCTGTTAGGGAGTGACCTAAGAACTCTAGGAGTAGTGTCACATACCCCCAGGCCTCCCAGTATGGAGAAGCAGAACTTAACCAAATTGGCTAGAAAGGCTACCTTGAAGGACCCTTCCAAGCCTGTGGGACCCTCTACTGAGAACCCCACTACAAGCCCTGGTGTTAGTAAGTTGACCTCTAACCCAGGCACATTTCAGGATAGTATGCTAGGAACATGGGTGCCCCAACCAAGCTCCATCATTGTTCCCCTAGTCTCAGAGTCTCTGACTCCCCCTGCTTCTGAGGAAGAGGTGGATAGACCAACTAGGCCCCTATCTGGACCTGAGAGAACTGGTAATTCTCAGTGCTGGTGGAAAACCAGAAAAGAAAAGTCTAAGGCCAAAAACCTTCAGACTGTTGGACCTTCTACTGAAGACCCCAACTCAAATCCTAATGTTAGGGGGGAAACTCCTAAAATAGGTAAGGGTAGATCTAAGAGGAAGGGGAAGCAGGTGCAGTGCCTAACCCCAACCCCTCCAACCAAGAGGCCTAAGACCCAACCTGCTCCCACAAGAGAGGTGGTGAGGAACCTTGGAGGCCCCTCTAGATCTCAGGGAATCCTTTATAAGGACCCCTTGAAAAAGCCTAACATAGGTTCAGAAGTTGTACCAACTTCTGAGGGACTGGTCAACCAGATCCCCTATAACAAAAAGACTGATGTTCCTCAAAGGGTTTGTAGGTCCTTTAGCTTGCAAAAGAAAACCTTTGAGTTCTCCCTTAAGCATAGGTCAAGGTGTCACCATCAAAATGCTGATGGACTCTCTAGGATGTATATCATCGACTAGAGGTATGAGGTTCATCCAGGAGTGGATTAAATCCTCCTGTCCCTTAGTCTGGGGGGGGCGAGTGTTAGGGAGAATTCTCTGTTTAGGCTGAATTTCCCTACCTAGTGAGTCCCCCAGCAGCTTTGCTGGATTTCTGGGGTTTAATTTTTTCTCCTGCCAAGAGTGAGACTCTTTTACCCTCACTCTTGGACATGTTGAAGTGTGTTTTCTTGGTTAAACCTTGTGTTGAATGGGCTATGGGGTCTTTTACTCCATAGGGCCTCATGTATTTTTGTGATGTGGGTTACACAGCACCCTCTGTGCCGTGACCCAGGGGTGTCCTAGGGACTCCCCAACATAGACTCCATACCCTGGGACTGACTACTGTCTCCCAGAGCATGTAAAGTCACCAAAGACTTTGCTAGTCTTGAATCCTGAACAGAACCAGTACAAACCATCATATTGTGGACGTACTGGCTGGGGCAATTCGATTGCCCCAGGGTCTGTTAGTCGAGGGGGCACGTCTCCGTCCCCCCTGATCGAGTTTTGGCTGGTGGCAGTGGAAACTACTTTTTATATTCGACCGCGAATATTTCCCTATGGGATTTCCCATTGTTTTAGGCTAACACATTTAATTAATTATTTACGGTAGCCTTAAACATACCGCCGGTTTATATATTTATTTTTATAACTCCGGTTGGGACTTTTTGCCAAAACTTGATTCTAAAATGGCGTTGGTGTTCGCCTCTGTAACTCTGACCCAAAGTGGAGCCCTTTGTTCCACTTTTGGCGGGCTTCTCCACAGAAGCCCTCCAAAGTGGTGCCACTCTGTCTGGGGTACTTAGGAGGGGTGGAGGGGGATTTAGGCACCCTGGACTGAGTTACCTTGGTAACTCAAGTCGCACTCCGTCCTGATTGGCCCAAGTGGTGAGCCGCCCGGCTCACCACTTAGCATGTTTGAGTGACAGCTAGGCTGGGTGAATGGGGGTTTGCTGCATAAAAGCAGGGCTTTGGGGACTGGGACTTCAGAAGTCGCCACAGGACCAAGAATCCGACGAGGGAAGAGCTGAGCCGACCTGCTTCGACGACACCACCCGGTGGAGCCCTGCTGAACCGTCTCACCACTTTTTTTTCCCGACGACCGAGGAGAACTCTTAACGGAGTGGCTCCTTCCCTTGACTGGTGGGGACAACCAGTTTTCGCCTTCTTTCCGTTCTTTGAGGTATCTCGTGGCCGCCTTGCCTGTGCCAAGCACCCCGGCAACCGGAATACCACACTTTACCCCCATACCGCGAAAGTCGGTACCAACCCTTTAACCGGAGGACTCCGCGGCTGGTTTCTTCCCGGGCAGTGCAACGACCCTCTTCTTCTGCTCTTCAGCGAGAACTTCTTCTCCCCTGACCGACGTCGAGCCCTGCTGCCACTGCCTGGAACAACTGCCACCGCTGGAGGATCCTTTCCGCTTAAGGTACTGTGTTCTGCCTGGCTTCCCTTGCTACCGACTGTACGGGGTAGATTTAGTCCCCGGCTTTCGAACCTGGGAGTGCCTGGGACACTTTGGCTAAACTTTCTGAGCCACTCTAAACTCTTTTTGACTCTTTGCAAGACTTTGAATCTCTAACTAACAGTGTGATCTTGGGCACATTTTCGCTCCGGCTACTCTAAGAGTGGGCCCTGCCTAGTGACTTTTGCTCACCTGTGACTTTATTCTTCTTTAAGCCTATTGCAAGTGTTCTGGACCTTAGAGTGGTGTGTCTAACCTATTTCTGCTTTTTCTCTCCCTTTCTTGGAAACTACTAGAGTGTCATCTAACGTTAAGCACTCACCTCTGTTTTAATTAAGTGGTGTTTACTTAGAGTTGTCTAGATAGGAGAAAGGATTGAATCTACTTTCATTATAACTGTGTTGAAGTGCTTTTACTATATTTTTGCTAGAGTGTTTTTAACTTATGTGTATTTTAAATAAATAACTATATACTTTTGAAACCAAGCTCTGGTCAGTGTTTGCTTGTGCTATTGTGTTTTGGTACATATTGTGTATACTTTACATACTGCCTAACTCTTCTTGAGAGAAGTCTGACTGCTCAGCCACAGCTACCAGGTAAATCTGGGTGGTACAGACTGCTACCAAAGGGGTTTACTGCTCTACCTGTAGTCTTAAATCTTTTGCAGTGTTCCCCAAGGGAACTGCACAGGTTTCTGCCTAACACAAGTGACAGTACAATTTCATCTTTGGTACAAGCCTGTACTACACAGTTATAGTGGTAGCAGTAGCAGAGCAGCCAGACTTATCTCAGGAGTAAGTGAGCAGTACCAATAGTTACACAAAGGTCAGCAATTACTATGATTCAGGCAAACACCGACTCAAGGTTTCTAAGTAAAAGAATATATATTTATTTACTCAACAGTTGTATAACATTTCACTATTCTAAGCAAGTCAAAAATCACAATCACAAATACACCACACCACTTCCCTTAAATTCCAGACAAGTTAGGCTCACAAAATGAAGTGAGAGCAAAATGGCACTCCATCAATTTAAAAGGGAGGGAAAGACAAAGTTATTAGAAATAAGGCAAAACCAACAGGTACGTTCTCAGGACAATTGAACAAGAGAGACTACAGTGAGGAGAGCAGCTAGAAAAGGCTTAGGGCCAAAGTCAATGGGTCCAAAGTCTTTTGCTCAAGATCACACAGTTCAGGGTAGTTCGCGGTAAAGTTTGTGGCACAGATTCTGGACGAGGTTGGTTGGTAGAAAAGTTAGTTCAAAGAGAAGGGAAGGACAAGCCCTCAGATTGGAGAAAGATTTGAAACACTTTCACCGCGGCTGACCGAAAATTGACAACCAGATTTGCACAGTACCTTAAAACAGAGAGGGAGCTGTAGATGAGGCGGACGTTCCTGGTGGTTCCTGCAGGCTCAAGGTTCCTGAAGCGACTGTCGGACTGACAGGAAGACTGGAGGGTCCTGCGCCACCCAGGGAAGAAACTAGCAGCAGAGCAAAACAACGAATAAAAGGTGCGCTCCTTAAAACCGAAGCAGGGTCCGACCTTCCTGGCTATCCGGCCCACTGTAGCTCTGTACAGTGAATTCGATCAGAGGAGGGGTCCTGGCTTGTAGTTTTGGGTGTACTGGTTGGTTCCACCAGCTCAAGGGAAGAAGTTTCCTAGAGGATCTTCTCTGTCGTCAGATTCTGGCGATTCGGACCTGCAGCAGGGCTTCGCCGGGCAGTTCATTCATGGTAGGGGTCCTCTTCTTCCAGTTCCTTGTTGGTTCTTTCATTCCAATGGCGACTCTGTCTTTCCAGTCCCAGAGACCTGCTTTTTATGCAGTTTTCCCCTATTCATACAGCCTGGCTGTCAATCACACAGCCGGGTGCCTGGCCTGGCAAGGCCAGTCACCTCAGCCAATCAGACAAGAGTGCGACTTGGGTTACCAAGGGAACCCATGGCAGGGGTCCGAAGATCCCTCCCTCACATCCTGCCTACCTAGACTATCAGGCGCCTTAATGAGGGCTTCTGTGCAGAAGTCTGCGAAAAGACAGCGAACAAAGGAGTCATCCCCGATTTGACGCGCAGAGAAAAACACAAGAAAGACTTCAATAAAAAGAAATGGTCAATAAACCCAGCAGGAACCAAAATTAAATGTATTTGGTCAAGCGGGTTTATGTTCGAGGCTAATATAATAGCCTGGAACAATACCACATTTATATAATATAGTTGCGGTAGAAAAGTTAGGGTAGTTACCACTGCCACTAGCCAAGTCTTAGTGTTAAGGGAGCGAAACAAGGCTCCAAGAGGTACAGACAAAAAGTGGTAAGAGCTAACCTTTTTTAATACTCCATGTAAAATGGGGTGTACTGGGTCTGTGGTTTAACGTGACTATATATAGTTAATGGCAACTTTACCTGTTTCTGGGGGACAGTAGTCAGCCCCAGAAAAACTGAGTCAGTGGGAAGTCTCAAAGACAACTCTGTGTCACTGCACTGAAAGTGCTGTGTAACACACACAAAAAGTGGTGCACATGGAGTAGGTGAGGCTCCAGTGCCCACGATCACACACAAAGTGAAAACACACACAGCAAAATACATGTAAGAGTGGGAAAAAGGCTCACACTCTCACCAGGTGAAAAAAATGAACCCCCCACTTTCCCATGCTTTTGACCCTTTCCGTCTCTTGCTTTCTTCTACACTTATTCATTGCATTATAGCCTAGGTGAATAGATTGGGTTGAGGTAACAGGTGTTACCTGGCGGACTCTCAAGCATGAGCACAGCGCAGGTCTGTAAACTGCTATCTTTCAGGAATTGGAACCAAGGACCCACTGGACGGAACTAAATGGCTGTGTCAAGTACGGACAATGGATCGCTAAGGGGGTGTGAGTGACAACATGATGGCAGGGGTGCCTACTGCCGTCGACAGGAAGCTTTCTGGAAGAACTGGACATGTGATGCAGCAACCGAAAGTAGACAGTAAAGAACCAGATTTGAATGAAAACATGTTTTGTGTTTCTGGGAAGTGGGATTCTTCTGACAAAAGACTTATAGAGAATTTCCAGAATGTTCTTAGGTTTCAATCAGTCAACTGACTAGTGACCTAGAAATGTTGGGGGTTTGGAGGTGGGGGAGGGGGGTAGGATACAGCAGTCAGTTCCTGATAGACGTAGGCTGCTGTGTTTTTCTTTTGCAAGGCAATACTAAAGCTACCTGCCTCTGTCATCACTAGACATTGACACGTGAGCCTGGTTTCGCAATTACATTTTGCATGTCCGAGCCATTCATCCAAGATTTATAAATTGAGTGCAGTTTGGTGATAACACCTGTCACGTAGCGCAAACAAATTAGGGGGGATTATGGCATGGCACGCTATATAATAACAGGCTACGTGTTTAACAGCTAAAAGCTCCACTACAATCAGAATGCATCCTCACTATGCCTTTTGATCTCCTGCCTGCCGATCCCTTACACTTGTGGAACGTAAATGCTGTGAGGAAAAGACCTCTACTCTGCAGGAGTTCAAGAATGAGCAGTGGCTTAAGCACCTACTCATTCCCCACACTTCTACACATCAGCAGGGATCCCAATCATGAAGGTAAAACAGGCACAGCTCAGAGATACACCTCCTTCACCTTTGGTGGTTATGTGGGCGGAGGGAAGGCTACGCTCTCAGAAGTGTGTGAATGTGATCAGGGATGGACTGGCCTACAGGGAACTCTGGAGAATTCCTGTTGGGCCTCTGCACCCTGGGCCTCTTTTGAGTGGTATTTCCAAATGTTCTCATCGGAAAAGGGTTGGACTAGCTGAAAATGTGTCATATGGGGCCACTTTGAAAATTATTTCCATGGCCTCTTTTGGTCCCCAGCAATTATTTCCAGGGCCTCTTTTAGTTCCCAGTCCACGCCTAAATGTGATACATGAGCAACCCAAACAGCAAAGATTCAAAGAAAAGAATCTCCAGGGAAAGTTCTATACAAATAATAACTATATATTTTATTTCTTTATTTGTATATGTTTTGGTGGCAAATAACCTTTCAAATTCAAGTGTTAAAAACATATTAACAACATCACAATCAGTAACTTTGGTTACAATAAAATGTACATGGAGTCAGTTGAATTCAATTTGGTCAGCGTATCATGTGTGCTAGCAACAGTCTCAAAATATTCCTATCTATAAAAGCGTGTGTGTACAAAGTGTTAGCAATGTGACATGTGGCCAATACATTTCATGATAGTGGAAGACAGTCGTCAATTTCATTCATTATTTACATGTAAGATAGAGGTTTTGTGCTAACAAGCCATAAGTCAATGCCAACATTGCACATATGTTACACAATGGGTATTATTTAAAAAATGATAAAAGATAAACGTGCACATTTAAAATATATGGCTATATTGGCAGAGTGATAATCAACTTGCATAAAGTTTATTCCAACATAGCTAAAATAGTCAGATAAAATGTTTAGATGTTTAATCTCAATAAGAAATTAATTGTGGCTATATTTAGAGAGATATGATGGGCGTTAAATATCATGAGCCACAACTAATAAGGCGTTGGTGGACGAAATTCGCTGAAGCATTTATGAAAATGTTCTTTTCTTAATTAGTGCAGTGAACCAGTAAGTTTTCTAGGGTTTCTGGTTCGGTGTCCAAGTTACTAAATCTGCACGTATTGGTTAATTCCTGATTTCTCGCTCGAGTTTCTAGCAAGGTTTTCGTAGGCCATAGATTAAAGCGCATTCTCAATAGATGAGAGCAATATACTTGATCTGGAAATCTTTGAAAATATTTCGGAAGTTGGTTGGGGAGTTTAGGCGCAAAGTGCCGTGAACTAAAAACTTTAAATTGATTGCATTTGGCCCAAGTCTCATTCCAATCTAAATACGAGAGTGTATTCTTTGCACAAACAGGATTGGAGAAATGTACTTCAATGTCTGCTTGTTTCATGATTTTCATACAGTTTTCTTTCCATGTACTTATTAAATTATTGTTCTTCTGCTCTAAAGCAAGAACCAATGCTAGTACACCAAGTACTGTTTACTGTCCGGGAACCTGCTCTTCGGATTGCGCTCCTGTCAGCTGTTTTCAGCGCTCCGCTTTGAACGTGGGACTTGCTCCTTGCTCTGTGCTGTGTTGCTGATGGTCCATAAGGAGGACGTCTTTTACAGCAACACCAGTTTGCCTGGAGGTCAAAAATAGAAAAAGGCGCCAAACACGCTGACTCCTCCTTCTGGAGTGCTCGCCTCGTTCTGACGATATAAAAACATAGACTCCAGCGCACCCGCGCTGCGCACCAAGTACACCAAGTACTGTTTACTGTTTACTGTTCACGGTGCGCGGCGTGGGGCGTGGAGTGTGCACAGCAATTGTTTCAACTGGAAGCAGCACGACAACGGTACTTAAGTGTAACTGTTCTAATTTTTTCTTTGTTGTGCATATTGTGAGAGCATTGTTCTATAACAGCCATTATATAATTTGCTTGATAAGTGGCTGGGTGGGAGATGTCCGTAGTAAATTGAGCATTCTAGATTTTGCTTGGTGAAGTATTGGTGGTACTATATTAACGTACACGAGCATTGTTGTGTTAGAGTTGCAGCATGGTTAAAAAGCTGAGAAATGGGAAAAGGTGTCTAAATGGGTCTCCCTCCACCTTAAGTGAGGGAAATGTTTCAGACGAAGAAGATGTTCATGAAACGTTCAATCAGACAAAAAAAAAGGGTATATGTGTCAATAAAAGTGCTAGCGATTTTGTTGATTCCAATGTAGCCTTGAGGAAAATAGAATCTGCAATTACCCTGAGTAATATGAAGATTGTATCAGAAAACAATAAATTAGATAACCTAGCCCAAACCCACAGTGAGGTAAATGTGGAACCTACGTATTCTTCGAATCCCATAATCAATGTACCAATCACTGATAGCTCACTGTTGGGGGCGATGGCTGAGGGGTGTAGTACATCTATAATAGACACCTCATTGGTTGCACCAGTGGTTCTTGCTGAACTTCATAGTAGAACTCGCCTATCCAATGGGCCATCGACACCAGCAGCGTGCTCACGTGGACTTAGAGAACAAGTCCATTTTCATGCTGCAATCGCAGACAATTTGAATCAGCTAGCAGAAACAAGGTTGAACGATATTGGCTGGGTATTAAAAGGGAAAATACAAAATGCGAGCTCACCTACGAATGAGATGAAGGGAAACCTAACAGACATAACTGACTCACAGTCTCCGGTCATTGGTCCTGACATATTTATCCCTAAATTGACCTCAGATGTATCTCGTCAACCAAATTCCTCACTTCCTCTATTTCCTCTGGAAGACACATTAGTGGATCTTAATCAACAAGAACTACAGAATTTCCCAGTTTTGGCAAGAATTCTGAACTTGTTGGACAAAGGTCATGAATTTACACATGGAGCAATTGGTGCTCTGAGTCTAGCCAATTCAGAAATCAATGCCAAACTGAGTAGAATAGAGGGATTTATGATGGCGCAAGACAAATGTCATTCTTTCTGGGCTGATCAAGTGCTTAAGGAAAAAATAAAACAAGAGAATATGCTAGTGGAAACTAAGCCTGAGGCAAAAGTGGGGAGGGTGACTCTGTTAAAGTCCCAAGCCACGCAAACGATCTCTGGAGATGAAACTGATATTACTGATATTGACATAAGTGCCAATGCCATGGAACGGAGCACGAGACAGCTGCCCCCATCTGTTGAGATAGCAAAATTACAACATGAAAGGATATTAGTACTAGAAAAGATACTGCTGGCTGCAAATCTAGTGTCAAATGAATTTATGGGGGAGAAAATCACCTACATCAAAAATTACTCCGGATAGTCCTACACCCCTTACAGATTTGATTGATCTAAAGGATCAATGTAATATAGAGCAAAACGTGTCTATTGTAGCCCTGGCAGATAATGGTAATGAAAAAACCTCTACCTTTTTCATGTCTCGCAAAGCCAAAAAGCTCCATGCGAGAGCTATGAAAAGGAAGACTCATGCTGGCATACAAAATGATAATACACAGACAGGACTTAGCATAACAAACACCAAAAATAAAAAAAATAACAAAAAAAATAATATCTTGCCCTTGACAGGCAATATATACAAAAAAACTTCTGATATAAAAATAAACGCTGAAACTGTTATTGATCTAACTCAACTAAATACAAAAAGCCAGGTGCTATTGGGTATGAAAAAAAACAAAGAACAGGAGGATATATCCGCAGTGTTACAGAAATCTCCAGTCAAGGTACAAGCTCAGGTGAGTGGCGTACCAGATGTACACCTTAAAGAGGTTGAGGCATTATCAACTCCGCTGCTTATTCAGACGCAGCTACAACGGTTCTTTGAAAAAATGGATAAGAAAATAACATCATTATCACAATTTCCTCAGGGCTCGGGGCATAACATTGATGGTATTGATCGTGTTACTAATACTCTGTGCGTCAATGAGCAATGCGAAGTAAGTAGCGTGGATAAAGATAATGTCCCCTTTCAGGTTCCTGGGGATGCTAACTTACAGGCCACTCCCAGTATTTCAGAGGCATATGCAAAAGCACACCTGCTTAGTGATAGTAAAACCATAGAAAAACGTGGAGAGGGGAGAATTTTAAATGATAAAGAAATATCCCAAGAAATGAAATTGATAATGGGGTGGACGGTAGATTCGACAAAGGTCGATAAACCCAACCTAAATCGTGCTTCTCTAATGAAAGTGTTTCACCAAATTCCTGCTTTACGAAATCTAGTATCGAACGACATTGACTGGATTAGACTCCCTTACGTGCCTAATTGCAGGATGCTTTGCAAATTTCAATCCGTAATAATTGCCTCTTTGATATGGAAACATGAAAAAGATCTTCTAACACTGGGCTATGGTTTGTCTGCGTATTCCTCGATGGAAGATGCTACTTGCTTTGTTGAACATCTACCATCACTGACTCAAAGTGTATCTAGCCCTGAGGCACGCGATAATCAGTTGGCTAGTCTGCAGGAAAAGATCAGAGTTCAATCTGAAGCAGTGGCACAACTTGCGACAAGCCTTGCGCGGCTAGAGCCACTAATGAAACCCTAACAGGGGGGTCGCAAGATAAAGTGAATCTATAAGATAATGTATTAGTAATAAATTCCTGGAATTGCTGTGGATTTGGAAACTTAGTTGCATGGTTCCAAAATTGTCCTCAGGGGAATCTACCCGCGATAATAATAGTCCAAGAAACTATGGCTCTACATGATATCTATTTAGAAGGCTATATGGCTTATTGCTCACATGCTGTGAGAGGCCAATTTGGACGTCCATCTGGCGGCCTTGCGATATTCATAAAACACGCATATTGCGTTGCAACTTGTCAAGTTTTTACATCCACAGATATTCTAGCTATTAAGTTGTCATCAAGTACGCAAACATTTTCAGATATTCTTCTGATTGCACTGTACTGGAATCCTACTTTAATGTCTGTTGATAACATAATCGAAAAGTTGAATCAGGTGTTGTCTGATTCTGTCGCAGTTACTACTAATATGCAAATCATTATAGGTGGTGATTTTAATTCTAACCTTTGTGTAACGAGTGTGTCCACTGAGAGCACAATTAATCAATATGCGATATCATCATATGAAAGGGGACAATTGTGGACAACTTACTTCGAACTATGGGATATGCAAGTTATGCCATTTATGGATCAAGATCCATTATATACTTGGGCCCGTGGCACAAAGACTTCGACTATTGATTATATTGTAATCTCAGGGGCCTTAGCAAACACATCATCAATGTGTAATATCATACCTACCCACCTAAGCGATCACTGCATTTTGCAGTGTAGGCTGGATTGTAACCTCCCTGTTTACAATTCTGTACCTGCATTGTCATTATTGGAATTAGATCGCAAAGCCATCTCTATTAGATGGAACCCAGGATTATATAGGCACTTAAACTATTTGGTAAATAGGGACATAGTTAAAACAAATACTCAAACGATGTCCAAAAAAGAATTGAACTTATGCGAAAAGAAGAACAAACTCATGATACACAGTCACATGGAATCATTAGCAGCCCAAAGAAAAAGCGAAAAACATATAAACTCTGCGAGTGCTTACAATGTTGCAATTGCAGCAAGGAAAAAACAGAAAAACTTTGACGTACGTAAATTATCTGAAAACTATAAATCTATAAAGTCCTATGCTAATGAAAAAAAGGCAATCTTGATCAGTTATAAAAACGATCTTAAACAACTTAAGTTTAATAAATATATCAAATCAAATCAGAAAATGATCCAAGATTTGATTAAGAAAAATTCAAGGGAAGTATGGAGGGCTCTAAAAGATCCATTGTTGAAGGGTACCTCGTCGTTATGTTCAGCGGTGAGTGGAGAGGTCTGGATTGAAATATATCGGAAGAAATATGCCATGCCCCTAAAATTTAGCAAAATTCAATGTCCAGACTTCATGATAGATCTCCCCTGCCATTGCCCCTGGAGCATAGGTGAGATCGAACAGGTAATAGGGAAGCTGAAATCTTCCAAAGCTGCTGGTCCGGATGGGATCCCTCCCTGTGTTATAAAAGATGACCCGAGGCTTTGGTCAGAAATTATATTAAGGCGATTGGAATGGGTATTCCGAACTAAAACTGTACCAGAATCATGGCTATCGGCAATTGTGATACCCTTACATAAAAAAGGAGTGTTGAATGATCCCAACAATTTTAGGCCGATAGCACTCATAGATGTCACAGCGAAGATCTTTGCTGCCTTAATTCTGAAGGATTTAAATGCATTCATTGAAAAACATAAGATCCTGTCTCGATACCAAACAGGTTTCCGGAAGGGAATGGGCACTCACCTCAATGCTACCATGATGACGCATTTACTGAAGCTCTCTAGGCAGAAAAACCAAGGCCCGATCTATATGGCTCTGCTGGATATATCTGGGGCTTTTGACTCGGTAATAAGAGAAATACTGTGGCAAAAAATGGGAGAGTTACATATACCATCTTAACTTATAGCCATGATAGCACTCTTATATACTAATACCTCCTATAGGATAAAGATCGACAATACCGGCCTATTGACTCCTCGGATTGCCACACACATAGGAGTGAAACAAGGATGTAACCTTGCTGCCACGCTCTTTAACTTATATCTTACAGAGATTGATAATATATGGGCCACTTGTAATTCATTTGCGGTTAAACTGGGCGATTTACGTCTTGAATGGCTGGCTTTTGCGGATGATCTGATTTTGTTCGACTTAACCCCTTTTGGTCTCCAAAATAAACTGGAATCTCTAGTCAAATTCTGTGATACCCATAATTTGATCTTAAATTCAAAGAAATCTAATATTTTGATCTTTACAAACAAGAGAAAGATCATTAGGTATAAATGGAGCATTAAAGGGTTGCTCATACCCCGTGCTTTGGGTATGATATATTTAGGTTACAACTTAAATAACTCAGATTCAACTGCTAAATGGCAGGTCGAAATTGTCGTTAAAACAGCCCCATTAATCGCACAGATGAAATTAATATACTTAAAGATCTGTCAATTTTCTCTACTTCCATTGATTGAGTTCTATACACTTAAAGTTGAAGCAATAATCATCTATGGCTTAGACCTATGTTCATTAGAAATTGGGAATATCCTGAATAAAATCCAAGGTAAAATTTGGAAAGACGTTTTGCATTTACCGTCATCTCTTCCAAATGTAATAATTATCCATGAACTTGGACTTAAGTCTCTTGCATATAGGTACTTATGGCGAAAACTTGATAGCTATGCTAAAATGTTGGACCCTGTGTCAAACTCTTTATATGAAGATTTAGGAAAAATGCTCAAGCATGGCATGCCGAAATCTGTTTATGCTGCTGGTCAATACTGTCAAGAAAATCTGATAGCGTTAGCAATGGATACAGAAGATCTAATTAAACGGCCCCAAATTTTGAAGAGTAAACTATTTCAGCATGATTGGGCAATGATAGCCGATAAAATCAGCAATTATCCAGCATACAAGGAATATGCGAACTTTCGCCATAAGCAGAAACCGTTAATCCCTTATATCAGGCAGGCTCCATGCCATAAGATACGAACAACATACATGCGTTTCAGATTTAATCTGTTCCTAACAAAAGAACGAACAAAATGCTGGCGGAATATTGAATCATCACATGTAGATACTTGTAGATTCTGTAAGGCTCAATCGATTGAAACTTTGAAGCATCTTGTGATTTATTGCTCATATTTCGCAAAGGAGCGCCTAAGATACTTAGGTAATTATGTGGATACATCATCAAATCATAAATCTGAACTACTGTGGTTACAATGTATGTGGGGGTATAGGCAGCCATTGATTGTCGATTTATATTTTTTCTTGTCTGTGATAGAGCAGAAGCTGGCAAATATCAAAGTTACGTATGAATGAAGATCTAAGTTTTGATAATAAATTGCTGATACAAATTGCTAATAGTAATATCACTCTGGAAGGCTCAGGGCTGATCCGATATATTTCAGCTATATGTTCTAATGGCTGAATCGAACTTATTCTTATCAAGTTCTTAGTATGCTCTATCTTTATTGTCTTGTATTTTGCATTATATTTTTTTTTTTTTATTTTTTGCTTGTTATGTTTGAACTTGATTTTTATATGATAGAATAAGATTTTAAACCGTTGTTGTAAAGATTTTGATATCGAAAAACAACAAGTAATAAAAAAAAAAAATGCTAGTATTAAGGTATGCTCATAAATTGATTTCATTAGAAATGTCCTAAAGAGCAATAAAGCCTACCAAGAGAAAATGGCATTAATCGATATTAGGCCCAGTTTGTGTCGGAACACTTGGATGGGGATGCTTTTTGGTATAGGTAGAATTTTTTTCCCAAACACGCCTTCTAGATAGTCCCAGTTTGGGGGGTGTTCGGGTAGTTTAGCTGGAGCCCCATACGTTACTACAGGTGTGACTTCTTGTTTATACAAGTTTATCACATATACAGTATTTTCTGCGCAATAATAACTATTGTAATCACTGTTTAAATCCCACTGCTGTAAAGGAAGACAGGGAACTGTAGATTGCAATGGTACAGCACTCTGGATACTTAGCAGGGAAGAAAAGCAGGCAGAAAATGCAACATTGAGTGCAACATGATTATGTCTTGAGGCCAAGGGACTTAGCTAGTCTCTACGTCCCCAAAGGATGGACCAGGAGGTAGGCTCAGTTCAAAGTACCTAATTCCAATGCTTAGCAGTGTCAAACAGGCTTCAAGATACACTGCAAAGTGGGTTGAACCAGGATCTGCTGCAACAGGTTCTGATGGTTCAAGTTACAAGCTGGCATTTAGTTGATTCAAAGCAGGAGCTCAGTGTAGTTCAAGTGCAGCATTCAGGTTGTGCAGTTTAAATGGCTCACCAGGGTCGGTCCAAGTGACGAGACGGTTTGAGACGGTTCGAGACGTTGGTTACTGGTAGTTCGGGTTGACCAGTGATACCATGCTCTAGCGGCTTCAGTAGAGGTCTGTCGATTTAAAACCATGACCTTGATAATTCACGGCAAGGTTCGAAGAGGCAGTGGTTTGAGTTTGCCCCCAGTGGAGAGCTGGATATTTAAGGCAAGCAAGTGACATGCTCTGCTTGACATGAATGAAGGGTGAGACAGTTTGAAGGATGAAAAGCAGAGGTGGTTCAAAGTGTGATCAAGTGCCAAAAGCAGCACCCGTGTTTCCCTAGGTTGAGTGTGTTGAACGGGGTTTGAATGCTGTTCACCCGGTTCAATGCGGTAGAACAGCGATGCTGGCTGTATTGGCTCTTCAGATGCTGTGATACCCACTGCAGGGGATCTAGGGCAATGTGAGTCCTTTCAGTTTCTGCTCTCCCATCCTAGGGAGATTTGTAGCACAGTGTCAAGTCCTTGTCCTCAGCGAGAGTCACCCAATGTGCCCTGGGAGTAACCGCTCCCTTGGAACACTCCTTCTTTACCTCAATGGCTGAGGGCTATTGAAAATGTACACTCTCCCAAAAGAGGTCCAAATTGAGTCTTCCTTATGTCTTGGCTGGTCCAAATGTGAATCAAAGAGACGGTAGGAGTCTCCCTATTTTATAGACCCCTAGGGAATTGGATGTAATCAAGCCTGCTTTAAGGGGGCCAATCCCTGTTCTTGTGACAAGTGCTATTTGCCTGGTTGCATCATACCCAAAGTGCTTTGTACGGAAGCATAAGGGACAGGAATGAAGAAGAGGTGCAGTGAGAAATCAGGTTGGTGGAATCATTCCACAACTATGCTAAGCTCCCTCTGACTACACTAAATCTGCACCCCTTCTCAGACCCATAGCATCAAATGCCCTTCGGTATGCAACACCCTGTTGTGAGGCTAGTCCCTTTGTTTAGCGTGTGACCTTTGATTCCAGTTTCTCAGGGCAGCTCCTGCTGAGGGATTGGCCTGCTGGAGAGAGGTGTTACCTGACCTCACAAATGATTGAAAGAGTGGCAGCCCCCTCTGGCTCTGCAGGGTGCAGCAGAGATAGCCAGTCTAAAGGGAATACAGACAGCCTGCCCATTGCTGGCCTTACAGTCTTGACACATGAATGATACAGATCAGAGTTGGCTTTAATAATTGCGTGAATTACCAGCCACCATGCCCTACTCAGGTATGTCTTATGTTTAAAGATTAAACTTCCACCAGGATGGGAATTCTTAATACTTTTCTGGTTTTGGAACAGAGGTGCAGACTTTAAATGCAGTTACAGGTGTATACTATACTTTTGGCATGGAGTTGGCAGACCACCCTTTCTGAGATTTACCCACATCATTGTATCATTAAAAGAAATTTCGAAACTAGGCTTTTACATCCTTACCAGATGGCCATTCCTCACAACTGTATGCAGCCGGGTGAAATTTCACAGCCCTCATAAGTGGGATGCCTCAAGGAAGGACCTGGCATGTAAAAATATGTTGTTGGTTTTATGAAAAATATTGTCAACTTAGTTTGGTAACTTTTGACTCACTGCACATTGGCTTTACTTTTGAGGAAAGAGGTTTCTTAAGGTCAATGGTAATTGCTGTTATGCCTGCATAGGCTGTTTCCAGACCCTAACCAGGCACCCTTTTTATATATGGCATCCAAATTAAACTGGACCCTGAATGCTCAACCATGTGTGAATGCCCAGAAAAGTCAAGTTTGGCTGGCCTCCCCTGATAGGTGGCCACCAAAACCTTTAATGGTGCCTGGATTCTAATTGGAGGTGAATCCCAGACTGGTGTGTGCATATCTATGGGGATTCAAAGCCATTGTTCCTGATCCTACCTGGATTCACATCCTTGTTGCTGGAAGGGGAGGTGCTGTCATGAAGATCCATTCTGTGGGTCTGTGCTGCTACCTCAAAATCAACTGTTGCTTCTTCCAAACTCTACGCCTTGTGTGTCATTGTAGTGTGGTCCTGGCCTTCGTACCTCCTGTAACCCTAAACTGAACCAGAGTCTGGAACTGCTGTTTAGACAGACCCAATCCCCACCTCTATGGAGACCTCTGCACAAGCCCTTCCTGTGCCTATCTCAGAGCAATCTTTATTCCGAGTTTGGAGTGCCTTCACCAGGTCATGTGACAAAGTGTAGAGTTTCCAGATGGTATGACTCCTTCAGCTCATGAACAGGTGGTTATTGCTTATGGTACATAAACCCAAAACCTATATAGCAGACAATGGTGACCACAAGACGGGACGGAAGATTGGTTGTGGTGAAAGGCAAACTAGAAGGAGAGGATGTGATCTTGGTATAGGTCTATGGCATTAACATAGACTCCCAAGGACAGTAAGTATTGGAATTCCACGGTAGTTTAACCCCCTAATCAACCTGAATTAACTAGACTTTTATATAGTTAATTAGAGGGTATCTTTTGTGATCAAACACCAATTTTCCCTTTTCTCAATCGGAAATGTAATGATATAATTTTTACACTCTATATCCAATTCTATGTATTCTCTTTATTAATGAATTACAAAATTCAAGTTTGATATCAAACTGTCATTCTTATTTTGAACAAACATAAAAATGGATCAATGTATATTGGAAACAATAACGTTTTTTATTTATATATGTTATTAATTCTGACAACATTCATCCCTATACAAATGCATTATCTCATTCTTCTCTTAAATAGACCATACCCCACATGTGAGACCATACCCCATATGTGAGACCATACCCCACATGTGAGACCATACCCCACATGTGAGACCATACCCCACATGTGAGACCATACCCCACATTTGATGCAATAACATTGAACTATTACAACGCGAAACATTCTAAATATATTTGTCACTTCTCAATTTTTGAGCCTCTGTGTGTAGTTATGCCTTTCACTACATGTTTCAATTCTCACTTGTTCTAAATACTGGGCATTCTTCACAGAATCCTGTTAATCATTGTTTAGCGTAATGTCTCATCAATAGTGATGTTCATACATCTTTCAAACTCATACATTTATTTTGGGGGGTCCTTCTTTTGTTCAAAACCGAGGTTCTAAGCCTCACATGTGGGAGCAGGGAGAGGGCCATTGGAGGCTGGCCAGAGAGTGACAGGAAAGGAAGGTGCAGGTGAGCCAATGAGGAGGATCTCTGTCTTACTGGCATTAAGGCAGAGGTCATTGGCAGCACCCCATTCCTGGATTGCAGACAGACAGTCAGAGATGAGGGAGGGAGAAGCGGTGTCAGAGGGGAGCCTGAAAAAGAGCAGAGTGTCATCCGCATAGCACTGAAAATTGGAGCAGAGATAAGCAATGCAGTGGGCAAATGGTGCCAGGTATTGGTTGAAGAGCCAGGGAGAGAGGTTAGATCCCGGGGGAACACCATAAGTAGAGAGTGAGATAGAGGAAAGGAAGGACCCAAGTTGGAAATGGGAGGGTCGGTTGGAGAGGAAGGAGGTCATCCCGGCCTGTGCCTAATCAGTAATACCCAGTTTATCACAAAGGTGATTGAGCAGGATGGCATGGTTGACCATGACGGAGGCAGATGAGAGATCAAATAGTATGAGGACAGAAGGGAGATTAGAATCAAGGTTGGAGAGCAGGTCCTCACTAATGTTCAGGAGAGCAGTTTCTGTGCTTCTGGCTGCTCTGAAGCCAGTCTGATGGTCATGGAGACAACCAACAGAATCATTGTGAAGATTAAGCTGGGAGATGGCCAGCTGTCCAGAAGTTTGCCCAAGAAAGGAGTGATAGAGATCGGGCAATAGTTAGGCGGGCAGGAGGGGTCGGCTGTGGGTTTTTTGTGAAGAGGGTGCACAAGAGAGTGTTTCAGAGAGGAGGCAAAGGCTCCAGAGGCAAATAGGTTGTTGCAGAAGTCAGCCAGGGCAGGAGCAAGGGTGTCAATATGGTCCTTGATGGTTTTGGATGAACAGGGAAGAACCTGTTTTGATTAGACGTTCATAGATCAGACTTGTCTGGAAATCTCGTCAGGGGAGAACAGAGGAAAGGAAGAGAAGGGGGGAGGAGGTGCATCTGCAGGGGGGCTGGGGGCAGCTGGGAGAGAAGAGGGAGGAAGAGGTGAGGACGAGAGAGTGGTCAGTATGTCGTGAGTTTTATAGATGAAATGAGAGGCCAGGGCAGTGCAGAGGGCCTGGGAGGGGACAGGAGAAGTAGAGACTGCAGCAGGATTGGCCAGCTACCTGCATATGTTAAAGAGTTTGGCTGAGTTGTTAGATGCCGCAGAGATGCGGGCTTGGATGTGGGCTTTCTTCTTTGTGCGAACAGACAGAGAGGCGGTATTGCATTTGGAGCAGGCGGCAGGCTAGTTTGTCAGATGATGTACAGGATGCCCGCCATTTCCTCTCAGCCACCCTACACTTGCGTTTAAGGGTAGGTAGGTCAGAGTCATACAAATAGTTGCACTTGGCTTTGGGCTTCAAGCCGACCCTCACGACAGGGGCAAGAACATCAAGAGTATCAGAGATAGCAGAGTGGAGCTTGGAAAGGGCAACGTCAGGATGACAGTCAGCCAGAGGTGGAGGAGGGGGAGAGAAAGTGGCAGTGAAAGCCTGCACTGACACACGCTTCATGGGTTGGATGACCGAGAAGGTGGGTGGCAGTGCTGGAGTGTGTAGTAGAAAGGGAGAGATGGAAGGAAAGGAGAAAGCGATCACTCCAGGAGAGAGGAGTGGTGAGAGAGATAGAGAGGAGGAGGTTTGAGGAGATCAAAACATCCAGAGTATGCCGTGCAGAGTGAGTCGGGCCAGAGGGAAGAATAGAGAGAGAGTTGCAGAGGTCACGAAAGAGTACAGAAGAGGGGCAGGAAGCATCCAGGTGGATATTGAGTTCTCCAAGGAGGAGTTGAGAGGTTGAGGCGAGGAGGGAGGAGGAGAGGTCAGCCCACTCGGAGAGGAAAGATGTAGCTGGCCCAGGTGGCCCATAGATAGTAGCAGTGGTGAGAGAGTTGCCTGGGGAGAGAGAAAGCCTACAGACAAGGCATTCGAAGGAGGAGTAGGCCTGCATAGGAATCACAGAGCCAGGAATCCACTCAGGGAAGATCAAGGCTACACCTGGGCATCTGAGCACAGAGAGGATCTTGTAGCCATTGGGGAGGAGCGTGTCAAAGATTGTGACAGAGCTGGCTGTGAGCCATGTCTCTTTGAGACCGAGGATGTCGAGGTCTAGTTCTTCCAGGAGGTGGCAGATGTCAGAGGATTGTTTGACATCCAAGCAGGAGTTGGGAGTGGCAATGGAGAAGGTTGTCAGCAGCCTTGAAAGACTTCCGGGGAGGGACAAATCAGAAGTATGCCCCATGGTGGTGTAGATGGGGCCCAAGGGGGGCAGAAGAAGAAGCAGGAGAGGGCAGGGTAGCCAAGGAGGAGGCAGAAGTGGGAGTCAAGGAAGCCATAGAGGAGAGCGAGGGCACATCAGGAGAAGGAAGGAATTTGATGAGGCATGGGAGGAGTCTGTCAAAGAGGAGAAGGTTGGCCTCGGGGCCTTGGACCAGGATGGTGCCATTCAGGTAGACATTGATGATTACCTTAGAGGAGCGGAAGGGGTTCAGGAGAGCCTCCCACTGGGGACCACCATTAATGGGGGAAGAAGAGAAAAGAGAGAGCACAGAGACCATATGAGGGGTTCAAGGTGCAGGCGAAGGAAAAACAAAGAGGATGTCTGTGAGGTAGTTGGTGTAGGTGTCAGCAATCGGGAGACCAGGGTTTGAGACCAAGATATCCTTTTTGAACTTCTTCCTACCAGACTGAATGAGAAGGGAGGGATAGTCAATGGAGAAGCAATTAGAGAAGAAAGATGAAACAGAGAGCGCCATAGGTTATGTGCAAGAGGGTGAAGAGGAGAGAGAGAGAGGTTGGGGAGGGAAGGGAGTGAGAGAAGGGTGGGTAGGTGGGAGGCAGGTGAAGGGAGCAAGACAGGCACAACAGGAGCGGAGTAACACAATGCAGTCACTGTGTGCAGCCAAAATCAACAACAGTACAGCCCAGGGCACAGCGTGATTCAAATTTTAGCAAAAAGGTGAAACACAATTCAGACACAGGGCACAGCGAGATTCACATTTTAGCAAAAGGGTGAAAAACAATACAGCCACAGCGCACAGTGAGATTCAAATTTTAGCAAAAAGGTGGAAAACAATACAGCCACTGGGTGGAAATTGAATCGGCCGCTGGGAACAACTAAATTTGAGTTTGGCACGCAAGGGTGATAACAATGCAGCAGGAGGAGAGAGCTGGGACAGTCATGGGTGAGAGGGGAAGAAGCTCAGTGAAGTGAGGAAGGGGGACATGGCCTTTGAAAGGAGGAAAAAGTTCACTGTTCCATAGTTTCAATTTACCAAGTGTGTAGAGAACTCCTAAGAATCCATGTGCACAATACGGGGGGTGCATGAGTACACCCATACCCGGCCAGGCAACGGACAGGGGAACAGACAATGCCTGGAGGTGAGCAGTTTTTGGCTTAAAGAGGGGTGTGACGTTATTGGGATAATCAGTAAGGGGAAAGAGCAGGAATGCCGGAGGAGGATACTTAAAGGTTTGTTTGTCCCGATCCGCATTCAGCCTGGATGTTTGTAAATATGTCCTATGTAAGGCGCTTTAGATTAAAGCGCTATATAAAAAACAAATATTATTATTCTTTAACTTAAAGTTTAGGTTTGCCAAACGGCATAGGAGGAAGGGCATTTGTCTCGGGGGGATAGCTCAGGGCAACGTGTTCGCCTTGGAAGCAAAACAACACATAGCAACACAGGTTTGATACCCGGGTGCGCGCTTAGAATCGTCTAGGTATTAAGCGCGTTATAAATGACCTATCATATCATGCCATCATATCTGCACACGAAGTACTTAATTAGGATAAACATAGCTTGTATCATTACAGTGCTGAGAGGCAAGAGTAATCAACTGTGGAGCCCGGCAGAAAGGCCAGTTATTGTTATGATAATTTTTTTTTTTAACTTTGTTTATTTTAAATCAAGGCAGAGTGATAAATACAGACATTATATGCAAGGGTTATCTCAGCAAGTTGACCCCCAGTCCCCAGACCCCCCCTGTGTCTTCTCTCGCTGTCCACCTCCCTGGGTAATCAGTCCCATAGGCTCTGCGAGCGGGTTCCTCCCGCCCGGGCGGTCCGGCTGGAGCCTCAGCGGTCATGAGTCTTCCTCCGGGCTCGCCTGGTTCGTCAAGATCCAGAGGGCTCTGGCGGGCCTATAGGTCAGGGCGGGGAAGCGCTGGTCGAATTCCAGGACTGGGGCCCAGATGTTCTGAAAGCGGTGTAGCATCCCTGCGCGTGCTGCCGTTACCTTCTCCGCTATCAGAATGTCCCATACTTTGGTCCACCATTGGGCAATGTGGGGGCCTTCCGGGGATTTCCAGGTTCGGGCCACCACCGTTTTCCCTGCCAGTAGGCAGTTAGTCAATAATTTCGCTCTGGGTCCGGAGCGCGGGTAGATCCCGGGAATTGGAGCTCCCAACAGGATCGGTTCCGGTTTCGAGGGAATCATTGTTCCGGTAATCAGCGAAATAGACTCCAGACAAGCTTTCCAGAATAGTCGGATCTTCGGGCAGTCCCACCACATATGGAAGAAGGAGCCAGGGAGGCCGCATCCTCTCCAGCAGGCGTGGTCTATATGGGGGTTCATATGGTGGAGTCTGAGGGGCGAATAGTACCATCGCAGCATGATTTTGTATGCGCATTCTCTATTGGTGATGCCGGTGGATGCGGTATGTGTTCGGGTCCATATGTCAACCCAGGTTTGGTCCTCTATCGGGTGCCCCAGGTCCGCTTCCCATTGGGCCATACATCGGGTTCTTGTGGTTAGGAAGTCGCTTAAGAAGCGTCTGTAGAGGGTGGATACGCTGCCGTGAGTCGGAAGGTCTCCTAGGGTGAGTTCCAGGGCAGTGGGAGGACGGGTCGCTGCTTGCAAGGTTTGGGGGTGTGAGCACCAGTGGCGTAGCTGGATGTAAGTAAATCTGTCACATTCCCGAAGTTGGAACTTCTCCTTACATTGGGCGAAAGTGAGCGGTTTCTCCCCTGTATACAGCTGGTCTATGGTTTCTAGCCCACCTTTGGTCCAATTTTGGAAATTGCGGGGATGCATGCCCGGTGCGAACATTGGGTTGAGAAAGACCGGGGAGTGTGGGCTCAGTCCTCTAGGCACTCCCTTTCGTTTCAGCGCCCAGTCCCAAGTGCTAAGGGTGTGTTTGGTCGACAGCAGGAGCTCTCCCCCATGGGACCTGAGGGGGGGCGGGATGTGTGGCAGAAATCGCAGAGGCAGGGGGGTCCGCGACTGTTCCAGCTCCACCCATCTCGGGCGGTCTGTCGTATTTTGCCAAGCCTGGACCCGGGCCAGTTGGGCTGCCACTCTGTAGGCCTGAAGGTCTGGAACCCCTAGTCCCCCCAGTTTGGGACTCCCCAACATAGTTCTGAGAGGGATTCTCGCTTTCTTACCTCTCCAGATAAAGTTCAGCATTTTCCTCTGGATCCCTCGGAGAATCGGAGTGGGGATTGCCACTGGCAGTGAGTCACATATGTACAAAAATCTCGGGAGAAGGTTCATCTTGCATGCCGTGATGCGTCCAAGCAGCGAAATCTCCTGGGTCCCCCATCGCTTCAAGTCGCCCTCCAGTTCCTTGAGAAATCGGGGAAAATTGGATTTGTACGTCTCTTTTGGATCAGCCGGAATGTAAACCCCCAAAGAGGGGATGGCGCTCCTTTCCCATACTATCGGGCACATCCTAGTCAGTGGTTCTCGCTCTGCTGGGGTGAGGCCAATGCCCAAGACGGAAGATTTATCGAAGTTTATGGTGAGGCCCGAGACTTCGCCATAGCTGGTGATTTCGCGAATCGCATGTTCAAGCGATGAGGGGGCCTCCGAGATCGTAAGTAAAATGTCATCCGCATATAGGGCGAGTTTATGATGTGAAGGGCCGCTTGTTATGCCCTTGATTTGGTCATTCCGCCTAATTTTTTGTGCGAAGGGCTCCATGGTGAGCGCAAAAGTAAGGGCGACAGCGGACAGCCCTGCCGAGTCCCGCATGACAAGGGGATTGGAGCCGAGAAGTGGCCGTTGATCCTCAGGCTTGTTGTAGCTCGATCATAGTTGGCCAGCACCATCGTTCGGAACGCCGGTCCGAAGCCGAAGGCCCCTAAAGTGTGTCTCATAAACGTCCAATCCACCCTATCAAACGCCATAGCTGCATCGAGGGCCACCAGGATTAGTTTTTGGGAGTTCCGGGAGGCGAGGTCCACCAGGTTCAGGGTTCTCCGGATATTATCGCCTGCGGTCCGGTGCCGGATAAACCCAGCCTGGTCTGGATGAATGATGTTCGGCAGGATGCAATTCAAGCGGGTCGCCAGAATTTTCGAGTAAATGTTCGCATCTATGTTCAAGAGTGCGATGGGTCTATAAGAAGTTATGCTTCTTGGGTCTTTTCCAGGTTTAGGCAAAAGGATGGTGGTCGATTCCTGCATCGATGGGGTCACCGCCCCCGTTTCCCTGAAGGAGTTGAATAGGGTGGTGAGATGGGGGGTCGGTTGCGACCTGAATAGCTTGTAGAACCTGGTTGAGAAGCCATCCGGGCCAGGGGCCCGTGTTTTGAGAGATTTGATGGCATCTTCAATTTCCTCCCCCGTGATGGGCTCCTCCAGTTCATCTCTCATTGCGTCGGAGAGCTGGGGCACCTCTGCCTGCCGAAGGTATTCCTTCTGTTGTGCTGGGTTTCGTGGGGTTGCCTTCATGATTTGGGCCAAGTGCTCAATCGCGAGGCGTTGCTTCTCGGGTTCTGAGTATAGTATGACCCCGTTGGTGTCTCGCAGGCCCATGATCGCGATGCTGCGTCTCTGCTTGGCTAATTTGGCCACCAGGAACCTGTTTGCTTTGTTGCCCTTCGCATAATACGACTGTTTGACCTTCGCCATTAGTTGGGCGGTTTGTTCCGCGTAATGGGCTTCCAGTCTTTTCCGTGCCGTGCGAATGGCCCGTTGTGTTCTGGGGGACCAGCCTTTCTCCTTGTGGAGTGCCTCGGCCTCTCTCAATTCAAGCTCCAGGGCTGTCCGGGTTCGTCGTCTATCTCGATGGTAGGCCGCACCCTGGGCTATCAGGGAGCCCCTGATTACTGCCTTCATTGCGTCCCAGTTGTTTGCTAAGGAGGTGTCTGAGGCCGGGTTTTCCACAAAGAAGTTCTTTATTTCCGTTGCGATCTTGTCTCTGGTGGCCATGTCGTTGAGGATTGGGTCGTATAGCACCCATTTGCGCGGGGTGGTGGGGTCAGGGTTCTGAACCCGAAGTTCCAGGAGCACTGGGGCGTGGTCGGAGATCGCTCTTGTGCCGATAGTGACCTTCTTAACTGAAGGGAACGTGTGAGGTGAAATCAGGAATAGGTCAATCCTTGAGAAGGTGCGGTGGACATACGAGTAAAAGGAGAAGTCCTTATCATCAGGGTGAAACACCCGCCATGAGTCTATTATCTCCAGGGTCCTAAAGAGACGAAGGAGGCTGAGTGCTTGGGCGAAGTCGCCTGGGGTCGGGGGGTGTGATCGGTCTTTAGTGGGGTCAGGGACCCCGTTGAAGTCCCCACCGATGATCGTTTGGCCCTCCACGAAGTTGGCGAGCGATGTGCCCAAGGCGTCATAAAAGTGTGATTGTCCAGAGTTAGGGGCGTATACTGAAACGAGGGTGTACAAGTCTCCCATCAGGAGACATTTGATCACTATAAATCGGCCTTCTGGGCATGTCTTTGTTTCCAGAATCTGTGGGTTCAAGTCTTTCCTGAAGAGAATCGCCGTGCCTCCTTTTTTGCTTGTGCCGGAGGCAAAGAATTGAAGCGGAAATAGCCGAGACCGAAGGCAGGATACATCAGCGGCCAACAGATGGGTCTCTTGAAGCATGGCAATCGCGGCTTCCTCGTCGCGGAGTTTTAATAGAATTGCCTTTCGCTTGTTAGGAGAATGCAAGCCGTTAACATTCAGGGAGAGGATCCGAAGCGACTGAAAGTCCTCTGAAGGCTCACTCTCCGTTCCCTGCGTTAGGGGGGGGGTCCTGGGGTGGAGGTTCAACTGCCATGACTGATGGAAGCACTCACAAGATCATTCTGTACTTGAGGTTTTAACGCGAAATCCCAACGGGGGATCGCAACTTTAACAGGGCGGTAGACCGACTTTGTCAGTACGGTCGTACCTAAGGCCAACAGGGCCAATTGTCCCATACTGTGGGTTCCCAAGGAACAGAAGATGGAAAGTATCCTTGGGGTGGGTATGAGCCGTGGGAATGCCCCGCCGTCGTCGTGTACTTAAAAGAGGTTGGCAAGTAGGTAGCAGGTTCTAATTCAGATGAGCATATCTGTATCCCGGCTAGCTCGTTGACGGAGCCTGGAGGCGTCCACGTTCGTCACTTCTTGTTATTTCGTTGTATTGATGACCAAGGCGTGCGTTTAGCTTTTGGGGAGGGAGGCGGACCAGGGTTCTCAGTCCCCCCTAAGAGTGGCGTGGGAGGGTCCCGGGGAGCGGTCGAATGCAAGATTTTCTCCGCATCTTCCAGGTGGCTGATTCGGCGTAGGGTGCCATTATATGTGATTTGAAGAGCTGTCGGGAACAGCCATCTGTAACGGATCTGTTGCTCCTGGAGGAATAATGTCAGAGGCCGAAGTGCTCTTCTTTTCTGGAGCGTGAGTGCCGAAAGGTCCTGGTAAATTTGAAGAGGGGTGCCCTGGAAAGTGATCTCTTCATCTTGGCGGCTGATCGCTGATATCGCTTCTTTCGTTGTAAAGAAGTGGACCCTAGTGATCACGTCTGGAAGGAGGTCCGAATCTGTCCCGCGGCGCTGGCGAAGCCTGTGGGTGCGGTCCAATATAAGCCGAGATTTGTCCAGATCTGGAAGTAAAGCCTCAAAGAAATTTGCCACGTAGTCCGCTAGCTTGTTATCGGGGACGGAGGATGGGATGCCCCGGATGCGGAGATTATTACGCCGGGCCCTATTTTCGAGATCTTCCTGTTTAAATTCCATGGTCTCGCATTTGTGATGCAGGGAATCGATCGATTTTTGCATTTCCCCCAGAGCGGTGGTGTGCTCCTGGGCATGATCTTCGATCTCTCCAAACCTCTGCTCGAGTTCTGTGACTCTCTGATCTGTTTGGTCAACTTTGGTGGCGAGCTCCGAGAGGCAAGCGCGGAACTCAGATTTGATGTCCGCCATGAAGGCTATTAGGTCTCCTTTAGTGGCAAGCTCGCCCCTGTCCTCTTGCTGCTTCTGTGGGGTCAGTTTGGGAGGTTCCTGTTTCTTGGGTTTCTCTGTAGCCGTAAACATGGCGGAGATATCCGTGCCTTTGCTTACTTTTGTTTGTCTCGACATGTTGCTCACGCCAAACAGCTCCAGTCGGGAAACTAGCGGCAAGGCCCAGGACGGTGGGAGATGGCAGCTGGAGAACTCCGTCACCCTGGCCTCCGCTCCGGGTCAGGTGTAGGTGAGTGGGCAGGGGCGCCCCAGGAAGGGTGAAACGGGGAGAAGGACTTCGGTAGGGCTGATCCAAGATGGCCGCAGTGGTCCCGACTTGATCTGTAAAGTAGGGAGAGGAATGGAGACCTGCTCTCGGTAGCAACCCAGGAGGAATCCAGGCTGCCCAACCGAAATCAGGGGATTCTATATTAGGTACCGCTCCCCCTCTCCGGCTCTTCTGCCTCCCAAGGTCCCGCTACCGACAGGTGAGAAGCGTGCTGCTGAGCCCCGGTATGGCAGCCATCTTAGTTTCGTCCGTCGGGTACGGGAGAGAAGTTCAGCTTCAAATTTCTAGTAGAACGCCGCCACGGTCGAAGACGGTGTTTAGCCAGGTTATGCCATGTCGGTTCCGGTCGCTGAAGATGGCATTAGCGACACGAAACCCCGCCTAGAACCGCCAGATTTCGACGGCGACGGCGGACATCCCACGGGCGGCCTCAGAGGAGCGACCACATCGATGGCGCTCCAAGCCACGCCCCCCGTTATGATAATTTTTAAAACAATTTAAACACAGTCTGTCTCTAGATTCCCCAAATAATAGCTGTTGTAGACACTCAACTCTATGAAAGTCACATTCATCAGCCTCGACTGGCAAATACAGTGCAGTGAGTCATTGATGTGAGCAATGCCATCAGAAGATAAACCCTAGATTGCAGTCCCTTTCACTTCTGAAGATCTATCACTATGTCACTGAATGTGAAAAGTTAGCTTCAAAATTCCCCAAAAGGTCCCCCTCAATATACTCTTGCTGGAAGTGATATGATATGATAGGTTATTTATAACGGGCTTAATACCCAGAGGTTTCTAAGTGCAGACCTGGGGATCGAACTCGTGTTGCTGCGTGTTATCTTGTTTCCAAGGCAAGCACATTGCCGCTGAGCTATCCTCCCGAGACCGAGATTCATAAGCAGAGCTGATGCAGGCCCCTCCCACTGGCCAGCACATGCTTGTCTATGCCCCAGAGTACCTTCTGTGAGGCACAGGCGTGGTGCTGTGTTTCAGTTGTGTGAGGTTTGCATCATGTTCTGTACCACTAACCTGTAGAACGTGCACCTATTTTGTCTAGAAACTTGTTTTTGCACCTGCATCTTCCCTCTCTTCAATTAGTTTGTCTTCCTTTTTAATCTCTTGCTATTCTGTGTTTTATGGTCAATAGATTGAATGATCATAGTTCCTTTTACACATAGTGTCATTCGATTTCCCTTCATGGATCAATCATCTGTGTCTTTTCTGCCCCAAGTTAGGATGACAATCAGAATTTTATTTTTAGCATTTCAGCTTCGACTCCTCTCTCTCCTTCTCTCCTCACTTCATGGATCTTGCCAAGAAGGCACACTTTTAGCGGCACCTCCTCAGAGGCATTCTCCCTTTTCTCTCCTTTCCGCAGAAACTCAATGTCTCCAGACCTCTGATCCTCTCCAAGGTGGACTACTGCAACAACCTCTTCCTCAATTCCCCCCTTCATATACTACAGAAAAAGACTGTGAGACTTATCTTTGGCCTCAAGCACAGGCACAGCATCTTTCCAGCCCTAAAATCTCTCCACTGGATCCTGATTGCTGTGAGGACAAAGTTTGAAACCCTCTGAATCATCCACAAGGCTTTCTGGGGCCTGGGACCCCACTACATCCAATCGTCTATCCTCAAATACCTCCCTGCTAGAGCCCTTCAGTCTTGTAACTCCAACTCTCTGCAGATCAGATGCTTTTCCAAGCATAGCGCGGGTGGTAGATCACTCTCCTCCACAGGTGCCTCCCTCTGGAATGGCCTCTATGCCCCTCTCAGACTTGAGCCAGATCTCCTTAAGTTCCAAATGCTTCTCAAGATCCTCCCTTTCTCCTCCTCCTTCTCTCTCCCCTGCTAATGTCCCTTGTCTGGCTGCCTGGTTCCTTCAGATTCTTACAGGGCACCAGGCCCTCCTCGAATGTCTACCCTTGCACTTGTTTCACTGACCACGCCCTCCCTTACCAGCACTTGCCTTCTGGGCTACCTCCCCCTGCACTAGCTGGGCCTGCACCCGTTGAGCCTTCCAGTCTGTCCTTCTCACTTAGCATGTGCAACTCTTCTCCTGCACTCTCTGCATTCACGCAGCACTTGTCCATCTGGCCTCCCTATGACACTCGCTTAACCCCTGGGCCCTTGCGCCCTGACCAGCACTTCCCCTTTCCCCTCACCCCTGCACTTCTTGTTACTTCATTTGCATGATCTGAATGACACAAGACCAAGTGGCCTCTTGTCTTGTGCCTTGAAACACCTTTTGCTGTGTAGGTGCATTATAAATACCCAATAAAATAAATAAAATAAATAAAGAATCCAGTTACATTGCTAAAAATGGCAATCCCTTATGCATCTTTGATCAATTCTTCATCATCTTACATTTTAACCATCAATATCTGACTGTGGTGCGAGGGATCAAGCTTGATTGACAATAGATTGCCACCCATCTAGGTAATATGTACCAGGCAGTTAGCTTTGCTGTCCTTAAATTGCAATTTGGCTTCATACTCCCCTATCATTTCTTAAGGGACTTCTCGATAAGCACTGGCTCTGCCACTCGACTCCTGAAGTGCACAACAGTTAAGTTTAGTCTTCGCCATGTGGCCATTCATCAATTCATAATCAGCCCAGCTGTCTATTAGTATATCCACCCTGTTGTTCTTTTCTATTGTTGAGAAGACATTCTGTTTCAGTTCTCCTCTTGTCCATCCATCTAACTCCATCTAGGTTCCCCTTGTGCAGCTTGGCAACCTTATTGGCCTCAACCATTGTCTTGGACTCTCCTGAGTCTAGATCCTTAATGCAGCTCTCAGCATTTTTGATGACCATTGCTATTTGAAATCGCTCTTTCTAGGAAGAGATCAACTTCTCACAACAATGCTTTTCAATTGATCCATAAAATGTCCTTCTCGACACTACTTAAAATTACACTAGATCACAAGACCATGGAGCACTCTCACAAACTCTTCTATTGTTTCCCCTTTATTCTGCTCTCTGGTGGTAAGGTTTTAATTCTCCATGATTCTTTTCTATGATATTCGTTATGAATTTCTTCTCATTGACCGTGAAATGCTTATCCAACTTTAACAGGCTAATCGCAAACACATTGAGACCTTTCTTCTAGTAATCTGTGTGTTCTGACAGTGTTTTGAAAATTGTCTACCATTCATTTTCCAGGCAATGGTAGAAAAGGTCATGCTTCCTGTCATTTGTACAATTGGATCCATATATAAACACCATGTATATGTCTTTTAAAAACATATGTTCACTGTCTTTTAGGTGGTGTTCTCCTTTCCTCTTTTTTTTTACTCTTAATTAACCTTCAGCACTAATTAAGATGTATTTCTTCCATCTCCTAGTACCTTGCTGGGAACCAGGTTATGCCTTGATTTTCAATGAGACCTTTCATTGATTGGACTTCATTGTGCGGGCCACTGCACTCTGCTAAACCATGCTCATGTTGTCCTCTGCCAGCGCTGTTTTTCGTTGGGCACTGTGCGTGCTGCTTAGGATGTTCCTGGTGAGGACGCACACTTCTTGGGAACCTGTGTTCGACTGGACTGAGGTGCCTCTGCACAGCTTGGGGACTCCTCTCTGCACACCTGTTCTGTGGCCCACACTTTCAGGGCTTACCCACACGACAACAGTCTACCGCTGCGTCCCACGTGGAATTTGTTTGTAGGAGGCTTCCTTGACTCTGCCACCACCTCTGTTACCTTTGACATGGCTGTCTTGGAGGACGCGGATTTTGTTTCCAGTCTCAAGTACAAAAGAAACCAGGTAGCAGGTAAGAGGTGTGCAGAGTTCCTTTATTTTTAAGCTGGAGAGTAAATCACGGTCCCGGCACAACTCCTCGCCTAACCAACAGTCCCCCTTCTTGAGCCTATAACCCCACTAGATTAAATAAACGTTTGTCCAGCGTTCCTGTGCCATGAGCAGGGTCACAGAGGAGGGACATGTTCGGGAAACAATGTCTGCACATACACAGAAATATCTGGAGATACAAATGAAGTAATTAAATATAAGAATACTTACTCATTAGTTGATGAGAGATACGTCTCTTTTCATTCCACTTCTCCTAGTATTTCGTTGAGAAGTGGCACCTTGCGTTTGACAGTTACATTTTGTAGGCTTAAACATGTTACATGGAGAGAATTTTCTGCAAAACATGTATTGGTTTTAAAAACCTCATTGGGCCTCATTACACGTTAGGCGGAGGACCAAGGTGCTATTAGCACCTTGGTCCATGCCGGTAAAATACCAGCACTGCCTTGGTGGAAAGGGGAATTACCGCCCTATTCCAAGGTTGGCGGGGCGGTAATTCCCCCTTCCCCCATTGCTGGTTCCCCATTCCTATTTTTGCCCCATAGGGTTCTATGGGAATGGGGAAGGCGTTAATTACGGTGCCGCAAATTGCGGTACCGTAATTAGCACCCTGGTCCCTTTGCGGGTTGGTTTTTAACGCCTACCCGCAAAGGGACCTCGTAGTAAGGCGGTAAGGGTTTACCGGTACCGGTACCCTTACCATCGTCCGTGTAATGAGGCCCATTGTGTTTCTTTACACTCTTTTCCCAGGAATCTATCTCATTCTCATGACCAGCTCTTCTTAACTGCATAGATTCAGTGTGATCTTCAGTCTCCTATATTTGATTACCCTGAGCCATATTTTCCTATACATTTTTCCAAATGCAACACACCTTCTTGAACCGAATGTTGTTTCTTTTGCGTCCCCAGCATGGAACACTTATAAATCAAATGTTCATGTGACGCATCTCCACTCCAACAATGGGTTTGCGTTGTTTCCATGGGGTGCGCGGCTCAAAATCGATGTTCCCAAACTGCTACAGCACGAAAAACAGCCCAAGCAGAGCGGTTGCAAAACCATAGCTCCCAACCTTTTATGTCACCTAGGCGGGTGAAAACACCCGATTTTCTTTTTGGCGGGTGAGAGGCCCATTGAAGTGAATGGGCGTATAAGGGACTTGGCGGGTGATTCGTCTGCTTTGAAGGCGGGTGACACCCGCCAAAAGCGGGTGAGTTGAGAGCTATGGCAAAACAGACAGTTCTTGGGAACTTGTCAACAGATCATGGTTTGGTTCAGGTGTTGCCTAAACACGTATCACTTTGTCTATAATCAATCTAGTGTGCAGAGATACCAATTTGACATTTTTTTTTATTTTTGTGTGTTTTAGTTTATTCAACTTTTCACAAATTACATTCAAAACGTCTCAGTTACAATTAAAAATGCCAACTCCCTCAAATCAACCATGGAATCTCTGATCAAGCAACACCATAGGAAGAAACCACCAAGGCAGGTACATGAGGAAATGAGTACCCACTGTCAGGTCTAGGTGGCAAGGGAGGAGGTACCGGTTGTAGGGTTTTCTGAACCCATGCCTGGGACTGATACACGCCCTTTGGAAGGCCTGGGCACTTAGGTGGCATCAGGGTCGGACTGGGACAAGAAATAGGCCCGGTCACCCAAAAAAAAGTGGCCCACCCCTCGCCTCCAAAAAGTGGCCCACCCCTCGCCTCACGACCCTTGACCTCTGATGACATCAACGGAAGTGATGTCCCGGATATCGATGCAACATGACCTTTCACCCCTTGACAAAACAGGAAGTGGCATCAAATAGCATTGTTCCTAAGTACACTAAGGGGGTAATTCATAGAATTCAGAGCACAAGTGGCGCACGCGGCAGGCGCACAGTGTGCACATGCGAATCCCTGCGCAAGCCGCGTGCGCCAAAATCCATTTCCGCGCACAGCGTATTCATGGATTCCAGCCACCAAAACCAGCCGTGGCGCACAGTGGCGCAGCGACCCTGCAGCAGCGCCAGTTACGCCCCCAAGAACGCCTCTCGCGCAGGGAAAAGCCATCAATATACCCAATCCAGCGCAAAGGGCTGCACTAACCCTGTACCAGCACGGCAAGCGGGCTACGTGTATCACTGGGGTGTGCGGGAAGTACCTCACGCGATTGGCCCTGTGCGAGCAGGGTATGCGTATTTCAGGGGTGCGCGGGAAGTTCCACACGCGATTTCCGCAGGGTACGTGTATTTCAGGGGTGCGCGAGAAGTTCCACACGCGATTTCAGCAGGGTACGTGTATTCTGGGTGCGGGGGACGTTCCACACGCGATTTCAGCATGGTACGTGCATTTCAGGGGTGCGCAGGAATTTTCACACGCGATTTGGCAGGGTACGTGGATTTCAGGGGTGCGTGGGAAGTTCCACACGCGATTTGGCCAGGTACCTGCGTGGGAATTTCCACATGCGATTTGTCTGGGTACGTAGATCTCAGGGGTGCGCGGGAAGTCTCACACACGATTTGGCAGGGTACGTGGATTTCAGGGGTGCGCCAGAAGTTCCACACGCGATTTGGCCGGGTACCTGCGCGGGAATTTCCACACGCGATTTGCCTGGGTACGTGGATCTCAGGGGTGCGCGGGAAGTTTCACACGCGATTTGGCAGGGTACGTGGATTTCAGGGGTGCGCGGGAAGTTCCACACGCGATTTGGCCGGGTACGTGCGCGGGAATTTCCACACGCGATTTGTCTGGGTACGTGGATCTCAGGGGTGAGCGGGAAGTCTCACACGCGATTTGGCAGGGTACGTGGATGTCAGGGGTGCGCGGGAAGTTCCACACGCGATTTCAGCAGGGTACGTGTATTTCTGGGTGCAGGGGAAGTTCCACACGCGATTTCAGCATGGTACGTGCATTTCAGGGGTGCGCGGGAATTTCCACACGCAATTGGGCCCGTGCGAGCAGGGTATGCATATCTCAGGGGTGCGCGGGAATTTCCACACGCGATTTGGCAGGGTACGTGTATTTCGGGGTGTGGGGCAAGTTTCACACGCGATTTCAGCAGGGTACGTGTATTCCAGGGGTGCGCGGGAAGTTCCACACGCGATTTGGCCGGGTACCTCCGCGGGAATTTCCACACGCGATTTGCCTGGGTACGTGGATCTCAGGGGTGCGCGGGAAGTCTCACACGCGATTTGGCAGGGTACGTGGATTTCAGGGGTGCGCGGGAAGTTCCACACGCGATTTGGCCGGGTACGTGCGCGGGAATTTCCACACGCGTTTTGTCTGGGTACGTGGATCTCATGGGTGCGCGGGAAGTCTCACACGCGATTTGGCAGGGTACGTGGATTTCAGGGGTGTGCGGGAAGTCTCACACACGATTTGGCAGGGTACGTGGATTTCAGGGGTGTGCGGGAAGTTCCACACGCGATTTCAGCAGGGTACGTGTATTTCTGGGTGCGGGGGACGTTCCACACGCAATTTCAGCATGGTACGTGCATTTCAGGGGTGCGCGGGAAATTCCACACGCGATTGGGCCCGTGCGAGCAGGGTACGTGTATCTCAGGGGTGCGCGGGAAGTGCCAGACGCGATTTCAGCAGGGTACGTGTATTTCGGGGTGCGGGGCAAATTTCACACGCGATTTCAGCAGGGTACGTGTATTCCAGGGGTGCGCGGGAAGTTCCGCACGCAATTTGGCTGTGAGCTCCCAGGTATTCCCTGTACACCCTCCACGGCCCCTGCAGGCAGCCGAAACCACAGGGGACTACCCTGCACACCTGCTCATGTCACCCAGCACCCCCACCCCCCAGCCACCATGGGCAGCCCCCACCAGGCCCCCACTCATGTCTCCCACCACCCCCACCCCCAGCATCCAGGGGCAGCCCCCACCAGGCCCCCACTCATGTCTCCCACCACCCCCACCCCCCAGCATCCAGGGGCAGCCCCCACACATGTCCAACTCATGTCTCCCACCACCCCCACCCCCCAGCATCCAGGGGCACCCTCCACCAGGCGCCTACTCATGTCTCCCACCACCCCCACCCCCCAGCCACCAGGGGCAGCCTCCACCAGGCCCCCACTCATGTCTCCCACGACCCCCACCCCCCAGCATCCAGGGGCACCCTCCACCAGGCACCCACTCATGTCCCCCTGCACCCCCACCCACCAGCATCCAGGGGCAGCCTCCACCAGGCCCCCACTCATGTCTCCCACCACACCCACCCCCCAGCCACCATGGGCAGCCCCCACCAGGCCCCCACTCATGTCTCCCACCACCCCCACCCCCCAGCCACCATGGGCAGCCCCCACCAGGCCCCCACTCATGTCTCCCACCACCCCCACCCCCCAGCATCCAGGGGCAGCCCCCACCAGGCCCCCACACATGTCCAACTCATGTCTCCCACCAACCCCACCCCCCAGCAGTGCAGGGGCACCCTCCACCAGGCCCCCACTCATGTCCCCCTGCACCCCCACCCCCCAGCATCCAGGGGCACCCTCCACCAGGCCCCCACTCATGTCTCCCACCACCCCCACCCCCCAGCATCCAGGGGCACCCTCCACCAGGCCCCCACTCATGTCTCCCATCACCCCCACCCCCCAGCCACCGGGGGCAGCCTCCACCAGGCCCACACTCATGTCTCCCACCACCCCCACCCCCCAGCAGTGCAGGGGCACCCTCCACCAGGCCCCCACTCATGTCCCCCTGCACCCAGGTCCTCACAATCCCCAATCATGTGCGTTATGGTCAGCCTCCACAGCCAAAAGGCCCTACCAAGTAACCCATTCACCCACATGGAAATGGAAATTACATGTTACACCCCCAATGTTCATAAAGCAAATGAACCCATGTCCGTCACACACAATGGTTGCAAATGAATGAGAAAACACCCAACATGACATGCATGAAACCAATGAGATGATACCACACAGTGAAGTATGAAAACAAAATTGTATTAAAAAAAATTGAATGCAAATGAAATGAAACAAACTACAATGAAATGAAAAAAAGATAAGCTGCATGTCCGTCCAAAAAAATCAAAACTACAAATCCAAATCCAAAAGAATGTTGTTCAAAGTCACATTAAAAATAAAATCAATCCGAGAGATAAAAATAAATGCAAAGACCATTGCTCCATGGAGAATAAATAAAAAATAAAAAAATAAAACCATCCAATGAAGAACTATGTACAAAACACCCAAGGGTCCATGAGCCCAACTGAACAAAGGAAACCTACAAAAAACCCTAACTAAAATGCAACTATATACAAAAAGTGGAGCTGTGTCCGTCGACTCCAAATCATAAGAAGAAACAAATGAAACCTAAAACTAAAGAACTATATACAAAGGCGGCGGGAAAGTCCAGCGGCTCACTCCGTGGTGTTCCGGGCCAGGGCATCATCAAACTCCTCGTCTATGTCCCGGAGGCGGTCCTGTTCCATGGCCCCGAGGGTCCGCAGGGACGACGCCATCTGCTCCTCCAACCCCCTGCGGATTGCCTCGAGGCACTCGGCCCGCCTCAGGGCCCTCCGCATGGAGTTCTCCGCCCTGACCATCGTGAGCCGCGCCTCTTCCGCCCGCCGCCGCTCCGCACCTATCTGCAGGCCCAACCGCAGCCACACGGAAGACACTTCCTGTCCTGGGTCCTCCTGCCCTCCAGCCGATGCCTGCCCCTCCGATGTTGATGGCCCCGAGCCATGATGCCTCCCACGTTGACTCTGCTGCTGCCTCCGACGCAACTGCCTCTGCCAGCACGACGGCATCCAGGCTGATGGAATCCACCAACGCCGTCGTGCACGTGCCCTGCCTGATGATACCGGCACATCCTCCATCTGCTGGGGTACAGTTGCTGTGGTGTCCACCCCTGCTGGACCTCCGACTCCCGACTGTGGCAGGGATGGGATCCCCACCGAGCTGGCTGCATTGGTCAGGGCAGGTCCACAGGGGGCCCTGGTGGCATCTGGGACGGAAGACGGCAAGGAGAACGACTGGCGTATAGTCTCCACAGAGGAGGAGAGGGCCGCCAGATTGGCCGACACATGCAGGAAACCCCCGAACATGGACGATCCAAATTGGGCTACATCGGCACGGTGCTCTTCGTGATGACGTGCGTGCTCCTCCTGGGAAGCACGCACGGCATCACGAATCACAGCCGTGCGCATCGCGACCCCAATCAGGACCTTCTCCATATGGCCAGGGGTCCCCTCGTCCGCAGGTGGAGGGGAGTCAGATGACATGGACATCCCCTCTACCTGCGGACGGGCCTGGGACGGGGCATCCCTGCTGGTGCATGGTGGTGCACCCACAGGGTCAGGGACAGCGACATGCACAGGCCCCTCCACGGGGACCTGTGCTGCCTCCTGCCCCTGCCCCTGGACTGCACCACTTGCACCAGCAGGGATGCCCCCACCAGGCCCCATATGCGCCTCAGTGGCGGCTTCCTCCTCCTCTGTGGAAACCACCAACCTGGATGGCTCCTCACCGTCTTCCGCCGTAGCAGGCCCCTGTGGGGGCTCACCCACCCCTTCCGCTGCAGCCGTGGGGGCATCCCCGCCGCCTTGCTCCACAGCGCCGTCTCCGCCCTCTTCTTCACTAGCCGCTGCATAGAGGGAGACATAGAACACAAGCATCAGGGTACTGTACAATGGTCCCCTAGAAAGGAAGCAATAGCAGATGAGTGCCACTGTCAAAGTACACTTCCATCATGTCCCTCCACAACACATGTGTCAGTCCAGGCAAAACACACACAGTGACAGTCATGGTGCATGCCATGGACATTTCCATACATGTCCAATGGACTCCCCGAAACATACAATGTAATGGAACTCACATGCATCATGGGTCATGCCTATCACATGCACACACTTCACCTCAGTCACATCCATCTGGCCCCGTACACCCCAATCACAGTGGATACAAGGATGACTAGGCTGCATCAGTGAATCTGTACATTGTCACAGACATGTGTCATGCATCCATGGCATTCACAAGTCACAGACACGCAGGTCAGGCACACAGACATGCATACCATATATGTACCTGGCATCAGCACCCATCCCTCACCCCCACCCATGTCCAGGAACAGAGACTGCCATGCTCTCATGTGTACAATCTGCATAGGGCTCCCCATGTCGCATTTAAACACATGCAACAACCGTGCGGTTCACACATTACTGGTCGCACATGCATTACCATGATGTCCCTGCACACATACATGCGTACATGGCCTATGTCACACATACAGGCAAGTATCAGACAACCAGCACACTGCAACATGCCCTGTCTCACACAGCAATGCTTGGCCACTTACCGCTCAACTCCAGACAGGTCTCCCTCTCAAGGACCTGGGCGTGGAGCGCTGGGTGTACGCGTTCCAGGACCCTCATCTGGATGGAACTCATGCGGCCCCGGCTCCCCTCCACGAGGCGCCGGGCCTTTATGAGGGTCCTGGACCTCAAGTCCTCCCAGCGCTTCTTGACCTTCTGGATGGTGCGGGTTGCCACCCCCTCCGCGTTGATGGCAACCACACAGTCGGCCCAGATCCTCTCCCGTCCTTCCTTGTTGGCGCGGGACGATCCGAAGAGGGCATCATACTGCCCCAGGACTTGCTCCACCAGGACACCAACTTCGGTGGCAGTGAAGTTGGTGCCCCTCTGCCCCTCTGGCCGGGGGTTGCCACTGGTGCCAGATGTTGATGTGCCCGACATGGCAACCCCAGGGGCAGGAGTGGGTGGGCAACTGGGTCCTGGGGCTGGGCTGTGGAGCGATGTTATCCGAGTCAGGAGTCTTCTGTTCCAGCAGGGGTGGACACAGCAACTGGACCCCTGCAGATGGCTGATGTGCAGGCACCAAATGGCAGGGCACGGTGGCAGCAGGCAGGCAGGCAGGCAGGCAGCAGCAGATGGCACGTGGGAGGCTGCTCGGGGCACTGGGGGGCAGTAATTCGGCCTTCTGGGCAGGAGCGTGGTCTTCCGTGTGTTTTCGCGTGGCCAGCTTGATATGGAGTGATTTGGCACGTGAAAATCCTGCACGTTAGCGTGATATTCGAGGAAAGGCCCTTAGCGCGTAAGCGCATCAGCACGCGTATGCGATTTCATTGGACCAAAGGCCCTTACAGCGTAAGCGCGTCTGTGACATTTCGCGCATGGGCGTTGCCCTGGCAGGACTTGGAGATCCCGCGTGCCTTTGAACTGCTCTGTACGTGCTTTTCGTGCGGTGCATGTGTTTTCCATCCGTTGGGGTTCACACGCTATTACTTCACAGCGGGTGTTGGCTACGCATTCTTCTACATGCAAGGCAGACTGTGAGTGGTACCCCGCTCCCCCCCAGGCCCGATCGCGTGAAGCGAACCCCTGAAATACACGTAGCCCGCTCCCCCAGGCCCGATCGCGTGAAAAAGTTCACGCGAACCCCTGAAATACACGTAGCCCGCTCCCCCAGGCCCGCTCGCGTGAGAAACTTCACGCGAACCCCTGAAATACACGTAGCCCGCTCTCCCAGGCCTGATTGCGTGAGAAACTTCACGCGAACCCCTGATATACACGTAGCCCGCTCCCCCAGGCCCGATCGCGTGAAAAACTTCACGCAAACCCCTGAAATACACATAGCCCGCTCGCACAGGCCCAATTGCTGTATGTTGCCACTTTTGTAATTCGCAGGGACGCTACCGCCTGCCTTTGTGTGGCGGACGTGTTTCGGCTTGTGCGTGTCTTTGGCTGTGCGTGGCTTTGCCATATTCGATTCCATGAATACGTGTGGTTCGAGTGCGTGTGGGCGTTCTGTCTGCTTCCCTGCAGTGCATCCCCAGTTACGCCCTTATTTTCGCGCGTTGTTCCCCATTCCGCGCGTTACGCCCCGTGTCCCGCCCACTTTCTGGTGTATGCGCCGAGGTTGTGTGCTTTCACTGAGCGCGTCACGCACGCCTTTCGGGATGTTGCAGTGACTTGTGCGCCATGCACGGGTTTGGCGCACATCCCGGGGTGTACACGCGCAGGGACTTCCATGAATCGCACGCGTGCGCCTGTTTTTTTCCGCTTGCGCCTGCTTGCGCCTGCTTGCGCGAAGATTTTCGGCGCACATTTGTTCCATGAATCGGCCCCTAAATTACTGTGAATCCAAGCAGACGTGCAAGGCCAAATGATAATATGTTATTGTATAGCACTTATGCTTAAGCTCTTTTTTTATAGAACAAATATGCATACAATATCACCCAACCTGTGTTGGTACTCATTTATCAACCTAAGAAGGATGAAAGGCTTTTTGGAAAAAAAAAGACAATCTCAAAAAAATATATATTTTTTAATTATTTTTTCCAAACCGGCCCACAGCATAGGCAGAAACCAGCCTCCACACCCCAGGTACGATTTCGGGCCGGCCACAGGCCGAAAGGCCGAGGGGCCAATCCATCCCTGGGTGGCATTTCTGGCATCTCAGGGCCCTGCCATGGGGCTATTGATGGAGGCTCAAAGGACTGGAGCTAAGACAAAAGGACGCAGTGACACTCTAGGTCGTCTAGTGATGCTATTGAAGATGTGGAGGCACGGAAAGAACCTTGGGGGAAAGCGTCTGACTCTTCCACAGAGAATATCCTGTTTTCAGAAGGAAAAAAGCAGCAAAGGCAGGCGTCGAGATGCCCCCAACCCACATATCAAAGAAGTAAAAAAAGAGCCCCCTGGAAAAAAACAAGATCGAATGGAGCAAGAACATTTCTGAGGAATTTATCTATACCAAGTTCCCTCAGGCAAAGTCTGAGGAGGATACCACTGGCGAGGGATGCCAGTGCCAAAGAAGGTTTGCAGGGAAGTGTCTTGGTTCATATCGAACAAGGGGGGCATTTCAGAGGGAGAAGATTCTCTTGAGTTTATCACATACCTCTTGTAAGGATCAAGCACAAGAGGGTGAATCGACCGAGTTTTTTGGGCCAGCTCAGCTGGCGCTGAGTGAGCGACCCCTACGTATTACCAAGCATAAGGGTAATGCGGTGGGGGTGAACGCGGGCCTCATTGTCACCACTATAACACAGAATGCAGTAGGCCGACTCTTTCCACAAACTGAAATAGCAATTGAGAGTGAAACAACTGGGCGAAGTACCACGGCGGCGGTTGTACACTTAACACACCGCCTAGTACCGTGGCGCTTTTCTTGACGATGGAGCAAAAGCGAAACACACTACTGAAAAAAAGAGTGGGGCTGTCAAGGCAGACTTGCAAAGATACCAGATCCGATGCCCAAGATGTAAGCATAAATCCATTTAGTGCCAAGGGTGGAGGGTCTGTAGGCTGCCCAACGGGGCTCTTTTGTGTCACTTCAGCTACGAGGTGGCCAAGAACTCAAAACCTCTTTGGCTCAGTACAGGTGCCCGATCACTAGCAGGGAGAAAGATCTGTATCCGTTGGACAGATACAGAGGGAGCGATAGTGGAGGTAGACCCAAGACCCTGAAAGAACTCAAGAACGGTGTCCGCCTGGAACGTCTGTTCAGTTTGCCAGATGGGCTTATCCTGAACAGACATAATACACTAAGGGGCCGATTCATGGAACAAACGTGCGCCGAAAATCTTCGCGCAAGCAGGCGCAAGCGGAAAAAAACAGGCGCACGCGCACACGTGCGATTCATGGAAGTCCCTGCGCGTGTTTCCCTCGGGATGTGCGCCAAACCCGTGCATGGCGCACACGTCACTGCAACATCCCGAAAGACGTGCGCGACGCGCACAGTGAAAGCGCACAACCTCGGCGCATACACTAGAAAGTGGGCGGAACACGGGGCGTAACGCGCGGAATCGCGAACAACTCGCGAAAACAAGGGCGTAACTGGGGATGTACTGCAGGGAAGCAGACGGAACGCCCACACGCACCCGAACCACACGTATTCATGGAATCGAATAGGGCAAAGCCACGCACAGCGAAAGACACGCACAAGCCGAAACACGTCTGCCACACGAAGGCAGGCGGTAGCGTCCCTGCGCATTACAAAAGTGGCAACATACAGCAATTGTGCCTGTGCGAGCGGGGCACGTGTATATCGGGGTTGCGCGGGAAGTTACACACGCGATTGAGCGGGGTATGTGTATTCCGGGGGTTCGCGGGAAGTCACACACGCGATCTGGCCTGGGGGAGCGGGAAACGTGTATTTGAGGGGTTCGCGTGAACTTCTTCACGCGATCGGGCCTGGGGGAGCGGACTACGTGTATTTCAGGGGTTCGCGTGAACATTTTCACGCGATCGGGCCTGGGGGAGCGGGCTACGTGTATTTAAGGGGTTCGCGTGAACTTTTTCACGCGATCGGGCATGGGGGAGTGGGCTACGTGTATTTCAGGGGTTTGCGTGAACATTTTCACGCGATCGGGCCTGGGGGAGCGGGCTACGTGTATTTCAGGGGTTCGCGTGAACATTTTCACGCGATCGGGCCTGAGGGAGCGGGCTACGTGTATTTCAGGGGTTCGCGTGAACTTCTTCACGCGATCGGGCCTGGGGGAGCGGGCTACGTGTATTTCAGGGGTTCGTGTGAACATTTTCACGCGATCGGGCCTGGGGGAGTGGGCTACGTGTATTTCAGGGGTTCACGCACGCGATCGGGCCTGGGGGAGCGGGCTACGTGTATTTCAGGGGTTCGCGTGAACTTCTTCACGCGATCGGGCCTGGGGGAGCGGGCTACGTGTATTTCAGGGGTTCGCGTGAACATTTTCATGCGATCGGGCCTGGGGGAGCGGGCTACGTGTATTTCAGGGGTTTGCATGAACTTCTTCACGTGATCGGGCCTGGGGGAGCGGGCTACGTGTATTTCAGGGGTTCGCGTGAACATTTTCACGCGATCGGGCCTGGGGGAGCGGGCTACGTGTATCTCAGGGGTTCGCGTGAACTTTTTCACGCGATCGGGCCTGGGGGAGCGGGGTACCACTCACCGTCTGCCTTGCGTGTAGAAGAACGCGTAGCCAACACCCGCTGTGAAGTAATAGCGTGTGAACCCCAACGGATGGAAAACACACGCACCGCACGAAAAGCACGTACAGAACAGTGTAAAGGCACGCGGGATCTCCAAGCCCTGCCAGGGCAACGCCCGTTTGCAAAACGTCACAGACGCGCTTACGCTGTAAGGGCCTTTGGTCCAATGAAATCGCGTACGCGTGCTGACGCGTGCTAAGGGCCTTTCCTCGATTTTCACGCTGACGTGCAGGATTTTCACATGCCAAATCACTCCGTATCAAGCTGGCCACGCGAAAACACACGGAGGACCACGCTCCTGCCCAGAAGGCCGAATTACTGCCCCCCAGTGCCCCGAGCAGCCTCCCATGTGCCATCTGCTGCTGCCTGCCTGCCTGCTGCCACCGTGCCCTGCCCTTTGGTGCCTGCACATCAGCCATCTGCAGGGGTCCAGTTGCTGTGTCCACCCCTGCTGGAACAGAAGACTCCCGACTCAGATAACATCGCTCCACAGCCCAGCCCCAGGACCCAGTTGCCCACCCACTCCTGCCCCTGGGGTTGCCATGTCGGGCACATCCACATCTGGCACCAGTGGCAACCCCCGGCCAGAGGGGCAGAGGGGCACCAGCTTCACTGCCACCGAAGTTGGTGTCCTGGTGGAGCAAGTCCTGGGGCAGTATGATGCCCTCTTCGGATCGTCCCGCGCCAACAAGGAAGGACGGGAGAGGGTCTGGGCCGACTGTGTGGTTGCCATCAATGCGGAGGGGGTGGCAACCCGCACCATCCAGAAGGTCAAGAAGCGCTGGGAAGACTTGAGGTCCAGGACCCTCATAAAGGCCCGGCGCCTCGTGGAGGGGGGCCGGGCCGCATGAGTTCCATCCAGATGAGGGTCCTGGAACGCGTACACCCAGCGCTCCACGCCCAGATCCTTGAGAGGGAGACCCGTCTGGAGTTGAGCGGTAAGTGGCCAAGCATTGCTGTGTGAGACAGGGCATGTTGCAGTGTGCTGGTTGTCTGATACTTGCCTGTATGTGTGACATAGGCCATGTACGCATGTATGTGTGCAGGGACATCATGGTAATGCATGTGCGACCAGTAATGTGTAAACCGCACGGTTGTTGCATGTGTTTAAATGCGACACAGGGGAGCCCTATGCAGATTGTACACATGAGAGCATGGCAGTGTGTTGTGGAGGGACATGATGGAAGTGTACTTTGACAGTGGCACTCATCTGCTATTGCTTCCTGTCTAGGGGACCATTGTACAGTACCCTGATGCTTGTGTTCTATGTCTCCCACTACGCAGCGGCTAGTGAAGAAGAGGGCGGAGACGCCGCTGTGGAGCAAGGCGGCGGGGATGCCCCCACGGCTGCAGCGGAAGGGGTGGGTGAGCCCCCACAGGGGCCTGCTACGGCGGAAGATGGTGAGGAGCCATCCAGGTTGGTGGTTTCCACAGAGGAGGAGGAGGCCGCCACTGAGGCACACATGGGGCCTGGTGGGGGCATCCCTGCTGGTGCAAGTGGTGCAGTCCAGGGGCAGGGGCAGGAGGCAGCACAGGTCACCGTGGAGGGGCCTGTGCATGTCGCTGTCCCTGACCCTGTGGGTGCACCACCATGCACCAGCAGGGATGCCCCGTCCCAGGCCCGTCCGCAGGTAGAGGGGATGTCCATGTCATCTGATTCCCCTCCACCTGCGGACGAGGGGACCCCTGGCCGTATGGAGAAGGTCCTGATTGGGGTCGCGATGCGCACGGCTGTGATTCGTGATGCCGTGCGTGCTTCCCAGGAGGAGCACGCACGTCATCACGAAGAGCACCGTGCCGACGTGGCCCAATTGGGATCGTCCATGTTCGGGGGTTTCCTGCATGTGTCGGCCAATCTGGCGGCCCTCTCCTCCTCTGTGGAGACTATACGCCAGTCGTTCTCCTTGCCGTCTTCCGGCCCAGATGCCACCAGGGCCCCCTGTGGACCTGCCCTGACCAATGCAGCCAGCTCGGTGGGGATCCCATCCCTGCCACAGTCGGGAGTCAGTGGTCCAGCAGGGGTGGACACCACGGCAACTGTACCCCAGCAGATGGAGGATGTGCCGGCATCATCAGGCAGGGCACGTGCACAACGGCGTCGGTGGATTCCATCAGCCTGGATGCCGTCGTGCTGGCAGAGGCAGTGGCGTCGGAAGCAGCAGCGGAGTCAACGTGGGAGGCATCATGGCTCGGGGCCATCAACATCGGAGGGGCAGGCATCGGCCGGAGGGCAGGAGGACCCAGGACGGGAAGTGTCTTCCGTGTGGCAGCGGTTGGGCCAGCAGATAGGTGCGGAGCGGCGGCGGGCGGAATAGGCACGGCTCACAATGGTCAGGGCGGAGAACTCCATGCGGAGGGCCCTGAGGCGGGCCGAGTGCCTCGAGGCAATCCGCAGGGGGTTGGAGGAGGAGACGGCGTCGTCCCTGCGGACCCTCGGGGCCATGGAACAGGACCGCCTCCGGGACATCGAACTGGAGTTCGATGATGCCCTGGCCCGGAACACCACGGAGTGAGCCGCTGGACTTGCCCGCCGCCTTTGTATATAGTTATATAGTTAGTGTTAGGTTTCCTTTATTTATATTCTTTATTTGGTTGCGATTGGACAATGCGCCACATTTTTGTATGTAGTTCAGTTTTTAGTTAGTTGTCATAGTTAGGTTTCATTTGGTTGGGCTCATGGACCCGGGATTATCTTGTAAATAGTTCTTCAATGGATTTTTCTATTTTTTGGATTTTTTTCATCGCCATGGAGCAATGGTTTTTGTTTATCATTTACACTTGGATTACTTTTCTGACTGTGACTTTGGACACCATTTTTTTGGATTGTGCTGTGTGTTTTTGATTTTTTTCCTTGGACATTCTTCTTCTTTTGGTTGTTTTGCTTTGTGGTTTTTCTCATTTCATTTCCATTCAAGTTGATTTTAAATACATTTTTATTTTCATCCTTCAATGTGTCGTATCATCTCATTGCTTTCATGCATGTCATGTTGGGCGTTTTAACATTCACTTGCAGCCATTGTGTGTGACAGACATGTGTTCATTTGCATTATTTACATTGGGTGTGTAACATGTCATTGCCTTTGATATGTGGGTGGATGTGATAGTTGGTTGGGCCTTTTGGCAGGGGAGGATGGCCATTACGGACTTGATTGGGGATTGGTGGGACCCAAGTGCAGGCGGGCATGGATGGGACATGGGTGGGGGCCTGGTGGTGGATGCCCCACAGTGCTGGGGGGTGGGGGTGGTGGGAGACATGAGTTGGACATGGGTGGGGGCCTGCTGGCAGGTGCCCCACAGTGCTGGGGGGTGGGGGTGATGGGAGACATGAGTTGGACATGGGTAGGGGCCTGCTGGCAGGTGCCCCACAGTGCTGGGGGGTGGGGGTGCTGGGAGACATGGGTGGGGGCCTGCTGGCAGGTGCCCCACAGTGCTGGGGGGTGGGGGTGGTGGGAGACATGAGTTGGACATGGGTGGGGGCCTGCTGGCAGGTGCCCCACAGTGCTGGGGGGTGGGGGGGTAGGGAACATGAGTTGGACATGGGTGGGGGCCTGCTGGCAGGTGCCCCACAGTGCTGGGGGGTGGGGGCGGTGGGGAACATGAGTTGGACATGGGTGGGGGCTTGCTGGCAGGTGTCCCACAGTGCTGGGGGGTGGGGGTGCTGGGAGACATGGGTGGGGGCCTGGTGGAGGCTGCCCCTGGTGGCTGGGGGGTGGGGGTGGTGGGAGACATGGGTGGGGGCCTGGTGGTGGGTGCCCCTGCACTGCTGGGGGGTGGGGGTGCTGGGAGACATGGGTGGGGGCCTGGTGGAGGCTACCCCTGGTGGCTGGGGGTGGGGGTGGTGGGAGACATGGGTGGGGGCCTGGTGGTGGGTGCCCCTGCACTTCTGGGGGGTGGGGGTGCTGGGAGACATGGGTGGGGGCCTGGCGGAGGCTGCCCCTGGTGGCTGGGGGGTGGGGGTGGTGGGAGACATGGGTGGGGGCCTGGTGGTGGGTGCCCCTGCACTGCTGGGGGGTGGGGGTGGTGGGAGACATGGGTGAGGGCCTGGTGGAGGCTGCCCCTGGTGGCTGGGGGGTGGGGGTGGTGGGAGACATAGGTGGGGGCCTGGTGGTGGGTGCCCCTGCACTGCTGGGGGTTGGGGGTGGTGGGAGACATGGGTGGGGGCCTGTGGAGGGTGCCCCTGGTGGCTGGGGGTGCAGGGGGACATGCGTTGGTGGGCAGTAGTGCAAGTTGACATGTGGGTTGGCTGGGGGGCATGGCCATGGTGGATGGGGTGCCTGCAGGACATGTGCAGGGTAGGCCCCTGTGGTGTGAGCCACCTGCAGGGGCCGTGGAGGGTGTAGAGGGAACACCTGGGAGGACCCACACGTGCAATTCAAGTGTGGTGCTCCCCGCGCACCCCTGAAATACACGTACCCTGCTGAAATCGCGTGTGGAACTTCACGCCCACCCCTGAAATACACGTACCCTGCAGAAATCGCGTGTGTAACTTCCCCTGCACCCCGAAATACACGTACCCTGCTGATATTGCGTGTGGAACTTCACGCGCACCCCGAAATACACGTGCCCTGATGGAATCGCGTGTGGAAATTCCCGCGCACCCCTGTAATACACGTACCCTGATGGAATCGCGTGTGGTAATTCCCGCGCACCCCTGAAATACACGTACCCTGATGGAATCGCGTGTGGAACTTCCCGCGTACCCCTGGAATACACGTACCCTGCTGATTCCGCGTGTGAAACTTCCCCCGCACCCCGAAATACACGTACCCTGATGGAATCGCGTGTGGAACTTCCCGCGCACCCCTGGAATACACGTACCCTGCTGATTTCACGTGTGAAACTTCCCCCGCACCCCGAAATACACGTACCCTGATGGAATCGCGTGTGGAACTTCACGCGCACCCCGAAATACACGTGCCCTGATGGAATCGCGTGTGGAAATTCCCGCGCACCCCTGTAATACACGTACCCTGATGGAATCGCGTGTGGAAATTCCTGCGCACCCCTGAAATACACGTACCCTGATGGAATCGCGTGTGGAACTTCCCGCGCACCCCTGGAATACACGTACCCTGCTGATTTCGCGTGTGAAACTTCCCCCGCACCCCGAAATACACCTACCCTGATGGAATCGCGTGTGGAACTTCCCGCGCACCCCTGAGATACGCGTACCCTGCTCGCACGGGCCCAATCGCGTGTGGAACTTCCCGCGCACCCCTGAAATACACGTACCCTGCTGTAATCGCGTGTGTAACTTCCCCTGCACCCTGAAATACACGTACCCTGCTGATATCGCGTGTGGAACTTCACGCGCACCCCTGAAATACACGTACCCTGCGGAAATCGCGTGTGTAACTTCCCCTGCACCCTGAAATACACATACCCTGATGGAATCGCGTGAGGTACTTCCCGTGCACCCCAGTGATACACGTAGCCCGCTTGCTGTGCTGGTACAGGGTTTGCGCAGCCCTTTGCGCTGGATTGGGTATATTGATGGCTTTTCCCTGCGCGAGAGGCGTTCTTGGGGGCGTAACTGGCGCTGCTGCAGGGTCGCTGCGCCACTGTGCGCCACGGCTGGTTTTGGTGGCTGGAATCCATGAATACGCTGTGCGCGGAAATGGATTTTAGCGCACGCGGCTGGCGCAGGGATTCGCACGCGCACACTGTGCGCCAACCGCGTGCGCCACTTGTGCGCTGGATTCTATGAATTACCCCCTAAGACTTTTTCACTGTATTCCGAAATTGAGGCCTATCAAAACATGGGACATTGATCTGGTGGCTTTTCCTTTTGACAACTGTGTAGAAAAAGTAGACATATATTTGGCATCTAACAATGGAAAAGCTTTGTTGTTAGATGAGACTGCGGGGCTGCTCTCACTGGGCGTTGACCTTACATACCTGGCTACCCCACCAAGTGAGGCTGTAAAGAGGGGGTTGAGAGAAAGGGTGGCAATGGAATGGTGGGGTGTGCGCCCCATCAAAGCCAGGTTTGACCAGTTCATGGTCTCAGGAAGGAGGGCCGGATGAAGGGTTCAAAGGAGCCTAATCTGGTCAAGATTTTGTTGAAGAGTGACCTTCCTACGGCCCAAATGGGAAGAGAGGCCCAGTCCCGGGTTTTCACCATTACAGTCGGTGGTACTCAGAAACAGCAGAGGAAAGTTACCTCTGGAAACATGTTAAACAGGGGCCTCAATGATAAGACTTCATGTGTTTGGCTTTCTGAGACTTTGGCGATTAAAAAACCAAAGAATTAGCATGTAATGACAACTAGGGAGAGGGAAATCCCCTTAATTTCATGGAAAACCCAGGGCTTTAAGCACCTTTTTGGATTAGGAATACCTCAGTCAAGTAAAGCATTTATTATATGTTTGCAGGAAAATTGGTTTACGCGATCCTCCGGTAATGGAAGGTTATTCAGTAATATTGAACTCGGCCACAAAGGGGTCTAAAGGGAGGCCATCCTCAGGCCTACTGATGGCGGTAGAGTTGGGGGGCAACCTGTAAGTGGTGAGGTTCAAACATCCTTACCCTTTCATACAGATGGTGTCCATTGAAGTTGTCCACTACCAGGAAAGGGATTCCTATATTTTATTTAATCTTTACTGGAAACCAGCGAGAAGGGGGTAGAGCTTTTTTTGGAGACCTTTGCCGACACCTTAAACAAATGCTTGGAAATACATCCTGGCTCTGAGATCATAGTGTGTGGTGACTTAAATCTCTCTGATTCTGAGGGTGGGAGTGGTAAAGGGGTGGCCGCGGGGTCCAAGAGAGGGTTGAGGGTCCAGGAATCCTGTTTGAGAAATTTACACAAATTGAATGGTCAGGTGGAGGGTGACATTCCAGGAAAAGCGAAGGGAAGTCTAGTCTTACTGACTACATGTTTGTAACCGAGAAGCTTCTGAACTATATTAGAAGATTTGAAGTTAGAGACAGTGCAATAAGTGACCACAACGTTTTGTATGTATGTTGGTTAATAATATGGCTCCTCCTAAAAAAACTTTGCCCATAATTTGGAGGGTTCTCAGCACCATAACAGATTATGGATGACATCTAGGGAGCTTGAGATCTTGCATACAAGATTATGGGGGAATGGGAGGGGTACGCCAGACCTGACCTCTGCAGAGGACATCAACTATCCCAGACTCCTGCTAGACTTTTTTTCTTTGGTGGGCAGATCGACTAAACCGAATTTGCTCTGAAACACAACCAGGATATTATGAAAGAAAAGACAATCCTTAGATCCAATCACAGGCACATTTGGTTACTGAAGGGCCACTTAAGGGGAGAGAAGCTGAGGAAACATCATCAGCAATATCACAACTGGGTGAGGATGTTAAAATGGATGCTAAACCAAGCTGATGCCTAATCCATGTTATTTCAGTTGAGAAACAAAAAGGTAGCCGAGATGTGGAAGCTGATAAATTCAGTGGGGTTGGATCCCAGAGCGATCCAAGGAAACGCAATATCGGAAAACAATGGGTGAAACATTTCACTGACTTCGTTGGAGCTCAGTAGGATGTGGGGGTGGTATCACCTACGCTTGTAGTGAACCTATGGGCCTTGGGATTTGACAAAGAAGATATCTTTGATCTAATAAGCAAGGCAAGTAACTCTAGAGCCCCGGGGCCAGATGGTTTGACTAATGTGATGCTCAGAACCTAGAGCCTGGTCAGACTTTCTAGAGGTTCTCTTCAGAGAGATTGAGAAGTTGGGGAGGATCCTGGACTCCAGGAAAACAGGGCATCCGGAAAAATCCTAACAACTACCAGCCCATTGCCCTGTCGGATGTCATTGGTAAGCTCTATGGGGCATTATTGCTAAAGAGATTGAGGCAGTGGATTTCAGATTTGGCAAGCTTTGATCTCCATCAATCAGGCTTTGTTGAGCAGACTCGGTCATCATTAAATGTATTTTTGCTGAATATTCTGAAGAGAGGGCTCTTGCAAACAAAAACATTTATATTTGGCGTTCATGGACCTTGAACAGGCTTTCGACTCAGTCGACCGCCAGCTGTTGTGGGACAATCTAAGGAAGTGTGGCTGCCCAGGTGGTCTTTTTCAAGAAATACAGTCTCTTTACTCCAGGACAAGTCTGAGAGTAAGACTAGACGCTAGGAGTCATCTCTCGGAATCAATAGACACAAGGGGCGGCCTAAACCAGTCATGCCCCTTGGCTCCGGAACTGTTTGATTTTTTTATATTGGATTTGGTCTTATCATTGAACAAGGTAAGATCGTTCCTACCTAGGCTAAATGGGTGGTGCATGGGGTATTTGGTCTACGTGGATGATTTGGTCTTAATTGAACAAACATCCATTGGTCTTCAACGACAGCTGAATGAGTTGCAGGAGTACGTTAAAGCAAATAAACTCACGATTAATGTCCCAAAGACAAACATTTTAATCTTGGAGCCTGCGGTAGAGAACAACAAATCCAGACCATTATGGTGTTTAAATGGGGAACAAATAATGGTGACTGCTTCCTTCGTTTATCTGGGCATGTTGGTTAGCACTAGTCTGAATGACAGCCGTAGGATAGCTCAATTGAAAACAAAGATCACACACCTAGTATCACAAGCGCAGATCCTATTAAAAAGATTTGGGTGCTTTTCTTTGATCCCGGTGGTTACATTTTATAAAGCCAGGGTGATGGCCATTGCTTCCTATGGCGCAGAGGTATTCCTTGCAACGGACCGTGCATGGTGGATGGCATTGCAGGGTAGATTCTGGTGGAGAATGTTAGACCTGCCTAGGTGTACGCCAATGCCTGCAATTAGTTATGAGCTGAGTCTGACGTCCCTGTGTGCAATGATGGAGTGGACAACTCTGTCTCTCTACAGAAAGTGCAGAATAAAACACCCAATAAGAGGGTGTAAGATCCTGAAAAAAGCCCTAGAGGCCAAAAGTGAACCTATCTATAATGTCTGGAATTCAGTGTCTGTCAAAATCCTGAAGGACTTGGGGTTCTCGGAATTCGAACTGTTGAGCAACCCAGATGTTATTAAAATCAAGCTATGGAGAAAGGACTGGTTTGACACAATAACAGCAAGGGTTCAGTCCAAGACCTACTGTAATTTCAAAGTGGAATACAGACATCGGAATACCATGCCGGGATATCTTAGACTGTTTCCTTGTAGCTTAATTCGATCTAAATTCCTGATGTTCAGATTAAATCTATTTCCTACAAAGGAAATTCTGATGATGAGGAATCAATGGAAGGATTCGGATGTAAACTGTAGGTTCTGTAAAAGACCAGACACTGAAGAGTTGTTTTACCATCTGACTCTAGGTTGTCAGGGACTGAAGAAGAAGGGAACGTTATATCTGGGCAAAATCATGAACAGTACAACCACGCTAACACTTGATTAATGGTGCAGTAAGCTCCTGAGTGGCGAATGTGTGAGTTTGATTATATCATTGACTAAATATCTGGACAATATTTTCTGGGGACTAGCCAGCGAGACCATCTGAACCTCTAGTTGTTGTTTGTCGGAAAACTCAACAGGGCCTCCAATCCGGTTGTTTTGATCTTACCTACGGGGTGGGGCCTCCAAATGATTTGGGGCGACATCTACTACACATTATGTATTGTGTGGACATTTCTGGTTTTAGTTTTGCTGAAGGTGGGGAGTGAAAATATGTGTGTCCTGTACTTTCACAAATGTAAATGTTTTTCTTTTTCGTTTGATGTCTTTTGGGATTTTTTGTAAATAAGTGAAAGTTTTAATGTAAGTCAAACACTATAAATAAATAAATAGTAATAAAAAAATTATAATGGGGAAGATGTGCAAGGGATGTTCCATCAATTGAGATGGGAGGAGCAGAGGTGATGCCAATACATTTATCTCAAAGGCAGGGAGCTGCTTGCGCATACCACAGTGTCTGTTGTAATGAGGAGACCCATTGTATTATCAAAGCAGAATTGACCTCGCTATTCACACTTTGATCAGGCTCTGAAAGAAGAGTGCAAATCACGTGATGGTCAAGCGTATTACCTGGTCATCAATCAACTCCTGAGTATCGTAATGATGATGTAGTAGACCATGTGGTTTTGTGGAACATGTTTAGATAAAGTGTGACCAATAGGGTAATAGACTATAGGGAATCATTAGAATTGGATATAGGTGTTAGGCAATGGGGAGTGTGAGATCATGTTGTAATCTTTATTATGCATAGTTCTGTTAATTTGCGTTATTCCGCTATAAAGGTTGTAACTTCTTTGGGTGGGGTGAGCTCCATGTTAGTTTGGTTCTATGGGACCATCTGATACTTTTGTATGTGTTATAAAACTTTGCTTCCCTTGTGAACGGTGCATTGATTATTTGGCCTACTTGGTATTGTTTTTTTATTGTTCGGGTTTTGGGTGATTCACCCTACATTGGCCCCCTAAAACATGTTATCATACTGGCTGTGCCAAATAAATCCCAGTAGTACCACTTTGAAAACATGCCTATGCTTGCTCTGGCAATGTTAAACCAGTAAGCCACTGTAAAATCTCATTTTCAGGCCTTCTGTGCACAATATATATCAACATGCCACTGTCAGAACATTTCCATGCAATCTGTGCCCTATATTTGCCTGCATGCCAGCCAGCGTAAACCACAATTCCATGTTAACTGTGCCCAATATATGTCAGAATGCCACTGTAAAAACCCATTGAAATGCTGACTTTGGCAAATGTATACCAGTCGGTTTCTATGAAAACACATTTTCAAGCTAGCTACACCCAAGACAGAAAAGGCGTGACTTCTGGTACTTTCCTTCCTGCACCGGCAAAGTTCAAGTCTACACATGTCCTTACTTCTGGTGAATCGCAGACCTCCATAGTTGTGAACAGCACACAATACCTACACCAGGCATTTGCATCGTTATACTCACACCCCTATGCCATCACCATAAATCTCGTACAAACATCAACACCTATGAAATGAGTTCTTCCATTTCCGCTCAAAATATGTTGAGGTTTTCAATGCTGCCTATCTCCTCCCACTGATTGGATCTTGTCTCACAGAACTTAGCTACAAAAAGCCTCCAAAATGGCTGAAGCTGCTCTACTGTATACACAACTACATTACATCACATAACATATAGTTGGGAGAACATTATGCCAAACATATCTGATATTTGCTAGTTACCAATTAATAACAGTAATACAAGATAACAGGAATGGATGCTTGTTGGACCTCAACAAATGAACTATGTTATTTTGTTAGCAGCCATCATTCCCTATCGCTTTTCCATGGTGTGTTGTATTTTTTCTACTGAGTGCTGTCATCTTTTAATCTGTCATCTTCCAATCAAGTTGGCAGGAAATGGAAGGTTAATTTCACAACACCTGTCAGCAGTATAAGAAATGCAATCAGTAGGAGAGCATGTTGCATGTCACACTGAGAATTATAGACTTTGGCTGCGTTCCTGAAACAATGGTTGGTGTAGTTCTAGGAAAGCAGAGGCTTGGTAAATTGCCAAATCAATTTATTTATTTATTTATTTATTTATTTGTATTGCGCCGGTAGCTCTCAAGCTTTGGGGCGCAGAGACAAGAACACAAAGACAAAAAGTAACACGAGACATTAGGGCTGCATAGGTAGGTGGGCAGGTGGGCAGGTTGTAGTATATGTATTACTTGAAGATGTGGGTTTTCAGTTGTTTGCGAAAGCGTTGGTAATTGGCTTTCATCCTTAACTGGCCAGGGAGGTTGTTCCAAAGGCCTGCTGCGGTTATAGGGAAAACATCAACAAGTGAGAGGGTTATATCATTTTCTCCATTAATACCTTAGGGCTGGGTTCTAAAAGTTACAATATATGTGGATGTGAATATGGACTGCAACTTTCATACAGAGCAGAATTTCAAAAATAAACGGTGAGGTGCACGCAGAAGGAAATGTAGAAATAGAAGTGTGTGTGCTGAAAAAATATTCCACTTGGAACATATTATAAATTACAACTGGGTGGAAACAGGTGAGTGGAAATGGTTGGAAAGCTGATAAGCATTTATTAATGCATGGTGGGACTAGTTAAAGTAGCTGCCAATACATGCTGCACCACAAATGAGGAAAACAGTGTAACCAATGGGAAGTTTAGGGATTTGCAAAACCTTAGCAAAGTATTTCCTTCTGACTTCCCTGGTCATAAATACCCCACGCACCAACGGTAACAATACACATCTATCCCAATTAGTAATGTGAATCATTTAAATGTTTGATTTTTACATGTTATTATTTTCATACTGCTAATTTTTCAACAATGTATTTATATTGTTTGTAAGCAAAACAAAAGATTTTGTGAACAGAAAGTCAAATAAGTAATCTGAACCACAAATATAACAGTTTGGGGATTTTCCTTTTAGTGTATAGCAGATGTAATTAATTTAATTTAATTAGGTCTGGTGTTACTGACAAAGTCGGAGTCATGCCGGTAAGTATCAGTATTTTCCAGCATGGCGTAAAGTACAACACCGTGCTGGTTGTAGCCCGAAAATTACGGCCCATTCCGAGCTCACGGACACGCGCTTTCCGCCATGCCGGAAAAGGACTGCGCGGCCTGCCGCAAAACCCCCCGAAAAAGCCCTAACAACATGCAGCGACACGTAAAGTACAACACCGCCCTGTAAGCATTAGCGCCAGTGCATAACGGTGACCGTAATTTAAGTTGACCGTAAATTACAGTGACCGTAAATTACGGTCACCGAAAAAAAAGGAACCGGAAATTACGACATCGCACAGGAACGGGAAGGAGAGTGGCGGCCATCTTTAAAAACACAATCCATTGCCAACCTCAGCAGCCAGCAGCCCTGTGAGGAAACTAAAGTTGGGAACCGGACCAGGCACCGCAGGACATGCCGAAAGCACCAAAAAGGGCGGGGGATCGCATCCGCAAGCAGAGATTCTGCCACGATGAACTCCAGGTCATGGTGGACTACCTGGCAGAGCATGCCAATGTAGTCTTCAGTAGCGACATGCGCAAGGAATCGACCCTCCGCAAGAAGGCCATCTGGGTGGAACTGGCACAGAGGGTGAGCGCTGTTGGCAACACCCCCCGCACCCCCAGGGACTGCCGCAAGCGGTGGGACGACCTGCGGGTGCGGGTGCGGGGCCTCCTCTCCAGCAACCGCAGCCAGGCCCTGCAGACGGGAGGTGGGCCAAGTACCCCAGTACAACTCGAGCCGTGGGAGGAGACCTGTGCTCTTGTGTTGCCCTCCCCCCATCCAATGCATCCCCCATCCAACAAATGCTGAGGCAAGTGCCGCCTAATGCTGGCCCAAGTGCGAGTGCACTTGACCCGCAGGGGTATGACATCGTTCCCCCAAGTCCACCCATCCCATACCAGCCCCTGCAGAGCATGCTGGTGCAAGTGGATCCTCAGATGGTCTACCTTCTCATGACCAGCACCGGGTGCGCCAGTTGAGCGATCTCATTGAGAACTATATTGAGGACAATCGCCAGGCCAGGGCAGAACTACATGAGGAACTAATCCAAATGCGGCAGTCCCTCACCGACTGCACCACCAGATTGTGCAACTCCCTGACGGACAGCACGACACGGCTATGCCATGTCCTGAATCGCATAGCGAATGCCCTTGAGGCAGGGCAACACAATACGGAGCCACAGCAGGAGGACACGTCCGCGACAAGTGAGGCCACGCAATGCATCCCGGAGAGATGCACTCGGCGTTCCTTGCGTCACCGGGATTTGCCTCCCCCAGACAAGGGGGGCAAGAGACATTAGCCATTCCTGCCACATGTGGGCCCCACACCCTACATGGGGCGACTGCTCTGGAGTTGGGGGGAGGAAGGAGGGGGGTGATGGTGTGTTCTGGAGTTGGGGAGAGGGGGGAGGGGGGTGATGGTGTGTTCTGGAGTTGGGGGGAGGGGGGTGATGGTGTGTTCTGGAGTTGGGGGGAGGGGGAAGGGGGAGGGGGCATGGGCAGTTGCTGATGTAAGCACTATTTTTTTCATTATCACAATACCCAATTGGTGTCGCAAAGTTCAACCGTTGTGGACATTGATCATTGCACATTTCTTTATTGACTACTGCCAGTGCATGGTGTACAAGTATGCACGAGGCCGTTGCCCTGTGTGCCCATGTCATGATACCCTCTACTGACTTGTGTCCTGGAGACCTTGTCCACTGTAAGTACAGAGCATTACATGGCCCTCAAGTGCACAGCCTCAATGGACCTTTGTTGGCACTGCACCCTCCGCCTTCACCGCATCGTCCTGTGATTGTAGCAGTACCATGTCAGGGGTGATAGCCGCTCACGTGGGGATGCACTTTTTGTCCATCTGCAAATATGGCATGGGCCCATTCGACACCAGATATCATTGGAGGGGTCAGCCACCAGTCCTGGTCCGCCGGCACATATGTGCATCACGCAAGCCTGGTGACTGCTTCATCTATACGCATGGACGGGTATGGCCATAGTCTGGTTGCCCCATGGGCCTGTTCAGGGGGTTCATGACAGGGGTCATGTGGCTTGCTGTCAAGGGACAGCCAACAACAGCTGCATGTGTCGCCAAATGAAGTGGGTGTGTGGACTGTCATGGTGGAGAACAGTACTTGGCTGTCATGGCAGGGTTCCAATGATGGCCATCTGGACATGTCCATGGATGTATTGGGCACGATCAGGGACACAAATTGTGTCCGATGCAGTGTAATGCAGTGGGGTGTTGTGTATACATGATGGTCCGTGAACGATGGTGTGGACATCTTGAGGTACATGTTCCTTTGTTGCATGCTGGTGTCCTGATGTCGGATCATTGTGGTGCTGTGTACTGTGTTCATTCTTATTTGGGTGTGATGGCTGTAGTCTGTGGAACATGGTATTCATCCTGCTCTGATCCATTCTATGGTGATTCCCAACACTCCTATGGGGGTGCCATGCCGGTGACTTGTTTTCGTACCCCTGCTGCCCTCCGTGAATTCCACTCCCAGGGATGGGTCTCCAATGTGGTGCAAGGCTGGGGGATGCCACATTGTGCATGTGCAGTGTGTCCTCCGATATGCGCTTGCGGTTGTGGTGTCCGCCAATGAGTGGTGCTGGTGTAGTGTGCTTAGCCCTTTGTCAGTTGGTGGAGATGTAGTGTGATGTGGGTGCCTTATTCTGGCAAAGTGGGAATCTGTTTCAACACAGTTGGTTCATGCAGGCACCCACCCCGTGGCACCAGTGCACTTGCATGACACAGTCAGACGACTCAACAGCCAGCCAGACAGGTCATCCTGCATGTTGGGCCATGTGGCGCCGTGGCGTGGCGTGGAGTGACGTGGTGATCAGCTGGCCATTTGAGTCATGTGTAGTGGCAAAGTGAGCTGTTCAAAAGCGTCACATCAGTATGGATTTTCTTTGTTGGTGCCTCTTTGTCTTTGATTCTTCTGTTCGTTTTATGCTAGCAGCGTACTGCCGTGGAACCGAATTGAGAAACTTGCCGCTGACAGTTTCGCAATTTGGTTCAACGGCAGTACGCGGCTAGCATAAAACAAACAGAAGAATCAAAGACAAAGAGGCACCAACAAAGAAAATCCATACTGGTGTGACGCTTTTGAACAGCTCACTTTGCCTCTGGCTATTCCAAATAGACTGTGACTGGCACAGAGGAGACAACTACATAAGTGCTCTTTCTGTAGAATATTCCAAACTGGAGCATTTCCTACTGTTATAACCTAGCAGCAAAGCCATACATCAGCTAATGTGCGACCGTCCATTTTAATAGAACTAAGACCGGACCAGAAGACACAATTATATATGTGCCTTTGATGAAGCCAGGACACTGGATGTTAAATTATGACTACAGCCAGTAGTCCAAGCTCAGAAGTCCAAACCATAGTTTATGGAACACAGATTTGTCAATCAATGTGAATAGGGAACGAAACTGACCTTCTACAAGTAACCATTGTCCTTAAAATGGCCCAATATCTAGCTTACTGACCACCACTGACATAGGTGGTACATTCTCAAGGGCCGAAACATATGTCGACCGATAAAGGAAAACTAAACTTTTTTTCCTATGTCATGTACGCATATTTACAACTTCTGGTATGCTGGAAGTAAATTTAAGTTAGAGAACCCCCTTCTTGTAATAGAATTATGTTGATTAAATGGTATGATTGATGATCATTATAGGAAAATGTTTGTAATGTTGTTTTAATGTTTTTATGAAAAACTATTAAAGAGATTCATGTTTTGCAAAAATTGCATCCAGCTTCAATAACTGCCCCCATGAAGGTGTTTTCCCTGGCAACTATTTTAACAGGGGCCCCACACCCGTACCTGTGTGACATATAGGACCTCTAGAGAGGGGTAGTCAATCTGTAATGTATTTTCTCTTCCTTAGACTCTCCCTTCCAACAGATTTGACCCCCGATCAACACAAATAGGGAGTACCCAATCACTTATTCTTATCTATGGGCACATCCAGAATTAAAATTATTTTTGCACTGGCATATATAATGGCCAAACGCATCATGAAAATGTTTTGGAAAATACTCCTGTGCACTGGTGATTTACAACTATTGGATTTTTTCATGTGTTACCCTACTACACTTATTTCAAATTTGGTTGCTTTTTACACAGTTTGCCACGAGCTACTTTGATGTGTATGTTTTGTAGCTCCCATATGTTCATATTAAATATTTACACCCTTCCAGTCCAACCATTTCAACCATCCACCAGCCGCCACAGTGCGGAAGGGTTGTCATGGTACATTACTTGTAATGGGCATTTTTAATACAACCAACATGTGAGGCACCATTTGTTGTGAACATGATCCATTACCTCTTTGAGGTACCTTTGCATGATTTATTTCTTTTATCCCATCACTGATATACCTAAAGAGGAACTAACTGCTCCTCCCCACTCTCTTCTATGGTGTGTCACTAAATTACAAATGCACAAGGGTTTTCTCAAGATCTGTACATTGTAATATATTAATATATTGGGATGTGTTAATGCTCATCAATGCTTTGACAGGCTTCACTCTCATGGCATTGGATTGGCAAGTGGAAGCAGCATGGGCTTCCAAAAAGGGAACAATTGTGAAGTCTTAGATCAAATACCACCACCGGCAAACCCTTTTGAAGTTGTTTTTTGTTTATTTCATGTTTTACAAGAACCACAAGATTAAAATAAATAGGCTTTTTTTATTAAAATGAGTGCACACATCCTGAAGATATAATGCCGTATGCAGAGGAAGCCATCTGACGTAGCTATGACTTGGCGTGGCGGAGCAGAATGGAGCCGTGGAGTCTGCTGCAAACTAAAAAGCAGAGAACGCCAGAGCGGGCACCAGAGACCCAGGAATCCAAACAGTGGAAAAGTTGCTGCCAGGACAGAGCTTGTAGGACCATCCAATGTGGTGGTGTGACCAAGAAAGCACAGTAGTGGTCTTGGGGCCCAGCTAACGACACCAACACCAGTGGACGCGGGACACCTCAAACCTCCAGTCAGCAAGCATTCACAGAGCACGGCAACCTACAGACACTGAGAGTAGGCAGTTGCGAAGCCCAGAACGTGGAGGCGAAGAACCGAAGAAGCAGACCAGTGAGAGCATCAAACCATGAAACTCCACCCATGATGAACAAAGGTACCGGGGTGGAACGGAGATGCTGGAGGCCACCAGGGGAACATAGCTTTAGTGAAGGAAATTGTGAAAACTACGATATTTATGTTGGGGCAATGAAAAAGCATATGTGTATATATCATGAGAAACCAAGGAAAGTGAGAAGAGAGATTAAGTATCAGGCCTTAAAAAAGTCCAAAACAGTATTGTATGAAGGATGGAAGAAGTAACCAAAGATAAATGTTGAAAAGCGGGGAATCCCTTAATGAGAGACTTTGAAAGGCACTATGGGCCTCTTCATGAGTTGGGCGCTAACCCCAGTGGTATTACCGCAGGGACTATTAGCCCTATCACCAAACCCCCCAGCGCTATTAGCACCGGATCATGGGTTTGGCAGAATGGTAAGTCCCCATTCCCCATTGGGCCCATTCGGGAATTTCCCATTCCCTATTGGGCCCAATGGGGAATGTTCAGAACTATTACCACCAGCGGTATTACTGTTGGTGGTAATAGCACTGAAAATTGGCAAAATCGCGGTGGATTTGCCCCCAGCTCAGAGCTGGGGGTAAATCAACCAAGCCTCTGATTTGGCAGACCCTTAAATGCGGCGGTAATAGCATTACTGCCGCATTTAAGGTTTACCGCCAAACTTGCGATGAGGCAGTATGAGTGAAGATCACATGTTGCGCCAATGGCTGAGAGAAAGAGCCTAGTATAGAGACCCCAGGAGTGGCGGTGCCTCACCCATGATAAAGATATAGAAAATCCCTGAAGGGTTGAATGGAAAGAGAGTAAAATACTCGAAGTCGGAGGAATTACTGTAAGAGACTATCTTAAGAAAACCATTAAGGAAAGTACTGAGAATACTGATAAGCATTACACCATCTGCAAGACCAGGCCTGTGAGTAGCTGACAGGAGCTAAATGAGCTCATCAATAAGACACTGAAATTGTGATAATTTGTGCAATGTGGGGGGAGCGAAAGGGCTAGAGGGAATGTAGAGTGTGAGTGGAGAGTGGATGAGAGAGTGAAAGGAGAGTGACTGAGACTAAGGTGGGTGAAGTAGTAGTGTGGGGAGTGGAGAATATGACTAGTGTAGAGAGGTGAGAGTAGTAGTAGTGTGGATATGGGAAAGTGGTACTAGAGTGCAGAGAGGAGTGTAGTAGTAGTATATAGAGAGCAGAGTAGTAGTATTGTTGAAAGAGGAGACTGTTAGGAGGTAAGCAGTAGAAGAAGAGTGAGAGGACCCAGAGGGACAGCGGAGGAACAGTTAGGAAGAGGGAGCAAAAAAGGTGGAAGGAGGTGTACGAGGAAGAGTAGCCAGAGGAGGGTGATATTAGTAAGAGACAGCGCGAAGAACATCAGGATGTAAGAGGAAGGAGAAAGTGTCAGGGTTGAGCATCTGTAGGGCACAACCCCATTACTTTTCTTTTTTGATCCTGCCCTACTTGCAGCAACATCGTGCCACCGACCCTTGTGGCCTCAAGGAGCCCCAATGTCTGCCTATCCAGTCAGGCTTCCTACAACATGGCCGCCGGGTGAAACGAAGTGTGCTGATGGAAACCATCTGCTATCCTGTGTCTCGCCGCATTGGTCCTTGGGAGGTTTATATCATATCCGGTGCGGGAGCAGGCAAACAAAGCCGCCCCCTCTAAAGGACATCTACATGAGATGAGATTTACCCTGTCTGGGCCTGTCCGGGGCTGGAGGGGGCCACGGTCCCCGCTTACTGCCCACATCCATGAGCTCATACTTGTCTGGATGACTACAATTACATTAACCCGTAAGACTCCTCATTCACTCCCTCCTTGTCACCTCTTCCACTCTGTGGCACCTTGAATTTGTTACTGGGCCCCCTCTCATTTCTCCTTCAATTCCTCCTCTAAGTGACCCTCCCTGGGTGTGCCTGCACAAGCCCTCTGTCTCACTGCCTGCAATATCTCTTCCATGAAGCTCCTCTCACTGGCCTGCTCACCACTATTGACTTGCCGTTCATCGCATCCTCTATTCATATCTGGCCGCAATGACTATGTTTGCCCTCTACTTGCCTGCGCCACTAAATGTTCTTTTTTTTTTAAATTAGTTTAAAGTGCAATTTGGTTAATTAAAACCTTATACACTACAGAAAAAGTATCAACAGAAACAATTACATTCCAATCCTAAAACCATTTTACAAACGTATTACAAACAGTTATTTCAAATATAAAAACATATCATAAAAGGAGAGAAGAAACACATGGTAAAAAGACAATTAACAATAATTCACTAACAGATTGCTCGCTTCCAAATATAAAAGGCTGCCCCAATAAAAACCTTTATCTCTGCGTCATAAATAACTGACCAGAATTGGTTGGATTCAATCATTTGAAGATCCCCAACTATATTTACATACCCTTTATAATACCATTCCTTTAATTTAGTACACATGGTAAGAATGTGTCTTACAGTCTCCACCTCTATTTTACAGTGCCTACACAGTCTTTCTGCTCGTGGGATATTTGTCCATGCCCCGGTTACTTCATTACAAGGATGGTATTCAGGCGTAATTGCAAGATGAATCTTCTTAGAGCCCTATTACCTGTTTTTAACAAATATTCTCTCGAGGTGGCAGGTTTAAGTCCTTGGAGAGCATAAGCAGCGTATCGTGACTTAGTGTAGAGGTATGATTGGTTTTCACACAAATCCCAGAAACATGCTTTTTCCTTAAGACTTTTCAAAATACAAACAGCATTGTCTTTCTCCATAGGATCCTTGTAACCTAAAGCTTCAAGGAAGGGTATTACTGTATTTTGTAAACTTACAATATAAGTATTCTTGAACCTGCTTTCACTTTTATTTTTTCCTATAAGATTAAGCAGATTTCCTTCCTCCCCTTCCCCCGATACTATTATTCTAAAATAAAGTTTACAGCATCCTATTTTCCACAGAGTCAAGAGGAAGATGAGCCCCAACTCACATCTTATTGCTTGAATTGGAACAGCATTAGGTAATCCTAGAACAGGTCTCCAGAGCTTCCCTTCAAGTTGATCTAATTTACTCAGATATTTGCTCTCCACTGTTTCCAGGGCGTACATAATACCGGGTATGATGCAGCTCTTATATACCTCAAGAAAGCTTTCGATGGAGTGGTCTCCTTTACTAGCCATGTATTGCCTTATGACATTCCACTTCTTTAGTATTTTTATGTCTACCGCCTCTTGGAAAAAATGTATGCTGGCGTTGCTCACAATGGGCATCCCCAGATATGGGTAGGCCTCGACAACTTCCAATTTAATAGAATGAATGTGCCATCTAGAGGTAAGTTTTTTCTTCTCTTGCTTTGTTGCTCTAAATACCATAATCTTGGTCTTATTAATATTTATATTTAGGTTAATTGCCTCAGAATATTCTTTGCAGTCCTACCGGAGTTTTATCCATAAGGATAATATCGTCTGCATACATAAGCCCACATATTGTTTTCCCCGCCACAATGGGTGGGAAGTTATTTATAGCAGTAAAACTCTCCCACATATCTGAAACGTACAAATTATACAGAATAGGTGATGTAACACATCCCTGCTTGAGGCCAGTATTAGTGCTAATCTCAGGTGATAACACCCCTCCTTTACCTTACCCAGACAGATGGACACCGTGGTCTCCCTATACATTTCTTCCAAAAAATGGAGAATTTTTGGACAGATCTTTTTTCCCTCCAGTTTTTCCAACAGCCGGCCCCTATTGACACAGTCAAAAGCTTTCGAATAATCTATGAAGCACACATATCATTTTTCCCCCTTATCCTTAGAGCCAGCTATAATATGTTTCAACATAGTCAGATTATCCAAGGTGCTGTATCCTTTTCTGAAACCTGTTTGTTGGACAGAAAGGAGACTCTTCTCCTTAATCTAGTTGTTCAATCTGTCTACTGACAGGGAGCAAAAAATATTACAGCTGCTATCAGCCATTGCTAGTAATCTGTAGTTGGCAGGCAATTTTCTATCCCCTTTTTTAAAAATAGGAATAACTATAGCTTTCCTCCAACTATCTGGTATAATACCTGTTTCCCATATGCCAGTGAATAGATGGAGGAAGAGCACTGCCCATTTCTTAGGATTTTGTTTTATAACAATATTAGCCAGCCCGTCTGTGCCAGGCGCTCGCGAAGATTTCATTTTTGAGATAACTTTGAGGATATCCAGAATACCAAAGGGGAACTTATAAGTACCATATGAGTTTTTACAGGTAGAAATAGTGGGGATGTGACTTGTCTTGAAGAAGAGATCAGTAATATACTGCTTCCAAACCTCCTGTCCCAGTTCATTGTTTTCCCTATTATCTTCGTCCATCAGGAATTGACGATATAGGTACCAGAATTATTTTGAATCGTGGGTTTTGCATAACTTATATATGCACCTCCAATTTGCATTATTCATATTATATTTATAATCCTTTAGCCAATTTTTGTAGTGTGTCTTAATATTACTAGATCTCCTACTTCTCTCTTCATCGTCTAAGTCACATAACCCCTTAAGTTCCCGAATATCACGCTTCATTTCTTTTTTCCTATCCTTTATCACTTGGTCAAATTTGTGAGTATGATTCTTACCATTTATGTTTTTCAAAATAATATTACTATTCGATCTCCGTATTAAGCCCAGCAGATTTGTGATTGAATTTAAGCCGTTGAGGGCAATGTCCTGACAATCAATGGTGAGGCAATCAAACAAACCATTGAATGAGGCTAAGTTTTTGCCTGACCAAGTGATCCTGTTTCCACCTGCTGAAAATTGAATATTCATCACCTTACCTACTTCCCATCTCTGTAATTTAGGGCCATTAATAAATGTACCCCTAATGGGTGTGTGGTCACTTAAGGGGGTATCTACATTTTCAAAAGAGATGATAGAGTGACTTAGGTTTTTGTTCACAAATATATAGTCTAGCCTGTACCCGACGTTCCCATTAGTCCAGGTTTCCCTAATACCTGTCACTATATTAGGTTCCAAATAATTTAGCCCCCAACAAGACAACAAATTCATCCATCGGAGTCCCAGCAAGGTTTGGGGATTCTTCCCACAACCAAGCAGTAATCCTGTGTTTCCATTAATGCAGATATGAGCATTTCATCCCACAGTTCTTTACACCTATCCATCTCCCTTTTGGCGGTATCTCAATAAGCATTAAAATCCCCTACTATACAAATTTCAGAGTCAGGGGATTCCAATATCCAGCCTTCAATGGTTTGTTTTAGAATCTCCCCAATCTCCCAATTATTATCCCCCCCAACCCCGCCCAACCCCGGATGGGAGTAAATGTTAATGAGAAGGAGTTTCCTGATAGGCTTCCCCTATCTATAACTGCACACATAACGAGAGTTCCCACACTTCTCATATGGTCTATAAGAAAAGTGATTTTTCACCCCAATGCATAAACCTCCAATCGGACGGCCCCTTTCACCGTTAGTGGCAACTTTATTCCATATATTATATCCATCCAATAGCATTTCCCCAGTGACCCAAGTTTCTTGGAGGGCAAATATATCACTGTCCAACAGCAGTTGAATGACATCCTTATGGAGTAGAGAATTAAAACCCCTACTATTCCAAGAGAGGAGGTAAATTCATTATCACAAGCCTCATCTCAGTTTGGGAAAGGTGAGTTTCCCTCCAAAGATCTTGCTTCAATTAACTTACTTCCTGATTCAATAATAGTCAGAGAAATCACCCTCGAATCCCTGTTTTTATCATTCAGATCTTAATAAGTAGAGGAGTGGCATATCACAATTTCATAATTATTACCCCATATTCCATTAGAGTACTCCCGTATGAGGTCAACAAAAACCACAGATCTGAATTGAACAATTACCCAATTTTCCCAACTTCCAGTTTCAGGTAAAATGATGGAATCAATGTCCCCTGTGTTAATATTTTGTAGCTGCGGTATGTGTGATAATTTGTTCAATATCCAAGCCCGATTTAAAAAAGGGCTTTCATTAGTGGTGGATTTTTCAATGATCTTAATACTTTTCCCCACTATAAATTGGGTTTCTTCTTTCGTTCCAACAGAGTTAGTCATTCTAATTTTAGAATTACAATGCATGGCCAGTGGTTCCATCTCCTTAATGTATATCTCCCTCTCCTTTTTTGCCGGGTAAGTGGATTTCAGGTGTGCGCGGGAAGTTCCACACGCGATTTGTCAGGGTACGTGGATTTCAGTTGTGCGCGGGAAATTCCACACGCGATTTGGCTGTGTGCTCCCAGGTATTCCCTGTACACCCTCCACGGCCCCTGCAGGCAGCACACACCACAGGGGACTACCCTGCACACCTGCTCATGTCACCCAGCACCCCCACCCCCCAGAATCCAGGGGCACCCTCCACCAGGCCCCCACTCATGTCTCCCACCACCCCCACCCCCCAGCCACCATGGGCAGCCCCCACCAGGCCCCCACTCATGTCTCCCACCCATCCCCACCCCCCAGCCACCATGGGCAGCCTCCACCAGGCCCCCACTCATGTCTCCCACCACCCCCACCCCCCAGCAGTGCAGAGACAGCCTCCACCAGGCCCCCACTCATGTCTCCCACCAACCCCACCCCCCAGCAGTGCAAGGGGACCCTCCACCAGGCCCCCACTCATGGCCCCTATCACCCCCACTCCCCCGCCACCAGGGGCAGCCTCCACCAGGCCCCCACTCATGTCTCCCACCACCCCCACCCCCAGCCACCATGGGCAGCCCCCACCAGGCCCCCACTCATGTCTCCCACCCACCCCCACCCCCCAGCCACCAGGGGCAGCCTCCACCAGGCCCCCACTCATGTCCCCCTGCACCCCCACCCCCCAGCATCCAAGGGCACCTTCCACCAGGCCCCCACTCATGTCCCCTATCACCCCCACCCCCCTGCCACCAGGGGCAACCTCCACCAGGCCCCTACTCATGTCTCCCACCACCCCCACCCCCCAGCAGTGCAGGGGCACCCTCCACCAGGCCCCCACTCATGTCCCCCTGCGCCCCCACCCCCCAGCCTCCAGGGGCAGCCTCCACCAGGCCCCCACTCATGTCTCCCACCACCCCCACCCCCCAGCCACCAGGGGCAGCCGCCACCAGGCCCCCACTCATGTCTCCCACCCACCCCCACCCCCCAGCCACCAGGGGCAGCCTCCACCAGGCCCCCACTCATGTCCCCCTGCACCCCCACCCCCCAGCATCCAGGGGCACCCTCCACCAGGCCCCCACTCATGTCTCCCACCACCCCCACCTCCCAGCAGTGCAGGGGCACCCTCCACCAGGCCCCCACTCATGTCTCCCACCACCCCCACCCCCCAGCACTGCAGGGGCACCCTCCACCAGGGCCCCACCCATGTCTCCCACCACCCCCACCCCCCAGCCACCAGGGGCACCCTCCACCAGGCCCCCACTCATGTCCCCCTGCACCCCCACCCCCCAGCATCCAGGGGCACCCTCCACCAGGCCCCCACTCATGGCCCCTATCACCCCCACCCCCCGCCACCATGGGCAGCCCCCACCAGGCCCCCACTCATGTCTCCCACCCACCCCCACCCCCCAGCCACCATGGGCAGCCCCCACCAGGCCCCCACTCATGTCTCCCACCCCCCCCACCCCCCAGCAGTGCAGGGACAGCCTCCACCAGGCCCCCACTCATGTCGCCCACCACCCCCACCCCCCAGCAGTGCAGGGGCACCCTCCACCAGGCCCCCACTCATGTCCCCCTGCACCCCCACCCCCCAGCATCCAGGGGCACCCTCGACCAGGCCCCCACTCATGGCCCCTATCACCCCCACCCCCCCGCCACCAGGGGCAGCCTCCACCAGGCACCCACTCATGTCTCCCACCACCCCCACCCACCAGCAGTGCAGGGGCACCCTCCACCAGGCCCCCACTCATGTCTCCCACCACCCCCACCCCCCAGCCACCAGGGGCAGCCTCCACCAGGCCCCCACTCATGTCTCATGTCTCCCACCACCCCCACCCCCAGCCACCATGGGCAGCCCCCACCAGGCCCCCACTCATGTCTCCCACCCACCCCCACCCCCCAGCCACCAGGGGCAGCCTCCACCAGGCCCCCACTCATGTCCCCCACCACCCCCACCCCCCAGCCACCATGGGCAGCCCCCACCAGGCCCCCACTCATGTCTCCCACCCACCCCCACCCCCAGCCACCATGGGCAGCCCCCACCAGGCCCCCACTCATGTCTCCCACCACCCCCACCCCCCAGCCACCATGGGCAGCCCCCACCAGGCCCCCACTCATGTCTCCCACCACCCCCACCCCCCAGCAGTGCAGGGACAGCCTCCACCAGGCCCCCACTCATGTCTCCCACCACCCCCACCCCCCAGCAGTGCAGGGGCACCCTCCACCAGGCCCCCACTCATGTCCCCCTGCACCCCCACCCCCCAGCAGTGCAGGGGCACCCTTCACCAGGCCCCCACTCATGTCCCCCTGCACCCCCACCCCCCACCAGTGCAGGGGCACCCTCCACCAGGCCCCCACTCATGGCCCCTATCACCCCCACCCCCCAGCAGTGCAGGGGCACCCTCCACCAGGCCCCCACTCATGTCCCCCTGCACCCCCACCCCCCAGCAGTGCAGGGGCAGCCTCCACCAGGCCCCCACTCATGCCCCCCTGCACCCAGGTCCTCACAATCACCAACCATGTGCGTAATGGTCAGCCTCCACAGCCAAAAGGCCCTACCAAGTAACCCATTCACCCACATGGAAATGAAAATTACATGTTACACCCCCAACGTACATATAGCAAATGAACCCATGTCTGTCACACACAATGGTTGCAAATGAATTTGAAAACACCCAACATGACATGCATGAAACCAATGAGATGATACCACACAGTGAAGTATGAAAACAAAAATGTATTAAAAAAATATGAATGCAAATGAAATGAAATTACAATGCCAATGAAAAAAAGAAAAGGTGCATGTCCGTCCTAAAAAATGAAAAACACCAAATCCAAAAAAAATGTACTTCAAAGTCACATTAAAAATGAAATCAATCCGACAGAAAAAAACATAAAATCCAAACACCATTGCTCCATGGAGAAGAAAAAATAAAATTAAAAAATAAAACAATCCAATGAAGAACTATGTACAAAATATCCAAGGGTCCATGAGCCCAACTGAACAAAGGAAACCTACTAAAAACCCTAACAAAAAAGCAACTATATACAAAAAGTGGAGCTGTGTCCGTCGACTCCAAATCATAAGAATAAACAAAGGAAACCTAAAACTAAAGAACTATATACAAAGGCGGCGGGCAAGTCCAGCGGCTCACTCCGTAGTGTTCCGGGCCAGGGCATCATCAAACTCCTCGTCTATGTCCCGGAGGCGGTCCTGTTCCATGGCCCCGAGGGTCCGCAGGGACGACGCCATCTGCTCCTCCAACCCCGTGCGGATTGCCTCGAGGCACTCGGCCCGCCTCAGGGCCCTCCGCATGGAGTTCTCCGCCCTGACCATCGTGAGCCGCTCCTCTTCCGCCCGCCGCCGCTCCGCACCTATCTGCTGGCCCAACCGCAGCCACACGGAAGACACTTCCTGTCCTGGGTCCTCCTGCCCTCCGGCCGATGCCTGCCCCTCCGATGTTGATGGCCCCGAGCCATGATGCCTCCCACGTTGACTCTGCTGCTGCCTCCGACGCAACTGCCTCTGCCAGCACGACGGCATCCAGGCTGATGGAATCCACTGACGCCGTCGTGCACGTGCCCTGCCTGATGATGCCGGCACATCCTCCATCTGCTGGGGTACAGTTGCTGTGGTGTCCACCCCTGCTTGACCTCCGACTCCCGACTGTGGCAGGGATGGGATCCCCACCGAGCTGGCTGCATAGGTCAGGGCAGGTCCACAGGGGGCCCTGGTGGCATCTGGGCCGGAAGACGGCAAGGAGAACGACTGGCGTATAGCCTCCACAGAGGAGGAGAGGGCCGCCAGATTGGCCGACACATGCAGGAAACCCCCGAACATGGAAGATCCCAATTGGGCCACGTCGGCACGGTGCTCTTCGTGATGATGTGCGTGCTCCTCCCGGGAAGCACGCACGTCATCACGAATTGCACCCGCGCGCATCGCAACCCCAATCAGGACCTTCTCCATACGGACACGGGTCCCCTCGTCCACAGGTGGAGGGGAGTCAGGTGACATGGACATCCCCTCTACCTGCGGACGGGCCTGGGACGGGGCAACTCTGCTGGTGCATGGTGGTGCACTCACAGGGTCAGGGACAGCGACATGCACAGGCCCCTCCACGGTGACCTGTGCTGCCTCCTGCCCCTGGCCCTGGACTGCACCACTTGCACCAGCAGGGATGCCCCCACCAGGCCCCATGTGTGCCCCTGTGGCGGCCTCCTCCTCCTCTGTGGAAACCACCAACCTGGATGGCTCCTCACCGTCTTCCACCGTAGCAGGCCCCTGTGGGGGCTCACCCACCCCTTCCCCTGCAGCCGTGGGGGCATCCCCGCCGCCTTGCTCCACAGCGCCGTCTCCGCCCTCTTCTTCACTAGCCGCTGCGTAGAGGGAGACAAAGAACACAAGCATCAGGGTACTGTACAATGGTCCCCTAGACAGGAAGCAATAGCAGATGAGTACCACTGTCAAAGTACACTTCCATCATCTCCCTCCACAACACATGGGTCAGTCCAGGCAAAACACACACAGTAACAGGCATGGTGCATGCCATGGACATTTCCGTACATGTCCAATGGACTCTTGAAACATACAATGATATGGAACTCACATGCATCATGGGTCATGCCTACCACATGCACACACTTCACCTCAGTCACATCCATCTGGCCCCATACACCCCAAACACAGCGGATACAAGGGTAACTAGCTGCATCAGTGAATCTGTGCATTGTCACACACATGTGTCATGCATCCATGGCATGCACAAGACACAGACACGCAGGTCAGGCACACAGACATGGCTACCATATATGTACCTGCCATCAGCACCCATCCCTCACCGCCACCCATGTCCAGGAACATGGCATGCTCTCATGTCTAAAATCTGCATAGTGCTCCCCATGTGGCATTTAAACACATGCAACAACCATGTGGTTCACACATCACTGGTCTCACATGCATTACCATGATGTCCCTGCACACATACATGCATACATGGCCTATGTCACACATACAGACAAGTATCAGAGAACCAGCACACCGCAACATGCCCTGTCACACACAGCAATGCTTGGACACTTACCGCTCAACTCCAGACGGGTCTCCCTCTCAAGGATCTGGACGTGGAGCGCTGGGCGTACGCGTTCCAGGACCCTCATCTGGATGGAACTCATGTGGCCCCGGCCCCCCTCCACGAGGCGCCGGGCCTTCACGAGGGTCCTGGACCTCAAGTCCTCCCAGCGCTTCTTGATCTTCTGGACGTCGCGAGTTGCCACCCCCTCCGCGTTGATGGCAACCACACAGTCGGCCCAGATCCTCTCCCGTCCTTCCTTGCTGGTGCGGGACGATCCAAAGAGGGCATCATACTGCCCCAGGACATGCTCCACCAGGACACCAACTTCGGTGGCAGTGAAGCTGGTGCCCCTCTGCCCCTCTGGCCTGGGGTTGCCACTGGTGCCAGATGTGGAAGTGGCCGACATGGCAACCCCAGAGGCAGGTGTGGGTGGGCAACTGGGTCCTGGGGCGATATAATCCCAGTCGGGAGTCTTCAGTTATAGCAGGGGTGGACACAGCTGATGTGCAGGCACCAAATGGCAGGGCACGGTGGCAGCAGGCAGGCAGGCAGGCAGCAGCAGATGGCACGTGGGAGGCTGCTCGGGGCACTGGGGGGCAGTAATTCGGCCTTCTGGGCAGGAGCGTGGTCTTCCGTGTGTTTTCGCGTGGCCAGCTTGATACGGAGTGATTTGGCACGTGAAAATCCTGCACGTCAGCGTGAAATTCGAGGAAAGGCCCTTAGCGCGTAAGCGCGTCAGCACGCATACGCGATTCTATTGGACCAAAGGCCCTCAGCGCGTAAGCGCGTCTGTGACGTGACCCGCACGGGTGTTTCCCACAAAGCACGTGATGACAGAGCACACGTGGAAAGACTGCACGTCAGAGTGTCATCGCGTGTAATTGGACAGCACGTCAGAGTGTCATCGCGTGTAATTGGACAAAAGTGCGCGTACACGCGATTGGCCTATGTACGTGTATATCAGGGGTGCGCGGGCACTTACACACGCAAGTACGTCAGTGCACCTGTATCCCGGGGTGCACGGGAATTTCCACACGCTATTGGACTGGGTACTGGATTTCAGGGGTGCGCGGGTCACACGCTCGCCTACAACACGCGCAACGCATACATTTGCGCGCTAACAAAATAACAAGCTCAGACCCAGGATGAACATACCGTTCCTAGCAGCAGTGGGCGTGGGCTACCAAAGGAGGAGGAGGAGGATAGTCAGGGCCAGAATATTCACACCCAGAACCAGCCTTTTCGGGATGCCTGATGACCAGGTGTATGGGAGGTACAGGTTTCCACCACACATAATACTGGACCTGGTGAGTGAGTGGGAGGATGACCTCACATCACCCACCCTGTGCTCCCAAGCACTCAGCCCCCTGGAGAAGGTCCTCAATGTACTGCACTTCTTAGCCACTGGATCATTTCAGCGGACAAGTGCCATAGTGGGTGGGGTATCACAGGCCACCAGTCACGCTGCCTACACCAGGTCTTGAACATCATCACTGCACGCCCATCAGTCCGCAGGCACATATACCTGCCCAGAACACCTGCAGAAAGGCATGCTGCCGCCCTGGATTTTTACGGTGTGGCACGATTCCCCAAAGTGCTAGGTGCCATCGACTGCACCCATGTGGCTCTACGTCCCCCCAGGGCATCAGAGCACATCTATAGGAACCGCAAGCACTGGCATTCCATCAACGTGCAGGTAGTATGTAATGCCAAGGGAATCATCACCTCAGTATATGCCAACTATCCCGGCTCCACCCACGACAGCTTCATTTACCGAATGTCCACCCTAAGCCGGGACCTAGAAGCTGGGCGTCATGGCGATACATGGCTGCTTGGTGAGTATGAATGCCACTGTACATGCATGCATGTCAGATACTGAGCAAGGTCACAACCCCACCAATGATACTCATCACCACCTCCACATGGGATAGTGCCTACCCTCTCAGCCCCCACATGATGATGCCAATTCGGAACCCCACCACGCCACCCCAGGTAAGATATAACACAGCCCACATTACAACCTGGGGCATAGTGGAGCGCACATTCGGAGTGCTAAAGTCAAGCTTTCGCTCCCTTGACCGTTCTGGCGGGCAGCTGTTGTACGCTCCCCCAGTAGTGTGCAGGATCATAGTGGCAGCATGTGTCCTGCACAACGTTGGAACACGCCGGGGCCTGGCCGTGGACATGGTGGTGGCCCCACATCCCCAACCACATGCACAGCCGCTGCGCATGGGAGGGGAAAGGGCACGGGGGGAGGCAGCCCGTACACAGCTAGTGGCTAATATCTTCACATAGAAATCACACCCCTGTGGAGTGCACACTACCCTGGCACATTCCATCTGACAATCAATGATGACTCAACCTGACACTGATCCTGAATGTCTGGAGAATCAACCGTGAAAACCATATCAGCCTGAGATTGTTCACCTGGAAGTGTTACAATGTGTGCATCCCTACCCACACAGACACCACCAATGCAGTTTTGTGAAGAAACACATTCAAGCAGCTAAAATGAATGCCCACTTGCAAAATGCAACAAGAGGACAGTGCCATGTCAGCCAACCCATCCCCAGCACCGCCACACGACACACCGTGCCATGTCATGCTATTTGCAGGTAAACAAAGTAATCCCCACAACATGACACTAGTGTCACAATGTACAGTGTCCCTAATTGAAACTTGCAACACCTGAAATGCTCACAGTAATGCAGGACCAACAACAAACTTGAGCAGGTACTACCATTAACATGACATCACAAATGTAATGAATTAGTAGTCTCACCACCTGGAAATGCCTGCACTCCCACCACTACCAACTGTGCAGTGTTGGCGCCATGTAGAGTTGTAGGTGCACTGCTGCCAACATGGACCCCATCTCCAAACTAGAGGGCCTTGTGTAGACATGAGGAAGGGACCTGCAAATTGGGAGGTAGACACAGATGATGAGTTACACATCAATGCAACATGCAGTGTACAACACGACAGCAATATGCACTAGGAATGTATACACAGTATTGACTAGACTACCCACACATGTAGTGGGAGTCCAATGTCACCATGTACGTCAATGTCACTTAGGCACACCCTTTGCAAGCCCATGGAAACGGGAAGCAGGAGGGGTGTGTGTGACTCAAACCCAAGCATCTGAACCAAATACATGACAAGCCTGCATGTGCCCAGCCACAATGCAGCGTATGCCCACAGGAACCACGGAAGGCAACAAATTGTCCCAAAAAAATTGGGAAAAAAATAATTAAAAATAAAAATAAAAATAAAAAAAATCAAAAATGGCCATTGATGGGCCCGGGGGGGTTGGGGAGGCCACCCAGGAGGTCCGAGGACAGGGTGCACACCAAAACCCACCTGTGTGGATCCTGGGAAAAAAAAACACCTCCATGGGCTCGTGGCCCATACGGCTACCCTATTGTGGGAGTATCACTGCTGTCGCTATTATCACCCTGTGCAGCTGCATCCGGAGGTGGTTGCACTATGGGAGGCAGCCCACGCAAGGCCCTAGTCTGCTCATCCATGGCTGCAAGCATGCGGGTGTGGTAGGTCTCTTTCTGGAGGATGAGTGTGCGGAGATCCCCATGCAAAAACTCATTGCCTGCATCTCAGCTGAGAGCGTACGGGTGAGACGCTCCAGCTGCTGTTCTGTCCTTTGGTGTGTTGAAGCCTCAAGCTCAACAAGAGTCGTCCTGAGGTGAAGGAGCTCCAGCCACAGGGCTTCCCTGTGGCCCTGGGACTCTATGGAGATGGCCTCCTGCAGAGTCGCCAGTGCCGCCCGCCTGTCCCTGTTGGACGCCAACATGTCCTCCCTGTGTGACTGGCAGATGGAGTCGGTTGCCTGCTGTAGTCGCTCCATCAGCCTTTCAGGGGGGACAATGGAAGTGGCACCCTATCCATGGCCTGAGCCATCATCTCGGATGATGCTGCCTGTTGGGTTGCCATACCATAAATGGATTGCTCCCATGCGGTATTGCCAGGTGGCGTACGGCCACCACGTCGGCGGGCACCACACCTGTCTGGGGCAAGGCGAACTGCGCCTTGCTGTGCCGGCACTGCCTGAGGCTGCAGGACTGCATTCCCCCTCTGATCTGCTGGCCCAGGAACAGGATCAGATGTCGCGGAGTGTGACCCTGCATCCGTAACCACCAAAGGCATAGCTGCCAACACTGACATCCCCATTGAGGGTTCTGACCCTGGTGCAGGTGGGTGGGACAGAACAGAATCCCTCCCTGGAACACTCACCTGCGACGGCACGTAGGTCTCATCATCCGAATCAACACCTGAGTACAGCTCGGAGGAGGTGCAGCCAGAGACACCCCTTGAGAGCACGACCTGCAGCACTTGTGGGTTCTCACCCACCACCACAACACGTCCCTCACTGGTGGTTGGTCGGCCCTCGGACCCCTCCTGGGTCTGCACCATCTCCACAACCCCAGCAGTATCAGGTGCGTCTTCCCCTGCAAAGACATAAAAACAAAGAAATGGAAACAGGCATTAGCACCATGGCACACAATGAGGGCTGAGAAGCAAGAGAACCAGTACTTGATTGACACATGTCCCACATGACTAAAACCCTCCCATGCATGAACCCTCACTGCGTATGAAGGGGAGGCAAATGGCACACATTGATGACACCAAGATGGAAGATGAACACATTTTCTGCAAGCTGCCTGGCAGTGGCATCACACATTGGCCTGTGATTGCCAGGTGAAACACACATGCCAGATGGCATGTACCATTGCTATTGAGTGAAGATGGAGAGGAGGGCAGCACCTATTCATTCAGTCCAGTTCCCGCATGTAATAGGTTTTCTAATTCAAACAGGTCAGGTTTTTCACCTGGAGCTGCCAGTCCAAAATGGTCCAATTGCACAGGGACATGTGTGAACAAATGATATCCAGGTAACAAAGTCACTCCACTTTACCATAGCCATGTCAGACATGTGACTAGAGGACTGTGAAATGCCTAGTAAAAGTGGTGGAATGCAAACAATCTGACTGAATGAACAGTGAAAAATAAGCAACAATGTTGTGGCAAGGTGACACTTCAAGGGCAACTGGCGTGCAGTTGGGCTAGATGTCTACTGTTGGCAGAAGGGATACTGCTATGGCCAAATGCAGCTGCGCAGGATGTATTGCATGAAGCACATGGCTGACCCATACGACTCAGGCGCACACACTCTCACCTGGCACACAAACAGAAGCCCTCACACACACACCATGCACATGGATGACACACACATGCATGTGCACTCACCGGACAATGCCTCGTAATCAGGCAGATCTCCCACGCCTTGGATCTGTTCCTCCGTGACGTAGGTCCCAGCGACTGACTCATGTGGAGTGAGTTCCATGTCTACTACTGGAGACCCACCTCCAGTCACTAGAGTTGCGGCATGACTTGAGGCCAGCTTACTCTTTGCCCTGCGCTTTAGGTCATTCCAGCGCTTATAGCAATCATTGGCTGTGCGCCTCACAATTCCATGGGCACTTACGATGTCCGCAACGGTCTGCCAGTGTGCCTGGTGTTGTGCAGGTGTGGTCTTGGATCCTGCAACAATGACCATCTCGTTATCATGTGCGGACACATACTCGACAAGTGCATTCAGTTCGTCATCCGTGAAGCTGGGCTTCCTCGACGGGCCGGACTGTGTAGCCGTGTCTGGGGCATCAGCCTGTGCCGGACGAGCACTCTTCCTCTTCCGCTTGGAAGGTGGTGGTGATCCTGAGTGTCCTGCGCCGCTCTGGACACTAGGGGCAGGAGCCCTGGTGGACTCTGTATCAGGAGTGTGGGATTGCACACTCAGCATGGGAGTTGGTGCAGGCATTCGCTCAAGTGTAATGGTGTCAGGGGGAATGTCAGCAGGATGGACTAGGACCAACACTGTCCTGGCTGGGTGTGTGAGAGCTGGGGTGGATGGAGCCGCAGCTGCCCCTGCAGCCTCTCCGCCCTGCCTACTTGGGGCAGCAGATGACCTTGCTGCCCCAGATGCACGTGGCATGATGACATCAACGTGCACCAGCGCACGTGTCATAGGCCTGCTGACCTGGAAGTCAGCCATGGAGTCAGCCAGGTCTGGTGCCACAATGGGCTGGTCCAACAATGGCTGAGCATGGATGGTGTCAGCCACATCAGCCTCAACGGGAGCGGGGGAGGGGGGGATTATGGGTGCCCTTGACTGCTCCTCCACACATGGGGGGACAGGCTCACCCTGCAAGTAACGACCACCTCCCCTACCGGATCCACCACGGCCACCACTTGTGGCTCTTCCACCTTTGCCACCCTTACGGAATCCTCGCCTCCCAGCCATGGCACTTATGTTAATGTGCGTATGGGAGTGGCTGTAAACTATTGTCCTGGGCAATTGGGGGTCAAAAGGGTTGGGTACCAGATGGTAATTGTACCCTAGTGCTCTAGCAAGGCTGAATGTAACCCCTGGGGAAAGATGACGGGTCACGCTACGCACAGGAGCCCCAAAAAAGGGAGATGACGTGCACGCAACCCCTCCTAGACCACGTGTGCAGAAAGAAAAACCTGCACTACCCTGTGGCACCCAGTAACACAAGAATGAACGTATGCGTGTCACACGCAGCCTAGAATGACCTCTGAAGGGGTAGGCTACACACGGGGCAAGCACAGATGTTAGATACGTGCGTGACTCAACGTCTGCCAGGTAAAAGAACGTGAAAAAGGAGCGCGTTTGGTTGGCAACACCCCCGCCAAAAGAAGATTTGTACGCTGTCTGAGGAGACAGGACAACAGTAGAAGGGAACACTGTTTGAGGGAACAGGCCCAGGTAAAACAGTAAAAGAGAAAAAAGAGAAAAAGCTGTCAGAGGTAACAGGGAATACGAACTTGAAACGCCGTGAAGTAAATCGCGTGTGAAATGACAAGAAGTACAGAATTCACCCACTCGCTCTCCACGAAAAGCACGTACAAGGAAATGGTGTTCTACACGTACCTTTTATACAGGCCCACACGTCCAGCGTCACTTACGCGGCGTGTACGCGCTAGAGCCATTTCCACCAATTACACGCTTTGTCACTGCCGCGTGTACGTGCTAGGCCCATTCCCACCAATTACACGCTTTGACACTCGGACGTGTCTTTCATTTTTTTAACACGCAACATTTTCAAACGTGTCCCCAATTCAATGTGCACGTGACTTCATAGACGCGCATACGCTGGCGACGCCTTTACGTGCTAAGGGCCTTTGGTCCAATGACATCGCATATGCGTGCTGCCGTGCATACGCGCATGGCCCTTTCCTCGTATTACACGCGGACGTGCAGTTTTTCACGCGCGCTGAAATGCGCATGCACGTCTGTACGCGTCACGTCACAGGGGCGCTTGCGCTTGAGGGGCCTTCTGTCCAATGAAAATGCGTATGCGTGCAGACGCGCTTACGCGCTAAGGGCCTTTCCTCGAATTACACGCTGACGTGCAGATTTTTCACGTGCCAAATCACTCCGTATCAAGCTGGCCACGCGTATGCACACGGAAGACCACGCTCCTGCCCAGAAGGCTGAACTACTGCCCCCCAGAGCCCCGAGCACGCTCCCACCTGTCATCTGCTGCTGCCTGACTGCCTGCTGCCCACGTGCACTGCCATTTGCTGCCTGCACATCAGCCAGGGGTGCTGTTGCTGTGACCACCCCTGCTAGAACCGAAGACTCCCGACTGGGATTCCATCGCTCCACAGCCCAGCCCCAGGACCCAGTTGCCCACCCACTCCTGCCTCTGGGGTTGTCATGTCGGGGCAAACACCATCTGTGACCACTGACAACCCCCGGCCAGAGAGGCAGAGGGGCACCAGCTTCAGTGCCACCGAAGTTGGTGTCCTGGTGGAGCAAGTCCTGGGGCAGTATGATGCCCTCTTCGGAAGTTCCCGCGCCGACAAGGAAGGACGGACTCGGATCTGGACTGACATCGTGACTGCCATCAACGCGGAGGGGGTGGCAGTCCGCGACTTACAACATGTCAGGAAGCGCTGGGAGGACTTCAGGTCCAGGACCCTGAACAAGGCCCGGCGCCTCTTGAAGGCAGCGGATGCCAAGGGGCACCGGGGCCACTTGTCGGAAGAACAGATGAGGGTCCTGGAACGCATATCCCCAGCGCTCCACGTCCAGGTCCTAGAGAAGCAGACCCGTCTGGAGTCGAGCGGTGAGTGTAGATGCATCCTGATTGTGAGCAGTGCGTGTGGTGATTATTCGGTAGTGTGCAGGTTGCACATCTGTTTGTATGGGGTCGAGTATGGGTGGGGGTGTACAGGGTCGTGGGGCTGACACATGCGAGGGCTGTAATGTGTGAGACATGGATGGTGCTTGTGTGTGTAGGCTTGCATGCCAAATGCAGTTGTGTGGGCACACATGTTTGGATGAATGTGTATGTAAGTAGACATGTCCGTGATGTCACGCATGTATGTTGTTTTCGGCTGCATGTATCAGCACTGTGTACATGTGCATGTGTGTGTATTTGACAAGGGTGCAACAGTGATGCAACATGGATGCATGTGACAGCGGTATGTGGAAGCCTGATTGGCAGATGTGACATGGATGCCCGTCTGAACAGTGCGACACTTGGCAGAGGTGTACACATGCATGCAAGTGTGGTGGTGTGTGTACATGTGTGGTGCACTTCCTGTGTTGCATGTGATGTCGGGCTCACCTTTGGCTGCTCATGCTGTTGTATGTGTAGGGATGGTGGTGGCAGTTGCGATATGGCTGTGGTATGGCTCATGTGTGCGAGTTGTAATGACATGTGTGTTGGGTATTGTGATGACATGTCTGAGGTTTGCCAATGCCACTCATGTGCAACTGTCATGTGTGTATGTGTCCATCGTACAGTGCCCTGATGCCTGTGTTTTGTTTCTCCCTGTCTGCAGCGTCAACTGATGAAGAGGGCGGAGAAGGTGCTGTGGAGCACAGCGGCGGGGATCCCACCGCCAGCCGGAGACGCAAGGCCCGGCTCCCCTCCCGTGTTGTCATCTCGTCGGGGAGTGAGGAGTCCGGTGCCGTGTCCCAGGCCGCAGCTGCCGGGGGGAGGTCCAAGAGACGGAGGTTGGAGTTGGACTCCTCGGCAGCAGAAGGGGCAGCTGGGACCCCACAGGGCCCAACAGGGGAAGATGGCACGGAGTCATCCAGGTTGGTGGGGGGTTTGGTGGAGGAGGAGGCCGTGCAAGCACCAGAGACGGGGTCTGGAGGTGGGGATCCCACTGGTGCTAGTGGTGCAGTGCAGGACCAGGGACAGGAGGCAGCACAGGCCGCCGCGGAGGTGCCTGTGTGCAATCCTGTCCCCGATCCTGTCCCTGCATCATCTTGCACCAGCAGGGATGCCTACGTCCAGACCCGTTTTCAGGCAGGGGATGAGCTGACGTCAACTGGCCTTCCTCTGCCTGCGGACGTGGCTATCCAGGTCCGGGTTGAGCCTGTCCTGGCTGGTGTGGCGTTGCGTCAACAGGCCATGCGAGGTGACCTGCAGTCTTTTTATGGAGAGACTGCACGTCATCTCGAATGGCTCGTTGACCACGTCAGCCTGCTGGGACAGGTCACCCAGGCCGGATTCCGCCGTCTGATGGGGCTTGCTCCGACCCCCTCCTCAACTGGACCCCCTATGCGCCAGTCGTCCTCTGTGCCATCTTCCCACCCATCAGTCACCTGGGTGCCCTGTGGAGCTGCCTCTGACGGTGCGGCCAGGCTGGTGGAGGAGGCATCCCTGCCACAGTCGGGAGTCGGACGTCCAGCAGGGGTGGCCACATGTACGACTGCACCCCAGCCGGCGGAGGATGTGCAGGCAGCAGGAGGCAGTGCACGGGCAGAGGTAGAGCAGCAGCAGCAACATGGTGGGAGCCATGAAGGCTCGGGGCCTTCGACATTGGAGGGGCAGGCATCGGCCGGAGGGCAGGAGGACCCAGGACAGAGTGTGTCTTCCGTGTGGCAGCGGTTGGGCCACGCCATAGATGCGGAGCGGCGGCGGGCGGAAGAGGCGCGGCTCACAATGGTCAGGGCGGAGAACTCCATGCGGAGGGCCCTGAGGCGGGCCGAGTGCCTCGAGGCAATCGGCAGGGGGTTGGAGGAGGACACGGCGTCGTCCCTGCGGACCCTCGGGGCCATGGAACAGGACCGCCTCCGGGACATCGAACAGGAGTTCGATGATGCCCTGGCCCGGAACACCACGGAGTGAGCCGCTGGACTTGCCCGCCGCCTTTGTATATAGTTCTTTAGTTTTAGGTTTCCTTTGTTTGTTCTTATGATTTGGAGTCGACGGACACTGCTCCACTTTTTGTATATAGTTGCATTTTAGTTAGGGTTTTTTGTAGGTTTCCTTTGTTCAGTTGGGCTCATAGACCCTTGGAAGTATTGTACATAGTTCTTCATTGGATTGATTTTATTTTTCATTTGACTTTGGACAACATTTTTTTGGATTAAGATTTGGTGTTTTTATTTTTTTAAACGGACATGCAGCTTATCTTTTTTTCATTGCCATTGTAGTTTGTTTCACTTCTTTTGCATTCTTATTTTTTTTAATACAATTTTGTTTTCATACTTCACTGTGTGGTATCATCTCATTGGTTTCATGCATGACATGAGTGGGGGCCTGGTGGGGGCTGCCCATGGTGGCTGGGTGGTGGGGGTGGTGGGAGACATGAGTGGGGGCCTGGTGGAGGGTGCCCCTGGTGGCTGGGTGGTGGGGCTGGTGGGAGACATGAGTGGGGGCCTGGTGGAGGCTGCCCCTGGTGGCTGGGGGGTGGGGGTGGTGGGAGACATGAGTGGGGGCCTGGTGGAGGGTGCCCCTGCGTGGCTGGGGGGAGGGGGTGGTGGGAGACATGAGTGGGGGCCTGGTGGAGGGTGCCCCTGGTGGCTGGGGGGTGGGGGTGGTGGGAGACATGAGTGGGGGCCTGGTGGAGGCTGCCCCTGGTGGCTGGGGGGTGGGGTGGTGGGAGACATGAGTGGGGGCCTGGTGGAGGGTGCCCCTGGTGGCTGGGGGGTGGGGGTGATAGGGGCCATGGGTGGGGGCCTGGTGGAGGGTGCCCCTGGATGCTGGGGGGTGGGGGGCAGGGGGACATGAGTGGGGGCCTGGTGGAGGCTGCCCCTGCACTGCTGGGGGGTGGGGGTGGTGGGAGACATGGGTGGGGGCCTGGTGGAGGGTGCCCCTGGATGCTGGGGGGTGGGGGTGCAGGGGGACATGAGTAGGGGCCTGGTGGAGGCTGCCCCTGCACTGCTGGGGGGTGGGGGTGGTGGGAGACATGAGTGGGGGCCTGGTGGAGGGTGCCCCTGGTGGCTGGGGGGTGGGGGTGGGTGGGAGACATGAGTGGGGGCCTGGTGGAGGCTGCCCCTGGTGGCTGGGGGGTGGGGGTGGTGGGAGACATGAGTGTGGGCCTGGTGGAGGGTGCCCCTGCACTGCTGGGGGTTGGGGGTGGTGGGAGACATGAGTGTGGGCCTGGTGGAGGGTGCCCCTGCACTGCTGGGGGGTGGGGGTAGTGGGAGACATGAGTGGGGGCCTGGTGGAGGCTGCCCCTGCACTGCTGGGGGGTGGGGGTGGTGGGAGACATGAGTGGGGGCCTGGTGGAGGGTGCCCCTGGTGGCTGGGGGGTGGGGGTGGTAGGGGCCATGGGTGGGGGCCTGGTGGAGGGTGCCCCTGGATGCTGGGGGGTGGGGGTGCAGGGGGACATGAGTGGGGGCCTGGTGGAGGCTGCCCCTGCACTGCTGGGGGGTGGGGGTGGTGGGAGACATGGGTGGGGGCCTGGTGGAGGGTGCCCCTGGATGCTGGGGGGTGGGGGTGCAGGGGGACATGAGTGGGGGCCTGGTGGAGGGTGCCCCTGCACTGCTGGGGGGTGGGGGTGGTGGGAGACATGAGTGGGGGCCTGGTGGAGGGTGCCCCTGGTGTCTGGGGGGTGGGGGTGGTGGGAGACATGAGTGGGGGCCTGGTGGAGGGTGCCCCTGGTGGCTGGGGGGTGGGGGTGGTGGGAGACATGAGTGGGGGCCTGGTGGAGGGTGCCCCTGGTGGCTGGGGGGTGGGGGTGATAGGGGCCATGGGTGGGGGCGTGGTGGATGGTGCCCCTGGGTGCTGGGGGGTGGGGGTGCAGGGGGACATGAGTGGGGGCCTGGTGGAGGCTGCCCCTGCACTGCTGGGGGGTGGGAGTGGTGGGAAACATGTGTGGGGGCCTGGTGGAGGGTGCCCCTGGATGCTGGGGGGTGGGGTTGCAGGGGGACATGAGTGGGGGCCTGGTGGAGGCTGCCCCTGCACTGCTGGGGGGTGGGGGTGGTGGGAGACATGGGTGGGGGCCTTGTGGAGGGTGCCCCTGGTGGCTGGGTGGTGGGGGTGGTGGGAGATATGAGTGGGGGCCTGGTGGAGGGTGCCCCTGGTGGCTGGGTGGTGGGGGTGGTGGGAGACATGAGTGGGGGCCTGGTGGAGGCTGCCCCTGCACTGCTGGGGGGTGGGGGTGGTGGGAGACATGAGTGGGGGCCTGGTGGAGGGTGCCCCTGGTGGCTGGGGGGTGGGGGTGGTAGGGGCCATGGGTGGGGGCCTGGTGGAGGGTGCCCCTGGATGCTGGGGAGTGGGGGTGCAGGGGGACATGAGTGGGGGCCTGGTGGAGGCTGCCCCTACACTGCTGGGGGCTGGGGGTGGTGGGAGACATGGGTGGGGGCCTGGTGGAGGGTGCCCCTGGATGCTGGGGGGTGGGGGTGCAGGGGGACATGGGTGGGGGCCTGGTAGAGGGTGCCCCTGCACTGCTGGGGGGTGGGGGTGGTGGGAGACATGAGTGGGGGCCTGGTGGAGGGTGCCCCTGGTGGCTGGGGGGTGGGGGTGGTGGGAGACATGAGTGGGGGCTTGGTGGAGGGTGCCCCTGGTGGCTGGGTGGTGGGGGTGGTGGGAGACATGAGTGTGGGCCTGGTGGAGGGTGCCCCTGCACTGCTGGGGGGTGGGGGTGGTGGGAGACATGAGTGGGGGCCTGGTGGAGGGTGCCCCTGCACTGCTGGGGGGTGGGGGTGGTGGGAGACATGAGTGGGGGCCTGGTGGAGGGTGCCCCTGCACTGCTGGGGGGTGGGGGTGGTGGGAGACATGAGTGGGGGCCTGTTGGAGGGTGCCCCTGCACTGCTGGGGGGTGGGGGTGGTGGGAGACATGAGTGGGGGCCTGGTGGAGGGTGCCCCTGGTGGCTGGGGGGTGGGGGTGGTGGGAGACATGAGTGGGGGCCTGGTGGAGGCTGCCCCTGCACTGCTTGGGGGTGGGGGTGGTGGGAGACATGAGTGGGGGCCTGGTGGAGGCTGCCCCTGCACTGCTGGGGGTGGGGGTGGTGGGAGACATGAGTGGGGGCCTGGTGGAGGCTGCCCCTGGTGGCTGGGGGGTGGGGGTGGTGGGAGACATGAGTGGGGGCCTGGTGGAGGGTGCCCCTGCACTGCTGGAGGGTGGGGGTGGTGGGAGACATGAGTGGGGGCCTGGTGGAGGGTGCCCCTGGTGGCTGGGGGGTGGGGGGTGGGAGACATGAGTGGGGGCCTGGTGGAGGCTGCCCCTGGTGGCTGGGGGGTGGGGGTGGTGGGAGACATGAGTGGGGGCCTGGTGGAGGGTGCCCCTGGTGGCTGGGGGGTGGGGGTGATAGGGGCCATGGGTGGGGGCGTGGTGGATGGTGCCCCTGGATGCTGGGGGGTGGGGGTGGTGGGGGACATGAGTGGGGGCCTGGTGGAGGCTGCCCCTGCACTGCTGGGGGGTGGGGGTGGTGGGAAACATGGGTGGGGGCCTGGTGGAGGGTGCCCCTGGATGCTGGGGGGTGGGGTTGCAGGGGGACATGAGTGGGGGCCTGGTGGAGGCTGCCCCTGCACTGCTGGGGGGTGGGGGTGGTGGGAGACATGGGTGGGGGCCTGGTGGAGGGTGCCCCTGGTGGCTGGGTGGTGGGGGTGGTGGGAGATATGAGTGGGGGCCTGGTGGAGGGTGCCCCTGGTGGCTGGGTGGTGGGGGTGGTGGGAGACCTGAGTGTGGGCCTGGTGGAGGGTGCCCCTGCACTGCTGGGGGGTGGGGGTGGTGGGAGACATGAGTGGGGGCCTGGTGGAGGGTGCCCCTGCACTGCTGGGGGTGGTGGGAGACATGAGTGGGGGCCTGGTGGAGGGTGCCCCTGGTGGCTGGGTGGTGGGGGTGGTGGGAGACATGAGTGTGGGCCTGGTGGAGGGTGCCCCTGCACTGCTGGGGGGTGGGGGTGGTGGGAGACATGAGTGGGGGCCTGGTGGAGGGTGCCCCTGCACTGCTGGGGGGTGGGGGTGGTGTGAGACATGAGTGGGGGCCTGGTGGAGGGTGCCCCTGCACTGCTGGGGGGTGGGGGTGGTGGGAGACATGAGTGGGGGCCTGGTGGAGGGTGCCCCTGGTGCTGGGGGGTGGGGGTGGTGGGAGACATGAGTGGGGGCCTGGTGGAGGCTTCCCCTGGTGGCTGGGTGGTGGGGGTGGTGGGAGACATGAGTGGGGGCCTGGTGGAGGGTGCCCCTGGTGGCTGGGTGGTGGGGGTGGTGGGAGACATGAGTGGGGGCCTGGTGGAGGGTGCCCCTGGTGGCTGGGTGGTGGGGTGGTGGGAGACATGAGTGTGGGCCTGGTGGAGGGTGCCACTGCACTGCTGGGGAGTGGGGGTGGTGGGAGACATGAGTGTGGGCCTGGTGGAGGGTGCCCCTGCACTGCTGGGGGGTTGGGGTGGTGGGAGACATGAGTGGGGCCCTGGTGGAGGGTGCCCCTGGTGGCTGGGTGGTGGGGGTGGTGGGAGACATGAGTGTGGGCCTGGTGGAGGGTGCCCCTGCACTGCTGGGGGGTGGGGGTGGTGGGAGACATGAGTGGGGGCCTGGTGGAGGGTGTCCCTGCACTGCTGGGGGGTGGGGGTGGTGGGAGACATGAGTGGGGGCCTGGTGGAGGGTGCCCCTGCACTGCTGGGGGGTGGGGGTGGTGGGAGACATGAGTTGGGCCTGGTGGAGGGTGCCCCTGCACTGCTGGGGGGTGGGGTGGTGGGAGACATGAGTGGGGGCCTGGTGGAGGGTGCCCCTGCACTGCTGGGGGGTGGGGGTGGTGGGAGACATGAGTGGGGGCCTGGTGGAGGGTGCCCCTGGTGGCTGGGGGGTGGGGGTGGTGGGAGACATGAGTGGGGGCCTGGTGGAGGCTGCCCCTGCACTGCTGGGGGGTGGGGGTGGTGGGAGACATGCATTGTTGATCAGTAGTGCAAGGTGACATGTGGGTTGGCTGGGGGGGCATGCCCATGGTGGATGGGCTGCCTGCGGGACATGAGCAGGGGTGCAGGGTAGTCCCCCGTGGTGTGGGCTGCCTGCAGGGGCCGTGGAGGTTGTGGAGCGTACACCTGGGAGGACCCACACGGCCAATTCACGTGTAGTACTCCCCAGAACCCCTGAAATACACATACCCTGCTGAAATCGCGTGTGGAACTTCCCGCGCACCCCTGAAATACACGTACCCTGCTGAAATCGCGTGTGGAACTTCCCGCGCACCCATGGAATACACGTACCCTGCTCGCACTGGGCCAATCGCGTGTGGAACTTCCCGCGCACCCCTGAAATACACGTACCCTGCTGAGATCGCGTGTGGAACTTCCCGCGCACCCCTGAAATACACGTACCCTGCTGGAATAGCGTGTGGAACTTCCCGCGCACCCCTGGAATACACTTACCCTGCTGAAATCGCGTGTTGTACTTCCCGCGCAGCCATGGAATACACGTACCCTGCTGAAATCGCGTGTGGAACTTCCCGCGCACCCATGGAATACACGTACCCTGCTCGCACTGGGCCAATCGTGTGTGGCACTTCCCGCGCACCCCTGAAATACACGTACCCTGCTGGAATCGCGTGTGGAACTTCCCGCCCACCCCTGGAATACACATACCCTGCTGAAATCGCGTGTGGTACTTCCCGCGCACCCATGGAATGCACGTACCCTGCTCGCACTGGCCCAATCGCGTGTGGAACTTCCCGCGCACCCCTTAAATACATGTACCCTGCTGTAATCGCGTGTGGAACTTCCCGCGCACCCCTTGAATACACGTACCCTGCTGAAATCGCGTGTGGGACTTCCCGCGCACCCATGGAATACACGTACCCTGCTTGCACGGGGCCAAACGCGTGTGGAACTTCCCGTGCACCCCTGAAATACACGTTCCCCGCTTGGCGTTTGCTGTTTGCCAGCCCGGTGAACTGGTCCAGGGTTAGCGCAGCCCTTTGCGATGATTTAGCGATTTTGATGGCTTTTCCTAACGCGAGGGCGTTCTTGGGGGCGTTACTGGCGCTGCTGCAGGGTCGCTGCGATTCTCTGCGCCACGGCTGGTTTGGGAGCCTAAAATCCATGAATACGCTGTGCGCGGAAATCGGTTTTAGCGCACGTGCCTGGCGCAGACAATCGCACGCGGACACTCTGCGCCAGCCGCTTGCGACACTTTTCTGCGAAATTCTATGAATTACCCTCTAAGTATCTTAGGTTTCTCTAATACACCTTTGATCTCGCATATTTGCTCTTTCTTTCCTCCTTTCTTAGGGTTTTTGCTTTTACCCAACTTCAGTGTTCCTGATTTTAAAATAGGTGTGGGTATACTTTTTTTGCTCCTTCTTAGATCTAAGGTTGTGTGAGCATGGGCTCGGACCCATGATACTAGGAAGGGGAGGAAAAACCAGCCGCTTAGAAATAAGGAGGGAGAATACAAGAGTCTTATAAACCCCTGAGGTGAGGAACCACCTCACAGCCTACAGGGATTAAGGAAGGAGAATATCAAGAATTTATAAAACCCCTGAGGAGAGGAACCACCTTGCAGCCTACAGGGATAGAGGATCCAAAAAGGTACACCGTTACTAAAACCAATAATAGTAACTTGCGCTACTAAACTTTCTAACTGTATTGTTGACTGGGCTCTTATGTCTCACTGTGCATACGCCTGACTGCTGCCTCTGAATCTAGGACTCCCTAAACTTCCAGGATAGTCAAATCGGCATTGCTATTGAAAACGCAGTTTTTTCAATTTGGCTGTTCTCCCTCATTTTGCATTAGCCTCCGACGTTCCTAAATTTTATGTAGTACCCCATCACTGAGGCCATCAATCTCTAATCTGTTTGCTTCCTGACAATTGCTTGTTCTGCTTGATTGTTAGGCCTTCTTCGTGCTTTGAAACATCTGGCTGCTTTTCTAAGTTAAGCCTTTTCATATGTATTCTGAAAGATACATCTAGGTATTTTAAAAGTACATGATGTTCTTCAAAGTTAAGCCTTTTTCACATTAATGCTGAATGACAAATCTAGGTGTTTTTGAAAGTACATGGTGTTCTTCAAAGTTAAGCCTTTTCAGCGTTATGCTGAAAGATAAATCGGTGTGCCTTATGCAATGGCTACTACACTTAATAGCAGGGCTTTTCACCTCTTTTGTTGTTGTTGTACCTATTGGATGCGCCTTCTCTCTGTCTCCTACCTCTCTTGGGCAATCATATTTGCGTATACCTGATATTGTAGCTGTATTTTGATTCTTTTTTTCCCAGTCCTCTTATCTCCCACCTGGCATGGTGCTCTCTGCCGCTTGCTGTAACATTGGCCTTTCCAACCTAAACACTTGAATCATTGTTCTTTTGACTTGTCTGCACCTGTCTGTTGCTAGGCCGCCTGGTTACTTCATCATGCATTGTGTAGTCCCTCTACCTGTGACTCTCTCTCAGGCCATGGTGCTCTCCGTCTCCCCTATCTACTCCAACTGCTACTCTATCATCTATCCTACCTCTCTAAGCCAGTAAAGAGAACATTTGCGAAAGTACTGCTGGTCTCCAACCAAGGCCTACCCAAAACTGACACCTACGTCAATGCTTCCTCCAGGCAGAATATCACTGACATCCTCTTTGTTGTCCCCTCTCTATATCTATGGACTCCCCATATGGTCTCAAACACTCTCCCCTTTCTCCACTTCACCCATTAATGGTGGAACCAGATGGGAAGTACTTTTGGCACACTTATCCTCTAGGTGCATCATTAATGTCTATCTGAATGGCACTGTCATGGCCCAGGGCTCTCAGCCTAATCACTGCACTTCTCCTTGAAAAACTTTCAAAGGGAACAGCCAGATTCACCTAGCCACTCTAAATGCTCGTTCTGCCATTAAACACTCCTCTGACACCTGTCTCCTTCTTGAAGACTTTTACCTTGACGTTCTTTCCCTCACTGAGATGTGGTTCAATGCCAGCTCTGTCACTGCTCTTGAAACTCTTCTTCCTGAGGGCTACAAGGTCCTCTCCAAGCCCAGACACAACTGGTCTGGAGGTAGAGTGGCATTGATCTTTCCTGAATGGTCCCCTCCACTATCATACCCACTCAACCCTACTCTTCCTTCGAATGCCTAATCTGCAGGCTTGGTGTTTCTCCTACCCTCTCAGTCACTCTCACTACCATTTGCAGGCCCCCCACCTCGGTCTCCCTCTTCCTTTCTGAATGGGCCAAACTCACCCCTTCTTTCTTGACTTCTATCTCCAAGCTTTTCCTCCTTGGAGACTTTAAAAATCCTCTTGATGTGATTCCCTTTCCCTCACCATTCTTCCCTTTGGTTCGACTCACTCTGCTGGACGCACCTTGGATGCTCTCATCTCAACCAGCATCCCTGCCTCCAACCCTCTTACTAAACCTCTCTCCTGGACTGGACATGCTCTCCTCTCCTCTCATCTGGAGATCCTGGGCTCCCTGAAGAAGCCTCTGTCCACATTTCCAGTCTCCTTCTCCGTCATTCGATTGAAGAAGCGAGTGACAGTCGCTGCTTTTGCCACACTTTAAACCCTCCTCCAACCTCTCCGATCGACTCTCCCACTGAGTCAGCCCTTGCTAATCTTCACCTCTCCATCTCCAACACCCTAAACACCATTGCCCCTGTCACGAGGATCCATTTGAAGCCCTCCTACAAGCATAGCTGCTAGTAAGATTCTGATTTAGCCTCCCTGAAACGCAAGAGCAGGGTGGCCAACCAGAAGTGGCAGGCTTCAAACACATCCACTGACAAACTGGCCTGTCACCTATACCAAAAAAAATACTGTTTCACCATCTGCTCCAAGAAGAGGGACCACATCCAAGCCTACATCTCTGGGTCAACCAACAATACGGCTGAATTGTTCAAGATCTGTAAGGAACTAGCCAATCCTACTTCAATTTACACCTCCCCTCCTCCTTCCCAGGCCCTCTGTACTGCACTGGCATCCCTTTTCACAGCCAAAACCCTTGGCATCATTACATCACTTTCCACTACCCCCCTCCCTACTCCTGCACCTGCTCTCAGACCTCCCTTGGCCCCCCTCCACCTCACACATATTCTCCACCTTCTCACCTATAGGATGGGATGAGTTCTTTAAAGCTGTCTGCTCTATGCAAGTTTTATCCAAACAGGTGCACCCCTGCTCCTGCAGAACTATCAAGGACAACATCTACTCTCTCTCGCTCATGCCGTGGCTAATTTTCGCAACCACTCCTTTGTCCTTTGCCACTGGCTTCTTCCCACAATCCCTCAAGCACTCCCTTGTGCATCCTCTCCTAACAAAGCCATCTGCCGACCCCTCCTGCCCAGCTAACTACCACCCTAACTCCACTACCCCCTTTCTGATCAATCTCTTGGAGAAGATGGTCATCTCCCAATTGACCAGCACACTGAATCTGTTGGCTGTCTCCATTACCACGAGTCTGACTTTAGGCACGGAAATTGCTCTCCTGAACACCTGTGAAGACCTGCTCTCAAACCTTGGTTCCAACGCTCCTTCTGTTCTCATGCTCATTGACTTGTCCTCTGCCTTTGATACGGTCAACCATGCCACCCTCATACAGCAACTCCATGAAATCCTTTGCATCACTGACTTGGCACTGGATTGGTTGACATTCTACCTTTCTAACCGACCTTCCCAGGTGCAACTTGGCCCTTTCCTCTCTTCCTGTAACGCTCACGTGGTATCCATGGGGACGTCACTCAGCCTGTTCTGACCTCCTAAAACCTAGAACCCTTCCCTGGATACTATTCGACTGGAGACTGGGCCTGAAACACAGGATTGGTAGAGTTTAACTCCTTATTGTCTCTGTGTGCTTGAACCCTTTCTTCCCCGGGGTCCAACCCTTCCCTTTGATCCACAGCTCACCTTGTTTTCTTGGATAGTGTGCTCTCCGTCCTGCCTTCAGCGCAGGGGCGCGTTGATTGATGCGGGCTCGTTGCTGCCTAGTTACTTCACTGGCAAGAGTCCGACAGTTAAGTATGAGTCTTTTGAATAGTTCTCTATCTTCGTTCCTTTCCTTCCTTAGAAGATGGCCGGCGTCCGGGGATGGCGGCGTGCTACTGAGAGCTCGATGCGCGATGCACCCCTTTCGTATTTGCATTGAACTGAGTTCTTTTTCTGTGTCTTTTAGGTGCTGTGATGCCGGTTATGAAGAACAAATGCGGTGGGTAAGCGCGGTATGCGGCGCTTCTAGATGTTTCCACGCTAACCTGGAGTGTCTTTTCCCTCTTGCAGATGGATGAGAAGTTCTGGAGACAGAGTTCCCCCAGAGCGGCTGGAATTCAGGTAAGCGTTTGAAGTTCGTAAAGTATGTAAAAATAAGCGAAGATTTGCAGAATGCTTATTAATGCCTTTTTTCTGTTCTTTTCCCTTTTCCTTAGGAAGCGGCGTGCCGGGATGGGAATGACACCGCCGAGGATGCCCGCAGAACAGTAGGAGCAATGACTGATGGGCAGAAGGTGCCTGCCTCTGCAATGGCCTCCCTGCCCCTCTAAGACTTGAGCCGGTCCTCCTTAAGTTCTGGAAGCTTCACAAGACCCTGTTCTCTGCTTCTATCCCTCTCGCCCTCCCATGTTAATGCCCCCTTCTGCCACTGCGACTGGATGTCTGGGCCCTTATCAGTCTTACAGGGCAACAGACCCTCCTTGCCCAGTGTATAACACTCCCCCCAAACAGCACTGACCTTCCAGATACCCTTCCCTGACTATCCTGGTGGGTTGTGCATCCCTACTGATTTTGGTCCACCCCACGTCCTCGCAATTAGAGGGTGGTCCACCCCAAACATCCCCTCGCACTTGCCCCCTGCTTTCCCCCCGGCACTTGCCTAGCCCCTGGGCCCTTCACCCTTCCTCTCTCTCCCCAGCATTTGTATGCCCCTCCCCTGACTATCACCTACCCCGCTGCACTTTTTGTTACTGCCCTTGTACGATCTGAATGTCACAAGTCAAGGCCTAGTAGCACCGATATTGCTGCTCCCCTGCCCCCCCACTTGTGGTCTTGTGGCACTGGAAACACCATTTTGCTGTATAGTGTGCCTTATAAATAAATAAATGAAATAAATAAATAAACCCCTTTTATAACTAACCTCAATGATTGTGTAGTGCTAGCCTAGGAAGTCCTGGAGGGAGTTGATATAGATAAGGCAGTCACCTTTAGGGCATCGCTATCAGCCAGTCAGCAGGGAGAGCCAAACAGTGTATACTAAACTGGGGAGTAGGGACACCTGTGCTGGGGCGGGTTTTGTGCATGAGAGGGAAATGGACAGCCCTCAAAGCCAGTGAAAGAAAACATAATAAAAATCCTTGAACCATATATTGGGAGTTGGTATGTTCTGTGGCCATCTGTGACACTCGTCACTCTCAGGATTTCCCTCACACAGACCATAGCCATCTACTAGCACAGCACGCCCACAGAAGAAAACAATTGAGGTAATATTTGTACTGAATACTGTGTCAAGCAGATGGTGCGGTGGGGGTGTTGTGCGCAGAGATTCTTAATTATTTTGACCCTTTTTCTGGATGGTAAATTGTCCACAAGGGTTTAAATGAGGCAGTGGTTGTACAGTACGGTATACTGTAAGAACCTACAAGCCTATTTAGGAAGCTAGACTCCAGAGCCTTTAGACCAGAATATTGTATTTGTTATAAATGCCGCTATGTGGCTGCAGTAGCAATCCCGTTTGCTTAACTTTGGATCTATGTTGCAAGGTAATAGATGCGCTGCTTCAACCAGCCAATGACAGTACTGGGTGGCAGCTGAAGGCATTCCTTTTGCAGGATAACCGGATAGTAGACAGCAGAAGGATAATCTAGCATGGCTGGAAGTGGATGACTGTGAGGTCAATTATATTTGGGAGGTAACCCGGACCTCCCTCCCCCATGCATTATTTTTGGTGGTGACAAGGACAGTGTGCATTTCCTTAATGAATCATGCCTTAGTCTGACTCGTTGGGCATCTCTCCCCCATGCAATATATTTGGGGGTTAACTGAGACTGTGTTCATCCCTTTTATTCTAGCCATTCCTCACTGGCTTCTTTTGATGCTCTCTGCTCGTTCATTATGTTTGGTTGGTAACCATTGCTCCTTTCTTTTATTATAACCATTGCTTATTATGAATGATTGGGCTTCCCTCCAAATGCATTTTGCTTGGGGGATAAAGTGGACAACGTTAATTATTCTTTGATTTTAACCATGCTTTTTTGGCCCTTTTGGGCATCCTTTACCCCGTGTACTATGTTTGGGTGGTAATCAGGCCAGTCCTCATTTTTTCAGTTTTTGGTAAGTTAAGGTATGATAAGTGATTTTTTATAGTCCCTTCTTCCAATAAGCGGTGAAGGGTTCGACAGAAAGTACCTGTGCGCTAAAATATCCACCTAAGTAAAATATCTGAACCCAAGGTCTGCTGTGTGGACACTCCCACAGAGCCTAGCCTAGCAGGGCTCAGATTTGGTATGAAGAACAAGAATGGTTTGGGAATGTGGTGAAACACGCAATGCCATGAACACTTGTTACTTCTTCAAATTATATCTCAAATCTATAGTCACAGATACAAATATACTGTTGGCAAAAATATGTTTAATCAATTTGTGTAAAGCTGACACGTGTTTCGATCACACTGGTCGTTTTCAAGGCCCAATATCTTAACTTAGTCGTGCAAAGAGCATTGAAGAAATGATGTCACGAGAAGGTGAGTAGCACATCAAATTGTATTTGGAATAAGTATCTCGGGTCAATAGAACACCACAATGGAAAGTCACAAACAATGGTATCATGTGTAGAAAGGGATGACAGTGCTGTCAGTGGGATTGATCCTATTCATCATGTTGGAAATGTTGCCATTAGAGGCATGACCCCCTGAACGCTGATATGATTCAGTGGACTGGTTTTCTCCTAAGGGATTTACCTCTTTTCTGATTTGGGCGCTTGCTACACATGAAACCATTGGATGTGACTTTCCATTGTGGTGTTCTATTGACACGAGATACTTATTCCAAATATGTGCTACTGTCCTGGAAGGCAGTGATTTTGGTCAGTGTGTTTGCTTCAAGTTTTTTCTAGTAGAGTGTTGGTTTGTACATCTTTCCAGTGTCTGGTCATCATTGAGTGCTCTTTGGATCGTCCTGCCGGTGGCTGTACCTCTGTGAATATTGTGAGTATTATGGATAAGTAGTCTTCCCGGCTATAGTTAAACTAGAGAGCAAGCAGTGACTATATTTTCTTTGCAAAAAATGCCATCCCAAATATGACCAGCTATGTGAGTGAGACACTCAGTAGGCATCTGAGAATGATGTCTGTTAGATGTCTTCTGAGGTGAAACAGTGGGATTCTTCTAGAGTCTCTGGATTACTGATCTGAGGGAGTGGCTGGGGCGACGTTATTATCATTTGCTTTGTCTTTTCTACTGTTCCGGTCCTACTGTTTTTCCTTCTTCTTGACATGTTGCTGCAGCTCTTAGTGAACTGTTGAAGATGATGATAAGACTGAAAGGGGCAGGAAGGGGTGGGAAGCAAGAACTTGGAGTGAAATAGGTGATAGCTGCCTTTTGTTAAATGTGCAGACTTGAGCTGTCATTATCGTGTTGGGGGATTCCCTTGTAGGGTGAATCAGTGAGATAATTCTACAGTATTTTTATAGTAACCATGCCTTATTAGTATTTCACAGGCAATGCCTTATGATCTGCAATGTCAATAAATAAAATCAAGTGTCTCATGCAAAAGTATGGATGACGACAGGTGAAGATGTTGAGGATGTCCTTTTTACAGCTGAGACTAGCATAGCACTTGAATAGTGCAACCATGTGGCCTTCAGAGGGAAAGGATACCTCTTGAGAAACCCCCCTGAAGCATGTGTCACAAATATCCCAGAGAAAGGCCCAAAAACCCTGAAAGGTTTTGAGTGCGCCATGGACACAGCCATCTTTAAAGAGCACATAATTTTACAAAGGCTAAGGCATTACCCATAGGATTCCTGCAAATGAAACACAGTACATGACAATGACCTCACTCACTTCTCTGCAGCACTGTACATGGGGGAACATACATCTTGAAAAATGGTGAGAGGAAATTAATAGGGTACTTGAGAAAAATCCACCTTTTTGACACCAAGACCTGGACTTCCAAGCCTGTCGCGCTTCGCCATCTATTGGTTAGTTTTCCCTCTTTCTGCCTACCCTTTCTATTTTCACTTCACTGACCTTCACTCTACCTTCTTCTTGTTTTTTAACTGGTCTTCCCTTCATGCTCTCGTCTGATCACTCACCTATAATCCCACCTCATTTCTTTTGACAATTGGTGCCTTAGCTATTGCCTTGAATGTCAATATCTGGGTGTGTTTTTGGGAAAGTCAAATTTGGGTGTGTTTTGGGAAAGTCAAATTTGGGTGTGTTTTGGGAAAGTCAATTGTGGGTGTGTTTGGGAAAGTCAAATTTGGGTGTGTTTGGGAAAGTCAAATTTGGGTGTGTTTTGGGAAAGTCAATTTTGGGTGTGTTTTGGGAAAGTCAAATTTGGCTGTGTTTGGGAAAGCAACATGTGGGTGTGTTTTGGGAAAGTCAAATTTGGGTGTGTTTGGGAAAGTCAATTTTGGGTGTGTTTTGGGAAAGTCACATTTGGGTGTGCTTTGGGAAAGTCAAATTTGGGTGTGTTTGGGAAAGTCAAATTTGGGTATGTTTTGGGAAAGTCAAATTTGGGTGTGTTTTTGTTTCACCTTACTTTGGCCCTAAATTGTTACCTGCTTGCCCAGTGACCGCTCCATACCTCTGATCTTGTATATTTCTCCTACTGTCTCCTCTCTCTACCTGCCCATGGCATTATCTGTTTCTCCTATCTATTCTAACTTAACTGTTTCTATATCAACTTTCCTTCCCTTCTCACTAAGTCTGGTAAGAAGAAATTAAAAAAGGATATCTTGGTATCTAACCCTAGTCTCTCCATCAATGATACCTATTCCAGCGCCTCTGCCAGAGAAACCTTCACGGACATCCTCTTTTTCGTTCCTGCACAAGATCTCTGGACCCCTCATATGATCTCTGTGCTCTGTCCTGTCTTCTCCTCTCCCATTAATGGTGGCACCCGCTGGGAAGTACGCATGGATCTCTTTGACTCCTCTAGAGTCTTTATTAACATCTATCTAAATGGTACTGTCATGGTGCAAGGCCCTCAGGCTAACCTCCTCCTCTTTGATAGGCAGTTCCCTCGCCTCATCAACTTCCTCTCATCTCCAGCTGTCCCCTACTCTCTTCCCCTGGCTACATTGCCCTCCTCCGCCTCCTCCTTTGCCCCATCTCAAACGCCTTCCACACCTCCGCAGGGCGTATGTACGATCTGTACCCCTCCCCGGAAGGTCTTTAAGTCTGGCAACCTTCTCCATCTCGCCACACTAAATTCTCGCTCGGTCGTTAAACACACGTCTAACATCTGTCACATCCTAGAAGACTCGACCTTGATGTCCTCGGTCTCACCGAGACATGGTTTACAGCCAGCTCTATCACGAGTTTTGACACTCTCCTCCCTGACGGCTATAAGATCCTCTCAGCTCCCAGATCCAATCGGCATGGAGGGGGTGTAGCCCTTATCTTCCCTGAGTGGATCCCTGCCTCTCTCATTCCCACTCAAGCTTACTCCTCGTTTGAATGTCTAGTCTGCAGGCTCTCTCTCTCTTCTAGCCACTCTCTCATTGTTGCTACTCTCTACCGGCCCCCTGGTCAAATCTCTGCTTTTATCTCTGAGTGGGCTGACCTCTCCTCTTCCCTCTTGGCCTCAACCACTCAACCACTCAACTTCTCCTCCTTGGTGACCTCAGCATTCACATTGATTCTACCTGTCCCTCATCTTCACTCTTTCGCGACCTCTGTGATTCACTCTCCCTCTCCATCCTTCCCTCCAGCCCGACTCACTTGGCTGGCCACACACTTGATGTCTTGATCTCATCCGGCCTACCCATATTACTAACTGTAATGTGCAAACTGTTATTCTCTTCATTCATTCTGTCATTTGTGTAACCACTGCCACTTATTTATCCACATTTCAACTACAGTAGCATTCAATGCATTATAGTGCATAGGATGTACATACACTTTCCTTTCTATACATTCTGGATATTTAACATACAGTCTACCATTTCAACTTCCTTTAAAAATGATTATAATAGTAATCAGACACAACACACACAGCTGTCTAACAAAGTGTCATTTCATGTTAAAAGATGTGAGAAATAACAGTACAATTGTGGGAGAAGGCTTTGTAGTGTGTTTTAAAATGACACACAGCCAGGATGAGTACATGCATCTTTAATCATGCACACAGGTAGCAAATATCATTTGAAAGGCCCCCAGCTGAAAAAACACAACTGCCTCTACAACTGTTCTTCCAATCTAGACAGCTCTCTCATTCCAGCTGGTTGCCCATTCTGTTCTAGAATTTACCACAGCATTCACCTATACAAAGGTGCAGTCATGTCTATCACATCATGTACTATGTACAAACAGTGTAGTAAACCAACACATACATTCCCCCTTCCCTTCAGTCTGCAATGCAAGCACCACACCCTTCATTGCAACCCTTACTTTATTTCAGACTCCCCCATCTCCAAGCACCACACAATCACCCAGTAGTTTTCTAATCACCTGCAGTCTGGTAAACCTGCTTTGTCCCTTAGCCACTTTTCCAGGTTTTCTTATTGGAACCTTCTACCCTACAACTATCCTGGAGAGTAATAAGCTGCTGAACCCATCAAATCCTTCTGCTTTTTTGGTTCCCACACCTTCACAAATGCATACATTGCATGCTTTTCCCCACAGTTCCTTCCATTTACCCTGTATAAATAGCAAGAAAAGCGTACGGTTATTTCTCCTATCTCCTAACATCCAATAACACTGCCTTAAAGCAAAGTGTGCTCTGTGTGTTTATTATTGTAATCATTTCTAAGGCAAGTTCAACGGACAGATTCTAAGTAAAATATTCAGAATGTACATAGACAAAGGAAAGTGCATCTTCATGCTATGCACAGTTATCTGAAAGCACTGCTACTGCAAAAAGAAACAAATTCATGTCTACATTAACAACAGTACAATTACCGCACATATTCACTAACTTCTTTCTTTCACAATTGCAGTGAAGACCACTCTCCTGAAAAGCAGTGTCTGAAGTACGAACCAGAACTCCGAAGAAACCTACTCTTTCCATCCAAAAAAGTCAGTGCAATACTGCCATAATGTTCTAACTGTTACATAAACACTGTAGAATTCTACTTTTGTAGAACAAACAATTGTATTAACTCTGCAACATTAGATTAAGTATCACTGCTTGCCCCTCAGCAGCTGCATACTTTGTATTTTCATCTAAACATCAGTATAGTAACACACACATACGAGAATAGCCTTCCCAACCTGAAGTAACAGCCCATTGTACAATCACACACCTCTACATACATGCTTACCATCATACTCAGACATTCATGCACAAAGCACACATACACTGCACAACATTCCGACCAACACTTTCTTTTTTTCTCCAACAGACCCCAAAGAATGCCTACCAAAAAGCAACTCAGTAGAAAGCAACACAGAAGTAGACAAAATCAAAAATAAAAGTGTCCAAAATAAGCATCCACCTCTAGCAGAATTTGTACAAAAAGTAAAAACAAAACAGCTAATACAGTGACTAAGCGAAACAAAACCAGCTTCCAGTATGGAAAATTTGCCTCCTCTTTCAAAATGTAAAACGAACCAGAAAGTGATTAACAAGACTGCAGCTACCACTAGTGCTAACACTGCACCTATAAATCTTGATGTAGCCACAAGTAAGCATACCCAAAAAACCATTTTACAAAATATTTTCCGCCACAGAATCCTTCAGAACCTTATAAAAACAGGAGAGAAATCACGCACAACCCTTAAAACCTACCGTTGAAAATAAATTAATCCTAGAAGCTCTCATAGACAGTGCAATTCTTCTCAAAAGGAAATTATTTATTTTAGTTTTAAACAAAATAAAACCACTATCAAAAATAAGTACTAAACTACAAAAAAGACTTCTCAATAAACGGAATATCAACAAAAATAGCTTCACAAACATCTGTGGAGGTGAATGCACTCACACCACCAACACAGAACCATATTTCAATGAAGAAGCATACAAATAAAAACATATAAACCCAATTGCCATACATAGCAGTGGACGAGGGTATAAAAAACTTAACAATACTATCATGGAACAAGAAATGCTGCTAACAAAAATATCCACAGAAAAATTAGTATCAACTCTCCATCCACTGAACCAATGCGTCCAGTCTACAAATGGCCGTGCACATCAATGTGTAACATAGCCAAAGAATATATATTTCTTTTATTTTAGTTTGTTACAAAATATTTCAGATCCATACCCCAGTTCCTCAATCAGTATGTTATAGGCAAAGACAAATTGAAAATAAAACTATTATAAAGTATGGGCTCCTGTGCACAAATACACAGGACTACAAGGACATTCTGCAATCATGCCTGCCTTTCTGGACCTATTTGCAAAAGCACCTTCCACCATATCAAAATGATATCAACACACCATTAAACTATAAGAAATCTGGTTCATAAACTGTACTATGCTAAAAGTCATGCTTTAGCAATAACCAATTTAAATAACAATCTTCTACATGGTACAGCCAAAGAACTACTCAAAGAAATAGAGCATATCCAGAGAAAATATTTTGGAAGTGAAAGCCACGTAGAAAATGCAATTGCTTTACAACAGACTGGCAACAACTTTACAGATGGTAACCTTTTACTACACACATACAAAAAAGAAATACTGAAGTTTAAAAGTACCTCTGTTGAAGTACCAAACCATGTGAGTGTGTTGCCCCAGGACTTTTTATAAGAGTAGCACAAAAACTGCAGACATAATGTACAAAATAGAGACAATGAAGATTCCAAGTGGTTCCAATTAGCTCTCTATCTTATAGCAGAAAACAAATACGAAATTACTGACCCCTTAATACTTTGCAGTTACTGCACTGCAAAACTTGACAACAACCAAACACCTTCACGTGCTATATCAAATAACTTGGAATTATTCCCACTACCAAAACCCCTGCAACAACTTAACTTGTATGAGAGCATCATAATTCAAACAGTGCACCCATTTCAAGCAATAATATGCCTTCAACCAAAAACAGCCAAACTACCTCCTTCTGAATTACTGAAAGTCATTCTTGGCAAAGTAGTTTATTTGCCATTAGATCTCGAAGAAAATGTACACACTCTGGGAGTGCCACGTCCAGTAGATCAATCTTTAAGTATCTTAGCACATAGCGTACCTACAAAAGAGAAAAGAATGTGGCAACAACTTGTGGACTTACATAAAGTTAGACAAGCCCTGCAATATCTAAAATACAACAATGAATACTACAAAGAAATAAATATTGAAGAAAACCTGAGGTAAACCACTGAAATAATTCAAGACTCATCAGAAACTAGTCAATTTCAACTTCTAGATCCTGCTACAGAATCCAATATTTTAGACCATTATGCAATTCACCCATTACAATCTAAAGACACCATATATGATGCACTGGAAACATACCAAATGCGACAAGCCAAAGGATGTCCAATCCTCTACTCTTTCCTACTGGAAATGGAGGAAAGTACGATGATAGACACACACAAATAACAGCATCAGAATACCGCTCTTTACAAATGTATTCTGAAGACCCCAGATTCAGACAAATCATGGAATACATATTCCACCTTCTCTTTGAAAGTGAACTAGCAACTCTATGCTATGGAGTTGCACACACATTGAAATCAGGTACCAATATTCAAAATATGTCAGCTACGCAATTACTACAAAAAGTGCAAGAAAAAGATGAGGTTTTACAGACAAGCATTACAAATATTTTAGCAAACATACGTGGCACACAAGAATACTGGTTATGACACCACAGAGATGTATGCTGTATGATAAGAAACCTTGGTCCACCCACTTGGTTTGTGACATTAGGTTGTGCAGAATATGCATGGGAAGATTTAAATGATTTCCTATGCAGAGAAAAACTAAAACAAAACAAATATAGATATACAAAACTCTGCTCTCTAGATCCTGTAAATGTATCAAGATATTTCCATCATCGCTTCATTGCTATGCCACACTTCATTTGTAATAAAACTGTTCCTCCCCTCGAAGAAGTGCAACACTTCTTTTGGAGTAAAGAATACCAAGCCAGAGGAGCACCACACATTCACATGCTTTTGTGGCTTAAAGATGCTCCCAAATGTGGTCAGGACAGTGATGCCACTGTTTTGCATTTCATCCAAAATTATGTCACTTGTGAAATCCCTTCGCAAATGACACATAGTGACATTCATGCACAAATTTTACAATTTCAAAGACACAAATGTGGGAAGTATTGTCGTCGCAAATATAAAAACAAAGGGAAATACTACACCAAAGGCCGCTTTGGTTTCCCTAGATCAGTTTCAACAACAGGTCAAGTAAACAACTTCATGTCTTCAGTTAGACATACTGCAAAAGGTAGAACACATATTACATAAAAGGAACAGAAGGATCAAAATACATCAATGATTGCAATGCAATCATTGCCCTCCTATGGAATGCAAATATAGATGTGCAGTACAATGCAGACAATTCCACTGCAGTTGCACGATATGTCACAGCCTACTTAGCCAAAGCAGAAAAACAGTGCTGCAAGACCTCTGGGATGACATATCATCTGACAAAACACTATCACAGAAATTGTACAGCTTAGGCATAAAAATGCTCTCAGGGAATGTGGCTGCTATGAAGCTGCAGACCATTTAACTGGTACTGCATTGTATGAAAATCTTAAAATATAGTATGGCTAAACCTTGGTCCTGATAAATCTAGAAAAAGAGTTCTCAGAGAATATGAAGACATAGGAACAATGGCCAACAATGATCCCAACAGCCAAGACATTTTGAAAAACAATTTGCTAGACGCATACTACCCAAACAGGAGTACCACTTTGAAACCATGTGTCTATACCACATAGCCCAAAACTTCACATACAAAAATAATATTAAACCAGATGAGAAGAAAGGTAGATACAGAGTGGAAAATTATGAAGGCAGCTTAGTGAAACAAAGCTTAATTAATCATATCAAATTGTCATTAAAAACTCCTCAACATAAAGAACTATATTACATGTACCTGCTACAACTTTTTAAACCATGGAGAAAAGAAGAAGATTTACTAGATACCTATGACTCCTATGAAGACACTTTCAAATCAAATGAAAGCACTATAACAGACCTAAACTTTACACAGTAGAAAACAATGTTGCACAATGAACAGCAACAAGAAGAAGAACTCCCGGAGCAACTAGATGTGGACACTCCTGACACTAGTCAACCTTCTGTAACAGGAAGCCAAGAACCACTTGGACAGCCACTAATAGCAAATGAGGCAGAATTAGCCATGACAGAAGTAGAAAACACAATGGGCCTCATTACAAGTACTCCGGTCCGGAATTAACACTGCCGGTAAAACCATACCGGCACCGTTTGCATGTCCGCGCAATCATGACCCGCGGCCCCGGTAATAGCACCACCCTAAACCGCCACCGCGGAAATAGGGTTCCCCTTAATTCCGCCTGCACGGAAACCCCTCCGTTACCGGCAACACGAAACACCGTGAGCATCACAACTAGCGCGGACACGGAAATACCGGGAAAAAAATGGCGGAAATACCGTGATCACGGTGGCGGAACCGCCGCCACCGCGAACATGGCGTTATACACTGCCGGCTGAACTGAATCAGGGCACAGGTGCACCAAATCAGCCCAGCTGGACCTAGCAGGCCACTGGGAGCCTACAAAAGGGCCACACCCAGCCCAACACAACACAGAACCATGCAGGCAGCAGGGCTAGTAGCACTGGGACTGGGCCTACTCACCCAACAGGCAGTACTGCACATGGTGGCAGCAATGGCGCAGAGGAGGAGGCGTAGGCGGAGGAGGCGCAGGCGGCAACCAGCCAACCCTGCAGCTATGGCAAACCCCATTGCCCAGCCAGCCCGACCCCGCCGCCAGCCACCAATACCACGCATCAGGGCCTCACCCTGGAACCTCACCCCAGGACAGATCCACACCCTATACCGGCTGGACCGTGCAACAATCATGCACATCACCGCCATGATTGAGGACAACATCAGCAGCCTAATTGACACCCCCACCGCCATCCCCCCCTCTTGAAGGTTGTCTCAGTTCTGCATTTCCTTGGCACTGGCACCTATCAACACACGGTTGGTGAGCTGCACGGCATATCACAACCGTGTTTCTCAAAAGTCCTGGTACAGGTACTGGATGCCCTGTTGCGCCATGTGTCGGAACACATAGCCCTACCCCGCACCCTCCCCAAGGTCATTGCCACCAAGTTGGCCTTCCATGCCATGGCAGGCATGCCAAATTGCATAGGCGCAGTTGACTGCACCCACGTCGAGCTGACAGTACCACATGCAATTGAGGCGGTGTTCCGCAATAGGAAACAGTATCACTCTTTGAATGTCCAGATGGTTTGTGATGCCATGCAACTGATTACACACTGCTGCGCACGTTTCCCAGGCTCATCACATGACTCAATGGTACTGCGGAATTCCACGTTGCCACGGTACATGGAACGCTATGCCGGACAAAGCACATGGCTATTGGGTGAGTACAGCTGACGATGCTACAACCCTGTCGGAGTGGTGTGTGTGTGTCCAGGCAATGAGCATTGTGAGTGTGCCGCTGTGACCGCACAGGCATCACCCCCCTTCCATCTACCAAATACACAGCGGATGCCAAACATCATGAAGGAAGACATGACAGGGCACCACAATGTGCCCGTGCACACGCTGCCACAGCCAATCCCGTCACTGTCCCATGAACCCTGTGCCACTGCAGACACCCACCCTCAATTGAAACACTGCCCCAAAAAGCACGAGAGGCGTGCAAATGATACGACGAGTATTCACTACTTCCGTACAGTGGAGTCACTCTGCCATGTGTGGACAGCACCGCACCATGACATGCACACAATCAAATGTCACCCGCAGGGCACAGCAAACATTCAAGTTAATGTGTAGGCCCATATGCAGTCAGCGACATTCCTCGTGATGGCCAAAACATACCTCCAGACACTGCATGGTTCATATGCATGAATGAATGATGATACAAGAATGCACAGCAGCAGATGAGGACATGATGCCACAAACACTGACATGTTCCCCCATCTACATCCCATGTAGGTGATGCGGGATATGCACTCACGCCATGGTTGATGACACCTGTACGGAGACCAAGGAACAGGCATGAAGAGGCATACAATAGGGCACATATCCGCACACGTGGAATGATTGAGAGGACATTTGGACTGCTGAAGGCCCGTTTCCGCTGTCTGAGCAGATCTGGCGGATCACTGCTGTACAGCCCAGTGAAGACGGGCAAAATCACGCTGGCATGTGCCATGCTGCACAACATATGCCTGCGCAGGAACATCCCAATGCCACCAGACGCAGATGAGGAAGATGGGGATGGGGATGGGGATGGAGATGGGGATGGGGATGGGGATGGGGATGGAGATGGGGATGGAGATGGAGATGGGGATGGCATGGCACCGCCTCCCCCTGGGGGTGCACATGATGGCCAGAGAGCACGGGATGCCCTGATTCGCATTTACTTTTGAGTCACAGCACATTCACAGTAATGCACAAACATGGTGACGACAATGAATTAATAGTTGCACTGCAAAATAAATGATCAATGTCCACACATGTATGTCTTGATTTGAAATGGTGATGTATTGATGTAATCACAACAGGGAAGAAGGTGCATTGGTTAGGGAAGCTGTACACCCGGGGCCACCCACCACCCAAACGTGCCCACCCCCACCCAGAGCCCATTGTCCAAACCCCCAAAACTACCTACCCCACCACCCAAACGTGTCCACCCCTCTCACACCCTTGTAGTCCACATGTGTCCTGCACTGCCCCACACACATGCCATCACTTCCGTGTGCGCTTCTGTGCAACCTTGCCCAAGGGACCCGTTAGCCTACTCGAGCGCCTCCTTGGACTGGCAGTAGTGGAGCTGGATGGGGTGGTAGTGTTTGATTGGCCAGAATCAGGGATTGAGGGCATCCGTGCCAGATTTGCCTGTTGGCCAACCAACATGGCCTCCACAAGCCTGGAGGTGTGGTCATTGCCCTCCCGCACATGGCGTGCAAGGGTCACTAAGGTGCTCGCAAAGCGTCCTATGGACCTCGACAGGCGACGCACTGAGGCGCTGTAGCTCTCCCTCTGCAGCCTGGATTCCTCTAGCTGCCTCTCCACCAGCTGGGTGAGGGTAGCCTGCTGGTCCTCCATCCGCTGCATGCGGGCATTCAGTTCGGCCATGGATGGGGTGGGCGACCTCATGGGACTCCCCAGTGAAGTGGGGCTGAACCCCAGCTCATGGAAGGAGCCCAGGTCTTCCAATGTGGGCATCTCCCCCTGTGGCCCCGTTTCCGAGTGCTCTTGCGGGGCACTGTTATCACTGCAGGCCGCCCCCTCTGCAGTGCTGCTGCCTTCGGTGTTGTGTTGGGTGGCCATGATAGGTTCCTGTGGCACCTGTCTGGACTCAGCCAGTGTGGAGATGGTGGGGATGTTGGTGGTGGTGTGCTGCACATCTGTTGTGGCTGGTAATGTGGCCAGTGGTGCAGAACTGCCGGCAGCATCCTCCTGTGTGGTGGCGGTGGCTAGTGTACTTGCCGATGCTGATTGGCTGGCCTGTTGTGCAGTATCACTGTCACTTGAAACGGCTGTGGGGACACAAAGGGCATGCAATTAGTGTTGTTGTGGTGGCAGATGGGTGCATCACATGCGTCATTAAGATTGTACATTGAATAGTGTTAGTCACATGCATCTGATTGCTGGTGTCTGCATTCAGTGATATTGGTTGCCATACGGATCATAATGGGTCCTTTGGCCCACACATGCACTGCCTGGGGGGGGATTGTTAATGGGTCCTTTGGCCCACACATGCACTGCCTGGGGGGGGGGGATTGTTAATGGGTCCTTTGGCCCACACATGCACTGCCTGGGGGGGGGATTGTTAATGGGTCCTTTGGCCCACACATGCACTGCCTGGGGGGGGGGATTGTTAATGGGTCCTTTGGCCCACACATGCACTGCCTGGGGGGGGGGATTGTTAATGGGTCCTTTGGCCCAGTACTCACAACTGCATATTTACATGTGGCATTCATGTTTGGGCACTTACCGGCATCTGCAGGTGGGCTCACTCCTGCCTCAGCCTGCCCAATCCCATGGATTCCCTCTAGGTGGAGGACGCTGCTGCAACGCTCCTCCCATGCTTGCAGCCTCAGTGGGGAAGGGGGTCCTCCGCCTGTCCCACTGCTGCGTTGGCGGTGCGTGGAAATGAGGTTGCGTACCCTCAGCCTCAGGTCGTCCCAACGCTTGTGGCAGTCCTTCACGCTCCTCACTGCCACGCCCACAGCGGTGCACTTGCGTGCAGCTTCGGCCCACACCTCCTTCCTCCGCTGCTGTGTGGCACGCCGTTGGTCGGCGCTGAACAGCATCTCAGCATTGTCCACAATGTGCTCCACCAAGACGGTTAGCTCCGCCTCGCTGAAGCGCTGTTTGCGCTGCCTCTGAGCAGGAATCCTGGCAGACATGCTTGTGGTCCCTTTTGGCTTCTCAGAGTCAGGATTGTGCTTGTGCTGGCTCTGGATGGCAATGGATTGTGCTTTTATATGATGGCCGCCTCTCTGTTTCCTGTTTTGGCGATCATGGTATTTCCGGTTCCGTGTCCGTGGCGGCGGAGGCGGAAACGGGTTTTGCGCCACTTGTGGCTTCGTTATTTCCATTTCCGTGGGGTATTCCGTGACGGCGGTAACAACGTTTCCGAGTCCGTGTGGTGCGCGCGACCGACAGCGTGTAATCGGGCGGTTTTTCCGCACCCTTGCGGACACGGAAACGTTTTTACCGCCATCACAGATTTTGCACGGTCCCGGACTGGCAGGTTGTAATGAGGCCCAATGTGTCAGTATGTGCAATCTACAGAAGACTTCGCTCAACTAAAATCACAACTAAACAATGAGCAGAGTAGCATTTTCCAAGAAATAACAAAACAAATTGAACTCTGGTGTGCAGCGTGAAAGTAAAACTTGTACCAGCCAAGACTAAAATCCTATACTGCTCTTCGCGAGTGGTCAAGCTGGTTCAGGCAAAACGTTCTTAATTAAAATCATCAGCAAGTTCCTCCAGTTAAGGAGTTAAGAGTGTGCTGCCTGGTTGTACGTACTGGAATGTGTATAGAAGTGGATAGGACCGCAGGTGTCTGGGTAATGTGTGTGGGTTGTGGCCAGTGTATTGATTGTTGAGTGCATGGCTGTGTTATGCTGTTGTGATGGTGACCAGCTACTAGAATCTTGGGTGTATGGCTGGAGGCGATACACTTAAGAGTTCAAGAGTGTTCCCACAGATTGAAGTACTGTAATGGTATGTGCAGAAAGGTGGGCAGAGACTCAGGCGGCTGGCCTATTTGACTCAAGAGTGTGCTGACTGGTTGCATTTACTGGAATACTATGTGTACAGGAGTGGAGAGGGTCTCAAGTGGGTGCCCTATGTGTTTGGGTTGTGGCCACTGGCAGATTATTTGGTAGTTTACTGTATTATGATGTATTGGTTGTGGGCAGTTAGTAGAGTTTGGATGCAGAAACCATGCATCAAAGAATATGTCCATTGGCTGGAAGTACTGTAATAGTATGTGAATTGAAGTGCATAGGGCCTTACGTGGCTGTGTTAGGTTTGTGGGTTGTGGTAAGTGGGAAGATGTTTGCCTGCATGGCTGTTTTATGTTGTGGTGGTTGTGGCTACAGCCTAGAGTCTTGGGTGCATGGCCGGAGGCTGCAGATTGTAGGCCATGCACCCAAGAGTCTAGGCCATGGTAATAAACATTACAGCATAATATAGCTATGTACTCAACATTGTGATGCTGGTATTGGCATTGAAGAAATATGTGTACAGAATGCAACTTGCGTATTAGAAAGAAGTATGACACCAATAATTGTATACTTACTGTTTGTATTGTTGAGCCGATTTTTTGCATGGTATGTGAAAAATGTAGGAGAAATTATTGTTTCATTCTCTGTGATAAAAGAAAACGTAACATGTTAGGTTGGGTACCTAGTACTTCACAAGTACAATGCTTTAAACAAATCCACTGTGCAATGAGCTCAGTTCCTGTGTTTGTCCGCATAATCATTGGGTCAGTGGGAAAAAAAATCCATGCAGGATAAAAAAAAACCTTATACGTCAATTTGTTGTTATATTGCATAGCCTGGTTCAGTGACGTTTGCACTACTTACAGCAATGTTTAAGGTGCACTGTTTGCAGTAGGAGGAATTGAAATGGTGTATGAATTTCATTTTGGAAGTGGTGGTACTATGGTTGCAGTTAGATACCAGTTGGCATATTCTAACTGTTTATGGTGTATGATTTTCTTTTGGAAGTGGTGGCACTATGGTTGCAGTTAGATACCAGTTGGCGTATTCTAACTGTTTATCTGTTTCCTCTTTTTAGCAGTATTTCTTTATGCGTTTGGTTGCTGTTGGTGTTTACGAAGTACTGTGGTATTGCACAGTAATATTGCAGAATTGTGTGGGCAGTTAGATATCTGTTGGCGTAGTCTAACTGTTCATAGTTTGGAAGTTGTTGAGGGTTTGTGTGTATCACTGTGGTTGCAGAAGGTTGATTTTGGAGGTTTGATCGCTGGAAGTAATATTGAAGTACTATGGTTGCAGTTAGATACCAGTTGGCCTATTCTAACTGTTTACAGTTTTTAAGTTTTGCAGGGTATGTTTTCAAGCACGCTCATTCTTGTTGGTACATTTACATTTTTGCTATTGTGAATTGCCTTTGCAGCACTATGGGTGTAGTTACATATATTTGCATAGTTCTTGCATTGGTATGGGCATTGTTAGACAGCTGTTGAATTAATCTACCAGTTGGTGGTTTCAGAGGTTATTGAGAACAGTTTTTAGATCCTCATACTCAGTACTTTCCTTTTTAAGTACTATGCGGGAAACAATATTAGTGTGTCTTTCTACAGTTGTTGTTTCTGTGACTATAATCATTGGGAAAAAACTGCATAGCAGCGCAACTGATGTCTTTGTTGGATAGTTGCTGTATGGTAAGTTGTTCCAGTTTCACAGGGTAGAAGGTTATTTTCCTTTTGCAATTACATTTGTGATGGTAGGTATTGGGCAGTAGGTTATTCTTTTATAGATCAGCTAGTACATTTTGGTTTCAAGAATATTAAGTAGGCATTTGCAAGATTTGCTGGTAATCTCTGCTTCAGAGTAATGGAAGTATCATTGCATTCAAACCATCCACATTTCTTTTTAATGTATGCAGTATAGTGACCTGCACTGGTTGTAGCACCTGTGTAGTAGATTATGCCTACTGTTGTGAAGGTTTTCTTGCCAAGTGATACTTGCCCATGTGTGAAGCTAGGAAGCTTGTAGTTTATTTTGGTACCATCTTCATTGTATCATAAACGCATTATTATTATGCATTGGCTATGTGATTGTATTTGTAAGGTTGAACGATAACCAGAATTGCAAGAAGTACATAATATGCTATGGTTTGCATTTTGTATGAGTTGCTGAAATGGAATGGATTCACAGTTAGGTATAGATACATCCACAAAGCGCTCGTTAGGGACTTGTTCCTGAATCACATGGTTGCAGAGAGTGCATGTATGTTTCCACATGTATGAAATCTGGAAGATTCACTTTATAGGTATATGTTGCTTCCCAGTACTTGCAGAAAGCACATTAGAAATACTTGTGGATATTCTTGTGTGTTTATAGTGAATCTCACCATTCCTGCACAGTAGTCAATTTCCTACCTTATTCCAGAAACACTAAGTGTTGTCAGTTTTGTTTGTTGCATTTCTGTGAAGGAGTAACATTTGAAAACATAACTGGTCCACACCATTTAAGTAAATGTTTTCAAGAATTGGTAGCAATTGGAATAGAACATTGATTGCTACATTTATATAGCAATTTACAACAGTTGTATTGGAAAATTTGAATGGACCAAGCAGTTCTGTGTCCGAGTCATTTGATGGAAGTCCATGTGGTTTCTTTGAAGAGGTAATTCCCTTTGTTTGTGCAGTTGGGTATGCATTTGACTTTTCAGTACATCCTTCTGTGGTTGTGGTAATTGACGCAGTACCAGCTGCTTTCAATTTCTTTGGTGGCACTGCTGGGAGATCTTGTATCATTTGTGTTTGCAGTAGTTTTCATTTTACAAAGTTTGTCTTAATGAGGAACAGGGTACATTTTGACATGGGGTGTGTAGAGTGCATGTAGTCTATTGTACTCTACAATGCAAGGAATGTCAGCACTGACTTTACTTGCATCAAAAATGACTAAAATAGTCTTTCAAGTGTATGTAGGCATGACAGTGCTACGTAACTTATGCCTTCTTTAAAGACTGTGCTGCCAATATCAATCAATGCTTGATCTAGGGTTAGACCTTTCAATTTATGAATAGTGACTGTGTATGCTAGAGACAGAGAAAACTGTTCTCGGAGTACATACATGTTTTTGAAACAAAGGAATCGGGCTGTTGAGCGTCCTATCCTTTTAACTTCAGAGAGTTTGTCAAAGTGAATTTTGACAAACTGAATGCTGTTGTCACGTGGGTAGGTCTGAAAGCCAACTGTACCAAGTGCTCCATTAACTAAACCTTGCTACATGTCAAGGTTACACTTTAGCATTACTCTACAGTTTAAATACAAAGTTAATATTTTCTCCAAACCAGCTGTGTTAGAGAATGTTTTCTATCCTATTTAGTTGTGCTGTGGTTTGTTGACACATAGGCACTGTCATACCGTGCACGTCCTGTTTGTGGAGTAAATTTGTGTTAGTGGTTGCATTTCTTTTTTCAGCGTTGTTTCATTGAATTGTGCACAGCTTGCTAGAGTTGGTGTTAAGGACATACAGTTTACATTTTTGTGTGCTACTTGTTCTATGACATCAGTAGCACATGTGTTATTCCCGTATAGCTCATGGATACGTCTGGTATTTAAGATAGACTGTGCTTCCTTAGATAGTACACCAATCCGAATGCTTTTCAAAATGTTGGCATAGGTGAGGTCTGCAGACTGACGCATGTTCTCAGTTAGTTCTTTGAACTTTAAATGTTGCCAGAGATTTACATTCTCTATGCTGCCAAGAGTTTTACAGCACAGTTTGTGTCCTAAGGTTTTCAAAATAGGTTCACCTTTCACTGGTGTTAATTGAAGAAGATGTCGGAAACAATGACATGTTTTCCTCCAAAGAGTCCTTGTAGTCTGTTTTAAGGACCTCTTGCAATCTGAGGTGAATCAAAGCCAACATTAGGTTGGAGACCATGCTCACCTCATCTATTAGGAGAAGTTTCATTTGTTTTAAAACTCTGGGTAGCTCCATAGCAGCTTCTTCTGAAAGTTTGTAGTAGTCTAAATTGTTTTGGTGTTCTACTGGAAGGAGTAGCAATCAGTGTAAAGTGACACCACCTACGTTGTAGGCAGCTAAACCTGTGTGGGGCAGGTACAACAGCTGAAAGTTGTCAATTGTTGGAGGAACTTGCTGATTTATTATTAAGAATGTTTTGCCTGAACCAGCTTGACCACTTACATACAGCAGTACATGTTCATAGACTTGACAGGTACAAGTTTTAGTTTTGTGCTGCACACCATGTTCAATTTCTTTAGTTACTTCTAGGAAGAAGCTATGCTGCTCATTGTTTAGTTGTGATTTCAGCAGAGCAAAGTCTTCTGCAGACTCATGGTGTTTTCTACTTCAGTCATTGCTAATTCTGACTTATTTGCTATGAGTGGCTGTCCAAGTGGTTCTTGGCTTCCTGTCAGAGTAGGTTGACTGCTCTCAGGAGTGTCTATATTTAGTTGTGCTTGAAGTTCTTCTTGTTGGTGTTCATTGTCCAACATGTTTTTGTACTGCGTAAAATGTATATCTGTTATAGTGCTTTCACTTGAATTGAAAGCATCTTCATAGGAGGCATGGATGTCTAATAAATCTTCTTTTCTCCATGGTTTAAAAAGTTGCAGTAGGACCTTGTAGTACAGTTCTTCAGGTTGAGGAGTTTTTAATGATAGCTTCATGTGATTAATAAGGCTGCGTTTGGTAAGTTTAACCAGTCTGCCCTCACAACCTTTGACTATGTATTTACCTTTTTTTCACATCTGGTTTAATATTATTTTTGTATGAGAAGTTTTGGGCTATGTGGTATAGGCACATGGTTTCCAAAGCAGTACTCCTGTTTGGGTAGTATGTGTCCAATAAGTTGTTTTTCAAAATTTCATGGTTGTTGGGATTGTTTTTGGCTATTGTTTCTATGTCTTAGTATGATTTGAGAACTCTTTTTCGGCATGCAGCAGGACCAAGGCTTAGCCAGAATATGTTTTCAGATGTCCCATTCAAGGCGGTGTTGGTTAAATGGTCTGCAGCTTCGTAGCAGCCACATTGTCTATGGGAGAGAATGTTTATGCCAAAGCTGTACAATTTCTGTGACAGTGTCTTGTCCGATGATATGTCATACCAGAGGTTTTTGAGCTAAGTTTTCTCTGCATTGGTTAAGTAGGTTGTGACATATTGTACAACTGCAGTGTAATTGTCTGCAATGTACTGCACGTCTGTATTTGCATTCCATAGGAGGGCAATGATTGCATTGTAATCATTGATGTACTTTGATTCTTCTGTTCTTTGTATGCAGTATGCGTTCTTGGTTGATTTGCCTTTCACACTGTGTCTAACCGAAGACATGAAGCTGTTTATTTGTCCTGTTGTGGAAACTGATCTAGGGAAACTAAAGCGGCATTTGGTGTAGTATTTTCCTTTGTTTTTATATTTGCACCAACAATACTTGCCATAATTGCGCAGACCTACTCCTCTTTTGAATGTCTTGTCTGCCGACTCTCTCTCTCTCCTAGCCACTCCCTTACCGTGGCTACTATCTATCGGCCACCTGGTCAAATTTCCTCCTTCCACTCCGAGTGGGCGGACCTCTCCTTCTCACTCCTGTCCTCAACCACTCAACTCCTCTTTCTTGGTGACTTCAACATCCACCTGGATACCTCCTGTCCCCCCTCTGGACTCTTTCGAGACCTCTGCAACTCGCTCTCACTCTCTATTCTCCCTTCTGGGCCGACTCATTCTGCAGGGCACACTCTTGATGCCCTGATCTCCTCTGACCTTCCCCTCTCTGTCCCTCTCTCCACTCCTCTCTCCTGGAGTGATCACTTTCTCCTCTCCTCCCACCTAACCCTCCCTACCCCACAGGCAAAGCCACCCCCATCACTGCCACCTTCCTTCTCGGTCATCCGACCCATGAAGCGCGTCTCAGTTGAGGCTTTCGCTGCCACCTTCTCACCTCCTCCTCCCCCTTCGGCTGACTCCCACTCTAACACAGCCCTCTCCACTCTCCCCTCTGCTATATCTGATACTCTTGATATCCTTGCCCCTGTCATGAGTATCCGCCTGAAGCCCAAAGCCAAATGTAACTCCTGGTATGACTCGGATCTCGTCACCCTTAAACGCAAGTGCAGGGTGGCAGAGAGGAAATGGCATGCTTCATGTTCATCCTCTGACAAACTGGCATGTCGCCTGCTCCAAAGGCAATACCGGCTCTCCGTTCTCACCAAGAAGAGAGCCCTTATCCAAGCCCGCATCTCTGCGGCATCTAACAATTCGGCCGAACTCTTCAAAATCTGCAAGGAGCTGGCCAACCCTGTTGCAGTCTCTAACTCTCCTGTCCCCTCCCAGGCCCTCTGCACGTCACTGGCCTCTCACTTCATTTAAAAAACTCAGGACATCCTGTCCTCACTCTCCTCCTATCACTGCCCTTCTGAAGCCACCCCTCCTCTCTCCTTCTCTGCCTTTCCCTTTTTTTTTGCAGACAAATTTTCAAGACAAGTCCGATCTATGAAAGTCTCGTCAAAACAGGTCCACCCCTGTTCCTCCAAGACTATCACCACATAGACTCCCTGGCTCCTGCCCTTGCTGACTTCTGCAATCACTCCTTTGCCTCTGGAGTCTTCCCATCCCCTCTCAAGCACTCCCTTGTGCACCCCCTTCTTAAGAAACCCTCTTCCGACCCTTCCTGCCCGGCTAACTATCGCCCAATCTCTATCACCCCCTTCCTGGGCAAGCTCCTGGAGAAACTGGCCATCTCCCAGCTCAATCTCCATGCTGAATCTGTTGGTAGTCTTCATGACCATCAGTCTGGCTTCAGAGCTGCCAGAAGCACGGAAACTGCTCTCCTGAACATCCGTGAGGACCTGCTCTCGAACCTTGACTCCAACATTCCATGTGTTCTCATTTTGCTTGATCTCTCTTCTGCCTTTGATACTGTCAACCATACCATCCTGCTCAACCGTCTCTGTGATAACCTGGGTATCACTGGTCAGGCTCTGGCGTGGCTGACCTCTTTCCTCTCCAATCGACCCTCCCAGGTCCAACTGGGGTCTTTCCTCTCTGACATCTTTTTCTCTACCTGTGGTGTCCCCCAGGGATCTAACCTCTCTCCCTGGCTGTTCAACCAGTGTCTGGCATTTCTCGCCCACCGCATCGCTGCTCTCTGCCCCAACTTTCAGTGCTATGCAGATGATACCCAGCTCATTTTCAGGCTACCCTCAACCTCCTCTTCTCCTTCCCTCATCTCTGACTGTCTTTCTGCTATCCAGGAATGGTGTGCCGCCAACGACCTCTGCCTTAATGCCAGTAAGACTGAGATTCTACTCATCGGCACACCCATTCCCTCCTTCCCTGCAGCTCTCTGGCCGGCCTCTCTTGGCCCTCTTCCTGCTCCTACCTGCAAAGCAAAAAACCTTGGGGTCATCTTCGACTCCACACTCTCCTTTTCTCCTCACATATCTGACGTCTCTAAGAAGTCACACTACCAGCTACACCTTCTCAGAGGTATCCTTCCTTTCCTCTCCTTCCCCCAGAAGCTCACTGTCTCTAGAGCCCTGGTTCTCTCGAAGCTGGACTACTGTAACAGCCTCTATCTAAATCTGCCCGCCTCTACTCTCCGCCCTTTGCAACTCATCCAGAACAGGACTGCGAGACTTGTCCTTGGCCTCAAGCCCAGGGACCGTAACTCTCCAGGACTGAAATCACTGCACTGGCTCCCAGCGACTGCGAGGATCAAGTTCAAAACCCTCTGCATTGTCCACAAGGCCGTCTGGGGCCTTGTGCCAAAATACCTTCAACTCTCTCTTCCCTAATATCTTCCTTCTCGAGCTCTTCGCTCATTCGCCTCCAACTCCCTCAGGGTCAGCCGCTTCTCCAAACAACGAGTTGGGGGCAGATCTCTCTCCACTGCAGGGGCCTCCCTCTGGAACAGCCTTCCTGCCTCCCTGAAACTTGAGGAGAACCATCTCCAGTTCCGGAAGCACCTCAAAACCTTCCTCTTTGCCTCCGCTTTCTCTACCCCTCTCCCCTGCTAATATTACTGAAACTGCACTGAATCTGCAACTGGGCCACTCACCGTTCTCGGTCCTTGGCCCAGCCACTCTCCCCTGCACTGCCTCCATGGCAACCCCTGCACTACAGGACTGTGTCTGTATCCCTACAGCCCCCCTTCCCAGCACTTGTCTGCACTTACTTCGCACTTGCCACCATCTGGCCCTTGTTATTTATCCTGTTTGCAGTATGCTATTAACCTTGTACTGCACTTTCCCCTCTCACTTTCCCCCTTGCACTTTTCCCTTTCCCTCTACCCTTTGCACTTGCGCAATATGAATGACACCTGGCCTAGTAGGATCGTTGTTCTGTCTCCCCTTGCCCCCCCTCCCTGCCTCGTCGCGCCTTGAAACACTTGTGTATAGGCGCATTACAAATGCCATATATCATATCATATCATAATTGTGTCTTTGAAACTGCAAAATGTGTCCATGTAGGTTGCTATGTGTACTTTCTGAAGGGATTTCCCTAGTAACATATTTGTGAATGAACTGCAAAACAGTGGCATCACTGTCCTGACCAAATTTAGGACCATCCTTAATCCACAAAAGCATGTGGATGTGAGGTGATCCTGTGGCTTGATATTCTTTTCTCCAAAAGAAGTGTTCCGAGGGGAGGAACTATATTATTACAAATGAAGTGCAGCATGGCAATAAAGCGATGATGGAAGTACCTCGATACATTTACAGGATCAAGAGAGCAGAGTTCTCCTGTTTTTTTTTATGTCTATACCTGCTTTGTTTTCATTTGCCATGCGTAGGAAGTCATGCAAGTCTTCCCATGCATACTCTGCACAACTTAAAGTGACAAACCATGTGGGTGGGCCAAGGTTGCATAACATATAATGTACGTCTGCGTGACATCGGAACCAGTATTCTTTCGTACCATGCATGTTGGTGAAGAGATTTGTAATACTTGACTGTAAAACGTCATCTTTCTCTTGCACCTTTTGAAGTAGCTGCGTAGCAGACATGTTTTGAAAATTTGAACCTGTTTTCAATGTGTGTGCAACTGTGTAACATCGAGTTGCTAGTTCACTTTCAAACAGGAGCTGGAATATGTATTCAATGTTTTGTCTGAATCTGGGCTCTTAAAACTGAATCTGGGTTCATAAAGAGTGTTATTCTGATGCTGTTATGTGTGTGCACCTTTCATTGTACCTTCAACCTTTTCCAGTAGGAAAAAGTACAGGAAAGGCTTGTGCTTCTACACCTTTTTCCCATATGCTGATTGGAGATCCTTTGGCTTGCCGCATTTTATATGTTTCTAGTGCATCATCTATGGTGTCCTCGGAATGCAGTGGGTGAATTGCATAGTGGTCTAAAATATTGGAGGCTGCAGTAGGATCTAGTAGTTTAAATTGTCCAGATGCTGAGGAATCCTGAACTATTTTGGTGGTTTCCCTCAGGTTTTCTTCAATGTTTATTTCTTTGTAGTATTCCTTGTTGTCTTTAAGATATTGCAGGGCTTCTCTAACTTTGTTTAAATCTACTAGTTTCTGCCAAATTGTTTGTCTTTTGTAGGTACTCCATTCACTAGGATATCAAAGATTGATCCATTGGCCATTGCACTCCTAGAGTGTCTAAATTTTGTTTGAGATCTAATGGCAAATAAACTGCTTTGCCACAAATGCCTTTTAGTAATTCAGAGGGAGGCTACTTTGCTGTTTTTGGTTGAAGGTGCATTATTGCTTGAAATGGGTGTACTGTTTGGATTATAATGCTCTCATCCAAATTAAGCTGTTGGAGTGGTTTTGGCAGTGGGAATATTTCGAAGTTATTACTGATAGCCCCTGAAGGCATTTGGTTATTGTCAAGTTTTGCAGTGCAGTATATGCACAGTATTGAGGGGTTCGTAATTTCGTATTTGCTTTCTGCTATAAGGTAGAGAGCTAATTGGAACCATTGGGATTCCTCACTGTCTTCTATTTTGTGCATTACATCTACAGTTTTGCCGCTCTTTGTATAAAAAGCTCTGCAGCCTCATACACATACTTGGTTTGGTACTTCGGCAGATGTGCATTTAAACTTTTCTATTTCTTTTTTGTTTGTGTGTAATAGAAGGTTGACATCTGCAAGTCTGTCACTATTTTTTTCTAAAGTTACTGTATTTTGAAAGTGCTCTTCAGTACCAAAATATTTGCTTTGGATGCGGTCTATTTCTTCGAGCATTTCTCTGTACCATGTAGGAGAATGCCATTTGATGGTCCAGTGCTAAAGCAGGACTTTTTGCATAGTATAGTTTGTGAACGAGATTTCTTAAAGCAGAATGGTGCGTTGCTAACATTTTGATATGGTGGAAGGTGCTTTTGCAAGCAGGTCCATAGTTTGCAAACTTTTAATTTTTACTTTGTCTTTGGCTTTCACGTACGGATTGAGGAACTGCTGCAAAGATTTTAAAGTTTCTTTGTACACTTTTTACATTTATGTGTACGCTCATTTGTAGACAAGGCATATTTGTTTGGTGGAATGCAGAGTTGATGCTAAGTTTGCTTGGGAAATTCTTGAAAGCAGTGTTTCTTTTCCCATAATAGTATTGTCTACCTTTTCATACCCTCGCCCACTGCTATGTATGGCAATTTGGTTTGTCTGCTCTTGTTTATATGCCCCTTCATTGAAATATGGCTCTGTGCTGGTGGTGTGACTCCACTCACCTGTACAGATGTTTCCAAAGGTATTTCTGCTGATATTGCATTTGTTGCAAAATACTTGTAGTTTACTAATTAATTTTGCTAGTGGTTTCATTCTGTTTAAAGTTAATATAAAGATATTCCTTTTGAGGAGCATTGCCCTGTCCACGAGAGCTTCCAGGATCGGTTTTCCACAGTATGTTTTAAGGGTTAAGCGTGATTTCGCTCCTGTTTTTAGAAGGTTCTGAAGGACTCTGTGGTGGAAAATATTTTGTAAAATATATTTTTGGGAATGCTTACTTGTGGCTACATCAACATTAGTAGGTGCAGTGTTAGCACTAGTGGTAGTTGTAATCTTCTTAGTACATTTATTTTTATTTTTACAGAGGAGTCACAATTTCTTTACTGTTAGCTGCTTCAGTTTGGCTGAGTGACTGTATTAGCTGTTTTGTTTGAACTTTTTGTACACATTCTGCTAGAGGCAGATGGCAATTCTGTACACTTTTAGTTTGATCTGCTCTATTTCTGTGTTGCTTTCTACGGAGCTGGTTGTTGGTAGGCATTCTTTGATGTCTGTTGGAGAAAAAAGGAAAGTGTGGGCTGGGAAGTTGTGCAATGTATATGTGTGCACTGTGCATGAGTGTCTGAGTATGAGGGTAGGCATACATATAGAGGTGTGTGATTGTGGAATGGGCTGTTACTTCAGGTTGGGAAGACTGTATTGGTATCTGTGTGTTACTATACTGGTGTTCAGATGACAATACAAAGTGTGCACCTGCTGAGGTGCAATGAGTAAGAGTGAAGCAAATGTTATTGGGTTGATACAATTGTGTAGCCTACAATACAACAACACTGCAGTGTCTGAGTAATAGGCAGAACGCTACGACAGAAATGCACTTACTTTGTTGGATGTGAAAAGTAGGTTTCTTCTGTGTTCTGTTTTGCACTTGAGCTACCACTGGCTTTCAGGAGAGCCGTCTTCACTGCAATTGCGAAAGAAGGAAGTTAGTACATATTTGTGCTAATTGCACAGTGATTTCATTTGGAGAACACATTATTTAAATTTATAGAAGGATTTCTTGGCAGGAAGAGGCAGTGTGTGTGTGAAATTGCACAGCTTTGTATATGAATGGGGACTTGGGAGCATGAGCATTGTTGCAATGGGGGCCAGTGGTGTAGTTATAAGTGTGTTGTTTGAGGTGCACTTTTGTAAGTGTGTGAGTTGTTGTTGCACTATTTGGTTTGGAAATGGATTAGTGCAAGTTGTAGTAGGGTGAGAAAAAGGCTCAGAAAGATGCACAGATTGGAAAGGAGAATGTTTATGTGTGTGGAATTCCATTAACTTTCCCCCACAGAGATGCTTGCTACATGAGTGCAGAAATCCTTTCTGTTGTTTGATTTATTTAGCCACATTTACAATGGCAATGTTCGCAATGTACACATGTCAATTGTGCAAAGTATGTACTTGCCATGCTTTGGCAACATACATGCAGTTTCCCTTTTTCGTGTGCATTCTGGCCATTTACATAGGATCTGCCACTTCAACTTACTTTAAAAATTATTCCAATATGGTTTTCTGTTTTTCATTTACAAATACTTCAGAGAGAGTGGTGATTAAATGGAAATATGAAGTTTGAAACAATTATAAAAGTGGGCATTAAAAGAAAAGTTTGTAAGCACACAGCATTATAAGTAAGAGCCACTTGATGTTAGGAAATGGGACAAATGACAGTATGATTATTTAGTAGATTATAGAAGGCAAGTGGCAGGCACCCTATTCAAATGCATGCAATCTGTGAACTTGCCATGCTTTGGTAAGATACATGCAGTTTTTGTTTTCTGTGTGCATTACAAAATATATGCATACCTGTAGTTTGTGTTGATGGATGTAGATGTGGATGAATCTGGAAGTAGAAATCTTGGAGAGTTTTGTAGTACTTTTGGATGCAGGTGCTTGGGAATCACAGGAGACCTGTTCTCTGAGTGTTGAACAGTACATCTGCACTGTTGAACAGTGATGACACAGTTAGATGTAGAGATCTTGGATGTGATTGGTGGATGGTTGTGTGATTGCTTAACAGTAGCCAATGAGGGAGTGGTACAGAGAGTGAAGTAGAAAGGCAAGAAGGGCTGTCCCTTTGTTACGAGCTCCACAGAAACCGCGGTAGACCGCGGATCACACGTGTTGCATCCGGGGCTTATCAACATGCTCGGCATGGAAATGGGAGTGTACTATGAGGATTATCCAATCAGATGTTAAGGGTGTGCTTTCTAGGAAGGGAGGGTTATACTTTTTTTCATTGCTGTGTTGGTTGTATTGTGAAAATGGCAGGATATTGTGTCTGGGTACTTGGGGATAGGTTTGTTGCTGCTTTAGAGAGGTATGCAAAAGCCAGAGGTGTTTCTGCAGATGTTGGGTTTCCCAGCATGTGGTGGAGTGTGCCTGGACACAATTTGGAGGAACTGCTTTCTCTTTGTAGAAACTTGTCAACTTTTGGTCCAGACATCTTGTTGGTGCATTGTGGAGGAGAATATTTGGGGTACATCAGTGCCCCAAGTTTGATTGCAGTTTTGAAGTCCTATGTGGATAGACTAATGAAAATATTCCCATGTGGTAAGGTGGTGTTTTCAGAAATATTACCAAGAGCACTATGGAAGGAAGCAAATGTGTTCAATCCCCAGCAAAAAATTGGAAGATTGCATGTTAATGCAGGCATGGGTGCAGTTATACTGCCTTCGAATATGTTTTTTTTCCATTGACAACATTGACTGCCTTAATATGCAATTTTTTAATGATGATGGAGTTCTGTTATCTATTCTGGGCAATGTTATTCTTTTTCGGAATCTGAGGTATACTGTAATTATGCTGATATAAGGAGGAGAGGAAGATTAAAACAAAATATTTAAAAAAATAAAAGGTGTTTTCTTTTTTTAAGCACCTTATAAAAAGGCTCTTTTAAGAGCCACCACTAAAGAGGAAATCTCCCACTCTGATTGAAATTTCTTTACCCACCTCTGTGCATTGTGAGATATGTCCGCGGACACTGCAGTAGTCTGCGGAGCGCACATGCCACATACGCGGCTTTTGAGGCTGGCAGGCATGGAAATGGGAATCTGGAGGCCAGGGGATTGGTCAATAAGGTTTCCTCGGTGTAATGTGTAAGGAGAGACTGTGGCAGAAGGTTTGTTTGCTGAGAGGAGCGCAGATGGCTATGGCTATGGCTGTATCCTTCAGGAGGCAGAGTGTCTGGATTTTGGGAGACTCCTGGATACATTGGTTGGAGGTGCATGCAGAGCACTGTGGAGTGGCTGCACCTCTTAGATTCCATCATGTGGATGTGCACTGTTATGAAGTGCGCAGAATGAAGTGGCTGGATTTGGTTCCTCTTTGCGCCACTTTGGTGACACACCATCATCCAGACATTATTATTATTCACTGTGGAGGGAACAGTTTAGGACATGTTACCGGAATCTTACTGCAGTGTGTGATGAAAGAGGCACTTAGGAAAGTCATGGGCATGTTTCCAAACTCCCGAGTAATTTTTTCTTGTATTGCGCAGAGACAGATGTGGCTGCACTCTTCTTCATTTGGTCTGCAAATGGAGAAAGCGAGGTGCAATTTCAACAAGGATGTTTGTGCTTTTTTGAGAGATGTTGGCATGTCCTCTTTCCACAATGAAAATATTACGTTTCGTAGCAAAAACATTTTTCGCAGAGATGGAGTCCATCTTAGTGATGCTGGGAATCAGCTTTTTCTGCAAAATTTCCAAAATGCATTGCAGACCTTTTTGCAAGTATAGCAAGCATTATTCCAGTAGGTGTTGGCCACTTGAACCCTTCCAAAAACAAACACACACCACAAAAAGGCTATTTTCAGAGCCACCATTTTGTCCCGGAAAAGAGTGCAATGGTTTTGATGCTACCACCGTCCACCGTCTGCAGACTACTGCCCTTTCTGCGGACTACAGAGTCTGCACAGGGGCCTGCATCATTTCATTGGCAATTCTCTTTTTAAACTGTGAAAGGTGGCTCTGAAAAGAGCCTTTTGTTTGTTGGTTTTTGTTGTTTTGTATTTCGTTTGGTTTTTTTATACACGACATATAAGGAAAGGAAGGGAAGGGAGGGTAGGGAAGGGGCACCAACCACAGGGATAGGAAAGGGCAGGTGGACATAGGAATATGTTGGGTGGGCCTCACTTAGGTAGGTGGCAGTTATTATCATGCTCCCAGACCGTGGTCTCGAAAGCACTTCAAAATGCCTCCCCCCTGCAGAGTACCGCATCGCAGTACATGCACAATACATTGACCCTCGAAAGGTAAGGGTCTGCTGTGGTGTGTATGGCCTGTGAGGGTGGTTCAGGGATCCGCTGCCCCACGGGAGTATCCCTTGTGGTGACAGGAGCAGATACAGAGGATGGTGCAGAGGAACTCAATCTACTGACTTTTTCAAAGGGGACGACCCTTCTAACTGCTGCCTTGTGGTTTCGACCTCAGGTGTTGCTGCTAGGAGGTGGTGCCGTATGTGCAAGCCAGGTTTGCCGCAACTGAGCACCATGTCGCACTCAGTGCAGCGCACCTTGCTTGCACTAGCTTTTGGCACGTCTCCAATGATGGTAAAAAACCTCCACACCCAAGACTTATGCGGGCCGGTGGCAATGGGGACTTCCACTACCTCATCCTTATCGTCTTCTCAATACTTCTATACATCACCATGCCAGTTCCCCTCCCCAGGCCTTTGGGAAGGTGGTGGTGGTGGAGGGGGTGGGGGTGGTGCTGAGGCAGAAGCAGCAGCAGCATCAGGAGCAGCCATGGTTGCCATCTGGAATAGTCCTCCAAAAGTAGCAGAGCACAGCACAGCAGCAACAGCAATCTCAGGAAACCAGCCATCTGGAGCAATGTTCTGTCATGGTATCGAGAAACAGAATGAGGAGCAGCTTTGGGGTGTGGCCTTTTATAGGGGTGCTGCGTTGTGCTCTTCAGGCAGTTGCGCAGTCCACAGACACTTCAAACCCCAAAGAGGGCTCAAAAGTTCCAAAAAGGGTCCAGATCTCCATGGGTATGGTCTGGGACCTCTGCAAGGGTGATGTTTCACAGTGAAACACCTTGGATTGCCCCAAAAAGCACCTTTTCTCTGTCCGGGTCCCGGACCCTGTCCGCAATTAAGAGCCCATGCTCAGCGTGGGTGCAGTCATATGGTGACATCACGGACATTAGCAAATGGGACGGCTGTCTGTAGGACACCTATTGCGTGGGATCCATTGTGCGCATGCACATATGTGTCCTACGGACAGGGTTGGGCTCCTCAAACTAATTAAACATGCGACACACATGCAGCAGACAGTTCCGCGGGACTCAGGGGGTGGGATGCACATGTGCCCAGGTGCCCACCAGACATGGGTGAGCTCCCGAAACTAATGCAAGTGTGTAATCACTTTGCAGACATGCTGGACAAGGGTGATGTTCGCAGTACCCAGGAGTTGAGATCAGCATGCGTCCAGGTGTACGCCGGACATGAGTGGGATTCCAGAACTAATTAAAGTATGTCACCACTTTTTCCGGACATGCCGGACAGTAGCGTTGTTCGCAGGACCCAGGTAATGAGATACGCATGCACCCAGGTGTCCGCTGGACAGGCGTGGGCTCCCCAAACTAATTAAAGGTGCGTCACAACTTTGGGGACATGCGGACAGGCACAGTGTCCTACGGACACCTCCATTTTGATTGCGGACTATGCGGACCGGCGCAGTGTCTTAGAGACACCTCCATTTTGGTTAACTGTGGATATCCCAGAAACTTGTGTGCTCCGCAGACCTTTACCAGGCTTTTAAAAAAAGAAAATACACATACACAGCAACAGTATACATATAGAACTTTATTTACACACAAAAATACACACAATTAGGAAAGGGAAGGGGTAGCATAAATGGAGACATATACAGGGGAATTGGGGTTTTCTACAGGTTGGGCATCAGGAGAGGAAGGGATTGAGGTCTCACTGATTAAGGTTTCATCATAACATCTTTGTTTAGAGGGAATTTGTGGGGATGGTTGGCTGGGACAGGGAGAAGGGGTACAGGTGTAGGTGGGGCAGTGATATTTAATATTGTCCATGATATGTCTTTGTACAAAATCTTTTAAATCAGCAAAAGTGTTCATTAATTGGTCAATTTTTTATTCCAAGCTCAGTGGGTGATTGTGTGCACTGTTACTAGGCTGTTCTATGTGGTCATAGATGTGTGTATTCCTGGGGTGAGCGTGAAGATTTACACGGTCGCCTACAACGTGCCAAAAAAAAAGGTCCAATCCTGAAACACGTACGCCAGCATGAAGCAGGCGCACGTCCCGCGCAGCATAAAAGAGTGCGCAAACAACAAACAAGCTTAGACGCCAGGATGAATATACCGTTCCTAGCAGCAGTGGCCGTGGGATACCGCAGGAGGAGGAGAAGGATAGTCAGGGCCAGAATCTTCACACCCAGAACCAGCCTATTTGGTATGCCTGATGACCAGGTGTATGGGAGGTACAGGTTTCCACCAGACATAATACTCAACCTGGTCAGTGAGTGGGAGGATGACCTCACATCACCCACCCTGTGCTCCCAAGCACTCAGCCCCCTGGAGAAGGTCCTCAATGTACTGCACTTCTTGGCTACCGGATCATTTCAGCGGACAAGTGCCATAGTGGGGGGCGTGTCACAGGCCACGCAGTCACGGTGCCTACACCAGGTGTTGGCCATCATCACTGCACGCCCATCAGTCCACAGGCACATATACCTGCCCAGAATACCTGCAGAAAGGCAGGCTGTCAGCCAGGATTTCTACAGGGTGGCACAATTCCCCAAAGTGCTAGGTGCCATTGATTGCACCCATGTGGCTCTACGTCCCCCCAGGGCATCTGAGCACATCTATAGAAACCGCAAGCACTGGCATTCCATCAACATCCAGGTAGTATGTGATGCCAAGGGAATCATCACCTCAGTATATGCCAACTATCCAGGGTCCACCCACGACAGCTTTATTTACAGGATGTCAACCCTAAACCGGGACATGGAAGCTGGGCAGCATGGCGATGCATGGCTGCTTGGTGAGTAGAAATGCCACAGCACACGCATGCATGACATATACAGAGTAATGCCAATACCCCACTAATGATCCCCATCAACACCTCCCCAGGGGACAGTGCCTACTCTCTGAGCACACACATGATGATGCAAATTAGGAACCCCATCACGCCTCCCGAGGTAAGATACAACAGAGCCCATATTGCAACACGGGGCATACTGGAGCGCACATTCGGAGTGCTCAAGTCACGCTTTCACTCCCTTGACCGTCTGGTGGTCAGCTGTTATACGCTCCCCCAGTAGTGTGCAGGATCATAGTGGCAGCATATGTCCTGCACAATGTTGCAACATGCCGGGGCCTGGCTGTGGACATGGTGGTGCCCCCACATCCCCAACCACATGCACGCTCGCTGCGCATGGGAAGGGAAAGGGCACGGGGTGAGGCAGCCCGTACGCAGCTGGTAGCTAATTACTTCACATAGAAAGCACACCCCTGTGGAGTGCACACAGCCCTGGCACATACCATCTGACAATCAATGATGACTCAATCTGACAATTCTGATGAATTAAGGGACAGTCAACTGTCAGAACCATAGCTGCCTGAGATTGTTCATCTGGAAGTGTCACAATGTGTGCATCCCTACCTACACAGACACCACCAATGCAGTGTCATCAAAAGACACACTTCCATGCAGCAAAAATGAATACCCACTTGCAAAATACAACATGAGAACAGTGCCATGTCACCCAACCCCTCCGCGGCATGGCAACACAACACACCATGGCATGTCATGCAATGTGAGAGCAAACAAATTAATCCCCACAACATGACCCAAGTGTCACCAACTACAGTGTCCCTAATGGAAACTGGCCACACATGAAATGCTCACAGTAATGCAGGACCAACAACACATATTACCAAATACTTACCAATAATACCAATCACCTACACAACCTCCAACCTACCATAAACATGACAGTATGGACTTAAAAAATTGGTAGCCTCACTACCTGATAATGCCAGCACTTCGAACACTTCCAACTATACAGTGTTAGCGCCATGCAAAAGTGTAGGTGCACTGCTTACAACATGGACTCCAGTTCCAAAGTAGACCGCCTTGTGAAGACATGAGAAATGGACCTGCAAATTAGGAGGATGAGATGGATGCAGAGGCACAGATCAATATACCATGCAGTGTACAATACAAAAACAATACGCACTAGGAATGTATACACAGTATTGACTACAGACTGCCCACACATCAAATGGGAGTCCAACGTCACCGTGTAAGTCAATGTCACTTGGGCACACCCTTTGCAAGCCCATGGAAACGGGAAGCAGGAGGGGTGTGTGTCACACAAACCCAAGCATCTGACCCAAATTCAGGACAAGCCTGCATGTGCCCAGCCACAATACAGCGTATGCCCACGGGAGCCACACAAGGCAACACACTGTCCAAAAAATCAAGAATCAAAAATCCCCAAAAAAAAACAAAAAAAAAATTCAAAAATCAAAAATGGCCATGAATGGGCAAGGGGGGGAGGGGAAGGCCACCCAGGAGGTCCGAGGACAGGGTGCACACTAAAACCCACCTGTGTGGATCTTTAAAAAAAAAACACCTCCATGGGCTCATGGCCTGCACGGCTTCCCTATTGTGGGAGAATCGCTGCTGTCGCTCTCCTCACCCTCTGCTTCTGCATCAGGAGGTGGTGGCACTATGGGAGGCAGCCCACGCAAAGCCCTAGTCTGGTCCTCCATGGCAGCAAGCATGCGGGTGTGGAAGGTCTGGTTCTGGAGGATAATTGTGCGGAGGTCCCCATGCAACAACTCACGGGATGCCCGGACCTCCTCCCTAGTTGCCTGCATCTCAGCTGAGAGCGTACATGTGAGCCGCTCCAGCTGCTGTTCTGTCCTCGTGTTAGCTGAAACCTCAAGCTCAACCAGAGTTGCCCTGAGCTGATGGAGTTCCACCCTCAGGGCTTCCCTGTGGCCCTGGGACTCAATAGAAATGGCTTCCCGCAGAGTCTCCAGTGCCGCCCGCCTGTCCCTGTTGGACGCCAACATGTCCTCCCTGTGTGACTGGCTAATGGAGTCTGTTGCCTGCTGTAGTTGTTCAATTAGCCTTTCTTGGGGGACAATGGAAGTGGCCACCCTATCCATGGCCTGAGCCATCATCTCAGTTGATGCTGCCTGTTGGTTTGCCATACCGTATATGGATTGCTCCCATGCGGTATTGCCAGGTGGCATACGGCCACCGCGTCGGCGGGCACCATACCTGTCTGGGGCAAGGCGAACTGCGCCTTGCTGTGCCGGCACTGCCTGAGGCTGCAGGACTGCATTCCCCCTCTGATCTGCTGGCCCAGGAACAGGATCAGATGTAGCGGAGTGTGACCCTGCATCCGTAACCATCAAAGGCGGACCTACCAACACTGACATCCCCATTGAGGGTTCTACCCCTCGTGCAGGTGGGTTGGACAGTACAGAATCCCTCCCAGAAACACTTACCTGCGACGGCACATAGGTCTCATCATCCGAATCGACACCTGAATAGAGCTCAGGGGAAGTGCACCCAGAGACACCCCTTGAAATGACGGTCTGCAGCAAGTGTGAGTTCTCACCCACTACCACACCACGTCCCTCACTGGTGCCCGGTCGGGCCTGAGACCCCACTATCTCCACAACACCAGTAGTATCAAGTGCGTCATCCCCTGCAAAGACATGAAAGAAAAGAAATGGGAACAGGCATTAACACCCTGGAACACAATTAGGGCTGAAAAGCAACAGAAACAGTACTTCATTGACACATGTCCCACATGACTATAACCCTCCCATGCATGCACTGTCACTGCGTATGAAGGGGAGGCAAATGGCACACATTGATGACACCAAGATGGAAGACCAACAAATTTGCTGCATGCTGCCTAGCAGTGCCATCACACATTGGCCTGTGATTGCCATGTTCAATACACATACATGACGCATGCCATCACACAGATGGCATGTACCCTAGCCATGTCACACATGTGACAATAGGACTGAGAAATGCCTAGTGAAAGTGGTGGAATGCAGACAATCAGCCTGAATAAACACAGAATAACATGCAACTATGTTGTGGCAAGATGACACTTCAAGGGCAACTGGCATGAGGTTGGGATGAATGTCTACTGTTGCCAGAAGGGATACTGCAACACCCAAATCCTGGTGCGCAGAATGTATTGGATGAAGCACATGAGTGACCCAAACCACTCAGGCACACACCCCCTCACCTGGCACTCAATCAGAAGCACTCACACACACACCATGCACATGGATGGCACACACATGCATGTGCACTCACCGGACAATGCCTCGTAATCTGGCAGGTCTCCAACGCCTTGGATCTGTTCCTCCGTGATGTAGGTCCCAGCAACATACTCATGTGGAGTGAGTTCTATGTCCTCTGCCAGAGACCCACCTCCAGTCAATAGAGTTGCGGCATGACTTGAGGCTAGCTTTTTCTTTGCCCTGCGCTTAAGGTCATTCCAGCACTTATAGCAATCATTAGCTGTGCGGCTCACAAATCCAAGGGCACTCATGAGTTTCGCAATGGTCTGCCAGTGTGCCTGATGTTGTGCAGGTGTGGTCTTGCATCCTGCAGTAATCACCATTTCGCTGTCATGTGCGGACACATACTCCACAAGCGCATCAAGTTCGGCCTGATTGAAGCTGGGCTTCCTTGGTGGGCCGGACTGTGTAGCCGTGTCTGGGGCATCAGCCTGTACTGGACGAGCACTCTTCTTCTTCCGCTTGGAAGCTGGTGGTGATACTGAGTGTCCTACGCCGCTCTGGACACTAGGGGCAGGAGCCCCGGTGGACTGTGGACTAGGAGTGTGGGAATGAACACTCAACATGGGACTTGGTGCAGGCATTAGCTGAAGTGTGATGTAGTTAGGGGGAACGTCAGCAGGATGGACTAGGGCAGACACTGTCCTGGCTGGGATACTCAGAGCTGGGGTGAATGGAGCCGCAGCTGCCCCTGCAGCCTCCCCACCCTGCCTACTCGGGGCAGCAGATGACATAGCTGCCCCTGATCCACGTGGGCTGGTGACACCAACGTGCACCGCCACACGTGGCCTAGACCTGCTGACCTGGAAGTCATCCATGGAGTCACCCTGTGCCAGATCTGGTGCCACAATGGGCTGGTCCAACAAGGGCTGAGCAGGGAGGGTGTCAGCCACATTACCCTCAACCGGGGGGGCATGGGTGTCCCTGACTGGTCACCCACACATGGGGGCTAGGGGCACCCTGGAAGTCCTGGCCACATCCCCTACCGTATCCACCACAGCCACCTCTTGTGGCTCGCCCACCTTTGCCACCCTTACCGCGTGCTCACCTCCCAACCATGAAACTGATGTTGTTGTGCGTATGGGAGTTGCAGTAAACTATTGTCCTGGGCAATTTGGGGTCAAAGGGGTAGGGTACTAGATGGAATTCATACCCTAATGCTCTAGCAAGGCTGTATGTGACCCCTGGGGGAAGATGACGGGTCACTCAATGCACAGGCACCCCGAAAAAGGGAGATAATGTACACGCAACCCCTCCTAGACCACGTGCGTGGAAAAAAAAAACTGCACTACGCTGTGGCACCCAGCAACACAAAAATGAACGTATGCGTGTCACACACAGCCTAGACTGACCTCTGAAGGGGTAGGCAACACACGGGGCAAGCACAGATGTCAAATACATGCGCGACTCACCGTCTGCCAGGAAATATCACGTGAAAAATACGGCAACACCCCCGCCAAAAGAAGAATTGTACGCTGTCTGAGGAGACAGGACAATAGGAGAAGTGAACGCTGTTTGAGGAAACAGGCCCAGGAAAAAAACAAGAAGAGAAAAAGCTGTCAGAGGTAACAGGGAGTACGAATTTGGAACGCTGTGAAGTAAATCGCGTGTGAACCGACAAGAAGTACAGATTTCACCCACTCCCTGTCCACGAAAAGCACGTACAAGGAAATGGCGTTCTACACGTACCTTTTAAAGATGCCCACACGTCCAGCGTCACTTCCACGTGTAAGCTAAGGCCCCATCCTCCAATTACACGAGCTGACACTCTGACATGCAGTCATGTGACGTGTAACATGCACCCGTGTACAGGGAAACGCCCGCGCACACACGTCACAGACGCGCATACCCGCTGGTGGCCTTTGGGCCAATGAATTCGCGTATGTGTGATGACACGCTTACCCGCTAAGGCCCTTTCCTCGAATTACACGCAGACGTGCTGGATTTTCACGTGCCAAATCACTCCGTATCAAGCTGGCCATGCGTAAGCACACGGAAGACCACGCTCCTGCCCAGAAGGCCGAATTACTGCTCCCCAGTGCCCCGAGCACGCTCCCACCTGCCATCTGCTGCTGCCTGATTGCCTGCTGCCCACGTGCCCTGCCATTTGCTGCCTGCACATCAGCCAGGGGTGCTGTTGCTGTGACCACCCCTGCTGAAACCGAAGACTCCCGACTGGGATTCCATCGCTCCACAGACCAGCCCCAGGACCCAGTTGCCCACCCACTCCTGCCTCTGGGGTTGTCATGCCGGGCACTGCAACATCTGGCACCACTGACAACCCCCGGCCAGAGAGGCAGAGGGCACCAGCTTCACTGCCACCGAAGTTGGTGTCCTGGTGGAGCAAGTCCTGGGGCAGTATGATGCCCTCTTCGGAAGTTTGCGCGCCGACAAGGAAGGACGGACTCGGATCTGGACGGACATCATGACTGCCATCAACGCGGAGGGGGTGGCAGTCCGACTATTCCATCATGTCAAGAAGCGCTGGGAGGACTTCAGGTGCAGGACCCTCAACAAGGCCCGGCGCCTCTTGAAGGGGCCAAGTATGGGAGGGGGTTTACAGGGCCGTGAGGCTAACACATGCAAGGGCAGTCATGTGTGAGTCATGTGTGAGACATGTGTGAGACATGTGTGAGACATGGATGGTGCTTGTGTGTGTAGGCTTGCATGCCAAATGCAGTTGTGTGGGCACACATGTTTGGATGAATGTGTGTGTAAGTAGGTATGTTCGTGATGTCACACATGGATGTTGTTTTCAGCTGCATGTATCATGTGTACATGTGCATGTGTATGTATTTGACAAGGGTGCAACAGTGATGCAACATGGATGCATGTGACAGCGGGATGTGGAAGCCTGATTGGCAGATGTGACATGGATGCCAATCTGAACACTGCCACAGTTGGCAGAGGTGTACACATGCATGCCAGTGTGGTGGTGTGTGTGCATGTGTAGTGCACTCTCTGTGTTGCATGTGATGTCTGGCTCACCTTTGCCTGCTCATGCTGTTGTATGTGTATGGATGGTGCTGGCTGTTGCGATATGGCTGTGGTATGGCTCATGTGTGCGAGTTGAAATGACATGTGTGTTGGCGATTGTGATGCCATGTCTGAGGTTTGCCAATGCCACTCATGTACAACTGTCATGTGTGTATGTGTCCATTGTACAGTGTCCTGATGTCTGTGTTTTATTTCTCCCTGTCTGCAGTGTCAACTGATGAAGACGGCGGAGAAGGTGCTGTGGAGCACAGCGGCGGGTATCGCACCGCCAGCCAGCCAGAGACGCAATGCCCGGCTCCCCTCCCAGGTTGTGATCTCATTGGGGAGTGAGGAGTCCGGTGTCGCGTCCCAGGCCGCAGCTGCCGGGGGGAGGTCCAAGAGGCGGAGGTCAGAGTTGGACTCCTCGGCAGCAGACAGAAGGGGCAGCTGGGACCCCACAGGGCCCAACGGGGGAAGATGGCACAGAGTCATCCAGGTTGGTGGGGGGTTTGGTGGAGGAAGAGGCCGTGCAAGCGACAGAGACAGGGTTTCCACTGGTGATATTGGTCCAGTGCAGGACCAGGGACAGGAGGCAGCACAGGCCGCCGCGGAGGTGCCTGTGTGCAATCCTGTCCCTGATACTGTCACTGCATCATCTTGCACCAGCAGGGATGCCTACGTCCAGACCCGTTTTCAGGCAGGGGATGAGCTCACAACAAATGGCCTTCCTCTGCCTGCGGACGTGGCTATCCAGGTATGGGTTGAGCCTGTCCTGACTGGTGTGGCGTTGCGTCTTCTTCTTCTTAATTATCGGAGGCGTGGGCGGACCCACGCAGGCGCTTCCCCATCCTATAGGATGATGTGCACCGTACCCACTACTTATTATTTAGCTCCATTTAAGCTCACAACTCCTCCCACCTCCCCATCTGCCTCACAAAATCCAACATCACACTACTCTTCCTCCTGCCTCTCTCTCCATCACCTCCCAGTAAAGTCCTCCCACTCAGCTCAGCCACACCCAACGTAGTCAAGGGGAACCCTCATCAATTCTCTCTCTGCAACATGTCTCTCACACCTAATCAAAAAATGTCCCAACTTTTCAGGCACCCCACACACCGCACAGTCCCTTGATTCACGCTTCCCTATTCGAAATAGACAGTCATTCAGCCCCACATGACCTATCCTCAACCGATTCAGCATCACCTCATCCCCCTCCTCCATTCTGAACTCCTTGCATCCACCTTCACCGACACTTTCCCACGAACACCGAACATCCACCTGCCCTTCACCCCACTCACCCACCTCTCCTGCCACTTGGGCCATGCAAGGTGACCTGCAGTCTTTTCATGAGGAGACTGCACGTCATCTCGAATGGCTTGTTGACCGCGTCGGCCTACTGGGACAGGTCGCCCAGGCCGGATTCCTCCGTTTGCTGCAGCTTGCTCCGACCCCCTCCTCAATTGAACACTCTATGCGCCAGTCGTCCTCCGTGCCATCTTCCCACCCATTTGTCACCTGGGTGCCCTGTGGAGCTGCCTCTGACGGTGCGGCCAGGCTGGTGGAGGAGGCATCCCTGCCACAGTCGGGAGTCCGACGTCCAGCAGGGGTGGCCACATCAACGACTGCACACCAGCCGGTGGAAGATGTGCAGGCAGCAGGAGCCAGGGCATGGGCAGAGGCACAGCAGCAGCAGCAACGAGGTGGGAGCCATGATGGCTCGGGGCCTTCGACATCGGAGGGGCAGGCATCGGCCGGAGGGCAGGAGGACCCAGGACGGGAAGTGTCTTCCGTGTGGCAGCGGTTGGGCCACGCCATAGATGCGGAGCGGCAGCGGGCGGAAGAGGCACGGCTCACGATGGTCAGGGCGGAGAACCACATGCAGAGGGCCCTGAGGCGGGCCGAGTGCCTCGAGGCAATCCGCAGGGAGTTGGAGGTGAACATGTCGTCGGCCCTGCGGACCCTCAGGTCCATGGAGTAGGACCGCCTCCGGGACATTGAGCAGGAGTTTGATGATGCCCTGGCCCGGAACATCCCGAAGTGAGCTGTCGGACTAGCCCGCTGCCCTTGTAAATAGTTCTGTAGTTAGTGTTAGGTTTCCTTTGCTTTTTTATATTTTTTGGACCTTTTGGAAAATGGGCCACATTTTTGTATATAGTAATTTTTTTTTAGGTAGTCTTATTAGATAGGTTTCATTTCTTCTGTTGGGATCATGGACCTTGGATTGTTTATCTGTATATAGTTGACTCTTGGGATTTTTTTTTTCTTCATTTTGATTTTACCCATGGAGCAATGGTTTTTGGTTTTAATTTTCCATTGGATTCACTTTTGTGAACTGTGACTTTGGACACCTTTCCTTTGGATTATGATTTGTGGTTTTATATTATTTTATGTACATGTTGCTTTTTGTTTTTAATTCACATTTTCGTTTGTTTCTTTTTGATTCCATTTATGTTGCTTTTAATACATATTTTTTCATCATACTTCAATGTGTAGTATCGTCTCATTGGTTTCATGCATGTCATGATATGGGTTTTGACATTCCCTGACACCCATTGTGTGTATGTGAGGGAGATGTGTTCATTTATATACTTGCCATTGGGGTTGTATCATGTAATTGGCATTTCTAAGTGGGTGGATGCAATACTTGGGTGGGTGTTTGGCATGTGGAGGCTGCCCATAAGGGCCAGGGATCTAGATTGTGATGACGTGTTGGCTGGGGGACATGTGTGGGGGCCTGCTGGCAGGTGCCCATGACTGCTGGGGGGTGGGGGTGCTGGGAGACATGAGTTGGACCTGAGTGGGGGCCTGCTGGCAGGGCCCCCTGACTGCTGGGGGGTGGGGGTGCAGGGTGACAGGAGTGGGGGCCTGGTGGAGGGTGCCCTGCACTGCTGGGGGGTGGGGGTGCAGGGAGACAGGAGTGGGGGCCTGGTGGAGGGTGCCCCACAGTGCTGGGGGGTGGGGGTGCAGGGAGACATGAGTTGGACATGAGTGGGGGCCTGCTGGCAGGTGCCCCTGACTGGTGGGGGGTAGGGGTGCAGGGAGATAGGAGTGGGGGCCTGGTGGAGGGTGCCCCTGACTGGTGGGAGGTGGGGGTGCAGGGAGACAGGAGTGGGGGCCTGGTGATGGGTGCCCTGCACTGCTGGGGGGTGGGGGTGCAGGGAGAAAGGAGTGGGGGCCTGGTGGATGGTGCCCCTGGATGCAGGGGGTGGGGGTACAGGGGGACAGGAGTGGGGGCCTGGTGGAGGGTGCCCCACAGTGCTGTGGGGTGGGGGTGCAGGGGGACATGAGTTGGACCTGAGTGGGCCTGGTGGAGGATGCCCTGCACTGGTGGCGGTGGGGGTGCAGGGAGACATGAGTTGGACCTGAGTGGGGGCCTGCTGGCAGGTGCCCCTGACTGGTGGGGGTGGGGGTGCAGAGGGACATGAGTGGGGGCCTGCTGGCAGGTGCTCCTGACTGGTGGGGGGTGGGGGTGCAGGGGAACATGAGTTGGACCTGAGTGGGGTCCTGCTGGCAGGTGCCCCTGACTGGTGGGGGCTGGGGGTGCAGGGAGACAGGAGTGGGGGCCTGGTGAAGGGTGCCCTGCTCTGCTGGGGGGTGGGGGTGCAGGGAGACAGGAGTGGGGACCTGATGGAGGGTGCCCCACAGTGCTGGGGGGTGGGGGTGCAGGGAGACATGAGTTGGACATGAGTGGGGGCCTGCTGGCAGGTGCCCCTGACTGGTGGGGGGTGGGGGTGCAGGGAGACAGGAGTGGGGGTCTGGTGGAGGGTGCCCCACAGTGCTGGGGGGTGGGGGTGCAGGGAGACATGAGTTGGACATGAGTGGGGGCCTGCTGGCAGGTGCCCCTGACTGGTGGGGGGTAGGGGTGCAGGGAGACAGGAGTGGGGGCCTGGTGGAGGGTGCCCCTGACTGGTGGGAGGTGGGGGTGCAGGGAGACAGGAGTGGGGGCCTGGTGGAGGGTGCCCTGCACTGATGAGGGGTGGGGGTGCAGGAGACAGGAGTGGGGGCCTGGTGGATGGTGCCCCTGGATGCAGGGGGTGGGGGTACAGGGGGACAGGAGTGGGGGTCTGGTGGAGGTTGCCCCACAGAGCTGGGAGGTTGGGGTGCAAGGGGACATGCGTTGGACATGAGTGGGGGCCTGGTGGAGGGTGCCCCACAGTGCTGGGGGGTGGGGGTGCAGGTGGACATGAGTTGGACCTGAGTGGGGCCTGGTGGAGGATGCCCTGTACTGGCGGGGGTGGGGGTGCAGGGAGACATGAGTTGGACCTGAGTGGGGGCCTGCTGGCAGGAGCCCCTGACTGGTGGGGGTGGGGGTGCAGAGGGACAGGAGTGGGGGCCTGCTGGCAGGTGCCCCTGACTGGTGGGGGGTGGGGGTGCTGGAAGACATGAGTTGGACCTGAGTGGGGGCCTGCTGGCAGGTGCCCCTGACTGGTGGGGGCTGGGGGTGCAGGGAGACAGGAGTGGGGGCCTGGTGGAGGGTGCCCTGCTCTGCTGGGGGGTGGGGGTGCAGGGAGACAGGAGTGGGGACCTGATGGAGGGTGCCCCACAGTGCTGGGGGGTGGGGGTGCAGGGAGACATGAGTTGGACATGAGTGGGGGCCAGCTGGCAGGTGCCCCTGACTGGTGGGGGGTGGGGGTGCAGGGAGACAGGAGTGGGGGCTTGGTGGAGAGTGCCCTGCACTGCTGGGGGTGGGGGTGCAGGGAGACAGGAGTGGGGGCCTGCTGGCAGGTGCCCCTGACTGGTGGGGGGTGGGGGTGCAGGTAGACAGTAGTGGGGGCCTGGTGGAGGGTGCCCTGCACTGCTGGGGGTGGGGGTGCAGGGAGACAGGAGTGGGGGCCTGGTGGAGGGTGCCCCTGGATGCAGGTGGGTGGGGGTGCAGGAGGACAGGAGTAGGGGCCTGGTGGAGGGTGCCCTACAGTGCTGGGGGGTGGGGGTGCAGGGGGACATGAGTTGGACATCAGTGGGGGCCTGGAGGAGGGTGCCCCTGACTGGTGGGGGGTGGGGGTGCCGGGAGACAGGAGTGGGGGCCTGGTGGAGGGTGCCCCACAGTGCTGGGGGGTGGGGGTGCAGGAGGACATGAGTTAGACCTGAGTGGGGGCATGCTGGCAGGTGCCCCTGACTGGTGGGGGGTGGGGGTGCAGGGAGACAGGAGTGGGGGCCTGGTGGAGGGTGTCCTGCCTTCTGAGGGGTGGGGGTGCAGGGAGACAGGAGTTGGACCTGGTGGGGGCCTGCTGGCAGGTGCCCCTGACTGGTGGGGGGTGGGGGTGCTGGGAGACATGAGTTGGACATGAGTGGGGGCCTGGTGGAGGGTGCCCCACAGTGCTGGGGGGTGGGGGTGCAGGGGGACATGAGTTGGACATGAGTGGGGCCTGGTGGAGGGTGCCCTGCACTGCTGGGGTGTGGGGGTGCAGGGAGACATGAGTTGGACATGAGTGGGGGCCTGTTGGAGGGTGCCCCACAGTGCTGGGGGTGGGGGTGCTGGGAGACTTGCATTGGTGGGCAGTGGTGCAAGGTGACATGTGGGTTGGCTGGGGGGCATGGCCATGTGGGATGGGCTGCCTGCGGGACATGTGCAGGATAGTCCCCTGTGGTGTGGGCCGCCTGCAGGGGCCGTGGAGGGTGTAGAGTGAACAGCTGGGAGGGCCCACACGGCCGATTCACTTGTAGGACTCCACGGCACTCCCGAAATACACGTAGGCTGCTGGATTTGCGTGTGGAATTTCCTGTGCACCTTGGAATACACGTACCTTGCTGAAATCGCGTGTGGAACTTCCGGCGCACTCCGAAATACACGTAACCAGGGCAATCGCATGTGGAACTTCCCGCGCACCCCAAAATACACATGACCAGGGCAATTGCGTGTGGAACCTCCTGCGCACCCGGAATACACGTACCCAGGGCAATCGCATGTGGAACTTCACGCGAACCCCGTAATACGCGTACCCTGCTGATATCGCGTGTGGAAGTTCACGCGGAACCATAATACACGTACCCTGATGAATTTGCATGTCAGACTACACGCGCACCCCTGAAATACATGTATCCAGGCGGATCGCACTGCTGGGGTGGGGGGGTGGTAGACAGGAGTGGGGGCCTGGTGGAGGGTGCCCCTGGATGCTGGGGGGTGGGGGTGCATGGAGACAGGAGTGGGGTCCTGGTGGAGGGTGCCCCTGGATGCTGGGGGTGTGGGGGTGCAGGGGGACATGAGTTGGACATGAGTGGGGCCTGGTGGAGGGTGCCCTGCACTGCGGGGGGGTGGGGGTGCTGGGAGACATGAGTGGGGCCTGGTGGAGGGTGCCCCTGGATGCAGGGGTGTGGGGGTGCAGGGAGACAGGAGTGGGGGCCTGGTGGAGGGTGCCCCACAGTGCTGGGGGGTGAGGGTGCTGAGAGACATGCGTTGTTGATCAGTGGTGCAAGGTGACTTGTGGGTTGGCTGGGGGGATGCCCATGGTGGATGGGCTGCCTGCGGGACATGAGCAGGGGTGCAGGGTAGTCCCCTGTGGTGTGGGCTGCCTGCAAGGGCTGTGGAGGGTGTAGAGGGAACACCTGGGAGGACCCACACAGACAATTCACGTGTAGTACTCCCCGCGCACCCCTGAAATACACGTACCCTGATGGAATCGCGTGTGATACTTCCCGTGCACCCCGGAAATACACGTGCCCTGCTGAATTTGCGTGTGATACTTACCGGGCATTCCTGGAACACACGTGCCCTGGTGGATTCGCGTGTATTCACGCGCACCCCTGATGTACACGTACCCAGGACATTCGCGTGTGATACTTCCCGCGAACCACTGAAATACACGTTCCCCGCTTGGCGTTTGCTGTTTGGCAGCCCTGTGGACTGGTCCAGGGTTAGCACAGACATTTGCGATGAATTGGGAATTTTGATGGCTTTTCCTTGCGCGAGGGCGTTCTTGGGGGCGTAACTGGCGCTGCTGCAGGGTCGCTGCGCCACTCTGCGCCACGACTGGTTTTGGAGGCTAAAATCCATGTATACGCTGTGCGATGAAATGGATTTTTTCGCACGCGGCTGGCGCAGTGTATCGCACGGGGACACTGTGCGCCAGCCGCGTGCGCCACTTTTGTGGGAAATTCTATGAATTACCCTGATAATGTGTTTGTGTGCTTTTTTGGAATTTGTTAAATGTTCCTATGTTATGATATAACAATCAAACAGACCCCCCAGAGTTTTTTAGGTAGTGGTACTGTACTTCGAACATGTCCGCGAACATTAAATGAGTTTGCAGACATCAAGTACAGTAGAAGAGATTCAGTCAGTTCCATATGATATGTATATAAAGTGAAAGTCATTATTGTTAAGTTGCACTACTAAAAACCTACAAAATTCAATGAAAAAACTTTGTTAAAGGGACGATATGGTTAAATTGCGCTACTAAAAACCTATGAAATTCAGTGAAAAAACGTTGTTAAAGGGACGTTATGGTTAAATTGCGCTACTAAAAACCTATGAAATTCAGTGAAAAAACTTTGTTAAAGGGACGTTATGGTTAAGTTGTACTACTAAAAACCTATGAAATTCAGTGAAAAAACTTTTAGCAGTGCATGGTGGTGGCGCGAGTTATGGTTGCTTAGCTTACCATAACTGGCGAATTTCAAGGGTTTTTTGGTTTTACGTGGAACCATAACGTCCCTTTAACAAAGTTTTTTCACTGAATTTCATAGGTTTTTAGTAGCGCAACTTAACCATAACATCCCTTTAACAACGTTTTTTCACTGAATTTCATAGGTTTTTAATAGCGCAACTTAACCAAAACGTCCCTTTAACAAAGTTTTTTCATTGAATATATATATATATATAGATAGATATACATTCAGTAAAAAAACTTTGTTAAACAGAGGTTATGGTTAAGTTGCGCTACTAAAAACCTATGAAATTCAGTAAAAAAACTTTGTTAAAGGGACGTTATGGTTCCAAGTAAAACTGAAAAACCCTTAGAATTCACCACTTATGGTAAGCTAAGCAACCATAACTCGCACTACCAACGTGCATTGATAAGACTAACACCCAGGACATCAAAGATGACATCACTGATGTCACTGATGACAAAGTCTTTTTTACTGAATATACATTTTCATAGTGTAAATTTGATAGATGTGTATTAGGGTTCCTTTACTTTATATACAATTAACTTACAACATACCGGACACCCTGCTAATGATTTTGATGTCTGCGGACGGTCACAGACGACATCAACACTACCCAAACATGCAGGGGGTATCTGAAATTGTTCTATCATACCATATAAACACTATGCAAGTCGAAAAAGCAGCACATATACACATTATATATATTAATAAATAAGCAGTGAACCTCCATATTTAACACATCAACCAGCCTTTGAAATACAATATGTAATATAATGGATTATACCGTAACAAAAAAGATATGCCTCCATCATAATTACCTCACAGAAACTGTAGAGCTAGAAGCAACAGTAGACCTACACAACACAACAAATACAACTTACCAGAAACTAGTAAGTAAACTTAATTTTTGTATATATTGCTCTACTTTTTGTCCGAGGTACAGTATATTTAATATATTATTGTTTTTCTCACAGCAATGGCCAGTACTTTGGAGTGGCTGGAAGAAAAGTTTCCACATGAGGAAATATCTGAAGACAGTGATAATAATGGTAGACACTTGTCTATACAAGGAAATTAATAATCATTACCTAATGTGTACTTAACATATATATGTTTATTTTTTACAGACCATACAAAGATTGAAAATGTGACTCCAAAAGACACAAATGAAAAGACTCTCGAATGCATTGAACAGAAGTAGACATTCTTAAGGAAAATTTCAATAGTTTGAAACAGTTAGTGAAGGACCACATCAAAGAAAAAAAAAGTACCATTGTCCCACCTGTACCTGTGCCCCCTCTCCATGTCTCAGTGAACTATCCCCAAACCATGAACAACAAAATACACGTTTTGATCAGATTTCCATCCCTTCATCCCCTCCCATTCATCCTCTCCAAACCCCTAATTCCCCTATTTTTGTATAAGTTTCTGCTTCACCCTCTCTTTTATAATTTGTGTACATGTATATAAATAAAAGAATGTTAGGTTTCTTGTAATGAAATTCTTGTGTCTTCTTTTTTTTTTAAAGTGGTTAAAATGTCAGCGGACAGCGTGCCTGTCCGGCCTGCCCGTAATTAACAAAATGTGGATGTCCTAAGGACACTACGCCTCTCTGCACCATTTGCAACCAAGATGGAACTGTTCTTAGAACATACCAGGTGTCCGAGTTGTCCGTAAATTAACAAAATGTAGGTGCCCTAAGGACACTATACCTGTCCGTACCTTTTGCAACCAAGGTGAAACTGTCCATAGAACAGACGCGGTATCCAGGATGTCCGTAGTAAAACAAAATGGAGGTGTCCTAAGGACACTATACCTGGCCATACAGTGTGCAGAATATCTACGCACATACCCAAAAGTCCTGCGAACATCGTGCCTGTCCGTAACTGTCCTTCTCACTTGTGTCGCACTTTTAATTAGTTTCAGGACCTGAACACTGTCCGTAGAACACCTGCGCGCATGCGCACGACCGCTCCTGCGCATTTGCTGTCCTGCGGACACCCGTTCCCTTCGCGGACGTAACCCAACGTCATCATGTGACCGCACCCATGCTGAGGGTGTGTCCTAATTTGTGGACTCTGTCCGTATGCTCAACATTTTAAAAGAACTTATTCAGACAATCCAAATTATTTTACAGTACAAATCAAAATTTCACATGTCCCAGACAATGGCCCTGGCTTTCCACATATTTTTTGTAACTTTTTGAACGTATTTGAGTGTTCGATATGTTCTCGAGATGCACCCCTCCACCCCTATAAAAAGCCATTCCTCAGAGCTGATCTTCATTGTACTTCTGGCTATTTCAGATTGACTTTTGCTGCATTTAGTGCTCTAGCTGAGATTACCTCTTCAACCCTAATGGCATCCATGGCTGCTGTTGCTGCATCAGCCTCAGAACCACCCCTAAACCCTCCACCACCACCACCTCCCCAAGGGCCTGCAGAGGGGAACATGCGCGAGGATGTAGAGAACGAGGATGAAGAGAATGCGGTGGAGGAACGCCCCTTCCACCAGCACTCGCCGTGAGTCGTGGGTGTGGTGGTTGTTTACCGTTTGTGGTAACGTACCAAAAGCATGTGCGGACAAGGTCACCTGTAACCAGTGCAAATTAGTGTTGAGTCGTGGGAGACGTGGTGGATACAGCTTTGGTACAACATCCATGAAGCGACACCTAACTTCGTTCCAACAAAAATCCCCCCCAAAAAAGGCTCCTTTCAGAGCCGCCATTCTCAGTTTAAAAATAAAACGATCAAATAAACAGTGTAGGTCCTTGCACATTTTTTAAAAGTCAGCAGACAGTATTAGGACAGATAACATTTTGGGAAGCTGCCTTAGCAAAACCAATGCAATTTTCTCTGGGAGTAAGTGGTGGCTCTAAAAAGAGCCTTTTGGTGGTGTTTTGTGTGTTTGAAAAACTTGGATTTGTCCCCATCTAATGCAACATAGATGACTATAATTCCAAAAAAGGTTGCAATGCATTTTGTACATTTCTAAGAAAAATCTGATTGCTAGCATATATAAGATGGACTCCATCTCTGCGAAAAATGAATGTGCTACGAAAAAGAGGACATGCCAACATCTCTTAGAAAGGCACAAACAGCCTTATTGACATTGTGCCTCGCTTTCTCCATTTGTGGACCAAATGAAGAAGAACGAAGCCACATTTGTCTTTGCACAATACAAGAAAAAATTACTTGGGAATTTGGAAACCTGTCCATGACCTTCTCAAGTCCTTCTTTCATTGCAAATTGCAAAGAAATTCCAGACACATGTCCTAAACTGTTCCCTCCACAATGAATTATAATTATGTCAGGATGATGCTCTGTCTGTAAAGTAGCACAGAGCGGTACCAAGTCCAACCACTTCATTCCACGCACTCCATGCCAGTACACTTCCACAAGAGGGAATTCAAGATCTGCAGATACACCACAACGTTCTGCATGCACCTCCAACCAATGTATCCATGAGACTGCCAAAATCCAGATAATCTGTTTTTGAAAAAACACAGCCATAGCTATCTGTTCTTCTCTCAGGAAAAAAGACATCCTCACTAAATCTCTCCTTACACAACACACCCACTAAACTTTACTAACCAATCCCTAGCTCTGCTCATTCGCATTTGCATGTCTCTCCACCCCAGAATGCCCGTATGTAATATGCGCTGTCCGCAGACTACCGCCATGTCTTTTTTTTGCAGATGCCTGACAGGCACCTGTTATTTTGTATTTTTGGTGGGGCGGGGGTTCTTCTTATATTACAACGAAAATCTTCACATAACCTGTTCCAAAGCAACCCTTACATTCCAAAAGAAAATGGCATTTCCCAAAAAAGATAAGGAAACACCATCTGCTTCAAAATAAACAGCATTACTCGAATCAATATTCTCATTGTTACAGAAAAACATACCAGCTCTTAGCATGAAAGCACGCATGCCTCGATTGATTGCACGCCTAGCAATGTCTTGCTGAGGACAAAAAACAGAACTGTTGTCCCATATTGCTCTAGGTAGTAATCCAGAAAAAATTACTTTCACATTTAGAAGGATGTTGATTACTGCTTGAACCAACTGTTTGAAATCTGCCAACAAAGTAGGGGAACTCACGTAGCCCAAATGGAAAGCACCATATTGCAAAACTACCGCATGGAGACTGTTCATCCTATGTATATCTCTACAAACTTGGAGAATTGCCTCTACATTGCAGTCAGTCACAGCACTCCACACCACCTCCACCCCTCTAAAATCAAAATAGTTTGCCACATGCCTGCATTGAGAATACTGCTGTAAACCATGGACACACATATCTCCGAGCACCAACACCCTGACTTTCTCCACCTCTGCCATCTTCACTACACACACTCTCTTTCTACACAGATCAACAATGTCAACATCTGATTGGCTGATCCCTACAGTCCCCTTGCCATGCTGGATTTGCTGGAAAACCCTGTATGTGGCACGCCCTACCCACGGACAGCCGCGGTGTCCGCCCGGCACATAACTCTTACCCAGCCCTTCTACCCTTTCCACATCACTCTCGGTTCCATTCCCTCATTGGATACAGCAGAGCAGTCACACAACCATCCACCAATCACATCCAAGACCTCTACATTTAACTCCATCATCATAGTTCTGCACTTCAAATGTAATGTTGATCACTCTGAATACAAGTCTCATATCATTGGAAAGCACCTACTACAAAAACTACTGTACAAGTCTCGAAGATTTCTACTTACAGCTTCATGCATATCCACATGCATGATTACAAAGTACAGGTATGCATATTTTATTCAGAGTACATGTACAACTCTTAAGAGTCTATATAAACAAAATAATGTCACTAAATCTGCATAGCCAATACATACATGCCAACGATCCTGATTTAAGCGCGAGACTCACGATTTTTCTTTGAAAAATCACACTATTTTTTACTGTCTCCCACATAACCTATACATACATGCCAATCCTCCCAATTTACACGTGAGACTCAATTTTTCAATGAAAAATGTCACCATTTTATACTGTCTCCCACCTAAATTAATGCTAATCCTAATGCAATGCTATGAGAAAAATAAATGTTCCTGATTGCTGTGGTGAAATCTCCCTCTCAGGTGCTCCCGATTGTTCGCATGTCTAGTTATAATATGAAATTATTCAAATTTTTCGCATCTACTATAATGAACTATCAGTTCCAAACCTCTCTGCTATCTACAACAGAGCTGTAAAAAAACAAGTTAATTTCATGAACTTAAAATTCTACTCATTTGCGAAGCATGTTACATACTGTAAATAACATATAAAGGCTGCACATAGTGAAATGAAATGCATGCATACACTATGTTCAGATATCAAACAAGAATACTACCACAAAAACATACAAATCAACGTGTACATTAACATCAGTGCTGTAAACACACAAAATTACTAACTTCTGCCTTTTACAATTGCAGTGAAGACCACTCTCCTGAAAATCAGCAGCATCTTAACTACAAACAACATATTCAAAGAAACCTGCTCATTCCACAAAAAAAGTAAGTACAATACTACCTTTATATTCTTACTGTTCCTCAAAGACTCTGTGTGGTTCATTCCTGTAATTTGCGCACCAAAAAAAACATTGATTTCTGAACCATTCTGCCCACAGACCCCATTTATTAAACAGAGATTAGTAGGCAGAATGGCACACAAATCCCCGTTTTTTTGGAACACAAATAACATACTCAACCCTTAGAATGTTAGTACTAAAAACAAAGAACTGTTTTAATTTTATGCCATTACGTTTACTATTAATGCTTCTCCTCACTACTAGCTCACTTTCTACTCTCATCTGAACTGCAGTGTAGTAATATATAAGCTGAAGAATAGCCTTCCCAACTCATTGTAACTGCCCAATGCACATTCAGACACCACCACATACATCTTTCCCATCAAACTCATACACGCATGCACACAGTACCCTTACATTGCAAAACAGATCAACCCATACCTTCTTTTTTTCTCAACAGACCCCGAAGAATGCCTACCAAAAAGCAAGTCTGTAGAAAGCAAAGCAGAAATAGAGCAAATGAAAATAAAAGTGTCCAAAATAAGCATCCATCTCTACCAGAGTTTGTACAAAACGTTCAAACAAAACAGCTTATGCAGTCATTTAGCTAAACAAAAGAAGCTTCTAGTACAGAAACGTTGCCTCCTCTATCAAAATGTAAAACAAAACAGAAAGTGATTAACAAGAATTCAGCTACCACTACTGCTAACACTGCTCCTATAAATCTTGATTTAGTGGCAAGTAACCATACCAAAAAAGGTATTTTAGCAAAAATGTTCCGCCATATAGTCCTTAAGAATCTTATAAAAACAGGAGTGAAATCATGACATCCCTTAAAAGCTACCATAGAAAATTAATCCTAGAAGCTCTCGTAGACAGTGTGATCCTTCTCAAAAGGAAGTCATATATTTTAGTTATAAACAGGATGAAACCACTAGCAAAACTAAATACTAAACTACAAAAAAACTTCTCAATAAACGCAATGTCAACAAAAATAACTTCTTAAATATATGTGGAGGTGAATGGAGTCACACCACAACCACAGAACCATATTTTAAAGAAGAAGCATACAAACAAAACCAAACACAATTGCCATCCATAGCAGTGGATGAGGTTATTAAAAAATGAATAACACCATCATGGAACAAGAAACACAGCTTACAAAAATATACCCAAAAAACTCAGAATTACCTGTCCATTCGACAGAACCAGAACGTCCAGTATAAAAAAGGCAGTGCACGTCAATGTGTAACATTCCCAACAAATCTTTCAAATCTTTATGCCAGTTCCTCAATCAGTATGTGAAAGGTAAAGACAAAATCAAAATGAAAGAGCTGCAATATATAGATACCTGTCCAGTGCGCAAATACACAGAACTACAAGGAAATTCATTAGCCTGCATTTCAGGACCTATTTGCAAAAGCACCTTCCATGATATCAAAATGATATTAACACATCATTCAACTGTAAGAAATATAGTCTATAAACTGTACTATGCTAAAAGTCCTGCTTTAGAACTAGCCAATTTAAATACTCTTCTACATGGTACACCCAAAGACCTACAAGAAGAAATCGACCATATCCACAGAAAATATTTTGGAAGTGAAAGCCACTTACAAATTTCAATAGCTTTAGAACAGGCTAGCAACAATTCTGCACATGGCAACCTTCTACTACACACATACAAAAAAGAAATACTAACATTTAAAAGGACATCCGCTGAAGTACCAAACCATGCCGCAGAACATTTTACAAAAGTAACACAAAAATATAGACGTAACATAAAAAATAGAAGGCAATGAAGATTCCAAATGGTTTGAATTAGCTCTCTACCTTTTAGCAGAAATCAAATACGAAAAAAGTGACACCTTAATACTTTGCAGTTACTGCACTACAAAACTTGATGACAACCAAACTCCTTCACGTGCTATCACTAATAATTTGGAATTATTCCCACTACCAAAACCCCTGCAACAACTGAATGTATATGAAAGCATCATAATTCAAACAGTACACCAATTTCAAGCAATAATATGCCTTCAACCAAACACAGCAAAATCACCTCCCTTTGAATTGGTAAAAGGCATTTGTGGCAAAGTAGTTTATTTACCATAAGATCTGATGAAAATGTGCACACTCTAGGAGTGCAACGTCCAATAGAGCAATCTTTAATTGTCTAATGGTTTACCAACAAATGACAAAAACATTTGGCAACAACTCGTGGACTTACATAAAGTTAGACAAGCCTTGCAATATCTAAAAGACAATAATGAATAATACAAAGAAATAAACATTGAAGAAAATTTAAGGGAAACTACTGAAATAATTCAAGAGTCACCAGAAACTGGTCAATTTGAACTTCTGGATCCTGCTGTAGTATCCAATATTTTAGACCATTATACAATTCATCCATTGCACTCTAATGACAGCATAGATGATGCACTAGAAATATACCAAATGCAACAAACCAAAGGATCACCAATGAGCATATGGGAAAAAAGTATAGAAGCACATGCTTTTCCTCTACTATTTCCTACTGGCAAAGGAGGAAGGTACGATGATAGACCCACTCAGGTAACAGCATCAGAATACCGCTCATTACGAATGTATTCTGAAGATCCCAGATTTAGACAAAATGTGGAATACATATTCCACCTACTCTTTGAAAGTGAACTAGCAACTCCATGTTACGGAGTTGCACACATATTGAAATCGGGAATGCACTTTCAAAATATGTCAGCTACGCAATTAATACAAAAATTGCAAGAAAAAGATGAGGTTTTACAATTAAGCATTACAAATCTGTATCCAAACATGCGTGGTACGAAAGAATACTAGTTCCGACGTCACAGAGATGTACATTGTATGATCAGAAACCTTGGACCACCCACTTGGTTTGTTACATTAAGTTGTGCAGAATATGCATGGGAAGATTTACATGATTTCCTACGCATATCAAACAAAAACAAAACAAACATAGATATACTAAAACCTGTAGAACTTTGCTCTCTAGATCCTTTTAATGTTTCAAGATATTTCCACCATTGTTTCATTGCTATGCTACACTTTATTTGTAATAAAACTGTTCCCCCCCTCAGAGAAGTGCAACACTTCTTTTGGAGAAAGAAAGACCAGGCCAGAGGAGTACCACATATCCACATGCTTTTATGGATTAAAGATGCTCCTAAATTTGGTCAGGACAGTGATGCCACTGTTGCAGTTTATCCAAAAATATGTCACTTGTGAAATCCCTTCACAAATGAGACATAGTGACCTTCATGCATAAATTGTACAATTTCTAAGACACAAATGTGGCAAATATTGTTGTTGCAAAAACAAAATCAAAGGGAAATACTACACCAAATGTCGCTTTGGTTTTCCAAGACCAGTTACAGAAACAGGTGAAGTGAACAACTTCATGTCTTCAGTTAGACATAGTGTTAAAGCTAAATCACCTAAGAACTCGTATTACATAAAAGAACAGAAGAATCAAAATATATCAATGATTACAATGCAATCATTGCCATTTTATGGAATGCAAATGTAGATGTGAAGTACATTGCAGACAATTCCACTGCAGTTGCACAATATGTTACAGCTTACTTAACAAAAGCAGAACAAACAGAGCTTCAAGACCTCTGGAATGACCTATCATCAGACAAAACACTATCTCAGAAATTGTACAGCTTAGGCATAAAAATGCTCTCTCATAGAGAATGTTGCGCCTACGAAGCTGCAGATCATTTCACCGGTACTGCTTTGTATGGAAAATCTGAAAATATAGTATGGCTATGTCTTGGTCCTGCTAAATCTAGAAAAAGAGTTCTCAAACCATACAAGGACATAGAAACAATAGCCAAAAATGATCCCAACAGACAAGACATTTTGAAAAAATATTTACTAGACACATACTACCCAAAAAGGAGTATCACTTTGGAAACCATGTGTCTATACCACAGAGCCCAAAACTTTGCATACAAAAATAATATAAAACCCGATGAAAACAAAGGTAGATATAGAGTGACAGATTGTGAAGGCAGCTTAGTGAAACTTACCAAACAAAGCTTAATTAATAATATCAAATTGTCATTGAAAACTCCTCAACAGAAAGAACTATATTACATGTCCCTGCTACAACTTTTTAAACCATGGAGAAATGAAGAAGAGATACTAGATAGATAACTATGACTGCTATGAAGACGCTTTCAAAGCAAATGAAAGCACTATCACCAATGTGAACTTTATGCAGTACAAAACAATGTTGCACAATGAACAGCAACATGAAGAAGAACCCCAGGCCCAACTAGATAAGGACACTTCTGACAGTAGTCAACCTTCTGTAACAGGAATTCAAGAACCACTGGGACAGCCACTGATAGCAAATGAGGCAGATTAGCTATGACAGAAGTAGAAAACACCATGTGGCACTATGAAGAAGATACAGAAGACTTAACTGTACTACAATCAAATCTTAACAAAGACCAGCACACCATTTTTGAAAAAGTAACAAAAGAAATTGCACATGGTGTACAACACGAAAATAAAGAATGTACCTGCCAAAATTACAAGCCTATACTGCTATACGTCAGTGGTGAAGCTGGTTCTGACAAGAAATTCTTAATCAAAATCATCAGCAAGTTCCTTCAACAATTGACAAACAACAAACTGCCCCCACAGGTTTAGCTGCCTACAACATAGGTGGTGTCACTTTACACCGATTACTACTCCTTCCAGTAGAACATCAAAACAAATTAGACTATTACACACTTTCTACAGAAGCTGCGATGGAACTATGCAGAGTATTAAAACAAATGAAAATGCTACTAATAGATGAAGTGAGCATGGTCTCCAACCTAATGTTGTCTTTGATTCACCTCGGATTGCAAGAAGTACTTAAAACAAACAAAGAACTCTTTGGAGGAAAACAAATTATTATTTTCGGAGATCTTCTTCAATTTACACCAGTGAAAGGTGAACCTATTTTAAAAATCTTAGGTCACAAACTCTGCCATAAAACTGTTGGCAGCATAGGAAATGTCAACCTTTGGCAACATTTCCAATACAGAGAATTAACAGAAAACATGCGCCAATCTGCAGACCTCACTTACGCTAACATTTTAAAAAGTATTAGAGCTGGTGTACTATCTCAAGAAGCACAAGCAATTTTAAAAACCTGGCACATCCATGCACTTTATGGCAATAACTCATGTGCTACTGATGTTATGAAACAATTAGCGCACAAAAATGTCAATTGTATGGCCTTAATGCCAACTCTTGCAAGCTGTTCCAAATTCAATGAAACAATGTTGAAAAAAGAAATGCAACCAATAATTGAAATTTGCTCCACAGACAAACTGGACATACATGGAATGATACTACCCATGTGTCAACAAGCCACAACAAGACTAAATACGTTAGAAAATGTTATCTGCAACACAGCTGGGTTGGAGAAAATATTTAAATTATCTTTAAACTGTAGAGTAATGCTTAAACGTAACCTTGACGTGCAGCAAGGACTAATTAATGGAGCATTGGGTACAGTTGTTGGCTTTCAAACATACCCCCATGACAACAACATTCAGTTTGTTAATATTCTCTTTGACAAACTTTCAGAAGTAAAAAGGATAGGGCGCTCAACAGCTCGATTCCTTCTCTTCAAAGACATGTATGTACGCCAAGAACAATTTTCTCTAACTCTTGCATATGAAGTCACCATTCATAAATCCCAAGGTCTTACCCTAGAGAAAGCATTGATAGATATTGGTAACATAGGGCCTCATTACAAGAGTGGCAGAATGGGTTAACGGGTGCATCAAAAGGATGCGGACCCATTAACACCATTCTGCCACATTACGAGGTCCCCTCATGGGACCTGGTAAGTTACGCCTGGTCAAACCAGGCGTCTTTACCGGGTCCCGCGAGGGGAAGAGGGATCAAACAACGGGCCGCTCGTAATAGGCCCATTGTTTGCTCCCTCTCCCATTCCCATTCAGCCCTATGGGGGCTGAAATGGGAATGGGGAAGGTCCGGGCCCGGGTTCCTTGAGGGAGGAATTACCGAGCCCTCCGAACTCGGAATGGTCCGGTAATTCCCCATTCTGGGAACCCGGGCCCAGACCCAATAGCGGCATGGCTACCGCCAAAATCGTAATGAGGCCCATAGTCTTTAAAGAAGGCATGAGCTACATAGCACTATCACGCTTACGTGCACTTGATGGTCTATTTCTAATCAACTTTGATATAAGTAAAGTAAACGCTGATATTCCTTGCATTTTACAATACAATAGACTACGCTCACTATATACCCCCCACCTAAAATCATATCCTGTTCCACAAAAAGGAAAACATTGTAAAAGAAAATTAATTGAAACTGAAATGCAACAGGATCTGACTGCAAATCCTCCAAAGAGAGTAAAAAAAGCTAATACTTCATCAATTACCACGACCAAAGAAGAACCTATTAGTCAAAGTAATCAGGTACTTCTTCAAATAAGCAATACACACTCTGAAAAAATGACTTGGACACAGAACTATCTGGTCCATTCAAATTTTCAAATTTAACTGGTGTAAGTTGCTACACAAATGTAGCAATGAATATTCTATTTCAATTGCCACCAATTGTTGACAACGTTTACTTACACAGTACAGACCATTTGTGTTTGCAAATGTTAGTCCTTCATAGAAACGCAACAAACAATCCTGACAACACGTATAGTGTTCACGGAATAAGACAAGAATTGGACTACTGTGCAGGAATGGTGAAATTCCCTTTAAACTCACAAGAAGATCCACAAGAATTTCTAATGTACTTGCTACAAGTACTGAAAAGCAAAAACATACCAATAATCGAAATCTTCCAGATTTCATACATGTGGAAACATACATGCACTCTCTGCAACAATGTGACACAAGAACAAATCCCTAATGAGCGCTTCATGTATGTATCCATACCTAATTGTGAATCCATTCCATTTCAGCAACTTGTACAAAATGCAAACCATGGCAGATTATGTACTACCTGAAATTCAGATAATCTCTCCACCTTACTTATACAAACACATAGTAACTACTTAATACTAATGCTTCTATGTTACAATGCAGATGGTACCAAAAACAACTGCAAGCTGACTAGATTCACACACGGTCAAGTATCACTTGGTAAGAAAACCTTCACAACAATAGGTACAATCTACCACGCAGGAGCCACAACCAATGCAGGTCTCTACACTGCATATATTAAAAGAAATGTGGATGGTTCGAATGTAATCATAGTACCATTACTCTAAAGAAGAGATTACCAGAAAATCTTACAAATGCTTATTTAATCTTCCTAAAACCAAAATTTAATAACTAATCTGTACTTGAACATTAACAAAATTCTATTAAAAAACTATAAACCCAGATACTCATTCCCATCACTGGTGATTACACAGCAGACACCAAATCCCTGAATGATGTCTATCTAGTCATCCAGGCCTGGATGGCTCAACACGAACTATGCCTTATCGACAAGTCAGAGCTCCTATTACTAGGATCAACTCAACGCCGGAACAAATTAGACCCAGCCTACAAGTCTTTCATCATTGACGGTAATGTCATCAAGGTCTCTAAAGACACTAAAACTCTTGGTGTCTTCCTGGACTCCACCCTCTCTCTGAACAGACAAATAAATGCAGTAAGGTCAGCATCAGCCTACACATGCAAACTTATCACCGCCTGCAGACCTTTTCTGAACCCTCATAACTGCATTACCCTTGCTAGAACACTCATTATGTCCAAAATCTATTACTGCAGTGCCCTCTACCTAGGGGCTAGCCAGCCTAACCTCAATAAACTGAAAACCTTTCAAAATAATGCCATAAGGGCAGCTCTCAATATTCCCAGACGGTCTCACATTTCCAAGGTCAGATCTGAGCTATGCTGGCTCCCGGTAAAACAAAGACTTGCCCTGAAAACTCTAGCCTTGACTCATAAATGCATGGATAACAAAGCCCCACTTTACCTCTGCACTCGTCTCACACTTCACACCTCCTCACGACCTACTAGATCAGCTCAAACTCACAGCCTAATCCTGCCCAGGTTTAAACTCCAAAAAGCGGGTGGGGTGAGCTTCCCTGTCCTAGCTTTAAAACTTTGGAACACTCTGCCTACCCCCATCAGAACTGAGCCTTCGTTCCTAACTTTCAAGAACAATACCAAATCTTGGCTGTTCACACAGAGTCTATAAGCCCCTTCACTAGATTTGCTACTGACTTGTAATATATCTCATGCTTGTATATACTTTATAATGTATGTGTATTCTATTTTATATTGTGTATATTGTTTATATTGTTTATATTGTAACTTTTACCTAAGAATATGCGCCCGGTTGCCCAAGAGCCTGGCTGCGCTTTACAAATAAAAAATAAAAAATAAACAGAATACGCCAAAAGGTATCTAACTGGCCCAAGATTCTATAACAAACAACAGATAAATGAATACCACTAAATTGTAACAAAAAATAGACAGTTAGAATAGGTATCTAGCTGCTTCAGAAATCTGCAACAAGCCAACAGATAGAACATTGACCAGAAACAACAAGTGAACACTTAAAGGAAACAAAGAAATAGACTGTAGCATAATAAAAAAAGTTTTTTTTTAATCCGACAAGGAGTTCTTTTCTCACAGATCTAATGATTTGAAAAACAAACACAGAAACTGAGCAAAATGCACAGTACACTGGTTTGTAAAACAAATATGAGGGTCCAAAAAAAAGCTGAAATGTCTATTATGCAAAGTAGTAAGTCTTTATAGAATACATACACTAACATGCTCTTTTCTTTTATCACAGCAATTGAAAAAGAATATTTCCTCCAGGTACCAAACTCATGTAAAAAATATATTGAATCTCAACAAATCAAACAGTAAGTATAATTTCAAACATGTGCTAGCTATTCGAATCTATAGGTGTGATCTATGGCTGTGATATGCTGTGGTGGTTGTGGCCAGGGCCTAGAGTCTTGGATGTATAGCCTACAGCCTACGGCAGGGGTGCACAACTGATTTTGACAGCGGGCCGAAAGTACCCTACATGATGGCTATAGTGGGCCGAAAAGTAAATGTGGGTGGGGCGGTAGGCGCGGTGGGGCGTGGCGTGGCAAGAGGCTTTTTCAACCCCTAATTTTTATTAAACACTATGCCCCATAGCCCCCACACCTCAAGCAAACACTATGCCCCATGGCTCCCATCCCTCATGCAAACACTATGCCCCAAGGCCCCCACCCCTCAAGCAAACAATATGCCCCATGGCCCCCACTCCCCAACCAAACACTATGCCTCAGGGCCCCCACCCCTCATGCAAACACTATACCCCAAGACACCCACCCATCAAGCAATCACTATGCCCCATGACACCCCCCTCATGCAAACACTATGCCCCATGACATCCACCCCTCATGCAAACACTATGCCCCATGACACCCACCCCTCATGCAAACACTATACCCCATGACACCCACCCCTCATGCAAACACTATGCCCCAAGACACCCACCCCTCATGCAAACACTATGCCCCATGACACCCACCCCTTATGCAAACACTATGCCCCATGACACCCACCCCTCATGCAAACAATATGCCCCATGACAGCCACCCCTCATGCAAACACTATGCCCCATGACACCCACCCCTCATGCAAACACTATGCCCCATGTCACCCACCCCTCATGCAAACACTATGCCCCAAGACACCCACCCCTCATGCAAACACTATGCCCCATGACGCCCACCCCTCATGCAAACACTATGTCCCATGACACCCACCCCTCATGCAAACACTATGCCCCAAGACACCCACCCCTCATGCAAACACTATGCCCCATGACACCCACCCCTCAATCAAACACTATGCCTCGTGACACCCACCCCTCATGCAAACACTATGCCCCAAGACACCCACCCCACAAGCATACAACATGCACCCATACAGACCTGAACCCCCACCCCGAACTCAGCACACAAACCCACAAGCATACACCATGCACCCATACAGACCCGGAACCCCCCAACCCCAACTCAGCACACAAACCCACAAGCATACACCATGCACCCATACAGACCCGAACCCCCCCACCCCCAACTCAGCACACAAACTCACAAGCATGCACCATGCACCCATACAGATCCGGACCCCCCCACCCCCCATCGCAACCTACACTGAACGTGCACACAACAACAACAAACATTCAGGCAGACCCGACCCCTCCAACCCCCCTCAGCATCTCAACATACACTTCACTTGCACACAAACACATTCAGGCAGACCCGACACCACCCTCCACATCTAAACACACACTGCATTTGCACACAAACACATTCAGGCAGACCCGACCCCCCCCGCATCTCAACACACAATCCACTTGCACACAAACACATTCAGGCAAACCCGACCCCCACAACCCCTCTGCATCTCAACACACACTGCACTTGCACACAAACACATTCAAGCAGACCCGACACACACCCCTCCCCCGCATCTCAACCTACACTGAACTTGCACACAAACACATTCAGGCAGACCCGACCCCCACGCCCCCTCCGCATCTCAACACACACTGCACTTGCACACAAACACATTCAAGCAGACCCGACACACACCCCACCCCCGCATCTCAACATACACTGAACTTGCACACAAACACATTCAGGCAGACCCGACACACACACCCCCTCCACATCTCAACACACACTGCACTTGCACACAAACACATTTAGGCAGACCCGACACACACACCCCCTCCGCATCTCAACACATACTGCACTTGCACACAAACACATTCAAGCAGACCCGACACCCCCCCCACCCCTGCATCTCAACATACACTGCAGACATACAAATACAAACACACCCATACACACCCGTCAAACCCCACCACCTCCGCATCTCAACATACATACAAAAACAAAAAACACAGTAAGGACGGACCCGAGACAGACACACACACACACAAACATACAGCCCCCCCCACCTTGTACTTACCCAGACGTGCTGGAACGCTGGCGAGGCTTCTGGCACTATGGCTGGCGTGGGCGTGACAAGGCTGAAATGCCTTCCGGCATCAAGCCTTACTGGCCACGCCAGCCGTAGTGCTGGCACACCATTGGTGCAGCACACACGCACTATGTGGCTCGTAGGAGCTGCGTGGTTCGTGTGCACTGAACCAATGAGGGCCAGTGTTTTGTCCAGCCCGGAAGACAACAAAGACTTTCCTAATGGAGGGCAGCCAATGCTGCTGCTTGCGGGCCGCCCTCCATTAGGAAAGTCTTTGTTGCTGGCGGGCCGGACAAAACGGCATGGCGGGCCGCAACTGGCCCATGGGCCGTATGTTGTGCACCCATGGCCTACGGCCTGCGGCCATTCACCCAAGACTCTAAACCCTAGCCACAACCACTGCAGCATATCACAACCACAACCACTGCACCATATCACACCATTACTACCTTATAACTTCAGTACTTATAACCTTGATCTTGAGTGCATGGCCTTTGGCCATGCACCCAAGACTCTAGATCCTAGCCACAACCAGCACAGTATATGAAACCCATGGTGGCTTATAACTTCAGTGCTTATAACTTTGTTCTTGGATGCATGGCCTTTGGCCATACACCCAAATCTCTAGCCCTGCCCACAACCACCTGACAGATATTTGATTCTATGGGTGTATCTATGGATGTGATATGCTGCAGTGGTTGTGGCCAGGACCTAGAGTCTTGGGTATATGGCCTACGGCCTGCGGCCATGCACCCAAGACTCTAGGCCCTGGCCACAACCACCACAGCATATCACACCCATGGTGACTTATAACTCATTATCACACCCATAGAATCACACATTTTAACTGCAGCATATACTCAATTTGCAACCAAGACTCTAGTCCCTTCCCACAACCACCTAATAGATATTCGATTCTATGGGTGTGATCTATGGTTGTGATATGCTGTGGTGGTTGTGGCCAGGGCCTAGAGTCTTGGGTGTATGGCCTACGGCCTACAGCCATGCACCCAAGACTCTAGGCCCTGGACACAACCACCACAGCATATCACAACCATGGTGATTTATAACTTAGTATGATACCCATAGATTGAACATTTTTAACTGCGGCATATACTCAATGTTAAAGTGCGCTGACACCACGCCTGTCTTTAGAACAGTTTCAACTTGCCTGCGCACAGCACGGACGGGAGTACTATCCTTAAGACACCCCTAATTTTCAGTAATTACGAACATCCCGGACAGCGCGGGCATGGCTAATACATCATTAGCACCTGCCACCTAAACAAATACAGTATTTCACCCATCTTTTCCTCCCTAAATCTCCCCAAGCACTCTTGCACACCAAAACACTCCCCAAAACTGCCTTTCACTGCAGTTCGCCGCCGTGCTGTCGCCAGATCCAAGACGGCGGGTGCATCGGAGCAATCTGACACACATCACGCCTCACTCCAGCCAATCGATGGACATGTTGCGTGTCCGCGGACATGACGCGAGCCCATTTGCCAATCAGTGTCCTGCCCGTGTAGCGAACAGGGAAGTGTCTCCACTCAGCGGACATAGATATCACTAATTTGTTCAGACCTAATTTTTGATCATTTTAAAGAAAACTACTGGACGGATTTTCACCAAATTTACAAAAGCACGCTTTCGGGACCAAGCCCCTGATCCTGCTGCAAATTTGTTGAAAATCCATCCAGCAGTTTTGGCTGCAGGCGTGCGCAATGTTTTCCCCCATTCAGTCCATGGGAAAAAAAGACGTTTTTGGACCCCCCTATAACTTTTTCCCCCCTGGACCAAACCTCACCAAACTTTGCAGAAAAATTCAGAGTGGGCCATATACTTTTTGCAAAGTTTGGTAAGGATTCGTCCAGGGGGAGCAGAGGTATAAGCCGCCCAAAAAGTGCTCTTCCTATGGGATTATCAACTTAACCATAACTAAACCATAACTACACGGCCACTACTGTGGCCGTGTAATATATATATCTCTCGGCCCGCGGTATTGGCCGTGTAGTTATGAAGTTGCTAATCTCATAGGAAGAGCACTTTTTTAGTGGCTTATAACTTTGCTCCCCCTGTAGGAATCCTCACCAAACTTTGCAAAAAAAGTACATGGCTGGCTCTGAATTTCTTCGCCAAGTTGGGTGAGGTTCTGTGCAGGGGTGGCAAAGTTATAGGGGGAACTCAATGTTTTTTCTCCATGGATGAATTTTCATGAAATTTGCGGCAGGAGTGGGGGCTTTGGTCAGAAAGCAAGCTTTTGTGTGTTTGTTAGAAATCTCGGAACAAAGTGTAATTGGCCTGCGGTACTCCATGCTGTCGGCGAAGAGTGGACGCGGCCGGCGGTTGGCTGGAGGGAAGCGTGCTGTGAGTCAAAGGTTTTGGGAAACACCAACATGGTGTATTAGAGGATAGTGGCACGCCGAAGACGTTGGAAAACATGGTTTGCAGGATCGGCTGGGTGAAAGTGGGCAAAGCAAAGATATTGGCAATGTTTTGTGCTGTAGGCTATGGCTGCCGGTGGTTATGTGACTTAGTGTGTTTGCGTTGATTTATGGTGGTGGGTTTGTGGGGAATTGTTGCCATGCTTGTCTGACTTGGCTTGTAGTGGTTGTGGGTAAGGCATAGCCTTTTTACTGCATGGGCATGGCATGTAGAAAGAGCCTACGGTTTGGGCACCACCCCGCAATGTAATACCTCTATGCAGCTGAGTTTGGTCACACCGTTGTTGCAAGGGAGTCCGTAACAACATGGGGAAAGTGAAGTGTTGTGTGGCAGCACACTGTTGCAATATGGACCATTCCTTCAGCTACTGACATACACTGCATTGGTGGTTAGGTGCATAAGGGACTATCATATGTTGGTCAGTGTAGGTAGACTGTATAGGGGATGGGAAGTGCATTGGAGATAATATGAGGATATTTGCAGTCAGAGTGCTATGTTGTATTGTGCCTGCAAAACCCAAACTGGCTTGTGTGCATGGCTGGGGCGCTTGGATATAGCAGGGTGGGCACTGGTTGGAAGTAGGTAACAGAAAGTTGTCTTGATTGGGTTCATTACAGTACCAATATGTACCTGTGGACAGAAAAGGTAAGTGGTCAAATGTTTCCATGCATGGGTCTATTGCTTTGCAGTGTGTGTGGCGTAGGAGTAGGCTGTTGCTAACAAACCGGCAGCGCAACACTGCTATTTATGGGAGTACTGTATGTGGAGTGGAGACATATGTACAAAGAGTCACTTTGGATTAAGTCATTTGCATCAGTTATTATAAGCATACCGTGTGCCATACCATACACTTGTAAATATGTAAGTGTCCTAAGGTCCGCACCTTTGCAGAATCACTGGAGGACAGTGTAGTTCGCAAAGGAGCATTGGTGAGAGAAGACACCATTTGTGCTAGGAGTGGTGTAGCCGTGAACAGTGCCTTGCTTCAGGGATTGTAGTATGAATGTGGAACATGAAAGTATTGTTTTACTGCGTAACGTTTGTGTCATGGCCCATGTATGCAGATCGTAACAAATAAAGCTTTGTGGGGTAGGTGTGCAGGTGACACCCTTCAGAGGCTATTGGGGATGGGGAATGTATTGCAGGTGATATAGGGATTTGTGTAATCGGTGCACCATGTTGTGTTGGCAAGCACATACTGCAGTGTATGGATGGCTATGACCCTTTAACGTAACAATGTGGACATTTTTCGGAAGTAGGTTTCAGAATGTTACCTTCTTTGGGTCCGTTCTTATACTGATATGTAACTTCAGCAGGCACGATTGGAAATATGTATGTCTCCTGTGGGTGCTCACTGTCAAAACATGGTTGTGGAGGTGGCGTGAAGTGACTGCACTTGAATATGGTGTACGTCATTGGCCTTGTTGCCATTCATGGACTGAGATGCCAAAATTAATGTACAGTATGGTATATCCCTCATAATACCCTGTACTTTGTGAGCAAAGGAAGGTAGTGAGACATGACACAAGTTAATTACCATTACACATGTAAAGTATGGATAATGTACAGTCCAACACACATACATTTGCAGCCGACAACATCATGAACGCTGTTAAGTCCAGCCATATACAGGATGGCAGGCCATCTGACTGTTAACTCTGTTTGGTGTACTTGTTGAGATGGGCAATGGAAGCGGCTGGAGCTTTTAGTGTGTGCAATTTTAATGTGTGCATCGCTTCCGTTACCTATGCCTATGTGCCGCATACACCATCGCAGCAGTCACTGGCATCAGTGACTCTACTTGTGTACAGTCGTTCCTCATGGTGTGCACTCTAGGTATTTATTTTATGTGCGTGGCAAGCGTAGCACACTCTGTCATGTGAGCACCTAGCTCTGGAAAGGAACAAAATAAACAAAAGCAAAAGCCGACATGCCCACACAGAGTATATGGTTCCAGAACATTCTGTACTTTAGTAACAATACAGTGAATGGTTGGAAGTGCTTTATTTTGCCACAGAATGTAAACGACAACGTGCATTCACCTATCTTTTATTTTGTAAACAAAATCCAGTGACCAATGCCATCTGTACAATTCTGTACTTCTGTTCTCATCTAGCAAAGTGGGTAAAGGAGTATGCAGTGGTTCGTGGTGGCCCGTGTGGAAGAATCCATTTTCTTTGAAAGGTAGAGAAGGTAGAATCTGGTTCCTCTGGGATGCCTTACAGTATAAAGATTTGCAGGTTGGTTTCAGTGGTCGAAGTGTAAGAAAAGAAGCAGTGGAACTATGTTCCCTGCTGGCCTGCCCCGCTCCTCACAAACCCCATTGCCCTGCCCCCTCCCACACACAATACAAACCCCCAAACACATGTGCCTGCTGTTTAAGGGAATGTTCAGTGCACTGCACTGAAAGTGCAAGTTTCAACTACTTCCTACACTGTTATTTTAAAATGAAACCGTTCCGGAACAGTTTCTTTTTAAAATAAAAGTATAGGAGCTGTAAAACCTAATTTTAAAAAGTAGAGGAGCACCGCTCATAACCGCTCCCGCTCACTTCGAGCACTGGTTGGTTCGTAAAGCAGGAACCACAAGTGGACATACCTGGCCATATCGGTTGGCCCAGATAATAATGATGGAAAAGAAATTGCTTAAGATAATTTTCCAATGGTTGGTCCACCAGTCATCTATTGGAATATGGAAGGGGTGCCACACGCAGTAAGGTGCAAGATATCTGAGTAGAAAGAGGAATAAGATTAGATGTAAGTAGCGGGTATTAGTTGCAGCGTACAGGACAAAACTTTGTGGGAAGGATAATGTAGTAATAGCTGCCTGCCTGATGGACCATGAACTGTGTGTTAATGCATAGCATCATATGTTAATGCACTGCCTTGGTCTCTGGTTTGAAGGTAATACTGTGATTGTACGGCTGTACGCAAGAAAATGTCTTGAAACCGTTTGGGACTAGATGCTGTTTTCATTTGTTTTACAAAAGTTGACAGTGGTAGCAAGTATAGTTGGACCCACGGCACAATGTGTCTGTGTGTCTGCAAAGAAAGTAATACACCAAGAATCCTAATGGGGGTCACCTCGGATTGCTGGAGAATGGAGGTGCTGCTTTGGTAAGAAGTATGTCAGTGAAATGTGAGCTGTAGATGTTTGTGTGCCAGTTCACCGTTGCGTGCACCTGTGGCCGTTATAACATTCAGTACACTGAGGATGCGAAGACGTAGTAATTGTGTGAAAGGGTATACAAAGGGCACAACAGGGAATGTAGCAGTGTACAAGTGCGCAGAAGGTATGGTGCTTTAGTGTACGACTTGTGTTTCATGTTCATCTTGCCTTGTATGTCTGCATTTAGAGGGTGTGGGGAAGAATGGCAGCAAAAGAAAGTACAATGACAGTTGCAATTTACCGGGAATGGTGGAGACATGGCAGTGTAACAGTGTTTTTTTCACTGCCGTCACAAAGGTATGTGTAATGTACAGAAAGAAAGTGAGCAGTAGAGTAGATTTTTAAATATGCATACTGAGGAGCAGGTTAATAAATATTAATCATAATACACATGTGATGTAAAGGTGTACGTAAGATGTAAAATTGCAGTGTACGACATATGGGATCATTGCAGACTACCTTTGGGCAACATGGACAGAGGGACTGCAGTATAAGTTGTGTATCTTGTTTTGCTAGACTTCTATACAATATCTCACCTTGGAGCTAAACATGCTACCCTCTCAAGGCTGTTTTATAATGAGCGTGTGTCCTGTTTAAGGAGAGGTATGTTAGGTTTCGATTTCCGAACCTGATGCAAGAAAAAAAGAAAGGAAACAGCCGGCAACTTGTTTTGATTGTAGCATGTATTTACCAATGTTGGTAGTGTCATTACAGTGAGGTTAGTGCAACGTACAAGCTGATATGATGGTGCCGTACAAATGGTGCAGTGAATGCACAGATGGCAAAATATATAAAATGTGATTTTACAATGAGTAAGGACTAGTTATATGTGCAGTGTGTTACGAGGCAACGGTGGGCGATTTTAGACTGTGTTCCTGGTTCAGAAGATGTGGGTGGGTGGTCCATTGTATGCAGTTTGGTGTCGTGCTGCATGACCTTGTTTGGGGCTACTGTTCAGGAAAGGAAAGGAGTTAGTGTGAACGTTTGTCTAACATTGTAAGGTGGTTATGGGCTTTAAATGGTGTTTTCTTTACACAATAAAAAAGGGAAAGAGAAGTTTAAAAAGTTAAGCAGTAAGGCAGTGGTTGCAATATGGCTGGGGAACTATGATCTATGCGCTGCAGTGAAATATGGGTTGGATATGTTTCTTGGAAATGGTGTACATAACAATGAAAATGACCTAATGGCTTACACAGTGCCAGTGGAAAGCAAGGAGCCAAATGTTGCAGCAGTTAAGACAGTTACGTAAGATGTATTGATGCATGCATGAAGTTGTATTGTTGTTGTGCAGATTGTAGGGTAGGTTTCTGTCATGTTGTTAATTCAGTGTGTGCACTTACGATAGGCTTCATTGACCAGTGTACGTAGGAAACAGGTTATGTATTCTGTGGAAGAAATAGCAGCCAATGTCAACTGTAGTGTCTAAGGGGTAGGTGGCTGTGTTATGTGTAGGGGTAGTGGTGCGTGGATAGATGTCTTTATGTATAGTTCTGCAGTGAAGCGGCAATAGTGGGAAGGGTGTACAATATTTAGTGTATGGCTGGAGGCCCTACAATGTACAGGGTGTAGTGAAGTGTGTAGGGGGTAGGCACAAGCTGCATAGTGTAATATAGGTGTGCCTTGTGAATGATGGTATTTGTATGTGTATAGCAGATATAAGTGCACTTAATGCACTTAGGATATTGTAGAGAAGTATAATAGCAATCATTCCAGCCTTACTGTTTGGTTTGAGGAAGGCCTGCACTGTGTTTTGTGTATGGAGTGTAAAATGTTATGGTACTGGTTGCTGCATTATCTGTGGGAAAAGAAAACAGAATATGTTAGCACAGGTATTTCGTTTGTTAGCAGTCCACTACATAGCATACATTTCTTTATTTTGTGGACCTTCATAACTAGTAATTCCTAAGTACTGTGCTTTGAACCAGTGTACTGTGTAATCAGCACAGTTCCTGTGGTTCTTTGCATAATCATTGGGTATATGGGAAAAAAATCCATTCTGGGTTAAAAATGAAAAAAAAAAATCAAAATGTCATTGCTGCTATGGTGCACAATGAATGATAGTGACATTTGGAATGGTTACAGCACTTTTTAAGGTGTACTGTTGAAGTAGGAGGAAATGTAATGGTGTATGATATCTGGACTACACATGTTGGTAGGATGGGTGGCGTTGTATAGCAGGTGGTGATTTGTAAATGTTTACCTGCTTCCTTTTTGTACCACTGTTTATGTTTATGCATTTGGTTGCTGCTGGTGCTTTGCAAGTATTATGAAATTGGTCTGTGCCAGTGAAGAATTCTGACGGTAGTTAGGTACCTGTTGGCGTACTGTAACTGCTCATACTTTGGAAGTGTTTGACGCTATGTTTGTAGCACAGTAGTTGTTGAAGGTTGAGTTGGGTAGTTGTGATGCTGCTGTTTACAGTGTCCCGTTTGTAAAGAGTACATAAAGAAGCTTGTGCATTCCTGTGGTTACTTGGACATCTGTGTACATTTTGAAGTGGTACTGTCCAATTGCAGAATTACGTGGTGATATGTCCATATGTGTTGGAGTTGTATGACTATTGTTGGAGAGCTGGTGACTGATTTGCGTAAGTGGTGATTTTAGAGGTTACTGAGGATAGTTTTGAACCCTCATACTTAGCACTTTCCCTTCCACTTATTCAGTGTAAAATACTGGTACTGTGCTTTGTGTACATGTACCGTTTGTGTGACTGTACCCCTTGGGTTCATTGTGGATAAAATTGTCCAACAGATACTGTAGTGCTTTAGATCAATATTATGGAAGGAAACATTTTTTTAGTCCTCTTACGAAGGTACTGGTTGGTGCTGGGGAGTAAGTTATAGTAGGTTTGCACATCAACAAGTACATTTTGGCTTCAAGAATATTAAGTAGGCATTTGCAAGATTTGCAGGTAGTTTGTGCTTTGGACAGATGGAAGTATCATTGCATTCCCACCATGACATTTGCTTTCTAATGTGTGCAGTATAGTGGCCACCATTGGTGGAGTCCCCTGTGTGGTAGATTATGGCTACAGTTGTGAAGGTTTTTTTGTAAAGTGATACCTGTCCATGTGTAAAGGCAGTAAGTTTGCAGTTGTTTTTGGTACCGTCATCATTGCATCTTAAGAGCATTAATATCACATATTGAATATGTGAGTGTATATGTAGCGTTGAACGAACATCAGAATTGCACGACGTACACCACATGCTATGGTTTGCATTTTGCACCCATAGCATGAAAGTTGTTGAAATGGAATGGAGTCACAGTTAGGTATTGATACACTCATGACAAATGTGTTACGGACTTGCTCCTCAATGGCATGGTTGCAAAGAGTGCATCTATGTTTCCACATGTGGGAAATGTGAAAGATTTCATTTATAAGTATATTTTTTTTCTTTCCAGTATTTGTAGTAAGTACATTAGATATTCCTGTGGACCTTCTTGTCGGTTTAAAGTGAATTTCACCATTCCAGCACTGTAGTCCAATTCTTGCCTTATTCCTGCGACACTGTAAATGGTGTCAGGATGACTTACTGCATTTCTGTGAAGGACGAGAATTTGCAAACCCAACTAGTCTGCACCATTTAAATAAATGTTTTCACCAACTGCTGGTATTTGGAATAGAACATTGATGTTTACATTTGCATATGTTTTGCACAGCTGCTGGTATTTGGAATAGAACATTGATGTTTACATTTGCATAGCAATTAACACCTGTTGTTTTGGAAAATGTGAATTCTACAGGTACTTCTGTGTCTGAACCCTCTGATGTGTACCTGGTTTCTTTGAGAAGCATTTTTTTTTGTGGGTGGAGTTGAGTATGCTTTGTCCATTTTACTCCTTTTGTATGTGCTTTTGGTAGTTGCTGTAGTATGAATTTCCTTCAATTTCTTTGATGGTAGAGTGGCAAAATCATTTAGTACTTCTGATGGAATAAGCCTTCTTTTCAAAACTTTCAGTTTCTGAGGAATAGGGTACATGTTTAGATGGGTGTGTACATTGTACATAGTCTACTGTACTCTATGATGCAAGGAATTTCTGCACTGACTGCAGTTGCATCAAAATGAACCAGATACAGTCCTCCCAGTGTACGTAGCCGTGACAGTGCTACGTAACTCATGCCTTCTTTGAAGGCTGTTTTGCCAATATCAATCAATGCTTGATCTAACATTAGACCTTGCAATTTATGAATAGTTACTGCATAAGCAAGCGAGAGAGAAAACTGTTATCTGCGTACATACATGTCTTTGAAAAGAAGGAATCTCGCAGTTGTGCGTCCTATGTTTTTGATTTCTGAAAGTTTATCAAACTTGATGTATACAAACTGAATGCTGTTGTCCCGTGCCGTTGTCCCTTGGGTATGTCTGGAAGCTCACAACTGTACCAAGTACTCCATTAACTAAATCTTGCTCTACGTCAATGGTACGCTTTAGCATAACTCTACAGTTGACACACAAAGTTAACATTTTCTCCAAACCAGCTGTTTTGGAGATGGAGTTCTCCAAAGCTTGTGGTCGTGCTATGCCTTGTTGACACATAGGTATTGTCATACCGTGTATGTCCGCTTTGTCTGTGGCATGAATTTGCACTAGTGGTTGTTTTTCTTTTTGCAGCATTGTTGCATTAAATTGTGCACAGCTTGCTAGAGTTGGCATTAAGGCCATACAGCTGACATTTTTCTGAGCTAATTGTTCCATGACATCAGAAGCACTTGTGTTACACCGATACAGCTCATGCATCCGTTTACTATTGAAGGTGGGCTGGGCCTCCTTTGATTGTACAGCAATCCGTATGTTTTGAAAAATGTTGACATATGTGAGGTCTGAAGACTGACGCATGTTTTGAGTTAGTTCTATGCATTGGAAATGTTGCCAAAGATTTACATTCCCAATGCTTTGACAGCACTTTTTGTGTCCTAAGGTTTTGAAGATAGGCTCACCTTTGTCTGGTGTCAATTGAAGGAGATCTCCGAAAACAATGGGCTTCATTACGAGTTTGGAGGCAGCCTGGTGCTATTAGCACCATGGCTGCCTCCAAACCGGGCTCCATTACCGGGTTCCTTCAATGAGGAATTACCGGGTCATTCCAACATTAGAGGATCCGGTAATTCCTCCTTGAAAAAACCATTCCCCATTCCCATTTGAGCCCCCATAGGGCTCAATGGGAATGGGGACAGAGGTAATAACGGGCATATTACAGATGGCCCGTTATTACCTGCCTCTTCCCCTCGGGGGACCCGGAATGGACATCTGGTTTTACCTGACGTCTGGTCTGGGTCCCGCAAAGGGAACCTGGTAGTCAGCGCTCACATAATGAAGGGTGCCGGTCCCATACAGGCACCCTTTATTACGTGAGCGCCAGCGTCGTAATGAGACCCAATGACTGTCATGAACCACCGATTCTGTCCATTCTGGACTTCGTGGTCCATGATGCATGAAGGTCTGAACTCCGTAATCCTTCCAACATGGCTGTCAATATCAAAACGCTGCTCACCAGCCCTTGCGTGTTACCTTCACCTTCCTACTAAACAGACATGCCCCCGCGGCTCTGCGGGTCTCAACGCTACTGCTTGGAGTAGTCAGACGTGTGTTGCCGGAGTCTGCTCGGTGTTCCCTTTCGAGTCCTTGTTCCCATCTTCCTGATTCCATCTCCCGTTCGTTCCCTCTCCTTGCCCTGCCTACCTTCCGCACTTCATTTCCTGGATCCTTTCTGTACTCGGTCCTACGATGTTTCCCGTTCTTCTGATCTCAAAACTGTTCTCTTCCTGGTTCCCGGTCCTGGATCTTTGAACGCTACCCAGCAAGCTTCACCCTCTTTCGAAGAGGTCTGAATGATGAGATAAAGGATGAATTAGCTAGGGTAGTTTGCCCAAGCTCTTTCCAAGCTCTCATGGACCTCTCCCTACAGATCGATTTCCGGATCCAGGAAAGAAAGGCAGAGAAAAGAAAGTCTAAGCCAACATCCCCAAAGGCAGCCACAGACCACCCCTACAAAAAAGAAGCCACTGCAGCAAAAGCCTCAGATCCAGAACCCATGCAACTAGGCGCCTTCCGAGGACCAATTACCCCCCAAGAAAGGATCAGTCGGATTAATACAGGACTGTGCATATATTGTGCCTCTGATAAACATCTTGTAAGAGAGTGTCCTATAGCGCCACCCCAGCGTTCGGGAAACGCCAGCTCCCGATCCTAAGTGGAGCACCGTTTTGGGAGAAAGATATCTGCTCCCCATCAGTTCCTTCCTTGAACTCCCCTGGACAGAACAATCTTGTGATTCTACAGACATTTCTGTCACCTTCAAAAAAAGAATCCTACCCCATCCTGGCCTTAGTGGATTGCGGGGCTATGGGCATTTTCATAGATCATGATTGGGCCGTCAGCCATCACATTCCCTGGGAAACCAGAGATAATGCAACCTGTTGAAGCCATTAATGGCAGACCCTTGTCTTCTGGACCCATAACACATCAAACCAAGGAGATTCTACTTTCGATAAACAACCATCAAGAGAAGATTAGAATTGACATCATAAGATCTGCCCACTATCCTATGGTTTTAGGCATGCCTTGGCTTCAGAAGCACAATCCATACATCAATTGGGGAGCAGGCTCCTTGTTTCTTGGTTCAGAACATTGTACGTCCCATTGTTTATCTCTTACCACCTTCCCCAGCCCCTCAGAAAAAACCCCAGGAACCCCAGCAATCCTCAGTTACCGTCTCCAACATCATCCAGATTCCCCAACCTTACCAATCATACTCAGAAGTGTTTTCAGCAGCCATTGTTCAATCTCTCCCACCTCACAGACCTGAGGATTGTGCCATTGATACTGAGCCTTCAGCAGTAATTCCTTTTGGAAGAATTTTCATTCTATCTGAGCCAGAAAAGAGGGCCCTCCGAGAATATTTGGACACCAACTTAACTAATGGAACTATTCGACCTTCCAAGTCCCCAGCGGGAGTTTCTCTCTTCTTCGTTCCTAAGAAAGATTCCAAGGAGCTTATACCATGTTTGGATTACTGTGGCCTCAATCAATGCACCCTCAAAGACCGTTACCCATTACTTCTCATTTCAGACATCATGGAGGCAGTAAGGGGTGCAGTCATTTTCACTAAACTCGATCTCAGGGGTGCCTACCATCTCATTCGTATAAAAGAAGCCGATGAGTGGAAAACAGCCTTCAGAAATCCCTTTGGCCACTTTGAGTATCTGGTCATGCGCTTTGGACTTGCTAATGCCCCCGCTGTATTCCAACGTTTCATGGATCGGGTTTTTTCAGACATGTTGTTCCTTTTTGTCATTGTATATCTTGACGACATACTGATTTACTCCAAGGATCCTCTGAAACACCATGAACACGTTAAGGCAGTCTTACAGCATTTACATGAACATAAGCTCCTGGCCAAGCCTGTAAAATTTATTTTCCATGTATCAACCGTTCACTACCTTGGATTCGTTCTTAGCCCCAAAGGTATCAGAATGGATTCTTCCAAGGTTGATTCCATCCTATCTTGGCCTGTTCCTACCACTGTGAAACACATTCAATCCTTCCTGGGGCTTGATAACTTTTACAGGAAATTCATACCTGCGTTTTCTGACAATGTACACCCTATTGTGACACTTAAAGAAAGACACTCCTTTTTAGTGGTCTTCAGCTCAGGAGGCGGCATTTCAACGATTGAAGTCGGAGTTCACTCGAGCCCCAATCCTAGCTCAACCTGATACAGATCGACCCTTCCTAGTTGAGACTGATGCTTCCGACTACGCCATCGGAGCAGTTTTGAAACAAGAACTTGATGACAAGATGGAACATCCCATTGCCTATCTCTCCCGTACCTTGACTCCGAGTGAAACACATTATTCCATCCTGGAGAAGGAGTTGCTAGCCATCCGACAAGCCTTCACTGACTAGCGTCATCTCCTCCTGGGAGCCAAACGCCCAGTACAAGTCCATACGGACCATCGGAACTTGCACGTCTTACAATCCCTGGAGTGCAGAAACAGCCGTCAGGCCCGCTGGGCCTTCTTTTTTACCTAATATCAATTTCAAATCCACCACTTTCCTGGAGCATGTAACCTCATAGCTGATGCCTTGTCCAGACGTCCTGATTATGAACCCCTAGAGGACCGTACCTTTCCCAAGATGTTTCCTAACACAGTGTTCGTTGCTCAAGCCATTACTCTCCTGGAGGATATTCGAGCCAAGACATTGTCTTCCGACCTTTGGAAGGAGTTTAAAGGAGGCAATCTAAGGAATCTCAAGATGAAGGACGGGTATCTATTCAAGGAAACCCGGCTGGCTATTCCCATACCAGAGCTGAGACAATAGATTACGTACTTATGCCATGATACCCTCCATTCAGGACACTGTGGAATCACCAACACCCTCTGTCTTATACAAAGACACTTCTGGTGGCCAAGGATGAAAGACAACGTAAGAATCTATGTCCAGTCCTGTGCAGTGTGCAATCAGAATAAATACGATAACAGAAGATCAGCGGCTCTCTTACACTAACCAGCAATACCAACAAGACCTTGGGAAATCATCGCCACAGAATTTATCGTGGAATTACCCCCAACCAGAGGATACACGTATAATGGTTATCATCGATTTGTTTACACATATGGCTCATTTTACACCTTTATACAAGCTGCCATCCTCATCTGAATTGGCTGGGATTTTTCTGGAACATATATTCAGGCTTCATGGACTACCTTCCAAAATCATTTCCGACAGAGGGCCCCAGTACATATCCCAGTTTTGGAAACAACTATGTCGGATATTGGGGATCCAGCGCGCATTGTCCTCGGGGTATCATCCACAAACCAATGGGGCAACTGAACGAGCCAACCAGACTTTAGAACAGTACCTTCGGTGCTTTGCCACCAAAGTCCAGGATGATTGGTCACTCTTGATTCCTGAAGCTGAGTTCGCATACAATTCGTATCATTCAGCTATCAAGACCAGTCCATTCTTTTGCAGTCAAGGATTTCAACCTTCAGTTCTACCATCCGTTCTTCAACATCCTACCTCGGTTTCTACGGTCGATTCCTGGATTGAAACACTGATCAATGTACACAAGGAAGCCAAGGAGCACCTGGAAAAGGGCCAAAAAGATGTCAAACAATATACAGACACTTCAAGAAGGCCTAATCCTTCCTATGCAGTCAGAGATAAGGTTTTGCTGTCTTCGAAACTCCTTCCTCGACATCTAAGACAAAATAAATTGGCTCCTAGGTATTACAGACCTTTCTCCAGAAAGGAAATTATTAATCCAGTGGCCTTGCGACTTCGACTTCCAGAGTCGTGGAAAAGGATTCATCCCGTCTTCCACACTTCTCTGTTAAAACCATTCATACAATTCACTCGAACTGCTCCACGATTTACTCCAGTAATTGTCAATAAGCAACTTGAATTCGAGGTCTCTAGGATATGCGACTCCAGGTACAGAAGAGGTCAACTCCAGTATTTGGTCGAATGGAAAGGATATCCTCCCAGTGAGCACACCTGCGAACCCATCTCAAACATGAATGCCCCCCAATTGATACAAAGATATCATCATATCCACCCAGACAAACCGGGAGGTGTGGGGCTTCGGAGAAGGCATACTGTCATGAAGCAATGATTACGTCCATTCTGGACTTCATGGTCCATGATGCATCGAGGTCTGAACTCTGTAATCCTTCCAAAATGGCCGTCAATATTGAAACGCTGCTCACCAGCCCTTGCGTGTTACGTTCAACTTCCTACTAAACAGCCATGTCCCTGCGGCTCTGCGCATCTCAATGCTATTGCTTGGAGTAGTCAGACGTGTGTTGCCGGAGTCCGCTCGGTGTTCCCTTTCGAGTCCTTGTTCCCATCTTCCTGATCCCATCTCCCATTCGTTCCCTCTCCTTGCCCTGCCTACCTTCCGCACTTCATTTCCTGGATCCTTTCTGTACTCGGTACTATGACGTTTCTTGTACTTCCGAGTCAGGACACTATTCTCTTCCTGGTTCCCGGTCCTGGATGTTTGAACGCTACCCAGCGTAGGACATTGTAATCCTTGCGCTGGAATCCGAAGACCTGCACACGGGCCTGTATAAATCCCGGACCGTACGAAAGAAGGAAGTCACTTCCAAGAAGGTCGCAAGTAAAGAGAAACAGGTGAGAAAGGGAGAGACTTGTGACAATGACATGCTGTCCTCCAAAGAGTTCTTCGTAGTCTGTTTTGAGTACCTCTTGCAATCTGAGGTGAATGAAAGTCAACATTAGGTTGGAGACCATGCTCAGCTCGTCTATTATGAGCATTTTTATTTGTTTCAAAACTCTGCATAGCTCCATACCAGATTCTGCTGAAAGTGTATTGTACTCTAATTTGTTTTGGTGTTCTACTGGAAGGAGATGCAATCGGGGTAGAGTGACTCCACCTATGTTGTAGGCAGCCAAACCTGTAGGGCCGGTTATAACCACAGAAAAGTTGTTGTTTGTTAATTGTTGTAGGTATTTATTGATAATTTTCTTTAGGAATGTTTTACCTGACCCAGCTTCACCAGTTACATACAGCAATACAGGTTTGTAGTTTTCACAGTTGCAAGTAATACCTTTGCGCTGTTTACCATGTTCAATGGTTTTACTTTCTTCTACAAAAATGGTACGCTGTTCACCGTTTAGTTGCGATTTAAGTACTTCCAACTCTTCTGTAGAGTGCTCATACTGAAGCATAGTTGTGGTTACCTCCGTCATGGCTAATTCTGCCTAATTTGCTATGACTGGCTCTCCAAGTGGTTCTTGGCTACCTGTTTGCGAAGGTTCACTGATCTCAGAAGTGTCTACAGTTAGTTGTACTTGAAGTTCTTCTTTTTGTTGGCGTTCACTGTCCAATATGATTTTGTACTGTATAAAGTTTTAATCTGTAATTGTACTTTCAGTGGCTTTGAAAGCATCTTCATAGGAGGTGTAGGTGGCTAATAAATCGTCTTCTATTCTCCATGGTTTGAAAGGTTGCAGTAGAGCCATGTAGTACAGTTCTTTGTGTTGAGGAGTTTTTAAGGACACATTCATATGATTAATTGGGCTGCATTTGGTAAGTCTCAGCAGGCTGACTTCACAACTTTCCATTCTGTATCTATCTTTTTCCACATTTTGGTGTAATGTTGTTTTTGTATGAGATGTTTTGGGCTACCTGGTACAAGCACAAGGCTTCTAAAGTACTACTTCTGTTTAGGTAGTATGTGTCCAATACATTGTTCTTCAAAATGTCCTGGCTGTTGGGATTGCTTTTGGCTATTGTTTGTATGTCTTTGTATGTTTTAAGTTCTCTTCTTCTGGATGCAGCAGGCCCAAGGCTTAGCCACACTATGTTGTCACATTTACCATATAAGGCTGCGCCATTTAGGCGGCCATTGGCTTCGTATCTGTCATATTCTCTATGGGAACGCATTTCAATGCCAAAGCTGTGCAATTTTTGTACCAGTGTTTTGTCAGGGGATATGTCATCCCAGAGGTCTTTTAGCTCTGTTTTCTCTGCTTTGGTTAAGTAGGCAGTGACATATAATGCAACAGCATTGTAATTGTCTACAATGTAGTGTACATCACATTGGCATTCCATAAGAGGGCAATAATTACATTGTAATCATTGATGTACTTCACTCCTTTTTTATGCAGTATGTGTTTTTAGGAGATTTTCCTTTCACACTGTGTCGAACCGAAGACATGAAGTTGTTTACTTGGCCTGTTGTTGAAACTGGTCTAGGGAAACCAAAGTGGCATTTGGTGTAGTATTTGCCTCTGTTCTTATATTTGCGACAACAATACTTGCCACACTTGTGTCTTTAGAATTGCAAAATGTGTGCTTGTAGGTCAGTATGGGTACTTTCCGAAAGGGATTTTGCAAGTGACATATTTGTGAATGAACCGCAAAATAGTTTCATCCCTTTCCTCACCAAATTTAGGAGCATTTTTAATCCACAAAAGCATGTGGATGTTTGGTGCTCCTCTGGCTTGATAATCATTTCTCCAAAAGAAGTGTTCCACTTCTCCGAGGGGAGGAAGTGCTTTATTGCAAATGAAGTGCATCATGGCAAGGATGCGATGTTGAAAGTAGTGTGAAACATTTACTGATTGAGAGAGCAGAGCTTGCCTGGTGTTTTGATGTCTACACCTGATGGGTAGCGATGCTGATGTCTGTGGGTGCAGAACGCATAGATCGCTGTACAGTACTTTCTCGTGCAGGAGCTTTTGATTTACAGTATATTTGACTTCTGCGTGTTTAACAAATGTTACGCAATGTTCAATTGATGTGATAGCATTACATGCACAGTTCTTGGATCTAATTGGTGGATGTGCATGTAATACTTTAACAGTAGCCAATCAGGGAGTGCTGCAGAAAGAGTACTTGAAAGGAAAGAATGACTGGCCCTGCTTTACTGGGCCGTGGCCCTCACGGTAGTTGGGGAAATTGCATGTGCTACATGCTGTCCTTCGTAATGTGCTTGCTTTGGAAATGGGAAATGCTTTGGAAATGGGACTACAGGTTTAGCGATTCATGTGTATGTCTGCTTTTGTGTTCCGTGGTAGAATGTTCTTTTGTGCCCATAACAATGTTAGTGCTCGTAGTGTGATGTTTGTCAGCGGCAGTTCATTTTTTTCTCTTATTGCAATTAGTAATCTGTTGCACTATGTACAATGTACACTGTAGACACACATGTAGCAATGTACAGATTACATGCCGAGAGCAACCCCTAAAAAGGAGCACACAAAAAGGTGTTTCTTTACACGTACCTTTACCAAAATTAGAAAAAAAACACTTTGCACAACTTCTACGAAGACACGCACTTTCTATAATGCTTACAATGTATTGTGCAGCCCCATATACAGGGCAATATGTTGGCAAAAGCCATGCCTTTTGGCGGTGCGCACATGCTACATCAGGGTCTTTTGAGGGAGGCTGCAATGGAAATGGGACTGTGGAGGAGTTGGGATTGGTCAATATAAATTTGTGGGTGTGGTGTGTAGAAACAGATTGTGCCAGAACGTCTGTTTGCCAATAGGAGTGGACATGGCTATGGGGACGGGTGTGCCGTTCAGTAGGCGGACTATATGGCTGTTGGGCGACTCGTAGATACATTGGATACAAGTTTACGCAGAACATTGTGCACTAGCAGCACACCTTCATTTCCATAATGTTGATGCGCACTGGTATGGAATACGCAGGATGCAGTGGTTCAATGTTGGTCCTCTTTTTGCCAGTTTGGTGACGCTTGCTCATCCACATATTATTGTTTTTCATTCTGGAGGGCACAGTTTAGGGCGTGTTACCGGCATTTCATTGCAGTTTGCAATGAAGAAGACATTTCGGCAACTCATGGCCATTTTTCCAAAATCACACATCATTTTTTCTCGCATTGCCCAGATACAGATGTGGCTGCGTTCTTCCTTCTGTGGGCCACAAATGGAGAAAGCATGGTGCAATGTGAACAAGGATGTTCGCGCTTCTTTGTGCGACGTTGGCATGTTCTCCTTCGACAATGAAAACATTACGTTTCGCAGTCGGAACATTTTGCGTTCAGATGGCGTTCAACTGACTGATGCTGGCAATGAGATCTTTCTGCATAGTATCCAAAATGCTGTGTAGGGCTTACTGCAAGTGTAGGAAGCATTTTCCCTGTGGATGTTCACTACTTTTAACATTGAAACTACAAACAGCACAAAAAGGATCTTTTAAGGGCCACCACTTTTTTTAGAGAATGCGTACAATGCTTTTAACGGCGTCCTGCCACCTATTATTTCCATCACTGTACGCGGTGCTTATAGGCAGCGTCACTGCCTGCATGCTTGCATTCAGCTTCTATTTTTGAACAGTGCAAGGTGGCTCTGAAAAGAGCCTATTTGTTCCCCCCACATTCTGGCTGTGTAGCATTTTTCCTGTTGTTATAAGACACGCCAGAAAATCCAGCAGTGGAAGGGAGATTTGGATAAGTGTACCAACCACAGGGAAAATAAATTGTATGTGAGGAGCAGAGGATGTGGGGTGCACCTTAGTTGGGTAGAGGGCAGTGTTTGTCATGCTTCTGGACCGAAGACTCAAAAGCACTTTGTAAATGTTCTCCCCTACACAGTACCACATTGCAGCATATGCGCAATACAGTGACCATTTGAAAGGTAGGGTTCTGTTGCACTGTGTATGTGCTCCAAGGCTGCTTGCGGGACACAGTGGTCCACTGGAGTGTCTCTAGCGGTGGCAGGAGCAGATGCAGAAGATGTGTAGCAGACAATAACCTACTGCCTGCTTGGAAGGGGACAACACTCCGAATAGCTGCCTGGTGGTTCGCTTTCAGGTGCTGCCGCAATGAGGTTGTGCCATAGCTGTACAAGCCAGGTTTTCTGCGACTGAGTACTATGTTGCACTCAGTGCACTGCACCTGGTTTGCACAAGATTTTGGCACATCTCAAATGGTCCTAAATCGTTTCCACACCCAGGATTGGTGCTGCCTGTAGGCAATGGGGAAAATGTCTACTTTATTCTTGTTTCCTTTTCTATGTCCCTCCACATTATGATGCCTGTCCCCTTGCTCAGAACTTTCAGAAGGAGGTGTTGGTGGTGAGGGTGTGGGTGCTCCTGAGTCAGAGGTAGTAGCAGAAGCTCTGGTGGCCATTACTTGGAGAAGTAGTTTGCAGGCACACAATAGGTGAAAAGCAATTTCTGCCCCAACCAATGTGCACCGTTGCTTTTCTATTCAAAGCCAAACATAGCACTTGTAGGGTGTGCCCTTTTATAGGGCTAATGTGGAGCATGTGACACTGAAAAGTGACTCTCTTTCCCTACAATATCTACATGTAGAAGGAAGAGTGGAGGATATCTGTAAGGGTGCATTATCACTGTAACACCCCATACATTGCAGAAAAATGTCCTCTTTCGATGTATATGGATGTGGGTCGTGTCCACCAAATAAGGGACCACGCGCAGTGTTGATCCCTTACCATGGTGATGTCCCCATTGTTCTCCATTTGCAAGCTTGTCTGCCGGACGTATATTGGCTGTTATACTTTGTGGCCACGTGCATAGTTCTCCTAACAATACTCTTGCCATCCCCGGACTACTTAAACATATGGCCCACGCACATTTCTACGTATGCTTGCTGTGAGCACGATATAGTTGATGGAATGTTTATGTGTGAAAATACTCACAGGACGTGGGTGTATGGTATACACGCATTTCGCCGAATGAAATGTCATCGTGGGACATTTCATCGCCGGAATTCTCATCGCCAGAAACCCTTTTTTTAAAAAAAATATTTTTTGGGGGGTGTTTTGTGCGGGTTGGGGTATGATTATTAAAGTAGGAGGATCTGGGGGGGAACCCCCTCTGAAATAAAAATAAAACAATACAGGGTTTCTGGCAATGGGATTTCGGCAATGAAATGTCCAACAATGACATTTAATTTGGCGAAATCACATAGAACCCACTAGGAGCTTCATGTTTGCATGCACACAACCGCTTGTAAATAGTTGCAGGAGCGTCCATTTACTTGATGTAGTTGTACTAGCTGGAAGCATACACCCAGTTCTAAGTTTGTATGCATATGTTCACCAGGGACAGTGCTGCCAGGCATCACATGATGATAGGCGCATGTGCACAGTTGTGCCACAGATAAATGGACGCTCCTGCAACTATTTACAAGCGGTTGTGTGCATGCAAACATACGGCCCGTAGTGGCATCCAACGGGTGGTTTTATCATGATTGCGCATAGGATAATGTAGTAAAAATAGCACTTTATAGCGCCTTGGAGTGTGTAGCGCTTCCCTGAATGTGATGGCATTGTGTTGCTAGTAATAATGTTGCACACACATATAGCCAGTCTATGTTGCCAGTATAACATGTGAGTATGTGGCTGGAGACATGCAAGGTACAGGATTTATAATGCAGCAACAAGCTCAATGTGAAGCTGCAAAGTTTAAAAGTGCACCACATTTTTTTTTCCTTTGGAATACCTCATGCATAGGAGACTACATTATTTACATGACTGACTGATTTAATTAACAATTACTAAACACTAGTGCTAACTCATTAACATTAGTATTCTCCATGTACAAAATGAGGTGAAAATACATATTCTGAAATTCGTTTTTCAAGCGTGCACTTGAGGTTTTTTTTCTTCCTTCTCTTTCTGTGTTTGCAGCAAGCACAGAGCCTGCATACCAGGAAATTATATTAGATACAGTTGCTTCCTAGGTAAAGAGACCATTGTGCAGAAGTGAAGGCTGCTGCTGCCTTTCAACCTGATTGGAGCAGAGTATCTGCAAATTTATTACGTAGGCAAAATGGGAAGGTGCAGAGCTCTGCTGGGGGAAAACTGTCAGAGGGAGAGGGAGTTCGGGATGACTGGGCTCTGAGACAGACGTGCCTGGTCTCACTTATCGCTGTCTTGAGAACTCTATGTTTTCACTGGGCACTTCAAACATTCAAGATTACAGAGGCAATTTATGCTGACTTGGGCCTGTTCTTCTGAAGCAAGTGAAAGAAGGTTGTGTGTGGGAGAGAACTGCAAATCTTTGGTAAGCATCCAGAGTTGAAGTGAGGTTATCGTTTGCTGTTGTTTTACAAATGTCTGATCTAAAAATACCAGGCAGCCAGAGTAGCAAAGCAAAAGAAAATCCCCTGCATTTTTATTCGTCATGTTTAGAATCATAAAAAGGTTTATTTGCACTGTGTCTGTTGTTTTTATTTTCTTCTTAGTTTATTACAGGTAATGCAGAAATGTACATGGTAAGATTTGTATCATGAAATTGTGTTTATATAAAAACAAATGGTTTAGAGTCTTTATTGCTTTGGGAATTGCATATGTGGACATGGGGAAGATGTGTGTTCTTTGGTAATACATTTGCCAATTTGCCCATGCAGCTAGAATAACAAACAGAATAAGCAGTGATAAATAGGTGGATGCGTGTGTTCCCCTTGCATGTTGTTTGGGGAATTATAATATAACATATAGATTATTGGTGTAAATAAATCAGTGATACTGGCTACAGGCTGTAGGTGGCACTCGTTGGTTCCCTTGCGTGAATAAGTCCAAGGCTCTCTATAGATCACTGGGAGGTATTCTAATATAAAGGACGGTTTTGTGTATGATGTGGTTACAATGTAGGGAAGGAAAATTATGCTGACCACTAAGTAATTTACTATCACAAAATACAGCCAATAGTACACATTACTAAATTCTCCAATATAGTGTAACAAAGTATGGTCACTAGAATGATAGGAGGCTAAACCCAATCTAAATGCAAGGATAAGTTATTACCAAACTACCACTCTTCTTTTGGCGGTAAGAAAATACTGCCAGATCCCAAAATGACACAAAATATCTTACATATATGGTGCATTGGCTGGCAAAGTGATTGTAGAGCACCTACTGGGCATGGCAAGTGTGCCTCACACTACCATATGTGCATTAGAGGAAACTCATTCCATAATAGCAGTGTGACACTAAAAGTGAATTTCAGAATGTCTCAAATGGAAGCCACATTCCCAGATCTAGTGCAATATCTGGAGGCAAAGTTATATGCACATGAGACATGGTCATCAAATAATGCCACAGAATGGCATGACCACATTTATGGTAAAGTACAGAAGGAACCATTAGACAGCATTTTTGCAGAAGCCTTTTGAGACTGTTAAATGCAGCTGATAAATATGCAGAGAAAGATTGTCTGATACGGCTATGTGCCAGGACATGGTTTATCCTAAATAGATCCCTGCGAATGCAAGAAAATAATACCAAGCTGATTAGCAGGTTAAAAGCTGAGCTGGATGGGGCAAGTTAAAAAGAGGAAATGTTAAGAGCAGAATTGGAGGTATGTCAAAAAGACATGCAGTCAAAATATAGTGATCTTGAATCTCAATTGTCTCAAAGCAAGAAGCAGTTTGAGGATAGCGAACAAGAATTGAAACATTTGAAGGCATTGGTAGACCATATTAGACAAGACAAAGATGAGGGTGTTTTGGAAATGCAGATTTTGCAAAAAGAACATTGTGAGAAAGAAAGTGATCTCCAAAATGCTGAACAGGAAATGGTTAAAATGTTTCAAGAAAGAGACAAGAGAAACAAAGAATTCAATGAATGCCAAATGCAAATGGGTGATATGCAGGAGTTAATTAATACACTGAGTGAGGAATACAACTATTTGCATAAGGAGGCAGAGAGGCTCCTTAAAAAGTCCAAGGATTTGGAACAGCAAATGCATTTTCAGGTCCCAGGATAGACGGCAGGGCACCACATTCAATGGAATTGAGGTGAATCCTATTTCTACCCAAAGAGCTAGTGCCCCAGTGATTGGGCTGGTGACTGAACTTGGTTGCAGCGCCCTTGGGGGATTTGACACACCCATTGGGGGCCGCCACCAATCCCATACACCTGAAATCAGAGTTGAATCACAAAGTAGTGCAATTCCGTGCATAGCAACGAGTAGCCCCGTAAAGATAATGAAATCAATCAAAGCTCTGATTAAACCATTTAAAAAAGGAGGGGAGTGCTGCATGGAAGACCACTTAGAAGCGGTGCATGATATATTTACGGCTCTCCAGATAACTAAGGAACAATGCAGGCAATATTTTCATTTGACTCTAGATGCTCCCACAGCCAGTATCATAAGAGGATTAAATGAACAGCAGAACAAGACATGGGCAGAGTTTGAAAAAGGGATTAGACGTAATTTTTCTCCTTTCCAATCATTACAAGAGGCAAAAAAGGTACAATTACTGCTGGGCCTTATACGTCACCTTGCCATTTTTTTGCAAGACTTGAAAAGAGCTTTTTCTCGCTTTGTTGTATCTTTTGACCCGAATTCCAATGAGTTTAAAACTGCATACCTCTATGAGCTACAGAATGACATCATATCACAATTAGTGCGTGAATTTGAACATGACAGGTCCCTTGAATGGATTGTACACCAAAGCACAAAACTTTGAGAAGTACTATATTGTCAGGGAAGAGAAAATGATAAAATGAAAGACACTAGACCAAAATCTAAAGAACCTTCGGCAACAGTGATGGAGATCAGATCAGCCAAAATGTCTCTTGAGTCCGCTCAGTCTAGGTAAAAATAATTTGACACCTGAACAAAGGGGATATCAACAAAGGTCGTCACTCCCTGCACCAATGTTTCAATCACATGATCCTAGTAATAGGGGGAACTACATTATTCCTAGGTACTTAGGATATAGGCCCCGGGCAGGATATCGGCTTGATATTTCAGGTATGAACAATAACCAAAGGCAAAGCCAGGATCAAAGAAATAATGGTCCCTACCAGACATTGGGGACACAGAGCAGATTTGACCCTAACACCATGATATATGGTTATCAGTATAGACCCCGATATGTGGATCAATTTACTGATAATGGGAATCAACAAAGGAGTCAATACCCACAGAATGAGAGACAGGACATGAGGCAGAATATGAATTATGCTCCACGTCAATACAATGAATTACAACTACAACCAAAGGATGGGTGCACCTTGTTCCCCTCCACATATCAATCAAGAGTCCAGGAACAATCCCAATAGAAATCATTCTCCTGAGAGGTATCAGAATAGATTCAAACTGGGGAAAACAACCAATATCGATCTAGGCCACAGAAATAGGATTCTAGAGAAATGGAACGATTCCAGTGTCTCGAGGCCCAAGTGAAAATGTTGGCAGAGCAAATAGGAAAACTCTGTACAGCACAAAAGCAGTCATCAAAGGAGTGGGCAGAAGGCCATAGCACTGACCGGGTGGTTTCTGAGAAGTGACTAAGTATGAATGATATCTGCAATGGTAAGAAAACAGATTGCCCTGATTTGATTTTGCATAATGATTCTGAGACGCCTAATGATTTAAAAATGAAACCACCGGCAAATGAACATGTGACAGAAGGTGCAAATACTTCTAAAAAAGAAGTTCGGTTTAACCTAGAGCTAAATCAAACATTGGAGATTTGTACAAATGAAAAAGGAAAACATGAAATTCCAAAAGAACAAAGAGACAGATTTAAGAAAAATAACTCATGCATACGTAATACCAGTGAACAGGGAGTAAGTGGGGATGCTAGAATTCCTTCCCTGGTCAATCAAAACACTAACCAAACACAGGTAGAAAAAATAAATACACAAAAGGAGGGTCCAGATCAATCACCCGAAGAGTTGTTTGAGCCACAGATTTTTGAAGAAGTTAAAAGGACTGGTACCATACCAAATAACCACAAATGCACAGAATTAGAAAACAACAAATTACCAAGTGATGTTTTTACACATGTTCAGTTGCAGGATTGTAGTGTGAACTCTGGTGATCCCCAAATGAAAGGGCGAACAGTGGCCACAATCCAAAAGAAAACTGAATGTGGGGAAATAAATAAAGTCTCTCACACAGAAATGGACAGAAAGGAGGAAAAAATATCCTTCCATTTACCAATGTGCCTAGCCAAAAGTGAAAAAGGCCTGAGAAAGGTGAGTCATGAAATCAGTAAGAATTCACACTTTTTTTTGTGTATTAGAAGAAGTTGAAGACAGGTATTATGCTCCCATCACTGTAGAAGAGAAATGCAATACATTTGTGAGATTGACACCAGCACACATGCCACAATTATGTCCAAAGAATTGGTCAAAAGTATCAATGGAGGGAGATGCCCACAGAGTCAGATCACAGTGAGGCTAAATGAAGGTCCAGTGCATAATTTTAACGGGGAGGAGGTGCCTTTTATAGGTGTTACTGAAGTTGACATAACATTGGGAAAACACAGAATGAAACAGGAGGTATTGAGCACATCTATTTGTGAAATTCCATTTCTGATGGGGACAGATTGCCTGAAAAGATTTTCTCCTCTCATAGATGGGGTGAATGGAGTACTATGGTCCTTAACCAAAAAAACCATTGAGACCTAAGAAAATACAATCACAAAACAGAAGTATAAATGAATGCCACACTGTTGCCAAAAAGAATGATGCAGTGGAGGTATAACTCCAGAATAGCTGTATACCTAGTGTTACTGTTATCTTGATGTGTCAGGATAAAATGCAAAGTGAAAATGAGAAACAATCTGTGCAGATTTATTTAGACCCTAGGAAAAAATGGCAAACTGAAATAGATGAGCACACATTGCGCTTCTATTTAAAAGAGAAGCAATACAAACAGAATACTACTCCTAAAACAGACACAGAAAAACACATTACTACTCTTGCTGAAACACACATGGAAGATGAGCAACCATTGATTCACATCAGTATAAATGACCATTCTAAAGTGATAAAAGCCACCTTAGCGCTTGAACAGGAAAGAAGCTTTATTAATGAGAAATTACTGCAGAAAATAATGGAGAGGGAGGAGATCCCAAAATATAGAATTAAAAACCATTATGTCTCGGGATTGGACAGTCCAGACTTTGAAAACCGAATTGCAGGCAGATGCATGCTAAAGATTAATATTGGGCAGTAGACAATTTATCATAATGTATGGATAGTGAATGGAACCCAAAATGACTTTCACATGGGCAATGATATCATGCACAGAATGTGTATGGTGTTAGATTTACTTAATCAAAAAATATGGTCACGTCTAGGTGGGCCTGCACCTGAATTTGAAGACAAAAGAAGGGCTTATCATTGTGCACAACTGGTACCATATGCAATTGAATTACAGGTGAGGAAGGATTCTATTATTCCTGCATTCACCAACAGGTTGCAATAACGCTAAAGTGCAAAAGTGGACAGCAAATGAAAGATTCTGATGTATTTGTGTGCTTGAATGAATCCATAAAACAGCAAGTCCTGGATTATGGATATGTTCCATTGATAGATGTTGGTGAAGGGTCTGTAAACATTATGGTGAATAATAAAGGGTGTCAGGATATTCATTTAGAGGAAAGTTCTTCATTAGGAATGACAATACAAAAATCACACTGTACTGTAGATTTCAATAACATGGTAATTGGAAATATTCCTGAAAGGTATGTAGATGCAGGGGGTGTGTTGCCAGAATACCTGGATTCTCAGCCCAAAGGGATCTTTAGAATTCAATCTGTGCACCCTTATGATTCAAATGAGACAGTGTGCTGTCATCAAGAGGATTATATAGTATTTGACTTAAATGAAAGTGAAACAGAAAATCAGCACATTGAAGTGGAAGCTGATATGCCAAAATATTTAAAAGTGGCAGCTTTGCAGAGAGACACAGCCACACAGTTGGAAGAAAGCACAGAGATTCCTCCACTGGAGGATTTCCCAAAATTCTCAAAAATGGTGGAAGAGCAGATTTTGTCCGCAGATGCATGCGATAGTGATGAAGAAAAAAATGAATTGAGGAAAATATTTATGGAGTTTAAAGATGTCTTTGCTAAAGATACGTATGATTGCAGACTAACTAATGTACCTGTTGCCACATTATCGGAAGGGTGTAGTGGAATTCCTGTATTTGTGCGCCAGTACCGGTTACCACTGGCATGTTTAGAGTCATTGGCAGAGATAATTAAAATTTGGAGTCTCAGGGAATTATCATGCCTATTCATAGCACATCCAACACACCTATGTTGGGTGTGTTAAAACCAAATGGTCAATGGCGTCTGTGTGCAGATTTGAGAGAATTAAATAAAAGAGTGCCAGTGTCCAGATGGCCACTGCCATTCTTTAATCAAGGCCTTGCTCAGGTGCATGGCTAAAAGGTGTATACTACATTAGATCTCACATCTGGATATTGGTGTGTGCCATTGGCAGAGGAGATTCAGAATTTGTTTCATTTTCATTTGATAAGACCCAATACGCATGGGTTACAACACCATTAAGGTATGTCAATAGTGGGAGTGAATTTGGCATATTTTTGAGCAAGGCAATGCCTGATGCAGCGGAAGGAGGAACTATAGTTTATGTGGATGATGTCCTGATAAAAAATGAAAGCTTAAAAAGCCATTTTGATGAAATTAGACATGTTCCTAGCCAATTGCAAAAGGCAGGTGCCAAAGTATCTTTACAGAAAGCACAATGGTGCAAGAAAATGGTGAATTTTCTAGGCCATGAAGTGGCTGAACATGGACTAAACCCACAAAAGAAGAAGGTAGAGGCCATACAAAAACTAAAAACCCCAGAAGTGTGAAAGGTTTGAAAAGTTTATTAGGAATGAAGGGATATAACAGAAAGTTTATTGAAAACAATGCCGAAATTACTCAACCATTGACTAAACTACTGAAGCTGAATACACCCTGGAAATGGGAAAAAGAGCAATCTGAGGCAGTAGCTAACTTAAAGGAATGTCTAATAAAGGCACCATGTTTAGAATACCCCATAAAGAATAGGGATTTCTTTATAGAAATAGGGTTCTCTGAACATTTTATGTCAGCAGTGTTATCACAAAAACACAATTTGAATCACAAAACCATTGATTATGCAAGTAAGGCATTTTGCCAAGTTGAAATTAAATTCAGTGAATGTGAAAAGGCCCTTTTGACCACTGTGTGGGCCTTACAGCATTTCCATCCCATTGTTCAGGGAGAAAAGGTAATCATTGAGACTAATCATCAGCCACTGCAATTTTTAGAGAGTAAAAGAATTAGGTCAGGCAACCTAGCACAGTCCAGAGTTACTTAATGGACACTGGCATTGCAAGGCTTTCGAGTAGAAGTGAGATACGGCCAAAATAAAAAGAGCCCAGCTGCTCAAGGATTGGCACATTTACATGACTGTGCAGCTGAACATGTATCAAATGAAGTAGAGATGGAATGTAGTTCCCAGGAGTTTGGACAATCACTACACAAAGCTTTTGATGAAAAGACATGCAAGGATTTGCCAACTGTATATGTTGACGGTTGTGCTTTTCACATTGAAAATGACAGTAATAAACAATTGGTATCAGGTATAGGAAATGTCTGGTTGAAATGTGAAGACATTCCCAGTATAGGGATGAGAATTGGGGCTAGGAGCAGTCAAGTAGTGGAATTGGCAGCCATTTATAAAGCAATTACTACTGCAGTTGATAATACATTTAGTGAAATTGTCCTGGTGGCTGATTCTGATTATACACAAAATAGCTTTGTGGAATATTTGCCTGGCTGGAAAGCAAGAGGCATGATTACATACAATAAAAAGCCTATCAAACATGGAAACATGATACAGGCTATAGACACATTGGTGTCAGAGAATGATTTAGCAATATACTGGAGGTAAATTCATGGACATTTAACAACTCCAGGAGAAGATAAGGAGGGGAATGATAGAGCATATAATTTAGCCAAAATTGGGGCTGTGATGGGAGAATTGCTACTGATTGAACATTTACTTGGTGAAATACAGATTGATGCAGTTACACACTCTAAAGCTCCAGAAGAGGTAGAACAACCAGTAGTGCAATGGAGTTATGATACACCAGATCAAGACGTGATTAAGGCACAAAAAGATGATCCAGGTTTGGGAATCTATTATAATCATTTGATAGACCCTGACCTGAACAAAATCCTTTAACAGAAAATGATTGTGTGGGAAGGGAGAGTTGAGGGTGCTATTAAAGAATACAAAATGAATCAGACTGCATGATTAGGGAATCCATAAAAGGACAAATACAGTGGGCGGTGCCCCTTTCATTCAGAGGGCTAATGCTACACCATGCACGTGATGCAATAACTGCAGGACACAGAGGTTCACAAAAAACATTAGAGATACTGAAAGATTATGCTTACTGGCCACATATGTCCCAAGATGTGGAATTGTATACTAGAGGATGTCTAGTATGTGCCCAATTTAAACGTGCTTCACCAATGCATAGAACCCCATTGATGAAAAGAGGCTTAACCCTTCCATGGTCAGATTTGCAAATAAACTATGTAGGGCCTGTAAAAAGGTCGGGCAGGGGGAACCGTTATATTTTAAGTGTGGTTTGTTTAATGTCAAAATGGATAGAGTGTATTCCTGCTCTAGCTTGTAGCGCACAAGCAGCAGCTACATTACTGGTAAATCATATATTTTCAAGGTTTGGGTTACCACAAAGAATGGAATCAGACAGAGGAAGTCATTTCACAAGCGCTTTAATGGGTAAGGTGTGGCAGATACTGGGGGTGAAAAGAAAACTGCATATTGCATACAGACCCGCCTCTGGGGGTGTTGGACGTTACAACAGGTCAGTTTTGGATATATTAAAGAAGTTTGTAGCAGAGGCAGGTTCCAGCTGGGATTTACATTTACCTCTGGTTTTGATGGCAATCAGACCAACTCCTGCCAAAGCAACAGGTATCAAACCTCATGATGTATTGACAGGTTGGAAGATGGTGTTACCACCACATTTGTTGTACAGAACACATGAAAAGACACTTGTAAGCTCATCTACATTTCATGAATATATGGAAGAACTGAGGAAGCATTTACAACATGCCCTTGCGTTTGTGCAGCGGAATTCGGAAAGGGCTGCTGACAGTTCAAAATCATTTTATGATAAAAAGACATCCGTGAAAGAGTATAGTGTAGGCGATCAGGTATATAAATTTCATTTTGGAAAGGGTAAATAGAAAAATTAAAAATTTCTGGCGGCTTGGCAGGGACCATTTCAAATCATAGATAAGGTGTCGCCAGTGGTTTATAAAATATTAAGAACAGAGGGTGAAACGGTAACAGAGCAATTTGTTCATGTTAACCAAATTAAGCCCTGTCATCCCAAACATGAAGTAAGGAGGCTTGAGCAAGTAGAAATGAATCAAGGGCCCTAAATACATGAAAAATAACACATGGATCTATTTATAGTGCCCAATACCAAGGAAATAAAATAGATGTGATTCTTGTAGTGGAATAGATGTAAATAAAAATACCATCAGGGTAATTCATGGAATAAATGTGCGCCGAAAAAGGGAGCACAAGCGTGAAAATCTCAGCGCACGCATGCTATAGCCGCGCACAAAGCTGTACATCGATTAATGGAATGCGCTGCGCTAGTAAGACCTGGGATGTGCACCAAATCCATGGGTGGCGAACGCGGGCACACACGTCACTAAACGGCATGCGCTACGCACACAGGGAAAGTGCACATCGTGTAGCGCACACAAGAAAAGTGGGCGTAACATGGGGCGTAACACGCAGAATGGGGAACAACGCGTGAAAATGTGTGCATTACGGGGGAAGTACAGTAGGTAAATGCTCGCAACGCCCACATGCGCGCTAAGAACACATATTCATGGAATCGAACAGGGGAAAGCCGTGCGCTAAAAAAGACACGCTAATCCAGAAACACGTACACCAGCAGGAAGCAGGCGTAAGTGGCCCCGTGCAGCATAAAAGTGCTCGCAAACAACAAACAAGCTCATACGCTACAATGAATATACCGTTCCTCACAGCAGTGGTCGTGGGACATCGCAAGAGGAGGAGGATAGCCAGGCCCTGCATTTTTTTACCCAGGACCAGCCTTTTTGGGATGCCTGATGACCAGGTGTATAGGAGGTAAAGGTTTCCACCACACATAATCTTAGAAAAGGTCAGGGAGTGGGAGGATGACCTCACATCATCCACCCTGTGCTCCCAAGCACTGAGCCCCTTGGAAAAGGTGCTCAATGTACTGCACTTCTTGGCTACTGGGTTATTTCAGAGGACAAGTGCCATTGTCGGGGGTGTCTCACAGGCCACGCAGTCACGCTGCCTACACCAGGTGTTGGCCATCATGACTTCACGCCCCTCAGTCCGCAGGCACATATACATGCCCAGAACACCTGCAGAAAGGCAGGCTGTCATCCAGGACTTTTACGGGGTGGCACACTTACCCAAAGTGCTAGGTGCCATTGATTGCACCCATGTGGCTCTACGTCCTCCCAGGGCCACTGAGCACATCTATCGAAACCACAAGCACTGGCATTCCATCAACGTGCAGGTTGTATGTGATGCCAAGGGAATCATCACCTCAGTATATGCCAACTATCCAGGGTCCAGTCATGATAGTTTCATATTCAGTATATCAATCCTATACTGGGACCTGGAAGCTGGGCGGCATGATGACACATGGCTAATTGGTGAGTATAAATGCCTCTGCACATGCATGCATATTAGAGACTCAGAAATGTGAAAACCCCACTAATGACAACCCTTATCACCTCCCCAGGGGACAGTGCCTACCCTCTGAGCACCTACATGATGACGCTAATTCGGAACCGCACCACACCACCCGAGGTAAGATACAACACAGCCCATATTGCAACCTGGGGCATAATGGAGTACACATTCGGAGTGCTCAAGTTACGCTTTCGCTCCCTTGACCGCTCTGGTGGGCAGCTGCTCTATGCGCCCCCAGTAGTGTGCAGGATCATAGTGGCAGCATGTGTCCTGCACAACGTTGCAAACCGGTGGGGCGTGCCGGTGGAGATGGTGGGGACTCCACATCCCCAACCACATGCGCGGCCGCTGCGCATGGAAGGTAAAAGGGCACGTGGTGAGGCAGCCCGTACCCAGCTTGTGGCAAATTACTTCACCTAAAATCCCACCACTGCAGAGTGCACACAGGCCTGGCACATACCAGCAGACAATCAATGATGATGACAAAAGGGACAGTCAACTTTCACAACCATACCAGACTGAGATTGTTCACCTGGAAGTGCTACATTGTGTGCATCGCTAGCTACTTAAAGACAGCCAATGCTGTGTCAGAAAAAGCCACACATTCATGCAGCATGAAGGACTACCCCCTTGCAAAATACCACATCACAATAGTGGCATGTCACCCAACCCCTCCCCATCTCAGCTATCCAACAAACCATGGCACGGCATGCAATGTGAAAGCAACCAAATGAATGCACATGACACAAGTGTCACAAAGTGCACTGTGCCAAATTTAAACAGGCCACAGACGATTTGTTCTCAGTAATGAATAAAAAAAAACACACATGAACAAATACTTACCAGCAAGACAAAACATCAGTACAGGATCAAACAGTGGCAATATATGACAGTAAAAAATTAAAGTAGTGCAAGTGTCACAACCTGACTAAGGCAGCACATCGACCCCTTCCAACTGCAGAGTGTTGCTGGTAGGCAAATATGTCAGTGTACTGCATAAAACATGAACTGCATCTGCAAAGGAGACGGACTTGTTAAGACATGAAGAAGGTACATGTATATAAGGAAAACCTCATGGATGTAGAAGCATATATAAATCCACAATGCAGTGGAGAATAGAACAACAATCCCCACTAGGGATATATACACCGTTTTGACTACAGACTGCCCACACAACTGTCACTATGTAAGTTACTGTCACTTGGTCACACCCTTTGCGAGCCCATGGAAAGGGGAAGCAGAAGGGGTGTGTGTGTCAGGAACCCAGGTTTCTAACCCAAAGACAGGACAAGCCTGCATGTGCCCAACTGGAATACACAGTGGACGCCTACGGGAGCCACACAAAGCAACACAGTGTAAAATAAACATAAAAAAATAAATAAAAAATGGCCATGTGTGGACTGGGGGGGCCACCCAGGAGGGACAAGGTACAGGGTGCACCCCAACACCGTGGATGTTGAGAAAAAAAACCTCCATGGGCTCATGGCTTGCACGGCTACGCTACAGTGGGAGAACTGTTGCTGTCATCACCCTCTGGTGCTACATCAGAAGGTGGGCGTGATATTGGAGGCAGACCACGCAAAGCCCTGGCATGCTCCTCCATGGCAGCAACCATGCGGGTGTGAAAGGTTTGGTTCTGCAGGATGATGGTACGGAGATCCCCATGCAGCGCCTCATTTATGCCTTTATGGCCTCGCGTGATGCCAGGATCTCCTGATGGGTTGCATGGAGCTCAGCTGAGAGTGTGTGTGTCAGCTGCTCCAGCTGCTGTTCTGACCTTGTTCCCCGGGACACCTCAAGATCACACAGAATATCTCTGAGGGACCTGTGTTCTAACCTCAGGGCTTCCCTGTGGGCCTGTGACTCTGCAGATATGGCTGTGCGCAGAGTCTCCAGTCCAGCCCATCGGTCCCTGTCGGACGCCAACATGTCCTCCCTGTGTGAGTGGCAAATGGACTCTCTTGCCTGCTGGTGGAGCCCAACCTGCCTTTCAGGGGGGAGAATGGAAGTGTCCACCCTATCCATGGCCTGAGCCATCATTTCACACAATGCCCCCTGTTGTGCTGCTATAGTGTAGATAGAGTTCTCCCACACAATATTGCCTGGTGGCGCACGGCCACCACGTTGGGGGGCACCACACCTGTTTGGGGCAAGGTGATGTGCACCTTGCTGTGCTGGCACTGCCTGAGGCTGCAGGACTGCATTCCTCCTTTGATCTGCTGGCCCAGGAAAAGGAGAAAATATTGTGGAGTGTGACCATGCATCCGTAACCCCCACAGGCGGACTTTCCAACACTGAATGCCCCATAGAGGGCATCCCTTCCAGGAACACTCACCTGCAACGGTACATAAGTCTCAATGTCCGTCTCACGTTCACCTGGTCTCCATGGGCCGTAGCACGTGGATACACGAATGATGTCTGCGCTGGCGTGGTACTGTGTGATTGGTGATGTTGCTGCGACTTCTCCCTTGTTATTGTCTGCAAGGTCAAAATAAGGTATTAGCGACTGAGGAGGGAGTTGAGTTGGACCAACCTCCGCCACCACCTGATGCCCTTCTCCGCTTGCTCTCACCTTGAAGTTTTGTAAGGTAGGCTCTCCATCCTACAACCTAGCAGGGGCACGAATAACACAGTCTTTCCAGGATTGAGTTACTTCACTGATCCAATGAGCGATTGCTGAGTATTGGAGAGCTTGGTCAAACAGGTAAGTCTCTATGCCAATGACTGCTTGGTATAAAATCTTTGAGTCTTTATTTTGCCCCAACTCCTTTTAATCAGTGTCTTTTGTCTTCACTTTCAGGCGCGACTTCGAATGGATTTTGCATGAGGGTTCAAGTGGACTTAGAACGCTGAGCAGATGTCCTACAGGTGAGTGGAAGCGCAAGAATGAAGTGCTGTAAGTCTGAAGTAATGTTTTTCCCTTCTGTTCGTGACTAACCTGTCACTCTTCTTCTTTTGCAGAGGCGGCGCGGCGCTGGAATGAATAATGGAGGAATCGCTCCGAAGATGCTCTGGAAGGATGCTGAACCCGAGAGGACTCTTACAGCCAGACCGAAGACCGTCCCCTTCAGCCGGTGCGAAGGCCCAGGAGCGGCTGAAGAAGCTGAAGTAGCAACCGATGGAAGGATGCTGCAGGTAAGGCTTAGCCGTTGTACTGACTTGTTTTTCCTCTGTCTTTTTCCCTTCCAGGTACCAATGGATGAAGTCCTGGACGGGAGTGGCTTCAGAAGTTTAGGAACAGAACAGACACAGTGAGCGTTACGCGGCAGGACTGTGGAATAATGCAAAGCGTGTTCTGTATGCAGGGCGTGCCTTAAATAGTCTCGCAAGTAGTCCCAGGTAAAGTAGTCCCTTTAGCACACCCTGTTCTTTGAATAAAATAGTCCCTCAGCCACACCCTGAGGAAACAGAAAGGCTCAGCCTGACTAGACTGGGCAAGTAGTTCCACATGATTTATCCCATATTATGAGCCTGGCGCCAACAGCGCCAGGACTGAGTCCAAGAGGGTCTGGGGGCTTGCAAAGCCCTTATGGGAGTCGATGACTGGGGGGGCCCATCAGATCCATGGGGCTTTTAGTGCGAACCATGACAGCACTGCCCCCCAAAACCCCCCTAACGGTGGGTTCTCCCAATGGGCCCGGTTTGTTCGGGTGGTTATGATGGAACCTCTTCAACAACCGAGGGGCATGAATGTGTTCGCTGAGTTCCCACGATCTTTCATTTGGTCCGTATCCTTTCCAGTCTATTAGATAAAATAGTTTTGATTTGACGATTTTTGAGTCCAGGATATCCTTAACTTCATATTCAGGTTCCCTGTCAACTATGATTGGTTTTGGTGGTTTCAGTATTTGGGTTCCGGGATGCACTGGCTTCAAAAGTGAGATGTAATGCGGGATGGATTTTCATGTGTGAAGGTAAGTCTAGCTTTACAACTACTGGATTGATGATGGCCTTAATGGTGTATGGGCCTATGTATCTTGGAGTGAAGGTGCAAGGTCCTTTCATGGGGATATGCTTTGACACCAGCCAGACTTCATCCCCCACTCGGTATTTGGGAGCTTCACTCCTATGCATATCTGCTGATTTCTTGTATCTTTCTTTTGCTCGTCTCAGATGGTCAGTTGCTTGTCTGAAAGCTTGAGTGATAGTCGTGTGCAAACTTCTTACTGGTGGCATTTCCAGGGGTTGACGTGGGTCAAGATTAGAGGTTCGTGGATGCAGCCCGTAGATAGTATAGAAAGGACTTTGTCCAATGCTGGAGTGTAGGGAGTTGTTGTAGTCTTATTCCGTTATCCATAAAACTTCTTTCCAATTGTCTTATCTTTGGTGTAACATACACCTAAGGTATTGCTCTAAGGTCTGATTGGTTCTTTCAGTCTGCCCATCAGTCTGGGTATGGTGACTGGTGTAAAGTCTTACATCGATGTGAGCTAACTTGCAGCATTTTCTCCAGAAACGTGATACAAATTGACTGCCACTGTCAGAAATCAGGATCGAAGGAAATCCATGTATCCAGACTATTTGTTCTAGGAATTCCCTTGCCAGGATCGAAGCCGAGGGTAACCCCTTCAGTGGGATAAAATGAGCCATCTTGGAAAACAAGTCGACTACCACCAACATTGTGTTGTAGCCATTACAAGGAGGAAGATCAATTATAAAATCAAGCGACAATGTATGCCAGGGTCTAGGTGGAATATCCAGAGGTTGCAATTGGCCTCGTGATTTCTTTTTTAGGGCCTTGTTTTGTGCACAGACCCCACAGGATAGCACAAACTGTTTGATGTATTTACGCCAAGTTGGCCACCAAAAGTGTTGCTTTATCTTGGCTACAGTCATAGCGATTCCAGGGTGACCTTCGCTCACTGATTCGTGATAATTTGAAATGACCTTTTCTTGAAGTTCCTTGCTGGGCAGATAAAGATGACCCTGAAAGTATGGTAATTGGTCTAAGATTGAATGGTGAGCACTTTTGGTAGGCCAAGCCTTCAGAGTGTTGGTATCTATGAGTTGAGTGATTTCCTCATGGATGTCATCTAAAGTGAGAGACGTTGTAATTCCCAAGATTTTTGCTCCAGGGATGATTGGCACTGGATCTGGATTGACGGTCTCCTCGTCTACTCCTATATGAGATAAAGCATCCGCTTTACCATTTCAACAACCAGGGCGATAAGTAATCACAAAGTCAAATTCAGCAAAAAATAGTTCCCATCGAAGTTGGCGAGATGATTGAGCTTTTGCCACCTTTAGGTACTGTAGATTGTGGTGATCATTGATTACCGTGATCGTGTGCCTTGCTCCTAAGACATAATGCCGTCAAGCCTTAAAGGCAGCCTTGATTGCCAAGAGGTCTTTTTCCGTAATGGCATAATTCGGTTATGGGCTGTGAATTTCTGCGAGCAAAAGGCCACAGGGTGAAGCTGACTGGATTCAGGGTCCTTTTGCGAGAGTACCGCTCCCATTGCCAAACTGGAAGCGTCGGTCTCAACGATGTATGGTAGATCTGGGCGGGGATGTTTCAGGATTGGGGCTGAGATGAATTTTTGTTTTAAATCCTGGAACACCTTGTCTGCTTCCTCTGACCATTGAAAACGCCTGTTCTTTCTCAGTAACGAAGTAATAGGGTGCACCAACTGTGAAAAACCTGGAATGAACCGATGATAGAAGTTTGCGAATCCAAGCATACTCTGAACTCCCTTAATTGAGGTCGGGGAGGGCCAATTGAGGATGGCATCCACCTTCCGCGTATCCATTCCTACACCTTGAGGGGTTAGGACAAATCCAAGAAACTCAACCTCTGTGACGTGGAAGAAGCATTTCTCCGGTTTTGCAAATAGTTTGTGTTGGCAGAGTTTGTCCAGAACAGCACGGACGTGTTTCACATGTTCTTGTTCAGATGGGGAGTACACCAAAATGTCGTTGATGTACAGTACGACACACAAATCGATTAGTTCTCGCAGGACATCATTCATGAAATACTGAAACGCCGCTGGGGCGTTGCAAAGGCCAAAGGGCATCACCTGGTATTCGAACGTCCCATATTTGGTGTGGAAGGCGGTCTTCCATTCGTCCCCTTTCTTGGTTCGTACTAGGTGGTATGCCCCAGGGAGATCTAACTTGGTATAAATTTGTGCGTCTTTAACTTGGTCCAAAAGTTCAGGAATTAGAGGCGAGGGATAACGGTTTTTAACTGTGATCTGGTTCAATGCGTGGTAATCAATGCAAGTTATAAGGTCACCTTCCTTTTTAGGCATGAAGAATAAGGGGGAGGCGGCCGAGGACTTGGACGGGCGAATAAAACCTTTAGCCATGTACTGGTCTAGATATTTCATTAGATGCAGGTTTTCGGGTTCGGTGAGTACATAGATTCGACTGCATGGAATCTGTGCGCCAGGTATGAGATCGATTTGACAGTCATACGATCTATGAGGAGGCAAAGTGTTGGCTTGATCCTTCTGGAAAACATCATGGTAATCTTGATACTCCAGGGGCAGTGGATTAACTAGGCTCATGAACGTTGTCACTTCCTTGTACAGGGGTTCTTTTACCTGATAGCAGGTATGAGCACATTCACCTGAGAAGGTCAGACTCTTAGCATGGCAGTCGATGCAGGGATTGTGTAATACTAGCCAAGGCATTCCCAGAATAACTTGGAATTGTGGGGCTTAATTATATCGAACACAATGGCTTATTGATGTCCGTCTTGTCACAAATGTGTCATCTCAGTCGCTGAGTGCGTTACAGGACCCGAAGCGATCTCTGTTCCGTCGACAGTGGTGACTAGATCTGTTGTTGCCTTTTCACAGAGAGGAAGATTCATCCTTGTTGCCAATTCTTGGTCCATATAATTTCCAATGGCTCCGCTGTCAATATAAGCTTGAACTGCATGCATTTGAGACGGCTGTTGGTTATTTATAAGGATCATTGGCAAGGCTACGTGCGCGGTCTGGAAGTAATTCTTTTTGCTCGACAAGCGGACCTCTACGCTTGTCAGGCGGGGTAGTTTTCCGACACTGGCTCTGCTTCCATTTTGCAGGCAACCCCAACTGCTTTCTTCGGAGGCTTCACGGGGCACTCTCAGAGAAAATGACCGGTTGACCCACAATATAAACACAGTTGCTGCTGCCGTCTCCGATCTCTTTCAGCCTTCAATAGTGGCCCTCGTACCCCTCCAATCTGCATGGGTTCGCCCAAGTCGGTGGTTCTAGACGCATTTTCCTTTGGGCGTACAAATACCCGAGTGTCCATTCTAGCTCTGTCCGCCTTACGGTTCTGTAGTCTATGCTCAAGCTGAATCACCAAGTCTATATATTCAGCTCAGTCTCTGGGAGGGTTAACCACTTGAGCTAAAACATCCGTTAATTCACCTCTTAACCCTCAGTGAAACAGTGTTGTTCTTTTGTCGTCTGGCCAGTTGGTTTCTACTACCAGCTGATTAAAAGTGGCGATGTAAGTTAACAGATCCTGATTGCCTTGGCGTAGAGTCAAGAGTTTGTTATCCAATGCCTGGCCCTGGGAATGGCTGGCAAAGAGCTTCTCCATGTTCAATTGGAACCTCTGAAAGTCCTACAAAATAGGATCATCCCGACTTATTACTAGTGGCAATGACCAGTCCGCCGCGCTGCCACTGAGATATGACAACACAAAGGCCACCTTAGCTTGGTTGTTCGGAAAGGCTCCTGGCCTACAAAGAAAATGCAGTCGGCACTGATTGATAAAGACTGCATACCTTTTAGGGTCTCCCGCAAAGCGTTCCGGAGTTGCCAAAGGTACGCCCCCTGGAAGGACCACTTGGACTGGATTACTTGGCATTGTTGGAACCGTTGACCCCAATCCAGGTAATGGTGTTTGCCCCGCCTGTGACTGAAGCAATTGTCTAGCAAGGTCATCAGTATGATCATTGGCCACAATCAGTTCTCTCCTCAAGGCATTGGGTTCCTGCCGAGCTGAATATACCTCAGCCCTTAGTTCCCCCAAAAGCTGAGCTAGTTGATCTGTCTCAGAAGTTTCCATGACGCCCGGGTAGAGGTTTTTGTATAAGGCTTCACATTCCGTCACGCTCACCTGGTCTCCACGGTGGCATAGCACGTGGCTGCAAGAATGATGTCTGCACTGGCGTGGTACTGCGTGATTGGTAATGTTGCTGGGACTTCTCCCTTGTTATCACCCTCCCGAGGCTGCAAGGTCAAAATAAGGTATTAGCGACTGAGGAGGGAGTTGGGTTGGACCCACCTCTGCCACCACCTGATGCCCTTCTCCGCTTGCTCTCACCTTGAAGTTTTGTAAGGTAGGCTCTCCATCCTGCAATCTAGCAGGGGCGGGAATAACACAGTCTTTCCAGGATCGAGTTACTTCACTGATCCGATGAGCGATTGCCGTGTCTTGGAGAGCTTGGTCAAACAGGTAAGTCTCTATGCCAATGACTGCTTGGTATAAAGTCTTTGAGTCTTTATTTTGCCCAAACTCCTTTTAATCAGTGTCTTTGTCTTTACTTTCAGGAGCGACTTTGAATGGATTTTGCATGAGGGCTCAAGTGGACTTAGAACGCTGAGCAGATGTCCTACAGGTGAGTGGAAGCGCAAGAATGAAGCGCTGTAAGTCTGAAGTACTGTTTTTCCCTTCCGTGCGTGACTAACCTGTCACTCTTCTTCTTTTGCAGAGGCGGCACGGCGCTGGAATGAATAATGGAGGAATCGCTCCGAAGATGCTCCGGAAGGATGCTGAACCTGAGAGGACTCTTACAGCAAGAACGAAAACCGTCCCTTTCAACCGGTGCGAAGGCCAGGGAGCGGCTGAAGAAGCTGAAGAAACAACCGATGGAAGGATGCTGCAGGTAAGGCTTAGCCGTTGTACTGACTTGTTTTTCCTCTGTCTTTTTCCCTTCCAGGTACCGATGGATGAAGTCCTGGACGGGCGTGGCTGCAGAAATTCAGGAACAGAACAGGCACAGTGAGCGTTACGCTGCAGGAGTGCAGAATAATGCAAAGCGTGTTCTGTATGCAGGGTGTGGCTTAGTGCAAGTAGTCTCAGGTAAAGTAGTCCCCTTACCACACCCTGTTCTTCAAATAAAATAGTCCCTCAGCCACACCCTCAGGAAACAGAAAGGTTCAGCCTGACAAGACTGGGCAAGTAGTTCCACATGATTTATCCCATATTATGAGCCTGGCGCCGACTGAGTCCAAGAGGCTCTGGGGGTTTGAAAAGCCCTTATGGGAGTCGATGACTGGGGGGGGGCATCAGATTCATGGGGCTTTTAGTGCAAACCATGACAATCCGATTCAGCACCTGATTCATAGAGGTCTCCGGAGGTGTACCCAGAGACACCCGTGGACAGTATGGTCTGCATGAGTAATGGGTTTTCACCCACCACCACCCCACGTCCTCAACTGGTGCCCGGTTGTGGCTGTGAGTACTCCTGGCTCTGCGCCATCTCCTCCTCCTCAACAGCATCAAGCACCTCATCACGTGCAAAAACATGAAAGAAAAGTAATGAAAACAAGCATGAGCACCATAGCACACACAAATAGGCATGACGAGGCAGACATCCAGTACATAAATGACACGTCACACATGACAATAACTCTGGCATGCATGCACTATCAATGAGTTGGAAGGGGAGGCAAAAAGCAGACACTGAGGATTCCAAGATGGAAAACCAACACATGTTCTGCATGCTGGATAGCACTGGCATCACACATCAGCCTGTGAGTGGCATGGACAATCCACATACATGACACATGCCAGCACACAGATGGCACGTAGCAGAGCCATGGCAGATTTGAAAGGACACCCAGATGGTAGCAAATCAGTACTGTCACCCATCCATGTGAGATGGACATCATGAAATAAAACATGCAAAATAGTGTGACAAAACATGCATGTGCAACACGCTGCAACAAAGCCAGTGTTGACTGATGCAGTGATGGCAGGCACATGGATACATCAATGGTTGGTCACTTCGACATGACAGAAGACAATTGTCATGTTCAACATTCAAACAGGGCCCCAAAATGATTGTGTGAAGGCCATGTGTAGGTGCACATTACTCGATCAGCCTGATTGGTGAAATCATTCCCATAATAAGGTAAGATATGTGGGCCATTGTGGGGTGTAATCTATGACTGAAGTATGTCACATTTGGGGCAGAACAGCACAAAAATGTGCTGTAAAAATACTAATGTTTTCATCAATCAGGCAGAATGAACAGCAAAACAGTATGAACAATGTTGTGGCCAGATGACAGTTGAAGGGCAAGTGCAGTAACCAGGTGTAAATTGTCAAGTCCGGTCAGAAGGGATACTGTGAAACCGAAACCCAAGGCCGGGGAATGGTTTGGAGGGACCACATGGGTGACCCAGAGCAGTCATGACTACACAGCCTCACCTGGCACTCAATCAGAACACATCACCCAAGCAACATACACATGGATTGCACACACATGCATGGGCACACACCGGACATTGCTTCAAGATCTGGTAGGTCTCCCATGCCTTGGATCTGAACCTCTGTGATGAAGGCTCCAGCGATAGATTCATGTTCAGTGAGTTGTTCCTCCTCTGGTGGAGACCCACCGCCAGTCACCAGAGTAGAGGCATGATTAGAGGCCAGCTTGTTCTTTGCTCTGTGTTTCAGGTAATTCCACTGCTTAGAGCAATCATCAGCTGTGCACCTCACAAATCCAAGGGAACTAATGTGGTCCGCGATGGTCTGCCAGTGGGCCCTATGTTGAGAAGTCGTAGTCTTGCACCCTGCAGTCACCCCCATTTTGCGTCCATGGGCAGACATGTAGCCCACAAGTGCGTCTAGTTCTGCATCATTGAAACTAGGCTTCCTTGACGTGCCGGAGTGGGTAGCCGTGTCTGGGGTCCCAGCCTGTACCTCAAGAGCACCCTTCTTCCTCTTGGAAGGTGGTGCAGACCTGGAGTGGCTTACCCCACTCTGATTGGTAGGGGCTGAAGCGCAGGTGGACTGGGCCGTGGAAGTAGCCAAAGGCATGATGACCAAAGGTCTCCCTGCAGGCATTGGCTGCTGGGTGATGTTGGCAGGACCAACCACGGTGTGATGGACTTGGACGAACACTGTTCCGGCTGGGAGACTCAGAGCTGGGGTGGATTGAGCTGCAGCTGCCCCTGCAGCCTCTTCACCCTGGCTACTTGGGGCATCAGATGACATTGCTGCCCCAGATCCACGTGGCCTGGTGACAGCAACTTTCACCGCCACACGTGGCTTAGACTTGGTGACACAGAAGTCAGCCTGGGAGTCATCCTGTGCCGGTTCGGTTGACAATATGGGCCGGGTTAACAAGGCCTGAGCAGGGATGGTGTCAGCTAAATCTCCCCGACCCATTGAGGGGGGCATAGGTGTCTCTGATTGGTCCGCCACACACTGGCCTCTTGGGCCACCCTGCACATCCTGGCCACGTCCCCTACAGCGCCCACCTCTTTGAGGTCGGCCACCTTTGCCTCCCTTACTGCTTGGTCGCCTCCCAACCATGGCACTGATGTTGTTGTGCAAATGGGAGGTGCAGTAAACAATTTTCCTGGGTAATTGGGTGAAAGGGGTATGGTACTAGATAGAATACGTACCCTAGTGCTCTAGCAAGGATGTCTGTGACCCCTGGGCGAAGATGACGAGTCACGCAACGCTCAGGGACCCCGAAAACAACATTTAACGTGCACACGACCCCTAGTAGACCACATGCGTGGAATAAAGAACCCGCACTATGATGTGGCACCCAGAAACACAAAAATAAGCGTACACGTGGTACACGCAGGCTACAATGACCTCTGAATGGGTACGCTACACATGAGGGCAACCACAGTTGAAAAATACGCGTGCGACTCACCGTCTGCCTGTAAAAAGAACGTGAAAAAGATGCGCGTGTGCACGTTGGGCTCATGGACCCTGGATTTGTACTTTGTATATAGTTGAACACTGGATTTCACTTCATTATTTTTTTATTTTACCATGGATCAATGGATTTGTCTTATTTTTTACCTTTGGATTTGGTTTGAGGGACAGACACTTTGGACCCATGTTCATTCAGATTTATTTGGATTCTGCTTTCACACATTTTTTTTCTATTATTTTTCATTCCCTTGCTTTTGTGTTTAATACATTTTCTATTTCGTACTTCAAGGTGTGGTATTCTCTCATAAACCCTCCTCCGACCCCTCCTGTCTGGCTAACTATCGCCCAATCTCCATCACTCCCTTCCCGGGCAAGCTCCTGGAGAAACTGGCCATCTCCCAGCTTAACCTCCATGCTGAAACTGTTGGTAGTCTTCATGACCATCAATCTGGCTTCAGAGCGGCCAGAAGCATGGAAACTGCTCTCCTGAACATCCGTGAGGACCTGCTCTTGAACCTCGACTCCAACACTCCGTGTTTTCTCATTCTGCTCGATCTCTCTTCTGCCTTTGACACTGTCAACCAAGCCATCCTGCTCAACCGTCTCCGGGATAACCTGGGTATCACTGGTCAGGCTCTGGCGTGGCTGACCTCTTTCCTTTCCAAACAACCCTCCCAGGTCCAACTTGGGTCCTTCCTCTCTGACATTTTTTTCTCCACCTGTGGTGTTCTCCAGGGATCTAATCTCTCTCCCTGGCTGTTCAACCAGTATCTGGCACTCCTTGCCCACCGCATCGCCGCTCTCTGCCCCAACTTTCAGTGCTATGCGGACTATACCCAGCTCCTTTTCAGGCTACTCTCGGCCTCCTCCTCTCCTTCCCTCATCTCTGACTGTCTGTCTGCTATCTGGGAATGGTGTGCCGCCAATGACCTCTGCCTTAATGCCAGTAAGACTGAGATTCTACTCAAAGGCACACCCACTCCCTCCTTCCCTGCAGCTCTATAGCCAGCCTGTCTTGGCCCTCTTCCTGCGCCTACATGCAAGGCAAAAAACCTCAGGGTCATCTTCGACTCCACACTCTCCTTCTCTCCTCATATATCTGACATCTCTAAGAAGTCTCACTACCAGCTGCACCTCCTCAGAGGTATTCTTCCCTTGCTCTCCTTCCCCCAGAAGCTCACTGTCTCCCGAGCCCTGGTTCTCTCGAAGCTGGACTACTGTAACAGCCTCTATCTTAATCTGCCTGCCTCCACTCTCCACCCTCTGCAACTCATCCAGAACAGAACTGCGAGACTTGTCCTTGGCCTCAAGCCCAGGGACCATATCTCTCCAGGACTGAAATCTCTACAATGGCTCCCAGTGGCTGCGAGGATTAAGTTCAAAACCCTCTGCATTGTCCACAAGGCCTTCTGGGGCCTAAATACCTTCAACTCTCTCTTCCTAAATATCTTCCTTCCTGAGCCCTTCGCTCATCCGTCTCCAACTCCCTCAGGGTCTGCCGCTTCTCGAAGCAACGAGCTGGGGGTAGATAGCTCTCCGCGGCAGGGGCCTCTCTCTGGAACAGCCTTCCTGCCTCCCTGAAACTTGAGGAGAACCATCTCCGGTTCCGGAAGCACCTCAAATCCTTCCTCTTTGCTTCTGCTTTCTCTCTCCCTCTCCCCTGCTAAATTCTTCACTGAAACTGCACTGAATCTGCAACTGGGCCACTCTCACCGACCTCGGTCCTGGGCCCAGCCACTCTCCACTTGCACTGCCTCCCTGGCAACCCCTGCACTGCGGGACTGTCTCTGTATCCCTACAGCCCCCCCTTCCCTGTACTTTGTACTGCACTTCCCCCCTCCCCTTCTCCTTGCACTTTTTCCCTTCCCCCTACCCCTGCTTTTGCGCGGTCTGAATGACACCTGGCCTAGTAGGATCGTTGTCTGTCTTCCCCTTGTTCCCCCCTCCCTGCCTCGTCATGCCCTGAAACACTTGTGTATAGGCGCGTTACAAATGCCATATCATATCATATCATTGGTTTCATGCATGTCACGATGTGGGTTTACTCATTCACTTGCTCCCATTGTGTGTGTGATGGACATGTATTGATGTGCATACTTCCCATTTGGGATGCATCATGTGATGGGGATTTCTATGTGGGGTGGATGTAATACTTGGTTGTGTGTTTGGACTGGGGTGGTGTGGGGTGGGATTTGGGTGGCCATAAGGGCCATGATTGTGGGCCGTGATGACATGTTGGGGTGACATGAGTTGGGGCCTGCTGGCAGGTGCCTGTCACTGCTGGGTGGGTGAGTGGGTGGGGGGACATGAGTCGGGGCCTGCTGGCAGGTGCCTGTCACTGCTGGGTGGGTGGGGCTCCAGAGGGGTATGATTCGGGGCCTGCTGGCAGGTGCCTGTCACTGCTGGGTGGGTGAGTGGGTGGGGGACATGAGTTGGGGCCTGCTGGCAGGTGCCTGTCACTGCTGGGTGGGTGGGGGTGCAGGGGGACATGATTCGGGGCCTGCTGGCAGGTGTCTGTCACTGCTGGGTGGGTGAGTGGGTGGGGGGACATGAGTCAGGGCCTGCTGGCAGGTGCCTGTAACTGCTGGGGGGGTGAGTGGGTGGTGGGACATGAGTTGGGGCCTGCTGGCAGGTGCCTGTCACTGCTGGGTGGTGGGGTGCAGGTGGACATGATTCGGGGCCTGCTGGCAGGTTCCTGTCACTGCTGGGTGGGTGAGTGGGTGGGGGGACATGAGTCGGGGCTTGCTGGCAGGTGTCTTTTACTGCTGGGTGGGTGGGGATGCAGGAGGACATAATTGGGGGCCTTCTGGCAGTAGCCTGTCACTGCTGGGTGGGTGAGTGGGTGGGGGACATGAGTCGGGGCCTGCTGGCAGGTGCCTGTCATTGCTGGGTGGGTTGGGGTGCAGGGGGACATGAGTCGGGGACTGCTGGCAGGTGCCTGTCACTGCTGGGTGGGTGGGGGACATGTGTGAAGTCTCCCAAGTGCATGGTACCATGCGGCCTGCCTGCGGGGCATGTCCAGGGGTGATGGGTTGCCTGCGGGGCATGGGGAGGGGGGTAGGGACACACCAGGGAGGGACCACACTGCCAAATCGCATGTGTAACTCCCTGCACACCCCTCATAAAACACGTACCCCTCTCGCGCTAGCAAAAACGCGTGTAAAACTACCTGCACACCCCCAAAATACACGTACCCTGCTCGCACAAAGCCTATCGTGTGTGAATCTTCCCGCTCACCCCAGAATACACGTACCCCGCTCGCACAAGCCCTATCGCATGGAAAATTTCCCGCGCACCCCCAAAATACACGTACCCCACTCGCACAAGGCCTATCGCATGTGAAACTTCCAGCGCACCCCCAGAATACACGTACCCCGCTCGCACAAGCCCTATCGCATGTAGAACTTCCTGCGCACCCCCAAAACACACGTACCCTGCTCTCACAAGGCCTATCGCTTGTGAAACTTCCCGCGCACCCCCAGAATACACGTACCTTGCTCGCACAAGCCCTATCGTATGTAAAACTTCCCACGCACCCCCTAAATACACACAGCCGCTTGCGCAAGGCCTATCGCGTGTGATACTTCCCGCATACCCCCAAAATACGCCCAAAATACATGTACCCTGCTCACACAAGAACTATCGCGTGTGATACTTCCTGTGCACCCCCGAAATACATGTACCCCACTTGCACAAGCCCTATCGCGGGTGATACTTCCCGCGCACCCTCGAAATACACATAACCCGCTCACACAAGCCCTATCGCATGTACAACTTCCTGCACACCCCCGAAATGCACGTAACCCACTCACACATGGCCTATCGTGTGTGAAACTTCCAGCACACCCCAAGAATACACGTACCCCTCTCGCACAATCCCTATCGTGTGTAAAACTTCCCGTGCACCCCCAAAATACACATAGCCTGCTCGCACAAGGCTTTTCTCTTCTTATTTTATTACAGGTAATGCTGAAATGCACATGGTAAGATTTGTATCATGAAATTGTAATTGTCTGCAATATAATATATAAAAATAAATAGTTCAGAGTCTTTATTACTTTTGGAATTGCATTTGTGGACATGGGGAAGATGTGTGTTCTTTGGTAATACATTTGCCAATTTGCCCATGCAGCTAGAAAAACAGAATAAGCAGTGATAAATAGGTGGATGCGTGTGGTCCCCTTGCATGTTGTTTGGGGAATTATAATATAACATATAGATGTACTGGGGGGTCTATGAACCAATAATGATGCCTACGGTATGTGGCCTAGATATGTCAGCAAAAGAAAAAAGAGTGAGCCAGACATGTGATGTCATCAGTGATGTCATCAATGACATGTGTGATGTCATGTTTGATGTCGTGGGTGTTAGTCTTAGCAGTGCACGGTGGTGGCGTGAGTTATGGTTGCTTAGTTTACCATAACTGGCGAATTTCAGGGGTTTTTCGGTTTTACTTGGAACCATAACGTCCCTTTAACAAGTTTTTTTCACTGAATTTCATAGGTTTTTAAAAGCGCAACTTAACCATAATGTCCCTTTAACAACTTTTTTTCACTGAATTTCACAGGTTTTTAGTAGCGCAACTTAACCATAACGTCCCTTTTAAAAAGTTTTTTTACTGAATTTCATAGGTTTTTAGTAGCGCAACTTAACCATAACGTCCCTTTAACAAAGTTTTTTACTGAATTTCATAGGTTTTTAGTAGCACAACTTAACCATAATGTCCCTTTAACAAAGTTTTTTCACTGAATTTCATAGGTTTTTAGTAGCAAAGCTTAACAATAATAACTTTGACTTTATGTACATGTAATATAGAATATACTGAACCCCTTCTACTGAATTTGATGTCTGCAAACTTTTTTGATGTCCACAGACATGTTCGGACAACAGTACCACTACCTAAAAAGTCTGGGGGGGTATGTTTAATTGTTATATTATAACATAGTAACATTTAAAAAATTCACAAAGTAGCACACATACATATTATATGTAGTAATACATAAGAAATGTAACCCATATATGCAACACACTAACCATTCATTTAAATACAATATGTTCTAAAATGGAATATAACAAATGAAGATAAATTGGCTTCCAACATAATTACCTCACAGACACTCCGCAACTAAGAGAAGACCAGACCTACAGAGTACTCAGAACATATATCACCTGAAATAGTAAGTGTACTTCATTTTACTCATATATTTATAAACTTTCTGTATTAGGTTAAAAAAATATATATTATCTTTTTCTTACAGAAATGTCTAGTACTCTGGAATGGCTAGAGGAGCACTTCCCACATGACGAAATGTCAGAAGATAGTGAAGCTAATGGTACACACTTTACAATATAAACCATTTAATTATTATTATTTGATATATATTTAACATATATATATTTTTTTGTACAGAGCATACCAAAATAGAAAATACCTCTGAAGAATCTGTTACGGATAACACTCATGAAAACATAAAAGAAAAAACGGATTTATTGTTGACCAATTTTAATAATTTGAAAACTTTTGTTGAAGATTATTTAAAAACAAAAACCTCATACCATTGTCCCACATGTATCCCAAACCCTCTCCATAACCCAAAACGTTTTGATGAGACTTCCATCCCTTCTTCACCTGATACAAATCATGTTGAAACCCCTAAATCTCCTGTTTTTGTTTCCGTTTCTGCCTCGCCTTCTCTATCATAAATTATTAATTTATGTTAAATAAAGTTACATTTTTATATTGTGTTGTAATTAGTTTCTGTTTAAAAAAAACAATGTAGGTGTCCACGGACAGCGCATGTGGTCAGAAATGTTCATAAAGAAACGAAAATTAAAGTGTCCTGAAGAACACCTGTCCGTAGTGTTTGCTAGCAAGTTGAAACTGTTCTAAGAACACAATTGGTGTGCTGAAATGTTTGTAAATAAACGGAAATAGAGGTGTCCTGAAGAACACTATACCTGTCCGTACTGTTCGCTAACAAGTTGAAACTTTTCTAAGAACACAATTGGTGTCCTGAAATGTTCGTAAATAAACGAAAATGGAGGTGTCCTGAAGAACACTATACCTGTCCGTACTGTTCGCTAGCAAGTTGAAACTGTTCTAAGAACACACACGGTGTCCTGAAATGTTCGTAAAGAAAAGAAAATTAAAGTGTCCTGAACAACACTATACCTGTCCGTAGTGTTCACTAGAAAGTTGAAACTGTTCTAAGAACAAAATTGGTGTCTTGAAATGTTCGTAAATAAACGAAAATGGAGGTGTCCCGAAGAACACTATACCTGTCTGTACTGTTCACTAGCAAGTTGAAACTGTTCTAAGAAAACAAGTAGTGTCCTGAAATGTTCATAAATAAACAAAAATGGAGGTGTCCTGAAGAACACTCTCCCTGTCCGTACTGTTCGCTACCAACTTCAAACTGTTCTAGAACACATGCGGTGTCCAGAAATGTTCGTTTGATGTGTGACGCACTTTTAATTACTTCAGGACCCGAACAGTGTCCGTAGAACATCAACGCGCATACGCAAACCAATGTCCGTGCATTTGGTGTCCTGCGGACAGTCGCTTCCTTCACGAACATGTTCGCGAAGCGATCATGTGTCCGCGCCCATGCTGATCGCGTGTTCTGAATGCGGACACTGTTCATGTCCCCGAACAATTTAGAAGTACATTTTCAAGTAATCCACAACATTTCTCAATAAAAACTCACCATAGCACAAGTCCCACATACTAATCCTGAGTTTCTACATACTTTTTGAAAGTTTTTGAACCTATTTTTGTGTTCGATCTGTCCACAGACAGCGCGCATTTCCGTGAACCGCGTACAAGCACCCCTATAAAAGACCATGCCCTAGAGCTTATTCTCATTGTGTTTCTGGCTATTCTTCAGAGCACAGCTATTTGTCCTGCAACTTGCATATTACACCATCATCGAGATGGCACCCATGGCTGCACTACTTCCACCTGGTGCTGCACCTGCTTTAGCACCACCCCCACCCCCTCCACCACCACCACCTTCCCAAGGGCCTGAAGAGGGGAACATGAGTGAGGATGCAGAGGAGGAAGAAGAGGATGACGAGAATGAGGTAGAGGAAATCCCTACTACCCGCACTAGGCGTGAGTCTTGGGTGTGGCGGTTGTTTACCATTTATGGGAATGGTCCTAAGGCTTGTGTGAACCATGTCACCTGCAATGAGTGCAAAATGGTACTCAGTCGCGGGAGGCATGGTTCGTACAGCTTTGGGACCACAACCATGAAGTGACACCTAAGGTCATTTCACTCTGGGGCCATTCGCAAGGTTGTACCTTGCGAGGAGCGTAGTAGGTTGATTTCCTCTACTTCATCCTCCGTTTCTGATCCTGTCACCACAAGGACCACCTCTGTGGGACAGCGTCTTCCTCAAGCTGCCTCACAGGCCATACAGAATTCTGACGACCCTTACCTTTCAAGGGTCACAGTTGTATGTATGAACTGCGACACAGTACTCTGCAGGGGGGAGCGACTTCGCAGTGCTTTTGAGACTATCGTCTCAGAGCATGAGAAGACGTGCTCACTACCCAAATAAAACCCACTCTACATCTTCGTCTATCAGCTCGCCCTTTCTTATCCCTGTGGTTTGTGTCCTCCTTTTACCCTCCTTTCCCCTGCTCTCCTATTATGTCATGTATTAAAAAAACAAAAAAAAATACAAAATAACAAAAATCCAAAAAAAAAGGCTCTTTTCAGAGGCGCCTTTCACAGTTAAAAAATAGAAGTGAAAATAAATTAAGCAGGGCCCTTTGTATTTTTTAGAAGTCTGCAGAGATATAAAAATTTGGGGTGCTACCCTATCATAACCATTGCAATTTTCTCTGGGAGGAAGTGGTGGCTCTGAAAAGAGCCTTTGGGAGGTGTTTGTATGTCAAAAATTATAAATACTCAACACCTACTTCAAAATGGATGCTGTAATTCTAAAAAAGGTCACAATGCATTTTGTACATTTCTCAGAAAAATCTGAATGCCAGCTTAAGTAAGATGGACTCCATCTCTGCGAAAAATGTATGTACTACGAAACATAATATTTTCATTGTGAAAAGAGGACATGCCAAAATCTCTTAGAAAGGCACAAACAGCCTTATTAATATTGTGCCTTGCTTTTTCCATGTGTGGACCAAATGAAGAAGAACAAAGCCACATTTGTCCCTGCGCAATACGTGAAACTATTACTTGAGAATTAGGAAACATGTCCATGACCTTCCCATGTCCTTCTTTCATAGCAAATTGCAAAGAAATTCCAGACACATGTCCTAAACCATTCCCTCCACAATGAATTACAATTATGTCTGGATGTTGCTCTGTCTCCAAAGTAGCTCAGATGGATAGCAAGTTCAACCACTTCATTCCACGTACTCCATGCCAGTATACTTCCACATGTGGGAATCCAAGATCTACAGCTGCTCCACAGTTTTCTGCATGCACCTTCAACCAATATAACCATGAATCTCCCAAAATCCATACAATCTTTTTCCTAAAATACACAGTCATAGCTATCTGTTGTTCTCTCAGCAAAAAGAGTATCTGAGAAACTTTCTCCTGGCACAACACACCCACTAAACATTCCTGACCAATCCCTTTCAGTGCTCATTCTCATTTGCATGACTTCTGAACCCAAAAATCCCCAGATGTAAATCCTGATGTCCGCGAACTACCGCCATGTCCGCAGACATATTGTAACATGAACAGCCCTTCTACCATTTCCACTTCACTCTCTGTGCCATTCCCTCATTGGATGTAGCTAAGAAGTCACATGACCATCCACCAATCACATTCAAGACCTCTACATCTAACTGCATCATCATAGATCAACACTGCAAATGTACTGTGAATCTCTCTGAGTACAAGTGTCATATCATTGGCAAGCACCATCTACAAGAAATACTGTACAAGTCTCCAAGATTTCTACTTGCAGCTCCATGCATATCCATATGTATGAACACAAACTACAGGTATGCATATTTTCTGTACAGTACATGAACACATTTTCAAAATGGTTTTTAGCTTGTGTAATCTGTAAAATGAATCTACTGTCTTTTTTTTAATCTCCTAAAATCAACTGTCAATTATAAACCTTCATACTATTTACTTTCTTTATACACACACACTCAAATCATGTTAAACTAACATTTTTGAAATGAAATATATAGACTACATATATTACAACAAAATTGCATGCACACTCTATGTTCAAATCTCAAAAGAAAATACTTATACAATTACATATTTTTTGTATATCTTTATTTATTTAATTACTTTAATTTAAGCATTACATTGAGGCACTATTACCTGGAAGAGCCTAGTTACAGAAATAGTGGTATTCAGTGGTACATTATGAATTTCACAAGACATAGTAAAGATATTTGTTTGCTACAGTTAGTCATTGCAATACAATTTGTTCATTAAGAAAATATCATATGTATTGAACTGGTGCGATGTATCTTATGTAAATAAGATATTTTTAATGGTTTTGAGGAAGGCGCTGAGGATTTCAATTTAAAAAATCAATGTCTAAATTAAAAACAGTGCTATATACAAACAAAATTACTAATTTGTTTCTTTTACAATTGCAGTGAAGGCCATTCCCCTGAAAAGAAACAGGCGAATTTGACGAACAAAGAAGAACTAAGAAGTAACCTGTTCATTTTAGAAAAAAAGTAAGTAGTATATCACCATAACATTTGTATTATTGCTCAAAGACACTGTAAAGTTAATTCATGCTATTTCTGTGCCTAAAAATAGAGATTGTGCACCATTCTGTCCAAAAATCCTGATGTCTTAAACAGCGATTAACAGCCAGAATGGCCCACAAATTCCTATTTTTGGACACACAAATTACCCAACTCAACCGCTAGAATTTTGATATTATAGAACAAACAACTGTTTTAATTGTATACATTAGATTTACTATTTGTACTTCTCCACACCACTAGCTTACTGTTTTCTGTCATCTGAACCGCAGTTTAGTAGCACATAAATTCAAGAATACCCATCCCTACTAGTTGTAGTTTCCAATGCACAATCACACACCATTACCTTCTTTATTTTTTTCAACAGACCCTAAAGAATGATGCCTACCAAAAGTCAAATCCGTGGAAAGCAACACAGAAGTAGAGCAAATGAAAATAAAAGTGTCCAACATAAGCATCCATCTCTAGCAGAATTTGTAAAAAAAAGTTGAAACAAAACAGCTAATACGGTCATTTAGTGAAACACAGGAAGTTTCAAGTACAAAAACTTTGCCTCCTTTATCAAAATGTAAAACAAACCAAAAAACAATTAACAGAAAATCAGCTATCACTACAGATAAAACTGCTTCTTTAAATTTTGATATAGTGCAAAGTAAGCATATCAAGAAAAGTATTTCAGCCAAAATATACCGTCACAAAGTCCTTCGAAATCTCTAGAAGCGTTGATAGACAGTGGAATTCTTCTCAAAAGAAAGTTATTTATTTTAGTGTTAACCAAAATGAAACCACTAACAAAACTAATAACTAAATTACAAAAAAGACTTCTCAATAAACCTAATGTCAACAGAAAGAACTTCTTAAGTATCTGCGGAGGTGAATGGAATCACACTACGAGCGCAGAACCATACTTTAATGAAGAAGCGTACAAACAAAAGCAAACAAATACAATTGCCATACATAGCAGTGGTCGAGGTTATGAAAAAGTGAATAATACCATAATGGAACAAGAAGTACTCCTTACAAAAATATGCCCTGAAAACTTAGAATTACCCCTCCATTCTACAGAATCAGAACATCTAGTATACAAATGGCCATGCACGTCAATGTGTAACATTCCCAAACAATCTTTCAAGTCTTTACACCAATTCCTCAATCAATATGTAAAAATCAAAGACAAAATCAAAATTAAACTACTGCAAAATGTGGATACCTGTCCAGTGCGCAAGTACACAGGACTACAAGGACATTCATTGGCCTGCATTACAGGACCTACTTGTAAAACCACCTTCCATGATATCAAAAGGATATCAACACATCATTCAACTATACGAAATCTAGTCTATAAACTGTACTATGCTAACAGTCCTGCTTTAGCACTAGCAAATTTAAATAACATTCTTCTACATGGTACAGCAAAAGACCTACTTGAAGAAATTGACTATATCCAGAAAAAATATTTTGGATGTGAAAGCCACTTACAGAATGAAATGGCTTTAAACCAAATTAGCAACAATTCTGCACATGGCAACCTTTTACTAAACACATACAAAAAAGAAATAATACAATTTAAAAGTACATCAGCTGAAGTACCAAACCATGTGTGTGTGTGTGTTGCCGCAGAACTTTTTATAAAAGTAACACAAAAACGGTAGACCTATCAGACAAAATAGAAGACAATGAAGATTCTAAATGGTTTGAATTAGCTCTCTATTTTGTGGCAGGAAACAAATACGAAATAACTGACCGCTTAATACTTTGCAGTTACTGCACTACAAAACTTGACAACAACCAAACTCCTTCATGTGCTATCACAAATAATTTGGAATTATACCCACTACCAAATCCCCTACAACAACTTAATTTATATGAGAGCATCATAATTCAAACAGTGCACCCATGTCAAGCAATAATATACCTTCAACCAAATACAGCAAAATGACCTCCCTCTGAATTGGTAAAAGGCATTCGTGGAAAAGTAGTTTATTTACCATTAGATCTAAAAGAAAATGTGCATAATCTATGCGTGCAACGTCCAATGCAGCAATCTTTAATTATCTTAGTAAATGGAGTACCTCCAAAAGACAAAAAAATATGGCAACAGCTGGTAGATTTACATAAAGTTAGACAAGCCTTGCAATATCTTAAAGAGAATAATGAATATTACAAAGAAATTAATATTGAAGAAAACTTGAAGGATACAACTGAAATAATTCAAGAAACACAAGAAACTGGTCATTTTGAGCTCCTAGATCCTGCTACAATATCACATACTTTAGACCATTATACAATTCATCCTTTGCACTCTAATGACACCATAGAAGATGCACTGGAAACATACCAAATGTGCCAAACAAAAGGATCACCAATCAGCATATGGGAAAAAAGTATAGAAGCACATGCTTTTCCTCTACTCTTTCCTACTGGCAAAGGAGGAAGGTACGATGATAGACCTATTCAAATATCAGCATCCGAATACTGCTCATTACGGATGTATTCTGAAGATCCCAGATTTAGACAAAATGTGGAATACATATTCCACCTACTCTTTGAAAGTGGACTAGCAACTTTATGTTACAGAGTTGCACACATATCAAAATCAGGATCACACTTTCAAAATATGACAGCTACACAATTATTACAAAAAGTGCAACAAAAGGATGAGGTTTTACAATCAAATATTACAAATCTAATATGCATAGCACTAAAGAGTATTTGTTTCGACGTCATGGAGTTGTACGTTGTATGATCAGAAACCTTGTCCCACCCACTTGGTTTGTTACATTAAGTTGTGCATGGGAAGATTTACATGATTTTCTACGCATATCAAACAAAAACAAAACAAACATAGATATACTAACACCTGGAGAACTTTGTTCTTTGGATCCTGTTAATGTTGCAAGATATTTTCACCATCGCTTCATTGCTATGCTACATTTTATTTGTAATAAAACTGTTCCTCCCCTTGGAGAAGTGCAACACTTCTTTTGGAGAAAAGAATACCACGCCAGAGGAGCACCACATATCCACATGCTTTTATGGATTAAAGATGCTCATACATTTAGTCAAGACAGTGATGCCACTGTTTTACAGTTTATTGACAAATATTTCACTTGTGAAATTCCATTGGAAGCAACAAATAGTGATCTTCATGCACAAATTTTACAATTTCAAAGACACAAATGTGGAAAATATTGTCTTTGCAAATACAAAAACAAAGGGAAATACTACACCAAATGCTGATTTGGTTTCCCTAGACCAGTTGCAAATACAGGTCAAGTGAACAACCTCATGTCTTCAGTTAGACATAGTGTTAAAGATAAGTCACCTAAAATACATATTACATAAAAAGAAAAGAAGAAAAATATATCAATGATTATAATGCAATCATTGCCCACTTATGGAATGCAAACATAGATGTGCAGTACATTGCAGACAATTCTACTGCAGTTGCACGATATGTCACAGCATACTTAACCAAAGCAGAAAAGACAGAGCTCCAAGACCTCTTTAATGACCTGTCTTCAGATAAAACAGTGTCTCAGAAATTATACAGCTTGGGCATAAAAATGCTCTCCCATAGAGAATGTGGATCATATGAAGCAGCTGATCGTTTAAGTGGTACTGCATTGTATGGTAAATCTGAAAATATAGTATGGCTAAGTCTTGGTCCAGCTAAATCTAGAAAAAGAGTTCTAAAATCATACGAATATATAGAAACAATAGCCAAACGTGGTCCCAACAGCCAAGACATTTTAAAAAACAATTTATTAGACACATACTACCCAAACAGAAGTAATACTTTGGAAGCCATGTGTCTATACCACATGGCCCAAAACTACACATACAAAAATAAAATAAAACCTGATGAAAGAAAGGTAAATACAGAGTGACAAACTGTGAAGGCAGCTTAGTTAAAGTCACCAAACCAAATTTAATTAATCATCTCAAATTGTCATTAAAGACTCCTCATTAAAGAAGTATATTACATGTCCCTGCTACAACTCTTTAAACCATGGAGAAAAGAAGAAGAAATAATAGATAACTATGACTCATATGAAGATGCTTTCAAAGCAAATGAGAGCACTATAACTGATGTAAACTTTACACAGTACAAAACAATGTTGCACAATGAACAGCAACACAAAGAAAAACTCCAGGCACAACTAGATAAAGAAACTCCTGACAGTAGTCAACCTTCTGTAACAGGAAGCCAAGAACCACTGGGAGAACCACTAATAATAAATGAGGCAGAATCAGCTGTGATAGAAGTAGAAAACACCATGTGTCAGTATGAAGATAAAGAAGACTTAACTATACTACAATCAAAACTAAACAATGAGCAACGTAGCATTTTTCAAGAAGTAACCAAACAAATTGCACATGGTGTAGAACATGAAAATAAAGAATGTTCCTGCTATAATTATAAACCTATACTACTGTACGTCAGTGATGAAGCTGGTTCTGGCAAAACATTCCTGATCAAAATCATCAGTAAATTCCTTCAACAATTGACAAACAACAAACTGTCAGCTTTTGTCACTGCCCCCACTGGCTTAGCTGCCTACAACATAGGTGGTTTCACATTACACTGATTACTACTATTGCCAGTAGAACACCAAAACAAATTAGACTATTACAAACTTTCTGCAGAAGCTGCAATGGAACTACGCAGAGTATTGAAACAAATGAAAATGCTACTAATAGATGAAGTGAGCATGGTCTCCAACCTAATGTTGGCTTTGATTCACCTCATATTACAAGAAGTACACAAAACAAACTATGAAGAGCTCTTTGCAGGAAAACACATTATTGTTTTCGGAGATCTTCTTCAATTGATACCAGTAAAAGGTGAGCCTATTTTTAAAACATTAGGACACAAACTCTGCCATAAAACTGTTGCACTTTTTGGGTGGTTTATAACTCCGCCCTCCCTAAACGAATTCTCACCACACTTTGCAAAAAATGTATATGGCCCACTCTGAATTTATTTGCAAAGAGGGGCAAAGTTGTAGGGGTGGGGGTTCCCAAAATTGCTTTTTTCCCCCATAGACTGATTGGGGAAAAAACTTTGCTCATGCCTTCAACCCAAACCGCTGGATGCATTTTCACCAAATTTGAGGCATAGACTGAATGGTGAAAATCCGTCCAGTAGTTTTCTTAACAAGGACCAAAAAGTAGGTCACAGTAGTTAGTGATATCTATGTCCGGTCCACGGACACACTTCCCTGTTTGCTCTGCGGACAGTGTCCTGATTGGCTAATCGGCTTGCGTCATGTCCGCAGACATGCAACGTGTTCACTGATTGGATGGTGAGGAGCGTGAAGTGCGTCAGATTTTTGGGAACGCCCGCCATCTTGGATTCGTGGACAGCAGCCGATGACATTGTGGTAAAAACACATGAAAAAACACAGCATTCCACTTGTCAAACTTATCAAATAATCTCTGGGAGGTGAGGGGTGATGAGGATGGGATGGGATATGGCTGCAAGAAGCAAAAAAAACAGGTGTTTTTTGCTGCAAAAGTCTGCGAACACTCCTGATGTTCGCGAACAGTCCTGTGAAAGTTTGCAAACACCTTGGGATTACAGGGTTGGTGAAATGCAGTTCTTGGATGGCTTATGGGTTTGGTGGGATTCTGTCATGAGGGGCAAAATTGGAGGGGGGGTCCCAAAATGATGTAAAGGCTTACAAATGAGGTGCCATTTGACAAATCTACACTTCATTTGTCAAACTGATAATAGATCAAGATATACATGTTTTTGCGAAGTTTGGTGGGATTCTGTCTAGAGGGAGCAAAATTAGAGTGGGGGTCCCAAAATATTGTAAAGGCTTATAAATGTGGTGCCATTTGACAAATTTACACAAAGGTTTGCAAAAAGATTATAGATCTAGATTTAGATTTTTTTGTAAAGTCTGAATGGATTTTGTCAAGTGGGGGATAGGTTATATGAGGATTGTATGTGCATACATTTGACACTTTTGAAAAAATAAAACATGGGTGGATGTCCAGCAAACTTGCGTAAGGAGCATTGGCAAGGACCTGCAAGCATGGTTTTGCAAATGTGAAAGTGTTTTATTATTTGACAAGTGTCATAATGTAGCTACAAAAAATAGCTGTATACCTTTAGTGACTGAGGGGTAGCCTGTGGCTATGGGCAGTGGCCAGATTGCCCGGGTCATCATATATGGTCAATATTCTGGACAATCTGGCTACTGGCCATGACCACAAGGCACAAAACATAGGATTAAAGTGGCCATGTCCACCTGGGACTGGCTTTGTGGAAGAGTTATTCGAAGTTAGGATAGATTTGAAAGGGAAGAAAAATGTGCTTGTGGTAATATGGTCACAGGGTTCTCTTTTTGCCTTCTGCAGGCGGCTATGGGAAGCGAAGAGGGCCCTGTATCAAACCCTCACCTTCCCTTTCCAAAGTGGCTATCCTGGAAACGGATTTTCCCTCCTACAACGAGACGCCGCAGGCATCCCGGTGTTGGAAGAAAAATCCTATTTTTTAGCACCCCGGGTTCCCGCTTAGGGAACCTACGGTGCTAATGGCCTTCATCCCCCCTTTCAGGGGCTCGAATGGGGGGATAATGGTCCATAGACCTCGTTATCCACCCTCGCTTCGCTTTGGCTGATAACCTGGGCTGCTGGGCCGGTATCCACCATTCCAGTCCCAGGAACAGAGGATGAACGCCACAATAGTCCATTAGCATAACACAAAATGCAAATGGAAATGTTGTAAAATCTTATTTAGTCTATGTACTTTACTGAGAAATATAAAGTAGATGGAGTTTATACATTCTTTTTTTGTAGTTCTATTTTTTAACTTTGAAAGGTGGTTCCTAAAGGAATATGTCATTTGTTATTTTTGGATGTATTTTTTTCGGCAGGAGAGCTGAACGAAAGGTGGGAAGGAAATGAGGGAAGAGCAACCAAACACTAATATGGAGGAGTAGGTGGACAAGGAAAAATGTTGCGCGTGTGTTATTTCTAAGTTAGGGGGCACTGTTTTGCATGCTCCTTGATTACAGCAGTGGTGGTTGCTCTTGGGGGGGAGGGATGGCATTAGCTGATGCCATTTTAAGATAAATAGCAGTTTTGCTAAAAGTATGTACTGCATACTAGATTGTTAATGTATAATGAGTATTATTAGGTGTTGGAGCTGTGCAAGGGAAATTTTGAAGTTGGAAGCTCCTAGATCAGTAGAAAATGCAGTTCCGAACTGTCTGCCAAGCAGAGATCTTATTGTGAAGTGTGGACGGGTTCTCAGACACGTCATCATGCTGCGTGCCAGTGTATGGTCATGTGGCACTATCCGGAAGGTCCGCTATGAAATCATATGTTCGTAGACATCTACGGATGCAAAACTAGATGAAATAGTTGCAAGAAGTGTATAAAAGGGTTACATTTTGTTTCCAGATGGTGGGAAATGGCAGAGTTTTAAGGTGAAACTTTGGAAATTGGACACAAATATTGCTATATCGGGTAAGCATGATATTAGTAAGTTGTAGGAAAATAGCATGCACTGATAAAAACCTATGCAATTCAATGAAAAAACCTTGTTAAAGGGATGTTATGGTTAAGTTGCACTAATAAAAACCTATGAAATTCAATGAAAAACTTTGTTAAAGGGACGTTATGGTTAAGTTGCACTAATAAAAACCTTTGAAATTCACAGAAAAAATGTTGTTAAAGGGACGTTACGGTTAAGTTGGACTAATAAACACCTATGAAATTCAAAGAAAAAACATTGTTAAACAGACGTTATGGTTCCAAGTAAAACCGAAAAAACCCTGAAATTCGCCAGTTATGGTAAGCTAAGCAACCATAACTTGCGCCACCAACGTGCACTGCTAAGACTAACACCCAGGACATCAAAGATGACATCACAAATGTCATTGATGACATAACTGATGACATCACACATGAAATACATTTTGATGAAAAGTCTCTACAAGGAGTTGTGTTTATATTGTTGATAAAAAGATGTCAGGAGTGATCGGGAGACCTATCATGTACTACTTAATCTATTAAAGAATGTACTCATCTAATATCATGTATTGGAGGGTTGTTGTTAATACAGAAACCTAATCATATATAAATATATGCAATGTCTGCAGCATGCACCATAGAAGTACACTATTTATAATATTGTAATTTTGGATAGTACAATAATGAATGCTCCCTTATCAGAGTTTTGAGTAATGTTAAACATGTAATAACTAGCTAACAATTGAAGACTTACAGCACTTGTGCTGGTACAAACAATACATATGAAGCACCACAATGCAGACAAATCAGAGGCACATACAGGGAAACTAAAGTAAGGAAGAAAGAAACTGCATCATCAGAAAATGTTCATGACATTAAAGTTTATCTTCATGTATACAAATGAATTGTGTGTTTGAGGTCTGCTCATTTCCCCATGTATGTGCACTATGAGCTGAGACCAAACCCTAAGGAAAATACTTAAAGAACATATGATAAGGTTAACATCTAGATATATAGCACCTTTTTAAATGTTATTATTCTGACTGCCAGTGAACAAAACCACATGGCCTATATATGTCAAGGAACAAAAACAAGTGGGCCAGATATGTGATGTCATCAACGACATTTGTGATTTCATCTTTGATGTCCTGGGTGTTAGTCTTAGCAGTGCACGGTGGTGGCACGAGTTATGGTTGCTTAGCGAATTTTAGGGGTTTTTCAGTTTTACTTGGAACCATAACATCCGTTTAACAAAAAAAAAATCTTTGAATTTCATAGGTTTTTATTAGTCCAACTTAACCATAACGTCCCTTTAACAAAGTTTTTTCATTGAATTACACAGCCACGGTAGTGGCCGTGTAGTTATGGGTAAGTTGCTGTTTCCATAGGAAGAGCACTTTTTGAGCGGTTTATAACTCCGCTCCCCCTGGACGAATCCTAACCAAACAAAAAAGTATATTGCCCACTCTGAATTTTTTTGCAAAGTTTGGTGAGGTTTGGTCCAGGGGGGACAAAGTTATAGGGGGGGACCCAAAACTTATTTTTCCCATATACTGAATGGGGGAAAAACTTTGCGCACAGCTACAGATCAAACCGATTGACAGATTTTCACCAAATTTATGGCAGGAGCAGCAGTTTGGTCCCGAAAGCGTGCTTTTGTAAATTTGGTGAAAATCCGTCCAGTAATTTTTGTTTAAACGATCAAAAAGTAGGTCTAAAAAATGTGTGATATATATGTCCGCTCCGTGGACACACTTCCCTGTTTGCTCCGCGGGCAGGAGACACCGATTGGGTAATCGGGCGCATCATGTCCGTGGACATGTGACACGTTCACTTATTGGATGGTTAAGGGGGTGAAGTGCGTCAGATTGTTCCGATGTGCCCGCCATCTTTGATCCATGTTTTGGTGTCCGTGGACATCACTGCAAAAACATATAAAAAAACACAACATTTAACTTTTTAAACTTATCAAATATTGTCTGGGAGGTGAGGGTTGATGAGGATGGGACGAGATGTGGCAGCAAGAAGTGAAAAAGTGGTGTTTCCTTTTCACCAAAGTCACACGGTAAATTGGAAGTTGCTGCTCAATATAGTGTCCGTAAAGTACAGGCGAAGAATTACTGTGTCTGTGTTAAAATGTATTTAAAATAATATTGCAGTCAGACTGGCGCCCTAGAGTTTGAAAACTGAGGCAGCCACCTGCAGTGTTTGATGGAAACAGCAGGTCTGCGAGTGTATGGGAGTACCACTTCGCATGTTCTGTTATGTTTTCCGAACAGCTACATCCTGCCTTACTGTGATTGCCATGGATTCCAGATGCCAAGTGACGTTTTTTTTCACATGCCAGATGCACGTACTCGTGACCGGCTGCCTAACCGTGACTGTTTTGTGGGACGATCGTGAAGGACCTATTTGTCCGTACGCTGCAGTGGCCATTAGGAGTAACATAGCATCTCTTATGGTGGTGTAGGCCGAAGTTCATGCTAACGTCTTGGAATTCACTGTGCGACCGAAGCGTTTGCTTTATCGAAAACAAATACTTTGTGTATGGGAAAAGAACAACATTTGCCTCACGATTAACATTTTCGATGATGACCGAAGAAACAAAGTTACTATTTGATTGAACATGGGAATAGTCCGATGGTCTTGGGCAGTTTATTGTGAAATAAAAGTACTTTACAAATTGTAAAGTGTTAATGTTTTCTTTTAAAACCCAGTTTATTAGTTCAAAATGTGACATGCTACATTGTACGTCTATGTGTGTTAATTTTCAGGTTCTTCGTCATGGTACGTAGGTGGTTATGGGCGCATTTGGCTACGCTGGAGAGGAACGTCATCCAAAAAAGGTGTAGATTATCATTAGGGTTGGTTATGTAACAAGATGAGTGTTTTCCTATTTGACAAGTGTCGTGATGTAGTTAAAAAAAATAGCGGTATACCTTTACTGACTGAGGGGTAGGCTGTATCCATGGCGATTGGGCAGAATGTCGGGGTCATTGTATAAGGTCATGATCCGCACAATGTGGCTACTGCCCATGACCAGAAGGGAGGAAAGATAGGATTAAAGTGGCCATTTCCACCTGGGACTGGCTTTGTGGTAAAGTTGTTCGACATTAGGACACATTTGAAAGGGAAGAAAAATGTGCTTGTGGTAATATGTTAACAGAGTTTCCTTTTTGCTTTTTGCAGGCTGCCATGGAAAGCGAAGAGGGGCCTGTATGGAACACCCTCCTTCCCTTTCTGTGGTGGCCATATTGGAAAAGGATTTTGTTTTCTAATCCGGGACGGATTAGGACAAAAAATCATCTTTTTTAGTAGCACGGGTTACTGCTTTGGAAATCTAGATTGTTAATGGCATTAATCTCCCATTTTAGGGGTGGAAGGTGGGGTAATGATCAAGAGATTGCGTTATGCACTCTCGCTTCGATTGGGCTGATAACTTGGCCTGCTGGCCCTTTATTCACCGTTCCAGTCCCTGGAATGGAGGACAAACGCTACAATATTCCCATTAGCATAACACAACCTGCAAATGGAAATGTTGGAAAATCTTATTGCGTCTATGTACTTTACTGAGAAATATAAAGTACATGGAGTCTCTGCGATTTTTTATTTATTTATATTTTTAAACTGTGAAAGGTGGTTCTTAAAGGAACATTTCATTTGTTTACGGATGTTTTTTTTTTTTTTTGGAAGGACAGCTAAGAAGGAAAGTTGCGGACAGAAATGAGCAAAGAGGCACCAAACAGTAATATGGAGGGGTAGGTGGATGGGGGAAAATGTTGTGTGTGTGTTATTTGTAAAGTAGGGGCAGTGTTTCTCATGCTCCTTCATTACAGCAGTGGTGCTGTTTCTTGGGGAGGAAGGATGGCCTTAGCTCATGTTGTTTTCAGATAAATAGTACTTTTGCTAAAAGTATGTACTGTGTACTACATTGTTAATGGCTGAGTACAACTAGGTGTTGGAGCTGTGCAAGCCAAATGTTAAAGCTGCAAGTTCCTACATCAGTAAAAAATGTAGTTCAACACTGTCCACGAGGCATAGATCTTATTGTTTAGTGTTTATGGATTCTCGGATACGTCACTGTGCTGTGCGCCAGCATATAGTCATGTGGCATTCTCCGGAAGGTGTGGAGTGAAGTCAGATGTGCGTTTACATTATGGTTACGTGCCACTACTAGCAACCTATCAACTTCAGTAAAAAAACTTTCTTAAAGGGACGTTATGGGTTAGTTGCGCTACTAAAAACATATAAAATTCAGTAAAAAAAAACTTTGTTAACGGGATGTTATGGTTCCAAGTAAAACCAAAAAAACCCTTGAAATTTGCCAGTTATGGTAAGCTAAGCAACCATAACTTGTGCCACCATTGTGCACTGCTAAGACTAACACCCAGGACATCAAAGATGACATCACAAATGTCAAATAAGAAGTAGAACCCATATATGTAACACATCAACCATCCATTTAAATACCTTGGGCTTCATTACGACTCAGGCGGTAAGGGTTTTACGGCGGCGTAAACAGCGCCGACCCTTACCGCCTGAGTACGAGGTCCCTTAGCGCCATGGCGGATTTAACACCTGCTTTTAGCAGGTGTTAAAATCCATGGCGCTAAGGGACCATGGAGTTAATTACGCCACCGTAATTTACGGTGGCGTAATTAACGCCTTCCCCACTCCCATTATGCCCTATGGGGCAAAATGGGAATGGGGAAGGGTAAATGGGAAAATGGGGATTTACCGCCCCGCCAAGGTTGGAATGGGGCGGTAAATCCGCCAACCACCATGGCGTAAACGTAGTTTACGCCATGGTGGTAAAGTCACGGCCCAGGCGGTAACTTACCGCCTGGGTCGTAATGAGGCCCCATATGTACTAAAATGGAATATACCAAAACAAAAAAGATATGCCTCCAACATAATTACCTCACAGACACTGCACAGCTAGGAGCAATAGCAGACCTACACAACAGTAAGAACACAACTTACCAGAAGCTAGTAAGTAAACTTAATTTTTCTTATATATTTCTAAACTTTCTGTATTAGGTACACTAAAAATAATATATTACGTTTTCTTTTACACAGAAATGGCCAGTACTTTGGAATGGCTTGAGGAAAATTTTCCACATGAGGAAATGACTGAAGATAATGATACTAATTGTAGACACTGCTCTATATAACCAAATTAATAATCATAACTTTATGTTTACTTTTTTTTTTCACAGACCATACAAACATTGAGAATAATACACCTAAAGACACCTTAGAACATATTCTGCACCGCACGGAATTAAAAATGGACATGCTAATGGAAAATTCCCTGTGTGAGCGAGGTACATGAATTTCGGGGTTGCGCGGGGAGTCTCACACGCGATTGGCCCTGTGCGAGCGGGGAACGTGTATTACTGGGGTTTTCGGGGAGTTTCACACGCGATTGACCTTGTGCGAGCATGGTACGCGTATTTCAGGGGTGCGTGGGAAGTTTCAGACACGATTGGCCCTGTGTGAGCGTGGGATGTGTATTTCGGGGGTGCGCAGGAAGTTTCACACACGATTGGCCCAGTGTGCATGGGGTACGTGTATTTCGGAAGTGCGTGGGAAGTTTCACACGTGATTGGCCCTGTGCGAGTGGGGTACGTGTATTTCAGGGGTGCGCGGGAAGTTTCACACGCGATTGGCCTTGTGCGAGCGGTGTACGTGTATAACTGGGATTCGCAGGAAGTTTAACACATGATTTTGCTGTCAGAGCGGGGTACGTGTATTTCGGGGGTGTATGTGAAGTTTCACACGTGATTTTTCTGTCAGCGCGGGGTACATGTATTTCGAGGGTGTGCGTGAAGTTTCACACGCGATATCGCTGTCAGAGCAGGGTACGTGTATCCAGTGGGGTGCGTGGGGAGTCCCACATGTGAATTGGCAGTGTGGGTCCTCCCAGGTGTTGCCTCTACCCCCTCCACGCCCCCTGCAGGCAGCCCACACCACAGAGGACTACCCTGCACCCCTGGTCATGTCCTTCAGGCAGCCCATCCACCATGGGCATGCCCCCAGCCAAGCCACATGTCACCTTGCAATATGATCACCAACTCATGTCCCCCAGCAGTGAGGGGCACCTGCCAGCAGGCCCCCACTCATGTCCCACTCATCTCCCCCTGCACCCCCACCCCCCAGCAGTGAGGGGCACCTGCCAGCAGGCCCCCACTCATGTCCCACTCATCTCCCCCTGCACCCCCATCCCCCAGCAGTGAGGGACACCTGCCAGCAGGCCCCCACTCATGTCCCACTCATCTCGCCCTGCACCCCCACCCCCCAGCAGTGAGGAGCACCTGCCAGCAGGCCCCCACTCATGTCCCACTCATCTCCCCCTGCACCCCCACCCCCCAGCAGTGAGGGGCACCTGCCAGCAGGCCCCCACTCATGTCCCACTCATGTCCCACTCATCTCCCCCAGCACCACCAGCCCCCAGCAGTGAGGGGCACCTGCCAGCAGGCCCCCACTCATGTCCCACTCATCTCCCCCAGCACCCCCAATACCCAGCAGTGAGGGGCACCTGCCAGCAGGCCCCCACTCATGTCCCCCAGCACCCCCACCCCCAGAAGTGAGGGGCACCTGCCAGCAGGCCCCCACTCACGTCCCACTCATCTCTCCCTGCACCCCCACCCCCTAGCCCTGAGGGGCACCTGCCAGCAGGCTCCCACTCATGTCCGCCTGCACCCCCACCCCCCAGCAGTGAGGGGCACCTGCCAGCAGGCCCCCACTCATGTCTGCCTGCACCCCCACCCCCCAGCAGTGAGGGGCACCTGCCAGCAGGCCCCCACTCATGTCCCACTCATGTCCCCCAGCAGTGAGGGGCACCTGCCAGCAGGCCCCCACTCATGTCCCCTGGACCCCCACCCCCCAGCAGTGAGGGGCACCTGCCAGCAGGCCCCCACTCATGTCCCACTCATGTCCCCCTGCACCCCCACCACCCAGCAGTGAGGGGCACCTGCCAGCAGGCCCCCACTCATGTCCCACTCATCTCCCACTGCACCCCACCCCCCCAGCAGTGAGGGGCACCTGCCAGCAGGCCCCCACTCATGTCCCACTCATCTCCCCCTGCACCCCCACCCCCAGCAGTGAGGGGCATCTGCCAGCAGGACCCCACTCATGTCCCCCCCAACATGTCAACACGACCCACTACCATCTTCTCTCGTTATTGTTCTGATTGTGGGTCTGGGGGTTTCGCTCTTGTATAACCATGCCAATAGCCTTCCTGTTTTATCCCCTACCGCATGCTGTCTCTCTGTATATTTTTTATAGTTGAGGTTGCACAGTCTTCCCCATTGCTCTGTACATTTCTGCTGTAGTTTAAGTATCCGCTCCATGTCTCTATCCGTTTCCCCACCTCCCTTCAGTGCCTTTTCCAGTTCCCTTTCTGCTTCTTGTAGGTCAGCCAAGATCCCACCTTGCAGACCTTTAGATTTTGCTATGGCTACACCTGGCATCACCACCTTGAAAGCTTCCCATAATGTGCTCGCTGAGTCCAAGCTACCCGTGATCCTCTCAAAGTAGTTGATAATCTCTTCCCTTATATCCTCTCTGAAGCAGGGATCCTTAAATGCTTCTGCCCGGAGGCGCAATGTCGGAATCCTTGCCCTTGGGGGGCAATATTGCCAACCGAGAACCAGGGCGAGTGGTCCGAGAGGACCCTCGCTTTTTATTCTGTCTGAGTAATCTCTGTTATTACCTCCGACGTAGCAAATACATAGTCCAGCCTCGTATGCAACTGCTGCAGGGCGGAATAGTGCGAGTACTGCCTTTCTTAGGGGCGTATAGTTCTCCACACATCTGCCAGACCAAAGTCGTCTAGTAGTGTCTGCAACGCTTTAGCCGCTGGGGCGGGTCTATCAATCTTTCCATCTGATCTATCCACCCTGGTGTTTAATACACAGTTAAAATCCCCACCCCAGATCACCACTGAAATATGTTGCTGTATTCAGATTGGGGGCGTATGTATTTACAATGCTAATCTCCCTATTCTCCACCAACCCCCTCAGTATGACCATCCTCCCATCCGTTTCCGCCTTTTCCTGCAACAGTTGAAACGGGACGTGCAGTGCCACCCAGATGAGCACTCCTCTAGCATAAGCAGAGTATGTCGAGCCCCCCCTGCCCCTTTCCATTTCTTCACAACCATCTCCATCTTTTCCTGTGTCAGGTGTGTCTCCTGCAACAGTGCAATGTCTAGCTTTTTTCAGCGCAGGTACAACATAACCTTGTTCCTCTTTAGATAACTACTAAGTCCCCTGACATTCCACGTAATTATTCTAAGGTCCCCCATGGTCCATTAGAGTTCCCCCTCCCCTCCCATCGGTGCAGTCCAGATCCCACTTCCATCTCAGTCCGTGTAGGCTTGTATTCCCCTTAACCAAAAACACACCAAACTCCCCAGTCCCCCCCCTCCCGCCTCCCTTCCAATCCCCAACATCACCCCCCCAACTGTTGTCCAGCTCCATCCCTGGATCTCAGGCACCCCCCGCATCTAGCTCTTTCTGGCAATAGCCTTTACTCGAAGCTCAGCAGGGTGAGGTCGCCCTAATGGCTATCCTGCGACTACAACTACTACTACCAGGGGGTAGGGTACCATCGTCCTGCCACTCCTATTTCGCTTTAATTCAACCACACATTGCTGCTTAATTCCCTTATATATTCAGTCTTCTATATTCCAGTCCTTTAAGTTCAACAAAATCACAGGCATCCTGCCAAATGTCAGCACTACTCGATCGCACCCCTTTATCTTATCACTATCATAGTCTCTACTTTGGTACCCGCTCTGCATCATTTCAATATGCATATAATATCCCAATCACTTATCATGCTCCTCATGGGCCTTCTCTGCATCTCGTTCCGGGCAACCTTGTAGATCCAGCCATGCCGCTGCTTCCTCTGGGGTGTCAAAAAAGAACATTCTACTTTTGTGCAGCACTTTCAGTTTCGCAGGGTACAGGAGCATGTACTTAATTCCGGCCATGCACAATCTCCTCTTGATTGCCACGTAGCTGTATCGTTGCCTCTGGACCAACATTGCGTAGTCAGGATACGCCGTGATGGTACTCGAGGCCCTTTCAATCGTTCCCCCTTTGCAAAAATACTCCAAAATCTTCTTGTGATCTTTATAGTTCAGTATCTTGGCAATTATCGCACAAGGAGGGGCCCCCGGCTTTGGTTTCCTCAGGATGGCTCTATGTGCTCGCTCCACCGTGAATCCCTGCGAGAGTTTGTCAGCTCTAATTTCTTACAAGATCAAGTTCTCAACATAGTCTGTAGGGTCTTGGCCTTCCTCCCCCTCCGGCAGTCCGACCACATGGATATTGTTCCTTCGTGCCCTTCCTTCCGCTTCCTCGGCGCGGTTGTCCAGGTTGGCCACCTGTTGCTTCAGTATATGCACCTCTTTCGTGTTGCTGGTGCTAGTGTCTGTGTTGGTTTTCACCGCACTTTCCAGGCTGCTTGTTCTCTCTGCCAGCGTTCTAACATCTTGTCGCAGTTGGGTGACTTCTATGCCCACTGCGTCTATTTTAGCCTCCAAGGAGGTTCACAGGTCCGCCATCACTATCCCCCGTGAGTCTCTCAGCTCCGTTATAGCCGCTAGTATGTGGTGGTTTCCAGCCGATGAGGTGCTCTTCGCCGGTGCTGTTGCGCTGATGTGCGTTGTCGCCGCAGGAGACTGCTGTGTCTTGGCAAATGCTCCATCGTGGATTGTTTGTTTTTGCTCTTGCTGACTGTTCCTCGCCCCGCCATCTTGCAATCTCTGTTATGTATCTGAGGGTACCTGGTCTGTCGCATATCAATCCTGCCTCTCTGTCGTGGTGTAGCACCAGTGTGTCACTCCAGGCCCAGGACAGCTGTCCTTGAGAAGCCCCTGTTTAAGTTTGTATTTGTGACGCTGTATCTTCGGGTGGGCTGTGTCCTCCCACGTTCCTACTTAATTTACTACTTCCTAGAGGCTATTTTATACTATCAGAATGACCACCCATCTCTTGGGCTACTCGTGGTCTTCACACCACTTCTTTTCCCATTGCGGTCCCCCCTGTGTCATGCAGGCTTGGCTACTTTCCAAAACCCTCAAGTGGGTCGCGTCCTCCCACGTATCTCCTCTGGCTGCTGTGGTAAGCCCCCCTTTGCCTGTTTCTTGGATCGCTGGGTGCTCCCCCTTCCGCACGCCAGTAAATATGTTCTATGCTATTTGTGCGCTTCAATGCCTGCCACCTGTCCTCTGACTATCATCGCATCCGGCAAGTATCCAGGAGGTGCCAGCACATGGACTGCACTTGCTACAGTAATGGCAGCACACCCTTATATCCACTTTTCCTGGCCGTGCCTGGGTGCATTACCCATCTCTTCATGCAGGTTATGGGTGCTCTCCCTACCCTTTGTGGTGATATGGTTCCCAGGCCCCTTCACAGTGAAGGGCATGCGTCCAGCGGACTCCAGGTGCCAAAGTGTCTCAGCTTCCCATAGGGGCACAGCCCCCAACTATCATTGCATTAGAGTTGTATGTCAGTTAAAACTTTAAGTTCCACTGCACACCAAGGGCGTTTATTATTTTTTATTCCATGTGGGTCATCAACTTCTTTTATCTATGCCCAGCTCGCTTTCCGCACCTATTCTCTGGCCTTTGCTCATGTGGGCAAAGTATCGCCTCCCAAGCCATGCGTTCAGGGGTGCAACAATGTTTCCACCGCATCTGCTCCAGCCCGGCAGTGTCTATCAGCTGGAATAAGTGAGATCACGTTAGCTCCAACACAAAACCAGTCCCTCACGCATGAAACAAAATATCCTCTTTGCTGTTCGCCTGCAGCAGAGGCGCTCCCAGCAATCTGTGCTGAGTACGCCAAAGCCTCACGGAGCCCTGGACGGCTCCCTCGCTGCTACAATTGTAGCTGCCTGGGACACTTCGTTTTCCTGCCGATGCCCACCGCCGCCACTCTCAGCCCCCTCCGCACCGCGAACGCTGTGTGCCATGTGCTTTTATCTCCAATGCGGCAGCAGGCTCTGCAATGCGAGCGTGTCTCTTCTTGCAGCCGGCCTCACTCTCCACGATCCTTGACTCCAGTCTTCACCGGCCAACGCTCGGGTCATTAGGCTCGAGTCCTTTGTTCGCCGCCATCTTGTGCCCCAGGCCGCATCCAAATAATGTTTCTTTTTATGACAATTAAGCCTCCGTTCCGTTTGTAATGTTCAGTTATTGAGTAGCACACGTTCGGACATCCCTGCTTCCATTCGTAGACGCCGTAAGTCATTTTAAGCATGTGTATCATCGGATCGACATCGGATACATAGGAGCAGCTCCGTGGGACATGTCCTACTGCATGGCTAGCTGGCCACGCCCCAGAGGAAAATAATACATTAATTGTGAATGACCTCCACTCTCAAGAGGAATTTGCTCAGGAGCGCCAGAAATTCCATACTATAAAAAAAAAAAAACAAGAGATGACCTGGCGGAGCAAAGGGGCTCCCTGAATCAAGAGAAAGACGCCCTAGGCCAGGAAATAAGCCAGTTACAAACCGAGTTACAGGAAAGTAAATTGGCCCTCCAGGAGTTAAAGGAACTAAGAACAGAGCAAGGGAAGTTACTGGAGCATGCCAGACGGGTAGAAGGTGCTCTGAAAGAGAACACCAAAGCCAAAGACACATAAACCCAGGAAATTAGTCACTTGCAACAGAGAATGTCCCACTGCTCCCAAAACATGCAGGAAGCACAGAGGGACAATGAGGCCCTTTGTGAAAAGATTGATGAACTTCACCAACAAGTATCAGGGCAACAGCGAATCATTGAGACCAGTAAGGCCTTTATAGATGAACAAAACGACCAGAGTTTTGCTTATCACCAGGAAATAGGGGATGAAAAAGAAAAGGTAGAAAGATTAGAGAAAGAGGGTGCTAGACTAAATTATAACTGGAGGGACAGGGCAACCCCTGATCATGACATAAGGACCTCTGTACTCAGGGACTCCAACCCATTCAATACCATGAACACTGCCAGCTTCATGTCTATGGGCTCATATGAATAGGGGTCCATGGGGATGGCAGAATTCAATAGGGTTGGTAAATGAGACTGACAGATCAGAGCCCCCCAGAAATTGATGGACGAGCATCCCTGTATAGATCCCCAAATGTTATGGCTGATATCTCTGACCAGGAAGACTCCTATGAGGGGAGAGTCAGGGAATTGGATCCACAAATATACCGCCTTCCAAAAGATCAGTTTGTGAAATTTGGAGGGGAACTAAATGAAATTAAGCCCAAAAAGAGTATCATGAAGACCTGTACCCAGTTAGGGCAGTGGGGAGGGGGTACTCTGCCAATCCTGGGAGCAGGGAAGAGTCAGTGGTGGGATAGGGAAACTAGATCCCAACATTCTGCAAGCCCTTCACAAGTTCGCAGAATCAGGGAGTGCCTAGAGGATCAAGAAGCCACCTCCAGTAGCAGTGCCTCTGAGTCTGAGGACGAGTGGACTCGGTTGACTAAAAACAAGAAGGCAAACAAAATTAATAGAGCTATCTAAAAAGATCCCCTTAGGTAGATCAAGGCCATTAGGAGTGTTATAACTCCTTATCATAAAAATGCAAAGTATTCTGTCTGGGAACACCTAGAATTATATGAACAAATGATGGACACTTTTTATATGAAAGACAGCCAGAATTGCATACAGTATGTGAAATGGACATTCTCCCCTGAATACTCCAGTATGACTGGAGGATCAGAACCACTCAAGATGGTCCCCCTACAGGGCGGCCATGTTAAAGCATTTCTCTGCACACAGAAACCCCCAAGAGGCCGGCAAGGCGGCCTACAATCTGCAGTACGGGAAGGAGCTCAAACGCGCCTTTGCGCAGACCACCAGGAGGGAGCGCACAGATAGTCGGGAGTTCATCACCACCTTCTTTCCAGATATATAATGACCCAGCTGGTGAGGGACTTTCATGAGAAGAGATCACTGGACAGGGTAATAGAACAGGTGATCCGCATTTATGAGGTACAAAATCCGGCAGAAAACAAAAACACAAAGAAAAACTCCAAACCAGCCAACACTCCTGCTGCTGCTAAGGTGGTGGAGGTAAAGGTTGCCCCCATTCTAGATCTGGAGATGGGGGGGCCTAAAATATACCTGTACAAAATCCATTCAATCAAAGAACCAGAAGGCCCTCGGGCCAATCCCAGACAGGCGGTAGTCAGGGAGGTAATCCCACAAAAGGGACCCCTAACTCCCCTGATCACTTAAGCCCTTGGTACAAGGATAACAGACCCATACTGGGGTATGTGTGGACTCTCCCAGCCCAAGGGGGATCCAACCAGGAAGGTACCACCCGAGGAAACATCCCTCCTAACTTTCCCCAGGTGGGCAGTAACGCCCCAAATGCCATGTTGAGTTTCTTTCCCCGGTACCCACAAAATCCCAACCTGCTGAACAACCCTGCTTTCTTTCCCCACTTTCAAGAGCCCAGACAGCCCAAACCGGAAGAGGGGAGGCCAAGGGTGGAGGGTTACCAAAATTCTCCAAACCCATGGTACTATGGGAGAAGGGATAGTTACCCTTCCCGTGATTCACCTAGGATTGACCAGAGACCCCCGTACAAGCCACAACGGGTGTCACAACTGGAGCACCAGGTCCAGAACGTGTCCCAGGATCTGGGTCGCATGTTGAGGGCTCAGCAGAACCCTCAGATGAACGTGGTGATTCAGAACCCCACAAACCACGGGTCTGGTACTCCAGAACAATGACAGGGAGAGAACCTTTGACAACTCACCGGTTCCAGAGGAGGAGGCATGGGGGGAAGGGAGGTGTAAGGCCATGGAGGAAGCTTCCTTCCTTACCCGTGGAAAGCCCCTGGACACACAGGAACCGGAACGAAAATCTCCAGCCCCTGAAAGTCTGCAACTCAGGGAACAGAGGGTGGGTAGGAGAAATAAAGAACCCAAAAAGGCTCATTTTGTGTAGGAGATTAGTGTCCTCCAATTTGAAGGGGAAGGATCCTTTGAGGATTCTGGGGAAATAATCTCCTTCTGGGATGGGGGAAAACCTCCCAAAGAAAAATGGGTCTCAAGAGATCCAAATAAAGAGAAAAATCGCCCATCATTGAACCCCAGAATGAATATCCCAGAAACCACACTTTTCAAATCAAGTCTGAGGACTGCCTCCAAAAAGGGGGGGCGGACCAGAATCAGAAGAAGGGGAGCCCCAAACTCCCCACATATCCCAATGTCAAATTCTTCTTGCAGATCCCCAAGCTCCTACACAGAATCATGGCCATACTACCCCTGTGTTGGAGTCAAGAATCAGGAAATGGACCAACCAACTTGCCCAAAATGCACATTATCTTTGCCCCCTTGAGGAGAAGGAGGGAAGATTTTATGCCCCGGTCCAAGTACAAGGGCAGTGTACAGTGTCGGCAGTGGTGGACACTGGATCCCAAGCAACTCTTCTGTCAAAGTGGGCCTTTGATCAGACGAATTCAGGAAGAGGGGAGAGATACCAGATCCCTCTCACCCCTCTTCGTGGACAACTTCAGAACTTCGATGGGAATGAAATTCCTGTCGAGGGGACTGCAGATCTGGAAATTAAAATTTAGTGAAAGGTGAGACACCCAGTGATAGTCGTGACTCCGGAGGGCACACCCTGTCTAGTGGGGAATGACATCCTGTGTAGGTTGTATCCCCCTAATAGGCTGTGTGAACAATGGCCTCTGGACACAGACTAACAGGCTAATAAAATTAAAACATAGTGTGAAACATGTTAGTTTAAATGGCACATGCCACGTGGTTGAACAAAAACCAGATCATATTGAGTTCCATTTTCAGAACAACCAAGTACCTGATGTGAGCGTAATGGCAATCAACCTTCCTTGCAGTTTCAAGTGACATTCCACACTGGAACGAAATACTTTGAAATTTTATACCAATTCACAATCTGAAAATCCCAATTCCATAGTCAAGAGTGATGAGAAACAAGCTCAAAGTTTAGCTGACATTCAGAAAATTAGAGAACAGTTATTCATCCCTATTCATTTAAATGAGGGGAAGGAATGTGTTCTCGCCCGCGGGTACTTGAACAATGGTAGGAACTTCATCAGCAAAGCCATGTTTCCGACAGCTCCCAAAACATCCAGCCATTCCCACATTTAAATTGATCAATAAGTGGGAAATGGGCATTGAAACTCTCAATTCTAAACATCTGCTGCCTAGCAGGTGCATGCTTAAATTCTCTATCGGAAACAAAATCTTAGTGCATAATTGTTGGGTCATGCAAGATGTCCCTGCTGCATTCTATTTAGGCGGTGACATTCTCAATAGGTTTGCCTTTAATTTGGACCTGATCAATTACAAAGCCTGGTCACGATTAGGGGGTAATCCCATGGACTTTGATGATTCAGAAAAAGCATTTCGGTCACCCCAATTGCTGCCATATGCAGCTGAAGTTGAAATTGGAGAGGAAATCACCATCCCAGGACGGTCCCAACTATTCCCACTTGAATTAAAAATTAAAAGAGGACAGAAACAGCTAAATCCTGAGGCATATGTTCACCTCAATGCCCATCTCCATTAGTCGATGTAAAACACAACACCATTCCAATATTGATGGATAACAGCGACCTTAGGAGTATCACTGTGAGCGCAGGCACCATTATTGGAATGGCGGTTGATGATCGACATTTTTCCATAGATTTAGGTAATGAACTGATTGGACCAATCCCCAATGACTGTTTTGACAGTGATAGCGACAATAACATAACACCGGACAGGATCTTCACCCGGCAAGCAGAGAATTTCCTGGTGTACTCTTCCTGCCCTTATGGTGAGGAAGAGATGACCTGTGATATCAGGCGGGATGAGGTGATCTTCCAAGTCCACAAGGACTGCCTCCCCTGCCGGGAACCCTCTGTCCAGGTCAATACTTTAACCAGGGACCTGTCCATCCAGTCGAACGGGGCCACTGGAAAAGCCAAACAAGAAGTCTACCCAGACTTCAGGCAAACGGTTGAAGAGAGAGGCAACCTAGCTGATGCATGTGAGACTCTGGAGCAAAATAAAAAGTTCAAGCAGGTGTTCTTAGATTTTCAAGATATCATTGTGGAGGACTCATAGGGTGGTGGTCACACCTAGCCATGTAGGAGGTTGGCTGCTCTGGAGCTACCATGGATCCGTTCATTATCCTGTTGATGCCCACCGCCTAAACAACTGAAAACCTACTACAAAAACAGACGAATTGATGGGAAAGTCAGCTGCATTCAACGAGATGTCCAGAAGCCGTAACTATGTTGCACAGAGGAAGCTGTTGAGATAAAAGGAACAAACTGTTACAGAGAATACTGCAACAAAATGGCCACTCTGAAGAACAAAAGGCTCAGAAGACCGAGCACCGCGGTGACAAGCGAGCACTGACTTGCATATGAGACAGAAAGGATTATCACTGGACAGTGCTCGACTGCGAGCCTGGCTGCATGTCGAGGAAAGGGCATGCTGGCAATTAAAGCGTGTCAGCCTTGTATGCACGCAGACCGGAGCCCCTGCAAACGGTGTGACTTTGGGCTCCGAAGCGAATAAGGACACGCAGACCAGCTGGTAGTACTGGAGCCGGTGCATGAGAGTGTGACTGCGCGTGCAGGCCCCCACGGAGGATCGGGTCCATACTTCCCCCACAGAGCCGCACGCAGTACACAGCCGAATTAGAGTGGGGCGGAGGCCGGCTGCATCCATTGCAACTGGAGACACCGCACTACAGTGCGCAAGGACTGGCTGCGAATGTTGAAGGGGACATAAGGCCATTCTATATGAAGCACATGGAATAAATCGGAGGAGTGGGACCCGCTGGCAGGCCAAGCAAGGCCAATATAACATAAAGCTAAGAAACTGTGAAATAAAACCCCAGCCCCATATGGACAAGTGCCGGAGCGCAAGAGGCAGGACAGGGGCGCATGAGTCTGGCGGAGGTGGCCTCACTACATAATACTCAAGTAAGGCGGACCACACCTGACAATGGCTTGAGAACACAGCACCAAGTAGGGCCATTGCTCCGAAGGCTGCTGGCACATAAGATCTTCGAGACAAGACACAGCCAGTGCCTCATACAGAAGGGGAGACACGGCTGGGGTGTAAGAGACACACTGGAATAGCAGGCGAGAAAGGCACCAGCACAACACACGTGGAAGACGCAAGACACAGCACCCCCAGAACACATGAGAACAACCACCTCCACCGGGAGGAAAGGACAACTGCCCCAGGGGAACAAGCGACACTGATAACTTGGACCTTGGAAGCGTGTGCATGGCGAAGTAACCAAAATTGGGCTGGAGCAGGACACCTAGGCATCCTACGTCCTGATTGAAGCACCCCACCTATGCAGTGAGTAGCCCCTGGACAGACCCCAGCACCAGGCAGGAGAGCGAGCGTAAATATTGGGAACCTCAACCCCAACCACTTAGACTTGCAACGTTGGGACATACAGAGATGGCATCCAAGCTGCCTAAATCGAAGGGGAAGCAGCCCACAATGGAGGACTTTACAAAAACTCCACAAATAACAGAGAGAGCCAGGAACAAAGAGAGGAATGCTCAGGTGGATGCATCGCAAGCATGTGTAGACCAACCTATCCTGAAGGCTATTGCAGACCTGAAAGTGACATGGGAAACGAAACTGGAGGCGGCCATGATCACATTCAAAGAGTCGCTAGAGGTCAAAATTGATGCGGTACAGGTGGACGTTAACTTACTGAGGCAAGATTTAAGGTCAATAGCTGAACGCTCAGGCACCCTGGTAAAGGAAGTAAAATCAAACACGGCTGCCTGTACGTCACATGCCTCGGAGATCCATGCACTGCGACAACAGCTGAGCAACTTAGAAAATAGAGCTGAGGAAGCCAAAGAACGCGCACGAAGGAACAATATATGTATCATGGCCCTCCCAGAGGGAGAGGAAAGATCAAACCCTACCGAATACATTGAGACACTGCTGCGGCAAGAAATAGAAGGGGGAGCACTTACTCAAGGATTTGCGGCATAGAGGGCACACAGAGCCCTGGCGGGAAGACCCCACCCCGGGTATCCTCCCGAGACCAATTATAGCCAAGATATTGAATTATCGCGACATGGAGAGGATTCTGGAATACTTTCACAAATGTGGCACAATACAAAGGTCTTCTGCATCTATCACCGCACATCCAGATTACACACTCAAGGAGCAAAGACGGCAATTGAACTTTAGAACAGTGAAGAAGAGGCTTTGTGAAGCGGGCCTCAAATATATGCGGATGTATCCGGCGAAGATGAAAATGTTCCACAGGAATCAAGCAATATTTTTTGAGACCCCTGATGCGATGGAGTGGCTTGATACTCAGAACTGTCCAATGGGTACAGATGACCAGAAGGAAGGCAAAACGGAGAAATGAGGCACTGGCTCCAGAGACTGAGGTGCTGTATAAACTGGGACATTGGGACTTGATTATAGACCTGTGAAGCTAGACGAAAGTGGCCAGAACTAGATAGAACGGTAGTTCGGGAGGTAAAGAGCACCCAAACTCATACCCTTGTAGATAGTTTAGTTGGGCTACTAGTAGTACAGTAACCCCCTGCTGGGCTCCTAGTGCCGGGTTAGACAGGGTAGGGCCAAATGCGGGATCGCCTGAGATCCAGGGATGGAACTGGGCAACAGTTGGGGCGGGGATGGGAGGGGGGCGGTAGGGAAGTTGTGGAGTTTGTTGTGGAGTTTGAAAGGGAACAAGCATACACCCATGTGGCACTGTGCGTGATACAGAGGATGAAAGAGGTTAGAGGTGGAACAGGGTACGGCTGAGAATGTGGGACCTCAAGATACTAACCTGGAATGTCAGGGGACTGAACAGTTATTTAAAAAGGAATAAGGTAATGATGTACCTGAAGAAACAGAAAATAGACATTGTCCTATTACAAGAAACCCACCTCGCAAGGGGCAAACAGGAAATGATACAGGGAAAATGGAAGGGAACCACCAATGGGGCAACATACTCGACATACACTAGGGTGGTGGCTACCTGGATCGCTCCCCATGTACCTTTTCAGCTAATACAGTCCACAGAGGACACAGACGGGAGGATGGTAGCGATAAGCGGATTGATCGAAAATAAGGAGGTGTTCATCATTAACTCATACGTACCCAAGCAGAATACTGTAGCATATTTCAAGACCCTATATGGTAAAGTCAGCCCGTACTTAGGAGGGGTAGTTATATAGGGAGGTGACTTCAACTGCACGCTGGACCCTGGGATGGATAGATCAGATGATAGACAAAGCAAACCCACCCCCGCTGCCAGAACCTTGAAGACCTTGTTAGGGGAACTACAATTATGTATATGGAGGTTACGCCACCCACAACATAGACAGTACCCACACTATGTGGCCCCACAAAACCTATACACTCGGCTGGATTACGTATTCGTCTCTTCAGAGGTCACTGGGGAAATAGCACAGGCAGAATACAAAGCGAGGGTCCTCTCGGACCATTCAACACTGATTGTAACATGGCAATACCTGCCCACTAGACCAAGGATCCACACATGATGGCTCAGAGTTGAGGCATTGAAAGATGCAGTGTTAAGAGAGGATTTAAGGCAGGATATTATTGAATATTTTGAGAAAAACATTGGTAGTGTGCGATCGGTGGGCACCCTGTGGGAGGATTTTAAGGTGGTGGTGAGGGGATCAGCCATATCGAAATCTAAAGGGCTCCAAGGTGATATAATTCCGGATCTACAAAAAGCCAAGGAGAAACATGAAATAGCCATGAAAAAGGGTGATAGCTCCACGGGGGGTGCTGAAGCCATAAGTAAGCTACAGCAAGAATGTGGGTGAAACTGGGAGAGACTATGTAAGCTCAATTATAAGAAATATACAGAGAGACAACACGCGGGTGGGGACAAGCCAGGAGAGGTTGCTGGCATGGCTGTACAAGATGGAAATGCACAGATCAGCTATCAGAGCAATAAAAGGGGATAATGGTCAAATGCTAGACACCCAAGAGGGAGTGAATGATGGGTTCCTCAAATTTGACCAACAACTGTACCAAGACACAGGAAAGGGGGAGGGGAGCGAGTTCACAGAAATATTGCAGGATATAGGCCTACCGAAGCTGAGTGCGGAAGAAAGAGAAAACTTAGATGCCCTGATTACGCTAGAGTAGCTGGAAGCAGTGGTTAAGCAATTGCCCACCAGTAAGGCCCCGGGAACTGATGGACTGCCTAGTGAATTTTATAAAATGTATAGCGCGGAAGTACTTTCCCCAATGTTAAATATACTGAATGAGGTGTTGGAAGCGGGGAGGTTACCGGAATCCCTCAGAGATGCTATCATTATCCCACTTCTCAAGCCCAACAAACCAAGCACGGATTGCAGGTCATACAGACTCCTCTCCATATGAAACCAGGATAGTAAGATTCTTACAGTGGTACTGGCAACCAGATTGAGACAAGTCATAGGCAAGCTCATAGACCCAGATCAAACCGAATTCGTGCCACACAGAAGCATATCTGATAACTTAAGAAGGCTCCACCATATCATAAACCAAGTAGAAGGTGACACGCAGGAAGCAGCTATAGCCTCGATAGACGCGGTGAAGGCCTTTGACTTGGTCACATGGCCTTGGCTGCTGGCCACCTTGAAAGAATACGGAATAGGGCCTGGGTACTTACGATGTGCTTAATTGTTGTACAGCTCCCCACTAGAAAGAGTCAAGACGGGAGAGATCATCTCGGATAGATGGCAGCACAGCAGGGGCACCAGACAGGGCTGTCCCTGGTCTCCGATGCTGTACATCCTTGTATTGGAACCCCTAGCAATATATCTGAGACAACAATACAAAACTGTGGGAAGCTACACCAAGGGGGGACCACATCTCATATCGTTGTATGCTGATGATATACTGTTATACCTGAGATATCCAGAGGAAAATGTGCAATATATCCTTGAAGTAATGGAGCGATTCCCGTCACTCTGGGTTTGCAGTCAATCCCATGAAATCCAGACTGTTCCCCCTTGGTAGATGCAAAGGGGCTTTGCGTGAGGACCTACCAGTATTACAGATACCTTGGGAGACAAGTACCTTAAGATACTTGGGGGTTGATATATATCACAGGGTGGAAGACGAACACGTGCACAACGTGGAGAGGGCAGTAGCAAACTTGGACAAGAGCATGAGATTCTGGGCGAAGCTCCCCCTGGCCATGGTAGGCAGGGTGGTGCTGTTGGAAATGGTGGCACTGCCCAGGCTTTTATACTTTTTGTTAATATCCCCTACATGATACCCAAGTGATTCTTTGGTAAACTATAGAGCTTATGCAGAGGTTTGATATGGCACAATACCAGAAACAGGACAGTCTTATAGAAATTACAGAACACATACAATAGAGGGGGCATCAAATTACCCAATTATCCAATTACAGTACATGGCTAAATGGTTAAAAGAGGACCCCACAGCCGAATCCAAATTGCTTAGGTCCGAATGTGCCCTGTTTTTCCTGAAAGAAATGATATGGGTGCCCAAATTAGTACTGAGAGGGTGAGCGAGGCTGTTGGAACTGGGATGGAGGGTATGGCGTAAGGTCTCTTGGGCCTTGGAGAACTGACTCACTGTTCCCCGCAGGTGCCGCTAGTGGCGCTGGTCGGAGTAGATGAAGAACTGCGAAAGATGATTCAAAAGCACTAGGGAATCGGTGGGCATCACAACAATGGGAGACCTATTGCTGGAGGTGAAGGTTAAAGAATTTGATGAGCTGATAGATGGAACCGTATTACACCCCGGTCAATACATTACCTACAACAGGGTCGTTCGACAGGTGAGATAATCATGGCCTGATTTGGTGCTGGAAGACCAGCCAGATGCAACTGTTGAAACAATGTATGACATCTCGGAGGGTGGACTCCTGATGTCCAGGGTGAGGAAGGAGGTGACGCAACTGAGGCGGGATAAGGAGGAAGAAGTAGGGGTACCCAAGCATGACGGGCTGTGGGAGGGAGCCCAAGGATACCACAAAAAAGTGTCCAGGAATGCGAGGTTGCAGCAGATCTAACTATACATAACCCACAGGGCATACATGACCCCTCAGAGTGTCGCTAGGTTTAAATACACAGGAACACAAGCTTGACCTAAATGTGGAGAGGTGAATGCCAGGATGGTGCACATGTTCTGGGCATGCCCGGAGATTGGGAAATTTTGGGGCGAAATCACCCAACAATTAGCCAAGAAAGGAATCCAGCTAGATGTGGAATCAGTGTGGGCATGTATGGTAGGGGGCTTCACGAGACCTCACAACCTGAGGCATGTAAGCAAACTCAATGACCTAGCCTACATACTGGCTAAGTGTAGAATTGCCATAGGGTAGAAAGCGAGCCACAGACCCAGAATAGAGGTGTGGTGGCAAGATCTCCTGAAATGGGCAGAGGCGGAAACAGCGGTATGGTATGAGGCGTCCAATAAGGGGTAGGGGGAAACAGAAACTCTGTTGGCTTGGAGAAACATAATAGCTACACTGTATGGGTCTACCCAGGATTGGCCAAATGAACCGAGGGGAGTGTACCTCTGGAAGACACCATGGTGGAAGGAGTGGGAGAGTAGGCTCGATGTGGGGGGTGGATTAAGGGAGACCAGTGGTTAACTTGCAGTATTGTGTCAAACACCTGATGAAAATGACATACACTGCTGGATAGTGTTTGTGTGTTAATTGTTGTTAATATAAATAATAAAAATTAAAAAAAAAAAAATTCCCATGGACCCTGGCATGACTCTTGCGTTTGTGAAGCAATACTGCTTGACTCTCGCTTCCATGGAGTCCCTGTCAGAAATGATCAAAAACCTTCAGTACCATGGGATAATTCACACAGTCCACAGCACCTTCAATAATCCGTTGCTGGGGATTTTAAAACCCAACGGCCAGTGGAAACTCTGTGCTGACCTAAGGGAGCTGAACAAACGGGTTCATATGTCCTGATGGCCTCTCTCCTACATTGACCAGGGGCTGGCCCAGATCCAGGGCTCAAAGGTATACAATGCCATTGCCCTGACCAATGGGTACTGAACGGTACCTGTCAGTAGGGAGCACCAATACAAGCTGGCCTTTACCTTCGGGGGGCAGCAGTATACATGGATCTGGACTCTCTTTGGATACATCAACAAATTTAACATCTTCTTACACAAGGATATGCCAAACTTGGTTGAAAGGGGTAACCTGGCCTATGTAGATGATGTCCTGATCAAAAGCTCAACGGTGGAGGAACATGTAGCAGAAATCTGTTATGTTCTGACACAGTTGAGGGATGCCGGAACAAAACTATCCTTCCAAAAGGCACAATGGTGCAGGCCCCTGTCAATGTCTTGGGGCATCAGATAACACCTGAGGGTCTCTGTCCCCAGGAAAAGAAAGTGGAAGGACTCATGAAACTAGTTCATTGAAGACTACGCATAGATCACAAGACCCCTGATCCATCTGTTAAGGGGTGGTCAAGTGGGAGTGGGGTCCAGAACAAGCCGAGGCACTAAATAACTCAAATGAAGCCTCTCACAAGTGCCTTGTCTAGATTACCCTGTCAAAAACAAGGAGTGCATCTTGGGGACAGGGTTCTTGAATACATGCTTGACAGCAGTATTACATCAAAAGCATGACAAGGTCAATAAAGTAATCTCCTATGCAAGCAAGACTTTATCCTCTGTGGAGGAAACATTCAACGATTGTGAGAAGGCACTCTTGGCAACGGTGTGGGCATTGAAAAATTACTGCCCTTCAATGCAGGGGGAACACATCATAGTGGAGACTCACCACCAGTGTTTGCAATATCTCCAAAGGGACCGAATCTAGGCCGGAAAATGTCAGTAATTCCAGAATTATTTCCTGGATTCTGTCAATGCAAGGCTTTCCTGTGGATTTCAGATATGGCCAAAACAAGAAGTGTCCCCTCGCGTACGGTCTGGCTGACTGTCACGATGCCCGCTCCCGGGGAGCCGGCTCAGGCCCTGCGTCCCCGAAAGCGGACATCAAGTCCCCGGGGAAGGTCCCAGCAACCCCTTATAGGGGCCCTTTGGACAGCGTCCTGGCGCCTATGGCACCAGGCTCATAGAAAACGTCAGTCCTGGCGCCATAGGCGCCAGGCTCATTATGAAAGTGTTTGGGTGCACTTACCTGATGCAGACCCTGCTGCAGAACCCCGGCCTCCTTGAGGCCTGAAAGGAACTACTTTACCTGTGGGACTCATTTACCACCCGGGCGTGGTCGGGGAAGGATACATACCTGATTGGAGGAAGGACACATTCTAGGAACTTCTTCCAAGGCTATTTAAACCACACCCGATCAGCCACACGTGCTTCGCGTTGTTCTGCATCTAGCAGCTGGACGCTCACCGTGTCTGCTCCTGCATCCTGACTTCTGCCACGCCTGCCAGCATCCTTAATAACCTGCAAAGGAAGGGAACAAGAGAACAGAAGAAGGAAAAGGCCTTACCTGCTAAATCTGCATCCCAGAGACATTTTGCCGACGATCCTGAAAAGGAAGACATTTATTTTTAAAAGCACATTGCATCGATCGCTGCAGCGCCTCATTCTACTCACCTTACAGGGCGCTTCCATGTTCTGCAGCGACCATCCGGATCCGCAGTCGTGCCCCAGCGTCTAGGAGAAAAAGACAATAACGAAGGTGAGAGAAAGAAGGGAAAAGGGAAGCTAAATCTCCATGTTAAGACTTACCTGCTGGGTCATTCCCTTTTCATTTCGGGTCCGCGCCGCATCCAGGCATTTTCGGACCCCGGCCCCTAAGGGGAAAAAGACATCAGCGTTAATGAGCGAATTAAAAGACATTACCAAGACGCTCATTAAAGACTTACCTAATTGCCACAAGGATTTCACCTCTCATCTCGGGTCGGTGCCTGTTCCCCGGCATTCCGTACCCCGGCCCCTATGGGGAAAAAGACACTAGCATTAGAACATTAATGCATGGACACAAGGGGAACCACTTATCAAAAACTTACCTGGAAGCCAAGCAAGTTTGGTTCTCACCAATCCGAAAATCCAGTGAAGTAACTGGATACCAACGCGCCCCCGCATCAGAAACCACCAATCCGAAAATCCAGTGAAGTAACTGGATACCAATGCGCCCCTGCATCAGAAGCAGGATGGAGAGCTCGTCCTTCCAGACCCTAAGGTGAGACGCTACGGGGAAGCACAGAAGGGTTTTGAGGAGGGTGAGAGGGGTAAGTGGGAGGCCGATTGCATTACCCCGCAGACAGTTAACCCCCTATTTTCACCTACAGAAGGATACTTCTGCGAGACAGACAAGCCAGATTTGGGGCCCGGTCCATTCCGTCTTCCGACCCCTGCGCATCACCTTAGACGAGGTCACAACAGCGCGAACCAGGCCAGCGCCTCCGTGGGAGTCAGGTGAGCGTTACAGAACACAAAGCCTTCCTACAAATTCCCACCCAGGCGCTATGGAAACTTCTGAGAATGATCAGTTGGCCCAATTATTGGGGGAATTACGGGCCGAAGTACATGCCGCTCGTCAAGAGACTAATGCCCTCAAGAGGGAATTAATAATATCAAAGGAAAGAACTGATGACCTGGCCAGACAGCTTTTGCAAAGTCAAGCTGGGCAAACTCCTCTACCCAGTTCCGGAGGGAACCCTGCTCCTGTGGTTCCCAGTAACCCTGTGCATATTAATCTACCTGGAAACATGCCGCTGGCCCCACCCGAACGCTTTGCTGGGGACCCCAAACGATTCGCCGTATTCATGAATCAGTGTCGTTTGCACTTCCTATGCAGGCCTGGGGCCTTCCCTAATGATCAGACCAAAGTAGCCTTTGTATTGTCATATCTCAGCGGCTGCGCTGCTGATTGGTCAGTTCCACTGGTTACTCAGGATGACCCGATTCTCCGTGATTTTCAAGGATTTCAAGCAAGCATGGAAAGGTTATTTGCTCGACACTCTCAGGGGCAGGCTCTGGATGATGAACTTCTATCCCTGCGACAGGGCAATCAGGATCTCCTATCCTACATTGCAACCTTTAATAGACTAATTGTAGAAACTGGGTGGCCAGAGGATAAGAGAATCACGTTATTTTATCGAGGTTTACGTGGAGAACTTAAAGATGTCCTGGCCCAAGTTGTAAATCCACCCCGAGAATGCACAGAATATATAGACTTAGTGGTCCAATTGGATCACAGACTCCAGAAAAGAAAAGCAGATCGGTCCAGGTTTGAGACCCGGGTGTTGGTCAAGACCCACGCTAACCCCAAGAGAGTTGATGTCTCAGAGCCTATGCAAATTGGTGGGGTTAAAGGACCTTTAACTCAAAAGGAACGTGAAAGGAGGCGGCAATTAAAGTTATGTCTTTATTGTGGGAACTCTGGACACTTTCTACGAGATTGCCCGGCAAAACCGCCCCAAAAGGCGGTAGGGGCCGCTGATAAAAACCTTGAAGACTCTGTTTCGGGAAACGACTCAGCCCGACAAGCGTAGTGGTCCGCTTGCCGAGCTTATAAACTAACTCTCAGACCTCGCATTTCATAGTGCCAATGGTTCTCGTAGATCTAGAACAGCCTAAGCAGTTGCATGCAATAAAGGTATACATCGATAGCGGGGCTATTGGAAATTATGTGGACCGTGAGTTGGTCTCCAGGATTAACCTCCCTCTCCGTCCTAAAACCAGCAAAGACGTCATCACCACAGTAGATGGAACTGAAATTGCCTCTGGACCGGTAACGTATTCCACTACTGAGGTGACTCTTATTGGTCCCGACGGCCATCGGGAGGCAGTTGTGTTTGATGTAATCAAGGCCCCACAGTTTCAGGTTATTCTTAGAATTCCTTGGTTAGAGACACATAATCCTCGAATTGATTGGCGAGCTAAGAGAATAACCTTCCCGTATTGTGCACAAACCTGTTATCCAGAAAACCTGAAGATTAATCTAGCATCTGTAACCTCTGCCTCCATGCAATTGCCTCCGGAATACCAAGACTTTCAGGACGTCTTCCAAAAGGAACAGGCCAACACGTTACCTCCTCATCGATCGTACAATTGCCAAATCGATCTGGTGCCCGGTGCACAACCCCCTTGTACTAGGATTTATGCCCTTACCGAACCTCAGAACCTGCATCTGAGACAATATTTGGATCAATACCTCGCCAATGGTTTTATTCGCCCGTCAAAGTCCCCGGCATCCTCGGCTTTGTTGTTCGTGCCTAAAAAGGAAGGCGACCTTAGAACCTGTATCGATTATCGTGCATTGAATCAGATAACGGTTAAAAACCGTTATCCTCTGCCTCTGATCCCTGAACTCCTTGACCAGGTATAGGACGCTTGCATATACACCAAGTTAGACCTCCGGGGGGCATATCATCTGGTGCGAGTAAAAGAAGGCGACGAATGGAAAACGGCATTCCGTACTAAGTATGGATTATTCGAATACCAGGTAATGCCCTTCGGGTTGTGCAATGCGCCGGCTGCCTTCCAATTCTTCATGAATGATGTCCTTCGGGAACTCATCGATGTTTGTGTTGTCGTCTATATCGATGACATTCTAGTGTACTCCTCTTCGGAATCTGATCACAGAAAACATGTTAGGGCAGTTCTGGAAAAACTGCGCCAACACAAACTATTTGCTAAACTGGAGAAATATGTTTTCCATACCACAGAAGTTGAGTTTCTCGGTTTCATCCTGACACCCAAAGGAGTCCGAATGGACTCAAGAAAAGTTGATGCCATCCTCAAATGGCCATCACCTAGCTCTGTAAAAGGGGTTCAAAGCATGCTCGGCTTTGCCAATTTCTATCGCAGGTTTATCCCGGAATTTTCACGCATAGTACAACCCATTACTGCACTCTTGAGGAAAAATAAACGTTTTGAATGGTCTGAAGAAGCTGAGCAGGTCTTCCAGGATTTAAAAGCTAAGTTTACCTCCGCACCTATATTGAAACATCCACGTCCAGATCTCCCGTATGTCGTCGAAACTGACGCATCCAGTCTAGCCATGGGAGCAGTTCTGTCTCAAAGAGATCCCGAAACCAACCAACTGCATCCCGTAGCATTTTGGTCCAGAAAATTCTCGGCCCCAGAGATTAATTATGCAATCACTGACAAAGAACTGTTAGCCATAAAGTCCGCTTTTAAAGCCTGGCGGCATTACCTGCTTGGCGCTCGACATACCATCACAGTGATCACTGATCACCGGAATTTACAGTATTTGAAAACCGCCAAGGCTCAGTCATCACGGCAGCTCCGATGGGCTTTGTTTTCCACTGAATTTGATTTCGTGATTACTTATCGACCTGGCTGCAAGAATGGCAAAGCAGACGCCTTATCCCGAATTGGAATGGGAGAACCTGATACAAACTCAGAACCAGTACCAATAATTCCCGAACAGAGAATTCTAGGCATGACTTTGTTACAGACGCTTGAAGACATTCAAGTCAGAGTAAAAGAAATCCTGGACCCTACAGTCCTACAGGATTGGATACAAAAGGGATCAGACTTTACCATAGATAATGGTTTACCTTATTACCAAGGACGCTTATTCCTGCCACACAAGGATTTACACGAACTAGTTATTTCTGGTTATCATGATACATTAATAGAGGGACACCCCGGTATTGCCAAGACAATGGAAAAGGTGAAACGACAATTCTGGTGGCCCTCTTGGCGAAAAGATGTTAAATCTTTTGTGATGTCCTGTGGTGTTTGCGCCCAAAATAAAGGTCAAAAGAAAAGACCAGCCGGTCTCCTCCAACCTCTAGACGTACCGCCAGCACCCTGGCACACCCTATCAATGGATTTTATTACGGACCTGCCTCCTTGTTCGGGATATAATACCATTCTGGTAATTGTGGATTTGTTTTCCAAAATGGCCCACTTCATTCCTTTGAAAGGTTTACCTTCAGCTTCTGTCCTAGCCAAAGAATTCCTCGAAAATATTGTTCGGCTACATGGATTCCCATCTATACTAATCTCTGACCGGGGAAGCCAATTCATTTCCCACTTCTGGCGCAAATGTTGTCAAATGGCACAAATCGATGTAAGATTATCGACCAGTCACCACCCTCAGACCGATGGTCAGACTGAGAGGACAAATCAGACCCTTGAGCAGTACTTACGGTGTATGTTACAGCAATCTGAAAGCAACTGGAAAGACATTCTTTGGATAGCCGAATACGCATATAATAATTCGGTACACTCTGGAACTGGCCATAGTCCTTTTTATACCTTGTTTGGACATCACCCTCGAACCTCAAACCTCGACTCACCTCAGAACCTCGGAGTGCCCGCAGTAGAACATCTGCATTCTACCATTACCCGAGCCTTCAAAGAGGCAACCACGCATTTACAACAAGCCAAGAGAAAATACAAGGAGAATGCTGACCTACATCGGAGTGAAGCACCTCCGTATCAGATTGGGGATCAAGTGTGGTTAGCTACCAGACATTTACCGCTCAAAGGGCCCCGAACTTTTAACCCAAAATATCTGGGACCTTATTCTATTACGGCAATAATTAACCCAGTAGCGGTTAAACTTGATTTACCAGCTAATATGCGAATTCACCCTGTTTTTCATGTGTCACTTCTGAAACCAGTGGTACCCGGAACCCGACTACTCAAACCTCCAGAACCTATTCAAATAGATGGGGAACACGAATTCGAAGTGAGGAACATTTTAGATTAAAAAATGTTTAGGTCAAAGCTTTTCTACCTAATTGATTGGAAGGGGTACGGACCTCAGGAGAGGTCGTGGGAACCCAGTGACCATGCGCATGCACCTCGATTAGTCAGGAAATTCCACCGACTCTTCCCAGACAACCAAAACCCCCGGAGGGAACAACCTTGGGAGGGGCCTTGGGGGGGAGTGCTGTCACGATGCCGGCTCCCGGGGAGCCGGCTCAGGCCCTGCGTCCCCGAAAGCGGACATCAAGTCCCCGGGGAAGGTCCCAGCAACCCCTTATAGGGGCCCTTTGGACAGCGTCCTGGCGCCTATGGCACCAGGCTCATAGAAAACGTCAGTCCTGGCCCCATAGGCGCCAGGCTCATTATGAAAGTGTTTGGGTGCACTTACCTGATGCAGACCCTGCTGCAGAACCCCGGCCTCCTTGAGGCCTGAAAGGAACTACTTTACCTGTGGGACTCATTTACCACCCGGGCGTGGTCGGGGAAGGATACATACCTGATTGGAGGAAGAACACATTCTAGGAACTTCTTCCAAGGCTATTTAAACTACACCCGATCAGCCACACGTGCTTCGCGTTGTTCTGCATCTAGCAGCTGGACGCTCACCGTGTCTACTCCTGCATCCTGACTTCTGCCACGCCTGCCAGCATCCTGAATCACCTGCAAAGGAAGGGAACAAGAGAACAGAAGAAGGAAAAGGCCTTACCTGCTAAATCTGCATCCCAGAGACATTTCGCCGATGATCCTGAAAAGGAAGACATTTATTTTTAAAAGCACATCGCATCGATCGCTGCAGCGCCTCATTCTACTCACCTTACAGGGCGCTTCCATGTACTGCAGCGACCATCCGGATCCGCAGTCGCGCCCCAGCGCCTAGGAGAAAAAGACAATAACGAAGGTGAGAGAAAGAAGGGAAAAGGGAAGCTAAATCTCCATGTTAAGACTTACCTGCTGGGTCATTCCCTTTTCATTTCGGGTCCGCGCCGCATCCAGGCATTTTCGGACCCTGGCCCCTAAGGGGAAAAAGACATCAGCGTGAATGAGCGAATTAAAAGACATTACCAAGACGCTCATTAAAGACTTACCTGATTTCCACAAGGATTTCACCTCTTATCTCGGGTCGGTGCCTGTTCCCCGGCATTCCGTACCCCGGCCCCTATGGGGAAAAAGACACTAGCATCAGAACATTAATGCATGGACACAAGGGGAACCACTTATCAAAAACTTACCTGGAAGCCAAGCAAGTTTGGTTCTCACCAATCCGAAAATCCAGTGAAGTAACTGGATACCAACGCGGCCCCGCATCAGAAACCACCAATCCGAAAATCCAGTGAAGTAACTGGATACCAATGCGCCCCTGCATCAGAAGCAGGATGGAGAGCTCGTCCTTCCAGACCCTAAGGTGAGACGCTACGGGGAAGCACAGAAGGGTTTTGAGGAGGGTGAGAGGGGTAAGTGGGAGACCGATTGCATTACCCCGCAGACAGTTAACCCTCTATTTTCACCTACAGAAGGATACTTCTGTGAGTCAGACAAGCCAGATTTGGGGCCCGGTCCAGTCCGTCTTCCGACCCCTGCGCATCACCTTAGACGAGGTCACAACAGCGCGAACCAGGCCAGCGCCTCCGTGGGAGTCAGGTGAGCGTTACACTGACTTGCATGATTGTGCCAGAGAAAACTGTCTTGAGGACGAAAGTCTTAAAACTCAGCACAACATGGAGGCGTACCTGAATTAACCGCACAAAGTCTATGAAGAAGACAAGTGCGAGGAAATGCCCACAGTTTATGTGGACGGGTAATCCTACCATGCTGACAACAGCGGGGAAATGGAACTAGTGGCTGGCGTTGAGAATGCCTGGGTGAATGATGCCCCGGAACCCTCCGCTGGGTACAAATTTGGTCCCCATAGTAGTCAGGTGGCAGAGCTGATGGCAGTTCATGAAGCCTTCCTCACTGCCTTTCAACACCAACTCCGCGAACAGGTCATAATCACTGATTCAGAGCACCTGGATAATTGGATAACCAGAGGCATGCTATATGATAATAACAAACCGCTCAAACACGGCAAGCTAATACAAAATATTAATGATCTGGTCACCTCTAGTGGGATGACCATCTATTGGAAGAAGATCAAGGGTCATTCCAGAATAGAGGGACCAGACAAAACTGGAAATGACCTAGCTGATCAGCTGGCCAAAACCAGTGCCATTAAGGGGATCTCTTTGGGATCCAGTGTCTGTCAGGGGAAGTCCAGGTTGCTGCTATCACTAGGTCCCAGACAAAGGCTTACAATGAACTCTCAATTGCCCAGTGGAGTAAGGAGACCCCAGATGCTGATTTAATCATGGCACAAAAAGGGGATCCAATCATTGATACATTTTATCAACAAATTGAGGATCCTGAGAACTTTCCCCTATCGGATACCGATTGCATTGGGGAAGAGGACTTCAGTGTGTTGATGAAATGTCCAAAAATGTTCCAAATCCAAGACGTTTTGTTGGTAAGGAGATCCATATTTGGCTGTGACCAGTGGGTGGTCCCTACCTCATTCCAAAGCCTGATGCTAAGCCACCCCCATGATGCGGCCACAGCCATTCATCGGGGGTTTCACACTACATTAGAAATCTTGTGAGAGGTTGCATACTGGCCACACATAGGGCAGAAACCCGACCAATACTTAAAGGGGTGACTTGTGTGTGCACAATTTCAGCCAACATCACTCATACACCGATCTACCCTCCAGAACAGGGGGATGACACTGCCTTAGTCAGATATACAAGTAAATTTCATCAGGCACAAGATTCGCTCCTCTAGGGCAAACCATTACATGTTAACCATAACATGCTTGTTTACCAAATGGGTGGAATGCCTCCCAGCACCAAATTGCAAGCCAGAAACAGCAGCTGCCCTGATGATCAACCACATCTTCTTGCGTTTTGGCCTACCCCAAAGGATTGAGTCAGACCGAGGTAGTCACATCACCAGAGAGGTGATGACAAAGATGTGGGAATTACTCGTGGTTAAAAGGACACTACACATTGCATACCACCGGTCCTCTAGTTGGGGAGCTGAGAGGTACAATAAAACCATTGTGAGCATACTAAAAAAGTTTGTGGCAGATTCTGGGCCAAGTTGGGACATCCGATTACCGCTTGTCCTGATGGCTATCAGATCCACCCTTTCTTCTGCAACTAAGATGTCTCCATTTGAGCTGATGACTGGACGAAGGATGGAGCTACCCCAGCATCTGCTCTATAGAACACAAGAGCAGCCACTAATAAAGGCCTCCACAACTCATGAGTATGTTGAGAATCTGAGAAAACACCTTCAACATGCTTTTGCGTATGCTCAGCGGAATTTAGAAAGATCTGCAGACAGCATGAAGACCCACTATGATCTCAAGACAACCAAAAAGGAATACCAAGTAGGAGACAGGGTCTACTTGTACAATTTCCAAAGGAACCAGACCAGAGTGCACATTTTTGCCTAGCTGGCAGGGACATTTTGAAATTGGGGCCAAAATCTCACCAGTCGCCCACAGAATCCGTATCCCCAAGGTTGACTTGACAGAAGAGAAGTGGGTCAACATCAATCAGCTAAAGAGTTGCCACCCCAGGTACACTTTGCAGCAAATAGAGGAGTCTACAGAAAACCCAGTGGGGGATACATCTGAAGCATAGGAATATTTCAATTGTCACTGAATGTATGCGTATCCCACTGCTGTCATCCCGATTGGAGGACAGTTAGTGGGAAATTTTCGTAAATGGTTTGTGTTCTCTTACATAGATTTGTTCTGGATGTGCCCTCATAACACCCAAGGAGGACCGCCCCGGTAACCTGGAAGTGAGAAGCCAAAGGAGATCCGGAAGTATTGCTCCACACTATGGGCCTCATTATACGTTGGGCAATCCAGAAATAACAGTGGCGGTAAACCCGCCGGCACTGTTAATTCTGGACCGCCCAATCCTGACGCCTGAAGCGGGAGGTGATGTTCCCACCAGGTCCGAAATGGCGGGTTTAACACCGCCTGCCTGCATGCGGACGCGGAAACACCAGCACCAGTCCTATGGGACTCAATGGGAATGGGGATTTACCGAATTCCGCCTCCAGAATTCCCGGGACATCAGGGTCGTAATGCCCTGGTATTTCAGGGAGCCACGGAGGCGGAATGGTAATACGAGTCCAGTGGTAACCAGGTGGTTTTACCACCTCGGTTACCGCCGGACTCGTAATGAGGCCCTATGAAAGGAAGATCCCAGGGAAAGCGAGGAAGGGTCATTCCAAGTTCCGTCCAGAGACAACAGGAGGAGCAGGATGCACCATTCTCTGATGGAAGAGGGCCTCAGCCCTGCCGGAGCCTGCTGTGCCCCATGGAAGAAATCCCACTTTCCCGAATCCCCCACGACTGGAAGTCAAGAAGAAGTCATGGGGGGAATCTGTTGAATAAATTAACCCACTCAGTTCTGCTTTACTGCATCACTTTGCTGCGCTCGTGCAAGAAACAGCAAAATGGCTGTGCTGACTCCTGTGTGCGGCAGGATCTCTAAACTGCATTTTTGCAACAACCAGAAAATGGATGCACCACCATGCCACACACATTTCAGGTGGGGTGGAACAGAGTACTCACTGCAGGAAGGTGCCAGTGGCCTCTGCAACATTTAACATGGAGTGAAGTGAAAGAGGCAGCATTACGTTGCTGAAAACCCAAAATGCCTCTTAAAAATGACACATTTTTCAACCTTTAAAAGTGCTGCTTGATGCTAAACTCATCCAGTCCTTATGAACCACTGTGATTAAAAAGGCACTGCAATGCCCAGGATCATCCATTGTGTCTCATCAGAAATGTGCCTAATTCTTTAATGAAAGCTCCTGTCAAAAGTATCTTTGAAAAATCAACCAGGGGCTTTGTTTTCATTTTCCTTGGGAAGCACGTCTAAAACTTTGCAAAAGTATCTAAAAATCAGCTGTTCAGAGAAAGACTCTAAATAGATGCCTGTGTTAATGTATCCATGCTGCAAATCAACTCCAGCACTCAAGGAAAGAACTATAGGTGCATAAAGTGTGTATTTGCTGGAGATGAAAACAAAATATAAAGAAATAGTAAAATGTGTTTTTTCTGACTAAAGAGAGAAAATCACCTATTTAAAAGTAAATTGTTGTGTGAAGGTCTGCTTACTTAGCAATGTAAAAGGATTTGTTGCTGGTAAAAGTACAGCTATAAATTGTTTTGATTCCACAGGTTTAAGTCAAGATGTAAAATGAGAAAATAAAAACTAATCTCATAGGCCAAGTTGGCAAGCTATAAAGAAAATCTTGCTAAGCCAGTTGCTAGCCTTGAGAAAGGGTGACACCTCATAAACATCTGGCACAGGAAAGCGCTAATTGCCAGCTTGAAAGAATTTGAATGCACAAGGACAAAGACACTTCACAAGCTAATCAGACATTCGTCTTTGCTCCAAACTGGGTCAATAGCAGGCAGAGACTCTCACCTGTCAAGTGTGAGGGGCAATAAAACCTTCAATCAAGAGAGAGGCCCCTCATCCTGCTTCAAAGAAACTGACAATTGACAGCAGTTGGGGAAAGAAAAAAAAACTGATCAAGTGACAACGGACTTCCTTTTGGCTTTAAAGGCTATTTTGTAACTTAACTTTAAAGGTGTTTATCTTTGTAGCAAGAATTAGGAAAAAATATGAAATGTTTGTTGTTCTAAATCGAATTTTATGTTCTTTCTTTGAAAACTTCGTAGAACGCATTACTGCATAAGGAACATAAGTTATAAAAAATGACAGATTACAGGGAAAGTATTGATGTTGCGAACATAACATTTTGTACATACACCCCTGGGGATAATGGACATCTGTGTACAAAATTGGGGAATTTTAGGCCAAATCTTTCATGTTTAAAATTACCAAAATGTGTCAGCAAGGCAAAACCAGGTCCAACAGACTTGGATTTTGGATTGAAATATGACACACAAAATATGCAATCTGTGTATCTGATTTTCTCAGAGGTTGCAACTGCATAAATGTATGTTTGTGACAAAATTTGATTTTGGTTCCAGTAGCTTGGGGAGGTTTATAAACATTGTAAATATCACCCCATAAACATGACATCCTTTTTTCTGTGATCCAATTAGCTAATAGCTAGGAGGAGACTTCTACCTTGCCCAATCCTGTTATTAGAGGTGCGAGTAGTAGTGCGCCGGCCATATACTGTAGTGATGTCAGCTGGCATGACAAATAGGGGCCCCTGACAGCACACAGGGTAGACACTGATTCCTGATTCCTACGCCGGCATCCTGTTCCTGTCTGTTCCTGTCTTCATCTTGCATCTATCCATCTAAACTTTAGGTGCCAACCACAAGGCCAAGCAATTGCTGATCCTGATTCAGATAGTCCTCGACTCTAAAATAATCCTCATAAACCCAGGGAAGCACTGTGTTTTTTTGGGGAAGCATCCTGAATTTACCTGGCTTGCTTCCACTAACTGCTATCCTGCTATATTGTATCCTGCTATCTTGATGCCCTATAGTATCCCATAACCAGAAATGCCAGTCCAGAAGAACTATCCTTTGGTATCCAGTCCCTGCCCAGCTGACTATGCCCTGTTGAGTTGTCCAGCTACCCTGTGTTAGACCAGATCCGGGTGGTGATCCAGATCGCTGACTGTCCAAATTCCAAACTAAAAGTTGACTGTGAGTATCGATAGGAACCATAGAAACATAGTAGACCTTGTCTTGCGTTGTTCCATCCAAATCTCTAAGTCTTCCAATACTCATCCTGATAACTGTAATATTGTCACAATCATTCTTGAAACACTGCTTTGATTCCTAGTGCTAGTGCTAATATATTTAATCATTTTGTCTCTTGAAATCTTAAGCACTTAATCCTCCCTTGGGTAATAGGACTGGGTATGCCAGGGCGGGCACAGAGGTGCTGGGGTTGATTCTGCGGATCAACTCTGGAGCTTACTGTGTCTCAAGCTGGTAGCCTAGCCTGAAAGCCCTAGTGTAAAGTAAAACTGTCCTCGTAAAAAAAATGATTTCTGTTCCTTTTTCCTGCCTTTATTTTATGAAAATGCAACTCACTAGATCCTGCATATCTCACTCAATTTAACAGCTAGAGAACTCATTTAAATTTCATATGATACCTAGGATCCATAGCTACTCGCCAGCCCAATCCAGATTCACTAAATTTCACCTGTTTTTAATAAGAAACTGTTTGGTTAATTTCAGGCAGGAATGAGCATTTTTGCAAAGTTGTACGCGTGTTATTTTTCCTATCAATTGTTTTAAACCTTCCATTCAGTTCTGAATCAAATGCTTTTGCTCAATCTATTGCTTATGATTGCTTGTAACTTTCCAGTGTTGCTCCCACAGAGAATTGTACTTATTTAAGGATTTTTGCACACATTCTTTGTTTTATTCATCCATTTCCGAGTGTCATTTTAACCTTTCAAGGGTTCGTATCTGTTTTTCTCTGTTGTTTGGGGAGGGAAGGTTGGATTCAAATTGTGTTCCTTATTCCTCATTACTGATAACCTTCTGCTTCCTTATATCTATTTAGAATTGATTATTTGTGGGTTGAGAAATATTGCAGGAGGAAATCCTAACTTGAGTGCTATCTTTCCAAATATTCAAAGTATCTCTATTCTCTGGTGTTTCTATCTGTGTTGCTAAAGGGTTAATTTAAGTGCATTGTTCACATTCATATTTCTTATTGTCACCACATTAGTGATTGCTGCCACATGTATTCAAAAGTGTGTGATTTTGTTGAATTTCTAAATAAATCAATAAGTATTACCTTTACCTACCAGCCTGGTTGCTGGTCCATTGTGACCCGGGGCATTTGAAAAGGGGTGTGATATGAGTGGTGTATCTCTCAAACATTGAACCTGCGTATATAACAAAATAAGCATTTCAGTTGTGCGCTGCATACTAGGCTGAGACCAGGGTGTATCGCCTGATTGAAATCCTTAACAAATTTGGGGGCTTGTGCCGTGATTTTGAGTTTAATTACCACCCGTGACAGTCTAGCACAGCAGGCTAACCTGTAGGGCAGTGATACTTTTCATGGTTGGTATACTGTGCTACACTGTACAATCGCCTCCCAAACAAATACTCTAAGACCAGGCTGTAAAAGTAAAAAAATATCAACTCTGAAATAATTAATAAAGAAATTGACACTTAAGGTAGAGCAAGACACCCAATCACAGGCACTAAAAGAGGAGTGTCAGGAAAGGGTTGACTCTATGTCTATGGGCTACATGTGACTACATGACTACATGTCTATGGGCTCACATGAACCGAGGGCCCTGGAATGGCAGAATTCAATAGGGTTGGTAAAATGGGACTGACAAATCAGCGCCCCCCAGAAATTGATGGACGAGCGTCCCTGTACAGATCCCCAAATGTTAGGGCTGTTGACCAGGAAGACTCCTATGAGGGCAGAGTCAGGGAATTTGATCCACAAAGATATTGCCTTCCAAAAGATCAGTTTGTGAAATTTGGAGGGGAATTAAATAAAATAAATCCCAAAAAGAGTATCCTGAAGACCTCTATCCAGTTAGGGCAGTGGGGGGGATGGGTACTCCGCCCATCCTGGAAGCAGGTGAGAGTCAGAAGACTCTTCTGAGCACCACAAGGATAGGGAAACTAGACCCCAACATTCTGCAAGCCCTTCTCAAGTTCACAGAATCAGGGAGTGCCTAGAGGATCAAGAAGCCACCTCCAGTAGCAGTACCTCTGAGTCTGTGGACGAGTGGACTCGGGTGACTAAAACCAAGAAGCCAAACAAAATTTAGAGAGCTATGCAAAAAGATCCCCTTAGGCAGATCAAGGCCATTAGGAGTGTTATAACTCCTTATCATAAAAATGCAAAGTATTCTGTCTGGGAACACCTAGAATTATATGAACAAATGATGGACACTTTTTATAAGAAGGACATCCAGAATTGCATACAGTATATGAAATGGACATTCTCCACTGAATTCTCGAGTTTCTTTGTGGGAGTGGAGGATCAGAACCACTCAAGATGGTCCCCCTACATGGCGGCCATCTTAAAGCATTTCTCTGCACACAGAAACCCCCAAGAGGCCTGCAAGGCGGCCTACAATCTGCAGTGTGGGGAAGATCAGGCCCCACACGAATTTGTGCAGGAGCTCAAACGCGCCTTTGCGCAGACCACCAGGAGGGTGCAGACAGATAGTCGGGAGTTCATCACCACCTTCTTTCATGCACTCCCCAAATATATAATGACACAGCTGGTGAGGGACTTTCATGACAAGAGATCACTGGACTGGGTAATAGAAGAGGTGACCCGCATTTATGAGGTACAAAAACCGGCAGAAAACAAAAACACAAACAAAAACCCCAAACAGCCAACACTCCTGCTGCTGCTAAAGGGGTGGAGGTGAAGGTTGCCCCATTCTACATCTGGAGATGGGGGGTCTAAAAATATACCTGTACAAAATCCATCCAATCAAAGAACCAGAAGGCCCTCGAGCCAATCCCAGACAGGAGGTAGTCAGGGAGGTAATCCCACAAATGTGACCCCTAACCCCCCTGATTACTTAATCCCCCAAATGCCGGGTTGAGTTTCTTTCCCCGGTACCTACAAAATCCCAACCTGCTGAACAACCCTCCTTGCTTTCCACACTTTCAAGAACCCAGAAAGCCCAATCCGGGAGAGGGGAGGCCAAGGGTGGAGGGTTACCAAAATTCTCCAAACCCATGGTACTATGGGAGAAGGAATAGTTACACTTCCCGTGATTCACCCAGGATTGACCAGAGACCCCCGTACCAGCCACAGCTGGTGTCACAACTGGAGCGCCAGGACCAGATCGTGTCCCAGGATCTGGGTCGCATGTTGAGGGCTCAGCAGAACCCTCAGATGAACATGGTGGTTCAGAAGCCCACAAACCACGGGTCTGGTACTCCAGAACAATGACGGGGAGAGAAACCTGACAACTCACCGGTTTCAGAGGAGGAGGCATGGGGGGAAGGGAGGTGGAGGATGCTTCCTTCCTCACCTGTTGAAAGCCCCTGGAGATCCATGAACCGGAACAAAAATCTCCTGCCCCCGAAAGTCTGCAACCCAGGAAACAGAGTGTGGGTAGAAGAAATAAAGAACCCAACACGGCCCATTTTGTGGAGGAGATTAGTGTCTTCCAATTTGAAGGGGAAGGATCCTTAGAGGATTCTGGGAAATAAATCTTCTCATCCTGGATGGGGGAACTCCTCCCAAAGAAAAATGGGTCTCAAGAGATCCAAATGAAGAGAAGGTGGGGACTGAGTCAAAATCGCCCATCATTGAACCCCAGAATGAACATTCCGGAAACCACACTTTTCAAATCAAGTCTGAGGACTGCCTCCAAAAAGGGGGGGGCGGACCAGAATCAGAAGAAGGGGAGCTCAAACTACCACATATCCCAAAGGTAAATTCTTCTTGCAGATCCCCAAGTTCCTACACAGAATCATGCCCATACTACCCCTGTTTCGGAGTCAAGAATCAGGAAATGGACCAACCAACTTGCCCAAAATGCACATTATCTTTGCCCCCTTGAGGAGAAAGGGGGCAGATGTTATGCCCCGGTCCAAGTACAAGGGCAGTGTAGAGTGTCGGCACTGGTGGACACTGGATCCCAAGCAACTCTTCTGTCAAAGAGGGCCTTTGATCAGCCGAATTCAGGAAGCGGGGAGAGATACCAGATCCCTCTCACCCCTCCTCCTGGACAACTTCAGAACTTCCATGGGAATTAAATCCCTGTCGAGGGGACTGCATATCTGGAAATTAAAATTGAGTGACACAAGGTGAGACACCCAGTGATAGTCGTGACTCTGTAGGGTCACCCTGTCGACTGGAAAATTACATCCTGTGTAGGTTATCCCCCCTAATAGTCTATGTGAACAAGGTCCTCTGGGCCCAGACTAACAGGCCAATACAATTAAAACATAGTGTCTACCATGTTAGTTTAAATGGCACTTGCCACATGGTTGAACAAAAACCAGATCATATTGAGTTCCATTTTCAGAACAACCAAGTACCTGATGTGACCGTAATTGCTGTAGGAGAACAAACTGGTAATGGTTACTCCTCTCCATTTCTGACAACCAACCTTTCTTCCAGTTTTAAGTGTCATTCCACACTGGAAGGAAATACTTTGAAATTGTATACCAATTCACAATCTGAAAATCCCAATTCCATAGTCAAGAGTGATGAGAAACCAGCTCAAGGTTTAGCTGACATTCAGAAAATTAGAAAACAGTTATTCATCCCTATTCAGTTAAATGAAGGGAAGGAATCTGTTTTCGCCCAAGTGTATGTGAACAACGGTAAGAACTTCATCAGCAACGCCTTTTTCCGACAGCTCCCAAAAGATCCAGAAATTCCCACAATTAAATTGATCAATAAGTGGGAAATGGGCATGGAAACTCCCAATTCCAAACATCTCCTGCCTAGCAGGTGCATGCTCAAAATCTCTATCGGAAACAAAAGCTTAGTGTATAATTGTTGGTTTGTGCGAGATGTCCCTGCTTCATTCTATTTAGGCAGTGACATTCTCAATCAGTTTGCCATTAATTTGGACCTGATCAATTAGAAAGCCTGGTCCCGATTAGGGGGTAATCCCGTGGACTTTGATAATTCAGAAAAAGCATTTCGGTCACCCCAATTGCTGCCGTATGCAGCTGAAGTTCAAATTGGAGAGGAAATCACCTTCCCAGGATGGTCCCAACTATTCCCACTTGAATTAAAAATTAGAAGAGGACAGAAACTGCAAAATCCTGATGCATATATTCACCTCAAAGCCCATCTCCAACAGCAAGGGTTGGGGTTAATCCCAACACCATTAGTCAATGTAGAACACAACACTATTACAATATTGAGGGATAACAGCAACCTTAGGAGTATCACTGTGAGCGCAGGCACCATTATTGGAATGGCAGTTGATGACCAACATTTTTCCATAGATTTAAGTAATGAACTGATAGGACCAATCCCCATTGACTGTTTTGACAGTGAGAGCAACAATCACATAACACCGGACATGATCTTCACCCGGCAAGCAGGCAATTTCCTGGTGTATTCTTCCTGCCCTTATGGTGAGGAAAAGGTGACCTGTGATATAAGGCAGGATGAGGTGATCTTCCAAGTCCACAAGGACTGCCTCCCCTGCCTGGAACCCTCTGTCCAGGTTAATACCTTAACCAGGGACATCTCCACCCAGCTGAAGGAGGCTGCTGAAATAGCCAAACCAGAAGTCTTTCCAGACTTCAGGCAAATGGCTGAAGAGAGAGTCAACCTAGCTGATGCCTGTAAGACTGGAGCAAAATCAAAAGTTGAAGCAGGTGTTCTTTGATTTTCAAGATCTCTTTGTGGTGGACTCATAGGGCTGTGGTCGCACCTAGCCATGTAGATGTTTGGCTGCTCTAGAGCTCCCGAGTATCCGTTCATTATCCTGTTGATGCCTGCCACCTAAACTACTGAAAACATACTACAAAAACAGGCAAATTGATGGGAAAGTCAGCTGCATGCAACGAGATGTCCAGAAGCCATAACTATGTTGCACAGAGGAAGCTATTGAGATAAAAGGAACATGTAAGCAAACTCAAGGACCTAGCCTACATACTGGCCATGTGTAGAATTGCTATGGGGTGGAAAGCGAGCCACAGACCCAGAATAGAGGTGTGGTGGCAAGACATCCTGAAATGGGCAGAGTCAGAAACAGCGGCATGGTATGAGGTGTCCAATAGCGGGGGGAACGGAAACTCGGATGGCTTGGAGACAGTTAATAGCTACACTGTATGGGTCTACCCATGATTGGCCAAACAAACAGAACTCCTCTAGAGATACAGAGGCAAGTGAACCTCTTGAAAACACCACGGTGGAAGGAGTGGGAGAGAAGGCTCAATTTGGGGGGTGGGTTAAGGGAGAGCAGTGGTTAACTTGCGGTATTGTGTCAAACGCCTGTTTTTGTGTGTTAATTGTTGTTAATGTAAATAATAAAAACTTTAAAAAAACAAAACAATTCCCATGGACACTGGCATGACTCCCATGTTTGTGAAGCAATACCGCTTGTCTCTCGCATCCATGGAGTCCCTGACGGAAATTATCAAAAACATTGAGTCCCGTGGGATAATTCGGCCAGTCCACAGCACTTTTTATAATCCGGTGCTGGGGATTTTAAAAACTAACAGCCAGTGGAGACTCTGTGCTGACCTAAGGGAGTTGAACAAATGGGTCCATATGTCCTGATCCCCTACATTGACTTGGGGCTGGCTCAGATCCAGGGGTCAAAGGTATACACTGCCATTGACCTGACCAATGGGTACTGAACCGTACCTGTCAGTAGGGAGGACCAATACAAGCTGGCCTTTACCTTCGGGGGGGCAGCAGTATACATGGACCCGGAATCTCTTTGGATACATCAACTCCGGCAACAATTTTAACATCTTCTTACACAAGGATATGCCCGACAAAAAGGTAACCTGGCGTATGTAGAGGATGTCCTGTCAAAAGCTCAACTGTGGAGGAACATATAGCAGAAATCCATTATGTTCTGACACAGTTGAGGGTTGCTGGAGCAAAACTATCCTTCCAAAAGGCACAGTGGTGCAGGACCCATGTCAATTTCTTGGGGCAGGAGATAACTCCTGAGGGTCTCTGTCCCCAGGAAAAGAAACTAAAAGACCCCACAACTCTGCGTGAGCTAAGAAGCCTCCTTGGACTGACTAATTACAGTAGGAAGTTACCCTGTCAAAAACAAGGAGTTCTTCTTGGAGACAGGGTTCTCGAATACATGCTTGACAGCAGTATTACATCAAAAGCATGACAAGGTCAATAAAGTCATCTCCTATGCAAGCAACACTTTATCCTCCGATTGTGAGAAGGCACTCTTGGCAACAGTGTGGGCATTGAAAAATTACCGCCCGTTCATCCAGGGGGGACACATCATAGTGGAGACTCCCCACCAGCCTTTGCAATATCTCCAAAATGACGGAATCTGGGCTGGAAATGTGAGTAATTCCAGAATTACTTCCTGGATTCTGTCAATGCAAGGCTTTCCTTTGGAGGTCAGATAAGGCCAAAACAAGAAGGGTCCCCTCGCGCAAGTTCTGGCTGACTTGCATGATTGTTCCGGAGAAAACTGTCTTGAGGACGAAAGTCTTAAAACTCAGGACAACATGGAGGCATACCTGAATTCCCTGCACAAAGTCTATGAAGAAGACAAGTGTGAGGGAATGCCCACAGTTTATGTGGACGGGTGCTCCCACCATGTTGACAACAGCGGGGAAAAGGAACTAGTGCCCGGCGTTGGGAATGCCTGGGGGAATTATGTCCCGCAACCGTCCGCTGGGTACAAAATTGGTCCGTGTAGTAGTCAGGTGGCAGAGCTGATGGCAGTTCATGAAGCCATCCTCACTGCCGTCCAACACGAGCTCCACAAACTGGTCATAATCACTGATTCAGAGCACCGGTTAATTGGAAAACCAGAGGGATGCTGTGTGATAATAACAAACCGCTCAAACATGGCAAGCTAATACAAAATATTGATGATCTAGTCACCGCTAGTGAAATGACCATCTATTGGAAGAAGATTAAGGGTCATTCCAGAATAGAGGGACCAGACAAAACTGGAAATGACCTAGCTGATCAGCTGGCCAAAACCAGAGCCATCCAAGGGGGTCTCCTTGGAATCGAGTGTCTGTCAGGGGAAATCCACGTCACTGCTATCACTAGGTCTCAGACAAATGCTCACAATGAACTCTCAATTGCCCAGTTGAGTAAGGAGACCCCAGATGCTGATTTAATCACGGCACAAAAAGGGGATCCAATCATTGGTAAATTTTATCAACACATTGAGGATCCTGAGAACTTTCCCCTGATGGATACCGATTGCTTTGGGAAAGAGGACCTGAGGGTGTTGATGAAATGTCCAAAAATGTTTCAAATCCAAGACTGTTTGTCGGGTAGGAGATCCATATCTGGCTGTGACCAGTGGGTGGTCCCTACCTCATTCCGAAGCCAAATGCTAAGCCACGCCCATGATGCGGCCACAGCCGGTCATCAGGGGTTTCACACTACATTAGAAATCTTGTGAGAGGTTGCATACTGGCCACACATGGGGCAGGACCTCGACCAATATTTGAAGGGGTGACTTGTGTGTGCACAATTTCAGCAAACATCACTCACACACCGAGCTCCCCTCCAGAACAGGGGGATGACACTGCCTTGGTCAGATTTACAAGTAAATTTCTTCAGGCCCGTGATTCACTCTTCTCGGAGAAACAATTACATATTAAACGTAACATGCTTGTTTAACAAATGGGTGGAAAGTCTCCTGGCCCCAAATTGCATGCCAGATACAGGAGCTGCCCAGATGATCAACCACATCGTCTTGCGTTTTGGCCTACCTCAAAGGATTGAGTCAGACCGAGGTAGTCACTTCACAAGCAAGATGATGACAAAGATGTGGGAGATACATAGGGGTAAAAATGAAACTACACATTGCATACCGCCGGTCCTCTAGTGGGGGAGTTGAGAGGTACAACAAAACCATTGTGAGCACACTAAAAAAGTTTGTGGCAGATTCTGGGCCAAGTTGGATCATCTGATTACCACTTGTCCTGATGGCCATCAGATCAACCCCTATTCTGCAACTAAGATGTCTCCATTTGAGCTGATGACTGGATGAAGGATGGTGCTACCTCAGCATCTGCTCTATAGAACACAAGAGCAGACACTAATAAATGCCTCCACCACTCAAGAGTATGTTGAGAATCTGAGAAAACACCTTCAACATGCTTTTGCATATGCTCAGCGGAATTTAGAAAGATCTGCAGACAGCATGAAGACCCACTATAATCTCAAGACAACCAAAAAGGAATACCAAGTAGGAGACAGGGTCTACTTGTACAATTTCCAAAGGAACCAGACCAGAGTTCACATTTTTGCCTAGCTGGCGGGGACATTTTGAAATTGTGAACAAAGTCTCACCAGTCGCCTACAGAATCCGCATCCCCAACGGTGACTTGACAGAAGAGAAGTGGGTCCACATCAATCAACTGAAGAGTTGCCACCCCAGGCACACTTTGCAGCAAATAGAGGAGTCTACAGAAAACCCAGTGGGTGATACATCTGAAGTATAGGAATATTTCAATTGTCACTGAATGTATGCGTATCCCACTGCTGTCATCCCGATTGGAGGACAGTTAGTGGGAAATTGTCGTAACCGGTTTGTGTCCTCTTTTATAGGTTTGTACTGGATAAGCCCACATAACAACCAAGGAGGACCACCCCGGTAACCTGGAAGTGAGAAACCAAAGGAGATCCGGAAGTATCGCTCCAGACTATGAAAGGAACATCCCAGGGAAAGCGAGGAAGGGTCCTTCCATGTTCTGTCCAGAGACAACAGGAGGAGCAGGACGCACCGTTCTCTGATGGAAGAGGGACTAAGCCATGCCGGAGCCTGCTGTGACCCATGGAAGAAATCCCACTTGCCCGAATCTTCCACGACTGGAAGTCCAGAAGAAGTCAGAAGTGGACTCTCTGGGATAAATTAATCCACTCGGTTGTGCTTTACTACATCACTTTGCTGCGCTGGTGCAAGAAACAGCAAAATGGCTGTGCTGACTCCTGTGCGCGCCAGGATCTCTAAACTGCATTTTTGCAACAAGCAGAAAATGGCTGCACCACCCTGCCACACACGTTTCAGGGGGGGTGGAAAAGAGTACTCACTGCAGGAAGGTACCAGTGTGCTCTGCAACATTTAACATGGACTGAAGTGAAAGAGGCAGCATTACGTTGCTGAAAACCCAAAATGCTTCTTAAAAATGACACCTTTTTCAACCTTTAAAAGTGCTGCGTGGCTCTAAACTCATCCAGTACTTATGAACCACTGTGATTAAAAAGGCCCTGCAATGCCCAGGATCATGCATTTGTCTCAGCAGAACCGGGCCTAATTCTTGAATGACAGCTCCTGTCAAAAGTATCTTTGAAAAATCAACCATGGGCTTTGTCTTCATTTTACATGGAAAGCATGTCTAAATCTTTGCAAAAGTATTTAAAAATCAGCTGTTCAGAGAAAGACTCGAAATAGATGCCTGTGTAAATGTATCCATGCTGCAAATCAACTCCAGCATTCAAGAAAATAACTATATCTACATAAAGTGTCTATTTGCTGGAGATGAAAACCCAATTTAAAGAAACAGTAAAATATGCTTTTTCTGACTAAAGAGAGAAAATCACCTATTTCAAAGTAAATTGTTGTGTGAAGGCCTGCTTACTTATCAAAGTAAAAACATGTGTTGCTGGTAAAAGTACACCTATAAACTGTTTTGATTCCACAGGTTTAAGTCAAGATGTAAAATGAGAAAACAAAAGCTAAACTCATAGGCTAAGTTGGCAAGCTACAAAGAAAACTTGCTAGGCCAGTTTCTAGCCTTGAGAAAGGTTGACACCTCATACATTTCTTGCACAGGAAAGCGCTAACTGCCAGCTTGAAAGACTTTGAATGCACCAGGACAAAGAAACTTCACAAGCTCATCAGACATTCATCTTTGCTCTAGGCTGGGACAATAGCAGGTGGAAACTCTCATCTGTCAAGTGCTATGGGCAATCAAACCTTCAATCAAGAGAGAGGCCCCTCATCATGCTTCAAAGAAACTGACAATTGACAGCAGTTGGGGAAAGAAAAAAAAACTGATCAAGTGACAATGGACTTCCTTTTTGCTTTATAGGCTATTTTGTAACTAAACTTTAAAGGCATTTCACTTTGCAGGAAAAAATAGGAAAAATATGAAAAGTTTGTTGTTCTAAATCTAATTTTCTGCTTTTTATTTGAAAACTTGGTAGAACTCTTTACTGCATAAGGAACAGAAGTTATAAAAAATGGCAGATTACGTGTAAAGTATTGATGTTGATAACATAACATTTTGTACATACATCCCTGTGGATAATGCACATCTGTGTACAAAATTGGGGAATTTTAGGCCAAATTTTTCATGTTTGAAATTCCCAAAATGTGTGAGCAAGGCGAAACCAGGTCCCACAGACTTGGGGTTTGGATTGAAACATGACACACAAAATATGTAACCTGTGTATCTGATTTTCTCAGAGGTTGCAACTGCATAAATATGTGTTTGTGGCAAAATTAGATTTTGGTTCCAGTAGCCAGGGGAGGTTTCTAAACAGTGTAAATATCACCCCATACACATGACATCCTTTTTCTGTTATCCATTCAGCAAAGAGCTAGGAGGAGACTTCTACCTTGTCCAAACCTGTTATTAGTGGTGGGAGTAGTCAGTCTGCCCCTGCCATATACTGCAGTGATGTCATATGACATGATAAATAAGGGCCCCTGACAGCACACAGGGTAAACACTGATCCCCGCTGAGTTGTCCGGCTGCCCTGTGTTAGACCAGATACAAGTGGTGATCCAGAGGTCTGACTGTCCAAAATCCAAACTAAAAGTGGACTGTGAGTATCAATAGGAACCAAAGTAACATAGCAAACATTGCCTTGCATTGTTCCATCCCAATCTCTAAGTCTTCCAATACTCATCCTGATAACTGTAATATTGTCACAATCATTCTTGAAACACTGCTTTGATTCCTAGTGCTAGTGCTAATATATTTAATAATTTTGTCTCGTGAAATCTTAAGCACGTAATCCTCCCTTGGGTAATCGGACTGGGTATGCAGGGTGGGCACAGAGGTGCTGGGGTTGATTCTGCGGATCAACTCTAGAGTTTACTGTGTTTCAAGCTGGTAGCCTAGCCTGAATGCCCTTTTGTAAAGTAAAACTGTCCTTATAAAAAAATTGATTTATGTTCCTTTTTTCCGCCTTTATTTTCTGAAAACGCACCTCACTAGATCCTGTATCACTCACTCAATTTAACAGCTAGAGACTTCATTTCACTTTCATATGGTACCTAGTATCCATAGCTACCCCCAACCCAATAACCGCATCCATACTATATTTCACCAATTTTTATTGAAAACTGTATGGTTAATTTCAGGTGAATGAGCATGTTTGCAAAGTTTTACACGTGTTATTTTTCCTATCATTTGTGGTAAACCTTCCATTTATTTCTGAATCGTATGCCTTTGCTCAATGTATTGCTTATGATTGCTTGTAACTTTCAATTGTTGCTCCCGTAGAGAACTCTACTTATTTAAGGATTTTTGCACACATTCATTGTTTTATTCAGCCATTTCCAAGTGTCACTTTAACCTTGCAAGGGTTCGTATCTGTTTTTCTCTGTTGTTTGGGGAGGGAAGGTTGGATTCAAATTGTGTTCCTTATTCCTCATTACTGATAACCTTCTGCTTCCTTATATCTATTTAGAATTGATTATTTGTGGGTTGAGAAATATTGCAGGAGGAAATCCTAACTTGAGTGCTATCTTTCCAAATATTCAAAGTATCTCTATTCTCTGGTGTTTCTATCTCTGTTGCTAAAGGGTTAATTTAAATGCATTGTTCACATTCATATTTGTTATTGTCACCACATTGGTGATGGCTGCCCATATATTCAAAAGTGTGTGATTTTCTTGAATTTCTAAATAAATAAATGTTACCGTTACATACCAGCCTGGTTCCTGGTCCATTGTGACCCGGGATATTTGAAAAGGGGTGTGATATGAGTGGTGTATTTCTCAAATATTGAACCTACCTATATAACAAAATAAGCATTTCAGTTGTGCGCTGCATACTAGGCTGAGACCAGGGTGTATTGCCTGATTGAAATCCTTAACGCTCGAGACTGGTGACTTAAAGCTCACCGTTCACATGCTGGTCTTGAAGTTTTACCCACATATAGTAGGCTGCATGGGCACTTAATACTGTATATTACACCGGATGTCATACGAGTAGCATAATCATGTAGGGTTTATTTTTCTGCCTGTGTCTGGATGAGTGTTCACACCCTCTTTAATCGCTTTGTTACAGTTACTAAACATCAGACTGGGAAATGTCCCCTTCTTACGGGTACTCAAAACAGCTTGTCTGTCCCTCTCTGGTTTTTCTGCTTGAACAAGTTTATACCTTCAGATTTGTGCCACATTCATAAGCCATCATAGGCGGTGTTTGGAACAGTTTGAGTTTTGAGTAATTGTGGATCAAAGTGTAATATATGCAATTTCCTTTTCAAGACGTTTTCAATTTGAAAACTTTGCCTATAATACTTTAAAGTGTATATCACGGGTGTATCAATGTCATTATGTCTGAGTTTCAACAGTAGATCTTTCGGGACTTGTGTGCAGAATCCCACAGAAGCCCGCCAAAAGGACGAACAAAGGATCCCCAACCTGGGTTAGGATTATAGAGAAAGACACGAGAATTAAATATTATTAAAGTTCTGGCAATAAAAACCTACCAGAGTAAAGTTAATATTAAATTAAACTGGCGGTATGTTAGAGGCTGTCAGTAAAAATGGTAGCCTCGAACAATGGGAGAAATTCCATAGGGAAATATTCACGGTCGAATATTTACAGTAGTAACCACTGCCACCAGCCAGAAACCTTTGAGAGAGGGACTGTACTGTACCCCCTCGAAAATGAATGTCAGGGGAAAACTATTAACTTTTTCCAGTACTTCCATAGTAAGATGGGTTGTACTGGTTTAGTACATAAGAATGGACTAGTAAAGTCAATGGGGACTTTACATGCCCTGAGAGACAGTAGTCAGTCCCAGGGTATGGAGTCTATGTTTGGGGGTCGGTACGACACCCCTGTAGTATGGCACGGAGGGTGCTGTGTACCACACAAGTTAAAAAGATGATTCCTATGAGGGTGATAAAAAGCCCCATAGACCAGAAGCACACAAGATAGCCTAAAACACACACTAGCAATCTGTCTAAGAGTGGGAAAAAAGGGTATCACTCTTAGCAGGAGCAACAAATAAACCCTTCAAATTCAGCAAAGCTGCTGGGGGACTCTAAAGGTAAGGGAAATTAGCCTTAGAAGAGAATTCACCCTAACATTCACCCCCCACCCCCCAAGACTAAGGGACAGGAGGATCTAATCCACTCCTGGATGAGTCTCTTACCTCGAGTCGGTTAAAAACCTCCTAGAGAGACCATCAGCATGTTGGTGGTGACATCCTGACCTGTGCTCAATGGTAAAATCAAACCCTTGGAGGCAGATTGACCATCTTAATAATTTTGGGTTTTCCCCTTTCATTTGCATCAACCATCTCAAGGGTTGGTGGTCAGTCTGAATGGTGAAAGTAGAACCATACAAGCATGGCCCAAACTTCTTCAGAAACCACACAATGGCAAAACATTCTCTCTCAATAGTTGCCCACCTTGTCTCAGGTTACTTCAGTTTCCTACTGATGTAGCAAATGGGGTGTTCCCTACCTTTCTCACCCAGTTGGCTAAGGACTGCAACTATACCTGTATGTACAATGAAGAGTTGGTGGTAGTCAGGAGCTCTTAGGACTGGAGCTTGACAAAGGGCTCTTTTTAGGCTTTCAAAGGCCTGATTGCACTCCTCATTCCATTTGACCTTTTTAGGGAATTTATGAGAAGAGGTGACATTCAGTGAAGAAGCTATGGTCCCATAGTTCTCAATGAAATTCCTGTAATACCCAGTGAGACCTAAGAAGGCTCTCACCTGGGTTTGAGTAGTAGGTGTTGTCCAATTTTGCACAGCTTCTATCTTGCAGAGCAAAGGCCTTATTTCACCACCTACCTCATGACCAAGGTAGACCAATTTACTCTATCAATATGACATTTGCTTGCCTTTATGGTCAGCTGGGCCTGCTCAAGAGCCTTCAAAAAATATATCCTAAGTGGTCAACGTGTTCTTTCCAAGTAGGGCTGAACACTGCAATATCATCCATGTATGCCATGCAGAAGTCATCCATCCCATTCAAAACCTGGTTAACCATCCTTTGGAATGTAGCAGGTACATTCTCTAAGCAAAATGACATAACCCTAAATTGGTATAAGCCAACTGGGGTGGAGAATGCAGTTTTCTCCTTGACATGGTCTGTCAGGGCTATTTGCCAATAGCCTGATGTGTGATCAAATATGCTCAGGAACTTGGCTGAACCAAGTCTATCCACCAGCTCATCTGTCCTTGGCAAAGGATGGGCATCAGTCTTAGTGACTGCATTTCGAGCTCTATAGTCCACACAGAATCTCAACTCCTTGGATCCTGCCTTTGGAACTAACATAACTGGGCTAGACCATGGACTAGTAGAGGGTTCTATCACCCCGTGATCAAGCATCTTGTTGACCTCTCCTTTGATGTGGGTTCTGACATTTTCTGAAATTCTGTAACCCCTGCTTTGGACAGGTAAACAGTCACCAGTGTTTATGTCATGCTGGCCCCAAAGGGTCAAGCCTGGTAAAAGTGAAAACAAGGGGGCAAATTGATTTAACAAAACTTTGCACTCCTCCTGTTCTTCGGAAGTCAGGTTAGAAGAGAGATTGACTCCTTCTATTTTCTCATCTAAAGGCTTGCCTCTGAGAAGGTCAGGCAGAGGTTCACTCTCCTCCTCCTCTTCAGCTGAAACTCGAAGCAAAGCTCCCAGTTCTGGTCTCGAGACATAAGCTTTTAGAAGGTTGGTGTGAAAGACTCTGGGAGCCTACTTAGGATTGCCTAAATCCACCAGATAGTTCACCTCTCCAAGTGTTCCCACAATCTTGAAGGGTCCTATCCACTTGTCCTGCAAGGCCCTCTGCCTTGTTGGCACCATAACAAGAACTAGCTGGTCTTGAGCGAACTCAACCATGTTGGCCTTCTGGCCATGCCAATGTTGGACCAGAGCCTGACCTGCTTTCAAGTTAACACTTGCCTCAGCCATCATGTGTGACATTCTCCTCCGGAGTCCTATCACATAGTCAGTCACTCTGACTGGCTTGGGGGAAGGAGCACTCTCCAACCCCTCCTTGATCAGGGCTAATGGACCTCTGACCGGATGGCCATAGAGAAGTTCGAAGGGACTGTAACCCACTCCCTCCTGAGGGACTTCTCTATATGTAAAGAGAAGGCATGGCAGTAGAAGATCCCACTTTTTCTTAAGGGGGTCATCTAAAGCTACTATCATGCTCTTCATGGTTCTGTTAAATCTTTCTACCAATCCATTTGTCTGAGGTGGTATGCTGTTGAGAATTTGTAGGTAACTCCACAGTTTTTCCACATGGCCTTCATGTCATGGCACATAAAATGTGACCCCCTTTCAGATATTACCTCCTTAGGAAACCCAACCCTGGTAAAAATAACAAGGAGGGCCTTAGCCACAGCCTGAGCTCTAACAGTCCTCATAGGAATTGCTTCAGGGTACCTAGTAGCATGGTCTACTACAACAAGGATGAACCTGTTGCCTGAAGAGGTTGGAGGGTCAAGAGGAACGACAATATCGATTCCCATCCTCTCAAATGGTATTCCCACCACAGGGAGAGGCAGTAAGATGCCATGTTCTTGGATCCACTCTTACCAGAAGTATGGCAGGTGTGGCAACTCTTGCAATACTTATCTTCCTCAGCCCCCATTTTAGGCCAATAAAAGAAGAGAGAGAGCCTTTCCTTGGTCTTCTTGAAACTCAAGTGACCAGCCAAAGGTATCTCCTGGGCTAGTTGCAAGAATTGGAGTCTGTTCTCTTGGGGCACTACAAGTCTTTTGTAGTCTCCAGGGGTGGACTCAGTCGGTTCACTATAGAAGAGGCCATCTTCCCAATGTAACCTATACTTCCCAGGCTCTTGTCCTTTTAGCTAAGAAGCTGCCTGGTGGCAAAGACCTTCCAGAGTTGGACATTCTCTTTGTCACCTACTGAAGTCTGCCCTGCTGGGGCCACCTTCTGCCATTAAAGACTGCAGCTCAGGATGGTCCAAAGGGTCCTGATCGCCAGTAAGATCCTGGCCTTCTACTAGATCTGAATCCGCAGGCTGTAGTTCAACCACACAGGGTGGTACCTCCCTCTCAGCCTCAGTTGGAGGAGGAATCACAGGAGTGATTGTTGACAGCCTAGGAGAGCTAGTGGTTGGAAGCACTGGAGTGATTTCTGCTGGTTTCTTTTTGGAAGTATTAGTTTTCCCCTTTGCTTCTGGTTGCTTAGAAATTGCAATTAGTAACACCAGTGGAGTAAGACTGATTTCTTTTTCTATCATCTCCTGAGAAGAGCCTCTCAAGGTCCTCTCCCTTGCAGGTCTGGTGAGCTCCTGTAATCTCTTACTAGGAGGTTTGGGAGTACTTGATACTACTCCAAGATCTTTGAGATCATTGCCCAACAACATCCTTCCAGGTACTTCAGATTGGATACTAACAGGTAGTCTGACAGTCATGTCATTGCACTGGATGAGAGCTGGTAACTGGGGAAGCATCTGCACAGGCCCTCCAGCTAACTTGGTGAGGCATTTGGGTGCCTTAGCAACATCCTCTACCTTATAAAATGATTCATCCACCACAGTTATGCTGGACCCAGTGTCTCTAATAGCAGGGGTCTCCTGACCATTCTCTAGGCCACTGTCCTTACAATACTCTTTAGTATTATTTGGGATAGAATTATACACATCTAAATTCTGTTGTTCCCACAACTGCAAGGATACTAAAGATACACTAGCTGAGACTCGGATGGGGTCTTCAGCTAATAGTTGAAAGTTTCCACTGGTCATTGGTACTTCCTCATCTGGAGTGAAGGTTAAGGAGACCGTGTGGATCCCTGTAGGTTTACCCTTACATCTGGGATCCCCTTTCACATGGTCAATTGAACCACAAACATACATTTTCCAAATGTCTTTATGAATGGTGGTTTGCTCTGACCTCCTTCTGGTCTGGGACCAGAAGGTACACTAGCCTGATTCAGTTTCCCGTGTGGCTTACCCTTAGAATTTTGTTTGTGGCCCTCTTTGGAATTGAAACTATTCAAATTCTCTTTGTTGTCTTTCTTAGGCTGCTTTCCCTCATACTTTTTCTGAGTGACCCCTGAATCCTTGTGAGTAGCCCTGTTAGCAACCCACAAGTCAGCAGCCTTAGCTAGCTTCTTAGAATCTAGTTCTTTTGAATCAGCCAAGTGCTGTCTGAGCTCAGGAGAGCAGGCATCATAGATAGACTCCAACATTACAAGATTTCTCATTCCTTCATAAGTGTTCACTCTGTAACACTTAATCCATCCCTCTAAGTTTTTCAAACAGTCATTTACCCAAGTAGCCCAAGGGGTACTAGCATGCTTTTTGAGGGTCCTACACCTCTTAAGGTACTGTGAAGGGGTCTTCCCAAATCTAGCTATCAAAGCTAGTTTCACACATTCATAATCCATCCTATCCACCTCCCCCAACTCCATTACTACCTCAGATGCAACATGAGGAGCCTAGAGAATAACCAAGGGATCAACTGATTCCCTGTGATATCCTGGAACCCATGATTGTATTCAAACATAGCTAACCAATCTAACACATCCAACTTAGGTTCATACATACCACAATCTCTTTAGGCATCCGGGGTCTTTTGGACTGGAGGATCGAGAGGATTCGTGGAGAGGAGCATTTTCCAAAGACAATTTCTTCATCTCTAGCTCAAGATTGAGCTCCAATTCTTTGAGCCTTAGATCTTGATGTTTCTGTTCAGTTTCGGCACTAATTCTTTTGAATTCAAGTTCAAGTCTCATTTTTTCTAGAGTGATAAATTCTGGGCTTAATGTGGGACCTGACAAAGGTCCAGTAGCCACAGGTTGAGGCCTTTGAGCAGGCAGAGGGCAAGAGGGTGTGATATTGTTATCCTCCTCTTCCTCATCTGCTTCAACAATAGCATCATCAACATTATCATCCTCAATGCTTGCTACATTTTCTGGAGGGGCAAGCACTACAGCCCTACTCTCCAGTCTTTGGTGTTCTAACACTCTTTCAATCATTTCTGATTTCTTGCCTTTGACAGGAAGACATTTCTGTCTGCACAGATTCTTTACATAATCAGCAGTATTTACAAGGAGGGTCTCCTGGCTATACCTTTCCATATTTGACTTCTTTTAAAATTAACTTTTAGTGATTGTTAAGCCTTGTGGTTAATTGAACCAAGGTACTAGCAGCACTTTAAAATGTAAATCCAATACTTGTATCCTCACTGCTGTACACCAGTGTTAGGCGGAATCCTGTGCAGTTCCCTTAGGGAGCACTACAGAAGATTTAGACTACAGGTATATGCAAGAAAATCCCCTTTGGTATCAGTCTGTACTACAAAGATTTAGTTGGTAGCTGTGGCTAAGCAGTCAGACTTATCTCATGAGGGAGATGAGCAGTATTCAGGGTTAACACATTAGGACTACAATACTATGGAACAAGGAAACACAGACCAAAGCTTTGTATCAAAAAGAATGTATATATTTATTTTACACACTCTGATGTTCATACACACATCTCTAGTATTGAAGCAAGTTAAATATGTCAAGAAAAGTATGCACAACTTCCTATTTAATTTGCAGACAAGTTTGAGCAAGAGTGAAAACTGAGCAAAACGGCACAGTGAAAACCAAGCAGAAATGGCACTCTATCAATTTCTAGGTGAAAAGCAATCTAGAGAAGGCAGTTGTAACAGATTTAGCCAGAATCAATAAGCCTGTGCCAGTGTCAATGGTACAAGGCAATGTGCCAGTATCAAAATGTTCTAGTAGCTGCAGTCAAGTCTTTGTTTAATGATTCAAAAAGGCGGTTGCAGAAGGTGAAAGACAATGTTAGATGCTAGGAGCAGCCAACCCAGTAGGTAAGTAAAGGATTTAAAACACCTTTAGTGATACCCAACGAAATGGGAGGCCTGGCAAGACAATGTATCTTTAAAGTAGAAGAGGCTCCTGTAGTGGTGGTAGTTCCTGGCAGTTCTTGCAGTTTGGGAGATCCAGCAGAGGAAGAGAGGCTCTTGACATGGAGGAAGGTTCCAGTTACTGCATGAAACCAGCCGCGGTGCTGGCAAACGAATAAAATGTACGCTCCTTTAAATCGCGGTCTGGGTGAACGGGTCCCTGGCTATCGGGTCACCTAGTGCTTGGCACTGGCAATTCGACCAAGGGAGGTCTGGGAAGGCGATTAGCGAACTGGTTGTCCCCACCAAAACAAGGGAAGAAGACTCTTTCAGAGGACGATCTTCTCAAGTCAGAGAAAAGTGGTGAGGATATGCAGCAGGGCTTCACCGGTGGTTCAGTCGTTTCAGATGTCTTCCGCTTCTCTCCTCTTCGGTTTCTTAGTTCCAGTGGCGCTGTCTTGTCCTCCAGTCCACAGGACTCTGCGTTTATGCAGCAAGACCCACATTCATGCAGCCTAGCTGTCACTCACACAGTGGGGTGGGTCTCCTGGCGTGTCGGAATTGAAACAATATTATGCCTCCTATCGCCACAATTATATGTGTATTGGCCTACGCCAAGTTGTCTAAACATCATATGCGAACAAACTCCAAGGCAAGGTCTTGACCTTAGAGAAAGTAATGTAAGCCGCCATTTTAGGTTCTCTTGTTATATGGAAGTCACCCTGAACATCAAAATGAAGGCCGAATGACATTCTGAGTAAGATTCTGGCCGTTGTGACCTCCGTACACATGAATAATTAATATTCCTGCAGGCCACTTGTCGGGGTCGCGAACTGAGACCTTGTCCTACCGTTGACCTATATGTAAATGTACAACTATATCAGTGAAACCAATCAAAATGCATATATTAAAGGATTGACCTGGCAAGGAACCCATAGGCCCGGCTCACAGAATGGTTAACCCGCGAGAGGGTTGGCCAAGGGCTGGATAAACTGTATAAAAGAACCAGGTATTCCAATGTGCTCTCTCTCTCTCACTAACGCATCGAACCCTCGTTGAAGTTTGTTATGTTACTCTGAGAGCCGAATAGCTATCCGTTTGTCAATTGACTTTGGTAACTGTTGTAGCTTTTAAATAAAGCACTTGTATGTTCTTTGTAACCTGTGTTGGTGTGTTTCTTTTTGGGCTTCCCGGCCTCATATTATTTCTCTGTTTCCACAGTTGGCGCCCGAATAGGGACCCTCAAGATTGATGCCGGATCATTGAAGGTTGACGCAGACTATCGAACTGGGATCGGACGGTGTGATACTGTGGGCCCGACCGAACGAGACGCGATACCTCGGCAGCGCTGCACAATCCGATCCTTGGACGATAGTCGTGTGGTCTGACACGGCATCTTGACGAGGGTCCATTTTTGAGGCGGGAAGATTTGTCGAAACCACCAAACACAAGGTAAAATTCATTAGGTAAGTTCTTTGGTAAACCGTACTGTCCTCCTTCGGTTTGGTCAGGTGTAGTCGTGACCCGACTCTTAATTTAACCCTGACAATTTGAATTTGGCGCATTGTATCTGCAGACACAATTATTGACTAGGTAACAACAATTTTTTGTGAAATGCCTGGGAAATTGTCTAGCTGCTTTAGGGCTTTGTTCCGCAGCGATCGACAATCTTTGGAATTTAGCCGCCCGGCACCACAGGAGGGGTCGCCGGCATGTACTATGTACTGTAAGTATGGCATTGGAAGTATAGTATTTAATGATATTTGGCACAGACAAACCAGACATGCCTCCGAATTTCAGTGGCCAATCAATGGTAGTTTCGAGATCCCCCGTATTGAATACCTAGAATCGGCCTTGCTAAAAAAGAAGGCCAGACCTGCAGCATTTGATGTTTTGCAGAATTGGAAAAAAGAAGCGTTGCAGCAATTAAAAGTAGGGATAAATATGCACGCATCATAAAACAAATGCCGAAAAGGCGTTGTTATATGATAAGGAAAAACATTCGGAGTCAGTCAAAAATATGGATAGGGCTTTCTCACTCGGTATCCAGAAAATGTATCCCTCTAAAGATTTCCATGCTTCTGAAGAATTTATTGAAAAATTGTTAAACAAACGCAGGCCTGGTGCCTCTGCGCCACCTCCGTATGATCCTCTCCCTGGTGCTCTGCCCATTCCTGCTGTTATTCCTGTTCCCCCTGTACAACCTACTGTTCCTATTCCTCCAGTTGTTGCTCCTCCACCTATCCTACCACCCCTTCCTCTTGCGCCAATAGTTGCACCCTCATTGAATTTGCCCACACCTCCGCTCCCGAGTGGTTCTGTATTGACTGAAGTTGATCGGGGTGCGGGGTCAAAGATTGTTACTCGAAATACTGTTTCTGCAGACAAGAAACGGGAATTATTTGCATGGGCTAAGCACTGTATGGAGAGAGGTGATCAAGCTAACGTTTTTTCCACATTATCAAATATGGGCAATTTTCCCGAGAAAAATGTTTTTATCGAAGGTTTGGGGACTCATTTATATGTAATGGGGGGTATATTACATAATTTGGATCTCCCACAAGGGGTGAGGGATCGAAATACTTTAGCGCTTTCGAGGGACACAGAGGAGAAAGTACATGGTCATGTTGAGAGATTGTTTGAGTATAGGAGGGACTTTGAGAAATTACGGGATGAGGATGGTGAAGACGACAGTATGTATGTGCAGAAACGGTTCCTTCCATGTCGTAGATCGGCATCTGAGGAAGTACGAATTTGTACCAAAGATGCGATTCGATGGATCTCAGATTCATCGATACCGCCGGATGAAGTATATGACACGTATAGTCAGTATACAGTAGAAATGCAGAGGAAGGTGATTCAGGTAATGGTACAGTACCTGCAGGGTGAATGTGTAAGGAAGAAGGTTAGTTGTGCTATAGAGTTATTGGGTATTTGTAAGAGGGCTTTTTCGCCCGACATTTCTTCAGCTGCCTTACCGCTCGACCTGGCTCTGTTGCTTAGTAAGCGGTCAGAGTTACCTATATCTCAATTGCCTATGAGAGAGGTTCCTCTGACATTTGTCCCAAAGGTTGAGATTCCCGCTAACGTTGGGACTGGTGCACCCGCTGTGGACCTCCCTGCACATTATGTATCACAATTTGTTCACGTCCCGTTTTCACCAGAGGAAGTGAACACTATCAGACAATCAATTCCCGATATTATGAAAACCCCGACATCATTCTACAAAGAGATAGAGTCCGTTTTGCAGTCCTCTGTGTTCATCTTAAGTGATATTGACCTGCTATTCCCTGTACTCCTGCCCGTAGATTTATGGAAGCAGGTTCGAACAATAGACGATGTGCCAGGGTTGGGATATACGTGGGCTAATATGACTAGGTTTGATGGGGAAAACCAGCTGGTGAGAAACCACCTCAGGTAATACTTACTTTGCCTGATAGAATTGTCGCAAAATTGAAAACCATAATTCCTGAGAAAAGAATTATTTGGGACAAGCTTACGGCCTGTGTTCAAGGAAAAACTGAAGGTGCCACCGAGTTCTTTAATAGATTCGAACAGGTATTCCCTGACTTCAGTGGACAGGACTTGGGCACAGATTCTGGGAAAAGGTTGTTTGTGGACAAATTTGTACGTGGATTGTTGCCCGACATCCAGTCACAGATTATGTCCTCTGAGAGTGCTTGGCAGGCGAAATCCCAATCTGAAGTTTTGCACATGGCTCAGTATTATGAGAACTGTGTTAATAATGAAAAGGAGAAAATTGAGAAGAGGAAAGGAGATTTGAAGACTGTAGTATTGTTACAACAAATCGTTAGAAATCCCAGAGTGGGTACTTCACAGACCAGAGGTCAGTATGTCCCAAAAGGAAACGCTTCTTTGGGTCCTGTGAATGTTAATCAATGTGCCTATTGCCGCCAGGAAGGTCATTGGCGAGCACAGTGCCCCGTCCTTCGACAAAGGCCAAACAATGCATTTGGGAGTATGGGTAGACGACCTAGAGGTCGCCCTGGAACGGGGGACCCTGATAGAGGTCAGTTTTCGCAAGATCCTCAGCAACCTTTTTCACGGGAAAATCAGACTTCGAGTGTGGACACAAGAAACATATTTGATCACCCTTCTGCTGCCTACCTTTCTGAAGAGCTTCCTTCCGATGACATTTTATTTTGTTAGGACTGCCTGAAGCAGGGTTTGGAACTTTCACCTATTCCCGTTAATCAGAAAGGTCCCTACGTTGAATTGTTAGTGGGGAATAGGAAACATCAGTTTTTGATAGACACTGGAGCACAGAACTGCTCCATTGATCATTCCCGGGTTCCAAATATTCCACTGTCAGGGCAAACAAATGTTTCTGTAGGGTTTTCTGGCATACCAATTGCTTGTCCGGTTTCTTTGCCGGTGCCTGTTTCTTTGGGTCCCTTCACGGACCATTGTCCCTTACTCCTGACTTCGAACTGTGGGGAGAATTTGCTGGGGTTAAATTTGTTGAAGAAATTGAATCCAGTAATTCATTGTTCCTCTGACGGAGTGCGACTGACGGTTTCACCACAGCAACTTCCCAATTCTCAGTTTTTGACTCGACCATTGCCTCCTGAGTTTAGTGTTGTTCCAGAATGTTTGTGGGCGGTTGACGACAATGATGTCGGGGTGCTACAGATTGAGCCCGTTAAAATAGTTTTGAAACATGGAGTTAAACTGCCACACATTCCGCAATATAAAATATCAGTTGAGGGCGAGCATGCTCTGAAGTGCATTGTCTCCGATTTTGTGCATCGAGGAGTGATTGAAGAGATTGCGGGTAGTTTATGCAACAGCCCGGTTTTGCCTGTATACAAGAAAGGCGACAATGCAATCCCATACCGTTTCATAATTGATCTACGTGCTATTAACAAAGTTGTCGCCCCACAATTTCCAATTGTGCTTGATGTAACAACGATACTAACAATGATCCCTGCTACAGCTACGCACTTTAGTGTTGTGGATCTAAAGAATGCTTTCCTTAGTATTCCTATACACAAGGAGAGTAGATATTTGTTCGCGTTCACCTTAGGAGGACGTTTGTTCACATTTACTTGTGCACCTCAAGGGTATACTGAAAGTCCAAGCATTTATAGTAGAGCTTTGAAAGAGCAGCTTGATACCCTTGAATTGCCACCTACTTATACACTGCTTCAGTATGTCGATGACTTGCTTTTGGCTGCAGATTCTGAAAGTGCTTGTAAAGAAGGCACTGTATTGTTGCTTGTTCATTTGGCTAAAAACGGTCATAAAGCTTCGCTCAAAAAAATTTAATATTGTTGTCAGGAGGTCGCCTATTTAGGCTACCTCCTGTCAAAGGAGAGGAGAAGATTGACACCTGAAAGAATAAAACACATTTCTGGCATGTCTGTTCCAAATACACAGAAGGAGGTCAAACCTTAATAGGTATGGCTCCTTACTGTAGGTTGTGGATCCCAAACTTTTCACTAGTGATAAAACCGATGTTGGCTTTGACGAAGAAGGGCATTTCTTTGCCGCTGCCATGGAAATCAGAACATCAACGATCATTTGAGTTTCTCAAAACTGCGTTATGCTCTGCACCGGTTCTGGGTACTCCAAATTATGACAAGGCCTTTGTGTTGTTTGTGCATGAATGTGATGGATGTGCTTTGGCTGTGTTAAGACAGCAACACGGAGGGAAGAATAGGCCGTGCGGCTACTACTCTTCCACCCTTGATCCTGTCGCATGCGCTTTGCCAAGATGTTTGCGAGCTGTCGCTGCTGCTGCCGCGACGGTAAAACAGAGTGAGGGAATCGTCCTAGGCCATGATTTAGTTTGATGGTACCTCACTCTGTAGTTGTCCTATTGAATAAAACCCAAACGCAACACCTCACCTCTGCACGGCTGACATGGTATGAATTCATTCTGTTTGCCCCTCACATTCAAATTAAGAATGTGTTGTGTTCTTAATCCGGCTGAACTCCTACCTTTCCCGCAAAATACTGTTTGCGGTGACGAAGAATTACATGACTGCCTGTATACTACTGAACAGGAAACGAAGGGCAGGATAGAACTTATAGATACTCCTTTGGGCAATGCGGAAGGGGAGCTGTTTTGTGATGGTTCCTGCTTCAAACTCCCAGATGGTACATCTACAGCTGCCTACGCAGTTACTACGTTGAGTACGGTTGTTGAAACTAAGAGAATTACGCATCACTCCGCACAGGCTGCAGAGATTATAGCGTTGACCCGAGCTTGTGAACTCTCCGAAGGGCATACAGTAAATATATATACTGATAGCCAGTACGCCTTTGGGGTGGCTCACAACTTTGGGAGGCTCTGGTCGGAAAGAGGGTTCCTAACCTCACATGGGACCAAGATTCAGCATGGTCCCCTGATAGTGCAATTGCTCTTGGCACTCTCACTCCCTAGGCAGTTAGCGATCATGAAATGTGCAGCACATCGTAAGGTCATAGATGATGTGGGAAAAGGGAATGCTTTTGCTGACCAGATAGCCAGGCAAACGGCCACAGACCTTAGCGCAGACATGTATGCGCTAAGGGAAACAAAAGATGCCTATGTAATGGATGAGGGTATCGGGTCTGTGCGAGATATCCAAACTGATGCCACAATAGAAGAATCTAAAAGGTGGGCCGAAGGGATGGGGAAACTGGATGACGATGGGTGTTGGGTGGATACATCTGAAGGGAAATGGTTGCTCCCTGATTCATATGTGCTGGCAATGGTTACGATGGCACACGGTCCTACGCATGTGTGTGCTCAACAGATCACGAAAATGTTAAAACAAGTCTGGGTGAATGATACAATTTTGAAGATTGCACAGCGATATGTTCAGAATTGTATGATTTGCTTACAGCACAATGTGGGGAAGGGGACAGTAACTCTAAGGGGTAGCTTTAGGCCCCCTTCTGTTCCCTTCGATGTCATCCACTTTGACTTTATTGAGATGGAACGGTGTAACAATCTAAAATATGTTCTTGTGATTATTTGTGCCTTTAGTAAATGGGTTGAGGCTTTCCCCGTTAAGGATGCTACTGCCATGACCACTGCAAAGACTATGGTAAAGGAATTCTTTCCACGATTTGGGCTACCTAGGGTAATTTGGTCGGACAACAGTCCCCATTTCGTTGCAGCAGTAATTTTGCAGATATGCACAGTGTTACACATTGAAAAGCGATTTCACTCGGCTAGGCATCCTCAAAGTGCTGGTTTGGTAGCTAAAGAATAAGCTTGCAAAAACATGTGCCGGCACCAAATTGAAATGGCCAGATGCCTTGCCTATTGTATTGTTAACCATGCGTACCACACCTCAAACTAAGACTGGGCTCTCTTCATTTGAGGTAGTGATGGGGAGACCTGCTAACATTTGGGGCCTTCCGAAGCCCAAAACCCTGAAGGAGGTCAAAAATGTATTGCTTGTAGACTACTGTAACCAGTTGACTAAAAATCTGTATCTCATTTATCATCAGGTCCAATCAGCTTTACCTGTACGGTATACGGGCCCAGGTCATGATATTCAGCCTGGAAGTTGGGTCCTGGTGAAGGCCTACTAAAGGTCTTCCTGTCTCGCGCCTCGCTGGCGGGGACCCTACCAGGTGCTGTTGGTCACCCAGACAGCAGTGCGGGTGGCTGGAAAGAAGCATTGGATCCACGCGACGCATGTCAAGAAACTTCCTCACCCAACACCACACGTTACAGAAGAAGCAGAACCCCTCGCTGATGCTACAATCTCTGATCCTGGAGTAGCAAACAGCGCTGCGAGTGTGTCGGAGAATTTCTCTGAGCCCGTGGAGCTTGGGGAACAGTCCTTTTCGTCTCCGCACTCTTTGAAAAGATCACTTCCGGAAAACATTGTTTCAAGTTCTGCGACTTCCGTCGGCTCCGATACGTTGCTTCCCTCAGGAAGTGATGTTACCCTATTTCCGGACCAAACAGTACTGGGTACCACCAAGTACGACCTTCGATGAAGAAAATAGAACTACGGCACAGGTTTTTTCTGTGCATCTGGAAAGAAGAAGTGATTGAAGGTTTTCTCTTGTAAAAGAAAGTTCTTTTTGAACAAAAAGAAAAAAGGGATTCTGCTGGCTAGGGTTGGGGAAGGACTAAGAAGTCGCGTGACCGTGGTGTCGCCAGCAACAAACATTGGGGTCGTCGATTGAGAAACTACGATGCCTGCGACCTCCACCGCTGCTGCTCGCATTGGACTTGTAAATAAGGGGGTGACCAACTCGGACAACAAACAATGTGCCTGGGCCCCGAAAACGTATTGCTGTGTTGTGTTAATAATAATTGGAATTTGTACAGTTACTGCTGTGGGACTTTGGTACTTCGAAGAAATGTACCCTCTAAAACCTCTACTGCCAATTGAGATTGTACCTACTGCTTTGACTCCCTCTGTACACCTTCATACTCTGTCACCTAGAGACTCCCAGCATAGACGAAAGTACCATAATAACACTTTAATGATAATAATGAATTCAACGCATGCCATCTTTAATAAGAGTAATTGCTGGATTTGTACTCATTTACCGCAACATGGGAACAAGGGGCTAGGATGGTATATTCACCCTTTACCTTTGGCGACTGCTTGCTATGCCTCTCTTAGAGCACTATTCTTTGGTGATGGAATGATAGCATCTCAGGGAACTTTGATGGAACTAATTTAAATGATTTTGAGAAACGTGAATTGACTCCCCTGGGATGCTCGCTTTTTGCAAATAGAAGTAAACCTAATGTTGCTTCTATTAGGCCATCTGATAAACTATCTCTTCCTTTTCAAACTCTAATTTCCTTTAAAATGGCTCCGATAGGCAATAAGGACGATGTACCTCCTTCCTACTCTATTAATCATAGCCCTGATTCAGTCCCCTTTTGTGTACAAAGAAATGGCACTCGGTCAATGGGAGATTTTGAAGGTTGTGTGAACATTGTAAATTTGACTGGGGAGAACAGGTCTCTGTATGTAGGGGGGGCCTGTCTATTTCGTTTGTGGTAGTACAGCATTTCCCTGGTTGCCCAAGGATTGGCAGGGAACCTGTTATTTAGGAATCCTGTTACCTGGGGTATTTATAGCTAGTACATAGGAAGTCTCTAATGCTCGCCCACGGCGGGACGAGAACGGAGATACCCCTGGGCAAGTATTGGGAGATATAGCAAAATCAGTTGTGCCATTTTGGGGACAGATAGCAAATTCTGAAAATATTAGGGGACTAGCAAGGTTACTAGAGAGAACCATCAATCGGACCGCGGATATAATCTACAATATGACACTAGAACAAAAGGCAATAAGATTGGTAGCACTCCAAAATCAGATGGCATTAGATGTCATCCTGGCAGAACGTGGTGGAGTATGCAAATTAGTGGGGTCCGCTTGCTGTGTTTTTGTACCAGATTCCTCACCGACAATTTTCAAAGCAATACAGAACTTGCACATCCTTAGTTCTGAAGTGCATGTTCCTGTGGGAGATTGGAATATTAGCGCCTGGTTCTGGGATTCTTTACGATCCTGGGGTTGGAAGGTGCTTTCTGTTATGCTGGTTATTTTGGGAATTCTGCTATTCCTTTGTTGCTGTTTCCAATGTCTACCTAGTGTATGTGCAATGCTAGGGGGATGTTGTGCTGAGGCAGTGAGCACAATAGGGCACAAAATGTATGCCCCAGATACAGCATCTAAAGAGTTTGTGTTACAAGAGGTTCTGATGAACGACCTAATGGCTATAGATATTACGGAAAATGATTCAGGATGTATGGACGACAATGCATGGAGTTATTTACAGAGATATTAGAAATGATATTAGCACTTGGCATAGGCCAAAAGGAGGGTTTGTCGGAATTGAAACAATATTATGCCTCCTATCGCCACAATTATATGTGTATTGGCCTACACCAAGTTGTCTAAACATCATATGCGAACAAACTCCAAGGCAAGGTCTTGACCTTAGAGAAAGTAATGTAAGCCGCCATTTTAGGTTCTCTTGTTATATGGAAGTCACCCTGAACATCAAAATGGAGGCCGAATGACATTCTGAGTAAGATTCTGGCCGTTGTGACCTCCGTACACATGAATAATTAATATGCCTGCAGGCCACTTCTCGGGGTCGTGAACTGAGACCTTGTCCTACCGTTGACCGGCTCACAGAATGGTTAACCCGCGAGAGGGTTGGCCAAGGCTGGATAAACTGTATAAAAGACCCAGGTATTCCAATGTGCTCTCTCTCTCTCACTAACGCATCGAACCCTCGTTTAAGTTCGTTATGTTACTCTGAGAGCCGAATAGCTATCCGTTTGTCAATTGACTTTGGTAACTGTTGTAGCTTTTAAATAAAGCACTTGTATGTTCTTCGTAACCTGTGTTGGTGTGTTTCTTTTTGGGCTTCCCGGCCTCATATTAATTCTCTGTTTCCACAGGCGGGAGAACCCCCCAGCCTATCAGGGCAAAGTGCGACTTGGGTTGCGTAGGCAACCCTTTCCAGGGTGCATATTCCCCCTCCCACACATCCTGTCTACCCCAGACACAGTGGCGCCGAGAGGAGGGCTTCTGTGCAGAAGCCCGCCAAAAGGACGAACAAAGGATCCCTGACCTCGGTTAGGATTATAGAGAAAGACATGAGAAAGAAATATTATTAAAGTTCTGGCAATAAAAACCTACCGCAGTAAAGTTAATATTAAAATAAACCAGCGGTATGTTAGATGCTGTCAGTAAAAATGGTAGCCTCGAACAGTTGGAAAAATCCCATAGGGAAATATTTGCGGTCGAATATTTACGGTAGTAACCACTGCCACCTGCCAGAAACTTTTGAGCGAGGGACTGTACAGTACCCCCTCGAAAATGAATGTTAGGGAAAAACTATTAACCCTTTCCAGTACTTCCATAGTAAGATGGGTTGTACTGGTTTAGTTCATGGGGACTTTACATGCCCTGGGAGACAGTAGTCAGTCCTAGGGTATGGTGTCTATGTTTGGGGGTCGCTACGACACCACTGTGGTATGGCACGGAGGATGCTGTGTACCACACATGTTAAAAAGATGATTCCCATGAGGGTGAGAAAAAACCCCATAGACCAGAAGCACACAAGATAGCCTAAAACACACACTAGCAATCTATCTAAGAGTGGGAAAAAAGGGTCTGACTCTTAGCAGGAGCAAAGAATAAACCCTTCAAATCCAGCAAAGATGCTGGGGGACCCTATAGGTAAGGGAAATTAGCCTTAGAAGAGAATTCTCCATAAAACATTATTTTACCAGATTTTGTGTCAGGACTGCCCGAGCCAGTGCAACGGCAAATGAAGAAACAAGTGGCAATAGAAGTGAGACCATGGCCAGAAATACAATTGATGATTGTGCATCATTTCCAATTGATGCAGGAGAAGAAGAAGAAAGTAGGAGGAAGCAAATTTAGTCCAGAAAAAGTTGTCAAACATAGCAATAGTGGGGGTGTTATTATTGAGTAATGAAGGTGGGGTGACGCAGGAGATTTAATCACTGCATCAAAACAACATAGTTTATCCCACAGATCAGATTGGGTACAACCTTTGGCCAAGAGGAAGAGGGAATGGGCCAAGAGGAGGAGGATGAGGTGGATTTAAAAACCCTCCAGTAAGAGGATGTCAAGATCAGGATCCTCTTGGGCAGCCCCAGTCTCAGTGTACAACTGAGGTCCCCTATCACGGAGTGACATTTCTCCCAAGAGCGCAGCCTGCAGGAGAAGACAACCTGCCAGGCTAGGGGCTCAGGTGAAAAGGCTGGAGCAGGACAGCAGAGCTAAAAGGAAAAAACAGAAGTACACAATAAAGCACCATGCAGAAACTCTGTTGAAGAGGGGAAAGGAAAATACTAAGCTGGGCGGAAAGAGGGTGCAACTAAGGCAAAACCCCAGTAGAGGACCAGGAAGATGGAAGTCCATAGCACCACAGTTTCAGAGGAGAAATCCCACGAAATGTCCCAATACAATCCCAAGAGCGAGGGAGTTCCAGGAGGCACGAAGAGCCAGGTAGTACTTGAACCAATGACGAGAGAGTCTGAGTTTGTCAGCCAATGGGAAAAAGCAAGATGCAGTCCAGAACCCAGAAGCCAAGGTCAAAAGGGAGCCAAGGAGACCAGTCAGGGGACCAAACACCTGACATAATTCAAGGGCCAGAAGCAGAGAGTAAACATGGGATGAATGCCAAGGTAGAGGGAATCAAGCAGCAAGGAGTGGAATTGAGCAACAGGCACAGTGCAGGGACAAAACAGAAGCAATCCGATAAGGAAATCTAGAAGGTCCGAATACACGGGCAAGCAGGATTGCAGGAGGAAAAGCAAGAATGGAGCAACCTTGCAAGGCAAAACGCGATGGTTAAGGAGAAGGAGCGTCGCCCGACAACCTAGAAGCTGGGATATACTGTTGCTTCCGGGTGGGATCTCGAGCATGGCTATGTGCCCCATCACGTGGGAGATGGACTCAATGGTGGCTGGGAAGGTAGTCGCTTGTGAACGGCCAGAATATTTGTTGGGTTAAGTGCCACAGCAACCGCCAGACCCTCCAGTGTGCAACGTTCCAAAGCTGTCTGGTCCTCCCGTGCAGATGGAGCGTGACAGAGGAAGATTTAATGGCGGATGGCTGCAACAAGGCTGGATTTGCAGAAAAATAGGACACCTAGCCAGAACATGTAGAGGTAGAGGAGGCATGCAGCACAATTGGCAAGCTCCAAGAAGGGGGATGAGCTATGGTCTGCAATATAATAAAGAACCACAGGAATATTAAACCAAAGATCACACAGAGGTTCAGACATATATGCTGCAACCACAGCAATTACAAATTCAGTCACCACAAGGTCAATCACACAAGTACCCATACAGGCACAACAGGTACAAACTCAGCAAGCACCTGCACCCAAATTAGGGAGTGTGACTGTGGAAGGAGGAAATCCTTTCACAGGTACAGGGCTGCATTTATATCAACAATAGGACCGCCCTCAGAGCGACCTAATATGTTCAGTACCATCAGTGACACCAGAACCCCAAGAGGAACCAAGGGCCAAGGTGACAATAGAAGGCAATACATTTCTTGTGGACACTGGAGCAACTCGCTCCTGTGTCTGTGAGGGGAAATATGCAATGTCAGGTATTGCAATGAATGTGCATGGATTCTCTTAAGCAATGAGTTTTACAGACACATTACCAATTTCTATAGGAGAGCACAGCATGTCTATGCTATTATTATATTCTAGGCAAAAGCCAGTTAACATATTAGGGAGTGACTTAATGATAAAATATGATATCTTTTACTGACAAAGGAATAGTGTATTCCACTCCAGGGAAACATTATATTAATGTGAGAGTGTTTATATTAGCCTTTACAGGCCAGAAAGCATTCTGAGTGGCCCCTTTGGACTCAGAAGTATTTTTGAATGGAGTGACTGTTTTGTTGTCGTGGGTACCTAGATTGATAGGTAAACTATCAATAATACCGTATGTGTTTTTGTTCAGGCCAGAAATTCCTATGGATGAAGAAGACGGGCATATTATCCCCTTGGAGTTAGAAGCAGCAGTGGTCAGAGAAGAAAGAATGGTTATTCATGGAACTGATGATGGAGAACAATGATAGCCCTTGGTGAGGGTTATAGACTGGTAGATTTGACTGAGGAGAAGTTGTGTAAAGATAAGTATTCAGATGATGAATTTGAATTTGTCATACATCTTACTTATTGTATAAAAGTAGAGAATGGAGAAATATGGCAGAGTATGGCATAGGTAAAAAAAGAAACCATCATTTTTCCAGGAAGATTTAGAGAAAGTGCCAAAGATTTTGTGGACCACAAGTCCATATGATGTGGTTCTATTAAAAGGAGTAGGAGCAGTTCAAATCAAGCTTAAACTAGGAGCACTTTTGCCCCGTGCAAAGCAATACCCCATGTCCAGAGAGGCTGATGAAGGTATATTTGAGACCATTTATGATGTGATAGGTTATTTATAACACACTTAATACCCAGAGGTTTCGAAGCATGGACCCGTAGATCAAACCTGTGTTGCTCCATGTTGTCTTGCTTCCAAGGTGAGCACATTGCCCCTGAGCTATCCGCCCAATACCTTATGCTTTGATGAAGCAAATAATATTGGTACCATCCAATTCTCCATGTAACACAACTGTGTACCCAGTGAGAAAATCAACACGTTGGTAGAGAATAGAGAAATATCGCAGAGTATGGCATAGGTAAAAAAGAAACCATTATTTTCCGAGAAAGATTTAGAGAACGTGCCAAAGATGTTATGAACCACAAGTCCATATGATGTGGGTCTATTAAAGGAGTAGGTGCAGTTAAAATCAAGCTTAAACCAGGAGCACTTTTGCCACGCGCAAAGCAATACCCCAGGTCCAGAGAGGCTGATGAAGGTATATTCAAGACCATTTATGCTTTGATGAAGCAAAAAATAATGGTACCATCCTATTGTCCATGTAACATGGCTGTGTACCGAGTGAGAAAATCGACAGGGGGGTCATGGAGACTTATACAAGACCTTCTCCCTCAAAACAATATAGTTGAAGCTAGGTTTCATTTAGTTTCAACGCCTGTGACCATAATGTGCAACATCCCGTCTAAGGCAGAATATTTCACAGTCATAGATTTAAAGAATGTGTTCTTTTCAATTCCCCTCCATGAAGACTCACAGGATTTGATTTCCTTTTCATACAGAAAAATCCACCTGACACATATGTGTACTGTGAATTCCATTCAATCGTTAATAGAGTCCTCCAGATGGACTTAGACAATGTTCCGCTCAAAACTGCAATAGTTCAATATGGAAATTACATGTTGGTGTGCAGTGAAAGAGAGGAACGATGTAGAAAATATTCAATTAAGCTTATGACTATCCTTTCAGAGAAAGGATACCAAATGGACAAATAGAAGCTACAATACCGTCAGGAAGAGGTCTTGTATATAAGACAGTCGATTTCTCATGAGGGGAGGAACGTGAAAGAGCAGTAGCAATTATGTAGACCTCAGAACCTAAAAACAGTGGGAGAAATAAAACCATTTTTAGGCCTATGTAATTATTGCAGGGCCTGCGTTTTCGATTTCAGTACATACATTCAACCGCTTTTAAAAGGGCTTAAAGAAGCACAGGTGGGCAAGAGTAAAATAATATGGACAGATAAAATGACTGAAGGAGTTAAAGAATTAAAAAAGGCGATCAGTGCAGCCCCTGTGCTGGGAATTATAGAGTTTCATGAATAATTTAATTTATTTTCCCATTGAAATGGAGAAGTCATGACAGAATTCCTTACACAGAAAATGACATTAGGACATGGACACAAACCATTAGCCTATTATAGTGAGATTTTAGATCCAGTTATGAAAGGGCATTATCCTTGTGAGCAGTCTTTAGCAGTTGTGATTGAAACAGCTTCAAGTTCAAAAATGGGGTGTTCAGAAATATTATTATTTCAGCATGCATTATTTGCAATTTTAGAGAAACACAAAAGTACATTGACCACACAAAGAGCATTAGGAAACAAGGTAATTATGTTGAACTCTATGAATTTGTGACACAGTGAATTCATCAACGTTCATAGCTGAACCAGTAGGGGAGGATGATTATGTACATTATTGCACAACGTATGCTGAAAATTATAATGCGATTCCCCAATCTAGAGAAAATACCCTCATGAGGGGGGAAGTTGGTTTTAATGACGGTTTTTCAAAAATTAACCAGACAACCGGCGAAAGATATACTGGATCAGCGGTAGCAAAGCTGAACCGAGAAGGGTTATTAAAAGTAGTAACAATTGTGAGATTTCCTCTGCATTGCTCAGCACAGGCTGCAGAATTAGAGGTACTTATTTCCGCGCTTTAGCGATTCGAAATGAGAAAGTGACTGCGTACTCTGACTCCACCTATTTGATATGATATGATATGATATGACATGGCATTTATAACGCGCCTTTACACAAGTGTTTCATGTGATGTCAACTGTACATGCAGGTCTGTCATGCGGAAAAGGAGTGGCTTCTTCCATGCAGATAGCACTCCAGTGCAACATGCAGTCCTGTTGGATAAACCTATTGAAGTTCTAGCACTCCCATTTGACTGTAGCAGTCGTAAAATGTGCAGTGCATTCTAAAAGGACAGATTTAATTTCTCTCAGAAACGAAGCTACAAATTTAGAAGCCAGAAAGGCAGCCTATTTCCAAACCATTTCTAATTTTGAAATGGATAGTGTTGAACAAATGACAGGACGGTGCATGTTGGCAAAGGAGGGCTTTAACATGCTGTTTATTGTCCAGTTAGTTGAGATACAAGGGGGCGAGCACCAGAAAAAGAAAAGGATTTATGGAAGAAACAGGGGTGTTCTTTATCCCCACTGTGGCAATTTGGAGACAAGTTAACACTGGAAAGTCAGTTATGCCTCTAAGATTATTGAAGGTAGTGCGGGAGCAGCTCTACTACCCCACCCATGTGACTCTAGAGAATCTAGAAGCTACAATAGCAGAAGAGTGTTTTTTGCCAATTCTGATAGAGCATGTGGCACAGTTTATTGTAAATTGCAATGTTTGCCCAAAAGCTACCGCAGGGCACACATTTGCAAACTGTTAGAGGAGCAATGCTTAGAACCAATGGCCCATTTCAGAACCTACATAAATAATAATACATTTATTGTGAATTAGTTAAAATTTGAACTTTACACAAACAATACAAAATACCAATACATCCAATAACTTAATACATACATACATACAATCTACACATTAAATAGTATAAAGTAGTATAAAATGTAAACAAATCCAAATGCAAAACATAAATAAATGTGTGTCACGCATCATATACATCATATACAACCCATAAACACAAAACACAAAGTACTTCACACATAGCACTAGGCACTAATCACTGAACACTAAACACCAAGCACCAGGGCCAGTCCCTAAGGAGCCACTCTAAGTTCCGCTGCAGCCGGCTGGTTTGGCAATACACTTTTAACTCTAACCCAAACCCTATATAGTGCCAACTGAGTCCCAATTGAGTCTGAATTTAGACAATAATCCCAAAAGGACTCTCCCTTGATGGTATCATAATTGCTTACCAACTTTCCCAGCATACACATATACAGTGGGCCGACTCGGGGGCACAATGTAAAAACATGCCTAATAGTTTCTGGATGTTCTCCCATATCACAGATACAACAGCACCCGTCCTTTTGTAAAAAGCCCAGCCGTGGTCCAACGACCGCTAGTACCTGAAGCTGATTCGTCCGCACCGTTAGCATAAATTGACGTACCCCCGGATCTGGGCATAGTATCAAGTATTGTTGGGGCTTTCTGTATCTATGGATTACATGCGTTACAGCTTCATACCCCTTCAGGGTGGAAAATTTGATATAATTCTGCGTGCAATCTCATCTGTTCATTTTTTGTATGAACGATTTTTTTAACTGTATAAATGGCATTAGTTGTTTCTTGTCATAAAACCAGTGTATATCGGCATTTAACTGTTTGTAGATGTTACCCTGAGGTGACTTTTCGTTATCAAAGTTGGTACCAGCCAAGCTAAGCAATTTACATGATATAGTGGAAATAGCTTTCAAATAGAACACACCTTGTGCTCGCAAGGCCATACCTTTCAGTGATTTTAAACCCAGTTCCAACCTTCAATACTGAACAGAACAAGCTAGGCCCATACCCAGTACTGCACTCCAGTACTGTCCCTCTAATATATTGAGCCAATTCAGATCCTGTATGGCTAATGCCTCCAAGCCATACAAGATAGCCGGGACAAAGCACTATAGGATGATCTGTACAAAGTTTTTACGACAGTTCAAAAAATTGAGCAGCACCTAGACAAAATGAACAAAGAGTCTATAGAGATTACAGATACTCCCGTTGATCAATTGATAGATGATACAAACAAATCATATGGTTCTGATAGTCCCTCTCATTTGACGGACTTAATTGATCTTGCGGGAGATTGTTCCCGGTTAGGAATGGTGAAAATGTCTGATCCTATTGTGGGTGATCTGATACCTAAGCCTATAACAGTCCTAACCCGGAGGGAAAAGCGACTGGCGGGAAGGGCCCAAAAAAGGAAAGCCAAAGCGTTAGCCTTAATAAAAAAACAGGCAAGGATTGTACAAGTTGAGAAATCTAATGAAATACCAGTCACCTTTGAGAATGAGGAGATGATTAATCTTTCTCAGCTGAATGATGAATCAAGGGTATTATTAGATATCAATCCCCCTGATAAGAACAATGAGAAAAATAAGGAGGGAAAAATTAATAATAAAAAAAAAAAAAAGGTTAATGTACATAAGAATGAGGAGCCGATTGATTGCCAATCTAATTTATCTTGTTCTAATCCCCCGGAATCCATAAGTGGGGGGTCACAAATGTCCCTTTCTCAATTCTATCCTATAAGTAAGAAACAAACTTCCTCTAGCAAAGTGAAAACTAATGTCACCGTACCTAGGGATCCTAAGATACAATCGGCTAAACTGGAAACTTTACACCATTGTTCTTCCGACGAACCCTGGATGTTGGGTGTATTGGGTGGGGACTTGTTGCGATCCCAGGAACCTATGGAGGACCCTATAGTTGATCCGGGGTCCAATATTTCACCTCCCATAGTCAAGTCATCTAATGAAAATACTAATCTGACATTGACGGAAATGATAAACCCTAAAATGGTAGGTTCTCCTATTATCAATCATAAGACGGTTCATAATGAATTTGAGTCCATACGTGAACCTCCATACATACTTGGCTGGGAGAGTGATCCGAGTGTTAATGCTAAACAAAACTTGAACCGCTCTTCCCTGCTAAAAGCTTTTCACACAATACCTTGCCTGCGAACTCTGAGATCTGATGATATAGACTGGGTAAGACCTGCAGATAAAAATAACAACAGGATGACCTGTGGCCTATATTCAAGATTGATTATGAAACTTATCTGGGAACAGAAGGAAAACTTTGTATTCATTGGCTTAACCCCTTTTTTGATCCAATCTGATGAAGACGCGAGGGTCTTTTTGGATAAGCCACTGGTACTAACATCCACAATTGACCAGAAAATGATACAATCATTGCCACAACAAATTAGTGGTGATCTGGTCCGACAGATAATAGCAATGGCTGCTGCATTGTCGGGCATACATCCAGCCTCGCAATTAACAGCGACGAATCTGTCTCCCTAGCCCGGCATATCATCAACAATCATTTGTATGTTTGTCTTGGAATTGTTGTGTGCTTGCTAACTTTAATAGATGGTGGGGTTCATGCGAGAGCGATAAGATCCCTGCTATAGTTTTACTACAGGAAACCATGCATGTATCTCAATTATCTGTCGAAGGTTTTGTCTGTTACTCACAACCTGCTACTCGAGGGAATAAGGGTCGGCCCTCAGGGGGCCTAGCCATTTTAGTAAATAACGCCTGTAAATCCCCAACCAGACTGGTTTATAAAGATTCTAATGTATTAGTTATAGAACTGTTCCCTGTATCTCCACAGGATCAACATATCATTTTTATGTGTATCTATTGGAACAGAAAGCTAATAATGCTTAATAATATCATCGATATTCTTGATTCCATCTTAGAAGGTATCTTCATACATCATGAGGAGGTTGGTGTGGTGGTGGGGGGTGATTTTAATTCCTCCTGTTTAATCCACAATATAGGCCCGGGCCAGCAATCCCATACAGATACTATATCGGCTATGAATGGGAGAAAATGGGTGGAGTTCTTTCTTAATTGGGATATCCAGATAATTCCCATTGGAACGATGGATCTCACATATACATGGTCTAGGGGAGGACATCACTCACATATTGATCATTTTTTTAAATCATCTAATCTTTGTCTGGAAATTGACACTGTAAACGTTTTAAACTTGGGCTTTAGTGACCATAATGCGATTTTGATAAATCTAAAAATCGAAGGTTGGGGATTGACTTCAAATCGTTCTCTACTAATGGTTGAGAATGACAGAGCGGGCCTATCTGTGAGGTAGAACCCTCTTGTATGTCATCAGCTATCAGAGCGACTCAGAGATGACCTTGATCTGAATCTATTAGTGATTGATAGTGACTCTATACGTATAGATCAATTTATCTCAAAGAGGATTGAATTCCATTTATCACAAATAGTAAAACAAAGAAAACCGGCTCTGGATGTAAAACATCATGTACATAAATTTGATATTGAGATCTTTAAATTAAAGAAGCTCAGGAATTTTAAACTACGACATCTATCTAGGTTGTCTCTGGAATCAACACAACACTATTCTCATAAAAGGGCAATCCTTGCTACACATAAAACTGCTGTCAAAAATCTAAAAACACAACTTTATGTGAAAGATAACCAGAACATGATTTATCATATTTTGAAAAACGATACACGCAAAATATGGTCCTTATTGAGACTGATTAACGGCGATAATGAGGGGTTGAAAGAAAATGCCATCTCAGCGGATCAGTGGGCAAACTACATTAGGCTGAAGTACGAGTTACCTTTAGTATTCCACAACAACTTTAAAACGGTAATTCTAAATACAATACCTACTCGCTCCCCTTGGAGCATTGAAGATGTAACACGTGCAATTAAGAAACTAAATCCTTCTAGGGCTATGGGACCCGATGGCATCCCTGCTTGTCTTTTTCGATCGGATATCCACTTGTGGGCTATCATTTTGAAAAACAAATTTGATGTGATATTTTCTTCCCAAGCAATTCCTAGTTCATGGTGTTCAGCTACTGTCATCCCCATATATAAAAAAGGCCCTATTAATGACCCTGGTAACTTTCGCCCGATTGCGTTAACTGACTCATCCTCTAAGGTATTCTCTCAACTGATCCTTGAAGAAATGCAAGTCTATATGAGAACCAATGCCATCCTGTCAAAATTTCAAACTGGTTTTCGTCAGAACATGGGATGCTCTCTTAATGCTTTACTGATATCTCACATCGAGTGGAACTCCAAACATAACAACACAGGTGCTGTCTATATGGCAGCTCTCGATCTGAGCTCAGCATTCGATACTGTGCTAAGGGAGCACCTGTGGCGGAAGTTGAAGGTGTTGGGTTTCCCGGCTTATCTGATTGCATTAATACGGCTTCTCCATACAGATACAACCTACAGAGTGCGCCTTAATAAAGAAGGTATGTTAACTGACAAAATTCCATCGAAAATTGGATTGAAACAAGGTTGTACTCTGGCTGCCGTACTGTTTAATCTGTATACTTGTGATATAGAGGAATGTTGGACAAAAGAAGTCATCTATCCAATCCTAATTGGTAGCACAAGACTGAATTATATTGGTTTTGCTGATGACATTCTTATTTTAGATAGAACACCATTTGTTCTCCAGCATAAACTAAATGCTTTCATCTGTTATGCAAATGCTCATAACTTGAGAATCAATCACTACAAATCCCGAATTATCATCTTTAGGGATGGTTATAAAAAGAGTTGCTCATACACTTGGCTCATGGAAAATACTCGGGTTACCATTACACATGAAATTAAATATCTAGGGTATCCTCTATCGAATGCCTACTCAAAAATCTGGTGGAAAAAGAAAATATGTGAGAAATCTAAACCTCTAACTTCTCAGATGAAAATAATCATGGGTAAATACTGTGGCCTTTCTCTTCTACCTGTCATCCAATTCTACCTCCTTAAAGTTGAACCATCGCTACTTTATATATTAGACATGTGTATATATGAGATAGACGACATCCTAGACACACTTCAAGGTGGGATCTGGAAAAGCGTTTTGGGGCTTCCGGCATCAGTCCCAAATGATATTGTTCGTCATGAACTAGGTATCCTCCCTATATCTGCCAAACGGAACTGGAGACTCCTGAATAACTATACAAAAATCCTGGATCCCCCTGGTAATTCACTGTATGAAGACCTTAATGAATTTCTTCATATGGGTTGTATGAAATCTTTGACCCGATATGCGGATAAAATGAACGATCTAATGGCTCTCTTGGGCATCCTGAAAGATGACTTAATACTAGGTTTACCTAGTTGTAAACAAAAGTTGTATCGCTATTACTGGAGCTGTCAGGCTGATAGAATTGGGTCTTACCGTTTGTACTACGAGTTTGCCCAATTCAGAAGAAAATTGGGAGATAGAGCTGGCTATATTTTACAGTTCCCTTCTGCTATGGGTCGTAATATTTATTTACGGTTCAAACTGAATGTATTCCACACTAATGAACGATTGTGCAAATGGGGCACCTCTGATAAAGAATTTAACAATGGTTTTTGCCGTTTCTGTAAGGATATGTTTACTCTCGAGTCTCTTAAACATCTAGTTATCTACTGTGAACATTTTGAAGTTTTGAGACTATCGAAGTTTGGGAACTATATGATCTCTAATTCAAACCTATCGCGTGAAGTACTATGGCAGCGATGCATGCTTGGTGATAGTACTAAATTCATTTTAAGATTGCTATCTGTTTTAATAATTATTGAATCTGAGCTAAAGGATATAAATGATATAAGATGAGCTGTAAATACTTATATGGTATGTGATGCATGTAGGCATGTTGTTTAGCTATGCACAAATTCTTTCTGCTTAGGTAGCATATAATGTATGTGATTCATGGTCAAAATGGGAAAATGAACTGGTGAGAATTCTGTTATGTATGAAAAATTTCTTTGTAAAGGTTTTTAACCAAATACAATAAAAAAAAAAAAAAAAAAAGCACTATTGGTAGAGTTTAATAATCCCTGCAATACTATAGCCTGCTGTTCCTTTAGAGAATTTACAAGCCTGAAATGTGAGGAGTTTTGCCCGCTCTTTTTTGGGAAATTATCAAATTATAATTAGGTTGGGTGTCGAAATCTGCCCCAAATATGGGTAAGATTGATTGATACTTATTCTACCCAAGCTTGTCCCGACCCCTGAGCGACAAGGGCCACTTTTAGCAATTGCCAAAATCTTTGATTTCCTCAAGTTAATGGTAAGACCCATTTGCGCCGAGTAAAGGGACAACTCCTCTAGCGTGCTCTTTTCTCCTGACAACGTGAGATCAAATAATATTAAGACGTCAGCATAGAGCATGCCTACAATGGGCGTATCCCCTAACTACGGAGGGCAATTTGCTTTAGTAGCCATCCAAGGTAACAGGTCAGCTATATATAGATTATAGCACATGGGAGCCCCCACAAAGCCCTGTTTAACTCCCATGTTGATAGGAATAGAAATAGTTGTTAAGTCTGACCCTGGCACTGTTGTTACTATGTAAACTCAACAATACATGTAGTATGCAGCCAGGGCACTTTAGGTCACTTAACTTATTCCACATGGTCTCCGTTTTAACTTGATCAAGGCACTACAAAAACAAACAAAGATTATATAAAGAGTGGCGGTTTTATTGCTCAATGTGTTGTTAATCAATAGGTCCAGGACCCTTATGTTGTGCGCTGCCCCAGAACCAGGTCTAAACCCCATCTGAGCATAGTTCAAGATTTTGTTTGTTACAACCCAATTTTCAAGTTCCCTGAGGACAAGTGTCATGAATATTTTGCTGTTTACATCAAGCATGGAGATAAGTCGGTAATTACCAGCATTACATCGATCTCCCTTTTTGTGCACTGGTATGAGTACCGACCTTCTCCATGAGGACGAATTCACAGCAGACCTACAGACACGTGAAAAGAGTGTCAAAAGTACATGTGCCCAATTGTCTGGATCCCTTTTTAACACAGTATTTGCTAACCCATTTAGGCCTGGAGCATTAGAGGGTTTAAGTGCTACAATAACCCGCTTTATCATATTATGACTTAGAGGTAGAGGCCATATATTTGTTCTTAGTACAATGGAGGGAGCGGGTATGTTTACATCAAAGAATGTGTTCTTAATGTGTTCTACCCACTGTTCCTCACCAATGGGATTCACTATTCTTAATCCCTGTTCCCCTTCTGCCTCTCCTAATGTTTGCCAGATTCTTCTAGTATTTCTACTCATGAGAATCTGTATGAAATTTTCCCATTTTTCACGTTGTTGGGACTTACGATGGTGATAAAGCCATGAATGACACTGCCGCTTGATATACTTAATCTCAGTCAACCTCTCCTGCTGGCTCATATTATTAGTAAAGGCCAGTCTACAGGCTCAGATTTCTCGCGCCATTAACCGTTTGCGATCCCGGATCTTAATGTCAAACTTGCCCCTTTCAACTGCTTTCCATTTAATTTTGGGAACCAGAGGACGCTTGAAGAGAAACTGAGTGAGAGATTGTATCCATACCTCTATCTCCTCAGGGGTTTTCCCCCTTAATACACTCTTCATACAACATCCCTCAGGGAAGATCAAGGTCCTCATTCTTTCAATATTAAACTGTGTCCACCGTATCAATTACCTGGATTGTTTGTGACCATGTTACTCCATTCATTCCAACATCCCTTTCCCCCTCCCCAACTCAAGGTCAGGGTAACTGAGGCATGACCACTATAAATATTAGGAGCAACGTGAATGCCAATGACGTTACCCAAAATGCATTCAGAGACCACCATATAATCCAACACCGCCCTCTTGGTTCCCATTACCCATGTTATTTGACTAGGGTTATCACCAGTTGTGCAGCCATTCAAGATTGTGCACCTCCATTCATTTAAATAATCTAACCATGCCTTGCCTTTAGTATTAGAGGTTATTTGCGGTATACAGCAATAGTCAGTCACATTAGTATAATTACCACAACCTTCTAAGTCTACACATCTTGCGTTTAAATGACCACATAATATGATTGGGTTACTTTCATTATCATTATCTGTATCCCAATTCGATAATATGGTGTCCAATTGCTAAAAAATAGACTCAGACTTCGAAATACCCGGTGGATCAGATATATCAATGATTAACAGTTCTTGTTGCTTTCCTCCTCTCTCCGGTGTGGTCACAGCCACGGCTAACACATTGCCACCAGGTTTAGGATCATTTACCAATCTCGGGTTGCATGTCGACTTTATTCCCATTAGAAGCCCTCCCTTAGGGCGTCCAAGCTCCCCTTTGGTGGCCTCTGCTTGAAAATTCACATAGCCGCCAAATTGAACCTTGAATGTAATCCAAGTCTCTTGCAGCACAAAAACTTTGTGGAAGAACAGGACTTCCTGGGCACTGCCCCCATTGAGCCAGTGGCTGAAACCCCTAGTGTTCCAGCTCACAATTGACCAATTTCAATCTGAGCATGTTTTTGTAGCAATCATGTTCTTTAACCATTCCCAGCCTTGGTTATCATTACATTTAACTACTGCCTTTGGTTCACCTTTAGAGACAGAAGGTTTAGATTTTGGGCAATTACATTTGACACATCCTTTCACAGGAATTTCCATCCTTATCGGTATGTCCAAGTCATACCCTAGATATCCCAAAGATACAGAATGTGATCTAATAAGAGCTATAGTCTCAGGCCTACATGTAGACTATGTAGATATGTTGCAGACATTCAATCGTTACAGATATATGCTAGTCGTTGTATGTCCTTTTTCTAGATGACTTGAGGCAGGTCCATGCACATACCATGACACCACCTGCACTGCCAAGTTCCTTGTGCATGAAGTGTTCCCAAGATGGGGTGTGTGTGAGGTGTTGTGGTGTTTGAACAAATATTTCTTCTATTAGGCATTAAGCATACATTTTTTTCTGTGTATCACCCACAGGCGAATGGCGTGATTAAAGAGATTAAATGCATTATTGAAGAAAAGGATTGAAAAATAAAGAAGACTTTGAAGAAGGGATAGCTACATTGCCTACCCCTTGACCTATATGCATTAAGAAGCCATCCTGGCACAGATCACCATCTAACTCTTCATGAGTTGGTGACTGTACGCTGCATGAGAACCCCCTTTCTCCTCCAACTAGGTTAAAAACTTATCCCCATAGAGTAGCAAAGTCACAAGGTGATAATATGCATGATTACCTAACAACAATGACTGCAAGTATTTCTTTCATGTCTCAACAGGTCAAAGAGAAGTGACAAAGACAATCAACCCATTGAAGCAGAGGATTTGTTAAAAAAAAACAATTTTATCCCCAGGGAACCAGGTGCTATGAACGTTTGTATACACTTGGAGTACTCACTGTTTTGAAGGTCTGTACGAGGTGGAAGAAGTCACACCCACAGCAGCCAAGTAAAAACAACAAAGAACCTGGCTTCATTTGCATGACATCAAGCCATATAAAAGATAAAACCCAGACACCTCCTGCAACTACTGACTCTGAAGCAAGAGAAGAGGTTCTGCGTATGCAGACTTGTTCTATGGCCAAGATTAAAAACAAGGAAAATTAACAACACAGCAGCACCTTAGACTACAGGTCAAAATATTTTAACATTTGACTGAAGGAAACACACCTGCAGTTATCCTGGAACTTTTTTAGATAGGCTAAAAAAACAATGTGTCTAATTACCAGAGCTGAAAGAAGAAAAGCACACTTCATCATTACCTATTGCAATAACATTACACACATTCTTGTATGCTGTTTTTTTCCTACATATTACCGTCTTATCCAGCTCTAATAAAAAGATTCACCAATGTCATAAAGTTTCTTGGAAATTCTAAGAACAATCATATTATATTTAGAATAAATATTGCAATCATCTTGCAGTTCTTGATATAAAGGTGTGACTCATAGAGACTTACAGAGTTACATATTAAAAGTCTGAGCAAAAATTAGGTGGTTTCAGAATTTAAGAGGCTCATTGCCATCAAGAAAATCGATGGGTTTACATGGAATCACAATTGTGGCATCCTTTAGCATTCTGATTTGTGCTTCCCTCCTGATTGTTATGACATTTAGACATATTATAAGAAACAATACAGATATGATGGATGATCATGAAATAATTACTAGTGCCACTGTTGAAATCACATACAAAATGTGTTATAGTCTTAGTAGGCATGTATTTCAATTTAAAAGGGATGTTGGGGAAGATCATGAAGATATAAATATATATCATGATAATTCGGCTCATTCAAAGAATAACATATGGTATCAGCACATGAAGCAGGTGTGAAGAATAACATCAGATGAAAGCTGCTATGTTAGTTCCCTTATACTTTATGCTTTGGAAGAAAAAGAAAGGTAAGGTGCACACTCCCGTTCCCAGTCATATATACCTGCTGCAGTTCAGTTGATATTTTCCTCCAAGCATGTTCATGTCTCTAACAATCTTCAGGGAGGCATTCTTTCTTTTCAGGTGTTACTGATTAGTTTCAAATTTCAGTCTCATGTAATTCTGGTAGCTGTAGTAATAGCACAATGTTTTCAATTCAGATGACCAGGAACCAACTCCCCTCCAAAAGCACAATTCTTTCCCATAATTGGGGGAGGGGTGAAAACCATCATTATGGCTCTCCTAGGTGGGGCATAGTAACCCCGGTGCCGCTGCCCCTGGAGCCCGGGACTCTTGTAACATTATGTAGAAAAAGGAAGGTGAGGCGTGCATTCCAGTTCCCAGTCATATATACCTGCTGCAGTTCAGTTGATCTTCTCCTCCAAGTGCTTTCATGTCTCTAACAATCTTCAGGGAGGCAGTCTTTCTTTTGAGGTGTTACTGATTAGTTTCAAATTCAGTCTCATGGAATTCTGGTAGCTGTAGTAATAGCACAATGTTTTCAATTCAGGTGACCAGGAACCAACTCCCCTCCAAAAGCACAATTCTTTCCCATAATTGCTAGAGGGGTGAAAACCATCATTATGGCTCTCCTAGGTGGGGCATAGTAACCCTGGTGCCGCTGCCTCTGGAGCCCAGGCCTCTTGTAACATTATGTAGAAAAAGGAAGGTGAGGCGCGCACTACAGTTCACAGTCATATATACCTGCTGCAGTTCAGTTGAGCTTCTCCTCAAAGCGCTTTCATGTCTCTAACAATCTTCAGGGAGGCAGTCTTTATTTTCAGGTGTTACTGATTCGTTTCAAATTCAGTCTCATGAATTCTGGTAGCTGTAGTGATAGCACAATTTATTCAATTCAGGTGACCAGGAATCAACTCCCCTCCAAAAGCACAATTTTTTCCCATAATTGGTGGGGGGACCATCGTTATGGCTCTCCTAGGTGGGGCATAGTAACCCCAGTGCACACTTCATCCTCTTTTTTTCTAAAAAGTGTTACTAAAGTCCCGGGTTTAAGAGGCAGCAGCACCGGGATCACCATACCTTACCAAGGAGAGCCATAATGATGGTTTTCCATAATGATGGTTTTCCCCCTCCCCCAATCAAGGGTAAGATTTTTGCTTTGGAAGGGAGTTGATTCCTGGTCATCTGAAGTGAAAAAAAGTGCTACTACAGCTACCAGGATCCTTTGACACTTTAATGGAAACTAACAAGCAACACCAGAAAAGGAAAAACAGCCTCCCTGATGATTGTTTGAGACAAGAACACGTTTGGAGGAGAAGACAAACTGAGTTGCAGGTAAACATGACTGGGAACCAGAGTGAGCGCCTCATCCTCTTTTTTCTACAAAGTGTTAATAAAGTCCCGGGCTTAAGGGGCAGCAGCACCGGGGTCACCATGCCTTTACCAAGGAGAGCCATAATTATGGTTTTCCCCCTCCCCCTATCAAGGGTAAGATTTGTGCTTTGGAGGGGAGTTGGTTCCTGGCCACCTGAAGTGAAAAAATGGTGCTACTGCAGATTCCAGAATTCTTTGAGACTTTAATGGAACCTAACAAGCAACACCTGAAAAGGAAAAACAGCCAACCTGATGATTGTTTGAGACAAGAAAACGTTTGGAGGAAAAGACAAACTGAGTTGCAGTTATTGACTGGCAACAAGAGTGCGCGCCTCATCCTCTTTCCTCTACATTATGCTATGGGAACCTCTGAAATATTCATAGCAACAGAACTATTAGTGAAAAGGGTACCTTTCCTGACAAACCTTGCACTTTGCCTAACCAGAGGACAGTTCCAGCATCCATAATGTGGGTGAATAAAGCGACATCTCAAAGAGAAGACAAATATGTATGAGACATAAAGTCAAGAGAAAAGACAGAAACACTGCATCAAATAATAAAATACGAACAGCCTGGAATAAATGGAGAAGGGTTCAATATTGAGGAAAATAAGGTATTATAATGCAAGGATAAGAATGGGAAGGAAATATACGAGAATGCTTGTAAAGAGGTCAACTCATTTTTAAAGGAACAGTGCTTACTCCTGACAGAAGGGCTGATGGATTGGTTATGTGCACAGCAACATCATTTACCAGACAATGGGAAGTAGTTGTGGTAAATGCAGAACAGGAATGCAAAAACCAATGACCTAAGATTGCAAAATTGTTGACATGGGTCGAGGATGAGGGGGGACAATTGCAGATACTGCCCCTGAAGAATGCATTTTTATGCTTTTGAAATAACAGCACAGTAAACATTGCAGACAACTGCACGTGTGGCCCAGTTTTTGATGTACCAGGCATGAAGGAAGGAACAGCAGTGTTGATGGACTATTACTGGGCCTGTCGATCTAGAGCATACATAAAAAAGCCACCAAAGTGGGGAGGAGTTTGTTCATTGGTACTGATAAGCATACCAGCCTTAGTAGTGCCACAAAGTGAACTGCAGATTACAGACTTCCCAAAAATGGACAAACATCTAAGGAAGAAAAGATCTTTCCATCAAAGTAGACAGAGGAGAGATAATTACTTCTTACCAAAATCAATAGAAGTCTATTAAGACATTGCAAATGAGCATAAGTTGTTTAGCAGAACACCAGTGATATTTACAGCTATATTCCTGCCAGGATTTCACACTGCAGTAAAAATTCTAAGTGGTACATACAACCAGATGGGAGCTGCTACAAATGATCAATATGACAATAAAAGGTTGTAATGTGATCATAGAAGACTTGAGGGCAATCAGGCGCATGGCCCTCCAGAACAGGTGTGTCCTGGACTGAATTTCAGCAATGGAAGAAGGCATGTGTGCCAGGGTCGGGCCTTCTTGCTGTACATTTAGACCTGCCCATGATAAAGAGAATGGGACTTTGACAGAAGCAATAACAATGTTGTCAACCTTGCACACAGAAATGGTGGATAAAGTAGCCAAGACCGAGGAGGCCGGCTGGTTTTCGTCTCTGTTTTCATGGATTCCATGGATGGCAAATGCCTTCAAATTACTCATAGCAGTACTAGTATTTGTATTGCTAGGATTTTGTCTCATAAGGGCAGAAGACAGCGATAAAAGCTATTGGGATGAAGATCATGATTGATATAGATGCCTGAACTGGTGAGCAGATGCAAAATGAGGAGAGTACCCAGTGTGAATATAAACAAATGTACCCTTGAACCTCCAGGAACAAAGTTCTACAACGCTAAGGTTCATAAAAATAATGTAGGATGATGGATTTTCTGTCCACTATCAGGAGATTGCTGCCACATGACCTGGAGTGTGGATGAACATATAAAGAATCTTGGCCACCTCAAGGGGGGGGTTGACAAACGTATGGGTCCAAAAAAAAATGACAGTTTGAAGAGATGATAAAGGAGAACAAAGTGAAGAATGTGGTTGAGGACTTGACCAGAGGGGGGAATGTAGAGGAACAGTTGGATATATTTCCCTAACTTCCAACCCCTCACCGCCATCATACTGGAACAGCAGGAAAAAGAGCCCTATATGGAACTCCATGTGTTACACCTATACCGCATTGAGCGTACGAAGCATGATATGTACTCAGACAACCATATTGAATGTACCCTCACACTAAACATGTGGAAGGATGTCGTGTGGAAAGATGTCAGCACACACCCGTGGATATCATGTAGTACTGGGATTAATCTGATATGGGAAGAGTGATCTCATAAAGAAGTAATATGAGGACATACTGAAATGATATAAACAATACTGAAGAGTAACAAAGTAATTGAAGTGTTAAGAGCAACATGTACGAAATGATAAAGTAAACATGAATACAAAAGAAGACAAAGTAACTTGCTGACATAAGTGTAAATATGCATTAACACAAGGTAGATCAGATACATAGAGGCTTGGTATAGACGAATCTATACTGTGGCACGGACGGCCATAATTGGAAAATGGATGCCACCTCATGTTAAGATTCAATTCAGCTACCTCAGAAACATATCAGGGTTGCAGAGTCAGGAGACGCTGGAAGAACAGCTTTGTGTTCAGAAGAAAGAGGAGTCTATTGGCTTGGGATCAAGGATGCTATTTTTAAGGAATAGCTGCAAAACCACCACAAAGGTAGGCAGTCGGATAAGCCATAGACGACACATATTTCTCTTAGATTAAAGAAGAAGAAAACATCTGCAAGAGCCAAGTATTGGACAATTAAAAGTGTATAAAGTCTATACAGTAGAGTGAGCAAGTCTCTCGAGGCCAAGAAGAGCAATGACACTTAGTATAATTAAATCAAATAGCAGTAAATAAGAGGCCAAAATGGACATATTCAAGATCTCTTCACATGTGACTCAGAAGTCGAAAACAAGGGCTATTCATTAAGCCTTGAATGAAGATAGTGACACTCCATTTAATCTCCCAGAACAGAGAGCAGGCTACACGGTCAACTGCAGATGGGAAACCTTGGCTCATAGCCTGACTTATAAGAGATGATCGACTAATTGGGAAAGTGGGGAGTAGTCTGATGTGATTCAAGCACTTGGGTTTCATTTCGCTTAGGTGCTGCTAGCCGAGCTGAAAGTCCAAGGTTGAGTGAGAATGCCAATCAATCAGTGGTTCTATGGTGAAACCTGCTATATAATGTTGCATAGACAAATCCACTTCCATTTTGTTCACTATAATCAGTATTATATGCATTTAGAGGTAGTTTATAGATAGGAGAGAGCCAATGGTGTACTCATCACTATGTATTCCATTAGTAAAGATGTTCCCAACCAAATCCGCCCATTAATAGTTTTTTTCGTTTGCCACATAGCTTATCATAGATGACACATATTGGGTTATAAGACATCTGTGTAATCAAGTACATGTGTGAGTGCGCAAGCATCAGTCCAATGACTGCCAGTTGACCCTGCTTTATTAAATTGAGAATAAAATAGTACTTTGCCATATTCTTTGAGTCTGTCCGGATATTTGGCCTGAGATCTTTATTGGTAATTTCATCTAGCACAAGAGATGCTTCAAGGTGCTAGAGCACAGGAGCAAAAGGAGTGGTATGAGATCATAATCCCTTTACAAAATATGTGGTCTATAATATGCAGTCACAGGGGCTATTGCCAAACCATAAGACAAAGATAAAATGACTACTTAGAATAAGGTGCTAATAAGAAAAGTCCTATTGTTCAGACCAACAACACTTCCTTTTTAAAACCTTCTTCTTAATTAGACAAATGCTGCATTGTGTTGATACAGTATTAAGATCTATGGGGTATTTAGTGGGAAGGAAAACCTAATTTACACAGTTATATTCGTTGCACAAAGGGTGGCACACACTCTGAAGCAGTTGAATATGTCAGAGAACGACAAAAATGAAAAAAGTGAAGATGTGTATTATGTTGAACCAAATGTAAGAAAAGTACCAACGCTTTTTTATGAGAAGCTGCAGAATAGGACTGCAAGTAGAATGAAAGCACAATAGAAAGGAAAAGTAGCTAAATGTGTGCAGGAGCTAATGGATCAAAAATGACATAGGCCTCATTACAATTGTGCCGGTCCAGAAACAACGGTGCTGGTAAGCCTACCAGCCGTTGTTTCCGGATCAGCACACTACAACTCTGCAGGTGGGTGCTGTCCCGCCCTCCAGGGTCTGACCTGCCAGGCCTACCCTGTTTCTTGAACACATTGTCTGAGATTCTTGAAGATATTCTTTGTGACCAAGGTGGAGTAAATGTGTTGATGGGTGGTGACCTGAACACAGTCTGATGTGAGTTTGAAGGAAATAGGTATCTAAATCTGTGTGAGATCGGTGGAAGGAAGAGAGTGGATGATTTTCTTTGATAAGTGGGGTCTTGAGATGATCAATGGAAATGTCAAAGGAGATATTCCCCCGAAAGCCACATGGAAAAATGAACTCAGTATGACATGTATTGATTATATTGTTACATCTAAAACTTTTATATCATTTTGTCTAGAACTTCGAATTCCCCCGACTGTGCTAAGTGACTACAACCCCATAATGGCAATTTTTTATTTTATAATTCAGTTCTCCAGCCTAGTTTAACTCATTTAATTCTTTCAAGTGGAGGTAAATGATAGATGAAGTGGACTTTTAAGGTACATAAATGTATAGATTATTTTGACCATCTGTTATGTACAACATGCTCATCCGAAAACAATTGAAACCTTGAAGGTGGGATCTTTTAACTGTTTGCTTGATGGATTTTCTGAAGTAAGGAAAGTGAGGAGTAAGACCATAGGGGCAGGTTAAAATCAATGTGATTGTTTGGTTCAGGAGCTGAAAAATAATCCTGCAAAAAGAATTACGTGGGTTAGGAAAAATTCCATGTGTAAAGAATACTTGATTGGGTGGGAAAAAAACTGAAACAAGGATTTAAAAATTGGTATAAATCCAACTGTTACTATAGATTGTACTTACAAGGTGAACACATTTTGCAAATCTTCCTCAGAAATGATTCTCAAAATGCTGGGGTCGGGTGAATCAACAATTTGGTGCAGCCTCGTGATGATAGATTAGATAATCTAATCTCTGAAGCAGTTTGGTGTGACCATTTCTAACACATTTATAGGGATCCAGCAATCATTAATCGGATCCACCCATGAATACTCCATGGAGTTTGAACATTGGGGTAGCAAAAATTGAGGAAGTTATTACAAAGTCTTCCAATTCAAGGGAGGTATTCCCGAATGGCGTCTCTAATGCTACTCTAAAGCTCAACACTGGGTTATGGGCTTTGATTTTGTTTTTCTTATTTCAATCAGTGCTGGTAAATAAAGAGACCCCTAGCACATGGAAGCAATCTGTGATTGCCACTATATTTAAGAAGGGGGATAGGAATAGTCCGTCGAACTATCGACCAGTATCGTTGCTGGACTCTATTTGCAAAGCCGAATCCTTAAGGAATTGGAGGATTGGGCCCTTGTTGCTGGCTGCCTAACCAAATTTCAAACAGGCTTCAGAAAGGGCATATCTACCTCCTTAAATGGCTTCATAATATCCTGCATACAAAAATGTGCTTGGATAGCGTCTACAAGACAGGCATTTCTTATGGCAATTCATTTCTCATTGGCATTTTATTTGGTGAACCGTTCACGCCTTTGGACTAAATTGTACGCCTGGGGAATCCTGCACGCTCTTCTGTCAATATTGATACATCTGCATGAGGGGACAGTTTTACAGGTTAGACTGAACAGCCAAGGTCCGTAGTAAAAGAATGATGTGCTCGTAGGGAGTTGAGACAAGGATGTGTACGCTCTGTCTGTTCAACTTGCATTTGGCAGATTTGGGGGAATGGTTGAATGCAGTGAGCTTTGTGGTACCTAAGCTTGGAGACTTATGGGTATCCTACATGACCTATGCAGATGATGTCATCATGTTGGACATTACACAAATCAGACTAGAAACGTATGCTGAGTTAAATGAACTCAAAATCAATAGTGCTAAAATAGTGCTAAAACGAACATACTAAGATTTAAAAAAACCTTTGGGCTTCTCTTGGTCAATGTTCAGTGTAAAGGTGATCACCAGAACCGAGACTTAACTCTCTGGGATTTTCATACATTTTGGCCCTAATAAGGGAGCTGTTATGGGTAGGATAAGATCCAAAGCTGAATAATTGGCTGCCCAGATGACAAGGACTTGTGCCTGTCTTGAACTTCTATAATTTGAAGGTGGTCCCAGCACTTATGTATGGTACTGAAATAACACATGTCCATTGATTGATTGGGACAAATTCAAGGCTATTATTTGGAGGAAAGCTTTCACTTTGCTGAATTGTTTACCAATTGCTGCACTTTGTATAGAGCTGAGTCTGAATACCCTGGCCTTTATTTTTAGATGTAACATGTTAAATCATTACAGGCTTATACCTAATCCTCCGTTGAATAGTTTGTTTACTGATCTGAGAATGGCCTTGGAGTGGGGTAAGTGTGCACTACTGGTTGCCTTTAGAAAAGCAGTGGAGCTCATTTTGGTTAAGTGCACCACAAATGGTGAGCTGTTGGTTTCCAACCCAGAATTGTTTAAGAAAAAGTTTAGAGAGTTGGATTAGTGTAAAACATTGGACAAAATCAGTGCATATACATTGTATAGGACTCGCTAGATTTTTCCTAAGCAACTGTGGTATTTATCCCTCTGCTTGAGAGGGTTTTTCAATCCATATTGGTGGGAAGAAGTCTTCAGACTGTGACTAAAACTAATTCTGCTACTAACTGGAGAAATCAAGAAGGTCAGGTCTGGTGGGGAAACTGAAGAGTTGGGGGGTTTGGAAACTGTTCAATGTGTAAGCATATTAATACCTTCCAGACCAGAGAGCATATCTTGGTAGATTGTGAGGCATTACATGCACAGAGGCTGGATCAAGGACAGCCACCCCAGTGGGAGCTGGTTCCATTCAGGCACTCAGGCATATAAAGAGCAGGGGAGTTAAAAACACCTCCCTCACTTCATGCCTGCCCAGACACACTGGAGTCTAGGTGGGTACACTGAAGGGCTCTGCCAAAGGCAAAATACACACACAAACCTCTCCCTCCCAGAATAGTAGAAGAAGAGCTAACAAATAAAAACCATGCTACAAATGGCAACAAAAGAAAGGAGTCACCAAGTTAGTACCTATTGTGCATAACCAAGACTTTGAACATTTATACCGAAAGGTACTGCACCGTGCCATGGTGAGGTGCAAGTATGTTGCAGCATGCCAACTCCTGTCTCTCCTCCACGTCTGCTCTGGCATATGTCAGCCAGCCACACATGCCCATTCTCAGTTCAGTTTACTTCAGAGTGCAAAGCACATCAAGCGATAAGCGACTCGGAACAGCAACATACAGGATCCTTGAGTAGGGAACACCTTTTGCTAGTTCTAAATAAAGCAATACAATTCTCCAAATTCAGTGCAAGAACCGGGACTGAAAGAGCCAATCCATTCAACATGGACACATCTGACAATACTGAACATGCCAATACTCTCCGAAAGTAAGCATTTACGGCTAAAAACACCTGATTTGAGTAGTCTTCACACTATGCATTTTCTACCCCTATTCATGCTTAAAGAGCGTTATATTCAGTGGGCCATGAAGCTCTTTACAGTGACTTCTTACAATATAACGTATAAGCAGTTCTTGGATTTGGGGCAGTTCCAAATAATAGTTTTAAGAGGAGGCTCGCATAACAGTTTGGATATCATTGCATTAGTCCCAATTTAAGAAAAAGAGCACATTCTAGCTTGATAAGTATATTTATTTATACATACATTGCCTTCCACACACCTCCCTACTCACAAGCACAGCCAAATACAAGGGAAATATCTACACCCATTGCTAAAAAGGCTATTGCAGTGAGGCAGCCCTAAACCATCAAGAGAAGGAAGTGTTGATGCTGCCAGCTCTGTACATTGGCCAATTTGCCTGCAGCAACTTTTCCAGTGAATATGCTCCAGCCCTTCATCTCCACTGCATGCCACTCCCTTCTCCCACTCAATTGTAATTAGATATATTTGCTCCACAAGTGGTTGCAAGGTGAAGGCAGCCCAAAAGCTACTGAGGACCAAGGAGACCCACACAGCCGATGTTCTGCAGTACCAATGTGTGAGAGATAGCCCAATCTGTCAACCCTGAATAATCAACATACGTGTGCACTTTGTCAAGTAAAGGGCTAAACAGTGCGACTAGAGACTCGTATTTGGAATGGAGTGAACACAGTAAAGATCCAATCAGTTAATTCATCTCAGGGTCAGGGAAAAACCTGATTGGACTAATGTCATGCTCGAATGAAACTTCAAACAAAAGAACTGTATATCTATACAGACATCTAAAAGGCAACACTACACAATAGTAACATTCTGGCAAAGTTGAAAGTCGACTTGTAGCCAAACCTAATGTCATAACTCTAATAACTTATTTAACCAATAAGCCCCGAGCCGCTGGGGCATTACCAAGTCAGGTAATGCCCCGGGGCCCATAGTTAACAAAGGCCCCAGGGTATTACCTGACTCAGTTATTCACCCACGGCAAAGGGCTTATTGCTATTAGTACCCTGGCCCACAAGACCGGGGTACTAATAGCATTGTTTTTGTGTTCCAAAAAATGTCAAAGAAATGCCTGCCAGGAATGGAAAACCAAGTCCATTTTCCCTTTCCATGGCAGCCATCGGGAGCGGACGCGCTGGGAACAGATGTGTTCCCAGCGCCTTTGCTTATGAAAAAGGACCAAAAAGAAGGTAAGTGTGGTCGGGAGGGCAGAGAGGGGATTGTTTGGAGGGTGGAGTGGTGGGAGAGGGAACAAACACTTACCTGAATCCTCGATAGGGTAGGATGGCAGCCTCCAGCCGTGTGGAGGCTCGGAGTGGGGATTGCCCCGTTTCAAACCTCCTCATTGGCTGAGGGGCTGCCACACCCCTCCCCAGGAACAAAGGAAAGGAAAGGAATACCGGGCGAGGGATCTCCCCGTCGGTTAAAGCGCCCCGGTGACGGCCAATCAGATTGCATGTAACAATCTGATTGTCCCTCGCTGGGGTAGTAATACTATTTATTGACTTTAAACTGACTGTTGCTTGAGCCTATGTAGAACAGAATCCCCCCTGAGAATGTCCCCCTAAACGTTACCATTTAACAACCATTTAACAACCATAAGTTCCAATTCGACATAAACTGACACCAACATTTCCCATAAGAAGTTTTATATTTGTAACTGTTCGACTCCGGTAGTCTGGTTGTGAAACATTGCGAATTCAGGTCCCCCATTATAATGATCTGATCGCGAGGGAAGTCCTCTAAGAGATCTGATACATTTTGTATAAATTGTATCAACGGTAACTCTGAGAGGTTCCAGTATATATTTACTATTAACCAGTTTGCGTTTTTTGTATAAGTTTTCATTTGAGCTCTGATCACCTGAATTCATTTCGACATACCATGGGAGCATTCATGTGACTACCTCTTCAGAGCCATGTCTTCTACACTGACTGTAGATGGCCATCTTCATATTATCATCTGCATCCACTACATTGCTATGTAATGTATTGATTGTGACCTGTGCACAATAACCACCTGTATCTAGTAGTTGGTCACCAATAGGATGTTTCTTTATGGTGCAGGTAGGTGGGTGGTTGTCACGCAGGATGCTACTTGGGGAAATGGACAGTTTTTATATCCCCTCAACCATCAATTCCTGGCTGCACCTTGTCCCAGCACTCATCCCTTTCTTTCTGTCCCCTTACTAAACCTTCCATTCCCCACCAATGATTTAGTAAGCAGGGAGTAGGGTAGATCTGGTAGGGCTTCTGGTGACTGAACGGTCAATACTTAGGTACTTGGCCCTTTTACATCTCTCTGTCCAAAACTGTTCTGCATTGTGATGCAGTCACTCCCCATGCTTGCTGCCCCTTCCTGTTTCCTCAAAATTTGACCACACAATACCATTTCATTTGGAGAAAAAAAATATTTAGAGGTAGCTTACACGCAATTCATAGGTCCATAATATCTGGGTGTCCCATGTCACTTCCAGCTCAAAATAATCTATTCTTTCCATCTAACCCATGTAATTTTTGGACTTCTCTAAATGATGTGTGTCACTTCTGGCTCATCAACAGTAGCTTCTGAATGAATTGCATCACTATAAGACTAACAGTTAGTTCTTTCAGGTAACCTGTGCTACTTACTCAATTTCAGTGAACTCTTCTGGGAGATGTGTGTCACTCCCAATTAGACTTTTTTTACAAGAGTTACTACTTCTAGGTGACTATTGTCACTTCTGGCCTGCCAATTCATACTGTTGGGTAAACTATGCCATTTCAGGACCTTTAATGCTCACGTTTGGCTGACCAACATTGCTTCTGGATTACTAATTAGTGCATACAGGTGAACTGTTTCACTTCTGAGCCACCAGCGAGTGCTTCTGAGTGACGTGCATCACTTCAAGTCACTTCCTAAAATGTATTTTGAGCAAGCCCCATCACTTTTGAACAATCAGTTCTTGTGGGTGACTTGCATAATAACCCGTATCCCTTACTTCTGGCCAGCCTTAACTCCCAGTATAATGCCATAAATGTGATGGAGTTAGAGTTCCGTACTATCATATCATCAGGACCCAGTCCCTAGGCCCCTCCAGTCTATATCTGGAACCCCATAAATGTGCTTGTTGAGGGTAGAGTAATCCTGAATGTGCATGCCACCCTTTGAGATGCTGTGACACTGCTGGCCTACCCTATTCCTCGGTTCGTTCTGGATCTCCTGTAGCTCCAACACAATGCTTGGATCATCTTGGGACACAGGTTTGACTCCCCTTCCTTCTCATTAATTCTCTCATCCATGTACAACTGGAGCACTGGTTAGAAGGATGACGGTTAAGGAGATCCCTTTCCTGATAGCATGCTATAGTGACTTCTACCCAGATGCATATCAAAATGCATGGTGTACCAGTTGTAAACATTCCGTCAAGCAGAAGACTAACTAAATTGTGTCTGCCTTATAAATATCAGGCTGATACAGACCAATATATATGGTTAGGTAAGCCAAGTCTGTATCACTTTGCACCTCATTGATGTGAACTGCATTTAGTTACATGGCCTGGGAAGGAAATGCAAAGTAACTTGTAGACAGCATCCACCTGCTGAGCTTTGGGGTGGACCCTTGAAATGTTGCACAGGCGAAGAAACCATTCAAATATACCCTTTGATGGCTGGAGCCTAAACTAAAAAGTTAACATCTATGCAAGCCCCCACACATTACCACCTTTCCCGGCTCTGGAATCAGAGAAAGTGTCCCATCCACTTACAGTAAATATAGCTCATATTGAGTATTGAGATATTAAGAACCAGACTTTGCATTTGTGAAACACCAGGTGTCTCTGTAGGACCCCCATGAATATGCCAAAAACCTGGACTTCCTTCTTTCTTGTCTAAGTATTCACCTATACGGTTTCCCACTTCTATTCCTAAAGCTTCTTTCGGCATTTGTCTCTTGGCTAACCCACTACTGCTGCATATATATCCAGTATCCCATAGCCTGTCAGTTATAACATGTCCAATCTTCCGACAGAGACAGGGTTGTGCAGGTGGTGCACTCTTTGGATCTCCTTATTGCCAGGCATAAGGAGCAAACATCACACATTCCCATCCCTCTTTACTGGGACTGAAAGTGATCACTGAGTCCAAAACAGAGAACTGCTCCAACAGATGCCAGTCCAAAATATTTGGCAGTTAGATAAGCCAAAGAAGCTCTGAATGGAATATCTATTTGTGGCTGCCTGAAGAGAGCAAGCCTCTGGCATATCAATGCAGCTTGTGGTTTGTAGAGAAGAAGTATTGATTTTGGATTGCATGTTTTGCATGGTACTCAAGCAGCTGGGCATCCCCACTGTCACGGCTAGTCTTGTCAGCCTGGCAAGTCTGTTCTAAGAGACAGCATTTCCACTGAATTTCGATAACTTCAGTGAACTGTAAGCAGTGCTTTAAGTGGGATTGAAAATCGAGGGGGGCCTAGTTAGGGGGTGTGGCCTAAGGACACACCCCCTAACGGGAGCCCCCCCCTTCGATTAAGTGGGCGGGGGCGGCTGTTAAAAGTTGGAGCTGGAGCACACTGGAGTTATTACCTTTGATGCGCCCAGGCCCTCCTTTTAAACAAAAGAAGGGGCTGGGCGCACCAAAAGGTGTGACACCAGTGTGCCCCAGCTCACAGGCAGCAGGCAGTCATTTCATTCAAGGGGCCCGCTTTAACCACGGGCTCCTTGAATGAAAGGTCTGTACTTGACACAGGAGGTAGCCTGGAGGGCCCAGTCTCTCCTTTTGTTTTCAAGTAACTAGTCATCACCTAGCATTGTGCTGGGTGAAGACTAGTTAATTACTCGAAACAAAAGGAGAGCTGTGCAGTCCAGCCCTCCTGCTGTTTCGAGCACTTAGTCATCAGGCAGCCCGCACTGCACGGTTACGCCTGCTGCTTGCAGCCGTCAGTACTCTGGTTTAGAAAAAAGAAAATGCAATGCCTTTTCTTTTTTCTAACCGGAAGTGCTGACACCTGCAGGCAGCTCGTGTAACCGTGCAGCCTCTACAGGGGCTGCCTGAGGTGTCGGCTGGCTGGGGCAGGTTCGGGGTGGGCCCTGGCAGGACCCTGGCTAGGGAGCCTTTTCTGGAGACTGCTGGGCCTGGCCCCGGCCCACTTAAAGCCCTGACTGTAAGGTTGTTAGCAATCCTGGAAATGGACAGAATTCACTGGGGGAACTCCCCCACCTTTGCGCTAGGGGGGCTGATTGTCAGTGGTGTGAGCAGGACTGAGGCCAGATTGCCAGTGGTGCGGGTGGGACTGGAGATCTGGAGGGCAGAGCTCAGTGGCAAATTATGTGTGTGTTCTGAAATTAGGATGCTGTCTGCTTTGCATAAAACAAAGTTAATTTTGTGAACATAACAATGGCAACCAATTTGTCAAACAAGTCTGTGCTAGTAATTCAAACATTCATTCCTTATAGGCACGCAATTCATGCTTGGTATGGTGCTCATTTCCTCTGTGCGAATAGTCACCCTGACAGAAAAACCTGTGAAAGTATGAGACATTTATACAGCTTTGGATAGTTTCAGTTTTTAAGTTTGGGCTGTTAAGCAAAGGACGGCTTTCAGATACAGTCTTTGGTAATGTGCTGCTTTGTTGCATGAGACAGTGTTCAAAAGATTCACGGCAGTCATGGCCACAGAGCTTCCTCAAATTGGGGAGGTTTGGGTTTGGGCTGCATGTCTCCAAGGAACACTGTTTCTTCAAGACAGTTTTTGCATGGGTGCAGCTCAGGCCGAATTCCTCCCGAGGATTAGTAATCTACTGTAAACCCATCCAGCTGGGAAGCTGCCTGTTGGTGAAGACCTTCAAGAGTAGGAGACTCTCTTTGACCTCTGCTGAAGTCTGCCCTACAGGGTCCACCTTCTGCCAGTAAAGACAGCAGCTCTGGATGGTCTGCAGGATCCTGACCTCCAACAGGAGCAAGGTCCTCTTCCAGCTCTGATTCCTCAGCAGCTGATTCAACCACACAAGGTTGTTCCATACACTCAGCCTCAGCTGATGGAGCAGTCAAAGGTGTGACTTTGGACAGTCTGCTCTCGGATGTCCTGGTTGGTAGCACAGGGATGCTGGCTGGTTTCTTCCTGGAGGTTTTAGGTTGCCCCTTTTCCTCCTTCTTCTTAGAAATTGCAGTCTGTAGGTCCTGTGGACTGGGAGTTATAGTGTCATCTATAATCTATCTCCTCTGGAGAGCCCCTTAAGGTACTCTCTCTGGCCTTCCTAGTCTGCTCCTGTTTCCTTTTGCTGGGAGGCCTGGGTGTGCTTGATACAACTCCAAAGGTTTTTAAGTCATTCCCCAACAGGACTCTCCCAGGTACTTCACTCTGAACACTTACAGGTATCTTGACAGCCATGTCATTGCACTATATGAGAGCTGGTAACTGTGGAAACATTTGGACAGGGCCTCCAGCAAGCTTAGTTAGGAATGTGGGTGCCTTAGCAACATCCTCTTCCTTGAAAAATGATTCATCAACTACAGTTATGCTCGCCCCAGTGTCTCTAACGGCAGGGGTCACCTGAACATTCACACGTACATTGTCTTTGTAATGCTCTTTAGTATTGTCTGCAATAGAGTTATACACATCTAAGTTCTGTTGTTCCCACAGATCCAGGGGCACTAAAAAAAACAGTGGCTCAGACGTCCATGGGTTCCTTGGCCAGTAAGTGAAAGTTTCCACTAGGCAATGCTGCTTTATACACTGGGGAGAAGGCTAAGAAGACAGTGTGGACCCCTGAAGGTTTACCCTTACCTCTGGGATCCCCTTTCACATGGTCAGTTGACCCACAAGCATAACATTTACCAAATGCCTTTATGAATGGGGATTTGTTTTGACCTCATTCTGGTTTGTCACCAGGAGGTACACTAGCCTGATTTGGTTTTCCTTGTGGCTTAACCTTGTTATGTTTGTGGCCCTCTTTTGAAGTGGAAGTATTAGAATTCTCTTTGGTATCTTCCTTGTGCTGCTTCCCCTCATCCTTCTTCTGAGTTACCCCAGAATCCTTGTGAGTAGCCCCGTTGGCAACACACACGTCAGCAGCCCTTGCTAACTTCTTGGAAACAATTTCCTTAGAGTCAGCCAAGTGCTGTCTCAGCTCAGGAGAGCAAGCATCACATATATATATTCCAACATAAACAGATTTGTCATACCTTCATAAGTGTTCACTCTGTAACCCTTAACCCATCCATCTAAGTTGTTCAAACATTCAGTCACCCAGGTAGCCCAAGGGGTACCATCACGCTTTTTGAGGGTTCTAAACCTCTTAAGATACTGAGAAGGGGTCTTCCTAAATCTAGCTATCAAAGCTAGCTTCACAGTTTCATACTCCTTTCTGTCTATATCCCCCAACTCCATTACCACATAAGTTACAACAGGGGTTAGCTTAGAAAAAAGCCAAGGAATCAACTGATTCCCTGTAATGCTTGAATCCCATGGTTATATTCAAAAGCAGCCAACGAATCCAAAATATCAAGCTTAATCTCATACATACATACATACTACATCTTTGAGCATGCTAGGCCTCTTAGGACTGGAAGACCTAAAGGACTCTGGGAGAGAACCAGTTTCAAGAGACAACTTTTTCATTTCAAGGGCATGATTCAATTCCATTTCTCTGAGTCTAAGCGCTTGACGATTTTTTTCAGTTTGAGCTTGGATGATTTTAAATTCTAACTCCAGTCTCATCTTTTCTAAGGAGACAAATTCAGAACATAGATTTGGACCTGATGAGGTCCCTGTAGTCAAATGTTGAGGCCTATGATCAGGTAGAGGTAAGACAGGGCCTACATTCTGAGACTCTTCTGCCTCATCTAACTCATCCACAATATAAGAGCTGGGCTCTGACATATTATCATCCTCATTAACATTTTCCACATTTGCTGCAGATGTGGGGGTTTCAGACCCACTCCTCAGACTTTGGTATTCTAACAACTTTTCTATCAATCCAACCTTTTTGCCTTTTACAGTGAGATTTCTAAATTTACACATATCTCTCAATTGATCAACAGATTAAGTCACTAGGGTCTCCTGTCTGTAGCTTTCCATATTGGTCATGATAAAACAATTGCTTTACTAGTGCTGCTTTGCCTTGAGAGGATTATTTGAACAAAAGTAAAAGTAGCACCCTAAATGTAACAAGTATACTTTATTTTCACAGCTGTGCACCAGTGTTAGGCAGAATGACCTGCAGTAACCTTTTGGAACACTACAGGCAATTAGTACTACAAGTGTAAGCACAATGTCACCTTTGGTACAAGCCTGTACTACAAAGTAAAGTGGTAACGATGGTTGAGCAGCCAGACTTATCTCAAGAGTTTAAGTGAGCAGTAGAACAAGTTACACAAAGGAACAACTAATACAGTGATTCAAGTAAAAACTTATTCAAGGTTGCTTGGTAAAAGAATATACATTTATTTATTCAGTCAGTTATAAAACATTAAATAGCATAAGCAGCTCAATATCACACACTAATAGACCACAAAAATACAACCGGTAAGTAAATGAACGGGTGTAGCTCCAAAATGAAGTGGGGGCAAAATGGCACTTCAGATACTTAATAAAGGAGTAAAAAGACAAGGGGCCTCATTACGAGAATGGAGGTAATGAAAATAGGAAGGCAGAATGGCATTACCGGCCTCGTTAATGGGTCCATGCCATTATGACCCGCCAACCCGCCAATACTGCCACCGCCCGTACCGTACCCCTTAATACCGGCTCGCGTGCGTACACGCGCCCCGTCGCGGAGTAAATACCGGGATTCCGGTAATTGGAGGACATTACAACTCACGTGGGCATGCAATTACCAGCATCCCAAAGGCAATAATGAGGCCTGCACGATGGCGGCCATACAGGCATCGGGGACCACCCGCCAATAGCAACCTGCAGTCAAGGCAACTGTCACAGGTGCACACAATCCCCACAGGTGGAGTCAATGGAGCCTGTCCCAGTATAAAAGGAGTACACCCACACACCACAACCCTTCCTACACCAAAATGATACCACTAGCTGTTGCAATCATGGGGCTGGAGGACATGCCTATACTGCTACAACCACAGAAACAATACCAACTACAACAACAACTACAGCTACAGCAACAGGCAGCACAGAGGAGACGCAGGAGGAGAAGGAGGGTCAGACAGGCCCAGCAATTACGACCAGTGCAGCCAGTGGTACCTCGGAGGCAGCCACCAATCCCTCGCATCAGACCAAGTCCATTCAACCTAACCCCTGAGCAGATCCACACCCTGTACCGGTTGGACCGGGACACCATCACCACCATTGTGGACATGATACATGATGACATTGTCAGCCTCATTGATATACGCACTGCCATCCCCCATTACTAAAGGTGGTGTCTGTGCTCCACTTCCTATCAGCACACAGTGGGCCAGCTGCATGACATATCACAACCACTCTTTTCACACATGCTGACCCAAGTGCTGGATGCCCTCCTGAAGCACGCTAGCACCCACATATACCTAACACGGACTGCCCAGGTGATTGCCAACACCAAAGTAGGCTTCCATGCACTGGCAGGCATGCCCAATTGCGTTGGTGCCCTCGACTGCACGCATGTAGAATTGGTAGTCCCCCATGCCCTAGAGGCGGTGTACCGCAATCACAAGCAATGCCACTCCATCAATGTGCAGATGGTATGTGACTCCAGCAAGATCATCACACATTGTTGCGCCCGATATCCCGGATCTACACATGATGCCCTGGTGCTGCGTAACTCCATGCTACCCCGTCACATGGAGCGACATGCTGGATGACGTGCCTGGCTGCTTGGTGAGTTGCCGGACTGGCCCATGCCAGTGCATTTGGGTTGTGAGGTGTGGGGATGCATACTCCACCAGGGTGGGAATGAGCAGTGAGTGGAAAATGCACGCAGATCTAAACACTCCTGACCTGAACCTCCAAATCCGAACATGACACATCACTGCCACACATTGGACCAATGCCGTATATCAATGACAACATGTAAGACACACAAACTGGCCACCACGGGTATGTCAAGCAATGCATGACTAAATATGATTGCAACTGTGCCAATGTGGCTAGTGTGATCATGCACAGTGTAGTATGCACAGCAATAATGGGAGGCAAAACATTGTCCTGCATCCACAGTACATCCGCATCAGTATGCAAGAAATCACCCTGCATCATCTGTACAAAGCCATCCAGACTACCACACCCTATTGCAGTGTACAATGCATCTAAATAATATTTGTGCATATGTACAAATGTGCATGTCAACACCAAATTACTGTGGCCATGGCTGTAAATCCTGAAGCGGGCAGTTCAGAGTGACTCACACCGACCTATGTGTATTCGCTTGCAGGTGATGGAGGATATCCCTTGAAGCCGTGGCTACTGACCCCTGTGCGGAACCCGCGGAACAGCCATGAAGAGGAGTACAATCGGGTTCATACTCGTACCCTTGTTGTGATTGAGCAGACCTTTGTCCTGTTGAAGGTGCAATTCCGCTGCTTAAGCAGGTCTGGTGGAGCACTCCTTTATAGGCCTGAGAAGGTGGAAAGATCACCATGGCCTGTGTCATGCTGCACAACATGTGCGTCCGGAGAAAAGTACCACTGCCACCGGGTGAGGATAATGAGGATGAAGACAGAGGAGAGGCAGCACCCCTGCCAGTACGTGATGCACAAGATGGCCGTGCAGTACGCCAATCACTGATTGACGAATACTTCTGACCCACAGGGACTTTGATGGATATGTGTCAGTAACACATTGTACACTGGGTCCATGTGGACATGCACACAGGGAATTTGGGGAGTTGGGCACTGTGCACTGTCATGAATAAAATGTATACACACGAAATGAAAAACGTCCAGGCATTGAATGATTTTTCACACAACGCGTGTATTAATATCAACTACAGAAATTTGCTACCCCCCATCTCCCACAACAAAACACCCCATACCCCCAATGAACACCCCATACCCCCAATGGACAACCCATACCCCTAATGAACTCCCCCTAATACACCTATACACTACTGACACCATCTGACCCACTCCCATTGTTGTCCCACACTATTTCCTTGCTTTCTTGTCCGGGGGCAGCATTTCTGAGTGCCTCACAGTCCGTCGTGTCGGACGCACATGGCTGAAAGGTGCAGAGGAAGCAGGTGTGGAGGATGGGGGTGTGTTGGATGGGGTGGAAGCTGTGGTGATTGGCACAGCTGGCGCGGGTTCTTACTGCTGCATGTGCATCATCAACGTAGAGGCATTAATGGCGGCTGTGTTCCAGCATTGAGTCCTATCTAGCCTCCACGCTTGCTAGCCGTGCCTCAAGGTTGGTGGGAGCAGCAGTGGTTGTGGCTGCTGCGACCGGGCGTGCATTGGCAGGGCTGTCCTCGTGGGGTGCTGAGGTCAGAATCATGCAGTAAAGGATCCGCAATGCTGGTGGTGGGTGTGGCCTGAGTGTGAGGTTGGGGGGTGGACACAGGGCTTGGGGAGTGTGGACATGCCACATGGGTTAGTACATCCTCGTCCACATACTCCTCCACTGCAGTTTCAATGTCGCTCAGTGGGGCAGTGGCTGCTGCCTCGCCCACCAAACTTGTTGCTGCCGAATGTGTGCCACTGGCCTTGCCTTCCACTGGTGTTGCCAGCTCTGTGGTCCTGGTCTCAGGCATAGATGTGGGGCCCTCATGTGCCGCCATGGCCTGGGCACTCGCCCTGGGTTTTGGTGTGGCCTGCGAGACAGCCCCGAAGGGGGTCTTGTCTGTGAGGGTTGTCTTGTGCTGGGACATGGATGCCATTGTGGGTGTATCTGCACTGGCAACCTTTCCATCGGTGCCTGGTGGTGTAGAAGAGATGCAGGGCATTAGTGATGGGGTTACATGCAAGATGCATTATATGGTGCTGTGGAGAATTTCATTTATCATGCATTCATATCTTACAGGTGTGTCACACAGTGTAGTATGAAGGGGGCATTTTGGCATTTGCTGTGACGTCTTAATTCAGGAATGATGCATGGCAGGTGGCATGCCGTTGTATTGGGGTTTGTGTGATGTATTACATGGGCACGGTCTGTGTGTTTTGGCTGTCTGTTGGTAATGGAATTGGCACTCAGCATGCATTTCAGTGTGGCAGGGTTTGGGCCTCCATCTGGACAAGAATATGTGGATGTGTGTGTTGGGACATGCATTGCCTTGCCTAGACTCTATTCCAGATCACTTGTGCTATGTCATGGTTTCCCCTATTGGGATCTGCAGGGTCACTCATCTCCATCTCCAGATGTTGCGGCACCCGTCTCCATCGCCCCGAAGCCCTCGATGGACTCCATCTGGATGAAGGTACTGCATGTCTCCTCCCAGCGCATTACTTTTGTGGGTGAGTGGGGACCCCCGCCTGTGGCCATGGCCTCCCTCCTATTGCTGGCCAGGATGTTCCGTACCCTGAGGCGGAGGTCATCCCACCTTTTCTTACAGTCTTTGACTGTCCCTAGGGTGGTGCCGACTGCCGAGACCTTGCAGGCTACCTCCTCCCAAATCTCCTTTTTTCTCTGCTGCACCGCCCTTTTGAGGTTGTTCTGGTTAATCTCCTCAGCATGGGCAGCAAGGGTGTCCACCAACATGGTGAGTTATTTGTCAGAAAAACGCTTCTTGCGCAGGCGGGGGTTTGATTTCCTGGTAGCCTTAGACATGTTGAATAGATTGGCACTGGTCTCTCCTGTACACAACTGGTGGTTTGGGAGGATTGCAATGGATTGTGTTTTTAAAGATGGCTGCCGGTGCATTTCCCGTTCCGACGCAATGACGTTACTTCTGGGTCCGGTATTACGAGCCCGGTATTAGCATGATGTTATCACTGGGTCGGTATGAAGGGGTGCCCCTGTGAGTTCACACCTGCCCCTTCCACTGCCTAGGAGCCCACATCCAACCTTGGCCTCTTGGGCCTCCCTTCGGCAGCTGCGGCCGTAGTGGTGGACGCGGCACCAGTCCCCGGAAGATGGCATAACCTGGGAGGGTGACTGGACCTTGCGTCTCCGGCCGGTGGAGGCATCCCCGCCGCTTGGCTCCACAGCGCCGTCTCTGCCCTCTTCTTCACTTGCCTCTGTGGAAAGGGAGACATTGAACACAATCATCAGGGTACTGAACATAAGTCTGCTAGACACAAAGCAAATGCACATGAGTGGCACTGTCGTACATCATATCCATCATCACCTTCCACAACACACGGGTCCTTGCAAGCAACACACATGCACATATACCACTGCAAAGTCATGCAGCCATCTGTGTCCAGCTCCCATCACAGTGCAATCATGGACAACTAGGCCACAACAGTCAATGCACGCATCAAGATGTGCATGTGTCATGCATCCATGGCATTTCCCAGTCACACACTCACCACTCAGCAACACGCACATATACACCATGCATGTCCAAGAGGGTGAGATCAGCATCCATGATTCACACAACAGACATGGCCAGGTACAGACACAGGCATGCAATCATGTGTGCGTCGTCACACGCAGGTGTATGCAACACACACTACATTGTTGTTGCACACGATTGACCGGACTCACATGCTTCACTGTCATCTCACTGCACACAGACATCCATACATGGGGCATGCCAGATATACATCCAAGGTGCACACACCTGACACACCTCAACATGCACTACGCTGGAGATGAACACATGGACACTTACCACTCAACTCCGGACAGGTCTGCATCTCGAGGACATGGTAGTGAAGCGCTGGGTTTATGCACTCCAGGACCCTCATCTGGATGTTGGTCAGCTGGTCCCGGCGCCCCACTTATCCAAGAGCTTCAATGAGGTGCTGGGCCTTCCTGAGGGCCATGGACCTGAAGTCCTCCCAGCGCTTCAGGACATGGTCATAGTCACGGGATGCCACCTCCTCTGTGTAGATGGCATCCCTGATGTCCTTCCAGATCCTCCTCCGTCTATCTCTGTTGAGGCGCGAACTTGAGAAGAGGACATCATAATTCTCCAGGACTAGCTCCACCAGGATGCCAACTTCATTTTCAGTGAAGCTGGCAGCCCTCTGCTTTTCTGACTGGGGGTTGCCACTGGCCCCAGATGGTGTTGAGTTGGAAATGGCAACCCCCGAGGCAGGTGTGGGTGGGCAACTTGGTCCTGGGGCTGAGCTGTGGAACAATGATACACCAGTCGGGAGTCTTCTGGGTCAGCAGAGGTGGTGTCAGGTACAGGATCCCTGGCTATGGCATCTGTGCAGGCACCAAATAGTAGGGCACATTGGCAGCAGGCAGGCCGGCAGCAGCAGATGGCTCGTAGGAGGCTACTTGGGGATCTGGGGGCAGGTAAATGGCCTTCTGGGCAGGAGCGTGGTCTTCCGTGTGTTGTCGCGTGGCCAGCTTGATGCAGAGTGAGCCCAAACATGAAAAAACAGCACGTGAGCGTGTAATCTGAGGAAAGGCCCTTAGCGCGTAAGTGCCTAAGTGACGTGACCTGCGCAGGTGTTGCCTTCGCCAGGGGTTAAAAGTCCACACGGGGAAGCAGTTCACTGTACGTGCTTTTCATGGAGACCGACGGTGTGTGTTTCTTCTTCTTGTGGGTTCACACGTGAATACTTCATAGCGCTTAAAGTTTGTACTTCTTGTTTTGGCGGGGGGGTTGCCTGTGTGTGTTTTTCTTTTCCATTCAAGGCAGACAGTGAGTCGTGTGTGCTTATTTTTCCCACTGTGGTTGCCCCTGTGTGTCACACCCCCATTTTCGAGGTCAGAGTAGCCCGCATGTTCCATGTGTATGTATTATTTGTGTTCCTGTGTGCCACAGCGTACTGCAGGAGGTTTATTCCACGAACGTGGGCTACCGGGGTTTGTGTGCATGTTTATTATCATTTTTTAGGGTGCCTGAGCATTGCGTGACCCGTCTTTAATCACCAGGGGTCACAGACAGCCTTGCAGGAGCACAGGTGTGCGTCTAACATCACATACCCTGCCCCCTTGACCTCAGTTGCCCAGGACAATTGATGTGTGCACCTCCCATTGGCAAAATACCATCTTTGCCATGGTTGGGAGGGCACGTGGCTGGGGTGGCCAAGGAGGCCAGGGAGGCCAAGGTGTACACACAGGGGAATGTGGCCAGCGTGTACCTCCGGGGTAGGATTTTGCCATGCCACCACCCTCAGCGCCTCAGGAAGATACTGCTGCTGCAATCATCCCCAGCACCCATCTGACCCCACAGTAATATCATCTGTCATCTGCTGGCACGGGCCAACAGGTGGTGGAAGCTGCAGGTCCAGCTGTGGCAACCACTGTTAGGCAGAATCCTGTGCAGTGCCCTTAGGAACCACTACACATAATTAAGACTACAAGTGGTAATACAAGTTCACCTTTGGTACAACCCTGTACTACTATGTTAAAGTGGTAGCAGTAGCGGAGCAGCCAGGCTTATCTCAAGAGTATATGAGCAGTAGCAGAGATTACACAAAGGGACCACACTTACTGTGACTCAAGCAAACACTGACTCAAGGTTTCAGGTAAAAAATATAAGTACATTTATTTTTCAACCATTTGTTATAAACACAGCACTTCTAGTAATTCAAAATCATACGTAAAACACACTACAACCAACCAATTCACTTTGGAACACTCTAACTCAAGGTAAGTACCCTATGTTTTAACGGACCGGTGTTGAGAAACAAAAGACGTTACCGGGAATACATATGCAATCACTTTTTGACAGTAACAACAGTTTGGTCTTACTAAAGATATGCGTATCCGCGGCAAGAAATGTTACCGGGGCAAAAACACACTTAGAACCTGAGTTAACCAGAGAGAGTTGGGGGTAGAAATCATAGGCAATACTTTTGTCAAGGCAGACAGAATCAAAGAACACTTGTTGACAGAAATTCAAGAGTCAATGGGCTTCATTACGAGGTGGGCGGTAAGGGATTACCGGCACCCGTAAGGACACCGGAGCCGGTAATCCCTTACCACCCTATTCCGAGGTCCCTTAGTGGGTCCCTTCCTCAAGGCCTGGTTTTTCCAGGCGTTATGGAAGGGATCCGTTAAGGGACTTCAGACTAGCTCCATCTCCATTCCCATTGAGCCCTATGGGGGCTTGAATGGAAATGGGGAATGGTTCCTGGAATGGGGACTTACAGGGTCCTCCAAGGTCGGAATGACTCAGTAAGTCCCTATTCCGGGGACACGGACCCGGCATTCGGTAAGGGGGTAGCAATGGTGCTAATGGTGCCATGGCTACCTCCTACCTTGTAATGAGGCCCAATAGGCCAGAGCCAGTGTCAAGTGGAACTGGGTTCCTGTTGTGGAGGGTCACACAGTCGGATAGTTCAAGATTCAACGTAGCCAGGAGTACTTAGATATTGTCAATAGAGGAAGCACAAGTTATAAGAAGGAGGGATTGATACAAGCATTGGACTGACCTGTGACTCTGTGCAAAACAAAAGCAGGCCTCTAATTACTCCCTGACGCTGGTGACTGGCAGTGGGCCACCAGCAGAGGAGGATGAACTCAATCAGCACGCGGAAATCGCTGCAGAGTTCATCGATCAGGGACTTATCCAGGGAGTAGGATGGATGTCGGATTATGATGCAACATCCGGTGAGTCTTGATGCATGTGTGTCCAGCCCATGTGTGTTTTGCTTGTGTGATGTGTTGTTATTGACTGCCAGTTCAGGCTATGTATTAATGAGTGACATGTGTGACACATGCAATGCTTGACCGATGCGTGTTTGTCGTCAAGCAGTCTACATGCAGGACATGTGCTGCACACGGGAGCAGTCCTCATCACCCCACATGCACCCTAGTTACATGCAAGTAACTTGGCAGCTTCTATTGTCCATGTTCAGGCTCAACGGCATGTTTGCATATAGCCAGTGGTGTAGTTCCACCCAACACACAGCCTATGTCGTCACATGACTGATGGCTACGTGAGGTCACCCTGCAAGCTGCTCCTCCTCGCGGGCATGCTTCCTTGCCTCTCCACCACCCTGCAGCTCATTGTCTCCATGATACTGGCGGTTTCTGTGTTGGACTACTGCATGGCCTGTTCCCCTTTCCTGTGTACATGCACACTCCCCTGCATAAACCTGACATACCTGTGCTGTGGGGTACATCCTTTGTCCTTGATGCAGGTTTGTCTGACTTGGACAATGCAGATGGCACAGGCTTAGAGGGCACATGAGTGTTCATTCATGGACCATTGCATTCCCTGCAAGGACCTATGGGTCCGTGGCAGGCTACTCATTGTACCACATCTCCAATATTTTATCCGTATCGATTTCCGCGCACATCGTATTCATGGATTTTAGCGTCCAAAACCAGCCGTGGTGCAGCGACTCTGCAGCAGCGCCGGTTACGCCCCGTAGAACGCCCCCGCGCAAGGAAAAGCCATCAAAATTCCCAATTCAGCGCAAAGGGCTGCGCTAACCCTGGACCAGTTTACAGGGTTGCCAAACAGCAAACGCCAAGCGGGGAACATGTATTACTGGGGTGCACGTGAAGTTTCACACGCGAAAGGGTCTGTGCGAGTAGGGTACGTGTATTACTGGGGTTCGCGGGAAGTTTCACACGCGATTTCAGCAGGGTACGTGTATTAAGGGGTTCGCAGGAATTTTCACACGCGAAAAGGGCCTGTGCGAGTGGGGTACGTGTATTACGGGGGGGCGCGGGAAGTTTCACACGCGATTGGGCTGGGTACGTGTATTTCAGGGGTGCGCGGGAAGTTTCACACGCGAATGGCCTGGGTACATGTATTTCAGGGGTGCGCGGGAAGTTTCACACGCATTTGGCCTGCGTACGTGTATTTCAGGGGTGCGCGGGAAGTTTCTCACGCGATTTCAGCAGGATACGTGTATTACAGGGTTCGCGGGAACTTTCACATGCAAAAGGGCCTGTGCGAGTGGGGTACGTGTATTACGAGGGTGCGCGGGAAGTTTCACATGCGATTGGGCTGGGTACGTGTATCTCAGGGTTGCGTGGGAAGTTTCACACGTGAATGGCCTGGGTACGTGTATTTCAGGGGTACGCAGGAAGTTTCACACCCGATTGGCCTGGGTACGTGTATTTCAGGGGTGCGTGGGAAGTTTCACACGCGATTGGCCTGTGTACGTGTATTTCAGGGGTGCGCGGGAAGTTTCACACGCGATTGGGACTGGGTACGTGTATTTCAGGGGTGCGCGGGAAGTTTCACATGCGATTGGGCTTGGTACGTGTATTTTGGGGGTGCACGGGAAGTTTCACACGCGATTGGGCTGGGTACGTGTATTTCAGGGGTGCGCGGGAAGTTTCACACGCGATTGGCCTGAGTACGTGTATTTCAGGGGTGCACGGGAAGTTTCACATGCGATTGGCCTGGGTACGTGTATTTCAGGGGTGCGCAGGAAGTTTCACACGCGATTGGCCTGGGTACGTGTATTTCAGGAGTGCGCAGGAAGTTTCACGCGCGATTGGCCTGGGTACGTGTATTTCAGGGGTGCGCAGGAAGTTTCACACGCAATTGGCCTGGGTACATGTATTTCAGGGGTGCGCGGGAAGTTTCACACGCGATTGGAGTAGGGTGCGTGTATTACCGGGGTGCGCATGAAGTTTCACACGCGATTTTGCTGTCAGAGCAGGGAACGCGTATTTCGGGGGTGTGCGGGGAGTCCTACACGTGAATTGGCAGTGTGGGTCCTCCCAGGTGTCCTCTCTAAACCCTCCACGGCCCATGCAGGCAGCACACACCACAGGGGACTACCCTGCACCCCTGGTCATGTCCCACATGCAGCACATCCACAATGGGCATGCCCCCCAGCCAAGCCACATGTCACGTTGAAATATGATCACCAACTCATATCTCCCAGCACCCCACACCCCAGCAGTGCAGGGCACCTGCCAGCAGGCCCCCACACATGTCCCACTCATGCCCCCTTGCACCCTCACCCCCCAGCAGTGCAGGGCACCTGCCAGCAGGCCCCCATTCATGTCCCACTCATGTACCCCAGCACCTCCACCCCCCAGCTGTCAGGGGCACCTGCCAGCAGGCCCCACACACGTCTCACTCTTGTCCCCTTGCACCCCCACCCCCCAGCAGTGCAGGGCACCTGCCAGCAGGCCCACACTCATGTCCCACTCATGTCCCCTTGCACCCCCACCCCCCAGCAGTGCAGGGCACCTGCCAGCAGGCCCCCACTCATGTCCCACTCATGTCCCCTTGCACCCCCACCCCCAGCAGTGCAGGGAACATGCCAGCAGGCCCCCACTCAAGTCCCCCAGCACACCCACCCCCCAGCACTGAGGGGCACCTGCCAGCAGGCCACCACTCATGTCACACTCATGTCCCCTTGCACCCCCACCCCCCAGCAGTGCAGGGCACCTGCCAGCAGGCCCCCACTCATGTCCTACTCATGTCCCCTTGCACCCCCACCCCCCAGCAATGCAGGGCACCTGTCAGCAGGCCCCCACATATGTCCCCCAGCACCCCCACCCCCCAGCAGTGCAGGGCACCTGCCAGCAGGCCCCCACACATGTCCCACTCATGTCCCCTTGAACCCCCACCCCCCAGCAGTGCAGGGCACCTGCCAGCAGGCCTCCACACATGTCCCCCAGCACCCCCAACCCCCAGCAGTGCAGGGCACCTGCCAGCAGGCCCCCACTCATGTCCCACTCATGTCCCCCAGCACCCCCACCCCCCAGCTGACAGGGGCACCTGCCAGCAGGCCCCCACACATGTCCCCCAGCACCCCCACCCCCCAGCAGTCAGGGCACCTGCCAGCAGGCGTCCACACATGTCCCACACATGTCCCCCTACACCCCCACCCCCCATCATTGACAGGCACCTGCCAGCAGGCCTCGACACATGTCCCCCAGCCAAAATGTCATCACAATCCAGATCCCTGGCTCTTATGGCCCCACAAATCCCACACCACAGCACCCCAGTCCAAACAACCAACCAAGCTTTACATCCACTCCAAATAGAAATCCCAATTACATGATAGATCACAAATAAGCAGTATGCGCGTGAGTACAAGTCTGTCCGACCCACACAATGGCAACACATGACTCAGAAAACCCACATTGTGACATGCATGAAACCAATGAGAGATGACCACACACTGAAGTAAGAACCACAAATGTAATCAAGTCAAAATGAAGGGAATGAAATAAAAACACTATATAATAATGCCAATAATAATGAAAATGCAGCATGTCCCAAAACATGATAAATAAAATAAAAAGGGAATCCAAATTAATCCAAATGAAAATGTGTCCAAAGTCACCATCCAACAAAGCAAATCCAAAGGGAAAGAAAAGCATAATATACATTGCTCCATGGTGAAGAAAAATAAAGATGAAGGAGAAAAATCCACTGTAAAACTATGTACAAATAGCAAATCCAGGGTCCATGAGCCCAACGACATAAATGAAACCTACAATGAAACCTACCAAATTACTAACTACATACAAACATGTGGGGCATAGTCCATGCACCCCAAATGAAATAAAAAAGAAATGAAACTTAACACTAATGAACTATATACAATGGCGGCGGGCAAGTCCAACGGCTCACTTGTTGATGTCATGGGCCAGGGCATCATCGAATTCCTGTTCAATGTCTTGTAGGCGGGCCTGCTCTCTGGCCCCGAGGTCTCGCAGGGATAACGCCATGTCCACCTCCAACTCCCTGCGAATTCCCTCGAGGCACTCAGCCCGCCTCAGTGCCCTGTGCATGGAGTTCTACGCCCTGACCATCGTGAGCCGTGCCTCCTCTGCCCGCCGCCGCTCCGCACCTATCTGCTGGCCCACCGCTGCCACAAGGAAGACACTCCCATTCTAGGGTCCTCCTACCCTCCGGCCGATGCCTGCCCCTCTGATGTAGATTGCCCCGAGCCATGATGCCTCCCACGTTGAGCCTGCCGTTGCCTCCGACGCAACTGCCTCTCGCAGCACGACGGCATCCAGGCTGATGGAATCCACAACGCCGTCGTGCACATGCCCTGCTCGATGATGCCGGCACATCCTCCATCTGCTGGGGTCCAGTTGCTGTGGTGTCCACCCCTGCTGGACCTCCGACTCCCGACTGTGGCAGGGATGGGATCCCCACCGAGCTGACTGCGTTGGTCAGGGCAGGTCCACAGGGGGCCCTGGTGGCATCTGGGCCGGAAGACGGCATGGAGAACGACTGGCGCATAGTCTCCACAAAGGAGGAGAGGGCCACCAGAGTGGCCGACATATGTACAAAACCCTCGAACATGGACACTCCCAACTGGGCCACGTTGGCACGATGCTCTTCGTGATGACGTGCGTGTTCCCCCCGGGAAGCATGCACGTCATCACGAATGTCACGCGTGCGCAACGCGACACCAATCAGGACCTTCTCCATACAGCCAGGGGTCCCCTCGTCCACAGGTAGAGGAGTGTCAGATGACATGGACATCCCCCCTACGTGCAGACGGGCCTGGGATGGGGCATCCCTGCTGGTGCATGGTGGTGCAGTCACAGGGTCAGGGACAGCGATATGCACAGGCCCCTCCACGGTGACATGTGCTGCCTCCTGCCCCTGGCCCTGGATTGCACCACTTGCACCAGTGGTACCACCCCCACCAGGCCCCATATGTGGCTCAGTAGCGGCCTCCTTCTCCTCTGTGGAAACCACCAACCTGGATGGCTCCACACCGTCTTCCGCCGTTGCAAGTCCCTGTGGGGACTCACCCACCCCTTCCGCTGCAGCCGTAGTGGCAGACGCAGCACCAGTCCCCTCACTACCGGACGATGGTAAATTCTGGGAGGGTGACTGGGCCTTGCGTCGCCGGCCGGTGGGGGCATCCCCGCCGCTTTGCTCCACAGCACCGTCTCCGCTCTCTTCATCACTTGCCGCTGTGTAGAGGGATACATAGAACACAAGCATCAGGGTACTATACAATGGTCTCGTGCAAAAGGGATGTGACCTAGCAGTTCGGGCTGGACTACCCCTTTGGGAGTGGGACCAAGCCTGATTTGCATATGGTTTTTCCCCTTTTGTAATGGCTTGGCAGGAGAAGAACGATGGTCTGGAGGGTTGCCCAGAGCAATGCCAGAGGTCAAGATTTATTCTAAACATTCCAGCCATCAACTCTTTGTTTTGCTATTGTCACCCCGAGTGGGAAGGGTATGCCCAGACGTGGGTCCCTTGCCTGCTGGGCCTAGAGACCCAAGCTACTCCTCACTGATGACGCCCAACAAGGCTGAAACATGTCTGGGGATGCTTGTGGTCTCGTGCAAAAGGGATGTGACCTAGCAGTCCGGGCTGGACTACCCCTTTGGGGGTGGGACTAAGCCTGATTTGCATATGGTTTTTCCCCTTTTGTTATGGCTTGGCAGGAGAAGAACAATGGTCTGGAGGGTTGCCCAGAGCAATGCCAGAGGTCAAGATTTATTCTAAACCTTCCAGCCATCAACTCTTTTGTTTTGCTACTATACAATGGTCCCCTAGACAGGAAGCAATAGCAGATGAGTGGCACTGTCAAACATCACTTCCATCATGTCCCTCCACAACACATGGGTCAGTGCAGGCAAAACACATGCAGTAACAGGCATGGCGCATGCTATGAACATTAGCATACATGTCCAAGGGACTCTTCAAACATACAATGCTGGTTTGAAACTCACATGCATCATGGGTCATGCCCATCACATGCACACACTTCACCCTAGTTTCATCCATCTGGCCTCGTACACCCCAGACACAGTGGATACAAGGATGAGTAGGCTGCATCAGTGAATCTGAACATTGTCACAGACATGTGTCATGCATCCATGCCATTTCCAACTCACAGACACGCAAGTCAGACACACAGACATGGACACCATACATGTCCATGACAGCAGCACCCATCTCTCACACCCCATCCATGTCCAATAACAGAGACAGCCATGCATTAATGTGTGCATTCCCCATGCTGCTCCGCATGTTGCATTGTAACACATGCATCAACCATGTGGTTCACACATTACTGGTCTCACATGCATGACCATGATGTCCATGCACACACACATACGTACATGGCCTATGTCACACATACAGGCAAGTATCAGACAACCAGCACCCTGCAACATGCCCTGTCTCACAAAGCAATGCTTGGCCATTTACCGCTCAACTCCGGATGGGTCTGCCTCCAAAGGATCTGGACGTGGAGCGCTGGGCCTACGCTTTCCAGGACCCTCATCTGGATGGTACTCATGCTGCCCCGGCCCCCCTCCACGAGGCACCGGGCCTTGTTGAGGGCCCTGGACCTGAAGTCCTCCCAGCGCTTCTTGACATGATGGAATTCGCGGACTGCCACCCCCTCCTTGTTGATGGAAGACACGATGTCCGTCCAGATCCTGGTCTGTCCTTCCTTGTCGGCGCGCGACCTTCCGAAGAGGGCATCATAATGCCCCAGGACATGCTCCACCAGGACACCAACTTCGGTGGCAGTGAAGCTGGTGGCCCTCTGCCTCTCTGGCTGGGGGTTGCCAGTGGTGCCAGATGGAGATGTACCCGACATGGCAACCCCAGAGGCAGGAGTGGGTGGGCAACTGGGTCCTGGGGCTGGGCTGTGGAGCGATGGAATCCCAGTCGGGAGTCTTCTGTTCCAGCAGGGGTGGACACAGCAACAGAACCCCTGGCTGACTTGCAGGCAGCAAATGGCAGGGCACGTGGGCAGCAGGCAATCAGGCAGCAGCAGATGGCAGGTGGGAGCGTGCTCAGGGCTCTGGGGGGCAGTAATTCGGCCTGGGCAGGAGCGTGGTCTTCCATGTGTGAACGCATGGCCAGCTTGATATAGAGTGAAAATCTTGCACGTCAGCGTGTAATTCGAGGAAATGCCATTAGCGCGTAAGCGCGTTATCGCACGTATGTGATTTCATTGGACCAAAGGCCCTTGGCGCGTAAGCGCGTCTGTGACGTGACGCACGTGGGTGTTTCACTCACAGCACGTGATGACAGAGCACACGTGGAAAAGCTGCACGTCCGAGTGTCAGCGCATGTAATTGGAGGAAAGGGCACGTACACGCGTAAGTGACGTGTATGTGTGGGCCAGTTTAAAAGGTACGTGTAGGATGCCATTTCCTTGTATGTGCTTTTTGTGGAGAGCGAGTGGGTGGATTCTGTACTTCTTGTCGGTTACACGCGATTACTTCACAGCGTTTCAAATTCGTACTCCCTGTTACCTCTGACAGCTTTCATTTTTCTACTTTTTTTGGGCCTGTTTCCTCAAACAGTGAGCACTTCTCCTTTTGTCCTGTCTCCTCAGGAAGCGTACAATTCTTATTTTGGAGGGGGTGTTGCCAATGCGCCCATGCGCATATTTTTCACGTTCTTTATCGAGGCAGACGGGGAGTTCCGCACGTACGTAGCAACTGTGCTTGCCCCGTGTGTCGCGTACCCCTTCAGAGGTCATTGTAGGCTGTGTGTATCACACATACGCTTATTTTTGTGTTTCTGGGTGCCATAGCGTAGTGCGGGTTCATTTTTCCACGCACGTGGTCTACGAGGGGTTGCGTGCACGTTTATTTTTGTTTTTGGGCTGCCTGTGCATTGCGTGACCCATCATCTTTCCCCAGGGGTCACCGACTGCCTTGTTAGAGCACTAGGGTATGAATTCCATCTAGTACCCTACACCTTTGACCCCAATTGCCCAGGACAATAGTTTACTGCTCCTCCCATACACACAACAACATCTGTGCCATGGTTTGGAGGCGACCAAGCGGTAAGGGAGGCAAAGGTGGCTGACCTTCAAAAGGTGGACGTGGTGGGCACGGTAGGGGACGTGGCCAGGATTCGCATGGTGCCCCTATACCCCCATGTGTGGAGGACCAATCAGGGACACCCATGACCCCCCCGATGGTTGAGGGAAATGTGGCTGAGACCATCCCAGCTCAGCCCTTGTTGGACCAGCCCATTGTGGCACCTGACCTGGCACAAGATGACTCCCTGGCTGACTTCCAGGTCAGCGAGTCTAAGCCACGTGTGGCGGTGCAAGTTGTCACCAAGCCACGCGGATCTGGGGCAGCTATGTCATATGCTGCTCCAAGTATGCAGGGTGGTGAGGCTGCAGGGGCAGCTGCAGCTCCATCCACCCCAGCTCTGACTCTCCCAGCCAGGACAGTGTTGGTCCTGGTCCATCATACTGATGTTCCCCCTGCCAACATCACACTTCAGACAATGCCTGCACCAAGTCCTATGGTCAATGTGCATTCGAACACTCCAACAACCCAGTCCATCGGTGATTCTGCCCCTACTGACCAGAGAAGCGTTAGCCACTCTGGCTCCGCTCCACCTTCTAAAAAGAGGAAGAAGGGTGCTCTGGCACGACAGGCTGAGACCCCAGGCACGGCTACACACTCTGGTACGTCAAGGAAGCCTTGCTTCAATGATTCGGAACTTAATGCACTTGTGAGCTATGTGTTGCAACATAGCCACGAAATGGTGGTGACTGCAGGGTCCAAGACCAGACCTGGTCAACTTAAGGCACACTGGCAGACCATCGCCAACCAGATAAGTGCCCTTGGATTTGTGAGGCGCTCAGCTGATGATTGCTACTAGCGGTGGAACGAGCTGAAACGCAGAGCAAAGAACAAGCTGGCCTCAAGTCATGCCGCTACTCTGGTGACTGTCAGTGGGTCCGTCCAGATCCTGGTCTGTCCTTCCTTGTCGGCGCGCGACCTTCCGAAGAGGGCATCATAATGCCCCAGGACATGCTCCACCAGGACACCAACTTCGGTGGCAGTGAAGCTGGTGGCCCTCTGCCTCTCTGGCTGGGGGTTGCCAGTGGTGCCAGATGGAGATGTACCCGACATGGCAACCCCAGAGGCAGGAGTGGGTGGGCAACTGGGTCCTGGGGCTGGGCTGTGGAGCGATGGAATCCCAGTCGGGAGTCTTCTGGCTGACTTGCAGGCAGCAAATGGCAGGGCACGTGGGCAGCAGGCAATCAGGCAGCAGCAGATGGCAGGTGGGAGCGTGCTCAGGGCTCTGGGGGGCAGTAATTCGGCCTGGGCAGGAGCGTGGTCTTCCATGTGTGAACGCATGGCCAGCTTGATATAGAGTGAAAATCTTGCACGTCAGCGTGTAATTCGAGGAAATGCCATTAGCGCGTAAGCGCGTTATCGCACGTATGTGATTTCATTGGACCAAAGGCCCATGGCGCGTAAGCGCGTCTGTGACGTGACGCACGTGGGTGTTTCACTCACAGCACGTGATGACAGAGCACACGTGGAAAAGCTGCACGTCCGAGTGTCAGCGCATGTAATTGGAGGAAAGGGCACGTACACGCGTAAGTGACGTGTATGTGTGGGCCAGTTTAAAAGGTACGTGTAGGATGCCATTTCCTTGTATGTGCTTTTTGTGGAGAGCGAGTGGGTGGATTCTGTACTTCTTGTCGGTTACACGCGATTACTTCACAGCGTTTCAAATTCGTACTCCCTGTTACCTCTGACAGCTTTCATTTTTCTACTTTTTTTGGGCCTGTTTCCTCAAACAGTGAGCACTTCTCCTTTTGTCCTGTCTCCTCAGGAAGCGTACAATTCTTATTTTGGAGGGGGTGTTGCCAATGCGCCCATGCGCATATTTTTCACGTTCTTTATCGAGGCAGACGGGGAGTTCCGCACGTACGTAGCAACTGTGCTTGCCCCGTGTGTCGCGTACCCCTTCAGAGGTCATTGTAGGCTGTGTGTATCACACATACGCTTATTTTTGTGTTTCTGGGTGCCATAGCGTAGTGCGGGTTCATTTTTCCACGCACGTGGTCTACGAGGGGTTGCGTGCACGTTTATTTTTGTTTTTGGGCTGCCTGTGCATTGCGTGACCCATCATCTTTCCCCAGGGGTCACCGACTGCCTTGTTAGAGCACTAGGGTATGAATTCCATCTAGTACCCTACACCTTTGACCCCAATTGCCCAGGACAATAGTTTACTGCTCCTCCCATACACACAACAACATCTGTGCCATGGTTTGGAGGCGACCAAGCGGTAAGGGAGGCAAAGGTGGCTGACCTTCAAAAGGTGGACGTGGTGGGCACGGTAGGGGACGTGGCCAGGATTCGCATGGTGCCCCTATACCCCCATGTGTGGAGGACCAATCAGGGACACCCATGACCCCCCCGATGGTTGAGGGAAATGTGGCTGAGACCATCCCAGCTCAGCCCTTGTTGGACCAGCCCATTGTGGCACCTGACCTGGCACAAGATGACTCCCTGGCTGACTTCCAGGTCAGCGAGTCTAAGCCACGTGTGGCGGTGCAAGTTGTCACCAAGCCACGCGGATCTGGGGCAGCTATGTCATATGCTGCTCCAAGTATGCAGGGTGGTGAGGCTGCAGGGGCAGCTGCAGCTCCATCCACCCCAGCTCTGACTCTCCCAGCCAGGACAGTGTTGGTCCTGGTCCATCATACTGATGTTCCCCCTGCCAACATCACACTTCAGACAATGCCTGCACCAAGTCCTATGGCCAATGTGCATTCGAACACTCCAACAACCCAGTCCATCGGTGATTCTGCCCCTACTGACCAGAGAAGCGTTAGCCACTCTGGCTCCGCTCCACCTTCTAAAAAGAGGAAGAAGGGTGCTCTGGCACGACAGGCTGAGACCCCAGGCACGGCTACACACTCTGGTACGTCAAGGAAGCCTTGCTTCAATGATTCGGAACTTAATGCACTTGTGAGCTATGTGTTGCAACATAGCCACGAAATGGTGGTGACTGCAGGGTCCAAGACCAGACCTGGTCAACTTAAGGCACACTGGCAGACCATCGCCAACCAGATAAGTGCCCTTGGATTTGTGAGGCGCTCAGCTGATGATTGCTACTAGCGGTGGAACGAGCTGAAACGCAGAGCAAAGAACAAGCTGGCCTCAAGTCATGCCGCTACTCTGGTGACTGTCAGTGGGTTTCCACAAGAGGACAACAAACTCACTGAACATGATTCTGTTTCTGGGAACTTCATCACAGAGGAACAGATCCGAGGTGTGGGAGAACTACCTGATTATGACACATTGTCCGGTGAGTGCCCATGCATGTGTGTGTAATGCATGTGTATGTCGTTTGGTTGACGGGTTCTGATTGAGTGCCAGGTGAGGGTGTGTGTGACTGAGTAGTATGGGTCACCCATGTGCTTCATCCAAAGCATTCTGTGGCCTTGAATTTGAGTGTGACACTATCCCTTCTGCCCACAGTAGTAATTTAGCGCAACATTACGGCAGTTGCCCTTGAGGTGGCATCATGCAACAACATTATTTGTATTTTTCAGTGTTCTTTCAGGCTGATTGTTTCAATTCTCCCACTTTTGCAACACATTCCTCAGCCCTATTGTGACATATGTGACATGCTTCTGTCATTGAAGAACCCCACATTGGCCCACATGTGTGACCTTGGTATTTTAATGATTTGACCATTCAGGCTGAATGAGTATTGTGCTGATCACATGATGTTTTGGGCCTGTTTGAATGTGGAACATGCTAGTTGTTTCCTGTCATGTTGAAGTGCACAACCATTGATGTGTACATGGCCCTGCAATCACTGTATTTTTGTACACTGGATGTGTTGCAGTGTGTGGCACATGGTGTATCTTTTCACACAATGTGGCATTTTTCATCTCTTCATGTCCATCTCACATGGATGGGTGACAGTACTCATTCACTGACATATGGATGTACTTGTGGAATGTACCATGGCTATGGTACATGCCATCTGTGTGATGGCATGTGTCATTTATGTGTATAGGACATGCCACTCACAGGCCAATGTTTGATGGCAGTGCTACCCAGCATGCAGCAAATGTGTTGCTCTTCCATCTTGGTGTCATCAGTGTCAGACCTTTGCCTCCCCTTCCAACTCTGTGACAGTGCATGCATGGGAGGGTTATAGTCATGTGGGACATGTGTAACTCATGTACTGGTTCTGTAGCTTGTCAGGCCTATTTGTGTGCTATGGTGCTAATGCCTGTTTCCATTTTTTGTCTTTCATGTTTTTGCAGGGGATGACGCACTTGATGCTGTTGAGGTTGAGGAGATGGTGCAGACCCAGGAGGAACCTGAGGCACAACCGGCCACCAGTGGGGGACGTGGTGTGGTGGTGGGTGAGAACCCACTCTTGCTGCAGACGATTCTGTCCAGGGGTGTCTCTGGTGCACCTCCCAAACCTCTATTCAGGTGTTGATTCAGATGATGAGACCTATGTGGCGTTGCAGGTAAGTGTTTCTGGAAGGGGTTCTGTTCTGTCCAACCCACCTGCACCAGGGGTAGAACCCTTTATGGGGATGTCAGTGTTGGTTAGTCAGCCTTTGGCGGTTACGGGTGCAGGGTCACACCCCACAACATCTGATCCTGTTCCTGGGCCAGCAGATCAGAGAGGGAACGCAGTCCTGCAGCCTCAGGCAGTGCCGGCACAGCAAGGCGCAGATCGCCTTGCCCCAAACAGGTGTGGTGCCCGCCGACGCGGTGGCCGTATGCCACCAGGCAATACCGCATGGGAACAATCCATTTACGGTATGGCAACCCAACAGGCAGCATCATTTGAGAGGATGGCTCAAGCAATGGAGAGGGGTGGCCACTTCCATTGTCCCCCCTGAAAGGCAGATGGAGCTACTACAGCAGGCAACAGACTCCATTTGCCAATCACACAGGGAGGACATGTTGGTGTCCAACAAGGGACAGACGGGCGGGACTGGAGACTCTATGCCAAATGATATCAATAGAGTCCCAGGGCCACAGGGAAGCCCTGAGGGTAGAACTCCATCCCCTCAGGGAGACTCTTGTTGACCTTGAGACTTCCACTAACTTGAGTACAGAACAGCAGCTGGAGCGGCTCACACGTTCGCTCTCAGCTGAGATGCAGGCAACTCGGGAGGAGATCCAAGCATCACGTCAGGTGCTGCATGGGGATCTCCACACTATAATCCTCCAGAACGAGACTTTCCACACCCGCATGCTTGCTGCCATAGAGGACCATACCAGGGCTTTGCGTGGGCTGCCTCCCATAGCACCACCAACTCCTGTGGCAGCAGCAGAGGGTAATGAGGGCGACAGCAGCAGTTCTCCCACATTGGCATAGCAGTGCAGGCCATGAGCCCATGGAGGTGTTTTTTTTCCCAACATCCACACAGGCGGCTGTTGGTGGGCACCCTGTCCTTGGACCTCCTGGGTGGCCTCCCCCCCAGCCCTCACATGGCCATTTTTGATTTTTGATTTTTGATTTTTGATTTTTTGATTTTATATTTTTTATTTTTTATTATTTTTTAACAGTGTGTTGCCTTGTGTGGCTCCCGTGGGCATCCACTGTATTCCGGCTGGGCACATGCAGGCTTGTCCTGAGTTTGGGTTCAATACTTGGGTTTGTGACACACACACCCCTCCTGCTTCCCGTTTCCATGGGTTTGCAAAGGGTGTGACCAAGTGACAGTGATGTACACAGTGATGTTGGGCTCCCATGAGCTGTGTGGGCAGTCTGTAGTCAATACTGTGTAGACATTTCTTGTGTATATTGTTGTTGTATTGTACACTGCATGTTGGAATTATGTATGCGTCTGCTTCCATGTCTCTCTCTGAATTTGCAGGTTCATTCCTAATGTCTTCACTAGGCCGTCTACTTTGGAGATGGAGTTCATGTTGTATGCAGTACACAGACAAGTTTTGAAGCCTGCAAGACTACAGTTGGAAGGGGGCGATGTGGTGGCAAATTCAGGTTGTAAGACTACGACTACTTTAATTTAGTACTGTCATGTTTTAGTTATGTTTGAGCTTGTGTAGCTGCATTGTATTGTTGGTAAGTATTTGGTCGTGTGTTGTTAGTTCAACATTACTGGGAGCATATTGTGTGTGGCCAGTTTCCATTAGGGACACTGTACATTGTGACACTTGTGTCAGGTTTTGGGGATTGCTTTGTTTGCTCTCACATAGCATGACATGTCATGGTGTGTTGGGTGGTGGTGCTAGGGAGGGGTTGGGTGACATGGCACTGTTCTCATTTTGTATTTTGCAAGGGGGTAATGCATTTAGCAGCATATGTGTCTTTTGATGACACAGCATTGGTGGTGTTTCTGTAGGTAGGGATGCACACATTGTGGCACTTCTAGGTGACCAATCTCAGGCTGGTATGGTTGTGACAGTTCACTGTCCCTTGTGTCATCATCGATTGTCAGCTGGTATGTGTCAGGGCTGTGTGCACTCCACAGGGGTGTGATTCTAAGTGAAGTAATTAGCCACCAGCTGCGTTCGGGCTGCCTCACCCCGTGCCCTTTCCCCTCCCATGCGCAGCGGGCGTGCATGTGGTTGGGGATGTGGGGGCACCACCATGTCCACCGGCAGGCCCGGGCGTGTTGCAACGTTGTACAGGACACATGCTGCCACTATGATCCTGCACACTACTGGGGGAGCGTATAAAAGCTGCCCGCCAGAACGGTCAAGGGAGCGAAAGTGTGCCTTGAGCACTCCGAATGTGTGCTCCACTATGCCCCGGGTTGCAATATGGGCTGTGTTGTATCTTACCTCGGGTGGTGTGGTGGGGTTCCGAATTGGCGTCATCATGTGGGTGCTCAGAGGGTAGGCACTGTCCCCTGCGGAGGTGGTGATGGGTATCATTAGTAGGGTTGTGACATTACTCAGTATCTGGATTGCATGCATGTGCTGTGGCATTTATACTCACCTTGCAGCCATGTATCGCCATGCTGCCCAGCTTCTAGGTCCCGGTTTAGGGTTGACATTATGTAAATGAAACTGTCGTGGGTGGACTCTGGATAGTTGGCATATACTGAGGTGATGATTCCCTTGGCATCACATACTACCTGGACGTTGATGGAATGCCAGTGCTTGCGGTTTCTATAGATGTGCTCTGATGCCCTGGGGGGACGTAGGGCCACATGGGTGCAACCAATGGCACCTAGGACTTTGGGGAATTGTGCCACCCTGTAGAAATCCTGGATGGCAGCCTGCCTTTCTGCAGGTGTTCTGGCCAGGTATATGTGCCTGCGGACTGATGGGCGTGCAGTCATGATGGCCAAGACCTGGTGTAGGCAGCGTGACTGCGTGGCCTGTGACACCCCCCCACTATGGCACTTGTCCGCTGAAATGATCCGATGGCCAAAACGTGCAGTACATTGAGGACCTTCTCCAGGGGGCTGATTGCTTGGGAGCACAGGGTGGGTGATGTGAGGTCATCCTCCCACTCACTGACCAGGTCGAGTATTATGTGAGGTGGAAACCTGTACCTCCCATACACCTGGTCATCAGGCATGCCAAAAAGGCTGGTTCTGGGTGTGAAAATTCTGGGCCTGACTATCCACCTCCTCCTCCTGCGGTATCCCACGACCACTGCTGCTAGGAACGGTATGTTCATCCTGGCGTCTGAGCTTGCTTGTTGTTTGCACGCACTTTAATGCTGCGCGGGTCCACGTACGCCTGCTTCCTGCTGGCGTACATGTTTCCGGATTAGCGCGTCTTTTTTGGTGCGTGCGTGTGGGCGTTCCGCGCATTTGCCTCCTGTACTTCCCCGGCCACCCCAGTTATACACGTACCCCGCTCGCCCAGGCCCAATCGTGTGTAAAACTTCCCGCGAGCCCCTGAAGTACACGTACCCCGCTCGCCCAGGCACAATCACATGTAAAACTTCCCGCGAGCCCCTGAAGTACACGTACCCCGCTCACCCAGGCACAATCGCGTGTAAAACTTCCCACAAGCCCCTGAACTACATGTACCCCGCTCGCCCAGGCACAATCGCATGTGAAACTTCCCGCGCACCCCCGAAATACACGCTATTTTTGACACAGCGGGTGTCCGTGTTTGTCGCGTACCCCTTTGCACGTCATTTGTCATAGAGGGCCACAGTATGGGACATTCATCAGAGCTGTATATACGGGATTTTTGTTAGCGTACATTTTTTTAATGCACAGGAATGCTACCGCCTACCTTCGTGTGGCGGACATGTGTTGATGTACATAGTTGACTTTTGGTTTGTGTCATCAGATCGCCATTTCACTGCTGGGGGGTGGGGGTGCAAGGGGACACGAGTGGGGGCCTGCTGGCAGGTGCCCTGCACTGCTGGGGGGTGGGGGTGCAAGGGGACATGAGTGGAACATGAGTGGGGGCCTGCTGGCAGGTGCCCCTCAGTGCTGGGGGGTGGGTGTGCAAGGGGACATGAGTGGGGGCCTGCTGGCAGGTGCCCCTCAGTGCTGTGATGTGGTGTGAAAAGGGGACATGAGTGGGGGCCTGCTGGCAGGTGCCCTGCCCTGCTGGGGGGTGAGGGTGCAAGGGAACATGCGTGGGGGCCTGCTGACAGGTGCCCCTCAGTGCTGGGGGGTGGGGATGCAAGGGGACATGAGTGGGGGCCTGCTGGCAGGTGCCCTGCACTGCTGGGGGGGTGGGTGTGCAAGGGGACATGAGTGGGACATGAGTGGGGGCCTGCTGGCAGGTGCCCCTCAGGGGTGGGGGGTGGGTGTGCAAGGGGACATGAGTGGGGGCCTGCTGGCAGGTGCCCTGCACTGCTGGGGGGTGGGGGTACTTGGCGACATGAGTGGGGGCCTGCTGGCAGGTGCCCTGCACTGCTGGGGGTTGGGGGAGCAAGGGGACATGAGTGGGACATGAGTGGGGGCTTGCTGGCAGGTGCCCCTCAGTGCTGGGGGGTGGGGGGGCAAGGGGACATGAGTGGGGGCCTGCTGGCAGGTGCCCTGCACTGCTGGGGAGTGGGGGTGCAAGGGGACATGAGTGGGGGCCTGCTGGCAGGTGCCCTGCACTGCTGGGGGTGGGGGTGCAAGGGGACATGAGTGGGACATGAGTGGGGGCCTGCTGGCAGGTGCCCCTCAGTGCTGGGGGGTTGGGGTGCAGGGGACATGAGTGGGGGCCTGCTGGCAGGTGCCCTGCACTGCTGGGGGGTGAGGGTGCAAGGGGACATGAGTGGGACATGAGTGGGGGCCTGCTGGCAGGTTCCCTGCACTGCTGAGGGGTAGGGGTGGAGGGGGTCATGCGTTGGTGATCAGTAGTGCAAGCTGACATGTGGCTTGGCTGGGGGGCATGCCCATGGTGGATGGGCTGCCTGCGGGACATGACCAGGGGTGCAGGGTAGTCCCCTGTCGTGTGGGCTGCCTGCAGGGGCCATGGAGGGTGTAGAGGGAACTCCTGGGAGGACCCACACTGCCAATTCACATGTAGGACTCCCCTGCACCCCAGATATACACGTACCCCACTCGCACAGGGCCTGTCGCATGTGAAACTTCCCACGCACCTCCGAAATACACGTATCCCGCTCGCCCAAGGCCAATCGCGTGTGAAACTTCCCGCGAACCCCAGATTTACAGGTACCCAGGCCAATCGCGTGTGAAACTTTACGCGAACCCCAGGAATACACGCACCCCACTCACACAGGGCCTATCGCGTGTGAAACTTCCCACGAACCCCAGATTTACACGCACCCCGCTCGCCCAAGGCCAATCGCGTGTGGAACTTCCCGCGCACCCCCGAAATACATGCACATGCTATTTTTGACACAGCGGTGTTTGTGTTTGTCGCGTACCCCTTTGCACGTCATCTGTCCCAGAGGGCCACAGTAAGGGACAATCATCAGAGCTGTATATACATGCTTTTTGTTAGCGCACATTTTGGCACACATTTTTTTTTAATGCACAGGGATGCTAGCGCCTGCCTTCGTGTGGCGGACGTGTTTAGGCCTGTGCGCCTCTTCGCCCGTGCGCTGGTTTGCCCTATTCGATTCCATGAAAACGTGTTGTAGGCGAGCGTGTGGGCGTTCCGCGCACTTGCCTCCTGTACTTCCCCCGTGACGCCCACATTTTCACGCATTGTTCCCCATTCCGCGTGTCACGCCCCGTGTTACGCCTACTTTAGATAAAGCATAGATGATATGTGATTAGTAATAGAATGACAATGCAATGAATTATCTAATGATTGCACGCTCTATCTGATTGCTACCACAGGTGTATGCTCAGTGAAGCAGGTTGTGAACCGTAATGCATAATGGAATAGTGGATTTAAACGGATAATGCTTATGAGAAAGTTTTTATTTTTAAGATATTTAGCGAAATTGTAAAAAATGCAGGGTGTGTTCCACATTTTCATCATCAGCTTTTGAATTATTCTTATGTACTGATCTGTGAATTCTTTCAAGCTTTTCATGTGAACGTTTGTGTAGATAAGTTTTCCTATGTTATATAATGCACATCAAGATTCTGTAAATACTGTCAACCCTTGCTTTTACATTTCTTGCATACATTAAGTTGACATTTCAGAAGAGAGTGAAGGTGCTCTAAGCAAAGCTAGCTAGAACCTTACCACTTCAAGGCAGGTTTTGGCATCAGATATATAGTATGCTTACAGCTCCAGCTTCTTTTCATGATTCGTTGATGTAAATAACATCTTGAGAGGGAGGCTGAAATGGCTAGCCAACTATGAGTTAAGAGAAATCATGCACCACAATGGAAACATCTCATAAACATGTCTATCCCTCAGGTCACCCACCAACTAAGGAACACTTCTGGGTACCCTATTGTGGTGAATGATTAGTCTCTATCAACTACCTTTTGTATTCCTTGTAAAACCTTGAATAACTGTGCTGCCACTCAAGCCAAACATGTAATCTCAGTTCCTGAATGATCCCAATTACCCACTCATCTGGAACTGCATTACTTCTTCAATTACTACCTATTGCTTTTTGGCTTAGAAAGTGGATGAATATGACCTTAAGGAATATAAGAGAACTACTTTAATCCAGGGATCAGAGTCACTTCTGCACTGATTCTCCTAAATCTCACAGCAGCCGTTGTCATTGTTGACCACTGAATTTGAATTTGACAGTCTTGTTGAGATACAACTATGCCGCTTTCTCTTTTCTCACAAGACACAACTGCCAGCTTAAATGTGTTTCTTTGTCATGCACACAGCACTATGTACCATGGAATACACAAGGCTAGAACAATGGATACTCACCGACAAACTCCCTTGCCACATGGTGATCAATGAGATGGTCCTCAGCTGGTTGAAATCATACTCTGCTAATCACCACCAATGTGTACAAATTAATTTGTCACGATCACCAACTCTACCCATCAGCTGTGGAGTTCTGCATATCCATCCTCTCCACCTTGATCTTCAATATTTACATGGAACCACTTTTTAATTTTTATTTTTTTTATTTTTTTATTTGTATGAATCAAAATAAAAAGATTGATTTTTACAAAGAGCTTGTCACTGTCCATGTCTGTTAAATGTCTTTTTGTTGATTTTGTTTACATGAGATGCAAAGTTGCTAGGGTTTTCAGCCTTCTACGGCCTCTTCAAACTGGTATTAGTGAGTGGAAGATATGATTAATCATGATCTCTATTCATTCGCAGCTGCTACCTCTAGGTTTCGCGAAGTTGTGAGGGCAAACGTCGCGTCCTGACTTTCTGCTGTCATTTCTGGAGAGGTCAAAGTGTCCAGTTTTGCCATGATTTGGTGAACTATTTGCGTGGTAGCCGTTAGCCAGGTCGGTCTATCTCCACTAGTCATTCTTGACCTCCAACAAAGTTCAATGTCTAAAGAAGGGTCCAATGAGAAGTGTCGCATGTAGGTGGTCCTAATTGGTTTGGTTTCTGGGCAACCCAGTAGGAGATGTCGAACTGTCTCTTTTTTGTTTGTATTGTGACATAATCTGCAGTGTGATAGAGTTGACATACCCCTAATGGCTTTAATTTCATTTGTAGGCAACAAATTCAATCTCACTCTTAGAATACAGTTTCTTGCTTTTCTGTTGGGAAATTGTTTGATGTATCCCTGTAATTCATTCAGTTTCTTTGTATTCGGTGGCAAGTGTTGAGTTAGCTTGTTTTCTGAAGCTTTTGCCAACGTCTTAATCCAGTCTAGCTTTTAGTTTTTTTCAGAATTTTTCCCGGATTTGTGATCAAGTCATTCTCGTCACATTCAATTTCTTTTAGCAGTCTTGAGATGTAGGTCTTCCAGGATTGTAGAATTTTGTTAGACTCGGCTGCTAGTTCGATTTTGATCAGTCTGTATAGCAGTGGACTTTCAGGAAGTAAGATTTTTCTGTAAAGCCTTAGTGAATTACAGTTCAACGTCCCTTGCTGGGACAGAAGACTCAGTTCCCTTCGAATTGATGCTACTGGCGTAGACGTAGGAAGGCCGAGAACAGTTCGCAGGTAATAGGCTTCAAGTTTTGGCCAAATTTCACGCGGGAGCAATATCATTGCTTCAGTACCGTAGGTTAGAGCAGAAACCACCTTCATTTTGTAAAAATCAATTGCCGGGATCGTAGAAAAGTGACCCAGCTTATGATCGATAGCTTTTCCTTGTGAGGCAAGTTTCCTGGTTTTTGTTCTCAGATGATCTTGCATGGCTGTTTCTTTTTTGGTGTTGTCCAGCACAATACCCAGGTACTTGATGTTTTGAACTTTTTCGATCTCCTCTGATTGGAAAAAACACTTTAGTTTTTCAGTTTTCTTCGTTGATTTTCCCAAGGTAAGTATTTTTGTTTTGGTTTTGTTTACTTCCAGGTTATTTGCTGTAGTATACCCGTACAGGTTGTCCAGTTGACGCTGTAGACCTATGGGTGTTTGAACTATCAGTATAAGGTCATCAGCGCAGAAAATTCTGCTAATGGTGTGTTGACCCACCCGGGTTGGGAAGGCTCTCACAGAGGCTTCTGAAATTTGAAAATCACTGAGGTAGACCAAAAAGAGGGAGGGAGCCAAGGGGCATCCCTGTTTGACACCTCTTTGGGTTGCTTTTGGTTTTGATAGCAGGCCTTTGTAGATCAGTTTTCATATATAGTGCTTTAATGGGGTTCAGTATGGACTCAGGGCAAGACCAGGTTTTCAGTTTCCTCCAAAGCGCAGACCTGTCGACTCTGTCAAATGCTTGGGAAAAGTCTATGAAGGCCAGATGTAACCTAGGCCCTCCTTCGAGCATTTTGATTTTCAGTATACTTATCAGAAGAATATTGGCTGTAGTTCCCAAGTTCTTTTTAAATCCAGATTGAAATGGATCATTACATGCGGCGTTCAAGGCCCATTGTTGGAATCTTTTCAGTAGCAAAGCGCCGAATAGCTTTCCTATTGGATCAAGGAGCGCTATGGGGCGATAGTTCACTGGATCGTTGATGTCTCCCTTCTTGTATATGGGTACAATTGTGGCTGTGGTCCAAGAAACAGGAATTGATTTTGATTCCGCACATCTTGAGAAGACTTGACAGATAAAAGAGGACCAAGCTTCTGGGTTGGATTTCAGGTCTATATTTGTAATACCTTCGGGGCCAGGAGCCCTTGAATTCTTCAGGTTGACGATTAGGTCGAAAATTTCTTCTTGATCGCTGATTTTTACCCAGGGTAGTTCTTGACTCTCTAGTGTAGCGGGTTTCTGGCCCCAAGGTAGACCAAAAGTTTTCTTTATGTATTTGTCCCAAGTTGCTTCTCCAATAGCGTTTTCAATGCTTGCACTACTGGTAGATGATTTGGAGTTTATTAATGACCAGAAATCTTTCGAATTTTTTGTGCAGATGGCTCTCAAAATAGCTTCGGAGTCTTGTTGATATAGAGTTCTGCGATGAGATTTTAGCCAGGAGCGGTAAGTGGACTTCACTTTCCTTTTCTCCCTCTTTGCTTGGTTAACTTCAAGTTTTCCGGCAATTCTAATTGCTTAGCGGTATTCTCTTTGTTTTTCCACTAGCCGTGTGTCATACGAATGCTTTGATTCTAGGGGGAGAGATATCGTAGTACCAGGCTTCCTATATGTTGTTAGCAAGGGCCGTAATCGGTCTCAAACTCCAGGTTATTTGTTTTGGCCTTACTGTACTTATTGGGTAGTTCTATAATATCTTTCGCTGTAAGGCGTAATCTGTTTCCCTGAGGATTTAGTTCCACCTGGTAGTTCAACGATTCAACTGCTTTGTTGGAGCTTTGCCACGTTGTAATTAGAGGGTTGTGATCACTTGCCGTTGTTTGTTTCACCTTGAAGTCTAAGATCAAGTTCAAGAAAGGGCGTGATAAGAATATGTGGTCAATTGATGACTCGGAAACCCCATTTGACCAGGTCGATGTTCGTGACTTGTCTGGAAAGACCGTGTCTAAATTCTGGAACTGTCTAGACTTCATAAGGTCGAGCCACTGACTTCCTCTTAAGACGGCAGGGGTTATGGCTTTTTTTGGTTTTTGTTGGGGACATGCTGCATGTAGATCACCGCAAATTAGTATATGCGTCACTTGGTGGACTGTCAGAATCTCGTCTATTTCTAGTTCCATTTCTCTAAGGAAAGTAGTCACTTCTGTTTTTGCTGGATTCCAGTATATATTTAAAATAGCTAAAGATGCGTTTTGGTCTTTCTTGTCGTGATTGCTTTGTTGGGACCACTTTAGAACTACTAGAAGGTGTTGGTTGGCTCTTAAGACTTTTTCCAGTTGTAAGCCGTGCCCCATGCGGATGGCTGTCAAAAGGCCAGAAGATGGCCAGCCTTTCGTGCTTTTTAAAGCTGGCGCCAAGACAAGTTCGTAGCCATCTAAAGTCGGTAGTTTTGTTAGCCACGTTTCTTGTAGACATAGTATATCATAATCCCCTAGATGGATTTCGCCTGGGTTGGTCAAATGGTAGAAACCCCTCGTGTTCCAAGAACATAGACGGATTTCATGTCTACCCACGACTGTTGTCTGGTGGTCTATATGGCTGTTTTCCGAGTACTTGAGTTGCTATTGAATTTTCTTTGATGTTAGTGCTTTTGGAAGCCAAGCCCATAGGCTTGTTGCTGTAGACTTGGTCAAATTTCCAGTTTTGTCCAACGTTGAAGGTTGTTCCGGTTGGCTGAAGGTCTTGCGTAAGTTATCTCTAGATGGAGTGTTTGTAGAGGACATTCGAATATTCAGGTTCGATTTTGGTCCTGTTGCATCGTACTTCGAGATAGATTTGACTCGCCCCTTTGGACTGGTAAAGCGTGGGTTTTAGTGTCGCTGTTCTCACTCTGCTCTATTCTGGCCGTCAACGGTTCCCCATTTCTTTGGCATGTTTGGGTAATTGAATTCGTTTTTGAATAGTCTCCTTGGGATTTTCCGTTTCCCCTCGGGGTGAGGGGTTTAGTGCGCGAGTGATCTCTGCTGTTTGTTGTTTCTGTGAGGTCGTATCCCATCTTTAGTAGATTTTTTGCTTCTCTTCTTAGCAGGTCTTTGATTGTTGTTGAAGAAATGTGCAGATATGTTTGTGCCTTACCTTTCCTGTGGCTTGGATCAACTATCCTTAGGTCATTCATATTAATTATCCTCAGCTTGGGCACATGATTGAATAGTATTAGTACTGAGCTTCTATTCAAAATCACGTCGTCATGGTTTCCTGGAATTTGTTCTAGTTTGAGGACCCACAGTCGTTCTTGAGGGGCTTTGGAGATCTTTTTGTATTTGTCTGTTTTGGATCTGTAATGCAGAACCTCGATTTTTTGTTTTTGGTTACTTTGTTCAGGTCTTTCTTCGCTAGACTTTTTTCCTTGTGATTGCACCTCTTTCGAGGCTTCATGGCTCCGAGCGTGATATCTTTGTGTGTCAAACCTTGAACTAGTGTCCCTCACCTTGTAGGAGCTCGTTGTTAGTTTTTGTTGGGTTGTTGGCTGAAGTTCCGTTGCTTTCGGTTCCAGCTTCTTTAAATTTTGAATTGTTTTGTTACGACGTTCTTCTAATGTGAGGAAGGGTACAAGTTGGTTTAGGCGCACTTCTTCTAAGGTGGCATCTAAGCTGGAATGATGGCCCACTAGAATTTCTGTTTTTCCTTGCGATTTAGCTATTTCCTCGATGGTGTCTGATGGATAGCCTTCCTCTAAGTGCAGGCTAATATTCATCAACGATTCCTGGATCATGAAGTCTTCAGTCGTTTTGGGAGAATAAGTGGCTGTGTTCTGGGGGGTGGGAGTGCTCTGGGTTGCCGAGGGAATAGTCTCCACTCTAGCACATTCTGGGTCGACTCTGTTCGGTTTAGTTCTGGGTTTAATTGAGGGTTCCTGTTGTTTCTTGGGGTTGGAAGGTTGGACATCGCTCCTTTTGCTTTGGTCCTTATCCGTTTTCTTTTTGGTAAAGATCTTGTAGGCTTGTTCAGTGCTTTGGCTCTTGAAGGGGTATCCAGTGTCTGGGGTGAAGGTGTCGTCTACTACCAGCACAACTTCCTTTTTCTCATCTTGGCCTCTAGGTTTTGTTATAGAATTCGTTTGGCTTGTGTCGGTTTGGGTTTGACAGTTTTTGATGGTAGTTTTCACTGTCAAATCTATGAACGTGGAGGTTTGTTCTCCCACCTCTCTCGTGGTTTTATTATGCAGTGAATCGGCAAGTTTTGGATTTTCCTTTCTCGCTTTCTGTTGTGATGGAGTAAAATAAAGGTTTTGATCTTTTGCTTGTTTCAGACGCTCTTCGTGGACCATCACATAGCCCTCCAGGAAAATGAGTTTAGTGTACATCATCGCATGAATTGAAGTGTGGTCTTTGAGAGTCTCATTTAAGGATTCATAAAGTTTGGTGAATGGGGTGATGCCTATCGAAATTGCAGACATGATGGAAAAAATGTCTGTTTTTTTTCGCTGATGGAGTTTTTGAAGGCGATTTGGCTTGGTTGCTACGACTTCTTTGAGGCGAAAAAACAGTAGAGGCCGTCTTGTAAGATTTATGATAATGTCTTGTGGAGGGATGGTCGAGAGAGTGTCTTCTCTGAGAAGGCCTGGCTGGTACTCTAGAAATTGATTTTGGGCTTTCCGTCTCACAACCAGTGCTTCTAAAATGTTCTTTGTCCACTGTAAGGGCGCTATTTGGCGTTAGAGGTTGGGCCAAATCCGCCGTCGGAATAGAATCATGCTTTTCCTGGTCTGGAGGAGGTCCAGAGTCTGACCAAGAGATTTGTGGATCGGGCTGAAGATCTTCCGATCTGGGAATTGTTAAAACCTGCTCTTTTGTGGTCACCGGTGTTGAGTTCTTGACTGGTTCATTTGTATTGATTGGTAGGCCAACATCGTGCTCCTTGTCATTGCTTTTGTTGGAAATTTCCCCGGTTGGTGCTTTTGGTTGTACGGGGTGGTTTGTTTGGAGCTCTCTCCCCTTCTCCGTCTGGGGCTGAGGTTTCTGTTTTAACGGTGGTGGCGTAGCCTCTGAGGTGTCGGAAAGTTGCTTCTACTTTTGGTGTAAAATAGCAGTAGCTAAAGTCGCCAATGTTTGTGGGTGGTGAGTCAGTTGCACAGTCTTCCTGTATTTTGACGGTGGGGGGTTTTCTTCTAGTGCTTCCAAAATTTCAGTGTCCGTAAGCTCTAGAGTGCGATGAGAGTATTGAGAATATTGAGAAGTTTTTGGATTGAAAAATCTGGTGAGCAGGTTTTGTGAGGCAGTGTTTTGCATTGCCTTACCTGACCTTTTCGAGTAGGCTGTTAGGCCGTTGTTATTAGTTATCCTTGTGACTAAGCCCTTATTTAAAAGCAACCTTCTTTTTTTGTTGTCTTTTTTACCGCCTTTAAGGCGTTTCTTTTCTGTTGTTTTATGAGCTGCCGGTGAGTGTCTAGGGCGTTTACTTTGTTTTGACCTGGCCGGCGTTGAAGTAGTGCACAACTTATCTGGATTTTCCTGGTCATTGCAAGCGAGTTCCTCATCCTGGTGGAGAGACTCGGGGGGAGTCCTCAGTGCCGAGGCAGATGACGGTGGGTCGCGCCCCCGCGGGGTGGGGTCTTCTTTTTCAGCAGCCGCGTCGCTGTGTATGAAGGCTACAACTGTGACGCGGATGCAGGGTTCGACCTCTCCGGACTCGGCAATTACTGGGCCTTCTTCGTGCGGCTGACTTCGGTTTTTGCCGGTCCTCGAGGCTGCATCGGAGGCTGAGGCCTTGGACGACGGCAACGTACATCCTCGTGGGCCTGGATCCTCTCCCCTGGATGGCACGGACCTAATATCTCCTCCGGGACCAATAGGTGAGGGCGCCAGAGGGAGAGTGATCGCAGGGTCCACGAGGTACCCGGTGAGTCGGGCCTCAAGATGTAAGTCCTCTATGATTGATGTTGCAGAAACTCCTGGCTCTGGTTCCGGCATCGTTTCTCGTTGTTTTTCTTCCGTCGAGAGCGCCGAGGGGGCCGTAAGAACGGCTTCTTTCCTCCGTTGCTGTTTATAGTTGAGCAGTGTCGTTGCCGGCTTATCAGTTTTTCCTGTTTTTCCATATGAGCTACAAGCTGTGGAAAAACAGTATACTTGATTTTGTTTAGTGTTTGTCAGTTCTTCTAAAATAGAGGGGGACGCGAACTGCGCATCCAGCGTTTTGCTTCCAAGTCAGTAAATGGTGAGGTTGGGGAGGTGGCAGTCCTCGCAGCCTCGCCTGCCATGACTGCAGGACTGCCACTCGCTGCCACTCCGCGTCCGCTCCGCAGACTGTAGAGGTAGTTATAGAGTAGTTGAGAATTGGCTCCACCTCCTATGAAGACAGGGAAAGCAGACTCTTCAGGCAAGGGATACTACAGGACTGCCACTCGCCGCCACTCCGTGTCCGCTCCGCGGACTGTAGAGGTAGTTATAGAGTAGTTGTGAATTGGCTCCACCTCCTATGAAGACAGGGAAAGCAGACTCTTCAGGCAAGGGATACTGCAGGACTGCCACTCGCCGCCACTCCGCGTCCGTTCCGCGGACTGTAGAGGTAGTTATAGAGTAGTTGAGAATTGGCTCCACCTCCTTTAAACACTGCTGCATCTACAGCGATTCATTCCACTTTGAACACTACTACTACTAATAATAATAATAGTAATAATAGTGGTAATAATTATAATGATAATAATAGTCTAAATTCCAGGTACATCCAAAATCTAAATGGAATAGTTCATGAAAATCATGAATAACCTGAAAGGGTTTACCTGTGACTCATAAAACTCTAGGATCTAATCTAATAATGACAGTTCCACAGTTCAACTATTATCACAAATCCATCTCCATGGTATCAGGGTCAACCTGGTTCTGACAAAGGCAAGTCTTGTTTATACAAGTTAATGTTAAAATCTAAACCATTTGCTTTAGTTATTCAATGTATTGTAATGACCGTCTGCTGCCTTACATTTACAATCGTCTAGTGCACAGCTGCCCTTGGCCTACATCACCTGGCTGCCTCTATACAACAGACTATTCATAAGCAAATCACACTATGATCTAGATGCCGATAATTAAAGAAACCATTGGCTTTGTGCATTTATTCTAGAAGATTACACACATGCATGCACAACACTGCTAATAATGCAAGGCAGCGTTTCTATTTACAGTGGGTCATACGTCACTTTGGGGAAGCCAAAGTTAAATATGGGATCAAAAGCGCAGAATACCATGCAACTGCAAGTCTATTATAATGTGCTGTTCAGAACCGAACAATACTTTTCAACTAAGCGCAGTTTCATTTGTGTGGTCACATCCCGGGCTTAACTCACACTACACACTGGCTAGGATGGGAATGTAATCACACACTGACCTGATGTTCAGAGCTCCTATTTCATCAGCTGAAATGTAGCTCACCTGTACTTAGGAGTTACTGTAATGAGATATGCATCGACTGTGCACTCGGAAACAGAAGAGAAACATCGTGTTCCCAACTCAGTCACAGTGACCTTTGGTGTTTTACTAATTAGAATGTGGCCTGCGTATGTAGGCTAGATCAAAAACCTTATCAAACTCACACATGATGAGTGTTCCTGCGATTCTGTCTGACGAAATGACTAGTGCTCTGCAGGAGGGCAAGGATGACATTGGAGGAAGTATATATCATTAATGGACGTCTGACTGTAATGACGCTCATCAAGAACAAGTCAGTTCCAGCCGACATGTGTCACAAGTCACCTATTAGTACAGTTGAATTAAGACCACACCTGCTTTCTAAGCAGAACTGCAATTGTACATTGTTAGATTTTTTTATGTTAGCTTGTTCATTATGAAATGATTGTTGGTGTAGGTGTACACAAATTAATGTGTAACGTGTTTTATGTTTGTGCATATGCCACTTTGTACAAAAGGAAAGTGACCCCGCAGGTCCTTTAAGACAAGGTTACAGTATCTGAGATGGATGGGGATGCAGATCTTACTTAAACATCAATAATCAGACCGACTCAGGAAGTTTGGCAAAAACGCAGCTGTTTTAATTACACTTCGTTGATGTCCGTTGTACTCGCTGTTTTAACAAACTGTACTTAAAACAGGTGTGTTTTTGCCACCTTCCTGAGTCAGTCTGATTATTGATGTATGAGTAATATCTGCATCCCAATCCATCTCAGATACTGTTACCTCACCTTAAAGGACCTTCGGGTTCACTTTCCTTTTGTACAAGTTTGCTAAAATGCATTGTGGAACATCCAGATTCTATACATACATATAGACGGATTTTCACAAATTTGTGGTTTGGTCCCGAAAGCGTGCTTTTGTAAATTTGGTGAAAATCTATCCAGTAGTTTTCTTTAAAATGATCAAAAAGTAGGTCTAAAAAAATTAGTGATATCTATGTCCGCTCCGTGGAGACACTTCCCTGTTCGCTCCGCGGGCAGGACACGATTGGCTATTTGGCTCGTGTCACTGATGTATTCGCCATGCCCGCACTGTCCGGGATGTTCATAATTAGTGAAAATGAGGGGTGTCTTAAGGATAGTATTCCCGTCCGTGCTGTGCACAGGCAAGTTGAACCTGTTCTAAGCACACGCGCGGTGTCAGCGGACATTAAAATTGAGTATATGCCGCAGTTAAAATGTTTGATTCTATGGGTGTGATACTGCTTTATAAGCCACCATAGGTGTGATATGCTGCAGTGGTTGTGGCCAGGGCCTAGAGTCTTTAGTGCATGGCTGCAGGCTGTAGGCCGTAGGCCATACACCCAAGACTCTAGGCCCTGGCCCCAACCACCACAGCATATCACACCCATAGATCACACCCATAGAATCGAATATCTAACAGGTGGTTGTGGGCAGGGTCTAGAGTCTTGAGTGAAGTTATAAGTACTGAAGTTATTAGCCACCATGGGTGTGATATACTGCGGTGGTTGTGGCCAGGACCTAGAGTCTTGGGTGCATGGCCAAAGGCCATGCACCCAAGACCGAAGTTATAAGCACTGAAGTTATAAGCCACCATGGGTGTGATATACTGCGGTAGTTGTGGCCAGGACCTAGATTCATGGCCAAAGGCCATGCACCCAAGACTGAAGTTATAAGAACTGAAGTTATAAGGCAGCATGGGTGTGATATGGTGTGGTAGTTGTGGTTGTGAAATGCTGCATTGGTTGTGGCAGGACCTAGAGTCTTGGGTCCATGGGCAAAGGCCGTAGGCGTAGGCTATACACCCAAGACTCTAGGCCCTGGCCACGACCACCACAGCATATCACACCCATAGATCACACCCATAGAATTGAATATCTATCAGGTGGTTGTGGGCAAGGCCTAGAGTCTTGGGTGCATGGCCGAAGACCGAAGTTATAAGCACTGAAGTTATAAGCCACCATGGGTGTGATATGCTGCAGTGGTTATGGCCAAGACAGAAGTTATAAGCACTGAAGTTATAAAGCAGCATGGGTGTGATATGATGCAGTGGTTGTGGTTGTGATATGCTGCGGTGGTTGTGGCAGGACCTAGAGTCTTGGGTGCATGGGCAAAGGCTGTAGGCCTTAGGCTATAATGAGCAAAGGCCATGCACTCAAGACTGAAGTTATATGCACTGAAGTTATTAGTCACCATGGGTGGCTTAGAACTGCGCTCTCCGTGGATGAATTCTCACCAAACTTTGCAGAAAGTGTGAAATGGGTGGGCCCATATAGACAGTTAAAATGTTTGATTCTATGGGCATGATCTATGGGTGTGATATGCTGCGGTGGCCCTGGCCACAACCACCACAGCATATCACACACATAGGTCACACCCATAGAATCGAATATCTATCAAATGTTTGAAATCTACAGTTTCTGTACTGTTTGATTTGTGTATGTGATGTTTTGGCTATGTCATGTTATTAAGATGTTAGACTTTGGTAACAAGCACTGTAGTATAACGTATGCATGGAAGTGAACATTTTGTATTGTGGTGTATGGTTAGATGTTTGCTTCAGTGGTTCTGTTATGCAGCAGTATTTATGTGTTCTATTAGAATATACTTACTGTTTGATTTGTTGAGATTGGATATATTTTTTTCATGAGTTTGGCAACTGGAGTACATATTCGTTTTCAATTTCTGTGATAAAAGAAAAGAGCATGTTAATGTATGTATAGACTTATTGCATTGCATAATAGACATTTCAGCTTTTTTTACCCTCATATTTAGTTTACAAACCAGTGCACTGTGCAATTTTCTCAGTTTCTGTGTTTTTTTTTTCAAATCATTGGGTCTGTGGTAAAAAAAAACATGTTGGATTAAAAAAACCTTTTTTTGTTATGTTACAGTCTATTTGTTTGTTTGTTTTCAGTGTTCACTTGTTGTTTCTGGCTAATGTTCTATCTGTTGGCTTGTTGCAGATTTTTGGAGCAGTTAGATACCTGTTGGCGTATTCTAACTGTCTATTTTATGTTATAATTTAGTGGTATTCATTTATCTGTTTGGTTGTTATAGAATCTTGGGGCAGTTAGATACCTGTTGGCGTATTCTAACAGTTTATAGTTTTTTAATTGAATTTGTGTTAATGTTTAAAGACATGGGGCCTCATTCCGAGTACGGCTCTAACCAATGGCGCTATTAACGCCTTGGTTGACGCCGTACCCGGACCGGCAGCGCCTTGGTGGATGGCGGAATCACCGCCCCATTCCAAGGTTGGCGGGGCGGTAATTCCCCATTCACCAAGGCTCTTCCCCATTCCCAAATGAGCCCCCATAGGGCTCAATGGGAATGGGGAAGATGCAAATAACGGTGACCGTTTATTACGGTCACCGTTATTGGCTCGGAGGCCCCTTTGCGCCCTCGACTTTAACACCTGCTCAAAGCAGGCGTTAAGGGCGAGGGCGCAGAGGGAACTCGGAGTATGGCGGTAAGGGAATACCGCCACCGGTCTCGTTACCGGTGGCCGCTATCCCTTACCGCCATACTCGGAATGAGGCCCATGGTCTAGTAAAAAATGTTATTGTCCCTACGGGTCGGCCATGTTTTTTTAAGCCTAAGTGGCTCGATTTTAGAAAACTTTCCTATGGACCTTACCCGAATTTTCGTCCATTAAACGCACGCGAAAACAGGCACCAGGGAGCTGCCATTTTGTGATAATCCTATCACTTGCCGCATCGCCCTGGCTGACCTGCTTCTGTGGCACTAAATCAAATCCCCCGCCCCTGAGCCTGTCATCAGCAGACTCGTACCGCCCATTTCCCAACGCCAAAGCACGTCTCGTGTCAACAATCACTGCGCCTCAGCTAATGACGCGTCGCCATGGAAATGGAAGGACGCCTCTTTCCTCAATAAGTATAAACAGACAGTTTCACAACACACATCAGCAGATTTTCGATTCCATTCATCTCTCTGTGTTACTTTGAGTATTCTGTGACTCGTTTCTGTGCTCTGGTCAGCTACTTTCGCCGCTTGTAGCCCGAGTGAACACCTGTACCATCTCTGTAAATTATTTTACTTTGTTTACCACACAATGGCTTCAATAATGCCCTACATGTACGAGCCCGAGTATACCGAGGAGGAACTACTGGAAAGGGAAGCACTCAAAAACGAAGGGGATTTTGCGTGCTGGGGGGGCCCCAGATGAAGAGCCTGGGCCTAGTCGCATGGACGGCGTCTCCACCTGGTGCACATGCAATCGGTGCAAGCTAATGCCAACCGAGGACGAGAACTGCTGCTGCCGAGAAAACTCGGGATGCCTGGCCTACATTTCGGAAGGCGAGCACGACTGCAATGCATCACCGAGCTGCCATATTTCAGGGCAGCCTGCCTCACACGGGCCGTGTTGAGAATAATGATGGTGCTTAGGCACGAACTTCGCGCAACTGTTCGTTCTCGTAATCCGAGTAACGAGTAAGTATACTCTGCTTGTCATGCCACTCCTATTTCATGGTCTTCTACTATATCCAAAATTATATATTCATATCATAGTAACGCATGAAAGTTGTTCAATAGTGTGCATTCTCTAGATAGCATTTGTCCGTGCAGAATGACATTAGTTACAAGAATTGTTATTGACAACAAACGTTTATTAAACTTATCTTGGTCATTTAAAAACAGTTTGTTTCATTCCTTTTCACAGGTGGTACAGGCTGGTGGCCTATCGTTCCTTTACATGGTGGCTCCACGGGAGGCTTGGACACCGCGTTCGAAGAGTGATACCCGCCTATGCCGTTCGGCCATAAGAGAAACGTTCCCGAGTGACAGCGGTCAGTATAGGGGATTTTCTCTCGCTGTGCTGCAACCTGACCTGTATAATCTTTAAAGTCCTGTATTTTTGTGTCATGAAAATAAGATACAAAATAAAACACCACATATATTTTAACAATGGTTGTTTCGATTTTTTAAATGAATCAAGTGTGTCTCCATTAGGATGGAAGTCAGACATCTGTGCTCCGAATGGGTGAAGGTCTGGTCGCTGTGAAGCAGGGTGGTCACTATCTATCTAAGCTAACATAAAATATTCTCGATAATGCATGCACTAAATAACACTTGTTCAAAGTCTTTCAGTAGGTTATGTCTCTATAAAAGTCACACATATATCTATACTAACAATTACCATTGGATTATACAGGCCTTAGGTTAAGGGTCTTGACCACTATAATACACTGGTTGAAGTGTGGGTCTGTGCTCACAAGAATCTCTGGTATGTGGCATTTGTTATTGATAAGCAACGATATACTATCAATGGCAGTTCGCACCCGTGGATGAGCGCTGGCATGTGGGGCTGTCTGGGGCGCGAACGGCCAAGTTGCCAAACAACATGTACACTTCAAAAGGTATCCCACGCCAAGGGGCCATCGCTCACATGGCCTCCTCAGACCCCGTGTCTCCAGCCAGGCCTCCCCTTGAAGCAGGCCGCCCCCCTGCAATCCACATAAGTGTGTCTCCATTCAGCAGTCTTCCTGTGCCTTATCTGCACGCCCCAGGCCCCTCCATCCCACCCACCCTCTATCAAAGGCGGTTCGCGCCAGTGGATGCGCGCTGTCAGGGGCGCGAAAGGCCAAGGTGCCAAACTACATGTACACTTCAAAAGGTATCCCACACCAAGGGGCCATCGGTCACATGGCCTCCTCAGACCCCGTGTCTCCAGCCAGGCCTCCCCTTGAAGCAGGCCGCCCCCCTGCAATCCACATAAGTGTGTCTCCATTCAGCAGTCTTCCTGTGCCTTATCTGCATGCCCCAGGCCCCTCCATCCCACCCACCCTCTATCAAAGGCGGTTCGCGCCAGTGGATGCATGCTATCAGGGGCGCGAAAGGCCAAGGTGCCAAACTACATGTACACTTCAAAAGGTATCCCACGCCCAGGGGCCATCACTCACATGGCCTCCTCAGACCCCGTGTCCCTGGCCAGGCCTCCCCTTCAAGCAGGCCGCCCTCCTAAAACCACGACATACATACGTCATTCATTCACAAACACACCCCTGTTTCTAATACTTTATAAACCACTTGATATGTCTCATGAGAACATCTTTGTGCTTTGCAAGTCAACTCCTGAACGTGCTACCTGGCAACCACTGAGATCTACGCTAATCTGCTTGTTGTCGTGCTATCCATGAACTTCTGTGACCGCTTAGAGCAAACCCATAAGTGTGCTGCCTGTGGCCACCCACCTATTCTCCTGCAACATACTGCTCTGCTTGCTGAATTCAACTGTTTGTTGGTCAAGGTAAGGCCATGTATCCTAGTCATATTTCGCAGATTTTTTAAATTTGTATCTATTTGCGAGTAGAGTACACAATAGTGCTATGTTCATTGGTCTCATTGCTATTGACTTGAGTTTCCATTGCTATGCTATCAATGGATCTATTTATTTTCATCTTTATCTATTGTCATCGAATTGCATCCTTCGGGGGTCCAGTCTATAATGTAAGCATGTTTCCTTCTCATGCAAGAAAGAACATCCAAGGGACGAGTCACATGTTCAGATTTTAGTCACATCATTTATACATTTATGCAATTTATGCAAATACTAAGCCGCACATAATGAACTGGTATAGTTCCTGTGACCAAAACAAACCTTGCATTGATCATTGTATGATTCATTTACTTTTGTATCAAATCTTTATTCATGAAGATTGTATAATAATGTCGATATTTACTTTTCAGATTTATCAACAATGCCTGTCTGTTCGATTAGCGGTTGCCCTTCGAAGACCCATGCGAAATCTGAAGGCACTACAATGCAAGTATTCCCGAAAACTGTTGATCGAATAAGAGAATGGGTCAGACATTGCGGATATCAACTGGATGAGCTGGAAAGTAGAGTCCAACAAGTCTTACAGGACAAGAGGGGTGATCGATACTGCATCTGCAGCCGGCACTTTTCGTTGGACATGTACACAACATCTTGGGTAACAAAGAAGAATAAATGGCGAACGACACGGAAATTGCTCGAAAACGCTATTCCCACTCTATTTGTCCACATTCCGCCACCGGTGAGTCAAGTGTCCGGATTTAGCTTTAGGCCTTTGCGTAGTGTGTAGGTAGCCGAATGGATTAATTGATATTGTAGGTGTTCTATCCCTTGTAATAATTTCAATATTGATATGAGTGTATAGCTTTTTGAATAATGACATTTATCAATATATTCTTTTTCGATTTCATAACCCATAAACAAAATGTATATATATGGGAACAGGGAACTGTGCTGTATTGAGCATTTTTCAAGTATTCTGTCACCTTACATGGCTATTTTTAATATTGGCATTTCATTATCCATCATTAATTTACCTTTACAACTTCTTGACTATCCCTTGAATCTGAAGCAAGAACATTCTACATCCTTGACGTGGTCGCAGTTATCAACCACTTCTAGCGCGTATCAGGTAATCTTACTAGGCTAATCCGCTACAGACTTGTTTTATGCATGTCAAGTAATAGTTTTATTTTACTGTGTAATTATTTTACCAAATGTTTGGTTAGTGGTTTCCAATTGATATACACCTTAGTTATCGTCCACTGGTGTTTGTTTTCAGTTACAATTAGTGTTATCCATACTAATGCAAGTACTGTCTTTCAGGGAGATGCTGAAGCGTCCGCCACATCTACAACATGTCTAGATGTTCTTCACCAGCAAGAACTATGGATACTGACAGCTCCATCGAACGTCATCATCAGAGCTGGAATTCTTGTCGTTGGATTGTTCTACAACCTTTTTCATTCGTGGTTAGCCGTTGATATGTACCTGTGCTGTTGACCACAGGTGTGTTATGTTTTCACTATTGTAATCCTCACTAATGCAAGTACTATGTTTCAGGCAGTTGATGGAGCGTCAACCCCTGCACTTGATGCAGAGCCTGACATTCAAGTAATTCCAGGGGAAGTGGAAGCGGGACCATGCGTACACGAATCGGCGCAACAGCTTTCGGAAGTGTGCACTACATTTGCAACATCCATAGATATTCTTCAGCAGCACGAGGTATGGATACTGACAGCTCCATCATGCGTGATCATATAACGTGATTCCATTTGCTATACTTTCTTCCCTATTAACACAAGTGCTGTGTTTCAGGGAGACGACGGAGCTTCCACTACAATCACAACATCCCATTTAGATGATGCAGATGTAAATAAATCGGAGAAATAAGTCGATGAAATGTGATCATATTTAGATTTTCCTTGATTCTTTTACACAATGCATCATTTGTGGTTATCTCTTCATATGTATCTGTGCGTTCGACCCCAAGTGTGTGTTATGTTTCCAATATTGAAAACCATACTAATGCAAGTACTGTGTTTCAGGGAGACGACGGAGCTTCCACTACAATCAGAACATCCCATTTTGATGATGCAGATGTAAAGGAATCGGAGAAATAAGTCGATGAAATCTGCATTTGTATATTTTCCTTGATTGTTTTAGACAATGCATCATTTGTGGTTATCTCTTTATATGTACCTGTGCCGTCGACCCCAAGTGTGTGTTATGTTTCCAATATTGAAAACCATACTAATGCAAGTACTGTGTTTCAGGGAGATGCTGATGCCTCCTCTCTAATACAACCATTCATGGCAGTCCATGCGGAGCCAGAGGTATGGATACTGACAGTTCCATCGAAATAGATCATCACAGGTTGAATACTTGTCGTTTGATTGTTGCACACAATGTTTAAATCCTGTTTGGCTATTGAGATGTACCTGTGTGTTCGTCCACACGTGTGTTTTATGCTAACAATATATTGATACATAGTAATGAAAGTACTATGTTTCAGGGAGGCGATGAAGCCTCATTCCATGCTGTCTATGCGGATACAGAAAATATAGTCGTTGCAGCGCAAGAGGAAGGAAGGACATGTGGAAACGAATCAGAGCTACAGCGTGCAGATGTTGAAGGTCAAGTCAAAAAAGTTGCAAAGAAAAAAAAACAAAAAAAGGTTAGTTACAAACAGTTCATAACTTTAAAAAAACGTTTGCGCTGGGGACTATTTATGTTTTTTTCCAGTCAATTGGACTACACTTTATCTTGTGTTTAAACTGAACATCCCTTTTCCAATCTCTCCTCTAGTTACCTGTGGGTGTCAGAACTATACATACACAGACAGTGAAGCGAATGAGAGATGTTGCTTGCCAGACCATGTACACTATGGAGGAACTATTAATTGAGGTGAGGCGTGTTCAGGCTCGAGATGCTCATGTCCAATGGCCAGAACATGAATTAACTGTGTTTGGAGAATACAGCAAAGTTGCATTGGACCATTGCTACAGTGCGACCGCACCACCACAAGAAGATGATATTGAATGTATTGAAGATAGCTCAGAGGTAGTTGCAGATCAATTCACACAATCTACACCCGCCAAAAAATGCCACCCAAAAACATGTCGACATTGTTGTGTTCTCCCATCAATGTTGAAGTAGGAGATGTCGAAATGGCAGAGAATGAACCAGCCGCAGCATCCATAGACGCATCAGAACTTGATAGCAGCAGCGATATTACTTTCCAATGTGTTGAAATCTCCGCAACGTCACAGGCCGAAACAACGTTGACGCAGGATGACAGTCTAATGAAAGAGAGCAAATACATTGTATTCAAAAGTTGTTTGATGGATATTATAAGTATGCTGAAATGTGGGCATTCGGTTAGAGGGAAAGTATGTGGGAAGCTATTGATTAATGTGACTCGTCAAATAAAAGGCAGTAACGTCAAAATAAATGCCGCCTGTCGATTAAATCGTAGGTTCTCATGGTCTGCACAAACGATGCTGGGGAAAATGCCTGCAGGCAATCTACTGTGTGCAGCTGCATCACTTTTTAGTGGCTCCAGTTTTAGAAAGTTAGAGGCTTTCTTTCAGTTTGTGGGACTCCATTTCATTTCTAAATCGCTGTACTACATATACCAACGTGATTATCTGTTTCCGGCCATTAGTGATGCTTGGAAAATTGAACAATTGTCTCTAGCAAGTACATTCGAAGGGAAACGTTTCAGGCTAGCCGGCGATGGACAGTGCGACAGCCCTGGATTTTCGGCCAAGTACTGCACCTACCACTTTCAGGACATGGATAGTAAGAAAATTGCGAGTTCGGTGGTCGTGCAGATAACACAATGTACATCCTCAGTGGCCATGGATTTATAACTAGGATTTATAAAATCAGTGCAATATCTACAATCAAGGGGAATGCACATCGACCTCATAGCCACGGACAGACACATTTCAATTGCCAAGACAATGAGAGAGCAGTTCCCGCTTATTAATCATCAATTTGACGTATGGCATCTTGTTAAATCAATCAGTAAGAAAATCTCGGCTGCAGGAAAAAAAAAAGGTTTTGAAAGTATTTTGCAGTGGTCCCAGTCTATCACCAACCATCTTTGGTGGAGCTCAAAACTTGTGAAGGGTCAGTTGAAATACTACTTGAAAAATGGCGGTCACTGATGCACCACTGTACCAACGTTCACCGCTGGTCAGAAAACCTACATTTCCACCAATGTGAACATGACCCTTTGTCCCCAGAGGAGGCAAGGAAGAAGAAGTGGTTGATTCCATCTTCACCGACACACTAAGCCATTGAGAAGATTGTTTTCGACAAAACTCTATCAAGAGATTTGAGAGGACTGACAGAATTCTGTCACACAGGAGATTTGGAGGTGTTCCACAATAAAGTACAGGCCAAAGCGCTTGCAATTTAGCTTTCGGGGCATGAAACATCGCACTCTACTTGCGGTCTTGGCCCATAACAGCAATGTTGGACGTGAACAATCTAGGACTTGGGGTATAGTAACGATGCCCTCTACACTAAGGTGTTTTCAAAACGAAGTAAGCAATGGGTGATCAAACCAGTCTATGATGAAATGCAGTTCGACTTTGTGAAAGGCCTTATTGTTGCTGTGTTAGAGAAGCACAGATATGGAATTTTGGACGTTTCTGTGCAGAGCAGTGATCCATTGCCACCGAACATTGCAACTGTGCCATGTCCACCCGAAGCACAGCTGGTTGTGAAGTACAAATCCCGGTTTAAATAATTGCAATACGATTGTCTTTTTGTAAATAAATGTTATTGTACAGTGTACCTGTAACCCTAACCCCTACCTTCACCGTCATGGGTGGCGAACAAGCTGGGTGTCATCTTTGAATTCTCTCTATTCACCTCATATATGTGTATGTATATATTTTCTCATGTCTCATCTCATGTAAATGTAAATGCTGCGCACTGTTGCGCACTGTTAACGGAGGGGAGGCAAATAATAAAACAAACAAACAAACAATAAATCTCACTTTTAACTCAAGTCCTGTGGTACTTTATACTTTCCCTGACCTTAGTTATGATTCTTTGTGGCTGCAAAGCTCCCAGACAATGGGGACAAAACTGGGGGCCTTAGAATGCGCCAAGCGGGCCGTGGCATTTGGGCGAGAAGCCAGTTCGCATTTGCACATTGTGGCGCACTACATAGAGGGATTCTAAACTTCAAGTTCTCACAGATGCCTTTACTACGGGATGTTGCAAATAAAGAATGAAAATAAAGAATGCAAAGGACAGCGGCTTTGATTTTCATCTCACGCCCAGAAGAGGCCCACAAGTCGCACTGGAAGTATAAGGGTCTATTGTTTTTTGACCTTGATACAGGGACCATGCCGAAAGAACTTCATTTGAAGGGGGTGCGCAATAAAGAAAGAGATGATAAGGCAGAAAATTCAGAAACTAGACCCAGTTTCATTTTAGTTCAATATACGAAAAATCGTTGTCAAGAGCACGGTCGGATTTACAGACTGCATTATGCAGAGACACAATGGAAATTTGAAATATAATGTGAGTAAATCTTTAGACGCTTTTATACCGGAATGAAGAATTAATGAATGGATGCATGAATAAATGAATGAATGAAGAGCTAGGAAAAGCAAGTAAAACGTGTTCGTAGAGGGCACATGGGCATGCAGGTCCACAGGTCTCACCGATCTCGGTCCTTGGCCCAGCCACTTTTCCCTGCACTACCTACCAGCACTACGGGACTGACTGTCTCTGTATCCTTCAGCCCCTTCTCCCAGCATTTACCTTGCACTTGCCACCAGCTGGCCCTATTATTTATCTTGTGTTCTACTAACCATGTACAGCACTTTTTCCCCCCTCTCCTCTTCCCCTTGCGCGATCTGAAAGACACCTGGCCCAGTAGGATCGTTGTCTGTCTGCCCTTGTTCCCCCCCTGCCTCGGCGCACCTTGAAACACTTGTGTATAGGCGCGTTACAAATGCCATATCATATATCATATCATTCCACACGCATGTAGACAAACTGTCGTTTCTCATTGTGTGTTGGCCTCGATTTATTTTGTTACTTTTCGCATTGATTTTAGAGCCGAACATACTCCATTGAACTATCCTTGCAAGCAAATAGTTTCTGATCGGCCGTAATAAATAAAATAATTTCTTTGTTTGCATAACAGGTATTTGACCCCGTTCTGCTACTGTCATTGGTTTGAGACACCGGCAGATAGTTTTTTCAACAGACACCTGCAGCTTCGTGTGAACAACTGGAGCACACTGACAATTTTATGGGATGATCGCCAAGGGCCCACATGCCCTTACGCTGTACTAGTGGCTAGAAGGAACATATCAACCTTTACGATGGACTAGTGCCTAGTTGATGGAACAGTCTTGCGGTTCACCGTGCTTACAAAGTGCTTCTTTTAACGAAAACCAACACCCTGTGTACCATAAAGGAAGAGCGTGTGACTCAATATAAACTTATACGGATTTGCGGATACAGGTAAAAGAAAATAAATGGCTTTCGGAGTTCATATGGCAATTGCTGAATATTCTCTAAACATTTAATGTCAAATAAATGTACTTTACCAAATGTACCGTGTTGCTGTTTGATTTTAAAGTACAGTTTCATATTCCGAATTGTGGCGCGCTGTGTTGTGAGATGGTCTGTGTTGGTTTCCGGGTTCTGTGTGGAGTCGCGTAGAAGACGACTGGGCGTGTTTGCCTACGCAGCACAGTAACGTCATGGAGAAAGGCGGGGAATATGAATGTTTTGATAATGTCAGGCTATGGGGCAGGGGATTTGATTTAGTGCTGCAGAAGCAGGTCAGCCAGGGCGATGCAGCAAGTTATAGGATTATCACAAAATGGGAGCTCCCTGGTGCCTGTTTTAGCGTGCGTTTAATGGACAAAAACTCGGGTAAGATCCATAGGAAAGTTTTCTAAAATCGAGCCACTGAGGCTTAAAAAAACATGGCCGACCCGTAGGGACAATAAACATTTTTACTAGACGATGCCTTTAAGTACAGGTTAGTTATTAAATTTTGGTTATAAGAAGATTAAATAAGTGTTTGTAAGATTTGCTGGTAATCTCTGCTTTAGAGTAATGGTACTATCATTACATTGGAACATCCACATTTCTTTTTTATATATGCAGCATATTGACCTGCATTGGTGTGGCTCCTGCGTGGTAGATTATACCTATTGTTGTGAAGGTTTTTCTACCAAGTGATACTTGACCATGTGTGAATCCAGTCAGCTTGCAGTTGTTTTTGGTACCATCTGCATTGTAACGTAGAAACATTAATATTTACTATGTGTTTGTATTAGTAAGGAGGACGATTATCTGAATTGCAGTTAGTACATAATCTGCCATGGTTTGTATGTTGTACAAGTTGCTGATATGGAATGGATTCACAATTTGGTATGGATACATACACAAAGCGTTCATTATGGATTTCTTCTTGTGTAACATTGTTGCAGAGAGTGCAGGTATGTTTCCACATGTATGAAATCTGGAAGATTTCATTTATGGTATGTTTTTGTTTTCCAGTATTTGCAGTAAGTACATTAGAAATTCTTGTGGATCTTCTTGTGAGTTTATAGTGAATTTCACAATTCCAGCACAGTAGTCCAATTCTTGTCTTATTCCATGAACACTGTACATGTTGTCAGGATTGTTTGTTGTGTTTCTATGTAGGACTAACATTTGAAAACACAATTGGTCTGTACTGTGTAAGTAAATGTTGTCAACAATTGGTGGCATATGAAATATAATGTTCATTGCTACATTTGCATAGCAACTTACACCAGTTATATTTGAAAATTTGAATGGACCAGATAGTTCTGTGTCCAAGTCATTTTTTCGGAGTGTGTGTTGCTTTTTTGAAGAAGTACCTGAGTTACTTTGAGTAATAGGTTCTTCTTTGGTTGTGGTAATTGATGAAGTATTAGCTTCTCTTACTCTCTTTGGAGGATTTGCAGTCAGATCCTGTTGCATTTCTGTTTGAGATAGTTTTCTTTTACAATGTTTTCCTTTTTGTGGAACAGGATATGTTTTTATATGGGGGGTGTATATTGAACGTAGTCTATTGCATTCTAAAATGCAAGGAATAGCAGCATTTACTTTACTTGCATCAAAGTTGATTAGAAGTAGACCGTCAAGTGTACATAAGCGTGATAGTGCTACGTAGCTCATGCCTTCTTTAAAGACTGTATTACCAATATCGATCAATGCTTTGTCTTTATTTATGAATGGTGACTGCATATGCTAGAGTTAGAGAAAATTGTTCTCTGCGTACATACATGTCTTTGAAGAGAAGGAATCGAGCTCTTGAGCACCCTATCCTTTTTACTTCTGACAGTTTGTCAAAGAGAATATTGACAAACTGAATATTGTTGTCACGTGGGTATGTTTGAAAGCCAACAACTGTACCCAGTGCTCCATTAACTAGGCCTTGCTCCACGTCAAGGTTACGTTTAAGCATTATTCTACAGTTTAAGGATAATTTTAATATTTTTTCCAAACCATCTGTTTTGGAGATAGGTATTTAGTCTTGTTGTGGCTTGTTGACAAGTAGTGTCATACCATGTACGTCCAGTTTGTCTGTGGAGCAAATTTCAATTATTGGTTGCATTTTTTTTTTCAAAATTGTTTCATTGAATTTGGAACAGCTTGCAATTGACATTTTGGTGCGCTAATTGTTCCATAACATCAGTAGCACATGAGTTATCACCATGAAGTGCATGGATGTGCCGGGTTTTTAATATTGTTTGTGCTTCTTGAGATAGTACACCAACTCTAATACTTTTTAAAATGTTGGCGTAAGTGAGGTCTGCAGATTGGCACATGTTTTCTGTTAATTCGCTGTATTGGAAATGTTGCCAAAGGTTGATATTTCCTATGCTGCCAAGAGTTCTACGGCAGAGTTTGTGTCCTCAGGTTTTAAAAATTGTTTCACCTTCCACTGGTGTCAATTGAAGAAGATCTCCGAAAACAATAATGTGTATTCCTCCAAAGAGCTCTTCGTAGTTTATTTTGCGTACTTCTTGCAATCTGAGGTGAATCAAAGCCAACATTAGGTTGGAGACCATGCTCACTTCATCTATTAGTAGCATTTTCATTTGTTTTAACACTCTGCGTAGTTCCATTGCAGCTTCTGTAGAAAATTTGTAATAGTCTAATTTGTTTTGGTGTTCTACTGGAAGGAGTAGTAATTGGTGTAAAGTGACACCCCCTATGTTGTGGACAGCTAAACCTGTGGGGGCAGTTACAACAGCTGAAAGTTTGTTGTTTAACAATTGTTGAAGGAACTTGCTGATCATTTTTATTAAGAATGTTTTGCCTGAACCAGCTTCACCACTGACGTATAGTAGTATAGGTTGGTACTTTTGACAGGTACATTCTTTATTTTCATGTTGTACACCATGTGCAATTTCTTTTGTTACTTCTTCAAAATTGGTGTGCTGCTCTTTGTTCAGTTTTGATTGTAGTACAGTTAAGTCTCCTGTATCTTCTTCATAGTGACACATGGTGTTTTCCACTTCTGTCATAGCTAACTTTGCCTCATTTGCTATTAGTGGGTGTCCCAGTGGTTCTTGGCTTACTGTTACAGAAGGTTGACTAGTGTCAGGAGTGTCCACATCTAGTTGCTCCTGGAGTTCTTCTTCTTGTTGCTGTTCATTGTGCAACATTGTTTTCTACTGTGTAAAGTTTAGGTCTGTTATAGTGCTTTCATTTGATTTGAAAGTGTCTTCATAGGAGTCATAGGTATCTAGTAAATCTTCTTCTTTTCTCCATGGTTTAAAAAGTTGTAGCAGGGACATGTGATATAGTTCTTTCTGTTGAGGAGTTTTTAATGACAATTTGATATGATTAATTAAGCTTCATTTGGTAAGTTTCACTAAGCTGCCTTTACAATCTGTCACTCCATATCTACCTTTTTGTTCATCAGGTTTTATATTATTTTTGTATACAAAGTTTTGGGCTATGTAGTATAGACACATGGTTTCCAAAGTGGTACTCCTGTTCTGGTAGTATGTGTCTAGTAAATTGTTTTTCAAAATTTCTTGGCTGTTGGGATCATTTTTGGCTATTGTTTCTTGGTCCTCATATGATTTGAGAACTCTTATTCTAGATTTAGCAGGACCAAGACTTAGCCATACTATATTTTCAGATTTTCCATACAAAGCAGTACCGGTTAAACGATCTGCAGCTTCATAGGAGCCACATTCTCTAGGAGAGAGCATTTTTATGCCTAAGCTGTACAATTTCTGACATATTGTTTTGTCTGATGATAGGTCATTCCAGAGGTCTTGAAGTTCTGTTTTTTCTGTTTTTGTTAAGTAGACTGTAACATATCGTACAACTGCAGTGGAATTGTCTGTAATGTACTGCACATCTATCTTTGCATTCCATAAGAGGGCAATGATTGCATTGTAATCATTGATATATTTTGATTCTTCTGTTCTTTTTATGTAATATGTGTTCTTAGGTGATTTACCTTTAACACTATGTCTAACTGAAGACATGAAGTTGTTCACTTCACCTGTTTCTGCAACTGGTCTAGGGAAACCAAAGCGGCATTTGGTGTAGTATTTCCCTTTGTTTTTGTATTTGCAACGACAATATTTGCCACATTAGTCCTGGTTACAAGAGACTTACCCAGAGTCTTTAGCTCACTACTGATGAGGTCCAACCAGACCGAAACACGTGTCTGGGGTTTCTGTTGGTAGTCTTGTTCAGAGGAGAATTGCCTAGCATTTCGGTGCTGGACTGCCCAAGGGCAGGACAAAGACTGATATGTTTGGGATATTTCTTCTCTGTGAAAGATAGTGAGCTAAAGACTCTGGGTAAGTCTCTCGTAACCAGGACTAATGTCTGGCAGAGGGACTCCCAGGACCCCCCTTGTTAATTTGCATATTTAAGTAACTTTGGGTCTCACCCTAAATTACTTGGGGAATCCAGATATGGACCCCTTGCTCACTATTCTTAGAGAGGCACAGATCCACCCTACTGGTGAGATCCAACCAGACCGAAACACGTGTCTGGGGTTTCTGTTGGTACTCTTGTTCAGAGGAGAATTGCCCCAGGGCAGGACAAAGACTGATATGTTTGGGATATTTCTTCTATGTGAAAGATAGTGAGCTAAAGACTCTGGGTAAGTCTCTTGTAACAAGAACTAATGTCTGGCAGAGGGACTCCCAGGACCCCCCTTGTTAATTTGCATATTTAAGTAACTTTGGGTCTCACCCTAAATTACTAGGGGAATCCAGACGTGGACCCCTTGCTCACTATTCTTAGAGAGTCACAGATCCACCCTACTGATGAGGTCCAACCAGACCGAAACACGTGTCTGGGGTTTCTGTTGGTACTCTTTTTCAGAGGAGAATTCCCTAGCATTTCGGTGCTGGACTGCCCCAGGGCAGGATAAAGACTGATATGTTTGGGATATTTCTTCTCTGTGAAAGATAGTGAGCTAAAGACTCTGGGTAAGTCTCTCGTAACCAGGATTAATGTCTGGCAGAGGGACTCCTAGGACCCCCCTTGTTAATTTACACCATTTACTAAGACAATAAAAGATTGCTCTATTGGACTTTTCACTCCTAGAGTGTGCACATTTTCTTTCCGATCTAATGGTAAATAAACACCTTTGCCACAAATGCCTTTCACTAATTCAGAGGGAGGTAATTTTGCTGTTTTTGGTTGAAGGCGTATTATTGCTTGAAATGGGTGCACTGTTTGAATTATGATGCTCTCATATAAATTGAGTTTTTGGAGGGGTTTTGGGACTGGGAATAATTCCAGGTTATTTGTGATAGCACGTGAAGGAGTTTGGTTGTTGTCAAGTATTGCAGTGCAGTAACTGAAAAGTATTAAGGGGTCAGTTATTTCGGATTTCTTTTCTGCTATATGGTAGAGACCTAACTCAAACCATTTGGAATCTTCAGTCTTCTATTTTGTATGTTACGTCTATTGTTTTTGTGTTACTTCTGTAAAAAGTTCTGCCGCAACACACACACACATGGTTTGGTACTTCAGCGGATGTACTTTTAAATGTTAGTATTTCTTTTTTGTATGTGTGTATTAGAAGGTTGCCATGTGCTGAATTGTTGCTAGTCTGTTATAAAGCTATTGCATTTTGTAAGTGGCTTTCACTTCCAAAATATTTTCTCTGGATACAGTCGATTTCTTCTTGTAGGTCTTTGGGTGTACCATATAGAAGAGTGTTATTTAAATTGGCTAGTTCTAAAGCAGGACTTTTAGCATATTGCAGTATATAGACTAGATTTCTTATAGTTGAATGATGTGTTGATATCATTTTGATATGATGGAAGGTGCTTTTGCAAATAGGCCCTGAAATGCAGGCTAATGAATGTCCTTGTAGTCCTGTGTATTTGCGCACTGGAAATGTATCCATATTTTGCAGCACTTTCATTTTGATTTTGTCTTTACCTTTCACATACTGATTGACGAAATGCCGTAAAGATTTTAAAGATTTTTGGGTAATGTTACACATTGACTTGCATGGCCATTTGCATACTGGAGGTTCTGGTTCAGTTGAATGGAGAGGTAATTCTGAGTTTTCTGGGGATATTTTTGTAAGCAGTATTTCTTGTTCCATTATGGTATTATTAATCTTTTCATAACCTTGTCCACTGCTATGGATGGCATTTGTGTTTGTTTGGTTTTGTTTTTATGCTTCTTCCTTAAAATATGGTTCTGTGGTTGTGGTGTGACTCCATTCACCTCCACAGATATTTAAGAAGTTATTTTTGTTGACATTCCTTTTATTGAGAAGTTTTTTTCATAGTTTAGTAGTTAGTTTTGTTAGTGGTTTCATCCTGTTTAAAACTAAAATAAATAACTTTCTTTTGAGAAGGATTGCACTGTCTATGAAAGCTTCTAGGATTCATTTTCTATGGTAGGTTTTAAGGGTTGTGCATGATTTCTCTCCTGTTTCTATAAGATTCTGAAGGACTCTGTGGCGGAACATTTCCTAAAATACTTTTTTTGGTATGTTTACTTGCTAGTATATCAAGATTTATAGGAGCAGTTTTAGCAGTAGTGGTAGCCAAATTCTTGGTAAGCATTTTTTTGTTTCGTTGTACATTTTGATAGAGGAGGCAAAGTTTCTGTACTAGAAGCTTGTTTTGCTTCGCTAAATGACTGTATTAGCTGTTTTGTTTGAACGTTTTGTACAAACTCTTGTAGAGATGGATGCTTATTTTGGACACTTTTATGTTCATTTGCTATATTTCTGCATTGCTTTCTATGGACTTGCTTTTTGGTAGACATTCTTTGGGGTCTGTTGAAAAAAAAAGAATGTATGTGTTGGGCCGTTTTGCAATGTATGTGTGCTGTGTGCATGAATGTGTGAGTATGATCGGAAAGATGTATGTGGTGGTGTATGATTGTGCATTGGGCAGTTACAATGAGTTGGGAAGGCTAATCTTCTATTTGTGTTTTACTAAACTGCTGTTGAGATGAGAGTAGAAAGTGAGCTAGTGGTGAGGAGAAGCATTAATAGTAAACATAATGGTATAAAAATAAAACAGTACTTTGTTCTGTAGTACTAATATTCAAAGGGTTGAGTATGTTATTTGTGTTCCAAAAAAAAGGGATTTGTGTGCCATGCTGCCTGCTAATCTCTGTTTAATAAATGGGGATTTTTGTGCAGAATGGTTCAGAAATCGCTGTTTTTTTGGTGCGCAAATTACATGAATGAACCACACAATGTCTTTGAGGAACAGTAAGAATATTAAGGTAGTATCGTACCTACTCTTTTTTTGTGGAATGAGCAGGTTTCTTCAGATATGTTGTTTGTGGTTTAGATGCTGCTGATTTTCAGGAGGGTGGTCTTTACTGCAATTGTAAAAGAAAGAAGTTAGTAATTATGTGTGTTTATAGCACTGATGTTAATGTAGACGTTGATTTTTATGTTTTTGTGGTAGTATTCTTGTTTGATATCTGAACATAGTGTATGCATGCGTTTCATTTGACTATGTGCAGTATTTATATTTTATTTACAATATGTTAGTTCAATATGCTTTGCAAATGAGTAAAATTTTAATTGCATGAAATTCACTTGTATTTTTTACAGCTGTGTTGTAGAGAGCAGAGAGGTTTGGAAGTGATGGTTGATTGTAGTAGATGGGAAACATTTCAGTAAGTTAATTTTATAGGTAGACATGCCAAAAATTGGGAGTCCCAGAGACGGGGATTTCAGCATAGCAATCGGGAACATTTATTTTTCTCATAGGATTGCATTGGGATTAGCATTAATTTAGGCAGGAGACAGTAAATAATTGTGCGATTTTTCAATGAAAAATCAGGAGTCTCGTGCCTAAATCGGGAGGGTTGGCATGTATGTATAGGTTATGTGGGAGACAGTAAAAAATAGTGCAATTTTTAAATGAAAAATTGGGAGACTCGCGCTTAAATCAGGAGCGTTGGCATGTATGTATAGGCTATGCAGGTTTAGTGGCATTACTCTGTTTATATGGATTCATAAGAGTTGTACATGTACTGTGAATAAAATATGCATACCTGTAGTTTGTAATCATGCATGTGGATATGCATGGAGCTGTAAGTAGAAATCTTTCAGACTTTCCAATGATATGAGACTTGTACACAGAGTGATTAACAGTACATTTGAAGTGCGGAACTCTGATTATGGAGTTAGATGTAGAGGTCTTGGATGTGATTGGTGGATGGTTGTGTGACTGCTCAGTTGGATCCAATGAGGGAATGGCACCGAGAGTGATGTGGAAAGGGTAGAAGGGCTGGCTAAGAGTTATGTGCCACACGGACACCACGGCTTTCCGCTGGTAGGGTGTGCCACATCCGGGGTTTTCAGCAAATCCGGTATGGAAAGGGAACTGTAGGAATCAGCCAATCAAGGGGGTAATTCATAGAATTCAGTGCACAAGTGGCGCACGCGGCTGGCGCCCAGTGTGCACATGCGACAATCTGCGCTAGCTGTGTGCGCCAAAATCCATTTCTGCGCACAGCGTATTCATGGATTTTGACATCCATTACCAGCCGTGGCACAGAGTGGCGCAGCGACCCTGCAGCAGTGCCAGTTACGCCCCCAAACCCCCCAGTGCGCCATGCACAGCGCACAAATCCCGTACATGGCGCACAGGCCAGTGGACCAGCATACAGGCCCCCAACCACGAAAATGCCTGTAAAACTCCCTGCGCAGCCCTCCGAATACACGTACCCCGCTGCGTGGGGAGAATCACAAGTTATTGGCCCTGTGCGAGTGGGGTACGTGTATTACTGGGGTTCACGGGAAGTTTCACATGCGATTGGCTCTGTGCGAGCAGGGTACTTGTATTACTGTGGTTCGTGGGGAGTTTCACACGCGATTGGCCCTGTGAGAGCGGGGTACATGTATTACTGGGGTTCACGGGGAGTTTCACACGCAATTGGCCCTGTGCGAGCGGGGTACGTGTATTACTGGGGTTCACAGGGAGTTTCATACGCAATTGGCTCTGTGCGAGCGGGTTACGTGTATTACAGGGGTTCGTGGGGAGTTTCACACGCGATTGGCCCTGTGCGAGCAGGGTACGTGTATTACTGGGGTTCACAGGGAGCTTCACACGCAATTGGCCCTGTGCGAGCGGGGTACGTGTATTACAGGGGTTTGCGGGGAGTTTCACACGCAATTGGCCCTGTGCGAGCGGGGTACGTGTATTACTGGGGTTCACAGGGAGTTTCACACACAATTGGCCCTGTGGGAGCGGGGTACGTGTATTACTGGGGTTCACGGAGAGTTTCACACGCGATTGGCCCTGTGTGAGCAGGGTACGTGTATTACTGGGGTTTGTGGGGAGTTTCACACGCGATTGGCCCTGTGTGAGCAGGGTACGTGTATTACTGGGGTTCACAGGGAGTTTCACACGCAATTGGCCCTGTGCGAGCGGGGTATGTGTATTACTGGGGTTCACAGGGAGTTTCACACGCAATTGGCCCTGTGCGAGCGGGGTACGTGTATTACAGGGGTTTGTGGGGAGTTTCACACGTGATTGGCCCTGTGCGAGCGGAGTACGTGTATTACTGGGGTTCGCGGGGAGTTTCACACGCGATTGGCCCTGTGCGAGCGGGGTACGTGTATTACTGGGGTCCACGGGGAGTTTCACGCGCAATTTGCCTAGTGCGAGTGGGGTATGTGCATTACTGGGGTTCACGGGAAGATTGGCCCTGTGCGAGCGGGGTACGTGTATTACTGTTGTTCACAGGGAGGTTCACACGCAATTGGCCCTGTGCGAGCGGGGTACTTGTATTACAGGGGTTCGCGGAGAGTTTCACACGCGATTGACCCTGTGTGAGCAGGGTACGTGTATTACTGGGCTTTGCGGGGAGTTTCACACGCAATTGGCCCTGTGCGAGCAGGGTACGTGTATTACTGGGGTTCACAGGGAGTTTCACACGCAATTGGCCCTGTGCGAGCGGGGTATGTGTATTACAGGGGTTCGCAGAGAGTTTCACACGCGATTGGCCCTGTGTGAGCAGGTACATGTATTACTGTGGTTTGCGGGAAGTTTCACACGCGATTGGCCCTGTGTGAGCAGGGTACGTGTATTACTGGGGTTCACAGGGAGTTTCACACACAAATTGCCCTGTGCGAGCGGGGTACGTGTATTACTGGGGTTCACAGGGAGTTTCACACGCAATTGGCCCTGTGCGAGCGGGGTACGTGTATTACAGGGGTTTGCGGAGAGTTTCACACGCGATTGGCCCTGTGTGAGCAGGGTACGTGTATTACTGGGGTTTGCGGGGAGTTTCACACGTGATTGGCCCTGTGTGAGCAGGGTACGTGTAATACTGGGGTTTGCGGGGAGTTTCACATGCGATTTGCCCTGTGCGAGCAGGGTACGTGTATTACTGGGGTTTGCGGGCAGTTTCACACGTGATTGGCCCTGTGCGAGCGGAGTACATGTATTACTGGGGTTCGCGGGGAGTTTCACACGCGATTGGCCCTGTGCGAGCGGGGTACATCTATTACTGTGGTCCACGGGGAGTTTCACACGTGATTGGCCCTGTGCGAGCGGAGTACGTGTATTACTGGGGTTCGCGGGGAGTTTCACACGCGATTGGCCCTGTGCGAGCGGGGTACGTGTATTACTGGGGTTCGCGGGAAGTTTCACACGCGATTGGCCCTGTGCGAGCGGGGTACGTGTATTACTGGGGTTCACAGGGAGTTTCACACGCAATTGGCCCTGTGCGAGCGGGGTATGTGTATTACAGGGGTTCGTGGAGAGTTTCACATGCGATTGGCCCTGTGTGAGCAGGGTACGTGTATTACTGGGGTTTGCGGGGAGTTTTACATGCGATTTGCCCTGTGCGAGCAGGGTACGTGTATTACTGGGGTTTGCGGGCAGTTTCACACGTGATTGGCCCTGTGCGAGCGGAGTACATGTATTACTGGGGTTCGCGGGGAGTTTCACACGCGATTGGCCCTGTGCGAGCGGGGTACATCTATTACTGTGGTCCACGGGGAGTTTCACACGTGATTGGCCCTGTGCGAGCGGAGTACGTGTATTACTGGGGTTCGCGGGGAGTTTCACACGCGATTTGCCTAGTGCGAGTGGGGTATGTGCATTACTGGGGTTCGCGGGAAGTTTACACGCGATTGGCCCTGTGCGAGCGGGGTACGTGTATTACTGGGGTTCACAGGGAGTTTCACACGCAATTGGCCCTGTGCGAGCGGGGTATGTGTATTACAGGGGTTCGTGGAGAGTTTCACATGCGATTGGCCCTGTGTGAGCAGGGTACGTGTATTACTGGGGTTTGCGGGGAGTTTTACATGCGATTTGCCCTGTGCGAGCAGGGTACGTGTATTACTGGGGTTTGCGGGCAGTTTCACACGTGATTGGCCCTGTGCGAGCGGAGTACATGTATTACTGGGGTTCGCGGGGAGTTTCACACGCGATTGGCCCTGTGCGAGCGGGGTACGTGTATTACTGGGGTCCACGGAGAGTTTCACACGTAATTGGCCCTGTGCGAGCGGGGTACGTGTATTACTCGGGTTCACAGGGAGTTTCACACGCGATTGGCCCTGTGCGAGCGGGGTACGTGTATTACTGGGGTCCACGGGGAGTTTCACACGCGATTTGCCTAGTGCGAGTGGGGTATGTGCATTACTGGGGTTCGCGGGAAGTTTCACACGCGATTGGCCCTGTGCGAGCGGGGTACGTGTATTACTGGGGTTCACAGGGAGTTTCACACGCAATTGGCCCTGTGCGAGCGGGGTACGTGTATTACAGGGGTTCGCGGAGAGTTTCACACGCGATTGACCCTGTGTGAGCAGGGAACGTGTATTACTGGGGTTCACAGGGAGTTTCACACGCAATTGGCCCTGTGTGAGCAGGGTACGTGTATTACTGGGGTTCACAGGGAGTTTCACACGCAATTGGCCCTGTGCGAGCGGGGTACATGTATTACAGGGGTTCGCAGAGAGTTTCACATGCGATTGGCCCTGTGTGAGCAGGGTACATGTATTACTGGGGTTTGCGGGGAGTTTCACACGCGATTGGCCCTGTGTGAGCAGGGTACGTGTATTACTGGAGTTCACAGGGAGTTTCACACGCAAATTGCCCTGTGCGAGCGGGGTACGTGTATTACTGGGGTTCACAGGGAGTTTCACACGCAATTGGCCCTGTGCGAGCGGGGTACGTGTATTACAGGGGTTCGCGGAGAGTTTCACACGCGATTGGCCCTGTGTGAGCAGGGTACGTGTATTACTGGGGTTTGCGGGGAGTTTCACACGCGATTGGCCCTGTGTGAGCAGGGAACGTGTATTACTGGGGTTTGCGGGGAGTTTCACATGCGATTTGCCCTGTGCGAGCAGGGTACGTGTATTACTGGGGTTTGCGGGGAGTTTCACACGTGATTGGCCCTGTGCGAGCAGAGTACGTGTATTACTGGGGTTCGCGGGGAGTTTCACACGCGATTGGCCCTGTGCGAGCGGGGTACGTGTATTACTGGGGTCCACGGGGAGTTTCACACGCGATTTGCCTAGTGCGAGTGGGGTATGTGCATTACTGGGGTTCGCGGGAAGTTTCACACGCGATTGGCCCTGTGCGACCGGGGTACGTGTATTACTGGGGTTCGCGGGGAGTTTCATACGCAATTGGCCCTGTGCGAGTGGGGTACATGTATTACTGGGGTTCGCAGGGAGTTTAACACGCGATTGGCCCTGTGCGAGCGGGGTACTTGTATTACTGGGGTTCGCAGGAAGTTTCACACGCGATTGGCCCTCTGCGAGTGGGGTACATGTATTGGCAGTGTGAGTCCTCCCAGGTGTGCCCTCTACCCCCTCCACGGCCCCTGCAGGCAGCCCACACCACAGGGGACTACCCAGCACCCCTGGTCATGTCCCGCATCCATCCCATCCACCATGGGCATGCCCCCCAGCCAGCCCACATGTCACCTTGCACTTGTGATCACCAACTCATGTCCCCCAGCACCCCCACCCACAAAGCATTGAGGGGCACCTGCCAGCAGGCCCCGACTCATGTCCCCCAGCACCCCCACCCACCCAGCAGTGAGGGGCACCTGCCAGCAGGCCCCGACTTATGACCCCCAGCACTCCCACCCACCCAGCAGTGAGGGGCACCTGCCAGCAGACTCCGACTCATGTCCCCCAGAACCCTCACTCCCCAACCCCCAACAGTGAGGGACACCTATCAGCAGGCCCCGACTCATGTCCACCAGAACCCCTACCCACCCAGCAGTGAGGGGCACCTGCCAGCAGGCCCCGACTCATGTCCCCCAGCACCCCCACCCACCCAGCAGTGATGGGCACCTGCCAGCAGGCCCCGACTCATGTCACCAAACAGGTCATCATGATCCACAATCATGGGCCTCATGGCCTCCCAAATCCCACCGCACGCCACCCCTGTGCAAAGACCCAACCAAGTATCCCATCCCCCCACACTGAAATGCACATTACATGATACAACCCAAATGGCAAGAATGTACATCAACACATGTCTGTCACACACACACAATGGGTGCTGGTGATTGTGAAAACCTACACCGTGGCATGCATGAAACCAATGAGAGGATACCACACATCAAAGTAATAAACCAAAATGTATTGAAAACAAAAAGAATGTAATCAAATGAAAACATGAAAAGAATGTTTGAAAAAAAGATGAAATGCAGCATGTCCAAAACACAAAAAGAAAAACATGAAGTCTGAATCCAAATAAATCGAAATGAAAATGTGTCCAAAGTCTCCAGCCACCAAATCAAATCCAAAGGAAACGGAAACAGGAAAATCCATTGCTCCATGGTGAGAAAAATAATAATAGATAAATCCACTGTTCAACTATGTACAAAGAACAAATGAAATGAAACATAGCAAAAAAACGACCTTATAAAGAACTATATACAAAAAGGCGGGGCATAGTCCAAGCGCCCCAAATTAATGAAAAAGATATAGGAAATCTAAAACTACAAACTATATACAATGGCGGCGGGCTAGTCCGACGGCTCACTTATCGATTTCCCGGGCCAGGGCATCATCGAACTCCTGCTCGATGTCCTGGAGGCGGTCCTCTTCCATGGCCCTGAGGGTTCGCAGGGACGATGCCATGTTGGACTCCAACTCCCTGCAAATGGCCTCGAGGCACTCAGCCCGCCTCAGTGCCCTCCGCATGGACTTCTCCGCCCTGACCACCGTGAGCCATGCCTCTTCTGCCCGCCGCCGCTCCACATCTATACGCCGGCCCAACTGCAGCCACATGGAAGACACACCCATGCCAGGGTTCTCCTGCCCTTTGGCCGATGCCTGCCCCTCTGATGTCGATGGCCCCGAGCCATCATTGCTCCCACCTAGAGCCTGCTGCTGCTGCTGTCCATGTGCCCTGTCCGATGATGCCTGCACATCCTCCATCAGCTGGTCTTCCAGTTGTTCTGCTGGACCGCCGACTCCCGACTGTGGCAGGGATGGGATCTCCATCAAGCTGGCTGTGTTGGTCAGGCCAGGTCCACGGGGGGCCCTGGTGCAATTGGGCCAGAAGACGGCAGGGAGAACGACTAGCGCATAGTCTCCACAGAGGAGGAGAGGTCTGCCAGAGTGCGTGACACATATAGGAACCCACTGACCAGGGCCCCTCCCAACAGTGCCACGTCGCAACACTGCTGTTCGTGATGGCGTGCTTGCTCCGCCCAGGAAGCACGCACGTCATCACGAATTGCACGCTTGCGCAATGCAACACCAAACAGGATGGAGCCCATACAGTCGTGGGACCCCTCATCTGCCTCTCCATCTGTGGAGAGGGAGATGACGTGGCACTCCCCCCTACCTGCGGATGGGCCTGGGACGGGGCATCCCTGCTGGTGCATGGTGGTGCAGTCACAAGGTCAAGGACAGCGACATGCACAGGCCCCTCTGCGGTGACCTGTGCTGCCTCCTGACCCTGGCCCTGGACTGCACCACTTGCACCAGTGGTACTACCCCCACCAAGCCCCATGTGCTGCTCAGTAGCGGGCTCCTCCTCCTCTGTGGAGACCACCAACCTGGATGTTTCCACACCGTCTTCTGCCATTGCAAGCCCCTGTGGGGTCTCACCCAGCCCTTCCGCTACAGCCGTAGTGGCAGACGCGGCACCAGTCCCCTCGCTCCCAGATGATGGCTATTCCTGGGAGGGTGGCTGGCATCCCCGCTGCTTGGCTCCACAGCACCGTCTCCACCCTCTTCTTCACTTGATGCTGCGTAGAGGGAGACACAATATTCCCCTAGACAGGAAGCAATAACACATGAGTGACTCTGTCAAATGTCACTTCCATCCTGTCCCTCCACAACACATGGGTGAATGCACACAACACACATGCAGAAACAGGCACGGCGTCTGCAATCAACATCAGCATCCATGTACAAGGGCCTCTTTTAACCAAAATATTGCCTTCAAACTCACATGCATCATGGCTCACACTGATCCCATGCACACATATCACCGGAGGGTCATGCATCATAACTTGTACACCACAGACACAGCGGATAGACTGAGTGGATACAACGGTGACCACACTGCATGAGTGAATCTACACATCATCACGGACATGTGTCATGCATCCATGGCTTTTCAAAGTCACACACACACTTTTCAGACACACACACATGTGCACCATACATGTACATGAGAGCAGCACCCATCCCTCACCCCCCTCCATGTCCAAGAACAGAGACTGGCATGCATTCATGTGTGCATTCCGCATACAGCTCCCCATGTTGCATTGGAACACATGCACCATCCATGTGGTTCACACATTACCCGGTCTCACATGCATGACCATGATGTCCCTGCACACACACATCCATACATGGCCTATGTCACACATATAGGCAAGTATCAGACTACCAGCACACTGCAACATGCCCTGTTTCACACAGCAATGCTTGGCCACTTAACGCTCAACTCCAGACGGGTCTGCCTCCAAAGGATCTGGGGGTGGTGTGCTGGGCCTACGCATTCCAGGACTCTCATCTGAATGTTGCTCATGCTGACCCGGCCCCCCTCCATGAGGTGCCGGGCCTTGCAGAGGGTCTGGGATCTGAAGTCCTCCCAGCGCTTCCGGACGTGCTTGATGTCATGGGTTGCCACCCCCTCCGCGATGATGGGAACCACTGCGACCTCCCAGATCCTCTCCCATCCTTCCTTGTTGGCGCGTGATGTTCCAAAGAGAGCATCATAATGCCCCGGGACATGCTCCACCAGGACACCAACTTCCTTCTCCTTGAAGCTGGTGGCCCTCTGCCTCTCTGGCTGGGGGTCGCCAGTGGTCTCAGATGGTGTTTTTCCCGACATGGCGACCCCTGAGGCAGGCGTGGGTGGGCAACTGGGTCCTGGGGCTGGGCTGTGGAGCGATGTTATCCCAGTCGGGAGTCTTCTGTTCCAACAGGGGTGGACACAGCAACTGGACCCCTGCAGATGGCTGACGTGCAGGCACCAAATAGCAGGGTAAGTGGGCAGCAGGCACACAGCAGCAGATGGCTGGTGGGAGCGTGCTCGGGGCTTTAGGGGGCAGGAAAATGGCCTTTTGGGCAGGAGCGTGGTCTTCCGTGTGTTTTCGCGTGGTCAGCTTGATACAGAGTGATTTGGCACATGGTGTTCCCCACAACACGGTTACATTGTGATTCAGCACGTGAAAAAACTGCATGTCACCCGTGCAGGAAAGGGCTTTAGCGTGTAAGCACGTAAGTGATGTTGCACGTGTGGCTGGCTTAAAATTTACGAGTATCACGCTATTTTCTTGTGCATGCTTTGTGTGGAGAGCGAGCGGGTGTTTCTTGTACTTCTTGTCGGTTCACACGCGATTACTTCACACTGTTTCCAGTTCATACTCCCTGTTTCCTCAGACTGTGTTCTTTTCTTCTTTTGGCGGGGTGTTGCTAACGCGCACACACGCGTCTTTTTCACGTTCCTTTTCAAGACAGACACGCACATATTTTCCAACTGTGGTTGTCCCCATGTGTCGCGTATCCCAGACTGCGTGTAACACGCGCACTCTTATTTTTGTGTTTTTTTGTGTGCCACAGTGTAGTGCAGGTTCATTTTTCCACGCACGTGGTCTACCAGGGGTTGCGTGCACATGTACTTTTGTTTTTGGGGTGCCTGTGTGTTGCATGACCCGTCTTCTTCCCGAAGGGGTCACATCCAACCTTGCTAGAGCACTAGCGTATGAATTCCATCTAGTACCCTACCCCTTTCACCCCAAATGCCCAGGACAATTGTTTACTGCAACTCCCATACGCACAACAACATCAGTGCCATGGTTGGGAGGTGACCAAACAGTAAGGGATGCAAAGGTGGCTGACCTCCAAAAGGTGGGTGTGGTGGGCCCGGTAGGGGACGTGGCCAGGATTTGCAGGGTGCCCCTAGAGCCCCATGTGTGGAGGACCAATCGGGGACACCTATGCCCCCCCAATGGTTGTGGGAAACTTAGCTGACACCATCCCAGCTTAGCCCTTGTTGGACCAGCCCATTTTGTCACCTGAACCGGCACATGATGACTCCCAGGCTGACTTCCAGGTCAGCAAGTCTAATCCACGTGTGGCGGTGAAAGTTGCTGTCACCAGGCCACGTGGATCTGGGGCAGCAATGTTATCTGCTGCACCAAGTAGCCAGGGTGGGGAGGCTGCAGGAGCAGCTGCAGCTCAATCCACCCCAGCTCCGAGTCTCCCAGCCGGTCCAGGTCCATCACACCGACGTTGGCCCTGCTGACATCACCCTGCAGCCAATGACTGCACCAACACCTATGGTCATTGTGCCTTTAGAGGCTTCTAGTACCCAGTCCACCTGCGCTTCTGCCCCTATTGACCAGAGGGGCGTAAGCCACTCAGGATCCGCACCACCTTACAAGAAGAAGAAGAAGGGTGCTCTTGCACTACAGGCTGAGACCCCAGACAAGGATACACACCCCGGCACGTCAAGGAAGCCTAGCTTCAATGACGCCGAACTTGATGCACTTGTGGCCTGTGTGTCGGCACATAGCCGCAAAATGTTGGTGACTGCAGGCTGTAAGACTACACCTGCTCAACGTATGGCCCACTGGCAGACCATCGCGGACCACATTAGTGCCCTTGGATTTGTGAGGCGCACAGCTGATGATTTCTACAAGCGGTGGAATGACCTGAAACGCAGAGCAAAGAAAAAGCTGGCTTCCAATTATGCCTCTACTCTGGTGACTGGCGGTGGGTCTCCACCAGAGGACGACCAACTCACTGAATATGAGTCTGTTGCTGGAACTTTCATCACAGAGGAACAGATCCAAGGTGTTTGAGACCTACCAGATTATTAGGCATTGTCCAGTGACTGCCCATGCAAGTGAGTGTAATCCATGTGTATGTTTCTTGGGTGATGTGTAATGATTGAGTGCCAGGTGAGGGTGTGTACTCCTGAGTGGTATGGATCACCAATGTACTTCCTCCAAACCATTCACCAGCCTTGGGTTTGGGTATGACAGTATCCCTTCTGACCAAAGTAGCCAATTAGCACCACATTACTGCAGTTGCCCTTGAACTGTCATCTTGCAACAACATTGTTCTGATTTTCAGTGTTCATTCAGCCTGATTGTTTCAATCCTCCCATTTTTGCAACATAGTTTTCTGCCCTAATGCCACATATATGACATTCTTCTGTCGTGGATTACAACCCACATTGGCACACATTTATTACCTTGTTATTGGAACGATTTGACCATTCAGGCTGACGGAGTAAGGGCCTGCTCACATGAATTTTTGGGCCCTGTTTGAATGTTGAACATGACTGTTGTGTTTGGTCATGTTGAAGTGACCAACCATTGATGTATCCATCTGCCTGCCATCAATGTATTATTGCACACTGGATGTGTTGCAGTGTGTGGCGCATGCATATTTTGTCATACTATTTTGCATTTTTCATCTCATCATGTCCATCTCACATGGATGGTTGACAGTACTCATTCACTGACATATGGCTGTACTTGTCAAATGTACCCTGGCTATGCTACTTGCCATCTGTGTGCTGACATGTGCCATGTTTGTGGATTGACCATGCGACTCACAGGCTAATATGTGATGACAGTGCTATCCAGCATGCAGCACATGTGTTCATATTCCATCTTGGAGTCCTCAGTGTCCGCTTTTTGCCTCCCCTTCCAAATCATTGACAGTGCATGCATGCTAAGGTTATGGTCATGTGGGACATTTGTTGTTCATGTACTGGATCTCTGGCTTGTCAGGCCTATGTGTGTGCTATGGTGCTCATGCCTGTTTCCATTTGTTGTCTTTCATGTTTTTGCAGGTGATGACGCACTTGATGCTGTAGACGTGGAGGAGATGGTGCAGACCCAGGAGGAATCTCAGCCACGACTGGGCACCAGTGGAGGACGTGGTGTGGTGGTGGGTGAAAACCCAATCCTCCCGCAGACCATACTATCCAAGGGTGTCTCTGGGTGCACCTCCCCAAACCTCTATGATTCAGGTGCTGAATCGGATGATGAGACTTATGTGCTGTCGCAGGTGAGTGTTTCTGGCAGGGATTCTGTTCTGTCCAACCCACCTGCACCAGGGGTAGACCCCGCTATGGGGATGTCAGTGTTGGTAACTCCGCCTTTGGCGGTTACGGATGCAGGGTCACACTCCACAACATCTGATCCTGTTCCTGGGCCAGCAGACCAGAGTGGGAATGCAGTCCTGCAGCCTCAGGCAGTGCCAGCACAGCAAGGTGCAGATCGCCTTGCCCCAAACAGGTGTGGTGCCCGCCAACGCGGTGGCCGTGCGCCACCAGGCAATACTGTATGGGAAAACTCCATGTACGGTATGGCAGCACAACAGGGAGCATCGGTTGAAATGATGGCTCAGGCTATGGAGAGGGTGGCCACTTCCATTCTCCCCCCTGAAAGGCAGATGGAGCTCCAACAGCAGGCAATCACACAGGGAGGACATGTTGGCATCCAACAGGGACTGACGGCGGCACTGGAGACTCTGCGCAAAGCCATATCTGTAGAGTCCCAGGGCCACAGGGAAGCCCTGAGGTTAGAACTCCATTTCCTCAGGGATAATCTGGTTGAACTTGAGGCTTCCCGAAATTCTAGGGCAGAACAGCAGCTGTAGCAGCTCACACGTTCGCTCTCAACTGAGCTGCAGGCAACCCGTGAGGAGATCCGGGCATCACGCGAGGCCATGTGTGCAGAAATGCAGGCAACCCGTGAGGTGCTGCAAGGGGGTCTCTGTACTATCATCCTCCAGAATGAGACCTTCCACACCCGTATGCTTGCTGCCATGGAGGACCATACCAGGGCTTTGCGTTGGCTGCCTCCCATAGCACCGCCACCTCCTGATGTAGCGGCAGAGGGTGAAGAGAGCGACAGCCGTGCAGGCTATGAACCCATGGAGTTTTTTTTTCGCAACATCCATGCAGGTGGGATTTGGTGTGCACCATGTCCTCGAACCTCCTGGGTGCCCCCCCCGGCCCACACATGGCCATGTTTTATTTTTTTATTTTTTTTTTTTACAGTGTGTTGCCTTGTGTGGCTCCCCTGGGCATCCACTGTGTATCCAGCTGGGCACATGCAGGCATGTCCTGTGTTTTGGTTAGATGCTTGGGATCCTGACACACACACCCCTCCTGCTTCCCCTTTCCATGGGCTTGCAAAGGGTGTGAGCAAGTGACAGTGACTTACACAGTGACATTGGGCTCCCATGAGCTGTGTGGGCAGTCTGTGGGCAAAACTGTGTGGGCATCCCTAGTGGGGATTGTTGTATTGAACACTGCATGGTGTATTGATATGTGCTTGTGCATCCATGTCTTCCTCCTTATTCACAGGCACCTTCTTCATGTCTTCACAAGGCCGTCTCCTTTGCATATGCAGTTCATGTTGTATGCAGTACGCTGACACATTTGCCTGACAGCAACCCTTTGCAATTGGAAGGGGTCGATGTGCTGGCTTATTCAGGTTGTTAGACTTGCACTTCTTTGATTTTGTAATGTCATATTTTGGCCCTGTTTCATCCTGTGTTGCTGTGTTTTGTTGCTAATAAGTATTTGTTCATGTGTGCTGTTTGTTATTGATTGCTTGGAGCATATTGTCTGTGGCCTGTTTCCATTTGGGACAGTGCACTTTGTGACACGTGTGTCATGTGTTGTGTATTCATTTGTTTGGTTTCACATTGCATGACATGCCATGGTATGTTGGGTAGCTGAGATGGGGAGGGGTTGGGTGACATGGCACTATTTTCATGTTGTATTTTGCAAGGGGGTAGTCATTCATGCAGCATAAATGTGTGCCTTTTTGTGACACAGCATTGGTTGTCTTTCAGTAGGTAGGGATGCACACAATGTAACACTTCCAGGTGACCAATCTCAGGCTGATATGGTTGTGACAGTTGACTGTCCCTTATGTCATCATCATTGATTGTCAGCTGGTATGTGCCAGGGCTGTGTGCACTCCACAGGACTGTGATTTTAGGTGAAATAATTAGCCACCAGCTGTGTACGGGCTGCCTCACCACGTGCCCTTTCCCCTCCCATGTGCATGTGGTTGGGGATATGGGGGCACCACCATGTCCACCCGCAGGCCCCGGCGTGTTGCAACGTTGTGCAGGACATATGCTGCCACTATGATCCTGCACACTACTGGGGGTGCATATAGCAGCTGCCCACCAGAGCGGTCAAGGGAGCGAAAGCGTGACTTGAGCACTCCGAATGTGCGCTCCACTATGCCCTGGGTTGCAATATGGGCTGTGTTGTATCTTACTTCGGGTGGTGTGGTGTGGTTCCGAATTGGCATCATCAAGTGGGTGCTCAGAGGGTAGGCACTGTCCCCTGGGGAGGTGATGATGGGTATCAATAGTGGGGTTGTGAAATTACTCAGTATCTGACATGCATGCATGTGCAGAGGCATTTATACTTACCAAGCAGTCATGTATCGCCATGCCGCCCAGCTTCTAGGTCCCGGTTTAGGGGTGACATTCTGAAAATGAAACTGTCATGGATGAACCCTAGATATTTGGCATATACTGAGGTGATGATTCCCTTGGCATCACATACTACCTGCACGTTGATGGAATGCCAGTGCTTGCGGTTTCTATAGATATGCTCAGTTGCCCTGGGAGGACGTAGAGCCACATGGGTGCAATCAATGGCACCTAGCACTTTGGGGAAGTGTGCCATCCCGTAAAAGTCCTGGACGGCAGCCTGCCTTTCTGCAGGTGTTCTGGGCATGTATATGTGCCTGCGGACTGAAGAGCGTGCAGTCATGATGGCCAACACCTGGTGTAGGCAGCGTGACTGCGTGGCCTGTGACACCCCCCCACTATGGCACTTGTCTGCTGAAATGAACCAGTGGGCATGAAGTGCAGTACATTGAGCACCTTTTCCAAGGGGCTCAGTGCTTGGGAGCACAGGGTGGGTGATGTGAGGTCATCCTTCCACTCACTCACCAAGTCGAGTATTATGTGTGGTGGGAACCTGTACCTCCCATACACCTGTTCATCATTCATCCCAAAAAGGCTGGTCCTGGGTGTAAAAATTCTGGGCCTGGCTATCCTCCCACGACCACTGTTGCGAGGAATGATATATTCATCGTAGCGTCTGAGCTTGTTTGTTGTTTGCGTGTACTTTTATGCTGCACCGGGCCACGTATGCCTGCTTCCTGCTGGCATACGTGTTTCCGGATTAGCGCGTCTTTTTTGGCCCATGCGTTTCCCCTGTTCGATTCCATGAATACGTGTTGTAGGCGCACGTGTGGGCGTTCCGCGCATTTGCCTCCTGTACTTCCCCCGTAACACCCACATTTTCACGCGTTGTTCCCCATTCCGCATGTTACACCCTGTGTTACACCTAATTTTGTTGTGTGTGCCGCGCTATTTGCGCTTTCGCTGCGCGCGTAGCGGACGCCGTTTGATGACTTGTGCGCCCACGTGCGCCATGCAGGATTTTAGCGCACATCCCAGGATTTACAATGCACGGACTTCCATGAATCGATGTGCGTGGGTTTCGCTCGCTTGCGCTGCGATTTTCGAGCTTGCCCTGCGATTTTCTCACTTGTACTGCGATTCGCACGCTTTCGCACACTTGCGCAGTGCACATTAATTCCATGAATCAGCCTCCAAATGTTGACGTTGTGGATTTGTACAGAAAGAGTGTGTGTGTAGTGAAGATGGCAGAGGTGGATAAAGTCAGGGTGTTGGTGCTCGGAGATATGTTTGTCCGTTGTTTACAGCAGTATTCTCAATGCAGGCATGTGGCAAACAATTTCGCTGTTGAAGGAGTGGAGGTGGTGTGGAGCGCTGTGCCTGATTGCAATGTAGAGGCAATTCTCCAAGTTTGTGAAGATATGGTGCTTTCCATTTGGGCTACGTGAGTGCCCCTACTTTGTTGACAGATTTGGAACAGTTGTTTCAAGCAATAATGAACATCCTTCCAGATGCAAAAGTAATTTTTTCTGGATTACTACCTAGGGCAACATGGGATAATAGTTTTGTTTTTTTTCCTCAGCAAAACATTGCTAGGTTGCAATCAATCAAGGCATGCGTGCTTTCCTGCTTAGAGATGATATGTTTTTCAATGAGACTATTGATTCGAGTAATGCTGTTTATTTTGAAGAAGATGGTGTTTCTTTATGTTTTTTGGGAAATGCCATGCTGTTTTGGAATGTAAGGGTTGCTTTGGAGAAAATTATGTGAAGATTCTAGTTGTAAAATAAGAAGAAAACCCCCCCAAAAAATACAAAATAACAGGTCTCTGTCAGGCATCTGCAAAAAAAAAAAAAAAAAGGCTCTTTTCAGAGAATGCCACAAAGGGGAAATGGGGCACACTATCACCATGCTCAGATCTTCGATATGTTCGCGGACATGGCGGTAGTCTGCGGACAGTGCGTATTACATATGAGGATTCTGGGGTGAAGAGGCATGCAAATGAGAATAGGCGGAGCTAGGGATTGGTCAGTAAGGTTTAATGGGTGTGTTGTGTAAGGAGAGATTTTGTGAGAACGTCTTTTTCCTGAGAGAAGAACAGATAGCTATGGCCGTGTGTTTTCGAAAACAGATTATCTGGATTTTGTGAGACTCATGGATACATTTGTTGGAGGTGCATGCAGAATATTGTGGAGTAGCTGCAGATCTTGGATTCCCTCATGCGGAAGTGTGCTGGCATGGAGTGCGTGGAATGAAGTGGCTGGACTTGGTACCTCTCTGTGCTACTTTAGAAACATAGCATAACCAGACATAATTATAATTAATTGTGGAGGGAACAGTTTAGGACATATGTCTGGAATTTCTTCGCAATTTGCAATGAAATAAGGACTCGAGAAGGTCATGGCAATGTTTCCAAATTCCCAAGTAATTCTTTCTCGTATTGCGCAAAGACAAATGTAGCTACGTTCTTCTTCATTTGGTCCACAGATGGAGAAAGCGAGGCACAATGTCAATAAGGCTGTTTGTGCCTTTTTAAGAGATGTTGGCATGTCCTCTTTTCACAATGAAAATATTATGTTTCGTAGCACATACATTTTTCGCAGAGATGGAGTCCATCTTACATATGCTGGCAATCAGACTTTTCTGAGAAATGTACAAAATGCATTGCAAACTTTTTTGGAATTATAGTCATCTATTTTGCAGTAGATGTTGACGATTCCAAAAAATGTTATGTGTCCTAGGACTGTCCGCGGACTTTCAAAAAATACGCAGGGCCCTGCACTTTTTATTTGACACTTCTATTTTTAAACTGTGAAAGGCGGCTCTGAAAAGAGTCTTTTTATTTGGATTTTTGTTTTATATTTGTTTTGCTTTTTTACACACGACACACTAGGAGAGGAGGTGAAGAAGGGTAAGGAAGGGACGCCAACCATGGGGATATGAAAGGGCAGGTGGAGAGTGGAAAATGTAGGGTGGGCCTTATTTAGGTAAAGTAGCAGGTCTTCTGGTGGTCTGTGACCATAGTCTTGAAAGCACTTCGAAGACTCTCCCCCCTGCAGAGTACTGCGTCGCAGTACATACACAATATTGTGACCCTCGAAAGGTAAGGGTCACCAGCCTCGCAAATGGCCTGTGAAGCAGCTGAGGGATGCACTCTCCCCAGCAGTGTCTCTTGTGGTGAGAGGAGTGGAAACGGACGATGCTGTAGAGGAAGACAACCTTCTACGTTTATCACAAGGTACAACCTTGCAAATGTTGTCACTGTGGAACGAAGTTTGGTGTCGCCCCATGGATGTCGTACCAAAGCTGTACGAACCACGACTCCCACGACTCAGCACCAATTTGCGCTGGTTACAGGTGACCTTGTTCGCACGTGCTTTTGGTACGTTACATAAACGGTAAACAAGCGCCACACCCAAGAATCCGGCGACTGCTGGTAGTAGGAAGTTCCTCGACCTCATTCTCTTCAACCTCTTCATCCTCGTTCTCTACATCCTCACCCGTGTTCCCCTCTGCAGGCCCTTGGGGAGGTGGTGGGGGAAGAGGATTTGGGGGTGGTGCTGAGGCAGATATTAGGGTTGATGAGATAATCTCAGCAAGAGCAACAAAGGCAGCAAAAGTCAATCTGCAATAGCCAGAAGTGCAATGAAGATCAGCTCTTTTTTTACTGTAAAATAATTTGGATTGTCTGAATAAGTTCTTTTAAAATGTTAGGGAACCGGACAGAGTCCGCAAATTAGGACACACGCTCAGTATGGGTGCGGTCACATGATGACGTTGGGAACACGTCCGCGAAGGGAACGGGTGTCCGCAGTACACCAAATGCACAGAAATGGTTGTGCGCATGCGCGCGGGTGTTCTACAGAGAGTGTTCGGGTCCTGAAACTAATTAAAAGTGCAACACAAGTGAGACGGACAGTTACGGACAGGCGCGATGTTCGCAGGACTTATGGGTGTGGTGCGCATGTGCGTGGATGTTTTGCAGACTGTACAGCCAGTTATAGTGTCCTTAGGACACCTCCATTTTGTTTGACAACAGAGTTCCCGGACACCGTACGTGTTCTACAAACAGTTCCAACTTGGTTGCGAACGGTACAGACAGGTATAGTGTCCTTAGGACACCGCCATTTTGTTCTTCTACGGATATCCCGACACCTGGTGTGTTCTAAGAACTGTTCCATCTTGGTTGCGAACGGTATGGAGAGGTATAGTGTCCTTAGGACACCCGAATTTTGTTCATTTATGGACATCCCAGACATCTGGTGTGTTCTAAGAACAGTTCCATTTTGGTTGCGAATGGTACGGATAGGTGTAGTGTCCTTAGGACATCAACATTTTATTAATTATGGACAGGGCGGACAGGCAGGTTGTCCGCGGACATTCTAACTGCTTTTAATAAAAAAATAAGACACAGAGAATGTCATTAAAAAAAAACATAACATTTATTTTATTATATACATATTCACAATTTATGAAAGAGAGGGGGAAGCAGTAACTGATCCAAATACAGGGGAATTTGGTGTTTGGCGAGGATGGATAGGAGGGGATGAAGGGATGGAAGTCTCATCAAAACATTTATCTTGGTCTTGAGGGTTTGGGGATAGTTCACTGGGACATGGAGAGGGGGCACAGGTACAGGTGGGACAATGGTACTTATTTTTTTCTTTTATGTGGTCCTCCACTAACTGTTTAAAACCATTGAAATTTTCCTTGAGCATGTCTATTTTCTGTTCCAATGCGTTCCAGAGTCTTTTCCAATGTGTCTTTTGGTGTAATATTTTCAATGTTTGTATGGTCTGTTAAAAATAAATATATATATGTTAAGTACACATAAAGTAATGATTATTAATTTGCTTATATAGAGAAGTGTCTACCATTATTATCACTGTCTTCAGACATTTCCTCACGTGGAAAATTGTCCTGAAGCCATCCCAAAGTACTGCACATTTCTCTTTGAAAAACAAAAATATATTAATTGTAGTGTACCTCATGCAAAAAATATATAAGAAAAATGAAGTTTACTTACTAGTTTCTGGTAAATTGTATTCGTAGTGTTGTGTAGGTCTACTGTTGCTTCTAGCTCTGCAGTTTCTGTGAGGTAATTATGTTGGAGGCATATCTTTTTTGTTATGTATAATCCATTTTATTACATGTGGTGTTTAAATGGATGGTTGATGTGTTAAATATGTAGGTTCCACTGCTTATTTATTATTATATATAATGTGTGTATGTGCAGCTTTTTTGAACTTGTTCAGTGTGTATATGGTATGATAGAGCAATTTTAGATACCCCCGGAGTGTTTGGGTAGTGTTGATGTCGTCCATGACCGTCCACTGACATGAAAATCATTAGTGTGGTATTCGTTATGTTCTATGTTACATGTATATAAAGTAAGGGAATCATAGTAAACATCTATCAAATTCACACTATGAAAATGTATATTTAGTAAAAAAAACTTTGATAAAGGGAGGTAATGGTTAAGTTGCGCTACTAAAAACCTATGCAATTCAGTAAAAAAATGTTGTTAAAGGGACCTTATGGTTAGGTTGCGCTACTAAAAACCTATGAAATTCAGTAAAAAGCTTTGTTAAAGGGACGTTATGGTTAAGTTGAGCTACTAAAAACCTATGAAATTCAGTAAAAAATCTTTGTTAAAGGGACGTTATGGTTCCAAGTAAAACCGAAAAACCCCTGAAATTCGCCAGTTATGGTAAGCTAAGCAACCATAACTCGCGCCACCACCGTGCACTGCTAAGACTAACACCCACAACATCAAAGATGACATCACAAATGTCATTGATGACATCACTGATGACATCACATGTCTGGCTCCCCCTTTTTTCCTTTACTGGCATATCTAGGACACATGGTTTTCTTCAGTAACAGTCAGGAACTAAAAACTGAAAAGGTACTATATTTGTAGACTTATCCTTCAAGTGTGTTCTTACAGTAATTCCCTTAGGGTCCAGTCACATCATATGAAACATAAACATAGGGCACGATGAATAAAGAAATGAGTCGAAGACCCTTCCTTTAGAAAGGCAAACAGGCACAGGTGATTGGATCATAGCAAGCCTGCAGAAAAGGGTTAGACTGTTACACCTTTTCGGCATTGGCAAGTCCGACATCGCTGGTCACTGTGTGGAAGTCTGCTTCTGGGTCCTCCCAATAGGGTTGTAGGTAACCATTGCAACGGTCTAGTGGTTTCACGTTGCCGGCAGAAACACATGATTGACCACATCTCTTAAGGGAAGCAGAACACCGCGTCGAGGCGTCGCTTCTGTTGTATGTGATGCTCCGTAAGTTCGGAAGGGTTTATTTAGGACATTCTACTTCTTTGATATGCTTGTTCACTCTTTTGTCTAAACCTCTTTTCTCCCCTCGTAGTACCGAACCCCGTCCTTTGTTTCCTACCTTGGGGCCCTCAGGCTCTCCCATTGATTCTCCCGTTACTACGGGTAGGAAGTTGTTCCACACACCCGACCCGATTCAAGACGAGAGTCCGCTGTACGGAAGTGAGTTCCAAGCCTTTAATTCAATTCCCGTTCATTCTTTCTTGTGCAATTACTCACCCTTCTTTCCGTGTTAAGTGCATTCGTCCTCCTGGGGAGTCCAACGCTCACAGCCGCCCGGATGGTTCAAGGCGAAGGGTGCCGTTCTCAGAACCGCTGGTACTAGTGAGCATTCTCTTTCCCTTCAAGCTTTACTTTCAAACCTCTTATCCTTTTCCTCTTACCTCTTATTCTCTCGCCCTGCAGAATTCCTTCCTCCCACTTCGTCTTAAGAAGAATCCATCTTTCAAGAGGGATCGTCCAGGGTCTCCCGCGTCACTCATCCAAGAAGACCGTTTCCCGGCATCAGGGTTTTTTACCCAAGAGGGTTTCCCTGGGGTTCGTGCTACCCTTCACTGGTTCATATTTCCCGGTGATAGGGGCGAGCAGGGACTTCAGGGTGATCTTTCCTTTCTGCAGCTGCTATTTCCGTCACGTCAAGGCTCGGTCAGGTTAGTGGCAATCTCTACAACAGTCATCATTAACATAGACCCTGTCTCTGTGACACTTCCCTTCTTGGATCATACCCAGAGGGTTTTGTTCCTGAGGAAAAGAGGGCACAGGAAGAAGAAACGGCCTTTCTTCTTTCTTTTATTTTGTTTTTCTCACATTAAAATCATTTATTATGTGAAATTATGTCACCAACATTCCATGTAAGGCACTTCTCTTTATATTACTATAACTCCATATACGTAGGCCCGTCAAACCTCAAAACCACCACCAATTCAGCTTCATCCAAACTGCACTGAAAGACAGATGCTAAACCTCCACACAAGATGTTCCATCCCACCAGCACTCAAGACCCAAAACAAGTGCCTCCACACTCAAAAGCAAGAATCCATCATACATGTCGACTGAGCTTCCCACTTGCATTAGAATAGAACCCAATTTCGAAAGGTTTGCCAGAACTCTGAAATCATCGTTGCTCAAGTCCACCTTCTCAGAATACTGACTCACTGGGTGACTTCCAGAGAGCAGCCTGATGATTCACTTAGAAGACTTCGCAGTTTTCCTTGCTAGGTACTGCCCCCAGCCCTGCTGTTTCACTTGCCTAAAGATGTTACCTACAGCTCTTTCACACTCCCTGGATTCATTTTCTATTTACTTTTGTTTTGTTGCTTTGATATTCAATGTATTTAAATAATCTGATATAGGAAAGTATGATACTCTGTGTCATGACTGGTTGCATTCCGTGTTCCCAATTTATCTCCAGGAGCTTTGAAAAACTTGTTGCAAGCTGATGCATTATAAAATACACATACCCATTAAAAGCTATCAGACCAGTCCCAGACATGAACAAACCCCCTTGTTTGATTGAAACAGTAAATACACGTTTTTTTTCTCCATGTATAAAAGAATTCTGAATCATAAACAATGACCTTCACTGCCAAATATTGTTTTCCTCCTTATCACAGAAGTGATGCTAGGGAGTGTGATCAGTGGTCGAAGTGAGCGGGAGCGGTTTGGAGAGGTGCTCCTCTACTTTTTTCGTTTTAAAATCAATGTGTAGGAATAAGCTGAAACGTGCACTTCAGTGCACTACACTGAACGTTCCCTTAAACAGCAGGCACATTTGTTTAGGGATGTGTATGGCATGTGGGAGGGGGCGTGGCAATGGGGTTTGTGGGGAGCGGGGACAGGCCAGCAGGGAACATAGCTCGACTACTTCTTTTCCTGCACTTCAACCACTGAGCATGATACTCTTTTTAACAACACAGTGCAGTGGCTTCATAACATTTATTGTTAATGTTAATGTTAAAGGATATGTGTACCACGGAGTGGTCCCGGATCTGAAAAGGAAAGGTGGTGGGTTTTGTACAGGCATTCTTAGCCAATACGGCACTGGTTAAACTGTCTTGTTCGTTTTGATAAACACACCTAGGCCTAGGCAGGTCACGGCAAACTCAGCAAGCACCTGTTCAGGCCTATTTACCCCCAATAGGCCCTTGGTCTGTGCTCTTAATTAATAGATTGCCACCAAAAATCCCTCCTGCTTTAAAAGCTAATGTTAGTATATGTATCTGAGTGAACACACACTGCACATCTATCTGTTGATAGCAGCTAGAAGATCACCAAGTTCATGTAAACTCACTTCACTCTTGGAAAACAAATGTCTTCCTTCAATGATCCCCTTTTTACTTGAGTCATATAGGGCAGATTAAGGGCAGCATTTCTTCACTGCATGCCTCTACCAGAGATGAGGCCTATCTCCAGAATGAAATGGCTACATCAAAACACAATCCAGCCACATAAAGTCATGTTGCATCACCGCACATCTGGAAGAAGTTGAAATTCCTGTTTTTGGTGATGTTTAAAATATTCAACATCATAGCAGTGCCCACTCAGTTATATCGGGAAATGCCAGTGGTTCTGTTTATTCTTAAGGCCTTCAACTGCAATGATGTCTAATCAAAGGGATTTGGCAATACCTGGACTGTCATGATCACATTAGGAAGAGTAACCCCCCCTGTGTTATCCGAAACCCAATTCATTTCGTTTTCAGTTAGAGACCTGTGCATACATACCTAGCAAGCACTATCATTCTTGCATGCAGTCTAACCCACTGCCATGTGGATGTTATCGTCGTCCCATTTTTGTGGTTGCTGGCTGTGGTTCTTTGACTATCATTAATGCAGCTAACCCATCTCACAAAGCCTGCATGTCCCTCACATTTTCTTTTTTACACTGGTGGGGGAACACATGCCATGACAAAAGGAAGGTGTTCTAGTCCCTTGATACTCTAATTCTATCTAGAGTTCATCCAGACTCATCCCATCTTCAGGCTGTGCAATCCACTCAGTGAGGCAAACACACTTTGATACCCATCTTCGTGTGTTAAACATTTTTACATCTCTCACACAACAAGATTTTCTCTTTTCTTTTAGCAAGACTATTTGTACATCAGCATTGGGCAGGAGACGCAGAGTTGCCCTTGGCAGTCACACTAAAAAAACCATAGCAGCCTTGCAAAATCTACACTTCGCATTAGAACAGAAAAACATTGAAAACCAATTAGCACCTCCCAACGCTGACCAAGGCTTGTCCTAATCACCTATTGAAGTAATCTTTATTGTCTTGACTAATACTCACCGAGCCCTGAGATAGAGGATTCAGCTTGCATGGGAATTGCCTTCAGTCAGAACGGCTGTCTTTCTCCCACACAGCTGGTGCCTCTGGCTTGCGCAGCGCAGGCCTGCCCCTTCTTCCTCTAGACTGTGGCTACAGTCTGTCAGCACACACACGGCCAGTCAGCTACCAGTTCTCAAGTCTCTTGAATCCTCTCCTTGTCCCTCGTACCTCCTTCTTCTGCCTCTTTCTGTCGGCAGCCCCTCTCTTTACTCCTCTTCCTTTTAAGGACTTTTTCCTTCCGTCCCAATTTGCATTTACCTCCATGAAGAAAGTATATGATTTTGCTGTGAGGTCATTCAATTTGGCACCTACTCGCGTTTGGCCAACTCCTGGTAAATTTCCAGAAGCCTTTTGTTTCTTGACAATCACCTTTGTACAGCGTTGATTCTCCAACCCGGAATACACATGCACCATTTTTTATTCCAGCTTCCTCTGTTGTTTCCTGAATGAACAAAGGGCTGTTCTTTCAACTGCATTTTCCTGTCTCATTGCACTCTGCCACACTGCAGAACAACATTTACTTTGTGCATTAGTCCAACGTTGCAGTGCAGATTCATGCACCCCCATCCTGTAACTGGGTGATGGCTTAAATCCCATTCTAATTACTAATAGTTTAATTTATTAAAATGTGTGGATTAGTGGATTAGTATTAGTCAGGTTAATTGAACGTCCGTACACTGCAATACATTGTTCATTGCTATGCTACGGTATGCTAAATCCCAACCCCTTTCTTTGGTTGGTATAATTATCATCAGTGTCTCACATCAGGCTCAGAGCACACCGAAGCTGCACACTGGGATCCCTTTTACAGTGTTGCTTTACCATCCCTATTGAGATCAGTGACTCTGTTGAAATCTGTGCACAGATGTCATTTGTGCACTTCTTATCCCAACAGTTGGGAACGCCAATGTAGAAGAAATCTGGACCACATTTATGAGTGTTAATAATGATGCCTGTATCTTATACATGGTTACTTTTTTTAAGCATATTTTATTAATGTTGCAGAATCTCGGGTCTTAAGGCTTCACAGGTCTTTTATGTTTGAGGGATTCCGTGTTGAGCATGTAAATATCTAATACTCTAATGGAATCATGATGATTCTGCTTGTTTTATTGATGTGGCATGTATTAATAGTTGTTTTGTCAACTGTATAATACTAACAATAAAAAATAAAATCTTGGAGAGCACTGTACCGAAGAAGATAGGAAGCAGATAATAAGCCATCCAAGTGTACAGAATAAGTCAGGCCAGATACAGAGAAAGAAACCTGCGAAGAATCGTTTTTAAGAATTCGAGAAAAGTGAGAGTAGCCAGAGATATAGAGTGGTACACTACGTCAATCACAGCCGAAAGATCTAATAGAGCCAATAGATGGCTAATAGATTCTGAAAAGAAGACACACGTGGGAATCCAAAGAGGTCTCACTTGCGTGAATCGCTCTACAATGTATAACCCAGAATGTCCAGCAAAGTCCAAAATGTAAAGAAAAAATACAATTTGGAGAAATTTGCAACCACAATACCAGTGAAATACGTGGGAAACAACATATGTCCTACCTTCTCACGTTTCCACAGGTGTCCCGATGAAAATGTGGGTGCACTGAACTGGATGCAAAGGGAAAAGGCTAAACCACTTGTTCACTGAATGCCCTGGAAGGACCAAATCCATACTCTATTTGGTCTTGTGGACAACCCATAAATTTGGGGCCTGCGTTGTTACAGCCACCAAGGAAAACACAGAACCCCATTCATTTCTGGAAGAGAAGACACCAGTGGAAATCCAAAGAGGTCTCACTTGGTTTAATCGCCCTTCTATTTATTACTTGGAATGTCCAGCAAAGTCCAAAATCTAGGGGGAAAAACTACATTTTGAGATTGTTGTGTCCAGGAAACCACCAAATCAAGTGGGAAATAACACATGACCTACCTTACAATCTTCTCACAGGTGTCCCGACGAAAGCAGTACCTCACCTCGACGCAAAGGGAAAAGGCTGAACCACTGGTACACCAAACACTGTGGGAAGACCACATCGATACTCTTCACAGATAACGCCCTGGGGTGTCACAGCCACCAAGTAAAACAGGGAACCCATGCATTTATGAAAAGAAGACATCCGTGGGAATCCAAAGAGGTCTCACTTGGTTTAATCGCCCTTCTATTTATTACTTGGAATGTCCAGCAAAGTCCAAAATCTAGGGGGAAAAACTACATATTGAGATTGTTGTGTCCAGGAAACCACCAAATCAAGTGGGAAATAACACATGTCCTACCTTACAATCTTCTCACAGGTGTCCCGACGAAAGCAGTACCTCACCTCGACACAAAGGGAAAAGGCTGAACCACTGGTACACCAAACACTGTGGGAAGACCACATCGATACTCTTCACAGTTTACGCCCTGGGGTGTCACAGCCACCAAGTAAAACAGGGAACCCATGCATTTATGAAAAGAAGACATCCGTGGGAATCCAAAGAGTTCTCACTTACATGAATCACACTACATGTTATTACCTAGAATGCCCAGAAAAGTCCAAAATGTAGCAATGAAACCACAGTTTTGAGATATTTGCAACCAGGAAATCACTGAAACACATGGGCAATAACACATGTTCTATCCTGTCATGTTCCCACAGTGTTCCTGATTAAAACGGTACCTCACATATGCAGTGTACTGACCTGGGCACAAAGAAAAAACGCTAAACTGCTGGTACACCAAACGCTGTGGGAAGACCAAATTCATACTAAATTTTGGCCTTGTGGACAACCCACAGATTTAGCCATGGGATGTATGGACAAAAAGACACCTTTGCAAATCCAAAGAGGTCTCACTTGCGTGAATCACACTACAATGTATTACTCAGAAAGCCCGGGAAAATCCAAAATGTTCCCACAGTTTTCCCTATGAAAATGGTACCTCACATGAGTGGGTGTATTGACCTGGGTGCAAAGGGAAAAGGTACACCAAATGCCCTGGGAGGATCAAATCCAAACCGTATTTGGTCTTGTCAACAATCCATTGATTTGGGCCTAGGGTGTCGCAGTCACCAAGGAAAACAGGAACTCTATGCATTTCTGAAAAGACCCCCGTTGCAATCCAAAGAGGTCTCACTTGCATAAATCGCCCTTCAATTTATTACCCAGAATGCCCAGCAAATTCCAAAATGTATGGAAAAAACACAGGTTTGAGATATTTGCATCTAGGAAAGCACCAAAACATGTGGGCAACAACACATGTCCAACCTTGCCACGTTCACACTGGTGGACACCTGTGGGAATCCAAAGAGGCATCATTTGTGTGAATTGTGCTACAATTTCTTTCCCAGAAGGCCCTGCAAATTTTCAAATTTAAGCAACAATACACTATTTTCACACATTTGCCACTGAAACCACAGAAACACGTGGGCAACAATGCATGTCTTACCATCCTAGTGCTCCACATATCTCCGGACGAACAACAGACCTAACATGCATGGGTGTGATCACCTGGGAATACAAGAATCACAGTTCATTAGCTAGCGCCGCCCAGTTTTTCCTCTTCAAGCCCTCTCACAGGCACCTTTGCCCACTCTCCTCATACATACAGTGCATAGTGTAATACAACACCCATGGTTGATTTTAGCCCAAGATAATGTATGGTTGTGTCTTCCTGGGAGTGGCAGGAACATAATCAGCAAAGTGTTGTTCTTGCAATCTGGCTACATCCTCAACTTCTGCAAAGTTGGGAGTTGGTACAAACTTCAAAAATGTCACGTTTGTTTTGTGGAGCAGCTGCACAATATACAACATATGTATTGTATGTATCTACATGCATAATTTGAACTGCCAACTTTTTGTACCACATGCAAAACTTACATGCTAAATGGTATGGCTCAATAATTGGTCTATGTTGTCTACTCCCCCCATGTACCTGTTGTAGTCCAGAATGCACTTTGGCTTCAATACTTGCTAAGCGTTCCTGTGCACAGTGACAAGGGAAGTACTTTCATCATGAATAGTATTTGGCATGTGCACATCCATTCTGTCACAGAATTTTACTGACAACAGTTCATCACACTGCAAAGCCATGCATTCTCCCCTGTCTAGATTCTTACAAACAAGCTGTCTGGGGAAGCCTTTTTGGTTACTGCAGATTGTACCACATACCAGTGTGCCCACATTGTACAATTGCTTGAACAGTGGTATTCCTGTGTAGAAACTGTCCACACACAAATGGTGACCCTTGTGGAACAATGATGTGGCAAGACCAAACACAATCTTCTCACTTATCCGTAAATGGGCTGGGAAGCCCGGAGGGATTATGCTGGAGTCTTTTCCAGTGTAGACTCTCATGTTGAATAGCCTATCACAATTTGAGTCAGTTCTTGGTAATGCTGTAGAGTTGTCATTGAAATGCAGCAAACGTTGCAGTGCTAGAAAACGACCTGTACTCATTATTGATGGAAAAAAGGGCTCGCCTATAGAGCTTCAGTAGATAGACGGCTTCCCCACCATTCCCATTAGCAGAGTGAGAGCCCTAAATGTTCAATCTTAACACCTGTAGTTGGAACCCAAAGGTGTTCTCCGGAATGTGGTTTCAGATGGGCCTCCGTGCCATGAAGAACTGTTCAGCATACAGATTGGTTTGCTCAACCATATCTGAAATGAACCCATCATCCCCAAGAAGGTTGAAAAGGTCAGTAGGCTCACAACCATCTGTATTCTCTCTGCACCCTGATACTCCAGTGAAAGGTGGCAACCATCTGGGACATTGCTGGAGTCACCCAGTCAAACTCAGCCTTGTGATGAACTGGCACACTCCTCACACGTCCTGCATCTCCCCACATCCTTGCAGGTGAACTTTGTGTGGGAAGTGCTACACAAAGTGCATGTACCCCTTTTCTCCCTTCATCATCAGATGAGGAGCTTGAACTAGCCTCTACAGAAAACACACTTCCTGAATCTGTTTCATGCTCACCCTGAGAAGCAGATTCTGTTTCAGATTCTGCTACTGGTTCTGTGACTGAAACAGTAAATTGAGAGCCTCCTCACCAGACATCTGACGTAAAGCCGTGACAAATGTGCTGATCTAAATGTTTACGGTCCTAAGAACAGATAAAGACTGAACACCAAGTAACTTTGCTTTTGAAAGTAAGGGAACTAGTGTACAAATTGGTCTTCAAAGAAATACACCAAGACCACACAATATGCCGATTTTTCCCGAATCTGCTTAGAATATTTAGCAGCCCTCTGAGAAATAATCTACTCTCAACATTCCAAGTACTCATTTGCTGGCACCAGTACACAAGTATAGCTCCCTGCTTACTTGCAAGTGGTTAGACTGCAGCAACACACTTGCACCTACAACATAGAGAACAATACATCTAAGCAAGATGTCATCTTTAACTATACATAAGACAAATACTAGTGTGGGGAAGAGGAAAGAACCCACACTGATAATCCAAAGATCCCCACCATGAAGTAACCCTTCCACTCCCCCATGGAATTCAGGTGGGTGGCAAATGCAGGTGAGAAACAACATTGCAATGTATTTCTGTAATCCCCTTTTGGGAGCAGCGAGCAAAACAGCAATATAAACACTTCAGAAAACCCAGAATGCAGCCCTGCGTATTGTGTACATACTAACATGGAAAGACCCAGTATTGGTGGCCAGGAAAGAGTTACACTGGCTACCTGTGACAGCCAGAGTTGCGTTTGAGATATTAACTTTTGCTCATATATGCATATTGGGGATTGCCCCCAGTACCTCAGAGATAGGCTGGTATTATACCAACCCACGAGAAATCTGAGATCAGCAAAAGCACTTCTCTTGAAAATTGACCATATAAAAAGAGTCCAGGGAATAGATTACTCTTTTCTGGTCTTGGCAGCTCGAGCATGGAACAAACTTCCTGAATCCATGTGAAAAGAGGAAAGCAACATGGTATTTAGGAAACTCTTGAAAACCAGGTTATTTGTGTAATGTTGGGAACATCAGAGCTTCTCCTACTCCTTCTGTAATGATGAGCACCTGGATGCTCGAGGGCTTTGGCGCCATGTAAATGATTTAACAAATAACTAATTGGGTAAGGGGAAAAGGCAGAGAGGCACTGGAGGCAGAAAGTGAAGATAAGGAAACTACATTGAATGCCCCTTCAAGAAAATTGCAGTCCTTTTTCGAAAAAAAAACCCTGTTCCTTGACAGAGGATAGGGAGTGGAGGGGGAAGGTCATGACCACAAACACCTACATGGCCAGCAGGAGGAAAGAAGCTACACAATGTGATGAAGCGTTGGAAAGAAAAAGGTGGCACTGATATATTGGATACATGGAGATTCCACCAAAACAAAGTACAATCCAGTCCTCAACAAGGCAGTCACTGTTCTATTATCATGGCACAGGACACAATTAGTGCATTAATTATTGGGAACCCCACCATCCTGCCAATGTAACATCTCAGTAAACTTCATTATGTCCTCAATGAAAACATCCATGCCTCTATTAGATAGGTGCACTCTGTCTCTGTGAAACATCAATTCATGTTTGATAAAACCATGGAGAATTGTTCTAATTTTGTAATTTGCCTTAGTCTATTTTGCCAGATCACTGTTAGGCATCCTCACTGAGGAGTTGATGGCCTTTTCCTTCCCTGGAGATCTGCAATCCCTCCTTGGAATCATTTAAGTAGCTCCCATCCCCCTCTCCATCCCAAAGAGACCATGTCTTTCTCGCCCCAACAATCAAGAAAGGAGGTGGCATCACCTGGGTATCGTAGATCAATCCTCTGAGCTGGTGAAGGAGCATACCCCTGATACCAAACCAGTATAATGACACATCAGATGTGTTTGGCACGTGTAATGTGCTGCTACCCTTGGGATGTGGCCGACAAGCCATACAACCCTCATCCTCTCTAGGAAATGCAAAACGAAAAACTGACATGAATAGAGCCAGACATAAAATCCATCTATTGGCACAGCAAGCGCATTCACACATGTTTCTTGCAGCAATTCCAAACACACACTACTCCCAATGTTATAATAAGCATTTCATGTGAGGGGAAACTGTGCACATCAATTCAAGGTTATTATGTAATGGATGCCTACTTTTCAGGGAAGGAGGTGGAGGACACATTATGTCAGGTTGTGCAAATGTCACAGTTGTGCTAGCATATTTATAATCTGTGAAGCTTTCTGTTCCAGCTTTACAAGAGTGTACCTCAACGTGGTAAGCAGAATTGCACACTACACAGTCCTACAGAGGAATCAGGGAAGGTAAATATGAGAGCGCTACTGCCAGAAAGAAAGGCTAAGTCTCAGTGAAGTCTCCATGGATAGCATTTCTTAGGGCACTGTACACTATGCATAATTCTCCCACAAACCACCTACTTGCTTTGTTTAAACCTTACACTGAACAGCACTCCTTACCACCATACACTTGAAACAGTGCCCCAACAGCTTCTACCTCTTCCAATAGTTGATTAAACCAGTGCAACCTGCCTCCTACCTTTGCTCAACAGCCCAAGCACAATTAAACTGTCCAAAACTTTGCACATACTTTGTTAGGGTGACTATTCTGACAGAGAAAATGAGCACCATAGCAAGTGTGCATTGCATACCCTGACAATAAGTGTGCAAATCAAGAGACATTTATACAGCGTTGGACAGTTTCATTGTTTGAGCTTGGGCTGTGGAGAAAAGCACAACTTTCAGATACAGTCTGTGAAGTCTTTTTTATATCCTGGCTCAGTCACACACATAGCAACGCTGTGCCTGTGCCTGTGTGTGTGTAGCTGAGCAGTGATATGCAGCAGACTTCCATAAACCCCCTGACCACAACTTGAGGAAGCTCTCTGCTGTGCATGTCTCAGACACAGTGTTCAGGGGACTCATGGCAGTTTAGGGCAGAGAGCATCCTCATCTTGGGGTTGGGTGCTGTATGCATACTTACCTTCTGCTATCTGGGTTCCTGCTCTGACCTCCGCATCCCCAGCTCCTTTCACTTTTGTTACATCCACCACACTTTCTCTCTTCAGCTCTCATTGATGAATGAATGGATATGCTACTGTTCCTCCTCATGGTGTCATGCGTTCTTGCCAATGCACTGAAACAATGGTGCTCACATACCGCTTAAGATCATACAACCTCTTTTGGAGTCATTAGTGCTCCAGAGCTGTGCTGACACCAACCACACTCTATTGTCCTGCACCCTGTCCCACAGCTGGGTATGCTTGTTTGGTGAAGTTTTAAACATGTGGTTTCACACCAGCCTGGGCCCTCTTTGGCTAACTCCTCAGCCAGGACAGTCTGTTGGCTTCCTCTTGAGTCCATCAGCGCACTGGCCCTTGCTGCATCTTTGGCTCAGTTAATTTGGATGGATGAATGATCATGGCACTGATGCTGGATCTGAATTGTTTGTGAACTAGAAGTGACAACCAAACGTCATGTTTGTGAATGCAGAAGTGCTGTTTGCCCTTCCAGTAACAGTATTTCCACATCAAGCGTGAATCAATGTCCCAGAAACCATAGTCCTAGAACCCTCAAGTTCTACCTGGAATCCGTCCTTGCCTCTCTCCTATTGTACACTTGCAGCATAGGACAAATTGTGCCAATACATATTTGCAGAATCTGTTAATTGTATTTAATGAAGTTCATAGAGGCTTACTCATGACTAGGCCTGGATGAACTTTTTCACAATGATCCAGGCACCGGGTAGGTCGAGCAGAATCCCTGAAGGCAGTTTGTGGGCTAGACACACTCACCTGAGTTTGCTGGGATGGAGGAACTGAGATTCAGAGAGGTAGGTGACAAACTATTCAGTGTCTGTCTCTTGACAAAAGTGGATTAGAAAAGTGTCATTGGTTGGCATCCGGAATGAGGAGCCGTTTGAGTTGGGAATACCTGAGGGCATCTTGTAGGAGGGTCGAGTTTGCCTGATTTGTCTGGGGGGTAGCACAAGAGATGCAGGTCGTAGTCTAACACACCTGCCAGTGCATGTCTCTTGACACAAGTCGATGAGACACATGTCATTGGATGACACCTAGGAGGAGGAGGAAGATTTGGAGGAGCTGGGATTCTCTGGGGACAGTTTGTAAGAAAGTCACACTTAGCTGATTTAGCAGGAAGGGAGCAGCTCAAATTTGGGTTTGGCACCAATCAGTGCCCGTCTCTCGATGGAAGTGGAAGAGACACTTTCTATCAGGTGAGACCTAGGAGGAGGAGGTGGTAATGCCTTGGGGCAGCTTGTGGGACAGCCATGGGAGAGTCATGCTTGCCTGATTTTGCTGGGAGGAAACAGCAGAGATTCAGAGAGGCTGCAGGTACATCAGTCAATGTCCCTCTCTTAATGGAAGTGGACAATCACATGCACTTTGCAGTATCTGGGAGGGGGAGTGGGAGGAGATTGGAATCCCTAGCAGCATGTGGTATAGTCATGCTTCCCTGATTTTTCTGGGAGGGAACAGCAAATATTCAGGGAGGAGGGTGTCAGTCAGTGTCTGTCTCTTTATGCAAGTGGACAAGCAAATGTAATTGGGTGACAAATGAGAGGAGGAGTGGGAGGAGATTGGAATCCCTGGGGGTAGTTTGTGGGAGATGTGCCTGATTTTGCAGGGATTTCTGCCACCGGGGTTCAAAGAGTTGGGCAACATGCCATAGTCAGTATCTCTCATTCGGCAAAAGACACTCTAGAGCAGTCTACATGCGAATATCAGTTGCCATTACATGTTTACACAAGCCCTAAGTAATCAAAAAAGAAACCTGGCAAGTAACTTAATTCTTACATTTAATTACACATTTAATGGTTTCAAGCGTATGGTACACCAAATGAACTGTTTTACTAGTGTTACATCTAAGGTAGCGTTCCTTGCAAGATTTTTCCAATGGCTTCCAGTTGCTTCTTGATGGCCATTGGTATCTTTGTGATACACATAACATCATCTGTTTGCAACTGCCACCAATCAATGGTTCCTCACCTTCTCATCGCTTTTAATTTCGGCCAGGTTATTGATATAAAGAAGGAACAGGACTGCGGCAGGGGCACAGCCTTGCCTAACAACAGCACATACTTCAAACTGGTCAGTACATTGTCTTCCTTGCCCAAACCTGACCTTAGCAGAATTATTGTTGTCTATATTATCTGCAGCCGTGACTTCATCCATTGGGGTTGCTACATCCTGGAGCACCATTCAAAATCTCCCTCTATTACTGCTATCAAAAGTGGTTTTAAAATCAATGAACATCAAATAAAGTTACTTTTTTGCAAACACAAATTGGTGCAACAAAGCATTGATTATAAAAACCTGTTCATTAGTACCTATGTGTCTTCGGAAGACCCCTCAAAGATCAGATATAATATTATTATCAGAGGCTCATTTTTCAAATCTTACTAAAATGGCCTTGACATACATCTTGGCTGTGTTTTCTATAAGGGAAATTGGCTGATGATTTTCACATAGGCTCGTATCTCCTTTCTTATAGATTGGAACTATTTTGCCCTTACGGTGCCAACTAGAAGGACAATGGGCTTCCTTACATGTTTTGCATTAATTTAGCAGTAAATCTGATGAATTACCAGCAAACTCGTTTAAACTTACTGTAACTTGGACCCATGGGTTTGTCTCTGCATTAAAAGTGGCAGAAGGACAGTGTTAATTTCTATTTTTGAAGTCCATAGGACTCCAGGGGGATTTTGCTGGAATTAAAATGAGGGGTAATTACACCAAGGTACTTTCATCAATATTTTGCTTTAAAGTGGCAGATTTACCCCCAGCATGATGCTGCAGTAAAATGCTCAATTTCGAGGTCAAACTTGTAGTTCGGCAGTTAGGGAAAAATGGCAGTAATTACTGCAAAAAAAGTGACAGTAACAGAATTACTATAATTAATTTTCCTGCACCAAACTTGTAATGTGGCCCAAAGTTTTTGCAGACTGTGCAACAGGATTGACGGCAGTGTCCAGTGCACTTTACAAGGTATCTTGGGTCAGTGGTCAAAACATGTTCCAGCAAATGTCCATATAATTGTGGCAGGAGATTTTAACCTTCAATTTGAACCGGAAAGGGAATCGGAAGGAATGTGGGCAGACCAGGACACTGTTGGGATATCCCAGAACATAAATCCACTTATCAGATTAGATTGCATAAATTGGCCCTAGATACTGCTTGCATTATAAACGATCTTGAATTGAGGGCTTGCAATGGGAGCTTGGCCCTGAACCAGCCAACTAAAAACAACTTCATAGGTAATAATGGAAGCAGCAAGATTGATTATATACTTATATCAGCTAGGGATTGGGACCTCATGGAAAGTTTTGAGGTGATGGATAGATATGATAGTGACCATAAACCTCTTTTTATGACTCTTTGGAATATTTGTATCCAATTATGGAATTCCTCTGATAAGAATGATTCTATAGTAGTCAGTGGGCCTCATTCCGAGTCCGGTGGTAACCCTGCCTGTGCTAGCGGTGGGGTGCTGCCGGACTCTGAATGATTAACCAGTGCCTGACTTCTCGGTGGTGCCGGGGAATTACAACCCCGGTGGCCCATAAAGTCAGGCGCCGGTAAATTGTAATTACCCATTCCCATAGAGTCCCGTTGTTAACAATGCCAGTGCTTCCGTAACGGTCTGCCTAAGCCTACTGGCACCGTTGTTTCCAGACCGGCATACATATAATGAAGCCAAGTGTCTCTGGCCATTCCCTTAATTAAATGGTCTTGCTTAGACAAAAACTTGTATCCCATGTATTTAACAGGCTGTTCTAAGCCACATTGAAAGGTTTAATGACAAAAGTTACCCAGAGGAGCTGATGATTCTGGAATTTCAGTCCCTTGTTCAGAAAGTTCAGCTATTAGTCACTAATTCTGGGGCAGTGGTGAAAAAGCATGCCTTAAAGACCACACACTGGTATGATTGCGAATGCAGGGAGGCAAAAGAAAGCTATAGTTGCCTGCTTATACAGACAAGGGTCACTAGCACTGTCTGAGGGCAGAGTATAGGAGCACTGTCAATCACAAGAAGAAGTCAGGATGAAAGATGGGACACCTTGCTATTTATGGTGAGGGCTGGAGATTCTATGCCTGTCGGGGAAATAGTATCTGAGAGCAACTTCAAGGAGGATCCAAAGTTGTATCAGGCCAGATGTGTGGTGTGGGCATTTCAGTGATCTTTACAAGGAGTCTAGAGATGTATCCATGCCCCCAGAAGATTCCCCACTTGGGCAGGAAGAGTGGTTGGAGTCTGGGGAAGTCTGTCTCGTCCTCACATTAGGGGATGTTTGGGAAGCGATAGCCTTTCAGAAAGATGGGAAGGACCCGGGCACAGACTCGGTAAGATAGCTCAGAGCAATACAGGTTCGATCCCCGGTCCGCGCTTAGAAACCTCTGGGTATTAAGCGTGTTATAAATAATCTAGCATATTATATGAAGATACATATTGAATTTTTTAAAGAAGAACATGTTGTCTGGGCACCCATAATATATAGCTTTGTCATCGCACTTATCAGGGCTCTATGTCATTTCATCAACAGGTGTAATTTCAATGGGTTTTCACAAGTATTTTTACCAAAAAAACAAACCAAAATGTATTTATTTTTATTTTTGGGGGTTCCCCCCAAACCCATCCCCTATTGTTGTTTACCTATTCCCGACCGCCCACCCCTTACATACACTTTTCCAACCCCCTATATGATTCAATGAGTTTTTCTGATAAAATGTACTTGTAAAAAAACTTCACAATGACACCTGTCGATGAAAGAACGCTATACCCTTATAAGATTTACAAATTGTCCCGGACTCCTGGATGTGTGCAGAAATTGTGCCAATTTACTAGAAGGGAGGTTGAGATTCCCCCGCAAATTATTACCCGATTTCTAAGGCACACTCAATGGGAAAGATTTTTTTAAATGTTCTTTTTGTGCCCTTATAGGAATGGTCCAATTCCCTAGATAAAGAGGGTAATTAGGAGTACCCTGGTCCGGAAATAAGTTGCTGGTAATAGCGTGAACTGGCACCTGTAATATCCCAGTAATCCTGGGATATCAGGCCGCAGAAATGGTAAGCTGAGGTTTCCAGTGAGCTACCAGTAATATTGGCAGCTCTCCAGCAACCTTGTAATGACCCCCATAATCAGCCATTTACCAGCTGGTTATCAGTCTGGGAAGAGTATAGTTGACCAGGCATTTCGGCTCTTTTTGATCATGCAGAAATACGTCTCCTTGGAAAAAGTTAATATTTAAGCAGTCTTTGCTGATCTAAAAACTGCATTTGATGGGGTTCTGTGCACTCTTTTACGGCACATGCTTAGAGATATCCCGGGTCACCTTCTTACCCTGCTACATCTCTTTTACACTTATAACTACACGGCTGTGCACTTGAGACTGCGAAGTGCCCTTCCCGATTCCTCCCAGGTTGAGAAGGGAGTCGGACAGGACTGTGTCCTATTCCCTTTGTTATTTTGCATCTATGTGAATGAGGTCATAAGGAATCGTTTGGAACACTCAATGGATCAACCCAGGTTAGGTGTGGATAGGATACCTGCCCTTTTCTTTGCCATCAATGCAGTGCTACTGTCCAATGGGGATTAGAAAGACCTTGGGTACTTTTGATGCTACATGTAAAGCTCCAGGCGTACAGATAAATGCCAGTAAAACAAAGGCAATGATATTCAGACCAAAATGTCGCATGGCCCTCTCATTGATTTGAGGGTAGATAGCATCAGACTCGTATTAGTCCTATCATATGATTATCTGGGATTGAGATTTGCAGAGAAGTGCTGCTGGAACTCTCACCTAGCAAAAGCCAGTAGTATCCTCAGCAAGAACAGTGGGGCTTAAGAAGATTTGCTCAGCGGCAACATGGCTCTGCTGTGCTACCAGCGCTGCACATTTATATAGCCCAAGACCTGCCCACAGCAATTTACGGGGATAAATTGTGGGGGCATTCTAACTTGCAGATCCTTGTCAATGCTGAAATATCTTTTTAAAGAAGCGTATTCTGCTCCCCTTACCTGGAGACAGATATTACACCTATTGTGGAAGATCTTATGCTCAGATCTGTCCTGTTTTGGGTTCGGATATGTGTGTCTCTAGGATTAGCAGAGTATAGTGAGGCACTGATACATGTTATGACAATGGAGGGAGGGAGGTCACTCCTATGGTTCGCACATAATAAAGGATGTTTGATTACCCTTGGGCTAAGGTCTTATTGGGATAATCCTTACAGTATATGTGCTGGGGGAAACACTGTTGTGAAAGAAGCGGCTGTCGTCCTAGCATGTACCCGGATGAGTGATTCATGCTCTCAGATATTGACAGGGATGCAATATCTTGTATTTAATTTGGATTTTGGTTATGAAATTTTCTTAGATGTTGTTAACCCTCCCTTTGCATGTGCACGTTACTTAAAACTCAAACTTTGATCATAGCCAAATGTACATATAATTGGAAAACCGACGGAACTACTATGTCAAATATATGGCGGTGGCAAAGAGACTATCACCCATTTTTATGTTTGTATGTGTCAGTATTAAAGATTTGGGAGCCAGATATTTGAAGCTGATTTTAAACCTTCACAGTGTGCTTAGTCTTGCACAATCTACGGGTTTTTGTAAATCATCAGAGGATTTAAATGTTGTTAATTTTGTTTTAAAATATCTACACTGAGCATGGCTTTGAAGGCCCCAATTGTTGAAATGCATATCTTAAGTATTGAGACAGAGTTTTAATGTATCACATGTATTCCCCATGAGTGATTCGGTGTGATAAAGACTGATGACATTTTCTAATTGTGTAATTTAGATTGATGTCTACTTTGCACTTGTTTTATGATATTGATCATCTCAATTGTATTCAGCATGGTCTATTGTTGTACTTGTTTGATCATATGTTTTGCCTATAAAACTAAGATATTGAAACCCATATATTAGGCTCTATTAACAAAGAAATTTAAGAAAAGAAAATAAATAAAAACGATATTGTTGATGGGAAAACTACTGGGACACCGGATCCTTGCAATGGTATTAATTACAAATTAATCTTACCTACCTGTATGTAGCCTCTTTGGTAAAATTGCCTCCTGTTGCAGATCAAAAGTTACATCACATCTTTCATTACATGGCATCTACAATTTACCCAGCACCACCACTTCCCTCAACATCATGCCCACACGAATGCAGCCTCTTTGAGGTTAGCCCTTTAAGAAAGTCAAATGGATGGCAGTAGTTCACAGGAAATAAACAGCAACCAAGTCTGCTACATGAACACTGTCAGAACAAATATATACCAAGGGAAGGCAGGGGGCAAGGTTGGGTCCTATTTTTATGTGGTCATGCAGTGGCACAATGAGACATTGGAAGAAGTAGAAACATCTGAAGTGCATACCTTCTCGTACCAGGAGACAAGTAACATAACTCCACAGCTCTGCACTTTTACCCCTAAAAATACTTCAGCGGCACCAGTGTTTAGCACAAGGAATGGCACAAAAAGCATAGCACAGCAAGCTCTGTCCCCTGCAACCAAGCAACCAAGCAACGGATAGCAGCGATCCTCTAATATGGGATAATCTGTGTATCACAACCCAAAATAACTCATTATTAAACTCATTATTAAAATCATATAGCTGAAATTCCGAATTTCTTTGGAGGGGGCATTTACTCAGTCAGGATATGTTAAATCATTAGTACATACAGAGTTGAGTTACTGGTAGCTTGATTTAATCCATCTGCGTTTCAGTACTGCGAAATATGCTGGCATATGTGTGTGATTTCGTATCTAAGAAGTATGCATACTTAATCGTACCTATTTACAGTTGAATACGCACCCAAGCAAGTCCCCTCAAGTCCCGCTTTGCCGTGTGTGACTTTGCTGTTCATTTGGATTTTGAATTGGACTTTCCTTGGACGCGTTTCTTCGTGTGCGTAACATACTTTCCCTCATCAACTACAACTACCAGAAGGCTTTCTGGCATAACAGCAGAGGCAGAGCCTTAAAAGGGAAGCTGCACGCGCACCGCGCGCACGCGCCCAAGCAAGTCCCCTTAAGTCCCGCTTTGCGGCGGGTGACTTTGCTGTTCGTTTGGATTTTGAATTGGACTTTCCTTGGACGCGTTTCTTCGTGTGTGTAACACGCTTTCCCTCATCAACTACAGCTACCAGAAGGTGACTTCAATATTGACTTTAAGATAGCACTGTTAGTGCCAAAGGACCTTCTAATACGCAGTATTTCTTTCTGTTTAGGCTTTCTGGCATAACAGCCGAGGCAGAGCCTTATAAGGGAAGCTGCGTGCACACCGTGCGCGCGCTCCCAAGCAAGTCCCCTCAAGTCCTGCTTTGCCGCGGGTGACTTTGCTGTTCGTTTGGATTTTGAATTGGACTTTCCTTGGACGCATTTCTTCGTGTGTGTAACACGCTTTCCCTCATCAACTACAGCTACCAGAAAGTGACTTCAATATTGACTTTAAGATAGCACTCTTAGTGCCAAAGGACTTTCTAATACGCAGTATTTCTTCCTGTTTAGGCTTTCTGGCATAACAGCAGAGGCGGAGCCTTAAAAGGGAAGCTCCCAAGCAAGTATCCTCAAGTCCCGCTTTGCTGCTTCGCTGCGGCAATGTGGGGCCGTGGGTTTCTTGCTTTTTTCTCTTTCCCTTGCTTCGTATAGAATGTTTCCAACACTTAAAACTGGTATGCCTAAAAATCTACAAGTTGGTCCTGGGACAGTGGTTTCAAAAAATCTACAGAAGCCTGTCGTGAACTCTACCTCTACTCCGAAAACCTTACAGTTCAAAAGAGGCGTGAAGCTTACTTTAAAAAAAACAAATTCTCCTGACATTCGTAAATTCTACAAAGAAACCCTTGTTCGATCTCTGAAGGTCTTGACAGACAAGTGTTGTACGCCTGTGCACTGTGACATCTCTCGCAAAACCTATTGAAAAAGATGAATGGTAACCCCCGCCAGGCTCCTGCTCACCCCTTGAGCTTCCTTCCTACTCCCTAGGATCAACAGCATGTATCTATATGCCATGGAGCACCAAAGCCATCCAGAGCTCTGTTTAGTAAAAACTTTGGGGATTCCAATGCAATTACGGACAGCAGTATTCTGGAAAATGTTCCTCCTACTGCTGAACTTTTACTAAATCGTTCTGCCACTACATCACATGTCTCTGATGTTGCAGTAATTGATCTCAATCCCTCCAATTCCTCATTTTCTACACATCTTATGTCTGATAACCTATCTAAATCACCTATCATGTTTTCGAGCTGTTGCTCTTCCATCTCCAATATTTCTTTTTGTGTTCCAACGCCCCACAGACCAGTAGCACCTCCTGAAAATGTCACTGCCATCTCAATCCCCTCGACTGTTAGCAGTCGAGTTCAAGCATCTTCTCTGAAATGCACTTGTAAACAACTCCATCTCTGCCCTGAAGCACCACATGTACCTCAGATTGATAACAACCTGGTGCTCACTCAGTTTGCGCTTAATGCTTTGCAAGTGTCTTTAACAGCCATAACTAAACTATATAACACTCTTGATGTGAAGCTACAGAATCAAACGACTTTGTTAGAAAAAATAAGTGCATGGCAAATGGAGTGGGCCAGTGAGCATCCTAAATCAGGCTTACCGTCCTTTCATATTCCCATTCATTCTGGTTCTCAACCACTGTCTGAAAACTGTGTTCCTGTTTCAGCTGTTATTATTCCTCCCAGTCCCTCATTACCTATTGATGACTGCTTTTCACCGCCTTCAGTCATGGTCACCCAAACTCCATTGTGTGACCCCCCGAATCAGCGTTTGCCTCATATTGATCAAATAATTCGCCCAATTGAAGTCAATGTAGAATTTGTGTGTCCTGACACCTGCTTGAACATTGAATCCTGCAATGTTCTCATGAATCCACAGTCTTTGCCTGCAGATTATACCCCTTCTTGGCCTGATAAACATAAGGAATACGTGATGCCCACCTTAGCCAACTCAAAAACAAATTTGGTGTTAAATGTGTCTCGAAAGACCCCGTGCTTGGTCACCTCTCAAATACCAGCAGATTCCTCCAACAAAGAGACCTACACCATTTTCTCTAAAAAAGAAAAGACTCTTTCTATTGTTCCAAAACTACCTAAAAATGTTTCTGGAAACAAAAAAATAAACACTGCTAAATCTAAATCATTCATCAAGAACCTGAATCTGCCTAAAAAAACACATTCAACGTGGCTCACTCAGTCTCTAAGAAATATCTTGCGATGAAACAGTCTAAGGTGACAAATAACGCCATAATTCAGTCTCAATCTCCCACATCGTATCCTCCTTTGGATCAATTAGTTGAAATTGTTCATCAACAATCGCAATTGGAACTCCACAAAACTTCCGGTCTTAAAGTTGTTACAATAGAGGCTCCTGTTGCAAAAATCAGTGCTACTCTTATTCCCAGTCCCGATGTTGCACATCGGGAAGAGATTAGGAATGCGGTCGATGCTTATTTATCTTCCATGATGCAGAAGCCACCCATCAATAATATCTCGAATAGCCTTCCTTCTACTGATATGCACATCATGAAGCCTAGTTATGAGCCGAACCCCAAGTTGTCTGAAATCTTACCAAGGTATCCTATCATGTGCCCACTGCAAATGTTGTGTCAGCACCCATGACTGATCCCTACGCGCTGCTGGTGAAAATCACTCCAGAAATGATTGACACGTTACACTCAGTCACTCAATCCAGACAAACATTAAACATTCCGCCTTTGAAGGCGTCAAATGTCCCCCTTGCTCAAAAAATCCCTTTTCCTCAAAAGCCCCTAGGCAAACCTCTGGCTAATTATTCGCTTCTTCTGGCCTGTAAACCTAGTCCAGCTACTCAATACATCTTGAATAGAAGCACACTTCTGGCTATATTTTCTGACATTCGTTCACTTGAAGATATTAGTTCAGCAGATATTGCGCTAATTGAATTTCTGGTCCAGCATAGTGTTAACTCCGTTCGAATGTGGATTCATTCAAGAGCCATCCTAAATTTAATTTGGATGGCCATAGCTGAACTTTTTTTCTTGGGCTTTGTTCTTTCAATTGACACTGTTAACAAGTTAGCCCTTAATCAAACCTCTGTTTCGTTCACCAATTGTTAATATGTTTCCCAGGGTCATCAAATTCAGCAAGCTGCCATTTCAACTGGTCAACGAAACCTTGCAGGCTTGCAGCCAAACTAGCTAGTTTCGGAAGTGTAATAAACAATCTTTATCGCTCATTTGTTGGAACACCAGAGGTTTCTCCCATTTAATTAATAACAATAATAATCTCCTCATGTGTTATAACATACTTCTGTTCCAAGAAACCTGGATGACTTCGGCCACTTCGTGGGACCAACATGATGTTTTCCTCAATCCAGCTCAATGGGGGACTTCTGGGAGACCCACCTCTGGCCTTTTAAATAGCCGTTAGGATGGGCCATGGATTGACTGCCAAAGAAAGGTGTTGCCCGAATCAGTTTCTGCAGATGGTTAGACTAACTGTTCATGAAATTGAATATGCACTAATCAATGTTTATTGGAATGTAGCTGGTATATCTGATGGATGTTTTTTTAAGGCCCTTACAGAACTACTTGAACTGGTTGCACTTGAGTCTTCGGTTACTAATGTAATCATTGCGGGAGACCTAAATTTAGATTGTTTTACGCCATGCGCCAGTAACAAATCTAGACTAACAAAATGGCTGGCTTTGGTTTCCAACTATGACTTAGTCATGCTCAATGGAGCATTTCCATCGGATATACCACCGAAGTCTACCTGGAAAAGAGGTCGCAGTCTGTCAACAATTGATTACATTTTTGTAAATGCCTCTTTGTTCTCAAGCATGAACAACTTCCAAGTTTTCTCCAATGACAACAGTGATCATAATCAGTTAGTTACTGAGTGGACAATTCATCCTATAGGTGCAAGGTCTGAACATCCTTACTTCCAGGCAAATCTAGTGCTCAATAATGGAGGAAATCGCCCCTGATGGTCTATGCAATCCTTGTGTGAGTTAAATGGATCCCTGGAAAATGACTGTGACCGTGAAATTGTTCACTATTGCAATCTGTTGCAATATTTCCAGACCTCCAAAACGTCAAAAACTAATAATGGTTTCACAAAGCCTGGCCCCAGACTTCATGTTTTTGATATTCAGGTCCAACAATTAAAAGCCCACATTCGTGCCCTCAAACGTCAAGCCATGCATGCCACGGCTCTACTTAGAACTGCCATTCTGAAGTCCATCAAGACGAGGCATAAAAATGGCATGATGGCATATAGAGCTCAAATGTATCAGTTTGATGGGGAAGTCATGGTGTCTTCCTTTCAATCTAAATCTGCAGCAGGAGTAGGCTCTCTAATAAATGAAACCACTCGCCCTCCACAAGTTGTTTTGCAAGTTAACGCGGTCACTGAATTAAAGTGGATTAATCATTTTTCTCTATTGTATGCTCGTCCTTCTCATTCCCTTTGTATTCCAACAAACGCTGCCCCAAGTCCTTTCCATCTTTCCTTCGATCTTAGTGACATCAAATTTTACATCTCGAAGATCAGTAACTCCAGTGCATGTGGTTCTGATGGCCTCTCAAACCGAATGTTTAAGACACATCCTGATCTCTGGGCCATGATATTAAATAAGATCTTCACTACCATCAACATTACACAATGTTTACCTACATCCAGGTCTCATTCGATAATCGTTCCCATTTATAAAAAGGGTGATCGCTCTTCCCCGGCCAATTATAGGCCCATAGCGTTATTAGACGCTCCAGGAAATTTTTTGGCACGAATCATCCTCCGGGAATTTAATTCATGGACACTGCAAAACAACTTGAGAGTCCATTCCAGACGGGATTTGTTGCCGGCCTTGGGACATGCCCAAATCTCCTAACTTTAAACATCCTTAAATCCAAATATGCAGACAGGAATCAAGTGCTATATTTAACTTACATCGTTTTCAAAGCAGCATTTGGTCCATCTTACATCAGAAATTAATTTCACATAAGTGTCCAACCTCTCTTCTGACTTTGATCATGTTGCTTCACACTCACACAACCATCCAAACTAGACGTTCCATGGCAGGCAAACTTTGATCCATCATCGAAACTGCAAGAGGTCTCAAAGAAGGCTGCATTCTGGCCTCATCAATTTTCAATTTTTTTCGTTTCGATCTAGGAATTAGATTACAAGCCACAAAGAGTGACTCCCCTAAACTTGGATCCCACATTATAACTCACTTGGTATATGCTGATGATTTAATCCTCATTTATCAGACTCCTTCTGGGCTCCAAAACCTTCTTGATTGTTTGACATCATATGTATTAACCAACAATCTCACAATTAATACAAAAAAAACTCAAACCATGACTTGCAAACCGCATGCTAAATTTAAAGTTAAGTCTTATAGTTGGCACTTACAACAAGTCTCATTATCTCAAGTTGACTATTATAAATATCTTGGTGTCACTGTACAGGCTTCCTCCTCCCATCATGAGAGAGAAGATGAAATGCAACTCAATCTTAGCATGCTAATTTTGCATGCCAAAGTTTTAAAGAAGAAGTATGGTGAATTCACAATAAAACACATACTTTTATTTTATCAGCAAAAAGTGATACCCACCTTATGCTATAGCTCTGAAACGTCAACAGCTAAGAAACCCGAATGGTGGCAAATTCTAGAGGCTCGCTTTTGGAAACAACTTTTACAATTGCCTCAGAGTGCGCCACTACCTCTCATACGGCACAAATTGGGAATTCCATCCCTAGAATCTTATAAAAATGGTGGATGTGTACCCTATTTAGGAAAACCCTATTGGGGCTGACCTCCAGTGGTCTGTTGGGCATCTTAGCTCAGCACATTCTAGCACGAGATCAAGCCTTTACCAAGAATTGGTGCAATGTAGTCCTTGACATACTAGCTGATGCATCTATTACGCTAGACTTGATTATATCAAATCCAGTTCATGCTAAACAAACAAAATTTCTTCATGACTGGATCATTAATCGTAGTCTATGCTTAAAATATAAGGACTTTGATTCTCGTGTATTTCCCACTAAATCCTTGCACTTCACGGCGCTCTATCGGATAAAATGCCCCAGTCCTTATGTTAGACAACAATTTCTCAGATTTCGCCTAAATCTTTGGCCAACAACTCAGGTATTGGCAAGACGAAACCTGATTCAGAAAGACCGAAACTTCTGTTGTTTTTGTTTAGATTAAACCCAAAAAGAAACATTGGAACATTGTGTCCTATATTGTCCAATGCTCGCGAATGAAAGGTTGATGCATTTTAAAAGATGCAGCTTGACTAAATATCATCTCATGTCAATGGACAATATATGGTCCTATATATGCAACAACCCCGACCTGGGCATGATGGTGGACATAGTTCATTTATTAGATGCCATCTTTCCTAAATGTCACTCTGAAGTAGTTTGCGCCTAAATCTTAGATTGCTTTTTATAGGCCTCTATTGCTTTCAGTAACCTCATTGCCCAAAAATCTTGTGCAAACTGTAACTTTCCGTTTTGGCAAGGTGTACATTTTCGTTTTGTTCTTGACAAAGGAAAAGGGGGAAATGCTTGTTTGTGTGACTAAATTTTTATATATTGAGTCTAATCTATTTATCCGCTTATTTTTTATATATTCACTTTTCCCATTTGTATCTTATATTCACAATGAATGTTTTTTTTTCTTCACTCAACTTCTTTTCTTTTTATTTTCACAAAGTTTGCGTTTTCAAAAAGCTCAATTTAAGATATGTAAAAAGTGTAATATGTTTAAAATGTAAAATATAAATAATTATGTGTTGCTTTTTATACATATTTGAAAGGATGATTATATTATCTGTATCAAAACAAAAAAATACGAGTAACACTAAGTGACACACAATGTTTGCAGATCAACAAATGATGCCAACTAACCTGGGAACAAAGTACTGGATACACTTGTGACTTGAACATGTGGAGTGTTAAGAATGTTTAAGAGTGAATAGACTTTTTGGCTCACTGCACATGGGGTTTTACAAATGAACACACTGCCTGTAAGAAATGCTCATTGAAAACACCATTGAGTTTATAACCTGCAATCAACAGAGTTGATGAGGTCACTTGAGAACTAAACAAGAGCAACATCATGGTTATATTGTGTCTTGTAGATTTAAACAGTTAATTGAGGAAGAGTATAGATCTTTTCTGGAGAACAAATAAAACATTTGAGGTAGTGAACTCTTTTGCACAACTATACAGATGAGTAGGTGGAGTAGTGGAACTATTCATTTCATATGGCAATGCCTGAGAGGATTGTGATTTAGTGCCCTCTTATACAGTTGTTCCAAAGTTTTTTATTATATTTTAAATCTTTAGACCCATATTTAAGAGATGAGCTGAAACCTTGAAAGACAAAAATGAACATTTTGGATTGAAGTCTTCCTTATACGTAAATGCGCATGGGAGGAAGCATATCATTCTAATTGTAAACGCTGCCTGCTATGCTAGCATGAAAGGAAGAGTTTATTCATTTGCATGGCAGAGTGCACATGTGCAGGGTGCTGCACATTTGCACTTCACCATACAGTTGACCAGAATTGGCATCAGGGAGCCTACACGTAACGGCTCCGCGCTGCCAAATTACATAAACGAGCACAATGAGCGTGTTTCTTTCTTGGAAACATATTTTTAATACGACTCATTATCAGTTCAATGTTTATCATGCACACGTAATTTTGCTTTTAAAAACTGTTTTTAAGAATTTGTTTTTATATTATAGAGTTCGTAATTCTATTTCAGAAATAACCAGCTAATTAACTCTTAGACATCTAGCACTGTTTTATTTATGAATTTGTCTTGGTTCTCAAGGCTAAAATCCACTTTGCAGGTGGTTGCTGCCTGCCTAAACAGTTAGCTGCTATGAACTACAGTTCCAATCAGCACTGTAGTTTCGGGGGATACAAGCCGGTCCGTGTTGGTCTATAAGAGTAAGCTCTGTTCTCCCCCTCCAGTTAGGCCATATATTTTTAATACGACTCGCTATCAGTTCAGTGTTTATCTTGCACACGTTATAATTGTGCTTTTAAAAACTGCTTTTAAGAATGAATGTTTTTAGATTATAGAGTTCTTAATTTTATTTTACAAATAACCTGCTAATTGACTCTTAGACATCTAGCACTGTTTTATTTATGTATTTGGCTTGGTTCTCAAGGCTAAAATCCACTTTTCAGGTGATTGCTGCCTGCCTAAACCGTTAGCTGCTAGGAACTACAGTGCCCATCAGCACTGTAGTTTCGGGGGATACATGTTTGTAAACCAGGCGCGTGAGCGCCGGCGCATGAGAGTTAAGTCAGTCTGTGCTGGTCCGAGATGTGTCTTGCGGCGCTGCAGATGTTTGGCCAGAGATGAGCTAGATACATTCAGATTGTATACATGATGGCTCAGACAAGGGAAAGCACCCATAACACCAATATTTCGGCAGCGCTACTCAATACAAGTTCCTTAGTTAAACATGCCTCTGAAGTTGCAGATTTTATTACAAACATAATTTGGATGTCAGGTGTGCAACAGACACGTGGCTTTCTATGGTAAAGAACCACACAGCAATCTTAGCTACAGCCAAAGGTTACAGCATTTATAAAGACAACACAATGTGGGGGGAGTGCTGCCATTATTCTCAAAGATATTTTTAAAGCCCACATCTCACCCACACCTTCATTAGAAGACTGTGGCCCTCATTAGGACCCTGGCGGAGTGGGTTTCCGCCAGCGCTAATCGCGGCGGACCCGTCCGCCGTACTACGAGTTCCCTTAGCGCCATGGAGGTTTTCTCCGCCTGGTTTTTCCGGGCGGAGAAAACCATGGCGCTAAGGGACCTCGTTGTTAATTACGCCGCCGTACTTTACGGCGGCGTAATTAACTCCTTCCCCACTCCCATTATACCCTATGGGGCAAGAATGGGAATGGGGAAGGGTAAAATGGGGATTGGGGATTTACCGCTCCGCCAAGGTCGGCATGGGGTGGTAAATCCGCCAACCCCCATGGCGCTATCGACGGCTTTCCGCCGTGCTTCGCGGTGCATTTAGCACCGCGAAATCCGCCAGGGTCGTAATGAGGGCCTGTGAATCTTGTTAAAAATTGGCACAGACGATGATACTACCATTTACATTGCATATATACAATCCATCGTCTTGCACTGTAGCTTTTGAAGAACAAATAACTGTGCTTATTAATGATTCCTTTAAACCCACATCACATACCCTCATCCTTGGTGATTTTAACCTATGGGATAAGGATGAATCTGCCAACAAGGCCTCTTCATTGATGACGACGTTTGACACCTTTGGCATTGCTCAAATCATTAGCACTGCTACCCACCAAAAAGGCCACATTCTTGATTGTGCTTTAACCTTCAATCGTATAGTTTCCTCACCTATAATAGAGCCATGCCCATGGTCAGACCAGTGTTGTATCTTCTTAGACCTGGTCTCACCACATCCTCAACAATGACTTATCCCATCACTCGCTTTGGAATACATGTCAAGGAACATAAGTAGCATGTCTCATTCCATATTTCAGGCTTTTATTATAAACCAGGTGTTCATGCACCTTGACTAATGATACTAATATATTAGTACAACAATGTACTAACAGCACTTCACTGGCTATTAAAACGCTTGCACCTCTTTGCCTGAAAAAAAAGAAAATGGGAATCTCTAATCAGGTTTATTTATTTATTTACGTATTTATTGTTTGCTTGTTAGGTGCTTATACAGGAAATACATTCTGTTTCATAGTGCCACAGGTTACATTTACCACAGAATTACATGGTGCTAGGAAACAGAAAAGATCTTAGGAAAGAATGTGGAGGAAAGACCCATGCCCTGACACATATGCTAAGTACAGAGCTGAAGCCCCCCATTATAAAAAAAGCCTGGCTTTCTAATAAGAAATCTTACTTTGAAAATAGAATAGCTAAAGCCAAATCCGACAAAAGAGAACTCTTTAAAGTATTAACAGAGCTTTAAGGGAAAAAAATAAGGAAACAATTTGAATCAAGTTAGCGACTCATGATGCACAGAACTACCACTAGGTTTTTTAAATAAAATAAAAAGCCACCAAACTAACATCATTAATAGACAGAAAAACCTTATTTCTGTGCAGCTGAACTCTATTAATACCCTTTTTAGTTGAAAATGACACAACCCGTACTCTTTGATTGTATAGTTCCATTGGAGGAGGACATAAATATTTTTTTTAGAACTTAAACCCACATCATGTGTATCAGACATTTGTCCTTCAAGTCTCATTCGGGACACTATTCACTTGCTTACACCCATCTTGTTTAAAAACATTAGCGCGTCCTTTAGAACATCTGTTCTTCCCTCTAGCTTGAAAGATGTGTGGATAACCTATTCAGACTAAGCCTAATTTAGATTCTGTGAATGTTGATAATTACCACCCCATTGCCAATGTACCATTTTAATTGTCAATTTGGATTCCGTGCCATGAATGTCACGAAGACAGCCCTGATTGGCCTACGTGCAAACTTGGTGGAAATAGCAGAAAAGGGCAAGCCTGCTCTTCTGGTTTTGCTAGATTTGTCATCTGTCTTTCACCTGGTGGATCATTCCCTCCTATTGGACAGGATGAGACACCAGGTTGGCTGCTCAGAAGCCACGGTCTCTTGGTGTGCCTCAATTCTTGGCCGTAGTACAGCACAGGTTGTTATTGACAACTTTAAGGCCCCACCAGAGCTGCTCTTATGTGGGATTCCACAGGGTTCCTGTCTTTCGGCTATTCTATATAACAGTCATACCCACCGCAGTTCGACATGCTTGATACTGCGGTTGTGGCCCACACTAATTATGCAGATGACACCCAGCTTATCCTGGAATTTGACGGCGGTTATGATACTGATCTACTTTGTCTAAATAGCGGCTATGGAATTATCCAGCACCGGATGACTTTTGAGTCACTGGCGCTGAATAATGATAAGACAGAATGTATGATTGTAGGATTGCCTTATATCTAACTGCCGTATTGCAGTCAGCCTGCACGTACACATTCTTTGTGTCACACTAGACACTGTCCTGACCATGAATCAGCATGTTTCACAAATCAAATCTTCATGTATTCATTAATAAACTTCTGAGACAGATCAAACCTTATTTGTCTCACACACATCTTGCCCTTTGCCTCATTAGCTGCAATACTTGTTAATTCACGGCTGGATTATTGTAATGGCCTATTGACACGCATTTAAAAAAAAAACCTTCATAGCCTTCAAGTAGTACAAAACAATGCGGTCAGAACAATTTACAACTTGGGCCCGTGCAACCACGTCACTCAGTCAAGACGAGAATTGCCCTGGCTGCCTATATTCCATCGCATTTCTCATAAAGTATTGCCTTTGTCATACAAATGCCTTACCAACCAAGCACCCAGCTACCCAGCTAATAGATCAAGAAAGAAGACTACTACTCGCACTCTGAGGTCCAGCGAGCAATTTAAACTTTCTGTCCCGGCATAAGATGAGAAATGTTGGTGGCCTGTGTTTTTCCGTTCAGGCCCCGCTCCTTTGGGACTCCATATTTGTCTGCATCCGTCTTGCGGCTAGTCTGGCAGGTTTCAAAAAGGATTTTAAGAAATTTGTTTTTAATCATAATGATTAGATTGGAATTGCTTTGGTTTTCTGTCCTGGTCCTTACCCCTGGTATTGGCCCTCTTTCTTGCAGTGCACTGAGGCCTTCTGGCATGTTGCGCCATATAAGAAATCAAAAACATAACACATGTTTTTGGATAACTTGATAAGGCATAGCTTCTCTGCCTTTTTCTCTCTAGAACCAAGTGGCAGAGCATGTAGATATTGAAAAAGCTTCCAGCCACCGAGGGTCATTCAATAGTTTTTTGGCTAACCCCATTTTCTAATTTCCTGTCACACCCCTATCCCTGGTCAGTATCAGTCACATAAAGCAAATATTCTTGCCTCTGTATCACATTACAAATCGTTAGCACTTACTTCAGCCTTTTCGTGTCGCTTCAGCAAATACTGATACTTCAGAACAGGCAACATATGTTGTGACCTTCTGTAGAATCTCAATCTGACCAGTATTTTTATTATTATTATTATTATTATTATTATTATTATTATTGCATTTAAAAACCTCAAGTGCACTAGAAATCTTTGACAGCCAGTGGAAAATCTCATGGCAAGGCTTTCAAAGGTTTAAGGGGTTCACCAGTTATTCCAAAAATGATTACGGTTAACTAAATTGCTGCTTTGCAATATATGTTATCACGAGTCCATCTCTATGAATACAAGGCCTACCTTGGCATTGTCATTCAACACTTTCCCCACAAACATTAGTTGTTCTTTCGAGATAATACAAAATAATAAACCATGTTCCTCTATATTTCAATATATGTGAATGGAGGTCAGATGATTTACACTTAGAATGATCTACTACACAAATGCCTTTGGCCTGTGTAACCTTGCTGTCTCAGAACCACGGATGACTGATTCATAGAGAACATGCAAAAATCTTGCAAAGCCCCCCCTGCCAAAATCAACTTTGTGCAACTCTGCGCATAAACGTTTCTTTCCATGCTCTGCATATTCATACAATTCGAGCGGCAACATAACACGATGCACAAAGAAATTCAATTTGCCTGTGGGACGCCCATAACATGACCCCATGCAAAGCAAATCCAGCCACATATTCCCACCAGTCTTGATCTGCAACATCATGCACCGCTGCAAAACTGGGGCCCAACCCCCTGCAACCAACCAGCACCCCGGTAACACTGCATATGGTCCCCCGTTCCTCCTAACTGCCCTCTGACAAAATGCGTACCATTTCTCGCAATTAAAGCCAGCCCCAGGTAAAATCTGTGTGCATCCTCCTGTAAATCAAGTTTGTACCATGCTAAGCAGCATACGAGCACCCCTAACTGCAATCAGCACCCCAACTGCTTGCATGCATCCCTAAATTCCCGATCCCACCTTAACTTTGTGCTTAGGTTCCGATGCGATTGGTACTTTGCGGGTCCTTGCATATGGCAGTAAGATCGCAAGCTTTGCATGGTTCTTCACCCGACGTGACGTTTCACGTCAGATCCATGAATCAGCTTGTGTTTGTGCACTGCTGGGTGTGCATTTACTTTACGGAGTCCGTCCCTCTCGACACGTCCACGTAAGTCCTTGTTCTTCCTCATTTTGTGTAGGGAATCGAAAAAATATATATGTTCCTCCCCTTATTTATTTCCTTGCATAGGGCCATTCCACACTTTGCGCAGAGCGTCGCGCTGAGCATCTGACTGCACGCATAGACGTGAAGGACCTGCGCAAAGTCCCTACAAGGCCCTGGAAAAACATGCAAAGACGGATCCATGTTTGCACTCTGAAAAGTGTGCAAAGTCACTTTTCAGTGCACAAACAAGTCTACAAATCAGGCCCTGAATATCACTATATGCTCATTGACCGAGATTGAAAGACGCATTTGTTTCAGACATTTAATGCATTCTTTCAACAACAAAAAAATGCCTGCACAATAAAAGGCAGGACAGTGATTTTAAATGCCGTGCGTCGCATTTCAGGTTGATGAAACCAAATCGGAGGTGAAAACAAAAGCACAGATTAGCATTCAAATGCAAAACAATTAAAATGTGCTGGTCAGAACTACAACACAACAAAATAATTCTACCTAATTTTATACCAACTTCCAATGCTTAACTCAAAAGCTTACGAAGGGAAAGATAATAATAATTTGGCATTTATATAACGCTACGAAACCTCAGGTATCTGAGCGCTGCTTATTATTACCCACGGTGTGTGGTGCTCATTTATCGACCTTGGAAGGATGAAAGGCTGAGTTTGGCCCCGCCGGGATTCGAACCTGCGTCAGCATGCTCTGCACAGATGTCAAAGTGAGGGCTCTACTCGCTGTGCCCCATGACTGGTAAGATGAGCGAAACAAGGAATGTTGCATTCCCAATTATCCAGCCCTGTATTGGAAAGTTATCAAAGCTCCTATTACATTAGTTGGAACTTAACGCATGCGTTTATGAATAGACAGTTTAAATGTAGGTGTTAGTGGAATGGAACATGCAGCTGGCAGTCCGTTTGCAAGACACACATGCCTCACGTTAGCAACGCTAACTCGGTTAAACGGAACTTTGGGTTTCTCATTAGACCATAGCGTTGTTATGGACCTAGATTTACAAAGAAACTGTGGTTTGGGTATTATGTCTACCTGGCACACCGGCCCTCCAACAAAGGGAGACACATACACACAGAGCACAGGGTTCAGGTGGCTGGATGTGTCCATGGAGTTGTGCTGGAGATGTATATTAGGGACTGGCCCACTCTTCACAGAGTAGCAGATACTTCGTATATTGTGGAGTAGGCTGCAGATTCGTTTTTTATATAAGATGCTTTATGAACTAACAGAAACTTTCTGCCAGATTACTGGCTGTAAGTAAAAAGTAGGCAGGGCAAACGACCTACCAAGGTCAAGTTAGAAAGTGAAGCTGCTTAACAAGGATTTGAGTATGAACACGGTGATAAAGGGTGGCATTCTTAAGTGTCTCACTTAGATACTGAGACACCTTTATTTTATTGAAGGTGTCTCTTTAATGACCAGGCTTGAATAGGACATGTTTGCAGGTAGGAGTGAAGGTGTGCTCAGAAAGAAGGGAGTTATCCAGCAGGCAGTTTGCCCCTTGAACAGTTCGAAAAACCAAGTGGAGGAAGAGGTGGAGGAGAAAGGATATGTTCTCTTCTTTGGGGACAGAAATCATAATTGTGTAGTGGAGTTCTCAGAGGATACAGGTATCCCTCTTGTGGTTGTGCCCACAGCCGGTATTTCTGGGGTTTTGAGAGTCTCTGGGGGATTACTCAGAAAGAGGAGAGGATGCACGGCTTACAATGGAGGGTTTGCCATTGCTGCCGGGGATGAGGCAGCTGTGGAAGTGGAGGAGGCTGGACTCGAGCAGCAAGTCTTTCTTCACAAGGAGGTAGAAGGTGCTAGTGATGAATCTGGAGAATGAGTAGCAATACATGACTTAATTCATGAGGAGGGCTTAGGAGTTGCAGCTACACTAGACATGTTTCTGGTCAATTGCTTAATCAACATTGGAGATGGAGAGGAGATGATTGTAACTTGCATATAGAGGATGCATAGAGGTGTACAGCTGTCTCGAGAAGGATGAAGAAATACAATGTGTGGTGGATACGAGGCAGCCATATGTGGAGGAGACAGCAGTGTTTACCCAGCAGATAACGCGGTAGGAGGCAGTGCCTGAGGCCTCTGCCCCAATGTCTGCTTTTGTGAAGTTTTATGTGAGACAGGTGTGATTTTGACACCATGTTGGAATTGAAATAATATTATGCCTCCTATCGCAGTAAATTGAATATGTATTGGCCTACGCCAAGTCGTCTAAAATATCATGTGAATAGACTCCGCGGCAAGGTCTTGACCTTAACGAAAAGTAATGTAAGTCGCCATCTTGGATTTAGCCGCCATTTTAGGTCCTCTTGTAAATGTGGAAGTCACCCTGAACATCAAAATGGAGGCTGAATGATATTCTGAGCGCGATTCTGGCCGTTGTGACCTCCGCACACACGAATAATTAATATGCCTGCAGGCCATTTGTCGGGGTCGCGAACTGAGACCTTGTCCTATTGCTGACCTATGTGTAAATGAACAACTGTATCAGCAAAACTGATCAAAACGCATACATTATAGGATTGACCTGGCAAGGAACTCTCGGCCTGATCCCAAGAATGGTTAACCCGTGAGAGGGTTTGCCAAAGGCTGGACAAAACATATAAAAGACCCAAATATTCCAATGTACCGTCTCTCTACTAATGCATCGAACCTTCGTTGAAGTTCGTTACGTTACTCTGAGAGCGGAATAGCTATCTGTTTGTCAATTGACTTTGGTAACTGTTGTAGCTTTTAAATAAAGCACTTGTATGTTCTTTGTAACCTGTGTTGGTGTGTTTCCTTTGGGCTTCCCGGCCTCATAGCAATTTTTATGTTTTCACAACCAGGCCCACCTACAGCCCACTTCATCAAGGCCCTCGGATTACTTTAGCTTTCCAGAGGGGAGGACTATGAACCAAAGTATTCAATGATGTGGGTAATCCATCTCAGAAAGAACGGTCTGCTAATCAGACCCTTCTTTCATTAAGCTCCATGCCAACAGCTTAATCAACACATGTACCCTGCTGCATCAGTCTGCTGATCTGCAGCAACTGCCCTTCTGTGGCACAGAGCAGGATCAGAGGTAACAGATGCACCATTTGACAGATGCAGCGACACAAGGTCAGTGCAGATAGAGATTGCATTTATTGTTTATATTTTGTATTTATTTAATAATAAGCTTAACACAGGCAACACAATTAAAACGAATACACAAGAGCCAGTATCGAAAATAAATATAAGCAATATTTTGTAATCCGACTACAAACACCAGTAATTAAAAATATGACGTCTTAACTGAAGAAGAAGGCACCATACATAACTAATTCTATCAAACAGCAATAAAAGCTTCCCTAGTTTGCCGAACATAAGCAAGATGTTAACAAGACACTGCACCTAGCATGCATTTGATGCTAAGCCACATCTTGGTCAGGTGGTACATTGTTTCAAAATCATTTCCCTGAAAGTAGATTGCATATACCTTCTGCACCGTTGACCCAAAAACATGATAATCTTGGACCTTTCCATCTGGTGGCAGGGAAATCCCTAAGAATAATGTTTAATTTAATATAATGTGATCTAGTTCAAGAAGAACTATTTAACATATTACATACAAAGTATCAAATACATCCATATATCAGCTACATACATAAAACAATAATATTTGTTACTACTAAAATACACAAATTCCAAAGGATAAAACAAATAATTTCACATAATTTCATCATTTCCTCACCCAGTTTGGCAATCACCAGCTACCATACATTGTATAGCGCAATCATTAGGGTCACATTACATGAGTTAAGACAATATTTCCAAAATTAACCCTCGCTTTTCGCAACAGATTTGTAGATGAACCGAGCCAGAAATTTGATGTGGATTTATTTATTTTTGGAATTAATAAAGGATGCTAAGGCAGAGGGCATCAAGGTGCTGGTTATATTGAAAAAAGAAAAGGACCACAAATAAAAATAGATTGCAACTTTGAAAATAGCATTGTTAAACTTAAAACTTGCAGTCTGGATTGAGACAACATTTCATGTACCAAGGATAGAGAAGTGCTTCTAGAGCTGCTCATAAAGGAGTGAGATCAATAGCCCTTATGGCTGAAACAGTTATTTAAGTTGATGATCGAAGAGCCACGTTTTTAGCTCCTTGCAGAAGGCCCAGTAGGAGTTTTCAGCTCTTAGGGCTGGTGGCAGGGTATTCCAGTTCTGAGATGCAATGACTGGGAAGCTGAGCCCTCCAGCACATTGCTATTTCAGTGTAGGGATGATGAGGTGGTGCTGGTTAGTGGAGTGGGTTGGTCTGGTGTATTGCACTTTAGTGAATTTACGAGATATGTTCCTATGCGCAGAGTTCGAGAGGGTGATGGCCAGTGTTTTGAACAACATGTGCTCATGAATAGGCAGCCAGTGTGCTTTTTTCTCTCTGCAGTGATGTGATAATTCTTGGGAATATTCAGTGCAGCTCACAGGGCAATGTTTTGGATTATCTGTAATTTGTTGATATTCCAAGTGCTGGTGCATGCAAATAGTGAGTTGCAATAGTCAAGCCTAGAGCCTATAAGTGCTCTAGCGAAGGAGGTGCAGCTGTCCATAGAGAGGAAGGGTCTGCCAGCACTAATGTGTTTCTTAGTGTAGGCTTCCAACAAAGAGATTGCATTGACTTGTCTTGTTATGGACAGGTTGGAATCCAGATAGACTACAAAGGGTTTTGACTTCCTGAGAGACTAGTATGGGGATGGCGTCAATGATAAATGATCTATAGGCTGGGTCCAGTCTGTTAAGTTGGGGTTGTGATCCGACTAAGCGCAGCTCTGTCTTGTCTTCATTAAGACACAGTGAGTGATGGGCCATCCTGGCCTGTATGGTGTGGTAGATAGCTCCTAATGAGATGGAGTCGGTCAGATAGTCTCGAATAACTGGTAGAAGGATCTGGGTACCATCTGCATCGAGGAAGTCGAAGCAGGGCTTTGTAAAAAAGTTGCACAGTGTGGGTAAGACACAGGAGCCATATGGTACATCGCAAGTGACCCAGGACAGCAGTTTCGGTGCCGAAGCCAGACCAAAACCCAGATTGACATACGCCTAGGAGGTTATTAGCTTCCAAGTGGTGCTGAATTGGAAGGTACACCGCTCTATCCAAAATTTTATGAAGGAACAGTACTGTGGTGATTGGGCAGTAATTGGTAGGAATTTTAGGATCCATGGCCGTTTTTCTTCAGTAAAGATAAGACCCTTGCATTTTTTAAATTAGTCAGTACTGAGCTAGAGGCGAAAGAGGAGTTGATGAGTGAAGCTATGAAAGGTGCCAGTGCTTCAGTGCCATCTTTGATAACTGTGGCAGGGCAGATGTCACCTTGGCATCTAGATTGTTTAATCCCTTTGGTGACGGTAGATACTTCTGTATCCAAGACAGACTTAAAGTCAAAGGGATGGTGTTGTGAGGGGGGTGTTTTACGTGGGGTAAGGCTGGAGGTGGTGGCACTGTGTTTTTATTTAGTGAGATCTTTTTTTGTTGGTAGGTTATTTTGTTAAGTAAGGAATTTTCTATGTCAGTCGTTGTAGGTGGTATTCTTGGCGAGGAGTATAGCTTGTTTGTAGTTTGTATTCTTTAGAGACAGTGGAAAAGTGATTTTTATTAGAGTCAGAGGGGTCATTTCCACAGGCAATTTCAGCTGCTCGTTTGTTCAAGTGGATTGGTTTGAGGTCAGGGGTATACCATGTGTTAAGCAGGGCAATAGGTTTCACTTTCCGGTTCCCTATTGGATCCACTGTGTCAATGGCGTGCAGTAAGGCCTGATTGTAGATGTTTACTAACTTGAATGCGTCCTTAGAAAGATTATGATAGCTGGTAAGGGCCTTCAGTAGCGGTAGGATATTGGCGGGAGTAATTTTTCTGCTGTTTCTAGTTAGGGGGCAGATGCAGGTGCAGGCTTAGCTAAGGCTTGGGTTGGGTTGGAGATTGCTATATTGAAGGTGATGATATTGTGATATGACGATGGGCAAGGCTTTTTAGATAGGATGGATATGTCTCAATTTAAATCAGCCAGCCAGTCTAAGGTCCATTCTTTATTATGTATAGGGCTGGTTTTACGATGCTTGAAGCCCAAGGCTTCAAGGTCGTTGGATAACACAAGCGCATTATGGTCGGTACAGTCATTAAGGCCTCAGATCACATCACATAGGAGGAGGATTCTAGATGTTAGTTTAGCTTCTGCTAAGAGGAGATTAAGAATATCATCCTTAAATGATACAAGGGGGTATGGAGGTCAGTAGATGACATGTAGCTTAAGGGTGGAGGAGTGCTTTGGTGACCATTTGATAGATAAGAGATATCCTGAGGCGAAGTCTTGGATCTCTAATGCCTAAGGACTATTTAGCAATTATGGCCTTCCCTCCACCTCTAGTGTCCAGCCTATCTATACAGAGGATGGTTTAGTTGGTAGGGGTAGCGAGGGATGGTCCTTATGCCGCATGCAGCTACGTTTTCGTGATTGCAACTACATCCAGCTGACTGGTTATGACCAAGTCACAAATGTCAAGTGCGTGGGCTGTGAGGGACATTGTGTTGATTAGGGCTCATTTGATGAATGTTTTAGAGACCTGGCTTTGTTTAATCCTAAGGCAGGGTAACACAGGCACAGGGCAGGCAAGACCTGGCTGGGTAGCGTGTCTGTGATCAGCAGTTGGCAGGCCATAAATTATGTAGTGGCCACAGTGCTGCAGTTGGTGTGGATCCAGTGGGTGTTGTAGAAGGGGAGGAGGTGTCTAGGTGAATCGGGTCCTTGGTGCTGATTGTCATGGGTGAATGGGGGTGCTCGGAGGTGGATGGGTCTCTGGAGTACATTTAGCTAGTGGACACCTGAAGAGCTCGATGGGTAACAGTAGTTTCTGAAGTTCCATTTTGGTTCTTGTGCATGCATCCTTCTTCGGACTGCTGAATGATGAGCATTTAGATTGGTCGGTCACTGGTAAGGTAGGCGTGTGTGTTGTGCGGTGTGGTTTGTCAGTGCATTTGCCAAGGGTGCACTTAGTAGTGCGATGGGACCCTGCGCCAGAAGGTGTTATAGCAGTATGGCTGGCAAGGTAAGCATTCAGACGATACAGCATGGTGTGCGTGCATGCTTGTGGGCATTGATTCCAAGGCAACAAGGTCATAGGTATGCTAAGGGTCGCGTGGGGTGAGTTGCATGTGTTTTAAGATGCTGTGTTCTTAGTGGACCTAAGCAAGGGCTAGCATTCTGGCAAAGGTACTGAAATGGAGCATCGGGGTAGGTGCAAGGTGGCAGCGGGGAGAAAGGCGGAAGGGGGAATAGCGTCATCAGGAGGCAAGGTAGTTAGCGTGGATAACCTAATAGAATGTTTTCGAACAAGTACATTACAGGGGACATACCGTTCGGTGATGCATGTCGATGGAGAACTTTCAAGGCCGGACAGGGCCAGACAGGGGATGGTGACAATGGCCCTGATTGTGCACCTTTGTAGGAGGCTGGCATCGACTGCCAGCTCCCAGGATCCTCCACTATAACACTTTGAGGCAGCCAATCATGAGTGGCTTAGGGCGGGACATGGTGCAAGGAAAAAGCCTGCACCCCAAGCATCGGATGCAAGTTAGCCATTTTTAAATGGCAATTCTGAGTCTCAAAGCTAATCTGGGCAGATGTTTTCAAGTTGCATTTTATGTTGCCCAGCAGGGCATAATGAGGGCTTGATGCAATTACTAAAGCATGTTTGGCATCAGGTGTATGTGTTTCAAACTTTCACACTTAGTTAAAATGCACCGTGTTGTCTCCATCATCACAGGATCTAAACAAAGTCAGCAAATACAAAGTTGCCGAGGGGTGCCAAGTCTGGGGCCCTGATGTGGTCAATGTTGGGAGGTGATCCAGCCTCAACAAAAGATCAAATCTGCGGACCGACACTGCAGGACATTTCAGTAAGTGATGCTGTGCAGAGCGGAAGTTATAACACAGGGAACAATGTTCGGGATATCGCTTGAGTGATTCCATATGGACAAATTTAGCGACCCAGTCCCATGCATTGATTTTATTCACAAACTCCTCCTTCAATTTGAAAAAGTCCAGAGACCAATCAGTTCAACAATTAAAACAGATCTAATGATAATCTTGCCCATGAATATAATCCGTTACCCTTAACTTTCCTTCTTATTGCATAGCTCATCACACTCAAGAAGGGACACTTAGGATCTTTTCATGTCCTAATGAGCAATATAACCACTTTTCTTAGGACTTGTGTGAAAAGTGAAGGCAACTCAAGGCACACTATCTCAATCGGCACTGATCTAGACAGGTTCAATAAAGATCTCCGAAACTTGCCCTCAATTAGTTTTAATCAAATTTGTTTATAGAGCTGCAGTGTGTAGGGTTGCCTTACTTTTCTTCTCAGCCTTTAACTCTGCATATTTTCCCAGCCGAACTCCAAACCCAAATATCTGTAAGAGGCCACCTTTTTGATTCTACCCTCGGAGAGAAATATCAGAGCACTCCTCCAACCTCTGCCTTAACACATATTGGGCCTCATTAGGAGTGTTGCGGTAAGGCAACAACCTTGTTTGTAGTGCTACCGGCGCCGTTGTTGCCATGCTGCAACATTCTGAGTCTCCTCGCAGGTGCCGCTCTGGACGCCTGGTGTTTAAGGGCAACATTGGCCAAATCATTAGGGCCATGCGATTTTGAGGAATGTTGGGGCATACTAACTCTTCACTTAAGGGATCTTGTTTGAAATGTCTTTTTTTATATGTATGTCATCTAAATTAGATTATTGGCCTCATTACGCGGGTTTGGTGGTAGCCGTGCCTGTAACAAAGGCATGGCTGCCTCCGGACCCGTGATTTTACCGGCACCCACAAATGGACAATTACTGAGTCATGCTGAGGTTGGCGGACTGGTAATGGGCCATTCACCGGTGCCAGCAATACGGGACTCCCCATCCCCATTCGGCCCTATAGGGCCGAATGGGAATGCGGAGCTCGGATGCACCCGCACCATTCATAACAGTGCCGGTGCATCCACGAGTTGTGCTTGCGGGTGCCGCGCAGCCCGCCAGGTCGAACCTGGTGGCCAGGGCAAGATCCGCACCCACAACTCGTAGTATGGCAGTATGTTAGCAACGGTGCCGGTAGCGATACCGGCGCTATGTTGCCTTACCACCATACTTATAATGAGGCCCATGTCTTAGCCAATTAGTGTATTTATCTTTGGCTTTTCATACCGGTATGTGAATCTCCCTCATGTCTACGGTTTCACAGTGGATAATCCTAATGTTTAGTCTCAGTGAGTGTTTGGCTAGCACTCTGGCGCTCATCACGAGTTGGGAGGTAACGCCGGCGCTAATAGCGCTGGCGTTATTAGCCCTACCACCAAACCCACAAGTGCTATTAGCGCCAGATCACGGGGTTTGGCAGAACAGGAAATCCCCATTCCCCATTGAGCCCATTTGGGAATTCCCCATTCCCCATTGTGTTCAATGGGGAAATTTCGTGCTTTTACCGCCGGTGGATTTTCCGTCGGTGGTAGAGCTGGGGCGAAATCAGCCGAAGCCGTGATTTGGCGGACCCTTAAATCCGGCGGTAACAGCGCTACCGCCAGATTTAAGGGCTACCACCAAATTCGTGATGAGGCCCTATATCTTTGTAAAATCTTTTATTTGATTCTGATATATTGGCCTGGCATGTCAACGGCAAATTTACCAAAGTGAATGTCCCTGTCATCTTGGCAACCAGTCTTCAATAGCATCAGGAGATTTATTATAGAGATACACCACTTTAGACTCTACTCTAATAACCATATAGATGCCCATTCCATCTAAGTTTCGCTCATGCCAACTAATCCAATTTCCACTGCTATTAATCAGACCTCCTGCCTTAAAAAACACCCTCTTATTTTCAATGGGTACCTCAATCTGAAGGACCAATGGTAGGTGGTCAATATTTTCATTTGGCATGATGTTAAGTCTTCTGACGTAGGGGATAAGGTTGTTGGGGCAATATGCAGAATCCATAATGGCATGTTTTTTCTCCACACTGCCAAATGTGACCTCTGAGAATATCTCCAGTAGTACAGCCATTCAGCCTCACCATATCCTGATCCCTGAGAAAAATGGACCTGCACCTTCAAGCCATATTCGACTTGGTGACATGCAACTTAAACTGTTCATTAGCTTCCAACTCAACTGCATCTTCCCAATTTGCATCTTAGTCCCAAGAAAGTATAATGCAATCTGCGTTGGATGTATACCAACTTATGACCACCTCCATGATACTAGCAAAAATTCCATTCATTGAGTTACCCCCTGGCGGATCAGGTACTTTTAGCAATTATAATCCTTGATGTTGGGCATGGGAACGTATATAAACTTTAAGTTTCTACACAAGCAACACTTGTTTTGTCTCACCACGAAAGGAAGGAACGGTGCTCTACAGACATTGAATGATATTTATTGCATAGAAAGTGGTCTACAATGTTATATTTGCAACTTTGAAAGCAACAAGCATTTTGCTACACCAAAAAAAAGGTAACACAATCAGTCACAGCCATAGAATGCCCTCCTCTACCTCTAAAGAATTCTAAGAATGTTTGGTGTGAGCAACACATACCTTGTCTCACCACATAAAAATTGAACTCTTAGTGACACTTAGTAATTTTCAACGATCTTCAATGTATTATACGCCTTATTTTCTACACAAACAAGATGTGGTTTGTCTCTGTACATAATTATGGTAATCTCATGTTCATGTGCTAATGCATTCTCTTCCCTTAAATGTATTCTAAGATGTTTTATTCACCACTTCACTGGTAACAAACATGTTGCCATAGCACTAAATTACAGTACACTGAATATAATATCGTTCTTCCTGCAAATAAATACTACCTTTCCTTTGTGAATAGTATTTTGCCTCTCAACAAAAAATACCACGCTCAGTTACAACCACTGAATGCACTCTCCTATCTACAAAGAATTGTAAGACTTTTTTTATCCACAGAACATGTATTTTATCTCACCAAAGTTGTTACTGTTGTGTACGCCACACTTTTAGACTGTGAACAAAATCTCTTCCTACGTGCAACAAATTGTAAGTCTTTTGCTAAGAAATCATAATTTATTTTATCTGATGACACAAACTGAAATATCCTGCTACATCCATTCTAAGATGTCTTGTAAGTAAGTAATAAGCATGTTTTCTTGTGACACAAAGATGACACTCTCAGTCTCTTGCCTAAAGAAAATTCAAAGAATAATACGTATTGCACATTTGCAGAGAACAAGTACTTTGCCTCAGCACAAAATTATGGCACACAGAATTTGAACAACTTAATAAAATCGTCACATGAGTCTAAAGAATTATAAGACTTTCTCCTTATTACACGTGTTTGTCTCACCACAGAAATATGCAATCTCAGTTACAAATATTATTAAGTATTTTTCTGCCCATGAAAATATGGTGCACATTCAGTGACAGTCACTGCATGCAATCTCTTGCTTGCCACCAAAGAATTATCAGATATTATGATATGATATGGCATTTGTAACGCGCCTATACACAAGTGTTCTTATCACTTTCACAAGATATGGCATGTGCTTTTATGTTCTGCAATAGTCTTGAAAGGTGGTCACTGGAATCTGCCATAAAAAGTTGCAAAAACATGGCATAGCCCCTTTCAACTTCCGTCCTCTCACTTAACTAAATCCTATTTAGTTGTCTACCTCTTCTGCAATTAAAACCTATATTTCTATTACTCCCTGAATGTATTCCTATGGATTTTCTGCCTGTCCATTAACAACTGGCTGTTTATTCTGTGATCTGATCCAGCAAACTATTGCTTCTGCCAAATAAGACTGATCTTGAAATCCAGTAAAACATGCCCATTACTATTTTAGGAGGTATCACTTCAATATATTTGCCCAAAACACTGGTGGTTTTCAGAAATATTGATGTGATAAAAAAGAACAAAATTCAGGTGTGTCATAATATGAACAAACATGTTCATCCATGCTCATTCACTACTCTTTAACCTGTGTCTGAGTCCCCTGCTGTCACGGCCCTCACCCAAAACCCCCTCTGCAAACCACATGGGCAGGTGGAGTCAGGACTCGGGCCTCTAGAGCCTGGCATCCAAGCTTGACAAACGTAGAGGTCAGTTTGTCGAGTGAGAAGAAAGAGTTGCTGACCTCGCACTTTGCAATACCAGTGATCTTAATTAACCACCAACAGTCGTCAAGAATGCATGCCGTTGAAGCATACATCGATACCGGAGCAGTTGAAAATTATATTGATCAAGAACTGGCAGCAGAGATGGGGCTTCCTTTGTGTTCTATGCCAACTATGGACAAGGTAACCACCATGGATGGGACAGAAATCGCTTCCGGACCAGTAACCCAGTGCACAGCCAGGGTAACCTTGCTGTGTCAGGACGGACATCGGTAGTCTATTTCATTCGATCTCATCAAGGCACCTCAGTTCAGGCTAATATTAGGGATGCCATGGTTGGTTGCTCACAACCCTTTGATAGACTGGCGGGCACGAAAATTAACCTTCCCCAGTGACTGCTCCCCTGCCTGCTATTACCAAGAGGAGAAACCCGACGTCTGTATCCCCATGACTCCCGGAGCGACAGTATCAACCCTGGGAGCAACTAATACCTTGCCAAGTTAATACCATGATTTCCAGGATGTTTTCCAAAAGGACCAAGCCAATACATTGCCGCCGCACAGGCCCTATGACTGTCAGATCGACCTTGTTTCTGGTGCACAAATCCCTTGCGGCAGGATCTACGCTATCACAGAACCAGTAAACCTTAATTTGAAATCCTATTTAGACCAGTACCATGCAAACGGATTTATCCATCCATCCATCGAAGTCCCCCGCAGCCAGTCCTTTGTTCTTCGCACCGAAAAAGGAAGGAGAATTGAGAACCTGTATTGACTACCGCGCATTGAACCAGATCACCATGAAGAACCGCTACCCCTTGCCACTTATCCCTGAGATGCTAGACCAAGTTAAAGATGCCCAGATTTATACCAAATTGGACCTTCGAGGAGCGTACCACCTGGTCCGAGTCAGAAAAGGTGATGAATGGAAAACCACCTTCCGTACTAAGTACGGCTTGTTTGAATATCAAGTCATGCCGTTCGGGTTATGCAACGCTCCTGCGGCATTCCAATATTTCATGAATGATGTCTTAAGGGAGTTAATTGATGTGTGCACCTTAGTGTACATAGACGACATTTTAGTATACTCAGCCTTGGAACAAGTTCATGTCAGGCAAGTTCATTCAGTCCTCACCAAGCTCCGTCAACATTGCTTGTTTGCAAAGCTTGAAAAATGCTTTTTCCACGTCACCAAAGTAGAATTTCTTGGTTTTATCCTTACTCCAGTAGGCATCAGAATGGACGTGCACAAGGTAGATGCCATTCTGAAATGGCCTTCACCAACGCCTCTGAAAGGGGTACAAAGCATGCTGGACTTTGCAAACTTCTACCGCCGGTTCATCCCAGACTTCGCTCAGGTTGTGCACCCAATCACAGTACTATTATGAAAAAACAATAAAAAGTTTGCTTGGACCGAAGAAGCAGAAGAAGCCTTTCAGGAACTTAAACAAAGGTTTACCTCCGCTCCAATCCTGCGACATCCTCATCTAGACCTCCCTTATGTCATTGAAACTGATGCGTCCAGTCTCGCAATGGGGGCTGTCCTTTCACAGAGAGACCCGGAAACCGACCAGCTACATCCTGTGGCCTTCTGATCGAAAAAAGTTCTCACCTTCAGAGATTAATTATGCCATCACAGACAAGGAACTCCTGGCTATCAAATCCACCTTTAAAGACTGGATGCACTACCTTCAGGGGGCCAGACACACCATTACAGTCATCACAGACCACCGAAATCTGCAATATCTCAAAACAGCCAAGGCCCAGTCCTCGCGACAATTGCGGTGGGCCCTTCTGTTCACCGAATATGATTATGTAATCACATTTCGACCAGGAGTCAGAAATGGAAAGGCGGATGCCTTATCTCGCATGAGCATAGATGAAATAGTATATACAACTCCAGACCCAGTACCTTTTATACCTGAAGACAAACTCTTGGGTATCATGACAGCCTTAACACAAGCAGAACTACGAAAAGAAATCCAATGGACAATGAATCCTGATGCCTACCTCGCATGGCAAACTCAAGGAGAACAATATACCATCAAGGACCACCTACCCTTTTTTAGGGATCGCCTATATGTAGCCAAGAAGGAATTACAACAGCATATTATTTCAAACTATCACGATTCACTGATCGAAGGGCATCCTGGGATCGCCAAAACCCTAGCTAAGGTGAAAGAGAACTTTTGGTGGCCTACCTGGCGTAAGGACATCATTCAGTATATTCAGTCCTGCGGTGTCTGCGCACAAAATAAATCACAAAAACAAAAACCATCTGGTCTCCTTCAACCATTGGGCATTCTTCTAGTTCCATGGCACACTCTTTCCCTTGACTTCAGCACTGATCTACCTCCAAGCCACCCTTGTAGTTGTGGACCTATTCTCGAAGATGGCCCATTTTATTCCTCTCAAGGGCCTCCCAGATGCAGCCACTTTAATAAAAGTGTTCCTGCAGGGCGTGGTTAAGCTACATGGCTTCCCTTCGGTTCTGGTCTCTGATGGAGGCAGCCAGTTTGTTTCAAACTTCTGGAAAAAATGCTGTGCGATGGCGCAGATCGACGTTCGGCTATCTACCAGGCACCATCCCCAAATGGACGGCCAAACCAAGAGAACCAATCAGACATTCAAGCAATATTTATGGTGCATGCTGCACCACGAACAAAGGAATTGGAAAGACCTACTATGGATAGCCGAATATGCATATAACAATTCTTTGCATTCAAGCACGGGACAAACGCCCTTCTATACCCTTCATGGCAGACATCCACGTACCTCTGAACTAGACCTTTCAGCCAGCTTGGAAATGCCAGTGGTAAAGACTCTACACACAACCATTACTCAGGCTTTCAAAAGGGCAAAGGAACACCTTATTCATGCCAAAGAAAAACAAAAGAGATTCGCCGACCAACACCGGAAAAAGAGCTCTGATTATCAAGTAGGAGACAAAGTTTGGTTAGCCGCTAAATTCGTACCCATCAAGGGAACCCGGACCTTTCATCCCAGATTCTTAGGACCCTATGCAAGTAAGGCAATTATCAACTCAGCAGCCATGAAACTGGATTTACCACCTAATCTACACATCCACCCGGTATTCCATGTGTCCCTCCTGAAACCAATGCAACCCGGCACACGGATTGGGACACCACCTAAGCCCATACTTGTTGACGAAGAACCAGGATTCGAAGTCAAAGATATCTTGTACTCTAAATACTCTAGGACCAAGCTATATTATCTCGTCGATTGGAAAGGATTTGGACCACAAGATATATCCTGGGAGCCCAGTGAGAATATCCACGCACCTAGCCTAATCAAGAAATTCCATCGGAACTTCCCAACCAAACCTGAGCCAGACAAAAGAAGCACCATGGGAGGGGCCTTATGGGGGAGTGCTGTCATGACCCTCACCCAAAACCCCCTTCTGGCAAACCCATTGGCCAGGTGGAGTCAGGACTCGGGCCTCTAGATCCTGGCATCCTGTTCAAAAGCCCTCATGCGGCCAGTCCTGGCGCCTATGGCGCCAGGCTCATACACCATGAACAACAATGTGCTTGGGAACTACTTTATTGTATTCTCAGACAACATGGAGGCATCCACATAGCTTGGTTCCTAAGAACCAAGCTATGCGGTCTAGTGTTTTGGGTGTGACAGGCCTGGAACTACTTTCCCTGGTACTACTTTACCTGGGCTATATAAACCACACCCTGATTGCAGAACATGCTTCGTGTTACTTTGCAGCTTGCAACGTGACGCTCACCGTGTCGAGCTATTCCCTCGAACCTTGGAGAAGCTGAACCTGCAAGGAGACAAAAGGAACATCATTAGCAGCAGCACCTTACCTGCAATCTTCATCTTTAAACACTCAGAGCTATTGAGAACAGCTTCCTCGAATCTGCACGCCTCCCGGACAGAATGACCTGAAAGAGGAACATAAAGGCAACATTAAAGAAAGCTGTAGAGACATTTACAAATTACGAACTGCTGAAAAGGCTTACCTGGCTGGTCGCCTCTCGGCTGGCACCACTCCGGACATTCCACTCGCGCTGAAGAACACCGCGACCTACAAGGAAGGAAAACACAGGTTAGCAAAGGCAAGACTTTGCAGCGCTGTGCATAGCGCTTACTTACCGCATCATAGCGCTCTTAATGCGCCATCATTTACCAGCGGGGCTCAACCAAGCCAGTTCGCCGCGCTGAAGCACTGCATACCTAAGGGAGACAAAAGAGACATTTTAAACAAAGAAAGGCATGCAGGATATCAACAAAACTAAAGAACAGCAATAAGAACTACCTGAACAATATCAAACGGGCCGGTGTCAGTGAAGTAACTGGACCGCACACGCTCATGAAAGACAACGCGCCCCTGTAAAGAAGGCAGGACGGAGAGCATGCCTAATTCTACCACAAATTGAGGAGAGGGCACCAGAGGGACTGAAAGCATACGGGGGTGGAAGTAGGATACTTACCCCAGTCGGTCAGTCTTGAACACAGTCCTCCTGTATTTTCAGGCAGAACCTTCCCCGCAGACCACATCAGGGCAAAGCTGAGAAGTATACCAGCGGGTAACCCAGCTGGGTGGCGTCCTTGTGGATACCAGGTGAGCGTAACACCTTCCCGCTATCATCTTCTCACACTGCCTTTCTTGATACAACTATGTAGATGACACCCAAATCATCTTCACAATCCCCTGACCTCACTTCATGCATCACAGAAATCGACCACTGGATGATGGTTAACCATCTCCTTCTCAACCCAGGAAAATTTGAAATCATGAACCGTAGCAAGTGGGGTGAGAGGGCTAAGAGCATCTGAAAGCCATTGGTCAAAAGTGTCAAAATGGTTGATGGAGAGCCGACCCGTCAGGGGAGGGAGGGAGCGTATGGAAGGACGCAGAGAATTAGTCAGGTCTAGGGTTACTTTTAACTTGCTCCAAAGGGGGGAGCAGGAGAAGGGTCAGGGGGATGTTGGGACAGACGGAGGGTCAATGGTCGAGAGGTTGAAGGGAATGGCAGTGTGGTTCAATGGAAGGATTTGTATAGGATAGCAATTCCACCTGCCGTGCTAGTTCTGTTATGCACGATGAGAGTGTAGCCTGGAGAGATGGCTTCGTGAGCAATAGGCCAGCTATCCTGGGGGTACCAGGTTTCTGTAATGAAGAGGATGTCTCAGCCTTCAGAGGAGATTAAGTCCTAAACACTGTAGCATTTTTTTGCAACAGATCTGGCATTGACCAAGATGCATGTTAGTCTGTTGCTAGGTTGGGCGTTTGATGCCAGGAGGGAAGGAATACGGGGGGACTAGATGGGAGGTGGTGGCTGCCCCAGTAAGGGGGTGAAAAGGTGGTATTGATGAGAGGGTGTAGGGGTGGTTGCTGAGATCCACTGGGGTGAGGCCCCTGGGTGATAGGGGTGTGCTATGAGGAAGGGATTAAGAGGGCAAGGTAGAGGAATGGCTTGTAGTTAATTGGAGGTGAAAGTTTCCTAAGGGTGGGCCTGTTGTCATTGTTCCGGGGAGTAGAGAGTGAGGCTGAGTCTATTGTAGGTATCTGTGTTAAGAGAATTTGTGAGGTTAGGGTCCTTTGGGTATTGGCAGGTGTGGTGATTAACAGTGGTGGGAGAGTGTGTGAGGGTTGAGCAGGTGGAAACCTTGTTCTGAGGTGTGAGAGTTGATGTGAATACTGAGGTGGGCAGGGTGGTGGTTGGGTGTGCAGGTAAGCAACTGGGGATGTCATAATGGTTTCCTTTTTACAAGTGAGATGTCAGGTGAATGTATTCTAAGGTCAGTGACTGGGTCAGGAGACTGATTCCCAGAGTAGCAGGAGGAGTGGTGTCTGCTGTGGGTGCAGGATTTTTTAACTGGTGGGTTGAAGAGGGATTTCACTGGGTTGAGTGTCTTGGGGGATGCCATAAGCATGTATGTGAGGCGGGATGTCGTAGGTCTGGAAAGAGAAAGCATCTGGGTAGCACAGTATGTTTTTTGGAGATTTTGGGTGGCCTGCGGCGAGAGAGAGAGAGAGAGAGGGTGGGTCATGGCAATGTGGATGAAAGGAGGGATTGAGCAAGGGGGAGCAGATAGGGGGGTCTGGAGGAGGAGGGGATTGGTTGAGCGCCGGTTGAATTGCAGGTGGCTTGGGAGTGTCTGGAGTGAGACCTGGGTAGATGAGGCAGAGGGGTAGGTCTGGGTAGGTCAGGGTTGTTCTAATGAGGGGGCCAGGTTGAGGAGGGACCAGTGGTATGCAGGGGTGTTGTCTGCATGAGGCCGTGGAGAGTTTTTCCGGTGCACCAGAGTGCTCCTGTAACTTTGAAGCTGCTAGCTAGGTATGACAGAGGATCTGTAGCCTCAGAAAGGGAGGTGTACAAGTTTGGCAAAGGAGCCGAGAGCAGCCGCTGTCGAGTGCAACTTCCGTGAAAGGTGGAGGGAAGTGCAGCCAAGTCTGTTAAAGGAGGTATAGTGTGGTGGGTGTGGGAAGGAAGAGGAATAGGGCATGGGTGTGAGTTGAGAGAAATAGCACCTAACTCCTGCAGAAGTAGAAAACAAGCCTGTCACACTATCCCTGTGTTGAAATATGATCAGTAGTGGCACAAAACAGTAGCTAGTTTCGAAATACAGGTTTATGGCACTGTCTTTGTGGGAAAATGTGCAGAGTTGTGGCACAAAATAGTAGCTAAATATAACAACAACTAGATTTTAAATAGAGGCCTACAGCACTATCCCTTTGAGGAAACAATGCAGAGTAGTGGCACACAACTGTAGCTAGAGTCAACAACAGCTAGATTTGTAATACATGCCGATGGCACTATCCCTGTGGGATAGAAACGCAGAGTAGTGGCACAAAACAGTAGCTAGATTCAACAGCAGCTAGATGCATAACACAAGCCTAAGGCACTATCCCTGTGGGCATAAATGCAGGGTTTTGGCACAAAACAGCAGCTAGATTAAAAAAGCAGGCGTACTGCTCTATCTCTGTGGGAAAAAGATGCAGAGTAGTAGCACAAAACAGTATCTAGATTCAACCATAGCTATTATATTCAAAATACAGGCCTACAACAGTACTAAGAGTACACATTGTGTTGTTTCCTACCTCTTGTTGCAGCAGACAGGGTTTGTGGCTCTGCAGGGGCTGTGTCGACCAGGGCGAACAGGCACACAGGTATGAGAGGTGCTTAAGGAGGTGCCCTTTTTCTCAGCCCTTAGCTGGCTGCCCGGGCAAGGCATCCCTGGAGGGAAGGCTCAAATAGGTTTTCCGCTTCTCGTGACACAGAGCACCAATCAAAGGCGGATAGGGATTGCAGTAGTGGGAGCGAGGAGAGGCGGTGCTTATGGATCAAAGGCCACTAAAGGGAGCGATGCAGTGTGAGAAAAATAAATAAGTTTAAAATTGTAAAGCCCGAGACAGGCAACGTACCCTGGGAGGGTCTGCAGGCCCTGTGAGGGATGGTGGATGCAGAGAAAGTCAAAATGGGGGCCTATCAGTCTGCCGTTGCCATGTTTTCTCAGTGTCACAGATTTCATCATCCAGAGCACCAATCAGAGGGGGTGAGGGCAGGCAATGGGAGGGGGGTGCAGAGGCTGGGTCTACAGCCCAAGGGTTGCTGCAGGAGCATAGGAATAAGTTGAATTTTAGCTGTGTTTTATAATAAAATGAAGATCGACTATGAATTCTCAAACTTTGGCCTGGTCTCTGACAGTACACAATAGAAAGCATTGGCAAAGTGAATATATAGCTGTTATTTTCTGGTGAGCCCTGCCCCAGTACCATTATGTGGTGTAGGCAAATCATGCAGTACAATTCTGACCAGGAAACAGCCTCTCCCAACCTCCTTACACAAAACTGCCCCCTTTCAACCCTCAATTTCGAATGTAGTTGTAACCTTAATGATTCATGATATTATTGTTTCTAGAACCTCGGTACCACTTGTTCCCAAGTCATACTTTATAAAACACTAAAACTGACATTTTAAAAACTGTGTTTTGTGCCTGTGCATGTCTGCATCATTGGGGCCCTGAAGGGACTGTAGATTAGCATGTTGGTGCTTTATAAATTCATAGCTTTGCATTCAAAACTAATTATTTGAGTCCATCATTCACATTACCGATACAGAGTACTCAAAGAAAAAGTTGAAATGCAAGCATCTGTTTATGGGAAACTTTCAAAAGGCGTTGCACTCATGTGGTAAATGTGCATTCATTTTACACTGATGTCTGGTTCATGAACAGCCGAGCCCGTGAAAGATGGAGCCTAACAAATAGTGACTGCCTTTTGCGTTTATTTACTTAAGATTGTATCTGCGTCAATGTTTACAAAAACAGAGCAGTTTTTGTTTTCAAAGTTATAAAGAAAGTCTGCATGAGGATACTGACCTGTACATTTCTTGGCAAATATTTGACAGACTCAGTTGGAATTCTGTATTCATTAAACTGGGAACTTCGTTTAAGCCCAACACTAGAGAGGCGGTCAACCCGTACATAAAAAAAACAAGAAAACATAGTCTTGAATATTGTTGTTAGTGCTGTTAACAGGGATTGGCAGGCTAAATGCAGTTACACCCTTGTTTGGATGGGGACAAGCCTATCCCACCCCTGTAGGGCTTCCCAGTTCGGCGTGATCAATATAACATACAAGGGGGGAATAGCTTCACCTCCAGGGTACATATGAAGGCCTGATAATATGCAGAAATAAGTGGAAAGTGACAGCCATGACCCTACCCCACGACTCCATTTTGTACTAGGCCCAGAATGGGCACACTGAGGGCTGCAGCATCTGCATCCCGAGTTCACACCGAGATGGCAAACCTTCAGCCTGCCCGGCCAGCTCCGCACAAGCCCTGTTCCCACCATAGCGTGAGTCAGTACCAGGCCCTGTGATGCACCCATCCATCTCCACTAAACTGCCACCAGGGCCTCTGACCCTCCCACCCAGCCAGGCCGGACCCAGCCACCCTCCACCGAGCTGACCCCCAGGCCTAACCTCCCCAAGATGCCCACCACAAATCTAAAGCTCACACAGCTGTATATCTTTCCAATCGCAACACACGTCTCCTGTAACATGAGGTACCAGGAAGAATAAATTAAAGATCAATCCCCTGGAGGGAGACTTTGGGGTGGGAACTGTGGTATTAATGTAGTCCGAAAGGTAGAGGTCACTATAACTGTAGTTTACCCTTCTTACCTTCTGGCACCTCCTTCCTCTGATGCCCAGGTGCCTGCCATAATGAATGAATAGCTGGTATTAGTTGTTTAGCTTTGTTTAGAGACAATGGGACTCATTGCGTCCCTGGTGGTAGGGCGTTAACGGCACCGGTAGAGCTGCCGGTACCGTTAACTCCCTACCGCCTCATTACGAGGTCCGCTTGCAGGACCCGCTAAGGATGCCTGCTTTTACCAGACGTCCTTTGCGGGTCCCGCGAGCGGCCCAGCATGCTACCAACGGGCCCATCATTAACGGGCCCGTTGTAAGCATGTTTCCCATTCCCATTGAGCCCTATAGGGCTCAATGGGAATGGGGATGTACTGGGTCCAGGTTCCCTGAATGGGGAAATACAGGGCCCTCCAATGTCGGAATGGCCCGGTATTTCCCCATTCAGGGAACCTGGACCCGGTACGCGATATGGAGGTAGCCATGCCGATAAGAGCGGCATGGCTACCTCCATACATGTAATGAGGCCCAATGTATTTATGTGTGTCCTGACCTTCACCGGCTGATGAGCCCAGCTGACCCACGTGGACCAAGATCAGCAACAAAGAACAAGCCAATTAGCACATGGCATCCCCTATGGAGCATGCCTTCGTATAAGTCACTGATGATGCTAAGTGCCTTTTGAATGTGCTGCTTGTGCTGCTTGTGTAATTTTTGGCAGCGTGCTCTCGAGCAGCAGAGTTATTTGCTGGCATGTATATTTTGTGCAAGTAAAGCCTTGTTATCCTTGCAAACTATCTCTTGGCCTTATTCCCTAGTATTTACTCTAATGTGTTTGTGTCGAGTGGTCTAGGCCTTCACCCTACAAGGCCGAAACATGTGTCAGGGGTTGCTGATGGTATTCTTGTTCAGAGGAGAATTTTGTAGCATTTCGGTGCTGCAAGGCCTTTGTGGGTGGGACAAAAACTGATATGCAAATGGATATTTCTCCTTTGTGAGCTAAAACATGATTGTAGACCCTCTGGAGTGGAAGAAATCCCATAGAACAAGGTATTTGACTTATGTTCATTCTCAGTACATGGGCCCCTGCACTACCTTGTAATCAAATACAGTTTCATGCTCGTAACAACCTTTAAGTACGAGACTTTGGGGGTCATTACGAGTTAGGAGGTAGCCATGGCGCTATTAGCACCATGGCTGCCTCCAAACCCGGGTCCGGGGTCTCTGAATGGGGACTTACCGGGTCATTCCAACCTTGAGGACCCGGTAAGTCCCCATTCAGAAAACCATTCCCCATTCCCATTTGAGCCCCAGTAGGGCTCAATGGGAATGGGGAAGGAGCAAATAACAGGTCCCGCTAAGAACGGCTGGTTAGACCAGCCGTTCCTGCTGGGACCCACTAAGGGACCTCGGAATATGGCGGTAGGGGCTTAACGGCACCAACATCCTTAACGTTGACATTAAGCCCCTACTGACATACTCGTAATGACCCCGTTAGTCTTGAAATGGAGGGAAGGCATGTGGGTCAGTGTGTTCATTTTGCCATTTTAATTGTGTATGCAGTATTACATTTCACCTTCATTAAGTTCGATTTTCGAAACTCAAATAACACAATTATTATGGTCTGTTTATTTTCATTTTATGAAATCTGATTACTTTCAGGTTTGGGTGCATTTGTTTTAGTATGTATTTGTATTTTTGTATTTGTTTGCATTTATTTGTAACATATTATAAATACTGCTTTAGGCCAAAGCGCTGAACAAAAAAGGACACACTTTACAGTACAATAAAATGCAATATTAAAAACTAAGAAAAAGTATTCATAGTTCTTGTAGATAAAGGAGATGATTCTTAAGAGTGGTACGAAATAAAGTACTGGAAGTAATGGAACAGAGAGATAAGGGAAATGGAGCTAGCAAAGTGAAAGTATGAATCCATGATTGGGCACAAGGGAGGCAAGGAACTGATAATAGAAATCGAGACTGAGAGCAAAGCACACAAGTGGGAGTATAAAAAGAAATGAGAGAAGATAGGTAGAAAGGCGCAAGGCCTTAGAGAGTTACAGAGACTTGAAAACAAGAGAGAGGAAATTGAATTTGAGGCAAGAGTGAAAAGAAAGTCAATCTAAGATAGGACAGGAGTATGATCCACAGTGTCAGAAGCAGCCAATAAATCTAATAGGATCAGAAAAGAAGAGTGTTTAGAGTAGCAGGCAGAGAGCAAGGAATCACAGACAGGAAGAAGAGAAGTGCCAGTGGAATGAAGAGGACGAAAGCTAGACTAAAGATGAGGAATAATAGAGTTATCAGTGACAAAAGCAGAGACTTGGGAATAGACAAGACGTTTAAGAATCTTGGAAAGATAAGAAAGAAAAGAAACAGCTACACAATTAGAAGGCAGAGAGGCATGGCCGTAATTTTAGGGAGGGACGGGAGTGTTTGTCCCCCTCAAATTTCATGGCACATCATTTTGTCCCCATTAATTTGGCTCAGGCACCTTTTCTTCAGATGCCATGTCCACCTCAACATTTTCAGCAAAGTTACTCCACTGCAGTGAGGGGTCTATAGGAGGTTTCTTTAGAATAGGAAGAATTGGAACATGCTTAAATGAAGAAGGAAAAGTTGAGGTGAGCAGAGATATATTGAAAAGAGAGGTAAGATAAGAAACCAGAGAGGTATAGACATAGTGGATGAGTGAGGAGGCGATGGGATCAGAAGGAAAATCACTAGGGTGGGCTCAGGCAAGTGAAGAATAAGTCTCAGGATTAGAAATCTGAGAAAAGCATGAAATAACCAAAGTGGAAGAGGAGAGTGTAGAGGACAAGAGAACCATAGGAGATGGAACAATGGCTGCTCGAAAGTGGCCACCTTAGAAGACAAGTATGAAGCAAGATCAGAAGCAGTTAAAGTAGAGTTGAGAGAATAGTCAAGAGAGGGAGGAACAATAATGCAAGATTGTGATTGAAACAAACACCTGGAATGAGCATATTGGGATTGTAGAAGATCAGAAGAATATGAGTGTTTGGATGAAAGAAGAGAATCATCATATAGTGTGTCATAAGAGGAAAAAAAACAAATGAAATGTGCCAGAATAAGAATTGCACCAGGGTCTCACTTCAGACGGCGAAGAACTCTCTCCATTGGGGATAAGCCCTGGTTGAGGTGATTTCCAAGAGAGGATGAATGGGATAGTAGGGTAAAGAGAATCAAGAAAAGAAGAAAGAGAGACAAAAGGCGTAGTGGCCCTGTCATCAGCAGACAAGACCAGCAAATGAGGGATGCAAAGGGAAAGTAGAAATACAAGAGGAAACAAACAAAGGAGTGTTAAAAGCATGACAATCTCACTAAAAATATGCTGGAGCTCCAGCACCAGGTGGACTAGCCAATAGAAGAGAAGGGGGAATCGAAAAGACTCAAAGATTATGACCAGACGAAAGAACATGGTGTGCAGAAAAAGAAGTCATGGATAAAGATGAAGTAAAAAGAAGATCGACACAAGTATCAGAAACATGTGAAGGAGGAGTAGAAAGAGCAGACAGGAGATACGAATGTAGAATGGAAAGAAACAGAAGAGATGAGTGAATAGAAGAGAGATGAATTTGAAATCACGCAGGAGTGTAAATGGGGTAAAACAAGGTAAAATAACAGAAAGCAAGAGATCAATATCATCAGAAAAGTTTCCAACAGGGCCCGGAGGACGATAGACAAGTAAAACGGTCAAGGGAGGGGATGAGATAAAGAAGTGAGTATCCAAATGAAGAAAATATAGAGACAATGAAGTAGGAGTAGAAATAAAAGATGAGTGGTACAGAATACCAGATCCACCCCCACAGGCCAAAGGCAGAGGCATGTGAAGAAAAGCTGTGTCAGAGGAAAAAAGGGAATTAGGAATAACAGTTTTATAAAACAAAATCCATGTGTTACTAATGCGCAAATTATGTGGGCTCAGATAGAGGAAAGTGTCTAAGACTGAGTGAGAAATATTACAGAGTGATCAATGATTTCAGAGGGCAAGTTTAATGGGTTGCAGGTGACTGGAGCAAAGAGTATAGATAAGGTTAGACTTGTTATTAAAAGAAAGTCTAGAAACCGAGCGACAAGGAATACAAGGGGTAGAATTTAAAACAGACATGACAACATTTCCAAAAAGGCAAAAACAATCAAATTGAAGGAGCAAAAATAGAGCGAGCACTATGATGGTCAAGGATCTTAAACCAGCAAGTGTGTAAGATGGGTCTCTCGTTACCAATTGCTTTTATTCTTCTTTTAGTGTTAGCCTCCCGCACCAACCCCTTTTTTCTCATTTCATATCTGTCACTGCACCTGTCCCATCTTGGCGCCTTCTCTGATATCTTTCAATGCCCTTCACTCCCACTCTTTTCACTGTAAAAAGAAATGTGCCTCTGTCTTCGTGCACATCCTCTTTTGTCCCCTGAGTTTCACATTCTCTTCCACCACCCCTGACCCCATCCTCTCCTAGTATTATATTCCCTGAGCTCTTTCATACTTGTGTTGTGGCGCCTGCAAAGCTATTTATTGCACATCAAGTCACTAACAATAAACTGAGCTGTTTGAACTTCTTTAAAAAACAAATGTAAACTTTAGAATGTATGTATGATACACATATATACATATATTCAGTAAAAAAAACTTTGTTAAAGGGACGTTATGGTTAAGTTGCGCTACTAAAAACCTATGAAATTCAGTAAAAAAACTTTGCTAAAGGGATGTTAGGGCTCCAAGTAAAACCGAAAAACCCCTGAAATTCGCCAGTTATGGTAAGTTAAACAACCATAACTTGCGCCATCACTGTGCAGTGATAAGACTTAGACCCAGGTCATCAAAGATGACATCACATTGCATATCTTAACTATTGAGACAGAGTTTTAATGTATCACATGTATTCCCCATGAGTGATTCGGCGTGATAAAGACTGATGACATTTTCTAATTGTGTAATTTAGATGGATGTCTACTTTGCACTTGTTTTATGATATTGATCATCTAAGTTGTATTCAGCATGGTCTATTGTTGTATGTGTTTGATCAAATGTTTTGTCTATGTGACTTTTATGTCGAATAAAGGCTTGCTGAACTGAACTGTGTGTGCTATTCATAACACTAAAATACAACGTTGATATAGAAACCCATATATTAGGCTCTATTAACAAAAAAATGTAAGAAAAGAAAAGAAATAAAAACGATATTGTTGATGGGAAAACTACTGGAACAACGGATCCTTGCAATAGTATTAATTACAAATTAACCTTACCTACCTGTATGTAGCCTCTTTGGTAAACTTGCCTCCTATTGCAGATCAAAAAGTACATCACATCTTTCATTACATGGAATATAGAATTTCCCCAGCACCACCACTTCCCTCAACATCATGCCCACACGAATGCAGCCTCTTTGAGGTTAGCCCTTTAAGAAAGTCAAATGGATGGCAGTAGTTCACAGGAAATAAACAGCAACCAAGTCTGCTACATGAACACTGTCAGAACAAATATATACCAAGGGAAGGCAGGGGGCAAGGTTGGGTCATATTTTTATGTATTATTATGCAGCGGCACAATGAGACATTGGAAGAAGTAGAAACATCTGAAGTGCATACCTTCTCGTACCAGGAGACAAGTAACATAACTCCACAGCTCTGCACTTTTAACCCTAAAAATACTTCAGCGGCACCAGTGTTTAGCACAAGGAATGGCACACAAAGCATAGCACAGCAAGCTCTGTCCCCTGCAACCAAGCAACCAAGCAACGGATAGCAGCGATCCTCTAATATGGGATGATCTGTGTATCACAACCCAAAATAACTCATTATTAAAATCAAATAGCTGAAATTCTGAATTTCTTTGGAGGGGGCATTTACTCAGTCAGGATATGTTAAATCATTAGTACATATAGAGTTGAGTTACTGGTAGCTTGATTTAATCCAGCTGCGTTTCAGTATTGCAGAATGTTCTGGCATCTGTGTGTGAGTTCGTATCTAAGAAGTATGCATGCTTAATCGTACCTATTTACAGTTGAATACGAGTAACACTAAGTGACACACAATGTTTGCAGATCAACAAATGATGCCCACTAGCCTGGGAACAAAGTACTGGATACACTTGTGACTTGAACATGTGGAGTGGTAAGAATGTTTAAGAGTGAATACACTTTTTGGCTCACTGCACATGGGGTTTTACAAATGAACACACTGCCTGTAAGAAATGCTCATTGAAAACACCATTGAGTTTATAACCTGCAATCAACAGAGTTTACGAGGTCACTTGAGAACTAAACAAGAGCAACATCATGGTTATATTGTGTCTTGTAGATTTAAACAGTTAATTGAGGAAGAGTATAGATCTTTTCTGGAGAACAAATAAAACATTTGAGGTAGTGAACTCTTTTGCACAACTATACATATGAGTAGGTGGAGAAGTGGAACTATTAATTTCATATGGCAATGCCTGAGAGGATTGTGATTTAGTGCCCTCTTATACAGTTGTTCCAAAGTTTTTTATTATATTTTAAATCTTTAGACCCATATTTAAGAGATGAGCTGAAACCTTGAAAGACAAAAATGAACATTTTGGATTGAAGTCTTCCTTATCCGTAAATGCGCATGGGAGGAAGCATATCATTCTAATTGTAAACGCTGCCTGCCATGCTAGCATGGAAGGCAGAGTTTATTCATTTGCTTGGCAGAGTGCAAATGTGCAGGGTGCTGCACATTTGCTCTTCACCATACAGTTGACCAGAATTTGGCATCAGGGAGACTACACGTAATGGCTCTGCGCTGCCAAATTACATAATCGAGCACAATGAGCGTGTTTCTTTCTTAGAAACATATATTTAACACGACTCATTATCAGTTCAATGTTTATCATGCACACATTGTAATTTTGCTTTTAAAAACTGCTTTTAAGTATTTGTTTTTATATTAGAGAGTTCGTAATTCTATGTCAGCAATAACCTGCTAATTAACTCTTAGACATCTAGCACTGTTTTATGTATGCATTTGTCTTGGTTCCCAAGGCTAAAATCCACTTTGCAGGTGGTTGCTGCCTGTCGAAACAGTTTGCTGCTAGGAACTACAGTTCCAATCAGCACTTTAGTTTTTGGATACAAGCTGGTCTGTGTTGGTCTATAAAAGGAAGCTCTATTCTCCCCCTCTAGTTAGGCCATATATTTTTAATACGACTCGCTATTAGTTCAGTGTTAATCTTGCACACGTTATAATTTTGCTTTTAAAAACTGCTTTTAAGAATTAATGTTTTTAGATTATAGAGTTCTTAATTTTATTTTACAAATAACCTGCTAATTAACTCTTAGACATCTAGCACTGTTTTATTTATGTATTTGTCTTGGTTCTCAAGGCTAAATCCACTTTTCAGGTGATTGCTGCCTGCCTAAACCGTTAGCTGCTGGGAACTACAGTGCCCATCAGCACTGTAGTTTCGGTGATACATGTTTGTAAACCAGGCACGTGAGCGCCGGCGCATGAGAGTTAAGTCAGTCTGTGCTGGTCTGTGCTGCGTCTTGCGGCGCTACAGGTGTTCTGCCAGAGGTGAGCTAGATACATTTAGATTGTACACATGATGGCTCAGACAAGGGAAAGCACCCATAACACCAGGATTCGGGCAGCGCTACTCAATTCAAGTTACTTAGTTAAACTTGCCTCTGAAGTTCTAGATTTTATTACGAACATAATTTGGATTTCATATGTGCAACGGAAACGTTGCTCTCTAAGGTAAAGAACCACACAGCAATCTTAGCTACACCCAATGGTTACAGAATGTGGGGGAGTGTTGAAATTATTCTCAAAGATATTTTTAAAGCCCTCATCTCACCCACACCTTCATTAGAAGACTGTGAATCTTGTTAAAAATTGGCACCGACGATAATACTACCATTTACATTGCATGTATACAATCCATCCTCTTGCACTGTAGCTTTTGAAGAACAAATAACTGTGCTTATTAATTATTCCTTTAAAGCGACATCACATACCCTCATCCTGGTTGATTGTAACCTATGGGATAAGGATGAATCTGACAACAAGGCCTCTTCATTGATGACGACGCTTGACTCCTTTGGCATTGCACAAATCATTAGCACTGCTACCCACCAAAAAGACCACATTCTTGATTGTGCTTTAACCTTCAATTTTATAGTTTCTGCACCTATAATAGAGCCATGTCCATGGTCAGACCACTGTTGTATCTTGTTAGACCTGGTCTCACCACAGCCTCAACAATGACTTATCCCATCACTCGCTTTGGAATACATGTCAAGGAACATAAGTAGCATGTCTCAGTCCAAATTTTAGGCTTTTATTATAGACCAGGTGTTCATGCACCTCGACTAATGATACTGATATATTAGTACAACAATTTATTGAGAGCACTTCACTGGCTGTTAATACGCTTGCCCCTCTTTGCCTGAAAAAAAAGAAAATGGGAATCTCTAATCAGGTTTATATATTTATTTATTGTTTGCTTGTTAGGTGCTTATACAGGAAATACATTCTGTTTCATAGTGCCACAGATTACATTTACCACAGAATTGCATGATGCTAGGAAACAGAAAAGATCTTAGGAAATAATGTGGAGGAAAGACCCATGCCCTGACACATATGCTAAGTACAGAGCTGAAGCCCCCCATTATAAAAAAAAACCTTGCTCTCTAATAAGAAATCTTACTTTGAAAATAGAATCTCTAAAGCCAAATCCGACAAAAGAGAACTCTTTAAAATACTAACAGAGCTTAAAGGGAAAAAACAAGGAAACAATTTGAATCAAGCTAGCGACTTATGGTGCACAGAACTATGACTAGGTTTTTTAAATAAAATAAATAGCCACCAAACTAACATCATTAATAGACAGAAAAACCTTATTTCTGTGCAGCTGAGCTCTATTAATACCCTTTTTAGTCGAAAATGACACAACCCGTACAGTCCCCCTCCTTGATTGTATTGCTTCATTGGAGGAGGACATACACATTTTTTTTTAGAACTTAAACCCACATCATGTGTATCAGACATTTGTCCTTCAAGTCTCATTCGGGACACTATTCACTTGCTTACACCCATCTTGTTTAAAAACATTAGCTCGTCCTTTAGAACATCTGTTCTACCCTGTAGCTTGAAAGATGTGTGGATAACCTATTCGGAATAAGCCTAACTTAGATTCTGTGAATGTTGGTAATTACCACCCCATTGCCAATGTACCATTTTAATTGACGATACTGGACAAGATCGCTTATTTACAACTTCAAGAACATGTTGAACATCATGGTCTTTTAAGTCAATTTGGATTCCGTGCCAGGAAGACAGCCCTGATTGGCCCACATGCAAACTTGGTGGAAAAAGCAGAAAAGGGCAAGCCTGCTCTTCTGGTTTTGCTAGATTTGTCAGCTTGCTTTGACCTGGTGGATCATTCCCTCCTATTGGACAGGATGAGACAACAGGTAGGCTGCTCAGAAGCCACGGTCTCTTGGTGTGCCTCATTTCTTGGCCGTAGTACCGCACAGGTTGTTATTGACAACTTTAAGGCCCCACCAGAGCTGCTCTTATGTGGGATGCCACAGGGTGCCGGTCTTTCGGCTATTCTATATAACATTCATACTCGTCCACAGGTCGACATGCTTGTCCCCCACACTAATTATGCAGATGACACCCAGCTTATCCTGGAATTTGATGGAGGTTATGATACTGATCTACTTTGTCTAAATGGCGGCTATGGAATTATCCAGCACCGGATGACTTTTGAGTCACTGGCGCTGAATAATGATAAGACAGAATTTATGATTGTAGGATTGCCTTATATCTAACTGCCGTATTGCAGTCAGCCTGCACGTACACATTCTTTGTGTCACACTAGACACTGTCCTGACCATGAATCAGCATGTTTCACAAATCAAATCTTCATGTATTCATTAATAAACTTCTGAGACATATCAAACCTTATTTGTCTCACACACATCTTGCCCTTTGCCTCATTAGCTGCAATACTTGTTAATTCACGGCTGGATTATTGTAATGGCCTATTGACAGGCACTTAAAAAAAAAACCTTCATAGCCTTCAAGTAGTACAAAACAATGCGGTCAGAACAATTTACAACTTGGGCCCGTGCAACCACGTCACTCAGTCAAGACGAGAATTGCCCTGGCTGCCTATATTCCATCGCATTTCTCATAAAGTATTGCCTTTGTCATACAAATGCCTTACCAACCAAGCACCCAGCTACCTAGCTAATAGATTAAGAAAGAAGACTACTACTAGCACTCTGAGGTCCAGCGAGCAATTTAAACTTTCTGTCCCGGCATAAGATGAGAAATGTTGGTGGCCTGTGTTTTGCCGTTCAGGCCCCGCTCCTTTGGGACTCCATATTTGTCTGCATCCGTCTTGCGGCTAGTCTGGCAGGTTTCAAAAAGGATTTTAAGACATTTGTTTTTAAACATAATGATTAGATTGAAATTGCTTTGGTTTTCTGTCCTGTTCCTGACCCCTGGTATTGGCCCTCTTTCTTGCAGTGCAGTGCCTTCGGGCATGTTGCGCCGTATTAGAAATCAAAAACATAACACATGTTTTTGGATAACTTGACAAGGCACAGCTTCTCTGCCGTTTTCTCGGTAGAACCAAGTGGCTGAGCATGTAGATATTGAAAAAGCTTGCAGCCACCAAGGGTCATTCAATAGTTTTTTGGCTAACCCCATTTTCTAATTTCCTGTCACATCCCTATCCCTGGTCAGTATCAGTTACATAAAGCAAATATTCTTGCCTCTATATCACATTACAAATCGTTAGCACTTACTTCAGCCTTTTCGTGTCGCTTCAGCAAATACTGATACTTCAGATCAGGCAACATATGGTGTGACCTTCTGGAGAATCTCAATCTGACCAGTATTTGTATTATTATTATTATTATTATTATTATTATTATTATTATTATTATTATTATTATTATTATTATTATTATTATTATTATTGCATTTAAAAACCTCAAGTGCACTAGAAATCTTTGACAGCCAGTGGAAAATCTCATGGCAAGGCTTTCAAAGGTTTAAGGGGTTCACCAGTTATTCCAAAAATGATTACGGTTAACTAAATTGCTGCTTTGCAATATATGTTATCACGAGTCCATCTCTATGAATCCAAGGCCTACCTTGGCATTGTCATTCAACACTTTCCCCACAAACATTAGTTGTTCTTTCGAGATAATACAAAATAATAAACCATGTTCCTCTATATTTCAATATATGTGAATGGAGGTCAGATGATTTACACTTAGAATTATCTACTACACAAATGCCTTTGGCCTGTGTAACCTTGCTGTCTCAGAACCACGGATGACTGATTCATAGAGAACATGCAAAAATCTTGCAAAGCCCCCCCTGCCAAAATGAACTTTGTGCAACTCTGCGCATAAACGTTTCTTTCCATGCTCTGCATATTCATACAATTCGAGCGGCAACATAACACGATGCACAAAGAAATTCGATTTGCCTGTGGAACGCCCATAACATGACCCCATGCAAAGCAAATCCAGCCACATATTCCCACCAGTCTTGATCTGCAACATCATGCACCGCGGCAAAACTGGGGCCCAACCCCCCGCAACCAACCAGCACCCCGGCAACACTGCATATGGTCCCCCATTACCCCTAACTGCCCTCTGACAAAATGCGTACCATTTCTCGCAATTAAAGCCAGCCCCAGGTAAAATCTGTGTGCATCCTCCTGTAAATCAAGTTTGTACCATGCTAAGCAGCATACGAGCACCCCTAACTGCAATCAGCACACCAACTGCTTGCATGCATCCCTAAATTCCCGATCCCACCTTAACTTTGTGCTTAGGTTCCGATGCGATTGGTACTTTGCGGGTCCTTGCATATGGCAGTAAGATCGCAAGCTTTGCATGGTTCTTCACCCGACGTGACGTTTCACGTCAGATCCATGAATCAGCTTGTGTTTGTGCACTGCTGGGTGTGCATTTACTTTACGGAGTCCGTCCCTCTCGACACGTCCACGTAAGTCCTTGTTCTTCCTCATTTTGTGTAGGGAATCGAAAAAATATATATGTTCCTCACCTCATTAACAGTGGCGGCTGGTGAGTTTGAAACCTGGGGGGGCGTACATTTCTCCGGGGCAATATGTGAGCTCGCGCGCGCAGCACGCGAGCCCACCACACCTAGAAGGGGTGCAGGGGGGTTTGTCCCCCCGCAAAATTTTTTGAAGAATGCCAATTTACTGTCCAAAAAACCCACCGAAATATGACAAAAAGCATTAGGTTTTCCATACTAATGGTGGTACATTACTGGTACGTGTGCAAGTGTGACGGTGTATTTTACAGCAGCTTGTATTGAGAATAGCTGGTACTATGGTGTATGCATAACGAAATTCATTATATAGCCAGTAATGATGGAAACATATATGTTTGTCATGATGTGCCTTATGTGGCAATAAGGAAAGTTTCAAGAAGCTCTCCCAGCCGAGCCGAGCCAGGAAGGCCTCCGGTGGAGGAGGGAAGGTGTGTCACGCATGTATGCAATTATTCTGGCATAGGTGCAGCGTGCCGAATAACCTTGTCAAAGCAATCCCGATGGTGTAAATTGCCTTGTGGTAATGGGGGCTGCTGGTGGGTAACACTAGGTGCACAGTGCCTGCTCGTAATGCAGTGCAGTGAAAAGAAGTGCAATATTATTCAGCAGCTAAAAAGAGCACAGCACTAAAACTGAAAACAGCGTCTAGCACTACCATCAAATGGCAGCAGCAAATAGCACTACCAGCAACCCCTAGAAGTGCACACTACTGCAACCAAGCACCAACCAGCATCCAGAACTGCCATCAGCCCCATGAAATACACTGCACAGCAATCTAGCAGCATCAAACATCACTATCCTCAAGCCAAGTGACCAGCATTGCCATTGTGCTCCAGCAGCACCACAGAGCCCACTGCCATAGTTCATAATTAAGCACACCTGTGGGGCACCGCCGGGGGCCCAGCATAAGCAAAATGCATACAATGGTCCCTGAGCAATAAAATGACCAGCCACAGGTCGGTGCCACTGCCACCCCTGCACAGGCGCACACAAGTACCCAAGGAGACTGAAGCTCAGGCCAGCATAAGCAAAATGCATACCTGAGTAGCCACGGGTGCAGTGCCACCCCAGAAAAGGAGTCCATTAATGTATTAATAATACATTTGCCAGCCCAGCTGGCTCACTGGCGGAGATGCTGCATTTTATGTTTAGGCGCTAACAGTACATTGCGCAGCACTGCAGTCCAAGGCACAACGAGAATTAATCGGCCATGCAAGAAAGTTTTTAAAAAATCATATTATGTACCAGAATTTTCGGCCATAAACCCTCAAAATCAATGATACATGACAGGACCAGCCAATAGTATGTGCTGCATTCACAGGTAGAAATATTTCATACATTTGATCCAATTGAATTGATTGCAGTTCTGTGCTCGGGTCGTTCATGCACTTGGCACTATTTGCAAAGTGATGCATTTGATATTTTGAGGTTCTGCTTCCTGGTGGAATCGGCGCTATTCGAGCACTCACCAAGCCAGTTCCAGGTGCCACGACTCGGGAGAGGACTGCGGGCCAGGGAGTCAGTCGTCGTTGTCGACTATGCAGATTTTGGGGGTAACGGCCTGGAACTGGCTCGGTGAGCACTCGTTTACTTTGTTACGGTAACGCAGTAAACAAGCACTCAAGCCAGTTCCAGGCACCACGAGGAGAGGACTGCGGGCCAGGGACCACCGGACCGGTGCAGAGTAGTGGGGGCAGCGGGGCTGGCAGCAAGGCTTATCTGCTGCGAGGTGGGAGGGCTAGTAGAGACTAGGGGCGAAGTGGCTCAATCAAGCAAAGCGGGTGGGCGAGATAATACACCACCACCGGACCCCCATTGCAGACTTGCAGTGTATGCTTCTCCCTTGTATAAGCTTGTAGGCCTGAACCTACAAGCTTACAAGCTTAAGCATACACTGCAAGTTGCAACTCTGCGGCCCACACAAGTACACGACCAGCATTGTGCGGGCCGCAGCGCATATTCAGGCAGGCAGGATTCTCGCAGTTACTATTAAATTAACTTACCTTTGCGAATCAATCTGGACTGGACTCTGTCAGGAGGAGGGCAGGCAGCAGGCGAGCAGAGACAGCACGTCCGGTGACCAGTCTCGTCTGTGGATGGGCCTGGTCCCTGGCTGGAAGAAGTCCACATCGACCAGCAACAGGGCTCGGAGAGAAACAACTAGAATGAAAGGCGAGGCACCGTGTGCCCATGACCCGACTCCACCCACCACACACCAAACGGATTGTCATTGGCTGGCAAACAGCCAATGAGAATCCATCCATAATCTGTTGTTGCTATGCGTGCTCCATAGCCCACAAGGAGGAGAGGACACTCTACGCTGTTTGCGTAGAATGCCAAGAGTGCAGGGCCACCCCTCCAGCGCCCCGCCAGCTTCTTGAATGGGCGAATGGTTACGTAGAGTGCGTGGAGCTACAAGCTCCACGCACTCTACATTGCCGAAAAGCTACTAAATCGGGACGCGCCCCGCCGCAGTAGCAGGCCTGGTGGGCCCGTCCAGCAGCCCAGGCTGCAAGGCTGCAGAGCGGCAGATTAATAAATAAATAATTAATCTGCCACTTTGCACAGGTTTTAAATGTGTAAGTTAACTTTAAGAAGAGAAAGAGAGACTCTCTTCTCTTCTTCTTCTCTCTGTGGTGGGGGGGTGGCGCCCCCCCGCCCAATGTAAGCAGCCGCCACTGCTCATTTATTTCCTTGCATAGGCCCATTCCACACTTTGCGCAGAGCGTCGCGCTGAGCATCTGACTGCACGCATAGACGTGAAGGACCTGCGCAAAGTCCCTACAAGGTCCTGGAAAAACATGCAAAGACGGCTCCATGAATTGATGTGAGGGTGTTTGCACACTGAAAAGTGTGCAAAGTCACTTTTCAGTGCACAAACAATTCTACAAATCAGGCCCTGAATATCACTATAGGCTCATTGACCGAGAATGAAATACGCATTTGTTTCAGACATTTAATGCATTCTTTAAAAAAAAAATGCCTGCACAATAAAAGGCAAGACAGTGATTTTAAATGCCGTGCGTCGCATTTCAGGTTGATCGAACCAAATCAGAGGTGAAAACAAAAGCACAGAATTACATTCAAATGCAAAACAATTAAAATATGCTGGTCAGAACTACAACACAACAAAATAATTCTACCCTGCACAGTTTTTTTTTTATACCAACTTCCCACGCTTAACTCAAAAGCCTATAAAGGGAAATATAATAATAATTTGGCATTTATATAGTGCTACGAACCCTCAGGTATCTGAACGCTGCTTATTATTACCCACGGTGTGTGGTGCTCATTTATCGACCTCGGAAGGATGAAAGGCTGAGTTTGGCCCGCTGGGATTCGAACCTGCACAAAGCGAGTGCTCTACTCGCAGTGCCACTTGACTGGCAAGATGTGACAAACAAGGAATGTTGCATTCCCAATTATCCAGCCCTGTATTAGAAAGTTATCAAAGCTCCTATTACATTAGTTGGAACTTAACGCATGCGTTTATGAATAGACAGTTTAAATGTAGGTGTTAGTGGAATGGAACATGCAGCTGGCAGTCCGTTTGCAAGACACACATGCCTCACGTTAGCAACGCTAACTCGGTTAAACGGAACTTTGGGTTTCTCATTAGACCATAGCGTTGTTATGGACCTAGATTTACAAAGAAACTGTGGTTTGGGTATTATGTCTACCTGGCACACCAGCCCTCCAACAAAGGGAGACACATACACACAGAGCACATGGTCCAGGTGGCTGGATGTGTCCATGGAGATGTGCTGGAGATGTATATTAGGGACTGGCCCACTCTTTCCAGAGTAGCAGATACTGCGTATATTGTGGAGTAGGCTGCAGATTCGTGTTTTATATAAGATGCTTTATGAACTAACAGAAACTTTCTGCCAGATTACTGGCTGTAAGTAAAAAGTAGGCAGGGCAAACGACCTACCAAGGTCAAGTTAGAAAGTGAAGCTGCTTAACAAGGATTTGAGTATGAACACGGTGATAAAGGGTGGCATTCTTAAGTGTCTCACTTAGATACTGAGACACCTTTATTTTATTGAAGGTGTCTCTTTAATGACCAGGCTTGAATAGGACATGTTTGCAGGTAGGAGTGAAGGTGTGCTCAGAAAGAAGGGAGTTATCCAGCAGGCAGTTTGCCCCTTGAACTGTTCGAAAAACCAAGTGGAGGAAGAGGTGGAGGAGAAAGGATATGTTCTCTTCTTTGGGGACAGAAATCATAATTGTGTAGTGGAGTTCTCAGAGGATACAGGTATCCCTCTTGTGGTTGTGCCCACAGCCGGTATTTCTGGGGTTTTGAGAGTCTCTGGGGGATTACTCAGAAAGAGGAGAGGATGCACGGCTTACAATGGAGGGTTTGCCATTGCTGCCGGGGATGAGGCAGCTGTGGAGGTGGAGGAGGCTGGACCCGAGCAGCAAGTCTTTCTTCACAAGGAGGTAGAAGGTGCTAGTGATGAATCTGGAGAATGAGTAGCAATACATGACTTAATTCATGAGGAGGGCTTAGGAGTTGCAGCTACACTAGACATGTTTCTGGTCAATTGCTTAATCAACATTGGAGATGGAGAGGAGATGATTGTAACTTGCATATAGAGGATGCATAGAGGTGTACAGCTGTCTCGAGAAGGATGAAGAAATACAATGTGTGGTGGATACGAGGCAGCCATATGTGGAGGAGACAGCAGTGTTTACCCAGCAGATAACGCGGTAGGAGGCAGTGCCTGAGGCCTCTGCCCCAATGTCTGCTTTTGTGAAGTTTTATGTGAGACAGGTGTGATTTTGACACCATGTTGGAATTGAAATAATATTATGCCTCCTATCGCAGTAAATTGAATATGTATTGGCCTACGCCAAGTCGTCTAAAATATCATGTGAATAGACTCCGGGGCAAGGTCTTGACCTTAACGAAAAGTAATGTAAGTCGCCATCTTGGATTTAGCCGCCATTTTAGGTCCTCTTGTAAATGTGGAAGTCACCCTGAACATCAAAATGGAGGCTGAATGATATTCTGAGCGAGATTCTGGCCGTTGTGACCTCCCCACACACGAATAATTAATATGCCTGCAGGCCACTTGTCGGGGTCGCGAACTGAGACCTTGTCCTATTGCTGACCTATGTGTAAACTGAAACTGATCAAAACGCATACATTATAGGATTGACCTGGCAAGGAACTCTCGGCCTGATCCCAAGAATGGTTAACCCGTGAGAGGGTTGGCCAAAGGCTGGACAAAACATATAAAAGACCCAAATATTCCAATGTACCGTCTCTCTACTAATGCATCGAACCTTCGATGAAGTTCGTTACGTTACTCTGAGAGCCGAATAGCTATCAGTTTGTCAATTGACTTTGGTAACTGTTGTAGCTTTTAAATAAAGCACTTGTATGTTCTTTGTAACCTGTGTTGGTGTGTTTCCTTTGGGCTTCCCGGTCCCGGCCTCATAGCAATTTTTATGTTTTCACAACCAGGCCCACCTACAGCCCACTTCATCAAGGCCCTCGGATTACTTTAGCTTTCCAGAGGGGAGGACTATGAACCAAAGTATTCAATGATGTGGGTAATCCATCTCAGAAAGGACGGTCTGCTAATCAGACCCTTCTTTCATTAAGCTCCATGCCAACAGCTTAATCAACACATGTACCCTGCTGCATCAGTCTGCTGATCTGCAGCAACTGCCCTTCTGTGGCGCAGAGCAGGATCAGAGGTAACAGATGCACCATTTGACAGATGCTACGACACAAGGTCAGTGCAGATAGAGGTTGCATTTATTGTTTATATTTTGTATTTATTTAATAGTAAGCTTAACACAGGCAACACAATTAAAACGAATACACAAGAGCCAGTACCGAAAATAAATATAAGCAATATTTTGTAATCCGACTACAAACACCGGTAATTAAAAATATGACGTCTTAACTGAAGAAGAAGGCACCATACATAACTAATTCTATCAAACAGCAATAAAAGCTTCCCTAGTTTGCCGAAAATAAGCAAGATGTTAACAAGACACTGCACCAGGCATGCATTTGATGCTAAGCCACATCTTGGTCAGGTGGTACATTGTTTCAAAATCATTTCCCTGAAAGTAGATTGCATATACCTTCTGCACCGTTGACCCAAAAACATGATAATCTTGGACCTTTCCATCTGGTGGCAGGGAAATCCCTAAGAATAATGTTTAATTTAATATAATGTGATCTAGTTCAAGAAGAACTATTTAACATATTACATACAAAGTATCAAATACATCCATATATCAGCTACATACATAAAACAATAATATTTGTTACTACTAAAATACACAAATTCCAAAGGATAAAACAAATAATTTCACATAATTTCATTATTTCCTCACCCAGTTTGGCATTCACCAGCTACCATACATTGTATAGCGCAATCATTAGGGTCACATCACATGAGTTAAGACAATATTTCCAAAATTAACCCTCGCTTTTCGCAACAGATTTGTAGATGAACCGAGCCAGAAATTTGATGTGGATTTATTTATTTTTGGAATTAATAAAGCATGCTAAGGCAGAGGGCATCAAGGTGCTGGTTACATTGAAAAAAAGAAAAGGACCACAAATAAAAATAGATTGCAACTTTGAAAATAGCATTGTTAAACTTAAAACTTGCAGTCTGGATTGAGACAACATTTCATGTACCAAGGATAGAGAAGTGCTTCTAGAGCTGCTCACAAAGGAGTGAGATCAATAGCCCTTATGGCTGAAACAGTTATTTAAGTTGATGATCGAAGAGCCACGTTTTTAGCTCCTTGCAGAAGGCCCAGTAGGAATTTTCAGCTCTTAGGGCTGGTGGCAGGGTATTCCAGTTCTGAGATGCAATGACTGGGAAGCTGAGCCCTCCAGCACATTGCTATTTCAGTGTAGGGATGATGAGGTGGTGCTGGTTAGTGGAGTGGGTTGGTCTGGTGTATTGCACTTTAGTGAATTTACGAGATATGTTCCTATGCGCAGAGTTCGAGAGGGTGATGGCCAGTGTTTTGAACAACATGTGCTCATGAATAGGCAGCCAGTGTGCTTTTTTTCTCTCTGCAGTGATGTGATAATTCTTGGGAATATTCAGTGCAGCTCACAGGGCAATGTTTTGGATTATCTGTAATTTGTTGATATTCCAAGTGCTGGTGCATGCAAATAGTGAGTTGCAATAGTCAAGCCTAGAGCCTATAAGTGCTCTAGCGAAGGAGGTGCAGCTGTCCATAGAGAGGAAGGGTCTGCCAGCATTAATGTGTTTCTTAGTGTAGGCTTACAACAAAGAGATTGCATTGACTTGTCTTGTTATGGACAGGTTGGAATCCAGATAGACTACAAAGGGTTTTGACTTCCTGAGAGACTAGTATGGGGATGGCGTCAATGATAAATGATCTATAGGCTGTGTCCAGTCTGTTAAGTTGGGGTTGTGATCCGACTAAGCGCAGCTCTGTCTTGTCTTCATTAAGACACAGTGAGTGATGGGCCATCCTGGCCTGTATGGTGTGGTAGATAGCTCCTAATGAGATGGAGTCGGTCAGATAGTCTCCTATAACTGGTAGAAGGATCTGGGTACCATCTGCATCGAGGAAGTCGTAGCAGGGCTTTGTAAAAAAGTTGCACAGTGTGGGTAAGACACAGGAGACATATGGTACATCGCAAGTGACCCAGGACAGCAGTTTCGGTGCCGAAGCCAGACCAAAACCCAGATTGACATACGCCTAGGAGGTTATTAGCTTCCAAGTGGTGCTGAATGGAAGGTACACCGCTCTATCCAAAATTTTATGAAGGAACAGTACTGTGGTGATTGGGCAGTAATTGGTAGGAATTTTAGGATCCATGGCCGTTTTTCTTCAGTAAAGATAAGACCCTTGCATTTTTTAATTTAGTCAGTACTGAGCTAGAGGCGAAAGAGGAGTTGATGAGTGAAGCTATGAAAGGTGCCAGTGCTTCAGTGCCATCTTTGATAACTGTGGCAGGGCAGATGTCACCTTGGCATCTAGATTGTTTAATCCCTTTGGTGATGGTAGATACTTCTGTATCCAAGACAGACTTAAAGTCAAAGGGATGGTGTTGTGAGGGGGGTGTTTTACGTGGGGTAAGGCTGGAGGTGGTGGCACTGTGTTTTTATTTAGTGAGATCTTTTTTTGTTGGTAGGTTATTTTGTTAAGTAAGGCATTTTCTATGTCAGTCGTTGTAGGTGGTATTCTTGGCGAGGAGTTTAGCTTGTTTGTAGTTTGTATTCTTTAGAGACAGTGGAAAAGTGATTTTTATTAGAGTCAGAGGGGTCATTTCCCCAGGCAATTTCAGCTGCTCGTTTGTTCAAGTGGATTGGTTTGAGGTCAGGGGTATACCATGTGTTAAGGAGGGCGATAGGTTTCACTTTCCGGTTCCCTATTGGATCCACTGTGTCAATGGCGTGCAGTAAGGCCTGATTGTAGATGTTTACTAACTTGAATGCGTCCTTAGAAAGATTATGATAGTTGGTAAGGGCCTTCAGTAGCGGTAGGATATTGGCGGGAGTAATTTTTCTGCTGTTTCTAGTTAGGGGGCAGGTGCAGGTGCAGGCTTAGCTAAGGCTTGGGTTGGGTTGGAGATTGCTATATTGAAGGTGATGATATTGTGATATGACGATGGGCAAGGCTTTTTAGATAGGATGGATATGTCTCAATTTAAATCAGCCAGCCAGTCTAAGGTCCATTCTTTATTATGTATAGGGCTGGTGATACGATGCTTGAAGCCCAAGGCTTCAAGGTCGTTGGATAACACAAGAGCATTATGGTCGGTACAGTCATTAAGGCCTCAGATCACATCACAGAGGAGGAGGATTCTAGATGTTAGTTTAGCTTCTGCTAAGAGGAGATTAAGAATATCATCCTTAAATGATAGAAGGGGGTATGGAGGTCAGTAGATGACATGTAGCTTAAGGGTGGAGGAGTGCTTTGGTGACCATTTGATAGATAAGAGATATCCTGAGGCGAAGTCTTGGATCTCTAATGCCTAAGAACTATTTAGCAATTATGGCCTTCCCTCCACCTCTAGTGTCCAGCCTATCTATACAGAGGATGGTTTAGTTGGTAGGGGTAACGAGGGATGGTCCTTATGCCGCATGCAGCTACGTTTTCGTGATTGCAACTACATCCAGCTGACTGGTTATGACCAAGTCACAAATGTCAAGTGCGTGGGCTGTGAGGGACATTGTGTTGATTAGGGCTCATTTGATGAATGTTTTAGAGACCTGGCTTTGTTTGATCCTAAGGCAGGGTAACACAGGCACAGGGCAGGCAAGACCTGGCTGGGTAGCGTGTCTGTGATCAGCAGTTGGCAGGCCATTAATTATGTAGTGGCCACAGTGCTGCAGTGGGTGTGGATCCAGTGGGTGTTGTAGAAGGGGAGGAGGTGGCTAGGTGAATCGGATCCTGGGTGCTGATTGTCATGGGTGAATGGGGGTGCTAGTGGACACCTGAAGAGCTTGAAGGGTAACAGTAGTTTCTGAAGTTCCATTTTGGTTCTTGTGCATGCATCCTTCTTCGGACTGCTGAATGATGAGCATTTAGATTGGTCGGTCACTGGTAAGGTAGGCGTGTGTGTTGTGTGGTGTGGTTTGTCAGTGCATTTGCCAAGGGTTCACTTAGTAGTGCGATGGGACCCTGGGCCAGCAGGTGTTATAGCAGTATGGCTGGCAAGGTAAGCATTCAGACGATACAGCATGGTGTGCGTGCATGCTTGTGGGCATTGATTCCGGGCAACAAGGTCATAGGTATGCTAAGGGTCACGTGGGGTGAGTTGCATGTGTTTTAAGATGCTGTGTTCTTAGTGGACCTAAGCAAGGGCTAGCATTCTGGCAAAGGTACTGAAATGGAGTGTCGGGGTAGGTGCAAGGTGGCAGCGGGGAGAACGGTGGAAGGGGGGATAGCGTCATCAAGATGCAAGGTAGTTAGCGTGGATAACCTAATAGAATGTTTTCGAACAAGTACATTACAGGGGACATACCGTTCGGTGATGCATGTCGATGGAGAACTTTCAAGGCCGGACAGGGCCAGACAGGGGATGGTGACAATGGCCCTGATTGTGCACCTTTGTAGGAGGCTGGCATCGCCTGCCAGCTCCAGGGATCCTCCACTATAACACTTTGAGGCAGCCAATCATGAGTGGCTTAGGGCGGGACATGGTGCAAGGAAAAAGCCTGCACCCCAAGCATCGGATGCAAGTTAGCCATTTTTAAATGGCAATTCTGAGTCTCAAAGCTAATCTGGGCAGATGTTTTCAAGTTGCATTTTATGTTGCCCAGCAGGGCATAATGAGGGCTTGATGCAATTACTAAAGCATGTTTGGCATCAGGTGTATGTGTTTCAAACTTTCACACTTAGTTAAAATGCACCGTGTTGTCTCCATCATCACAGGATCTAAACAAAGTCAGCAAATACGAAGTTGCCGAGGGGTGCCAAGTCTGGGGCCCTGATGTGGTCAATGTTGGGAGGTGATCCAGCCTCAACAAAAGATCAAATCTGCAGACCGACACTGCAGGACATTTCAGTAAGTGATGCTGTGCAGAGCCGAAGTTATAACACAGGGATCAATGTTCGGGATATCGCTTGAGTGATTCCATATGGACAAACTTAGCGACCCAGTCCCATGCATTGATTTTATTCACAAACTCCTCCTTCAATTTGAAAAAGTCCAGAGACCAATCAGTTCAACAATTAAAACAGATCTAATGATAATCTTGCCCATGAATACAATCCGTTACCCTTAACTTTCCTTCTTATTGCATAGCTCATCACACTCAAGAAGGGACACTTAGGATCTTTTCATGTCCTAATGAGCAATATAACCACTTTTCTTAGGACTTGTGTGGAAAGTGAAGGCAACTCAAGGCACACTATCTCAATCGGCACTGATCTAGACAGGTTCAATAAAGATCTCCGAAACTTGCCCTCAATTAGTTTTAATCAAATTTGTTTATAGAGCTGCAGTCTGTAGGGTTGCCTTACTTTTCTTCTCAGCCTTTAACTCTGCATATTTTCCCAGCCGAACTCCAAACCCAAATATCTGTAAGAGGCCATCTTTTTGATTCTACCCTCGGAGAGAAATATCAGAGCACTCCTCCAACCTCTGCCTTAACACATATTGGGCATCATTAGGAGTGTTGCGGTAAGGCAACAACCTTGTTTGTAGTGCTACCGGCGCCGTTGTTGCCATGCTGCAACATTCTGAGTCTCCTCGCAGGTGCCGCTCTGGACGCCTGGTGTTTAAGGGCAACATTGGCCAAATCATTAGGGCCATGCGATTTTGAGGAATGTTGGGGCATACTAACTCTTCACTTAAGGGATCTTGTTTGAAATGTCTTTTTTTTTATATGTATGTCATCTAAATTAGATTATTGGCCTCGTTACGGGTTTGGTGGTAGCCGTGCCTGTAACAAAGGCACGACTGCCTCCGGACCCGTGATTTTACCGGCACCCACAAATGGACAATTACTGAGTCATGCTGAGGTCGGCGGACTGGTAATGGGCCATTCACCGGTGCCAGCAATACGGGACTCCCCATCCCCATTCGGCCCTATAGGGCCGAATGGGAATGGGGAGCTCGGATGCATAACGGTGCCGGTGCATCCACGAGTTGTGCTTGCGGGTGCCGCGCAGCCCGCCAGGTCGAACCTGGTGGCCAGGGCAAGATCCGCACCCACAACTCGTAGAATGGCAGTATGTTAGCAACGGTGCCGGTAGCGATACCGGCGCTATGTTGCCTTACCACCATACTTATAATGAGGCCCATGTCTTAGCCAATTAGTGTATTTATCTTTGGCTTTTCATACCGGTATGTGAATCTCCCTCATGTCTACGGTTTCACAGTGGATAATCCTAATGTTTAGTCTCAGTGAGTGTTTGGCTAGCACTATGGTGCTCATCACGAGTTGGGAGGTAACGCCGGCGCTAATAGCGCTGGCGTTATTAGCCCTACCACCAAACCCACCAGTGCTATTAGCGCCAGATCACAGGGTTTGGCAGAACAGGAAATCCCCATTCCCCATTGAGCCCATTTGGGAATTCCCCATTCCCCATTGGGCTCAATGGGGAAATTTTGTGCTTTTACCGCCGGTGGTAGAGCTGGGGCGAAATCAGCCGAAGCCGTGATTTGGCGGACCCTTAAATCCGGCGGTAACAGCACTACCGCCAGATTTAAGGGCTACCACCAAATTCGTGATGAGGCCCTATATCTTTGTAAAATCTTTTATTTGAATCGGATATATTGGCCTGGCATGTCAACGGCAAATTTACCAAAGTGAATGTCCCTGTCATCTTGGCAACCAGTCTTCAATAGCATCAAGAGATTTATTATAGAGATACACCACTTTAGACTCTACTCTAATAACCATATAGATGCCCATTCCATCTAAGTTTCGCTCACGCCAACTAATCCAATTTCCACTGCTATTAATCAGACCTCCTGCCTTAAAAAACACCCTCTTATTTTCAATGGGTACCTCAATCTGAAGGACCAATGGTAGGTGGTCAATATTTTCATTTGGCATGATGTTAAGTCTTCTGACGTAGGGGATAAGGTTGTTGGGGCAATATGCAGAATCCATGATGGCATGTTTTTTTCTCCACACTGCCAAATGTGACCTCTGAGAATATCTCCAGTAGTACAGCCATTCAGCCTCACCATATCTTGATCCCTGAGAAAAATGGACCTGCACCTTCAAGCCATATTCGACTTGGTGACATGCAACTTAAACTGTTCATTAGCTTCCAACTCAACTGCATCTTCCCAATTTGCATCTTAGTCCCAAGAAAGTATAATGCAATCTGCGTTGGATGTATACCAACTTATGACCACCTCCATGATACTAGCAAAAATTCCATTCATTGAGTTACCCCCTGGCGGATCAGGTACTTTTAGCAATTATAATCCTTGATGTTGGGCATGGGAACGTATATAAACTTTAAGTTTCTACACAAGCAACACTTGTTTTGTCTCACCACGAAAGGAAGGAACGGTGCTCTACAGACATTGAATGATATTTATTGCATAGAAAGTGGTCTACAATGTTATATTTGCAACTTTGAAAGCAACAAGCATTTTGCTACACCAAAAAAAAGGTAACACAATCAGTCACAGCCATAGAATGCCCTCCTCTACCTCTAAAGAATTCTAAGAATGTTTTGGTGCAAGCAACACATACCTTGTCTCACCACATAAAAATTGAACTCTTAGTGACACTTAGTAATTTTCAACGATCTTCAATGTATTATACGCCTTATTTTCTACACAAACAAGATGTGGTTTGTCTCTGTACATAATTATGGTAATCTCATGTTCATGTGCTAATGCATTCTCTTCCCTTAAATGTATTCTAAGATGTTTTATTCACCACTTCACTGGTAACAAACATGTTGCCATAGCACTAAATTACAGTACACTGAATATAATATCGTTCTTCCTGCAAATAAATACTACCTTTCCTTTGTGAATAGTATTTTGCCTCTCAACAAAAAATACCACGCTCAGTTACAACCACTGAATGCACTCTCCTATCTACAAAGAATTGTAAGACTTTTTTTATCCACAGAACATGTATTTTATCTCACCAAAGTTGTTACTGTTGTGTACGCCACAGTTTTAGACTCTGAACAAAATCTCTTCCTACGTGCAACAAATTGTAAGTCTTTTGCTAGGAAATCATAATTTATTTTATCTGATGACACAAACTGAAATATCCTGCTACATCCATTCTAAGATGTCTTGTAAGTAAGTAATAAGCATGTTTTCTTGTGACACAAAGATGACACTCTCAGTCTCTTGCCTAAAGAAAATTCAAAGAATAATATGTATTGCACATTTGCAGAGAACAAGTACTTTGCCTCAGCACAAAATTATGGCACACAGAATTTGAACAACTGAATAAAATCTTCACATGAGTCTAAAGAATTATAAGACTTTCTCCTTATTAGACGTGTTTGTCTCACCACAGAAATATGCAATCTCAGTTACAAATAGTGAATGAACACTACAAAGAATTGAAGAATTTTTCAATGCAAGCATCAAGTATTTTGTCTCACCACAAAAGGTTGGTGCTCTCAGGTACTGCCACATTATGTAAACTTACTTGCTCAAAGAAATTCTAACACATTTTCTGGGCAAGAATTAAGTATTTTGTCTCACAACATGATGCCACACTCAGTTACAGAAGGTGAATGCCCTCTCCTCAAATAGTCAAATGATTCTGAGACTTTGTTATGCAATCAGCAAGATTTTCCTCTCACCTCAAATTGATGCTGCTCTCAGTTACAATATAGAATGACACAATTGTAAAAAAAATAATTTTTTCAAGTTTCTTTTCACAACTTTGCAAGCAACATGTATTTTGTATCGTGAAAACAAAAAACTATGTGCCGAGATGCTGCCAGCTAAATTATTCTCCTCCTACTTTCCAAGAATTCTGCGATTGTATCTTCACAAGCACCAAGTATTTTTCTGCCCATGAAAATATGGTGCACATTCAGTGACAGTCGCTGCATGCAATCTCTTGCTTGCCACCAAAGAATTATCAGATATTATGATATGATATGGCATTTGTAACGCGCCTATACACAAGTGTTCTTATCACTTTCACAAGATATGGCATGTGCTTTTATGTTCTGCAATAGTCTTGAAAGGTGGTCACTGGAATCTGCCATAAAAAGTTGCAAAAACATGGCATAGCCCCTTTCAACTTCCGTCCTCTCACTTAACTAAATCCTATTTAGTTGTCTACCTCTTCTGCAATTAAAACCTATATTTCTATTACTCCCTGAATGTATTCCTATGAATTTTCTGCCTGTCCATTAACAACTGGCTGTTTATTCTGTGATCTGATCCAGCAAACTATTGCTTCTGCCAAATAAGACTGATCTTGAAATCCAGTAAAACATGCCCATTACTATTTTAGGAGGTATCACTTCAATATATTTGCCCAACACACTGGTGGTTTTCAGAAATATTGATGTGATAAAAAAGAACAAAATGCAGGTGTGTCATAATATGAACAAACATTCACTACTCTTTAACCTCTGTCTGAGCCCCCTGCTGTCACGGCCCTCACCCAAAATCCCCTCTGGCAAACCACATGGGCAGGTGGAGTCAGGACTCGGGCCTCTAGAGCCTGTCATCCAAGCTTGACAAACATAGAGGTCAGTTTGTCGAGTGAGAAGAAAGAGTTGCTGACCTCGCACTTTGCAATACCAGTGATCTTAATTAACCACCAACAGTCGTCAAGAATGCATACCGTTGAAGCATACATCGATACCGGAGCAGATGAAAATTATATTGATCAAGAACTGGCAGCAGAGATGGGGCTTCCTTTGTGTTCTATGCCAACTATGGACAAGGTAACCACCATGGATGGGACAGAAATCGCTTCCGGACCAGTAACCCAGTGCACAGCCAGGGTAACCTTGCTGTGTCAGGACGGACATCGGTAGTCTATTTCATTCGATCTCATCAAGGCACCTCAGTTCAGGCTAATATTAGGGATGTCATGGTTGGTTGCTCACAACCTTTTGATAGACTGGCGGGCACGAAAATTAACCTTCCCCAGTGACTGCTCCCCTGCCTGCTATTACCAAGAGGAGAAACCCGACGTCTGTATCCCCATGACTCCCGGAGCGACAGTATCAACCCTGGGACCAACTAATACCTTGCCAAGTTAATACCATGATTTCCAGGATGTTTTCCAAAAGGACCAAGCCAATACATTGCCGCCGCACAGGCCCTATGACTGTCAGATCGACCTTGTTTCTGGTGCACAAATCCCTTGCGGCAGGATATACGCTCTCACAGAACCAGAAAACTTTAATTTGAAATCCTATTTAGACCAGTACCATGCAAACGGATTTATCCATCCATCCATCGAAGTCCCCCGCAGCCAGTCCTTTGTTCTTCGCACCAAAAAAGGAAGGAGAATTGAGAACCTGTATTGACTACCGCGCATTGAACCAGATCACCATGAAGAACCGCTACCCCTTGCCACTTATCCCTGAGATGCTAGACCAAGTTAAAGATGCCCAGATTTATACCAAATTGGACCTTCGAGGAGCGTACCACCTGGTCCGAGTCAGAAAAGGAGATGAATGGAAAACCACCTTTCGTACTAAGTACGGCTTGTTTGAATATCAAGTCATGCCGTTCGGGTTATGCAACGCTCCTGCGGCATTCCAATATTTCATGAATGATGTCTTAAGGGAGTTAATTGATGTGTGCGCCTTAGTGTACATAGACGACATCTTAGTATACTCAGCCTTGGAACAAGATCATGTCAGGCAAGTTCATTCAGTCCTCACCAAGCTCCGTCAACATTGCTTGTTTGCAAAGCTTGAAAAATGCTTTTTCCACGTCACCAAAGTAGAATTTCTTGGTTTTATCCTTACTCCAGTAGGCATAAGAATGGACGTGCACAAGGTAGATGCCATTCTGAAATGGCCTTCACCAACGCCTCTGAAAGGGGTACAAAGCATGCTGGACTTTGCAAACTTCTACCGCCGGTTCATCCCAGACTTCGCTCAGGTTGTGCACCCAATCACAGTACTATTATGAAAAAACAATAAAAAGTTTGCTTGGACCGAAGAAGCAGAAGAAGCCTTTCAGGAACTTAAACAAAGGTTTACCTCCGCTCCAATCCTGCGACATCCTCATCCAGACCTCCCTTATGTCATTGAAACTGATGCGTCCAGTCTCGCAATGGGGGCTGTCCTTTCACAGAGAGACCCGGAAACCGACCAGCTACATCCTGTGGCCTTCTGATCGAAAAAAGTTCTCACCTTCAGAGATTAATTATGCCATCACAGACAAGGAACTCCTGGCTATCAAATCCACCTTTAAAGACTGGATGCACTACCTTCAGGGGGCCAGACACACCATTACAGTCACCATTGACCACCGAAATCTGCAATATCTCAAAACAGCCAAGGCCCAGTCCTCGCGACAATTGCGGTGGGCCCTTTTGTTCACCGAATATGATTATGTAATCACATTTCGACCAGGAGTCAGAAATGGAAAGGCGGATGCCTTATCTCGCATGAGCATAGATGAAATAGTATATACAACTCCAGACCCAGTACCTTTTATACCTGAAGACAAACTCTTGGGTATCATGACAGCCTTAACACAAGCAGAACTACGAAAAGAAATCCAATGGACAATGAATCCTGATGCCTACCTCGCATGGCAAACTCAAGGAGAACAATATACCATCAAGGACCACCTACCCTTTTTTAGGGATCGCCTATATGTAGCCAAGAAAGAATTACAACGGCATATTATTTCAAACTATCACGATTCACTGATCGAAGGGCATCCTGGGATCGCCAAAACCCTAGCTAAGGTGAAAGAGAACTTTTGGTGGCCTACCTGGCGTAAGGACATCATTCAGTGTATTCAGTCCTGCGGTGTCTGCGCACAAAATAAATCACACAAACAAAAACCATCTGGTCTCCTACAACCATTGGGCATTCCTCTAGTTCCATGGCACACTCTTTCCCTTGACTTCAGCACTGATCTACCTCCAAGCCACCCTTGTAGTTGTGGACTTATTCTCGAAGATGGCCCATTTTATTCCTCTCAAGGGCCTCCCAGATGCAGCCACTTTAATAAAAGTGTTCCTGCAGGGTGTGGTTAAGCTACATGGCTTCCCTTCGGTTCTGGTCTCTGATGGAGGCAGCCAGTTTGTTTCAAACCTCTGGAAAAAATGCTGTGCAATGGCGCACATCGACGTTCGGCTATCTACCAGGCACCATCCCCAAATGGACGGCCAAACCGAGAGAACCAATCAGACATTCAAGCAATATTTATGGTGCATGCTGCACCACGAACAAAGGAATTGGAAAGACCTACTATGGATAGCCGAATATGCATATAACAATTCTTTGCATTCAAGCACGGGACAAATGCCCTTCTATACCCTTCATGGCAGACATCCACGTACCTCTGAACTAGACCTTCCAGCCAGCTTGGAAATGCCAGCGGTAAAGACTCTACACACAACCATTACTCAGGCTTTCAAAAGGGCAAAGGAACACCTTATTCATGCCAAAGAAAAACAAAAGAGATTCGCCGACCAACACCGGAAAAAGACCCCTGATTATCAAGTAGGAGACAAAGTTTGGTTAGCCGCTAAATTCGTACCCATCAAGGGAACCCGGACCTTTCATCCCAGATTCTTAGGACCCTATGCAAGTAAGGCAATTATCAACTCAGCAGCCATGAAACTGGATTTACCACCTAATCTACACATCCACCCGGTATTCCATGTGTCCCTCCTGAAACCAATGCAACCCGGCACACGGATTGGGACACCACCTAAGCCCATACTTGTTGACGAAGAACCAGAATTCGAAGTCAAAGATATCTTGGACTCTAAATACTCTAGGACCAAGCTATATTATCTCGTCGATTGGAAAGGATTTGGACCACAAGATATATCCTGGGAGCCCAGTGAGAATATCCACGCACCTAGCCTAATCAAGAAATTTCATCGGAACTTCCCAACCAAACCTGAGCCAGACAGAAGGAGCACCATGGGAGGGGCCTGATGGGGGAGTGCTGTCATGACCCTCACCCAAAACCCCCTTCTGGCAAACCCATTGGCCAGGTGGAGTCAGGACTCGGGCCTCTAGATCCTGGCATCCTCTTCAAAAGCCCTCATGGGGCTAGTCCTGGCGCCTATGGCGCCAGGCTCATACACCATGAACAACAATGTGCTTGGGAACTACTTTATTGTATTCTCAGACAACATGGAGGCATCCACATAGCTTGGTTCCTAAGAACCAAGCTATGCGGTCTAGTGTTTTGGGTGTGGCAGGCCTGGAACTACTTTCCCTGTTACTACTTTACCTGGGCTATATAAACCACACCCTGACTGCAGAACATGCTTCGTGTTACTTTGCAGCTTGCAACGTGACACTCACCGTGTCCAGCTATTCCCTCGAACCTTGGAGAAGCTGAACCTGCAAGGAGACAAAAGGAACATCATTAGCAGCAGCACCTTACCTGCAATCTTCATCTTTAAACACTCAGAGCTATTGAGAACAGCTTCCTCGAATCTGCACGCCTCCCGGACAGAATGACCTGAAAGAGGAACATAAAGGCCACATTAAAGAAAGCTGTAGAGACATTTACAAATTACGAACTGCTGAAAAGGCTTACCTGGCTGGTCGCCTCTCGGCTGGCACCACTCCGGACATTCCACTCGCGCTGAGAACACCGCGACCTACAAGGAAGGAAAACACAGGTTAGCAAAGGCAAGACTTTGCAGCGCTGTGCATAGCGCTTACTTACCGCATCATAGCGCTCTTAATGCGCCATCATTTGCCAGCGGGGCTCAACCAAGCCAGTTCGCCGCGCTGAAGCACTGCATACCTAAGGGAGACAAAAGAGACATTTTAAACAAAGAAAGGCATGCAGGATATCAACAAAACTAAAGAACAGCAATAAGAACTACCTGAACAATATCAAACGGGCCGGCGTCAGTGAAGTAACTGGACCGCACACGCTCATGAAAGACAACGCGCCCCTGTAAAGAAGGCAGGACGGAGAGCATGCCTAATTCTACCACAAGGTGAGGAGAGGGCACCAGAGGGACTGAAAGCATACGGGGGTGGAAGTAGGATACTTACCCCAGTCGGTCAGTCTTGAACACAGTCCTCCTGTATTTTCAGGCAGAACCTTCCCCGCAGACCACATCAGGGCAAAGCTGAGAAGCATACCAGCGGGTAACCCAGCTGGGTGGCGTCCTTGTGGATACCAGGTGAGCGTAACACCTTCCCGCTATCATCTTCTCACACTGCCTTTCTTGATACAACTATGTAGATGACACCCAAATGATCTTCACAATCCCCTGACCTCACTTCATGCCTCACAAAAATCGACCACTGGATGATGGTTAACCATCTCCTTCTCAACCCAGGAAAATTTGAAATCATGAACCGTAGCAAGTGGGGTGAGAGGGCTAAGAGCATCAGAAAGCCATTGGTCAAAAGTGTCAAAATGGTTGATGGAGAGCCGACCCGTCAGGGGAGGGAGGGAGCGTATGGAAGGACGCAGAGAATTAGTCAGGTCTAGGGTTACTTTTAACTTGCTCCAAAGGGGGGAGCAGGAGAAGGGTCAGGGGGATGTTGGGACAGACGGAGGGTCGATGGTCGAGAGGTTGAAGGGAATGGCAGTGTGGTTCAATGGAAGGATTTGTATAGGATAGCAATTCCACCTGCCGTGCTAGTTCTGTTATGCACGATGAGAGTGTAGCCTGGAGAGATGGCTTTGTGAGCAATAGGCCAGCTATCCTGGGGGTACCAGGTTTCTGTAATGAAGAGGATGTCTCAGCCTTCAGAGGAGATTAAGTCCTAAACACTGTAGCATTTTTTTTGCAACAGATCTGGCATTGACCAAGATGCATGTTAGTCTGTTGCTAGGTTGGGCGTTTGATGCCAGGAGGGAAGGAATACAGTGGGACTAGATGGGAGGTGGTGGCTGCCCCAGTAAGGGGGTGAAAAGGTGGTATTGATGAGAGGGTGTAGGGGTGGTTGCTGAGATCCACTGGGGTGAGGCCCCTGGGTGATACGGGTGTGCTATGAGGAAGGGATTAAGAGAGCAAGGTAGAGGAATGGCTTGTAGTTAATTGGAGGTGAAAGTTTCCTAAGGGTGGGCCTGTTGTCATTGTTCCGGGGAGTGGAGAGTGAGGCTGAGTCTATTGTAGGTATCTGTGTTAAGAGAATTTGTGAGGTTAGGGTCATTTGGGTATTGGCAGGTGTGGTGATTAACAGTGGTGGGAGAGTGTGTGAGGGTTGAGCAGGTGGAAACCTTGTTCTGAGGTGTGAGAGTTGATGTGAATACTGAGGTGGGCAGGGTGGTGGTTGGGTGTGCAGGTAAGCAACTGGGGATGTCATAATGGTTTCCTTTTTACAAGGGAGATGTCAGGTGAATGTATTCTAAGGTCAGTGACTGGGTCAGGAGACTGATTCCCAGAGTAGCAGGGGAAGTGGTGTCTGCTGTGGGTGCAGGATTTTTTGACTGGTGGGTTGAAGAGGGATTTCACTGGGTTGAGTGTCTTGGGGGATGCCATAAGCATGTATGTGAGGCGGGATGTCGTAGGTCTGGAAAGAGAAAGCATCTGGGTAGCACAGTATGTTTTTTGGAGATTTTGGGTGGCCTGCGGAGAGAGAGAGAGAGAGAGAGAGGGTGGGTCATGGCAATGTGGATGAAAGGAGGGATTGAGCAAGGGGGAGCAGATAGGGAGGTCTGGAGGAGGAGGGGATTGGTTGAGCCCCGGTTGAATTGCAGGTGGCTTGGGAGTGTCTGCAGTGAGACCTGGGTAGATGAGGCAGAGGGGTAGGTCTAGGTAGGTCAGGGTTGTTCTAATGAGGGGGCCAGGTTGAGGAGGGACCAGTGGTATGCAGGGGTGTTGTCTGCATGAGGGCGTGGAGAGTTTTTCCGGTGCACCAGAGTGCTCCTGTAACTTTGAAGCTGCTAGCTAGGTATGACAGAGGATCTGTAGCCTCAGAAAGGGAGGTGTACAAGTTTGGCAAAGGAGCCGAGAGCAGCCGCTGTCGAGTGCAACTTTCGTGAAAGGAGGAGGGAAGTGCAGCCAAGTCTGTTATAGGAGGTATAGTGTGGTGGGTGTGGGAAGGAAGAGGAATAGGGCATGGGTGTGAGTTGAGAGAAATAGCACCTAACTCCTGCAGAAGTAGAAAACAAGCCTGTCACACTATCCCTGTGTAGAAATATGATCAGTAGTGGCACAAAACAGTAGATAGTTTCGAAATACAGGTTTATGGCACTGTCTTTGTGGGAAAATGTGCAGAGTTGTGGCACAAAATAGTAGCTAAATGTAACAACAACTAGATTTTAAATACAGGCCTACAGCACTATCCCAATGCAGAGTAGTGCAGAGTAGTGGCACACAACTGTAGCTAGAGTCAACAACAGCTAGGTTTGTAATACATGCCGATGGCACTATCCCTGTGGGATAGAAACGCAGAGTAGTGGCACAAAACAGTAGCTAGATTCAACAGCAGCTAGATGCATAACACAAGCCTAAGGCACTATCCCTGTGGGCATAAATGCAGGGTTTTGGCACAAAACAGCAGCTAGATTAAAAAAGCAGGCCTACTGCTCTATCTCTGTGGGAAAAAGATGCAGAGTAGTAGCACAAAACAGTATCTAGATTCAACCATAGCTATTATATTCGAAATACAGGCCTACAACAGTACTAAAAGTACACATTGTGTTGTTTCCTACCTCTTGTTGCAGCAGACAGGGTTTGTGGCTCTGCAGGGGCTGTGTCGACCAGGGCGAACAGGCACACAGGTATGAGAGGTGCTTAAGGAGGTGCCCTTTTTCTCAGCCCTTAGCTGGCTGCCCGGGCAAGGCATCCCTGGAGGGAAGGCTCAAATAGGTTTTCCGCTTCTCGTGACACAGAGCACCAATCAAAGGCGGATAGGGATTGCAGTAGTGGGAGCGAGGAGAGGCGGTGCTTATGGATCAAAGGCCACTAAAGGGAGCGATGCAGTGTGAGAAAAATAAATAAGTTTAAAATTGTAAAGCCCGAGACAGGCAACGTACCCTGGGAGGGTCTGCAGGCCCTGTGAGGGATGGTGGATGCAGAGAAAGTCAAAATGGGGGCCTATCAGTCTGCCGTTGCCATGTTTTCTCAGTGTCACAGATTTCATCATCCAGAGCACCAATCAGAGGGGGTGAGGGCAGGCAATGGGAGGGGGGTGCAGAGGCTGGGTCTACAGCCCAAGGGTTGCTGCAGGAGCATAGGAATAAGTTGAATTTTAGCTGTGTTTTATAATAAAATGAAGATCGACTATGAATTCTCAAACTTTGGCCTGGTCTCTGACAGTACACAATAGAAAGCATTGGCAAAGTGAATATATAGCTGTTATTTTCTGGTGAGCCCTGCCCCAGTACCATTATGTGGTGTAGGCAAATCATGCAGTACAATTCTGACCAGGAAACAGCCTCTCCCAACCTCCTTACACAAAACTGCCCCCTTTCAACCCTCAATTTCAAATGTAGTTGTAACCTTAATGATTCATGATATTATTGTTTCTAGAACCTCGGTACCACTTGTTCCCAAGTCATACTTTATAAAACACTAAAACTGACATTTTAAAAACTGTGTTTTGTGCCTGTGCATGTCTGCATCATTGGGGCCCTGAAGGGACTGTAGATTAGCATGTTGGTGCTTTATAAATTCATAGCTTTGCATTCAAAACTAATTATTTGAGTCCATCATTCACATTACCGATACAGAGTACTCAAAGAAAAAGTTGAAATGCAAGCATCTGTTTATGGGAAACTTTCAAAAGGCGTTGCACTCATGTGGTAAATGTGCATTCATTTTACACTGATGTCTGGTTCATGAACAGCCGAGCCCGTGAAAGATGGAGCCTAACAAATAGTGACTGCCTTTTGCGTTTATTTACTTAAGATTGTATCTGCGTCAATGTTTACAAAAACAGAGCAGTTTTTGTTTTCAAAGTTATAAAGAAAGTCTGCATGAGGATACTGACCTGTACATTTCTTGGCAAATATTTGACAGACTCAGTTGGAATTCTGTATTCATTAAACTGGGAACTTCGTTTAAGCCCAACACTAGAGAGGCGGTCAACCCGTACATAAAAAAAACAAGAAAACATAGTCTTGAATATTGTTGTTAGTGCTGTTAACAGGGATTGGCAGGCTAAATGCAGTTACACCCTTGTTTGGATGGGGACAAGCCTATCCCACCCCTGTAGGGCTTCCCAGTTCGGCGTGATCAATATAACATACAAGGGGGGAATAGCTTCACCTCCAGGGTACATATGAAGGCCTGATAATATGCAGAAATAAGTGGAAAGTGACAGCCATGACCCTACCCCACGACTCCATTTTGTACTAGGCCCAGAATGGGCACACTGAGGGCTGCAGCATCTGCATCCCGAGTTCACACCGAGATGGCAAACCTTCAGCCTGCCCGGCCAGCTCCGCACAAGCCCTGTTCCCACCATAGCGTGAGTCAGTACCAGGCCCTGTGATGCACCCATCCATCTCCACTAAACTGCCACCAGGGCCTCTGACCCTCCCACCCAGCCAGGCTGGACCCAGCCACCCTCCACCGAGCTGACCCCCAGGCCTAACCTCCCCAAGATGCCCACCACAAATCTAAAGCTCACACAGCTGTATATCTTTCCAATCGCAACACACGTCTCCTGTAACATGAGGTACCAGGAAGAATAAATTAAAGATCAATCCCCTGGAGGGAGACTTTGGGGTGGGAACTGTGGTATTAATGTAGTCCGAAAGGTAGAGGTCACTATAACTGTAGTTTACCCTTCTTACCTTCTGGCACCTCCTTCCTCTGATGCCCAGGTGCCTGCCATAATGAATGAATAGCTGGTATTAGTTGTTTAGCTTTGTTTAGAGACAATGGGACTCATTGCGTCCCTGGTGGTAGGGCGTTAACGGCACCGGTAGAGCTGCCGGTACCGTTAACTCCCTACCGCCTCATTACGAGGTCCGCTTGCAGGACCCGCTAAGGATGCCTGCTTTTACCAGACGTCCTTTGCGGGTCCCGCGAGCGGCCCAGCATGCTACCAACGGGCCCATCATTAACGGGCCCGTTGTAAGCATGTTTTCCATTCCCATTGAGCCCTATAGGGCTCAATGGGAATGGGGATGTACTGGGTCCAGGTTCCCTGAATGGGGAAATACAGGGCCCTCCAATGTCGGAATGGCCCGGTATTTCCCCATTCAGGGAACCTGGACCCGGTACGCGATATGGAGGTAGCCATGCCGATAAGAGCGGCATGGCTACCTCCATACATGTAATGAGGCCCAATGTATTTATGTGTGTCCTGACCTTCACCGGCTGATGAGCCCAGCTGACCCACGTGGACCAAGATCAGCAACAAAGAACAAGCCAATTAGCACATGGCATCCCCTATGGAGCATGCCTTCGTATAAGTCACTGATGATGCTAAGTGCCTTTTGAATGTGCTGCTTGTGCTGCTTGTGTAATTTTTGGCAGCGTGCTCTCGAGCAGCAGAGTTATTTGCTGGCATGTATATTTTGTGCAAGTAAAGCCTTGTTATCCTTGCAAACTATCTCTTGGCCTTATTCCCTAGTATTTACTCTAATGTGTTTGTGTCGAGTGGTCTAGGCCTTCACCCTACAAGGCCGAAACATGTGTCAGGGGTTGCTGATGGTATTCTTGTTCAGAGGAGAATTTTGTAGCATTTCGGTGCTGCAAGGCCTTTGTGGGTGGGACAAAAACTGATATGCAAATGGATATTTCTCCTTTGTGAGCTAAAACATGATTGTAGACCCTCTGGAGTGGAAGAAATCCCATAGAACAAGGTATTTGACTTATGTTCATTCTCAGTACATGGGCCCCTGCACTACCTTGTAATCAAATACAGTTGCATGCTCGTAACAACCTCTAAGTACGAGACTTTGGGGGTCATTACGAGTTAGGAGGTAGCCATGGCGCTATTAGCACCATGGCTGCCTCCAAACCCGGGTCCGGGGTCTCTGAATGGGGACTTACCGGGTCATTCCAACCTTGAGGACCCGGTAAGTCCCCATTCAGAAAACCATTCCCCATTCCCATTTGAGCCCCAGTAGGGCTCAATGGGAATGGGGAAGGAGCAAATAACAGGTCCCGCTAAGAACGGCTGGTTAGACCAGCCGTTCCTGCTGGGACCCACTAAGGGACCTCGGAATATGGCGGTAGGGGCTTAACGGCACCAACATCCTTAACGTTGACATTAAGCCCCTACTGACATACTCGTAATGACCCCGTTAGTCTTGAAATGGAGGGAAGGCATGTGGGTCAGTGTGTTCATTTTGCCATTTTAATTGTGTATGCAGTATTACATTTCACCTTCATTAAGTTCGATTTTCGAAACTCAAATAACACAATTATTATGGTCTGTTTATTTTCATTTTATGAAATCTGATTACTTTCAGGTTTGGGTGCATTTGTTTTAGTATGTATTTGTATTTTTGTATTTGTTTGCATTTATTTGTAACATATTATAAATACTGCTTTAGGCCAAAGCGCTGAACAAAAAAGGACACACTTTACAGTACAATAAAATGCAATATTAAAAACTAAGAAAAAGTATTCATAGTTCTTGTAGATAAAGGAGATGATTCTTAAGAGTGGTACGAAATAAAGTACTGGAAGTAATGGAACAGAGAGATAAGGGAAATGGAGCTAGCAAAGTGAAAGTATGAATCCATGATTGGGCACAAGGGAGGCAAGGAACTGATAATAGAAATCGAGACTGAGAGCAAAGCACACAAGTGGGAGTATAAAAAGAAATGAGAGAAGATAGGTAGAAAGGCGCAAGGCCTTAGAGAGTTACAGAGACTTGAAAACAAGAGAGAGGAAATTGAATTTGAGGCAAGAGTGAAAAGAAAGTCAATCTAAGATAGGACAGGAGTATGATCCACAGTGTCAGAAGCAGCCGATAAATCTAATAGGATCAGAAAAGAAGAGTGTTTAGAGTAGCAGGCAGAGAGCAAGGAATCACAGACAGGAAGAAGAGAAGTGCCAGTGGAATGAAGAGGACGAAAGCTAGACTAAAGATGAGGAATAATAGAGTTATCAGTGACAAAAGCAGAGACTTGGGAATAGACAAGACGTTTAAGAATCTTGGAAAGATAAGAAAGAAAAGAAACAGCTACACAATTAGAAGGCAGAGAGGCATGGCCGTAATTTTAGGGAGGGACGGGAGTGTTTGTCCCCCTCAAATTTCATGGCACATCATTTTGTCCCCATTAATTTGGCTCAGGCACCTTTTCTTCAGATGCCATGTCCACCTCAACATTTTCAGCAAAGTTACTCCACTGCAGTGAGGGGTCTATAGGAGGTTTCTTTAGAATAGGAAGAATTGGAACATGCTTAAATGAAGAAGGAAAAGTTGAGGTGAGCAGAGATATATTGAAAAGAGAGGTAAGATAAGAAACCAGAGAGGTATAGACATAGTGGATGAGTGAGGAGGCGATGGGATCAGAAGGAAAATCACTAGGGTGGGCTCAGGCAAGTGAAGAATAAGTCTCAGGATTAGAAATCTGAGAAAAGCATGAAATAACCAAAGTGGAAGAGGAGAGTGTAGAGGACAAGAGAACCATAGGAGATGGAACAATGGCTGCTCGAAAGTGGCCACCTTAGAAGACAAGTATGAAGCAAGATCAGAAGCAGTTAAAGTAGAGTTGAGAGAATAGTCAAGAGAGGGAGGAACAATAATGCAAGATTGTGATTGAAACAAACACCTGGAATGAGCATATTGGGATTGTAGAAGATCAGAAGAATATGAGTGTTTGGATGAAAGAAGAGAATCATCATATAGTGTGTCATAAGAGGAAAAAAAACAAATGAAATGTGCCAGAATAAGAATTGCACCAGGGTCTCACTTCAGACGGCGAAGAACTCTCTCCATTGGGGATAAGCCCTGGTTGAGGTGATTTCCAAGAGAGGATGAATGGGATAGTAGGGTAAAGAGAATCAAGAAAAGAAGAAAGAGAGACAAAAGGCGTAGTGGCCCTGTCATCAGCAGAAAAGACCAGCAATTGAGGGATGCAAAGGAAAAGTAGAAATACAAGAGGATACAAACAAAGGAGTGTTAAAAGCATGACAATCTCACTAAAAATATGCTGGAGCTCCAGCACCAGGTGGACTAGCCACTAGAAGAGAAGGGGGAATCGAAAGGACTCAAAGATTATGACCAGACGAAAGAACATGGTGTGCAGAAATAGAAGTCATGGATAAAGATGAAGTAAAAAGAAGATCGACACAAGTATAAGAAACATGTGAAGGAGGAGTAGAAAGAGCAGACAGGAGATACGAATGTAGAATGGAAAGAAACAGAAGAGATGAGTGAATAGAAGAGAGATGAATTTGAAATCACGCAGGAGTGTAAATGGGGAAAACAAGGTAAAATAACAGAAAGCAAGAGATCAATATCATCAGAAAAGTTTCCAACAGGGCCCGGAGGACGATAGACAAGTAAAACGGTCAAGGGAGGGGATGAGATAAAGAAGTGAGTATCCAAATGAAGAAAATATAGAGACAATGAAGTAGGAGTAGAAATAAAAGATGAGTGGTACAGAATACCAGATCCACCCCCACAGGCCAAAGGCAGAGGCATGTGAAGAAAAGCTGTGTCAGAGGAAAAAAGGGAATTAGGAATAACAGTTTTATAAAACAAAATCCATGTGTTACTAATGCGCAAATTATGTGGGCTCAGATAGAGGAAAGTGTCTAAGACTGAGTGAGAAATATTACAGAGTGATCAATGATTTCAGAGGGCAAGTTTAATGGGTTGCAGGTGACTGGAGCAAAGAGTATAGATAAGGTTAGACTTGTTATTAAAAGAAAGTCTAGAAACCGAGCGACAAGGAATACAAGGGGTAGAATTTAAAACAGACATGACAACATTTCCAAAAAGGCAAAAACAATCAAATTGAAGGAGCAAAAATAGAGCGAGCACTATGATGGTCAAGGATCTTAAACCAGCAAGTGTGTAAGATGGGTCTCTCGTTACCAATTGCTTTTATTCTTCTTTTAGTGTTAGCCTCCCGCACCAACCCCTTTTTTCTCATTTCATATCTGTCACTGCACCTGTCCCATCTTGGCGCCTTCTCTGATATCTTTCAATGCCCTTCACTCCCACTCTTTTCACTGTAAAAAGAAATGTGCCTCTGTCTTCGTGCACATCCTCTTTTGTCCCCTGAGTTCCACATTCTCTTCCACCACCCCCGACCCCATCCTCTCCTAGTATTATATTCCCTGAGCTCTTTCATACTTGTGTTGTGGCGCCTGCAAAGCTATTTATTGCACATCAAGTCACTAACAATAAACTGAGCTGTTTGAACTTCTTTAAAAAACAAATGTAAACTTTAGAATGTATGTATGATACACATATATACATATATTCAGTAAAAAAAACTTTGTTAAAGGGACGTTATGGTTAAGTTGCGCTACTAAAAACCTATGAAATTCAGTAAAAAAACTTTGCTAAAGGGATGTTAGGGCTCCAAGTAAAACCGAAAAACCCCTGAAATTCGCCAGTTATGGTAAGTTAAACAACCATAACTTGCGCCATCACTGTGCAGTGATAAGACTTAGACCCAGGTCATCAAAGATGACATCACATTGCATATCTTAACTATTGAGACAGAGTTTTAATGTATCACATGTATTCCCCATGAGTGATTCGGCGTGATAAAGACTGATGACATTTTCTAATTGTGTAATTTAGATGGATGTCTACTTTGCACTTGTTTTATGATATTGATCATCTAAGTTGTATTCAGCATGGTCTATTGTTGTATGTGTTTGATCAAATGTTTTGTCTATGTGACTTTTATGTCGAATAAAGGCTTGCTGAACTGAACTGTGTGTGCTATTCATAACACTAAAATACAACGTTGATATAGAAACCCATATATTAGGCTCTATTAACAAAAAAATGTAAGAAAAGAAAAGAAATAAAAACGATATTGTTGATGGGAAAACTACTGGAACAACGGATCCTTGCAATAGTATTAATTACAAATTAACCTTACCTACCTGTATGTAGCCTCTTTGGTAAACTTGCCTCCTATTGCAGATCAAAAAGTACATCACATCTTTCATTACATGGAATATAGAATTTCCCCAGCACCACCACTTCCCTCAACATCATGCCCACACGAATGCAGCCTCTTTGAGGTTAGCCCTTTAAGAAAGTCAAATGGATGGCAGTAGTTCACAGGAAATAAACAGCAACCAAGTCTGCTACATGAACACTGTCAGAACAAATATATACCAAGGGAAGGCAGGGGGCAAGGTTGGGTCATATTTTTATGTATTATTATGCAGCGGCACAATGAGACATTGGAAGAAGTAGAAACATCTGAAGTGCATACCTTCTCGTACCAGGAGACAAGTAACATAACTCCACAGCTCTGCACTTTTAACCCTAAAAATACTTCAGCGGCACCAGTGTTTAGCACAAGGAATGGCACACAAAGCATAGCACAGCAAGCTCTGTCCCCTGCAACCAAGCAACCAAGCAACGGATAGCAGCGATCCTCTAATATGGGATGATCTGTGTATCACAACCCAAAATAACTCATTATTAAAATCAAATAGCTGAAATTCTGAATTTCTTTGGAGGGGGCATTTACTCAGTCAGGATATGTTAAATCATTAGTACATATAGAGTTGAGTTACTGGTAGCTTGATTTAATCCAGCTGCGTTTCAGTATTGCAGAATGTTCTGGCATCTGTGTGTGAGTTCGTATCTAAGAAGTATGCATGCTTAATCGTACCTATTTACAGTTGAATACGAGTAACACTAAGTGACACACAATGTTTGCAGATCAACAAATGATGCCCACTAGCCTGGGAACAAAGTACTGGATACACTTGTGACTTGAACATGTGGAGTGGTAAGAATGTTTAAGAGTGAATACACTTTTTGGCTCACTGCACATGGGGTTTTACAAATGAACACACTGCCTGTAAGAAATGCTCATTGAAAACACCATTGAGTTTATAACCTGCAATCAACAGAGTTTACGAGGTCACTTGAGAACTAAACAAGAGCAACATCATGGTTATATTGTGTCTTGTAGATTTAAACAGTTAATTGAGGAAGAGTATAGATCTTTTCTGAAGAACAAATAAAACATTTGAGGTAGTGAACTCTTTTGCACAACTATACATATGAGTAGGTGGAGAAGTGGAACTATTAATTTCATATGGCAATGCCTGAGAGGATTGTGATTTAGTGCCCTCTTATACAGTTGTTCCAAAGTTTTTTATTATATTTTAAATCTTTAGACCCATATTTAAGAGATGAGCTGAAACCTTGAAAGACAAAAATGAACATTTTGGATTGAAGTCTTCCTTATCCGTAAATGCGCATGGGAGGAAGCATATCATTCTAATTGTAAACGCTGCCTGCCATGCTAGCATGGAAGGCAGAGTTTATTCATTTGCTTGGCAGAGTGCAAATGTGCAGGGTGCTGCACATTTGCTCTTCACCATACAGTTGACCAGAATTTGGCATCAGGGAGACTACACGTAATGGCTCTGCGCTGCCAAATTACATAATCGAGCACAATGAGCGTGTTTCTTTCTTAGAAACATATATTTAACACGACTCATTATCAGTTCAATGTTTATCATGCACACATTGTAATTTTGCTTTTAAAAACTGCTTTTAAGTATTTGTTTTTATATTAGAGAGTTCGTAATTCTATGTCAGCAATAACCTGCTAATTAACTCTTAGACATCTAGCACTGTTTTATGTATGCATTTGTCTTGGTTCCCAAGGCTAAAATCCACTTTGCAGGTGGTTGCTGCCTGTCGAAACAGTTTGCTGCTAGGAACTACAGTTCCAATCAGCACTTTAGTTTTTGGATACAAGCTGGTCTGTGTTGGTCTATAAAAGGAAGCTCTATTCTCCCCCTCTAGTTAGGCCATATATTTTTAATACGACTCGCTATTAGTTCAGTGTTAATCTTGCACACGTTATAATTTTGCTTTTAAAAACTGCTTTTAAGAATTAATGTTTTTAGATTATAGAGTTCTTAATTTTATTTTACAAATAACCTGCTAATTAACTCTTAGACATCTAGCACTGTTTTATTTATGTATTTGTCTTGGTTCTCAAGGCTAAATCCACTTTTCAGGTGATTGCTGCCTGCCTAAACCGTTAGCTGCTGGGAACTACAGTGCCCATCAGCACTGTAGTTTCGGGGATACATGTTTGTAAACCAGGCACGTGAGCGCCGGCGCATGAGAGTTAAGTCAGTCTGTGCTGGTCTGTGCTGCGTCTTGCGGCGCTACAGGTGTTCTGCCAGAGGTGAGCTAGATACATTTAGATTGTACACATGATGGCTCAGACAAGGGAAAGCACCCATAACACCAGGATTCGGGCAGCGCTACTCAATTCAAGTTACTTAGTTAAACTTGCCTCTGAAGTTCTAGATTTTATTACGAACATAATTTGGATTTCATATGTGCAACGGAAACGTTGCTCTCTAAGGTAAAGAACCACACAGCAATCTTAGCTACACCCAATGGTTACAGAATGTGGGGGAGTGTTGAAATTATTCTCAAAGATATTTTTAAAGCCCTCATCTCACCCACACCTTCATTAGAAGACTGTGAATCTTGTTAAAAATTGGCACCGACGATAATACTACCATTTACATTGCATGTATACAATCCATCCTCTTGCACTGTAGCTTTTGAAGAACAAATAACTGTGCTTATTAATTATTCCTTTAAAGCGACATCACATACCCTCATCCTGGTTGATTGTAACCTATGGGATAAGGATGAATCTGACAACAAGGCCTCTTCATTGATGACGACGCTTGACTCCTTTGGCATTGCACAAATCATTAGCACTGCTACCCACCAAAAAGACCACATTCTTGATTGTGCTTTAACCTTCAATTTTATAGTTTCTGCACCTATAATAGAGCCATGTCCATGGTCAGACCACTGTTGTATCTTGTTAGACCTGGTCTCACCACAGCCTCAACAATGACTTATCCCATCACTCGCTTTGGAATACATGTCAAGGAACATAAGTAGCATGTCTCAGTCCAAATTTTAGGCTTTTATTATAGACCAGGTGTTCATGCACCTCGACTAATGATACTGATATATTAGTACAACAATTTATTGAGAGCACTTCACTGGCTGTTAATACGCTTGCCCCTCTTTGCCTGAAAAAAAAGAAAATGGGAATCTCTAATCAGGTTTATATATTTATTTATTGTTTGCTTGTTAGGTGCTTATACAGGAAATACATTCTGTTTCATAGTGCCACAGATTACATTTACCACAGAATTGCATGATGCTAGGAAACAGAAAAGATCTTAGGAAATAATGTGGAGGAAAGACCCATGCCCTGACACATATGCTAAGTACAGAGCTGAAGCCCCCCATTATAAAAAAAAACCTTGCTCTCTAATAAGAAATCTTACTTTGAAAATAGAATCTCTAAAGCCAAATCCGACAAAAGAGAACTCTTTAAAATACTAACAGAGCTTAAAGGGAAAAAACAAGGAAACAATTTGAATCAAGCTAGCGACTTATGGTGCACAGAACTATGACTAGGTTTTTTAAATAAAATAAATAGCCACCAAACTAACATCATTAATAGACAGAAAAACCTTATTTCTGTGCAGCTGAGCTCTATTAATACCCTTTTTAGTCGAAAATGACACAACCCGTACAGTCCCCCTCCTTGATTGTATTGCTTCATTGGAGGAGGACATACACATTTTTTTTTAGAACTTAAACCCACATCATGTGTATCAGACATTTGTCCTTCAAGTCTCATTCGGGACACTATTCACTTGCTTACACCCATCTTGTTTAAAAACATTAGCTCGTCCTTTAGAACATCTGTTCTACCCTGTAGCTTGAAAGATGTGTGGATAACCTATTCGGAATAAGCCTAACTTAGATTCTGTGAATGTTGGTAATTACCACCCCATTGCCAATGTACCATTTTAATTGACGATACTGGACAAGATCGCTTATTTACAACTTCAAGAACATGTTGAACATCATGGTCTTTTAAGTCAATTTGGATTCCGTGCCAGGAAGACAGCCCTGATTGGCCCACATGCAAACTTGGTGGAAAAAGCAGAAAAGGGCAAGCCTGCTCTTCTGGTTTTGCTAGATTTGTCATCTGTCTTTCACCTGGTGGATCATTCCCTCCTATTGGACAGGATGAGACACCAGGTTGGCTGCTCAGAAGCCACGGTCTCTTGGTGTGCCTCAATTCTTGGCCGTAGTACAGCACAGGTTGTTATTGACAACTTTAAGGCCCCACCAGAGCTGCTCTTATGTGGGATGCCACAGGGTGCCGGTCTTTCGGCTATTCTATATAACATTCATACTCGTCCACAGGTCGACATGCTTGTCCCCCACACTAATTATGCAGATGACACCCAGCTTATCCTGGAGTTTGACGGCGGTTATGATACTGATCTACTTTGTCTAAATGGCGGCTATGGAATTATCCAGCACCGGATGACTTTTGAGTCACTGGCGCTGAATAATGATAAGACAGAATGTATGATTGTAGGATTGCCTTATATCTAACTGCCGTATTGCAGTCAGCCTGCACGTACACATTCTTTGTGTCACACTAGACACTGTCCTGACCATGAATCAGCATGTTTCACAAATCAAATCTTCATGTATTCATTAATAAACTTCTGAGACAGATCAAACCTTATTTGTCTCACACACATCTTGCCCTTTGCCTCATTAGCTGCAATACTTGTTAATTCACGGCTGGATTATTGTAATGGCCTATTGACAGGCACTTAAAAAAAAAACCTTCATAGCCTTCAAGTAGTACAAAACAATGCGGTCAGAACAATTTACAACTTGGGCCCGTGCAACCACGTCACTCAGTCAAGACGAGAATTGCCCTGGCTGCCTATATTCCATCGCATTTCTCATAAAGTATTGCCTTTGTCATACAAATGCCTTACCAACCAAGCACCCAGCTACCTAGCTAATAGATTAAGAAAGAAGACTACTACTAGCACTCTGAGGTCCAGCGAGCAATTTAAACTTTCTGTCCCGGCATAAGATGAGAAATGTTGGTGGCCTGTGTTTTTCCGTTCAGGCCCCGCTCCTTTGGGACTCCATATTTGTCTGCATCCGTCTTGCGGCTAGTCTGGCAGGTTTCAAAAAGGATTTTAAGACATTTGTTTTTAAACATAATGATTAGATTGAAATTGCTTTGGTTTTCTGTCCTGGTCCTGACCCCTGGTATTGGCCCTCTTTCTTGCAGTGCACTGAGGCCTTCGGGCATGTTGCGCCGTATTAGAAATCAAAAACATAACACATGTTTTTGGATAACTTGACAAGGCACAGCTTCTCTGCCGTTTTCTCGGTAGAACCAAGTGGCTGAGCATGTAGATATTGAAAAAGCTTGCAGCCACCAAGGGTCATTCAATAGTTTTTTGGCTAACCCCATTTTCTAATTTCCTGTCACATCCCTATCCCTGGTCAGTATCAGTTACATAAAGCAAATATTCTTGCCTCTATATCACATTACAAATCGTTAGCACTTACTTCAGCCTTTTCGTGTCGCTTCAGCAAATACTGATACTTCAGATCAGGCAACATATGGTGTGACCTTCTGGAGAATCTCAATCTGACCAGTATTTGTATTATTATTATTATTATTATTATTATTATTATTATTATTATTATTATTATTATTATTATTATTATTGCATTTAAAAACCTCAAGTGCACTAGAAATCTTTGACAGCCAGTGGAAAATCTCATGGCAAGGCTTTCAAAGGTTTAAGGGGTTCACCAGTTATTCCAAAAATGATTACGGTTAACTAAATTGCTGCTTTGCAATATATGTTATCATGAGTCCATCTCTATGAATCCAAGGCCTACCTTGGCATTGTCATTCAACACTTTCCCCACAAACATTAGTTGTTCTTTCGAGATAATACAAAATAATAAACCATGTTCCTCTATATTTCAATATATGTGAATGGAGGTCAGATGATTTACACTTAGAATTATCTACTACACAAATGCCTTTGGCCTGTGTAACCTTGCTGTCTCAGAACCACGGATGACTGATTCATAGAGAACATGCAAAAATCTTGCAAAGCCCCCCCTGCCAAAATGAACTTTGTGCAACTCTGCGCATAAACGTTTCTTTCCATGCTCTGCATATTCATACAATTCGAGCGGCAACATAACACGATGCACAAAGAAATTCGATTTGCCTGTGGAACGCCCATAACATGACCCCATGCAAAGCAAATCCAGCCACATATTCCCACCAGTCTTGATCTGCAACATCATGCACCGCGGCAAAACTGGGGCCCAACCCCCCGCAACCAACCAGCACCCCGGCAACACTGCATATGGTCCCCCATTACCCCTAACTGCCCTCTGACAAAATGCGTACCATTTCTCGCAATTAAAGCCAGCCCCAGGTAAAATCTGTGTGCATCCTCCTGTAAATCAAGTTTGTACCATGCTAAGCAGCATACGAGCACCCCTAACTGCAATCAGCACCCCAACTGCTTGCATGCATCCCTAAATTCCCAATCCCACCTTAACTTTGTGCTTAGGTTCCGATGCGATTGGTACTTTGCGGGTCCTTGCATATGGCAGTAAGATCGCAAGCTTTGCATGGTTCTTCACCCGACGTGACGTTTCACGTCAGATCCATGAATCAGCTTGTGTTTGTGCACTGCTGGGTGTGCATTTACTTTACGGAGTCCGTCCCTCTCGACACGTCCACGTAAGTCCTTGTTCTTCCTCATTTTGTGTAGGGAATCGAAAAAATATATATGTTCCTCACCTCATTAACAGTGGCGGCTGGTGAGTTTGAAACCTGGGGGGGCGTACATTTCTCCGGGGCAATATGTGAGCTCGCGCGCGCAGCACGCGAGCCCACCACACCTAGAAGGGGTGCAGGGGGGTTTGTCCCCCCGCAAAATTTTTTGAAGAATGCCAATTTACTGTCCAAAAAACCCACCGAAATATGACAAAAAGCATTAGGTTTTCCATACTAATGGTGGTACATTACTGGTACGTGTGCAAGTGTGACGGTGTATTTTACAGCAGCTTGTATTGAGAATAGCTGGTACTATGGTGTATGCATAACGAAATTCATTATATAGCCAGTAATGATGGAAACATATATGTTTGTCATGATGTGCCTTATGTGGCAATAAGGAAAGTTTCAAGAAGCTCTCCCAGCCGAGCCGAGCCAGGAAGGCCTCCGGTGGAGGAGGGAAGGTGTGTCACGCATGTATGCAATTATTCTGGCATAGGTGCAGCGTGCCGAATAACCTTGTCAAAGCAATCCCAATGGTGTAAATTGCCTTGTGGTAATGGGGGCTGCTGGTGGGTAACACTAGGTGCACAGTGCCTGCTCGTAATGCAGTGCAGTGAAAAGAAGTGCAATATTATTCAGCAGCTAAAAAGAGCACAGCACTAAAACTGAAAACAGCGTCTAGCACTACCATCAAATGGCAGCAGCAAATAGCACTACCAGCAACCCCTAGAAGTGCACACTACTGCAACCAAGCACCAACCAGCATCCAGAACTGCCATCAGCCCCATGAAATACACTGCACAGCAATCTAGCAGCATCAAACATCACTATCCTCAAGCCAAGTGACCAGCATTGCCATTGTGCTCCAGCAGCACCACAGAGCCCACTGCCATAGTTCATAATTAAGCACACCCGTGGGGCACCGCCGGGGGCCCAGCATAAGCAAAATGCATACAATGGTCCCTGAGCAATAAAATGACCAGCCACAGGTCGGTGCCACTGCCACCCCTGCACAGGCGCACACAAGTACCCAAGGAGACTGAAGCTCAGGCCAGCATAAGCAAAATGCATACCTGAGTAGCCACGGGTGCAGTGCCACCCCAGAAAAGGAGTCCATTAATGTATTAATAATACATTTGCCAGCCCAGCTGGCTCACTGGCGGAGATGCTGCATTTTATGTTTAGGCGCTAACAGTACATTGCGCAGCACTGCAGTCCAAGGCACAACGAGAATTAATCGGCCATGCAAGAAAGTTTTTAAAAAATCATATTATGTACCAGAATTTTCGGCCATAAACCCTCAAAATCAATGATACATGACAGGACCAGCCAATAGTATGTGCTGCATTCACAGGTAGAAATATTTCATACATTTGATCCAATTGAATTGATTGCAGTTCTGTGCTCGGGTCGTTCATGCACTTGGCACTATTTGCAAAGTGATGCATTTGATATTTTGAGGTTCTGCTTCCTGGTGGAATCGGCGCTATTCGAGCACTCACCAAGCCAGTTCCAGGTGCCACGACTCGGGAGAGGACTGCGGGCCAGGGAGTCAGTCGTCGTTGTCGACTATGCAGATTTTGGGGGTAACGGCCTGGAACTGGCTCGGTGAGCACTCGTTTACTTTGTTACGGTAACGCAGTAAACAAGCACTCAAGCCAGTTCCAGGCACCACGAGGAGAGGACTGCGGGCCAGGGACCACCGGACCGGTGCAGAGTAGTGGGGGCAGCGGGGCTGGCAGCAAGGCTTATCTGCTGCGAGGTGGGAGGGCTAGTAGAGACTAGGGGCGAAGTGGCTCAATCAAGCAAAGCGGGTGGGCGAGATAATACACCACCACCGGACCCCCATTGCAGACTTGCAGTGTATGCTTCTCCCTTGTATAAGCTTGTAGGCCTGAACCTACAAGCTTACAAGCTTAAGCATACACTGCAAGTTGCAACTCTGCGGCCCACACAAGTACACGACCAGCATTGTGCGGGCCGCAGCGCATATTCAGGCAGGCAGGATTCTCGCAGTTACTATTAAATTAACTTACCTTTGCGAATCAATCTGGACTGGACTCTGTCAGGAGGAGGGCAGGCAGCAGGCGAGCAGAGACAGCACGTCCGGTGACCAGTCTCGTCTGTGGATGGGCCTGGTCCCTGGCTGGAAGAAGTCCACATCGACCAGCAACAGGGCTCGGAGAGAAACAACTAGAACGAAAGGCGAGGCACCGTGTGCCCATGACCCGACTCCACCCACCACACACCAAACGGATTGTCATTGGCTGGCAAACAGCCAATGAGAATCCATCCATAATCTGTTGTTGCTATGCGTGCTCCATAGCCCACAAGGAGGAGAGGACACTCTACGCTGTTTGCGTAGAATGCCAAGAGTGCAGGGCCACCCCTCCAGCGCCCCGCCAGCTTCTTGAATGGGCGAATGGTTACGTAGAGTGCGTGGAGCTATAAGCTCCACGCACTCTACATTGCCGAAAAGCTACTAAATCGGGACGCGCCCCGCCGCAGTAGCAGGCCTGGTGGGCCCGTCCAGCAGCCCAGGCTGCAAGGCTGCAGAGCGGCAGATTAATAAATAAATAATTAATCTGCCACTTTGCACAGGTTTTAAATGTGTAAGTTAACTTTAAGAAGAGAAAGAGAGACTCTCTTCTCTTCTTCTTCTCTCTGTGGTGGGGGGCCGGCGCCCCCCCGCCCAATGTAAGCAGCCGCCACTGCTCATTTATTTCCTTGCATAGGCCCATTCCACACTTTGCGCAGAGCGTCGCGCTGAGCATCTGACTGCACGCATAGACGTGAAGGACCTGCGCAAAGTCCCTACAAGGTCCTGGAAAAACATGCAAAGACGGCTCCATGAATTGATGTGAGGGTGTTTGCACACTGAAAAGTGTGCAAAGTCACTTTTCAGTGCACAAACAATTCTACAAATCAGGCCCTGAATATCACTATAGGCTCATTGACCGAGAATGAAATACGCATTTGTTTCAGACATTTAATGCATTCTTTAAAAAAAAAATGCCTGCACAATAAAAGGCAAAACAGTGATTTTAAATGCCGTGCGTCGCATTTCAGGTTGATCGAACCAAATCGGAGGTGAAAACAAAAGCACAGAATTACATTCAAATGCAAAACAATTAAAATATGCTGGTCAGAACTACAACACAACAAAATAATTCTACCCTGCACAGTTTTTTTTTTATACCAACTTCCCACGCTTAACTCAAAAGCCTATAAAGGGAAATATAATAATAATTTGGCATTTATATAGTGCTACGAACCCTCAGGTATCTGAACGCTGCTTATTATTACCCACGGTGTGTGGTGCTCATTTATCGACCTCGGAAGGATGAAAGGCTGAGTTTGGCCCGCTGGGATTCGAACCTGCACAAAGCGAGTGCATTTATTCCCAATTATCCAGCCCTGTATTAGAAAGTTATCAAAGCTCCTATTACATTAGTTGGAACTTAACGCATGCGTTTATGAATAGACAGTTTAAATGTAGGTGTTAGTGGAATGGAACATGCAGCTGGCAGTCCGTTTGCAAGACACACATGCCTCACGTTAGCAACGCTAACTCGGTTAAACGGAACTTTGGGTTTCTCATTAGACCATAGCGTTGTTATGGACCTAGATTTACAAAGAAACTGTGGTTTGGGTATTATGTCTACCTGGCACACCGGCCCTCCAACAAAGGGAGACACATACACACAGAGCACATGGTTCAGGTGGCTGGATGTGTCCATGGAGATGTGCTGGAGATGTATATTAGGGGCTGGCCAACTCTTCCCAGAGTAGCAGATACTGCGTATATTGTGGAGTAGGCTGCAGATTCGTGTTTTATATAAGATGCTTTATGAACTAACAGAAGCTTTCTGCCAGATTACTGGCTGTAAGTAAAAAGTAGGCAGGACAAACGACCTACCAAGGTCAAGTTAGAAAGTGAAGCTGCTTAACAAGGATTTGAGTATGAACACGGTGATAAAGGGTGGCATTCCTAAGTGTCTCACTTAGATACTGAGGCACCTTTATTTTATTGAAGGTGTCTCTTTAATGACCAATCATGAATAGGACATGTTTGCAGGTAGGAGTGAAGGTGTGCTCAGAAAGAAGGGAGTTATCCAGCAGGCAGTTTGCCCCTTGAACAGTTCGAAAAACCAAGTGGAGGAAGAGGTGGAGGAGAAAGGATATGTTCTCTTCTTTGGGGACAGAAATCGTAATTGTGTAGTGGAGTTCTCAGAGGATACAGGTATCCCTCTTGTGGTTGTGCCCACAGCCGGTATTTCTGGGGTTTTGAGAGTCTCTGGGGATTACTCAGAAAGAGGAGAGGATGCACAGCTTACAATGGAGGGTTTGCCATTGCTGCCGGGGATGAGGCAGCTGTGGAAGTGGAGGAGGCTGGACTCGAGCAGCAAGTCTTTCTTCACAAGGAGGTAGAAGGTGCTAGTGATGAATCTGGAGAATGAGTAGCAATACTTGACTTAATTCATGAGGAGGGCTTAGGAGTTGCAGCTACACTAGACATGTTTCTGGTCAATTGCTTAATCAACATTGGAGACGGAGAGGAGATGATTGTAACTTGCATATAGAGGATGCGTAGAGGTGTACAGCTGTCTCCAGAAGGACGAAGAAATACAATGGGTGGTGGATACGAGGCAGCCATATGTGGAGGAGACACCAGTGTTTCCCCAGCAGATAGCGCAGTAGGAGGCAGTGCCTGAGGCCTCAGCACCAATGTCTGCTTTTGTGAAGTTTCATGTGAGGCATGTGTGATTTTGACACCAGGCCCACCTACAGCCCACTTCATCACGGCCCTGGAATTACATTAGCTTTCCAGAGGGGAGGATTCATTAACCAGCGTACAGCAAATAAAGTATTCAATGATGTGGGTAATCCATCTCTGAAAGGACGGTCTGCTAATCAGACCCTTCTTTCATTAAGCTCCATGCCAACAGCTTAATCAACACATGTACCCTGCTGCATCAGTCTGCTGATCTGCAGCAACTGCCCTTCTGTGGCACAGAGCAGGATCAGAGGTAACAGATGCACCATTTGACAGATGTAGCGACACAAGGTCAGTGCAGATAGAGGTTGCATTTATTGATTATATTTTGTATTTTATTTAATAATAATAAGCATAACACAGGCAACACAATTACAACGAATACACAAGAGCCAGTAACGAAAATAAATATAAGCAATATTTTGTAGTCCGACTACAAACACCGGTAATTAAAAAAATAACATCTCTTAACTGAAGAAGAAGGCACCATACATAACTAATTCTATGAAACAGCAATAAAAGCTTCCCTAGTTTGCCGAACATAAGCAAGATGTTAACAAGACACTGCACCAGGCATGCATTTGATGCTAAGCCACATCTTGGTCAGGTGGTACATTGTTTCAAAATCATTTCCCTGAAAGTAGATTGCATTTACCTTCTGCACCGTTGACCCAAAAACATGATAATCTTGGACCTTTCCATCTGGTGGCAGGGAAATCCCTAAGAATAATGTTTAATTTAATATAATGTGATCTAGTTCACGAAGAACTATTTAACATATTACATAAAATGTATCAAATACATCCATATATCAGCTACATACATAAAACAATATTATTTGTTACTACTAAAATAAACCTATTCCAAAGGATAAAACAAATAATTTCACATAATTTCATTATTTCCTCACCCACTTTGGCAATCACCAGCTACCATACATTGTATAGCGCAATCATTAGGGTCACATTACATGAGTTAAGACAATATTTGCAAAAGGAACTCTCGCTTTTCGCAACAAATTTGTAGATGAACCGAGCCAGAAATTTGATGTGGATTTATTTATTTTTGGCATTAATAAAGCATGCTAAGCCAGAGGTCATCAAGGTGCTGGTTACATTAAAAAAAAAAGGAAAGGACCACAAATAAAAATAGATTGCAACTTTGAAAATAGCATTGTTAAACTTAAAACTTGCAGTCTGGATTGAGACAACATTTCATGTACCAAGGATAGAGAAGTGCTTCTAGAGCTGCTCACAAAGGAGTGAGATCAATTGCCCTTATGGCTGAAACAGTTATTTAAGTTGATGATCGAAGAGCCAAGTTTTTAGCTCCTTGCGGAAGGCCCAGTAGGAGTTTTCAGCTCTTAGGGCTGGTGGCAGGGTATTCCAGTTCTGAGATGCAATGACTGGGAAGCTGAGCCCTCCAGCACATTGCTATTTCAGTGTAGGGATGATGAGGTGGTGCTGGTTAGTGGAGTGGGTTGGTCTGGTGTATTGCACTTTAGTGAATTTACGAGATATGTTCCTATGCACAGAGTTCGAGAGGCATTTGTGGGTGATGGACAGTGTTCTGAACAACATGTGCTCATGAATAGGCAGCCAGTGTGCTTTTTTCTCTCTGCAGTGATGTGATAATTCTTAGGAATATTCAGTGCGGCGCGCAGGGCAATGTTTTGGATTATCTGTAATTTGTTGATATTCCAAGTGCTGGTGCACGCACATAGTGAGTTGCAATAGTCAAGCATAGAGCTTATAAATGCTCTAGCGATGGAGGTGCAGCTGTCCATAGAGAGTAAGGGTCTGCAAGCATTAATGCATTTCTTAGTGTAGGCTTCCGACAAAGAGATTGCATTGACTTGTCTTGTTATGGACAGGTTGGAATCCAGATAGACTACAAAGGGTTTTGACTTCCTGAGAGACTAGTATGGGGATGGCGTCAATGGTAAATAAATCTATAGGCTGGGTCCAGTCTGTTAAGTTGGGGTTGTGATCCGACTAAGCGCAGCTCAGTCTTGTCGTCATTAAGACACAGTGAGTGATGGGCCATCCTGGCCTGTATGGTGTGGTAGATTGCTCCTAATGAGATGGAGTCGGTCAGATAGTCTCCTATAACTGGTAGAAGGATCTGGGTACCATCTGCATTGAGGAAGTCGTAGCAGGGCTTTGTAAAAATGTTGCACAGTGTGGGTAAGACACAGGAGCCATATGGTACATCGCAAGTGACCCAGGACAGCAGTTTCAGTGCCGAAGCCAGACCAAAACCCAGATTGACATACGCCTAGGAGGTTATTAGCTTCCAAGTGGTGCTGACTTGGAAGGTACACCGCTCTATCCAAAATTGTATGAAGGAACAGTACTGTGGTGATTGGGCAGTAATTGGTAGGGATTTTAGGATCCAGGGTCGTTTTTTTTCAGTAAAGATAAGACCCTTGCATTTTTTAAATTAGTCAGTACTGAGCTAGAGGCGAAAGAGGAGTTGATGAGTGAAGCTATGAAAGGTGCCAGTGCTTCAGCTCCATCTTTGATAACTGTGACAGGGCAGATGTCACCTTGGCATCTAGATTGTTTAAGCCCTTTGATGATGGTAGTTACCTCTGTATCCAAGACAGACTTAAAGTCAAAGGGATAGGTGTTGTGAGGGCGGTGTTTTACATGGGGTAAGGCTGGAGGTGGTGGCACTGTGTTTTTATTTAGTGAGATCTTTTTTTAGTGGTAGGTTATTTTGTCAAGTAAGGCATTTTCTATGTTAGTCATTGTAAGTAGTATTCTTGGCGAGGAGTAAAGCTTGTTTGTAGTTTGTATTCTTTAGAGACAGTGTTTGTTTGTTTGTTTGTTTGACTATTTTATTTAGTATAGCGCTCCAGACCCAGGGGTATATGGGCGCTTAGCGAAAGGTTACAAAGTTACAGAATATCAAGACAGTACTTACAATTATACAATTGTGGCGGTAAAATGCCATACATTAATGTACAAGCAGGCAGTTAGATTTCAGGATATGTACAATATATACAGTTAGTAATATGCTAGTCTATCTGAGGGTTGCTTTCTCCAGAAGCCAGCTGATGACTAGTTTTCTGAACAGTTGGAAGGTTTTGGCTAGTTTAATGTTCATCGGCAAGGTGTTCCAAAGTTGAGGGGCAAGGACAGTGAAACTCGAACCCCCGGCTATTTTGGCGGTGAATCTGGGCACCGTGAGACAAAGAGTGTTGGAGGATCTAGTAATTCTAGTGTTTGGTTTTAAGGTAAGTTTGTTGGTAAGGTACGGGGGGCTAGGTGGTTTAGAGCTTTGTAGGTAAGGCAGAGGGTTTTTAAGTCGCTTTTTGTTGGATGGATAGCCATTTGCAGGATATTCTTTTGTGGGAGATGTGCTGTCTCCTAGGAATATTAAGAGCTTCTCTCAGCGCATTATTCTGAAGGATCTGAAGTTTCTTGATTATAGCTTGGCTGGCACCAAGGTAGAGGCTATTGCACTAGTCAAGCTACGATTGTATGAGGGCCCTACCAGAATGAGGCAGCTGTTCGTGGATAGAAATGGTCTGCAGGCCCTAATTAGTTTCCCAGTGTAGGCGGTGGCTAAGGCGGTCATGTTAACTTGTTTGGAGAGGTTGGTATTAGCGTCAAGGTAGAAGCCTAGGGTTTTCACGCTTTTCATGACAGGGATGATGTTGCCATCAATGATGAAGTTAGAGTAATATGGGCTACATTTCTGTAAGTTATTGGGGGATCCGACTAGGAGAAGTTCGGTCTTCTCATCATTCAGACAGAGGCCGTGTGTGGCCATCCATGCCTGAATGATGGCGAAGATTTCGTTAATCCTAGCGGCGTCTGTGTTGTAGTTACCAGTGATGGTGAAGAGCATCTGGGTGTCATCCGCGTAGTTGGTGTAAGTGACACCGAGATGGTCCAGCTTATCAAAGAGGGGTTTTGTAAAGATGTTGTAGAGGGTAGGGGAGACGCAGGACCCTTTTAGGACACCGCAAGTAATGGGGATGGGGTCTGCTGCAGCCACAGATGAAAAGACCCTCATGGTTCTGTTGGCTAGGAATGATTGTATCCACATGACAGCAGAAGGGGAGAAGTGGGCGGCAGATGAAAGGTGGTTACAGAGTATTTTATGGTCAACCAGGTCGAAGGCTGCTGAGAGGTCTAGGAGGAGTTGGATAGCTGCTTTATTTTTGTCTTTGATGTCGTCAATCTGACTTTTGAGGTCAACAACGGCCGTTTCCGTTCCGTGTTGAGGCCGAAAGCCAGATTGACGCAGGCATAGCAGTTGGTTGGACTCTAAGTAATCTTGAATTTGCAGGTAGGCAACTCTGTCGAGTATTTTTAGCAGGAAGGGGACTGTGGTGATAGGCCTGTAGTTGGTGGGAATGGCAGGGTCGAAAGATTGTTTTTTTAAAAGGGGGAGAAACCATGATTGTTTCAGGTTGTTAGGTACAGAGTTGGTCGAAAAGGAGAGGTTTACTAGTTTGGAGATGAAGGGGGCTAGGTCTCGCACAGCATCTTTGATGATCTGGGCGGCCAGCTATCCCCTTTACAATTAGAGGGTTTGAGGGAGGCTATGATTTTTTGGATTCCGGGAATAGTGACCATTTTGAAGCCGGGGTAGTCCCTGGTCGGGATGGGTGTGCTAGGTATGAAGGCGTTACTATTTGAGAGTTGTATTCTTTTTGACTCGATTTTATTTTGAAGACCAGTGATTTTGTTAGCCAGGGCGTTTGGATGCTGGTGCACCATGGTTTGTCCTTGACACAGGTATCAGTATGGGGGATAGGGTTTTCTAATTCCTTCAGGATGGTGAATAGCTCTTTAGCAGAGGATTGGGCGTTATTAATTCTGACATTGTAGTGCAGATTTTGGTGCGGATTATCTCTTTCTTGCAATGGGAGGAGATGGTCATGAGATTGGATTTGTTTTCTACTGATGGGTTAGTTTTCCATAGGGCTTCCACCTTGGCTTTCTCATTTCTAAGAGTTTTGAGTTCCTGTGTGTACCAAGGGTTCAAATGGGCTCTAGGTTTACCTTTGCGTAGTTTTAGTGGGGCAACGGCATCAATGGCGTTAGTTAGGGCGTCATTGTAGGTGGTGACTAAAGAGTTAGTGTCTGCTGTGGCTGGGAGTGTGTTGAGGAGGGGGAGGATCAGAGGAGTGATGGTCTCCGCAGTGATGTTGCGCTTATTTCTCGGAAGGCAGGCTTGTGGAAGGGGGTTCTGCTTAGGGTTAGGATTGTTTAGGTTGATGTCAAATGTTATGAGGGAGTGGTCAGTCCATGCGAGAGGTTGTGGGGCTTTGCAGGTGATATTGCAATTAAGGGCTGCGACCCAGTTGATGGTTCTACCTTTTTGGTGGGTAGGTAGTGTACCGACTTGAGTGAAGTTGTGCTCAGATAGGGCGTTAGCCAGAGAAGCGGCTGGAAAGTTGTTCGGGTCATTGTACCCTAGATTAAAGTCACCTAGAATAATGTTTTGGGAGTGTTATTAGAGAGGTGATGTCTTCCTCCAAGAGGCCTTTGGGGCCTGGGGGCCTGTATATTAGTTGCAAATTAATAGTACTCTTAGGGGTAGTTTTTACTTTAATGGTAAGGTGCTCACACGAGTTTAGTGGAGGAGAAGTGATCGGTCTGAAGTCAAGTGAGGATTTGAAGATGATTGCAACGCCTCCTCCGCGAGCATTAGGTCTGGCCGCTCTAAGAATGGAGTAGTTGTCGGGAATAGCAGGAGTGAGGTGGGGTACTGCAGCTTCATGCAACCAAGTTTCTGTAGCAGCAAGGAAGTCGAGGTCTCCTGAAAGCATAATGTCAGCAATTTCGGTGGGGTGGGCTACTATGGATCTAGCATTGAGTAGTGCCCCTTTTAGTAGTGTCATGTTAGTGGCATTAGCGCTGTCCTTAGTTGTGGTCTTGGCCTTAGGTGTGTCAAGCCGCTTGCTAGATGTAGTGGGTAATCTCGCGCCGAGTCTGTTATTACAGACATAGGGAGTAGGGTAAGTTGTAAGGCGGTGTCCTAGTGGACTGGGATGGTGAGGGTTGATGGCAGTGTAGTCAGCTTTAGTTAGGTTGATAGTGCTGGGTGGGGTGTTAACTGGTGTGGCATTAGCTTTGGCAGCAATGTGTGGATGGGCAGTGTGTGGGAATGGTGGAAAAGTGATTTTTATTAGAGTCAGAGGGGTCATTTCTCTAGGCAATTTCAGCTGCCCGTTTGTTCAAGTGGATTGGTTTGAGGTCAGGGGTATACAATGTGTTAAGGAGGGCGACAGGTTTCACTTTCCGGTTCCCTAGTGGATCCACTGTGTCAATGGCGTGCAGTAAGGCCTGATTGTAGATGTTTACTAACTTGAATGCGCCCTTAGGAAGATTATGATAGTTGGTAAGGGCCTTCAGTAGTGGTAGGATACTGTCAGGAGTAATGTTTCTGCTGTTTCTAGTTAGGGGGCAGGTGCAGGCTTAGCTAAGGCTTGGGTTGGGTTGGAGATTGCTATATTGAAGGTGATGATATTGTGATATGACGATAGGCAAGGCTTTTTAGATAGGATGGATATGTCTCAATTTAAATCAGCCAGCCAGTCTAAGGTCCATTCTTTATTATGTATAGGGCTGGGGATACTATGCTTGAAGCCCAAGGCTTCAAGGTTGTTGGATAACACGAGAGCATTATGGTCGGTACAGTCATTAAGGCCTCGGATCACATAGGAGGAGGATTCTAGATGTTATTTTAGCTTCTGCTAAGAGGAGATTAAGAATATCATCCTTAAATGATACAAGGGGGTATGGAGGTCAGTAGATGACATGTAGCTTAAGGGTGGAGGAGTACTTTGGTGACCATTTGATAGATAAGAGATATCCTGAGGAGAAGTCTTGGATTCTCGAATCTCTAATGCCTAGGGACTATTTAGCAATTATGGCCTTCCCTCCACCTCTAGTGTCCAGCCTATCTATGCAGAGGATGGTGTAGTTGGTAGGGGTAGCGAGGGATGGTCCTTATGCTGCATGCAGCCACGTTTTCGTGATTGCAACTACATCCAGCTGACTGGTTATGACCAAGTCACAAATGTCAAGTGCGTGGGCTGTGAGGGACCTTGGGTTGATTAGGGCTCATTTGATGAATGTTTTAGATGACCTGGCTTTGTTTGGTCCTAAGGCAAGGTAACACAGGCACAGGGCAGGCAAGGCCTGGCTGGGTAGCGTGTCTGTGGTCAGCAGTTGGCAGGCCATAAATTATGTAGTGGCCACAGTGCTGACAGTGGGTGTGGATCCAGTGGGTGTTGTAGAAGGGGAGGAGGTGCCTAGGTGAATCGGGGCCTGGGTGCTAATTGTCATGGGTGAATGGGGGTGCTCGGAGGTGGATGGGTCTCTGGAGTACAATTGGCTAGTGGACACCTGAAGAGCTTGAAGGGTAACAGTAGTTTCTGAAGTTCCATTTTGGTTATTGTGCAGCATCCTTCTTCGGACTGCTGAATGATGAGCATTTAGATTGGTCGGTCACTGGTAAGGTAGGCGTGTGTGTTGTGCGGGGTGGTTTGTCAGTGCATTTGCCAAGGGTGCACTTAGTAGTGTGATGGGACCCTGGGCCAGAAGGTATGGCTGGCAAGGTAAGCATTCAGACGATTCAGCATGGTGTGCGTGCATGCTTGTGGGCATTGATTCCGGGCGACAAGGTCATAGGTATGCTAAGGGTGGCGTGGGGTGAGTTGCATGTGTTGTAAAACTCTGACCTAAGCAAGGGCTAGCATTCTGGCAAAGGCACTGAAATGGAGCGTCGGGGTAGGTGCAAGGTGGTAGCGGGGAGAAAGGTGGAAGGGGGGAAAGCGTAATCAGGCGGCAAGGCAGTCAGCGTGGATAACCTAATAAAATGATTTGGAACAAGTACATAACAGGGGACATACCGTTCAGTGATGCATGTCGATGGAGGCCTTTCAAGGTCGGACAGGGCCAGACAGGGGATGGTGACAATGGCCCTGATTGTGTGCCTTTGTAGGAAGCTCGCATCGCCTGCGGGTCCCTGGATCCTCCACTATTACACTTTGAGGCAACCAATCATGAGTGGCTTAGGGCAGGACATGGTGCAAGACAAAAGCCTGCTCCCCAAGCATCGGATGCAAGTTGGCCATTTTTAAATGGCAATTTTGAGTCTCAAAGCTAATCTGGGCAGATTTTTTAAAGTTGCATTTTATGTTGCCCAGCAGGGCATAATGAGGGCTTGATGCAATTACTAAAGCATGTCTTGGCATCAGGTGTATGTGTTTCAAACTTTCACACTCAGTTAAAATGTACCGTATTGTCTCCATCATCACAGGATCTAAACAAAGTCAGCAAATACAAAGTTGCCGAGGGATGCCAAGTCTGGGGCCCTGATGTGGTCAATGTTGGAAGGTGATCCAGCCTCAACAAAAGATCAAATCTGCAGACCGACACTGCAGGAAATTTCAGTAAGTGATGCTGTGCAGAGCGGAAGTTATAACACAGGGAACAATGTTCGGGATATCGCTTGAGTGATTCCATATGGACAAAGTTAGCGACCCAGTCCCATGCATTGATTTTATTCACAAACTCCTCCTTCAATTTGAAAAAGTCCAGAGACCAATCCGTTCCACAATTAAAACAGATCTAATGATAATCTTGCCCATGAATACAATCCGTTACCCTTAACTTTCCTTCTTATTGCATAGCTCATCACACTCAAGAAGGGACACTTAGGATCTTTCCATGTCCTAATGAGTAATATACCCCCTTTTCTTAGGACTTATGTGGAAAGTGAAGGCAACTCAAGGCACACGAGCTCAATCGGCACTGATCTAGACAGGTTCAATAAAGATCTCCAAAATCTGCCCTCAATTAGTTTTAACCGACCAAAATCCATCATATTAAGAGCTTCTAGCCCCTATAATATGGCCAGAGAGAAAATGTGTTTATAGATCTGTAAAATACCCACATAGCTGCATCCCGCCGTGTTATTTGTGATTTTTTTAATAAGTGTAATCTGTAGGGTTGCCTTACTTTTCTTCTCAGCCTTTAACTGCATATTTTCCCCGCCAAACTCCAAACCCAAATATCTGTAAGAGGGCACCTTTTTGATTCTACCACAGAGAGAAATATCAGAGCACTCCTACAACCTCTGCCATAACACATATTATCTTGTTTTTTTCGATGTTAAGAACCAGATTTTTTGCCCCAGCATATTTACAAAGCTCGCTGACTGCGCTATGCAAACCCAAATAAGTGTGATCAAACAGTGTAATGTCATCAGCGTAGGAAAGCCTGCTAACATGCACACCTTCCAACTTCGGTGGATAACAATTCACTCTCCCAAGGTTTTCTGGGATGTCTGCCACATATAACTTGAGCAGAAGAGGGGCAAGCTCACACCCTTGCTTAACCCCCCGGTTGGTGGGCACAGGGTCAGTTCTGTCCCCACCACTGTCCAACCGCACATGTATGGAAGTCAGTTCATGCAGTTGTCGCCTAGCCTTTAACCGTCAAGGAAGGCTACGCAGATTGTTGAGTTTTTGCCATAGTTTCTACCAATCAACCATGTCAGCAGCCGCCCATATATCAACATATAGCACGTAAAGGGGGGGTGATCCCTTACTCAGGCTTTCCCAATAAGGTTGTCTAGAACCGCCCCATAATACTGTCGAAAAGATTCCCAATCGTTGTCCAACGTCAACCTACTTCTGCAAGATCCTCAGCAATAATGATGTAAACAGTAACATCCAGCATGGACAAGAGGCATTAATTAGCTGCTGAACTTCTGTTACACTTCTTAAAAACCGGAACTAGTATTTATCACCCTCATGATCTAGGAATTATACCAGAATGACATACCTTCCCAAAAAGCATGGGCGTAGGACATGGGGTGGACAGGGGGGGACAAATCCCCCACAATTTTAAGTGGGGGGGATATAATGGCATTTATCCCCCCCAGAATATGTAAGTATTATCGTGCACAGTGCACTGCACTGTGTCTCTGTACTGTCTGCAGTTGCATCATGCATAGTGTAGAAATACGTCTGCAGGCTGCAACATGTGACTGAGTGTGTGATGTCGTGAGGCAGGGGCCGATCCTTAAGAAAACCACAAGCCGATGTCTTGACAATATGCAGTGTCCAAGTAGAAATGGAGGTAGATCGTGCTCTATAGGCGACTGCTTGTGTTCCAAAAATATGTTGCATCACACTGTGAAATATATGGTGTTCTTTTAGAGAGTTTTCCTTCATGGTTTGGCAAACACTGATTTTGTGACAAATATTTTATCCACACAAAAATGCCTTTTAATTGAATCACTGCTGCTACATCTGCCGCTCCAGAGCAGCTTTATTTTTTAAAGATGACCCAGTGTTAAAGGTCACCAAAATCCAAACCAAATTTTAATTCTTTGACATAGCCACTACTTCAAGCACTGGCCAGTTTTTTAATTCTCCCAGTTTAGGGGATTTGACCAGGATCACGCATTAATTGTTAGACATGGAGGAGAAGCCGGGATTAAGCCATGGCTCTCCTGTTTCCACAGTTGAACGCCAGCAGATCACATCTCTGTCATGCCACCTCCTACAGTGTCTGCCATTTTAGTGGCATTTACATTATTGGATGGTAAACTCTGTGACCTGCGGTCCAGAAGGGTAAATGTTAGTAAATGATGATTTTTTTAAAATTATAATCTGGAGTGGGTGCTGTAGGTCCATCATATGGCAGGCACATATCCTTACTCGGACATACTTTAAATAGTGCACTGGCTGCTCTTCGCTCCTGGAATATGGATGTACAAACCTATAGGGAGACCCTCCATGTAAAGTGAGGCGAGGCCACTGTGCTGCGTTTGCCACCTGCTGTAATCTGCATGCGCGCATGTGGGGAATGCACACACGCCAAATCAATGTGTTTAAAGAGCTGTTTATACCCGTTGGGGGCTTGAACTCTGTGCTGGTGGCACTGTGGTGGTAGTCTGTGTGACTGCATGGAATGCCCACTTGCACCTGGCAAATGCACCCTGACCAAGGGGCACCTTGAGGAGATGTTGGACGAAATGCAGTGATCTGCCCAGGATGTTAGTGGGGCTGTGTGTTTTATAATGTTGTAGGGTGCTGTATTTACTTTTGCAGGGCAAAGTGGTACTTTTTGAGGGCAGGCACAGCAAATGTAACACAATTAGACTTATTTGGACAGGGCATATTTAAAAAGACTGTGATCTGCTCCCTGAATAGTAGATGATAGGAGATTTTAAGCAGATCACTAGGCTGTCGCCATGCGATGCGCTAACATTGGGATAGGTGCAGGGCCGTATGTACATCTTTAGGTATACATCTATAGGTGACATGGCCTTTGGATTTTGCACTTCACCCTAGGCCGGATGTCTGAGCCCATGCGGCACCATGGCAATGGTTCGAATTCACCAGGCCTGTGTCAAAGTGAGCTAGACACACAGCAGCACCTGGACCACCATGTAGGACAGGGTTGCCGGGTGTGACATCTGCCAAAAAATGGCTCCCCCTTACCTGCAATCCGACAACATCCATCTGCCCCCTTTATTATTGTAATGCGATTGGACTGCTTTAAACTGTTGATGCTGTCGGAGCCAGGATTCCAACATGAGAAGGTTAGTGTCAATAGCAAAGCACTTAACCACAAGCCCACTCCATTGTCTTATCAGGATATTAGTAAAACAGCTTGTTTTTAGATTTAAAAGGTGTACACCTTTTATTATTTACTTGCAACGCTACAGTAAACTTTCCATCCTTGTGTTTTTTTTCTAGCTATGTATGATTAACCTTCCGAGAAACAAATAGTGGCATGGGTGATGTTGTAACACTGCAAGCACAGGATAGGTCACTAATATTATTAATTGGTGTTCTTGTATAGTTCTTCATGCAGATTCCTCTTGCTTCTAAGCACTTGTACTAGTAGGCGGTATTACCCAATAATGTAATGCTACTCAACCTTGAGAGCATGAATTGCTGGATCAGTCCTACCATAATATTCGAACTTCAAAGCGCATGGGACATGTAACTCAGTAGGGAATGCGAAAGAGATGTTCAGCACTAATATAGGTTTCTTGATTAGCATTGAGTGTCATGAGAACATATTTATCTTCTGAAAGAGTGACACCTACTTGGAGCAGTCCCAGCAGCAAGGAAGGTGTGGACCAATACAGACATTAGAGGAAAATGGGGCATTCTGGAGTGAACTTGGGGTGCATTTGTCCTTGCCCAGTAGGCTAGGACCCGTGCAGACATTGTGGGCATTGGCTGTCTTTGAACTTTATGGGCACTGTCTGCAAATTGGTGTGTGAAGTGTTTCTGAAGTGCGCCTGGAAAAGGCTGTTTGGGGACATGGAAAAATCATGCATGATAAATGTGGATGTCTCAGAAACTAAACTAAATCATGTAAGCATCCACCAACATGCGTTTATTCCCTCTGCCCTCACAGGCCAGCCCCACCCCCTCTGGGCCCCCCTAATGTTCCCTTGTGCCCCCCGTACCCTCTTCACACACAGGTGTTGCCTGCTTTGCTTGATTCTTCTACCCTGCTCCCCATCACCCCCCTCCTGCCTACTTCTGCTGGATTTGATTTTTATGGACTTCATTAATTCACGGAGTGTCACCAAATCTCATGCTGGACCTCCTTTGCATCTTGTACTCATGGTGGCCCTGAATCATGCTGTTCCCATCTTCATCTTGTATCCTGGCTTGTAACATTATGTGTTACTACTAGCTTCTGCAATTGTATTTGCTCTCCCCTCTTGCTTCTCTACGCTTTTTGACTGCTTACTCTCTGTTATCTCCTCCTCTCCCTTTCTCCCTTTTCCTATCTCCTCTGCCCCTTACTTTCTTCAATACACTTACTCTATCAGAATTGTCCCTGGACCCAGTATGATAGCAGCCTCCTCTGACTCCTCCGCCCTCCCCTTACTTGTTCCCCCACCCCCTCCAGCACTATCCGAAATGTTGTCAGGCCTAGTACGGTAGTCGCCTGTCTGTTTCCATTTCATTCCTGTCCCCCGGTGCTATTGGATACCAATGCATTTCCGGTGATAGACAAGTGGTTCAACTAATAGAGTACAGAATTTGTGCTTTCAGGGCTTGGAGGGATGTCTCTGGTACCAAAAAAGCCCATCCAAACAAAGTGAGCGCTGGTCATCCCCCTCTGAGCCCAGAACAGTAATCACACAGGCATAAGGTGAGATTAATTATATAGGGCCTCATTACGACCCAGGCGGTAAGTTACCGCCTGGGCCGTGACTTTACCACCATGGCGTAAACTACGTTTACGCCATGGTGGTTGGCGGACTTACCGCCCCATTCCGAGGTTGGCGGGGCGGTAAGTCCCCAATCCCCATTTACCCTTCCCCATTCCCATTTTTACCCCATAGGGCATAATGGGAGTGGGGAAGGCGTTAATTACGCCACCATAAATTACGGTGGCGTAATTAACTCCATGGTCCCTTAGCGCCATGGATTTTAACACCTGCTAAAAGCAGGTGTTAAATCCGCCATGGCGCTAAGGGACCTCGTACTCAGGCGGTAAGGGTCGGCGCTGTTTACGCCACCGTAAAACCCTTACCGCCTGAGTCGTAATGAGGCCCATAATCTTTTATTACATGCTAGAGGACACTGTAGCGCTTACTCTTCTGTCCCGCCCCTCTTCTTTGTCAGTGCACTTGCACGTTTCGAATATCCCAAAGCCTAGTTGGACCGCTGTTTGTTTTATTATATATTTTCTCTTGTTTTATACAGTTATGATGAATGTAATTTAATACGTACTGCTATTTTAATTGTACAGTTGTGAAAAGTCGAGTTCTTTGACTAAAAGACAATAAATAAATAAATAAATAAATAAATAAATAAATAAATAAAACAAAGTACCCAAGGTGTCCCCTGTCCTCCCCCAGATATTATGTGTCTCCTACGCCCCTGCCAAAAAGAACCATCAAAACCGATGCTCACTGTTCCAGATTTTGTTTTAGGGGTACATTGGCCAAATCATTAGGGCCATGCGATTTTTAGCGTTTCAGTTTTTTTAAAAAAAATTACTAAGTCATCTTTAACAATTTTTAGCTCAAAAGGAATGTTGGTACATATGAACTGTTCACTTAAGGGATCTTGTTTGAAATGTCTTTTTTTATATGTGTGTTGTCTAAATTAGATAGATTATGTCTTCTTAGCCAATTAGTGTATTTATCTTTGCCTTTTCATACCGGTATGTGAATCTCCCCGATGTCTACGGTTTCACAGTGGATAATCCTAATGTTTAGTCTAAGTGAGCATTTGGAAAACAGTATATCTTTTTAAAATCTTGTATCTGAATCAGATATATTGGCCTGGCATGCCAACAGCAACTTTACCAAAGTGAATGTCCCTGTCAACTTGGCAATCCAGTCTTCAATAGCATCAGGAGATTTTTTATAGAGATCCATTATTTTAGACTCTATTCTAATAACCAGAAATACCCATCCTATCTACGTTTTGCTCACAACAACTAATGCGATTTCCACTGCTATTAATCAGACCTCCTGCTTTAAAAACCACGCTCTTATTTTCAACTGGTACCTCAATCTGAAGGACCAATGGTAGGTGGTCACTATTTTCATTTGGCGTGATGTTGAAGCTTCTGACGCTTAATCTATAATGACATGTTTTGCTCCACACTGCCAATTGTGAAGTCTGAGAAAATATCCAGTAGTACAGCCATTCAGCCTCACCATATCATGATGGCTGAGAAAACTGAACCTGCACCTTGCAGCCATGTTCGCCCTGGTGAGATGCAACTTAAACTGTTCATTAGCTTCCAAATCAACTGCATCTTCCCAATATGCATGTTAGTCCCAAGAAAGGATAATGCAATCTGCGTTGGATGTATGATCAACTCCAGGATGCTAGCAAAGATTGCATCCCTTGAGTTACCCCCTGGCGGATCAGGAACATTTAGCAATTGTAATCTTTGATGTTGGGCATGGGAACGTATATAAACTTCAAGGGCAAGCACATTTTTTGGAGAGGAGGGCATACTTATTACTTTAGTTGTGATTCCCTGATTGACCCCCGTTACCAAGCCCCCGAACGGTCAGCCAAACAGACACTTTTGTGTCCTGTTTGGATAAACCACATATCCCTCACCAATCAAATCTCATATCAACCTGTTCTTTTGTAGCATGAAGATTTTGCAGTAAATTCAAAGATCTTACCTGATCCAACAAGTGTCGAAAGCCCAGAGTGTGCCTTGTCATCAGGCCAATTCAATCATGATTCCCTCACGCCTGTAGTAGAAATTTTATGAGCCAGTTCCATCCTTGCAAATCATCAATGGGGTTATTCATGTTTTTTACAGTGTTTGGCTTGTACTGGGGTCGTTTTTTTTACTGTTTCCTTGCTACTTTGCTCCCAATCGTCTATTTCCAGTTTAGCACCGCTCAATGTGAAGCCAAGTTGAAATAACTGTGAGGCGTGAGTTCTTATATGATCTGCAATTATCATTGAGTTACAATGAACCTGTCTATTATTTCTACAAAGTCCAGATCATTAGTGCATAGTGCTGTCAAAGGCGGTATTTGTTTCAGCAAGTTAAGGATGACCAAACTGGTAATTAACTGGACTTTTCAATTTGAGTATATACTAGTTATGACTACCATTTTTAGGTCGACCAGTCTTTCAGGATTACTTATCTCTGGTCAACAGATGTTTTTCCTGGATGTTCCTGCTTGCCATTTTTAATACCTTTAGATGAGATTTAGGGGTGAAGCATCTGTCTATTACTGTCTCTATGCTTACTTCTGAGTCAGTGAAAGATGCTTCTAGTTCTTCATTCAGCTTGTACTCCTGATTTCCCACCTCATGCTCTCTCAGCAACCAGCTTGTAAAGGTATCAGCCATCTTCACCTCATGCCTCCTCTTTCGGCTAGCATTTTTCTTTGTTTACTGGATCCGTGTGTTGTAACCACTTTGTTCAGTTCAGCATTTGCTGTGGCTTTTTCCCCCCTGTATTGTATTTATTAGATTGCTTTTGCTGGACTTTTAACCATAACCACTGTTTGCTACTCAAAAATAGCTCCAAGTTTTCAGAGCAATCCACATCGACCGTCGAGATATTTGAAACCTTACCCAAGGCAGTTACTGTAGCTTTGGGTCAGAGATTAGCCATGGTTGCACTGCCACCTTGCCCATTACATTGACCCTGGTGAACGTCCAGTGGCTGAGAGTCTTTTGCAAACAATAACATGGCTTCAATCTTCTGTGGGACACACCTCGATGGCTAATTTTATCTTTTACTCTACCACCTAATTTAAGGAGAATCTTTAGCGCAAATTGCATTGTGGTGATGGCCGATATAAGCTCAAATGAAGATTCTCCACTCTGGTTTATTTCTTTGGAATCTGATGTGTCTCCGTAAAGCAGTGGTGTAGTACTCAACCTAGTAATCGGATACCGCAGGGGCCTTTACCGGCAGTGCTTTGGCCAACTGCTCATTGATAATAGAATGACCAGACCAATGTATAGAAGAGATTTTACTTGTGCTGCTATCTCCGTTTGCAGCAAGCATTACAAATTGAGGACAGAGTTGTTATCGGTCTCCATAAGGAGGAATCTTGGCCATTAATGCCTTCTCCAGTCCCCACCACCCTTGTGCTTCATTAGCTCCTTTGCCTGCCTGAAAGAATGTGGTTATTTTCCCTGTTATGGGAGTAAGCTCTCCAGTCTTTTCTCTACTCTATAAATCATCAATCTATTCCCGATGCGCATCACCATTTACATCACGGGTAGCTTCATTACTAACTTGTCCTTTGTTATTATTATGTAGGTTGAACGTAGCTTTTTGCCCCTCTTTTTCTTTTGCCATTGCCCAGTCAGCGCTCAATTGTAAGGCGATTCCCAGCAATGAGTTATAGGTTGAATGTAGTTAAAAGAGAATCACTCTCATTGGTGCATGTGAATTACACTAGCGAGTACACGTTTTTAATAATGTACTTCCTAGATAAGGACTCTCTTATAGCCAAGTCCCACCACCAATCCGGACCATCAAACCATCCTCACACTTGTCCAGCACCTGAGATGAGCGCACATACAGGAGTGCGCAGGGACAGCCTTTGTATTCAGTGGGTCAAAGTGGGCGGAGTCAGCCTTTCAGAAGCATTGATACAATGTTTCCAGGAAATTCAGCGTATTTCCCAAACCATCCTCACACTTGTCCAGCACTTGAGATGAGCGTGTGCACAGGAACGCACAGGTACACCTTTTGCATTCAGTGGATCAAAGTGGGTGGAGTCAGCCTTGTAGGAGCGTATGTACATGTGTCCAGGAAATGCAGCGTATACCATCAAACTGACCTCACACTTGTCCAGCACATACCTGGTTTTGCCATAGTGATAGATATTGCACAAGTGGTTACCGACACTGAGCTCTGACAATTTATGGAAAGGCTATCTGGGCTATGAACAGACTGCCTTTTTTGTCTTCAAGAAAGTCCAGTATCACATCAGAATGCTGCATATCAGAGAAAAATTGAAGCTCTACGCTTGGAAAGAGGGTGGTATTAGACTAGCCTGAAGGAACTGAAGGGAATTGAGGCAAGATTTTCACTGGTGCACGCTCTACTTCCTCTCATCCCCTCGATTTCCTGCAGGACAAAGAACTCTGGTTATTATGTAAGAATGTAAAGGGTCACTTGTTACAATTACAGAGATTGGACCCCTTACAGCAGTCTTGCTTTTGTCCAATCCTGTGTGGTTTTATACCTTTATACGGTAGGGTCCTCCCACCTCTTCCTTGATTCATCTTGGACATTTAAGAACATAAGAAATTGTTTGGACCCTTTTGGGAGAGCATTCCTTTCCAAATCAATCTGGGAGTGGTGAAGACCGTCTTCAAGCCAGAGTCAACTGAAAACCATACAACAGCCATTGCAATGCCTTTGGCACTCTTTTTGAACTTGAATTGTTGTATTTGCTGCATCAAACCAGTTGGCTGCTGCATCACACCAGCAGAGCCCATCGCTGCTCTTGCTCACACAATAAGCTCAGCATTGCAGACGTCTTCAAAGTGCTGTATTTCTAAACAGCATCAAACCAACCCGGACCTTGTCTCAACCCACTGGAAGCATCATCTTGTGGCCCATGTCTCAAATTGGGTCAACATTCTAACCTAATCTGGTGATCTCTTGGATGTCATTCTTCTGTGCGGTCTCTTTCACTGCACCCTCCAGCTGGATAATGAGGGAGTGCCTGCTTGTTCTTCACAGGGGGGGCACAGCTGTTAATAGCCAAATGCATGAGCATGATCAGGCTCCAATCAAAGAACATGATGAAATACAATAAAACCTTATTTGACAGAGCAAGAGGAACACAAAAAGCCATACCTACAAGCAAAACCTAGGAGCAAACCAAATAAATTGAAGAAAAAGGCCTTATATAGTAAGGGTAATTGGACCTGTTGACTGAACCAATATTGAACTGACCCATGATGGGAGCAACTACCCTTGAAGGCCTATGATGTAAGCACAGTTTCCACCAATGGGAAGCTGGACAGTTCAGCCAATTGGGAGTTGGCTAGTGGCGAAAGGACTGCATTAATGCAGACTCAGTTCAGTTGCAAGATGTCTGCTTTACTAACTCGCTGATTTGGGCAGAACAGTGGGGGGATGCAGAGGATTGGAGGCTGCCTTGATTCTGTACGCTGTTCTGCTGAAGAGGCAAAGCTGAGGGAGCTAAGGTGAACCCAGAGGGGAAGAAGATGCCAGTTCTCCTCTGATCCAGCAGCAGAGAGGAGATGGAAGAATGGTACCTGTGCTTACTTATGGTAGGGGCTAGGCAAGCGAAAGTTCCCCAGTGAGGAAATGACTGTGGGCAGCCTGACTACTCCTGGAAGAGAAGAGGTGAGAAGAATTGAGCTCTCTTCTGAGAGTCACTTAAGAGACTTACCATATTACTCTGAGTTCAAGACACCTCAAGAGAGGGGGGCGAGAGTCAATTGGTCCTAAGAGAGGAGGAGAGAGAAAATAACCCAACAGAGCGGGAAAAGAATAAAGAGACCCTTGGAAAGGGTAAGAGAGGGAAGATACCAAATGAAAGGTGGACAATAATCAAGAGACCCTAGGAGAGGGGAAGAGAGGGAAGAAACCAAAATAGAGGGGCATGAGAATCAAGAGAGCGTGACAGAGAGGAGATACATGGAGAGAGGTGTGTGAGAGTGAGGATACCCCAAGATGGTGAGGGACAATCAGGATACCCCAAGTGAGGGGCAGAGAGTAAAGATATCCCAAGAGAGTTGGGTAGAGAGGGAAGATTCCCAAGGGACGTGGAGATATTGAAGACACCCTGGAGCTGTAATAAAAGAGATAATCAAGAAAGGAATAGGCAGAGTAGAGACATCGTGAGTGTTATACTGGAAAAGGAAAACCCAAGAGTGGGATAAGCAAGTGAAACCAGCATCCAGAGTTGGTAGGGAACAAAGATGAAAATAACTGAGAAAGACCTTCTTTGGAATTATGTTTGGAACACTTGACCATCATAAAAGCATCTGAAGAACCTTCGTTCAAAGGACACTGGAGTGGGAAAACACATGGGTCGGAAAGAGTCAACCATCTTTTAGGTGTTAAAACCTTTAGACATATTTGTGTTTATTTTTCTAGGAAATGAGTGGCCTAGTGTAGCATTTGGGTTATGGACTTTTTTATTTGATTCATCCTGATAGGAATACCCTTTCATTGAATATTTGAAGTTTAGAATAGGGAACAGATGTCTTAGATTTAGGGACCTTTTTAAGTATTTGAGTTTGTTAGTTTCTTTTTGGCTGGCCAGGAGGGCAGGGTAATTGTATGGAAAGAAAAGAAAGACCTCTGAACATTATGTCCCACTGCATGAGTCATAACTTTAGCTTATCACGCTCCTTAGCTTGAGCCTGCATCTAAAAATGCACAGAACATATTTCCCTCTTTCTAATGCTAGTTTGCTGTCTTTCACTTTATTCCTGACTGTTTGTTGATTCCACTCACTTTCTTGCCATGTTGATCGTCTTTCCTGGAGGTTCTTCTGTCTTGCTTCTACAGCTTTCTTGTTCATTACTTGTGTTTGCTACTGCAACCATAACTGCCACTACATCTGTTTCATTTGCTGCATCAATCACTGTTGATATCTCTTTACAGCCACATTTCTATGGCTGCCACCTCTTTTTCTGTGGTGCAACCTTACTCACCTATTCTCTGCTGCAGAATGACGAACTAATACAAAGGATGCCACACATCTGTACTTTAAATATCTTCTATGTTTTCTAGTGCACCTGCATTGCAAATTCCCATGCACATGGGTATGCTTGTGATGCACCAGTTGACTTTAGGAGCCAAAAGTAGCTCCTGCTAGCTGTCGGTGTCAAGCTAATCAGGCTCTTCTAGTCTATACCGAGGGGCTACAATGCCCCCAGCACCCCTCAGTTTCAAACCCAGTGCTAAGATGACACACTGAATTACAGTTATTGTTACTAAGTATAATCCCCTCTTACCTACAAATAATTCTAAGACTTTTTAAATTCAAGCAGTACCTATTATGCTGCAACACAAACATATGGCACATTGAGTTAGAAACACTGATTCTAATCTCATCCGTCCTCTGTATGATTCTAAATCCTTTTTCTGCAACTAGCATTTTGTCATGACACTTAGTTACAGATGAGGAATGCAAACTAATTTTACTGTCAATTCATTTAAACACTTGATTAATGCAAGCATCACATTCTTACCACAAAATGACTTCACTGTGTTTTACAACCAAGAAATGTCTCCCCCAACACCAATGTTCAGCATGTTTCTACACAAGCAACACTTGTTGTGTCTCACCACGAAAGGAAGGAACGGTGCTCTATAGACATTGAATGATATTTATTGCATAGAAAGTGTTCTACAATGTTTTATTTGCAACTTTGTCAGCAACAAGCATTTTGTTACACCAAAAAAAGGCAACACAATCAGTCACAGCCATTGAATGCCCTCCTCTACCTCTAAACAATTCTAAGAATGTTTGGTGTGAGCAACACATACCTTGTCTCACCACATAAACATGGAACTCTTAGTGAAAGTTAGTAATTTTCAATGATCTTCAATGCATTATAAGCCTTCTTTTCTACACAAACAAGATGTGGTTTGTCTCTGTACATAATTATGGTAATCTCATGTTCATGTGCTAATGCACTCTTGTGGGATGTATTGACCCACTCCGCTATGTTATGCAGCATCACTCTGATAGTATGCTGCAAGGAACTGCAACAATGGTGGCAAAACTCTGGTGCGTGCTAAAAACCTACAAAAACCTACAAAAACTGTGTGCTTCAGCACACAAAAAGAGGGGTGCACAACCTGCCTACCCTGGTGCGTGTGTTGTGGAATAGAGCACAAACTTGTGCCAGTGGGCTCCATGACCAGCAAACAGAGTGCAGTTAGAGAACTGGCGCTTTGCAAATGAAACTCCAAGATGTGCCTATAAATGACATTTGCTTTGTTGCTAAAAACTCCAAAATGCTTATCACATCAAAATCTTGCTTGGCGCTAAAAATCATGTAATCTAATGAAGCATTGTGAACATACAGAGTCCTAATGTGAAGAGCAAAACATTTCTTCAGAAAAACTGGATTGTCTGTAAATTGACAGCCCCTGTCAGAGTCTGGGTGCAGTACCATGGGCCACCTGTGAATGACAGTTGTCAGAGGAACTTTTGATGAAACTTCACATCGATCTAAACTAAAAAGTCTGCCGGATTAGCAAAAATAAAAAGGATTGTGGCTAAAAAGAATACAGATCTCAGTTGCTTTTTATCCCACAGAGTTAAAGCTAAAGAAATAATGTATTTATGTTTGATGCAACAAATTTGGATTTCCTGGATCTTTAATTAAGAATAAATCAGCTTGGCTGAGCTTCAACACTTTGGAAGTGGACAAACAGGTTTCTTCCATGGGGAGGGACATTCTCTCAGCAGAAACTCACGGGAGATTATAATTGTGGGTTAACCCAGACTTTTGTCTACAGAAAGAGAATGAACAATGCCAGACCCTTCAGCCCAGGAAACGGAGGTGTGAGAGGGTCATAAATAGTTCCTGGAATGAACTTCCCCAAGGAGGGGGATGCTCCTGGACTCCAAGGAGAGACAAAGGGGTGGAACCAAGCAACCATTTGCTGTTAAGAATGAACAGTGAACAATTTTCTGAGACTCATAGCTTGTGATTCAATGTGGTGAAAAATATAAAAAGGACAGAGTTGTTAATCTAATTTCTGGCTGCACGTTTTAAGAGGCGGCAGAACCATGTAACATTTTCTGGACAGGAATGGCAATACATGCGGTTTTATGTGAAATGTATTAATCCTAGAATTGTGAAAATTTACACACACATCCCTATGTTAAACACACACATTTGTGGAAATTTGCATAAAGCTTGGGAATTGTGTTCATAGCAAAAAGACCAAAATTCTGGAGAAAGTTGAGACAAGATCCCACAGACGCGGGTTTTTGAGGAACAGATGATACACAAAATATGGAATCTTTGTGTGTGATTTGTATAAAGTTGACCAATGTAGAAATGTATATTTAGTATAAAATTCGATTTTGGGACCAGTGGCTAAAGGGAGGTTTCTAAGAACTTTAAAGCAAACCATAAAATGTGACATCATCCGGCCTTGATCCAATCACTGAAATACAAGGCGGAGATGAAGTTTTGATCCAATCTCAGTGCACAGGGGCAAACTTAGTTAAGCCGCCCATACACCCACTTTGTGATGTCATTGGAAAGGATAAATAGAGACAACTGACAACACATAGGGACTCACTGATTCACCAACTTTCCTGATTCCGGCAAAGCACTATGATCCAGCATTCTATATCCAGCTTTAACATCCTTCCAGATCCATATGCCAAGACTCTTGCAAGCAGTAGAGAAATATTGACTTTCTGCAAGGCCTACACCCTCAAACTTATTCTTGCAACCCAGTGAAGCGCTGTAGTGTGAGAAGGCCTTTTGAACTAGTTTCCTGAAACTCTCTGGCTTGCTACCACAAGGCTTGCCTGTGGAACTCACTGTCCAGCTGATTGAAATACCCACAGACTAGGAGGGCTGATCCTGTGCAAATCCGGTGACCGGCCTATCTGATCCGATCCCGTGCCTGATGTGCTTTTCTTCCTAGACCAGATCCAATTCATGACCAGAACTGACGGTCCAATTTAATAACTTATTTTGTAAGTAGTTTGTAAATTCAGAATCATAGTATTGTCAGAACCTTTCTTGCGCTGATTTCCTCTCATTTGTTTTATAAAATCATAAGTGATTTTGAGTAACTAAAGTGAATCCCAGAAGAAATTGAGTATCCACCACATGAAGGGTTACGCTGGCCAAGTAACTATGGAGATTCATGTGTGGCATCCTCTTTTTCGTAGTCATAATATAGTGTAAGCAATCCATCTGTCATTTTCAAAGTGTATTTCTGTTTTCCATTCCAGCGCCTATTTTGCAAAAATGCCTCTCACTAAAACCTCTATAACTCCCTCAGCTTTTATGATAGAAACAAAATGTAAACTCCTACTTGTACCTAACATCCTTAGCTATCCATAGAACCCGTTATAGCGAATATCGCATAAGGAAATGTTTGCCACGATTTTACATTCTGAGAAATTTTACACGTGTGAAATAGCTTTAAACTGCTTCCAACTTGGACTTTGAGATTTAAAAAGTTTTCTGCTCACTAAATCATTGCGTGTGCTTGTTTGCAACTGTTCAAAGCAGCTCCCATAGGAATTTATAACAATTCAAGTATTGTTGACCACATTTGGTGTTTTTACTCAGTCAATTCCAAAGACCATTTCAAAGCCATGCTCACAGCTGAAAAGTCAATTCCGTTTTTCTCTTGTGTTTGAAGGGGAAAGGTGGGACTGATATTCTGTTTGATTGGTGCTATTCCTGGATACCTGCTCTCCTTCCATCTCTTTACATTACCTATTGGTGGGTTGAGGTGTGTTGCAGGGGTAACTTCTAACCATAGTGAAATCTCTTCCAAACCAAACCAAGAGTATTCTCTTCTGTGCTGCATTTGTTTTTGTGCTCATTACTGATTCCTAGTGTATTAAAGAGATTATTCAGTGTTCTGTCACCCCATTGGTGATTGTTGTTTACCTATTAAAATATAGTGTGATTAAATTCTAAATACATAAATAAATATTTACCTTTGCAAACCAGCCTGATTCCTTGTTCATTGTGACCGGGGGGGGTCTCAGGACAAGGGTGTGATATGAGTGGTATATCGTTCAGAATATTGATAAAAATAAATAAGGGTTTCAATTGTGCGCTATGCGCTGGGTGTGACTTGGGTGTATGCCGGATTGATATCACTTGCACTCTGTCCCTTAAATGTATACTAAGATGTTTTATTCACCACTTCACTAGTTAAATCATGTTGCCTTAGCACTAAATTACAGTACACTCAATATAATATCTTTCTTCCTGCAAAGAAATAATACCTTTCCTTTGTGAACAGTATTTTGACTCACAACAAAAAGATAACAAGCTCAGTTACAACCACTGAATGCACTCTCCTATCTTCCAAAGAACTATAAGTCATTTTTATCCATGGAACATGTACTTTTTCTCACCAAAGATGTTACTCTTATGTATGCCACCATTTTAGACACTGAACAAAATCTCTTCTGTGGAATGTGAATATGCACATAGCGTGGACAGTACCAGGCCCGCCATCAGGTTCTCTGACCCCCACCCAGCCAGGCCGGAGCCAGCCACCCTCCACCGAGCTGACCCCTAGGCCTAACCTCCCCAAGATGCCCACCACAGATCTGAAGCTCGTACAGCTGTATATCTTCCCAATCACAACACATGTCTCCTGTAACATGAGGTACCAGGAAGAATAAATTGGAGATCAATCCCCTGGGGTGAGACCTTGGGATGGTAACTGCGTTATTTATGAAGACCCAAAGGTAGAGAGGACACTATAACTGGATTTTAACCTTCTTTCCTTGTGGGACCTCCTTCCTCTGATGCCCAAGTGCCTGCCATAATGAAAGAATAGCCGGTCTTAGTTGTTTAGTTTAGATTAGAGACAATGGGCCTCATTATGAGTCTGGCGGTAGCCGTGCCGGAAAACCGGCAGGCTGCCGCCAGACCAGTAATACCATTCTGCCTCCATGATTTCCAGAATCACTGGGGCATTACAACCCCGGAGACCCGGTAATTCTGGAGGCAGAATCCTGTATATCCCCATTCCCATGGAGTCCAAGAGGACTCCATGGGGATGGGGACCATGGAAACACCGGTTCTGTCTATGACAGAGCCAGTGTTTCCATGTCCACCTGCAGGCGGATGGTGCTACTTCCGCCAGGTTCCGCTAACATGGTAAGTGACCTATGTTCATTCTTAGTAGAGGGGCCCCTGCACTCCCTTGTAATTAAATACAGTTGCATACTCGTAACAACCTTTAAGTACGAGACTGAGTCTTAAAATGGCGGGAAGGCATTTGGGTCAGTGTGTTCATTTTGCCATTTTAATGTTGTATGCAATATTATGTTTCACCTTCATTAAGTTTTCGACATTCAAATAACACAATTATAACAGTCTGTTTTATTTTCAGTTTATGAAATCTGATTACTTTCAGGTTTGGGTGCATTTGTTTTAGTATTTATTTGTATTTTTGCATTATTTTGCATTTATTCGTAACGTATAAAAAATACTGTTTAGGCCAAAGTGTTGAACAAAAAAGGACACACTTTACAGTACAATAAAATGCAATATTAACAACTAAGAAAAAGTATTCATAGTTCTTGTAAATAAAGGAGATGATTCTTAAGAGTGGTACGAAATAAAGTATTGGAAGTAATGGAACAAAGAGATAAAGGAAGAGTGTTAAAGTGACATGGAGCTAGCAAAGTGAAAGAACAAATCCATGATTGGGCACAAGGGAAGCAAGGAACTGATAATAGAAATCGGGACTGAGAGTGAAGCACACAAGTGGGAGGATAAAAAGAAATGAGAGAAGATAGGTAGAAAGGTGCATGGCCTTAGAGAGATACAGAGACTTGAAAACAAGAGAGAGGAAATTGAATTTGATGCAAGAGTGAAAAGAAAGTCAACCTTAGATAGGGGAGGAGTATGGTCCACAGTGTCAGAAGCAGCCAATAAATCCAACAGGACCAGAAAAGAAGAGTGTTTAGAGTGGCAAGCAGAGAGCAAGGAATAACAGACAAAAAAAAGAGAAGTGTCAGTGGAATGAAGAGGACAAAAGCCAGACTGAAGATGAGGAAGAATAGAGTTATCAGTGACAAAAGCAGACACCTGGGAATAGACAAGACATTCAAGAATCTTGGAACGATAAGAAAGAAAATAAACAGGTACACAATTAGAAGGCAGAGAAGGGTCTAGGGGAGGTTTCTTTAGAATAGGAAGAATTGGAGCATGCATAAACGAAGAAGGAAAGGTTGAGGTGAGCAGAAAAATATTGAAAAGAGAGGTAAGATAAGAAACCAGAAAAGCATAGACCTTGGGGCTGAGTGGGGAGATAATAGGATCAGAGGGAAAAGCACTAGGGTGGGCTCGGGCAAGTGAAGAAGTCTCAGAATTAGAAATCTGAGAAAAGCATTAAATAACCAAAGTGGAAGAGGAGAGTGTAGAGGATAGAACAATGGCTGCTCCAAAGTGGACACCTTAGAAGACAAGTATGAAGCAAGATCAGAGCAGTAAAAATAGAGTTGAGTGAATAGTCAAGAGAGGGAGGAGAAAGAATGTGAGATCATGATTGAAACAGGCGCTAGGGATGAGTAGATTGGGATTGTAGAATATCAGAAGAATATGAGTGTTTGGATGAAAGAAGAGCATCATCACATAGTGTGTCATAAGAGGAAAAAAATAAATGAAATGCGCCAGAAAAAGAAGTGCACCAGTGTCTCGCTTTCAGATGGCGAACAACTCTCTGAATTGGGGGTAATCCATGGTTGAGTTGATTTCCGAGAGGGGCTGAATGGGGTGGTAGGGTAAAGAGAATCAAGAGAAGAAGAAAGAGAGGAAGAAGGCGTAGGGGCCCTGTCATCGGCAGAAAATAGCAGCAAATGAGGGATACAAAAGAAGACTAGAAATACAAGAGGAAACAAACAAGTGTTAAAAGCAGACAATCTCACTGAAAATATGCTGGAGCTCCAGAAGCAGGTGGACTAGCCAACAGAAGAGAAGGGACAATCGAACAGACTCAAATATTATGACCAGAAGAATGAACATAGTCTGCAGAAATAGAAGTTGTGGATAAAGGTGAATTGAAAATAGGATTGACACAAGAATCAGAAACATGAGATGGAGGAGTAGGAAGAGCAGACAGGAGATAAGAATGTAGAATGTAAAAAAATATAAGAGATGAGTGAAAAGAAGAGAAATGAAGTTTGAAATCACCCAGGAGTGTAAGCGGGGTAGAACAAGGTAAAATAACAGAAAGCAAGAGATCAATATCATCACAACAGTTTCCAACAGGGCCAGGAGGACGATAGACAAATAAAACGGTCAAGGGATGGGGATGAGAAAAAGAAGTGAGTATCCAAATGAAGAAAATATTGGAAGAGACAATGAAGTAGGAGTAGAAATAAAAGATGAGTGGTACAGAATACCAGTTTCACCCCCACAACTAAAGGCAGAGGTGTGTGAAGAAAAGCTTTGTCAGAGGTAAAAAGGGAATCAGGAATAACAGTTTTATAAGTCAAAAGCCATGTATTAGTAATGCACAAAGATGTGGGCTCAGATGGAGGAAAGTATCTAAGACTGAGTGAGATTTATTACAGAGTGATCAATGATTCCAGAGGGCAGGTTTAATGGGTGTTGGTGACTGGAGCAAAGAGTACAGATAAGATTCGAATAGTTATTAAAAGAAAGACTAGAAACAGAGTGACAAGGAAAACAAGGAGTACAATTTTAAACCGACATGGCAACAATTACAAAAAGGCAGAAACAATCAAACCGAAGGAGCAAAAATAGAGCAAGCACTATGATGGTCATGTATCTTAAACCAGCAAGTGACTAAGCTGGGTCTCTCGTTACCAATTGCTTCTATTCTTCTTTTAATAGTAGCCTCCCGCACCAACCCCTTTTTTTCATTTACTATCACTGCACCTGTTCCATCTTGGCGCCCTCTCTGATATCTTTCACTGCTCTTCACTCCCACTCCTTTCACTATAAAAAAAAATGTGCCTCTGTCTTCGTGCAGATCCTCTTTTCTCCTGTGAGTTTCACATTCTCTTCCACCAAGGATTGCTCTGCTTCAGACCTACTATTTCCCTATGTACAAATATCACATGATGTGACTGCACCCTAAAGAAAGTAATGCAAATACAAATATGAACTCATCCAGAGAAAGTACAGTAATAAAAAAACAGCAGAACAATAAGAAAGTGTTGATAATCTTACTGATTGTCTCCATACACAGACAGCGTTGCTATATTTTAAGTGTGTATTTTTCCTATGTATATGTTTCATATGCTGTCAGTGGACCCTAAGTGAATTATTGTAAGAACATAGTTGAAGTATAAGTCCACAAATATAGTACTTCTTGATTTCTTTGTTCCTAACTATTACTGTCTAAAATATATCACTAAAGGAAAAAACAGCAAGTCAGACATGTCCTGGGTGTTAGTCTTAGCAATGCACGGTGGTGGCGCGAGTTATGGTTGCCTAGCTTACCATAACTGGCGAATTTCAAGGGTTTTTCGGTTTTACTTGGAACCGTAACGTCTCTTTAACAAAGTTGTTTTACTGAATTTCATAGGTTTTTAATAGTGCAACTTAACAATAACGTCCCTTTAACAAAGTTTTTTTACTGAATTTCATAGGTTTTTAGTAATGCAGTTTAACCATAACGACCCTTTGTCAAAGTTTATTTTTTGGACTGAATATACATATACATAGTGTGAATTTGATAGATGTTTACTAGGATTCCCTTACTTTATATACATGAAACATAGACTATACTGAACCCCCTGGTAGTGATTTTGATGTCTGTGCGTATGTCCGCGGACGGACGGGGACAACAAAAACTCAACGGGTATCTTAAATTGTTCTATCATGCCATATAAACACTGAACAAGTTCAAAAAGCAGCACATAAACACATTATATGTAACAATAAATAAGAAGTTCAACCTATATATGTAACACATCAACCATCCATTTAAATACCATGTGTACTAATATGGAATATACCAAAGCAAAAAAGATATGCTTCCAACATGATTACCTCACAGAAACTGCACAGCTAGGAGCAACAGCAGACCTACACATCAGTAAGAACACAACTTACCAGAAACTAGAATGTAAACTTCATTTTTCTTATATATTTCTAAACTTTCTGTATTTGGTACACTAAAAGTAATATATTTTTTTTTACTTTTTTACACAGAAATTTCCAGCACTTTGGAATGGCTCAAAGAAAATTTCCCACATGAGGAAATGTCTGAAGACAGTGATACTAATGGTAGACACTTCTCTATATAAGAAAATTAATAATCATTACTTTATGTGTACTTAACATATGTATATTGTTTTAACAGACCATACAAACATTTAAAATAATACAGCAAAAGAGACATTAGAAAATACTCTACAGCGCATGGAACAAAACATGGATATGCTTATGCAAAAGTTCAATCTTTAGAAACATTTTGTAGAGGGCCACATAAAAGAAAAAAATAAATATCATTGTCCCATATGCACCTGTTCCCCCTCTCCATGTCCCAGTCAACTATCCCCAAACCCTCAATACCTAGAAAAACGTTATGATGAAACTTCCATCCCTTCATCCCCTCCCATCCATCCTCTCCAAATCCCTAAGTCCACTGTATTTGTGTCAGTTTCTGCTTCCCCCTCTCTTTCATAACTGTTATATTTGTATATAATAATAAAATATGATATGTGTTGTTACTACATTCCTTTGTATCTTATTTTTTTTAAAAGGCAATTAGGGTGTCGGTGGACAGCGTGGGTGTCTGGAATGTCCATAATTAACCAAAATGGAGGTGTCCTAAGGACACTATACCTGTCCATACTGTCTGCAAGCAAGATGGCACTGTTCTTAGAACACATTCAATGCCCGGAATGTCCATAATTAACCAAAATGGAGGTGTTCTAAGGACACTATACCTGACCGTCCTGTCCGCAAGCAAGATGAAACTGTTCTTAGAACACATTTGGTGTCTGGAATGTCCGCAACTAACCAAAATGGAGGTGTCCTAAGGACACTATACCTGTTCGTACTGTCCACAAGCAAGATGGAACTGTCCTTAGAATACATTTGGTGTCTGGAATGTCCGTAACAAACCAAAATGGAGGTGTCCAAAGGACACTATACCTATCTGTACTGTTCACAAGCAAGATGGAAGTGTTCTTAGAACGTAGTCGGTGTCCGGAATGTCCGCGATCAATTAAAATGGTGGTGTCCTAAGGACACTATACCTGTCCGCACTGTTCGCAAGCAAGATGGAACTGCTCTTAGAACACACTCGCTGTCCGGAATATCCGCAATTAATCAAAATGGCGGTGTCCTAAGGACACTATACCTGTCCGCAATGTTCGCAAGCAAGATGGAACTGCTCTTAGAACACACTCGCTGTCCGGAATATACGCAATTAATCAAAATGGCGGTGTCCTACGGACACTATACCTGTCTGCATAGTTTAGAAGCAAGATGGAACTGTTCTTAGGACACACTCAGTGTCCAGAATATCCACAATCAACCATAATTAACCATAATGGAGGTGTCCTAAGGGCACCGTACCTGTCCGTACTCTCCATAGAACATCTACGCACATGCGCACCACACCCATAAGTCCTACGAACATCACGGCTGTCCGTAACTGTCTGTCTCATGTGTGTCACACTTTTAATTAGTTTGAGGACCCGAACACTTTCCGTAGAACACCCGCGTGCATGTGCAGGACCATTCCTACACATTTGCGCAGACGTGTTTGCAACATCATCATGTGACCGCACTCACGCTGAGCATGTGTCCTGATTTGCGGACACTGTCCGGGTCCCCGAACATTTAAAAAGTACTTTTTGAGCCTTTTTGGGGTGTTTGATCTGTCCGCGGACAGTGCAGCTGTCCGCAGAGCGTGCACCTGCACCCCTATAAAAGGCCACACCCTAGATCTCATCTTCATTCTGTCTTTCTACTATTGAAGATTGATCTGCTATTGCTGCCTTTGCTGTTGCATCATATAACCTGATGGCATCCATGGCTGCTGTTCTTCCAGCTGGTGCTGCTTCTCACTCAGCACCACCCCCACCCCCTCCGCCACCACCACCTCCCCTAAAGCCTGCAGAGGGAAACAGGTGTGAGGATGTAGAGGAGGAGGATGAAGAGGATGAAGAGGGTGCAATTTTTAGAAGTCTGCGGACAGTTCACGGACATCTAAAATTTTGGGGTGCTAACCTATCAAAACCATTGCACTTTTCTCTGGGAGGAAGTGGTGGCTCTGAAAAGAGCCTTTTGGTGGTGTTTGTTTGTGTTTGAAAAACCTCAAATGGTCAACAGCTACTGCAAAATGGATGGCTATAATTCCAAAAAAGGTTGCAATGCATTTTGTACATTTCTCAGAAAAATCTGATGGCCACCATAAGTAAGATGGACTCCATATCTACGAAAAATGTATGTGCTACGAAACATAATATTTTCATTGTGAAAGAAGGACATGCCAACCCCTCTTAAAAAGGCACAAACAGCCTTATTGACATTGCGCCTCGCTTTCTCCATTTGTGGACCAAATGAAGAAGAACGCAGCCAAATTTGTCTCTGCGCAATACGAGAAAAAATGACTTGAGAATTTGGAAACATGTCCATGACCTTCCCAAGTCCTTCTTTCATTGCAAATTAAAAATAAATTCCAGACACATGTCCTATACTGTTCCCTCCACAATGAATTATAATTATGTCTGGATGATGCTGTGTCTTCAAAGTAGCACAGAGAGGTACCAAGTCCAGCCACTTCATTCCACACACTCCATGCCAATGCACTTCCACATAAGGGAATCCAAGATCTGTAGCTACTCCACAGCGTTCTGCATGCACCTTCAACCGATGCATCCATGAGTCTCCCAAAATCCAGATAATCTGTTTTCTGAAACACACAGTCATAGCTATCTGTTCTTCTCTGAGAAAAAAGAGTTTCTAACAAACACTCTCCTTACACAACACACCCAGTAAACTTTATTGACCAATCCCTTGCTCTACTCATGCTCATTTGCATGCCTATCCACCCCAGATTCCCTGCGTGTGATACGCAGTGTCCACGGACAACCACCATGTCCACGGACATATTGAAAATCTTAGCGTGGTGAATGTAAATTTAAATAGTGTGCCCCATTTCCCCTTTGAGTTTGGCTCTGAAGAGAGCCATTTTTTTTTGCAGATGCTTGACAGACACCTGTTATTTTGTATTTCTTTTAATTTTTCTTCTTAGTTTACTCCTAGAATCTTCACATAACCTTCTCCAGAGCAATCCTTACATTCCAGAACAGCATGGCATTTCCCATAAAAGATAAAGAAATGCCATCTTCTTTAAAAAAAACAGCATTACTAGAATCAATATTCTCATTATTACAGAAGAATATACCAGCTCTAAGCATGAAAGCACACATGCCTCGGTTGATTGCACACCTGATTGCACACCTAGCAATTTTTTGCTGAGGACAAAAAACAGAACTATTGTCCCATATTGCCCTAGGTACTAATCCAGAAAAAATAGGTTGGGCATTTGGAAGGATGTTCATTACTGCTTGAACCAAGTGTTCCAAATCTGCCAACAAAGTAGAGGCACAGACATATCCCAAACGGAAAGCACCACAGTGCAGAACTACCACATGGGGACTGTTCATCCTGCCCATATCTTCACAAACTTGTACAATTCCCTGTACATTGCAATCAGGCACACTGCTCCACACCACCTCCACTCCTTTAACATCGAAATTGTTTGCCACATGCCTGCATTGAGCATACTGCTGTAAACCATGCACAAACATATCTCCAAGCACCAACACCCTTACTTTCTCCACCTCTGCCATCTTCACTACACACAGCCTCTTTCAACACAAATCCACAATCTCAACATCTGATTGGCTAATCCCTACAGTCCCCTGCCCATGCTGGATTTGCTGGAAAACCCCGGATGGGGCACGCCCCGTCCGCAGACAGCTGCGGTGTCTGTGGAACACGTACCTCTTGGACAGCCCTTCTACCCTTTCCACTTCACTCTCTGTGCCATTCCCTCATTGGATACAGCTAAGCAGTCACACAACCATCCACCAATCGCATCCAAGACCTCTACATCTAACTCCATCATCAGAGTTCAGCACTTCAAATGTACTGTTGATCACTCTGAGTACAAGTCTCATATCATTAGAAAGCACCTACTACAAACACTACTGTACAAGTTGCCAAGATTTCTACTTGCAGCTGCATGCATATCCACATGCATGAATACAAACTACAGGTATGCATATTTCCTGCACAGTACATGTACAGCTCTTGTATAAATGCTTATAAAGAGGGTAACTGCCACTTAACCTGGATAACCTACACAATGAACTTACTGTCATTTTTCCCATCTGCTATAATCAACTGTCACTTCCAAACCTGTCTGCTATCAAAATTCTTTTTTTACACACACAGCTATCTATAAAAGTGTAATTTCATATTAAAAGTTGGGAGAAACAACAGTATAATTGTAGAAAAACACTTAGTAGTGTATTATAAAATTACACACAGCCAGGATAAGTTCATACATCGTTATACACTCACACAGATAGACACTATCATTGAAAAGCTCACAGTTGAAATAACACCACTCCCTGTACATCACATCCTTCTGCTTTATTACCCACACCTTCACAAATGCATACATTCTATGCTTTTCTATACTGTTTCTGCCATTTACCTTACAGAAATTGCAAAACAAGTGCATTGTTATTTCGTCTATCTCCTAACATGCAATAACAAAGCCCTAAGAAACCAAGTGAGTTTCATATACTTAGTATTGTATCCATTTGCAAAGCATGTTGAACTAACATATTGTAAGTAAAATATAAAGGCTGCACACAGACAAAGGAAATGGCATGCACACACTATGTTCATCAAACAAGAATACTGCTACAAAAACATAAAAATCAACGTCTAAATTAACATCAGTGCTATAAAGACACAAAATTACTAACTTCTTTCTTTTACAATTGCAGTGAAGACCACTCTCCTGAAAAGCAGCAGCATCTGAAGTACAAACAACAACTCAGAAGAAACGTGCTCATTCCAAACAGAAAAAGTAAGTACAATATTACCATAATATTCTTACTGTTACTGAAACAATCTGTTGGGTTGTTTCATGGAATTTGTGTGCCAAAAAAAAACAGATTTGTGCACCTTTCTGCCCACAAATTCCCATTTCTTAAACAGGGATTTGCAGGCACAATGGCGCACAAATCCCAGTTTTTCAGCGCACACATGACATAACTCAGCCCCTAGAATGTTAGTATTGCAGAACAAATAACTGTTTTAATTCTATACCATTAGCATTACTATTAGTGCTTCTCCTCACCACTAGCTTACTTTCTACTGTCATCTGAACCACAGGATACTAACACACAAATACCAGAATAGCCTTCACAACTAGTTGTAGCTGTCCAATGCACAATGACACATCACCTCATACCTCCTTAACATCATACTCATGCATACATCACACATACAATGCAGAACAGCCCAACCCATACCTTCTTTTTTTTCAACAGACCCCAAAGAATGCCTACCAAAAAGCAAGTCCGTAGAAAGCGACGAAGAAGTAGATCAAATGAAAATAAAAGTGTCCAAATAAGCAGAATTTGTACAAAAAGTTCAAACAAAAGATCTAATAGAGTCATTAAGCGAACCAAAACAAGATTCCAGTACAAAACCTTTCCCTCCTCTTTCAAAATGTAAAACAAAACAGAAAGTGATTGACAAGAATTCAGCTACCACTATTGCTAACATTGCTCCTATAAATCTTGATGTAGTAGCAAGTAACCATACCAAAAAAGAAGTATTTTAGGAATAATATTCCTGCACAGAGTCCTTCAGAATCTTATAAAAACAGGAGAGAAATCATGCACAACCTTTAAAACCTACCGTAGAAAATTAATCTTAAAAGCTCTCATAGACAGTGCAATCCTTCTCAAAAGGAAGTTATTTATTTTAGTGTTAAACATAATGAAACCACTAACAAAACTAAATACTAAATTACAAATAAGACTTCTAAATAAACGGAATGTCAACAAAAATAACTTCATAAATATCTGTGGAGGTGAATGGAGTCACACCACAAGCACAGAACCACATTTCAATGAAGAAGCATACAAAAAAAAGCAAACAAACACAATTGTCGTACATAGCAGTGGACGAGGGTATGAAAAACGTAATAATAACATAATGCAACAAGAAATAGTGCTTACACAAATATCCCAAGAAAACTCATTATCACCTCTCCATTTGACTGAACCAGAACGTCCAGTACACAAATGGCTGTCACGTCAATGTGTAACATTGCCAAAAAATCTTTCACATCTTTATGCCAGTTCCTCAATCAGTAAGTGAAAAGCAAAGACAAAATCAAAATGAAACTACTACAGAATATAGATACCTGTCCATGCGCAAACACACAGGACTACAAGGACATTAATTAGCCTGCATTTCAGCACCTATTTGCAAAAGCACCTTCCATCATATCAAAATGATATCAACACATCATTCAACTATAAGGAATCTAGTCTATAAACTGTACTATGCTAAAAGTCCTGCTTTAGCAGTAGCCAATTTAAATAACAATCTTCTACATGGTACAGCCAAAGACCTACTCGAAGAAATAGAGCATATTCAGAGAAAGTATTTTGGAAGTGAAAGCCACTTACAAAATGCAATAGCTTTACAACAGACTAGCAACAATTGTACAGATGGCAACCTTCTACTACACACATACAAAAAAGAAATACTAACATTTAAAAGTACACCCACTGAAGTACCAAACCATGTGTATGTGTGTGTGCCACAGAACTTTTTATAAAAGTAACACAAAAACTGTAGACGTAACTTACAAAATAGAAGACAATGAAGAAATGGTTTGAATTAGCTCTCTACCTTATAGCAGAAAATGAATACGAAATAACTGACCCCTTAATACTTTGCACTTACTGCACTACAAAACTTGACAACAACCAAACTCCTTCACGTGCTATCACAAATAACTTGAAATTATTCCCACTACCAAAACACCTGCAACAACTCAATGTATATGAGAGCATCATAATTCAAACAGTGCACCCATTTCAAGCAATAATACACCTTCAACCAAAAACAGCAAAATTACCTTCCTCTGAATTAGTGAAAGGCATTTGTGGCAAAGTAGTTTATTTACCATTAGATCTGAAAGAAAATGTGCACACTCTGGGAGTGCAACGTCCAATAGAGCAATCTTTAATTGTCTTGGTAAATGGTGTACTTACAAAAGACAAAATAAATCTGGCAACAACTTGTAGACTTACATAAATTTAGACAAGCCTTGCAATATCTAAAAGACAATAATGAATACTACAAAGAAATTATTATTGAAGAAAACTTGAGGCAAACCACTGAAATAATTCAAGAGGCACCAGAAACTGGTAAATTTGAAATTCTAGATCCTGCTACAGTATCCAATATTTTAGACCATTATACAATTCATCCATTACACTCTAAAGACACCATAGATGATGCACTAGAAACATAGCAATTGGGACAAACCAAAGGATCACCAATCAACATATGGTTAAAAAGTATAGAAGCACATGCTTTTCGTCTAAACTTTCCTACTGGGAAAGGAGGAAGGTAAGATGATAGACCCATTCAGATAACAGCATCGGAATACCACTCATTACGAATGTATTCTGAAGATTCCAGATTTAGACAAAATGCTAATGTGTCGGAGTTGCACACACATTAAAATCAGGTACCCACTTTCAAAATATGTCAGCTACGCAATTACTAAAAAAAGTGCAAGAAAAAGATGAGGTTTTGCAATCAAGCATTACAAATCTGTTAGCAAACATGTGTGGTACTAAAGAGTACTGGTTCTGACGTCATGGGGATGTACGTTGTATGATAAGAACCCTTGGCTCGCCCACTTGGTTTGTTACATTAAATTGTGCAGAATATGCATGGGAAGATTTACATGATTTCCTACGCATATCAAACAAAAACAAAAAAAAACATAGATATACTAACACCTGGACCTTTGCCACTCTTGTAATAAAACTGTTCCTCCCCTCGGAGAAGTGCAACACTTCTTTTGGAGTAAAGAATACCAAGCCAGAGGAGCACCACATATACACATGCTTTTATGGATTAAAGATGCTCCTAAATTTGGTCTAGACAGTGATGCCACTGTTTTACAGTTTTATCGAAATATATGTCACATGTGAAATTCCATCAGAAGCAACAAATCAAGATCTTCATGCACAAATTGTACAATTTCAAACACTCAAATGTGGGAAATATTTTCATCACAATTACAAAAACAAAGGGAAATACTATACCAAATGCTGCTTTGGTTTCCCTGGACCAGTTACCAGTTACCAGTTACCAGTTACAGAAACAGGTGAAGTGAACAACTTCATGTCTTCCATTAGACATAGTGTTAAAGGTAAATCACCTAAGAACACATATTACATAAAAAGAACAGAAAAAGCAAAATATATCAATGATTACAATACAATCATTGCCCTCTTATGGAATGCAAACATAGATGTGCAGTACATTGCAGACAATTCCACTGCAGCTGCACAATATCTTACAGCCTACTTAACAAAAGCAGAAAACACAGAGCTTCAAGGCCACTGGGATGACCTATCATTGGACAAAACACTGTCTCAGAAATTGTACAGTTTAGCCATAAAAATGCACTCTCATAGAGAGTGTGGCTGCTATGAAGCTGCAGATCGTTTAATGGGTACTGCTTTGTATGGAAAATCTGAAAATATAGTATGGCTAAGTCTTGGTCCTGCTAAATCTAGAAAAAGAGTTCTCAAATCATATGGCAACATAGAAACAATAGCCAAAAATGTTCCTAACAGCCAAGACATTTTGAAAAATAATTTACTGGACACATACTACCCAAACAGGAGTACCACTTTGGAAACCATGTCTCTATACCACATAGCCCAAAACTTCACATACAAAAATAAAATAAAATCTGATGATAGTAAAGGTAGATACAGAGTGACAAATTGTGAAGGCAGCGTAGTGAAACTTACCAAACAAAGCTTAATTAATCATATCAGATTGTCATTAAAAACCTCTCAACATAAAGAACTATATTACATGTCCCTGCTACAACTGTTTAAACCATGGAGAAAATAAGAAGAGTTACTAGATATCTATGACTCCTACGAAGATGCTTTCAAAGCAAATGAAAGCAGTATAACCAATGTAAACTTTACACAGTGCAAAACAATGTTGCACAATGGACAGCAAATAACATGGGGGGTCCTGGAAGACTCGCTGCCAGACATGAGTCCTGGTTACAAGAGCCTTGCCCAGAGTCGTTATCTCACTATCTTTCACAGAGGAGAAATATCCTAAACATATCAGTCTTTGTCCTGCACTGGGGCAGTCCAGCACCGAAATGCTAGGCAATTCTCCTCTGAACAAGAGTATGAACAGCAACCCCAGACACATGTTTTGGTCTGGTTGAACCTCATCAGTAGGGTGTAGCTGTGCCTCTCTAAGAATAGTGAGCAAGGGGTCCACGTCTGGTTTCCCCTAGTAACCGAGGGTGAGACCCAAAGTTACTTGAAATATGCAAATAACAAGGGGGTCCTGGGACACTATCTGCCAGACATGAGTCCTGGTTACAAGGGCCTTACCCAGAGTATTTAGCTCACTATCTTTCAGAGAGGAGAAATATCCTAAACATATCAGTCTTTGTCCTGCCCTGGGGCAGTCCAGCACTGAAATGCTAGGAAACAGCATCACGAAGAAGAACTCCAGGCCCAACTAGATAAGGACACTCCCAACAGTATTAAACCTTCTGTAACAGGAAGCCAAGAACCACTGGGACAGCCACTAATAGCAAATGAGGCAGAATTAGAAAACACCATGGGATTCATTACAAGTCAGCCAGTTTGGAAAGAACAGTGGTGGTAATCCGCCACCACCGTTCTTTCCGGACCAGCTGATCTTGAGTTCTGCAGGCGGGAGGTGTCACTCCCGCCCGGTCTGACCTGGCGGGTTTACCCCCACCCGCCTGCAGGTAGACGTGGAAACACCGGCACCATTACAGCATGGTGCCGGTTTTTCCACTTCCTCATTCCCATGGAGTCCTACGGGACTCCATGGGAATGGGGATTTTCCGGGTCACCGGGGTTGTAATGCCCCAGTGATTCTGGGAATCACAGAGGCAGAATGGTAATACGAGTCCGGCAGTAACCTTCTGGTTTTTCCGGCTCGGTTACCTGCGGACTCGTAATGAGGCCCCATGTCTCGCTATGAAGAAGATACAGAAGACTTAACTGCGCTGCAATCAAAACTGAACAATGAGCAGTGTAGCATTTTTGAAGAAATAACAAAAGAAATTGCACATGGAAATAAAGAATGTACCTGCCAAAATTACAAACCTATACTACTGTACGTAATGGACAAGCTGGTTCAGGCAAAACATTCTTAATCAAAATCATCAGCAACTTTTTTCAACAATTGACAAACAACAAACTGTAAGCTGTGGTAACTTGCCCTAAAGGTTTAGCTGCCTACAAGATAGGCGGTGTCACTTTACACCAATTACTACTCCTTCCAGTAGAACACCAAAACAAATTAGAATATTAGAAACTTTCTACAGAAGCTGCAATGGAACTACGCAGAGTGTTAAAACAAATGAAAATGCTACTAATAGATGAAGTGAGCAAGGTATCCAACCTGATGTTGGCTTTGATTCACCTCAGATTACAAGAAGTACTCAAAACAAACTACAAAGAGCTCTTTGGAGGAAAACACATTATTATTTTCGGAGATCTTCAATTGACACCAGTGAAAGGTGAACCTGGTTTTAGAACCTTAGGACACAAACTCTGCCATAACACTGTTGGCAGCATAGGAAATGTTAACCTTTGGCAACATTTCCAATACAGAGAATTAACAGAAAACATGCGCCAGTCTGCAGACCTCACCTACGCCAACATTTGTTTGGTGTACTATCTCAAGAAGCACAAGCAATATTAAAAACCCGGCACATCCATGTACTTTATGGCCATAACTCATGTGCTACTGATGTCATGGAACAATTAGCACACAAAAATGTCAATTGTATGTCCTTGTTGCCAACTCTTGCAAGCTGTTCCAAATTCAATGAAACAATGATGAAAAAAGAAATGCAACCAATAATTGAAATTTGCTCCACAGACAAACTGGACGTACATGGTATGACACTACCCATGTGTCAACAAGCCACAACAAGACTAAATACCTTAGAAAACTCCAACACAGCTGGTTTGGAAATATTAAAAGTATCTTTAAACTGTAGAGTAATGCTTAAACATAACCTTGATGTGGAACAAGGACTAAATAATGGAGCACTTGGTACAGTTGTTGGCCTTCAAGCATACCCACGTGCCAACAACTTTCAGTTTGTCAATACTCTGTTTGACAAACTATCAGAAGTAAAAAGGATAGGATGCTCAACAGCTCAATTCCTTCTTTTCAAAGACATGTATGTAAGCAGAGAACAATTTTCTCTAACTCTAGCATACGCAGTCACCATTCACAAATCACAAGGTCTTACCCTAGATAAAGCATTGATAGATATTGGGAACACAGTCTTTAAAGAAGGCATGAGCTACGTAGCACTATCACACTTAAGTAAACTTGATGGTCTATTTCTAATCAACTTTGATGCAAGTAAAGTAAACACTGATATTCCTTGCATTTTAGAATACAATAGACTAAAAATACCATCTAAAAACCTATCCTGTCCCACAAATAGCAAAACGTTTTAAAAGGAAACTACTTCAAACAGAAATGCAACAGGATCTCACTGCAAATCCTCCAAAGAGTAAAAAAGCTGATACTTCATCAATTACTAAAAACCAAACAAGAATCTACTACTCAAAGTAACTCAGGTACTTCTTCAAAGAAGCAACACACACTCCAAAGAAATGACTTGGACACAAAACTATCTGGTCTATTCAAATTTTCAAATATAACTGATGTAAATTGCTATGCAAATGTAGCCATAAACATTCTATTTCAATTGCCATCAATTGTTGACAATATTTACTTACACAATACAGACCTATTATGTTTACAAATGTTAGTCCTTCATAGAAATACAAACAACAATCCTGACAACACATACAGTGTTCATGCAATAAGACAAGAATTGGACTACTGTGCTGGAATGGTGAAATTCACTATAAACTCACAGGAAGATCCACAAGAATCTCTAATGTACTTATTGCAAGTACTGGAAATCAAAAACATACCTATACATGTAATCTTCCAGATTTCATACATGTGGAAACATACATGCACTCTGTGCAACAATATGGCACAGGAACAAATCCCTAATTAACGCTTTGTGTATGTATCCATACCTAACTGTGAATTTGCTCCATTTCAGCAATTTGTACAAAATGCAAACCATGGCAGATTATGTACTACCTGCAATTCAGATAATCGCTCCACCTTACAAATACAAACACATAGTAAATACGTAATATTAACACTTCTATGTTACAATGCAGATGGTACCAAAAACAACTGCGAGCTGACTGGATTCACTCATAGTCAGATATCACTTGGTAAGAAAACCTTCTCAACAATAGGTATAATTTACCACGCAGGAGCCAAGACCAATGCAGGTCACTACACTGCATATATAAAAAAAAATTGTGGATGGTTTGAATTTAATGATAGTACCATTAGTCTAAAGCAGAGATTATCAGCAAATCTTATAAACGCTTATTTAATCTTCATAAAACCAAAATTTAATAACTAATCTGTACGTAAACATTAACAAAAATTCTATTAGAAAACTATAAACAGTTAGAATACGCCAACATGTATCTAACTGCCCCAACATTCTGCAACAACCAAACAGATAAATCAATACCACTAAATTATAAGGAGAAATAAACAGTTAGAATATGCCAACAGGTATCTAACTGCCCTAAGATTTTGCAACAACCAAACAGAGCGAACAGGGAAGTGTGTCTGCGGAGCGGACATAGATATCACTAATTTTTTGTGACCTACTTTTTGGTTGTTTTAATAAAAACTACTGGTTCCATGTGATATTTTCGCCGCAAAAATATCGCAATTCAAAAATATTGCCATATTTTTGCGGCGAAAATAACACATCGACCCAGCAGATTATATATGTTCAGTGAAAAAACTTTGTTAAAAGGGACGTTATGGTTAAGTTGCGCTACTAAAAACCTATCAAATTCAGTAAAAAAATGTTGTTAAAGGGACGTTATGGTTCAAAGTAAAACCGAAAAACCACTGAAATTCGGCAGTTATGGTAAGATAAGCAACCATAACTCACGCCACCGTGCACTGCTAACACTAACACCCAGGACATCAAAGATGACATCACAAATGTCATTGATGACATCACTGATGACATCACATGGCTGGCTCTCCCTTTTTTTCCTTGAATGACAATTCTAAGCCACATAGTTTTCTTCAGTAACAGTCAGGAAGTAAAAATTGAAAAGGTACTATATTTGTATACTTAGGGTCAAATCATATCATATGAAACATATATATAGCAGAAGACACAGGCTTTATAGGGAGCAATCCTTTCTGTGAATGAAGATAATCATTAGAGTTATCAGCACTTTCTCATAGTTTTATTTTTATTACTATACCTTCCCTGTATATGCTCATATTTGTATACATTGTACTCACACTCCTTTCCTTAGGACGTTATGGTTAAGTTGCACTGGCATCATTTGATACACATACATACAGTAAGTAGCACATTTGAAACAGAGCAATCATTTCTCTGCATAAAGATAATCAGTTAGGTTATGAACTCTTTCTGCTACTACTTCTGCTTTTTTGCTTACTTCTCTGTCCCTGTATATACTCATATTTGAATGTGTTGTGGTCTCTTTGTGTTTTGTCTGTATTAAGTGTAATTATGTATTAAGTGGGTTTTATTAGCTACTTATTACATGTTAGATTATGAATATTGCACCTTCATCATGTATACTGCACACACTGTCTAAATTTATGCATGAGTTGCCTAGTATACTGGATAGAACTTCATAATAGAATGCTATTTATGTCAATGCATTGCTTTATGCACTAATTAGCTCATGATATTTATTCAAATGATCCTTCACACTTTTTGGTCAACCTTATAAGAATCCCTCCTACAGAGTTTTCATGAAAAGTAAATGCACATGTGATGTCGTCAGTGATGTCATCAATGACATTTGTGATGTCATCTTTGATGTCCTGGGTGTTAGTGTTAGCAGTGCACGGTGGCACGAGTTATGGTTGCTTATCTTACCATAACTGCCGAATTTCAGGGGTTTTTCGGTTTTACTTTGAACCATAACGTCCCTTTTAAGAACGTTTTTTCACTGAATTTCATAGGTTTTTAGTAGTGCAACTTAACCATAACGTCCCTTTAACAAAGGTTTTTTACTGAATTTCATATGTTTTTAGTAGCACAACTTAACCATAATATCCCTGACTTTATATACATGTAACATAGAACATACTGAACCCCTAGCTAGTGATTTCGATGTCCGCGGACTACCGCCATGTCAGCGGACATATCAAAAATCTGAGCGTGGTGAATGTAAATTTAAATAGTGTGCCCCATTTCCCCTTTGAGGTTGGCTCTGAAAAGAGCGTTTTTGGGGGGTTTTTTGTAGATGCTTGACAGACACCTGTTATTTTGTATTTTTTTTTTTTACTTTACTCCTAAAATCTTCACATAACCTTCTCCAAAGCAACCTTTACATTCCAAAACAGAATGGCATTTCCCATAAAAGATAAGGAAATGCCATCTTCTTTAAAATAAACAGCATTACTGGAATCAATATTCTCATTATTACAGAAGAACATACCAGCTCTGAGCATGAAGGCACACATGCCTCGGTTGATTACACACCTAGCATTGTTTTGCTGAGGACAAAAAACTGAACTATTGTCCCATATTGCCCTAGGTACTAATCCAGAAAAAAAATACTTTGGCATTTGGAAGGATGTTCATTACTGCTTGAACCAAGTGTTCCAAATCTGCCAACAAAGTAGGGGCACTGACATAGACCAAATAGAAAGCCCCATAGTGCAAAACTACCACATGGGGACTGTTGATCCTGCCCATATCTTCACAAACTTGTACAATTCCCTGTACATTGCAATCAGGCACAGTGCTCCACACCACCTCCACTCCTTTAACATCAAAATTCTTTGCAACATGCCTGCATTGAGCATACTGTTGTAAACCATGCACAAACATATCTCCGAGCACCAACACCCTGACTTTCTCCACTTCTGCCATCTTCACTACACACAGTCTCTTTGAACACAAATCCACAACCTCAACATCTGATTGGCTGATCCCTATAGTCTTCTTTTCATGCTGGATTTGCTGGAAAACCCCGGATGTAGCACGCCCCGTCCGCAGACCGCATAGCTTTTAGAAAGCCCTTCTACCATTTCCACTTCCTTCTCTGTGCCATTCCCTCATTGGATACAGCTAAGCAGGCACACAATACGGAGAACGTCCTCAGAACACCCCCATTTTGTTTATTTTCGAACATTTCAAGACACCACTAGTGTTCTTAGAACACATTCAACTTGCTAGCGAACAATAAGGACAACGTCCTCAGAACACCCCCATTTTCTTTATGTACGAACATTTCAGGACACCGCGAGTGTTCTTAGAACACTTTCAGCTTGACAGTGAACAATACAGACAACGTCTTCAGGCCACCCCCTGCAAACATTCCAGGACCCCACGAGTCTTCTTAGAACACTTTCAACTTGACACCGAATCCATTCTGCTTATTTACGAACATTTCAGAACAGCCGTGTTGTCCGCAGACAAATCAAACACAACAAAAGGGTGTAGCACATAAAAAAAATACAACATTGCACCTATCTCATACTCCCCCACCCTCCCCAAACACTCTTACACACCAACACACTCCACTAAATACAATTTTTAAACCAAGTTTCACCTCGCTGTCCGCGGTCGTCCGCGAATGCAAGATGTCGGGCGCCACCAAAAATCTGACGCGCTCCACGCCCCACGCCGTCCAATCAGCGAAAATGTCGGATGTCCGCGGACATCGCGCAAGCTGCTCGGCCAATCAGGGCATTGTCCGCAGAGTGAACCTGGAAATCCGTCCGCGAAGCGAACGGAGATATCATTAATTGTTTTGCCTTACATTTTGGTCATTTAAAAAAAAACTACTGGACGGATTTACACCAAATTTGCAAAAGCACACTTTTGGGACCAAGCCCCCACTCCTGCTGCAAATTTGGTGTAAATCCGTCCAGCGGTTTCGGCTGAAGGCGTGCGCAAAGTTTTTTCCCATTATGTCTATGGGAAAAAACAAATGTTTTGGGACCCCCCCTATAACTTTGCCCTCCCTGACCAAACCTCTCGAAACTTTGCAAAGAAAATCAGAGTGGGCCATATACTTTTCTTGCAAAGTTTGGTGAGGATTCGTCCAGAGGGAGTGAAGTTATAAGCCACCCATAAAATGCTCTTCGTATGGAAACACCAACTTAACCATAACTACATGGACGCTACTGCGTCCATGTAATATATATATATATTTATATATATATTCAGTGAAAAAACTTTGTTAAAGGGACGTTATGGTTAAGTTGTGCTACTAAAAACCTATGAAATTCAGTGAAAAAACTTTGTTAAAGGGACGTTATGGTTCCAAGTAAAACCGAAACACCCTTGAAATTTGCCATTTATGGTAAGCTGAGCAACCATAACTGGCGCCACCATCGTGCACTGCTAAGACTAACACCCACAACATCAAAGATGACATCACAAATGTCATTGATGACATCACTGATGACATCACATGTGTATGTACTTTTCATGAAATATGTGTACAAGGGATTCTTATTATAATGTTGCGAAAAAAAGTGTCAAGGATCATTGCAATAAATATCATACCCTAATTAGTACATTGAACGTTGCATTGATATAAATAGCACTCTATTATGGGGTTCAATCTAGTATACTAAGCTACTCATGCAGAAACATAGCATTGTGTACAGCGTACAAGATGAAGGTATAATATTCGTAATGTTAATATGTTGAATAATGAAATGATAATTGCTTTCTTAATAGATTTTTGTGTACTGTGAAATATGTAATAAGTAGCTAATATTAGTATTGCATAACTGCATTACTATAGACAAAACACAAAGAGACAAGAACACATACCAATGTGGGTATATACAGGGAAAGTGAATTTAGCAAAAAAGCACAAGTAGTAGCAGAAACAATTCATAACCTAACTGATTATTTTCATGCAAATAAGGCACACAATATGGAGAACGTCCTCACAACACCCCCATTTTGTTTATTTTCGAACATTTCAGGACACCACTAGTGTTCTTAGAACACATTCAACTTGCTAGCGAACAATACGGACAACGTCCTCAGAACACCCCCATTTTCTTTATGTACGAACATTTCAGGACACCGCGAGTGTTATTAGAACACTTTCAGCTTGACAATGAACAATACAGACAACGTCTTCAGGCCACCCCCTGCAAACATTCCAGGGCCCCACGAGTCTTCTTAGAACACTTTCAACTTGACACCGAATCCATTCTGCTTATTTATGAACATTTCAGAACAGCCGTGTTGTCCGCAGACAAATCGAACACAACAAATGCGCCTAGCACATAAAAAAAATACAACATTGCACCTATCTCATACTCCCCCACCCTCCCCAAACACTCTTACACACCAACACACTCCACTAAATACAATTGTTAAACCAAGTTTCACCTCGCTGTCCGCGGTGGCCCGCAAATGCAAGATGTCGGGCACCACCAAAAATCTGACGCACTCCACGCCCCACGCCATCCAATCAGCGAACACGTCGGACGTCCGCGGACATCGCACAAGCTGCTCGGCCAATCAGGGCATTGCCCGCAGAGTGAACCTGGAAATCCGTCCGCGAAGCGAACGGAGATATCACTAATTGTTTTGCCTTACATTTTGGTCATTTTAAAAAAAATACTGGACGGATTTACACCAAATTTACAAAAGCACACTTTTGGGACCAAGCCCCCACTCCTGCTGCAAATTTGGTGTAAATCCGTCCAGCGGTTTCGGCTGTAGGCGTGCGCAAAGTTTTTTCCCATTATGTCTATGGGAATGGGAAAAAACAAATGTTTTGGGACCCCCCCTATAACTTTGCCCTCCCTGGACCAAACCTCTCGAAACTTTGCAAAAAGAATCAGATTGAGCTATATACTTTTCTTGCAAAGTTTGGTGAGGATTCGTCCAGGGGGAGTGAAGTTATAAGCCACCCATAAAATGCTCTTCGTATGGAAACACCAACTTAACCATAACTACATGGACGCTACTGCGTCAATGTAATATATATATATATATATATATATATATATATATATATATATATATATATATATATATATATATTCAGTGAAAACATTTGTTAAAGGGACGTTATGGTTAAGTTGTGCTACTAAAAACCTATGAAATTCAGTGAAAAAACTTTGTTAAAGGGACGTTATGGTTCCAAGTAAAACCGAAACACCCTTGAAATTCCCTTGAAATTCAGTGATGTCATCAATGACATTTGTGATGTCATCTTTGATGTTGTGGGTGTTAGTCTTAGCAGTGCACGGTGGTGGCGCGAGTTATGGTTGCTTAGCTTACCATAACTGGCAAATTTCAAGGGTTTTTTGGTTTTACTTGGAACCATAATGTCCCTTTAACAAAGTTTTTTCACTGAATTTCATAGGTTTTTAGTAGCGCAACTTAACCATAACGTCCCTTTAACAAAGTTTTTTCACTGAATTTCATAGGTTTTTATTAGCTCAACTTAACCATAACATCTCTTCACCAAAGTTTTTTCATTGAATTTCATAGGTTTTTATTAGTGCAACTTAACCATAACGTCCCTTTAACAAAGTTTTTTCATTGAATTTCATAAGTTTTTATTAGCTCAACTTAACCATAACGTCTCTTCAACAAAGTTTTTTCATTGAATTTCATAGGTTTTTATTAGTGCAACTTAACCATAACGTCCCTTTAACAAAGTTTTTTCATTGACATTCATAGGTTTTTATTAGTGCAACTTAACCATAATGTCCCTGTATACATATTTTTTCTCACTGAATTTCATAGGTTTTTATTAGTGCAACGTCACCATAACATCCTTTTCAATAGATAAAGACCACTAGCATCTTAGGTCTTCAAAGTGGGAACCCCGGGTGGTAAAAAAAAGATTTTTCTTCCCAAACCGCTACGCCTGCTGCGTCCCAGTGTAGGAAGGAAAATCTTTTACCAAGATGGCCACAATGGAAAGGGAAGGCGGGGTGTATAAAGAGAACACAACAGGGCATCAGCGGGGGGTGGGCGGGAAAAGGAGGGAGACACGGGGCATGAGCAGGGGGTGGGGTGGAACAGGGGAGACACGGGGCATGAGCGGGGGGTGGGGGGAACAGGAAAAACACGGGGCATGAGCGGGGGTGGGGGGGAACGGGAGGGAGACACGAGGCATGAGCGGGGGGTGGGGGGAACAGGGCACCCACGGGGCATGAGCAGGGGGTGGGGTGGAACAGGGGAGACACGGGGCATGAGCAGGGGCCCTGTAGCAGATGACATGCAGGAGGAAGAAGATGATGTAGTGGAGGAAGAACCTACTATGTTGGGTGGGCAAAAGGAGTCATGGGTGTAGAGGTTTTTCACCAGCTTGGGAGGGGTGCCAAAGACTCAGGCTGCTCCTCTGTGCTGCACTGAGTGCACAATCGTACTCAGTCATGGCCTAAAGGGGAGGTAATCCTTTGGCACTACCTCCATGCACCACCACACCTGTACCTTCCACCTGGCTGCCCTGAGAAAGGTGATTCCCTTCTCGGGAGTTGAATAACATTTCCCACTACACCCTCTTCAACCACTCCTGTCACCACTCGGGACACTGCTGTGGGGCAGAGGGTCCCTCCTGCCATTTCACAGGCCATAGAGGAGGCTGTTGACACATACCTTTTGTGGTCAACAGTACTTTGCATGTACTATGACACGATCATCTGCCGGAGGGAGGGAATCTGATGCTCCTTTGAGCCGGTAATAAAGGCACATGAAAAAGATTGCCCCCTACCTTTGTTTTTTTATATATATATTTAAAGTAGTAAAACTCTATAAGAATATCTAACATTTTCATTAACATTACATTCTGTGCTAATGGAAATTGTAGACAATCTGTATATCAAAGTAAAAAAGGTGACAGTAATACATTTCTGTCCCAACCCCTTTTCTCTGCCATAAAAAATTTCAACATAAAGTGTAACATGCGTAGGGGATGTTTAACCATTTGATGGCTTTCACCCTTCCTCCTCATAAAACACCATCCTTAAAAATGACTCACCACACTTGCCCACAATTATACAGCCCACAGACACTAAAACTGTCCACAGGTTTAATGGAAAAATAAAGGGAGAGATTGTTATCTCAATTTACTTCTTTTCATACTACAATATTGGCTCTTAAAATAACCTTTTTTGTGGGTTTATGTACTATATCTTCTAACAAATGTCTTACTTCTTTCATTTTCATTTCTATCACAAAACCAGTTTAAAAGCATTCTGAACTCGAAAAGAAAAATCTATTTTTCAACATCTGTTCAATGTACTCTTCGGAAAATGTTTTATATTCTCATTGTGGAAACATGGCATCCTAAATCTTTTAAAAATAAATCACATGCAGCATTATTAACATTCCGCCTGGCTTTTTCAATTTGTGGACAAAACAAGTTTGAACTTTTCCTCATTTGCCTTTGAGTAATCCATGATAATTGTCATAGCTGGAAACAGTTCCATTAATCTTCTAACAAATGTCTTACTTCTTTCATTTTCATTTCTATCACAAAACCAGTTTAAAAGCATTCTGAACTCGAAAAGAAAAATCTAATTTTCAACATCTGTTCAATGTACTCTTCGGAAAATGTTTTATATTCTCATTGTGGAAACATGGCATCCTAAATCTTTTAAAAATAAATCACATACAGCCTTATTAACATTCCGCCTGGCTTTTTCAATTTGTGGACAAAACAAGTTTGAACTTTTCCTCATTTGCCTTTGAGTAATCCATGATAATTGTCAGAGCTGGAAACAGTTCCATTAATCTTCTAAAGGTATCTTCCATAGCATACTGCTAGGATATTCCAGTAACATATCCTTAACTGTTGCCTCCACAATGTAATATTATTATATTTGGATGTTTGAAGTGTACAATATTTTCACACAAGTGTAATCATGCCTTCTAGTTCCAACCAGTTCAATCCACAAACTCCATTCCATAACACTTCCACTCCTTCAAGTCCAAGATTTTCAGAGATGCCAAGGTTCCCTGCATACACATTATACCAATGAATCCACACATCTCCTAAAATCTGCTTCTTAATAGCCATGCTTCCAGCAGGTCACACAAGAAATTAAATTCATCCTACCCTGTGCTCCTGTACACTTCACTCCTCCTCCACAACCATGAAACCTGATTGGATGATCCCCAGCGTACATGGAAACCCACACATGTATGTGGTCTCTGCAGTCCTATTTTCATGCAGGGCATCATTAAAGTACCCGGATGGTACGTGCAGTTCCACAGACTATCGAAGACATCATCACAGAGGACAGCCCTTCTACCCCTTTTACTTTATTATTGTAACACTCCCTCATTGGCTACTTTTAAACAGTCACTCATCCATCCACCAATCACATCCAAAAACTCTACATGTAACCATGTCAACTCATTTCAACACTTCAGATGTACATTTCAAATCTGAGAGTACATATGTCCTGTGTAAAAAACTACTGTGAAACTGTCCCAGATTTCGATTTGTAGATTCAACAATATCTACATCTAAGAAGACATAGTACAGGTAAGCTTCTATTTTTAAAACTATTCTTTACCACCTTTTTAAATATATATACAGGGTCGCTACTGCTTACCATATAATACACATATCAATAAACATATCCTCTTTTTAACCACTGCTATCAAATGCCATGTATTAGCAAGATTGTACACCACTGACACCAAGTGGCAGTTACTTACATGTAGTGACAACATACTCCACCTGTTCACACCAAGTGCCACTTGAGAGTATTCTAGAAATCTTTTGCCACTTCAGTTTCCTAATTTGTAAAAAAAAATTACACATGGTGGGGCTCCAATTGCACTTATGTATTGTATAATTTTCAATAAAATGCTGCTAAAAGGATACATTTTAAAAAGAACAGCATTTTTGCTTAAATATACATATACATATACATGTACAGGCCGATTCATGTAATTCCTCACAAAAGTGTTGCGTGATAAAATCAATTCCCGTGCACAGCGTATTCATGGATTCTTGCCTCCAAAAGCAGACGTGGCGCAGAGTGGCGCAGCGACCCTGCAGCAGCGCCAGTTACGCCCCCAAGAACGCCCTCGCGCAAGGAAAAGCCATCAAGATCGCAAAACCATCGCAAAGGGCTGCGCCAACACTGTACCAGTTTACCGGACTGGCAAAAGCAGGGAACACGTACTACGGGTGTCGGGAACACGCGTGCGCGAGAAGAATCACACGTGATCGGGCCAGGGGGAGCGTGTGCGTGTATTTCAGGGGTGTGCGAGAAGTTCTACACGTGAATGGCCTGGGGGCGTGTATTTCAGGGGTGCACGGGAAGTTCCACACGCGAATGGCCTGGGTGCGTGTATTTCAGGGGTGCGCGGGAAGTTTCACATGCGATTGGGCTGTGTGCGTGTATTTCAGGGGAGCGCGGGAAGTTTCACACGTGATTGGGCTACGTGCGTGTATTTCAGGGGTGCGCGGGAAGTTTCACACGCGATTGGGCTGCGTGTGTGTATTTCAGGGGTGCGCGGGAAGTTTCACACGCGATTGGGCTGCGTGCGTGTATTTCAGGGGTGCGCGGGAAGTTTCACACGCGATTGGGCTGCGTGCGTGTATTTCAGGGGTGCGCGGGAAGTTTCACACACGATTGGGCTGCGTGCGAGTATTTCAGGGGTGCGCGGGAAGTTTCATACGAGATTGGGCTGCGTGCGTGTATTTCAGGGGTGCGTGGGAAGTTTCACATGCGATTGGGCTGCGTGCGTGTATTTCAGGGGTGCGCGGGAAGTTTCACACGCGATTGGGCTGCATGCGTGTATTTCAGGGGTGTGCGGGAAGTTTCACACGCGATTGGGCTGCGTGCGTGTATTTCAGGGGTGCGCGGGAAGTTTCACACGCGATTGGGCTGCGTGCGTGTATTTCAGGGGTGCGCGGGAAGTTTCACATGTGATTGGGCTGCGTGCGTGTATTTCAGGGGTGCACGGGAAGTTTTACATGTGATTGCGCTGCGTGCGTGTATTACAGGGGTGCGCGGGAAGTTTCACACGCGATTGGGCTGCGTGCGTGTATTTCAGGTGTGCGCGGGAAGTTTCACATGCGATTGGGCTGCGTGCGTGTATTTCAGGGGTGCGCTAGAAGTTTCACACGCGATTGGGCTACGTGCGGCGGGTATTTCAGGGGTGCGCGGGAAGTTCCACACGCGATTGGGCTGCGTGCAGGTATTTCAGGGGTGCACAGGAAGTTCCACACGCGATTCCATCAGGGTACGTGTATTACAGGGGTGCGCGGGGAGCACCACATGTGAATTGCACATGTGGGTCCTCCCAGGTGTTCCCTCTACACCCTCCACGGCCCCTGCAGGTGGCTCACACCACAGGGGTCTACCCGGCACATGTCCTGCAGGCACCCCATCCACCATGGCCATGCCCCCCAGCCAACCCACATGTCAACTTGCACTACTGCTCACCAACGCATGTCCCCCTGCACCCCCAGCCACCAGGGGCACCCTCCACCAGGCCCCCACCCATGTCTCCCATCCCCCCACCCCCCAGCACTGCGGGGCAACCACCAGCAGGCCCCCACCCATGTCCAAATCATGTTCCCCACCCCCCACCCCCAGCACTGTGGGGCACCTGCCAGCAGGCCCCCACCCATGTCCAACTCATGTCTCCCACCCCTCCACCCCCCAGTACTGTGGAGCACCTGCCAGCAGGCCCCCGCCCATGTCCAACTCATGTTCCCCAACCCCCCACCCACCAGCACTGTGGGGCACCTGCCAGCAGGCCCCCACCCATTTCCAACTCATGTCTCCCACCCCCCCAGCACTATGGGGCACCTGCCAGCAGGCCCCCCCATGTCCAACTCATGTCTCCCACCCCCCCAGCACTGTGGGGCACCTGCCAGCAGGCCCCCACCCATGTCCAACTCATTTCTCCCACCCACCCCCACCCCCCAGCACTGTGGGGCACCTGCCAGCAGACCCCACCCATGTCCAACTCATGTTCCCCACCCCCCCACCCCCAGCAGTGCAGGGGCACCCTCCACCAGGCCCTCGACTATGTCCCATCCATGCCCCCCTGCACCTGGGTCCCAACAATCCACAATTATGTCCGTAATGGCCATCCTCTCCTGCCAAAAGGCCCAACCAACTATCACATCCACCCACATATCAAAGGCAATTACATGTTACACACCCAATGTAAATAATGCAAATGAACACATGTCTGTCACACACAATGGTTGCAAGTGAATGTTAAAACACCCAACATGACATGCATGAAAGCAATGAGATGATACGACACATAGAAGGATGAAAATAAAAATGTATTGAAAATCAACTTGAATGGAAAATAAAATGAGAAAAACCACAAAGCAAAACAACCAAAAGAAGATGAATGTCCATGAAAAAAATCAAAAACAAATCCAATCCAAAGTCACAGTCAGAAAACTAATCCAAGTGTAAATGATAAACAAAAACCATTGCTCCATGGCGATGAAAAAAATCCAAAAAATAAAAGAATCCATTGAAGAACTATTTACAAGATAATCCCGGGTCCATGAGCCCAACCAAATGAAACCTAACTATGACAACTAACTAAAAACTGAACTATATACAAAAATGTGGCGCATTGTCCAATCGCAACCAAATAAAAAAAAAAAATTAAAGGAAGCCTAACACTAACTATATAACTATATACAAAGGCGGCGGGCAAGTCCAGCGGCTCACTCCGTGGTGTTCCGGGCCAGGGCATCATCGAACGCCTGTTCGATGTCCCGGTGGCGGTCCTGTTCCATGGTCCCGAGTGTCTGCACGGACGACGCCGTCTCCTCCTCCAACATCCTGCGGATTGCCTCGAGGCACTCGGTCCACCTCAGGGCCCTCCGCATGGAGTTCTCCGCCCTGACCATTGTGAGCCGCGCCTCTTCTGCCCGTCGCCGCTCCGCATCTATATGCTGGCCCAAATGCTGCCACATGGAAGACACTTCCCATCCTGGGTCCTTCTGCCCTCCGGCCGATGCCTGCCCCTCCGTTGTTGATGGCCCCGAGCCATGATGCCTCCCACGTTGACTCCGCTGCTGCCTCCGACGCCACTGCCTCTGCCAGCACGACGGCATCCAGGCTGATGGAATCCACCGACGCCGTCGTGCATGTGCCCTGCCTGATGATGACGGAACATCCTCCATCTGCTGGGGTACAGTTGCTGTGGTGTCCACCCCTGCTGGACCTCTGACTCCCGACTGTGGCAGGGATGGGATCCCCACCGAGCTGGCTGCATTGGTCAGGGCAGGTCCACAGGGGGCCCTGGTGGCATCAGGGCCGGAAGACGGCAAGGAGAACGACTGGCGTATAGTCTCCACAGAGGAGGATAGGGCCGCCAGATTGGCCGACACATGTAGGAAACCCCCGAACAAGGACGATCCCAATTGGGCCACGTCGGAACGGTGCTCTTCGTGATGACGTGCGTGCTCCTCCTAGGAAACACGCATGGCATCACGAATCACAGCCCTGCGCATCGCAACCCCAATCAGGACCTTCTCCATACGGCCAGGGGTCCCCTCATCCGCAGGTGGAGGGGAGTCAGATGACATGGACATCCCCTCTGGTGCATGGTGGTGCACCCACAGGGTCAGGGACAGCGACATGCACAGGCCCCTCCACAGTGACCTGTGCTGCCTCCTGCCCCTGCCCCTGGACTGCACCACTTGCACCAGCAAGGATGTCCCCACCAGGCCCCATGTGCGCCTCAGTGGCGGCCTCCTCCTCCTCTGTGGAAACCACCAACCTGGATGGCTCCTCACCGTCTTCCACCGTAGCAGGCCCTTGTGGGGGCTCACCCACCCCTTCCGCTGCAGCCGTGGGGGCATCCCCGCCGCCTTGCTCCACAGCGCCGTCTCCACCCTCTTCTTCACTAGCCGCTGCGTAGAGGGAGACATAGAACACAAGCATCAGGGTACTGTACAATGGTCCCCTAGACAGGAAGCAATAGCAGATGAGTGCCACTGTCAAAGTGCACTTCCATCATGTCCCTCCACAACACATGTGTCAGTCCAGGCAAAACACACGCAGTGACAGTCATGGTGCATGCCATGGACATTTCCATACATGTCCAATGGACTCTCGAAACATACAATGTAATGGAACATTAACAGGCCGATTCATGTGCTTCGAAAGCTCTGCAAACATGCCCCTGCATAGGAATGCTAAACAGCTGAGCACATTGTTTGTCTTTTAACTTAGAGCCTTGAAGTACTGGCACAAACATAGCTAATTTGTAACTTAGGTGCCTTCCTTTCTCCTTGGGCTCTCTTGTCCTTTCCGTAGCTAATTGTGAATGTGCACCTAGACGATTAAAAGGAAGCACAATTCATGGCATATACGGTTTTCAAAGACACAGCTACTGAGTTAAAATGCAAACTGACCTTTTAGTCTGGAAATAACATAGATAATGTAGTGCAAGGTATGTTACCTTGTGTTAGGAGCACAATATACTCCTACACCCCACTCCACTCTGTTACCAGACAGTACATTGTCTGAGAGATGACGCAGAGTGTTCCAGCATGAGTTACTATGGTGAAATGCCCACATCTGTAGGTCATGAACCCTCATCATGTGATGGGTTTGAACACATTCGCCATGTTTTTCAAGATGTATGAAGTATGCTCACCTTCTCTATCCATGTACACATGCATTGATGAATTTAGGTCTGCTTAAGTGATAATAAACTGTTGTTTATATATTTGTTCCTCGTGACTGGTGTGTCTTCATTTATTTGCAGAAGCCAAATACATTTGGACTAACATTATGTTTGGGTTTTAAGTGCATTCATGGTCCTGCCCTGGCATACCTGACTTCAAAAATTCAAATGTATTGCCCACATTGACTACTTCGATCCACAGACCAGTGCCTTCTGACAGCTCCGCTTGTCAAAACGACATCCTCAAGAGCTAGGTGGTTCTCTTCTTTTGGACCTCGGTCCTCAAATTCTTCTCTTTATGTAATCTGTACTTCCAATTTTGAGAGTCTTGTGTGACATCCTGTGTAGTTTATGCGAATTTGCATCATCGCATCAGAACGTGTAGATGCAGTTTCTGCTGGGACCCTACGGGGTATGCACTTTACAAATGTAAATCAAATCAAATCGAATCACCCAAAAATATGCAGACTAACTATGGCCACAACAATACCCTTCAACCATTTTATAAATACTGTATGCACTTCAATAATACCATTCCACCATTTGCAAATACTACATACCCCCCCTATAATAGCCATAATTAATATGCACATATTACTCTGGCCATGGACAGTGTCCAGATTCTTGGGGGCATAGTCTATGGCCATGGCCCCAATAATCTGGACACTGGCCATGGCCACAACAATAGAACTCAACCCTATCACAACCACTGACATTACACGATCAAGATGTGCTGTAACTATAGTCTTTGAACATTAAAAATGTCTGCGGACAAAGAACTTGGTGAAAAGATCCAGGTGGCATGGGCGTGTCCGCGGACTTCCGCAGGGTCCGTGGACGTCATCACAAAGGGGAGTCCTTCTACTCTTTTTACCTTCATCTCTGTAACACTCCCTAGTTGACTACTTTCCAAAAGTCAAACATTAATCTGTCAATCCCATCCAAAAACTGTACATGAACCCTCCTACTCACTGCACAGATGTGCCCTGCAACTCTCAGAGTGCAGTTTTCCAGTCATTCAACTACTGATCCGATTCCAATTTGGACATCTAATAAGGTATTTTTACCTTTTTTTATATCTATAAATAAACATCTCCATGACAAATCCTCTTTTTTAACCAGTGCTATGAGATGCCATATATTGCCACAATGTTCCACCTCCTTCGTTCACATGCTTTTAAAAATAGTCATCCCTGCTCATGCTCCTATATATTATCACTGTTTCTCTCAGATGCTATTAAAATAGCCATCCCTTCTCACACACCTATACTTTCTCAGTAATTTCAGTCAGAAGCTATCAGAAATAGCCATTGCTGCTCCCACACCTATGAATACTCATTGTTTTACTCAGATTATATTAAATATAACTATCCATACAATGCAAGACATTTCCCTGCATCTAAGCCTACACTATTTTACAAGCAATGCTACCAGATTACATATAGTGGCAACATGTTACACCTTTTACAAATACTGTTTCCTTACTGATAAAAAAAGGTACAAATAGTGGGGAGTGTAAATCACCTATACTTTTTTTTTACTCTCAATAAAATGCTATTCATTTTTTTTTAAAACAGCAGCATTCATTTTCAACTATTTCCCTTGTTCTACACAGATTTCTTTGGTATACCACTGTCTACCTAAAGTAGTCTAAACAATCAGACTTAAAACAGATCAGAAACAGCAGGCGCAATATGCCAGATTGTAAAACATGTCTACGAGCATTAAGACTGCTATTTAAATGCAATGTTTTTTTCAATCTACCATGGATTGTTTTTCCCAATGAACCAATGATTACTACATATTAATACAACATCAGTGTACCACGCACACATGTAGTTCCAAACATAGTACATACAATGTACCACCATGATAGTCATTGCAACAACTACACAACCATGCCCCCAACATTGTACACATTATCCATGATCACAACTATACTCATCCACCACGGTTTAACATTTCCATACACACAACTATACACTTTAGCCATGGTATAGCCACTTTACATAATTCAACAACTAACAAATATATTTCTATTCCAAACACACACATATTACTCACACTCTCCACTTTCATATAAAATATACTTACACACAGAGCCCCTCCCAGTCCCAATTACTTCCTTCGATATATGTCTGTGTCCCCTGCCCCCTGCTCAGAATACGGGCATGGAGAGTAAAATTGAGTGCAGACCCGGCGGCACCAACACACACGTTTTCACCTATAAAAACATTTCCAACTCCAGATGTTTTTACACTGTGCTGTTGGTGGAAGAGGTCTGTGGTCCACAGATCAAATATGGCAGCTGTTTCAAAAACCTTGGTTTAGGTCATGTTTTTCAATAATCAATCACTGCATGAGTTTGACATCCGCAGACATTACGCTGACCCCTGATTGGCCCAGTCAGGAAACAAGTCCGTGCACCACAGCAGACATTACACATTTTTGTGGCCCTACTTTTTGGCCATTTAAAAAAAAAGACTGGACCAATTTACACCAAATTTGCAAAAGCATGCTTTCAAGACCAGGCTGCCGCTCCTTGTGCACATTTGCTTGGTGCAAATCCATCCAGCAGTTTGGGCTGTAGGCATGAGCAAAATATTTTTCACTGTAAGTATATGTGGATTTCAAAGGTTTTGGGACCCCCCCAATAACTTTTCCCCCCGTATTTGTAAAATGGCAACCAAGATATAACTCATCCCGAAACTGCTCTTCCTATGGTTTTATCAACTTAACCATAACTACAGGGCTGCTACCACAGGCCCTGTAACAAAGTATGAACCTAGCTGGGAAACAAAAGGGTGCAGTGTATAGGGGACCCAATGAGATCTTTTCAAGGAGGCTGTGGGGGTAGCAGAAGAACTGGGATTGGAAGTAGTGGTACACTGGAGAAGACACTTCACAGGGAGACACGCAGTATTGAGGGCACCAGTCAGCAAGATGTTCTTTGAAGAGAAGGATCTTCAGGTCCTCTCTGTAGAGTAGCAAGTAGTATGGTGGGTGCCAGCCTTTGCTGCACTGGTAACATGTTCCAGAGAGTGTAGCAGGAAAAGGAGTGCTTCCTGTTATTTGTGCGGGTCTTTGTTTCTAGTCTGCCGATGTCATGGCTTCTGGTGGTACAATGGGCTTGGGAGATGGTTTCACAGACAGTTGGAGTGGTAAACCTATGGTACAATTAATTTAGATAGAAGAAATGTTGGATATTCTGTTCAATTTAAAAACATACTTTTCATTCGTTCATTTTTCATCTTTGTTGTTGTTATTGTAGTGAGTTATGTGTTTTAGTGCAAAATGTGAAATGGACTGTTTCCTTTATTGAAAATTAACTGTAGCTCAACTGGTAAATCTTGCTCAAACAGGGTATTGCTGAACCACTCAATCTCAAAAGTGCAAATAAAAATCTGTCCCGAAAACATTCATCTAGTGATCAACTCCTCAATATTTACTGATAGAAATGCACAAATCAAAACTGATTCATCAGCTGTATTCTTAAGCCAAGTTCAACTAGAAATTACATTAGAATTTGATATCCTAAAAATAGTATTACATCAGTTGGATTTGGAAAATGTCATGAAAGCCATCCTGGAATAGAGCAACAATAATGGGTGACCACTTTTGTTCTCTTATTAGAGCATATCAGATTAAGGCGGCCAGACATGAGAAAGTCACCCATTTCACATCAGACCAAATTCCTGAGTAACATATTGTGATGGATTAACTCTGGAAAACAGAAAAATATCAACAGAGGGTCATATTAAACATATTTGTACGGTGCAAGGCCTACCTGGAGAGAACTACTGCTAAGGGAAATGACAACAAGTATTGGCAAATGGAAAAAGTGTTGATTTATGCCTAGGCATGGGATAGGCTTATGCAAGGCACTGACATGTTATCTTATGTTATATTATGTTAAGGGTTCTTGCACCTGTGGTGTGCTCTTGGCAGCTTCAATTCGGTGTACATCGTTCGCTGACCATAGGTGTGAATTTCGGTTGGTAGAGCCATGTTCAGTTGTGTGAGGCTACGCGTGGTTTGTTTTGTTGGTGTATTTAAAGTGTGTGCGGTTTGTAGTGCTGTAGAGGTATGATGTGTTCAGAGGTGTATGCAGAAGATTTCCTTTTTTAATTGTGGTTGGTTTGTGGCAATACCCTATATTACCCCCTCAGATCCGACTCCCTGCAGCACATATTCCTTCCTATGTTGTACATTGTGGTATGATACCATTTTTTTTATTATTTTTATTTAATGTTTTATGGTTAAAATGTTCTTAACTTTTAACAGAAAATGATACAAAACATCCTTCTAAAAGAAAAGCAAGGCTCCATCTTGGGCCGTCTAAATTTGTGTCCCAATTTGCTGGCCTAATGGAGGGAACATAATAGACGGGGTAGGAATACCATGGAGATGAGTTTCAGTTAAGTTGGGTTGATCAGTTAATTGACCGTTGTAATTGGCCAGTTCCATTGTCCATCTGGTCGATGCCCAGTCAATCTGCCGTCTTCCTTACCAAGAGATGTTCAATAAATTTGAGCACCTCGAGTGTTTTTCCCAGTTTTTCCATTGTCATCAGTCTCTTCCAATATCGTCTTCTGTATCTGCGGTAATGCGTGTGACAAAGTCTCCCAACCATAGCTTTCCTTTTTCCATTAGTTTTGGGCAGGATAATGCCAGGTGCCTGGTTGATTCAATTAGATTGGGATTTTGCAGTATCGACACTTTGCGTCTTGTGGCTCAATCAATTTTCGTTGGAGTTGCACCTCTTTGGTTGGTAGAATATTGAGTCTACAGCGCATCAGAAGGTCTCTATAATGGGACGACGGAAATCTCCTCAAATAAGGTGGGAGGTTGTTTAATGCTTTCTGCTCCCAGATGATATTGTGGCATAATTTATTTTCCTGTTTCCGTATGCTCGTCTCATCCCAATCGTTTTCTTGTAGGATTTTCTTTGCTTTGTTCAGATTTATTTTTAGAGTCTCTTCTTTTATATTGTACTGCGCTAGAACCATCAAACATTTGTTCTTCCATAGTTGCCGAAGTTTATTTCTTTCTCCACCCGATGTTTTTGCCAAGATCTCAAAAGGCGCTGGTGGAGAGTCCAAAATACACTTCCTATAAAAGGAAATGGTTTTCCACAGTACTATCGATCTTAGAGATTCTAGTCTTAGTTCCTGCCTTATTGTTAAAATTGCCAGACAGTTTGGCAGTCTTATGATCCTCTGCCAAAAAAAAGCTTCAATGATATCCCAGGTTTCCCACTTCTAGTTGAGCAGAGATTCAGCGCCGTATCTCAGGGTAGCCACCACTTTTTGTTTGTAAAAGGCCCAAATTGGGATTGTGGAGTATTTCCCACATCTTCTGTGGAGAGTTATTCCCTGATTTATTAATTTTACCAGTTTGTCTCTGATCAGGTTATATTGGCCAATCTCGTTTACATTTTTGTTTATTCTTATTCTGAGATAGATCATTGACTCAACCGTTTCCAGGTTTTGGTTGTCAATTGACCATAAAAAAAGGTCTTTCTTTTTGATTTCAGCCATCTGGATGACTTAATTATTAAGACCACGGATTTCTTTATGTTTGCCTTCATTTTATTTCTATCAAGGTAATGTTTAAATTCAGTAATACGGCGCTGCAGACCAATGGCTGTTTGATCAATGAAGACCACGTCATCAGCATAGAGAATCCAAGACAGCTCCTCATCGTTTATTTTCTGTGGAAATGCTCTTATCCTGCTCTGGGATTCCACCATATCAGCCAGATATAAAATGAACAGGAAAGGAGGCAAGGTACAGCCTTGCTTGATTCCCTTATATGTAGGAATTTTTTCCGTGGTGGCGCCTCCTTTTGTTGTTATAATTTGAATTGATGTATCCGAGTATAATTCCTGATTTGCTTCCATAAACTCCTCCGGGCAATTCCAGCTCTTCAATTTTGTCCATAGGAGCGCTCTACTGACTCAATCGAAAGCTTGCTCCCCATCTATGAAGCCAAGATATAAGTTTGTTTTGCTTTCAAGGGCTCGGAGCTTTAGTACATTAAGGATGAATAGGTTCAGGGAGGTTCCAACCCCCGTCACAAAGGCCGTTTGTCGTTTATATAATAGGCCTTCCTTAGTTGCCCACTTTTTGAGATCTCTTAGGAGAATGGAGGCAAATATTTTTCCGATTGAGTTCAGGAGGGCAATTGGCCTATAATTCTTGGGATCTTCTCGATCTCCTTTTTTGAATATGGGCACTACCAACGCCTACTTCCATTTTGATGGAATGGTTCTAGTTTTCTTTATTTGATCAAAGAGCTGCATAATGAAACTCGGCCACTCGTCCACGTTTTTCTTTCAATAATTGATTCGAAATACCATCGGGGCCCGCTGCTCGCGAGGAGTTTAGCTTTTTAATGATGCCCTGGATGTCTTCATAGTCATAATCAATTTTCCAGGGAGTTTTTTCCTTTTTGATAGGGCCTAGATGTATTTCGTCTCCAATGCTTGACTTGAACAAGTTAGTATAGTGCTCTACCCATTTCTCTATCGAGACCTGAGAGATAGTCACAGCTGATTGGAGCTCAGCGCCTTTGTTAATAATCTCCCAGAGGCTGCGTGTATTTGCTGTTTGTAGCACTGCTAGCATCGTTTCTGCGTCACATCGTGTGCCCCATATTCTCGATGAACGTTGCCAATTTTTGTAAGATTGCTTACATTTCCGAATGAGTTCTTCTTTATTGGGATGCAGACTTTGTTTTTACCTTCTGAGCGACTCTCTGTACTCTCTTTTTTTCCCCACCAGTTCTGCATTATACGCATGTTTCCGAGTTATTAAGGGTTTAGTGTGCCCTTTGTTCTGGACTTCAAACTGTTTTAGTAACCATATGTATTCCACCTCATTTGTGTTAATTCCCACGTGATCTTTATAGCCCTCCACTAGTTTCCCAATTGTAGGTTGTTTTATACGCAAACGATTTCGACCTCCCATCACTTCCACTTGGGGTTTAGGTAGACTTGATGTTCTCCCAGATTCCCAATTGAGTTCAATCTCCAGCAGGGCATGCTCACTGGTAGTTTGTTTCTTGACTTTCATGGAGTTAATCCAGCTGTAAGTGCTTCCTGCCACAAAGCAGTAGTCTAAAACGGCACTGGTCGTATTACTGAACCAGGTGGGTGCACATCTAGGTCTCCTTTTATCATTCCATTAAGAATTCTCATTTCTCTTATTGCCATTTCTTCCATCCATCGTTTAGCGTTTCCTTCTAACTCGGAATTGATTTTGAGCTTTCCTGTCTTGTCCATTAGCTTTATATTCAGGTCTCCACACAGAACAATCAGTTGATTTTGTTCCTTTATCATTGATTCATTTATTTCCTTCATAATATCAGACAGGTATAACTCAATTTCACAGTCTGTTTGACTCCAATAGGTGTTTATTATGAGAATTCCATTTTCCTTTGGTTTGTTCTTTTTCTTTATTCTTAACATCTGGGCATATGGATTTGGTGCACAGTATTGAAAAGCATCTATGTCGCTATCTTGTCTTACAAGTATCAGTAGGCCAGCACAAGGTCTTCCTAGTGGACCCTTTTTCGCTGGATTCATGTATACCACATATCCTTCGCATATTGGGAGCTTTCTTGTCCATGATTCTTGAAGACAAATGATATCATACTTCCCTAAGAAAGCACAATCTCTTTGGTTCTCTAATCGGAGCGGCCCTCTCCGAGCTCTGCTGTTCAGAACAAGAATGCTCATTGGGGGCCTTTCTTTTACTTCTTGCGTTCCCCTCGATTTCCGACAGTCTAAAGCCCACTTCGGCTAACCTTTCCTTTGCTTTTAGTATGGTTTCTTTTATCCTTTGGGAGGCAAGATGGAGTAATATCACGCCTGGTCTTTTTTCCTCTGGAAATTCAGTAATCAAGATGTCGTCTGTCATGATCTTTCTAAGAGTTGCCATTTGTTTGAAGATGGACATCACATTACTCCTGTTCAAAATTATTCTTTTTGAGTTCTTAGATACTCTTTCTAGTTTAAGGATACATGTCTGCTGAGAGACATGCCTCCTTCCGCTTACTTCGAAATGACGCTCATTGCTTTGGCACTTATAGATTTTTCTTTGTGGATTCCGTTTGTCTTTAGATTCGGAGTCTCGATTCCTTCTCTGTGCCTGTTCCCTTCTGACTCGGCAATCTTCCGGTTTTTCCAAAAGTCTGTCCTAGACATTGCAGAGTTCTCTTGTTGGACTTTATTCTTAAGATGTTTCCTTTCTTTTACATATTCTGACGAGCTTCTAGACTTTTCTTCTGTTCTCGTCTGGCCTTTGTCACATGGTTTTGTTGGTATTTCTAGCTGTTCATTGCTTCTTGGTTGATTTTTACTCTCTCATTTTTCTGGGGTCTTCATCCCCTGTCTTCTGATCTTGACCGCCCTTCCTCTCGTGGTTTTGGAGATTTATCATTGTAGTCTATGCTCCTTAGACGTTTTCTTACGTTATCCCCTGCCCTCTCCTCAGGTTTTCTGGTGTTCTTTTTATCTCTTTCACCTCTATTCTCGCCATTTGATTTTCTTGGCAATTCATATTGATATAGCTGTTTATCAATATTCTGCCATTCTGAAGGACTTATATTGAGCCAACGGTCTTCCTCCCGTTGTTCTTCAAATACTTCAATTAAGTCGCTTAAGTTCCCTTCAAGCTCTGCCTCACTTTCTATTTCAATAGGTGTTTTTTGATTGCTCTTCTCATTCGCGGGGTTGGCTATTTTCAGCTCCACTCTCGGTTTCTTAGCTGGATTACTTGGTAGTTCTCTCTCGGGTGTTTTAATGTTCCTTAGGAAGGCTGTTGAACTGTGTTCCTTCCTCTTGGTTACTTGGTTCTTTGTTTTTTTCCCCACTTGGGTGGGTCTTTCTTATCTATGGTAGGTATCTTTTTATTTGCCTTTTGGGGTTCTTGGAACATTTCATAGCTTGGCTTATTTTGATCTTCATTTAGATCCTTTTCTACCATGTCTGAAGAAACATCCGGTGCGGGATACCATTTCCCCCGTGATTTAATTTTGGTTTCTTCAAGCCCCTGCCAAGTACCAAGGGTCCACTTCGAGCTCAGCCCAGTTTTGATGCTTCTGGGGGTCCTATTCCTTGATCTTCTGTACCCCCAGGTTCAAGTAATTCCAAGATGGTCTTTGGGTCTTTCACTGAGGGCTTTTGGGGATCCGGTCTTTGCCATTTGTGGGCTTCCAAAATCGCCTCCATCAGCACTTGTTTATCTTTGGAGTCTCGACTGGCCAGCTCTGTTAGCCTGTCTTGCCATCTAATTGACTTCTCCGCTTCATAGTCCATCCTCTTTTCAAGTCTTTTCAGGGTTTCGTCAACCTCTATTGAGTGGTCCCATGTTTTCGAATTTGATGCGAGAATCGTTTGCAGGGAGTCGTTTATATTTTCATAGAGCTTCAAATATGGGGCGAGAGTAATATTCAGAGCCGCCATCACTCCATTTTGTATGTGTGCGAGATCTTGCATTCTGCCTTTCTTGCATAATTCACTTATTTTTTTCCATGGATTGGTCATCTATCTTCATTTCCCTGTTTTTAATTTGACCCTTGGTTATGGTCTCTTCATTTTCCTTTGTTGGTGATTTTAATGAGATAGAAGAATCCTTTGACTTTTTTTACCATGTGTCTGGTTATATGTCTCCAGGGGATCTTCTATATCAAGGGCATTGATTTTTTCTTTAATAAAGGATAAACTTTTCCTTTTTTCCGATGTGATTTTCCCAGTAAGGTTCGAGATGTCCTGTATGAGTTTCGCTGCCAGACAAGAATTACTCATCGGTGCTTTTTCAAGGGTATTTCTCTCGTCTCTGGGCATCCCTTTTGGGGCGCGCACTGGTGTCCATGGGTTACTTGAGTCCCACTGGGGGGTATGATTTAGTTCACCTAATGTAGCAGCCATGTGAATTTCTTTATCCGACCAGGGGGACTCGTCCTGCCATGAGTTTATCGAGATGGCGCCATTCTGACCTCTTGCCATTTCATCAAAACTCATTCCCTGAGTGCTCTTTGTCTTCCTCTCTTGACTTGGACTAGACGGTTGCCATAGTTGACCCTCAAAGCTGGGCTGATCGGACGAGGTACAAGGACTAGTCGAGGGATCCAGTGTGGAAGTTTTGGACCCAGTCACTGTGCTTACTGGAGCATTGTCTTCTATTAAGATATCACTATTTTGAACGGTGGGTGTTTGGATTTGAGGAATAATAGTCTTCACTGTTGGTGCAGTGGCTGTGTCTATACTGTCTTTGTCTCCCCCCTTTGTTGGCAGAGCCATAGTTTTTTCCACCCTGCTTGTCAGATCTTTATGGGCAAGAGATATCTCTAGTATTGTCAATGGTGTCTCCAAAACAATCTCAGCCCCTAGAGTAAAAGCCACTTTGCAAATATCAGATCCCGCCAAACTGAATTTGGGTCCGTTGATTGTACCTGTGGCGTGATCAGATGTATTATCTCCACGTTGTCATTGTTTGAATTAGTCCTTCCAGATGTCCAGGGGTTGTCCCTAATTGGTCAGCCAGAGGAGGTGATCCCTCTGTAGAATTTAAGGTATCTGTGATAGCGGAAAGAATAAGATCTTTCTCCCGCATGGTCGGACTACTCCCCCCAATTAAGGTAACATCTTTAGATGTAGTAAGATGGGAAGGATTTTCACTTACATCTATTTCCTTTCCTGGTGTAAGTGCAACCCCATCTTTTTCCGGTGCCTCCCCCTGTATTTCGCCTACTGCCTCCGGAGGTTTGTTTGTTTTATCAGAGGGTCCCATCCCTAGGGCCAACGGAATATCATTGTGAGTAAATACCTCCTTATCGGCTTTATCCGATGTTAATGGCTGGTTCAGGATCTGCTTATCCTGAGGGACAGATGTCATTGCAGCTTTACGTTCCAATAAGTGTGTATCCGTCAAGAAGGGAAGTTTCAATTGTTTCAGTGTAGGCACAAGTTTGTTTCTCACTGGATGTTTCGGAGAGAGGGAGGGGGCGCTGTGGACAGCCGGGTGGGAGGCCAACCTCTTTCTTACTGGAAATCCTGTTTCTACTGGTGCTGTCTCCGACCCATTTTGGACCCATCGTGCAGCTCCTCTCCGTTAGTCTCTGTTCCCAGATATAGCCGGGTAAGCCACACGTGCTGCTATATACACGTTTCAGAGCGCCACTTGCACCCTAGCACCGAACAGCCGCACAACAGTCACCGGGCTTTACTCCTGACGGGCTTAACGCCGCAAAGGTGGTAGCCTCGGTCCTTTGAGGGAGCCCAGAAGTCACGTGATCAGGTCACGTGTCAGTTGCCCCACCTCCTCCAGGAAGCGCGATGGTGCGGCGATGCCGGCAAGAGCTTCAGACAGCTCACGGTGCTGGGACGGTAGAAAAAAGCAGCTTCTGGTCAGTTTGAAGTACTTTTCCGGATGAGCAAATATGATACAATTACCACTCCTATATTGTGTACCAAGGCGTGGGCCGTCAAAAGGGCTTTTCAATGGTGTTACCCTCTCTACACCCAGTGTTTAGGCCAGTTGCTGACCACATCTCTTTGCCCTAGCACATCCCAGATTGCAGCAGCCATAACCCTCACTGGCCCCACCACTGGGGGCCCTATTCCCTGTGCTCTTGTGCTCCCGGTGCTTTTGGTACATCGGTTCTGAGTTTGAGACGCCCCTCAATCTGTGGTCCAATTAATTTCCTCCAATCTTTCACCCTGTTTCCGGTTTGACTCTCTAAGCAGGCGGGTTCACCTGGCTTTCCCTCCCATTCAGATGCCTCTCCCCCTTCCAGCACTTCACTCTGGTCTGGCCTACTCACCATTCATTTCCGTTGTGTGTTTAATTCATGGGGGTGGGTGCTGTTCATTGGTTTGCAACCCGTTCTGAGTTGAAGAGCCAGGCTTTTAGAAGTGTTCTGGATTTTAGATGGTCCTTCATGGTTTGTATTTCTGTGGGGAGGGAGTTCCTAAGTTTAACGGCTATTCAAGAGAATACTGATCCACCATATTTTTCCTTGTGTATTGTTTAGGTTCCAGTCGGATGGTGTCACTGGATCTGAGTGTTCTAGTCAGCTGGTAGATGGTGATTTTCGTTTGAATCAATTCCGCTCCTAGACCGTGGATTGCTCTGTGTGTTTTGCCCATTGTTTTGAAGGTGATTTGTTTTTTACTGGCAGACAATGTAGCATCTTTAGCACTGGGGTAATGTGGTCCTTTCGTGAGAGCTTTAGGAGAAGTCTGCACACTTCGTTCTTTATTCGTTGCAGTTTTTCAGTAATTAATTTGGCATTCTGGGGTGTAGGTTGGCGTACTGTATCCTGGACATGATAAGGGAGATGATGGTCAGTGTTTTGTGTGTGAATGAGAGGAATTGTAGAATGTTTTGATCATGTGTAGATGGAAGAAACATTTGTTGATTATCGTGTTTACTTGCGGTTCTAGGGTTAGCTTGTTGCCCATTGGGATTCCTAGGTTTTTGAAAACTTTGGATGGGGTGGGTACTGTTCCCATATTCTGTGGGCCATGGGATGTACTGGTTGCTTCCTTGGTTGTTGGATGCAATCATGAATTCCGTCTTGCCTGGGTTGATTTTGAGTTTATTGGTGTTCATCCATTGAGTTCTTTGAGACAGTCTAATAGTGTTGTGTTTCTTCTTGTTTATCGTCGACTTTGTAGATGATTTGGGTGTCATCTGCGTAGTTGTAGCAAGTGAAGCTGTGTATTTTGATGAGGTTGATTAGTGGAGTCATGTATATGTTGAAGAGGAGTGGGGGTACCGAGGATCCTTGTGGTACTCCACAGGTGGTGACCCGCGGTGCTGATTTGAATGGTTTTATCCATACTATTTCTGTACTTAAGACAGGAAAGATTTAATCCAGATCAGCGCTGTGTCAGTGATCCCTATTTTTCTGAGTATCTTGATGAGGGTGTTGTGTCGAATGCTGCAGAGAGGTTGAGTAGTATCAGTGCCGAGTTTGTGCTGAAGTCTGCTTTGTTCTTAAGGTTGTCCCATATAGGGAGAAGTGCAGTCTCCACCCCTTTCATGGGTATGAAAATGACTTGTGCCTGGTCCAATAGTTGGTGATTTTGCACATGTTCCCGTGTTTATTCGCAGACATAAGTCTCTTATAATTTTGCTGGCTTTGGAATGTTTGAGATCGGTCTGTAGAATGAGAGGTGTTCCACATTGGCCTTTGTGTCTTTGAGGAGTGGTTTACTATATACGGATTTGAATGCTCACGGTACCCTCCCTGTTGATAATAAAAGGTTGAAGAGGTTTAGGTAGTATTCCGATGGTATGCCTGTGTAAGAAGTGATTTATAGATGCCACATGGGCAGCGGTCCATTGGGGAGCCTGTCTTGCTGCTTTTTTCACCAGGTTAAGGAGTTTTTCTCTTGACATTTTGTTGAAGCTTTCAAGCCTTTTCTCTGGGCCCTGGATAGTCAGGTGGTGTTGAGCGGTCTGGTCGATTGGTCTACTTTGTATGATCTGGTGTATGTAAGTGATTTTATTCTTAAAATGATCTGCAAGATCCTCACATACATTTTGTGAATTTACATGTGCGTTGTTGCAGCCACAGGGATTTCTCATCTTGTTTGTGATGTTGAATAGTTCTTTCTGAGTGTTGGTGGCTTCTGCGATCCAGTCGTTGTATTATTTCTTTTTGGCTTTAAGAGTTTCCTTTTTGTATGCTCAGATTTGTATTTGATCAATTATTCTTTTGGCTCGGTCGTAGTTTTTTCTCCATTCTTGTTCTAGTTTTCGGTTTGCTTTTTTCAATGTATTGTATTGAGGTGGGGTATAAACCACTTGCCACTGACATAATGGTACTACCTGGCCATAAGATTACAACAGGTAGAAAATGCTAAAAGTGCTTGTGCATTTGATGGCTGTGTCTACAAATGCCTATCAAATAACTGAACACAAGCCAAAAAAGTTGGGTTTGACAATACTTGTTTTTAACAGGACTTTAGTGCAAAGGGCAATTGTAAGGACAATCATACTGCTTATAGGTTGAAAAAGCTGAAGGCTCACTTGGCTGAGGTTTTTTTTAAATTAAACTAATAGGACGTTTACAGCTGCAATTAAGCATTACCTCTCAGAAGACTGCTTAGAAATACAAATCTGATGTTCCTGCTTGATATAGATTGCTTGAAGAGGTCCCATTAAGATGTTCTTTGAGCAGTGAGGGGCCTGTCAGCCCTGCGGAACCGTCTCACCACTTCCCAACGACAGAGGAGATCTCCGGTCCGGAGAGTCTTCTTCCCTTGACTGGTGGGGACAACCAGTTTTTGCCTTCTTTTCGCCTCCCTGGGGCATCTCGTGACCGCCTTGCCTGTGTCAAGCACCCCGGCAACCGGAATGCCACTTTTTACCTCTACCGCGAAAGAGGGGTAACATCCTTTTAACCGGAAAACTCCACGGCTGGTTTCTTCCCTGGTAGTGCAACAACCTTCAGCCTTCCTCCACGTCGAGATCTGCTCTTCCTATGGACGACGTCATGACTTGCACCCACTACCAGGAACAACTGCCACCGCTGGAGGATCCTTTCCATTTTGAAGGTACTGTGTTCCGCCCGGCTTCCCTTGCCACCGATTGTATGGGGTAGATTTAGCCCTCGGCTCTCGAACCTGGGTTAGCCTGGGACACCCTAACTAAACTTTTCTAAGCCTAACAGAACTTTTCTACTCACCTGTAAAGACTTTTGAGACTTTGGGACATTGTGTGATCTTGGGCATATTTGGCCTGGCTCTCCCTAAAGTGGGTCTGGCACTGAACTTCCTTGCTCCTCAATAGACTGCCTTCTCTAATACTTACTGTGGTTCTCTGAAAAGTGTTTTGCTGTATTGCTTTCCTAATTCTGCCTTTCCCTCCCTTTTTAAACAATTTGTTGGAGTGCCATCTAACGTTAAGCGCTCACCTCTGTCTGGAAATAAGTGGTGTTAACTAAGACTTGTCCAACAAATAACTAGGGATGTACATATAGTAATTAGGACTGTGTTTTGAATTTACTTACCTTTTTCTGTGCTAGTGTAATTTTACAAGTGTGTCTTTTAAATAAATAATTATATACTTTTACACAAGCTCTGGTCAGTGTTTGCTTGTGCTACTGTGCCTCTGTACCTATTCTGTATGCTCTGTATACTGCCTAACTCTTCTTGAGGGAAGTCTGACTGCTCAGCCACAGCTACCAAGTGAATCTGTGTGGTACAGACTGCTACCAAGTGGGTTTACTGCCAAACACCTGTAGTCTTAAATCTTTTGCAGTGGTCCCAGAGGGAACTGCACAGGTTTCTGCCTAACAATTGCCATAGACAGTCAACCGATGGGTAAATAACCATACAACATATGCACAAAGTGAGTCCCTCCCTACATCCCATCTCCCTCCTAGCAGGACTCCAATAAAATGTCAGCTTTTAGATGGTGCTGAATTGCCACCTGGTGGCCAAAACTAACAATGAAAATGTGATAAACTTGAAGCTGGTAAAAATGTTACTAGCAATCATTTATTTATCCCATGTTTATATTTGTGAAATAAGTGGTAAGGCAGCGGGACAGCAGTGTTTCATACTGCTACTGGCCCATGGAACAGAACGCTATAGAAGATCCAGAGATGTCATTTTTGCTTTCTATGGGCCTCATTACGAGTTGGGCGCAAAGGGATACCGGGCACCGGTAAGGACACCGGTGCCGTTAATCCCTTTGCACCCTATTCCGAGTTCCATTAGCGGGTCTCTTCCTTAATGCCTGGTCTTACCATGATTACCTCCATACTTGGAATGAGGCCCGTTATGACTTCCCCTTCACTTGTTCTAAACTGCAACCTGGGGATGTTGTTTTTTAAGGCATATTAAAAAAAATGCCATAGTAAGAACGAATATCCAGATGTGCTGCTCTAATGTAAACCACCCTAGCCATGTAATGACTCTTAGCGTGTTTGCTTTACCCTTCACTGACAGTAAAAAATGCAATATCACAGAAAGAAAGTATATCCAGACTGGATGCGCCAATGTATGCAGGCCTAGCAATGTAATAACACTGTTTCTATTTGTTTTATCCTTCCGGCCTAGTAAGCAAATGGAATCTCACAATACAAAACATGTCCAGATTGGCTGCACTAACGTAGGCCAGTCTAGCCACGTAATATCACGTATCAGGTATGCTTTAACCTTGTTTCTCAGTGAAAAATATCATACCATAAGTAGCCAATAGCGTGTCCTCCTAAAATTAGAAGCCCACTCCTCTGCCCTTCACAGACAAAGCACACTCTTTCATAGAGCACACACACTCCCGTTCGCACGCACACACACAACATACACTCTCTCATTTACCCATGCATTCAAAGAGCATTCAACCAGTTGCATCCATACATACATCCATAAAAACAAACACACACACACCTACACACATGGGCAAATTGATACAAGCAGCGAAATCCCCTTTGCATGCACGCATACATAGACACCTACAAACACGTTAATAATTCACCTGTTTGCACTCTGCTCAGCACACCTCCTTGCCACACATGGCGAAATGGCCCGCCCCTTTCTCTTCTGATCATGGCACTCTGAGAGTACACCTCTCCTGTCAGTCAGTATGGTGCTATTATGTGCTTATTTTGTTAGTGCAATAATATGAGGTGGCAGGGCCAGACTTCCTGTGCCCAGCTGACCTCATTATTGTGCTCCAGGTCTTCTGCACACAGACCCAAAAGCTCTGCCCTTGCACAAAGGTATACTACCGAGCTCCCACCCTAAGCCCCGCACCCCCCCCCCCGCACAAATAAAGCCCACGTGTCCACTGTGCTGCCTCGCACTGTGCTTTTGGTTGAGAAATGACGTATGCGTAGCTTCCGATTTTAAACATACATCATCATTTTAACCTAAATGTACATCTATGACCCAAAGCAATTTGGTGGTGGTCCTCCCTAACAAAAGTGCCAGCACTCTTCTTTTGGCATATCTGATTGCGTGTATAAAACAAATGTACAGGTAGTCTGTCAACTTGAATTACAAAAATAACTAAGAGAGAGACAGAGAAAGAGGGAGAGAGAGGGAGAGAAAAGAGAGATACAAAAAGAGAAAGCTAAAGAGAGAACGAGGGTGAAATAGAGGGTTATAGAAAGAGAAATAGAAAGAAAGGGAGAGGGAAAGAAAGAAAGAGAAAGGTAGAGAGAAAGAGAGAGCAGGAGAGAAAAAGAGAGATAAAGAAAGAGAGAGAGAGAGAGAGAGAGAGAAAGAGACAAAAAGAGAAAGAAAAAGAGAGAGAGAGCGAGAGAAAAAGAGCGATGGCGAAAGGGAAAGATAAATAGAGAGAAAGAGAGAGATAGAGAGAAAAAGAGAGATACAAAAAGAGAAAGCAAAAGAGAGAACAAGGGTGAAATAGAGGGTTATAGAAAGAGAAATAGAAAGAAAGGGAGAGGGAAAGAAAGAAAGAGAAAGGTAGGGAGAAAGAGAGAGCAGGAGAGAAAAAGAGAGATAAAGAAAGAGAGAGAGAGAAAGAGACAAAAAGAGAAAGAAAAAGAGAGAGAGAGAGCGAGAGAAAAAGAGCGATGGCGAAAGGGAAAGATAAACAGAGAGAAAGAGAGAGATAGAGAGAAAAAGAAAGAGAAAGAGTGAGGCAGAGAGAGTGAGAAAGAGAGAAAGAGAAAAAAGAGAGAGAAAGGGCCTGTCAAATAGTTAAATATTCCAAACTGTCCTAAAAGAATGATATGTCCCGAGTGTGAAAGGTTTATTGACGTGAAACACAAGACAAAAACAAAAGAAATGTTATGTAGGCAAAACACTTGTAGATTTTAAATTGGGAGTATGACGGCCAAAATACAAGCAATTCTGATTATATTTAACACCACTCCTAGTGCGAACCCGCCGGCCGCATGCAAATATTGACAATATTTTCTGTTGTAATTATTTTTTCAGTACATGTGCAATCATTTTTGATAATGAGCACTACAAAATAACTCCTATAAAAAATCACGATTTGCCAATCACAGCGGACACGGGGGCCAGATTACTGCAACTTTACAGTGGTGCCAGTGCAATCTTGCACGGTATTAGTCCCTTGTACAAACACATCTGCTTCCCCTTGGGAAAAGTTTGACCTAGTCCCAATACCATTTTGTATTAGCACTAAAGCACAATACAACTAGCGCTAATACTGTGCAGAACTGCGCTTGCATCAAACCACATTGCCCCACGAGCAGGTGCAAGTGTCATTTTTCATGGTATTAGTACTGGGTGGAAAATGCTGCACTGCAAAAAACATTCTGTTGATGCATTTTTACAATAGCATTTTTTTTCCAAGTCGGTATCACCACACACATTGGAAATTGAACTGGTTCAGTTTCTGTAATCTAGGGAAGAGCTTCTGATACCAACAATGTTTCTCACAATTAGGGAGCACAAAGAATGCAATGCAGATGAAGCAGAACATTAGAACAAACTACACAATACACATAGAAGCAGGCGCACAGAATGGATTGCAAGTACCCCGTTGCATCTGTGACAAAGACATTATCAAAGGCAGTAATATGGTGAAAACAGTGTCTGAGCTCAAGCACACAGAAACACTTAGGCAGCTGGAAATAGATCTTCACATGCCCTGAATGGCGGGACTACCCAATTAAGCACAACATGTCTTATTCATGTTATGTGTGTTTTGTAAAGCATTTACACACAAACAAATTGCATGAGGAAAAGAAGGAAACATGGAGAAGTGGGATCCCAAAACCGACCAAGTGACACAAAATGCACAGGGGAGTGCAATTGACTAACAGTTTTTGACTACATAGCTCCAAAACTTCCAAATAAACAGATCTGCAATTAAATTACATGGGAAGACAGAATGAACAAGGTCGCAACCTTTCAAACATGTTTCAGGGTACAACCTTACAAAATGTTTCCACAGTAGTTTCTCTTATCTTCACATTATCACATCACAGCAAACTGAAGAAGGCCAGGCCAAAGTGTTCACCTCAGTAGAAGGGGCGGGGTCTAGTGCTTTTAGGGGACCCTGCGACGTGCTATAAGGCTAGCAAACCTGCACCATGTGCAGGTCAGAAGGAAACACAGGGTTTATCATTCATATCCGCCTGAAATTATGCTCAACACGCATACAGTAGGGAAGACAATGGTTGAATGTATTTATTGATGACCCATGGGGACAAAGTGGACCATGTCAGAGCGGCCAGTTTGAATGTAAACCCACATCGTTTGACTGCACTGCTGTGATCTGTAATTAAAGACGAATACCGGAATAAGGTGGCTCCCACAATGAACAGGTTATGTTGGAGCCTGTTTAGTAGGATGGAGTGCTTTAAGGTGTCCTAGGCTGACAATAGAGCTAGTACGAATAGGACATTAGCAGTGTTATTACCAAGAGCAATACGGATGGATTCTCAGGAGGAGAGTTGTCTCAGTGGACTGGAGAGATCTTTAGAGGTCTGAAGCCTGACAGGTTGACATCAAGTATAGTGGAATTCACTATATTTTGGTTGATTAGTGACCGGTTGTTCTAATCTGTTGGTCATAAAATGGGTTGTTGAGAGTGGACGGTAGTTTTCGAGGAGTTTAGAGTATGCAGATGTTCTATGAGCAGGGTAGTTGCTGTAGCTTGTTTAAAGGCAGTGTCTGTAAACCCCATGAAAGGTAAGCATTGAAGATGGGATGGGTTAGGGTCAGGACGATCTCCTTGAAAAAGGATTATGGGTATGGTCTTGATTAGCCAGCCAGTACTTTCTTAGTTTTTGTAAGAGTGGATTTAGCTAATGAAATGTCCAACTCAGTGGCCTTGCCAACTTGTTTAAAGAGCAAATGGAGTGTTGGGAACAATTACGTTGTTGTAATGTTCAACTTAATGCATCTATTCCCTATTTCACCTCTCCACGGCTGATTGCAAATTACACTTTAAGTGAAAAAAGGTTGAGTGTGTCTTTCTGCTGTGGTTTAAATGAATGGTGCTTTGGAGCTCCCAAGAACCGAGTCAGGTCCCTTGGGGGCACAAATAGGTAAATGTATGAACAATGCAGGGATACACTGTGACAAAGCTTAGAAGACAAATGCCCTTGTTGTGCCCACCCCCGCCCCCACCGGCCAGCTGTAACTAAAGGCAAATGTGGATGGACTTTTAGACTTAAGGAGCAGACTGCAAGTCCAAAGGGGGAAAACATCCCTTAGAAAATAAAAGAATGAGATATGTAATGTCCTTTCATCATTTCATCACGGGACCTTTCGCGAGCTCCCGTGATGGAAGGGTGAATAGAACATAAAGATGTATGTTCTGAATGCGAGATTCAAATGGTTTCATGTCAGTTGCTTTCCACGGTCGGTGGGGCCGATTGACTTTCACTTAGCTGTTAATGTAAATAAACAGCTTGCCTATAAATCACGTCTTCCTGCGTGTAATTGAACACTTCAAGTGGCGACGAGGATCTTCAGGCCCCACCGCCCCTTTGTGTGCCCCAGGCTTTCATCTTATCCTGAATTGTTTACCATCTTCTATGCTCGGTTTGTCAGCCGTGATGATTGCGTGAGCTGGCCCTGCAGCTGTCATAAAAGCTGTGGCCGCTCCGCTCCACTCGACTTCCAGCGACGGCCAGTCAAGGTCAATTATTGTGCAGTACAATGAAAACAGAGAATTAATGTGATACATTAATGCACTGCAGCAACTTCCTGTAAGTGAATTTAGAAGAGACATTAAGGAGACCATATTTCACATATTTTGGTCAACACTTTTCAATTTGTGACACATATACTGAGTGGTCAGCATGTCTTTCAATAGTGTACCACCGCCAATGTTTTTCCTTTCGGATGTTGGTGAACCAACTATTCCATGGAAAAGATGGATTAAATCATTTGAACATTACGCTGGCGTTGTATGTGGTCAGAATTGCAGCGTGGAGAGGAGGAAATCTCTTTTAATGCATTGTTTAGGCCCGGCGGGGCAGGAAAAATTCGAAGATCTACCAGAATTACTTTCTGATGAAGATAATGACTTAAATGAATATGAGCGGTCGGTGAAGAAGATGGGGAAACATTATGAAAAGAAACTGAGCACTATTTTGGAACGTTATAAATTTGGAAAAAGAACTCAAGGAGAGGGTGAGAGCATAGAACAGTACATCACTAGTTTGAGAAAGCTAGCCAAGACATGCAATTTCAATACTCAGTTGGACGAGAGGTTGAGAGATCAATTCATGCTGGAGTGTAGGAGTAGCAAAGTAAGAGAAAGATTATGGGCTGAGGACGACCCCAACTTGGACACAGTTTTGCGTGTGGCTAAGGAAGTGGAGCACACTGAGAAATGTGTTAAGGAATTTGAAAGCAGGATGCAAAATACTGATATTAAACATGACATTTCAAAAGAGAAGCATAATGCACTTACTACAGGTAAAGAGAATGAACCCATTGGCCAAATTTCAGGAAATTCCAACAGGAGATACAAATCAGAAAGAAACGGGAGATTACCGTGGAATGATAAAAGAAAAAAACCAAGCTCCAGAAATTATAACAGTGATGTGAGAAAGAAAAGTCCGCACAGACATGGAGACGACCCCAGAAGGAAGAACACAGGGAGATGTTTTAGATGTGATAGCATGGATCATTGGGCGGATAACCCAGAATGTCCTGCTCTGAAAATTATATGTGGGAAATGCAAAGGCAAGGGGCATTACGCACGATGTTGCAGAAGGCAAAACAGTTCCACTAACTGGATAGGAAGCGATGAAAATAGTGATGAAGGTGAAGAAGAATGTGTGTTTGTCGTGACGGACGAAGAAAATGAACAAGAAATTGAGAGTCCCAAGGCCGTAGTTTGTGTTGATGGAACCAACATGCACATGATGATTGATTCAGGTGCAAAATATACCTTGATACCACAAAATTTCTGGGACAGGAAGAAACATGAATACCTGCATGAATCAGACATAAATCCCAGAGCATATGGCGAAGTTAAAATAGATGTCATTGGATGGTTTTGGGGAGCACTCAAATTCAAGGAGAGGAAAGCAAATGGGAAAATATACATAACAAAGAAGGGGAGAACGCCCTTGTTAAGTTGGACTCATCATGTAAACTCAAAGTGAAGTTGGATGCTGCGTCGGATGAGTCTGTATATGCGGTTGAAAGTAACGCTGGAAAACTTCAGGGAAACAAAGAAGTCACCAAGGAAGCTGATATGATGAAAGAAATTTTCAGGAAAGAAATCGGATGTCTGCGTGGATTTGTTCATGAGATCAAAATGAAGCCAGGACATGTTCCTGTTGCGCAGAAGTTACGCAACATTCCACTTTCAATGAGAGAAGAAGTAAGAAAGGAAATTAAGTTATTGGAGGATCAGAAAATCATCGAGAGAATAGATGCCAGTGAATGGGTCTCGCCATTAGTTGTATTAAGAAAAAAATCCGGAAAATTGAGAATATGCGTAGACATGAGAGAATTAAATAAGTGCGTGATCCCGGACAGACATCCACTCCCCAATATTCAAGAGATTGTATCCACTATTGGACCCTCGAAGTATTTTTCCACTCTGGATCTAACATCAGCATACCATCAAGTTAAACTTCATAGGGATTCTAAGAAAATGACAGCCTTTATCACGCCTGATGGGCTGTATCAATACCGAAGATTGCCATTTGGGTTGGTGTCAGCTGCTTCAGTGTTTCAGAGAATCATGCACAAACTATTTGAAGGTGACGAAGGAATTATTTGTTTTCAAGATGACATACTAGTACACGCTGTCAATCAGAAAGTGCATAATGAAAGATTACAACATGTATACAAGAAGTTATATGAAGCAGGTATGACCCTTAGTAGAGATAAATGTAATATAAATCGTAGCGAGATCGAATATCTAGGACATACCATATCTGCTAGCGGCATAAAACCAAGGAAACAACTTGCGGATGCCAAAATGAACATGCCAAGACCAGAGTCAAAGGAGGGCGTGCGTACGTTCATTGGAATGGCAGAGTACTATTCTAAGTTTATAAAGGATTTTGCCATACATACTGTTCCGCTACGTGAACTCCTAAAGAAGAAGTCATTTGAATGGAACAGGGAGTGCGAAGAAGAATTTGAAAATATCAAATCAGAATTAAACAGAGCACCATCACTGAAGAATTTCAAGAGTGGGAGGAAGACTATAATAACAACAGATGCAAGCAACCTAGGGTTAGGAGCTGTTGTCACGCAAGAAGTTGAAGGAAAAGAAGTTCTTATAGCATTTGCATCCAGATTGTTAAAGGGTGCAGAAAGGTCGTATGCTGCAATAGAAAAGGAAATACTGGCCATCAAGTGGGCAACAGAAAAGTTTAGGAATTTCATCTGGGGAGTGGAAGTGGAGATTCGCACTGACCACAAACCATTGATACATGTCATTATGAATAAAGGTTTGGACAATGTATCTAACAGAATTAAAAGATGGGTAGTACTTCTGCAGGAGTACAACTGTACAGTACGATATGTACCAGGAGTGAAGAATCGTGCTGCTGATTGTCTGTCGCGGTTTACCAACAATTCTGAAGTAGATAATGAAAGTGAAGACAATCCTGAGGTTGTTTTGAACGTCGAAGCGTTTTCCATATCCAAAACTGAGTGGGAAGAAGCGGAAAGACAAGATGATAGTATAATACAGTTGAAACAAATTATACGAAACAATGGAAGTTTAAAGAGAGTTATGTTTGAAGAGTCCGGTCTCATCGAATACTGGAGAGTTGCAGATGAACTCAACGTAGCGAGTGACAGAATTATGAGAGGAGATCGGATAATTCCACCTACAAGTTTAAGACAAAGAATCATCGATCTGGGCCACGAAGGTCATCAAGGAATTGTGAAGACTAAACAGAGAATACGTGATGATTTCTGGTGGCCAGGATGTGACCTACAAATTGAGAGAACCATCAGAGAATGTATCCTTTGTAATCAGAGTGACAGGGCGTGTGTGAGTGAGAATTACCCTATGGTGATAACGAATATTCCAGGGAAAGTATGGGATGAAGTAGGCATGGACATACTAGGGCCTATTCATTGTGATGGTAAACAACAGTTTTGCTTGGTGGTCATTGACCTTCTGACCAGATGGGTAGAAGTTCTAATCAAACCTCATATGAGTGCTAAAATAGTGATAGATTTTTTGTCAGAGATATGCACTAGAGAAGGTTTCCCAAGAAGCATATTAACTGATAATGGTGCCCAATTCAGGTCAAAAGAGATGGAAATGTTCTGTACCAATAATTCCATTGTGCACAAAACTAGTGCAATATATCACCCACAAACCAATGGAGTGGTTGAGAGATTCAATAAGGTGCTCAAGGATGCTATTCGGTGGGCTTGGTCAAATGGGCTCAACTGGGAAGAAGCAGTGAAAAGGAAAATAATTGCTCACCGTTTTACTCCCCATAGTACTACTGGTCTATCACCTTTTGAGTTAAGTAGAGGGCGCAGAGCAAACACCAAATTGACACCATCTTGGTTGGAGAGGGAGACCATAGTAAGAAAAGATTTTGGAGAGGCGGTAGAGAACATTAGGAAAATCCAATTTAGGAACAAGGTAGCTCACGATAGTTTAATGAGCAAGAGGAAAAGAAACAAGGTTCCCAGAGTGGGGGGTCTGGTAAGAATTAAACTACCCCCTGTACTAAGAGATGGACCTTGCAAATGGTCCAGACCAGTGAGTGTGATTGAGGTTTTTAGACATGCGGTGAGAGTGCAAGATGGCAGAGTTTGGAATATGGAGAGAGTATGTGTGATGGAGTCGAGTAAGGATGTAAATACTGGTGAAATGGAACACAAGGAACAACTCAGTAGGGGTGACAATGAAAGCATGATAAGGAATGTTCAGCATGTGAGATCTAGGTCGAATAGAAATGAAATGTCAAAAATTTCCTTGCCAACATCTAAACCAGATCCTCTGCATATGTCAAGAACAGGAAGAGTGATCCGCAAACCAAACCACATGAAGGATTTTGTTTGATATTACTGGGGATACAGAAGAAGCCTAACAGACTGTATTTCATGAATGGCAAGAGACTAAGGAAGGGAGATGTAGAAGAAGACTACTAGACTATGTTCCATAAACAGCAAAAGACTAAGGAGGGGAGATGTGTAATGTCCTTTCATCATTTCATCACGGGACCTTTCGCGAGCTCCCGTGATGGAAGGGTGAATAGAACATAAAGATGTATGTTCTGAATGCGAGATTCAAATGGTCTCATGTCAGTTGCTTTCCACGGTCGGTGGGGCCGATTGACTTTCACTTAGCTGTTAATGTAAATAAACAGCTTGCCTATAAATCACGTCTTCCTGCGTGTAATTGAACACTTCAAGATAGTGTTCAGTGTCAATTAGTGAAGTACTCTTTCCCATACACCATTGAGAGAAGTTATGTCAGTCACATTGATGTACCTGGCAAGTGGATAGTCTCCTGGTTTCCTGGATGCAATGGGTGACTCTTTTGAGAAGACCTTACCTTTCAACAACCAAGTTACCACATGGTGGTTGCATACAGCTGGAAGGTGTCGGAGAGGAGATTAAAAAAGCAATGGCTGAAAGGGAAGAATTTGAGGCTCACGCTATACAATAGGTGCAGAAAAAGCAAACAAGGTGCTTTGGCCAAAAATGATTGATTGCTAGCAGCTTTGCCCATCCCACCTCTGAATCTTGTATAGTACACTGGGATGCATGCAGAAGAGTCTGCAGCCACCCACCCTTTATTTGTTTAGGTAGTGATGATATATCACAAACAACGGTGGGACATGACCTTGTTCAGATGTGAACACATCCATTAGAGAAATGTCACACAGGTATCATAGAAGATGGATAGCTGAGGACTGTAGAGCGCAATCAACTGAGACGTGGGATGCTCTGCTCAGAGGATCATCACATGTAGGCCTCCCCCAGAAGATACATTGCTTTCAATGAGAAGATATTCATCTGTATCCACTGTTCAATCCAGTTTGAAGAGTGTCTTGCATTTTTCCTGGACCACCTTACCTGACCAAATACTAAAATCAGTTTAATCCACCCTGAGAGATTCACATCTGCATTTAATACTTTAGGTATGGGGGGGGACACCCTGAAAGAGATATTCCAACATTCCAGGCTTGCTTTAAGGGTGTAGTTCTATTGGACTAGAGTAATTGGTGGGCCAATTATCCATAAGAATGCAGAAAACAGGCTTTGGATGAGAGCATGACCACAGAACTCCAAAGATGTGTGAATATATATATATATATATATATATATATATATATATATATATATATATATATATATATATATATATGTATTTTATTATTATTTTTTTATTTTTTTTTTTAATGGACATGCACTTTATAGGTGATTGTTGCTGTAGTGTAATTCTTAAAGGGAAATTATTCCAAGTATGCCTCAGTATCGTGTTAGATACTGGACTGTGCAAGATACAGTGTTTCCCCACTAGAGGGCACTGTTTCCTTCATACACAATGGAGAATAATGGTTACTAGAGTGTTTGCTGCTGTGCCGTGTTTACCTTTTAGCTCAACACTACAAAACCAGGGACGTAATAGATGGACTCTCATCAAGGAGATGAGGTCCATCCATGTTATAGAAAGTCGCACTTGCACAATTAAACACATGATTGTGGATTTTGTATATGAAGTTTTTAAAATAAGGAAATGCAGCACTGAGCGAATTACTCATTTCCTTATATCTCTCACATCATGCTGGCATCTAATCCATGGGCAGCGTACAGTGTTCATAGCGAACACACTGACTAATGAGTCATTCCATCATGACAGCTTGCTTAATGTGTTTTACTATGCAGTATTACATGATCACATGATCGGATGTGAGAGAAGGGGGAGGAGCTGCTCGCTCGAGCCGCTTTGCTTTTGGTTTTAAATTCAATGGGCCTCATTACACGGTAGGCGGTAAGGTATCGGTACCGGTAAACCCTTACCGCCTTACTACGAGGTCCCTTTGCGGGTATGTACATTAATGCCTGCTTTTAGCAGGCGTTAAAAAACAAACCCGCAAACAGACCGGGGTGCTAATTACGGTACCGCAATTTGCGGTACCGTAATTAGCGCCTTCCCCATTCCCATTATGCCCTATGGGACAAAAATGGGAATGGGGAAGGGCAATGGAGGAAGGAAGAATTACTGCCTTCCCAACCTTGGAATAGGGCGGTAATTCCCCTTTCCTCCAAGGCGGTACTGGTAAATTACCGGCATGAACCATGGCGCTAATAGCGCCATGGTTTACCGCCTACCGCGTAATGAGGCCCATTGTGTTTTCACGAATGTGTAGTTTGATCGGCCTGAGGAAGCTTGTTATATCCAAGCGGAACGTGTGGCGATTTTCCACCCTGGGAGGTGAGTATTGTTTAACCTGTATGCCATGTGGAGGTTTTTGACTTATACCTAACCCGATATTGCATGGTCGGTTGTTTATTTTATGATGAATAAAAACGAATTATTTTTGTTAGAAGGTGTTTTGTTCTTGAGTGCTGGGAATTTTTGCGACATGTTTTGTGTTTTTTTTTTTGTAGTGTTACAATCCTCCATACACATGTGTTTCTATATATATATATATATATATATATATATATATATATATAAATTACATGGTCACGGTAGTGGCCACGTAGTTATGGTTAACTTGGTGTTTCCATAGGAAGAGCACTTTTTGTGCGGCTTATAACTTCGCTCCCCCTGGACGAATCCTCACCAAACTTTGCAAAAAAAGTTTATGGCCCACTCTGAATCTGCAAAGTTTGGTGAGGATTCGTCCAGGGGGGGAAAAGTTATAGGGGGGGTCCCAAAACTTTTGTTTTTTCCCTTAGACATAATGGGAAAAACCTTTGCTCACGCCTACAGCCCAAACCGCTGGACGGATTTACACTAAATTTGCGGCAGGAGCGGCAGCTTGGTCCCGAAAGCGTGCTTTGCTTTATTTGGTGTAAATCCGTCCAGTAGTTTTTAAGAAAATGACAAAAATGTAAGTCAAAAAAATTAGTGATATCTATGTTCGTTTCGCGGACACACTTCCCTGTTCACTCCGCGGACAGAACAGTGATTGGGCAAGCAGCTTGCGTGATGTCCGCGGACATCTGACGTGCTCTCTCATTGGATGTGGTGAAAGTGTGCAGTGCGTCTGGCTTCAGAAATGCCCGCCATCTTTGTTCCTCGCATGAGAGGCTTTGTCAGCAGGAGCGGGATCTACCGCCTGCACAGTTAGTCTGCCTGTGTCTGTCTCCTGTTCCTCCCACCCCCGCTCATGCCCCGTGTGTCCTTCTTGTCCACCCCACCCCCACTCATGCTCCGTGTCTCCCCTGTTCTTCCAGCCCTCCGCTCACGCCATCGGCACACCGTGGCCAGCGGAGGGCTGAGGAGCGGGATCTTCCGCCTGCACATGAACGCCGTGTGTCTCTCTCCATCCCCCCACCCCCCGCTCATACCCCGTGTGTCTCTCTCCCTCCTCCCCACCCCCCGCTCATGCCCCATGTGTCTCTCTCCCTCCCCCCACCACTGCTCATGCCCCGTGTGTCTCTCCCCTCCCCCGCTCATGCCCAGTGTGTCTCTCCCCTCCCGCCCACCCCCCGCTCATGCCCCGTGTGTCTCTCCCCTCCCGCCCACCCCCCGCTCATGCCCCATGTGTCTCTCCCCTCCCGCCCACCCTTCCGCTCAGGCCCTGTGTGTCTCTCCCCTCCCGCCCACCCCCCGCTCAGGCCCATGTGTCTCTCCCCTCCCGCCCACCCCCTCGCTCAGGCCCGTGTGTCTCTCCCCCTCCCGCCCACCCCCGCTCATGCCCCGTGTGTCTCTCCCCCTCCCGCCCATCCCCCGCTCATGCCCCGTGTGTCTCTCTCCCTCCCCCACCCCCGCTCAGCCCTGTGTGTCTCTCTCCCTCCCCCCCACCCCACTCATGCCCCGTGTGTCTCTCTCCCTCCCCCTAACCCCCGCTCATGCTGTGTGTGTCTATCCCCCTCCCGCCCACCCCCGCTCATGCCCCGTGTCTCTCTCTCCCTCCCCCCCCGCTCATGCCCCGTGTGTCTCTCTCCCTCCCCCCAACCCCGCTCATGCCCCGTGTGTCTCTACCCCTCCCGCCCATCCCCCGCTCATACCCCGTGTGTCTCTCTCCCTCACCCCACCCCCCGCTCAGGCCCTGTGTGTCTCTCTACCTCCCCCCCACCCCCGCTCATGCCCGTGTGTCTCTCCCTCTCCCACCCACCCCCCGCTCATGCCCCGTGTGTCTCTCTCCCTCCCCCACCCCCCGCTCAGCCCTGTGTGTCTCTCTCCCTCCCCCCACCCCACTCATGCCCCGTGTGTCTCTCTCCCTCCCCCCAACCCCCGCTCATGCTGTGTGTGTCTATCCCCCTCCCGCCCACCCCCGCTCATGCCCCGTGTCTCTCTCTCCCTCCCCCCTCGCTCATGCCCCGTGTGTCTCTCTCCCTCCCCCCACCCCCCGCTCATGCCCCGTGTGTCTCTCTCCCTCCCCCCCACCCCCGCTCATGCCCCGTTACAAGCACGGTACGAGTGCTTGATGCCAATCACTAATCCAGTATAGGGTCTATCTCTTTCTCCACTTCTAGCAAGTGTCTGTTCTGCCCAATACACATCTACATATATCTTTGACATCATCCATGTCTCCTGTAACAAAGGAATTTGGCTTTGCAATAACAGTTGTAATGACTGCCCAGTTATCAGGAGATGCTTGAATCCACAAGAATTCCATTATGATATCAAAATGTCTCAATTCGAATTCCCAGGAAGTGTAGGCAATGCACCAGCCATCCTCTTCTCGTTGGATTTAATTTAGTCTTACCACCTCCCCCGATATTTGCAATGTATCTGTGTGATGGTGAGCCTGATGGAATATTTTCATCATACTCATCCACTTTCACTTTCAACTCCACCCCCAAACAGTTCAGCTGTGTTCTCTAGTTGTGAATCATTTACACGGTAGCTCCAGCTATACAGGGGATTTGTGTAACATTAGGGTTAGTGGTTTTCAACGGTTCAAAGAATTCAAAATCCCCTGACACTAATACTTGCAGTGGTGGAATTTGCTTCATATGTTTTATAGTGATAGTCTGAGGGTCAGAGTCCATATACAAACCTTGAAACCTTTAACTGGTACAGACTGAATCTGTGTTCTAAGGGTTGCTGGTTTGTAGCATTCTGTAGTGGAGATATATTCAACTTCTGCTCCCCTCTTGGGCCTCAAGATTTCCGGGTCACACCCAGGAACATCCGGGACCTCATCCATTTGAATGCTGGTAACATATTTTTCGCTGTTCATTAACCAGCTATTTAGAGCACCCTGGTTCTCAGATTGTCACGTCTTCTTACGCAGTAGTTCCTTTCTAGATTTCCGTGTGCCTTTACCACGGTTTGGAGTTATCTGATTAAAGTGGTCTTGTGACTTTTTACTAGCCAACACTTATTTCCATGGTGCTAAACGCCTTTGTTTGTGTGACATAAATATTTTGGAAGCACCTTATTAATTTTCACAAATTCAAGTGTCTGACCACCATCTACTGACCTGTTTTGTGATGCATCATTCCTTAGACTGACATACCAATGTGTTTTCATTATTAGCCAAATGTTCCTTATTCATGGCAGTGATAGATGAAGTCTTTCACCTATAAGGAACATTTTACCACAAAGTTTTAATAATAGTTTTATGGCGAATTGCATTGTTAGCATAAATTAATGAATTTCGGCAATTGGATCAATGGCAACATCCTCTTCTTCAAATGAAGCTACTGAATCTAGTTGTGGAAAAAAGATTTGGGGATGCTGACAGTGTCTTTGATCATGTGTCCTTCTGACATTTGCCTGTTTATATCATCCAGCGTTTGTTGAGTCACATGGAGAGAGTAGCAGAGATCTAATAATTCATTAATGTCAATGTTATCAAAGGTAGTGGCGGCCTCCTCTTCGGTACCGCTGTCAACAATCTCCTCATTCCTGATGAGGAGGAAGGATCAGCAGCAGTTACATGTGACAGGAAATTAAGCTGTGATGTTCCCCTTTCTCGTGGGAATATGATGTATTTCAACTTCTCCTTCCTTCTTTTTATCGCCACCAAAACCTTATTATTTGCAGACAATTGTTAATTAGCAGACATGCCCAGCGTCTTCCCTTTTCGCAGTTTATAGCCGCCATTTTTGCTTTAGATTTTGCTCTGCTTTATTTCAACCTTGAGATGACAACCATTGCTTTATATATTACAAACTCTTTAGGAAGTGCAGCAATCTAAATACATTTTAAATACAATTGTTTGATATTTATAACTTACTGCAGGTATACTGTTCTTTTGTTACTAAGTGCTCTCAGCGTGTTGCATGGCAACGAGACGGCACTCCCTTGAAGCACTCCGGAGGATGAGTGCACCAAATGCACAGGGCTCATTGTTTTTGTAGTTTCTGGCTTCTAATAGGCGGGTCTAGGCGGGTCCAAGAGCGGAGCAGAAGTTGAATATAGCTCCACTCCACCACATAATGAATAAAGCTTGTAGTAAATGGAAGAGCGTATGCTCCGCCACCACTGAAATGAATGAGTATTGTGGCAATGCGAACACAACCATGTTGACAATGGATTTTACAGTTTGCTCTGGTGCTCACAAACAGCACACAGCAGGACAGAGCGAGACAGCACTCACCCGAAGCACTTGAGCCGATGTTATAATTCATTCATATCAGTGTCTATATCCTCCAACACCCTATCAAAATGATGAGTACATTTATGTAAATAATCTGTTTTCTTACTATACATATTTCTATTCAAATCCTGGAATAGCCTAGAAGGGGGGTGATAGGGCATTTTAGCGTATAGAGCACCAGAGATTGTCCTAAACTCTCTTCCGCACTGTACCCTCTAGAGTATTGAGGAAAGATCCCAGGTCATAGAGAATCACCTCTAGGCCATAAATGAGGGACAGAACAATTTTAACACAATACAACTGAGGAACTAGGGTGATATAAAATGTGCAGTATGTTAAAAAAGAATTTCTAGATTGCTGTTCACAAACTTGCGAACAACAAGTAATTGAACTGGTCACAAAAATACCATACAATCAGTAACAATCACTAAATTCCTACAAAGAGTTTTAAGAATATGTTTGCAACTTGACAAGTATTTTCTGGCAGAAAAACAACTCTATTCACAGCTACAGCCAATTAATGTGCTCTGTAGCCTCATAGAAGACTTCACCATGTATTACCACTTTGAAAACAGTTAGTATTTGGTGTGGCCAAAAAAGATGATACATTAAGTAACAGCGATTGAATCACCTTTATTGTGTAGAAAGCATCCCAGGGACCTCAATGTCAATTTGGCAGTATTCCCTCCAGAAGAAATACCAAACTCAAGTACTGTTATTACCTGTGGTAACAGTATTTTATGTGGGTTATTTTGTATCTTCTGGACTGAAAATGTATTCAGAATGTTCGACTCTCATTGGACCTCATTTGGATAGTATACTATTATTGCATGTATACCTGAGGGATAATTACACAATTGGTCATGCTTTTTAGACAAGGTAATTACTTTCATACAAAATAGTTTTTGGATATGGGGTTTCAAACCCCAAATTGTGCAGAGCTGTCAAACATGCAGCCTTTATAAATATAGGATGACTTACCATAATTACACTACTCGTAACAATCCCGTCACGTTCATTTATTTTGTCAGGTGAAAATGAAGCGTAGCAGTGAATTACATTCACTCAACCGAATCTCCTCCTGCCTCTAGAGAAATATCAGACATTTTACTGCCGACAAACGAAATAAGGGCCATTAGAGGTCAATCTCAAACAAACCTCTGTCGACTGTGAGGAACGGAGCGGGAGCCAGAAACAATAAAACATCTTCTTTTGCATTGCCCTGAAACAATAAAGTGGAGAAGAGCTTACTTGAGACCGCTGATCGACCCAAATACCTTGTATGAAGAAAAAGTCTGGTGTAATCGATTGATGAGTGGATCGAGGACAACTTGGGCCCTAGCAACTGCCAAAATACTAAAGAACGCCTTAGAGTCTTGTTTACACAAATTGGAGGGGACAGATAGTGCCAACTTCAGTTCACTGACAGGTCCAAGTTGAATGTGCAATCTACTCAGACTTACAAGTCCATGAGGGTAACTGCAAAGCTCAAATTTCAAACTTCAAGTCAAATCAAGCTTGAGAAGAAAGAATAGAAAAGAATCTTGGACAGACTGTTTGTCTCGCTTTTGCAAAATCATTGAATTGATAGAAGCAAAAACACACAAAAAAAAAAAAATATCAGAAATGCTCTGTGGAGGCAAAACATAGTTCCTCTGGCCAAACTACTGTGATTTAATAATTTTAAGTCACTAATGCAATTTCTTTCCTAAAAGTAAAGTAAATACTTTTAATATCCAATTTCACAAGCAACTAGTATTTGTTCTAAACGCAAAAAGATGACACACTCGGTTACAGCCACAGAATGCTCTCAATTGTTTTGTAACTTTGCAAGCAACATTTATATGGTCCAGTTCTACATATGGAAACACACTTAGCAAAAGCCACGGAGTGCACTCTCTTATCTAGTGTTGCTTTGCCTTGTGAGGATTATTTGAACAAAGGTAAAAGTAGCACTCTAAATGTAACAAGTATACTTTATCCTCACAGCTGTACACCAGTGTTAGGCAGAATCACATGCAGCACCCTTTGGGAACAGTACATGCAATTAAGACTACAAGTGTAAGCACAATTTCACCTTTGGTACAAGACTGTACTACACAGTAAAGTGGTAGCGATGACTGAGCAGCCAGACTTATCTCAAGAGTTTAAGTGAGCAGTAGAACAAGTTACACAAAGGACCAACTAATACAGTGATTCAAACACACACGTACTCAAGGTTTCCTGGTAAAATAATACTCAGTCAGTTAGAAAACATTACACTAGCAAAAGCAGCTCAATATCACACACTAAAAAACCACAAATACACAACCGGTGAGTAAATGAACAAGTTTAGCTTCCCTGAAGTGGGAGAAAAATGGCTCTTCAGATACTTAATAAAGAGGTAAAAAGACAAGGTTATAACAACAGACAGAAAAAATACATTCATAGGCAGGGCAAAAGGTTTCAGTTAGCTACAACCAGCCATTCTTCTCAATAGGCCTGGGCCAAAGTCAATGGTTCACAGTCTTTGTATAGGATAGCGCAGTTCTGGTAGATAACGGTTAAGTCTTTGCCACAGAGTTTAGAAGAGTTTGGCTAGGCGAAAAGTTTGACGAAGGTTTAGGGAAGGACAAGCCTTTGAAGTTGAGAAAGTTTCCACAAACTCTCGCAATGGGCGAAAAGATTTCCGGACCGCGTTTGCACAGTAACTTGGTATTGAAGAAGAGCTGTAGCTGAGGCAGTTGTTCCTGACAGTTTGAGCAGATCTCACAGTTCCTGTGCTTCAGCTGTGGGGACAAGAAGGGAGGTTCCTGCACTGCCCAGGGTTGAGGCCAAAAGCCTAGCAAGATGTTGGTTTAAGGTGTGAGTGCCTTAAAGTCCACAAGCTGGTTTCCTTCCCTCTGGCTATCCAGTTTTCAACAGCACTCTGATGAAAATTCGACCAGATGGGGACGGTGTCCAGATGGCTTACGATTTGGTTGTTCCCAACAAACTCAATGGAAGAAGTTAACCTTTAAGGGCTTCTCTGTTGATTGGAGTTTCAGGCAATTCAGACCTGCAGCAGGACTTCACCGGTCGTCCAGGAGTTGCAGCAGTCCTCTTCCTTCAGCTCGTCTTCGGTTCTTTCGTTCCAGTTGTCGACTCTGCTTTCCAAGTGCCAGAGACCTGCTTTTAAACATTTTTCCCCCATTCATTGCAGCCTGGCTGTCACTCACAGAGCAGGGAGGCTGTCCTTTCCGGATAGCCAGCCAGCCAATCACGCAAGAGTGCATTCAGGTCACCTAGGATACTAAGCACAGGGAGTTTCGGGCACCTCCCTCACATATTGTCCTCCCCAGACACTCAGTCGCCAGAGGAGGGCTTCAGCACTGAAGCCCACCAAAGGCTAATGAACAAAGGGACCAAACCTGGTTTGGCATGCAGAGACAAACACAAGAAGGACCATTCCTAAAAGAAATGGCGAAACAAGATGACCGGAGTCTGTTTTTACAGATGGGTCTTGGGCGCCATATTGAAAAACATGATTTTTAGGTACCGTTGGTAGCGGTCAGGAAAAATCACGGTAGTTGATCTAAAACACTGTCACCAGCCATTTAAAGTAGGAAAGGGTAACATTTGACTGTTACATGAGTGTTTTGACTCAGGGGAAGCAAGGCAACCCCTCCAGCACTCTATAGTAAGATAGTGTGTGTCGGGTCAGTAAATTTAAAGAGACTAGTAAATTCAATTTATTTTTACATGCTCTGGAAGATGGTAGCCAGTCCCAGAGAAGGTATTTAAACGTTGGGAAGTCTGAAAGACATCCCTGTGTCACTGCACTGAAGGTGCTGTGTGACACACAGAAAAATATGATGCCTATGGAGTTGTTTTAAAACTCCATAACCAAAGAACACAAAAGTAAAACACACACAAAATACATGAAAGAGTGGGAAAAAAGGCTCACACTCTTCCCAGGTAAAAAAAAATCAAATCCTAGAAATCCAGCAAAGTTGCTGGGGGTCTCAAAGAGTAGGGGAAATTAGCACATATTGAAAATTCTCCCTAACAGGGGTGTCATTTTTTTCTCCACTGTCTTAAAAGGAAATCAAAGATAGACAGAATAATGTTCCTCCTTTGATCATCTGACTATTAAGTTAACCGTCGGGATTTGATGTTTCTACGTTACTTACAGTCCTAAATCCTCCTCCTAAACATGATCAGCTGTGTTTAACTCAATTTCAATTCTTTTATGAAGAGCTTCAGACTTTGACATGTAAGTGTATCCTGTTGGGGGATTTCAATCTACACTTTCATAATATATTACATGCCGAAGGCACACATGTTTTTACACAATGCCAACTCTTTTAGCAAGACTTCCTTTGGACTTATTAATAGATTTTAGCATTGAATTAGCAGTTGCACCAGTAGTCTGGCCAGACCTTGCCATAAGACCCTTTTCTTTCAGTATAGGGAGGAAGCAAAGGTCCCAGGTTATAGTATCAGACCCCAAAGGATCTAAGGATTTAATCTGCAAACGGAATTGCAAGAGTTATAGTTTTCTTTCTCAGTACTTGATTTTACGCAAACTCTGGATACTTTGTTTTTCTCAATTCTATGATAAAGTAATCGGTTGTTTTAATTCTCTGGCACCCTAAATAGAGAAGTGCAACAAGCTTAACTCGCAAGTCAGTAAACTTTGGTTTACCTCATCGACCTATTGGCCATCGACTAGAGAGGTATTAGTGTCATACCTGCTCTTGCTCTGACAAACAAACATGTGAAAAACAGAACTGATCTGTAAAAAAGGCATTAAACAAGCTATGAAAGCCTATTTCTCACATTCCAAATAACTGAGCTGTTTAAAATATATCAGGAATTGGCAACTTTTTCAAATTCATCAAATAAAATCATTCCCACCCAAACAATGTGTGGCAAACGTGCTTCTTTTTTCAAAAATAAAATGTTACTGTTACATGAAACGATAGCTAGCCTAGAACCTACTCCAGCATAGATGATATCTTTTTTGAAAGATCTTGATTTTGTAAGTGTTTTGACTTATTTTTATTTTATTGTATTGTTTAAAGCATGGACCTAGCTCAAGAGCAGCAGAGCGCTGTACTGAGTGTGGGTAATCAGCATTTGGGCTGGCATCTTTAAATAGTAGCACTGTTCTGTGAGTTCTGTACTTCGGTATATGTGTCTACTGGAATTAGTACTTGATCAGTTGTTGCTGAAAGAGCCATGCTTTGAGAGATTTGCAAAATTGGAGAATTGTGGAGGCATTGCGAGCTGACAGGGGATCGATTTCCAGAGGGTGGGTGCATGACAAGAGAAGGATTATTTGCGGGTCCTCTCTGTGGACGAGTTGTGATTCAAGTTGGTTGGTTAATTTGCTGCGCAAGGAGCATGTGCCATCAGATATGTGGATCTTGGCCACCAAGTATGCTTTTGTGCTAATCGTGACTGCTTTGTAGCTGATGCATGTAGTTTTTAACAGTATCCTGGCTTGGAGTGGAAGCCAAGGCAGTTCACGTAAGATGGGGTATTTTGGTCACATTTTGATGCTCCCGTAATAAGACGTACTGCAGCATGGTGGACTGCGTTAGGGGAGCCAAGTCAGCTGCTGCGAGCCCTGTCAGGAGAGCATTTCCCGCATTGATGTGCAAGACCACAAGGGCCTGCACTACGGTCCGGACATCCTGCGGATGGATGAAGATTTGCATTTTGCGAAGGGTAGAGATTCTTACCCAGGCTATTGGGCCTTATTGGCTATGTATTTCTGGAAGGACATATTGCAATCAATGGTGAAGCCTAAGGATTTTGCTGAGTCTGAGAATTGGTGATCAAATCCTTCTAGGCACATTTAATTGAGCCATTGTTGTTTTTTAGCAGGCAAACTGATGAGGATGAATTAAGTCTTGGATGTGTTTAGTTTGAGGTAGGCAGTCGACATCCGGGACTGGACGATGTCTTGGTAATCACGGGGATGAATAATGTCCTGCACGTTATTATTTTTCATGTACAACTGAGTATCAGATGTGTATTGGTGGATGGCTATTTTGGGATCTTTGAGGAGAGTGCCCAGAGGCTCCATGTAATGGTCAAAAAAGGATTGGTCAGAGGATGGAGCATTGTGGGACTCTGCAGGAGACCTGGAGTTGGTTATATCACAACAAGTTCATTTGGAGAGCTGGTGTCTGCCAGAGAGCTAGTGCCAGAGAATCCCATCCTGTCAGCAAGGAGAAAAAGAAGGATGTGGTGGGCGACTGTGTCAAATGCAGCTGAGAGGTAAATGAGGACGAGGAGGCATGATTCACCCTTATCCATGATTTGGAGAGCATCATTCACCACCTGGATGGTGGCTGGCTCAATGCTACACTTTGGGGCAACCCTGACTGATAGGCAGTTAGAAGGTGGAGTTGTTCGATTCTGGTGAGTAGTTGTGTAGCAACTACTTTTTCCAAACTTTTGCCAATATACAGGAGGTTTGTAATCGGCCTGTAGTTGGCCAGGCCATCCGGATCTTGGGTTGTTTTTTTTCAAAAGAGGTCATATAAGACCAGTCTTGAGGGTGTCTGGGAATGATCCTTCTGCAAGGAGGGCATTGATGATGTTGAGGAGCACGTTAAGCGAATGGCTCGTCAATTGTTTAAAGATGGAGGCCTGAATTACATCGGCAGAGTAGGAAGTAGGTTCGAGGGAGGCAATCATGTTTATGAAATCCGGGGGAAAGAGAAGAGAGAAATCATTCCAGGGGGGCAGTGTGCATGCCAGAGTGCAATGGATGCTAATGCTTTGAGAGGATGATTCTATGGTCGCTCAGATTTTGTCTATTTTTTTCAATAAAAAATGTGTTGATCCTGTCTAATTTTCCTGAGTTGCTGGTACCCCGGGTAGGGTGATGGTTTGGTACAGTGATTTAGTACCTCAAAGAGGGATTTGCTTCTGCTAGAGGCTGCTGTAATTGGGGTGGAGTAGTAAGCAGCTTTGGCCTTGGTATTCCGAATACTCTAGTTTGCAAACATAGATTTGAGGGTGGTGATATCACCCGAGGTATGTTCTTCATGCCACTGTTTCTCTAGGGCTCTGATTGAATGTTTGATCGAGGCTAGCTCAGAACTGTAGGGTTCCAGGGTTTTGCTGGAGGTAAATCCTCCACTCAAACCACAAACTCATAATTTGGCGTTAATTCAGTTACCGCCAATTTTACAATTTACCGGCTGACTCATAATGAGGCTCACTGTCTTACAAGGTGAAATACTGCCAAAATACCAACAAAACAGGTGGTAATTCCTCCAAAATATGAGTGCAGTTACCTCCATCCGAAAGGTGGAGGTAAATGCATGCAGGAGCGGAAAATAAGGCACACGTGCATCAAATCGCACCCAAGAGTATATAAAACATTTCACCAAACCCCCTTTTTGCAGCCCCTAGCAGACATGGATTCAGGGCTCCATTATTTGCTGGTGTATCTTGAGCTGCAGGGATATGCAGTGAGGAAGATGCCAAGGAGACTGGCTGCACAAATGCAGAGGAGATGTGCCATGAGGAGGCCACCCATACCCCTGGTCAGATCCTCACCCTGGGCAATCACGGATGAGCAGGAAACTACGCTCTATCAGCTGTACTGTGACACCATAGCAGAGTTGCTCACGCTCATACAGCTAGACCTCCAAAGTGGGATCAGAATCAGAACCACCATCCAAACCATGCTGAAGATGGTGGCTGTCATGCACTTTCTAGCTATGGGCACATTTCAGCATGCCGTTGGGGTGCAACATGGCATGTTGCAGCCAACTATTTCAAAAATGTTGGCACAGGTGCTTGTTGCACTAATGTGAGATGTGCCTAATCACATCACTATGCCCACTAACCCAAAGCAGGAGCATGCCACCAAAATACGTTTCTATTGCACAACCCGCATCCCCACCGTGCATGGTGCACTGGGATGTACGCATGTGGCATTGGTACCACCCCAGGAACAGGAGCAAATCTACTTTGCAGTACCATTCAATGAAGGTCCAAATAACATAAAATGCTGATATGACAGTGAGCCACAGTGAGCCGCTGCTCTGCCTATACCTCGTGTTCCACCTATAATGCCATGGTCCTCAGACTCAAGACCCTGCCAGCATACATGGACTCCCGCAGGGACCATCATTCATGGATATTGGGTAAGTAGCAACAGTGTGACTGTAGTGTACAGTGGACCCAATAATGTGAAGGGGTAAATCTGTGGGGGGCCACAGGAGAACTTCCATACACATGTTAAACCTGGCCAAACGGTTTTCAAAACATGATGCATGTGTGTGAAAAAATGCAAGCAACGGTCTACACTCCAGAGTGAACAGCCCATTAGCGACATCACCACCTCCCTCAGGCACAGTTTGACATGAGTGCCCATGTTACTAGGGTATAGAGGATGCCCTGAGGTACGTCCCACGATCCCTGACAATACCCACCCCACACCAACTGAAAGAAAGGCCTACGAATGACAGGACTGCCCAACAATGCCCACCACAAGTGCCATTAAATGGCAGCAGCATGCCAGTAATATTAAATAGTGTAAAGGTTGATGTTTCCCTTGTGCCAAAGTCGGGAATAAGGTGGCAAAGGCATTCACCGGCCAGCTGCATTAGCAGTACCACTTCACCATCAGAAATTTCAAGGCCCAGACATCCCTAATGTCATGAAGAGAGCCTCCATGTATACCTGATGATCCATTTAAAAAAAGAATCCATGATGCACTCTTGAATGAGCCATATGTACACGAAAAAAAGTCATCATTAAACACATATCTTAATCTTTGCACGTGCCTCAGGCTATCCTCTGCTGCTGATGGCTGGTGACAAACATCAGAAGACCATAGGAGGTGACATACAATGAGGCACATACACGGACCAGGGTGTGCACAGAGCGGACATTTGGACTGCTCATGGGAAGATTCAGGTGCCTCCACCAGACTGGTGGGGAACTCATGTACAGTCCTGAGAAGACGTGGTGATGGTAAATCTCTGCACAATGCAGCACAACAACTGTATTTAGAGGAATGTCTCTATGCCTCCAGAGGATGACTATGGCCACCCTGATTCAGACTCAGATGATGCATGTAATCAGAGGCTCCTTGAGGTGCCCGTGAGGATACACGGAAAGAACACATCATATGTCATGACCTATGTCAGAACTGTTTTTGAATACATTTAAATTCACATTTCACTGTAACATATCTTCATTAAAATCACTTCTATACAGTAAACTCAGAGACTACTGGACCCATTTGCTGAACTTAAACTGATGCATGCCCAACCACTTCTTCAACAATCATGCCTACCTATCTATCACATCCCCAACAATAATGTCCACCTACCTGCCACATCCCCAACAATCTTCCCCACCTCCCTCTCACATCCCTAACAAGTGTGCCCAACCACCTCACACATCCCCAACAATCATGTCCACCCACCTCACACATCCCCAACAATCATGTCCAACCAGCTCCCACATCCCCTATTTCTGTGGCATGGTCCCCTACTTCGTTTGGATCTTTCCATGTCCATGTGTGAGCAGTGATCCCTCTGTGGGTGTTGCTGAGATGAAGCTGGCCATGTCACTGCCTAAATTTCCTGCAGGGTGTGTCATCTCACTCCACTCCACTATACAGGGCCGTGCATTTTGTATGATTTGTAGAAAACACCATTGCATAATCAATTTCATTCAGTACTGACCTGTAGTAGCGTTGATCTGTGTATGTTTCAAGAAAGGAATCACCCTGTACTTAATATCATCCGGACATAAATCCGGAATGATAGTCATAACAGGGAAACCCTCTGGGAAAGAAAACCTTGTGGTGTATGACACCTGTTGCATTATTTGTCTTCTTTTTGTTCAGGAATGGGATGTCTTGTCATTGCGATGCATGGGGACTTCAGGAGCAGTCAGAAATTGAGCCCAAGGAAATCAGTTGTGCGGGCCGTGCTCTGGGTATGAAAGAGACATGTGTGAAACATCTGTAGAGTGCCGTTTGGATTATCAAACCAGCAACACGGAATATTTACGAGGAATAGCAGCTTGTGATGTCGATTTCCGTGATCAGACTGAGGGAGCAGATGCCATGCGGTTTCTGGGGCAGAGGAAAGTATCCTTTCGGCGTTTTGCAGCAGGAAGGTGGATCGGGTTTGTAATACTCACGAGTGCTAGTCTTCTAGGTATAGAGGTGTGTTAATGTGAAGTTAGTAAATAGATAGCCAAGGAAGGAAAGCGCAAGAATGATCCGAGCAAAAACGGAGAGATAAGTATAGTTTGAATTTATGGAGTGTTCTGCTGGAGAAGTAGCCATGCACCGTTGCTGTGGAAACCATCTTCCTAAATAGAGTTGCTTTATCCTCAACCAATGCCAAAGGGGAGAGCACCATGACGCGGTACACGCTTTGTGCAATGGATAGACTGTTACACAGAGCAAGTGGTGCCATCTTTGAAGGACTTGTATAGATGAAATTAATACCCTCCATCTTTGCCAGAAAGAAGGGCTTCCATACCGTGCCATGACAGGGTGTGTTTGATGGCTCTCAGCACAGTCTTGTTGCTGGAGAATATGCCCCGCAGTGCCTCTCAACAGCGGAGGCCACACCCTGAATGGCATCACTCCTGGCCTGAAAGTGAAACAGGTGCTCTTGTGTCTTGGACTCCATGCTCTCCTGCTCTGCACCATCTGGTTTAGCCTCCGCCAGATCATGTCAAATATTTTTTCAGGAACTGGTGATGGTGGGTCATGGGACATTTCAACCCAAATTCACAAAGACCCCATCTGCAATGACATCATCATCATGAGTGGAATCACTATCCTGATCATGATGCCACTGCAGAGTTTGGCCAGTGGATAAAGGTGATGTCGTGGTGGTGCGAGGCGAAAAGGAGGGAAGTGGAGGAGAGTTGAGATGAAGAGGCATTCCACTTGTGACAACACAAATGAGCGGGATGGTGTACTGGGATTCCACAGGCACCCTTGTCCAAGAGATTGCAGTTTGCACAGAGGTGGTCTGATCCTCAGAGACACACGTGGCTGTGGGGATTGATCACTACTGTGGCTGGTGTGGTGGCACATATGGAAGAAGTGGAGGTGATGGTGGTGGTGACCGGTATTAACCAAATTGACCTTTTACAATTGACCTTTTGCACAATTGACCTAATTATAGTGGTCCTAATTGATGTTCTGCACAATTGACCTTTATATTATTTTAGTTATGTTATATATGTATTGGGTTGGTTTTGGATTATAAATAATATAAGGGGATTGGTTGGGGTGTTGCAGAAGGTTTAGGATTGGGTAAGGGGGTTGCGGAGGGTTCCCCCCACATATATGTCCTAATTGACCTTCTAAATTAGGTGAATTCTCCCGAGGTCAATTGTGAAAAGGTCAATTATTTTACAACCGTGGTGGCCACAGTGTCACAGTTACCGGTGGTGGGGACAGCAGTGGTGATATCTGCACTGACAGACACAGCTAATGGAGCGGTGGGGGCCTCTGACACAGTGGTGGCTGATGAGACTTACTCTTGCTTTTCTTCCCACTGCCTACACTCTGCCCTGCATCCCTGCTCGGAAGGATAGCTCAGGGGCAATGTGCCCATCTTGGAAGCAAGGCGGCGCAGGCAACAAAGGTTTTATCTCGGGCCCGCTTAGAAACCTCTGGGTATTAAACGCATTATAAATAACCAATAGTAATTATAATTATAAATCCCTGTAGGTGTGGCGGGAGGGTGGCGTTGGGTAGGATGCTTGAGGTGCCAGAGCTACCTGCTCTGCAGTTTCCTTCTTGTTCTTCCTGGCTGCCATGGCTACATGTTAAAAAGTGACATGGTGTTTAATGATATGTGCAAAAAGGGTTGGTGGTGTGGATATTTCACATGGGACCCCTGAGACTTGATTTCTTTGTTTCATGCAACTGCTGCATGCTGCTTGACTAGCTGCATGCAGTAGGTGCTGTGGGTCTAAAGGGATTGTGCGATAGGTACAGGGGGTGAACAAACCAGTGAGGCTTGGTGTGACTTTTCATAGAGTGAACTTTCCTTGATGACTGATGCATCTCCACAGGCCTTTATAGTAGATTCTGTTGTGTGGATTGGTGACATATCCCCCACATATGTCTGTGTGACCTATTCAGGATACATGAGGCATGTTTTATGTTGCACTAATGGTACTTTAAAGATTGTCTTCTAACTGCACATCAGGTGTTCATGGTGCAACCTGCCAGGTGCTCTACTCATTGATTTACACCAATGTGGACGTCTTCCATCCACATAGGCAGCAGGTTGACAAGCAGTGGGTGCCTTGCAATTCTGTAGTGGTTCTCAGGTTACACAATGCACTATCATGTAATTACCAGGTTCAGGTTGGATGCCAGCTCCGTACTCGCAGATCCATCACCCCCCAGCCCTGCCAGGTGAAGGATGGTGCTGACAATCTCTTTCCCGGCTGGTCAGGGTCAGTGGCTCAGTGGTGCCTCATCCTGTGGCAGCTGCCTCCTGTTGATGGTGTACCAGGAGACTGTGCGCCCTGTAATTCAGGTCATTCCAGTGCTCTTTTTTACATCTTTGATAACTCTGGGTACCGTCACCACAACCACCACCTTATTTCAAACCTTTGCACATAAGGCAGACTTGCATTGTAGTGTGGTCTTCGCCTACTTGCCCCATACATGTGGTCTGCATGAGCCACAACCTCTTCTGCAAGTACAGTGAACTCTTCTTCCATGTATTTAGGCTTCCACAGTCTCATTTCTGGCACTTTGCCTTTCGATTTGTCCCCCAACCTGGTTAGGCTTTTCTTCAGGCGAGGATGGCTGCTAAACTGATATCCAATGGATTGCATTTTTTAAGATGGCCACCCTTCAGTTTTCTGTTTTCAGGATGAGGCTATTTCTGCAATACGCTAATTCTAAAGATTTTTACCAGGATTATTGCTCGGCAATTCCTCCAAATAATGATGGCGCGGGTGATAATGGCGGTAACTGTAATCCTGCCGAAAATTGCTGAATTACCACTCAATAGTAATTCCTCCAGGCAAAATTACTGTTACCTCCAGATGGATTTGTTCATGACCATGGGTTCGTAATATGGCGGTAGCTCCGCCAAACCAGTTTGGCTGTAACAGTAATTCTGCATGGCAAAATTACCTCCATATTTACTGCCAAACTCGCAGTGAATCCTCAAAGTCTTTTGCTCAGGCATAGCCAGAAAAGAATGTTTTGGTGAACCTCAGCCCCAGAGAGTGAATACACAGAAGGCTCTAACAGGAAGTTCACTAGAAACTAGCTGACAATAAAAAGACATCAAAAGGTTTTGGCCAGCATAATTGTGAATACACAGGGACCAGCATCTTGTAACCTGACATTACTTTTATTTAGCCTTTCCTCTACCTCCAGGGTCTGGTGACACACAAATATAGGACTCAATTTTGATGCAGGAGTGCCCACACAGTCCTGAATCCAAATTATGTATTTAGTGATATTTATCCAAATGCACATTTTACTTTTTACTGCCATGTTGCCAAACTACAAGACCGCTGCTGATAGGTGTCAGTAGACAGGCACAGCAGAATTTCAATCTTGCACTGTCATTTTCAGAACAGAGAATTATGAAAGGGCAGTCTTATTATCAGACCTCATTTTCAGAGACAGAGTTACCCACAGTCTCTAATTATCACAATAGCTGCCTCTGTAGAGCAAGGCATCTCAGACACCAAAGGTCACGTTCCAGTTTTCAACAGATAACCAAAGACGTTGTGTACCTATAATACAAATAGGCATTTACCCCTTTTAACAACAATAATTTAAAATAAAATAATTAGTGCAGCAGCTGAATATCCATGTTAGTGGCGTAAGCATGTTTCTAAATATTTTTGGAAAAGCATCAATGTGCTAATGTGTGTGTAAGCATGTTTTCAGTTGTCAAGTTTCATTTGTCCATTCTGCTTACAGACACTTATTTAAAAATGGCTTCCTTTCCTCGGCAACATTAGGCGTAACACTGAACATAGAGGCCTAGTGTTTCTTGAATTAACATGTTCTTTGTTCTTACAATTAAATACACTTACAATTACGTTTCCAATCTAAATTATATAAGCAGTAATTTACATATATTTCCATTTTGCTTCCACACCTTAATGTGACAGACTTTAGGGAGCACAAAGAATTTGCTCCGTGTGAATTTATTGACATAGAGGTACACCTTTTGAGAATGCTTCATTCTCCTGTCCCTAGAAAGTTTGCCAAAATTGATGTTGTGTAAGCCATGACTTTGAGCTAAGACCTGAAATGAAATAAATGCAACCCCCTCAAATGCTAAACTGTTTAATTATTTTCAGTTTTTCTGACCGTATTGCAATTTATTTTGAAATCTTCCTTGAGTACTGATCATCTTATTACATTTACAATTAGGAAGTGTTGATGAATCTATCATTTCAAGTGTGTTGCATGTGTATGCATCACAATCAGTCGTTGACCAACCTTTGGCATACAGCATTGCCCATGTCAGATAGCCTTTTAATTTAAACCAACCCATTCTGTTATAAAGATTCTTACTAGATCTATTATATTGAGGTTAAGGAGAAGAGGGGCTTGGATGCTGTTCTTTTGTGATCCATTTTTGGTGAATATCTTATATAATATGTTGCTGCGCCGCCGACCATCATGCTCAAATATTTCCATGTATAGCTAGGCATGACCCGAATAAAAGCTAAATAGGTCCTAACTAGCCCTCAGTGAATCTAGTTTGAGACATTACTTATTTGTATTATATTCCCTATCAAATTATCAACTATGATATGATATGATATGGCATTTATAACGCGCCTATACACATGTGTTTCAAGGCGTGATGAGGCAAGGGAGGGGGAACAGAGGGAGGACAGACAACGATCCTACTAGGCCAGATATCATTCAGATCACGCAAGTGCATGGGAATGGGGAAAGTGCAGGGGGGAAAGGGGAGATGACAGTGCAGTACATGGATAAGAGAATAAATAACAATAGTAAAAGTGAGGCTAGTAGGTGGCAAGTGCAGGGGTAAGTGCAGGCTTCAGGTGTAAGTGCTGGTAGTGGGACTGTAGGGATACAGAAAACAGTCCCCAAGTGCGGTATTTGCCAGGAAGGCAGTGAAGGTGTGCGACTGATGGGGGAGATGACCTGGGCTAGAGATCAGGGGGTGGCCAGGTAACCAATACAGTTTCAGCCAGGAGGTCAGCAGGGGAGAGGAGGAGAAAAAGCAGAAGCAAAGAGAAAGGTTTTGAGGTGCTTCCGGAACCGGCGATGGTTCTCCTCAAGTTTCAGAGACGCAGGGAGGCTGTTCCAGAGGGAGGCTCCAGCTGAGGAAAGAGATCTACCACCAACTCGTTGCTTGGAGAAGGGACTGACCCTGAGGGAGTTGGAGGCGGATGAGCGAAGGGCTCGAGAAGGAAGATATTTAGGAAGAGAGAGTTGAAGGTATTGAGGTTGCAGGCCCCAGAAGGCCTTGTGTACAATGCAGAGGGTTTTTAACTTAATCCTCGCAGCCACTGGGAGCCAGTGCAGAGATTTGAGTCCTGGAGAGATACGATCCCTCGGCTTGAGGCCAAGGATAAGTCTTGCAGTCCTGTTCTGGATGAGTTGCAGAGGACGGGGAGTAGAAGCAGGCAGATTTAGAAAGAAGCTGTTGCAGTAGTACAGCCTAGAGAGAACCAGAGCTCTGGAGACAGGTAGCTTCTGGGGGAAAGAGAGGAAAGGAAGAATATCTCTGAGGGGGTGCAGCTGGTAGTGTGAGTTCTTAGAGACGTCAGAGATGTGAGAAGAGAAGGAGAGTGTGGAGTCGAAGATGACCCCAAGGTTCTTAGCCTCACAGATGGGAGCAGGAAGAGGGCTAAGAGTGGCGGACCAGAGAGAGACAGGAAAGGAGGGAGTGGGTGCGCTGATGAGGGGAATCTCAGTCTTACTGGCATTAAGGCAGAGGTCATAGGCGGCACACCACTCCTGGATAGCAGACAGTCAGTGATGAGAGACGGGGAGGAGGTGGTAGAGGGTAGCCTGAAAATGAGCTGAGTGTAGTCCGCATAACACTGAAAGTTGGGGCCTAGAGCGGCAATGTGGTGGGCACGAAGTGCCAGGTATTGGTTGAATAACCAGGGAGAGAGATTAGACCGCTTGGGGACACCACAGGTAGAGAAAAAGATAGAGGAGAGGAAGGACCCAAGTTGGACCATTACTCATGAAGCAAAATTGTCATTTTAATATCCTTTTTTTGGTAGTCATGTAGTGTGGTGTCATCAGTCACTGTCCTGGAAGCTTTCTGCTGTGGAAGCAGCGATTTGAAATCCAGTTTGAGTATGTCATACTGTTAAACCCAATGATGGATCTGTGAAAATCATTTTTGTGAAAAGCTTTTCCTTCTCTGCATTCAGCAGGGTATTAGGATCACATTGGGACATCTGCTCGATTTTGCTTCTATATTGGTACAAATAACCAACCCTTGCGTCAGTCTGGAACCTGCTTTGCTAGTCCCGATGATTTACAAATGCAAAGACAGTTTGTGTCCAAAATCAGGAGATTGTTCATGGAACATGTTCATTTAGCAATTTGGGTTCTCTACCTCTATGACCTAGCTTTCATTATTAAAGATGATTTAACTTTTAAATACATTTATATATCAGATGTTATTATTTGTCCAGAAATAATATTCCAATGTGCAGTGGTTCATACAGTCTAGCTAAATGATAAATCCATCTTTCGCACTTGATAACTGAAGCTGATAAATTGTGGCAGGTATAATGACTTTACTGACCTAAGTCCCACAGCTTTTATGTCTTTGCTAGCTTCTGCCATCTGTGTTTTTTTTTCAGATGGTTATATTGGGACAGTTTTCTGGCATTACATTACGTGTTTATAATTCAACTCGTTAACTTTCCCCAGCTTCCGTACACAAGCTATGTGGAAATCTTTAATGCCAAATCTACCAAAACAAGTTATACATTAAATCGCTCGCTAACATTCAATATTTTATGGCTGACCATAAGTAAGCCATCAGCCGCTACTTGTCTGAATCCATCTAAGACTTCCATTTCGTTTGCATTTGATTCATATCCAAAATGGAGTCCTGGAATAAATGGCATAAGTGTCAGTAATTACATAAAAAATACATTATTGCAAATATCTCCCATGAGCCAATTTGATCCAAAATACTTTAAATTAAATTGCAATCTTATAGCATATGTTATGCATGTGAGTGTTTTAATAATTGATTCAATATATGTAAGTGAGAGGATACAAGTCTGCCGTTAGTGGTTCCTTTTGGCACAGGGCAAAATGCAAACATATTGGCATAAAGTAAAACATGGACATTCCACGTCTAATTGGATATTGCAATAACTTGAACAGCTCAATAGTTGTAATGTGTTTTTTTTATTCTGCTGGACATCAGTGGTCTTTCTTCACTTACTCTCAAGCCCGTACCCATCAGCTGCAGTCTAAAACACTTAATTTGCTCATCTGTTTCAGATCATTACATTGTTTCATGTAGAGTTAGAATAAGGGGTCCCACTCAATCAGTTGTGGTCACATTTCGTACTTGGACGTCGTGGCATCTGGGATGAGGTATTCATGTTGGACTACACTGAAACATAGCCTGGAGTCCCATGTCAAGTTTGTGGCCAGTGCTGGCTGTTCCCAAAATTGCAAGTCGCTTTTATGAATCAGCTTCCCAATGTTTAGCTGGCCAACCTTGTGTGTAATCACCTGATTCCAACCCCCAAGTTTGACTTCTTTGCTTTATGGTTCTTTGCTTGTTAATGCACTCTCTGCATGAATGTCGATTTGGATTTCCTACATGCTGGAACGTTTTGCAGTACCATTGACTGCTTCCAAGACCTTTTCAGTGGTTCCATGATAGAGTGCAGTTCTTGTTCTCTTCGATGGTGGTGTGTTATTTGTCACTCGATCAATATTCGTTTTTCAATAACCCATTCACAGTAATCATCTTCTTTTCCCCCTTTTTCTCCAGCATCTCCCAATAGTGTGCAGCAGTCATGGCATTCTCCAGTTATTCCTTTGAAAGAGCTAGTAGAGCTTGAGGAATAGAGTCATGTAGAGTCTTTTTGTTCAGCCTCAGGTATGAGACAATCACACGCCACTGTGTCACCTCGCATGCTTCACTAAGAGTACTAAACTCTTGTTGTTCAGGCTCATTCAACAGAGCTACGGAGCTTCTAGTTTGTTTTCATTCTACCGATGAAGACCACCAGTTATTCCTACCCATTCGAAGTTAGCTGAGATAAAAATGCCCAAATTCTATGAACTGATGGCAGAATGGGCCAGTTTTCTAATGTTCAAGCGAATACCAGGTTAGAGTTTCTAGCTTTCTCAGTACAGTACATCATCAGTGAGCATGGAAACATTGGAAATTGCAAGACACAACAGATTGTCTCTTATTTGACTTTTTTTTTTTTATTTACTTGTATTTAATCACACAAAGAGATTTTTACAAGAGTGAGTTTCAATCTGGACACTTTCATTTCGGATTGCATTTTAAGGTTAAGTGCGATCTTTGTATTTAGATTATTTGATGGTTCGTTGTAACTCCGACCTCTACTGCCCTTTTCTTCTTTCCATTGCCAGGGTCAAAAGTTTTGCAGCAGCCGTATGCCATCGAGTCTTTTCTCCTGTGATAAGGCGATTCCACCAGATCTGTTTGTTCCCCACAAAGGAGGTAGACGTCAAAGGAGTGAAATAGGCGATATTTGACATTTACTCGACTTGACATTCTGTAGATTGTGTCTTGAATAGATCTACCCAAGATAATAAAAGCATGTATATCGTCAGTGAGAACATATCAGAGAAGTGATGCAGCAACTACCATCAGTCTTCCAGTGGTTCCGAGTTCACCTGGGACACTAAGTTAGATATATATATCCTATTTGGCAGGTTGGGGAGGGGCTAGCTTTTCTCATATTTGCCTTCTGATGCCATTTGGATGTCTCAATGTTTCTGTGGGTCTGAAGTATGTTTGACGACTTACCTGTCAATGGGAAATTGCAACTGAAGAACAAAGAGAAATAGCTTTATTTTGTAAATCTGGATCAAGGGTATATTTTTTAAAGTGACTTGAGAAATGTTACAATGGTGAGAAGACATACAAATAACTTAAATGTGAACAAGAAGTCTGCATTTCTCAAATGTGTTTGAGGACCCTTCTAGAGCTTACAAATAAATATGGCAGCCTTTTCACAGACGTTTCTATGAACTGATGCCAGAATGAGCCAATTTTTGTTTATGTTACCAGGTTATAGTTTCTAGCTTCTCTGTACAATACAACATCAGTGAGAATGGAAACATTGCAAGTTGCAAGACACAACAGATTGTCTGTCTCTTCTTTGATATACATGTGTACTCTACATACTCTACACTCTTATATGCTGCTGCCACCAACCACAACCAATTATGTACAGTCTGTTTTGAATGGCCCTTCCCAAGATAAAAAAGGCATGCACTCACAAAAAAAAGAAAGGAAACCTATCACTAACTAACTATATACAATGGCGGCAGGCAAGTCCTGCGGCTCACTCTATGATGTTGTGGGCCAGGGCATCATCGAACTCCATGTCTATCTCCTGGAGGCGGACCTCTGCCCTGGCCCCGAGTTCTCACAGGGATACATCCATGGCCTGTTCCAACTCCCTGTGAGATGCCTCGAGGCACTCAGCCCGCCTCAACGCCCGTCGCATGTAGAACTCTGTCCTGACCATGGTGAGCCGCGCCTCTTCCGCCCGCCTCCGCTCCGCATCTATTCGCTGGCCCAACCGCAGCCACACGGAAGACACTCCCATTCCAGGGTCCTCCTGCCCTCTGGTCGATGCCTGCCCCTCTGATGTTGATGGCCGAGCCATCATTACTCCCACCTAGAGCCTGCTGCTGCTGCTGTCCATGTGCCCTGTCCGATGATGACTGCACATCCTACATCTGCTGGTCTCCAGTTGTTGGGGTGTCCACCCCTGCTGGACCGCCGACTCCCGACTGTGGCAGGGATGGGATCTCCACCAAGCTGGCTGTGTTGGTCAGGCCAGGTCCACAGGGGGCCCTGTTGGAATATGGGCCAGAAGACGGCATGGACAACGACTGGCGCATAGTCTCCACAGAGGAGGAGAGGTCCGCCAGAGTGCGCGACACATGTAGGAACCCACCAACCATTGCCCCTCCCAACTGTGCCACGTTGCCACGCAGCCCTTCGTGATGGTGTGCATGCTCCCCCCAGGAAGCACGCACGTCATCACGAATGACACGCGTGCGCAACGCGACACCAATCAGGACGGAGCCCATACGGTCATGGGACTCCTCGTCCGCAGGTAGTGGAGAGGCAGATGACGTGGGCCTCCCCCCTACCTGCGGACGGGCCTGGGACGGGACATCCCTGCTGGTGTATGGTGGTGCACTCACAGGGTCAGGGACAGTGACATGCACAGGCCCCTCCGTGGCGACCTGTGCTGCCTCCTGACCCTGGCCCTGGACTGCACCACTCGCACCAGTGGTACTACCCCCACCAGGCCCCATGTGCGGCTCAGTAGCGGGCTCCTCCTCTGTGGAGACCACCAACCTGGATGTGTCCGCACCGTCTTCCGCCATTGCAAGTCCCTGTGGGGGCTCACCCGGCCCTTCCGCCACAGCCGTAGTGGCAGACGCGGCACCAGCCCCCTTGCTCCCGGATGATGGCAAGACCTGGGAGGGTGGCTGGGCCTTGCGTCGCCGCCCAGTGGAGGCATCCCTGCCGCTTGGCTCCACAGTGCCGTCTCCGCCCTCTTCTTCACTTGACGCTGCGTAGAGGGAGACATAGAACACAAGCATCAGGGTACAGTACAATATTCGCCTAGACAGGAAGCAATGACACATGAGTGGCAGTGTCTAACGTCACTTCGATCCTGTCCCTCCACAACACATGGGTGAATGCACGCAATACACATGCATAAACAGGCACAGCGCCTTCAATCAACATCAGCATCCATGTACAAGGGCCTCTATTAATCCAAATGTTGCCTTCAAACTCACATGCATCATGGTTCACACTGATCCCATGCCCACACATCACTGGAGGGTCATGCATCATGCCTTGTACACCACAGACACATTGGATAGACACAGTGCATACAATGGTGACCGCACTGCATGAGTGAATGTACACATCATCACAGACATGTGTCATGAATCCATGGCGTATCAAAGTCACAGACACACTTCTCAGACACACACACATGTCAACCATACATGTACATGACAGCAGCACCCATCCCTCACCCCCCTACCATGTTCATGTGTGCATTTGCCATACAGCTCCCCATATTGCATTGGAACTCATGCACCAACCATGTGGTTCGTACATTACTGGTCTCACATGCATAAACATGATGTCCCTGCACACACACATGCATACATGGCACATGTCACACATACAGGCAAGTATCAGACTACCAGCACACTGCAACATGCCCTGTCTCACACAACAATGCTTGGCCACTTACCGCTCAACTCCAGACGGGTCTTCTTCCGAAGGATCTGGGCATAGAGCGCTGGTCATACGTGTTCCAGGACCCTCATCTGGATGTCACTCATGCTGAGCCGGCCCCCCTCCGCTAGGCGCCGGGCCTTGTGGAGGTTCCTGGAACTGAAGTCCTCCCAGCAATTCTTGATGTGCTTGATGTCGCGGGTTGCCACCCCCTCCCCGTTGATGGCAACCACTACGTCGTCCCAGATCCTCTCCCGTCCTTCATTGTTGGCGCATGATGTTCCGAAAAGGGCATCATACTGCCCCAGGGCATGCTCCATCAGGACACCAACTTCCTTCACACTCAAGCTGGTGGCCCTCTGCCTCTCTGGCTGGGGGTCGCCAGTGGTCTCAGATGGTGTTTGCTCTGACATGGTGACCCCCGAGGCAGGCGTGGTGGGCAACTGGTCCTGGGGCTGGGCTGTGGAGCGATGGTATCCCAGTCGGAAGTCTTCTGTTCCAGCAGGGGTGGACACAGCAACTGGAACCCTGGCTGATGTGCAGGCACCAAATAGCAGGGCACGTGGGCAGCAGGCAGGCAGGCAGCAGCAGATGGCAGGTGGGAGCGTGCTCGGAGCTCTGGGGGGCAGTAATTCGGCCTTCTGGGCAGGAGCATGGTCTTCCGTGTGTTGTTGCGTGGCCAGCTTGATACGGAGTGATTTGGCACGTGAAAATATTGCATGTCAGCGTGTAATTCGAGGAAAGGCCCTTCGCGCGTAAGCGCGTCAGCACACGTACGCAGTTTCATTGGACCAAAGGCCCTTAATGCATAAGCGCTTCTGTGACGTGACTTGCACGGGCGTTTACCTCGTGACGTGGGCATAGTGGTTCAGCGCGCGTGAAAAAACTGCACTTCCGCGTGTGAATGCGTGTAATCCGAGGAAAGGTGAATGTGACGCGCGCGGGCGTTTCCATGAACACGGGTGCATGTTCATCATACACGTCCAAAAACTGCACGTCCGAGTGTCAGCTCGTGTAATTGGAGGAAAGGGCCCTAGCACAGGTCAGTGCTTCTGGCAGGGATTCTGTTCTGTCCAACCCACCTGCACCATGGGTAGAACCCTCTATGGGGATGTCAGTGTTGGTAGGTACGCCTTTGGCGGTTACGGATGCAAGTTCACACTCCACAGCATCTGATCCTGTTCCTGGGCCAGCAGATCAGAGGGGGAATGCAGTCCTGCAGCCTCAGGCAGTGCCAGCACAGCAAGGTGCAGATCGCCTTGCCCGAACAGGTGTGGTGCCCGCTGATGCGGTGGCCGTGCGCCACCAGGCAATTGTAACGCTCACCTGATTCTCGCAGAGGCGCCGGTCTTGACTGGGCGACTACCGTATCTTCAAAGGTGATGTGTAGCACCCGGTTGGCTCTTTGGGCTGGACCTCTGTGCACTGTATGCCTGACGTGTAGAGTAAGATGTCTGCAGATAGAAAATATGGGGTTAATGAACTGGGGTTATTGGGGTGTCCCTATCTCTTTCCTCTTCTCCTCTCCTGTAGACCCCCAAAGGTTAACGCTCTCACCTTAGGTAAGTGAATGCCGAGCTCTCCATCTGCCTCGGGGCAGGGTGCTGTAACCAGTTTCTTCACTGGATAGGTAGCGCAGGCCTCTTGACTTCAGAGGACTGCTGTCCGTCGTTTACTGCACGAACGGTAAGTTTCGAGTCATTCAAATGTCTTTAAAGTCTTTATTAATGATGTCTCTTGTTTTGCACGGTTCCGGCGATGGCGGATGACGGGCTGAAGTGAGTTGAAGATGGAGCCCGTGTGATGAATAGAAGCGCCTGGAAGCACGTAAGTAAGCGCTTGTTGCCTGCTTCACTATGCGCTCTAACTGTCTTTTTATTTTGCAGGTACGAGTTCGGAGCGGCTGCAGGGTGCCGGAATACCCACTGGATTAGATGTGGAAAGGAGTAATGGCACGTGAGTATTAAAGTTCCCCAATGTCTTTAAACGCACCTTGTTTTGTCTTTCAGATGCGGGATGCAGCACCGAAGGCCTCCGGAGCGTGCGAAGAGTTGGTAAACTTTTGTCTTTCAGATGCCGGAATGCAGTGTGAAGACCTCCGGAGCGCACGAAGAGTAGGTAAGCCTTTGCCTTTCAGATGCCGGAATGCTAACCTGTTCTTTCTTGTCTTTATAGGTGTTGCTGAAGACTGGATTCAGGATGGTAAGCCTTTGCCTTTCAGATGCCGGAATGCTAACCTGTTCTTTCTTGTCTTTCTAGGTGTTGCTGAAGACTGGATTCAGGATGGTAAGCCTTTTTCCTTAGGCCCAGGACCGGATGCAGAAGACACGATGAGCGTTCTGCTGCAGAGGTTGCAGAATAACGCAAAGCAAGATTCATCCACCGGGTGTGGTTTAAATAGCCTCCTGTAGTGCTTAGGTGTCTCCTTCCACAGCCATGCCTAAGTAAGAAAAGAGTTCCTGGTAAGAAAAGAGTTCCTGCCTTCCAGAAGAGTTCCAGTGTTCTGAATCTAGGGAGTGGCTCCAGCCCCACCCAACAGGAAAAGTAGTTCCAAACAGAAGAGGATCAGAGGCTCAACTGGCAGGCAAGTAAGCAGCATGATCTGCTGAAGGTAAGTCCACCCAAGCATTATGAGCCCGGCGCTTCCAGCGCTGGGACTGGGCATATTTATGAGCCTGGTGCCACTGGCGCCAGGACTGGGTCCAAAAGGTCCCAATTGGGACTGGTTGGCACTCGGAACCTGGGTTATGGATCTGCTTCCAAGGGAGTTGGGAAAACCCTGACCTTTTGGAAGCAGAGATCATGACAGTACCCCCCCTCAAGGCCCCTCCCAAACCGGGCTTCTCCGGGGGTTTTGGCTTGTCAGGAAATGTTCGGTGAAATCTTTTGATTAGGCGTGGACATATTCAGCAGGTTCCCAGGATCTCTCTTGGGGGCCGTAGCCTTTCCAGTCAATTAGGTAGAATAGTTTAGATTTGGAGATCTTGGAGTCCAGAATGCTTTTGACTTCAAACTCGAGTTCTCCATCCACTAGGATAGGTTTTGGAGATTTGGTTAGTCGGGTTTGAGGTTGCACGGGTTTTAATAGAGAGACATGGAAGACCGGATGTATCTTCATGTGCGGGGGCAAGTCCAACTTGACCGCTACTGGGTTTACTATGGTAGTGATGGAATAGGGACCAAGGTATCTTGGGTTGAATGTGCGTGGCCCTTTTAGAGATAGATATTTGGTGGATAACCAGACTTGATCCCCTACTTGATAGTGAGGGGCTTCCTTCCGATGTTGATCTGCTCCTTTCTTGTATTGTTCTTTAGCCCTTTGAAGGTGAGAAACAGCTTCCTTAAAGGCTTGGGTGATTGTAGAATGCAGGTAGTCTACTGCTGGTGTTTCAAGATCTTGGAGGGGATCCAACTCCGAGGTTCGAGGGTGACTGCCGTACAAAAGAAAAAACGGGGTTTTCCCACTTCCCGAATGGACAGAGTTATTGTAGGCATACTCGGCTATCCAAAGGATATCTTTCCAAGTTTTTTCAGTTTGTTGCAGCATGCAGCGTAAATACTGTTCCAGAGTTTGATTGGTCCTCTCGGTTTGTCCGTCGGTCTGAGGGTGGTGACTGGTCGATAGTCTCACATCAATTTGAGCCGACCGACAGCAACTTCGCCAAAAATGAGAAATAAATTGACTACCTCGATCCGAAATTAGAACCGAAGGAAAACCGTGCAGTCGGACGATGTTTTCGAGAAATTCTCGGGCCAGAGTTGCTGCTGTTGGCAAGCCTTTGAGCGGTATGAAATGCGCCATCTTGGAGAATAAGTCCACGATTACTAGAATCGTATTGTATCTGGAGCATGGAGGTAGATCGGTGATGAAGTCCATAGAAAGCGTATGCCAAGGGCGAGGTGGGATGTCAATAGGGCGTAAGAGGCCTGCTGGTCTTTCCTTTTGACTCTTGTTTTGGGCGCAAACTCCACAGGACATTATAAAGTCTCTGATATCTTTTTTCCAAGACGGCCACCAGAAGTAGCGCTTGATCTTTTCTGAGGTCTTGGCTATACCGGGATGACCTTCCATTAAAGAGTCGTGATAACAAGAGATTACTTTTTTCTGTAAATCTGTGCTGGGTAGGTATAATCGTTCTTGGAAATACAATAAGTTGTCCTTTACTGCAAAGTCCTTTCCCTGCAGATGCCAATTCTGTATGTCTGCTGGAGTTACAAGTTGCCTGGCTTTATCCTTAACTTCCTCTATGGATTCTGTGGCGATTACACCCAGAATTCTTTGTTCGGGAATGATTGGTACAGGTTTAGGGTTGACCAAGTGTTCTTCCACTCCCATCCGAGAAAGGGCATCGGCTTTACCGTTCTTTGTACCAGGTCGATAGGTAATTATGAAGTCAAACTCGGCAAAGAATAATGCCCAACGGAGTTGTCTAGAGGATTGGGCTTTTGCGGTCTTCAAATATTGCAGGTTTCGGTGATCCGTAATCACAGTAACGGTGTGTCGGGCCCCCAGCAGATAATGCCGCCAAGCCTTAAAGGCAGACTTGATAGCCAGAAGTTCCTTGTCAGTAATCGTGTAATTGATTTCAGGAGGTGAGAATTTGCGGGACCAAAATGCCACGGGATGCAACTGATTGGTTACCGGGTCCTTTTGTGATAGAACTGCCCCCATGGCAAGGCTTGAAGCATCAGTTTCCACGATGTAGGGGAGTTCGGGGCGAGGGTGTTTTAAGATTGGTGCAGAGATAAATTTAGTCTTCAAATCCTGGAAAGCTTGTTCCGCCTCGGTAGACCATTCAAAACGTTTGTTTTTCTTTAACAAGGCAGTGATGGGCTGGACTATTCGAGAGAATTCGGGGATAAACCTGCGGTAAAAGTTAGCGAAGCCTAACATGCTTTGCACACCTTTTACGGAGGATGGTGATGGCCATTTGAGAACTGCATCGACCTTCTTTGAATCCATACGCACTCCGCCAGGTGATAATATGAATCCCAAGAATTCAACTTCAGTCACGTTGAAAACACATTTTTCCAACTTAGCGAAAAGTTTGTGTTGACGCAATCTTTCGAGGACCATTTTCACGTGTTTCCGATGTTCAGATTCCGATGAAGAATAAACGAGGATGTCGTCAATGTAAACAACAACACATACATCTATGAGCTCTCTGAGGACATCGTTCATAAAATATTGAAAGGCGGCCGGGGCATTGCAAAGTCCGAAGGGCATGACCTGATATTCAAATAGCCCATACTTGGTGCGGAAGGCCGTCTTCCATTCATCGCCCTCTTTTACTCGTACCAAGTGGTAAGCTCCTCTAAGATCCAGCTTTGTATATATGCATGCTTTTCTGACTTGGTCCAGGAGTTCAGGGATCAAAGGTAACGGATATCTATTCTTAACGGTGATCTGGTTCAGGGAGCGATAATCGATACAAGTTCTAAGGTCTCCTTCCTTTTTTGGAACGAAGAACAAAGCTGAAGAAGCAGGGGACTTGGAAGGACGAATAAACCCATTTGCCAGGTATTGATCCAGGTATTGTCGAAGGTGAAGGTTCTCAGGCTCGGTGAGGGCATAAATTCTACTACAAGGAGGAGTAGATCCAGGTATCAGGTCTATCTGGCAGTCATAAGACCTATGAGGAGGTAGAGAGTTAGCCTGATCCTTCCGGAAAACATCTTGGTATTCTAGGTATTCGGGAGGTAACTGGGGAGTCTCTGAAGAAATTGCGGCCAGTGCAACACCAGGTGGAGGGTGACAAGTAGAGACACATTCTGGAAACTGGACCGTTCTTGCTCGCCAATCGATCAGAGGATTGTGTTTCTCTAACCAAGGTATTCCTAGAATAATCTGAAACTGAGGGGCCTTGATCACATCGAACACGATCTTCTCATGGTGTCCATCTTGACTTACTAGCGTCACCTCTTGAGTGGTATGCGTTACTGGCCCGGAGGCTATCTCCGTACCATCCACCGTAGTAATGACGTCCTTTACAGCCTTGGGACAAAGAGTTAGATTCATCCTCAAAACCATTTCATGATCCACATAATTGCCGATGGCACCGCTGTCGACGTAAGCTTCAATTGCATGTAATCGATCCGGATTATCAGGGCTAATGAGGACCATAGGTATCACGAAATGCGAGGTCACGGAACTGGTTTTCACGCTCGGCAAGAGGACCTCTATTCTTGTCGGGCGAGGTCGTTTCCCTGCTCAGAGTTTGTAACTTTGGTAACTGCAGCTCCTACTGCCTTCTTGGCAGGTTTCACCGGACAGTCTCGAAGAAAGTGCCCTGAGTTTCCGCAATATAGGCATAATTGCAACTGTTTCCTCCTTTTCCGCTCCCTTTGTGTTAGAGGACCTTTCAGACCCCCTATTTGCATGGGTTCCCCGGAGTCTACTCCTTTGGAAGGAGTTGGCGGTTTGGAAAATACTCGAGCATCAAACTTGGAACGATCGGCCTTCCTGTTCTGCAGCCTGTGATCTATTTGAACGACCAAGTCTATATAATCCGAACAGTCTTGTGGGGGATTCACTACTTGGGCTAAAACGTCTTTGAGCTCTCCACGTAGACCTCTATAAAACAGCGTAATCCTTTTGTCCTCAGGCCATTGAGTTTCCACTATTTGTCTATTGAAAGATGCAATATAAGCCAAAAGGTCTTGATTACCCTGTCGCAACGAAAGAAGCTCATTGTCCAAGGCCTGCCCCTGTGAATGTCTTGCGAACAGTTTTTCCATACTAAGCTGAAAGGCTTGAAAATCATGGAGAACCGGATCATCTTGATTAACTAGAGGGATCGACCAGTCTGCCGCATTGCCACTAAGGTACGAAAGTACAAAAGCTACTTTTGCTTGATCAGTTGGAAAGGCTGCTGGCCGGCATAAGAAGTGCAACCGGCACTGATTGATAAATACTGCAAACCTCTTTGGGTCACCAGAAAATCGTTCGGGCGGAGCCAGAGGTACATTCCCAGGTAGGTTGATCTGCACTGGATTCATAGAGGATGTTGAAGGAAGATTTGCCCCTGATGCGGGTAACGGGGTCTGTCCGGCTTGTGACTGTAGCACTTGTCTAGCAAGATTGTCTGTTCTCTCCTTGGAAATAATTAGTTCCCTTCTTAGAGCATTTGTTTCCTGACGAGCTGCATGCACTTCTGCCCTTAGTTCCCCAAGTAACCGGGCTAGGGGGTCAGTATCTGAGGTTTCCATAGCGCCTGGGCGAGAGTTTTGCGGTAGGCTTTGCGTTCTGTAACGCTCACCTGATTCTCGCAGAGGCGCCGGTCTTGACTGGGCGACTACCGTATCTTCAAAGGTGATGTGTAGCACCCGGTTGGCTCTTTGGGCTGGACCTCTGTGCACTGTATGCCTGACGTGTAGAGTAAGATGTCTGCAGATAGAAAATATGGGGTTAATGAACTGGGGTTATTGGGGTGTCCCTATCTCTTTCCTCTTCTCCTCTCCTGTAGACCCCCAAAGGTTAACGCTCTCACCTTAGGTAAGTGAATGCCGAGCTCTCCATCTGCCTCGGGGCAGGGTGCTGTAACCAGTTTCTTCACTGGATAGGTAGCGCAGGCCTCTTGACTTCAGAGGACTGCTGTCCGTCGTTTACTGCACGAACGGTAAGTTTCGAGTCATTCAAATGTCTTTAAAGTCTTTATTAATGATGTCTCTTGTTTTGCAGGGTTCCGGCGATGGCGGATGACGGGCTGAAGTGAGTTGAAGATGGAGCCCGTGTGATGAATAGAAGCGCCTGGAAGCACGTAAGTAAGCGCTTGTTGCCTGCTTCACTATGCGCTCTAACTGTCTTTTTATTTTGCAGGTACGAGTTCGGAGCGGCTGCAGGGTGCCGGAATACCCACTGGATTAGATGTGGAAAGGAGTAATGGCACGTGAGTATTAAAGTTCCCCAATGTCTTTAAACGCACCTTGTTTTGTCTTTCAGATGCGAGATGCAGCGCCGAAGGCCTCCGGAGCGTGCGAAGAGTTGGTAAACTTTTGTCTTTCAGATGCCGGAATGCAGTGTGAAGACCTCCGGAGCGCACGAAGAGTAGGTAAGCCTTTGCCTTTCAGATGCCGGAATGCTAACCTGTTCTTTCTTGTCTTTATAGGTGTTGCTGAAGACTGGATTCAGGATGGTAAGCCTTTGCCTTTCAGATGCCGGAATGCTAACCTGTTCTTTCTTGTCTTTCTAGGTGTTGCTGAAGACTGGATTCAGGATGGTAAGCCTTTTTCCTTAGGCCCAGGACCGGATGCAGAAGACACGATGAGCGTTCTGCTGCAGAGGTTGCAGAATAACGCAAAGCAAGATTCATCCACCGGGTGTGGTTTAAATAGCCTCCTGTAGTGCTTAGGTGTCTCCTTCCACAGCCATGCCTAAGTAAGAAAAGAGTTCCTGGTAAGAAAAGAGTTCCTGCCTTCCAGAAGAGTTCCAGTGTTCTGAATCTAGGGAGTGGCTCCAGCCCCACCCAACAGGAAAAGTAGTTCCAAACAGAAGAGGATCAGAGGCTCAACTGGCAGGCAAGTAAGCAGCATGGTCTGCTGAAGGTAAGTCCACCCAAGCATTATGAGCCCGGCGCTTCCAGCGCTGGGACTGGGCATATTTATGAGCCTGGTGCCACTGGCGCCAGGAATGGGTCCAAAAGGTCCCAATTGGGACTGGTTGGCACTCGGAACCTGGGTTATGGATCTGCTTCCAAGGGAGTTGGGAAAACCCTGACCTTTTGGAAGCAGAGATCATGACAGCAATACTTTATGGGAAAACTCCATGTACGGTATGGCAACCCAACAGGCAGCATCAGTAGAAATGATGGCTCAGGCAATGGAGAGGGTAGCCACTTCCATTATCCCCCCTGAAAGGCAAATGGAGCAACAGCAGCAGGCAACAGACTCCATTTGTCAATCACACAGGGAAGACATGTTGGCGTCCAACATGGACCGACGGGCGGCACTGGAGACTCTGCGCGAATCCATATCAATAGAGTCACAGGGCCACAGGGAAGCCCTGAGGGTGGAACTCCATAACCTCAGGCAGAGTCTGCTTGAACTTGAGGCTCCCCGAAATGTTAGGGCAGAACAGCAGCTGGAGCAGCTCACACATTCACTCTTAGCTGAGCTACAAGCAACACGTGAGGAGATCCGGGCATCCCGCGAGGCCATGCGTGCAGAAGTGCAGGCAACCCGTGACGTGCTGCATGGGGATCTCTGCACTTTAATCCTCCAGAATCAGACCTTCCAGACCTGCATGCTTGCTGCCATGGAGGACCATACCAGGGCTTTGCATGGGCTGCCTCCCATAGTGCCACCACCTCCTGATGCAGCAGCAGAGGGTGAAGAGAGTGACAGCTGTTCTCCCACAATGGCATAGCCGTGCAGGCCATGAGCCCATGGAGGTATTCTTTTTTTTCGCAACATCCACGCAGGTGGGTGTTGGTGTGAACCCTGTCCTCGAACCTCCTGGGTGGCCTCCCCCACATGGCCATTTATTTCTTTATTTATTTCTTTATTTATTTATTTACAGTGTGTTGCCTTGTGTGGCTCCTGTGGGCATCCACTGTATTCCGGCTAGGCACATGCAGGCTTGTCCTGAGTTTGGGTTAGATGCTTGGGTTCGTGACACACACACCCCTCCTGCTTCCCGTTTCCATGGGCTTGCAAAGGGTGTGACCAAGTGACAGTGACTTACACAGTAACATTGGGCTCCCATGAACTGTGTGGGGAGTCTGTAGTCAATACTGTGTGTACATCCCTAGTGGGTATTGTTGTTGTATTGTACACTGCATGGTGTATTGATGTGTGCTTGTGCATCCATGTCTTCCTCCTAATTTGCAGGTTCCTTCCTCATGTCTTCACAAGGCCGTCTGACACGTTTGCGTGGCAGCAACACTCTACATTTGGAAGGGGTCCATGTGCTGGCTTATTCAGGTTGTAAGACTACCACTACTTTGACTTAGTACTGTCATGTTTTTGCAATGTTTCATGGTGTGTTGCTGTATTGTGTTGGTGGTAAATATTTGTTCATGTATGCTGTTTGTTATTGATTACTGGGAGTATATTGTCTGTGGGCAGTTTCCATTTGGGACAGTGCACTTTGTGACACTTGTGTCAGGTCTTGTGCATTGCTTTGTTTGCTTTCACATTGCATGACATGCCATGGTGTGTTGGGTGGCGGAGCTGGGGAGGGGTTGGGTGACATGGCGCTATTTTCATGTTGTATTTTGCAAGAGGCTAGTCATTCATGCAGCATAAATGTGTGTTTTTTTTGTGACACAGCATTGGTTGTCTTTCGGCAGGTAGGGATGCACATAATGTAACAATTCCAGGTGACCAATCTCAGGCTGGTATGGTTGTGACAGTTGACTGTCCCTTATGTCATCATCATTGATTGTCAGCTGGTATGTGCCAGGGCTGTGTGCACTCCATAGGGGTGTGATTTTAGGTTATGTTATGTTATTTTGCATTTATATAGCGCCTTATATACCATGGGTATGGTCTGAAGGCGCTGGTAGGTTGAACGCCCTTGTGAACCGAAGTTCGGGACGTAGAGAGAGTAGGGAGAGTCAAAAAAGTGTGTGTGAGCACCAGGTATGTGTGCAGCTGGTGCGTAGTTCGAGTGGTAGCTGCTTCTTAGCGGTAGGTGTGGTGGTTGAGATATCAGGAGTATGTGTTCGCTCTGGCCGGCTTTATCCAGAACGAGTGTGGCTGCGTTAGGCCTGAGGAGAACGCCTGGCTGGGGGTGTGAAACCAGCAATGTTTACTTAGAGTGATGTGGAGTGAGCAGGAGATGTAGATATGAGAACAGTTATACCGAATGGTGTCATAGTAGCTCTGCGTTCTAGTTGAGTGGTGGTGTAAGGGAGAGAGTAAGCGTGGGGTGTGGTATGATGTATGTTTTTCAAATGTTCCCTTAATTCCAAATCATAATATCTATGTCACGCAGTTCCGTGCACATACATAATATGTCCGTCCGTTGCACATACTCATCCGTTGCACATATCCGTCCGTTCCACACACTCGTCTGCTCCGTATACACTTGTCTGCTCCACACATTTGTTCAGTCCGCACCCTCGTCCAGTCCACGCACTCGTCCAGTCCACGCACTTGTCCAGTCCACGCACTCGTCCAGTCGACACACTCGTCCAGTCGACACACTCGTCCAGTCAGCACACTCGTCCAGTCTTCATACTCATCCAGATTAGACACTCGTCCAGTACACAGCACTCATCCGGTCCACCCACTCATTGGCACAACATACTACACGTTGGCTTGACAGTACTACTCGTCTGTTCTGCATGTCGATCCATTCCACACACTCATCTGGTCTATGTATTTGTCCGTTCCATGCATTCATCTGTTACGCACACTCATCCGCTCCACACATTCAGCTGCTTGACACACTCATCCGCTCCACATATTCATCCGCACCAAACACTCATTCGCTCCACATACACTTCCGCTCCATACCCTCATCCACACTACACATTCATCCGCTTTCGACACTCATCCGCTTTCAACACTCATCCGCTCTCCACACTCATCCGCTCTCCACACTCATCTGCACTCCACACTCATCCGCTCTCCACACTCATCCGCTTTCGACACTCATCCGCTCTCCACACTCATCCGCTCTCCACACTCATCCGCTCTCCACACTCATCTGCTCTCCACACTCATCCGCTCTCCACAGTCGCTTTCCACATTCAGACGTTGTTCACTCTCAACTGCTCACCCGCTCTCCACACTCACCCCCTCTCCACACTCATCCCCTCTCCAAACTCATCCCCTCTCCACACTCATCCGCTCTCCACACTCATCCCCTCTCCACACTCATCCGCTCTCCACACTCATCCGCTCTCCACACTCATCCGCTCTCCACTCTCCATGCACATCCGCTCTCCATGCCCATTGGATCTCAGTGCACATTCCATCTTCGCGCTCATCCGCACTCTACGCTCATCCGCTCTCAACATTCGTCCGTTCTTTATGCTCATCCGTTTTCCACACTCATCCGCTCTTCATGCCTTCTTGCTCTTTCCAGCTGAGTTCTATGCGCTCTTGCGTTTTGTTCGCTTCTTTGCATTTGCGTGCTCGTTAATTCTACACATACTCATCGACTCAATACACTCTACCGCCCTACTCATTGGCATTATTATGTTCATGTAATTCATCCGGTCACCATACTTATTTGATCTTTCTAGTCGTCTGTTCTTCCACTCATGCTCGCTTCCACTTAGTTTATTCGTTTGTTCTATACGCTTCATCTATTCTAACTATTTCGTTTATGTCATTCACTGTGTTCCTTCCTCATTCATTATGTCCCTTTCATCGGTTCAGATCTCCTAAGTTTCTCAATGATTTATTCCTATTATCCGTTTTACTGTTTTGATCTACTTTACTCGCTTAGGTATGTTTGTCTTTCTAGTATTTAGCTGTCATTTCTCGCTTCAGGTAGTTTGATGGATCGGTATTATTGTGATGATGCTGGTTTGGTTTTATGGGAAGAGCCAGGTTTTCAGTTGTTTGCGGAAGGACGTTAAGTCCTCAGTTAGGCGTATGTGGGGTGGGAGCGAGTTCCACAGGGTTGGAGCCAGAGCTGAGAATGATGATCCGCCTAGCCTAACTGAGTTTGTCTTGGGAATTACTAGGAGGCCGGCTGAGCTTGATTTTAGGGTGCGAGTGGGATGATAAGGTATTAGTTTGTCTTGAAGATATTGAGGTCCAGTTTTATGCAGTGCTCGATGGGAGAGGCATAAGGTTTTGAAAGCCACCCTACGGGCTATTGGGAGCCAGTGCAGTGTTTTAAGGGCTGGGGATACGTGGTCTCTTGGACCGAGCGCAAGTATCATTTTGGCCGCCGCGTATTGTGCTCTTTGGAGTTTATTCAGTTGGTAGGCATGGATTACGAGGTATAGGGGGTTTCCGTAGTCGAGTCTGGATATGACGATTGATTGGACAGCGGATACTCTGTTGGGAAATGAGAGGTATGGAAAGATGCGTCTAAGGGTTTTAAGGTGGTAGTGGCAGGACTTTGAGACATTGTTGACTTGGCGCGAGAGTGTTAGGTCGGAGTCCAGGGTGAATCCAAGATTTTTCACTGTGTTGGAGGGTGTCGGTGAGTTGCCCATGGCGGGTGGCCAGGGTAGTGGGTGCGGAAGAAGATCGGGGTTGCCGCAAACCATGATTTCTGTTTTGGAGGAGTTTAACAAGAGGTGACTTTGGGTCATCCAGCGTTCTATGTTAAGGAGGCAGGATGCGAGGTCGGGTCGGGAGTTGGGTTTTGAGTTCAGGAATTTTAGAATTAGTTGCATGTCGTCGGCGTAGTTGTAACATAGGATGTTGTGTGAACGAATTATGGGTGGGAGGGTGATCAGGTAGAGATTGAATAGGAGGGCGGATAGACATGCTCCTTGAGGGACTCCCGTGTCGACTGGTCGAGCTTGGGAGGTAAAGCTTGAGAGTGTCGTTATTTGGTGCCTGTCTTTGAGGAATGAAGCTATCCATTTAAGAGCGGTTCCACGAATTCCTAGGGAGTGGAGGCGGTCTAGGAGGATTGAGTGATTGATCGTGTCAAAGGCAGCGCATAGGTCGAGAAGGATTAGAGCGGCACATCCTGAGGAGTCTGCTGTCATTTTAAGGTCGTCCCAGATCGAGGTTAGGGTGGTTTCAGTTCCGTGACGTGTTCTGAAGCCTGATTGGGCGGGGTCAAGGAGATAGTTGGCTTCGACAAAGGCATTTAGTTGAGAGTAGGCGGTTCGGTCAATGAGTTTGGCAAGGAATCTGGTGTTTGAGATTGGGCGGTAGTTATTGGGCTCGAGAGGGTCGAGTGAAGATTTTTTAATTAGTGGTTTGACATGTACCATTTTGAATGCTTCGGGAAAAATACATGTGGACAGGGAGGCGTTTATGATAGATCTTGCGTGTTCTCCAGCACAGGTGGAAGCAAACATTTCTTTAAGGGTTGTGGCTGGGCAGGGGTCCAGAGGGGATCCAGATGGTTTGCGGGCTGATAGAAGTTTGAGAAATTGTTCTGGTGATATTGGACTAAAGGATTCAAACGTTGGTTGGGTAGAGGTTCTAGGTGATGGGCTGGCCGGTACGGGTGGAGGATTGTGAATTGGCTGTAAGAGAGCCAGTTTGGTGTTTAGAGTTTTTGTCCTTTCAATAGCTGTGGTGTAAAAGTGGAGGGAGAGTGAGTCACACAGTGAATGTGACGGGGTTGGGACGGTTGTATTACAAGCTGGATTGGTGAATTCGGAAATTATTTTGTGGAGTTCTTTGCTTGGGTTTTTGCAGTTTAGGATTCGGGTGTTGTAGCTTTCCGGATTTCGGCCTTGTACCGGTACAAGTGTCGGGCTAAGGTGGTCCTGCTCTCGTGGGTTTTCTCTTTCTGCCAATTGCGCTCTAGGTATTTGTAGTGTCGTTTAGTGGTCTTCAGCTCAGGAGTGAACCATCTGGGGAAAGGGCCATGGCGGGTTGATGGTTTGCACGGGGGGGGGTGAGTCGCATCAGAGATGCGTTGAGCCATGTATCAAAGGCCTCAGGTGTTAGTTGGTTTTTGGGGCGGCAGTTAGGCGGTGGAGACTGGAGGAGTGCCTCGGCTAGGTCTAGGGAGATTATTAGTTTTTTCCAGCATTTTCGTAGGTTCAGAGTTTCCGATGCGAGTACGGGAAGGCGGCCGGGAGAGGGGATGGTGAACGAGAGAATGAAGTGATCGGACCAGATGATAGGGGTGGGGAGTTTTAACTGAATCAGGGTGTTGGAGCTAAAGATGGCATCGAGAGTGTGTCCTTTAAAATGAGTCGGTCCGTTTATGTGGGGTTGGAGATTAATTGCATCCAGACCATCAACCAGGGCGTGTGTCATAGGGTTGATGGGGATGTCGAGCCATATGTTGAAGTCTCCGAGAAGGGTGAGGTTGGGATGGTTTATTTGGAGGGTGGCAATAGAGTCGCAAAGGTTATTTGTGAAATGTCTATCGTAGCCAGGGGGCCTGTAGATTATTAGGAAGGTGTGTGAGAGCGACGGGGAGAGGGATAGTTTAACGAGGAGAGATTCGCAGGATGGAATGGAGGGTTGGTTGTCCATGATTGCGGCGCGGAAGAGAGATTTGAAGACGAATGCTACCCCCCCTCCACTGGACGGACAGTTCAGTGGGATAAGGCAGTAGTCGGGCGGAAAGGCTTCATTTGCGATTGGGCTGAAATCATCAGAGAGCCAGGTTTCAGTGATGAAAGCTAGGTCTGGTTTGGCGGAGGCGAGGAGGTCAAAGATGCAATGTCTGTTTTTTGCTACAGAACGGGCGTTAAATAGGACACAGTTCACATCGGTAGGGAAGGTTGGTTTTGGTGCTGGAGCGGGATTGGGCAGAGGGGGAGAGAGTGGAGGGAGAGGGGTACGGTTGGTGATGCTAGGGAAGAGTGGGCGAGCCAAAAGTTTTGCAGGCTTCGGGCGGGGTTGGGTGGTTGTGTGTGATAGGATAATCGGGTTTGGGGTGGGGGATTTGAGGATGGGGAGTGGGCGGTTGGGAGTTTCAGTTGCAGTTGAAGAGAAATCGAGGGAGAGGGGTTTCAGGAAGGGAGAGGCCACAGGGGAGGGGGGAGATTGTGGGAGAGAGGTGGAGGGTCGAGACAAGGGAGGCGATGAGAGCAGAGAGGTTGAGGGGGACCAGGAACATTTCCTCTTTAGTTTCTTTGCTGCGACTGGTGTGAGAGAGAGGGTAGGGGGGTCAGAGGGGGAGTGGGAGGCAGCTTCGGTTCTCGCTAGGGCTAGGCGTGCAGTTTTTAGGGAGGGGAAAGGGTGGAGTCGGGGGGGAAGGTGGCAGGGGTGTGATGGCAAGGCGGGGGTGGGTGATTGCAGGGTGTGGTAGTGAGGGGAGCGGGCATGGCAAGTGCTGGCGGGTCGGTGGTGTGGTTCAGGGGACGAGAGGTCTTGGGTTGAGTGGTGGTGTGGTTCAGGGGGTGAGTGGTCATGGGGTGAGTGGCACGCCATCGTGCACCCCTGGCTTGGTGTTTGGATAGGGTGATGGCAGGGATTGCGGAGTAGGGTGGGTTGTCTCGGGAGGGAGGGGGCGGAAAGGAAGGCAGATCGGAGAGTGGAGGAGGCCAATGGGAGTCAATTCCGACAGGTGGAGTTGGCGCGCTCATGATTGGTGTGAGCTTTGGGTTGATTTAGGAGGGTTTTCCGATTGGAGTTCTAGGATCGGTGACTCACGCTTTTAGGCACACTTCCAGGTTCAATTAGTCAAAGACTAATTGGTGCTTCTAAGCAATTGGGTAGACTTCTAACTGCAATATGGTATGCTTCTTAATGCAATGGGGTACACTTCTAAATGCAATTGGGTATACTTCTGAATTGAACAACTTTCGAGAGGCTAATGGCGCAACTTCTAAATGCAATTGGGTACACTTCTAAATGAAATTTTCTCAGGGAGGTTATTGGGCGCAGCTTCTAAATGCAGTTGGGTACACTTCTAAATGCAATTGGGTACACTTCTAAGTGCAGTTGGGACACTTCTCAGTGCAGTTGGGACACTTCTAAGTGCAGTTGGGTACACTTCTAAATTAAACTTTTCAAAGAACTTCTAAGTGCAATTGGATACACTTCTAAATGCAATTGGGTACAGTTCTAAATGTGTTTGGGGACACTTCTAAATGCAGTTGCGTACACTTCTAAATGCATCTTTCCAGCTAGTCTAATGGGCGCAACTTCTATATGCAATTGGATACACTTCTAAATGCAATTGGGTACACTTCTAAATGTGGTTGGGGACACTTCTATATGCAATTGGGTATACTTCTAGATGTAACTTTCTCAGGGAGGTTATTGGGCGCTACTTCTAAATGCAGCTGGGTGCACTTCTAAATTCACTTTCTCAGGGAGGCTATTGGGCGCAACTTCTAAATGCAATTGGGTACACTTCTAAATTCAACTATCTTAGAGTGGCTGTTGGCCGGAACTTCTAAATGCAATTGGGTACACTTCTAAATGTGGTTGGGGACACTTCTATATGCAATTGGGTATACTTCTAGATGTAACTTTCTCAGGGAGGTTATTGGGCGCAACTTCTAAATGCAGTTGGGTGCACTTCTAAATTCAACTATCTTAGAGTGGCTGTTGGACGGAACTTCTAAATGCAATTGGGTACACTTCTAAATGTGGTTGGGGACACTTCTATACGCAATTGGGTATACTTCTAGATGTAACTTTCTCAGGGAGGTTATTGGGCGCAACTTCTAAATGCAGTTGGGTGCACTTCTAAATTCACTTTCTCAGGGAGGCTATTGGGCGCAACTTCTAAATGCAGTGGGTACATTTCTAAATTCAACTACCTTAGAGTGGCTGTTGGGCGGAACTTCTAAATGCAATTGGGTACACTTTTAATTTCAATTGGGTACACTTCTAAATGCAGTTGGGTACACTTCTAAATGCAGTTGGGTACACTTCTGAATTCTGCTTTCTCAGAGAGGCTATTGGGCGCAACTTCCAAATGCAATTGGGTACACTTCTAAAATGCCGCTGGGTATACTTCTAAATGCAAGTGGGAACAATTCTAAATTCAACTTTCTCAGAGAGGCTATTGGGCGCAACTTCCAAATGCAATTGGGTACACTTTTAAAATGCCACTGGGTACACTTCTAAATGCAGGTGGGAACAATTCTAAATTCAAATTTCTCAGAGAGGCTATTGGGCGCAACTTCTAAATGCAGTCGGGTACATTTCTAAATGCAAGTGGGAACAAATCTAAATTCAACTTTCTCAGAGAGGCTATTGGGCGCAACTTCCAAATGCAATTGGGTACACTTCTAAAATGCCACTGGGTACACTTCTAAATGCAAGTGGGAACAATTCTAAATTCAACTTTGTCAGAGAGGCTATTGGGTGCAACTTCCAAATGCAATTGGTTACACTTCTTAAAATGCCACTGGGTACACTTCTAAATGCAGGTGGGAACAATTCTAAATTCAACTTTCTCAGAGAGGCTATTGGGCGCAACTTCTAAATTCAGTCGGGTACACTTCTAAAATGCAGGTGGGAACAATTCTTAATTCAACTTTCACAGAGAGGCTATTTGAGATTCCATCTAAGTGTGGCGTATGCTAACAAACACTGGTTGACATTATACTGCAGGCCATTGAAAGGTAGGTTAGAGTGGCAGGAGCTTTCTGCAGTAGAGTAATTGCTCTACCCCCCACCCAAGCCAACACTTACGGTTTTGTCGGTGTCTGGTGGCTTCCTTGGCTTCCTCTGTGGACACCTGCTGACACTTCCTGGAGCCGCCTCTGTTGGAGCCGCCCTTGGCCTTGGGGCCCTTAGCTGCTGGGGGCTGCCGGACAGAGGGCTGCCCAAGGAGGATCAGTGATGAAGGGCGGGATGGGCGGGTCGGGGGGCGGGAGCTGGACCAGGGAGGGGGGGTGGGCCGGGCTGGAGGCGGGCGGGCCACAGGGATACCAGGAAGGGGAGGGTGGGACACACGGGGCAACACGGGGCTGGGGGGGGCCACAGACAACCAAAATTAAGCAAAAGGGATTGCGGATGGGGGCACACTCACCTGCTCCTCAGCTGGAAAGAGGAGTGGGTGCGCCGAACGCCTTGCTAGACCCAGGCGACTTCGAACAGCAGCCAATCAGGGGTGGGGGGCGGGCTGGGAGGCGGGCGGGCCACAGGGATACCAGGAAGGGGAGGCTGGGACACACGGGGCAATGCGGGGCTGGGGAGGGCCACAGACATCCAAAATTAAGCAAAAGGGGTCACGGCTGGGGGCACACTCAGCTGCTCCTCAGCTGGAAGGTGAAGTAATTAGCCACCAGCTGTGTACGGGCTGCCTCACCACGTGCCCTTTCCCCTCCCATGCGCATTGGCCGTGCTTGTGGTTGGGGATGTGGGGGCACCACCCAGTCCACCAGCAGGCCCTGGCGTGTTGCAACGTTGTGCAGGACACATGCTGCCACTATGATCCTGCACACTACTGGGGGTGCGTATAGTAGCTGCCCACCAGAGCGGTCAAGGGAGCGAAAGCGTGACTTGAGCACTCCGAATGTGCGCTCCACTATGCCCCCGGTTGCAATATGGGCTGTGTTGTATCTTACCTCGGGTGATGTGGTGGGGTTCCGAATTGGCGTCATCATGTGGGTGCTCAGTGGGTAGGCACTGTCCCCTGGGGAGGTGATGATGGGTATCATTAGTGGGGTTGTGACATTACTCAGTATCTGACATGCATGCATGTGCAGGGGCATTTATACTCACCAAGCAGCCATGTATCGCCATGCCGCCCAGCTTCTATGTCCCGGATTAGGGTTGACATTCTGTAAATGAAACTATCATGGGTGGACCCTGGATAGTTGGCATATACTGAGGTGATGATTCCCTTGGCATCACATACTACCTGCACGTTGATGGAATGCCAGTGCTTGTGGTGTCTGTAGAGGTGCTCAGTTGCACTGGGAGGACGTAGAGCCACATGGGTGCAGTCAATGGCACCTAGCACTTTGGGGAAGTGTGCCACCCCGTAAAAATCCTGGACGACAGCCTGCCTTTCTGCAGGTGTTCTGGGCAGGTATATGTGCCTGGGGACTGATGGGCGTGCAGTCATGATGGGCAACACCTGGTGCAGGCAGTGCGACTGCGTGGCCTGTCAGACCCCCCCACTGTCATGATGCCTACCTCTAAGGAGCCAGGCCGGGCCCAGCAACCCCAGAGGCAGACATCATTTTCCCCAGGCAAGTCTCAGCGGGCCCAAGTCGGGGCCCTTTGGACTCAGTCCTGGCGCCTTAGGCGCCAGGCTCATAGCGGACCCCAGTCCTGGCGCCTTAGGCGCCAGGCTCATAGAAGAGGATATGTGTTTAAGTGCTTGGGTGCACACTTACCTGATGCAGACCTTGCTGCTTCATCCAGGCCCTCTTGAGGCCTGAATGGGACTACTTAACCTGTAGGACTACTTCACCACCCGGGTGTGGTCAGGGAAGGATACATACCTGATTGGTGGAAGGATACATACCAGGAACTTCTTCCAAGGCTATTTAAACCCCACCCGAACAGCCACACTTGCTTCGCGTTGTTCTGCACCTAGCAGCTGGACGCTCACCGTGTCAGCTCCTGCATCCTGACTTCAGCCACGCCTGCCAGCACCCTGGAACACCTGCAAGGGGAGAAAGGAAGAGAATAGGAGAAGAAAAGCCCTTACCTGCTAAATCTGCATCCAGGAGTCATTTCTCCAACGGCCCTGAAAAGGAAGACATCATTTTAAAGGCATTTTGTTTCGATCGCTGCAGCGCTGCATTTTACTCACCTTTGCAAGGCGCTTCCATCTTCAGCAGCGATCTTCCGGATTCAGCTACGCCCTGGCGCCTAGAGGAAAAAAGACAAGAACAAAGGTGAGAGGGAGAAAAGGAATAAGGAAAGCTCAGTTTCCTTTTAAGTCTTACCTGTTGGATTATTCCCACTGCATTTCGGGTCCTGCCGCTTCCTGGCATCTCCGGACCCCGGCCCCTATGGGGAAAAAATACAAAGACATTGAATGAGCGAATGCAAAGACATTACCTGAGCGCTCATCCAGAACTGTTTCACTTCGGGTCGGCGCCATATCTCCGGCACTCCGAACCCCAGCCCCTAAGGGGAAAAAGACATAAGCATTAGCGCTTGCTGCAATTAGACAATGAACATTATTATTAAGCTTGAACTTTTGAACAGAACTTTTACAGCGCCTTACCTGAACAGTCAAGCTTACCTGAACTCCCATCAATCCTCAATCCAGTGAAGTAACTGGGATTCAACGCGCCCCTGCATCAGAAGCAGGATGGAGAGCTCATCCTTCCAAACCCTAAGGTGAGGCTTCACGGGGAATCGTGGAGGAGGTATCGTGGAGGGTTGGAAGGGAGTGGGAGGCTTGAGCATTGTTCCACAGTTGGTAATACTCCCTTTTCACGCACAGGAGGGTATCCAACGAGCCAGGGAAGCCAGAATAGAGGGGCCCTTCCTGTCCATCTTCAGAGTTCTGCGCCTTCGACGCCGCGCCTCCTTGGGAACCAGGTGAGCGTTACAGAACGCGAAGCCTTACCACAATTTCCCACCTGGGCGCTATGGAGACTTCCGAGACAGATCAGCTGGCCCATCTTTTAGGCGAATTACGGGCAGAAGTGCACTCAGCCCGCCAGGAGACTAATGCTATCAGAAGGGAACTAATCCTATCCAAGGAATGAACTGATGATCTGGCCAAAAGGTTATTGCAGGGCCAGGCAGAGCCCACTCCTTTACCTGTTTCCGGAGATATTTCTACAACAATGGGTTCGAATAACCCGGTACAAATCAATCTACCTGGACACATGCCTTTGGCCCCGCCGGAACGTTTTGCGTGGGATCCCAAGAAATGTGCCGTTTTTATGAACCAATGCCGTTTACACTTTTTATGCAGGCCCGGGGCCTTCCCCAACGACCAGACCAAAGTAGCCTTTGTACTATCTTACCTCAGTGGCTGTGCTGCCGATTGGTCTATTCCATTGGTAAATTAGGATGATCCCATTCTCCGGGATTTCCAGGGCTTCCAGGCCAGCATGGAAAGATTGTTCGCTCGACACTCGCAGGGACAGGCCCTTGACAACGAACTGCTATCCTTACGACAAGGTAATCAGGATCTTTTATCCTATATCGCTACCTTTAATAGAGTAGTTGTGGAAACCGGATGGCCTGAAAATAAAAGGATCACATTGTTTCATCGAGGCCTGCGCGGAGAGCTTAAAGATGTTATAGCTCAGATAGTAGATCCACCCCAGGCCTGCGCAGACTACATAGACTTAGTGGTTCAACTTGATCACAGACTTCAAAATAGAAAAGCAGATCGGCTCAAGTATGAAACCAGAGTACCTATCAAGGCCCACGTTAACTCCAAGAGTACTGACGTTTCCGAACCTATGCAAATTGGCAGTGTTAAAGGACCATTAACGCAGAAGGAACGAGAGAGAAGGCGACAAATGCAACTTTGTCTGTATTGCGGAACTTTCGGTCACTTTCTTCAAAGTTGTCCAGTTAAACCACCCAAGAGGGTGGTTGGAGCCACTGATAACGAGTTATTGACACCTGGTTCGGGAAACGACCTAGCCCGACAAGCGTAGGGGTCCGCTTGCCGAGCTTGAAAACAAACTCTTTGACCTCGCATTTTGTCATGCCAATGGTGCTTGTGAACCCAAAACAGCCTCAGCAGTTGCATGCTATAAAAGCATACATAGACAGTGGAGCTATTGGAAATTACATAGACCGTGAATTGGCTTCCAGGATTAAGCTTCCTCTCCGCCCGAAAGTAACCCAAGATGTAATTACTACAGCTGATGGAACCGAAATAGCCTCAGGGCCTGTAACGCATTCCACAGTTGAAATCACTCTGGTGGGTCAGGACGGACATCGGGAAGCAATCGTGTTTGATGTGATCAAGGCCCCACAATTTCAAGTACTTCTTGGAATCCCTTGGTTAGAAACACATAATCCGAGAATAGACTGGCGAGCAAAGAAGATAACATTTCCTGATTGTGAACCAACCTGTTACCCAAGGAATCCAGCTATGGGTCTAGCCTCTGTAACTTCCACCCCTGTACAGCTACCATCTGAATACCAAGAATTCCAAGACGTTTTTCAGAAAGAGCAGGCTAACACCTTACATCCCCATCGATCTTACGATTGCCAAATCGACTTGGTACCCAATGCACAACTACCTTGTAGTAGGATTTATGCTCTTACTGAACCTGAGAACCTGCATTTGCGCCAGTATTTGGATCAATACCTGGCCAATGGTTTCATTCGCCCATCAAAGTCACCAGTCTCTTCCGCTTTGTTCTTCGTACCTAGAAAGGAAGGAGACCTTAGGGCCTGTATTGACTACCGCGCCCTAAATCAGATAACGATTAAGAATCGTTACCCTTTGCCCCTGATACCTGAGCTTATCGACCAAGTAAAAGATGCTTGTGTGTACACCAAGCTAGATCTCCGAGGAGCTTACCACCTGGTACGTATAAAAGAGGGCGACGAGTGGAAGACTGCATTCCGCACCAAATTTGGGCTCTTCGAATATCAAGTAATGCCCTTCGGTTTGTGCAACGCACCTGCCGCCTTTCAGTACTTCATGAATGATGTTCTTGGGGAACTTATCGATGTTTGTGTCATTGTTTATATTGACGACATCCTGGTGTATTCCTCCTCAGAATCTGATCACAGAAACCATGTTAGGGCAGTTCTTGAGAAATTGCGCCAGCACAAATTATTTGCCAAGCTCGAAAAATGCGTTTTTCATACCACAGAAGTGGAGTTTCTCGGAATCATCCTGACACCTCAAGGAATCCGAATGGACTCGCGGAAAGTGGACGCCATTCTCAAATGGCCATCTCCTAGCTCTGTGAAGGGAGTGCAAAGCATGCTTGGCTTTGCCAATTTCTATCGAAGGTTCATCCCGGAATTTTCTCGAACTGTTCAACCCATCACAGCTCTCCTAAAGAAAAACAAACGCTTTGAATGGACTCTTGAGGCTGAACAAGCCTTTCAGGACCTGAAAACCAAATTCACCTCTGCACCTGTATTGAAGCACCCGCGCCCAGATCTCCCTTAAATCGTGGAAACCGATGCATCCAGTTCGGCCATGGGAGCTGTCCTGTCGCAAAGAGACCCAGAAACTAACCAACTACACCCTGTAGCCTTTTGGTCCAGAAAATTCTCTCCACCTGAACTCAATTACGCAATTACCGACAAAGAACTACTGGCTATTAAATCAGCTTTCAAGGCTTGGCGTCACTATCTTCTCGGTACAAGACACACCATCACCGTAATTACGGACCACAGAAATTTGCAGTATTTAAAGACGGCCAAAGCTCAATCTTCGCGACAACTCCGATGGGCTTTATTCTTTGCGGAATTTGATTTTGTAATTACCTATCGCCCTGGCTGCAAGAATGGTAAGGCAGATGCCTTATCCCGGATAGGCATGGAAGAACCCAATTCGAGTTTAGAACCTTTGCCAATCATACCGGAACAAAGAATTCTGGGCTTGACTTCATTGCAAACCATTGAGGACATCCAAGCTCAAGTAAAACAGCTTTTCGACTCTTCTGCCTTACTGGAATGGAGTCAAAAGGGTCCTCACTACACCGTTAAGGATGATTTACCCTACTTCCAAGAGCGGTTATTTCTGCCAAGTAAAGAATTGCAGGAACTTGTCATTACCCGTCATCATGAATCATTAATGGAAGGACACCCCGGTATCGCGAAAACAGAAGAAAAGATCAAACTCCACTTCTGGTGGCCTTCTTGGAGAAAAGACATAAAGTCATTTGTGTTGTCTTGCGGAATCTGTGCCCAAAATAAGAATCAAAAGAAAAGGCCAGCCGGCCTACTTCAACCTTTGGACATTCCACCAGCACCTTGGCACACCTTGTCAATGGACTTTATAACTGACCTGCCTCCTTGTGGTGGTTACAACACGATTCTCGTAATAGTGGATCTATTCTCCAAAATGGCCCATTTTATCCCTTTAAAAGGATTGCCGTCAGCTTCCACCTTGGCCAAGGAATTTATGGAAAATATAGTGCGGTTACATGGTTTCCCTTCCATATTAGTCTCAGACCGTGGAAGTCAATTTATCTCCCACTTTTGGAAGAAATGTTGCCAACTAGCACAAATAGACGTGCGGTTATCCACCAGCCACCACCCCCAGACCGACGGACAAACCAAGAGAACCAATCAGACTCTCGAGCAATATCTGCGGTGCATGTTACACCAATCCGAGTTGAATTGGAAGTACATCCTTTGGATTGCAGAATATGCATACAACAATTCAGTGCATTCTGGAACCGGACAGACTCCTTTTTGTACCCTGTATGGTCACCATCCTCGGACCTCTGACCTAGATCCACCTCTGACCCTGGAGATGCCTGCAGTAAATCACCTACATTCCACAATAACCCAAGCCTTCAAAGAAGCTACAACCCACTTACAGCAAGCCAAGAAAAAGTATAAAGAAAACGCTGATTTGCACCGAAGTAAAACTCCTCCTTACCAAGTAGGAGATCAGGTATGGCTAGCAACTAAACATCTACCCCTCAAGGGTCAGCGAACCTTTAATCCCAGATTCATTGGGCCTTACCCCATCAAAGCTATTATCAACCCAGTGGCCTTTAAACTCGATTTACCATCCAACATGCGGATTCATCCCGTTTTTCACGCATCTCTTCTAAAACCAGTACAACCTGGAACCAGACTGTCTGAGCCCCCAGGCCCTGTCCAAATTGATGGAGAATTAGAATTCGAAGTGAAAGACATTTTAGATTTCAAGATAGTTAAGTCGAAACTCTTCTATCTTGTTGATTGGAAAGGATATGGACCTCAGGAAAGATCTTGGGAACCCAGTAACTATGTTCACGCACCATGATTAATTCAAAGATTCCATCGAAGATTCCCGCACAAACCAAAACCCCCGGAGGAAAAGACCTTGGGAGGGGCCTTGAGGGGGGGTACTGTCATGATGCCTACCTCTAAGGAGCCAGGCCGGGCCCAGCAACCCCAGAGGCAGACATCATTTTCCCCAGGGAAGTCTCAGCGGGCCCAAGTCGGGGCCCTTTGGACTCAGTCCTGGCGCCTTAGGCGCCAGGCTCATAGTGGACCCCAGTCCTGGCGCCTTAGGCGCCAGGCTCATAGAAGAGGATATGTGTTTAAGTGCTTGGGTGCACACTTACCGGATGCAGACCTTGCTGCTTCATCCAGGCCCTCTTGAGGCCTGAATGGGACTACTTAACCTGTAGGACTACTTCACCACCCGGGTGTGGTCGGGGAAGGATACATACCTGATTGGTGGAAGGATACATACCAGGAACTTCTTCCAAGGCTATTTAAACCCCACCCGAACAGCCACACATGCTTCGCGTTGTTCTGCACCTAGCAGCTGGACACTCACCGTGTCAGCTCCTGCATCCTGACTTCAGCCACGCCTGCCAGCACCCTGGAACACCTGCAAGGGGAGAAAGGAAGAGAATAGGAGAAGAAAAGCCCTTACCTGCTAAATCTGCATCCCGGAGTCATTTCTCCAACGGCCCTGAAAAGGAAGACATCATTTTAAAGGCATTTTGTTTCGATCGCTGCAGCGCTGCATTTTACTCACCTTTGCAAGGCGCTTCCATCTTCAGCAGCGATCTTCCGGATTCAGCTACGCCCCGGCACCTAGAGGAAAAAAGACAAGAACAAAGGTGAGAGGGAGAAAAGGAATAAGGAAAGCTCAGTTTCCTTTTAAGTCTTACCTGTTGGATTATTCCCACTGCATTTCGGGTCCTGCCGTTTCCTGGCATCTCCGGACCCCGGCCCCTATGGGGAAAAAAGACAAAGACATTGAATGAGCGAATGCAAAGACATTACCTGAGCGCTCATCCAGAACTGTTTCACTTCGGGTGTCGGCGCCATATCTCCGGCACTCCGAACCCCGGCCCCTAAGGGGAAAAAGACATAAGCATTAGCGCTTGCTGCAATTAGACAACAAACATTATTATTAAGCTTGAACTTTTGAACAGAACTTTTACAGCGCCTTACCTGAACAGTCAAGCTTACCTGAACTCCCATCAATCCTCAATCCAGTGAAGTAACTGGGTTTCAACGCGCCCCTGCATCAGAAGCAGGATGGAGAGCTCATCCTTCCAAACCCTAAGGTGAGTCTTCACGGGGAATCGTGGAGGAGGTATCGTGGAGGGTTGGAAGGGAGTGGGAGGCTTGAGCATTGTTCCACAGTTGGTAATACTCCCTTTTCACGCACAGGAGGGTATCCAACGAGCCAGGGAAGCCAGAATAGAATGGCCCTTCCTGTCCATCTTCAGAGTTCTGCGCCTTCGACGCCGCGCCTCCGTGGGAACCAGGTGAGCGTTACACCCACTATGGCAGTTGTCCGCTGAAATTAACCAGTGGCCAAGAAGTGCAGTACATTGAGCACCTTTTCCAAGGGGCTCAGTGCTTGGGAGCACATGGTGGGTGATGTGAGGTCATCCTCCCACTCACTCACCAGGTCGAGTATTATGTGAGGTGGAAACCTGTACCTCCCATACACCTGGTCATCAGGTATCCCAATGTTAGGCGGAAACCTGTGCAGTTCCCTCTGGGACCACTGCAAAAGGCTTAGGACTACAGGTGTTTGGCAGTAAACCCACTTGGTAGCAGTCTGTACCACACAGATTCACTTGGTAGCTGTGGCTGAGCAGTCAGACTTCCCTCAAGAAGAGTTAGGCAGTATGTGGAGTATACAAAATAGGGCAATCTACACCGTAGAACAAGCAAACACGGAACAGAGCTTCGGTGTAAAGATATATAGTTATTTATTTATAAAAACACATCTATGAAAAACACACTGGCACTAATACGGCAAACAACTTCAAGTACAATTACTATAAGTAAATCAATCCCCCTAACAATAGTTCGACAAGTCTAAGTTCAACGGCACCACTTATTTGCAGACAGAGGTGAATGCTTTAACCTAGATGGCACTCTAGTATTCGTTAGGACGGGAGAGAAAAGGCAGGGTATGAAATCAACTCGGTACCAACACTTTTACGAACAAATGCAAGGCAAGTAAGGCAGGGTGTACTGTAGATCGCAAAGTTCAGAGGCCAGGCCCACTCGGAGAGAGGCAAGGCGAAATGTTCCAAAAAGTACCACAGTGGAAATGCACTTCGAGTCTTTGGCGCAAATTGTCACAGAAAGGTTGGACCACTTCAGAACAGAAAGTTAAGAAGGCTTGGAGGTGACCCAATAGATAGGCACGGATTAAGACACCCCACGCTAACCGACACAAGGGAAGCCAGGTGGACACGGTACCTTGTATGTGGAGAGACAGCTCCGGCGGGGGCAGTTGTTCCTGGTGGTGGATGCAAGTCGGGGCTTTGCCAAGAGAAGAGATGATCTCGCCGTCAAAGGAAAGTTGAAGATCGTTGCACCACCAGGGAAGAGCCCAGCCACGGAGTGCTCCGTCACAAGGCACCACCTTTTGGTCGCGTACAGGGGTTAGTGGCTATCCGGTTGCCGGGGTGCTCTGCACGGGCAATTCGACCACCATGTCCTGGAACAAAGAAAAAGCAAAGGAGACTGGTTGTTCCCACCAGTCAGGGGAAGAGACTCTCCGGCGGGGAGATCTCCTCTGTCCTCGGGAAGTGGTGAGTCGTTTCAGCAGGGCTCCACCGGAGGTGTCGTCGTTGCAGGTCGGCTCAGCTTTACCCTCGTCGGATTCTTAGGTCCTGTGGCGACCTCTGAAGATCCAGTCCCAAAAGCCCTGATTTTATGCAGAAAACCCCCATTCATTCAGCCTAGCTGTCAATCAAAACACGCTAAGTGGTGAGCTGGGTGGCTCACCACTTGGGCCACTCACACCAGAGTGCGACTGGAGTTGGCAAGGCAACTCAGTCCAGGGTGTCTAAACCCCCTCCCACACCCCCTGTGGTACCCAGACAGAATGGCACCACTTTGGAGGACTTCTGTGTAGAAGCCCGCCAAAAGTGGAACAAATGGCTCAACCTTTGGTTTAGGAGTCACAGAGACGAACACAAATGCCATTTTAAAAACCGAGTTCTGGCAGAAAATAGAAACCGATAGATTTATTTAAGATAAATAAACCAGTGGTATGTTCGAGATTAACGAGAAAAATTATTAACCTCCAACAATGGGAAGAATCCCACAGGGTTATATTCGGGTCGAATATAACAAGTAGTTTCCACTGCCACCAGCCAAAACTCGGAGAGGGGGGACGGGACAGTGCCCCCTCGAATAACAGACCCAGGGATAATCGAATTACCCCTACCAGTACGTCCACAATAGGATGGTTTGTACTAGTTCTGTTAGTAAATTTAGGTCTAGTAAAGCCAATGGGGACTTAACATGCCCGGGGAGACAGTAGTCAGTCCCCGGGTATGGAGTCTATGGTGGGGGTCCTCTGGGACGCCCCGGTGTTACGGCACGGAGGTGCGGTGTAACACACATAGCAATACATATGAGACCCTATGGAGTAAAAGACCCCATAGCCCATAGAACACATTGACATTTCAAGGAATTACACACATTCATGTCCAAGAGTGGGAGAAAAGAGTCTCACTCTTGGCAGGATGGAAAAAAACAAACTCCAGAAATCAAGCAAAGCTGCTGGGGGTCTCACTAGGTTAGGAAATTCAGCCTAAACAGAGAATTCTCCCTAACACCCAAAAAGGCTAGTTCTGGGTGTAAAGATTCTGGGCAAGACTATCCTCCTCCTCCTGCGGTATCCCACGACCACTGCTGCGAGGAACGGTATATTCATCTTGGTGTCTGAGCTTGTTTGTTGTTTGCGCGCACTTTTATGCTGCACGGGTCCATGTACGCCTGCTTCCTGCTGGCGTACGTGTTTCCGGATTAGCACGTCCTTTTTGGCGCACGCTTTAGCCCTGTTCGATTCCATGAATACGTGTTGTAGGCGCGCGTGTGGGCGTTCCGCGCATTTGCCTCCTGTACTTCCCCCGTGACGCCCACATTTTCACGCGTGTTAGGCGGAAACCTGTGCAGTTACCTCTGGGACCACTGCAAAAGATTTAGGACCACAGGTGTTTGGCAGTAAACCCACTTGGTAGCAGTCTGTACCACACTGATTCACTTGGTAGCTGTGGCTGAGCAGTCAGACTACTCTCAAGAAGAGTTAGGCAGTATGTGGAGTATACAAAATAGGGCAATTTACACAGTAGAACAAGCAAACACGGAACAGAGCTTCGGTGTAAAGATATATAGTTATTTATTTATAAAAACACATCTATGAAAAACACACTGGCACTAATACAGCAAACAACTTCAATTACAATTACTATAAGTAAATCAATCCCCCTAACAATAGTTCGACAAGTCTAGGTTCAACGGCACCACTTATTTGCAGACAGAGGTGAATGCTTTAACCTAGATGGCACTCTAGTATTCGTTAGGACGGGAGAGAAAAGGCAGGGTATGAAATCAACTCGGTACCAACACTTTTACGAACAAATGCAAGGCAAGTAAGGCAGGGTCTACTGTAGATCGCAAAGTTCAGAGGCCAGGCCCACTCGGAGAGAGGCAAGGCGATATGTCCCAAAAAGTATCACAGTGGAAATGCACTTCGAGTCTTTGGCGCAAATTGTCACAGAAAGATTGGACCAGTTCAGAACAGAAAGTTAAGAAGGCTTGGAGGCGACCCAATGGAGAGGCGAAGATTAAGACACCTCTTGCTAACCGACACAAGGGAAGCCAGGCAGACACGGTACCTTGCATGTGGAGAGACAGCTCCGGCGGGGGCAGTTGTTCCTGTTGGTGGATACAAGTCGGGGCTTTGCCAAGAGAAGCATCGTCGAAGGAAAGTTGAAGATTGTTGCACCACCAGGGAAGAGATCAGCCGCGGAGTGCTCCGTCACAAGGCACCACCTTTTGGTCGCGGTACGGGTTAGTGGCTATCCGGTTGCCGGGGTGCTCAGCACGGGCAATTCAACCACTACGCCCTGGAAGCGAAGAAAAAGCAAAGGGGACTGGTTGTTTCCACCAGTCAGGGGAAGAGACTCTCCAGCTGGGAGATCTCCTCTGTCGTTTGGAAGTGGTGAGTCGGTTCAGCAGGGCTCCACGGGAGGTGTCGTCGTTGCAGGTCGGCTCAGTTTTACCCTCGTTGGATTCTTAGGTCCTGTGGCGACTTCTGAAGATCCAGTCCCAAAAGCCCTGCTTTTATGCAGAAAACCCCCATTCATTCAGCCGAGCTGTCAATCAAAACATGCTAAGTGGTGAGCAGGGTGGCTCACCACTTGGGCCAATCACACCAGAGTGCGACTGGAGTTGGCAAGGCAACTCAGTCCAGGGTGCCTAAACCCCCTCCCACACCCCCTGTGTGGGGAAATTCAGCCTAAACAGAGAATTCTCCCTAACAACGCGTTTCTCCCCATTCCGCGTGTTACGCCCCGTGTTACGCCTACTTTTGTTGTGTGCGCTTCGCTATGTGCGCTTTCACTGTGCGCGTAGCACACGCTCTTTGAAGACGTGTGCGCCAGCGTGCGCCACGCAGGATTTTAGCGCACATCCATGGATTTACACGCGCACGGACTTCCATTAATTGCTGTGCATGGGTTTCGCTTCGATTTTCGCACTTGCGCTGCGATTCACACACTTTTGCACGCTTGCGCAGGAATTTTCAGCGCACCTTAATTCCATGAATCGGCCTCTAAATCTTTGTCAATGTTCTTAGAAGTAGTTTGCACGAAAAAGAGTTATATGTCGGATTAGGAGCAAACAAGACTCCAAAGTTGGGAAAGTTTCACAAACTTTCATTGCGGCAGGGAGGATTTCTCAACCACATTTGCACAGTACCTTGGTAATGAGGAAAAGCTGTAGCTGAGGCAATTGTTCCTTGCATGTGGAGAGACAGCTCCGGCGGGGGCAGTTGTTCCTGGTGGTGGATACAAGTCGGGGCTTTGCCAAGAGAAGCGTTGTCGAAGGAAAGTTGAAGATCGTTGCACCACCAGGGAACAGATCAGCCGCGGAGTGCTCCGTCACAAGGCACCACCTTTTGGTCGCGGTACGGGTTAGTGGCTATCCGGTTGCCGGTGTGCTCAGCACGGGCAATTCGACCACTACGCCCTGGAAGCGAAGAAAAAGCAAAGGGGACTGGTTGTTCCCACCAGTCAGGGGAAGAGACTCTCCAGCCTGGAGATCTCCTCTGTCGTTGCGAAGTGGTGAGTCGGTTCAGCAGGGCTCCACCGGAGGTGTCGTTGCTGCAGGTTGGCTCAGCTTTACCCTCGTTGGATTCTTAGGTCCTGTGGCGACTTCTGAAGTTCCAGTCCCAAAAGACCTGCTTTTATGCAGAAAACCCCCATTCATTCAACCTAGCTGTCAATCAAAACACGCTAAGTGGTGAGAGGGGTGGCTCACCACTTGGGCCAATCACACCAGAGCGCGACTTGAGTTGGCAAGGCAAGTCAGTCCAGGGTGCCTAAACCCCCTCCCACACTAACCTTAGTCAAACATGGTATTGCATTACCCACACCCTCAACAGGGTGGACCATAACAAAGGGGACAAATGACACAAAAACACATTCTGCGCTAACTCGTAGGAGTAAATAGACATCTTCTTATAGAGAAAATGGGTGGGGAGTCTTCAGGTATAAGTAGCAATCCCTCAGTGATAGACGATTTATTTCTAAAAAGGAGAGGGATGACACAAAGGCACTCAATAAATATTATGTCTCAGGGTGGTTCTACAACTCCAAACTCCGAAACCAACACTCCTCTCACCTTACTCAGACTGGATGATCTATTACAGTCATTAAATACAGCGCTACTCTGGGACTTCCAGTCTCCAGTGCCTTCCACTTTACATGAAATTGTCCAGGGCAATTCCTGTATTGCAAGAATTTTGTGTCCCCAGGCTAAAGATATAATCAAGAGACCCAGAAGGCAGTATTAGCCTTTGCACGGCACAAATAGCGAATTACCTCTGATCTGCAAACAGCCATAATAAGTTAACAATAGGTCTGCCCCTCTCTTACCTTCAAAAGCTCAAAGTAGACGCTGCAGTATTATGATGCGTCCACAGTTCACCAAGGGTGTAAATATATTACACAAACATCCGCGGTCAAAATACAAAAAAAATGCGTCATGTCATTGCGTTATGTGATGACATATGCTGTATGTTGCGTGATGACATCATGCATCATCCCAAGCAACATTACCCGGGCAACCTAATTCATTTATGGAGGCGGAGAGTTAGTAAACAGAGCCTCAGTGAAGGCTCAGTGAAGGCTGGTCTTCCTCTAAAGGAAAAGATAACAAGTGGAAGTTGAATACCTGTTACTGTCTAATAAGGTCTCAGTAAATGATCCTTAAAACAATACGACCATGTCCGGATATATTCCAAGCCCTCTGTCTCACTTAGACCCCCTCTGAGTAATAGAGGTGGACTCTACCAGTTCACAAAAATCAAACCTCATTATCTCCCTGAGCCTCAGTCAGGAATCATTCTGTCACCTACACTTGGAGAGTTTTCCGCATATAATGCACTATGTGCCCAAACACACCATTTGAGTGTTCTTGAAGGTGGAGAATGCTCAAAATGAGACTATAACGTACCTCATGATTACAAGCAAATGGCCCAGGTAACAACTGGCCCCTCTTTTTTCAATCATCAATGTCATCACAAAGTGCAAAAATATACCACAAGTTGATACATAAAAAAACATAATACTTCAATACAAGGTGTCATTTTGTGCTGTACTGTTATAATATAATGCCTATTATCTTCCTTCAATGGTACCGTCATGCTGACTACTGAACTTAACTATGATGACAGTAAGTGCAAAACTCAAACACCAAAGAGCACAAAGCCATAAAATGACAGGGTTTATTTAATATTGTACCACTCAATGTTTTCATTCAGCCCTACCACATGGCTGTTTTCTAAGAAAATAAGTTTCTACTCCAAATTAATCAATTTTCTATTGTATTGATTTCTTCCTGGGATCTCCCTTTAACCTTTTTTTAGGATACACCATTCAAATTCCATGAAAGAATGACCCATCTCATCAAAATGTTTAACTAGGGGTGCTTTGTCAATATGATTCTTTAAACAACTCTTGTGCTCAATCATGTGAGTCTTGCACTTCCTCTTGGTCTTTCCTATGTACAGGAAAGCACAAGGACATTTAATCATGTAAATTACATTTTCTGTTTTGCAATTAGTGTGTTCTTTCAATGTCCATTCAGAATTCAAACCGAGATTTACAGAAGTCATTTTGCGTGTCTAAGGGCACATTACACATTCACCACAAGGATGGTGTCCCACTACTCGGGGCAAACCTCAAAGTGTACATTGTGTTGCAGCAGGGGTGACAATCTTGTGTATATCATTTTTCATTACAAGATTTTGGATGTTAGTGCTTTTTTTGAAAGCCACCAATGGTGGAGGAATAGTCATGATCATTTTCCAGTTCCTACAAATAATATTCTTAACTTTGTAGGACACATTACTGAAGGTGTTAACAAATACCAAAGGGGTCTTATGTTTGTCTTTACTTTTCTTTTCATAGAGAGCTTCATGGTTATTATTGAATGCTCGCTTAGCCAATTGTTTCACAATTTTGGTACGGTAACCTCTATGAATCAATTTGTCCATTAACATTTTGGCTCCTTCTTTATAATCATGTCTCGTACTACTATTACGTTTAAGACGTAAAAATTGCCAAAATGCAAGTTATCGCGTACATGCTTGGCATGATGGCTCTTGTCATTGAGAAGTGCATTCCTATCAGTGCTTTTCACAAAAGGTTTGACACATAGCTGGTGGTTTTTGTGATAGATCGTCAGGTCCAAATAGTTGACCTCAATGGAGCTCATAGATGACGTGAATTTAAGGTATCTATTCTGATTGTTCAACCATACCAAAAAGTTGTTCGCATCATCGATAGACCCATGCCACACCATGAAGACGTTGTTGATATATCTCAACAATCTGATGCTTGAATGGATTGACCACAGAATAAATCACAGTTTTTTCCACCATATCAACGTAGAAATTAGCCAAATTTGGGGCCATGGCTGCACCCATGGCAGTGCCTTCCACTTGTATGTAAAATTGCCCCATGAATTGGAAAATAATTGTTGACCGAAGCTGTTTCAGCACACCATAAGATAAAGGCGTTGCTCACAGGGTGATTATCTTCACGTTGTAATAAAGTTTCCTCCACAACTTCCAAAGTGGCTCGTTGTGGGATATTTGTGTATAGAGATTGTATGTCTAAGTAAATTAGTACGTCTCTGGTAGGATCAAAAACTAGTCCTTCAATTTTCACATTTGCATCTCTAGTGTCTTGTACATAGCTTTTCATTTTCATTACAAATGGGCGTAGGTAGAAATCCACATATTTAGACAAAGGTTCCAGAATAGAATTTACCCCCAAAACTATGGATCTGCTCGGAGGTTTCTCCTTGTTTTTGTGTGTCTTAGGTAAAATGTAAACAATAGGAGTTCTCGCTGTTTCCCTAGTCAGGTAATCTCCTTCCTGTTTACTGATAATCTGCAGATCTACTGCTTTGTCAACTTTATCCCTTATGACTCTAATAAGTCCAAGGCTTGGATCTTGATCGATTTTCAGATAGCTGATGTTATCTGCTAATAATCTGTGTGATTTCTCAATGTAATCTTTTTTATTCAAAATCACAATGGCCCCTGCTTTATCCGCCTGGCGGATAACAATTTTATCATTTTTACCAAGACCTCGCAACATTGCGATTTCTTGCTGACTCAAATTAGAATTCTTGGGAATGCCTTTAATTTTGAGTTTTTCCAAATCTTGTAAGACCTTCTAAATTCAAAGGGGTTGTGATACTTAGACACCACAAAGTTTAAACCTTTATTCGGGCACCGTTCTTCATCCTTTCATAGGATCTCACGAGATAAATTGACTAACAACCCCGGTAGCTGCGTGTCTGCATCCGGTCTGTCGTCCATTCCTGCCGACTGTTCCCTCTGCCTAAAAAAGTGGGGCGTCTTGACCCATTCCTAGCTCCTTGGTTCCCTTTTTGAATTTCGACCCCTCTGCATTGCGGTATTCATATTTCTTCCTCTTTGACCACCAACATTGGTATCTTCATTTTCACTAGGTTTCACTCCTTCTTCACTGGAACCTTATGATGTATTCCTAAACCTAACTCTTTGATTAGGTCTCTGACCTCCTGTAGGAGCTCCATAATTGTAATCCTTTGTGACATATTGGAAGGCCTTGTCATGTGCATAACTTGCTAGATCTTTTTTAAGTCTCTTCACTCGCTCTGAGCTTGACTCCACTTTAAATGTTTGCATTTCTTTCATATAGGCTTCTAGTTTAGTTTTGAACATTTCAATGTCAAAGTTCTTTTTCATATCTTCTTCTAATGCACTTAAATCAACCAGGATTTTTTTGCTGGTTTCCTGAGCTGTTTTCGATAATCAATACTAGCCAATCTCTCCCACACTTATTGGCTATATAGCTCTACTTTAATTTGAAATCTGCATTATCCAAAAAGAGCCTGCGTTCATTGTGGACTATCAGACCCTGAGGTAATGCCTGATTCTTCAGATATTCCAACATAATTATGGCATGTAACTTTGTTCGTACCAGTCTCTTACGAGTCTGTGTGAGTTCATTCCATTTGTCATTTTTACCTATGTCACAGAGCTCACTATCTAAACCTAAATCTGGTATAAAATTCAGGTGTTGTAAAATGTAGTCTTCAGTGTAGGCAAGACTTTTGCCTGACAATGTCGTCATTGTGATGTGTCACTTATCTACTTGTAAAAAGTCCAGTGGATGTAATCCGATCTGTACTCAATTTAATACGTACCGTCCTGTAAGTGAAAACCTCTCTATACTACTACTTTAGTGGGTCCCTACGAGACAAAAGTTGCCTCACAGACAAATTATTTCTTTCGAAGGGTTGCCCCACACTAAGGTGATAATCCCTCCTACCAAGTGGGGATACAATATATATAATAAACAAAAGGAAGGGATAAACAACATATAAATGACACAAAAGTGTACCCTGGGATAACAATCTCTTTACGCAACCTCTCAACAAATATGGGCTGTGCACCTTGTATTCAAATGCAAAAAAGGTGTTTCCTAAAATATCATTTTTTAATTTGTCTTCTTATTCGCGCACAAGTAACAAAACATTAAAAAACACGTATACACAACAAAGCAGTATACAATCATAAAATTATTCCACCTCACAAAGCCAAGTCCAAAATACTTGATGGAAACACAGTGGCAACTTAATTTATCTTATTCTCCACTGTGTCAACAAAGCCCAAGCTTAGCAAGGTATTTGGGTGCCTTAGCAACATCCTCTACCTTTAAAAAAGATGAATCCACTACAGTAATGCTGGCCCCAGTGTCTCTGATGGCAGGGGTCTCCTGACCATTCACAAGTACACTGTCTTTGTAATTTTCTTTGGAATTGTCTGGGATGGAATTATAGACATCTAAGAATCGGCAACCACGATCGGATTTGCTTTGAGGGTCATAAGCAACTGCATTCTCAGAAACATGATCCGAAAAAAAGATTGACCAACAAATCCTAACAGACTGAGCAAGATGTTAAAGCAGCCAAAATCTCTGGCACATTTTGAAGTTAAATAAAAAGCATACATTGAAAATAACAGAACCCTCAGATGGATTGGCAAGATCTATAAATGATATGTTGTATATGAAGTACTAACTATAAAGGAAAGCATTGAATCCTCCTGGTGAACCATCTGGGAGGACTGAGAAACACGTGTAGAGAGAGGGTGAAACTGGAGAATATTGTCCATACTCCATACATATTGTCATTGGTTGGATAATTTGAAATAACAATTGTGGAAATAGTAAAAAGTGAACATTAGCATCAACACTCTGTATGGATACAATACAGAGCCAAAAGCAAGTAAAGACTGTTATGTAAAAAACAGATTAAGAGTTTGAAAACTAAAGAACAAATTTGTGTTTATAAAAAAAATTCAAAATACTCTGTATGAATCGAATACAAGAGCCCAAGGAAACTAAAGATTGTTATGGAAATACAATATGATGAATGACTAATTAACCTACAACTGATGATAAAATATTTTTTGTTGGAGCGCACCCAAGAGCTTCTGCTGTTTAATTCACTTTAGTAACTCAAGCACTGGTCAGTCACAGTGACACAGAGACTGGGTGCTGCAAACACATACAAAAGTACAAATCCTTTTAACTACAAGGATACTCGCCATAGTTGTTACAGGCTGGGATTAAATAATACTTTAGACATCTAAGTTCTGTTGTTCCCACAGACCCTGGGACACTACAGAAACACTGGCTGAGACTCTCATGGGTTCCTCAGCCAGTAGGTGAAAGTTTGCCATTTGTACTTCTTCCTCTGGGGAGAAAGCTAAGGAGACAGTGTGGATCCCTGAAGGCTTACCCTTACATCTGGGATCCCCTTTCACATGGTCAGTTGACCCACAAGCAAAACATTTCCCAAATGTTTTGATAAAGCGAGGCTGTGTCCAACCTCCCTCTGGTTTAGCACCAGAGGTTTCACTAGCCTGATTCGGTTTCCCAGGTGGCTTACCTTTCTTATGTTTGTGGCCCTCTTTTGGATTGGTGATATTGGAATTCTCTTTGTTATCTTTCTTGTTCTGCTTTCCCTCGCCCTTCTTCTGAGTAGCCCCAGAGTCCTTGTGAGTAGCCCTCTTGGCAACCCACAATTCAGCAGCCTTTGCTAACCTCTTTGGATCAGTTTCCTTGGAATCAGCCAAGTGCTGTCTGAGTTCAGGCAAGCAGGCAGCATAGATAGACTCTAACATGAACAGATTTCTCATACCTTCATACATGTTAACTTTGTAACCCTTAACGCAACTATCTACGTTTTTTAAACATTCACAAACTCAGGTAGCCCAAGTGGTACCATCATGCTTTTTGAGGGTTCTAAACCTCTTAAGATACTTGGGGTAGCCTTGACAAAAGCCAAGGAATCAGCTGATTCCCTGTAATTTCCTGTATCCCATAGTTATATTCAAAAGCAGGCAAACAATCCAAAATATCAAGCTTAACCTCATACATACTTACTGCATCTTTGGGCATGCAAGGCCTCTTAGGACTGGAAGATCTAGAAGACTCGGTGAGAGAAACATTCTCAAGAGACAATGGGCCTCATTACGAGTCCGGTGGTCCAGACTTAACGCCACCTGTATAACCATACCGGCACCGTTTCCATGACCGACAAATCACGACCCACAATCCCGGAAATACCACCACCACAAACCGCTGCCACGGAGTTAAGGGACCCGTAAAATGCGTTGCCGGGGAAACCCCCAGTTACTGGCAACACCTAACACCATGGGCATTACGAGTACCATGGACTTGAAAACACTGCCATGAAAATAGTGGAAAAACCATGGCCACGTAGCCTGTAATACCCCACGTCAGGGCCTCACCCTGGAACCTGACCCCAGGACAGATCCACACATTATACCGACTGGACCGTCCAACAATCATGTACTTCACCACCATGACTGAGGACGACATCAGCAGCCACATTGGCATTTTGACCGCAATCCCCCCCACCTAAAGGTGGTGTCGGTACTGCATTTTCTTGGCACCAGAATTTATCAATACACAGTTAGTGAGCTGCATGGGCTCTCACAACCCTGTTTCTCCAAAGTATTGGGACAGGAACTGGATGCCCTGCTGCTCCATGTGTCGGAACACATTGCCCTACCCCGTACCATTGCACAGGTCATTGCCACCAAGTTGGCCTTCCATGCCATTGCGGCCATGCCAAATTGCATAGGTGCATTAAACTGCACCCACATAGAGCTGACAGTACCACGTGCAATGGAGATGGTGTACCGCAATAGGAAACAGTACCACTCACTGAATGTACAGATGGTATGTGATGCAGGAAAATTGATAACACATTGCTGTGCACATTTCCCGGGGTCAACACATGACTCAAAGGTCCTGCAGAATTCGACATTGCCACGCTACATGGAACGCTACGCTGGACAAAGCACATGGCTATTGAGTGAGTACAACTGCCAATGTAGAGGCCCTGTGGAAGGGGTATGTGTGTCCAGGGCAATGACCTGTGTGAGTGGGCTGCTACAACTGCATATGCATCACCCCCTGGCCATTGTAATGGATGGTCAGCATAACCCACACATCACAAAGCTACACATGACAGGTTGCCACAGAGTGCCCGTACACACCCTGCCAAATGAGACACACAACCAATACTACCACAAGGCCATACAAATTGAGCCACTCAATACAGCCACCCACACTATGCACCACTGCCCCCCCAATGCACATGATGACTGCACATGAGACATCCTGCAACAACCACATCATCACAGTCTATTGATTGACTCCTCCATGTGTGTAAATCATTGCACAATGCCATACTTACCACCCATTATTGTCCTCAAAGGCAACTACATATGCAAAGCAAGTCGTTGGGAATTGTCCAAATGCCAACGTCGACAACAATTACCCATGAATGGTAATCACCCACCGGTCCAACCACTGCTTGGCCCATCTGAACGAATGATGACAGACGATTGCAATGCATCTGATCAAGAGATGATACCACAAACACTGACATGTCCCACACATTTCCATCCCATATAGGTGATGCTGGATATGCACTCACGCCATGGCTGATGACGCCTGTACAGATGCCAAGGAACAGGCATGAGGAGGCGTACAACAAGGCACATGTCTGCACACGTGGCATGTTTGAGAGGACATTTTTGTCTACTGAAGGCCAGGTTCCGCTGCTTGAGCAGATAAGGCGGATCACTGCTCTACAACCCAGTGAAGATAGGTAAAATTGTGCTGGTGTGTGCCATGCTGCACAATCTGTGCATGTGCAGGAACATTCCTCTTCCCCCAGACACAGAGGATGATGATGGAGTTGAAGATGGGGATGGTGAAGGGGATGGGGATGGGGTGGCTCCACACCCTCCCATGGGTGCACAAGATGGCCAACAAGCACAGGATACACTCATTCACATTTACTTTTGAGAGACTGCACATTGACAGCATTACATGGATATGACAATGCCGGTGAAAAAATGGATTGACTGCAAGTGAAATGATGGTTGTCCACTCATTATGGATTTTTTTCAAAGGTGTTGTATTATAAACAAAACAGGAAAGAAGGTGCATTGGGTAGGGAAGCTGTACACCCGTGCCCACTCACCACCCAAACATATCCACCCCTCAACCAGGCCCCAAACAACTAACCCCCATAATGTACCTCCCCACCACCCAAACGTATACACCCCCAACCAGGAGCCAAACAACTAACCCCCTAATGGACCTCCCCCACCACCCAAACATACCCAACCCCATACACCAATCATGTCCCCGAATGTGATGTCTATTGCCATCCCCACATGGCACTATTTGCGGGGGCGCCTATTTGCCGGAGTGTCCTTGCTGGCGAGTCTAGTCAGCCGACTAGAGCGCCTCCGTGGGCTGCCAGTGGCAGAGCTGGATGGGATGGTGCTGGCTGAGGTGACTGCTGGTGTGACTATGGGCACACGTCCTTGAATCGCCTGCTGGGCAACCAACATTGACTCCGCTATGCTAGATTGCACACTGTTCCCTTCCCTGACATGGCGTGCCAGGGTGACGATGGTGGTCGCAAATCGTCCAATAGCCCTGGAGAGCCAACGCACCGATGTCGCATTGCTCTCACGCTGCAGCCTGGCCTCCTCCCGCTGATGCATGGCCTCTTCACGCTGCAGCCTGGCCTCCTCCAGCTATCTTTCCACGAACTGTGTCAGGGTGGCCTGTTGTTCCTCAATGTGCTACAAGCGAGTACTGAGCTCAGCCATGGAGGGCGTTGGGGAGTGCATGGGGAACTGCAGTGCTTGGGGGCTGAACTGTAGGCCATGGATGGATGACAGTTCATCTTTGTTGTCCCCCTCACCTTTTGTACCACTTTGGCCTGCATGGCCGGGGCACTGTCATCACTCGATGCAGCCTCCTCAGCAGTGCAAATGGGCTGCCAGATGGCATCTGGGCCATGGTGGGTGCCTGCATGGGGATGGTGGCGTCCGCTGGTGCTGGTGTGCCCGATGCAGCTGGTGCTGGTGTGCCCGATGCAGCTGGTGCGTGTGTGCCAGAGCAGCTAGCATCGTCCTCCTGGGCAGGAGTGCTGCGTTGGGTGCGTGCATGTGGCCGCTGTGTCACCTCTTGGCCGCTGTGTCACCTCTTGGCCGTTGTTGTTTGACATGGCTGTGGGGATACAGAGGGCATGCTGTTAGTTGTGTGATGTTACTTGATGTGTCCATCACATGCATCAAACTGAACGATCCATGACCACTTGCATGTACACACTTGTGACTATTGATGCACTCTGGTGTGTGTTTCACTGCTTCCACTTCGGCACGCACTGTGTGAATGTCCTGGGGACATGCATTGGGGATGTGTTACTTGTCATATGGGTAGTCAGTGGGTCCATTGGGTCACTCCTGCCCTGGCTGGGGGGGTCAGTGGGTCTATTGGATTACTCCTGCCCTGGCTGGGCAGGGGATCAGTGGGTCCATTGGGTCACTCCTGGGGTGCATTCACACTTATGGCTTTGTACTTTGTGCACTTACCGGCATCTGTAGGTGGGCTCAGTCCTGCTTTTGCGTCTCTGATGCTGTGGATGCCCTTGAGGTGAAGGACACTGCTGCAGCGCTCCTCCCACGATTGCAACTTGAGAGGGGATGCATGGCCTCCACCAGTGACAGTGCTGTGCTGGCGGTGTGCATTAATGAGGTTGCGCACCCGGAGCCTGAGGTCATCCCACCTCTTATGACAGTCCGTCACAGTGTGTGTCATCACACCGACCGCTGTGCACTTGCGTGCTGCCTCCGCTCACACCTCCTTGCGGCGTTGCTGGGTAGCGCACCGCTGGTCTGCGCTAAAGAGCATTTCTGCTTGCTCGACAATGTGTTACACCACTAATGTGAGCTCAGCCTCACTGAAGCGCTGCTTTCGCTGTCTGCGTGGTGGGATCCTGGATGCCATGGTGTTAGGTGTGTTCTCAGTCTCAGGGAGGTGTTCTGACCTGTGGTGTCTGAGGATGGCAGTGGATTGTGCTTTATATAATGGCCGCCTCTTTGTTTCCAGTTTTTTTTCGCGGTCATGGTATTTCCGCTTCCGGTGATTCCGTGTCTGTGACGGGGGGGCGGACACAGGTTTGGCACCATTTTTTGTGACGGTATGTCCGTGTGTGCGGGTGTTTACATGACGGTGGTGACACTGTTGCAGTTTCGCCGTGTTGCGCGCGACCCACATGCCGTAATCGGCCGTTCATTCCGCAACCTTGCGGTCGTGGAAACAGTGTCAGCGTCGTCACGGAATCACCAGATTCCCGGGACGGCGGACTCGTAATGAGGCCCAATTTCTTCATTTCAAGAGCATGTTGCAATTCCTTTTCCCTTAGTTTAAGTTCTTGATGTTTACTTTCAGTTTGTGCTTGGAGCCTTTTGAACTGTAACTGAAGTCTCATCTTCTCAAGAGAGACACACTCTTGACTCAGTACTGGACCTGGTAGGCTCCCTGTGGCTAAAAGTTGAGGCCTAAGAGCAGGTAGAGGTGCAGTAGGGCCTACATCTTGAGACTCCTCTGCCTCTTCTAACTCATCAATAACATTTCAGTTGGACTCTGAAACATTATCATCCTCATCATCATTTTCCACATTTGCTGCAGGAGTAGGTGTAGCAGACCTACTTCTCAGACTTTGAAATTCCAACAATCTTTCTATCAATTCATTCTTTTTGCCTTTAACAGTGAGGTTCCTATTTCTACACATTTCCTTTAGTTGATCAACTGTTAAACTGACTATGACCTCCTGTCTGTAGTTATCCATATCATGCATGATAAAACAATTGCTTTTCTAGTGGTGCTTAGCCTTGTGAAGGTTATTTGAACAACAGTAAGAGCAGCACTCTCAATGTAACAACTATACTTTATCCTCACCACTTGCCACCAGCAGATTACATGCAGTACCCTTTGGAAACACTACACAAAATTAAGACTACAGGTGAAAGCACAATATCACCTTTGGTATAAATCCGTACTACACAGTATTGTGGTAGCAGGGCTGAGCAGCCAGGCTTATCCCAAGAGGGATGTGAGCAGTACACGTGTTACACAACAGTCTTGCAATCACAGTGGTTCAAACAAACACTTACTCAAGGTTTCTTGGTAAAACAATATTAATTTATTTACAGTCATTTAGAAAACATTCCACTAGCAATAAGCAGCTCAATATCACACTATAATACACTCCAGTACCCAAACCAATACGTTTCTGAACAGGTTAGGCTCCCCAAAAGTGGGAGCAAAATGGCACTTCAATAACTTTAAATGGGAGTAAAAGACACACATTATAAGAATTAAACACAAATACTTTCTTTAGGCATGGCAAATAGTTTCAGTTGACTACAAGAGACAGTTCAATTCCATAGGCCTGAGCCAAATTCAATGGATCAGTGCCTTGCCGGACAATCAGCCAGCCAATCATGCTAATGTGTATTCAGGTCTCCTAAGAGACTAAGCACAGGGAGTTTTGGGCACCTCCCTCACTTCCTGTCCATCCCAGACAGTACTGACGCCCACCAAAGGCAAATGATCATAAGGGACCAAACCTGGTTTGGCGCGCAGAGACAAACACAAGAAGGACCTTTCCAAAAAGAAATGGCAAAATAAATCGATCGGAACCTGTTTTTACAGAGGGGGCTTTTAGCTACTGGAGCATTTAAACGGGTTGCGGTCGGAAATATCATCGTAATACCACTACCACCAGCCCATCTGAGAGGAAAGGTTAGCATTTGAGTGCTAAATGAGTTTTCTAGGCATAGGGAATACTATGTATTCCCTCCAGCACTCTGCTGTAAGGCAGTGTGTGCTGGGTCTAGCAATTTAAAAAGACTAGCTAAGTCAATTTAACTTTACATTCCCTGGGAGATAGTAGTCAGTGACTGAGAAGGTATTTAAACCTTGGGAAGTTTGAAAGACATCCCTGTGCCAAAACACTGAAGGTGCTGTGTGACACACAAGAAAAGATGATGCCTATGAGTTGTCTAAAACTCTATATCCAAAGAACACAAAAGTAAAACACACATCAAAATACATGAAAGAGTGGGAAAAAAGGCTCACACTCTTTCCAGGTAAAACATTTAAGTCCTAAAAATCCAGGTCTCAAAAGGTAAGGGAAATTAGCACATATTGAGAATTTTCCCTAACAAGGCCCTTGTGTACACTCCGGAAAACCCGTACCCCGCTCGGGCCAGCCAAAGCGTGTGTAAAGGCCCTCACGTACACCTGCGAAATAGCAAAGCCCACTCGCGGCAGTCAAATCGCGCGGAAAGGCCCTTGCGTACACATGCGAAATCGTGAACCCCGCTCGCCCAGTCAAATTGCGTGGAAAGGCCTTGCGTACAACCGCGAAATCGTGGACCCTGCTCGTGCCAGCCAAATCGCCAGTAAATGGGCATGCGTACTCCTGCGAAATTGCATACCCTGCTTGTGCCAGCTAACTTGCGTGTAAAGGCCCTCATGTACACCCGCAAAATCACGTGCCCTACTCGCGCCAGCCAAATTGTATGTAAAGGAAAGCACGTACCCCCGCAAAATCGTGTAGTCCACTCGCCCCAGCCAAATCGCGTTGAAAGACCATCATGTACATCTGCAAAATCGCATACCCTGCTTGCGCCAGCCAAATTGTGTGTAAAGGGCCGGTTGTGCTGCCATGAGCCGTGAACACCCCTGCAGGCAGCCCACAACACAAGGGATCCCCCGTTACCCATGACCATACACCGCACACAGCCCACCTGTGACCATACCATGCAGGCAGCCCACACTACAAGGGATCCACCATCACCCGTGACCATACCCGTAGGCAGCCCACACCACAAGGGACGCCCATAACCCGTTACCATACCCGAAGGCAGCCACACCACAAGGGACACTTCCATCACCTGTGAACATACCCCGGAGGTACCCCACCCGTGACCATACCCCGCAGGCAACCCACACCACAAGGGACCCCCATCGCCTGTGACCATACCCACAGGCAGCCCACACCACGAGAGACCCCCCATCACCCGAGACCATACCCTGCAGGCACCCCACACCACAAGGGACCCCCATCACCTGTGACCATACCCTGCAGGCAGCCCACACCAGAAGAGACCCCATCACCCCTGACCATACCCGCAGGCAGCCCACACCACAAGGGACCCCATCACCTGTGACCATACCCCGGAGGCAGCCCACCCGTGACCATACCCCGCAGGCAGTCCACACCACAAGGGACCCCCCCATCACCCGTGACCATACCCGCAGGCAGCCCACACCACAAGGGAACCCCATCACCTGTGAGCACACCACGCAGACAGCCCACACAAGGGAAACACCTATCACCTGTGACCATACCTGCAGGCAGCCCACACAACAAGGTACCCCCCATCACCTGTGACCATAGCAAGGAAGCCCACCAATGACCATACCCCGCAGGCAGTCCACACCACAAGGGACCCCCCATCACCTGTGACCATACCACGCAGACAGCCCACACAACAAGGGAAACCCCCATTACCCATGACCATACCTGCAGGGAGCCCACACCATAAGGGACCCCCCATCACCCGTGACCATACCGGCAGGCAGTCAACATCACAATGGACCCCCCATCACCCGTGACCATACCCCGCAGGCAGCCCACCTGTGACCATACCCCGCAGGCAGCCCACACCACAAGGGACCCCCATCACCTGTGACCATACCCTGCAGGCAGCCCACACCATAAGGGACCCCCATCACCCGTGACCATACTCTGCCGGCAGTCCACACCACAAGGGATCCCCCATCACCCGTGACCATAACCACAGGCAGCCACACCACAAGGGACCCCCATTACCCGTGACCATACCCCACAGGCAGCCCGCACCACAAGGGACCCCTGCATCACCCGTGACCATACCACGCAGGCAGCCCACACTACAAGGGATCCCCCCGTTACCCATGACCATACCCCGCACACAGCCCACACCACAAGAGACCCCCCATCACCCGTGACCATATCCGCATGCAGCCCACAGCACAAGGGACCCCTGCATCACCTGTGACCATACCCCGCAGGCAGCTGTAACGCTCACCTGGTTCCCACGGGGGCGCTGGTCTAGTCTGGATTGCTGTGGCCTCTTTTAGTGTGATGCGCAGGACCCGGAACACCGATTGGACAGGACCTCCAAATCGTGCTTGCCTGGCCCGTAGGAATATCCTTCTGCAGATGAGAAAGGGGATTAACAGTCTGCAGAATAGTGTGCTATTGCCCCCCTTTCCCCTTTCCCCCTTCGTTCCTCTCTAACTTCCTCCAAACCCCGGTTTAAACTCACCTTATGGTTAGGAAGGATGAACTCTCCATCCTGCTTCTGGTGCAGGGGCGCGTGTTCGTCCAGTTACTTCACTGGTTTTCAGAATGCCGCTGGCAAAATCCACTTGACTTTCCTGAGCGATGTGCCGTAAGTATGAAAGTTCAAAGTTCAAGTGAGGCCCCCTTTATGTTGTCTTTCTAACCTGTGATCTGTCCTTTATTTCAGGTGCAGAATGAAGGCGATGCGTCGAGGGGTTAAACTGCCGAGGTGAGTAGTGATGAGGGCGATCCCTCTAAATTTCCTTATCATTCCCCAGAAATGTCTCTTGTCCTTTCCCCATAGGGGCCGGGGTACGGTACCTGCCAACGGGGCGGCGCCGACCCGAAATGTGGAAGAAAAGCCGGTAAGTATTATGGATGTTAATCAGGCTTTCCTTCTGTGTTCCTTCTGCTCACCTTTTGTTTCTTCCTCTCTCCCCTAGGTGCAGAGATGTGGCTTCCGATGGTGACAGCCGCGATGGAGCCGGGAGATGTCTCGAGGACAGGTGAGTGAAGCGTGGCGCTGCAGCGAGCAACGCAATGCTTTTAAATGGAAGTCTTTCTTCAGGGATGCTGGTGAGAAGATTCCGGATGCAGGTAAGAAGTTTGAAATAATTCTTGGTTTTCACCTTTCTCTTCTCTTCCTTCCTTGCAGGTCTTCCAGGTTCGAGGCGGGCGTGGCTGGAGTCCAGGAGCAGGAGCAGACACGGTGAGCGTTAAGCTGCAGGAAGCAGAACAACGCGAAGCATGAGCTGCTGTCTGGGCGTGGCTTAAATAGCCTCCAAAGAAGTCCCAGGTATGTATCCTTCCCCAACTAGGTATGTATCCTTCCCTGGCCACGCCCGAGTGAAAAAATAGTCCCTATGAAAAAATAGTCCCTTTCTAGTCTCAGGGAGGCCTGAAGCGTGCAGCATGCTCTGGCGCCAGGACTGATGTCCAACATGAGCCTGGCGCCAAAGGCGCCAGGACTGAGTCCAAAGAGCCCCTATAAGGGGCCGCTGGATTTTTACCCGAGGGCATGATGCCTGCTTCCGGGGGTGCTGGGCCTGGCCTGGTGCTCCGGGGGTAGGCATCATGACAGCAGCGCACCTGTGACCATACCACGCAGGCAGCACACACTACAAGGGATCCCCCATCACCTGTGACCATATCCGCATGCAACCCACAGCACAAGGAACCCCTGCATCACCCGTGACCATACCCCGCAGGCAGCCCACCTGTGACCATACCCCACAGGCAGTCCACCCGTGACCATACCCCACAGGCAGTCCACACCACAAGGGACCCCCCCATCACCCGTGACCATACCCACAGGCAGCCCACACCACAAGGGACCCCATCACCTGTGACCATACCACGCAGACAGCCCACACAACAAGGGAAACCCCCATCAATGGTGACCATACCTGCAGGCAGCCCACACAGCAATGTACCCGCCCTTCACCTGTGACCATAGTCAGGCATCCCACACATGACCATACCCCGCAGGCAGTCCACACCACAAGGGACCCCCCCATCACCCGTGACCATAACCGCAGGCAGCCCACACCACAAGGGACCCCCCATCACCTGTGACCATACCACGCAGACAGCCCACACAACAAGGGAAACCCCCATTACCCGTGATCATACCTGCAGGGAGCCCTCACCAGAAGGGACCCCCCATCACCTGTGACCATACCGGCAAGCAGTCCAAACCACAAGGGACCGCCCATCACCAGTAACCATGCCCCGCAGGCTGCCCACACCACAAGGGACCCCTCATCACCTGTGACCATACCCCACAGGCAGCCAACATCACAATGGACCCCCATCACCGTTGACCATACCCCACAGGCAGCCCACCTGTGACCATACCCTGCAGGCAGCCCACACCACAAGGGACCCCCATCACCTGTGACCATACCCTGCAGGCAGCCCACACCATAAGTGACCCCCCATCACCCGTGACCATACCCTGCCGGCAGTCCACACCACAAGGGATCCCCCATCACCCGTGACCATATCCCACAGGCAGCCCACACCACAAGGGACCCCCATCACCCGTGACCATACCCTGCAGGCAGCCCACACCATAAGGGACCCCCCATCACCCGTGACCATACCGTGCCGGCAGTCCACACCACAAGGGATCCCCCATCACCCATGACCATAACCGCAGGCAGCCCACACCACAAGGGACCCCGATTACCTGTGACCATACCCCACAGGCAGCCCACACCACAAGGGACCCCCACCATCACCTGTGACCATATCCACAGGCAGCCCACACTACAAGGGACCCTCATCACCTGTGACCATACCTCACAGGCAGCCCACCTGTGACCATACCCTGCAGGCAGCCCACACCACAAGGGACCCCCATCACCTGTGACCATACCCTGCAGGCAGCCCACACCAGAAGAGACCCCATCACCCCTGACCATACCCGCAGGCAGCCCACACCACAAGGAACCCCCATCTCCTGTGACCATACCCCGCAGGCAGTCCACACCACAAGGGACCCCCCATCACCCGTGACCATACCCGCAGGCAGCCCACACCACAAGGGTCCCCCCATCACCTTTGACCATACCACGCAGACAGCCCACACAACAAGGGAACCCCCCATCACCCGTGACCATACCTGCAGGCAGCCCACACAACAAGGTACCCCCCCATCACCTGTGACCATAGCCAGGCAGCCTACCCATGATCATACCCCGCAGGCAGCCCACACCACAAGGGACCCCTATCACCTGTGACCATACCACGCAGACAGCCCACACAACAAGGGAAACCGCCAATTACCCGTGACCATACCTGCAGGGAGCCCACACCATAAGGGACCGCCCATCACCCGTGACCATACCGACAGGCAGTCCAAACCACAAGGGACCGCCCATCACCCGTGACCATGCCCCGCAGGCAGCCCACACCACAAGGGACCCCCCCATCACCTGTGACCATACCCCACAGGCAGCCAACATCACAATGGACCCCCATCAGTCGTGACCATACCCCACAGGCAGCCTTCCTGTGACCATACCCCACAGACAGGCCACACCACAAGGGACCCCCATCACCTGTGACCATACCCTGCAGGCAGCCCACACCATAAGGGACCCCCCATCACCGTGACCATACCCTGCCGGCAGTCCACACCACAAGGGATCCCCCATCACTCGTGACCATACCCCACAGGCAGCCCACACCACAAGGGACCCCCATCACCTGTGACCATACCCTGCAGGCAGCCCACACCATAAGGGACCCCCATCACCCGTGACCATACTCTGCCGGCAGTCCACACCACAAGGGATCCCCCAACACCCGTGACCATAACCGCAGGCAGCCCACACCACAAGGGACCCCCATTACCCGTGACCATACCCCACAGGCAGCCCACACCACAAGGGACCCCTGCATCACCCGTGACCATACCCCGCAGGCAGCCCACACTACAAGGGATCCCCCCGTTACCCATGACCATACCCCGCACACAGCCCACACCACAAGAGACCCCCCATCACCCGTGACCATACCTGCATGCAGCCCACAACACAAGGGACCCCTGCATCACCCGTGACCATACCCCGCAGGCAGCCCACCTGTGACCATACCACGCAGGCAGCCCACAGTACAAGGGATCCCCCATCACCCGTGACCATACCCGTAGGCAGTCCACGCCACAAGGGACCCCCCATCACCCATGACCATACCCGAAGGCAGCCCACACCACAAGGGACACTTCCATCACCTGTGAACATACCCGGCAGGCAGCCCACCCGTGACCATACCCTGCAGGCAGCCCACACCACAAGGGATCCCCATCACCCGAGACCATACCCACAGGCAGCCCACACCACAAGAGACCCCCATCACCTGTGACCATACCCTGCAGGCAGCCCACACCAGAAGAGACCACATCACCCCTGACCATACCCGCAGGCAGCCCACACCACAAGGCACCCCCCATCCCTCATCACCCGTGACCATACCCGTAGGCAGTCCACGCCACAAGGGACCCCCCATCACCCGTGACCATACCCGAAGGCAGCCCACACCACAAGGGACACTTCCATCACCTGTGAACATACCCGACAGGCAGCCCACCTGTGACCATACCCTGCAGGCAGCCCACACCACAAGGGACCCCCATCACCTGAGACCATACCCACAGGCAGCCCACACCACAAGAGACCCCCATCACCTGTGACCATACCCTGCAGGCAGCCCACACCAGAAGAGACCACATCACCCCTGACCATACCCGCAGGCAGCCCACACCACAAGGCACCCCCCATCACCTGTGACCATACCCCGCAGGCAGCCCACCCATGACCATACCCCGCAGGCAGCGCACACCACAAGGGACCCCCATCACCTGTGACCATACCACGCAGACAGCCCATACAACAAGGGAAACCCCCATCAACCGTGACCATACCTGCAGGCAGCCCACACAACAAGGTACCCCCATCACCTATGATCATTGCCAGGCAGCCCACACATGACCATACCCCGCAGGCAGTCCACACCACAAGGGACCCCCCATCACCCATGACCATACCCGCAGGCAGCCCACACCACAAGGGACCCCCTATCACCTGTGACCATACCACACAGACAGCCCACACAACAAGGGAAACCACCATTACCTGTGATCATACCTGCAGGGAGCCCTCACCATAAGGGACCCCCCATCACCCGTGGCCATACCGGCAGGCAGCCCACACCACAAGGGACCCCCCATCACCTGTGACCATACCCCACAGGCAGCCAACATCACAATGGACCCCCATCAGCCGTGACCATACCCCACAGGCAGACTTCCTGTGACCATACCGCACAGGCAGCCAACACCACAAGGGACCCCCATCACCTGTGACCATACCCTGCAGGCAGCCCACACCATAAGGGACCCCCCATCACCCGTGACCATACCGTGCCGGCAGTCCACACCACAAGGGATCCCCCATCACCCATGACCATAACCGCAGGCAGCCCACACCACAAGGGACCCCGATTACCTGTGACCATACCCCACAGGCAGCCCACACCACAAGGGACCCCCACCATCACCTGTGACCATATCCACAGGCAGCCCACACTACAAGGGACCCTCATCACCTGTGACCATACCTCACTGGCAGCCCACCTGTGACCATACCCTGCAGGCAGCCCACACCACAAGGGACCCCCATCACCTGTGACCATACCCTGCAGGCAGCCCACACCAGAAGAGACCCCATCACCCCTGACCATACCCGCAGGCAGCCCACACCACAAGGAACCCCCATCTCCTGTGACCATACCCCGTAGGCAGCCCACACCACAAGGGACCCCCATCACCTGTGACCATACCACGGAGACAGCCCACACAACAAGGGAAACCCCCATTACCCGTGACCATACCTGCAGGGAGCCCACACCATAAGGGACCCCCCATCACCCGTGACCATACCGGCAGGCAGACCAAACCACAAGGGACTATGCCATCTCCCTTGCCATGCTCACCTTCTAATGTTATACCAGAGGGTGCTGACAGTGGTGAGAGCTCTCCCACTATTGGCTAGCCGTGCAGTCCATGAACCCATGGAGGTTTTTCTTTTTATTCTCAACATCCACGCAAGTGGGTGTTGAGGTGCAGCCTGCACCTCCTCCCTCCTGGTTGCCTCCCCCGGTCGACCATGACCATTTTTTTTATATTTTATTTTTTTATAATTTCATTGTGCATTCATGTAACAGGGTGTTGCTTTTTGTGGCACCCGTAGGCATCCACTGTGTGTTCCGGCTGGGCCCATACAGGCTTGTCTCATGTTTGTGTTTGTGGCTTGGGGTCAAGACACATATGCCACTCCTGCTTCCCCTTTCCATAGGCTTGCAAGGAGGGTAGCGTGTGACAGTAACTTTCACAGAGGCGTTGGGCTTCTATCATTTCTATGGCCAGTCCCTTGTGGGGATTCATGATTCTTTGACCAGTGGCTGTTTAGCATGTATTTTGCTTTTGATATTGGTAAATGTGTATTTTATGATGTTACATCTTCATGTATTACCTTGCCTCTCTCCATTATTGATACCCTTCATGCTGTATGCGTTACCCTGCTCCCTTTAGCTAGGAGAGACCCACTCAAGAAGGAAGGGGTCCATGTGGTGGTTTTGTCACATTGAGGCACTTGTGCTATTGTGATTGGTCACTGTCTGACATTTTCACTGTTGGGTCCTGTGTTTATGATATGTAATGCTGGTAAATGGATGTTCCTGTGTACGGTTTCATTTTGATATGTCAGAGGGAATTATTTCGGGTATATTTCCATCTGTCAAAGTGCACTTTGTGACAGTTGTGTCAGGTGTTGTGCATTTACTTTGGACTTTTTACATTGCATGCAATGGTGTGGTGTGTCGGGCAGGTAACATGGGTTTTGGTAGGGTTTAGGTGACATACCAGTATTTGGATGTGCTGTTTTGCATGGGATTAGTGGCATACTGCATCTTGAATGTGTGCCTTCTGGTCACACGGGATTGTGTTGGTTTAAGTAGCTAGGGATGCGCACAATGTAGCACTTACAAGGACACATTCTCAGGGTGGTAAGGTTGTGACAGTTGATTGTCCTTTTGTCATCATCGATTGTCACCTGGAATGTGCCAGGCCTGTGTGCACTCCGCAGGGGTCGGTGAAAAATTATGGCACAAGCAGGGTACGGGCAGTGGCCGTGAATGTGGTTGGGGATGTGGGGGCATCATCATGTCCACCGGTACACCCCGCTGTGTTGCAACATTGTGCAGGACACAATGATCCTGCACACTACTGGTGGTGCATATAGCAGCTGGCCACCAGAGTTGTCAAGGGAGCGGAAGCGTGACTTGAGCACTCCAAATGTGCGCTCCACTATGGCCCTTTTTGCAATATGGGCTGCTTCCCTGGGGTGGTTTGGTGGGGTTCTGTGTTTGCGTCATCATGTAGGTGCTCAGAGGGTAGGCACTGTCCGCTGGGGATGTGAGAATGGTTGTCATTAGTTGGCTTTGTCTTTCCGTGTGTGACATGCATGCATGTGCACAGGCACTTGTACTCACCAATGAGCCATGTGTTGCCATGCCTCCCAGCTTCCAGGTCCCGGTTTAGGGGTGAAATTCTGAATATGAAACTATCATGGGGGGACCCTGGATAGGTTGCATATACAGAGGTGATGATTCCGTTGGCATTGCATACAACCTGCACGTTAATGGAATGCCAGTGCTTGCGATTGCGATAGATGTGCTCAGTGGCCCTAGGTGGACGTAGGGCCACATGGGTGCAATCAATGGCATCAAGCACTTTGGGGTAGTGTGCCACCCAGTAAAATTCTTGGATCACGGCCCGCCTTTCTGGGGGTGTTCTGGTGTAGGCAGCGTGACTGCGTGGTCTGTGAGACACACCCGACTATGGCAGTTGTCCGCTGAAATGACCCAGTGGCCAAAAAATGGAGTATATTGAGCCCCTTTTCCAAGGGGCTCAGTGCTTGGGAGCACTGGGTGGGTGATGTGAGGTCATCCTCTCACTCAATGACCAGGTCTAGGATAATATGAGGTAGAAACCTATACCTGCTATGGACCTGGTCATCAGGCATCCCAAAAAGGGTGGGCCTGGGTAAATAAATGCAGGGCCTGGCTATCCTCTCTTCTTCTCTTGTGGTGTCCCACGATCACTGCTGCGAGGAATGGTACATTCATCGTAGCTGTATATGCGTGTTTGTGCGCACTTTTATGCATTGGCTTTGGTGCGCAGGAGCGCTTATGCCTGCTTTTTTTTTTCGATTTCATGAATGTGTGTTGTTAGCGCAGGTGTGGCCGTTGCAAGGATTTTAATGCAGTGCTTTCCCCGTTACGCCCACAATTTTGCGTGTTGTTCCCCCTTCCACGTGTTCCACCCCCTTTTTAGGTGTGTGCGCTGGACAGTGTGCGCCTTCGCTGGCCGTATCGTGCAAGGCTTTCGTGATGTTGCAGTGACGTACTGGACCCGCGCAGATTCAACGCAGGTTTCAGGTAAGCCATGTACAATGTGTTCAATGAATACATAAATGGGCACTTGCACACGAAAACGCTTGCAAGCGCCTGTTTTCGGCGCACATTTATTCCATGAATTACCCCGCAGATGTTATTCTTTGTCCAGAAATAATATTCCAATGTGCAGTGGTGCACAGTCTAGCTAAATGTTAAATCCATCTTCAGCTCTTGATAACTGAAGCTGATAATTTGTGCCAGGTTTAACACCTTTACTGGCCTAAGTCCTACAACTTGTATGTGTTTGCTAGCTTCTGCCAACTGTGTTTTTTCAAATTTTTTTTGGGACAGTTTTCTGGCATTAAATTACGTTTTCATAACTCAAATTGACTCAGCTTTCTTTTCTTTCGTTCTCATTAACTTTCCCCAGCTTCAGTACACAAGCTATGTGGCAATATTTAATGCCAAATCTAGCAAGACAAGTTATACATTAATTCGCTGACATTCAATATTTTAATTTAACTCTCTGAAATAGCTGACCATACGTTATCCATCAGCCACTACTTGTCTGAATCCATCTAACACTTCCATTTCGTTTGCATTTGATTCACATCCAAAATGAAGTCCTGAAAGAAAAGGCATAAGTGTTGGTAATTAAATAAAAAATACATTATTGCAAATATCTCTCATGAGCCGATTTGACCTAAACTACTTTAAATCAACTTGCAATCTAATAGCAAACGTTATGCATGTGGGTGGTTTAAATTCGATTCATTAAAGTTAAGTGACAGGATTCGAATCTACAGTAAGTGGTTACTTTTGGCAAAGGGCAAAATGCAAACATATTGGCATAAAGTAAAACATGGACATTCCACGTATAATTTGATATTGCAGTAACATGAACAGCTTAATAGTTGTAATGTGGGTTTTTGATTCTGCTGGACATCAGTGGTCCATCTTTACTTACTCTCAAGTCCCTACCCATCAGCTGCGGTCTAAAACTCTAAATTCGCTCATCTGTTTCAGATCATGGCTTTGTTTCATGTAGAGTTAGAATAAGGGGTCCCTCACATTTAGTTGAGTACAGATTTGGTGCTTGGAAGTCGTAGCATCTGGGATGGGGTATTCATGTTGGACTGCACTAGAACATAGCCTGGAGTCCCATGTCAAGTTTGTGGCCAGTGCTGGCTGTTGCCAGAATTGCCAGTCACTTTTCTGAATCAGCTTCACAATGTACAGTTGGCCAACCTTATGTAATCAACTCATTCTAACCCCCAAACCTGACTTCTTTCCTTTATGGTTCTTTGCTTGTCAATGCACTCTCTGCTTGAATGCCGCTTTGGATTTCCTACACTCTGGTGGAATATTTTACAGTACCATTAACTGCTTCTAAGACCCTTTTCAGTGGTTCCAGTTCTCGTTGTTCTCTTTGATGGTGGTGTGTTATTTGTCACTCAAAAAGTATTTGTTTTTCACTAACCCATTCACAGTAATCCTCTTCTTTTCCCTCATTTTCCCAGCATCTCCCAACAGTATGCAGCAGTCATGGCATTCTTCCAGTTATTCCTTTGAAAGAGCTAGTAGAGCTTGAGCATTAGAGTCATGTAGAGTCTTTTTGTTCAGCCTCAGGTATGAGACAATCACACACCACTGTGTCACCTCGCATGCTTCACTAAGAGTACTAAACTCTTGTTGTTCAGGCTCAATCAACAGAGCTACAGAGCTTCCAGTGTGTTTGCATTCTACCATTGAAGGCCACCAGTTATTCCTTCCCATTCAAAGTTAGTTGAGCGAAAAGTGCCCAAAGCCTATGAACTGATGGTAGAATGGGCCAGTTTTCTAATGTTCTAGATTGCCTGTCTCTTCTTTGATATAAATGTGTACTCTACATACTCTACACTCTTATATGCTGCTGCCACCAACCACAACCAATTCTGTACATTCTGTCGCGAAAAGCCCTTCCCAACATAAAAAAGGCATACACTTACCTATCATATCGTCAGTGAGAACATATCAGAGAAGTTATGCGGAAAATACCATCAGTCTTCCAGTGGTTCTGAGTTCACCTGGGACACTAAGTGAGATTGATATTTACTATATGGCCGGTTGGGGAGGGGCTAGCCTTTCTCATATTTGCCTTCCTTTTTTTATTTATTGTGCATTTAGTTTCATATACAAATTTTAAACACTTAAAAAGAAAAACAATAAGAAAGAAACAGCATGTACACATTCTCATACATTAGAGCACAATGATCAATTAATAACCATTTCATACAAATAACATTCCAATATTTCTCATCTTAAGTATTAAAAATAGACACATTTACACTGCATTAGATCAGGTGAGGTGTATCCACCACATATTCACTGCATCTTATTGATGCCTTTTAACCTTCATGAATGCTTCCTTCCATACATTATTTGCTGATGCAACTGTTAGGCAGAATCATATGCAGTATCCTTTGGGAACACCACACACTATTAAGACTACAAGTGACAGTAAAAATACACCTTCGTTACAAACCTGTACTACACAGTAAAGTGGTAGCGATGGCTGATCAGCCAGACCTATCTCAAGAGTAAGTGAGCAGTATCAAATAGTTACACAAAGGACAATTACTATGATTCAAACAAACACTGATTCAAGGTTTCTGAGTAAAATAATATACATTTATTTACATATCAATTGTATAACATTTCAGTAAAGTAAAACAGTTTAAAAATCACACTCTTAATACACCACGCCACTCCCAATAAGTTTCAGACAAGTTAAGCTCACAAAATGAAGTGAGAGCAAAATGGCACTCCAGCAATTTAAAAGGGTGGGAAAGACAAAGGTAAGTAGAAATTGAACCACACCAACAGGTAAGTACTCAGGGCAATTGAGCAAGAGGAACTACAGTGATAGAATCAGGTAGAAAAGGCTTAGGGCCAAAGTCAATAGGACAAAAGTATTTTGCTCAAGATCACACAGTTCAGAGTAGTTCGCGGTAAAGTTCATGCCACAAGTTCCGGATGAAGTTGGTCGGCAGAAAAGTTAGTGTTAAGAGAAGAGAAGGACAAGCCCTAGGAAAGGAGAAAGAATTCACACACTTTCACCACGGCTGAATGAAACGAACAACCGGATTTGCACAGTACATTAAAACGGAGAGGGAGCTGTAGCTGAGGTGGACGTTCCTGGTAGTTCCTGCAGGCTCACGGTTCCTGAAGCGACTGTCGGACTGACAAGAAGTAGGAAGACTGGAGGGTCCTGCACTACCCAGGGAAGAAACCAGCAGCAGAGCAAAACAACAAATAAAAGGTGCGCTCCTTAAAACCCAAGCAGGGTCCGACCTTCCTGGCTATCCAGCCCACTGTAGCTCTGTACAGCAAATTCGACCAGAGGAGGAGTCCTGGCTTGAATTTTGGGCAAACTGGTTGGTCCCACCAGCTCAAGGGAAGAAGATTCCTGAAGATCCTCTCTGTCGTTGGAGTTTGAAGTTCCGACCTGCAGCATGGCTTCACCGGGCGGTTCAGTCGTGGTAGGGGTCCTCTTCTGTCAGCTCTTCGTGGATTCCTTCGTTCCAGTCGCGACTACGCCTTTCCAGTCCCAGAGACCTGCTTTTTATGCAGTTTTCCCCCATTCACACAGTCTGGCTGTCAGTCACACAGCAGGGTGGCTGTCCTGACAAGGACAGTCACCCATCCAATCAAACAGGAGTGTGACTTGGGTTACCAAGGGAACCCATGGCAGGGGTCCTAAGACCCCTCCCTCATATCCTGCCTACCCAGACTTTCATGCGCCTTATGGAGGCTTCTGTGCAGAAGCCCGTGAAAAGACAGCGAACAAAGGAACCAAACCTGGTTTGGCGCACAGAGTAAAACACGAGAAAGACTTTTACAAAAAGAAATGGCGAATAAACCCACCCGGAACCGTAATTAAATTCATATGGTCAAGCGGGTTTATGTTTGAGGCTAACAAAATAGCCTAAAACAATAACATGGTTATTTAAGATAACCACGTTATGAAAAATAGGGTAGTTACCACTGCCACCAGCCAAGGCTTGATGAAAACGGAGCGAAACAGTGCTCCAAGAGAAACAGCCAAAAAGGGATAAATATGAACCCTTTCCAATATTCCATGTAAGATGGGGTGTCCTCGGTCTGTGGTTAAAGAGACTAAATAAAGTTAATGGCAACTTTATCGTTTCTGGGGGCATAGTCAGCCCCAGAAAATGGAGCCAGAGGTTGGAATTCTAAAAGAGAACCCTGTGTCACTGCACTGAAGGTGCTGTGCAACACACAGTAAAAAGATGATGCCTATGGAGTAGGTGAGGCTCCATAGACCAAGATCACACAAATTGTAAAAACACACACAGCAAAACACATGTAAGAGTGGGAAAAAGGCTCACACTCTTACCAGGTGAAAAAAATAAATCCTAGAAATCTAGCAAAGCTGCTGAGGGACTCAGTAGGTAAGGGAAATTAGCCATTGTGGAGAATTCTCCCTAACACCAACCACAACCAATGATGCAGCACCATACAAATTTGACAAAAAATGGTCACCTAAACAATCTTTTAGCTTTGTGATAAAATGAGCATATCCACATGTGTAAAAGAATTACAAGGACGTACAGCTGGTAAGAACGTGACGAAAAGTTTCAACCTCAATATGGCATAGACAACAGACAATGTAATTCATGGAATAAATGTGCACCGAAAACAGGCGCTTGCATGCGTTTTCGCGCGCAATTGCCCGTTTACGTATTCATGGAACACATTGCGCCTGGTTTACCTGAGAACTGCGTTGAATCTGCGCGGGTCCAGCACGTCACTCTGACATCACGAATACCTTGTGCGATACTGCCAACCAAGACGCAGACCGTCCAGCGCACGCACCTTAAAAGGGGGCGGAACATGTGGAATGCGGAACAACACGCGAAAATGTGGGCGCAACGGGGGAAGCACTACAGTAAAATCCTTGCAACGCCCACACGCACGCTAACAACACATGTTCCTGGAATCAAACAGGGATCACTGGCGCGTGCCAAAAGACGGAAACACATACGTCACACAAAAGCGGATGTAAAAGCCCCTGCAAACCAAAGCCAATGCATAAAAGTGCATGCAAACAACAAATGCGCGTATACAGCTACGATGAATGTACCATTCCTCGTAGCAGTGATCGTGGGACACTGCAGGAGGAGAAGGAGGATAGCCAAGACCAGCCTTTTTGGGATGAATGATGACCAGGTCCATGGCAGGTATAGGTGTCCACCTCATATCATTCTAGACCTGGTCACTTAGTGGGAGGATGATCTCACATCACCCACCCTGTGCTCCCAAACCTTGTAAAAGGAGCTCAATATACTTCGTTTTGTGGCCACTGGGTCATTTCAGCGGACAACTGCCATAGTTGGGGGCGTCTCACAGGCCACGAGTGAGGTTGCCTACACCAGGTGTTGGCAATCATGTCTGCAGGCACATATACATGCCCAGAACACCAGCAGAAAGGCGGGCCGTGGTCCAGGACTTTTACGGGGTGGCACACTTCCCCAAAGTGCTTGGTGCCATTATTTGCACCCATCTAGCCCTACGCCCACCTAGGGCCACTGAGCACATCTATTGCAATCGCAAGCACTGGTGTTCCATCAAAGTATAGGTTGTATGCAATGCCAAGGGAATTATCACCTCTGTATATGCACCTATCCAGGGTCCACCCATCATAGTTTCATATTTAGAATGTCACCCCTAAACCGGGACCTGGAAGCTGGGAGGCATGGCAACACATGGCTCATTGGTGAGTACAAGTGCCTGTGCACATGCATGCATGTCACACGCAGATAGACAAAGCCAACTAATGACAACCATTCTCACATCCCCAGGGGACAGTGCCTACCCTCTGAGCACCAACATGATCACACCAATACGGACCCCACCACACCACCCCAGGTAATATACAACATATACCCCGCAGGCAGCCCACCCGTGACCATACCCCGCAGGCACTCCACACCACAAGGGACCCCCGATCACCCGTGACCATACCGGCAGGCAGTCCAAACCACAAGGGACCGACCATCACCCATGACCATGCCCCGCAGGCAGCCCACACCACAAGGGAACCCCATCACCTGTGACCATACCCTGCAGGCAGCCCACACCATAAGGGACCCCCCATCACCGTGACCATACCCTGCAGGCAGCCCACACCATAAGGGACCCCCCATCACCCGTGACCACACCATAAGGGACCCCCCATCACCTGTGACCATACCTCACAGGCAGCCCACCTGTGACCATACCCTGCAGGCAGCCCACACCACAAGGGATCCCCCATCACCCGTGACCATACCCGCAGGCAGCCCACACTACAAGGGACCCCATTACCTGTGACCATACCACGCAGGCAGCCACAACACAAGGGACCCCCCCATCACCCGTGACCATACCCGCAGGCAGAGAAAAGGTAAGGTATAGGGGTGCACAGGTCAGTTTGAGTTAGACAATTCATAAAATATAAGAATTCTAGAGGGATGTGTATCGACAAGGATTAGGTAACAATGTAGCAAATATTTCAGGTGCAGACCGGCTGTCGTCAAAAGGCCACTTGGGACAAAGGGAATCGTGCAATACACAGCCCTGGTTCTGCTCCATACCCGCTGGCAGCCCACACCACAAGGGACACCCCATCACCTGTGACCATGCCAAGCAGGCAGCCCTCACCACAATGGACTCCCCTTGTTGTCATGCAGACTGCATACAAACCATGTCCTGCATACAGAGGCAATCCTCATCACCACACCTGCTCCCTCCTTCCATCACAATATCTGTGCAGCCTCTATTGGCCCTATTCTTGTTCCAACCTATGGTCGTAGATAGCCTGTGATGATCTTGCACTCAACACTCGCCTTCTATTGTTACATGACTGACGTCTCTGTGTGGACACTCTTTGAGCTGTTCCTACTCAGGGGCATTCTTCCTTACCTCTCCTTCCCCCAGCAGCTCACTGTCTCCATGGGAGTGGTGATTCCGATGGCGGACTACTGCAACAGGCAGTACCCGAATTTCTGTGAATATACACTCTTCCCTCTTTAACTCTGCCAGACCTGGATTCTGTGGAAAATCTTTTGGCCTTGGTGCAGGGTATTTGTGTTTATTCTATGAGTGTTCATGCCTGGACCCTGTGCATTCTCAGCAAGTCCATATGGGTCCTGGGCAAGCAATTCATTCAACTGCATCGCCAGTATTCCTTCTCATGGTAATTCATCATCCCTTTCCTGTTCACTCAGGGTCATTTGCTCCTCATGGCCATTAGTTTGGGGTTCTCATATGTGGTGAGTGTAATCTTCCCTCTGGTACAGCCACTGTGCCTCTATGCAACTTCTGTTGTTGCTTCTCCGGGACTGGGGGCACTTCTGATGCTTCCTTTGGTGTTGTGCTTACTGTCCTCCTCTCCCCTGCTGTATTGCCAGATGACTGAAGGAATGTAATTGACACATGCCCACACTGTCTGCTACAACACTGTACTCTGAGCAACCATTTTGAGCCATGCACTGCCTCCAAGTCATCCCCCGACCTTGGGGGTGGGGTTTACTGTATCCCTACAACCCACTACCAACACTTTCCACAGAATGACTGGACTTGCCAATACACTGCCATCAGTCCACGACATTCACATTACTGCCTCTGTGTTCTCAATGATATCTGAGGCTGTACACGTGTACTGCATTGCACCCAAACATTTCTGAGCCCTGTTCTCCCCTTCCACATGCCTATTGACTTTAGTGATGTCAAAGTGACCTCCCATTGATGAATCCATGTGCGTTCCTTCACTGTATTTCAACGCCCTAGAGTTCTTGCAACCTGTCACACAAGTGTGTTTTATCGTAGTGATTTCCATGTACTGTCTAATGACAGTAGTATTTAACTTCCACCTGGGGCTGGTTGCCAGTTTGGGCATGGCTATGCTATGTGCCATCTGTGTATTGGCACCTGTCATGTTTGTGGAAGGACTATGCCAGTCACAAGCGTGTGTGTGATGTGGGTGCTATGCAGCATGCAGAACATTATTTTGCCATTTGACACATCCATGTCTGCTTTCAGGGTCCCGTTCCATTACATTGGCACTGCGTGCTTGCCTTAGTTTGTGCAATGTGTGACATGGCTGCTTCATGTGTTGGCTGTCAACATTGTAATACCTATGTATGTGGCCTATGCTGTTAACATGTGTGCTCATATCTTCTTTTAATTTTGTACAGGTGATGAGGCACTGGAAGCAGTGGAGGAAGAGGAGATGGCGGAGGGGATGATATGATATGATATGATATGATATGGCATTTGTAACGCGCCTATACACAAGTGTTTCAAGGCGCGACAAGGCACGAAGGGGGAAACAAGGGGAAGACAGACAACGATCCTACTAGGCCAGGTGACATTCAGACCGCGCAAGTGCAGGGGTAGGGGAAGGGAAAAATGCATGGGGAGGGGGGGGGGAGTGCAGTACAACGTAAGTAGAATAAAATAAATAAATAGTGCCAGCTGGTGGCAAGTGCAAGGTAAGTGCAGACAAGTGCTGGGAAGGGGGGGGCTGTGGGGATACAGAGACAGTACCACAGTGCAGGGGTTGCCAGGGAGGCAGTGCAAGTGGAGAGTGGCTGGGCCCCGGACCGGGGTCGGTGAGAGTGGCCCAGTTGCAGATTCAGTGCAGTTTCAATGAAGAATTTAGCAGGGGAGAGGGAGAGAGAAAGCAGAAGCAAAGAGGAAGGTTTTGAGGTGCTTCCGGAACCGGAAATGGTTCTCCTCAAGTTTCAGGGAGGCAGGAAGGCTGTTCCAGAGGGAGGCCCATGCCGCGGAGAGAGATATACCCCCAGCTCCTTGCTTCGAGAAGCGGCTGACCCTGAGGGAGTTGGAGATGGATGAGCGAAGGGCTCGGGAAGGAAGATATTTAGGAAGAGAGAGTTGAAGGTATTTAGGCCCCAGTCCCCAGAAGGCCTTGTGGACAATTCAGAGGGTTTTGAACTTAATCCTCGCAGCCACTGGGAGCCAGTGTAGAGATTTCAGTCCTGGAGAGATACAGTCCCAGGGCTTGAGGCCAAGGACAAGTCTCGCAGTTCTGTTCTGGATGAGTTGCAGAGGGCGGAGAGTGGAGGCAGGCAGATTAAGATAGAGGCTGTTACAGTAGTCCAGCTTCGAGAGAACCAGGGCTCGGGAGACAGTGAGCTTTTAGGGGAAGGAGAGGAAGGGAAGAATACCTCTGAGGAGGTGCAGCTGGTAGTGTGACTTCTTAGAGACGTCAGATATATGAGGAGAGAAGGAGAGTGTGGAGTCGAAGATGACCCCAAGGTTTTTTGCCTTGCAGGTAGGAGCAGGAAGAGGGCCAAGAGAGGCTGGCCAGAGAGTTGCAGGGAAGGAGGGAGTGGGTGTGCCGATGAGTAGAATCTCAGTCTTACTGGCATTAAGGCAGAGGTCATTGGCGGCACACCATTCCTGGATAGCAGACAGACAGTCAGAGATGAGGGAAGGAGAGGAGGAGGCCGAGGGTAGCCTGAAAATGAGCTGGGTATCATCCGCATAGCACTGAAAGTTGGGGCAGAGAGCGGCGATGCGGTGGGCAAGGAGTGCCAGATATTGGTTGAACAGCCAGGGAGAGAGATTAGATCCCTGGAGAACACCACAGGTGGAGAAAAAGATGTCAGAGAGGAAGGACCCAAGTTGGACCTGGGAGGGTCGATTGGAAAGGAAAGAGGTCAGCCACGCCAGAGCCTGACCAGTGATACCCAGGTTATCACGGAGACGGTTGAGCAGGATGGCATGGTTGACAGTGTCAAAGGCAGAAGAGAGATCGAGCAAAATGAAAACACACGGAGTGTTGGAGTCGAGGTTCAAGAGCAGGTCCTCACGGATGTTCAGGAGAGCAGTTTCCGTGCTTCTGACAGCTCTGAAGCCAGATTGGTGGTCATGAAGACTACCAACAGAATCAGCATGGAGGTTAAACTGGGAGATGGCCAGTTTCTCCAGGAGCTTGCCCAGGAAGGGAGTGATGGAGATTGGGCGATAGTTAGCCGGGCAGGAGGGGTCGGAAGAGGGTTTCTTAAGAAGAGGGTGCACAAGGGAGTGCTTGGGGGGGGATGGGAAGACTCCAGAGGCGAAGGAGTGGTTGCAAAAGTCAGCAAGGGCAGGAGCCAGGGAGTCAATGTGGTCCTTGATAGTTTTGGAGGAACAGGGGCGAACCTGTTTAGATGAGACTTTCATAGATCGGACTTGTCTGGAAACCTCGTCAGCAGAAAAAAGGGGAAAGGCAGAGAAGGAGGGAGGAGGGGTGGCTGCAGAAGGGCCAGAGGAAGAGCCGGGGAGAGAGGGGGGGAGGTGATAGGAGGAGAGTGAGGATAGAATGTCCTGAGTTTTAGAGATAAAGTGAGAGGCCAGTGCAGTGCAGAGGGCCTGGGAGAGAACAGGAGAGGTAGAGACTGCAGCAGGGTTCGCAAGCTCCTTGCAGATTTTAAAGAGTTCAGCCGAGTTGTTAGATGCCGCAAAGAGATGCGGGCTTGGATAAGGGCTCTCTTCTTGGTGAGAACGGAGAGTCGGTATTGCCTTTGGAGCAGACGGCAGGCCAGTTTTTCAGGGGATGAACATGAAGCACGCCATTTCCTCTCTGCCACACTGCACTTGCGTTTTAGGGTGACGAGATCCGAATCATACCAGGAGTCACATTTGGCTTTGGGCTTCAGGCGGATTCTCATGACAGGGGCAAGGATATCAAGAGTATCAGATATAGCAGAGTGGAGCATGGAGAGGGCTGTGTCAGGGTGGGAGTCAGCCGAAGGGGGGGGGGCGAGAAGGTGGCAGCGAAAGCCTCAACTGACACGCGCTTCATGGGTCGGATGACCGAGAAGGTGGGTGGCAGTGATGAGGGTGGATTTGCCTGTGGGGTAGGGAGGGTGAGGTGGGAGGATAGGAGAAAGTGATTACTCCAGGAGAGAGGAGTGGAGAGAGGGACGGAGAGGGGAAGGTCAGAAGAGATCAGAGCATCAAGAGTGTGCCCTGCAGAATGAGTAGGCCCAGACGGGAGAATAGAGAGTGAGAGAGAGTCGCAGAGGTCACGAAAGAGTCCAGTGGGGGGACAGGAGGCATCCAGGTGGATGTTGAAGTCACCAAGTAAGAGGAGTTGAGTGGTTGAGAACAGGAGTGAGGAGGAGAGGTCAGCCCACTCAGAGAGGAAGGAGGAAATTTGACCAGGTGGCCGATAGATAGTAGCCACGGTAAGGGAATGGCTAGGAGAGAGAGAGAGTCGGCAGACAAGACATTCAAAAGAGGAGTAGCTCTGCGTAGGAGTGACAGTGGCAGGAATCCACTCAGGGAAGATAAGGGCAACACCCCCCCCTGCACGGTTGGGCCTGGGCACAGAGAGGATCTTGTAACCATCAGGTAGGAGTGTGTCAAAGCTGGTGACAGAGCTGGCTGTGAACCAAGTCTCAGTGAGACCGAGGACGTCAAGGTCCAGTTCCTCAAGAAGGCGACAGATATCAGAGGAATGCTTGATGGCAGAGAGAGAGTTAAGAGTGGCAATGTGGAGAAGGTTGCCACCCTTGAAGGACTTCCGGGGAGGGGTACAGATCAGAGGTACGCCCTGCGGAGGTGTAGAAGAAGGAGGTGAAGAAGGAGCCCGATAGGGGGCAGGGAGGGAGGGTAGAGGCAAGGTAGCCGAGGACAGAGGAGGGGGGACAGCAGGAGAGGAAAGGAAGTTGATGAGGCGTGGGAAGCGTCTATCAAAGAGGTGAAGGTTGGCCTGAGGGCCTTGGACCAAGACGGTCCCATTAGTGTAGACTTTAATGATGGCCTTAGAGGAGCGGAAGGGGGCCAAGAGGACATCCCAACGGGTGCCACCATTAATGGGAGAAGAGGAGAAAGGAGAGAGCACAGAGACCATATGAAGGGTCCATAGGTCGGGCGAAGGCACGAAAAAGAGGATGTCAGTGAGAGTTTCCTTGGAGCATGCACTAGTGTAGGTGTCAGCGATAGGGAGGCCTGGGTTGGAGACCCGGATGTCCTTTTTAAACTTTTTCCTACCAGATTTAGTGAGGAGAGCAGGATAGTCAATAGAGAAGCAGTTAGAGAAGATAGGCGAGATAGAGAGCACCATGGAGTAGAAGGGAGTGGGGGAGGGGGAAGACAGATGATACGAGAGCACGCAGACAGGAAGTGAGCGGCAAGCACAAGTTTACCACATTTCAGAACAACAACAGTAAATGCGTATTAGGTATACAGTGGAGGTGCCACCTAAGTTTGAGAATCCTGCGAGGGGAGAAAAAACCCTAGTTTACCACATTTCAGAGCAACAACAGTAAATGTGTATTAGGTATACAGTGGAGGTGCCACCTAAGTTTGAGAATCCTGCGAGGTGGAGTGGAGAGGGTGGAGTATTCAGAGCCCCAACCAGGCACCAGTGGAGGCCATGGTGTGGTAGCCCACGAAAATGCATTGGTGCTACATACCATCATGGCCAGGGGTGTCTCTGAGTTCACTTCTGAGGAACCCTATGCCTCCGGTGCGGAATCGGAAATTGAAACCTCATTGCTGTCGCAGGAGAGTGATTCTGCTGTGGATGCTGTTCTGTTCCGACACACCAGCAGTGGGGGTAGACCCCTCAAGGGGCCAGTCAGTTTTGGTACATACGTGGTTACAGATGCAGGGTCACGCTCCACACTACTTGCTCATGTTCCTGAGGCAGCTCAGCAAGGGAGGAATGCAGTCCTGCAGCCACAGCGCAGCAAGGGCCAGGTATCCTTGGGCCCGACAGGTGTGGTGCAGACAGCGTGGTGGCATTGTGCCACCCGGGAATACTGTGTGGGAGAAATTCCATGTATGACATTGCACAGCAACAGGGGGCATCATGTGATATGATGGCTAAGGTCATGGAAAGGGTGGACAATTCCATTCTCCCCCCCCAAAAGTGAGACAGAGCTCCAGCAGCAGGCAGTGCGGCCCACATGCGGTTCACACAGGCTGGACATGTTGGCCGCCAACAGGGACCAATGGGCTGAACTGGGGGCTCTGCCCAGAGCCATTAATGCATTGGAAGAGGACCACAGGGATGCCCTGAGGGAAGAGAACTCCTCCCTCAGAACTACTCTGGCTGCACTTGAGATGGGCCGCAGTAGACAGGCAGAACAGCAGATGGAGCAACTGACACACAACATCTCTGCTGAACTCCATGCAACCCGGGAGGAGATCCGTGCAACATGTGAGGTGCAGCATGGGGACCTCCATACCGTAATCATGCAGAGTCAGACCTTTCAGGCATGCATGCTTGCTGCCATTGAGGAGCATACCAGGGCTATGCGTGGTAAACCTCCCTTGCCATGCTCACCTTCTAATGTTACACCAGAGGGTGCTGACAGTGGTGAGAGCTCTCCCACTATTGGCTAGCCGTGCAGTACATGAACCCATGGAGGTTTTTCTTTTTATTCTCAACATCCACGCAAGTGGGTGTTGAGGTGCAGCCTGCACCTCCTCCCTCCTGGTTGCCTCCCCCAGTCGACCATGACCATTTTTTTTATATTTCATTTTTTTATAATTTAATTGTGCATTCATGTAACAGGGTGTTGCTTTCTGTGGCACCCGTAGGCATCCACTGTGTGTTCCGGCTGGGCCCATACAGGCTTTTCTCATGTTTGTGTTTGTGGTTTGGGGTCAAGACACATATGCCACTCCTGCTTCCCCTTTCCATAGGCTTGCAAGGAGGGTAGCGTGTGACAGTAACTTTCACAGAGGCGTTGGGCTTCTATCATTTCTATGGCCAGTCCCTTGTGGGGATTCATGATTCTTTGACCAGTGGCTGTTTAGCATGTATTTTGCTTTTGATATTGGTAAATGTGTATTTTATGATGTTACATCTTCATGTATTACCTTGCCTCTCTCCATTATTGATACCCTTCATGCTGTATGCGTTACCCTGCTCCCTTTAGCTAGGAGAGACCCACTCAAGAAGGACGGGGTCCATGTGGTGGTTTTGTCACATTGAGGCACTTGTGCTATTGTGATTGGTCACTGTCTGACATTTTCACTGTTGGGTCCTGTGTTTATGATATGTAATGCTGGTAAATGGATGTTCCTGTGTACGGTTTCATTTTGATATGTCAGGGGGAATTATTTCGGGCATATTTCCATTTGTCAAAGTGCACTTTGTGACAGTTGTGTCAGGAGTTGTGCATTTACTTGGTGTGTCGGGCAGGTAACATGGGTTTTGGTAGGGTTTAGGTGACATAACAGTATTTGGATGTGCTGTTTTGCATGGGGTTAGTGGCATACTGCATCTTGAATGTGTGCCTTTTGGTCACACGGGATTGTGTTGGTTTAAGTAGCTAGTTTAAGTAGCTAGGGATGCGCACAATGTAGCACTTACAAGGACACATTCTCAGGGTGGTAAGGTTGTGACAGTTGATTGTCCTTTTGTCATCATCGATTGTCACCTGGAATGTGCCAGGCCTGTGTGCACTCCGCAGGGGTCGGTGAACAATTATGGCACAAGCAGGGTACGGGCAGCCTCACCACGTGGTGCATATAGTAGCTGGCCACCGGAGTGGTCAAGGGAGCGGAAGCGTGACTTGAGCACTCCAAATGTGCGCTCCACTATGGCCCTGGTTGCAATATAGGCTGCTTCCCTGGGGTGGTTTGGTGGGGTTCTGTGTTGGCGTCATCATGTAGGTGCTCAGAGGGTAGGCACTGTCCGCTGGGGATGTGAGAATGGTTGTCATTAGTTGGCTTTGTCTTTCCGTGTGTGACATGCATGCATGTGCACAGGCACTTGTACTCACCAATGAGCCATGTGTTGCCAGGCCTCCCAGCTTCCAGGTCCCGGTTTAGGGGTGAAATTCTGAATATGAAACTATCATGGGGGGACCCTGGATAGGTTGCATATACAGAGGTGATGATTCCCTTGGCATTGCATACAACCTGCACGTTAATGGAATGCCAGTCCTTGCGATTGTGATAGATGTGCTCAGTGGCCCTAGGTGGACATAGGGCCACATGGGTGCAATCAATGGCATCAAGCACTTTGGGGTAGTGTCCCACCCAGTAAAATTCTTGGACCACGGCCCGCCTTTCTGGGGGTGTTCTGGTGTAGGCAGCGTGACTGCGTGGTCTGTGAGACACACCCGACTATGGCAGTTGCCCGCTGAAATGAACCAGTGGCCAAAAAATGCAGTATATTGAGCCCCTTTTCCAAGGGGCTCAGTGCTTGGGAGCACTGGGTGGGTGATGTGAGGTCATCCTCCCACTCAGTGACCAGGTCTAGGACAATATGAGGAAAAAACCTCTACCTGCTATGGACCTGGTCATCAGGCATCCCAAAAAGGCTGGTCCTGGGTAAATAAACGCAGGGCCTGGCTATCCTCCCTTCTTCACTTGCGGTGTCCCACGATCACTGCTGCGAGGAATGGTACATTCATGGTAGCTGTATATGCGTGTTTGTGTTTGTGCGCACTTTTATGCATTGGCTTTGGTGCGCGGGAGCGCTTATGCCTGCTTTTGCATGGTGTACGTGTTTCCGGGTTTGCGCGTCTTTTGCTGCGCGCCGGTGAGCCCTGTTCGATTTCATGAATGCGTGTTGTTAGCGCACGTGTGGCCGTTGCAAGGATTTTAATGCGGTGCTTCCCCCGTTACGCCCACAATTTTGCGTGTTGTTCCCCCTTCCACGTGTTCCACCCCCTTTTTAGGTGTGTGCGCTGGACAGTGTGCGCCTTCGCTGGCCGTATCGTGCAAGGCTTTCGTGATGTTGCAGTGACGTACTGGACCCGCGCAGATTCAACGCAGATCTCAGGTAAGCCATGTACAATGTGTTCAATGAATACATAAATGGGCACTTGCACACGAAAACGCTTGCAAGCGCCTGTTTTCGGCGCACATTTATTCCATGAATTACCCCGCAGATGTTATTCTTTGTCTTGTCCAGAAATAATATTCCAATGTGCAGTGGTGCACACAGTCTAGCTAAATGTTAAATCCATCTTCAGCTCTTGATAACTGAAGCTGATAATTTGTGCCAGGTTTAACACCTTTACTGACCTAAGTCCCACAACTTGTATGTGTTTGCTAGCTTCTGCCAACTGTGATTTTTCAAATGTTTTTTTGGGACAGTTTTCTGGCATTAAATTACGTTTTCATAACTCAAATTGACTCAGCTTTCTTTTCTTTCGTTCTCATTAACTTTCCCCAGCTTCAGTACACAAGCTATGTGGCAATATTTAATGCCAAATCTAGCAAGACAAGTTATACATTAATTCGCTGACATTCAATATTTTAATTTAACTCTCTGAAATAGCTGACCATACGTTATCCATCAGCCACTACTTGTCTGAATCCATCTAACACTTCCATTTCGTTTGCATTTGATTCACATCCAAAATGAAGTCCTGAAAGAAAAGGCATAAGTGTTGGTATTAAATAAAAAATACATTATTGCAAATATCTCTCATGAGCCGATTTGACCTAAACTACTTTAAATCAACTTGCAATCTAATAGCAAACGTTATGCATGTGGGTGGTTTAAATTCGATTCATTAAAGTTAAGTGACAGGATTCGAATCTACAGTAAGTGGTTACTTTTGGCAAAGGGCAAAATGCAAACATATTGGCATAAAGTAAAACATGGACATTCCACGTATAATTTGATATTGCAGTAACATGAACAGCTTAATAGTTGTAATGTGGGTTTTTGATTCTGCTGGACATCAGTGGTCCATCTTTACTTACTCTCAAGTCCCTACCCATCAGCTGCGGTCTAAAACTCTAAATTCGCTCATCTGTTTCAGATCATGGCTTTGTTTCATGTAGAGTTAGAATAAGGGGTCCCCCACATTTAGTTGAGTACAGATTTGGTGCTTGGAAGTCGTAGCATCTGGGATGGGGTATTCATGTTGGACTGCACTAGAACATAGCCTGGATCCCATGTCAAGTTTGTGGCCAGTGCTGGCTGTTGCCAGAATTGCCAGTCACTTTTCTGAATCAGCTTCACAATGTACAGTTGGCCAACCTTATGTAATCAACTCATTCTAACCCCCAAACCTGACTTCTTTCCTTTATGGTTCTTTGCTTGTCAATGCACTCTCTGCTTGAATGCCGCTTTGGATTTCCTACACTCTGGTGGAATATTTTACAGTACCATTAACTGCTTCTAAGACCCTTTTCAGTGGTTCCAGTTCTCGTTGTTCTCTTTGATGGTGGTGTGTTATTTGTCACTCAAAAAGTATTTGTTTTTCACTAACCCATTCACAGTAATCCTCTTCTTTTCCCTCATTTTTCCAGCATCTCCCAACAGTATGCAGCAGTCATGGCATTCTTCCAGTTATTCCTTTGAAAGAGCTAGTAGAGCTTGAGGATTAGAGTCATGTAGAGTCTTTTTGTTCAGCCTCAGGTATGAGACAATCACACACCACTGTGTCACCTCGCATGCTTCACTAAGAGTACTAAACTCTTGTTGTTCAGGCTCAATCAACAGAGCTACAGAGCTTCCAGTTTGTTTGCATTCTACCATTGAAGGCCACCAGTTATTCCTTCCCATTCAAAGTTAGTTGAGCGAAAAGTGCCCAAAGCCTATGAACTGATGGTAGAATGGGCCAGTTTTCTAATGTTCTAGATTGCCTGTCTCTTCTTTGATATAAATGTGTACTCTACATACTCTACACTCTTATATGCTGCTGCCACCAACCACAACCAATTCTGTACATTCTGTCGCGAAAAGCCCTTCCCAACATAAAAAAGGCATACACTTACCTATCATATCGTCAGTGAGAACATATCAGCGAAGTTATGCGGAAAATACCATCAGTCTCCCAGTGGTTCTGAGTTCACCTGGGACACTAAGTGAGATTGATATTTACTATATGGCAGGTTGGGGAGGGGCTAGCCTTTCTCATATTTGCCTTCTTTTTTATTTATTGTGCATTTAGTTTCATATACAAACTTTAAACACTTAAAAAGAAAAACAATAAGAAAGAAACAGCATGTACACTTTCTCATACATTAGAGCAAAATAATCAATTAATAACCATTTCATACAAATAACATTCCAATATTTCTCATCTTAAGTATTAAAAGTAGACACATTTACACTGCATTAGATCAGGTGAGGTGTATCCACCACATATTCACTGCATCTTATTGATGCCTTTTAACCTTCATGAATGCTTCCTTCCATACATTATTTGCTGCTGCAACTGTTAGGCAGAATCATATGCAGTACCCTTTGGGAACACCACACACAATTAAGACTACAAGTGACAGTACAAATACACCTTTGGTACAAGCCTGTACTACACAGTAAAGTGGTAGCGATGGCTGAGCAGCCAGACCTATCTCAAGAGTAAGTGAGCAGTATCAAATAGTTACACAAAGGACAGCAATTACTATGATTCAAACAAACACTGACTGAAGGTTTCTGAGTAAAAGAATATACATTTATTTACATATCAATTGTATAACATTTAAGTAAAGTAAAACAGTTTAAAAATCAAACTCTTAATACACCACGCCACCCCCAATAAGTTCCAAACAAGTTAAGCTCACAAAATGAAGTGAGAGCAAAATGGCACTCCAGCAATTTAACAGGGTGGGAAAGACAAAGTTAAGTAGAAATTGAACCACACCAACAGGTAAGTACTCCGGGCAATTGAGCAAGAGGAACTACAGTGATAGAATCAGGTAGAAAAGGCTTAGGGCCAAAGTCAATAGGACAAAAGTCTTTTGCTCAAGATCACACAGTTCAGGGTAGTTCGCGGTAAAGTTCATGCCACAAGTTCCGGACGAAGTTGATCGACAGAAAAGTTAGTGTTAAGAGAAGAGAAGGACAAGCCCTAGGAAAGGAGAAAGACTTTGCACACTTTCACCACGGCTGAACTAAACGAACAACCGGATTTGCACAGTACCCTAAAACGGAGAGGGAGCTGTAGCTGAGGCGGACGTTTCTGGTAGTTCCTGCAGGCTCACCGTTCCTGAAGCGACTGTCGGACTGACAAGAAGTAGGAAGACTGGAGGGTCCTGCACTACCCAGGGAAGAAACCAGCAGCAGAGCAAAACAACAAATAATAGGTGCGCTCCTTAAAACCCAAGCAGGGTCCTACCTTCCTGGCTATCCAGCCCACTGTAGATCTGTACAGCGAATTCGACCAGAGGAGGGGTCCTGGCTTGAAGTTTGGCCAAACTGGTTGGTCCCACCAGCTCAAGGGAAGAAGATTCCTGGAAGATCCTCTCTGTCGTTGGAGTTTGAAGATTCGGACCTGCAGCATGGCTTCACCGGGCGGTTCAGTTGTGGTACGGGTCCTCTTCTGTCAGCTCCTCGTTGATTCCTTCGTTCCAGTCGCGACTACGCCCCCATTCACACAGTCTGGCTGTCAGTCACACAGCAGGGTGGCTGTCCTGACAAGGACAGTCACCCATCCAATCAAACAGGAGTGTGACTTGGGTTACCAAGGGAACCCATGGCAGGTGTCCTAAGACCCCTCCCTCATATCCTGCCTACCCAGACTTTCATGCGCCTTATGGAGGGTTTCTGTGCAGAAGCCCGTGAAAAGACAGCGATCAAAGGAACCAAACCTGGTTTGTCGCACAGAGTAAAACACGAGAAAGACTTTTACAAAATGAAATGGCGAATAAACCCACCCAGAACCGTAATTAAATTTATATGGTCAAGCGGGTTTATGTTTGAGGCTAACAAAATAGCCTAAAACAATAACATGGTTATTTAAGATAACCGCGTTATGAAAAATAGGGTAGTTACCACTGTCACCAGCCAAGTCTTGATGAAAAGGGAGCGAAACAGTGTTCCAAGAGAAACAGCCAAAAAGGGATAAATATTAACCCTTTCCAATATTCCATGTAAGATGGGGTGTACTCGGTCTGTGGTTAAAGAGACTAAATAAGTTAATGGCAACTTTATCGTTTCTGGGGGACAGTAGACAGCCCCAGAAAATGGAGTCAGAGGTTGGAATTCTAAAAGAGATCCCTGTGTCACTGCACTGAAGGTGCTGTGCATCACACAGTAAAAAGATGATGCCTATGGAGTAGGTGAGGCTCCATAGCCCAAGATCACACAAATTGTAAAAACACACCCAGCAAAACACATGTAAGAGTGGGAAAAAGGCTCACACTCTTACCAGGTGAAAAAAATAAATCCTAGAAATCCAGCAAAGCTGCTGAGGGACTCAGTAGGTAAGGGAAATTATCCATTCTGGAGAATTCTCCCTAACACCAACCACAACCAATGATGCAGCACCATACACATTTGACAAAAATTGGTCACCTAAACAATCTTTTAGCTTTGTGATAAAATGAGCATATCGACATGCGTAAAAGGATTACAAGGACGTACAGCTGGTAAGAACGTGACGAAAAGTTTCAACCTCAATATGGCATAGACGACAGACAGGTTAATTCATGCAATAAGCGTCTCACAGGCCACGCAGTTACACTGCCTACACCAGGTGTTGGCAATCATGACTGCAGGCACATATACATGCCCAGAACACCCGCAGAAAGGCAGGCCGTGGTCCAGGACTTTTACGGGGTGGCACACTTCCCCAAATTGCTTGGTGCCATTATTTGCACCTATCTGGCCCTACGCCCACCTAGGGCCACTGAGCACATCTATCGCAATCGCAAGCACTGGCGTTCCATTAAAGTATAGGTTGTATGCGATGCCAAATGAATCATCACCTCTGTATATGCAAACTTTCCAGGGTCCACCCATCATAGTTTCATATTTAGAATGTCACCCCTAAACCGGGACCTGGAAGCTGGGAGGCATGGCAACACTTGGCTCATTGGTGAGAACAAGTGCATGTGCACATGCATGCATGTCACACACAGATAGACAAAGCCAACTAATGACAACCATTCTCACATCCCCAGGGGACAGTGCCTACCCTCTGAGCACCTACATGATGACACCAATACAGACCCCACCACACCACCCCAGGTAATATACAACACAGCCCATATTGCAACCAGGGCCATGGTGGAGTGCACATTCGGAGTGCTCAAGTCATGCTTTCACTCCCTTGACCACTGCGGTGGCCAGCCACTATATGCAGCAGTGTGCAGGATCATTGTGGCAGCATGTGTCCTGCACAACTTTGCAACACGGCAGGGCATACCGGTGGACATGGTGGTGCCCCTGTGTGACCACCACCATGACCAAAATGCACACATTCAAGATGCAGTATGCCACTAACACTATGCAAAACAGCACATCCAAATGCTGGTATGTCACCTAAACCTTCCCAGAACCCATGTTACCGCCTGACACACCACACCATGGCATGCAATGTAAAAAGTCCAAAGTAAACAAATGGAAATATGTCCGAAACAATTCCCTCTGACACTTCAAAATAAAACCGTACGCAGGAACATCCATTTTCCAGCAAACATATCATAAACACAGGACCCAACAGTGTAAATGTGAGACAGTGACCAATCACAATAGCACAAGTGCCTCAATGTGACAAAGCCACCACATGGACCCCTTCCATCTTGAGTGGGTCTCTGCTAGCTAAAGGGGGCAGGGTATCACATACAGCATGAAGGATACCAATGATGGAGACAGGCAAGGTAATACATGAAGATGTAACATCATAAAATACTCATTTACCAATATCCAAAGCAAAATGCATGCTAAACATGAACTGGTCAAAGAATCATGAATCCCCACAAGGGGTGTATACACAGGTCGGACTTCAGACTGGCCACAGAAATGATGGAAGCCCAATGCCTCTGTGTAAGTTACTGTCACATGCTGCCCTCCTTGCAAGCCCATTGAAAGGGGAAGCAGGAGTGGCATATGTGTCTGGACCCCAAGCCACAAACACAAACACGAGCCAAGCCTCTATGGGCCCAGCCAGAACACACAGTGGATGCCTACGGGTGCCACACAAAGCAACACACTGTTACATGAATGCACAATAGACACAAAAATAATAAAAAGTAAAATATAAAATAAAATGGCCATGGTGGACCGGGGGAGCGGGGACCACCCAGGAGGGAGGAGGTGCAGGGTGCACCTCACCACCAACATGCGTGGATGTTGAGAATAAAAAAATAACCTCCATGGTTTGATGTCCTGTACGGCTAGCCTATAGTGAGAGTGCTCTCTCCGCTGTCAGCACTCTCTGGTGTAACATTAGAAGGTGAGCGTGGCAAGGGAGGCTGACCACACATAGCCCTGGTATGCTCCTCAATGACAGCAAGCATGCATGCCTGAAAGGTCTGATGCTGCATGATTACGGTACAGACGTCCCCATGCAGCACCTCACGTGCTGCATGGAGTTCTGCCTGCAGGGCCTCACATGATGCGCGGATCTCCTCCCCTGTTGCATGGAGTTCCACATGCAAGGCCTCATGTGACACACTGACCTCCTCCCGAGTTGCATGGAGTTCAGGAGAGATGTTGGGTGTCAGATGCTCTATCTGCTGTTCTGCCCATCTACTGCGGCCCATCTCAAGTGCAGCCAGAGTAGTTCTGAGGGAGGAGTTCTCTTCCCTCAGGGCATCCCAGTGGGCCACTGCCTCTGCAGCCATGGCTTGGCATAGAGCCCCCAGTTCAGCTGTCGGTCCCTGTTGGCGGCCAACATGTCCAGCCTGTGCGAGCGGCATGTGGACCGCACTGCCTGCTGCTTGCTGTGCAATGGCATACATGGAATTCTCCCACACAGTATTCCCAGGTGGCACACGGCCACTGCGTTGTCAGACACCACACTTGTCGGGCCCAAGGATAGCTGGCCCTTGCTGCACTGGCACTGCCTGTGGCTGCAGAACTGCATTCCTCCCTTGCTGAGCTGCCCCAGGAACAGGAGAAAGTAGGGTGGAGCGTGACCCAGCATCCGTAACACCACAGACGGACGTACCAACACTGACTGGCCACTTGAGGGGTCTACCCCCACTGCAGGTGTGTCGGACAGAACAGCATCCACAGCAGAATCACTCACCTGCGACAGCAATGAGGATTCAATCTCTGATTCCACACCGGAGGCTTAGGGTTCCTTAGAGGTGTACTCAGTCTGTAGTACCAATGAATTGTTGTGGGCTAACACATCGCCTGCACAAAATCAAAAGAAGACATGAGTACACATGTTAACAGCATAGGCCATACACATAAGTATTACAATGTTGACAGCCAACATATGAAGCAGCCATGTCACACATGACACAAACTCAGGCATGCACACAGTGCCAATGTAATGGAACGGGACCGTGATAGCAGACATGGATGTTTGTCAAATGGCAAAATAAGACATGTACTCAATGGTGCATAGCACCTGCATCACTCACAAGCTTGTGACTGGCATAGTCATTCCACAAACATGACAGATGCCAACACACAGATGGCACGTAGCATAGCCATGCCGAACTGTCAACCAGCCCCAGATGGAAGTTAAATACTTCTGTCCATGAGCCATGTACAATGCATATCATTAGACAGTACATGGACATCACTACGATAAAACACACATGTGTCACAGGCTGCAACAATGCTAGGGTGTTGAAATACAGCGAAGGAAGGCGCATGGATTCATCAATGGTGGGTCACTTTGATATCACGCAAGTGAATAGGCATGTGGAAGGGGGCAGGGAGGCTGTACCAGAGGGAGGCTTACGCTGAACACAGTCGAGAACCCCAAACTAATGGCCATGAGGAGCAACTGGCCCTGAGTGAGCAGGAAAGGGATGATGAAATACTATGAGAAGGAAGCAAGTACTGGAGATGGAGTTGAATGAATTGCTTGCCCAATGCCCATATGGACTTGTTTGGAATGCACAGGGTCCAGGAATGAACACTCATAGCCACTGTGAGCCTGTGACATCTGCACATTCTGAGTGAGATACCCTGCACCAAGGCCAAAGGACGTTCCAGACAGTCCAGGTCTGGCAGAGTTGCAGAGGGAAGAGTGTATATTCACAGAAATTCAGGTACTGCCCGTTGCAGTTGTCTGCCATCGGAATCACCAGTCCCATGGAGAAAGTGAGCTGCTGGAGGATGGAGAGGTAAGGAAGAATGCCCCTGTGGAGGAACAGCTCGCAGGGTGTCCACACAGAGACGTCAGTCATGTGACAATAGAAGGCGAGTGTTGAGTGGAAGATCATCACAGGTTATCCGAGACTATAGGTTGGAGCAAGATTAGGGCCAAGAGAGACTGCACGAGATTGTGATGGAAGGAGGGAGCAGATGTGGTGATGAGGATTGCCTCTGTGCGCAGGACATGGTTTGTATGCATTCTGCATGTCAATGAGCATGTATCAGTCCAACATCACATGGGTCACACATGGCAGTTATGTCAATGTATCCTGAACTGGCAGACAATCATAACACATCACCCAAGCAACACACACATGGCCTGGACACACATGCATCACCACTCACCGGACATTGTCTCATAATTTGGCAGCCCTCCAACGCCTTGGACCTGCTCCACTGCGATGAAATCACCAGCAATCTCCTCATGTGGAGTGAGTTCTTCGTCCTCTGATGGTGTCCCACCGCCAGTAACGAGAGTAGAGGAAAACTTTGCAGCCCACTTGTCTTTTGCCTGGCGTCGGAGGTCATACCAACGCTTCATCTCATCATCTGCTGTGCGCCTCTCATATCCCAGGGTGCTAATATCGTCTGCGATGCACTGCCAGTGGGCCCTACGCTGAGCAGGCCTATGTCTGCTCCCTGCTGTCACCAGCATGTCACGGCCATGTTCAAACACATAGTCCACAAGCGCGTCCAGTTCCTTCTACAGAAACTCTGCTTCCTTGATGTGTTTGAGGGCTGAGCCATGTCTGGGGTCCCAGCCTGTTCTGCTGGAGCATGCTTCTTCCTCTTGAGAGGTGGTGCGGACCCTGAGTGGCTTTTGCCACTCTGGTCAGTAGGGTCTGCGGATGATGGAGCGATGAGCTGGGGCCGGTTGGCCACCAATGAGATGCAGGTCCTGGAGCGCATCTATCCAGTGCTGCACGCCCAGGTCTTGGAATTGGTGCTCCATCTGGCGTCAACTGGTAAGTATTCATGTGCTCTTGTCCGCCATAGTGCATGTGTATGTTGACGTGTGGCTAGAGTGTGCACCTTGGCCTCATGTCTGGCATGCCTCCTGTACAGGTGTCTGTGTGCATGTCCCTAACAGTGCTGCGTGTGAGTCCATTCAAGCCTGACCCACTTCAATGGTGTCTGTGTTACAATGCATGATGCGCACTGGCATGTAACAAGGTGCACATGTTTGCATACCTTTGTCTGTACTGGGGCAAGCAAGAGGTGCTTGCAGTGACTTGTACGTGGTTGTGAATGTTTGTTGCACATGGCATGCATGATTGTGCAGGTGTGTTGCTTGCACTGACCTGTGTATTAGGATGGGATGATGGTTGTGACGTTTGGCAGTGCCACTCATGTGCATTTGCTTTGTACCAAGCAGACATTTGTTCAGTACACTGATGCTTGTGTTCAATGTCTCCCTATCCACAGCGACGACGGAGGAAGAGGGTGGACTTGGTGCTGTGGAGCACCGCCACAGGGATGCTGCCACCAGGCACCGACGCAAGGCCCAGTTGTCCTCCCGGGTTATGTCATCTTCCAGGAGCGAGGACGTGGGTGCCGCGTCACAGTCATCGGCTGCAGCTGCTGAAGGGAAGCCCAAAAGGGGGAAGTTGGCTGTGGGCTACTCGGCAGCAGGAGGGGCAGGTGAGACCACACAGAGGTAATCCGATGTAGAAGACAGTGGGGACTCATCCAGTTTGGTGGTGGTGGGGGAGGAGGAGGAGGCCACATTAGCCCAGCACATGGGGCCCGGCGGGGTGATGAGGTAGGTGTTCCTGGTGCATTCCAGGCTCATGGGCCGGAGCCAGTACAGGTCACCGTGGAGGGGCCTGTGACTGCTCCTGTCCCTGGAACTATGACTGCACCATTCTGCACCTGCGGGCATGCCCCAGGCCGGACCCATCCACAGGTGGCGGTTGTATCCACTGCAACAGATTTCCCACTACCTGTGGATGAGGCAATTTGTGACAGGGTTGAACCTGTGCTAGCCGGTATTGTGAGGCGTACAGCTAGCATTCGTGATGATGTGCAGGCTTCCAATTGGGGGCTTGCACATCAGCTAAATGAGGTCTGTTGTCACATAAACTGACTGGCACAGTTCATGGTCACGAATGTGCTGCGTGTGCTGGGCATTGGTGCAACCCCCTCCTCCTCTTCCACCACTGTGCGCCAGTCATCCTCCTTGCTGTCTTCTGGCTAGATACAAACAGGGCCCCCTGTGGACCTGTCCTAACCACAGTGGCCAGTCAGGTGCAGACCACTTCCCTGCCACAGTCAGGAGTCGAAGGAGGATCATCAGAGGTTGTCACCACAGCAACAGGACCAACGACAATGGAGGTAGTGCAGGCACCAAGCAGCAGGACATGTGCACGATGGCCCTCGGGGGTTGTCATCATCCCGGAGGCACAGGCACCAGGCTTTTCGGCAGCAGCTGGCTCGTCGTAGGAGGCAACAGGACTCAGGCTCTCAACATCACAGGGGCAGGTATTGGCCATCGGGCAGGAGGGAAACGTGGACCTCAACACAAGGATGTTTTCCGTGATGCAGCGAATGGACCAGAAAATCGGAGCAGAGTGGCTGCAGGCACAGGGGGAACGACGCACCATCTCCAAGGCGGAGAACACTCTGCTTCGGACAGAGAGGCGGGCCGAGTTCCTTGAGGAGGTTCGCAGAGAGTTGAGAGGAGCACTTTGGAGTCTCTGCAGGCCCACGAGGGGAAGAGCAGAGGCCTGCCTCAGGGAAATAGATGCAGAGTTCGATGATGCCATGGCCGAGACTCTGGGGGGAAATGGTGAGTCATAGGACTAGCCTGCTGCCTTTTTAAATAGTTTATTACATTTAGGATTCCTTTTTTTTATTTTGGAGTCCATTGGACTTTGCTCTGCATGTAGTATATAGTTTGTTTTGATAGTAGTTTTAGGATGTTCTTGTACTTTTTGTGGATCATGGACCCGTGAACTTTGTATATAGTTTGGATTTTGTTGTTTTTCAGGATTTTGTTTTTCCATGGAGCAATGTTTTTTTCTGATTTTTATTTGCATTTACATATGGTACAATGGGCATGGACCACATTTTGGATTCTTTCATTTTTCCATCAATTTAATTTTCATTTTGTATGATCATTATTTCACTGGTTTCATTTTTATGTGTTTCATTTGGAATCTGGCTATTTAATACATTTTTATACATTGGAGTGGTGTCTGCTCTCAATGTATTGGTGCATGTCTCAATGTTCCTTGTCTGTATTATGTGTTCCTGATGTTAAGCAATGTTGTTCATGTGTGTGCAAACATGCATGCAAGTGTGAGTTTGTGATTCACAAGCCATGGGGTATGTAATGGGGAGCAGGAACTATGGATGTGTGTTGAGGTGCACCGTGTGGGTGCAGCGTGTGTTGGGATTTTGATGGACATATGCTACATGATTGCATGTTGTGCAAATGTGGGGGGTGGGGGTCATGTGGGGCGTGGGGGTCATGAGTCGGGGACTGCCTGCAGGTTGCCATCACTGGTGGGGGGTCATGAGTCGGGGTCTACCTGCAGGTTGCCGTCACTGGTGGGGGGTCATGAGTTGGGGCCTGCCTGCAGGTTGCCGTCACTGGTGTGTGTGGGGGGACATGAGTCTGGGCCATCCTGCAGGTTGCCGTCACTGGTGGAGGTGGGGTCATGAGTTGAGGACTGCCTGCAGGTTGCCCTCACTGGTGGGGGGATGAGGGGGAACATGAGTTGGGGCCTGCCTGCAGGTTGCCATCACTGGTGGGGGGTCATGAATCAGGACCTGCCTGCAGGTTGCCATCAATGGTGGGGGGTGGGGGGACATGAGTCGGGCCTGGTCACGGGTGATGGGGGGATCCCTTGTGGTGTGGGCTGCTTGTATGGTATGGTCATGGGAGGGCTGCCTGCGGGGTATGGTCACAGGTGATGGGGGAGTCCATTGTGGTGTGGGCTGCCTGCGGGTATGGTCACGGGTGATGGGGGTCCCTTGTGGTATGGGCTGCCTGCGGGGTATGGTCACGGGTGATGGGCTGCTGCGGGGGGATGTTTGCGGCTGATGGCAGCATGCATGGCCCATTAGACTTGATTTGGCTGGCATGAGCGCGGTACGTGATTTCGCGAGGGTATGCATGCCCCTTTACACACGAGTTGGTTGGTGCGAGCGGGGTACGTGATTTTGCTGGTGTAAGCGAGGGCCTTTCCATGCGGTTTGGCTGGCACAAGTGGGGTACGCGATTTTGTGAGGGTACGCACGCCCCTTTACACATGATTTTGCTTGCGCACGTGAGTGGGGTACGCAATTTCTAGGGTGTATACGAGTGCCTTTACTCGCGATTTGGCTGCCACGAGCGGCGTGCGCGATTTCACAGGGGTACGCGCGCCCGTTTACATGCGATTTGGTTGGCGCAAGCGGGGTATGCAATTTCGTGGGTGTACTCGAGGGGCTTTACACGCGATTTGGCTGGCCCGAGCGGGGAATGCAATTTCCCAGGTGTACACGAGGACCTATCCATGCGATTTGGCTAGCCCGAGCGGGGTACGCGATTTCACGTGTGTACGCGAGGCCCTTTCACGTGATTTGGCTGGCGCGAGCGGGGTACGCTCTGATTTTACACAAGATTGCGATGGAGGGGCGCTGTGTGCTGGACCACGGATGGCGCGGGGCATTGCGCCGTATTGGACATTTCACTGGCTTTTTCCTGCGCACAGGGGCGTGTTGGGGGCGTAACTGCCACTGTCAGTCTAGAAAAATTAGACACCCCTCAAACGGAAGGCAATGCAGGATAATTGGTTGGCCAAAGACCAACCGCCTCATTTAAGATGTTAAGAATATGTTAAGAATATATGCTCATTAGTCATTACATAGTAACTAGCTCAACTAGAGTGCGGCCATTTTAAGAGGACCAGAATCGCCATTTTGTTTTCTCTCTCTGTTCTCTCTAACGCTGCTATTTTGCCTCATGTAAAACTGCTTTGCTGTAGATATTATTCCGCTTCAATGGTCCAAGGTTACTAAAGCCATGTTGAAACATTACGCTGGAGAGCCAGACAGAAATGCCCGGTTCCCTCCCTCACATATCCTTGAAGGCAAGGAGCAAGGCATTAAAATCAGTACACGGATGCCAGCGAGTCTCCTTAAAAGAATAGCAATGTACGAGACTAATATTAAAGGGTTTGAATTATGTTCTTCTTTACGGCCCCCCTTCTGAGAACTGTGAGGCCCCAGAGAGCAAGCTGACCTCTAGAGCGTGAATGAAAACCAGGAGATAATAAGGCCTGGAATGTGCCAGTCCCCTACGCGCTGCTTGCCCATGAAAACAGAAGCGCTGTGTTCTCTCAAATAAAGAATGGTGTCTGTAAATTCGAGATTGCAAACTGTTACTAAATATGGTGGTTTAAGGTGTCATATTCGTCACCATGGTCAATCATCACCACCAATCCAAAGGGAATGAATTAGGGGCGGCATTGAATGTGTCATTACTGATTGTAAGATGCTCATTTTGTATATATGTAACTGATGTACGTTTTTCGCTCTCTTGCGTCCCCCAAGGTCTGTTAGACACACGTCGCGGGGCGTGGGACCATTTGGCCAACTGGGACTATTTGTTTTGGAATAAACCCTAGATTTTGGGAATACAACCTCGTGTCTGGCGTATCAGTTTGTGTGTGGTGATTGTGCCTTGTTTCCACATCCAAGGGACCCTCAGGGGCCCCTTCAAGATGGCGCCCGAATAGGGACCCTCCCCCACTTGTTCCATCGTGTACGTTGCAAAATAAGGAAGGCGGTAAGAACGGCGAGGACGGGAGCTATCGAGCCGGGATCAAGAGGTGTTCGGGGCGCCCTGCGAAAGTGATGAGATTCCTTTCTGCAGATCTGCACACAGCTGATCCCTGATCGACGTCCCCGGCCAGCGAACAAGGGGGCAAGGGTCCTGAAACAAGGCTGAGCCAAGATACGCAGACACGACGTCATTGGTTGCGTCAGTATACGGACGAATTGTGTCTTGAAAAGACAAATTGACTAATCAGGTGAGTCATGCCCCGATTCGTAAGTGATCCTGATATTGGTTGAGAGTTGATTTTGCAAAATCAAACACCCAGAGTAAGTTTGATTAGCCAAGGGTACGTTTAAAACATGCCTGGGGTATTGTCCACCTTAGCAGGGTTTTTCCGCTGCGGCGAACAATCTTTGGAAACTGGCCAGGTCGCGCCTCCGGGGGGAACGCCGGCTTATGATATGTATGTGAAGTATGGTGTGGGAGCAATAATGTTTTGTGAAATTTGGCATACGCAAACTAGAAAGCAGGAAAATCTTCAGTGGTCGAGTAATAGTAGTTTTGAGATGGATCGGATAGATAACCTGGAAAAGGTATTGATAAGTAAGAAAGCACGCCCTGCGGCACTTGATATCCTTAGGGACTGGAGGAGGGAAGCAATGCTCCGATCTAGAAGTAGAGAGAAACATGCGCACAGGCATAAATCGAAAGCGGAGAAAGCTGTGGAAAAGGAGGAGGAGGAGTGGAGTAATAGTTTGAGGAAGGCAAATAGATGCGATCAATTGAATATTGAAAAAATATATCCATAAAGAGAGCTACACTCATCAGACAAATTAATAAACAAAATATTAACTGAAACAAAACAAGGGCCGAGGGGAGAGACTAAAAGGGACTATGTCGCTCAACCCCCTCCTGTTGCTCAGCCCCTCCCAACCCCAGCATAGCCACAAGCTGCATCAGTACTGCACTGCCCACTAGTCAGCCAGCCCCGAGTGTTTCGCAATTACCACAGCCCCAACAGACATCTCCTTCTCTCACTGCCCCCTCCACACCTCCCGCCCAAGAGGGTGCCGCTGTCCCGACTGCCCCCTCAATGAGCGAATTTGAACCAAGTGAATGTATGAGAGTGATCCGCAGCGCGATCAGCAAGGAGAGAAAGCGTGAGCTGCAAGAGCAGGCAGAAATGTATATAGACGAGAATGATGGGGCATCCACTCTAGCGTCACTGCATGACTTCAGAAGGAACAATGAGAGACAGGTATTGTTGGAATGCATGGGGGAATATTTGTTGGCACAATGGAAAAAGTTAATTGGGAAGTTAGCACCGCAACGATTGTTGGATTTGAATGCATTAGCCCGTTGTAGAGGGAGAGATGAAGAAATAAAAGAGCATGTGAGCAGACTGTTTGAGCTTAAGAATGAACTTGATGAGGAATATTCTGAAGTACTTGCCACACCGGGGTATAGGAGGAAGGATATTGAGAGAGGTAGGAAGAAAGCGGCGGGACCTTATATGCAGCAGAAATCTTTGCCGCCACTGGGGCAGACAGGTGATAGACATAGACTGCACGTGTGTATGCGGGAGACAATGAGATGGATGTCAAGCCCTAGGACTTCCGTGGGGGAAATAAATGAGATATGTAATGAGTACCCTTTGCAAATAAGAATAGAAGCCCTGCAGACGATAGTAGGGGTGTTACTCCAGCAAGTATCAGGACACAACAGGGGAAGGGGAAATGCACAGGGCAGCAATAATTTAAACATGCATGCAGGGCCTTTGGGATTAAATCAATGTACGTATTGCAGAGAGGAAGGACACTGGAGAGCGCAATGTCCACACTTGCAAAATAGAGGCGGGTATGGTCAGAGAAGACAGCACAGAGGGCACCCAGGAACAAATGGCCACAACAGAAACCATATGCAGCTGCACCAGAATAATCAAGGGAATGGTGCACAGAATCAAGGCCAGGCTCCGAATCAAATTACTTTTACCCAGAGTCAAAATCAGCAGGGTATACAAAATGGAAATAGAGGAAGCGGCGGGAACATTTTTGATACTCAATCAGGTGCATATTACAATAATAGCAGTGACTACACTTCAGATGATGTGTTGTTACAGCAATAGGACAGCCCACGACAGGGGTCAGAACCAGTGTCCATTCCCATGAATCAGAAAGGACCCTACGTAGAGATGAAAGTCGGGAATGAAGAGCATAGATTCCTCGTAGATACGGAGGCACAGAAGTGCTCGATAGATCATCACTTGGTTCCAGATATACCTCTGTCAGGGCGACAAAATATCTCAGTAGGGTACGCAGGTACACCAGTAATAAATCCTGAGTCCAAATCAGTAGCAGTGACAATAGGGCCTTTTACTGAACATTGTCCATTTCTTTTAACAGAGAATTGTGGGCAAAATCTCCTGGGATTGAATTTATCGAAAAAACTAAGCGCAGTTATCCACTGTACACTAGATGGGGTATTCTTGACTATTTCTCCTCAGAATATGCCAACATCTGAATTAGTGACTAAACCTTTAACAGGGGAATTGAGTGAATGACAATGATGTGGGATGCTTGAAGAGAGAGCCAGTGAAAATTGTTTTAAAAGAAGGAGTAACGTTACCGCGCATCCCGCAGTATAAAATTTCAGCAGAAGGAGAGAAAGGATTAAAAAGAATTGTTTCTGATTTGGTGAAATTGGGAGTGATTGAAGAGATTACAGGCAGCACATGCAACAGCCCCATTCTTCCGGTGTATAAGGTAGGGGGTAATGAGGTACCGTACCATTTTATAATTGATTTGCGTGCATTAAGCAAAGTAGTATATCCCCAATTTCCGTTAGTTCCAGATGTTACCACAATTTTTCCATGATTCCTGCTTCGGCAGAATACTTTAGTGTTATTGATTTGAAGAATGCTTTCATCAGCATTCCAGTACACAAGGAAAGCAGATATTTGTTCGCCTTCACGTTAGGAGGACGTTCATTCACATTCACACGCATTCCACAAGGCTACACTGAAAGTCTGAGTATATACATAGAGCATTAAAGGAACAGCTAGATATGGTAGAACTTCCGACAGGCTGTGTATTGCTTCAGTATATTGACGACCTATTAATTGCTGCAGACACGGAAGAGATTTGTAGAAAAAGTACTGTCTCATTATTGACACATCTAGCTGCGCATGGTCATACAGCAAGCTTAAAGAAATGTCAGTATTGTCAGAAGGAGGTAGCTTATTTGGGTTACCTACTCTCAAAAGAAGGGAGAAAACTAACGCCGGAGAGAATAGAGAGCATTTCTGGTATGCCTATTCCAAAGACACAGAAAGGAGTTAGAGCTATAATTGGCATGGCTTCTTATTTTCGTCAGCGGATTGTGAATTTTGCGTTAATTTTGAAGCCAATGGTGGAGTTGACAAAGAAGGATGTAGTGATGCCGTTGCACTGGAATGAAGAATGTCAGAAAGCATTTCATTTGCTAAAAACTGTATTGTGTTCTGCTCCAGTTTTGGGCACGCCAAATTATGAAAAAGTTTTTAGGTTGTTTGTGCATGAGAATGAAGGCTGCACGTTATCTGTTTTAACACAGGAACAAGGTGGAAGAAATAGGCTGTGTGGTTATTTTTCTTCTGCGCTGGACCCTGTAGTGCACGCACTACCACGATGCGAGCTGTTGCAGCGGCTGCTGTGTCAGTGAAACAAACAGAAGGGATGGTATTGGGGCACACTTTAATTTTGATGGTGCCACATGACATAGACGTTCTACTCAATAGAACGCAGACGCAACACCTCACCTCTTCTAGATTAACTAGATATGAAATAGTGTTGTTCGCACCCCACATCCAAATTATGAGGTGTAGCGTTTTGAATCCAGCAGAATTGATGCCAATGCCCGAGGAAGACCTGGGTGGAAATAAATCACCCCCCCATGATTGTTTAATGGTTACTGAGGAAGAAACAAAAGAGAGAATTGATTTGAGTGATACTCCACTAAAAGAACCAGATGGAGAACTGTTTTGTGACGGTTCCTGCTTTAAATTACCTGACAGCACATCAACTGCTGCATATGCCATCACCACGTTAAAAAGCATTGTAGAGAGTAAAAGAATACCTTACCACTCCGCCCAAGCAGCGGAAATACTTGCCTTAATGAGAGCCTGTGAAATTTCTGAAAATCTAAGCATGAACATATACACTGAAAGCCAATACGCCTTTGGCGTGGTTCATAATTTTGGCCAACTGTGGGCCGAGAGAGGTTTTCTTACATGACACGGGGCTAGAATCCAACATGGCCCTTTGATTGTATGATTGCTGTCTGCACTTACGTGTCCACAGCACTTGGCAATAGTAAAATATGAAGCACATAAAAAGGTGACATGCAAGGGGGGAGAGGGAAACGCATTTGCAGACAGAATTGCTAAACAAACTGCCACTGATCTGAATACAAAAATGTTAACAGTACAATCGGAGGAAGTACCCTGTATGATAGAGAATGGAATTGTCACTGTTAAAGAGATGCAGGCGGAAGTCACTGTCGATGAAATACAAGGGTGGGCTGAGGGCTCTGCAGAATTGGATCTGGAGGGTTGTTGGGTGGACAAGAAGAGCAGGAATTGGATGTTGCCAAATGCCTATGTAAATGTAATGGTTACAATGGATCACAGTCCCACCCATATTTGTTCAAAGAAAATAATTCAACATCTAGCCACAGTCTGGGAAAATCCACTCATAAAAAAGAATGCTGAGAGGTTGGTACAGAATTGTATCACGTGCCTACAACACAATGTGGGAAAGGGAACAATGACTTCAATAGGCAGTTTTGGCCCTCCCTCTTTGCCATTTGAAGTGAACCATTTTGATTTGATAGAAATGGAGGGATGCCAAAACTATAAGTATGTTCCGGTGGTCATATGTGCGTTCAGCAAGTGGGTGGAAGTGTATCCATTAAAAGACTGCACTGCCATGAGCAGGGCGAAAGTAATGCTGAAGGAGTAATTCTCTCGCTTTGGTCTGCCCCGTGTCATATGGTCGGACAACGGTCCGCATTTTGTAGGTGCAGTGATACTGCAGATTTGTGCAGCCCTCCAAATCGATAAGCGATTCCATTGTTCAAGACATCCGATGTCGGCCGGTCTTATTGAACGCCACAGGGGAATCTTGAAGTCCAAGATTAGCAAGATCTGTGCAGGTAGCAAGCTAAATTGGGTAGATGCATTGCCAATAGCGCTACTGTGTATGCGAACATCTGTGCAGGCGAGAACTGGAACATCTTGTACTCAGCATTTATTGTAATCTGTTAATGCAAACACTGCGTTTGATTCATCAGCAGGTGCAGGAGGCGCTGCCCATAAGATACACTGGCCCAGGACACGCATTGGAACCAGGAAACTGGGTGCTAGTGAAATATTTAGCAGCCAGGTGGCGTGGGCCCTACCAGATCCTCTTTACTACGCAGACGGCGATACAAGTGGATGGACGAAAGGCGTGGATACATGCCACACATGCCAAGAAAGTCCCACCACCACTTGACACTTTGACTGATCGGGAGAACGACCAGAAAGAGACAGCGGTTCCAGAAATGAAAAATACAATTGCCAGTTCCTTGCCACAGAAACTGCCCAATCCTGAAACAAAGCCTGATGAGATTGCCATAAAAGAGGAAGGGCAAAGAATGCCCCAACGTTGTCCAGCAGATTCTGCATCACTGCTGGCCGACACCAAGCGTATACCTCTGTGGCGCCCACCATCTTCTGTTGCGCCACAGCCTGCATCGTCACCTGGGTGCCCATCATCATCTGCCATTGCGCCCCAGGCTGACTCCAAGCTTGAGACCAGAAGTGCACCCGCACTATTTGTCATGATACCGGGTGCAAATCGGTATAACCTGCGGAGCAGAAAAAAGGAGTGATCACACCTTCATCTTTTTGTGATTTTATTACCTCTGTTTCCTATTCTTGGATGAAGTAGGAACCGGAGGCCTAGAGTAGAGTGGCGTGAGAGTTGTGCAAGCCAGACAGCTCAACAAACGCAACTCCTCGGTGTTAAATCCATGTATCCGGAACCCGAGCAGACAAGCGGGACGCTCATGGCACAAAGGCAACTGCTCTGAAAGTCTAGAGCAATGTGCGAATGCACTGAGATCTTGCCAAACAACTAAGCAATCCAGGCTGATAAGAACTGGCATGGAAAGACTGTAGACATTTATCGAACTCTCTAACATTCCAACAAGCGCATCGACAGGAGAATATTCACGATGAATACGGCGGAAGAAGACGAATGACGAGAGAAGATCCCAGAACCAGCAAACGTCCCCTCCTGCACCAATGCTGATAATGAGTTAAACGCAGTACATAGTAAGGTGAAAAAAGGACATGGTCGGAAGAATTGTATGCTGGGTCTAACAATAATAATGTGTAAAAATGAGTATATGAGCCCCAATATTGACCGTATCAGTATTATGGTACCTGGAGGAAATGCCCCCTCTAGAGGTACTTTTGCCTGTTGTAAACATTTCCACGACGGAAAGCCCAGTTCATGTGATTTCCTATACCTTGTCCCCAATGGAAGAGAGACATAGGGAAGGGTATGGGAACAACACATTACTATTGATAATGAACATGACACACTCAATACTAAGAAAAAACAACTGTTGGGTTTGCGCATGGTGGTAAGGGAATAGGATGGTATGTACAGCCCTGCCATTGACCTCTGCATGCTATGCCTCTCTGAGTGCCTTATATTATGGGAAATGGAACAAGAGTGAAACTGGTCAACTAGACAAAACAAAAATGAATGAATTCAAGGAAGTGATTATGAAACCGGTGGGATGCTCCATATTCCATAAAACACAATTAATTTCACCAGCAATAATGCCGCAGGATAGATTATCTGTGCCTTATAAATCATCTTTGATCACGTTTCATATGAACCCAGAAGGAAACAAGGATGCCAAGCCCCCTTCCTATACAGTAAATTATAATCCACGTTCAGTCCCTTTTTGTTTACAGAAGAAGGGCTCTTTTCAGGTGGGGACATTCACTAGATGCAAAAACATAGCATTCCTTGTGGGAGATCCTGTGTACTTTATATGTGGAGAAAAAGCATATCCTTGGTTACCTAGAAACTGGGGAGGTACTTGCTATTTAGGCTTTCTGTTTCCTGGGGTGTTTCTTTCAAAAACAGCAGATATAGCCAAATTGACCAGGTCACGACCTCGCCGGAATATTGAAGACGGGTTGATTGTAGAAGACATAGCAAAATCATTTATACCATTTTGGGGCCAAGCAATAAACTCTTATAATATAAGACGACTGTCCAGAATATTAGAAGAAACAATACATGGAACAACCGACATATTATATAACATGACTCTTGAGGAAAAAGGAATTAGATTGATGTCACTGCAAAATAGAATGGCCCTTGATATAATCTTAGTTGATCGCGGCAGTGTTTGCAAAATTGTGGGATCAGCGTGTTGCGTATTTGTAAGCGACTCCTCCCCTACGATTTTCGAAGCGATAAGAAAATTGCATGTATTAAGCTCTGATCTTCACCCCCCTGAAGGAGGCTGGGAATTGAACATAAGCTCCTGGTTCTGGGAAGTGTTGAGGTCCTGGGGATGGAAGCTATTTGCAATCTTAGTAGCAATTCTAGGAATATTCGTGACATGTTGTTGTTTCATACATTGTCTCCCCATAGTATGCACTGAAATTAGTGAGGAATGTGTACAAATGGTAGAACGAAAAAACATTACTAGACCAAACACTCACAATAGTAATGAATCCAAAACTATCAAAGAATTCATGGTGATCGATATTGATAATAATAAGGAGGAGACAGCGAGTGTATATGAGTCAGAGTTCGAATAAGATTCTGAGTCTGATCTAAACACTTGGTCGGAGGAGGATGAATGTATGGATGAGGCGTTTGGCATACGGCCAAGAGGAGGGTTTGTCAGTCTAGAAAAATTAGACACCCCTCGAACGGAAGTAAATGCAGGGTAATTGGTTGGCCGAAGACCAACCGCCTCATTTAAGGTGTTAAGAATATATGCTCATTAGTCATTACATAGTTACTAGCTCAACTAGAGTGCGGCCATTTTAAGATGACCAGAATCACCATTTTGTTTTCTCTCTCTGTTCTCTCTAATGCTGCTATTTTGCCTCATGTAAAACTGCTTTGCTGTAGATATTATTCCACTTCAATGGTCCAAGGTTACTAAAGACATGTTGAAACATTACGCTGGAGAGCCAGACAGAAATGCCCGGTTCCCTCCATCACATATCCTTGAAGGCAAGGAGCAAGGCATTTTAATCAGTACACGGATGCCAGCGAGACTCTTTAAAAGAATAGCAATGTACAAGACTAATATTAAAGGGTTTGAATTATGTTCTTCTTTACGGCCCCCCTTCTGAGCACTGTGAGGCCCCAGAGAGCAAGCTGACTTCTAGAGCGTGAATCAAAACCAGGAGATAGTAAGGCCTGGAATGTGCCAGTCCCCTACGTGCAGCTTGCCCATGAAAACAGAAGTGCTGTGTTCTCTCAAATAAAGAATGGTGTCTGTAAATTTGAGATTGCAAACTGTTACTAAATATGGTGGTCTAAGGTGTCATATTCGTCACCATGGTCAATCATCGCCTCCAATTCAAAGGGAATGAATTAGGGGCGGCATCGAATGTGTCATTACGGATTGTAAGATGCTCATTTTGTATATATGTAACTGATGTACGTTTTTCACTCTCTTGCATCCCCCGAGGTCTGTTAGACACACGTCGCGGGGCGTGGGACCATTTGGCCAACTGGGACTTTTTGTTTTGCAATAAACCCTAGATTTTGGGAATACAACCTTGTCTCTGGCGTATCAGTTTGTGTGTGGTGATTGTGCCTTGTTTCCACATCCGAGGGTCCCTCAGGGGCCCCTTCACCACTGTTAGCTGTTCATTGCACCACGGCTACTGATGCCGCGGGAAATCCATGAATAAGCATGGCGCACAATTGCTGCTTTGCGCTACACCTGGCAGACGTGTGGCGCACGCTCCTTCACTGCTTCAGCGCTGGATTCCATGAATTGGGCCCTTTATATATAAATGTATTTTAAAGTTAAATCATCTTTACTTACAAAAGCGAAATCATAGAGGTAGCAAATCCAAATTCCTAATTGAACATGCTCCATGAATAATCTCCTGATTTTGGGCACAACCTCTCTTTGGATTTCTAAGCCATCAGGATTGGGAAAGCTGGTTCCAGACTGATGAAAGGGATGTTTATTAGGACTGATATAGAAGCAAAATCAAGCAGGTATCCCAATGTGCTCCTAATGCCCTGCTGAATGCTGAGAAACAGCTTTACACAAAAATTATTTTCACAGATCCATCATTGGGTTTAACAGTATGACATACTCGTGTTTACGTATACTGGATTTTAAATTGCTGCTTCTGCATCAGAAAGCTTCCAGGACAGTGACGGATGACACCAAAGCACATGACTACCAAAAAGGATATTAAAATGAACATTTTACTTCATGAGCTATATATAGTTGATCATTTGACAGAGAATATAATACAAATAAATTATGTCTCATACTAGAGTCATTGAGGGTTAGATAGGAACAATTTAGCTTTTATTCGGTTCATGCATGGAAATATTTGAGCATGATGGTCGGTGGCGGAGCAACATATTATATGAGATAGTCACCAAAAATGGATCCCAAAAGCACAGCATCCAAGTCCCTCTTCTCTTTAACTTCATTATAATAGATCTAGTAAGTATCTTTATAACAGAATGGGTTTAAAGTAAGAGGCTATCTGACATGGGTAATGCTGTATGCCAATGGTTGGAAAGACTGATTGTGTTACATGCACATGCAACAAAGTTGAAAGGATAGATTCAGCAACATTTCTTAAATGTAAATATAAAACGATGATCAGTACTCAAGAAGGATTTCAAAATAAATTGCAATATGGTCAAAAAAACGGAAAAGAATTAAACAGTTTAGCATTTTGGGGGCAGCATTTGTTTCATTGTAGGTCTTAGCTCAAAGTCATGGCTTACCCAACATCAATGTTGGCCAACTTTGTAGGGACAGGAGAATCAAGCATTCTCAAACGGTGTACATCTATGTCAATACATTCACAGAGAGCACATTCTTTGTGTTACCTAAAGTCTATCACATTAAGGTGTGGAGGAAACATTTAAATATATGTAAGTTACTGCTTATATAATGTAGAAGGGAAATGTAATTGTAAGTGTATTGAATTGGAAGTACAAAGAACATGTTAATTCAAGAAACACTAGGCCTCTATGTTCAGTGTTATGCCTAATGTTGCCGAGGAAAGGAAGCCATTTTTAAATAAGTGTCTGTAAGCAGAATGGACAAACGAAACTTGGCAACTGAAAACATACTTACACACACATTATCACATTGATGCTTTTCCAAAAATATTTAGAAATATGCTTACGTCAGTAAAATGGATATTCACCTGCTGCACTAATTATTTTATTTTAAACTGGAAAGCGACCTTGGGTGTCTGAGATGCCTGGCTCTACAGTAAGCTATTGTGTTAAATGGAGAGACTGGAATCCTCCTTATTTTAGTCATGACACCTTCCACTCATTCTACTGAAGTCAATGTACAGAAAAACTATAGAAACCTGTTGATAAAGCATTAGCGTAACATAGTCTTTAAATGCATGGGGGGGGGTTGTTTTTTCTCGTCTATGTTTACCCGGTAGTGCTGCAATGACAATTTAGTGAACCAACCTCAAAAGAAAACAAGGTTTGTGTCTGTTTTGTGACAAAGGTGATTTGTAATGGTCATTTGTGCCTGCAAAACCAACCACTTTAAAGTTTGGTTGCAGCTATTAAACCCTTCCTTATCGTAATATGTTGCTTTGGAACAAAGCAGGCTAAGATAATGACTGATTTAATTATAACTAATACAATAAATACAAGCCTATTGACCAAGTGTGCCCTTTTTCAGATACTTCATTTCTAAGCAATACAGAATTAGATCACACAAGCCTATTTTCAAGTACTTAACTTGCCTTGTGACAGATTTCCATCTGTGAGGATGGAATATCTTGATACTTTTTGATTGTTAGTTGTAAAATAATGTGGGTAGCTCTGTCTCTGAAAGTGAGGTCTGATAATAAGACTGCCCTTTCATAATTCTATGTTCTGAAAAGGCAGTGCAGGCATGTATTTCGGCAATACCTGTCTACTGACAACTATCAGCAGCGGTCTTGTAGTTTGGCAACATGGCAGTAAAAAGTAAAATGTGCATTTGGATACATATCACTGAATACATAATTTGGATTCAGGACTGTGTGGGCACTTATGCATCAAAACCAGGAAAGGCTAAATAAAAGTAATGTCAGGTTACAAGATGCTGGTCCCTGTGTATTCACAATTATGCTGGCCAAAACCTTTTTATGTCCTTTTATTGTCAGCTAGTTTTGGTGAACTTCCTGTTAAAGCCTTCTGTGTATTCACTCTCTGGGACTGAGGTTCCCCAAAACATCCTTTTTTGACTATGCCTGAGCAAAAGACTTTGGGGATTCACTGCGAGTTTGGCAGGAAATATGGAGGTAATTTTGCCATGCAGAATTACTGTTACAGCCAAACTGGTTTGGCGGAGCTACCACCATATTATGAACCCATGGTCATGAAAAAATTCATCTGGAGGTAACAGTAATTTTGCCTGGAGGAATTACAGCCATAATCCACTACTTAGTGGTAATTCCACCAATTTCTGGTAGAATTACAGTTACCACCATCATTATTTGGAGGAACTACTGAGCCGTAATCCTGGTAAAAATCAGTGGAATTAGCAGACGGCGGAAAAAGCCTCATACCTGAAAACAGGAAACTGAAGCGTGGCCATCTTGAAAAATGCAATCCATTGGATATCAGTTTAGCAGCCATTCACGCCTGAAGACAAGCCTAATCAGGTTGTGGGACATATTTAAAGGCAAAGTGCCAGAACGGAGACTTTGGAAGCCTAAATTCATAGAAGAGCTCACGTTACTTGCAAAGGTTTGCAAGAAGGTTGGCAGTGGGGACGGTACCCAGAGATATCAAAGATGTCAGAAAAGCACTGGTATGACCTGAATTACAGGGTGCACAGTCTCCTGGTACACCATCAACGGGAGGCAGCTGCCACAGGATGAGGCACCATTGAGCCACTGACGCGGACTAGCTGGGAAAGAGATCGTCAGCACCATTCTTCACCTGGGAGGGCTGGAGGGGTCTTTGGATCTGCCGATTTCGGAGCTGGCGTCCAACTTGAACCTGGTAAGTACATGATAGTACATTGTGTAACCTGAGAACCACTACACAATTGCAAGGCACCCACTGCTCGTCAACCTTCTGAATATGTGGATGAAAATGTCCACAATGGCGTAAATCAATGAGTAGGGGACCTGGAAGGTTACACCATGTAACACATGATTTGCGATTAAAGGACAACTTTAAAGTACCCTTTGTGCAACAAAAAACATGCCTCATATATCCTGAATGGGCCACACAGACATATGTGGGGCATATGTCACCAATCCACACAACAGAATCTACTATAAAGGCCTGTGGAGATGCATCAGTCATCAAGGAAAGTTCACTCTGTGAAAAGACACACCAAGCCTCACCGGTCTGTTCACCCCGTGTACCTACCGCACAATCCCTTTAGTCCCACAGCACCTACTGCATGCAGCTAGTCAAGCAGCATGCAGCAGTTGCATGAAACAAAGCAATCAAGTGCCACGGGTCCCATGGGAAATATCCACACCATTCCCAACAAGTGTATTGGGTGGCCTTAAAAAGATGTTCCAATGCAATGCACAACCACCCCTGTTTGCACATAGCATTAAACAGCATGTCACTTATCTCATAGCATGTAGCCAGGCAGCCTGGAAGAACAAGAAGGCACCCGCCAAGCAGATAGCTCCGGCATCTCAATCTCATCCCCAACGCCACCCTCCCGCCACGCCTGCAGGGATTTATAATTATACTTATTATTGGTTATTTATAATGCGCTTAATACCCAGAGGTTTCTAAACGCGTACCCGGGGGTTGAACCTTTGTTGCTCCGCGTTGTCTTGCTTCCAAGTTGAGCACATTCCCCCTGAGCTATCCTCCCGAGCACGGATGCAGGGCCGAGTGCAGGCAGTGGGGAAAAAAAGCGAGCGTAGGTCTTCATCAACCAACACTGTGTCAGAAGCCTCCACCGCTCCATTAGCTGTGGCTGTCAGTACACAATTCACCACTGCTATCCCCACCACTGACACTGTGTCCACCACCACCATCACCTCCACTTCTTCCATATGTGCCACCACACCAGCCACAGTAGCGACCAATCCCCACATCCGCATGTGTCTCTACGGCTCTGACCACCAATGTGGAAACTGCTATCACTGGGACAAGGGTGCCTGTGGAATCCCAGGACACCATCCTGCTCATTCGTGTTGACACAAGTGGAATGCCTCTTCATCTCAACTGTCCTCCATTTCCCTCCCTTTCCCCTCTCACCACCACATCATCACCTTTATCCACTGGCCAGGCACTGCAGTGTCATCATGATCAGGAAATTGATTCTACTCCTGATGACGTTGACATTGCAGATGGTGGTCTTCATGAATTTGGGGGGAAATGTCCCATGACCCACCATCACCAGTTCCTGAAAACATATTTGGCTTGATCTGGCGGAGGCTAAACCAGATGGTGCAGAGCAGGAGAGCATGGAGTCCAAGACACAAGAGCACCTGTTTCACTTTCAGGCCAGGAGTGATGCCATTCAGGGTGTGGCCTCCGCTGTTGAGAGGCACTGCGGGGCATATTCTCCAGCAACAAGACTGTGCTGAGAGCCATCAATCACATCCTGTCATGGCACGGTATAGAAGCCCTTCTTTCTGGCAAAGATGCAAGAGTATTAATTTCATCTATACAAGTCCTTCCAAGATGGAGCCACTTGCTCCATGTAACAGTCTAGCCATTGCACAAAGCACGCACCACATCATGGTGCTCTCCCGTTCGACATTGGTTGAGGATTAAGGAACTCTATTTAGGAAGATGGCTTCCACAGCAACGGTGCATTGCTACTTTGCCAGCAGAATGCTCCGTAAGATCAAACTATACTTATGTCACCCTTTTTGCTCCCATCATTCTTGTGCTTTCCTTCCTTGGCTATCTACTAATTTCACATTAACACGCCTCTCTTCTATACCTGGAAGATTCGCACTCATGAGTATTACAAACCCGATCTGCCTTCCTGCTGCTGAACGCCTAAAGGATACTTTCCTATGCCCAAGATACTGCACGCACCTGCTCCCTCAATGCCATCACAGAAATAGACATCACAAGCTGCTGCACCTCCATATGTAAAGATTCCTCGTTGCCGGTGCATCGAAACAAAACAAATGTACATCAGTAGTAATTATATAATGATGAAAATATATGCAAAAAAAAGGTCAGAAGCAGTGATTGAAATGGATGAATCAAATAGTAAAAACAAAGACAAAAGAAAACATGTATGTAACCTAGACATTAATTTGCTGCTCGAATCCAAAAAACAGAAAATGAAAAGGGATAAAACAGCTGACTTGCAACCAACTATTGCCATGAGTGCCATGAAATCTATGCCCTTTGTAACTAGGTTTAGCTGAAGTTATAAGCCTTCTGGATAAAGTCACCCATGCTCGTGAGCGCCTCATCATAAAGGGAATATGTGTCTCTGGGGGCCCAGGAGGCTAGTAGTCATTTCAAATTACGTGATGGGAAGAATAGAAAAATCGATTGGTGGTGAAGAAATTGGAGCTGATACCAGAGAGGTAGATTACCCAGTAGCTGGTTTTCTGAAAATACTTAACTTGGAATAAGGATGAGAATAGCATGAAGTCTGAGCAAATCATGAAAATTGGAAAATGTGAGATTGATGCTTTGGGAACGACCAAGAGGTCGAAAGACGTGTCGGCTGTGCTCACTATCGATTAAATCCTTCACAACAGTTGATCGACTTGTCATCTGTATACCATATGGACTTGATGATAACTTAATGATTAGAGATACAACAACCTGAGCACGATTTGCCCCAGTTTTTTTAAATTCTTTCTTTACAATTTTTAAACCCCAGTGGGTGGGTTTGGGGAATAGGGTATTCGCTACTGGCCCAGAAAACTAACAATACTTTTTAATTTAAAGTGGTCACTAGCGCACATATCATATATCAAAACCACATTCTTTTTCAAATACTGCAAGAAGCTTCATACACCACAGGGTTTTCTTCCCTTGAGGGATTCCCTGTTATTACAATCTTACCAATTTTATGTCCAGATAATATTAAGTACAGGGTGATTCCTTTCTTGAAACAAACATAGATTAAGGCTACTACAGATCAGTCTTGAAAGATAGTCATTGCGCACTGGTTTTTGCTAAATATTATACAAAGTGCACGTCCCTGTATAGTGGAGTGTGATAACACACCCTGCAGCAAATGTGTGCGGTGACATGGCCAGCTTCATCTCAGCAAAGCTCACAGAGGGATCACTGCCCTATTTAGGTGCTATTGACAGAGACAACATCTCCTCACCACATATGATATGATATGGCATTTATAACGCGCCTATACACAAGTGTTTCGAGGTGCGACGAGGCAACGGAGGGGAAACAGAGGGAAGACAGAGACAGCGATCCTACCAGGCCAAAGTGACATTCAGATCGTGCAAGTGGGTAGGAAGGGGGAAGGGACAGTACTGTACATGGGAAGTTGATAACAGAAATTAAGTAAACGGCCAGCAAGTGGCAAGTGCATGGGTAAGTGCAGGCATCAGGTGTCAAGGGCTGGTAGGGGGACTGAAGGGATACAGAAACAGTCCCCAAGTGTGGGGGATGCCAGGTGGGCAGTGCAGGTGTGTGACACTGGCAGGGGAAGGACCTGGGTCTGAAATCAGAGAGTGTCCAGGTAGCCAGTGCAGTTCAGGTAACAGCCAGGCTGTCAACAGTTGAAAGGAGGAGAACAAGCAGAAGCAAAGAGAAAGATTTTGAGGTGCTTCCAGAACCGGAGATAGTTCTCCTCAAGTTTGAGAGGGTCAGGGAGGCTGTTCCAGAGGGAGGCACCCGCCGAAGAAAGAGATCTACCACCAACATGTTGCTTGGAGAAGCGACTGGCCCTTGAGGGAGTTGGAGGCCAACGAGCGAAGAGCTTGTGAAGGAAGATATTTAGGAATAGAGAGTTGAAGGTATTGTGGCCCGAGACCCCAGAAGCCCTTGTGAACGATGCAGAGGGTTTTGAACTTAATCATTGCACCCACTGGAAGCCAATGCAGAGATTTCAGTCCTGGAGAGATACAATCCCTCGGCTTGAGGCCAAGGGCAAGTCTTGCAGTCCTGTTCCGGATAAGTTGCAGAGGGCGGAGAGTAGAAGCAGGCAGATTTAGAAAGAGACAATAGTCCAGCCTAGAGAGAACCAGAGCTCTGGAGACAGTGAGCTTCTGGGGGAAGGTGAGGAAAGGAAGAATAGCTCTGAGGAGGTGCAGCTGGGTAGTGTGACTTCTTAGAGACGTCTGAGATGTGAGGAGAGAAGGAGAGTGTGGAGTTGAAGATGACCCCAATGTTTTTTTTCCTTGCAGGTGAGAGCTGGAGGAGGGTCAAGAGAGGCTGGACAGAGAGCTACAGGGAAGGAGGGAGCAGGTGTGCCGATGAGGAGAATCTCAGTCTTACTGGCATTAAGGCAGAGGACATTGGCGGCACACCACTCCTGGATAGCAGACAGACAGTCAGAGATGAGGGAAGGAAAGGAGGAGGCCAAGGTTAACCTGAAAATGAGCTGGGTGTCATCCGCATAGCACTGAAAGTTGGGGCAGAGAGCAGCGATGAGGAGGGCAAGGAGTGCCAGGTATTGGTTGAAGCTACAGGGAAGGATGGAGCAGTTGTACCAATGAGGAGACATGCCACACATGGACGTGGGAAGATCCAAAGGAAGTAGGGGGCCATGCCACAGAAATAGGGGATGTGGGAGCTGGGTGGGTATGATTGTTAGGGATGTGTGAGGTGAGCCGGCATGATTGTTAGGGATGTGAGAGGTGGTGGGGAAGATTGTTTGAGATGTGGCAGGTAGGTGACATTATTGTTGGAGATGCAGTAGGTAGGTGAGCATGATTGTTGAAGAAGTGGGTGGGCATGTGTCTGTGTAAGTTCAGTAAAAAAAAAATCACTATAGCAAATGGGTCCAGTAGTCACTGAGTTTAGCGTATAGAAGTGATTTAAATTAAGTTATATTACTGTGAAATGTGAATTTAAATGTATTAAAAAATTGTTCACACATAAGTCATGACATATGATGTGCTCTTTCCATGTATCCTCACGTGCACCCCAAGGAGCCTCTGATTACATGCATCATCTGAGTCTGAATCAGGGTGGCCATAGTCATTCTCTGGAGGCATAGAGACATTGTTCTAAATACACATGTTGTGCAGCATTGTGCAGAGATTTACCATCTTCCCCATCGTCTCAGGGCTGTAAGGGTATTTGGCGTGTTACAGCACAGAGTACAGCACTACTGCACAGGTAGCAATTTTTTTTTTTGCAGCACCACCACAAGGGTGCGGTGCATTGCTATATGTGTTACCAGATTAACAAGGAAAGACAGGCCATTCAGTCAAAAAACGATTTTAACATATAAGATGCAAATCTATTTTTACAGTTAAAAGCACACGTGCACATTCAAAAATGCACACTATTTTTTCACCTGAAATGCCTATGGTGCGAGAGACACATTTGAAAATAATAACTAACATTACTTATAACTAACCTGACTAATGAAACATAATCCACTAATAAAAATGTGTCTCCACTGCAGAATTAGGCCTATTCTGAAAGTGAACTTTTAAACGCACATCCATTTTTTTTTCTCTGCTGCCCTGTCCACATAATTACAGGAAGCAAAAGAGCTCGAAAGAACAGGAAATCAGTTGGTTACAAAGTATTACTATAAAAATGAGCCATTGTGAAGAGAAGGAGGAGATGGCATGATTGATTCTGATTGGAGCAGCGTCATAGCAAGTATGATGCTAGAGGGAGTGATCAGAGTTTTGCTGGGGGGAGTTTGAGATGAGAGAAGGGCAGTCAAGATTTGGCAGAGCTGGGAGAAGGAGCTATTTTTTCCTGGTTGGAGCATTCCTATCTGCAAAAGCTGAGAATTCCAGGCAATGACCCCGGTTTGAGAAGGAAAGGCGCTCCTTTTCACTGGGGTTAATCTTCAAGGGAGCCACATTCAGAAAGAGAACAGCTGAAGAAAACTCTGAACAGATAAGATAATTACATAAGTGTGGGAGCTGAGTGTGTACGAGAATGTTCAGTCAGAGTAGGAAAGGAGATTCCGGTGCCTTAATCACACGTTAATGTTGCAAATTGTGTTCTGTTCTCCGCCATTTTTTCAGTGTATTACAGACAATGCTGTTAATGTGCTGTTTTATTTATTTCTGTCAAGAGTTAGATCGTGTTTAAATGCAACTTTTATAATACAGAAAAATATTTGAAAGCACACGGGTGGTGTGTCTTCTATTTACCAATACAGTGCTGATGATGAGGGGAGGTTTTTAAACAATGCAATTGTCATTTTAAGACAGATGTGTGCATGATCATATTCAGTATGGACAGTTGAGAGTGATTGTTTGTAGCATAGCTCGTTGGAGGTACATGAGCCAACGGGAAGAGGGACTCTCTGAACATAGTTCCCTACCGTCTATAAGGTAGTGGAAATTACCACAAAATTAACACATATAGCTCTCTGTTGTAAATAAGTCAGTGATATCGCCCATGGTGGCACACTAACACTAACACTGAAAATGTGCTATTCCTAAAATGTAGGTCTGAGGTCTCTCTAGTGATTACACGAAAAATCTAAGCAAAGATAAGGGATTCTGGACATTGGGGCCACAAATAAAACAAGGGAATTATGCTCACCAAAATACCACCAACCACGCATACCAACCACGCATACCAAATATGCATGTCTGGGTGCTGAAATAATGCATGTCCACTGTATTATTGCTGCACATGGCCAAATCTGAATACAAGGAGTGATTATTGCTAAGTTATTTTTCGGCGGTAATAAAATACCGTCAGGCCGCAAATCTCCACAAAATACCCTACATATTTATGGTGCGTTGCAGGCCGGGAAAGTGATCATAGAGTACCTACTGGGCGTGGCAAGTGTGTCTCACACTGCCATTTGCACATTAAAGGGAACCCATTTTATAATAGCAGTGTGCCACTAAAAACGAATTTCAGAATGTCACAAAGGGAAACCACATTCTCAGATCTAGTGCAATATTTAGAGGCAAAGTTGTTTGCACATGGGAATTGGTCGTCAAATAGCACGTTAGAATGGACTAACCGCATTCAGGGTGAGGTGCAGAAAGAAAAACTAGACAATATTTTTGCAGAAGGCAGCATAATTCAGGTCTGCCTTACAAGATTATTGAATGCAGCCGATAAAAGTGCAGAGAAAGACTGTTTAATACGGCTATGCGGCAAAATATGGTTTATTTTAAACATGTCCCTGCGAATGCAAGATAATGATACTCAGCTAATTAACAGGTTAAAGACTGAATTAGAGGGGGCAAGTAAAAATCAGGAAATGTTGAGAGCAGAATTGGATGTATGCCAAAAAGACATGCAATTAAAATGCAGAGACTTTGATACTCAGTTATCCAAAAGCAAGAAACAATTTGAAGATAGTGAGCAAGAATTGGCACACTTAAAAGCCTTAGTGGATCACATTATGCAGGATAAAGATGAGGTTGTTTCAGAAATGCAGATTTTACAAAAAGAACATTGTGAAAAAGAAGGTGATCTCCAGAGTGCAGAACAAGAAATGATTAAAATGATTCAAGAAAGAGACAAGAGAAATAAAGAGTTCAATGAATGCCAAATGCAAATGTGCGACATGCAGGAGGTGATTAATAAAATGAATGGCGAAAACAACTATTTGCAAGATGAAGCCAACAGACTCCTTAAAAAGTGTAAGGACTTAGAACAGCAAATGTGCATTCCCAGGTCCCAGGAGAGGCGGCAGGGTACCACATTCAATGGAGTGGAGGTGAATTCTAGCTCTGCCCAAAGAGCTAGTGCTCCAGTGACTGGGCCGGTGACTGAACTTGGTTGCAGCGCCCTTGGGGGATTTGATACTCCCATTGGGGGCAGCCACCAATCTCATACACCGGAAAACAGGATTGAATCACAAAATAATGCAATTCCATGCATTGCAACAAGTAGCCCCATAAAAATAATGAAATCCATTAAAGCCCTGATCAAACCATTTAAAAAGGGAGGTGAATGCTGCATTGAGGATCACTTAGAAGCGGTGCATGACATTTTTAAAGCACTCCAGATATCTAAGGAACAGTACAGACAATATTTTCATTTAACTTTAGATGCCCCGACGGCCAGCATCATAAGGGGATTAAATGAACAGCAGAATATGACATGGCTGGAGTTTGAAAAAGAAATTAGGCGTCATTTTTCTCCTTTTCAGTCATTGCAGGAGGCAAAGAAAGTCGCGTACACAATTACTGCTGGACCTAATATATCCCCTCGCCAATTTTTACAAGACTTAAAAAGAGCATTTTCTCGCTTTGATGTATCTTTTGACTCAAATTCCAATGAGTTTAAAACTGCATACTTCTATGGGCTACAGAAAGACATCATATCCCAATTGGTCCGTGAATTTGACCGTGACAAGTCCCTTGAATGGATTGTACATCAAAGCACAAAACTATATGAGGTACTCTATTGTCAGGGTAGAGAAAGTGATAAAATGAAAGATACTAGACCTAAATCTAAAGAACCCTCAGCCACAGTAATGGAAATCAGGTCAGCCAAAATGTCCCTTGAGTCTGCTCAAAGCCAAGGTAAAAATAATGTGACACCTGAACAAAGGGGTAATCAACAAATGTCGCCATTTCCTGTACCAATGTTCCAATCACATGATCCTAGTAATAGAGAGAGCTACATCAGCCCTAGGTATTTAGGGGACAGACCCCGGGTAGGATACCGGCCTGATATGGCAGGTATGAACAATAACCAGAGACAAAATCAAGATCAAAGAAATGATGGTCCCTACCAGTCATTGGGGACACAGAGCAGATTTGATCCCAGCACCATGATATATGGTAATCAGGATAGGCCCCGATATGTGGATCGATTTACTGATAATGGAAATCAACATAGGGGCCAGTACCCACAATCTGAGAGACAGGACATGAGGCAAAACGTGAACTACAGTCCACGCCAGTACAATGATTCCCCACCAGGGGACTATAATCAAAGGATGGGTGCAACCCGCTCCCCTCCACAAATGAATCAAGAGTTCAGAAACCATCCCAACCGACATCAATCACCTGAGAGGTATCAGAATAGATCCAATCAGGGGGAAAACAACCAATATCGACCTAGGCCACAGAAAGAGGATCCTAGAGAGATGGAAAGGTTCCAGTGCCTTGAGGCCCAAGTGAAAATGTTAGCTGAGCAAATAGGAAAGCTCTATACAGCGCAAAAACAACCTTCCAAAGAGGGGGCTGATGGCCATAGCAATGACCGGGGGGCTTCCGAAAAGTGACTAAGTACTCATGATAACTGCAGTGCCAAAATGACAGATTGCTCTGATATAATTTTGCATAACGACTCTGAGATGCCTAATGGATTAAAAATGAAAGTACCAGTAAATGAAATTGTGACAGAAAGTGCAAATACTTCTAAAAAAGAGGTACGGTTTAACTTAGAGCTAAATAAAACAGTAAATATTTGCACAAATGAAAAAGAAACATTAGGAATTCCAAAAGAACAAAGGAACAGATTTAAGAAAAATGACTCATGCATGGGGAATACCAGTGAACAGGGAGCAAGGGGGATGCTATAACTCCTTCCCTGGGCAAGCAAAACAATGACCAAACACAGACAGAAAAAGGAAATACTCACAAGGAGGGTACAAGTCAATCACCTGAAGAATTCTTTGAGCCACATATTTTTAAAGAGGCTGAAAGGGCTGGCATCACACTAAATGATCACAAATGCACAGAATTAAAAAATGACAAATTGCTGAATGATGTTGTTACACATGTTCAGTTGGAGGATTGTAATGTGGTCTCTGATGTTACCCAGATGGATGGGCGAACAGTGGCCACACTCCAAAAAACCTCTGATCATGGAGAAATGAATAAAAAATCTCGCACAGAAATGGGTAAAAAGGAGGGAAAAATGTCTTTTCATTTACCAATGTGCTTAGCCAAAAGTGAAAAAGACCTGAGAAAGGTGAGCCCTGAAATCAGTAAGAATTCACATTTCTTATGTGTATTAGAGGAAGTTGAGAACAGATATTATGCACCCATCACTGTAGAAGAAAAATGCCACACCTTTGCTATGATTGACACTGGCGCACAGGCCACAATTATGTCCAAGGAGCTGGTAAAGAGTATCAATGAAGGGAGACCTCCACAGAGTCAGATCACAGTGAAGGAAAATCAAGGCCCAGTGCATAACCTTAATGGGGAGGAGGTGCCCATCATAGGTGTAACTGAGGTTGACATAAAAATAGGAAAGCACAGAATGAAACAAGAGGTATTGATCACATCTATTTGTGAAATTCCATTTCTGATGGGGACAGATTGCCTGAAAAGATTGTCTCCTCTCATAGATGGGGTGAATGGAGTGCTGTGGTCCTTAACCAAAAAACCATTGAGGTCTAAGAAACTAAAATCACAAAAAAGCAAGATAAATGAATGTCACACCGTTGCCAAAACAAATGATGCTGTGGAGGTATATCTCCAGAATAGCTGCATACCTAGTGTCACTGTCATATTAATGTGTGAAGACAAAATGCAGAGCGACAATGAAAAACTACCTGTACAAATATACTTGGACCCAAGGAAAGATTGGCAGACTGCCATAGATGAGCACACATTATGTTTTTATCTAAAAGAGAAAACGTGCAAACAGAATATTGCTCCTAAAACAGATTCAGAAAAACACATTAGCACTCTGGCAGAAATACACATGGAAGATGAGCAACCATGGGTTCATGTTGGTATAAATGATTATTTTAAAACAATCAAAGCCACTTTAGCGCTTGAACATGAAAGGAGTTTCATTAATGAGAAATTGTTGCAAAAAAAATGGAAAGGGAAGAAATCCCGAGATTTAGGATTAAAAACCAATATGTTTCTGGCTTGGACAGTCCAGACTTTGAAAACCGAATTGCAGGCAGATGCATGCTTAAAATTAGCATTGGGCAGAAAACAATTTACCATAATGTATGGATAGTGAGTGGAGCACAAAATGAATTTTACATGGGAAATGACATCATGCACAGAATGTGTATGGTGTTAGATTTCCTTAATCAAAAAATATGGTCACGCCTAGGTGGTCCGGCACCTGAGTTTGAAGACAAAAGAAGGGCTTATCATTGTGCACAACTGGTTCCTTATGCAATCGAATTACAAATGAGGAAAAATACTATTATTCCTGCATTTACAAAACAGTTTGCGATAACACTGAAATGCAAAAATGGACAGCAGATGAAAGGCTCTGATGCATTTGTATGCCTGAATGAATCCATAAAACAGCAAGGCCTGGATTATGAATACATTCCATTGGTAGACATTGGTGAGGGATCTGTAAAAATCATGGTAAATAATAAAGGTTGTCAGGATATTCACTTAGAGGAAAACTCCCCATTAGGAATGGCCATACAAAAATCACATTATACGGCAGATTTAAATAACATGGTGATTGGGAATATTCCTGAAAAATATGTAGATGCCAAGGGCGAGTTGCCAGAACACCTGGACTCTCAGCCCAAAGGAATATTTAAAATTCATTCTGTGTATCCTTATGATTCAAATGAGACAGTGTGCTGCCATCAAGAGGATTGCATAATATTTAATTTAAATGAAAATGAAACAGAAAATCAGCCCATTGAAGTGGAAGCTGATATGCCAAAATATTTAAAAGTGGCAGCTTTACAAAAAGACACAGCCACACAGTTAGAAGAAAGCGCCGAGATTCCCTTACCAGAAGATTTTCCAGAATTTTCCAAAATGGTAGAAGAGCAGATCTCCTTAGCGGATGCATGTGAAAGCGATGAGGATCGAAACAATCTGAGGGAGATATTTATGGAGTTTAAGGATGTATTTGCAAAAGATGCTTATGATTGTGGTTTAACTGATTTACATGTGGCCACACTACCAGAAGGGTGTAGCAGAAACCCAGTGTTTGTACGCCAGTATAGACTACCGCTGGCATGTTTAGAATCATTGGCAGAGATTATTAAAAATTTGGAATCACGGGAAATCATCAGGCCCATTCATAGCACATCCAATACACCTATTTTAGGTGTATTGAAGCCAAATGGTCAATGGCGGCTTGTGCAGACTTGAGAGAGTTAAATAAAAGAGTACCAATATCTAGATGGCCACTGCCATTCATTGATCAGGGCCTAGCTCAGGTACATGGTTCAAATGTATTTACCACATTAGATCTCACCTCTGGATATTGGTGCGTGCCATTGGCAGAGGAGATACAACATTTATTTTCTTTTACATTTGACAGGACTCAATATGCCTGGCTTAGAGCTCCGTTCGGGTACATCAATAGTGGGAGTGAATTTGGCATATTTTTGAGAAAGGCCATGCCGGATGCAGCGGAAAGAGGAACAATAGTTTATGTGGACGATGTCCTGATAAAAAATGAAAGCCTGAAAAGCCATTTTGATGAAATAAGACATGTACTTGGCCAATTGCAGAAAGCAGGCGCCAAAGTATCTTTGCAAAAAGCACAATGGTGCAAGAAAAAAGTGAACTTTCTAGGGCATGAAGTGACTGAACATGGGCTAAATCCACAAAAGAAGAAAATAGAGGCCATACAAAGATTAAAAGATCCTAAAAATGTGAAAGGAGTAAAAAGTTTATTAGGGATGACAGGCTATAACAGAAGGTTCATTGAAAATTATGCAGAAATCACTCAACCATTGACTAAACTGCTTAAACTGAATACTCCCTGGAAATGGGAAAAAGGGCAGTCTGATGCAGTGGCTAAATTAAAGGAATGTCTTGTGAAGGCACCATGTTTAGCATACCCCATAAAGGACAGGGACTTTTTTATAGAAATAGGTTTTTCTGAACATTGTATGTCAGCAGTGTTATCACAAAAACACGATTTGAATCACAAAACAATTGCCTATGCAAGTAAGGCATTTTCCCAAGTTGAAATGAAATTTAATGAATGTGAAAAGGCCCTATTAACCACTGTGTGGGCGCTACAACATTTCTGCCCCATTGTTCAGGGAGAAAAGGTAATTATTGAAACAAATCATCAACCTTTGCAATTTTTAGAGAGTAAAAGAATTAGATCAGGTAATCTAGCGCAATCCAGAATCACTTCATGGACGCTGGCATTACAAGGTTTTCCCGTAGAAGTGAGATATGGACAAAATAAAAAGAACCCAATTGCTCAAGGGTTAGCTGACTTACATGACTGTGCAGCTGAACAAATACCAAATGAAATGGAAGTAGAAACTAGTTTGCAGGAATTTGAACAATCACCACACAAAGCTTTTGATGAAAAAACATGCAAGGATTTGCCAACTGTATATGTGGATGGTTGTGCTTTTCACATTGAAAATACAGTAATAAACAGTTAGTGGCAGGAATAGGAAATGTCTGGTTGAAATGTGAAGGTGTCCCCAGTATAGGGATGAGGATTGGAGATAGAAACAGTCAGGTGGCGGAATTGGCAGCCATTTATAAAGCAATTGCTACTGCAGTTGATAAAAAGTTCAGTGAAATTGTCCTGGTGACTGATTCTGACTATGCACGGAATAGCTTTGTGGAGTATTTGCCTGGTTGGAAAGCAAGAGGCATGGTTACATATAACAAAAAGCCACTTAAGCATGGAAAAATGATACAAGCCATAGACAAATTGGTGTCAGAGAATGAGTTAACAATATACTGGAGAAAAATTTGTGGGCATTTAAAAACACCAGGAGAGGATAAGGAGGGAAATGATAAGGCAGACCACCTAGCTAAGATTGGGGCTGTGATGGGAGAATTGCTACCTATTGATTATTTAATGGGTGAAATACAAATTGATGCAGTCACACGTTCTAAAGCACCAAAGGAGGTAGATCAACCGGTGGTGCAGTGGAGTCATGACACGCCAGACCAAGATTTGATTGAGGCACAAAAGAATGATCAAATTTTGGGAATCTATTATAATCATTTGATAGATCCCGAACAAAATCCTTTAACAGAAAATGATTGTATGGGAAAAGAAGAATTGAGGGTGTTATTAAAGAACAAAACACAAATTAGATTACAGGATGGACTCATGATTAGAGAGTCCATAACAGGACAAATACAGTGGGTAGTACCCCTTTCATTCAGAGGACTAATGCTACACCATGCACATGATGCCATAACCGCAGGCCATAGAGGTTCACAAAAAACATTAGAAATACTAAAAGATTATGCTTACTGGCCACATATGTCCCAAGATGTGGAATTATAGTATGCACCCAATTTAAACCTGCTTCACCAATGCATAGAGCACCATTGATGAAAAGAGGCCTAACTCTCCCATGGTCAGATTTGCAAATAGATTATGTAGGTCCTTTAAAAAGGTCGAGCAGAGGACACCGTTATATTTTGAGTGTGGTATGTTTGATGTCGAAGTGGATTGAATGCATTCCTGCACCAGATTGTAGTGCGCAAACAGCAGCACATTGCTGGTGAACCATGTGTTCTCAAGGTTTGGGTTGCCACAAAGAATTGAGTCCGACAGAGGAAGTCATTTCACAAGTACTCTAATGAGTAAGGTATGGCAAATACTAGGTGTGAAAAGGAAACTACATATTGCATATCGGGCGGCGTCTTCAGGTACAGTTGAAAGAAGCAATAGGTATGTTGTGGATATTTTAAAGAAATTTGTGGCAGAAGCAGGTTCCAGCTGGGATTTACGTTTACCGTTGGTTTTGATGGCAATCAGGTCGACTCCTGCCAAAGCAACAGGTGTTAGCCCCCATGAGGTCTTAACAGGTAGGAAAATGGTGTTACCACAACACCTACTATACAGAACACATGAGCAAACCCTTGTGAGTGCATCCACAGTTCATGAATATATTGATGAACTGAGGAGGCATTTGCAACATGCATTTGCTTTTGTGCAGAGAAATCTGGAAAGAGCTGCTGACAGTGCAAAATCGTATTATGATAAAAAGACATCAGTAAAGGAATACAGTGTAGGGGATCAGGTATACAAGTTTCATTTTGGAAAAAGTAAACAGAAAAATTCTAAATTTCTAGCAGCCTGGCAGGGGCCATTTCGAATTATAGATAAGGTCTCTCCTGTAGTGTATAAAATTTTGAAAAATGAAGGTGAAACAGCAATAGAGCAGTTTGTCCATGTAAATCAAATCAAACCATGCCATCCCAGACATGAGATCAGGCAGCTTGAGCATGTAGAAACAGATAAAGTCCCTTGAACACAAAAAGAGAAAATAAATGGGTACAATCAGGAGGCAGTGACAAAGGAGTTAAAAAGTTGATTGTTATGATGGCACATAAACACTGTAGTATATGTAAAAATATATAATATAAAATAAATAAATAAATAAATAAATGCACATATAACGGAAGCTCATGGTTGGTGTGCAGAGAGAAAATGTATTAAATATTGAATGCTGTTTATGTGTGTTTGTTTTCTTTTAACTTGTGTTTAATTTCAGAAAAAGAAAAAAAAATGAAATATTTTTACCAAGCATGTTTTATTTTTGGCAAAAGGGTGAAGTTAGTATTGTGCTATGTACTTAATTTGTTTATTTTCTATTTGATTTAGAAAATTAACATTATTTGGTCGGAGGTTCCGGGATCAGAGGCCACGGGAGACGATGGAGTCCTGGAGTCCCCTGGATGAAGACCAAAAGATGCCTGCCTCCAGGTGGAGGTGAAGACAAGATAACCAGAATGCTAAATAAGATGACTCCTATGGATCTAAGATTGCCAAGATGAAAGTGTACTCGAATGAACCAAATAACATCGCTGGTCGGGACATATCAGAGGCAGACAAGAGTGCTGACATATGGAGTTCCACGTATTTATTATTTTAATTATTTATTTTAATTTGTTATATTAATTATTTGTTTTGGTTAGTTGTTTTATTTCATTGTTTTTAATTGACTTGAAAAATCTAAACTTAGAGTAATGCCACTTCCACTGAGAAGGCAAATGTAGAACATTTTGTAAACTAATGAACTCAGATGAATACTGTATTGATTGCAACTTTTTCATTGATGCACATGAATATTCATTTTATTGGATTGCTATATTGTGAAAAGAAGAAAAAGAACAAATTATTTTTAGGAATTGGCTTGGATCGTAGCCAGATTCTAAAAACAAAAGGAGGGTATGTAAGGGTATTTGGCGTGTTACAGCACAGAGTACAGCACTACTGCACAGGTAGCAATTTTTTTTTTGCAGCACCACCACAAGGGTGCGGTGCATTGCTATATGTGTTACCAGATTAACAAGGAAAGACAGGCCATTCAGTCAAAAAACGATTTTAACATATAAGATGCAAATCTATTTTTACAGTTAAAAGCACACGTGCACATTCAAAAATGCACACTATTTTTTCACCTGAAATGCCTATGGTGCGAGAGACACATTTGAAAATAATAACTAACATTACTTATAACTAACCTGACTAATGAAACATAATCCACTAATAAAAATGTGTCTCCACTGCAGAATTAGGCCTTTTCTGAAAGTGAACTTTTAAACGCACATCCATTTTTTTTTCTCTGCTGCCCTGTCCACATAATTACAGGAAGCAAAAGAGCTCGAAAGAACAGGAAATCAGTTGGTTACAAAGTATTACTATAAAAATGAGCCATTGTGAAGAGAAGGAGGAGATGGCATGATTGATTCTGATTGGAGCAGCGTCATAGCAAGTATCATGCTAGAGGGAGTGATCAGAGTTTTGCTGGGGGGAGTTTGAGGAGAGAGAAGGGCAGTCAAGATTTGGCAGAGATGGGAGAAGGAGCTATTTTTTCCTGGTTGGAGCATTCCTATCTGCAAAAGCTGAGAATTCCAGGCAATGACCCCGGTTTGAGAAGGAAAGGCGCTCCTTTTCACTGGGGTTAATCTTCAAGGGAGCCACATTCAGAAAGAGAACAGCTGAAGAAAACTCTGAACAGATAAGGTAATTACATAAGTGTGGGAGCTGAGTGTGTACGAGAATGTTCAGTCAGAGTAGGAAAGGAGATTCCGGTGCCTTAATCACACATTAATGTTGCAAATTGTGTTCTGTTCTCCGCCATTTTTTCAGTGTATTACAGACAATGCTGTTAATGTGCTGTTTTATTTATTTCTGTAAAGAGTGAGATCGTGTTTAAATGCAACTTTTATAATACAGAAAAATATTTGAAAGCAGACCGGTGGTGTGTCTTCTATTTACCAATATAGTGCTGATGATGAGGGGAGGTTTTTAAACAATGCAATTGTCATTTTAAGACAGATGTGTGCATGATCATATTCAGTATGGACAGTTGAGAGTGATTGTTTGTAGCATAGCTCGTTGGAGGTACATGAGCCAACGGGAAGAGGGACTCTCTGAACATAGTTCCCTAGCGTATATAAGGTAGTGGAAATTACCACAAAATTACCACATATAGCTCTCTGTCGTAAATAAGTCAGTGAGATCGCCCATGGTGGCACACTAACACTAACACTGAAAATGTGGTATTCCTAAAATGTAGGTCTGAGGTCTCTCTAGTGATTACACGAAAAATCTAAGCAAAGATAAGGGATTCTGGACATTGGGGCCACAAATAAAACAAGGGAATTATGCTCACCAAAATACCACCAACCACGCATACCAACCACGCATACCAAATATGCATGTCTGGGTGCTGAAATAATGCATGTCCACTGTATTATTGTTGCACATGGCCAAATCTGAATACAAGGAGTGATTATTGCTAAGTTATTTTTCGGCGGTAATAAAATACCGTCAGGCCCCAAATCTCCACAAAATACCCTACAGGGCTGTACATGAGTTCCTCACCAGTCTGGTGGAGGCCCCTGAATCTTCCCATGAGCAGTTCAAATGTCCGCTCTGTGCACACCCTGGTCTGTGCATGTGCCTCATTGTATGTCACCTCCTAGGGTGTTGCAGGGATTCCGATGGTTGTCATCAGCTGCACTGGATAGCATGAGTCACCTGCAAAAGGTAAGAGAAGTGCTTAATGATGAAGTGTTTTTTCTGTACATATGGCTCATTCAGGAGTGCATCATGGATTCTTTTTTTAAATGGATCATTATCAGGTATACATGGAGGCTCTCTTCAAGACAAAGGGATGTCTGGGCCTTGAAATGGCCGATGGCGAAGTGGTACTGTTAATGCAGCTAGATGGTGAACACCTTTGCCACCTTTTTTCTCCATCTGGACACAAGTGAAACATCAACCTTTACACTATTTAATATTACTGGCATGCTGCTACCATTGAATGGCACTTGTGCTTTGCATTGGTGGGCAGTCCTGTCATTCGTAGGTCTTTCTTTCAGTTGGTGTGGGTTGGGTATTGTCAGGATCGTGGGACGTACCTCAGGGCATCCTCGATACCCTAATAACATGGGCACTCATGTCAAACTGTGCCTGAGGGAGGGGGTGATGTCGCTAATGGGCTGTTCCCTCTGGAGTGTAGAATGTTGGCTTGCATTCTTTCACACACATGCATCATGTTTTGAAAACCGTTTGGCCAGGTTTAACATGTGTATAGAATTTCTCTTTTGCCCCCGACCCCACAGATTTACCCTTTCACATTCTTGGATCCACTGTGCACTGCAGCCCCACTGTTGTTACTTACCCAATATCCATGTATGATAGTCCCTGCGGGAGTCCACGTATGCTGGCAGGGTGTTGATGCTGAGGACCATGATATTGTGGGTGGAACACGAGGAATGGGCAGAGCAGTGGCTCACTGTGGCTAACTGTCAGACCAGCATTGCATGTCATTTGGATCTGGTACTGCTTTCTGTTGCAGTAGATTTGCTCCTGTGCCTGGGGTGGTACCAGTGACACATGCGTACATTTCAGTGCAACAAGCACGGTGGGGATGTGGGTTGTGCAATAGAAACGTGTTTTGGTGGCATGCTCCTGCTTTGGGTTAGTTGGCATAGTGATGTGATTAGGTTCATCCAGAAAATGAAAAGGTATAAAACAGCTGACTTGCAACCAACTATTGCCATGAGTGCCATGAAATCTATGCCCCTCGTAACTAGGTTTAGCTAAAGTTATAAGCCTTCTGGCTAAAGTCACCCATGCTCGTGAGCGCCTTATCATAAAGGGAATATGTGTCTCTGGGGGCCCAGGAGGCTAGTAGTCATTCCAAATTATGTGATGGGAAGAATAGAAAAATCGATTGGTGGTGAAGAAATTGGAGATGATGCCAGAGAGGTAGATTACCCAGTAGCTGGTTTTCTGAAAATACTTAACTTGGAATAAGGATGAGAATAGCATGAAGTCTGAGCAAATCATGCAAATTGGAAAATGTGAGATTGATGCCTTGAGAACGACCAAGAGGTCGAAAGATGTGTCGGCTGTGCTCACTATCGATTAAATCCTTCACACCAGTTGATCGACTTGTCATCTGTATACCATTTGGACTATCTTGATGATAACTTAATGATTAGAGATACAACCTGAGCACGATTTGCCCAAGTTTTTTTTAAATTCTTTCTTTACATTTTTCAAACCCCAGTGGGTGGGCTTCGGGAATAGGGTATTCGCTGCTGGCCCAGAATACTAACAATCCTTTTTAATTTAAAGTGGTCACTAGTGCACATATCATATATCAAACCCACATTTCTTTTCAAATACTGCAGGAAGCTTCATACACCACAGGATTTTCTTCCCTAGAGGGTCTCCCTGTTATTACTATCTTACCGATTTTATGTCCAGATAATATTAAGTACAGGGTGATTCCTTTCTTGAAACAAACACAGATTAAGGCTACTACAGATCAGTCTTGAAAGATAGTCATTGCAAATTGGTTTTTGCTAAAAATTATACAAAGTGCACGTCCCTGTATAGTGGAGTGTCATAACACACCCTGCAGCAAATGTGGGCAGTGACATGGCCAGCTTCATCTCAACAAAGCTCACAGAGGGATCACTGCCCTATTTAGGTGCTATTGACAGAGACAGCGTCTCCTCACCACATATGATATGATATGGCATTTATAACGCGCTTATACACAAGTGTTTCGAGGTGCGATGAGGGAAAGGAGGGGAACAAAAGGAGGACGGACAGTGATCTTACTAGGCCAGGTGTCATTCAGATCGTGCACGTGCGTGGGAAGGGGGAAGGGACAGTGCTGTACATGGGAATATGATAACAGTAAGTAAGTAAATGGCCAGCAAGTGGCAAGTGCATGGGTAAGTGCGGGCATCAGGTGTCAAGGCATGGTAGGGGGACTGAAGGGATACGGAAACAGTCGCCAAGTGTGGGGGATGCCAGGTGGGCAGTGCAGGTGTGTGATGCAGGCGGGGGAAGGACCTGGGCCAGAGATCAGAGGGTGTCCAGGTAGCCAGTGCAGTTCAGGTAGCAGCCAGGCTGTCAACAGATGAGAGGAGGAGAAAAAGCAGAAGCAAAGAGAAAGGTTTTGAGGTGCTTCTGGAACCGGAGATAGTTCTCCTCAAGTTTGAGAGAGACAGGGAAGCTGTTCCAGAGAGAGGCACCCGCCGAAGAAAGAGATCTACCACCAACGTGTTGCTTGGAGAAGCAACTGACCCTGAGGGAGTTGGAGGCGAATGAGCGAAGAGCTTGTGAAGGAAGATATTTAGGAATAGAGAGTTGAAGGTATTGTGGCCCCAGACCCCAGAAGGCCTTGTGAACGATGCAGAGGGTTTTGAACTTAATCCTTGCACCCACTGGAAGCCAATGCAGAGATTTCAGTCCTGGAGAGATACAATCCCTCGGCTTGAGGCCAAGGGCAAGTCTCGCAATCCTGTTCCGGATAAATTGCAGAGGGCAGAGAGTAGAAGCAGGCAGATTTAGAAAGAGGCTGTTATAATAGTCCAGCCTAGAGAGAACCAGAGCTCTGTAGACGGTGAGCTACTGGGGGAAGGTGAATAAAGGAAGAATAACTCTGAGGAGGTGCAGCTGGTAGTGTGACTTCGTAGAGACGTCTGAGATGTGAGGAGAGAAGGAGAGTGTGGAGTTGAAGATGACTCTGAGGTTTTTTTTCCTTGCAGGTGGGAGCTGGAAGAGGGTCAAGAGAGGCTGGACAGAGAGCTACAGGGAAGGAGGGAGCAGGTGTGCCGATGAGGAGAATCTCAGTCTTACTGGCATTAAGACAGAGGACATTGGTGGCACACCACTCCTGGATAGCAGACAGACAGTCAGAGATGAGGGAAGGAAAGGAGGAGGCCGAGGTTACCCTGAAAATGAGCTGGGTGTCATCCGCATAGCACTGAAAGTTGGGACAGAGAGCAGCGATGCAGTGGGCAAGGAGTGCCAGGTATTGGTTGAAGCTACAGGGAAGGATGGAGCAGTGTGTCGATGAGGAGACATGCCACACATGGACGTGGGAAGATCCAAAGGAATTAGGGGGCCATGCCACAGAAATAGGGGATGTGGGAGCTGGGTGGGTAAAATTGTTGGGGATGTGTAAGGTGAGCCGGCATGATTGTTAGGGATGTGAGAGGTGGTGGGGAAGATTGTTTGAGATGTGGCAGGTAGGTGACATTATTGTTGGAGATGCAGTAGGTAGGTGAGCATGATTGTTGAAGAAGTGGGTGGGCATGTGTCTGTGTAAATTCAGTAAAAAAAAAAAAATCACTACAGCAAATGGGTCCAGTAGTCACTGAGTTTAACGTATAGAAGTGATTTAAATTAAGTTATATTACTGTGAAATGTGAATTTAAATGTATTAAAAAATTGTTCACACATAAGTCATGACATATGATGTGCTCTTTCCATGTATCCTCACGTGCACCCCAAGGAGCCTCTGATTACATGCATCATCTGAGTCTGAATCAGGGTGGCCCTAGTCATCCTCTGGAGGCATAGAGACATTCCTCTAAATACGCTTTTTGTGCAGAATTGTGCAGAGAATTACCATCTTCCCCATCGTCTCAGGGCTGTACATGAGTTCCTCACCAGTCTGGTGGAGGCCCCTGAATCTTCCCATGAGCAGTCCAAATGTCCGCTCTGTGCACACCCTTGTCCGTGTATGTGCCTCATCGTATGTCACCTCCTAGGGTGTTGCAGGGCTTCCGATGGTTGTCATCAGCTGCACTGGATAGCATGAGTCACCTGCAAAAGGTAAGAGAAGTGTTTAATGATGAAGTGTTTCTTCTGTACATATGGCTCATTCAGGAGTGCATCATGGATTCTTTTTTTAAATGGATCATTATCAGGTATACATGGAGGCTCTCTTCATGACAAAGGGATGTCTGGGCCTTGAAATGGCACTGTTAATGCAGCTAGATGGTGAACGCCTTTGCCACCTTTTTTCTCCACCTTGACACAAGTGAAACATCAACCTTTACACTATTTAATATTACTGGCATGCTGCTACCATTGAATGGCACTTGTGGTGGGCATTGTTGGGCAGTCCTGTCATTCATAGGTCTTTCTTTCAGTTGGTGTGGGGTGGGTATTGTCAGGATCGTGGGACGTACCTCAGGGCATCCTCTATACCCTAGTGACATGGGCACTCATGTCCAACTGTGCCTGAGGGAGGGGGTGATTTCGCTAATGGGCTGTTCACTCTGGAGTGTAGAATGTTGGCTTGCATTCTTTCACAGACATGCATCATGTTTTGAAAACCGCTTGGCCAGGTTTAAAATGTGTATGGAAGTTCTCCTGTGCCCCCAGACCCCACAGACTTACTCCTTCACATTCTTGGGTCCACTGTGCACTGCAGTCTCACTGTTGCTACTTACCCAATATCCATGAATGATGGTCCCTGCGGGAGTCCATGTATGCTGGCAGGGTGTTGATTCTGAGGACCGTGGCATTATAGGTGGAACACGAAGAGTGGGCAGAGCAGCAGCTCACTGTGGCTCACTGTCAGACCAGCATTGCATGTCATTTGGACCTTCATGGAATGGTACTGCTTGCTGTTGCAGTAGATTTGCTCCTGTTCCTGGGGTGGTACCAATGCCACATGCGTACATTCCAGTGCACCAAGCACGGTGGGGATGTGGGTTGTGCAATAGAAACGTGTTTTGGTGGCATGCACCTGCTTTGGGTTAGTGGGCATAGTCATGTGATCAGGTACATCTCACATTAGTGCACCAAGCACCTGTGCCAACAATTTTGAAATAGTTGGCTGCAACATGCCATGTAGCATCCCACCGGTGTGCTGAAAGGTGCCCGTAGCTCAAAAGTGCAGGACAGCCACCATCTTCAGCATGGTTTGTATGGCGGTTATGATGCTGATCCCACTTTGGAGGTCTAACTGTATGAACGTTAGCAGCTCCGCTATGGTGTCACAGTACAGCTGGTAGAGTGTGGTTTTCTGCTCATCCGTGATTGCCCAGGGTGAGGATATGACCAGGGGTATGGGTGGCCGCCTCATGGCACATCTCCTCTGCATTTGTGCAGCCAGTCTCCTTGGCATCATCCTCACTGCATATCTCTGCAGCTCAAAATACACCAGCAAATTATGCAGCCCTTAATCCATGTGTGCTAGGGGCTGCATGTTGCCTTAAAGTGGGTTTGATGAAAGATGTGATATGCGCTTTTGGATAAGGATTTCCATTTCCTCATCCAGGGTTTGAATGTAGTAGTCCGGTTCTGTCCTTACCACCACTAAAGCCATACTTTGAAAGAGGCAGCTTGGCAACATACATGATGAAAAAAATAGGTTTCAAAGGTCTTTATTAGAATTATCAAGATGCAGACAGGATAAATGTCTATGGATAGTAAATGTATCTAACAATTAAAAGGGTGTGTGGCAGAATAACTTAAGAGAAAGTTAACAGAGATGGGACAACCTGCAGCACATAAGGGTTTCTTGTCTAATAATATTTCTGTTCTCCCTCTGGATCTCTGATCTATGTATAGTTTCAGGGTTGCAGTGTCAAGCCTGCTTCCTGACACACATGGGAATATATTAAATGCATATGGGCGGTATGTCTCTATCCTAACAACAACAAAAAGGAAACAGGTGTCATAGCCTCACTACCAATGTTCTCTGCTGCTTCCCTTTCACTTCTCCTACTCTGTACTCAATCCAGTTTCATTCCATGTGTCTTTAGGTTCCAAACTGGTGCCCTCCAAACTGTCCCTTCTTTTCTTCTCCTCATCTTCATCCAGTGCATCTGCCCCACTCATCTACAGGCTCTCCCCACCACCTCCTTCTGCTTGTGTCATGGGCGCCATCATGGGAAGTGCATAGACTGGTTCTGGGCCAGTACCTGGAAAGGACACGTGGGCAGCCAGGGTTCACTAGGTCTTCTAAGCAAGAAACACGGGGTATTTCACACAGATAAAAAGAACAACACACACGGGCATGGGTACCATGCATCCACACACACGCACAATGTCAGTAAGACCAGGAGGGGCTTTCCCCTACATCATGAGAACATGGAGTGAAATCCTGTGAGTGTTGGCAAACGCTCAAGCGATGTTGACATCTATTTAGATTACGAATGAGAGGGTAGTTAAAGCCCTGCTTTGTGGCACATGTTGCCAGATATTCCAGGCGAGGAAGCCTGCCTGGAACCACCGGACCAAGACCAAGAAAATGAACAGAAGAAAGAACCGCTGCAGACTGAGGAGAAGTATTTAAGATAGGAGATCTCCAGAGAAGAAGAAAGGAGGACAAGATACCACAGAGAATAGGAGATGAGAGAAGTAGACCACTAGAGAGACAGAGAAGAGAGAGAGAGCGAGAGAGAGAGCGAGAGAGAGAGAGAGAGAGCTAACAAACAACTTGCCTAATCAGGGGACTGGAACCTTGGCCTCGTGCCTAACTGCAGTATGGACCATCTGTAACAAACAAAGAAAGCAAGGGTAGTGTGTGTCTGAACGCAGATTAAGTAACAAACATTGAAGGTGTTGTAGGTGCCGACTCGCGCCAAAAAGACGAAAGTCTGTCAGTCAACCAACTTTCATTCAGTATTCAGAACAGAACACACAGAACACATTAACAAGAATTCGGTTCATTAGAGTTTACAGCATGGTTACACGATATAAAAAGCTGTGAAGGGTTATGAATATAGATGGTACAGGAAACAAGCATTAATAAATTAAATGCATTTCATAACAACTGGATACAAAAATTAACACTGATATGTTAGACACATACAAATTTGCGAGGAGAGAAAACTTGTGGCCTCGCACAGAAACATTCCAGTAATAATATATTTTTTTAAAGTAGCAGTCTAAAATTGAGAGCAACATGATGCTATACACTGCCATTATCCGCACTCTTAAGGCCAAACAACTCTATAGTGCTTTTTCTTAACATCGAGGCTCTGCATCGATAATGTGTAGTTGCAAAAACTACGTGTGGTGGCAATGGGCCTCATTACGACCCTGGCGCTAAGCGTAAAACGATGGCGGTAAACGATTACCGCCATCGTTTTCCGCTAGGGCCGATTACGACCCCTGACCGTTAACTACGATGCCATTAGCGGCATCGTAGACAACGCTGCCGCTAACTGCGCCAAGGGCGCGTGCACGCGACCTCCCACACCGTAACTAGCGCCATGGCGGTAAGGTACGCGAATGCCGACCCAAGCGGACATGCACCTTACGCCATCACCCAGCCCGTAAAGTACCTTACCGCCATGGCGCTAACAACGCCATCGCGAATCAACCGCAAAGGGACAAGTTAAGTGAATGCAGCTGCCACAGGTGCACAGAAACAGCACAGGTGAAGGCAATACAGACACAGGAAGCACAAAAAGAGCACACCCCACCCCTGCCCACACCCAGTCACACACCACAATGCTACCGATAGGACTAGCAATGTTGGGGCTGGAGGACCTGATAGCAATGCGAGTGCTACAACAGCAACTACAACAACAACAACAACAACTACAACAACAACTACAACAACAACAAAAGGCTGCACAGAGGAGACGCAGGAGGAGAAGGAGGGCAAGGCAGGCCCAGCATGCCCCACCAGCACAGCCAGTGCTACCACGCAGGCAGCCCCCAATCCCACGCGTCAGACCCAACCCATTCAACCTCACCGCTGAGCAGATCCACACCCTGTATCGACTGGACCGGGACACCATCACCACCATCGTGGACATGATACACAACGACATCGCCAGCATGATTGAAACACCCACCGCCACCCCCCCCTACTGAAGGTAGTGTCCGTGCTCCACTTCCTGGCCACAGGCACCTACCAGCACACAGTAGGGCACTTGCATGGCATATCACAACCATCGTTTTCGCGTACACTGACGCAAGTGCTGGATGCACTCCTCAAGCACACAGATGACCACATCTCACTACCACGGACTGCCCAGGAGATTGCCAACACCAAAGTGGGTTTCCATGCACTAGCTGGCATACCTGGTTGCATCGGTGCCATCGACTGCACCCATGTGGACTTGACGGTCCCACGTGCCCAGGAGGTACCGTACCGGAACCGCAAACAATTTCACTCAATCAACGTGCAAATGGTCTGTGACTCCAACAGTATCTTCACACATTGTTGTGCCCGATTCCCCGGATCAACCCATGATTCATTGGTCCTGAGGAACTCAACATTACCACGCTACATGGAGCAACAGGCAGGGCCCAGAACCTGGCTACTCGGTGAGTCCAATGTCATGGGCATTGAAATGTGAAGTGGGTGTGTAATTGACATACCAATGCAGGGGGGGGAATGATGCATACTCCAACTGGCGGGAAGGGGGGGGGAATGATGCATGCTCCATCTGGCTGCGACTAGCATTAGCCACAACACACCCTGAGGCAGCACTCACGTCACCTGACACCTGCATACATGAGGCCTGACCTAAGAAGACCTGACATGTCAATGAAGGTGTCACCCAACCCTGACACAACCACCTACAAGTGCATTGACCATACCGTGACCACATACGCTCCAAAGAAATGTACGTCCATGCACGTCACCAACAGCTCCTACTGAAAGGCCTGTTCCCCATGACTGTGCCCAAAGGAGGCACATGATGGACTGGAAGAACAATGCACCAAAACACAGACAGCAAGGCCCACAGACTGTCCCCATGGGCAACAGTCTTGTTCACTGGGGTAATGATGAGCCAGACTGCATTCCCGCTATCATGTGAATGCAACCCTCACGGGACACGTGCCAGGTCACCTACAGAAACAGCCTGAACGGACACAGTGGATCGGCACTCACAAGGCACATGTCACCCCTGCATACCTCGTGCCTTGGAATTCAAAAGCGGCACATGTGAGACATGTGGCACACTCTGTGAAAGTCGATTATAGAGGTATATCCAATAGACGCTCCATAAAGTTGCACCCAGAAATGTACCCAATAGCCTCTAGATAACTGAATTTAGAAGTGTGCCCAATAGCCTCTCTATGGAAAATAGTATTTAGAAAACCGCCCATTAGCCTCTCGTGGGAAAATGAATTTTGTAGTTTGCCCGGTACCCTCTCTGGGAAAAGTTGCATTAATAAATGTGCACATTGAAAGAGCATATAACCCATCAAATCACACCACCACGCTTACTCTCTCCTTTACATCACCACTCAACTAGAACACAGAGATACTATGACACCATTCGGTATAACTGTTCCCATACTAACACCGCTTACTCCACATCAATCTATGTAAACACTGCTGGTTTCACACCCCCAGCCAGGCGTTTTCCTCAGGCCTAACGCAGCCACATCCGTCCTGGATAAATCCTGCCAGAACGAACACATTATCCTGATCTCTCAACCACCACATCTGCCGCTAAGAAGCAGCTATTACACAAGTACCGCACGAGCTGCACACATACCTGGTGCTCACACGCACCTTTTGACCCTCCCTACTCTCTCTACTGATCTGAACTTCGGTTCCCAAGGACGTTCAACCTACCAGCGCCTTCAGACCATACCAATGGTATATAAGGCGCTATATAAGTGCAAAATAACAATAACAATAACAATATAGCGGTTGCACGGTGTGAAACCAGTAGCACAGAAGAAACTGCTGCAAAATCAATGTTCAATGCAATTCATGGTGGCATTTCATGTACATCACTCAAGCTCATCCCTGACGCATACATTCTTGCCCACATACAGGTGATGCAGGCTATCCCCTGAAGAGGTGGCTCCTTACACCAGTCTGAAACCCACAGAACCAGCATGAGGAGGACTTCAACCGTGCCCATTCCCGTACGCGTGTAGTGATCGATCAAGCTTTTGGCCTACTGAAGGCACGTTTCCGCTGCATCAGCAGGTCTGGCGGGGCACTCCTGTACCGGCATGAGAAGGTTGCAATGGTCGTCATGGCATGTGTCATGCTACACAATATGTGCGTCAGAAGAAATGTGCCCCTGCCCCCTGACGTAGAATTGCTACCACCTGACGATGAGGATGATGAGGGTGGGGATGGGGCACCACCTCAAGGAGGCAGCGATGCACAGGAGGGGCGTGTCATGCGTCAGACTCTCATTGACCAATGCTTCTAGCACACACAGCGTATGCGTGTCACATGGAGACGGCACTCGGCGCACTGTGTGTGTGTGGGACATGCACACTGTGGACTCTACAACAATGTAGCACATGGACGCAATAAAGATGTCAACACATTTGGTTTGTGGTAATGATAAATGTGTATTGCAACAGTGAAATCTTGTGACACACCCCCTCCCCCCTCCCACCTCCCCCCTGCACACCCCAACACCCCCCCAACCCCCTCCCACCTCCCCCTGAACACCCCAACACCCCCCTCCCCCCTCCCACCTCCCCCCTGAACACCCCAACACCCCCCCAACCCCCTCCCACCTCCCCCCTGAACACCCCAACACCCCCCCAACCCCCTCCCACCTCCCCCCTGAACACCCCAACAATGGTGCAGTAGTGTCCGTGCTACAAGGTGCGGAGTAGTCCTGCTGAACAGGCAAGTCAAGGATGTGTATCCCCTCCCATGGCCCCTGGGGCACCCCTGGCCGTGCTGCGGAGAGTGCGCCCAGATCTACGGACGGGGCTGCTCTGTGCTGAGCTGGTGGTTGATGAGGCTCCACGCCCCACATCCGGTCGCATGTCCCTGATGGTGTGCACAAGTTCACTGAGTTCATTGCGCACAGCCGCTAGCTCAGTGCATATACTCCTTGTGGAGTTCTCTATGGCAGCTGTGACACGGTCAGCTGACCGCTCCATGGCATCCCTTGGCCCACCACACTGTGCCACATGTGCATTGAGGAGGTCAGTTAGTTGTTGCTGCCGTGTTGCAATGTCCTGTAGTGCCTGCTGGTTCTGCTGGCCTATGGCCAGTGCCATTTGCATCTCCGGTGCGATGCCCACCTCAGGCTGGGGGGATGGGGTGGCTGGCCATTCGTCAGAGTCGGACTGCCCCTGTGTGGCATCCGCCTGCAGGGGGCTTAGGGAAATTGCGGGGGAATGTGGATGGGCAGTGGGCCCTTCAACATCAATGTCCTCAATGCTGCCTGGCCCGCTGTCAGAGTCTGCCGCTATGGCTGCACTCTCCCCAAGGGTGCTGCTTGCGGCAGAGGCTGTCCCCTCAGTGGCCACAACTAGTGTCATGTCTGCTGCTGCTGCTGTGTCTGTGTCAGCAGTAGTGGGGGCTGGCACTTGCCTGTCCTCTACCCCAGGCAGGGTTGGTGGCTGCCGGTGGGTTCCCTACCGGACGGCTGGGGTGGATGCCTGCGGGCTGGCCATTCTGGAGGAACAGGATGCGGTGTTGCCCTCTTCCTGGGGCTCTGTGTCGGAATCTGTGGTGGAGCAAAGGAGGGATGTGTTATTGATGGGTCCGCGGACATTGGACGTGCATTAGGGGATGACATCTATACAGTCGGTGCATGCAGCGCATTTCATACAGGTTTGGTGGCTTTTGTGTGGAGGTAGCATGGTGCTATGTGTGTTCCAGCAGTTAGGGTGTGCATGCTGCTTGTTTGCAGGGTGGTGTTGGGATGTGTCTGTGCACGTTCACCTGTCGATGTGTTGCATGTGCACTATGGGGCGACTGGGTACTTCGCACAGTGGGGCTTTGTTGAGTGTGGCATGCATAGCTCTGGCCACCTACCTGCGTCTCCTGGGGTCGGCACTCCTCTCTCCATGGCTCCGACACCTTCAATGCTCTCCATCCCTATGGTGGATGCGCATATTTCCTCCCACGCCTGGAGCTTGATAGGTGATTCTGAGCCTCCGCCAGTTGACATGGCTAGGTTGCGGTTAGCCGAAATGATGCTACGGACACGGAGCCTCAGATCGTCCCAGCGCTTCCGGCACTGCTGGGCTGTGCGGGGTGCGGCCCCCACTGCACTCACTCGCTGTGCCACTAGGGCCCATATCGCCTTCTTCTTCATGATAGCCGCCCTTGTCATCTGTGTCGAGAATACGACTTCCGCATTCTCTTGCAGGGTCTCTGCCAGCATGTTAAGTTCCTCCTTGGTGAAGCGGTCTTGGCGCTGCCTGTCACATGCCTTTTTTACAACTTTGGGCATGTTGGATGTGGTTTTGGGGTGGGTGATGGGTGTGGATGGTTATGGGGGCCGGATGAGGTATGGTAGTGGAGGATGGCGATGGATTGTGTTTTTAAAGATGGCCGCCATGCCATTTCCCGTTCCTGCGCGATGGCGCTATTTCCGCTTCCGCCTATTTACGGTGACCGCTAACTGCGGTGACCGCTAAGTACGGTGACCGCTATGGTGTGCGTGGCGGTAGTGCTCCATGGACGGTGTGCGATGGCGGTAAGGGCCGTTTTTGGCCCATTAGCGCCATGGCGTACTTTACATTACCGCCATGGCGTAAAGCACGTGCCCGATGGGTCGGAATTAGGTGCTATTTACGTCTTCGCTACTCGGCGTTAATGTAATTTACGCCATGGCGGTAATTTACGGAACTTACCGCCAGGGTCGTAATGAGGCCCAATGAGTGTATAAGAAAATGTATTGCTTCACTGGCGGTACGCACCCCAGCCATCCTGACAATTGGTCTCAAACAGATCGATCTCAATTTGAGGATCACGGCACATATCAAAAAGAAGTGAATCACTGTGAAAAATAGACAGTGAAAAAGAAAAAAAAATTGCGAAGAGACATTCATTATGATGTTGCCGGTAAAACCCACCAGTAGGTGGTGGGTTACCGGCAACACCATAACACCGTTACCGCCGCCTGATATCCTGGTTGCACCGGGATATCACAAGTGATGGAGGTAACTGTCATTCTCCAGTTCCAAGGAGTCCCATAGCACTCCATGGAAATGGGGTCACTGAAGCACTAGTGTCCGTGGCGCCTACCGGTATTGTTGTAGTATGGTAGTCCGGAAAGGGTACCGGTAGACTGTTACCAGCACCCTTATTTCCGGACCGCCACAGTTGGAATGAGGCCCATTGTGCTACTGGGGAAATGCACAATGGTGTTCAACTGCTGCATGAACACAACAGAGTGGCTACAACTTCTTTAACTTGTAGGGACATAGCCAGCCACTGATGGACAAGGCTTGGACATCATGGAGTCAAGCCTCCTTCAAGGCCTTTCTCGTGGATTATGTATTCTCCTGCCATTCGTTAGGAGAAAGAATAACAGGATGGACTGAAAGGGGGTTGCTGAGGATTATCTCTCCGTCCTTAGAGCACATCCCATGAAAGTAGACACAGAAGCAGGGGTTACACTGTCCCACCACAACATCATTCCAACAAGCAGCACAACAAACCCCATATCCCTTTTCAAACACTCATGCACATGTGTCATTGCCAATTGACTGGGTGTTTGTCAAGGGTTGCTGGAATACAAACATCTGTCCCGACATCAGATTCAAGATCCATGGCACTCCTGGAAGGTAGGCATCAGGTAGGATTTGCACCATGTGCCACTAATCTGAAAACCTATTGCCCATTGCCCGTCCTACTGATGAATATGCCTATCTCCTCTTGCTTCCATCCACCCACTCATCTCATCTAGGTCTCAGGTGCCCATTGCTTGCTCTGGGTGCCATCACTATGCCTCACTCTGGGTGTTTCATTGCCCTGCTGCGTGCCTCGCCCACGGGTCCATGGGCCTGTGTGGATTATTGATGCACTTTCATGCTCAGAGTTCCATGGTGTCTAAGCCCGGCTCAGGATGCCATCTCTGGGAACCACTCTGTACTTCCGTACCATATACATAGGGTATTCTGTTAACAAATTCTTGTACGGCTTGAAGCCTCATGCTTATTGAGCTGTGTATTGAGCTGTGTATGTGTCTATATTGGGCTGTATGGGGCAGTATGGGGCTGTACTGGGCTATATGGGGCGGTTCATTTGCATAGTGTGTATTTTACATATAGAATTTATAGAGTTTCCAGTCCACTTGGGATACTAGTGTCCCTCTTGAACCCTTATTTAGATCTAGCACCCAATATGCTTTTTGGCAACAGTATAAACCCCATGGGATTCTTTTTTCTAGGGGTGCCGGGCTTGGAGCAATCTATGCAAAAGGTGATGGAGGGGGACCAACTATAGTGTATTTAGGTTTCCTATTCAATCAGGAAAATGCTGTCTCTGTATTTATGATCCAGGTACAGATTCCAGGGTAGAGCACTCAGCCTGCTATTTGTACAGTCACTGGGATACATAGCCCAAAAGGCTTGTTGGTCATTGAAGGCAGTCTATAGGATAAACTGCTGAATGGCCTTGAAGGTCAGGAGGCGGAGTACCAATTCACAAGAGCGATTGGCCATGTGCCATTATCCCCTCTTCCAGAAAAAGCTATTTTGAATCACTTGTCTGCCGGATCCCTCTATTGCACAAGGAATCCATCACCTCCCATCTCATCTACAGACTACCACACAGTAGTGACTCTTTCATTGCAGACATCTCCAACTTACTCTCCTATGCCAAATTAGCACATTAAAATTATATCTTTCTCTGTGATTTTAATGTCCTCGAGTCACAGGCTTACAAACACACTCCAAGCACGCTTTTCACACTGATTGCTTTCATGGTCCTTAAGAAAATCTCCCCATGCACAACAAAGTTAACACCCTAGACTTAGTCTTCACATCATCCCCCATGCATCACCTAGGCATACCCTATCACTCGTCTGGACACACCCCAGTCCTATTATCAGTCACCCACTTGACTCTGGCCCATAAAGGTCAGGCTAAATTCCCCCTCGTTCAATGCTGCTCATTAAAAACCATTCCGTCAATGAGCCAGAAGCAAACCTTCCAGCATTCCCCACCACGGGGAATGCTTAGGGACTCCTGGAATTATTTAGCAACTCTGCTAGGGAACTGGTGGACGCTAATGCCTCCCTAAACCCCAGCCGTGCTAAAACCAAACCATCCACCCCATGGTACACCCCAGAGCTAGCCTCCATCAAACGTTCAATCAGAGTCCTAGAGAAACAATGGCACGAAGAACATAACTCGGGAGATATCACCACCCTCAAATCTATGTGCGCAAACCATAGGATTCAGATTACTGAGGCCAAAGCTGCTTACTACTCCACCACCATTGCGGCAGCCTCTAGCAGAAGCAAAATCCTGTTTGAAGTAGGAAAGTATTGTACAAAACCCTCATCTGGCCAAGAGGTAACAGCAACTACGTAAAAATTAGACAGAATCAACAGATGTTTTATTGAAAAAATAGATAAAATCTGAGAGGCCATAGAATCAACTTCTCAAAGCATTAGCATCCCCTGCACCCTGGAGTGCAGGAGTAATAATCCAATAATTTTGAAATGAACGACTGGTGTTGATACTTCCACAATAGTCCCTGTTTCAGTAAAAATCTGCGTTCTTCTGATCGCTGGTACATTTGAGATAGGCCATTTCGAGAGTAGGGGTAAAGATCATTAAGGTAGACAGTTCCTCGGGGAAGTCTGACTTGACCTTATGAAGGGTCATTGATTTGGGTTTGGCATTTGTGATTCTCACTTTGGACCACTTCCAGGTTGCATGCAGCTCTGCCACAAAGGCCATGTTATGCCATGATTCTCAGTTTGCAGCATCCCCTGAATAGACTGGGATTATGAGTGTGCAAAATTCTCAATTTGGCCGCTAAGTGAATATTTAGACTTTTGCTCTGTGTTTTCCCTAAAGCCAGTAGTATTTTCTTGTGCCTACACGATTAATATAGCCAATAACATTTGTCAAAAATTCAGCTTTATATGTGTGAAGTAGTCCTCCAAAAGGTTTTACCGGATGTAATGAAGAATTGAGAAGCATTATCCCATTTGAGAAGTGTATTAATTGCTAATGTGCATTCAGTGGCACATATCAAACATTTTGTTTTAAAACCTTTATTTTTGGTATTTAACACACCATACAAATACACACCCACATTAGGGTGGCCATTAACTTCGCGCCGTCGACTTGAACTCCCCCATCGCCCCCCCCCATAACAGTGCCACCGCTGGAACTGAACTCTCCCCTCCTGGTCCTTGACTTGAGGAAAAAAGTCAGACTGGGCTGTGATTACATCAGGATGTGCTGCCGTCTCCGAAGCACTAGCTGCGGAGGCTTCTGATTCACTCATCAAGAATATTATCAATGGGCCCCAAATGTCCGGCAGGCGGGCGTGTAGAGGTAGAAGTTTTATAAAGTCTGATTCTATATCCTGGTAGTAGAGTAAGTCTTTACGGCATGCTGCATAAGAAGGAGGGGGGCCCCGGCCGCATGCCATGGCAACTCTCCTACGAGCCAGTGTCAGTAGAACGCCAGTCAACTTCCTTGATGGAGCGGATATCAGCCGTGTCATACCCAGCAGCGCTGCTGTGTGCCTCGGGTGTATTGCTTCTCCTACGATCGCCGTCATTGTGTCCCGCACACGGTTCCAGAAGGGGGCTATTTCAGGACATTCCCATGACAGATGGACAAAGTTCGCGAATAGAGTTCCGCACCTCCTGCACTCTGCCCGCACGTCAGGGTGATGTTTGTTGACTTTTTCAGGTGTATAGTAGGTTTGGTGGAGGAAGTTGAAGTGGATAAGTTTAAGACGTGAATTAAGTGCGATTTTCTGAGTCTGCTTCAGGATGTAGCCCCAATCCTCATTGGAAATCGCCGTCTTTAGTGCTCTTTCCCATCTGGTTTTTGCGCCTGTGTTGGCGGGTGTCGTGCCAGAGATTATTGCTTTGTATATTTGCGACACCAATCTGCTGTCACCCTGTGCCTGAATCACATTATGTAGCAGTTGCCAGGTAGGTGGTTGGCACGGGAAGTCTGGCAAAAGGGGCTGTAGGGTGTAACGAGTCCGGAAATAGAGGAACACGTCTAGAGCAGTGCTGCCCCCTTTAATTTTTGCTTGATCTGGGGTTAGGAAGCCCTCCTCTGTAAAAAGGTCCCCTAGAGTTTGTATATGAAGATTATCGACCCATTGGTGAAAGACTCTCTCCGAAGTCAGGGGGATTCCAGGAATAAACTTGACTGGCAAGAGAGGAGAGTACCTTGTTTGCACCCCGAGCTTCTGGGCTTCCAGACCTTGTACGTCGTGGGCATCACATTCATTTTGGGGCAGGGCACGGGGATCTGGCCAAAGACCACTGCAGTCAGAAAGTTGGGTGTTGCTAGGGCTCGTTCCACTTGTACGTGGGGGCGGATTGTTTGCGTTGCATACCAATGGCTGAGATATTGAGCCTGAGCTGCCCAGAAGTATTTCTCCATGTCAGGGAGGGCTAGCCCCCTGTTGGACACGGGAAGCGTCTATATTGAATGCGCCACCCTGGCTGGTTTGCTCGCCCAAAGCAACTCAAGGACCAGGCTTTTCAGCCTTTTCAGGAAGGATTGCGGTAGTAGCAGAGGAATATTTTTGAAGAGGTACAGTAATTTAGGCAGGACCACCATCTTGACCAGGGAGGCCGTACCCCAAAGTGTTAGTGGAAGCGTCTTCCAGCGTGAAACCTTGTCTTGTAGGGACTTGTCCACTTCCTCGTAATTATCACGAAACACCTTGTGCTGGTCCAGCGACAGCTGGATCCCCAGGTACCGAACCCCGGCGGTTTTCCATGTGAGTTTGAATTCGTCTGCAAACTGCTTTGTGGCTCGAGTCAGTGGAAAGACGACAGACTTAGAATGATTGATTTTTAATCCAGAGGCCGCTCCGAATTTGATGACTTCCCTCATGACCGGGTTCAGGTTAACTTCAGTGTTCCGTATGAACAGAGCCACGTCGTTGGCGTATAGCGAGACGATGAACCTGTGTGGGTGTCATGATCTCTGCTTCCAAAAGGTCAGGGTTTTCCCAACTCCCTTGGAAGCAGATCCATAACCCAGGTTCCGAGTGCCAACCAGTCCCAATTGGGACCTTTTGGACCCAGTCCTGGCGCCAGTGGCATCAGGCTCATAAATATGCCCAGTCCCAGCGCTGGAAGCGCCGGGCTCATAATGCTTGGGTGGACTTACCTGCAGCAGACCATGCTGCTTACTTGCCTGCCAGTTGAGCCTCTGATCCTCTTCTGTTTGGAACTACTTTTCCTGTTGGGTGGGGCAGGAGCCACTCCCTAGATTCAGAACACTGGAACTCTTCTGGAAAGCAGGAACTATTTTCTTACCTAGGCATGGCTGTGGAAGGAGACACCTAAGCACTACAGGAGGCTATTTAAACCACACCCGATGGATGAATCTTGCTTTGCGTTATTCTGCATCCTCTGCAGCAGAACGCTCATCGTATCTTCTGCATCTGATCCTGGGCCTAAGGAAAAAGGCTTACCATCCTGAATCCAGTCTTCAGCAACACCTATAAAGACAAGAAAGAACAGGTTAGCATTACGGTCTTCAGTGACAGCTCTTCACTTACCTGGTCCATCGGCTGTCACCAACGCCTCGCGCTGCATTCTGGCATCTGAAAGACAAAGGCTTACCTACTCTTCGTGCGCTCCGGAGGTCTTCACACTGCATTCCGGCATCTGAAAGACAAAAGCTTACCAACTCTTCGCACGCTCCGGAGGCCTTCGGCGCTGCATCCCGCATCTGAAAGACAAAACAAGGTGCGTTTAAAGACATTGGGGAACTTTAATACTCACGTGCCATTACTCCTTTCCACATCTAACCCAGTGGGTATTCCGGCACCCTGCAGCCGCTCCGAACTTGTACCTGCAAAATAAAAAGACAGTTAGAGCGCATCGTGAAGCAGGCAACAAGCACTTACTTACGTGCTTCCAGGCGCTTCTATTCATCACACGGGCTCCATCTTCAACTCACTTCAGCCCGTCATCCGCCATTGCCGGAACCCTGCAAAACAAGAAACATCATTACTAAAGACTTTAAAGACATTAGAATTACTCGAAACTTACCGTTCGTGCAGTAAACGACGGACAGCAGTCCTCTGAAGTCAAGAGGCCTGCTCCCCTTATCCAGTGAAGAAACTGGTTACAGCACCCTGCCCCGAGGCAGATGGAGAGCACGGCGTTCACTTACCTAAGGTGAGAGCGTTAACCTTTGGGGTTCTACAGGAGAAGAGAAAGGGAAGAAGAGAGAGACATTCAATAACCCAGTTCCTTAATCCCATATTTTCTATCTGCAGACATCTTACCCTTCAAGTCAGACATACAGTGCACAGAGGTCCAGCCCAAAGAGCCAGCCGTGTGTTACACATCACCTTTGAAGATACGGTATAGGCCCAGTCAAGACGGCGCCTCTACGGGAATCAGGTGAGCGTTACAGAACGCAAAGCCTACCACAAAACTCCCGTCCAGGCGCTATGGAAACCTCGGATACCGACCAGCTAGCCCAGTTACTTGGGGAACTAAGGGCAGAAGTGCATGCAGCCCGTCAGGAAACGAACGCTCTAAGAAGGGAACTGATTATTTCCAAGGAGCAAACAGATGATCTCGCTAGACAATTGCTACAGTCACAAGCCGGACAGACCCCGTTACCCGCATCTGGGGGAAATCTTCCTTCTACATCCTCTATGAATCCAGTGCAGATCAACCTACCTGAGAATGTACCTCTGGCTCCGCCCGAACGATTTTCTGGTGACCCAAAGAGGTTTGCAGTATTTATCAATCAGTGCCGGTTGCATTTCTTATGCCGGCCAGCAGCCTTTCCAACTGATCAAGCTAAAGTAGCTTTCGTGCTTTCGTACCTTAGTGGCAATGCGGCAGACTGCTCGATCCCTCTAGTAAATCAAGATGATCCGGTCCTCCATGATTTTCAAGCTTTTCAGCTCAGTATGGAAAAACTGTTCGCAAGACATTCACAGGGGCAGGCCTTGGACAATGAGCTTCTTTCGTTGCGACAAGGTAATCAAGACCTTTTGGCTTATATTGCGTCTTTCAACAGACTGATAGTGGAAACTCAATGGCCTGAGGACAAAAGGATTACGCTGTTTTATAGAGGTCTACGTGGAGAGCTCAAAGATGTGTTAGCCCAAGTACTGAATCCCCCACAAGATTGTTCGGACTATATAGACTTAGTCGTTCAAATAGATCACAGACTGCAGAACAGGAAGGCCGATCGTTCCAAGTTTGAAGCTCGAGTATTTTCCAAACCGCCAACTCCTTCCAAAGGAGTAGACTCCGGGGAACCCATGCAAATAGGGGGTCTGAAAGGTCCTCTAACACAAAAGGAGCGGGAAAGGAGAAAACAGTTGCAATTATGCCTCTATTGCGGAAACTCAGGGCACTTTCTTCGAGACTGTCCGGTGAAACCTGCCAAGAAGGCAGTAGGATCTGCAGTTACCAAAGTTACAAACTCTGAGCAGGGAAACAACCTCGCCCGACAAGAATAGAGGTCCTCTTGCCGAGCCAGTTCCGTGACCTCGCATTTCGTGATACCTATGGTCCTCATTAGCCCTGATAATCCGGATCGATTACATGCAATTGAAGCTTACGTCGACAGCGGTGCCATCGGCAATTATGTGGATCATGAAATGGTTTTGAGGATGAATCTAACTCTTTGTCCCAAGGCTGTAAAGGACGTCATTACTACGGTGGATGGTACGAAGATAGCCTCCGGGCAAGTAACGCATACCACTCAATAGGTGATGCTAGTAAGTCAAGATGGACACCATGAGAAGATCGTGTTCGATGTGATCAAGGCCCCTCAGTTTCAGATTATTCTAGGAATACCTTGGTTAGAGAAACACAATCCTCTGATCGATTGGCGAGCAAGAACGGTCCAGTTTCCAGAATGTGTCTCTACTTGTCACCCTCCACCTGGTGTTGCACTGGCAGCAATTTCTTCAGAGACTCCCCAGTTACCTCCCGAATACCTAGAATACCAAGATGTTTTCCGGAAGGATCAGGCTAACTCTCTACCTCCTCATAGGTCTTATGACTGCCAGATAGACCTGATACCTGGATCTACTCCTCCTTGTAGTAGAATGTATGCCCTCACCGAGCCTGAGAACCTTCACCTTCGACAATACCTTTATCAATACATGGCAAATGGGTTTATTCGTCCTTCCAAGTCCCCTGCTTCTTCAGCTTTGTTCTTCGTTCCAAAAAAGGAAGGAGACCTTAGAACTTGTATAGATTATCGCTCCCTGAACCAGATCACCGTTAAGAATAGATATCCGTTACCTTTGATCCCTGAACTCCTGGACCAAGTCAGAAAAGCATGCATATATACAAAGCTGGATCTTAGAGGAGCTTACCACTTGGTACGAGTAAAAGAGGGCGATGAATGGAAGACGGCCTTTCGCAGCAAGTATGGGCTATTTGAATATCAGGTCATGCCCTTCGGACTTTGCAATGCCCCGGCCGCCTTTCAATATTTTATGAACGATGTCCTCAGAGAGCTCATAGATGTGTGTGTTGTTGTTTACATTGACGACATCCTTGTTTATTCTTCATCGGAATCTGAACATCGGAAACACGTGAAAACGGTCCTCGAAAGATTGCGTCAACACAAACTTTTCGCTAAGTTGGAAAAATGTGTTTTCAACGTGACTGAAGTTGAATTCTTGGGATTCATATTATCACCTGGTGGAGTGCGTATGGATTCAAAGAAGGTCGATGCAGTTCTCAAATGGCCATCACCATCCTCCGTAAAAGGTGTGCAAAGCATGTTAGGCTTCGCTAACTTTTACCGCAGGTTTATCCCCGAATTCTCTCGAATAGTCCAGCCCATCACTGCCTTGTTAAAGAAAAACAAACGTTTTGAATGGTCTACCGAGGCGGAACAAGCTTTCCAGGATTTGAAGACTAAATTTATCTCTGCACCAATCTTAAAACACCCTCGCCCCGAACTCCCCTACATCGTGGAAACTGATGCTTCAAGCCTTGCCATGGCGGCAGTTCTATCACAAAAGGACCCAGTAACCAATCAGTTGCATCATGTGGCATTTTGGACCCGCAAATTCTCGCCTCCTGAAATCAATTACACGATTACTGACAAGGAACTTCTGGCTATCAAGTCTGCCTTTAAGGCTTGGCGGCATTATCTGCTGGGGGCCCGACACACCGTTACTGTTATTACGGATCACCGAAACCTGCAATATTTGAAAACCGCAAAAGCCCAATCCTCTAGACAACTCCGTTGGGCATTATTCTTTGCCGAGTTTGACTTCATAATTACCTATCGACCTGGTACAAAGAACGGTAAAGCTGATGCCCTTTCTCGGATGGGAGGGGAAGAACACTTGATCAACCCTAAACCTGTACCAATCATTCACGAACAAAGAATTCTGGGTGTAATCGCCACAGAATCCATAGAGGAAGTTAAGGATAAAGCAAGGCAACTTGTAACTCCAGCAGACATACAGAATTGGCATCTGCAGGGAAAGGACTTTGCAGTAAAGGACAACTTATTGTATTTCCAAGAACGATTATACCTACCCAGCACAGATTTACAGAAAAAAGTAATCTCTTGTTATCACGATTCTTTAATGGAAGGACATCCCAGTATGGCCAAGACCTCAGAAAAGATCAAGCGCTACTTCTGGTGGCCGTCTTGGAAAAAAGATATCAGAGACTTTATAATGTCCTGTGGAGTATGCGCCCAAAACAAGAGTCAAAAGGAAAGACCAGCAGGCCTCTTACGCCCTATTGACATCCCACCTCGCCCTTGGCATACGCTTTCTATGGACTTCATCAGCGATCTACCTCCATGCTCCGGATACAATACGATTCTAGTAATCGTGGACTTATTCTCCAAGATGGCGCATTTCATTCCGCTCAAAGGCTTGCCAACAGCAGCAACTCTGGCCCGAGAATTTCTCAAAAACATCGTCCGACTGCACGGTTTTCCTTCGGTTCTAATTTCGGATCGAGGTAGTCAATTTATTTCTCATTTTTGGCGAAGTTGCTGTCGGTCGGCTCAAATTGATGTGAGACTATCGACCAGTCACCACCCTCAGACCGACGGACAAACCGAGAGGACCAATCAAACTCTGGAACAGTATTTACGCTGCATGCTGCAACAAACTGAAAAAACTTGGAAAGACATCCTTTGGATAGCCGAATATGCCTACAATAACTCTGTCCATTCGGGAACTGGGAAAACCCCGTTTTTTCTTTTGTACGGCAGTCACCCTCGAACCTCGGAGTTGGATCCCCTCCAAGATCTTGAAACACCAGCAGTAGACTACCTGCATTCTACAATCACCCAAGCCTTTAAGGAAGCTGTTTCTCACCTTCAAAGGGCTAAAGAACAATACAAGAAAGGAGCAGATCAACATCGGAAGGAAGCCCCTCAATATCAAGTAGGGGATCAAGTCTGGTTATCCACCAAATATCTACCTCTAAAAGGGCCACGCACATTCAACCCAAGATACCTTGGTCCCTATTCCATCACTACCATAGTAAACCCAGTAGCGGTCAAGTTGGACTTGCCCCCGCACATGAAGATACATCCGGTCTTCCACGTCTCTCTATTAAAACCCGTGCAACCTCAAACCCGACTAACTAAATCTCCAAAACCTATCCTAGTTGATGGAGAACTCGAGTTTAAAGTCAAAAGCATTCTGGACTCCAAGATCTCCAAATCTAAACTATTTTACCTAATTGACTGGAAAGGCTACGGCCCCCAAGAGAGATCCTGGGAACCTGCTGAATATGTCCACGCTCCTCGCCTAATCAAAAGATTTCACCAAACATTTCCTGACAAGCCAAAACCCCCGGAGAAGCCCGGTTTGGGAGGGGCCTTGAGGGGGGGTACTATCATGATCTCTGCTTCCAAAAGGTCAGGGTTTTCCCAACTCCCTTGGAAGCAGATCCATAACCCAGGTTCCGAGTGCCAACCAGTCCCAATTGGGACCTTTTGGACCCAGTCCTGGCGCCAGTGGCACCAGGCTCATAAATATGCCCAGTCCCAGCGCTGGAAGCGCCGGGCTCATAATGCTTGGGTGGACTTACCTGCAGCAGACCATGCTGCTTACTTGCCTGCCAGTTGAGCCTCTGATCCTCTTCTGTTTGGAACTACTTTTCCTGTTGGGTGGGGCAGGAGCCACTCCCTAGATTCAGAACACTGGAACTCTTCTGGAAAGCAGGAACTCTTTTCTTACCTAGGCGTGGCTGTGGAAGGAGACACCTAAGCACTACAGGAGGCTATTTAAACCACACCCGATGGATGAATCTTGCTTTGCGTTATTCTGCATCCTCTGCAGCAGAACGCTCATCGTGTCTTCTGCATCTGATCCTGGGCCTAAGGAAAAAGGCTTACCATCCTGAATCCAGTCTTCAGCAACACCTATAAAGACAAGAAAGAACAGGTTAGCATTACAGTCTTCAGTGACAGCTCTTCACTTACCTGGTCCATCGGCTGTCACCAACGCCTCACGCTGCATTCCGGCATCTGAAAGACAAAGGCTTACCTACTCTTCGTGCGCTCCGGAGGTCTTCACACTGCATTCCGGCATCTGAAAGACAAAAGCTTACCAACTCTTCGCACGCTCCGGAGGCCTTCGGCGCTGCATCCCGCATCTGAAAGACAAAACAAGGTGCGTTTAAAGACATTGGGGAACTTTAATACTCACGTGCCATTACTCCTTTCCACATCTAACCCAGTGGGTATTCCGGCACCCTGCAGCCGCTCCGAACTTGTACCTGCAAAATAAAAAGACAGTTAGAGCGCATCGTGAAGCAGGCAACAAGCGCTTACTTACGTGCTTCCAGGCGCTTCTATTCATCACACGGGCTCCATCTTCAACTCACTTCAGCCCGTCATCCGCCATCGCCGGAACCCTGCAAAACAAGAAACATCATTACTAAAGACTTTAAAGACATTAGAATTACTCGAAACTTACCGTTCGTGCAGTAAACGACGGACAGCAGTCCTCTGAAGTCAAGAGGCCTGCTCCCCTTATCCAGTAAAGAAACTGGTTACAGCACCCTGCCCCGAGGCAGATGGAGAGCACGGCGTTCACTTACCTAAGGTGAGAGCGTTAACCTTTGGGGTTCTACAGGAGAAGAGAAAGGGAAGAAGAGAGAGACATTCAATAACCCAGTTCCTTAATCCCATATTTTCTATCTGCAGACATCTTACCCTTCAAGTCAGACATACAGTGCACAGAGGTCCAGCCCAAAGAGCCAGCCGTGTGTTACACATCACCTTTGAAGATACGGTATAGGCCCAGTCAAGACCGGTGCCTCTACGGGAATCAGGTGAGCGTTACAGTGGGCCGATGATGAGTCCCCTCTGATGTCGGAGTTCCCGAAGGTTGGAGGTTAATGGCTCCATTACCAGGGCGAAGATTAACGCTGATAGCGGGCAGCCTTGTCTCGTGCCTCTCTGCAGGTTGATTGAAGCTGATTTTGTGGTGCCTACAATGATATTAGCTTGTGGCTTAGTGTACAGGAGGGAGACAAGCTTGATGAAACGGGCACCCAGTCCCATCCTGGTGAGGACCATGAACATGAACGGCCACTCCACTGAGTCAAACGCTTTTTCGGCGTCTAGGAGGACCGCAACTGCCTGATTTGTGGGGTCTAGTGCCTCGATGACTCCAAACATTCTGCGGATGCCGAAGGTCGTATTGCGGCCTGGTATAAAACCGGCTTGGTCTGCCAGTACAAGAGCAGGCATCAGGGGCATCAACCTTTTGGCTAGAACCTTGGCAAGTATTTTATTGTCTAGGTTGAGCAGGGAGATAGGGCGGTACAAAGCATATTCTTCTGGTGGTTTGCCTGGTTTGTGCAAAAGGATGACATTGACTTCACAGGAGGAGTGAGGGAGAGACCCCACCTCTAACACTTCCTCGTACACAGCCGCCAGGAGAGGAGCCAGGGTGTCCGCAAAGGCTTTATAGAATTCACCCGTTAGGCCGTCGGGGTCTGGCACCTTGGCAGAGGGTAGGGTCTTTATGGCAGCTCTAATCTCTTCCTGTGAAATCATCTCATTCAGAGGTTCACGCAGATGTTGTTCGCCCAGTAAAGCTCTGTGTCTTTAAGATATTCCAGGGGGACGTTTGAGTCTTTTGGGAGTTTACCACTGTAAAGATCTTGGTAGAATTGGCAGAATTCATCTGCAATCTTTTCGTCGGTGTGGACCACCTCGCCTTGCTTGGTTCGAATCCTCTCGATTTGGGACTGTTTGTTGACGGCTCTGATTAGGTTCACCAGCAGGGCCCCTGGTTTTTGGCCCTCGCCGCATTGACGGACTTGGCTGGTGCGGCTTAAGAATTTGACCTCCCGCTCAGCCGCGGCGTTGAATTTTTGCAGTTCCATTTTCAGAGCTGCAGCTGACTCTGGGTCGGCCGTGTTCGTGATCTGGGTCTCAAGAAGCTTTAATTTGTCTTCGCTGGTTTTAAGCTCACTCCTAATGAGCTTGAGGATACCGTTTTCTTTGGCGTGGCAAACTCCTCTAATGAAACACTTGAATGACTCCCAGATTGTGCATGCTGAGGGGACCGAGGCCAAGTTGGCCTCAAGAAACACGTCCATCTCCTCCCTTAGTTCAGCGGCGAAGACTTCATTGCGTGGCACGCCCATTTTGAAGCGCCAGCGCTGTATTGGCGGCGTGGGGTTGGATGGCTTGAGGTTAAGAAAAACAGATGAGTGGTCTGAGAGCGTTCTCGGATGAATACAACACCAGCCACACGACAGAGGGCCATTTGTTGAGATGAAGAAATAGTCGATCCGGGAACTAGTGTTGTGGACTGCAGAGTGAAAGGTGAAATCTCGCAGCTCCCCATTTGATACTCTCCAAACGTCTTGAAGATCAAACGCTTTGCACATTTCCTTTATTTGAAGACTAGCCTTAGAGGACGGCTGCTGTGTGGCCTTTGATCTGTCTCTTATAGGGTCCAGAGTGGTGTTCATGTCCCCGCCCAAAATAATTGTAGCAGGGTCGTGAGTGGAGAGCTGAGACAACACCCAACCGAAATTGTCAGGGCCATCCACATTCGGCGTATATGAATTAATGAAAGTCATTTTCTGACCTGCGATGATGCCGCACACCAAGATCGCCCTCCCTTCGGTGTCTTTTGCCGTATGCAGCAGACGGAAACTGAGCCTCCAGTGTATGAGAATAGCAACTCCTCTCGAGTATGTAGAGTAGGAAGAGAAGTATCTGTGGCATCCCCAGCTCTTGGCCCACTGGTGGTCTTTCCCCGGGGTGAGGTGAGTCTCTTGGATCAAGGCCACGTCCACTTCGTGGCGTCTGAGGTAATGCAACATTTTTCTGGTTTTCGCTGGGATATTGCCGCCTCTTATATTCCATGTTAAGACATTGAATGGGGCGAGTTAGTTTTTATATCGGACCACTTTACTATTCCAGTGGACAGCGATGGACTGGTTGTACTTGGGCCAGTTCCAGGGGCAGTGCACAGAGGAGGGGAGCCTGGCCATGGCGATGGCGCTGACAGTGGGCAGGACGCAGGAGGGGAACAGGAAGGTCGGGGACAAGCAGCGCTGAACATTCCCAATGAACTCTGAGGGCTTGGTCTACGGGCTAACCCCAACAGGCCCAAGACGTTACTCTCCTTAGGGTGGGCAACCCCCAACTGGCCCACCGAGAGGTCCCTCAGTAACCAACAAACAACCCAAGTGGTCCATGGAGTTACCATCCCGAGGAATGAATCTCCGCCACGGCAGGAAAATCTCCACTTAGGAAGGGAAAGAGGAAAGAGAAAAAGAAAAAGAAAGAAACAACTTAACAGAAGCTGTGCTAGTGGCGCACGGGGCCTCCCAAGTGTCCCAGCCCCGTCTTCGCTAGGTGTGTACGTTCCGGCATACTCTGTGCTGCAAGATAGATTCAGAGCCGCTGCACTGAATCACCACTTAGGGAGGAGCCCTGGGGTTTCTGTCCCTCTGAGGTCTGGGGCGAGCCTGGTTCTGATCTGGGCATCCCAATCGGTCTAAGAATAGATCTGCTTCATCCGGGGTTTGAAAGAACTGGACCTTTCCCTCGTGCTGCACTCTAAGGCGCGCTGGATAAAGCATTGAGTACAACAGTTGGCTGTTACGGAGTCTCTGCTTGACGCTGGCAAAAGTATTCCGTTGTGTCTGCACTGAGGGGGCGAAGTCGGGAAAGAAGTGTATTTTGTCCCCTTCGTGCCTTAGATCGCCTTTTTCTCTGGCAAGCCGGAGGATGGAGTCCCGATCTCTGTAATTCAATAGCCTCGCTATTATAGGCCTGGGCGGGGAGCCCGGTGCTGGTCGCGACGCGGGAACTCTGTGAGCCCTCTCAATAATGAAAAGGTGGGACAGGGCATCGCGTCCAAATAGGTTGATGCAAAGGGACTCAACAAATTCTTCCATTTTCTCCTGTGTTTGATGTTCTCTCACTCCCACTATCCGTAGGTTATTCCTTCTTGAACGGCCTTCTAAATCCTTGCATTTGGCAATGGTTGTTTTAATTTGAGATTCCAGTTGAGAGACTTTGTTGGTTAGAATTGTTGAACTGTCATATATATTGGACACTCTCTGCTACATATCATTCATTCGTTCAGCATGGGAGTCCATACGATGTTGCAGGAGGTCGACTTTAGACGCCAGACCATCCATTTTATTGCTCAGATTGCCAATGCCAGCCTTCAAGTCAAGGAGGATTTCTTTGATTTTGGCAGAGTTGCCAATAGAATCTTCTTGTTGAGACACTGAAGCTAGGTCTTCCTGGGAGAGGGGTGCCCTGAGGGTCGAGCCGCTTTCAAAGTTGAATTTCCTCTGGGACTTGTCAGCCTTCCCCATCGTGACAGCGGGAGTGGGAGTGCCTGTCGTGGGCTGCTGGTGGCTATATCTAGCGCACCTCGAGGGCCTTTCACTGGACTGGACTGGACTGGACGCAGCTTAAAGTGGATGGCGGTCTTGCTGGTTTATGAGGGGAGAGGCTTCACCAACCAATATTTGTGGGTAGTGGGAATGGATTATGTGGTCTTCAATGGGGGTGAGGTTCCCCTTCCAGCGTTGTTGGCTCCCCTGAACCAGGATGAGGCTGCCCACCCCAGTGAGGTGGGTCCCAATGTGGCCTGTTGCATGTTTGTTGCAAGGCCCAAGTCACAGATATAGCAGGGTCGGGCTGGACCTCCTCGGGGCTTCTGCGCCGTCCTCGTGAAGGAGGGCCTCCCCCGTCACTCAGCCCACTGCTACTCGGCCAGCTTGCGGGAGGTCGGAGGCGGGGGTGGTCGTATGCGGGACCGGCTCCCTGCGGGGAGAGATGTAAACCTCCCCCCCCAATCCTTACCTCTGCGCTCGCACAGCCTTCCCCTCGCCGAGGCCTGTGTCGCCTTGGGTGCTTATGTGACTTGGAGGGGGCTCCCAGCGCCCAGCTCGGCTCCCGCTGCTGGGCCGACGTTGTCCCCTGCAGGCTTGGAAGAGTGTGGGTGAGGCCGAGGGGGGAGGTGGCCTTGGTGCCGTTGGAGGCGCCGTCTGTCCGCCGGACCCTATAGGCCCTCCACCCGAGAGACGGCCCAGAGCAGGGGGGGAGAGGTGGATTGCCCCCCACCGCCGTTGTGCTTCCCGCTCAACGGCCCACAGTCCTGGAGCTGGATGCCGGAGCCGGCGCGATGGAAGCGGGCGGAGACGAAGTGAAGGAGCAGCTGATCCTACCACGGGGCGCCGTCTCCCCCGAGGCCGGCGACGTCTGCCTGGGTAGCTCGTGGCCACAGACTCTGCCCGAGCGCTGGCTTCCGAAGGGGGGTGGGAGGAGGGGGCCCAGGCCCTCGCTGAACCGCTGTCTGCATGCGGTCGCCACCGATGCTGGTTTGTTGTCTGCCCCGGGGAGGAGGACCAGGTTGCCTCCGGAGAGGGGGGCAGGGCTCAGGATGGCTGTCGCTCCACAGGCCAGCTACGCGGGGCACTGAGGTAGAGCCGCGTGGGCCGGATCTTGGCTTAAGAGCACCGATTCGGCTCCAAATTTCACCGATATGTTGCTGTGGAGCCCAGAAAGACAAGGATCTGCAAAATGGCATACAGATTCACCGGGAACTGGAGGATTCTGAAGGATTAATGTGGGGCGAAGCCGGAGCCTTAGACCACGTCAGCCATCTTCGATGGCCCTGTAGCGCCCTCTCCACATATCAAACATGTATAACCACATTTGAAAACATTGCCACTGGCTAAAAGCACACTTAGCAGTAAATAAAAGATGCATAACTTTATTTATACTAATTTATTCATGCATAATGCATATGATGTAGGCAGAAGGCCATGTATGCACACGACATATGGGACTTTGGGCTCAGCCTGGGTACTGCATTCACTTGATAAATGTCACTGGGTGTTTGTGGCTTGGGGGTTAGCCCCAAGTAGCACAACATTAAGTGATAGGGTGGTGGCCTTTCTAATAAGATCTGTTGCACATTTTACGACAAAAAGCCCCACCATTGGTAAAATGATGTGTTGAAACAGGAGCAAGACATCATTACTACACTTGACATGCAGCTACAAGAGGACGTAAAAACCAGGCAAATAACAGACGCAGAAGTTGTAAGCGAGTGTAAGTTAATTGTGAATTCTGTTTCTCATTGTACATTTAATGCTAACCTCTAAACTATGTCTCCTAACTCTAAACTCCAAATGCTGTCTAAAATCTAGCTGTCTAAACTCTAATGTGTAACTCTTCTTACCTCTCAATCTGGAATCCCTAAACTAACTGTAAACTCTGAAACTAAAAGTAAATTGGAAATTGGACTATATACTGAAAATACTTTGTTTTATAATCTCTTCTCCATGTATAGAAAGAAGAAACTCTGTTAGTTTGCTGCTTATACAAATCCACAATGTCCACCAATCTGTACCAAATTGTGCATAGTTACCTGTTAGTGCCCTCTGGACATTACCGGATACATGACATTTGAACACCCCATGCCTGGATTTCAGCCCCCTTCACGTATGAGACGGTTGCCTGAAATGGGAGAAACGTCAATGTTGTCGCAGAAGGACCGGACACAGAACAAAACTCATTGAAAACCAAATTTCAAGGCCCTAGGATGCACAGTTTCTGAGATGTTGCACCGCAGCGTACTGCACAGCAGGGTGGGTGACAGGTGGGGAAATCACACAAAATGATGCTCTGGGTTATGTCAGCCAGCCACATGTGCCCATTCTTAGTGCAGTTTAGTTCAGAGTGCAAAGCACATGAAGTGATAAGCGACTCTGAACAGCGACGTACAGGATCATTGATTTTAAACAATTGATGAGAATGTTATCATGTCTGTCTACAGAACCTGTCCAGAGAACGGGTACTTTTCGCTAGTAATTACTATATAAATCCTTTTTTCATTTTCTCTATGATGGAAAACAGGAACCATAACAAGGAACTACAAGCATTGTTTCAGGTCACTGTGTGATAGGATGTTTGCACAGATGCAAGAATTGTTTACCCTATGAAAACACAGGAGCCTGCAATCACCCATGGCCAAGTGGCCTTGGCACCTACCCAACAACAGCCTCCACTACGCAGCCTTCATAACTGTGGAATTAAATTAATAGAAGATTCTCTTTTTTGTGGTTAAAGAAAATTCATGTTACATTATTTATAATTCTTTGGAATTGAAATTATATTATAGTCAGGGTCTATAACTCAGTATTGCATTCTTTTAAGGCCAATAAATATACTTGTTCAGGCAAAATAATGTATCCAGCTGTTGTAACTGACGGTGTAATCTTGTCTGATCAGACCAATACTACGTTCTTGCAAAGTTGTGAAGGTATTTGTTTTAAATTCTTTATACTATAGAAGAGCATTTGGAAGTTGCAAACACATTTCTTTTAATTATATAAACACATGAGAATGCGCTGACATGCTCTAACAGAGTATGTTGTCTTCGTGTCACCCAAGACAATACTTTGCACAAAGAGTCTTACAATTTCCTATAGGGAAGAGACTGCACTCTGTGGCTGTTGTTAAGTGTGTTTTTAATATTTAAAACTGGACCATGTAAATGTTGCTTGCAAAGTTACAAAACAATTGAGAGCATTCTGAGACTGTAACTGAGAGTGTCATCTTTTTGTGTTTAGAGCAAACACGAGTTGCTTGTGAAAATGCACATTAAAGTATTTACTTTACTTTTAGTAAAGACATTGCATTAATGACTTAAAATGATTGAATCACAGTAGTTTGGCCAGAGGAACTATGCTTTGCCTCCACAGAACATTTCTGATATTGCAGGAGGAGATTCTGTTAAGTGAATGTAACTCACTGCTACACTTCATTTTCACCTGACAAAACAAATGGTGCCTGCAATATTGAAATACATGAACATGATGGGCTTTTTATGAGTAGTGTAATTATGGTAAAACATCCTGTATTTATAAAGTCTGCATGTGTGACAGTTCTGCACAATTTTGGGTTCGAAAACCCATACCCAAATATGTGCCTGCTTTTGTATGAAAGTAATTATCTTGTCTAAAAAGCATTACCAATTGTGGTATTATCCCTCAGATATATGGGCAATAATACTATACTATCCAAATGGGGTCCAATGAGACTCGAAAATTCAGAATACATTTGCAGTCCAGAAGGCACAGAATAAGCCATATAAAATGCTGTTACCACATGTGATAACAGTACTTCAGTTTGGTATTTTCCCTGGAGGGAATACTGCCAAATTCACACTGAGGTCCTTGGGATGCTTTCTGCACAATAGAGTTAATTCAGTAGCTGCTACTTAATGTATCATCTTTTTTTTTGGCCAGACCAATTTCTAACTGTTTTCAAAGTGGTAATATATGTTGAAGTGTTTGTATGAGGCAAGAGATCACATTCATTGGCTGTAACTGTCAATAGAGTTGTTTTCTTTCCAGATAAAATACTTGTTCCTTGTCAAGTTGCAAACATATTCCTAAAACCCTTCTTAGGTATTTGGTGATTGTTACCAATTGTATGGTATGTTTGTGACCAGTTCAAATACTTGTTGTTTGCAAGTTTGTGAACAGCAATCTAGAAATTATTTTTTAACTTACTGCACATTTTCTATCACCCCGGCTTTTACGTTTTATTGTGCTAAAATGGTGCCGTCCCTAAGTTATGGCCTAGAGGTCATTCTCTATGAACTGGGATTCTTCCGGAACACCCTATGGGGCATAATGCGAAAGAAAGTCCTAGGGCTGGCACTATGTGTACCAATCTGTATTATTCGCATGAATTGGGGCACATTTCTCTCGAATCTCTGGTGCTCTACATGCTAAAAGGCACAATCCTCCCCCTTCTAGTCTATTCCAGGATTTAAATAGAAATGTGTATGCTAAGAAAACAGATTCTTTACATAAATGTACTTACCAATTTGATAGGGTTTTGGAGGGTATAGACACTGATATTAATGAATTACAGCATTTGCTCAAGTGCTTTGAGTGAGTGTTGTCTCGCTGTGTCCTAATGAGCACCAGAGCAAACTGTAAAATCGGTCGTGAACGAGGTTTTCTCCACATTGCCATAATACTAATTCCTTTCAGTGTTGGCTGAGCATAGGCTCTTCCTTTATTCTATGAGCTTCATTCATTCTATTGGTGGCTGAAGCAAGACCTGCCCCCTAGAAGCCAGAAACTACAAAAACAACGAGCCTTTGGTGCACACATCGGCCCGAGTGCTTCCAGCAAGTGCTGCCTCGCGGTCCTGCAGCCCGCTTATAGTCAGGTATAAATATCAAACGATTTTATTTCAACTGTATCCAGATTGCTGCACTTCCTAAAGAATTTGTGATTTATAAAGCAATAGTTGTCATCTCAAGGGTGAAATAAAGCAGAGCAATGCCACAAAAATCTAACGCAAAAATGGCGGTTATAATCCGTGAAAAGAGAAGACGCTGTGCATGTCTGCTAATGAACAATTGTCTGCAAATAATAAGGGTGTGGTGGCTCTAAAAAGAAGGAAGGAGAAGTTGAAATATATCACATGCTCAAGAAAAAGGGGAACATTACAGCGTTCTTTCCTGTCGAGTCACGTGTAATTGCTGGTGACACTTCCTCCTCAGCGGGAATTGAGATAACAGGGACACATACTGAGGAGATTGTTGACTGCCGGTATCGAAGGGGAGGCAGACACTGCCTTTGATAATATTGACAATGATTAATTATTAGAGCTCTGCTACTCTCTCCAGGAGAGTATTGCAGCAGCAGCTGAGAAACCTTTACTCCATGTGACTGAAGGATTGCTGGTTGATATAATCAGGCAAATGTCAGAAGGAGACCTGATCAAAGACAATTTCAGCATCCACAAATCTTTTTCCACAACTAGATTCATTAGCTTCAATTGAAGAAGAGGATGTTGTCATTGATCCAATTGCAGAAATTCATTCATGTATGGTTATGCTGCAATTCGCCATGAAAATATTATTAAAACTTTGTGGTAAAATGTATGAAGATTTGACATCGGATTTATCTCATAGGTGAAAGACTTCATCTATCAATGCCACGAATAAGGAACATTTGGCTAATAATGAAAACGCATTGGTATGTCAGTATAAGGAAGACAATGATGCATCACAATACAGGTCAGTAGATGGTGGCCAGACACTTGAATGTGTGAATATTAATAAGACAGACACCTCTGGTGCTTCCAAAATATTTCTGTCACGCAAACAAAGGAGTTTGGCAACATGGAAGAATGTGATGTCTAGGAAAAAGTCACAAGACCATTTTAATCAGATGCCACCAACCCCTGGTAAAGGCACAAGGAAATCTAGAAAGGAACTTCTGCGTAAGAAGAAGCGACAAGCTGAGAATAATGGTGCTCTAAATAGCTGGTTATTGAATAACGTAAAATCTGTTACCAGCATTCAAATGGATGAGGTCCCTGATGTTCCTGGGTGTGACCCGGAAATCTTGAGGTCCAAGAGTGGAGCAGAAGCTGAATATAGCTCCACTACAGAATGTTACAAACCAGCAACACTCAGTACACAGATTCAGTCTGTACCAGTTAAAGGTTTCAAGCTTTCTATATGTACGGTGACCCTAAGACTATCACTATAAAATCAGAAGCTAGAAACTGCTAGCTGAATCGGTCATCTTGTATGCAAGTCATGAAGCAAATTCCACCACTGCGAGTATTAGTGTCTGAGGATTTTGAATTTTTTGTTTTGTTGAAAACCACTAACCCTAATGTTACACAAATCCACTGCAAAGCTAGAGCTACGGTGAAATTATTCACAATTATAGAACACAGCTGAACTAAGTGTGAAGTTGAAAGTGAATGTTGATGAGAATGATCAAAATATTCCATCAAGCTTACCACCACACAGACACATTGCAAATATTGGGGGTAGATGGTAAAAATAGATAATCTCCAATGAGAAGAGGCTGGCTGGTGCATTGTCTACACATCCCGGGAATTCAAATTGAGACATTTTGAAATCATTTTGATATCAAATCCTGGACACTGGTGAAGGCCACAATAATTTCTCCTTATTAATTATGGCTACAGTAATATGCCCACAGTAATTGATACTGGACATGGACATTTAGTTAAATATGGTAACAAGGCTGCAATCTGTGGTTGTTTCTCTGTAAAGAAAAAAAGTATAATTTGTTATACAACATATTTTGAAAAATATGATTACTTACAGTTGTACATATAAAGTTACTTTTTGATGCACATACATAGAACATTGCATGTACTATGTTTGGTACGACATTTGTGCATGGTACATTGTTGTTTTATTAACATAGCAATCATTGGGTCAGTGGAAAAAAATATATAGTGGATTGAAAGAAAACATTGTATACAGTTACACTTTATCGCATTTACATGGTTTTAAAGTTTACTTCTTACAGAACATATGTTTGTGTTTTAAGAAGTTAGATACCCATTGAAGTATTCTAACGAAATGCATTTTAAAAGTACTACTGTACTACTATGGATGTATTATGTAAGTATGAGTGTGAAAGCATGTTTGAAGTGTATTGTAATGGAAGGTATGTTTAAAGTAGTTAGATACACATTGCCATCCATATTCCAACTGTTTATTCTAGTTATTAAGATGTATTAGTTTACTTTAATGAGTACTTTGGGGGTGCAGGAATATTAAGTAGGCATTTATTAGATTTGCTGGTAACCTATGTTTTTGAGTAACAGAAGTGGCATTACATTCAAACCAACTGCATACATGCTATAAAAATATATTGCTGTGTAGCAAGAAAAGAGTTTTCTTTGTTCGGTAGCTGTTTTTGGCAATCTTATTTTTCTGTAATTTGTGAGAAACCTGAGGGTTTCCTTGCACCTACTTCCGTTGGGTCCTCTTCTCAGGTGGCCATGGAAAGGCCATCACTTATGGTCCTGACCTTGGGGGTGGGGATACGAGGGAGGATCACCTGGGCAGAGGGGACTTGACAATTATTGAGAGGATATCCGCATGTGAGGCATGGTGTCCCCCTTTTTCTTCATGAGAGCCAACTTCACCCTCCCCCTGCTTTTATAGGCTGTTGCAAACCATCTCCCCTCATTTGCCTCATTCAGACCATTATAGTAACTGGATGAGGAAGAGGCGACTAGGAGTAGTGCACACTAACATGTCATTTCACCACGCTAGTACTGAGGTGAGGAAGAGGCCTGTAAACTGTTTTAAGGGGCAGACATGTTCATAGTGCTCCACTAATTATGGTCAGGCAATTGGGATTGTTGACTCACACCTGCAACCTGTCAAATGGTTACAGGTGCATAAAAGCTGGGTCTGACAAGTTTGTGAGAGAAACCAGCAGGAGAGAAGCCAGGCTGAGCGTGGGCCTGAGGAGAGAATTCTGTGCAGAATGTGGAGGCTGTGTTGGGTTCTGCAGGAAAGCCAGGATGCTGGCAAGTACCGACAAGGAGCGGTGGAGCCGAGGCCTGGGTGGGCCATGAGAGGGATGCAGAGGTGGGAACCTCATTGGTCAGGTGACAGCAGCAGGAGCTGCAGGCACGGAAAAGATCTGCAAGTTACCATCAGCATCTGTGGCAAGCGAGCGGAGCTGCCGGCAATCCACAGAGAGAAGTTGAAGTGCGAGCGGAGCGGCTGTTAGGAAGCCAAACTATATGCGGAATGAATGAAAGAGTATGTGAAAGATGCAGTAAACCCAAAGCAACGGGTTGTGAGGAATAATACAGACAAGATAAACTGTAGGCAACAGAATAAATGTTCCAAATCATTGAATACCAAACTAAATGAAGATTTTGCAAAGCTATCAACAGATGACACGTTTGTGTGAAGTACATGTACAGTATATAGAAAGCAAAGAATTAATCAAATGGAATGCAGTGAAAAGCAAGTCTGGAATATTGCTGAAATGTATGAAAGCAATCTGGTGAAGCAACAAGAGCACCACAAAGTGAACTGTAAGCGAAAACACATTGTGGCAAAGTCAAGAGACTAGCAAAGAGGAGAAGATATTGTGGCAAAGCCAAGAGGCCGGCAAGGAAAACCCAAGTGGGTATGCACCAGCAGACTGTTACAGATAAAGAAGAACCTGTGTGGTCTAGAAAGCCTAGGGTTACTGATTGTGCCACCTGTAATGGGTGGACCGTGTGGTTCAAAAACTGTGTCTAGACCAGGCATAGCCTATTTGTGAAAGCCAAAGAACTATACAGTGAGCTAAGGCAAGTGGATGAAAGAGATTGATGAAGTGAAGCAAAAGAAAGAAATCTGTATAAACTGTCAAGAAACCACAAAGGAGTGTAAAGTTGATCTGGAACTGGTTTTGAATATCAAGAGATTGAAACTAAGTACAAGTTGTCAAACTGAAGTCTTGGTGAAGGGAAACCTGGGACCTTATGAACTGTGTTGCTTCTTAAGGAAGGGAACATTGAAGCCCTTTTTGGAAGGGTGTAGTCTTCTTGGGGAGGGAACCCCGAGACTTTGTGAAACTGTCTTAAACTTGGAGAAGGGGAGCTGGAAAGTAGGCCAGGAGCTGGGAGAAGTTCAGCACTTTAATTGGAACACTATTTATTTTCCTCCTGACATACATACATATGGTTTAGCTTTAGTTTTGAGGGCAAGTATAGGTTTTGGACACAGACTGACTTTTTAGTTGAGTTTCCTGAATCAGACTTTCCTTGTGCTTCTTTAGGTAGGGAAATTCAACCTTAGCATAAGGCAAGTTAGGCCTTCAACCATCCTGACATTTAAATTAATAAACCATTTTTGGTTGAACTTTTAATCTGTTGTCTGTGTCTTGCTTCATGATGCCTTCACACATTGGACAATAACGTTAGTTGGTATATATGGTAATGTTTAAGTAGTGTCATTACCATAGTTTGATGTATACTGTAGTTGGAGCAGTTATTAAAAAGGGAGTCAATAAAGATTTGTTATGTGTCGGGTACTGAAGTATGTTAACTACGTTGTCAGTATATGGTGTGTTATAGCAGTGGTTGAAAAACACGAGTATATATAAGGACTATATTGAAAGGGAAAATATGCACAAATGCATTGGCATTTCCACCATGTTTCTGTGCATTTGAAGTAAGGAACACGCATCTACAAAATATTGTAGGAACTGTTTTAAGTGGCACTTGATGTAATGAAGTGTTATATTTTGCCACTATATGGAATGTGGTAGTAACAGGTTTAAAACACTGTACATTTATATGTAAGGAAAGCTGATGCGTTTCAGTAATGCCTACTTTGACTTGTATTTTAATAAAAAACATACAGGGCCTCATTACAAGAAGGGCGGATTGGGTTTAACGGCGCCGGTAATGGTGCCGGCACTGATAAACCCATACCGCCATATTACGAGGTTCCCTCGCGGGACACGTTTTACCAGACGTCCATAGCAGGTCCCGCGAGGGGACCAAGGAGCTAACAACGGGCCCGTTATTAATGGGCCCGTTGTTAGCTCCCTCCCCATTCCCATTGAGCCCTATGGGGGCTCGAATGGGAATGGGGAAGGACCGGGTCTGGGTTCCCTGAACGAGGAAATACCGAGCCTCCAAAGTCGGAATGGCCTGGTATTTCCCCATTCAGGGAACCCGGACCCGGACACGATTTTGGAGGCAGCCCTGCCCTTATTAAGGGCAGGGCTGCCTCCAAAGTCGTAATGAAGCCCACAGTGTATAGTTGCAGCAGTAGCAACAGAAATGTTAATATGTCTGTAAAGGAAAGGAGATGCAGTTGCTAAATACTAGTATGGTACGATTAAGTGGTAGTTAATGTGAGCAGGCAGAGAATGGGGGCTGTATGAGCATGTGATAGCAAAGGTTGGAAAGATTTTCATGTATATGTCCGTAAACATGCTGTTCTTTTAAAAATGTATCCTTTTAGCATAATTGTATTGAAAATGAAAAAATACATAAGTTCATTTGGAGCCCCATCATTTGTGACAATTTTTTACAAGTAAGGAAAATGCACTGGCAAATGAATTCTAGAATACCGTCAAGTGGCAGTTGGTGTGAGCAGGTGGAGTATGTTGGCACTACATGTAATTTAACTGCCACTTGATGTCAGTGGTGGACAATCTTGTTAATACATAGCAGTGGTTCAAAAGAGCATATGCTTATTGAGATGTTTATTGTAGGGTAAGCAGTAGCGACCCTGTATATATATATTTAAAAATGTGGTAAAAAAGTACTTTTAAAAACAGAAGCATAACTCTACTATGTCTTCTTAGATGTAGATATTGTTGAATCTGCAATAAGAAATCTGGGACTGCCTCAGAGTAGCTTTTACACCGGGACATATGTACTCTCAGAGTTGAAATGTACACCTGAAGTGTTGAAATTAGTTGACATGGTGTCATGAAAAGCCTCTAGGCGCTTGCAGTAACCTGCACTTGCATTAACCTATTGAGCTATCTTGTGTGTATTTAGAGCTTATTCAAAGAGTGGAGGAAAATGCTGAATCAGCCAGGCCTCTCGATCTGAGTGAGGCAGCATGCTTGCGAGGGGTTAACTGCGAAAGCCCTTCAAGACATAAACATCTAGTTTTTGCAAGAGGCTCTGCGCAGCCTTTGGGAGCCAGGCACAGCCTTGCACAGCTTTGCTCTTCTTCGCCCTGCGAGTCAGGTGCACTGATAACACAGGAATGTAAGGCCTTCCCAAAACAACATACACAGAGCCTGGGAGCCAAGACTGGCTGTTTCTGAGTTGTAACTTTCCAGGTGAAAAGATGTTCTGTCGCATAAAGGCTGGGCCCAGAAGATTCTCGAAGAGCTAGTACGTCATAGTGATTGACATTCAGCCCCTAATAAGAGAACTTTACCTGGGCCAGCAAGGGAGGGACTCATCCTGGGCTGTTCGTGAGACACGCGCACGAAGAGAAACAGCGCCTGGATGACCAGCCGTGCACTAGAGGGCCGAGACTCCTAGCATCACATCCCTGCTCTGGTGCAGGCCTGTGGGGGGCTTGGCCAGTCTTCCCTCCCTTCTCGAGGGGTGCCGGGCACTTTGAGTGGCGAGGGTCCTGGGTGTGATTCAATCGTATTTCCATCCACGATACCTAGAAGTGTAAGATCAATAATTGAATATTCATCTGTGATTGATAATTGGTATTATCCAGCTTGCACTTTCATTCCCATATTATTGTAAAAATGCTGCTTAGTTCTCATTAGACACTGTAGTAATAAATGCAAGAATCAAAGTTTCTGTGTGATTGGCTTTCTTCCAGATTGAGTTCACTGTGCTTCGCATAGATACTTACTTGTGTGGGAGGGTGATTAGGAGTGATTTTATTGCACTAAGGGCTGGCCCCAGGGAAAGTGCGGGTTCCCCCTTTTCACTACACATGGTTACATGTAGAGTTTTTAGATGTGATTGGTGGATTGATGAGTGACTGTTTGAAAGTAGCCAATGACGGGGAGTGTTTCATGAATAAAAGTAAAAGGGTTAGAAGGGTTTGTCCTCTGCAATCTTGTCTGCGATAGTCAGCGGAACCGCACAGGCCATCCGGGTACTTTAATGATGCCCTGCATGAAACATGAAAACAGGACTGCAGAGACCACATAGGTCTGTGGGTTTCCACATACGTTAGGGATTATCCAATCAGGGTTCATAGTTGTGGAGTAGGAGTGAAGTGTACAAGGGCACAGGGTATGAAGTGTTTAATTTCTTGTGTGAAGGGCTGGAAGCATGGCTATGAAGAAGCAGATATTAGGATATTCGGAAATTCATTGGTTTAAGGTATATGCAGGGCACCTTGGCATCTCTGAAAATTTTGGACTTGAAGGAGTGCAGGTGTTATGGTGTGTAGTTTGTTGATTGAACTGCTTTGAACTAGGAGGCATTATTACACTTGTGTGAAAATATTGTGCATTTCAAACATCCAAATATAATAATATTACATTGTGGAGGCAACAGTTTAGGATATGTTACTGGAATATCCTTGCAGTATGCTAAGGAAGATACCTTTAGAAGATTAATGGAACTGTTTCCAGCTATCAAGATTATTTGTTCATGGATTACTCAAAGGAAAATGTGGGTAAGTTCATGCTTGTTTTGTCCACAAATTGAAAAAGCCAGGCTGAATGTTAATAAAGCTGTATGAGATAGAGTAAATTTAATAGATGTTGAACATTTGATTTTTCTTTCCAAGTTCAGAATGCTTTTATAGAGTTTTTGTGAAAGAAATGAAAATGAAAGAAGTCAAATATGCAGTAAGGCATCTGTTAGTAGATATAGTACATAAAAATCAAAATAAAGCATTTGAAGCATTTATTTTTTTGTAAATGTTATGAAAAGCAAATAAGTAAAATATTGCAGTACATCATTTGTTAGTAAATATAGTACATACAACTACAAAATAAGGTTCTTTTTAGAGCCAACATTGTAGTAAGAAAAAAAGTAAATTGAGATAAAAATCTCCCCCTTTATTTTTCAGTGAAGTCTGTGGACCGTTTCAGTGTCCGTGGACTATATAAATGTGGGTAAGTGTGGTTAGTCATTTTTAAGAACGATGTAATATGAGTAGGAAGTGTAAAAGCCATCAAAAAATGGCTACATACCTCCGACACACGTTACACTTTATGTTGACATTTTGTATGGCAGAGAAAAGGGGTTGGGGCAGAAATGTATTACTGTCACCTTTTTTTCTTTGATTCACAAATTGTCTACAATTTTCATTACCATAGAATGTAATGCTAATGAAAATGTTAGATATTCTTATAGAGTCTTACTACTTTAAATATATATATAAAGTAGGTGTAGTCTACAAGAGTGTTTTTTCTCATTCTATTTTTAATTTTTGAAAGGCGACTCTACATGGAACCTTTTTATTTTTTTTGTTTTTAGTTTTTTTGGTATTTTCTTTACAGAGGTAGGGCGGGAAGAAAGGAAGTAAGAAGGGATGGAGAGAAGGGGCACAAACCCCCTTAAGGGAGGGACAGGTGGAACAAGAAAGATGTAGAACCGTCTAAAGAACAAAGGTGGGGCAATCCTTCTCATGTGCCTTTATTACCACCTCAAAGGTGCGTCTGACTAACTCCTTCCTGCAGATGATTGTGTCATAGTACATGCAAAGTACTGTTGACCACAAAAGCTATGTGTCAACAACCTCCTCTAAGGCCTGTGAAATAGCAGGAGGAATCCTCTGCCCCAGTGCAGTGTCCCGAGTGGAGATAGGAGTGGTTGAAGAGGGTGTAGTGAGAAAAGTTATTCAACTCCCGGAGAAGGGGATCGCCTTTCTCAGGGCAGCCGGGTGGAAGGTACAGGTGTGGCGGTGCATGGAGGTAGTGCCAAAGAATTACTGCCCCTTTAGGCCATGACTGAGAACTTTATTTTGCACTCAGTGCAGCGCTAGGGAGCAGCCTGAATCGTTGGCACCCCTCCCACGGTGGTGAAAAACCTCCACACCCATGACTACTTTTGCCCACCCAACATAGTAGGTACTTCCTCCACTACATCATCTTCCTCCTCCTGCATGCCATCTGGAACAGAGCCCCTGTTCCTGTGTCCAGGTCATCCAGGTGGAGGTGGTGGCCCCTGGGGAGAAAGGCGCACCATTGCAGATGCCATTGAAGGAAAATGTAGAGGTTTTCGGATCCCAACAGACAAAAGTCTTGTCTCAAGTTTTGCCAAGTATAGAATGACTGAAGGAAGTGGATGGGTCCCCTTGGAGGAACTGTCTGTGGACTATTGTCCTGTCCGTGAAAAATGGCACCGAAATAAGGCCTTGAAAAGTTGTGAAATGTTTAGAAATCAAATAACAATGGTACAGGGAGCTGTGGAGGGGCACAGTTTTAACTTGAAAGTCTCTAGAGTATCAGGAAATTAAATGTTAAGATATCCACAAAGCACAGATGCTGATCGCGGACATCATGCTGCATGGGCACAGTCACGTGATGATGTTCGGAGATGTCCATGGTGATGTGAAAAGACCGCAGACTCCTGGTAGAGAAAAGTGCATTATAAATTGTCAAAAATGTAAAGAAGCGTTGGCAAAGGTGCTAGGAAGTTTCAACTTCAAAGTCCCCAGACGAAAATTCGATTTAGAGATATCTGTGTAACACGGACACCAATGCTGGACACGTAATTATGCCGCATGGTTGCCATCACAAGATGACGTCCGGGCACCTCCGCGGCCCTGTCACGACATTCGTGATTACAACATGACCCATGAAGTAGCGTGTGTACGGTGTTGTGGTGCACCCATTCAATGGCATTTGCTTACAAATTAAAACCACAGAGTTCACTCCACGGACTAGGCGGTACGCTCGTGAACTCTAAAATATCCATACCGCATCACTATGGATATCAAAATGGTGTTTTAAATTATTTTTTTTTACATACAGTGCAACATTCTTTTTTTATTTACATTCAAAATTTAGAAATAAAACATTTATGGGACTTAAACATACATATTATATTTATAATTATTTATTTTAAGAAAAGAATGGGGAATCAGAGTGTGAAACAAAAATAAGGCAATTTGGAGGTTGTACGTTTTCATGATTGGGAGAATTGGGGATTTATTATTCCAATGTTCTGGCAATGATTGGGCTGATTGTTCAGGAAAAGGGTGACAGGTACATGTGTCGCAATGAAAATCAATATTACGTATTACATGATTCTTTACATAATTTGATTGCTCAGAAACTTAATTTTTTAAATCAAACATTTGTCTACATAATTATTAATTTTGGTTTCAATACTGTCCAATTCTCCCTCATTGGTATTAACACATATTTCCTCATGATAATTGTTCTGTTCTGGATGTTTCCTTCTTGGACTTTTTGAAGAATAAAATACATGAAAAAGATGTAATTTAGTAACTGATTGTCAACTTGCATTATTCCAGTGTTTTTTAAGATATATGTGTGTATTTACCATTAATACATTGTTCATTGGTCACATCATATTAAGGGAAGTACTCCTCCAGCCATTCAAGTGTGCTTGCAATTTCTGTAGAAATATGGAATTAGTAATTCAGTTATTAAACAATTACTAAAAATGTAATTAGTTTGTATGAAAAAACATTTACTATAAAAGGGAAGGGAATATTTACTTAAAATGTTCAAAGAGTTTGTGTTCTTGTGCTGTGTCCTTGTGCTTCAGTTCCTAAGAGGTTTCAAGTGCATTGTTTACATAAGGTGTACAGTTATGTTTAGTATTTGGTATAATCCATAACATTTTATAATGTGTACAACTTTTTGTTTACATTTGGAGACTTACAGGTGTGTGCAAATATATGTTTGGGTTGTATTAATTGTTTGTAATGTCGGTGTATGTAAATTGTTTGTGTGAAAAGGAATCCAAAAAATGGTGTTGTCCCCTGTATTTTTGAGTGAATTGCTGTCACCTGCTTCTATGTAGGTCCACTGACGGAAGGTATAGTTCGCTGACTTTGAATCTGCTCCATAGTAGGTAGACGAATTGTTTAATGCAAATGATGTTTATAGTACTTTCATATGTATTAAAAGAGGAATTATTAATTACTTCTATATATTAAAACCATTGCAATTCAGTGACACAACTTCGTTAAAGGGACATTATGGTTAAGTTGCACTAATTCAAACCTATTAAATTCAAATTAAAAAAACTGTGTTAAAGGCAAATTATCGTTACAAGTAAAATCCCAAAACCCAAGAAATTCACCGGTTATGGTGAGCTATGCAACCATAACTCGCACCACCACCATGCATTGCTAAGACTAACACCCAGGACATCAAAGATGACATAACAAATGGCAACATTGATGATATCACTGATGATATCACATATTTTTTATTATTTATTTATTAGCATCTAGTTTCTAATTGAAACATTTCAGCTATTTTATTTTTACGTCTATTAAATTCAAAAAGAACAAAATTAAAATATTACAATATATCCATGACCAACAGTGCTTTAATGAGTGACTATAGTTTCAATTTTTGTGAAGAAAATCTTGACAATTTCCAATAAGGCAAAAGTCACTGAAGTTCTGGTCCCTAGTAGTAAATGAGACCAGATTTCCAACTCTGTTAGCGCCCTGTATTCTACAAAAATTGTTTTCATCAAATGTACTCTTGCATCCTCAGTTTCTGTGCAGTTCATGATGAGGTGGTAGAGCGATTCATGTGGATGCAATCATAGTCTAGATTGGTAATCCCTACTGGTTGCTGGTTTCCTGGCCTCAAGCAGCTCCATGGTTGGTAATAAGTTCAAATGTATTCTCAAGAATTGAGAATGAGCAGAATTAGACAGGAATTTTTTAAGGTAGGTTAGCATAGTTCCTCGTCTTCTATTTTCCATACAATGTTTGCTGTATAGCTTGTATTCAGACACCGTGTCTTGTGTGTCGATCCAATCTTGATCGAATAGAGCTTTTTTGACACTCTCAGGATTTTCTATTAGAAGCTTGTTTTTTCCTGCCAATGTTACTCAAAATTCTGGTACATTTAGAACATCATTCTTCAAAAAGTGATGACTTCCCAAAGGAATTGCTTGATTGAGTAATGTAAACCTTCCTTCAATTGGCGGTGCAAAAATGTTTTCATAGAAGCAGAGGCTCTTCCCGACTGTTTGTACGTATAATGATGGTAAATCCAACTCTCTTCTAACGATGGCGACTGGCATGGATTTGGGTAATGATAAAACATATCTCCAAAATCTTACTTCGAGTGCATTCCAGATTTTCCAGTGCAGAGATAAAGAACTTTCGGAACCATATGTCAATTTCGGTGTTACTTTTGTACGGTAGAAGGTGATGATGGGGACAAGTGTACATTTACAGAAACTTTTTTTATGATCTTAGCCTACACAGCAAAACATTTTGTTTTCCTGTTCAACACCATCTCATGGTGGATATCTACAACACTGTCATTTATTGATACTCCCAGGTATGTCATTTGGGTTATCACTGGTATTCTTTATCCTTCAATGAACCAGCAACCACCTTCCCTTTCATCCCTGATTTCCTTCCGAAAATCAATACACTCGATTTTGAGGGTTTATCTTTAAGTCATTTTCAGCTAGAAACTTGGATCAAGCCTCCAGTTGATGCTGCAACCCTATTGGTGTTTCATCAATTATCATTAGGTTGTCCGCCTATAGCAATCTATTGACCTGTGTTCCAGAATTAATTGGAGGGAAACATCAAGTATTTACAAAAGAGACTTCAATGTCTGGAATATACAGGTTAAAGATAGCTGGTGTTAAGCGGCAACCTTGTTTTAAGCCAGTCCGGGTAATGATTGGATCAGTTGGATCGCCTGTTTATTTAGTCTTATACACACTGTAGTTCCGGTGTGAAGACTCATTATGGCTTCCAAAATGTCACTAGGGCAGACCCAAGCTCCAAATTTATTCCATAGAGTTTGGCGATTAACCGAGTCAAAAGCCCTAGATAGATCGACTGATGCCAAATATAGTTTCTTGTTGTTTATCTGCGCAGATCCTAATTTCAGCAGGTTTATAAGAAACAAATTTGCGCTGTTCCAATGCCTCTTTCGAAGCCTGACTGCCACGGGTCTCGATGTTTATTTAGTTGCAGCCAGTTAGTTAGTTGCCTCAACACCAGGACTGCAAATATCTTCCCCATAATGTCCAGAAAGGCGATAGGTCTATAGTTTCCTGGTAGAGACCTATTGCCCTTCTTGAAGATGGGTACTATGATAGAAGACCTCCATGAAGCCGGTATTTCCTTCCGTAGCTTTATAAATTCAAACAGATGAAACATAAATAATGCCCATTCCTCTGGATTTTTTTCCAGGGTAATATTAGTTAGCCCATCTGGGCCACCACCTCTTGAAGAGCTTGCAGATTTAATCAAGGACAAGAAGTTATCCCTGCTTGTATCAAAGTTCCAAGAAACACTTTTCGTACAGTTTGTGTCAATAGCTGCACTCGTTATATTTTTGTTTGAAAAGAGATTACCAAAATAAGTAATCCAATCCCCTGCTGAAATGGGATTCGCTTGCAGGGATAGATGGGGAGCCTCCAGAGAGTTGAGGATCCTCCACATCTGCCCTGAATTTTTAGTAGTTATTAGTTGGAACAAATACTCTGCGTCCGTCTGGACTATGAGATGTTTATATGATTTCAACCAATTTTTTTTACTTTGTTTTGCCTTTTTAAAGTCTTCTAAAGACTTGTTAGATGACATTTTCTGCCAAGCCCTTTTTAGTTGGTTCAATTTCTTTTTTCTTTTGAAAACCACAGGGTCAAATGGGTGCTTATGTCAAAATCCCATTCTTTTCCCCATACTTTTTTTCTCTACATACAGGCAGAAGAAGTTTGGGTAGTCAAGATGCGCTCTTAAGGCCGTTATATTTGCTGCTGTAAATCTAATGCCATTTCTGCCAGGCAATACTGTTAGATTACCTAGCCTAAGTTGTATTGTATTCTTGTAAGGACCCTCCATTACCAGAATCAAAAGGTTATGATCACTTGAATCTGTTTATTTAACTACTAAGGATTTTATGTATGGCTTTTGTTTATCTGAGGCAAAAAAGTAGTCGAGAATCTGCCTCTCAGACCCCACTTTAACATGTTTCATTAGACGGAATGTCACCAGGCGTACAACAATTTAGAATCTCAATATTTCTCATGCTAAGTTCCTTTCTCCATTTCCACCCCCTCAAAGTAGCTAAATCCATGTTCGGTGTAATCTTTTCCACCAAAGTTTGGTCGCTAACAAAATGATGTATTTTAAGGTCACCACAGATTATAATTTTTAGGTTCAAACTAGAGACTCTTATTTTGTCTATTTCGTCAATCAGTGAAGTTCTTGGCCATGGCCCTCATTATGACCCTGGCGGTAATTGGCAAAGGATGCCGGTAAAGGATTACCGGCATCGTTTACCGGTCCGGCCAATTATGACTTGACAATGCGCAATTAACTGCACTGTATGTAATTAATGGTGCCGCTAAAAGCGCCAAGGGCGCGGGCATGCGACCTCCCATGCCGTAAATACCGGCATGGCGCAAAGTGGGGTACATCACGAGTCAGGCGGACATGCAATTAACGCCATTGTGAAGGGCGTAAAGTACCATACCGCTATGGTCCTAATACCAGCATCGTGGACCAACCGTAAACGGCCATGTGCAGTGTTCCCAACTGCCACAGGTGCACACAATCAGCACAGGTGGAGGCTATACAGACTGGGCAAGCACAAAAGGAGCAAACCCCACCCCTTCCCACACCCACTCACACTCTACACGATCCCAATATCACTAGCAATTCTGTGGCTGGAGGACCTGATTGCAGTGGAAGTGCTACAACAACAACAAGAACAACAACAACAGGCAGCACAGAGGAGACGCAGGAGGAGAAGGAGGGCAAGGCAGGGCCAGCATGCCCTACCAGCACAGCCAGTGGCACCACACAGGCAGCCCCCAATCCCACGCATCAGAGCCAGTCCATTCAACTTAACCGCTGAGCAGATCAACACCCTGTACCGTCTGGACCGGGACACCATCACCACCATTGGGGACATGATACATGATGACATTGTCAGCCTGAATGAAACATGCACTGCCATCCCACCCCTACTGAAGGTAGTTGCTGTGCTCCACTTCCTGGCCACAGGCACCTACCAGCACATAGTGGGGCACTTGCATGGCATTTCACAACCATTATTGTCACGTACGCTGAGCCAAGTGCTTGATGCCCTCCTCAAGCACACAGATGACCACATTTCCTTACCACGGTCTGCCCAGGATATCTCAAACACCAAAGTAGGTTCCCATTCACTGGCTGGCATACCTAGTTGCATTGGCGCCATCGACTGCACCCATGTGCAATTGGTGGTCCCACATACCATGGAGGTAGCGTACAGCAACCATAAGCTTACCACTCCATCAAAGTGCAAATGGAATGTGACTCAAACAGGATCAGCACACATTGTTGTGGCCGATTCCCCGGATCTATCCATTATTCAAGGATCCTGCGGAACTCGACAGTACCACGCTACATGGAGCAACATGCAGGGCAGAGATCCTGGCTTATCGGCGAGTTGCATGTCATGCCCATGGTAATGTGATGTGTGTAGGTGACTGACGTATACATGCATACTTCACCTGGCTGCGAGTGCCAGAGGTTATGGAGCATGCTCATGACCCAAAGCAGCCCAGACTGGACCTGACACATGACCACATAATGCAAGATGTAAGCAGCCCTACCATGTAAATGAAGCAGTGTCACAACCATTCCACAGCCATCTGCATGTGCACTGAACGAAATCAGATTGCATCCCCCTCATCAAAATGCAGCTACAAGCAATAACTATGGCCAATACACAGCACCAAACACCATCAATTGAAAGGACAGTCCCCATTACTGCGTACAAAGGAGTCACATGAGGGTCAAAAACATCAATACACCACTACACTGACACAGAGGCCCAACTGAATTGAACGACACCTTTTGTTGTGCGTAGTGATATCATCATGAGGCTGACATCAACGGTGCCAGGATGAAAGCATACAAATCAACGGACATCTGCAACATCACAGAAACAACCACTGTGGACTAACACAGTGCATGGGCACTCACAAGGAACTTGCCCCCCTGCGCCCACTAGTAGATGGCATGCAAACCAGTCCATAAGAGGAATACACACATAGCAGTCACATCGTGTGTCTCCATCCATGCATGGAAATGGGCTTGAAAATAAGAAATACATGCATGCCATGTTGTCACTCAATGAGGTCAAATATGATGTGGTAACTTACACATACATCGTTGGCCACATGCAGATGATGCAGGCTATCTCTTGAAGAGATGGCTCCTTACCACAGTCCGGAACCCGCAGAACAGGCACGAAGAGGACTACAATTGTGCGCATACACGTACCCCTGTGGTGATTGAGCACACATTTGGCCTTTTGAAGGCACGTTTTCACTGCCTCAGCAGGTCTGGTGGGGCACTCCTGTAAGGGCATCAGGAGGTGGGCAAGATCGTCATGGCATGTGTCATGCTACACAATATATGCATCAGGCGGAATGTGCCCCTGCCCCCTGAGGCTGAACTGCAATCACCTGACAATGAGGATGAGGAGGCTGGGGATGGGGCAGCACCTCAGTGACGTAACGATGCACAGGAGGGACGTGCCATGCGTCAGACTCTGATCAACCAATGTTTCTAGCAGACATGGACGGTGGGGGTTACATGGAGATGGCACTCGGGGCACAGGGTGTGTCCGGGACATGGACACTGTAGACTGTTAACCAATTAAGCACACGTACACAATAAGCAATGTCCACACATGTGAATTCTGATTAACCAAGAAGTGTATTGAATAAGCAAAACTAAGTGAACAGGCCCTCCACCCCAACACACCCACTCCCCCCTCAACTCCCCAACACACCCACTCCCCACTGCCCCCTCAACTCCCCAACACACCCACTCCTCCCTCCCCCCTCAACTCCCCAACACACCCACTCCCCCCTCAACTCCCCAACACACCCACTCCCCCCTCCCCCCTCAACTCCCCAACACACCCACTCCCCCAACTCCCCTACACATGGTGTGCAGTACTGTGCACCAGTGGACCACGTGGCACCAGTACACAAGGCTGTGCCTACTGGCATCCCCCTCTCCCAGCACCAGGTGCACCCCTGTCTGATCGCCGCTGGTCCCTGCCCGACCTGCGCACGGGGCTGGTCCTGGTGGAACTGGCAGCCGAGGATGTACTCAGTAGCTCGGATGGAAGCATGTCCCGCATTGCTTGCACCATCTCGGACAGTACGTGCCGCACTGCGGCCAGTTCAGCGCATATGTCCTTTGAGCTGGACTCAATAGCTGACCTCAGGGAAGCAGCACATTCATGCATCTCCTCCCTTGCACTACCACATTCTGTGATGTGCTGTGTCAAGAGGCCAGTGTGCGGCTGCTGGTGCCTTATAATTTCCTGCATCCCCTCCTGGGTGTTTGGGGCTGGGGTGGATGGTTGATGGGTGGCCAAAATACTGTGTTCCTCCTGCACAGGTGTGGTTGGGCTTGGAGTTGCCGGCCACGAGTTTGCCAGAGATAGCCCGTGTATGCTGATGTTGGGCAGGCTGCATGGGGACAGGTGGGGGGAATGGAGGGGGCCAGTGGGGGGAGTATCAACATGCAGCACATCCCCTTCCTCGACATCCGATATTGCTGCTGTGGCAGCTGTTTCCCCAATGGTGCTGCTTGCAGCCAATGCAGTTCCTTCGGCCACCGACACTTGGCTGATGCTGGCTGTTGTTAGTGCCAAAGTTGTGGACATGGAGCACAATGGTGCTGTGGCCTCTGGTGTGCTCTTGGCCATTTCGTGTCGTAGGGGTTTCCTTATGTCCCCTTAAGTGGAGGGCCGGTGTTGTCCCTCTTCGGCGACCCTGGCCTTCTTAGCTGGGGTGGCACCGGTGTCGTCATCGGCGCTGTCTGATTGTGTGCCTGTGGGGGACCGAAGGAGGGAGAGGGTTAGTGATGGGTCTACGGGCATTGAGCATGCATTGTGGTGGCTGCATTGATATGGATCGGTGGATGAGTCACATTGGAGGGAGTGACATACAGGTTATCTCACTCTTGGGTGGGTGATGCATGGAGGCATGTGGGCAGCAACAGAAATGGGGTGCATTATGCATGTGGACAAGGTGATGCTCTGCACTGCCTGTAGGCAGTCTTGTGCTTATGTGTCTGGTGGACCCTGGTATGCATCATTGCACTTCCCATTCATCTGGACATCATTGTGGTGGTATTGGCATAGTTAGATTTGAGACACCTACCTGCATCGGCTGATGACGGGGCTCCTCTCTCCATGTCCCCAGTTCCCTCTATGGACTCCACGCCTATGGTGGAGGCACATATCTCCTCCCATGGCTGGAGTTTTAGGGGAGACTCAGCACCTCCACCTGTCGTCATCCCAAGATTCCTGTTTGCCAACAGTATGCTCCCCACGCGGAGATGTAGATCGTCCCATCACTTGCACCATTGGTTTGGGGTGCGGGGTGTTGTGCCGACAGCACTGACCCTCTGGGGGACCATTGCCCAGATCTGCTTTTTCCGCAGAAGCGCCAGTCGGGTCATCTCTGTTAAGAACACGATGTCTGCATGCTCCTGAAGGGTTTCAGCCAACATGGTCAGCTCCTCTCTTGAGAAGCGCTCTTGGCGCAGCCGATCTCCACTTTTCTTCACAACAATCGGCATCCTGATGTCAGATAGGTGGTGGTAGAGGTGTGTGGGAGTTCTGGGGGTCGGATGTCTCGTGGTTGTGGTGGGTAGCAATGGATTGTGTTTTTAAAGATGGCCGCCGTGCTCTTTCCCGTTCCTGTGCGATTACGCTACTTCTGGATCTGCCTATTTACGGTCACCGCTAATAGCGGTTCCCGCTATTTGCAGTTACCGCTATTAGCGGTGACCGCTAATGCCGATAGCTAGGATGCCGGAGGTGCTATTTGCACTGAATACGATGCCGGTAAGTGGGATTTTTCGGCCTTTAGCAGCATGGCGGTGAATTCATTACCGGCATGGCGCAAAGCTCGTGCCCACGAACTCGTAATGGGCCGCTTTTAGCGGTCTATTGCCAGCACGGACACGATAATTGCGCCATGCCGGTAATGACCGATACCTACCGCCAGGGTCGTAATGAGGTCCAATGTCTGAGTTTAAATTCCAGTAGAGGTTACAAATTAGCCAACCTCCTGGACAAGTGTCATCAGAAATTGTATTATTGGAGAAAAAATATTTTCCAAACTACCTTGACGCTGCAGTCATTGTTCAGTAGGAAGAGTAAGCCCGCCATTGGGCGACCTTTTAGACCTTTAGTGGCTGGATTTAAATAAGATGTAAAGTCCTTGAGTATTGTTGTTTCCCTTAGCCATGTCTCCTGGAGACAAACCAGGTCTGTAGACTGAAAAGGCCTATTACCTTCCCCCAATAAATGTCAGAAGAACTGGTGTTCCAACACTCAAAAACGATATCCGTTAGTCGCTCGTTATCCGCCTTCTCTGGGCATTAGGACTTTTGTGCCAAGGCTCCAGCAAGCCAATCCCAAGAGTCATTTTGTTGCTTTGGCGTCTCACCATTTTGAGAATTTATCGTATTTACACGTTGTGAGTTTTCTACTACAAATCTCAGGTTTTTTAATGCAGGCAAAGGTGAATTTCTCAAGGGTGCAATGGACTTTGCCCGCTTGGACCTTTCAGAAAATGTGTTCTTGATTCGGTGGGTTTAACATCCCTTACTGATGTGTATCTGTCCGTTTCTTGGATAGAAAATCCCCTGCGGGTTAATTGTCGAAGTTCTCCCATAAGTAGACTTTTAACTTTGTGGGAACAAAGGTGCAAAAACACCCAGTCTTTCTTTCGTTTATTAGAAAATTCAATAAGGTCAATGTCCTTTGATCAAATTTGTGTCAAAGCGAGAACACCGTGGAAGAGACTCAGGACATTTTCCCTATTAAGGTATAAATCATCCATTAAATGTAGGATTCTTTCGAGGATCAGCACAGTCTTACCCTCAGTTCTTTTCTTTGATCTCTAACTCCCCTGATCCACATGCTGTGTCTTCGGGTCTGCAAGGGAGGATTGATGGTAACTTTCTTTGTTGTTCTCCCAAGAAAGTTGTCTGTTTAGCTCTCAACTTTTTAGTTCCAAGGACTTGAAGTCAACATGTAGATTCTTAAGTTGGGGAACCCTCTTTGGGATCTGGTTGGATTTAACAATGTGTACACGCAAAGTCACTTTTTCCCTTAATTGACAATTGGGAATTGCAGTCGGTTTTTCCACTCTTATTGAACTTTTGTCGAAACAATCTCACATTCGTCACTACCTTCATTTTCAATCACCACAATGGATTGACTACTCATGTGGTCACACGTTCTTAAGAGAGTCAGACGTTCAGCCAGTGAATCATTTTGCTGATCATTGATCGAAAGAACCTCATCCCACTCATCTGAATATGTGGAGAAGTTCATTAGGTCATCGAAGCAAATAGATGTATTTTGAGGGCATATTTTTTCACCCACTACCTCTTTAGTCAACTGCTGGATGTTAGACTGGGATCCAATCTGCTCATTCTCCATGGGGATCCTTGTGTCAGACTCATACATAGGGTCACATGAAGACTTCTCACTGGGAGTTATTTTCATTCTTTTATTATTTTTGGAGGTGCCCGGATGTTCTGGAAGGACCTTAAAATCTTTAAAGCTCTTGACTATATGAGGTCTTTGTCTATGTGAAAGAGATGCAGAGTTCATAGTAGATTTTTTCTGAGGCATCATCTCCTTTCTTATAATCCAGCTACCCGAGCAGATCGGACCATTTTTACACCTGGTTTAAGAAAGAAGTTCGTCATTTTGCTGAAGATTCCATAAGATGATGGGAGCTGAGAATTCAGAGGTCCCGTGGCTATAGAAGACTTCTCAGAATTCAAAACCGGAGACAGGGATTTAACTGGGGAATCTTGCAAGGTTTGTAGTTCCCCTATCAGGTGTTTCAAGAACAGAGTCTTTGTTATTAGCCAGGGGGGGCAGAGGGGTCGATCTCTGATTTATTAGCAAAGAAGCCCTCCAGTTTTCCTTTTCCTTTATTAGAGGCTCAAGAGTATTTCTTAAAAAGGAGGTAATCCTTTCCAAACCTGTGTCCTCATTTTCCTTTAATGCAGTAATGAAGCCTTCAATGTAGATGGTTTTAGAATGTAACATAGCCAGGAGGGTATTTTGGTCCCGAATTTGGTCCACCATCCCTTCGTACAGCTTCATAAATGGAGGCATAGTTAGAGCAATCATGTAGGCGTCTATAGTTGGAACAGTGGTTGCTTGCTTCTCTATCTCAGTGGCTGCAAAATCTAAAATAAGATCTTTGTTTGTTATCTGGATGTTTTCAGAAACATTTAATTCTTCTGAGTAGGACGTAATCCGCCTATGTTTAGAAGCCTGGATAAACCCAGATTTTTATTATTTGTAGTAGGAGCATTTGATTTGTCAGAATCCTTTCCTCTGTAATTCGTTGTCTGGTTGACTTATTGAAGGGGCTTTCAGCCCAGTTTCCGGAGCTCTCCCCTGAGGAGTGGTACCCAAACTAGCCGCAACCTCAATAAGTGTTTCAACAGTTTCATGTGTTTCATGTACAAAAATAGGAATCAGCATGAGTTTGTACTGTTGCTGGAGACTCAAGGATTTCCTTGTCTGAAGAATCGATTTGGCCAGGATTAGAATTTTTAATAGCTGTGCCATTGTCACTTCTGGAGCTTACCGCCGACTTTGTCTGAGGTTAAACAAAAAGTTTGTTTGGAAGGAGGCAAGATTGGTGTTAAGCCTCTTGGCTTCCATATCGACCCTCCTACAGATGGACAAGTCTGGTTATTTGATTTTTGTTGTTTTGAAAAACCAAATGTATAAAAGAGAAAATTGACTTAACGCCCCTAGTCTCCTTTTCATGATGTTCCACAAGGCCCTCCACTGACCCGTGGCTAGGAGCTTCAACATGGGGTATGATTGAGTCCAAGTTACCCAAGTGCTCAGATGAAGGAGAGACCGGAGTGATTTTATTGGTTGCAGAGTTTTTTATGATAGTTTCACTTGGGGTTACTGGAAGCTGATTGTCCTGGAGGTGCTCCAAGGTGTTGCGAGGGACGAGAGGTTTTGAAACAAACTCGACCCGCATGTCAAGAGGGCAGAAATGTTGTACTTCTCATGAGGTAATATAACTGAGTCCAGCAATGACTCTCAAGACGTGTACGTTTCTCAATAGTTCAATCACTTGTGTCCTCTGACTTGCCTTCAGACCCGTTCTTGCGCTCTGGGTTAACTGTGGGAGAAATGTCTCCTCCCTTTTCCTGTTCCATCCCAGTCATAATGTCAAAGAGCCCCATGGATCAAAGGGTACAAAACCCTGCTGTCTCCACAAAATTGGGCAAGCAGGCTGCTACGTAGGTGAATGCAGTGAAAGCCGGTCGTAGAGAAAGCCTGTTTTTTATGATAGTTTCACTTGGGGTTACTGGAAGCTGATTGTCCTGGAGGTGCTCCAAGGTGTTGCGAGGGAAGAGAGGTTTTGCAACAAACTCGACCCGTATGTCAAGAGGGCAGAAATGTTGTACTTCTCATGAGGTAATATAACTGAGTCCAGCAATGACTCTCAAGACGTGTACGTTTCTCAATAGTTCAATCACTTGTGTCCTCTGACTTGCCTTCAGACCCTTTCTTGCGCTCTGGGTTAACTGTGGGAGAGACGTCTCCTCCCTTTTCCTGTTCCATCCCAGTCATAATGTCAAAGAGCCCCATGGATCAAAGGGTACAAAACCCTGCTGTCTCCACAAAATTGGGCAAGCAGGCTGCTACGTAGGTGAATGCAGTGAAAGCCGGTCGTAGAGAAAGCCTGTCTGTGTGTAACAGCCCAAGGAAAGCGCACTCTCACCCGCAAATAACCTGTTGAATGTTTGTATTTGTATTTTGTATTTGTTTATTACTTGTATCGTGCGCCAAACCCAGGGGTAACTGGGCGCTTGAGAATATAGGTTACAGGTTACAGCAGCTTGTTATCAATAACAAGAGTATTTTAGTGAAATGCGGGCCCACCCAGCCCAGCCAATAGCTCACAGCTGTTCTACTAAAGCACATATAATATAATTTTGATGAAACGTGCCTACAATGGGTTCGGTTTAGAATGTTGCTAACAACATATGAAGAGTCATCTGGAGACCTCTCTTGAACTGTATATAAAAATGTACTTATTTAAACAGAAAAGTTATTTTTAAGTGTTGTTGTTAATGCAGCAATCTCATAATGCATACACATATGCAATGTCTGCAGCATGGACCATTGAAGCATTTTTCATCTGGTAATATTGGCCAGCAGAGTCATAAATCCAAGCTATCAGAATCTTGACTAATTTTAAACTTGGAATTAACAGCTCACAGTACAAGAATGACAACACACATGTGTTAGTACAACAATATATACGAAGAGCAAGAATGCATACACATCTGAGGCCCTCTAGTAAGGACGAAAGAAACACCATGACTCGAAAATGACAATATGATATGATATGATAAGCAATTTATAATGTGCCTTTACACAGGTGTTTCTAGGGGCGACAAGACAATGAAGGGTAACACAAAGGGGAACAATACAAACTATCGTAGTAGGCCTTGTGTCATTCAGATTGTACAAGAGCAATGGGAAGGGAGAGGAGAAGTAGCAGGGGGAGGGAAGGGGAGAGTGCAATAAGCTAGCTAGCGGGTGGCCGCCTCCAAATAAGTTCAAGGAGGCAGGGGACTTTAAGGTTGCAGATACAGTCTATAATGTGCTGTGGGCCTGTAGGCAGTGCATGGAGCTACTGGTCATGAGGGTGCCTGGTCCCCATAAGGTTCTGAGGGTGCCAGGTAACCAGTTAATGCAGCAGAATGAGAACATCATCAGGGGAGAGAGAGAGAGAGAGAGAGAGAGAGAGAGAGAGAGAGAGAGAGAGAGAGAGAGAGAGAGAGAGAGAGAGAGAGAGAGAGAAATGAAAAGGAAGATTGCTTCCGGAACCTGAAGGGGTCCTGCTCAAGTTTAAGAGAGGCAGGGAGGCTATTCCGGAGGGCATTAGAGTTCATCATCATGTATATCAATACATTGGGCCTCATTATGACCGTCAGTCTGGTAAAAAAGTGCTGGTATTTACCTATACCAGCACTTTACATGACCAGCAGAGTACAAGTATGCCAGTGGGGGTAACCTGACTTACCTCCAGCCAAGAGCTGGAGGTAACTCAGGCCCTAACAGCATAAAATAGCTGGTATTTTTGGCATGAAAATACAGGCCTATCCCCCATGGAGTCCTATGTGACACCATGGAATGGGGATTTACTGGTGGTTCCGCCGCCTGTAATATCCTAGTATTACCGGGATATCATGCAGTGGAAATGGTAGGTGCATTTGCTGGTTTCCTGGCAGATTATCCACCAGGACACTGGCAAACTTGGAACGCGGCCATTTGTCTATTTGGGGGCCGATTATTGTACCTGGTATGTGCACCATGAGCTCAGGCCAAACCCTAAGGAAAGCACCTAAACAACATATGACAAGTTTAACGTCTAGTTATACAGCACCTTTAAAATTTTAAATTTCTCACTGTCACTGAACAAAAACAACTGGCCAAGGTATGTGATTTCATCAGTGATGTCATCAATTATGCCATTTTTTATGTTATATTTGATGTACTGGGTGTAAGTCTTATCAGTGCATGGTGGTGGGGCGAGTTATAGTTGCATAGCTTACCACAACTTGTGAATTTCTTGGGTTTTTTGATTTTATTTGTACTTATTAAGTTCCTTTAACAATGTTTTTTATTTTGAATTTGATAGGTTTTTATTAGTGCAACTTAAGCATAATGTCTCTTTAACAAATCGTTTTCACTGATATATACACATTATATATATTCACTGCAGAAACCTTGTTAAAGGGACGTTATGGTTAAGTTGCATTAATAAACACCTACGAAATTCAATGAAAGAATGTTGTTAAAGGGACGTTATGGTTACAAGTAAAACCGAAAAACCTCAGAAATTCGCCAGTTATGGTAAACTAAGCAACCATAACTCGTGCCACCACTGTGTACTGCTAACACACAGGACATCAACGATGACATCACAAATGTCATTGATGACATCACTGATGACAGCACATATCTGGCCCACTTGTTTTTGTTCACTGACATGTCTAGGCCAGGTGGTTTTGTACTGACAGTCAGAATATTAAAATTAAAAGGTTATATATATCTAGACGTTAACCTCATCATAGTTTCATAAAATACTTTCCTTATGGTTTGGTCTCAGCTCATGGTGCATATCCATGGGGCAATAAGCATGCCTCAAACACACAATTCATTTTTATGCAGATAAACCTTAATATTATTAACATTTTCTGATGATGCTGTTTCTTTCTTCTTTACTTTAGTTTCCCTGTACGTGCCGCTGATTTGTATGCATTGTGGGTCTTCATATGTATTGTTTGTACTAGCACAGTTGTGTAGTAAATCTTGAATTGTTCGATAGTTATTACATGTTTAAGATTACTCAAAACTCTGATAAGGTAGCATTCATTATTGTACTAACCAAAATTACAAGATTATAAATGTTGTGCTTCTATGGTGCATGCTGCAGCCATTGCCTATGTATATGTATGATTAGGTTCCTGTATTAACAACAACACTCCAATACAATGTTGTTTAGATTAGTACATTCTTTAAAGATTAAAAAGTTCATGATAGGTCTCCCGATCACCCCTTACATCTTGTTACCAACATTATAAACACATCCCCTTGTAGGGACTTTTCATCAAAAGTAATTTCACATGTGATGTCATCAGTAATGTCATCATCTTTGTTGTCCTGGGTGTTAGTCTTAGAAGTGCACGTTGGTGGCATGAGTTATGGTTGCCTAGTTTACCATAAATGGATAATTTCTGATGTTTTTCGGTTTTACTTCTAACCATAATGTCCCCTTGACAAAAAATGTTTATTGAATTTCATAGGTTTTTATTAGTGCAACTTAACAATAACATCACTTTAACAAAGTTTGTTCAGTGAATTTCATAGGTTTTTATTAGTGCAACGTAACCATTACATCCCTTTAACAAGGTTTTTACAGTGACTTTCATGGGTTTTTACCAGTGCATGTTATTTTCCTACAACTTACTAATATCATACTTACCCCAATATAGCAACATTTTTGTTCAATTTGCAAAGTTTCACCTTAAAACTCTGCCATTTCCCACCTTCTATCATAGTTTTTAACATTTCTATACACTTTGTGCAACTTTTTCCACTGTTTTTGCATCCGTTGAAATCCACGAACATCTGACATCATCGCAGACCTTTTGGAGAGTGCCACGTGTCCATGTATTCGCGTGCACATGACAAACTAGTCCGAACTTCGAACTTCGCAATCGGGTCCGTGCTTCGAGGACAGTTTGGAACTGCATTCTCTACGTATCTAAGAACTTTCAAGCTCAAAATTGACCCTTGCATGACTCCTACACCTAAACCTACTCATTATCCATTAAAAAACTAGTACAAAGCACATACTTGGAAGAATATTAGCAAAACTGCTATTTATCTTAAAAATTGCATCACCTATTGTCATCCCTCATCCGCAAGAGCCAACACCACCACTAGCTGGAGGACCGAGACAGCAAAAATAAGCACAGTACCTCCAAAGACCATGAAGACAACAAAGAACTTGGATAGAAGAAGTGCCTACCTCTAGCACCCAGAGAGAATCATGGGTGTGGCAGTTCTTTAACACTGTTAGGAATATACCAAAGGCTAAAGCTACCAAAGTGAAATGCACTGAATGCAACTTTGTACTCAGTCGCATGACTACCTGGACAGTACTCCTGCAGGACCACCTCCATGCACTGCCACATCATACCCAACCACTCCAATGATCTCAGAATGGTTGTTCCTTTCTTAACAAGCAGTAGACTGTCCTCCTCCACCTTATCTTCCTCAATCAATACTGTATCCACACAGCCTACTTCTGTGGAACACAAAATCCAGCAGCTATCTTGCAAGCAATAAAAGAGGCTGTTGATCCATATCTTCCGAAGACAACAGTCCTCTTTATATACTGCATCACATCATTCTGCAGAGGGAAGCAATTTCAAAGTGCTTTGGAAGCTGTAATCAAGGAGCATAAGAAACACTGCCCATACCATAGAAGCAACACGTGCAACATCTTCCCCTGTCCACCTGACCCTCCATATTAATGCTTGGTGCCTCTTGCCTCATTTCCCTCCCCAACTTATGTTCTAACCACTCCTGCAAACAAATAAATAATATAACAAACAACAAGAAAAGAGAGGTTCCTTTAGGAACCACCTTTCACAGTTAAAAAATATAACTAAAAAACAATCGTATAGACTCCATCTACTTTACATTTCTCAGTAAAGTACATAGAGTGAATAAGATTTTCCAACAGTTCATTAGCATTTTGTGTTATGCTAATGGGAATACTGTGCCATTCATTCCCCGTTCCAGGGACTGGCAGCCCAAGTTATTGCTTCGCTTGGGCCGATAATGAGGGCTCCGGACCGTTATCCCCTGTCCCAGCCCCTGCAATGGGGGATGAAGGCCATTAGCACCCCCGGTTCATAAAGCGGTAACCCGGGGTGCTAAAGAAATAAAGGATTGTTCTTCCTACACCAGGATGCCTGCAGTGTCCCGCTGTAGGAAGGGAAATCCTTTTCCAAGATGGCCACCATGGAAAGGGAAGGCGGATCTCCGTACAGAGCCCCTCTTCCCTTTCCATGGCAGTCTGCAGAAGGCGAAGAGGGAACCATATGACCATATTACCACAAGCATAATTTTTTTCCCTTTCCCACTTTCGAATACCACATAGCCGGTCCCAGGTGGACATGGCCACTTTAACCCCATTTGTCGTCCCTCGTGGTTGTGGCCAGTAGCCAGATTGTCCGGGACATGACCTTGTGCCATGACCCAGACAGTCTGGCTACTGCACATGGCCATAGGCTGTTCCTCAGTCACTAAAAGTATATCACTATTTTTTGTAGCTACATTATGACACTTGTCAAAAAACGAAACACTTGCTAAACCATGCTTTAAAGTCCTGGCCAATGCTCCTTATACCAGTTTGCTTGAAATTCGCCCATGTTTTATTTTTTCAAAAGTGTCAAAATGTATGTACATACAATAGTCATATAAACATTGAAGGTAGGGTCTATAATCTTTCTGAAAACCTTTGTCCACGTTCGTCAAATGGCAACAAAGTTATAAGCCATCTCAAAATGTTGAGACCCCCTCTAATTTAGCCCCCTCTTGAGAAAATCTCACCAAACCAGTATGGTATAGCCTGTAGCCAGATTGTCCGGGTCATGGTATAAGGTGATGGCCCATACAATCTGGCTACTGGCCATGACTGCGAGGGACAAACAATGGTGTTAAAGTGGCCATGTCCACATGGGACAGGCTATGTGGTAAAGTTATTTGAAAGTAGGATAGGTTTGAAAGGGAAAACATTTGCTTGTGGTAATATGGTCACAGGGTTCAAATGTGCCTTCTGCAGGCTGCCATGGGAAGGGAAGAGGGTCTCTGTAAGGAGCCTGCCTTCTCTTTCCATGGTGGCCATCTTGGAAAAGGATTTCCCTTCCTATAGCGGGCCGCTGCAGGAGTCTCGCTGTAGTAAGAAAAATCTATTTTTTAGCACCCCATGTTCCTGCTTGGGGAACCCGGGGTGCTAATGGCAGTTATCCCCCATTGCAGGGGCTGCAATGGAGGATAATGGTCTGGAGCCCTTGTTATTTATTTATTTATAATGCATCAAACCCATTATCCCCAGTTCCGGTCCATGAACGTCACATTATTCCCATTAGCATAACACAAAATCCTAGTGGAAATGTTGGAAAAACGTAATGAGTCTATTTACTTTACTGAGAAACGTAAAGTACATGGGGTCTATAAGATTATTTTTTTCGTTCCATTTTTCAACTGTGAAAGGTGGTTCCTAAAGAAACCTTTCTTTTGTTGTTTAAAAAAAATGTTTGCAGGAGAGGTTGAAAAGTAAGATGAGGAGGGAAATGAGGGAAGAGGCACCAAGCACCAATATGGAGGGGCAGGTGGACAGGGGAAGATGTTGCACGTGTGTTACTTCTAAGGTAGTGGACAGTGTTTCTCATGCTCCTTGATTACAGCTTCAAACTCACATCGAAATTGCTTCCCCATGCAGAGTGGTGTGTTGCAGTATATACAGAGACCTGTTGGCTTCCAAAGACATGGATCAACAGCCGCTTTTATGGCTTGCAAGGTAGCTGATGGGAATTTTTTTTCCCATAGAAGTAGGCTGTGTGGTTACAGTATTGGTTGAGGAAGATGATGTGGAGGAAGACAGTCTGCTACTTGCTAAGAAAGAAAAAATCTTTCTGTGAGCATTGCGGTAGTTGGATTTGGTATGGCGGCACATGGAGATGGTCTTGTAGGAGTAATGTCTAGGTAGTCCGCGACTGAATACAAAGTGGCCCTCAGTGCATTTGACTTTTGCAGCTTTAGCCTTTGGTACATTCCAATTGTGCTTTTTATCTATTGTGTGGGTCCTCCAGCTGGTGGTGGTGGTGGCTCTTGGGGAGAAGGGATGGCAATAGCTGATGCCATTTTTAAGATAAATAGTAGTTTTGCTACTATTCTTCCAAGTATGTGATTTGTACTAGATTGTTAAGGGATAATGAGTAAGAATAGGTGTAGGAGCTGTGCAAGGGTACATTTTGAGCTTGAAAGTTCCTAGATCAGTAGAAAATGCAGTTCCGAACTGTCCTCGAACCAAACCCCCTGAACGCAAAGTGCAAACATGTTCATGGACCCGTTATCTTGCCGCGCGCAATCGCAAGGTCATGTGGCACTGTCAAGAATCTGGTCCACAATGACGTCAGAAGCTCGTGGACGTTGACGGAAGCAAAAACAGTGAACAAGTATAGAAGTGTTAAAAATGATGCTAGAAGGTGGGAAATGGCAAAGTTTTAAGGTGAAACGTAAATTGGAGAAAAACATTGCTATATTGTGGTATGATATAATAAGTTGTAGGAAAACAGCATGCACTGGTAAAACACATGGCATTCTCTGAAAAAAACTTTGTTAAAGAGTCGTTATGGTTAGGTTGCACCAATAAAAACCTATATAATTCACTGGAAACACTTTGTTAAAGGGACTTTATTGTTAAGTTGCACTAATAAAAACCTATACAATTCACTGGAAACACTTTGTTAAAGGGACTTTATTGTTAAGTTGCACTAATAAAAACCTATGCAATTCAATGAAAAAACGTAATCAAAGGGACGTTATGGTTACAAGTAAAACCGAAAAACCTCAGAAATTTGCCAGTTATGGTAAGTGTGCACTGGTAAGACTAACATCAGGACATCAAAGATGACAACACAAATGTCATTGATGACATCACTGATGACATCAAATGTGAAATACATTTTGATGAAAAGTCCCTACAAGGGGTTGTGTTTATAATGTTGGTTACATGATGTCAGGGGTGATTGTGTAATGTTAAACATGTAATAACTAGATAACAATTCAAGACTTACTACACAATTGTGCTAGTACAAACAATGCATACGAAGACCCACAATACATACACATCATAGCATCAATAGCATTACAGTTTATCTTTATGTATACAAATGAATTGTTTGTTTGAGACCTGCCTATTGCCACATGTGCGTGCACCATGAGCTGAGACCAAACCCAAAGGAAAGTACTTTAAGAACATATGACAAGGTTAACGTATAGGTATACAGCACCTTTTGAATTTTAATATTCTGACTGCTGGTGAACAAAATCACCTGGCCTAGATATTTCAGTGAACAAAAACAAGTGGACCAGATATGTGATGTCATCAGTGATGTTATCAATGACATTTGTGATGTCATCTTTGATGTCCTGGCTGTAAGTCTTAGAAGTGCACTGTGGTGGCACGAGTTATGGTTGCTTAGCTTTCTATAACTGACAAATTTCTGAGGATTTTCGGTATTACTTGTAACCATAACGTCCCTTTAACAAAGTGTTTTCATTGAATTTCATAGGTTTTTATTAGTGCAACTTAACCATAACGATATCAGAAAAGGCACCAAGATGGGACAGGTGCAGTGACAGATAGGAAATGAAAAAAATGGGGATGGTGGTGGAGGCTACCACCCAAATAAGAATAAAAGAAATCGCTAACAAGACACCCAGCATACTCACTTGCTGGTTTAAGATCCTTGACCATCACAATGCTCGCTCTATTTTTGCTCTTTCAATTGGACCGTTTCTGTCTTTTTGGCATTGTCGACATGTCTGTTTCAAATGCTACTCCTTGTATAACTTGTAGCTCTGTTTCTAGTAATTCTTTTAATAACTATTCTAATTGTATTAATACTCTTTGCTCCAGTCACCCACCACCCATTAAACTTGTCCTCTGGAATCATCAATCAATCTGTAATAAAACAAATCTCACTCAGTCTTAGATACTTTCATGAAATCTGAGCCCACCTCTTTTGTGCATTACTGACAAATGGCTTTTTTCTTATAAAACTGTTATTTCTGATTCCCTTTTTACCATTGAAACAGATTTTCTTCACATGCCTCTGCCTTTGGCCCATGGGGTGGAAATGGTATTCTGTACCATTCATCTTTTATTTCTACTCCTACTTCATTGTCTCTTCCAATGTTTTGTTCATTTGGATACTCACTCACTTCTTTTTCTCATCCTCATCCCTTGACCTTTTTACTTGTCTATCGTCCTGGCCCTGTTGGAAACTTTTGTGATGATATTGATCTCTTGCTTTCGGTTATTTTACCTTGTCTTCCCCATTTACACTTCTGGGTGATTTCAATCTTCATCTCTCTTCTATTCACTCATCTCTTTTGTTTCTTTCCATTCTACATTCTTATCTCCTGTCTGCTCTTTCTACTCCCCCTCACATGTTTATGGTTCTTGTGTTGATCTAATTTTCACTTCACCTTTATCCACAACTTCTATTTCTGCACACCATGTTTCTTCTTCTGATCATAATCTTTTAGTATTTTCAATTCCCCCTTCTCACCTGTCCACTATTCCGCCTGGTTCTGGAGCTCCAGCTTATTTTCAGTAAGATCTTCATGCTTTTAACACTCCTTTGTTTGTTTCCTCTTGTATTTCTACTCTTCCTTTGCATCCCTCATGTGCTGCTCTTTCTGCCGATGACAGGGCCACTTCACTTTCTTCCTCTCTTTCTTCTTCTCTTAATTCTCTTTACCCTACTACCCCATTCAGCCACTCTCGGACATCACCTGAACCATGTCTTACCCCCATGCGGAGAGTTATTCACCGTGTCGGGGGGAAATTCTGCCGGGGTCGGCCGGGCCGTCCGCAGACCTCCGGGCAGGGAGGCCCCAACTCCTCCCGTATATCCCAGATGAGATAGAGTATGAGACACACACAAGGAGCAAGGTGACTCTGCTGTTTATTTAGACAAAACGGCAGGGATGGGTCAAGGAGCGTACGCGTTCGTCCTGACACACACACAATCGTGGGGCTCGCAGGCCCTTTTTACTGCATTATGACGCGCTACTTGCGTCACTTCAGAAAGTTAACAAAAAACCTATCGCCACTCTTAATTGGTTGCTCGAGTGGTAGGGTTAGTATAGTACACATATAGAGAATGATATTAGTGGACAAGGTGTAGTCAGGTGGTATATCTGGGTTGTCCCTACAATTAGATACATAAGAATTGTTACATGAAGACTCCTGAGGATTGGCTAATATTACTGACGTCTGAGATAAGAGCCCCATGTTCTGATTGGTGCATCCGTGAGCTTCCCAGCCTGGGACCACCGTTGTTCCCAGCTCTCGGTGTACCTGTGATTGCAACAATGTTTCAATATGGGTACGTGCAGACAATGTGAGGATTTATTCATAGGTGGAAGGCTGACCGCTCCCACTGTAGCAGATGTCCATTGAGCCTTTCAAGTGTATCGGCCTGTGTTTCGTAGTGAGGGACCCAGACGCCTTTTCTCTCCTGGGTTTTGGCATCTCATCAGGTTCGGCTTGGTCACGTGGGGAGGGACCGTGAAAGAGGCAGAATTCTGCACAATTAATATTGTTTTTTCTACTGCGCGTCTGGTTTAATTTGCCGGCGTGACTTTATCGTTGGGGCGCGGAGTGCGAGGTTGAAACATCGTGCCTTTGATGATTTGTTCTTGGATGTGGGTTTGCAACATTGCGACCTTGGCTGGTTGCTCCACCGGGTTCTTTCTGCAGGATCAGCAACCTGACTCTTGCTTTGTTAATGTCCACGGGAGCTCTTGTTTGAGGCCTACTCGGGCCTGGTGCTTGAGTAGTCCGTTTGGTGCATAGGTGCTTTTAGGTTATAATGGCATATATTTCCATGACCAGTATCGTGTTTCCATTATACCTCTCATGGTGGTAACGGGTTTCAAGAGAAGCGTGAGCAAGCGTTATAGATGAGTTCATGATGCGTCTTGCGTTTCTGCATTCTGAAAGCCTATGTAAAAATAATAAAGATGCACGTCCGTGAATATGCCTGTCGCCTACGTCAGAGCACTGAGTATGTTCTTTGTGTAGATTGGTGTGGAAATGTTCAGTGTGTATATTTGTACAGATGTGCTTCCCGTTGTCTAGGTCGTCATGGCATCTCTAACGACGTGTGGATTTTAGTCTAGCTGATCCGAGCCGCAGGTGTCGGCATGGCCAGTGCGGGCTGCTGGGCAGGCAGATGGACACATCCGTATGTTCCTGTACCAGGGTACCTGGTCGTCTGGTAAATGGACAAACTCTTCTCGCGGCGGGTGTCTGGGCCGTGACCCTCTAGGCCAAGCGCGAGAGGTGAAGGACGGGAGCCTGGTCTTCCATTCTCCCACTTCAGTCCCCCCTCTGGTCGACTTGTCGACCACAAACATATCCTTCTCGTTATCTCCTCTTACCCTCCATATCTTAGTTATCCCTCCGAGATGTCCATAATGGTTTACATGATCTTCAAATGACCAATACATATATTCACATGTTCCTCCAGGAGTAGAGTATACCCATCTTCCTATGTAGCTCCTGGGGTTCCTTGGGTTCTCGATCTTCACTGATGGTGGGTCTAGATGGTTGGTGATGATTTGGGTGCGCAACTTCTCCCTCTCTTGTATTATCACACCTGTATGCTGGCCGTCATCTGCTGGCATTAAGGGGTGCATTCCCACCATTTCCAGCAACTCGTCAGTCGTGCGTGCCTTCCGGGCCTTCCAAAATCTAATTATGATCAGAGTAGCTCCAGCCAAAATAGTACACCCCACTATTATTTTCAGTCCATCTGACAGCCAAGATGGCATCCATGACCATAATAGTGAAAACCAGCTCTTATCCTTGTCTACACCGTTACTTTCATCCATCATTTTGGAGTGCATCTGGGCCAATTGTGAAACTGCTTCTGTCAGTGTACCATTGTCAGCATCGTTGGCAGGTATGAACGTGCAGCAAGATTGTCCTATCTTTGCACAAACTCCTCCTTCCATTGCTGTGAGAAGGTCCAATACATATCTGTTCTGGAGTGCTACCATCCTTACAGCTCGCAGCTCCTCTTTAATTGCGTTGAACCCATTTACTGTTGAATTGATGGTCATCATTAGTTCCCATCTGGTTATTTGGAGCCATTTTGCGTTTGCGTAGGCCTGCAGTCCCGGATGTATTATTGAGGAGAAGAACATTGCTGCTCTGCTGAATAGTCTGTGTTCTGGCGGTATTGATGTTAGTTCCGTTTCCGACCTTCCCCACAGGTAATTTCCTGTCAGTGGCTCTCCTTGTCTTTTTCTCCTATTTAGGACAGTATCATTGCTGTTGGTCCTGTTCTCTTGCTCCTTCTGAAGTGGTGCAGATCTCTTTCTTCTCTTATCCCCTTCATCCATTTTAGGAAATTTCGCCACATCGACATTCTTCTTAGGTACCACTAGTGATGGTACATTGACGTGTACCATTGTGCACACACCATTCCACAGGGGAGGCAGTGTATGATATGCCTTTTCTCCACAGGCCCAATAATGGTCCATTATTACTGCTGTTCCCGCTCCCCCCTCAGGTAACTCCATCACGCTTGCACAATTGGTGTTATATCCTACGTCCACCTCTCCTTTATGCTGGTAGCATACTTTGGGCGCAGTCAATGGTAGTATTGTTATTGGGTCTTCATCTTCTTCTACCCACGTGAGCATTGGTACATACTTGATCCACGTCGTCCAACATCGATGATTGTGTGTCTCGATGGTTGAGATAGTTTCTTTTGTTACCATGTTGCTGCCAATCACTCCTATCTCCCAGCTGTTGCCCAGATACACCTTTCCTGTTATCGTCAGTAGCGGCCTCTCCCAGCATCCTTGTTTACCCGGAACTTCAGTGGCGTACCAATCACATGGTAGATACTGCAGTGTTACCTTCTTTGTTTCTCCTTTTGCAGGGCCACTCGTTATGTATCTGAATGCTTCAGCATGTAAACTGGTCTTGTGATAACTCAGATAGGTCTTGAGGAAGTTGTTTTCATATGGGTATGAGTCTCGTGTTTTCCATGTCATGTGCACTATTGTTCCTTGAAATCTTCCTTTCGTTTGGAACAGGGCCAAATATATTATGCACTGTGCTGTTTTTTCATCTATTTCTGTGGCAACAAATGTTCGTGAAGCGCTCATGGCGTATGGTATTAATGAGCAAACGTAACAGCTATCCTCAGTTGTCTGCTTACCAATGCGGGTCATGTGCTGGTACCATATGTTGTTTGCGACGTGTGCTGAATCTTGTACATAATTATCAATACCTTTATTGTCTGAGTATGTGCTGCGTTTAACTCTATTTTGCTTGGGTGCAAAGTTACTATTACCACCTGACGTAACACCTGTTGCAGCAGGGAACGGGGGTATATTAGGTTTGGGTGCAGCAATAAAATCGATAGCATAGCTGTACTGCCAGACAGAGGCAGCCAAGAACCCGGTGATCATAAAAATCCCTATTATTTTTATTACATATGCTAATCTCACCGGCATTTTGCTCTTACGTTGCTGCAGTCCTGGCAGCGTATTCTTGCGACGTTAAAGTTGCCCGCCTAAAAATTCTCAAAAGTGCTCGTTATTAAATGTTAGTTTTGTTTCCTTTAAGCTCTCCCTATCAAGTAGTCGTTCAGTGCCCAGGTGAAGAGCTGCTCCCACGCTACTCTAAGTGATCGGTCTCTTAGGACCGGCAAGTATGGGCGGAAGCGGGGCATGTAATATTCTATGGCCAGGAGGAAGGCTGTGTAGTAGACACGTACCCTTCTCCTTTTTAGGTATGTTGGCCTTTTTATTTCGTATACAAATTGGTGTGACAATTCTTCTGGGTAGTTATCGTCTGGCAGCACCATCTACACCTGTACACTGAACTTGTTAATTAGTTTTTCTTAACAATACAATATTACGCAGTTCCTGTATGTGCGAGAGAAAAAAGAGAACATTCACGTGTTTACATGTGTATTGGTGCAAGCAATGTCCTTCAGTTTTAGTTACAACTGTACTTAGCAGTCAATGGGGGGGTTTGCGCTCAGATGGCGGAAGTATTTTTACTCTTTGAGCGTGTGACCATGGGGTGGGCAGTATGGGGATCACCCCTTTCTTCGTCAGTTATCGTCTCCGAGGTAACAATTGGGTCGTTGTCTGTGGTGGAACTTTCTTCCGCTGTCGGGGATGTTGTTGCTGTTCTTCCAATGGACCTGTCGTTGGCGCTGGGGCGGGTCTGCAGTTTGTAGATCTTTACGTCATGTAGGTGGTTCCAGGCACGCTTATCCTTTAGTTTTACTGCTCTTGTTGATACGTCCTCTACCAGATGGGGGCCAGTGAACCTCTTCTCGTTCCACTTTCTATTGAAATTGCGAAGTAGCACGTGGTCACCTTTGGCAAGTTTGCACAAGTTCTCCTTTCCCAATTCTGTACTTGCGCCTTTTTCTTGATTGCTGGTAGACCCGCCCCGTGTGCGCTCGAGCTGTTGAGACACAAACACGACACTAGTAATCAAAGAAGACACATATTGATACATTTCATCACCTAACACACTCGCTGAACTTTCGTGGTCGGTGAATGCCCTTGACGTTGGGGTTAGGGGAAGGCGCATTTGACGTCCAGTAACCACTTCGTGAGGGGTGAGGTGGTGGTCGGACCCTGGCCTATTTCTAAGTTCAAATAAAGCTAACGGAAGGCAATACAACCAACTTTTCTTTGTTGTTTGTTGTATTTTTGCAATTGCCTCCTTCAATAAGCCATTCAGGCGTTCACATACACCATTAGCCTGTGGGTGGTATGCACATGCAAATTTGTGTTTAATGTTCAGCAGGGATGTGATATGCTGGAACATTTCGTTTGCGAAATGTGGGCCGTTGTCTGATCTTAACACTTCGCACACTCCCCACCTGGGGAAGACCTCCCTTACTATGAATTTGGCTGCTCTAAACGCATCAGGGTGTGAACAGGGCCCTGCTTCAATCCACCTAGAAAATGGGCATACTACTACAATCATATACCTATTACCTTGAAATATGTTGATCATATCAACATAGTCAATGTGAAGGTGCCGAAAAGGTCCTTCTGGCCGGGGTATGGTACCTCTTATCACTTTTAGAGTATGACCGGCCGTAAACTGTTGACATGTGAGGCAATTGCTGATAAAATTTGACACATGAGAGTTTAACTCAGGACAAAACCAATCTTCTCTAATTCGTGCTGCGATTATTTCCTTGCCTGTATGGGCAGGGTGATGTAATTGGCTCAGGGCAGTATTTAACAGTGCCAACGGTATTACAACTTTCCCCGTGCCACCCTGGCGCCATAGTGCATCGGTTGGTGACATTGTACATCCTCTTTTTATCCATACTTCTTTTTCGGCCATTGGTGCAGCCGCTTGTAGTTCCATAATCTGTGTGGCTGGGAGATGGGTGTACCCTTCTCTTATTAACATCTCCCTAGCTATTCCCCTCCCTCTCCCTCTCTGTGAGTCTGTGGGGTTCCATATCTCACCAAAGTATGCAGCATATTTCGCATGTGCGTCTGCTGCTGCATTCCCTTTTGAGACGTAGTCTTCTCCATTGGTGTGTGCGGTGCATTTGACTAGGGCTAGTTCTTGGGGGTCGTTTATTACTTCAATTAGTTCAGCCAACAAGAGGGCATGTTGTACTGGAGTGCCATCAGCTCTCCTAAACCCTCTTCTTCTCCATTTTGATAGCCCTGAGTGGACAGTGGATGTAACATATGCACTGTCGGAATATATGGTTACTCTTTTATTAAAACTTTCCTTTAATGCCAATATTAGTGCAACCAGTTCCGCGGCTTGAGCAGAGTAATGGTGTGGTAATTGTACACACTTCATAGCCACACACACCGGCGCCTCCATCATTTTTACTACTGCTGCCCCAGTCCTTCGTATCCCATCTCCTTGATCAATAGTTGATGACCCATCAATAAACAAAAGCTCACCTCCCTCTAGTGCGTTTTCTTCAACTTTCCTAGTACATGAGTACATTTTAGTTATTTGGGTGCAGTCGTGGGCGTAATCTCCCTCTTCAATTACTTCTGCTAGGAACCTTGCAGGGTTAACCGTGCTACATCTAACAATTGCTAGTTCAGCTTTAGACAAAATAATCTCATAACCTGATGCCCTCTGTGTCGTTAGTGTGGACTTAGGTTTATTCAATATCGCAAATAGTGCATGTTCCACAAACAGTGTAGTTGGACACCCCATAGTTATTGCTGATGCTTTTTCTACTGCAAAAGCAGCTGCAGCAAGACCTTGTTCACAAGGGAAGTGGCCTAACATCACAGGGTCTAAGTGACCGCTGTAAAATGCTACTGGTTTATAGCCCATGCTCGTTTTTTGGGCCAACACTGCTTTCATCACTGCTGAGTCGCAATGTGAAAATATAAAAAAGCGTCGCTCATAATCTGGGGATGCCAGTACTGGAGCAGTTGATATCGCGTCTTTCAATTCGTCAAATGCCTCCCTCATTTCCATAGTCCACCCCAACTTTTTCTCCCCTTTATTTGCTTCCTTCAAACCCTCAAGCAGGGGTCCTATGTATGAGCTGTAATCAAATACCCATGCTCTACAGTAGTTGCACAGCCCCAGAAATTGCTGCAGTTCTCTCACAGTCTGTGGCACGGGAGTGCTTGAGATGGCCTGTGCTCTTTGTGGTGCAATCCTTCTTCCATGTTGGGATATCAGTTGGCCAATGTAAAGTACCTGTTCCTGACAGTATTGTATCTTTTCCATGTCTACCTTGTACCCCTTTTCAGCCAATATTGTCAACATTTTTAAGGAGTCCTCTCTACATTTACTTTCGTTTGTACTGCAAATTATTATGTCATCCACATACTGTAACACTGTGCTTTCCACCTCAACGTTACCCAAATCCATCTGTATAACTCTATTGAAAATTGAGGGTGATTCACAATACCCCTGTGGTAATCTGGTATGTTTCCACTTTGTATTTCGGTAAGTGAAGCTTGTCAAATCTTGTGAGTCTGGGTGTAATGGTATTGAGAAAAAAGCATTTTTAAGGTCAATCACTGTAAATCGTGATGCTTCTGCTGGAATGCCACACAATATTGTGGCCGGGTTTGCTGTTACTGGATACTCTGCTTCTACTATGTTGTTCAAGGGTCTGAGGTCCTGTATGAAGCGCCAAGACCCCCCTTTAGCCTTGCGCACCGGGTACACAGCTGTGTTACATGGTGATTCTGAGGGGACCAATATGCCATTGTTTATAAGGGCCGTTATGGTTTCATATATGCCCTCATCTGCCTCCTTTGACAATGGGTACTGTTTCACTCTTGGTAGTATGGCACCTTTTTTCAATTTTATCCTTACACCCCCTATGCTTTTTATGCATCCCACGTCATAAGGGCTAACAGTCCATAATGATTTGGGCACCTTTGACATATCCTCCTTAAAAAATGGGACTGGGGTGCCTGCGGGTGCCTCAAGTGCCATTGCAATTTTCTGTGCTACTTGTTTGTGAGCCACTCTTAGCCATATTTCTACACTCATCATGAACACCATTTCATCTTCCTCCTTTTCTTCTGAGAACAGCTCTTCATCTGACACCTGGGTCAGCCTATATCCTTCTGCTAGTGCTATCACCGCCCTCCATGCTCTCCCTTCTTTATCTTGGGCGTGCACAGCAACATAATCAGCTGTTGCAATAATGCTTTCAATGTCCATTACAAACACCTTCCCTTCCAGTTCATTAACTGGTGTTTCTGGTCGGAACAGATAGGCTGCTGGCCTCCTCCATATTTTCCCTTCTATCCCTGGCATCCATGCAAATGCCATGTCTGTGCCATACTGGAATAGCTCGCCATCTACTGGCTCCGCCCTAATCGCTGTCTGTCCACAGTATGCTTGCAAAATCTGTCGTGCTGCGAGCATGTTAATCCCTGGAGTAGAGCAAATTATGCCATCCTCTGTAAAGGAGATCGTCATATTCAACCTGTTCATTATGTCTCTCCCCAGTATATTTACTGGTGAGGCACTATAATACAAAAGTGGGACTGACAGATCATAATCTCCAATAGATAAGGGAACGTTATCAGTAAATGGAACCAACCCCTTAGCCCCAGAAAATCCTTGGGTGTTCATGGCTTCGCCTGACATCTTAAATTTACCTTCCCTTATGCAAGACCGGGTTGCCCCGGTGTCAACAAGGAATGATAATTTTTTGTCACCTATCGTTACCTCTATGCGTGGTTCCTCCGCACTATTAGGTGTTACTGACAGGATGGGACACACCAAGGCCGTCTGTGGGCTGACCTATTGGGGGTACAATGATTGTCCATTCCCTGTGTAAGGGTTGTGTCCCAACACCGTCACCCTACCCAATTGCGTTTGTTCAGTTTGGGGTGGTGGTTGTATTAACGCTACTTGTTGTTGTGGCGGGGGCAGTTGCTGTGTTATTTGTTGTTGTGGCAGTGAATAGGTTTGTGGCTGTTGTGTTGTTTGTTGTTGTGGGTCACTCCCTCGTTGTGACATCTGCTGTTGTTGTATGCCCTGCTGTTCTTTTGAGGTCCTAGGTTGTGCTTGTTCCTTCCATGCTGGTGTTCCTGGCCTGACCCTACATGTACGTGACATGTGTCCTAATAGTCCGCAGCTCCAACACACGGGTGGTTCCCTGCTTTGCCATGGGAAGCTCCCTGTGTTGTCCTGGTATACGGGTTGCCCTGTGGGGTAGTAATTTCTAAGTCCCCCAGCCTGTTGTTGGGTATTATATCCGTATCCTCTCCCCCTCATAAACCCTCCTCTCCCTCTGTTATAACTATAATACCCAGTTCCTTGCATTGGGTACCCTCCTCCCATGTTTGGTGCGTGTAATTGCAGAGGCGGCACTTGCTGTATTACACCTTGTGGAGGCGCTATTTGAGCGGGATCTTGTGCAGCCACTACTTGTGTTGGGCTTTGGGCCACTGGTGTGGGCGTAGTTATTAGTGCCCCTTCCATTGTGTATTTAGTAAGTTTTTTCTGTACTAGTTTGGCCTCTTCTGTTTTCCTGTCCTCTTCCTTTTGTTTCATTTTTCCTTGCCATGTCCTGCAGTGATGTACTATAGTCAGTTGTATTTCTGGCCATGGTTTTGCTTCCATCCCCACTACTTTCTTTAGTTGTTTCTGAACTCCTTCTGGGAGCCCTTGTACTAGTATATGATAAAATATGGCTGGTGTTTTGTCCCATTGTTCTCTAGTTTCCATGCGCCACTTCTCTTGAATATCCTGGATATAATCAACAGGATCCTCATTTTCACCCATCTTACGGGAAGTGATAGCTCCTATGTCTGATGTGTCTGGGTACTGCACTCTCAGTGCCTGCCATAGCGCATGTCTGCAGTTTGCAAATGGTGCCCCATCATGCGATGTGTTCGTTATTGTTACCCCATGGAATCCCGCTCTTTTCCAAATGTCATCCGCTCTATCCCCTAATATTGATATTAACAGGCCCTTCACATCTCCTACTGCTAGTTTCTGTCCTGCGGTGTGTTTTTCCATTTCATATATCCACTTACCCGCACCTCCACTTAGTGATGGGAGCCTACATTTTATATTTTCTTTATCCGTATGTTTCCAAGGTACATACTGTGGTCTAACCCCTCCTCTCTCCAACAGTGGCATTAAATTCTGTCTTGTGTCACCCTTTACGCTCCATAATATTGAGTCTTCACACCCCTCCTCTTCCCCCGTTTCCTTTACTACTTCAAATTCTTCCTTACTACCTCTGCTCCTACCTCCCTCTTCTTCCTTTCCCCTTTTTTCGTCATTTCCTGTGTTCAATATGGGTAGGTTTACTTGTCTGTCTCGCCTGCGACTAGGGAGGTCCCTAAGCCGACATGCATAAGGTGTAAGTTCGTTCATGAAGGGCGCGAGCTTTATTCTGTGCATTGAGCGTGCGGTGGTTGAACATGTAGGGTGTGACGTGGGAGGGCGTGATGGGGATGTGGGTGGCGTGGGTTCATGGGTTTGTGCTTCCCCTATTCTTTTCACTCCCTCCTTACTTCTCTCCAGCTCCTCCCATCTTCTACTCATCCAGGGCGAATCTATGTTTGTTCTAGTGAGGTATAGTTTATCTAAGCTTTCCCTTTCACTCTTTCTTCCATCCTTCTCCACTCCTTCTTCCTCCTCACTGCAAAAGTCATTCATAAATGGCACCCCCCACTCTGCCTTTTTTCCTTTTATTGTTACTGTTTTTAAGTCTATTAGGTCTCTTTCTCCCCTTTCGTTGTTACCAACTGTTCCCCCTAGTGCTGATGTTGTTGCTACCTCTCTACTTTTATATACATCTCCCCATCTTTCACTCTCCCTACTCCTCCCTTCTCTTCCCCCTTCACTTCTCTCCTCCATTTCCCTACTATTTTCCTCCCTTTTCCTTTTCAATTCCTCCATTACTTCGTTGCTCATCTGTTCCAATATTCTTTCATCCTCTTTCTTCCTTTCCCATTTCACCCTTTCTCTTTCTACTATACTCTCTATTACCTTCCCCTCTTCATATTTCTTAGCTGTCTCTGATATTATCCTCCTCCTCCATATTTCCATTTCCTTTTCCTTTTCTTCTTCTTCCTTCTTCTTCTCTCTCAGCAGTACTCTTGATACCCTATCTGCTGCTGCTTTTACCCTTTCAGCTTCTCTCTTTTGCTCCTCATTTCGTTCCCTTAATTTTCCCAATTCGTTCTTACCTTCCTTCCTTTTCTTCACTCTCTCTCTTTCCTCCCTCTCAAGTTGTTTGATCAATTCATTCTGCTCATCCCTTAGTTTTGCTAATCTTTCCTCCAAAATCTCTTCCTTCTGCCGTAGTAGCTCCTCTCCCCTCATTTCACTCTCTCTGGCACTATCCTCGTTTGTTCTCTTTACCGCCTCCCTTTCTTCTCCAGTTAGTGAGCCTCGTAATTTCAACAATATCTGTGCAGCTACCCACTCATCGTTTCCTATCTCTACAGTCTGCTCTTCTCCAATCCTCCCTTCCCCCATTGGTATCTTCCTATGAGCCACATATGGTGGAGGGCTGTATGCCGGGTTCGAGTATCCTTCAGCCGCCCTGAACTGTCCTTCTATTTCTCCTAATTCTCTTAAAGGGTACAACCCTCCTCCCTCTGTTTTCACTCCCGGTGTTATGGGTATCTCATTGCTCGGTTCCTTTTTTATGTCGTCTGATTTATCAATCTTTTCTCCTCCCTGTCCTCCGTTCCCCGTATTCTTTGTGCTTTCGCACCCCTTTTCCCCATCCGTTCCTTCTTTCTTAATCTCCTTTTCTTCCGGTGTTTCCCCCATAGTGAACATTCCATTTGGTCCTGGTCGGGACCCCTGGAACATCCTCCATAAGTTAAACACCTCCACATGGTTTGCCAACTTCTTCCCCTTGTATGTATTGTGCAGATGGTTTAGTAGTGAATGTTGGGCATATGGATCGAAACTACCATTAGGCGGCCATGGTGTTAACATTTTGTTGTCCGTCCCCTGGGTCCACTCTATGCTGTACTTAATTAATTTCTCCCTATGTGGTGGCAGTGTGGTGCATATGTGTTGTAATGGGGTAGTGAGGGTGTTCCCCCACCCTCCCGACCCTCTCCCGTATGACATAGTGGCACTCCCCTTGTTACCCTTCCCTTTACTACCAGTTTACAATATACAACCTTGTATTGCTTACCTTGCCCCGCAAGTGTGGGGACTTACGACAATCCTTTGACAAATTATGCAATAATAATAAATATAATGTTATATTATATTCCTTCCCCTACGGCCCCCTGCGGCCGAAGCGCACGCAGCCCCCTGCGGCTGCGTACCCCTTACGACGATCTTATACAGTCGTCCTGTTTCTCCGTTCTCTTCCCCCTTTTACACTTGCCGTGGCCGGCGTTCTCCGTGCGCAGCCACGCCCCTTTCCCCTTCTCCTCTTTCGATCCACTCGTTTATCGTTTATCTCCGTATCCGCTCCTTTATCATGTTTCTCTTCCCCACCACTCTCAAACCCAAAGTTCCTTGTGCTCGCGATATCCTATTAAATCCCTACTGGTGACGTCACCGATTTCTTCGAGCTACTGGTATATTCTTGTTATGTTCTTTAAGTTCAAAATACACTTGCAATCTACCCCGCTAACCCTACAGCTGTCTTCCTGTCTCTCCTGGAACAAGGTAATCTCATCAATAATATAACCGGACTGCGCACGCTGCGTCGCCTCGCGTGTGATACGCCCCTCAACAGGAGGGCTTAACCAGCCAATTATCTTCCGTTTTGGGCAACTATGTAACTAGCTACCGCCCACAGGGAAACGTCATCTACCTATCGAGTTTCTTGCTCGAACAATAGGGAACCTCATCTACTCATTGATCAATAAATGTCAAATCGTAGGAAACCACACACACCCACCCTCACACGTAGTCGCAATTTAGGCCATCAGTGTCTTACGAGCGGCTGCACGTGATGTTTTCGTGCCCCGCCCCCTTCTTTCGCGTAACGTTAGCCGACTGTTCTCGCACTCGTTTCGCTACCATGCATTCCATTAGCAACACTCAGTTAAACCTTCGCCGCACATCTGTACAATACCTCCCTCCTTCCTTATTTACTTCCTCCCCCTCCCTCACAATTTCACATTGCTTGTTGTGCGTGTCATGCTCACCAAGTTCTCTCGATGCAGGGCCGCTCGACTGCGTGCACCCCTCCAAGCGGCTCGCCACCTCCCCTCGTCTGGACCACGTCTGGACACTCGCCGACCGCGGGCGGGATACTTCTCAACCGGCTCCCGAGGGCCAATATCCGGATTGCGCTGTCCGGTCTTCTCGCAGCTCCGCGATGGTCCTGTAGTCCTCAGAAGGGGGCAACGGCAGAGGGGGCCGCGCCGCCGGGCCTCCTCGCAACGGGAGTGCCTGGAAAAATTAAAAATAAAAGTCGATCTTAAACAGATCTCAGCAGTGCCTCCAACTTGTCGGGGGGAAATTCTGCCGGGGTCGGCCGGGCCGTCCGCAGACCTCCGGGCAGGGAGGCCCCAACTCCTCCCGTATATCCCAGATGAGATAGAGTATGAGACACACACAAGGAGCAAGGTGACTCTGCTGTTTATTTAGACAAAACGGCAGGGATGGGTCAAGGAGCGTACGCGTTCGTCCTGACACACACACAATCGTGGGGCTCGCAGGCCCTTTTTACTGCATTATGACGCGCTACTTGCGTCACTTCAGAAAGTTAACAAAAAACCTATCGCCACTCTTAATTGGTTGCTCGAGTGGTAGGGTTAGTATAGTACACATATAGAGAATGATATTAGTGGACAAGGTGTAGTCAGGTGGTATATCTGGGTTGTCCCTACAATTAGATACATAAGAACTGTTACATGAAGACTCCTGAGGATTGGCTAATATTACTGATGTCTGAGATAAGAGCCCCATGTTCTGATTGGTGCATCCGTGAGCTTCCCAGCCTGGGACCACCGTTGTTCCCAGCTCTCGGTGTACCTGTGATTGCAACAATGTTTCAATATGGGTACGTGCAGACAATGTGAGGATTTATTCATAGGTGGAAGGCTGACCGCTCCCACTGTAGCAGATGTCCATTGAGCCTTTCAAGTGTATCGGCCTGTGTTTCGTAGTGAGGGACCCAGACGCCTTTTCTCTCCTGGGTTTTGGCATCTCGTCAGGTTCGGCTTGGTCACGTGGGGAGGGACCGTGAAAGAGGCAGAATTCTGCACAATTAATATTGTTTTTTCTACTGCGCGTCTGGTTTAATTTGCCGGCGTGACATTATCGTTGGGGCGCGGAGTGCGAGGTTGCAACATCGTGCCTTTGATGATTTGTTCTTGGATGTGGGTTTGCAACATTGCGACCTTGGCTGGTTGCTCCACCGGGTTCTTTCTGCAGGATCAGCAACCTGACTCTTGCTTTGTTAATGTCCACGTGAGCTCTTGTTTGAGGCCTACTCGGGCCTGGTGCTTGAGTAGTCCGTTTGGTGCATAGGTGCTTTTAGGTTATAATGGCATATATTTCCATGACCAGTATCGTGTTTCCATTATCCCTCTCATGGTGGTAACGGGTTTCAAGAGAAGCGTGAGCAAGCGTTATAGATGAGTTCATGATGCGTCTTGCGTTTCTGCATTCTGAAAGCCTATGTAAAAATAATAAAGATGCACGTCCGTGAATATGCCTGTCGCCTACGTCAGAGCACTGAGTATGTTCTTCGTGTAGATTGGTGTGGAAATGTTCAGTGTGTATATTTGTACAGATGTGCTTCCCGTTGTCTAGGTCGTCATGGCATCTCTAACGACGTGTGGATTTTAGTCTAGCTGATCCGAGCCGCAGGTGTCGGCATGGCCAGTGCGGGCTGCTGGGCAGGCAGATGGACACATCCGTATGTTCCTGTACCAGGGTACCTGGTCGTCTGGTAAATGGACAAACTCTTCTCGCGGCGGGTGTCTGGGCCGTGACCCTCTAGGCCAAGCGCGAGAGGTGAAGGACGGGAGCCTGGTCTTCCATTCTCCCACTTCAACCGTCTGGAGCAAGACACGGGTGCAGTTCTTTTTCTGGCTCATTTCATTTGTTTTTTGACCCACTATATGATGATGCTCTTCTTTCATCCAAACAATCATATTCTTCAGATTTTCTACATTCCCAATCTACTCATCGCAGGTGTTTGTTTCAATCATAATCTTGCATTCTTTCTCCTCCATCTCTTGACTATTCACTCAACTCTACATTAACTGCTTCGGATCTTGCTTCATACTTGTCTTCTAAGGCGGCCACTCTTCAAGCAGCCATTGTTCCTTCTTATATCGTTCTCTTGTTCTCTACACTCTCCTCATCCACTCATCCTTTTCTTAGATTTCGAATTCTGAGAATTCTTCACTTGCCCGAGCCCATCCTACCGCGTTTCCTTCCGATCCCATTCCCTCCTCACTCATCGCCAAGGACTGTCCCTCTCTGTTTTCTTACCTTACCTCTCTTTTCAATATTTCTCTGACCACCTTGGCCTTTCCTTCTTCATTTAAGCATGCTCCAATTCTTCCTATTCTAAAGAAACCTGCTATAGACCCCTCCCTTCCTTCTAATTGTGTACCTGTTTCTTTTCTTCCTTATATTTCCAGGCTTCTTAAATGTCTTGTCTATTCCCAGGGCTCTGCTTTTGTCACTGATAACTCTATTCTTCCTCATCTTCAGTCTGGCTTCCGTCTTCTTCACTTCACTGAAACTTCTCTTCTTTCTGTCTGTGATTCCTTGCTCTCTGCCTGCTACTCTAAATACTCTTCTTCTCTGGTCCTATTGGATGTATCAGATGGTTTTGACACTGTGCTTCATCCCCTTCTCCTATCTTAGGTTGACTTTCTTTTCAGTCTTGCCTCAAATTCAATTTCCTCTCTCTTGTTTTCAAGTCTCTGTATCTCTCTAAGGCCTTGCACCTTCTTACCTATCTTCTCTCATTTTTTTGTATTCTCCTACTTGTGTGCTTTGGTCTCAGTCTCAATTTCTATTATCAGCTCCTTGGCTCCCTTGTGCCCAATAACGGATTGACCCACATATAGTCCTGTACTTATAGGTGGTTAGGAGTATGCAACTGTATTTAATTACAAGGGATTGTGGAAGCCTCTCTACTGAGAATGAACATAGGCCAAATACCCAGGTCTATGGGATTTCTTCCACATTCCAGAGGGTCTACGACATGTTTTAGCTCACAAAGGAGAAATAACCATTTGCATATCAGTTTTTGTCCCACCCACAGGGGCAGTCCAGCATTGAAATGCTAGACAATTCTTCTCTGAACAAGAGTACCAACAGCAACCCCATACAGGTGTTTCGGCCTTGCAGGGTGCAACTGTATGTAGCCTGCCAATCCCTGTTAACAGCATTAACAACAATTTTTAAGATTTATGTTTTCTTGTTTTCATGTACGGGTTGACTGCCTCTCTAGTGTTGAGCTTAAACGAAGTTCACAGTTTAATGAATACAGAATTTCTATGGTACTGAGTCTGTCAAATATTTGTCAAGAAATGTCATTATCCTCATGCAGACTTACTTTATAACCTTGAAAAAAAACTGCTCTTTTTCTGTAAACATTAACACAGATACAATCTTAAGTAAATAAAGGCAAAAGGCAGTCACTATTTGCTAGGCTCCATCTTTCACAGGCTCTGCTGTTCATGAACCAGAAATCAGTGTAAAATGAATGCACATTAACCACATGAGTGCAACGCCTTTTGAAAGCTTCCCATAAATGAATGTTTGCATTTCACCTTTTTGTTTGAGTACTCTGTATAGGTAATTTGAATGATGGACTCAAATAATGAGTTTTGAATACAAAGCTATGAATTTATAAAGCTCCAACATGCTACTATACAGTCCCTTCAGGGCCCCAATGATGCAGACATGCACAGGCGGAAAACAGTTTTTGAAATTTCAGTTTTAGTGTTTTAAAACGTATGACCTGGGCACAAGTGGTTTTGAGGTTCTATAAACAATAAAATCATGTATCTTTAATGTTAAAACTACATTCGAAATTCAGAGTGGTCAAAGGGAGCAGTTTTGTGTAAGGCGGTTGGAAGAGGCTGTTTCCTGGTGAGAATTGTACTGCATGATTTGCCTACACCACATAAATGGTACTGGGCAGGGCTCACCAGAAAATAACAGTGATATATTCACTTTGCCAATGCTTTCTATTGTGTACTGTCTCAGACCAGGCCAAAGTTTGAGATTTCATAGTCGATCTTCATTGTATTGGAAAAAATGCTATTATCCACTTTAATCCTATGCTCCCTGCTGCAACCCTCGGGTCATAGACCCAACCCCCCCCCCACCTCCCCACTGCCTACCCTCACCGCCTCTGATTGGTGCTCTGGATGATGAAATCCGTAACACTGAAAAAACACGGCAAAGGCAGACTGATAGGCCCCCATTGTATTCTGTTTAATTATGTTTATTACTGCAATTTGTCATTTATAAAGGTATCTATTTCTTAAACCAAAAACAATAAAAAAAAATTAAAAAAAGATAGTCCCCCATTTTGTCCTCTCTGCATCCCACGTCCCTCACAGGGTCTGCAGACCCTCCGAGGGTACTTTGCCTGTCTTGGGCTTTGCAATGTTAAAGTTATTTATTTTTCTCACACTGCAGCACTCCCTCTAGTGGCTTTTGAGCCGTAAACCCCACCTCTCCTCCCCCTACCACTGCCCTCCCTATCCGCCTCTGATTAGTGCTCCGGGTCTCGAGATGCGGAACACCTATTTGAGCCTTCGCTCCGGGGAAGCCTTGCCCGGAGAGCCAGATAAGGGCTGAGGAAAAGGACACCTCCTTAGGCACCTCTAATACCTGTTTGCCTGTTAGCCCTGGTCGACACAACCCCTGCTGAGGTAAGAAACGGCACAATTTGTACTTTCAGTACTGTTGTTGTAGGCCTGTATTTCGTATATTATAGCTATGGTTGAATCTAGCAACTGTTTTGTGCCACTACTCTGCATTTCTATCCCACAGGGATACTGTCATCGGTCTGTATTTCAAATATAGCTGTTGTTGACTCTAGCTACAGTTTTGTGCCAATACTCTGCATTGTGTCCCCAAAGGGATAGTGCTGTAGGCCTGTGTTTTCAAATCTAACTGTTGTTGCATATAGCTACTATTTTGTGCCACAATTCTGCATCTGTTCCCACACGGATAGGGCCATATGCCTGTATTTCAAATCTAGATACTGTTCATCTTTCTACACAGGGTTAGTGTGACAGGCTTGGTTTCTACTTCTGCAGGAGTTAGGTGCTGTTTCTCTCAACTGACACCCATGTCCTCTTCCTGCCTGCACCCACCTAAACTATATCTCCAATGAAAGACCAGGCTACACTTCCCTCCAGCTATTGCAGAAGTTGCATTCAACAGAGGCTGCTCTCGGCTCCTTTGCCAAACTTGTACACCTCTCTCTCTTAGAGCTGAGGCTACAGGTTGTCTGCCATGCCTAGCAGCTACAAAGTTACAGTAGCACTCTGGTTCATCGGAAACCTATCCACGCCCTCATACAGACAACACCCCTACATTCCACCTGTCCCTCCTCAAACTGGCTCCCCCATTAGAACAACACTGACATAGCCAGACCTACCGCTCTGCCTCATCTACCCAGGCCTCACTCCAGACACTCCCAAGCCACCTGCACTTCAACCGGCCCTCAACCAATCCCCTCCTCCTCCAGACCCCCTAACCTCCTCCCCCTTGCTCAATCCCTCCTTTCATCCACATAGCCATGACACACCTACGCATCCATAAACTCTGCCTGGGCAATCTTACCATCAACCCCTCACTCTGTCACCCCTCTGACCCTCACACACACACACACACCCCAGGCCACCCATAATCTCCTAAAAAATTGATACTGTGCTACCTAGATGCTTTCTCTTTCCAGTCCCATGACATCCCGCCTCACATACATGCTTACGGCATCCCCCAAGACACCCAACCCAGTGAAATCCCTCTTCAACCTGCTAGTCAAAATACCCTGCACCCACACCAGACACTACTCCCCCTGCTACTCTGGAAATTAGTCTCCTGACCCAGTCTTCGACCTTAGAATACACTCACATGACATCTCCCTTGCAAAAGGAAACCAAATCCATTATGACATCCCCAACCACCTCCCTGCCCACCTCAGTATTCACATCCCGTCTCACACCTCAGAACACGGTCTCCACCCCCTCAACCCTCACACTCTCTCCCACCACCATTAATCACCACACCTGCCGATGCCCAAAGGACCCTAACCTCACAAACTCTCCTAACAAAGACACCTACAATACACTCAGCCTTACTCTCCACTCCCCGGAACATTGACAATAGGCCCACCTCTAGGAAACTCTCACCTCCCAATAACTACCAGCCACTACTCCACCTTGCTCCCTCAATCCCTTCCTCATAGCACACCCCTATCACCAGGGGCTCACCCCAGTGGATCTCAGCACCATCCCCGCACCCTCACATCAATATCTCCTTTCCACCACCTACTTGGGACAGCCACCACCTCCCATCTAGTCCACCCTTATTCCTTGCATCAAACTCCCAACCACTTACGTGCATCCTGGTCAATGCCAGATCTATTGTAAATAAACGGTACAGCATTTATGACTTAATCTCCTCTGACGGCCGAGACATCCTCTTCATTACAGAAACTTGGTACCCCAAGGATTTAAGGCCTATTTCTCACAAATCCATACCTCCAGGCTATACTCTCATTGTGCATAACAGAACTAGCAGGGCAGCTTGAATTGCTATCTATACAAATCCTTTCATTGAACCACACCACCATTCCCTTCACCCTCTTGACCATTGACCCTCCTCCACCCCAACAGCCCCAGCACTGTCCCCCTGCTCCCCCCTTTGGAGCAAGGTAAGAGTAACCCCAGACCTGGCTAATTCTCTGCTTACTTCCATACCCTCCCAACCTCTCCTGTCGGGTCAGCTCTCCGTCAACCATTTTGATCATTTTGAACAATGTCTCTCTAATGCTCTTAGCCCTCTCACCCCACTTGCTACAGTTCATTATTTTCCTGGGTTGAGACAGAGGTGGTTAACCATCATCCAGTTATCGATTTATGTGAGGCATGAGGCTACCGAGAGGTCGTGATAGATTAGTGCGACACAACCTTCTGAGTCTGAGGTTCTTGGGGCTGAATTGGGCGGGGTGGAGGAGGAAGGTAGTTTCTATGAAAAGGCATAGCTGGGTGTAGCCTGTTCGGTCAATTAGTTTGGCTGTGAAGTGGTTGTTTGAGATAGGACTGTAGTTGGTTAGCAGAAAGGGGTCAAAGGTGGGTTTTTTGAGTAGGGGTTTGATGTGTGATGTCTTGAAATCTGCTGGGAAAGTGCATGGTGTGAGGGTTGAATTAATGATCGATCTTACAATGATGCCGGTGCAAGTTGAGAAAAGGGATTAGGTTTAGAAGAAAATGAAGACAGGGATTTCCAGTAGAATCGTAGGTACTGGTGTTATCTACTAGCTACAGAGATTCAGTGTGGGAGACAGGAGAGAAGGAAGAGAAAAGCAGGAGGGCAGCAGTTGGGTCCAAGATCCCAGATGTGGATGCAGGAGAGTGGGGTGGGAGCGAAGTTATTTTTGTGTCAATGGTGTGGTTTTTGTCCACAACTATGTTGTGGAAGTGGCCAGAAAGACTACCTTTCCAGTAAAAGGATTTTTTGACCTTGCACATTTCTGCCCTGTAGGCTTTGATCTGCTGGTACTAAGATGTTCTATTCTGTGGCAAAGGGTCTGCCCGCTGTCTGCATTCCAATAGGTGGTTTTGGGTTTTGAGAAATTTGAGAGCTGGAGTGAAACATCTGGGGGAGGGTCCTTGTCTGTTGTAGAAGGGTCTGATTGTGGTGAGAGGGCTAAGAGTGTCAGAGAGCCATTGGTCAAAATGGTTGATGGAAAGCTGACCCGACTGGAGTGGGAGGCAGGTTAGGAAAGCAAGCAGAGAATTAGCCAGGTCTGGGGTTACTTTGAAATTGTTGCATATGGGTGAGCAGGTGGAGGGTCCTGGGGCTGTAAGGAAGGATGGATAGTCCATGTTGACAGTGGCTGCCTTTGCCTCCAACTACTCTCCTCCACCCATTCCTTCTGCTGACTCCCACCCTGACACAGCCCTCGCTAACCTCAATCTCTCTATCTCCAACACTCTTGAAACCCTTGCTCCTGTCATGAGGGTCCAACTGAAACCTTCCAAAAAGTGTAACTCTTGGTACGACTCCGATCTTGCTTCCCTTAAAGGCAAGTGTAGGGCGGCCGAGCGTAAATGTAACGTGTCGGGCGAATCATCTGACAAACTGGCCTGCCGCCTCCTTCAAAGGCAGTATCGATGGACACACTTTTCAAAGATTGCAAGGAATTGGCCAATCCTGCAGCAGTCTCCTCTTCTGTCACACCCACCTGGGACCTTTGCTCGGTCCTGGCTGCACACTTCACCACAAAAGCCCAAGACATCCTTTCCACCCTCTCTTCCATACCATAGCATACACCAATACCGGAGCCTCCCTTGGCCCCCCTCCACTTACCCTCTTTTCACTCTCACCGGTCACACCTGATGAGGTCTACAGACCAGTCCGATCTATGAAGGCTTCATCCAAACAGGTGAACCCGTACCCCTTAAAAACGATTAAGGACAACATTGACTCCCTCGCTCCAGCCTTAGCTGATCGCTGCAATCTCTTTTTTGCCACTGGAGTTGTCCCAACTGCTCTTAAGCACTCCCTTGTGCACCCTCTGCTCAAGAAACCCTCAGCCAACCCCTCCATTTTGGTAAACTACCAACCCTTTTCTATCGCCCCTTTCCTGGGCAAACTACTGGAGAAGTTGGCTATCTCTCTGCTGACGCTCCACATGAATCTATTGGTTGCTTCTGTGACCATCAGTCTGGCTTTAGAGCATCCAGAGGCACGGGAACTGCACTTCTGAAAACCTGTGAAGACCTGCTCTCAAATCTTGACACCAACACTCCCTCTGTCCTCATTCTCCTTGACCTCTCCTCTGCCTTTGAAATGGTTAACCACAACATCCTGATTGTGCGTCTCTGTGACAACCTTGGAATCACAGGTCAGGCTCTGGTGTGGTTAACCTCTTTTCTCTCCAACCACCCTTCCCAGGTGGAACTCAGAGCCTTTCTCTTGACTTTAGCTCTCTCAACATGTGGCGTTCCACAGGGATCTAACCTATTCCACTCTTTCTTCAACGTCTATATGGATGCCCTAGCATGTTTGATTGTCCCTTTCACTTCTAACTTCCAGGGTTGTGCGGATGAAACGCAACTATCTTTCAGGCTTCCCTCAGCCGCCACCTCCTCTTCACTGAAATCTGACTGTCTGTCCGCTATTCAGTCATGGTGTGCTGCAAATGGCCGCTGCCTCAATGCCAGTAAGACTGAGATCGGTCTCATTGGGACCCTTGCTCTGGCTTTCCCACTCTCACTCTGGCAACATCCCTGGGCCCTGCACTCACACCCACCTGTGAGGCAAGAAACCTTGGGGTCATTTTTGACTCCAAATCTAACTACCAGCTACACCTCTTCAGAGATACGCTACCTTTTCACACTTTCCCCCAGTGGCGCACTGTCTCCAGAGCCCTGGTTCTCTCTAGGCTGGACTACTGCAACCGCCTCTTCCTCAATTGTTAGGGAGAATTCTCTGTTTGGGCTGAGTTTCCTAACCTAGTGAGTCCCCCAGCAGCTTTGCTGGATTTCTGGAGTTTGTTTTTTTGCATCCTGCCAAGAGTGAGACTCTTTTTCTCCCACTCTTGGACATGAATGTGTGCAATTCCTGTGAATGTCAATGTGTTCTATGGGCTATGGGGTCTTTTACCCCAAAGGGTCTCATATGTTTTTCTATGTGTGTTACACCGCACCCTCCGTGCCGTAGCACTGGGGTGTCCTAGCGGACCTCCATCATAGACTCCGTACCCGGGGACTGACTACTGTCTCCCCGGGCATGTAAAGTCACCATTGGCTTTACTAGACCTAAATTTACTAACAGAACTAGTACAATCCATCCTATTGTGGACGTACTAGTAGGGGTAATTTGATTACTCCTGGGTCTGTTATTCGAGGGGGCACTGTCCCGTCTCCCCTCGTCGAGTTTTGGCTGGTGGCAGTGGAAACTACTTGTTATATTCGACCCATTGTTGGAGGTTAATACTTTTTCTCATTAATCTCTTACATACCACCGTTTATTTATCTTAAATAAATCTATCGGTTGGTATTTTCTTCCAGAACTCGGTTTTTAAAATGGCATCTGTGTTCCTCTCAGTGACTCCTAAACCAAAGGTTGAGCCCTTTGTTCCACTTTTGGCGGGTCTCTACACAGAGGCCCTCCAAAGTGGTGCCATTCTGTCTGGGTACCACAGGGGGTGTGGGAGGGGGTTTAGGCACCCTGGACTGAGTTGCCTTGCCAACTCAAGTCGCACTCTGGTGTGATTGGCCCAAGTGGTGAGCCACCCCGCTCACCACTTAGCGTGTTTTGAGTGACAGCTAGGCTGAATGAATGGGGTTTTCTGCATAAAAGCAGGGCTTTTGGGACTGGATCTTCAGAAGTCACCACAGGACCTAAGAATCCGACGAGGGTAAAGCTGAGCTGACCTGCAACGACGACACCTCCGGTGGAGCCCTGCTGAATCGACTTACCACCGCCCGACGACAGAGGAGATCTCCCCGCCGGAGAGTCTCTTCCCCTTACTGGTGGGAACAACCAGTCCCCTTTGCTTTTTCTTCATTCCAGGACGTAGTGGTTGAGTTGCCCGTGCAGAGCACCCCGGCAACCGGATAGCCACTACCCCTGTACAGCGACGAAAAGGTGGTGCCTTGTGACGGAGCACTCTGCGGCTGGTCTCTTCCCTGGTGGTGCAATGATCTTCCACTTTCCTTCGACGACGAGATCATCTCTTCTCTTGGCAAAGACCCGACGTGCATCCACCACCAGGAACAACTGCCCCCGCCGGAGCTGTCTCTCCACAAACAAGGTACCGTGTCCGCCTGGCTTCCCTTGTGTCGGTTAGTGTGAGGTGTCTGAATCCTGACCTCTCCGTTGGGTCGCCTCCAAACTTTCTCATCTTTCTGTTCTGAACTGTTCCAATCTTTCAATAACAATTTGCAACAAAGACTCGAAGTGCAGTTCCGCTGTGATACTTTTTTTGGGACACATCGCCTTGCCTCTCTCCGAGTGGGCCTGGCCTCTGAACTTGGCGATCTACAGTAGACCCTTCCTTACTTCCCTTGCATTTGTTCATAAAAGTGTTGGAACCGAGTTGATTTCATACCCTGCCTTTTCTCTCCCGTCCTAACGAATACTAGAGTGCCATCTAGGTTAAAGCATTCACCTCTGTCTGCAAATAAGTGGTGCCGTTGAACCTAGACTTGTCGAACTATTGTTAGGGGGATTGATTTTTCTTATAGTAATTGTGCTTGAAGTGTTTACCGTATTAGTGCCCGAGTGTTTTTCATAGATGTGTTTTTATAAATAAATAACTATATATCTTTACACCGAAGCCTTGTTCCGTGTTTGCTTGTTCTACTGTGTGAATTGCCCTATTTTGTATACTCCACATACTGCCTAACTCTTCTTGAGGGAAGTCGGACTGCTCAGCCACAGCTACCAAGTGAATCTGTGTGGTACAGACTGCTACCACGTGGGTTTACTGCCAAACACCTGTAGTCCTAAATCTTTTGCAGGGGTCACAGAGGGAACTGCACAGGTTTCCGCCTAACACTGGTGTACAGCGGTGGGATTTGCATCGAGTATACAGTTTAGAGCGCTTTTCAACACTATAGGATAACTAACCACAAAGCTTAGCACTAAAAAGCAACTTTCAAAAACATGTCTACTATGGACGTTTACAGTCAAGAATCCTTGTCAGGTGAAAATACTGAGAGTTTACGAGCCCTCTGTAGACAAGAGAATCTTTCTGTAAAAGGCAAGAAAGTGGAGCTGATAGCGAGATTGCTGGAAAACCAAAGTCTGGGTACTGGTTCAGAAGAACCAACTTCTCCAGCGAATGTAGAAAACAGTAATGGTATTGATCTGAATCAAAGTCTTGATAATGAGTCAAAAGAGGAAAGTGAACCTAATGAAGTTAGCCACTCTGAGCCTCTGTCTGCCTTACCTACTGTACCTACGGGGCCCATACCAGGTCCCACATGTAACCCTGCTTATTTTGAACTTGAAAAAATGAAGCTCGAATTAGAATACAAACGGTTCTTGGCTCAATCTGAAAGAAACCAAGAGCTCGAGTTCAGACGGATGAATGCCCAGGCTGAGCAGAAGCAAGCTGAGTTAAGACTCAGAGAAATAGAACTTAAACATGAGTTAGAGATGAAAAAGTTGTCTGTGGAAAATGCTTCTCTCTCCTCTGGTTCCTCTAGAAGCTCCAGTCCCAAAAGACCCCGGATGCCGAAGGAATTAGTGGGTATGTATGAACCGAGATTGGATGTTTTGGATTGGTTAAAACTGTTTGAGTACAATCATGGGCTTCAGGACCTCAACGGGAATGATCTACTTCCCTGGTTGTTCTCTAGGCTCCCCCCTGTTGCGACTGATGTGGTAATGGAGTTTGGGGAGGCGGATAAGAAGGATTACGAAAGTGTGAAACTAGCTTTGATAGCTAGATTCGGGAAGACCCCTTCCCAGTATCTTAAGAGGTTTAGAACCCTCAAAAAGCATGATGGTACCCCTTGGGCTACCTGGGTGAGTGAAGGGTTGAAAAATTTAGAGGGATGGATTAAGGGTTACAAAGTGACCACTTATGAGGGTATGAAGAATCTTTTTATGTTGGAGTCTATTTATGATGCCTGTTCTCCTGAGCTCAGACAGCACTTGGCTGATTCGAAGGAATTGGATTCCAGGAAGCTAGCTAAGGCTGCTGACTTGTGGGTTGCCAACAGGGCTACTCATAAGGATTCTGGGGCAACTCAGAAAAAGGATGGGGGAAAACAGCCTAAGAAAGACTCAAAAGAGAATTCAAATAACTCAAATTCCAAAGAGGGCCCCAAACAAAACCAGAAGGGTAAGCCACAAGGAAAACCTCAGCAGAATAGTGTGTCTTCTGGTGCCAAACCGGAAGGGGGCCAGAACAAGCCACCATTCCAGAAACCATTCGGTAAATGCTTCGTTTGTGGCTCGACTGACCACGTGAAAGGAGATCCCAGATGTAAGGGTAAACCTTCAGGGGTCCAGCTTGTCTCCTTAGACTTCGCTCCAGAGGAGGAAGTCCAAATGGCAAGTGGAAACTTTCTACTGCTAACTGATGAACCCATTGGAGTCTCAGCCAGTGTTTCTTACGTGTCCCTGAAGTTGTGGGAACAACAGAATTTAGACGTCTATAATTCTATCCCCGATAATACTAAAGAGTATTATAAGGACAGTGTCCAGGTGAATGGTCAGGAGACTCCTGCCATTAGGGACACTGGGGCAAGCATAACTGTGGTGGATAAATCATTTTTTTCAGGCTGAGGATGTTGCTAAGGCACCCAAACGCCTCACCAAGTTAGCTGGAGGGCCTGTGCAGATGCTTCCCCAATTACCAGTTCTCATCCAGTGTAACGACATGACTGTGAAGATCCCTGTCAGCATACAGAGTGAGGTACCAGGACGCGTGCTGTTGGGTAACGATTTGAAAACTCTCGGAGTTGTATCGCATACCCCCAGACCTCCTAGTAAACGGTTACAGGAGCTAACCAGACCTGCAAGAGAGAGGACCATGCGCGGAACTCTCCAGGAGATGATGAAGAAAGAAATCACTCCTGCTCCCCTGCAATTGTCGGCCGCTGTCTCAAAGAAATCAGAAGCGAAAGGGAAACCTAAGACTTCTACCTTGAAACCAGCTGCCCGCATTCCAGTGCAGCCAACAAGGACTTCCCCGCGGTTGTCCAAAGTTACACCCGTAACTACACCTCCAGTTGAGGCTGAGAGGGAGGTACAACCCTGTGTGGTAGAATTAGACTCTGACGAAGAGCTAATGGAAGGCCAGGAACTCATTGGAGATCTGGATCCTGTTGACCATCCTGAGCTGCAATCTTTACTGGCAGAAGGTGGACCCAGCAGGACAGACTTCAGTAAGGGACAGAGAGAATGTCTAACTCTGGAAGGTCTTCGCCACCAGACAGAAGCTCAGGCTGAAGGGCAAGAGCCTGGGAAATACAGGTTGCACTGGGAAGATGGCCTCTTCTACAGTGAACCGACCGAGTCTGCACCTGGAGACTACAAACGACTTGTAGTACCCCAAGAGAACAGACCACAGTTCTTGCAGTTATCCCACGAGATTCCTTTGGCTGGTCACTTGAGTTTCAAGAAGACTAAGGAAAGGCTCTCCCTCTACTTTTATTGGCCGAAGATGGGGGCCGAAGTAGAAAAACACTGCAGGAGCTGCCACACCTGCCAGACCTCTGGTAATGTTGGCTCCAAGAATGTGGCACCTTTAGTGCCTCTTCCAGTCGTGGGAGTCCCATTTGAGAGAGTAGGGATTGACATTGTTGGTCCCCTTGATCCTCCAACCTCCTCAGGCAACAGGTTTATAATTGTTGTAGTAGACCATGCTACTAGGTATCCTGAGGCCATTCCTATGAGGACTGTTACAGCTCCGGCTGTGGCTAAGGCCCTCCTTGGTATTTTTACTAGGGTCGGGTTTCCTAAGGAAGTAATCTCTGACAGGGGGTCAAATTTTATGTCCCACTACATGAAAGCCAAGTTCTCAACAGCTTACCACCCACAAACAAATGGGTTGGTAGAACGGTTCAACCGAACCATGGAGAGAATGATAGGTGCTTTAGAGGAACCCCTTAAACGTAAGTGAGACCTTCTACTGCCATGCCTTCTATTTGCTTATAGAGAAGTCCCTCAGGAGGGAGTAGGTTATTCTCCCTTCGAGCTTCTCTATGGTCATCCCGTCAGAGGTCCATTGGCCCTGATTAAGGAGGGGTTGGAGAGTGCTCCTTCCCCCAAGCCAGTCAGAGTGACTGACTACGTGATAGGTCTCCGGAGGAGAATGTCGCACATGATAGCAGAAGCAAGCGATAACTTGAAAGCTGGATAAGCATTGGTCAAGCACTGCTATGATCAAAAGGCTAACATGGTTGAGTTCGCTCAAGACCAGCTCGTTCTCATTATGATCCCAACAAGGCAGAGGGCCTTGCAAGACAAATGGATGGCACCCTTCAGAGTTGTGGGTAAACTCGGAGAGGTCAACTATCTGGTGGACTTGGGCAATCCCAAGGAGGCTCCGACAGTCTTCCACACCAACCAACTCAAAGCGTATGTCTCAAGACCTGATGTAGGAGCGTTGCTTCTAGCGTCAACCGAGGAAGAAGAAGAGAGTGAAGCTCTTCCGGATCTCCTCAGAGGCTTACCTTTAGACGAACAAATTGAAGGAGTAAATCTCTCTTCAAATCTGACACCCGAGCAACAAGAAGAGTGCAAATCTATATTGAATCAGTTTGCCTCCCTGTTCTCGCTTTCGCCAGGCTTGACCCCTTGGGGCCAGCATGACATACTCACGGGTGACTGTCTGCCAGTCAAAAGCAGAGGATACCGAATGTCAGAAAATGTACAAACCCACATCAAAGGTGAGGTCAGCAAGATGCTCGATCTCGGGGTAATAGAGCCCTCTACTAGTCCATGGTCTAGCCCAGTTGTGTTAGTACCCAAGGCTGGATCTAAAGAGCTTAGATTCTGCGTGGATTATAGAGCTCTTAATGCAGTCACCAAGACTGATGCCCACCCTTTGCCAAGAACAGATGAGTTGGCCAAAATCCTCAGCACATTTGACTTGACCTCAGGCTATTGGCAAAAAGCCTTGACAGACCATGCCAAGGAGAAAACTACATTTTCTACCCCCGTTGGCTTATACCAGTTTAAGGTAATGCCTTTCGGATTGAAGAATGCACCTGCTACATTTCAACGGATGGTAAACCAGGTTCTGAATGGGATGGAGGACTTCTGCATGGCATACTTGGATGACATAGCAGTGTTCAGCAATTCCTGAGAAGAGCATGTAACCCACCTGAGAGATGTCTTGCAGGCTCTTGGACGAGCCAATCTGACCATAAAGGCGAGTAAATGCCAAATTGGACAGAGTAAGGTAGTCTATCTTGGACATGAGGTAGGAGGTGGAGAAATAAGGCCTTTGCTCAGTAAGATTGAAGCTGTGCAAAATTGGACAACACCTACTACTCAGACCCAGGTGAGAGCCTTCCTAGGCCTCACTGGGTATTACAGGAATTTCATCGAGAACTATGGGACCACAGCTTCTCCACTGAATGTCATCTCCTCGCCCAAATTTCCTAAAAAGGTTAGATGGAACGAGGAGTGCAATCAGGCTTTTGAAAACCTGAAAAAGACTCTTTGCCAAGCCCCAGTACTCAGAGCTCCTGATTACCGCCAAGCTTTCATTGTGCAGACAGATGCTTCAAATGTAGGAATAGGTGCCGTACTCAGTCAACTGGATGGGAAAGGTAGGGAGCACCCCGTTTTGCTTCATCAGCCGCAAGCTGAAGGATCCTGAAACAAGGTGGGCGACAATCGAAAGAGAGTGCTTTGCTATCGTGTGGGCTCTGAAGAAGTTTAGGCCATACTTGTATGGTTCTACTTTTGTCATTCAGACGGACCACCAACCCTTGAGATGGTTAATGCAAATGAAAGGGGAAAACCCAAAACTACTGATATTGTCGATCTGCCTGCAAGGGTTTGATTTCACCATTGAGCACAGGTCAGGGTGTCACCACCAAAAGGCTGATGGTCTCTCTAGGATGTATGTCATCGACTAGAGGTATGAGATTCATCCAGGAGTGGATTAAATCCTCCTGTCCCTTACTCTGGGGGGGGCGAGTGTTAGGGAGAATTCTCTGTTTGGGCTGAATTTCCTAACCTAGTGAGTCCCCCAGCAGCTTTGCTGGATTTCTGGAGTTTGTTTTTTTCCATCCTGCCAAGAGTGAGACTCTTTTTCTCCCACTCTTGGACATGAATGTGTGTAATTCCTGTGAATGTCAATGTGTTCTATGGGCTATGGGGTCTTTTACCCCATAGGGTCTCATATGTTTTTCTATGTGTGTTACACCGCACCCTCTGTGCCGTAGCACTGGGGCGTCCTAGCAGACCTCCATCATAGACTCCGTACCCGGGGACTGACTACTGTCTCCCCGGGCATGTAAAGTCACCATTGGCTTTACTAGACCTAAATTTACTAACAGAACTAGTAAAAACCATCCTATTGTGGACGTACTAGTAGGGGTAATTTGATTACTCCTGGGTCTGTTATTCGAGGGGGCACTGTCCCGCCCCCCCTCGTTGAGTTTTGGCTGGTGGCAGTGAAAACTACTTGTTATATTCAACCCCGAATATAACTCTATGGGATTCTTCCCATTGTTGGAGGTTAATACTTTTTCTCGTTAATCTCTAACATACCACCGGTTTATTTATCTTAAATAAATCTATTGGTTGGTATTTTCTGCCAGAACTTGGTTTTTAAAATGGCGTCTGTGTTCGTCTCTGTGACTCCTAAACCAAAGGTTGAGCCCTTTGTTCCACTTTTGGCGGGCCTCTACACAGAGGCCCTCCAAAGTGGTGCCATTCTGTCTGGGTACCACAGGGGGTGTGGGAGGGGGTTTAGGCACCCTGGACTGAGTTGCCTTGCCAACTCAAGTCGCACTTTGGTGTGATTGGCCCAAGTGGTGAGCCACCCCGCTCACCACTTAGCGTGTTTTGAGTGACAGCTAGGCTGAATGAATGGGGGTTTTCTGCATAAAAGCAGGGCTTTTGGGACTGGATCTTTAGAAGTCGCCACAGGACCTAAGAATCCGACGAGGGTAAAGCTGAGCCGACCTGCAACGACGACACCTCCGGTGGAGCCCTGCTGAATCGACTCACCACCGCCCGACGACAGAGGAGATCTCCCCACCGGAGAGTCTCTTCCCCTGACTGGTGGGAACAACCAGTCCCCTTTGCTTTTTCTTCGTTCCAGGACGTAGTGGTCGTATTGCCCGTGCAGAGCACCCCGGCAACCGGATAGCCACTACCCCTGTACGTGACCAAAAGGTGGTGCCTTGTGATGGAGCACTCCGTGGCTGGTCTCTTCCCTGGTGGTGCAACGATCTTCCACTTTCCTTCGACGACGAGATCATCTCTTCTCTTGGCAAAGACCCGACGTGCATCCACCACCAGGAACAACTGCCCCCGTCGGAGCTACCTCTCCACAAACAAGGTACCGTGTCCGCCTGGCTTCCCTTGTGTCGGTTAGTGTGAGGTGTCTGAATCCTCGCCTCTCCGTTGGGTCGCCTCCAAACTTTCTCATTTTTCTGTTCTGAACTGTTCCAATCTTTCAATAACAATTTGCGACAAAGACTTGAAGTGCAGTTCCGCTGTGATACTTTTTTTGGGACACATCGCCTTGTCTCTCTCCGAGTGGACCTGGACTCTGAACTTGGCGATCTACAGTAGACGCTGCCTTACTTGCCTTGCATTTGTTCGTAAAAGTGTTGGAACCGAGTTGATTTCATACCCTGCCTTTTCTCGCCCGTCCTAACGAATACTAGAGTGCCATCTAGGTTAAAGCATTCACCTCTGTCTGCAAATAAGTGGTGCCGTTGAACCTAGACTTGTCGAACTATTGTTAGGGGGATTGATTTTTCTTATAGTAATTGTGCTTGAAGTGTTTACCATATTAGTGCCCGAGTGTTTTTCATAGATGTGTTTTTATAAATAAATAACTATATATCTTTACACCGAAGCCTTGTTCCGTGTTTGCTTGTTCTACTGTGTGAATTGCCCTATTTTGTATACTCCACATACTGCCTAACTCTTCTTGAGGGACGTCTGACTGCTCAGCTACAGCTACCAAGTGAATCTGTGTGGTACAGACTGCTACCAAGTAGGTTTACTGCCAAACACATGTAGCCCTAAATCTTTTGCAGTGGTCCCAGAGGGAACTGCACAGGTTTCCGCCTAACATCAATCTCCCTTCTTCTTTCCCGCGCCCTCTGCATCTCATCCAGAACAGAACCGCAAGACTTATCCCTGTCCTCAAGCCCAGGGTCCGCATCTCTACGGCGCTGAAATCCCTTCACTTGCTCCCTGTGGCTGCAAGGATCAAATTCAAGAACCTCTGCATTGTTCACAAGGCTTTCTGGTGCCTGGGACCTACCTACCTTCAACGCTCCCTTGCTAAATACTGTCCCTCACTAGCCCTCTGCTCGTCTACCTCCAACCTTCTGTGCGTGAGCCTGTTCTCCAAGCAGAGATTTGGAGGGAGATCCTTATCCTCAGCAGGTGCCTCCCTCTGGAATAGCCTCCCTGCCTCCCTCCGTCTTTAGCCTGATTTAGCAAAGATAGTGCTATGAGGATGACACTCAGCTCATTTTCAGGCTACCCTCAGCCACCTCTTCTCCCTCTCTTATCTCTGACTGTCTGTCTGCCATCCAGGAGTCGTGTGCCACAAATGATCTCTGCCTTAATGCCAGTAAGACTGAGATTCTCCTCATCTGCACACCCGCTCCCTCCTTTCCTGTCACTCTCTGGCCGGCCTCTCTTGGCCTTCTTCCTGCTCCCACCTGTGAGGCTAAAAACCTCAAGGTCATCTTCAACTCCACACTCTGCTTCTCTCCTCACATCTCTGATGTCTCTAAGAAGTCACACTACCAGCTGAACCTCCTTGGAGGTATTCTTCCTTCCCTCTCCTTTCCCCAGAAGCTCACTGTCTCCAGAGCTCTGGTTCTCTCTAGGCTGGACTACTGCAACAGCCTATTTCTAAATCTGCCTGCTTCTACTCTCCGCCCTCTGCAACTCATTCAGAACAGGACTGCAAGACTTGTCCTTGGCCCCAAGCCCAGGGATCGTATCTTTCCAGGACTGAAATCTCTGCACTGGCTCACAGTGGCTGCGAGGATTAAGTTCAAAACGCTCTGCATTGTCCATAAGGCCTTCTGGGGCCTGGGGCCTCAATACCTTCAACTCTCTCTTCCTAAATATCTTCCTTCTCAAGCTCTTTGCTCATCCGCCTCCAACTCCCACAGGGTCAGTCGCTTCTCCAAGCAACGAGTTGGTGGTAGATCTCTTTCTTCGGCTGGGGTCCTCCTGTGGAACAGCCTCCCTGCCTCCCCGAAACTTGAGGAGAATCATCTCCAGTTCCGGAAGCACCTCAAAACCTTTCTCTTTGCTTCTGCTTTTCCTACTCTCCCCTGCTGACTTCCTGGCTGATACTGAAACTGCACTGGTTACCTGGCCAACCTCTGATCTCAGGCTCAGGTCCCCTCCCCCTTCAGAACAGAACAGGACCGCAAGAGTTATCCTTGGCCTCAAGCCCAGGGACCACATCTCTCCAGCGATGAAATCCCTTCACTGGCTCCCTGTGGCTGCAAGGATCAAGTTCAAAACCTGCTGCATTATTCACAGGGTTTTCTGGGGACTGGGACCTACATACCTGTAACGCTGCCTACCTAAATACTGTTCCTCATGAGTCCTCCGCTCATGTACCTCCAACTTCTGCAAGTGAGCCGGTTCTTCAAGCAGAGATTTGGAGGGAGATCCTTATCCTCAGCAGGTGCCTCTCTCTGGAATAGCCTCCCTGCAACCCTCCATCTTTAGCTTGATCTTAAATTCCGGAAACTGCTCAAGACCTTCGCCTTCTCCTCTTCCTTCTCTCCCCCTCTACCCTGCTAACTCAGCCCTCTGCTCTTTTCCTCTCTTCTTCCTCTTCCTTACAACTTGCTGACTGGCTGACTTGTGCACCTCAGAGTCTCACAGGTCCCTGGCACCCCCACCAGTCCTCTTTTTCACTTGCCTCAGGGCCCTACACCCCACCCACACTCACACTCACACTCACTGCACTTGAGAAATGACCAAAGAGAGTGGCTCTTTCTACACTTACCCAGGTCTCCACAGACCGGTGTGCACTTGGACCTCCCCCCTCCTTGTGACTGCCTGTGCACTTGCACGATCTGTACGCACCATGCCGAAGACTGTCTGTATGTTTTCCCTTGTCTGTACCCATTAATTGCACTGGTATAATCTGCAGAATCACCGTCAGGCCTATTTGTTGTACCTCAAACTGTTAAATATATTATACACACTTACTCTGCCTGTGCAGTCTATTATTGTCTCAGAATTTCAAGGACTCTAAGCGACTGTTGTTTCTTTCCCATGTTCCCACCCTCCTTGAGCGCTTTGAAACACTTGCCTGTGTATAGGCACTTTATAAATAAACAAACAATACCATACCATGGTCGAGAGGGTGAAGGAAATGGTGGCGTGGTCTGTCCAGACTAGTGGCCGAGGTGGGAAGGTGGTGATCAGTTCAGGAGAGCAAAAGATTGCTTTTAGTGTGTGGCCTGCAGAGTGTTTGGGGCCTGATACTGGTTGTGTCCTGGATAAAGTGAAGATATTTAGAATTGTGCTCTGAATATTGGGGAACACACATAAATGAGCATGGATGAACATGTTTGTTCATATTCTGAAACACCTGAATTTTGATCTTTTACCAATCAAATCAATATTTCTGAAAATGCCCAGTGTTTTGGGCAAATATATTAAGGTGATACCTCCTACAATACTAATGGGCATGTTTTACTTGATTTCAAGATCAGTCTTATTTGGTAGAGGGAATAGGTTGCTCCATCAGATCACTGAATAAACAGCAAGTTGTTAATGGAGAGGAAGAAAGTGTATAGGAATACGTTCAGGGAGTAATAGAAATATAGGTTTTAATTGCAGAAGAGGTAGAAAACTAAACAGGTTTTAGTTACGTGAGAGGATGAAAGTTGAAAGAGGTTATGACATGTTTTTGCAACCTTTTCTGGCAGATCCCAGTGACCACCTTGCAAGACTCTTGCAGAACATAAACGCACATGACATTTCTTGTGAAAGTGAGGAGAAGAACATCTGAGAATTGTTTGGTGGCAAGCAAGAGATTGCATGCAGTGGCTGTTACTGAATGTGCACCATTTTTTCATGGACAGAAAAATACTTGCTGCTTGTGAAGAAACAATCTCAGAATTATTTGAAAGCAGGAGGAGAATTATTTAGCTGGCTGCATTTTGGCACATAATTGTCTGTTTTCACGATACAAAATATATGCTGCTTGCAAAATTGTGAAGAGACGTTTTTTTTGACAAGTGAATCATTCTATATTGTAACTGAGAGCAGCATCTATTTGAGGTGAGAGAAAATACTTGCTGCTTGCATAAAAAGTCTCAGAATCATTTGACTATAGCAGGAGAGAGCATTCACCTTCTGTAACAGAGTGTGGCATTGTGTGGTGAGACACAATACTTAATTCTTGCCTAGATAAAGTGTTAGAATTCGTTCGAGCAAGTAAGACATTACATAATGGCCCTCATTACAACTCAGGCGTTAAGGGTTTAACGGCGCCGTCGGCGCCGTTAACCCTTAACGCCTGATTACAAGTGTCCCTTTGCAGGTTGGTGTTTAACGCCTGCTTTTAGCAGGCGTTAAAAATCCAACCCGCAAAGGGACTTTGGAGCTAATTACTGCACCGTAATTTACGGTGCCGTAATTAGCGCCTTCCCCATTCCCATTATGCCCTATGGGGGCAAAAATGGGAATGGGGAAGGGCACATGGTGAATGGGGAATTACCGCCCCACTCACCTTGGAATGGGGCGGTAATTCCGCCATCCACCATGGCGGAATCGTAACCTTAGCAGCATGGACCATGGTGCTAATAGCACCATGGTCCTCCGCCAAGGTTGTAATGAGGGCCAATGTGTCTGTACCTGAGAGCACCAACCTTTTGTGGTGGCACAAAATACCTGATGCTTGCATTGAAAATGTCTTCATTTCTTTGTAGGCAAGAGAATGCATTCACTATCTTTAACTGACATTGCCATCTATGTGTCTCAAGAAAACATGCTTATTACTTACTTACAACACATTTTAGAATGGATGTAGCAGGATATTTCAGTTTGGGTCAGCAGATAAAAAATATGTGATGGCATAGAAAAAGACTTACAAATCCTTGCAGGTAGGAAGAGATTTTGTTCAGTGTCTAAAACTGTGGCAGTACATAAGGGTAACATCTTTGATGAGATAAAATACATGCTGCGTGGATAAAAAAGTCTTATAATTCTTTGTAGGGAGGAGAGTGCTTTCAGTGGTTGTAACTGAGCTTGGTATCTTTTTGTTGAGAGTCAAAATACTATTCACAAAGAAAAGGTATTATTTCTTTGCAGGAAGAAGGATATTGGGGGTCATTACGAGTCGGCGGTAAGGGTTAATGGTGCCGGTAAGGATGCCGGTGCCGTTAACCCCTTACCGCCGCATCACGAGGTCCCTTAGTGGGTCCCGCTAAAAAACCAGGGAGGTAAAACCAGCGGCCCTTAGCAGGAGCCGCTAAAGGACCAGGGAGCTAAAAACGGGCCCTTTATTAACGGGCCCGTTGTTAGCTCCCACCCCATTCCCATTGAGCCCTATGGGGGCTCGAATGGGAATGGGGATGGGTTCCCTGAATGGGGAAATACCGGGTCCTCCAAGGTTGGAATTACCGGTAAGTCCCCATTCAGGGAACCCAGACCCAGACCCGAGTTTGGAGGCAGCCATGCCGCAAATAGCAGCATGACTACCTCCAAACTCGCAATGACCAAATTTTCTAAATGAATTGACAATAAAATTAGTTTGCATTCATCATCGGTAACTAAGTGCAACTTATTTCTGTGCCACGACAAAATGCTAATTGTAGAAAAAGGATTTAGAATCATTTGGAGGTAGGATGCGATTATAATCAGTGTTTCTAACTCAGTGGCCCTCATTCCGAGATCGGAGGTAAGTACCAGTATTTTCCGGCATGGCGTAAAGTACAACACCGCCCTGGTGTCAGACCGCTAATTGCGGCCCATTCCGACCTCGCGACATGCTTTTCGCCATGCCGGAAAAGTACCGAGCGGCCTGCCGCTAAACGACCCGCAAACCCGCAAACCCACAAACCCCCTACCGGCATGCTGCGACATGTAAATAGCAACACCGGCTTGGAAGACTAGCGCCAGTACATAACGGTGACCGTAAATTACCGATACCATAAATTACGGTCAAAAAAAGGAACCGGAAATTACGTCATCGCACAGGAACGGGAAGGAGAGCGGCGGCCATCTTTAAAAACACAATCCATTGACATCCTCATTCGCCAGCACCCTTTGGAGCAAATCAGACATTGGAAAAGGACCAGACGACTACCAAAATGCCGAAAGCACCAAAGAAGGCAGCGGACCGCATCCGCAAGAGGAGATTCAGCCCAGAGGAACTCCAGGCCATGGTAGACTACGTGGCCGAGCATGCGGATGTCATTTTCAGCAGCAACATGTGGAGGGAGTCTATCCTCCGCAAAAAGAAGATCGGGGCTGAACTCGCCCAGAGAGTGAGCGCCATAGGAAACACCCCCCGCACTCCCAGGGACTGCCGCAAGCGGTGGGATGACCTGCGGGTGCGGGGCCTCCTCTCCAGCAACCGGAGCCAGGCCATGCAGACAGGAGACGGACCAAGCACCCCTGTGCAACTAGAGCCGTGGGAGGAGACGTGTGCGGCTCTGATTGGCACAGAATCGATCGAGGGCATGGGGAAGGAGGTGAGTGTTCACAGTGTACACTGCCAATGTCCATTGCATGATTCAAACTGCCCCAAGGGCCATTGAAGGCACCTTCTCGTGTTGCCCTCCCCCCATCCAACCCATCCCCCCATCCAACTAATGCAGAGGCAAGTGCCACACAATCAAGGGCCAAGTGCGAGTACATAACCACATCAACCATAGTGCATTAACTTGCACATCCCATCATGCACACTGTGTAGCCGGCTCGGCATTGTGCCAGCCAAACTGCACATAACCAGGCCACGATGAGTCACTCCAAAACATGCGTACATGACATACTCATGCACATGTACCACTGACGTAGCTACACCCAAAAGTCCACAAACTGCGATCGACTAAAATGTGAATGCAGCCATGTATGCAAATAGGACATCTTACAATCACTCATGTTGTCCCTCTCTTCTACCCCCACAGGCACTGACCATGACAGCGCCGACCCACAACCAAGCCAGCCAAGCACCTCCAGGGGTAGTGGCAGGGTCAGGTGAATCCCTGCACCAAAAACAACAGCCCCTCCGGCTCCAGAAAGGCCACTGGATGCTGCCCCAGCACAGCCCATTCCAGCATTGGCGCCTGCCACAATACCAACCCCAACATCGGCGCAGTCGAGCATCTCTGGGGAGGCTGCTGCCACTGGCCCTGACAAGTATGCAGACAGCCCGTCACCCATCTGTGGGGAGTCCGAGGAGGAGGACCAACACACAGTCCACACCCCGGAGCCCTGCATCGTACCCCTGGCCTCATGTAGTGACTGTGGAGATGTACCAACACCTGTCTGTAGTCCTCCAATCGACCCGCAGGTGTATGATGATGATGTGCAAAGTCCACCGGTGCATCCCTCAGCCGAGCATGCAGGGGCAAGTGGTTTCACCGATGGCTTCCCATCATTCGGTACACGTCGGGTGAATCAGCTCTCAGACCTCATAACGGAGTTTGTGGAGGACAACCGGCAGGCCCGCGTTGGATGGAATGATGGACTGGGGGAAATGTGGCAGACACTCATCGACTGCACCGACTGGTTGTGTGACACTCTAACTGACAGCACAACCCTTCTGTGCCACATACTTGGCTGCATAGCCAATGCCCTTGAGGCAGGCCATTCAAATACGCAGCCAGAGCAGGCGTTCACGGCCGCATCCAGTGAGGCCACACAAGGCAGCCCAGCAAGGCGCACTCGCCATCCAATGCGGGCCAGGGGAGCAAGGAACAATAGTCATTGCTGCCACATGTGGCCTTTAAGTCCTACATGGGACCAGTGCTGTGGAGTTGGGGGGGAGGGGGATGGGGGTTGAGGGTTCGTTGTGCAGTTGGGGGGAGGGGGGTGATGGTTTGTTGTGCTCTTCGGGGGGAGGGGGGTGATGGTTTGTTGTGCAGTTGGGGGGAGGGGGATGATGGTTTGTTGTGCAGTTGGGGGGAGGGGGGTGATGGTTTGTTGTGCAGTTGGGGGGCCGGGGGGATGGTTTGTTGTGCAGTTGGGGGGGGGGTTGCAGTTAATGTTCACAATATTTCCTTCTTCACAATACACTATTGGTGTTGTAAAGTTGAACAGTTGTGGACATTCATCATTGAGCATGTGTATGATGACGACTGACAGTGCATGGTGTACAAGTATACACACATCCAGTGCCATGTGTGCCCATGTCATGCCACCCTCTGCTGACTTGTGTTCTGGACATCTTGTCTGCTATTTGTATGGCCCATTACACCAGTCCAAATTCGGCAACTCATATGTGCCTTACACAAGCCAGGTGACCGCCTCATATACACGCATGCACGGGTATGGCCAGTGATTTGGTGTACCCTGGGCCTGTTCTGTGGGTTACTGACAGGGGTCATGTACCATGGTGTCAAGGGACAGCCACCAATACCTGCATGTCTAGCCAATTGAGGTGAGTGTTTGAACTGTCATGGTGGAGAAATGAACTTGGCTGACATGGCAGGGTTTCACTGATGGCCACACACACATGTCCATGGATGCATTTCACCCATTCATGGCCCCAATATGTGTCCAATTCAATGGAATGCTGTGGGGGGGTGCGTCTACAAGATGGTCCATGTACAATGAATGGTATGGTCATCTTGTGGTACAGGCTTCGTTGATGCATGCAGCAGTCCTGATGTTCGATCATGTGGTGCTGTGTACTGTGTGGATTCGTATTTGTGTGATGTAGTCAGTGGCTATGGTCATCATCCTGCTCTGATCAATACTATGGTGAATTCCAACACTCCTATGGGTGTGCCATGCCGGTGTCGTGGTGGGGTATCCCTGCTGCCCTCAGTTCAATCCACTCCCAGGGATGTGTCTCCCATGTGGTGCCATGCTGGGGGCTGCCACATTGTGCATATGCAGTGTGTCGACCTATATGCGCATACGGTTGTGGTGGCTGCCAGTGGTTGGTGCATGTGTAGTGGGATTTGGCCTTGTCAGATGGTGGAAATGTAGTGTATTGTGAGTGCCTTACTACATCGATGTGGGACTCTGGACTCATGTGCCGTTGCACTGGTTCTGTGGCGGGTTGGTTGGTGGGGTGAATATCATACAATGGCGTCATCATTTCCGCCCAGTTAGTTCATGCAGTCACCCACCTCATGCCACCAATGCACTGGCATGACACAGTCAGACAACTCACCAGGCAGCAGGCACGTCATCCTGCATGTCACCCCATGTGGCACGGTAGCGTGGTAATCAGCTGGGCCATTGAGTCATGAGTTGTTCTTTGATGTCGCGCCCACCCATGTGGGGTGTTCTTGGTTGCGTTGCATTCCGTCTGCACGTAGGGGGAGTGGTATTGTTTGCAGTTGCTATCCGCCACCTGCATGCCATGCTGGTCCATCTACGACACGTGGGTGCTGTCAGGGGCACCAATGTCATTTGGCATGCCTGCAGATGCACGGGGGCCAACTTTACAGTTGTGTGTCTCCTGGGTGGTCCATGTTGGGGATTGGTGGGCCCTTGTGTGCTTTGGGAGGTGATACGGCATTTTTTTGGTGTCCGTGTAATGGACGGTTGTGACATGCCATGCATGGGCACCACTGTGTCCTGGTAGGTGCCTGTGGTATGGGTGTGGGGCACAGGCTACACCGTCTCTTGTGCCAGGATAGCAGTGTGTATTTGTATGCTGCTCGCTTATCTCATCATGTCTCAGGCAAATTATGGTGGTGACAGTGTCACGGTAAAGGTGGTCAGGGGTGTCTATCTGCTCGGGGGTTTCCTTGAGTGACCGGACATGCTGCGTGGGAATCGGGGCTGCTGGGGTGGTGACGGAGACTGCACTGGTGCTGCATGCAGGGCCTGTCTCCCTCTCCTTCTCCCACTGTGTCTCCCCAATGGGGGGACCTGGTATTGTTGGTGGGTTTTTTGTGGTTGTGCCCTTGCTGGTTCTATTGGTGTCATCTTGGTGTGGGAGGGGGTGTGGTGTGTGGCTGAGTTCCCTTTCTGCTGTGGCAGACTCCATTGCCTCCACCTGTGCTGATTGTGTGCACCTGTGGCTCTGGGACCCACTGCTCAGGGTTCTTTACTCCTTCTCTGAGATGCCTGTATGTACTCCATGCCGTTAAGGTACTTTACGGGCTTGAGGAGGCCGTAATTTACGTGTGCTCCTTACTTGTGATCAGCTCCAGCTAATTTCGGCATGGTGGGGCGCGCACGCGACCCAAGACCGATAATTACGGCATCGTACTTAACGGTGCCGTAAATAGCGGTCTGGTTGGTCGGAATAGCCCGTAGCGGTCAGCGATGCCGGTAATCCTTTACCGGCATCGTTTTTCCCTTACCTCCAACCTCTGAACGACCCCCAGTGTTTCATATGTTTGTGTTACAGCATAATAGGTATTGCTTGAATTTAAAAAGTCTTAGAATTATTTGTAGGCAAGAGGGGATTATACTTAGTAACTAGTTACTGTAATTGAGTGTGTCATTTTAGCACTGAGTTTGCAACTGAGGGGAGCTGGCAGCTTTTTAGCTCCTAGGTCAGCATGACACCAACAGCTACTAGGAGCTACGTTTGGCTCCTAAAGTCAACTGGTGCATCACATGCATATCCATGTGCATGGGAATTTTCAAAGAAGGTGCAGTAGAAAACAACATCTAGAAGATATTTAAAGCACATATTTGTGGCACCCTTTGTATTAGATCCTCATTCTGGAGCAGAGAATAGGTGAGTAAGGTTTCACCATGGAAAAGGAGGTGGCATAGAAAATGATGGGGCTTTAAAGAGATATCAACAGTGATTGATGCAGCAAATGAAACAAATGTAGTGACAGTTATGGTTGCAGTAGCAAACACAGGTAATGACTAAGAAAGCTGAAGAAGCAAGACAGAAGAACCGCAAGGAAAGATGTAGCAATATGAATAGGAAGTACAATTAAAGACATGTAAATCAACATGGCAAGAAAGTGAGTGGAATGAACAAACAGTTAGGAATATTGTGAAAGAGCAAACTAGCATTAGAAAGAGGGGAATATGTTTTTTTTTTAGATGCAGGCTCAAGCTAAAGAATGTGATAAGCTAAAGTGATGACTCATGCACTGGTAGATAATGTTCAGAGGTCTTTCTTTTCTTTTCTTATAATTACCCTGAACTCCTGGCCAGCAAAAAGTAACAAACCCAAATATTTAAAACATTTTCCCTAAATTTAAGACATCTATTCCTTATTCTAAACCTCAAATATTGAATGAAAGGGTATTTCTATCAGGATGAATCAAAACATAAAGTCCATAGCTCAAATCCTACATTAGCCCACTCATTTCCGAGAAAAATTAACACACATATGTTTAAAGGGTTTAACACCTAAAACATGGTTGACTGTTTCCAAAACAGGTGTTTTCCCACTCCAATGTCAGTTGAAAGAAGGTTCTTAAGATGCTTTTATGATGGACAAGTGTTCCAAACATAATTCCAAACATAATTCCAAAAAAAGTCTTTCTCTGTTATTTTCATCTTTCTTCCCTACCAATTCTGGATGCTGGTTTCACTTGCTTACCCCACTCACTTTCTCGCTACTCTGGCTATTCCTTTCTTGTTTATCTTGTATCACTGCTCCAGCGTGTCTTCAATATCTCCCCATCTCTTGGGCATCTTCCCTCTCTTCCCAACTCTCTTGGGATATCTTTACTCTCTACCCCTCTCTTGGGGTATCCTGACTCTCCCTGACCCTCTCGGGGGAACCTCACTCTCTGACACCTCTCTCAGTGTATCTCCTCTCTCTCACCCTCTCTTGATTCTGATCCCCCTTTCTTTTGGTATGTTCCCTTGCTTCCCCTCTACTAGGGTCTCTTGATTCTTGTATCCCTCTTTTGGGTTATCTTCTCTCGCCCCCTCTCTTGGGGCCAATTGACACTCGTCCTCCTCTCTTAGGGTGCCTTGAACTCAGAGCAATGTGGTAAGTCTCTTACGTGACTCTATCAGAACTGGGCTCACTTCTTCTCAACTCTTCCCTTTCAGGAGTAGTCAGGCTGTCCACAGTAATTTCCTCACTGGGGAACTTTCCCTTGTCTAGACCCTTCCATAGATTAGCACAGGATGCCTTTCTTCCATCTCCTCTCTGCTGCTGGATCCGAAGGGAACATGCCTCTTCTTGCCCTCTGGGTTCACCTTAGCTCCCTCAGCTTTCCCTCTTCAGCACCAGAGGGTATGGGCACAAGGCAACCTTCCATCCCCTGCTTCCCCTCCACTGCTTTCCCCAAATCAGTGAGTCAGTAAAGCAGACCTCTTGTAACTGAACTGAGTCCCCATTAATGCATTCCTTTTGCCACTAGCCAAATCCCAATTGGCTGAACTGTCCAGCTTCCCCATTGGTGGTAGCTGTGCTTATATCATAGGCCCCCAAGGGTAGTTCCTCCCATCATTGGTCAGTTCATAAATTGGTTGAGTCAACAGTTCCAAATAGCCATACATTATAAGGCCTTTTTCTCCAATGTATTTGGTTTGCTCTCCCTAGGTAGGTATGGCTCTTTGTGTTCCTCTTGCTCTGTTAAATAAGGTTTTATTGTATTTCACCATGGCCCATGATTGAAGCCTGATAATGCTTATGTATCTGACTATTAACGGCTGTGGCCCCCTGTGAGGAACAAGCAGGCACACCCTCATTTCCCAATTGGAGGGTGAAGTGAAAGAGACAGCACAGAAGAATGCCATCCAAAAGATCACCAGATTAGGTCCGAATGTCAAGCCAATTTGAGACATGGGCCACGAGATGATGTTTCCAGTGGGTTGAGCCAAGGTCTGGATTGGTTTGATGCTGTTTAGAGATATGGCAGTTTGAAGACCTCTGCAATGCTGAGCTTATTGTTTGAGCAAGAGCAGCGATGGGCTCTGTTGGTGTGATGCAGCAGCCAAATGGTTTGATGCAGCAAATACAACAATTCGAGTTCAAGAAGAGTGCCAAAGGCATCCCAGAGGGTGCTGTACGGTTTGGCTGTGTCACAGACAGTTGACTCTGGCTTGAAGATGGTTAAAAGCAGGGGAACACAGCAATCCAGCTGCTTTGATTGCTCTGGTTCTGCAAATCCCAATGCAGGAGCTCAGCGACAAGATGAGTTCTATCACTCTTTACTTCCAGTCTGGAGAAATAGCTGCCACCTCCAGGAGTACTTTGCAATCAATGAGGAGCATGGGTACCGATGCAGCTGACGGAATGTATGTCTTGATCCAACAGAAGTCACCTCCAATGTTCGATGTGAATGATTATGGGACAGAGCTTGCCTCTGTCTTGGAACACCTGTCTTCACCACTGCCAGATTGATTTGGAAAGGAATGCTCTCCCAACAGGTTCCAAACAATGTCTTACGTTCTTAAATGTCCAAGTTGAATCAAGGAAGAAGTGGGAAAACTCTTCCTTATAAAGGTATAAAACCACACATGATTGGACAAAAGCAAGCCTGATGTAAGGGGTCCAATCTCTGTCATTGTGACAAGTGCACCTTTACATTCTTGCATAAAAACCAGATTGCTTTGTCCTGCAGGAAATGGAGTGGAAGAGAGGCAGGAGAGAGTGTGCCAGTGAAAAGCAAGATATCAAACTCTTGTCCCAATTCCCTTCAGTTCCTTGTGGCTAGTCTAAACCGACACTATTTCCAAGCATGCAGCTTCAATTTTCCTCTGATATGCAGTACTCTGGTGTGATACTGGCCTTTCTTATGAGTGTGCTTCTTTGAAGCATGCTTCCCAGGATCTCTCCTGGTGAGAGTATCTTGGGCTGGATGAGAAAGGTTACCCAACCCAGGAGAATGAAAAGAAACAGCTTACCTGTCTATTTTCTTAGTTGTTGAAGTCAAAAATGGCAGTCTGTCCATAGCCCACCTAGCCTTTCCATAATGTGCCTGAGCTCACAGGGTTGACATGAATATGATACAGATTGCTTGTGTCAGTAACCATTTTGTGCAGTCACCATAGCAAAACCAAGTATGTGCTGGACACGTTTGAGGTCAGTTTGATGGTATACGCTGCATTTCCTGGACACATTGTGCATACGCTCCCACAAGGCTGACTCCACCCATTTTGATACGCTGAATGCAAAAGGTGTACCTATGCGTTCCTGTGCAGGCGCTCAGCTCAAGTGCTAGACAAGTGTGAGAATGGTTTGGCAATATATGCTGTATTTCCTTGACACATTTTATATATGCTCCCGAAAGGCGGATCCGCCCCCAGCTTGACTCGCTGAATACAAAGGATAACCCTGCATGGGGATTGTTTGACGGTCGGATTGCTGATGGGATTGGGCTAGAAGAGAATCCTTGACTAGGAGGTACATTATTAGAAAGGTGTACTGACTAGTGTAATTCGCACGCACCATTGCAAATGATACTCTTTTAATTACATTCAACCTATAACTCATTGCCGGGAATCACCTCATAATTGAATGCTGACTGGGCAATGGCGAACAAAAAGAGGGGCAAAAAGCTACTGACAACCTACGTAATAATAGCAAAGGAAATGTTAGTAATGAAGCTACCCATAATGAAAATGCTGCTGTGGATCAGGAATAGATTGATGATTTATAGAGTAGAGAAATGACTGAACAGCTCACTCCCGTAACAGGGAAAATAACCACATTCTTTCAGGCAGGCAAAGGAGCTAATGAAGCACAAGGGTGGTGGGGACTGGAGAAGGCATTAATGGCCAAGAGTCCTCCTTATGGAGACCGATAACAACTCTGTCCTCAATTTGTAATGCTTGCTGCAAACGGAGATAGCAGCACAAGTAAAATCTCTTCTATACATTGGTCTGGTCATTCTATTATCAATGAGCAGTTGGCCAAAGCACTGCCGGTAAAGGCCCCTGCGGTATACGATTACTAGGCTGAGTACTACACCACTGCTTTACGGAGACACATAAGATTCCAAAGAAATAAACCAGAGTGGAGAATCTTCATTTGAGCTTATATCGGCCATCACCACAATAAAATTTGCGCTAAAGATTCTCCTAAAATTAGGTGGTAGAGTAAAAGATAAAATTGACAATCAAGGTGTGTCCCACAGAAGATTGAAGCCATGTTATTGTCTGCAAAACACTCTTAGAGACTGGACGTTCATCAGGGTCAATGGAATGAGCAAGGTGGCAGTGCAACCGTGGCTAATCTCTGACCCAAAGCTACAGTAACTGCCTTCGGAAAGGCTTCAAATATCTCGAGGGTCGATGTAGATGGCTCTGAAAAATCAGAGCTATTCTTGAGTAGCAACCAGTGGTGGCGGTTAAAAGTCCAGCAAAATCAAAATGATAAATCCAATTCAGGAGGGAAAACAGTAACTGCGAATTATGACCTGAACAAAATGGTTACAACATAGGGATCCAGTAAACAAGCAAAGAAAAAGGCTAGCCGAAAGATGAGCATGAGGTGAAGAAGGCTGGTACCTTGACAAGATGGTTGCTGAATGAACATCAGGTGGGCAATCAGGAAAAAAGGTGAATAAAGAAGAACTAGAAGCATCTCTCACTGACTCAGACGTAAGTATAGAGACAGTAATAGACAGATGCTTCACCTCTAAACCCAATCCAAATGTATTACAAATGGCAAACAGGAACATCCAAGAAAAACATGTTGACCAGAGATCCAAGTAATCCTGAAAGGCTGGTCGAGCGAATGATTGTGGTCAGAACTAGTATATACTCAAATTGAAAAGACCAGTTAATTACCCATTTGGTCTTCCTGAACTTGCTGAAACAAATACTTCCTTTGATAGTACTAGGTACTGTTAGGCAGAATTATATGCAGTACCCTTTGAGAACACCACACACAATTAAGACTACAAGTGACAGTACAAATGCACCTTTGATACAAGCCTGTACTACACAGTAAAATTGGTAGCGATGGCTGAGCAGCCAGACTTATCTCAAGAGCAAATGAGCACTATCAAATAATTACACAAAGGACAGCAATTACTATGATTCAAACAAACACTGACTCAAGGTTTCTGAGTAAATGAATATACATTTATTTACACATCAGTTGTATAACATTTCACTAAAGAAAAGCAGTTGCAAAATCATGTTACCAATACACCACACCACTCCCAATAGATTCTGGACAAGTTTAAACTAAAAATGAAGTATGAGCAAAATGGCACTCCAGCAATTTAAAAAGGGAGGGAAAAACAAAGCTAGGCTAAAATTGAGCACCACCAACAGGTAAGTAAGCAGGGCAATCTAGAAAGAGGAACTACAGTGATGGAATCAAATCAAATAGGCTTAGGGTCAAAGTCAATAGGACAAAAGTATTTTGCTCAAGATCACACAGTTCAGGGTAGTTTGCGGTTAAGTCCTTGACAAGAGTTCCGGGCGTAGTTGGTTGGCAGAAAAGTTAGTTTAAAGAGAAGAGAAGGAGAAGCCCTCGGATTGACGAAAAGGTTTCACACACCTTCACTGGGGCTGAACGAAACAGACAACCGGATTTGCACAGTACCTTTCAATGGAGAAGCAGCTGTAGCTGAGGCAGATGTTCCTGCAGGCTCACGGTTACTGAAGCGACTGTTGGACTGACACGAAGTAGGAAGACTGGAGGGTCCATTAGCAGAGCAAAGCAACAAATTAAAAGGTGCGCTCCTTAAAACCCAAGCAGGGTCCGACATTCCCAGCTATCCGGCCAACTGTAGCTCTGTACAGCGAATACGACCAGTGGAGGGAATCCTGGCTTGCAGTTTGGGGGAACTGGTTGGTCCCACCAGCTCAGGGGAAGAATATTCCTGGTGGATCTTCTCTGTCGTTGGAGATCGAGGTTTTGGACCTGCAGCAGGGCTTCACCGGGCGGGTCAGTCATGGTAGGGTCCTCTTCTGTCAGCTTCTCGTCGGTTCTTTGGTTCCAGTGGTGACTCCGCCTTTCCAACCCAGAGACCTGCTTTTTATGCAGTTTTCCCCCATTCACACAGCCTGGCTGTCAATCACACAGCAGGGTGGCAGTCCCGCCGGGACAGTCACCACAGCCAATCATTTCAGAGTGTGACATGGATCTCTAAGGAGAACCTGTGCAGGGAGGCCTAAACCCCTCCCTCACATCCTGTCCCCCCCAGACATACAGGTGGCTAAGGAGGGCTTCTGCATAGAAGCCCGCAAAAAGACAGTGAACAAAGCAATCAAACCAGGTTTGGCGTCAGATAAAACACGAGAAAGACTTTTACAAAAAGAAATGGCGATGAAACCCAGTCAAAAACGTAATATAACATATATGGTCTAGCGGGTTTAAGTTTGAGGCTACGAAGATAGCCTAAAACAATACCAAGGGTATTTAAGATAACCACCGTAGGAAAAATAGGGTAGTTACCACTGCCACCAGCCAAGTCTTGATGGAAAGGGAGCGAAACAATGCTCCAAGAGAAACAGACAAAAAAGGATAAGTATTAACCTTTCCAGTATTCCATGTAAGATGGTTTGTACTGGGTCTGTGGTTTTACAGAGGCTATAATAAAGTTAATGGCAACTTCATGTGTTCTGGGAGACAGTAGTCAGTCTCAGAAAATGGAGTCTGAGCTGGGAAGTCTAAAAGACAATCCTGTGTCACTGCACTGAAGGTGCTGTGCAACACACAGTAATAAGATGATGCCTGTGGAGTAGGTGAGGCTCCACAGTCTTTGAACACAAAAATGTTAAACACACACAGCAAAAAACATGTAAGAGTGGAAAAAAGGCTCACACTCTTACCAGGTGAATTAAATAAATCCTAGAAATCCAGCAAAGCTGCTGAGGGACTCAGTAGGTAAGGGAAATTAGCCATTCTTCAGAATTCTCCCTAACACTCCTCCCCCCAGACTAAGGGACAGGAGGATTTAATCTACTCCTGGATGAATCTCTAGCTCTAGTCGGTTAAAAACATCATAGAGAAACCGTCATCATTCTGGTGGTGGCATCCTGCTCTGTGCGCAATGGTGAAATCAAACCCTTAGAGGCAGATTGACCATCTCAGAAGTGTTGGGTTCTCCCCTTCCATTTGTATCAACCATCTCAAGGGTTGGTCGTCTGTCTGAATCACAAAGATCCATACAAGTATGGTCTTAACTTCTTCAGAGACCACACAATGGCAAAACTTTCACACTCTATGGTTGCCCACCTTGTTTCTGGTTCCTTCATTTGATGAAGCAAATGGGGTGCTCCCTACCTTTCTCATCCAGTTGACTACGGAATGCACTATACCTGTATTGGATGCATCTGTCTGCACAATGAAGGGTTAATGATAATCAGGAGCTTGACAAAGGGCGTTCTTCAGGTTTTCAAAGGCTTGAGTGAACTCCTCATTCCATCCAAACTTTTTAGGGAATTTTGGAGAGGAGATCGCATTCAAGGGAGAAGCTATGGTCCCATAGTATGAAATTCCTGTTGTACCCAGTGAGACCTAGGACATCTCTCACTTGGGTTTGAGTAGTAGGGGTGGCCCAGTTTTGTACAGCTTGTACTTTGCTAGGCAATTGCCTTATTTCACCTACTCCTACCTCATGACCAAGGTAGACCACTTTGCTCTGACCAATTTGACATTTGCTTGCCTTTATGGTCAGATGGGCCTGCTCAAGAGCCTGCAAAACATATCCTAAGTGATCAATATGTTATTTCCATGTAGGGCTGAACACTGCAATGTCATCCAAGTATGCCATGCAAATGTCCTCCATCCCATTCAGAACTTGATTGATCATTTTATGGAATGTAGCAGGTGCATGTTTTGGTCCAAAGGCATAACCTTAAACTGGTAGAGGCCTGCTGGGGTTGAAAATGCAGTTTTCTCCTTGGCATGATCTTTCAGGGCTTTTTGCCAATAGCCTGAAGTCAGATCAAATGCACTGAAGTACTTGGCTGAACCAAGTCTATCCACCAGTTCATCTGTCCTTGGCAAAGGATGGGCATCAGTCTTAGTGACTGCATTTAGAGCTCTATAGTCCACACAGAATCTCAACTCCTTGGATCCTGCCTTTCATACTAGAACAACTGGACTAGACCATGGACAGGTAGAGGGCTCTATAACCCCGAGATCAAGCATCTTGTTGACTTCTCCTTTGATGTGGGATCTTACATGTTCTGACATTCTGTAACCTCTACTTTTTACAGGTAGACAGTCACCAGTGAGAATATCATGCTGGCCCAAGGGGTCAAGCCTGGTGAAAGTGAAAACAGGGAGGCAAACTGATTTAACAGAAGTTTGCACTCCTCCTGTTGCTCAGATGTCAGCTGAGAAGAGAGATTGACTCATTCTATTTTCTCATCCAAAGTTTGGCCTCTGAGGAGGTCAGGTAGTGGTTCACTCTCCTCTTCCTCTTGAGCTGAAGCTAGAAGCACAGCTAACACTTCTGATCTCAAGACATATGCCTTTAAATGGTTGCTGTGAAAGACTTGGGGGCCTCCTTAGGTCTATCTAAGTCCACCAAATAGTTCACCTCTCCAAGTTTGCTCACAACCTTGAAAGGTCCTATCCGCTTGTCCTGCAAGGCCCTCTGCCTTGTTGGCACCATTACTAATACAAGCTGGTCTTGAGTAAACTCAACCATGCTGGCCTTCTGGTCATACCAATGTTTGACCAGAGCCCGACCTGCTTTTAAGTTATCACTAGCTTCTGCCATCATGTGTGACATTCTCCTCCGGAGACCCATCACATAGTCAGTCACTCTGACTGGCTTCGGGGAAGGAGCACTCTCCAACCCCTCCTTAATCAGGGCCAATGGAACTCTGACTAGATGGTCATAGAGAAGTTCAAAGGGACTATATCCAACTCACTCCTGAGGGACTTCTCTATAAGCAAAGAGAAGGCATGGCAGTAGAAGGTACCACTTTCTTTGAAGGGGTTCTTCTAAATCACCTATCATGCTCTTCATATCACAATTAAACCTCTCTACCAGTCCATTTGTCTGTGTATGGTAGGCTGTAGAGAACTTGTAAGTGACACAACAGTTTTCCCACATGGCTTGCATGCAGTGGGACATAAAATTGGATCTCCTTTCAGATATCACTTCCTTAGGAAACCCTACTCTGGTAAAAATACCAAGTAGAGCCTTAGCCACAGCCTGAGCCATAACAGTTCTCATAGGTATGGCTTCTGGGTATCTTGTAGCATGGTCTACTACAACCAGGATAAACCTGTTCCCTGAAGATGTGGGGGGGTCAAGGGGACCAACAATGTTGATGCCCACCCTCTCAAAAGGAACTCCTACCACTGGGAGAGGCACCAGGGGTGCCACATTTTTGGCTCCATTCTAGTTTTGGCAAGTGTGACAGCTCCTACAGAATGTGTCAACTTCTGAACCCATCTTAGGCCATTAGAAGTATAAGGAGAGCCTTTTCTTGGTCTTTTTGAAACTCAAATGACCAGCCAAAGGTATCTCATGGGCCAACCGTAGGAACTGGTGTCTGGTGGAAAGGGGAACTACAATTCTTTTGCAGTCCCCAGGGATAGACTCAGTCGGTTCACTGTAGGAGAGGCCATCTTCCCAGCTTAACCTATGCTTTTCAACTTCTTGCCCATCAAGTTGGTTAGCAGCCTGTTGTCGAAGACCTTCAAGAGTAGGACACGCTCTTTGTCCTCTGCTGAAGTCTGCTCTGTTGGGTCCACCTTCTGCCAGTAAAGACTGCAGCTCAGGATGGTCAACAGGGTCAAGATCTCCAACCAAAACAGTGTCTTCTTCCAATTCTGATTCTTCGGAAACTGGCTCAAACACAGGAGGTTGCACCTCACACTCTTCCACAACAGGTGGAGGGATCACAGGTGTGATCTTGGACAATCTTGGGGATGTCCTTGTTGGTAGCACAGAGGTGCTGTCTGACTTTTTCCTTGAGATCTTGGGTTTCCCCTTTGCCCCTGTCTTTTTAGAAATGGCAGTGAGCAGCTCCTGTGGAGTGGGAGTGATAGTTTCATATATCAACTCCTCTGGAGAGCCTCTCAGGGTACTCTCCCTTGCATGCCTAGTGAACTCCTGTTTCCTTTTACTGGGAGGCCTGGGGGTACTTGACACAACTCCAAGAGTTTTCAGGTCATTACCCAACAGAACTCTCCCAGGCACTTCACTCTGCCCACTAACAGGTATTTTGACAGTCATATCTTTACGCTGGATGCGAGCTGGTAACTGGGGAAGCATTTGCACAGGGCCTCCAGCTAACGTTGTGAGATGTTTTGGTGACATAGCAGCATCCTCCACCTTGAAAAATGATTCATCCACCACAGTTATGCTGGCTCAAGTGTCTCTGATGGCAGGAGTCTCCTGACCATTCACAAGAACACTATCGTTATAATACTCTTCAGTATTATCTGGGATGGAATTATAGATATCTAAATTCTGTTGTTCGCACACGCCCAGGGACACTAAAGAAACACTAGATAAGATCCTCATGGGTTCATCAGTCAGTAGGTGAAAGTTTCCACTTGCCATAGGTACTTCTTCCTCTGGGGAGAAGGCTTAGGAGACAGTGTGGATCCCTGAAGGTTTACCCTTACATCTGTTATCCCCTTTCACATGGTCAGTTGACCCACAAACATAACATTTCCCAAATGTCTTGATGAATGGGGGTTTGTTCTGACCTCCATCTGTTTTGGGTCCAGATGGTGCACTAGCCTGATTTGGTTTTCCCTGTGGTTTACCCTTATGTTGCTGTTTGTGGCATTTTTTCGGAGTGGAAGTATTAGAATTCTCCTTGTTACCTTTCTTTGGCTGCTTTCCCTCATCCTTCTTCTGAGTTGCCCCAGAATCCTTGTGAGAAGCCCTGTTGACAACCCACAAGTCAGCACCCTTAGCTAACTTCTTTGGATCTATCTCCTTAGAATCAGCCAAGTGCTGTTTGAGCTCAGTAGAGCAGGCATCATGAATTGGCTCCAACATAACAAGATTTCTCATAACTTCATAAGTGTTTACTCTGTAACCCTTAACCCAACCATCTAGGTTTTTCAAACATTCATATACCGAGATAGCCCAAGGGGTACCATCATGCTTTTTGAGGGTCCTAAACCTCTTAAGGTACTGGGAAGGGGTCTTCCCAAATCTAGCAATTAAAGCTAGCTTCACAAACTCATAATCCATCCTATCCACCTCCCCCAACTCCATCACAACATCAGATGCGACAGTGGGTAGCCTAGAGAAGAGCCAGGGAAGCAACTGATTCCCTGTAAGACCGTGAATAGAATACCATGGTTATATTCAAACATTGCCAACAAATCCAAAATATCAAGCTTAACCTCATACATACCCACAATTTATTTAGGCATACAGGGTCTCTTAGAATTGGAAGACCTAGAAGACTCTGGGAGAGAAGCATTTTCAAGAGATAACCTTTTCATTTCTAGATCATGATTCAACTCCATTTCTCTGAGCTTAAGTTTTTGGTGTTTTTGTTCAGTTTGAGCATTTAAACCTTTGAATTCCAGTTCAAGCCTCATCTTTTCTAGAGCAATGAATTCAGTAGGACATGGTGTGGTCCCAGTGGATAAAGGTTGAGGTTGCTGTGCAGACAAGGGAGCAGTGAGGCCTACATTAGGAGACACAACTTCTTCCTCCAACTCATCAATAATAGACACACTATCATCCTCATTATTTTCAACATTTGCTGAGGGGTCAGGTATCTCAGACCCACTCTCCAGACTGATTGACTCAGGCCGATTCATGGAATTAATGTGCGCCGAAAATTCCAGCGCAGAGGTGCCAAAATCGATTCATGGAAGTCCGTGCGCGAGAAAAATATTGGAGGTGCGCTGAAAAAGCACGCCGGCGCACAGGTCGTCCAATGGCGTGCGCCATGGCCACAGCGAAATCGCACATAGCGCAGCGCACATAACAAAAGTAGGCGGAACACGGGGCGTAACACTCGGAATGGGGAACAACGCGTGAAAATATGGGCGTCACGGGGGAAGTACATGAGGCAAGTGCGCAGAACGCCCACACGCTCGCCTACAACTCGTATTCATGGAATCGAATAGGGCAAACCAGCGCACGGTCAAAGAAGCGCACAGGGCCAAACAAGTCCGCTACAAGAAAGCAGGTGGTAGCGTCCCTGCGCCTGAAATAAATGTGCGCCAAAATGTGTGCTTACAAAAAGCACCTATATACAGCTATGATGAATGATCCATACTGTGGCCCTCTAGGACAAATGAGGTCCAAAGGGGTACCAACAAACAAGGACACCCGCTGTGTGAAAAATAGCGTGTGCGTGTATGTCAAGGTGAGCAGGAAGTTCCACACGCGATTGGCCTGGGTATGTGTATTTCGGGGTGCGCGGGAAGTTCCACACGCGATTGTCCATGGTACGTGTATTTCGGTGTGCATGTGAAGTTTCACACGCAATTTCAGCAGGGTACGTGTATTCCAAGGTGCGCGGGAAGTTTCACACGCAAATTTGCAGGGTACGTGTATTTCGGTGTGCGCGTGAAGTTCCACACGCGATTCCAGCAGGGTACGTGTACTCCGGGTGCGCGGGAAATTCCACACGCGAATCCAGCAGCCTACGTGTATTTCAGGGGTGCCGGGGAGTCCTACACGTGAATTGGCCGTGTGGGTACTCCCAGCTGTTCCCTCTACACCCTCCACGGCCCCTGCAGGTGGCCCACACCACAGGGGACTACCCTGCACACCTGCACATGTCCCGCAGGCAGCCCATCCACCTTGGCCATGCCCCCCAGCCAACCCACATGTCACCTTGCACTACTGCCCACCAACGCATGTCTCCCAGCACCCCCACTCCCCAGCATCCAGGGGCACCCTCCACCAGGCCCCCACTCATGTCTCCCAGCACCCACACACCCCAGCAGTCAGGGGCACCACCCACCAGGCCCCCACTCATGTCTCCCAGCAGCCCCACCCCCCAGCAGTGCAGGGCACCCTCCACCATGCCCCCACACATGTCTCCCAGCAGCCCCACCCCCCAGCATCCAGGGGCACCCTCCACCAGGCCCCCACTCATGTCTCCCTGCACCCCCACCCCCCAGCATCCGGGGGCATGCTCCACCAGGCCCCCACTCATGTCTCCCAGCACCCCCACCCCCCAGCAGTCAGGGGCTCCCTCCACCAGGCCCCCACTCATGTCTCCCTGCACCCCCACCCCCCAGCATCCAGGGGCATCCTCCACCAGGCCCCACTCATGTCCAACTCATGTCCCCCTGCACCCCCACCCCCCAGCAGTCAGGGGCACCCTCCACCAGGCCCCCACTCATGTCTAGCGACCCCCCACCCCCCCCAGCATCCAGGGGTACCCTCCACCAGGCCTCCTCTCATGTCTCCCAAGACCTCCACCCCCCAGCATCCAGGGGCACCCTCCACCAGGCCCCCACTCATGTCTCCCAGAACCCCCACCCCCCAGCATCCAGGGGCACCCTCCACATGTCCACACGTGACTGGGCCTGGGAGAGCGTGTTACGTGTATTCCTGGGGTGGGCAGGAATATTCACTCGCGACTGGGCCTGGGAGAGCGTGTTACTTGTATTCCTGTGGTGGGCGGGAAGATTTACACGCTCGCCTACAACGCGCCAAAAAAAAGGTCCAATCCGGAAACACGTACGTACGCCAGCATGAAGCAGACGCACGTCCCACGCAGCATAAAAGTGTGCGCAAACAGCAAACAAGCTCAGACGCCAGGATGAATATACCGTTCCTAGCAGCAGTGGCCATGGGATACCGCAGGAGGAGGAGGAGGATAGTCAGGGCCAGAATCTTCACACCCAGAACCAGCCTTTTTGGTATGCCTGATGACCAGGTGTATGGGAGGTACAGGTTTCCACCTCACACAATACTCGACCTGGTCAGTGAGTGGGAGGATGACCTCACATCACCCACCCTTTGCTCCCAAGCACTGAGCCTCCTGGAGAAGGTCCTCAATGTACTGCACTTCTTGTCTACCGGATCATTTCAGCGGACAAGTGCCATAGTGGGGAGGGGTTACAGGCCACGCAGTCACGGTGCCTACACCAGGTGTTGGCCATCATCACTGCACGCCCATCAGTCCACAGGCACATATACCTGCCCAGAACACCTGCAGAAAGGCAGGCTGTCGGCCAGGATTTCTACAGGGTGGCCCAATTCCCCAAAGTGCTAGGTGCCATTGATTGCACCCATGTGGCTCTACGTCCCCCCAGGGCATCTGAGCACATCTATCGAAACCGCAAGCACTGGCATTCCATCAACGTCCAGGTAGTATGTGATGCCAAGGAAATCATCACCTCAGTATATGCCAACTATCCAGGGTCCACCCACGACAGCTTAATTTACAGGATGTCAACCCTAAACCGGGACATGGAAGCTGGGCGGCATGGCGATGCATGGCTGCTTGGTGAGTATAAATGCCACAGTACACGCATGCATGACAGATACAGAGTAATGTCACTACCCCACTAATGATCCCCATCACCACCTCCCTAGGGGACAGTGCCTACCCTCTGAGCACCCACATGATGACGCCAATTCGGAACCCCATCACGCCTCCCGAGGTAAGATACAACACAGCCCATATTGCAACCCGGGGCATAGTAGAGCGCACATTCGGCGTGCTCAAGTCACACTTTCGCTCCTTTGACCGTTCTGGGGGGCAGCTGTTATACGCTCCCCCAGTAGTGTGCAGGATCATAGTGGCAGCATGTGTCCTGCACAGTGTTGCAACACGCCGGGGCCTGGCTGTGGACATGGTGGTGCCCCCACATCCCCAACCACATGCACGCCCACTGCGCATGGGAGGGGAAAGGGCACGGGGTGAGGCAGCCCGTACGCAGCTGGTGGCTAATTACTTCACATAGAAATCACACCCCTGTGGAGTGCACACAGCCCTGGCGCATACCATCTGACAATCAATGATGACTCAATCTGACAATTCTGATGAATTAAGGGACAGTCAACTGTCAGAACCATAGCAGCCTGAGATTTTTCACCTGGAACTGTCACAATGTGTGCATCCCTACCTACACAAACACCACCAATGCAGTGTCATCAAAAGACACACTTCTATGCAGCAAAAATGAATACCCACTTGCTAAATACAACATGAGAACAGTGCCATGTCAACCAACCCCTCCCCGGCACCGCCACACAACACACCATGGCATGTCATGCTATGTGAGAGCAAACAAATTAATCCCCACAACATGACACAAGTGTCACAAACTACAGTGTCCCTAATGGAAACTGGCCGCACATGAAATGCTTACAGTAATGCAGTACCAACAACACACATTACCAATTATTTACCAATAATACTAATCACCTACACAACCTCCAACCTACCATAAACATGACAGTACGGATTTAAAAAATTGGTAGTCTCACTACCTGATAATGCCAGCACTTCGAACACTTCCAACTGTACAGTGTTAGCGCCACGCAAAAGTGTAGGTGCACTGCTTACAACATGGACTCCATTTCCAAAGTAGACCGCCTTGTGAAGACATGAGAAATGGACCTGAAAATTAGGAGGATGAGATGGATGCAGAGGCACATATCAATACACCATGCAGTGTACAATACAACAACAATATGCACTAGGAATGTATACACAGTATTGACTACAGACTGCCCACACATCAAATGGGAGTCCAAAGTCACTGTGTAAGTCAATGTCACTTGGGCACACCCTTTGCACGCCCATGGAAACGGGAAGCAGGAGGGGTGTGTGTCACACAAACCCAAGCATCTAACCCAAATTCAGGACAAGCCTGCATGTGCCCAGCCACAATACAGCGTATGCCCTTGGGAGCCACACAAGGCAACACACTGTCAAAAAAATCAAAAATCAAAAATCAAAAATGGCCATGAATGGGCCAGGGGTGGTGGGGGAGTCCACCCCGGAGGTCCGAGGACAGGGTGCACACCAAAACCCACCTGTGTGGATCTTGCGAAAAAATAACACCTCCATGGGCTCATGGCCTGCACGGCTACACTATTGTGAGAGAATCACTGCTGTCGCTCCCCTCACCCTCTGCAGCTGCATAAGGAGGTGGTGGCACTATGGGAGGCAGCCCACGCAAAGCCCTAGTCTGGTCCTCCATGGCAGCAAGCATGCGGGTGTGGAAGGTCTGGTTCTGGAGGATAATCGTGCAGATGTCCCCATGCAACAACTCACGGGATGCCCGGACCTCCTCCCTAGTTGCCTGCATCTCAGCTGAGAGCGTACGTGTGAGCCGCTCCAGCTGCTGTTCTGTCCTCGTGTCAGCTCAACAAGAGTCACCCTGAGCTGACGGAGTTCCACCCTCAGTGCTTCCCTGTGGCCCTGGGACTCAATAGAAATGGCTTCCTGCAGAGTCTCCAGTGCTGCCCGCCTGTCCCTGTTGGGCGCCAACATGTCCTCCCTGTGTGACTGGCAAATGGAGTCTGTTGCCTGCTGTAGTTGTTCCATCAGCCTTTCTTGGGGGACAATGGAAGTGGCCACCCTATCCATGGCCTAAGCCATCATCTCAGATGATGCTGCCTGTTGGTTTGCCATACCGTATATATGGATTGCTCCCATGCGGTATTGCCAGGTGGCGTACGGCCACCGCTTTGGTGGGTACAACACCTGTCTGGGGCAAGGTGAACTGTGCCTTGCTGTGCCGGCACTGCCTGAGACTGCAGGACTGCATTCCCCCTCTGATCTACTGGCCCAGGAACAGGATCAGATGTTGCGGAGTGTGACCCTGCATCCGTAACCACCAAAGGCGGACCTACCAACACTGACATCACCATTGAGGGTTCTACCCCTGCTGCAGGTGGGTTGGACAGTACAGAATCCCTCCCAGAAACACTTACCTGCGACCGCACATAGGTCTCATCATCCGAATCAACATATGAATAGAGCTCGGGGGAGGTGCACCCAGAGACACCCCTTGAGATGATGGTCTGCAGCAAGTGTGGGTTCTCACCCACCACCACACCACGTCCCTCACTGGTGCCCGGTCGGGCCTGAGACCCCTCCTGGGTCTGCACCATCTCCACAACCCCAGCAGTATCAAGTGCATCATCCCCTGCAAAGACATGAAAGAAAAGAAATGGGAACAGGCATTAGCACCATGGCACACAATTAGGGCTGAGAAGCAACAGAAACAGTACTTCATTGACACATGTCCCACATGACTATAACCCTCCCATGCATGCACCATCACTGCGTATGAAGGGGAGGCAAATGGCACACACTGATGACACCAAGATGGAAGACCAACACATTTGCTGCATGCTGGCTAGCAGTGCCATCACACATTGGCCTGTGATTGGCATGTCCAATACACATACATGACACATGCCATCACACAGATGGCATGTACCATAGCCATGTCACTGACAATAGGACTGAGAAATGCCTAGTGAAAGTGGTGGAATGCAAACAATCAGCCTGAATGAACACAGAATAATACGCAACTATGTTGTGGCAAGATGACACTTCAAGGGCAACTGGCGTGAGGTTGGGCTGAATGTCTACTGTTGCCAGAAGGGATACTGCAATACCCAAATTCTGGTGCGCAGAATGTATTGGATGAAGCACATGGGTGACCCAAACCATTCAGGCACACACACCCTCACCTGGCACTCAATCAGAAGCCCACACACACACACCATGCACATGGATGACACACACATGCATGTGCACTCACCGGACAATGCCTCGTAATCTGGCAGGTCTCCCACGCCTTGGATCTGTTCCTCTGTGACGTAGGTCCCAGCAACATACTCATGTGGAGTGAGTTATATGTCCTCTGCTGGAGACCCACCTCCAGTCACTAGAGTTGCGGCATGACTTGAGGCCAGATTTTTCTTTGCCCTATGCTTCAGGTCATTCCAGCGCTTGTAGCAATCATTAGCTGTGCGACCCACGAATCCAAGGGCACTTATGATGTCCACGATGGTCTGCCAGTGTGCCTGACGTTGTGCAGGTGTGGTCTTGCATCCTGCAGTAATCACCATTTTGCTGTCGTGTGCGGACACATACTCCACAAGTGCATCAAGTTCGGCCTGATTGAAGCTGGGCTTCCTTGGTGGGCCGGACTGTGTAGCCGTGTCTGGGGCATCAGCCTGTACTGGACGAGCACTCTTCCTCTTCCGCTTGGAAGGTGGTGGGGATCCTGAGTGTCCTACGCCACTCTGGACACTAGGGGCAGGAGCCCCGGTGGACTTTGGACCAGGAGTGTGGGAATGAACACTCACCATGGGACTTGGTGCAGGCATTAGCTGAAGTGTGATGTAGTCAGGGGGAACGTCAGCAGGATGGACTGGGACCGACACTCTCCTGGCTGCGAGACTCAGAGCTGGGGTGAATGGAGCCACAGCTGCCCCTGCAGCCTCCCCACCCTGCCTACTCGGGGCAGCAGATGACATAGCTGCCCCTGATCCACGTGGCCTGGTGACACCAACGTACACTGCCACACGTGGCCTAGACCTGCTGACCTGGAAGTCAGCCATGGAGTCAACCTGTGCCAGGTCTGGTGCCACAATGGGATGGTCCAACAAGGGCTGAGCAGGGATGGTGTCAGCCACGTTACCCTTAACCAGGGGGGGGGCATGGGTGTTCCTGACTGGTCACCCACACATGGGGGGCCAGGGGCACCCTGCAAGTCCAGTCCCTACCGTATCCACTATGGCCACCTCTTGTGGCTCGGCCACTTTTGCCACTCTTACCGCGTGCTCGCCTCCCAACCATGGCACTGATGTTGTTGTGCGTATGGGATTTGCAGTAAACTATTGTCCTGGGCAATTGGGGGTCAAAGGGGTAGGGTACTAGATGGAATTCATACCCTATTGCTCTAGCAAGGCTGTATGTGACCCCTGGGGGCAGATGACGGGTCACGCAATGCACAGGCACCCCAAAAAAGGGAGATAATGTGCATGCAACCCCTCCTAGACCACGTGCGTGGAAAAATAAACCTGCACTACGCTGTGGCACCCAGAAACACAAAAATGAACGTATGCGTGTCACACGCAGCCTAGACTGACCTCTGAAGGGGTACGCAACACACGGGGCAAGCACAGATGTTAAATAAGTGTGCGACTCACCGTCTGCCTGGAAAAATCACGTGAAAAATACGCGCCTGTGCGCGTTGGCAACACCCCCGCAAAAAGAAGAATTGTACGCTGTCTGAGGAGACAGGACAACAGAAGAAGTGAACGCTGTTTGAAGAAACAGGCCCAGGAAAAAGACAAAAAGAGAAAAAGCTGTCAGAGGTAACAGGGAGTACGAACGTGGAACGCCGTGAAGTAAATCGCGTGTGAACCGACAAGAAGTACAGATTTCACCCACTCGCTCTCCACGAAAACTACGTACAAGGAAATGGCGTTCTACACGTACCTTTTAAACATACCCACACGTCCAGCGTCACTTCTGCGTGTACGTGCTAAGGCCCTATCCTCCAATTACACGAGCTGACACTCTGATGTGCAGTCATAGGGAAACGCCCGCACACGCACATCACAGACGTGCATACGCGCTGAGGCCCTTTCCACCAATTGCACGCTATGACACTCTGACGTGCTTATTTTTCTACGCACCATGGAAAACGCACGTGCGCGTAACGTTATAGACGCGCCTACACACTGGGGGCCTTTGGGCCAATGAATTTGCGTACATGTGCTGACGCGCTTACGCGCTAAAGCCCTTTCCTCGAATTACAAGCTTGATTTTCACGTGCCAAATCACTCTGTATCAAACTGGCCATGCGTAAGCACACGGAAGACCACGCTCCTGCCCAGAAGGCCGAATTACTGCTCCCCAGATCCCAGAGCACGCTTCCACCTGCCATCTGCTGCTGCCTGATTGCCTACTGCCCACATGCCCTGCCATTTGCTGCCTGCACATCAGTCAGGGGTGCTGTTGCTGTGACCACCCCTGCTGGAACCGAAGACTCCCGACTGGGATTCCATCGCTCCACAGACCAGCCCCAGGACCCAGTTGCCCACCCACTCCTGCCTCTGGGGTTGTCATGTCGGGCACTGCAACATCTGGCACCACTGGCAACCCCCGGCCAGAGAGGCAGAGGGGCACCAGCTTCACTGCCACCGAAGTTGGTGTCCTGGTGGAGCAAGTCCTGGGGCAGTATGATGCCCTCTTCGGAAGTTTGCGCGCCGACAAGGAAGGACGGACTTGGATCTGGACGGACATCGTGACTGCCATCAACACGGAGGGGGTGGCAGTCCGACTATTGCATCATGTCAAGAAGCACTGTGAGGACTTCAGGTCCAGGACCCTCAACAAGGCCCGGCGCCTCTTGAAGGCAGCGGATGCTAAGGGGCGCCGGGGCCACTTGTCGGACAATCAGATGAGGGTCCTAGAATGCATATCCCCAGCGCTCCACGTCCAGGTCCTTGAGAGGCAGACCCGTCTGGAGTCGAGCGGTAAGTGGCCAAACATTGCTCTGTGAGACATGGCATGTTGCAGTGTGCTGGTTGTCTGATACTTGCCTGTATGTGTGACATAGGCCATGTACACGTGTGTGTGTGCAGGGACATCATGGTCATGCATTTGAGAAGAGTAATGTGTGAAGCACACGGTTGGTGTATGTGTTTAAATGCAACATGGGGAGCCCTATGCGGAATGGACACATGAGAGCATGCCAGTCTCTGTTCCTGGACATGGGTGGGGGTGAGGGATGGGTGCTGATGCCATGTGCATGTATGGTGTCCATGTCTGCGTGTCTGTGACTTGTGAATGCCATGGATGTATGACACATGTCTGTGACAATGTTCAGAATCACTGATGCAGCCTAGTTATCCTTGCATCCACTGTGTCTGGGGTGTACGAGTCCAGATGGATGAAAGTACAGTGAAGTGTGTGCATGTGATAGGCATGACCCATGATGCATGTGAGTTCAAAAACAACAATGTATGTTTCAAGAGTCCCTTGGACATGTTTGCTAATGTCCATAGCATGTGCCATGCCTGTTACTGCATGTGTTTTGCCTGCACTGACCCATGTGTTGTGGAGGGACATGATGGAAGGGATCTTTGACAGTGCCACTCATCTGCTATTGCTTCCTGTCTAGGGGACCATTGTACAGTACCCTGATGCTTGTGTTCTATGTCTCCCTCTACACAGCGCAAAGTGAAGAAGAGGGCGGAGACGGCTCTGTGGAGCAAAGCGGCAGGGATGCCCCCACGGCTGCAGCGGAAGGGGTGGATGAGCCCCCACAGGGGCTTGCAACGGCGGAAGACGGGGTGGAGCCATCCAGGTTGGTGGTTTCCACAGAGGAGGAGGAGGCCGCTACTGAGCCGCACATGGGGCATGGTGGGGGCATCCCTGCTGGTGCAAGTGGTGCAGTCCAGGGCCAGGGGCAGGAGGCAGCACAGGTCGCCGTGGAGGTGCCTGTGCATGTGACTGTCCCTGACACTGTGACGGCACCACCATGCTCCAGCAGGGATGCCCCATCCTAGGCCCGTCCGTAGGTAGGGGGGATGTCCATGTCATCTGACTCCCCTCAACCTGCGGACGAGGGGACCCCTGGCGTATGGAGAAGGTCCTGATTGGTGTCGCGTTGTGCACTGGTGTCATTCGTGATGAGGTACGTGCTTCCCGGGGGGAGCACGGACGTCATCACGAAGAGCACCGTGCCAACGTGGCCCAGTTGGGAGCGGCCATGGTTGGGGGTTTTGTACATGTGTTGGGCACTCTGGCGACCCTCTCCTTCTCTGTGGAGGCTATGCGCCAGTCGTTCTCCATGCCGTCTTCCGGCCCAGATGCCACCAGGGCCCCCTGTGGACCTGCCCCGACTAACGCAGCCAACTCGGTGGGGATCCCATCCCTGCCACAGTCGGGAGTCGGAGGTCCAGCAGGGGTGGACACAACAGCAACTGGACCCCAGCAGATGGAGGATGTGATGGCATTATCAGGCAGGGCATGTGCACGACGGCGTCGGTGGATTCCATCAGCCTGGATGCCGTTGTGCTGGCACAGGCAGTTGCGTCGGAGGCAGCGGCAGGCTCGACGTGGGAGGCATCATGGCTCGGGGCCATCAACATCAGGGGTGCAGGCATTGGCCGGAGGGCAGGAGAACCCTGTAATGGCAGTGTCTTCCGTGTGGGAGTGGTTGGGCCAGCAGATAGGTGCGGAGAGGCAGCGGGCAGAGGAGGAATGGCTCACAATGGTCAGGGCGGAGAACTCCATGCGGAGGGCGCTGAGGCGGGCTGAGTGCCTCGCAGGGAGTTAGAGCTGGACACTGCATTATCCCTGCGAGACCTCGGGGCCAGGGAACATGCCCGCCTCCAAGCCATTGGACAGGAGTTTGATGATGCCCTGGCCCATGACAACAACCAGTGAGCCGTCGGACTAGCCCGCTGCCCTTGTAAATAGTTATGTAGTTAGTGTTAGGTTTCCTTTGCTTTTTAATTTTTTTTGGACCTTTTGGACAATGGACCACATTTTTGTATATAGTTTTTTTGTTAGGTGGTATTATTAGATAGTTTTGATTTCTTCTGTTGGGATCATGGACCCTGGATTGTTTATCTGTATATAGTTGAGTGTTGGATTTTATTTTTTTTTATTTGGAATTTACCCATAGAGCAATGGTTTTCGGTTGGGATTTTCCATTGGATTTACTTTTTGAACTGTGACTTTGGACACCTTTCCTTTAGATTATGATTTGTGGTTTTACTTTATTTTACGGACATGCTGCTTTTGGTTCTTAATTTCCATTGTCGTTTGTTTATTTTTGATTCCATTTATGTTGTTTTTAATACATTTTCTTCATCAAACTTCAATGTGTAGTATCATCTCATTGTTTTCATGCATATCATGATATGGGTTTTGACATTCACTGACACCCATTGTGTGTATGTGAGGGACATGTGTTAATTTACATACTTGCCATTGGGGTTGTATCATGTAATTGCCATTTCTAAGTGGGTGGAAGCAATACTTGGGTGGGTGTTTGGCATGTGGAGGCTGCCCATAAGGGCCAGGGATCTAGATTGTGATGATGTGTTGGCTGGGGCACATGAGTCGGGGCCTGGTGGAGGGTGCCCCTGGATGCTGGGGGGTGCGGGGAGACATGTGTGGGGGCATGGTGGAGGGTGCCCTGCACTGGTGGGGGGTGGGGGTGCTGGGAGACATGAGTGGGGGCCTGGTGGAAGGTGCCCCTGACTGCTGGAGGGTGGGGGTGCTGGGAGACATGAATGGGGGCCTGGTGGATGGTGCCCCTGGATGCTGGGGGGTGGGGGTGCTGGGAGACATGTGTGGGGGCCTGGTGGAGGGTGCCCTGCACTGCTGGGGCGTGGGGGTGCTGGGAGACATGAATGGGGGCCTGGTGGATGGTGCCCCTGGATGCTGGGGGGTGGGGTGCTGGGAGACATGTGTGGGGGCATGGTGGAGGGTGCTGGGAGACATGAGTTGGACATGAGTGGGGGCCTGGTGGAGGGTGCCCCACAGTGCTGGGGTGTTGGGGTGCAGGGGGACATGAGTTAGACATGAGTGGGAGCCTGTTGGAGGGTGCCCCTGGATGCTGGGGGGGTGGGGGTGCAGGGAGACATGTGTGGGGGCCTGGTGGAGGGTGACCCTGAATGCTGGGGGGTGGGGGTGCAGGGGGACATGAGTTGGACATGAGTGGGGGCCTGCTGGCAGGTGCCCCACAGTGCTGGGGGGTGGGGGTGCTGGGTAACATGTGTGGGGGAATGGTGGAGGGTGCCCTGCACTGCTGGGGGGTGGGGGTGCTGGGAGACATGTGTGGGGGCCTGGTGGAGGGTGCCCCTGGATGCTGGGGGTGGGGGTGCTAGGAGACATGTGTGGGGGCCTGGTGGAGTGTGCCCCTGGATGCTGGGGGGTAGGGGTGCTGGGAGACATGTGTGGGGGCATGGTGGAGGGTGCCCTGCAATGCTGGGTGGTGGGGGTGCTGGGAGACATGAATGGGGGCCTGGTGGACGGTGCCCCTGACTGCTGGGGTGTGGGGGTGCTGGGAGACATGAGTGGGGGCCTGGTGGAGGGTGCCCCTGGATGCTGGGGGGTGGGGGTGCAGGGGCACATGAGTTGGACATGAGTGGGGGCCTGGTGGAGGGTGCCCCTGGATGCTGGGGGTTGGGGTGCTAGGAGACATGTGTGGGGGCATGGTGGAGGGTGCCCTGCACTGCTGGGGGGTGGGGGTGCTGGGAACATGCATGGGGGGCCTGGTGGAGGGTGCCCCTGACTGCTGGGGGTGGGGGTGCAGGGAGACATGAGTGGGGGCCTGGTGGACGGTGCCCCTGACTGCTGGGGAGTGGGGGTGCAGGGGGACATGAGTTGGACATGAGTGGGGCCCGGTGGAGGGTGCCCCTGGATGCTGGGGGGTGGGGTGCTGGAAGACATGTGTGGGGGCATGGTGGAGGGTGCCCTGCACTGCTGGAGGGTGGGGGTGCTGGGAGAAATGCTTGGGGGGCCTGGTGGAGGGTGCCCCTGACTGGTGGGGGGTGGGGGTGCAGGGGGACATGAGTTGGACATGAGTGGGGGACTGGTGGAGGGTGCCCCTGGATGCTGGGGGTGGGGTGCTGGGAGACATGTGTGGGGGCATGGTGGAGGGTGCCCTGCACTCCTGGGGGGTGGGGGTGCTGGGAGACATGCGTGGGGGGCATGGTGGAGGGTGCCCCTGACTGCTCGGGGGTGGGGGTGCAGGGGGACATGAGTGGGGGCCTGGTGGACGGTGCCCCTGACTGCTGGGGGGTGGGGGTGCAGGGGGACATGAGTTGGACATGAGTGGGGGCCTGCTGCAGGTGCCCCACAGTGCTGGGGGGTGGGGGTGCTGGGAGACATGTGTTGTTGATCAGTAGTGCAAGGTGACATGTGGCTTGGCTGGGGGGCATGCCCATGTTGGATGGGCTGCCTGCGGGACATGATCAGGGGTGCAGAGTAGTCCCCTGTGGTGTGGGCTGCCTGCAGGGACCGTGGAGGGTGTAGAGGGAACACCTGGGAGGACTCACACAGGCAAATAACGTGTAGTACTCCCCACGCACCCCTGAATTACACGTACCCTGCTGAATTCGCGGGTGTGACTTCCCGCGCACCCCTGGAACACACGTACCCAGGACAATCGCGTGTGGAACTTCCCGCGCACCCCTGAAAGACACGTACCCTGCTGAATTTGCGTGTGTGACTTCCCACGCACCCCTGGAACACACGTACCCTGCTGAATTCGCGTGTGAAACTTCATGCGCATCCCCTGAAATACACGTGCCTTGATGGAATCGCGTGTGAAACTTCCCGCGCACCCCTGAAATACACGTACCCTGCTGAATATGCGTGTGATACTTCCCGCGCACCACTGGAATACACGTACCCAGGACAATCGCGTGTGGAACTTCCTGCGCACCCCTGAAATACACGTACCCTGCTGAATTTGCGTGTGAAACTTCCCGCACACCCCAGTAATACACGTACCTTGCTCACACAGGGCCAATCGCGTGTGAAACTTCCCATGCACCCCAGTAATACACGTACCCAGCTGAAATCGCGTGTGAAAGTTCCTGCGCACCCCAGTAATACACGTACCCTGCTCGCACAGGGCCAATCGCGTGTGAGACTTCCCGCGCACCCCAGTAATACACGTGCCCCACTCGCACAGGGCCAATCGTGTGTGAAACTTCCCGCGCACCCCAGTAATACACGTACCCCGCTCGCACAAGGGCCAATCGCGTGTGAAACCTCCCGCGCACCACAGTAATACACGTACCCTGCTGAAATCGCGTGTGAAACTTCCCGCGCTCCCCAGTTATACACGTACCCCGCTCGCACAGGGCCAATCGCGTGTGAAACTTCCCGCGCAGCCCAGTAATACACGGACCCCGTTTGGCGTTTGCTGTTTGGCAGCCCTGTAAACTGGTCCTGGGTTAGCGCAGACATTTGCAATGAATTGGTGATTTTGATGGATTTTCCTTGCGCAAGGGCATTCTTGGGGGTGTAACTGGCGCTGCTGCAGGGTCGCTGAGCCACTCTGCACCACGGCTGGTTTTGGGGGCTAAAATCCATGAATACGCTGTGCGATGAAATGGATTTTATCGCACGCGGCTGGCGCAGTGTGTCGCACGGGGACACTGTGCGCCAGCCGCGTGCTCCACTTTTGTGCGAAATTCTATGAATTACCCTAACAACCTTTCAATCAATTCAGATGTTTTGCCTTTAACAGAGAGATTCCTTTCTCTACACATATTTTTTAAATAATCCACAGTGTAACTAAGGGGGGTCTCCTGACTGTAGCTTTCCATATCAGACATGATTAATATTGCTTTTTAGTGATGTTAGCCTTTGGCTAGTTGATCCAAGGTAATAGCAGCACTCTAAGTGTGATTACTGTACTTGATCCTCACCGCTGTACACCAGTGTTAAGCAGAATTATATGCAGTACCCTTTGGGAACATCACACACAATTAAAACTACAAGTGACAGTACAAATTCTCCTTTGGTACAAGCCTGTACTTCACAGTAAAAGTGGTAGCGATGGCTGAGCAGCCAGACTTATCTCAAGAGCAAGTGAGCAGTATCAAATAGTTACACATAGGACAGCAATTACTATGATTCAAACAAACACTGACTCAAGGTTTCTGAGTAAAAGAATATACATTTATTTACACATCAGTTGTATAACGTTTCACTAAAGTAAAGCAGTTGAAAAAGCATGTTACCAATACACCATACCACTCCCAATAGATTCTGGACAAGTTTAAACCCAAATTGAAGTATGAGCAAAATGGCACTCCAGCAATTTAAAAAAGGGGGGGAAACAAAGTTAGACTAAAATTGAGCAGCACCAACAGGTAAGTAAGCAGGGCAATCTAGAAAGAGGAACTACAGTGAGGGAATCAAATCAAATAGGCTTAGGGCCAAAAGTCTTTTGCCCAAGATCACACAGTTCAGGGTAGTTTGTGGTTAAGTCTTTGCCAACAGTTCCGTACTAAGTTGATTGGCAGTAAAGTTAGTTTAAAGAGAAGAGAAGGAGAAGCCCTCGGATTGGCGAAAGGCTTCACACACCTTCACTGTGGCTGAACAAAACTCACAACTGGATTTCCACAGTACCTTTAAATGGAGAAGAAGCTGTAGCTGAGGCGGATGTTCCTGGTAGTTCCTGCAGGCTCACGGTTCCTGAAGCGACTGTCGGACTGACACGAAGTAGGAAGACTGCAGGGTCCTGCACTACCCAGGGAAAAAACCAGCAGCAGAGCAAAGCAACAAATAAAAGGTACGCTCCTTGAAACCCAAGCAGGGTCCGACCTTCCTGGCTATCCGGCCAACTGTAGCTCTGTACAGCAAATTTGACCAGAGGAAGGAGTCCTGGATTGCAGTTTGGGCAAACTGGTTGGTCCCACCAGCTCAGGGAAGAAGATTCCTGGAGGATCTTCTCTGTCGTTGGAGTTTGAGGATTCTGACCTGCAGCACGGCTTCACCGGGTGGTTCTGTCATGTCGTGGTAGGGGGTCCTCTTCGTTTGCTCCTCATTGGCTATTTCGTTCCAGTGGCGAATCTGCCTTTCCAGACCCAGAGACCTGCTTTTTCTGCAGTTTTCCCCCATTCACACAGCCTGGCTGTCACTCACACAGCCGGGTGGCTGTCCCGCCGGCACAGTCACCACAGCCAACCATTTCAGAGTGCAACATCGGTCTCTAACGAGACCCTGTGCAGGGAGTCCTAAACCCCTGCCTCACATCCTGTCCCCCCCTGACATACAGGCGCCTAAGTAGTGCTTCTCCGTAGAAGCCCGCGAAAAGACGGTGAACAAAGGAATCAAACCTGGTTTGGCACACAGAGTAAAACATGAGAACGACTTTTACAAAAAGAAATGGCGAATAAACCCAGGCGGAACCGTAATAAAACATATATGGTCTAGCGGGTTAAAGTTTGAGGCTACCAAGATAGCCTAAAACAATACCAAGGTTATTTAAGATAACCGCGGTAGGAAAGATAGGGTAGTTGCCACTGCCACCAGCCAAGTCTTGATAAAAAGGGAGCAAAACAATGCTCCAAGAGAAACAGACAAAAGGGATAAGTATTAACCATTTCCAGTACTCCATGTAAGATAGTTTGTACTGGGTCTGTGGTTTTACAGAGGATTATAAAGTTAATGGCAACTTCATGTGTTCTGGGAGACAATAGTCAGTCCCAGAAAATGGAGTCTGAGTTGGGAAGTCTAAAAGACAATCCTGTGTCACTGCACTGAAGGTGCTGTGCAACACACAGTAAAAAGATGATGTTTGTGGAGTAGGTGAGGCTCCACAGTCTACGAACACAAAAATGTTAAACACAAACAGCAAAACACATGTAAGAGTGGGAAAAAAGGCTCACACTCTTACCAGGTGAAAGAAATGATCCTAGAAATCCAGCCAAGCTGCTGAGGGACTCAGTAGGTAAGGGAAATTAGTCATTCTTGAGAATTCTCCCTAACAGGTACCAATGACCTGGACTTCATAGAAATAATAGACAGGTTCATTGCAACTCAACGGTAATTGCAGATCATATAAGAACACACACCTCACAATTGTTTTAACTTGGCTTCACCTTGAGCAGTGCTAAACTGGAAATGGGCGGTTAGTAGCAAAGTAGCAAGGAAACAGTATTCAAAAAGCGACCGCAGAACAAGCCGAACACTGTGGAAAACTTTAATAATCCCATTGATGATTTGCAAGGATAGACCTGGCTCGTAAAATGTCAACCACAGGCATTAGGGAATCATTAAATTGGCCTTATAACGTGGAACACTCAGGGCTTTGGACACTTGTTGGATTAGGCAGGATCTTTGAATGTACTGCAAACTTGCAACATCTTCATGCTACAGCGGAACTGATTGATAGCAGATTTGATTGGTGAGGGCTATGTGGTTTATCCAAACATGACAAAAAAGGGTCTGTTTGGCCGACCGTCTGGGGGCTTGGTAATGGGAGTCAAGCAGGGGATCACAACTAACATAATAAGTATGCCCTCATCTCAGAAAAATGTGCTTGCCCTTGAAGTTTATGTAAGTTCCCATGCCCAACATCAAGTACTGCTATTGCTAAATGTACATGATCCGCCAGGGGGTAACTCAATGGGTGAAATCGTTGCTAGTATCATGGAGGTGGTCACAAGTTGGCATACATCCAATGCAGATTGCATTATACTTTCTTGGGACTTACATGCATATTGAGAAGATGCAGAACTAACAGTTTAACTTGCATGTCACCAGGGCAAAAATGGCTGGAAGGTGCTGGTCCAGTTTTCTCAGGGATAACGATATGGTGAGGCTGAATGGCTGTACTACTGGAGATATTACCGGAGATTACATTTGGCAGTGTGGAGCAAAACATGCCATTATAGATTATTCATATTGCACCAACAACCTTATCCCCTAAGTCAGAAGCCTTAACATCATGTTGAATGAAAATAGTGACCACCTTCCATTGGTCCTTCAGATTGAGGTACCAATTGAAAATAAGAGGGTGGTTTTAAAGGCAGGTGGTCTGATTAATAGTAGTGGAAACCAGATTAGTTGGTGTGAACGAAAGTTAGATCGGATGGCACCTATAAGGTTAATAGAGTAGAGTCTAAAAGGATGGATCTCTATAATAAATCCCCTGATGCTATTGGGACTGGATTGCCAAGTTGACAGGGACATTCACTTTGGTAAAGTTGCTGTTGGCATGCCAGGCCAATATATCTGATTCAAATACAAGATTTTACAAAGATATAATTCTCGCCAAACGCTCACTGAGACTAAACATTAGGATTATCTACCGTGAAACCGTAGACATCGGGGAGATTCACATACCGGTATGAAAAGGCAAAGATAAATACACTAATTGGCTAAGAAGACATCTTTGAAAATTACACAGTGGCAGAATATCCTATAAGTTTTGGCAAGGGGTAAAGTAAAACTGGTATGGGAATCACTGGGTGCATATCAAGGCAACTTGCAAAATTATGCACATGACGAATCCCATTTCTGCCTTAATTTAGATGACATATAAAAAAAAGTAATTTCGAACAAGATCCCGTAAGTGAAGAGTTATTATGTCTCAACATTCCATTTGAGCAAAAATGTGATAAAGATAACTGAAAAGCTAAAAATCGCATGGCCCTAAAGATTTGGCCAATGTCGTCCTAAAACAAAATCCGTAACAGTGGATATCAATTTTGATTTTGATGCTCCTTTTTGCGAAGGTATGCCATTCTGGTATAATTCCTAGATCATGGGGGCGATCAATACCAGTCCCAGTTTTTAAGAAGTGTAACAGAAGTTCATCAGCTAATGTCTCCTGTCCATGCTGGATGCTACTGTTTACATCATTATTTCTGAGGATCTTGCAGAAGTAGGTTAACGGTGGACAACTATTTGGAACCTTTCAGACAGTGTTATGAGGTGGATTGTCAACATCCTTCTAGATAACCTTATTGGGAAAGCCTTGGTTAAGGGATCAGTCCCCGCCCCTCCACCTCCTTTGTGTGCTGTATGTTGATGTATGGGTGGCTGTTGACATTGTTGGTTGGTCTTAACTATGGCAAAAACTCAAAAATCTGGGTAGGCCTCCTTCCGTGTGAAGGCTATAAGACAACTGCATGAACTGGCTTCTGTACATGTGTGGTTGGACAGTGGTGGGACAGCACCGACCCTGTGCCCGCCAACTGGGGGTTCAGCAAGTTACAATCGCCTCCTCCTCATCTACAATGTTGATGTAGTCATTGTCCTGAAACATGTCTAGTGTAGCTGCACCTCCTGAGGCATCCTCATGCATTAAGTCAACTATTGCCACTTATTCTCCAGAATCATCACTATCACCTTCTACCCCATTTTGAAGCCAGACTGTCTGCACCGCTCCAGCCTCATCCACCTCCGTGGCTGCCTCATCCCCCTGTGGCCATGGCAAACCCTCCATTGTCAGCTGTGCCTCCTCTTCTCTTCCCGAGCCATCGCTCAGAGACTCACAAAACCCCAGAAATACCTGCTGTGGACACAACCACAAGAGGGATACCTGTATCCTCTGAGAACTCCACTACACAATTACCACTTATGTCCCCAAAGAAGTGAACATATCCTCTCTCCTCCACCTTTTCCTCCACTGTTAGGAGCAGCAGTGCCTGCCCATGTGTGCTCGGTGCCATTCCACTTGGTTTTTGGAACTGTTTAAGGGGCAAACTGCCTGCTGGATGACTCCCTTCTTTCTGAGCACACCTTCACTCATACCTGCCAACATGTCCTATTCATGATTGGTCATTAAAAAGACACCTTCAATAAAATAAAGGTGCCTCAGTATCTAAGTGAGACACTTAAGAATGCCACCCTTTATCACCGTGTTCATACTCAAATCCTTGTTAAGCAGCTTCACTTTCTAACTTGACCTTGGTAGGTCTTTTGTCCTGCCTATTTTTTACTTTCAGCCAGTAATCTGGCAGAAAGCTTCTGTTAGTTCATAAAGCATCTTATATAAAACACGAATCTGCAGCCTACTCCACAATATACGCAGTATCTGCTACTCTGGGAAGAGTTGGCCAGCCCCTAATATACATCTCCAGCACATCTCCATGGACACATCCAGCCACCTGGACCATGGGCTCTATGCGTTTTGTGTCTCCCTTTGTTGGAGGGCTGGTGTGCCAGGTAGACATAATACCCAAACCACAGTTTCTTTGTAAATCTGATTCGGTGTTGACATGAACTAGGTGCATAATAACGCTATGGTCTAACGAGAAACCCAAAGTTCTCTTTAACCGAGTTAGCGTTGCTAACGTGAGTCATGTGTGTCTTGCAAACGGACTGCCAGATGCATGTTCCATTCCACTAACACCTACAAACTGTCTATTCATAAACGCATGCGTTAAGTTCCAACTAATGTGTAATAGGAGCTTTGATAACTTTCCAATACAGGGCTGTATAATTGGGAATGCAACATTCCTTGTTTCTCTCATCTTTCCCTTCATAGGCTTTTGAGTTAAGCGTGGGAAGTTGGTATAAAACAACTGTGCACGGTAGAATTATTTTGTAGTGTTGTAGTACTGACCAGCATATTTTAATTGTTTTGTATTTGAATGTAAATATGTGCTATTGTTTTCACCTGATTTGGTTTGATCAACATGAAATGCGACGCACTGCATATAAAAGCACTGTCTTGCCTTTTATTGTGCAGGCATGTGTTTTGTTTATAGAATGCAGTAAATGTCTGAAGCAAATGCGTCTTTCATCCTCGGTCAATGAGCCTTTAGTGAGATTCAGTGCCTGATTTGTAAAATTATTTGTGCGCTGAAAAGTGACTCTGCACATTTTTCCAGCGTGCAAAAACCCTCACATCGATTCATGGAGCCATCTTTGCATGTTTTTCCAGGGCCTTGCGCGGACTTTGCGCAGGTCCGTCATGTCTTTGCTTGCAGTCAGATGCTCAGCGCGACACTGCGCAAAGTGCGGAATGGGCCTACTCAAAGGAAATAAATAAGGGGTGGAACATATATAGGTTTGTTTCCCTACGCAGAATTAGAAAGAACAAGGACTTACATGGGCGTGTCGATAAACGGGCTCTCTAAAAAAAATGCACACCCAGCAATGCACAAACACAAGCTTATTCATGGTGTGTGCCGTGTGTTTTCGTGGACACGGTTGCTGTTGCTGCCAGTGTATTTGCATTTGGAAGGTCGTAGTAAGTCTCTTTACCATTTCTTTGCCTTTTATTGGGCTGGGCTTAAAAACCCTTACACGCGTGGAGCGCGCAGTGTGCGGCGTGTGTTTTCATGTTCTCATGCTCCCGGATGCAAGAGGATGATTAATCCAAGCCCTCGGGTGCGGAGCGGACCGGTCCTGATTCTGCATACCAGTCTCGACTTGGCGCTCCAGGCACACAGCCTCAAGTTTTGTATTAAATACTGGTGGTAGCATTTGTTGACATTGTGAGGGATGAGACTTGGTGTTATTTCTGTAAATCCACCAGTTGTGTGATAGGTTACTTTCGTAGCCCAAAGGTTTCTTTATTTTAGCACGGGGACCGGGAGTGTGAGGTTGGTCGCCTGCGCCATAGCTTGCACCCAGTGATTTGAATTCCAGTGTGCATTAATTTCCGTACATTGCTCTCGTTGCTTTTGCAGTACCTACGTTCAAGGAAATGCCTTTTCACACAAAACCACCAAAGGCTCGCTACAACCTGAGGAAGAGAGGGGGTAGGGAACATGACTTTCCCCCCAAGGCACGTAGTGATACGTTAGATAAAACAAAAGTGCAAGCTAATGCGCTTCCACCTGTGCAAAGAGGCACTAAACCAGCTTTCTTCTCTTGTGAGACATCAGTGACGAAAACTCTATCTTTGCAGAGTTCCCTCAATTTTGTGGATATTGACAACAATTCTCTTCTTGATCTTTATCTATACAAAAGAGTCTGATACCCACAGTTGAAAATGCACCTACACATAGAGGCGACTCCCAGACAGTGAATGTGCAGGTGATACATGTTGAAGAGAGCTTTGCACCTGCAATGTCTTCAACTTGCCTATTGGCATCACCTAATCTTGTGATAGGCTCAGAAGGAGAAGTCCAAATTGAGGAATCAGTGTCCTTAGAAGCCTTTCTCAGTTACGTGGCTGTCTTTGTGGAATTACAGTTATTCATGACATTGATTCAATTCGCAATGAAGATCCTACTTAAACTGTCTGGGCGTATCCATGAAAATATGCAACTGCCCACCAACACAATCAATATAATACCGCCAGAGGTTTTAGAAGCTGCTGGAAACCTGTCATTGCCTCCAAATAAGAGTTTGCCACCTGCTCCCCTTGCTTTGGTAGTGAATGAAGATGAATCGGAGACTTCTGCAGTCTTCTTCTCTAGGAAGCAATGCCGCCTGGCAAAACAAGCGGCTGCCTGTAATATTCTTTGTGAAGTGGCAGCTACACTTCCCGAAACTAACCCACTAACAAAGAAATCGAAGAGAGCATGTAAAAAGGCTGTCCGCAGCAAAAAACGTTTGAGCAAATGCCTGGGCAGCATTATGAGCTGGATAATGCTGGATAAAATGTATGATATCTCTGATTCCACAAAGGAGCACCAAGATTCCAATGTCTCTCTTGACCATCAAGATTCCAACGTATCGCAGACCATGGGACATCCCTTGGTGACTTATTCTACTCCCAACAGGCCGCGTACAAGAATTCTATTGGGTGACCCTACACAAAAAGAGCTACAAATAGAAACAGTGCCTCCTGCTGGTACCATTCTTGAAAGTAAAATCTGTATCATAAAGAACATCAACCAGAAATCCCAGAACAAATGGCTGGCTCGATCGGCTTTTCTGACACTTCTTCATCTAATTCCACAACTACATGTACTGCTCACAGAGGACTTTGAGTTCTTTGAACCTTTGGAGGGGAATAACTCTAATGTTTCAGCCATTCATTGCAAATATATGGCTACTGCGCAATAACTTCGTAAACATCGAGAATCGCTGCCGGCAACTGGGGTTGAGTGAAACATTGACCCTGAGCAGATGGATTTACAGCTACCGATTAATAATTGTGAACGCAATTGTGGTACAGGCATAATGTCCCCTTACCAGCTAAAGATAATGTATAGGTATCAGACATCCAGACTATGTTGAAATGGCTGGCTGATTCTTTGCCGGCAGCCATGTGTAAAAAAATGAGATTGGACACTTATGTCCTGGAATACTCAGGGTTTGAATCATTTTTTGTCTCCTACTGGCTCTTTGCCTTACATTGTGCAGCATACATTTTTTCTTTTGCAGGAAACTTGGCTTACTACCTCTGTTTCTATGTATAGTTATACCATTCACCAATCCTTTACCATGAACGGTGTTAAGTGTAGACCTTATGGGGGTCTCCTGATCAGGCTTAAGAATTCTTTGAAGTCTATTAAGATCAAGTCAACACAGCATGACTATTAGCTAGCAGTTGAGGTTACTCTTCCCGTCAAGGACTACCTCCACAAGCTGCTACTGGTTTATGTGTTTAAATCGCTGGGGGTAGCAAAGAAGAGCAGCTGCAAAAGGAATTGCAAGACCTATTTGTCAGCTGGGCCAACAACCTAGTTGACAAATGTATTAATGTTGGTGGTGATTTTAATTGTCACTGTGCTGATGATGTGGGGACCTCAGAAAACCCTGAATTACTAGCTAAAAGTGTCATGAAGCAAAATAAGTTAGACCGGGAGGGCTCTTACTGGCTGAATTTTTTTCAATTGCTGTGAATTGGAGATACTGAATGGCCGCACTAAAAGTGATAATCCGGGGATTATACTTGGAGGAGGGACAAGACATCCCCCACTATGAAGTAGCCCTGAGGATGGTGGACCTCCAAGTTAGCCATAATACATGGAGCGACCATGACGCTCTTATTCCTAGTTTTAGTGGCTTCGCCATCAGTACCTTTATAAATCCTGTGGGGGACCTGTTGACTAATCATTCAGATTATACGGTCTGAGAAAAACATTAACAATGCTAAAAGAGCCACATTTCACATGATCTCCCTCAAATGTCAGGCCTTCCAAAATATGTCTCTGGACGACATCGAGGGATGGATGCTGTCCTTCTCGAGCTGTCATGCTTAATCTAAAACCAGAATGACAGTGAGAGATCATTAAGACTCACATGACTTATGATAAAACCATAAGAGATGCGAAACGTAAACATCGGGGTGATCTCCGGAAAATAAGATTGGTAACTGTACCCCAGACTGAGTACTTACAGGAAGTAAGGAGGCTTACAAATTCTTATCCCGATGCAGTGGAGGTGCTCTGGCAGAGATACCCTGTGGCAACAGATGGTGACCACACTGTGCAGAGGAAACTCCCCTAGTATCTTGGCCCTTCAGGGTGAGGCAAAGGGAGTAGGAAGATCTACATGATTAACCCATTGGAGGCACATTTGTGGGTCTCCTACTTGGCCAATCGCAACTCTCTATGTCTTATTTCTCAGCCTGTACAGACAGAGTTTGAACACATTTGCCCTCCCTTTCTTGTAAACGCAGAAATCATAGCCAATTAAATCAAGAATTTGAAGTCTTCAAAGACACCGGGTCCTAATGGACTTGCAAATGTGTTCTTGAAGAACAACCCTCCTTTTTGGTCCTGCTCACTTAAAATTCTGTTTGATAAAGTTATTTTGGAGAGAACGATACCGGGCTCTGGCAAACAGCCATCTTGATTCCAGTGTTAAAAAAGGGCAAAAGAGCCGATCCTAGTAATTATTGCCTGCTTTCCATGTTAGATTCCTCTGAGAAGTTGTTTGCGTCATTGCTCTTGAATGAATTGTAGGGATGGGTTGCACGTGTGGGCATTCTGGATCAATCAGAGCTGACTATTCCACATCTCACAATCTATGTCTAATGGATTATCTGATTACCCACACGCACATCTCTAATAGTCCTTCGCTATATGTATTATTCGTAGATTGCAAAGCTGCATTTGACACAGTATGCAGGGAGTGACTATGGTACAAGTTGGATCTTTTGGGCTGCACTCTGGGAATCCTGTATTATTTAAAGCTGCTTCATAAAAATAACACTGTGTCCCTCAGTTTGGTTACTCAGGGATCTATGACTGATGGTGTAGCTCAGAACTGTGGTGTACAACAGGGATGTGTGACTGCGCCTCTGATGTATATTCTAGTTGTGTCAGATCTCCCTGCCTTCTTGAAATTGATTGATAATTGCCCTCCCAAAATTGGTAACTCTCATTGCACAGTCCTGGCTTATGTGGATGATCTAGTGTTACTAGATCATACCTTCGGTGGCATCCAGCACTCAGCAGAGGCACTTTGGGCTTATGTAGATATTAATGACATGACAATTAACAGAGATAACACTCCTCTGAAGTTTTTCTCTGCTAAACACGCCTCTAGACCTCTTCTATATGTCCAGGACATAGAAATGCCCTATGTTCCACATTATATGTACCTGGTGGTTGAATTAGATTCTTCCATGGGTTACGATACCTGCATTGAGATGCGTAAAAGGAAGGCTGCGCAACTGTGTTGGTTGTGTAATTTTCCAAGAGAAAGGAAGGTTACTCACTGGTGAGTACCAGACCATTGTATGTGCAATGCCTGGTATCTGCAGTGATCTATGAACTTGAGGCCCTTATTGGAATAGATCTGAAAGTACTCCAATTAGTGGAGGGCAGGTTTTGGAGGGAGATTTTGGGGTTACTCAATAGTCTACCAGTGGTTATATTAAGTCTGGAATTGGGTATTATGACATTAAAATCATTGTTGTTAAAAAAAAGAGCCTTAATGTATATAAAGATGTTGAATGGCCCTCCCAACCCATTGTTGACAAGTATGACCCTTGTTGAGCGCCAAATACAGGAGAGGTCTCCCTTCAGTAAAAGTATGAACCTTATTGTTCATGATCTAGGGTGGATTCCTAATTGGGGGGATGATCCCAGTGGTATGAGGCAGTCAATAGGAAAACGTGTAGACCTATGGGATTGGAATGAAACCGTATTGCATCTGGGCCTATTAAAAAGTTATATGTTTATATCTGACATTCTATATACATTTAAGAAAGCTCAATCGTACTTAAACCTATATCCCTCTTGCCATTTGAGAAGATGTATACTTCTATTGCGGATCAACCGGTTACTGGTCCTGAATGTGATGGGCTCTGCTCTTTCTGTTGCATTACCAGAGCACTTTTGCCGTATCTGTCTCAATAAAGTCCATCATGAGACGGCAAAGCACGTATTGACGGAGTGCCCAAGCCATGGGACTGTTTAAACATACCATGTAGATAAATACGTACACCGATTGGACACAATTAACAAGCCCATTTTCTGCACACAATCTCTTAACAATAATAGGGACTCCTATGGCTTGTACAGGATTTGGAAGGTGGTTGAGAAGCATTTGACTCCTGCTAAATAGTGAATTTGTTCTTTAGGATATGTTGGTTGTCAGATGGAGGGCACAGTTGGTAGTATCCTGGTATCCTTTGAATGATGTAAACCATTGTTCTCTTGATATTTGTTTGAATTATGAATGTGATAAAGGGGCGAAAAGTGTTCTCCTTATATACAGTATTGTTCTGGACAGGTGTTCTTTTCCTATGTGCTGTGGAGGGCCTCTCTGTGGCTTACACATTATCATAAAGAACACAGTACTGTATCTAGTATATAATCCTATGTGTTTTTTTTTTTTATTTTCTGTATTTATATCTATCTTTTATATTATTATTTGTTTGTAGTCTTAAAAGTATATTGATATTGACTTGAAATTTTTGTTTCTGATGAAATGAAATGAATGTCAAATTTAAATGGAACAATTGAATGAATTTACTATTCTGCTTACATTTTGTAAATTTTATTATGTGTAAAGTTTTATGTTAAAACGATATCATATTATATAAAATAAAATATTCATGGATCTTCCGTGCAATGTCACGTCGGGTGAAGAAGCATAAAAAGCTTGTGATCTTCTACATGTAAGGACCCGCAAAGTACAAATCGCATCAAAACCTACGCACAAAGGTAAGGTGGGATCGGGAATTTAGGGGTGCACGGAAGCTGTTAGATGCCGATTTCAGTTAGGGGCGTTCATATGCCGGTTAGCGGTGTACAGCCTTGATTTAAGGGGTTCACATGCAGATTTGACCTGGGGCTGGTTTTACTTGCAAGTAATGGTACACATTGTGTCGGGGCAGTTAGGAGTAACGGGGGACCATATGCAGTGTTGCCGGGATGCTTTCTTGGTTGCGGGGGGATGGGGCCCAGTTTTGCCACGGTGCATGATGTTGCAGATGAATACTGGTGTGAATATGTGGCTGGATTCGCTTTGCATCGGGTCATGTTATGGGTGTCCCACAGGCAAATTAAATTTCTTTGTGCATCGTGTTATTTTGCCCCTCGAATTCCATGACTACGCAGAGCATGCAAAGAAAGGTTTACGCGCAGAGATGCGCAAAGTTGATTTTGGCAGGGGGGCTTTGCAAGATTTTTGCATGTTTTATATGAATCAGACCCTCAGAGTCATCTGTGGTTCTGAGACAGCAAGGTTACATAGGCCGAGGGCATTTGTGTAGTAGACGATTGTAAGTGTATATCGTCTGACTTTCATTCACATATATTGAAATATAGAGGAACATGGTTTATTATTTTCCAATAGCTCAAAAGAATAACTAATGTTTGTGGGGAAAGTGGTGCATGCCAATGCCAAGGTGGGCCTTAGATTCATAGAAATGGACTCGTAATAACAGATATATTGCAAAGCTGCAATTTTATTATGTTACTATTTTTTGTAATCACTGGTGAACCCTTTAAACCTTTGAAGGCCTTGCCATGAGATTTTCCGCTATAATAATTATAATAATATTAATAATAATGCTGGTCAGATTGCGATTCTCCAGAAGGTAACACCATCTGTTGCCTGTTCTGAAGTATCAGTATTTGCTGAAGCGACACGAAAAGGCTGAAGTAAGTGCTAACGATTTGTAATGTGATACAGAGGCAAGAATATTTGCTTTATGTGACTGATACTGACCAGGGATAGGGGTTTGACAGGAAATTAGAAAATGGGGTTAGCCAAAAAACTATTCAATGACCCTTGGTGGCTGGAAGCTTTTTCAATATCTGCATGCTCTGCCACTTGGTTCTACAGAGAAAACGGCAGAGAAGCTATGCCTTATCAAGTTATCCAAAAATATGTTTTATTATTTATTTCTTATACGGCACAACATGCCCGAAGGCCTCAGTGCGCTGCAAGAAAGTGGGCCAATACCAGGGGTCAGGACTAGGACAGAAAACCAAAAGCAATTCCAATCTAATCATTATAATTAAAAACGAATGTCTCAACAGCCTTTTTGAAGTCTGCAAGACTCACTGCAAGGCAGAGGCCGACAGATATGGAGTCCCAAACGAGCGGGACCTGAACGGAAAAACACAGGTCACCAACATTTCTCATCTATGCCGGGACAGTTTAAATTGCTCGCTGCACCTCACAGTGCGAGTATTAGTGTTCTTTCTTAATCTATTAGCTGGGTAGCTGGGTGCTTGGTTGGTAAGGCATTTGTATGACAAAGTGAAGAAATGCAATTGCAAATAGGCAGCCAGGGCAATTCTCGTCTTGACTGGGTGACATGGTTGCACAGACCCAGATTGCAAACTGTTCTGACCGCATTGTTTTGCACTACTTGAAGGCTATGAAGGTTTTTATTTGAGGTGCCTGCCAATCGGCCCTTACAATAACCCAGACGTGAATTAACAAGTGTTGCAGCTAATGAGGCGAGATGTTCGTGAGACAAACAAGGTTTGATTTGTCTCAGAAGTTCGCTAATGTATGAACATGAGGATTTTATTTGTGAAACATGTTGATTCATGGTCAGGCCAGAGTCTAGTGTGACACCAGGAATTTGTAAGTTTCTGTGGGCAGGTCTTGGGTTTAAAAACATGCAGCACTGGTAGCACAGCAGAGCTACGTTGTCTCTGTGCAAATCTTTTTACGGCCCCACTATTCTTGCTGAGGATAGTACTGGCTTTTGCTAGGACAGAGTTCCAGCAAGAATTATCTGCAAATTTTAAGCCCAGATGATCATATGATAGGACTAACTCCAGTCTGCTGCTATCTACCCTCAAAACCAATGAGAGCACTGTGCAACATTTTGGTCTAAAGATCATTGCCTTTTATTTTACTGGCATTTTTCTGTTAGCCTAGGGCTTTGCATGCAGCATAAAAACTCTCCAATATCTTCCTAATCCCCATTGGACAGTAGCATTGCATTGTCCGCAAAGAAAAGGGCAGGTATCCTATCCACACCTAACCTGGGATGATCCATTGAGTGTTCCAAAAGATCCCTTATGATCTCATTAACATACATGCAAAATGACACACGGGCCAGGACGCAGCCCTGTCCGACCCCTTCTCAACCTGGAAGGAATCGACCAGGGCACCTCGCAGTCTCTAGCACACAGCCATGTAGTTTTAAGTGTATATGAGATGCAGCAGGGTAAGAAGTTGACCCAGGATATAAGCACGTGCCGTAAACATGCGCACATGACCCCATCAAACGCAGTCTTTAGATCGGCAAAGACTGCTTAAATATTAACTTTTTCCAAGGAGACATATTTCTGCAGAATCAAAAAGAGCCGAAATACCTGGTCAACTGTACTCTTCCCAGACTGAAAACCAGCCGGTAAATGGCTAATTATGGGGGGCATTACGAGGTTTGCAGGTGACTCACTGGAGACCTCAGTTTACCGTTTCCGCAGCCCAATGCAGAGGAATGGTAAGTTCCCCTTCCCATAGGACTCTGTGGAATGGGATCCACTGAAGCACCGGCACCATTCTGCATGGTGCGGGTGTTTCAGTGACTTATCTGCTGGTAGGGGCAGGGAACTACTGGCAGGTCAGGCCTGCCAGTAGTTCCCTGCCCCTAACGTCAGACTCGGAGTATGCTCCTAATGACCCCTTATATCTAGGGAATTGGACCGTTCCTGTAAGGGCACAAGAAGAACATTTAAAAAAATGTTTTCTGTTGAGTCTACCTTAGAAATCGGTTGATAATTTGCGGGAGAATCTCGACCCCCATTTTTGTAAATTGGCACAATTTCTGCACTCTTCCAGGAGTCCGGGACAACTTTATATCTTATAAGTGTGTTGAAATAGCGGTATATTATGTGTGTCCAGAAAACAGATTCTTCTTTAAAAAAGTCAATAGGGAACTTGTCTGGGCCCGGGGCCTTCCCACCCTTTAGGGAGTCTATTGCCTCCCAAACCTCCACTAATGTGAGGACGAGACTGACTTCCCCAGACTCCAACCACTCTCCCTGCTCAAGTGGGGAATCTTCTGGGGGCATGGATATATCTCTAGACTCCTTGTAAAGATCACTGAAATGCAAACACCATGCCTCTGGTCTGATACAACTTCGGATAACAACATCCTCCTTGTTACTCTCAGATACTATTTCCCAGATGGACATAGAATCTCCGGCCTTTGTCATAAATAGCAGGTGTCCCATCTTTCATCCTGATGGGACTTCCTCTTGTGATTGACAATACTCCTATACTTTGCCCTCAGACAGAGCTAGTGCCCCTTGTCTGTATAAGCAGGCAACTATAGCTTTCCTTTGCCTCCCTACATTCGCTATCATATCAGGGTGTGGTCTTTAAGGTATACTTTTTCACCACTGCCCCATAATTAGTGACTAATGGCTGCATTTTCCGAACAAGGAACTGAAATTCCAGAATCATCAGCTCCTCTGGGTAACATTTGTCACTAAACCTTTCAATGTGTCTTAGAACAGCCTGATAAATACATGGGTTACACGTTTTTTGTCTAAGCAAGACCATTTAATTAAGGAATGGCCAGAGACACTGATGGCTATAGTATCACCCTTACCAGAGGAATTCCATACTTGGGTATCAATATTCCAAAGAGTCATAATAAGAGGTTTATGGTCACCATTATGTATATCCATCACCTCAAAACTTTCCACGAGGCACCAATCCCTAGCTGATATAAGTATGTAATCAATCTTTCTCCCTCAATTATTACCAATGAAATTGTTTTTAGCTGACTGATTCAGGGCCAAACGCCCATTGCAAGCCCTCAATTCAAGATCGTGTATTATGTGAGCAGTTTCAAGGATTAATTCATGAGATCTAATCGGATACGTGGATTTCAGTTCTGGGATATCCCACATTCCTTCCAATTCCCTATCCAGTTCAAATTGGAAGTTAAAATCTACTGCCACAATTATATGGACCTTTGCTGGAACATGTTTCAACCAATCATCCACGATACCTTGTAAAGTGCACTGGACACTGCCATCAATCCTGATGCCCAGTCTGCAAAAACATTGGGCCTCATTACAAGTTCGGTGATGCAGGGAAATAAATTGTAGTAATTCTGTTACTGACACCTTTTTTGCAGTACAGTAATTACTGGCATTTTCCCCTCACCTCCAAACTTTGACCTCAAAAATTGATAATTTTCCTGCAGCATCATGCTGTGGGTAAATCTGTCCTGTTAACGCAAAGTATTGATGAACGAACCTTGGTGTAATTACTGCTCATTTTAATTCCAGCAAAATCCCTCTGGATTCCCATGTACTTCAAAAATAGAAATGAACGCTGTCCTTCTGACACTTTTAATCATGAGATAAACCCATGGGACCAAGTTGCAGAGAGTTTTAATGAGTTTGGTGGTAATTCCTCAGATTTACTGCTAAATTACTGCCAAACTCGTAAGAAAGCCCATTTTCCCTTCTAGTTCGCACCACACGGCCAGAATAGTTCCAATCTATTAGAAAAGAGATGAGAACCTATGTGAAAATCATCAGCCCATTTCCATTATGGACAACACAAACAAGATGTATGTCAAGGTAATTTTAGTAAAATTTGAAAAATGGGCCTCTGATAATAATATTATATCTGATCTTTGAGGGGTGTCCCGAAGGCACAGAGGTACTAAATAACAGGTATTTATAATCAATGCTTTGTTGCACAAATTTGTGTTTGAAAAAAAGTCACTTTATTTGATGTTCGTTGATTTTAAACTGCTTTTAATAGCACTAATAGAGATTTTGAATGGTGATCCAGTAACCCCAATGGATGAAGTCAAGGCTGCAGATAATATAGACAACAATAATTCTGCTAACGTCAGGTTTGGGCAAGGAAGACAATGTACTGACCAGTTTGACGTAAGTGCTTTTGTTAGGCAAGGCTGTGCCCCTGCCGCAGTCCTCTTCCTTCTTTATATCAATAACCTGGCTGAAATTACAGAACGATTAGAAGGTGAGGAACCATTGGTTGGTGGCAATTGCACACATATAATGTTATGTTTATCACAAAGATACCAATGGGCATCAAGAAACAACTGGAAGCCATTGAGAAATGTTGCAAGGAACGCTCCCTTAGATTTAACACTACTAAAATAGTTAATTTGGTGTACCATACATTTGAAAACATTGAATGTGTTATTAAATGTAAGCATGAGGTTACTCAGCAGCTTTCTCTTTTTTACTTAGGGATCCTGTAAACATGTAATGGCAACTGATATTCGCATGTAGACTGCTCTAGAGTGTATTTGCTGAATGAGAAATACTGACTATGGCATGTTACCCAACTCTTTGAACCTCAGTGGCAGAAATTCCAGCAAAATCAGGCACATCTCCCACAAACTACCCCCAGGGATTCCAATCTCCTCCCACTCCTCCTCTCATGGGTCGCCCAATCCCATGTGCTTGTCCACTTGCATAAAAATACTATGCCACATGCTGCTAGGGATTCCAATCTCCTCCCACTCCCCCTCCCAGATACTGCAAAGTGCATGTGATTGTCCACTTCCATTAAGAGAGGGACATTGACTGATATACCTTTAGCCTCTCTGAATCTCTGCTGTTTCCTCCCAGCAAAATCAGGCACGCATGACTCTCCCATGGCTCTTCCACAAGCTGCCCCAAGGCATTACCAGCTCCTCCTCCTAGGTGTCACCTGATAGAAAGTGTCTCTTCCACTTCCATAGAGGGACAGGTACTGATTGGTGTGTCTCCTGCCTGCCCGAATTTGATCTGCTTCCTTCCTGCAAAATCAGTTGAGTGTGACTTTCTTACAAGCTGTCCCCAGAGTATCCCAGCTCCTCCAAATCCTCCTTCTTCTAGGTGTCATCCAATGACATGAGTCTCATCTACTTGTGTCAAGAGACATGCACTGACCGGTGTGTTAAACTCCTCTCTGCATCTCTGCTGCTACCCTCCAGACAAATCAGGCAAACTTGACCCTCCTACAAGCTGTCCTCAGGTATTCTCAACTCATACTGCTCCTCATTCTGGATGCCACCTAATGACACATTTCCAATTAACTTGTGTCAAGAGACAGACACTGAATAGTTTTTCAGTTGCCTCCCTGAATCTCAGTTGATCTATCCCAGCAAACTCAGGTGATTGTGACTAGCCCACAAGCTGTCTTCAGGGATTCTTCTCCACCTTCCTGGTGCCTGGAACATTGTGAAAAAGTTCATCCAGGCCTAGTCATGAGTAAGCCTCTACGAACTTCTTTAATTAAAATGAACAGATCCTGAAAATATGTATTGACACAATTTGTCCTATCCTGCAAGTGTACAACAGGAGGGAGGCAAGGACACATTCCAGGTAGAACTTGACGGTTCTAGGACTATAGTTTCTGGGACATTGATTCACGCTTGATGCGGAAATACTGTTACTGGAAGTGGAAACTGCACTAATGCATACACAAACATGACGTTTGGTCGTCACTGCTGGTTCGCAAACAGTCCACATCCAACATCAGTGTCATGGCCATCCATCCATCCAAATTAACTGAGCCAAAGATACAGCAGGGGCCAATGTGCTGATGGACTCAAGAGGAAGACAACATGCACTAGTGGCTGAGGAGTTAGCCAAGGCTGGTGTGAATCCACATGTTTAAAAAAATCACCAAACAAGCATACCCAGCTATTGGACAGGGTGCAGGACAACAGAGTGTGGTGGTGTAGGCACATCCCAGGAGCACTAATGACTCCAAAAGAGGTTGGACAATCTTAAGCAGTATGTGAGCACCATTGTGCCTGAGCATTGGCAAGAATGCATGGCAACATGAGGAGGAACAGTAGCAGATCCATTCATGCATCAATCGGAGCTGAAGGCAAATGTGGTGGATGTAACAAAAGTGACAGGAGCTGGGGATGCATAGGTCACAGCGGGACCCCAGATTGCATAAGGTAAGTATGCATACCGCACCCACACCCAAGATGATGATGCTTTCTGCCCTTAAATGCTGTCAGTCTCCTGAACACTGTCTCTGAGGCATGGCATGTGCAGCAGAGAGCTTCTTCTACTTGGGGCAGGGTGGTTATGATAGTCTGTTGCATATCACTGCTCATAGAATGTACTTCACAGACCGTATCTGTAAGTCATGTTTTGCTCCGCAGCCCAAGCTCAAACAACGAAACTGCCCAAAGCTGTTTAAATGTCTCATGATGTGCACACATTTTGTCAGGGTATGCAATGGACACTTGCTATGGTGCTCATTTACTCTGTCAAAATAGTCACCTAACAAAATGTGTGCAACGTTTTGGACGGTTTAATTTTGCTTGGGCTGTTAAGCAAAGGTAGGAGGCAGGTTGCGCTGGTGTGATCCACTATTGGAGGACGTCGAAGCTCTTGGGGCACTGTGTGAAGTGTATGGTGGTAAGGAAGGTTGTTCAGTGTAAGGTGTAAAAAAGGCAAATAGGTGGTTTGTGGGAGAATTATGCATAGTGTACAGTGCCCTAAGAAGTGCTATCTGTAGAGACTTCACTGAGGCTTAGCCCTCCTTTCTGGCAGTATCTCTCTCCCATTTACCTTCCCTGATTCCTCTGTATCACTGTGTAGTGTGTACAACTCTGCTTACCACCTTGACATTCTTGTGCTGCAAGAACAGAAAGCTTCACAGATTATAAATATGCTAGCACAACTGACATTTGCACTACCTGACATAATGTGTCCTCCACGTCCTTCCCTGAAAAGTAGTGAAAAGTAGACATCCATTACATAATAACCTTGAAGTGATGTACACAGTGTTCCCTCACATAAAATGTTTATAATAACATTGGAGGTACTGTGTGTTTGGGATTACTGCAAGAAACATGCGTGAATGCACTTGCTGTGCCAATAGCTGGACTTTATGTCTGGCCCTATTCATGTTAGTTTATCTTTTTGCATTTCCTATTGAGGATGAGGGTTGTATGGATTGTCGGGCAAATCCCAAGGACAGCAGCACATTACAGGTTGCTCCTTTACCAGCTCAGATGACGGATGTACAATGCCCAGGTGATGCCACATCCTTTCTTGATTGTTGTGCATCTGGGAGGGAATGAGATGGGGCCTCATTACGAGGTTGGAGGTAGTCATGGCGCTGTTAGCGCCATGACTACCTCCAATACCGGTACCGAGTCCGCCCTCGTTCAATGGGGACTTACCGGTCTATTCTGACCTTTGCGGGACCGGTAAGTCCCCATTGAAAAAGCCATTCCCCATTCCCATTTGAGCCCCCAAAGGGCTCAATGGGAAGGGGGAAGGCGCAAATAACAGTATTTGCGGTACCGTTATTAGCTCTGAAGTCCCTTAACGGGCCCCGTCCATAACGCCTGGTAGAAGGGACCTGCTAAGGGACCTCAGAATAGGGCGCAAAGGGATTACTGGCACCGATGTCCTTCACGGTGTCCTGTATCCCTTTGCACCCACCTCATAATGAGGCCCATGGTCTCTTTGGGATGGAGAGGGGGATGGGAGCTACTTAAATGATTCCAAGGAGGGATTCCAGAACTCCAGGGAACAAAAAGGCCATAAACTCCTCGGTGAGGAAACTTAACGGTGAGCTGGCAAAATTGGCCGAGGCAAATGACAAAATTAGAACTATTCTCCATGGTTTCATCAAATGTGAATTGATGTTTCACAGAGACAGAATGCACCTATCTAAGAGAGGTATGGATGTTTTCATTGAGGACATAATGAAGTTTACTGAGATGTTACATTGGTGGGATTCCCAAAAATGTATGCACTAAATATGTTCTGTGGCATGATGATAGACAGGTGACTTGATCTGTTGACAGTGAGATTCTGCCTTGTTAGGGACTGGATAGTACTTTGTTTTGGTGGAATCTCAATGTATCCGATACATCAGTGGCAACTTTTTCTTTCAAACGCATCATCACATTTTGTAGCTTCTTTCCTCCTGCTGGCCTTTGTAGTTGTTTGGTGGTCATGACCCTCCCCGCCCACCACTCACTATCCTCTGTCAAGGAACAGGGGGGTTTGTGAACAGGGAGACAGTAATTGTCTTGAAGGGGCCTTCAATGTAGTTTCCTCATCTTCACGTTCTGCCTTCAGTGTCTCTCTGCCTTTTCACCTCACCCAATTAGAAATACATTGCAATGCTGTTTAGCACCTGCATTTGCCACCCACCTGCACGTCATGGGGGAGTGGAAGGGTTACTTCATGGTCAGTGTCTTTGGATTGTCAGTCTGCAGTCTAGCCTCGTCCCCACACTTGTATTTGTCCTATGTATAGTTAAAGATTACATCTTGCTTAGATGTGTTGTTCTCTTTGTTGTTGGTGCAAGTGTGTTGCTGCAGTCTAACCACTTGAAAATAAGCAGCATTGAGCTATACTTTTGTACTGGTGCCAGCAAATGAGTACTCCTTTTTATTTGGCGTGTTGAGAGTCGATTATTTTTCAGCGGGCTGCTAAATTTTCTAAGCAGATTATGGACAATTTGGCATAACGGTGTGGTCTTAGTCTATTTCTTTGAAGACCAATTACTACACTAGTGTTCTTATTTTTAAAAGCAAAGTTACTTGCTGTTTCAGTCTTTATCTGTTCTTAGTACAGTAACCTTCTAGATCAGCACATTTGTCACGGCTTCATGGCAGATGTCTGGTGAGCAGGCTCTCAACTTACTTTATCAGTCACAGAACCAGTAGCAGAATCTGAAACAGAATCTGCTTCTCAGGGTGAGCATGTAGCAGATTTGGGAAGTGTGTTTTCTTTTGAGGCTAGTTCAAGCTCTTCATCTGATGAAAAAGGGAACACAGGGGTACATGCACTTTGTGCAGCACTTCCCACACAACGTTCACCACCTAGGTTGTGGGTTGATGCAGGATGTGTCAGGAGTGTGCCAGTTCATCACATGGCTGATGAGTCTGACTGGGTCCCACCTTTCACTGGAGTATCAGGGTGCACAGAGAATACAGATGGTCTTGAGCCTATTGACTTTTTCAATCTTTTTGTGGATGATGGGTTCATTTCAGATATGGTTGAGCAAACCAATCTGTATGCTGAACAGTTCTTCAGGGCACGGGGGGCCATCTGAAACCCCATTCCGAAGCACACCTTTGGGTTCCAACCACATGTGTTAAGATTGAACCTTTAGGGCTCTCACTCTGCTAATGGGAATGGTGGGGAAGCCGTCTATCTACTGAAGCTCTATAGGCGAGCCCTTTTTTCCATCAATAATGAGCACAGATCATTTCCTAGCACTGTAACATATGCTGCATTTCAATGACAGCTCTGCAGCATTACCAAGAACTGACCCAAATTGTGATAGGCTATTCAACATGAGAGTCTACACTGAAAAATACTCCAGCATAATCCCTCTGTGCTTCCCAGCCCATTTAGGGATAAGTGAGAAGATTGTGTGGGCTCTTGCCACTACATTGTTCGACATGGGTTCCCATTTGTGTGTGGACAGTTTCTACACAGGAATACCACTTTTCAAAGAATTGTACAATGTGGGCACACTGGCATGCGGTACAATCCGCACCACAGAGGCTTCCCCAGACAGCTTGCTTGTAAAAATGTGGACATGGGAGAATGCATGGCTTTGTAGTGTGATGAACTGTTGTAAGTAAAATTCTGTGACAAAATGGATTGGCACATGTCAAATATTATTCATGATGAAAGTGCTTCCCTTGTCACTGTGCACAGGAAGGCTCAGCAAGTGTTGAAGCCAAAGTGCATTCTGGACTACAAGAGGTACACGGGGGGAGTAGACAACATAGACCAATTACTTGAGCCATTCCATGCAGTACTTCATTCTTGCATGTGGTACAAGACGTTGGCAGTTCAAATTATCATGTAGCTACATACAATACATATCTTGTATATCGTACAGCTGCTCCAGAAAACAAACTGACATTTTTGAAGTTTGAAAACGCAGTTGTAAAATCGCTGTCTGTTGTGCATGTACCAACTCCCACCTTTGCAGAAGTAGAGGATGAAGCCAGATTGCAAGAACAACACTTTGCTGATTATGTTCCTGCCACACCCAGGAAGACACAAGCATACAGAAGATAGGTGTGTACAAAACAAGGAAGGAGGGGGCTTTACTGGTCACAAGTACACTTTCTCTTTGGCTAAAACCAACCTTGGGTGTCTTGTTCCACTATGCACTGTATGTATAAGCAAATGTATGAGGAGAGTGGGCAAAGTGGCGGTGAGAGGGCTTGGAGAGGAAAAACTAGGTTGCGGTAGCTAATTAACTGTGATTTTTGTATTCCCTGGTGAGCACACCCATACATGTTAGGGCTGCTGTTCTTCGGGAGATATGTGGAACACTGGGAAGATGAGACATGCATTTTCTCCCACACGTTTCTGTGTTTCCCAAGTGGCAAACCTGTGAAAATAGTGTATTTTTGTTCAAATTTGCAAATGTGCAGTGCCTTCTGGAAAAGAAATTGTAGCACAATTCACACAAATGATGCCACTTAGGATTTCGCACATGTGTCTTATTTTAAGAAATGTATTGGATTCCCTGTTTTTGTTGGTGGATGTGACACCCCGGGCCCGAATCTGTGGGTTCTCCACAAGGCCAAATATAGTATGGATTTGGTCTTCCCATGGCATTTGGTGCACAAGTTGGTTTGGCTTTTTCCCTATGCGCCCAGGTCAGTGCACCCACCCATATGAGGAACCATATTCATTGGAACACCTGTAGGAACGTGGAAAAGTTGGACATGTTTTGTTGCCCACGTGTTTTAGTGCTGACGCAAATATCTCAAAAGTTTGTTTTTTCCATACATTTTGGAATTAGCTGGACATTCTGGCTAATGAATTATACCACAATTCATGCCAGTGAGACCTCTTTGGATTTCCAGGGTGTCTTCTTTTCAGAGATGCATGCGGTTCCCAGTTTTCCATGGTGGCTGTGACACCCCAGAACAATATGTGTGGGTTGCCCACAAGGCCAAATTTGGTATGGATTCGGTCTTCCTGGATGTATGTTGTTGTTATGCTTGAACTAAAATGGCATTGGTGCGCAGTGCATTCGGAGCCATGATGGATATTTACTTCATGCCGCAGTGAAAAGCTGCACACATTTTGCTGAGTGTTAGATTCACGGTGCTGAGGAAAACATGCTTTCCAAACCTGGTATGCGGTCAAGGACATTTCTGCTGGGAAAGCTAACTTTGTTATGGTTTGCTACGAGCATGTTTTTTGAGAAGGGAGGCACTCTGCTCCTTGAGGGTGGCTGTCGATTGAACCAGCTGGCAACCGATGGCTGCTCATCAACTGCGCAAGTGCCATTTCCAGAAGGTTCGAGAACTGCCACCCCTTTTCGGAGTGTGTATATATGTGGAAACCCGGAGGTGGTCAGGTGAGACTTCAGCCGGAGGAGGACGCTTACGTTCGGCATTCCTGTGAGCTGTGGTGCTCTCGGCCTAGCTGTTCCCGGGGTCTTACAGCCACTTCTGGGCAAGATGAGGAATCCAGTTACGCTCACGTTGATGTATTCCCTTTTGAATTCTTTGCTTCTTCTGTGATTTATGTCTATATTACTTCTGTGAGTTATTTCTATGTTATTATTGGTTGCTTCTAAACTTTGAATAAATAGCCGTATAAGTGCTGATTATCTTCTAAGAGTGTGTGGTTGCGAGTTATTGCGTCTTTCTGCGTTCAAAGTATTCGCTCTATAATTGCATTGGTGATTTATGTTTTTCCGTGCATTCTGGGGAGCGCAATACAGTTGTACAAGTGGTTTAGCCTTTTCCCTATGTGCCATAGTCAGTGCATACACCCGTATGAGGTACCATTTTCAAAGGGACACCTGAGTAAATGTGGAAAGATAGGACATGTGTTGTTGCCCATCCCATGTGTTTCAGTGCTTTGTTGTTTTTTTCCATACATTTTGGAATTAGCTGGGCATTCTGTGTGATACAATGTGGCACGATTCACGCAAGTGAGACCTATTTGGATTCCCACGGGTGTCTTCTTTTCAGAAATGCATGGGGTTCCCTGTTTTTCTTGGTAGCTGAGACACCCCATACCCAAATCTGTGGGTTGTACACAAGACCCAATAGAGGATCGATGATGTCTTCCCAGAGTGTTTGGTGTACCCGTGGTTTAGCCTTTTCTCATTGTTCCCAGGCCAGTGCACCCACACATGTGAGGTAACGCTTTCAACAGGACACCTGTAGGAACATGGGAAGGTAGGACATGTGTTGTTTCCCACATGTTTTGGTGTGTTCCCATTGGCAAGTATCTCAAGATATTGTTTATTTCCCTAGATTTTTGACTTTGCTGGACATTCTATGTAAAAAGTTGAAGGGCGATTCGCGCAAGTGAGACCTCTTTGGATTCCCAGAGATGTCTCCTTTTCCAGAAATGCATGGGGTTCCACTTTTTCCTTGGTGACTGCAACACCTCAGGTCCAAATATATGGATTGTCCACAAGACCAAATAGGGTATGGATTTGGTCCTCCCAGGGAGTTTGTCGTACCAGTGGTTTAATCTTTTCTCTTTGCACCCAGGTCAGTGCACCCAGACATGTGAGGTACCATTTTCATTGGGACACCTGTGAGAACATTTTGGACTTTCTCTGGTATTCTGGGTAATACATTGTAGCACGATTCACGCAAGTGAGACCTCTTTGGATTGAATTTGGTCTTCCCAGGGTGTTTGGTGTACCAGCAGTTTAGCCTTTTTTCTTTGTGCCCAGGTCAGTCCACTGCACATGTGAGGTACCGTTGTCATCAGGAACACTGGGGAACATGGCAAGGTAAGACAGGTGTTGTTGCCCACGTGTTTTGGCGGTTTCCTGGTTGCAAATATCTCAAAATTGTGGTTTTATTGCTACATTTTGGACTTGGCTCGGTATTCTGGGTAATACAATGTAGATTGATTGATGCAAGTAAGACGACTTTGGATTCCCAGGGGTGTCTTCTTTTCAGAAATTCATGAGTTCCCTGTTTTCTTCGGTGGCTGTGACACCCCAGGGTGTAATCTGCGGGTTGTCCACAAGACCGAATAAAGTATCGATGTGGTCTTCCAAGGGTATTTGATGTACCAGTGGTTTAGCCTTTTCCCTTTGCGTCCCGTATGTAGAATATTTTGTGTAAATATGGGGTTTGGCAGTATTTTCTTACTGCTAAAAGATGAGTGGTAGTTTGGTAAAACTTATCCTTGTATTTAGATTGGGTTTGGCCTCATATCATTCTAGTGACCATACCTTGTTACATTATATTGGAGAATCTAGTAATATATACTACTGGTGGTATTTTGCGGTGGTAGGTTATTTAGTGGTGAGCATAGTTTCCTTCCCTATATTATAACCCCATCATAAACAAAACCTTACTTCTATTAGAATACCTCCTAGTGATCTATAGAGGGCCTTGGACCTATACACACAAGGGGACCCAACACTTTTATATAGAGTGCCACCTACAGCCTGTGACCATATCACTGATTTATCTACACCAGAGATCTAGGTGCCCATAGGCATTGCTGGCTCCTGGACCTCCAGCAATCTATATTATATTAGATACCCTCCAACAACATGCAAGGAGGGCAAACACACACACACACACACACCTGTTTATCAGTGCTTGTTCTTGGTTATTATTCTATCTGTATGGGCAAAATGACAAATGAATTACCAAAGAGAATAAATCTCCCCTTTATCACACATACAATCCCAAATACAATATATAAAAAAAACTACACCATCTGCTTTTATATATTATTTGTATTGCAAACAAATACAATTCACAATAACAATCTTACCATGTCCATTTTCCATAATCTGTAACAAAAAGAAAAGGAGAAAGAATACATAAACAGAGCAAACATGCTTTTTTCTTTTTAAACATATGACTTGCTTTTTAACATTATACACATGACGAATCAAGATGCAGAGGGTTTCCCTTGCTACTCTGTCTACCTGATATTTTTAGATTGGTCATTTGTCAAACAACGGCACACAGTAACCTCACTTAAACTGTCTGCTTACCAGAAATATGTGTGGCTCTCTCCCACACACGACCTTCCTTCGCTCGCCTCCGAAGAACAGGTCAAGTCACCATGAATTGTCTCTGTAATCTTGGTGTCTGGGATGCATGGCGAAACTTCCAAGCCGGTGCCAGTGACACCAAGATCATCTATCTCAGAGCCCAGCCAACACAAACTAACTTCCCTCTGTCAGTTTTCCCCTCAGCAGAGCTCTGCACCTACCCACTTTGCCTACGTGGTATATCTGCAGATACTTTCCTCCAATCAGGTTAAAATGCAACATCACCCTTCACTTTTACACAATAGAAGCTTTGCTCACAGTGCAACTGTTTCAATTATTGTTTCCTTTCGTGCATACTTTCTGCTTTCTGCAAACACAGAAAGAGAAAGAAGAAAAAAAATGTCAGTGCACGTTTGAAAAACGAATTTCAGAATATGTATTTTCACCTCATTTTGTACATGGGACTACATTATAATGTTAAGGTTAGCATTAGTGATTAGTAATTGTTAATTAAGTCAGTCAGTTATATAGATAATGTTCAATAATGTAGTCTTCTATACATGAAGTATTCAAAAGAAGAGAAAGAAATGGTGCACTTTTACTCTTTGCAGTTTCACATTGAGCTTTTTGCTGCATTATAAATCCTGTACCTTGCATGTTACCAGCAACTTATTCACATGTTATTCTGGCAACATAAGAATGGCTATATGTGTGTGCCACATTATTCCTGGCAACAAAATGCCATCACATTTATTGAAGCACTATATACTCTAAAGCGCTATAAATATTATAAAGCGCTATATTTATTACTACAGTCCAGGCCAGTGCACCCACAAATGTGAGGTACTGCTTTCATCAGGACACCTGTGGGAAGATAGTAAGGTAGGACATGTGTTGTTTCCCTTGTGATTTGGTGGTTTCTTGGTAGCAAATATCTCAAAATTGAATTTTTTCCCCAAGATTATGGACTTTGCTGGACAGCCCGAGTAATAAATTGAAATGCATGTGATTCTCTGTTTTCCTTGGTGGCTGTGACAACCCAGGCCCCAAATCTATGGGTTGTCCACAAGACCACATAGAGTATGGATTTGGTCCTTCCAGGGCGTTTGGTGTAAAAGTGGTTTAGCCTTTTCCCTTTGCGCCCAGTTCAGTGCACCCACATATTCATCGGGACACCTCTGGAAATGTGTGAATTTAGGAAATATGTTGCTTCCCACATATTTCAGTGGCATCCTGGTCGCAAATATCTCAAAATTGTATTTTTGTCTTTACATTTTGAAATTTGCTGGGTATTCTGGGTTATACATAGTAGCACGATTCTGTGAGACCTCTTTGGATTCCCACGGGTGTCTTCTTTTCAGAAATGCATGGAGTTCCCTGTTTTCCTTGGTGGCCTTCACACCCCAGTCCTAAATGTCTGTCCTGCCTGCAAGGCTTAATAATGTGTCGATCTGGTTTTCCTGAAGCACCAGACATACCTGTACTTTAGCCCTTTCCCTTTCAACACAGCCAATGCGCCCACACATATGAGGTAACGTTTTCAACTGCACAACTGTGGGAAAACGTATTTTTTTCCCATCTGTTTCTGTGGTTTCATAATGGCTAATTAATCAACATATTGTATTTTTCCAACTTGTCCTTTTTGGCGTGCATTTTGGGTAAAACGTTCTTCTGTGAACAACACAAGCAAGATGTATTTGGATTCCCCTTGGTTTCACCTTTTGAAAACTGCACAAGGTTCCCATCTTTCCTTGGTGGTTGTAATGCCAGAGCCCACAATGCATGTGCATGCCGCAAGCCCAAATATGCTTTTCACTGAGCATTTCCACACTCACAGTTTAGCCCTTTCCCTTTGATCCAGGCCAGTGGACCCACACATGTGTGGTACCATTTTCTTTCAGGAGAATTGAGGCAGCATGAGAATTTGAATTCCCACATGTGTCTTCTTTTCAAATGTATGTGGTTCCTTGTTTTCCTTTGTGGGAGTAATTCCCCAGCCCTAAATCTATGGGCTGCCCACAGACCCAATACACTCTTCCAGGTGTGTTTGCCATACCCCTGTTTTAGCCATTCCCTTTTAGGCCAGGGACAGTGCACCCACATATGTGAGGTGCCATAGCTATCGGGACACCTGTGGGAATGTGGGAAGATAACACATTGATTGTTTTCTCTTGGTTGTGATAATGTCATCCTACATTTCCTACTGCGCTTTGTTACACAACCCTTTAATTACCCAAATGTGCCCTTCATTCAGTCGCTGCTTTAGTCACTGTATGCTTTTGTGACCTGCGCAAGTTAAATATCCATCAAAAGGTCAGCCCTGGTTTTCATTATTTTCAAATGCAAAGTAGGTCACTTTAGGCCGTCAGCATAAAAAAACTGTTTACCATGGCTTGGTTTTTGGCTCGTGGTTTTGCTTGTTTTGTGAAAAATTACAAAAATGTGTGATTTCATAAGAAGAAGAGTTGGGGAAATGCTTTTCTGAATATTCATGGAAGCCATGATCTTACAAAGGAAAACATATCCAGCACATAATTTTTTTTCAGTCATGTTTGCAGTTTCTTGGCAAATTAGGGGTAAATAGCTCTGATCTATGCAAACGGCCCCTATCTGAACTTAGAATTCAATCTACTTTTTTTCAGACAGTTTTCCTACACTCCTCTTCCATTCCGTGCTTTGAAATGGGTGATTCAGAACGACAAACCTTTTGTTCACAGCTCTTACAAGAAAAAAAACAGGCTTATTTGTACATCTTTTTATTGGCATTTTCTGAAAGAAAACATGGGGCCTCATTACGACCCAGGCATTAAACCATGGCACCATTAGCGCCATGGTTGACGCTGGAATCCGCCTTGGTGAATGGCAGAATTACCGCCCCATTCCAAGGTTGGAGGGGCGGTAATTCCCCATTCACCATTGGCCCTTCCCCATTCCCATTTTTGCCGCAGAGGGCTCAATGGGAATGGGGAAGGCGGTAATTATGGTACCGCAAATTGCTGTACCATAATTACCTCCAAGGTCCCTTTGCGGGTCCCTTCCTTAACAGCTGGTGAAACCAGCCATTATGGTAGGGACCCGCAAAGGGACCTCTATATTGGGCGTTAAGGGATTACCGGCACCAGTGCCCTTACCGGTACCGGTAATCCCTTACCACCCGGGTCATAATGAGGCCCATGATGTTGTCACTTTTTTGTTATTTTCTCACACCTGTCTACAGTTGTTAGGGAAACTTCTCCAGAATGGCTAATTTCCCTTACCTACTGAGTCCCTCAGCAGCTTTGCTGTATTTCTGGGATTTATTTTTTTCACCTGGTAAGAGTGTCAACCTTTTTTTCCCACTCTTACATGTCTTGCTGTGTGTGTTTAACATTTTTGTGTTCATAGACTGTGGAGCTTCACCTACTCCATGGGCATTATCTTTTTACTATGTGTCACACAGCACCTTTAGTGCAGTGACACAGGGTAGTCTTTTTTGACTTCCTAACTAAGACTCAATTTTCTGGGTCTGACTACTATCTCCCAGAACATGTAAAGTTGCCATTGATTTTATTAGTCTTTTTAAATCCAAAGACCCAGTACAAACTATCTTACATAGAGTTCTGGAAAGGGTTAATAGTTATCCCTTTTTGTCTGTTTCTCATGGAACATTATTTCCTTCCCTTTTCATTAAGATTTGGCTGGTGGCAGTGGTATCTACCCTATTTTTCCTACCATGATTATTTTAAATAGCCTTGGTATTGTTTTAGGCTATCTTAGTAGCCTCGAACTTAAACCGGCTGGATCACATTTTCTTTTATATGGTTCCGGCTGGGTTTATTCGCCAATTCTTTTTGTAAAAGTCTCTCGTGTTCTACTCTGCGTGCCAAACCAGGTTTGGTTCCTTTGTTCGCCATCCTTTGCTGGGCTTCTGCACAGAAGCCCTCCATAGGCGCCTGAATGTCTGAGGAGGACAGGATGTGAGGGAGGGGTTTGAGACTCCCTGCACAGGGTCTCCTTGGAGACCCATGTCACACTCTACGTGATTGGCCGAGGTGACTGTCAAGCCGGGACAGCCACCCTGCTGTGTGACTGACAGCCAGGCTGTGTGATTGGGAGAAAACTGCATAAAGAGTCACCACTGGATCGAGAGAACTGAAGAGAAGCTGACAGAAGAGGACCTCTACCACGACTAAACCTCCCGGTGAAGCCCTACTGCGGGTCCGAATCTCCAAACTTAAACGACAGGGAAGATCTGCAAGGAATCTTCTACCCATGAGCTGGTGGGACCAACCCGTTCACCAAACTGCAAGCCAGGCATCCCTCCTCTGGTCGAATTTGCTGTGCACAGCTACAGTGAATTGGATAGCCAGAAGGATCGGACCCTGCTTGGGTTTTAAGGAGCGCACCTTTTATTTGTTGCTTTCCTCTGCTGCTGGTTTCTTCCCCGGGCAGTGCAGGACCCTCTAGTCTTCCTACTTCATGTCAGTCCGACAGTCGCTTCAGGAACCATGAGCCGGCAGGACCTGCCAGGAACGTCCGCCTCAGCTACAACCTTCTTCTCCATTTAAGGTACTGTACAAATCCAGTCATTCGTTCCGTCCGACTTGCGGTAAAAGTGTTGAAATCTTTTGTTGCCAATCCAAGGGCGTGTCCTTCTCTATTCTTCAAAGTAACTTTTCGTCTGACTAACTAACTTACTGAACTCTCGTCAAAGACTTAACCGCAAACTACTCTGAACTGTGTGATGCTCTGCAAAGACTTTGGTCCATTGACTTTGGCCCAGGCCTCTTGATTTGATTTCCTCACTTTAGTTACTTTTTCTAGATTGTCCTCCTTACATACTTGTTGGTGCTGCTCAACTTTTGTCTAACTTTGTCTTTCCATCCCTTTTAACTTACTGGAGTGCCATTTTGCTCACACTTCATTTTTAGCTTAACTTGTCCAGAATCTGTTGGGTGTGGTATAGTGTATTAAAATTGTGATTTTTCAACTGCTTGATAATAGTGAAATGTTTTATAACTGATGTGTAAATAAATGTATATTCTTTTACCCAGAAACCTTGAGTCAGTGTTTGTTTGAACCATAGTAACCGCTGTCCTTTGTGTAACTATTGGTACTGCTCACTTTACTCTTGGGATAAGTCTGGCTGCTCAGCCATCGCTACCACGTTACTGTGTAGTACAGGTTTGAACCAAAGGTGAATGTGTACTGTCACCTGTAGTCCTAATTGTGTGTGGTGTTCCCAAAGGATACTGCATATGATTCTGCCTAACAACAGCAAACCATGTTCCTTGGTGTGGTATTGTTGTGTCTTGACTGTCGTGTAGTCAGAAGAGTCCTCTATCCACAAGTGCCACACAGAGAGAGTCAAAATCACTCTCTGTACATCCTTTGAGGCCACAGGTGGGAGATGATCTTCCGGAGCTGTGGACTTCCGGGAACCCCTGGACCACTGCAATGAAATCACCGGTTAAGTATCAAGCCTAGACAACATTCACAAATCAGACAACAAAGAAGTGGAACGGTCCTACCAATGGGTGACAGGGATGTTTCTTATGAACCTATAGGAGGGGTTCCGAGACCCACCAGTGCCTTGTTCCCGGCATGGGGCAGTAAGCTCCGGAGATAGGTGGTGATGTGTGTGCCGGGCCCACCTGATGTTAGAATCTAGGCAAGGAAACCAAGAAACGTAGTACCAAAGGATGTAGCCAGTAGTATTCCAGAAAAGCAGTCCGTAATCTGTAACAAGAGTTCCAAATAACCAAAAGCCAGAAGCCAGGGAAATACAATAGCAGTCCTTTAATCCAATCCGAGTTCAGTTCCCAAACAATCCAAACGTGTTTGATCGAAGTGCCGAACAGTGTCCAAGTAAACAGCTGTTAAGCACCGAGTACTATGATGCGGCTGTTTAAATACTGGTGCTACAATTGTTTTCCGGTCATGTGACCTGCGACCGCATCACGTGATCGAGCCTTAGTAACACGTGAGCGGGAGGCGTTGGCCACGTGACACGGAAGCAGGGAGCGAGGCCAGTGGTGTAACCGCCAAGGAATATGCCAATGGAGCGGGCGAATCCGCGAGCGGGTGGCATGCTGAAACACACGCCTTGGCACACGGGGAGTCGGGGAGAGCACACGTGGGTCCCGGACCCGGGCAAGAGGACAGGGTGGAGTGGAGGTATGGGGACTGGAGGTTTAGGGAGGGACTTTGGGGATACCAGGAACCCAGAGGGACATGACAGGTCTGACCACCTACATGTGGGAAAGAAAGGGGCACATGTGTCCAGCATATCATTTGTAACAGGAATGTTACAAGGGATTGAATGCCAACATACTGAAATGTCCCAAAAAGACCTGAGCATTCGGAGGAAAACACCTCAGCGTTTAAGGGGTTTAAATATGCCCATATGCTTAATGGTTCTGAGGAGCGTGTTATAAATTCATAAAGTAAAGTATAGGAGTGTGTAAGCATTCATGCCTGGATAGAGGAGAGGCAAGAAGAAAGAGTAGAGTCAATTGAATCAGAGAAAGTAGAGAAAGGGAACTATATGTGATGGCCATCAATATAAACATGGCAGAACAGGTTAAAAGACAAAAGGATATCAAAGGGAGATGAAGATCAAAGCAAAAAGGGTGTCAACACTTAAGGCCAAATATCTCTGTTGGCATAAGGGGCTTAGGTTTTTGATGGACTGTGCAAAGCTGCGCACATTGGTGTACTGCTCCATTACTAATGGCCATAAACAGTTTTGGAGGATTGTCAATGGCAATGAAGGGCAGGGTAAAGGGTTGGGGGGTAGGTTATCCATATACAATCAACTTTGGGCGATGTCTGGATGTTCTATAAAGAGTAGTCAGATATTGAAAAATTCATTTAAGCAAGTAAAACATTGAGAGCACCTGAACCTGATGGGCTATGCAAACAGTTTATTCAGCTAGATAGTAATATCTGGGCTGCAGGGCTTTGTTGGCTATTCCGTTGGATCAGTGTAACACAAACCCTCCTTCCAGCATGGAGGGACAGCATCATTGCTCCGGTCCATAAGAAGGGATGTCACACTGCCCCACGAAATTACTCACTATTATTCATGTTAGATATACCAGCAAAAATATTCACAATGGTGCTCCTTGAGGAACTTAATAGTTGGATTGAGAATTGTATATCATTCCCCTCACCATCAATATACTTGCACTTGTCACCACTGTCCAGCAAGCTTTGATGATCCGGAATCGATCAGTATATGTTTCCTTCACCGACTTCAGCGCTGCTTAAGACACCGTCGATAGGCACAAGCTGTGGCTGAATTTGAGTAGTTGGCACATACCTCTGGGTCTACTGAAGATGGTTGTCCAACTCCACGATAACACCAGAGTCCAACTACGGTTGGACTAGTTGGGATTCATGACCGATTGGATTGCCATGCACAAGGGTCTCAAGGAGGTGTGCATTCTTGCACCCTTGCTGTTTAACATGTATCTAGCAGTCTTGGAGGGGCGGTATCCCTACAAAATATCCCACCAATAAATCACCATACATATGGCCGTTTGTCTCGCCAAAGCCTATGTTTTTTGGGAGGATATTGTGTGGGAGCGTGGGATGCAGGGGTGTCCCTCACACATTTTAAAATAATACAGGGTTTGCGGGGGTGTCCCCCGCAGGGTCAATGGGTCAATATCGCCACAAAGAAATGGCCATATTTTTGTATCGCAATATTTTTGCGCAGTTTTTAACACATGGAACCGGAGGGGCTATTGAGAACTCCAGTTCCCTGCCGCCCAAGCTAGGTGACTCACCCTTACAGTGGTTGGCTTATGCACATGACCTGGCCCTATTTGATTTCACCCCTCACGGCTTGCAGGAATCATTGAATCTGATTAATGCATATTCTACCCCGAACTCGCTTATAAGTAACACCTCCAAAACGAAAATAATGTCTTTACACGCAGGTGCAAAAAACTGAAATATTTTCATGGGAACCTTAACGAGAAGGCTATTGAAACTGTCACTGCTTACAAATATCTGCAGATCTCGCTTGACGCCAAACCTAGCAGTACCATCCATGTAGAACAGCTACAGGCCAAGATCGCTCAGATAGCAGGTGCAGTTTGATCATTCGCACACAGGGGAGGTGGCTACTATGTGGGGATCTTGATAAAGCTGTACGTGTTAAGATGCTCTCGATTATACTTTATGGGATGGAGATATGGACCTTGGGGAGGCTTTCTACCGGGACCAAATTGGAAAACACTACCCTGCAGAGACTCCTTAGACTGCCAACTTACACCTCTGTTGAGGCCATCTGGAGTTGGCATTTATCCTATAAAGGCCAAAGTGAATTTGAGCTTCCCTTGTACATATTAGAAGCTAGTTAATGCACCAACGTGTTCACTTACTGGGCTACTGTATGATAACCTTATGTCCAGAAGTGGCCTGATGAATACAAGTTATATACCACAAATTTAAAGGACAGCAAATTATTTGCAGAAACAGTCTAGTGTGGATCCACTGTTTTTGACCCTCCCAAGTTTTAGGAAGGCCATGAAGTTTCAACTGTTTCAACAGGGAAGGGAGCAAATGGCGGTGGACCTTGCATCACAATCATCTACTGCACTATTTCATAAATATCAGCTCACAGACCGGTGAAGACAGAATGCCTGGGAAACTACTGTGTTTGGGAGTACCTCAAGGTTACATTTAATGCATTGAGTACTCGATATGTAATGGGTGCTCGGCAAAAAAATCCTCTGAAACTAGAGAGTATGTTGCTTGTGTGCTTGCAGAGTTCAAGTTGACAAATATCAACACGTAGGTAGATGTGTTTCTTTTCAGGAATATCATTTCCCTAGATTTTGATTTAGAGCAATTGTTAACCTGCTGCAATGAGTAACTAAGAGGAATTTATCTCCTTTTAGAAATTAAAGGGAGATGAAGATCAAAGCAAAAAGGGTGTTAACACGTAAGGCCAAATATCACTGTTGGCGTAAGGGGCTTAGGTTTTTGATGGACTGTCTGGACAATTTTCTGTATTCTGTGTGACATGTCTGAACGTAATGTAAAACCTGATTTCTCAAAACATGCAGTGAGTGATCGTTGATTGATCAGTTTGTATGTGACAAACTACACTAACACTCATCTACATTGTGAGACATTCGTGGTAAGGCCATTGCTGTACACTGAGTTGTATGTGATAATTCTCCAGGAAACAATAATACTGGAGAGGCATCTGTCTTATCATGCCTTTTCTCCTGTCTGTGTGAGCTGAAGTCTTGAGAGGTTGCTTGAGTCTGTGTGATGTCATGATACAATGTTTTGTGTGTATGGGCAGGGCTGTCACATGGTGAGGTGAGGCCCGGGGCAAAAAATTTGGTGAGGCCCCTTCCATTTTTGCACTTGGCCAGTGGAAATCTCTATTTGAGTTTATATATGGAAGAACTTGAATATGGTTTATTTTTAAGACTGCAAATCAACTAAAGCAAAGCCATGTTTCTAAGCGGAAGAATGGTTTATTCCAGACTTGGTATTGTATCATATGCATTAAATATAGATTTGCATGCATTTTATTTTTAAAAGAGACTTTCTGAAGTAACTTGAATTACAATTCAATATATCTGTCAAAACTTGAATATATGAACACATGCCACCCAGCTTTCACCGCAACTTCCACTTTCGAACTTTCTTCTCTGCAAATGAAGAAATAATTCTTTTGTAGTCAATTTTGGAAGCCAGTGCATTTTCAATTGACAAAATAGATAGGCTATTTAATCTCTCTTGGCCCATTGGTGACCGTAGGTAGATTTTGATTAATGACAGTTTGCTAAAGGAACGTTCCCCTGTAGCAACACTAACTGGGATTGTTAGAAAAATCCGAAGTCCTATACACAGCTGTGGAAATACATTTTCCACATTTTCCTTGTATATTGTGTTCAATACATTTAGAGGATCAGGTTCTGTACAATCTTTGAGGTTGAGAAGTGTTTTCCCCACACTGCACAGATGGTCAAGTTGATCTAAGAGCTTTCCAGAAAAATCCTCCTTATAAAATTCTAGCAAATTGGTGGCTTTGCTGTGAATAGATTCTGGATCCATTTGGTCAAAGTTCCACAATACACAAAATTTGTTATAAATCTGTTCTGCTGACTTTGAGCGCTTGCTCATTTCTTCAACCAAATTATCAACCACTCTGTAGAACACATTTCTGCGGAAAGTGGTTTCTTCAAGTGTTTCAAGTCTGTCTCCAGGCGGTAATGGCTCTTCTGGTGTTTCATCAAACATTGTTTTCCGTTTCTTTATCCGTCGAGCTGGAAATTCTGGTGGGATGGTTAGATTTATTGCAATTAATGTTGCTTCATGCAGTATTTTTGTCCATGAATCATGAAGATTTCTAAGATCAGACACAAGTTGCTTACCTAGCTGCACTGACTTGGAAAGGGAGAGCTGCTTTTGCTGTAACACTCTGTTCACATGATCTATAGACAGAAGAATTTTAAACCATATGCAAGACATCAAGATTGAAGGAAATGAAGAAAAGTAAAGCTGCAGCGATTTTGCTTCAGCCTTCGCATCTTGTGTTAAATTGATTTCTGCCTGAACTCTCTCAAGTGCTTTAATAACAGATGGCAAGTGTTTGGCGACTGGTTTTACAGCATCAAGTCTTTCACTCCACCTAGTTTGAGACTGTGACTTGAAGGTAATCTTCATTTCTTCATTAACAATTTTCCATCTTGCTGGACTACAGCTGAAAAGTGTATATAACTTTTGGATGCTTCCAAAATATGTCACACATTCAGAACATATTTCGGCAGCATGGACTCCACAGAGGTTGAGACAATGCGCTGCACAAGGAGAGAAAAGTGCACATTTGTTTTTACGAAGAATTTCAGCCTGAACGCCTTTATAAATTCCAGCCATGTTTGACCCATTGTCATACCCCTGTGCTCTACAGTCTGCAAGACTAACTTTGTGTTTCTCTAAAACGGAGCACAAGAATGAGGCAATCTCAACACCAGTTTTCTTTTCATTCTCCAGAAACTCAATGAATCTTTCTTCAATTGTCCAACTTTTTGAGGGCATGTCAAATTCTGTGTATCTCAAAATTATGGTTGTTTGCTCCATATGGCTTATGTCTGGAGTAGCATCACAGATCAATGCATAATACTTTGCTTTTGTTACTCTTTTCATAATTTCTCTGCTGACTTGTTCACTGCACAGTGATAAAAATTCATTTTGAGAAGTGCCTGAAAGATAATGTACTGTCTTTTCTCCAGCTTCCTGAGACTGCTGAATTTTTTTTAGATGGTCTCCTAATAAGTTGTCATACTTGCCTAAAAGTTCCAGAAGACCAAGAAAGTTTCCGTTTTCTGAACTACCAATTAAAGAACTACTGCCTCTAAATGACAGGTTCTTGCGTGCCAAAAACAGAGTCACATCAAGGTAACGTTCCAGCAATCCTTTCCATTTCTGGACCTCATCAACCACTGCTGTTTGCATAGCAGCATCGATGCCTTTTCCCTTTAAACTGCTCCGTCTATTTTGCCACTGTAGAAATGAAAACAAATGAGGTTTGCTTTGCTCATGTAGTTCTATTTTTTCACGTATTTTTTTATAAGCACCAAATCTGCGAACCATGTATCCATCTGGAAGACACAAGCTTGATCTTTGTGACGGATGTTCGTTAGAAAACAAGCGACATGGAAAACAAAATAAAGCTTGTTTCTTCTCACTCCAGCAGAGATAGTTTCTAAAACATTGTTCGCCATTGGGGAGAACACTGAAGAGTACAGGTTTAGGAAACTTTCTATTATCACCATCTCTTGGGAGACCACTAGCCTTAATCACTGGTGGTCCTTCTTTAATGAGAAAGTCAATTTCACCTTGTGTAAGAATCTCTCCCCATGTTCCTGGATCAGAAGAAATGTTTGTGGCTGTTTGTCTTACATATACAGCAGCAACAGCTATGTTAAGACATTCTTCTGCACCACTGTCAGGTTGTAATTGAGGATGAGGTTGCAATTCTGATAATTGGGCCAATGGAAGGCGATTAGTTGAACATGTAGGTTCCTGATCTTCAGCTGCAGGTTCTTTTACGCTGTCCTGGTGGATACGCTCTTCCTCATGTGATTGATCAGCTTCTGGTATCTGATCCTCTGCTTGGGAGATGGGTGCCTTCTTTGCAGTCTTTGTGATACCAAATTCAAGTAGAGTCCTTCTTCCTTCTGTCAGGGCCTTTTCACGTTGCAATTTTCTTTGTCTTTTCACAGACCCACTTTCATGCTTTCTTCCGATATCACGTGTACGACCCATGTCCTCCCAGGCAAATAATTCTTTATAAAAGGCAAATGGAAATAGATCTTTAAAAGTAAAATATTCATCCATCCTTAGAGAAAGTACATCTTTGGTCATAGGGAAGTTGAGGTATTGGGTATTGGCTAAGCAACATTTCTGAAACAATTTCTAAGCACTGAAAGAGTAAAACTAGATATTATTGAATGGTACTTCATTTATCAACCTCAGAAAGATGAAAGGCTAATTAGCCCCGCCGACATTTGAACTTGAAAAGTACAGGTATGCCATAAAATGATTCGCATTACTTTTAGTTATTGAGTAGTAATAAAAACTCAGTGCGAAGAGACAGAACTGCACTGCACCTTTCTGGGCTGGGCCAGTTTGATGAGTTACTTTACTATGCGGCTAGTAGTTTTGACCATTGTGGCTGGATAAATATTGCACAATTTGCATCATATTTCATCAGAAAACTCCCTCTTGGGTTCTATTCAAACAATCTGTCACAAAATGAATGAACTGCAGTTTGCTATTATGGCCACTTTTCCATTGGTGCCCAAGGCAATTACTTGCCCCAGTCCTACCCTCATGACAGCCCTGCCTGGGAGACAGGTGTACCATGTTCCCCTCCTTAAATGTTCCTCCTCCAATCGTCTAATGTTGAACAATGCTTTTTAAAATCCTACAGAGGCAGCCACTGCACAGTCTCCATGTTTGCCATAGTGATGTGTATGGCAGGGCACCCAATCCCTATCCTTTCCCCAAGTGCTTCACTGCCTCCATTACAAACATTGCTCCAAAAGACAGAGAAAACCTCTTCAAGCCAATATAATTTAGTATGAATTTGGTTAATGCAGCCATGATTATTCAGGCCTGCAATAAGTCCAGCAGGTGAGTTGTAAAAAGATTGCATTTAGGAGAGACTTGAAAAGGGGAGCCCCAAATGCAGAGCATTGTCATAGTCAAGACGCACGTGTCACAGCAAAGCATTTGCACTGTTGAAAGTAGTGAATGCATTATCTTCAAGCGCTTATTAGAAATAAATATGTATATCAACTAAACCTGTGAAGATGTGCTCAGTTGCTTAAATTGTCCACATCTCGGTTTCACCATTTAACCAAAGTGTGTGATCCTGGGCAGATCATTTAATGACAATGGGCCTCATTCCGAGTATGGCGGTAAGGGATAGCGGCCACCGGTGACGAGACCGGTGGCGGTGATCCCTTACCGCCATACTCCGAGTTCCCTTTGCGCCCTCGCCCTTAACGCCTGCTTTGAGCAGGTGTTAAAGTCGAGGGCGCAAAGGGGCCTCCAAGCCAATAACGGTGACCGTAATGAACGGTCACCATTATTTGCATCTTCCCCATTCCCATTGAGCCCTATGGGGGCTCATTTGGGAATGGGGAAGAGCCTTGGTGAATGGGGAATTACCACCCCGCCAACCTTGGAATGGGGCGGTAATTCCGCCATCCACCAAGGCGCTGCCGGTCCGGGTACGGCGTCAACCAAGGCGTTAATAGCGCCATTGGTTAGCGCCGTACTCGGAATGAGGCCCACTGTGTCTTATCTGCAGCTCTCTGCTTCACTTCAGAGCTAGTTTAATGGTTTACAGCACGTGGCAGGCACCAAAGTGTGCAGGCTAGCGTTCTCACGTTTTGTTAAAGCAAATAAAAAATGTATACTGCTCCTAATATGGTGACTGGAAGCACAATGAAGTCTTATTTTATTATCTATAAACATGCATCAGGCATTAAAGCAAGTACTATGGCGTGTGTGCGTCTCACAAAACCAAAAGAAATGCCAACGCTACCAGATATTTGAACAAATTAAAATATTTACTAGTACCTTAATAATTGCCAAACATAAGGATGTTTTTTAAAAACTTACTTCAAGATAACAAAAAGGTATATGATGTATCTACTGCTCCTCTGCTGTTGTCCCTCTCATTTCCACTTCCTCCACTCCCGTCTTCTGCTTTCCACCCCTTTGCTCTTTCACTTTCCCACCTCCACCATTCTGGCTTTCACTTCCTTCACTCCTCACCACACCAACTTAGCCCTCTATCTATGCTGCTCCGCATTCAGTTTCCTTGCATCCACACACACCCTATCCTGCTTGCATCTTCCATGGGCCTCCCTGCACAGGTCTGCAGTGTGCCACTGTTTTGATGGGCTTCAGCTACCGGTGCAGTACCTTGTTTAATTTCAGCACAGGGAATAAAAGCTAGAATGGGGAGTGCTAATTGGCCCACTGAGATAATGTGCAAGCCTTAACAGTGGGTATTGATTTATCAAATTCAGCTGTGGGAGGGGGACGTGTGGCCTAAAGGTTCATACATTTGCTTTGGAACCTGCTGGATTCAAAAGCAGATTTTCCAAACGTGCTGGGTCAATGGCTGTCTTAATGAGTCAAACTGGCTATTTGGTTCATAAATGAGCCAAAGGCTGCCGGGAAGAGGGAGGGATAGATCATAGATGAGACAGAGGTGACTGGGGCTGTATAGCGCACAGATGCCCCCCACCGCCTCGTGACAGCCCTGAGAAGAGAAGGAAAAAGGGATTTTGAATAAGGCAAAGGAGTGTCCCCTGTTGCAGTACACACTTGACCTCTTGGCTCCGGTGACACTGATCTAGTTACTCATCTCGTTCTGTGCTGAAACCAGGACTGCATTGTGAGAGCGGATTTGAACTGCCTTGCCAGAACCCTGGGACCATCCAAAGTCACTCACTGCACACTGGTGTGGCGTCCAATCAGCACTGAGTCTGGACATGCACCGACTGGGCCCCGCCGCTTCTTGCAGGACTCAGTCCCTTCACATCAGATTGGACACTGACACCCCTCAATGACTTCTGGGCCACTGTAACAGCAGCCACCCTCGTTAAAATGGACAGCTGTCACTGTTTTAGGGAAACAGGCGTTTCAAGTGACAGCAGACAGCAGGTCCACATTTGATGTCTGTGTTGTCACTTGACATAGCTGTCAGAAAACGTCTGCCTAGCTGATCGCTGCCCATCTACATGCATGTCAACATGACCCATTCCAGCTGGGAGATGGTAGTCCAGTTCTGGTTTTACCTTAGCACTCTTGGATTTGTAGTCGTAAATCCTTGGATTATGATGGGGTAAATCCGAGACTACAAGTCTTAGAATGCAAACCTAAAACCAGGACTAGACTAGCATCTCCCAACTGGAATAGAGACTGGAATAGGGCGTGTTGGCAGGTATGCATCTACACTGCTGTACAGCTCACTGCAAATTAGCAAGGCAAGAGCTTTGTTTTGATAAATTGCCCCTCCCTCAGGGCAGGTATCTCTCCCTGGTAGTACGGACATCACTTTGTAAAAGTTTTCATTCGTATTATTTGTAACTTAGACATGCATATTTCTTACACGCCTGTAACTAATGCGCATAGCGAGGCGCTCAGCAAGCCAGGGCCAGGCACATCACCTTACTGAAAGGCCAGGAAAGGCTGGTAGTGGAGGAAACGGGTTGGAAAAGTCTCAACTTGGAAGCGTGCAAACTTTGAATGCAAGTTCGGCAATGCAGACGCTCCAAGAGAACTTCTTCTGATCCTACAGAAGTCCTTTGGGAACAAACATATTGCTAGACTTTCAAATGCTTCCGCAGATTTCAGGACATTGCCATTCTCTGCTGCTAGTCCACCCGTGCCTGTGCTCCGACGCCGGGGTACATGGAGAAAAAAGGTACTGCAAGGGCAGGGCAAATAACAGACATTTTGGAAAGAGCCCTAACAGCTCTGTCCGTGGCTTGGGAGAAAATGCACACTGCTGATGCTTTCATGGATGTAGTGTGCTGGCAGACCTGGTGTGCAGAACTAAAGACAGCCAGGGCATTACACAGAAAGGCAGTGTGCTGTGCGCACCCAACATCATGGCTCTGCTGTAAATGGCCTTTCACGTGCTGGCACTTTTCCTCCAGATAATGGCCCTCATTACGTCCCTGGCGGAAATCGCGGTGCAAAATGCACCATGGAGCACGGCGGAAAGCTGCCGATAGCGCCATGGGGGTTGGCGGATTTTCCGCCCCATTCCGACCTTGGCGGGGCGGTAAATCCCCATCCCCCATTTAACCCTTCCCCATTCCCATTTTTGCCCCATAGGGTATAATGGGAGTGGGGAAGGCGTTAATTACGCCACCGTAAAATACGGTGGCGTAATTAACAACAAGGTCCCGTAGCGCCATGGATTTCTCCGCCCGGAAAAACCAGGCGGAAAACGCTCCATGGCGCTACGGGAACTCGTAGTAGGGCGGACGGGTCCGCCGCGAATAACGCTGGCGTAAACCCACTCCGCCAGGGTCGTAATGAGGCCCAATGTCAGGCAGGGCCCTGCCCACAGCCTTTTACAAGTGTAAGCAAGTCAACCTGTTCACAGTACGTTAATCTAAACACTACAACACACAGTTGCTGAGCACTCATGGAACGGAAGATATAGCTATTGAGAGGGTATCGAGTATGATTAAAAATGTGTCAAAGAACTTCATTTCCTACTGCTCCAACTGATGGGAACCCGAAGAAGAAAGCATTGATTTGCTCGTCTTTATTTAGGATGTGCTTTCCCTGTGGAGCCGTGCCGTGGAGATGTGACCAACGACAGACAGGCCAAAGAAATACAATAAAGGTGTCCCAAAGAGAAACGCACCAACCAGAAAATAAATGACAGATCATGGTAAATGTGTGCCAATTGAGCTATTTGTAGGCCTGCCAGTGCCAAATTCCCTGAGGTATGCTTGCACACTTACAAAGTCTCCAGGCCGCGAGATGCTTCTTGCTATAGATCACTATAGATATAGATCACTCAAAAAAGCTGTGCATCAGCAGCGCTGCATTTCTTCCACTGCCGCGGTCATCATCGCTCCTGGCCTCCTGCTCCTTCACCAACAACAGCCATGCACACCGATTCAACCACAATACATGCAAATGATAAACCAACATGCTAGATGCTACATGCATGAATCCTCTGTGATGCATCCCTTTCTGGCCACTGCTACAACGGGGGGAGGGCTTCGTTAGTTCTCCTTAAGTGTCAACTCGCACTCGCGTGGTGTTGTGTGACTGCAGATTTGAGGGTGAGAAATTCAACACAAGACGCCACTCCTGCTAACCTAAACTCAACATATTTTATAATGGATAAGTAGAATCTAAAGCAGTGACCAGTACTACTTGCTGGTCCCTTACCTTGAGTCGACATGTATTTCAGAAGGAATATTTTCCGACTCTGTCATACACAACCTTATAGAGCAGAGCTTACATGCAATGATGGTGTAGGCAAGGATTCCATAACAAGATACAATTAACTAGAGATGGGTAAATAATATTGCCGAATGCAGGAACTGAACAGAGTTCATTGGAATTAATAACAATAAATTAAGACTTCATTATTATGAAAGAACCTCAGACCCAATAGATTGCTACGTGCAAAGGCGCCAAATTGAATTTGCACCTGCAAATGGGCAAATGCAGCACCTTGTTTCAGTCTCCCGTTCACACATTCGCAGCTACGGCATAATGGATTTCTTGAATGAGTGCTTCACAGCAATACTGGTTAGACAGGAGTACATGCAGTACAGAATGACCACAGCAGCAGTCGAGGAAACACGCATGAAGACAACATTCTGTCTCTTTCTTAAGAGGGTGTACCCCCTCCCCCTTTGGTGTTTTGGTGTGGTCCGGTGTAAAAATAAAATGATTGGGCTCGCTTTAATCGAGTTAACAAGTTGGTGCTTATTCAGTCTAACCTCGCCACAAACAGGGCAAGAATGGAAGCCAATGCATGCTCAAAATAACAGTGGCAGCACTGCACTTTAGTTACTTACTTGTGCAGCAGGGGCAATCGGATGAGTCTGTCTCTCTCTGTACTCCAGCGAGTCGCAGCTCCTGTCCTCTCCCTGCTCGCCTCGCCAACTAGTGCCCTGGCCTGGAGTCCAAGAAGCAAGTAGCCAGCAGCAGCAGGGCAGGCACGAGGCACCCAGCTCCAAAAACAATGGGGTGAGCCTACATCCTCTCTACTCTCGGACCGTTCTCCGCTTGCACTATGAGGCCAGCCAGGTCCACGTCAGCCTCCCAGCCAGGCAGCATATGCCTAGTGTGATGTAGGTGGCACCTCACCTGACCCACCCAGCCAGCTGCTGCCAGACCAATGCGCATGGGCGGCCTGGGATGGCGCCGGGTTGGCGGGACATAAAATGTCACCAATTGGCTGCTGGGCCTGGCTGGGCTGAGAGAGCTCACACATCCAGGGCAGGCGGCAGTGAGGCCAGGCCAGCCCTTTGTTCATGGTGTGATTCACACCTTGGAAATTGACTTCAGTGCTCGTTTGGGGCCTGCACTGCAGACCCCCCACCTCCCACTTAACTTTTGTTTTCTTGTGTGTGAATGCCTGAAGGCTGGCGCTGCCTCTGCAGCCAGCAAATCATCAATGGCACAAACACCTGACCTCGCACGAATCTTTCTTTTCTCTCGTGACAACGTGACATGATGACACCCGCAACCGCGCGAGGCCCCCCCTGAGCGCGAGGCCCGGGGCAGTTTGCCCCCCCTGACCTCCCCTTGTGACGGCCCTGTGTATGGGGAATGTTAGTGTTTGACTGATTGTCCTACCTGGGCAGTTATAATGGTGTAGCCTGGGAGGTGGGAGACAGTGGGCTCTCAGCCCTGCTCTTTTCCCTATCCTAGCTCCTAATCATAATGGCCGGATACTTGATGTCACCTTATTCTCAGGATGCTTAATAAATGAACTTATGAAACATACCTGCTGCCTCCAAGGTGTCATCTTTACAACAGTATTGTTATTTTATGTTGATGCGGCAAACATCTTGGGAAGGTGATCAATGTTTTCAAAGACAGGAGTTTGCAATCGATACAAATTTGAAGCATCTCCTAAAACACCAACGGACACACATGGTCACAATAAACATCCATATAGGTGCAACATCACATTACAAGACCTGGGATGATTGTGAAGGCCAGACTGAGGCCTACTGACAGATTTTAAAAGGACAGAAAAGGTGGATCTACCATTTTGTCATTGCAGGCTGGCTGATGGCCTTAACCATAAGGTTACCATTCTGATTGCCAAAGATGACTTTGCAGACAGTAGTAGTGGACCCCCTGCTTGAACAGCCTGAGGATGGGGATGAGCCTGGATGAAGTTTAGAAAGAGAGTATTAAGGGACTAGAAAACCAATATTTTGTCATGGCATGCGTTCCCCCACCAGTTACAAAGGAATTGTGAGGGAAATGCAGGCTTTCTGATATGGGTTAGCTGTGTGGCTGTGCATTAATGATAGTCAAAGAACCACAGCCAGTAACCACAAAAATGGGAAGACGATAACATCCACAGGGCAGGAGGTTAGACAGCATTCAAGAATGATAGTGCTTGTTAGGTATGTACACACAGGTCTCTAACTGAAAATGAAGTGAATTGGGTTTGGGATAACTACTTTTACTAATGTCATCATGACAATCCAAGCATTGCCAAATCTGTCTGTTTGATTAGACATCATTGCAGGTGAAGATTTCAAGAATAAACAGAACCACTGGCATTTCCTGATATAACTGAGTGGGCACTGCTATGATGTTGAATATTTTAAACATCACCAAAAACAGGAATTCGACTGCTTCCAGATGTGCGGTGATGCAACATGACTTTAGGTGGCTGGATTGTGTTTTGATGCAGCCATTTAATTCTGGAGCTAGGCCTCATCTCTGGTAGAGGCATGCAGTGAAGGAATGCTGCCCTGCAGTTGCCCTACATGACTCAAGTTGAAGGAAGACATTTGTTTTCCAAGAGGTGAGTATACGTGAACGTGGTGATCTTCTAGTTGCTATCAACAAAAAGGTTTGCAGTGCGTGTTCACTCAGATACATATACTAACATTAGCTTTTAAAGCAGAAGGGAATTCTGGTGGCATTCTATTAATTAAGAGCTCAGACAAAGGCCTTTTGGGAGTAAATATGCTTTATTGGGTGTTGAATTTGCAGCGAGCTGCCTAGGGCTAGGTCTGCTTATCAAAACGAACAAGGCAGATTGGTCAGTGCTGTATTGGCTAGGAACGACTGTACAATAAATGTACTGAAGACACTGCTCAGTGTTGTTAAAAAGAGTATCATGCTCAGTGGTCGAAGTGCAGGAAAATAAGTAGTGGAGCTATGTTCCCTGCTGGCCTGTCCCCGCTCCCCACAAACCCCATTGCTACGCCCCCTCCCACATGCCATACACACCCCTAAACAAATGTGCCTGCTGTTTAAGGGAACGTTCAGTGCAGTGCACTGAAGTGCACGTTTCAACTTCTTCCTATACTTTGATTTTAAAATGAAACCATTCCGGAACGTTTCTTTTTAAAATATAAGTACAGGAACAGTAAAACTTAATTTAGAAAAGTAGAGGATCACCGCTCCCAACCGCTCCCACTCACTTCGACCACTGATCACGCTCCCTAGCATCACTTCTGTGATAAGGAGGAAAACAATCTTCGGCAGTGAAGGTCATTGTTTATGAGTCAGAATTCCTGTGTACATGGAAAATAACTTGAATTTACTGTTTTAATCAAACAAGGGAATGTGTTCATGTCTGGGACTGGTCTGATAGCTTTTGATGGGCGACAGGATTTTTTTGTGTGTTTTTTTTATAATGCACCAACTTGCAACAATGTTTTTCAATACTCCTGGAGATAAAATAGGGACACCGAGTGGAATCCATCATGACACGAGGACCATACATTCCTATTTCAGATTATGTAAATACATTAAATATCAACGCAACAATTTAATTTAATTGGCATTTTATAACCTACCTAATACCATATCTGAGTTCGGCTTCTAAGCACGGATCCGGGATTCAAACATGTGCTGCTCTGCATGGTTGTGCTTCTAAGACCTGCATGTTGTCCCTGTGCTATACCCTGTTCACGATAGTAAATAGAAGATGGATCCAGGGAGTGTGAAAGAGCTGTGGGATACCTGTTTAGTGCTGGTGGGATGGAACATCTTGAGTGGAGGTTTATTTAGCACCTGGCTTTCAGTTTTGGATGAAGCAGACTTGAATGTTTTGATGTTAGACATACCTACGTATATGGAGTTATAGTAATTTAGGTTTCACAAGAAAAGTGACCTACATGGAATGGGGGTGATATCATTTCACTTGTTTTAATGTGAGCAAAACGAACTAAAAGAAAAAGAAGAAAGAGCTCTTTCTTCTTCCTGTGCCCTCATTTCCTGAGGAAGGAAACACTCTGGGTATGCCCCAAGAAGGGAAGGGTCAGAGGGACAGGGGTCTGACCCCATACAGCAGGCTTACCATGCTTCAATCACCTATGCCCGTTTGCCTTAATTGAAGCATGGTCTTCCACTCATTTCTTTATTCACCTTGGACTTTTCAGAACAGAAAAATTCATTTGGACCTTGATGGGAGGGCAAAGATTTCCAAAGTCCTCTGCCAGATGTGAAGACAGGGGTTCCGAGACAGAGGCAAGTTCTGTCCCCTAACCATCATCAGGGAACATTGAGGGGACTGAAGCTGGATCAAGAACAGCATTCGCTGAAAACTGCACCAGTAGCTAGTCTCCATGGAGGTGCAGGACTCCTGCAGGTGCCGACTAGCTTCACAGGACTGAGAGTGAAGAGGAAAAGGACTGAGGCCCCTAGATTGGGCCTCACAGCACCAGAGAAGTCAAAACAGCTGGAGTCCTGCATTACACTGCAACAAACCATCCTCGAACCTGAGTCTAATGCATTTGATTTGTTAAAAAAATACAGGACCAGTGGTGCTGTCGTTGGCACTCTTCTCAAACCTCAAATTGGTATTTTGCTGAATCGAACCAGTTTACCTCTGCATCAAACTACAGAGTGTGGCACTGCTCAGGCTCGAACAGGAAGCTCACTGTAGCCACACTCTTTGAACTGCAACATCTCTGAACTGCAATGTGAACTGTGAGAATTTTTGCACAAATCCAACCCAGACCTTGAAGGAGTGTACCTCTTGCCAGAATTACCCAGTAGTACCTATTGGGCCTCATTCCGAGTATGGCGGTAAGGGATAGCGGCCACCGCTAACGAGAGCGGTGGCGGTAATCCCTTACCGCCATACTCCGAGTTCCCTTAGCGCCATGGTGCTTTTAACACCTGCTTTTAGCAGGCGTTAAATACCATGGCGCTAAGGGACCTTGATGTTAATTACGCCACCGTAATTTACGGTGGCGTAATTGACGCCTTCCCCACTCCCATTATGCCCTATGGGGCAAGAATGGGAATGGGGAAGGGCAAATGGGGATTGGGGAATTACCGCCCCGCCAACCTTGGAATGGGGCGGTAATTCCGCCAACCACCAAGGCGCTGCCGGTCCGGGTACGGCGTCAACCAAGGCGTTAATAGCGCCATTGGTTAGCGCCGTACTCGGAATGAGGCCCATTATCTTCAATCAGTTTGAACGTCGAACCTAACCTGGTGGAACCTCAACTCTTGCTTCATTCTGATGCCTTTTCAAACTGCACAGTGCTTCACATTGAACCCAACTCACCACTTGGATTGCTGTGACTCACCCCATTTCAAACCCAGCTCAACCCGCAAGCACAGTGCTGAGAAGCCATGTTTGACACTGATGAACCACCAGTAAGAGACTAAGGTACTTTTCAGAGGCCCAGACACCCATGGTCCACTTTTGGATATTATTGATTATAAACAACCATTCTGCACATTTGTCACACATACATATCCTGTTAAAGTCATATTGTTGCAAGTGTTTGCTTTTCTTCCCTGCTACAGTGCCGAGAGTACCTTCTCGTCCATTTTCTGTATTCCTTCCAGAGAGGTGGCTTTTTAGGTTTAGATCAATACAGTGGTCGAAGTGTATGAAAAGAAGTATTGGAACTGTGTTCCCTGCTGGCCTGCAACCACTTCCCACAAACCCCATCACCAAGCCCCCTCCCACACACAATACACACCGTCAAACCCATGCACCTGCTGTTTAAGGGAACGTTCAGTTTAGTGCATGGAAAGTGCAAGTTTCAACTTCTTCCTACACTTTTATTCCGGAAAGGTTTCTTTTTAAAATAAAAGTATAGGAACAGTAAAACAAAATTTAAAAAGTAGAGGAGCACATCTCCCAACCACTCCCGCTCACTTCGACCACTGGCTAAATAGGTGGCACTAGCCCCCAATGAGGTACAACTATTGCTATTGGTAAAGGGCTAGAGGGGCGAGCTGGCATATGAGGAGGACACAGCCTGCAGGTGTTGTTCGGTTATGAACCCCATTCCCTCCTAGGTCTGCCGAAACCACTCCCACCAGGGGTTTCTTGTGCTTTATCCTGTGTGCGAAGTAAAAATATGACTTTACACAACTTTTTTACACGTGAAAACCACCACTAACATGAGATATGTAAACTGTTTAATTTCATTTTAAGAAGTCATTAGGGATGACTGTGATTTCATTTCGTACATATGCACAAACATACAACACGTTACACATTCATTTGTGTACACCTACACCAACAATCATTTCATAATGAACAAGCTAACATAAAAAAATCTAACAATGTACAATTGCAGTTCTGCTTAGAAAGCAGGTGTGGTATTAATTCCACTGCACTGTACGTGGCTTGTGACACATGTCGTCTGGAACTGACTTGTTCTTGATGAGTGTCATTACAGTCAGACGTCCATTAGTGATATATACGTCCTCCAATGTCATCCTTGCCATCCTGCAGAGCACCAGTCATTTTGGTTTACTGCACAAAAAACCAGACTCATTTATAGTGGAAAAGGTCTCTTTAATGTGACAGGCCAAAGCTTACTAATAACTGCTTACCTGGCTCCCTGGCCTTACAAACTAACAAACAATTTTAAACAACTAATTAATAATTCAACACTTTCTTTTTTCACAACAATCAAATAATTAAATAAATCCACTGCCACCCTAACTATCCCTTGGTCCCTACCGTCTCCTTACCACTTCTCTGTGCATCCCGTTTTCGCCCCGGGGCCATGCCACTTCAGGTTCAATACCTGTTCCCCCGGGGTAGCCCGTTTGTGCAAACAGCACCACCCCCAATTTTTCCCGCACCATTCCCCCATTGTGCTTCCCTCCCCTCACATCTAAAGGGGCCATGCCCCAGGCAACAGAAAAACTCTCCACTGAGGTGCTCTTACTGCCTCACCCACCCCCCACCATTCCTTTCTACTTCCAACTATTTACCATACCTCTCACCAACCAGGTCAATTCCGACAAATAATGAGTATTTCCAAAAACTGACAAATGGACACCATCCTCTCTAAATATCATGAAGCCTTCATAGACTTTTTCTTTGTGGTCCAAAACCTGTACCACCGCTGAGGCACAAAACTTTACCATCTCTAAGTTTATCCCCTTCCTTGCCCGCTCTGTCACTCCCTCACTTCTTGCTCCCCTCCAACTCTCCGTGGCAACTACTTAGTCCAAACTACACATGTTTGAGGCCACATTTCTCGGACCCATAACAAATCCCTTTTAATTTTTCTAAGGAGAGCCACGCCTGTATCTCTTACCAGGTCATTTTCCCTTTGCAAGAATGATCACCCCCTCTGAAGACCCATAGCGTTTCCTCAACCATGCCAACCTAGGTAGCAGCTGATCCCAGCGAAACCCCTCTAAACTTAACCATCTCACCAATGCCCCTTTGTAGCTGCAACCCAATTGCCTGCCAAAAGACCCTTTTCTCTGCCTCCTTCCCTGCTAACATAACAAAAGCGTGGCCCACAAACCAAGACTGCGGCCTCTACCCCGACCTCCACACAGCATCTGAAAAAGAAATTACAATGTCACTTTCCATTCACGACCACCCCACTGCATTCTGCCCTCCCCTATACCCCTGACCATATTTCAAACAGCCCTGTGCTTCCCAGACCTCCACCGTCCTAAAATCTTCACCTTATCAACCGATAAGCCCCAACCAGCTACTTTAAGGTGCCTCAGCCATATTTAGTCAATGAGTTCCACCCTCCTCAACCTTTCCCCCATCGCCGCTAACACCTTCCTCCGGCAAGCCATCCTCATCTGGCCATCTCCTGGTTCCCTCTACGGAAACACCCCGGTCCTCTCCTACCTGTCCCCCTATACTACCCACCTTTAACACCCATCCTTTAACAAATGCACCTACTCCCATTTACACTCCCTTTCTCCTCTATCCTATTACCCTCCTGCTCACCCTTGTCCCCCACCATCCCTCAACTTCCTACTATGGCCCCGTATTGCCCACCCTGCACCGGGTGCCCACGTGCACCCCAGTCCATGCAGGCACTTTCCTTCATTACTCCTCTCCACCACTGCACCAGGGGCCAAACCTGCGACCCCCGTCCATGCAGTCCCATCTATATAACTTACTCTTCCAGCACCTTGCGCCCGTTACCCCATTTTTCCCACCTGCACCAGGGGCCCTAGTACACCCCGTCCATGCATTCCAGTCTCATCATTTCCCCCTGCTGCACCAGGGGCACTCCCGCACCCCCGTCCATGCAGTCACTTCCCTTCAATCCCCCAACTGCACCCAAGTTCAATGAGCCAAGTTCCCCCCGTGCTGTGTCTACTCAATTCCCACCCTAACCTGCGCCCTGTCTCCTGCGAACCGGGGCTACTACCGCACGCTCGAAGTTGCAATTTCCTCTTAAACTCCGTCATTCTCCGTATTTACTCTGTGACCCTAATAACCCTCTCCCGTCCCCCTAAAGCTTTCTCACCTTGTCGTGCAGCAAGCATGAGGGCTTTGCCACTGTTGTCCATGCCCTCCAAACGACGGCCACCACCCCTTAACATTTTCACAGTTACATCCCCCCTTGCGGCCCTCCCCAGCCCTACGTAAACTTCTTCTTCCTCACCCCTCCAACCCCCTTGGGATCGCCCCCAAAACCTCTCACCAAACTTTGGGCCCCTCCTCCTTTTCATAAACTTAGCCCGACCTCCCGGCACCCCCCAGTTTAATTGGCATGCAGTCCTTCCCCACACCTCTTTGCCCCGCCCCTCGCCCTGTCCCACTGTCCCCTGCCTGAAAACAATAAGCAATCGGATGACGACCTGCACACCTGCTTCACTCGTGTTTAAATTTGCACCTCATCCTTGTGCAACCTTCTTTATTAAAAGGCCAACATGCTGCTGAGGGCTGACCCCTGCCTCCTACCCCCACCCTTTCTGGGGCGGGGCGACCAAGAAAGGGCCAGTAAAGCATGGGTAAGCCGCTTGCCCTGCGTACCGTTGGAGCTGGCCTCGTGGGCACCATCCATTGCAACCAGAGATCCATATCTATCTCCCCCCAAACCACCTGACTGTCATCTGCCATCCTTGCTCTGAATTCTTCGTCGTAACGCACCCACGCAAAACCCCCAAAACTTGTAAATGCCTTCCTAATCACATCCATGTATTTTAGCAGGGCCACGCATCGCTCCAGAAATTTCTTGCAATAGACACTGGCGTAAATAATAAATGCTGACGTAACATTTTCAATTGTTGCTGGGACCCTTGGACGCGAGGCCAGCTCTCTCTCCTCTTCCTTAGAACCCTCCTTTGCTCTCACTTCCCTATGAAGCAGCTTAAACACATCCACAAATTCCCCTACCTGAATCTTATCCTTAGTCGCTGCCATCAAGTGCGCCTGCAACAGTTTTATGATACCCATGTAAGGTAGCTTTTTCTCCTTGCCCTTCCCTTCAGTTTCTTTTTCTTTTGAAACCTGTATCTCAAGCGCCAATGGCTCAACCACCTTATCCGTTTGTACCTCCAACAAGCAATTACCCTTTTCACCCACCCAGGCTCTAATAGCCTGTACACCAATCTCTCTCCTTACCCCTTGCAGACCAGACCCTTCATTTCTTGCCCCTGTTCTCGTATCCCCCCTCTTCCATGCAGTTGACCAGTCCCTATCCCGCTCACCTCTTTCCGACCTGCCATCGCCTGTTTGCGGTATGGCCTCCACTCCAATGCTCCTCATCTCTTTTCTTTCTGGGCTCCTACATTGCTGATGCAAGATTATGCTCGGGTTGAGTAGATCCTCTTCTTGTGAGCCCAGGGTGTCTGCCCCGCCACTCCTTTGGTGTCTTCTTGGCGGGGCCACAGAAACCCCTTCCTGGTCCTCTTCTCTCGGGCGAGGTGCGCTCTCCTCCACCCTGTGGTCCACCTCGCTAGGGGCCATGCTGCGCCCTCTAGACTGTCCTCGCCCCGACCGAGGAGGGACCGTTCCTAAACCCTCTCCATCTTCAACCTCTGGAGCAACGGGGGCTGCGCAGCACCTTCCGCCTGACATCCTCTTAGCCGGGGGGGCCGTGCCACACCCCTCCGTCACCTCATTAACTGATGGGGACCTCTCTCTCCTTCTCCCACCTGCACTTTTCCACAGGTATTTTCCCCCTTTCCCCTCTGTCCTACCTCTGTCCTACCACCCCATCTGTACCTCATCATCCCCACCGCTGTGACCCCTTTGACCTACCCCTTTTTGTACACTGCTAGCATCCCCTGCCTCCCATTACTAATCACCTTCATAACTGACTCCCCACCCAAATGCATTTCTTCCCTGTACAATCTCCCTCCTAATCTTCCTGCCCCTGGATTCCCATACCTCCCCTCTACTGGCTGCGGGGATGCAAGCCACCACTGCCGCGAGAGCCCCATCTGCCGCTGCTCTACGCTGCGGCCTACCTCCACCTACCTCCCCTTCTCCCGTAACCACCACCGCCCCTTCCAGCTGGGCCTTAGATGCCCTACTGATAATCTCTAGGGCCTCCCCTAACGCCCTGACATCCACCAAGCCCTTCTTACTAGATACCTGGCCCACCATCATGCACCAAATTATAGCTGTGCACTAAAATATGGCCCTTTACTGTTCACCTAACTACCCTCCACTCCCGGGCCAAAACCTACCCAAGGAAAAAGAAAAAGGAGCTGGTATAGCAAATTAATATGTACTTGAAAATGTTTTACTATAATTATGTATACTCTTTTGACATATCTACATACCCTTTTTATTTTAATTTTTTTATTTACCTCCTCAAATCACCCTTTCCTTGTTGGACCACTCTCAGAAATAAACCCCCTGACAAAAAAGAAACCCAAAAACTCTGCTCACAGGCTCAAGATTGAGCAAGAAAAGAGCTGCAAACACTGCCCCCCTTGCTGTGTGCAGGGCGAACCATACTATAACAGCTAAATATAACAAGTAGGCTCTTTAAGAACACTGCGCTGCCCCCTCTGTCAAGAGACAGATACCGAGCGCCCGGAGGAGGAGAAAAACAACGGGCACCCGCAGCGGGAAAGCTAATTAATTACTTCCCACCGGGGCTGCTCGTAAAGAGGGGCTGGGTGTCCCAGGAACTGGCTAACACTATGAACGCACCCGGACCCGCAGCGAACAAAACAAGCTGAACACTTGATACCTTTTAATAAGTAAAATACTTATCCTTATGCCTAACCTCCCCCAGAACTGATAAACCCACTCTCCTCACCTAATGCTAACAACCAGCACAGAGGGCCCCGCTACAAGGTAAGGTTCGGGAGCAGGCGACCAGGACTGATAAATCTCAAGTCCCAACCATTGCATGCTTCCCGAACCTTACCTGTCCCTTAAAGACCCCCCGCGGGCGCTCTACACGCAGACCATCCCTCTGGCCAGTGCAACTCCAAAATAACCCCCGGGGAAAACGCATTGCGTTCCCACCAGGGCCCCCCTTTCAAGACAGGATGTACCTAGGAGACAGAATCGCAGGAACACACATCATGTGAAAGTTTGATAAGGCTTTTGATCTAGCCTACATACACAAGGCCACGTTCTAATCAGTAAAAAAAACAAAGGTCACCGTGACTGAGTTGGCAACATGAAGTTTCTCTTCCATTTGCCAGTGCACAGTCAGATGCATATCTCATTACACAGTAACTCCTAAGTAGAAGGCGGCCTATTAAAGAAAAAACAAAAAAACACAGATGAGTTACATTTGAGCTGATGAAATAGGAGCTCTGAACGTCCGGTCAGTGTGTGATTCCATTCCAATCCTAGCCAGTGTGTAGTATGAGTTAAGCGCGGGACATGAGCACACAAAGAAACTGCGTTTGGTTGAAAGGTATTGTTCGGTTCTGAACAGCACATTATAATAGACTTGCAGTTACACGTTATTCTGCGCTTTTGATCCCATATTTATCTTTGGCTTCCCCAAAGTGACGTATGACCCACTGTAACTGGAAACACTGGCTTGCATTATTAGCAGTGTTGTGCATGCATGGGTCTTATCTGCTAGAATAAATGCCCCAAGCCAAGGGTTTGTTTAATTATCACCCGCTAGATCATGGTGTGATTTGCTTATGAATAGTCTGTTGTATAGAGGCAGCCAGGTGATGCAGGCCAGGGCATCTGTGCACTAGACGAGTGTAAATGTAAGGCAGCAGGCGGTCATTAAAATATATTGATATACTAATGCAAATGGTTTAGGCTTTTAACATTAACTTGCATAAACAAGGCTTGCCTTTGTCAGAACAAGGGTGGGCCTGATACCATGGAGATGGATTTGTGATAATAGATCAACTGTGGATCTGTCATTATTAGATCCTAGCATTTTATGAGTCACAGGTAAACCCTTTCAGGTTATTCATGATGTTCATGAACTGTTCCATTTAGACTTGGATGTACCTGGAATTTAGATTATTATTATTATCATTATTATTATTATTATTATTATTATTATTAGGGTTTTTATTTAGTGCATATCTAGCTTCGGGAAGCAATGGAACATTGTACAATCAAAGAGGGAGAAACAGGGGATGAGGCGGTAACAACAAGGGAGTGGGAAGGTGGGAAATTTGTCAGCAGGGGTCTACAAGCAGCCACGGGAGAAAACAGTGGGGATCAGATAACCCAATCTTGGGTAGGGTGGGCAGTGGAGGGTCTGTGGACCTAGGTGTTAGGTAGGGGTCATGCCTTGAAGAGGAGGGTCTTGCGCTCCTTCCTGAAGTTTAGAATTGAGGGTGCAAGTCTGATGTTGACGGTGAGGAGGTTCTGGGGGGCTTAGACAGAAAAGGCCTGTCTTCTGATTCTTTCCTTCCTGCACTGACCTAGTTCACGTCTGCAAATGTCCTTACTTCTGGTGGATCATAGGCCTCCAGAGAAGGACTTCACAGCTGATGGGTAGAGTTGGTGATCTTGACAAATTCATGTGTACAAACTGGTGGCGAATAGCAGAGTATGATTTCAACCAAAAAATATTGGTACCATCCAATTCTCCATGTAACACGGCTGTTTACCCAGTGAGAAAATAGATAGGGGGTTTGTGGAGACTTATACAGGACCTTCATCCTCTAAACAATATAATTGAAACTAAGTTTCCTTTAGTGCCAATTCCTGTGAAAATATTGTGCAACATCCCATTCTAGGACAAATATTTTTATGTCAAAGATTTTAAGAATGTGTTCTTTTCAATTGCCCTCCATGAAGACTCACAGGATGTGAGTTCCTTTTCATATAGAAAAATCCACCTGGATCTTTGGCACATTCTCTAAATCTTCCTGGAAAAATAATGGTTTATTTTTTACTTATGCCATACTCTGCGGTATTTCTCAATTTTCTACTTTTATCTAATAGGTATGACTTATGACAAATGCTAATTCATTATCTGAATACTCATCCTTACACATTTCTCCTCTGTCAAATCTTTCTATAAACTTCACTGAGGCTATCACTGTTCTCCATCTTCTTCCCTCACCACCTGTCCCATGAAGAACCTCCCTTTCCTCTCTGAACACTGCTGCTTCTAACTCCAAGAGGATAATCTGCCCTTTTTCTCTTTAAAACTCATCGCCCCAGAGAATCCTTGCACATTAATTGCAATATCTGACATTGGATATTTCCCCTCACAGACACAGGAACGAGTTGCTCCAGTATACACAAGAAATGAAAATGTTTTGCCTCCTATAATCAGCTTGGCCCCTCTTGGGGGTCCGGTCTCACTGATAGTACTGAACACATCAGGTCACTCTGTGGGATGTCCATTTGTGGATATATATTCATCCCTGTACCTGTGAAAGGAGTTCCAACTACCACAGTCACATTCCCTAATTTGGGCAGAGGTGCTTGCTGGACTCAGTAGTCATATTCCATTGTGACATCATAGCCTGCTGTGTCTGTTCTTGCTGAATTTGAACCTGTTCTGCCTGCATGGGTACTTGCTGTGATTGCCCTTGTGGCAACTGAAATTGTAATAACTGCATTTGCTGTGGTTGCAGCATATATTTCTGAACCTGCGTGTGATCTTTGGTATAATATTCCTGTGGTTCTTCATCATATTGCAGAGTATGGCCCATCCCCCTTCTTGGAGCTTGCCAATTTTGCTGCATGCCTCCTCGAATTCTACCTTTTCTGGATAGGTGCCCTATTCTCCCACAATTCCAGCTGTGTTGCGGCTATCCACCATTAAATCCTCATCTGTCGTGCTCCCTCCTCTGCAGTGGGCGAGACAGCCTCGGAACATTGCGCACCGGAGTGTCTGGCGGTTGCCGTGCCCAGTGAATGCTCCGGCGTTCACAAGTAACTACCATCCCCAGTCAACATTACGCCCGGCCCCCTTGTGATGTGGCACATCCTAACGCTGTCCATCCCACCCGGAAGCAACAGTATATCCCAGTGCTAAGGTTAATGGGCAACGCTCCTTAACCATTGCGTTTCACCTGGCAAGGTTGCTCTGTTCTTGCTTTTCCTCTTGAGATCCTGCTTTCCCGTGTATTCAGACCTTTTGGCCTTCCTTATCGGGTTGCTTCTGTTTTGTCCCTGCACTGTACCTGGCGCTCGATTCAACTCCTTGCTACTTGATTCCCTCGACCTCGGCATTCATCCCACATTTACTCCCTGCTTCTGGCCCTTGAACTGTGTGTGGCGTTTGGTCCGCTGGCTGGTCTCCTTGCCCCCCTTTTGACCTCGGTTTCTGGATTTTGGACTACATCCTGCTTTTTCCCATTGGCTCACAAGCTCAGTCACTCTCCTCTGGAACTTTGGTTTTCTTAACTGGTTCAAGGACTGCCTGGTTCTTCATGCCTCCTGGGACATCCTTGCTTGTGGGATTGTATTCGGACACTTCCTGGGATTTCTCCTCTGAAACTGAGGTGCTCTTGACTTCCTGCTTCCTGGTACTCTATGGGAGTTTCTCCTTAGTTGTACCCTCGTTCTGCCTGGGTTAGTCTTTTCCTTTTCCCGCTTCTGCTGTGTTTCTGCGGGGTGCCTTATTGTGCACTTTTGTTTTTTTCCTTTTAGCTCCGCTGTCCTGCTCAAGCCTTTTAACCTGAGTCTCTAGCCTGGCAGCTTGTCTTCTCCTGCAGGCTGCGCTCTCGGGAGAAAAGCCACTCCGTGATAGATGACCCCAGTTGTCCCTTGAGACTAGGGCTGCCCAAGAGGATCCTGATCCTGATAGATTAAGGAGCCATTTCTTGACAGTCTGTGATGGATACCAGGGTAGATTCAATGGCTGCTGTATTGCAAGGTTTTGCAGCCCTTCGTACAGACATGACTTCTTCAATGCATTGATGTAATGTAGTGCTTGGTACACCCCTTACCCTCAGACGACAAATCCAGAGATGGGGGTGCTGAGGCACCTCCTCTGGTCCCGCCTGCCCCGAATCCAAACCTTGGCCCGGTCGTTCTGCCAAGGCCCTTCCCATTAGCCCCACCAGAGCGGTTCACGGGGGATCTTAAATCCTTTAGGACGTTCAACAATCAGTGCAGGTTTCACTTTGTTTGTTCTCCCCTGGCCTTTCCTAACTCCACCGTGAAAGCTGCTTTTGTGCCGTCCCATCTCAGCGGAACTGCAGCTGCTTGGGAAAATCCTCTTTTGGAGTATAACCATCCTGCCCTATATTATTTTGATGCATTGTTGGCCGCAATTAACTTTGTCTTCGATGCCAGGTACAAGGCACAGGCCTCGGACCTGGAATTTCTGGCTTTGACTCAAGGAAAGCAGAGTACCCGGTCTTACTTGGCTCTCAGCTGGGACTACTTGGCCCAAACGGAAAAGGGCTGCTGTCTTCTATAGGGGCCTCTCCAATGAACTTAAGCATGCCCTGTCGGTGGTCCCCTCTATACCCTCTGGTTTTCCAAAACTCTTGGATCTGGTATTACAAGTTGATGCATGCCTTATACAAAGAAAAGGTGAACGTCAAACCCCGATCCAGTAAACCTGAAGTGGTCTCCTCAATACCCTTGGGGGACACGGAATCCATGTAAATAGGTGCTATGCGAGGTCCTTTGATGAAGGAAGAAAGAGAGAGATGAATGGCCAACAACCTATATCTCTATTGTGGGCAAACAGATCACTTCATACTTGTCTGCCGCAAGAGACCTGTGAAGCGTTTGGGAAAGACTCGTACCTGGATAGGACCATGGGGACGAGTACGTTTTCCACTGGCCCAGATAGTGTTCAATCATAAATACATATCTCTTTGCCTATGTCTTTCTCAGTTCCTGGTTTCTCGGTGTTCACCCTGCCATTTTTGATAGATTCCGTAGCCACCAGCAATAACATGGACCATCAACTGGCAAAAAAGTCAGGGGTGCCAGTTTGCGCAAAACCAATCCCAGAAACTGTACACGCAGTTGATGGGTCATCTCCCATTTCCAGTCAAGTGACGGAGCGGACGCGATTTGTCTAGATAAGCACAAACAAAGGGCATTCTGAAATGGTTTCATTCGATTTCATCACCGCCCTGAGTTCAGGGTCATTCTGGGTCTTCCCTGGCTCCAACAACACAACCAAGCCATTGGTTGGGTCGATCAAACTGTTTGCTTTTCTTCCCATCATTGCCAGGAGCATTGTCTAATCTAGAGGAGTGAAAATGCACATTCTCCCTGTGTGGCCCTGCTCTCCAGTATGTCTACAGTTAGTGCCACCCACCAGGACCCCATGACTGCTCTACCACCAGAATATCGAGACCTGCCAGATGTCTTTGACAAGGTTCTGTCTGAACAGCTGCCACAGCACTGGGAGTATGACTGTCCCATCGATCTAATACCTGGGGCCTCGATTCCACATGGCCGTCTATATTCCCGCACTCATAAGGAAGAAGAATTCCTCAAGGAATATATTGATAAATCATTACGTTTGGGTCACATACGGCTCCTTCGATCACCAGCTGCCTTGGCCATCTTTTTTGTACCCAAGAAAGACGGAAAGTTGCGGCCATGTGTGTACTTCAGAGCTTTGAACGCCATCAACGTTAAAAACCAATACCTGCTGCTTTTGATCTCCAAGCTACTTGACTGATTGACATTGTCAACGTTTTCACTAAGCTCGATCTTCATGGGGCCAACAACCTGGTCCGAATGAGGCAGGGTGATGAGTGGAAGACTGCCTTTAAGAGTAAGTACAGTCTTTTCAAAAAGCTAGTCATGCCCTTCGGGCTATGTAATGCCCCTGCCACGTTCCAACACTTTGTCAACGATATCTTTCAGACATTCTGGACTGTTTTATCATGGTGTACTTTGATGACATTCTTGTCTTCTTTGAGTCCATGGACGAGCATGTCCAACATGTAGTACGGTGGTGGTACAGCTTCGGGAAAATGCACTGTATGCCAAAATCGAAAAGTGTGTTTTCCATGCTTCCTCAGTGGAATTCCTGGGATTTATCTTGTCCTCATCAGGTGTCCACATGAGTGATTCCAAACTTTGGGCGGTCCTGGAGCCGGTGCCCAATTCCTTGAAGGCACTGCAATCATTATTAGGATTTGTAAATGTCAATAGACGGTTTATATTCTCGGTTTCTGCAAACGTGGAACTGCTTAGTCGTTTTACCAGCTCCTCTGTCCAATTTGTTTGTAACACAGAGGCACAGGCTGCTTTTCAAATGCTTAAGAAGGTTTTTAGCTTGGCTCTGGTGTTGCAACATCCATGCCCTTCTTTACCATACATCGTGGAGGCCGACTCGTTGGCCATAGCAGTTGGGTCTATTCTTTAACAGAAATGCCCCACCACACAACATTTGAATCCTATGGCCTATTACTCGAGAACCCTGCCCATGTAAAAAGAACTATACATTCATGGAGAGGGAACTCTTAGCCATAAAAACTGCCTTTAGGGAATGGAGGCACCATCTTCTAGGCGCCAGGCATCCAGTAATGGTCAATTTGGATAATCGTAACTTGCAGGCCTTGCCACAAGCAAAATGTTCAAAATCCTGCCAGATCCGCTAGCACTTGTTTTTCGCCATGTTTAACTTCATTGTTACCTCTTCATGGCAAGGCCGACATATTGTCCAGATTAGGAGATCTTGGTACTACACCATCCATTGTTCCAATTCTACCCAAAGGGTCTGTGTTCTGTTTATGCACTGCATCCGCCCCTTTGTTGGGTGGGATCCGACGTTGTGTGAAGGAACACCCTACTGAGGTTACGTCACTGAAAGCACAACTGTTTAAGGGTGTACCTTACATACAGAGCTTCTTCTATAGACCTGACACTTAAACCCGATTCCTTGCCCTTGAGTGGTCGCATTACGCACAGCTTGCAGCCCATCCAGGCAAACGGAAGACTTCTGACCTGCTGTACAGATGGTGTTGGTGGCCACGCATGGGGGCAGATGTCACAGAATACATCTCCAAATGTGCAGAGTGTACACAATGCAAGATAATACCCGGTAAACCAATTAGACTATTGCAAAACATGGCCATTCCGCATCAACCCTGGTTCATGATCTCTATGGATTTCGTGGTCGAAATGCCACCGGTACAGGTTATGACTGCTATCCTGGTAGTGGTGATGTTTTCACCAAGATGGCACGCTACATTCCATACAATGGTATACACTCTGCATCCGAATTTGGCATGTTGTTTTTTGCAAATATTGTCCAGTTTTTTGGTCTGCCTTTCACGTTTGTCACAGACCGGGGATCACAGTTCACCTCCCGTTTCTGGTTAGCCTTGACTAAGCCTTTAGGTATTGATGCACATTTTTCTTTGGCCGACCATCTGCAGACCGACGGCCAGACCAAACAAGCTAATGCTACCACGGAGCAGTACCTTCGATGTCTCTGTTTTCAGTACCAGTCTGACTGGCTATCCGTGCTAGGGGCAGCAGAATTCGCTTATATTAACTCCCACCATTCCTCAGTGGGCTTTTCTCCTTTTTATGCCCTGGATGGGGAACATCCTTGAACCTTGCATCTTGTTTTGCATGCTCCCTTGCAGGATCCAGCCGCTAGTGCTGTGGATCAGTCAATCATCTCAATTCGCAAAGCAGTTGCACGACAACTGCACGCCGCCCAGGCCCTCACTAAGCGGCATGCCAATAAGCATTGCAACCCGTCGCCGTGTTGGTAACCCAGAGATAATTATCATCAATGCTTGACGCTAGGGGCGTATCAACAGGGTTATCCGTTATATCGTCCACCCCACTCAAACCCTGAGAGTCCTCAAACTCCCCTTCCTCCTCACCTGTTGATGATGAGAAATCCAACTTCTTCCCACGGGATCGATGAATAGGGATCCTCCTCTTCTTGTGTAGATAAGGTCGGCCTCGGGAGGAAGCCACCGTGACCCTTTGGGAACGACTCAACGGTGACTCCCCCCCGCGACAGACAAGCGGGCAAGGTGAAAAGCCTTGCGGCACAAAAACTCCTTTGGAGCGTAGGAAGCTGATGAAACAGAAACAAGATGAGGATCCGAATCAGCTGAATATGGAGACTGGCGAACCCGGCAGGTATGGGCTCCGCAAGGTATGTTGAGAGAACGGAACAGATGAAAAGCAATGGGGGAAGGAGGAGAGCCAGGGAGAAAGAGAGATACTCAAGAGAGGCAAAGGTAAGAGAGAAGAGAAAAGAGGAACGAGCCAACCCAGCGCCCCAAGGAGGAAAAGGGCACAAAGAGAAGAGAGAGAATGAACAGGACGAGAGTGGCAACAGGGGAAAAAAGGACAGAGGCGGAACATCGCCAAGCGAGTAAACTATGGAGCGCTAGCAACAATGAGGAATCAGAAGTTGCAACGCGCCGAACCGCCGAGCGTAAACAGGTAAATACACTCGGCGGCGGCCATGATGGAAAAGACTAGACCGCTAACGACGTTTGGGAGCACAACGTGGCGGCACAGTCTGACGACCGCCATGTTTCCACCTCTTCCACAAACGCCAGAACTCGCGGTCGTGACAGTATGCCCCCCTCGAAGGCGGGTTCCCCCCGGCTTGCTGGGATGCAATCTGTGAAACTGATGTAGTAAACGGGAAGCATGCACATGGGTCCGAGGTTCCCAGGTATCCTCAGATTAAGGATATCCTTTCCAATGAATAAGATATTCAAGGCGGCCTCTGTGGTATCGAGAATCCCGGATGTTGGAGACCTCGTATTCCTCAGAGGTAGGAGCCGGCAAAGTGTGTAGTTTGGGGGCATTCTGTTTTCTGTTTCCCGATACAAAGGGACGCAATTGAGAGGTATGAAAGGTCGGATGAATGCGGCTAAGATTCTTTGGCAGCCTGAGGCGATATGCCACTGGATTGATCTTGGATAGGATTTCGAAGGGACCAATGAATCGGGGAGACCGTTTAGAAGGACGTACCCAGCGGGGCAAAAATCTTGGTGGACAACATGACCTTGGAACCTCTGTCCCAGTTGGGTACAGGTCTCCGGTGTTTATCAGCTTGTAGTTTGTTTCGGGTGTTAGCCCTTAGAAGACTTTGGTTTGCGGTGTTATGGGCTTCCTTTAATTTCGCCAGAGAGGTTTCTAAGGAAGGTATGAGAGATTCAGTCCAGAAGGTGGGTACTATAGATTGAGGATGGTACCCATAGGTACAAAAGAAAGGGCTGATACCAAGTGCGCTGTGTACAGAATTGTTATAGGTGAACTCAGCTGTGGGTAAAAGGGAAACCCAGTTATCCTGTTGTTGGTTGATGAAGCACCTCAAATACTGCTCGAGGGTCCCGTTTAATCTTTCTGTCTGACCGTTAGTCTGTGGGTGAAACCCGGAAGAGAGTGCCCTTTCGATACTCAGCAGTTTGCACAAGGCAGTCCAGAATTTTGAGGTGTATTGGCTCCCACGGTCAGACACAATCTTTTTGGGAAGACCATGCAACCTGAAGATATCTTTCATGAAGACTTCCACCATAAGGGAGGCCGAAGGTAAGCTGGGTAAGGGGGAAAAATGAGCCAGTTTTGAGAAAGAGACCACTGTTACCATGATACAGGTACAGCCCTGGGAAAGCGGTAGATCTACAATGAAATCGGTAGATATATGCTTCCAAGGGCCTGAAGGAATAGAGTCTTGTTGGAGCAGGCCAAGGGGACTTCAAGTGAAATGTTTATTTTGCATACAGGACAGACAGGTCTGGATATAAGCCTGGGTATCAGTTTGCATACTGGGCCAATAAAAAGACCTCTGCAGCACTTCCAAAGTTCCTCGTAAGCCTCTATGCCCAGCCACCTTAGAGTCGTGACACCATTGGAGAGCTTGTAATCTGAGATTTTGTGAAGGAAGGATAAGCCTCCCTCGAGTGAAGTACAGGACCACCGGAATTCTCCCCACATGCAAGAGTGATTCTTCTGGGGAAAGGGATCTTTCCCTCACTTCTTCCAAGAAAGATGATACAGCGGATATGATCTTGATATGAGGAAACATGAGCTCTTTCTTATATCCCAGAGAGGTCTCATCTCTGCGAGACAAAGTGTCAGCAACCTGGTTTTGGGTACCAGGTATGTATGTAATAAGAAAATGGAACTGTGCAAAGAAATGTGCCCATCGGGCTTGCCTGGTGTTATAACACTCTTGTTGACGTAGGATCTGTAGGTTTTTGTGATCAGTCCGTATCAGGAATGGGTGTAAGCTTCCTTGAAGCAGATGCCTCCTTTCTAGACAAGCAAATTTCATAGCTAAGAGTTCTTTTTCTATGACTGAGTAGTTCAGCTGACTAGGGTTCAGAGTCTTGGAAAAATAGGCAATGGGATGTTCTTGGCCCTGGTTGGATTGTAGGAGAACGGCGCCTACCGCACCAGCGGAGGCGTCGATCTCAAGTACAAAAGGTAGCAGTTGGTCAGGCTGTCTTAGAATGGGGGCCGAACAGAACCTTCTTTTCAGACAGACAAAACTCTCCTCAGCTTCCTTGGACCAGCGAAAAGGCATGGAGGATTTCTTTAGTAAGGAGGTGATAGGCAGAGTGAGTCTGGAAAATTCGGGAATAAACTTCCAGTAGAAGTTTCCCAGGCCCAAAAATCTTTTAATCTCCTTGACAGATGAAGGGGAGGGCCAGGCTAGAATGGCTTCGACCTTCTTAGGATCCATGGTGATCCCCTCACTCGACAAAATAAACCCCAGATAGGAGACGGAGGATTTGGCGAAAGCACATTTTTCCGGCTTGACCAACAAATGATGTTGCTGTAGCCTGTGTACCTGTGTAATACTTCTTTCACATGTTGGGTATGCTCTTCAGTCTGACGGGAGTAAACCAGAATATCGTCTAAGTAGACCACTGTGTTTTGGCCCAACAGATCAGAAAATATGCGGTCCATAAACCTTTGAAAGATCGAGGGAGCATTGACCAGTCCGAACGGCATAACCTGATATTCAAATAGCCCATATGGAGTGCAGAACGCCGTCTTCCATTCGTCGCCGGTCCTGATGCGGAGCAAATGATAAGCATTACGTAGGTCGAGTTTGAAAAAAACAACCGAGCCTTGGACAGCCTCCAGAATCTCCGAGATGATAGGCATAGGATACCGGTCCTTGATGGTGAGTTGGTTAAGGCCTCTGTAATCGATGCAGGGTCTTAGGTCCTTGGAGTCCCTCTTGGGAATGAAGAAGAGAGATGCTCCTGCTGGTGATCTGGATGGTCGGATAAGTCCGTTGGCTAAGTTGTCATCTAAGTAGCATCTAAGAACTTCCTTTTCAGACAGGGAAAGAGGATACATCCTGCAGAATGGAACCAGAGCCTGAGGGACTAGGTCTATCCTACAGTCCTCAGGCCGATGAGGAGGAAGTTCCATAGGTTGTTGGTTTTGAAACACGCTAGCATATTCCTGAAAACAGGCTGGGATACAATGGATCATGCTCCTCTTCGGGGCACACACCGTTTTGACACTTTCGAATGAGGGTCCTGGAAGGCACTTCTCCTGGCAGTAAGCAGAACGAAAGGTTAGAAGATTCGCAGACCAATCTATGGTAGGGTTATGTCGTCGGAGCCAACCAATCCCCAATATGACTGGGAAATGAGATGCACGGATGATATCGAAGTTCAGTACTTCAGTATGTTGTTGAATGGATGGTGTGGGTGATAAGGCCAGAACATAGACGGGTACCATCTACACCCTCTACCTTCTGATCTTCCTTCTTGGCTATCCTGCGAAGGCCTACCTTGTCGGCCCACAAGGTGTCCAGGAAGTTCCCTGCTGCTCCACAATCAAGCAGGGCCAGGGTCTCGATTTCCTTTCCTCTGAAATGAAGCGGGATAGATACCACGATTAAACGTTGGTCTTCCGAGGGTTGGGCTGAAGTAACAGAAAGAGTAACATAGGAACTGGGGAAAGCCCCTCGGTAGTCCATCCTGCCAACTAACGAGGGCATTCGTTTCCCTGACGTCTGGGGGGTACATCTGGGCAGTCTCTCAAGAGGGGAGTGGGGGAGCCACAGTAAAGGCAAAGGTTGCCCTCCCTTCTCCTCTTCTTTTCTTCCGCTGTCAAGGGAGCTCTGGTAGTTCCTATTTGCATAGGTTCTTCCCGGGAGGATGGACGAGTGGCAGGTGAGGAGGTCAAAGGGTGAGTCTCTAGATAAGAACTAGAGTTACGGGTCTTTCTTTTTTCATTCTTCCGTTCAGTCAACCTGAAATCTATCCGTACAACCGCCTTGATGAGATCTGAGAAAGAACCGGGGCGAGGGATCCACGCAAGCTCGTCCTTCAGCTCTTCGCGCAAGCCCCTCCTGAAGATGGTGTATTGAGCCTCTTCTTGCCAGCCTGCTTCTGCAGCTAGTCTCTAGAAGGAGGATATGTAAGTGAGTAGGTCAGAACTACCCTGACGAACATCCAACAGGTCTTCACTAGCCAGATGAGCACTTCCAGTGCGAAGAAACGTCTGCTTGAGAAGATCCTTGAATGCTACAAAGTTCTGTAGCACTGGGTCGGACTGGGACAACAATGGGGTAGCCCACACTAGGGCATTACCAGTCATGTGTGTGATCATAAACCCCACTTTAGCGTGAAGGAGGAAAAGGTGTTCTGTCTGAAAGCGAAATGGATATTACAGGCTTCCAGGAATTCTTTGATTTTCTTATTTGATCCATCGAATTTGCCTGACACTAAAGGCAAAGGGTGTAGATCTGTGACTTGCTGTTCTCTGGCGGTAACTCTCTGTTGGAGAGCGGTATTGGCAGTCTGAAGAGCTTGAACTTCCAGGTTTAAGTTTTGAACTGCCGCAACCAATTCTTGAAGTTGCTGGGGAGTTGCCATGTCGGTATCTGGGTGTTGCAAGCTATCAACAATGCTTGACGCTAGGGGCGTATCAACAGGGTTATCCGTTATATCATCCGCCCCACTCGAACCCTGAGAGTCCTCAAGCTCCCCTTCCTCCTCACACGAAGATGATGAGAAATCCAACTTCTTTCTGCGGCATCGATGAATAGGGATCCTCCTCTTCTTGTGTAGATAAGGTCGGCCTCGGGAGGAAGCCACCGTGACCCTTTGGGAACGACTCAACGGTGACTCCCCCCCGCGACAGACAAGCAGGCAAGGGGAAAAGCCTTGCGGCACAAAAACCCCTTTGGAGCGTACGAAGCCGATGAAACAGAAACAAGATGAGGATCCGAATCAGCTGAATATGGAGACCGGCGAAGCCGGCAGGTATAGGCTCCGCAAGGTATGTTGAGAGAACGGAACAGATGAAAAGCAATGGGGGGAGGAGGAGAGCCAGGGAGAAAGAGAGATAGTCAAGAGAGGCAAAGGTAAGAGAGAAGAGAAAAGAGGAACGAGCCACCCAGCGCCCCAAGGAAGAAAAGGGCGCAAAGAGAGGAGAGAGAACGAACGGGAAGAGAGTGGAAACAGGGGGAAAAAGGACAGAGGCGGAACACCGCCAAGTGAGTAAACTACGGAGCGCTAGCAACAATGAGAAATCAGAAGTTGCAACGCGCCAAACAGCCGAGCCTAAACAGGTAAATACACTTGGCGGCGGCCATGATGGAAAAGACTAGACCGCTAACGACGTTTGGGAGCACAACGTGGTGGCACAGTCTGACGACCGCCATGTTTCCACCTCTTCCACAAACGCCAGGAACTCGCGGTCATGACAATAATGTCTAGTTGTCTATCAGATATCTGCAAATTCCAGGGAAGAAGAAACTGCTCCCGCAAATTATCGGTCCATACACAATGAACAATCGTATCAATACAGTGGCTTTCCACCTATCAATCCCTTTGAAATGGTGTGTGCATCCCATCTTTAATGTTTCCCTTTTGAGGCCTTACATCAATGGCCCCAGACATCCTGTCAAACCTTCTCATGTGACTGTACATGGGGATGATGAGTATGAGGTGCATGCGATTTTGGACACTCGTGTTACTAAGGGGGCACGCTACTATTTTTGATATAGATATTGGAACAAGGGAGAACAAAACAACAATCTTACTAGGCTCAGTGACATTAAGAACGCACAAGTGGATGGGAGAGGGAAAGGGTAAAAGCGCATTGGAGGAGGGAGATGTGGAAAGTGCGCAGCAAAGGAAAAACAAATATATAATACATACATAAATAATAAAAGGAAACAAACAGTATTAGTGCAGCCAGCAAGTGTCAAGTGCTGGGTTTAAGGAAGCAGAGAGGGTAAGTCTGATAAGTGCAGGGGAAAAAGAAGGAGGGGGAACTGTATGGTTACAGATACAGACACAGTGCAAGGTGGCCCAGAGGCAGTGCAGGTCGGTGGCAGGGTGAGCAGGTACCTAGGCCCGGAAGAAAAGAGGGAAGGCCAGATGTACAGTGCCGGTAGAAACTGATCAGCAGGGGAGAGGAGGGGCGAAGGCGGAAGCAAAGAGGAATGTCTTGAGGTACTTTCAGAACCAGAGATAGTTCTCTTCAAGTTTCAGAGTGGCATGGAGCTGAGGACATAGATCTTCCCCCAGCTTGTTTCTTTGAAAAACGACTGACCCTGAGGGAGTTAGAGGTAGAGGAGCGAAGAGCTCGAGAGGGGATATATTTACAGAGGGATAGATGAAGGTATTTTGGAACGATGCCCCAGAAAGCCTTGTGGACGATGCAGAGAGTTTTGAATTTAATACTTGCATCCACTGGGAGCCATTTGAGAGATTTCAGGGCTGGAGAGATACGATCCCAGTGCTTGAGGCCAAGGACAAGTCTTGCAGTCCTGTTCTGGATGAGTTGCAAAAGCCGGAGAGTAGAGGCAGGTAGATTTAGAAAGAGGCTGGTACAGTAGTCCAACCTTAAGAGAACCAGGGCTTCAGAGACAAAAAGCTTCTGGGGGAAGGAGAGGAAAGGTACAGTACCTTTGAGGAGGTGCAGTAGGAAGATTGATTTTTTAGTGACATCAGAGATGTGGGTAGATAAGGAAAGTGTGGAATCAAAGATGACCCCAATGTTCTTGGCCTCACAGATGGGAGTAGGAGGAGGGACAAGGGAGGCCAGCCAGAGAGTGAGGGGAAAGGATGGGGAAGCAGTGCTGATGAGGAGGATCTTTGTCTTGCTGGCATGCAGGCAAATACCGTTGGCGGCACACCAATCCTGAATGGCAGTTACGCAATCAGAGATGGGAGAAGGAGAGGAGGTGGCCGAGGGAAGCCTGAAAATTAGTCAAGTGTCATCAGTATAGCACTGGAAATTAGAGCAGAGCATGGAAATGCAGTGGGGGAGAGTTGCCAGGTTAGAGAGGTTAGACCCCTGGGGAACACCACAGGTAGAAAGAGAGTGTCATGATTCCTGTCCCTCATGTCCCCAGCCCTCCAAGATGTCAGGCTGGAGCCAGGCCATGATCACCTACAAGGGCCTCTCCATCCCTCCAAAGACCCATTTGGAGTCAGACTTGGCGCTTGTGGCACCAGACTCACTCACTCCCATAGGATAACATTGGGGATTAGACTTGTAGTGCATTGATGGGGACAAGATGGATGCCCCCACATATTTCGGTTCCCAGAACTGCATGTGCGGTCTAGTCTTTTGGGTGTGGCTCAGCCCAGAGGCACCTGGGATACCCAGAGACTATTTAAGCCACACCCAGGCTGAGAAACATGCTTTGCGTTTTCTGCACCTGCAGCGTGACACTCACCGTTTTCGGATCGGTCTCCAGTAGGCCTGCATCTTTCTTCTGCGCTCAGCTCCTGCAAGAACAAGAACACTGTTAGGAACAGCCTTACCTTGCAGCGCTTCTGCCCATCAATCATCGCTCCTTCTGTTCTGTGGGCATCTTCGGCGGTGTCATTCCCATCCCGGCACGCCGCTTCCTAAGGAAAAGGGAAAAGAACAGAAAAAAGGCATTAGTAAGCATTCTGCAAATCTTTGCTTATTTTTAAATACTGTACGAGCTTCAAACGCTTACCTGAATCCGAGCCACTCTGGGGGAACACTGTCTCCGGAATTTCTCATCCATCTGCAAGAGGGAAAAGTCACTCCAGGTTAGTGTGGAGACATCTAGAGGCGCCGCATACCGCGCTTACCCACCGCATTTGTTCTTCATAACCAGCATCCACGCTGAAAACGTCGCGGCACCTAAAAGACACAGAAAAATAACTCAGATCAATGCAAATACGAAAGGGGTGTATCGCGCATCGCGCTCTCACTCACCTTCAGCGCTACTCATCTCAGGAGCACGCTGCCATCCCCGGATGCCGGCCATCATCTAAGGAAGGAAAGGAACGAAGTTAGAGAACTGTTCAAAAGACTCATTATACTTACCTGTTGGACTCTTGCCAGTGAAGTAACTAGGCAGCAACAAGCCCGCATCAATCAACGCACCCCTGCGCTGAAGGCAGGAGGGAGAGCACACTATCCAAGACAACAAGATGAGCTGTGGATCAAAGGGAAGGGTTGGACCCCGGGGAAGAAGGGGTTCAAGCACACAGAGACAATAGGGAGTTAAACTCTACCAAACCTGTGTTTCAAGCCCAGTCTCCAGTCGAATAGCCTCCAGGGAAGGGTTCGAGGTCGTAAGAGGTCAGAACAGGCTGAGTGACATCCCCGTGGATACCAGGTGAGCGTTACAGAATGCAAAGCCTCACATCAAAATCCACCTGGGTGTCATGGAAACATCAGAAACCGACCAGTTAGCCCACATGTTGGGGCAGCTACATTCCGAAGTACATGCAGCCAGGCAGGAGACCAACACCCTGAGGAGAGAGCTGATAGTAGCCAACGAACGCACTGATGATTTAAGCCGGCAACTTCTCCAGTCACAAGCAGGGCATGCACCATTGTCGGGAAGCGTGCCCTCGATGCCAGCGCCATCAGCCAATCCCGTTGAGATAACCCTTCCTGGGGCAGTTCCCTTGGCCCCACCCGAACGATTTACGGGGATCCCAAGAGGTTTGCAACGTTCATGAACCAGAGCCGCCTGCATCGCCTTCTCGTGCTCTCACTCACCTTTCAGCACTACTCATCTCAGCAGCACACCGCCATCCCCGGACGCCAGCCATCATCTAAGGAAGGAAAGGAATGAAGTTAGAGAACTGTTCAAAAGACTAATTATAATTACCTGTCGGACTCTTGCCAGTGAAGTAACTAGGCAGCAACGAGCCCGCATCAATCAACGCGCCCCTGCGCTGAAGGCAGGATGGAGAGCACACTATCCAAGAAAACAAGGTGAGCTGTGGATCACAGGGAAGGGTTGGACCCCGGGGAAGAAGGGGTTCAAGCACACAGAGACAATAGGGAGTTAAACTCTACCAATCCTGTGTTTCAGGCCCAGTCTCCAGTCGAATAGCCTCCAGGGAAGGGTTTGAGGTCGTTAGAGGGCAGAACAGGCTGAGTGACGTCCCCGTGGATACCAGGTGAGCGTTACAGGAAGATAGATGATAGGAAGGATCCAATTTGGACCTGGGAAGCTCGATCACAGAGGAAAGAGGTCAACCAGGCCAGAGCCTGATCGGTGATACCCAGGTTGTCACAGAGACGGTTGAGCAGGATGGTATGGTTGACCGTGTCGAAGGCAGAAGAGAGATAGAGTAGGATGAGGACAGAGAGAATGTTAGAGTCAAGGTTGGAGAGCAGATCTTCACAGATTTTCAGGAGAGCGGTTTCCCTGCTTCTGGAAGCTCTAAAGCCAGACTGATGATCGTGGTAACAGCCAACAGACTTAGAAAGAAGGTTAAGCTGAGCGATGGCCAGATTTTCCAGGAGTTTTCCCGGAAAAAAGGAGTAATGGAAATTGGGGGATAGTTAGCTGGACAAGAAGGATCAGTTGTGGGTTTCTTGAGAAGAGGATGCACAAGAGAGTGCTTCAGTGGGGATGTCAAGGCTCGTGAGGCAAAGGAGAGATTGCAGAAATTGGCAAAGGCTGGAGCGAGGGTATCAATGTGGTCCTTGATGGTTATAGAGGAACAGGGATGAGCCTGTTTTGACAGGGCTTTCATAGATTGGACTTGTCTAGTGACCTCATCTGAGGAAAACAAGAGGAAAGGGTGAGAAAGAGGGTGGAGGTGTGGCTGAAGGAGGGTCAGCGTGCCCAGAAGGGGAAGGAAGGGGGGAGAGGGTGGGCAGGATGTTCTGGGTTTTTGAGATAAAGTGAAAGGAAAGGGCATTACAAAGAGCCTGGGAGGTGACAGGAGGGCAGGGTTGGCCAGCTCCTTACAGATTTTAAGGAGATTGGCTGAGTTGTTAGATACCGAAGAGACACAGGCTTGAATGTGGGCTTTCTTCTTGGTGAAGACCGAGATTTGGCATTGCCTTTGGAGCAGGTGACAGGTCAGTTTATCAGAGGATGAACAAGAAGCCCTCCATTTCCTCTCAGCCACCCTACACTTATGTTTAAGTTTAGCTAGTTCTGAGTCATACCAGGAATTGCACTTTGCTTTGGACTTCAAACGGATCCTCATGACAGAGGCAAGATCATCAAGAGTATCAGAAATAGATGAGTAGAGCAGAGACAGGGCTGTGTCAGTATGTGAGTCAGCCAGAGGTGGGGGTGGGGAAGGTAGCGGCAAAAGCATCAACTGACACACGCTTCATGGATCAGATGTCCGAGAAGGTAAATGGCATTGTTGGGGTAGGCTTGGCCTGGGGGGAAGAGAGGGAGAGATGAGAGGAGAGGAGGGAACACTCACTCCAGGAGAGAGGAGTGGTCAGCGGGATGGAGAGGGGGAGGTCAGAGTGGATCAAGACATCAAGTGTGTCCCCTTCAGAGTGAGTTGGGCCAGAGGGGAGGAAAGAAAAGGAGAAGAAGTTGCAAAGGTCATGAAAGAGTACAGAGGAGGAACAAGGAGTGTCAAGATGGATAGTGAGGTCACCAAGGAGGAGGAGTTGAGTGGCAGAGGCCAGTAGGGAGGAGCAGAGGTCCCCAGGGAGAAATGAGGTGATTTGACTAGGAGGACGGTAGATAGTAGCCATGGTAAGAGATTGGCTAGGAGATAGAGAGAGCCTGCAGACAAGGCATTCAAAAGAGAAGTAGGTCTGAGTGGGAATGATAGAGGCAGGGACCAACTCAGGAAAGGTCAGGGCTACACCCCCACCAGACCGCGAAGATCTGGGTGCGGAGAGGACCATCGGGGAGGAGAGTGTCAAAGCTTGTGATAGAGCTGGCCATGAACCATATCTCAGTAAGACCAAGCACAGACTCCTACCACTCCTCCTTCCTGCCATCAATGCCCTCCCAAACAACTTAGATCCTGATCTTATGGTGGATCTCTACAATAATAGAATGACCAAGGCCCTTGACACCATTGCACCTCTTAAACTACACAAAAGCAAACAGCAGACATACCTTAACGCCTAGTTTACCCCCACCTTAAAGAACTAAGATTGCAAAAGAGAAATCTAGAAACGCGATGGCGATGCCCCCTTGCAGTCAAAAACAAACTACAACTAAACCTCTTGGAAAATAATTACAAAAAAGAAATTATACATACGAAAAAAGATCTTTTCAATGAAAGAATCTCAAATGCTAACTTCAATACCAGGCAACTATTCGTAATCCTTTGGGAATTAGAATCATCCATACTACCTCCTGACAACATAATATCCAAAGACAAACAATGGTGCTGTGACATCCACAATGCCTTAACTAATAAAATAACATCACTTCAAATTAAAATTGCCAAAAAAAAAGGTTCCCTGCCTCCCACTGAGACTCCGACCACCAACCCTACCAAAGACAAGTCTGGCCCAACTCCATTTACATTCACTAAAGCATCCATACAGGAAACCAAAAAAATGATCACATCCCTGAAGCCTTCCAACTGCAAAGGTGACAACTGCCCGGCCAAAATAATCAAGAGAGTTAGCTCCTTTCATCTCCAAGCTAATGAATGCCTCCTTTACTTCCAGTACTGTCCCAAACAACTTGAAAGAGTCTTGGGTTTTACCTCTTCTTAAGAAACAAACGCTAAGCCCATCCATCCCCACTAACTATAGGCCCATTACCACGGTCCCTTTCCTACTCAAGATAATAGATAGAGTAGCATATCTCCAAATTCAGAATTATCTTGAGACAAACCAACTTTTGGGCTCCCGCCAATCTGGATTCCGTCCACAACATGGTGCAGAGACGTCCTTAATTGACCTTAAGGCACAAATTTACGAGCTTAATTACAAAGGAAATACTGCCATGCTGCTGCTCCTTGATTTGTCTGCGGCCTTTGCCTTGGTGGACCATACAATGCTATTTAAACACCTAGCATCCGCTACCCACTTCTCAAGCAAAGCTATATCCTGGGTCCAGTCATTCTTAGACAACAGAAGTATGCAAGTTTTCTCCACCTTGTCATCGGCAGACCCAATTCAGACATCATGTGGTGTTCCACAAGACTCTTGTGTCTCGCCGTCTATGTATAATATATTTACCAAGCCTTTATTTGACGAATTGGACAGACTGGGTGTCACCTACATGAATTATGTTGACAACACCCAGATCCTCACTCCCCTTTCGGGCAATTTCGCTCATGAAACAGCCTTGGTAAATGAAATATACACCTCATTCAGGCATGGATGGCAACTCATGGCCTCTGCCTGAATGACGATAAAACAGAGATCCTGATTCTTGGCTCTGCCACCAATCTAAAGAAACTTGATTCTAATTACTCCACCTTCAACATTGATGGTAACTTAATCAGAGTAGCCAAAGAAGTGAAGATGCTAGGCTTTTATCTAGATTCCACACTAAACTTGAGAAAACGGGCAAACTCCCTGGCCTCATCCATCGCTTGTACCTGTAACCTTATTAGATCCTGCAGGCCTTTCCTAACACAAGCTAGTTGCATTACCTTAGCTAACGCTCTTATATTATCTAAACTTGATTATTGTAACGCCCTTCATCTGGGAGATAATAAATACATCACCAATAAAATCCAGCCATTGCAAAACAATGCCATTAGAACAGCCTTGAACCTACCAACCAGAGAACATGTATCTAACTCAGGAAGAGACCTTTGCTGGCTTAAAATCAGCGACAGGATCATTCTCAAAACAGTTTCGCTAACCTTCAAATGTCTGAACAATGCAGCCCCCCCTATCTCATGGAAAGAATAGTCAGAAGAACATCTACCCTCCCTTCTAGAGCGTCCACCTTCCACTGCCTACAAATACTTAGATTCAGGTTAAAAAAAAACAGGCGGAAGCAGCTTTCCAGTAAAAGCTGCCCAGCACTGGAGTGCACTCCCACTTGAGCTCAGAATAGATCAGTCCTACTACAGCTTCAGATGCAACACCCTCAACTGGTTACGATCCAATGACCAGCATGACTAATCATCTGCACTAGCCTCGGAACTTATGCCTGTATGTACATCTGCATATAACTCATTACTGCACTGCATTTTGTACACCTGCACCCAGTTCATTATTGTATTGCATTCTGACCCGGTAACTATGTACATCGGAACTTCACCTGACCACACAATTGTTTGTATGTATGTACCCTACTCTATCTATTTCTACTATGTAACTAAGCTATAACTATTCTTTGTTTTCTGTTGTGCACAGTTACCTGAGGGTTTGGTGCACCGTACAAATGAATAAACAAACAAACAAGCAAACAAGGACATCTCGGTCAAGTTCTTCAAGGAAGTGGCAGATGTCAGAGGAGTGTTTTGACAGCAGAGCGAGAGTTGAAAGTGGCAAGATGAAGAAGGTTGCCAGCCTTAAAGACCTTCTGGGGAGGGGTACAGATCAGAGGTATGCCCTGCGGAAGACAAAGAGCCCTACGTGGGGTAGAGGAGGAGGAGTTAGAGGTCAAGGTAGCCAAGGGGGAAGAGGAGGGGATGGCAGGAGATGAAAGGAAATTGATGAGGCAAGGGAAGCACCTATCAAAGAGGAGATGATTGGCCTGAGGGCCTTAGACCATGACGGTGCCATTGAGGTAGACAATAATGATGACTTTAGAGGAGTCGAAGGAAGCCATGAGAACTTTCCAGTGAGTTCCAACATTAATTGGAGAGGAGGAGACAGGACAGATCACAGAGATCATATGAAGAGTCCATAGATCTGGTGAAGGAACGACAAAGAGGATGTCAGTGAGGGTCTGTCTGGAGGAAGCGTTGGAATGGGTGTCAGCGATAGGAAGACCAGGGTTGGAGGCCATGATATCCTTTTTGAACTTCTTTCTACCAAACTTAGTGAGAACGGAAGGATAGTCAATGGAGAAGCAGTTGGAAAAGTTAGGAGAAACAGAGAGTGCCAGCGAGGAAAGAGGGGAGAAGCAGGGGGGTAAGGCAAGTAGGTGTGGAACAAAAGAGAGAGCAGTGAAGTCACTGGGCCAGCAGGTTACAGAGATGCAACAGTTACAAGCAAAGTACAGAGAAGTTAGCAGTGTACAGCAAAATTTGACTTTCAAACCAAAAGCAAAAAATGCAAAATGTGACTTTCAAAAGGAAAACAAAAAAAGCTAAATTTGACATTCAAACCAAAAGCAAAAACAGTAAAATTGGACTTTTAAACCGAAAGCAAAAACAGCAAAATTGGACTTTCAACCCAAAAGCAAAAACAGCAAAAAGTTGACTTTCAAACTAAAAACAAAAATAGCAACATTTGACTTTCAAACCAAAAGCAAAAACAGCAAAATGTGACTTTCAAACCAAAAGCAAAATCAGCAAAATTTGACTTTCAAATTGGGTTCAGATGTAAGCAAAGTCATTAAGAGGCAATGCAATTCAGAATTTAAACATGGGAGAAACAAGCAGAAAGAACATTGAAAGTCAAAGGTGCACTGGCGTAACAGGGGCCCCCGCAGCCCCAGCGGTGCGGGGGGCCCCGCCAGCAGATGTCCTGGGAGGGGCCCCCACTTGTAGAACAAAAAAAATATTATTTACTTTTGCAAAAAAAAATAAAAAATTTCTTTTTGAATTCCCTCTACATTTATAAAGAAATTATTTCTGTAACAGAAATAATTTCTTTATGAAGTCAGAGTGACTTCAAAAAGAAATGATGGGCCTCATTACGGGTTTGGCGGCAACTGTGCCATTGCTACCAGCAGGTTGCCGCCAGACCCGTAATGAATTACCGGCGCCTGACTTCCCGGTAACACTGGGGGATTACAAATCCAGCGGTCTGGGAAGTCAGGCACCGGCAAATGGTAAATCCCCATTTCCATAAAGTGCTATCGGACTCTATGGGAATGGGGACCATAGAAGCACCAGCACCGTTAATAACGGTACCTGTGCTTCCGTGAAAACTATGCGGGTGGGTGCCGTTCTGCCCGGCAGGACTGACCTACCGGGCAGGACGGCAACCGCCCGCAGAGCTGTAATATGCCGGCCCGGAAACAACAGTGCCGGTGAGTTTACCAGCACCATTGTTTACAGTCTGGCATAGTTGTAATGAGGCCCAATTTCTTTTTTAAGTGTTAGGGCTCCCCTCAACCCCATGATGTGTGCGTGTGTGAGTGTATGTTGAAAGGGTTCACGCTTAAATGTATAGGTGGCTGCCTGTGCGAGAGTATGGTGAAAGGGTGCACACTTTAATATACGGGTGGCTGCCTGGGTGTGCCTGTATGGTGAAAGGGTGCACACTTAAATGTATAGGTGGCTGCCTGTGTGAGTGTATGGTGAAAGGTTGCACACTTAAATGTATGGCTGGGTGTCTGGGTCTGTGTGCCTGTATGGTGAAAGGGTGCACACGTAATTTTATGGGTGGCTGCCTGGGTGTGCCTGTATGGTGAAAGGGTGCACACTTAAATGTATGGATGGCTGGGTTTGCGTGTGTGTATATGGTGAATGGTGTGTGTGCTTGCGTTCAGGGGCATAACAAAACCTACATTTCGGGGGCAAACCCTTCAAATGTTGGGAGGGGTGCCAACTTCATGGGCGGTGGGGGAGGGGCAAACTTATTTGTTTGGGTCATCTAATTTCTTTATGCATTTCTATGAGACTATTCTAGTGCAGCTTCAATGTTACAAGCAGTTAACTCTCTCCTTTAAGGTTTAAAGTACCCACTTATGGACTGCTGTGAGAATGAGTGGTCCCCTGTTCCCTCTCTACCCTTCCAATCACTCCCCTGGCATGCAAGTATTAAACCCACATCACGATTTCAATTGCCTAAAAAAATTGCCTTTTGAATGCAGGTACTAACAGTGAATTGCTTTATGTTAGTAATTGGCGGGTTCTTGTTAACAGAGAAACCCAGGTGCCGTTTAACATCTATGACCTTTTCTGTCTGGCAACTGCTCTGAAGGTCAGCAAGGTCTGATCAACATAGCCCAACATTTCAGGGGGGCGAGTGCTGAATCCCAGTCAACTCAATTGTGTTGCACCAATACTTGTGTTTAATGCCTGGATTACTTATTGGTAATCTTCATTATTCCTAGCCCTATTCTTCCTCGTCCCAGTGTGTATGAGACAATACTTGTGTATAAGGCACTCTGCCTCATACACAAGTACTGGGATGAGGTAGAGGTACATGGAAGTAATGCTTGATTTAGCTACCTGTACTCTTCATTACTCCTAGTCCCACTCTTCCTCATCCCAGTACTTACCTATGAGGCAAGGAGCCTCAACCGTAAGCTCTGGGGCAAGGAAGAGTGACGTGGAGGTAATTCTGGGCCAAGGAGCTGATTTTGGAGGTTGGGGTGGGAGGGAGAGGGGATGTGTGGGGGGGAAGGATTATACGACAAATTATAATGGCTGTCCATGTCCAGGCTAAGCAGGCATGATATGTGGTATTAGTGGCTAGAGACGCATTTTGGTGCAGCCAGTCTAGTCATTCCTCAGTTTGGTATGACTTTTTTTTAATGGGGCATTTATGATAAAGCAGTCCTGCTAAGTGAATTACCTGGCTAGACTGCCATTTGGATGCTGATAGTCAGCCGTTTCTTACTGCAGCATTGTATATTTTTCTGGGCATCTGTGATCAGTCATTTATAACGCACCTGCACACAAGTGTTTCTAGGCGCGACAAGACAAGGGATGGAAGATAGAGGGAGGACAAGACAAACGATCTTACTAGGCCTTGTGTCATTCAGATCGTGCAAGTGCGATAACGAGAAGCGCACGGGGAAAGGGACGGGGGAAGTGCAACGGAGAGGGGAGGGGAAAAACAGGGCAGCACAGCTCTGGATAGTGCAAGGAGAACAAGGGACTGTAGGGTTACATTTACAGTGTCATGATCTCTGCTTCCAAAAGGTCAGGGTTTTCCCAACTCCCTTGGAAGCAGATCCATAACCCAGGTTCCGAGTGCCAACCAGTCCAAATTGGGACCTTTTGGACCCAGTCCTGGCGCCAGTGGCACCAGGCTCATAAATATGCCCAGTCCCAGCGCTGGAAGCGCCGGGCTCATAATGCTTGGGTGGACTTACCTGCAGCAGACCATGCTGCTTACTTGCCTGCCAGTTGAGCCTCTGATCCTCTTCTGTTTGGAACTACTTTTCCTGTTGGGTGGGGCAGGAGCCACTCCCTAGATTCAGAACACTGGAACTCTTTTGGAAAGCAGGGACTCTTTTCTTACCTAGGCGTGGCTGTGGAAGGAGACCCCTGAGCACTACAGGAGGCTATTTAAACCACACCCGATGGATGAATCTTGCTTTGTGTTATTCTGCATCCTCTGCAGCAGAACGCTCATCGTGTCTTCTGCATCTGATCCTGGGCCTAAGGCAAAAGGCTTACCATCCTGAATCCAGTCTTCAGCAACACCTATAAAGACAAGAAAGAACAGGTTAGCATTACGGTCTTCAGTGACAGCTCTTCACTAACCTGGTCCATCGGCTGTCACCAACGCCTCGTGCTGCATTCCGGCATCTGAAAGACAAAGGTTTACCTACTCTTCGTGCGCTCCGGAGGTCTTCACACTGCATTCCGGCATCTGAAAGACAAAAGCTTACCAACTCTTCGCACGCTCCGGAGGCCTTCGGCGCTGCATCCGCATCTGAAAGACAAAACAAGGTGCGTTTAAAGACATTGGGGAACTTTAATACTCACGTGCCATTACTCCTTTCCACATCTAACCCAGTGGGTATTCCGGCACCCTGCAGCCGCTCCGAACTTGTACCTGCAAAATAAAAATACAGTTAGAGCGCATCGTGAAGCAGGCAACAAGCGCTTACTTACGTGCTTCCAGGCGCTTCTATTCATCACACGGGCTCCATCTTCAACTCACTTCAGCCCGTCATCCGCCATCGCCGGAACCCTGCAAAACAAGAAACATCATTACTAAAGACTTTAAAGACATTAGAATTACTCGAAACTTACCGTTCGTGCAGTAAACGACGGACAGCAGTCCTCTGAAGTCAAGAGGCCTGCTCCCCTTATCCAGTGAAGAAACTGGTTACAGCACCCTGCCCCGAGGCAGATGGAGAGCACGGCGTTCACTTACCAAAGGTGAGAGCGTTAACCTTTGGGGTTCTACAGGAGAAGAGAAAGGGAAGAAGAGAGAGACATTCAATAACCCAGTTCCTTAATCCCATATTTTCTATCTGCAGACATCTTACCCTTCGAGTCCGACATACAGTGCACAGAGGTCCAGCCCAAAGAGCCAGCCGTGTGTTACACATCACCTTTGAAGATACGGTATACGCCCAGTCAAGACCGGCGCCTCTACGGGAATCAGGTGAGCGTTACATACAGCCCCTAAGTGCATGGTAGGACCAGAGGCAGTGCAGGGGTGACTGATCAAGAAAGAGTCTCGACTCAGTGAGACTCTGAGGGTAGCCAAGCAACCAGTCGGTACAGCAGACAGGTAGATCAGGTAGGCCAGCAGGAGAGGGAGAGAGAGAAAGCAGAGGAGAAGAGGAAGGTTTTGAGCTGCTTCCAGAACTTCAGGTGGTCTGCTAAAGCTTGAGAGGGGCAGGGAGGCTATTACAGAGGGAGACACCTGTAGAAGAGAGAGATCTACCCCCCCCCACTCTCTTCCTGGAGAAGCGTCTAACCCTTAGAGAGTTGTAGGTAGCTGAGCAAAGGACTTTAGAAAGATATTTTGGAAGAGAGCGTTGGATGTAGTGCGGGCCCCGGGCCCAGAAAGCCTTGTGGACAATGCAAAGGGTCTTGAACTTGATACTTGCAGCAACTGGGAGCCAGTGGAGAGATTTCAGGGCTGGAGAGATACGATCCCTGTGCTTGAGGCCAAGGATAAGTCTTGCAGTCCTTTTCTGGATTAGTTGCAGGGGCTGGATAGTAGAGGAAGGCAGATTGAGAAAGAGGCTGTTGCAGTAGTCCAGCCTAGAGAGAATCAGGGCTCTGCAGACATTGAGCTTCTGGGGGGAAAGTGAGAAAGGGAAGAGTCCCTTTGAGGAGGAGCAACTGGTAGTGGGACTTCTTCGCAACGTCTAAGATGTGAGGAGAAAAAGAGAGTGGAGTCAAAGATGACACCAGTGTTGTTTGTCTCAAAGGAAGGCGAAGGAAGAGGGCCCAAGGTGGGCGGCCAGTGTGAGAGAGGGAAAGCAGGGGCAGGAGTCCAAAAGAGAAGGATCTCCATTTTACTGACATTAAGGCAGAGATAGTTGGAGGCACACCAATCCTGAATCGTGGATAGACAGTCGGGAATGAGCGAGAGATGAGAGGAGTCTGAGGGGAGCCTGAAGGAAAGCGGAGTGTCATCCGCATAACACTGAAAGTTAGAGGAGAATGTAGAGATCAGGTGGGTCAAAGGGGCCATATAGAGGTTGAAAAACCAGAGTGAGTGAATGGAGCAGGGAGAAAGGGACCAAGTTGGACCTGGGAGGGGCCGTCTAAGAGGAAGGAGGTCAGCCACTCAAGGGCCTGATCCGTGATGCCCAGGTTCTCATGGAGTCGATTGGTCAGGATTGATCAGGATGGCATTGTTGACCGAGTCAAAAGCACAGGAAAGATCAAGGAGGATGAGGACAGAAGGAATGCTGGAATCAAGGTCAGAGAGCAGAACTTCACAGGTGTTCCGGACAGCAGTTTCCGTGTCTCTGGCACTGAAGCCAGACTGATGGTCATGGAGACAAGCAACAGATTCCGTGTGGAGAGTAAGCTGGGAGATGGCCAGTTTTTTCAACAGTTTGCCCAGGAAAGGGTTGATGGAGATTGGGCAATAGTTTGCCGGGCAGGCAGGATCGGCAGAAAGCTTCTTGAGGAGTGGGTGCATAAGGGAGTGCTTAACGGGAGGATGGAAAAAGTGATTTCAGAAATCGGTCAAGGCTGGAGCGAGGGTGTCAATATGGATCTTGATGGTTCGGGTGGAGCAGGAGAGCCCCTGTTTGGATGACACTTTCATAGATCAGACTTATCTACAAACCTCGTCAGGTGTCAGAGAGATAGAGGAGAAAGGAGGAAGAGAGGTAGAGATGTCCAAAGGGGGGCCGAGAGAGGAAGCGGGAGAGGAAGAGGAGATGGAGGACAGGATGTCCTGGTTTTAGCATAGAAGTGAGATGACAGAGCCATACAGAGGGCTTGGTTGGGAACAGGAGATGTAAAGACCTCAACAGGATTGACCAGTTCTTTTCAGATTTTAAAGGGTTTGGCTGTGTTGTTAGAGGCCACAGAGACACAGGCTTGAATGTGTGTTCTAATCTTGATGAGTGTTATTGCTTCGACTGCCATTTTGGTGCAACCAGTCTAGATATGTATAAATGTGGCCTGGCAAGCTTTACTATATTGTTATTACATTTCAACAGTGGTCTACCTTGTGCATCCAGTTGGACATGTTTTCATTGTGGCATGACATTTTTAACATCAAAGCTTTAATGTTCCTGTGCTCTGTTGGTGACGTGCATCTATTGGATTGGTGTTACCCTATAAAACAATTGCAAACACTCTGGCTTTTTAGCCAATTTTTCTCAGACAGTGTGCTGTATGTTATATTAAAACACATATGTATATCTTTCTCCTAGTGCAGTGTGCAGCATATCCGTTCAGCAGCACCTTTGTGCGTGTTGCGCAAGTGTGATAATCTAGGCTGGCCCAGAGTGTGGCGCGACCCTTGATTTGCTGCTGGGTTGGGGGGCCCCCTCAGCATCGCTCGCAGGGGCCCCCACATCTTGTGTTACGCCACTGCAAAAGTGGTAGCAGTAGAAGTGAGCCCAGAAGGAGGGAAACTAACCCATAGTTAAGGAGGAGGTGACATTGTCAAGACGGTCCAGAGTTCTTAGGGGAGTGAGGTGGCAACTTCATTGTAGATAAGGTGCTCAGGGTGCGGAGAGGAACCCAAGTAGTGTCTTGGAAGTGGACAGAGAGCAGTCAGGGGCCTTCCTCATGGGCCTTTGTAGATGGTGCCAGCTCCTGCCTCTCTGCTGCTCTCATTGGGCTATGAAGGCCCAGGCAACCAATGGGGGTGAGAGTCAGGCAAGGCAAGGAACCTCAGCTGCAGGAAAAGGATAGGCCATCTTGGAAGGGCCTGTGAGCAGTGTGGCCCAATGGCTGAGGCTAAGAACAATGGCAAAAACCCTCGAGATGGGTACAAGTAAGAAAATAATTGATACTTCTGGCAATCCACCGTCCGCCAGCAAACAAATCAGATTTTTTTGTTTATTGAATAAATTTGTGCATCAAGCGCGATTTGCACTGCTAATTGCAGGGCTTAACCTGAAATAGCGCCTGCTCTCCGGATCATGTAGTCAGTAGGAAGAGGGATGCCCAAGCCCTAGAAGTGAGGATCATTCCAGGGAGGCTGAAAAGGATTTAATGAAGAGGCCTCCTCGTGGGCCTTCATAGTTGGTGCCGGCTCCCGCCTCCCAGTTGCTCTGTTTGGGTTATGAAGGCCCAGGCAACCAATGGGGGTGGGAGGCAGGTAAGACAGGGAACCTCAGCTGCACGAAAAGGATGAGGCCATCTTGAAAGGGACTGTCAGCAGTGTGGCCCAATGGCTGAGGGTAAGAACAATGGCAACAATCCACGAGATGTGTAAAAGTAAGAAAAAGATTGCTACTTCTGGAAATCCACCATCCGCCTGCAAACAAATCAGATTTTTTTGTTTTTTGAAGAAATTCATGCATCAAGCACAATGCGCATCGCTAATTGAGGGCATACCCTGAAATAGCGCCTGCTCTCTGGATCATTTAGTTCTCAGGAAGAGGGCCGCTGAAGCCGTAGAAGCGAGGATCAGTCCAGGGAGGCTGAAAAGGAATGAATGAAGAGGCCTCCGCGTGGGCCTTTGTAGATGGTGCCAGCTCCCGCCTCCCGGTTGCTCTGTTTGGGCTATGAATACCCAGGCAACCAATGGGGGTGGGATTCAGGCAAGGCAGGGAACCTCAGCTGAGGTAAAAGGATGAGGCCATCTTGGAAGGGCCTATGAGCAGTGTGGCCCAATGGCTGAGGGTAAGAATAATGGCAAAAACCCACGAGAATGGTAAAAGTAAGAAAAAGATTGCTACTTCTGTCAGGTACGATGCACATTGCTAATTGCAGAGCTTACCCTAAAATAGCATGTGCTTTCTGGATCATTTAGTCAGCAGGAAGAGGGGCCGTCGAAGCCCTAGAAGCAGGGATCAGTCCAGGGAGGCTGAAAAGGAATGAATGAAGAGGCCTCCTCATGGGCCATCATAGCTGGTGCCGGCTCCAGCCTCCTGGTTGCTCTTCATTGGGCTATGAAGGCCCAGGCAACCAATTGGGGTGGGATTTAGGCAAGGCAGGGAATCTCAGCTGCAGGAAAAGGATGAGGCTATCTTGGAAGGGCCTGTCAGCAGTCTGGCCCAATGGCTGAGGGTAAGAACAATGGCAAAAATCCACGAGATGTGTAAAAGTAAGATAAATATTTCTAGTTCTGGCAATCAGATTGCAGGGCTTACCCATACCCTTTCCAGTTTATTTGATAGACTGAAAAGGGTATGGTCTGGAGGATAGGTCCAGGGAACCAGTTGCCAATGTTCATGCCCCTTGGCTGTTACGGGCATTCCATATTAATCATCTGCGCTCCTTCCGGGGATGGGGCTCTTTGCGGTGGTATACTGTAGCACTCCCTCCACTCCTGAGGGAAAAACAGCCTCGGAACGTTGCGCACTGGAGGCCGTGGATTGCCGTGGCGCTTAACGCAATGAATTCTCTGGCATTCAGAAGAAACTACTGTCCCAGACACCATTGAGCCTGCCCCCCCAGTGATGCAGCACGTCCTTACGCTCTCCATCCCACCCGGAAGCAACAGTATATCCCAGCTGTTACGTTGCGGGTGACGCTCCTTAACCATCGCATTTTGCTCTGCAAGGTTGCTCCGTTCTTGCTTTTCCTCCTGCAATCCTGCTTTCCCGTGTATCTGGAACTTCTTGCCTTCTTTATTTGATTGTTTCTGTTTTGTCCCTGCACTGCATTCATCCCGCGCCCATTCTCTACTTCTGGCCCTTGAACTGTGTGTGGCGTTTGGTCCCCGGGCTGGTCTCCTTGGCACCCTTTTGACCTCGGCTTCTGGATTCTGGACTGCATCTTGCTTTTTGCCATTGGATCACAAACTCAGACTATCTCTTCTGGAACTTTGGTTTTCTTCATTGGTGAAAGGACTGCCTGGCTCTTCGTGCCTCCTGGAACTTCCTCCCTTGTGGGATTGTATAGGGACATTTCCTGGGATTTCTGCTCTGAAACTGTGCTGCTCGGGACTTCCTGATTCCTTGTCCTCTACTGGAGTTTTTCCTTAGTTGCACCCTTGTTCCATCTGGGTTATACCTTACCTTTCACTGCTTCTATGGAGTTTCTGGGGGGTACCTCATTGTGTGCCTCATTGCAGACAATTCCACTGCAGTTGCACGATATGTCACAGCCTACGTAACCGAAGCAGAGAAAACAGAACTGAAAGACATCTGGGATGACATATCATCAGACAAAACACTGTCACAGAAATAGTACAGCTTTGGCATAAAAATGCTCTCCCATTCTGCTGTATGTAAGTGGTCAAGCTGGTTCAGGCAAAACATTCTTAATATAAATCATCAGTAAGTTCCTCCAACAATTAGCAAACAACAAGCTTTCAGCTTTGCCCCCAGAGGTTTAGCTGCCTACAACATCGGTAGTGTCACTTTACACAGATTGCTACTCCTTCCAGTAGAACACCAAAACAAATTAGACTACTACAAACTTTCAACAGAAGCTGCTATGGAGCTATGCAGACTTTTGAAACAAATGAAAATGCTCCTTAAATATCAGGTGAGCATGGTTTCCAATCTAATGTTGGCTTTGATTCACCTCAGATTTCAAGAGGTCCTCAAAACAGACTACGAAGAACACTTAGGAGGAAAACATGCTATTGTTTTTGGCGATCTACTTCAATTAACACCAGTGAAAGGTGAACCTATTTTTAGAACCTTAGGACACCAACTGTGCCGTAAAACTCTTGGCAGCATAGGGAATGTACATTTCTGGCAACATTTCCAATACAGAGAACTAACTGAAAACATGCATCAGTCTGCAGACCTTACCTACGCCAATATTTTAAAAAGCATTCCGATTGGTGTACTATCTAAGGAAGCTCAGTCTATCCTAAATACCACATATGCTACTGATGTCATGGAACAATTAGCACACAGAAATGTCAACTGTATGTCCTTAATGCCAACTCTAGCAAGCTGTGCACAATTCAATGAAACAATGCTGAAAAAGAAATGCAACCACTAGTGCAAATATACTCTACAGACAAACTGGGCATACACAGTATGACAGTACCTATGAGTGAGCAAGCAATAGCACGACTACACACCTTAGAAAATCGATCTCTAACACAGCTGGTTTGGAGAAAATGTTAACATTGTTTTTAAACTGTAGAGTAATGTTAAAGCGTAACCTTGACGTGGAGCAAGGTTTAGTTAATGGAGCACTTGGTACAGTTCTTGGCTTCCAGACATACCCACGTGAAAACAGCATTCGGTTTGTGAACATCCACTTTGACAAACTTTCTGAAGTTAAAAGGATAGGACGCTCAACAGCCCCATTCCTTCTTTTCAAAGACATGTATGAACGTAGAGAACAGTTTTCTCTGCCTCTAGCATACGCGGTCACTATTCATAAATCGCAAGGTCTAACCTTAGACCAAGCATTGATTGATATTGGCAGCACAGTCCTTAAAGAAGGTATGAGTCACATAGCACTGTCACATCTACATACACTTGAAGGACTATTCTAGGCAATTTTGATGCAAGCAAAGTCAACGCTGAAATTCCTTGCATCATAGAGTAGAATAGACTATGTGCACTCTACACGCCCCATCTCAAAATGTACCCTGATCCTCAACAAAACAAACTTTGTAAAAGAAAACTAATGCAATCAGAACTTATACATGATCTCCCAACAGTACCACCAGTCCCGAGAGGATAGCTCAGCGGCAACATGATCGCCTAGGAAGCAAGATGACACGAAGCAACACATGTTCAATCCCCAGGTCCGCGCTTGTAAACCTCTGGGTATTTAAGCACATTATAAATACGCAACTAAGACAAAAAAAAACAATTATGCAACTAAAAAACAAAACAATTCCTGTAACAGCACCTCCATGCCCGTGGGTTTTGTGAGCGCTTTAAAAATGCAAATAAATAAATAAAATAAAAGACATTGAAATCAGCTCATACTCCATCAATTACCAAAACCACAGAAACATGTACTGAAAAGGAAAATACATACCCAACTTCACAAACAAAGAGAACTACCTCTTCAAACAAACCATGTGGACTTACATCAAATGACTCAGACACTGAACTATCTGGTCCATTCAAATTTTCCAATACAACTGGTGTAAATTACTATGCAAATGTAGCAATCAATGTTCTATTCCAATTGCCAATAATTGTTGAAAACATTTACTTAAACGGCTCGGACCAGTTGTGTTTACAAATGCTACTCCTTCACATAAATGCCACAAACACTCCTGAGAACACTTAAAGTGTCTCAGGAATAAGGCAGGAATTGAACTACTGTGGTGGAATGGTGAGATTCACTATAAACACATAAGAAGATCCACAGAAATTTCTATTGTACTCGCAACAAGTACTGGAAAGCAAAATCATACCTTTAAATGAAATCTTCCAGCTTTCATACATGTGGAAATATATATGCATTCTCTGCAACCATGTGATGCAGGAACAAGTCCCTATCGAGCGCTTTGTCTATTTATCTATACCTAACTGTGAATCCATTCCATTTCAGCAGCTCAGACAAAATGCAAACCATAGCATATTATGTACTACTTGCAATTTCGATAATCGCTCCACATTACAGATACAATCACATAGCCAATACATAATACCAATGCTTTTAAGATACAATGCAGATGGTACCAAAAACAATTGCAAGCTTACTAGCTTCACACATGGGCAAGTATCACTTGGCAAGAAAACCTTCACAACAGTAGCCATAATCTACCACACAGATGCCACAACCAGTGAAGGTCACTATTAAAAAGCAATGTGGATGGTTTGAATGCAATCATACTTTCATTACTCTAAAGCAGGAATTGCCAGCAAATCTTGCAAATGCCTACTTAATATTCTTGAAAAGCAATGTGGATGGTTTGAATGCAATGATACTTCCATTACTCTAAAGCAGAGATTACCAGCAAATCTTGCAAATGCCTAATTAATATTCTTGAAACCAAAATGGACTCACTGATCTACAAAATTAGAATAACCTACTGCCCAACACCCACCAGTACATATATAATTGCAACAAAAAATAACCTTCTATTCTGTGGAAAAGGAACAATTTAGCATACGGCAACTATCCAACAAATACATCAGTTTGCCTGCTATACCATTTTTCCCCAATGACCAATGATTATAGTCACAGAAACAATAAGTGTAGAAAACACAAACTAATATTGTTTCCGACATAGTACTGAGTATGAGGGTTTACAAACTGTCCTCAGTAACCTCTGAAACCACCAACTAGTAGAATAAAGCAACAGCTGTCTAACAACGCCCATACCAATGCAAGAAATACTCAAACATCAATAACTACATCCATAGTGCTGCAAAGGCACTTCACAATAGCGAACAATGTAAATGTACCAACAAGAATGCACATGCTTGAAAACATACCCTGCAAAAATGAGAACCTGTAAACAGTTAGAATACGCCAAGTGGTATCTAACTGCAACCATAATACTTCAATATTACTTGCAGCAGTCAAACTGACAAACTCAACCTTCAGCAGCCACAGTGCTACAAACATACCCTCAACAACATCCAAACTATCAACAGTTAGAATACACCAACAGGTATCTAACTCACCCCACAATTCTGCAATATTACTGTGTAATACCACAGTACTTACAAAACATCAACAACAACCAAACGCATAGAGAAATACTGCTAAAAAGAGGAAACAGGTAGAATACGCCAACTGCTATCTAAATGCAACCATACTACCACCACTTCCAAAAGAAAATCCATACATATGAGTGTCCACAAAGTATACACATGTCTGCAATGCAATGCCATACAACATCATAAAGCACCTACCCTAACATGTTATGTTTTCTTTTATCACAGAGAATGATACAACAATTACTCCTACATTTCCACATATCATGCACAAAACCTGCATAGAACCTCAACAATACAAACAGTAAGTATACAATTATTGGTGTCATACTTCTTTATAATCTGCAAATTGCAATCTGTGCACATATTTCTGCAATCCATATACCAGTATTACAATGTTGAATGCATAGGTATATTATACTGTTCTGCTTTTAACTAGGGCCTAGACTCTTGAGTGCATAGCCTATGGTCTACGGTCTCCAGCCATGCGCCCTATACTATAGACCCTGGCCACAACCAACACAGCATAATACAGCCATGTATGCAAACATCTACCCACTTACCACAAACCATAAACATAACACAGCCACCTGATACCCTATCCACTTCAGTTCATATAGTATTGCAGTACTTACAGCCAATGGACAAACTCTTTGATGCATAGCCTCTGCACCCCAGACTCTACTAACTGCATGGAACTAATACATCATAATACAGTAAGATACTGAATAATCTGCCCGGTGGCCACAACCCAAACACAGAATGCATCCACTTCAGATCCTGTCCACTTCTGTACTCATAGTATGCCAATACATGTAACCAGTCAGCACACTCTTGAGTCCAATGAGCCAGCCGGCTGAGGCCCTGTCCATCTTTCTACACATACCATTACAGTACTTCAACCAGTGGGCACATGCATATAGTTTTCAGTACATCACCCCCGGCCATGCACCCAATACTCTACTACCTGGGCAGAATCACCACAGCATAACACAGCCATACACCCAACAATCAGTACACTGGCCACAAACCACATAAATAAGCCACCCACCTGAAGCCCTGTCCACTTATATACATACAGTATTCCAGTATGTGCAACCAGCCAGCACATTCTTCATTCCAATAAACCAGCCACCTAAGGCTCTATCCACCTCTCTACACATACCATTACAGTACTTCAATCTGTGAGCGCACTCTTGAACTCTAGATCACATAGCTTCCAGCCATGCACCTAAGACTCCAGTAGATGTTCACAATCACCACAGCATAACACACCCATGCATCCAACAATCAGTACACTGGCCACACCCCACACTCATAACCCAGCCCCCTCAGGCCCTGTCCACTTATATATGCATATTAATCCAATATGCGCAACCACTCAGCACACTCTGAACTCCAATAAACCAGCCACCTGAGACCGTATCCACTTTTCTACATATATCATTACAGTACTTCAACCAGTGGACACACTCTTAGACGCTTATATGCACCACCTCCAGCCATACACTTAAAACTATAGTAGCTAAAACAATTACATCCCATGGAATACAGTCTAATACACCCAAGAATCACAAGACAGTTCAACAAACCACCTGATACACACCCTGTCCACTTTTGTACACATACTATTATGCTACTTACAGGCAATACACAAACCCTTGGGTACATGGCCTCCAGACATACACCCAACAGTCTAATAGCTGGTAACATTGGCCATAGCATAATACAGCCATGGACCTAACAATCTATTCACTGACATAACTCACACACATAACCCAACCACCTGAGGCCCTGTACACTTCTGTGCACATAGTATTCCAGTATGTACAACCAGTCAGTACACTCTCCAAACCAATAAGCCAGCCACCTAAGGCCATGTACACTTTTCTAGACATACTACATCAAAACTGCATATACCCTCACTGATGCAAACAATAAGTATACAATTATTGGTGTCATACTTCCTTGCAATCTGCACATTGCACTCTATACACATATTTGTGCAATCCAAATACCAGTATCACAATGTTTGCATGCATGGCTGTATTATGTTGCGGTGGTTGTGGCTAGGGCCTAGACTCTTGGGTGCATGGCCTATGGAGTATGGCCATGCACTCAAGAGTCAAGGCCCTGGCCACAACCACTGCAACATAATACAGCCATGCATGCAAACTTCTGCCCACTTACTGCAACCCACACACATAACACAGCCACCTGAGGCCCTACCTACTTCAGTTCACATACTATTATAGTACTTCCAACCAATGCACAAACTCTTGGATGCATGGCCTCTGCACCCAAGTGTCTATTAACTGCCTGTAACCAATACATCATAATACAATACATTACCCAAGAATCTGCTCAGTGGCCACAATCCAAACACATAAACCATCCACGTGAAGCCCTGTCCACTTCTGTACACATAGTATTCTAACACTTCACCCAGTGGGCACACTCCTGGACTGTTGACTCCATCACCTCCAGCCATGCACCCAGGACTGTAGTAGGTGGTCACAATCACCACAACATAACACACCCTGCCCACTTGTCTACACATACCATTACAATACTTAAACCAGTGGGCACACTCCTGTACTCTTCAGTGTATCACCTCCAGCCATGCACCTACGACTCTAGTATCTCATCACAATCACTGCAGAATAACACAGCCATGCACCCAACAATCTGTACACTGCCCACAACCCACACAAATATGTCAGCCACCATTGTAGTACATGCAACTAGTCACCACACTGTTGACTCCAATAACCCAGCCGCCTGAGGCCATGTCCACTTTTCTACACATACCATTACAGTACTTAAATCTGTGGACACAATCTTGAACTCTTGACTCCATCACCTGCAGCCGTACACCCAAAACTATAGTAGCTGGCCACAAGTACCTCCCATTAAGCTACATACAGCCAATAGACAGACTCTTGAATACATGATCTACAGCCATACACCCAAACCCAAAAGTCGAGCACCTCGACAAAATCACCACAGCATAATAAAGCCATGCATCCAACAATTCATACACTACCATAACCCACACACAAAAGCCAACCACCTGAGGCCCTGTCCACTTCTATACACATAGTATTCAAATACATACAACCAGTCCCCACACTCTTCACTCCAATAAGCCAGCCACCTAAGACCCTGTACACTTTTCTAGACATACTGTATCAAAACTGCATAGACCCTCAACAATACAAACATTAAGTATACCATTATTGGTATTATACTTCTTTGTAATCTGCACATTGCATTCTGTACACATATAAGTGCAATCCATACACCACTATCACAATGTTGACTACATGGCTGTATTATGTTGCGGTGGTTTTGGCCAGGGCCTAGACTCTTGGGTGCATACAGCTACAGCCTCCGGCCATGCACCCAAGAGTCTAGGCCCTGGCCACAACCACCGAAACATAACACAGCCATGCACGCAACAATTTGCACACTGGCCACAACCCACACATATAAGCCAGCCGCCTGAGGCCCTGACCACTTCTGTACACATACTATTGCAGTAGTTGCAACCAGTTGGCAGACTCGTGGGTGCAATAAACCAGCCGACTGAGGCCCTATCCACATCTGTACACATACTATTGCAGTACTTGCAACCAGTGGGCATACTCTTGGGTGCATGGCTTCCCAAAAGTCTAGGGGCTTTCCACACACAACACAGCATAATACAACCTATACAAACATCCTCATATCATCTGCAATCCACTGCCGTACCCTAATTAAGACTGCCTGCAGTCACCACATAAACTGCTCGGCTCAGGACCTATCCTACCCTAAATAAGGTGGCCTACAATCACCACAGAAGCTGCTCGCCTGAGGCTCTATCCGCGAACTGCAGCGGTTTTCGCGGATACCGCGGACACAACACTGTCTTCTTTCACCTAAACAAATACATCAGATAAACCATTTTTCAATCCCCCACCCTTTCCAGCCCCTCTTCCCACCACCAGATGCCCCAAAGCATTTTTTCCAGCCCCTTTCGCTGCAGCACTATCTGCGGATACAACATGGTGGGCTTTCTGAAAATTATGATGCACATCACGCTTTCCTAAAGCCAATCAACGGGCGCATCATATGTCTGTGGAAATCACACATTTTTTAAGACCTGCATTTTACCTGTTTTTTTTTTAAAACTACTGGACGGATTTTCACCAAATTTACAAAAGCAGGCTTACGGTACCAAACTGCTGCTCCTGATTCAAAATTGGTGAAAATCCATCCAGTGGGTTTGGGCTGTACGTGTGAGCAAGACTTCTGACTGAATGGAGAAAAAATAATGTTGGGACCCCCCTATAACTTTGTCCCCATTGATGAAGCCTCACCAAACTTCCCAGAAGAATTCAGTGTGGCCCATATACTTGTTTTTCAAAGTTTGTTGAGGATTCATTCAGGGGGAGCAAAGTTATAAGCCTCCCATAAAATGTTCTTCCTATGAGATTAACAATTTAACCATAACTCTATATATATATATATTTTACAACACAGTCCCTTCTACTATTTTTCCCACTTTCAATGTTCTATGTACGTCCGTGACTCAGGTTGAGTCCCTCAGCATCAACTCTCGCTCAACTAACCAGTTCGCCTTCCATCCACAAGGCACCTGCAGGAACTGGACAGGAATTTCATCAAAGGGGGACCTGGCAACTGTATCTTTTTACACATATTTTGTTGTGTGCTGTTCTCCACAGGAAGCTCCACAGTCTTCTGGCTAATGCCGGGAGCAGTCAAAAGTCTGAAGATCTGGATCTGGGCCTAGTTCGATTACACCTGAACCATTCTCTGCTATGAACAAGTGCTCTAGCGGTCAACTGGTGGACATCAGACTGATGCTTGCACACTCACACACAAACTTGATTACACAGAGGACTTATACCACAATATGCATCATCTATGAGTTCATCCTACATGTCAAACTATAAAACCTATTAATGGGATGGATTAGTTAGGGAAACATGTCTACTTATAGACTACACAGGGGTTAGTACACCTTTGGCTGTCTCATATCTTTAAGGCACGCTTAAAACTACCTCTAAATGCATATACTACAGATTATAGTGAACAAAGATTGGTCTATGCAACATTGTATAGCAGGTTGCCCCATAGACCCACTGATTGGTTGGTATGCTCACACAACCTTGGACTAATTGATTCAATTATACTGAGTGCCATTGCTCTTCTGTGTCTGCAGAAAGTTGCTCACTCTACCTTGTATAGACTTTATACACTTTTAATTGTCCAATATTTGGTTCTTGCAGATGTTTTCTTCTTCTTTAATCTAAGAGAAATATGTCTCATCCATAGCGTATCCATCTGCCTACCTTTGTGCTTTGTAGCTATTCCTTACAAATAGTATACTTGATCCCAAGCCAACATACAATCCTCTTTGTTTTGCACACAAAGCTGTTCCTCCAGCATCTCCTGACTCTATAACCCGAATCTGTTTCTGAGGTAGCTGAATTGAATCTTAACACGAGCCGGTATCCATTTTTCAAGTGTGGCCGTCCTTGGCATGTTATATATTCCTCTATAGCAAGCTTCTATGTATCTCATCTACACTGCATTTCTGCATATTTACACTTATTTGACAGCAAGTTACTGTGTTTTTTTTTACATTCATGATTACTTTATCATTTGTATATGTTTCTCTTATCAGTGCAGTTACATTGTTACTCTATAGTATTTTCATGTTGTTTCAAAATGTTCTCATATAACTTTTTTATGACATCACTCTACCCACATCAGATTTCACTCAGTACTACATGATATCCAAAAGTGTATGCTGACATCCTTCCACACGACATCCACACTTTCAGTGTGTGGTTATATTCAATACAGTTGTCTGAGTGCATATCGTCTCTCGTACACTCTATGCGGTATAGGCATAACACATGGAGTCCCATATAGGGCCCTTTCTCCTGCTGCTCCAGTATGACTGTGGTGAGGGGGTGGGAGTTAGGGAAAATGCGTCCAACTGCTCGTCTACACTCCACTTCTTTTCTTCCTAAATACACGGCACCTTCTAAGGTGCAGGCGTTGCAACAAAAGTGGTGCAATGGGCAAGAAGAATGTTGATTTTCACATTTAGCATGAGCTAAGAACCTACTCTTGCCCCATGACCTTAGTTTTCCAACAAATGGAGATATATTTCTTGTTCAGACCGGAACACACTATCCTTAATGCACACGTTAAAAACAGTGTCGTAGGGGTTTGCCTCATCAATTAACTAAAGGTTAGAAGTCAACATATAAACCACACACAAAAACATATGTGCATCGCCACATGCTCTCTGCTGAAATACTGTTACTTGCATACTGTGTAAAAAAATCAGACAAAATTAAACCATGCATTAGGGCTTAATCTATTCACTAATAAATATTGGGTCCTGCACAAGAATAAGAAGATATTTAGAATTCATCAGAACGCATCCATCTGCTGCAGACAGCGTCTACTCGTTCAGCAGCATCTCATCTAAAATGAAAGGTCTTCTTTCTCCAGTCGATACATCAAGCAAGCAGTTACACTATCTCTCTCCATCAACAACACTTCCGCAAAAATAGGAAAAGTATTTTCGGAATATCAGTGGCAACACATTCACAACACAGTAGAACCCTGAATACTGCTCGGATCCCTCTTTATTCCTAAACTCTTCACTGTGTGTATATATACCTTTGTTGCAATCCTGTGTACTGTCGTGAAATAGTAAAAAATGTTACATAAACTGATATGTTTTAACTTTGTAACACTTTATTTAGCTTCAAGGTGATCTATTTCTTACATAATTGTGCTTGATGCAATCTAACTATTTGGTCATCAGTTTTATGTACAAAGTGTCTTGTATACATTTTGGGACTTCATCACCCAGAACGCACTAAGCTTTTCTCTTGTCCAGGCTTCAGCATCTGCTGTTGCTTTTTCCATCTCTTTGCAGCATAGCTTCTTTTCTATGGATGTGTCTTTTCCCCTTCTCATACCTGTCGTTAATACCCCCCGCTTATTGGCCTACAGTCACAAAGCTTAGTCTCACTGGTCTCATGGATCATCAGGCCTCTTCTCATTCCCCACAGTCTCTGTTTCTGAATCATAGTCACATGGTCTAGCGAAGGTATGTTATAGAACCACTGTCAGCCATTTTGAAATTCATTAGCATTTCTGTCTAGAGTTGTTTGGTTCGATGTCAGACGGTTTATTCCCCTTCTTTACCAGGAGTCACTGGCTGTGTTTTTCTTATATGGGCAAGAAGGTGGAAGAGGCATTGAGCCATCATGATAGAAAGTCATAGGGCCTCATTACACGGTAGGTGGTAGGGATTTAACGTTACTGGTAATGGAATACCGGTAACGTTAAATCCCCATGCTAATTACGACCCGGCTCACTGCTATTAGCGGCACCGCTAAGTACGATGCCACTAATAGCGGCCAGTCCGCAAGCGCGCGACACTCCATCCCGTAAATAACGCCATGCCGCTAATAGCACACCATCACAAGGAGAGCGGACATGCCAATAGCGGCATGGTAAAGCCCCCAAAACCCCTTACCACCATGGCGCTAATACCGCCATCGCGAACCACCCGTTAAAATAACTGTGCGGTGTTACTACCTGCCACAGTTGGCCACAATCAGCACAGGTGGAGGCAATGGAGACTGTGGCTGCTCAAAAGGAGCACATCACACCCCTTCCCACACCAAGATGGTTCCAATACTAGCAGCATTACATGGCCTGGAGGACCTGATAGCAGCGCAGCTGCAACAACAACAGGCAGCACAGAGGAGACGCAGGAGGAGGGCAAGACAGGCACAGCAAGCACCACAACGGCACCTAATCATACCACAGCGGCACCCACCAATTCCCAGGATCACAGCCAGTCCATTTAACCTAACACCTGAGCAGATACACACCCTGTACCGTCTGGACTGGGATACCATCCCCAGCATTGTGGACATGATACACCACGGCATTGTGAGCCTCATAGAAATCAGAACTGCCATCCCCCCTCTACTGAAGGTGGTGACTGTGCTCCACTTCCTGGCCACAGGCACCTACCAGCATACAGTGGGGGAGATGCATGGCATCTCCCAACCAGTATTCTCACGCACACTGAACCAGGTACTCGATGCCCTCCTGAAGCATGCACCCGAACACATATACATGCACCGGACTGCCCAGGAGATTGTAAACACCAAAGTCGGTTTCTATTCACTGGCAGGCATCCCAAGTTTCATCAGGGCCATCGACTCTACACATGTGGAGTTGGTCGTCCCACATCACAATGAAGTAGTGTACCGAAACAGGAAGCAATTCCACTCCATCAATGTCCAAATGGTATGTGACGCCAACAAGATAATCACACATTGCTGTGCCCGATTTCCCGGATCTACCCATGATTCCATGGTCCTGCGGAACTCAACTATCCCACGCTACATGGAGCGACAAACAGGACAGCGTTCGTGGCTATTTGGTGAGTAGCAGGCCAAGCACATGGCAGTGTGCGTGAGGGGGGAGAGATAGATACTCCAACTGGGTGTGCGTGGGGGGGGAGAGATAGATACTCCAACTGAGTGTGCATGTGGGGAGAGATAGATACGCCAACTGGGTGTGCGTGGGGGGGGAGAAATATATACTCTAAGTTGGTGTGGCCTGTAGTCAATTGTCCAAATGCGCATACAGATGTAAGCCAATGAAATGAACAGGCCACACTTGAGGTGAATAGTAACAGGACGCCATTCCTTCCCCCATATAGGTGACGCCAGCTATACCCTGAAGAGGTGGCTCCTCACACCTCTACGGAACCCACAGAACAGGCATGAAGAGGAATACAATCGTGCGCATACCCGTACCCGCATCGTGATCAAGCAGACTTTTGACCTACTGAAGTCACGGTTTAGGTGCATTAGCAGGTCTGGTGGCGCTCTCCTGTATGGCCATGAGAAGGTGGCCAAGATCACCATGGCATGTGTCATGCTGCACAATATGTGTATCAGACGGAATGTGCCACTGCCCCTGACGTTGAAATAGAATCACCTGATGAGGATGATGATGGTGATGAGGATGGAGGTGAAGGGGATGCAGGTCATGCAAGAGGGGATGGCCAGGAGGGACGTGCTGTGAGGCAGCATCTGATCAACCAAATATTCTGAGTAACAAGTTCTCGTACTGTCACCTGGATATGGCTAGTGGTGCACTGGTGTCTGTTTGTTAGCTCACAATGGACCCTGGCGTCAATAAATCAAACATACACAATGAAGAAATCCAGGCCTGTGTTTTGCTCTGTATTTATGAACTCAAACAGGAAAATGTGCATGTACCCAAACATCCCACCACCCTATCCCCCCAACCCCCACAACTGTCCCATCACACCCTACCGCCCACAACTGTCCCATCCCACCCTACCCCCACCCCCCACAACTGTCCCATCACACCCTACCCCTCACCCCCCACAACTGTCCCTCATGTGTCTTCCCCAATTTTTGCATCCAGGCATGCACGTGGAAGCATGGATATTCACTCCCTATTGGTCATTGCCTGATCCAGCATTTGGAGGCTGCCGGAAGGAGCGCCTGGTGGTGCGTGCGGAGCGTCGGAGTGGGCTTGTCTGCCGCGAACCGGCAGACGAAGAAGTGGCAGACTGTCCTGGTGCTGGTGGTGGTGGAAATTGACGGTCCATTGCATCCGCAATGCGTGTGAGGACCTCACGAACTCTGATGAGCTCCCCACACAGCCTGTCTGTTCAGGTCTCCATACTCTCCCTGGAGTGCCTGGATGTCTCCCCAATCTCTGCCCTGAGACGGGCAGTCTCCGCCACATGCTGACCAACCAGCACAGTGAGACCCTGTTGCCGCTGGATGATGCTGGCCAGGTCAAGGGCAGTGTCGGCCTCTGGTGGTGTGGCTGCTGTGCATTGTGATGCTGGCAGGTGTACAGATGGAGGCACCGGGGGGCTACTGAAGGATCCCATGGTCTCAACACCAGTGATGTTGGAGCCAGGTGTGTGATGGGGTGATGGCTCGGGGGTTCCAGGTGGGCTTGGGGTGTGCATGCCCAGCTCGAATTCAGTTGGGTCCTCCACATCAGTTAATGGTGCGGTGGCTGCCGCCTCTCCTGCCGAACTAGCAGTAGCTGAGGGTGGTCCCTCGGTGGCTGTGAGTGGTGGTGGTGAGTGAACCTCCTGAGGTAGGGCTGTTGGGTTTGGTATGGCCTTGGCAGTGGTGCTCGAACGATGTTTGGAACTCTGCAAATGGAGCCTTGCACCTTTTCCCCTTGATGTCGTGGGCGTGTCCTCGGTGGGCTGTGGCCTTTTCTTCTTCTGCGCAGGGGGTGCCTGGGATGCATCCTCACTGTCTGTATGTGACCCTGTCAGGGATAAGAAGGAGGATGGCATTGGTTAGGATTCGATGTACTTAATGCAGGATACATCATCAATGCAGTTGTGGGCATTTGCAATTCATTGTGAAGGGTGCAGGTGATGTGCCAGTTCAGTGGCTCATCCATGCAGTGTTGTGTGTGGCACTTGGCTCTGTTGATGCGTGCATGTGTGTGTGTTTGGGTCTGGCACTGACATGGGCAGGGTGGGATGCATGTGTGGATGTATGGCCATCCATGAGGTGAGCCTGGGCTGACATTTGTGGGGACTTGTAGATACACATTGCATGCTTTCATCAGTACACTTACCTCGATCCGACGTGTCTGCCACGCCATGCTCCATCCTCCCGACTCCCTCGATACATTCGACTCCGATCAGGTTGGCGCATGTCTCCTCCCATTCCTTTAGCTTGATTGGCGACCCAGATCCGCCAGCGGTGGCATTGTTATGATTCTCTGCCAGGATCATTCTGACCCGGAGTCTCCGGTCATCCCATCTTTTCCTGCACTCACGTACATTGCGGGTGCTGGTGCCCACGGCACTTATTTTCATTGCCACTTCGGCCCAGATAGCCTTTTTCTTAAGGAGGGTCTCCCACTGCATGTCGTTAGCGAAGACCACTGCAGCATTGTCTGCTAAGGTTTGGGTCAGCATGAGTAACTCCTCATTAGAAAACTTTTGTTTCCGCTGGTGGTCAGTTGTTTTTTTCAGTGCCTTGGGCATGGTAAGGGTATTCCAGTAAATCTCAGACAGCAAAGTACCACAAACAGGTTCAGGGGGCAGAGGATGGCAATGGATTGTGTTTTTATAGATGGCCGCCGTGCTCTTTCCCATTCCTGTGCGATGACGCTATTTCCAGTTCCGCAATTTAACGGTCACCGCTAATAGCAGTGACCGCTATTTGCATGCAGCGTGAGGGCGGAGGTGCTATCTGCACTTTCGTCGAGGGCGGTAAGTGACTTTTTGGGGTCTTTAGCGGCATGGCGGTTGGGTCATTACCAGCATGGCGCTATGCTCGTGCCCGCGTATTCGTAATGGTGCGTTATTAGCGCCCTCTTGCGAGGGCGGACACGTTAAGAGCGCCATGCCGGTAATTGTGGATTTTTACCGCACAACGTGTAATGAGGCTAATAGTATTTTATTTCCAATTTGCGCTGTTATTGGAAAAAAGCTAATCTATAATAGAATTACAGAATGCAAAGGATGAATGCGGTCTAGAATGACAATGTAGGATCTTTTGGATTGGTGTTCCTGGTGGTCAGGTGATATATGTGTGTCCCATTGGTGAGATATCATGGTCATCAGTAGACTTGGCCCATCAGGTGGCATCTGGATGAGCCCCATTTTAATAGGCAGATAAATCAACAACTGTTTTGGCCTCTGATAAATCATACAGATTACACAGCCCCAGTCCTGTGGCATAATTAGTACAGGTATTTTGTCTTGTAGTCAGATGCAAAGAACACGCTAACACATTAATCAAATTAAATAACGTGCTTAATACGGGGGACCAGTCTCTGAGCGCAGGACTGGGATTCAAACCTGTGTTGCTCTGTGTTGTCTTGTCAAGACAAAAGATTGCTCCCAAGCTAATCCAATTAAGGTGTCTAATGTCCTACAGAAATGCAGAACATGCCACTGGACAGGCACCTCCCTCCATGTTCTTGAGAGGATGAAACTTGAAAATGCAACTCTATAGGAAAGCCAAAGGGATTTCAGACCCAAACATATTCGGACTGTGGCACGATCCGTTTTAAATCAAAACTATACATTGGATGATAAACAGGTGGCTGGGAACAAAGCTTGCTTCGGGCCAAATAGGAACATAAGTATGATTCTCGGCAGCAGTAAATGACGATCTTGCATTGACCAGCTGGGAGGACCAAATGACCATGCACCACACACCATCTCTCCAACAGAAGACCCTATCTCAAGTGTTCCTACAAAGCTAAATATTAGGCTGCTGCATAAATCATCATATTCACCCATCTATCCATCCATCTATCCATCCATCCATCCATCCATCCATCCATCCATCCATCCATCCATCCATCCATCCATCCATCCATCCACCCACCCACCCACCCATCCATCCATCCAAACAAACATAGATCACGTGCAAGAAGTGCAGACTCCTCAGCAATCCAAGGAAAAGGAGGATGGGTTGGTGTTGAACATCCTGCTCTAGATACAATCATAGAAATAATAACTGAAACCTATAGAAATGGAGCAGCATAGACTAAACACCATACCACCAACATCTGACATGTGTGCCCAGCTTGTATTTACAACCCACAGAAGCTAATGGAGGTATACAAATGCTTCCAACAAAAAAACACAAAGGACAATTTGTACAAAGATGGCAATAAAAGCTTAGTTTGGAAGACTCTGATCTATGTTTAAACAGTGTGGTGCTTTAGGTTTTCCATGCAAATGCAACCCTGCTGCCTGTAATGTGACAGCTTTCTTATTGCTTATTGGACCACTCACATGGATATCTTCATGTTAAGGTAAATCAGCAGTTGCACCTTGAAGAACAGCAACAGACTTGCACAGACATCTCAATTAGTCCAAGGAATGAGCCCCCAATGGTTTTGTGGGAAATCACTGTACAGTCAGCCAATCTTTCCAACTCTTTGTTCAGTTTTCAAACCAAAGATTGGGGCCTCAGAGATCCTATCACAAAATGGCAATATTGCATTTGCTGTTATTCCACATTATAATTGAAGAATGAGCTTCTTGCAAGTTCAGCCTTGTAATTATTTCTACATGTCCTTTCTGCAAACTGCTGAAAATAACCTGACCAAAATGCACACAAAAAAGACACACTCACACCATGTGCAATGGTCACAGTACAACCCATTGCTAATATTCAATGTATTGAGCTAGAGCTTAATGAGCTTTTGTAGAGACATAAAGCTTCCAGGGCATTACCTGTGGAAGAACAACCTGCCCATTAGGGGCAGGCATGTAGAAAAAAGGTATAATGGCCATTGAAAAGCCATGATTCCAGCCCACAATGCAAGTGTAACAGGCAGTTCTTGCAGGGAAAGAGCACCACGAAGTACCCCTATTTTTCACGGGGATAACCCGGCTGTTGACTGGTAACTCGATAAATGGAGAATATTCACTCGTTGGCTGTGCCCCATAGTCACCACCTAAAATAAATAGCAGGAAAACACTGGTCTAACTTTCTCTTTGGGCAGAAGCTGATTATAGGCTGTGCAAAGATTTTAAAAATTGTTTTGTTCTGGGGATATATTGATCTCAGTGTTTCTCACTATGCTGGTTGTCCTTACACTGTTTTCCGTTTCAGCAGCAACACTTTGTCACTAGCTGGTTGACAGTGCTTTATTGCCTTACGGTTGTTAATGCTATACACACTGATATTAATGGTACATATGGTGATCCATTCTTGTATGAAATGTATATCATATTCAGTGAAAAAAACCTTGTTAAATGGACATTATGGTTAAGTTGCTCTACTAAAAACCTATGCAATTCAGTGAAAAAAACTTTGTTAAAGGGACGTTATGGTTCCACATAAAACCGGAAAACCCTTGAAATGTGCCAGTTATTGTATGCTAAGCAACCATAACTCACACCGTGAGTGCGCTGTTAAGACTAACAACCAAGACATCAAAGATGACATCACAAATGTCATTGATGACATCACTGATGACATAACATGTCTGCTCCCTCTTTTTTCCTTTACTGACGTACCTAGGCCAGTAACAGTCAGGAACAAAAAAATCATATACTCAAAATTCATATACTCATAATTCATGTTCAAGTACTATATTTGTAGAGTTATACTTCAAATATGTCCTTACAGTAATTCACTTGGAGCGCACTCACAGCATATAAACATATACATAGGGGAAAACACAGATTTGCAGGAACTTTTTGAGCCCTTTCTTGGTGTTCGATGTGTCCGCGACCAGTGCGGGTGTCCACGAAGCGCGCTCCTGCACCCCTATAAAAGGCCACACCTCAAAGCCGATCCTCATTCTGCTTTTGGATTTCCAAGATTTACAACAGGAAAATTGTGCAGGTTGCTGTTCTTGGTTCCTGGTTATTAACCTTCCAGATGGCATCCCAAATTGCTTCTACTGCTACTGCCTCGGCATCAGCACCTCCACCCCCTCCACCACCATCACGTCCCCAAGGGCCCCCCTTTCCCCTCCTTTCCTTGTGTGTGGAAAATAAATAAATATATAAAACAAAAAAAGGCTCTTTTCAGAGCCGCCTTTCATAGTTTAAAAATAGAAGTGACAAATAAATAGTGCAGGGCCCTGTGCATTTTTTAGAAAATGTTGGGCGCTGCCCTATCAGAATCATTGCACTTTTCTATAAGGAGAAGTGGTGGCTCTGAAAAGAGCCGTTTTGTGGTGTTTTCTTGTGTTTCAAAAACTTCAAATGGTCAACATCTACTGCAAAATGGAGTCTGTAATTCCAAAAAAGGTTGTAAAGGTTTTTTATATTTCGTAGAAAAATCTTATTGCTGGCATAAGTAAGATGTACTCTATCTCTGCGAAAAATATGTTTTTTATTCTGAAAAGAGGACATACCAACATCTCTTAAAAAGGCACAGACAGCCTTATTAACATTGCGCCTTGCTTTCTCCATCAGTGGACCAAATGAAAAAGAACGCAACCACATTTGTCTCTGCGCAATACGGGAAAAAATTACTCTGGAGTTTGGACACATGTTCATGACTTTCCCAAGTCCTTCTTTCATTACAAATTGCAAAGAGATTCCAGACACATGTCCTAAACTGTTCCCTCCACAATGAATAGTAATAGTGTCTTGATGACGCTGTGTCACCAAAGAAGCACAGAGAGGTACCAAATCCACCCACTTCATTCCACGCACTCCATGCCAGTTCACTTCCATATGAGAGAATCCAAGATGTGCAGCCACTCCACAGTGATCTGCATGCACCTCCAACCAATTTATCCAAGAATCTCCCAAAATCCAGACAATCTGCTTTCTGAAACACACAGCCATAGCTATCTGCTCTTCTCTCAGGAAAACTACCTACTGACAAACTCTCTTCTTACAGAACACACCCAGTAAACCTTCTTAACCAATCCCTTGCTCTGCTCAGTCTCATTTGCATGCCTCTCAACCCCAAAATCCCTGAATGTAATACGCGCTGTCCGCAGATAACCGCAGTGTCCATGGACAGATCGAAACATCTGAGCGTGGGGAATGCAAATGTAAATAGTGTGCCCTATTTCTCCTTTGCGGTTGGCTCTGAAAAGAGCCTTTTTTGTTTTTATTACAGATCCTTCAGAAACACCTTTTATTTAGTATTTTTTTCTTTTTTTTCTTATTTTCCTCCAGAAATCTTCACATTAGCTTCTTCAAAGCAACCCTTATGTTCCAAAACAGCATGGCCTTTCCCATAAAAGATAAAGAAATGCCATATTCTTTAAAATAAACAACATTACCAGAATCAATGTTCTCATTATTACAAAAGAACATTCCAGAATCAATGTTCTCATTATTACAAAAGAACATACCAGCTCTAAGCATGAAAGCAAACATGCCTCGGTGGATTGCACAACTAGCAATTTTTTGCTGAGGACAAAAAACAAAACTATTGTCCCATACTGCCCTAGGTAACAAAGCAAAGAAAATAACCTTGGCATTTGCAAGGACTTTCATGATTGCCTGAACCAAGTTTTGCAGATCTTGCAACAAAGTAGGGGCACTGACATAGCCCAAATGCACAGCACCACAGTGCAGGACAACTACATCTGGACTATTGATATGATTATATGATAGGTTATTTAGAACGCGCTTAATACCGAGAGGTTTCTAAGCAGGGACCCGGGAATCGAACCGGTGTTGTTCTGTGTGATCTTGCTTCCAAGGCGAGCACGTTGCCTCTGAGCTATGCTCACGGGACAATTTTTGGGAGCACATTTTAAACAAATTCTCTTTGGATTTAATTTTATTGACAATTGAGGAATTAGCCAAATCAGTCAATAACCTTCAACAAGAAATAAATGAGGTATCAAATCAACTATCCAAATTGAAAAAGAAAACCGAATTGGAAAAAATTCTAGAAGACACTAACACCAAACTTGAGGGTTATAAAAAAGACATCGAACAACGTAAGATTAGGAAATGTAGAAGAGATACATTGGACTGTGCGAGAGATATGGTCTACACCTGGCAAGAGTTTTATTCCAATAACAGGACTCCACAGAATAGACCACCAAGACAACCTCAGCAGCCAAATAACAATATGGACAGTAGTGAAGTAACAAGTGGTGAATTGGATAACAGACCAACAACAAGTGAGGATACGGGAGCTACACAACCTACAGAAGGATCAGTATCAGGACCGTCAACAAGTGTTCCACAGATACCTTTTTTAGGAGGCACAAGACAAGAAGAGGAAAAAAGAAAACTCTAGCAGAAAAAGAAATAAATCAAAATGTGGTCATCAACATCTCTTCCAAACCATTGACTATGACTCAACTAGAGACATTGAATTTGGGAATTTCATTCATACCCACTACAAATACCTCCTTCTTTGAGGAAGAAGTAAATCTTTTTAAATTAATATGCAAAATGGAACTGAAAGTATTTTTTAACAACATTGAGGATAACCTCAAACCAACAAGTAAACACAAATATCTTGAACGAAAGAACAAAAGTACCTTTCATCCACAAGTGAATCATCGATTGATAAATCTATTTAAATAAAAGACAACCAAAGATCTAAGACGTATTAAATACGAACCATCAAGACTAGCAACATCCGCAAACATCAATTACTGGTGATCAAACAACTAGCAGAGGACAATACCTTGACTTTAAAACAAGCGGACAAAGGAGGAGCCCTTGTGTTAATGGACACTACCTTATATACCCAAAGATGTCTGCAACTCCTCAATGATATCAGGACTTACTTACCACTAGATGGTGACCCAATTTCGAAGATCAAAGGCCTCATCAAAAACATAGTAGACAAAGCTAAAGATATGGACTGGATTAGTGAGAAAACAGCTGTTTTTCTCATTCAGAAACATCCAGTCCCTCCGGTTTTCTACGGATTACCAAAAATAGATAAAAATAAAGAAGACCCCCTTTTCGAACAATTGTAGCTGGAACAGACAGTGTGTTCCAACCTTTAGCAATTTATCTGGATACTGCACTACAGCCTTTGGTACAAAAAAACAAAACTTATTTGAAGGATACGACCCACTTTCTGAGCATAATCAACACACTTAATCTAGATGAGGAAGAACTTATTCTATTCACGATGGACGTAAATAGTTTGTACACCTCAATCCCTCATAAAGAAGGCATAGAAGGCATGGAATGGTTTTTACCTTGGAATCAACAAGTACAGATACAAAGAGTCTTTGCCATAGAACTCATTAATATTATCCTTTACAACAACTATTTCAGATACAATGGTCAATATTATTTGCAAACCTCCGGAACATCGATGGGCTCATCAGTGGCCCCATTGTATGCTAATATCTTCATGCACCAATTTGAGACTAAATTTGTATTAGAAAACCACTATGGAAAGACAAGGTGAAATGCTGGAGACGCTACATAGACGGCATCTTTGGGAACTGGAATGGCACTGAAAGCAAACTAATAAAATTCTGGGAATCCCTAAACAATTACAACGACAGGATCGGTTTCACTATGGAGATCGGTAGACCGGAGGTCAATTTTTTGGACGTCACTATTGAACGATCAGGGAAAACACTCAAGACAAAGATATTCAGAAAACCAACAGATGTAAACAGGTGCCTTCATCATAGCAGCTTTCACCCAAAACATCTAAAAGAAAATTTACCCTACACTCAACTACTAAGACTCAAGAGGATAACGTCAGACCAGGCTACTCTACAGAATGAATATGACATCATGAAACAGAGATTCTTAAAACGAGGGTACCCAGCAGAAACGGTAGATAAAGCAATAGTGGGAACCAATTTACAAAAAAGAGAAGAGCTCCTCCAAGGCAACACAAAGAAAGAAACCAAAAGTTTAATACATGCGTTGACATACTCAAGTCAAAGTTTTCAAGTTAAGAGGATCATCCATACAAATTGGGATCTAATAAGAACAGACAATACCCTTGAAGAACTCTTTTCAGATCCCCCGATGATGGCATATAAACGGGGGAGGAACATCAGAGACCAACTTATGAAAGCTGAAAAACCAAAAATACCAACACAGACCACTCTAACTAAACAGAAAACAGGAACATTCGCCTGTTTACATTGCCACCATTGCAATAATATCATAAAAGGAGACCATGTGAGACATCGAAACACAGGCAAAAATAACTTTGAGAGAATATGCAACATGTGATACAAAGAATGTGGTATATGCGATCCGTTGTCCTTGTAGAATGTATTACGTTGGAAAAACCAATCAGAAAGTGAAAGAAAGATGGACAGAACACAAGTCCAACATAAGAACTAAAAACGTGCAGTCACCTATCTACAGACATTTCCGTGACCAAAAACATAATATTTCACAAATGAGAAAGGTAGTCCTGGAAGTAGTCCATCCCTTACCAAGAGGAGGTGATCTTCAAAAACTTTTAGCACAAAGAGAACTCTATTGGATCCAAAAGTTACAAGCTATGTTCCCTCTGGGGCTAAATGAGGATTACTACTTAGGTCCATTTCTGTAAACATGTAGGCATGTCTGTAAACATAGACATGGCATCTCTTCTTTAGTGTCCTCCTTATGTTTTAATTTGAATTTTAATTTGAATTAGAATTAGACTAAACTATACCTCATTCAACTAAACAGGATTAAAATCCTATATTCACTTTGGTTAGAGATCCAGAAGAGATACATAAGAAATTACAATCTCATGACTAGACAATAAGAATGTACACCCCCTAGTGGGTCAGATGAAAAGTTACTTAAATCTACTGTATGTACAGACAATGCTATTGTTTTTATGCTATTGTTTTTAATGCAATGGGAGCCTCTTTTGAATTTTCTATGACAAACAGCCTAATGCCATTATTATCGTTTTTTTCTATTTAAATTCCCCTTTCCTTTTTTTATCTCTCTTTTAAATCTATTTTTAGCTCATCCATTTATTCATATTTATTCTTTTATCTTCTCCTAGTTGGGGGTAGGGCACACACAGCTTCTCGCTTAGCTCACATTTCCATATCAGACTATATTCACTACCACCAGTTCATAATTATTTCCACCTTACCATGCATTGGATGTTTAGATGTATAGCTAATACATATTGGCATTCACTACCCGGATAGAATTTTAGGCGTATCTCCTATAAAGGTTGAGACACCTTTTTCTCAGCATTTAGACACAGGCACATACAGGTAAATAAACAAAATGGCTGCGGTGTTACGTCACCCGCGACCGCTCTCACATCATTAAAACCAATCAGACAACAGGGCCGCGGTGTGACGTCATCACGCGCATGCGCAGGTGACGTCACCCGTGACTATAAATACTCGATCCACTCCGATTTTTCACTCGGAAGCGGATGGAGAGTCTCGGGTAACAACTACATCTGGGAAACCTGCTTTTCTGCTTTTCTTCATCTCAACTTGTAAGTATGGCTACTCAGCTACCACATTGAGCCTCGCAGCCAATGTTCACCCTTTTTCTTAATACACCTTGCTTTCTCTTTTCTTAAATTACTAGATTGGAACATCCTATCCACAGAGAAGCCTTAGATGACTGCCTGTGGAGTCCTACATTTCTTTTACAAGTAAGATCTATTCTATTATCTCTTGCACTAATGAATCCCATTATACCACATTTACTTCAATATTTATCATATAATCTATAAACTCTATTACAACCTATAGATTTTTTTTAAGTAAGTGCCTTTAGTAAATCAGCACTTAGCCCAGTAGATCAGAACTATTTTTATACAACCGTTTAGGTTAGTATTCAAGCCACCATCCAAAATGTTGCTATTATTAGGAAGTAATGGCATATTCAGGATAAGATTGGTTTGTCCTTTATCTTAATAGGCTCCCAGCATTAGCTAATCTCTTAATACATTTTTCTTTTGAGCAATGTAACTGATCCTGAATTTAAAGAATGAAGTAATGATGTACATAGAAACATATATATGGGCTTCTAACTCATTATTGAAGAACCCTGTTTTCTGCCTTAAATGTACATATGAATATTAATATGAATATTAGATTATTAATTTGATTTATTTTTTCTTCAGTGTTTATACTTAATGTAAAGAATACAGAACAGATTGCCCCTGATGAAGAGTGAAAATTGATACTCGAAACACGTTGGGCCAGATTATACTTGGAATGTTTTTTTGTTAAAAATCTGAATAAATTACTGTTTTTCTGATAAACAGATGAATTGTCAAGTATTAATTGAGACACTTCAGAATATTTTGCAGTCATAGCAAAGCATCAAAACTTACTAAACATAAGAACCAAACCCTGTAAAAAACAATAAGGTTACTATTTGTACCCTTAAAAACTCTATACGGGCCACGGCCCTTGTTGATAGTGTGCAGGGGACGCGGGTTTCCTTAATCAGGAAACCATTTGTTCAATGTATTTTTCCCAGCCTACATACCAAGGCTGAGCACATCTCCCCTGCACCTCAAATTGTACTCAATTGTCCAACTAATTACTCAAAGCTATTCTCCTATATTCAAAAAATACAAATGAGGACTAGGTGTGCATGATGATTATCAATCTTTTTACAATTTGTGCCCTACCCATATCCTGACAAACTTCCAAAATTGCCTGCAAATGAAAACCAGGCACGGTACTCCACACCACCTCCACTCCTTTTACATCAAAATTCTTTGCCGCATTCCTACATTTAGCATACTGCTCCAAACTAACAACAAACATATATCCGAGCACATACACCCTGACTTTCTCCACCTCTGCCATCGTCACTACACACAGCGTCTTTCAACACAAACCACAACCTCAACATCTGATTGGCTGATCCCTACAGTCCCTTTTCCATGCTGGATTTGCTGAGAAACCCCAGATGTGGCATGCCCTGTCTGCGGACAACCGCAGTGACCACAGGGCATGTAACACTGGGGCAGCCCTTCTACCCTTTCCATTTCACTCTCTGCACCCTCCCTTATTGGCTACTGTTAAGCAGTCAGACAATCATCCACCAATCACATCCAAGAACTCTACATATAACTCTATCATCACAGATCAGCACTTTATGATTGATCACTCTCAGTACAATTCAGCTGTGACTGCAAAGGACCTACAACAACAACTGCTATAAAACTCCCCAAGACTTCTACTTGCAGATTCATGCATATCCACATGCATGAACACAGACTACATGTATGAATATTTTCTACACAGTAAATGTACAGCTCTTCTAGGAATACAATACATGCTGGGAGCATAGCTCAGCGGCAACGCGCATGCCTTGGAAGCAAGATGACACGAACCAACACAGGTTTGATCCCGGGGCCATGTTTAGAAACCTCTGGGTGGTTAAGTGTGTTATAAATATCCAACTAAGATAAAATAATCACGCAACTAAAAATGAAACAATTCCTGTAACAGCGCCTCGATGCCTGCGGCTGTGTGAGTGCTTATAAAATAAATAAAAACATAAACAGAGTGACTGCCACTTACCCTGTAAATACTGTAAAATGAACTTACTATCATTTCTCCCATCTGCTATGATGAAGTGTCAATTGCAAACCTTTCTGTTCTCCAAATTTGTGTTTACACACACACACCTATCTAAAAAAATATTATTTCATATTATAAAATGGGAGAAATACAAGTATAATTATAAAAATAAAAAAATAACAATGTCTACATTAACAAAAGTGCTATAAACACACATATTCAGTAACTTCTTCCTTTTACAATTGCAGCGAAGTCCACTCTCCTGAAAAGCAGCAGCGTCTGAAGTCGAAGGACTTAGAGGAAACCTACTCTTTCCATACAACAAAGTAATACAATACTAATATAATGTTCTAACCGTTACTCAAACACAGTAGCATTTTAGTATTGTAGAACAAACACGTGTATTAACTCTTTACCATTAAATGTAGTATGAGTGCTTCCCCTTACCAGTTCCATACTTTATATTGTCATCTGAAGCCCAGTATAGTAACACACAAATACAAGAATAGCCTCCCCAACTTGATATAGTTGCCCATTGCACAATCACAGACCTCCAAAATCATCCTTACCATCATACTCAGGCACTCATGCACAAAGCACGCATACACTACACAACAGTCAAACCCACACTTTCTTTTTTTCTCCAACAGACCCCAAAGAATCCCTACCAAAAAGCAACTCTGTAGAAAGGAACGAAGAAGTAGAGCAAATCAAAATAAAAGTGTCCAAAATAAACATCCATCTCTAGCAGATTTTATACTAAAGGTTCAAACAAAACAGCTAATACAGTCATTAAGTGAAACAAAACAAGCTTCCAGTACAGGAACTTTCCCTCCTCTATCAAAATGTAAAACGAAACAGAAAGTGATTTACAAGATGTCAGCAACCACTACTGCTAACTTTGCACCTATAAATCTTGATGTAGTGGTAAGAAAGCATACCAAAAAAAATATTTTACAAAACATTTTCCGCCTCAGAGTCCTTCAGAAAAACAGAAGAGAAATCATGCACAACTCTCAAAAGGAAGTTATTTATTTTAGCTTTAAACAGAATGAAACCACTAACAAAACTAACTACTAAACTACAAAAAAGACTTCTCAATAAATGGAATATCAACAAAAATAGCTTCTTAAACATCTGTGGAGGCGAATGGAGTCACACCACAACCACAGAACCATATTTGAATGAAGAAGCATATAAACAAAAGCAAACACACCCAATTGCCTTACATAGCAGTGGACGAGGGAATGAAAACCTAATAACACCATTATGGAACAAGAAACTCTGCTCACAAAAATATCCCCAGACAACTCAGTATCACCTCTCCATTCTACTGAACCAAAACATCCAGTCTACAAATGGCTGTGCACATCAATGTGTAACATTGCCAAAAAATCGTTTCAAAAGCACCTTCCATCATATCAAAATGATATCAACACATCGTTCATCTATAGGAAATCTGGTCCAAAAACTGTACAATGCTAAAAGTCCTGCTTTAGCACTAGCCAACTTAAATAACAATCTTCTGCATGGTACAGCCAAACAACTACTCGAAGAAATAGAACATATCCAGAGACAATATTTTGGAATTGAAAGCCACTTACAAAATGCAATAGATGTACAACAAACTAGCAACTACTGTACAAATAGAAACCTTCTATTAAACACATACAAAAAAGAAATACTAAAGTTTGAAAGTACCTCAGCTGAAGTATCAAACCATGTGTGTGTGTGTGTTGCTATAGGACTTTTTATAAAAGTAGCACAAAAACTGTAGACATAATGTACAAAATAGAAGACAATGAAGATTCCAAATGGTTCCAATTAGCTCTCTACCTTATAGCAGAAAACAAATTGACATTACTGACACCTTAACACTTTGCAATTACTGCACTGCAAAAGTTGACAACAACTAAGCCCCTTCACGTGCTATCACAAATAACTTGGAATTATTCCCACTACCAAAATCCCTACAACAACTAAATTTATGAGAGCATCATATTCAAACAGTGCACCCATTTCAAGCAATAATATGCCTCCAACCAAAAACAGCAAACTTACCTCCCTCTGAATTAGTGAAAGGCATTTGTGGCAAAGTAGTTTATTTACAATTAGATCTCAAAGAAAATGTACACACTCTAGGAGTGCATCGGCCAATAAATCAATCTTTAATTGTCTTAGTAAATGGTGTACCTACAAAAGACAAAAGAATTGGCAACAACTCGTGGACTTACATAAAGTTAGACAAGCCCTGCAATATCTAAAAAAACAACAATGAATGCTACAAAGAAATTAATATTGAAGAAGACCTGAGAGAAACCATTGAACTAATTCAAGAGTTACCAGAAACTGGTCAATTTGAACTTCTAAATCCTGCTACAGAATCCAATATTTTAGACCATTATACAATTCATCCTTTACACTCTAAAGACACTATAGAAGATGCACTGGAAACGTACCAAATGCGACAAGCCAAAGGATCTCCAATCAAATTATGGGAAAAAAGTATAGAAGTACATGCCTTTCCTCTACTCTTTCCTACTGGAAAAGGAGGAAGGTACGATGATAGACCCACACAGATAACAGCATCAGAATATTGCTCTTTACGCATGTATTCTGACGACCCCGGATTCAGACACCAAGTGGAATACATATTCCACCTTCTCTTTGAAAGTAAACAAGCAACTCTATGCTATGGAGTTGCACACACATTCAAATCAGGGACCCAATTTCAAAATATGTCAGCTACGCAATTATTACAAAAAGTTCAAGAAAAAGATGAGGTTTTACGGTCAAGTATTCCAAATCTTTTAGCCCATCCACTTGGTTTGTTACATTAAGTTGTGCAGAATATGCATTGGAAAATGTACACAATGTCCTACGCATAGCAAACAAAAATAAAACAAACATAGATATTAAAACACCAGGAGAACTTTGCTCTCTAGATCCTGTAAATGTATCAAGATATTTCCATCATCGCTTCATTGCTATGCTACACTTTATTTGTAATAACACTGTTCCTCCCCTCTGAGAAGTTCAACTCTTCTTTTGGAGAAAAGAATACCAAGCCATTGGAGCACCACACATCCACATGATATTAAGGATTAAAGATGCCCCTAAATTTTATCAGGACAATGATGCCACTGTTTTGTAGTTCATCCAAAAATATGTCACTTGTGAAATCCCTTCACAAACAACACATAGTGACCTTCATGCACATATTTTACAATTTCAAAGACACAAATGTGGGAAATATTGTCATCTCAAATATATAATAAAAACAGAAATACTACTCCAAATGCCGCTTTGGTTTCCCTAGAACAGTTTCAGCAACAGGTCAAGTAAACAACTTCATGTCTTCAGTCAGACATAGTCTCAAAGGTAAACCACATATGAACACATATTAAATAAAAATACAGAAGAATCAAAATACATCAATGATTACAATGCAATCAAACCCTCCTATGGAATGCAAACATAGATGTGCAATACATTGCACACAGTTCCACTGCAGTTGCACGATATGTCACAGCCTACTTAACCAAAACAGAGAAAACAGAGCTTCAGGACCTCTCGGATGACATATCATCTGATAAAACATTGTCAAAAAAAATGTACAGCTCAGGCGTAAAATTGCTCTCTCATAGAGAATGTGGCTGCTATGAAGCTGCAGACCATTTAACCGGTATTGCCTTGTATGGAAAATCTGACAATATAGTATGGCTAAGTCTTGGTCCTGCTAAATCTAGAAAAAGAGTTCTCAAATCATATGGGGACATAGAAACAATACCCAAAAATGATCCCAACAGCCAAGACATTTTGAAAAACAATTTACTAGACACATACTACCCGAACAGGAGTACCACTATGGAAACCATGTGTCTTTACCACATAGCCCAAAACTTCACATACAAAAATAATGTTAAACCAGATGAAAAGAAAGGTAGATACAGAGTTGTAAATTGTGAAGGCAGCTTAGTTAAACTTACCAAACGCAGCTTAATTAATCATATCAAATTGTAATTTAAAACTCCTCAACATAAAGAACTGTATTACATATCCCTGCTACAACTTTTTAAACCATGGGGAAAAGAATAAGAGTTACTGGATACATATGACCCCTATGAAGATGCTTTCAAAGCAATGAAAGCACAATAAACAATGTAAACTTTACACAGTACCAAACAATGTTGCACAGTGAACAGCAACACGAAGAAGAACTCCAGGCCCAACTACAAGTGGACACTCCTGACAGTAGTCAACCTTCTATGACAGGAAGCCAAGAACCACTTGGACACCACTAATAGCAAATGAGGCAGAATTAGCCATGATAGAAGTAGAAAACACCATGTGTCAGTATGAACAAGCTACAGAAGACTTTGCTGTACTGAAATCACAAATGAACAATGAGCAGCGTAGCATTTTCCCAGAAATAACAAAACAAATTGAACATGGTGTGGAACATGAAAATACAATCTGTACCTGCCAAGACTACAAACCTATACTGCTATACGTGAGTGGTCAAGCTGGTTCAGGCAAAACATTCTTAATCAAAATCATCAGCAAGTTCCTCCAACAATTGACCAACAACAAACTGTCAGATGTTGTAACTGCCCCCACAGGTTTAGCTGCCTACAACATAGGTGGTGTCACTTTACACTGATTACTACTCCTGCCAGTACAACACCAAAACAAATTAGACTATTACAAACTTTCCACAGTAGCTGCAATGGAACTACGCAGAGTTTTCAATCAAATGAAAATGCTGCTAATAGATGAGGTGATCATGGTCTTCAACCTAATGTTGCCTTTGATTCACCTCACATTACAAGCAGTCTTCAAAACATACTACGAAGAGCTCTTTGGAGGAAAACTCATTGGGGCTGATTCATTGAATTTGTGTGCCGAATAGCAGGGATTTGTGCGCCATTATGCCTGCAAATCGCTGTTTAACAAATGTGGATTTTGGGCAGAATGGCACACAAATCCCTGTTTTTCGATGCACAAATTCCATGAATCAGCCCCATTATTGCTTTCAGAGATCTTCTTCAATTGACACCAGTGAAAGCTGAACCTATTTTTAAAACCTTAGGGCACAAACTGTGCCGTAAAACTCTTGGCAGCATAGGAAATGTCAACCTTTGGAAACATTTCCAATACAGTGAATTAACAGAAAACATGTGCCAGTCTGCAGACTTCTCATACACCAACATTTTAAAAAGTATTAGAGTTGGTGTACTATCTCAAGAAGCACAATCAATATAAAAAACCAGGCACATCCATGCACTCTATGGCCATAACTCATGTACAACTGATGTCATGGAACAATTAGCACAGAAAAAATTGCAAATGTGTGTCCTTAATGCCAACTCTTGCAAGATGTTCAAAATTCAATTAAACAATGTTGAAAAATAAATGCTACCAATAATTGACATTTTCTCCACAGATAAACTGGACGTACATGGTATGACACTATCCATGTGTCAACAAGCCACAACAAGACTAAATACTTTTGAAAACTCTATCTCCAACACAGCTGGTTTGGAGAAAATATTAAAAATATCTTTAAACTATAGAGTAATGCTTAAGCTTAACCTTGATGTGGAGCAAGGACTAGTTAATGGAGCACTTGGTACAGTTGTTGGCTTTCAAACATGCACACGTGACAACAACATTCAATTTGTCAATATTCTCTTTGACAAACTATCAGAAGATAAAAGGATAGGACGCTCAACAGCCCGCTTCCTTCTTTTCAAAGACATGTATGTACGCAGAGAACAATTTTCACTAACTCTAGCATATGCAGTTACCATTGACAAATCACAAGGTCCTACCCTAGATAAAGCATTAATAGATATTGGTAGCACAGTCTTTGAGGAAGGCATGAGCTATGTAGCACTATCACGCTTACGTACACTTCACAGGATATTTCTAATCAACTTTGATGCAAGCAAATTAAATGCAGATATTCCTTGCATTCTAGAATACAATAGGCTGCGTTCACTCTACACCTCCCATCTAAAAACCTCTCCTGTTCCACAAAAAGCAAAACATTTGTTTGTTTTATTTGTATTGTTTGTTTTATTTGTATATATATAGCCCACAACAGCCCGAGGACATCGTGGCACTTGTTACAGTACAAAGCTTAGTTACTTAGTTACATGGTCATTAGCAATATATACATATACAGGTTGCAATATAGTTACATAGTCATTAGCAGTATATGCACAGGTTACAATATTGTTATATTACATTTGTGTTATATTACAATATACATGGCAGAAGTGGAGGAGGGAGTCCTCCACTTTCTAGTTGAGGAGAGTGGCCTTGAGGTTGTTACATTGTAAAAGAAAACTACTTCAAACTGAAACGAAACAGGATATCACTGTAATTCCTCCAAAGAAAAAAAAAGAAACTAATACTTCATCAAGTACCAAAACCAAAGACGAACCTACTGGTCAAAGTAACTCAACTACTTCTTCAAAGAAGCAACACACACTCCGAACAAATGACTTCGACACAGAACTGTCATGTCCATTCATATTTTTTTTTTTGTAAACTCTTTTTATTGATTTCACAAAATAACACACAAACCATCCCCCCGCTCCCTTTCCCCCCCCCCCGGCAACAAGCTAAGTCCTTGCACCCTCCAACCCTCTTAAACGAGATAAGAACAAAAACAACAAAACACACTTATCGCAAATCCAGAAGCCTCAATCGCTGCGGACACCACATCACCTTATAATCGTCATTAAGAACTTGCAGTAGTTCCCCCCAGTCTGCTGCGAATCTTTGGGCCTTATTGTCCATGGCATAGGTTGCCCATTCCAAAGCCACTATCTCCCACAGTTTTTGGAAATATAACTGCTGTAAATTGCTACGCAAATGTAGCAATAAATATTCTATTCCAATTTCCACCAATGATTCAGAACATTTACTTACACAGTACAGACCAATTGTGTTTGCAAATGTTAGTCCTTCGTAGAAATGTAACCAACAATCCTGACAACCCTTACAGTGTTCATGGAATAAGACAAGAATAAGACTACTGTGCTGGAATTGTCAAATTCACTATAAACTCACAAGAAGATCTACAAGAATTTCTAATGTACCTATACACGTACTGGAAAACAAAAACATACCTATAAATGAAATCTTCCAGATTTCATACATGTGGCAACATACATGCACTCTCTGCAGCCATGTGGCACAGGAACACGTCCCTAATGAACGCTTTGTGTATGTATCCATACCTAACTGTGAATCCATTCCATTTCAGCAACTTTCACAAAATGAAAACCATGGCACATTATATACTACCTCCAATTCAGATAATTGCTCCACCTTAAAAATACACATAGTAAATACGTAATAGTAATGCTTTTACGTTACAATGCAGATGGTACCAAAAACAACTGTATAGTGACTGGATTCACACATGGTCAAGTATTACTTGATAAGAAAACCTTCACAACAATAGGTATAATCTACCAAGCAGGAACCACAACCAATGCAGGTTGGTTCGAATGTAATGATAGTACCATTACTCTAAAGCAGAGATTGCCAGCAAATCTTGTAAACACTTACTTAATATTCTTAAAACCAAAATGTAATACGTAATCTGTGTATGAACATAAGTAAAACCTCAACTTCAAAACTTTGCACAGTTAGAGTACGCCAACAGGTATCTAACTGCCCCAAGATTCTGCAACAAGCAAACACATACATAAATACCACTAAAATCAAACAAGGAATATACAGTTAGAATACACCAACATGTATCTAACTGCCCCAAAAAATCTAAAACAAGCAAACAGATAAACAAATACTACTAAACTTAATCTGCAACAAGCCAAATATAGAAGATTAGCAAGAAACAAGAAATAAACAGTAAAACAATTAAAGAAATAAATTGTACCACAACATAGAAGGTATTTTTTTTTAATCCAGCATGGATTTTTTTCCCCACAGACCCAATGATTTAGAAAACAAACACAGAAACTGAGCAAATTGCACAGTACACTAGTTTGAACTATAGTACTTGCAAAGTACTAACTGGTCGATTCATGGAATTAATGTGTGCTGAAAATTCCCACGCAGAGGTGCCAAAATGTGCAATTTGCAGTAAAAGTGCGAAAATCGCAATGCAACTGCGAAAATCGCAGGGAAACCAGCGCACATCGATTCATGGAAGTCTGTGCGCGAGAAAAACATTGGATGTGCGCTGAAAAAGTGTGCGGCGCACGCCGGCGCACAGGTCATCCAACGGCGTGCGCCACGGCCACTGCGAGATTGCACATAGCGCGGCGCACATCACAAAAGTAGGCAGAACACGGGGCGTAACACTCGGAATGGGGAACAACGCGTGAAAATATGGGCGTCACGGGGGAAGTACAGGAGCCAAGTGCGTGGAATGCCCACACGCTTGCCTACAACCAGTATTCATGGAATCGAATAGCGCAAACCAGCACACGGTGAAAGACATGCACAGGGCCAAACAAGTACGCCTGAAGAAAGCAGGCGGTAGCGTCCCTGCGCCTGAAATAAATGTGCGCCAAAATGTGCGCTAACAAAAAGCACCCATATACAGCTATGATGAATGTTCCATACAGTGGCCCTCTAGGACAAATGAGGTCAAAGGGGTACCGACAAACACGGACACCCGCTGTGTGAAAAATAGCAAATGCGTGTATTACGGGGTTCGCAGGAAGTTCCACACGCAATTGGCCTGGGCACATGTATTCCGGGGTGCGCGAGAAGTTTCACACGCGAATTTGCAGGGTACGTGTATTACGGGGTTCGCGGGAAGTTCCACACGCGATTGCCCTGGGTCCGTGCATTTCGGGGTGCACGGGAAGTTTCACACGCGAATTAGCAGGGTACGTGTATTTCGGTGTGCGGGGGAAGTTTCACACGCGAATTAGCAGGGTACGTGTATTTCGGTGTGCGCGTGAAGTTCCACATGCAATTTCAGCATGGTACGGGCACTCCGGGTGCGCGGCAAATTCCACATGCGAATCCAGCAGCCTATGTGTATTTCTGGGGTGCCGGGGAGTCCCACACATGAATTGGCTGTGTGGGTCCTCCCAGCTGTTCCCTCTACACCCTCCACGGCCCCTGCAGGCGGCCCACACCTGGGGACTATCCTGCACCTCTGCACATGTCCCGCAGGCAGCCCATCCACCATGGCCATGCCCCCCAGCCAACCCACATGTCACCTTGCACTACTGCCCACCAACGCATGTCTCCCAGCACCCCCACCCCCCCTGCATCCAGGGGCACCCTCCACCAGGCCCCCACTCATGTCTCCCTGAACCCCCACCCCCCTGCATCCAGGGGCACCCTCCACCAGGCCCCAACTCATGTCTCCCTGCACCCCCACCCCCCACCAGTCAGGGGAACCCTCCACCAGGCCCCCACTCATGTCCAACTCATGTCTCCTTGCACCCCCACCAGTCAGGGGCACCCTCCACCAGGCCCCCACTCATGTCTCCCTGCACCCCCACCAGTCAGGGGCACCCTCCACCAGGCCCCCACTCATGTCTCCCAGCACCCCAACTCCCCACCAGTCAGGGGCACCCTCCACCAGGCCCCCACTCATGTCTCCCAGCACCCCCACCCCCCTGCATCCAGGGGCACCCTCCACCAGGCCCCCACTCATGTCTCCCTGCACCCCCACCCCCCAGCACTGTGGGGCACCCTCCACCAGGCCCCCACTCATGTCTCCCAGCACCCCCACCCCCCACCAGTCAGGGGCACCCTCCACCAGGCCCCCACTCATGTCCAACTCATGTCTCCTTGCACCCCCACCCCCCACCAGTCAGGGGCACCCTCCACCAGGCCCCCACTCATGTCCAACTCATGTCTCCTTGCACCCCCACCCCCCTGCATCCAGGGGCACCCTCCACCAGGCCCCCACTCATGTCTCCCTGCACCCCCACCCCCTCCATCCAGGGGCACCCTCCACCAGGCCCCCACTCATGTCTCCCAGCACACCCACCCCCCACCAGTCAGGGGCACCCTCCACCAGGCCCCCACTCATGTCTCTCAGCACCCCCACCCCCAGCACTGTGGGGCACCCTCCACCAGGCTACCACTCATGTCCCCCTGCACCGCCACCCCCCTGCATCCAGGGGCACCCTCCACCAGGCCCCCACTCATGTCTCCCAGCACCCCCACGCCCCACCAATCAGGGGCACCCTCCATCAGCCCCCACTCATGTCTCCCAGCACCCCCACCCCCCTGCATCCAGGGGCACCCTCCACCAGGCCCCCACTCATGTCTCCCTGCAACTCCACCCCCCACCAGTCAGGGGCACCCTCCACCAGGCCCCCACTCATGTCCAACTCATGCCTCCCAGCACCCCCACCCCCCACCAGTCAGGGGCACCCTCCACCAGGCCCCCACTCATGTTTCCCTGCACCCCCACCCCCAGCACTGTGGGGCACCCTCCACCAGGCCCCCACTCATGTCTTCCAGCACCCCCACCCCCCACCATTCAGGGGCACCCTCCACTAGGCCCCCACTCATGTCCAACTCATGTCTCCTTGCACCCCCACCCCCCACCAGTCAGGGGCACCCTCCACCAGGCCCCGACTCATGTCTCGCAGTACCCCACCCGCCTGCATCCAGGGGCACCCGCCACCAGGCCCCCACTCATGTCTCCCAGCACCCCCACCAGTCAAAGCACCCTCCACCAGGCCCCCACTCATGTCCAACTCACGTCTCCTTGCACCTCCACCCCCCAGCATCCAGGGGCACCCTCCACCAGACCCCCAATCATGTCTCCCTCCACTCCCACCCCCTGCATCCAGGGGCACCCTCCACCAGGCCCCCACTCATGTCTCCCAGCACCCCCACCCCCTGCATCCAGGGGCACCCTCCACCAGGCCCCCACTCATGTCTCCCTGCACCCCCACCCCCTGCATCCAGGGGCACCCTCCACCAGGCCCCCAGTCATTTCTCCCTGAACCCCCACCCCCTGCATCCAGGGGCACCCTCCACCAGGCCCCCACTCATGTTTCCCTGCACCCCCACCCCCACCAGTCAGAGGCACCTTCCACCAGGCCCTCACTCATGTCCAACTCATGTCTACCTGCACCCCCACCCCCCACCAGTGAGGGGCACCCTCCACCAGGCCCCCACTCATGTCTCCCAGCACCCCCACCCCCCACCAGTCAGGGGCACCCTCCACCAGGCCCCCACTCATGTCCAACTCATGTCTCCTTGCACCTCCACCCCCCAGCATCCAGGGGCACCCTCCACCAGGCCCCCAATCATGTCTCCCTCAACTCCCACCCCCCTGCATCCAGGGGCACCCTCCACCAGGCCCCCACTCATGTCTCCCAGCACCCCCACCCCCTGCATCCAGGGGCACCCTCCACCAGGCCCCTACTCATGTCTCCCTGCACCCCCAACCCTTGCATCCAGGGGCACCCTCCACCAGGCCCCCAGTCATTTCTCCCTGAATCCCCACCCCCTGCATCCAGGGTCACCCTCCACCAGCCCCCCACTCATGTTTCCCTGCACCCCCACCCCCCACCAGTCAGGGGCACCCTCCACCAGGCCCTCACTAATGTCCAACTCATGTCTCCCTGCACCCCCACGCCCCACCAGTGAGGGGCACCCTCCACCAGGCCCCCACTCATGTCTCCCAGCACCCCCACCCCCTACCAGTCAGGGGCACCCTCCACCAGGCCCCCACTCATGTCTCCCAACACCCCCACCCCCCTGCATCCAGGGGCACCCTCCACCAGGCCCCCACTCATGTCTCCCAGCACCCCCACCCCCCACCAGTCAGGGGCACCCTCCACCAGGCCCCCACTCATGTCCAACTCATGTCTCCTTGCAGCCCCACCCCCCACCAGTCAGGGGCACCCTCCACCAGGCCCCCACTCATGTCTCCCATTACCCCCACCCCCCACCAGTCAGGGGCACCCTCCACCAGGCCCCACTCATGTCTCCCAGCACCCCCACCCCTCTGCATCCAGGGGCACCCTCCACCAGGCCCCCACTCATGTCTCCCAGCAGCCCCACCCCCCTGGATCCAGGGGCACCCTCCACCAGGCCCACACTCCTTCCTACCACGCCCCAGCAGTGCGATTCGCCTGTGTACGTGTATATCAGGGTTGTGCGTGTAGTCTGACACTCAATATCAGCAGGGTACGTGTATTACGGGGTTCGTGGTAAGTTCCACACGCAATTTCAGCAGGGTACGTGTATTTCGGGGTGCGCGGGAAGTTTCACACACAAATTTGCAGGGTACGTGTATTCCTGTGTGTGCGCGTGAAGTTACACATGCGACTGTGCCTGTGAGAGTGGGGTACGTGTATTCCAGGGGTGGGTGGGATTATTTACTTGCGACTGGGCCTGGGAGAGCGCGTTACGTCTATTCCTGGGGTGGGCGGGAAGATTTACACGCTCGCCTACAACGCGCCAAAAAATAAAAGGACCAATCCTGAAACACGTACGCCAGCATGAAGCAGGCGTACGTCCCGTGCAGCATAAAAGAGTGCGCAAACAAAAAACAAGCTCAGACGCCAGGATGAATCTACCGTTCCTAGCAGCAGTGGCCGTGGGATACCGCAGGAGGAGGAGAAGGATAGTCAGGGCCAGAATCTTCACACCCAGAACCAGCCTATTTAGTATGCCAGATGACCAGGTGTATGGGAGGTACAGGTTTCCACCACACATAATACTCGACCTGGTCAGTGAGTGGGAGGATGACCTCACATCACCCACCCTGTGCTCCCAAGCACTCATCCCCCTGGAGAAGGTCCTCAATGTACTGCACTTCTTGGCTACCGGATCATTTCAGCGGACAAGTGCCATAGTGGGGGGGCTGTCACAGGCCACGCAGTCACGGTGTCTACACCAGGTGTTGTCCATCATCACTGCACGCCCATCAGTCTGCAGGCACATATACCTGCCCAGAACACCTGCAGAAAGGCAGGCTGTCAGCCATGATTTCTACAGGTTGACACAATTCCCCAAAGTGCTAGGTGCCATTGATTGCACCCACGTCGGCTCTACGTCCCCCCAGTCCATCTGAGCACATCTATAGAAACCGCAAGCACTGGCATTCCATCAACGTCCAGGTAGTATGTGATGCCAAGGGAATCAACACCTCAGTATATGCCAACTATCCAGGGTCCACCCACGACAGCTTCATTTACAGGATGTCAACCCTAAACCGGGACATGGAAGCTGGGCGGCATGGCAATGCATGGCTGCTTTGTGAGTAGAAATGCCACAGCACACGCATGCATGACAGATAAATAGTAATGCCAATAGCCCACTAATGATCCCCATCACCACCTCCCCAGGGGACAGTGCCTACCCTCTGAGCACACACATGATGATGCCAATTCGGAACCCCATCAGGCCTCCCGAGGTAAGATACAACACAGCCCATATTGCAACACGGGGCATAGTGGAGCGCACATTCAGAGTGCTCAAGTCACGCTTTTTCTCCCTTGACCGTTCTGGCGGGCAGCTGTTATACGCTCCCCCAGTAGTGTTCAGGATCATAGGGGCAGCATTTGTCCTGCACAATGTTGCAACACGCCGGGGCCTGGCTGTGGACATGGTGGTGCCCCCACATCCCCAACCACATGCACGCCCGCTGCGCATGGGAGTGGAAAGGGCACAGGGTGAGGCAGCCTGTATGCAGCTGGTGGCTAATTACTTCACATAGAAAGCACACCACTCTGGAGTGCACACAGCCCTGGCACATACCATCTGACAATCAATGATGACTCAATTTGACAATTATGATGAACAAAGGGCAGTCAACTGTCAGAACCATAGCAGCCTGAGATTGTTCATCTGGAAGTGTCACAATGTGTGCATCCCTACCCACACAAACACCACCAATGCAGTGTCATCAAAAGACACACTTCCATGCAGCAAAAATGAATACCCACTTGCAAAATACAACATGACAACAGTGCCATGTCACCCAACCCCTCCCCGGCAGGGCCACACAACACACCATGGTATGTCATGCAATGGAAGAGCAAACAAATTAATCCCCACGACATGCCCCAAGTGTCACCAACTACAGTGTCCCTAATGGAAACTGGCCACACATGAAATGCTCATAGTAATGCAGGACCAACAACACACATTACCAAATACTTACCAAGAATACCAATCACCTACACAACCTTCAACCTACCATAAACATGACAGTACGGACTTAAAAAATAGGTAGCCTCACTACCTGATAATGGCAGCACTTCAAACTCTTCCAAGAATACAGTGTTAGCGCCACGCAAGAGTGTAGGTGCACTGCTTATAACACGGACTCCAGTCCCAAAGTAGACCGCCTTGTGAAGACATGAGAAATGGACCTGCAAATTAGGAGGATGAGATGGATCCAAAGGCACATATCAATACACCATGCAGTGTACAATACAACAACAATATGCACTAGGACTGTATACACAGTATTGACTACATACTGCCCACACATCAAATGGGAGTCCAACGTCACCGTGTAAGTCAATGTCACTTGGGCACACCCTTTGCAAGCCCATGGAAACAGCAAGCAGGAGGGGTGTGTGTCACACAAACCCAAGCATCTGACCCAAATTCAGGACAAGCCTGCATGTGCCCAGCCACAATACAGCGTATGTCCAAAAAATCAAAAATAAATAAAAAATTAAAAAAAAAAAAAAAAAAAAAAAATGGCCATTAATGGGCCAGGGGGTGTGGGGGAGGCCACCCAGGAGGTCCGAGGACAGGGTGCACACCAAAACCCACCTGTGTGGATCTTGCGAAAAAAAAACACCTCCACGGGCTCATGGCCTGCACGGCTACCCTATTGTGGGAGAATCGCTGCTTTCGCTCTCCTCACCCTCTACAGCTGCATCAGGAGGTGGTGGCACTATGGGAGGCAGCCCACGCAAAGCCCTAGTCTGGTCCTCCATGGCAGCAAGCATGCGGGTGTGTAAGGTCTGGTTCTGGAGGATAATTGTGCGGAGGTCCTCATGCAACATCTCACGGGATGCCCTGACCTCCGCCCTAGTTGCCTGCATCTCAGCTGAGAGCGTACCTGTGAGCCGCTCCAGCTGCTGTTCTGTCCTCGTTTTAGCTGAAGCCTCAAGCTCAACCAGAGTTGACCTGAGCTGACGGAGTTCCACCCTGCGGGCTTACCTGTGGCCCTGGGACTCAATGGAAATGGCTTCCCGCAGAGTCTCCAGTGCCGTCCGCCTGTCCCTGTTGGACGCCAACATGTCCTCCCTGTGTAACTGGCTAATGGAGTCTGTTGCCTGCTGTAGTTGTTCAATTATCCTTTCTTGGGGGACAATGGAAGTGGCCACCCTATCCATGGCCTGAGCCATCATCTCAGTTGATACTGCCTGTTGGTTTGCCATACCGTATATGGATTGCTCCCATGCGATATTGCCAGGTGGCGTACGGCCACCGTGTCGGCGGGCACCACACCTTTCTGGGGCAAGGCGAACTGCGCCTTGCTGTGCCGGCACTGCCTGAGGCTGCAGGACTGCATTCCCCCTCTGATCTGCTGGCCCAGGAACAGGATCAGATGTAGCGGAGTGTGACCCTGCATCCGTAACCACCAAAGGCTGACCTATCAACACTGACATCCCCATTGAGGATTCTACCCCTGGTGCAGGTGGGTTGGACAGTACAGAATCCCACCCAGAGACACTTACCTGCGACGGCACATAGGTCTCATCATCCAAATCGACACCTGAATAGAGCTCGGGGGAGGTGCACCCAGAGACACCCCTTGAGATGACGGCCTGCAGCAAGTGTGGGTTCTCACCCACCACCACACCACGTCCCTCACTGGTGCCCGGTCGGGCCTGAGACCATCTCCACATCTCCACAACCCCAACAGTATCAAGTGCGTCATCCCGTGCAAAGACATGAAAGAAAAGAAATGGGAACAGGCATTAGCAACATGGAACACAATTAGGGCTGAGAAGCAACTGAAACAGTACTTCATTGACACATGTCCCACATGACTATAACCCTCCCATGCATGCACTGTCACTGCGTATGAAGGGGAGGCCAATGGCACACATTGATGACACCAAGATGGAAGACCAACACATTTGCTGCATGCTGCCTAGCAGTGCCATCACACATTGGCCTGTGATTGGCATGTCCAATACACATACATGACACATGCCATCACACAGAGGGCATGTACCCTAGCCATGTCACACATGTGACAATAGGACTGAGAAATGCCTAGTGAAAGTGGTGGAATGCAGACAATCAGCCTGAATGAACACAGAATAACATGCAACTATGTTGTGGCAAGATGACAATTCAAGGGCAACTGGCGTGAGGTTGGGCTGAATGTCTACTGTTGCCAGAAGGGATACTGCAACACCCAAATCCTGGTGTGCAGAATGTTTTGGATTAAGCACATGGGTGACCCAAACCACTCAGGCACACACCCTCTCACCTGGCACTCAATCAGAAGCACTCACACACACGCCATGCACATGGATGACACACACATGCATGTGCACTCACCGGACAATCCCTCGTAATCTGGCAGGTCTCCCACGCCTTGGATCTGTTCCTCTGTGACATAGGTCCCAGCAACATATTCATGTGGAGTGAGTTCTATGTCCTCTGCCGGAGACCCACCTCCAGTCACTAGAGTTGCGGCATGACTTGAGGCCAGCTTTTTCTTTGCCATGCGCTTAAGGTCATTCCAGCGTTTGTAGCAATCATTAGCTGTGCGCCTCACAAATCCAAGGGCACTTATGAGTTCCGCAATGGTCTGCCAGTGTGCCTGACGTTGTGCAGGTGTGGTCTTACATCCTGCAGTAATCACAATTTCGATGTCATGTGCGGACACATACTCCACAAGTGCATCAAGTTCGACCCGATTGAAGCAGGGCTTCCTTGGTGGGCCAGATTATGTAGCCGTGTCTGGGGCATCAGCCTGTACTGGACGAGCACTCTTCCTCTTCCGCTTGGAAGGTGGTGGTGATACTGAGTGTCCTACGCCGCTCTGGACACTAGGGGCAGGAGCCCCGGTGGACTGTGGACTAGGAGTGTGGGAATGAACACTCACCATGGGAGTTGGTGCAGGCATTAGCTGAAGTGTGATGTGGTCAGGGGGAACGTCAGCAGGATGGACTAGGACCGACACTGTCCTGGCTGGGACACTCAGAGCTGGGGTGGATGGAGCCGCAGCTGCCCCTGCAGCCTCCCCACCCTGCCTACTTGGGGCAGCAGATGACATAGCTGCCCCTGATCCACGTGGGCTGGTGACACCAACGTGCACCGCCACACGTGGCATAGACTTGCTAACCTGGAAGTCAGCCATGGAGTCACCCAGTGCCAGGTCTGGTGCCACAATGGGCTGGTCCAACAAGGGCTGAGCAGGGATGGTGTCAGCCACATTACCCTCAACCAGGGGGGGGGCATGGGTGTCCCTGACTGGTCACCCACACATGGGGGGTTAGGGGCTTGCTGCAAGTCCTGGCCACATCCCCTACCGTATCCACCACGGCCACCTCTTGTGGCTCGCCCATCTTTGCCACCCTTACCGCGTGCTCGCCTCCCAACCATGGCACTGATGTTGTTGTGCGTATGGGAGTTGCAGTAAACTTTTGTCCTGGGCAATTGGGGGTCAAAGGGGTAGGAAACTAGATGGAATTCATACCCTAGTGCTCTAGCAAGGCTGTATGTGACCCCTGGGGGAAGATGACGGGTCATGCAATGCACAGGCACCCCGAAAAAGGGAGATAATGTGCATGCAACCCCTCCTAGACCACGTGCGTGGAAAAAAAAACCTGCACTACGCTGTGGCACCCAGAAACACAAAAATGAACGTATGCGTGTCACACGCAGCCTAGACTGACCTCTGAAGGGGTAGGCAACACACGGGACAAGCACAGATGTCAAATACGTGCGCAACTCACCATCTGCCAGCAAAAATCGTGTGTAAAATACGCACGTGTGCGCGTTGGCAACACCCCCGCCAAAAGAATTGTACGCTGTCTGAGGAGACAGGACAACAGGAGATGTGAACGCTGTTTGAGGGAACAGGCCCAGGAAAAAGACCAGAAGAGAAAAAGCTGTCAGAGGTAACAGGGAGTACGACTTGGAACGCCGTGAAGTAAATGGCATGTGAACCGACAAGAAGTACAGATTTCACCCACTCGCTCTCCACGAAAAGCACGTACAAGGAAATGGCGTTCTACACGTACCTTTTAAACATGCCCACACGTCAAGTGTCACTTCCGTGTGTACGCGCTAAGGCCCCATCCTCCAATTACATGCGCTGACACTCTGACGTGCAGTCATTGGACGTGTAACATGCACCCGTGTACCGGGAAAGGCCCGCGCACACACGTCACAGACGCACATATGTGCTGTTGGCCTTTGGGCCAATGAATTTGCGTACGTGTGCTGACGCGCTTACGCGCTAAGGCACTTTCCTCAAATTACACACAGACGTGCTGGATTTTCACGTGCCAATTCACTCCGTATCAAGCTGGCCATGCGTAAGCACACGGAAGACCACGCTCCTGCCCAGAAGGCTGAATTACTGCCCCCAGAGCCCCGAGCACGCTGCCACCTGCCATCTGCTGCTGCCTGATTGCCTGCTGCCCACGTGCCCTGCCATTTGCTGCCTGCACATCAGCCAGGGGTGCTGTTGCTGTGACCACCCCTTCTGGAACCGAAGACTCCCGACTGGGATTCCATCGCTCCACAGCACAGTCCCAGGACCCAGTTGCCCATCCACTCCTGCCTCTGGGGTTGTCATGTCGGGCACTGCAACATCTGGCACCACTCACAACCCCTGGCCAGAGAGGCAGAGGGGCACCAGCTTCACTGCCACCGAAGTTGTGGTGGAGCAAGTCATGGGGCAGTATGATGCCCTCTTCGGAAGTTAGCGCGCCGACAAGGAAGGACAGACTCGGATCTGGACGGACATTGTGACTGCCATCAACGCGGAGGGGCTGGCAGTCCGCGACTTCCAACATGTCAATAAGCGCTGGGAGGACTTCAGGTCCAGGACCCTCAACAAGGCCCAGCGCCTCTTGAAGGCAGCGGATGCTAAGGGGCGCCGGGACACTTGTCGGACGATCAGATGAGGGTCCTGGAATGCATATCCCCAGCGCTCCACGTCCAGGTCCTTGAGAGGCAGACCCGTCTGGAGTCGAGCGGTAAGTGTACATGCATCATGATTGTAAACTGTGCGTCTGGTGATGTGCCAATAGTGTGCAGGTTGCACATCTGTTTGTATGGGGCCGAGTATGGGTGGGGGTGTACAGGGCCGTGAGGCTAACACATGCGAGGGCTCTCATGTTTGAGACATGGATGGTGCTTGTGTGTGTAGGCTTGCATGCCAAATGCAGGTGTGTGGGCACACATGTTTGGATGAATGTGTATGTAAGTAGGCATGTTCGTGATGTCACACATGTATGTTGTTTTCAGCTGCATGTATCAGCACTGTGTACATGTGCATGTGTGTGTATTTGACAAGGGTGCAACAGTGATGCAATATGGATGCATGTGACAGCGGGATGTGGAAGCCTGATGTGACAGTTGGCAGAGGTGTACACATGCATGCAATTGTGGTGGTGTGCGTGCATGTGTAGTGCACTCCCTGTGTTGCATGTGATGTCTGGCTCACCTTTGCCTGCTCATGGTGTTGTATGTGTATGGATGGTGCTGGCAGTTGCGATATGGCTGTGGTAAGGCTCATGTGTGCAAGTTGAAATGACATGTGTGTTGGCGATTGTGATGCCATGTCTGAGGTTTGCCAATGCCCCTCATGTACAACTGTCATGTGTGTATGTGTCCATTGTACAGTGCCCTGATGCCTGTGTTTTATTTCTCCCTGTCTGCAGTGTCAACTGATGAAGAGGGCGGAGAAGGTGCTGTGGAGCAGAGCGGCGGGATCGCACCACCAGCCGGAGACGCAAGGCCCGGCTCCCCTCCCAGGTTGTGATCTTGTTGGGGAGTGAGGATTCTGGTGCCGCGTCCCAGGCCGCAGCTGCCAGGGGGAGGTCCAAGAGGAGGAGGTCGGAGTTGGACTCCTCGGCAGCAGAAGGGGCAGCTGGGACCCCACAGGGCCCAACGGGGGAAGATGGCACAGAGTCATCCAGGTTGGTGGGGGGTTTGGTAGAGGAGGAGGCTGTGCAAGCAACAGAGATGGGGTCTGGAGGTGGGGATTCCACTGGTGCTAGTGGTGCAGTGCAGGACCAGGGACAGGAGGCAGCACAGGCCGCCACGGAGGTGCCTGTGTGCAATCCTGTCCCTGATACTGTCACTGCATCATCTTGCACCAGCAGGGATGCCTACGTCCAGACCCGTTTTCAGGCAGGGGATGAGCCCACAACAACTGGCCTTCCTCTGCCTGCAGACGTGGCTATCCGGGTCCGGTTTGAGCCTGTCCTGACTGGTGTGGCATTGCGTCAACGGGCCATGCGAGGTGACCTGCAGTCTTTTCATGAGGAGACTGCACGTCATCTCGAATGGCTCGTTGACCGCGTCGGCCTACTGGGACAGGTCACCCAGGCCGGATTCCTCTGTTTGATGGGGCTTGCTCAGACCCCCTCCTCAACTGAACCCCCTATGCGCCAGTCGTCCTCCGTGCCATCTTCCCACCCATTAGTCACCTCTGTGCTCTGTGGAGCTGCCTCTGACGGTGCGGCCAGGCTGGTGGAGGAGGCATCACTGCCACAGTCGGGAGTCAGACGTCCAACAGGGGTGGCCACATCAACGACTGCACCCCAGCCAGTGGCGGATGTGCAGGCCGCAGGAGGCAGGGCACGGGCAGAGGCACAGCAGCAGCAGCAGCGAGGTGGGAGCCATGATGGCTCGGGGCCTTCAACATCGGAGGGGCAGGCATCGGCCGGAGGGCAGGAGGACCCAGGACGGGAAGTGTCTTCCGTGTGGCAGCGGTTGGGCCACGCCATAGATGCGGAGCGGCAGTGGCGTGAGAACTCCATGCGGAGGGCCCTGAGGCAGGCCGAGTGCCTCGAGGCAATCCGCAGGGAGTTGGAGGTGAAAATGTCGACGGCCCTGCGGACCCTCGGGGCCATGGAGGAGGACCGCCTCCGGGACATTGAGCAGGAGTTCGATGATGCCCTGGCCCGGAACATCCCGAAGTGAGCCATCGGACTAGCCCGCTGCCCTTGTAAATAGTTCTGTAGTTAGTGTTAGGTTTCCTTTGGTTTTGCATTTTTTCTGGACCTTTTGGACAATGGGCCACATTTTTGTATATAGTTTTTTTTATTAGGTAGTGTTGTTAGATAGGTTTCATTTCTTATTTCTTCTGTTGGGATCATGGACCCTGGATTGTTTATCTGTATATAGTTGATTGTCGGATTTTCATTTTTTTTATGATTTCCCCATGGAGCAATGGTTTTCGATTTTAATTTTCCATTGTATTTACTTTTGTGGACTGTGACTTTGGACACCTTTCCTTTGGATTATGATTTGTGGTTTTGCATTATTTCACGGACATGCTTTTTTTTTTTTTCAAATTCCCATTTTTGTTTGTTTATTTTTCATTCAATTTATGCTGCTTTTAATACATATTTTTTCTTCAAACTTCAATGTGTAGTATCATCTCATTGGTTTCATGCATATCATGATATCGGGTTTTGACATTCACTGACACCCATTGTGTGTATGTTTGGGACATGTGTTCATTTCCAAACTTGCAATTAGGGTACTATCATGTTATTGCCATTTCTAAGTGGGTGGATGCAATACTCTGGTGGGTGTTTGGCATTTGGAGGCTGACCATAAGGGCCAGGGATCTAGATTGTGATGGCATGTTGGCTGGGGGACATGTGTGGGGGTCTGGTGGAGGGTCCCCCTGGATGCAGGGGGCTGGGGGTGCTGGGAGACATGAGTGGGGGCCTGGTGGAGGGTGCCCCTGACTGGTGGGGGGTGGGGGTGTTGGGAGACATGACTGGGGGCCTGGTGGAGGGTGCCCCTGAATGCAGGGGGGTGGGGGTGCAGGGAGACATGAGTGGGGGCCTGGTGGAGGGTGCCCCTAACTGGTGGGGGTGGGGGTGCAGGGAGGATTGAGTGGGGGCCTGGTGGAGGGTGCCCCACAGTGCTGGGGGGTGGGGGTGCTGGAAGACATGAGTATGGGCCTGGTGGAGGGTGCCCCTGGATGCAGGGGGGTGGGGGTGCAGGGAGACATGAGAGGGGGCCTGGTGGAGGGTGCCTGTTAGGCGGAAACCTGTGCAGTTCCTTCTGGGACCACTGCAAAAGATTTAGGACTACAGGTGTTTGGCAGTAAACCCACTTGGTAGCAGTCTGTACCACACAGATTCACTTGGTAGCTGTGGCTGAGCAGTCAGACTTCCCTCAAGAAGAGTTAGGCAGTATGTGGAATATACAAAATAGGGCAATTTACACAGTAGAACAAGCAAACACGGAACAGAGCTTCGGTGTAAAGATATATAGTTATTTATTTATAAAAACACGTCTATAGAAAACACACTGGCACTAATACGGCGAACAACTTCAATCACAATTACTATAAGTAGATCAATCCCCCTAACAATAGTTGGACAAGTCTAGTTTAACGGCACCACTTATTTGCAGACAGAGGTGAATGCTTTAACCTAGATGGCACTCTAATATTCGTTAGGACGGGAGAGAAAAAGCAGGGTATGAAATCAACTCGGTACCAACAAACAAATGCAAGCCAGGGTCTACTGTAGATCGCAAAGTTCAGAGGCCAGGCCCACTCGGCGAGAGGCAAGGCGATATGTCCCAGAAAGTATCACAGTGGAAATGTACTTTGAGTCTTTGTCGCAAATTGTTATGGAAAGATTGGACCAGTTCAGAACAGAAAGTTAAGAAGGCTTGGAGGCGACCCAATGGAGAGGCGAGGATTAAGACACCTCACGCTAACCGACACAAGGGAAGCCAGGCGGATACGGTACCTTGTACCTTGTATGTGGAGAGACAGCTCCGGCGGGGGCAGTTGTTCCTGGTGGTAGATGCAAGTCGGGGCTTTGCCAAGAGAAGAGATGCTCTCGAAGAAAAGTTGAAGATCGTTGCACCACCAGGGAAGAGACCAGCCACGGAGTGCTCCGTCACAAGGCACCACCTTTTGGTCACGGTACGGGTTAGTGGCTATCCGGTTGCCGGGGTGCTCAGCACGGGCAATTCGACCACTACGCCCTGGAAGCAAAGAAAAAGTAAAGGGGACTGGTTGTTCCCACCAGTCAGGGGAAGACGACTCTCCAGCCGGGAGATCGCCTCTGTCGTTGGGAAGTGGTGAGTCGGTTCAGCAGGGCTCCACCATAGGTTTCGTCGTTGCAGGTCGGCTCAGCTTTACCCTCGTCGGATTCTTAGGTCCTGTGGCGACTTCTCAAGATCCAGTCCCAAAAGCCCTGCTTTTATGTAGAAAACCCCCATTCATTCAGCCTAGCTCTCAATCAAAACAAGCTAAGTGGTAGAGGGGTGGTTCACCACTTGGGCCAATCACACCAGAGTGCGACCTGAGTTGGCAAGGCAACTCAGTCCAGGGTGCCTAAACCCCCTCCCACACCCCCTGTGGTACCCAGACAAAATGGCACCACTTTGGAGGGCCTCTGTGCAGAAGCCCGCCAAAAGTGGAACAAAGGGCTCAGCCTTTGGTTTAGGAGTCACAGAGACGAACACAGACGCCATTTTGAAAACCGAGTTCTGGCAGAAAATACCAACCGTTAGATTTATTTAAGATAATTAAACCGGTGGTATGTTTGAGATTAACGAGAAAAAGTATTAACCTCCAACAATGGGAAGAATCCCATAGAGTTATATTCGGGGTCGAATATAACAACTAGTTTCCACTGCCACCAGCCAAAACCCGACGAGGGGGGACGGGACAGTGCCCCCTCGAATAACAGACCCAGGAGTAATCGAATTACCCCTACTAGTACGTCCACAATAGGATGGTTTGTACTAGTTCTGTTAGTAAATTTAGGTCTTGTAAAGCCAATGGTGACTTTGCATGCCCTGGGAGACAGTAGTCAGTCCCAGGGTATGGAGTCTATGGTGGGGATCCTCTAGGACGCCCCAGTGTTACGGCACGGAGGGTGCGGTGTAACACACATAGAAAAACATATGAGACCCTATGGAGTAAAAGACCCCATAGCCCATAAAACACATTGACATTCAAAGGAATTACACACATTCATGTCCAAGAGTGGGAGAAAAAGATTCTCACTCTTGGCAGGATGGAAAAAACAAACTCCAGAAATCCAGCAAAGCTGCTGGGGGACTCACTAGGTTAGGAAATGCAGCCTAAACAGAGAATTCTCCCTAACAGTGCCCCTGACTGGTGGGGGGTAGGGGTGTAGGGAGGCATGAGTGGGGGCCTGGTGGAGGGTGCCCCACAGTGCTGGGGCGTGAGGGTGCTGGGAGACATGAGTGGGGGCCTGGTGGAGGGTGCCCCTGACTAGTGGGGTGTGGGGGTGCAGGAAGGCATGAGTGGGGGCCTGGTGGAAGGTGCCCCTGACTGGTGGGGGGTGAGGGTGCAGGGAGGCATGAGTGGGGGCCTGGTGGAGGGTGCCCCACAGTGCTGGGGGGTGGGGGTGCAGGGAGACATGAGTGGGGGCCTGGTGGAGGGTGCCCCTGACTGGTGGGGGGTGGGGGTGCAGTGAGGCATGAGTGGGGGCCTGGTGGAGGGTGCCCCACAGTCCTGGGGGGTGGGGGTGCAGGGAGACATGAGTGGGGGCCTGGTGGAGGGTGCCCCTGACTGGTGGGCGGTGGGGGTGCAGGGAGGCATGAGTGGGGGCCTGGTGGAGGGAGCCCCACAGTGCTGGCGGATGGGGGTGCAGGGAGACATGAGTGGGGGCCTGGTGGAGGGTGCCCCTGGATGCAGGTGGGTGGGGGTGCTGGGAGGCATGAGTGGGGGCCTGGTGGAGAGTGTCCCTGGATGCAGGGGGGGTGGGGGTGCAGGGGGACATGAGTGGGGGCCTGGTGGAGGGTGCCCCTGGATGCAGGGGGGTGGGGGTGCTGGGAGGCATGAGTGGGGGCCTGGTGGAGGGTGCCCCACAGTGCTGGGGTGTGGGGGTGCTGGGAGACATGAGTGGGGGCCTGGTGGAGGGTGCCCCTGGATGCAGGGGGGTGGGGGTGCAGGGGGACATGAGTGGGGGTCTGGTGGAGGGTGCCCCACAGTGCTGGGGGGTGGGGGTCTGGGGAGACATGAGTGGGGGCCTGGTGGAGGGTGCCCCTGGATGCTGGGGGTTGGGGGTGCAGGGGGACATGAGTGGGGGCCTGGTGGAGGGTGCCCCTGGATGCTGGGGGTGGGGGTGCTGGGAGACATGAGTGTGGGCCTGGTGGAGGGTGCCCCACAGTGCTGGGGGGTGAGGGTGCAGGGGGACATGAGTTGGACATGTGTGGGGGCCTGCTGGCAGGTGCCCCACAGTGCTGGGGTGTGGGGTTGCTGGGAGACATGCGTTGGTCGGCAGTAGTGCAAGGTGACATGTGGGTTGGCTGGGGGGCATGGGCATGGTGGATGGGCTGCCTGCGGGACATGTGCAGGGTAGTCCCCTGTGGTGTGGGCCGCCTGCAGGGGCCCTGGAGGGTGTCGGTTGAACAGCTGGGAGGACTCAAATGGCGGATTCACGTGTAGGACTGGCCGGCACCCCCGGAATCCACGTAGGCTGCTGGATTCGCGTGTGGATTTTCACTTGCACCTTGGAATACACGTACCCTGCTGATATCGCGTGTCAGAATACACGCGCAACCCTGATATACACGTACACAGGCGAATCGCACTGTTGGGGGGTGGGGGGTGGTAGGAAGGAATGGGGGCCTGGTGGAGGGTGCCCCTGGATGCAGGGGGGTGGGGGTGCAGGGAGAAATGAGTTGGACATGAGTGGGGGCCTGGTGGAGGGTGCCCCTGACTGGTGGGGGTGGGGGTGCAGGGAGGCATGAGTGGGGGGCCTGGTGGAGGGTGCCCCTGGATGCTGGGGGGTGGGGTTGCTGGGAGACATGAGTGGGGGCCTGGTGGAGGGTGCCCCTGGATGCAGGGGGGTGGGGTGCATGGGGACATGAGTGGGGGCCTGGTGGAGGGTGCCCCACAGTGTTGGGGGGTGGGGGTGCAGGGAGACATGAGTGGGGGCCTGGTGGAGGGTGCCCCTGGATGCAGGGGTGTGGGGGTGCTGGGAGACATGAGTGGGGGCCTGGTGGAGGGTGCCCCTGGATGCAGGGGGTGGGGGTGCAGGGGGACATGAGTGGGGGCCTGTTGGAGGGTGCCACACAGTGCTGGGGGGTGGGGGTGCAGGGGGACAGGAGTGGGGGCCTGGTGGAGGGTGCCCCAAAGTGCTGGGGGGTGGGGGTGCAGGGAGACATGAGTTGGACATGAGTGGGGGCCTGGTGGAGGGTGCCCCTGACTGGTGGGGGGTGGGGGTGCAGGGAGGCATGAATGGGGGCCTGGTGGAGGATGCCCCTGGATGCTGGGGGGTAGGGGTGCTGGGAGACATGAATGGGGGCCTTGTGGAGGATGCCCCTGACTGGTGGGGGGTGGGGGTGCTGGGAGACATGAGTCGGGGCCTGGTGGAGAGTGCCCCTGGATGCAGGGGGTGGGGGTGCAGGGGGACATGAGTTGGGACCTGGTAGAGGGTGCCCCACAGTGCTGGGGGGTGGGGGTGCAGGGAGACAGGAGTGGGGGCCTGGTGGAGGATGCCCCTGGATGCAGGGGGGTGGGGTGCAGGGGGACATGAGTTGGACATGTGTGGGGGCCTGGTGGAGGGTGCCCCACAATGCAGGGGGGTGAGGGTGCTGGGAGACATGCATTGTTGATCAGTAGTGCAAGGTGACATGTGGCTTGGCTGGGGGGCATGGCCATGGTGGATGGGCTGCCTGCGGGACATGGGCAGGGGTGCAGGGTGGTCCCCTGTGGTGTGGGCTGGCTGCAGGGGCCGTGGAGGGTGTAGAAGGAACACCTGGGAGGACCCACACGGCCAATTCACGTGTAGTGCTCCCCGCACACCCCTGAAACGCGTGTGATAGTTCCCGCGCACCCTTGGAATACACGTACCCTGATGGAATCGCGTGTGATACTTCCTGTGCACCCCTGAAATACACGTACCCTACTATTTTTGAGTGTGATACTTCCCGCGCACCCCTGGAATACACGTGCCCTGATGGAATCGCGTGTGATAATTCTCGCGCACCCCTGGAATACACGTGCCCTGATGGAATCGCGTGTGATAGTTCCCGCGCACCCCTGGAATACACGTACCCTGATGGAATCGCGTGTGATACTTCCCGCGCACCCCTGAAATACACGTACCCTGCTGAATTTGCGTGTGATACTTCCTGCGCACCCCTGGAATACACCTGCCCTGATGGAATCGCGTGTGTTACTTCACGCGCACTCCTGATGTACACATACCCAGGACAATCGCGTGTGATACTTCCCGCGAAGCACTGAAATAAACGTTCCCCGCTTGGCGTTTGCTGTTTGGCAGCCCTGTGAACTGGTCCAGGGTTAGCGCAGCCCTTTTCGATGAATTGGGAATTTTGAAGGGTTTTCCTTGCGCGAGGGCGTTCTAGGGGCATAACTGGCGCTGCTGCAGGGTCGCTGCTCCACTCAGCGCCACGGCTGGTTTTGGAGGCTGGAATCCATGAATACGCTATGCGATGAAATGTGCCACTTTTGTGCGAAATTCTATGAATTACCCTGTAAATATGAGGGCAAAAAAAATACAGAAATGTCTACTATGCAATGCAATAACTCATTATGAACTACCTGCTCTAACATATGATATTTTCTTTTATCACAGAGATCGAAAAAGTATGTCTGGTCCAGTTACCCATATCATGAAAAAACTGCATACAACCACAACAAACTCAACCAATAAGTATACAATAAATAAACTCACAAACACCACACTCCTTGTTACAAACTCCACAATCTTAACTGCATAGCCTAGCCAAAACTTGACATACAAATTCTACAAATGAAACAGTACACAACTTTTGGGTTCTAGATATTTGATGGGTGTTTGATTCTATGGGTGTGTTATGCTGCGGTGGTTGTGGCCAGGGCATAGACTCTTGGATGCATGGTCTACGGCCTACGGCCTTCGGCCATGCACCCAAGACTCTAGGCCCTGGCCACAACCATGGCAACATAACACACCTATAATGCCAAACATTTTGACTGTGGTATGTAAGATGCTTATAAGGGATATTAATTACAATCAATCCTCTACTAACAACCCAAAACCAACATCATACTAAAGTAAAATAGGCAGTAGTGCATTTATTATGTCCGTGGACAACCGTGACGACTGTGGACATGGCAAACACATCAGTTGCACCTGCCACCTAAACAAATACAGTATTAGACCCATCTCTTACTCCCCAACCCTCCTCAAGCACTTCTGCACCCGAACACACTCCCCAAAGTTGCATTTTGCCTCTGTTCGCCACTGCGCTGTTGGTGGATCCAAGATGGCGGGCGCATCGAAAAAATGTGACACACCTCACGCCTCATCCCAGCCAATCAGAGAACATGTTGCGTGTCCGCAGACATGATGCAAGCCGGTTAGCCAAACGGTGTCCTGTCCGCGGAGCAAACAGGGAAGTGTGTCCGTGGAGCGGACATAGATATCACTCATTTTTTTGTCTTACGTTTTGGCCATTAAAAAAATACTACTGGACGGATTTACACCAAATTAACAAATGCACGCTTTTGGGACTAAGCCACCGCTCCTGCCACAAATTTAGTGGAAATCCTTCCAGCAGTTTCAGCTGTAGGCGTGCGCAAAGTTTTTTCCCATTATGTCTATGGGAAAACAATACATTTTGGGACCCCCCTATAGCTTTGCCCCCCCCTGTACCAAACCTCACCAAAATTTGCAAAAAAATTCAAAGTGGCCCATATACTTTTCTTGCAAAGTTTGGTGATGATTTGTCCAGGGAGAGCGAAGTTATAAGCCACCCAAAAAGTGCTCTTCCTATGGGATTAGCAACCTAATCATAACTTCACAGCCACTACTGTGGGCTGTGTAATTACAGTGATATTGTAACCATATTTGTCTTAGTGTACTGGAACCAAGCTATGGGATGCCACTTCCTGTTTTGTCAAGGGGTGAAAGGTTGTGTGCCATCACTTCCCATGATGTCACTTGGGGACGGGGTCAAATGCCATCACTTCCTGTGATGTCACCAGAGGTCAAGAGTCATCTGATGTCTCTTCTGCTACCCCTGGCATTTTGGCGACGTCCCTGGAGGTGAAAATAGGTGTTCCAAGGCAGTTATGAGCTCTGTCCTCTAAGCATACCCAGGGACCATTGTGGGTGAACTCTGCTGCTGACAAAGACCACATCTCTGCCAGCCACCCTGTTGCCTACAATCTCACCATGTTGCAGGTTTGTGCCAGCCTCCCCATGTTGGAAGCCTGGGAAAAGGACTAACATTGGGCCTTGAGACTCTGTAGTGGGACTAACAGATCCTGAAAGCCCGAGCAACCAAGATCCCTGTGTTTTCACCACCGACCTGCAGCAAACTTTGTTTCAAGCAGTTTTGACTGAGTGAACCTACATGACCCTTCAAAGCTACCCTTGGCATTCATCATTCTCCGATCCGCTGTTTGCTGTTCGACTCTGTTCTCTGCCACACTACACCATCTGAAGTGCATCGTTCCCTCGGCTCGACCAACAAAGTACTGCTGCCTTGCATTTCTCGTGTCACAGTTCAAAGCATCAGCTTCCTCAACACCGCTGCTGTAAGTCGATGCCCCTACCCTGGTGCCACCTAAACAGCGACCTCTGAGTCCCCTTATCGAATCTGCTCACCTGCGCATCGCGATGCCAGCTCGACTGCCATCTAAATTTGACCACTGAACAAACCTGGTAACTGCCCAATCCACACAGCTCAAGTAAATGCTTCTAGACCACATTTACCTTCCGTTCGACCATGACTCGATGCCAGTTTGCCGCTGGACCATCATGACTGCGGTATTCTCGAACCGAAAATAACATGTTTGGGCACTAGAGACTGAACAGGTAATTTTAATCCCTTTGACATATCCTTTTGAACATTGTGGTCTTTTAATTGCCTTTTCTTCATGGTCTCATACCTCAACTGCTGAATCTATTCTTTCTTTGCATATTCTGTGCTATGTCTGTAGGGGTGGGTTTTTACATGGTTTTCTAGTTAGTTATTATTGTGCATGGCATGTTTGATTAAAGTATATATTTTCATAGACCCTCAATTAGTTATACGTCTGCTGTTTGGGTTGCGACTGAACCACATCCTTGAGAGTACAGCCTTCCCTCGGCCCACCTTATCACAAAAGGCAAAGAAGACATATTTCTTAACTGTGCCTGCTTTAGCTTTATGAATGTGTTGACTCCTGGTTTGTAGAAGTGTGAGTGTTGAGTGGGTGCTTCACCCTCTACTCATCCTTGTACGCCTGCAGAACAGAAGTCATTTCGTCCCTCTATTAGGCTCACCAATGCTCGCTTTATTTTTACCAGTGGGTAGCGATGCCCACCCCATACTATAATGAGGACAATATTTACAGTGTTTTATACAGGCATTTCGGGCTGCCATGTACTAGTCAAGCACAGTAAACGGTCTGCTCAAGAATAACTCATGTAGTCTAATGGCCACCAGCTTTTTGTAAACACAGGAATGATGGACGGTACTTTAAAGAGGATTTCACAGAGGGCAGATTTCTTGTTCGTGCAAATACCGAGATATTTTACGAAAGTAGCTCTCCTTCAGAGTCAAATTAATGTTTCAAAGTACAGAGAGTAAACACAAGCGAGGTTTAAGCAAAGAAGCACCCAGGGTCACAGCAATTAATCATTTGTGACGAGGCTCTATTTATAGGTTTACAGAAACAAGTGCTGAGAAGAAAGGGCTTGGGTGCCTGAAGGAAATAGTGTTTTTTTTCCGATGAACCTTTTTTTCTGTCGTAAAACCACCTCTAAGAAAAATGTACACCACCTGATTAATTTTGATCGTGTTGGTGTTCCTTTGGATTTTTACTAGTATAAAAAGTGTTCGGGAGGGCTGGAAGAAAAGCAGCGGCCAGAAATTCCCGCCAGGACCCAGACCTTTGCCTGTGATTGGAAACCTGCTCCAGATCAACCTCAAGCGACCTCAGAAAACCCTGGTGGAGGTAACGTGTCGATCCTACTGCACCCTCGCCTGCAGAAATGCAAAGCAAAACATGTAAAAGGCGGTTTTGCAGGAAGCAGATTTGACAGTGCAAGGGAATCAGGAGTAGGGAATCACGTAGCATGGGTGAAGAGCACTGGGAATTGTGGGGCTGGGGGCGATGTTTGTAGATGTACTTGAAGGGAGAGGGAGGGCTGTTTAGTGCACAGCCAGTGAAGTACAACAGTTTGTTATTAGCGGTACATGAGGTATTCACATACCAATATGATAATAGATGCAGTAGAACCCTGTTGAAAGTGCTCAAGTGGAATTTTCACCAAGACACCTTGAATTTAAGAAAAATAATATTTTGCCAGTGCCAGCAGACATTAGTTATGGCAGACCTTGCTATGAGCAGCTAATGCTTGTTGAAATTACAGTTGACTTCTAAGAACCTATTTCTACTGGATCCCATGGTGGCCTATGGGTTTTGAGTCTTTGGACCATGTATCTCTTTTCAGCTTTTACACAATGAAGATTCCATTGCAACAACTATCTCGCCACTTGAATGTATTTCATAGCAATTCAGAAGGTGTACAAAAAACATATATCACCATTGGACCCAGAAGAAACTATAAAGAGTTTCTACTGGACCCAGTTAGTAACATGCACGTTTTTATTTTATTTCTCAGCCGTGTAACTGATACAAAAGCCAGTTGTGCAATATGCTACATTAATTCCTTTTTCCTTTGAAACAGAGGTCCTATATAGTCATATCTGTAAACCCACTTCCAAGTCAAAAGGCTTTGCTCTTCGCAAGTCTAATATTATAAGCTCTTTCTAAACATGTTACGTGTGTATACATGCTTTTCATTAAATACAAAAGACAACATATAAGCTACATTCTATAGCCCTGAGGCAATCAGGTGTTGCTTCTTGAAGAACAGCAGCAGACTTTATGCAATACCATAATTTACCAAAGAATGAATACTCCAATTGCATTCTCTGGGAAGATATCTAATCGTTCATTTGTTCTCACTGCTCAGTTTGCTATCGTTTGACACGCGTTTTATTCAGCTTTGCCATCCACTTAGATAGCGTCCCCAGTATATCTGAGGATAGCTTGTGTGATCCTGGACGAATTTATGGAAGTGAGATATTTTCCAACCTCCTCCATCCCTAGCTAACTTGCTTTAGGGGCACTGGTCAGTTCATATGGGCAGCAGTGCAGAGGGACTCCCATTGAAATCCTGTATGAGCAGCAGCACTGCATTTCTTAAGGAGAGTACTGAAGGGAAAACATGAGTTACTCATTATTTTCTCTGTATTGTATTTAGTACACGTTTCCACTGCAACACACGTAGGCAAGCGTCATTAGTATCCTTTTAAACAACTTGTGGGTGCACTACTATGGTCCAGATAGCGATTATAGCAACACAAATGTTCAAAAGGGTTCCACTTTGTTTTAAGCTCTGCCTTTGTTGTATTGTTTCGGTTCTATCTTCTTCCTCCTGGCCAAGGTATGATGGAGAGCCCTGTATGTTCTGGCAGTCCCGCAGGCCTCTTTCAAGAACACAGCAAATACCCCTGCGATTGAACTGACTGGAACAGGGTAGGGGGTGGCAGGCATCCCGAATACACATTGAGCGAAATGACTGGAACTGGGTAGAGGGTGGCAGTCACCCCGAATACACATTGGGTGAGATGGCTGGAACGGCGTAGGGGATGCAGACATCCCCAATGCACATTGGGTGAAATGGCTGGAACGGCGTAGGGGATGCAGACATCTGGAATAAATATTCCGGCCAGAGGGATGTCACAGTTGCTGACAGTTGCAGAAGGAATGGGCTGTCCGGTATTGGACAGGTCGTTCCAGTGGTGGACTGGGGTCCCCATTCAGATCAGGAGATGCAGTGTTGGAAATTGACACAATTTACTGGGCGAGCTTCCTCCCCAGCCCCTCCTCACGTGGGGGGTAAGGGGCAGCAGGCAGCGCAGGGTAGGTGAGCTGTGGATTGTCAGTGGTGTGAGTGGCACTGAGGGGCGGAGCTAGGTGTCCAATAATGTGTATGCCCTATATGTAGGATGCTGGCTGCTTTGCACAAAAACACAATGCATTTTGGGAACATAAGAATGGCCACCAAATTATAAAACATGTCTATGATAATAATTCAAATGTGTATGCCTTCTGATCATGCAATGCACACTGAGTATGGTGCTCATTTCATTTGTCGGAATAGTCATCCAGACAGTAAAATGCGTGCGAAGCATGAGACATGTATACAACTTTGGACCATTTTATTCAGTTTGACATGTCCAAACACTTTCAGATGTGGTTTTTAAAGTTGCTGAATATCGTACATTTGAAAGGTTCAGGGCAGAGAATTTCTGAACTTGGGGCGGGGTTTGTACCTTAGTTCTACACGGAATGGGAATTGTCTTGTTTCAGCACAATTCATTCCCTGGGTGTGGGATATTAGGAGAGGAACTGGTGGCTTTCTTCAGCCAAGCAGAAGACGATCATTGAAGGATGAACCCCTGCGATTTGGACAGAATTGGGCTGCATGCATCGTGCACCTGTTATCTTTGAATATTGCTGGCCTAGCAAAAAATGTGACAGATGGGGCAATTTCATCAGGACACACCAGCTAAACAAATGGTTTTTAAGAAACATGGGCAACTATGCCCATTATAACCAGGACTACACTTGCTTGTGCCCGCCACACAAGACAAAGGAGGTAGTCTGAGTTGAGGTTTGGAAATCTGGGTTGATTCTGCCCTGAATGCTGTGCCCATACCAGTAGATTGTGATAACCCAGAACTGCAGGAGATTTATCTAACATTTCTACAACAGACTAAGTCTATAGGGAGGGACTAAAAGTGTCACCTTGGTCCACTTCAAGCCTAAGAGTTTGCAATGGTAGGGAAAATAGTGACTCACCTGCTAGGCCAACTTTTGTAGAGGGGAAATGCATGAGCAGTATTGATTATAATGTGATGGTGCAGATGAGAGTTGCACTGGGTCTGGCCACGCCCCCACCTGTTCCTGAGCATGAGCGAAAGTACAAGCTGAGAAATGTTCAATAAAATACCAATGGTCATGCAGCCGCCATTAAAAACAAGAAAGGTTTGGCGATACAAGTAGTATAGAGATGGGCAGGCAGGCAAAGGTTGAAAAATAACCAGACAGAGTTATACAAGTAGAATAGAGTTGAGCAGGTAGGGAGAGGTTACAGCATACACGGGCAGGGGATAATTAAATGGTGGCATGCAAAAGACACAAAGAAATCCAACATGGTGGAGAAAGAGCAAACAGTACTGCCATTACTCAGACCAAACCATGCAAGGCCTCAATTCTCAAATATGGCACCCTGACATAAAGTTATTTAGCACAAAGTCCAGGCTTAATAATGCTCAGACAGTAGCCCAAGCACCAAGGTCAGTATACCAAGGGGAGTTCTGCTTACAAGATGAAACTTCACCAGATAATGTTTTCCAGGGCACACAGCATGCAAGTATAAAAGTGTATTAGTTTCAATTGGTAGCAGTGAGAAATATATATATTATTTAATGCCAGGTGCAAATAGCTACCATGATAATTGATCCCATAACAAATGAATATACAGCACCCCAAGTGGCCGCCGAAGGAATGCACCCACACATTAGGACAGCAGAAAATCCAACAAATAGATGACAATTAGTTCTTAACATTGGTCCTTCACCACGTGATCGAAACAATGGTCATTTATTCCAGGCCCAAATAGATAGTTCTTCTTATGGACTAGTTTAGAAGGGTGCCAACCGATGGTATGTTAGATTGAATTGTATCATTTTTTAGAAGGATTTATAAAGGAGTAGTTAGTAGTTGTGAAAGAACCAATAGTAGAAGGTTCACCTATAGATAACTATATGTTCTATGTACTGTTAGGCAGAATTATATGCAGTACCTTTTGGGAACACCACACACAATTAGGACTACACGTGACAGTACAAATTCACCTTTGGTACAAGCCTGTACCACACAGTAAAGTGGTAGCGATGGCTGAGCAGCCAGACGTATCTCAAGAGTAAAGTGAGCAGCATCAATAGTTACACAAAGGACAGCATGATTCAAACAAACACTGATGCAAGGTTTCAGAGTAAAAGAATATACATTTATTTACACATCAGTTATTAAACATTTCACTATTATCAAGCAGTTGAAAAATCCTGATTCTAATACACTACACCACACCCAATAGATTCTGGACAAGTTAGGCTCAAAATGAAGTGTGAGCAAAATGGCACTCCAGTAATTTAAAAGGGAAGGAAAAACAAAGTTAGACAAAAGTTGAGCAGCACCAACAAGTAAGTAAGCAGGGCAATCTAGAAAAAGTAACTACAGTGAGTAAATCAAATCAAGAGGCCAGGGCCAAAGTCAATGGACCAAAGTCTTTGCAGAGGATCACGCAGTTCAGGGTAGTTTGCGGTTAAGTCTTTACCAAGAGTTCAGAATGAAGTTGGTTGGACAAAAAGGTACTTTAAAGAATAAAGAAGTACAAGCCATCACATTGGCGAAAGATTTCACACACTTTCACTGTGGCTGGATGAAACAAACAACTGGGTTAGCACAGTACCTTTAGAGCAGAAGAATGTTGTAGCTGAGGCCGACGTTCCTGGCACTTCCTGCAGGCTCACGTTCCTGAAGCGACTGTCGGACTGACAAGAAGGAGGAAGACTGGAAGGTCCTGCACTGCCCAGGGAAGAATCCAGCAGCGGAGCAATGAGACGAATAACAGGTGCACTCCTTAAAACACAAGCAGGGCCCGTTCCTCCTGGCTATACGATTCACTGTAGCTGTGCACAGCAAATTCGACCAGAGGAGGAAGGCCTGGTTTGCAGTTTGATGAACTGGTTGTTCACAACAGCTCAAGGGGAGAAGATTCCTTGCAGATATTCCCTGTCGTCGAAGTTTGGAGATTCGGACCCACAGCAGGGCTTCACCGGGAGGCTCAGCCGCGGTAGAGGTCCTCTTCTGTTAGCTTCTCTTTGGTTCTCTCGATCCAGTGGCGACTCTGCCTTCTCAGTCCCAGAGACCTGCTTTTTATACAGTTTTCCCCCATTGACCCAGTCTAGCTGTCAATCATACAGCAGGGTGGCTGTCCCGCCGGGACAGTCACCACAGCCAATCATACTAGAGTGTGACCTGGGTCTCCAAGGAGTCCCTGTGCAGGGAGTCTCAAACCCATCCCTCACATACTGTCCTCCTCAGACTTTCAGGCGCCTAAGTAGGGCTTCTGTGCAGAAGCCCGCAAAAAGTCAGCGAACAAAGGAACCAAACCTGGTTTGGCATGCAGAATAAAACACAAGAAAGACTTTTACAAAAAGAAATGGTGAATAAACCCACCCGGAACCGTAGAAAAGTAAATATGGTCCAGCGGGTTTAAGTTTGAGGTTACCAAGATAGCTTAAAACTATACCAAGGCTATATAAAATAACCGCGGTAGGAAAAATAGTATAGTTACCACTGCCACCAGCCAAATCATAATGAAAAGGGAACAAAACAATGTTCCATGAGAAACAGACACAAAGGGATAACTATTAACCCTTTCCAGTACTCTATGTAAGATAGTTTGTACTGGGTCTGTGGTTTTAAAAAGAGTAATAAAGTCAATGGCAACTTTTACATGTTCTAAGAGACAGTAGTCAGTCCCAGAAAATTGAGTCTTAGTTGGGAAGTCTAAAAAGACAACCCTGTGTCACTGCACTGAAGGTGCTCTTTAATACACAGTGAAAACATCATGCATATAGAGTAGGTGAGGCTCCACAGTCTATGAACACAAACATGTTAAACACAAACAGAAAAACACATGTAAGAGTGGGAAAAAAGGCTCACACTCTTACCAGGTGAAAAATAAAATCCTAGAAATTCAGAAAAGCTGCTGAGGGACTCAGTAGGTAATGGAAATTAGCCATTCTGGAGAATTCTCCCTAACATGTACCACTAACAAATGAAATGAGAGAGCAGTAATTGTTATGATAATTACTAACTATGATATTAGTTATGCCATTTTTCTTATTTAAAACCTTGTTGTTCCGAAAAACCATTTTGCGATTGTATTTTTTGTGCTCTCCCAGTGGCCATTTGTATCTGAATAAAGCTGGGTTTTCTCGTGCACTTGGAATTAATCTGTTATTGAGTATTTCTCTTATTTGGTATACTTAGACCTATCGTAACATTTGGAGACTCTGCTGAGATACACAGTGTCTTGAGGACGCTTCCCTGCATCTCCCTTGGACAGCAGAGCCAGTCTCCAGGGAGTGGTTCAAGTGCACACCTAAAGACTGCTTAGTGGGAGCCCAGTTCCTGTAAGTCCTGTCTGGTCTCTCAGATGGTACGCTGGGCTTAGAGGGCAGAGCAGGCAGATAGAGGAGACTCAATGCAGATGGACCTCAGGGATAATAGAATGTGAGTATATCTGTGCACGAAAATACCTGCAGGGGAGGGTATAGTTGTTGTTGTTAAGTTGAAAAAGAGTATTGAAGAGAGATAGAAAAATAGATACTTTCAACAGGAGTTGGGGAAGATCCCATGGTAGGATGTAAAGCTGAGCCTCCTTTGGAGGGGTGGTAAAAGAAATAAAAGATGAGATGTATAAAGAGTAAACAGATGTGTTGAGTAGATTTTATTTGATGTTGGTTGTTGTTGGTCTTGTTTTGGTTTATAATAGGGTGGTAGAGGTGCTTTTGTGAGTTGGTAGAGTAGGAGTTAGGATTGGTTGGAGGTAAGTATAGAATAGATTGAGATTATCTATTGTTGGTGTGAGTTAGGGAGGTCATTGTGCTGATACTGTAAATAATTGTGAGGGTTGGGGTGAGAAAAGGAAAGGAAGCGTGTGAGTGTGTTGAAACAGCAATTGTTAGATTCATGGCAAGTTGAGTTTTTATATTATTATCATCACATACACCACTGTTTGCTCATTTGTGTAGGTCACTTACCCAGTATAAAGAAAATATCCTTAAATACCATGTACAATGGGTCAAAGACACGGCCCGCAAGTTGGTTCAGCCATGGCATCAAGAAGGGACACACTTGAAGGATGTGCTGAAACACATGTATACATACTTAAACGCGACACACACATAGCAGCATAAGCATACTCAAATTATGGAAGATGTTTGAGTAAGAGGAGCAGATCAAAAAAAGAAGCTATAGGTAGAAGAGATGGTGAAGGTTGTGTGCAGCTCACATCGCCTCCTCCTCAACCAGGCCCTCTATTTTCAACTGTGCCAAGAATATATCCATTGCAAGCCGCTGCAGGTTACAGTAATCCCTGATATGTGCCCCTGGAAGTTGAAGGTGATGTTAAGGGAAAGTAAAAATCAGATGGCACATAAAGCACATAAGCAATACGAGTAGAACATTATAAAGGGTGCAGTCTATGAATCACAGCTAAAGGAAGCCTTGAAAACTGTGAATACCATAAATGGAGTGGACGAAGGAGCAGCAGTTTCACCAGACAAGTGGGTGGGAGGACAGATATTATTTAAAATGGATGGACAGAGAACTGACAATAACATGAAAACCTTGGAAAGAGAGAATGAGCAGGAGAGAAGGAGAGAAGAGTACAGGAGGAGGTTAAAGCTAGCATTAGTAGAAGGGTGACAGAGGACAGAGAAGGAGAAGAGAGCATAAGGGAGGTTGCTGAAGTCAGCAGAAACATAATAGAGGGGCTAGAAAGAGGAGTGTGTATATAAGGGAAAGTCTTGGGGTTATCAGCAGTGAGATGATAAAAGAGGTAGAGTGAGAGGAAGATAAGTGGGAAAATGAAGGGGAGGAATCGGAGGAGGAGGCAACACAAGCGCCTCGTACAAGTGCACCTGAAAAAAGCTACAGTGGCAGGACATCACTCCCAGAGTTTCTCCCAATAAATTCAGGAAAGAAAACACCACATGTGAACAGATTATGGAATATGCCAGGCGTCAAACAAACTGCATGGCAACAGTCTCAAAGGAGACGAAGAGTGCAGTTGCACCCGTATGCAAGGCAGGGATGACGCAGTTACCCTTGCCCAAAAAAAAGGGAAGGGGGATGGCTCAGTATACACTGTGGCCACAAACAGATAAAACATATCATTGTTGACATCAGGGGCAGGAAAGTGGATTCATGAGCTAGAATAAAGGACAGCATGAATGACATAGACAGTCGTGAACGTGAAGAGTTTACTTGCTTCAATATTATGTGAACAGTTAGATGATTTATGGACATTTGGAGGGCATTGAGGGTGCAATACCCAGATACGGTAAGCATGTGTTGATTATAACACACAAACTGAGGATAGAGGAGGATCCAGCGACATATATACAAGAAATACAAGATTAGTGGTGTTTAGAAACAAGGGAGGGTTGGGACAAAAATATACCTGTGTTTTATGATGTTCAATGCCTGGGTCTTCCTGAAAAAGTTCAGAAACAGATAAAGAAAATTGTAGGGATTGAAATGAAAACACAGTTGAATATTGTTCATTATTGCTGAATGAAACTCGAGAAGGAAAGGAACAAGGGAGAAGAGAGGCAAAGAAAGGAAGCTACATTGGTGCAAAAGAAATGATTGCAAATAACAATAGATGGAGCAATGATAATGAATGTTGGGGGAGAAAATATTCAGCAAGAAAATCAACAGCAGGAGGCAAGAAGATATTTTGGAGGGAGAAGAGAAATATCTATTAGCCCCGGGGGAGGTGCTGCGTACCGACAGGGAGAGGCTACAAGTTTGGAGGTGGATATAGAGGTGCTTCCGATGGGATGATACTGCATTCTGACAGATTTTGGGGGTACGGAGGATAATGTTGGATGTGTGAAAGGACAGGGCAATATGCACAATTGTGTACGAGCAGAGGGGAATGAAACAATGATTACAACAACCTGGCCCTAGGAGGAGATTGCATCCCCCTGCCATGTTATACACAGACAAAGCAAGAGTAGGCCACATTCCAATACACGCAACCACAACTATTTCCACAAAATAACACACAGCCACAAATGCAGCTGCACACGCACCAGACACCACCGCAGTAGAGGCGTAGATACAGCAGCCACAAGTACAACAGTGATCACGGCACCCATTACAAATGCAAGCACAACAGTTTGAACCGTGGAGCAGGAATATATTGCCACAATCTCCAAGACATAGGTTGAGGCATTGGTGGGAGCCAATCACTTTACAGGAACATGGATGAGCATCTACCCCCAATAGGACAGCCCACAGAGAAGCTTGATGTGTCCAGTGCTATCAATATCTCCCAACCAGGAAGAGGAACCCTGGGTGGGAGTGACAATAAGGGATAGGACATTCTCTTTTCTGGTTGATGCAGGGACAACACAATCTTCTGTTATGGAAGGAAGGTTTCCACTGTCACAAATAATGATGGACGCATGCCATGACTGTGCTACTGCAGCATCAAATGGCACCCATCATGGATTCTTTGGGACTCATTCATCTCCATAATCCTCCCTCGACAATACCCATTTATATTTTTTGGCATTGCTTTCCATTTGCAAGACTTTGGTGCTTTAGTTCGCATTCCCTGTCTATTCTTATGCAGCAGTCTTACAACTACAATCTCGAAAAACCTTAGAGACCAGCACTATTTTTACTTTCTCAGGACCAGAGAGGGGGAGGCAGATTACCTTCAGGTGTACTGCTCCAGGTGCTGCTAATGAGCCTGCCTCAGCAAAGGACAGGTCAATATTCAAGCAGCTACTTGCAGATGCACAGGGCTTTTGCACTGAGTTTGCTCACAGCCCCTTGTTCTTTAATCCTTGGATGTATGCTGTGTCCTGTTGCTTCCAGAACCTGCTCAAATTGCAGTGTCTTGTGATCCCTGCTTGCAGCCCTGCTACTTGGCTTTAACTCCCCTGCCTTCTGCCCAGCACCTCTGTGCTTTCTGCTCTGCAGTCCTGCTCCCCTTCTTGCAGTCCGCTAGCCCCTGTCTGCAGCCCCTATCTTCCACCAATTATCATGTTCTCGGCCTGCAGTTCCTTGTTCTATGCCCATAGTTTGTGTTACCTGGATCTAGCTTCCTATATTCCAGTCCTGAGTACCCTTGTCATCTGTTTGCTGCCCTGCTCTTGTAATTCCAGTCCATAGGTGCAGTTCCTTGTTATCAGTCTGCAGTTTAGTCCTTGTTATCCTAGCCTAGAGTTTTCTTGTTCCTGGCCTATAATTCAGTCTGGTGTTCCTTGGTTTCGGTCCTTAGTTGGTTTCGGTTCTAGTTTGCTGTTCCAGTCTCGTATACCCTTGTACTAAGAGTTGTGTCTTCTTGCTTTTCCTTTTTCTTCCAGTTCTTCGCTGTCCTGAATGTTGCTCACTTTGACTTCCCATTCTTTCCCACGATATTTCTGTTAATGTTCTTGTCCTCACCTGTGCTTGTGCAATATTACCCCAAGCTTAAAAGTATCCCATGTCAAAGAAGGCAGACAAAGCCACTTATAGATCGATTGCTGCCTTGATGTGATAGGCTCTCATTGTGCCATTTGAATCCCCATGAAACACTACGGTGTACCCTGTGAAAAAAGCCAAAAGAGGGTCTTGGAGATGTATACAGGATTTACGCACTTTGAACTACATTGAGGAGGTGGAATTTACAGTTGTGCCCAACCTGGCTACAATTCTCTGTAGCATACTACTCACTGCTACACACTTTACAGTGCTTGACCAAATAAAACAACTTTCTTTTCCATCCCATTGCACATAGACTCTCAATATCTTACAGCATTTACATATTGCAGGATTAGACTCCAACACGCAAGACTCCCACAGGGGTACCTTGAGTCCCCCACTGTCTTCAACAGAGTGCTACAGATGAACTCGGAAAACGTACAGACATCCAGTACAATTATACAGTATGTGGATGATTTGCTATTATGCAGTAACAGAGGAAGAGTCTAGGGCAGACTCAGTAATGTTATTAAAAGTATTGGCTGAAAAGGATACCAGGTGGACAAAGAATAATTGCAGTATTGCCAGAAAGAAGTATTATATTTGGGCCAGATAATATCAAACAAAGGAGGAGGGTGACACCTGAAAAATCAGATGAAATTACAAAAATGCCCTGTCCAGAGACTAAGATAGAATTACAGCAATTCCTGGGGATATGTTATTATTTTTATGTGACTGTGACTCTGCATGTATGTTCATCCCCTTTTAGAAGAATTGAAAGCACAGAAAGTGCACGGCCCCATAATGTGGCTAGACAAGATGATCAATGTATTTGTGGTACTGAAACAAGTAAATCTCCCATGTTAGGAATACCAGATAACAAGGAATAATTGTATCTATTCACATATTCAAATAGATACTGTCCTCATGCAAAACACTACAATGGGGAGCACATTATTGCCATATTACAGTGGGATCTTATATCCAGCGATGAGAGGGCATTTCACATGTGAATAAGCACTGGCTGCAGCAGCCTTTGCAACAGACAAACCATCCTCAATAACTATGAGCTGTAGAGTAATGTTGTATGTAGAGCATGACCTAGTTGCCATTCTTGAAAAATGAAAGTCCACACTCACTACACAATGAACATCTGGATATGAAGTTATAATATACAATGTATGAGATAAGGGCAGGGAACCCTCTCTTTTTGAAGGTGGCCTGACTCCTGAGGGTTAGGGCAAAATTGTAGAAAAAGAAATGGAGTCAAAGGCTACCCTTGTCATTAACGCTGTGGTAGTTTTCTTTAGGGAGCAGTGGAGCTAAGATAGCATGTATCAGTTAGCTCTTACACGGAACACAAGGGAGTAGATTGTTTGTAGACATAAAAAATGCAATTTATTAATTTCACAAATTTCTTTTTTTTAAAACACAAACATATGTCATCCTAGGCACAGGAAAGAACATTGCATACAAATTGCAAATGATTATGCATATAGGTGGGTTAGTATCATTGAAGTGACTGTAGTTTCATGTATTGCTAATATTGAGGCAATACGAAAACATTGTCGACACACACAAATCAGGTGTTTCTAGTACGGTGGGTGGATGGAGCGGCCAGCGGTTGCAGGATAAGAAACATGCTGGTTGTTGCACCGAACTGTCTTCAGGACTAAGGAATCTTGGAGCACTATGGTGCTAGAAGAGTGCCAGGCACCTATAAATAGTGAGACAAGGGATGGAGCATTAGGCATGGGAGGAATTAAATTAAAAATGCAAAAAGAGTGTTTGCGCAAGGGTACACTGCAAAAAAGAAGAAAACCTACCTAAGGTAGTAGGAGCGTCATGGCTAAATGTTGTTAGGTGGCCAGTTGTAGAATATATCACTGGCGCGAGAATGAAGTCCGTAGATTGGGCTGGTGGTCTCTGTAACAATTTAGAAGACCCCAATGTAATTTGTGTGCAGAAAATGCATTTAAGATATGAGGATGAATTGGATGTAGGATTACCTGGTGTAGCAGAAATGGGATCCAGGTAGAGGAAGATGAGAGGGAAACCCTATCTTTTCATGGAATGAAGCCGTGGTGTCCTGTGGGAGAGGGGTGGGTATTGTGAGGTATTCGAAACATCAAAGGCTGGCTGCGAAGGTAAGTGCATTGGCATGCAGGTGCAGAGAAAATCGGCACGGTTGGTGAGGAAGGTGATGGGGGTTCTGATAGTTTAACAGATTGGAACTAAGGGTGTGTTTATATGACCAGAGAGTTACGGTGAAGAAATGAAGTGGAAAAACCACACACACACACATACAAAAAGGCCGTTGTGAGTGCGACCTGGATGTGTGCTGAAAAAGACCCATAGGAGGTGATGGTCTTGCCTCAGTACTTTTGAACCAAACCGAATTTAAGAAATGAAGCAGTTGTGCATGTGGTGCCTGGAAAGGGTGGCTGCCATCATGGGGTGGGGTGAAGGTAGTGAAGGGCTACAAGCGTTGGTGCCTGCTGCATGCATGGACAGAGATTGCCAAAGCTAGCAAAACGTGTCTGCTTCTAGTGAAACTGAGCTTACCTCAGAGCGTGAGCTCTGTTGCTGACTCCCGATGTGGTCTGCTACTAGCGCATGCGTATCAGACGGCGCTGTGTATATGTATGATGGGTCAGTGGAGCGCATGCGTAAGGGGAGTAGTGTTAGTGAAAACAGCGCGTGGTCATTTCTAGGAGGGTGTGGGCCTCGGAAACAGAGGGGTAGCCATGGTAGTGTTCGGACTCGATGTCTGTGAGTCTGAAAAAATGAAACACTGTAATGGAATATGATATAAACCAAATGCCATTATCTCTTGACATGCAGCAAACTATTTACTGTAAAAGTGGATGCATTTGCAGGTGCAACAAATATGTTCTGAAAACAGCCAAAGGATCCTATTGATGAATTTACATCGTGTAAGAGCAATTATTATACTTTGCTTACACGTTACTCATGAAGAAACGGCTTGTAGCAATCGATTCACTAAACAGGTAAAAGCATTTGTTCGTGCAACAAATATTGTCCAAAAGGCATTTTCCAGGGACATTGTTAACTTTACATAAATTTGCATAGTATAAGAACAGTAGTTGTGCTTGGCTCACACGTTACTCATGCAAAACGGGAACATGTACACAAAAATATCAGTGAATAGGTATTATAGGCTGTAGATATACATAACTTGTGACTTAGAAATAACTTATTGTTGCACAGTACTAAGGGGGTGCAAAAACATGCATGCACATACAATGTCTGGTTCTTGATGGTTGAAGCCAAAAGTGAAAACATGAGATCAAGAACATTAGTCCATGAAGAATCGATCTTAGATGTGCGTGGGGACAAAAACTAGTGTACCAACATGGATGGCTGGTAGCTGGAGCTGGGCTAATTGGACTTAGATAGAGTTTACAGGGTTAGATAAAGGGGAGAGTGCACCCGCACATATGAACTGAAAACCATTCCTCATGTTCCTCATGCTCCTCATGTTAGTTGAAAAATGGTAGACATGGGCCGGGATATGGCTAGGGGGTGGTGTGAAGGGGGGAAAGGTCACTCGTTAAAGAAAAGGTTCCACTCGATAGATATGTTGAGGCCGTCCTTAACCGAGTCAAGGTGGTATATCCATTTCTGTTCAAGTTTGCAAAGTGACAGATCTCGATTGCCTCCACGGAAAGGGTTGTTAACAGTTTGTAAGACAAGCCAGAAGATGTCATTGTGGCTGTGTTTTTTCAGCTTGAAGTGTGCTACTAATGGTTTGTCTTCAGCTAGATTTTTGACACAGGAGCGTGGTTCACAAATTCGTTGTTTGATCTCTCTCTTACATTTACTGATGTAGATCAAGTCGCACGAACATTTGATGGCATATACTGACCATTTCGTTTTACAATTGCTGAAGTTGGGAAAAGTCCATCTTGTGCCCTTGAGGTTGATGTGTTTGATGTTGTTAGTCAACGAGCACATCAAATTATTGCCACATCTGAAGTGTCCTTTGACGGGTGGGAGATTCCACAGAGTTGTCTGGCTTACCTATTCTTTTGTTTTGTCTTCGTATGTGTGCACTAGGCGGTCTCTTAAGTTTCTGTTGCGTTTAAAAGCAAATCTAGGTTTCTCGGGATTAAAGACCTCTGTGTGGAGTTTGTCCCAGTGGTTGAGAATAGTCTTTTTGATAGAATTGCTTAGGGAAGTGAAAGTGGTGACGCAGGTCATCCTCATTGCGTGTTTCTCTTTGGCTAGTGTTGTGAGACACTGTTCTCTGTCGGAGTGTTTGGCTTCAATAAACATCAATAAACATTGTTAGATATTGCACAGTGAATCCTGCATGTTTTATTGCTGAACCTTTAGAGGATGAAAAATGGGTTTTCCATATACAGACATACATGATGATGTACCCCCGGTATAGGAAATGAAGTTAGAGGGGGTATAGGTGGTCTTTGTTGATGGTTCATTGACAATAGATCAGAGCACTAGATTTAGGCATTCAGGATCAGCAGTGGTAAGAAGTAAGGGTGATGATTTTGAGATTATGACAAGTGCAAGATTACTAACACATTTTTCTGTGCAGGCTGCTGAGTTAGTAGCAATGATATCAGCATTCGAACAACTGGAGGTCGAGGTAGTGACGATATATTTTGGCTCTGCCTATAAAATGTCTATAGTAAACTCTGGACTGTCACAGTGGAGAAGGAGGGGCTTCCTGCATGCAGATGGTACACTAGTGCAGCATGCTCCACTAGTAGGAAGATTACTAGACGCATTGGCATATCCCATGGTGGCTGCCATGATGAAGCATGCAGCTCACATTAAGGGTGCAGTCTTAATTTACCATGGTAACGAAGCATCAGATGCAGAAGCAAAATGAAATCATATTTCCCACAATTAGCAGAGATAGCAATTGCCTCACATAAAATAGTGCTCAAAATGGAGGGAAAGAAGGGCTATAGTGCATTACCATTGACACAAATAGTGGAACTGCACTGATGCGCACCACACATAGAACAGAATCTTTGGATAAAGCAGGAATGCTCTTTATGCAACATCAACCTGATATGGTGACAGAATAACACACAGAAGCCTGCAGTGCCCTTTGAATAACTTACAGTAGCATGAGAACAATTGCACTGAACAGCACACAACACAATGTAATATGTGGCAGCAGATATCTCAGAGGAGTGATTAATTCCCAAACTGCATGAAAATTACTGTTAAATGTGCTACTTTCTAGCATACCTTTAGAACGGTGATATGAGCATTACCTCACATTACAGGCTCCTTTCTGCATTTGTCAATATGCTCTAAAATTGTAATTGATACCAAAACATGATTGTGGTAGTATGTTCGTTTTCATGCTGGATAGAAGCAGGACCATGGACCCATGAAGACAATAAGTTGAATGTTAAATTCCTCATAAGTGCTGCAATCAGATAACAGACAACACTTTGTGAATGAGTTATTTTCTGAAATAAAATCTCTGCCTGGCATTAAGCACAAGCATTGATCTGCTTATCATCCACAGGCCAACTGCATTGTGGAATGTCACAATGGCCTGTTGAAGGAACACATTAATTAAACAAATAATTGCTGTACTGCCTTCCCCTGGCTATTTTTGCATTACACAGTCAGCCAGGCTCAGACCACCATCTCATGCCCTATGAAATAGAGACAGGCATAATTATGCAAATACCTATTGCTCCTGCTTGATTGGATGCAGACAGTTCAATGACTGTGTTAGGAGACAAAATGCATGATTATTTAACTGCCATGACTAAATGTTTAAAATCAATTTCTCGACCATTAAACGTGAGGAAAGAGGGCCAAAAAGCAACCAACAACAACAGAGGGGGAATTGTAGGTGGAAATGCTGTAATACTCCCTGCAGACTGTGCCACAGTGATTTAATATATGATTTAAAGGCCCATATTCTGTCCAGTAAACAACCCCAACTTCAGTAAAAGTACACAGAAAGAAAGCGTGGGTGCATATAGGTGATGTGAAAAGATGTACAAGCACTGCCCACCTGTCCGACAAAGGGGAGCAAGAAGAAGAAAAAGAGGTGACCAGACCCCTGACAAGGGTGAGACTGAGAGCTGACCAGTAATGTGAAGCGTGAAGGACACTGTTTCTCTAATATCTCAACATGTGCAGAGAAAGAGATATACAGAGAAAATGGACTCTTAGTATAATGGTCAGTGTTTTTTTTCCTTCTGTTTTTTTCTGGTTTTCCCACACTATGGCAGTAAGAGTTTTTAGTGATAATAGTATCAAAGAAGTTGAGCATGAGTGAAGGAATGACACGAGTTAGGCGAAATGTGATTAATGTTGAATATCTTGTGAATCAAAACTTTGAAGCATATGCTAAAAAACACTTAATAACCTATGGTATAGGCATATGACTAAAGTTGGAAGGGAGAAATCGGATGAGAACTGCTTCGTGTGCTCACTCATTCATATGCCTTGAGTGTTTCCAGATTGTTCGTGGTTGAAGAAATACCAGTAAACAGGGCTCATAACTTATCTCCCATTGCATTATGCAAAACAAGGGAACAATTCCAGGAATGTTTGGCGTATTTAATGGGTGACAAAAGCAACATTCCGTTTATGAAGACTATTGTATCAAAGAAAAGACAATAGTAAACAAAGCAATGAAATATACATTGTCAGGGCCATAAAGAGGGGAACCTATTAATAAGTGAACATCCATTATTGAAATGTACTGACTATCAAGGAAATTAGATACTTTTCTACTGGGAAAGACCACAGTTACACATAACAGGATAGGTGTTTATCTCTCACGGTTGGGTGGAACTGATAATGGGATGCAGAGCAGAAAATATGTATAGGATATTCATGTTGCCCCATAGAAAATTCTAATGAGATTTGACTAGAAGAATGGAAAAAAAATGCCAGACTGTTAACATGGGTAGAGAACAAAAAAGGACCAGTGCACAAAACAAGGATAGTGAATGCATTTCTGTGTTTAAGAAACAATGGCACAGTGAAAGTAGGAGACAATGAAGGATGCAAACACATCATGCATATGCCAGGCATGAAAGTAGGCACAGCAGCATTGATGGAGCACTATTGGGCCTGTGGTACAAGAGCCTATATACAGCTCCCACCAAATTGGGGTAGTACATGCTCACTAGCAGTGCTACATGCACCGGCACTGGTGATGCCCCAAAGTGATGTGGTGCAAATAGGAAACTACCCTATAATAAAAGTTGACCAGAAAGAGAAAAAACTACAATGCACATAAAGAGACAATTATTTCTCAAGGAAATGTATCAACACACTAGATGTTGTGCCACCTGAACACAGGCTATTTAGCAGGACATCTATGTGTTTTATCATGGCTTCTTGTCCCTGTATTGTGTTGAGGTGGTTAGGAACGGTCCCCATGAGCACGAAGGGTTCATGTTGCATGCCCCATATTGATGACTGGGGTGTGGAGATCTGATCGCAATTTCATATTAATCCAGTGTAGTTAAAGGGATGGTCCGGCCAAACATTTTTATTTAAAAAATAGATAGGCAATATTAAAAAAAACGATTGGCATTTTTTTTTTCAAGTCCCTATGTAAAATTTTGAGCAATTCAAGCTCAAAATTTGCAAAAGCAAGCACATGGGTGCATCCATTTTGTGAAATGGATGCCCGCCTGTGCTGGCTTTTGCTTATGCGGCACAAATGAAGGAAAAGCCAGCCAGCTGTAGTAAACAAAAGCTACCACTGGGTGGCTTTTCCTTCATTGGTGCCGGGACTCGGAGGACGCAGACCGGAGACTACAGTCAGAAAAGCTGCAGCTGATGTGTGATGCATTTTAGGTAACTGTGAAGTTCTGGTTTTGCAGCCTTGGTGGTTGACTTTTGAGAAACTGGTTCTGCAGAGTTTCAAAGGCAAGAGAATGGGTTAATAAGTAACTTCAACCTTCACAATGGTCAGCTCAGCTCAAGGACCGGCCATGGGATTAATAGTCTGATAAGTATCACAGACAACAGATGTAATCTCTTGAATGCATGGGAGCTTAACAGAAGAGTTTCGCTAATTGTTTTTGACCAACATTAAAGCATCCAGTAAGTCAATGCTCAGGGCTGAAGTAATTGTATTTTCATATGTGCTTTGTGTGATGAAATTACAACTATTTAGATTAGAATGTTCCAATGGAGACGGGGATCTGGGGAATTAGATAGTTATCGCTAGTTCAAAGAAGAACTGGTCTACTCAGCCTTCTTCATATCGCTTGAAGAATTTATGCAAACCATGTGCAATTAGGAGTTAAGGTGAAAGGCCAATATATCAATGGATATGGTTTGTTGAGACATGGGTTAGTTTGATCCTGTGGTACTATCTAACTGCTCCCCAGACAATTGAACAGTAACCTTGCTTTATGTACAGGACATGCACTTTTCGTTAGGTGGTGGACCCACTTGGATTGGGGTAATTAGAGGTCCACCCCCACACTTGCAAACAGCAGTACATGCCAGATGGTTGTAGATAACTAGACGGGAGTTTCTGCAAGCCATAAATGCCACTGAGAAAGGACTCAATGCAATTAAGAAGGATCTGAGAGCTGTCAGATTGATGACTCTCTAATACATGTATGTCCTCCACTTCTGCATTGACACAGAAGGAGGCAGAAATGGTCTCAAGCAGATGCACATTCAAACTAGCACACAATGAACAGAAAGGGGGCTGGACAGAAGCAATAATTTACCTGCAAAATGTGCACACACAAATGGTCCATGAAACTAGTGAAGCAGAAGATGATGACTAGTGTAATGCTCTGTTCACTTGGGTGCCTGTCTGGATAGATAGGTAACATGTTTAACATAATAATAGCAGTTCAGGTATTGATTCTGAAAGGTCTCTGCATGTTACAAATAATAGTAGTACAGTGTAGGAAAATGGGGATGAAGGTTGTAGAACTGCACATGATGACAGTGATATTGGGTAATGATAATGTTGTACACGTCCACATACAGATGAAACACCTCAGATGCACATCATCAAAATACCTATTGGACCCCCAGGCACCAGGTTCATGCCCCCTTTCAACCCTGAGCATTATACTCAGCAAGGGATTGACTGTGAAGGAGAGGAGAAGTGCTTCTTTATGGCATTTGGGTCAGAGGAGTATGCAGAACAGGAGGTAGCTTGAAGGTAGGTGTTAAATATCGATACCTAAAGATGGAGATGACAGGATGAAGGTGTGGTCAACAATTTGACCAGAGGGGGTAGTGTGATGCTGCAGATAAGAGCTGTACTTGGTTTGGCCAGGCCCCCACCAGTTCCCAAGCATGAGAGAAAGCACAACCTGGGAAACGTTTAGTAAAACACCAATGGTCATGCAGCCACCATTCAGAATAGAACAGGTTGTGCAACACACGTAGTATGGAGATGGGCAGGCAGAGAAAGATTGCAACAACCAGACAGGGTTACACAAGCAGTATGGAGAATAGCAGGAAGGGAGAGATTGCAGTATACATGGACAGGGAATAATTAAATGGTGGCACAAGGTACAAAGAACATAAACATGGTGGAGGCAGTGCAGAACTACTGCCATTACGCAGACCAAACCATGCAAGGCCTCAATTTTCCAATACTGCAGCCTTACATACAATTTCTTAACACAAAGTTCCAGGCCACACAATACTCAGACAGTAGGTCAAGAACCAAGGTCAATGTGCAGAGGGGAGTTCTGCTTACAATTTGAAACAGCACCAGATAACGTTTCCCAGGGCACACAGCAGGTAGCAATAGATATATAAATATATCCTTCAATGCCAGGTTCAAGTGGCTACCGTGCCTTTGATCCCATAATGAATGAATATACAGCACCCCAATTGGCCGCCGAAGGAAAGCACCCACATGTTAGGACAGCAGAAAATCAAATAAAATTGATGAAAATGAGTTATGAAAAGGGGTCCTTCACCACATGATCGAAACAATAGTCATTTGTTCCAGGCCCAATTTCTACTTCTTTAGTACATTCAGGCATAGAAACATTATGCCAAGGCCAGGAACAGACTGGTATCTAAGGCATCATGCCTGGGAACGAGAAGGGGGTAAATTCTTTAACTGGATCATAGTGATTCAACAATCTCTCCATCCCCAACATGTGCATTGGCACTGCATAAAAGGGCTTGAGGCCAGATTAACAAATAACCAATCAAACTAAGTTCTTCTTATTGGTTTGTGTAGTAGAATGCCAACCAATGGCATGCTAGAATGAATTGTATCATTTGTAGAAGGATCTATCTAGAAGTTACTAGTTGTGAAAGAGCCAATAGTAGAATGTTCACTTATAAATAACTATATTTTTTATATGCCACTAACAAATTAAAAAAGGGAGCAGAAAGGTGTATGATACTTACTATGACTTTATCTGTGATGTTTTCTTACTTAAAATATTGCTGTTCCTAACACCATTTTGAGAATATGTTTTGTACGCTCTCCCAGTTGCCATTTGTATCTGAATAAAGCTGGGTTTTCTCATGCACTCCGTTATTGAGTTTTTCTTGTTTGTGGCATACTTGGCCTATCTTCACAATGTCTTGCTTTTGGGGACATGGGGCCTATTGGGTGTTCAGAAGGTTTAGCAGTGACCACCGTCCACATGTGGCAGTTTTGAATATAGGCTCTGCCTACCCTCAGAGCACTATTGCCAGCATCAGGTTACAACATGGAACGGTGTTACCCCAGATAGATTGGGACATTTTGGACCCCGTAGAAAAAGTACTTTTTAGTATTATTTTATTATACCAGATGACATAGTGCTGGGGACCATCCAGGATTTTGCGCAAAAAGTTGGAACCGTGGTAATGAAACACTGTACGGCAGATAAAACGGCTTTAGCGAGACAAAGAATGCAAATTGCTGAAAAGCTGACACCAATGGTGTATAAAAAATATGGAGGCTGTGGGAAGATGGGAAAAATGTATAGTGACTTATAACTATCAGCAAGTTATTTCTAAGAAAAAGAAAGAGCACGCAGACACTGTGGGAGGACTGCTTTTTAGGATATTTCTAGTAATGTTTTGGAAACACATGTCTTCAGAGTCAGTGGGGGAGGAAAGAACCATCCAGGAAAACATCAGTGGAAACACATGGTGTGATTATTTCAGTAAGCTATATTGTGAAACAAGAGTCTTAAATGGATCTAGCCACAGGTTTTGGAGCTCGCAACATGCATCATTTTGCTCCTCTGGTATTCTCACTGGCAGAGATCACCCAGGCAATTACCTCACAAAAAAAAAAATAAGACGCAAGGCTCGAAAAAATCCCTGTGGATGTGTTTAAATTCAAGCCAAAGATCTGGGCCTCCTATTTCATGCAACTCTATAACCGCTTTGGATTCTATCTGTAAATCATGGACCACGGTGGAAATTGTTGTGCCTTACAAAAAGAGGGGGCAAGAGCTGCCATCAAATTATCACCCAATTTCCCTGGAAAATCTTTGCTAGAGCAGCACTTGGGAGACTAATAGGTGGGTGGATGATAGATCCTTGGTAAACTACAAGCATGATTTATGGAGGGCATAAGCACAGTAGATGAATAATTTAGATTGTCTCTAATAATTAAAATATATGTTACACTCAAATAAATATACATATATCTACTATTCATTGATCTAAGCAGGCACAGCCTTTGATGGCATACATTGAATACTGTTATCAGGCACATTATGTGAACAAGGAATGCCCCATGCGCTACTCTGAGCTATATTGCTGCTTTGCACCTGCTGACACAACATCATTGGCCCAAGAAACATTCCATGTTTGTTATTCGCATACAACACCATCCTTGTATCCTTAACACCGACAGACCTTATAAAAACAATTCCAAATATTTCAGGAGTTTAGTATTGAGAAGGGATTTGACATAAACTATGACAAAACAAAGCAATTTGTATTTATTTTATTTATAACGTGCAACCCGCAGGCCCGGGGGCATCAAGGCGCAATTTGTAAGGTTACAGAAATGCATAGATACAGGAGTCGCAATGCATGAATTTACAGAGGAATGACATTACATGATATGAACAGGACATTAAGTGCAAGTAAACAGTCAGCAGGTCAGAGAGAGTAAGACAGAGGCGCTGTGTGGGGCTTAAGGCAGGTCGAAATGAAATGTACACACACACACACAAAAATAAGCAACACATTTTTCTCACAGCGTTAGATAATTGTGACATTAAGCATATGAAAGTATTCGATTACCTAGTGGTAAACTTTACAAGAACCAGCTGGTGGAACTGTCAGATGGAAAAGCCAGTGCCTCACTCTCCAGACGTTGAGGTAGCCATAGACAACTTTACACACACGCATGGGAATGGGGGAGTGAGCCTGTGTTAAGAGGTGCACAAAACACAAGTCATGCAGAAATATGGGTCACATCAATTGTGCAAAACTTTGTGGCATAAAAAATATTTATTTTTTATTTTTTATTTGTTATTTTATTTGTTAGGCTTTTTTAAACCTTTACAATAGAAAGAAAGAAAACAAAAGGAAATACAAAAGAGGTCAATAAACAGACTCCACCAATGTTCCCTCTAATTATTTTTCTCTATGTGTGGAACTGGTTGGCTGTTGTGAGCACATTATTTTCCATGTGGGCAACTGAGTAATGAGGTAAGCCACTTTGTGAGCTACCATCGTAGAAGAGAGTTTGGAAAGGAATTTCCTCTTCCCAGCCACTGCAATTCTTTAAAAATCTTACAACACTTTTTCCAAACACATAGGCTAAAATAAAATATGTCATTTGTGATTGTGCACAAAACTCATCAACCAGTCCAAGACTTCAATATCTGCCACAGTACCTTGCAAATGCACTTCTGCAGAGAGAAAATTGTCAGCCTCAATACGAGTTTGGTGGTAAATGGTAAAGTTGGCAGTAACTCCATTACCGCCAATGTTACCACTACTCCAAATTATGATTTCGGGCCTGGAGTGGAGGATTTGCCTCCAGGAAAATCCTGGAAGTAGATCCTCCAACTCAACGACGAACTAGTCGGAATTTCTGTTGTGGTAATTCCGCCAAAAAAGCCACTTTCAGTCCGATGGACTCAATATGGACTCAATATGAATGGGGAATTACACCGCAACCACCAGTTTTAATCTGGTGGAAATTCCACTGGAACAGTAATTCATTTGGGCGGTATTCTGGCAAATTTACACTGGGATACCGCCTCAAGTCATAATGAGGCCTTGTATGTTTTAGGTCACTGGAAAATCACTCATTTGAATTACAAAACACAAATATCTCTTGTGATAACTGATGTGGCTGTCAAGAAACTCAGACAGAATACATTTGCCGATGGACTAATGGCAAATAAAAGCAATGTGTCAAAAACATGCTGAAAGGAGTTCAAGTGCCACTTAAATTATGTAATTGAAGGGCCAGGAGAACATGCAAATAATTTGTTTAAGGATAATAATTCCATCAGAATAACTGCACCTGAGAATACGATGATCCAAAATTCCTGTGCCTCTGTTTACTATCCACATTATTTTCTCCTGTGGTTGTGATAACACCAGCCTTAGAGCTAAGAGACATATCCACCATGCATTTTGTACTCCCTAAAAAAGGAAAATGTGCCTAAAAAACGAGAAACAATGAACATATCATTGCTTCAACCCACAAAGCTCCACTGATTTTTTTTTTAAATTAGTGACCAGTAGAGCAGTGGCATAGGAAGGAAGGAACTCTAATAATATGAATGCCGATCTCAAAAGGATATATTTAAATGCCTAAACATATGATGTGAATTTTAAGAAGGTCATGATTCTGCTTGTACACAATTATTTTGCACTGCATACAAGATGGTTTGCAAAATACTCCACCCTTATATCATTGTGTAGGATTACACAAGTGCTCAGTGAAACTGTTTTTGTATCGAAGCGAGGTATCGTATAATGTGTGATGGTCTATGCCCGAAGGAACTCTGAACACTTGGAAATGAGGCAGATTGTGTGAAAAGCATTCTCCTGTCTGAATATCTGGTGCCATGATACTATGGATGAGTAATCCCAGGCATAGTCCATACCCATTATCCCTTGTAGGCTAAATAAATGATATTTCAATGTTGCTCTCTACTCATGTTAGTAATGCTAAAGTAGGAGACACTGAGCATCACATTTGCCTTTTCTAAATCTTTAAAGGCCAAATTAATATTTAAGTTCTATAATGCATTAATTTACAAGGGTTCCGCTTCAAAGTACTTGTGTGACATATGTACAAAGAAGAGGAAGTATGGAATTTGGTTACACATCCAAGTAGCCTGCTTACTAGTATCTGATAGTTGAGCTAGTAGTTTGATTAAATAGTGTTTGTGACGCTTTCGGTAAGGCACAATGAGTAATAGAAATACTGGCGCGTGAACGTTATTCATGTTACAACAAAAATAAAACAAGTGGATGTAGATACACATCTGCAAACCTTTTGCAGAGCCAAGAGGGGTAGAGTCAAGGTTGTCCGGTAGTATCTTAATGCACTTTGGGGCCGAAGTTAGTGTCATAAGGTAAGAGTGTGGTAGAGTCAGGTTTAGGAGTCATTGGTGGGGAGGGGACATTTGTGGTTAATGTGTGCACGCATATCTTGGTTACATTCTTCTGTTCATGGAGCTAGTTTTTCATATTCATTTTTAACCTCTTGTGTCTGCACTTTGCTGTTAGGGATTTTAGGTGCATAGTAGTGCAATGCAAATTAGCAGAATATCAAGACGAGTTGCTTATTTTAAGAGAGAACATTTCAGGTCATTGCTGTGGCTTGTGCCTTATGAAATCTTTTTGAATAGGTGCGAATTGTCTGTGTGTGTTGCTAAAAATCTTACACAGCTTAGAGGGAACATTGGACTCCACCATTCGTTACATATTCTCACAGAATTACATAAAAAAGCATTTCATTGCATATTTGTTGGTTCCAAGTTCAGGAATGTTACAAGTTCCGTCATTGCTATCTGTATTCTTTCAGACTTCAATAGCAATATCTTCATCCACAATGTCTTTGCAGTTAAAATTGAATAATTCTCAAATAAATGGTTGAAATGCAGGTTTTGTCCATTCCTTAGTTTATCACATTCCGTGATCAAATGTTACAAGGTTTCTGTTTCAGTGTTCCAACACTCAAACCTATAGGTGCTGTCTTGTTTCTTTATCTGCTTCTGTTTTAATAGAACTTCTCTTGTGTAATGTAGATTTAGCCGTATGTAAATTATCTGTCCCATTCTGGGATTTGGGAATTTTAACAGGTAGCTTTTGGTTATCTTCATCTTTTTTTCAACATAAGAGCTCACTTGAGTTATCATGGAGGTTCTTGTGCTTTGCAAGTTTTTACTAGTTTTTGCAAGTGTTGATATCCAATCGTGTTGGAATATTTTTCTTTTTGCTCAAGCAGGATTCTGGAGCAGTAGTTCTTCAGTTTTATTTGCCTCATAAAGCACACCCCTTATACATTTTCTCCAAGATAGCTAAATGGGTGGTTATCATTCTTCATATAGTTCGCAATTACTGCTAGCACAGTTTCTTCTGGCTCTTTCTCTAATAATGTCCTATATTGACAGCAGAGTTTCAATTTATACATACCGTATAATGATGGAATGACCAGGTCATAACATATCTTCTCTAGCGATGCTGATTTTGGGAGGGTCAAAACTGATTTCCAATATTGGCCTTCAATTTTAGTCCAATATGCTTTAGTGATTATAGGTTTAGTATCTGATCCATATGGAATAATTGTTACCATTTTTTGTAGATAGAAGACAAGCACAGGTTTTATTGAGAATTTCCCATATTTACTTAAGATAATTTTAGTTTGGGAGACCACTGCATTTACTTTAACTCTGATGTCTTCATAGTAGGGTTCATCCTTGCTGTGATCGCTGATATTAACTCCCAAATATTTATATATATTTACAATTTCCAGTGCTTTGTCATCTAAGAGCCATTGCACATTTTTCTTTTTTCTTTGTACTTTCATTGGATAGATACATAACATTTTTGTTTTCTCTGTATTTATTTCCATGTCATTCTGTTCAGAATATTGGACCAGAGATGTTAATAGATTGTTTAGTCCAATAGGAGATTTGGACATCAGGACCAAGTCATCTGCATAAAACAATGACATACTCTTTGCTGTTCCTATCCGAGGTGCGTCTGATATTATGTTTTTAAATCCTGCATCATGTCAGATATAAAATAGTTGAAAAGGGTAGCTGCTATGAGGCAGCCCTGTTTCAACCCTCAGGTTGTCTTAATAGGTACTGTCAGCAGCAACCCTTCTTGCATCAGTCTTATTTGGATGGTTGTGTTTTGGTGTAATTGATAGATAAAGTATAGTAGATGTTACAGGCAGCCAGCTATTTGTAACTTATTCATTAGTTTATTTCTTGAAACATAATCTAAGGCTGCCCAAAAATCCATGTAAGCCACACACAAATGTTGCTGCGTTGAACTCATGTGAGACCCTATTGCAGATATAACTATGAGATTGAGAGAGGTCCTGTCACGATGCCTGCTCCCGGGGAGCCGGCTCAGGCCCTGCGTCCCCGAAAGCAGACATCAAGTCCCCGGGGAAGGTCCCAGCAACCCCTTATAGGGGCCCTTTGGACAGCGTCCTGGCGCCTATGGCGCCAGGCTCATAGAAAACGTCAGTCCTGGCGCCATAGGCGCCAGGCTCATTATGAAAGTGTTTGGGTGCACTTACCTGATGCAGACCATGCTGCATAACCCCGGCCTCCTTGAGGCCTGAAAGGAACTACTTTACCTGTGGGACTCATTTACCACCCGGGCGTGGTCGGGGAAGGATACATACATGATTGGAGGAAGGACACATTCTAGGAACTTCTTCCAAGGCTATTTAAACCACACCCGATCAGCCACACGTGCTTCGCGTTGTTCTGCATCTAGCAGCTGGACGCTCACCGTGTCTGCTCCTGCATCTTGACTTCTGCCACACCTGCCAGCATCCTGAATCACCTGCAAAGGAAGGGAACAAGAGAACAGAAGAAGGAAATGGCCTCACCTGCTAAATCTGCATCCCAGAGACATTTCGCCGACAATCCTGAAAAGGAAGACATTTATTTTTAAAAGCACATCGCATCGATCGCTGCAGCGCCGCATTCTACTCACCTTTACAGGGCGCCTCTATGTTCAGCGTTGACCATCCGGATTCGCAGTCGCGCCCCCGCACCTAGGGAGAAAAAGACAAGAACAAAGGTGAGAGAAAGAAGGGAAAAGGGAAGCTAAAACTCCATGTCAAGACTTACCTGTTGGGTCATTCCCTTTTCATTTTGGGTCCGCGCCGCATCCAGGCATTTTTGGACCCCGGCCCCTAAGGGGAAAAAGACATCAGCGTTAATGAGTGAATGAAAAGACATTACCAAAACACTCATTAAAGACTTACCTGATTTCCTCAAGGATTTCACCGCTCACCTCGGGTCGGTGCCTGTTCCCCGGCATTCCGTACCCCGGCCCCTATGGGGAAAAAGACACTAGCATTAGAACATTAATGCATGGACACAAGGGGAACCACTTATAGAAAAACTTGCCTGGAAGCCAAGCAAGTTTGGTTCTCACCCATCCGAAAATCCAGTGACGTAACTGGATACCAACGCGCCCCTGCATCAGAAGCAGGATGGAGAGCTCGTCCTTCCAGACCCTAAGGTGAGACGCTACGGGGAAGCACAGAAGGGTTTGAGGAGGGTGAGAGGGGGAAGTGGGAGGCCGATTGCATTACCCCGCAGACAGTTAACCCCCTATTCTCACCTACAGAAGGATACTTCTGCGAGTCAGACAAGCCAGATCTGGGGCCCGGTCCAGTCCGTCTTCCGAACCCTGTGCATCGCCTTAGACGAGGTCACAGCTGCGCGAACCAGGCCAGCGCCCCCCGTGGGAGTCAGGTGAGCGTTACAGGTCCATAGTCCCTTTCCAAATCCAGTCTGGCAAGGATCTTGTTTTTTTCCTTTCAGCCACTGTTGGAATTCTTTCATTATCATGTTCACAAAAAATTTTCCCGGCGCATCCAACATGGCTATCGGTCTATAATTACTTGGTTCCTGCCTGTTGCCTTTTTTAAATACAGGTATAATAATTGACTTTTGCCAAGAGGATGGAATCCTTCGGGTATTAGTTACTTTCTTAAAGATTTTACAGATGACACTAGCCCATTTCTCTGGATTTTGTCTAAGTATGTTATTTATTAGACCATCATGTCCTGGGGCTCTTGATTTACTAAGTCTAGTTATGAAATATTTGATGTCTTCTCTGTCATACTTAAAATGATTATCATCACATTTGCCATTGTTACATGTATATTGGTCCTGTTCTGTAGATGTATATAATTGTGTAAAGTGTTCTTTCTATTGTGCCTCAGATACTGCATTCAGTTGTAAGCTCTCTGTCCGCTCTGGGTGCTATGGTTTAATAGTTCCCAAATTCCTTTGGAGGTCTTTTTTGCTGGTGCACTTAACATTGATTGGCCATCATTTTGATATATTAGTGTCATTCTTGCTGTCATTCAGTTCTTATAGTTGGACTTTAATTTCCTTATTTGCACTGCTTTTTTCTTTTTGAGGCCACATTCCTGCATTTCTTATTTCTTATTTCTCTTCTGAGACATCTCTTCTGTATCTGAATTTGCCTGTCAAACACGTGTCTGCTTCTGAAGCAAGGCTTGTTTCCACCTTCTAATTTAAATGCTTGAAGTGCTCTAATGTAGTCGTCTTGTTTTCCAATTTTAGATTCCGTCTGGTTCTTTACGCTATAATACAGGCTATTCAACTGTTCACAGGACCAGTGTAGCCGATTTCATCCTCCAGATACAGTCACTTTATTAGTATATTTTCCTTGTTGTTGGTTTAGCTCAGCTCTTGCCAGCACAATTTAGCACTAATTGATTGTGGTCACTGGTGCTCTGGTGCTTAAACATAAATGACTCCACACATGAAAGCAAACAACGATCAGTATAGATGTAATCAAAGATTCCACTTTCATTATTCCTTTCCCATGTTGCCTTTGCTGGTACATCAGTTTCAATAGTTCCATTTAGCATGGTATATCCTTGTTTTTTCATTATATCCATACACATTTGAGTCTCAGTTGTTGGATTATCTTTTCCTTCCCTGCTCAGGCTCGAATATTTAGGTCTCCAGCAATGATAGTTGTGTATATCTTAGATTCTAAAGTGATCTTATCCAATAAATTCCTTATTATTGCCTAGAATTGTGTGCTCAGGAGAGCTTGATGGTTCCAATATACATTTATAAAAGCATTGGTTTTACTATGAATATCTACCTTCACTAGCTGAATATAGTCGTTTGGTTGCTCCCATTTCTCTATTCGGCATCCTATAGAAATTTTAGCTGGAGCTATGAGACCAGCCATGGGTCTTCCTCTTGGTTGTCTTATAACCGGTACACTTAATGCAACGTAGTCATTCCAAACCAGAGGGTCAACTAACCATGTCTCTTGTAAGAGTACAATTCGCTTTGAACTAAGTCGTCAGAATTTAACATTTGTTTATGACTACGAGTATTCCAGCTAGTGAGGGTGAAACACTGATTTTTTAGTGGTTATGTTTTCCTGTCTAATCATTTCTGGTTACAGTTTCTCATAGCTCATTGTTCATCCATTTGTAATTTATGTTCGCACAAGTTTGTGTTGTATGTTGTTATTTTTATATTTTCTCGTGCATCGTTCTCTAAGGGGTAATACTTCTGTTGTAAGTTTCTCATCAGCTGTATTTCTTGTGATCTGATTTTTGTCTCAATTTGTTGGTTATTTTCCGCCGTGGTAATTTTGAATCCCAGGTTAAATGGGGTCATTTTTGCAAGCCATATGGTATTGAGTACAATGACTGATCTTATATATAATTTTACTGCAGAGACATCGATGTCATGTAAAAACTCCATGCGGTCAATGTCTGATGCTATTAGGTCCTCTAGCTCTTGTACCTCTCCAAAGATACTTAGAATCGATGCCCCGTTAAGATGATATATAGGAAATCCATCTGTCCGGCATTGCATTATGATTTTATTGTATTGCTGCTCAGACTTGTAGTTTTTTGTAAACTTTGTGTATTATGCATATACTGATGTATTGATTTTTAATTTCATTCCTCTTTTGTTCCAGTGTGACTACAGAGTCACTTTCCCTTACTAGCTGTAATTTTTCTATTTGTAGTTTGTCTGTTTCATTATTCGATTCATTTCCACTTTTTGATTTTCGATCTCATCTAAGAGGTTGTCTAGTGATTCTTTCAGCTGGGCTTTTTGTTGGTCTTTTTCCTCAGACTTTTTTTTTAAATTCTCCTTGTTTTTTGTATTTTTGTGTTATTGCCATCACATAATTAGGTTTTTCTTTGATTTTGGAATTGTCAAGGTTTGAAAATATTGTCTGTAATTGGTAGGTTTCTGTATTGAACTAAGTTGCTTTTTATCCATGTTTTTTCATTTTATCTTGTGCTTTTTAAAATATTGTAAAATTAATTTTTTCTTCTGCCTCTTCCTTTGTCTGTCTAACGTCAATTTCTATTATAGACATTTCAGAGGTTGAGGCTTGGAAAACATTTTGTTTAGGTATTACTGTTGAATTCATTTAATTCTTTTCAAAGGTACATGTTTGAACTTGTTTATTATTCATGTTTTTGGTGTCAAAGGCATTTTATCCTTTGTTCTGGCACTCCATTTATTTTCTTTTTCATTTATCATTTGTTGTAGCATTTCATTCTGGGCGTCCAGCTTCTTATCAAGGGATTCATACAGATTTGTCAGCGTTGTTATTGCTTTGTTCATTGCTACAGGAGTTATTTCTATGAAATTACATTGCATATGTATAGATTTATCACTATCCTGCGTTTCTTTCTGTACTTTATTTCTCTCCAGGGTTTGATTAGAAAATGATAGTGATAGTACTGATGAATTTTGTATTGAGCGATCATACATTAGAGGAGATTCAGACAGATTAGAATGAGTTCTTTCCTTAATGATTTCATTAATTTGTGGTGGTGTTTGAATTTTTTTTCCACTCTTTGGTTTAGCTTTACTTTGTAATCTCTCTTCTTTATTTAGTATAGCCTCCCTCACTATTATCTCCTTTGTCTGTGAGGCATGCGCTGCTGCTTTATATATTCTCAGCTCCTCCTGCTTATTCATCATCAGTACTTTGCAGTTCTCCTGTTGTTTCCTCTTCACTATGTTCTGTTTTGTTTGATCTGATTGTTCAATTTCAGTGTTTTTGTTTGTGTCACTAGATATCCCATCTATCTCTATCCCTTCTAGCGTTAAGTCACTTGGAGTTTCGAGGTGAGTTGCTGACGCCAGATCTATAAGATAATCATTGCTTGTATTTATTGAGTCCTGTGTCTCCTATTAATTCCTGTTCTTCTTGGATTCCTCCTATCCTTTTTCCCATTCTTTTTTAATGAATCTGTTGGATAAAAATATCTAATGTCAACTGACAATGAAGCCGGTTGATCACGCATGCGAGCTGTTGTTTTTGCTTTGTCATTAGTAATCACATTTTTAATTGGTGTGCATTTTAATTTCACTATTAATTTCAGTGTCTCCACTTTATTTGGCATCCCAGCTCTTAGATTGTAAGTGGGTGCTAGGATGTAGCATCTGCTAGTCCGGTTGATTACTTTCTAACAGATGTATGTGGTTGCTTGAGTACACGCAGCTTCCCAAGGAAGTCAGCGCTCAAAGCCACTTTATCTCAGTTTTTTTAAACTGAAAAGCAAGCTTTCGTGGGCCGATCACATGAGTTGTCAATGAGAGCTTTTGTGTGGATTCAGGTTCCCATTATTAGTCCTCAGTAGCTTGTGCTTAAGGCAGAGACCGTTTCAGCAAACTGACATAATGAAAGAATGCGCAGTGGGGTCTCTCTTAGTTATCACTACGCAAGATTTCCAGCGGATGCTTCCCAGAGTTAGCGCACCGTGGTCAGTTTTCAATGTTCCCTTTGTATTGCACTTCTCAAGACAACTCGGGTCTCAAACAGCCGCTCTGATGTATTTGGGTGTGGCCCAGAATGGTAGAAACAGGTCCACCTGGGGTTCAAAGGTAAAATTACCAACAGTCACCCAGGCAACAGAATCCACTTACAGGCTAAATTCCCTTAGACTGTGAATTTCGCGTCAGTTACAGTGTTCTTCCAAGTGCTGGTTAATCTGCAGTTTATTATGGAAGTTACCGTGCAGTCATTAGATAAAGAGTTCTCCGAGAAGGGGAGGCATGTTCCTAAACTCACATCGCTCCTTAAGACTCCCAAAGACTCAGCTCGACTCCGCTTTGCTCTGCGAGGTTTCAGAGTCTTTAAATGAACCGCTCCTCCGTTCTGCAATAAAGATTGTAGAAGGTCTTGCACAAAAGAAATTCAGAGGCAAGTAGGTTCCGCACAGACTGTACACTCCAGTAATTCCCAAAGACTCAGCTGGACTCTGCATATTTAAATATTTTTCCAACAAATATATTGGAATTACCCAACAGCAAATCTGTAATACTTCTACACAAAGTGTTGGGTTTGCTGTACTTAGAGCACATGGTAAAGTAAGACCTCTTTCCTCTTGGTTGAGGTTGTGGTGAAACCAAAACTGAGCAAATACAGGGATGCATTAACTGGCATCCTTGTGCAAGTGGGTGGCTCCTCACTACTGTGCTTTGCACATGTTAGAAACCCTTTAGACAATATAGGTCATATAGACCACTCGTTAAACCCATCGCAAATTGATTCCAACGTTAAAAGAAGAGTTAAAAAAGAGTCCTACGACAAGTGCAAAATGAATCTGCTAACCAAAATCTTAATCTCGAGATTACTGAGTATATTGAAAGAACAAAAACGAACCAGGCTATGAGACATATCTTGACGAAAGGATTCCCAAACTGATGTGTTCACTGTACATTATGTTCAGATTTGGTATCTTGACAATTGCACAGTTGCTTAATAAAGGGGACAACAGTACATCAAACAAATGTCTGTATTGCCAGATTAGAATTTAGTCTGAAGAGCATTTCTTACTGTCTTGTCCACTGTACCTGGCCTGCATAAGACTATACCTGAGAAATATGTTCTTACATTACCGAATTAGGTCAATTGAAGAAGCTATGTGCCTTTGTAAAACACCAAAGATGATGACACAGTGTTTGTAGTTGCAAAACATATGGAAGGATACCGATGGACTTCTGTTAGAGCCAACATTGGTCAAGCCAATCCACCACTGATGCAAAGCTCTGCTCTTCGTTGGCAGGGGAGACCTGTACCTGGTGTCTTTCTTCCATTAATAAATGACACTAACCAGTCTTGATTCCTGCCATTCTCTCCTCACATCCAGGATTTCAGAAGAGTCGGTAGGACTGCATCTGGAGGGCATACTATGGCATGGGAGGAGACCTGGTCTAGCAGTTTGGTCAGGGCTGCTCCCATTGATGGCAGTAGTTGATTTGCAAATCATATAGCTGGACTCCTTTTGCAAAGGCACAGATGGGCTAAATACCATTGGTGTGGAAGGTTGTCCAGAGCAGTTCAGTGTTTGAGATTATTTCAAAACATTCCACCCATCACTTTTTCTTTTTTGGTTACACTTAGCTATACTACAAGAGTTTTGCACTAACTCTAGGACTACTTTTTTTTATCAAACCCATTGGTCCTAGGGGGGAACTGTTAGTACTATTGCAAAGTCCACATCAGGTATCCAAGAACTGGTTTACTTACATTAAACTTTGAAGACAGTGCCTCATTACAAGGTTGGAGGTAGCCTTGACGGTAAAACTGGCAAGGCTACCTCCAAACCGGCAGGAAAATCCGGCACCTGCGAATGGGCAATTACCAAGGAATTCCGGCTTGCTAGACCCGGTAATTGCCCTTTCGCAGGTGCCGGAGTTAGCATATCCTCATTCCCATTTGAGCCCCTATAGGGCTGAATGAGAATGGGGATGCCGTTGCACCGACACGGTTCATTACCACACAAGTACCCTGTCTGTGTGCTCGGTTTTCTTGCCATGGATACATATGTTATGTAGTAAGGTCATAGTTAAATATGGTGGGATCCTTACATTCTTCTTTCACTTTTAAACTAGAAGAAATAATGTTGAAAAACCATTTCACTTTATTACAAACGTGTTTATATAATAAGAATTAAGGCAACGCCTGTTTACTTCTGCAGGTAGTGCACAAGAAACAAAACAGTTTAATTTACTCAATAATCAGCCGGAGTGGACATGTTAAATAATGTGACTCATTGTTTGATTAAGTGTGAGGCAGAGGGTTAATCAGGGCATGTTTTCTTCTTAGCAAATCTTAAAATAGAGTTAAGTATCATTTGCATGATGGTGGATTTCAATATCAGAATTCATGAGGAGTTAATCCAGTGGCTCCATGCAGAGTCTTGAGATGATAGGAGAGATGCTTGACCTGTTGAGAATACCAACCATGACTGTACAATGTTTGAAATTGTTGCAGCTGATATTCGTTGCCAAGTTGTTGTCGGTTGGTGTGGTATGAGGTGAATCATAATAGGAGTGATATGTTGTATCTGATGCAGGCTGCACTGATTTTTGCAAAAATGGTTTGATTGTCTATCTCAACGGCACCAGAGAGTTTGAGCAAGACCAATATTCATAGGTCTTGCTTGTCCATAATTTGTGTTCACACATGTGCGCTTCTAAAAGTCATTATATCTTTGGGGAGTATGTTTGTAGCATGGAAAGGATTTTGATGATAATTGTTATACATAGTTTAACAAATGCTGGATAAGGGCCTGAACTCAGAGGAACAGGCTTAGGGTCCAACACGTTGGGCAGGAATTAGCGATATATAATAGAGGAAACAACTATGTATGCAGTTAGGTACATGGGGTGCCTCAGACATGCTCCTTTGAGTCCAAGGGTGCTTGGACTCCATACCCTTTCAACCCTAACATGGCCTCTCTCCTGAGACTGGCAAAAGAGGTCAATTATGGCTGTGTTTTGTGTCAGAAATAAAATGGATATAGGCAAAAGTAAAGGACACACTGCCCTGGCTTATGGTGTGGTCCAAGCCACATTTAACGTCCCCAACAAGGAAGACACCAGTTCACCCTAGGATAATAAATGGAGCAGTTTGAATGCTTTGTATGCCAAAAGGACCCCATACAATGGACCTCCTCAAAGAAGCACAAAGTAGGCATGTATGTGGTTTCATATTTAAAGTGCGGTCCCTAGATTGAGAAATAAGATTCAAAATTCCTTAAAACACTGAAACTATTGTATTTGTGTATGGAAAGTCAGTTTGCTACATGGCGAATCACGTGAATTCATCCCTTCTCCCACAGAGGGAGATCCCTCTGTGAGGTTAGTGTGGTGGGCCTGTTCCGCAATACCCTACCTAGGGGTAGAGGCAAGATGGACCTCACCGGGAGGGACTCCACATTTGGTGACAAGCCGTCCTATTCCTATGAGTAACTCCCTAGAGGACTTTCTAAAATAACCTCTTTAAAACCTTTCTGGGAAATTCCACATGAATAAAAAACAATATGTGTTCTTGTCAACAGGAAATGGTAAATATTCCTTTAAATGTAAATTCCTATTTAACTTGGATGAAGACAATGATATATGGAGGAGCACAGAAACCACTCAAGACAGAGAGAAAGGGACAAGGAGTTGCACAGGGGAAGCCTGATGGCTATGTGAGTCCTAAAAGAAGAGGACCCCGGAGACGCGAGGGGAGAACTCCCAAATTATAAAAAAAGGCTTGTATGCTGGCTCGACAGAGCGAGGCGCGCAGCATCCTGAAGTTGTGAGAGTGTGAGAACCAGAGAGAGACGTAGAGAAATGATAGGATGCACATCAGGAAACTAGTTCACCCTAAGATATTAAATGGAACAGTTTGAATGTATTGCATGCCAAAAGGTGCACTAAAATGGCCCTCCTCTTAGAAGGGCAAAGTAGGTATGTATATGCTTTCACATTTAAATTGGGGTCCCTAGATTGAGAAATAAGATTCAATATTCCCTAAAACACTTACACCATTATATTTATGTCAAGAAAATCAGTGTGCTGCTTTCCCACACCAGGGCAAACTATGACCTCCCCCCTGAACCTCAGCTTCTCATACTTCTCTGAGTTCAGCTATATACAGCTATCATTTGCATTAAACTGTTCTATGTCGTCCAAAAAATCCCTTGTCCTACACCTTCCCAGCATATTTCGTCTTCTACTATTATTATATCACCTGTACTCACGATTTGGATACTTTGCAGATTTAGATGTTGCAAGAGTCAAAACTGCTAAGTGTTTCCAATTCATATCCCTACGTTGGACACTACCCACTGGGCACTTACGAAAAACTGACCGTGTGTTTTAGGAGTCTTGATCTCCCAGACATCATGATGACTAACCCAATCTCACAGGCATTCCGGATCAGTAAAGTACAAGTTTGCCTGGCAGGGGCATCAGGCCCCCATCGGCAGATAAATGACTGAATCAGTTCCACTGCAAATGCCGGTGCTGGTGATTCAGCAGTGTCCTTCCCACAGAATGGGAACTTACTGCTGTTTCCATCACCTGTATTATCGCAGTAATACCGGGATGATGGGTAGCAATAACGGAAAGGCGGGTTTGTTGGTAACCCGTAATGAGTCATAGTGGACTAACAGGTATACACACTTATACAAATCGTTTGCACCCGCCCTACTAAATCCCTACATCTGCAATATTCTTTCCTGATTTATCTCCCTCTCACTTCCTTCTTGCTCTCCCTCGCAACATATTAAGATTGGGTTCTACCAATCAGGCCCACAATATGCCATGAACAAGGTTGGGCTTTTGAAACTACTATGGTAGTGATTGGGCACAGTACCAAAGCATAGTCTTGTAATATAATATGCCATTTCCGATTCACTGCAAACCCCAACACGTAAAGGGTCAAGAACAGGCCCGGCTCCAGCAGGGGGCCCAGGGGGCCAGGCCCCCCTAGATCCAGCCCCTGGCCCCCCCTAGAAAGGAGGCCATGTCAGTGGTGTGATACACCACTAGTAACCAAGGGAGTGGGGGGATGGACGACACTCTAAACATTAATCAGCAACCTCAAAGACATTCTGAGAGGCTGAACTGCAGGATTTGTTTTATTGCCCTAGACAATGATTTATGCCCCACAGCCATGAAAGTACAAATAACCAGAGAGATGGAGAGCCACACACATCTCCTCTAAGTGAGGTAGCACACGTATTCAAGCAGGCTGCCTACAATTATTTTCTCAAACCTACAATCACAATGTTGGTTTCTGTATTTTAAATTGTGTTTATTTTTTGTGAGAATATAATGGTTTTTCACATCATGCTTAATAAAATGATTAACTGTATCAAGTTATATAAATGACAGGTAAGATGCTTGAACACAGATTTCTGCGCAAGGTGCGTCACCTGACTTGGGGTCCTTACAAATTACATTCAAAGTATATATTCTGCTGCATTAACTACTTGAGTATAAGTGAAAAGATAAGGTTGGTTGTAACAAAAATGTAATTCTGGAGGGGAGGGTGTAGTAAAATCAAAAAGTGATACATGCAGGGCTTTGAATTAAACATTGCCACTACCGTTGCTCTGCGCAACATTCCATGACATCATTTTGCAGAATGTCTGTACCATTAGAGAAGGGGACAAGCCATTAGCAAATGACTTTTGGTGCTGCCACCAAAAGGTGCAGGTCATTCTCAATTTCCATCTTCACTGGAACACAAGTAACCACATGGATTTTTAGGCCCTGTGGTCTAGAAGTTTGGGACGGGCTTCTGATATTAGTGACAGGGCCAAGACTGATATGCAAACAATACAATGCAAGGCTAGCCAGAGCAATGACGGTGGTTTTAATTGATTCATAGACTTTTTACATATTAGGTACAACCAGAACGCATGCAGTGAAACGCAGCTAGGATGGCGATAAAATGTGAGAAGAAACACACCTCCTATGGGTGTGTCTGTTCATTTACCCACCTAATGACTAGCCATGGCTGTGTCAATACCTCACCAGAAAAACCTAACGTTTCTAGAACTCTATGAGCAAGCTCTATAACAAAGTAACACCAAACATGTTGCTGTATAGGGCCTGTCAGTGTTATATCCAAGCATTCTTTTGAGTGTTTAATTACTCAATTACCTGTGTAAATAAGCTCCTGGTGTAATAAAATTCTCTTAATGTGCTTCTTCAGCCAGTTGATTTTATAAGCAATATATTTGGCAATGGCTCTGTGATTGCACTGAAGTCATGTCTTAAACAAGCAATCACATTCTATCCGTTTTGGCTTGCTTATAGGTATTAGACATTTGCCAGGCAATGCCATCATATGCCCAGTTACTGCCACCATTTTCCAACTGTTCCCATTTTATGACCAGGTGGTACCCTTATGTGGTGCCCTTATGGAAGTGTCTGGCAAATGCCTATCCATGCCTAATCAAAAGCCCAAGCCGTTGGCTTTGCCGATGCATGTTGGCTTCTGTTTGGCTCCCTAAGTTAATGTGTATATGCCCAGATGTGGGTGTCTTGCTGGCTACGCCTTGGGAATCAAGCTGCACTGAGCTGGTCCAACAAGGCCCTACCTGAAAGTTATTAGGCTAGGTTGGCAAGTTTTGACAAGTTTTAGATCTTCTCATGCATACTTACCAGTGGGGCTCCGACCTAAATAGAATGTATCTTTGTTTGGAAGCCTAGTCTACTCTGACAGAATGTTTCATGATTCAAACTGATAAGTACTGACTTCATAACCTTAATCTGTTGAGTAACTTTACAGAGTTTGCAAAGTATGATGTAAATCCTGGGTGCTGGGTGTTTAGGCAGTGCCAGAAATTAAACATGAACACCCACAAAATAAACAAAAAAGAGGAGCATTTTCTATAATGTTCCAGGGCAAAGTATATAAGGTGTACATCTTTTATAAATAAAAATCAGTATTTCAATATTTACTAAAGAGTACAATCAGAGGTGGATTTAACATTTAGACAAGGGACACATGCCAATGCCCCTCCCCTGCTCTACCATCACCCCTCACATGCAAACATCAGGGCTGAACAGGCCCTACCATAGAGGTTGTATCTTTTAACAAGTCTCAGAGGCAGATTATTTACAATAGGATGTGCTATGCCAAATATTCTGTTGATACTCAGTGGGCCTCATTACACGGACGGCGGTAAGGGTTAACGGTCACCGTTAATGGCAACGGTGACCGTTAACCCTTACCGCCATACTACGAGGTCCCTTTGCGGGTTGGAGGATTTAACGCCTGCTTCTTGCAGGCGTTAAAATCCAACCCGCTAAGGGACCTCAGAGCTAATTACGGCACTGCAAAATTGCGGTGCCGTAATTAGCGCCTTCCCCATTCCCATAGAGCCCTATGGGGCAGAAATGGGAATGGGGAAGGGCAAGGGCAGAAAGGGGATTTACCGCCCCTCCAACCTTGGAATGGGGCAGTAAATCCTCTTTCCGCCAAGGCGGAGCCGGTATTTTACCGGCATGAGCCATGGCGCTAATAGCGCCATGGCTCACCGCCTACCGTGTAATGAGGCCCAGTGTCTTTTCACTTTATCAGGTGACCACTCCAAAGACACTGAGGTCATTAATGCCACATACAACCAAATCGAGCTCTGGATGCTGTATAATGGCCTAGCCTTGAATAACTTAAAAACTGAGATTACTATCCTGGGCACCAGCCCCAAGTGGCGCCAGCTTGATCGGTCCTATTCATTCTTTCAAATCGCAGACTGTCTGCTCCCCACGTTGAAAAAACAATAAAAACCTTGGGAGTCACGATTGAGGTCCCATATCAGCAGCCTAGTGTCAAACTCAACGTTATATTACATTATACTTTTGGCACAACTCAGACAATTCCTTGAGGTTGTGATCATAGGGAGCCGCCCGGACTTCTGTGGCAGCAGTCTACTTAGGGTAGGCAAAGGAGAGCTCAATCGTCTGCAAGCTGTCCAGAACAATGCAGTTAGGGTCGTTATGGGGATGCGCAAAACAGATCATGTCTCAACAGCAAACCGAGCATTACATTGACTACCTATTACAAAGAGAATCAAGTTTTGTACCCTTTGCATTTTAGGGGCTTGCATGTATGGAATAAGCCCTTTTTATATGGCAGCACAGTTGAAGTGGCTATCTAACAGCTGTAATCTAAGATCCAATAACAAAGGCCAAACTGGTACAGGTGCAAAATGGATGCTTCCCAGCCACAATTCCTCACTTGTGGAATACTCTCCTGCCTGATTTGAGGCTGTGTGCCAGTCTTCCCAGGTTCAAACGTGTCCTGAAAACCTTGCCTTTTGAGTAAATGGATCCTTGACCTCCACTAGTTTCTCTCAGGTTTCTCCTTAGGCTTCGCTGAGCTTTATGTTTTTTATTGTATGTCATGTCAGCGCTCTTATGCCCCCGGGCCACTGTCATTGTGCTTTAGAAATAAATTCAATAAATAAATAAATTAGAAATGAGAAAAGGTAAAAAGGCAGTGATCATTGCTGTGGCACTTAAATATATAGGGTTTTAAGAAGCTGTTTAAGTGTGATTGTTAGGTGATTAGTAATTAAGGGGATACAGAACAAGCTGTGTGAAACAATAACCTTGACATGCATTTCATTTCACTTTGTGTCTGCAAGAGATTTTTTGTAAATTCTCATTCATTGCTATGCTGGAGCTTGTAGGCTTCCATGCAGGCTGGGGAAAATAAAGCTACAGTCATAAGGGATTCTTTTCCAGGTCAAGCAGAGTGGAGGAAGTGGCACTAAATGCATTTAAATCCACTTTGTATGAGCTACAGGATTTTGTATGATTTGCCAAGCGAAGTTGGAGAGCAGATCAGACTTAACAAGGCCCCCCTGCCAAATCCTATTGGCATTCCAGCAGCATGTATTTTTAAATTGGCTGAAATCCAATGGATTCCTATGAGATCTGCCGACTTTTACACGTGGTAAAAGCAGACAGAGTCAAAAGGAATCCATTGCGGATGGCTCCCACAATCATTAATTGTGGAGGTGATTTAAACTTTTCCAGACACGTAGTGGTAAAGTAAAGATCAAAAGCGATTTTCACCTATTTTAATCTTTACTTTTCCAGTACTTGGTGAAAATAATTAAAATTAATGAATGGCCCCTTTTGCAAAAAAGTGCAAACAGGAGAATTCTGCTCTATGCAGTTCAGGATTCAAAACAAAATGGCCCATCTTAATCTTTTCATCAACATGTTTCTACAATGATGAATACATTGTCAAGTTGGTTTATCATGTGACTGGTGCATTTTTTAAGTAAACTGTATACAATTTAGTATTATTTTAGTTATTGGAAGCCAAACTTCAACACATATTTGTACCAACTTGAGCTCTGCAGATGTTTGGTCAAATATCTATATTTCAGGCTATGCTGAAATTATGGTTTACCACTCAACCAAAGTGTGTGATCCTCAGCATATTTTTTTAATTTCACTATGCCTTGCCTGTTAAAAGTAGGTGCCCCTAGAAGGGATTCAGTTTGCATTACAAGCTATTCCAAAAAACGTCACTCATGATTTAATAGATGGCCAGCACAGGCATTAGGATACACACACACACACACACACACACACACACATCTAACTTTGAAAATATCCAGGCCACATTTATTGAACAAAATTGTGTCATTCATTACCAGTGAACACATCAAACAAAGAGTCATCTCGGACAATTGCATTTCATAACCAGGATGTAGACAGTATGTACCAGACAATGATGTATAGGGGCATGACAGAGGAGCAAGACCCGCTCCTTCATGCCATACTCCACCAGGAGCGATACCAGGAGGCTGGAATACCCTCAACCAGCACTGTCTGCCTCCTGATGCAGCCCTTACAACCCTAGAACAGCCTTGCACTCTCAAATCAATTAAAATGTGCTGCGAAAATGCAACAAAATATAACATTTTGTGTTTCAAATGTAATATTGGACATGAACCATTGATGGGAGACATTCAGAATGGGACTAATGTAGGGGTTCAGTTGGAAAGGAGGGGGCATTTGTGGAATGGGTGGGTGAAGGGAGAATTGTATACATGTGTATGTTATTGGAGGATATGTTGTTGTGCTCTAAATATTGTTAAGATCAACAGGACTACCTGTATTGATTGGGCATGGTATGTTCTGTTCATGAAATAAAAAAAAGTTAGAAAAAAATGTAATTTTGTGGGAAACAAAATCTCCTATTCCTTGCTTCAGTATTGTGGGGGGGTCTATCTTTCACAACAGGATGGAGGAAGCACAAGCATCCCCTTCGGGGCCCGCTGGGAGTAGCCATCTGCTCAGCCCTCTCAGAGGAAGAGGAGGAGGCATCGCCCTGAATTCTCTTAAGCCAGGCCAGGAAATGCATGCTGGGTGCTGGTGTGAACAGGTGAAAGGGTAGGTAAATGGGAACAGTGATTAGGGCATCTGAAGGCACGTGTCTGGATGGTGAAAGGTGAAGGAGGATCAGATATAACAGAAAGGGGAGAGCAGATGGGAAGGGAAGACAGGTAGATTGATGTTGCAATACGATTTTCCTTGCTTCTCTTTTGCTATGTACTTTTTTATGGAGGTGTGCAAATTTATTTTTAGAGATCTACAAAATCTGGATCAACGCCAGCACTTTGAATAGGGTTCTCCTAGACCCACACCCAATGGAATGTGGGCCCCCCTGGTCACAACCTTGGCCCACCCAGATGAAAATTCCTGGAGCCGGGCCTGGTCAAGAAACCTTTGTATTTTATCTAGCCAGATATCTTATTGCTTCTGTTTTTTTGTTTGTAATCTGTGTTTGGATTACAGAAATATGCCCCTGAAATAAAAATGTCAGGCACCAAGATTACTCCAAAATGTCGAAAGTCGCCCTGCACACAGCAAAGTTACATTACATTACAGTGCCATTGCACAGTAAAGTTTTACCACTAGATTTTGGAAAACGGAATTAATCATACGTGCTAGGGACCAAATGATCCCCTGATATCCTTATGAGGGTTCTTTCACTAACACACTGGGCAAAGTGAAATGCAAACGTAGTGCTACATTTGGCAGGTGTTGCCTTCTGATGTAATGCTGCTTTAAACTCCTTTTGCCTCCCTGGCTTCTAGGTCGTGGTTGACCAATAGAAACATCACAGGAAGTGCCATTGTGCATATGTGTCAACCAAAGTCTTACACCTAGGGGCCTCATCACAAGGAAGGCGGTAACCCTGCGGTTACAGCAGGGATACTGCCAGCACAAATAACGCTACCGCTACTTGGTCTGGCGCTATTATCGTCAGATCACGAGTAGCAGTCGGGCGGTTATTGCCCATCCCATGCCAATTGGGTTTTCATGGTGCAATTAGTGGTGGCGCAATTAGCGCTGTGCTAATGGTGCCCAAAAGAGGCGGGAAGCAGAATTTTTACCTCCAGCAAAAAGTAGGAGGTAAAACACCAAATTTTTCGCTCGACCCATAAAAGGGCCAGCCCTAAAATGCAGCGGTAATAGCGTTACTGAGGCATTTAAGGGCTACAACCAAGCTCGTGATGAGGCCCTATCTTTACTTAGAGGATACATAGCAGAGGTTGTGAGTCTTGGATGGTAGACATATCTCCTTATTTGGTCGAGATAAATATTTAGGAATCAGACATTTTTTATAATATCCATATTTAGGTAAATGTGAAAAACCACTTACTATGCCTTATCCAGAATTTCCATTTTCTGTGTCTCATTTCAGTTATCCAAGAAATATGGCTCGATTTTCTGCATCCACTGGGGAATGAAGAAAATGGTTGTGCTCTCAGGATATCAGACTGTGAAGGATGCCCTCGTAAATCATGCTGATGAATTTGGAGAAAGGGGCAGAGTCCCAATATTTGAAGTTATAAATAAAGGTTTTGGTATGTACACGCCAATGCGAGATGATGCATTCTTCACTGTGCTCTCTGTTCGGAAGGTCTGCATGTCAGTGACAGGGTAAATGCCAATAACATATCTAAATCAATGCTAAATGGTAAAAATTGGCATTCAACTTGTCTCGAGTCCGCAAATATATTTAAAGGTTTGGTAATGACCCCAATATACTGAAGGTCATTCCAAATTTGAACCTATTCCTGTAATATTTCTGTTGAAATATCACAAAAGTTACCAGGCCTCATTACGAGTTTGGAGGTAGCCATGGTGCTAATAGTGCCATGGCTGCCTCCAAAATCGTGTCCGGGTCCGGGTTCTGTGAATGAGGAATTACCGGGTCATTCCAACCTTGGAGGACCCAGTAATTCCTCATTCACAAAACCAATCCCCATTCCCATTTGAGCCCCGATAGGGCTCAATGGGAATGCGGATGGAGCTAATAACGGGCCCGTTAATAACGGGCCCGTTATTAGCTCCTTGGTCCCCTTGCGGGACCTGTAAAGGACGTCTGGTCTGACCAGATGTTCTGAGCGGGTCCTGCAAGGGAACCTCGTAATAGGGCGGAATGGGTTTACTGGCACCGGCACAATTACCGGTGCCGATAAACCCATTCCGTCAACCTTGTAATTAGGACCGGTTCCGTCCAGCTGAGCACCACAGGATTACATGTGGTGGTATGGTCATGTTTATCCCCATTTTTTAAGTTCATAGGTCTCCATTGGGGATTTTACGAATTTACCTTGGACAGTATTTTATTTTATTTATTTTATGCACATAGTGTGGGTAGCCATCATCTGGGCTGGAATCTTTTAACAGTAGCGCAGTACTGTGAGGTCTGTGCTTCAGTAGGTACATCCATTGGAATTAATCCTTGGCCAGGTGTTGATGAAAGATCCATGATGAGATTTGCTAAAATTTGAGAATGGTGGGGGCATTCCCGAGCCGACACCAGTATTGAGTTCCAGAGGGTGGGTGCATACCAAGAGAAGGATTGTTTGCCCGTCCTCTCTTTGCAGACGGTTTGTGATTCAAGCCAGTTGGTCGATTTTCTGCGCCAGGAGTGTGTGCCACCAGAACAGCATCCTGGCTTGAAGTGAGAGCCAATGTAGTTTGTGTAGGATGGAGGTAATACAGTCACATTTCTATGCTCCAGTAATAAAATGTGCATGGACTGCATTTAGGTGAGCCAAGTGAGCAGCTGTGAGCCCTGTCAGGAGAGCATTTCCCCCATCGATGTGTGAGCCCAGAAAGGCCTGCACTATGGTCAGGAAGCAGAGGAATGAAGGGTTTGATTTTTCAAAGGGTAGAGATACTGAGCCAGGCTATTTTGGCCTTCTTGGTTATGTGTTTCTGGAAGAACAGATTGCTCTAAATGGTGAAGCCTAAGGATTTTGCTGAGTCTGAGAGTTTTGGATCCAATCCTTCTAGGGGCACATCATTGAGCGATTGTTGATAAGTGGGCAGACTGATGAGGATGAATTCATTCTTGGATGGGTTTATTTTGAGGTAGGCATCCCTTGCTCTCTTGCTAAAGCAGCTGAGAAATTTAAACGGGATATGCAACACAGAGTAGAAGCTTATAGCCCCTGAAAAGTGAGCAAAACTGTCTTTCTTTGGATAGGAACAGTCTTTTTGTAAATGCCTAGAGTATTTTAAAAGTTGGGCATAAGTTTGCAGAATGCAATCCTTTAGTATAACTTGACCTGTTTATAACCACACAAACACCCACGCATGGACGCACACAGACACAAACACACACACACACGCTCTCGCAGGCACAGGTAGGGATTTGTGAGGCACTGACATCATATTATTCGGTACTTGCACTATTTCCTGCTGTTTGCCAGGTTTTGGCCAGGTGTAAATGGCAGTGCTTGGTAAGTGTCTATTCCTTGATTTCTAGCTACTTCTATCATGTAGTAAGATCAACGTTCATGTTGCATAGGGCCTGTGAGTGTTATTTGTAAGCAGTATACTGAGATATAATGACTTCTTCTGCATGCAAGTGTTATTTGTAAGCAGTATTCTGAGATAAAAAGACTTGTTTCTGTAATCAAATGAGTTCCTTTTGTAATTAACATAAGACAGATGTGTGCGCTTGCATCTGATTCTTGCACTTAAGTTCAGTTAGCTGGAGGGTTAGGCCTGCAAATTATGTCCCAAGCATGTCTCAATCATTTTAATGTGCTCTTGTTGATTTTATGTATCATTTTTTTTTAATTGTATTGAATTGGTGAGAGAAGAAATGCAAAAGGGGCACAAAGTCTGTGTCGTCCTCAAATGTCTTTTCCACTAGCTGATTCCTGGAATGTATCATTATGAAATAATATTTTAGCCTCCCTGTATTTTAACGCGTCATGGTGTAATTAATTGGCGAAGTGTGTCGGGAAGTGTTCCTCAGTGTTTCCACAACTCTATGTGCTTTTCTACTGTGCCGCTGGCTGCCGCGCCTGTTGTGCTGTAAACCATTGCATACCCCTTTAACAATGCGAGGAAGAGGAGGAGGAAACACTTCAAATACCCGACTTCGTCGCGAAGCATGCCGCGAAGTGTGTCGGGAAGTGTTCCTCACTATTTCAACAAAGCTTTGTGCTTTTCTAGGGTGCGGCTGCCTGCCCAGACTGTTGTGCTGTAAACCAGTGCATACCCCTTTAACAACGCGAGGAAGAGGAGGAGGAAACACTTCAAACACCTGACTTTTCCGTATAGCATGCAGCAAATTGTGTCAGGAAGGGTTCCTCAGTGTTCCACAGGGTTCCGAAGTGATGTGTGCAGGGACCCACCAACCTAATGTTGATCAATGGCTCCATAACTTGTCAGAAATTAAGACATTGTGACGACACAACCTCTGGCTGCACACCAACCATCCTCGAGTTGTTGAGTGACATTGATATTCATCATGCTCTTAGCTCACCTTCGATCGAAGCGCCGCTTGACATTTATCTTTGATTGGAAGCCAGGATGCAACACTACCCCTGGCATAACACTGGCAACACAATCATCAAATGTGTGAAAAGAAGGAGATAAGATTTGTAGGGCTACAGAAGGTCACCCTAGGTTGCAGGGGTAGAAATAGAGAACTATGTCTAAGACAAGAGGAAGCTCGATTGATTTGTAGGTTCAAATCAAGTGAACTAGGCCTCAACTCAGACAATGGAATGGCATCAGAGAAAAGCCTCTCTCCCCGCTTTTAGAGAACAGAATAAAACACTAAGAACTTGTTAGAATTGGCATTATGTATAGGCTAGATGCAATACACATGCTTGAGGAAATTAGAATGTATAATTAATCTAAGACTTCCCCTGTGATTTAAACAGGATGTACACCCATTTAATAGTGGACATGCTTATATACCCATGGTACTCTAACAACATGATGGAAATCAGATTATAATTTGGATGAACGTTGGGAATTTTCAACCATTAGGAAATAGGATAGGAAATGGACAGAATCCAAGTAAATGCCCATTTGAGAAAGTGCTTGAACTCATAAGAAACTGAGTACTTGAAAATAGTCTATTAGAGAAATGACTGGTGCCTTATAGCAGAAGTCATCTTTGCCTGTAACAGCATTTGAGAAAATAATATATCAATAATTGTACATATGTTAAAAGGGGACTTGAGAAATAATATTATATTGAAAAATGTATTCACAAGTGTCTTGGGTCAGCACATAAAATCAAAACTTAGGTACATTTCAATATGGACATATGAATTTTGACTGTTGACGAACTCAACCCTGACAAATATAATACAAATATAATATTGCGTATAGTCTAAGCAACATTTTTTTGACGATAAAACGACTATGGGATGAAAACTACCACGTATTACGTGAGCCGAGTAAACAGGATAGAGGAAGGACTAAACTAGTGACCATGGCAACGTCTATAAACATAGACAACAGAAGTCAGCATCTCCACGGAGAACCGATGCAAGACGCGAAAGAATATGAAGGACCCACTGCTTTGCCGAACCAATAGCAATTAGATGCACAAGGAGAGGCAGAAACAGAGGTTTTCCCGTTTACAATTTAAACCTTGCCGCGTGAGCAATGCAAATGTTAATGCGCTTGTGAAAGCAAGGCATTTATACATCGGAGTCGAAGACAGTGGGAGACGGCTTTGAGGAGCGAGCAATAGAGTTCTCCGACCAACAAGAATAATATACATTTAAGTTAACTATAAAAATGGCTTACTTTAACTTAAAATTAGTATTATTATGTTATAGGAGGGATGTAACCTGTGACACGCTATTTGTAAACAAGACTGAGTAGACATTTGTGACAAATAAGGGTAAGAGGTGGCATTCCACCATAGGTCTTAGAACTTGGGTGAATGGCAAATGGCACAAATATGGGTAGCCTTTAAAATACACTTTAATGATTTTGTAATGACGTTAATATACGCAATGCCTCACCATTGTATTGTGTACACTGTTTTAGGTTTTGGAATTTTATAACAATATGATTAGTTGGGCCATAAGGTATTTATTAAATTGCGGAAAATGTGTTCAACATATTTAAATTAGGAAACCAAAAATAGGGAAATGAAACATTTTGTGGCACAGATGCGGAAACCGAATGTCACACTATGTTCATACCATTTCTATTTTCTCTTTCTGTGCCATTTCTCCCACAATCCTAATCATCCTTCCCGGCCCCCATTACCTCATATCTGTGGATTTATTACATATTGCGAAATATCACGTTTTTGACAATTTACACAATATGTGTTGTTTATATTGTTTCATAACCAACCACTTCTCTTCTTTTACCATTATAATATTTTTAATTTGTTTTTATATACTTTTTTCATGTTTCATTATTTGTTTTGCATTATAGCGATTAATGATGTCTTTAATACATTTTTGAATTTGTGTAACTAAGTTTGTTTGCTTGAATAATTAAGCTATTGCCCTGATTTCAAAAAGGCACAAGAAGATGCCGAAACCCGTGTCGTCATAAAGGGCTAGAATTTCTCAATACAACACAAAATAGAATTTTGAGAAATGTTCAACCAATCAATTGCAGTGAGTTTTCTTGTGGCGCATGAGTTTGCATGAAAAGCCCATCTTGAATATTTTACATGGAGTAGAAGAACCTTTTTGTCTGTGTTTACTTTTCACACCCATGCAACACTAAAAATAAACCTTGGAAGAAAAAGGGTGCGGAGGATCAAAAGTTGATATCCCCAAATTTCCTCTCAATCATGTGACATTCACAGTATCCCACTAACACTGCCCGCACCACATACTACTCCCTCCTCACCTAAAGCCCAAAACAACCAGTCCCCCCTTGCATGCCTGCTGGTCTCAATAAGGCACATCCTCACCCAACAACCAATGCGGCGCCTGACCCCCAACCGCGATGCCAGCCTCTTACTCTAAGTACGGAGAGTGTCCCAATGCCATCGCACCAAGCGTCGCCCTCCTCAGCAACCAGCCAACCATTTGTGAATGATTTGTGCCCAGAGAAACCTGCTACATATTCAAACCTTCCCGCCCTAACAAACAACATAGTGCCATTATCTCCTAACCATCAGGATCAGTAAAATCAGGTGCCAACAACCAACAAACCTTCTGGAGCCACCCAAGTACCAATTGCCCCCCCCCCACAGACCTGTACTCCTGGACTCCAAAGGTCCTATTCAGGACACAGAACATCTTGCAACCTGCCTTCCAAACAAACTTGATCACTCACCAACTGAAGAGCCATCCTATCAAGCGACAAGGTCGCCCCTGACACACTATGACCTGAATCCTAAAGCAAATAAAGCTTCACAAGCACTTCTCTTGAATGACTTTTCAAAAACGCAAGAGATAAACACATAGGTGATGCAATTGAACCTGCCAACAGTGATCACAATTGACCCAATGCCACAACCAAAGATACCAACACCCCCACAAATTTTTGGCTGACTCTTTAAAAAGAGACATGGAAATCCTAACAGAGGAGATTGTGTCATACAGCAATAAATCCTTACTAAGCATAAACTCTAATAAATCGCCTGCCATTTGTAATTCAGGCACAGAGTCACCCAAACCCACAGAGCAGGCAGAGCCCATTAGATCCCCAACACGACCACAACCAGAACCCATCTCGGATCATCCCTCAACACAAACCAAGCCGAGATCTCAAAGAATGCCCTCGAGGTGTGCTACTTCTAACCTCTCTATCCTAGTTAACAAAAACCTCACCTCCTTCGACCAAAGTCCAATAACCCCCAGCAAAACTAGCCTAACCAGTGCTGCGCAACAATGCTCACATGATGAGGAAAGACCACGCAGAACAGAAGCAAATGGTGACCTTCTCACCCGAAGCAATGGCCTTCCTTCAGAACACCATGATGGCAGCTCTCACTATCACATTAACCCTGTTTACCAAGCTTTAGGAATTACTGCTTGATGCCCTGAAGGATCAAACAACTTTACTTGCAATGGCACACACCAAATAGATCAGGCTGGAAACATTCACAAATAAGGTACATGAAAGACTAGAAAAAGAAGCCGAAATCTCAATCATGTGGCAAAACAGACTCTGTGACCTTGCAAGATGAGAGGAATTTGTAAAATCAACACTGATGGCGGCATTCCTAGAAAACTCCGAATGGATGCGCAACCTGAACTCTGATAAGAGAAAAAGAACAGAAGAATGTGCGTCGACCATCATACATTTGTTTGATGCCCCCAGGCCTCAGGAATTAAATGAAATTAAATGATATTCTATTTATATGCTCTCGTACACAAGTGTTTCAGAGCGCGACCAAGCAAAAAGGGAGGGAAACAAGGGAGAGAAAAAACAGAAAAAACAGCTATCTTACTAGGCCCAGTGACATTTAAGAAAGCGCAAGTGCATGGGAAAGGAAAATGGGGGAAAAGTGCAAGGCGGGGGCTGGGGGGAGCGTAAATTGCGAAGCAGAGGAGAGAAAACATAAATAAATATTAAATAGAATAAATAATAAATAAGGGCTTTAAACCATGGTAGTGCAGCCAGCAAGTGGCAGGAGAAAGTTAGTCAGAAAGGTATATCTGATAAGTCCAGATGAAACATGGGAGGGGGACTGTATGGGTACAGATACAGAACCCTAGTGCAGATGGTGGCCTGGAGGCAATGCAGGAGGTTGGCAGGGTGAGCAGATACCTGGGCCCGAAAGAACAGAGGGTGGGCAGGTGCACAATGCCGTGAGAAGAAACAGATCAACAGGGGAGAAGGGGGGCAAAGGCAGAGGCAAAGAGGAAGGTCTTGAGAAGTTTCCGGAACTGAAGATGTTGTTCATCAAGTTTCAAGGTGGCCGGGCGGCTGTTCCAAAGGGAGGCACCAGCCGAAGACAGGGATCTACCCCCAGATCGTTTTTTTGCAAAACGACTAACCCTGAGGGAGATAGAAGTAGTGGAGCGAAGGGCTCGAGAGGGGAGGTATTTACGGAGGGATAGTTGAAGGTATATTGGACCCAGGCCCCAGAAAGCCTTGTGGACAATGCAAAGGGTTTTAAATGTAATCCTTGCATCCACTGGGAGCCAATGAAGGGATTTCAAGGCTGGAGAGATACGATCCCAGGGCTTGAGGCCAAACACAAGTCTCGCAGTCCTGTTCTGGATTAGTTGTAGAGGGCAGAGAGTGGAGGAAGGTAGATTTAGGAAGAGCTGTTACAGTAATCCAGTCTGAAAAGAACCAGAGCTTGGAGACAGTGAGCTTTTGAGGGAAGGAGAGGAAAGGTAGAGTACCTCTAAGGAGGTGAAGTAAAAAGTTAGATTTTTTGGAGACATCAGAGATGTGTACGGAGAAGGAAAGTGTAGAGTCAAAGATAACCCCAAGGTTCTTAGCCGCGCAAGTGTGGGTGAGAGGAGGGCCAAGGGAGGCCAGCCAAAGAGTGAGAGGAAAGGATGGAGATGGTGTACCAATAAGGAGGATCTCAGTCTTCTTGGCATTTAGACATAGATCATTGACGGCACACCAATTTTAAATGGCGATTAGACAATCGGAGATGAGGGAAGGAGAGGAGGAGGCTGAAGGAAGCCTGAAAATGAGTTGGGTGTCGTCAGAATCCGCAAAACACAACAAAGGCTCCTATGCCAATTGCCCTGCCCATACTACAGTGACCTTTCCTGAACCACACAGGGAAAAATACACATTCTCAAAAGGACCAGTATCTATCACATCACCCTCAAGGGTCATCAATAACAATGCCAGTCAGTGATACCTCAATTCAAAAGGCAAGCCACATACCTGAAATGCCACTAGCACACCCAACAACAATCCCACTTCTTCCTGGAAATTACCCCACACATGCTACAGCAAGAGACACCCACTTTGTGATCTTCAACAAACACAACACAGAAAGATCGGACACCCCCAAGACCCTAGTCATCAACAGACAAAGAAAACTAAAAAAAAAATCACTAAAATCATAAGATCTAATGTGTGACAACCGTTCCTAAGAAACATAAAAATGCCACCACTACAGAAACATTGGAACAAAACAAAAAGCACTAGCACTCCTACATCTGCTACACTGATGCCCAACACTGAATTTGACCAAGACGTCATCCTTGTCCAAACCAGCAGAGCAATGAGCCCCATCTCATAATGCTCAATAGACCAAGATGACCTAAGTGCCTTAGTGAATGCTTTAAATGATCAGACAAAGTCAGAGTCTGCCAACCAGAGAGACTCTAAATCGTTGAAAAACAAATCTTGCTCCCCCAGTACATCATTGGCAAGAAACCATCAATGATCTGATGCAAGCACTGAGGTCACAAGGAGCACACTGCCCCCTTTCACAAAGAGATGACTGCATAACCTTGGAGGACCAAAGAAGAAAACAATTAAAAATGGCATACTTACGCCTCCTGCCTTAAGGAACATACATGACTCCAGTCTAGACAAACATGAACTTAACTTGAGATACAAAAGCGGCCCACACATACCCAAATCCAACCTGATAGTGGTGGAACGCATTTTTCAAGAGAACAAAAGATTCATCTTAAATCGCAGATCTGTACTTTTTCATCACAGTCCCTATCTGAGACACATAACTACGGAAGACATACAAATTTTACAATTTATGAATGAGAGACAAGCAGACTTTGTGATACTACATCTAAAATCTAGCCTATTTAAGGAGGCACTGCTAGAGCATGCAGAAGACGTCCAACACTTGGCTTTGCAATCTCCAATCACACAGAGCAGCCACAACAGAGACCTACTGCCCATCATGAAGACCGAAGGTGTGACGACTATCAATGGAAATCGGCCCAAACTAGAACTAAAACAAAAGACTTCTACAAGTCCTCGAAGATGACCTCCTACTTACCACTAACGGTCAGAATATCTTAACTACCAACACAGGCATAGACCCCAGCACAAACAACGCACAAAGACTCCACGACAACCATACAGGAAGACTGGTCATGGATGGCTCAAACGCTAATGCCAACCCCAACTAACACATTCTAGAGCCACGACACGAGAGCCCATGTACTGATTGGATCCTGAAACTCTCAAGGGTTGTGTCATCTGTGTAAACCTGGTACCTCACTCCTGGCAAAATACAAACCTGGCTAAGAGAAATTCCAGTATGTGACGGTTACGACTGCTACTTAAATGAAGCAACAAAACGGACAACTGGTAGACCGTTCAGTTTACTTTTACTTTACTTTATTACATTTGTTGTGCGCAGCCATAGACCCAAGGGCGTGAGGGCACAGATAATAGATAGAGGTGACGAAAAACGAGCAGAGGCTGTCCTAGGACAAAAGATGTAACAGCAAGAAGGGTATCAAAAAGAGAGTACTAATTAAAAAGGAAGGTTTTTAGTCCTTTCTTGAAATTGTTCAGCACTGAGGAGCCTCTCAAGTGGTTGGGCAGGGCATTCCAGAGCGAAGGGGCCGCAAAGGCAAAGGCACCCAATTGCGCTTTTTTGGTTTTGGACCTTGGCTGGTGGAGAAGGTTATAGTTATTAGAGCGCAGATTTCCAAGGCAAGATTTTTTTCCTATGTACCTTTGTAAGTATGGGGTCATCGTTCCCATAAGGCATTTGAAGGCAATAACCAAAAGTCTAAAGCAGATATGAGCCTCCACAGGGAGCCAGTACAGGGCTTGACGTGCTTCTGAAACATGGGACCGATAGGAGAGGCCAGCTACAACTCTAACTGCTCCGTTCTGAACTACCTGGAGTCGGTTAATGGTAGATTTCCTGGAGCCTGCCAACAGACTGCAGCATTAATCTAGTTTAGCTCCTATAATGGCTCGCGTGATAGACACAGAATTCTGTTTGGAAATAAACAATTGAGCCAGGTGAGCCAACAATATAATATAGTAGGTGGCAGATGCCACTGTGCTGGCTACTTAGGGCATCATATTAAGCGAATGGTCTAGAATCACTCCCAAGATTTTTCATTTAGGGAGGGTGGGGGATTTGAAATTCCCCTAACTGGAAGTGCTTGTAAGCTGGGTCAAGTTTAGCTAAGATGTCCTTCGGAACCAACTACCATGAGTTTGGTTTTACCACGGTTGAGTGCAAGGTTATTTAGCATCATCCACTGTTCAATGATGGAGAATATGCGATTGAGTTCACTCTCATCCCGGTCATGCTGACCAGTGAGAGGGATGACATATTGTGTGTCATCTGCATAGTTAGAAAAGAGTTTACCCTCTTGAGCGACATGAGCGAAGTAGGGAACCATAAAGATGTTATAGATACAAGGTAATAGCCTGGCTCCTTGCGGAACTCCAAAAAGTACCTGAATAGCAGGTGTCTTCGCCTCATTGGCACACACCCTACTAATTTTATTTGAAAGAAAATAGAGCAGCCATTTGGTGGCGGCGTGGGAGCAATTGGCTACCGACATGAGCCTGTCAGCCAAGATGGAGTGATCAACCAGGTCAAAAGCCGCAGATTGATCTAAAGAAATTAGAAGTGAAATCTGTTGGTTGTCCAATCTCTGTAAGAGTTGGGATTTAAGGTCCAATAATGAGATCTCAGTACCGAAGCCTTGTCTAAAACCCGTTTGAAAGGAGTTGAGGATAGGGTGCAAATTGAGGTGTTGAGCAATTTGAGAGTATGCAACCCGATCCAATATTTTTAACAGAAAGGGGGTGTTGGATATTGGCCTGTAGTTGATAGGAACATTCTGATCCAGGTTAGGGTTTTTTAAGAGGGGTGTGACTCATGCTTGCTTCATCTCATCTAGGACAACGCCATTGAGAAGTGAAGAGTTGACAAATTTGCATATGGCATGCACCAGTGAGGGAGGGCAGGCTTTGATAATAGTGGAAGCACAGTGGTCCCCTGTACAGTGGTGGCTTTAAGTTTGGTGATAATAGAGGCTAATTCATCCTCAGAAATGGGAGTGAAGTTGAAAATGGGAATATCTGGATTCCTAATGAATTTATTGCAGGCCTCCTAACTCTCATACGAAGAACTTTTGGTCTTTCTGTAGTGGAAACTTGAATCTGAGGCCCTACACACAGCTGTTATTACTTCAGAAGTGACAAATAAGAGGCAGAGAAATCCCTCAATGATCATTTGTAATCTACAACAGTGTAGACAAACTGATCTACGAGCAATTCATAGAACATATAATGGACTTCCTAGACAGTTCGAGAATTGATGCCGAAAATCCCCATACATTATTATGTGGCGATCTGAACTTGCACTTCTTAGATAAACATGGCACAATCATCCACCATGAGATGTTCTCTGACAAAGCCTGGCAATGGATAGCTGAAACCTCAATCCAATACCTACACATGCTCAAGGGCAAACAGTGGGAGATATACCAGGGGAACACACAAGGAGTAACGGCCATGACTCAGCCTGCATGGACTATGTTTTACCTCCCTTAACTTTCTATGAATCATATCACATTTTTGAATAATTGAGATGTCAAATAGCGACCATGACCTTCTTGAAATATCTTGCACGATTCCTAAAACAAGACAGATGGAAACAGTCAACCACCAAATTCAAGCTCAACAAGGATGCAACAGAATATGGTTAAAAGCTCAATACATTCCTCAAATGACCAACAAACTAAACAGACTTGTTCATAATCACAAGGATGCATCGGAAAACACATGGATTGGAGGTCTACAGAGAAACCCTCCCACTAAATAATAAAAGATCCCCCAAATCGCATCACCTAAATGACTCAAGAGTCATGGAGGAAAAAAAACTGCGGAAAGATCTAAGACAAATTGTGTCAAAGAGAGACCCTGAAATGTACCAGCAACTGAAAAATAGAAAACAGTAATATAAAAAGTGGCTAAAAGTGACAAAGGCAACGAGAGCCCAACATGACGCAAATTAATACTAGCCAGTATAGACAACAAAAACCACAGAGGACTCTTGGAATTAATCAACAATGATGGCAGATTCCAGTTAGCCACTCAAGCCTCAAATGTTTCAGAAGATGCCTAGATAACCCACTTCACAGAGCTATCCACAGTAGCACACAAGGAACCAATAACCCCCTCCCCTGCATCCACCAATGGGCTGCAGAAGTTTGAATGCTCCTTTGAGGACATCCTAACAGCAATCAAGAACTTAAACCGATCCAGAGCACCAGACCTGGACACCAGACCCCGGACAGCCTCACAAAAACCATCCTCAAATAACACAATAAACCTTGGGCAGAATTAATCTAACAACTAATCAACCTGATCAAACTTTCATGTAGAATTCCAATATCATGGAAAAGGGCACTCATTAATCCCATTTTCAAAAAAGGCAACAGAAAAGACCCACAGACCTATCCCCTGATAGCCCTGCTAGAGGTCATAGGGAAAATCTTCAGATCACTTCTCCTGCGTCACCTTAACACATGGGCTAAAGAAAGCGGCAAACTAGACAAACTGGTTTCATAAAAAGAGTTGGCACATCCCTAAACCTGTTCATCCTCCACCTATTAAAAATACAGACACTCAAACGAAAAACATGCAATCATCTAGCCTTCGTCGACCTTGCGCAAGCATTCAATTCAGTCAACAGAGAATAATTGTGGCACAAATTAGACACATAGGGATGCCCTAAATACCTCCTGCAGGCTATCATGGCCATGTACTCAGGTACCACCATAGAATTAAGATTATCAAAGAATGGTGACCTGACCAGCAAGATCCCAACTCAACTCATCAGCAATGCTATTCAACCTCTACATATCGGATTTACAATTAACCCAAAATGAAGTACCTGCATACCTGCCAAAAATCCAAGACAAAAACTTTCCCTGGCTCCTCTATGCCGACGACCCGGGCCTCATGGTCAAAACCCTGATAGGCCTACAATGTAGACTGACCAGCCTTCTACATTACATTGATAGAAACGACATGAAGATAAATGTTCAGAAAAAAAATATAATAGAGCTCGCAAATCTAAACACATGCTTACGGGAAAAGATGAGAGGTTTCATCTGGAAACTAGGCAATGAAAAAATAGCCAAAGTGAACACGGTAACCTACCTTGGAGTACCCTCAATAAATCAAAATGTGACACTGAATGGAACATGACCCTGAGAACCAAGACCAAATGTCTACTTTCTCAGGCCAAAGCCATACTCAGACGATATGGAGCAATGAACAAAAAGTTCTATCAATCATCACATATGGAGCAGAATCATCACTAGCCCTCCTATGGCAAGCCTAGAACATCCTAGGAGGCTTAGAGAGGAGACCTTCCAACTGGTCTCCCGATCGTTCTGATCAGACATGAACTTGGACTCCAATCAATCGAGTCGACTGTTCACTGGAAAACAATAGCACTTTACAGGAAAAACATGATAATGAACAATATACCAGCCCTGGAAATCATCAGGAATTAGGCGAAACAGAGCACATACCCGATAATAAAAGAATGGGCACAGAATTGTACACTCTGGATCAAGTCCACTGGAACTACATTAGATACGTTACTCAAGAACCGAGATGCAGACTTAATATTCCTTATATCTCTGAAAGACGACGCCTTAACACTGCACCCCCATATATATCCAATTTTCCATTACGCCACTACAGAGATCTGTTTTTGCGCTTCAGACTCAACATCATACCTACAGCTGAAGTACCTAAATATTTTTTTATTTTTTATTTTTTTTTGTTTACAACCTCAAAGGTTTTTACAAAAAGTTGCTAGTTTCCGTTTAAATCCTTGGCAAGCTACGTAGCGACACCACTGTCAGAAGAAGAAGGAGCAGTCTGAAGAAGAAGGAGCATTTAGAGTGTTGGTGGATTTTGATGGATTTGAAGCATGCTTAAAGTGCCACTTTCGGCCGCAGAGACTTTTTTAAGAGCCACATCTAGGAATTTGGCCGCTGCCCTGGACCATCTGGCCGAGTCTCCTGCTATCCTTCGACACCAACAAGTTTCTTCATCGAGGCTCGACGACTGGCCGCACAGTGGTGTCAAGAAGGCGTGCCTTTCCACTGTTAAAGCTGGGCATGACATGAGGAGGTGGCGGATTGATTCCACTTCATTTGATGTTGCACAGAAACGGCAGTCTTGGGTCGGCGCAAGAGCTCTGATGTAAAGAATTTCTCTTGTAGGAAGTAAATTTAAACAAGCCCGCATGAAATTTTTCCTTAACCCCTTTTTCCGGGAATCTCTCATAGTATTTTAATGGGACTTTCAACCGGTTGTGCGATGTCGGTAGATGTTTTAGCCATTTGTAAGACTGGGTTTTTTCAACTGAGTTTATCCAGTCTTGTTGCTCGAGTTTAATCTTTACTCGCCCTGGATTGTGTATTAGAGTTTCTTCATCACTCGCTACCTCTTCTAATTTCACTTGGATTTTTGCGACCCACTCAACTAGTGGTTTACAGGATCTTGTCGATCTTAGAGGCGACAACCTGGAAAATTGGAGGTGAGTCAGGGCTCAGGATTTTTCGATACAACTGTGTAGCACTCTGAGTTACCGTCACCGCTAGTGATGACAGGCCCAGGTCTCTTCTAATCCCTGGCATCGGCGCTGCTTTTGGCAAACCTAATACTGATTTCCAGTATAGACCTTCCCGCTGAGTCCGTAGTTCCTCTTCCAGAGTCAAATTTTCCGCCATCCCATAAGCTACGGAAGGTACTACTTTGGATTTATAGAACAGGATTGTAGGGGTCCACGAAAACTTCCCGAACTTTCTGTCTATTGAACGTGCTTGTGCAGTTAAATTTCTCATTTTGCCCCAGAGTAATTTTTGTTGCGAGTTCTCTTTTAAAGAGTTGTCGAGCTGGATTCCCAAGTATTTGTATTCGTTTACTTGCTCAATTTTTGAGTTTTCCATGGTCCAGGAGTTGTTAGTTTGTTGTTTCCTCGCTACTTTAGTCCATGTTAGGATTTTGGTTTTTGATATGTTTACTTTTAAGTTGTTACTTTCCATGTACGTTGCTAGGTTTGTTAATTGTCTTTGTAGGCCTATCGGTGTCTGGTCCATAAGAACCAGATCATCGGCGTACCACAGTCTTGAAACCTGATGAATGCCTACTTTCGGCGGAAAGGATCGCAATGTTCTTTCTGAGACTTGGACGTCTCCAATGAACGCTATAAATAGCACTGGTGCAAGTGGGCATCCTTGTTTGACCCCACGATCGGTTTGGATCTGGTCCTTGAGCATGCCTTGCTGGCTGAGGCGGACCCGTAACGATGTTGAGGTGTGAAGGGCTATTATGGGCTCGAGTACCGGGCCTGGGCAGTTCCACGTTGTTAGCTTCGACCAGAGTCGGTTCTGGTCTACCATGTCGAACGCTTGGGATAGGTCCACCATCGCCAAGAAGACCTTAGGCGCTCCACTTTTTACTTTTGCTTTTATGATGTTCAGGATCAAAAGGTTTATTGTTGTTCCTGCACCTTTTTGGAAGCCGGTTTGGAAAATGTCTGCCGAGGGAGAATTTCTGGCCCAGTTTTTGAAATGAGGCAACAGAAGCGACGCGAAGATCTTGCCGATGATGTCAAGGAGCACTATTGGTCTATAATTTGCTGGTGCGCTTTTGTTTCCTTTCTTGAAAATTGGGACTAGGACTGCCTCCGTCCAGGTTTCTGGAATCTGCCTCTGGGTTTGGCAGTGCTTGAATAGTTCGCTGATGGCACAGGCCCATTCCATCGGATGTTCCTTGAGATCTAGGTTTGACAGCCCGTCTGGGCCTGGAGCTCTCGATGCTTTTAAGTTTGAAATTATTCTGGAGATGCCTTCCACCTCCGTCAAGTTGATCCATTGGTTTGTGTTCGGCAATGCGGTCTGTGGCTCCCGGATGAGAGGGGCCGGTATAGATCTGTAAAGTGCTGTATCCAACTTTGTTCGGTTACTAGGTTTGAGATCAATGGTGCGATCTGGCCGTTAACTGACTTTAATAGTGTCCAGAGGTCTCTGGTGTTTCTTGAGGCAAGGGAGCTTCTGCGTCGTTCTGAGACAGCTTTTGTCGTTGTGTCTTTAACCATGATTTATAGGATTTCGCTGAGGTGTCATGGGCGGTCCATAGTGCGGATGTTTTCATTTTTACTGCCAGTCTTTTTGCTTTTTTTACTTCTCGTCATTTTTCGGCCACTGTGTTGTTAAATACATGAGTGTAAGGTACCTGGACTCGTGGTTTCCCGTTGAAGGGCACTTTATGGGCCACCAGCAGGGATGTGCATTCAGGTCTTATTGTCTCCCTAGATTCCCGGTCGTGGATCCTATTTAGGTTTTCCCGGAAAGCTATGATGTCTGATGGAGTGAGCCGGAGACGGTTTTGTTGTTTGTTTGTCTCCACATCTGGTAAGTACTCAGGTCTTTCGAGCAGGGCTCCATTCCATGACATCTGAAGCAAGTTGTGGTTGCTTTCTGTCGTTTTTTCGACTCTATAGTCCACGAAATAAGGGATGAGGCTTTCAGAGATAAATATGTAGTCCAATGTGGCCGAAGATTCAAGCCTTTCCCACGTTGGAATTTGGAGGCCACAGTCACCTAACTCCACCGCGTTGTAGAATTTTCTCGATTTCATTAGGTTTCCCCACATGCGGCCCCTTTTGTCGGCTTGGTATATGGCTGTTTGTGCTACACTCTTCGGTAGGTCGACCTTACATTTTGTGTTCAAGTCGCCACAGATCATGATGTTTTGAACTTTCCTGTCAATCGTTATTTCATCAATGCTCTCGGCTATTTGGTTACAGAAGTCGTCAGTTGATATTCTTTCTGGGTTCCAGTATAGATTTAAAATTGCCATCTCAGTGTTTATCCAGACCTCTTGGACGTGATTGTAGTGGAGCCAAGTAGCTAGTGACGCCAGTTTGCCATAGCTCGCTGTAAGTTTGCCCTTTGGGGTGAGTGCTGAACCCACTTGGATGGCAGTCAATATGCCCGCTGAAGGTCGACCAACGTTACTTCTGGTTGCTGGGGATATTTCAATTGCGCACCCGTCTAAGGATGGTTTAGCCGTTAGCCAGGTTTCCTGCAGACAGATCAGGTCAAAAGCAGCCAAATTTAGGTCGTTTTTTCTGGTTAGGTGATGGCGTCCTCTGGTGTTCCACGATGCCATTTTTAGGGTGCTGTTGTGGCACTGGGTTAATGGAATAGTGCTCATCTTTTTGACTTCAGAGGAACCCACCGGTCGTTGCTATTTTTTTTGTTGCTGGGAGAAGGTTTCTGTAAGCCATCTCCATGGTTTTGAAGCAAATGCTTCTTTAGGTTCTCTTATTGTCGGAGTCGCCCATCTTTTTGTGTCGGAGTTCTCATGTTGAGTCTCGTCGCATCTATATTTGCTGGTACTAGGTGCTGTGGTTCTCCGGTTCCATTTATTTAGATGTTCAGTCTCAACTTTCATGCCCTCCTTCTCCACTCTCCTCTCAGGTTGTCTAGAGTTGGTGGGTGGGCCTGCCTTGCCACATCGGATCTCCGAATGCTCTCTATTTTCTCTCTCTCCAAATCCCAGGTCTGTTTTAGGTTTAGAGAGCAGTTGACTTTTGAGCCCTAATCGCTGGAGGTCTTTTATTATTTCCGGAGTGATTACACTTGTCGCCTTGTTTCTGATGTGAAGATAAGCCTTGGCTCTATGTTCTCGATGGTAGGGCTCAATTAAAGTGAGATCGTCAGATGTTAAATGTCAGAGGTGTTCGGTTTTTCCTAAGAGTCTTAGCACTGTTCTTTGATTGAGGACCATGTAGCTGTCTTTTGCGGACGTTGCTCTAATTTAAAGAGCGCTGAGTCCGCCAGATTCAAATTTTTCCCTGTTTCTGCCTCACGTGTTCTCGTGGAGTTCTTAAATGAGTAGACTCTGAGTCTCGACTGACGTGGATTCTGACCTGATCTCTCTTCCCGTTCTCTCTTTGGTCGATCCTCCTCGGTTTCGTTTAATTTCTTTGCTGCTTCTAGGGCTGCGCTTGGGGAATTTGAGCGTGTCCTTTTCTCACTGACGCCCTGCTCTCTAGATGAGCGCCCAGTTTCGGCCATAGAGGCCCTTATTTCATGCTCCATTGGGGGGACCAAGGGATATTTTTGGATGATCACTGTTTTTGAGATCGGCGTGGTGATGGCAGTTTCGGTTTCCAGATGCTGAGAGATGTCCATTAGGTCAGAGGACGCGTCTTGGTCATCACTTATTATTAGTACCATGGCTTGGCTCTCCTTTACCTGTATGTTGGACAGTATCGATCTACTGTTGGTATGTTGATTTGATAGTGTTTGTTCTTTGTTATTAGAGCTCAATTGGGGATTTGGTTCTTTGGACTTTGTTTGTGTGCCTAAGTTAGAATTTGAAGGGTTTTTTGCCTTTCTTTTGGGACCAGTTTTTGACTGCCTGGTTACTTAATCCACTGATGTGAGCATGGAGGGTTTATTTCCCGTTTTGGCAAAAATTGGTTCGTTTCCTTCTCCTGCTCTTCCGTCTGAGTTGACTTTGAGGGGGCAGATTTCGTGTTTTGGGCCCGGTACGTTCTGGTTTTAAGGATCTGATCCGTCAGTTTGTCTATTTTTTCTCCCCATATGGCCTCTCTAGATTTGGAGTTCTGGTCGACGGCATTTAGGTAGCCTTCGATATAGGACAGTTTATCTTTCATGTTGCTCATCATAGCGGTGTTGTTTGTAAGGGCCTCGTGGATGGCTTCGTACAATTTACCGAAGGGGTTTAGGGCGATCGTGAATGCCGACATGATGGACAGCAAGTCAGTTTTCTTTTTTGAGGGAGTCTCTTTTTCTGTGAAGCTTGGAGTTTCACTTGGTCGTCGTGATTTAGTTGGACTTTTTGTGGCTCTGTCAAATGAGATTTGGTGAAATCTCTCTGAGGATCTTCTTACTGTGGATGGTGTTTCCCCTTGGCTGTTATGTGGGGGTTCGCCCAAGAGTGTACCAGGCTTTCCCAGGATGTGCGGCAGCGTCCATGCGTAGTGAACCTCGACCTGGGCGTTCTTGATACCAGTTTTAGACCTTTCTCATGACCTTTGTCATGGCTTCTGGGAAACTCGTAGCCACGGTGGGCATGGGAGGCATGGTGTTGCAGGTGTCTTTTGATGAATCAGTGTTATTGCCTCCTGGGAGTCTTTTGTCTCGAGGGGGCAGTTGGCCATTTGTCTCGGAGTCAGGTTGATTGACTTTGTTTTCATTCACCATGTTTTGGCCCTGGGGTGGGTTTTGTTGTACTTGTGGTGTGTCGTTTGGGTTCGAAGTCGGCGAAGTCGGATCTGTTTTTCGTGCTTTAGACCTCTGGGTTGGCTCTATAATCACCTCCAAGATTTCTGCATCGGACAACTCTGGGTCCTGGTCTAATTTTCTCTTATGTTTGGTTATAAAGTATTCTTTTAGGGAGGCAGATATTAGGGGGGCAGGCAGACATTTTAAGCCCCCCTGGTTTTTCAGTGTTGTTTTCCTCTGCTTCTTCATCAGTGATTTTTCTAGCAGCCGACGCGGCTTTGGAGGCACTTTTGTGTGCGTGCTCGTAGTTTCAGATGGATTATCGTTTATTTCTTGAGCCAATTCAAATGGTTCATCCACTGACAGAGGCTCGGCTTCGCCTACGTCGTCCTTTGTGGCTTGTGGAGATTCTTTAGCCTGTTTTGGGGGCGGTTCTGCACTGTTTAGGTCTTGGTTGTCATGCCGCACCGCTGAGGCCCTTTGATCTGAGGTTCCCGACTCCTGGGAAATTTTGAATACTGAGTCGTCTGGGGAGAGTGTTTGCTCCTCATTCTCGGTTTCCCATGAGTCATTGAAAATCGTGCTTGTTAGAGTGATGTTTTGTCTATTCGTTGCGCTGTTTTTTTGCCGCCTTTGAAGATTTCTTGTCGCGTTTATTGCTTGGTGGACTTGGGCTATGATTGTCAATCCCGTTCCGGTTGAGGCCGCTGGCTTCGTCATGGTGTTGTCAGACTGCTTTCTCCCAGTTGTGGCGTGGAAGCGCAGTGCGCCTGCCGGGTGCCGGTGGAGCATTTCACCCATTGCCGCAGGGGATAGTGTGCGAACCGCGCCCGGCCGTTCAGGGCCCAGCCGAGACCGTCCTCCGACTGTCAGCGGCGTGGAGTCCCTCTTTGAAACAGTCAGACTGCTGGGAGCAGCGCATGGCACAGATCCCTGTAATCGTGAAGAGGATTGTTCAGAGTTAAGTTCTTTTGGTGGAGGTTCCTGAGAGTTTCCCACCTCCCGGTTAGGGGAAGCCAGGAAGAGCGCACCTCCGCCGCCCGCCCTCTCCTCAAGCACCCCCACAGCTGCCACGGCCTCGTCCACCGATGTTCGTGGATTTAGGGGGTACAGTACCTCACTCGGGGGCGGTGGGGACTTTGCGGGGGCCGGGAGAGGAGGGTGAGGGGGGCACGGGGCACTCTCACCACAGATGCCAACTCTGTGATGGTATTTCCCTTTGCCGTTTTCCGATTCTTCCCCGACTTGATTTCTCTGGAGTCCTGAGAATCTTGTTGGGGGTTCTGCTTGTGTGCCACTTTACTACTACGAAGGCGGAGACTTAGATCGTCATCAGTCGGTGATGGTGGTGCCATGAGTACTAATTGAGGCTGGTTGTTGTGAGATAAGGGTGAACACACGATGAGTGTGCAAGGGGAACCTCTTTACCTTTTGCCGGTGCCCGCCGGACACCAGACACACTGCTTCGCACACCGCGCCTGCGCGGTGTATTTGTAGGAAGTCCTTCTGGAAGTAGAGGTAGAGGTAGGACTGCAGAGGAGAGGTCCAAACACAGTTTCAATGTGGAAAGCAGGAGAGTTCAAGCAGCGGTCTGTCCTCACAGTTCTCACCAGACACACTGCTTCGCACACCGAGCCGCGCTCCGCGCCTGCGCGGTGTATTTGTAGGAAGTCCTTCTGGAAGTAGAGGTAGAGGTAGGACTGCAGAGGAGAGGTCCAAACACAGTTTCAATGTGGAAAGCAGGAGAGTTCAAGCAGCGGTCTGTCCTCACAGTTCTCACCAGACACACTGCTTCGCACACCGCGCAAAATATAGATCCTGAGACAGAACTAACACATCATGGTGTTGATTCTGTAATGATGGATATTCCATAGAATCCGTTTACACATCATCACAGAATGTACGCAACTTTGCGATAACATAACAAAATATATAGGAGCCATCTTGAAGAAATCACCATCCCTATCAACCAGAGAATGGTGGGACCTACTCCTCCTAGGGAAAAATGTATCAATGATTTTAGCCACAATTAAATTCCTAGAGGAAACTAGATTAACCACCACCAAACAAACTTTAACACAACAAGAAACTTGACTTGACTAAAGCAAACATGTAACCAGGTGCTGCAAAGCCCGACTCGATATTCAGACGCACTGTCACTAACATTTTGAAAGTCTTAAGTTAAAACCCCATCGCTTTATGGCATTGCTGCCGAAATAATGCTGACATTGATTGAGTTAAAAACAAAGGGAAAGGTTTTGGATTCTGTATTGACATTATGTAATGTAAGTGGTCTTGTATGGTGCCTGCCTGCCACTATTTGAGCCCTCACTGTGCTTGAATCAGGTTTTGATGCAGCATTGTAAGCATATGTTTGGTGTAGAGATGAAAAAGGATGCACAAGGGGAAAGATATTTGAAGGACAACATAAAGGAAGAGGGCCGGCATAATTAAATGTTCCCTGTATTGCCCTTTGGCATTGGTTCACTGTTAACAATGCAAACCATTTTCTGGTAGAAGATAGATGTCCAAGCATTTATGAAGCTTTGTAAACTGACCTTTGCCTGTGACACCTGCACTCATGTACCATTTGTGGAGCAGGGCAGCTTTTGCCCTGCAATGAAAATGGAGGCTGGATTGTGTGGAATTCATAAAACTGTGCTTGTCTTAGTTATTGCACTATTACTATTTTCTAGGTGTTGACCATCAATTAGAACATTGCACTGTTGTCTGACTGTTGTTCACTAATTACAGTTCAAAGCTAAAGGCCTGATTTCCCAAACATGTTTAACATGGGAAGGTCCCATTTAAACCGTTTTTGGAAATCAGGCCCGCAGTTTCTTGAATATATAGCACTGCGAAACAGTAGCATGGATAGAACATAATAGCATTTAGAGTTGATGTTAACAGGTTTCATATTGAATTCCCTTATGGAATTTATAGGGGAAATGTATACCTTTTAAATGACCTACCATGTGCCATTCATTTATTGCACATCTTTACCAGTTTCCTTGGTTCTGAAGTAGCATATCTTTACCAGTTTATGTCATACCCATTTAGCACATTGATGCTAGTTTCTGTTATGTCCAATTAGGACCTACCTGCCATTTTGTTTCATGCCCAGTTAGAAAACCCCACCTAAACTACAATGCTACAACTAGTACATTACTGGCAGTTTATATTATAATCAGGTAGCCCACAATTCCCAGTTTCGGTTATATTCAGTTCGTACATCATAGACAGCTTCCAATTCCCTGATAGCACAGCCTATAAACATGCCCCCCAGATATCACAGAATTGCCAGTATTAATAAATCCCATTAGATAGCGAGACTAGATCCCATAATGTCTAGTTAGCACAGCAAGGCCATATTGCGCTATTTCAACCAGCAAGGTACAATTGAAGCATGATTGGTAAGGACATGCATGTTCTAATGACATTATTCCAATTTAGAAGATCACAGACTTATTAATTTTAACTACCTGTAAGAACGGCATTATCTAATCATATTATGGCCAGCTAGGACAGAAGAACCAGAATTAATTAAGCCTCTTTAGTAGAGCAGTCCTAGCTTCCATTATGTTAATTTAGAACAGTTAGTCTGAATTTCATTATCTCTAGATAGAAGGGCAAGGTCAGATGTAAGTATACATGGTTAGCACAGAAAACTGTATCCCATAACTGTTCTAAATATAATTATAGTTTAGTTATTGTTTCAGTAAACCTTATACAATTCTTATCCACATGTCAAATCACATTACAATATAAATCCATAAAAAACAAGAAGAAAGCAAAACATACAAAATAGTAAACCTGAAAAATGACCCAAACAGGATATGTTACCTTTTTTTAATCCAAATGTCATTACGTACACCACTATGCATCAGGCCTTATACCATTGAAAAGGTTAAACAAAAAAGTTGCCGTTTAAGCTATCTTTGCCAAAAATCTTCTGAATATAGAAACTCTAGATTTTACACACATTTCCGAAAATACTTTGAAATTTCTTTAAATGATGCTTGCCAGTCATTAAGTAGATGTTTAAGAGACTCTTTCATCCCCAACTCCTTACCAAGGTGACAATATTGTTAGTTTGTAGGAATATTATTACAGGGTCCCATCACCTACAAAGTTACCAAGAGATTGAAACTAAGAGGAAGAAACAATCTTAGAATGTTTCTATTTGAAAATAATTCTATTTATGGTTTTATTGATCTATAGTTGGGCTGGCACTTACTATGTTATTTGGATAATGATAATCTAATTGTTGTGGCATTTTCGGTCTCGTCTCAATAATGAGCTCTGCGTTTCATTAAAGTTATATGCATCTCAACGGATCGTTTTGATTCAAGTGGAACGTCTGAGCCTGAACAAGGCTTTTTTCTGAATTTTGAATTTGGTTACAATGGAATGAGCCCCTGATATTATTCCTGATTTAAGGATTTTCCCTATTGTAGTGTCTTCAAATAGCATTATTTTTAGATATACAACCCCTTGTCTACTTTAAGCTTCAGTGTTAATAAATAAAGATACGCAATTCACATCTAATAAGTGCTAGAGGAGTACCTTGAGTTGGAGAATCCTGCAGCAATAATAGAGACGGAGCCAAGGCTGATGAACAAAACAAGTTTCTTATTAGACAGAAAATAGACAGACTATAGGGAATGGTCAGCTGAGATTCAGTTTAGCGCAGGATGACAAGTGGCCGCACTTGTCAAACAGAGCTCTGAGGTTCTTGTCCCAGAGCACAGCTTATAAAGACATATTACTAACATGTACTGATACTTTCATAATTGTAGGTTGTACCTTCTATCATGTTGCATACATATTGTAAACCGTTAGGTCATTTTAAATGATGAAGCGCGTCATTACATGGATGGGGTGTAGAATAGCTCTCACACCAATAACCAAACCTACTCAGGAAGTTGGCAAACAAAAGCTGTCGTATTGTCAATTGTCTAAAACAGGGAGTACAACGAGCATCAATGGACGTCTAACAGCATAATCTCGAAGCATCATATTAAAAAAACATTCTTATATACCAAAAACTCATCATAAGTGATGTCAGACTATGTGGCAAACTAAGAAAACTTATTTGGGATTGTGATAGGTCTACGGGGAACATCTAGGTTTGCTTTCTGTCGGGGATTGGATTGTGATTGGGAGTCTATTGGTAGGTGGATATCTTGTGCCCACCCCTTGTGCAAGTCATCCTCAATATTTGTTAGATACACGACCCACCATTGGCTCTCACATTTTAGGGCTCTTCAAAACATGGCCCTCAATAATTGGTTGGCACGCTTGTACCCTTCTGGAATATTCAACCCACTAGCATCACGCAAGCTGGTACCCCAGGTGCTCATGGGTGGATTTGACTATGCCTACCCACTCAAGTAGCCCACTTGCTTCATCACTCATGCCATCTGCCATTCGAATTGTCTTTGAACTCGGCCTTGCAAAGTATCACTGCACCTGAGAATAGAAGGGAGTGCGAGCAGGTTCTTATCTTCAGGTTTCGATGCAGCTTGCCCATTTTCTATTTCCATCCATCCCACGTGACAAGAGACAGCTTTTGAGCTCCTTTCTTTGTATTTAATGATATTAATTGAATATAACTTGGTGCTCATGGTGTTTCTGTTGCACCTTAACAGGAGCCTGCCTTGTATTTCATGTTCTTTGTATCTCCTTGAATAGATAACCAGTTCTTGGCTGCCCCAAGCCTTGACACTGGGCCAGAAAGCCTTCTCGATCCTTCATTATTTTCAGCTGCTTTTCTCTACTGCGCCACACTTTCAGCCCTTCTCTTTCATGGGTCCTGTCTAACTAAAGTTGTGACATCGAATATCCGGACTCTAAACATATATATCTATATATATATATCTATATATATATATATATATATATATATATATATATAAAGATATATATATTCAGTGAAAAAAACTTTGTTAAAGGGACGTTATGGTTAAGTTGCGCTACTAAAAACCTATGAAATTCAGTGAAAAAACTTTGTTAAAGGGACGTTATGGTTCCAAGTAAAACCGAAAAACCCTTGAAATTCGCCAGTTATGGTAAGCTAAGCAACCATAACTCGCGCCACCACCGTGCACTGCTAAAACTAACACCCAGGACATCAAAGATGACATCACAAATGTCATTGATGGCATCACTGATGACATCACCTGTCTGGCTCACTATTTTTTCTTTTGCTGACATATCTAGGCCACATGGTTTTCTTCAGTAACAGTCAGAAACTAAGAATTTTATTTTATTTGTAGACATATCCTTCTAGTAGGTTCTTACAGTAATTCCCTTAGAGTACAGTCACATCATATGAAACATATACATATGGGAAAACACAAGCTTGAAAGACAGCAATCCTTTTTGTGCATAAAGATAATCACTAGACTTATGAGCACTTTCTGATAGTTCTGTTTTTTTTTTTTTATGGCTGTACCTTCCCTGTATATGGTCATATTTGTATACATTGTACTCAGACTACTTTCCTTAGGGTCCAATCACATCAAGTGATACATATACATAGGGTAAATAGCAGCTTTGAAGCAGAGCAATCATTTATTTGCATGAAACTAATCAGTTAAGTTATGAATTGTTTCTGCTACTACTTGTGCTTTTTTGCTAACTTCACTTTCCCTGTATATACCCATATTGGTATGTGTTCTTGTGTCTTTGTGTTTTGTCTATAGTAATGCAATTATGTAATACATGGGTTTTATTAGCTACTTATTACATATTTCACAGTACACAAAAATCTATTAAGAAAACAATTATCATTTCATTATTCAACATATTAACATTACGAATATCATACCTTCATCTTGTACGCTGCACACAATGTTATGTTTCTGTATGAGTAGCTTAGTATACTAGATAGAACCCCATAATAGGATGCTCTTTATATCAATGCATCGTTCAATGCACTTATTAGGTTATATTTCTTGCAATGATTCTTGACACTTTTTTCGCAACATAATAAGAATCCCTTCTACACATATTTCATGAGAAGTACATACACATGTGATGTCATCAGTGATGTCATCAATGACATTTGTGATGTCATCTTTGATGTCCTGGGTGTTAGTCTTAGCAGTGCACGGTGGTGGCACGAGTTATGGTTGCTTAGCTTACCATAACTGGCGAATTTCAAGGGTTTTTCGGTTTTACTTGGAACTATAACGTCCCTTTAACAAAGTTTTTTCACTGAATTCCATAGGTTTTTAGTAGCGCAACTTAACCATAACGTCCCTTTAGCAAAGTTTTTTTCACTGAATTTCATAGGTTTTTAGTAGCACAACTTAACCATAACATCCCTTTAACAAAGTTTTTTCACTGAATTTCATAGTTTTTTAGTAACACAACTTAACAATAATGATTTTGACTTTATATGCATGTCATATGGAACTGACTAGATCTCTTCTTATGAACTTGATGTCCGCGAACTTATTTAATGTTCGCGGACATGTTCTGAGAACAGTACCACTACCTAAAAACTGTGGGGTGGGGTGGGGGGGTATGTTTGATTGTTATATCATAATATAGGAACATTTAACAAATTCAAAAAGCAGCACACAAACACATTATATATAGTAATACATAAGAAATGTAACCCATATATGTAAAACACTAACCATTCATTTAAATACAATATGTTCTGAAATGGAATATACCACAAGAAGATAAATTGGCTTCCAACATAATTACCTCACAGACACAACAGAACTGAGAACAAGACCAGACCCACTGAATACATAGGACTTATCTTACCAGAAATAGTAAGTGTACTTCATTTTACTCATATATTTATAAACTTTCTGTATTAGATTAAAAAATATATTATCTTTTTGTTTTCTCACAGAAATGTCTAGTACTCTGGAATGGCTAGAGGACAATTTCCCACATGAAGAAATGTCACAAGATAGTGAAACTAATGGTAAACACTTTATAATATAAACCATTTATTTATTATTTTTTTTTATATACATTTAACATATATATTATTTTTTTGTACAGAACATACCAGAATAGAAAAAACTTCAGAAAACCCTGTTATGGATGACAGTCTTCACAATATAGAAGAACAAATGGATGTATTGTTGGCTAATTTTAATAATTTAAAAACTTTTGTAGAAAATCATTTCAAACCAAAACCCTCGTACCATTGCCCCACATGTACTTGTCCCTCCTCACCATATCCCAGTCAATTATCCCCAAACCCTCTCCATAATCCAAAACGTTTTGATGAGATTTCCATCCCTTCTTCAGCTAATACCAATCATGTTGAAACCCCAAATGCTCCTGTTTTTGTTTCTGTTTCTGCCTCACCTTCTCTGTCATAAATTATTAATATATGTTAAATAAAGTTTAATTTTTATATTGTATTGTGAATAGTTTCCGTTTTTTTTTTTTAAAACAATAAAAGTGTCCGCGGACAGTGCGAGTGTTCTGAAATGTTCGTACATAAACGAAAATGGAGGTGTCCTGAAGAACACCACACCTGTTCGTACTGTTCGCTAGCAAGTTGAAACTGTTCTAAGAACACACGTGGTGTCCTGAAATGTTCGTAAAGAAACAAAAATTAAAGTGTTCTAAAGAACACTATATCTGTCCGTAATGTTCGCTATCAACTTAAAATTGTCCTAAGAACACAATTGGTGTCCTGAAATGTTCGTAAATAAACGAAAATGATGTGTCCAGAACAACAGTACAACTGTTCGTAGTGTTCGCTAGCAACATGAAACTGTACTAAGAACACACGCGGTGTCCTGAATTGTTCGTAAACAAACCAAAATTAAAGTGTCCTAAAGAACACTATACCTGTCCGGTACTGTTCGCTAGCAAGTTCAAACTGTTCTAAGAACGCTATTGGTGTCCTGAAATGTTCGTACGTAAACGAAAATGGAGGTGTCCTGAAGAACACTATACCTGTTCGTAGTGTTTGCTACCCAATTGAAACTGTTCTAAGAACACAATTGGTGTCCTGAAATGTTCATACATAAACTAAATTACACGTGTCCTGAAGAACACTATATCTGTCCTTACTGTTCGCTATCAAGTTTAAACTGTTCTAAGTACACACGCGGTGTCCTGAAATGTTCAGTTCACGTGTGACGCACTTTTAATTACTTCAGAACCCGAACAGTGTCCGTAGGACATCAATGCGCATGCGCTAACCAATCTCTGTGCACTTGGTGTCCTGCAGACAGGCGCTTCCTTCGCGGACTAGTTTGCAAACGGATCATATGACCGCGCCCACGCTCATCGTGTGTCCTGAAATGCGGAGACTGTTCGTGTCCCCGAACAATTTAAAAGTACATTTTCAGTTAATCCATAATATTTTTCAATAAAATCTCACCATGGCACAAGTCCCACATAGCAATCTTGAGTTTCTATATACCTTTTCAAACTTTCCAATCCTTTTATTGTGTTCGATCTGTCCGCGGACAGTGCGCATGTCTGCGGACCGCGCACAAGCCCCCCCTATAAAAGACCACGCCCAAGAGCTTATTCCCATTGTGTTTCTGGCTATTCTTCAGAACACAGTGATTTTTGCTGCCACCTGCAGACTACACCATCATCGAAATGGCATCCTTGGCTGCTGAACTGCCACTTGGTGCTGCACCTGCTTCAGCACCACCCCCACCCCCTCCACCACCACCACCTCCCCAAGGGCCTGAAGAGGGGAACAGGAGTGAGGATGCGGAGGAGGAAGAAGAGGATGATGAGAATGAGGTAGAGGAAATCCCTACTACCCGCACTAGGCGTGAGTCTTGGGTGTGGCGGTTATTTACCATTCATGGGAATGGTCCTAAGGCTCGTGCGAACCGTGTTACCTGCAATGAATGCAAAATGATACTCAGTCGTGGGAAGCACGGTAAGTACAGCTTTGGGACCACCACTATGAAGCGACACCTGAGGTCATTTCACTCTGGGGCTATTCGCAGGGTTGTACCTTGCGAAGAACGTAGCAGGTTGATTTCCTCTACTTCATCCTCTGTTTCTGATCCTGTCACCACAAGAACCACCTCTGTGGGACAGCGTCTTTCTCAAGCTGCCTCACAGGCCATACAGAATGCTGATGACCCTTACCTTTCGAGGGTCACAGTTGTATGTATGTACTGTGACACAGTACTCTGCAGGGGGGAGCGACATCGGAGTGCTTTTGAGACTATCGTCTCAGAGCACGAGAAGACCTGCTCACTACCCAAATAAAACCCACTCTACATCTTCCTCTCTCAGCTCGCCCTTTCTTATCCCTGTGGTTGGTGTCCCCCCCCTTTACCCTCCTTTACCCTCCTCTCCTAGTGTGTCGTGTCTGAAAAACCAAAAAAAATACAAAATTTCAAAAATAAAAAAAAATAAGGCTCTTTTCAGAGCCGCCTTTCCCAGTTAAAAAATAGAAGTGAAAATAAATGAAGCAGGGCTCTTTGTATTTTTTAGAAGTCCGCGGACAGTTTGCGAACATTAAAAAAATTGGGTTGCTACTCCATCACAAACATTGTAATTTTCTCTGGAAAGAAGTGGTGGCTCTGAAAAGAGCCTTTGGGTGGTGTTTGTAAGTCAAAAATTGTAAATGCTTAACATCTACTTCAAAATCGTTGTTGTAATTCCCAAAAAGGTTGCAATGCATTTTGTACATTTCTCAGAAAAATCTGATTGCCAGCATAAGTAAGATGGACTCCATCTCTGCGAAAAATGTATGTACTACAAAACATAATATTTTCATTGTGAAAAGAAGACATGCCAAAATCTCTTAGAAAGCCACAAACAGCCTTATTAACATTGCGCCTTGCTTTTTCCATTTGTGGACCAAATGAAGAAGAACGAAGCCACATTTGTCTCTGCACAATCCGTGAAAATATCACTTGAGAATTAGGAAACATGTCCATAACCTTCCTAAGTCCTTCTTTCATAGCAAATTGCAAAACAATTCCAGTCACATGTCCTAAACTGTTCCCTCCACAATGAATTACAATTATGTCTGGATGTTGCTCCATCTCCAAAGTAGCACAGAGAGGTAGCAAGTCCAACCACTTCATTCCACGTACTCCATGCCAGTGTACTTCCACATGTGGGAATCCAAGATCTACAGCTACTCCACAGCTTTCTGCATGCACCTTCAACCAATGTATCCACAAATCTCCTAAAATCCAAACAATCTGTTTTCTGAAACACACAGCCATAGCTATCTTTTGTTCTCTCAGCAAAAAGAGTATCTGAGAAAATCTCTCCTGGCACAACACACCCACCAAACTTTCCTGACCAATCCCTTTCAGTGCTTATTCTCATTTGCATGACTTCTGAACCCAAAAATCCCCGGATGTAACTCCCGATGTCCACGAACTACCGCCATGTCCGCGGACATATCGTAACATGAACAGCCCTTCTACCATTTCCACTACACTCTCTCTGCCATTCCCTCATTGGATGTACCTCAAAAATCACATGACCATGCACCAATCACATTCAAGACCTCTACATCTAACTGCATCATCATAGATCAGCACTGCAAATGTACTCTGAATCTCTCTGAGTACAAGTGTCATATCATTGGCAAGCAGCATCTACCAGAAATACTGTACAAGTCTTCACGATTTCTACTTGCAGCTCCATGCATATCCATATGCATGAACACAAACTTCAGGTATGCATATTTTCTGTATAGTAGATGAACACATTTTCAAACAGACTTTTACCTTGTAAAATCTGTAAAATGAATTTACTGTACTTTTTTCAATTTCCTAAAATCAACTATCACTTATAAACCTTTATACTTTTTACTTTCTTTATACACACACACTCAAATCATGTTAAACTAACATTTTTTAAATGAAATATATAGACTACATATATTCAAACAAAATTGCATGCAAACACAATCTATGTTTAAACCTTTATAAAAATACTTATACATTTCATATTTTTTGTTTTTATTTATTTATTTACTTAATTACTTTAAATTAGACATGACATTGAGGCGCTATTACCTACAACAGTTTACTTACAGAAATAGTGGTATTCACTAATATATTATAAATTTCACAAGACATAGTAAAGATATTTTTTTTTTGCTACAGTTAGTCATTCAATACAATTTGTTCATTAAGAACATATCATATGTACTGAACTGATGCAATGTATCTTATGTAATAAAATTAGTTTAATGGTTTTACAGAAGGCACTGAGGATTTCAATTAAAAAAATCAATATCTAAATTAAAAACAGTGCTATATACAAAGTTACTAATTTGAAGCTTTTACAATTGCAGTGAAGTTACCTGTTAATTTTTAAAAAAAAGTAAGTAAAATATCACCATAATATTTGTATTATTAATCAAATATACTTTAACATTAATACGAGCTATTTCGGTTTCTAAAAATAGAGATTTTGTACCATTTTGTCCAAAAATGTCCATGTCTTAAACAGCGATTTACAGCCAGAATGGCCCACAAATTTCTATTTTTGGACACACAAATTACCCCACTGAACCACTACAATTTTCATATTATAGAACAAACAACTGTTTTAATTGTATACATTAGATTTACTATTTGTACTTTTCCACACCACTAGCTTACTTTTTTTTTGTCATCTGAACCCCAGTTTAGTAACACATAAATTCAAGAATACCTATCCCTACTAGTTTTAGTTCCCAATGCACAATCACACACCATTACATACATCTTTATCATCTTACTCAAACACTCATGCACACAGCACACATACATTCCAGAACACCCCAACCCATATCTTCTTTATTTTTTTCAACAGACCCTAAAGAATGCCTACCAAAAGTCATGTCCGTAGAAAGCAACGCAAAAGTAGAGCAAATGAAAATAAAGGTGTCCAACATAAGCATCCATCTCTAGCAGAATTTGTAAAAAAAGTTGAAACAAAACAGCTAATACAATCATTTAGTGAAACACAAGAAGTTTCAAGTACAACAACTTCGCTTCCTCTATCAAAATGTAAAACAAACCAAAAAACAATTAACAGAAAATCAGCTATCAGTACAGATAAAACTACTTCTTCAAATTTTAATATAGTGCAAAGTAAGCATACCAAGAAAAGTATTTTAGCCAAAATATACCGGCACAAAGTCCTTCAAAATTGTATAAAAACAGGAGAGAAATCAGGTTCAAAGCTTAAAACCTATCGTAGGATATTAATCTTAGAAGCACTGATGGACAGTGCAATTCTTCTCAAAAGAAATGTATTTATTTTACTGTTAAACAAAATGAAACCACTAACAAAACTAATAACTAAATTACAAAAAAGACTTCTCAATAAGCGAAATATCAACAGAAAGAACTTCTTAAGTATCAGCGGAGGTGAATGGAATCACACTACAAGCACAGAACCATATTTTAATGAAGAAGCGTACAAACAAAAGAAAACTAATACAATTGCCATACATAGCAGTGGTCGAGGTTATGAAAAAGTGAATAATACCATAATGGAACAAGAAGTACTTCTTACAAAAATATGCCCTGAAAACTTAGAATTACCCCTCCATTCAACTGAATCAGAACGTCTAGTGTACAAATGGCCATGCACGTCAATGTGTAACATTCCCAAACAATGTTTCAAATCTTTACGCCAATTCCTCAATAAATATGCAAAAAGCAAAGACAAAATCAAAATTAAATTACTGCAAAATATAGATACCTGTCCAGTGCGCAAGTACACAGGACTACAAGGACATTCATTGGCCTGCATTACAGGACCTATTTGTAAAACCACTTTCTATGATATCAAAAGGATATCAACACATCATTCAACTATAAGAAATCTAGTCTATAAACTGTACTATGCTAAAAGTCCTGCTTTAGCACTAGCAAAGTTAAATAACATCCTTCTACATGGTACAGCAAAAGACCTACTTGAAGAAATTCACTATATCCAGAAAAAATATTTTCGAAGTGAAAGCCATTTACAGAATGAAATAGCTTTAAACCAATTAAGCAACAATTCTACACATGGCAACCTTTTGCTAAACACATACAAAAAAGAAATACTAAAATTTAAAAGTACATCAGCTGAAGTACCAAACCATGTATGTGTATGTTGCCGTAGAATTTTTTATAAAAGTAACACAAAAACTGTGGACCTATCATACAAAATAGAAGACAATGAAGATTCTAAATGGTTTGAATTAGCTCTCTACCTTGTAGCAGAAAACAAATATGAAATAACTGAGCCCTTAATACTTTGCAGTTATTGCACTACAAAACTTGACAACAACCAAACTCCTTCACATTCTATCACAAATAATTTTGAATTATACCCAGTACCAAAACCTCTACAACAACTTAATTTATATGAGAGCATCATAATTCAAACAGTACACCCATTTCAAGCAATAATACACCTTCAACCAAAAACAGCAAAATTACCTCCCTCTGAATTGGTAAAAGGCATTCGTGGAAAAGTAGTTTATTTACCATTAAATCTAAAAGAAAATGTGCATACTCTAGGAGTGCAACATCCAATGCAGCAATCTTTAATTATATTAGTAAATGGAGTACCTACAAAAGACAAAAAAATATGGCAACAGCTGGTAGATTTATATAAAGTTAGACAAGCCTTCCAATATCTTAAAGAGAATAATGAATATTACAAAGAAATTAATATTGAAGATAACTTGAAAGATACAACTGAAATAATTCAAGAAACACAAGAAGCTGGTCAATTTGAGCTACTAGATCCTGCTACAATATCTTTTTTATTTTATTTTTTTTATTTTTTTTTTATTTTGGTTGGCTGAAGAAATTCAACCTTTCAAAATATTATTCATTACAACATACATGATTAAATACTTTTTACATAATTTATATCAATTAATAATCTTTTTCATTAAAAATATACATATGGATAGACATAATAAGTTTAACCAATATTGAAATCAAATTATTCTCGATTTTCACAAAAATGATTTAACAAATATTAGCCAAGCATAGATTAAAGAAAAAGAACAACGTATATGTTAAAAAATTCATAAAATTATTAATTAAACATAAAAGAAGGATTTCAAGGCAAGACTGTTTTTATGAACTGCGTAAGAGCAATATGAATGGCAGTTCGATTGCTCGTCATTAATAAGCTCCATATTTCATTTGAAGAACAATCGCAGTTTAATTGCAACAATTTGCGAAAGTAGTGTTTGCGTAAGCCATTCAAAGCCGGGCAATCAACCACTATATGAGCTAATGACTCTAGTTGTTTACAGTCTTTGCAGAAGCGACAGAAACTTTCATTTTTTGAGATTAGACCACGTCTTGCCAAAATTTGATTTGTCGGATGAAGATTCAGGCGCATTCTTAACATTTCTGCACGTACATAATGCAATGGAGACTTTAGAAGATAATTGGCCATTTGTTTGAACTTCTTGTGTGGAAAGAGATTTATATCAAAATCCACATAATTTGAACAAAGTTCTTGTGTTACAATCCAGTCATGCCAGTATATTATTTTTTTTGCTTGATCAGGGTTAGTAAGTAGCAGGTCAATGGAGATGTCAGCATTTACTAATACTTTCAAAATGTCTTTCACCCATTTTTTGGGAAACACATCGTTGGATGAGCAGATGTACATTGCAATTGGGCCCAACAAATTCATGGTGTTAATTCCCAACAGACATTTACGGTAAAAGTTACAGAACTTCCAAAGAACTAGTGCAGATAAAGAGATGAGGCCCAATTCGTACCTTAACATACACATAGGAGTACACGTAGGTAGACAAAAAACTGCTTTCCAAAAATTCCCTTCATGTCTGTCCCAATAAATTCTTGATTGTGGAAGCAATGTTTCAGCTCCATAAGATAGAATTGGGACAACTTTTTGATTAAAGAAAGTGACAACATGAGCTGAGGTAAATTTACCATACTTATGCAAGATTATTTTTGCTTGAGATATAAGAGTCATGGATATTGCTTTCAAGGTATCATTATAAATTAGATTTTTCACAGTGCCAGAAAATGGTAACCCTAGATATTTATAAAAGGGTACAATCTTTAAGGGGGCTTTCTGCAAATACCACTGGAAATTCACCAATTTTGTATGTCTCTTTTTTGACATACTACTATCTGTGTCTTATCCACATTAATGATCAGGTTGTTAATACAGGTATAAGTGTCTAGTTTGTTCAATAATTCTTGTAGTCCTTTAGGAGTTTGAGAAATAAGGACAAGATCATCGGCGTAAAGGAGCCATATGATCTTTTGAGATCCTAGTTTTGGTGAATCGGATAATACTTGTTCAAAAGAGACACCTATATCTAGAATGAATAGATTAAACAAAGTGGACGCCAGAATGCACCCTTGTTTCAAGCCTCTCAAAGTCTCGATGTGCGCAGATAGTAATCCATAGAGAGATAGTCTTACTTGAATAGATGTTTTTGTATGTAGTTTTTTAATTATAGTTAATAATGATAGAGGACAACCATACTTCTGCAGTTTCTGAAAGAGCAATGTTCTGTCGACCGAGTCAAATGCTAGATGAAAATCTATAAAAGCCATATACAATGGTTAATTAACCTCTGCATATTTAGACTTTAGCATGTTCAGGGTGATCAAGTTCACTGATGTCCCTAAACCAGCAACAAAGCCGGTTTGAAACGGATCTCTTTTGAGCTCATTAATGGTCCAATTGTTCAATTCTTGTAGAATGATACTGCTATAAAGTTTCCCAGGGGCATCCAGTAGGGCAATGGGTCTGTAGTTCTCAGGGAGACTCCGATCACCTTTTTTATGGATTGGAACAATCAACAAGTGTTTCCAAGATGCAGGAATCTCTTGAGTTTCATTAATATGTTCATAAATTTGGTGTAGAATTGATGACCATATTACTGGATGTTGTTTGAAAGTTTTATTGGACAGCCCGTCAGGACCGGGAGCTCTAGACTGACTTATTTTGTTGATGAAGTACAGTATGTCAGATTTAGAGATGGTGATATGAAACCGTTTATGGGGAAAGGTGCTAAGAGTTGATTCGGAATTGGGCGGACCAGCGTAAACTTTAGAGAAGTGGCTAATCCAACTTGCTTCCGGCACACTCTGCAGTTGCGACATAGATTGCACAGGGGATATGGCATTAGTTAGAGCTTTCCAAATTTGAGCCGTGTTATGGTCGCGGATGCTTTGCAGCATTAGTTCTCCGTCTCATTGGAATAGTCTACTGCTATGGTGTCTTCGCCAATTTCTATATGAGGTTTTAACTTGAGTGAGAACTATAAACCTGATGCTTAATGGGAGCTTCAAGGCCTCTCTTTTTTGGAACCGAAATTCAGATTTTTTGATTTTCGCTTCCACATCAAAGACATGTGAGCCTCTAAAGGTCTGATTTTTACGCACCCTATTATCTGCAAAATGTTGTATGAGATCATAATAGGGGACAACAGTGGTAGATGTTTTTTCACGTGAGTGACAAAAGGCAGCTCGCAAGGAATTATTTAAGTCATTTAGTTTGTTTTCATTCCAGATTATACGATTTAACTGATTAGAAACAGTTATTTGACCCAAATTTGCCACTGTGTTGCATTTAGTAGAAGGCACATTGGTCAACCAGTTAATAGTGAGCAAACGATGTTCACTATTTGGATTGGTTTCTAAGTTAAAGGAATGGATTTTCGAATACAACTTGTCTCCTGTACCACCCCACACCCCCGCTCATGCCCCGTGTCTGTCTCCTGTTGCCCCCCACCCCCTTGCTCATGCCCCGTGTCTGTCTCCTGTTCTCCCCACCCCCCGCTCAAGCCCCGTGTCTGTCTCCTGTTCCTCCCACCCCCGCTCATGCCCCGTGTCTGTCTCCTGTTGCCCCTCACCCCCCGCTCATGCCCCGTGTCTGTCTCCTGTTCTCCCCACACCCCGCTCATGCTCCGTGTCTGTCTCCTGTTCCCCCACCCCCGCTCATGCCCCGTGTCTGTCTCCTGTTGCCCCCCACCCCCGATCATGCCCCGTGTCTGTCTCCTGTTCTCCCCACCCCCGCTCATGCTCCGTGTCTGTCTCCTGTTCCCCCCACCCCCTGCTCATGCCCCGTGTCTGTCTCCTGTTGCCCTCACCCCCCGCTCATGCCCCGTGTCTGTCTCCAGTTGCCCTCCCACCCCCCGCTCCTGCCCTGTGTCTCTCTCCTGTTGCCCCACACCCCCCGCTCATGCCCCGTGTCTGTCTCTTTTGTTCCCCTCACCCCCCGCTCATGCCCTGTGTCTGTCTCCTGTTCCCCCCACCCCCCGCTCATGCCCCGTGTCTCTCTCCTGTTGCCCCCCACCCCCTGCTCATACCCCGTGTCTGTCTCCTGTTCCCCCTCCACCCCCCGCTCATGCCCCATGTCTGTCTCCTGTTGCCCCCCTGCTCATGCCCCGTGTCTGTCTCCTGTTCCCCCCACCGGCTCATGTCCCGTGTCTCTCTCCTGTTGCCCCCCACCCCCCGCTCATGCCCCGTGTCTCTCTTCTGTTGCCCCCCACCCCCTGCTCATGCCCTGTGTCTGTCTCCTGTACCCCCCCACCCCCCGCTCATGCCCCATGTCTCTCTCCTGTTGCCCCCCACTACCCTGCTCATGCCCCGTGTCTGTCTTCTGTACCCCCCACCCCCTGCTCATGCCCGTGTCTGTCTCCTGTTCCCCCCACCCCCCCGCTCATGCCCCATGTCTGTCTCCTCTTGCTCCCACCCATGCCCCATGTCTGTCTCCTGTACCCCCCCACTCCGCGCTCATGCCCGTGTCTCTCTCCTGTTGCCCCCCACACCCCCGCTCATGCCCCGTGTCTGTCTCCTGTTGCCCCCCACCCCCTTGCTCATGCCCCGTGTCTGTCTCCTGTTCTCCCCACCCCCCGCTCATGCCCAGTGTCTGTCTCCTGTTCCTCCCACCCCCGCTCATGCCCTGTGTCTGTCTCCTGTTGCCCCCCACCCCCCGCTCATGCCCCGTGTCTGTCTCCTGTTCTCCCCACACCTCGCTCATGCTCCGTGTCTGTCTCCTGTTCCCCCCACCCCCCGCTCATGCCCCGTGTCTGTCTCCTGTTGCCCCCCACCCCCCGATCATGCCCCGTGTCTGTCTCCTGTTGCCCCCCACCCCCTGCTCATGCCCTGTGTCTGTCTCCTGTTGCCCCCCACCCCCCGCTCATGCCCTGTGTCTGTCTCCTGTTGCCCCCCACCACCTGCTCATGTCCCGTGTCTGTCTCAGTTGTTCCCCCCACCCCCGCTCATGCCCCGTGTCTGTCTCCTGTTCCCCCCACCCCCCGCTCATGCCTCGTGTCTGTCTCCTGTACCCCCCACCCCTGCTCTTGCCCTGTGTGTCTCCCTCCCCCCCACCCCCACTCTTGCCCCATGTGTCTTTCCCCCTCTCGCCCACCCCCGCTCTTGCCCCATGTCTCTTTCCCCCTCCCGCCCACCCCCGATCTTGGCCCGTGTCTCTTTCCCCCTCCCGCCCACCCCCGCTCTTGCCCCGTGTCTCTTTCCCCCTCCCGCCCACCCCCGATCTTGGCCCGTGTCTCTTTCCCCCTCCCGTCCACCCCGATCTTGGCCCGTGTCTCTTTCCCCTTCCCGCCCACCCCTGCTCTTGCCCCGTGTCTCTTTCCCCCTCCCGCCCACCCCCGCTCTTGCCCCGTGTCTCTTTCCCCCTCCCACCCACCCCCGCTGTTCCCCTGTGTCTCTTTTCCCCTCCCGCCCACCCCGCTCTTTCCCCCTCCCGCTCACTCCCGCTCTTGTCCCGTGTCTCTTTCCCCCTCCCACCCACCCCCGCTCTTGCCCCGTGTCTCTTTCCCCCTCCCGCCCACCCCCGCTCTTACCCCGTGTCTCTTTCCCCCTCCGCCCACCCCCGCTCTTGCCCCGTGTCTCTTTCCCCTCCCGCCCACCCCCGCTCTTGCCCCATGTCTCTTTCCCCCTCCTGCCCACCCCCGCTCTTGCCCCATGTCTCTTTCCCTCTCCTGCTCACCCCCGCTCTTGCCCTTGTCTCTTTTCCCCTCCCGCCCACCCGCTCTTGCCCTGTGTCTCTTTCCCCCTCCCACCCGCCCCCGCTCTTGCCCCGTGTGTCTTGCCCCCTCCCGCACACCCCCGCTCTTGCCCCGTCTTGCCCCCTCCCGCCCGCCCCCGCTCTTGCCCCGTCTTGCCCCCTCCCGCCCACCCCCGCTCTTGCCCCGTCTTGCCCCGTGTCTCTTTTCCCCTCCCGCCCACCCCCGCTCTTGCCCCGTGTCTCTTTCCCCCTCCCACCCACCCCCGCTCTTGCCCCGTGTCTCTTTCCCCCTCCCACCCACCCCCGCTCTTGCCCCGTGTCTCTTTCCCCTCCCGCCCACCCCCGCTCTTGCCCCATGTCTCTTCCCCCTCCCACCCACCCCCGCTCTTGCCCCGTGTCTTCCCCCTCCCGCCACCCGCTCTTGCCCCGTGTCTTCCCCCTCCCGCCCACCCCCGCTCTTGCCCCGTGTCTTTCTCCCTCCCGCCTACCCCCGCTCTTGCCCTGTGTCTTTCTCCCTCCCGCCCACCCCCGCTCTTGCCCCCGTGTCTTTCTCCCTCCCGCCCACCCCCACTCTTGCCCCGTGTCTTTCACCCACCCGCCCACCCCCGCTCTTGCCCCGTGTCTTTCACCCTCCCGCCCACCTCCGCTCTTGCCCCGCACCCCCGCTCTTGCCCCGTGTCTTTCCCCCTGCCGCCCACCCACGCTCTTGCCCCGTGTCTCTTTCCCCCTCCCGCCCACCCCCGCTCTTGCCCCGTGTCTCTTTCCCCCTCCCGCCCACCCCCGCTCTTGCCCCGTGTCTCTTTCCCCCTCCCGCCCACCCCCGCTCTTGCCCCGTGTCTTTCCCCTGCGCCCACCCCCGCTCTTGCCCCGTGTCTTTCCCCTCCCTCCCACCCCGCTCTTGCCCCGTGTCTTTCACCCTCCCACCCCCCCCGCTCTTGCCCCGTGTCTTTCACCCTCCCGCCCACCCCCACTCTTGCCCCGTGTCTTTCCCCTCCCTACCACCCCCGCTCTTGCCCCGTGTCTTTCCCCCTCCCTCCCACCCCCGCTCTTGCCCCGTGTCTTTCCCCCTGCCGCCCACCCCCGCTCTTCCCCTGTGTCTCTTTTCCACTCCCGCCCACCCCGCTCTTTCCCCCTCCCGCTCACCCCCGCTCTTGTCCCGTGTCTCTTTCCCCCTCCCACCCACGCCCGCTCTTGCCCCGTGTCTCTTTCCCCCTCCCGCCCACCCCGGCTCTTACCCCGTGTCTCTTTCCCCCTCCGCCCACCCCCGCTCTTGCCCCGTGTCTCTTTCCCCTCCCGCCCACCCCCGCTCTTGCCCCATGTCTCTTTCCCCCTCCTGCCCACCCCCGCTCTTGCCCCATGTCTCTTTCCCCCTCCTGCTCACCCCCGCTCTCCGCTCTTGCCCTTGTCTCTTTTCCCCTCCCGCCCACCCGCTCTTGCCCTGTGTCTCTTTCCCCCTCCCGCCCACCCCCGCTCTTGCCCCGTGTGTCTTGCCCCCTCCCGCCCACCCCCGCTCTTGCCCCGTCTTGCCCCCTCCCGCCCACCCCCGCTCTTGCCCCGTCTTGCCCCCTCCCGCCCACCCCCGCTCTTGCCCCGTGTCTCTTTCCCCTCCCGCCCACCCCCGCTCTTGCCCCGTGTCTCTTCCCCCTCCCGCCCACCCCCGCTCTTGCCCCGTGTCTCTTTCCCCCTCCCGCCCACCCCCGCTCTTGCCCCATGTCTCTTTCCCCCTCCCACCCACCCCCGCTCTTGCCCCGTGTCTTCCCCCTCCCGCCCACCCCCGCTCTTGCCCCGTGTCTTCCACCTCCCGCCCACCCCCGCTCTTGCCCCGTGTCTTTCTCCTTCCCGCCTACCCCCGCTCTTGCCCTGTGTCTTTCTCCCTCCTGCCCACCCCCGCTCTTGCCCCGTGTCTTTCTCCCTCCCGCCCACCCCCACTCTTGCCCGGTGTCTTTCACCCACCCGCCCACCCCCGCTCTTGCCCCGCACCCCCGCTCTTGCCCCGTGTCTTTCCCCCTGCCGCCCACCCACGCTCTTGCCCCGTGTCTCTTTCCCCCTCCCGCCCACCCCCGCTCTTGCCCCGTGTCTCTTTCCCCCTCCCGCCCACCCCCGCTCTTGCCCCGTGTCTCTTTCCCCCTCCCGCCCACCCCCGCTCTTGCCCCGTGTCTTTCCCCCTGCCGCCCACCCCCGCTCTTGCCCCGTGTCTTTCCCCATCCCTCCACCCCCGCTCTTGCCCCGTGTCTTTCACCCTCCCACCCACCCCCACTCTTGCCCCGTGTCTTTCACCCTCCCGCCCACCCCCGCTCTTGCCCCGTGTCTTTCCCCCTCCCTCCCACCCCCGCTCTTGCCCTGTGTCTTTCCCCCTCCCTCCCACCCCCGCTCTTGCCCCGTGTCTTTCCCCTGCCGCCCACCCCCACTCTTGCCCCGTGTCTTTCTCCCTCCCGCCCACCCCCGCTCTTGCCCCGTGTCTTTCACCCTCCTGCCCACCCCGCTCTTGCCGCGTGTCTTTCCCCCTCCCGCCCACCCCCGCTCTTGCCCCGTGTCTTTCTCCCTCCCGCCCACCCCCGCTCTTGCCCCGTGTCTTTCACCCTCCCGCCCACCCTCGCTCTTGCCCATGTGTCTTTCACCCTCCCGCCCACCCTCGCTCTTGCCCCGTGTGTCTTTCACCCTCCCGCCCACCCCCGCTCTTGCCCCGTCTTGCCCCGTGTCTTTCCCCCCTCCCGCCCACCCCCGCTCTTGCCCCGTGTGTCTATCACCCTCCCGCCCACCCCCGCTCTTGCCCCGCACTCCCGCTCTTGCCCCATGTCTTTCCCCCTGCCGCCCACCCCCACTCTTGCCCCGTGTCTTTCCCCCTGCCGCCCACCCCCGCTCTTGTCCCGTGTCTTTCCCCCTGCCACCCACCCCCGCTCTTGCCCGTGTCTTTCTCCCTCCCGCCCACCCCCGCTCTTGCCCCGTGTCTTTCTCCCTCCCGCCCACCCCCGCTCTTGCCCCGTGTCTTTCTGCCTCCCGCCCACCCCCGCTCTTGCCCGTCTTGCCCCTTGTCTTCCCCCTCCCGCCCACCCCCGCTCTTGCCCCGTCTTGCCCCGTGTCTTTCCCCCTCCCGCCCACCCTCGCTCTTGCCCCGTGTGTCTTTCACCCTCCCGCCCACCCTCGCTCTTGCCCCGTGTGTCTTTCACCCTCCCGCCCACCCCCGCTCTTGCTCCGTCTTGCCCCGTGTCTTTCCCCCTCCCGCCCACCCCCGCTCTTGCCCCGTGTGTCTATCACCCTCCCGCCCACCCGCGCTCTTGCCCCGCACCCCCGCTCTTGCCCTGTGTCTTTCCCCCTCCCTCCCACCCCCGCTCTTGCCCCGTGTCTTTCCCCCTGCCGCCCACCCCCGCTCTTGCCCCGTGTCTTTCTCCCTCGCGCCCACCCCCGCTCTTGCCCCGTGTCTTTCTCCCTCCCGCCCACCCCCGCTCATGCCCCTTGTGTCTTTCAATCTTCCTACCAACCACCGCTCATGCCCCTTGTGTCTTTCACCGCTCATGCCCCTTGTGTCTTTCACCCTCCCTCCCACCCCCGCTCATGCCCCTTGTGCCTTTCACCCTCCCGCCCACCCCCTCTCAAGCCCCTTGTGTCTTTCAACCTGCTCATGCCCCTTGTGTCTCTCCCCCTCCCGCCCACCCCCGCTCATGCCCCATGTGTCTTTCTCCCTCCCGCCCACCCCCCGCTCATGCCCCGTGTGTCTCTCTCCCTCCCGCCCACCCCCCGCACATGCCCCGTGTGTCTCTCTCCCTCCCGCCCACCCCCCGCACATGCCCCGTGTGTCTCTCTATCTCCCGCACACCCCGCCGACCCCCCGTGTGTCTCTCTCCCTCCCCCCACCCCGCTCACGCCCCGTGTGTCTCTCTCCCCTTCCCACACCCACCGCTCATGCCCCATGTCTGTCTTCTGTTCCCCCCGCTCATGCCCCGTGTCTGTCTCCTGTTCTCTCCACACCCCGCTCATGCCCCATGTCTGTGTCCTGTTCCCCCCACCCCCCGCTCATGCCCCGTGTCTATCTCCTGTTGCCCCCCACCCCTCCCGCTCATGCCCCGTGTCTGTCTCCTGTTCCCCCCACACGCTCATGCCCCGTGTCTCTCTCTTGTTGCCCCCACCCCCCTGCTCATGCCCCGTGTTTGTCTCCTGTTCTCCCCACCCCATGCTCATGCCCCGTGTCTCTTCCCCCTCCCACCCACCCCCGCTCTTGCCCCGTGTCTTCCCCCTCCCGCCCACCCCCGCTCTTGCCCCGTGTCTTCCCCCTCCCGCCCACCCCCGCTCTTGCTCCGTGTCTTTCTCCCTCCCGCCTACCCCCGCTCTTGCCCTGTGTCTATCTCCCTCCCGCCCACCCCCGCTCTTGCCCCGTGTCTTTCTCCCTCCCGCCCACCCCCACTCTTGCCCCGTGTCTTTCACCCACCCGCCCACCCCCGCTCTTGCCCCGTGTCTTTCACCCTCCCGCCCACCTCCGCTCTTGCCCTGCACCCCCGCTCTTGCCCTGTGTCTTTCCCCCTGCCGCCCACCCCTGCTCTTGCCCCGTGTCTCTTTCCCCCTCCCGCCCACCCCCGCTCTTGCCCCGTGTCTCTTTCCCCCTCCCGCCCACCCCCGCTCTTGCCCCATGTCTCTTTCCCCCTCCCGCCCACCCCCGCTCTTGCCCCGTGTCTTTCCCCCTGCGCCCACCCCCGCTCTTGCCCCGTGTCTTTCCCCCTCCCTCCCACCCCCGCTCTTGCCCCGTGTCTTTCACCCTCCCACCCCCCCCGCTCTTGCCCGCCCCGTGTCTTTCACCCTCCCGCCCACCCCCGCTCTTGCCCCGTGTCTTTCCCCCTCCCTACCACCCCCGCTCTTGCCCCGTGTCTTTCCCCCTCCCTCCCACCCCCGCTCTTGCCCCGTGTCTTTCCCCCTGCCGCCCACCCCCGCTCTTCCCCTGTGTCTCTTTTCCACTCCCGCCCACCCCGCTCTTTCCCCCTCCCGCTCACCCCCGCTCTTGTCCCGTGTCTCTTTCCCCCTCCCACCCACCCCCGCTCTTGTCCCGTGTCTCTTTCCCCCTCCCGCCCACCCCCGCTCTTACCCCGTGTCTCTTTCCCCCTCCCGCCCACCCCCGCTCTTACCCCGTGTCTCTTTCCCCCTCCGCCCACCCCTGCTCTTGCCCCGTGTCTCTTTCCCCTCCCGCCCACCCCCGCTCTTGCCCCATGTCTCTTTCCCCCTCCTGCCCACCCCCGCTCTTGCCCCATGTCTCTTTCCCCCTCCTGCTCACCCCCGCTCTTGCCCTTGTCTCTTTTCCCCTCCCGCCCACCCGCTCTTGCCCTGTGTCTCTTTCCCCCTCCCGCCCACCCCCGCTCTTGCCCCGTGTGTCTTGCCCCCTCCCGCCCACCCCCGCTCTTGCCCCGTCTTGCCCCCTCCCGCCCACCCCCGCTCTTGCCCCGTCTTGCCCCCTCCCGCCCACCCCCGCTCTTGCCCCGTCTTGCCCCGTGTCTCTTTTCCCCTCCCGCCCACCCCCGCTCTTGCCCCGTGTCTCTTTCCCCCTCCCGCCCACCCCCGCTCTTGCCCCGTGTCTCTTTCCGCCTCCCGCCCACCCCCGCTCTTGCCCCGTGTCTCTTTCCCCCTCCCCCCCACCCCCGCTCTTGCCCCATGTCTCTTTCCCCCTCCCACCCACCCCCGCTCTTGCCCCGTGTCTTTCACCCTCCCACCCCCCCCGCTCTTGCCCCGTGTCTTTCACCCTCCCGCCCACCCCCGCTCTTGCCCCGTGTCTTTCCCCCTCCCTACCACCCCCGCTCTTGCCCCGTGTCTTTCCCCCTCCCTCCCACCCCCGCTCTTGCCCCGTGTCTTTCCCCCTGCCTCCCACCCCCGCTCTTCCCCTGTGTCTCTTTTCCACTCCCGCCCACCCCGCTCTTTCCCCCTCCCGCTCACCCCCGCTCTTGTCCCATGTCTCTTTCCCCCTCCCACCCACCCCCGCTCTTGCCCCGTGTCTCTTTCCCCCTCCCGCCCACCCCGGCTCTTACCCCGTGTCTCTTTCCCCCTCCGCCCACCCCCGCTCTTGCCCCGTGTCTCTTTCCCCTCCCGCCCACCCCCGCTCTTGCCCCATGTCTCTTTCCCCCTCCTGCCCACCCCCGCTCTTGCCCCATGTCTCTTTCCCTCTCCTGCTCACCCCCGGTCTTGCCCTTGTCTCTTTTCCCCTCCCGCCCACCCGCTCTTGCCCTGTGTCTCTTTCCCCCTCCCGCCCACCCCCGCTCTTGCCCCGTGTGTCTTGCCCCCTCCCGCCCACCCCCGCTCTTGCCCCGTCTTGCCCCCTCCCGCCCACCCCCGCTCTTGCCCCGTCTTGCCCCCTCCCACCCACCCCCGCTCTTGCCCCGTGTCTCTTTCCCCCTCCCGCCCACCCCCGCTCTTGCCCCGTGTCTCTTCCCCCTCCCGCCCACCCCCGCTCTTGCCCCGTGTCTCTTTCCCCCTCCCGCCCACCCCCGCTCTTGCCCCATGTCTCTTTCCCCCTCCCACCCACCCCCGCTCTTGCCCCGTGTCTTCCCCCTCCCGCCCACCCCCGCTCTTGCCCCGTGTCTTTCTCCCTCCCGCCCACCCCCGCTCTTGCCCCATGTCTCTTTCCCCCTCCCACCCACCCCCGCTCTTGCCCCGTGTCTTCCCCCTCCCGCCCCACCCCCGCTCTTGCCCCGTGTCTTTCTCCTTCCCGCCTACCCCCGCTCTTGCCCTGTGTCTTTCTCCCTCCCGCCCACCCCCGCTCTTGCCCCGTGTCTTTCTCCCTCCCGCCCACCCCCACTCTTGCCCGGTGTCTTTCACCCACCTGCCCACCCCCGCTCTTGCCCCGCACCCCCGCTCTTGCCCCGTGTCTTTCCCCCTGCCGCCCACCCACGCTCTTGCCCCGTGTCTCTTTCCCCCTCCCGCCCACCCCCGCTCTTGCCCCGTGTCTCTTTCCCCCTCCCGCCCACCCCCGCTCTTGCCCCGTGTCTCTTTCCCCCTCCCGCCCACCCCCGCTCTTGCCCCGTGTCTTTCCCCCTGCCGCCCACCCCCGCTCTTGCCCCGTGTCTTTCCCCCTCCCTCCCACCCCCGCTCTTGCCCCGTGTCTTTCACCCTCCCACCCACCCCCACTCTTGCCCCGTGTCTTTCACCCTCCCGCCCACCCCCGCTCTTGCCCCGTGTCTTTCCCCCTCCCTCCCACCCCCGCTCTTGCCCTGTGTCTTTCCCCCTCCCTCCCACCCCCGCTCTTGCCCCGTGTCTTTCCCCCTGCCGCCCACCCCCACTCTTGCCCCGTGTCTTTCTCCCTCCCACCCACCCCCGCTCTTGCCCCGTGTCTTTCACCCTCCTGCCCACCCCGCTCTTGCCGCGTGTCTTTCCCCCTCCCGCCCACCCCCGCTCTTGCCCCGTGTCTTTCTCCCTCCCGCCCACCCCTGCTCTTGCCCCGTGTCTTTCACCCTCCCGCCCACCCTCGCTCTTGCCCCATGTGTCTTTCACCCTCCCGCCCACCCTCGCTCTTGCCCCGTGTGTCTTTCACCCTCCCGCCCACCCCCGCTCTTGCCCCGTCTTGCCCCGTGTCTTTCCCCCTCCCGCCCACCCCCGCTCTTGCCCCGTGTGTCTATCACCCTCCCGCCCACCCCCGCTCTTGCCCCGCACTCCCGCTCTTGCCCCATGTCTTTCCCCTGCCGCCCACCCCCACTCTTGCCCCGTGTCTTTCCCCCTGCCGCCCACCCCCGCTCTTGTCCCGTGTCTTTCCCCCTGCCACCCACCCCCGCTCTTGCCCGTGTCTTTCTCCCTCCCGCCCACCCCCGCTCTTGCCCCGTGTCTTTCTCCCTCCCGCCCACCCCCGCTCTTGCCCCGTGTCTTTCTGCCTCCTGCCCACCCCCGCTCTTGCCCCGTCTTGCCCCTTGTCTTCCCCCTCCCGCCCACCCCCGCTCTTGCCCCGTCTTGCCCCGTGTCTTTCCCCCTCCCGCCCACCCTCGCTCTTGCCCCGTGTGTCTTTCACCCTCCCGCCCACCCTCGCTCTTGCCCCGTGTGTCTTTCAACCCTCCCGCCCACCCCCGCTCTTGCTCCGTCTTGCCCCGTGTCTTTCCCCCTCCCGCCCACCCCCGCTCTTGCCCCGTGTGTCTATCACCCTCCCGCCCACCCGCGCTCTTGCCCCGCACCCCCGCTCTTGCCCTGTGTCTTTCCCCCTCCCTCCCACCCCCGCTCTTGCCCCGTGTCTTTCCCCCTGCCGCCCACCCCCGCTCTTGCCCCGTGTCTTTCTCCCTCGCGCCCACCCCCGCTCTTGCCCCGTGTCTTTCTCCCTCCCGCCCACCCCCGCTCATGCCCCTTGTGTCTTTCAATCTTCCTACCAACCACCGCTCATGCCACTTGTGTCTTTCACCGCTCATGCCCCTTGTGTCTTTCACCCTCCCTCCCACCCCCGCTCATGCCCCTTGTGCCTTTCACCCTCCCGCCCACCCCCTCTCAAGCCCCTTGTGTCTTTCAACCTGCTCATGCCCCTTGTGTCTCTCCCCCTCCCGCCCACCCCCGCTCATGCCCCATGTGTCTTTCTCCCTCCCGCCCACCCCCCGCTCATGCCCCGTGTGTCTCACTCCCTCCCGCCCACCCCCCGCACATGCCCCGTGTGTCTCTCTCCCTCCCGCCCACCCCCCGCACATGCCCCGTGTGTCTCTCTATCTCCCGCACACCCCGCCGACCCCCCGTGTGTCTCTCTCCCTCCCCCCACCCCGCTCACGCCCCGTGTGTCTCTCTCCCCTTCCCCCACCCACCGCTCATGCCCCATGTCTGTCTTCTGTTCCCCCCGCTCATGCCCCGTGTCTGTCTCCTGTTCTCTCCACACCCCGCTCATGCCCCATGTCTGTGTCCTGTTCCCCCCACCCCCCGCTCATGCCCCGTGTCTATCTCCTGTTGCCCCCCACCCCTCCCGCTCATGCCCCGTGTCTGTCTCCTGTTCCCCCCACACGCTCATGCCCCGTGTCTCTCTCTTGTTGCCCCCACCCCCCTGCTCATGCCCCGTGTTTGTCTCCTGTTCTCCCCACCCCATGCTCATGCCCCGTGTCTCTTCCCCCTCCCACCCACCCCCGCTCTTGCCCCGTGTCTTCCCCCTCCTGCCCACCCCCGCTCTTGCCCCGTGTCTTCCCCCTCCCGCCCACCCCCGCTCTTGCCCCGTGTCTTTCTCCCTCCCGCCTACCCCCGCTCTTGCCCTGTGTCTTTCTCCCTCCCGCCCACCCCCGCTCTTGCCCCGTGTCTTTCTCCCTCCCGCCCACCCCCACTCTTGCCCCGTGTCTTTCACCCACCCGCCCACCCCCGCTCTTGCCCCGTGTCTTTCACCCTCCCGCCCACCTCCGCTCTTGCCCCGCACCCCCGCTCTTGCCCTGTGTCTTTCCCCCTGCCGCCCACCCCTGCTCTTGCCCCGTGTCTCTTTCCCCCTCCCGCCCACCCCCGCTCTTGCCCCGTGTCTCTTTCCCCCTCCCGCCCACCCCCGCTCTTGCCCCGTGTCTCTTTCCCCCTCCCGCCCACCCCCGCTCTTGCCCCGTGTCTTTCCCCCTGCGCCCACCCCCGCTCTTGCCCCGTGTCTTTCCCCCTCCCTCCCACCCCCGCTCTTGCCCCGTGTCTTTCACCCTCCCACCCCCCCCGCTCTTGCCCGCCCCGTGTCTTTCACCCTCCCGCCCACCCCCGCTCTTGCCCCGTGTCTTTCCCCCTCCCTACCACCCCCGCTCTTGCCCCGTGTCTTTCCCCCTCCCTCCCACCCCCGCTCTTGCCCCGTGTCTTTCCCCCTGCCGCCCACCCCCGCTCTTCCCCTATGTCTCTTTTCCACTCCCGCCCACCCCGCTCTTTCCCCCTCCCGCTCACCCCCGCTCTTGTCCCGTGTCTCTTTCCCCCTCCCACCCACCCCCGCTCTTGCCCCGTGTCTCTTTCCCCCTCCCGCCCACCCCCGCTCTTACCCCGTGTCTCTTTCCCCCTCCCGCCCACCCCCAATCTTACCCCGTGTCTCTTTCCCCCTCCGCCCACCCCCGCTCTTGCCCCGTGTCTCTTTCCCCTCCCGCCCACCCCCGTTCTTGCCCCATGTCTCTTTCCCCCTCCTGGCCATCCCCGCTCTTGCCCCATGTCTCTTTCCCCCTCCTGCTCACCCCCGCTCTTGCCCTTGTCTCTTTTCCCCTCCCGCCCACCCGCTCTTGCCCTGTGTCTCTTTCCCCCTCCCGCCCACCCCCGCTCTTGCCCCGTGTGTCTTGCCCCCTCCCGCCCACCCCCGCTCTTGCCCCGTCTTGCCCCCTCCCGCCCACCCCTGCTCTTGCCCCGTCTTGCCCCCTCCCGCCCACCCCCGCTCTTGCCCCGTCTTGCCCCGTGTCTCTTTTCCCCTCCCGCCCACCCCCGCTCTTGCCCTGTGTCTCTTTCCCCCTCCCGCCCACCCCCGCTCTTGCCCCGTGTCTCTTTCCGCCTCCCGCCCACCCCCGCTCTTGCCCCGTGTCTCTTTCCCCCTCCCCCCCACCCCCGCTCTTGCCCCATGTCTCTTTCCCCCTCCCACCCACCCCCGCTCTTGCCCCGTGTCTTCCCCCTCCCGCCCATCCCCGCTCTTGCCCCGTGTCTTCCCCCTCCCGCCCACCCCCACTCTTGCCCCGTGTCTTTCTCCTTCCCGCCTACCCCCGCTCTTGCCCTGTGTCTTTCTCCCTCCCGCCCACCCCCGCTCTTGCCCCGTGTCTTTCTCCCTCCCGCCCACCCCCACTCTTGCCCAGTGTCTTTCACCCACCCGCCCACCCCCGCTCTTGCCCCGCACCCCCGCTCTTGCCCCGTGTCTTTCCCCCTGCCGCCCACCCACGCTCTTGCCCCGTGTCTCTTTCCCCCTCCCGCCCACCCCCGCTCTTGCCCCATGTCTCTTTCCCCCTCCCGCCCACCCCCGCTCTTGCCCCGTGTCTCTTTCCCCCTCCCGCCCACCCCCGCTCTTGCCCCGTGTCTTTCCCCCTGCCGCCCACCCCCGCTCTTGCCCCGTGTCTTTCCCCCTCCCTCCCACCCCCGCTCTTGCCCCGTGTCTTTCACCCTCCCACCCACCCCCACTCTTGCCCCGTGTCTTTCACCCTCCCGCCCACCCCCGCTCTTGCCCCGTGTCTTTCCCCCTCCCTCCCACCCCCGCTCTTGCCCTGTGTCTTTCCCCCTCCCTCCCACCCCCGCTCTTGCCCCGTGTCTTTCCCCCTGCCGCCCACCCCCACTCTTGCCCCGTGTCTTTCTCCCTCCCGCCCACCCCCGCTCTTGCCCCGTGTCTTTCACCCTCCCGCCTACCCCGCTCTTGCCGCGTGTCTTTCCCCCTCCCGCCCACCCCCGCTCTTGCCCCGTCTTGCCCCGTGTCTTTCTCCCTCCCGCCCACCCCCGCTCTTGCCCCGTGTCTTTCACCCTCCCGCCCACCCTCGCTCTTGCCCCATGTGTCTTTCACCCTCCCGCCCACCCTCGCTTTTGCCCCGTGTGTCTTTCACCCTCCCGCCCACCCCCGCTCTTGCCCCGTCTTGCCCTGTGTCTTTCCCCCTCCCGCCCACCCCCGCTCTTGCCCCGTGTGTCTATCACCCTCCCGCCCACCCCCGCTCTTGCCCCTCACTCCCGCTCTTGCCCCGTGTCTTTCCCCCTGCCGCCCACCCCCACTCTTGCCCCGTGTCTTTCCCCCTGCCGCCCACCCCCGCTCGTGTCCCGTGTCTTTCCCCCTGCCACCCACCCCCGCTCTTGCCCGTGTCTTTCTCCCTCCCGCCCACCCCCGCTCTTGCCCCGTGTCTTTCTCCCTCCCGCCCACCCCCGCTCTTGCCCCGTGTCTTTCTGCCTCCCGCCCACCCCCGCTCTTGCCCCGTCTTGCCCCTTGTCTTCCCCCTCCCGCCCACCCCCGCTCTTGCCCCGTCTTGCCCCGTGTCTTCCCCCTCCCGCCCACCCTCGCTCTTGCCCCGTGTGTCTTTCACCCTCCCGCCCACCCTCGCTCTTGCCCCGTGTGTCTTTCACCCTCCCGCCCACCCCCGCTCTTGCTCCGTCTTGCCCCGTGTCTTTCCCCCTCCCGCCCACCCCCGCTCTTGCCCCGTGTGTCTATCACCCTCCCGCCCACCCGCGCTCTTGCCCCGCACCCCCGCTCTTGCCCTGTGTCTTTCCCCCTCCCTCCCACCCCCGCTCTTGCCCCGTGTCTTTCCCCCTGCCGCCCACCCCCGCTCTTGCCCCGTGTCTTTCTCCCTCCCGCCCACCCCCGCTCATGCCCCGTGTCTTTCTCCCTCCCGCCCACCCCCGCTCATGCCCCTTGTGTCTTTCAATCTTCCTACCAACCACCGCTCATGCCCCTTGTGTCTTTCACCGCTCATGCCCCTTGTGTCTTTCACCCTCCCTCCCACCCCCGCTCATGCCCCTTGTGCCTTTCACCCTCCCGCCCACCCCCGCTCATGCCCCTTGTGTCTTTCAACCTGCTCATGCCCCTTGTGTCTCTCCCCCTCCCGCCCACCCCCGCTCATGCCCCATGTGTCTTTCTCCCTCCCGCCCACCCCCCGCTCATGCCCCGTGTGTCTCTCTCCCTCCCGCCCACCCCCCGCACATGCCCCGTGTGTCTCTCTCCCTCCCGCCCACCCCCCGCACATGCCCCGTGTGTCTCTCTATCTCCCGCACACCCCGCCGACCCCCCGTGTGTCTCTCTCCCTCCCCCCACCCCGCTCACGCCCCGTGTGTCTCTCTCCCCTTCCCCCACCCACCGCTCATGCCCCATGTCTGTCTTCTGTTCCCCCCGCTCATGGCCCGTGTCTGTCTCCTGTTCTCTCCACACCCCGCTCATGCCCCATGTCTGTGTCCTGTTCCCCCCACCCCCCGCTCATGCCCCGTGTCTATCTCCTGTTGCCCCCCACCCCTCCCGCTCATGCCCCGTGTCTGTCTCCTGTTCCCCCCACACGCTCATGCCCCGTGTCTCTCTCTTGTTGCCCCCACCCCCCAGCTCATGCCCCGTGTTTGTCTCCTGTTCTCCCCACCCCATGCTCATGCCCCGTGTCTTTTTCCTGCTCCTCCCACCACCCGCTCATGCCCCGTGTCTGTCTCCTGTTGCCCCCCACCGCCCCGCTCATGCCCCGTGTCTGTCTCCTGTTCCCCCCACCCCCTGCTCATGCCCCGTGTCTGTCTCCTGTTGCCCTCACCCCCCGCTCATGCCCCGTGTCTGTCTCCTGTTGCCCCCTACCCCCCGCTCCTGCCCCGTGTCTCTCTCCTGTTGCCCCCCACCCACCCGCTCATGCCCTGTTTCTGTCTCCTGTACCCCCCACCCCCCCGCTCATGCCCTGTGTCTCTCTCCTGTTGCCCCCCACCCCCTGCTCATGCCCCGTGTCTGTCTCCTGTACCCCCCCACCCCCCGCTCATGCCCCATGTCTCTCTCCTGTTGCCCCCCACTACCCCGCTCATGCCCCGTGTCTGTCTCCTGTACCCCCCCACTCCACGCTCATGCCCGTGTCTCTCTCCTGTTGCCCCCCACACCCCCGCTCATGCCCGTGTCTCTCTCCTGTTGCCCCCCACACCCCTGCTCATGCCCCGTGTCTGTCTCCTGTTGCCCCCCACCCTCTCGCTCATGCCCCGTGTCTGTCTCCTGTTCTCCCCACCCCCCGCTCATGCCCCGTGTCTGTCTCATGTTCCTCCCAACCCCGCTCATGCCCTGTGTCTGTCTCCTGTTGCCCCCCACCCCCCACTCATGCCCCGTGTCTGTCTCCTGTTCTCCCCACCCCCGCTCATGCTCCGTGTCTGTCTCCTGTTGCCCCCACCCCCCTCTCATGCCCCGTGTCTGTCTCCTGCTCTCCCCACCCCCCGCTCATGCTCCGTGTCTGTCTCCTGTTCCCCCCACCCCCTGCTCATGCCCCGTGTCTTTCTCCTGTTGCCCTCACCCCCCGCTCATGCCCCGTGTCTGTCTCCTGTTGCCCACCACACCCCCGCTCCTGCCCTGTGTCTCTCTCCTGTTGCCCCCCACCCCCCACTCATGCCCCGTGTATGTCTCTTTTATTCCCCCCACCCCCTGCTCATGCCCTGTGTCTGTCTCCTGTTCCCCCCACCCCCCGCTCATGCCCCGTGTCTCTCTCCTGTTGCCCCCCACCCCCTGCTCATGCTCGTGTCTGTCTCCTGTACCCCCCCACCCACCTGCTCATGCCCCTGTCTGTCTCCTGTTTCCCCCCTGCTCATGCCCCGTGTCTGTCTCCTGTTCCCCCACCCGCTCATGTCCCATGTCTCTCTCCTGTTGCCCCCCACCCCCGCTCATGCCCGTGTCTGTCTCCTGTACCCCCCCACCCCTCCCGCTCATGCCCTGTGTCTCTCTCCTGTTGCCCCCCACCCCCTGCTCATGCCCCGTGTCTGTCTCCTGTAACCCCCCACCCCCCGCTCATGCCCCATGTCTCTCTCCTGTTGCCCCCCACTACCCCGCTCATGCCCCGTGTCTGTCTTCTGTACCCCCCACCCCCCGCTCATGCCCCGTGTCTGTCTCCTGTTCCCTCCACCCCACGCTCATGCCCCATGTCTGTCTCCTCTTGCTTCCACCCATGCCCCGTGTCTGTCTCCTGTACCCCCCACTCCGCGCTCATGCCCGTGTCTCTCTCCTGTTGCCCCCCAAACCCCCGCTCATGCCCCGTGTCTGTCTCCTGTTGCCCCCCACCCCCTCGCTCATGCCCCGTGTCTGTCCCCTGTTCTCCCCACCCCCCGCTCATACCCCGTGTCTGTCTCCTGTTCCTCTCAACCCCGCTCATGCCCTGTGTCTGTCTCCTGTTGCCCCCCACCCCCCGCTCATGCCCCGTGTCTGTCTCCTGTTCTCCCCACCCCCGCTCATGCTCTGTGTCTGTCTCCTGTTCCCCCCACCCCTCGCTCATGCCCCGTGTCTGTCTCCTGTTGCCCCCACCCCCCGCTCATGCCCCGTGTCTGTCTCCTGTTGCCCCCACCCCCCGCTCATGCCCCGTGTCTGTCTCCTGTTGCCCCCCACCCCCCGCTCATGCCCTGTGTCTGTCTCCTGTTGCCCCCACCCCCTGCTCATGCCCCGTGTCTGTCTCTGTTGTTCCCCCACCCCCGCTAATGCCCCGTGTCTTTCTCCTGTTCCCCCCACCCCCCGCTCATGCCCGTGTCTCTCTCCTGTTGCCCCCCACCCCCTGCTCATGCCCCGTGTCTGTCTCCTGTACCCTCCCACCCCCGCTCATGCCCCGTGTCTGTCTCCTGTACCCCCCCCACCCCCCCGCTCATGCCCCGTGTCTGTCTCCTGTTGCCCCCCACTCATGCCCCGTGTCTGTCTCCTGTTCCCCCCACCCACACATGTCCCGTGTCTCTCTCCTGTTGCCCCCCACCCCCCGCTCATGCCCCGTGTCTGTCTCCTGTACCCCCCCACCCCACGCTCATGCCCCGTGTCCCTTTCCTGTTGCCCCCGACTCCCCCGCTCATGCCCCGTGTCTGTCTTCTGTTCCCCCCCACCCCCCGCTCATGCCCCGTGTCTGTCTCCTGTTGCCCCCGCTCATGCCCTGTGTCTGTCTCCTGCATTCCCCCACTCCACGCTCATGCCCCGTGTCTCTCTCCTGTTTCCCCCCACGCCCGCCGCTCATGCCCCGTGTCTGTCTCCTGTTGCGCCCCACCCCCGCTCATTCCCCATGTCTGTCTCCTGTTCTCCCCACCCCCGCTCATGCCCCGTATCTGTTTCCTGTTCCCCCATCCCCTGCTCATGCCCCGTGTCTGTCTCCTGTTCTCCCCACCCCCCGCTCACGCCCCGTGTCTGTCTCCTGTTCTCCCCACCCCCCGCTCATGCCCCGTGTCTCTCTCCTGTTGACCCCACCCCCTGCTCATGCCCCGTGTCTGTCTCCTGTTGCCCCCCACCCGCCGCTCACGCCCCGTGTCTCCCTCGTGTTCCCCCCCACCCCCCGCTCATGCCCCGTGTTTCCCTCGTGTTACCCCCTGCCCCCCGCTCATGCTCCGTGTCTCCCTCGTGTTCCCCCCACCCCCTGCTCATGCCCCTTGTCTCTCTCCTTTCCTCCCCACCCCCGCTCATGTCCCGTATGTACCCTGTACCCCCCGCTCATGCCCTGTGTCTCCCTCGTGTTCCTCCCCACCCCCTGCTCATACCCCGTGTCTCCCTCATGTTCCTCCCCACCCGCTGCTCATGCCCCGTGTCTCTCTCGTGTTCCCCCCACCACCGCTCATGCCCTGTGTTTCCTTCCTTTTTCCCCCCACCCCCTGCTCATGCCCCGTTTGTACCCTGTTCCCTCTCACCCCCGCTCATGCCCATGTGTCTCCCCTGTGCCCCCCCAACCCCGCTCATGCGCCGTTGTGTTCTTTATACACCCCGCCTTCCCTTTCCATGGTGGCCATCTTGGTAAAAGATTTTCCTTCCTACACCGAGACGCCGCATGCGTCCCGGCGTAGGAAGGAAAATCTTTTTGTTTTTTTTACCACCCGGCATTCCCACTTTGAGGACATAAGATGTTAGTGGTCTTCATCTATTGAAAAGGATGTTATGGTCACGTTGTACTAATAAAAACCTTTAAAATTTAGTAAAAAAAAATGTTACAGGGACGTTATGGTTAAGTTGCACTAATAAAAACCTATGAAATTCAATGAAAAAACTTTGTTAATGGGACGTTATGGTTAAGTTGCGCTACTAAAAACCTATGAAATTCAGTGAAAAAACTTTGTTAAAGGGACGTTATGGTAAAGTTGCGCTACTAAAAACCTATGAAATTCAGTGAAAAAACTTTGTCAAAGGAACGTTATGGTTCCAAGTAAAACCGAAAAACCCTTGAAATTCTCCAGTTATGGTAAGCTAAGCAACCATAACTCGCGCCACCACTGTGCACTGCTAAGACTAACACCCAGGACATCAAAGATGACATCACAAATGATGCAATACTTTCTTTAAAGTATTTATAGACTTAACAGACCGGCAACGGGTCCCAACAGACTCCTCCCCAGTGGCCGCAATCCCAACTTTTGTTCATCATGAGCTTGCCCCAGTGAGGACTCAATGTGCCTCAATGTGCCCTACTTCCCTTCCTTTCATTCCTCAGGAGAACTTCTCCAGCACATTCAGAGCCGGGGTTCTGCCACACACATTCAGACTCAGCTTCTCTCTTCTGCATATGGCATCATACGCTCCCCTTATCCTGAACAGAGCCCCTCTCTTGACGATTGTTGGCAGTAGGTGCGCCTTCTCATCAATTCAAATGGTGAAACACCTGTAACAGAATGCGGTGCCATTCTCAACGCACCCATTCTTTCTTCTACTGCCAAACTCTGACTTACACCACACGCTTTCGCCAATTGAACACCCTCCATAACACATCTGTTCATTCTTTCCACCAACCCATTCCCTTTGGGATGGTACAATGCAGCCTTCTTATGTATTATACATGTATTATGCCACAATTCCTCACATATTCTTTAAAGCATCCTCCTATAAACTGAAGAGCATTATCCATCAGAATATACTTCGGAAATCTTTCTCTCCCAAATACCTTGCGTAAAAACTTAACAATACTACCTCCATCTATGTCTCTAACTATCTTATACTCGCACCAGCGGAAGACTGCATCAACCATTACCAATATGAACCTTCCTTTCCCACAGACCATTTCCATGGGACCCAAACCATCTAACGACACCTCCTCCCACACTCTTCCCGGGATATACTTAAAGATTATGGGCTGTTTCTTTGCTACCAAACCTTTATCGCACTCAGCACCTTCCATACAATCTTTCAATCTCTTTTCCACCTCCTTGTCAAATCTGGGCTACCAATAATACGCCCTCAAACTGCTTTTGTTTTTCTGATCCCTATGTGACCTTTATGGGCTTTATCAATCATCTCCTCGGGCACCACAGCTTTACCCCACTGAAACACAATGCCATCTTCAATACTCAATTCCTCTCTAACTTCCCAAAATGGCCTTTCCTTCACACCCAACTCACTTTTTCTGGGCCAATAACTTTGAATATACATTTTCACTTTTGACAACAATTCATCATTTTCTACTGTTCTCACCCATTCCTCCTTACATACCACATTATCAGTGTTGGCAAAAATCATTTCTATTTCCTCATCTTGAGTCTCTTTATTCTCCTTCATCGCTATTCTGGACAAGCAATGTGCAAATACATTTTTCTTTCCTGATATGACCGCCACCTCAAAGCTATGACAGTGTCATCTGGTAACTGACCCCACAAATCTCCAGAATACCTTTTCTAATCCATTGTTTTAAAAAATAGATTTTAATGGCCTGTGATCGGTTCTAATCACAAAATGTGTGCACCATATGAAACTTTTGAACTTCTCAATTGTCCATAAACAACCTAGGGCCTCCTATTCCAGGACTGAGCACCTCCATTCTGCACCTCTCAACGCTCTAGAAGCATGCACTATAATTTCTTCATCTCCCTCAGACTTAATTTGCGACAAAGCCAACCCTAGACCCACATCATTCGCATCAACGGTGAGCACACACTTTCTTCTTGTGTCAAATTTCTTTTAACGGTTCAGACATATTTATTTCCTCATGTAACGCTCACCTGGTATCCACGGGGATGTCACTCAGCCGGTCCTGGCCTCTTACGACCTCAAACCCTTCCCTGGAGGCTATTCGACTGGCGACTGTTCCTGATTCACAGGATTGGTAGAGTTTAACTCCCTATTGCCTCTGTGCGCTTGAACCCCTTCCTCCCCGGGGTCCAACCCTTCCCTTTGATCCACAGCTCACCTTGTTTTCTTGGAAGGTGTGCTCTCCGTCCTGCTTTCAGCGCAGGGGCGCGTTGATTGATGCGGGCTCGTTGGTGCCTAGTTACTTCACTGGCGAGAGTCCGACTGGTAAGTATAATGAGTCTTTGAACAGTTCTCTAACTTCGTTCCTTTCCTTCTTAGATGATGGCCGGCATCCGGGGATGGCGGCGTGCTGCTGAGATGAGTGGCGCTGAAGGTGAGTGAGAGTGCGATGCACCCTTTTCGTATTTGTATTGAACTGAGTTCTTTTTCTGTGTCTTTTAGGTGCTGCAACGTTTTCAGCGTGGATGCCGGTTATGAAGAACAAATGCGGTGAGTAAGCATGGTATGCGGCGCATCTAGATGTTTCCATGCTAACCTGGAGTGTCTTTTCCCCCTTGCAGATGGATGAGAGGTTCCAGAGACACAGTTCCCCCAGAGCGGCTGGGATTCAGGTAAGCGTTTGAAGCCCGTATTGTATTTGAAAAAAAATAAGCGAAGAGCTGTAGAATGCTTACTAATGCCTTTTCTCTGTTCTTTTCCTCTTCTTTAGGAAGCGGCGTGCCGGGATGGGAATGACACCGTCGAAGATGCCCGTAGAACAGGAAGAGCGTTGAATGATGGGCAGAAGGGCTGCAAGGTAAGGCTGTTCCTAACGGTGTTCTTGTTCTTGCAGGAGCTGAGCGCAGAAGAAAGATGCAGGCCCACTGGAGACCGATCCGAACACGGTGAGTGTCACGCTGCAGGTGCAGAAAACGCAAAGCATGCTTCTCAGCCTGGGTGTGGCTTAAATAGTCTCTGGGTATCCCAGGTGCCTCTGGGCTGAACCACACCCAAAAGACTAGACCGCACATGCAGTTCTGGGAGCCGAAATATGTTGGGACATCCATCCTGTCCCCATCAATGCATTACAAGCCCAATGCATTACAATCCCCAATCCCCAGAGTGAGTCTGGTGCCACAAGCGCCAAGTCTGACTCAAAGTGAGTCTTTGGAGGGATGGAGAGGCCCTTGAGTGCCATGTAGGTGATCGTGGCCTGGCTCCACCCTGACATCTTGGAGGGCTGGGGACAAGAGGGGCAGGAATCATGACACCTCCTTAATCTTTTTAAATTCCATGTGGCATGCATCATTCCACACACACTCTTCACTTTTCCTCAATAACTTTATTATCTCAGTGACCTTTTCTGCATAATTTGTAATACATTTTGGATAAAACTCTAACAATCCAAGGAAAGATCGTAATTCCCCTTTGTTCTTGGGATCTGCAACCTACTTGATAGCAGTGAACATTGAGTCTTTCGGCTGTATACTCTGGGCAGATATTACATGTCCCAGGTACTCTACCTTGACACCACGAAATACACACTTTTCTTTCCTTAGAGTTATGCCACTCTCATTCAAAATTTTCAACACTTCACTTAACCTCTGATATTGATCACATTCTCTCCACATACTAGAATGTCATCTTGAAAGCAAAATATACCACTTTTTTGCCAAACAACCTATCCATAATTTTCTGAAAAACAGAGGATGCAGATACCAGTCCAAATGACACACCCTTGTACTCAAATACACCTTCAAGAGTGAATAAAGCCGTTAACTTTCTGGACTTCTCTTCAAGTTCAACCTGATGGTACGCAGATGCCAAATCAAGTTTGGAAAAGATTTTTCCCTGCCCAACCATTTATACCATTTCACTCATTTTGGGCAATGGATGTCTATCAACCAGAATCACTTTATTTACCTCCCTTAAATCCACACACAATCTCAAATCTTCAGATGTCTTTTTTACCATCACTAGTGAGGAAATCCATTCCACACCACCAGCTCTTTCAATCACACCCATTTTTGTCAATTTCCCCGTTCTTTCTTTACTTCCTCTCTCAAAGCAAAAGGAGGTTGGTGCCTCCAGCATATGGTTGACATCAATGATGGTTAAACGGTGCAGTGAGGGCAGTGGATGTGTGATGTGCCTGTATTTGCGTGTGGTATACTGTGCCTGTCTGTGGTTGTATGTGTGTGTGGCACATTCATAAGCGAAGGAGATGTGTTACATGGTGCCTTTCTGTGTATGTGGTGTACTGGTAATGTCATGTGGAGTGTTGTTGTGTGACTGCTAGGATGTTAGTGGGTGCGTGTATGCTATGGTTCCACCCTGAAGCAGTTAGATCTCCCCTGCATGGGTGATAGGGCCAGTATTATGTCATGTCCACTTATGTACTTACCTTCTGTAACTGTAACTTAAGTACTTGTTAACAAACCCTTGATGTTACCTTAAGAAGCCTGGAAGTCACTTTACTACAATGATTACTAAAACTACTTGCCTTGCAGCATATGTACAGTTACAAAGCGGCTTATTTTTTCTTCAGTGTTCTTTGTACGTGCAATCTTTATTTCGCACATAAACTGTTTCTTGATTCCTTATTTCGTCATCAGTTTCCATAAGGTCTATGCATTCTCTTCTTTGATCATCCTTCTCAGTGCATCAGGCTCACTTTTCGTGATGTCACCAACCTCTTGCGTTCCTCGCTTCACACTTCTTCAGGGACCTCCCCTAAAAGGCTACGATCTTTCTGTGGGTACATCTTATAGGGCTTTCTTAATGGATACCTTGTTTCGAAGATCTTTCTCCGTATTGGGATCGTCATCCGCGTTGTGCATGTGGCAATTACCGGCTTCCAACATACAGGCAGAATAGGGGCGGAACATCTGTTACAGACATGTGGCTCCTCCTCTACAATTGCAGTAACTGATAGCGTTGAATTACACGTAAGACTTTGCGGATACTTCAACTTGTGTACATTCTGTTGTAATACAGAAAAGAAGCATTTCCTAAAACAACCGTTATAATGCATATATGGTGATAGTGCACACAGTGCAGAAAACAAGTGAGAGAAGTTGCATGATGTTTCCTTGCAGCTGTTGCTGGTCCAAAGCGTCTATTTTACCAAGAAGGGGCCTGGATGTTTCAATGGGGCTGGATGCAGAATGAGGCCTCAGGCTAAGCAAATGATGGAGGATCCAAGGCCTAAATCTAAGAGTGAAATTACTATAGCATAACATAGCATAAGAATGCTGCCACATATACCTCCCAGTTGGTCATCCCTGAAACAGGGTACAGACCATAGGGCGCATCATTTGCACACATCATCAGTTAAGCATACCCCATATATGGTGGATGGACATATGTATTGGCATCATCATAACACTGGAGTAATTGGACCCCCAACAAATGGTACATATCTTTGTCTGAAAGGTGCCCTCGGATCCCAAACAGTTCCTGCTTTTTGGTGGGGCTGAACAGTGCAGGAGACAGTTCTTTCATCAGGGGTAGCAGTTTTGCTTCAGCCGGTAATTGTGATGTGTGCTTGACACAGCAGGTAAGAAGACACCGGATGAGGCATCCTACCATGGCCAGGGCAACAAATATAATTATAATAATTATAAATCCATTTAAAAGATAGGAGCCCAGGGAGAGAAATGTATCTTGAATCCAACCAAACAAGGAGGTGGAGTATCCTTCGTTAATGTTGTGCACAGTGCTCTGAACAATTTGGAGTTGTGTGATGATCTCTCCAATCTGGGAGGAGTTATCGGGGACCCATGTGCAACATTCTTGTCCTATTATTTTACAACTTCCACTGTATGTAATCGATGGCAATTCTTTTTTGAAGCACCATAGTCCTGAGGGCTACATGTTCTGCAGGGAGAAAGGTGAAGCCTTTGGCTGAAATGTTCGTTACTTGCACCAGGATGAGGGACACATTGCGTAAGTCAGCCCTATTGAGTGCAGTGCCAATGTTTGGGATCAGGAATACAATAAGGCCCTTGAACCAACTTGCAAAGGACCATTTCCAGCAAAAAGGAGGCAGAGCTAATGTTGGAAATAGTGTGGTGTGCCTGATAGCAGGTTTGATAAAGCCAAGGGTGAGGGCTCTTTGCCAGGCAGAGGGGAGCCATTGGTATGCTGAGGAGCCAAAAAGAAAGAATGTACCGCTGAATGTGATGTAAATGCCATTTGAGCCATCCTTGGGGTGGCCCTTGAATTTCAGGAATGTGGAATTGTATTTAGTAACATTTAACATGCTGTTAGGCTAGTGATAGTAAATAGCCTGTGCGTCACCCATAGAATATGAATCATTCTGTGTGAATGCTATGAGAGCCGTAGGAGTGTAGGCAGTGTGTATTTTGAGGTAAACGGCCATGTATCATTGGGTATATACCAATGTATACCAATGTGTTAGAAATGGGTTCATATAGGTCATGCAGGACAGAAATTTAAAGATATACAGAAAACATCAATCAGACCAATCAACTGGGACCGGGATCAATGACATACCCCCTCCGGCATACATTGGAACATGGGTGCACACATGGCAGACAAGGGCATTCATGCGGTCAGCATATTGCCAGGAGATGTTCAGGTACATGTTAAGATCCGGGGGAAGAGGGGATAGGATGGAGAAAGGACCTGTGATGGCATTAGAGTCTGTCGGACCATGAGAAGTGTGGTGTTTTAATTCAGAAATTCGCCAGTGGGGTCGGGTCTGCATATATCACTGTTTACACAGGAAGGTAACTGTGGAGAGCTGAGAGGAGAAAGAGGAAGAGTAAAGTCCAATATCGCAAAATAAATGGAGTAAGACAAGAGGAAATGAGGTTAAGAAAGTAAGAGAAGTCGGGCCCACCAGTCGGGGCAGTAAATCTTCCATGGAATATTAGCCTGCTAGCTTGCAAGTGGTAGAAGGGAGCGGTAATCATTTGGATGACATGGTAGGCATGGTAGACATGAATTGCATGTCGGAAAACAAACAATTATGCTGAATGCAAAGTTATGTGATACAGCAGTGTTATTCCCAGCTTGTGCCGTCCAGCCCTACAGAGTTTGGGGTCTTGTGTCCAAAAGTTCCAAAGGGTACTGGCTGTTAGAGGTCCTGGTAGATTGGAGAGAATGATGATAATGTTCAGGATATCAACAGGAATGACAATGATGCAGGAATAGAGCTGGAAGAAGTAAGGCCACTGTTCAGTTATGACTGTGTATTGGGTCGTAATTAGAAAGTATTTCAACACTTCACTTAACCTCTGATATTGATCACATTCTCTCCACATACTAGAATGTCATCTTGAAAGCAAAATATACCACTTTTTTGCCAAACAACCTATCCATAATTTTCTGAAAAACAGAGGATGCAGATACCAGTCCAAATGACACACCCTTGTACTCAAATACACCTTCAAGAGTGAATAAAGCCGTTAACTTTCTGGACTTCTCTTCAAGTTCAACCTGATGGTACGCAGATGCCAAATCAAGTTTGGAAAAGATTTTTCCCTGCCCAACCATTTATACCATTTCACTCATTTTGGGCAATGGATGTCTATCAACCAGAATCACTTTATTTACCTCCCTTAAATCCACACACAATCTCAAATCTTCAGATGTCTTTTTTACCATCACTAGTGAGGAAATCCATTCCACACCACCAGCTCTTTCAATCACACCCATTTTTGTCAATTTCCCCGTTCTTTCTTTACTTCCTCTCTCAAAGCAAAAGGAGGTTGGTGCCTCCAGCATATGGTTGACATCAATGATGGTTAAACGGTGCAGTGAGGGCAGTGGATGTGTGATGTGCCTGTATTTGCGTGTGGTATACTGTGCCTGTCTGTGGTTGTATGTGTGTGTGGCACATTCATAAGCGAAGGAGATGTGTTACATGGTGCCTTTCTGTGTATGTGGTGTACTGGTAATGTCATGTGGAGTGTTGTTGTGTGACTGCTAGGATGTTAGTGGGTGCGTGTATGCTATGGTTCCACCCTGAAGCAGTTAGATCTCCCCTGCATGGGTGATAGGGCCAGTATTATGTCATGTCCACTTATGTACTTACCTTCTGTAACTGTAACTTAAGTACTTGTTAACAAACCCTTGATGTTACCTTAAGAAGCCTGGAAGTCACTTTACTACAATGATTACTAAAACTACTTGCCTTGCAGCATATGTACAGTTACAAAGCGGCTTATTTTTTCTTCAGTGTTCTTTGTACGTGCAATCTTTATTTCGCACATAAACTGTTTCTTGATTCCTTATTTCGTCATCAGTTTCCATAAGGTCTATGCATTCTCTTCTTTGATCATCCTTCTCAGTGCATCAGGCTCACTTTTCGTGATGTCACCAACCTCTTGCGTTCCTCGCTTCACACTTCTTCAGGGACCTCCCCTAAAAGGCTACGATCTTTCTGTGGGTACATCTTATAGGGCTTTCTTAATGGATACCTTGTTTCGAAGATCTTTCTCCGTATTGGGATCGTCATCCGCGTTGTGCATGTGGCAATTACCGGCTTCCAACATACAGGCAGAATAGGGGCGGAACATCTGTTACAGACATGTGGCTCCTCCTCTACAATTGCAGTAACTGATAGCGTTGAATTACACGTAAGACTTTGCGGATACTTCAACTTGTGTACATTCTGTTGTAATACAGAAAAGAAGCATTTCCTAAAACAACCGTTATAATGCATATATGGTGATAGTGCACACAGTGCAGAAAACAAGTGAGAGAAGTTGCATGATGTTTCCTTGCAGCTGTTGCTGGTCCAAAGCGTCTATTTTACCAAGAAGGGGCCTGGATGTTTCAATGGGGCTGGATGCAGAATGAGGCCTCAGGCTAAGCAAATGATGGAGGATCCAAGGCCTAAATCTAAGAGTGAAATTACTATAGCATAACATAGCATAAGAATGCTGCCACATATACCTCCCAGTTGGTCATCCCTGAAACAGGGTACAGACCATAGGGCGCATCATTTGCACACATCATCAGTTAAGCATACCCCATATATGGTGGATGGACATATGTATTGGCATCATCATAACACTGGAGTAATTGGACCCCCAACAAATGGTACATATCTTTGTCTGAAAGGTGCCCTCGGATCCCAAACAGTTCCTGCTTTTTGGTGGGGCTGAACAGTGCAGGAGACAGTTCTTTCATCAGGGGTAGCAGTTTTGCTTCAGCCGGTAATTGTGATGTGTGCTTGACACAGCAGGTAAGAAGACACCGGATGAGGCATCCTACCATGGCCAGGGCAACAAATATAATTATAATAATTATAAATCCATTTAAAAGATAGGAGCCCAGGGAGAGAAATGTATCTTGAATCCAACCAAACAAGGAGGTGGAGTATCCTTCGTTAATGTTGTGCACAGTGCTCTGAACAATTTGGAGTTGTGTGATGATCTCTCCAATCTGGGAGGAGTTATCGGGGACCCATGTGCAACATTCTTGTCCTATTATTTTACAACTTCCACTGTATGTAATCGATGGCAATTCTTTTTTGAAGCACCATAGTCCTGAGGGCTACATGTTCTGCAGGGAGAAAGGTGAAGCCTTTGGCTGAAATGTTCGTTACTTGCACCAGGATGAGGGACACATTGCGTAAGTCAGCCCTATTGAGTGCAGTGCCAATGTTTGGGATCAGGAATACAATAAGGCCCTTGAACCAACTTGCAAAGGACCATTTCCAGCAAAAAGGAGGCAGAGCTAATGTTGGAAATAGTGTGGTGTGCCTGATAGCAGGTTTGATAAAGCCAAGGGTGAGGGCTCTTTGCCAGGCAGAGGGGAGCCATTGGTATGCTGAGGAGCCAAAAAGAAAGAATGTACCGCTGAATGTGATGTAAATGCCATTTGAGCCATCCTTGGGGTGGCCCTTGAATTTCAGGAATGTGGAATTGTATTTAGTAACATTTAACATGCTGTTAGGCTAGTGATAGTAAATAGCCTGTGCGTCACCCATAGAATATGAATCATTCTGTGTGAATGCTATGAGAGCCGTAGGAGTGTAGGCAGTGTGTATTTTGAGGTAAACGGCCATGTATCATTGGGTATATACCAATGTATACCAATGTGTTAGAAATGGGTTCATATAGGTCATGCAGGACAGAAATTTAAAGATATACAGAAAACATCAATCAGACCAATCAACTGGGACCGGGATCAATGACATACCCCCTCCGGCATACATTGGAACATGGGTGCACACATGGCAGACAAGGGCATTCATGCGGTCAGCATATTGCCAGGAGATGTTCAGGTACATGTTAAGATCCGGGGGAAGAGGGGATAGGATGGAGAAAGGACCTGTGATGGCATTAGAGTCTGTCGGACCATGAGAAGTGTGGTGTTTTAATTCAGAAATTCGCCAGTGGGGTCGGGTCTGCATATATCACTGTTTACACAGGAAGGTAACTGTGGAGAGCTGAGAGGAGAAAGAGGAAGAGTAAAGTCCAATATCGCAAAATAAATGGAGTAAGACAAGAGGAAATGAGGTTAAGAAAGTAAGAGAAGTCGGGCCCACCAGTCGGGGCAGTAAATCTTCCATGGAATATTAGCCTGCTAGCTTGCAAGTGGTAGAAGGGAGCGGTAATCATTTGGATGACATGGTAGGCATGGTAGACATGAATTGCATGTCGGAAAACAAACAATTATGCTGAATGCAAAGTTATGTGATACAGCAGTGTTATTCCCAGCTTGTGCCGTCCAGCCCTACAGAGTTTGGGGTCTTGTGTCCAAAAGTTCCAAAGGGTACTGGCTGTTAGAGGTCCTGGTAGATTGGAGAGAATGATGATAATGTTCAGGATATCAACAGGAATGACAATGATGCAGGAATAGAGCTGGAAGAAGTAAGGCCACTGTTCAGTTATGACTGTGTATTGGGTCGTAATTAGAAAGTACAGATTGACACACCAGACTGTTCCTTCCAGACAAAGAAGGCAGAATCAGCAGAGCAGGTAGACACACCAGCGAAGAGGAGACCCCGATACTTCTCATGTGTCTGGTGTGGATGGCATACGAAGAAATGAAGAACTGACAAAATGAGTTCTACAACTGAGGTGCTGGGCTCACTCAGCTGGCCCTGAACCCCTTGGGCTGGAGGGACGTTTGCACCTATGCTCCAGGCGTTCAGCGTTATTGTAGCTGCTTGATGACAAAAGTATTGAGAGTGTTGACCACCCATTGGACACAGGTGCCACAGTAACATGCTTTGGTGCAGCAGGGTCACCTGCTAAAGGGCAGGTGAGTTGGTAGTAGCACTCAACAAGTTATGCATCGGAGCGGGTAGTGGAGTTTCATCATTGAGGTGAGCTGGATGCAGTGCTACCGGGGGTGTGGTTGCTTGGCCCCGGTAGATAGCTGAAGTGGAGTTTCATTATACTGGACCCCTAGAGATGTCAGCTTTTCTGTGTCTTTCCTGCTGGTAGATGGTGGGGTGTCCTGGACCCCTTGATGCTGGTAGTCGTCAGCTGGCAGCACAGTTTTCACACACGGGCTGGCGTGGACCCAGGAGTCTTGTTCTTTGCAGTGGACGGTGGTGATTATAGTCAATAGGACCTAGAAAAGACCTTTTCAGCAAGGATGTAGTGAGAATTTTCGCAGATGAACATTCACGACTGTCCAATCTCCTGGCAGGTGGCTGTGGCACAGTGTTTCTAGTGGTCGTGTAAGCGCTTCCTATATACGCTGGAAGTGAGAACTTACAACGAGCATTAGTATTTTGCAATAGGAAACACGATCATCATTCAGCTGTAAATCACAAAGTTCTGGAGACAGTGGGGTAGTCACTGGCATTCACCTGGGTCTTCCCATAAGTATTTCATGGGGTGAAATGCCAGTTTCCCTGCTGAAAGTTTTTATTATGTCCATAAGTACAAGAGGGAGGGCATTGTGCCAGTTCAGGCCAGTTTCATGGCACACATTTGCAAGGGTGTTTTTCAGGTCCAAATTCCATCTCTCCACAGAACCAGAACAATGAACGTTCCCTAGTATTACTAAAGTGTTGCAAATGTTCTGTACTGTGTGTCCTGTGAAGTGAGTGCCACTATCAGAGTTTATGGAAACTGGGAGGTCAAAACGTGGGATATATTAACTGCACAGTTTCTTGGCTACTGGAATGGAATCTGCACATTTACAGGGGTAGGCCTCAGTCCAGCCAGAAAATATATCAATGGCTACATGAACATATTCAAAGCAGGCATATTTGGTCATGAAGATGAAGTCTATTTGCAGATTCATCAAGGGGCCATGAGGAAGTTTGTGTTCTCTGGAGTGGTTTTTACAGGGTTTACCGGGATGCATCTGAGACATGTGGGGCAGTGAGCACAATAGTTTTTTGCGAAGGAGGGGAACCTTGGAGAAAACTAGTACCTCTGGACCTCTGTGGTCATCTTCCCTTTGCTTGAATGAGACACAGAGTGAGCATCATCACATTGTTACCGCTAACCGGCCCGAACCATCATGCCATAGTTGATCAGAGCACAAACACATTCTTTACTTGCCCAGTTATGATTTGCGACCTAGGGGGCTGCATCTTGGAAGTCTGCTATAGTTCAAAGAAGTGCTAGGGGGTCCTCAAACGAGAGGAGCAACAGTGCACATAATCAGGAGCCTAAGGGCCATGTAGGGCTGCATTGTTCACATGGCATTCTACCAATGCATTTTCCTGCATGATGCTGACAGAAAAACGGATGTGGGCTTTGCCTTTCACAATAGCCAACTTGGAGGGTAGCAAAAAAGCATTAAGCAGTGCTTCAACATAACGTGCATTAAGAATGGGAGTACCTTGGGCTGACAGGTAATCTCTCTGTTTCCCAAGGTTCCTGTAGTCATGGGAGATGCCAAAAGCATAACAGGTGTCAGTGTATATAGAGGCTGTGTGCTATGTGCCGATCTTGCAAGCGCGTGTGAGGGCAATGAATTCAGCAACTTTCGCTGATCGTACTGATTGGAGTTGGAAGGCTTCTAACACCTCAAAGGAAGTACGGATGGCAAAAACCTGCCTCGAGAAACCCATAGGAATCCTAAAGACACTCCCCATACAGGAAGAAGAATAGCACAGCATTGGGGAATGCGATATCTTTGAGGTCAGCTTGTGGAGATGAACCTACATCAACTGCAGCAAGGGAGTCGGGTGGGTGACCATCATTAGAATTGGTTAAAAGGGAGACAGGGTTAAGTGGGACACATCTAGTAAGAGTGATGGTGGCACAGAGGACCAGCTTCTCATACTTTGTGAGACGTGCAGTGGAGAGGTGATGGGTCTTCCTCCACAGGAAGCGGGCTGAGACGGAATGTGGTACTGCTATGTTGATCTGGTGAGCAAGCACTATGTTGTCAGCTTTAGTGAGGAGAAGAGGTGAGGCAAGTACCACTCTGAGAGGGGGATATTGAAGCTATTGGGTGTAACTGGGAGCTGAAATGTGCCACAGGGCATTGTAGGTCCACATGCTTTAGTGTGAGTACACCTAAGACATACTCCTCTTTCTCATCACGGAACAGGGTGACAGGTTTAGAGTAATCAGGGCGGGTGAGCGCAGGACAATTGAGAGGGCATTTTGTATTTTAGAGAAGGCTGTAGTAGCCTCAGGAGACCATGTGAGTTTGTCAGTTTTGGAATCCAAGTGCATTTTCTGCATAGGAGCTACAGTAGAGGCATAATTAAGGATCCAAGGGTGAAACAAATTGCTTATCCCTAAAAATGAGCGAAGATGTCTCTCAGTGGTGGGGATGGGGCATTGCAAGATACAGGAGACATGGGAGGGGGTAGGGGTGCTAGGTGGTTCAAAGAGGTGCTAGGGGGTCCTCAAACGAGAGGAGCAACAGTGCACATAATCAGGAGCCTAAGGGCCCTGTAGGGCTGCATTTTTCACATGGAATTCTACCAATGCATTTCCCTGCATGATGCTGACAGAAAAACGAGTGTGGGCCTTGCATTTCACAATAGCCCACTTGGAGGGTAGCAAAAAAGCATTAAGCAGTGCTTCAACGTAAGGTGCATTAAGAATGGAGTACCTTGGGCTGACAGGTAATCTCTCTGTTTCCAAAGGTTCCTGTAGTCATGGGAGATGCCAAAAGCATAATGGCTGTCAGTGTATATAGAGGTTGCATGTTATGTGCCGATCTTGCAAGCGCGTGTGAGGGCGATGAATTCAGCAACTATCGCTGATCATACTGATTGGAGTTGGAAGACTCAAAGGAAGTACAGATGGCAAAATCCTGCCGTGAGAAACCCACAGGAATCCTTAACACACTCCCCGTCCAGGTAGAAGAATAGCAGAGCATTGGGAAGGGCGATATCTTTGAGGTCAGCTTGTGGAGATGACACTACATCAACCGCAGCAAGGGAGGTGGGTGGGTGACCATCATTAGAAGTGGTTAAAAGGGAGGCAGTATTAAGTGGGACACATCTAGTGAGAGTGATGGTGGCACAGAAGACCAGCTTCTCATACTTTGTGAGATGTGCAGTGGAGAGATGATGGGTCTTCCTCCTAAGGAAGCAGGCTGAGACGGAATGTGGTACTGCTATGTTCATCTGGTGAGCAGGCACTATGTTGTCAGCTTTGGTGAGGAAAAGGTGAGGCAAGTACCGCTCTGATAGGGGAATATGGAAGCTATTGGGTGTAACTGGGAGCTGAAATGTGCCACAGGGCATTGTAGGTCCACATGCTTTAGTGTGAGTACACCTAAGACATACCCCTCTTTCTCATCACAGAACAGGGTGACAGGTTTAGAGTAATCAGGACGGGTGAGCGCAGGGGCAATTGAGAGGGCACATTTTATTTTAGAGAAGGCTGTAGTAGCCTCAAGAGACCACGTGAGTTTGTCAGGTTGTGAATCCAAGTGCATTTTCTGCATAGGAGCTACAGTAGAGGCATAATTAAGCATCCAAGGATGAAAGAAATTGCTTATCCCTAAAAATGAGCAAAGATGTCTCTCAGTGGGGGGATCGGGCATTGCAAGATACAGGAGACATGGGGGGGGTACCCGGGGTAGGTGTCTAGCACCCTGAGAAATGTTGTGGCCTAGATAACAAACTGGGTGAAGGCCTAGCTGGAGTTTGGCTTTGTTCACTTTGTGACCCTTGGTCGCTAGGGTGGTGAGATGGGACCTTGGAATCTGAGAGTGAGTCTGAAATCAAGGAGATGCTAACAGGAGGTCATCAACATATTGAATCATAGGACAGCCAACAGGGAAGGTGAGATCATGTATGCCCTCTTGAAATATCTGGGAGAATCGAGAGTTCTCAAAGCCCATGGAGAGGGATCTATAGGTGAGCTGACAGCCCTTGCATGTGAAGGCAAAGAGGTACTGAAAGTCACGGTCAATTGGTACTGAGAAAAAGTAGAAGCCAGATCAATGCATGTTAAAAATGGTGCGCCGGGAGGGATGCATTAAAGAACAGTAAGGGGGACAGGGACAACAGGATGTGAGGGGATCACAGCCTTACTAAGGGCTCTCAAATGGTGAGCAAAACAATATTTGTATGTACCTTTTTTGAAGATGGGAAGTATAGGAGTATTACAAGGGTTTGTGGTGTAGTAGAGGATGCCCTGTATAATGAGGGAGGTAATGACAGGTTTGATACCTTCCTCCACCTGTGGGGAGATCTTATACTGGAGTACTCATGGCAGATGAACCTCAGGATTAAGGGTGATGTGAATGGGTTTAGCAGAGAGAATGTGCCCCACATCATTGGCATGTGACGCCTAGAGGGCCACAGGTAAGGAGTCAATGAGGTGGTGTACCTGTTTGGGTGTGAGGAGTGAGGGAGGTTCTGGAGGTGTGGATTGCTGCAGCAGAAACATTCAGGTTCCCTAGCTTGTGGAACATCAAAGTAAATACCATTGGAGAGCAGTAAATGGCACTGTACATTTTGCATAAAAGGTAAATACCTAATAAGTTAGCAGGTGAACAAGGGCTCAATAGAACAGCATGTTCATTTGAAAGAAGATGCGCAATGGTGGTTCCAGAGATACCAATAGCATTGGCTATTTCATTGGAAATGGAAACATTTTGGAATTCGGCAGTACGGAGTGTGAAGTGGTGACCTCCGGTATCAATTATACAATATACACTTTTTCCCTTGAATGTTACACTTAAATAGGGACCAGAATGGGCCAGCAGGAGCAAAGCAGCAGACATCATGGCAAGGGCCCTCTGGCAATCCTATTGCTGGCCATAGGAGATATGCATATCTTGGTAGCCAAAGTCGAGTATTGGAGGAGATGGCGGTAGTGGTGGGGGAGGAGGCTGGAAAACAGAATTGCCATTGTTAGTGCAGTCATTTCGTGCAGAGGGGGGACCATATTGCTGTGGTATGGGTGGCTTAGTATGGAATTGCTGGAAGAGGTGACCAGTCTGCTTGTTGTATCTGCAAAAGTGCTGCCCTGGTTGTGGTTGTTGAGGGGGTAGAAATGGGTGTACAAACGTTTGTTGGTTCTGGGAAAAAGGAGGAGGATGAAGAACCAGAGGCTAATGGAGAGGTCCCGGGCATCCACGGTTCTCTGATGTCGTTTTTATTTTAGCATGCTGTATTTGTAAAGCCATGAGCCAGATGACACCATCTTGTTCTGTCCTGTCTTTTCATGTTGTCAAAGAAGTGTTGTGCACCCTGCAGCGCTTTTTCAGTAGATTCAGCTTGCCAGCCTTTCTGAACCTTTTGAATGTTATTTTAGATTACAGGGAGGAGAACAGTAATAAATGTGAGACCATGGCAGGTTTTCCTTGTTCACCAGTGTTTACAATAACGGAATATTTAGTGAAACAGTCAGTAAGCGTAGAAAGGTAGTTGTAAGGTGATTCAGATTGGTTCTGTTTACACGCTATGATTTTGGTCCTATCCGACTTCACAGGATATTTTAAGAGTGGTTAATGCAGTGGTTAATGCAGTGACGCTGGCAGTAATCGCTATGCCGTCTGGCAGAGTGTCTGGCCATTGGAGTTTGACTATTATTTGTTTGTATAGGGTTACTTTTAAAACGGCTCACAGGAGTTGCTTTAGATCTGCAATGGTAGGGCTAATACAAGTGATCACTGTGTTTAAATGTTCCATGAATGCAATGGGTTTGTCAGGTAAGGAGGGGAACTGTTGTGTCATATGGTATACATCACTGGAACTCCGTGGAATGTGTAGTCTCGTAGGTGCTACATTTTGATCACTGACTGAGTAGGTGCAGACAGGCATGAGGGTGGTGTATGCAATGGTGGACGCAGATGCATCGATAATTTGCAGTGAAGGGGGCTCAGACATGGAGGATTGTGATAGTATATCTTGCTTAGTGTGGTCAAACCCGCTAATATTTGGCCTGGGTGTAGATGTTACAATTTTGGGCATTTCCATGAGTTCAGTAATATATTTCTGGCAAACAGATTCAGACATGTGCCGTAGGCTTGTGGGGTTAGGCAGGGGGCATGTAGCATGGGGTTGGAGGTAGATTGGGGTGGGAACTGGGAACGGAGTGAGTCCAAGGCAGTGAATAGTTTGAGGGAGTATGCTGTGTGGGGAGTGGGGGTGGAGCCGGTGCTGTGGAGGCCAACATGCCACCCTGTGGAATTGGTTGGTGAGGCTGGTGTCATGGAGGGAGTTGGGTTGGCTGGAGTAGTCAGTGGAGGTGCAGTCCTAGGGGAAGTAGGCATACAGGGAGACAGCAGTGTAGTTGGGAGTTTGGCAATCCCTAGTGGTGGTGAGTAAGGTATAGATCATCTACAGAAACTACAGGTGGTGCACTAGGAGCTTCTTGTGGATGTCTTTTTTGTGGTCTGTAGGCATGGGTAGAGGCCTGTCTGTGTAGTGGATTTTGATGTTGGCCAGCCTCAGATGACTATATTGTTGTAATTCTTTCTATAATTTAGCTTAGACATTCTTTAATGATATGGTCTGCAAATCTCTAAAGCAATTGGTAGCATCTTGATACCAAGCAAAGTACACCCCCCATTGGGTTTGAGCATCCTTAGACTTTCTCTGTGCTAATGCCCCGTGTAGGACCACAAGGTGGTCTAGATGAAACTAACCATTAGTTGGCCATTGACATGGCTTATGAATCTGTGTATAAAAATTCCAATCAGCAAGATAACGGCATGTAAATGCACCATACGTAGAATGCATAAAGGAGGCATTTGTTCCTAAAATGGGTGTGGCTGTCCTGGATGAACCAGAACCCATGATGAAGTCCAGAAAAATAGAGCAGGGAGACACAAAACGGAGGTGGGACTGCAGATGATGCAAACCCAAGAGTTGGTGTAACACACACCTGATTGATGATTGGTATTCACTCTCAGCGATAGTGGGAAAGACAAATAAGAGTGGGTGGTACACAATGGCAGATATTAGCAAGCGAGTAGTGACAGTGGATGCAGAATATAAAGTTAAGACATAAAACAAGATGGGGCATGGGGAACCACTGCATCACAAAGGCTAACGCTGGAATCACTTAACTCATTTTTTTGTTTGCCTGCTTCACCGCTACAGCGTTAAAACAGATACGCATGTGCATAGATTGCAAGGCTCTGGTTGTTGGAACTGTCAAAATAGTGAAGGGGTTAAGAAGAACAGTATTTAGTGGGGGGTTTTGTGTGTGTGTGTGTCAATCAGAATCAACCCCTTGAGCGTGCTAGTGAAGTGTGTGTCTATCTGTTGGTAAGATTGTATATGTGGCAACCATAGGTCAGAGAAAACACTTCAATGGCAATAAAGCAATGCACCTTAGAAGTCAAAATATAACAATGGCAGTACAACTCGGTGAAAAACGGATATAGCAATCCAAGCGAATATGGAAATTCCAAGTTAACACAGGCCTGTAGGCAGCATAGTTAAACGATACCCGTCTTCAGTAAATAAACTAGATGTGTGCCAAGGGCATATCACAGCGACAATAATGCTGCAATGTATGAATATATGAGAACATGCCATTATTGAAAACCTGCAAAGATCAGTGGTGACCGGCGGAACGGAATGCTCACAGCAGGCACAGAAATTGAGTGCCGCTGTGCTCAAGTTGAAAACCGAAGAGACATCAGCATGCACTAACGAGAGCCATAGGAATGTCCCTAAACTACGTACAGCACTGAGGTTGATGTGGCAGAACACATGGACACTCTTCCCATAAAAAAAACCTCATGTGGCACACATGGACTGCAGTCAGCCAATAGAATGAACAATGACAGTTGCAGTTATTCACAAAAAAAGAGTCACATCGACAAAAACAATGTACAAGCATGAGGCATAAAAGCCCCTTGGAATCACTTCACAAAAAAAGGAAGTCGCTAGCTGTGTGCAGCAAGCCTCAGGAAGCTGTCTCTGGGGATGGGCAGTGAAAGTCCTCCCACGAGTCCCTCTGCGAAGAAAGAGGAAGTCGAGGTGGGGCATTGTCTGGGCTCGATCAAGCTTGTAAAATGAACAGACAATGTGGGTCCTAGATGGGAAGAAGCACCAAAATAGATGCAGTACAACACAACCTTGTAAAAGACATGTTAATTAATTAAAACAGGGAATACTACTGTCAAACTTGATGCCAATCATGTGGCCTCGACTCGGCATCCTAGGGATTTGTCACATGTGGCAACATGCAGGTCATCTATGCACAGGAAAAGCCTGCAGCACTAATTGAATTCTGGGCACTGTCTCAAAAATATGTTTCTACACTGTAACCAAGATACCCAACAGATTACAATCACCATAAGAGGTACAATGCAGATATAGACTAAAAGGTGGATGTCTCTCCTCTCGTCCCTGTCTCCTCACCACCATCCTATTGGAATAGCAGACAAAGATTTGGGAACCCATGCATGAGTCCATGCAACATTCCTATACTGCGTTGAGTGTATTTAAGACAATATGCACTCAGGCAGGCACTCAGAATATACACTCATGTAGAGTCAATAGAAGGATGCTACCAGGAAGGATGTCCACTCTCAAGATACCAGAATGCGGCTATGGCTAATATGGACAAACTCTAAGTAAAGACTGATGCCAACAGAATTATGCCATAAAGAAGCTATGAACCTATGCTGAAACGATATGAAAATACTTAAGACTGAAGATATAACTGAAGAACTAAGAGAAACATATACCTAAGACAAAGTAATCGTGAATATAAGAAAATCAAATAATGTGCTGACCAATAACTGTAAATATGCTGTAATGCAAGGTGGAAAATATACATAGAAGCATGCAAAAAACAGATACATAGACAATGTTTTGGATGGCCATTGGAAGAAAATAGATGAAGGCCTTTGTTAAGAATCAACCCTGCTATCTCAAAAGATGAGCCTAGGATTGCAACTTGAAGAACTGATGAAGAAGCTGTTTTTGTGTGCAGAATAAGGGAGTACCTTGGCCTGGGATCAAGGAGGCTATTTCGAGAGTTGGGTCCGAGGCACAAAGGGAGTCGAATGAACAGAATGTATTAGACATATTTCTGCTTAGATTAGGAGAGACAACAATATCTGCAAGTGCCTAGTGGTGAACAATCACTAGAGCAAAAGCCTATGTGAAGTGGAGTGAGCAAGTCTCTAGAGGCCCGAAAGCATAATGGCACCTAGTTTAGTAAAAATCAAACAGTAGTAAATGAGAGACTGAAATGGGCAAAAATGTGGTCTCCTAACACGTTACTCAGAACTGGAAAACAAAGGATGTTCATTAAAAGTTCAAATGGAGATAGCAATCTGCTCATACTCCCTTGAATGTTCCAGGACAGTGAGCAGACTATGAGGCCCACTACAAACAGAACACCTTGGCTAAGGATTAGGTCGATGACATATGATGGGCTAATTGAGAAAACAAGAAATGAATTGACGGACCTCGAGCACATAGAGTTCGTTTTCACTCAGGTGCTGCTAAACAAGCCGAAAGCCCAAGGTTAGATGGGGTTGCCAACCAATCATAATTGCTTTCCACGCACTTTACATACAAATTTGCATTTACCAATCCACTGCCATATTCTCTGCTATAATCAGTATATCACATATGAAGAAGTAGCTCAGGGTGTATCCTACAGACAAGGGGTATCCAATTGGATATTATCCCATATATAATTCTATAAATATACATGTTCCCCTAATTCAATCCCTCCCGTTAATAGATTTTGTAAATGCCACATAGGATGACGTATTATAGGATGTATGTAAAAGTATATAAACAAGATAACGTGTGAATATGCATTCATCTATTTTGATAGCTGTTACATCTCCCTGCTTTCTTTCATTGAGATTAAAGCAGCATTTTACCATCTTCTATGGGTCTGGCTGGTTATTTGATTTAAGATATTTACTGATAATTCCATCTAGCGCATAGAAGATGCTTCAAAGTGACAGAACACACAGGCAATAATGACAATGGACGGAGACAACAACATGTGTGCAGGTTCTGATGTGGCAGGATTCTTATGCTATGTTATGCCTTGAATCCTCCATCTGTGCCTAGCCTCATTCTGCACCCAACTTATTGACACGTCCAGGCCTTGCCTTGGCAAAATAGGTCCTTTGGCCCAGCAACCACTACAAGGACACATCATGCACCTTGTCCCACTTGTTTTATGTAACGTCTGCACTATCATCAAATATGGAATACACTGGTTGTTTTCGCAAAAGCTGTTTATCTGCATTACAACATAATGTACTCAAGTTGAAGTAACCACACGACTTAACAGTAACTCAGCATTGTCATTTATTGCAATATGTCTGCAACATAACAGAAAGTACCACATCAATTATCAAATTACCAGAACATATTAGTTATAGGCCTTTATAAGATGTGCTTTGGGACAAGAGCCTCAGAGCTCCTTTTGACAACTGCTGCCACTTGTCATCCTGCGCCAACTTGAATCTCAGCTTACTGTTAAGTGTATGCTGTCTATATTCGGTATAAAGAAAACATATTCCTGTTTTTTTGCATACGTTTCTGGCGCACATAGTGAGAAGGTTCACCTTATGCAATTAATTACCTTAGTTAACCTCCTTTTCTTTGATTTGTTGTTTAGGTGTTTCCCTGAGTTGGAGTTGTTCTGCAAATGTTTAATCACTTTGAAGCTACCTTCACTGGAGACAGCAAGACGGCAATCTGAGTTTCCCCTAATTTGAACTTGGCCAACTGTTTTATTTTTATTTTTTGCTACCACTTTATCATTTCTGCATTTGTTCTTTTTGCTGTAATTATTGTTTGTCATTGATCCTTCATCGATTAGTACACAATCCCCCACTTTGCAAACCCCCGGGGATATCTTGGCGGCTGTCGACTGATTTTGAATTACCTATGTAGTTGCATGAAAGTCCATGTCTCAGCCTCTTCCTCTGAACGAGCACTGAGCTTTCTTTCCGCCATCCTTAAAGCCAGTTCATCAAAGCTCTGTGTCTTTGCTTGATTAGTACAACTGAGCATTTCCGAAGAGAAAGAAATGCTTTTAGTACCCCGTCTTACAGGTCGGGGTACAAATAGTTATATGTGCCGCTGCAGTCAGACTCTTAGTTTGGCGGTCCCGAAAGAGGGCCGGTACGCTGCTACCAGCACCCTTATTTCCTGACCGCCAAGCTTGTAATGATGCCATAATCTAATAAAGTTTGTCCTTTGAAAGGAAACCCAGGGCTGTGATGCCAAAGGGGAACAGGTGACTATGAGGGGGAGGTGAAGTCATGTGACGAGTCATGTGACCATGCCATCAGGGTCACCAGAGAAGGCAGGTGAGGGTCAATTGGTATGGTCACCACGATGTGGAATGGGACCTCAGGCTTTGATGCTCTTGGGCTTGGGCCAGCGATGAAATGTCAGGTGATCAGTGGGCAATCACAGTGCTCTGAGTGCGGTATCAGGGGCAGATGTATTCAGCACTTACTGAGAGTCCCTCATGTTAGGTGTCATGTGGCCATGCTGTCAGCATCACCCGAAGGTGGCAGGCTAGATGACCTCAGCACTTGTGCCACCATGACTGATTATCTGCACAAGAAAAATCCTCCAGCAGAGTCCAGTTGCTTTGCAGGCATGTGAAAAGCCCAGGGATAGTATCTCTCCAGCACTGAAATCAATCCATTGGCTCCCATTGGCTGCAAGGATCAAATTCAAGACACTTTGCATTGACTACAAGACCTTCTGGGGCATGGGACAAAAATATCTCCAGCTTTCTCTTCTAAAGTATCTCCCTACACAAGCTCTTCGATTGTCCACCTCCAACTCCCTGAGGGTCAATCACTTTTCAATGCAAAGAGCTGGAGGTACATCTCTCTCTTCGGCTGGTGCCTCTCTCTGGAACAGCCTCCCTGCCTCTCTGAAACTTGAGCAGAACCATCTCAGATTCCGGAAGCTGATCAAGATCTTCCTCTTTGCTTCTGCCTTCTCCCTTCCTCTTCCTTGCTGATGTCTTTTCTATCACTGCACTGGTTGCCTGGCTACCCTCAGAACCTAGGGCCAAGGTCCCTGCCCCCTAGTTGCACACCTGCACTACAGCCTGGCAACACTGCATTTTGGGGCTGTATCTATTACCCTATAGTCCCCTTACCTGCACTTTCAATTACTTGCTGGTTGCACTTAACCATTGGATTGCCACTAGCTGGCCGCACTTCCTTTTTATTTTTATTTTCAATTGCTTTGTTTTTGTCTTGTCGATCATATGCCCTGCACTTCTAAGCCTCACCTTCCCCTGCACTTCTCCCCTTTTCTCCTCTCTGCTCTTGCGCGATCTCAATGTCACTGGGCAAAGTAAGATCGATGTCTTGTTCCCCCTAATTCCCTTCCCATGTGTAGTCGTGCCTTTACACACTTGTGTATAGGCGTGCTCTAAATAAAATATCATATCATATAATTTTCTCCTCCTTTTATGTAATTTACCACGCGCACCCACCAAAATGATCAGCTATTATGGAATCCTTTCCCGAGGTTGCTGCCTATTTTAATTGACCTGATCCAGTGGTTGCCTTTCCATTTGGTGCTTACTCTATCTACACTTCAGGGTTGCTTCTGGATGATCACTGAAAGAATAAGAGGTCAAGAAACCAGCTTGAGATCATCTTCAGCCCACGGCCATTCTAGTAAAAAAATGCACAAATTCATAAAAGATTGATATAAAATTGATAGAATTAAAACAGGGCCCTAAAATAAATATTTCCATTTCTATCGTTACTTTACAATGTATTATGCTTGATCTGATTTTGACCATAGTGGAATTAGGCTAACACATATGTGTACATTATAGTCTATATATTCACTTCCATATCCCCAATGGTTTTAACCACAGCAACATGTTACCACTGAGGGGCCTTGTAAGCTGGGCTAATAAAAAGATGATCTGTCTAAATATAGCCAACAGGGTTTGCCTCGTGTAATCTAGTAAAGTTGTCCTATCATTGTCCTCCCCCTCACAATAGCATGTTAACATATCCTCTAGCTCTCATTTTCATCATTCCAGAATGGGCAAGCTCTTTCTAACAGACACAGTACAATGTATGCAAGTCATTTTATGGGGTTCCCTTTTTAAGTGTTACTAGTGAAATGATTGACAATGCAGGTATTTAGGGCTCATGAGTGTAGACTTCTTCATATCCAGAGTTGGAGGATGAATGTGTGTGGCTATTCCCTTTAACATTGCACTATAATGTGGCCTAACATTTGCCCTAGAAAAACATATGGGCATTTGTACATGTTTGCCACCAAACCGAATGAGCATCACATCATGCAATGTTAATTTACTACTTAATGCAGGGTTTGTGGAATTCCTTATCATGGGACTGGCAGATTTACCACGTGAAACAATTATACCTGTAGCAGTGCCTCTAATTTTCCTGGCAGCATAACTTCAATGTCAAAGCATATGGTATGGGTTCCGAAAAGTAAGTGGTTATTGACAGAGGGTAAAACAAGAGGTATTCAGCAAGGCCACCTCTTTTTAACTTATTATATCGCTCATATAGAGGCACTAATTGGGTATTGACACAAATACCATAGTAAAGCTTGTGAAGAACAGAGACTGTCAGAACACATACATTGGTAATTGGATGGTAAACTCAAGGCTCGTGCCCTATTGTGTGTAGTGCACCCTCCCAAATTCATGCCATAAAATAGAACTGGACTTTTACACTAGTGGCATTACAACTAAAGGGACTCTATGCTGAATTTAGTTTGGGCAGGGCCTGCCCTACCATCAATGTTCTTTGCATTACATGTGTATTTTGGAATTCGGTTTCATCTCTTCTTCACAAAACGGTTCCCTCCCTTCCTCCACTGGTGAGTTAGTGCATATACAAATTTGGCATGTGGATTTCACCAATAGCACTGCACCCAGTTGCCCAGTATTATTACAAGAAAATGAGGAGTTGGATATTGAGGGAAACACCCTCTACCCGCCATGCTTCCCAACCCGTCCAAACATGGACAGCCATTTTTTTTATGTAAATGTACACATTAAACTGCCCCTGGGGTAGGAATAATGTTGCACAGCACATACACAATCACAAAAGAAACCATTGGTATGAACCACACTATAAAACATTATTGCATGGATTTTGGAGAACAGCAGTGCCTACATCCTGTTTTTTAAAAAAATGTCTTTCTTTTGTGTTGGCATTCCATTTGCTCATGGTGAAGTCTTTCTCTTTTTTAGGCATTCCATTTGCTCATGGCGAAAACTGGCGGCTCATGAGAAGATTCACCTTATCAACTTTAAGGGATTTTGGCATGGGAAAGAAAACTATTGAACATAGAATTATGGAAGAAAGTGAATTTCTGGTAAAATATTTTCAGTCACATCGAGGTAAGTGCTTCTCTTTATTTAAACTTCCTGAGCGTTCTTGATTGCTCTAAGTCCATGCACATGTACTTGAAGTGTTCAACTACTATTTAGTTGCCAGTCCAGTAACTCGCTCTGCATATTAGAAAACAATAACATGGTTTAAAACTATGCCTATATTAACCCTTTGATTGTGCAGTAACCAAAAGCATGCATAGTAGTTCAGACTGTAAGTGATTTCAATCCAGCACACACCTAAGTCAACGCTTAGCATGTAATGCACAACTGAAATCCTTATTTATTTTTGGCTAAAAGTTCTTTATTCTGAACGATGTACCACTCATATCACGCCCCTCTCCTGGAACTACCCGGTCACACAGAACCAGGAATCAGGCTGGTTTGCAAAGTTAAAATATTTATTTATATATTTACAAGTCAATCACACTATGTTTTAATGGGTACACAATGATCACCAATGGGGCGATGTAACGCAGATTAATCTCTTAAATATACAAGGTGTAATAATGAGCAAAACAATTCAACTCAGAAATAATACTTTTGTGTGTGTGTGCAGATCAGGCAGTACCGTGGTTAAAGATTGCCCCTGCACACCCCTCAACCCCCCAATAGGCAATGGCAAGAGATAGGAGGAGAGAAAAGGTATTCAGGAATGGCAGAATTGAAACAAAATAACAATCCCACTTTTCCCCAGCAAACACATGAGAAAACAGAATTGACTGTCAAGCTGTTTGAATGGCTTTTAAAGTTATCTTGAGAATGGATTGGGAAAAAAACACTAATATGGTCAGAATTGCTGAAATTGCTATCAATTCTTATGGGAGCCACTTTGGATGGTTGCACACAAACACAAGCAATGATTCAATACCAAGAAACAGTTTGAAATCCTAAAATTCAAGTCGGGAGCAATGAAAAGCTGTTTTACACGTGTCAGAACTTCCCAAAAAACGAAATTTGCGACAAACTTTTCACTGCACAATAATCGCGATAATGGAAAAACCGTAAGGATTTGAGATGCGCTTTTAGATGCGATTTAAAGCTGTGGATGTTAGCTACAAGCAGAAGTTGCTAGCACAATAACTGAGGAAGTTATGGACGTTTTAGTGGAGGTCGCTTTTTCGAGATAGGTGCAAGAATGGAAAACGGGAATGCGCTTTTAATGACAAAAAGGATTTCTAACACTAGAGGATGACTATGAACAAAACGAATCCCCACAAGAACACAGCCAATTGATCAGAATGACTTCCTGCCCGGGACTCGCCTTCTTCAGGTGAGAAAAGATCAGCACAAAGATAGTTTTAGCAATACTAGCACAGGAGGAAGATAGGAGGGTTAGGATAGAGAGTTTGGACAATTTAAAAGTACTCCTAACAATGCGGTTCTGAAGACAAGATGGGATGGGTTTAAGATAGGGATTAACTAGACGAGGTACATATGCTTCTGACACAGTTCTATCTATAGATACTCACTAGATATGTTTTTAAACTGAACCTTCAGGATTCTGGTCCATCAAGATTCTGATCAGGGAAGGGAATCTGGTTCTGGGACAGACAGCTGGGCACATTGGACTGGACTGGGTCTGCAATCGGCAAGGCGCTCAGGTCACAGCATGGCACAGGACTGGATCAGATCTGCAAGTCACTCTGGTCATAGCACAGCACAGGACTGGATTGGATCTGCCCTTTTTGGTTCTGATGATAATTATTTTCAGCAGGCAAGCAGTACAACGCAGCCCGGCTGTAGTTTGATGCTTCCCCTTAGGTTTGTGTGGTTGGTTCTGGTTCTGGAAATTGAGACCTAGCTGAAAGTGGTTCAGCTATGCAATGGGTTCTGCTTTGCCAAGTTTCTGGAGTCTGGAGTCTGGAGCAAGGAAGATGGAAAGTTCTGCAGCAGGGTGTTCCGCCAGCATTCGGATAATGGGTGAATCTGTCTGTCCTTATCTGCTCTCTGCTGTCTCTATTTATGCTATGATAAAGGGTGTGTGTGTTCTGGTTTAGCCTAAGCGCGCCCCTTTGACAGGGATTGGTCAGAATCTCCTCTCTGCCTTGATAGGAGGAGAAAAACAGGGTGTCACCTTTATGGTGTGGGTTTCCGAGGTTTAGAGTCCAGCCCTAGCCTCTTGAACACAAAATCTACTTTTGACACAATACATATTTACACATGTGCAACCTCTATAACAACCATATATACAGATTACATATTTTGTACAGCAGCTACTCCTCCAAACCCCGTAGCTGTGGAATCTTGTGTCTGCTTTTCACCGACTTTTGCCCTTTTCATCTGGAACTCAATGTCCAATTTATCAGCAAATTTCTACAAGTATGCACGAATAACATGGGCATAAAGTTTCATACTTCTAGCATAAATACATTTGGTGTAAAATCACATTTCTGTCGTTTCCGTCCAAATTATGTCACACAATTTTTCCGCCTCTTGAAAGATGCAGTCAAAATTTAGATTTACAATTCTGTTATTTTTGTGTTTTTGACAATTTTAAGTGGCAAGTTTATATGTATTTAAACACAATTTTCTTTGTGAATGTTCAGCCACAGATGGCTGCTTGGGTCCGCCTCATTTTCTCTCCCTTGAGTCCAGAAGCATCTCCTCCCTGTTGGCTCTTGGCAGAGTCCATTTACGACAATCCTCACAACTAGCCTTTCCTGCTTTGCAGCTGTTCATTGTTTCCTTCCCCACTGCAGACCAGGTTTTTCCCGCACCCTATAATTATTGCTTTGGTGTGATTTCCTGGTGGAGGGAGCTGGAGGGAGAGGCCTTGCCTCTGTGAGGAAAGCTGTTCCGGTTTGGTAGCTTTAGCCAGCTTATTTTAACTGTTAATTCTGTTGAATTTTTCCTTAACATACAACAAACTTGTGGGATCACATCACAGCTAAATGCTTATTTGAGATTTTAAACCATGGAATAATCAAAACTATTACAAGATGGGTTACTCTCAATAACAGGCCTCTTAGATTGCAAACATTTGATTTTAGTTTGTACATGTTTAAAGCTTAATCCTGCAGGTCCCTGACAGCTGTCATTCAGGCGGCCCAGGGTACTGCACCCAGATTTTGACAGATCCACAGACAGGCCACTTTTGCTGTGGAAATCCTTTGATGCTTTCAGCTTTTCAGGAAATTGTATGTTAACAATGATTTCTTATACTAAGTAAATTGTAGCACCCAGCAACAATTTTGGATGTTTGAGGGAATTTTATACCGGCATTCTGCAGTTTCAGCAACAAAGAAAAAAGGGATTTAAAGTAAGATTTTGGGGTTTCCTTTAGTAAAGCACTGCTTTTGCTTCTGTACTCCATCTTCACATGTTGTGGAGCCCAGTGACATGTTTCAGGAGTGAGATCTCTGTTCTGCCACTGATAACATGCATGGCAGATTGGGCAGCCATATTTTTGTGCTTTGCAAAGCGCAATTTTCAGAGGTTTTGGCGCGCACCAGAATTTTGCAGCCATTTTGATGTTTCTGACAACATCAGAACACAGTGATGCTGCATGGCAGAGCAAAAGTGGGCTAAGACATCCCACAAGACAAAGACCAACTGTCTGTCTTTTAGTTACAACACCACAGGCACGATTGTAATATATTGATCCGGTAGATGTATGGTTCCATTTACTCTTAAGATACTTATAGGAGAGATTAACTGCTTTGCATCCTCAAGGACCTGAGCTCATGCCCCACTTGGCACATTCAGAATCCTCACATTCCAAGCACTCATCAGAATTCTCATTAGCAGTCAGTCACATACTTGCATAAACATTCTATAAGCATCCATAGATGGACAACAGAACAGGACACCAGGTGGTCAGGCACTAGATCATACCTCTACACTCACATGCGTTTGGTGGGTGTCAAAAGGCATGTAAACAGTTACTCACCCACCACGTCCCTTACACGCCAATTGCATTCAGTTGGCTCTCACCTGCCAAAAAATACAGAGGCAGCTTTCACCCACCCACCAAAATGGTTGGGAACTATGATATATTTATGTACAATAGCACACAATCATATTAAAATCACAAAGACAATCACACAAGCATCCGACTGCGTCACCATGGCTAGATAAACACCAACAAGCGGTGGACGCAGATCCCAACACACAAGAAATCATCATCATCTTCATCATTATTTCATCTTTATTCAGAAATTCATCTTCCATAAAACATGTCGCAAAAAACAAAAGACTTTTTACATAATCATACTTAATGTGAAGCTCCACCAGTCTTGTTTTATTGTGCTTGGTGTGAATGCAGGTTCTTGGAAACGCATGAGAGAATGCTGGTGTGCCTGAGAGAACGCTTGGCTGTGAGGGAGGAATGCCTCTAGTTAAAGTTCCATTGGGTGTCAGTTGGAGAGCCCTAGCTTGGGTGATGGGAACCAGTGGCTCATGTTTACCATCTTAATGTAACTGGAATAAAGCTTACTTGTGGAGCCTAGCCATGATGACTAAGGAGCTCCAATTATTTTACTGGCAATGAGTCAGTCTTTCAAGTAAAGAAAAAGAACCTGTGTGGCAAAGGTGAAGATTAAGGTGCCCAGTCTGCTGCGGGGTGGGTGGGGGGTGCAGGTGCAGAGTGGAAGTAAAGGAACCACTGTCCCCACACACGTAAGTTGCCAAGAAAAGGGGGAGCTGCAGCCCAGGATACCAGCACCCAAGCAAATCACCCAGGGCGAAGAGATGAGAGAAAGGTAAACTTTAAAGCCATAGCCAGATGCACAGGGCTAAGAAGAGGTGGAACTACAGCAGTATGGTACCCTAAGGAGAAGAAAGAGGGGGAGCTGCAGTACATTTTGGTAACTGTGACTAAGGAACAAGGGGGAGCTGCGCCCAACTAATTCGCCCAGGGTGAAGATGTACTTGTGATGGCCAAGAGGGATCGGTTAAGGCATTATAAGGGATGCAGAAACACAGTCTGTGCCCCATCATAAGAGCACAAGTAGGAAGAAGGTTCTCAGTGATACTCAATGTTAACGCGAATCACTGTAATAAGGGCAACGAGTGAAAGAAGGGCACTTAGGAATGAGGTAACACCCATATTGTGAAGTTGGGACACTGCGAGGAAAATGTATCCTCCTGGTAGCGTAATGCAGAGCGGAACCAGTGGGGCCAGTGCGCAGTGAGGTACCTGAGGGCCATAACCATTATGCACATGATAATGCGGTAACGAGAAGCAAACACTGCTCACCGAAAAGTGCAGGTCCTCTGAGAGACGGTTGGAGCAGAGTATACCCACAACAGTCAAGATAAACTAGGGAAGTGATGACATTACCTGGCTGGTGAGGGAGTCAGCAATTTCTTTCCTCTTCATTCGGATTGTGATTGGTGACGCCGCATAGAACAAGAAGTGTGAGTCGTATCTACATCCTTTGTCTGTTAATGAGGATGTGTTGTTACATTGATCTGAGTAAGGGTCCTTATGGCATGCGAGCACCATGAACTTCGGTGTTCTGGCATCAAGAAAAAGGATTTTTATTGTTGCTAATATAAGTCACTAAGAACGCGGATGTGCGGCAAAAGAGCATCAGAGCTTGTAATGTTTGCCGATATTACTTTTCCGTCTGTGACTTCAAATGGTGTCGGAAGAGGTATGATGTTTGTATCATACCTGTCATGTGGGGTTTCGGAAGAGGCAGAAATTACAGGAATGACTGGAGCATCCATTGGTAGTTTAACTGGCAAACCACACTACCAGGAGACATGAGGAAGGAGCAGAAGCTGCGGTGCAGCGCATTGTCATTGTGCTGGGCAATCAGTATCCTTTCCCCATTCTGGGGTGTGCAGCACATGGTCTTTGTGCTGCGCAATCAGTATTCTTTCTCCATACTGGTGTGATCAATACAGAGTGGTGAGGAAGTTAAAATTAACTGTCAAATGTGGTGTGTTCAGTAAATATACACATCATGTTTAATCTGTAGGATTGATATGCATTCTATTTAATGTGTGAGATGTTTTTTGATATTGCACACCAATGGCCTCATCACGAGTTGGGCAGTATCCCGCGTTATTACCACCGGGATACCGTCTGGGCTAAAATCATTACAGCCAAACCCTCCAGCGCTGTTAGCACCAGATCACAGGTTTAGCGCTAATGGTAATTCCCCATTGGGTCCTCCATAAATGGAGAATGGACCCAATGGGGAATTTTCTGCGCAATTAGCGCATGCCAATAGTGTGCGCTAATTGCACCTGAAAATGGCAATTTTCCCAGTGCATTTACCCCCAGCTCAAAGATTGGAATAAATGCAAAAAAACCCGTTATTTGGCATCCCTTAAATGCACCGGTAATAGTGTTACCAATGCATTTAAGGGTTACCCCCAAACTTGTGATGAGGCTGCAAGTATTTAGTTGCTGCAATGGATAGCAATACGTTGATGGGAAGCGTCTGTGAGAAGATGTTTGCAGCTGTGATAGATGTATATGTGATTTAACCAGCTTGATGAGTTTAGCTGTACGTTCCTGTCTGCAACTGGGATATACAGGATTGTGACTGCATACGGTTATGCACAGTTGTAAACATAAGGAAAATGTAAGGTGATATAAGGAAAATGCAAGGATTTAACATGTTTTGAGAATTTTCAGCGTAGAGCTGATTACTGCTATGGACTTTTAGGATGCAAACCTTATCTTGTTAATACAAATAAGGTATTTAGACCTTTTTAGTAAAATGGTGAAAGTATGGGTAGTTTGACCTGTTTAAGGAGGTTCAGGTCAACAGATGTTTCAGTTTGGGACTGTTAGGGCAATGTCAAAATGTTAAAGTGTCATTGTGCAAGCATTGTCAAGTATGGTACTGGCATTTAAGTGAGGTATAGATGGTATGGTATGAAACATACTGGTGTAAGGGGTGGTTATAGGTTCAAGGCCACACCGCGCCAACACAAATGTGTGTAAGAAATGGAGTGGGATCTCTCCTCCAGTGTGAGAGTAGGTCAATGGGTATTTTGTAGGCATGCAGAGTTAAAGTGAAGTGAGGAATGGGTATTTTGTAGGCATGCAGATTTAAGAGAAGTGAGGAAAGAGTCAGATGTGTATGTGAATAAAGGGGGTGTTAGGGAAACTTCTCACCCAAGTGTTACATTTTCTCTAACTTAGAGTCCTCCAGCTCTTTTGCTATAATTTATGACTTTGAACTTTTCATTCTGATGTGTGTTTTACTTTTGTGTTCTTTGGATATGGAGTTTTAGACAACTCCATAGGCATCATCTTTTTCTTGTGTGTCACACAGCATCTTCAGTGCAGTGGCACAGAGGTGTCTTCAGACTTCCCAAGTTTTAAATACTTTCTATGGGACTGACTACTGTCTCCCAGTGCATGTAAAGTTAAATTGACTTTGCTAATCTTTTTAAATTCGTAGACCCAGCACAAACTATCTTCCTATATAGTGCTGGAGCATCCCCTATGTCTAAACACTCATGTAACAGTCAAATGTTACCGTTTCCTCTTGAAATGGCTGGTGGCAGTGGTTTTAGAACAAACTACCATGATTTTTCCCTACCACAAACACCGGTAGCTAAAAATCGGGTCAGCCATGTTATTCAATATGGTGCCCAAGACCCCTCTGTAAAAACAGACTCCGGTCACCCTTTTTTGCCATTTCTTTTAGGAAAGGTTGTTGTAGTGTTTGTCTCTGGGCGCCAGGTTTTGTCCCTTTGTTCGTTGGCCTTTGGCGGGCTTCAATGCTGAAGCCCTCCTCTGGCGCCTGAGTGTCTTGGGTGGACAGGATGTGAGGGAGGTGCCTGAAACTCCCTGTGCTTAGTCTCCTAGGAGACCTGAGTGCACTCTGGCGTGAATGTCTGGCTGACTGTCCAGCAAGGACAACAACCCTGGGTGAGTGACAGCTAGGCTGGAATGAATGGGAGAAAACTGTTTAAAAGCAGGTTTCTGGGACTTGGAAGGCAGAGTCAACCACTGGAACGAAAGAACCGAAGACGAGCTGAAGGAAGACGACTGCTGCAACTCCTGGACTGTTGGTTTGCCCAGTGAAGCCCTGCTGCAGGTCTGAATTGCCTGAAACTCCCTCAACAGAGAAGTCCCTTCAGGGATGACTCTTCCCTTCAGCTGGTGGGAACAAACAACTCGCAAGCCACCTGGAAACCATCTCCATACTGGTCCAATTTTCTTCAGAGTGCTGTTGAAAATCAGATAGCCAGTGAGAAGGATACCAGTTTGTGGACTTTAAGGCACTCACACCTTGAAACCGACATTTAGCCAAGCTTGTGGCTTCTTCCCTGGGCAGTGCAGGAACCTCCCGATGTCCTCCTTCTTGTCCCCATGACTGAAGCTCAGGAACAGCGAGATCTGCAGGAACTGCCAGGAACAACTGCCTCAGCTACAGCTTTTCCTCATCCATAAGGTACTGTGCAAACGTGGTGTGGAAATCCTTTCTGTCGCGGTGAAAGTTTGTGAAACTTTCCCAACTTTGGAGTCTAGTTCTCTCCTAATCTGACATATAACTCTTTTTCTGGTAAACTACTTCCTCGAACATTGGCAAAGACTTACAGGGTAATTCATAGAATTTCGCAGAAAAGTGTCGCAAGCGGCTGGCGCAGAGTGTCCGCGTGCGATTGTCTGCGCCAGGCACGTGCGCTAAAACCGATTTCCGCGCACAGCGTATTCATGGATTTTAGGCTCCCAAACCAGCCGTGGCGCAGAGTATCGCAGCGACCCTGCAGCAGCGCCAGTAACGTCCCCAAGAACGCCCTCGCGCAAGGAAAAGCCATCAAAATCGCTAAATCATCGCAAAGGGCTGCGCTAACACTGGACCAGTTTACAGGGCTGCCAAACAAGGAACACAAAGCGGGTAACGTGCACATCAGGGGTACGCGTGAAGTTATACACGTGATTAGCCAGGGTGCCAGGGTACGTGTATTTCAGGGGTGTGCGGGAAGTTCAACACGCGATAGTCCAGGGAACGTGTATTACAAGGGTACGCGGGAAGTTCAACACGCGATAGTCCAGGGAACGTGAATTACAGGGGTACGCGGGAATTATCACACGCGATTTGGCAGGGTACGTGAATTACAGGGGTGCGTGGGAATAATCACACGCCATTTTGCTGGGTACGTGTATTACAGGGGTGCGTGGGAATTATCACACGCGATTAGGCTGGGTGGGTCCTCACAGGTGTTCCCTGTACACCCTCCACGGCCCCTGCAGGCAGCCCACAAAACAGGGGACTACCCTGCACACCTGCTCATGTCACCCACCACCCCCACCCCCCACCATCCTGGGGCACCCTCCACCAGGCCCCCACTCATGTCTCCCACCACCCCCACCCCCCAGCAGTGCAGGGGCAGCCTCCACCAGGCACCCACTCATGCCCGACTCATGACTCCCACCACCCCCACCCCCCAGCACTGTGGGGCACCTGCCAGCAGGCCCCAACCCATGTCACCCACCACCCCCACCCCCCAGCAGTGCAGGGGCATCCTCCACCAGGCCCACACTCATGTCCCCTATCACCCCCACCCCCCCCGCCACCAGGGGCACCCTCCACCAGGCCCCCACTCATGTCTCCCAGCGTGCTACGTGTATTTCAGGGGTGCGCGGGAAGTCCCACTCGCGAATAGCCTGGGCGCGTGTATTTCAGGGGTGCGCGGGAAGTTCCACTCGCGAATAGCCTGGGCGCGTGTATTTCAGGGGTGCGCGGGAAGTTCCACACACGAATAGCCTGGGCGCATGCATTTCAGGGGTGCGCGGGAAGTTTTACACGCGACTTCAGCAGGGTACGTGTATTTCAGGGGTGCGCAGGAATTCTCACACGCGATTTGGCTTGGTACGTGTATTACAGGGGTGCGTGGGAAGTTACACACGCGATTAGGCTGGGTGAGTCCTCACAGGTGTTCCCTGTACACCCTCCACGGCCCCTGCAGGCAGCCCACAAAACAGGGGACTACCCTGCACACCTGCTCATGTCACCCACCACCCCCACCATCCAGGGGCACCCTCCACCAGGCCCCCACTCATGTCTCCCACCACCCCCAACCCCCAGCAGTGCAGGGGCAGCCTCCACCAGGCACCCACTCATGTCCCCTATCACCACCACCCCCCCAGTCACCAGGGGCACCCTCTACCAGGCCCCCACTCATGTCTCCCACCACCCACACCCCCCAGCAGTGCAGGGGCAGCCTCCACCAGGCCCCCACCCATGTCTCCCACCACCCCCACCCCCCAGCAGTGCAGGGGCAGCCCCCACCGGGCCCCCACTCATGTCCCCTATCACCCCCACCCCCCAGTCACCAGGGGCAGCCCCCACCAGGCCCCCACTCATGTCCCCTATCACCCCCACCCCCCCAGTCACCAGGGGCACCCTCCACCAGGCCCCCACTCATGTCTCCCACCACCCCCACCCCCCCAGTCACCAGGGGCAGCCTCCACCAGGCCCCCACTCATGTCCCCTATCACCCCCACCCCCCCAGTCACCAGGGGCAGCCTCCACCAGGCCCCCACCCATGTCTCCCACCACCCCCACCCCCCAGCAGTGCAGGGGCAGCCCCCACCAGGCCCCCACTCATGTCCCCTATCACCCCCACCCCCCCCAGTCACCAGGGGCACCCTCCACCAGGCCCCCACTCATGTCTCCCACCACCCCCACCCCCCCCAGTCACCAGGGGCAGCCTCCACCAGGCCCCCACTCATGTCTCCCACCACCCCCACACCCCCAGTCACCAGGGGCAGCCCCCACCAGGCCCCCACTCATGTCCCCTATCACCCCCACCCCCCCAGTCACCAGGGGCAGCCCCCACCAGGCCCCCACTCATGTCCCCTATCACCCCCACCCCCCCAGTCACCAGGGGCACCCTCCACCATGCCCCCACTCATGTCTCCCACCACCCCCAGCAGTGCAGGGGAAGCCTCCACCAGGCCCCCACCCATGTCTCCCACCACCCCCACCCCCCAGCAGTGCAGGGGCAGCCCCCACCAGGCCCCCACTCATGTCCCCTATCACCCCCACCCCCCCCAGTCACCAGGGGCACCCTCCACCAGGCCCCCACTCATGTCCCCTATCACCCCCACCCCCCCAGTCACCAGGGGCAGCCTCCACCAGGCCCCCACTCATGTCCCCTATCACCCCCACCCCCCCCCAGTCACCAGGGGCAGCCTCCACCAGGCCCCCACTCATGTCTCCCACCACCCCCACCCCCCCAGTCACCAGGGGCAGCCCCCACCAGGCCCCCACTCATGTCCCCTATCACCCCCACCCCCCAGTCACCAGGGGCAGCCCCCACCAGGCCCCCACTCATGTCCCCTATCACCCCCACCCCCCCAGTCACCAGGGGCACCCTCCACCAGGCCCCCACTCATGTCTCCCACCACCCCCACCCCCCAGCAGTGCAGGGGCAGCCTCCACCAGGCCCCCACCCATGTCTCCCACCACCCCCACCCCCCAGTCACCAGGGGCACCCTCCACCAGGCCCCCACTCATGTCCCCTTTCACCCCCACCCCCCAGTCACCAGGGGCAGCCTCCACCAGGCCCCCACTCATGTCCCCTATCACCCCCACCCCCCCAGTCACCAGGGGCACCCTCCACCAGGCCCCCACTCATGTCTCCCACCACCCCCACCCCCCAGCAGTGCAGGGGCAGCCTCCACCAGGCCCCCACCCATGTCTCCCACCACCCCCACCCCCCAGTCACCAGGGGCACCCTCCACCAGGCCCCCACTCATGTCCCCTTTCACCCCCACCCCCCCAGTCACCAGGGGCAGCCTCCACCAGGCCCCCACTCATGTCCCCTATCACCCCCACCCCCCAGCAGTGCAGGGGCAGCAGGCAGTCAGGCAGCAGCAGGTGGGAGCGTGCTCGGGCTCTGGGGGGCAGTAGTTCGGCCTTCCGGGCAGGAGCGTGGTATTCCGTGTGCGTACGCGTGGCCAGCTTGGTACGGAGTGATTTAGCACGTGAAAATCCTGCACGTCAGCGTGAAAACTGAGGAAAGGCCCAAAGCGCGTAAGCGCGTCTGTGACGTGACCCGCACAGGTGTTTCCCACACAGCACGTGATGACAGAGCACACGTGGAAAGACTGCACGTCAGAGTGTAATCGCGTGTGATTGGTGGAAATGGCCCTACACGCAGAAGTGACAAAGCGTGTGATTGGTGGAAATGGCCCTACACGCAGAAGTGACAAAGCATGTAATAGGTGGAAATGGCCCTAGCGCGTACACGCCGCGTACGTGACGCTGGACGTGTGGGCTTGTATAAAAGGTACCTGTAGAACACGTTTTCCTTGTACGTGCTTTTCGTGGAGAGCGAGTGGGTGAATTCTGTACTTCTTGTCGTTTCACACGCGATTTACTTCACGGCGTTTCAAGTTCGTATTCCCTGTTACCTCTGACAGCTTTTTCTCTTTTTTCTCTTTTACTGGTTTACCTGGGCCTGTTCCCTCAAACAGTGTTCCCTTCTACTGTTGTCCTGTCTCCTCAGACAGCGTACAAATCTTCTTTTGGCGGGGGTGTTGCCAACCAAACGTGCTCCTTTTACACGCTCGTTTACCAGGCAGGCGGTGAGTCACGCACGTATCTAACATCTGTGCTTGCCCCGTGTGTAGCCTACCCCTTCAGAGGTCATTCTAGGCTACGTGTGACACGCATACGTTCATTCTTGTGTTACTGGGTGCCACAGCGTAGTGCAGGTTTTTCTTTCTGCACACGTGGTCTAGGAGGGGTTGCGTGCACGTCATCTCCCTTTTTTGGGCCTCCTGTGCGTTGCGTGACCCGTCATCTTTCCCCAGGGGTTACATTCAGCCTTGCTAGAGCACTAGGGTACAATTACCATCTGGTACCCAACCCCTTTGACCCCCAATTGCCCAGGACAATAGTCTACATCCACTCCCATACGCACATTAACATCAGTGCCATGGCTGGGAGGCGAGGATTCCGTAAGGGTGGCAAAGGTGGAAGAGCCACAAGTGGTGGCCGTGGTGGATCCGGTAGGGGACGTGGTCGTAACTTGCAGGGTGAGCCTGTCCCCCCATGTGTGGAGGACCAGTCACGGCACCCATAATCCCCCCCCCCTCCCATTGAGGCTGATGTGGCTGACACCATCCATGCTCAGTCCTTGTTGGACCAGCCCATTGTGGCACCAGACCTGGCTGACTCCATGGCTGACTTCCAGGTCAGCAGGGCTACGACACGTGCGCTGGTGCACGTTGATACCATCATGCCACGTGGATCTGGGGCAGCAAGGTCATCTGCTGCACCAAGGAGGCAGGGCGGAGAGGCTGCAGGGGCAGCTGCGGCTCCATCCACCCCAGCCCTCACACACCCAGCCAGGACAGTGTCGGTCCTAGTCCATGCTGCTGACATTCCCCCTGACACCATCACACTAGAGCCAATGCCTGCACCAACTCCCATGCTGAGTGTGCAATCCCACACTCCTGATACAGAGTCCACCAGGGCTCCTGCCCCTAGTGTCCAGAGCGGCGCAGGACACTCAGGATCACCACCACCTTCCAAGCGGAAGAGGAAGAGTGCTCGTCCGGCACAGGCTGATGCCCCAGACACGGCTACACAGTCCGGCCCGTCCAGGAAGCCCAGCTTCACGGATGACGAACTGAATGCACTTGTCGAGTATGTGTCCGGACATGACAACGAGATGGTCATTGTTGCAGGATCCAAGACCACACCTGCACAACGCCAGGCACACTGGCAGACCGTTGCGGACATCGTAAGTGCCCTTGGAATCGTGAGGCGCACAGCCAATGATTGCTATAAGCGCTGGAATGACCTGAAGCGCAGGGCAAAGAGTAAGCTGGCCTCAAGTCATGCCGCAACTCTAGTGACTGGAGGTGGGTCTCCAGTAGTAGACATGGAACTCACTCCACATGAGTCAGTCGCTGGGACCTACGTCACGGAGGAACAGATCCAAGGCGTGGGAGATCTGGCTGATTACGAGGCATTGTCCGGTGAGTGCACATGCATGTGTGTGTCATCCATGTGCATGGTGTGTGTGTGAGGGCTTCTGTTTGTGTGCCAGGTGAGAGTGTGTGCGCCTGAGTCGTATGGGTCAGCCATGTGCTTCATGCAATCCTTCCTGCGCAGCTGCATTTGGCCATAGCAGTATCCCTTCTGCCAACAGTAGACATCTAGCCCAACTGCACGCCAGTTGCCCTTGAAGTGTCACCTTGCCACAACATATTTGCTTATTTTTCACTGTTCATTCAGTCAGTTCGTTTGCATTCCACCACCTTCACTAGGCATGTCGCTGTCCACTAGTCACATGTCTGACATGGGTATGGTAAAGTGGAGTGACTTTGTTACCTGGATATCAATTGTACACACATGTCCCTGTGCAATTGGACCATTTCAGACTGGCAGCTCCAGGTGAAAAATCTGACCTGTTAGAATTAGAAAAGCAATTACATGCGGGAACTGGACTGAATGAATAGGTGCTGCCCTCCTCTCCATCTTCACTCAATAGCAATGGTACATGCCATCTGTGTGATGGCATGTGTGTTTCACCTGGCAATCACAGGCCAATGTGTGATGCCACTGCCAGGCAGCATGCAGAAAATGTGTTCATCTTCCATCTTGGTGTCATCAGTGTGTGCCATTTGCCTGCACTTCATACGCAGTGAGGGTGCATGCATGGGAGGGTTTTAGTCATGTGGGACATGTGTCAATCAAGTACTGGTTCTCTTGCTTCTCAGCCCTCATTGTGTGCCATGGTGCTAATGCCTGTTTCCATTTCTTTGTTTTCATGTCTTTGCAGGGGAAGATGCACCTGATACTGCTGGAGATGGTGCAGACCCAGGAGGGGTCCGAGGGCCGACCAACCACCAGTGAGGGACGTGCTGTGGTGGTGGGGGAGAACCCACAAGTGCTGCAGGTCGTGCTCTCAAGGGGTGTCTCTGGCTGCACATCCCCCGAGCTGTACTCAGGTGTTGATTCGGATGAGACCTACGTGCCGTCGCAGGTGAGTGTTCCAGGGAGGGATTCTGTTCTGTCTCACCCACCTGCACCAGGGTCAGAACCCTCCATGGGGATGTCAGTGTTGGCAGCTACGCCTTCGGTGGTTACGGATGCAGGGTCACACTCCGCGACATCTGATCCTGTTCCTGGGCCAGCAGATCAGAGGGGGAATGCAGTCCTGCAGCCTCAGGCAGTGCCGGCACAGCAAGGCGCAGTTCGCCTTGCCCCAGACAGGTGTGGTGCCCGCCGACGTGGTGGCCGTACGCCACCCGGCAATACCGCATGGGAGCAATCCATTTACGGTATGGCAACCCAACAGGCTGCATCATCCGAGATGATGGCTCAGGCCATGGATAGGGTGGCCACTTCCATTGTCCCCCCAGAAAGGCTGATGGAGCGACTAGAGCAGGCAACCGACTCCATCTGCCAGTCATACAGGGAGGACATGTTGGGGTCCAACAGGGACAGGCGGGCGGCACTGGCGACTCTGCAGGAGGCCATCTCCATTGAGTCCCAGGGCCCCAGGGAAGCCCTCAGGCAGGAGCTCCTTCACCTCAGGACGACTCTTGTTGAGCTTGAGGCTTCAACACACCAAAGGACAGAACAGCAGCTGGAGCGTCTCACCCGTACGCTCTCAGCTGAGATGCAGGCAACGAGGGCGGAGGTCCGGGCATCCCGTGAGTTGTTGCATGGGGACCTCCGCACACTCATCCTCCAGAACCAGACCTACCACACCCGCATGCTTGCAGCCATGGAGGAGCAGACTAGGGCCTTGCGTGGGCTGCCTTCCATAGTGCAACCACCTCCGGATGCAGCTGCACAGGGTGATAATAGCGACAGCAGTGATACTCCCACAATAAGGTAGCCGTGTGGGCCATGAGCCCATGGAGGTGTTTTATCTTCCCAGGACCCACGCAGGTGGGTTCTGGTGTGCATCCTGTCCTCGGACCTCCTGGGTGGCCTCCCCAACCCCCCGGGCCCATCAATGGCCATTTTTGATTGTTTCTTATTTTTATTTTTATTTTGATTTCTTTTATTCCCAATTTTTTTGGGACGATCTGTTGGCTTCCGTGGTTCCTGTGGGCATACGCTGCATTGTGGCTGGGCACATGCAGGCTTGTAATGTATTTGGTTCAGATGCTTGGGTTTGAGTCACACACACCCCTCCTGCTTCCCGTTTCCATGGACTTGCAAAGGGTGTGCCCAAGTGACAGTGAATTACACAGTGACGTTGGACTCCCATGAGCTGTGTGGGCAGTCTGTAGTCAATACTGTGTATACATTCCTAGTGCATATTGCTGTTGTGTTGTACACTGCATGTTGCATTGATGTGTAACTCTTCTTCTGTGTCTACCTCCCAATTTGCAGGTCCCTTCCTCATGTCCACACAAGGACCTCTAGTCTGGAGATGGGGTCCATGTTGGCAGCAGTGCACCTACAACTCTACATGGCGCCAACACTGCACAGTTGGTAGTGGTGGGAGTGCAGGCATTTCCAGGTGGTGAGACTACTAATATGTAACATTTGTGATGTCATGTTAATGGTAGTACGTGCTCAAGTATGTTGTTGGTCTGGCATTGCTGTGAGCATTTCAGGTGTTGCAGGTTTCTAATAGGGACACTGTACATAGTGAGACTGATGTCATGTTGTGGGGATTACTTTGTTTACCTGCAATTAGCATGACATGGCACGGTGTGTCGTGTGGCGGTGCTGGGGTTGGGTTGGCTGACATGGCACTGTCCTCTTGTTGCATTTTGCAAGTGGGTATTCATTTTAGCTGCTTCAATGTGTAACTTCACAAAACTCCATTGGTGGTGTCTGTGTGGGTAGGGATGCACACATTGTGACACTTCCAGGTGAACAATCTCAGGCTGATATGGTATTCACGGTTCATTCTCCAGACATTCAGGATCAGTGTCAGGTTGAGTCATCATTGATTGTCAGATGGAATGTGCCAGGGCAGTGTGTACTCCACAGGGGTGTGATTTCTATGTGAAGTAATTAGCCACTAGCTGTGTACGGGCTGCCTCCCCCCGTGCCCTTTCCCCTCCCATGCGCAGCGGCTGTGCATGTGGTTGGGGATGTGGGGCCACCACCATGTCCACGGCCAGGCCCCGGCGTGTTGCAACGTTGTGCAGGACACATGCTGCCACTATGATCCTGCACACTACTGGGGGAGCGTATAACAGCTGCCCGCCAGAACGGTTAAGGGAGCGAAAGCGTGACTTTAGCACTCCGAATGTGCGGTCCACTATGCCCCGGGTCGTAATGTGGGCTGTGTTATATCTTACCTCGGGTGGCGTGGTGGGGTTCCGAATTGGCGTCATCATGTGGGGGCTGAGAGGGTAGGCACTGTCCCCTGTGGAGGTGGTGATTGGTATCATTGGTGGGGTTGTGACCTTGCTCAGTATCCAACATGCATGCATGTGCAGTGGCATACATACTCACCAAGCAGCCATGTATCACCATGCCGCCCAGCTTCTAGGTCCCGGCTTAGGGTGGACATTCGGTAAATGAAGCTGTCGTGGGTGGAGCCGGGATAGTTGGCATATACTGAGGTGATGATTCCCTTGGCATTACATGCTACCTGCACGTTGATGGAATGCCAGTGCTTGCGGTTCCTATAGATGTGCTCAGATGCCCTGGGGGGACGTAGAGCCACATGGGTGCAGTCGATGGCACCTAGCACTTTGGGGAATCGTGCCACACCGTAAAAATCCAGGGCGGCAGCATGCCTTTCTGCAGGTGTTCTGGGCCGGTATATGTGCCTGCGGACTGATGGGCGTGCAGTCATGATGTTCAAGACCTGGTGTAGGCAGCGTGACTGGGTGGCCTGTGACACCCCACCCACTATGGCACTTGTCCGCTGAAATGATCCAGTGGCTAAGAAGTGCAGTACATTGAGGACCTTCTCCAGGGGGCTGAGTGCTTGGGAGCACAGGGTGGGTGATGTGAGGTCATCCTCCCACTCACTCACCAGGTCCAGTATAATGTGTGGTGGAAACCTGTACCTCCCATACACCTGGTCATCAGGCATCCTGAAAAGGCTGGTTCTGGGTGTGAATATTCTGGCCCTGACTATCCTCCTCCTCCTCCTTTGGTAGCCCACTGCCACTGCTGCTAGGAACGGTATGTTCATCCTGGCATCTGAGCTTGTTATTGTTAAAGTGCGCAAATTTATGCTTTGCGCGTGTTCTAGGCGAGCGTGTGACCCGCGCACCCCTGGAATCCAGTTCCCAGTCCAATAGTGTGTGGAAATTCACACGCACCACGGGATACAGCGTGTGACCCGCGCACCCCTGGAATCCAGTTCCCAGTCCAATAGCGTGTGGAAATTCATACGCACCACGGGATACAGCGTGTGACCCGCGCACCCCTGGAATCCAGTTCCCAGTCCAATAGCGTGTGGAAATTCACACGCACCACGGGATACAGGTGCGCTGACGTACTTGCGTGTGTAAGTGCCCGCGCACCCATTAAATACACGTACATAGGCCAATCGCGTGTACGCGCACTTTTGTCCAATTACACGCGATGACACTCTGACGTGCAGTATTTCCACGTGTGCCCCGTCATCACGTGCTGAGTGGGGAACACCCGTGCGGGTCACGTCACAGACGCGCTTACGCGCTGAGGGACTCTGGTCCAATAGAATCGCGTATGCGTGCTGACGCGCTTACGCGCTAAGGGCCTTTCCTCGGATTTCACGCTGACGTGCAGGATTTTCACGTGCCAAATCACTCCGTATCAAGCTGGCCACGCGAAAACACACGGAAGACCACGCTCCTGCCCAGAAGGCTGAGTTACTGCCCCCCAGTGCCCCGAGCTGCCTCCCACGTGCCATCTGCTGCTGCCTGCCTGCCTGCCTGCCTGCTGCCACCGTGCCCTGCCATTTGGTGCCTGCACATCAGCCATCTGCAGGGGTCCAGTTGCTGTGTCCACCCCTGCTGGAACTGAAGACTCCCGACTGGGATTACATCGCTCCACAGCCCAGCCCCAGGACCCAGTTGCCCACCCACACCTGCCTCTGGGGTTGCCATGTCGGGCACTTCCACATCTGGCACCAGTGGCAACCCCAGGCCAGAGGGGCAGAGGGGCACCAGCTTCACTGCCACCGAAGTTGGTGTCCTGGTGGAGCATGTCCTGGGGCAGTATGATGCCCTCTTTGGATCGTCCCGCGCCAGCAAGGAAGGACGGCAGAGGATCTGGGCCGACTGTGTGGTTGCCATCAACGCGGAGGGGGTGGCAACCCGCGACGTCCTGAAGATCAAGAAGCGCTGGGAGGACTTGAGGTCCAGGACCCTTGTGAAGGCCCGGCGCCTCGTGGAGGGGGGCCGGGGCCGCATGAGTTCCATCCAGATGAGGGTCCTGGAACGCGTACGCCCAGTGCTCCACGCCCAGATCCTTGAGAGGGAGGCCCGTCTGGAGTTGAGCGGTAAGTGTCCAAGCATTACTGTGTGAGACAGGGCATGTTGCGGTGTGCTGATTCTATGATACTTGCCTGTATGTGTGCCATAGGCCATGTATGCATGTATGTGTGCAGGGACATCATGGTAATGCATGTGCGACCAGTGATGTATGACCCACATGGTTGTTGCATGTGTTCAAATGCCGCATGGGGAGCCCTATGCAGATTTTGAACATGAGAGCATGCCAGTCTCTGTACCTGGACATGGGATGGGTGCTGATGCCAGGTACATATATGGTAGCCATGTCTGTGTGCCTGACTTGCGTGTCTGTGACTTGTGCATGCCATGGATGCATGACACATGTGTGTGACAATGCACAGATACAGTGAAGCAGCCAAATTACCCTCGTATCCGCTGTGTTTGGTGTGTTTGGGGCCAGATGGATGTGACTGAGGTGAAGTGTGTGCATGTGATAGGCATGAGCCATGATGCATGTGAGTTACATATCATTGAATGTTTCAAGAGTCCATTGGACATGCATGGAAATGTCCATGGCATGCACCATGCCTGTTACTGTGTGTGTTTTGCCTGGACTGACCCATGTGTTGTGGAGGGACATGATGGAAGTGTACTTTGACAGTGGTGCTCATCTGCTATTGCTTCCTGTCTAGGGGACCATTGTACAGTGCCCTGATGCTTGTGTTCTTTGTCTCCCTCTACGCAGCGGCTAGTGAAGAAGAGGGCGGAGACGGCGCTGTGGAGCAAGGCGGCGGGGATGCCCCCACGGCTGCAGCGGAAGGGGTGGGTGAGCCCCCACAGGGGCCTGCTATGGTGGGAGACGGTGAGGAGCCATCCAGGTTGGTGGTTTGCACAGAGGAGGAGGAGGCCGCCACTGGGGCACACATGGGGCCTGGTGGGGGCATCCCTGCTGGTGCAAGTGGTGCAGTCCAGGGCCAGGGGCAGGAGGCAGCACAGGTCACCGTGGAGGGGCCTGTGCATTTCGCTGTCCCTGACCCTGTGAGTGCACCACCATGCACCAGCAGGGATGCACCGTCCCAGGCCCGTCCGCAGGTAGAGGGGATGTCCATGTCACCTGACTCCCCTCCACCTGCGGACGTGGGAACCCCTGACCGTGCGGAGAAGGACCTGATTGGGGTCGCGATGCGCACGGCTGTGATTCGTGATGCCGTGCGTGCTTCCCGGGAGGAGCACGCACGTCATCACGAAGTGCACCGTGCCGACGTGGCCCGATTGGGATCGGCCATGTTCGGGGGTTTCCTGCATGTGTTGGCCAATGTGGCGGCCCTCTCCTCCTCTGTGCAGGCTATCCACCAGTCGTTCTCCTTGCCGTCTTCCAGCCCAGATGCCACCAGGGCCCCCTGTGGACCTGCCCCGACCAATGCAGCCAGCTCAGTGGGGATCCCATCCCTGCCACAGTTGGGAGTCGGAGGTCCAGCAGGGGTGGACAACACAGCAACTGGACCCCAGCAGATGGAAGATGTGACAGCATCATCAGGCAGGGCACGTGCACGACGGCGTCGGTGGTTTCCATCAGCCTGGATGCCGTCGTGCTGGCAGAGGCAGTGGCGTCGGAGGCAGCAGCGGACTCGACGTGGGAGGCATCATGGCTCGGGGCCATCAAGATCAGAGGGGCAGGCATCGGCCGGAGGGCAGGGCAACCCTGGGATGGTGGTGTCTTCCGTGTGGGAGCAGTTGGTCCAGCGGATAGGTGCGGAGCGGCAGCGGGCGGAAGAGGAGCGGCTCACCATGGTCAGGGCGGAGTTCTTCATGCGTCGGGCGTTGAGGCGGGCTGAGTGCCTCGAGGAAGCTCGCAGGGAGTTTGAGCTGGACATGGGGTTATCCCTACGAGACCTCGGGGCCAGGACAGAGTCCCGCCTCCAGGACATCGACATGGAGTTCGATGATGCCCTGCCCAGCAACATCACCGAGTGAGCCGCAGGACTTGCCCGCTGCCTTTGTATATAGTTATTTAGTTAGTTAGTGTTAGGTTTCCTTTATTAATTTTTGTTTTTTTGGACCGCTCGGACAATGGCCACTTTTTTGTATATATTATTTTCATTAGGTAGTAGTAGGTTTCATTTATGGTGTTGGGCTCATGGACCCTGGAATTTTCGTGTATATAGTTTGCTTTTTGAAGAAACATTTTTTTATTTAATTATTGTGTTCACCATGAGGAAATGGTTTTTCATTATTTTACTTCCACATGATTTTGCTTTGGACAACATTTGTTTTTGGATTACTTTGTTTTTTTTATTTTTACATTTGTTCTCGGACATGGACCATTTATTTTGTTATCCCCATTGTTGTATGTTTGATTTTTTTACTTATTTTTCATCTTTAATACATGTTCTTTTTAACTTTCACTTGTGGTATTTTCTCATTGGTTTCATACATGTCATGATATGGGTTTTGACATTGACTTGCACCCATTGTGTATGTGTGTGTGACGGACATGTGTTCATTTACAGACTTGCCATCGGGGTTGTATCATGTAATTGCATTCACTATGTGGGTGGATGCAATCCTTGCCTGGGTGTTTGTGCTGGGTATGCTGCCCATTACTGCCATGATTGAGTATCGTCAGGACCTGGGGGCAGGGGGACATGTGTGGGTGCCTGGTGGAGGCTGCCCCTGCACTGCTGGGGGGTGGGGGTGGTGGGAGACATTAGTGGGGGCCTGGTGGAGGGTGACCCTGCACTGCTGGGGTGTGGGGGTGGTGGGAGACATGAGTGGGGGCCTGGTGGAGGGTGCCCCTGGTGGCTGGGGGGTGGGGGTGGTGGGTGACATGAGTGGGGGCCTGGTGGAGGCTGCCCCTGCACTGCTGGGGTGTGGGGGTGGTGGGAGACATGAGTGGGGGCCTGGTGGAGGGTGCCCCTGCACTGCTGGGGTGTGGGGGTGGTGGGAGACATGAGTGGGGGCCTGGTGGAGGGTGCCCCTGGTGGCTGGGGTGTGGGGGTGGTGGGAGACATGAGTGGGGGCCTGGTGGAGGGTGCCCCTGGTGGCTGGGGGTGGTGGGAGACATGAGTGGGGGCCTGGTGGAGGGTGCCCCTGCCCTGCTGGGGTGTGGGGGTGGTGGGAGACATGAGTGGGGGCCTGGTGGAGGGTGCCCCTGGTGGCTGGGGTGTGGGGGTGGTGGGAAACATGAGTGGGGGCCTGGTGGAGGGTGCCCCTGGTGGCTGGGGGGTGGGGGTGGTGGGAGACATGAGTGGGGGCCTGGTGGAGGGTGCCCCTGCACTGCTGGGGTGTGGGGGTGGTGGGAGACATGAGTGGGGGCCTGGTGGAGGGTGCCCCTGGTGGATGGGGTGTGGGGGTGGTGGGAGACATGAGTGGGGGCCTGGTGGAGGGTGCCCCTGGTGGCTGGGGGGTGGGGGTGGTGGGAGACATGAGTGGGGGCCTGGTGGAGGCTGCCCCTGCACTGCTGGGGTGTGGGGGTGGTGGGAGACATGAGTGGGGGCCTGGTGGAGGGTGCCCCTGGTGGCTGGGGGGTGGGGGTGGTGGGAGACATGGGTGGGGGCCTGGTGGAGGGTGCCCCTGGTGGCTGGGGTGTGGGGGTGGTGGGAGACATGAGTGGGGGTCTGGTGGAGGGTGCCCCTGGTGGCTGGGGGGTGGGGGTGGTGGGAGACATGAGTGGGGGCCTGGTGGAGGGTGCCCCTGGTGGCTGGGGTGTGGGGGTGGTGGGAGACATGAGTGGGGGTCTGGTGGAGGGTGCCCCTGGTGGCTGGGGGGTGGGGGTGGTGGGAGACATGGGTGGGGGCCTGGTGGAGGGTGCCCCTGGTGGCTGGGGGGTGGGGTGGTGGTGACATGAGTGGGGGCCTGGTGGAGGCTGCCCCTGGTGGCTGGGGTGTGGGGGTGGTGGGAGACATGAGTGGGGGCCTGGTGGAGGGTGCCCCTGGTGGCTGGGGGGTGGGGGTGGTGGGTGACATGAGTGGGGGCCTGGTGGAGGCTGCCCCTGCACTGCTGGGGTGTGGGGGTGGTGGGAGACATGAGTGGGGGCCTGGTGGAGGGTGCCCCTGGTGGCTGGGGGGTGGGGGTGGTGGGAGACATGAGTGGGGGGCCTGGTGGAGGGTGCCCCACAGTGCTGGGGGGTGGGGGTGGTGGGGGACATGAGTTGGACATGGGTGGGGGCCTGCTGGCAGGTGCCCCACAGTGCTGGGGGGTGGGGGTGGTGGGAGACATGAGTGGGGGCCTGGTGGATGCTGCCCCTGCACTGCTGGGGTGTGGGGGTGGTGGGAGACATGAGTGGGGGCCTGTGGAGGGTGCACCTGGTGGCTGGGGGGTGGGGGTGGTGGGAGACATGGGTGGGGGCCTGGTGGAGGGTGCCCCTGGTGGCTGGGGTGTGGGGGTGGTGGGAGACATGAGTGGGGGCCTGGTGGAGGGTGGCCCTGGTGGCTGGGGGGTGGGGGTGGTGGGAGACATGAGTGGGGGCCTGGTGGAGGGTGCCCCTGCACTGCTGGGGTGTGGGGGTGGTGGGAGACATGAGTGGGGGCCTGGTGGAGGGTGCCCCTGGTGGCTGGGGGGTGGGGGTGGTGGGAGACATGGGTGGGGGCCTGGTGGAGGGTGCCCCTGGGCCTGGGGGGTGGGGGTGGTGGGAGACATGGGTGGGGGCCTGCTGGCCGGTGCCCCACAGTGCTGGGGGGTGGGGGTGCAAGGGGACATGAGTTGGTGTTCATTAGTTCAAGGAGACATGTGCCTTTGCTGGGGGGGCATGCCCATGTTGGGTGGGCTGCCTGCGGGACATGACCAGGGATGCAGGGTAGTCCCCTGTGGTGTGGGCTGCCTGCAGGGGCCGTGGAGGGTGTACAGGGTACACCTGAGAGGACCCACACTGTCAAATCACATGTGGGACTCCCCGGCACCCCTGAAATACACGTACCGTGCAGAAATCGCGTGTAAAACTTCCCGCATACCCCTGAAATACACGCGCCCAGGCTATTCGCGTGTGGAACTTCCCGCGCACCCCTGAAATACACGCGCCCAGGCTATTCGCGTGTGGAACTTCCCGCGCACCCCTGAAATACACGCGCCCAGGCTATTCGCGTGTGGAACTTCCCGCGCACCCCTGAAATACACGCGCCCAGGCTATTCGCGTGTGGAACTTCCCGCGCACCCCTGAAATACACGCGCCCAGGCTATTCGCGTGTAAAACTTCCCGCGCACCCCTGAAATACACGCGCCCAGGCTATTCGCGTGTGGAACTTCCCGCGCACCCCTGAAATACACGCGCCCAGGCTATTCGCGTGTGGAACTTCCCGCGCACCCCTCAAATACACGCGCCCAGGCTATTCGCGTGTGGCACTTCCCGCGCACCCCTGGAATTCACGTAGCCCGCTCCCCCAGGCCCGATCGCGTGAGGAACTTCACGCTACCCCAGGCCCGATCGCGTGAGGAACTTCACGCGAACCCCTGTAATACACGTAGCCCGCTCCCCCAGGCCCGATCGCGTGTGAAACTTCACGCGAACCCCTGAAATACACGTAGTACGCTCCCCCAGGCCCGATCGCGTGAGGAACTTCACGCGAACCCTTGTAATACACTTAGCCCGCTCCCCCAGACCCGATCGCGTGTGAAACTTCACGCGAACCCCTGAAATACACGTAGCACGCTCCCCCAGGCCCGATCGCGTGAGAAACTTCACGCGAACCCCTGAAATACACGTAGCCCGCTCCCCCAGGCCCGATCGCGTGAATAACTTCACGCGAACCCCTGTGATGCACGTACCCTGCTGAAATCGCGTGTGAGACTTCCCGCGCACCCCGGTATACACGCACACATATTTTTTGTCAGCGGGTGTCCGTGTTTGTGGGTACCCCTTTGCACGTCATTTTTCCTGGAGGGCCACAGTATGGGACATTCATCATGGCAGTATATAGGTGCTATTTGTTGGCGCACCTTTTGGCGCACATTTCTTACAGCCGCAGAGACGCTACCGCCTGCTTTCTTGTGGCGGTCGTGTTTGTGCCTGTGCGCTGGTTTGAGCGTGCGCTTTTTTCCCCTATTCTATTCCATGAATACGTGTTGTAGGCGAGCGTGTGGGCGTTCCGCGCACTTGTGCCCTGTACTTCCCCCGTGACGCCCACGTTTTGGCAAGTTGTTCCCCATTCCGAGTGTTACGCCAGTGTTCCGCCTACTTTTGTTGCGTGCGCCGCGCTAAGTGCGAATTTCGATGTGGCCTGTGCGATTTTCGCTGTGACCTGGCGCACGCTGTTAGATGGCCTGTGCGCCAACGTGCGCCGCGCACTTTTTTATCGCACATCCCTTGGTTTTCTCGCGCACGGCCTTCCATGAATCGACGTGCGCTGCTTTTCGTGCGATTTTCGCACTTGCACTGCGATTTTCGCTATTCCACTGCGATTCGCACGTTTTTGCCCACTTGCGCCGTGCTAATTATTCCATGAATCGGCCTCTTAACCGTTTACTACCAGAACTGTGCTATGTTTTGATTCTTATAACCTTGTTTTTCTACCCCTTTTGAAAGTTACTTGCGTGCCATTTTGCTCCCACTTCAGGGTAGCCTAACTTGTTCAAAAACTTATTGATTGTGTACTTTAGTGTATTACAGAGTGATTCTGAGCTGCTTCATACTAATAGAATGTTTTCTAACTAAATGTGTAAATAAATGTATATTATTTTACCAAGAAACCTTGAGTAAGTGTTTGTTTGAACTACTGTGAGTCTTTGTCTGGATGCTCAGCCACTGCTACCACATAAACTGTGTAGTACAGGCTTGTACCAAAGGTGAGATTGTGCTTACACCTGTAGTCTTAATTGTGTGTAGTGTTCCCAAAGGGTACTGCATGTAATTTTGCCTAACAGGGGGACGCCTTCCCATTAATGTGACTGAGAGGTAGATTATGGGTAGAAAGGGGGGGCGCCTTGTGAAAGAATGAGTGGCTGTTGTTGGAGGCGCAACTGGTATGTTGGGGGGATGCCCTCCGCCTTTCTTCTGTTTCCCCTGTATGATTCCTTTTGTGGATGTGTGTGTGTGAAGGAGGGAGATGTTTTGTATCGTGCTTGGTGTGAATGCAGGTGCTTGAGAATGCATGAAAAAATGTTTGGCCGTGAGGTAGGGATGCCTGTAGTTAAGGTTCCATTGGTTGTCAGTTGGAGAGTCCTAGCATGGGTGATGAGACCCAGAGGCTCATGTTTACCATCTTATTGTAACTGGAATAAAGCTTACTGGTGGAACCTACCCAAGATGACAAAGGAGTCTGATTATTAAACGTCTAAAAAACAACATTGTGAATGTTTATAAAAACAGGATTACAAATCTTAAGATAAAAAGCAGTTCTGCATACCACTTAAAGTGTATAAAAAAGATTGGGTACCATACTAATTATAATTCCTTCCCCCTAAGCCTTACATATTTCTAGACGTCAGAACAAATCTAAAAGTCAACATTATTTCAAAATTTAATTTCAAAAGGGGATTAGAACAATTTTTAAAATACAGGTGTGGAAGATGCTTAAGATGCAAGGACTTCATTCCACCTGTACCATGCTTGCTTCAAATATATCAGAAGAGACCACTCCACCTTAGGAGACTCTGCACACAATAAAAACACTAAGGCATGTCTATATTGGGTGAAACCTGCTTCCCTTAATAGAAGTTTCAAGGAGCAATTCCTGATAGAAGCGTACACTAGACATAGCAATACAAAATGAGTTAGGTCATTAACTGTGGCAGAACATAATTGGCAGCTCTTGGCCTCATTACGAGTATTCTTTGCTCATTTGCCCACATCAGATAGTTGTGTGTACCTCCTGAGGAGATTATTGCATGGTGCCAATTAAATGTTTTTTTTTTAAGTTCACTGAACTCTTTGTGTGTCTCATGCAGTTATGGTTAAGTTGCTCAACCCATATGAAGAACACTTTTGGGTGGTTCATAATTTCGCCCCTGCTGAACAAATGCTCATGTAACTCTGCAGAATAGTATGGCCCTGTCAGATTGATCCTGCGAAGTTTGGTGATGTTTCATCAAGGGGGCAGGGGGGAGGTAATGTTATAGGAGGGATCCCAAAATGTGTGGTTTTACCCTTAGATGCAAAGGAAAAACAATTTTGCTTATCTGTCCAGCCCAAACCGCTGGATGGATTTTCATCAAATATGTGGCAGGAGTGGCGGCTTGGTCCGAAAGCGTGCTTTTGTAAATTTGGTGTAAAGGATATGATATGTTATTTATAACATGCCTAATACCCAGAGGTTTCTAAGCGCGGACCCGGGGATCGAACCTGTGGTGTTCCGTGTCATCTTGCATCCAAGGTGTGCACGTTGGTCCTGAGCTAACCTGCCAAGACAAATCCATCCAGAAGTTATTTTTAAAATGACCAAAAAGTAGGAACATAAACATGTGTGATATCTGTGTTCGGTCCACAAACTCACTTCCGTGGACAGGTATCTGATTGGTGTAGAGGGCGACGTGGGGTCCGCAGACTTCGGACACGCCTGCTGATTGCTCAATAAAAAACATGAGATGTGTCATATTTTTTTAAATGGCTGCGATGTTGGATTTGCGGACAGCAGCTGGACATCATCCAAAAAACATATTACCATATTAAAAACCAGACCATTGCACTTGTCAAACTAATAAAACAATCTCTGGGGAGTTGAGGGGAGGCGAGGGGTGATAATGATGGGATTGAATATGGCCTTAAAAAGCCAAAAAAACAGGCGTGTTTCTTCTCTGATGTCCGTGAACAGTCCGGGGCAGTCCTGTGATGTTCGTGAACATATTAGGTGTTCGGGGGCTTCTTTGCCTATTTGAGCATTACAGGGTTGGTGAAAAGCAGTTTTCTGGATGGCTTATAACTTTGGTGCCACTGAATGAAATGTGGAATTGTATTCAAGATCTGATTCTGAATGGTTTTGAAAAGTGTGGTGCTGTTTTGTCAATAGGGAACACAATTAGAGAGGGGGGCAAAATATTGTGAAGGCTTATAAATGTGACACCATTTGACTAATCTGCACAAAAGGTTGGAAAAAGATTTTAGATCTAGATATAAATGTTTTAGATGGTGTATAACTTAGTTGCCATTTGACGAATGTGGACACAAGTTTTCAGAAAGATTAGAGACCCAACCTTGAATGCTTGAATGGATTTTGTCAAGTGGGGGCTAAGTTATATGATAATTGTATGATAATTGTATGTATGTATATTTTGACACTTTTGAAAAAATAACATACAGCGGATTTCCAGCAAACTCATGTAAGCAGCATTGAAAAGGGCCTGAAAGCATGGTTTTGCAAATGTGTCTGTGTTTTATTTTTGAAAAGTGTGATAATGTAAGTAAATAAAATAGTGATATTGCTTTCGGAGACTGAGGTATACCCTGTGGCCATGGGTAGTGGCCAGGTTGACTGGGTCATGGCATAAGGTCATGACCCGGACAATCTGACTACTGGCGATGACCAATGGGGATAGTGTGATCATGTCCACCAGGGCACAGTGGAAAGGGATTAGGGGCTCTATACAGAGCTCTGCCTTCCCTTTCCATGGTGGCCATCTTGGAAAAAGATTTTCGCTCCTACAGTTGGACGCTGCGTGTGTCCCAGTGTAGGAAGAAACATCATTTTTTTGTAGCAACCCGGGTTACCGCTTTGACCACCTGGGGTGCTAATGGCCTTCATCCCTCATTGTAGGGGCTGGAATGGTAGATAATGGTCCAGAGTCCTTGTTATCTCCCCTCACTTTGGACAGGCCAATAACTTGAGCTGTCAGGCTGTTATCCCCCGTTCAAGTACCTGGAACAGGGGACAAACGCCACATTATTCATATTAGCATAACAGAAAATGCTAATTGCAATGTTGGAAAATCTTATTGAGTCTATGTACTGAGAAATATAAAGTAGATGGAGTCTATAAGATTTTTTTTTTTGTTTGATTTTTTAACTGTGAAGGATGATTCCTAAAGGAACCTTTTTTTGTTGTTTTTTTATTATATTTTTTTGCAGGAGAGGTTAGAACGTAAGGTAAGGAGGGAAATGAGGAGGGGCAGGTGGATAAGGGAAGATGCTGCGCATGTGAATCATCTAAGGTAGGAGGCAATGTTTTTCAAGCTCTTTGATTGCAGCTTTAAAAGCATTTAAAAAATACTCCCACTTTCAGAGTGGTGTGGTGCAGTATATAAAAAGGACTGTTGTCTTTAAAAGATATGATCACAGCCTCTTTTATTGTAAGGTAGCTGGTGGGATTTTGAGTCCCACAGAAGTAGGTTGTGTGGTTACAGTACTGGTCGAGGAAGATGAGATGGAGAAAGACAGCCTACTACTCGCTAAGAAAGGAAAAACAGACTTTCCGATAGCACTGTGGTGGTTGGATTGGGTCTGGTGGCTCATGTAGGTGCCCCATAGGAGTACTGTTCAGGGAGTCTGCGACTGAATCACCATTTCACTTGGATAGCTGTATCCTTTGGTACATTCCCAACAGTGGTAACAAACTGCCACATCTATGATTTTCTCTTGGTGTTAGAGGTGGGCATTTCCTCTACCTCATCTCCTTTTCCCTCGTCATTGTCTTTGGAAGTACTGTGCTTTTTTTGTTGTGCAGGTCCTCCAGCTGGTGGTGGCTCTTGTGGAGGAGGGTTGGCCAGTAGCTGATACTATTTATGTGAGCTCGTGGTCACATGACATTGTTTGTAAGGTCCATGATGATTTCAGACGTTTGCAAATTGCGACGGATACAAAAATAGTGGAAAAAGTAGCAAAACATGTATAGAATTGTTAAACATGATGCTAGAAGGTGGGAAATGGCAGAGTTTTTAGGTGAACTTTGTAGATTGGACACTAATTTTGCTATGCTGTGGTAAGTATGATAATAATAAATTGTAGGAAATTAACATGCACCGGTAAAAGCCCATGAAATTCACTGAAAAAAACTTTGGTAAAGGGACATTGTGCTTAAGTTGCACTAATAAAAACCTATGAAATGCACTGCAAACACTTTGTTAAAGGGACATTATGGTTAAGTTGCACTCATAAAAACCTATGAGATACACTGAAAACACTTTGTTAAAGGGACATTATGGTTAAGTTGCACTCATAAAAACCTATGGAATACATTGAAAACACTTTGTTAAAGGGACGTTATCGTTATTTTGCACTAACAAAAACCCATGAAATTCAGAGAAAAATGTTGTTAAAGGGACATTATGGTCATAAGTAAAACTGAAAACCCCTTGAAAGTCACCAATTGTGGTACCCTAAGCAAACATAACTCGTGCCACCTCTGTGCACTGCTAGGTCTAACACCCAAGACATTAAAGATGTCAACAGAAGTGTCCCTTTAACAATGTTTTTTGTAACATCCAGGTCTTTATAGGATGCCTGGCATGGAAAGGGGACTATGGAGACCGTGGACAATCGTGATGTCTGTAGTCTTCTCAGTCTCCTATCCATGCCAAGCATCCTAAAAAGACCTGGATGTGGCATGTGCTGTCTGCAGACAGATCGTCCAATTGAAGGGGGTCAGGAGGTTTACACTTAATTTAAACATGTTACTGTACAATGGTTGCTCTTAAAAGAGCCCTTAGTTTCAATTTGTGTAATGTTTGTCTGATTTTGTTTTCCTAAAACGTATTTCAAATGGTTTTATATACAGTGTACATCTTTTTCACATAAACTTTATCAGTGCGTTTTGAATATTTACAAGAAACATCTGATTCCCACAATCAATAAAAGAAAAACATCACTCTAAAAATTGCACCATCCACGTTGATATTTTCATTTTCAAAAGATGCCATGCCCACACCATTCAAAAAAACACCTACACCTTTGTTTACAAGGTGCCTACCATGTTCTAGTTGTGCACAAAACACATTTGGGCATCTCCACACTTCCCTGGGATATATTTCTGAAAACATAACCTTTGCACAGCGAAATAGTTCCATTAAGCCTCGGAACATATCTTTTACTCCAACAATAATATGTGGGCATTGAAAGTGAGCCATAGTCTTACAAAATTATATTAAACTCACCCAGTTTAGCCCAGACAATGTATATCAGCACACCTCCACTCCCTCCAAACCAATAGTACCAGAGATGCCACACAACTCAGTGTACCTTTTCAAATTATTCCCCCAACAATCTCCCACCATCCACACAGTGAGCTTTTTTTAGCACTAGCCACATCCATCCACCATACACACAACAATCAAAACACCTACTACCCTCTCTTCCTGTAAACCACAACCAGAACACCTCATTGGCCAATTCCCACAGTTCCATGCCAGACATCCTTGAGGCCACTCAAAAGGGTGGGGGGAATTAAATGCAATTTAGGTTGTTTAATCTTTAGTGGTGGCTCTGAACAGAAACATATTGTTTGTTTGGGTTTTCTTTTATGCAGTACTGTACACTCTACATCTTCCTTTACCTTTACAATATCCTTACAGGAACTTCTTGAATGCATTCCTTAGATTGTGAAGGAAAATTGCATTTCCAAAATCTGTGAATTGAACTCCATCTTCACAAACACATTTCACACCATCAGAACTTATATTATCATTCTCAGAAATTGACATTCCTGCAGCATATTGAAAAGCAGATAGAGCGTTATTGACAAGCTGCCTTGATTCTTCAATTTGTGGACTGAAAATGTGTGTTGGACATCTCCATGTTGGCCTATGATTTATTTCAGAAAAAATAATCTTAGCAGAAGGAAAGAGTAGCGTTAGGCTTTTAAAAGAAATCGTTCAGGGCAAATTGCAATGCCACTGGAGTCACAAATCCCAAACTGTCTCCTTCACAATGCATAATCACAATGTCTGGAAATGTAAAGTGAGCCATACTCGCACAGAATGAATGCAAGCTTGCCCAGCTTAAGCCACTAACTTCATGCCAGAAAACTTCCACTTCTGGCAATCCAATGTTTCCAAGGATGCAATGACTTCCAGCATATACTTTCAATTTCTGAATTGAAGAGTCCCCCATAATCCACACAGTCTGCCTTCTCAAACACAAATCCATAGCCATTGTCACTGCTCTCAAAGCTCCTGCAAACAAAACTCCTACTACACTCTCTTCCTGTACACCAAACCAAGCAAACCTGATTGGCTAATGCCCACAGTCCCCTTTCCATGCCAGGCATCCTCAAAAGACCTGGATGTGACATGTGCCATCCACAGACTACCACAGTGGCCACAGACCCCATAGCACATGGGGCAGTCCTTCTGCCCTTTGCACATTCATGTTCTCAACACTCCCTCATTGGCTGCTTTCAAACCTCTACACCTAATCCTGTCATCTCACTTCAACTATTCAGATGTACACTTGGACTCTCAGAGTACATAGCTCCTGTTAATGAAAGCTGCATCAAAAACGACTATCTATCTGTCCAAGATTTCTATTTATAGATTCAACAGCATCACCATCTAAGAAAACATAGTACAGGTTTGCTTATATTTTTTTTAAAATGTCTTCAACTGTGTTTGCAGCACATGCATACATCTCAACATTATCCATTCCAATTTATAGGTGCTTCTTAAGTCTTTCTTTTTCCTTTGCATTCTGTCACTTCCAATTCCACTTCTCCTATCATAAAAACTCAAACTACAACTCCCGGAATGCAAAGAAAAAAACATGACTGAACTTCAAGATTCAAAACTGTGACATGTATATCAAATAAACATAGAAAATACTGTACTTTTCAAAACATTTTTTGGAAGCAATTTTAAGAAATTTGAAATATCTGCATTTACAGAAGCACTGTATCACTTTTTCATAAAAGAAAGTAAAAGCAGATAAAATAGATTTGAACACATGTTGTAATTGCCACTCAGTGTGTGCCAGTTTAATATATTGAAAATTTGAAAATACATGTATACTTCCTAACATAACCCATTCCAATCTTCAGCTGCATATGCCGTCCTACTTTTTTCTCTACATTCTGTGACTTGTACTCCAACTTTCACAATGGGAAAAGTGGAACTACCAGTCCCAGAACACAAACAAAAAATCTAGCACAACATAAACACCTACAGATTAGAATGCATCATGTTGGCATCTATTCATATACTCCTAACATATTAAACTTGCACACACCAACTGACATTTAAAAGTGTATTACAAATCTATTCCATCAACTTTTCTTCTCTTTTACACAATGTTACAGAGCTTCTATAAATGCACATACGCATTTCTTAACTTTCATTAACAGGCTCCTAAACCCAACAATTTTTAACCATCCAACAATGTTTTACCCACCAGGCCTCCGTCCTAGTAGTGTCAATATAGAGACCTTTTCAAAATTCTGTGATGGTGAATGGATTCACACAAGTGGTACAGAACCATACTTCAATGAATAATGGTCAAGGGTATGAAATGGAACAAACCATTATGGAAAAAAGAAACCCTTATAGAAAACAAGTCCTGAACAAACTTTGAACCAAATGTTCCTTTCATCCAAACAGACCAACCAGTGTACCCAATTGCCATGTAGCTCAATTATGAATGTACTCCAACAATCCTTTAAATCTTTGTCAATTTCTCAATCACTATGTGAAACTAAAAGACAAAAGTGAAATAAAAATTTCACAAACCATAGACTCCTGTCCAGTGCACAGCCACACTGGTCTGTGAGGACATTCATTAGCCTGCATTTTAGGAACTGCTTGCAAAAGCACTTTCCACCACATCAAAATGTTAGCGACACACCATCCTACTATACTGAATCTTGTGCATTGACTATACTATGCAAAAAGTCCTGCTCTAGAAGTGCAAAATTTAAATAACATTCTCCTACATGGAACAGCCAAAGAACTTGAACCTTAGAGCCCCTTTTATCAAGGTAACATGTCATACTATGGATGGGACAGAGAATAACTCCTCAAACTAAATAATAAGACAGGCAAATAACTCTGTTTTAATATCAATTGTCTAAAACAGGGAGTACAACGGACATCAACACATCTATTTAGCGGTTTATCATAAGTGGCGTAATACTACATGGAGAATTAAGAAAACCTATGGGTGACTTTGGTTGGCTCAAGCGGAATGTCTACAGTCAGGTGGGCACTCATTCCTTCCCCTAGTGCAAGTCATAGTGCAAGTCATCTTCAATAGTAATTAGAAACACAACACTTCATTGGCTCTTAAACTATAAGGCTCTTTGTTATAGAGCCATCTACAATTGTTGGCACTCTTGTATCATTGTGGAACATTCGATGCTCTAGCAGCATGTAAGCTGGTACCCCAGGTGCTGGTGGGTGAACTTGGCTGTATCTCCCTACCCAATTAGCCTGAAAACTCTCATCTCGTATGCCATATGCCTTTCATATTGTCTTTGATCTCGGCCTTGTAGTAGCTTCTCGTCTCTGGGAATATAAGGGAGTGTAAGCACTTGCTATCTTCAATCTGGTGCACCATCGTCTATTTTCATCTTCTGCTCACATGATCAGAGACTGTGAATTTGCTCATATTATGGTATTAACAGGTCTTTAATAAAGAAACTTGACACTCATCGTGTTCTCTCCTTGCAACTTATGAAGGGATCCCTTGGCTTCTCACGTTTTTCCGTTCTTCGCAGCTGATAACCAGTTCTTGGCTGATTTCAGTCTTTGACATCCAGCCAGGCAGCCTCTTTGGTCTTGTTTTGAATTTGAGCCTATTTGTTACTGCGACACACGTAGCTTCCAATCTGTCTTCTTTCATGGAGACTCGCTTACTAAAATGTGTCATCCAATGTCCAGAACTCTATATACATATATGTTGGCGATACTGCCTGCAGTTTACATACTGTGTATAGCCAACCTTAAGAATACATAGTCTACTTGCATTGCAGCATCTGTACAATTGTATAATGGCTTGTGTTTTCTGCAGTGCTCTTCACACATGCAATCTTCATTCCACACATGAAAGTCTTCTTAATTCTTTACTTCGTCATCAGATTCTATATCACCTATGCATTCTCTTCTCTGGTCATCCTTCTTGACGCGTCATTCATATCTGTTGTGACGTCATCAGCTTCTTCTTTCCACATCTTCATACTTCTTCCAGCGTTCCTTTCAGGAGAACATCAGTCTTACGGGAGTGCTTCTCAAAGGATATCTTGTCTCAAATATTCTTCATGATATAGGTACCATTACTAGCATTGCACATGTCGCAATTTCCGGTTTCCATTATATAGGCAAAATAGGGGCGGGACATCCTGTAGAGGCATTCGGCTGCTCCTCTAGAAACTCCTTCAAGAAATAGAGCACATCCAACATAAATACTTTGGAACTGAATGTGACTTAGAAAATTATGTACATTTAGAAACTTTACTGAAAAGCTCATAAACAACGTCCTAATAAAGACATACAAAAAAGAAATAGCTAAGTTTCAAAACACATCTTCTTAAATACAAGACCAAATATGTGCCTTTTGTTACAGAACATTTTATAAAAGAGCACAAGAATAGGAGATTTAGCCTACAAAATAGAAGACAATGAAGAATCCCAATGGTTCCAATTAACTTTATGTCTAATTGCAAAAGTGAAATAAAAAATAACGGACTCCTCAAGAGTATGCACATACTTCAACACAAAGATTGACAACAACCAAATGCCATCACATGCTATCACTAATAACTTTTAAAGAAATATTCCCACATCCAAAATTCTCCAACAGCTTAACTTGTATGTGATCATTATACTACAAATAGTGCACCCATTTCAAGCTATAATATGCCTTCAACCAATATCAGCCAAATTACTTCCATCCGAGTTACTAAAGGGCATCCATGTCAAAGTAGTATATTTACCTTTAGATCTAAAAGAAAATGTTCAAACTCTAGGAGTACAATGACCAATAGATCAATCATTGGTTGTTCTTGTTAATGGCATGCCAACACAAAATATTTTTTTGGGCAACAACTAATCCACTTAAACAATGTTAGACAAGCCCTACCTAAAAGAAAACAATGAGTACTACAAATATATATATACACATAGAGTAATACTTAGGAGGAACTACCCACATTATTCAAGAGTCACCAGCAACTGGCTAATTTGAACGTGTAGATGCTGTACTGCAGCCAATATTTTACACCATTATATAATTCAGCCACTACACTCCAAAGACACAATTGACAATGAATTAGAAACATATCAAGCCAAATGATCCCAAATGAGCACATGGGAATAACGTTTAGAAGCCAATCTTTTCCTGATGAAATGCCACACAAATTAGTGCATCAGAATATCGCTCTTTACAAATGTATTCTCTAGATTCAAGAGTCAGACAAAATGTCAAATACATTTTCCAACTCCCCTTTAAAAGTGAACTAGCAATTCTATGTTAACAGAGTTGCTCACACATTAAAAACAGGCTCTAATTTTTAAAACATATCCACTGCACAACTGCTTCAAAAAATAAAAGACAAGGATGAAGTTTTGCAGTCAAGTATGACAAATTTCTCGCCAAACATGTGTGGTACAAAAGAATAATTCTGACATATCGCTGATGTACATTTTATGCTAAGGAATCTAGGCCCACCCACCTGGTTTGTTACTTTAAGTTGTGCAGAGTATGCATGGGATGACTTGCACGACTTCTTAGGCACTGCAAACCAAAATAAAGATGGAATAGATATAAAAACACCAGAACGCTGTTCTCTTGATGCTTTTGTGGATAAAAACACTCCCAAATGTGGCCAGGATAGTGATGCTACTTTTTTTACAGTTTATTGAAAAATACAATACCTCAGACATACCTTCAGAAACCACAGATTGTGACCTACAAGCATAAGTGTTAGGCTTCCAAAAACAAAAATATGGCAAATACTGCTGATGTAGATATAAAAACAAAGGGGAATACTGTACCCAGAGTGAAAGACACATTCCCTAAAAATACATACACCATTAAAAGGGACAAAGCATCCAAGTACATCCATGATTACAATCCTATTATTGCCCTCTTGTGGAATGCAAACATAGACATTACATATAATTCTATTGCAGTTGTAAGATATGTCACAGCAAAGCTGAGAAAACGGTATCCAGGCATTGCATCAAATACATAGTTTCGAATGCAAATGCTTTGAAAAAAAGGCATCAAAAATGCATTTTTTGTAGGTATTTTTTTCTTTTACTATAATGGGTTTTAAGGGGTAGAAATACAAGGGTTGGGGGACCCCCCCATAAAAAATGTTTTTCAAAGGTTTTGCATTTGATGCTTTTGCATTCGATGCAATCACTAGGAACAGAGAAAAGAGAGTGCTAAAATACCTCTGCAATGACATATCATCTGACAAAACACTATCAAAGAAAATGTACAGTTTCAGTATAAAAATGCCCTCCAATAGAGAATGTGGTTGCTACGAAGCTGCAGACTGCTTAACAGGTACAGCCCTATATGGCAACTCTGGGCACATTGGCTGATCCTTGGATTAGCTTCATCCCAAAAAAGAGAACTAAATTCCTACCAAGAGATAGAAAACATAGCCACAAATGATCCCAACAGCCAGATATTTAAAATAATAATAATAATAATAATAATAATAATAATAATAATAATAATAATAATAATAATAATAATTGATGCAATAATTTACGACATTGCCTAAAACTACAACTCCAAAAACAATGTCACACCAAATGAGACACCTGGCAAATTTGCAGTCCCAACTTGTGAAGAAAGCCTAGTGAAATTCACCAAACCCAGTCTAATTAATCACATTAAGTTATTTAAATCTCCATAACACAGAGAACGGTATTACATGACGATACTCTAACTTTTTAAACCTTGGAGAAAAGAAAAAGATTTGGTGACTATGACTCATTTGAAGCCGCATTAAAAAAATATGACAGCAATATAAAAAATGCCAATTTCAATCAATACAAACAAATGTTGGACAATGAATGCCAACAAGAGGAAGACATTGACACTCAACTAGACACTCCTGAGGCCAGTCAACCTTCCTTTACAGGAAACCAAGACCCACTTGGAGAACCACTCATTCTAAATGAAGCAGAAATAGCCATGACCCAGGTAGAAAATACCATGTATCAATATAAACAATCTGAGGAAGCCCTGTCAGTGCTGGAATCACAGCTAAATGATGAACAACTCACCATTTATCTAGAAGTCACTCAAGAAACTGAACATAGTTTTAAACATGAAACTAAAACATGTAACTTTAAACATTATAAGCCTTTGATCCTGTATGTATGTGGTAAAGCTGGTTGTGCTAAAACATTTTTAATAAAAAAATCAGTACATTTCTATAAACATAACAAACAACAACATTTTGGGTGTAGTAACAGCCCCCATAGGTTTAGCAGCTGTCTACAATTTAGGAGGTGTAACTTTACATCAACTACTACTCCTCCCCATAGAACACCAAAACAAATAAGAGTACTACAAATTATCAGCTAAAGCTGCTACTAAAGTATGCAGAATTTCAAAACAAATGAAAGTGCTCCTGATAGTTGAAGTAGATATGGTACACAACCTCATGTTGACTTTTATTCACCTCAGAATGCAAGAGGTCCTAAAAACCAACTACAAAGAACTGTTTGGAGGAAAACATATTATTCTTTTTGGAGACTGCCTACAGATTACACCAGTGAAAGGTCAACCTATTTTCAAATCATTAGGGCACAATCAATGCTATAATACCATCAGCAGCATTGGCAACATTTTCACTATAGAGAACTAACTCAAAGCATGCACAAGTTTGCATACCTCACATATGCTAACATTCAATAAAGCATTAGAACTGATCTGCTTACTAAAGATACAAAATTCATCTTAAATAGTGGACTAATCCATGAGCTATATGGATGAAATACATCTGCTCCTAATGTCATGGAACAGTTAATGCAACTAAATAAAAAATGTATGTCCTTCATGCCAACAATTGCAAGTTGTACTCAATTCAAAAATGTTAAAAAAAGAAATGCAACCCATACTGCATATGGAGTGCACGGCATGACACCGCCTATGTGTCAACAAGCAACAGCATGACTAAATAGCTTAGAAAAATGTATCTCCGACACAGCTGAATTGGAGAAAATATTGACTTTGGGCCTCATTACGAGGCGGGCAGTAAGGGATTACTGCACCGGTAAGGGCACCAGTGCCGGTAATCCCTTACCGCCCTATTACTAGTTCTCTTTGCGGGTCCTCCCTTAATGCCTGGTTTTTCCAGGCGTTATGGACAGGACCCACAAAGGGACTTTAGAGCTAATAACGGTACCGTAAATTGCGGTACTGTTATTGGTGCCTTCCACATTCCCATTGAGCCCTATGGGGAAGGGCCCTGGTGAATGGGGAATTACCGGTCCCGCCAACCTTGGAATGGACTGGTAATTGCTCCATTCACCAGGGCGGAGTCGGTAAGGATTTGGAGGCAGCTATGGTGCTAATAGCGCCATGGTTACCTTCAACCTTGTAATGAGGCCCTTTGTGTCTAAACTACAAAGTCATTCTAAAACATAACCTTGAAGTAGAACATGGTTTAGTGAATGTAGCAAATAGTACAGTTGTTGGATTCCAAACATGTCCACATGACAACAACATTCAGTTTGTCATCATCCAATTTGGCAAACTTGATGAAGTTAAAATAAATTGGCTGGACAAAAGCACATTTCCTTCTTTTCAACGACACATTGGAAATGTTCTCTATCTCTTGCATACGCTGTCACTATTCACAAATCACAAGGTCTAACCCTAGATCAAGCATTGAATGACATTGGCAGCACAGTCCTTAAAGAAGGTATGAATTACTTGGCACTTTCACGACTGCGTACACTCAATGGTCTATTTCTATTTAATTTTGATGCAAACATAGTCAATGCTGACATTCTGTGCATCCTGGAAAACAGCAGGCAATGACCCCTATACCACATCTAGATATGCACCCTGTATCTCAAAAAAGAAACCTCTTAAAAGACAAATAATAGAAACAGAAGCTTAAGCAGAACTCCTAACAATTCCGCTGAAAAAACATGGACCAACTTCTTATGCATCAAACAATACAACCACAAAACTGTCTAGTACAAAGTCAACTGCATATCCATCAGAAAGGAAAGACACAAATATCTCTTCTCCAGGATGATCTGCAGGCCCGTCAAATGATCCAAAAACATAATTCTCTGGTCCATTTAAATTCAGAAGCACAACTGGAGTACATTGTTATGCTAATGTGACAATTCATCTTCTCTTTCAATTACCATCAATTGTTCACAACATTTACTTGAACAGCTCGGACCAGTTGTGTTTGCAAATGTGTGTCCTTCACAGAAATGCCACAAATAATCCTGACAGCACTTACAGTGTCTCAGGTATAAGGCAAGAATTGGACTACTGTGCGGGAATGGTCACTTTTACCATAACCATACAGGAGGATCCACAATAATTCCTAAAGCACTTACCACAAGTACTGGAAACAAAAACAGCCCTATAAATGAAATCTTGCTTATTTCATACACGTTGAAACATACATGCACTCTCTGCAATCATGTTTCGCAAGACCACATCCCTAATGAACTATTTCTATATGTATCCATACCAAATTCTGAATCCATTCCATTTCACCAGCTTTTGCAGAAAGCAAATCATGGCATATTATGTTCTTTTTACAATTCAGACAATCGTTCTACCATACAAATAAACTCACATAGCCAAAATGTCATACTAATGCTTTTAAGGTACGATTCAGATAGTACCAAAAATAACTGTAAGCTTACAGGTTTCACTCACAGCCTAGTATCTCTTGGAAAACCTTCACAACAGTTTGGTATAGCCATAACCATTTCAGGATACCGCACTGCATATGCCAAAAAATGTGGTTGGTTTGAATGTAACAATACCTCTGTTACTCCAAAACATGGGTTAATAGCAAATTCAACAAATGCCTGCTTAATTAATATTCCTTAAACACAAATGTAGTCACTAAACTATAGCAAAATTAACAGTTAGAATTCACCAGCAGGTATCTAACTACATCCATAATACTACAATAGCACTTTTGAAAGACAATCTATTTAGAACATGTCAACAGGTTTCTAACTACTTGAAAAACACCCTTCATTTCAAAGCACTTTAGATACACTATCTCAATTCTTATATGTCAAAACATCTTCTAACCTCTAATATAGTTGTAATACGGCATGAGGTATCTAATTATTTTGAGCATTCCCTTAATCACAATATACTTCAGACAAACATACTATCACCCTTACACTCACATAACTTTGATCAGTTTTTTTTTTTTTTAATCCAGTGCAGACTGGACCAATGGCCCAATAATTATTTAATGTCAAAACAACAGCAGTGTGTCATACACTAATGCTGTATCAAACAGAGTACTTAGAATGTCCTGTTTATGAGGGTTTAAAAAAGTGTATACAACTACATCTTTTGAAGTATTCAGCTTAAACAATTGTACTGTTTTCTTTTCCATAGACAATATACAAGGGATTCCTGCTTCATAAGGCTACAATACTAAGTAACCACAGCAAGTATAATCAAATACATTTTATATGAGCACTATCCTCGATTGTACTACGATCATAAGTACCATATACAGTTCAGTTACATCATTCCTCCATATTACTAACATTTTTTACTCCTACTACATTACCTACAATTACTATACACGTATTGCTACCATGGTCATTTTGACCATACTCCTACTACATTACCTATTATTACTATACACATATTACTACTGTGTTGATTGTGCCCAGTGCACAAATGGCCTCAAACACAACAATACAATGAACTATGTTAGAAGTACATACCATAGACCATCCAACAATAAAACTCAAACTGAACCCCCTGCGACCAAAATGATGTCTGCGGACACCAAACTTGACTGTAGACTTGGCAGCATTTCCAAACCCTTTTTGCACATTTAAAAAAAGCTCCACATTACCTTCATTCCATTTCCCTACCATTTCTATGCCCTTTACCAGCCATCAATTAACCCCAAATGTCTTTTCCAAGCTGCCTGTTCATGGCGCTTTCCTCGAACTACAGCCTTGTCCGCGGGCAGCCCAGCACCTGCCCGGCCTTTTGCAACCTACACAAATAGCCCCATATCATATTGTTTCAACTCCTCCACCCTTCCTGGCCCCTATTTCCACCACCAAATGACCCAAAATAGGTTTTCCAGACGTTTTCCCCACCGCAATGTCCGTGGTTAGCTGTGCCTGTCCGCATATCCAACATGGCAGGCATTTCCAAAAATATGACACATCTCTCACTCTCCACCATCCAGTCAGTAGGTGCTTCCAATGTCCACTTTGCATAACCATTGAATTGCTTTGTAACCACCATTTAACATTTAGGTGGGATTATATATTCTGTAAAAATCTCAATTGACTTTTTAGAAGTGCCACTCCAATGTATAGACCTGTATAAACCTCACATAAACTCAACAATAATCTATTACCTATATGGCAGGAATATGACTATAAATTGTAAAATGGACATAAGTACAATCTAATCAATGTATCTAATTAATGCACCCTAAAAACTCTTAAATTGATTTTCTTTATATTTTTGAATTCCATTCTAACATTTTCTAGGAAGGGCTTTTGATGTGTATGCAATACTCCATGCAGCAGTTGCCAACATCATTACTTCAGTAGTGCTTGGACACCGCTTCGACTACGATAACCCTACGTTAGTGATGCTCTCAAAGCTGGTGTCTGACAACCTGAGGTTGATAGGAAGCCCAATGGTCAATGTAAGTATGCTGCCAAATGTATAGAAAACATGCATGTGTGCATTATAGGAAACACAGTGATGATTTTGAATGCACCGCGCTTCACTGCTGTGTATGGAAGACAAGGAATCCAGTGCATTTGGTCAGACACACACTATGCTATTGCTGAATTGCATCTGGAGAGTACCTATCAATACTCACTTCATCTAAGTTTCAATGTTTTTTCAAAATGCTTTGCCGCTACTGAGGACATGCATTTTTAAAGAAGTTTTTTTCTTTTGCTTTATAAACTTTCCATTTGGGTTCTGGTTCTTGGTTTAATAGCACAATTGAAATATACTTCAATGAATATACATGTTTGTTTCTTTCGGTTAAAGCCGTTAGAAAGCAAACCTTGGTGCTTGTTAATAAAGATTTTCACAAACAGACTGAGTGTGCAGAATTTAACCAAAGTTTTGCTCACAGAAATTCCCAGACACAAGGACCCAAACCTAGCACAGGAAGGCCACAGGAAGCTAACCCTTTCTCTTATTATTAAGAGATGCAATAACTTCACACATTAAAGATGTAAGGGAGTAAGATACTTCAGAGCTTGGCTTTAATTATATTTATTTTACAGAACAGTCCTTCATGCTAGATCTCCTCATAGGTGGTATTACCCACATTAATGGAACTAATTTGATCGATTTATTTGCCACCAAGTTTAAAACATGCAAATGCAGGCTGGCTCAGTGTGAGAGCATGCATTTAAGCAAGAAGCTATAAACCAAATTACCCTTTGCAATGGTAGAAGGGTGTGCAACTGAATTTTGGAAAGTGTGGCATTTATCTAACAGTTTAGGTTCACTACTCTAGATTATGTTGGAGTCTCTTCTGCAGGAAGCTGTAAAGGTTAGGACTGTAATTGTCTCCCTGGCTTGAATAGTTGGTTGCTTGAGCTATTTCGTACGAATGTTATTTTATTAAGTTACAGTAGATTATAAAAACGTTTATAGTTTACAGAACCTAATATTACTAAACACTTATCCATCATGTCTCCTCTTCCCCTCCTTTACCAACTACCCCATGTTCTCCTCTGGCATACTTATATACATGTATAGCACTTGGAGCCTACACTCCTGTCAGCTGGCTGAGCAAATCCAGTGCTCTCCCTCGGATTGTTTCTTGCAAACTAATCTAGTGAACACCCCCACACTACAAGGTCTGCTTGAGTCCATGAAGAAACCATATATCATCTAACTACATCTAGAACCATGCTTCATTGATTCGAGATATTGCCATCACAATACAACTCTTCTCTAATCCGAGCTGTACTCTCCTGAGCCTAACACGCATGCTTTCCCCTTCCACTCAACCCAATTATTTTTCTTCTGTTTTTGGTCATTCTATTATCAGAGTTTCCCTTTCCTATGACTTTCTCTATGAATATCCCCTTGATTTCCAAAGAGTAATGTCTGGTGACACCCTGGCAGGGTTCAATATGCCACCTTCGGTCAAAGCCAGGTGCCATAAGCCCACTATGGTTCTGATGTGAGCAGTGTAAATATTGGATAAAATAACATAGAAGCTCAACGGGATGAGTAAATCCCAGGCATACCCCCCTAGGGCAGTGAACACCTCGCTCTCTTCGGTGCTGCAGCCCAGAGAATACAGTTCAGTCCCATGGTAGATCCGACTGTACACATAGTTTCACTATCTTTTTCTTCTTATGCCACCCTGAGCATCTCATCTATCCTCCAACCTCTTCCCAATGTTCTACCTAACTTTGCTCCTCCCTAGCATTACTGCATGTTCTATCATACTCCTCCTTTGCCTCTCTGACATGCAAAGTGTGTTTACGGCATAATCTATGGCAGGAGGAACTATACAATTGTATGACATCATAACATAACATAATCATAGAAGGTGAGTAAAGCTGTCTTCTCATCCCTATGCTTTTCAACATCTAAATATTTGACATTTTAGACCACCTATCCGTGATGTCGACATATTCCACCTATCGGGGGATACAAATTATATTAAAACCATTCACCTTGGCCTGTATAATAATTAAATCAAAGAGGTCTGGGCCTGCATGCAGTTATAACTATTGCCGGTGTAAATACTATTTACTGCTAGGGATTCAATATCACTCATTACAGAAGCGAATAGCCCATTATCACTGGTGGTCAAATTGCTGCAAATAGTAAATGCATTAACAAAGCTGGATATTGCATTCGCATTGATAGTCACAATAGAAAAGAAAACATTGCCTACAATTGTAATTACAACCTGAAATTAAATCTGCTCTGAGCAGGGACCTAATCAAAGGCAGCTGCCTGTAGTGAAGTGCACATCAGGTGAGCATTCAGGTAATGATATGAGTATCGAGTGCCTTAGTAATCTAGCTCCAGAAATTGATTTATTTGATGAATGACAATGTGTTGTATTTTTTAACAAAGGCATTATTTAACTTGAACATCCTATAAATATATACTACCAATGGCATTTACCTCTGCTTCTAATGCATACTTGCAATAATCTTGATGGCACTATAATTAACTACCATTGTTTGTTTTTTACCCACTATTCCACCATATATCTAAGATGTCAGCTCTATGGCCCTGGTTTTTAAAGCTTTCCAAAAACCCAATTTGATATGAACTAGGACTGACAATTCAGGTAGCTGTCAACAGGAGGAATACCATGCCTACATTCCTACATATTAAACGCTAAGTATGTGTACGCAAGCTCTGCCCTGTGTGCAATATGGCTTCTTCCAGGACATCAGCAGCTCCACCCCCATTCATAGTGCATGTCACACACTGCAGTGGCCACAGAGAGGAGGCAGAGAGCACCTTGTGCACTGCACAGGGAATGCAAAGGAGGACTAGTAGTGCAGGGAATGGAGAGGAAGGTGCGTGCAGTACAGGGCATGGCTAGGGCGTGAAACACAGGGTGCACAGTGAAGGAGGAGAACATGTAATGGCTATTACTTCACAATAGTCTTTACCTAGGCAGGTATAAGTGCCAAATCCACCAACTCCAGGCAAATTAACATAAGGCTGCCAGATCAATATATCCCCAGCACATATTGACTCCCCTTTGGAGCCCACATCAAATTGAATTCCTTTTGTATCATTCACTAAGGCTTCTGGAACCCTGGCCAACTCAATCTCATTCAAAAGACAAGCATATACTATCCTATCGGCTTTCCATATCCTCCACTCAAAACTCTGTGTTGCATCATTCCACAAGTAGACGCTTAGAGAAAAGATACTGAATTCCGATGGCCCTGCTGACTGGGAGAGTCAATGTGGACTTCAGATACACAGAAAATCATATTTACGTCCAGAAACATCTCTATTTTTTCAAAAATCCTTTACCCTTAATACTTTGTTGTAAGCTAATGTATGGTCAATATACCCCCTTGCACTTTAGGAGACCATTTACAGACCAGCGTAGGATTATTGCTTCAGGAAAGTCCCCATCTATGCACCCGTCACAATCATGCAAAATGCTCTTCTTTCCAATCGTGACACTTATTGCATTATGCAGTGCTTATTTGTACATGTACTGTAATCCTTTTCACTGCTCTTCTCGTGTATAGCTCTTGCCTGATCTGAATTTCTCCAAGTCTTGTGAAGATCAGGTGATGCCATGTACATCATCAATAAATACATAATCAAAGGGGGTATCAGGGAACCCAGACAATACCCACACACACCTGTCATAGAGACAAGGTACTACATGAAACATCCTCACCATGTCGTCCCCACATCTTCCTAAATTGGTGTAAATGATACTGCAATCAGTTCTTGAATAATATTTTCTTGCATTTATCATTTCATTATTATAGACCTTCCCTGCACCAAAGATGAAGACTCTCATTATTTATATAATGGTTTTAAAATGTTAACACATACATGAACACCATATATGTAGGTGTACACAATGCTCATCTCTGATTTCTTGAACTCATACACACATCCATGTCTCACACACACAAACACACACATGCACACACTGTTCAATCCCTACACAGTCCTTGCATTCAAACATATGTAGGTCTGGCACAACTGCAATAAGTCTACCATGACTAAATTACATTACATTGTAGCTTGAAGCCATTATGGCAAAAACAGGCAGAAAGAATGGCAGTACAATAAGTGTACTTTATTTTGTTTTACAAACCATCCTCATGCACAGTAAAGTATACAATGGGACCGGTAAAAACGGCGGGATACCGCCGGACTCGTAGTGATTTACTGGCACAAGGCTTGCCGGATTAACCGGGGCATTACAACCCTGGTAGTCCGGTAAATCCGGCGCCGGCAATTCTGTTAATCCCATTCCCGTGGGGACCACGGATGCACCGGCACCTTTAACAACAGTCCCGGTGCTTCCGTTCAACTGTGTTGGCGGGTGCCGTTCCACCCGCCAGGGTTATACCTAGTGGGCAAAACGGCCCCCGCCAGCAGTATCGTAGTTTGGCGGTCTGGAAACAATGGTGCCGGTAAGCTTACTGTACCATTGTTTCCAGACAGCCAAACCTGTAATGATGCCCAATATCTTCAGATGCAGTCAAAAGTTGCATTCGATCGTTAAAACTGTATTTCGAATAAAGTCATAAAAGCCATACAATTTCATATACAACTCCAAAATACAATCAATTAAAATTCACTACAAATAGATAAAACAACCTAAAAGAAAAATTGGAACATTAGGAGGATGTGCTAACTGTTCAAACCGATCCCTGGTTAGCTCCTAGACACCAAATAACTGCCAGCAGTATAACAAGTGAACACAGCCTATATCTTGTCAAATCAAATGAACAGATGTAAATATAATGGCGGGGGTTCACACACCAACTTGGGGGAGAGCAGGCTTGCAGCCTCCCTTATTTTCTACAGTAATCATTGACCTATGTGATTTTCTGGCCTCATTGCTTCCCTGCACCAATTACAGAACATTAGAACCATTGTTGGTCCTGGAAGCAACTAGGGTACCATGACAGCCAGATTCCCTAGAGTTTATAATGCTGGCCAGCAATTGCAGAAACTCAAAATCTCCCAAGAAATCTCTCAATGCATCCATGCAAGGTTCACACTAACAGTTTTAGTTCTTATTCTCCAAGCTCTTCGTAGGAATATCAGCAGAATTTAAGCAAATTGCTATGGCATCTGCTTAATACTTGCCATGATAGAAGTTCTGTCACAGCAGGGGGTTGTCCTTGAAATGGGTGTCACATTTTAAAGAGTCTCTGGAAGCCCTTGGCCTTGGGGCCTATTGGAGTAACCCTAGCTTAATTGCCAAAAAATCCAAAGATGTGGTCAAAAGCACCACTTTTGAAAAATTGAAGCACAATGTAGACACAAAGGCTCTTGGTTCCCCGCTTCTGGCACGTTATTAATCATTAAATCACAGGCAGGACTTGAGGATTACCTTGATTATGTTAATCCGAAGTGCGAAAGATCATTATACTTAAAGTTTTGATTTGGCACGTTGCCAATAGCATCTGTATCGTGTAAGTGGCACAACAAGGGTTCTCTGTTGTGTCCCCATGCAAACGTGCAGTAGAGGACCTAGAACACTTATTTACGTTGTGTCCTGCCACACTGTACCTGAGAAAACATCAGTCGTTCACCTCTGTTCCTCGCATCAATATTCTGCATGAAACGATGACTGAAAACATGATGTTCAACCATGGGAACATAACAAATACCTCAATAAATCTGAATTAATTTGGCAGATTAGTGCAGTTACCTTTCAAAGTCCAGAACATGTCCTTTCGTGTGAAAGATTTGCAAAGAGTTGTTAGTATAGTTCATCATATCTATTCCCAGGCATCCATGATGCGTAGACCAATGGATTGTAACACTGGAGAATGGTAACCTCATCAGCACTCCACTTACAAAGATCTCCCACCATTAAGCTCCAATAACCCAAATTGATTCTGATACAAATCAACATAAAAACGTTTTAAAATGATTAGCATTTAGCATTATGCTTGTAGTATGTATCACACCATAAACAATCAGAACAACCACACAGCTAAATCAATACAATATGCACTTACTTGTTAGCATATTTAAACAACAGAAAATATAACTGGGAATCACATAGCCACACTGTTAACTTGAACACATCATTTAAATCAATACTCAGAACTTCTAAATTAAATGTATGTACATAACTTTCAAAGTCCTCTTGGTTTTATGCATATGTCGTCAGAAACAAAAGCAGTGTGCCCTTCTTTTTTGACTGTGGAGTTTAGGCGAAATCCAGCATTACCTGATGGCAAAGAAGTTGGAGAAATGTCCCTGTTTGATGGAGTCATAACAGTAAAACGGTCTTTCCAATTCTCACATAGGCAGACAATGTACTCGACACTGTGAGTTCCTCATCAGAATGGGAGTCCTTGTTCCTTAGAGGGGACTCACTCCCAGTGAGTTCCCACTTGCCCAAACGCCAAGGGTGGGGGGTTAGCAGAGTGGGCTCCCCTCCCTAGCCTCAAAAGAAGTGGCTCCCACTAGGAGAGAAGGGACACATACCTTGGATTCATCACAATACACATTCCACACACAACACATAATTTATAACAATAAACAGATGTTAAAATACAGAACAAAGCATGACAAAATAGCCATACCACACAACAAAACTATGCCCACACAAAAAATAACCAATCCACAAAAGTAAACATATGCCAAACGTGTTACTAGACAAACATCACTTAATACATTAAAACACACCCTCATATGACGATACATTTTTGTGTATAGACTAACCTAATTTTGCATTTTTATTTTAGAAACAATGGACAACACTGTCATAATTTGTGGAGATGAATCACAGTGAAGTTAATTTACTTTTATGGCATTTCTGTTTTACAATATGCAGTGACCTATGTTTGTGTCACTGGTGCTTTGCAACACTATAGCATTTATGTTTCATTGAAATATTTACAATAAGTATTTTTTGAGACAACCATATCATTTTTTTAATACAGTTATTAATTACTGCATTGGACTTTTACATCTGCATATATACAACTGTTTAAAGTCATACATTCAAACTTTTATTTCTAAATTACACAATTGACAATACACTCATATTTACTTTTGTGGCCATATCTCATTTAAATGAAAAATGAGTCGACATACATGTACATTATGGCATGTGTACATATACACAAGGTATAATATTTCAATCACATGAATGTACATTTATGTACATTATTATGTAATGCATACACATGTTTAGGACACAGATCTGTATGTGATTGTATACCTTATACATTGTATAATACAATCAAGCAGTTCAGGCTGCACTATCATTTATGGGGTGGGACCAAGCCTTATGTGCATATGGTCTTTCCCGTGTCTACAATGCCTTGGCAGGCTGAAGAATGGTGGTCTTCAGGGTTGCCGAGAGCTGTGCCAATGGTTACAATTAATTTCCAGCCATCACCTCTTTTATTTTATTAAGCACACTGATTACATCATATATTGAAACATGTCAGATGCCGTCAGTGATAGCATCATAAGGGCAATCAGTTAGGACACCACCTATTACCTCCACAATGACATTGCTGGTAAGTTCCAGCCATAGGGAAACCGGTTTGGCTGTATTTGAAGATATTACGCCTCATTACGAGTTATCCAGTAAGTGGCACTGAGTTACTGCAAATTTTACCTCTATGCCAAATTATGAGGTTTGGTTTTGAGTGGAGGATTTACCTCCAGGAAAACCCTGGCAGTAAATCTTCCCACTCAACGCTGAAAAATTGGCAGAAATGGTGGAATTACGGCAGCAGTAATTCCGCTGCAATCATTCTGCTAAAAAGCCCCTATTGAGTCCAATGGACCCAAAATAAATGGGGGATTACCCCGCCACCACCACTTACAATCAGACATAAATTCCGCCTGACCAAGTGACATAACATTAATTCCTTAGGGCACAATTTTGGCGGATTTACTGCCGTATTTCTGCCTCACTTTTAATGAGGCCCATAGCACAGATTCAATATAACACATCATTTATGAAAGTAAAAAAACATGTGTCACGCATTGTAAATAATGTCAGCATAACTACAGAAAGTTGGCCTGCACATAGCAGTCAACAATGTCAGATGCAGTATATCAGGAGACTGCAACTTTCGGATCTCTAGAGTGTTTACATTACAATGGGCCTCATTACACGGACGGCGGTGGACCAAGGTGCTATTAGCACCTTGGTCCATGCCGGTAAAATACCGGCACCGCCTTGGAGGAAAGGGGAATTACCGCCCTATTCCAAGGTTGGTGGGCGGTAATTCCCCCCTCCCCCATTGCCCATTGCCCTTCCCCATTCCCATTTCTGCCCCATAGGGCATAGTGGGAATGGGGAAGGTGCTAATTACGGCACTGCAAATTGCAGTACTGTAATTAGCTCCCTGGTCCCTTTGCGGGTTGGTTTTTAACGCCTGCAAAAAGCAGGCGTTAAAGTCTCCAACCCGCAAAGGGACCTCGTAGTAAGGTGGTACGGGTTAACGGTCACCGGTACCATTAACGGTGACCGTTAACCCTTTCCGCCGTGTAATGAGGCCCAATGTCCTTTAGCACCACTCAGTATATGTGGTGATGCAGGATTATGGATGTCATAGTGAAATGTAGGCTCCAAACCCCAGCTCTAAAACTATTGCAACTTCCGTCCATTCAGTACATTAGTAAGTCTAGCCCTGATAACCCTGTGTCCTCACAACATGAAAGGTAACATGCCCTTACTTTTACAATTTGACATGGTCAAGACCTACTTTTGATGTATAATACTGACAGTAAGGTCTTTGTCATAGATATGTTGATTTTGGAAACTTTTTGTTCTCATGTATGTTCTATTCTTTGGTGGGGGGTGCAAAGTCATAATTGTACTACACAAATGTGTATATTTTGCATTGGGGAATGTTCTTAGAACAGAGTGATAAAGGTACTACAGCACCTCATCATGTTCCTTGGCCTTCTTCCGTCTCTGGTTACTAGTGTTCGGGAAACTGGAGTGAAGGTTACTGCCTCACTTTCCAATGAAACTCAGGTGGCTTCAATTTGTCAAGCTGACTTTTATAAACGTAAGATTCTGTGGAAAGTCTTTTATTTCTTCCCTCTCAGTGTCATGCTTCTGTTGTGGCTTCACTGGCGATGAGCACAGTTGACTATTGCAAATCATTATATCTCGCTCAACCTCTGTATTTATCCCACTGCATCAGCCAATTAATTGCAGGATTTTACGTGCAAAGCTAACACAAGCAACAACTGTAGTGCTTTTATTTGCAGCTAAACTACTGCCCCTGTTAACAGTGCAACTAACCATGGAAACAAACAATTGGGAGATTTGGATTACTGAAACTGCATGCAATAAATTACAATAAATATTGTTATATATTTTTGCAGTCTGTGTTCAAATGTATCTATTTTTGTAACTTAAAAGGCAACCCGTAAAATGGCCATTTCAGGAGATGGAAAGAGGGCGATGGAAAAGGAGATGAAAACAAATAAGAAAGAAACATCTAACAGAGGGAATTAAAATAAAAAGCAACATATATACACTTAAATATAATTTTATTTTATTTTTATGAAAAGGGGGAACTGACACTTAAAAAAGAAATACATATGACAGGTAATCAGGTATTCAGCACTTAACTTCTACCATTCCCAGGCTTAATCTCACATCTTTTTTTTCTTGCTGGTGTGTCTTCAACTGAATAAATACACTACAAGTACCCCGGAATAAAGTGTATGAAAACCTCCGATAGATGCATGGCATCAGAAATAAAAGATCCTAGGAAGACCTCTTGCTCATCCAGGTGCTGCTACTGCAGATAGGAGCACCACATCTGTAAACACTTCATGAAAAGTCTCCTTTCTGAAACTCTCTAGCATGTCTAATAACTCTAATAACAAATAGAGTGTTCCAGTGCTGCCAGTGTTTGAAGACCATGCCTGTTGCTGGCAGCACCTTTAATGGGAGGAGGTTCATTCTGCACAACCACTGCTCACAGCTACAGTAAAGATACAACATAATATATAAACCAAAAAAGACTGCCCTCCAGTATGTGCCAGACCATATTGTGCAATTTTCAATACTCATCATCTCAGGAGACTCGCCCCACATGATTTATTATAATTGATGTTCCCAGCTTTCTGACAATAAATTAGAAGGGCCACATCTTAGTGTTTTCGTGAACAATGTTACACATATTCAAATGTCCAACTGGTGATGAAAATATAAAATAACAAAAATGACAACTCTAAAAAGACAATGGGCCTCATTACCCGGTAGGCGGTGAGCCATGGCGCTATTAGCGCCATGGCTCATGCCGGTAAAATACCGGCACTGCCTTGGCGGAAAGGGGATTTACCGCCCCATTCCAAGGTTGGAGGGGCGGTAAATCCCCTTTCCGCCATTGCCCTTCCCCATTCCCATTTCTGCCCCATAGGGCTCTATGGGAATGGGGAACGCGCTAATTACGGCACCGCAATTTTGCGGTGCCGTACTTAGCTCCGAGGTCCCTTAGCGGGTTGGATTTTAACGCCTGCAAAAAGCAGGCGTTAAATCCCCCAACCCGCAAAGGGACCTCGTAGTAAGGCGGTAGGGATTTACCGGTACCGGTATTTTACCGGTACCGGTAAATCCCTACCGCCATCCGTGTAATGAGGCCCAATACCCCAAAAAATTAAGCCACCTCTCTAGAATTTCTAATAACTCTTCAAATAGAGTGTGCCAATGCTGAAAATGTGTGAAAACTCTAGCTGTTGCTAGGAGCACCTTTAATCTAAAAATACTGCAGTCCAGTATTGTCCAGACCATTTTGTCCAATTTCCAATACACATCATCCACATGATTCAAGAAGACTTGCAACAAATGACTTATCATGATTAATGTCCCCAAGCTTTGAGATCGAACATTTGAAGTCCTACCCTAGAGCTTTGTTGTGGAATGTGCAAAGTACCTCCTCTGTCTCTTTCATGGAACAGTATTTGTTAAGTTTAAAGAAGTGCCAACTCTCAGAAGTGCTATTCATGTGCATTGCCTTCTTCCTCAGTGGTAATTCATTCAGAAACCAAATGATAACATCATCACTTCTGGTACTATCGTGATCGGACATGTTGGAAATGTCCAACTGGGAAGGAATATGTAAAACAATAAAATATGACAACATTAAAAAGATGACGGGCCTCATTACGAGACTGCCGGTCCAGATACAATGGTACCGGTAAGCATGCCGTTACCGTTGTATCCCGACCAGCAAATTACATTATAAATTAGAAGGGCCAAGTCTTAGTGTTTTTTTTAACAATAGTACACGTATTCAAATGTCCAACTGGTGACAAAAATATAAAATAATAAAGAAATTACAAATCTAAAAAGAAAATGCACAAAAAATATAGCCGCTCTTTGAACCTCTCTACCATTTCTAATAACTGTTCGAATAGAGTCTTTCAGATCGCAAAACAAAGACAAGCAGCATTAGAGGAAAAGTGAGTAAAAACAATAAATAATTTAAGATGTATAGTGCCAAAAGTGCTTGCAGTTACTGAAATCCCTTTCATTAGCAAGTACCGAAAGCTAAGATAATTGTGAACTTTTTTTATGAGTGTGGTGAATATTCACACCTCAGACTTCGATGCCCGCAGATTTGACGGTTTCATACACACGGATGCCATGATATGGCCACATCAATAGATCTGAACATGTGATTGCACTGTCCATAGACACAGCTAGACAATGCCACACACAATTAAGCCACCTTTATGAACCACTCTACCATGTCTAATAACTCTTCAAATAGAGTGCTCCAATGCTACCAGTGTTTAAAAACTCTGGCTATTCCTAGCAATGGGTGGAGGTTGATTTTGCAGAACCCCTGCTCACAGCTGCAATAAACATAGCAGACCACACATAAGCCAGAAAAGACTGCAGCCCAGCATGGTCCAGACCTTCTTGTGCAATTTCCAGTACACATCATCCCAAGAGGCTTGAACCAAATACTTTCTCATATTTGATGTTCAAAAGTTTCATCCCCCATCTTGTGTTTTTATTTTCTCAGCTCTGAAATGCTGGTGTGTCGTCAACCAAATAAATACACTATTAGTACCCTGGGATGAAGGGGATGAAAACTTCCGACAGATGCATGGCATCAGAAAGAAAAAAACCCTAAGAAGACCTCTCGCTCATCCAAGTAATACTACTGCGGATAGGAGCACCACATCTGTAAACACTTCATGAAATGTCTCCTCTATGAACCTCTCTAGCATTTCTAATAACTCTTTAAATAGAGTGTTCCATTGCTGCCAGTGTTTGAAGACCCTGCCTGTTGCTAGCAGCACCTTTAATGGCGGGAAGTTGATTCTGCACAACCATTACTCACAGCTACAGTAAAGCTCTAACACCACACATAAACCAAAAAAGACTGCCCTCCAGTATGGGCCAAACCATCTCATGCAATTTTCAATACACATCATACACATCATCCCAGGAGATTTGCCCTACATGATTTATTATGATTGATGTTCCCAAGCAAGCTGACAAAACATTAGAAGAGCCACGTCTTAGCGGTTTCATGAACAATGTTACACATATTCAAATGTCTGGTGACGAAAATATAAAATAACAAAAAAGGCAACTCTAAAAAGACAATTCCACCAAAAAATTAAGCCACCTTTTTAGAATTTCTAATAACTCTTCAAATAGAGTATGCCAATGCTGCAAATATTTGAACACTCTAGCTGTTGATAACAGCCCCTTTAATAGGAGAAAGTTGATTATACACAACCACTCTACCAGTCTACTCTAAACAATGTTTAAGACGGCAGCCCACTATGGGGCAGACCATCTTTTCCAATTTCCAATATGCAACATGCACATCATTCAAGAAAACTTGCCAAATGACTTATCATGATTAATGACCCCAAGCCAAGCTTTGAGACAGAACATTTGAGGTCCCACAGAGTAGAGCTTTTTTGCAGAATGTGCAAAGTACCTAATCTCCCTCTTTCATGGAACAGTGTTTTTTTAACTTTAAAGAAGCACCAACTCTGAACAGACTTATTCATGTGAGTTGCCCTCTTCCTCAGTGGCAATGAATTCAATATCATCATCACTGCTGCTACTCTCATGATTGGACATGTTGGAAATATCCAACCGGGAAGGAATATGTAAAACAATAACAATTACAACATGAAAAAGCCAATGGGCCTCATTGCGCGGTAGGTGCTAAACCATGGTGCTATTAGCACCATGGTTCATGCCAGTAATTTACCGATTCCGCCATGGCGGAATGGGGAATTACCACCCCATTCCGAGGTTAGCGGGGCGGTAATTCCCCAAGCCACCATGGCCCTTCCCCATTCCCATTTTTGCCCCATAGGGCATAATGGGAATGGGGAAGGCGCTAATTACCGTACCGCAAATTGCGGTACCGTAATTAGCACCAAGGTCCCTTTGCGGGTCCCTACTTTAACGGCTGGTCTACACCAGCCGTCAAGGTCAGGACCCGCAAAGGGACCTCGTAGTAAGACGGTAAGGGTTAACGGTCACCGGTAGCATTACCGGTGACCGTTAACCCTTACCGCCTTCCATGCAATGAGGCCCAATGCCTTAAAGGATAAAAAAGGTAATATTAGAAGAGGTACATTGTACTTTTGCACAATATTAAACATATTCAAATGTCCACCTGGTGACAAAAATAGGAAAATAACACAAATTATAACTCTAAATATACAAATGTCACAAGAAATTAAGCCACCTCTCTAAACCGCTGTACTATTCCTAATAAAAAAATACAGTTCTCCATATCACAAAACAAACAAAAATAGAATTAGGGGAAAAAGTGAATAAAAACAGTACATAATTGCAGGGTTATATTACCAAAAGTGCTTGCAGCTACTGAAAAACACTTTATTAGCAAGTATAGAAAACAATGATAAATGTAAACATCTTGTTTTGTGGTTGTTATGATTATTTGCACCTACAGACTTCAGCGCCCGCAGATTGAACAGTGGTGTACGCACAGATGTCATGATATGGCCATGTCAATAGATCCGAACGTACGATTGCACTGCCCATAAACACAGATACACAATGCCATAAAAAATGAAGCCCCCTCTGTAAACTTCTACCATTTCTAATAACTCTCCAAATAGAGTGCTCCAGTGCTACCAGTGTTTAATATCACTGGCTTTTCTCAGCAGCACCTTTAATGGGTGGAAGTAAATTATGCACAACCACCAATCACAGCTACAGTAAAGATTTAAAACCACATATAAGCCAAAAAAAACTGCAGCCCAGTATGGTCCAGAGCACCTCATGCAATTTCCAATACACATCTTCCACATAATTACAGGATATTCGCAACAAATGATGTGTCATATTTAATGTTCCCAATCTTTCTGACAGAACATTACAAGAGCCATGTCTTAGTGTTTTCTTTAACAATGTTAGACATATTCAAATATCCAACTGGTGATGAAAATATAAAATAAAAAAAATGACAACTCTAAAAAGACAATGCCACAAACAATTAAGTCACATCTCTGGAATTTCTAATAATTCTTCAAATAGAGTGTGACAATTCTTCAGATGTTTGAAAATTCTAGCTGTTGCTAGCAGCACCTTTATTAGGTGGAATTTGATTATACACAACCACAGCTCACAACTACATTAAAAATATATGACCACATATAAATCAAAAAAGACTGCAGTTCAGTATGGGCCAGACCATCTCGTCCAATTTTCAATACACATCAGCCACATCATCCCAGGACACATGCACCAGATAATTCATCATCATTCGTGTTTGCAATTTTTGTGACAGAACTTTAAAAAAGCCACATCTTCATGTTTTCTAACTCAATCTGATTTTTACTGTCCCTGATTTCTCTTACATTTTCCATACCCTTTTTAATTGATTGTAGTTCTTTTCAAACATGAATTGTCATTTTATTTGTTTTAATGATTGCAGGATTAGTTTTATTAGTAATTGTTGTAGTGCTTCTTCTTTGATTCTTCATCATGCTACAATAACTTCTTCAACTGTTTGAATATATTTCAAATATTTTGAAACAATTGAAGATATAATACAGTTTAAAAATTATTTTGATGGTTGTATAAACAATTTATAGTAGACAGGCAATCTATATGTGTTTGTTGACTAATATTTCTTCCTTAAAGAATTATTGTTAGTCTCATTTTACATATACATAAGAGTGACATGTTGTTTTGGGAGATTGTGCTATTTTTAGGGTACATTTATTCTTCGATTAGATATTTCAAATATGCAGCACATTTTTGAATGAGAGGATTTTTATTGTTCAGAACACGTAGACATTACCAGATGGAAAAATTGGAACATGTAAAGTAGACATTAATGTCAAAATCAACAGTTCAATAAGTATTAGTTGCATTGCACTGGGGGAATCACCTACTTGACGTACAGCCAATTTCCATACACATAACACATGAGCCCCAAGTATTTTATTTTTTGTAGTACTCATGCAATTTCCAATACGCATCGTCCACATCATTTCAGGAATCATACACCACATGATTGATCATAATTAATGTTCCCACACTTTAAAACAGAACATTCGATGGGCCACTCTTCACATACATGAAAGAACTATAAAGCTCCTTTAAGAAACATGTTTTTTGCAACACATATATATGTCTGTTGTTATTAGCAGAACATGCTGGGGATGGAAATCATCTTTCAATTGCCTACGCCATAAGGCTCCACCATGATACCAGCCAAACCAAACAACCCCTATTATTCGCTCCACATACCCTGCATCCTAGTTCACTGTCCACTATGCCATAATAATGTTACAATGGCCATTGCTCATGGATTTCAACCATGGTAAGTCTCCAAATCCATGGAGAATAGGCACCAGCCATGCCGCATTGCCCAATAAGCAAATTAGAGTCAATATTTTAATTTGCCGAGGGTCAGGCCCAATACCCAGACACCAATTATATATCACTAGTTGTTCTACTACATTCTTACACTTTGGAAAAATAAAACACAGCACATATTTCCAAACACATGCCTGCAGGTCCTTGCTAATGCTCCTCACACAGGTTTGTTGTAATCTAGTCCACCAAGTTAGTCTTAACCACAAAATAAATATGTTTTCCATTCAAACCTACTGCATCGGCCATGCTGCTTCCCACAATAAGCATATTACAGTACACATTGTTCCTTGCTAAAACCTACACCCATTGCCCAGTCAGCAGAGTTATATCATTGTGTTGTTTACTTACTACACAGGACATGTTTGCAAAGCCATGATTTCCATTTCTTGCTCACCCTCCTCGTACATATTTGCTGCAATCCCATCCACCACTTCAACCTGTACCCAAGAGCACATGTTTTTCTCTTTCGAACCTAAACCAATTTCAAAACAGCCTTACCACATAGCCAGTCCCTGGTGCACACGCCCACCTTAAGCCCATTGGTCATCCCTCGTGGTCATAGCCATTATCCAGATTGCCCGGCTCTTAACCTTATGCTATGGCATGGACTATCTGGCCACTGCCACAGGTTATACCTCAATCACCACAGATGTATCACTATTTTTGGTACCTACATTATGACACTTGTCAAAAGATAACCATGCTTTTTAAATCCTTGTAAATGCCCCTTACATGACTTTGCTGGAAATCCGCCCATGTTTTATTTTTTCAAAACTGTCAAAATGTACATACACATAATAATCATATGACTTAGCCCCCACTTCACAGAATCCATTCAGACTTTGCACAAACATTCAAGGTTGGGTCTATAATCTTTCTCAAAACTTTTGGCCACATTCTTCAAACAGCAAACAAGTTATAAACCATCTAAAAACATTGAGACCGCCCTCTAATTTTGCCCACTCTTTACAAAATTCCAGCAAACTTTGCAAAAACATTTATATCTAGATCTAAAATCATTTTGCAAACTTTCCTGCAGATTTGTCAAATGGCACCACATGTGTAAGCCTTTACAATATTTTGGGACTCCCACCCCTCACACTTTACAAGACTATTCAGAATCAGATCTAGACCCTGAAATAAAAAAATAAGCATACATGCCCCGAACAGCCAAGATGTCCGTGGACATAACAGGACTGTCCAGGACTAAGTGCCCAGTAAACTGCCATTGACAGCTGCCCGTATTTCTGTAGCAAATAACAGTGCAGCAGCAAGAATATTACAAGAAAAACAGTGTTTCCTATTTAAAACTGTTGCACACATAAACTTCACATAAACCATCCCAACATTGTACAACTTCTAATTTCTGTACTAAAATAGCATTTCCTAACAGATACTGCATGTTACAGAACAGGAGTTTGCGTAGCAATACGCCCAAAGCCAAGGGAGCATTCCTGAATCTGATACTGACCAAAAGTCTTTATTGAAGCCCTTACAGTAGTCAGAACCTTTAACTATGGGCACACTAAATATCACACCGTAGCACCAAAAAAAAAGATTTCTTTAAAACAAACACATTTTATATCACCCCAAAAATCACCTTAACACACACCATAAGTTATTCAAAAAAAGCAGTGTGGATAAAATCACATTTCTACTGCTCTGTGATAAATCTTTTATGTTGAAAACAACAAGCATATGTCACGATTTTATATTGTGCTCCTCACTAAAATTCAATTTCTTTCCTAATAAACAACTTTCAATAAATATTTCCACCTATTTTCTACATATATAGCAGCAGTACTTCATTGTTAACAAATACAGCAAAAAACTAAGAAAACAACAGATCCCATTATGAACATATCATCAAATCAAACTTTCAACACAACAATGCCCAACAACTGATTAATGCCAATCATATGTTATCACAGGTAACGTGAACTGCACAGCGTGAGTTCTGCAGTGAAAATGAGAAAATTAGACAAAAAGGGGAGTTTCATACTTTCCAAAATCGAAACCACAAAAAGAGTTCTATATTGTAATAAAGATAATAAATTGGCTTACATGTTCACTGCAACCTATCACAATGAAGTACACATTAACAACGTGAACACTACCCAATTAGAAACACCAAAACACATACAAAACCTGCTCTGTGTCAAACATCGCTGCAAATATTGAACACGCTACAAAGCTCACTTGTAACCGTGGGTACATGTAAATATTTCTGCAAGTCCTAAATCAAACTAAATTGACCTTGAAACCTTCAAATCAATAAGTGAACAACCAAGGCCATGAAAAATAAACATCTGTACTGTATCATCCACATACAAATATGATTATTGCAGAGAAAATGTATATGTATAGACGCAACTTGCTCCAGCTGCAACAAATGAAATGCAGAGTAGTATTGACGCGCCGATGCAAACGCTTTTTTTAGAAGCAGCTATATAACATACCCTACTCATACAAACTACTAGAAATTCAAAATAGGAACCATTTTCACATACTGCAGATATCATGGCTGTTCAAAACTGTGTGGCTGATTGGAGACAGTTGGCTGTTGGTTCCACATTTTTCCAAAATTGTTAAGTCTGAGAAGTAGAGGGCACGCTGACGCCATACTAATTCATTATGGAGGACATTGATTTGGCGAATGTACGAGGGGTGTCCCTTACTTTAAGGATGAAACAAGACATGGGAAAACTAATGGAAATATTACCTCAAACCATCTTTATCTTTTCCAATATCACTCAGTGGCAAAAATGGAGATGGACCCCAGATTTAATGATAACATTGAAAAAACCTGTAGAAATGTTAATAAAGCAGTTTCAGCATTCATGACAGACCACAGCCAATTATGAATTGTGAACAACAACATACAGTTGGGAAATTTCCATACGCTTGACAGAGTATACCCAACCGATGAAGGAAATGCAGTGTTCCTTCATAACATCAAAACAGTACTCCTGATGTGCTACACACCATTCCTTTTAAAGACTACTCATCATACATAAATACACACATAAAATAAATAATAACTACAACACTTTTTTTACTGTAGCCGCGTCTACTGTTCATTGACTTTTACCTTAGCCACAGCTACAATAAATCAGTTAAATGGGAGACTGACTTCAAGTTTTATACTACAATCCAACTTAACTAATTACTACAGAACAACACTACACATGTACTAATGTAAAGTAACTGAAAAATAAGTATCATGAAAAAAATGCATAACAGTAAACTAGATAGGCAAAAGTTGCACACCCACACAACATAATACCATAAGTGAGAATACCCAACCAAAAATACATTGCGTGGCTCATCTAAAACTAGACTACAATTGCTCCTTTTTATATTGATTTTGTTAAGCTATTCTCTTCTATCTTTCTCCAAGGTCTCACATGTTCAAAAGTCTGACAACACACATCCAAAATAAAATAGACTCTCTAATACCTAGCAAGTTACCCCAACGTCACTGTACCTAGAAATAAAAAGTAAAAATAACACCAACCCCCCAGATTATATATCCGTGGATACTGAACTACACAAAACCTCGGCTATCTGTAGTCCTCTGTAACCTCAGATATAGATGGGAATATCAGAAAAATGGCAGAAAAAAAAATCTTTCCTACCACACCCTCTCCACCTCACCATGTGCCCCCCACATCTGTTCCAGCTCCCCCTGACTTCCCAGGTGGCCTCTTCATGTCCCCTGCCCTCTCCCTTTCACCCCACAGCACACACCGCTTTTGTGACGCATTTTGCTTTCAGATGTGGGCTACTTGAGGCTATAGCCGAGGCTACAGAAAGCTTTGTGGAGCAAACTCTGTCCCTGGACGCCCTCCAACTCCTAAATTTCTCACAGTGCTTTCTAGCCATCCCCAATCTCTACCCTGATGGCATGCGTATGTTTTTTGACCTGCATATAGCTTTTAACTGCACTTCGTGTCCCCATAACCTCTGCTGCAGCCGTGATTATCTCTTGCATCAAGAGAAAAACAAGATGGCGCTGTTTCGTTACTGAAAACCTTGACCATGCAATGCACCATGGGAGATAGTACTATCATTTCTGGGGAAGGGGACAGCCCCTTCACCATAAAATTTTAAAATAACCACAGCATGGAATAACCCCAAACCACCCATGGCGTGCAAGTCAACGCTTTTTGCTCAAGTTGTTTTGGACCTGGTCCAAATCTGTCCAGTGGTTTGGGCTGTGTGCTTTGGCAAATATTTACCTTTTTTGTCTATGGGAAAATGAATGGGAAGTAGGCTGCACTTTTGGAAAAGAAAATATTTTTGATAGTTAATAACTTTTTATTTTTTAATGAAACTTTATGAAACCTTGCAGTCTGTGGCGCCCGCAGACTTTTAATCACTTTCGGAATTTCGGCCAAATCCGTTACTCAAATCAAAAGTTATTAACAATAGAATTGTGAGGGGTTCCTATGTGTCTCTGACTCACCTTAACTATAGGGCGACTGCTGCCGCCCTATAATATATATAAGACCTTGCCACATTTTCGGTTTGTTTGCTCATCTTATGATAATATCCACCGTTGACACCTAACGGCTTGTTTAAATCAGATATTTAGCCACAGCTGAAGTACTGTGCAGAAATTCAAACACTAAAGATGTGATTATGCTGTGACATTACTGGCAAAGCTTTGTCTAAAATAAGCAGATTTCTATTAACTTTGTGATAGTGATTCAATGTGCTATGTTTAAACCAGTTATGGTTATCTATTTTGCAATCAGTTCCCATTGTTTCAAATTTGAGTTTCGTTGTCTTTTATAATATAAATATGAATTTCAATCAATCAATCAACATTTTTATTCAGATGACCCATCCATTAAACAAGCACAAGATGCATATTCATGACATTAAAAGTAAACATGAACACCATATAGCAAAAATATCATTGTCATATTACATCATTATAACATCTGTTTCAAAACAAATAAACAGAGTAGAACAGGGCAATGTTGTCTCAGATTAAAGTGTCTAAATACAAGGAGGATATTAGCCTTTCTAATATCCTTTTAAGCAGGAACAACAAAATAAAATGCTTTGGATCTTCCACCCCGTCTCTGCACACTGGGCAACTCGCTAAGTCAGAAAAACCCCTCCAGATTTCAGTGTTGTCCCCCAACAGCAGACTGTTGAACCAGGCACGGGTGATCTGGCCAATGGTCCACCGTTTTTTAAACTTAACATAAAATAAGGCTGAATGAGTCCCACTTGGCTAATAACAGCATGAGCTCTATTCGTTGGAATAGACATTACTTATTTATGTATTTTTATTTTTGCATTTGTTGCAGTACACTGGGTATCTAGGCACTGGTTATATTGTGAGACATAGAAATACAGAGAAACACAGAGTGGGGAGAGAAAACATAGAAAAAATGCAGAATAGCTAGAATACAGCTAACAAATGTGAACACAACATGTTATAGGGTGTTATGGTGTCTTAGAGTCTTGGTTCGAGGAGCAGACGGGAGGAATGGGAGACAGGTATCTGATTGTCTTAGTTGGTTAGCTCAGGGAGCCTTTAGGCAAAAAGCCAGGTTTTTATGTATTTTTTACATGTCCAGTAGGATGGTTCCTTTCTCAGGGTGATGGAGAGATTGTTCCAGAGCTTGGCGGCCATGACGGGAAAGCTCTGTCCTCCTGTAATGTTTCTTGAGAAGGTTGGTATTCTGGGAAGGTGGCTGGTCGAGGATCTTAGAGGGTATGCATGGATGGATTTCTCCACCCGGTGTGAGAGGTAGGCCAGGGCAGTGTTTGTGTTGAAATTGAGAGGGTCCTAAACTTGATCAATCCCGAGCAGGAGCCAGTGGGCATCTTTCCTGGTTTGTGTGACATGGTTGTGCTTGGACAAACCTAGGGCTGCTTGGAGGGCATTGCTTTGGATGGTTTGCAGCTTACATTCAGAGGTTCCTGCATTACAGTAATCCAGTTTGGCACAACGGTTTGTTGTGGTGAGGAATGGATTGCTGGTGTTCAGTAGTTTTGCGGTGTGGGCAGTGGAGGAGGCAATGGTGCTGACCTGGTGAGAGAGGTCAAGGGTGGCATCTGGGTAGAAGCCCAGGGTTTTGGTTGCAGAAGATGTTTTGATGCTATTGCCGTCAATGTCAAATGCTTTGTAAGCTGGGTCTATGCTGAGGAGGGTGGAGTAAGAGCCTACAATGAGGATCTCAGCTTTGTCATTGTTGAGGCACAACTGGTGGGTTATTATCCAGTTTTTGACAATGTCATAAACTGAGTTGATGGTTGAACCATCCAGGTGGTAGGAGCCAGAGAGAGGGAGGAGGATTTGTGTGTCATAGGCATGATTCATGTAGGATATGCCGAGGGCATCCATATGATCAAAAGGGGTATAGTGTAAATGTTATACAGGGTTGGGGAGATGCAGTAACCTTGTGGGTCTCCACAAGTTACTGGTGTTGGTGGTGCAGCATGATCATCCATGAAGATACAGGAAGATCTGTCTGCCAAAAGGGATCTGTTGCTGCTGGGGAGATTTTTGCTGGTGTGGTGAGGTAGTTGCAGAATGTCTGGTTCTCGACGTGGTTGAAAGCTTCTGATAGGTCCAACATGATCAGCAGGGTGAGTTTGTCTGAGTTTTTGATGTTGTCTAACTGTTTTTTAGGTCCAGTAGGGTGGTTTTGGTTCCTTGTTTTGGTCGGAAGTCTGATTGGTGGGTGACCAGGATACGGTTGTCCTCAAAGTATTGTTGGACCTGGATATAGGCTGTGCAGTCGAGGATTTTAAGGATGAAGGGTACAGTAGTGATGGGGCAATAGTTAGTGGGGATGGTGGGGTCAAAGGAGGTGATTTTCTCAAAGCGGGAGGTTCCAGGGTTCTTTCAGGGCAGTTGGCATGGTTTTTGTTGCAAAGGAGGAGTTGATGCTGGATGTGATGATGGGTATGAGTGTCTCAACACAGTCTTTAATGATAGTGGCCAGACAAGCATCTCCTTTGCATTGGGAGGGATTGAGGCCTTTGATTATATTTGTGACTTCAAGTTCCAATACCGGGTGTAAGTCAAATTGGGAGATGGGTCGACTGGTAGGCGGAGTAAGGAGTGGGGGCGACTGGTGGTGTTTTGATGAGGATGGCCAGTATCTTGGCACATATTTTTGTCTGAACGGAGCAGATTTTACCTGTGAGGGATTTGTGTAACTTGGTACACCAGGCGCTATCTATGATGAGGTCTGAGGTAGGGGGGACTGCTGACTCTAGTTCACATAGGATTGTGCAGAGTTTGTGGGTATTGGATTGTGCATAATTTATTCTGGCATTATAGCTGCTATCTTTGGCAGCGTGAATTGCTCTTTTGTAATCTTTCGCTAGGGAGGTACACAGGGCTTTGGAATCTGAGGATGAGTCGTTTCACCACGCTGTTTCGGGGGTGCGTTTCTTGGCACAGGAGGCAATGAGCTCAGGGGTGAACCAGCCTTTCTTTTTTAAAGCTTGCTTAGCTTTGCACTAAGCATGGCTAGAGTGTCAACAGCTAGAGCAATGGTGTCGTCGTATAGTTGGAACAAGGACTCTGGGTTCATGTCGGATGAGATAGTGAGGACGGAGAGGAAGGGTGTGATGCAGTCCTTGTTTGAGTTTTTGGTGCAGTGGGCTAAGTCTTTGGGTTTCATCGGAGGACAGGGGTTGGGCCTCTTGTTGTTGGGGAAGTTGAATGTGATGTGTGGTTGTGGTGGTGAGGCTGGTCAGTTTGCAGTTGAGGTTGGCAATCAAATTGAGTGGTTTGCAGAACAAAGCCAGTGTGGTTGAGGGCTGTGGCTAGCCTTTTTGCATGTTGTTCTGTGCGGTCACTGAGGCCAAGTTTGAGGTCTGACAGGATTAGGATTTTTGAGCTGGGCCTGATGGTGGGATTGATGATAAGCATGAGGTCTTCCTTGAAGGATGAAAGGGGCCTTGTCGGTGATAGATGAGGTGGAGATCGAACATGTTGGTGGGTGAGAGAGTGAGTCTGGTGGACATCATTTCACAGTTTGAGATAAGACTGGAGTGGTGGCCTTGATGGTGAAGATATCTTTGTAGATAAGGGTGACTTTGCCCAGCTCTGCTGTGGGTGCTGTGATTTTCCATGATGGCGTGCCATGGGTCGATAGCAATGGATAGAGTAGGGCCAACCCCGTCCCCTGCATCTCCCTGCACTCCCGCTTCTCAGTAGCTGCAGAGGCATGCAGACGCTTATAATACTTCAATTTGTGGGTGGCAAAAATCTGCTCAGGAGAAAAAGTACAGAAGCATTGGTTTTGGTCAGAAATGCACTTATAAAAGAGAGCTACAGAGTTTTGTGTTAGTTGTCCTTGGCCAGTGGAGACTTAGTGATAAAACATGTTAAGCTTGCATTCTCATTTGGCCCGAGACAAGGCCAAAAAAGGATCAGTGCTAATGTCCATTGGTCCTCTAGAAAGCCCACTCCCAATTCCTTGTGGACAGCAAAATTGGGAGCAGACCCCAGATGTCTCAACAAATGTTTAAAACATGTGTTTGACAGTAACTCTGAGTCAGGCATTTTAGAGCAACCACTAGAGGAGCTCCATCAGAACTGCAGCCTTTGTCTGTATTACATATACTTATAGTATCAGGTCTAGTGGCTGACCGGGGCCCGAGCCATAAAACGGGAAAGCCTTCCCAAATATTGAAACATCTTCAGTTGTTATGTGTTAAGATGGATTTGACCGAATACAACTGTTGCAAATCGGATGCCTAGAACAATCCTACACCCTCGTGGTAACCGCTCCATTGCAGACGATAGGCTTCATTTTCACAGACCTCTTTCCCCCAGCACACACTTTCACAGCGGACTTCACACTATTGATCTTCAGATCAATATTATTCATGAAAATGGAATAATCATTAATTGTGCTTCTGGCAATCAACGCTGTGTCGTCGGCATAGGCTAGGGTAGAAAAGGCCCTGCCACCCACCCTTAGGAAATCAGCCCAGGATTCCACCAAGGCATTGTGTAAACCAGTGATAAACAAAATAAAAAGGACCAGAGCCAAGACAGAGCCCTGGCAGACACAAGTACCAACATCAAAGCACCCGTACATGCATTGCCCTTCAAGCCCACTTCAGACACATGCACTGTTTCCAGAATGTATTTTACGGAACACAGTCAGGATCTCCATTGGGCACTTCAGGAAACCTAGCACAGCCCACAACTTCGACCTGTTTACTTTATCAAAGACAGTGCTCAAATGCATGAATGCAAGATAAATGGCTTGGCCCCTGCAAAAAAACAAGTTTGTTGCCAATAGGTATACATTCAATGCCTGTTCCATGGTGCCCACCGTGGTCTAAAACTGAGTTGTATTTCGGTAGCAATACACTGTTCGGAAAGCGAAGCCTCAATATGCCCCAGTAAGACTCTCTCAAAATGTTTTAAAGGCGCTGCCAAGCACGGTGATGGGTCTATATGAAAGTGGGCTTAAGGGGACCCCTTTTTAAAAAAATTGGAAAAATGATGGCAGGCATCCAGGAAGGTGGGTATTGGCCGATCTCTGAAAAGGCATTAAATGCCATGGTTAGCAATGGTGCCCAGATGTCTCCCTGATCATGAAAAAGGTCTGTTAGGAAGGCATCTGGGTCAGGACCGTTTGCTTAAAGATGGCTGTAAATACCTCTTCAAGCATGAAACACAATGGAAAACTGGGGTTCAAGAACAGCAAAGAATTGTGTGTACCATAAAATAGGCTAGAGAAGTGCTCCACCCAAGCCTGTGCAGCCACATCAGTTCATGTCCTATTTGCAATCGCATAATCGGCACCTCATTCACAAATTCCCCAAATTGTTTGGAATCATGGGTAGAAACAGCCTCCAGTAAACCCACCCTTTCTTGCTCATCAAGCTCGATTTTCCTCTTTCCTAAAACTACAAAGTACCTTGCTCTTGCCTGGATGATGTCACCTTTATAAGATTCTGGGGATTTTAGAGCCATCAAAAGCGAATTTTTATCAGAGGCACAGGCATCATTAAACCAACCCTTTTTATTGTACCTCACCTTCCTTTTACTTTTCCACACAAAAATGCCCCTATCAATTTCACAAAACTGGATGCTACATGTAAAATATTCCCATGAATATATAGTATGGTCCTAATATGTGGGCTCTACTCAGACAGAATTCTGTGAAGCAAATTGTAGTCGGAAATTCTAGCCCAACTAATTCTGCCATTGGACATTGAGTCAACCTCTGCTTGGTTTGGAAGAATTAGTAACAGCTTACCTTTCCTTACCCACAATGCCTGATAGTTTGTGGCTAATGGGATAGTGATCGCTACATGGATACCACAATTCTTCAAATTCCAAAATCATATTCCACATTTGCGCTGAGAGGAAGAGAAATTCAATAGTGGAGGATCTATGGTGATTTCGAAAAGGTAGTATGGCCTGGGATGTCAGAAAGGATGCGTCCATTAAGGCATGCAGAAAATTGGAGGCCTTTAGCACACACTCAAACATCCTGCATCTGGCGTTTGGGGATTTTGAGCGTCATGTCTGCAAAGGGTTCAAAAATATCATCCTGTTGTGAAACATCTACCCCTGGTATTTTTGCTTGCTGCTACCTCCTCGGATACAAAACCATCAAGCGCTGGAATCGCAATTTCCTGAAGCATCACCTCATAAATCTTCAAAAAACTCAAAATTTACCATTAGTCCCAGCAATGTTCCATGAAAGCAAACATGCTGCAGAAGACTGATTCCTTTCCTGTACCACATTTTCATCCACTTTCAATTTGGGGATGTTTGCCCCACCCTCCAATACCATAATAATTATTGGAGGAGAGAGCAAGGGGACCACCTGGTAGTAAATCACCTCAATTGGGGAAAGAATTTCATAACGATTGGAAACTAAGACCACTTGTTCAGTGGCTTCCACCCTTCCTGCTTTTTTAGTCCAAGGATCAGCCAAACATATACTCCTTGGAATTAAAATTGGGCAATTATTTGGGAAGCTATTGAACACTGTTGAATCAAAAGTCGACTTGGGTCATCTCCCAGAGTTTGGATAGAAGGAAGTCAGTAGCACCAACTTAGTGAATGTTTTTTTGCCATTTGCATTGAGACCTCTTGACAAATTCGAATTTGGAATGATTGGTCAGCAGATAACAGTACTATACAGTCACCATCAACTGATCAACTGATTTTTCGGTTGGGCCAACCTACCTTACCATTCTTGCCATCAGGATTTCTCGTGGATTGACCCATTAAGTTGGAATTGATCCAATGGCTAGTCGTATTAATCCGGGAAGCTGTAGGTTCAGGTCTCCCTTTGGGTAGCCCTGGAATGCTCAATATTACCCCGATCAAGGGAGCAGCAGCCGGTGTCAAATGCAATGGCTCTACTTCTGTGCTCACCAATCTCACCAATTCCCTCTTATAGTAAGGGGAAGTTTCAAATGACCTAACCCTTGCGGACTCTGAGGCTCCCTGATGACATAACCTTACCTCCACACTTAAGGGTTTCAGGGAACTGATCATCATTCCACCACCCTCTAACTGCCCTGCACCTGTACTATTTTCCACCATCACTGGTCCCTCCTTTCTATAAGCCATAAAGTTCCTTACCAGGGGTTCCTCATACCTTTTCCTACGTTCTCTAATGGAATTGTTCAAAATTGCTAATGTATTCATAAATCACAGCTTAAAGGATTGCAAAAACTTGAGAATAATTTTGAAACTCATGTCCCAAACCTCATTACCACCTCAGCTAGTGCCACTTGCAAGCGGGTGGGTGTGCAATGCTAGAGAAAAGCCAATGGATGGGATTCAACTTCTCTTCTAGTAATGCTTCCAGCCAGATCTTATCATCCTCCTCAAGGGGAACTGAGCTGTCTCAAAGGGCTGGCTATCCCTGAACATGAATTTGTACATTTTAGATATGCATTTATAATTGTAAACCTGTATGGCCTAACAGTGCTGAAATAAAACATGTTAATTCATTGATTGACTGATGATTGATTGAGTTAAGGGAAATAGTAAGAAGGGTGGGAGCGAATAGTTTAAGAGCAATGTGCATTACTGATGAAGGAGTGAAATCAGAGGAAAGAAGGAGAGCTGATGCTATATCTTTACTGATCATCATGGAATGATGAGGCAAGTAACATCCGTGTGAGAGAGAGTGAGTTCCACAAATGTGATACAGAGTTTGGGTTGAAGGTAATTAAAATGATTAGTGATAAAAGATTGATTGTACAGCGGGATTGGGCATTCCAAATGAGCCGCAGTCAAGCCAGTAGTGGCATTGAGGTTTGAGAGGAAGCTGCGGGAGTAGTGAATGGAACCATGTAGGGTAGATGAGGTTGGAGTGAGTGCGATGAGGGAGAGAGCAGCGGGTTGTATCTCATTTGGGCCGAGAGCTAAGGACAGGTAGGTGAAGATAGGGGTAGTACAGTAGTTGATGTGCAGGGAGGAGAGAGAGGGCTAGACCACTAAAAAGTTATTATTCCATTTTAGGGCCTTCAGTGAGCAATAATGCAATAATACATTCACAGAGGAATGGCCAACAGAGCAATGCAATATTAAGTTCACAGGGCAACGAAAATGGCAGTATTACATTCGAAAGTTAATATCCCTCCAAAAGATTCAACATTAACTTCACAGAGCATAGGTGACATAAATGCAATTTAGGCGCTCAGGGCCATAGGTGATATTAAATAGATGGGGCACCCAAACATGCAATATATAATTCCCTTATGATATCTGAGTATTGGGGAATGGGAAAGCACACACTGAGATTCAGGTTAGAAAAGGGTCATGCCAGCCTGCAAAGTGCTGCAGGTTCTGATGGAAGCAAGGCAAATCTGCTGCTGTTTCTGGGCCATTTGTAGAAGCAGTGAGGTGAGAGGCTACTGCTTCCTCCTTCATTTAGTATGGTAAACAACTGCTGGGGACTTGATCCAACTATGAATGATGGATAATGGAGTTAAGAACCCCTTTCTGAATAAGGATCAGTCTAACAGGCAAACGTCTCATGGATTGAATGGGTACCCATTGTCAATTTTGCTTTTCTATAATTGAAGCACAAATGCACTCATGGGGCCACAATATGCCTCTGATATCAAGTAGTTCCCACTTCACCAGTTCTGGCAAAATGGGAGCACAGAAGGTGTTGCACCCAATGATCATGATTATTTATTTGAAGGTGTTATAATGAACTGAACACGTTTCCTTATGGTAACTACATACCATTTGTTCATTAGCATTTAATAGACCTGTGGCGAGGGATAGTGGGAAGTTGAGTACAGGGAAGGAGTAGCTGTGAATATCAATCACTAGGAGAATATTCAATCTGTTGAGACTGTCTCCCGCCATGAACATCTCTTTCATCGTGTGGTCATGGTTAGGCACATTATTTAGGATGAGATGATCTGTCTATGTACTGGAGAGGTGGAGTATACAATAATGTGTTGTTGGAGAGGTGTGACAGAAAGCCGCTAGAAGCTGAGGTCAGTCACAGTAAAGACACCTGTAAAGTGGGCACCACCAGGTTTAATCTCTATTAAAGTTGTTCTTCTTTGATCTTGGTTGACTTGCATTTGAATTATTTCCAACTACATCAAAAACATGTACAGGTATTGAAATGTATTCGATTGAGAACTTGCAGAGCACTGCATCCAACACCAGGATCATCTCTTGGTACCAGGAAAATGTTCCTCCACGCTAGAAGGAGAGATGATAAAAGCGTTTAGCCAGTGCACATTAAACCCATTTCCAGTGCATTGTCAAGAATGGCATAATGGTAAAGTTGTTCCCAGTCTTCCAACACTGGCTAGCCTCAATATTGTTACATTAGTAGGGTGCTAAGTGTGTGTAATATCTTGTCAATATTCAGTATTAATATTAGTATTGAATTTTCCACCATTTTTCTTGAGAAGTCATGTCAGGACAACAAAAGAAGTATAGGCTTTTAGGTCTCGTTGGTTTCTAAATGGGTTTTGCATTTTCCAACCATGTGAGCTTTGCCCACAAGTAACGGCCGCAGACCAAGGTCGAGAGGTCACTGGTTTAATAGGAGCATTTTATGAGGTCCCAGGCAATTATACCACACTGGGTAGCCTGCGAGGGAAAGGACTGTAGCAATTAGGACCACAGCGTGATAATAGTGCTTTATTTACATCAGAAAGAGTGTGCCAAGAAAGAGCAAACTTTCTTATGTAACAAAAAAAAAAAATACAAAAAAGATGCCAACCTTGGAAAGGGAGACACAATCTACACAGAGCCATCTTTCCATTTCCATTTCTTAAAGGAGACTATCAAGGGAGAATGCTGGAGCGTTAAGTGATGATTTTGAGATGACATGGTGGAGGAATACAGTGTGGGAGGCGGGGGCTGTGGAGGAGCCGCAGAGGGCAAAGGAGGCGCTGGGAGAGGGCTGGGCAGCATGCAAAGGACAGATGAACTGAGGTCCCAGTCTGCAGCCTTGCCAGTGGGTATAGAGGACATTCTGAGCACTTTTATTGGATGAGGCACACCACCCATGTGCTAATATTTGTTATTAAATGCATTATTCAAGTTGTATAAGGGACTCATGTATCTAGGGATTTACGTTTAAAATACGAGCAGTACTCTGTCAAGTGCACTCATAAAAGCATGAAGTTGGTTCAGCACTTAGTCATGGCTGCTGCATAACTGATAAAGAATTACTGAAAATCTGCAGATAAAAAAGTGTCACCAAATTAAGATATCTCATTTGCATACAGGCATGCAGATATCAACATCTCATCAAGTTAAGCATCCTAAGGTTTGTGCTTTAACCCGAGAGAAATGGGATCAGTGTCCTTTAAAGATTTTAACACATGAGTATTAATTCATCATCCGGCATTGATATTTGTGATTGTTAATGTCATTCCAACAATTCAATTTCCAGCCCACAGCATCAGTGTCATGATGAGTCAAGAGACTAAGGGTTGGTTTACAAAGCATTTCCCAATGGGGTTTTCCTATTGAAAAAACGTGTGTGTAAATCAGACCCTAAGACATTGGGCCTCATTACGAGTATGGAGGTAGCCACTAAAGTGGCATGGCTACCCACATACCGGGTACCGGGAATAGGGAATTACTGGGCCATGCCGACTTTGGCGGGCCCAGTAATTTCCATTCTCGGGGCCCGGTACATCCCCATTCCCATTTGAGCCCATATAGGGCTCAATGGGAATGGGGAGGATGCTAACAACAGACCCGTTAATGACGGGCCCGCTGTTAGCATCCTGGTCTGCTAACGGGTCCCACTAAGGATGCCTGGTCTGACCGGGCGTTCCAGAGTGGGACCCGCTGCAGACCTCGTAATAGGGCGGCCCGTAATGAACGGTGCCAGTCCCTTACCGGCACCATTCATTACGGATCCGCACTCGTTGTAATGAGGCCCATATTAACCATTTTCTCAATAAATAGATGTTTGAGAAACGGGTATGTGGCTAGTTAAAACAAACAACAGATTTATTTTGTTAATAAAATTAAAAAAGAGACTGAACTTCACCCTAACATAATAGGGAGATAAGGACCTCCGTGAGAGGTTCCTGTATGATTGATAAAGCCCATTTCAGTAAAGTAGCAAATCGTGCTGCTCCACAAATTGATAGGTAATAATAATAATAATAATAATAATAATAATAATAATAATATTAGTGATGATTATTATATTAATAGGGGAGCACACTCTCCAGTCCATTCAGCTGCAGATGTGCATGTGTGCACATGGCTCATAGCCAACATAGACTGTGGAGACAGTCCAGCAACATGCAAACACAGGTTCCATGTATGAACTAGCCACTCCTTGTGCATACCAAACTGCACTACTTTTGTTACAGTTTATGTAGTCAAAGTTACAAAAAAAAGCTTTGCGACTCGGTTCCCTATGTGTCTGTATTTTATACCAGCGTTAATCAATGTTTGGTGGGTCGTACCTGTGATGCACAGTCCTAATTGGCATGCTCTGACCTAAATCTTCTAAATCGGCTTTACTTACAATGATGATTATTTCTTTCTTTCATTGCAGCTCTACAATATGTATCCTGCTTTGGACTTTCTACCAGGAGATCACAAGACTGTCCTCCAGAATATAAGTGACATACATGCTTTCCTGCGGAACAAGTTTTTGAAGAGTCGCCAAGAATTAGACAGTGATGACAAGAGAAATTTCATTGATGCATTTCTTGTCAAGGAGCAGATGGTAAGTAACACCATACAGGAAATCTTTATACAACCAAAAACGCATATTGAATGGGACTTAAATCTACTCACTGTTAGGGGTTGTATCTACATCGAGTATGTACAATTACCTGCTCCTCATTTGCCAGTCCAAAAAGCAATGCCAGTACTTCAGTGGATCCACCAGACCAATGAACCCCAAAGGGTCTATGGTTTGTACAGTAGTAGTTGAAGTAGTAGCAGTAGTTTGTCTTTTGTATAGCGCTGTTATGCCTTTGGTATTAGCTCAAAGTGCTTTGGAGTGAACACCCTCGGGGGACTTAAGTGCAAGGTATGGGAACATTGTCAAGAGGTTAGAATACATGTGTGCATTTGGCAAAGAGATGTGTGTTGGGTTGGCCGAGTACTAGTTAGCTACCCATATCGATCAGGCATGTGCATGGGTGCTATGAGGTGATCAGGACAGTGCACAAGTGCAGGAGACTCGTTATGTGTCCAGCTAGACTGAATTGTTTGCAATGGGAGTTAGCTTCATTCTCATGGCAGAGATGTTGTGAGTTATGTTTTAGACAGGTGTATGAAAGTGGATGCATGGGGTTGGTGGCTGTGCTTGCAGCTAGAGTCTATTGAAAAGGTGTGGAATTCAGTCCCAGTTTGTTCTTTTCTTTTCGATGTGGCCATGGTTTATGTTTCTTGGTTTGCTGGGATAATATTTTATCTTGCTCTGTAGAAATCATGTGGAGTCAAATAGTGCCAGGGCGTAGGTGCTTAGAGGGAAGCATGAAGTGGGGGTTGAAGTTGTCAGGTTGTGGATGAGAAGAACCAGGTCTTGAGGGCCTACTGGAAGGTAAGGTGGTCCTCATTGCGGTGAATGCCAAGTGGGAGAGAGTTCCATAGTGTGAATGCAAGCAAAGAGAATGAGGAGCACCCTAATCTAGTGGGGACATCACTAGGAGGAGAGAAGATCCTGATCTGAGGATTTATTTACAGTGCCAAAACACCTCTGGGGAATAGCCACGTTATATCAAGCATTGATAACATAACATAACATAACATGTTGGTAGCATGTAAGTTTGTGGAGGAATATGAGGCCTGACTTATGGAGTGCATGGTAGGTGATACACATGTCCTTGAATGTGCCAGATAGAGGACATTGGCGTTGTCTAGGTGGGAGAGGACGATAGCCAGAATCTAGGCGGGAGAGGACGATAGACAGAATTGCTGTGACTCTGTAAGTGTAGGAGAGATAGGAAAATATTTGACTGAGGATGCAGAGGTGTAGATGACATGATTTAGAAACACTGTTGATGTGGTGGGAGAGTGTTAGGTCTGAATCTAGGGTGCATGCCAGGTTCTTGACTGCACGGGATGCTGCGGGCGGGGGGCCTAGGGAGATTGGGCAGGTGGTGAGTTTGGAGAAGAGTGCCATTTTACTGCAGATCAAGATTTCGGTTTTGCCAGGGTTAAGGATGAGATGGTTAACTATCATCCAGTGGTCTGTTTCTGTGAGGCAAGAGGCCAGGGCAGGATGTTGGGAAGACGGGGTAATGGGGATCTTGGAGATGATCTGGATGTCATCAGCATAGTTTTAACAGGTTAGGTTGTTTGAATAGATGAGGGTGAAGAGCGGGGTTAATTAGAGGTTGAATAGTAGGGGTGAAAGGGAAGCCCCCTGTGCGAACCTCATCACAGACCAGAGGGGTGGGGAGAAGAAGGGGTTTGAGTGATTTGTAAAAGATTAGCAAGGAAAGAGGAGATCCATCTTAATGCAGAATCTCTGATGCCTAGTGAGTTAAGTCTGTCCATGAGTATGCCTTAGTCGATAGTGCCAAAGGCTGCCCAAAGGTCATGCACAAGCAGGATAACTACAGCTGAGTCTGCAGTTCTTTTCAGGTCATCCCATATGGATGTTTCAGTTCCTCTGAGGGGTCTGAAGCTGGATTCGGCTGGGTTGAGCAACAAGTTGGATTCTTTGAAGAGACAGAGCTGGGAGTATGCAGGGCGGTCAGTGAGTTTGCCAATGAAGTGGTTGTTTAAGATTGTGTGGTAGTTGGATGAGAGGAGGGGATCAAGGAAGGGTTTTTTGACTAGGAGTTTGACGTGTGAGGTCTTGAATTCTGCTGGGAAGATGCCTGATGTCAGTGAATGGTTGATTATTGATCTTGCAATGCTGCCTGCACCTGTAGTGGAGAAAATGTTCTTAAGGTGGCGACTCGTTCTGCTCCCACCGGCTCCACTTTAGTCCCGGAGCTCAGTGAGTGTTGCTGCCCGTATCTGCTTACTTCTGTGCCTGTTGTGCAAGTCCCGAGGCCCTCAGCAGCCTCCTCCGCTTCCCGATCCCACCGTGCGTCCTCTTCCTGAATCCCCGACCCTTCCGCTTCCTGACCCACCCCCTGCTCCCATTGGTCCCTGATCACCATGTGTAGAGTCTAGTGACTCGTTTTGCTCCCACCGACTCCAGTTTAGACCAGGAGCTCGGTGAGTGTTGCTGCCCGTATCCACACAACTGTGGTCTAGTTGCATTTGAAAGTGTGCCTAATAGCATAACTGTGGTTAAGTTGATTATAAAAGTGTGCCTAATAGCATAACTATGGTCAAGTTGCATTTAGAAGTGTGCCTAATAGCATAACTGTGGTCTAGTTGCACTTAGAAGTGTGCCTAATAGCATAACTGTGGTCTACTCGCATTTAGAAAGTGTGCCTACTAGAATAACTAGGGTCTAGTCACATTTAGAAGTGTGCCTAATAGCATAACTGTGGTCTAGTTGCTTTTAGAAAGTGTGCCTACTAGAATAACTAGGGTCTAGTCACATTTAGAAGTGTGCCTAATAGCATAACTGTGGTCTAGTTGCATTTAGAAGTGTGCCTGATAGCATAACTGTGGTATAGTTGATTTTAGAAATTGTGCCTAATAGCATAACTGTGGTCTAGTGGCACTTAGAAGTGTGCCTAATAGCATAACTGTGGTTTAGTTGCTTTTAGAAGTGTGCCTAATAACATAAGTGTGGTCTAGCTACATTTGGAAGTGTGCCTAATAGCATAACTGTGGTATATTGATTTTAGAAAGTGTGCCTAATAGCATAACTGTAATCTAGTTGATTTAGAAAGTGTGCCTAATAGCATAACTGTGGTCTAGTCGAACTTAGAAAGTGTGCCTAATAGCATAACTGTGGTCTAGTTGCATTTAGAAGTGTGCCTATTAGCATAACTGTGGTGCAGTTGCATATAGAAAGTGCCCCTAATAGCATAACAGTGGTTAGTTGATTTTAGAAAGTGTGCCTAATAGCATAACTGTGGTCTACTTGCATTTAAAAATGTACCTAATAGCACAACTGTGGTTTAGTTAAATTTAGAAAGTGTGACTAATAACATAACTGTGGTCTAGTTGCATTTAGAAAGTGTGCCTAATCGCATAACTGTAGTCTACTTGCATTTAGAAAGTGTGCCTAATAGTATAAACGTGGTCTGGTAGCATCTAGAAGTGTGCATAATAGCATAATTGTGGTTTAGTTGATTTTAGAAAGTGTGTCTTATGGCAAAACTGTGGTCTAGTTGATTTTAGAAAGTATGCCCAATAGCTTAACTGTGGTATAGTTGCATTTAGAAAGAGTGCCTACTAGCATAACTGTGGTCTAGTTGCATGTAGAAGTGTGGCTAATAGCATAACTGTGGTCTAGTTGCACATAGACAGTGACCCTAATAGCATAACTACGATTTAGTTGATTTTGGAAAGTGTGCCTAAAAGCATGACTGTTATCTAGTTGCATTTAGAAAGTGTGCCTAATAGCATAAGTGTGGTTTAGTTGATTTTAGAAAGTGTGGCTAATAGCATAACTGTGGTCTAGTTGCATTCAGAAAGTGCGCCTAATAGCATAACTGTGGTCTAGTTGCATCTAGAAGTGTGCCTACTAGAATAACTGTGGTCTAGTTACATTTAGAAAGTGTGCCTAATAGCACAACTGTGGTGTACTTGTATTTAGAAGTGTGCCTAATATCATAACTATGGTCTAGTTGCATTTAGAAGTATGCCCAATAGAACAACTATGGTCTAATTGTATTTAGAAGTGTGCCTAATAACCTTACTGTGGTTTAGTTGATTTTAGACAGTGTGCCTAATAACATAACTGTGGTCTAGATGCATTTAGAAGTGTGCCCAATAGCACAACTATGGTCTAGTTGCATTTAGAAGTGTGCCTAATAACCTAACTGTGGTTTAGTTGATTTTAGAAAGTGTGCCTAATAGCATAACTGTGGTCCAGATGCATTTAGAAGTGTGCCTAATAGCATAACTGTGGTCTAGCTGCATTTAGAAATGTGCCTAATAGCATTAATTGCATTTAGAAAGTCCACCCAATAGCATATCTGTGGTTTAATTGCATTTAGATAATCTGCCTAACAGTTTATCAGTGGTCTAGTTGCATTTAGAAAGCCCCCCCCCAGTAGCATATCAGTGGTTTAGTTCCATTAGAAAGTCCACCCAATAGCATATATGTGGTTAAATCACATTTAGAATGTCCATCTAATAGCATATCTTGGCGTAGTTGAATCTAGAAAGTCCACCTAACAACATATCTGTGGTTTAGTTGCGTCTAGAAAGTCCACCTAATAGCATATCTGTGGTTTAATTGCTTTCTGAAAGTCCACCCAATAGCATATCTGTGTTTTAATTGCATTTATAAAGTCCACCTAATAACATCTCTGTAGATTAATTGCATTTATAAAGTCCACCCAATAGCATAACTGTGGTCTAGTTGCATCTAGAAGTGTGCCCAATAGCACAACTATGGTCTAGTTGCATTTAGAAGTGTGCCTAATAACCTTACTGTGGTTTAGTTGATTTTAGAAAGTCCGCCTAACAGCACATCTGTGGTTTAATTACACTTTGAGAGTCCACCTAAAAGCATATCTGTGGTATAATTGCATTTAGAGAGTCCACCTAATACCATATCTGTGGTTTAATTGCATTTCGAGAGTCTACCTAATGGCATATCTGTGGTTTAATTGCATTTAGAAAGTCCACCCAATAGCATATCTGTGGTTTAATTGCATTTGAAAGTCTGGCTAATAGCTTATCTGTGGTTTAGTTGCATTTAGAAAGTCCGCCTAACAGCACATCTGTGGTTTAATTACACTTTGAGAGTCCACCTAAAAGCATATCTGTGATATAATTGCATTTAGAGAGTCCACCTAATACCATATCTGTGGTTTAATTGCATTTCGAGAGTCTACCTAATAGCATATCCGTGGTTTAATTGCATTTAGAAAGTCCGCCTAATAACATATCTGTGGTTTAATTGCTTTTTGAGAGTCCACCTAAACGTGTATCTGTGGTATAATTGCATTTACAGAGTCCACCTAATAGCATACCTGTGGTTTAATTGCATTTTGAGAGTCCACCTAAAAGCATATCTGTGGTATAATTGCATTTAGGGAGTCCACCTAATAGCATATCTGTGGTTTAACTGCATTTTGAGAGTCCACCCAATAGCATATATGTGGTTTAATTGCATTTAGAGAGTCCACCTAATAGCATATCTGTGGTTTATTTGCATTTTGAGAGTCTACCTAATAGCATATCTGTGGTTTAATTACATTTTGAGAGTCCACCTAAAAGCATATCTGTGGTATAATTGCATTCAGAGAGTCCACCTAATAGCATATCTGTAGTTTGACAGCATTTTGAGAGTCCACCTAATAGCATATATGTGGTTTAATTGCATTTAGGGATTCCACCTAATAGCATATCTGTGGTTTAATTGCATTAAGAGAGTCCGCCTAATAGCATATCAGTGGTGTAATTGCATTTTTAGAGAGAGTGTGCCTAATAACATATCTATTGTGTAATTGCATTTAGAAAATCTGCCAATTAGCACATCTGTGGTCTAATTGCATTGGAAAGCCCACCCAGTAGCATATCTGTGGAGTAATTCCATTTAGAAAGTGTGCTGAATAGCATATCTGTGCTGTAGGTGCATTTAAAAGTCTGCCTAATAGCATATCTGTGGTCTAGTTTGCACTTAGAAAATCCACCCAATAGCATATCTGTGGTGTAATTGCATTTAGAAAGTCTGCCTATTAACATATCTGTGGTCTTGTTGCATTTGAAAGCCTCCCTATGAGCTTATCTATGCTCTAGTTGTATTTGAAAATGTGCCTAATAGCATATCTGTGGCCTAGTTTGCATTTAGAAAACCCACCCAATAGCATATCTGCGGTGTAATTACATATAGAAAGTCTGCCTATTAACATATCTGTGGTCTTGTTGCATTTGAAAGCCTCCCTATTAGCTTATCTGTGCTCTAGTTGCATTTGGAAATGTGCCTAATAGCATATCTGTGGCCTAGTTTGCATTTAGAAAACCCACCCAATAGCATATCTGTGGTGTAATTACATATAGAAAGTCTGCCTATTAGCATATCTGTGATAGAGTCGCATTCAAAAATCTGCCTAATAACATATCTGTGGTCTTGTTTCATTTAGCAAGTCCACCCAATATCATATCTGTGGTGTAACTGCATTTGAGAGTGTGTCTAATAACATGTCTATTGTGTAACTGCATTTAGAAAGTCCACCTAATAGCATATCTAAGGTGTAATTGCATTTAGAAAGTGTACCCAATAGCATATCTGTGGTCTACTTGCATTTGAAAGTCCACCCAATAGCATATCTGGGTCTAGTTTGCATTTAGAAAGTCCACCTCACATCTAGCATTTAGCATATCTGTGGTGTAGTCACACTTAGGCCCTCATTACGACCCTGGCGGAAAGTAACTGACCTGACCGCCATAGCGTAAATAGCGTTTCCGCCATTGCACGACGGAGTAAAGTGCGGCTAATTCTGACCCATCGGGCACGAGCACTACGCCATGGCGGAAGTGCAAAGTCAGCGATGGCGGAAATGTCCCCAAAACGCCCCTCACCGCCGTCGTACGGCGCCCTAGGTGCAATTCCGCCACCCATCATAGCGGTCACCGTAATGAGCGGTAATCGCAAAATACGGTGACTGTAAATATACGGAAACGGAAGTAAAAACATGGGCCCGGAACGGGAAACAGCACGCCGTACACCTATAAAATCAGAATCCCAACACAACCATTAAAAATCCTACCCTGAGACACATCCCAACCCGTTAGCCACCCTAGTGAAAACAATAAAAATGGGAAAAGTTGCGAAAAAAGCGTGCGACCGCAAGCGGCAGGTCCACTTCTCCCATGAGGAACTCACCGTGCTCACAGAGACCCTCCAGAAGAATGCTGCCGTCGTCTTCTCGACGCAAATGACCAGGACGGCACTTGCGAACAAGAAGGCCATATGGGCCCTGGTGGCACAGCGGGTAAGTGCGGTGGGGACCGCACCCCGCAACCCACAGCAATGCAGAAAGCGATGGGACGACTTGCAGATACGCGTACGGAGCATACTATCAGCCAACCGTAACATTGCCACAGCTACCGGGGGAGGATCGGAATCACCCATCAAGTTGACCCCCTGGGAAGAAATCTGTGCCTCCACCATTGGAATGGAGAGTATAGAGGGAGTCGGAGGGATGGAGAAAGGAGTGCAGACATCCGAAGAATCAGGTAGGTGGGCCAAATAAAACAATGCTAAATCCACAATGTCCAATCATGTGAAGTACCATGTGTCCACATAGTGCAACAGAAACACATGTCCAGGAGAACGTCCACATACATTGGCCTGGTAGCGCACTTTAAAAGTCACATTAAATACATAAATAATTTAAAATCCTAAAAACACCCTCTACACGTGCAGCATGCACACCCTGACTGCAGGCTGCAAAACAACTGCATCCTCAATCCACACAAAAATGAAACCACCTCCAAGGCCCTGACCCAAATCACCCTCAGGTACCACCCCAATGCATGTGATACATTGCCATTCCAATTTCCACAGACCCATAAATAACGCTCGCCCTCCTTTACTCCAACACAGGGTCCGATTCAAACGACGAGCTTCAGGACACCCCTACCAGCACACCTGCAAAGAGGGCCAAGACCAACGGCCAAAGACCCTCCACCTCAGCTGCACGGATCAAGACACGGCAGCAGCACAAATCAAGTGGCAGCACACAGGAGGGGACTTCAACAGGCACCCCAGCAGGCAGCATGCCCACAACAGCAGCACCACAGGTCCCCCCAATGGATGCCACAGAAGGCACTGCTTCTGGTGGCAACAGCACCATAGGTGACACTGCATTAATGGCAGCATGCTCCGACACAGAAAACGGTGCTGTCGATGTAGGATCCATCCATGACCTGTCTCAATCCCCCTGTTTGTTTCATCCCGTACACCATGAGGACACCACGCAGGGGCACCCACAAGACGACGACTGGCCATCCCCCACAAGCCCTGTGGCAAGGCAACATGAGGTGATCAGCCCCTCTGTGACACCACCGCAAATGGGCATGGCTCAGCAGAGGCAACAGTCCCTCGACCAGGTGATCGTGCAACAGCAGCAACTGGCCACGCTCCTCAAGGAGCATGCTGATGAATGTGGGGGTACTAAGGCAGCCATAGAAACATCTACTGAGACACTTAGGGCAGAAATGGAGAGAAGTACAGAGACACTAAGGGCACAAATGGAGAGAAGCACCGAGAGCCTGAGGGGGGAACTGCATGCGACGTCCAAAGACGTATGTGCTGAACTTGCCGCTGTGCGCCGTGTGCTCACTGAGCTCTCACAAACCCTTAGGGACATGCATGGACGTGAGCAGGCAGAGACATCATCCGTTGCAAGTTCCGTCCAGGGCAGCCCCCAACGTAGATCTGGGAGGAACCTGCGCTCCACAGGCATGGGTGCACCTGATACCCGGAGAGGGGGCTTGCAATAGCGTCTGCCCACTGACAATGAGCATCTTTGGACACTGGTGTTCGGGGGGGAGGTAGGAGGGTGGAGGGGGTGTGTTGGGCTTTCTTGGGTGGCGGGTCGATGGGGTGTGTAACATAATTTCACATATGCTATAAACATTTCACAATCATCCAATGAGATGTGTGGACATTGATCTTTGTGTACGAGGCCTTTATAGGTATACAGTCCATATTGTGCATGTTCCAGACACACACAGTGCCACAAGTCCCGTGTCCATGTATCAGCCACCAGGCGTGAGTGCTAGAAGCATGAATCTATGATAATCTGACGAATTTCACGGCCCTCCTGTGCCTCGCGGACTCCTTGAGGTGCTGCCACATCCCCACCCTCATCATGACCATCTTCAGGTGCTTGCAGTTCTGCGTCAGGGGGCATGGGCACATTTCTACGTACGCACATGTTGTGTAGCATGACACATGCCATGACCATCTTTGCAACCTTCTCATGGCGGTACAGGAGTGCCCCGCCAGACCTGCTGAGGCAGCGGAAACGAGCCTTCAGTAGGCCGAATGCCTGTTCTATGACTACACAGGTACGTGAGTGGGCATGGTTGTAGTCCTCCTCATGCTGGTTCTGTGGGTTCCGGAGTGGTGTAAGGAGCCATCTCTTCAGTGGATACCCGGCATCACCTGTATGTGGACAATAAAGGATGTTTGTGGAATGACATTGCTACGTACGCATCCCCCCCCCCTCCTGCCAGGTCATTGGCGCATCACATACCCCACATCATCATGCATGAAATGAGACTCACCGAGTAGCCAGGATCTGTTCCCTGCGTGACGCTCCATGTAGCGTGGAATTGTAGAGTTCCTCAAGACCATAGAATCATGGGTTGATCCAGGAAATCGGGCACAACAATGTGTAATGATCCTGTTGGAGTCAAACACCATTTGTACATTAAGAGAATGATATTGTTTTCGGTTGCGGTACTGGAGCTCCATGGCATGTGGGACAACCAATTCCACATGGGTGCAGTCGATGGCACCAATGCAACCCGGTATGCCGGCAAGTGCATGGAATCCCACTTTTGTGTTCGTAATTTCCTGCTCCGAGTGTGGTAGAGAGATGTAGTTGTCTGCGTGCTTCAGGAGGGCATCGAGCACTTGCAATAGTGCCCGTGACAACAGTGGCTGTGAAATGCCATGCAACTGTCCGACTGTGTGCTGGTAGGTGCCTGTGGCCAGGAAGTGTAGTACAGACACCACCTTCAGTAGGGGTGGGATGGCGGTTGGGCTATCTATCATGCTGACAAGGTCAGCGTGTGTCATGTCCACAATGGCGGTTATGGTGTCCCGGTCCAAACGGTAGAGGGTGTGGATCTGCTCATCAGTGAGGTTGAACGGATGCGCTCGGAGGCGTGGGATTGCGGGCTGCCTGCGTGGTGGTAGTGGCTGTGCTGGTGGGCCTTGCTGGCCCTGCCTTGCCCTCCTCCTCCTCCTGCGTCTCCTCTGTGCGGCCGGTTGTTGTAGTAGTTGGTGTTCGTCTTCTTCTTGAAGTTGGAGTACTTGCAGTGCTATCAGGTCCCCCAGGGCCAACATCGCTAGTCCTGCCGGTAGCATTTTGGAGTGGGTGTGGTTGTGGGAGGGGGTTGGGTGTGCAATTTATGTGTTTTCAGGCAGTATAGCCTCCACCTGTGGTGATTCATTCCACCTGTGCAAGCTGCAATCCCCTTTGGGCGAGCACGTCCCGCACACAACGCTGCAATTTGACGCATGGCATCTTGCTATTACAATCATGTATTTAATCCCGATGGCAGTGAAATATTGGTTCATATGTTCATTCTGCTATGGTCCCATTGTTTGACATACTATCTTTACAGTCGCGAACAAACTTGTGAAGGGTCAGTGGAATGTAGTACTCGATTAATGGTGGACCCTCATGCAGCACTGTACCGAGGTTCACCGACGGGCGGGGCGTCCCATTTGTGAGTGAAGCCAGTTGCCATTTTCACACACTGCCGCACTACATGGATGAATTTGTGATTTCAAGCGGTCACAGATGCCTTTTCGACGTGATGTTGCAAATGAGGAATTCGAAGGACAGCGCTTTCGGTTTTCAGCTAGCGGCGAGGAGACGCCCACAGGTCTGACTGCAGATATAAAGTTCTATTGTTTAATGTCCTTCGGACAGGGGCCATGGCGAGAATGCAATGATTGATATGAATAGTATGGGATGCGCAATAGCGTAGTGGACGATAAGGCCGGACGTTCCCAAATACATGTTACTTCACAACACTGGAATTCCGGGCTGGAGCACAGTGGATTTTGCAGACTGCATTACGCACAGACTCAATGGAAATTTCACATGTTATGTGAGTAAATAATCAGGCGTTTTCATACCGGGATGAGGGAATGATGTATGGATGCATGGACAGATGATTTAATTGAGAGTTTGCCATGTAAATGGCTTTTTGGAATCTATCCCCTTCCCCTGCGCTATGTGATGCAGAGCTGCCATAGTGGGACCATCGTCTATCTGCCCTTGTTGAACCCTCCCTGTCTCGACGCGCCTTCAAACACTTGTGTCTATGCACGTTATTCATCCCATCTAATGGATTCTGTTTTAACAGACGCATGCACACAAAGACTCGTTTGTAATAGTGTTTTCACCTCGATTTATATAGTTATGATTCGCAAGTGATTTTTGGGTGGGAATAATCCTTTTGAGTGGGCTAGCATGCATATGGCTGTAGATTTAGTGTGATCATTGAAGTGAGTAATTCAAATGAAGTTCTGATGCCCATACTATTCTTTTTCATTTCATTTGGGTGACATGTATCTCCTCCCCTTTTGCCGCTGCCATCTGTATGCCACTCCTGCAGATGGCTTTTACTCCCGACACCTGCTGCTTCGTGTTAATCAGTGGAGCACCATTACGATCTTATGGGACGATCGCCAATGGGCCACATGCCCTTATGCAGTACTAGTGGCTAGGAGCAACATATCGACCTTTCAGCTGGACTAGTGCCTACCTAATGGGACGGCCCTGCGGTTCTAGGCGCTTCCATGTTGCCTTTTTGAACGTGAATGTAGCCCCTGTGTACCATGAAGGAACAGGGCGTCACACAAGAAGACACTGGTCATTTATTGCGGATGCAGCCCACAATAATGAAATATATTTTGGAGTTCATGACCTAATGGCTGTATGGGCTTGGTGATTTTGTTGTGCATTAAATTTCTATTATGATATTAACCGTGTAGCGTTATTCTTTGCAAGTAATGTAGCATATTCCTATTTGTGGAGCGATGTATTGTGAGAAGATCTGCATTGGGTTCTGGCTTCTGAGTATAGTTGCGTGGTACTGTACTGGGCGCGTTTGCCTACGAAGCCCAGTGAGGTCAGGGATAGGGGCTGCCATTATGACTGTTTTAATGATGTCATGCTCAGGGGTGGGGGATTAGCTTTTGTGTAACAGATGCCGGTCAGCCAGGTGGATTGGTGGAATGATGTGATTATCAGAATATGGCTGGTCACAGGTGCCTGTGTTTGCGTGCGTTTCTTGGAGGGAGACTGAGGTCATGTCCATTGGAATAGCTTCTGTATTCGTGCCATCTGTGCCCTGCAGCTCCCATTGGCCCCTCTTGAGATGGGCCTGGCTGCTCAGTCACTCTGCCAACTTGTGTGGTACATGCTTATGCTGATGGTTGGTTTGTTTACTGGCAAGAGTACAGGGCTGGTGCAGTCTCCCTCAGGATACTGCTTTGAATGTTGCCTTACACTGGTGTCAAGCGATGGGGGCCTGTTGTTGTTTTGTCTCATATTTCAGTTCATATTGCTGTACTTGAACCTTCACATGCCTGTGCTGCATCAGTACGGCAATGGTGACATGGCAAATATGGATGGCCACTCACAAGGCACTTGGAGCCCCTACATTCATTTGTTCGTTGGCATGCATGGGTGACTTGTACATTTCACTGGTTGCATTGTGTGACTTCATTGCACCTACGAGGAGTTGTGCAATGTGGCCAGGGAGTGGTGTACAGGCACTCAGTAGGGCCATTTACGGTTGGTTCGCGTTGCCGTACTTCTCACCATGGCGGAATGGTACTTTCCGCCATGCTTGATGGCGTTAGGTAAATGTCCGCTAGGGTCAGAATTCGCGTACCGTTGCGCCATGGTGGTAATTACGGTTTTGCATGGCGCGCGTGCGCGTTCTTGGTGCAGTTAGCGTTGGCGTTCACTACGGTGTCGCTAATGGCATCGTACTTTACGGTGACGGGTCATAATCGCACTGAGCGCTATTCAATGGCGGTATTGCATTTCCGCCATCGTTTTTCGATTTCCGCCAGGGTCGTAATGAGGGCCTTAGAAGGGATGATGAATAGCAAATTTGTGGTCTAGCTGCATTTAGAAAGTCCACCAAATAACATATCTGCGGAGTAGTCACATTTAGAAAGCGTGCCAAATAGCATATCGGTGGTCTAGTTGCACTTGAAAGACCACCTAAAAGTATATCTAGGGTGTTGTTACATTGCAAAGTCTGCTTTACAGCACACCTGTAACCTAGTCTGCTAGAAGAAAGTCTACCTAATAGCATATCTGTACTGTAGTTGCATTTGAAAGTCTGCCCTATACATAATTGTTGCAATAAAAAGGTCCACCTAATAGCATATTAGTGGGCTAGTTGCAATTAGTAAGTCTGCCTAATAGCATATCTATGATGTAGTTGCACCTTGAAAGTCTGCCTATTACGTAACTGTCGCCTAGTAGAATTCAGAATGTCCACCCAACAGCACATCAGTGGTTTAGATACATTTAGAAAGTCTACCTAATTGCATATCAGTGGTCTAGTTGCATCTAGAAAGCCTGCCTAAAAGCACTTCCATAGCTAGTTGCAGTTAGAAAATCGCCGTATAGCATATCCGTAATCTACTTGCATTTAGAAAGTCTGCCTAAATAGCATATCTGTGATTTACCTGCATTCAGAAAGCCTGCGCAATAGCATATCCGTGCTTTAGTTGCACTTGGAAAGCCGGCCTATTAGCACACTTATGGTCTAGCTGCATTCTGAAAGTCTAAATAGAAACCGTAATATAGTTGAACTTAGAAACCGTGAATAATCTCACCCTTGAAAAACGGTGAATAACCTCACCCTGTGATATAGTTGTACTCAGAAACCATGAATATAACTGAATTTAGGAAATGTGAAATGTGAATTTAGAAACTGAATAATCTGACCTGGGTTATATGTATACATATATATCTACATAACCCTATGGTATAGTGGAATTTAAAACTGTGGTTAATCTCACCATATGGTATAATTGAACTTAGAAAGTGTGAATAATGTCAACCTGCGAACTCTAAAACTTAGAATATGTGAATAATATCACCCTGTTTAGTTGAACCTAGAAACTGTGAAAATCTCACCCGGTGGTATAGTTGAACTTAGAAAGTGCGAATAATCGCTAGGTACAGCTGTAGTACTGTTAACTATAGAGAGTGTGAACAACTAACATCCAGTGATATAGCTAAAGTGGGAAGGTGAGAACAAAATCATCCGACCCCATCTATATCACAGATCAAACTAATCCAAACCATGAGTGCACCCTATGCACGAAGGTCCGCTGAAAATGACCCCCGCACGCCCCCACCTCCTCCTGCCAGCCCTACCTCCAACCCCCTTCCCCAAACCATCCCACCCTCCACCACACCCCCACCCATCCCCTTTCCAAACACCAAGCCAGAGGGGCATGATGGCGAGCCAACCACCCTAAAACAACTGCTCCTGCCATCCACGCTACCCGTCAGCCTACTATGATCATACCCGTTCCCCTCGCTAGTTTCCCAAGCAGACCGAGCCCTACAACCATCCACCCCCTGCTTCCCTCATCTACTCCCAACATCATCCCCCTCCGACCACACTACTTCCCCTCCCTAAAAACTGCACGCCTTACCCTGGCAAGAACAGTATCCACATCCCTTTCTCCCTCTGACCCCCCTACCCTCTCTCACACAACAATCGCAACAAAGACACTGAAGAGAAAACGCACCTGGTCTCCCTCAATCTCTCAGTACTCATTGCCCCTCCTATCTCAACCCACCTCCTCATCCTCCCGATCACGATCATCACCACCCTCCCCTGTCTCACCCGGCCTGAAATCCCTCTCCCTTGAATTCTCACCGTCCACAACTGAAACTCCTAACCCCCCACTCCCCACCTTCAAATCCCCCGTGCCAAACCCAATCATCCCATCACACCTATCCAACCCATCCCCCCCAAACCCACCGACTCATTTGCTCGCCTACGCTTCCCATCTACCACCAACCACCCCACCCCTCTCCCTCTCCAGATACCACCCTCTCCCCTCCCACTTTCCCATCTCTGCCACTCCCACATCATCCTCCTCTACTGAAGTAAATTGAATCCTTTTTAATGCCCGATCTGTAGCGAAAAACAGACACAGCATCTTTGACCTCCTCTCCTCTGACATCCTGTACCTGGTCTTTATCACGGAAACCTGGTTCTCTGACGACTTCACCCCTATCGCCAATGAAGCATTCCCCCCTGACTACTCCCTCATCCGAATTAACCGTCCCTCTAGAGGAGGAGGAATAGCAATCGCCTTCAAGTCTCACTTCCACGCCTCAATCATCGACAACCAACCATTCATTCCTTCCTGTGAAACACTCCTCGTAAAACTATCCCTCCCCCCTTCATTCTCCCATAGCTTCCAAATCATCTACAGGACCCCTGGCTATGATAGACAATTCTAAAACAACCTCTGTGACTCTATTGCCACCCTCCAACTGAACCATCCCAAGCTCAACCTTCTAGGAGATTTCAACATTTGGCTTGACATTCCCATCAACTCTATGACCCACTCTCTGGTTGACGGCCTAGACACGATTAACTTCCAAACTCACATAAACGGCCCAACTCACTATAAAGGACACACATTTGATGCCATCTTCAGCTCCCACAACCAGATACATCTAAACCCCCCCTCCCCTATCATCTGGTCCGATCACTTCATTGTTTCTTTCGCCATTCGCTCACCCAACCAACTCCCCTTACCTGAACCAGAACCTCCAAATCTACGCAAATGTTGGAAGAACCAAAAAATCCTTTCTGACCTAACCACTGCACTCCTTCAGTCTCCCCTACTCACCTGCTCAATGAACTCCTAACCTCTGACGCTTTTGACTCATGGCTCAACACCTCACTAATACTGCTCACCCCCTCTTGCAAACCATAAGATCGCCATGGCCTTTTTCCTAGATGGTTCACCCCTGAACTGAAGACCACTAAACAACTATATAAATCCCTAGAACGCAAATGGTGGAAAGACAAAACACCCCTGAGCAGATCCACCTTGGCCTGGCACCATCGCCTGTACAAGGCTGAAATCTAGAACGCAAAAAAAGCCCATTACAACTCTTCAATCCTAAACTGTAAAAACTCCAGCAAAGAACTTCACAAAATCCTCGCCAAATTTACCAAACCATCATCTACGACCACCCTTCCGACCCCCTCACAATCACTGTGTGACTCACTCTCTCTCCACAAATGCTCTAACCAACAAACTAGCTCTCTTACACCATCCAGGCAATCCACCCACCATACCGGCCATCCCACCGCCTGCGACCAATACCAACCGACGTTCGACTCCTTCAGTCCATTATCAACCAACCAATTTCTCAAACTTCTCTCTGCCCGCAAACGATAAGGCTCTCCACTGGACCCTTGCCCAGCCACAACCCTCAAAGAAATGTGTGCATCTACCTGCGCAGGAGAACACGCAAGAACCATCATAAACGACTCCCTTTCCTCAGGAATTTTTCCTAACGCATTCAGAACAGTTCATGTCAAACCTCTTATAATAAAACCTTCACTCAACCCTCTCGAGCCCAAAAACTACCACCCCATCTCAAACACCAGATTCCTTGCCAAACTCATTGCCTTTGTCGAAGCCAACAACTTCATAGACCCCACTCAATCAGGCTTCAGAGCCCGACACGGAACCGAAACCACCCTAACCTCAATCTGGGATGACCTCAAAAACACTGCGGACTCTGCGAGATACACAGCACTAATCCTTCTTGACCTATCCGCTGCCTTTGACACAATCAACCACTCAATCCTCCTCGACCGCCTCCACTCACTGGGAATCCGTGGAAACGCTCTCAAATGGAGAGCATCCTTCCTCAATAATAGGAACCAAATAACCATACTCTCCGCCTATTCTTCCCAAGTCCAACCAGTCAACACTGGAGTTCCACAAGGAACATGCCTAACAGCCATCCTGTTTAATCTATATATGGCCACCCTGCCACGAATAATCCGTTCGCGCAATATCCTGTGCTACAACTACACCGATGACACTCAACGAATTCTAAAACTCCTGAATTCAAAACCCAACTGCCCACCCAACCTCGCCTCCTGCCTCCTCGACATAGGTCACTGGATGACCACAAACCACCTCTTGCTAAATCCCTCCCAAACTGAAATCATGGTATGTGGCAACACAGAACTTTTCCACACCCGCTACCCTGGTCATCTGCCATGGGCAACTCACCCGACACCCTCTAATTTAGTAAAAAACCTTGGATGCACCCTAGACTCAGACCTAACCCTCTTGCGCCAAGTCAACAATGGGCCTCATCAGAAGGTTGGCGCTAAAAATCTTGCCGAACCGGCATGGCGGGAATAACATGTCCTGCTTGGCACCAACCCGCACATAGCGGACGATCAAGAGTGCGCGGGCGCGCGCATCCCTGCATGCCGGTTACAGCCATACCGGCATGCCGGTAACGACCCCCAAGCCCCCACACAGCGGCATCGACCAATACGCACAGAACGGCTCCGCCCTCGGCAACCCCTAAATACTGTTACCGTTATTAACATAGTGCAAATAACGAGTGTGTCAATACCGGACCTGGAAGTAACGTCATCGCGCCGGAACGGGAAATGCCATGACGACCATCTTTAAAAACACAATCCATTGCCATCTTCCACCTACAGGACCCTCTACACCCCAACTCCCAGGCCACCACTGACAACATGTTGAAGACCACCCGGAGAGGAACGGCCCACCTGCGCAAACCACGTTTTACAGACGATAAGCTGAACATGTTGGCCGACACCATTGTGGCAAATGCAGAAGTGGTGTTCTGCAACGACCTTAGGCGTCCAGCCCAGCTCAGGAAAAAGGCCATCTGGGAAGAAGTTACCCAGAATGTAAGTGCAGTCGGCACCACCGCACGCACAGTGCTTGATTGCAAAAAACATTGGGACGACCTCAGGCTGAGAGTCCGGCACATATTGTCAGCTAATCGGAGCCAGGGGCTGGCAACTGGCAACAGGAGGAGGACCACACTACCCACTGAAATTGGCCAGATGGGAGGAGACCTGCAGCTCCATCATAGACGTGGAGTCCATCGAAGGAGTCGGTGAAGCAGAGTTTGGCGTGCCAACATCGGCAGATGAAGGTGAGTGTCCCTACTGAAACAGTAAAAATAATCATAATCACCCTCCCCCAATTGTGGCTGCTACACCAGCCAACAAATGGGCCATCATGCACACCTACACATATCCATGTACGCATTCTGGGTCTACCACCATCCCATCCCAATGCATTTTGCGGTCATACACGAATACACCCACAAGACACATATCATGGGCATGTGCCACCCAGGACGACCCTCCCAAAACACATCAATGTGCAACTGCACCCAACAATGTGTACATGTGGACACGACTACGCTATCAGAATCCACTCTTCAACATTGCATGTACACAGTCCCCTACAAATGCACAAATGCAACTGATCAGATGGCGCCACATGTCCAATGACTAATGCGTACACAATGCAAGCGGAACAATCACTGATATCCTGCCACTCTCTATCCCCCACAGGTACGGATGCTGACAGTGATGAAGCGCAAGGGAGTGCACATTGCCCAACTCCAGCCAAAATGCCTAGGAGGCAATCTGATGGCACAGGTCCATCAACCTCAAGTGGACCAAGGATGGGCCATGCGGGAAGCGGGCCAAGAACTGGTGCAAAAAAAAGCACCACAGACAAGTACACAGGAAGAGCTGACACCTGCACCTGCACCTGCATCCGTGGTCACACCATCCACACTGGCTGAGGACACAGCAGGCATGGAGGATGGCACACATTCTGCTGCTGCCAGCACAATTGGGGAGATGGCTGCATAGGCTGATCATAGTGTTGATGAAGTAGCTGGGCAAGACAATGAGGGCGATGCAAGACTTGTCCACTCAGAGCCTGTAGTGCACACACTAAGCCCGCAGGCCACCCCACAGGACACACCTCAGCGGAACACATCCGACCAGGGCAGCCATGGACAGTGGTCTCCGGCCATGCACAGCCCCATGATCCATGCTGTGCCACCACATCAGCCACCAACCACAACCCACACTGCCATACGGGACCTTGAGGGACGTCTCTCCAGGATGGAGGCCCGGCAGAAGGTGATGCAAGGCTATGTGCAGCAGTACCTTGCTGAAGGGAAGACAACACGCCGTATTATCCAGGACAGCACCCCGTCCGTTATCCAGGCCATTAACTCAAATGCACAGCAAGTGTGTGATGGCTTCAATGCCTTGGCTCAGATCCTCACCAGGATTGCTGACCGCATGGACCAACGGCAAACCCGGCCCCTTGGATCACAACCATCCAGGTCATCCGCATCATCCACGCCATCAGGCTGGAGGCAGACCAGCCCTGTGCGCATGTCCCTGCGGAGTTCGTGCCGCACAGAGATCCAACCCCCAACTCCCAAGGGGGGCTCAACAGTAGCAGGGCCACCCTGCATAATCCCTTTGGGCATACATGCAGACACATGTCATGCCATAGTTGACTTTGGGTGATAGGGGGTGGGTGGAGGGGTGGTGGTGGGTGTAGTGTGTAGTACTGGGGTGTTTGGGGGGAATGGGAGTAGGTTGGGGGTGGGTGGATGGGTGGTGGTGGGTGTAATGCGTAGTACTGGGGTGTTTGGGGGAATGGGAGTAGGTTGAGGGTGGGTAGAGGGGTCGTGGGGGCGTGGATTGTTGTATCATGTTGTACTTAATTCCTCACTTATACACCAGTTGTGTAACAAACATCACATGAGTGGACATTGCTGATTTATTGCATGTCAATTTATTGCTTCATGGTGATTCGCGCACATGTGCCCACACACCCAGTGCCCACAGTTCACAACACATGGCACCCTCTGCATCAAAGTACATCAGAATTATTGGTCTATGACCATTTGGCGGACTGCGCGACCCTCACGAGTTTCACGTCCTGGCCTATGACCTACTTCTACTCCTTCCTCTTACTTCTACTCCTTCCTCTCCTTCTACTTCACCAGGTGGTGGCAGCTCCACGTCAGGTGGCAGGGGTATGTTCCGCCGGATGCGCATGTTATGTAGCATTACCCATGCCGTGATGATCTTGCCCACCTTCTCAGGCCCGTATATGAGTGCCCCTCCCGACCTGCTGATGCAGCGAAACCGTGCCTTCAAAAGGCCAAACGTCTGCTCAATGACCACACGTGTACGTGTATGTGCACGATTGAAGTCCTCCTCGTGCCCGTTCTGCGGGTTCCTGACAGGGGTGAGTAGCCACGTCTTCAGGGGATATCCAGCATCACCTACATGGGAGCAGAAGGAGGTATGTGTGAGGATGAGGCTCAGTTGACAGGTGTGCTCAGCCTGTACATCATTCAAGGTCATATGCACTATCTCGTCATTGGCAGCCACATCCACATGACTGACAGCCCTGTACAGTGCATGCCAATCCATAAAGGGAGCCTTGTGTGACATACACAACCTAGGGGCCTAGGATTTTAAAGCACCAGGGAATGTATGTCTTGGCTAGGGGCATTTTGCATGCATATGTGAGGGCTGTGTGTCTGCGGATGACTTAAGAAACTACCATTCCCCCCAATCCATCTGCCCCCATGGCCCAGAGGGCATTCCCCTAGCATATACATGTACCCCCCCCAATCCATCTGCCCCAATGGCCCAGAGGGCATTTCCCTAGCATATGCATGTACCTCCCCCCCAATCCATCTTCCCCCATGGCCCAGAGGGCAGACCCACCCAACAGCCAGCCACTTCGTACAACGTCTCCTTCCATGTAGCGGGGTAGTGAGGAGTTCCGCAGCACCATGGCATCATGCGTGGATCCTGGGTATCTGGCACAGCAGTGTGTTATTATCTGGCTGGCATCACACACCATCTGCACATTGATGGAATGGTATAGCTTCCGATTGCGGTAGACCGCCTCCATGGCATGTGGGACTACCAACTCTACATGGGTACAGTCGAGGGCACCAATTACATTGGGCATGCATGCCAGTGCATGGAATGCTATTTTGGTGGCATTTGCCTCCTGTGGTGTCCTTGGTAAGGATATGTAGGCATTTGCGTGCTTCAGTAGTGCATCCAGCACTTGGTTTAACACAACAGAGAAGCATGATTGGGACATGCCATGCATTTGACCCACTGTGTGTTGATAAGTGCCTGTGGCCAGGAAGTGGAGCACAGATGCCACCTTCAGCAAAGGGGGGATGGCTGTGCGGATGTTGGTCAGGCTGACCAAGTTGTCCTGTATTAATTCCACTATGTTGGTGATGGTGTCTCTGTCCAGGCGGTACAGGGTGTGGATCTGTGCTGGTGTTAAGTCAAATGGATTGGACCTTATACGTTGGATTTTTGGCTGTCTGCGGGGAGCGACTGCCTGCACTGGTGGTATATGCTGGGCATGTCTCACCCTCCTTCACCTCCGGCATCTCCTCTGTGTTTCCTGTTGTACTGCCTGCTCAAGGAGTAGCAGTGCAGGCATGTCCTCCAGGCCCAGTATGGCAAGTACAAGTGGTAGCATTTTGCCTTGGAGGGTGGTGTGGTGTGTGGGTGTGCTCCTTTTGTGCTGACCCTGACTCCATTGCCTCCACCTGTGCTGATTGAGTGCACCTGTGGCACTTGGTTACACAGCAGTTTGCTGTTTACGGGTGGTCCGCGATGCCGGTATTGCCGGCATCATGGTGGCCTTTCTTACAGGCATCTCGATGCCGGTATGTACTTGTCCGTGTGACTCGTGGTCTCCCCTTCTTTGCAGCATGCCGGTATTAAGGCCTCCCCATCGGGGCACGTGCCCGCGTGCCGGTACGGTGGTGCACGGCCACAGCGGGTCCTTGGCGATGCCGGTAGCAACGGCATCTAGGGTCATGATACACCGGCCCGGTAATGGATGCCGGTATTGCCTTACCGGTGCCGTTCTTACCGGAGCGCCAACCTTGTGATGAGGCCCAATGTCTCAAAGTCCTGCCACTACCACCTTAAAATTCTTAGGTGCATTTTTCCATACCTCTCCTTTCCCAACAGACTCTCTGCGGTCCAATCAATTGTTATGTAAAGACTGGACTATGCTAACCCTCTCTACCTCGGAGTCCACACGTACCAACTGACTAAACTACAAAGAGCACAAAACACTGCAGCCAAACTCCTACTAGCGTTTGGCCCAAGAGATCACATCTCCCGACCCTCAAAACTCTGCACTGGCTTCCGGTTTCCAGAAGGATGACCTTCAAAACCGTATGCATCTCTCACCGAGCAATGCATAAAACCGTACCTCAATATCTTCAAGACAAACTAAAACCCTATCATCCTGCACGCACTGTAAGATCAAGCTCTGCCTCCTAGTCATACCAAAAACAAACTCAGTCAGGTTAGATGGATCATCATTCTCAGCCCTGGCCCGACTCTGTGGAATGCACTCCCACCTCACATCCGACTCACAGAGGACCTCATGTCTTTTCACAAATTACTCAAAACATGACTCTTCCCTTAAAATCGACTCTTAACTCACACTTGATAACAGCATTTCAATGACCTTAGCCCAAAACTGCTATATCATAAATAACAATCCAGCATTATGATCCGAACGAGAAATCGAAAACTAATAACCACTAATGTAAATTAAAACGGACAAACTGAATGGAACGAGTAAAGTGTATGAAAGTAGTGAAGTGGATGAAAGAAACAAATTGAAAACAGTAAAGTGGTTGAAATTAATGAAATGGATGAAATAAATGAAATGGACGAGAGGAACGAAGTGGAGGAGAGGAATAAAGTGAACGAGAGGATGGAAAAGATGAATACATGTTATGGATAGGCACACAGAGTGCATGCAATAAATGGAACAAATGGAATAGACGAATCAAGTGCATGAGATAGATGTAGTGCATGGGATGGATCACGTGAGTGTGAAGAATGACGTGGGTTGAGCGGATAATGCGGGTTGAAAGGATGACGCGAATGGAGCGGATGAGGAGTGTGGAGCGGATGAAGAGTGAGGAACGAATGTTGAGTGTAGAGCGGATGTAGAGTGTGGAGCGGATGTAGAGTGTGGAGCGGATGTAAAAAGTGGAGTGGATGTAGAGTGTGGAGCGGATGTAGAGTGTGGGGCGGATATAGAGTGTGGGGCAGATATAGAGGGTGGGGCAGATGTATTGTGTGGGGCGGATGTAGAGTGTGGGGCGGATGTAGAGTGTGGGGCGGATGTAGAGTGTGGGGTGGATGTAGAGTGAGGGGCGGATGTAGAGTGAGGGGCGGATGTAGAGGGTGGGGTGGAATTAGAGTATGGGGCGGATGTAGGGCGTGGGGCGGATGTATGGCTTGGGGCGGATGTAGGGTGTGGGGCAGATGTAGGGCGTTGGGTGGATGTAGGGCATGGGGCGGATGTAGGGCATGGGGTGGATGTAGATCATGGGGCGGATGTAGAGTGTGGGGCTGATGTAGAGTGTGGGGTGGATGTAGAGGGTGGGGTGGATGTAGAGTGGGGGCGGATGTAGAGTGTGTGGCGGATGTAGAGTGTGGGGAGTGTGGGGCGGATGTAGAGTGTGGGGCGGATGTAGGTTGTGGGGTGGATGTAGGTTGTGGGGCGGATGTAGGTTGTGGGGCGGATGTAGGGCGTGGGGCGGATGTAGGACATGGGGCAGTTGTAGGGCATGGGGCAGATGTAGGGCATGGGGCGGATGTAGGGCATGGGGCGGATGCAGAGTGTGGGGCGGATGTAGGGCATGGGGCGGATGTAGAGTGTGGGGAGGATGTAGAGTGTGGGGAGCAGAAGAAGTAAGTGTGGGGAGTGGAAGAAGTAAGTGTGTGGAGCGGATGAAGTAAGTGTGTGGAGTGGGTGAAGTAAGTGGACATGATGAAGTAGATGGAACGGATGAAGTGGGCGGAACGGATGAAGTGGGTGGGACGGATGAAGTGGGCGGGACGGATGAAGTGGGTGGGACGGACGAAGAGGATGGAATGGATGAAGCGGATGAAACAGATGATGCTTGCAGAACAGATAGGTGGTTAGAACGGATGAAATGGGTAGAACGGACGAAGTGGATGGACCGGATGATGACGGCGTAACATGCATAGATCGAACAAAGTGCATGAGAAGGAATACATGGAACTGATTGAACAAATAGAGTGCATAGAACTGAGCGAGTACATGCAACAAATGGAAAGCATGGAGCAGATGGAGATCATGGAATGTTCACTGTACAAAAAAGGTTGTAGTGCATGAACGGTTGGAGTGCATAGAATGGTTGTAGTGCATGGAACTGTTGGAGTGCATGGAACGGTTGGAGTGTATGGAACAGCTGGCGTGCATGGAATGGTTGGTGTGTATGTACTGGTTGGAGTGTGCTCAAAACCACCTAATGTAAACCACCATATCACATCTCCTCGCTTACGCTCTTTTGTACACCACCACTCAACTAGAACACAGTGATACTATGACACATTCGGTACAGCTGTTCTCATACCAACACCTGCCTCATACTCCCCATCATCCTAATTAAACACAGCTGGCTACACACCCGCCAGCCTAGGCGTTCTCCTCAGGCCTAACGCAGCCAGAATCGGTCTGGATAACACCCTGCCAGAATGAACACATACTCATGATCTCCCAACCACCACACCTACCGCTAAGAAGCAGCTATCAATACCACACCTGCTGCACACATATCCGGTGCTCACACACACTTTATGACTCTCTCTCTCTCTCTCTCTCTCTACTGACTTGAACTACGGTTCCCGAGGGTGTTCAACCTACCAGCGCCTGGAGATCATACCAATGGTACATAAGGCGCTATATAAATGCAAAGTAACATAACATAACATACAACATGTAATTAGTGATGTCATCAGTGATGTGATCTGTGATGTCATCATTGTGGTCATGGGCTGCGCAACAGGGGGTATCAAGTTAAGGTGGCTTTAGCTGAATTTCGTGGTTTTGTTGCCTTAAGTTCTCACATTAACGTCCCTGCAACTAAAGTTTTTGCTTGAATGTCAAAGGTTTTGTTACAATGTATTTCTCACCTTAACGTCCCTGCAACTAAAGTGTTTTCCTTGAATTTCAACTGTTTTGTTATTCCATAGATTTTTAGAATGCTTCCAGACCACTAGCATGGTCTTTGGATTGCAGGCTTTGAGAACTCACAATGTTTTTAGGAAATGCGCAGTGAGATTATAATATTTTCAATGGACCACACACTTTGGTTAAGCAGCATGCTCCAAGCGGAACACCTCTTTTTGGCGCTGTCATTTTGATGTGTGTCGATTTGGCATGCCCTTTCCACTGCAGTACCCAGTTTGGCGTGCCCTTTCCTGCACGAAAGCCATTCCGGTGCCGTTATTTTGGCACGAGGGATGTTTGGATGTGGCCGACATTGCAGGCCTGCACCGCAACAAACATCACTACCTCCCAGTTGCGTTGCTTTTCTTTTAATTACATTAAATTAGTTAAATAAAACAATTAAAAAACATACAGCCTTGACACCTAGTCTGCCAGAGCTCAAGGCACAGCATTTAATCACAAGCCACAAAATTCTCTAAACGTCACATTTGCATGGTCCATAACCTACTGGTTTATATGTTCCGCCATCAACTTTACCATCCTGTACCCTTTTTTTGGTCTGTGCATAACATTAGTTGCCATTCACCTTACTAGGACTTAAACATATAAAACAAAAAAAATCCATAGAAAAAGTACACTTCCCCATTCTGTTCGAGTTGGCTACGTATAGATATGCCTGCCTACCCACTGTTTATGTAAAATGAACAATAGGAAAACTTCACCCACCCTTATCTGTGTGAATAACAGAAGAACATTTCATCCAAAGAACGATAAATGGATGGAGAGTATATTATAGAACTTCTCCCCAGCATCACCTATCTATGCACTGACCATCTACTATCTTCTTTTCCATCATGGTTTTGTTTCATTATTTTATGTATTTATTGTGATATAGTTAAAATAAATAAACCTTTTACACAAAAAGTAAAACGATGGATGAAAATGCAAAGAAATGCGAGAATACTTCAGATGACGCCCCATACAGATGCATTATAATGACAGAACGTTTTCTATCTTTAGAACAATTCAACAAAGATATCATATTCCTGACTGTTAATCCACTTTACTTACCCTCTAATATTTTATGCAGAGAAATTTAAAATCATATCAATACGTGACCAAAGACGAGCGCCTACCTTCCACCATTCTGTACCAGACGGTGTTGTTTGCATTGTCCGTAAAATTATGTAAACATTTTAAAAAGTGCATTCTCCTCATATCAAAAGTGGTAGGCCAATCAGTATTCATCTTTCTATTTCACTCCATGGGCTGCACCACATTATCTGCATGTTCTGTGAGCCCTAGCTGTCCCCAATCTGGCTCCAAGAACTTCAAAAGTATGACATTGCTTCAATCTAAATTTGATATAGAGCAGTCCAAATTTACTGGATGGAAATTGAAACGCATAACTTGGCAATACATCCCTTGGACCCAAAAGTATAGCATACTCTTATGTATGTTACATGATTCGATTTTATGTGCTGTCCTGATCCAATCCCATTCATTTAGTGGTTTCCTAACTTTGAAAGGGTTGAGAATTAACTCTTATATATCCAGACCCAAGTTCGATAAAAGAGCATCATTCGATTGTGCAAAGGTGCATTGCATCAGAAGAGTTTTCTCATGGTATTTAGATCTACCAAAAGCTCGTCAGTTGGAGGACTCATAATTGTCTCATATGGGCATAGTTATTTCCAAAAAAACATAGACACATGGCGTTTCACACAAATGGGAAGGCTTGGTGCTAATGAATTACTGTTTTCCAAATAAGACCTTGAAGATTATTCAGGATTTCCCCTACATTGTCTACCTTTATTTCAAACAAATAAATAACTAAAGCACAATCTTGCTGGAATGAAGCCTGAATGGAGCCTGATTCATTGCAGCTCACTTTTAGAACTGGTTCTGTGAAGAGGGCTCCATCTGTGCTCCCCCGATTTATTTATTTTATTGGAAATGTTTTGCCCATATTGCACATCTTGTGTCCTCGCTGCATCTTGGGTTCCTCCCTGAGCCCATCCTCTTGTTCCTCCCTCTCCTGGTTCTGTCTCAACCTCACCCCTCCCCAAATGCCTGATTGGACATACTGCCCTATTCCTGTGAACCCAGTAGCATAGCCCCACTGCCTTTTGCAGCCCCTCAGCGGCTAAGGACCCTGAGGCTGAGGACAGCTCCCCCTGAAGCAGCTTCAGAAGGTGCCTGCCGGTGTCACCCGGGAAGCAAGAAGCCTGAAGCCGTCAACCTGCTGTGACCAACAAGGTGGGTGAAGGGCAGACAGTGGGGCAGCAATCACTACACACCACTAAACTGTCCCACCACTCCAATGACTCTTATTTTCCTTTATCACACCACCCTTAGCATATCAGTAAGTTTGGAAGAAAACAGTTCAAGAGGGATATCCTGGACTCCAATCCGGTCTTCCCTATTGCTGATACCCACATCAGTGCTTCCTCCAGACAGAACCTCACCAACATCCTCTTTGTCGTCCCCCCCCCAGACCTATGGACCGCCCATATGGTTTCTGTTCTCTCTCCTTTCTCCTCCTCTACCATTAATGGTGGCACCTGGTGGGTGGTCCTTATGGCCCCCTTCCATTCCTCCAAGGCCATCATCAATGTCTATCTGAGTAGAAACAACCCAATTTCCTCCTTCTCGATAGGCATCTTCTGCATGTTATCTATTTCCTTCCTTCTCTTGCCACTCTTTCTAACACCAATCTGACCTCTCTACCACCTCCTTCCTCCTCTGCCACCTCTTTGGCACCCACTTCCTCTTCTTCTTTGGCCCCTATGGCCCAATCTCAGACCCTTCTATCACCTCTTCTGGGTGTACCTCACTCCTGCACCCCACCCCAGAAGTCTTTCAAATCTGGCAAGTTGCTCCAATTAGCTACTCTCAACGCTAGTTCTGCTGTCAAACATTCCTCTGAAATCTGCCACCTCCTGGAATACCTTGGCCTGAATGTCCTCGTTCTCACCGAGGTATGGTTCACGGCCAGCTCTGTCATGAGTTTTGACACTATCCTACCTTAGGGCTACAAGATCCTCTCCGAACCCAGAAGCAACTGGTCCGGAGCAAGAGTTGCCCTGATCTTTCCGGAGTGGATCCCCACTTCTGTCATTCCTATGCAGGCCTACACCTCCTTTGAATGCCTAGTCTGCAGTCTCTTTATCTCTCCCGGCCTCTCTCTGACTATGGTCACCATCTTCCTCTCAGTATGGGCTGACCTGTCTTCTTCCCTCCTTGCCTCAACCTCTCAACTGCTCCTCCTCAGAGACCTCAAAATCCACCTGTATGCCTCTAATCCCTTCTCTGGGCTTGTATGCAACATATGCATCTCTCTCTCTCCCTATCCATTCTTCCCTCTGGTCCGACACATTCTGCTGGACACACTTTGCATCTCCTCAGACATCCCCCTCTCTAACCCTCTCACCACTCATCTCTCTTGGACTGACTACTTTCTGCTCTCCTCTCACCTGAACTGTCTTATCCCTCGAGGAAAGCCTACCACAGCACTGCCACCTTCCTTCTCAGTCATTCGGCCCATGAAGTGAATGTCAGTGGAGGCCTTTGTCTCTATTGTCTTTGCTCCTCTAACTCCTACGGCTGACTTGCATCCTGACACAGTCCTCTCTAACCGGCATCTTTCTATCTCCAACATTGTATCTGCACTGGGCACCTCGCCACCCTCTGAATTCGGGTCCAGATACTGCCCACCCAGCTGCATACCCTCACTGCCCCCTCGCATCCCTTGCACTTTGTTCAGTATCTGCAACCCTACAGTCCCCTTTCCGCACTTATTAGACACCCGGTTTCTGCACTTAATTCGTACACTTACCATCTGCTGCCTGCACTATCTGTTGCTGTTTTTATCTTGTGTTCAGCACTTTCCACTCCTCCCCTGTCTCTTCCACTCTCCCCTTTCCTCTCCCTGGCACTTGCGTGTTCTCAATGCCACTGGGCCTAGTAAGCTCATTGTCTTTGTCCTCATGTACCCTCCCTTGCCTCATCACACTGTGAAACACTTGTGTATGGGTGCACTATAAATAAAGTATCATATCATATCATAATACTCTGGACATCCTTGCCCCTGTAATGTGAATCCATCTGAGGCCTACCTCCAAGTTCAACTTTTGGTACGACTTCGACCTTTCAGCTCTGAAATGCAAGTGCAGAGTGTCTGAGAGGAAGTAGAGGGCTTTGGTTGCATCCTTTTTACAAACTGGCCTGCTCCAAAGGCAATACAGACTCTCTGTCCTCTCCAAGAAGAGGGTCGATCTCCAAGCCCACGTCTCTGCAGCCTCCAAAAACACTGCCAAACTCTTTAAAATCTGCATGGAGCTGGCCAATCCTACTAAACTCGCCACCACTCCTTCTCCCTACTAGACCCTCTGTACAGCTCTGGCCCCTCACTTCACCACTGAAACTCAAGACATCCCGTCCTGGCTTTCCTCTTCCTCTCCATCTACCTCTCGCAGGTCCCCTTGGCCACCTCTCCTCTTCTTTCTACCTCCTTTGCTCTGACAACACCTGGCAATGTCTTTAGAAAGTCTGATCTATGAAAGTGTCATCCAAACAAGTGCTACTCTTCTCCTTCAGAAACATCCATGTCCACATTGACACCCTCACTCCAGCCTTGACGGATTTCTGCAATCACTCTTTTGCCACTGGATCTTTCCCCTCCTCAAGCACTCCCGTGTGACCCCCTCCTAAAACTCCAGGAAAAGCTAGCCATCTCTCAACTTACCCTCCACACTGAATCTGTGGGCTGCCTCCATGACCATCAGTCTGGCTACAGAGCAGCCAGAGGCATGGAATCTGCTCTCCTGAACATCAGTGAATATCTGCTCTCTAACATCGACTCCAGCTCTCCCTCTGTCCTTATTCTCCTTGTCCTACCCTGTGCTTTCGACACGGTCAATCACCCCACCCAGGTCAACCGACTCTGTGTGAACCTGGGCATCATGGATCAGGTCCTGCTGTCACTGACCTCATTCCTACTGGACTGTCCCTCCTAGGTCCAACTTGGGCCCTTTCTCTCCACCTCCTCTCTCTTCACATGTGATCACCCCAAGGGCTACATCCTCTCACCCTGTTTCTTCAATGTCTATCTGGCCCACCTGATCTCCACCTTCTCTTCTAACTTTTAGTGCTATGCGGATGGCACTCAGCTCTCTTTCATGCTTCCCTCAGCCTCCTCTCCTCCCTCGCTCAATCCTGACTGTTGATCGCGATTCAAGATTGGTGCGCCTCCAGCATCTTTACCTTAATGACAGTGAGACAGAGATACTTCTCATTGCAACTCCTACTCTCGCTTTCCCTCTCTCACTCTGGCTGCCCTACTTGGGCCCTCTAATTTTGCCTTACTTTGAGGCAAAAAACATTGGCGTCATCTTTGACTCCACTCTTTACTTCTCTCTGCACATCACAAGCCATGCCAAAGAGGCACACTTACAGCTGCACCTCCTCAGAGGTGTTCTACCTTTTCTCACTTTCCCCCAGAAGCTCACTGTCTCCAGAGCCCTGGTTCTCTTCAGGCTGGACTACTGCAACAGTCTCTTTCTCAATCTGCCTACCTCTACTGTTCATCCCCTGCAACTAATCTAGAACAGGACTGCAAGTCTTATCCCTGGCCTCAAACCCAGGAACAGTATCTCTGCAGCCCTGAAATCACTCCACTGGCTCAGGGTGGCTGCAAGGATCAAGTTCAAGACCCTCTGCAGCGTCCACAAGGCTTTCTGGGGCCAGGGTCCGCACTACATCCAACTCTCACTTCTGAAATACCTGCCTTCCAGAGCCCTTTGCTCAGCGACCTCCAGATTTCTGAGGGTCAGACGCTTCAGGTGCACCCTCTGGAAAGGCTTCCCTGCCCCTCTCAGACTTGAATCGGACCACCTGAAGTTCTGTAAGCTGCACAAGACCTCCTTTTCTCCTCTGCCTGCTCTCTCTGTCACCCTTGCTAACGTACCTGTCTGATGCTCCAAATGGTTAGTTCCATCAGAGTCTCATTGGTACCAGGCTCCTCCATGACCAGTCTTCCTTTGCACTGCCTCCTGGCCTGCCGTGCACATAGGGCTGTTAATGTTACCCCTACAGAACCCTGCCGCCTTGCTCTTATCCAGAGCCATGCTGCCCTGTCTACACTTACTCAGAGCCATGCTGCCCTGACCGCACTTCCCCTTTCCTCTCCTTTGCACTTCTCCCTCGCCTTCCCCTTGCACTTCTGTTGTCGCACTTGCACGATCCGAATGACGCAAGACCTATAAGGATTGTTTGTCTTTCCTCCCTTGTCTTGTTTCACCTAGAAATACTTGTGTACAGGCACGTTATAAATGCCATATCATATCATATCATACCAAACATAATTATTTGTGTCAGAAAACCTTGTGACCTCGGACTACACACAATTCTATTAATTACTCATATACAAATATAAGCTCCAAAGATTCTTTCATATGTGCATGGTTTAAATAACATGATTACTCTCAGTACAATCTCAGTACAAACTATGTCTTTCAAGTCCCAATCGTACTCTTCCTCAGGAGAAGATAATCCTGTTTTCCTTTAAACAAGGGGTCTGCAAAGTTTGGCTCTCCAAATGATTCAGGCTACAACTCCCATCAGCTCTAATCAGCATAGTCAATGGTGACGGATCATGGGATTTGTAGTTCAAAACATCTGGAGACCCGCAGGTTGAAAAGCCCTCTTATAAACCAATAAGTATGCATTAAACTCTGCATTCAATTATTCTTTTTGTATCACCACAATTGATTCAACAACTTTGCATGCAACTCTAAATATGAGAAGACTAACAATTAGTATTCTTTTTTATGTCATCTCCAAAACTTCAATCCAGACAAGTCTTTTATAAACCTATTTAGTCAATGATAATATCACATAATAGGAATATTAGATCCATCCTAAATTGCTTGACTTTTTTACCCAACTACTTCAAGTGTGTCTGGAGTGTGGCTGAGTGTTTACGGTCTTGGGAGTAGACCTAATTTGGTTCGAGTTGGAACTTGCAGTACACACCAACAACTCTGCAACACAGCTTTCTTTTATCAGTCTCTGAAAGTGTAGAGCGTGACTCGGAGTGTGGCTGAGTGTTGCAATCTTGATGGTGGACCTAATTTGGCTCGAGGTGGAAGTGGCAATATGGACCAATTACTGTGCAACACAGCATTTTTTTTATCAGGCTCAGCGTGCATGGAGCAAGGTGCAGCATGTCGCTGAGTGTTGCGCTCTTAGTCTTGTTGGACGGTAGACCGGGCTAAGGCTGAATTGTCTTTACATGTAATATGCCCAAATAACATGAGTAAGCATTTGTTTTCAACTTGTGCCCATTAATCGATGGTACATACTCCGTGGGGTGTCACGAGTGCAGAAGGCACGACCAGGAAGTCAGCCAAGAGAACTTACAACCTATGCAGTAAAATGGGGGAGCAATACAAAGTGGCAAATGCTGCAACTACTAACATTGCTGAAGTGCCTAATGTGGACCAAGGAGACAATGCAGGCAATCACGTAGATTCAAGTAGTCTGTCACATAAGGGGGAAATTATGGAGTGCTTTCACCAAACAAATATCTAGTACCCAAATTCGAAAAAATGCTGACACTTATTTGAGCAATATCTCATCTCATATGGCTATAGACAATAATTCTCTGATAAATCTATGCTATTCACTTCAAATTGAAGCTAAACAGTATGCTACTCTATTTACCTTATCAAATGCCATCAACCTTGGGCAGAAAGCAGATCATGTTCCTCCACTAATCCCGTCAGATAATCTTGGTGCCACAACAGATCTTTTTGAAGCAGGTGAAGTGGAAGAACAAATTACTCTGATGGGCTCGGAGATTGAATCAGCTGATAATTTGGTAAATTGAGAGGCAGTTAATTTCACATTATAAATAAAATACTGCTGAAACTGGGTGCGCGGATGCATGAGGAGATCCAACATCATTTGATCATTTTGGAGGGACTGGAGAAATGTCTAGCTACCCCAGGTAAATTAAAATCAGAAGCAGCCTTGAATATAGACCAACCAGATGGATACCGCTGACAATACCTGTTACCACTATTAGATATAGAGGCACAGCCTAATACAGATGCGCTCGAATCTACAAAGGTAGGTGTTACGGGTGGTGAAGAGGATAATACACCCCTGTTGAGTTTGGTATATGATTCATACCTGTCATGGAAGGAGTGGAGAAAGCTAAAAATGGTTAATAAGCTTAAGAGAAATAAAAGCGGTAACTCCCTTGGGGATGTGGGTGATCCCAGTGGGAAGATCTTGATAGGTCCTGATGGTACTAAGCTAACGCTGTTATCAAAGAAAGCATGCAAAAAAAGCCAACAGAAAGTTAAAAAGTGGGGCAAAGACTTTGGGGACTTTAAATCAGTTCAAAGGAAAATTCCAAGGAAAATAGTGATTTGGACCTACTCGCTTACTCCTTATACATTGAAATAATGTATAACAATGACTCGCTATCACTCAGTTCCTCAGGTCTGTTAGATCAGTGATGCCTGCTTGTTCAATTACTCAACCACAATCGCAAATGTGAAAAGGGTAAGACTTGATAATCCCTCTAGGACAGAGTCTTAGTCAACACATTATACTGCACTTGCACGTTCTGAATATTCACAAGGCATAGTAGGTTCGTCCCCCCTCCCTTATCGCCCTGTGCTCTTAAATATTGTATTGTATTGTATTGTAATTTATTCCCTACTCTCCCTCCCTCCCTGTCCTGTGGTTGCTTTGAAACAGTATGTTCCTATTGCATAAGTGCCTAACAAGCAAAGAATAAATAAAACAAATAAATAAATAAATACATTATACAATCAGCTGCCTTTTCCCAGATGGAGAGAAAACACTGTTAAACCAAGCAAGCTGATTGCAATTGCTGGAGAATATTCCTTCTTTAAAAGTACTGGCAAGTAGATATTTTGAATACGTTGAACAACTTGATACAACCTGACATCCTACAATGAGAAGGCATTGCTACTCAAATGAATCAGTAAAAATTATAAAAGAACATTTTTACCCCCTGATAAAGCTTGGTTATGACATTGACCACCATGGTCTGGTTGTTAGGGGCGATGGAAGGAGTAATAGTACTGATCCTAAAATAAAAAATAACAGCCCTCCAAGGGGCGCTCTGTTGTAGTCTCACACTCACAACATAGGGTGGAGCCTAAAGTGGAGAATGAGAATTAGTGGACATGGCTTCTTAAATTCTTTCCAACCCTTCCTGATAACAGGCCATGAAATCTAGAAATACAATCATGGAACATGCTTAGTCAATCCCAACTTCTAAAAGGAAATCGCAGCTCCAGTCATTTGTTATACTCAGGAGATATTATCATGTTGCATGAGACATGGCTTACTTCAGACATTGACTTCAACAGCAAAGCGGGGTACCACAATGTTGCAAGAAAGGGGACATTAGACCCCCTTATGGGTGGCTAATTCACTGCATGTCATAATGTTTATAAATCGGAAGAGATTATTCATGGAGACAGGGATGTTAACGTACTGATTGTTCCTATTGATAGCAATTTAAACAGAAAAATGTTGACAGTGAACATCTATAACCACCCCCATGGGGCGCTTATACGGAACACATCCAGTTGTAGTCATATGAAGTTATTGTTCCTAGACTGTTGTGTAATTCAGAGGAGTTGATTAATATAAGAAGTTGTTTAGAATATAAAGATCGATAGTGAAATTCCATCCCTCGATTTATTTATTTATCAAGGTGGCTGTCACGATCCATGCCCCTGACCTGCTCAGGTATAACAGCCCCCTAAGAGAAAATTATGCAGCAGTGGGGCTAAAGCCCTTCACACCGGCCCCAAGGGCCTTAAAACTCCATCAGAAACATACATGGAGTCAGTCCAGGCTCATTATCAGAAAAAAAGCAATACCAGTTTTGGACCTTAATCCACATTAGAGGCCTATTACAAAGCTCATTTCTTTAGAACCAAGCCATGTGGTCTAGTGTTTTGCGTGTGGCTGGGCTTGGAACTACTTGGCCTGGAACTACATTACCTAGGTTATTTAAACCACACCCAAACAGCAGAACACGCTTTGCGTTATTCTGCACTCCCGCAGCGTAGCGCTCACCGTGTCCAGCTCCTGTTCATCTGCTTTTCGGCGGCCCGATCCTGAAGCCCTAGATCTGGATACCATTAATAACCTGGAAGAACAAGAACAGCATTAGCGAGCAAGAACACTTACCTGTGAAGTAACCGTCTTTGAATCCATCCTGCGCTTCGCTTACCTCGCACATCTCCGGAGTTTGCCACAACCTGCAAAGGTAAATAAACAAGGATTGCATTAACAACAGTTCTTGCCTGGGCAAGCAGTGAATCCTGGCAGCACCCTGCCCTTTTCTTACCTCACCCATCTCTGGCTTTCACTGCAACCTGCAAGGGAGAAGGAACAAGGTCAGCATTAACAAAGTGCTTACCGGGGCAAGCGGCGCTTCAATCGCTCATCACTCCGGAAGATCACCGCAACCTATACAAAGAAGAGAAGAGAACACAGGTTAGCAATTAACAAAAATAAACAGAGCAGTGGTCCGAGTGTCAATAACCCACTGTGGTCTTGGCCATCGGCGCAGCAACTCTGAGATCGCAAACATCCCTGTGAAAACAAAAAGAGACATTGTTAGGGAACAGCATATTGGAGCAAGACGCCGAGAAGACAAAGAAAACGGAGGGAAAGAAAGAGACAGAATAAAGACAGAAACTACATTATAACTCACCTGGAAGACAGCAAGCAGAGTCAGAGTCACAGCTGGTCTGGACCTGCATAAGGGTACACGGACCAGCGAAGCAACTAGCTCCACGGAACGCCCGCACCAACCACGCGCCCCTGCACAGAGACGCAGGACGGAGAGTCCAACGCACAAAAACCTGAGGTGAGCAATAACCTCAAGGGAGGGGATTTGGACCAGAGGGAGGTGGGAGTCCACCCATCACAGAACCAGTATCTTAACCCTCCATTCTCCTTTTATAGGCACTACCCAACGTCTGGCACATAACCAAGCAGAGAGGGGTCCGGGATAGCGCTTAGACCTCCATCCAGTATCGTGTGGTGCCCTCATTGATACCAGGTGAGTGTAACGCAAAGCCTTAATTAAAACATCCACTTGGGCATCAAGGAAACATCAGAGACTGAACAACTAGCCCAGTTACTGGGAGAATTATGGGCCGAGGTGCACTCCGCCCGGCAAGAAACCAACGCCCTTAGGAAGGAGTTGATTGTCACCAAGGAACGTACCGATGAATTAGCCAGACAATTGCTCCAGAAACTAGCTGGGCAGGCTCCGTTGCCAGGAAGTATTCCGTCGGTTCCAGCCACATCTGTCAATCCAGCGCAGGTGGTCCTCCCTGGGCCAGTTCCATTGGCCCCACCGGAAAGTTTTACAGGGGACCCAAAAAATATTCAGTATTCATGAACCAGTGCTGCCTCCATTTTTTTTGTAGACCCGGAGCCTTTCCTAACAATCAGTCGCAGGTTGCCTTCATTCTGTCATATCTGAGTGGCAGTGCCGCAGATTGGTCCATACCGTTAGTAAGCCCTGATGACCCACTCCTGCGGGATTTTAGGGGGTTTCAACAGGAGATGGAGAAGCTGTTCGCCCGACATACCCAGGGCCAAGCTCTGGATAATGAACATCTGTCCCTCCGCCAAGGCAGCCAAGATTTGGTAACATATATCGCCACTTTTAACAGACTTGTCGTTGAAACTGGGTGGTCTGAGGAGAAATGAGCAACGTTATTCCATTGAGGATTACATGGGGGAATTGAAAGACGTCCTAGCTCAGGTGGTAAAGCCACCAAAAGACTGTGCAGAGTTCATCAACCTAGTGGTGCAGCTAGACCACAGGCTGCAAGATCGAATGACAGATCAAGCCAGAACGGAGAATCAGACTGTGTGTGTACGCTCAAAGGAGAACGGTCCACGTTAATCAGAAAACACTTCAGAACCCATGCAAATTGGGGGGGTACGGAGCCCATTAACCAAGGCTGAAAGAAACAAAAGGATACAACAGCAATTATGCCTGTAACTGCGGGAAATCAGGTAACTTCCTCAGAGAATGTACCGTAAAACCCACTAAGAGAACAGTTGGAGTTACAGAGAACGAAGGAGGAGAACAAGAGTCGGAAAACTTCCAGGCCCGGCAAGCTTAGAGGTCCGTTTGTCGAGCGAAAGGAAAAGAGCCACAGACCTCACACCTTGCCCTGCCTGTGATTTTGATCTGTCACCAACAACCGTCTCGGATGCATTCTGCAGAGGCATACATAGACAGCGGTGCTGTTGGTAACTACATAGACCAAGGCTTGGCAACAAGGATGGGGCTTCCCCTCTGTCAGAAAATGACAAATGAGAGGGTCACCACTGTTAACGGCACGGAGATAGCATCTGGTCCTGTAACTCAACGCACAGCAGAATTGACACTTCTGTGCCAAGACGGACATCGGGAAGCCATTGCCTTCAACCTTATCAAGGCCCCTCAGTTCCGGGTGATTCTAGGGATGCCATGGTTGGTGGCTCACAATCCTAACATCAACTGGCTAGCCAAGAAATTAGCCTTCTCCAATGAGTGTGCTCATGCGTGCTACCAAGTGGAAATGCCACCGTCTGACGCAGAGACACCTGTCAAGATAAAGAGGTGTTGGTACTAGGTGCAACAAGTACACTACCAAGCGAATACCATGATTTCCAACATGTTTTCCAAAAAGAACAGGCTAATACCTTACCCCCTCACAGGTCATATGACTGTCAGATCGACCTCGTACCGGCTGCACAAATCCTGTGTAGTCGAATTTATGCACTCACCGAACCTGAAAATCTCCACTTGAAATCATATCTGGACCAATACCTGGCAAACGGTTTTATCCACCCGTCCAAATCCCTGGCAGCCTCGCCCCTATTCTTCGTACCCAAGAAGGAGGGGGACTTGAGAACATGCATCGACTACTGCACACTAAACCAGGTAACAGTTAAAAACCGTTATCCTGTACCCCTTATCCCAGAACTGCTTGACCAAGTCAAGGATGCCCAAATTTACACCAAAATGGGCCTCAGGGGGGCATACCATCTCGCGCATGTAAAGAAAGGAGACGAATAGAAGACTGCCCTTCGTACTAAGTATGGGCTGTACGAATATCAAGTGATACCCTTTGGGCTTTGTAATCCTCCCGCCGCATTCCAGTACATGAACGATGTACTACAGGAATTGATCGACATATGTGCCCTAGTTTACATCAACGACATATTGGTGTACTCCACTTCTAAACAGGAACATGTCAGGCACGTTTTCTCCGTCCTTGCAAAACTCTGACAGCACCAGCTATACGCCAAACTTGAGAAATGCTCCTTCCATCACCAAAGTCTAGTTCCTTGGTTTTGTCCTCACTTCCAAAGGCATCTGTATGGATATGCACAAAGTAGACGCCATCCTTAGCTGTCCATCACCGTCTTCAGTCAAAGGTGTCCAAAGTATGCTCGGCTTTGCTAACTTTTATCGCTGATTCATCCCGGGTTTCTCCCAGATTGTGCACCCGATCACTTCTTTATTATGAAAAAACAACAAACTGTTCCAATGGACAGAAGAGGCGGAGAAGACCTTCCAGGAACTCAAGAAAAGATACAACACCCCCGTCCAGATATCCCATATGTAGTGGAAACAGATGCCTCCAGCATGGCAATGTGGGCATTTCTTTCCCAAAGGAATCCAGAAACAGGCCAGTTACATCCGTGGCCTTTTGGTTGTGAAAATGTACTATACCTAAACTTAACTATGCAATAACGGACAAGGAACTCCTAGCGATCAAGGCAGCCTTTAAGGCTTGGCGGCATTACTTCCTAGGCGCCTGACATACCATAACAGTAATCACTGACCATCGCAACCTACAATACCTCAAGACGGCAAAGGCTCAATCATCCCATCAACTCCGATGGGCTTTATTCTTCGCAGAATATGATTACATAATCACGTAGCGACCTGGAGTCCAGAACGGAAAAGCTGACGCCCTATCCCGCATGGGTATTGATGAGAATGCATATTCAACCCCAGATCCGGTGGCCATTATTCCAGGTGACAAACTACTAGGACTTACAACAACGTTATCTCTGGACAAACTCTAAAAGGAAATTCAGCTCCTAATGAACACAGAGGCTCTACAAGACTGGACCACTCAAGGTGAACATTACACAACCAAGAACCAACTCCCATATTTCAGAGGACGTTTATATCTACTGAATAAGGCACTACAAGAACAAGTAATTTTTGGTTATCACGACCCCCTGATAGAAGGACATCCAGGAATTGCCAAGACTCTAGCCAAAGTGAAAAGAAATTATTGGTTCCCGGCCTGGCGAAAGGACATTATGCAGTTTATTCTGTCATGTGGCATTTGTGCACAGAATAAATCAAAGAAACAAAGACCTGCAGGCCTTCTTCAACCCCTGGAAATTCCACCTGCACCTTGGCACACACTCTCCCTCAATTGCATCACAGATCTGCCTTCCTGTCAAGGGTTCAACACTATCCTAGTGGTTGTTGACCTATTCTCGAAAATGGCCCATTTCATTCTGCTTAAGGGTCTACCAAACGCATCCAGTCTGGCAAAGGTGTTTTTAGAGCAATTCGTACGATTATATGGTTTCCCTCCGTCCTGATTTCTGACAGAGGGAGTCAGTTTGTGCCTAACTTCTGGAGGAAGAGTTGTGTAATTGCCCAAATCTATATTCGTGTGTCCACTAGTCACCATCCTCAAACTGATGGGCAAACAGAGCGGACGAATCAGACACTAGAGAAATACCTACGCTGCATGTTACATCAAGTGGAAGAAAGCTGGAAGGATGTGCTGTGTATAGCCAAATATGCCAACAACAACTCGCTACACACCAGTACCGGACAGAGTCCATTCTATACCATATATGGAAGGCACCCACATACTTCTGAATTAGATACCCTCATGGACTTGGAAATGCCTGCGGTGAAGACTTTACATACGACCATCACTCAAGCCTTCAAAAAGGCAGCAGAACACTTGATCCAAGCTAAAGAAAGACGGAAAAGATTCTCTGATCAACACTGAAGAAAAGCCCCAGACTACCAAGTCGGAGATGAAGTCTGGTTGGTGTCTTGGCACGTGCCCATAAGAGGAACTCAAACATTTCATCCCAGATATCTAGGGCCCTATACCATCAAGGCTATATAAATCCTGTGGCAGTAAAACTAGCTTTACCACCAAATATGCAATGCATTCCATATTCCACGTGTCACTCCTAAAACCTGTTCAGCCTGGAACTCGGCTCAAAACACCCCCAAATACGGTACTGGTTAAAAGAGAACCCAAATTTGAAGTCAAGGACATCCTAGATTCTTAACTCACCAGGTCCAAGTTATATTACTTAGTGGACTGGAAGGGATACGGCCCTCAGGACAGGACATGTGAGCCTAGCAAGCACATCCATGTGCCGCGCCTGATAAGAAGATTTCATCGGAACCATCCGACCAAACCAGGGCCGGACGGAGGAAATACCTTGAGAGGGGCCTTAGAGGGGAGTGCTGTCATGATCCATGCCCTTGACCCCCTCTGGTATAACAGCCCCCTGGCAGCAGTGGGGTCTAAAGCCCTTCACACCAGCCCCAATGGTCTTAAAACCTCATCAGAAACATACATGGAGTCAGTCCTGGTGCCTTTGGTGCCAGGCTCATTATCAGGAATAATTCAATACCAGTTTTGGACCTTAGTCCAACATGGAGGCCTATTGCACAGCTCAGTTCTTTAGAACCAAGCCATACAGTCTAGTGTCTTGGGTGTGGCTGGGCTTGGAACTAATTGGCCTGGAACTACTTTACCTAGGCTATTTAAACCTCACTCAAACAGCAGAACCTGCTTTGCATTATTCTGCACTCTGCAGCATAACGCTCACTGTGTCCAGCTCCTGCTCATCTGCTTCTCTGGTGGCTCAATCCTGAAGCCCTAGATCCGGATTCCATTAATAACCTGGAAGAACAAGAACAGCATTAGCAAGCAAGAACACTTACCTGTGAAGTAACCGGCCTTGAATCCATCCTGTGCTTCGCTTACCTCGCCCATCTCTGGAGTTTGCCGCAACCTGCAAAGGTAAAGAAACAAGGACAGCATTAATAACAATTCTTACCTGGGCAAGCAGCGAGTCCTGGCAGCAACCTGCAAGAGAGAAGGAACAAGGTCAGCATTAACAAAGCGCTTACCTGTGCAAGCAGAGCTTCGATCGCTCATCACTCCGGAACATTACTGCAACCTGTACAAAGAAGAGAAGAGAACACAGGTTAGCAATTAACACCAATAAACAGCACAGCGTTCCGTGCATCAATAACTCACTATGGTCTTTGCCATCGGCGCAGCAACTCCAAGATCGCAACCATACCTGTGAAAACAAAAACAGACATTGTTATGGAACACAGAGAAAATGGAGGGACTGAAAGAGACAGAATGAAGACGGAAAAGACATTATAACTCACCTGGTAGTCAGCAAGCATAGTCGGAGTCACTGCCGGTCTGGACCCGACATAAGGGCACACGGACCAGTGAAGCAACTAGGGCCAAGGAAAGCCCGCACCAACCACGTGCCCCTGCACAGAGACGCTGGACGGAGAGTTTAACGCACAAAAACCTAAGGTGGGCAATAACCTCGAGGGAGGGGATTTGGACCAGAGGGGGGTGGGAGTCCACCCATCACAGAACCAGTATCTTAACCCTCCATTCCCTTGTTATAGGTGCTACCCAACGTCTAGCACATAATCAAGAAGAGAGGGGTCTGGGATAGTGCTTAGACCTCCATCCAGTATCGTGTGGTGCCCCCGTGGATACCAGGTGAGCGTAACAGTCGCACGGTAATCGGTGGGCAGAATTATTTGCTAACCTAAACTTAGCCATGCTAAATGGGCACATAGAGGATGATAACCTGGTTTCTCTACATGGAAATTAGGCAAGAAGACATTGACAATAGATTATCTATATATCCGTGAAATAGGTGTGAAGATCATGCATTATGCTCATTAGCAATGAGTTTGGGAAACAAATGATGCAGAGCATAGGAAAGTACGGGATGTAGAAATAAATGCAGGGAAGAATCGCTTGGGATGGACAGATGGCAATTTAAATGCCATGTACAGACATGTAATTGATCATGATGATAATTTTATTCACACACTTCAACATTTCTCCCCAAATGAAATTGTATCATGGGTGAAATATTTGACTGCTAATTTCCTCCCGATTGGAAGTGTCAAGATATGCAGAGCAACCCTGGGTAATGTAGGGACTTACAATAAGGAATTAGTGCTTAGAAGGAGGACGTTGAGACAAGAAATTCAGAGAATTAGAGCGATTTACGCTGGTCCAGTGTTTTTTTTTTGCAATTATTAAAAACGTAAAGAATGGGTATGACAACTGAGGTTCTTAAACAAAAAAACATAGGATGGCAAACTTGTATACCATTTTAAATAGGAGTGACACAAAGAAACTATGTAAAACATTTAATGGTTTAAAATGTGAGGATCCAGACCATGTTATTGACACAGTTGAAGAGGAGGAATGGTGTACATAACCCTAACATTTAGTGGAGAGATAGACTATAATACTCTATTGGGACGGTGGACTTAACATTTGATTATGGTGAAATTCTTGAGGGAACTAAGACATTAAAATATTCAAGGGCCTCTCGGTCTGTATGGGATGGCAAATATAGTTTTGAAGAGAGAACCAGAGAGATGGGCAAAAAATCTTCTTGCCTAATTTAATTCAGTTAAAGTTTTGCAAAAAAAAGGATAATCATAAGGATGCGGTTAATCATAGATTCATGTTGTTGCTTGATGGCTCTAGAAAAGTTTTTCCTACATTTGTCCTCAGAGATACTGGAAATTGGTATGTCAAGGGGGGTTACTAAGCGTATTGCAGGCAGGCTTTCGATCCAGACTATGTACTATTTGTAATATCTTTTTGCTGAACTCATTGATAAAACAAGCTAGAAAGAAAGGCAATGATTCACTGTTTCCGTTGTTCATAGATTGATTGTACTGCTGCCTTCAATCTGGTTAATCGTGAAAGATTGTGGGCAAAGCTGAGGAAAATAAACATACCAGCAGGACTGCTATTAACAATTAGGCTGCTGCATGAGAATAGTAGAGCAAAGGTAAGATTGAACAACATGGGCAATTTATCCACGAACATACCCACAGGGAAAAGGATGAAACAGCGCTGTATCCTGTCACCCATTCTGTTCATCGTTCTCTGGCATATCTAGAAAGGGCATTGCATTTTTTAATAACTGTCCCCGTTAAGTGGGAAGCATGCATTGCCCTTGGTTGGCCACAAACGATGATATAATGATTTTTGATCCCACATTAGTGGGATTAAAAAAGAATTATTATAGCAGTCTTGAACTACGCCGGGAACAATGACTTGGTCATCAATATGAATACGACAAAATTGATGTGCTTTGGTCAAAATAAACAAAAATCAAATTGAATACACACTACAGAAGGTGATATAGAAAGGGTCACAACGTATCTATATCTGGGAATTTACAAGTTGCAGGTCTTGAATTATTCACATTTTGCAGGGCTATTGCACTGTTCACAATGGCTATAGTTACATTATTTGCCCAGAAGACGGCAGGATACAGCCTTCTGGGAATCATTGAGGACTACAATCAGAAGCTTGCATCTAGTTTGGTGTATACCCTGAAGGCCTGTTTTTATAACCAGGACAATTGGATGAATAAAGTTGAAGGGGAGGTGTGGCACAGAATTCTAGGTCTATCCCAAGGGACATCTATTTAGGTAATTAGAATATAAGTGGGCCTCTACACTTTGTCCTCAACAATTAAACAAAATAGAAGCATCAATTCATGAGGGAGCCTCAATTTTAACTATCCTAAGTAGAGCCATTGTGGACAGGTTTTGTTAACGTTTACTCGAGTTCAAGAGTATCAATGATGAATTCTTCACAAAGATAACTTGGAACCCACATTGGTAAGACAGTCGAGGAACACTCCTCCAAAAATTTTAAAAAAACACGTCAAGCTGTGGGTTAGGCCATGAGCAATGAACATGTGGGCAGATTAAAAAGTATAAGCAGTTACGCAAGGTTGCCTTCTTCCTTTTTAAAACCTCAGAGTTACTTGTGCCAATTTCCATGCCCAAGGTATAGGAGACTATTTCTCCTACTTAGATTAAATAAATTGAAAGTATGGGCGGTATGTGGCACCTGGCATGGCATTTCGGAGAAAAATTGGTACTGTAGAATTTGCAAGCAAAAAGAAAATATGGAAACTACAAGACATCCGTTAACGGGGTGTAGTACAATTTTTGATACATATGTTTTTTATCATGGGAAATTTGTGAATCAAATAAGCAAAATTAGGGTGTATGAATTTTTGAATAGATGTCAGCTAGGACACCATCTCTCCTTCGTCTTGACTGCAATAGAATTTAGCTTCAAGTAGAAAAGGTCTTAAATAAAATTGTGGTGAGTGTTTAAAGACTGGGTGCAGATAAGGTTGTTAACAAAATACTAAGGTGTGGGAGTTTTATGGAACCAGAATGGGAAATGAGAAACAGTCATTTCTGAAATCAATGACCCTAAACAGGGATGGATAAAATAGCCAACTCAATGGGGGTCATTACGAGGTTGCCAGTTCCACCACCCGATATTCCAGTAGTACCGGCTTATTACGGACGGCGGCGGATTCCATGGGAATCAGAACACTGAATCACCGGCAGTGTTGTTAACTGTACCTGTGCGTCTGTGATTTATGTGTTGGTACGGGCCTGAACTACCGTCAGGTCAGTCCTGCCAATAGTTCACAGCTCCTACCTGCAAACAGAGTGTTAACAGCACCTTAATTCCGGACAAGCACAATTGTAATGAAGTCCAATGTACAGTAGATCATTTATGGGCAATGATGATCTGTATGCAGAAGTGTTTTTATAATATAGAGCTTGCTTTATGTGAGTGTCATGATTGGATTTTAGGACATGTTTTTGTTGTAATTTTGCTGTATTTAGAAGGTTAATATTATGCGAATTTTATATGAATTTGGTTAACTTTTGTATGAGAAAAAAGGAAACAAATTGACAAGTTGATTAAACTTAAACACACTAATAAGAACATTTTTTAAAAAAATGACTTAAAAAAATGACTTCTTTATCACAAAAGTGTTGCGTCATGATATCCCTCAATGCTCTTCTAATTGTTTCAAAATAAGATTCAAAATCAAGGTGAAAGCCGCCAAATGTCCATTGAGTCCTCTACAGTCACCTCGATTTGTTATTAGTTCATATCATATGGAACAGAAAACACGCTCCATCCTTCTCAGTATCATACCTTCCAAATTGGTAAAGTCGGATTTTCTGACCCCTCCGCAATGTAGCTTTGCTGCCACACATTACGTTGCAATTCCAGTCACACAGTAAATAGAGCATCAGCTTTTGATAGCAGATCTCTATGGTGGGGCAGCCCACTACAGCTTTAAATGGCAGGATCACTCTCAACACCCTATTAAGGTATTTGTACGGGTTTGATCACTGCTATGGTTAGCTGATATACCCCTTAGTGAAAGGAAGTCAACAATTTAACTCTGAAGATACATTTTCAAATGAAATGGTGTTTTGCAATAAATGATGTCCCCATTAATTCTATACCCTGTTGTTCCCCACAGGAGAAAGACAATCCAGATTCCAATTTTCATGAAGTCAACTTGATAAGTGTGGTGACCACCTTGTTCACAGCTGGAACAGACACCACTGCCGCCACTCTTTACTGGGCCTTCCTGCTGATGATGAAATACCCAGAAATACAGGGTGAGCAAACGCATGATCCCTTTTTCTTCTAAAAAATTCCATTTATTTATTTACTTATTTTGTGCCAGAGCCCGCGGGCATCAGGGCGCACAAAACAGGGACATCTTAAGGAGACAGAAGAGTCGTAAATGCTCATCAAGCATCTAAAATCTAATTTTAGAACTCAACAGATTTTGTTTCATTTAGCAATAAGCAATGGTATTTACACACATGTTGGCTTTTCCTACATCCAGGGACATAAAGTATCATGGACATTTTGCACTAGTGCAAATATGTATTGTTTCAGTGCAATTTTGCATTAAGGACATGTCAGCTTTAATCAAAATACAGTGACAAATTCATCTGCACCTGTGCAATGTTTCAGTGAAACATGCCTAACTATGTCTGTCGTTAATTCGTGTATACATCTTTGCTGCAGGCCACTTTAGGCACGGTAGGCAAAACAAAATATGGCAGTGCCTCTCTGAATGCCGGGTGATCAGTTGCCAGGTCTTCAGTTTTAAGGGAATGCACTATATTTGGTATCATGGGTGGCTGGTTCATAATGGGTGAGAGAGCACTGACCCACCAGAACACTCACCCATTATGGAAGAGCCATGCCAGCCCAGGAGTGGGTATGTGTCGGGCGATGGTCTGGTGGGAGGGGCGGGGGAAGTGTCAACCCAACATTTTTTAGTATATATCTATCATAGATTCCCTAAGTTTTGGAAAAACAAATATTTTTGGGGTTTTCGGCTATTGTTTGCATTTTGCATTTCTAGGCACCAAGGTGCAAGGAGGAGAGGACAAAGTTTCAAAGGAGGATGTGATAAGGGGTGCAGGTGTGTAAGAGTTTGAGAAGGATGGAAAATGGCACAAGGGGATAGACGTTTGAGAGAGTGAGCCATTGATGATGAGCAAATATGAGCAAGAAAGGTTGAGAGTGAGACGGAAAGAAATAAAGCCAGAGTGTGAGAGGAAGGATGAGAGGGGGTAGCAAGTGTTGGGTTGTAGAGTGAGTGGGGATGGGTCCAGGTAGAGAGAGTGGGGGTATGGTGGCTGGGTGGGTGGAGAGAGAGTGGTGTAGGGTGGGTGGGAGTATAGAGAGTGAGGGAGGTTGCACAGGTCTAGAGAGAGTGGGGCTAAGGTGGGTAGGCATAGGAAGAGACAATGGGGTTAGGGTGGATAGGGGTAGGAAGACCAGGTGTAGGGTGGGTAGATGGGGAAGAGAGAGTGGGGCTATGGTTGGTGGGGAAGAGAGAGTGTGGTTTGTGCATGTGAGTTGGGATAGAGAAAGTGGGGCTAGGGTGAGTGGGTGGGAGTAGTGAGAGTGAAGAAGGGTGGTTGGGGGTATAGAGAGTGGGGTGGGTAGAGACGGTGGATTTGGGTGGGTGGTAGTATATAGGGTGGGCTTAGGATGGGTGGGTGATGGGAGAGAGGAGGGATTTTTGTGGGTGAGGAGAGAGTGGGGCTGCGGTAGTGTGTGTTGGCATGGGTGTGTGGATGGGTTTAGAGAGAGTGGAGGTGGTTGATTGGGGGCAAAACAAACTTAAAGAACAAAACAACTTCAGGAAGACTTCTCAAAAGTAGCCCAAAACAGCCAGAAGAAAACCCAACCAGTACACATAATGAGTTTGGGGTGGGTGGATGTAGAGAGAGTGGGAGCTGGATGGGAGGTGGTAGAGGATGTGGTCATTTGTAGAAAGGCAGCCTTATGGGGACAAAAAACAGATCTGTTGTCAAAAGTATCCTGAAAATAATGCCATTATCCACAATAAATTGCCCAAAATAGCCCAATATGAAATCATTGCACAGCTGGGAAATCAAAAGCCTGACAGCACACTTGCTTCTTACAAAGCTGCTGATTGGAGCACATATTGTTAAGGAACATCTCATTGGGTAGTACGACAAAGGAGTTTGGAATTTGGATTTTAGTGATGTAAGCGATATTCAATCAACACTAAAGCTAAGTCAATGCCTAGTCTGGGATGCTGAGGAAAACCCTTATTGATGTATTTTTATGTCCAGTTCAGTACTCTGGATGACAACCCTTGTACAACATCCCCCTCTTAGAATCCCCCTGACCCCACTGAGCCAAGAAGTAGGTTTGTTTTGCAAATTAAAAGGTTTATTTGAAAAATTAACAAGATATATATCACATTTTTATAATAATTGATATCACACTTATGGATATAATGTTGATCAGCAATGGGTGATCTGGCACTAGCACACTTCTTTACAATCAATGAGGAGTTAGTATAGGATGGATAAGGTAGCAAAATACTTTTATGGTTTCAAGGGAAAGCAATGAGGAATAAAATGCAGTACAGAAATAACTTGATATGATTTTAGCAAAAGATAAGATAATCACTTTTTCTCTGGCAATTCATCCCCTCCCCCCTATGCAATGTAAGAAATGGAAGGAGGAGCACACAGTTTTCAAGAATCCCAACAAAAATGCACTACGAAATGCAGCTCCCCCCTAGCAAGCTTAGAGAAAAACAGGTAGAAGTTTGAAACACAGGCCCCAAAATGCTTTGAATGTGATGACAATGAAGTGAGAAATGTGCTAAAAATACTTTTAATTCCCTCTAGAGGTTCAGGGTGGGTGATATCTAGTTTATATTAGTGAAGGCTCACTTTAGCAATGCTCTATGAGTAACTAGCAGGTTAAAACGAATTTTAGCAAAGGAAAGCAAGGAGCTGCGGATTTTTACACGTGGCTGAAATTGTGCAAAAGGTCAATTCGCCGCAAATGTAATCGCTTGCGTCGAGCGTGATTGCGGAGGCACTATAAGGAGTAGGAAGTCGATTCTAGAATCTTAGCTTTAAGATGACAGTTGAAACTTGCTCCTAGCAAAAACGGTTCTGGAGATACGGCCGATTGCGTGAAGGTAGTTTTTCGGATTTGAAATTTTAAAGCTCAGAATGACAGATGACAGTTCTCAGTTTTAAAGATGACAGAATGAGACGATGTTAGGAGGCAGTTCTAATAGGCTAAAATAGTTTGAATTAGATTATTTTAACTAAGAGATTGGTTCTGCACAGTTCTGCTAGGTACTCACAATATATATTTGAAATAGGCCTCATCACGGATCTGGTCAACACGTCCAGCGGCGGTTCTCTCTGCTCGGCGGGTCAATCAGGCACCGGTTCTGCTCACAGTGATCCGGATCTCTGGTTCTGCTCACCGTAGAATTTGGAGTTTGGTCTCAAATCGTGAGGGCATTTTTCATACTAAGAATCTCAAAGTTGTACTTTCCTGTCATTTGGTTACAATAAGTTACATTGTTTCTATAAAATATATATTTGCTGCAGTAGGAATCCACACTCAAGTCTGGCCCACCCCTTGAAGCTGGGTGGGTCAGGGATCACATGCCTCTGCTCACAGGCAGCTCTTGGTTTACAGCCAACATTCAAAATTAACATACCCCATTCAACTGAAAGGGGCTATTGTCTCTCTCCTCCAGGCTGAAGGGGAAACCCCCTCCCTCTCACTCAGAAGGGCCATGTGATATCCTGCCTCCTGTTGTGAGTCTCTGGGGTGTTAAGAGTTCTCAGCCTCTTGGCCTCTGGGAACAGCAGGTGGCTAAGAATTCTAATTAACCAACAGGCTTTGAAGTCCCTGCCCCTCTTGCAACTCCTAAATACAGTTTTCCTGTCAGAGTTTAGACCGCTAGCGCCGGTTTGTGGACAAAGTTGGTACTGCACCCATTTTTGGGATCTGTCTTGAATTACTGCATTTCAATAGAGTGGTCTTTTGCTTGATAGAATAGGACCCTTTCTTAACATTGTTTTGATGGCATCCTTACAGTAGAGAGGTGATGTGGAACCCCCCACAAGAAGGTTGTATATTTGGAGTGGTCTTGTGCCAACTGCGCAGTTCTCCTGGATTCTGGTGTGAATGTGGGCGGCGACAGCTCATCCCCACATCCACCCAGTCTATTGATTTAGTTTGTTCTGGGATAGAATAATGGGCGGCGACAGCTCATCCCCACATCTACCCAGTCTATTGATTCAACATGGGTCAAAACCCTTGACAGTGATCTGACAGTTTCATACCATGGCATTGGCTGTTGCTAAATCAACCAGATATTTTCGTTTCAGATTCCACATCCCCTCTCTCTCTCTCTTCTGTAACAATGGTGTATGCAATTTCGTGGTGCAAGAGCCACACAAATCCACCAAAAACAAAAATAATCATCCTTTTTTTCATCAACTGGTGTTTGAGAAAAGAAAGGATGATGTGTTAATACTTGGCTAGACTGGCATTTTAGGGCAGCCGATCCAGCCATTTCATATTTTGTTATGACATTTCTACTGCATAGTTATTATAAAGCATGCATATTATGTATCATTACTTGGCTCGACTGGCATTTTGGGGCAGCCAGTCAAGCTCTTTCTTACTCTTGCATGAAGGTATTTTACCGGGCATATATGATAAACCAAGCATGGTGTGTGTTATTATTTGGCTAGACAGGCATTTTGGGAAGACAGTCTAGCTTTTGTTTGCTGTGACTTGGCATGTTGTTTGGTCATCGATGATAAACCAAACATGGTATGTGTTACCTGGCTAGACTGGAATGTTGGTGCAGCCATTCTAGCCCTTTCTTTCTGTGACATTTTGTTGTTGTTTTGTTTTGTTATTCTGGGAATATATGATAAATCAAGCACATTAAATTTCACTACATGTCTAGACTGCACTACATTGTGCAACCAGTTAGGACATGTTTTCTTGTTGAGTTATGGTACAAAATCAATTGAAAACTGTTTGGCTTTCTACCCTGTTTTTCCACAGAAAGGGTGTTGTTTAATGGACCATTTTAACCCAATACCAAAACAAAATCCTCTGGGAAGAACACCCCATTTCCCCCAACACATTTTTCTTTGGTTTGTGCTCCCTCACTATGTTAGGTTGCATTGGCGCATTTGAGGGGAACATTTACCCACCTCCAATTAAAACATTCATCAGGCGCCACTATTTGGAATACAGTGCAATGTACATAAATTAATCCCTTTCCCTTGCAGCTACTAGACTACTCCTAAGGTGGCTTTACACTTGCTTTACACTTGCAGTGGTTGGATTCTACTGACCTGGAATCCTTTAAAAAATTGGAGCGTGACGACAACGAAGGACACCCCCTCACGGGGGTACTCTGGACCGAACCCAATACGGGTAGTTCTGCTGTATTGACAGAACAGCGCCCTTTGGCACAGAGTGGTTCTGCACTGAACCTTCATATAATATCAAGGCAGGTGCAAGTAATGGTCTGGGCTTAAGCACACAACTGTCAGGCAGCCTTATCCTTTGCAAACACTATGAAATGTATTTTAACATTTACTTTTATGATTATTTTTTCACTAGCTTATTTTTCCGGACACAACATCATCACAAGGGTGGCAGGCAACACGTGCTGGGTAGTAATGGTTAAGTTGGAAGAGCATTTTTTCAGATGCTTTTAATTTTGTCACAGTTTTATAAATGTGGATCAATGCAATTTCCCATTGACCAAAATGTGCATTCAGATACATGCAGAACCCCTGGATAGATGTACACCAAGCCTTCTCAAAAAGCAGGCTTATGCATGCTTGGAGAACACATCAAGAGGTTTGTGATGCAGGTGGGAACACATTTTGGGTCAAAAGTGTGAACATCCCATTAGCCTTATCTACTGTATTATATCTTGGTGTTGCACACACACAAGCACACGTGCACACACATGCGAACCACTCCAAAACACATAATACAAGACACGTGGGGGGATATACACAAAACCTGAAACAGCCAAGAATGTATAGACAGGCCTGAGGTAACAAGTGTTACAGAATAGGATAGGTACAATCCTAAAGCAGAATGGTTAGTTGTTAACTGAACTAGGTAGAGCCAGCTGTATACTTTAAGAGTGCTAGTCCTTGTAGAGGCAATTGCAGAGGACCTGTAGGTCTTGGCTAGCAGGGCAACACCATACTGTCTTGGTGGAGAGCTTTCCATTTAGGTGTCTAGTTATTTAGTTTTGTCTGATCAGTCAGTGTTAAGACTTCTTTTAAATCTCATGGGGGTGTTTCTACTTTTTAAATCAAGAACATGGTTCTTCCAGTTCATGGGGTCTAACTCTACAAGGGAACACCCTCCAACTTGAACATGTGCAGTATTACTTAATGCCATATTGACCTGAGCACTCTCCGAAGCATGTGTTTTATTAAGCAAAAGTTGAGATATGTTGGTCCACAATTTCAAAACAAGCCTGAAATGAGACAGTGGACTTTGAGTAGTCAGTTCTCCACAGGGAGCAAGTTGGTGTCTTCCAATCTGAGTAAGAATTAATCTCAAGGATCTCGACCCAGCACAAGCCTTACTTCTTTGTTTATGGTTAGTTGTGGTTGTGTTATTTTTTCTTTAACACCAGATAGAGGCTATTACATTAGTCGACGTTTGAGAGGAAGTGTTCTCTGGTACATGTCAGTTTGTGATTGTGAATGTAGGGCACCATCTTCCTTAAGATTTAGAGGTGGAAGCTGGAGTGTTTTGCCATTAGGTCAAATTAAGCTTGTAGAGAAAGTTTGTTTTCAAAGAGTATTCGAAATGCTTAGCTTTGTTTGAGCGGTTAAGTGTTGCCCCCATGAGGGGTGAACATTTGAACAGCAGTGAAAAGGGGGAAGGCTCAATAATTACTTTGGGAGGATGTTGGGGTGTGCTGGAGCAGGTCCTGAAGGCCAAGTCCATGTCCAAGTGACTTCAGAGGGGAGGTGAACAGGGCCTGCTATGGTCTGTCGAGCACAAGCATGGTCAAAGATACCTGTGCCACTGGCGTTGGCTGAAAGGGGGTGGGGTGGTCGGACATGTGTCAGCGGTTATTTGGGGTGATTGTTGACCTGCCCCCGCAGAGAATATGATATGATAGGTTATTTATAATGCGCTTAATACCCAGAGGTTTCTAAGCGCGGACCCAGGGATCGAACCCATGTTGCTCCGTGTCATCTTGCTTCCAAGGCAAGCACGTTGCCGTTGAGCTATCCTTCTGGGTCCAAATGACATGCCCATTTAGCTGTGGCCAGTGGCTACAATGGGTCAGTATGAGGGGCATCATTGGCAACTGTAGAATGCATGTGGATTCAGGAATAATATGGCATGACCCAACGCATTATCCTTGGCAAAGTGATCAAGGGTCATGGCCAGCCCCCAAAACTAATGGCATTCGGGGCCCAGTACATGACCCCAAGCAATGGCAAGATCCAATACTGGTGGGTGCTTTGGACCAGGTGCATGAGCAACAGCCATGTCCCATGCAAAGTGGCAATTATCATGGCTATGTGGTCCATGACCACACGCCCTGAACAGTTGTTCTTTCTAATGATAGTTTTGGCTAGCCTGTTTCATGACCTGTGGCCATGATTTAGACAGAGTGACCATTGGCCATGGTTACAGGCAATGGACACTATAGAGTGAACTGAAGGATTCAGGTATGGCCATTTGCCATGACATTGGTCTCCTCTACATCTAGCTTATGGTATGGTGCCTATAGCATGCCCAAAGTCCATGGCCAAGACAAGGGTGTAAGAGGTTAAGTCTCTGGGACTATTACCTAACTTGGTAGTATTTTGGTATTGTGGTATTTTGGCAGTAAATTGGCATTACCTTATTCTGGTGGTAATTTAGTGGTGAGCTTAACTTTTAAAACACTGCCCTGTGAGAAGACAAACCCTCCCCTTGTATAACTGTGATACACTTTGGGCTGACTGTAAACATCCACCTAGGCTTAGTACATTGGTAGGTAACCCAGTAAAATCATAAATAATGTCAATTATCACATATAGATTGTGTCAATGGCTTATTTACAGAAGAGGCCTATGCCCTTGGAGGGTGCCGTTCCTCCTTTTAGCATGCAGGGTGGAACACATTCATACCAACATACAAACTTTCTAGCTTGCACATATTTCCCCTTTTTCACTGACTTTGCCTCCTGCGGTAAATAAAGTGGTAAATATTTTATCACTGTGGTGCAACCACCAGATCCTCCTAGTTACTTTCCCCCACTGAAATAGTGACCATCAGGCGTACAAAGTGAAACAGAAAACACTAAACACCAGCATTGTTTCTGCTATAGCAGTTATTTTTTTTTTAAAGGCAGCAATATATAACAAGAAACAAAACATTACATGTCATGATAACACAGTGATAATCTCTTACCAACAGGCTGGCACAGCTGTGATTCTCTGAGAAACAAAATACAAATGCATTGCAAGAACTTTTTCTTTTCTTTTTGTTATTTCCCTGTGTGCTAAACAACCTACATTGACCTATTTAAAAATAATGCCCTATTCTTGTTTAAACAGTCACAGAGAAAATTGGCAGTCATCCACACTTTCCTCAATTCCACACATTCTTACATAAGGACTTGAAGCAGCTGTAATTTATCATCACCACCCCTCCTTGCTCCTGCCTGCCCTGAAGCCTTTGCCTCCCACAAGATCTCTGGCACCTCTGAAATGGCCTTGTGCTTCCAGGCACATAGGACTGCAGTCCCTCTGCAGCCGGCAGGTGCACATCCAGCACCCAGCAGTGGCGCAGGAACGAACAGCAAAAGCCGGGCCTTTCAGGACAGCTCCCTATTTAATCAATCTCCCTGTCAATCAAGAGTAGCACTGCCTTCCCTGTGACGTATCTGACACCTCCTATACTTCTGACTCCACTGTCCAATCACTTCGCGAGGGCCTTCATGTATCTACTTATTTCCTGCGCAAACAAAATAAACTTCAGAATTTCGTTTTTTGTTTTTTTTATGCATCTCCTTCCATGAAGTGAAAGAGATAAACTAATCAAAGGATTTCCATCCGTGTTTATTGAAATTGCATTGTAATATGAATCAGCAGAGCTACTTATTTATTGGGTATTATTAATAGGGAAGTTAATCAGTTAGTCTGGGTTATTTTCAATGCAATTTACAGAGATGAGAATTCTCATAATTTGTATGTGTAGAATGCACATTGAACCCACTGTCTTTTTTGCAAACACTCTGCTTTGTCATTGCAGGCCTAACTCACTGTATATATTGACTCCATGTGGCCTTTCACCTACTTCATATAAATTCCCATCTCTTTTCTGCATTCAGACTATTTCCATTAAAATGCTGACCCATGTCCCTAATCTACTGCTCCCCTTTGCACCCATTTGCTTTTTTTTTAAATGACTGTTATCTGCACACATTTTGTTAGCTGTTTCCATTGAAACACTGTCATCTGCATTTGCATGAATCAATGCCATATATCCCTACAGGGGACAGTCGGTGTACATACAGACTTCTATTATTGTTATTATTGTTGATTTATAGCACACTTAACGGCTGACTCCTCCAGCTCCTAAGCACAGGATCCTGGGTTCAGATAGCAAGACAAAGAACTCTATGGCCCTCATTACAACTCAGGCGTTAAGGGTTAACGCCACCGTTAACCCTTAGCGCCTGATTCCCACCTTAACGCCTGCTTTTTGCAGGCGTTAAGTTCCATGGTGCTAAGGCACCTTGGTGCTAATTACGGCACCATAATTTACGGTGCCGTAATTAGCGCCTTCCCCACTCCCATTATGCCCTATGGGGCAAAAATGGGAATGGGGAAGGGAAAATGGGAAATGGGGATTTACCGCCCCACTCACCTTGTAATGGGGCGGTAAATCCGCCATCCACCATGGTGTAAACGTAGTTTACACCATGGTGGTAACGTTGGTGCACTTTGCACCTCAGTTGTAATGAGGGCCTATGTTGGTGTTTTCTTCAGTCACATCGACTGATTCAAGTTAAGGATGTCCATCAATGACGAAAAAAGAGCCATTATTTTTGATGCATGCCCCCTACCATAGCAGGATCACTGACTCATGCATCACACGCGGAAGCAGTGCACTGAATAACATGTGCCTGGCTAGACAATAGTGCCTGAAAGAAAGGAGAACAAAAAGGCTGCAGTCGTAGTGGGCTTCTGAAAGGGTAGGGGTTGCACAGGGGTTCCATCTTGGAGTAACATAAAATCTCAAAATAAGTCAAAGACGGAGGAAAACAAAAATAAGACGTGCAGGCGGATAAGAGAAAAAAAATGATGATCACTTAAAAAAACAGCAAGGCAGAGATGTACATTCATCAAATCAGCAAAACCTGCATTTTATTAATGAGGAGTCATGGAAAGAGAAAACGTGCAAAGAAGAGTGTAGTGGCAAATACACGTTGAAGCAGCTGATTCATTTTGTTGTTTGGGTGAATCCTGAACATGGAGAGCTGTATTGGAAGGAAATTCAATCTGCAGTTTCCAAAAATGTCGATACTGATTTTCACTTTGAGATTGCATGTTCAATATTTGCTTTTCCACTTCACATTCACATATATGAATGTGTATGTGCGTTGCTAAAAGAGAAGAGAGAACTGTGCACAGCAGTTAAGCTTTGCTTTGCTGTTTTTGGACACTGAAGGTCCCCAATTGCAAAATAAATCTAGGAGCATGTCCTGGCAATATCACCCACACACGTGTTTCCCTCCAGGAAAGGTCCAGGAAGAAATTGAAAGAGTGTTGGGCTCAGAACAGCCTACCACTGCCCATCGGAAGCACATGCCCTACACGGATGCAGTGATACATGAGATCCAGAGATTTGGGAACATCCTGCCCTTGGGCTTACCTCGCGAGACCACAGTGGACACCAACTTCAAGGGCTACTTCCTACCCAAGGTAAGAATTCATTCAAAGTCCTCCAAAGACCCTCCAAAATATTCCTTCCCATTTCTATATAATGAGAGGGTGAAATGTTTGAGTTACTGGTGTACGTTATTAATGCAATGTTTTTTTTTCTATGAAAAATGGCTGTAAGGGTGGCTTGAAAATGGAAGGTTCCCATCATAAATTCTCATGGCAACCCTCAGACATGTGGTCAGTTCAACACAGTAACAAATGCAATAATGGAAACACAGGCCTATACATTCAGAAGTAGCTATTTTATTACATCCATCCTAAAATTCTCTGCTTATAATTAATCAACAATATCATAGTGAAATCATGTTAAAAATAAAACTTGCTTGAAGGGATAAAGGTCTGATGTGTCTGGCTAAAACTATACCGTGGCTGATCTGATTGGTTATTTATAACGTGTGGAGCACCCAGAGGTTTCTAAGCACGGACCCGGAGATCAAACCAATGTTGCTCTGTGTTGTCTTGTTCCAAACCGAGCACGTTGCCCTTGAGCTATCCTCCCGAGACAAAGCTGGCAGGACTAAGGGGCAGCATTGTGTGAGTGATATTGGGGGATGAGAGTTGGTATTAAAGCACGCCTCATGGACTCTGGCTGGTGACGAGTGTGCAGTACACATTCGCATCAGCTCCCACTGAGCACTCTCTGTAAAGAATTACAGCCACTCAGCAAATCTGTCCGAAAGAACCCGATTGCTCCCACTGCCACAGGGCAGGCTCTACCTGGGGGATTCAGAGGATTCCCGCCATAACGCAGCATTAGATGTGCCACAACGGCACTCTGCCTTTTAGGGGGAATCCGTTTGATCTCTGTCCTGCACTCATGGTTTGCAGGGATATACTGTGAACTGGACATGTTTTTCACAGTGCCCCAGATGACACTGTGTGAGAAAGCCAAATCCCACTAAGTACAGCTTGGGGGGTTCTCTGAACAAAGAAGGGATGTAGGAATGAGGAGAGGTGCGAGGAAAGTGTTTATTGACTGGAAGAGAGGGTAAGAGGAGCAGAAAAACATGGCAACCTCACAAAAGATGCCCATGGGGTGTTTTATTTATTTTATTTTATTTTAACATTTGTGTAACGCCCAGACCCACAGGTATCACAGCGTTTGAACAGGGTAATAACAGAGTAAAAGCTTTACAGATCATTGCGTTAGTAGGAAGTAGTACGCACCAAGTAGGAGACAGTTCATGCTTAGAGTATTAGTCAAACTTATTGAACAGCACATCTCCGGGGGCCCGATTACAGAAACTTTGCGCCAATGCAAGGGAAAATTTGCACGGTATTAGCACTAGGGCAAAGTTTGTCCTATTTTTTAAAAACAGTGGCACACAACTAGAAAACCACTGCACCCTGACAAGGGCAGCTTGGCATATTAAATGCACTAGGGCAAACATTGCACTAGTGCAAAAAAAGATACATTTCTACTGCATTTTTGCACCAGGGCAAAGTTTGCCATAGTGCTAATACGGAATGGTATTGGCACGAGGGAACTAGGGCATTAGGGCACATTTTGCCCTGATGCAAAAATGCATCAAAAATGTATCTTTTTTGCACTAGGGCAATTTTTGCCCTGGTGTTTTTAATATGTCAAACTGCACTTGTCATGGTGCAATAGTTATCAAATGTGGCCCAGCGTATTTAAAAATAGGGACGACTTTGCCCTAGTGCTAATACCATGCAACTTTGCACTTGCACCGGTGCAAAGTTTCTGTAATCTGGCCCCAGGTATCCTTGTTGGCTAGTCCACCACTGGAGTATCATTTTGCAGGGGTCACTGTGAGGAATTTGACCACCAACATGGGGAGTGTGTACTCACATGGGCTTTTTGATTTTTTGTGAATGAAAATTAATGATAGGAGATCAGCCTCCGAAAATATGTGAGGCCATTCCACACACATTTATTTATTTTATTTTTTATTTGTATTGTGCCAAAACCCCGCAGGCCTCGCAGCGCAAACATTAGACATCATACCAACATAAAAGACGGGACAGGAACCCTACCTAATTGCAGGAGCTAATGAGCTCAACTTCCTTTTTTAAAGATAAACATTTTCAGGTTTCTTCTGAAGATTGCATAATTAGGCTCAAGTTTGCACGTTAGGGGCAGCTTGTTCCATTTTTCTGCAGATAGCACCTGGAAGGCTCTTCCCAGTCCATTTGCTTGTTTATGGGGTAGGACTGGCATCTGGCCTAGTGCCTCTGATCTAAGAGAACGCCTCAGGACCTATGAAATGATCTTTCCCTTCAGATATTTTGGTGCTTTTCCATGGAGACACCAGTGTACTACTGTCATGCATTTGAAATGTATTCTGTCCTCGATAGTCAACCAATGTAACGCCTTTCTGTCACCCATGATATGGTCGCTCTTGGTTTTCTTTCTTATTATTCTTACCGCATTATTTTCATCAATCTCACATATTGCTTTGCACTTTTTGCTGGCGCCTAAAAGTAATGCATTGCCGTAATCTAGTTGGAAGAGAATGGTAGCCCTTGCAATGGTTGCAGCGTTCTCTTCGCTTAAGTAGGGTCCAATAGCCCTAAGCAAGCGCAGATGATAAAGGCAAATCTTGTTGAGGTTCTCGACCTGAGCACCTGCGCTCAGGGAAGCTTCCATGACAAGCCCTGGAGTTTTCACTTTGTCTGAGACAATGATGGGTGCCTGTTTAATGGTAAATGATTTATATTCGAGTCCCAATTTGGCTTGTGCCTGCTGGGATCGGAAAATCAACATCTCACTTTTATTGCCATTAAAGCACATTCCATTTGATTCCATCCATGCCTCTATAGTGTTATATAGTGTTTCCACCTTTGTGCTGTCCTCTGAATAGTTGCTGCTTAGCTGCACCACCGACTGGGTATCATCTGCGTAGTTTGTGTAAAATGCTACTATATTGTCAAGCACTATGCAAAGACACCTATTATAGAGGTTAAACAACAGGGGTGATAAACTAGCACCCTGCGGAATACCCCAAGTTATGGGGGCCTCTTTGGAGAATTTATCTCCCCAGTGTATTTTGGATTTTCTGTTCGCTAAGAATTCAACTAGCCATCTGGTGGCCTTTCCGGAGCAATTTCTACTTTCCCTAATGCCCATTGGAGTTGTTTGTGGACCAATCGGTCGAAGGTTCCTCTAAAGTCGAGGAGTATGAGTAGTCCTGGCTTACCCTTGTTGAGGATGTTCAGCATCTGCGTCTGCAAGTCCAGCATTGCGGTTTCAGTACTGTGCGCTGTCCGGAAAACTGACTGTTGGCTATTCAGTATGTTGTTAGATTCTACATATTCTTGCAGCTGTTAAGTGGCTACTTTGTCCATCACCTTGGGTCAAAAAATACAATTGGTGATGGGTCGCATGTTTATGGGGTCCTTTTGGTTTAGTCCCGGTGTATTCTTCAGAAGCATAACAGTGACTGTTTTGATGTTATTTGGTAGGGTGCCATCTCTGAAAGATGGATTTACCATCTTGGTAAGTATGAGTGTGAAGAACTCTTTATTTTCAAGTATAATTTTAGGGGTATGACGTTTTGTTCACATGATGTGGGTTTTATGGAGGAAAGTACTTTTATCATATTCTCAGGTGTAATAGCGTGTAAACAAAAGTTTCCTTGTAGGGGCTGAATTAGATCTGGGCACGGCTGGTTTAACTTGGAATCTGATCTTTTTTGAGCCGCTCTTATTTTCTCCCTTGCTTTCAAGGTTTTGTTGAAAAAGACCTCTAGCAGGGCAGCATTTTCTCTGCTCACAACATGAAATGGATAGTCACGTGTACTCCGGGAGGACACAGACTACAGGTACCGCCCCAGTCATGTTCAGCTGGAATGTGACAGCCATGGGTACATCAAAGCATCTCAAGAAGAGGGAAGGCACACCTTCCTCCAGTCATGGGCAGCCTAGTTAAAATATCAAAGTCTCCATGATTCCACTTTCCTATTGTTTAGTTCGGCTGGTGGCAGTGAATACTAATGAGAGATAATGGAGGCAAGCCTGGAAGGGGCTTGGTTGCTGGACATACAAAAGGAATGTGGTGCTAACACCCCTTTTGTATGTGATGTGTTAACCTGAAGTGAGTTCCCATCCCTCTGTATGAAAGGCAATGAATGGCAAGTTTGGCTCCATCAGTTTCCGTAGTTATCCCTGCAGCGAGGATCCCTTTCAGAGCGGAGGAGTATGTGAATTGAGGGAGACAGGAAGTCTGCTCTCGGCACAGATTTCAAGGGAGAACTGCATTTTAAATCAAGAGTCACAGAGGGATCAGTTAACCAGAGAGACACATTGATCTACAACAGACAGGAAGATGGGTGGGACTTAGGTATATGTTGTCACCCCTTACCTTTCCTGTTGCAGAGCACTCTGACCCTGACCTCATGCATAACAGAAGGTTGTTGGAGGGGACCCAGGAATGGTTCATTAAGGTAGGTTTAGCCTGCAGCAATCCCTGGGGCCCATTTTGTGTTAAACGAGGGCTGAACCCCTCACTTAGCAGATCATCTGAAAACTTCGAAAGGAGTAAGAAAGACTAATTTGGTCCTGGGCTGAAGGTACAGTCTAACTTGCATCTTAGGGCAGTGAAGGAAGGCCAGGAGTTCCAAGAGGGAAGCAAAATCCCTCACCTGAACATCTTCCAGTGAACAGAGAGAGATACCACACTCATAGGACCCATCCAGCAGCTCCAGAACCAGTAACCAACCAGCACACAGTGTGCCCTGCATGGTTCTGCCAGCAAGCTTCATAAGTGGGAAGTGCCAGAGAGTATCAGAACTAAGGACAAGGCTGTTGCCTGCAAAAACTCTCCAAAGCTTTGGGCCATCTGCCTTGAATGAATGACACAATGGGCCTCATTACGACCCAGGCGGTAAGGGGTTTACGGCGGCGTAAACAGCGCCGACCCTTACCGCCTGATTCCGAGGTCCCTTAGCGCCATGGAGGATTTAACACCTGCTTTTAGCAGGTGTTAAAATCCATGGCGCTAAGGGACCTTGTTGTTAATTACGCCACCGTAATTTACGGTGGCGTAATTAACGCCTTCCCCACTCCCATTATGCCCTATGGGGCAAAAATGGGAATGGGGAAGGGTAAATGGGGATTGGGGACTTACCGCCACGCCAACCTCGGAATGGGGCGGTAAGTCCGCCAACCACCATGGCGTAAACATAGTTTACGCCATGGTGGTAAAGGTACGACCCAGGCGGTAACTTACCGCCTGGGTCGTAATGAGGCCCAATCCCTGCAAATAAACTAGGAGGAGTGCCCCTACACGCATCAACTAGCATCCATGTTTTATGGACATTTTCCTGACATTTGAGTCCTCGAAACTCAACTGGCTGCACCGCTGACTGTTGTTATGCCGCAGTTGCTAGAGCTGCCGGAGATGCGCCAAACAGCACCCCAGATCTGCCAACCAGCACAGAGACAATTATTCTTGGCCCTGAGCTGCTGTGTAGGCCAGCCTGCAGCAGTCCGTCCAGCCTCACTTGCCGAAATGCCTGCCGCCAGATACATGCAGCTGTCTCCCACCTCAAACTCTGTTTCAGGAGTTACAAAGTGCCCTGGACCCCCTTCGACACTGTCAAGAATCAAGAATTTTTTAAGCACCAGGTACATTCTGGTTCTGCCCCCTGGTTCCTCTTTGAAGGCCCCTAGAGACAGTTACAACCCTTTGCCCCTTGGTGCCGAAACCAAATAACCATGAACAGTTAGACTGATCAATTTACCAACTACCCTCCTGTCAGCATCCAGAGTTCATTCCTTTCGTTTGTGAAACTGTCTGTCCTCTGTGTTCCTTTACTGCGTGGGTTGTATTTTGTAGTGTGCTAGTACTGTCTGTTAATAATAATACAGAAGATGTATTTAATACAACCTTGACTGGACAGTAACTTTTATCATTGGGTAATAATTGTATTTTTGCTGTGTTGCAACTAACCAATAATCCACGACCTTGCGGAGATAAACCTGCCGTTCTGTCCACGTTAACAAAATTTGACAAGGAGATTTATAATTGACTTGTCTTCCAATCTGTTTGGATCCCTTCTGGTGTACTAGAGGTGTGAGGCTGATTGATGGATTAAAAACTGATATTCATCCCTGGACCACTGGTGTCCACAGAAGTTGATTTGTCACAGGCACCCTGAAGAAACGTCATAGCTGTCATTGCAGAGGACTCATATGAACTCAGTTACACATATCTGCCTCTGCACATGCATCATAATGCATATGTGCACAGAGATGCATTTGGATCACCAGCATAGAGAGCATTGCTGATTTCCTATCATGGTTGAAGCTATGTGTGGTCTGAATGAGTAGCTCTAGGGGCAATGAGACTCTACATGTTAATGACTCATCGTTTTAGCATGCACATGTAAGCGTGGGCTTGAACTGCAATAGGGGCACAGGGGGCGAAAACTAATTTCTCGACTCAAGAGTTTGAGTCTCAGGCAGAATTAAATAAACTCCAATGCACAGAGCACATGCTTGAAATTGCATGTTTCATCAGGATGATATTTCATTGGACTGGGCTGCACTAAATATAATACTCATTTAAATTAACATACTAACCAACACCAGTTAACTTGTAACTGAATCAATTAATGACATTTAGTGCAAATTAGTATATGATGAAATAACCTGAAGGCAGATTTGGAAAATTCATGGTGCTTTTTAAATGGAAAATTAAACATGCAGGCTGAATTTGCGCTTGGTGATACCAAATGTAAAGATCTGTTTCACTGAAAGCAGGCCATGGTATGAAGCAGGAAGCAAGGAGAGATGTATCTTTTGCTCTCCAGCAATGAAATCATGTGCAATTTTCAGTGTAATGATCAACTCAAGCTGAGGTATTTCCCTTGAGTGGCAGGGAGATCTAATATAAAGAGTTTTGAATGAGGGAGTAGATTCAGACATCCTTGGGCACTGGGACACAAAGTAACGGAGTCTGAACAGGCAGACGAAATTCATTGCTTGAGGCCGTCTGATGCTGGAGCAGTTCTTATCTGTACAACCCTGGTGAGGCAGGTGGAAAGATTGAGGAAGATATCTGTGCCAAACTGAATTAGAAACAGTGTCAACATTCTAGGTAAATATGAGTTAAGTGAGGAGCTGCTTTGTTGAATGGCGTCAGGTAGTCAAGGCTAAGTAGAACATGTCATGTTAGGTGCTGTCTATTTTTAACGTGCATGTAATCCTGCATTTGTGTTGAAAAGCATTGCTCTGTTTTTTTCTTTTTCTCAAAGTGTATTTCTCTTGCCAAGTTCCACGTTGCCAAGGACAGTCGGCAAGACTTGGCAGGGGCAAGTTTGAAATCTATTGAAATGCCTTCACACTATTTAAATATACCAGGGCATAACTGTTTTTCTGTGTAAATTGCATATTTATATTTGTATGATGAATAACGATTTCAAAGTAACCTATAGTTTTATTGCAGTCTATTTTATTTGAAATGCATAAAAAGACAGAAGTGTAGTAAAAAATATTTCAAAGTGAAGTAAATGTCATGAGATGTTTAGCTAGAGAGTCTGAATGAATGTGCAATGTTTTAATTGCCTGCTTTATAAGTGTTCAAATTCATCCAACAGGGTGTATTGTGGTATTGTACATAAGGTACCATGAGGAAGCATGAATCATTCATCCAGAGTGCACCTAGTCCAATATTTAGTTTTTTGTTAGTGACCCTGGAAAACTACAATTACTAGGCAATATTCTAAAATTAGTCTCACCACTATAAACATACCCCAAGTTACCACAATCTACCACTGTGAAATTACCACCCGAAATCACCATACTAAAAAAAATAAAAACACAAAGTAATAGGTCAAAATATTCATCAGCTCCAGATTTTGTGGATGTGGCAAAGACAGGTTTTTCACGCATCCAAAACATTCAGCGGCCACAGCAAAATGAGAAACTTAGGACTTGATTTCCAAAAGATTTTCTCAATGAGAAAATTCTACCGATTTTCTTTTTTTACATATCAGGAATTTTGTTGCTCAAGGAAATTATGGGGACCAGAATAGTAAAATTCCTGATGAAGAACCAAAGGGCCCTCTCTTTTATAATATCCTACTAGTAAATGGGTGTGATGGCCAAGAGACATTGCTAGCTGATGGATGCACAGTCCTTCTCTGTGACTTGAACTCTCTGTAATGCCTTTCTTTTTTTTGGATTATGTCTCTCTTAGTTTGTTTTTACCCACAAGACAGAACATGTTACAAACAATACATGAGCAATACATAACTTTTGCTGATCAGGCACATGGCAAAATTATTAGGAATGTTCCCATTTCAGTTGTCTACAGTTGATAATAGTGATCCCTATTCTCCTGTAAATACTTTTGTTTCACAACCAAATTTGGTTGGCATCTGAATCTCTATGGGGTTTGCACCACCAAAAGGTGGCATCTGCTTTCAAATATTGGGCCTCTTTACGAGTTTGGTGGCAGCCATGGTGCATGGCTGCTTCCAAACCTGTGTCCGGGTCCGGGAAGTCGGAATGGGGACTTACCGGGTCATTCCAACCTTGGAGGACCCGGTAAGTCCACATTCTGAAAATCATTCCCCATTCCCATTCGAGCCCCAATAGTGCCCAATGGGAATGGTGAAGAAGCTAATTACGGGCCCGCAAATAGCGGCCCCGTTATTAGCTCCCTGGTCCCTTAGCAGGTCCCGCTAAGGGCGGGTGGTAAAACCATCAGTCCCGCTGAGGGACCTTGGAATGCGGCGGTAGGGGGTTAATGGCACCAGCATCCTTACCAGTGCGGTTAACACACTACCGTCATATTGGTAATGAGGCCCATTGTGTACACTTATAGTGTCATGGCTGTCAAGGTACACCAAGTAAGGGACTGGTACTTCAATTAAACTGAAGTAAGACATGGAGGCCCTCATTCCGAGTATGGTGGTAGCCCTGAAGCAATGAGCTCCATGGCTGCCTCTCATACGGGTACCACCTCCGGCGTCGTTCAATGGGGACTTACCGGTCCATTTTGACCCTGGAGGGACCGGTAAGTCCCCATTGAACAAACCATTCCCCATTTCCATTTGAGCCCCCATAGGGCTCAATGGGAATGGGGAGGGTGCAAATAACTGGCTCACAAATGGCAAGCCCGATATTTGCGCCCTGGTCCCATAACGGGACCGTAAGGTACATTTGGTCAGACCAAATGTACCTTATGGGTCCTGTTGGGGTGGTTATCCCAGGGGTCGGCAGAGCCGTCCGCAGACCTCCGGTCTGGGAGGCCCAACTCCTCCCATGTTCCCAGAGAGAGAGAGTATGACACACGCACACAAGAAGCAAGGCACTGCTGCTGTTCATTAGAGTAATGGCAGGGATACGCTTAGTCTGTATTCATCCGGCCAAGCTCTCGTCTCCCGTAGGGCTCGCAGGCCCTTTTTACAGCAGTATGACACGCTACTCGCATCACCTGGGAAAAGCATCACAAAACCTATTGCCATCTCGTATTGTTTCCCCGAGTGATAGGATTAGTATAGTTATGATATAGGGAAGAATGTTAGTGGAAGGGAACAGGTCAGGTGGTATACTTGGGCTGTCCCTAACAGTTGCTACTTTGGAATTGTCACAAGGGGACCCTTGGTGATTGGCTAAGTGTAATGGCGTCAGCAATGAGCCCCCCTGTGCTCTGAATGGTCCTTCCACGAGCCCCCAAGCCTGGGACCACCGCTGTTCCCAGCTCGCGGTGTACCTGACTAGCAACAATGTGCAACTATGTGTTAGTGCGAACAATGGACAGGTCTGCTTATGGCTGGTGAGCAGGTCTTTCCCATTGGCTGCTGGCATCCATCCTTGCCGCTTCGTTGTTGCAACCTGTGTCCCAGAGGTGGGACCTTGGCAGCTTTCTGCCTCGTGGGCTTGGCATCTTGTCAGTTCGGCTTGGTCACGTGTGTGTAGACCATAGCTGGAGCAGAATTATGAGCATTAGATTTTATATTCTGTGTCTGGGGGCCTGGCATCTGCAGGTGTAACCTTGGAGCTGGCCTTGCAGCATGCCAGTTGCAACATCGCGGCCTTGGCTGTGGGCCTTCATCAGGGTCTGCATGGTCAGCACTTGTATTTTGTTCTGAGAGGGTTTTCGTTTGTGAGTCTCTGGCCTGGGGACTACTTGGGCCTAGTTCGGGTGGCGGTACATGATCCATGGTATGGGGGTCGCGGGAAGGCAAATCTTCATGTATAGTATTAGATATACAGGATAGCATCGCATAGGGATAGGTGGCGAGAAAGCATCAGCAAGCATATACATGAGTTTGCAGGCGTCTTGCATTTTTGCGGTGCTGCAGGAGGCCTATGTGAGGCCTATGTGAGGCCTATGTGATAAATAACAACGATGCATGTCTGTGTGTGTATTACAGTCCGCTACGTCACAGCACTGAATATGTTCTTCGTGTAAGGTGGTGCGTGAGTGATCATCATGCATGGTGGCACGTGTGATCTTGTCTGTTGGCTATGTCGTCATGGCATCTCTAACGATGTGAATACTTATGGCTGTTGTTCTAGTCGAGCTGGTCCATGTTGCAAACGTTGGTCTGAGTCTTGCGAGCCGGTGGGCATACTCCTCGTATGTGTAAGTTCTTGAACCAGGGTAATTGAACCAGGGTAATTTATCATCTGGTAGATAGATGAACTCCTCTCGTGGGGGGTGTTTGGGTCGTGATCCTCTAGGCCATGGTCTGGATGAGATTGGGGGAGGGTGGTATCCCATTCTCCCTCTTCAGTCCCCCCTCTGGTCGACTTGTCGACCATAAACTCATCCTTTTCTCTATCTCCTTTCACTCTCCATACTTTAGTTATTCCTGCCAGGTGTCCATAGTGATTCACATGATCTTCAAACGACCAATACATGTAAACACAGCCACGGTCAGGTTTACAGTATACCCATCTTCCAACATATCTTTTCGGGTTGCTTGGATTCTCCACCTTCACAGATGGCGGTTCAATGTGATTGTCAAGAATTTACTTGCGTAATTTCTCATTTTCCTGTATAATTAAGTCAGTGTGTTGGTCATCATCAGACGGCAGTATGGCGTGCATGCCAACCATCTCCATCATTTCGTCCTTTTCACCATTTCTTCTTCCTTTCCATAATTTCACTCCGATGGATACAGTCAGTACCAAAATAATGCACACTGCTACCGGTTTCAGGCCATCCCATAGCTATGGAGGCATCCACGACCATAAAAAGGTGAACCAGCTGCCATCTCCTTTAACTCCCTTACTTTCGTCAACCATTTGCGAATGCATAAGGGCCAGGTGGGAGACTATTTCTGTAATTGTTCCATTGTCAGCGTCGTTGGTAGGGGTAAATGTGCAGCATGGTTGTCCAATTTTTGTGCAAACTCCTCCTTCCATTGCCGTGAGGAAGTCTAAGACATATCTGTTCTGAAGTGCTACCATTCTTACCGCCCTCAGTTCTTCTTTGATGGGGTTGAACCCACTTACTGTCGAGTTAATAGTCATCATAAGCTCGCATCTGGTTATTTGGAGCCATTTTGCATTTGCGTATGCCTGCAGTCCTGGGTGTATTATTGATGAGAAGAACATTGCCGCTCTGCTAAATAGTCTGTGTTCTGGTGGGATTGACGTGAGGGCTGTTTCCGATCTTCCCCATATGCAGTTAGTCAGTGGCCCTCCCTGTCTTTTCGCTCTTGACAAGATGTTTCCGGTGTTCTTCTCTGTATCTTCTTCAACCTTCAGAGATCTCTTCCTCCTCTTGTTTCCTTTGTCTATCTTGGGGAAGTTGCCTATGTTGATATGTTTCTGAGGTACGACTAGTGACGGCTCATTAACATGTACCATAGTGCATATCCCCTTCCATGATGGAGGTAGCGTGTGATATGCTTTATTGCCGCAGGCCCAATAGTGATAGCCGTTCCCGCACTCCCCTCAGGAAGCAGCACAATACTTTTACAGTTCCTATTATCTCCGATATCAACATCACCTACGTGTTGGTAGCACAGTGCAGGGGCCGTTAACGGTAGTATAGTTATTGGGTCTTCGTCCTTCTCCAGCCATGTTAACATTGGAACATATTTCACCCACATCAACCAACATTTGTGGTTTGTTTCATTTATCGTATTTATATTCTCTTTCATCACTACATTACTTCCTACTGCTCCTTCTGTCCATCCTTCATTTGTGTATATTCTCCCATATATTATAATTAGAGCTCTTTCCCAGCATCCTAGTTCACCAGCAACTTCGCTTGCATACCAATCACACGGCATGTAATTCAACGTTACTTTCTTCGTTTCTCCTTTGTCTGGCCCTTCCGTTATGTATCTGTGCGCTTCAGTGTGTTGGCGATAACTGTTGTACATGGTAAGTGTTTTGATGAAGTTTTTTCATATGGATATGTGTCTCTCGTTTTCCATTGTAATGATACCACAGTTCATTTATATCGTCCCTTTGTTTGGAACAGGGCCATTTATAGCAGGCATTCTACTTCCTTTGCTGGTACTTCAGTAGCTACAAACGTTCTTGATGCACTCATGGTGTACGGGATCATCGAGCACACATAGCAGTTGTCCTTAGTTGTCTGTTTACCAATTTTGGTCATGTACTGATACCACATGTTATTTGTGACGTGTGCTGAATCTGTGATGTATGTGGCAATTCCCTCATTATCCCCATATGTACTATGTTTTTCTCTATTGCCATTACTTCTTTTAGCACTTGTACCACCTGAGACCGTCCCTGTTGCAGCAGTGGGAGGGATTTTGTTAGATTTGGGTGCAGCCATAATCCAAGAAGCATAGCGTGCTTGCCAGACAGAGGCCGCAATTAGACCAGTGATTTCCAATAGTCCTACCAACGTTAATACAATACCTAAAATCACTGGCATTTTACCCTTACCTGTGCTGTGGTCCTGCAGCTTTATTCTTTGGGATGTTAAAGATGCCCGCCTGAAAATCACTAGAAAAATGCGTTACGTTGTTAGTTATGAAGCACTCCCTAGTATGTTGTCGTTCAATGCCCAGGCGAAAGCTGTCCCCATGTCGAACTTTGCTTGTTGAGATGGGGAAATTATTAAAATGAACGTGTTGTTATACACACGTATCCTTCTTCTTTTTTGATACTATGGTACAGGGCTTCAGGGATATTATTATCTGTGGGTGGTACTTTCCCTTGGGCAGAACACAAAGTTAGTAGTGTCTTTTCTATACAATACAATACAGACGCGGTACCTGCATGTGCGAGAAAAAGAAAAAGAACATGCATGTGTTTATCCATTTGTGGGCATTATTCAATTTTGTTAAACAATGTCCATCACTGGGTAATGGCTTGGAGGGGGCTGGGCGGAACTTGATGGGGGGGTTTGTTGTATGTTCTGAGATCACGTAACCATGGGGTGAGTTGAGGGGGATTGTCCAAAGTCTATGGCTGTACCTGTGGCTGGGGAGGGGTCAGGGGCAGTGGCATAATTGTCTTTTGTTATTGTTGTTGTGTCTTTGTCTGGCGTTGATGCTGTTGGTGCTGTATTTGTGGTGGCCCTGTCGATAATGCAAGGGCGGGTCTGACCTTTGTAGGGCTTGATGTCATGTAGGTGGTTCCAAACGCTCTTGCCGTGTAATTTGACAGCTCTGGGAGCTACCGCTTCTACTAAGTGGGGGCCCATGAATCTGGGGCTGTTCCATTTCCTGTTGAATTTGCGGAGGAGAACTTTGTCTCCTTCCGCAACAGTCCACTGTTTATGCTGCTCTTCTTCTTCTCTTGTTTCCTCTGGTTGCGTGATCTTCGACCCGCCCTGCGTGCGCTCGAGCTGTTGAGATATAAAAGCAACACTAGTAATCAAGGAAGACACATATTCATACATTTCATTACCAAAAACATTTGCAGTGCTATCATTGTCAGTAAATGCCCTTGATGCTGGTGTTAGTAGGAGGTGCATATGACGTCCAGTCACCACTTCGTGGGGAGTGAGGTGGTGATCCGACCCTGGCCTATTCCTTAGCTCAAATAGAGCCAGGGGGAGACAGCACAACCAGCTTTTCTTAGTTCTCTGTTCTATTTTAGCTATTTCTTCCTTTAGGAGGCCGTTCAGGCATTCACACACTTCATTAGCCTGTGGATGGTACACACATGCAAACTTGTGCTTTATGCCAAGTAGCGTGGTAATGTGCTCAAACATCTCATTTGCGAACTGTGGGCCATTGTCTGACCGCAAAACTTCACAAACTCCCCACCTAGGGAAAACCTCTCTCACTAAAAACTTAGCTGGTCTGAAAGCATCCACATGAGAGCAGGGCCCTGCCTCAATCCACCTTGAGAATGGGCATACCACTACAATCATGTATCTGTTCCCTTGACATACATTGATCATGTCAACGTAGTCTATGCGAAGGTGCAGGAAGGGTACTTCTGGTCGGGGTATAGCACCTTTTATCACTTGCAGCATGTGACCGGCCGTAAATTGTTTACATGTTAGGCATTTGCTGATAAAGTTTGCTATATGTGATTTCAGCTCAGGACAGAACCATGCTTCATTTATTTGCGCTGCAATCACTTCCTTTCCTGTGTGTGCTGGATGGTGTAGTTGGGTCAAGGCTGTATTCAACAGGGCTAGTTGCATAACCACCTTACCTGTATTATTTTGACGCCACAGTGCATCTGCGGGGGAAATTGTACACCCTCTTTTTACCCATAGTTCCTTCTTTGACATGGGTGCAGCCACCTGAAACTCCATTATTTGCATTGTGGGAACATGCGTATATCCTTCCTTCATTAACATTTGTCTTGCCCCTGCCCTCCCCTTATCTTTATCCTTTTCCGGGGGGCTCCACATTTCACCAAAATATGCTGCATGTTTGGCATAGGTATCTGCTGTTTCATTACCTTTTGAGATGGGATCATCTGCATTTGTATGCGCTTGACATTTAACCAAGGCAATTTCTTTAGGGTTATCTATCACTCAATCAATTCGGCAAGCAATTGTGCATGTTGCACTGGGGTACCATCAGCTCTTCTAAACCCCCTTCTTTGCCATTTTATTAATCCTGAGTGCACAGTTGATGTTACATATGCGCTGTCTGAATATATAGTTACTCTCTTACCGTCACTTTCTTTTAGTGCCAAAATTAGAGCTACTAATTCTGCTGCCTGAGCCGAATAATTTTGCGGGAGCTGGACACATTTTACTGGAACATACATCCAATCCTCTGTTACTTTTACTACTGCTGCTCCTGTCCTTCTTATCCCATCAGTCTGGTCAATTGTGAGGACCCATCAATGTACATTATCTACCACCCCCCTTTCAGGGCATTTTCCTCCACTTTTCTCATGCTAGAGTATAGATCAATAGCATGTGTACAATCATGGACGTAATCACCTTCTTCTACCACCTCTGCTCTGAACCTTGCTGGTTTTACAGTGCTGCATCTAACAATTGTCAATTCTGGTCTGGACAGTATAATCTCATAACCTGATTCCCTCTGTGTGGTCGGTGTGGATTTAGGCTTGTTCAAAATGGCAAATAGTGCATGTTCCACAAATAGTGTGGTGGGGCACCCCATTGTTATTGAGGATAATTTCTCCACCGCAAATGCTGCTGCGGCGAGGCTCCGTTCGCAGGGGAAGTGTCCTAACATTACAGGGTCCATGTGTCCACTGTAAAAGGCCATCGTTTTGTGCCCCATGCTTGTTTTCTGAGTCAGTACAGCCTTCTTTAATGCGGAGTTACAATGCGAGAAGATAAAAAATTGGTGTTCATACTTTGGAGTGGCCAGTACTGGTGCTGTTGAGATGGCATGTTTTGACTCTGCAAATGCCTCTCTCATTTCTATTGTCCATCTTAATCTTTTGACTCCCTTCTGTGCTTCCTCCAGTGCCTCAAGTAGGGGTCCTATGTATGAGCTATAATCAAAGACCCATGCCCTGCAGTAGTTGCATAAGCCCAGGAACTGCTGCAGTTCCGTTATTGTTTGTGGCTGTGGTGTGCTTGTTATTGCTTGTGCTCTTTGAGGTGCAATGTTCCTTCCATTCTGCGAGATGAGTTGACCAATGTATAGTACCTGCTCCTGGCAGTACTGTAATATCTCTTTATCTACCTTGCACCCCTTCTCAGCTAGTACTGTGAGCATTTTTATTGAGTCTCTCCTGCACTTTTCCTCCGTGGTGCTGCATATTATTATGTCATCTACATATTGCAGCACCATGCTCTCCATTTCAATGTTTCCAAGATCCATTTGGATCACTCTATTGAATATTGATGGTGATTCACAGTACCCTTGGGGCAACCTTGTGTGTTTCCACTTTGTATTCCTGTATGTGAAGCTTGTCAGGTGTTGTGAATCTGGGTGCAGAGGTATGGAGAAAAAAGCGTTTTTGAGGTCAATCACTGTAAACTGTGATGCCTCCACTGGTATCCCACATAAAATCGTGGCTGGGTTAGCTGCTATGGGGTATTCTGCTTCCACTATATTGTTCAAAGGGCATAGGTCCTGGATAAAACGCCAAGAACCTCAATTCGCTTTGCACCCAGGGTACACAGCAGTGTTGCAAGGCGATTCTGATGGTACTGATATACCCTTGACAATCAGGGCACTTATTGTTTCATATATGCCCTCATCTGCTTCTTTGGAGAGTGGGTATTGTTTCACTCTTGGTAGTATTGCTCCTTTCATCAACTTTATTTTCACTCCTCCTATGCTCTTGATGCAACCAACGTCATATGGACTAGTGGTCCACAGGGATACTGGTACTGCTGCAATGTCTTCCTCAAAAAATGGTGCCGGCGTGTGGGCAGGTGCCTCCAGTGCCATAGCCATTTTCTGTGCCACTTGCTTGTATGTCACTTTCAACCATATGTGGATGCTCATCCCAAACACCATCTCTCCTTCTCCATTGTCGTCAGAGAAGAGCTCCTCATCAGACACTTGTGTCAGTCTGCACCACTCTGCCAATGCTATTACTGCTCTCCATGCCCTCCCCTCCCTATCTTGGACATGTACCGCGATGTAGTCTGCAGTTGCCATGATGCTGTCAATGCTTACTGAAATTATTTGCCCTTCACTTTCACTGGCCGGTGTCTCTGGTCTGAATAAGTATGCAGCCAGCCTCCTCCAAATCTTGCCCTCTATTCCAGGCAACCATGTAATCGCCATGTCTGTCCCTTATTGAAATACCTCTGCATCTACAGGTTCAGCCCGGGCCACTGTTTTGCCACAGTATGCCTGCAGTATTTGTCGGTCTGTGAGCATGTTCATTCCTGGAGTAGAGCAAATTATTCCTGTCTCGGTGAAGGAGATTGTCATATTCAGTTTGCTCATTATGTCTCTTCCTAGTATATTAACTGGTGACTGCCTCGAGTACAATAATGGGAGTGATATATCGTGATCTCCCAAAGATAGGGAGATGTTATCAGTGAATGGAACCAACTCTTGAGCCCCAGAGAATCCTTGAGTGTGCATGGCCTCACCTGACATTTTAAATGGACCCTCCCGTATGCATGACTTAGTTGCCCCTGTATCCACGAGGAAGGAACATTTTCTGTCACCTATCATTACCTCTATGCCTGGTTCCTCCGCACTATTAGATGTTACTGATAGGATGGGGCACATCAAGGACATCTGTGGGCTGTCCTATTGTGGATATAGTGACTGACCACTTCCAGTGTATGGGTTATGGCCCATTATTGTTACTTTCCCTAGCTGTGTCTGTTGTGGTGGTCCATTAGTAGTTGATACTAAATTGTCTTGTATTTCTGTAAGCTGGTGTACTGGTTGCACCTGCTGTTGTTGTGTTGGTATCATCTGTTGTTGTGGGAGCGTGTTTGTCTGCACCTGCTGCTGTGGTGGTGCTTGCGACAGTGGTACTTGTTGTTGCGGCGGGCATTGTTGTACTCCCTGTTGCTGTTGTAAAACTTGTTGCTCTCCTATAGGCCCTCGTTCCCCCATCCTTGTTGAGTGAGCCTTACCCTGCATCTGCATGACATGTGTCCTGCCATCCTGCATATCCAACATATTAATGGTTCTCTGGCCTGCCATGTGAAATTCCCCACATTACCCTGGTATCCTTGCTGCGCGTTATGGTAGTAACTTCGAACTCCTCCCCCTTGCTGCTGTGTAGGTTGGCTATATCACTCCGCCTCATCATTCCACCCCTCCCTCTGTAGTTGCTGGAGTTTCCGTTTCCTGCTTGCATGTATCCGCCTCCTGCAGTGGTCGTGTATGGTGGGAGTGGTGTCATCTGTTGTGTTATGGTCTGTGTTGGTTGCTGTGATGGAGCTGCTTGTTGCCACGTTGTGTCGTATGGAACTACTGCTTGTGTGGGGATTGGCACTGCTACCACTGGCGTTGTTATTAGTGCTCCCTCCATGGTATAATTAGATACTTTTTTCTGTACCAATTTTGCCTCTTCTGCCTTCCTATCTTCCTCCTTTTGTTTCATTTTCTCTCGCCACATTCTGCAGTGGTGCACTATAGTTAGTTGTATTTCTGGCCATGCCTTAGCTTCCATCCCTACTATCTTCTTTAGTTGCCTTTGCACGGGCTCCAGGAGCCCTTGTACTAGTATATGATAGAAAATAGCTGGTGTCTTATCCCACTGTTCCCGTGTTTCCAGGCGCCACTTCTCCTGAATCTCCTGGATGTAATCAACAGGATATTTATTCTCACGCATTTTTTGTGATGTTATTGCTCCTATGTCTGACGTGTCCGGGTACTGAACTCTCAAGGCCTGCCACAGTGCATGTTGGCAATTGGCGAATGGCGCTCCATCATGTGACGTGTCTGCTACTGTGACCCCTGGGAAGCCCGTCCTTTTCCAAATATCATCTGCAGCATCCCCCAAAATAGCTATCAAGAGCCCCTTCACATCACCTAATCACGCTAATTTCTGTCCCGCAGTTTGTTTCTCCAACTCATATATCCATTTCCTTGCCCCTCCATTTAGTGATGGGAGTCTACATTTTATGTTTTCTTTGTCGACATGCTTCCAGGGTACATATTGTGGCCTTGCCCCTCCCCTTTCCAGAAGTGGCATTAAGTTATAACCCCTCGTTTCCCCTCTTCCATGCAGGGTGAGGTCAGTGCATTCCCCCTCTTCCTCAGTGTCCGATAGCTCTGTTATCATGTCAATGTTAAAGTTTTTCCTTTTATCATCCCCTTCATTGTCTTTCCCTCTCCTGTTACCCTCCTGTTTTGTAGTGGGAGTGTTTGCCCGCTCTTCCTGCCTGCGTTTCGGAAAGTTCTCTGAGCCTGTTGATATATGGTGTGTGCGCAGGGGTTGGTGTGAGTGGGCGTGGTGGTGTTTGTACTACTGTGTGTGTCGTTCTCCTCTCTACCTCACTTGCCTTTCCGTCACCTTTCTTATTGTCGTCCCTCTTCCCACATGACCATTCTGACTCGTTGTTTGTGGGTGTTATGTATAATTTGTCTAAACTCTCGCTTCCACCATCCTTCCCACTTTTCGCCGAACAGTCTTCCTCCTCGCTACAAAATTCATCAAGGAGAGATGAGTTCCACTCTTGCCGTTTCCCACCCACCGTCACCGTCCATAAATCTATTAAGTCCTCTTCATGATGGTCTCCTCCTCTGGCAGCTGTCCCCTGCGTTGATGTTGTGGCCACTTCCAAATCTTTGCACGTGTATGCTCTACCCTTTTATCCCCGCACTCACCATCCTCCTTCCCCATTACTTCACCGCCTATTTCCGCTCTTTTCCTTTTTAGTTCCTTTTTAGTTCTTCTTTAACTTCACTACTTACCTTCGCTAATATCCTCCCATCTTCTTCCTCCCTTCCCCGTTTTTCCCTTTCTCTCTTTATATGATAATTTTCTCCTTATATGGCGAGAGTGTTCTACACATATGTTGGAAGGGTGTAGTTAAAGCATTTCCCCACACCCCGGACCCCGATCCATATGATGTTGCCATATTGTACTTTACTTTTCACCAATATTAACCTTCTTTACCTGGCCCCGTATGCTGGGGACTTCCGATCGTCCGCTGAAAAGTAATACAATTGCAAATTCACACTTCTTTTCCTCTATTAGTTTTCTCCTCTTATTTTACATCTATGGCCCCCTATGGCCGTGGCGCACGAAGACCCCTGCGGCTGCGTGCCCTGTGTCACGTGCTTGTACAGCTGCCCCACTTCTCTTCAAATCTCTCCCTCCCCTTTCTGTACATCTTGCTCAGCGTGACCGGCATTCTACGTGCGCGGTCACCTCCCCCCTCCCTTATAGAGTGTTGTCGGTGCTTCCCGTGCTCTTTCTCCCCACTTCGTCTATGCCGCCCATCTCCCGCTACTATCCCTGGCCACCCCTTGATGAACACGGGGCAGTTGTGGTGTCCTATTAAAGCCCTACAAGTGACATCACCAACTCCTCTTACTATTACTGGTAAGAACCTCTAATGACATAAAAGAGAATGCTATATATTCTAACTCTTTGTCCCCAAAACCCCACAGCTGTAGCTCTCCCTACAACCTGAGCAAGGAATACCATAAAAAACTCTTATAAGCCTCACGTGTGATACACCCCTTGCCAGGGGAGCTTAACCAGCCAATTATGTTCCGCACTCGGTAACAATCTAGCTACCTCCTACGGGGAAACTTCATCTACCTAACAAGCTTCAATACTCAATTGGTAGGGATCCTCATCCACTCATTGATCTAAAACGCCAATTCGTAGGAAAACCACACATCTCCCCTACAGGTGCCCGCGATCTGAACAACTCAATGCGTTCTGGCCATCACACGTGGTGCCTTTCGGCTCCACCCAATTCTCTCCGTGACGCGGTGAAAGACGGTTCTTGTACCTGTCCAGCCACCGCTCACTTATCTGTCGTCACTGAGTTATCAAATCTTTTCCAACACACTGTAAACACCTCCCGCCACCCTATTCACAATTCCTACCCCCTCCCGCACAACATTGCATTTCTGGTTGGGTGTGTGATGCTTACTAAATTCTCACGCTGTGCGGGGCCGCTCGACTACATGCACCCCTCCAAAGCGGCTTGCCACCTCCCCTCATCTGAACGACGTCTGGACACGCGCCAACCGTGGGCGGGATACTTCTCAAACTGGCTCCCAAGGGCCAATATCCGGATTGCGTTGTCCGGGCAGTGCTTCCAACTGGAAGAGCAAGGCACTTCTGCTGTTTTTAGAGAAACGGCAGGGATACGCTTAGTCTGTATGCATCTGGGCAAGCTCTCGTCTCCCGTGGGGCTCGCAGGCCCTTTTTACAGCAGTATGACGCACTACTCACGTCACCTGGGAAAAGCATCACAAAACCTATTGCCATCTCGGATTGGTTCCCAGAGTGGTAGGGTTAGTATAGTTATGATATAGGGAGAATGTTAGTGGAAGGGAACAGGTCAGGTGGTATACTTGGGCTGTCCCTAAGAGTTGCTACTTTGAAATTGTTACAAAGGGACCCTTGGTGATTGGCTAAGTGTAATGGCGTCAGCAATGAGCCCCCCTGTGCTCTGATTGGTCCTTCCGCGAGCCCCCAAGCCTGGGACCACCGATGTTCCCAGCTCGCGGTCTACCTGACATTAGCAACAATGTGCAACTATGTGTTAGTGCGAACAATGGACAGGTCTGCTTATGGCTGGTGAGGAGGTCTTTCCCATTCGCTGCTGGCATCCATCCTTGCCGCTTCGTTGTTGCAACCTGTGCCCCAGACATGGGACTTTGGCTGCTTTCTGCCTCGTGGGCTTGGCATCTTGTCAGTTTGGCTTGGTCACGTGTGTGTAGACCGTAGGTGGAGCAGAATTATGAGCGTTAGATTTTATATTCTGTGTCTGGGGGCCTGGCATCTGCAGGTGTAACCTTGGCGCTGGCCTCGCAGCATGCGAGTTGCAACATTGCGGCCTTGGCTGAGGGCCTTCGTTAGGGGCTTGTTCTGCATGGTCAGCACTTGTATTTTGTTCTGAGAGGGTTTTCGTTTGCGAGGCTCCGGCCTGGGGACTCTTGCTTGCGGCCTACTTGGGCCTAGTTCGGGTGGCGGTACATGATCCATGGTATGGTGGTTGCGGGAAGGCAAATCTTCATGGACAGTATTAGATATACAGGATAGCATCACATAGGGATAGGTGGCGAGAAAGCATCAGCAAGCATATACATGAGTTCTTCAGGAGTCTTGCGTTTCTACAGTGCTGCAGGAGGCCTATGTGAAAAATAACAACGATGCATGTCTGTGTGTGTATTACAGTCCGCTACGTCACAGCACTGAATATGGTGGTGCGAGACTGATCATCGTGCATGGTGGCACGTGTGTTCTTGTTCATTGGCTATGTCGTCATGGCATTTCTAATGATGTGAATACTTATGGCTGTTGTTCTAGTCGAGCTGGTCCATGTTGCAGGCGTTGGTCTGTGTCTTGCGAGCTGGTGGGCATACTCCTCGTATGTGTAAGTTCTTGAACCAGGGTATTTTATCATCGGGTAGATAGACAAACTCCTCTCGTGGGGGGTGTCTGGGTCATGATCCTCTAGGCCATGGTCTGGATGAGATTGGGGGGAAGGTGGTATCCCATTCTCCCTCTTCAGTCCCGTTAGGGGACCTCGGAATTGGGCGGTAGAGGATTACCGGCACCGGTCTCCTTACCAGTGCCCGGTATCCCCTACCGCCCGACTTGGAATGAGAGCCGGTATGTCTTCAGTATTCCTGGTAAAGACCTGGCAGCTATTCTAGAACACAATCAAGTTCTGAATTGCTTCCCATAATTTAGTAGATTAGGATGGGTGCATGCCTCGAACCTTGCAAGGCACCAATCATAAAGTCAACTCATCACAACCCAGTCACATGGGGCCTCATTACGAGTTTGGAGGTAGCCATGGTGCTATTAGCACCATGGCTACCCCCTTACCGCATTCCGGGTCTGGGTTCTCGGAATAGGGACTTACCGGGTCATTCCAACCTTGGAGGACCCGGTAAATCCCCATTCTGAGAACCATTCCCCATTCCCCTTCGACCCGCTAAGGGACCTCGTAATGTGGCGGTAATGGGTTAACGGCAACGGCACCCTTAACGTTGCCGTTAACCCATTACCGCCAACCTCGTAATGAGGTCCATGGTGTTTCTGCCAATGACAACAATTGATTCTGCCAGCATGTTAGGGGGCATTATCAGAAATGTGCTAATTCCCTTCTACCCTATAGACCCCCAGCTCTTTTGCTGGACCTTAGGACTTTTAATTTTTATCCTGGAGAGAATGAGACCTTTTTCCCATTCTCTCATGTATTTTTATTTGATTTGAACATTGTGTTTCTTTTGGTTTTGTAGTCTGACATACTCCATAGGCTTCATATTTTTACATTGTGACACACCGCCCCTTCAGTGCAGTGGCACAGGGAAGGAAGTCTTTTAGATTTCTCAAAGGTTTAAATATTTTCTCTTGGTTAAACTACTATTTCCAAGAGCAGTGAAGTGAAATTGACTTTACTTACCTTTTGTAACTTTGTAGACCCAGCACACACTATGCTACCCTTTCTACAATTAATGGCTGGTGGTAGTGTTTTCTTTTTCCTACCATTGTGAGTTTTTACTGCGGGCTGCGTTGGCAACTGCAGCATAGCATCCATGGGTGCCCATTTTGTCAAAATGGCCCGGTCTTCTTATTTCACCATTTCTTGTTGTCCATCTTGAGATTTACTCTGTGTGGCAAATCAGGCTTGGTTTTTTATTCATTTTATCTTTGGTGAGGTTCACTAGCTCACAGGTTCACTGGCTCCAGCGTGCCAGGAAGGGCCGGAAGCGAGGGAGCTGCCTGAAACTCCCTGTGCTTAGTCTCCTTGGCTACAGGAATGCACCCAAAGGTCCTTGGAGGACAGCCATCCTGCTGAGTGAGTGACAGCTAGGCTGCGAAAGAATGGGAGAGACTTGCATAAACGGGGAGGTCTTTTGCGAGGAAGGCAGAGTTGACCACTGAATGAACGAATCTGAAGAATGACTTGGAAGAGACACTTGCTGCAACTCCTGGACTGGTTAATCCTAACCAGCCTTGAGAATGGTATCCAGGTGTCTTATGAGTTGATTGGTCCCACCAACTGAAAGGAAAAAGCTGTCCTTGAAGGAGCTTCTCTGTCCAATGGAGCTTTGGCAATTCGGACCTGCAGCAGGACTTCGCCGTGCAAACCAACAGTCCAGGAGTTGCAGCAGCGGTTCTCTTCTAGCTCGTCTTCCATTCTTTCATTCCAAAGATAGACTCTGATTTCCAGTCCAAGAGACCTGCCTTTTAAACAGTTTTCTCCCATTCATTTAAGCCTAGCTGTCACTCACCCAGCAGGGTGGCTGTCCGTGCCGGACAGTCAACCAGCCAATCACGCCAGAGTGCATTTGGGTCTCCAAGGAGACTAAGCACAGGGAGTTTCAAGCACCTCCCTCACGTCCTGCCCACCCCAGACACTCAGATACCAGAGGCGGTCTTCAGTCCTGAAGCCCGCCAAAGACATATGAACAAAGGGACCAAACCTAGTTTGGCGTGCAGAGACAAACACTAGAAGGAACTTTCCAAAAAGAAAATATGAAAAAAGAAGACTGGTACCTGTTTTAACAAAGGGGCTTAAGGCGCCATCTTGAAAATCATGGCTCCCCTGATTTTTAGATACCGTTGTTCGCGGTCGGGAAAATTCATGTTTGTTGTAAAACCACTGCCACCAGCCTTTTCAATAGAAAAGTGTAGCATTTTATGGGTACATTCATGTTTAGATATAGGGGATACTATGTAACACCTCCAGCACTCCATTGTAAAATTGGTGTGCTGGGTCTATGAATTTGAAAAAGACTAGTAAAGTCAATTTCACTGTACATCCTCTGGGAAACAGTAGTCCATCCCAGAGAAGATATTTAAACCTTGGGGAAGTCTAAAAGACATCCCTGTGTCACTGCACTGAATGTGCTATGTAACAAAAAATTGAAAAGATGATGCCTATGGAGTTAACTAAAACTCCATATACAAAGAACACAAGTGTAAAACACACAACAAAACACATGAAAGAGTGGAAAAAAAAATGCTCACACTCTTTCCAGGCAATAAAATCAAGTCCCCAAAATCCAGCAAAGTTGCTGGGGGTCTCTAGGTTGAAGGGAATTAGCACATGTATGAGAATTCTCCCTAACAGAAACTGCGAAGTGCCGCTGATCTTAACTTTGCCCATTGCTGCTGCAGACCTTTGAATCATAGTGCAGGAGTCCCCAGACATCCTCCCTCTTGTCCCTATGACTGAGGCACACGAACAACAGGATCCACCATACTACAACAGGAACAGAAGCCAGCAGGAACCAATTTCTCCAGACCTAAGGTACTGTGAACTAAGGGGTACTTACCGCTTGTTGAGTAACTTGCTTGCTCTCAGTTGAGACTTGTATTTGTTGCCTTTTGCAGAGTGTCTTGCAGCTTTGCCCTCCACTAGCTCCCAGCTTGTGGCCCAACAGTGATTTCATTGTCTACAAAACTCTCTATAACATTGTGCAAGACTTTTTACTTACCTTCAAGAAGTGCCTCCGCTCCCCTACACTTTTGCAATTGACATTGGCTGTCCTGGCTCCCTGAAAACTTTTCTAACCCCTGAGTCTGTGTTTTGATCTGTCCCTCTAAAAGTCATATATTCTTTACTTGTATAGCTGGGAAAGGGTTAATCTACATTGCATTGAGAGGTTTGGGGGGTTCAAAAATACTTACCTGTTTGAGAAACTTGTTAACATGGCTGTAATTATCAGGGGGGACGGTGGGTTTTGTCCCCCCCAACTTTTGTGGCATGCATATTTGTCCCCCCATCTTTTGACAGGAGGGCCGGGGTTCCGCCTTGGGCTGAGCTGAATTTTATTTTCTGCTTGTTATGAGTGTGTGTGGCGCTACGGAGGGCTCTGCATTGTAGACTTTCTTTCAGGATAATAACACTATGCGATATTTCATTGGCTGTTTGTCAGCCAATGAAATTCGTTATAGTGTGTGTGTGAGGTGATGACGGCACGTTGCTGTGTGCATGCTTGCGTGTGGTTGGCAACCCTCTGGATTGTTCTTGTGGAGGTGAGCAGGACCCTGAGAGGCACGTGCACAGTGCTTCCCCATGGTGACGGTCAGTGTGTGCCTTCTGCCTAAGCCTTGCCTAAATTGCGACCTTGCAGGCACCAAAACAAAGATTCAATCAATCGGACAGCAAAGAGTTTTCTCACTCTGTTTTATTACAGCGTGTTTTTCTGTATATGCTCCTGTCCCATATTTCTAACTTCTAAAGTGCCTTCTGTACACGTCTCCACTCCCTCGTGTGTGGCTTGCTTTCTCTCTGTCTCTCTCGCTCTCTGTCTCAGTGTGTTTTTCCACAACGTTGATGGATTGGAAGGCCAGCCTTGTTTGTATATTACAAACCTTACAATGTTCCGGCTCACATGCACACCTGCCCCTGTGACAGTCACAGTGCGGGCAGGTGTGCGTGTGAGCCAGAACATTGTAATGTTTGTGACCACCACCACAGGATGTGCACACATGCCCCCTCGTGACAGCGAGAAGCCGTGAAATAGGAGGGCAGAAATGCAATTCTCCGCAGTGTGAGGCCCTTTTTGTCTTGATGTCTAAAACTTAAATTATGCTCATCATACACAACCACTTTTAATGCAAGTTCCTAGTCTCAGAGCCTCCTAAGACACTTGTGTAGTGCACCATTTTATGGATAATCATTTACTATGTTCATTATAAGAGTGCTCTGTGAAATTAAAGTTTTACTGCATCTCTGTACAGAGTTGGCCGAAATAGGAGGCAACTGGGACATGTTGTCGCAGTTCCCTACAATGGAACACCAGTGATTGGCGCCATAAATAAGTCGTTGAAACATTTCTTCAAGGCGTACCGTTGGATCAGGCAATTGATCTTTTGATTGCATGTTTGTGCTACATTATAGGGCATTACCCAAGGAACACGTCATTGGCATTCCTGGCATATTGTGTTTACATGGCTTCTGCCCAAAATGTCCTGTGAAATACATTGCCGGATCAATGCCATATTTTTTTACCATTGGTGCCAACGTGTCTCTCGAACTTTAAGCCACTTGAATATTTAGTCAAACTACAGCTGCAGTTCTGGGCTGTTATGAGGCAGTGAGATTATGAGATAGAAGGCCAGAACTAAGGATAGGACTAAGGAGTTATTTATTCAAAGCATTGGCATGCTGTTACAGTGGGATAGAACTACCCTTTGCTTAGTGATACGGTGTGAAAGGAAAGATGGCTTTATCTTGGCGTCATACTTCATTCCATGCAATGCCAGTGCTTGATTATCGAATATAATTACCTGGGGATGATCTTGATTCTTTCTGTGCCATGCGACAGAAGGATAACAGAGTCTGGAGCGGTTCCTTATTTCCATTCCATATTTTCTGCCTCTCTTTCCTCCCCTCCAAGCATGAATTCATCACACAACAACTGTTTGCCTCTGCAAATCCGTGTGAGCTAAAATACTGCATTGTTCTACCTCTTCTGGGAAGAACCACAAATGAGAGGCACCTAGAATATTGTTCCTTGAAAACAGCCACAATAGTGTACCCAGATAAGGATTCATTGTATACATTTGTTTAGCATAAGCATCTGAATGACATTTGAATTTTATTTTTATTTTACACTTGTGACATTATTCAAGTAATACAGTATTGTGCCAAACTTAATGTGTGGGGATTACACAACCAGCAACAAAAGAAACACAATAAGGCCAATGCGTGAGAATGCATGAGAACAGGATGCGAGTTGGAAAATGTTGCACCCACATTCTGCTCTCTAATATCCCTACACGTAAACCAGGGGATCACAACAGGGATTTGTGTGCTATGGCCTTAACACACTGCGGGCAGAAGAGGTCCACAACCAGCATGTCCGATGCATTCCAAATTGTCAGACACATTCCTGACACTGAGCTTGCTACGTACTACCCAATTAAACTCACAAGGGCTCAGGGAGCAGAGCAAGTTTTTACTGACCAGCCTTGATGAATTCATCACTGCGCACACAGTTTTCACATTTGTACCTTAACATAGTGGTGACATTTGAAAGCTAAATGTTGAAAACACGTGTTCAGCATATGAGTGTTTCTATCTACAGCTTTGCACTGATGACAAGGTCCTGTGCACACGGCACACCACTGGCAGTATTGCTCTTTCCCCAAGCATGCTGTGTAATGGGGGGTGGGAGGGGTGGGAAACAGTTCAGAGCAAGGCCACTGCTGCAGCATGCCCCTGCCAACAGATTCCACGGGTGGGGATGAATCTGCCCACAACTGTGTAGGCAGATTCCATTCAGTGTGTCACCCCACTTTCAGAATGCAGGGATTGTGTCACTTGTGTGGGAAAATAGCACTTGTACGTGAACAAAATACTTTGTGACGTAAACCCTTAAATGCCCCTGTTACCTTATTTATGTTGCCAAGACTATGCAAAAGGTCCATATCAGGCTCAAAAACATACATACCACTGCTATGTAGTATGTTGTAGGGTATCACTACAGATCAACATCATCACAAATACATAAGTCAGCTCCATAATACTAACTATATTCCAGTAACATTGAAATATGTACCTATGTACTGGTAAGATTAAATGAACCAAATGGTCACTACATACCTCACTAGTAGGATTACTGCAGTGTAGGTATGCCACAATGCACCCGAATAACCTCCGACCTCTTTAAATAAGTCTGATAATGTTCTCTTAATGGTTCTTTAGTAACCAGGAACCTGATTTCAGCTGAAAAAGGAACATCAAACAAACAGTGGTGTGACTCAGCAATAGTGCCCTTACGAGAGCAGTGGGTTAGCAGCCGAACCGCCGCACTGACTGGAATCTATTTTTGGGTTGCCGGAGTTACATTGGGTGAAGTTTCCGTCCTTATTTAAGCTGAAATCAGGTTCCTGGTTAATAAAGAACCATTAAGACCTCAGGGTGTAGGAAGTGTCTGTGTGCCATCCCAAAAGGGTATCTACTGATTTATTGAAACTCAGAGTGTGTGTTTTGAAGTATATTTAAGTGTTACATATTTGCTCCCTGCTAAAGAGGGCTTATTCAAACTGATTGTTAAATCAATAAATAATTGTTTATTCAAGAAACATTGAGTGTAAGTATTATTTGGATACTTTGCACTGTGAAACTCTATGTTGCAGCCCTACAGCTGACATTGACTCATCTTGAGATAAGCCTGGCTGATCAGTCACTCTACCAACTTGTGTAGTACAGATTTAAACCAAAGGTTGGGTTAACTACTGCCAAGAGGACAAGGCTGATGCATTCTCCCGCAGGGTGCTGCATACAATCTTGCCTAACACAGCAGAAATACTAAATTGTGTGGAATAGACATGAAATGAGGTCCCTGACTGTGGCAGACAAGCAGAAAGACCAGTAAATTAAAACTCCTCAAATGTCCCAGTCTTCATCGGGTCCAATTAACAAAAAGGTACATTGCAAATCACTCACAGTTCTAATACTGGTTCACACTTTCATCCACTCCGTAAACAAAACATTGAGCATTAGCCACAACAAATTATTCTTATATCAGAGCGGATCTTCAGATGAAAATTGCAATACATTGTTGCTGTGAGTGTATGGTTGCAAGTTCCATCCTCTCAGTGAACAGGTATCTTACACAGGAACACGTTTAAACACAGTAGAGAATGCATGTGTGTTTCGATATCCAGTAATATTATCAGGGAAAAGGTTGCAGAGACTTTATTTATGGTGACTATATATATGGGATTAAGGGGAGCAGAGGTTGCGGGTGTGTTCCCCACTCCCCTTGAAAAGGTTTTGTGGGTTGCGGTTGTGTCCCCCGCACGTTCAATGTGATAATTTCCCTGCAAACCAGAGCCATTTTTTGCCGTCATTTTGCTGAATAATTATCACCTGGAACCTTTGTTTCTTGCAGGAAAGATGTATTGCTCTAAAACAAAACTGCAGATAAAAATGTATTGGCAAAGTAGATTAGTGAGTATGTGTGTGTGTGTCTGTGTGTGTGTGTTGGACAGTTTGTGTGTGAGAGAGAGACTGGATGCTAGATTTCATTCGGCTGGTTCCTTTATGATGTACAGTGATATAATTCAAAAGATGGGCAACTATGTCTTGTAGCAGCCCAATGTTCTATTTTGGAAACACATAGACAGGTTTTTATTGGATTTCTGGACTGGGTTCAGGTATTCAAAGTGTACTGGTCACCATGGTGCCAATCATTTCTCTCTTTCCCTTTGACAATTCCATTGTTGCAGCAAGGGGAATGGACTAAACCAGAAGAACCTGACAGGTTCTGGTTTGTCTCGCATCATTCTCTTACTTGCGCTTGCACTCAGGGTCAGGGTCAGTGCTTACAAGCTTACTGAGTTGTGACCGTGGAACTACAGCACACAGCATCTCTGAGACTCTAGCATGCTATAACTTGCTATTGTTAAATCCGGGCTGTGGGGCTTCATTGATGTTGAGGTTTTATTTTTTGATAATGATGTTCTCTCTTTTTAGCACTGCTGTACTAAAGTTCATGGAAGAAGTCTCAGGAATCTGACCTGACTGGTTTGTCTCCGCTGCTTCCCCTTACGTGATATTGCGCTCAAGGCAAGTGGGGATAAACCTGTCTTTGTAGCAGAACAGAGGGCACATCACTCAAGCAACCATGATCTGTGAGTCATGCACCTGCTTAAACATTGTTTTATCCAGGCCCTGGACTTAATAGGTATGATGCAAGGTAGACAGAAACTGGCCTCTATCATCTCTGTAATTCACCACAGGCAAAGGCTGACATCACCCTCATCTTTGTCAATTTTAGCATTCTGATGGCTTCTACTATAGCCAATGGCATATTTGCCCCTTTGGAGAAGGAATGTTATTTCTACATCTATTCGAGCCAATCTCACATTTCTAGACTCCCACCACCAGATCCACCAATAAAGGTTACTTCTCCTGAAGACATGAAAACTGCTACTCTGTCATGTGGCCTCAGAAATGCCAGGTTGACCGTAAAACATAATCATGAGATTCACAACTGACTACATATCAATGCATATGAGTTCTAAGTCACACCAAGATTTGGTTCACTCCCCCTTTTCTAATCCGTTTATTACTAGAATGGCTAAACATCATGTACTGTCCCCTATACAATTGCAGTTACATCCAGAAGATAGGTCACAGATGGCCAGAGTGGGTTTTTAGTATGGCACTTCTGCTGGTGTGGATACAATCAACTGAGTATTACTGGTAATGCTTGAGCTAGCCATTGACCTATGACTGGTTTCTGCCTTTTAAGGTAAGACCCAGAAAGCACAAATGGACCATTCAGTTCTGAAATCTACAGTCACTTGTGCTGCACCCAAGGGTCCTCTCTGGCTTTCTTTATCATATATCTGTTTCCACTCTTTAACATCCTGAGTTGGTTCTGTGTACTCATAGAAATCTCTGGCACAGATGGCAACCATATTTCCATTAATTTGCTAGAGATGGAGGTTGGATTTTGACACCAGCAGGACTGCCTCATGTTAGGCAGACTCATATGAAGTACCCTTTGGGAACACCACATACAATTAAGACTACAAGTGTAAGTACAAATTCACCTTTGGTGCAAGCCTGTACTACACAGTAAAGTGGAAGCGATGGCTGAGCAGCCAGGCTTATCTCAAGAGTAAAGTGAGCAGTATCAGAAGTTACACAAAGGACAGCAATGGCTATGGTTCAAACAAACACTTACTCTGAGTAAAAGAATATACATTTATTTACGCCATCAGTTATAAACAGTTCACTATTATAAAGCAGCAGAAAATCACAATCTCAATACACTACACAACACCCAATCAATTCTGGACAAGTTAAGCTCAAAATGAAGTGTGAGCAAAATGGCACTCCAGTTATTTACAAGGGAAGGAAAGGCAAGGTTATTAAAAAATAACAACACCAACAAGTAATAGGTAGGGCAATCTAGAAAAGGCTTACTACAACTAGCATTCAAATCAATAGGCCTGGGCCAATGTTAATCGTTCAGAGTCTTTGCAGAGAATCACACAGTTCAGAGTAATTTACGGTTAAGTCTTTGCCAAGAGTTCAACACGAAGTTGGTCGGAAGAAAATGTATTCAAAAGAGTACAAAAGGACAAGCCCTCGGATTGGCGAAATATTTAAAACACTTTCAACGCAGTCGGACGGAACGAATGTCCAGATTTGCACAGTACCTTAGTAGAAGAAGAATGCTGTAGGTGAGGCAGAAGTTCCTGGCAGGTGCTGCAGGCTTACGGTTCCTGAAGCGACTGTCAGGCTGACAAGAAGGAGGAAGACTGGAGAGTCCTGCACTGCCCAGGGAAAAAACCAGAAGCAGAGCAAAGCGACAAATAAAAGGTGCGCTCCTTAAAACCCAAACAGGGTCCGGTCCTGCTGGCTATCCGTTCACTGCAGCGATGCACAGCAAATTTGACCAGGAGAGGGAGGCCTTGCTTGGCGTTTGGCAAACTGGTTGGTCCCACCAGCTCAAGGGGAGAAGATTCCTTGCAGATCTTCTCTGTCGTCGAAGTTTCAGGTGATTTGGACCTGCAGCAGGGCTTCACCGGGAGGTTCAGTAGTTGCAGTAGTCCTCTTCCTTCAGCTTCTCTTCAGTTCTCTTGATCCAGTGGTGACTCTGCCTTCCAAGTCCCAGAGACCTGCTTTTATGCAGTTTTCCCCCATTCACACAGCCTGGCCGTCAATTACACAGCAGGGTGGCTGTCCTGTTAGGACAGCCACCTAGCCAATCAAACTAGAGTGTGACTTGGGTCTCCAAGGATACCCTGTGCAGGGGGCCTCAAACCCCTCCCTGACATCCTGTCCATCCAGACACTTAGGCGCCTAAGAGAAAGGCTTCTGTGCAGAAGCCCACCAAAGGACGGTGAACAAAGGAACCAAACCTGGTTTGGCGCGCATAGTAAAAAGACCTTCATAAAAAGAAATGGCAAAGAAACCCCACCGGAACCAAATACAATTGAAAGGGGTCCAGCGGATTAAAGTTCGAGGCTACCAACACAGCCTCTAACAGTACCAAGGCTATTTTCATAGTCCGCGTTAGGAAGAAAATGGTAGATACCAATGCCACCAGCCAAATCTTAGAGAAAGGGCAACAAAATAATGTTCCATGAGAAACAGACAAAAAGGGATAACTATTAACCCTTCCAATACTCTATGGGAAGATAGGTTGTGCTGGGTCTGTAGATTTAAAGAGACTAGTAAAGTCAATGGCAACTTTACATGTTCTGGGAGACAGTAGTCAGTCCCAGAAAATGGAGTTTAAAGTGGGAAGTCTGAAAAAGACAATCCTGTGTCACTGCACTAAAGGTGATGTGTGACACACAGTAAAAAGATGATGCCTATGGAGTAGGTGAGACTCCACAGTCTATTAACACAAAAATGTATAATACACAGCAAAACACATGTAAGAGTGGGAAAAATGGCTCACATACTTACCAGTTGAAAAAAATGAATCCTAGAAATCTAGCAAAGCTGCTGAGGGACTCAGTAGGTAAGGGAAATCAGCCATTCTGGAAAATTCTCCCTAACACTCGCCCCCCCAGACTAAGGGACAGGAGGATTTAACCCACTCCTGGGTGAATCATTTCACTCTAGTCGGTTATAAACATCCTAGAGACCATCAGCATTTTGGTGGTGACATCCTGACCTGTTGTTACGCTCACCTGACTCCCACGGCGGCGCTGGCCTGGTTTGCGCTGCTGTGACCTCTTCTAAGGTGATGCGCAGGGTTCGGAAGACGAACTGGACCGGGCCCCCAAATCTGGCTCGCAGAAGTATCCTTCTGTAGGCGGAAATAGGGGATTAACTGTCTGCGGGGTAATGCAATCGGCCTCCCACTTTCCCCTCTCACCCTCCTTGAAACCCTTCTGTGATTTCTCGTAGCGTCTCACCTTAGGGTCTGGAAGGACGAGCTCTCCATCCTGCTTCTGATGCAGGGGCGCGTAGGTTTCCAGTTACTTCACTGGATTTTCGGATTGGTGAGAACCAAACTTGAGAGGTTCCCCTTGTGTCCATGCATTAATGTCCTAATGCTAGTGTCTTTTTCCCCATAGGGGCCGGGGTACGGAATGCCGGGGAACAGGCACCGACCCGAGATGAGAGGTGAAATCCTTATAGAAATCAGGTAAGTCTTTAATGAGCGTTTTTTGGTAATGTCTTTTCATTCGCTCATTAACGCTGATGTTTTTTTTTCCCCTTAGGGGCCGGGGTCCAGAAATGCCAGGGTGCGGCGCGGACCCGAAATGAAGAGGGAATGAATCAGCAGGTAAGTCTTAACATGGACATTTAGCTTTCCTTATTCCCTTCTCTCTCTCACCTTTTGTTCTGGTGTTTTTCTCCCTAGGCGCTGGGGAGTGACTGTGAATCCGGATGATCGCTGCTGAACATGGAGGCGCCCTGTGAAGGTGAGTGGAATGCGGCGCTGCAGCGATCGACGCGATGAGCTTTTAAATTAAAGTCTTCCTTTTCAGGATTGTCGGCGAGATGTCTCCGGGATGCGGATTTAGCAGGTAAGGACTTTTCCTTCTTCTGTTCTCTTCTTCTCTTCCTTTGCAGGTGATCCAGGATGCTGGCAGGCGTGGCAGAAGTCAGGATGCAGGAGCAGACACGGTGAGCGTCCAGCTGCTAGATGCAGAACAACGCGAAGCACATGTGGCTGTTCGGGTGGGGTTTAAATAGCCTTGGAAGAAGTTCCAGGTATGTATCCTTCCTCCAATCAGGTATGTATCCTTCCCCGACCATGCCCGGATGGTAAATTAGTCCCACAGGTAAAGTAGTTCCTTTCAGGCCTCAAGGAGGCCGGGATCCTGCATCATGGTCTGCATCAGGTAAGTGCACCCAAGCATTCCCATAATGAGCCTGGCGCCTATGGCGCCAGGACTGATGTCTTTTATGAGCCTGGCACCATAGGCGCCAGGACACTGTCCAAAGGGCCCCTATATGGGGTTGCTGGGTCCTTCCTTGGGGACTGGATGTCCGCTTTCGGGGACGCCGGGCTTGAACCAGCTCCCCGGGAGCGGGCATCATGACACCTGTGCTCAATGGTGAACTCAAACCCTTGCACATAGATTGACCATCTTAGTAGTTTTGGGTTCTCCCCTTTCATTTTCATTAACCATCTCAAGGGTTGGTGGTCTGTCTGAATCACAAAAGTAGATCCATACAAGTATGGTCTAAACTTCTTCAGAGACCACACAATAGCAAAGCACTCACGCTCAATGGTTGCCCACCTTGTTTCTCGCTCCCTCAGCTTCCTGCTGATGAAGGAAATGGGGTGCTCCCTATCTTTCTCATCCAGTTGACTAAGGACTGTGTTTTGAGGGGGGTCATAGGGAATTAGTTAAGCTGATCACCAACGCGGTACGAGGTAGCATGGCCCTTTGGCACATTTTTGTTGTTTTCTTAAAATATATAATTATTCTGACATAGCAAACGATCATGCATATTCCTAATTTCACCTTCCATCTTTCCATCACATCTCATACTCATCACATCTTCCAAGCAGCCAGAAAGAGTCCTAGGAAAATGCACTATATCTCTTAAAAACCGCCTGGAAATGACATAAAAACATAGCATACAACAAAATCATTTCTCATTCTAATTGTTAAGAAAATGGATAAAAATGGATTCAGTCCCTTATGGTAAATTTGGAATATCTGTGAGAGGGGCGCTTTATACCCCAAAGCCGGTGTTCAGAGATTTCGAATACCCAATTTGAAGTAGTGAGTTTCTCCTTGGTAGTGGGTGCAGGAGGAACTCACACCTCCCAGTTACGTTTTTAGCCACTCTGGCTTTCTTGAAATCCCTGAGCCCCTGCCTTCAAGTCTGGCAGAGCACTGCATTATAATGCTCTCAGTATATCACATGTCCTTGCAGGCTGATTCACTAGCAGGTGTGACTTTCAGTGGCGAGCGGGGCTTTCAATTAAGAAGTTTCCTGCCTGAGCCAAACAAAAAAAAAATGATTTTCCAGTATTGTCAGTCTCTTCCAAGATGATTGAAGTCTTGTGGATGGGAACATAATGTAAATTACTTAGTCAACCCCCTCCCCACAGCATTTTTCACTGACATTTATGTGCGAGCAAAGCTAGCCATTCACAGTGGTTTTTTAAAGTCATTTTTTTTTACATGCCTGCCTGCAAGCTGTTTCTGCATCTGATGTTTGAACTCCTATCTTGTATGTGACGGGATTCTTTAATTTGTCCTTTTTAAGTGAATTGGCATTTGCTGTTGGTGCATTGACAATGAGGGGCAGGCCCCCTTCCACAAGGTTCTTACATTTGACACTGATTAAAAGGCAAACCCAAGCCGTTTTTCAGTTGCAATATTTTAAAGGGCAGATGATCAAGTGAAATGGCAACCAAAAGCCGTGTCTGGTTGTAAGATTGCAATTCTTGCCCCTTATGTGAATGAAAAGTACAATAAGGCCGTTTTGATGCAGTGCAGGACTTCATGTCATTCAAGTGAAATAAAAGCAATATAGGGCTGTTTTTGGATGCAGTGTTCATCTGCTTGCCTCTCATGTGACAGGGAATGCACAGCATGGCCATTTTTGTTGTAGTGTTTAAATGCAATGTTTCAGGTGGAGAGGATTTCTGTTTAGGACCTTAAATGCACCCCACAGATACCCCCTGCTCTTCCATGACTTTTTGTTGGGGAAGAGTATGGCAAAGTGGGGTTTCCTTCAGTGTAATGTTCCTTCCTCATGGAGTGGGCACTTCAGTATCCCCTTCCATCCCTAGGTTGGGGGTATGGCATGGAACCCCCTTTCCTTCCTTTATCTGGGAGCGGGCACTCCAGCATCCTGTTCCAACTTTGGGTTGGCGAGTGTGGAACGGCACCCCGTTTCCTCTTTTCCTTCCAGGTTCCCGGGGTCCTCTCCAGGTTGGAATTTAAGGATATTAGATCTCTAATAGAAGAAACAAGTTTCAGTACTTTTATAGACATTTTTCCCAGAAGATTCACAAAGAATTAGCAACGACACACCAAGATAATTAGCCCCTGTTATATATATATATATATATCAGAGAGACAACAAGCAGAGAACTAGCCCACACTTTATTCAATGAAACATTGAGAAACACGACAGGAGTATCAAAAAGTAAAGCCATACCCCTATTGAAAATAATGAAACTATGCTTCTGCGGGAATATGAAAAACTTTCAAAAAAAGAAGTCAGCAAATGGTAGGAGGAGCACTCCCTCCAAAATTATATTAACGTAAAAAGAATCCCAAGAGGCTTACATATCCTTACTACACCGTTGTTTGAGGAACAGGATCCGTAAATGCTTGAAGAGTGGGGAGCGGCAACACATTATTGTTCTAAGAATGTATTGGAGATACTCATCATATTTGCGGGTAAAGACAGAAAGAAGATTTTAATAAAAATAGCAGAAATTTATAGTAAACTGGAGAAATTGAAATTAAGCGATGAGGGATTAAAATTGAGGAGCAATATAGAAAGTGATTTAAAGACCTTTGAAGAGGAGATCCAGCTAAGAAAACAACGTAAATTCCTGAGAGATAAAGAGGGCTACGAAAACGCTTGGGTGTATACATTTGCTAGACGCTTTGACCAAATGAGAGCACAAACTAAATCTAGCAAGGCACCTTTAACCAGCACCAATACTGAAGCCTCTAACGAAGAATCCTGTGTCTCAGAAACAGATGTTACAGAGAGTGAAAGTGAAGAACCGATCATTCGGTTATATTTTTTAGAGGAAATGCATTTGCTTTTTCGAGATGGAAGAACAAGCAAGCAAACAAGAGGATGGAATACACGTGGACAAGGACGTGGAGGAAGACAAACATGAGGAGGGGGCAGAGGGGCAAGCAACTCAGCAAAGAATATCTCAGGGAGATTGCTGCTCTCTGGAAAGTAAACAATGAAACTTTACAAGCTAGTTCCAAAATGTCTATTATCAATTTGTCACAACACACCCTCACAAATGCTCTACAACAACTCCTCAGTCTCGGCCTGAATTTTTGTCCAGCTCCTAAATTTGACTGTACAAAACAGGATTGATTTGGATCAGCACATTTGCAAAATCAAATTGATTAAATTATTCGCCACAAATCCCATTAAAGAAAAACCCAACGAAAAACAAAAGGGATGGACTGATGTAACCAAAGAGGATCTAAGTACACTATCCACCCTAATATTTCTACAAGAAGGTGGAGAAGCTACTCAAGACATTATTGAGACTAATCTGGAAGATCTGGATATCAATATGGAATGGTACAAATATAGCAAATTGAAAGCAAATCTAAGTTAAATCTGCCTATGATGAGAGTTAGCTCTATAGAGACTTTCCAAAGCCTTGTCATAGATGATATGAAAAGAATAAGGACAAGAGAACTGAAGAAACACAAACCAAATATGGTGAATGAACATGCTAAGGCACTAAAATAACTGAACTGTATCATAAAGGCATCTTACAAAGTTCAAAATATTGTACTTATGGACAGGTATGAGTACATTAATGAGGCCAACAGACAAAAGAATGACAAGGCTTGTTACGAAAAACTGACGGATAATAACATGAAAATTCTAGAACTTAAAGTACAAGCTTTTCTCGCCGTTTGGAAAGAAAAGGGAACGTTGGAAGATCAGGACATTACATTTCTTTATAAATCACGTTCTACCATTCCCATGGTGTACTTTCTGTCAAAAGTTCATAAATGTGCCACCAAACCACTAGGCAGACCAAACGTCACTCTCATAGGATCTCTCTTAGAAAATATGTTGAAATAATTTTATTTCTCTTCTGTATTGTCGTTACCCTCTTACTTAAGAGATATGAAGGACTCATCGAACATGGATGAGTTACCCTGTGAGCCATACTATATTCTGGCTACAATGGATGTAGTGTCATTGTGCACATCCATAAAACATGAACAAGGGATAAAGGCCTGTACATATTATCTCAGTACCAGATCCTTGAATTACACTAGACACTCTGAGATGATTCTGGCTATGAGTCATCTCTGTCTGAGAAATAATGTGTTCCTGTTTTATCAAAAATACTATAGACAGGGACAAGGAACAGCGATTTGCACTACTTTCACCCCACCATATGCTAACCTTGAAAGATTCACGAATAAGGTTGTAATGTGGTATCGCTACATTGACGACTTATTCATCGTATGGAAAGGCACTTCAAACAAATGGATCAAATTTGTGAAACATCTAAACGTAAATAACTTCAATTTAAAGTTTACTGAGACACAAGCCTGAAGGATGTGGATTTCCTGGACGTAACAGTATTTATTGAAAATGGTCAATTGAAAAGTCAACTTTTTGGGAAACCCACAGGAGCTAATATTCCTCTGCATGCAAAAAGTGCACACTCCAGCCATCTTATCTGGAGTATCCCCTATGGGGAATTTATTCAGCAATGTAGAAACTGCTCAAAGATGGAGGCATATGACAAAGAAAGCAAAGTCACTGCTTGGGGATTCAAGCAACTATGTTATCCTGACTAAAAAAATCATAGAACGGGTGTATGTAAAGGCACGACAATGTGATCGATCGCTACTGCTGCTTGATTAAAATGATGTACAAAAGAACTAAACGGGGAAAGAAATGACACGTTTGGTGCTAACATACAGACAATCAGCCAAAACAGTAAAAAACATCATTAAGAAACATTGAAATCTACTTATGGTGGATAACGACTTGAACAATGCACTAGGTGCTTACCCGAACATCTCCTTCCAAAAATGTAAATCCATCAAGGACACTTTAGTGCATAGTTATATGGCAACTGAAGCCATTGAAAATCAATAGATGTGGCTTGAGAAAAGGAATAAGGGCTTTTATAAATGCACCAAGTGTAAGATGTGTAAATTTGTGGATGAATGCTCCACATTCCGATATTCGATCCTGGATTAGAAAATTACCATTACCGAGAGGATTACGTGCGAATCGGAGTATATTGTGTATGTAATACAATGCACATGTAAAAAATTGTATGTAGGGAGCACAAGGTGCAAACTAAAGATATAGATTTTACAGCATGTCAGAGCTATTAAAAACAAGGATTTTGCATACCCCATAGCAAAACACTTTTGGGGGAATCATGATGGAAATTTGTGCTACTTTTCTTTCTTCGGACTGCAACAAATTGCTATTGGACCAGGGGGGGGGAGATAGAAGAATCTATTTAGACAATAAGAGACTTTTTGCATCGTCGACGTTAAGAGCAAGACCCTGTTGGGTCACAATGTTGATAAGGATCCCTACACCTTCCTGGGAGAGTTAATATATATATATATATATATATATATATATATATATATATATATATATATATATATATATATATATATATATATATATATATATATATATATACACACTATAGCATCTGCTGCTATTTTTAAAAATACTTTTCTTCTAGGTGTAGCTGCCACCTTTACTCCTCTACTTCTTTTCCATATACATTTATTAGTTGGATTACCTAGTGGTGTCACACTCCTTTTTGTTTTTCTTTTCTTTTTTCTTTTCTGTTTCTCTTGTTACTCCTCTGTAATTTCCACTGATGGATTGATTTTAGACTGTGGGTTTTGTGGTAATGCCCTATCTATCTATCTCAATTCCAATAACACTAGTTCTCTTGTTGTTTTCTAATGTTTTATTGGTTCCCATCCTTTAAGGAAATCAATGGGTGTTTTTAGACTATGAAAATGGGAACACAAACATTCACATGTATTGGTTTTATGATTCATTAATGTGTCTGTCAACATCCTCTCGTAAATACCCTCATTGAAATAGAGGTCTGCTCATTCTACGCACTTGGCAATGCGCACATCCAGGAATTGGATGCTAGGGGAGAGCCAAGGCAAATCTGATTGCGAGATTGTGTCCATAACATACTGGTGGTGTCCAGTAGTGGTGAGAGAAGCACTTAGCACTTTATAGAATAGAAAATCACATAGGAAATTGCACTTAGCACTGTATTGGTATTGTACCATTTGTGCACTGTGCACTTTATTGGACACCCATAATCTAATTTTAAAGATGTATTAATGCTTGTGTCATTATGACTCTATAAGCGGTCATGTTGGAATAGATGCTTTCCCAAATCCCTGTTGTTATTTAAATCTTACACTATGGGGATTTAGAACATTGACCTTAGGACAGTTTATGTCATTGTACATTTAATGACAATGTTCTTGAATCTACATAACTTTTGACTTATGCATTTGAAAATGCGGATGTCTTACCCATTGATGCTGGCCTGAGGTGCTAATTTCTACAAGCTGGCAACTGCCTTACACCTTCTATCACCAACACTCTGTGAGTGCAGCTCGTCGTTTATTGAGAGATCGGTGGAAACAGTTTGGGATATATCTATCTATATCACACAGCCACCGTAGTGGCTGTGTAGCTATGGTTAAATTGCTGTTTCCATAGGAAGAGCACTTTTTGGGCAGCTTGTAACTTCGTTCCCCCTGGATGAATCCTCACCAAACTTTTCAAAAAAAGTTTATGGGCCACTCTGAATGTTTGGTGAGGATTTGTATGGGGGGAAATGTTACAGGGGGGTCCCAAAACATCTTTTTTTCCCATAAACTGAATGGGTGAAAAACTTTGCGCACGGCTACAGGCCAAACCGCTGGACGGATTTTCACCAAATTTGCAGCAGGGGCAGGGGCTTGACAATCTGTGCAGTACTTTTCTTTAAAATGACCAAAAAGTATGTCTCAAAAAATTAGTGATATCTATGTCCGCTCCGCGGTCACACTTCCCGGTTCGCTCCGCAGACAACATACCGATTGGCTAAGGGGCTGGCGTCATGACCGCGGACACGAGACGTCTCTGCCGGTTGGCTGCAGTGAGCCGTGTTCTGCGTCAGATTGTTTGGATGCGCCCGACATCTTGGATCCGCCGACAGCGCAGCAGCGACCAGCAGCAAAATGCTATTTCAAAAACTGTTTTTCTGTGTCAGATTGCTTGGGGCGGTTCAGACAGTAAGAGATGAGTGAAAAAATGTATTTGTTCAGGCGGTAGGTGTTAATGATGTATTCCCTATGCCCGCCTTGTTCGGGATGTTTGTAAGTACAGAAAATGAGGGATCTCATAAGGGTAGTATTTCAGTCCGTGCTTTGCGCAGGCAACTTGAAACTGTTCTAAGGACACGCGTGGTGTTAGCGAACATTGAAATTGAGTACATGCTGTAATTAAATTATTTCTTCTATGGGTGTGCTATTGATTTGTATGCCTCCATGGGTGAGACATGCCACAGTGGTTGTGGCCAGGGCCTAGAGTCTTGGATGCATGGCCGTAGGCCGAAGGCCATACCTCCAAGACTGTAGGACCTGGCCACAACCACTGCAGCATGTCACAGGAATGGATACACCTCTAGTATTGTTTATCAATCAGATGGTTGTGGGGAGTGTGTAGAGTCTTGGGTGGATGGCCTAGGGCCATGCACCCAAGAACAAAGTTATAAGCACTGGAGGTATAAGCCATTGTACACCCATACATTGTAATATGTATGGACATACAGCTAGGAGTCTAGACTCTGGCCATATCCACTGCAGCATACCACACCTATAGATACACCTGTAGTATCGCACATCACTCAGGTGGGTGTGGTGGAGGGCCTGCACTCTTGGGTGCATGGCAAAGGCCATGTACCCAAGAACAGATTTATAACCTCTTAACTTATAAGCCAACATGGGTTTTATATAGTGCAGTGGTTGTGGGCAGGACATAGACTTTTGGGTGCATGGCTGCAGGCTGTATGCCATAAACCCAAGTGTGTACACCCTGCCCACAGCCACTGCAGCATATCAGATTCAAACATTACACCTATACAATCGATTATGTATCTGCTAGGTGTGGGCAGGGCCTAGAGTCCTGGGTAGAAATTGAGTACATGCTACAGTTACAATGTTTCATTCAATGGGTGTGCTACTGGTTTATAAGCAACCATGGGTGTAATATGCTGCGGTGATTGTGGCCAGGGCCTAGAGTCTTGGGTGCATGGCCATAGGCCGTAGGCCATAGGACATACTTCCAATACTCTAGCCCCTGGCCACAACCACCGCAGCATGTCACAGCAATGGATACAACTGTAGTATTCATTATCGATTAAATGGTTGTGGGGAGTGTGTAGAGTCTTGGCTGCATGGCCGAAGGCCATGCACCCAAGAACAAAGTTATAAGCACTGGAGTTATAAGCCACTTCACACCCATACATTGAAATATGTATGGACATACACCAAACACTTTAGGGCCTGGCCACAACCACTTCAGCATATCACAGCTATAGATACACCCGTAGTATTGAACATCACTCAGGTGGCTGTGGGGAGGGCCCGCAGTCATGCGTGCTTGGCACAGACCATGCACCCAACAGCACCTGTATACGTAGTGTAGTTACAAGCCACAATGGGTGTGATATGTTGTGGTAGTTGTGGCCAGGAAGTAGAGTCTCTGATGCATGGCCGAAGGCCATGCACCCAAGACTGAAGTCATAAGCAGTGAGGGTGTAAGTGAACATGGGTGTGCTGGGGTGCGGTGGTCATGTGCACAACCTAGCGTCTTGGGTGCAAGGCTGCAGACCATGCACCCAAGAGGAAACTTATAAGTAGTGAAATTATGAGCACCATGGTTTTTATTATGCTGCGATGGTTGTGGGTAGGACCTATAGTCTTGGTTGCTTGGCCGTAGGTGGTAGGTTATACATCGAAGACGCTAGGCCCAGCCTATAGCCACTGCACCATATTACTGCCATAGATTAGATGTGTACATTCGAATATGTATGACATGACAGTAATTATACTTACTGTTTACTTTGTTCAGAATCCATATATGCCGTACATGACTTTAGTACTTAGTGGAAAAATCATTTTATAATTTCTGTGATAAAAGAAAAAAGCATGTTAGTGTTTGCACTTTATGAAGACTTATTATATTGTATAATAGACATTTTTTTTTTTACCCTCATATTTAGTTTACAAACCAGTGTACTGTGCATTTTGCACAGTTTATGTGTTTGTTTTTCAAATCCTTGGGTCTGGGGAAAATCAATCCTTGTCAGATTAAAAAAAACCTTTATTTGCTATGGTACAAACTATTTCTTTGTTTCCTTTGGGTGTTTCCTTGTTCTTTCTGATTAATGTTATGTTTGTTGCCTTGTTGCCGTTTTTTAACAACAGTTAGATACCTGTTGGCATATTCGAACTGTGCATTTGTTGTTACGGATCTGTGGTATTCATGTATCTGTGTCGTTGTTATACACTCTTGGGCAGTTAGATACCTGTTGGCGTATTCTAACTGTTTATAGGATTTTACTTGATTTTTTGGTAATGATGAAGTACACATTAGTTATTACATTTTGGCTTTAAGAAGATCAAATACACATTTGTAAGATTAGCTGGCAATGTCTGCTTTAGAGTAATAGTGCTATCATTACATTCCAAACATCCACATTTCTTTTTAATGTATGCAGTGTAGTAACCTGCATTGGTTGTAGCTCCTGCATGGTAGATTATACCTATTGTTGTAAAGGTATTCTTTCCAAGTGACACTTGACCGTGTGTGAATCCAGTCAGCTTGCAGTTGTTTTTGGTACCTTCTGCATTATAACTTAGAAGCATAAGTATTATGTAGTTACTATGTGTTTGTATCAGTAAGGTGGAGCGATTGTATGAATTGCACATAGTACATAATCTGCCATGGTTTGCATTCTGTACAAGTTGCAGAAATGGAATGGATTCACAATTAGGTATGGGTACATACACAAATCGCTCATTTGGGATTTGTTCCTGTATGACTTTGTTGCAGAGAGTGCATGAATGTTTCCACATGTATGAAATCTGGAAGATTTCATTTATAGGTATGCGTTTGTTTTCCAGTACTTGTAGTAAGTACAATAGAGATTCTTGTGGATCTTCTTGTGAGTTTATAGTGATCTCACCATTCAAGCACAGTAGTCCAATTCTTGTCCTATTCCGTGAACACTGTACGTGTTGTCAGGATTGTTTGTTGCGTTTCTATGAAGGGCTAACATTTGCAAAACAATTGGTCTGTACTGTGTAAGTAAATATTGTTAACAATTGGTGACAATTGAAATAGAATATTCATTGCTACATTTGCATAGCAATTTACACCACTTTCATTTGAAAATGTGAATGGACCAGATAGATCTGTATCTGAGTGTTTTTTTGGAGTTTCTGTTCCTTCTTTGAAGAAGTACCTGGTTTGCTGTCCCTAATAGGTTCTTCTTTGCTTGTGGTAATTGATGAATTTTTAGCTTCTTTTTTTTTTTTTCTTTGAATGATTTGCCATCAGATTCTGTTGCATTTCTGTTTGAATTAATTTTCTTTTACCACGTTTTACTTTTTCTGGAACAGGATATTGTTTTAGGTGGGGGGGTGTACAGTGAACGCAGTCTATTGTTTTCTACAATGGGCCTCATTACAAATCAGGCCTTAAGGGGTTAACGGCGCCGTAAACGGCGTCAAACCTTAACGCCTGATTACAAGGTCCGTTAGCGCCATGGTGATATTAACGCCGGCTTTTTGCAGGCGTTAAAATCCATGGCGCTAAGGGACCATGGTGCTAATTACGCCACCGTAATTTACGGTGGCGTAATTAGCGCCTTCCACACTCCCATTATGCCCTATGGGGCAAAAATGGGAATGGGGAAGTTTAAAATGGGAAATGGGGATTTACCGCCCCACTCACCGTGGAATGGGGCTGTAAATCCGCCATCCACCATGGTGTAAACGTAGTTTACACCATGGTGGTAAGGGTACGACCCAGGCGGTAACTTACCGCCTGGGTCGTAATGAGGCCCAATGTAAGGAATATCAGCGTTCAGTATACTTGCATCAAAGTTGATTAAAAATAGACTGTGAAGTGTACGTAAGCGTGATAGTGCTATGTAGCTCATGCCTTCTTTAAAGACTGTGTTTCCTATATCTATCAATGCTTTGTCTAGGGTAAGACCTTGGGATTAATGAATGGTGACTGCATATGCAAGAGTTACAGAAAATTGTTCCCATACGTACATATATGTCTTTGAAGAGAAGGAATCGAGCAGTTGAGTGCCCTATCCTTTTCACTTCTGAAAGGTTGTCAAAGTGAATATTGAAAAACTGAATGTTGTTGTCACGTGGGTATGTTTGAAAGCCAACAACTGTACCCAGTACCCCATTAACTAGCCCTTGTTCCATGTCAAGGTTACGTTTAAGCATTACTCTACAATGTAAGGATCATTTAAATATTTTTTCCAACCCAGCTGTGTTGGAGATTGAATTTTCTAAGCTATTTAGTCTTGTTGTGACTTGCTCACACATGGGTAGTATCATACCATGTACGTCTAGTTTGTCTATGGTGCAAATTTCCATTATTGGTTGCATTTCTTTATTTAACATTGTTTCATTGAATTTGAAACAGCTTGCAAGAGTTGGCATTAAGGCCATACAATTGACATTTTTGTGCGCTAAGTGTTCCATAACATCAGTAGCACATGCATTATCGCCATAAAGTGTATGAATGTGCCGGTTTTTCAATATTGCTCGTGCTTCTTGAGATAGTACACCAACTCTAATACTTTTTAAGATGTTGGCATAAGTGAGATCTGCAGGTTGCTGCATGTTTTCTGTTAATTCTCTGTATTGGAAATGTTGCCAAAGGTTGACATTTCCTATGCTGCCAACAGTTTTATGGCAGAGTTTGTGTCCTAAGGTTTTAAAAATAAGTTCACCTTTCACTGGTGTCAATTGTAGAAGATCTCCAAAAACGATAATGTGTTTCCCTGCAAAGAGTTCTTCCTAGTTTGTTTTAAGTACTTCTTGCAATCTGAAGTGAATCAAAGCCAACATTAGGTTGGAGACCATGCTCACTTCATCTATTAGTAGCATTTTCATTTGTTTTAATACTCTGCGTAGTTCCATTGCAGCTTCTGCAGAAAGTTTGTAATAGTCTAATTTGTTTTGCTGTTCTACTGGAAGTAGTAGTAATCGGTGTAAAGTGACTCCACCTATGCTGTAGGCAGCTAAACCTGTGGGGCAGTTACAACAGCTGACAGTTTGTTGTTTGTCAATTGTTGAAGGAACTTGCTGATGATTTTGATTAAGAATGTTTTTCCTGACCCAGCTTCACCACTGACGTATAGAAGTATAGGTTTGTAATTTTGGCAGGTACATTCTTTATTTTCGTGCTGTACACCATGTGCAATTTGTTTTGTTACATCTTCAAAAATGGTGCACTGATCTTTTTTAAGTTTTGCTTGTTGTACAGTGAAGTCTTCTCTATCTTCTTGATAGTGACACATGGTGTTTTCCACTTCTGTCATAGCTAATTCTGCCTCATTTGCTATTAGTGGCTGTCCTAGTGGCTCTTGGCTTCCTGTTACAGAAGGTTGACTAATGTCGGAAGAGTCCTTATCTAGTTGGGCCTGAAGTTCTTCTTCGTGTTGCTGGTCATTGTGCAACATTGTTTTGTACTGCATAAAGTTCACATCGGTGATAGCGCTTTCATTTGCTTTGAAAGCATCTTCATAGCACTCATAGATATCTAGTATCTCTTCCTCTTTTCTCCATGGTTTAAAAAGTTGTAGCAGAGTCATGTAATATAGTTCTTTCTGTTGAGGAGTTTTTAATGACAATTTGACATGATTAATTAAGCTTAGTTTGGTAAGTTTCACTAAGCTGCCTTCAGAATCTGTCACTCTATATCTACATTTGCTTTCATTGGGTTTTCTATTATTTTTGTATGCAAAGTTTTGAGCTATGTCATATAGACACATGCTTTCCAAAGTGCTACTCCTGTTCGGATAGTATGTGTACTTAAATTGTTTTTTAAAATGTCTTGGCTGTTGGGATCATTTTTGGCAATTGTTTCTATGTCCTCATATGATTTGAGAACTCTTTCTAGATTTAGCAGGACCAAGACTTAGCCATACTATGTTGTCTGATTTTCAATACAAGGCAGTACCGGTTAAACGATCTGCCGCTTCATAGACGCCACATTCTCTATGAGAGAGCATTTTTATGCCTATGCTTTACAATTTCTGAGATAGTGTTTTGTCTGATGATAGGTCATCCGAGAGGTCTTGAAGCTCTGTTTTTTCTGCTTTTGTTAAGTAGGCTGTAACATATCGTGCAACAGCAGTGGAATTGTCTGCAAACTACTGCACACCTATGTTTGCATTCCATAAGAGGGCAATGATTTGCATTGTAATCATTGATATATTTTGATTCTTCTGTTCTTTTTATGTAATACCTGTTCTTAGGTGATTTACATTTAACACTATGTCGAACTGAAGACATGAAGTTGTTCACTTCACCTGTTTCTGTAACTGGTCTAGGGAAACCAAAGCGGTATTTGGTGTAGTATGTTTTTGTATTTGCGATGACAATACTTGCCACATTTGTATCTTTGAAATTGTAAAATCTGTCCATGCAGGTCACTATGTGTCTGCTGTGAAGGGATTTCACAAGTGACATATTTTTGGATGAACTGGAAAACAGTGGCATCACTGTTGTGAACAGATTTAGGTGAACCGTTGATTCATAAAAGCATGTGAATATGTGGTGCTTCTCTCGCTTGGTATTCTTTTCTCCAAAAGAAGTGTAGCACTTCTCCGAGGGGAGGAGCAGTTTTATTGCAAATAAAGTGTAGCATAGCAATGAAACGATGATGGAAATATCTTGACACATTAACTGGATCTAGAGAGCAAAGTTCTCCAGGTGTTAATATATATATGTTAGTTTTGTTGTTGTTTGATATGCTTAGGAACTCATGTAAATCTTCCCATGCATATTCTGCACAACTAAGTGTAACAAACCAAGTCAGTGGTCCAAGGTTTCTGATCATACAACGTATGTCTCCGTGCCATCGGAACCAGTATTCTTTTGTACCGCGCATGTTTGCAAACAGATTTGTTATACTTGATTGTAAAACCTCATCTTTTTCTTGTACTTTTTGTATTAATTGCGTAGCTGACATATTTTGAAAGTGGGTTCCAGATTCCAAAATGTATGCAACTCCGTAACATAGGGCTGCTAATTCACTTTCAAAGAGTAGGTGAATATGTATTCCACATTTTGGCTAAATCTGGGATCTTGCGAATACATTCGTAATGAGCAGTATTCTGATGCCGTAATCTGAGTGGATCTATCATCGTATCTTCCACCTTTGCAATTAGGAAATAGCAGTGGAAAAGCACGTGCTTCTATACTTTTTTCCCATATGCTCATTGGTGACCCTTTGGTTTGTCACATTTGGTACGTTTCTAGTGCATCATCTATGCTTTCATTGGAATGCAATGGATGAACTGTGTAATGATCCAAAATAGTGGATGCTGCGGCAGGATCCAGAAGTCCAAATTATTCAGTTTCTGATGACTGTAGAATTATTTCAGTTGTTTCCCTTAATCTTTCTTCAATATTTATTTCCTTGTAGTATTCGTTATTGTCTTTTAGATATTGCAAGGCTTGTCTAACTTTATGTAAGTCCACCAGTTTTTTGTCTTTTGTTGGTACACCATTTACCAAGATAATTAAAGAATGCTCTATTGAACGTTGCACTTCTAGAGTGTGTACATTTTCTGTTAGATCTAATGGCAAATAAACTACTTTGCCACAAATGTCTTTCACCAATTCAGAGGGAGGAAATGTTGCTGTTTTTGGTTGAAGGCGTATAATTGCTTGAAATGGGTGAACTGTTTGATTTGTGATGCTCTGATATAAATTGAGTTGCTGCAGGGTTTTGGTAGTGGGAACAATTCAAAATTATTTGTGATAGCACATGAAGGAGTTTGGCTGTTGTCCTGTTTTGTACTGCAGTAACTGCAACATATTAGGGGTTCACTTATTTGGAATTTGTTTTCTGCTAAAAGGTAGAGACCTAATTCAAACCATTTGGAATCTTCATTGTCTTCTATTTTGTATGTCTATATCTTTTGTGTATCTTTTGTAAAACTTTCTGCGGCAACACACACACACATGGTTGGTACTTCAGCCGATGCACTTTTAAATTTGAGTATTTCTTTTTTGTATCTGTAATATAAGGTTGCTATGTGCAGAATTGTTGCAAGTCTGTTCAAAAACTATTGCATTTTGTAAGTGTCTTTCACTTCCAAAATATTTTCTCTGGATACGGTTGATTTCTTCTTGTAGGTATTTGGGTGTACCATGCAGAAGAGTGTTATTTAAATTGGCTAAATCTGAAGCTGGACTTTTAGCATAGTTTATTTTATACCCTAGATTTCTTACATTTGAATGATGTATTGATATTCTTTTGATATCATGGAAGTTGCTTTTGCAAATAGGTCCTGAAATGCAGGCTAATAAATGTCCTTGTAGTCCTGTGTATTTGCGCTCCGGACAGATATCCATATTTTGAAGCACTTTAATTTTAATTATTGTTGTATAAATTACAAGTCATCCAGTGAGTCTGACATGAGGAAAAGACTGAGCTGGGTTAGGTAGGCTCATTCTAGAATGAGCCTGTGAGGTAAACCCATTTTGGAATGTGGAGTTCCCTGTTGCGTTATTGCTCAAGCTTTGTCAGTTGAGCCTTGGTTGTTGGACGTGTTGGGGGTGTTTGTCCTATGCTCTCCATATGGCTCAAAAAAGTTCCTGTTAAACATAACTGGCGTGCTGGCTTTTACTACAATTATGTCTTTACCTTCCACATACTGATTGAGGAACTGACGTAAAGATTTGGAAGATTTGTTAGGAATGGCACAAATTGACATGCACAGCCATTCTTATACTGGACGGTCTGGTTCAGTCGAATCGAGAGGTAATTCCGAGTTTTCAGGGAATACTTTTCTAAGCAGTGTTTTTTGTTCCATGATGGTATTATTCATTTTTTCATACCCTTGTCCACTGCTATGGATGGCAATTGTGTTTGTTTGATTTTGTTTGTATGAATATGGTTCTGTGGTTGTTGTGTGACTCCATTCACCTCCACAAATATGTAAGAAGTTATTTTTGTTGACATTCCATTTATTGATATGTTTCTTTTGTAGTTTGGTACTTAGTTTTGTTAGTGGTTTCATCCTATTTGTTTTGCTAAATGACTGTATTAGCTGTTTTGTTCCAACATACTCTACAAACTCTGCTACAGATGGATGCATAGTTTGGACACTTTTATTTTTATTTGCTCTATTTCTGCGTTTCATTCTATGGACTTGCTTTTTTGGGGTCTGTTGAAAAAAAGAAGGGATGGTTTGGTCTGTTGTACAATGAATGTGTGCTGTGTGCATGCGTACATGAGTTTGTTGGGGAAGCTCTTTGTGGTGGTGTGTGAATGTGCATTGGTCTCTTACAATGATTTTAGAAGGGTATTTTTCTGTTTGTATACTACTACAATGTGCTTCAGATGAGAGTACAAAGTGAGCTAGTGGTGAGGAGAAGCATTAATAGTGAACGTAATGGTATAAAATTGAAACAGCTATTTGTTTTCTAGTACTAACATTCTAACAGTACTAAGGCTTCTGTATGCTGAGTTCCAAAAACACAGGGATTTGTGAGCCATTCTGCCTTTTATTCTTTGTTTAATAAATGGGGATTTGTGGGTAGAATGGTTCAGAAATCAATGTTTGTTTTGGTGCGCAAATTAAATAAATAACCCACACAGTCTCTTTGAGGAATAGTTAGAATATATAGATAGTACTGTACTTACTTTTTTTTGCCGAATTACCAGGTTTATTCGGATATGTCGTTTGCAGTGTAGATGCTGTTGATTTTCAGGAGAGTAGTCTTCACTGTGATTGTAAAAAGAAAAAGTTAGTAACTTTGTATGTTTAGAGCAGTGATGTTACTGTACATGTTAATTTTGCATCTTTCGTTGGAGTATTCGCCTTTGATATTTCAACACAGTGCATGTGTGCAATTCACTATGTACTGCCTTTGTATGTTATTTGCAGTATGTTAGTTGCACGTGAATCAGAAATGAGTACAATTTTTAGGTTATGAAAATGCCTTGTTTTTTTTTAAGCTGTGTTATCTATAGCTGAGAGGTTTGTAAGTGATAAGTCATTATAGTAGATGGGAAACATTTGACTACTTTCATATTATAAGTACGAATCCAAAAAATTGGGAGACCCTCAGAGGGAGATGTCACCATAGCAATCGGGGGCGTTTATTTTTCTCATACGATCGCATCGGAAGTAGCATTACTGTAGGTGGTACACAGTAAAGAATTGTGACATTTCCTAATGGAAAATCGAGTTTTGCGCTAAATAGAGAGGGTTGTAACTTATGTATAGGTTATGCGGGAGACAGTAAGAAGTAGTGTGGTTTGTCAATGAAAAATCAGACATCTTGCACTTAAAGGGGGAGCGTTGGTATGTATTGGCTATGCAGATTTAGTGGCATTCATTTGTTAAAATGAAATCATAAGGGTTGCACATGTTCTCTGATTAAAATATGCATACCTGTACTTTATACTCAGGCATGTGCGCATGCATGGAGCTGTACGTAGAAATCTGCGACACTTTCACAGTAGTTTTCGAAGCAGGTGCTTTGAAATGATATGCGACTTGCATTCAGAGTGATCAATAGTGCATTTGAATTGTGAAATTTTGATGACGGAGTTAGATGTAGAGATGTTGAATGTGATTGGTGGATGGTTGTGTGACTGCTTAGCTGTGTCCAATGGGGAATGGATTCGCGAGTGATGTGGAAAGGGTAGAAGAACTGGCTAAGAGTTACGTGCCACACGTAGACAAGGTTTGTTCGTGGGTAGGGCGTGTCACATAAGGGATTCTACAGCAAATCCAGCATGGAAAGGGGACTATAGGCATCAGCCAATCAGATGTTCACATTGTTCTTTTGTGTCGAAAGACGTGCGTATACTGAAGATGGCAGAGGTGGAGAGGGTCAGGGTTTTGGTGCTTGGAGATGTTTTTGTCCATGGTTTACAGCACTATGCCGAAAGTAGACATGTGGCACACAATTTTGATGTGAGAGGAGTGGAGGTGGTGTGGAGCGCTGAGACTGATCGCAATGTTGCAGCAATTCTCCAAGTTTGCAGAGAAATGCGTTGGATGACCACTCCCCATTAGGTACTTTTGCACTGCGGTGCTTGCCATTTGGGGTACGTGAGTTCACCTACTTTGTTGGAAGATTTTGAACATTTGGTTCAAACATTCATGAACATCTTTCCAACTGTGAAAGTATTTTTTTCTGGGTTACTCGCTAGAGGAAAATGGGACAACAGTTCTGTTTTCTGTCCTGATCAAAGTTTTGGGAGGTGTAACATCAATTGCGGCATGCATGCTTTCATGTTACGAGCTGGTATGTTTATCTGCAGTCACGAGAACATTGTTCCCAGTAATGCAGCTTATTTTGAAGCAGATGGTGTTGCGTTATCTTCTTTGGGAAATGCCATGTTCTTTTGGAATGTAAGGCTTGCTTTGGAGAAGGTTCTGTAATGGTTGTGGGAGTAAAGTAAGAAGAAAAAATATTTAAAAAAAATACAAAGTAACAGGTGTCTGTCAGGCATATGCCCAAAAAAAATAAAAAACGGCTATTTTCAGAGCCCACCTTAAAGGGGAAATAATATTTAAATGTACTGTCATCACGCTCTGATCCTCTACGTGTCCGCGAACATGGTGGTAGTTTGAAGGCAGCGTGCATTACCAACGGGGATTCTGGGGTGGAGGCATGCAAATAAGAATGTGCAAAGGTAGGGATTGGTCTTTAAAGTTCAGTGGATGTGTTCTGAATGGAGAGATTTAGTCAGAACGTATTTTTCCTGAGAGGAGAACAGACAGCTATGGCTCTGTGTGCTCGAAAACAGATTATCTGGATTTCGGGAGACTCATGGATACATTGGCTGAAGGTGCATGCAGAACGTTGTGGTATATCTGCAGATCTTGAATTTCCACATGTGGAATTGCACTGGCATGGCGTGCGTGGAATGAGGTGGCTGGACTTGGTACCTCTCTGTGCTACTTTACAGACAGAGCATCATCCTGATATACTTATCATTCATTGCGGAGGAAACAGTTTAGGCCATGTATCTGGAATTTCTTTGCAATTTGCAATGAAGGAAGGACTTGCGAAGGTCATGGACATGTTTCCAAACAGTTTTTTCCTGTATTGCACAAAGACAAATATGGCTGCGTTCTTCTGCATTTGGTCCACAAATGGAGAAAGTGAGGCGCAATGTCAATAAGGCTGTTTGTGCCTTTCTAAGAGATGTTGGCATGTCCTCATTCCACAATGGAAACATTTTGGTTTGCAGCACTTTTATTTTTCGCAGAGATGTAGTCCATCTCACATATGCTGGCAATCAGATTTTTCTTGGCAATGTACAAAATGCATTGCAACCTTTTTTGGATTCATAGTCACCTATTTGACAATCCGTTTTTTCCAATGTACAGTTTTTGAAACGCACAAAACACCACCGAAAGGCTCTTTTCATAGCCACCACTTACTCCCAGCGAAAAGTGCATTGATTTTGCTCTGCTTGCACCCTCCATTTTTGTGTGTCCTATGACTGTCCGCGGACTTTTTGAAAAATGTCTGGGGGCCTACAACGGTCACTTGATAGTTCTATTGTTAAATGAGAAAGGCGGCTCTGAAAAGAGCCTTTTTTGTATTTTTTGTTATTTTCCACTTTACTGCTTTTGAGCACACAACACACTGGGAGAGGAGGGCAAGGAGGGTAGGGAAGGGAGACCAACCAAGGGGATAAGAAAGGACAGGTGGAGAGAGAAAGATGTAGGGTGGGATTTACTTAGGTAGGGAGCAGTTCTTCTGGTGCTCTGTGACCATAGCCTCAAAAGCACTTCGAAGGCTCTCCCCCTGCAGAGTACTGTGTCGCAGTACATAGACAATATTGTGACACTCGAAAGGTAAGGGTGAACAGCATCAGCATCGCGAATGGCTTGTGAGGCAGCTGGAGGGATGCGCTCCCCCACAGGAGTGTCTCTTGTTTTGAGATGATCAGACACAGAGGATGCTGTGGAGCAACTCAATCTACTACGTTCTTCATATGGTATCACCTTGCAAATGTCCGCACTGTGGAACAAAGTTAGGTGTCGCTTCATGGTTGTCGTACCAAAGCTGTACGTACCAGGTCTCCCACGACTCAGCACCAACTGGTTACACTTGACCAGGTTCGCACATGCTTTTGGTACGTTCCCAAAAACAGAAAACAACCGCCACACACACGACTCCCCGCGAGTGCTTGTAGTGCGGAGTTCCTCCACCTCATTCTCTTCTTCCTTTTCTTCCTCGATCTCTACATCCTCATCCGTATTTCCCTCTGCCCTCTGCAGTCCCTTGGGGAGGTGGTGGCGGTGGAGGCTTTGGGGGTGGTGCTGAGGCTAATGAATCAACAGTAGCCATGGATGCCATAAGGATTATTTGGCTAATGGTCGCTACAGCAGTAAAGGCAGTACAACTCAATCTGCTATAGCCAGAAGCACAGTGAAGATGAGCTCAGGGGTGTGGCCATTTACAGGGTTGGAGGGGTGCGGCTCATGACCATATTGATCCCTCAAAAGCATCAGAACCATCCCCAAACCTTATAAATGTAATACCTTTTGAATGTTAAGTTTTTGACTGTCAGTAAATAAAATCACCTAGCCTAGATATGGCAGTGAACAAAAAAGAAGGGGCTGGGCATGTGATGTCATCAGTGATATCATCAATGATATTTGTGATGTCATCTTTGATGTTCTGGGTGTTAGTCCTAGCAGTGCAAGGTGGTGGCGCGAGTTATGGTTGCTTAGCCTACCATAACTGGCGTATTTCAGGGTTTTTCGGTTTTACTTTGAACCATAATGTCAGGTGTGTAAAGTTTTTTTAGTGAATTGCACAGGTTCTTAGTAGGGCAACTTAACCATATCGTCCCCTTAACAAAGTTTTTTTTAGTGAATATATATATACATACATATAAATATATGTGATTTTCACCTTCCGGGTTTCAGTTTCTTACCTGTATTCTTTGAAGGATCCCTGAGCTCTACCCTCACATGGGTCTTCAATCAGCCACAAGTCCTGCTCTCTAAATTTTTAGGGGGATGGTGAATCGTCAGGCCAGTCCTGGGATGGAGACCTCTTCTCCATTTTTGAACTTCAACTGCCTACGTAAGCAATGGAGCTGACCGAAAGCTTTTTCAGGATTGTCAAAGCCCCTGGGGCTACCCTCCCATTGGGACATGGCTAGGCAATTAATGAGGTCCAAATTAATTGCTAACTAATTGAGAATGTCACTGCCTAAGTAGAAGGCAGAGGGGACATCTCGCACAACCCAAAAGTTATGCTCTATTTGTTTATCACCAATGGGAATTTTTAGCATACACCTGCTATGCAGTAGATGTTTGGAATTGGGAGTTTCCAGGCCCATTTCCCACTTATCAATCAATTTAAATGTGGAAATGGTCTGATCTTTTGGGAGTTTCCTGAATAATGCTTCGCTGATGAAGCTTTTTACATTATTCAGGCATACTCTGGCGAGAACCCCCCACACCCCCAATTACCTGAATGGGCAGGAACAGTTGTTCAACCTTTTTCTGAATATCCACCAAGCTTTGAGCTGGTTTCCTATTACTTTTTATCATGGTTTTTGTGTTTTCAAATTGTGAATGGGTATACAATTTCAGGCTATTTCCTTCCAGTGTGGAATGTCACCTGGAACTGGAAAGAAGGTTGATTTTCAGGAATAGAGAAGGGTTTCCATCACCAGTTTGTTGTCCTACATCAATTATAGTGATGTCAGGGATTTGATTGTTCCTAAAATGGAACTCAATTTTCCACTGCTCAACCATGTGGCATGTGCCATTTAGTCTTACATGGTTGGTGCTCTGTTTTAATTTAATTGGCCAGTTAGTCTGGGTCCAGAGGATCTTGTTCACACAGTCTAAAGGAGGTCTTTCCCTAAGAGACAGGGCGTCCCCTCTGGAGTAACAACTATGACCAGGTGTTTCACCTTGTGTCGCCCAATTTTGATCTCCAGATCCGCAGTCCCCTTGTTGGAAATGTCATTCCCTTTAAAGTTCTGAAGTTGTCCAGGAAGAGGTATGAGGGAAATTCGGTGTCACTGCCCTCTTCCTGATTTGATTTGCTCAAATGCCTTTTTAGACAGGAGGGTGGCTTGGGATCTGGTATCTACCAGTGCTGGAAATGCACCCTACCATTGCACCCGGACAGGGGCATGAAACCTATCTTCTTTCTCTTCCAGGGGGCAAAGGAAATGGGCATTTTGGGACAGCCGGGCAGTTAATTTCGTTATTTTGGACTCCAACACTGTGGGATCTTGGGCAGTTTTCTGTGTCAGAGTTCGGGAATCTGTAAATAAAATTTGGCATCCTGAGATTTGGGGAGCTTGTGAATCTCCTTTTCCCTTGATTCTGTGCTGTCCCCCTTCTCCCGAAGACAGTCACTTGAACCGGTTTGGGGGGAGGATCCCTCCTCCATTTCAGATTTCTCAGGATGACATTTCTGGGGTTCAGGGATAGACAGTTTGAGGTCAGTCCCCATACCTACCCAGTCTGAGTTATGGTCTTTTCGGACCCATTTTTCTTTGGGAGGAATCCCCTCATCCTTGAAAGAGAAGACTTTCTTCCCAGAATCCTCCAAGGATTCTTCCCCTTCAAACTGGAGGATGCAGACTTCCTCCACAAAATGTGTCTTCTTTGTCCCTTGGTTTTGCCTTCTTACCCTCTGTTCCCTAGGTTGCAGTTTTCAAGGTTAGGCGATTTGGCTTCAAATGCAGAGGATTCTAGGGGCTTTTAGCGGGTGAGGAAGGAAGCTTCCTCTAGGGCTTTGCACCCCCTTCCTCCCGAGCCTCCTCCTCTGGAACCTGCTGGTTGTTGTGGTTCTCTAGCCGTAATTTTTCCAGGGTGCAAGACCCTTGGTTTGAGCTGTTCTGAGCAGCCATGTTCATCTGAGGGTTCTGCTGAGCCCTCAATATGCGACTCTGGTCTTGGGTCAAGCTCTGGACCTGGAGCTTCAGTTGTGATACCCTCTTCGGCTGATACGGGGGTCTTCGGTCAAATATTTGTTGCTCTCGGGAAGGGTAACTGTCCCTTCTCCCAGAGTAAATTCGATATGGAAGGTTTCCCTGGTAGCCCTCCACCCTTGGCCTCCCTTGTCCCTGATTTGGGGGTTTAGACTCCTGAAAGCGGGGAGAGAAAGGAGGGTTTTCTGAATGTTGGGGTTTTGGGGGTACCAGCGGAAGAAACTTAAACTAGAGGGTGGAAGATTACTGCCCCCCTGAGGGAAGTTCGGAGGGAAGTTGGAAGGGAAGTTAGGAGGAGGATTTCCTGTGGCCGTTCTTACCTGATTGGATCCATCCACCTGAGCCGAATGAGTCCAGACATACCCCAAGATGGGTCTATTCTCCTTTTGCCTTGTGCTGATATATGAGTCAGGTGACACATTTGCAGGGTAACCTGCCTGTCTACCACCTGCTTGGGACTGATCAGAGGGTCTTCTTTGATTCTGGTTTGTTTGGTTAGTGGGAGGTGTATTTTTAGGCCCCCCCATCTCTAGATCCAAAATGGTGGTAACCTTCACCACCACCTCCTTGGCAGCAGTGGGGGTGTTAGTTGGTTTGAGATTTTTATTGGAACTCTTGTTTTATACTGGCTTTTGGACCTCATAGAAATGGGTAGTTTGCTCTATTACACAGTCCAGGGTCCTTTCACTGTGGAAGTCCCTAACCAGCTGTGTCATAATGTATTTAGGAAGTGCATGGAAATAGATATTGATAAACTCCCTACTGTTTGTGCGCACACGCTTATTGGTTTGTGCAAATACCTGTTTCAATTCTTGGACAAATTCCCTCGGGTCCTGGTCCTATCCATACCTCAAGATGGCCGTCTTATGGGTAGACCACCTTGAGTGATTCTGATCCTCCAGCCCAGCTAAGAAGTTGGAGTATTCTGGGGAGAATGTGCATTTGGGAAATTCCATAGAATTCTGATCATTTTTAATGTCAAATGATGTAATCATCTGGTCATACAGCTCCAGCTGCCCTCCAGACTGAGTACTTGGCATTTGTATGGTACAAGGTCATGGAGTTTCTAATGGCTTTTATTTGTCTAATGGGGTCTTATACCAAAGTTCTTTTTTGTTTGGCAGCCTTCTTTTTCCACTGCACCTGAGTCCATTCGCCCTCAGACTCAGATATGCTGCTATTTGAAGTCCTATCCCAATCCTCTAGGCCTATCTTTGATTCTTGGAGACTGAAAGTCTCTTCCAGAATGACAGGGCCTAGTCTCTTCTCCCCTGTCGTATTGTAGGTTCTCTGGGTCACTTCCCCTGGACTCCATCTTTCGCACATGGGAGTACTCATCTGACCCCTCCCCTCTTGCGGGGTTGGTGGAGAATGACCCCACATCCCTGATTGGGTTGACGTTTTCAAGATGCTCTTTTGGGTCCTAAACTCAGACTCCTTTTTATATGCAAAGTGGATCTGGTGGTTCCTTTGTAGCTGATGTTTCTGCTAGTCTAACTCCCTGATTTTCTCTGCATAGGAGTCTTTCTGGTCAGATACCTTGGCCACAATATTTTTAAACCTAAACAAGGATGCACGCCCATAAATCTCTGATGGACGCTGGCCTGCCGGCTCAATCACGCTGGGCCTAATTGAGTCTGACTACCTCATGCTTCCCGGTTCTTGTGAACCTGTGGACATGAAGTTAGCAGTGCCTTGGGCATATAGGATGGTAAATTAGCTTGAGGCCCTTGGTACAGAGGACATCACTCTTTGATCAGGGCAGGTCACTGCAGATAGGCACTGCAAGGAAACCCCAAGCATCTTGGAGTGCCTGGAGATAATTCTTTGGGCCACCAAATGTCGAAGGATAAACCCAAACCATGATACAATCTTGAAAATAGAGTGAGTGAGATGTTCCCGGAAAAGTGAATTTATTACATGCAAATGGCCTGGGTTGGTGGTGGGGTGGTATTCAGCTCAGTAAAGCTGAAAAATAACAACTCCACCTCATGTTCATCAAAGTTACAGCTTTTATAAACAAAATCAAGTTATTTACATAATTATACATAACAGTTACATCATCTCACAGTCCCCATTGGCTAAACCCTTTACAAATAACCTAAACATCCCTTATATTCTCTAACCCTATTGAATACATTTCCCAAACACAATTCTCTTTCACGTGGTCTCAATATGTAGCCAGTCATGACATCCTAAAAAATGACTGGTCTGTTATCTCAAACAATTTTCAACAGATGATGCACACCATTTGTCAGAGAAATATTAACCCAGTTTGTGATGTGCATAAACTGGATAAGAACACAACAGTTCTGTTTTCTGTCCTGATCAAAGTTTTGGGAGGTGTAACATCAATTGCGGCATGCATGCTTTCATGTTACGAGCTGGTATGTTTATCTGCAGTCACGAGAACATTGTTCCCAGTAATGCAGCTTATTTTGAAGCAGATGGTGTTGCGTTATCTTCTTTGGGAAATGCCATGTTCTTTTGGAATGTAAGGCTTGCTTTGGAGAAGGTTCTGTAATGGTTGTGGGAGTAAAGTAAGAAGAAAAAATATTTAAAAAAAATACAAAGTAACAGGTGTCTGTCAGGCATATGCCCAAAAAAAATAAAAAACGGCTATTTTCAGAGCCCACCTTAAAGGGGAAATAATATTTAAATGTACTGTCATCACGCTCTGATCCTCTACGTGTCCGCGAACATGGTGGTAGTTTGAAGGCAGCGTGCATTACCAACGGGGATTCTGGGGTGGAGGCATGCAAATAAGAATGTGCAAAGGTAGGGATTGGTCTTTAAAGTTCAGTGGATGTGTTCTGAATGGAGAGATTTAGTCAGAACGTATTTTTCCTGAGAGGAGAACAGACAGCTATGGCTCTGTGTGCTCGAAAACAGATTATCTGGATTTCGGGAGACTCATGGATACATTGGCTGAAGGTGCATGCAGAACGTTGTGGTATATCTGCAGATCTTGAATTTCCACATGTGGAATTGCACTGGCATGGCGTGCGTGGAATGAGGTGGCTGGACTTGGTACCTCTCTGTGCTACTTTACAGACAGAGCATCATCCTGATATACTTATCATTCATTGCTGAGGAAACAGTTTAGGCCATGTATCTGGAATTTCTTTGCAATTTGCAATGAAGGAAGGACTTGCGAAGGTCATGGACATGTTTCCAAACAGTTTTTTCCTGTATTGCACAAAGACAAATATGGCTGCGTTCTTCTGCATTTGGTCCACAAATGGAGAAAGTGAGGCGCAATGTCAATAAGGCTGTTTGTGCCTTTCTAAGAGATGTTGGCATGTCCTCATTCCACAATGGAAACATTTTGGTTTGCAGCACTTTTATTTTTCGCAGAGATGTAGTCCATCTCACATATGCTGGCAATCAGATTTTTCTTGGCAATGTACAAAATGCATTGCAACCTTTTTTGGATTCATAGTCACCTATTTGACAATCCGTTTTTTCCAATGTACAGTTTTTGAAACGCACAAAACACCACCGAAAGGCTCTTTTCATAGCCACCACTTACTCCCAGCGAAAAGTGCATTGATTTTGCTCTGCTTGCACCCTCCATTTTTGTGTGTCCTATGACTGTCCGCGGACTTTTTGAAAAATGTCTGGGGGCCTACAACGGTCACTTGATAGTTCTATTGTTAAATGAGAAAGGCGGCTCTGAAAAGAGCCTTTTTTGTATTTTTTGTTATTTTCCACTTTACTGCTTTTGAGCACACAACACACTGGGAGAGGAGGGCAAGGAGGGTAGGGAAGGGAGACCAACCAAGGGGATAAGAAAGGACAGGTGGAGAGAGAAAGATGTAGGGTGGGCTTTACTTAGGTAGGGAGCAGTTCTTCTGGTGCTCTGTGACCATAGCCTCAAAAGCACTTCGAAGGCTCTCCCCCTGCAGAGTACTGTGTCGCAGTACATAGACAATATTGTGACACTCGAAAGGTAAGGGTGAACAGCATCAGCATCGCGAATGGCTTGTGAGGCAGCTGGAGGGATGCGCTCCCCCACAGGAGTGTCTCTTGTTTTGAGATGATCAGACACAGAGGATGCTGTGGAGCAACTCAATCTACTACGTTCTTCATATGGTATCACCTTGCAAATGTCCGCACTGTGGAACAAAGTTAGGTGTCGCTTCATGGTTGTCGTACCAAAGCTGTACGTACCAGGTCTCCCACGACTCAGCACCAACTGGTTACACTTGACCAGGTTCGCACATGCTTTTGGTACGTTCCCAAAAACAGAAAACAACCGCCACACACACGACTCCCCGCGAGTGCTTGTAGTGCGGAGTTCCTCCACCTCATTCTCTTCTTCCTTTTCTTCCTCGATCTCTACATCCTCATCCGTATTTCCCTCTGCCCTCTGCAGTCCCTTGGGGAGGTGGTGGCGGTGGAGGCTTTGGGGGTGGTGCTGAGGCTAATGAATCAACAGTAGCCATGGATGCCATAAGGATTATTTGGCTAATGGTCGCTACAGCAGTAAAGGCAGTACAACTCAATCTGCTATAGCCAGAAGCACAGTGAAGATGAGCTCAGGGGTGTGGCCATTTACAGGGTTGGAGGGGTGCGGCTCATGACCATATTGATCCCTCAAAAGCATCAGAACCATCCCCAAACCTTATAAATGTAATACCTTTTGAATGTTAAGTTTTTGACTGTCAGTAAATAAAATCACCTAGCCTAGATATGGCAGTGAACAAAAAAGAAGGGGCTGGGCATGTGATGTCATCAGTGATATCATCAATGATATTTGTGATGTCATCTTTGATGTTCTGGGTGTTAGTCCTAGCAGTGCAAGGTGGTGGCGCGAGTTATGGTTGCTTAGCCTACCATAACTGGCGTATTTCAGGGTTTTTCGGTTTTACTTTGAACCATAATGTCAGGTGTGTAAAGTTTTTTTAGTGAATTGCACAGGTTCTTAGTAGGGCAACTTAACCATATCGTCCCCTTAACAAAGTTTTTTTTAGTGAATATATATATACATACATATAAATATATGTGATTTTCACCTTCCGGGTTTCAGTTTCTTACCTGTATTCTTTGAAGGATCCCTGAGCTCTACCCTCACATGGGTCTTCAATCAGCCACAAGTCCTGCTCTCTAAATTTTTAGGGGGATGGTGAATCGTCAGGCCAGTCCTGGGATGGAGACCTCTTCTCCATTTTTGAACTTCAACTGCCTACGTAAGCAATGGAGCTGACCGAAAGCTTTTTCAGGATTGTCAAAGCCCCTGGGGCTACCCTCCCATTGGGACATGGCTAGGCAATTAATGAGGTCCAAATTAATTGCTAACTAATTGAGAATGTCACTGCCTAAGTAGAAGGCAGAGGGGACATCTCGCACAACCCAAAAGTTATGCTCTATTTGTTTATCACCAATGGGAATTTTTAGCATACACCTGCTATGCAGTAGATGTTTGGAATTGGGAGTTTCCAGGCCCATTTCCCACTTATCAATCAATTTAAATGTGGAAATGGTCTGATCTTTTGGGAGTTTCCTGAATAATGCTTCGCTGATGAAGCTTTTTACATTATTCAGGCATACTCTGGCGAGAACCCCCCACACCCCCAATTACCTGAATGGGCAGGAACAGTTGTTCAACCTTTTTCTGAATATCCACCAAGCTTTGAGCTGGTTTCCTATTACTTTTTATCATGGTTTTTGTGTTTTCAAATTGTGAATGGGTATACAATTTCAGGCTATTTCCTTCCAGTGTGGAATGTCACCTGGAACTGGAAAGAAGGTTGATTTTCAGGAATAGAGAAGGGTTTCCATCACCAGTTTGTTGTCCTACATCAATTATAGTGATGTCAGGGATTTGATTGTTCCTAAAATGGAACTCAATTTTCCACTGCTCAACCATGTGGCATGTGCCATTTAGTCTTACATGGTTGGTGCTCTGTTTTAATTTCATTGGCCAGTTAGTCTGGGTCCAGAGGATCTTGTTCACACAGTCTAAAGGAGGTCTTTCCCTAAGAGACAGGGCGTCCCCTCTGGAGTAACAACTATGACCAGGTGTTTCACCTTGTGTCGCCCAATTTTGATCTCCAGATCCGCAGTCCCCTTGTTGGAAATGTCATTCCCTTTAAAGTTCTGAAGTTGTCCAGGAAGAGGTATGAGGGAAATTCGGTGTCACTGCCCTCTTCCTGATTTGATTTGCTCAAATGCCTTTTTAGACAGGAGGGTGGCTTGGGATCTGGTATCTACCAGTGCTGGAAATGCACCCTACCATTGCACCCGGACAGGGGCATGAAACCTATCTTCTTTCTCTTCCAGGGGGCAAAGGAAATGGGCATTTTGGGACAGCCGGGCAGTTAATTTCGTTATTTTGGACTCCAACACTGTGGGATCTTGGGCAGTTTTCTGTGTCAGAGTTCGGGAATCTGTAAATAAAATTTGGCATCCTGAGATTTGGGGAGCTTGTGAATCTCCTTTTCCCTTGATTCTGTGCTGTCCCCCTTCTCCCGAAGACAGTCACTTGAACCGGTTTGGGGGGAGGATCCCTCCTCCATTTCAGATTTCTCAGGATGACATTTCTGGGGTTCAGGGATAGACAGTTTGAGGTCAGTCCCCATACCTACCCAGTCTGAGTTATGGTCTTTTCGGACCCATTTTTCTTTGGGAGGAATCCCCTCATCCTTGAAAGAGAAGACTTTCTTCCCAGAATCCTCCAAGGATTCTTCCCCTTCAAACTGGAGGATGCAGACTTCCTCCACAAAATGTGTCTTCTTTGTCCCTTGGTTTTGCCTTCTTACCCTCTGTTCCCTAGGTTGCAGTTTTCAAGGTTAGGCGATTTGGCTTCAAATGCAGAGGATTCTAGGGGCTTTTAGCGGGTGAGGAAGGAAGCTTCCTCTAGGGCTTTGCACCCCCTTCCTCCCGAGCCTCCTCCTCTGGAACCTGCTGGTTGTTGTGGTTCTCTAGCCGTAATTTTTCCAGGGTGCAAGACCCTTGGTTTGAGCTGTTCTGAGCAGCCATGTTCATCTGAGGGTTCTGCTGAGCCCTCAATATGCGACTCTGGTCTTGGGTCAAGCTCTGGACCTGGAGCTTCAGTTGTGATACCCTCTTCGGCTGATACGGGGGTCTTCGGTCAAATATTTGTTGCTCTCGGGAAGGGTAACTGTCCCTTCTCCCAGAGTAAATTCGATATGGAAGGTTTCCCTGGTAGCCCTCCACCCTTGGCCTCCCTTGTCCCTGATTTGGGGGTTTAGACTCCTGAAAGCGGGGAGAGAAAGGAGGGTTTTCTGAATGTTGGGGTTTTGGGGGTACCAGCGGAAGAAACTTAAACTAGAGGGTGGAAGATTACTGCCCCCCTGAGGGAAGTTCGGAGGGAAGTTGGAAGGGAAGTTAGGAGGAGGATTTCCTGTGGCCGTTCTTACCTGATTGGATCCATCCACCTGAGCCGAATGAGTCCAGACATACCCCAAGATGGGTCTATTCCCCTTTTGCCTTGTGCTGATATATGAGTCAGGTGACACATTTGCAGGGTAACCTGCCTGTCTACCACCTGCTTGGGACTGATCAGAGGGTCTTCTTTGATTCTGGTTTGTTTGGTTAGTGGGAGGTGTATTTTTAGGCCCCCCCATCTCTAGATCCAAAATGGTGGTAACCTTCACCACCACCTCCTTGGCAGCAGTGGGGGTGTTAGTTGGTTTGAGATTTTTATTGGAACTCTTGTTTTATACTGGCTTTTGGACCTCATAGAAATGGGTAGTTTGCTCTATTACACAGTCCAGGGTCCTTTCACTGTGGAAGTCCCTAACCAGCTGTGTCATAATGTATTTAGGAAGTGCATGGAAATAGATATTGATAAACTCCCTACTGTTTGTGCGCACACGCTTATTGGTTTGTGCAAATACCTGTTTCAATTCTTGGACAAATTCCCTCGGGTCCTGGTCCTATCCATACCTCAAGATGGCCGTCTTATGGGTAGACCACCTTGAGTGATTCTGATCCTCCAGCCCAGCTAAGAAGTTGGAGTATTCTGGGGAGAATGTGCATTTGGGAAATTCCATAGAATTCTGATCATTTTTAATGTCAAATGATGTAATCATCTGGTCATACAGCTCCAGCTGCCCTCCAGACTGAGTACTTGGCATTTGTATGGTACAAGTTCATGGAGTTTCTAATGGCTTTTATTTGTCTAATGGGGTCTTATACCAAAGTTCTTTTTTGTTTGGCAGCCTTCTTTTTCCACTGCACCTGAGTCCATTCGCCCTCAGACTCAGATATGCTGCTATTTGAAGTCCTATCCCAATCCTCTAGGCCTATCTTTGATTCTTGGAGACTGAAAGTCTCTTCCAGAATGACAGGGCCTAGTCTCTTCTCCCCTGTCGTATTGTAGGTTCTCTGGGTCACTTCCCCTGGACTCCATCTTTCGCACATGGGAGTACTCATCTGACCCCTCCCCTCTTGCGGGGTTGGTGGAGAATGACCCCACATCCCTGATTGGGTTGACGTTTTCAAGATGCTCTTTTGGGTCCTAAACTCAGACTCCTTTTTATATGCAAAGTGGATCTGGTGGTTCCTTTGTAGCTGATGTTTCTGCTAGTCTAACTCCCTGATTTTCTCTGCATAGGAGTCTTTCTGGTCAGATACCTTGGCCACAATATTTTTAAACCTAAACAAGGATGCACGCCCATCAATCTCTGATGGACGCTGGCCTGCCGGCTCAATCACGCTGGGCCTAATTGAGTCTGACTACCTCATGCTTCCCGGTTCTTGTGAACCTGTGGACATGAAGTTAGCAGTGCCTTGGGCATATAGGATGGTAAATTAGCTTGAGGCCCTTGGTACAGAGGACATCACTCTTTGATCAGGGCAGGTCACTGCAGATAGGCACTGCAAGGAAACCCCAAGCATCTTGGAGTGCCTGGAGATAATTCTTTGGGCCACCAAATGTCGAAGGATAAACCCAAACCATGATACAATCTTGAAAATAGAGTGAGTGAGATGTTCCCGGAAAAGTGAATTTATTACATGCAAATGGCCTGGGTTGGTGGTGGGGTGGTATTCAGCTCAGTAAAGCTGAAAAATAACAACTCCACCTCATGTTCATCAAAGTTACAGCTTTTATAAACAAAATCAAGTTATTTACATAATTATACATAACAGTTACATCATCTCACAGTCCCCATTGGCTAAACCCTTTACAAATAACCTAAACATCCCTTATATTCTCTAACCCTATTGAATACATTTCCCAAACACAATTCTCTTTCACGTGGTCTCAATATGTAGCCAGTCATGACATCCTAAAAAATGACTGGTCTGTTATCTCAAACAATTTTCAACAGATGATGCACACCATTTGTCAGAGAAATATTAACCCAGTTTGTGATGTGCATAAACTGGATAAGAACCCATGAAAGAGAGGGAGGAGTGAAGACAGTGGCCATTCCTTTTATCACACGATAGAATCCTCATTGCCCCAGCAGTCTGGTGTCCTGAACAACTCCTTCAACTTTTCTTCACAGCACCTCATGCGACTTCCATTTTATATCATACGGCCTCCCTAGACTGCATCCTGCTCATCTTCCTGAGAACACAAATGGAATCATAAAACACAGACCTAGCTCTGCTCGCGAACATCGATTTCATGTATGTATTGACTAACCCAAATCTGACCCTCACAATCCTAATAGGACCTGCTGGCCATTTAATAACAATTCTTCATGTTCCGAGGAAGTTTGACCCTCGCATCTATACATCCATCTAACTATGAAAACAAACCTAATGGCAGTTAATTCTGTCCTCGCCCCCAGGAACCATTAGGCCTGCCATCACCATCTGCCCAATGCGTTCTGTTTCCTCCCCCTCTCCTGACCTCTGTTATCCAAACACACGCAGAGGGTAGGAAACTGAAACCCTGAAAACCAGAATATACAGACTAAGGCTCTAACTAAAACGAGCCTTCAATTTTTGAGACGGCTTTATGTAAAGACGGCAGAACTTCTTCATAACACAATACTCTAACTGCATATTTATCCTAAATCATCCTAAGTCCCCACGTGTCCACTGCACAAGGTTACCGCATCCCCCTCCGCAACTGCCCTCTCTACCAAAAAAACCTTCCCTCATGTTGTTCTCTCGCTTACAAACACTGAGCTCCTCACAGATCAATTCTATGTGATACAAAGTTGTACCCCACACAATGATATTGCTATTAATTGTTGCTTGTTATTTGGCTACATGATGCAACCTGAAATGTATTCAAAATTAATTTCAACGTAACATATACACTGAATCTCCAAACTACACAAAACACACGCTTACTGCAACATTACTACATCTAAACAAGCCGCCAAGTGGACTAATACAACTTTCTTAGCTTAAACATCTTTCCCCTATTTGGATGCTGTGCGTGCTTCCCAACACACTTCATCACTTTCTCCAAAGCCACATCTCCTGATGTCCCACTTGAAACCATTAGGAGCACACATCCACTAACGATATTATTTTCAATGTTTTACCCACAGAATACATAAGGGCCCTAGTATATCAATATGACGTGGCTTAACCAAAACTATCAGTTGTGTGTAACCCCTAGCTCAAAGAGTGCCCTTAGGGTTACCATTCTCCCTTGCCATATTCTGCCATATGTTAATGAAAGTGTGTATATACATATACACACACACACACATACAACACACACACACACACACACACTTTTAGATATAACCATTTGAAATAGAAATTATGTTTATTTTGTTATAGCAAAGTTAGCAGGGCCTATTCTGAAGCCAGACCATGATGGCATGGGTAGGGCATCATTTAGTATGCTAGCAGTTGTTTAGGACAATGGACTGGTTAACCCTGGAAAGATTAGTAGTTGGTAGGCACTAACAATGTTTGGAAGAAGTGAATGTTAGGAGGGAGTGAAAGTCAGGAGGTACAGTCCTGACCTTTGGTTTAATGCTGGCTTGGGCAGCCCCTCAGAGCCAAATTGCATGGGAGAAGGCTATTGCACAATATGACAAAGGACCACCCTGAAAGGTGTAATGGTGAGTCAGTCTGCCCATTCTGCTCTGAAGAAACCTAGGCTAAATGAGCACGGTCAGCCATTATGCCAAGCGAGGGACTGCAAGTCCTGCTGGGAACTGATTTCAGTGGCTAGGAATAGAGTCCGGGCAAAGACAAACATCAGACCTGGTCAATCAAGTCAGTTGAACAGTCTGGCAATGTGCAAAGTAGCTGTGGTGGTGGTGTTGAAGGAATTTCAGGCCATGTGAGTAGGCGGTCCAGCAAGCATGTGAGGTCATCGGCACTGTGGATCTTCAGGGCCAGGGTGGTAGTGGGGTTAGCTGTGAGCCTAGAGCAGGATATGGCATGGCACAAGTCTTCCACCTAGCATAACTGAGTGGAACATTTGATGGTATGCTACAAAGATTTAGGAGACACACTAACCTGATACACGGCGGGCCTGCTAGGTGCTGTCTGAGCTCCATGTCATATGGTGGGAAGGCCCCACAAACCATGAGAAGCATCCTGTAATATGGCTACTAAAAAGGAACATCAGCGTGGAGCAGTGGCAACTCAGGAGGCAATAAGGCTGTACACTGAACAGATTCTGGCATGTGCATTTGTACATGAGCCATAATTTCGGGCCCCAAGCTGGCGCTCTGCCCTGTAAAATGGTAAAAGTGATAATCTGCAAGGGCTTGGTAATAGTTTTGTTGTGCAACTTAATATTATCTATGCTGATTCCTTGCTGAAGCCCGCATATCAACCTCTAAGCCTCACATAGAATAGCGAAGGATACGGACCAGCTAAGAAGTACTTGTTGGATCTGATGGGGGAATCAGCTGCTGCTGAAGCTGAGGGAATGGTTCTGTGTATTTCTTTAGAGGTGTTGTACTAGCTCATGATGCAGAGACCTCAGAACTACGTTTTATTCTGTTATACAACTCAGTTAAGGCTTTATGTACATTATAGTGTTGACCCGAACAGCATGAACGTTATCCCATTTGTAGATTAAAAATATCAAAAGCATGTCATGATGGCCAAGTGGACCTTAAACAGTGACCAGTTTGGTGTGTCTTCTGTATATCACAGTCTTGTACTTCCCACTTGCTAGTTTAACTACCTGGTACCAATATGAAGTACAAACAGGAGTGTTGGAGTCACTAATATTCATTACATGAGCATTATGGAATTAATCCCAGGTCTCTGCTGTGCTATTTTACAGAGACTTGGGGTGGTAGCTCATTTCCTGCTCTTCCCTAATGAAGGTTGCTTAACATATCATATTTTATCTGCTGGCCAGGGATTGGAGGGATGTAGTGACCATGGTATGGCCTAGTTATACAAGAATCCAAAAGCAGGCCAGAGGAAAAATACCTGTCCTACATATGTTTTAGTCTCAATACTTCATCACATGTACTGCACTCTACAGAATCTCTTACTTCCCTCTCTGTTTGAACATTCAAATGCTATCTGGCACTATGTATCATTTTCATAATGCCTACATTTCCTTTGAGTGACCCTTCTACTTTTTCTTCTCCAATCCTTTTAGTGGAACCTCTGAATCTCTCCTAATTACTGTACCTTCTTCCACACTGAGTTCTCTTTGAGATTCCCAATATGGTCTAACCTTCTCTTCAAGTGTTTCATTCTTGGGCCATTGTTCCCTTATATACCTTTTTTGTGTCAGTCAAGTTGGTATCTTGCTCCTCCATGTTATGCCACACGTATTTAGCGATAGTAATGACATTAGACAAACATACATGCTCTACTTCTTCCTCATGTATGTCTTCTTCCTGTTGCTTAACCAAATAAATAAATAGGTGCTATGTATTTTTGATGACATGATAAGCAGTCTGACAACACACTGGCATTGCCAGAAATACTGAGTAACTCAATTGTATACTTGTGTAGGTTCATTGCACACCTTTTAATTGTACTTGAAACTTGATCACGCTCTTAGTTCATTGCATAAACTGTATATGATCAATCTGTACTTTAAGCAAGTCACCATAAGAAGCTGTGGAATCTTCGCTTGCCCACCTTATAGCTAATGCATCTTTATCAAATGTTGATTAATGAGTGTTCTTTATTAAAGAGGTCTGGAGGTGTATGCTACACATTGTTCATACTCTTAGATAGTGCAGGTGTTATTCTGGATTTGGGTTGTTTCACCAAAGTACAAATAATCGTGGCGGTGTTGTCCGTAGTCTAGTTCACCGCAATTGTACTTCAGTAAAACAACACAAAACTGGTTAAACCAAAATTCAACCCCCTCTACTTACAGTTTTGCTGGCTGCCACCTCAGCTTCTCCTATACCACTGTGGTGTTAGTTCTGTTCCTCGAATGTGGGTCGGGTCTGAAGCCACAGGGTCCCTTTTTCTTGTTTTGCTCTTTTTGATACTGTCTGTGACCTTTTTTCGGTCAATTTGGGTAAACCCGTTATTCAGATTGCCTTATTCAATTCTTTAACTTCTTGCATATTGTCTTCCATCTTCTTGAATGGTCTGCCTTTAATTAATAGTTTAGGCCAATTTTCAATGTTTCGTGAAACATATTTAACGAATCGAGACTAATACTCTTCCATACTTCCTCCGTCAAAGGCACACCAAGGCTGCATCTGCTCCAAAAACGTCTTTATTCAAGCCTGCATCTCGGCAACATCAAGCAACATGGCCAAACTTTTCAAAGTTTGTAAGGGACTGGCCGCTCCTACAGCAGCCTCTTCTTCTACCACACCCAACCAGGACCTTTGCTCGGCCCAGGCTGCACATTTCATCACAAAAACCCAAGTCATCATTTCCTCCCTTTCTTCCACACTACAGCACACACCAACACTGAAGCCTCCCTTGGGCCCCCTCCACTCCCCTTCATTTCACTCTCACCCATCACACGTGATGAGGTCTCCAGACAAGTCTGGTCTATGACGGCTTCATCCAAACAGGTGGACCACTGCCCCTGCAAAACCATTAAGGACAATATTTACTCCCTCGCCCCAGCCTTGGCTGATCTCTGCAATCTCTCCTTTTCCACTGGAATGTTCCCAGCTGCTCTTAAATACTCCCTTGTCTAACCTCTGCTCAAGAAACCCTCTGCCGAACCATCCATTCTGACAAAATACTACCCTATTTCTATCATTCCTTTCCTGGGCAAACTCCTAGAGAAGTTGGCTATCTCTCAGCTGACCCTCCACACTGAACCTATTCGTTGCTTCAACGACCATCAGTCTGGCTTTAGAGTGTCCATAGGCATCGAAACTGCTCTTCTGAACACCCGTGAAGACCTGCTCTCACACCTCAACATTAACACTCCCTCCTTCACCGCTCCTGTGCCTTCGACATGGTCAACCACAACATCCTGATCACAGGTCTCTATGACACCCTCGAAATCACAGATCATGCTCTGGCATGGTTAACCTCCTTTCTCTCTGACCATCCATCCCAACTGGAACTTGGAGTCTTTAACTTGACTAGTGCTCTCTCTACATGTGGCGTTCCCCAGGGATCTAACCTAACCCCCTGAATCTTCAACGTCTATATGGCTGCATTGGAATGTGTGATTGCCACTTTCACCTCTAACTTCCAGTGTTATTCAGATGACACACAGCTATCTTTCAGGCGACCCTCAGCCGCCTCCACACCCTCGCTCATATCTGATTGTCTTTCCTCTACTCACTTATGGTATGTGACAAATGACCTTTTCCTTAATGCCAGTAAAACTGAGATCATTCGCATTGGGACCCCTGCTCCCGTCTTGCCACTCTCATTCTGGCCGGTCTCCCTTGGCCCTGCGCCCGCACCGACCTGCAAGGCAAAAAACCTTGGAGTCATCTTCGACTCCACTCTCTCTGCACATTTCGGACATCTCTAAAAAGTCTAACAATCAACTACACCTTCACAGAGGTACTCTACTCTTTCTAACTTTACCCCAGCACTCACTGTCTCCAGAACCCTGGTTCTCTTTAGGCTGGAATACTGCAATAGCCTCTTACTCAACCTCCCTGCTTCTGCACCCTCTGCAACTCATCCAGGACAGAACCGGAAGACTTATCCCTGTCCTCAATCCCATGGACCGCATCTCTCTGGTGCTGAAATCCCTTCACTAGCTCCCGGTGGCTGCAAGGGTCAAGTTTAAGACCCTCTGCATTGTCCACAAGGCTTTCTTGGGCCTGGCACCTACCTATCTGCAACATTTACTACCTAAATACTGCCCCTCCCTAAACCTCTGCTCATCTACCTCAAACCTTCTGCGATTGAGCCTGTTCTCCAAGCAGAGATTTGGAGCGAGATCATTATCCTCAGCAGCTGCCTTCCTCTGGAATAGCCTCCCTGCCACCCTCTGTCTTGAGCCTGATCTTCTTAAGTATCTGAAACTCCTCAAGACCTTTCTTTTTTCCTCTTCCTTCTCTCTCCCACTACCCTGCTAACCTACCCCTCTGCTCGTTCCCTCTCTCCCTCCACTTCCTCACAGCTTGTTGACTGGCCACCTGGTGTACCTCAGATCTCACAGGTCCTGGGCACCCCCGCCAGTCGTCTCTCACACTTGCCTGAGGGCCCTGTACTCCCACCACCATCACTGCACTTGGGAAATGACCCATGAGAGTGGCTCTCTCTGCAGTTACCCCAGTTTCCACCAACTGGGTGCACTTGGAACTCCCCCTCCTTGTATCTGTCTGTGCACTTGCACGATCCAAATGTACTTTGCCGAACAATCGTCTGTCTGCTGTCCCCTGTCTTCATCCCTTAATTGCACTTGGTAAAACTGCCGAGTTGCCCCCAGGCCAATTTGCAGTCAATTATCGTCTCAGAATTTCAAGGGCTCTAATTCAACTGTTGTCTTTCCCCATGTTCCCACCCTCCTTGAGTGCTTTGAAACAATTGCCTTGTGTATAGGTGTTTTATAAATAAACATTACCATTACCATACCTATGAACGTGAGCAATGATCTTTATTTGTTGGTTCTAGGTGCATTGCTTCGACAAACACTGCTTTGGCCTGTACTCCTGATGCTCTAATATTGTGCTCTAAGTATTTAATTTATTTCCTTTTGAATATACACTTTTCTTTCTTTAAGGTGATGCTCCTATTTTAAAGGAAATGCTCAATATATTACACAGTCTACAATCTTAATCTCTCATGCTGTCCACAAATACAAGAACATGGTCATTAACCAATGTGTCTCCTAAATGTACTAAAAGTGTCAGCAGTATTTATTGCAATAGCTGCCACCCCCCTGTTCCATGGCTGAATGGTATGCGCTTACATTAAAAACTTTCCAATCCTTCTTTCACCCGCCTCCAAATCTATGTATTCATCTATGATCAACAAACACTAACAAGTATTTAAGAGAATAGATATGTGGTATTTTTCAATGCTTGCTTTATTTTCAGTTCTTGTTTTCTTGACGGTATACCAGAAAAAATAGCTGTTACCGTTTCCAGCACTCAGTCAATTGGCATTGCCACCGCATTACGAGTTCCGGAGGGATGGAGTAAATCCCCATTTATGGAGTCCCATAAGACTCCATGAGAGGATTTAATTAAGTTCTTTCGCCAGTAGGGCACATGTCGCTGGAGGTAACCCAGTTGGTGCACCAGTAAACCTGTAGTCGGCTGGTCCAGTAAATGTCAGTATCCATGAATACCAGCATTTTTTACCTGACCGGCTGGCTTGGAATGAGGTCCATTGTACCGGCACTCTTTTAAATTCCCCTCCCTCTTCCCTTCTCTTCAGACTTAATCACATTTAACATGTTGCACTTTCTTTGATTATTGTTTCTGTTATTGGTGCTTACGTTAATCAGGAATGTTATGTACTTATTACATTTTAACTGCTCTCCCTTCTCTCCCGACCCGCTCCTTTGCATTTTAATACGCATTTTTGTATTTCTCGAGATAACACAACACTGTAAAACAAAAAACATCTATTATGTGCATCACTGAATAACCCGACACTTAATGTTATCTTTTTTATAAATATTTGTAGGGCACGTATGTTATTCCGCTATTAGAATCTGTACTTTACGACAAGACTCAGTTTGAGAAGGCTGAAGAGTTCAACCCCCAGCATTTCCTTGACTCTGATGGGAAGTTTGTGAAGAAAGAGGCTTTAATGAGTTTTGGAGCAGGTAAACATTATCTTGCCATTTTCCTTAAAATTCTTGTTTTGTGGGAACCAAATGTTTATAACCAAGCACGTTAAAACATACCATGGCTCTCACAAAGGTACAAAACATGCCTGGTTTTAGCACCTGCTTGGTAACAGCAGGCAGTATTTTACAGCAATAACACACGTTGTATTTACCCCCATATCTCGAGAGAAAATATCTCATATATTAACTCAAATTTACCTCCAACACTGGAGTGGCTATAGACATTTAACAACTGCCACAAAGTTTTAAAACTTGTTTGTTCTGTACTGAAGGGAAGTGCAAGCACTTCACATTAATGTCACAAATAGGTATTTTTTGTTGTGTGGACAACAAAAGGGGGTAGAGAGGTGTATGCATCTCTGCCCATGTTCTCATAGACAAAAATGCCTTGTAATGCACAGAGGGTTAGAAATATAATGAATTTATATTGTGCGAGATCCATTTGCATTCTCAAAATCAGTGTGGAAATTGAGGAAAAACTGGGAAAAATAGGTAATGTGGATTTTCTGAAATATGTTTGTATCCATTATAGCATAGCTGGTGGATTGTTCATTTTAACGAGAGTCCAGCATTTATAAAGTACGCTATTTTCTTTAGGGTAACACAAAAATTCAACGAGATGGCAGGTCAACGAGTAGGCTGGAGAAAATTCCAACAATTATTCAGGATTACTGTTTCCACAATTTGAACTAGTACTGCCACTGGAAGAACTCACTTGTGAGGACTGTGAACATGTTGCCAGCATTGCTACAGTGAGGAGACCCGTTTATGCTGGCTGTGGCAAAATATATTCCAGTTTTGCCAATATCAGATCTGCCCATGCTCACGGTGCAAATACATACCAATATTGCCACTGTAAAACTGCAAGCATGATGTCTGTGTAAAAAAGTGCCAATGTTGGCACTGTAAAAACAGTCTCATGATTGCTCTGTCCAATATTGGCAGTCTTGCTGCAAGAAGAAATATTCCTAATGGCTGTGCTGGAATAGAAACTATAAGAATACACTCAGAATGCCCATCCTTTTTCACTATAAGAACACACAAGTGATGGTTGTGTCCAATAATGCGTCTGTAAGAACACAATTGTGTTGGTTTTGCCCATTCATAGCATTATTGCCACTGTACGATGACAGGCAAAAGCTTTATGTGCCAAAATATGCTAATATTTTCAATGTCAGGACACATCCATGCTGGCTATATCTAATAACAGCATTATCCCCACTGTATGAACACTCTAATAATTATGGGTCAACATTTCCTGTTATTGCCATTATAAGTACATACTCATACAAGAACAAATATACTCACATACATCACATTGCTGGTGCTGGCATCATTTAACACTTCACTCACTCATTCATGCACATACACAAACACATATTCACACAACACACATGTACATGCAAATATTTTTTAAAAAACAATACCTTTTTTTGAAGAACGATCCCACTCCTGGTAAACCAGCTCATATATTACAGGACCTGCGATACACATAGTAGCAACACATTTTGTGCGGCTTATAAGTTCAATATTGTAAAGGCTTATAAATGTGGTGCAATTGAACGAATCTGCACAAATGTTTGTAAAACTAACTTTGTGATATAACTGTTTTTGAAAATTTTGGTGGGATTTTATTAAGAGGGGGTTAAATTAGAGGGGGGTCTATGCATTTTTAGATGGCTTATAACTTTGTTGCCGTTTAACGAATGTGCACAAAGGTTTTTAGAAAGATTATAGACCCAACCTTAAATGTTTGTGCAAAATCTGAACATACATTTTGACACATTTGAAATAATAAAACATGGGTAGATGTCCAGCAAACTCATGAAAGGAGCCTTGTCAAGGACCTGAAAGCATGGTTTTACAAATGTGTCCGTGTTTTTTTTTTGTTGACGTGTCATAATGTAAGTACAAAAATAGTGATATACCTTTGGTGACTGAGGTATATATATGTACCCTTGGGCCATGAGCAGTGACCAGATTGTCCGGGTCATGGCATAAGGTCATGAGCTGGACAATCTTGCTACTGGCCATGACTACGAGGGACGACCAATGGGGTTAAAGTGGCCGTGCCCACCAGGGACTGGCTATGAGATGAAGTTTTTCAAAATTGAGATTAGTTTGAAAGGGACAAAAATATGATTGTGGTAATACAGTCATAGGGCTCTCTCGTTGCTTTCTGCAGGCTGCCATGGAAAGAGATGAGTGGCTCTGTACAGATCCCGCCCTTCCTGTTGTATGGTGGCCATATTAGAAAAGGATTTTCCTTCATACCACGGGACACCATGCACGTCCTTGTGTAGGAAGAAAAATACTATTATTTTTAGCACCCAGGGTTACCGCTTTAGCAACCCGGGGTGCTAATGACCTTCATCCCCCATTTCAGGGGCTGGAATGGGGGATAACGTTCTGGTGCCCTCGTTATCCACCCTCGCTTTGCTTGGCCCGATAACTTGGGCTGCCGGGTCGTTATCCTCAGAGATGAACACAACATTATTACCATTAGCATATCAGAAAATGCTAATGGGAATATTGGAAAATCTTATTGAGTCTAGATACTTTACTGAGAAATGTAAAGTAGATGGAGTATATAAGATTTTATTTTTTGCTCTATTTTTTAACTGCGAAAGGTGGTTCCTAAAGGAACCTTTTTTGTTGTTTTTTTTATTTCTCTTTTGTTTTGCATGAGAGGTTAGAATGTAAGTTGGTGAGGGGAATAAGGTAAGAGGCACCAAGCACTGATCTGGAGAGCAGGTGGACAGGGGAAGATGCTGTGCATGTGTTACATCTAAGTTAGGGGGCAGTGTTTCTCATGTTCCTTGATTACAGCTTCAAAAGTACTTTAAAATTGCTCCCCCCGGCAGTATGGTGGTTGCAGTATATACAGAGGACTGTTGTCATCGAATGATAAGGATAAACAGCCCTGTTTATTGCGTGCAAGGTAGCTGGCAGGATTTTGTGTCCCACAGAAATAGGCTTTGTGGTTACAGTATTGGTTGAGGAAGATGAGGTGGAGGAAGACAGCCTACTTCTTGCTAAGAAAGGAACAACCTTTCTGAGACCATTGCAGTGGTTGGATTTGGTGTGGTGGCGCATATAGGTGGTCCTGTAGGTGTACTGTCCAGGCAGTCCCAAACTGAGTACAATGTTGCTCTCAGTGCATTTCACTTTGGTACATTCCCAATAGTGTTAAAGAAGTGCCACAACCATGATTCTCTCTAGGTGCTAGAGGTAGGCACTTCCTCTACCTCATCTTATTAGTCATCTTCATTTGTCTTTGCAAGTACAGTGCTTTTTTTATTGTGTTGGTCCTTCTGTTGGCGGTGGTGGTGACTCGTGGGTAGGATGGATGGCAATAGCTGATGCCATTTTTAAGATGAATAGCAGTTTTGCTAATATTCTTCCAAGTGTGTGCTGTGTGCTAGATTGTTAATGGATAATGAGCAAGAATAGGTTTACAAGTTGTGCAAGGGTAAATTTGGAGCTTCAAAGCTTCTAGATGAGCTGAAAATGCAGTTCTGAACTGTCTGCGAAGCACATACCCGATCGCGAAGTGCAAACGCATTCACAAACACAGCATCATGCCACACACGCACAAGGTCACACGAGACTGTCCCGAAAGTCTGCAATGCCGTCAGACGTTCATGATGTCGATGAACGCAAAAACAGTGGAAAAAGTTCCAAAGGTGTATAGAAGTGTTAAAAATGATGCTTAGGTGGACATGGCAGAATAAACTGGACAATAATGTTGTTATATTTGGCTAAGTATAATATTATCAAGTTGTAGTAAATTAGAATGCACTGGCAAAAACCCATGAAATTCACTGAAAAAAACTTTGCTAAAGTTCATCTTCATGTATACAAATGAATTGTGTGTTTGAGGCCTGCCTATTTCCCCATCTATGTGCACCATGAGCTGAGACCAAACCCTAAGGAAAGTACTTCAAATACATATGACGATAACGTCTATGTATATCGCAACTTTTCAATTTTAATATTCTGACTGTCAGTGAACAAAACCACCTCGCCTAGATATGTTGGTAGAGATAAACAAGTGGTCCAGAAATGTGCTGTCACCAGTGATGTCATCAGTGACTTTTGTGATGCCATCTTGATGTCCTTGGTGTTTGTCTTAGCCATGCACAGTGGAGGTGTGATTTATGGTTGCTTAGCTTACCTAACTGGCAAATTTGTGAGGATTTTCGGTTTTACAACCATATGTCCCTTTAAAAAGGTTTTTTCATTGAATATATATATATATATATATATATATATATATATATATATATATATATATATATATATATATATGTACATTTATTTTTTTTGTTTCATAAAGTTCTTGCTCATGGTAGTGCTACTTCAAAGCGCTTCAGAGAAACAAAACAGGACTTCAGGAACAATACATAGATTTGACATGTAAAATTAATAGGCAAAGGATCGAGTAGCTTTCACCAGGAACTTCTTCATTTATGAGGAGGAATTTTTCCACCAAATCTCTGGAAAGATGATGGGCACAACATTTGCTCCATGCATGGCCAATATTTATGTGGGCAGTTTATGACAAAGAGCACATGTTTTTCTGTGGAGAATAATCCCTTTCTAGCAATCATTGATGCAGGGAAGAGATATATAAATGACTTCTTGATTTTTACTGTCAGTCAGATCTGCAGGTAATTTGTAGTTGGTTTAAATGATAGAAATTTCTGTTTGAAGTTCACGTCAGAAGCAAGCAATGAGATGCATTTATTCGACCTCAACATTTTTCACTAAAAAGTGGAACTTGCAACTACAGTCTTCCGTAAACTGGCAGATCGTAAATCTTGGATACCTTTTTGAGCTATCACCCTACAGTGCTTCTAGAGAATCTGCCATTAAGACAGTTTGTCCAATACAGAAGAACCTGCTCGGACCTTCAAGAGTACAAAACACAGGCACAACGATTGCAGAACCAGCGGGCGTAGAGGGGGTATCCGCGAAGAACTCTTAGACAAGCTTCCAAAAGGGCACAGAATATCCCTTGAGAAAAGACATTGCAGTAAAAGGAAACACCAGCAGCTCCAGGGTAAATTACTGTGCTATTCAGTTATTCGCCCCTGTTCAACCAAATCAAAAACAAGGATATTTCATCTATGGCCGATTTTGAACAATGGAAGTGTGCACCTTAATAAACCACATTTTGTCATCAAGAGAAGGCAGAACATTTGTGACCACCGGTTAGTACATGCGATATCCAGCAAAATGAGTGGGGCAGCTTTTCATACAAATCAAAGAGAACTATGGAATAAACAAGAGCCAACAGGCCATTCCCTTTATGGGTCCTGTTCTGTGTGTCCACAAACAATGAGAAGTACCACAATTGGAATTAGTTGGAGAAGGCAGTGGACACAGAAATGTTTTACAAATTGTAACACTGGACTGGTTTTTTTCCTCATTGAGTGCCCATGTAACTTAAAGTATATTGTCATGACAGAAAGACCTGTGAGGAAAAGGATTATCAAGCTTAAGTCGAACATTAGAACTAAGATATTGACAGCTCCCCTTGTTGGGCATTTTGTTAAGGCAGGTCACAAACCTGAAGATTAAAAGTGGACCAGACTAGAATAAAATCACGTTGCCAAGGAGGGGTGGACATGTTTCTGCCCTACTACTGTAGGAGTGTATTTTCATATTACATTTTCATATAATTGGTCTGAATGAGGAAATCCACTGGCACGAGTTGGCAACTCTACCGAGATAAATGAGGGTAACCTCCCTAGTGAAGGTGATCAACGAAAAGAGAAGAGGGATAATACTGTCAATGCCTGAGCACTCACCGGGCCAGATGCATGGGGGTGGTTGCATAATATTAGGGACCGATCCACTGCAAAAAGGTCTATTTGAAGAGAGCTTTTCCTCACAGTAATAATATGACCCAAGAATAGTGGGAAGTTTGCTTTGAGTTACACATTCAAAGCCCAATACACTGCTCCAAGATGGTAGCTGGCCTCACAGTGGATATAGATGGTGAGGTGGGATGTGGGGGCCCTCTTATGAATGAAGGACATTCATGTGTCAAGAAACATTGAGAGCGTGATGAAATAATGCCACAAATTGATGAAATACGAGTGGAAATAAATTCACTATCCCAAATATGTGGTTATCGGGAAGATGTAGACACAGAATTAATGAGTGATGTCTTGCTAGTAGCCTTTAAGTCGTATAATGGCCAGAAATGGAGTGCTAAAATGGGCAAGCTGGCCAGGATTGAACTATACCGATCTATGGTAACTGTATAATGATGCACCATGGTTGCCTAAGGTCCCTTAGTACTTCCAGCTGACGTGTGTTTTGAACAACTAGAAACGTGATGGCCGGAGTCACGGTAACAAGGATTGATCCCATGGATGATTCCAGTCGTCAGCATGAAGGAGGCACTAGCATGCACCGTCTGCCGGCACAAGTTTACAATGAGTGTTTGTGTCACGACATGAAGATGAGGGAGCCTTAGCACTGTGGTGAATCACATTGAATGTTAGCCATTGGATGGTGAGGCAGGCCATACAGCATGCATTGTTCATGTAGCCATTAGGTAGCTGGCATGGTGTTTCCTAATATAGCTTACCGTAGTTGTTAAAAGCATAGATAGTTACAACAGAGAAATTCATTTATTTGCAATAGCGAAGTGGAACACTGCACTTATCTGATTGAAATCATGCATCTCGCTTGACAGGTTTCCTATCATAGAGATGTTGACACGACCTATCTAAGAGATCTTTGATGATCCTGGTCCTGACGAAGGTGCATAAGACCATGAGCCCTGAAACCGGTCAGCCAACCTTTTAGAAGGCTATCCTTTTTATGTTGCACTGGGATACGTGTACACAAAAGTTTTGGTTTTGGCGCTGAAACATGAGTTTGAATGAAGATTGTATTTAAGGGCCAATGGGAATAGTAACTGCACAATCCTCTGAGGGATTAATAAACTGTTATGAATACCTACTTGAATACAGCAATATGTTCCATAATGTTTTGCCTACTTTAGCGGTTAAAGTATAAAAGTGTTTTTGAGCTCATTCCAAATTTGGGTGCTCTGGAAGATAGATCTGTTTATCTAATTTGTAGTTTGAAATTTGAAATATAGTGTCAATTTTACTGCTTTGGTGAAATGGGGATCTGGTTGGCAGACCACCATTTCTGAGAAAGACTTACCTATATTATTTTGTTATTAATGACATATAATACAAATCCTAAAATCCAGTATTTCTACGGCCTTGCCAAATGGCAATCCTTCAAACTGTAGCCCGCTAATGATGTAAATGTGAGGTTATGTTTTTGTTCATGACACTCGACCTCATAATACAAGTGTCACCAATGCTGGCTGATACTTGGACTCAATTATTTGAGAAATGAAAATGAGCACATGCAGTTGAGTAGTTGTAGCCATTCATAATGAACCGCACGTATTGCAATTAATATATTTTGAAAGCATATACATATATCAAAGGAAACTATTTAATTTAAAGCTTTGATATATTGTGAACCATACTGTAGCTATAGGCCAATCAAAATACATTGATATATGCTGAACACACTGCAGACAAATGCAAGGCAACAGCATCAAAAATGTCAATTGGAAAGACTGATTTTGTCAGTCAATAGAATATTAATATGAGATTATTGTAAGTGCCATGCATTTATTATGCATGAAGAACATATGAAATGACCATGAAAAGATCCCTTCTTTCGGTGGCTAGACATTAATTAAAATATGTAATTCAATTTGTGGGTGGTATATCACCAATCCACTCACAAGCAGAAAATGATTCACCAACTACTGTACACAGTGTTTTCAACCCCATGGTATAATATTAGAATACAAGTTGCATTTGAGATCAGCATCAGTATATCATAAGTTGTATTTATCATCGATTTAGTTTAAATTGTCCTTTACTCTGCTTTGTTATTTATGTTGATTTATTACATGCACCCTTGTTACTTGCATGGTCTCCGGGTGCTCACGTGGCTCTGTAACAAAGGTTGGCAGTGTTGGTTGGTGAGAGAGAGATGGATAGGATAGAATGTGTGCTCATCTGTTGATGCATGCAGAACCACGAGGAACTTTGAGCTTCCTCAGTGTGCATTCTTATGTGCACTGGGATTGTTGTGTCTGAGTTGTTTGTTGTTTGCAGGTATTGGGTTTGATGTATGATTAGAGAGGGGTATGTAGTCTGTGAGTTTTCTGGTGGGTTGTTTCACTAGCTGTCTGGGCGTGTGTCGTATTTGAGAGGTGTGAACGTGTGGAGAAGAGAAAGGGGGTGGTTAGTTGATTTCAGGTGATCTCTGGGTGTGGAGTAGTTTTATTGTCGGATCTTCATTCAGTATTGTCCTGTGTATGCTTTGGTCCTGGTGCATGGTCTGCAGTGTGGCATGTCTAAACTAAATCTAAAGAGATGAATCAGTAAAATTCGAGTGTGGCTAAATTCAAAAGGAGCAGATGCCAAATCAGTATGATTCTAGTGTGGGTAAATTGAAAAGCAGCGTTAACTAAATCAGTTCACATTCTAGTGAGGATACATTTAAGGATACATTTAAAAAAAGAGGGGACGCCAAATCAGTTCAGTTCTAATGTGGCTAAATTCAAAAGAAGTGTTTTCTCAGTCCAATTTTTAATGTGACTAAATTCAAAGTAGAGAGAAAGCAAGTTAGTGCAGAAACTAGTGTGGCAAGATTCAAAAGTAGTGTTAACTAAATCTGTACAATTCTATTGTGGATACATTCAAAAGGAGAATGTAGTTGTCACCCCCTTTCGTTATGCTGGAGGTTGTACCAGGCCTGTAACATTCTGCCAGACTGAGCCTAAGCAGGCCTGGTTTACCTCTAAAGTGGGGGTGATAGTTACTCACACCTCGGGGCTCCACCTGGGGAATGAATATTGTTTTTTTCTAGGGAGATGGGCTATATGCGTATTGTGTGAGCCCAACCTACTGTTTGAAGAAAAAACAAAATCACAGGCACCATAGCAAATAGAAAAGGGACTAAGTGCCTTTTCTATTTCTATGGTAGGAGGTGAGGCCAGGGACAGAGCGCAGCAACCAGAGCAGAACGATATGCACCAACTACTAAGTGTGAGGGGAGGGAGCGGGTTGTCTTCAGGCCCTGGAGGCATGTTCTCTCACCCCGCAACAACAAACAACTTGGTAGTGGAAGGAGAGGGAGTTGGCTAGCTGAACACCATTCTCCTATGTGATGTAAAGTTGTATTCTAGTAAAAAGTGAGTGTTTGATTTGGTCAGCTCCATGCATTCAAAATCTTTTGATCTATGCTTCGGGGCTCTGGGAGATATAACTATGGCCTTCTGACATGGGCAAGCAAGGTAGTATAGGTCATATCATGCTACATAGCACATTATTTAATGACGCAAGAAAGGCACTTAAGTTAGCAGCTACATTTATGAACCATCGTTTGAGATACGTTATCTTCCTTACGCCTGAAAGAAATATCTTATTGATTACTATTTTCTGAATTATCTATCACTAATCCATTTGAAATGCAATCTGTATTGGTCAGATAAACATAGAGTTCAAGAAAAATAACTGTGTAAACAATTTAAGGTGGATCTAAAATATACATGAGGGTCAATGAAATCTTAAAAATATATAATAATTCAACCTTACATTTTTCTTTACAGGTCGAAGAATTTGCATTGGTGAAAATCTTGCTAGAATGGAGCTCTTCCTGTTCTTTACCAGTCTCCTGCAAAAGTTTACTTTCTGTCCCGCACCTGGTGTAACGCACCTTGACCTCACTCCGGCGGTTGGATTTTCAACGCCGCCTTTGCATTATGAACTTTGTGCCCTGGCACGATCTTAAGACAACTTCTCAACATAACCTCCATTATCTGCCCCACTGCAATCTCTGAGTACATTCTATATTGTTATTGATGTGGCCACAATATATTAACTGTGCATGTCCATAATTCATAGTACAAAATGACTGAGTTGCTGGATGTCTCAAACTCGAAATGCACCATTCAAATTACAACGGCACTCTTATTGGTGATATTTGATGTTTTGCTTTTTATATTTATTTTTTTATAATATCGCCTAAAGCCATGTCAGTGAGTTTGGAAAAAATATTTTCTGCCCTGAACATCTAGGGAAAACATGTTTTCAGCTATGTGACACGAACATGCATAACATTCCTATTGTCTTTATTTAGTGCCCAGTATAAACGTAACATAAAATGATTTTCCGACAAACAACATATTGGTATTGTCCCTTTATCATACTGCATAGGATATGCAAAAACACATGTTTTTATGATCTTAACTAAATTTACATTAGCGTTGTTTCCAGTTTTCAAACATGTTATCCTGATCAATTGTAGACCAAATGATTGTGTGATAAGATTTTCACTCACTTATTCATGTCTTCCTTGTGCTACTGATTTGTGCGACTTGCGACTTTTCATGAGCCTTATTATAAGTATAGCATGCATAGCTATTGGTTGACAAATAGATACCGGAGATACCTTAACATAAAGAATACAAAACATAACTCCTGGCTTCAAAACAAGGGGCTATGGATTTTGCAATATATGTTCTCTATGGCCTCTTGATGCCTCTTTTTTTTACAAGACCTCTCTCACCAAGTTCTTCCACTAAATCCTATGTATTCACTGCAAGGATAAAGGTATTAAAAGCTCTTCAAAGGCACAGTTTTCTGTCCCCCTCCTCCCATGCTAGGTCTCAACTGTACCACTGCATGCACTTGCACTAGGAGAAATGTCGTCAGGCATAGTATGCTAGTTTTTTGTCTTTAGATCATTCAGAATCTTCAAGGCCTAAGAATGATTATTGTTTTCCCTTGTTACCTTCCCACCTTGAAGTGCTTTGAAGCACTTGAGCTGTGTATAAATGCTATATAAATAAACAATAAATAAATAAAGGCAGTATACCTCTTATAGGCAGGATAAATGGGACTAAGGGCATCAAAAAAAGCATAATAGGGGCCAAGAAATGGGGTAAGGTGATCGTCCACATGTTTTTAGGGTAGGCATAGCAACACATGGGTTTAGGTAACTAGGACATGCATTGAGCGAAGAAGGGAATTCAGAGGGGTACCCCAACTGATAAAAGGGAAAAGGGCAACAAAAAAAGGCAACAACAAAAAATCTCACTAAAACAACACAAATAGTGAATGGTACAATAATTTAAACACCAGCACAACAACAATACAAAAAACTGAAAAAATGCACATTTACTGAATAAGCATAATCTTACCAAATGAGGAAATACAGTGACACGTTTTAACATGGAACTGGTGAAGGTGCATCCAGTCTATAAGGTTTTTGCGTTATCCTTAATAATGCAAATTTAGTGGGTACATGCCAAAATTCCTTTGGAGGGAAATTGCTGTATCAATATTGAAATTAGTGATGACCATAATAAATCATATTATAATAATGGGCAATATTGTTGATACATCTTTCTTCCATTGATCCAACTGATTGGATAGGTCAAAATAGGCTTCTCCCCCCTCATTGCATTGATTTTTGTGAATGGATCCACATACATCCTGTAACAGTCCCGAAGAAGGAGGTTGACACAAAGATGGCACGCTTGGGGCTAAAGTCTTTTATTTAACCAGAAAGCTAGAAACCTAGACCTACGTATCCCAATTCCTAGGACGGCTTTCCCTGCCTCAACTACAGATAAAGATGCCTGTCAACTCAAAGAATAAAGCAGTACTGTTCTGGTCCCAGGAGAATTACTCCCTTATCCTCGGTTATGGTTCCTGGTTTGTTGAACAGTTCCCAAATCTTGGGACAGTCTCGTGTCAAACATGTTGTCAGGGGGAATGGCTCCCTTCCCCTGATTGTAAAGTTCCAGACAAGATTTCCTTATTAATGTTCTAAAAAATACTTCCTTGGTGGGCCAGGAGAATGTCTCCCTTCTCCTGCTGTCCAGTATCATATAGATCGGGGGAATGACCCTGTTCCCCATGCCTTTTTGGGCCTTACTGTAGTTCTGGATAACCAGAGGAATGACTCCCTTCTCCTGGTCTCTTCTTATCAGTTCTTTATAACCAGGGAGAATTACTTTCTTCTTCTGATCGTTATGCTTGACACCTACAACACCTGATATTTGGTATTAGGATGGTCTTCAACCCTGACTTCGCTTCTTCTTTGAACTGGCCCTCTAGGTTCACTGCCCTGCCAAGTACTGACATGAGGAAGATGACTCATATCTTGTTTAGGGTCCTTGGACCTCCTTAGACTGTTATTGGGTTTATCCCCTCCACACGTGCGAGGCACTATACCACTCAAGTACTTTTCATGGTGCTTGGGGTTCTCAACCCTTTCCTGGTGATCAACAAGCTTCGTTCCACCCCTGCAATGAGGAGGGGACAGATTGCAGGCTTTCTGCCCTTGATGTGCCAACCAAGCGTTATGTTGCAAAGGGGCCTAGGGACAACTGCATGCACCCTCTTGGAAAGCCTCCCATCATCCCCCATTGGTCCCCCATTCCACCCTTTACCTTGTTGGGGTTTTCAGCGCGTCACCAGGGCTTCAGGTGATGGCGGGAATTCGGTTGGGGTCTCCGGCATCTGGCTTTCCCTATAGCAGTGCAACGGTGTTCCCGGCTGCCATCTACATTCCTTTCTCCTCTCGACAATGCTGTGCACTAGTCTGCTTCTGCAGACTTCCCGATCATCAGACACTATGGACTGCCGGCATCCTTGGAGCTCTCTCCGTTCGGATCAGTGATGCAGGTTTGAATCTCCCTTGTTCGGTGCACAGTAAACCTGCAAAAATACACGCTGTACTGCTCTATGAATAAGGGTGTTTGTTGGCAGTGCAAAGTCACTTTGCACCAGTGAAAAGTCACTTTGCACCATGCAAACAATTCCATTAATCAGGACCATAGTGTATATTAAAGCAGTGACGAATGTCAGACAGTTATTCAATACAATAAACAAAATCATGATAATCAGTCACTGTGATTGATTCAATAACAGACGTAGGGCCTCATTACACGTTGTGCGGTCACCATGGTGCTATTAGCGCCATGGTTGACGCCGGTATTTTATCCTGTCCGCCTTGGTGGATGGCAGAATTACCGGCCTACTCCAAGGTGAGCGGGGCCGGTAATTCCCCATTCACCAAGGCCCTTCCCCATTTTTGCCCCCATAGGGCATAATGGGAATGGGGAAGGTGCTAATTACCGTAATTTGCACGAGGTCCCTTTGCGGCACCCTACTTTAACGGCTGGTAAAATCAGCCGTTAAGGTCGGATCCCGTAAAGGGAACTCGTAGTAAGGCGGTAAGGGTTTACCGGTGCCCTTACCGCTACCGGTAAACCCTTACCGCCTACCGTGTAATGAGGCCCCTAGTCACTGCGACTGATTCTTAAACATAGTTTTTAATGATTTAGATTAGTTTATTACCTCCCTGGTTCTGAGTCAATTTCAAGAATCTTAAATCAAATGTCTTAAGTTTGCACAATTGAACTACGTGCTGTATTTTATTGATTTGCACACAACCTGTTACAATTACCTTTTTTCTTTCGATGTGTATATTGTATTGTTAGTGTTCTTTGAATATCATGAATTTTTGTTTGTCAGCAATTTCTGATATTCTATATTGCAAGTGAGATAGCATTTCCCTTTAGCCATTAACTTAATAAATACACTATATGCAAATTTGAAAATAAATGAATCAATATATCTTCCATTCATTGCTAGGTTATGCATGCATTGCTTAAATAAACTAGAGTGATTTATTAGAGTAATCATCATCCGTCAGGAGCACCTCACCGTTGAACAGAAGAAACTGTGCGCTTTGATCATACATATCTTTAAAAAGTTGAAACTGTGCAGACAATCTCCCTACCAACCTACTGTGGTTCTTTAATGTGGTCAAACTGAACAAGAAAGCACTGTACAGAAGTTCTCTGGAAATAAGGTTCAAATCCAACTAGTCTTCCCATTGCTCTATTACCATGTCCAATCTCTACATTCAAGTTACATTACGATAAAACTCAGGATTTGGCACAAAATTCTAAAGTTGATTGTATTTAAAAAAATTGTATTTGTAATTTATATTGCGCTTTACATTAAAGCGCTGAACAAGGTATGCTTACAGTACAGTCAAAGTAAAATAATAGACTAAACAAAATATCATTTTAAGACTGGAGAAGGTAGTTTTTAAGAGAAGTGTAAAATAAGACGGACTTGGAATAAATTACCAGTTTACCAGTGCCTGAACTCCTGGTGCCACCCGGTCATTCCGAGTCCAGGCGGGAAGTCAGGCACCGGTAAATTTTTTAATTTCCACAGATTCGTATGGGACTCTATGAGAGTGCTGGTGCTCCTGTGAAATGTCTGCCTACTGTGACTGCTGCGCCCAGTTTCAAATGCTAGTGCAAACAAGCACAGTTCCGGTAAGGTGAATCATGTAGGTCCAAGCAGCAAATGGGACTGAAGCAGGAGCAAATCTGGTCACTCAGTGAGCTTAAAGGGGGGCTACAAACGAAGCAGGTCAGGGTGTCTTATGGGCAAGTATGTATTTTGAAAATGCCAACGGAATGGCAGAGAGTGCACTATGCAAGACTAATTTGCATGGCATTTCATCATTGCAAAACTGTGTTTTTATCAAGAGGATATGGTGGGATCTAGTCAGTGGTCGAAGTCGGCGGGAGCCGTCGGGAGCGGTGCTCCTCTACTTCTTTTAATTAAGTTTTACCGTTCCTATACTTTTATTTTATAAAGAAACCGTTCCGGAATGGTTTCGTTTTAAAATAAAAGTGTAAGAAGCAGTTGAAACTGCACTGCACTGAACATTCCCTTAAACTGCAGGCGCATGCGTTTGGGGGTTTAGATTGTGCACGGGAGGGTTGTGGCGATGGGGTTTGTGGGGAGCGGTGGAGACCAGTAGGGAACATAGCTCCACTACTTCTTTTCGTACACTTCGACCACTGGATCTAGTAGTAGAGAGCCAAAAAGATATGCACTCCGAGTAAAATGAGTGTTGTTGATACTTCGTAGAGGATTAGATTTGTGACTTGTCAAAGTTCTGCTATCAGTGAAGCTGTGTCCTTCCAAATATGTAAGTAGCATGTGGCATCCGTGTGCCTTTACCCATGTATGGAACAATAGAAGTGCAATGGGTCACCGGAAGATATTAGGTAAAGAGAAAATATGGGTGTTGAAGGACTAGATTTGCCTCCTCAATACAACCACAGTGATTTGGAATGTGAAGGATCTGAGCTATACACAGATCCATGATGCCATTCCCTCAGGTGTGGGAGAAAATGACGATCTGGGAGATGGTGCGGAAGCACTGCCAATCCAACTCTTCACCTTCCTCCCAAACCAATCTCTACTACAAGCATGTTCATATCCTCTGTGTTCTAATTACCTTCTACCCTTGCCTCTTATATGAACCCATCCCTTGCAGCTGTTTCATTGCCCCTCTGAGTCACCAATTCTTAGCCAATTACTTTCTCTGGCCGGCACACTGTGTCACTGTAGCTTGCATACTTCATGTTGCAGGTGGGGTGATGTGGATGGGAGCTGATGAACAGCCCACTTTGACATTCTGGCATGAATTCCAACTGGAACTCTCCTGGCAGTCTTCACAGTCTTATTCTGTTTATCTGCGGGGCCAGGGGGTCACTCCTCAATAGACTCTAAGATGAGTCTGCTTCAGCCAGGGGCATATTTATAAACTGAAATGCATTCATGTATTCAAAAGATTAAGGGTAATGGTGAACTCTTATTCCCAAGAGCCCTTTAAGACGAGGTAGCAATACTCAGAGGCGGGTGGGGATGCAGAAGTTACTCAAACATCAATAATCAAAACTACACAGGAGGTTTGGCAAATTGGCTTTCTGTTTTAATATCAATTATCTGAAACGGAGTACAGCGGGCATCATCCGAAGCTGCACAGCTCGATCTCAAAGCAGTTAATAAAAAACAGTTATTTTATAACAAAAATGTGTCACTGCTGTCATCATATTACGTGGCAAATTACAAAATGTATCGGCCTATGTGGTTGGCTAGCCACTGGTTATGATTGGGTACTTAAGTCAGAACCCACCCCCAATAAACTGATCAGTATTGTCGTCACTAAATACACAACGTTTTATTGGATATTCGTACTATAGGGCTCTTCATTATACAGCCCACTATGATTGGTTTGGCACCCTTGTACCCTTCTGGAACATTCCTCACACAAGCAGCATGCAGGATACAATTATAGGTGCATGGAAACTCAGCGTGATCAGGCCTCCCTTCCAATTAACCCACTAGTTGTCAACACTCCTTCAGGTTGCCAGACAATTTGCTTTTGAACTTGGCCTTATAGCTGTGGACTTTGTCTGGGAAATAAAGGGAGGATAGCTTCACTGTGCTCTTTTCTTTGTTTTCGGCACAGCCTGAGCCAAACTCTGAGGTTTTCACCCATGTGACTGAAGACCACTCTTTTCAAGCCTTTTACAGCATTTAATCCTGTTTAAATGATGTCCTGTATAAACCTTTACTGTTTTATTGTACTGCTTCAACCGGGAATGTGTTCCTTTCTCACATTTGCTGTAACTTTCTTGAGAGGCATCAGTTTCACTGTGATCTTATCTACTTGGTTCTGGACCAGCCCCATCATCTCTGAAACTTGCCATGCCATCAGTAACTGCTCCACACATTTAAATGTCTTTTTCTTGATCATGAATTTTTAAGGCCTGCTAAAGTGCGTATGAAACATCTAGGGCATATACATTCCTATGTATATGCATTGGCGCATCGCTGCATTATAATTCACTACGTACCCAGCCATATGAATACTTTCCCTACTTGCGTTTCCAGCAACTGTACACGTGTAAACTGGTTTATATCTTCTTCAGTGTTTCTGTAGAATGAGCTTCTTCATCTCGAGCCCGAAATGTTGCTCATCTGTATCGTCCGTTCTTTAATTCTGAGCACGATCTCTGTGTTCGAAGCATGTGTCAGCTGATCATGACAAGAATAAATATTATTTTGTGAATACTTATTTGCAATACTGGATTTTCAATACATCATCTAATACTATTGACAACTTACCAAGTGGCAGTGCGCAAGTCACCTTCTTTCAACCCAATTGGACTCCATGCATGGCTTGAATGACAAATATATAACCTCATGTGGGTAACTGAAATAAAAGAAAAGTCTATTTTTCCTATTTTTCCTTTGATCTGAGCATATACATTGATTCTATATAAGAAAATATGTATGTAAAACAATTATTTTAATGTATCTATGTATCTGTCTAATTCACAATCAGTGTTACATTAGCCACTTCTCCACTTTCTCCTCATCATGACATCTGTAAAGATGGGAAAACAACGTGTTTGGTTCAAACTGTATGCTGGCTAAGGCAGCCGGAAAACTGACTCAAAACTTTTCAGGAAAGATCTGAAAACCTTCCTCTTTAAATGATTTAACATCATACCCCCACTAACCTCCTAGCTCTGCCTCTCCTGTTTTATATTGACCAAATGTGTTAATGTCTGCGCCCAGATGCCTGTGCACTGCCGGCACATTACACATATATAAATAAAACAATTTAAAAAATGGCAACTCTTCAGAATGGATCAGCTTGTACAGTGTGCCCAAACGTATTTTGGTTTGTGACCTGTCAATAAAAACCATCAGCATCTTGACAAAATAGTGCTAACTTCAAGCTAAGAGCTTTCAGTTCAGTTCAATTCAGCTTTATTCGACATCTGTCATTAGCACAACAATCCATTCAATACAACATACAGTTAACAATCAACAGGATAAAAAACGAAATAAACCATGGAAAAAGTTTAAAAATTCAATGAATAGTTAAAGAAACAGCATTAATAACTAGCGGACCAGTCGCATTTTTGTCACCCATGTACAATGGATACCTTTGACTGTAAAATATACATCTTTAAGATCATCAGTCAACCTACAACAAGCCAATACTTACTCTGTGCGGTGAATGTTGGAACCTTTAAACAATGGAATCAAGTAAATGGTCTATATAAAGAACAGAGTAAAAAACATGCATAGTTGTCTCATCGCCAGTACTGCATATAGGGTACGTGGCAAAATGAAACCAGTTCCAATTGCTTGTGAACTTTGCCACTCTCAATATCCTCATACTTCAAGGAAGAGTGAGCGAGCAAGCAGTGGTGAAACTATGGGACTGATTCACAGAAAATGCGCATTCATTCTGCAAACTCCCCTGTGGTGAAAACCACTCTGCGCGTCCTACATGCAAAGTTTCCAATGTGTGCTCCGCGTATTCAAGGAATCCAAAGAGCAAAGCAACCAGACCTGCAAAGAAAATCGAGCTGCGTGAGGAACGCCCACAACATGCCCCCACACAAACCAAAACCATAGCCATAGACCAGGCTTTGTGCAAACCTCTGTGTCCACCTCTGACCCACCATCCAACACCCTGGCAACACTGTAAGGGGTCATCTGTAAGTCAAGGTAGCGCATGTGTGAATCTATGCAAGGTCCTCCATAAGTAGCAGCTGCACCCCTGTGAAACGGTGCAAGGTCCCCCCTAAGTAACGGCTGCACCCCTGCAAATCTGCATGAGCTCCCCTGTAACAGCTGCACCCCTGAGAAACTGTGGAAGGTCCCTGTAAGTAATGGCTGCATCCCTGTGAAACCGTGTGAGGTCCCCCCTAAGTAATGGCTGTCCCTCTGCAAAACTGCCCAAAGACCCCTAAGCAACAGCTTTAACCCTGCAAAACTGAGCGTGGTCCCCTGTAAGTCACGGCTCTCCCGCTGCAAAACTGCAAACCGCCCCCCTTCTCCCAAGGCACCCAAACTGCTGACATATACTCCTACTGCAAAGCAGCTCCCTCAAACCCAAACACCATCCACTAGCTCCCCTCACATCTGACACTATGACAGGCAGTCCCCTCAGGTCCAGACACCACCAACCAGCCATCCTCACCTCTGCCACCCCCAGGAATCCACTTCATCTCCTGATACCCCCACCAGCCCTCCTGACCGCTGACACCCCCTCCCAGGCAGTCACTTCATGTCCTGACACCTCTCCCCACTCATCTTTACATTCAGCAAACCACCAGGAAGCCCCTTCATGTCCTGACATCACCAACTAGCCATCCTCCCCCTTCCACCCCTCCCCAGGATGCCCCTGACAGTACACTCCCCTGCCACCACCCCTGACATCTGTCAGTACCCCAGGCTGGCCCTGCAGATCAACCCACCTACCAGTCCAATGTTGATGAACAACTCACCACAACAACACTGGCCTGTAGCAAACATGAAGTGCACTGCCCACATACCCCTCTCCAGTCTGAAAAACTGGAATAAATTCTGCAGGATCCATGTCCGGAGCTCATCACAGAACTCCCTGGTCCATCATACTCCTCATCTGCACATAAACAGGGCAGCATACAGTTGCAACAGCAACCCTGTGATCACACCCTGTACATGTAACATACTAATGAATGGAATGCAATGACGTATCATCCTACCCATGTGCCATTGCAATGGACTGAAAGCACTGTAGGCGAATGTCCATGTAGTCTGCAAGTTTGACACAGAATAGATTGAACTGAGTCACATGTAATGTTGTAGCATCTGCTTGTTATGTGTGCACCAGTGCAGTCAATGGAATGCTATGAGGTTGCCTGGAACCTTACAGGTCATCAGGGTTCCAAGACTGTCAGTTGGGATTTAGGATGGGAGATCTGACTTGAAAGGATGCTTGCTACTTAGCTCCTGCCCCCCGTTCCCCAACTTGCCCTGAAACTTAAATAAAGTAACTTACTTTTATATATATGCCAGCGTCCAGTATCATCTCTATCATCCTGTGACTCCTCCAGTATCCCCAATGCTACAAATGTGTGTCTGCATGGTAGCCCGTACAGAGGAATCAAGGAAGGCAGTGAGGTAGGCGGTCAGGATGGCAAAGCCCCCGCAATTGACACAAGCCCAACTGGCATGTGTCTGGGTGAAGCAAATGCTGTCTGACAGTGTGCGAGTCAAGGAGATGGACAATGTGCACAGGCAGACTCAATGACATAGAAACAGAGAATCCTGCATGGAAGTGTCTGATGCGCAGAATGAACTGAGAGCATGTTGTCTGTGCTAGTAGATGAAGGTAGATGGGGGTCCATGTCTTGGGAGGGATACAGCTACTGAAGATTGAGTGCACAAGTGATATGTGCAGCCCAAACATGCACAGTGACTCCCCAATCATTGCTGAAATGCATAACAAAAACACAGGAAAAGTGAATCTGCAAAAAGACAAAAAGAGTCTGCAACGAGTGTACAATCATGAAACTGAAATTGTATTCTGATATGTACACAACAAAAACAAAAGACAGGGAAGGGTGAAATGTCCTGGGCGGAAAGATAAAAACCAAAATGAAACTTAACCCTAAGAACTATATTCAAAGACAGCGGGCCTACTTGTCCCTCAGTTCATCCTCCAAGGCAGAGTCACATTCCTAATCGTTCTCCTGTAAGCGGCCCTCTGTTCTCACCTGGCGGTCTTGCAGGCCCTCCATCATCCTCCTCTGCATCCCTGCAAGCATCCTCCAGGATGACAGCCTGCCCAATGCCAGCCTTACTAACAACTTGGCCCTAGTCAGTGCAATTTACGCATCAATAGCCCGCTGCCTCCCTGAAATCATCTGCCACCAGAATCACCACCTCTACTCCTGCCTTATGCCAACCATGTCCTGCCGTATTTGCTTCCTCAGTGTTGAGTGGCCCTACATGGAGTGCCTCTGTACAGTCATCATCTGATGCTTCCTGGCAGAGTGCAAGCTCCGCAGGTACCCTCACCGTCTGGATATCACACATCGGGAGGCACAGTGCCAGCACTGTCCTGAAGTGCCAGCTGTTTGACTGCTGCCTGTTCCTGTGTTGGTGCCTGGACAGGCACCGTGACCACCTCATCTGTTGCATGCAGGACTTCCACCGAAGGCAGGGACGGGCTCAACATCATACAGGGTAGTGTGGATGGGATTGGTGTAGAGGGGGCTGTGATGGTATCTGGCAAGGAAGGTTCCCCGAGGATGACTGGGGCACAAAAGAGGGAATGGAAGAGGGGGCAAGGGAATGTGCCAGTGCACAGAGACCATCCAAGAGCAGTGCATGTGTCAGCTGACCCAGGTAAAGGCACATTGATTGCTGATACTGAGCCAGCGCCTCATGACGTAGCATCACAAATTGTTCCGGTCTGCCTCACCAGACCATCCAGCAGGGCCTGCACCAATTCTGTGGTGGTTTCCTTCGGCACAAGGGTTGCTCAGTCTGGGTGGAGGCATCCACGAAGGTGGTCCCTGCCGCAGCAGATGGATCAGGGACAGGAGGTTGTCCAGCTTCCTCCACTGCACATCCTTGTGTCCCTGCCGAGGGGTGCGGCCTGAATACCCTCCTTGATGCCCCACCAGACTCTGTGTGCTGGCCTTCACTTGCCTCCTCTTCCACCATCACCACGTGCATCTCCCTAGAAGACTTCCAAGAGTCTTCCTCCCTCGATGGCCCCTCTGTCTCCGTCACCCTGGCCCACACCCTGGACTTATGCCCAGCAGCTCTGCCTGATGGAGCACGTGCTTTCCCAGCCAACTCTCCCTCAGAAGATGTGGTGTCAATGGTGGCTGCCAAGATGCTCGCTTGGGTTGTTGGCCTTGTCCCTGCCCTTCCACTATATAGCAAGGCCTCTGTCCTCTTCACGAGCTACAGCAACTGTGGAAAATGGGACAAAGGACATTGACATCAGTTATCGGTGTCAATGCATGTGTGGCATACACAACATTAACATCACCAATCATGCAGCATGCTGCAACCAGAAACAGAAACACACAAAATGCACGCACACACAATGCACACACACGTGGGCATGCCCATGCAATCTGAACAGCCACATGAGTGTAATGTCAACAATTAATCACAGTCATGACACACACACACACACACATGTCAACACAACACATTGTCCAGTGGCCACAAACACTTTACCACAAACATGCAATGCGCCCATACCAATTCAAAACCAACACAAGTGTGACATGCAGCCAGGGGCATGGGAACTGCCCCAGGCCCCTGCCCACCAAATTACAGTCAGCAACATGCACCTGTAATAGCCTGACGTTCAAGCAACCAACATGTAAAGGCAAACATATCTGGGGATCAATTGCTCATGTTGTGTAGCCCAGCACACACATATTACATGTACACATGTACACGTGTGCTTCAAATACAGTGGGATGAAATGTGACATCCCGGGCCCTGAGATGTCAATGCACCAACTTGACATTCTTACACATGTGTCATTCTCAGATGTGTGTGTATGGACTCACTTGCAGGTGTGCCACACATGGAGGCGTCCATCTTGCATCTCCCTCACACGACCACAACATAGCATACCCTCATATGTACTGTTCCTGCACTTGGTCCATGATCTCACAAAGCATGTGCCCAAGTTCAACAAATCAAAGAAAACAAAATCTACACATACCCATACATTTGCCAGGAAACAATGTCTACTACAACATACACCCAGCATTGGCATGAGGCAGCATGCTGCTGCATCTCACACATTCCACAAGCTGCATACAGAATGTGTCACCTGCAACCATGCATGTCATACATACACAGTAGAGCAGTGCTCCACAAGGCTACTCACCATCAGTAGCCATACGACTTCTCCACGCACATATCTGGGTGTGAAGATCCAGGTAAAACCTCTCAATAACCCGCAGCTGGCTGTTGGACAACAAGTGGCAGCCTGCATGGTACACCTTCATGGTGGGGTCCGTGGCAAGGACTGCCTCCGCCTTCAAATGCCTGCAGGCCTTGAGGTCATCCCATCTCTTCCGGACAGTCTTCATTGGACGATCTGCCATCCCCTCCATGTCGAGTGCAACCCTGATGTCGTCCCAGCTCTATTGATGTGTATCATGACCCAGCTGTGTTGCTGGGTTGAAGAGGGCACCATAGATCCACAGGACTCGATCCACCAGGATGCCAACTTCGGTGGCGATGTAGTTGGCAGCCTTCTGCCTCACTGATGTGGGAGTGCCGCTCTCTTCGGAAGAGGTGGATGGTCCCAACATGACTGGTATGACTCTGCTGGGTCCAGGATAGGAGCTGTGGAATTGTGGTGGTGTTGGCAGGGAGATGAGGAAGTACCAAATCACAGATGAAGTGGTCACAGGCCCAACACAGGAGTGCAAGCAATTGCAGGACAGCTGGCAGTCTAAGACAGTGCTGGATGCAAGCAGGCACTCAAACTCAATCAGGCAGCCGCAGATACAAAGTGTTTAAGGCAATGTAGGGAGGAGGCAAAAGCAATGGATGGTGGGCAGGAGGAACTCTGGTGTGTGTCTCTCATCTGAGGTAGCTGAAAACAGAGTAAAGGCTAGTACCTTGTAAGTTACGTGACGTGTGCTGTATGTGGCACGCCTACAGGGCTCATGTCAATGACGTTCTATGACGCCCCATGTGTCCTTTTGGGCCCTGCAGGTGTACTCATGCCCCCAGTACTCTTTGACCTGTGCCAGAGACCACTCCACACCATTATCCTCTCACATGACGTGCCCTGCTACAATTCCACATCTTGCACACACATCCATTGTCGGTCTAAACGTCCTTGACTGATCCCCTTCCTGGCCTTGCCTCTGGTACCACAGATCAGGCCATGTGTCTCCATTGACTCCAGGGGACAGGTTTGGCACACTTGGTGCATCTAAGGCTGTACTGGTTCACGCCTGTGTACCCATGACAGTCTTTACCTGTGTTCCTGAATGAAGTCACTGAATGTATTGCATGACTTTGTTTAGGAATTATGTGTTGTTCAAATCCAGCACTGCGAGTTACTACTCAATGTGAGTGTACATTGTGGGAACATGCATGGGGTATGTGAGCCACTCCCCGATGATTATTTTCACCTGTTGACCTTGTAGGTGTTGCCAGTGCACCCTATGACCCCCGCACAATTACTGTGATTGTCTTGCCCAGGGTGCATGGTGTTTTGGAGGCTGAGGCAACTGCTGGGTATTGTTGTCATGTTCATTTCCTGGGGGTGGGGGTTGTTTTTTCGTGCGGGGTCTGGAGATGTGAATGAATTGACTTGTTTGGGTGGATGGTGCTGACATGGGTGCCTTCTGGTTTACATGCCATGGTGGGTTGCACATGTTGTTTTTGTGATGAGAAGGTGATGATTGCCCTTTCACAAGTGGCCATTGTTTCCTAGTCTGCCCTTCCCCCTAACTTGCTATTGTCCTTCCTCGCACCCAACATTGGCCAGCGCTACTACAACTCCTGCCATTGGACACTGGCAGGCGAAGCCGGCCCTCTCTGTCCAAGGCCCTCGAGAACACGGCTGGTGCCTGTTCTCAGCCTGGATCAGTTGAGGAATCCATCCGATGAGCTGGAGCTCACATCACGAGGCCCCGACACTGCAGGAGCAGCGGGCCTGCCCAGGAATCCATCCTGAATCAGCTATTGAAAACTGGTAAGCGCGGACACATTGCGCTATTTCTCGTGTCACCTGCTCGAATTTCGGATATTGATGCATAAATGCATACAAGTGCTCCTGATGCCCCACTAAGAGCACAGGCAGCCCAGCACCCGCCCTGCACTGATAAGGGCACGTTTTGCCCTGTTTACAGCACGGTGGTACACGAGGTACCCCTTTCCAAGATGGGCGCCACATTCTAGGCTAACCCCAAGTGGTGCCTTACCAGGCACACTGTAGCACTCTTGGCCCTGCCTGATTGGCCAACGCTACTACAACTCCTGCCATTGGACGCCGGTAGGGGAAGCCTGCCCTCTCTGTCCATGGCCTTATCTGCCGGTCCTGCCGTCTGCCAGTCCCCCTGGCCCACACAAGCAAACACCAGCATGGAAGAGTTATCCAGGATTACCCACCGCCGCCACCCAGCTCCGGAGACCAACGGGTAAGCCAGTCAATAGCCACCAGCATTCCTCGCACGCCCAGGTCACCATGTCGGATGACCGCCACCCCCATTTACTAACCATACCTCCTGGTTGCCACCCCACTCTCCTTACGGCCGCTGGCCTAAGAGCCCGAGCACACCAATAGTGCTCTCCATGACATATGAGCGACCCGACCAACACTGCAAACTGCATGCCACCGCCACATGCAACACCCCCTAAGGCATGGCCACACAGCTCACAGCAGCTGCCTAACCTTAAGCCTCTCACTTGAACCTGCCACGACCCGCTGTATGCTACCTATGGCTGCACACCCCTCCTATACGCCCTCACTGTGTCTCATTGCTGCTCGATGCTTTCAATGTTATTTCATATTCTTGATGGTACCGATATATGATTAGCTGGATGCCTAGGATGCCAAAGCATAGGATCTACCGCATTGAATGCCACCTACTGCTGCGTCTGGCACCTGCTCACACAACTGCTGACCACCCAATTGTTGCTATCTACTGACATACTGCATTTTGCCCTATTGCTAGAATACTGAATCTAGGTAGGCTGCACTAGCGGCCATCATTTGCTATTTTACCCTATTGCTTGAATATTGAATCTAGGTAGGCTGCACCTACTGCCATCATTTGCTATTTTGCCCTATTGCTTGAATGTTGAATCTAGGTAGGCTGTACTAGCGGCCATCATTTGCTATTCTGCCCTATTGCTTGAATATTGAATCTAGGTAGGCTGCACTAGCGGCCATCATTTGCTATTTTACCCTATTGCTTGAATATTGAATCTAGGTAGGCTGCACTAGCGGCCATCATTTGCTATTCTGCCCTATTGCTTGAATATTGAATCTAGGTAGGCTGCACTAACTGCCATCATTTGCTATTTTGCCCTATTGCTAGAATTTTGAATCTAGGTAGGCTGCACCAGCTGCCACTACTTGCTATCTCCCTGCACACAGTGTTTTGCCCTACTGCTAGAATTCTGAATCTAGGTAGGCTGCACTAGCTGCTACTATCTACCTACACACTGCATTTTACCCATTATATGACCTCCAAATCTAGTCAACAAAATGTTCCTCCCAGGCATTTACTCAATACTGTTGAGAATTATTCTCCACCTTATCAAATCCGCATGCCCGCCTAGCTCTGCCCTCAGCAGGTCAGCCCAAGCACCACCTCACCCCTCCTCATAGAGCCCAGCATCACAATCATGCTTCCCCAGATCTCTCCTCCATGCCTCTCAGATAGGCTTACCAGACTACGGTCCAGACTACCCAAACTACATGAGCCCCGAGCCAGGGACTCTGCCCATTCCAAACTAACCAACCGAACTACCATTAGCACCTGCGCTAACCTCACGTTAAAAAAACTCAAACCCAACTCACTCAATACTTCGACAACCAAAAACAAAGCACACAATACAGTGACTACCCCTACCCCTACCAAAACCACTGCCCCACCCATAAAAGGTGCCCTCATTAACACACGTTCCATAACTGCCCATGCCACGGACATCGCTGACCTCATCTTAGCTGAAGACTTAGATTTTTAGCCATTACAGAGTCCTGGCTCCATGCGGCTGCAGGCCCAGCCCTTTCGCTAACCATCTCCAACTACTACACCATCATCCGAGCGGATAGAATGGAATCTAGAGGCGTAGGCCTGGCCATCATTGCCAAAACTCACCTTAACATCAGACTCGATTCCGCTACACACCTCCCATCATGCAAATCACTCACAGCTAAGCTGCCCACTGCTAATTCCCAAACGATATCCATTCACCTACTCTACAGACCGCCTGGACCCATGGGATCTTTCGAGGAAGACCTCAGTGCCATCCTTAATGATAACCTAAAAAACTCCTCACAATGCCTCCTCCTAGGAGATTTCAACTTAGGCTACAAAGACCCTAAAGACTACCAGGCCACCCTCATCAATAACACTTTGTCTGAACTAGGCTTCACACAAAAAGTATCTGGCCCCACCCATAACAAAGGGAGAAGCCTTGATTGGGTAGCAGACTACAACTGCGCCCCATTTATCACCAATAAATCTCCACAATCCTGGTCTGACCATCATCTCCTCTCCTTCTCCCTCGAAGCTTCGAGCCCCACAACCAACATGGCGTTAGCCGCAGCCATCCCCACGAGAAGCAAGAAAAATATTACAGTGGAAAAACTGATCCCTCTTATCCTCCCTACGCTCAACCAACTCGATGCTTCCAACCCCTACGACCTCATAGAAGGCTATAACAATACCATGCGCACAGCCTTAGACGCCATTGCACCACTAAAACTAAGAAAATGCAAACCTAAAAAGCACCTCAACCAATGGTTCTCCAGCCACCTTAAAGCACTTCGACTGGAAAAACGCAAATTGGAACAAGTCTGGAGACAGTCTCCCACAGACCACAACAAGTTATTGCTCAATAAATTAACGGCCAATTAAAAAAAAGAAATCATAGCGGCCAAACAAGAATCCTATAACCAGAGAATTGCACAATCCAACTCCAGTACCAAAGAGTTGTTTACAATCATCAAAGAATTGGAAACACCGGTACTAATTCCAGATACCTGCGTGAAGAACAAATAATGGTGCACTAGTGTCCAAAATGCACTAAACAACAATGTCAGAGGTCTTCAAACCAAAATTAAAAACAAGAAAGACTCCCTCACCAAACCAACCAACCCCACCAACACCCCCCGAGCCCTCCACCCACATACCCTACACCCAAAACCACCCGCTTCAGCTTCTCCAAAGTCTCTACTCTCGAAGTGGAAAAAATTATTCTCAGCCTTAAACCATCCAACTGTAAGGGCGACCTCCGCCCCCCACAAATCATTAAAGATGCGGCAAGAGACCTCTCGCCATTCATCACCAGACTCATCAACGCCTCATTCTCCACAGGAACAGTCCCCAGTAACCTCAAAGAGTCTTGGGTCCTCCCCCTTTTTAAAAAACCTTCCCTTGACCCTTCCATCCCGACCAATTACAGACCCATTACCACTGTCCCATTCCTGCTCAAGATACTAGACAAGACAGCATACCAACAAATCCAAAAACACCTTGAAATAAACCACCTCCTAGGGATGCGACAATCAGGCTTCAGACCCCAACATGGGACTGAAACGGCCCTCATTGATCTGAAAGCCCAAATAGACACCCTTAGAGAAAACAGGAAAACTGCACTACTACTCCTACTAGACCTCTCTGTGGCATTTGATCTAGTTGACCACAAAATCCTATGCAATCATTTAGACTCCGCTGCTCACTTCTCCCAAGAAGCCATCGGCTGGATCGAGTCATTCCTCAGCAACAGATCCATGCGTGTCTTCTCCACCTCTGCCGCTGCTGACCCCTTCCCCATCACATGCAGAGTCTCGCAGGGCTCCTGCTTCTCCCCTACTCTGTACAACGTGTTTACGAAGATCCTGTTTGATGATCTAGATGGCCTGGGAATCACCTACACCAATTACGCCGATGATACACAGATCCTCATCCCGCTGACGGAGATTACAACCAGGATTTGGCCTTGGTAAACAAGGTGTACCTCATCATTCAGGCATGGATGGCTTCACACAGTCAATGCCTGAATGATGACAAGACTGAACTCATCATCCTTGGCTCCACCTCAAACCTATCCAAACTAGACCACAACTAAACCAACTTCATCATAGACGGGAACCCGATCAAGGTAGCCAAAGAAGTGAAAACTTTAGGAATATATCTCGACTCCTCCCTAACCTTCCACAAACAGGTCAGCTCTATGGCATCCTCCACGGCCTACACATGTAAGCTTATAAGAGCAGCCAAACCCTTCTTATCCACCCAGAGCTGCATTACACTAGCCAGAGCCCTGGTATTATCTAAACTGGACTACTGTAACGCCCTCTAAGTAGGAGCCAGCAAGCAAATTACCAACAAAATTCAGACGCTACAAAACAACGCTCTCAGAGCAGCGCTTAGCATCCCCAGGAGAGAACACATTTCCAACATCAGGAAATCCCATAACTGGCTCAACACTTCAGACAAAATCCTGCTTAAAGTAGCATCACTAACTCACAAATGCCTGAACAACGCTGCCCCACGCTACCTGGCAGACAGAATATGCAAATACACCCCCAACAGACCCAACAGAACCTCCAACGCAAACCTACTCATAGTTCCCAGGTTCAAACGCACCAAAATGGGCATCAACAGCTTCCAGGTGAAAGCACCCCAACACTGGAACGCCCTACCACCATCCCTCAGGACACCCCAAACCTATACACACTTTAGACGCAACTATATCCAGTGGATAAAGAACAAGGATCACTAATACTTCTAACCTCTAACACCACACTGCCGCAATCCTGTAATGTATGTTTATTTGTAAATGTATAAAATATGTGTATTGTATTATAGCCTTCTTGTAAAACTGTACACATTGTCCTTCATTGTCACACTGTAATACTGTAATGTAATGTATAAGCAACTTGTAACCAAGCTTTGAATAACCATGCTGCTCATGCGCCCTCATACCCTCGGGTCTGGCGCGCAATACAAATGAATAAACCAAACTAAACTAAACTAAACATGTCCTATTTTTTCCTATCTGTGTGCCTTCAAGGCTCTCTGACCATTAGTGTCCCTCTCTTCATCACCTCTCTGCCCTCACCCACTGTGATGGCCAGCATCTCTCTCTCTTTGTCCCCCCACCAGCCAGTCTCCTCCTTGCACCACAATTCCCCTATCCCTCTCTCTCTCTCTCTCTCTCTCTCTCTCTCTCTATCTCTCTCTCTCTCTCTCTCTCTCTCCACTCTGCAACTACACATTTATCATTCTGTGTCCTGCCTCCCTCTTGCCCTCTATCATCCTTCACATCAGCTCCCACACTTGTACTTCCACTCCCCAGACCTTTGCCTTAACACTTGGTGTCCTTTTCCTCCCCTGCATCCATGAGTGACCCAAAGGCACACATGGCACCCGACAGTTGGTGTGTGGAACTTGTATGCCTGCAATCGATGGCCACGCTTGTGGCTGCATCCTGGTGCTGACTGACACATGTTTCCAGAGTGCATGTCCTGCTGTGCTTGAAATCTGTTTTCTTCACTGCCGGTGATTTTTTATGTTGGTGAGTTTTGCTGTCTTCAGATTTATCAATGCTCATGCTATGTAATTTGATCATCTGCACATTGACACTGAGTGGCCCTGGCAGTTGCCTTGTTCCGTATGGGAGCTGTCGAGGCTTACCATTTTCTTTATAATTGTTTGCTTTGACTGTTGTGGGGGTGATGGGTTGTATGGTAGACAGGTGGGTTCCTTGTGCAGGTTAGTTGAAGGCACTCCGGGAGGCACAGGTTGTGGTGGTGTTGGTGGCAAGCAGTCTGGCATGGTATGGGATGCTTTGTTTTACATTGGACTGAGGTAATCAGTTCTGAATCCATGGGTACAGGTACACTTGATATGATTTGATATTTTAGTTGTATTGCGCTCTTACACAAGTGTTTCAGAGCATGACAGGGCAAGGGAGGGGAACAGGGGAGAACACACAACAATCTTACGAGGCCCAGTGACATTGAGAACGTGCGAGTGCATGGGAAAGGGAAAGGGGAAAAGCGCATGGGGGGGGATTGGAAAGTGCTGTAGTAGCAGAGAAAAGATAAATAATAATAAATGCTGTAAATGCTACCAGCCTCCCCTCTGTCCCATTATGTGGCTCCTCCCACCACTGCTATAGCAGGGGCCTCTACAGCCTCTATGGGTGCTGGGTGACCACCCCATATCCCAGGGGGGCCATCGGCACTCTGACTTTAGAAACACATTTGAGATTCCTTTCTAAATTCTGAGTGTATCAGGGGCTTAGACATGCGAGTGCTAGCGCCTGAGCAGTAAAAATGATGTGCATTGAAGCGGAGTGCTGAGAGGCGAGTGCTGTCATGGCTGTCTGCGCTGTGGTGCATGGAGGGGGGACCAAACTGAAGTAAGTTGACGTAACAGATTGAACTGATACTATTCAAGTTTCCTTACCATACCTGTGTTGCTTCGTTGCTTGTACTACCATCCCCCCACTGATTTTGTTTACTAGCCTACTGCTAGTAAACATGCTCACATAATCAGTGTCATGAAGTCTAAACCACTTGGAGATTGGGACTCCGTAGCAATGTTTCGTGGAGGGAGAAGTGTGCCCGTAGCCCTACGCTTAATCCTAAAATGGCGAAGGAAAGGGAAAAAAGCAGTGTGGGCCTAATGGTGGTGGCCTGACAAATTTCCAAACCAGGATTGTATGCTTCTGTTCCGTTATCGACAATGCTTCTATGCAATTGACTAATGCAGGTACCTCAGCTAGTTTAAAAAATAATTCTGGCCTTACCCAACCAAACAGAACTTAAAATCAAGGTAACTCAGCCCTCCACGCTACAGTCAAGCATGTGTGGCGATACTTGTGTACATCTATCTGGCTCCATGCAGTCTTTGGACAATAACGGTTCATTGTTCACATTATGCAAATCTCTTTGAGGCAACACATCAGGCATACCTAACATGGCAGGTATGGATGCTCCAACAGTGAACTTCTAGTAGCCGTAACCTTGAAGAGCTGCCCGCTGATTTGGAAAGTGTAATGTGGAAGTCAACTCGCAGCAGCATGACTTGGATTCCAGTCCTGGCGCGGAATTAACAACCTCATACTTAAAGTTTATGATGGTGAAACTGGAAGCACTGTTTATGCTCTGAGTGTGGAGAGAGTGTGTTTCCGTGTTCCCGTGTGACGTGGACGGGGCACGGGCTCCGACATGCTCTATTCTATTCATTGGTGTGTTTGAACTTCATGTGCGACTCTGGCTGAACGGCTTTCCCGGTACTTCAATGCAAGCGGTCAGACTGCAAAGGCTCTATTGCGGTAAGTTCAAAGCTTACAGAGCGGGTTCAGGAAGGGTGAGTGTGTGATCTTTGATCATAGCCCTACAAGCCGCACCCGGGTGTATAGGAGGGAGTGTGATGCTTTGCGCCATAGCCCCGCACACAATGCTTAGGAGCTTGTTTAAGTACGTAGCGTTCCCTTGGTTTCTGAACTGCATCTATACCCCAATACAGAATGCCTATTCATAATAAAGGACAGAATCCACGGAAAACCTCAGGAGAGGAGGGGGCGCGGACTTGGATGTAGGCCCAGCAAAGCGAAACATTGTAAGAAAGTTACTTCGCCTTCCTTAAAGGGCACAATACCGGCATATTTTCCAGCTGGAATTCTTACTGCAAAAGGCCCTAGGACAACTGAAGAATGATTGTCTGTTACTCATGTGGGGGGCATATCACAGGGCTCCTTCAACATAACAATTCCCTTCTGGACCTGTGTCTATCCATACAAAGATCCATGACTCTAGCAATGGGAATTGTAAGGATATTTGGCGTGTTACAGCACAGAGTACAGCACTACTGCACAGGTAGCAATTTTTTTTTGATGCAGCACCACCACATGGGTGTGGTGCATTGCTATATGTGTTGCCAGATTAACATGGACATATAAGTAAAGACAGGCTATTCAGTCAAAAACGATTTTAACATATAAGATGCAAATCTATTTTTACAGTTAAAAGCACACGTGCACATTCAAAAATGCACACTATTTTTCACCTGAAATGCCTATGGTGCAAGAGACACATTTGAAAATTAATAACTAACCTTATTAATAACTAACCTGACTAATAAAACTGCATTTAACATAACCCACTAATAAAAATGTGTCTCCACTGCAGAATTAGGCCTACTCTGAAAGTGAACTTTTAAACGCACATTCATTTTTTTTCTTTTTCTCTGCTGCTTTGTCCACATAACTACAGGAAGCAAAGGGCTCGAAGGAACAGGAAATCAGTTGGTTACAAATGGTTACTGTAGAAATGAGCCATTGTGTAGTGAGGGAGGAGATGGCATGATTGATTCTGATTGGAGCAGCGTCATAGCAAGTATCATGCTAGAGGCAGTGATTAGAGTTTTGCTGGGGGAGCTTGAGGAGAGGGGGAGGACAATAGAGATTTGGCAGAGCTGGGAGAAGGACCTGTTTCCTGGCTGAAGCATTCCTGCTGCAAAAGCTGAGAATTCCAGGCAATAACCCCGGTTTGAGAACGAAAGACGCTTGTTTTCACTGGGGTTAATCTTCAAGGGAGCCAAATTCAGAAAGAGAACAGCTGGAGAAAACTCATGCTGAACAGATAAGGTAATTACAGAAGTGTGGGGGCTGAGTGTGTACGAGAATATTCAGTCAGTGTAGGAAAAGAGATTCCTGTGCTTTACTCACATGTTCAATGTTGCAAATTGAGTTCTTGTCTCCGCCACTCTCTTTTCAGTGTATCACAGACAATGCTGTTACTGTGCTATCTTATTTATTTCTGTAAAGAGTGAGATCGTGTTTAAATGCAACTTTTATAATACACAAAAATATTTGAAAGCAGACGGGTGGTGTGTTTTATATTTACCAATACAGTGCTGATGATGTGGGGAGATGTTTAGACAGTGCAATTGTCATTTTCAAGGTAGCTAAACATCAAATTTGGCTGCAGCCGTGTGCACAATGTAATTCATTATGAGCAATTATAACTAACTGTGTGTGTTGTAGTTTGTCGGAGGTCTATGAGTCGGCAAAAAGGGAGGTCCGGGACATAGTTCACTACCGTATATAAGATAGTGAAAATACCACATGATAGCTCGCTGCCGTAGATAAGACAGAGAGAAATTGCCCATGGTGGCACACTAAAAATGAAAATGTGGTGTTCTTGAAATGCAAGCCTGAGGTCTCTCTAGTGATTACACGAAAAATCTAAACAAAAATAAGGGGTTAAGGATATTGGGGCCACAAATAAAACAAGGGAATTATGCTCACCAAAATACCACCAACCACGTATACCAACCAGGCATACCAAATACGCATGTCTGTGTGCTGAAATAATGCATGTCCACTGTATTATTGTTGTACATGGCCCAATCTGAATACAAGGAGTGATTGTTGCTAAGTTATTTTTCGGCGGTAAGAAAATACCGTCAGGCCCCAAATCTCCACAAAATACCCTACATATTTATGGTGCGTTGCAGGCTGGGAAAGTGATCATAGAGTACCTACTGGGCGTGGCAAGCGTGTCTCACACTGCCATTTGCACATTAAAGGGAACCCATTTTATAATAGCAGTGTGCCACTAAAAACGGATTTCAGAATGTCACAAAGGGAAACCACATTCTCAGACCTAGTGCAATATTTAGAGGCAAAGTTGTTTGCACATGGGACTTGGTCGTCGAACAGAACGTTAGAATGGCGTGAACGCATTCAGGGTGAGGTGCAGAAAGAAAAACTAGACAATATTTTTGCAGAAGGCAGCATAATTCAGGTCTGCCTTACAAGATTATTGAATGCAGCCGATAAAAGTGCAGAGAAAGACTGTTTAATACGGCTTTGCAGCAAAATATGGTTTATTTTGAATAAGTCCCTGCGAATGCAGGAGAATGATACTCAGCTAATTAACAGGTTAAAGACTGAATTAGATGGGGCAAGTAAAAATCAGGAAATGTTAAGAGCAGAATTGGATGTATGCCAAAAAGGCATGCAATTAAAATGCAGTGACTTTGATGCTCAGTTATCCAAAAGCAAGAAACAATTTGAGGATAGTGAGCAAGAATTGGTACACTTAAAAGCCTAAGTGGACCACATTAGACAAGATAAAGATGAGGTTGTTTCAGAAATGCAGATTTTACAAAAAGAACATTGTGAAAAAGAATGTGATCTCCAGAGTGCAGAACAAGAAATGATTAAAATGATTCAAGAAAGAGACAAGAGAAATAAAGAGTTCAATGAATGCCAAATGCAAATGTGCGACATGCAGGAGGTGATTAATAAGATGAGTGATGAAAACAACTATTTGCAAAATGAAGCAAACAGACTCCTTAAAAAGTGTAAGGACTTAGAACAGCAAATGTGCATTCCCAGGTCCCAGGAGAGGCGGCAGGGTACCACATTCAATGGAGTGGAGGTGAATTCTAGCTCTGCCCAAAGAGCTAGTGCTCCAGTGACTGGGCCGGTGACTGAACTTGGTTGCAGCGCCCTCGGGGGATTTGATACTCCCATTGGGGGCAGCCACCAATCTCATACACCTGAAAACAGGATTGAATCACAAAATAGTGCAATTCCATGCATTGCAACAAGTAGCCCCATAAAAATAATGAAATCCATTAAAGCCCTGATCAAACCATTTAAAAAGGGAGGTGAATGCTGCATTGAGGATCACTTAGAAGCGGTGCATGACATTTTTAAAGCACTCCAGATACCTAAGGAACAGTACAGACAATATTTTCATTTAACTTTAGATGCCCCGACGGCCAGCATCATAAGGGGATTAAATGAACAGCAGAATATGACCTGGTTGGAGTTTGAAAAAGAAATTAGGTGTCATTTTTCTCCTTTTCAGTCATTGCAGGAGGCAAAGAAAGTCGCTTACACAATTGCAATGCTGGACCTAATACATCCCCTCGCCAATTTTTACAAGACTTAAAAAGAGCATTTTCTCGCTTTGATGTTTCTTTTGACTCAAATTCCAATGAGTTTAAAACTGCATACTTCTATGGGCTACAGAAAGACATCATATCCCAATTGGTCCGTGAATTTGACTGTGACAAGTCCCTTGAATGGATTGTACATCAAAGCACAAAACTATATGAGGTACTCTATTGTCAGGGTAGAGAAAGTGATAAAATGAAAGATACTAGACCTAAATCTAAAGAACCCTCAGCCACAGTAATGGAAATCAGGTCAGCCAAAATGTCCCTTGAGTCTGCTCAAAGCCAAGGTAAAAAAATTGTGACACCTGAACAAAGGGGTAATCAACAAAGATCGCCATTTCCTGTACCAATGTTCCAATCACATGATCCTAGTAATAGAGAGAGCTACATCAGCCCTAGGTATTTAGGGGACAGACCCCGGGTAGGATATCGGCCTGATATGGCAGGTATGAACAATAACCAGAGACAAAATCAAGATCAAAGAAATGATGGTCCCTACTAGTCATTGGGGACACAGAGCAGATTTGATCCCAACACCATGATATATGGTAATCAGGATAGGCCCCGATATGTGGATCGATTTACTGATAATGGAAATCAACCTAGGGGCCAGTACCCACAATCTGAGAGACAGGACATGAGGCAAAACGTGAACTACAATCCACGTCAATACAATGATTCCCCACCAGGGGACTATAATCAAAGGATGGGTGCAACCCGCTCCCCTCCACAAATGAATCAAGAGTTCAGAAACCATCCCAACCGACATCAATCACCTGAGAGGTATCAGAATAGATCCAATCAGGGGGAAAACAACCAATATCGACCTAGGCCACAGAAAGAGGATCCTAGAGAGATGGAAAGGTTACAGTGCCTTGAGGCCCAAGTGAAAATGTTAGCTGAGCAAATAGGAAAGCTCTGTACAGCGCAAAAACAACCTTCCAAAGAGGGGGCCGATGGCCATAGCAATGACCGGGGGGCTTCCGAAAAGTGACTAAGTACTCATGATAACTGCAGTGCCAAAATGACAGATTGCTCTGATATAATTTTGCATAACGACTCTGAGATGCCTAATGGATTAAATGTGAAAGTGCCAGTAAATGAACTTGTGACAGAAAGTGCAAATACTTCTAAAAAAGAGGTACGGTTTAACCTAGAGCTAAATAAAACAGTACAGATTTGTACAAATGAAAAAGAAACATTAGGAATTCCAAAAGAACAAAGGGACAGATTTAAGAAAAATGACTCATGCATGGGGAATACCAGTGAACAGGGAGTAAGTGGGGATACTATAGCTCCTTCCCTGGGCAAGCAAAACAATGACCAAACACAGACAGAAAAAGGAAATACTCAAAAGGAGGGTACAAGTCAATCACCTGAAGAATTCTTTGAGCCACATATTTTTGAAAAGGCTGAAAGGGCTGGTATCACACTAAATGATCACAAATGCACAGAATTAAAAAATGACAAATTGCTGAATGATGTTGTTACACATGTTCAGTTGGAAGGTTGTAATGTGGTCTCTGATGTTACCCAGATGGATGGGCGAACAGTGGCCACACTCCAAAAAACCTCTGATCATGGAGAAATAAATAAAGTCTCTCGGGCAGAAATGGGTAAAAAGGAGGGAAAAATGTCTTTCCATTTACCAATGTGTTTAGCCAAAAGTGAAAAAGACCTGAGAAAGGTGAGCCCTGAAATCAGTAAGAATTCACATTTCTTATGTGTATTAGAGGAAGTTGAGGACAGATATTATGCACCCATCACTGTAGAAGAAAAATGCCACACCTTTGCTATGATTGACACTGGCGCACAGGCCACAATTATGTCCAAGGAGCTGGTAAAGAGTATCAATGAAGGGAGACCCCCACAGAGTCAGATCACAGTGAAGGAAAATCAAGGTCCAGTGCATAACTTTAATGGGGAGGAGGTGCCCATCATAGGTGTAACTGAGGTTGACATAAAAATAGGAAAGCACAGAATGAAACAAGAGGTATTGATCACATCTATTTGTGAAATTCCATTTCTGATGGGGACAGATTGCCTGAAAAGATTGTCTCCTCTAATAGATGGGGTGAATGGAGTGCTGTGGTCCTTAACCAAAAAACCATTGAGGCCTAAGAAACTAAAATCACAAAACAGCAATAGAATTGAATGTCACACCGTTGCCAAAACAAATGATGCTGTGGAGGTATATCTCCAGAATAGCTGCATACCTAGTGTCACTGTTATATTAATGTGTCAAGACAAAATGCAGAGCGACAATGAAAAACTACCTGTACAAATATACTTGGACCCAAGGAAAAATTGGCAGACTGCCATAGATGAGCACACATTACGTTTTTAGTTAAAAGAGAAAACATGCAAACAGAATATTGCTCCTAAAAAAGATTCAGAAAAACACATTACCACTCTGGCAGAAATACACATGGAAGATGAGCAAACATGGGTTCATGTTGGTATAAATGACTATTTTAAAACAATAAAAGCCACTTTAGCGCTTGGACATGAAAGGAGTTTCATTAATGAGAAATTGTTGCAAAAAATAATGGAGAGGGATGAAATCCCGAGATTTAGGATTAAAAACCAATATGTTTCTGGGTTGGACAGTCCAGACTTTGAAAACCGAATTGCAGGCAGATGCATGCTTAAAATTAGCATTGGGCAGAAAACAATTTACCATAATGTATGGATAGTGAGTGGAGCACAAAATGAATTTTACATGGGCAATGACATCATGCACAGAATGTGTATGGTGTTAGATTTCCTTAATCAAAAAATATGGTCACGCCTAGGTGGTCCGGCACCTGAATTTGAAGACAAAAGAAGGGCTTATCATTGTGCACAACTGGTTCCTTATGCAATCGAATTACAAATGAGGAAAGATACTATTATTCCTGCATTTACAAAACAGTTTGCAATAACACTGAAATGTAAAAATGGACAGCAGATGAAAGGCTCTGATGCATTTGTATGCCTGAATGAATTTATAAAACAGCAAGGCCTGTATTATGAATACATTCCATTGGTAGACATTGGTGAAGGATCTGTAAAAATTATGGTAAATAATAAAGGTTGTCAGGATATTCATTTAGAGGAAAACTCCCCATTAGGAATGGCCATACAAAAATCACATTATACGGCAGATTTAAATAACATGGTGATTGGAAATATTCCTGAAAAGTATGTAGATGCCAAGGGTGAGTTGTCAGAACACCTGGACTCTCAGCCCAAAGGAATATTTAAAATTCATTCTGTGTATCCTTATGATTCAAATGAGACAGTGTGCTGCCATCAAGAGGATTGCATAATATTTAATTTAAATGAAAATGAAACAGAAAATCAGCCCATTGAAGTGGAAGCTGATATGCCAAAATATTTAAAAGTGGCAGCTTTACAAAAAGACACAGCCACACAGTTAGAGGAAAGCGCCGAGATTCCCTTACCAGAAGATTTTCCAGAATTTTCCAAAATGGTAGAAGAGCAGATCTCCTTAGCGGATGCGTGTGAAAGCAATGAGGATAGGGACAATCTGAGGGAGATATTTATGGAGTTTAAGGATGTATTTGCAAAAGATGCTTATGATTGTGGTTTAACTGATTTACATGTGGCCACACTACCAGAAGGGTGTAGCAGAAATCCAGTGTTTGTACGCCAGTATAGACTACCGCTGGCATGTTTAGAATCATTGGCAGAGATTATTAAAAATTTGGAATCACTGGGAATCATCAGGCCCATTCATAGCACATCCAATACACCTATTTTAGGTGTGTTAAAGCCAAATGGTCAATGGCGGCTGTGTGCAGACTTGAGAGAGTTAAATAAAAGAGTAACAGTATCTAGATGGCCACTGCCATTCATTGATCAGGGCCTAGCTCAGGTACATGGTTCAAATGTATTTACCACATTAGATCTCACCTCTGGATATTGGTGTGTGCCATTGGCAGAGGAGATACAACATTTATTTTCCTTTACATTTGAGAGGACTCAATATGCCTGGCTTAGAGCTCCGTTCGGGTACATCAATAGTGGGAGTGAATTTCGCATATTTTTGAGAAAGGCCATGCCGGATGCAGCGGAAAGAGGAACAATAGTTTATGTGGACGATGTCCTGATAAAAAATGAAAGCCTGAAAAGCCATTTTGATGAAATAAGACATGTACTTGGCCAATTGCAGAAAGCAGGCGCCAAAGTATCTTTGCAAAAAGCACAATGGTGCAAGAAAAAAGTGAACTTTCTAGGGCATGAAGTGACTGAACATGGGCTAAATCCACAAAAGAAGAAAATAGAGGCCATACAAAGATTAAAAGATCCTAAAAATGTGAAAGGAGTAAAAAGTTTATTAGGGATGACAGGCTATAACAGAAAGTTCATTGAAAATTATGCAGAAATCACTCAACCATTGACTAAACTGCTTAAACTGAATACTCCCTGGAAATGGGAAAAAGAGCAGTCTGATGCAGTGGCTAAATTAAAGGAATGTCTTGTAAAGGCACCATGTTTAGCTTACCCCATAAAGGACAGGGATTTCTTTATAGAAATAGGTTTTTCTGAACATTGTATGTCAGCAGTGTTATCACAAAAACACGATTTGAATCACAAAACCATTGCCTATGCAAGTAAGGCATTTTCCCAAGTTGAAATGAAATTTAATGAATGTGAAAAGGCCCTATTAACCACTGTGTGGGCACTACAACATTTCCGCCCCATTGTTCAGGGAGAAAAGGTGATTATTGAAACAAATCATCAACCTTTGCAATTTTTAGAGAGTAAAAGAATTAGATCAGGTAATCTAGCGCAATCCAGAATCACTTCATGGACGCTGGCATTACAAGGTTTTCCCGTAGAAGTGAGATATGGACAAAATAAAAAGAACCCAATTGCTCAAGGGTTAGCTGACTTACATGACTGTGCAGCTGAACAAATACCAAATGAAATGGAAGTGGAAACTAGTTTGCAGGAATTTGAACAATCTCCACACAAAGCTTTTGATGAAAAAACATGCAAGGATTTGCCAACTGTATATGTGGATGGTTGTGCTTTTCACATTGAAAATGACAGTAATAAACAGTTAGTGGCAGGAATAGGAAATGTCTGGTTGAAATGTGAAGGCGTCCCCAGTATAGGGATGAGGATTGGAGATAGGAGCAGTCAGGTGGCGGAATTGGCAGCCATTTATAAAGCAATTGCTACTGCAGTTGATAAAAAGTTCAGTGAAATTGTCCTGGTGACTGATTCTGACTATGCACGGAATAGCTTTGTGGAGTATTTGCCTGGTTGGAAAGCAAGAGGCGTGGTTACATACAACAAAAAGCCACTTAAACATGGAAAAATTATACAAGCCATAGACAAATTGGTGTCAGAGAATAATTTAACAATATACTGGAGAAAAATTCGTGGGCATTTAAAAACACCAGGAGAGGATAAGGAGGGAAATGATAAGGCAGACCACCTGGCTAAAATTGGGGCTGTGATGGGAGAATTGCTGCCTATTGATTATTTAATGGGTGAAATAAAAATTGATGCCGTGACACGTTCTAAAGCACCAAAGGAGGTAGATCAACCGGTGGTGCAGTGGAGTCATGACACGCCAGACCAAGATTTGATTGAGGCACAAAAGAATGATCAAATTTTGGGAATCTATTATAATCATTTGATAGATCCTGAACAAAATTCTTTAACAGAAAATGATTGTATGGGAAAAGAAGAGTTGAGGGTGCTATTAAAGAACAAAACACGAATTAGATTACAGAATGGACTCATGATTAGAGAGTCCATAACAGGACAAATACAGTGGGTAGTACCCCTTTCATTCAGAGGACTAATGCTACACCATGCACATGATGCCATAACTGCAGGCCATAGAGGTTCACAAAAAACATTAGAAATACTAAAAGATTATGCTTACTGGCCACATATGTCCCAAGATGTGGAATTATATACTAGAGGATGTCTAGTATGCGCCCAATTTAAACCTGCTTCACCAATGCATAGATCACCATTGATGAAAAGAGGCCTAACTCTCCCATGGTCAGATTTGCAAATAGACTATGTAGGTCCTTTAAAAAGGTCGAGCAAGGGAAACCGTTATATTTTGAGTGTGGTATGCTTGATGTCGAAGTGGATTGAATGCATTCCTGCACCAGATTGTAGTGCGCAAACAGCAGCCACATTGCTGGTGAACCATGTGTTCTCAAGGTTTGGGTTGCCACAAAGAATTGAGTCAGACAGAGGAAGTCATTTCACAAGTACTCTAATGAGTAAGGTATGGCAAATACTAGGTGTGAAAAGGAAACTACATATCGCATATCGGGCAGCGTCTTCAGGTACAGTTGAAAGAAGCAATAGGTCTGTTGTGGATATTCTAAAGAAATTTGTGGCAGAAGCAGGTTCCAGCTGGGATTTACGTTTACCGTTGGTTTTGATGGCAATCAGATCAACTCCTGCCAAAGCAACAGGTGTTAGCCCCCATGAGGTCTTGACAGGTAGGAAAATGGTGTTACCACAACACCTACTAGACAGAACACATGAGCAGACACTTGTGAGTGCATCCACAGTTCATGAATATATTGATGAACTGAGGAGGCATTTGCAACATGCATTTGCTTTTGTGCAGAGAAATCTGGAAAGAGCTGCTGACAGTGCAAAGTCTTATTATGACAAAAAGACATCAGTAAAGGAATACAGTGTAGGGGATCAGGTGTACAAGTTTCATTTTGGAAAAAGTAAACAGAAAAATTCTAAATTTCTAGCAGCCTGGCAGGGGCCATTTCGAATTATAGATAAGGTCTCTCCTGTAGTTTATAAAATTTTGAAAAATGAAGGTGAAACGGCAATAGAGCAGTTTGTCCATGTAAATCAAATCAAACCATGCCATCCCAGACATGAGATCAGGCAGCTTGAGCATGTAGAAACAGATAAAGTCCCTTGAACACAAAAAGAGAAAATAAATGGGTACAATCAGGAGGCAGTGACAAAGAAGTTAAAAAGTTGATTGTTATAATGGCACATAAACACTGTAATATATGTAAAAATATATAATATTAAATAAATAAATAAATAAATAAATATATATATATAATGGAAGCTCATGGTTGGTGTGCAGAGAGAAAATGTATTAAATATTGAATGCTTTTTTATATGTGCTTGTTTTCTTTTTAACTTGTGTTTAATTTCAGAAAAAAAAAAAAAAAAAACGAAATATTTCAGAGCCCACGTGGACGGATTCCGGGAAAGCCCCAAAGAGGGGTGAAGACCAAGGCTGCAAAGCGATCAGCATTGAAGATGATACCGATGATATGGTTAATGATGATGATATTTGGAGGGATCTTCAAGAATTCAGAAGCACAGGTTGTCATTGAACCTGGACCAGCATCTGGTATCGCGGTGGAAGAGGCACCAGGATTCATCATGAGTGATAGAAGGATGATTTTCCAAAATATATACATACCATTGAATCCTGAGATTTTGGTTGAAAAACACTTGACCAATACCGGAATTAAGATTGAACAGACTAAAGAGTGGCTGGAAATAAGAAAAGAGGACACTAAGCAGTCAATAAGAGATATATTAATGCAATTGGAAAAAACATTTGTGAATTCAGCAGACATTAAGAAGAGGAGAGGAAAGAGAGGTGCGGTGATGCTCGCGATATCATTGGTAATGTCTATAGTTGGAGCCATAATAGGTACCACAATATCAAAAGCCAATTCTATTTCGCTAGGAACACTGAGTACTAAAGCGCAACAACTCAGTATTGACCTAGAAATAATACAAAAAACATTAGATGGAATTAGAGGGGGACTGGAGGAACAAGTAAGATTCATAAATGAAACTGCAATCATTCTAAATGAACAAGCGGATGTAATGCAACGGGCGACTAAAATAATACTTAAGCATGACAGAACTTTAAATGAAATATTGAACATAATGAGTCCTGTTGATAGACTATTAACGAATTATATGAGAGAAGTTCAAACTGCAGTTTCACAATTGATTCAAGGACATATCCCCTTGTATTTTGTTTCGCAGGATATTATTTGTCAAATGATAGAAAGATTGACCAGGAGGGAAATTGATATAAGACAGGTAAGAATTGCATTTGAAATGGGTAATGCAATGCCGTTATATGTGGACTTGGAAAGACTAGAGATCGGATTTTTGCTATGCATCCCATATGTAGCCCCTGAACTTATTTATCAAACGAAGTGGGTACACAACGTGGGATTTTGGCAAGAGGACAAATTTATTAAGATTAAGACTCCAGAAGTGGTGGCATTTCAGTCATGGGAACCTGAAGTTTATTTAATACCAAACCTGGAAACATGTGTAAAATTTAAAGAACAAAATTATATGTGTCCAGGTAAACCGTTTGTTCCTGATGCCACAGATGCTATTTGTGGTTTGACATCTGACCCAAGTATATTAGAGGGATGTGAAGTGATTATTAGCAATATGGGGAGTGAAGAAATGGCACAGGCTAAGATGGTCAGAGGTAAATGGTTGGTCAGCACCTGTTTAAAGAACATGACGGTAGTACATTTAAACCATGGAACATACGTGGTTAAACAGGTGAAATGTAATGTTTTTTATTTACAGGTTCCAAAGGATACAATTGTATCAATTGGGGGGTTAACATTGTTTCATGTAACAAATGATGTTTGGGAAAGCCAAGTGGAAAATATTGTAACGCTCACCTGATTCTCGCAGAGGCGCCAGTCTTGACTGGGCGACTACCGTATCTTCAAAGGTGATCTGTAGCACCCGGTTGGCTCTTTGGGCTGGACCTCTGTGCACTGTATGCCTGACTTCAAGAGTAAGATGTCTGCAGATAGAAAATATGGGATTAATGAACTGGGGTTATTGGGGTGTCCCTATCTCTTTCCTTTTTTGCTCTCCTGTAGACCCCCAAAGGTTAACGCTCTCACCTTAGGTAAGTGAATGCCGAGCTCTCCATCTGCCTCGGGGCAGGGTGCTGTAACCAGTTTCTTCACTGGATAGGTAGCGCAGTCCTCTTGACTTCAGAGGACTGCTGTCCGTCGTTTACTGCACGAACGGTAAGTTTCGAGTAATTCTATTGTCTTTAAAGTCTTTAGTAATGATGTCTTTTGTTTTGCAGGGTTCCGGCGATGGCGGATGACGGGCTGAAGTGAGTTGAAGATGGAGTCCGTGTGATGAATAGAAGCGCCTGGAAGCACGTAAGTAAGCGCTTGTTGCCTGCTTCACGATGCGCTCTAACTGTCTTTTTATTTTGCAGGTACGAGTTCGGAGCGGCTGCAGGGTGCCGGAATACCCACTGGGTTAAATGTGGAAAGGAGTAATGGCACGTGAGTATTAAAGTTCCCCAATGTCTTTAAACGCACCTTGTTTTGGCTTTCAGATGCAGGATGCAGCGCCGAAGGCCTCCGGAGCGTGCAAAGAGTTGGTAAGCTTTTGTCTTTCAGATGCCGGAATGCCGTGTGAAGACCTCCGAAGCGCACGAAGAGTAGGTAAGCCTTTGTCTTTCAGATGCCGGAATGCTAACCTGTTCTTTCTTGTCTTTATAGGTGTTGCTGAAGACTGGATTCAGGATGGTAAGCCTTTTTCCTTAGGCCCAGGATCCGATGCAGAAGACACGATGAGCGTTCTGCTGCAGAGGATGCAGAATAACGCAAAGCAAGATTCATCCACCGGGTGTGGTTTAAATAGCCTCCTGTAGTGCTTAGATGTCTCCTTCCACAGCCACGCCTAGGTAAGAAAAGAGTTCCTGCTTTCCAGAAGACTTCCAGTGTTCTGAATCTAGGGAGTGGCTCCTGCCCCACCCAACAGGAAAAGTAGTTCCAAACAGAAGAGGATCAGAGGCTCAACTGGCAGGCAAGTAAGCAGCATGGTCTGCTGCAGGTAAGTCCACCCAAGCATTATGAGCCCGGCGCTTCCAGCGCTGGGACTGGGCATATTTATGAGCCTGGTGCCACTGGCGCCAGGACTGGGTCCAAAAGGTCCCAATTGGGACTGGTTGGCACTCGGAACCTGGGTTATGGATCTGCTTCCAAGGGAGTTGGGAAAACCCTGACCTTTTGGAAGCAGAGATCATGACAGTACCCCCCCTCAAGGCCCCTCCCAAACCGGGCTTCTCCGGGGGTTTTGGCTTGTCAGGAAATGTTCGGTGAAATCTTTTGATTAGGCGAGGAGCGTGGACATATTCAGCAGGTTCCCAGGATCTCTCTTGGGGGCCGTAGCCTTTCCAGTCAATTAGGTAAAATAGTTTGGATTTGGAGATCTTGGAGTCCAGAATGCTTTTGACTTCAAACTCGAGTTCTCCATCAACTAGGATGGGTTTTGGAGATTTAGTTAGTCGGGTTTGAGGTTGCACGGGTTTTAATAGAGAGACGTGGAAGACCGGATGTATCTTCATGTGCGGGGGCAAGTCCAACTTGACCGCTACTGGGTTTACTATGGTAGTGATGGAATAGGGACCAAGGTATCTTGGGTTGAATGTGCGTGGCCCTTTTAGAGGTAGATATTTGGTGGATAACTAGACTTGGTCCCCTACTTGATATTGAGGGGCTTCCTTCCGATGTTGATCTGCTCCTTTCTTGTATTGTTCTTTAGCCCTTTGAAGGTGAGAAACAGCTTCCTTAAAGGCTTGGGTGATTGTAGAATGCAGGTAGTCTACTGCTGGTGTTTCAAGATCTTGGAGGGGATCCAACTCCGAGGTTCGAGGGTGACTGCCGTACAAAAGAAAAAACGGTGTTTTCCCAGTTCCCGAATGGACAGAGTTATTGTAGGCATATTCGGCTATCCAAAGGATGTCTTTCCAAGTTTTTTCAGTTTGTTGCAGCATGCAGCGTAAATACTGTTCCAGAGTTTGATTGGTCCTCTCGGTTTGTCCGTCGGTCTGAGGGTGGTGACTGGTCGATAGTCTCACATCAATTTGAGCCGACCGACAGCAACTTCGCCAAAAATGAGAAATAAATTGACTACCTCGATCCGAAATTAGAACTGAAGGAAAACCGTGTAGTCGGATGATGTTTTCGAGAAATTCTCGGGCCAGAGTTGCTGCTGTTGGCAAGCCTTTGAGCGGAATGAAATGCGCCATCTTGGAGAATAAGTCCACGATTACTAGAATCGTATTGTATCCGGAGCATGGAGGTAGATCGGTGATGAAGTCCATACAAAGCGTATGCCAAGGGCGAGGTGGGATGTCAATAGGGCGTAAGAGGCCTGCTGGTCTTTCCTTTTGACTCTTGTTTTGGGCGCATACTCCACAGGACATTATAAAGTCTCTGATATCTTTTTTCCAAGACGGCCACCAGAAGTAGCGCTTGATCTTTTCTGAGGTCTTGGCCATACCGGGATGACCTTCCATTAAAGAATCGTGATAACAAGAGATTACTTTTTTCTGTAAATCTGTGCTGGGTAGGTATAATCGTTCTTGGAAATACAATAAGTTGTCCTTTACTGCAAAGTCCTTTCCCTGCAGATCCCAATTCTGTATGTCTGCTGGAGTTACAAGTTGCCTGGCTTTATCCTTAACTTCCTCTATGGATTCTGTGGCGATTACACCCAGAATTCTTTGTACGGGAATGATTGGTACAGGTTTAGGGTTGATCAAGTGTTCTTCCACTCCCATCCGAGAAAGGGCATCAGCTTTACCGTTCTTTGTACCAGGTCGATAGGTAATTATGAAGTCAAACTCGGCAAAGAATAATGCCCAACGGAGTTGTCTAGAGGATTGGGCTTTTGCAGTTTTCAAATATTGCAGGTTTCGGTGATCCGTAATCACAGTAACGGTGTGTCGGGCCCCCAGCAGATAATGCCGCCAAGCCTTAATGGCAGACTTGATAGCCAGAAGTTCCTTGTCAGTAATCGTGTAATTGGTTTCAGGAGGCGAGAATTTGCGGGACCAAAATGCCACGGGATGCAACTGATTGGTTACCGGGTCCTTTTGTGATAGAACTGCCCCCATGGCAAAGCTTGAAGCATCAGTTTCCACGATGTAGGGGAGTTCGGGGCGAGGGTGTTTTAAGATTGGTGCCGAGATAAATTTAGTCTTCAAATCCTGGAAAGCTTGTTCCGCCTCGGTAGACCATTCAAAACGTTTGTTTTTCTTTAACAAGGCAGTGATGGGCTGGACTATTCGAGAGAATTCGGGGATAAACCTGCGGTAAAAGTTAGTGAAGCCTAACATGCTTTGCACACCATTTTCGGAGGATGGTGATGGCCATTTGAGAACTGCATCGACCTTCTTTGAATCCATACGTACTCGCCAGGTGATAATATGAATCCCAAGAATTCAACTTCAGTCACGTTGAAAACACATTTTTCCAACTTAGCGAAAAGTTTGTGTTGACGCAATCTTTCGAGGACCATTTTCACGTGTTTCCGATGTTCAGATTCCGATGAAGAATAAACAAGGATGTCGTCAATGTAAACAACAACACACACATCTATGAGCTCTCTGAGGACATCGTTCATAAAATATTGAAAGGCGGCCGGGGCATTGCAAAGTCCGAAGGGCATGACCTGATATTCAAATAGCCCATACTTGGTGCAGAAGGCCGTCTTCCATTCATCGCCCTCTTTTACTCGTACCAAGTGGTAAGCTCCTCTAAGATCCAGCTTTGTATATATGCATGCTTTTCTGACTTGGTCCAGGAGTTCAGGGATCAAAGGTAACGGATATCTATTCTTAACGGTGATCTTGTTCAGGGAGCGATAATCGATACAAGTTCTAAGGTCTCCTTCCTTTTTTGGAACGAAGAACAAAGCTGAAGAAGCAGGGGACTTGGAAGGACGAATAAAACATTCGCCAGGTATTGATCCAGGTATTGTCGAAGGTGAAGGTTCTCAGGCTCGGTGAGGGCATAAATTCTACTACAAGGAGAAGTAAATCCAGGTATCAGGTCTATCTGGCAGTCATAAGACCTATGAGGAGGTAGAGAGTTAGCCTGATCCTTCCGGAAAACATCTTGGTATTCTAGGTATTCGGGAGGTAACTGGGAGTCTCTGAAGAAATTGCTGCCAGTGCAACACCAGGTGGAGGGTGACAAGTAGAGACACATTCTGGAAACTGGACCGTTCTTGCTCGCCAATCGATCAGAGGATTGTGTTTCTCTAACCAAGGTATTCCTAGAATAATCTGAAACTGAGGGGCCTTGATCACATCGAACACAATCTTCTCATGGTGTCCATCTTGACTTACTAGCGTCACCTCTTGAGTGGTATGCGTTACTGGCCCGGAGGCTATCTCCGTACCATCCACTGTAGTAATGACGTCCTTTACAGCCTTGGGACAAAGAGTTAGATTCATCCTCAAAACCATTTCATGATCCACATAATTGCCGATGGCACCGCTGTCGACGTAAGCTTCAATTGCATGTAATCGATCCGGATTATCAGGGCTAATGAGGACCATAGGTATCACGAAATGCGAGGTCACGGAACTGGTTTTCACGCTCGGCAAGAGGACCTCTATTCTTGTCGGGCGAGGTTGTTTCCCTGCTCAGAGTTTGTAACTTTCGTAACTGCAGCTCCTACTGCCTTCTTGGCAGGTTTCACCGGACAGTCTCGAAGAAAGTGCCCTGAGTTTCCGCAATATAGGCATAATTGCAACTGTTTTCTCCTTTCCCGCTCCTTTTGTGTTAGAGGACCTTTCAGACCCCCTATTTGCATGGGTTCCCCGGAGTCTACTCCTTTGGAAGGAGTTGGCGGTTTGGAAAATCCTCGAGCATCAAACTTGGAACAGTCGGCCTTCCTGTTCTGCAGTCTATGATCTATTTGAACGACCAAGTCTATATAATCCGAACAGTCTTGTGGGGGATTCACTACTTGGGCTAAAACGTCTTTGAGCTCTCCACGTAGACCTCTATAAAACAGCGTAATCCTTTTGTCCTCAGGCCATTGAGTTTCCACTATTAGTCTATTGAAAGATGCAATATAAGCCAAAAGGTCTTGATTACCCTGTCACAACGAAAGAAGCTCATTGTCCAAGGCCTGCCCCTGTGAATGTCTTGCGAACAGTTTTTCCATACTAAGCCGAAAGGCTTGAAAATCATGGAGAACCGGATCATCTTGATTAACTAGAGGGATCGACCAGTCTGCCGCATTGCCACTAAGGTAGGAAAGTACAAAAGCTACTTTAGCTTGATCAGTTGGAAAGGCTGCTGGCCGGCATAAGAAGTGCAACCGGCACTGATTGATAAATACTGCAAACCTCTTTGGGTCACCAGAAAATCGTTCGGGCGGAGCCAGAGGTACATTCCCAGATAGGTTGATCTGCACTGGATTCATAGAGGATGTTGAAGGAAGATTTGCCCCTGATGCGGGTAACGGGGTTTGTCCGGCTTGTGACTGTAGCAATTGTCTAGCAAGACCGTCTGTTCTCTCCTTGGAAATAATTAGTTCCCTTCTTAGAGCATTCGTTTCCTGACGAGCTGCATGCACTTCTGCCCTTAGTTCCCCAAGTAACCGGGCTAGGTGGTCAGTATCCGAGGTTTCCATAGCGCCTGGGCGAGAGTTTTGCGGTAGGCTTTGCGTTCTGTAACGCTCACCTGATTCTCGCAGAGGCGGCGGTCTTGACTGGGCGACTACCGTATCTTCAAAGGTGATGTGTAGCACCCGGTTGGCTCTTTGGGCTGGACCTCTGTGCACTGTATGCCTGACTTCAAGAGTAAGATGTCTGCAGATAGAAAATATGGGATTAATGAACTGGGGTTATTGGGGTGTCCCTATCTCTTTCCTTTTTTGCTCTCCTGTAGACCCCCAAAGGTTAACGCTCTCACCTTAGGTAAGTGAATGCCGAGCTCTCCATCTGCCTCGGGGCAGGGTGCTGTAACCAGTTTCTTCACTGGATAGGTAGCGCAGGCCTCTTGACTTCAGAGGACTGCTGTCGGTCGTTTACTGCACGAACGGTAAGTTTCGAGTAATTCTATTGTCTTTAAAGTCTTTAGTAATGATGTCTTTTGTTTTGCAGGGTTCCGGCGATGGCGGATGACGGGCTGAAGTGAGTTGAAGATGGAGTCCGTGTGATGAATAGAAGCGCCTGGAAGCACGTAAGTAAGCGCTTGTTGCCTGCTTCACGATGCGCTCTAACTGTCTTTTTATTTTGCAGGTACGAGTTCGGAGCGGCTGCAGGGTGCCGGAATACCCACTGGGTTAAATGTGGAAAGGAGTAATGGCACATGAGTATTAAAGTTCCCCAATGTCTTTAAACGCACCTTGTTTTGTCTTTCAGATGCAGGATGCAGCGCCGAAGGCCTCCGGAGCGTGCAAAGAGTTGGTAAGCTTTTGTCTTTCAGATGCCGGAATGCCGTGTGAAGACCTCTGAAGCGCACGATGAGTAGGTAAGCCTTTGTCTTTCAGATGCCGGAATGCTAACCTGTTCTTTCTTGTCTTTATAGGTGTTGCTGAAGACTGGATTCAGGATGGTAAGCCTTTTTCCTTAGGCCCAGGATCCGATGCAGAAGACACGATGAGCGTTCTGCTGCAGAGGATGCAGAATAACGCAAAGCAAGATTCATCCACCGGGTGTGGTTTAAATAGCCTCCTGTAGTGCTTAGGTGTCTCCTTCCACAGCCACGCCTAGGTAAGAAAAGAGTTCCTGCTTTCCAGAAGACTTCCAGTGTTCTGAATCTAGGGAGTGGCTCCTGCCCCACCCAACAGGAAAAGTAGTTCCAAACAGAAGAGGATCAGAGGCTCAACTGGCAGGCAAGTAAGCAGCATGGTCTGCTGCAGGTAAGTCCACCCAAGCATTATGAGCCCGGCGCTTCCAGTGCTGGGACTGGGCATATTTATGAGCCTGGTGCCACTGGCGCCAGGACTGGGTCCAAAAGGTCCCAATTGGGACTGGTTGGCACTCGGAACCTGGGTTATGGATCTGCTTCCAAGGGAGTTGGGAAAACCCTGACCTTTTGGAAGCAGAGATCATGACAAATATCGATTTTTTTCAAAGGGATACTTTTCCAATAGATCCGGATTTGTAATATTTATTGAATCACAAAGAAAGACATGTTATAAAAATGAATTTGAGAAAAAACAATATTACAATTAGTAATCTGGGGATAATAGAAGTGGAAAGATTTAATTGGGGAACCTGGGGGGAACGCTCAATAGTGGGTTTGGCTGTCCTGGTGCTAATCATGGGTGGATGGTTGATTGTGCTATCAGTAAAAATGAAAATGTTACTGATTTTACTAGCTACGTCAGGAAGAGAAAGATATCCCAATACACATGCATTTTAAAAGAAAAGAAAGAACAAGTTGTTTTTAGGAATTGGCTTGGATCGTAGCCAAGTTCTAAAAACAAAAGGAGGGTATATGTAAGGATATTTGGCGTGTTACAGCACAGAGTACAGCACTACTGCACAGGTAGCAATTTTTTTTTGATGCAGCACCACCACATGGGTGTGGTGCATTGCTATATGTGTTGCCAGATTAACATGGACATATAAGTAAAGACAGGCTATTCAGTCAAAACGATTTTAACATATAAGATGCAAATCTATTTTTACAGTTAAAAGCACACGTGCACATTCAAAAATGCACACTATTTTTCACCTGAAATGCCTATGGTGCAAGAGACACATTTGAAAATTAATAACTAACCTTATTAATAACTAACCTGACTAATAAAACTACATTTAACATAACCCACTAATAAAAATGTGTCTCCACTGCAGAATCAGGCCTACTCTGAAAGTGAACTTTTAAACGCACAATCATTTTTTTTCTTTTTCTCTGCTGCTCTGTCCACATAACTACAGGAAGCAAAGGACTCGAAGGAACAGGAAATCAGTTGGTTACAAATGGTTACTGTAGAAATGAGCCATTGTGTAGTGAGGGAGGAGATGGCATGATTGATTCTGATTGGAGCAGCGTCATAGCAAGTATCATGCTAGAGACAGTGATTAGAGTTTTGCTGGGGGAGCTTGAGGAGAGGGGGAGGACAATAGAGATTTGGCAGAGCTGGGAGAAGGACCTGTTTCCTGGCTGAAGCATTCCTGCTGCAAAAGCTGAGAATTCCAGGCAATAACCCCGGTTTGAGAACGAAAGACGCTTGTTTTCACTGGGGTTAATCTTCAAGGGAGCCAAATTCAGTAAGAGAACAGCTGGAGAAAACTCATGCTGAACAGATAAGGTAATTACAGAAGTGTGGGGGCTGAGTGTGTACGAGAATATTCAGTCAGTGTAGGAAAAGAGATTCCTGTGCTTTACTCACATGTTTAATGTTGCAAATTGAGTTCTTGTCTCCGCCACTCTCTTTTCAGTGTATCACAGACAATGCTGTTACTGTGCTATCTTATTTATTTCTGTAAAGAGTGAGATCGTGTTTAAATGCAACTTTTATAATACACAAAAATATTTGAAAGCAGACGGGTGGTGTGTTTTATATTTACCAATACAGTGCTGATGATGTGGGGAGATGTTTAGACAGTGCAATTGTCATTTTCAAGGTAGCTAAACATCAAATTTGGCTGCAGCCGTGTGCACAATGTAATTCATTATGAGCAATTATAACTAACTGTGTGTGTTGTAGTTTGTTGGAGGTCTATGAGTCGGCAAAAAGGGAGGCCCGGGACATAGTTCACTACCGTATATAAGATAGTGAAAATACCACATGATAGCTCGCTGCCGTAGATAAGACAGAGAGAAATTGCCCATGGTGGCACACTAAAAATGAAAATGTGGTGTTCTTGAAATGCAAGCCTGAGGTCTCTCTAGTGATTACACGAAAAATCTAAACAAAAATAAGGGGTTCTGGATATTGGGGCCACAAATAAAACAAGGGAATTATGCTCACCAAAATACCACCAACCACGTATACCAACCATGCATACCAAATACGCATGTCTGTGTGCTGAAATAATGCATGTCCACTGTATTATTGTTGTACATGGCCCAATCTGAATACAAGGAGTGATTGTTGCTAAGTTATTTTTCGGCGGTAAGAAAATACCGTCAGGCCCCAAATTTCCACAAAATACCCTACAGAATCCCCCCCTATGAGTCAAGAGGGTGAGGTAATCAGGAGTGCACAAGTGCTACGACCGGAGGAGAGCCCGGCACCCACACTAGTCTAGTCAACTGTCGGCATCACCTAATCTAGTACTTGATTCAGAGGGAGCAGAGCAGGATGAAGAATCCGTAGCTTCGGAAACATCTTTCCTTAATTCTGCCTCATGCCGAACTTCAATCATCTTTGGCATCTTTGCAATTTGACATGAAAATACTACTTAAACTTTGTGGGCGTATTCATGGGAATCCCTTATTATCTATGAATATGGTGAACCCAACAGGTGAGACGGAACGGGAAGCTGGGGATAGGATATGATTGGTTATGTATAACACGCTTAATACCCAGAGGTTTCTAAACGCGACCCGGGGATCGAACCTGTGTTGCTCAGATCGTCTTTCTTCCAAGGCGAGCATGTTGCCCCTGAGCTATCCTCCTGAGACATAGTACACCTCTGCCTGCCGCTGAAGTCAGGGAGGAAGTTCGATCTGATGCCGAGGTGAATGCAGATAATTCGGCGGATTCTGACACATTTTTCTCAAGGAAACAGCGTCGTATGGCAAGGCAGGCTGTCTCACAAAATATTCCTTGTGAGGTGGCGTCTCCAATTCCTAACACTGTACCACCTGGGAAGAAATCAAAAAAAGGTGGAAAAGGGCTGTGTGTGCTAAGAAACACGTGAGCAGAGGGGTTGGTAGCCTGACCAGTTGGATTATCCCTGAAAACATCGATAAAATTTCTATCGCTGGCACTGATAATCAGGAATTAGAACTATTTCGAAACACAGGGGAACCTGTGGCCAACTTCTCTATACCAAACAGGAAGGTGAAGGCCCTGTCATTGCGTCCTCTATTGCCTCTAGTGCTACCATTGGCGAATGCTTCTCCAAATAGTGTGCCAGTAAGTAAAACTTGCATCCTTAAAAACTTAAACCAAAAGTGCCAAAAGTGCTAGATCGTCATTCCTAGCAAGATTACATTCAATCCCTCAATTACGGGTACTTTTGTCGGAGGACTTTGAGTTCTTTGAACCATTGAAAGGCATCAACCCTAATGTCGCGGCAATACACTTCAAGTTTCTAGCGACTGTACAATTGCTTCACAAAGATGCTCTATTAGGAGTAAATGTGGAAATCGCCATAGACAATGAGCAAGAGGACCCTGTGCTACCTATTAAAGCGAGTGCTGGGGGAAAAATAATTCAAGCATACCAACGCTACAGACTGGAAATGCAATACAGATGTCTGATATTCAAACAATGCTTAAGTGGTTGGCGGAATAATTGCTGACAGTCGTTCACAAACAATGAGAGTGCTCTATATTGTCCTGGAACACCCGGGGGTTTAATCATTTTTTGACCCCGGAGGGCTCCTTGTCTTATATTACTAATGATATGCTTTCTTTCCTGCAGGAAACGTGGCTCACTACGCCTATTGTAATGAATAGATACATGGTACATCATTCCTTTGGTAAAAAGGGTTTTGGGGGCAGACCCTATGGTGGGCTTATTATTGGAGTGACTCATACCTTCAAGTCCCGTGAAATACCTACCACCCTCGCAGAGTTCATAATTGCCGCAGAAGTCATCATCCAAATAAGTGATCGGTGGGAGAAGATGTTGTTGGTGAACTTGTATAATCCCCCTGGAGATGGCCAGAGAGAACAGATCCAGGAGCAATTACATGACCTATTCACCCATTGGGCTAATGGTTCCAATAGCAAATTGATTGTGGTAGGTGGCGTCCTCAACTACCATATAATGAGAGGGGTTGGGACTACCTCTAATCCTGCCCAGTGACCAAACTGTGTCATGGAACACCAAGTAGTAGCGATAGAGGGAGCTAACTGGCTAAACTTTTTTGACATCTGGGAATTAGAAATCATAAATGGATGAACAAAGAGTGATTATCCGGGAAAGGCTACTTGGGGTAGGGGCGCTGCTATCAGTACACTAGATTACATATTTATAAATTGTGATGTTGCCATGCTCTTAAAAGATATGGTGGTGAGCCAAAATATATGGAGTGACCGCGAAGCATTGGTTATGAGTCTCAAGAGACCAACCTTGAAGACCGGAATTAAACATCTGGGTGATTTGGCAGTTAATTATTCTGCGACCCGAATTATCTTGTCTGAAAGGAATATTTTTTTTATTTTTTTCATTTACTTGTCTTTGTTTTCACAATTTTTTGCAAGAAAGAAGAATATTACTTTAGTCTCTAAAATTCTCAATGTCCCAACTCAAGTTATCACTAAACACTCGTTGTTTTGTGCAAATGTCTTTGTTAGCTTTCTGATGAAAGTCTTTCCTCTGCACGCTCCAGACCTAAATTTGGAAAAAATGATGCTCTTGCAATCACACATTTTATGTTGTTACCGCTCATCAAGCGCAACCTCCAGGCCTGCTCTTTATAAATGGAGTGATCCTTAAAGAGGTGTCTCATGTATGTGTCTCTTATTGTGGCTGTGCCGAGGCACGACAACAGCAGATGTCGAATCATTTCTGGTGTCTCCTTGTTGTTACAGTAGCAGCAACTGCTAGAACTTGACAAACCTCTTGTGGCTAGGATCGCGTTCGTTTTCAAAAGATTCAAGCACACTCTTAAAAACGTAGTGCAAAGCTTTCTGTCGGCATATTTTGTCAAATATTCCATTGGTTCGTTCACTTTTTGCGTGTTCGTTGGTAATTGTGTGGTTAACTGATTCTTTTACTCCAGTCCCATTCTTTTAATCGTTTTTTTTTGTTTTTTGTGGGTTGTTCACCAATTCCTCTTCCGTGCACCAGTCGCTTCTAGTAATGTTATGTTCGTATTGGCCGAGGACCATAGCATTTTGTTTTTGCCTCCTTTCATTTCTCTATGGATTATCTCAAGAATTTTCGGCCGAGTGACGGTTAGGATTTTCCTGAATAGCATCAAACCGTTCAGGTCTACTGTGCTTTTAAGTGAGACCAGACTAAGCTCCCTTCTAATGGAAGCCTTTGGAGTTGAAGATGGTAAATTAAGTACTTTGCACCAATAAAGACCTTCTAATTTTATTCAAGTTTTTTCAGGTATTCATGGCATTGCTTTTACACCATATGAGATCGCTGGAATAACTCTGGCTTTGTAAAAATCAATCACAGGTTTCACAGAGAAACGCCCACATTTTTTATCCATTATCTTTGTTTGGGATGCCAACATTTTAATTTTGGCATAAAGTGTGGCCTGCATTGCTGTCTCTAGTGAACTGTTGTTAAGTGTTATTCCCCGGTATTTAAAATTAGTATCCTTTTCCAGTTTTTCTCCCGCGATGTGTTTTTCGTTTTGTTTGGTTGTTTTTTAAAGAACCATGATTTTACTTTTTTCTGTGTTAAGTTCCAGATCGTTCTCCTTTAGGTATGTAAGCAGACCATCTAATTGGCGTTGAAGTCCTGTAGCGGTCTGGTCCAGTAGTATAATGTCATGGCATATAGGAGGTGGCTGATTTTCTCATTGCCTATCGTTGGAGGGAAAAATCTTGATTTTCCTTCTTGGTCCTTAAGATCCCCCATGTATGCATTGTACAGGGCAAGGGCCAGAGGACATCCCTCTTTGACCCCTCTTGCGGTCTTTATTTCTTCAGAAAGTTGGCCTGCACCGCTAAGTCTTACTCTCATTGTTGTTCTGGAGTACAATTGCTTAATGGGGTCCATGATGAAAGTAGGACATTTAGTCAGTTTCGTCCACAGTTTCTCCTGGTGAACCCGGTCGAATGCTTGAACTGAGTCGACAAAGGCCAGGAACACTCTTGGACTTCCCTCCTGTATTTTTGCTTTTAGTGTACTTAGCAACATGATGTTGGATGTCGTTCACAGGTTCTTCACGAAACCTGCTTGATAAGGGTCCCGGCAGGATGATGGCTTAGCAAAGGTTTGAAATTTTTCGAGCATGAGAGACACAAAGAGTTTATTGATAACATCCAACAATGCTATTGGACGATAAATCATCGGGTTATCTTTCTGGCCCTTTTTGTAAATTGGAACCACGTTAGCCATTTTCCATGAAGCAGGGATCAAGTGCGTAGTGATGCAGTTTTTATTACTCCTGTGATGAAATGCGCTCAATCCTATAGTATAGTTCATCTATAGTTGTTTCCATTTTGTGCAAAAAAGATCTGTCTGATTCGACCTTTGGGCTCCAGTACGTGTTGATTATCAAAAAGAGAACCAATTTATTTTTTCCTGTCGACGGTGATGGGTTATTCCAAGAAACCAGGGTAACCAATATGGATGTAGTTGAGAGGAGGGTGTCCTTAAGATGTAGACCACTTCCTGATCGGAAGGCTTTAAGCAGGCCTGAGGTGGGATGCCCTTTGGAACCTTTTGTGGCTGGGAAGATACCAATCTCGTAGCCATCAAGAGAAGGGCATCTCAGCAGCCAAGTTTCTTGGAGGCATAGTACATCAAAATTTCCCAGATTTACATCCCCTGGAGATGTAAGGTGGCTGAAGCCTTGGGTGTTCCAAAATCCCAGGGTTATGTGGTAGTGTGCCGTGTTAGTCACAAGATTATTTTCAGCTGTCTGCTAGGAACTGAAGTTAATGGCTAAGGGCTTGAATGGTTTTCCAATGCATCAGGAATCTATGCCCATTTTTTTTGCTCTGTGTCTATCAGGGTTTTTTGGTGAGAACTAGTCTTTGTGTCAGTCTGCACTCTAGGTTGATTTTGATCTATAGTTATTTTCAAGTTTGTCAGAGGGCCTTTTGGTACTCGATTCACGTCAAAAGAGGTGTCCAGGTCTGTTGTTAGATTTGCTGATTTCTTGAGTCCGCTTTCATATCTCCTCTCGTTATGATCATGAGAATTTGACATGAATATGTGTATGTTCTCACTTCTAGTCTCCCCGTGTCTGTGCGAGCCTGGTTCTCTTGTGCGAGTACGGCTATTCAAACCTCATTCCCCTTCTCTTTCATGCTCTCTGTAAGTTGCAACAGGTGAGCTTAATTGGCTGGGTGTGGCGCTCAGGTCTTCTTGAAGACCTTATTTTATCAGGTTCTTGGTGCCCCCTTTTTGTTTCTATGAGGTCATATCCTAGGAGTCACAGCTTTTCTGCTGCCTCGAGGAGCAGTGACTTTACAACGGGAGATATAATGTTTAGCTAAATGTTGTCTGAACAATTCCTGTGGGCGAACTCAATAATGTTTATATCTTCAGTCTGAAGTTGTCTTAACATCGGAATGTGATGGAATAGAGAGAAAGTTGTTTTCCTATTTAGGATCAATTTATGACCTTGATCCAGTATTCTTTCCAGTTTGAGGGTTCTCGTAGATTTGTTTTTTTGGTTCCTCATTGGTACGTCTCTTGATGTTTGTCCTTTATTTCGTTTCGCAGGTTCATCAGTGTGAACATGGGATGGCCTTTTATGGTTGTTTCCTGAATAGTGTCCAGACTTTTCCTGTGCCCACCATTTGTGGCTCGATTCATCCAACCTTGTTTTATTTCTACTCTTCTCAACCTCGTGATGTCTCTAGACTGGTGTTCTTTTATCTCTTTCACTATGACGTCTCCTAGTGGGGCTATGTTCTCAACGGTTCTTAGTTTGGGGCACCTTTTGCTCCTTTTTGTTTTGCTCAGGACTCAGAGACGCTTTTCGTCCAGTGTTAAGAACCTTGGAGAATTGAATTCCAAGATCTTAACCTTTTTTTGGGTTCTGTGAGTGACAAGGTTTGTGATTGTGAGTCTGCTTTTCTCTTGCAATGGGATAAGTCCAACAGGTCACTTTCAGATTCTTCAATCGTGTTTTGATTGATGTCCAGTAGGTCTATTGAAGCTTCTGCCTCTTTTGTGATGGACTCAGGCTTATTTCTTCCACTATACTTTTAGGGACAGGTAGCGGTAGAGATTTTAACTTTCGAGTTACTCTTAGGATTGATCTCTTTTCAAAAAAATGGGGCCAATTACATAACTTTTTAACCTTTGGTGTTTTGCTTTTGATCCAGGTCATTTTGCTGGTTATCATTTAGACCAACTGATTTTCTTTTTTTTTTGAGAGCCGGCCATTTGAGGCAATTTGGCATCACGCTTTGCTTCAAGTTTCCTGGGGCCCTTTTGATGGTCTGCCCCTATTTCAGGTGGAGGTAGCTCTATTATTTGTTCCATGGATCCAAAGGAATATTAACAATGCAGGTACAGCTATAAATCATCTAACTATTTCCAACTTGGAAAGGTTTGAGGAGATGTCCCCTGAAGAAATTGAGAAATGGTTAATCAATTTCTCTTCTACTCACGCCAATTCCAAAATTAGCATGGCATTTATAGAACCACAGACTGGTAAGGCATATGACAAAACTATTTGAGATGCTAAACACAGAAAGATTAGCAACGCCAAGAAAGTGGCCTGTTCCTTGGTGGTTTTCTCCCAGGCATGTAGGAAACTAAAAAATAAGTACCGGTCATGGCTGAAACAATGGAGACCCTCTTGTAAAGACACTTTATGGCAGCATAGAGTAAAGCATAGAGTAAAGATATTTTGTAGCAGAAATACCTGCAGCATATTGTCACTCCTGGGTGAAGCAAAGGGCAGTTAACAGCATTCTCTTATCAACCCCATGAATGCCCACACCTGGAGTTCATTCCTCCTTAAACGCAATTCCCCATAGTCTTCTCCTGAGCAAGAAGGGACTGAGTTTAAGCCAGTTTGTCCGTCTTTTATTTTAAAGATTGAGGATCTAGAATTAAAAATCTCAAATCTTTGAGGGCCCCCTGTCCAAATGGCCTAGCAAACGTGGTCCTTAAGAATAATCCCTATTTCTGGTCCTAGTTTCTCAAAATACTGTTTGACAAAGTGCTTGTTGAAGGGAAAATCCCAGTACTTGCCAAACGGCAATATTTATCCCGGTGTTTAAAGGTGGAGTTAAGACAGAGCTGGGCAATTACAGGCTCTTGTCTATGCTAGATATCACTGGGAAGTTGTTTGTCTCACTTCTTCTCCAGGAGCTACAGATCTGGGTTGATAAAGAGGGTATCTTTGATAGATTTCAGAGTGGTTTCAGATCGGGCTATTGGACTGCCCATAATTTATAAATATTAGATAATTAGTGCTCTAAAGCATTGCGCCCTAACAATCCCCCTTTGTACGTCCTATATCTTGATTTTAAAGCTGCTTTTGACATGGTGTGCAGGAAGCATCTCTGGTGTAAATTACAAACCATGGGCTGTCCCCTGGGAATATTGTTTTACCTTAAAATACTCCACAAGCACACCTGGGTCTGTCTTAGACTTGACAACCAGGCAACTATGACAGAATCCATTAGACAAAACTGTGGGATAAAACAAGGGTTTGTCAGAGCCCCTTTACTGTATAACTTACTTGTCTTTGATCTTCCCATAAATGCCCTCTAAGAGTTGCCTCGGCACATTGCACAGTCCTGGCGTATGCCAATGACTTAGTTATTCTTTATCACCTTTTGTGGTATTCAGAGATCGGCCGAAGACTTGTGGTCAAATACTGAGACCAACAGACTGACTATTAATCTGGATAAAACTCTTCTGATGGCATTCTCTGATAAAAAGTTTCCTAGGCATCGTCTTCTTGTTCGATCCTTGCAGGTCACCTACACCCCTCAATAGAAATATCTCAGTGTTGAGTAGGATGTTGGCAGAGACTTCCAATCTCGTATCAAGATGCGCATAAGGAAAGAGGCTGAATTAACTGCATTAATTTGCAGATTTACGCAAAAAGTAGTGGCGACTCATTGTGGGGTGCCCGCCAGCTTTATATACAGTGCCTTGTTCGACAGTGATCTGTTGATTGAAATCATTGGTAAATATTGATCTGAAATGACTGTAACTAGTGGAGGGATGAAGCTATTAGGGCTTCCTACTTGTGTGCCCATGGCAATGATTAGGTTGGAAGTGGGAATCCTTTACCTGAGGTCATTGGCACAAAAGAAAAGAGCTGAAATCTATGTTAAGATGCTCAATTCCCCCACAAATTTGCTGCTGGCTAGTATTGGTGAGGATGTTCGTAGAGAAAAAGAGAAGTCTTGTCTGTACAAGGGCAGGACAATATTTTCAACAGTCTTTGGTTGGACCCCTAAATGGAGGGATGATTATATTAATATGAAGCACTCCTTGGGGAGTCATATGGCTTCAGGCCACGACATGGGACCGAAACGGCCCTCCTTGACCTAAAAAATCAAATGGATGACATCAGAGATGCTGGCAAACCTGCGCTCCTTCTGCTCCTCAATCTATCTGCCACATTTGACCTTGTTGACCACAACACACTTTGCCATCACCTCTCCATTGCAGCTAACTTCTCCCCCAAAGCCTGTGCATGGATCACCTCATTTCTTCAGGAAAGGGCTATGAAAGTCTTCTCGGACTCAGTGTGCGCCACTCCCAGTCACATCAAATGCGGGTTGCCCCAGGGCTCCTGCATCGCACCTACTCTATATAACCTCTTCACAAGGCCTCTCTTCAACTTGCTCGATACTCTAGGCATCTCATACACCAATTATGCGGATGACACCCAGGTGCTCATCCCGCTTACAGGTGACTATGAGGTAGACACGACCAACCTTAACTCCATTTACTGTACCATCCAAGCCTGGATGGCAGAAAATTGGCTGTGCCTTAACAGCGAGAAAACCGAGCTCTTACTCATTGGTTCAACAACCGTCTTGGGTAACATGGACAAAAAATACTGCTCCTTCATTACTGATAATATATCCATCACAGTATCCCAAACAGTCAAGACCTTGGGAGTGTACCTCGACTCTAATCTCACTATGAATAAACAGGTCAATGCCATTGCCTCCTCCTCGGCATACTATTCCAAACTGCTCAATGCAGCAAGACCTTTCTTAACCTCACAGAACTGCCTTACCATTGCTAGGGCTACACTTGGTTCAAGACTGGATTACTGCAACGCTCTCCTCTGTGGTACCTCTGGCAAAAATATTGCCAAACTCCAACTAGTTCAGAACAACGCCCTCCAGCCACAGGATTCTCTAGAAAGGAGCACATCTCCGACCTGAGAAGACAGGTCCACTGGCTACTCGTTAAGGAGAAAATCATCTTCAAAATCCTCTCCCTCACGCACAAATGCCTCCACGATCTTGCACCCCCCTACTTGGCTCAACGCATATCTATGCCTACATCCTCCAGGCCGTCCAGACTGCCCTATACTAACCTGATCTCTATGCCCAAATCCCGTAGAGTCTGTGCAGGTGGCTCCAGCTTCCCAACCATGGCTGCCACTCACTGGAACGCCCTACCTTCGCACCTTAGGGGAATTGATTCTCACCTAGCCTTCCGCAAAGCCATTAAAACTAGGCTATTTGTTTGACCCATTAACATCAGTGCAGTTCCGCACCAAAATGTAGTGTGTATCTTGTAATCAAGCATCTCTGATCCTCCACTTTGTAACCAAGTAACCACCTATTGTAACCGTAATCCTTTCACCATGTATTGTTTCCTTGCAACTAAGCTAATACAGAATGTAATAGTAATCTTACTATGTACACTTGCCTAAAAGCGCCTCAATGCCTTTGGGTTGTAGTGCGCTATACAAATGTAAAAATAAATAAATAAATAAATGGATTTATGGGAAAGCATTAAACTTTGTCCACCTGGGCCGGTTGAAAAGTTATACATTTGTCACAAATGTGCTAGATACGTACAAATGAATGCAAAGATATCGGAACCTATGTCCCTCACCTGGTCTTAGAAGATCAATCTGCCAGTACTGTCTGTGGTTGGGCTGGGGCGTTCTCTGAATAAAGATGAACGGTTTTGCTGCATGTGTCTCAATAGAGAGGTGCCTGAGACAGCAAAGCATGTTCTCACAGAATGCCCTTTGTTGAGAGAAAACTCATTCACCTAGGCAGATGTGTCCACCACCTAGAGATGATTGAAGACAATACATTTTGGCGCCAGTGCGTTAATACCTACAATTTAAGTCTATTCATGTCCTTGTTTAGGATATGGACTGCAGCGGTAAAGAGCTGGGGTACAGCTAGCTAATCTGATATGATTACATTACACAACAATGCCTAACTGTAGAAATAACAATCATTCTATATGCCGTTATTTCATGCATTTTATGCTGATGATGTTGTTTTGAATGATATAGTTAATGAGGAAGAAATTTAACTCAATGAATTTAATAGATTGTTGACCGAGAATACATTTTATATTTTATATTTTCATTTTAGTTTTTCATTTAAGCATAGATATTCTGATTTTAATTTTGATTATGACATGTTTTGTAAGTATATGTTGAAATAATTAGTTGTAAAATATGTATTTTTCTATCATGCGTAAAGTGTTCTTTGTAAAACTGTATCACATTAAAGAAATGAAGTTTATGCTCTGCTGCATTATGGCGAGGACCAGCGTGACTTGAAAATGAAGCTGGCAACGCTATTTGAATGCAGCAAAGGAGGGAAAGGCCTGGACACCAAGCCAATGGCATGTTGTCCCCAAAGTGGTTTGAATAGTCAGGACGCTGGGGAGACAGTCTCGCCTGTTACTCCTTGAAATGTGAGGTGTGATCTTGGGATGTTTGGAGGGGTGGGGGCTAGGATCTCAGTCTCTACTGAAGCGTCTGATCCCTCTTGGAGATCCCAGGACTCTGTGAATATCGCAGCTGGGAATGAGGAGGATGCCTTGAAAGCGTTGTGCACAAGGATCTCCATAATGGAGAAAACCCCACCAACGGTACCACAAAATGATATATCCAAAAGGGCGCTGATGAGGAATGCATTTAAAAACATTGTCCATACCATCCTCTCAACCCAATCAGGGGTTTTGGCCCTGTTTTTGAGAGAGGACGTTGGTGAAGTATCCTCGAAAGCCAGGAAAGTTACCAGAGTCCAGGCTGATGGTTTGAAAGGAACTGTGACTTTAAAGAGACCACTAGATAGGTGGACTCTTCCAAAGTGGCAACCTGTATTGCATACCCCTTGGTGGATCCAGGCCATGGAAGAGATACAGAACTTGGTGAAGATCAATTCGCTGTACCTACAGCCACCCATACAAGAATTTTTCATCCTATCACATCTCAATGACAAGCTTGTGACCTGCAGGAGCCCACACTTGAGTACACTTCGCATGTGGGATGAGTGCTAAGTAGGAGGACTTTGGACAGAAAAACTTTGAGTGGCAGAGTGAGTATTAGTGGAAAGACTTCAGTGAAGTTGGAGGAGATACAGCCCTAAGACCTCAGTCTATTTTTAAACTGAACAACATTTCTTGGGCTACGGTACATAGGTTTGAAACGTACTGTCTGCCGAGAATTCCAAACAAGTACCCGGTGTCCTGGCCCATATAAGGGGGGGGGGAGACCTTATCATGAGGAAGGATAGGCAAGACGCTAAGTTGCATATGGATAGTCAAATTGCTTGGCAGTCCCCCCCAGTTTTTAACTGATTACCTCTCCCCCTCGTTTTGAAGCAGTGTATTGGGTGATGCTGCCCCAGGAGAAGTTTCACAGGGGGGGCTCACATGTGGGAGGGAATTGACCCCTAAGGATTGGAAGTTGGAACACAAGGGGGTTGAGTCACCTCATGGCAGCAGAGCAATCTTGGTATGCCTTGGCTAAATTCAACATCTTTTTGCTACAGGAGACTTAGCTAGCCAGTCACCTGCACATCAAAGGGTATCACCTGTATCAATCAATGGCTAATAGAGGCCCCAAGGGTAGACCTTCTGTGGGGCTTATTATTGGAGTGAGCCAACACTTTTGCTCCAGCTTGGTGGTGTCTAAGTGAGCTGGGGGCTATATTCAGGTGGTAGAACTCTCGTCTGATGCTAGAGGGGAGACGTGGCAGATGCTTCTTGTGAATATGTATGTACCCCCTTGTTTGAAGCATTTAGAGGTGGCTCACACATTATTGGAAGAGGCCTTAGCTGTGAGCATAGGGTCTCCTGCTGAATACCTTATTTTACAGTATGTGGACCCTAACACTAGGTGCTTAGACAAACTACAATGTGCCTGCTATAGGATTGTTGTAAAACAGTGGGAGATGTTACAGGGGACTAGTAATAGAAAGGGAAAACAGTAGGTTACCTTCCTGAGAAATTGTGATTTAGTTATGATGAATGGTAGAACAACGAGGGATATTCCAGGAAGGTATACATGTGGAGGGGGGTGATAGGCAGTCATCTCTTGATTACTTTGTTTGGAATAATGCCTGTCTCATGGCTACCAATGAATTCAGGGTGACCGCTAATGATTACATTGGCCATGATATACTGGCCCTTACCATTAACCTTCAACCTACGACTTAGAACCTCTGTGGTTATACTGGAGTTCTTGCCAAATCATGGTGGCAACTGTATATCTTGGTCTGTTAGACAACTACATAATGTGGGAACGTTTGTTGCAGAGTTGCCTAGAGATATCATGGAGGGCCTGGGAACATTTGGTTGTAGCAAAATTGAAAAGTGGCTCAAGGATTTAGCTGCTAAAACTGGAGCCTGCCCTAGGGGACCTTTTGCTTCCTGTATTAACTCAACAAATAAATGTGACCTTAGTATTCACGATGCCAACAGAGCAATGCATAGGAAACTAAGAGTATCACGAGGTGACCAGTGTCCGATGCCCGAATTGATTAGTAGGGTGAAGCTAACTAAGAACAGCTACAGGTGTTGGCTTAAGCATTAGAAGTGCTTGATTCTTAATGATCAATGGAAAAGTATGATCACAGTACTGCGAAGTGGCATACCTAGGAACATATGGGCCGCCCTACCAGAGCCAAGGGGCATCATAGAGTTAACATTTTGAATCCTATTCAGGAAGATATATTGATCAGCCACTTAAGTGACAAAGGAGCTCCCTTGATAGAGGTGTTCCCCCTCAATATATGATGGGTGGCTGGCCACTTGTAATAGAGGTAAAGGAGATTAAAATCATTATTGGGAAGCTTAAGAACATGCGGTCCCCTGTGCCGAACGGTCTGGCGAATGTTGTCTTAAAACAAAACCCTAGGACGTGGGCCAGAATACTTAAAACCCTAAATGATAGGTTGTGCCATGCACAGGTGATTCCAACTTCGTGGCAGCAGGCTGTGCTTGTGCCGGTCTATAAAAAAGGGGGCTCCTCCTTGCCAGAAAACTATGGTCTACTGTCACTATTGGATGTCACTGGAATATTCTTTGCCACATTTGTCCTGAAGGCCTTGCAGAACTGGGTTGAAAAGACTCAATTGTTACATCTAACGTAAACTGGATTTCGCCCAGGTTTCAGTACTGTACACAATTTGAGGATTGTGGACGTATTGTTCTATAGAGCATCTGCCCTTCGGGGTCCACATTGTATGCCATCTCTGTGGACCTCTGGGCGGCCTTTGATGCTGGAAATGGAAAATTATATATGGGCGTCCTTGGTGGCTCCTGAATGTCTTAAAAGGTCTCCAGTTTGACACGCAAGCACGTGTGCACCTAGTCGACCAGGGGTACATGACTAATTGGATCAGGATCCTTAGGGTGGTCAAGCAGGGCTGTACCCTGGCCCCACTTTTGTATGATATATTCATGGCAGACCCCCCTCTGTGTTTCAATCTAGGGGTTGGGTGTTTTCCAAGAATCAGCGATTGTTTGCTATAGTGTATGTTATACGCTGATGACCTGGTGATTTTCAACCACACATACAGGGGTGCACGAGCCATGTTTGACTTTTTAGTGGAATATGAAAATGAAAACGAGTTTACAATTAATATAGGAAAAACAAAGGTATTGGTGGTTGTGCCTGAAAAAAGGTCAAGTACCAGAGTTTTTAAACTAGCCTGGGGACACTAGAATATGTGGAGTTCTACCCATACTTGGGCCTGGATATGAGCGCTAATAGGTCATATTTCCACATAAATTAGGCCAATCAATAAAGGCTCGTTGTCTGACCCACTTGGTAGGAAAATGTGCAAATCAAATGGCCGGCTATTCCCAGGAAGGGATAATTAACATATTCACCCAGTGTTTTTGCCCCATGGTTCTATATGGCCTTGAGGCTCTAGCCATGCAAGATCTTAAATGGTTGAACACCATCGAGGGATATTTCTGGAAACAAATATTAAAATTGCACCCATTGACTCCAATCGAGTACCTCAGATTGGATTTGGGGCTGGTCTCCCTGAAGGGACAATTGCTGGCATGGCAAGGGTGCCTTCATATAAAAAACTACTCTCAACCTAAATGCCAGCTACTGGCTTTGTTGGGGCACTAAATTGAATTTGCCCCAGGTGCAGTGAAGTGGAATTCGACAGCATGATTACCAGGTTGTATGAAAGCATTGGCTTTGTCGTATATGTAAAGTCCTGGGGGCTCTGAAAACTGCAAAACATTTATCGCTTGGCCCGGCATGCATGACCATACTGGGCAGTTTTGTACATTACTATGACCCCATAAAATAGGTGGATGTTTGGAATTACTGCCTCAATACAGAGTCTGAAAGAGTGCAAATTGCATTATAGCGATTATGGCGTGGTATTGTAAACACGTTATTTAACTCTAATGAATAGTGGATTGAGTAACACATTCTTATTTGAAATGCTTAAACGCTGGTAGGTTTAAATCAATTACATTTGACTAGCTGACTTATGTTTGGATTGTAATTGATGTGACTGATTTTCTCAGTGTTTGCAAAAGTTCTTTTGACTAAATATAAATAAAGAAACTGCATAAAGATAAAAATGAGTGGTGCTGATTCTGGCTCCACTGCATATGTCAGGAACCAAGAAGCTCTCCCTGCTGCTGGTTCCTGTCCGCATGGAGCATAGGACTGTAGGTCTGGAAAAGAGCATTCAGTCTGGAGCAGGTCAGGAAACAGGTAGCAGTACATGCATGCAATGTATCAGATAGTTTGCTATATGTGTATGCATGCATGTACGCATGTGTGCATTCGTGGAAGAGTGTGTCTCTGTGAGCATTAAAAATGGCATAATCAAGTAAGATAACCAATCATGCGAGTTACTGAAGTTTCGCGGTCAGGCACATTAGCTGACATATTGGGCAGGATTGAAGAGGGAGTGAGATCACAAATCTGTTCTCTTCAAAATGAAACTCTGTAATAGGATGTATGTGGGGCTCTGTAAAATGATACTTCATAATAATAATAATAATAATAATAATAATAATAATAATAATAATACCTATTATTTGTATTGTTATGATGTATTTCTATAGAGCAAACCTAGCTTTGGAGCACCAGAGTGCTGTACAGGTCATAGAGTTGAACTTTACAGGTGTTGGTATTCACAAGCTAGCCAGAATTTAGGTTACACCAAGGTGTTGCTGGAAAAGTCATGAAGAGGACTTGGAGTAGTCAGGTGGAAGGCATTTTGAAAACGGGGTGAGAGGGATGAAGTTACGTGTAAGACTATAATGCTGATTTTACAAAAGGTTATTGGGATCAAAAGTTGTTCAGAATTATTGGCCATATTAACTCCAAATGCAGTGTCCAGCTAAGTACACAGAGGTTTGGACTGACGTTTTTTAAGGGACTCAAGATGTGTTGATGGAAGACAAATTGAGTATCTAGATGACTTTGCCCCGGCCAGTCCAGAAGGAAGTAGAACACAGGACAGGTGTAGTGAAAAAGTGGAGGAGGAGGACAGATGAGGAAACATATTTGAATGGTCAGATCAGGAGTCTATGATCCAGAGAAGGTTTGTACCATGGGGAGAATGTAAAATGTGGGTGGATGGAGGGGACCTGGAAGGACGCTGGGAAGGAGATGAGGTTGAGCAATGCACAATGTACACGGGCAGAGGTGGCAAAAGTGAAGTCCTCTAGTGGGAAGAGGATTTAGAGCACTGGAGGGAGGATGGAGAAGAAGAAAAGAAGAGAGAGGAAGATGTATAATAATAATAATAATAATAATAATAATAATAATAATAATAATAATAATAATAATAATAATAATAATAATAACAATAATAATAATACACGCCTATATAGCACTACAAACCCAAACTGCTTATTATTATCCACTGTGTGTGGTGCTCATTCATCAACTTCAGAAGAATGAAAGGCTTAGTTTGGCGTGTCGGGATTCAAAACTGCGTCGGCAAGCTCTGCACGGATGTCAAAGCGAGCACTCTACTTGCTGTGCTTTCTGACCGCTTATGATTGTTGGAATGAGAAGGCAACATGACGTATGGAGAGTGATCTCTTAAAATGAAAGGAAAAAGCTATATGAGCCTCTGGTAGGTCATGTGAGAATGTACATTTCCAAGGAGGTGAAAAATTCCAAGGAGAAAATAAACATGTTAGGAAAGCAAGCAAAAGAGACATGAATGGGCAGGAACACTAACACAGGTACAAGCTTGCACAAGAGACAGTAGGATGGGCCATCCACAATATACCAATATTAGCAGATAAATTGTGCATGGTACAGTACCATGTACTTTGACTGCCAGTGGAGGAAATGATCAAATGGATGTATTAGTGGAGATGCCATGCCTTTGACAATGGCTAAATTCCTAAATGAGAAAGGTTATACATTTGTTGAAATGGAAGGGTTGGGGGTAGCATATTTCCCATTATATTAGAAACATTTTTAAAAGGCTAATATGGAGTTGGGAGTACATAATAATGCATGTTTGGTGGAGTTGATTTACTGAGAGCAGAATGGCTTATTTTGCTAAGATGCAATTGTGGAAGTCAATGGACAAATGAATAGTGACCATGGTCCTGCTATGACAAGCCATAATGTGTGTGAAAGTAACAAAACTTAACACATACCACTGATTTGGTGTATGGCAAAACAGTTCACCATGATTTGGACACAACATATTTTACATTTGGGGAGTAATAAAGATAGTACAGAATTGCACATTGTTAGAAATCCAAAACCTATGAAGCCATACAGTGTGCCACAGAGAGTGTTGCATCCATTACAGACACTATTAAGCGGGAGTTGGCAATAACAGGACCACGTTTTATCCCTAATTTGAGCTATAAATAGGAAAGATAGGGGTGCATCTTAGTGACAGATTATGAGGAGTTGAACAAAGTATTTACCCCCACCACTCAATTGGTTGCAATATTACCATTGAGGTGCTGGCAGGCAGTGAAACTTCATAAGGTGGACTGCACAGTGGTTGTCGGAAGCAGACTCCTCTGGGTTGCAGTGGAGGCATGGCTTGACATGCTCGACATGCACTAAGATTCTTTCCTTGCTGTGGTGAGCGGGAGGGGAGAGCGAGCAAGCAGGACAAAACCAGTGTGCCGAGATTAAGAGTAGGTGGTGGGACGAGCTTAGTGGTTTTGAGGAAGCGGAGTACATAACATCCACAGGTGCCAGTAGCTCTATCTTGTGAATCAGTCTTGTGAAACCATGGGGCTGCATCCCTGTGATAGAGGAGCTATCGCGAGGCAACACCTCAGGGAGTACAGAACACGTGTGGTGTCTGGGCTGCAACGACTTGAATGAACAGGAGAAGCGGCTCTACACTGCCACCTTGCACTGCCTTCTTGCTCTTCCCTGCTCTGCTGCTCTTTTTTCTAGTTTTATTTAACCACAGTGTTGTTTATGGAGATGGGGATTCACTGTTGAATAACAGTGGAGTGATATCCTTCAGCCTTTAGTCCTGATCTGGACAGGTTCCCCTTGAGGTTGATCCACTAACTTCCCCATCCATATATCACCCTGATGTCTTCTCTACACTGATGGCTGCCCCCCTTATCCTCTTACATTGCAGCATTGCATCTGTAAAGCAGTATTGTGTTCATGCAGCCCCCTGAGGATTACCTGCAGACTGTGCTCTCACTGAGTAAGTGAAAATGATGAGGGTGCAGATTTGTTTGCTGCAGTCTCTATTCCCTTAGTGGTATTTAATTGTTTCAATCGTGCAATTCTCTGTAATCTCTCGAGAGAATTACCAGTACTGTGATAGGCACAGATTGAGAATACCTATGAATGGCCTATAGAGGAAAGCACAAGCTAAAGGTGTTCCAGGTGTTGCTCCCTTACCCAAAGAGGTCAGTGATTCAGGAACATCAGATAATTCACAAGCAAATATTGAAACTAACTTGTTTTAAAAAGCACAGTTTGGAAATCAGACAGATATGACAGTCTGAGTTGTGTGAATGGTCAGACATGTGAGGCAGACAACTGTGTAAAGATTTTTCATAAGATGCCAGTTTATGAAGTCAAAAGGTTTGATAAATGCCTCCCTATCCCTACCCTGATTAGGCTTTCCCTGCCTATCAAAATAAACTCGAGGAAACACTCTAACTAAAGCATTCTGTCCCTCACACGTGTACGCACAACACATATGGCAATTCAGATACAACAGAAATCACAGTTATGTTCAAATTCTGGAAACTGTTTCTCTTTTTAACCTGGGTGAATTCATCTTTAGATTCAAACGGGATTTCTATCAACAGTCAAAAAGAAAAAGGAAATCCTGTCTTGCAACAAACGTCCCAATAAAGTTCCTATTACACCAGCAAGTCCCTCACTTGGACTTGACCAACAGTTCAAAATGTTCAACAAGTCCAGTGTTTCTCCACTTGTGGTAGAGAGTTCCACACAACTGCTTCTCATCAAATAAGCAGACTTCCACAGTGCATTAGTGTCAACACAAATGCTTCTATCAATATGATTCTGCAAAAGTTCACAATGCACTTGCATCAGCAATATTGATTTGTCAGGATGATTCTGCAACAGTTCACAATGCACCTGGTGACCTTGTCACCTCTTCTTCTTTAATGTTTTAACCACACCAAAGTACTTCAGCACTGTTCACCTGGTCCACTCACCAGCAAGGTCTAAAACTACAAGGTCCCTTGCCCTGATGTACTTGCCTGCCTGGACTAATTAGACTACTAATACTACTAGTAGTACTTCTGTGGTACCGTTCTACTTCAAATAACTTATAAGGTCTTTTGACTTACCACAACATCCGCTTTAACTCCTTTTTCTAGGAAAAAAGGATACACATTTGTGCTGTTTGGCTCACCCTTGTGATTTCCACATGCAATTCAGGTTATACAACTCTCCTCCTGAATACTATCTGTCAGAAGGGAAGCTTTCCAGCCAACCCTGCTTCGCATTCTTGGATTAACCAAGGGATGGCAATGAGTTTCTCTCACTCTTGCTATTCTTACGCTTAGGCAATGTCTGTTTAGGTCAGTTGTCTCTGTTGCTTCTTTTTCCCCTGACAATAGGTTGTAGATGCCACTTGCTTCTTAATTGCCATCTTGTGGCTTTGCAATGTTGGTTCTTTTGTACTTGTTTTACTATTGCCGCCTGTTGGCTTTGGCAATAGTTGTTGGTATTGGCTTCTAATGATATTGCACCCTCCTGTTTGCTATTATTCAGACCTCTCCAAACACACTGACACCTTGCTGGCCTGTTTGCCAAGTTATTTTGCTGCCACGCTCTCCTATTCGTATCAGCATGGCTTTTAAAATAGCTATTTTTTTGCTTTACATCAGTTTGCTATTCAAAACACACATGGTTCTGGAGCTTTACACGTTTTAGACCAGTCTGGAATTCAACATACCTGGACCTGGCCAGCGGCCGATGGCGAAGGACTCTGGGATCACAATATGTAAGTGAACTCAACGGGGCTGGAGTGCGTGCCCGGTCGCTTTGCTGCTTCCGGGTCTTCTGCTGCTTCTGCACTGCTTGGCCTGGAAAACAACTTCTCCCTGGTTCGATGGCCCCCACCGGTTGGAAAACGAGCTCTCCTTGCTCCAGAGTCTCTCTGGTGCTCATTTGCCACCAGAGCACGACTTACTAAGGAGAAGGCTTGTCAACTTCACGCTTCCCACAACATGACCTCTTCAGCTACGGCGTTCAAGGAGAAAGCTTCCAAACACCACGCTTCCCACTGTGTGACCTCTGCAATCAAAGTCTCTGAAGGTAGAGACCCTCTCAGAACTAGCAATTTGGCAAACAACGGTAGGTCCAGAGTCTCTGCTCTCTTTCAGCTGCAACTTTAATATGGAGCTATGACAAACACTCCACCTCCTACTACTTCTGCCACTTCTTCTCCTTCTCATGACCTGCACGTTTTAAGCCTCCCAAATGTCCCTCAGGTGTGGGTCAATAACCTTATTAGGCTGCAACTTGTAGTATCATGCCTCTACATCCCTCTTCTTCCTCCCAGTACTTTGGGCATTGTGGGACTTGAAGTGCCCAGTGTTACCATTTCTTCTTTTAAAGGGAATATTGTGTACTACTTTCTATCACTCCTTACTTACATCGTCTTAGTGAGTAGTCTATGGATTTCATGAGTGATTTGTCTTCACAGGGGAATTGAAGTGTTTAGAATATGAGATGTTGATATTTGCAGACTCACATTCAACATTCCCTTGTTGATTACGGGAGTTTTCATCACTATAAATGTGAGTGACTTTGGAAGGGTGATTCCCATATAAAAGATTGGTTATAATAGTTTTCACCAATATCAAGATCATTAACTTTGGGAAAGACAATCTACCTCCAACAGCAAGCCATTACATATTCCGGCATCACTGACATTTCTTCTTCTTAGGAAGACAAATACTGCATCTCCCAACTGAGCCCTCCTGCACCCATGGCGCTCTTCCCCTCCCAGGTGATCCTGTTGGCTAATACCACCCACAGGGTCAGGATCAGGTAGTACCCGCTCTTCTTTAGCCATTTGGAAGGAAACTTTAAGTAGGGTCTTAGGGAGGATTCTTCAATATTCATCACAGCTGACGAGAGTAAATGTGTTACCATTTGATAAAGAACTTCTGATGGCAGCAAATACCAATAGAATGGATATGGACTTGTGGATTATGGCATACAGAGAGATCCAACCCTCTTTAATTGCTTACAATACAAAAGAGGATAGTGTAATGCTGAGTGAACGCTGTAAGGCACAGATCATTCTAGGTTATAGATCCCAATCTCTATTCTGTAATGACTCTCAATATTGTGAGTCGTCACTATTTGCATACAATCCTTTGCAAGAAGTGCAGATCTCACTTAAACTTCCAGACTTGCCTGGCCCAAACTAACCTATATCTCACTCTTCACTCTTTGTTTTTAACTTTGCACTGACGTCTTTAGTGACATTGTATGAAAACATTCAGATTAACATTAAGGAACAAAACCTATAATTTTAAAAAAAAAATGAATAATAAGATGGCCCTCATTGAAGGCTATATTAATACTAAAACAAACAACTTGGAGGCACTATCAGTGGAATTAATGGTGCCTCAGACTGATGAGGATTTAATAGTAACTGAAGAAACACCTAAAAAATGGCAAAAATGATTGTTCTATTGTATCGATCCATCCACTGTATCAAACCTCACCAGATCAAATGAAGGGACTAGTGAACACTAAAAATAAAAATAGTGTGAAAATATTAAGAACTGTCCTTCTAGAAGTAATTCAGACTCATGAAAGTTCCTAAGAGAAGGCAGAGATACACATAAACTAATGTAAACCAACAGAAAAGATCTATGGCAAGGAAAGGGAAAATAAAAAAAATGAGCAGTAAAATCACATGAATGTCAACCCCATTTTGAGGGGTAAGCAGGGACCAATGTCTCAGGCTGGAAGCTAAACTGATAGTCTGTTGCAAGCCTTTGACAAGCAGAAGAAAAAAATTCAATATTAAACATGCTAGACATTTTAACATATTCTGTGGATGATCATGGCTCAAACAAACTGGCGATCAATAGGGAAAAATCTAGTGCTAAAAGCTGATGAAAGTGCCTGCTCTAATTTCATGACCTTGGAAGACAAATGGCTGCGTTCTAGAAGGATCAACAACCACCAAGATAAAGAAAGGATAAATGTGGAGGGGACAGGGCACCAATCAATGAAAGAGACAAAAGAGGATTTTGGGGAAAAATATCAACCCACTAGAAGATATGCTGAGGATAGTGCTTTAGAGAAATGCTTCTCTGTGGGATTGGAACATATTTTTAAATGTAATTGTCCGATGCTACTGTAACAATGCAATATTTTCCAGGTACTACATGAGATTCCATGTCTAAGAAATATAATGACGAAAGCCATAGATCTTGTGACATACCTCAAAGATGAGAGAACAGATGTGGTCAAAATATCTTTTATTTTGGCCAACATAATGCACATCTTGTAGGAAGGAGCCTCTATGATAGCTATGCTGGCATATGAGATTTATTATATCGACGATATGCATATAGTGGAAAAATCACTGCAGGAACAAGTAATTTATGCACGCATAAAAGTAGGCGGTACATGAAAGGTATTTTGCTCCACGGGATCCAATTGAAAGTTCTTTTTTCCAGATACAAACCACCTAGAAGGGCAAATGGATAATAAAGACTGGGCTGGGATGGCAAGAGCACTTATGACTAAAGGAAATAATCCTTTTATTTAATGAAAGAGAAATAGCCATGCCCTAAATATCCTATCCTGGAACTCCCGCAGCCATAGTAAACTTTTTAATCGATATCTTGAGTCCTTGTGTTTTACTAAATTTGATATTATATGTTTACAGAAAACATGGCTGAGGGAATGTCCTGTTATGGATTATGACATTCTTCAAAACCTGGCACAGAAGGGGCAATTGGGACACACTTTTAGTGGTCTACCCACTGCAATACGTAAAAATCGTAATATTCTGTATCAACACATAGTTCTTCCATACAAAGATATCTTAGTACTTAGCTTAACTTGGGCTGAAAAGGGGGGTTTTAAGAAAATGTATGCCTTTTGTAAGACTATACGTGATATTCTTTTGGATTGACATGTTTCAAATCCCCCTATGGTGCTTGTAATGGTGATTAAAACTGTAATTGCATGAGAAATTAGGTTGTAGTAGGGGTCATGTTGCTGAGTCAAATGCAGTGCAGGATAGAGTTACTGACTGGAATACTATGATCCATGTTTGGAACATGTTCAGATTTAATGGAAACATAATTGGGTATATTCCTGCCGATATTCCCAGTGGTACGACAATTGTTCCTCCATTTTAGATTACATCTTCACCTCTACACTACTTTTTCATGGTTGTGCAGTTTTTGAGGTGATGGATGTTCATGCAAGTGACCACCCTCTACTAACTTGTTCTATTGAGATAAATATTGACTGGCATCAAGTCGCTCCACTGTATAGTAATAATGACCTCAAAACTGGAATAGTGCAAATAAGCTAGAATGAGACAGCAGTGAGGCGCTTTAAAAATAGGATGAATAATATTGTAATAAGTTTGAATGAGGTTGGTTTAGCAGCATTATTATACCCTTTTGAATTTGTAGCCCCAGTGAGAAAAGAGGCAGACAAAAGTGCTGCTATACAGGCCTAATTCTAGTCAAAATAAGAATCATGTTTTTTTTTTTATATACAGATGGTAGAAAAAAGGAAATGTCTTAGGAAAGAAATCAGATACAGTAAAACATGTCTCAACAGTGATACAAAGAAGATTCAGATAGTTACAAGAACTTGATTAAATGGTATAAAGACCAATTTATAGAGCAAGATTCAGAAATACATTCACACAATTCTACCAAATAAATAAATAAAACAGTTTGGACTTTATAATCTCAGGAAATTAGAAATATAGTAGTCTGGTAAATGCTATATCTGAAGATGTCTGGTCCCCATTTAAAGCAGTAGCATATGCTAGTCTTCCTAAAGGGTCACATGGTCAAATGGTCGAACATTGCTATGTTTGGCCTTTATAGTTTGACCTAGAGGAGTAACTAGGGCTAATTAATGTATCCAACAAAACTCAAGCTCCTTGACCCTATGGCCTTGCCAATATTAAATTGAAAGGTGATCGTGAGATGTGGGCGACAACACTGTGTACATTGTTTGAGCATATTTTGGCTTTTTAAACCTTTCCCGCCTCATGGAACACAACAAAAGTATATCCAACTGTTAAACAGAGTGACAGGAATAAGCATGTCAACTATAGCCCTATTGCACTTCTGGATGTGTCAAGTAAAATCTATGAATCCTTAGGGTTGGAAAGATTGAATATGTGGTATGAATTCTCCAGACACATTGACACAAATGAGGCAGACTTTTAGAACCATTTGGGAATGTCCATAAATGGGTTTATAATTAATTTCACCCAAGAGGAAACCTTTCGGAACAATAAACCAATTTATTGAGCAGTGAGCGATTTTAATATTTCGTTCGACCAAGTTAATAGGAAAGAGGAAATTATTGCTCCTGCAGCACTGTCCGCTTTTCATAGTGGACATCTTAAATAAGCTCCCCAAAAATGCACAGGTCCAGACCAGGTTGGATTCAAAGGGGTCCCTCATCTCTCTTATGAGAACTTTTAGTGGCATTAGGCAGGGGTACGTGATGGCTACATCTCTGTGCAGCCTGTATAAGGCAGAAATAGGAGAAGGCTTTGAGGGAAATCAGTTGCCCCCCCCCCTCTCATGAAATTCAATATCTGGCATGTGTGGACAATTATGTATTGCTAAACCAGACTCCAGTGGGCCGCCATGCCTCTCTTAACTGCTTCAATTATTTTGCAAATGAGCTGGATCTCAGAATTAATGCACATAAGACAAAAATATTAATTTTGTCAGGTGTCAGAAGCCAGCTAAAACCAACTATACTAGGTTTCGCGGGAAAGACCTAGTAGCGAAGGTGAATTCATGGAAATATTTGGGATTTCAGTTACATTATAAATGTTTTTTTTAAATCTAAGATACATTAATTGAATCCCAAAATGGTGTCGTTAACAGCATACATGAAATAAACAAAAATAAAAACAAAGATAATCCCCTCGGTAATTGTTGGGACTCAATTTGGAGATGCACACTTTCGCTGTTTGAAAGTGAAAGCCAAACTATTGAGAAGCACTTTAGGAATTCCTATGTGTGCTCCAAAATCTTTAATTAGATACAAGCTTGCTCTTATTTCAATTAAACCAATGGCCAAATGGAGGTGCTTTGCCTTATATAGGAACAGTGTAGTTCTGCCCAGAATTCCCTCTACTTAGATCTTCATGAAATGGAGACTAAAAGGAATTGTCCAGCTCTGAATGACTGGATTGCAAGTACTTTTGCTCTTTTTTAAATAAAATTATTGGATCAAAGGAGGATTTAATTCCTCCTCTGCAACTCATTAAAAAAAATATACTAGAAACAGGGCTGGATTAAAAAATCTGCGAAGAAAAATAGATTCAATTTCTATTCAGAATTAAATTATGATACTTAAAATATTACGAGTTACCTCAATATATGAAATAATATTTGCATACATATCACAGGAAAATATTAATGTGATTAAGATTGAATTTACTCCACACCCTAGACAAAATTGGCCACTTCACCTCAGCAAATTCAGGTTCAGATACTCTGGGGAAGAAAGAAAAACCCTGAGACACCTTTTAATTGAATGTCCAAATGTTTTAACACATCGAGATTAGTACTTCTAGCAGTTTGTTCACAATGATAATTCCCTGCGTTCTGGGATGGGATACTTAATGGTAATAACAATCGTCTATCAATTGCTGCTACTCAGTAAATCAGATTTTATTTGAAGGGTGATCAGGTTAGGCTGATAGGGACTAGGAATGGTAATGTGATGAATTGATGAATTTTATATTTATGTAATGAATTTGTAAATGATACTTTCCTTTTAATGAATACTTAGAAAAACCCTTTATTCCTCTTCCTTTCCGTCCTAGACAATGAAATATGAATTGTGAAATGTTTAATATTTTTGTGACACATATGACATTAACACATTTTGTAAAGGTTTTATTAAACCATATACAAATAAACAAAATAAAAATGATTGCCAGAAATGCTTGTTTGGGTGACTCCTGGATGCAATACTGTTACAGAGCTTGATGTCAAAAACGGTTTCTGAGCTTGTCCCTTTGACAAAGACAATCAGAAATACACCAGCTGACATTATGATTTGTTGAAAGAATTTGCAGGAGCATTTGTTTCATTAAAGGTGGTTTGAAATGTAACACTGCAAACATTCAATGGAAAAAAGGATCACCTTATTTGGGCATATATTTATAAACTAAGGTTTGAAAACATTGACAAAGACAAACTTCAGTTTATAGTGGTATTGCTGATTTCCATGGCTCATATCGGTATTTTAGGATTTCTAGAACATTCACCCTATATCTTTTATAAAATGGAGAACCCTACGTATGATTATTTGAGGCAGAATCGACTCCACGGGGCGTGGAGGGATCATTCCCACACATTTGTACAGTTGAGGAATTCCTTACACACGCCATTGAATATTGAGACATGTGGCAGGGCCAGGGGCTTCTGAATGAAGGAGTGATGGGCACCACTCTTCAGCTAATGCAATATACCTAACATTCTATGCACAGTGTGTAGAATACATTTAAACAATTCAAAGGTGCAAGCCCACAACATCACCCTACCACAGAATGATGTGAAATGACACTGTTGATGAAAGACCGGGGGGGATAAACCTTGGTGACGGCTGCACATTTGACAATATATGACTATAGTGTCAAAAGAATAACTGAGTTACAGCAAACAGTCGCAGGTGCAATTAACAAAAAATGATGGAAAAGGTATTTAATCGATGTACAGGCAAGCGACAATGGCCAATGCATTTCGAACCCAAATTGGTCCTTCGTCAGGGTGAGATCTGACATGTAATATAAAAGAAAAAAAAAAACAATGAACGCTGGAGCATCCTGCAATCTGCTAAAAAACTGAGAAGTGCCAGAAGACTTGTTAGGTCACAGTCAAGGTTGCTGAATTTATGTATTGGTAGCAGTATGTTTGTCTATTAGGAGAGTGAAGCTGCATGAATATTTGCAGATGTGGTCAACATTGTACTGCACACCAATGTTTCAATTCAGCAATTTTGACCATGCAGCCTTCACTGAGGGTTATCCCCCCGGTCCTTCCCCAACAGGGTTTGTGGCTTGACCCTGTAAGGGGGGCCAATGGAACTCTCGACGAGACCAGCATAGAGGGCAAGAGCCCTCTCACCTTTACTAGTGTTGTGCATCACACTAGCTGCAGGAGCAGCTGGATCTACTCACACACACACCATTGCGTTCCATACACCAGCAAGGTGAGATTAGCCATTTACCTCCACGCCTGAAAACCTTCTGATCCATTTACCAGCACACTGACCCGATGACACGGATCATCAGCAGAATTATTTCAGCACTCCAAACCCGATGCCTGCCTCAAAATGGCTGCCCAACCCACAATGGAGGCCAGCATGGCATTGCTTATTTAAACCACGCACTTCCGCTGGCAGGCGGATGCTGGCCCATATCCTCAAAAGCCCAACGAGATAAGGCCCTGTTGGCACCCGTGTTAGCACACCTGAGCAAAAGGACTCTATTCCTATGACCAGGGCCCACCTGGTAAGCATTACCTGTCCAACAAACTTTAGCCTCTATGATTATTTTGTAAAATTGCCTCAAGTTTATCTATTTGTGCCCGGCGCCTCTCTTTCCCAACATTATTATTGCACCCAAGAAAAAACACTGTCCATCCCAATATCCCTGGCATGTATCACACTGTTCATTACATTGTTCCGTATTCCTCTAGCTACCCTTTGGGAGGTACTGCCACCCCTTGGTCACTGCCATATATCAACCCTCTTGAAACATCTGTGCCTAATATTTTAACATTCTAGCACAATACACAGGCATCAACAGTATAACACAGCCATTCCGGTAGTGTCCGCCATAGTTCAAGGATTACCAATTGGTGGCCATTATTGACCCCGCGATCGCTAATCCGTCCACATTGGCATATTAATAACTCATCCCCCTTAGCACCTACACGCATATGAATGCTAACTGCCTAGCGAGCCAAAGTATTGATCACTAACACATGGATAGTCTCATCCTAACAATTCACTGCTAAATAATCCACACAACGGTTGCATCAGATGCCATGTCTAGTCTACTGCCCTCTATACTCTAGTGGCCCACTGTTTGCCCATGGACACTGCTTGCCCTACTGCACCTCACCTGGCCTGCCCTGTTGCTTGTCTACTGCTTCTTGCCTGGCACAGCGGGCTATTGCATCTTGCCTGTCTAGCAGACTATCTTGCCTCTTGCATTTTGCCCACCCAGCGGTCTATTATTTGCCTTTTGCATTTTGCCTGTCTAGTGGTTTATTATTTGCCCATTGCATTTTTGCCTGTCTAGCACACTATTATTTGCCTTTGCATTTTTTCCTGTCTAGTGGTTTATCATTTACCCATTGCATCTTGCCTGTCTAGCACACTATTATTTGCCTTTGCTTTTTTTGCCTGTCTAGAGGTCTATCATTTGCCCATTGCATGTTGCCTGCCCTGCAGACTATTATTTACCTTTACATTTTGCCTGTCTAATGGCCTATGATTTGCCCATTGCATGTTGCCTGCCCTGCATACTATTATTTGCCTTTGCATTTTGCCTATCTTGCGGCCTATTGTTTGCCTGCCTAGTGGCCCTTTGCTTGCCTAGTGCATTTCTGATTGCCTATTACCCACTATCAGCCTACTGATTTTTGCCTGGTCGAGTGACCCTGTGTCTGCCCACTGCATCGTGCCTGACCCAGCAGCCTTTTGTCTGCCTATGACAGCCCACTTGGCCTAGTTGCACAATAGTGACTCATTGTATCCTGCCAGCCTGCAAGTCCTTATCTATCCCATATTAAAACCCTAGCTCAGTTCAACCAGCTGCCCAGCCACTAGTCAGGGCCAATTTAAGAAGAGTAACACTCACAATGGCCACTATTCTACCGCTATTCCATAACATATCACCTTCCAACCTCCCATCTGCCATACTGCACCTAGTGTTGCCTGTCATAACGACCACAATCACCCCCTTCCTTCAATCACTCCTGTCACCTGCAGAATGGATAACCAAATTTGCCACCCCTCCTACGCCACTTATTCCTTGCCCCACTCATTTCAGAAACGCAAGACTAGGTTCTCACTTAAGCCTCAAGTCTATGTCCCTTAGGACATGCATTTTGCACACTAGGCACACTAGGGACAACAACCTGCTGCTTCCAGCTGCACATATCGACACACTCAATAGCTACAGCCTCTCCACATCATCTGATCTCCCCCTAGAAGACTTAGCCTTGACTGCCATCAATCATGGGCGCTCTCATTCACGTGCGTTCTTTAGTGGCACACGCCCCTGATATCGGTGACCTGATCACTTCCAATCACCTTGACTTCCTTGCATAAAAATAATCTGCATAGTGGAAATGTTCTATGAACATGTATGCAGAACTTCATGTTACTATTCCCACTGATTTAGTACTGTTCCATGATAATAACTGACCATATCAGTCCTATGCACATGACTATTTTTATGATGATATTTTAGAATAAACTTTGTTTTAACAGCTTTATTGTTGTGACAGTGTGATCATATACAGCTAATGGAAACATTCCTTAGCAACCTGTAGTTCTTTGTCAACATTACCTTAGCATCAAAGGGAGGGGTAGCTTTGACTCAATCTTCCCCATATTTACATTGATTCCACCCTCCTGTGCCAGGCCCCCCGTCAACAAAAAATAGGGTACCTGCCCATCTCTTTATGATTGTCAGTCATCCATGAGGTCGTTGAAAGAGAGTCTGGGTAGCAAAGTTAATGATCTTGTCAAGAGGACAGAAAGAAAAGTTGTGGGGACCAAAGGGGATGATGACACAGTAGTCAATTTTAGAAAAGACAAGAGTGGTTAAGAGATGTTTTGCAGTGTCTAAAGGAAGGAGGTGCCTGCTCTTCCTAATATTTAGGAGGTTGAGGTGAACTGCTGTTCCAGTTTTGGAGATGAAAGTAGAGAAGGTGTGAGAAGGGTCATAGCTGATGCCAATGATTTTAGCTGAAGAAGAGTAGGGGAGAGTATCAGTCAGGAACTGTATAGGCAAAGGAAGAGATGGTGTTTATTAATGCTCGGGCAGCTGCAACCTTGCCATTTGCCCGGATGTTATTCCCATTCCATGGCTGCCCACCATGTACAACCACAGAGAACCCAAGAGCCACATCTTACAGGAGTAACCTGCCCACGGCAAGGACCTGCAGCTGAGTTCTTACTGCCTGCGTCACAAGTTGAGCTGCAAGATTAAAGTTAAATCATCTGTGAGAGTTCTGCAAGCATTTCCACCAGGACCCATTTGACATATTCGAGTAGGATAACCTCCAAGATTTTATACATTTGGCTGGAAATGCTGTTTGTAATTCATAATTGAGTTGTGGACATTGGCCCCGTTCCCATATTTACTAATATTTTGTGAGCTTGGTGTAGTCTATTTGTTCTTCAAAATTACGTTTTAATTATATTTTGTGGGACATTCATGTGAACAGCTTACCTTGTCAAGCGTATCAAATCTGTCCCTGTCTTGTTTTCTGATGGTCCCTTCTTCTCTTTTTGTCTGTCCTGTGTTATTTATTATCATAATTTCTATTATTGTACCAATGCATTCATTTTGTGAAGTACCTTAGGGTAAAGTCCTACATCAGCACAACAAAACCACAATGATGGACATTGTTTAGAAAATGCTATCATTCAGGAGAATAAATTATAGTTTTGGGATGGAATCAGAAGGATGACCTGGCAGAGTTACGACTTTTTGGTTTGGTGTTAAATTGGAAGTACAAGTGTTTGTAAGGAGGTATTAAATAATGCAATGACAATTGTAAAGATGTGTAGGGATACAGATTATGTAGGTACACATGCTACACAGCATGTGTTAGATGGAATATAAGGACAAATCGAAAGATTTGGAAACCCGCGATGTGTACATGTTTGCTTGACCCTATGATATTACTTGCAAGGGAATATGGTTGGTGATGAACATGGAAAGGACCAGGAGAATACACATTTGACATGGAAAGCTTACCCTATGTTTATGAGAAGAGAGCTAATAGTGCCACAATGGAAAAGTCATTTGTTGGAGAGGCAATATCATGATGCATTGAAGGAACACATTCTTGGGACTTTGTAACATGGACAAGAAAGCAGCAGTATCAGTAGGAAAGAGAATCAGATTTTTTTTTGTTTTACTACAGCACACCAATATATCCTGCAGGTATGGTGAGTGAGGAGGAGGACACGAAAATGGTGGATCAAATGATGATAGTCACAGAATGTATTGGAGAGTTAGGACGATAGAATCAATATGTCACTGACAAAGATAAAGAGCAAAGAACAACTTGGGAGACAGTTGTATAGGTGAAGGGACAGAGAATCGGATCATTGCTATCGGGGGGGGGGGGGGGCACCGAAGACAGTGTTCAGTGTGTATTCTGCAATGGTAGTGATGACATGGGATCTCACTCTTTATACATTACCACAGGAATGTATGGCATTGGCAAAGATATGGTGGGAGAATATAGCAGACCTTTGATGGGTAGCCCCATATCGTGAATCGTAGAAAATGAAACGAAATAGCTGGGTGCAGAGACACCTCTTAATTTAGCAGATACTTGGATGAATACAATTGACATAACAAGGGTCAGTAGGATATTAAACATTGTGTTTAATGTAATGAAAAAAGGCAGTTCCAAAAATATGCATGACTTGTGCACAATACTACGACTTTCAGATTTAGTGGAAAATACATTTGATGAATCGGCACACACTAAGATGGAATGGTAGTCAATATTAAAACAAACAGATGTTTAATGCAGGAAAAGTGTTCAATAATACAAATGATAGAATGTTTAATTTAATAAAGTATGGAAATTGAAGCCAGTAGCACTGCAGGGAGTATTTTCACTGTATGTCCGGGCTTGGGGAATGGGACAGAGGGTTCTATGTTCATTCATCAACAGTGTTTTCTTTAATTAGATTTTTGCCAGCATTTTTTGGGGATAAAACTAATTGAAAATGAATTGTTTAATTTTTGGGGGATTCCTCCCACAACCTCCCTTATTAGGTTTACACTATTCCCGATCCCCCACCACTTATATACTTTCAACCACACCCCCCTATATTTTTTGATGAGTTTCTTCAGAAAAATAATCAGCAAAAACCCCATTGAAAAAAACATTGCTGTTGAATGAACGTTGTAAAGGCACAATGGTCAGTGTGAGCATTGGCCAGATGATGCAGGCTGATGTTGAATTGCTCCTGATGCCAGAGTTGTACTCTAATTTGATAGTATAGGGCAGCCAGGTTCCAAAATGGCCGGGACAGCCAGTACTAGCAACTGTGATAAGGCACTTGGGCATCAGAAGTGGCAATATAAGAATGTGCTGGAGATTCCCCCCAAACGTATAGCAATGGCAGTCAATAACTTGCTGAAATAACCTGGCTGTGAGAAGAGCGGTAAATTATGTTCATGCTATTGTGAACAAGATGAAGGAAACGACAAGGGATCTGAAACCTTTGTCTCACCAGGTGTGTTGTCCCATCAATGAGTGTCAGTATTGTGAGTGGTGAGGGATCATGCAAGCCATATTCCAAAACATCTGGAGATCCCCGGGTTCCATACTCCTGTCCTAGACACAAGGCTGCCACTTTTGGTGACACTCTCAAATTATATAATATACAGCAAAGAGTAAAATACTGTTGAAATTAACCATAAGAAGTTATTGCTTTGCAAGAGAGGACTATTAGCTAATCAAATTACATAATCCATTGATATGAATTTGATCCCAACATCATTCAGTGAACATCCTAGTGAATGTTGAATATATTAAATCTACCTAAATTTATGTAAAACCACAAGGCAGCCCTGGCATTACCGTCGGAAGCAGAGGTGAAGAACACTGTTACAAGCACATGCACTTCTGAAAGAGTATTGTGTTATCTTATATTCATCGATGGACCTGGTTTACAAATCCTTCCACATCACCTTCTATCTTTGTTACGTACACATGGTAGAGTCTCAGGGGAAAACTATGATGGTTGCTGTATTTTCCCCCCATAAGGTGAGTCCTCTCTTTGTTAAACAGATGTGTGCTAATAGAGTGACCTTAAATAATAGAACCGGGACATATGTCAATGCGTCTGCCTCACAAGAATGCTATCTAAGAATTGGCTAACCTGACCTCCTCTCTACATTCCTACTCCTCTCAACTCCTCCTGATTGATAATCACAACATTCATCTGGACTCTCCTGACTCCTCACGACCTTTCCGCATCCTATGTGACTCTCTCTCTCCTTCTCTGTCCTACCCTCTGGCTCCACGCACAACGTGGGACACATTTTGGATGCTCTCATCGCCACTGACATACATCTCTCTATCCCTCACACTACCTCTCTCTCTTGGACTGACCACTCTTTTCTCTCAACACACCTGAAGCTCTCCTTTCCTCTTGCATCATCACACCTGGCATGGCCACTCAGCTTCAAAGTCACCAGACCCATGAAAAAAGTGACAGTGGCTGTACTCTCCTACTTCCATTCCTGTGGCTGACGTCCACCCTGACACAGCCCTCGCTAACCTCAATCTCTCTATCTACAACATTCTTGATTCTCATGCCCCTGTCATGGGGTTCCGATTGAAGCCTTCCAAAAAGTGCAACTCTTGGTACGACTCGATTTGGCTGCCATTATACGCAAGTGTAGGGCAGCTGAGCAGAAATTAAATTCATCGGGCGGCCCATCTGTCAAACTGGCCTGCTGCCTCCTTCAAAGGCAATATTGACCTTGCATCAGGTAAATGTTCCAGACCTTAGACATCAGACCTGTTTTTTTTTTTTTTCAAGAAAAGAGTCTTTATTCAAGCCTGCATCTCCGCAGCATCAAACACCACAGTCAAAGTCTGCCAGGAACTGGCCAATCCTGTAGCAGTCATTTCTTCTGTCCCACCCACCCAGGACCTTTCCTGGCCTTGGCTGTATACTTCATCACACAAACCCAAGATATCCTTTCCTCTCTCTTTCCCACACCGCAGCAGACACCAACACCGGAGCCTCCCTTGACCCCCTCCATTTCCACTGTCTTCTCTCTCACTCATCAAACCCCATGATGTCAACAGACAAGTTTGGTCTATGAAGTCCTCATCCAAACAGGTGGACCACTGCTCCTCCAAAACCATTAAAGACAATATTGACACCCTTGTCCCAGACTTGGCTGATCACTGTAATCTCTCCTTTTCCACTGGAATTTCCCTAACCGCTCTTAAGCACTTCCTTGTGCACCTGCTGCTCAAGAAACCCTATGCCGACCCCTCAATTCTGGAAAACTACTGCCCTATTTCTATCACTCCTTTCCTCTGCAGACTCCTTGAGAGGTTGGCTATCTTTCAGCTATCTCTCCACACTGAAGCTATTGGTTGCTTCCATGACCATCAGTCTGGTTTTAGAGCATCCAGAGGCATGGAAACTTTTCTTCTGAACACCCATGATGACCTGCTCTCAAATCTTGATACTAACACTCACTCTGTCATTCTCATTGACCTCTTCTCTGCCTTTGACATGGTCAACCACAAAATCCTGATTGCACGTCTCTGTGACAACCTGGGAATCACAGGTCAAGCTCTGGCATCATTAAACTCCTTTCTCTCCGACCGCCCATCCCAGGTGGAACTCGGAACCTTTCTTTCTACTATCACTCTCTCAACCTGCGGTGTGCCCCAGGGATCCAACCTATCGCCCTGGTACACAGAACTATCTTTCAGGCTACCCTCAGCTGCCTCCTTCTCCTCGCTCATATCTGACTGTCTGTCTGCTATTCATTCATGGTGTGCTGCAAACGATCTCTGTCTCAACACCAGTAAGACTAAGATCATTTGCATTGGGAAACCTGCTCCCACTTTCCCACTTTCACTGTGATCGGCCTCCCTTGGCTCTGTGCCTGCCCCCACCTGCCAAGCTAAAAACCTTGGGGTCAGCTCTGACTCCACTCTCTCCGTCTCCGCCCACATTTCAGACATCTCAAAAAAGTCTAACTATCAGCTACACCTCCTCAGAGGCACTCTACCTTTTCTCACTTTCCCCCAGCGGCTCACTGTGTCCAGAGCCCTGGTTCTCTCTAGGCTGGACTATTGCACCAGCCTCTTCCTCAACCTTCATGCTTCTGTCCTGTACCCTCTGCAACTTATCCAGAACAGAACCACAAGACTTATCCTTGGCCTCAAGGCCAGGGACCACATCTCTCTTTTGCTGAAATCCCTTCACTGGCTCCCTGTGACTGCAAGGATCAAGTTCAATACCCCCTGCTTTGTCCACAAGGCTTTCTGGGGCCAGGGTCCTACCTACCTGCAACAGTATCTACCTAAATACTGTCCTTCACGAGCCCTCTGCTCATCTTCCTACAACCTTTTTGTGAGTGTCCGAGCAGACATTTGGAGAGATATCCTTATCCTCAGCAGGTGCCTCCCTCTGGAATAGCCTTCCTGCCACCCTCCGTCTTGAACCTGATCTTCTTAAGTTCTAGAAACTCCTCAAGACCTTCCTCGTCTCCTCTTCCTTCTCTCTCCCTCTACCCTGCTAACCCAGCTCTTTGGTCTTTCCCTCTCTCCCTACTCTGCCTTACAGCTTTCTGACTGGCAGCTTGGTGTCCCTCAGAGTCTGAGAGGTTCCAGAAACCCCCACCAGTTCTCTCTTGCACTTGCCCCAGGACCCTGCACCCCACCCTCCCTCACTACACTTGAGAATTAACCCCAAGAAAGCAGCTCTCTCTGCAGTTACTCCAGTCTGCACTGACTGGGTGCACTTGGACCTCCCTCCCCCCCGATGACCGTCTGTGCACTTGCACAATCAAATGCACCGTGCCTGAAGATCGTCTGTCTGTTCTCCCTTGTCTTCACTTGGTAAAACTCAGAATTGCAAGGTGTCTCAGTGACTGTTGTTTTCCCCAGGCTCCCACCCTCGTGCTTTTTGAAACACTTGCCTGTGTATGGTCGCTTTATCAATAAACAATACCATACCATCCCTATCCTGTTTCAGCAAGGCAAGCGAGTTTTATTATTAAACTAGCATGCAGCCTTGACATTTTGTGAACAATTAAACAAACAGCTTTTGGATGGAAATGAATATAAAAACAGTTCATCTATTGAAATATATTGATAAACTGGTTACTAAGAATACAAACATGTGAGCCTATTGGCAGAAATATTGTTCAGTGGGCAAATATGTCAGTGAATAAACCGTTTCTAATATTGTGTGTTAAATTCAGACTTTACATGCTGGTTTGGCAGATATATGGCACGGTAACTCAATGCGTTGATCCTGGATAATATCAATGTGTTAAAGATGTCAGACAAGGTATTAATTGTGTTTCTGGAAGAGATTATACCAATCAGACTGCTTCATTTTTATTTGGAAATGCTTGATGCAAAACAGTATGCAGTTTTAGCACATACAAATCATTGATGACATCTCCTAAACGATTCAGAGCGCTCAGAATGCAGTTAGTAATCTCTGTTATTAACATCCTCCCAAACATTATGATTTCAGAAACAGCCCAGAAGCCTCCAGTGCAGAGACATGCTGTTTAATCTGATTCTAACGCAAACTGTTCAAGGACACTCAGACTTTGGTTCGGAGATCATTATCACTTGGGATACTGCCTTTCCCAAAAGCATTACCCTCGCCTTTGCTTGGGGCAATACTTTGGCGTTGTCATTAAATTACAAAAATGACTTCAAGTGAATATTTCTTAAATTAATTTCTGAAATGTTTCATTAGTCTGCAATATACACTGTCTTACGTCATTTCTGGCAAACACATATATAAACTTCACAGATTCATTGTTCTTGTTGCTCTGCTCTGTGGACACTCACGTCTATTTAGAATAAATGTGAAAGTATGTTTTATGCATGTATTTATTTACTCATCATGCATTGGTGTGAATCAATAAAGAGTGAAATCCTGCTGGGTTGAAAAGATATCCTGCACGAGAGTGACAGATACTTTATTAACTTGATTTGCTGACAAAATTAAGGCTTTTCACATTTTTATAATAATTTCAACTATAAAAAACCAACAACAGTACATGATTCATGGTCCAAGTTCTCTTGCGGCACCCACCACCAAATGCACTAGAAATGAGTCCTGTGGTGATGGGAGATCTTTCTTCAAAAGCAGTAAGCAAGGGGCAAGGACGCAATGGGGTGGGGACGCAGCAAGCAGGAGCACCGATGAGTGGAACTCGCAGAGGAAAATAAAGAAAAACAAGAAAGAAGTGAATTCCAAGGGGCCAGCATATATAATATAGCAGAATCCAGCAGGGGAGACTAAAAAAGGGGATGTGGGAACGATACCCCTGTTTAGATAAATGTAATTGGGAACAGTCACACACAGAAAGGAACATGTGGAGGGGTGGCAGGGCAGCAGAGAAGGCATTGACCAAAACAAGGGTGACGAGGTGATGTAATGGTGGGGAAAGGTTCACTCTGAATAATTTGACCATGAAATATACACAATGGAAATTGAGACTTCCAGCTGGCATTTGTCATCAGGAAGATCTCATGGGAACAGATTTTCTATATAAATAACTGCCACAATCATACTGTTGGTCTGTATCAATGTTATCAATGTATTACTTAGCAACATTTTGCATTTGCAAAGAAAATGGCATTGGTGTCCAGGTAACACCATCCCGTTTGGTCAAACTTGCATACTCAGTTTACCCTCCTATATGTGCTACAACCAGTTCCAAAAAACACAAACACCTATTCGTAGATGTCGCATATTATGTTATGTTCTCTGCCCACTGCATTGAGCTTTTAGTGTGAGAGTCCTTGATGATGTAAATCTACCTTGCCTTTTGTGGGGGCATCAATTTGAATGTGTCCTGCAGTCCCACATTGTGGGTCACAGTTCATCCAATGCACCTATCCTGTACTTCCATGTGGTCACCCACTTAGCTAAAGGATCCGAATCAAACATGATGCGTGACGTTCCTCATTGCGCCTGGATCAGCACCCCAAATGAACTGCTTGTATTTTCAGATTCAGAATGAAAACAGAAGATCCCTACAAACGTGAGATCTAATTCCTTCACATAATGCAGAACCCTTGAGTACATTGCCATACATGGGTAGAGATTAGGAAGCCAGCAGGCGACGTACACCCCTTTAAAGTATCAATTGCCTAAAGAATCAAAACCTGTATGCCTATAAATAGCGAATGCGCTCCACGGCCAGTCTTTATTTATTTTATTTATTACATTTGGTTACACGCCCAAACCCTTAGGTATCACGGCGTACAGCGTTTATATGTTATATGGTTGCAGCTGCACTATTCATGCATGGCTATACTGAGACAATACAAATGTGGCAGAAATATCACAAGACATAAAACATGTAACTTTGAAAAATGTGAAATGATATTACCATGTATTTACAATAATGAATGCATCCATCTTTTATCTCAATAACGACAATTCTAGGAAAGGTATCACATTTAAGCAAATATCTTACAGCACGGTTGTCTAACTGCAGGACTTGAGGGCCCTAAACCTGAAAGGTTTTCAGGATATTGCTCATTAATATTCATGAGAAAACATGTGCATACATTTAGAATCCTTGTATGCAAATTTATCTCATGAATATTAATGCTTATCCTGAAAATCCGACATGAATCCGGCCCTCGATGCCTGGAGTTAAACAACCCTGATAACAGCATGGTAATACAACACTTGATATAGTTAACTCACACAGCATACTTGTAAACCCCTTGGTGCGTCACTATGTACAGTGCTCAGAAGCTTCCCAGCTAGGTTTGAGCATAATACATTCAATACACACATACACATTTGTTATGAGCTGATTTAACTTCTCAATCAGCTATTGGACAAAGGTTTGCTATTAATCGATAACCTTGCTAGTAGAAATATGAGCAGGCCAAACAACCATGAGTTAGCGACAGCTATCAGGCATCCACTTTCATTTTGCTCTGATCTTCCTGGTAGTGATTCGGCTGTTCCTCCTCGTCTAGCGGGACCTGAAAGAAGCACAGGGATGAGACGTGATTGTACATTCCAGGAGAAGATCTGGTAGTTGCTGGAAAAGCAAATGCTGATCCATGCTGACATGTAGAATTTATTACATGTTTTAGGTAATTATATGTACAAATATTGATCTATTGAAAATCACAATTGCTTTACTGCAACAGTTAAAAAATAAATACTTGATTCATTATTCAGTAGTTCCACCAGGGGGCACAGAAGCTCGGGAGCCTGACCCGTCGTCTCCCCTCATCAGGCTGACACAAACCGTGTCAATTGCAGTATTTACTTCAATTTCTCCACCAAACCTTTACGATTCCATTCTTAATCCTGGGGGCACCAACGGACAAAATGTCCTCAATAATCGGACCCTCCATCCACCTTATCTCTCTGATGCGGCCTCCTCCACATTGAGCCTTCCCGCGCTCCCCTACGCTGCCGCAGTCACCAAAGACTGTCCCACCCCACCTCCACCGCCGCCGGATCGAGGCTACCTCACCCACCCATGACTGGCAATCCTGTCGGCTCTGCTGCATCCAGAGGATCCTTAGGCTTTGCTTCAGCAGACCCAGCGCAGCACCGTACTCCCACGAGGCCTCCTCCCACCACTTCCATCCACCGCGTCTCGCCTGGAGGCGCACTGCTGACTGAGGCTGCCGCGCAGTGGGTTCGTGCAGTGCTGTAGCTGTGCCAGACTCGGCGAGGTGCCGTGTCCCGACGAACCCTCCTCCAACCGCCTCCATCCAGCCCGTCTCATCGGATCTGCCCTATGGGCTGAGGCAACTGGTAACCTTCAGACCGCGAAGAGCTGCTGCAATGTTCCACCCAACGCAGCGTCTCTTCGGAGCTGCCTTACGGGCTGAGGCAGCTGGCAGCTTTCGGACCGTGAAGAGCTGCTGCAACGTTCCACCCAACACGATGCCATGTCTCTACGGCAGACAGTGAGGCCTCCTCCTACCACCACCTTCCGGCACAACACACATAGCGTGGCCCTGCAGGCTGAGACAGCAGTGAGTCTCACTGCCTCAGCTGCACCCGCTGGACCGGCACCCAAGCTGCGGGCCAACTCCACAGGGACCAGTGAGGGACCTGCCCCTTCAAAACCTCCCGGAGCCGCATCCTTCAATCAACCTCTCCCTGAAGAGTGCCGTAATGCTGCACCTTCCACTGACAGCAAAAGGCTCCAGCCTACCCCTCCTCTCCAGCCCTTATCTCTGCTCCCTGTTCCGCTCATTCCTGCATAAACTGCCTCCTCCAGCGCTCAGCCACCTCAGCCCTCAGCCTCTGGCATCCGTTTTACCCCTTCAGAGGCCGTGCCTGCCGCTGAACCTGCAGCACTTGACATCTCCTCCACTGTCATTCTCACCGGGCGCCGAGTATTGACAAGGCCTCCTTCCTATATCACCTTCTAGTGCATCATAATTGGTGTGGCCCCACAGGCTGAGGCAGCTTGGTGCCCCACAGCCGTGGCTGTGCCCACCGGAGCATCATCCTAGCTGCGGGCTCCCTCCTTTGGATCCAGTGCGACACCTGCCCTTACCAGTGCCATCTACCAGCGCCTGCTCGCTACCAGTGACTCCTCCAACGCCCAGTAGTCACAGCCCCGAGCCCCTGACATCTGTGGGACCCCTGCTGAGGCTGTGCCTACTACTATACTGCAGCTCCCGGCATCTCCTCCACTACCACTCCCACCCAGTGCCGTGCCACCCTCCTACACCGGTTTGCCCTGACCCACTATCCCTGGCACCACTTCAGCCTCTGACTGTCCCTTAATCAGTCTGCTGTACCCTCCTCACCTGTAGCTGTACTGCCCTCGCACCCCTTTTACTGCATCCGCTCTACCAGCGCTTAACCTCTCCTCCTCACTAAGGACCGCCTGCACTGTCGCAAACCATCTAGTGACCCAGCCTACCTGCTCTACTGGTTATGAGTGATGTTACTTTCCACACCCTGCCACACCGATCGCCAATCACTCTGTGGGTTTGCAGCAAATCCTCACCTTGGATCCTGCCAATATCAGTTCTCCTACGCCCCCCTGCTGACCTCTAAGGAGCCTACCATCCTCACTACCCGCCCTCGGATGTGCTGCTTTTTCCTCCCCACTCCCCTGCCCTGACTCCCTCTCTCCTGCAGTAACTCCCCACCCTTCTCTACTCCCTCATCCTCCCCGCCTCACACCTACCCTCTACCTACCTGCTCCTTACACTTCCTCCAACTGTCGTTACTCTGCCAAGTGACCACCAGCAATCACCCTCATCCTACTCTTGTCATGCACACTATCTGTCCTTCCCTTCATCGACCACCCTCCTTCACCCTCCCCCTCTTGCTCTCCCTCCTCCCCCTCCTTTTCCTCCCACCCATCCTCATGCCCCTCCTCTTACCTCCCTCCATGCCTACCCCTTCCTCCTCGCCCCATCCCTTCCCTCTCCAATCTCATCCGTCTCCCCACTGTCCATCCCTCCAGCATCATGAACATTGCCCTATGGAATGCCCGTTCCATCTACAATAAAGCCACTGCAGCTCTTGACCTATTCTTCCGACTCAACCTCCACTTCCTCTGCATCACTGAGACCCGGATCCCCCCCTTCAACTCCACTGTTCCTGCATCTCTCTCCACCCCTTCTTCCTCCTTCTCTCACATCCCACGCCCCTCCGGTCGCGGAGGCGGCGTCGGCCTCCTCTTTCACCCTAAATTTCTCTCCTCATCTCCCACCATCCCTCTTCCCACCTTCTCCTCCTTTGAATTTCTCTATAAATCCTTTACCCACCCTCACGCTATCTCCTTCTTAATCATTTACAGACCCCCTGGCCCTCTCTCTTCCTTCTATGAAGACCTTGAACATCTTCTCTCCCTCATTTCTCCCTCCCCTACTCCTCTCTCTGTCCTTGGCAACTTCAACTTCCCTCTCTCTACCTCATCTCATTCCTCCCACCTCCTCTCCTTACTCGACTCCTACCTCCGCTCTCCACTTCCAACCTGCCACCCACTCCTCTGGCTCCACTCTCGATCTCATCTTCCTCTCATCTCAATCTTCCTCCCCTATTTCGTCCCTCCCCAGCTATCTCTCTGATCACGCCCTACTCTCCTTCTCCCTCACCCCTCCTTCCTCCTCTCTGTCCTCCCCAATCCCTCATCTCCCTCCTTCTCACATCGCGATCTTCGCAATTTCAACCCTTCTCACTTCATCGACACCTGCACCTCCTCCCTCCCCCATCTCCCTCACTTCTCATCCCTCTCCACCGACGACACCCTTTCCTCGCTGTCCGCCTCTATATCCTCCAGTCTCGATCAACTCTATCCTCTTACTTCCTTCTCACCCTCTCGCAAACCTTCCCAACCCTGGCTCTCCTCTCATCTTCAGTCAATGCGTCGCCTCCACCGTCGCCTTGAAAGACACTGGCTCAAATCCCCTTCCCTGGCTAACCAATCCTCATACTTCTCTTATCACTCTCTCTACGACTCCTGCCTAACATCTGCCAAGCGCTCCTTCTACTCTAACCTCCTCCACTCACAAGCTTCTCACCCCCGCCGTATCTTCCAGACCCTCTCTCGTCTTCTCTCCTCCTACTTCTGACCCTCCCATGAACTCTCCCCTCTCTCCCTCTGACTTTGCCAACTTCTTCTCTTTCAAAATGCTCTCTCTTCACCAGACCATCCTCAGCACTCATTCCTTTCCCCCTCCTGCCCCCTCCCTTCCCACCTCTGCTATCATGTCCACTTTCTCTCCTATCACCCCAGCCTGCGTCTCCCATCTCCTGTCCAAAACTCACCCAACCGCTGCCCCCTCTGATCCTATACCCACCTCCCTCATCCTCAAAGTCTACCCCCTCCTTATCCCCTACCTAACCACCTTCTTTAACATCTGTCTCTCCTCTGACTACTTACCCTCAGCTTTCAAACACGCCACCATCATCCCTATCCTGAAAAAGCCCTCTGCTAACCCTCTTCTCACCTCCAACTTCTGACCAATCTCCCTTCTCCCCTTCATCTCTAAGCTCCTCGAGCGCCTAGCATACTCTCAATTCTCAACTTTCGCCTCCTCCCACTCCCTCCTCCCCCCTCTCTCAGTCTGTGTTCCGCCCTAAAAACTCCACTGAGATTGCCCTAACTTGTGTAATTAACTCCCTCCTCTCTGCACGCTACGCTAAACAATCCTCTCTTCTAATCCTCCTTGACCTCTCTGCATCCTCCTTGACACTGTTGACCACCCCTTACTTCTCAGCACCCTGTCCTCCTTTGGCTTCAAAGGCACTGTCCTCTCCTGGCTCTCCTCCTACCTCTCCAACCGATCTTTCACAGTCTCCTGGGGTGGCCGTACCTCCGACAGCTTCCCCCTGAGCTACGGAGTCCCGCAGGGTTCTGTACTTGTACCCTTTCTTTTCTCTCTCCATACCTCCCTTCTCGCCCCTGTCATCTCTTCCTTCGGCATCTCCCACCACTTCTACGCTGATGTCACCCAACTCTTCCTCTCCTTCTCTTCCTTCACTGCCGACCTCCACCACACTCTTTCTTCCTGCCTCAAGGCCATAAAAAACTGGATGTCTTCCCACTTTCTTTCCCTCAACACTGACAAGACTGAAGTACTTTTCTTCCCTCCTAACACTACCTCCCCTTGCCCCCCTTTCATCTACTTTCATCTACAATGTAAATAGGGGTGTATTAAAGCAAGTCAATACCTAGTGACATATTGACAACTCTGATAAACATTCTTATTTAGAAAGGATATAAAATATATTAGTCTTACCTCCCAGTAAAGTGAGTCATCATAACAATTCTGGTCAGGTGGTTGTCCCCAGAAAGGTAATTTTAGAATGAAACCTGTCGAAAAAGACATTCAGCACATAGTGACATAATTGTTGTCTTTACCTCTAAATATCCTACAATTACAAAGAAAAGAGATGCTGTTGATGCAAGACATTTTCGAAAATGTAGCATGTTGATTTCATTTTCAATTTTCCTGTTAAAATATGAAAATCACAACACAGGTCAGTGGGCTTCTCTATTCGTTGTGATGTGTATCTCATATTTTATCTCATGTATGTAATCCACAAGACATATTTACTATCAAAGAACTCTTCGACCTGCTATCACATTTCACAATGGCAATTAGTTTATTACATATTTTGCTCAAAATCTCAATAACACTTGAAGTGTTCAGCATTTTTTAAATTCTTTAGTTTTACAAAAAATGCAAAGAACTAAAAATGTATGGTGAAGAAAGGAATAATTGGTAAATTGATATTAAAGAACAACCAAAAGGATTTTGCTAACAAATATTCTAGATATTTTTGTTAAAAAGTGTGCAATGCATATATTGGGCATGAAGTAATGTAAACACGTTTAAAATTAGCACTCAAGTGAATGTCAATGCCGCAGTAAGTTGTTTAACCATGTTGCAGGAAAAGTGAGTTTTGTGAAGAAAAATATACACCCACAAGTTCGTCTTAACCTCATGCTACCGAAAATAGGAAAGCAAGGCAATCCTAGAAATATTGTGTTTTTATGCTAGCATGGCAGATGCGTGGAGAAGTGGGAGTGGTGCTCTCTGTAGACACAGGCCTGCATTACTGCATTCCTAAACACAATGGAAAAATACTTCCATTATCAGTTTTCACATTATATGATCATTCCATTTCGGGTATATTGTCCAATTTTTGTATGGCTTATTTTGATACATAGAAGTTAAATATATTGCTTGTGGTGAACATATTCTGTGTTTCCTACCTATTGGAACAGGACTAGTACAATACAAATGTAATTCTGCCTATATTGGTGCATCTTTGTTTAGCCTTTATATGTCAACATAGGCTAGACACTGGGAATTGAATGGAATTGTATTAGGTGAGAACTTTATTGAGATTTAATTAATTTGTTAATTTTGTGCTGTTTACTCGCAAACAACATTTGACTGTGAGGAATCCAGATCTGTTTCTGCAGAGTGAAATACTGCCCTCTCCCCCACACATCCGCCATGCTAGCATTCAAACATGACATTTCCCTGATTGCCTTGCATTCTTACTTTTGGAAGCAAGGCAGGAAGACACATATGCATGTGTGTGTACCTTTTTCTTCCCCAACTTTTTCTGCAACATAGTTGAACGCTTTTCCGTAAATTTTTGGAGCTTACTCATATGCTGAGGTTAACCATTTTAACTAGCTATTCGTTCGAGCAAGTACATTGCTTAAACTAGTTCTAGCTCTCAATTGAATGGCATTCTATTGAAAACCTATACAATACATGTCTCACCTTTTTCGATGAAGCAAACGCTGCATGCATTAAAGTCTTAGTAGTTCCTATCACAATGCGATAACAGCAAAATCCCACTATAAATGCCTCTCTCCAGGTAAAATACCACATTCATTAAAAGGAAAAAAATAATTCTGCATCTCCACCTAAACCCACATGAACCTATCAATTGCAGCACATCTTTGAATCTTCTCCTTGCAGGAATGGGAATATGAGGATGTTTGTTTCTGGTGAGTCTTTCTGTATCAATATAAGATCATCAACCGTGTCAGTTCACCAGAGGTACTAAAGAGTTTGAAACCATATGTAATCATGTCAGTGACTGTAGGGAGACAGATGTCAGAGCGATACTATTTGGTTACACATAGTAACCATGCATGGGTAATTGAAAACAGTTATGGGTTATTTTAAGAATGCTATTCAATATTAGATCTTCTGAAGCTCTTATCTTGCCATACCTCACTGTTCACTTCAACATGATTGACATTTAAATCCTGACCAACCATCACTCTGAGAATAGGATTAGTGTCTGGGTACGGGGAAGCTCAAATCATTACATAATGGCCAGTTATACAAGGACAAGTGTCCTTGTCAAGTGTTCAGAGAGAAACATTAACAGTTGTGTGAAGTAGAAATCATTCCTCCCAGGCGAGTAAACCAGGAGAGGAACATTTGTATTGAAGCCACTCCTGGCAGGCGAGTAAACCAAGAAAGGTACAAGTTGTGTGAAGTAAAGAGCATTCCTGCCAGGAGAGTAAACCAGGAAAGCATCAGTTGCTTTAATAGGAGAAACACTCTGTTGTTATAACGAGTGTGCTGGGAAGAAAATATTTGCTTTATTATTCTGACAAACATTTGTAAAACAAGAGAGACTAATATTATATGAGAAAAACTGTTGTTACATCCATTGGAGTAATTATTTTGCCATCTTGAAAGGAATGCTTTGCAAAAGAAACATTTGCTTTAGTTTTTAACCAGTGTTCTTTGGAAGAGACATTGGTTTTGCCAATTTGAGAAACGTGTGCGTTGATAGAGACAATTTACATTGAACTGAATAGAATATTGTTGGAACTTAACTCTCTCAATAGACTTCCTGAAGTGTCCCAGGGTAAGGGAGTCCAATCCTGGACACAAGGAGTATTTTATTATAGTTATAATTTTCAACTTTTGCCCATTTTTGTTGAGCTGGAAACAGATATATCTCTCTTGTTCACTTTGGTTATGTTATGTTATGTTTTGTTATGGACATTTGTTAAGCGCACGGTCACCCAAGGGTATCATGGCCATGGGGAGAAAGAGGTCAGTAATCCATAGACCGAGTAAGAAAATCAGCTAAAACAGATAGGTTTTTAAAAGATTTCTAAAATCCAAATGATTTGGCAAACTTTTTAGAGCTGGAGAGATACGATCCCAGGGTTTGAGGTCATGGACAAGTCTGGCAGTCCTGTTCTGGATTAGTTGCAGAGGGCGGAGAGTAGAGGCAGGTAGATTCAGAAAGAGGCTGTTACAATAGTCCAACATAGAGAGAACCAGAGCTTGGGATACCATGAGCTTCTGGGGGAAGGAGAGGAAAGGCAGAGTACCTCTGAGGAGGTGCAGTAGGAAGTTTGACTTTTTAGAAACCTCAGAGATGTGTGCAGAGAAGGAAAGGTTTTAGTCAAAGATGACCCGGAGGTTCTTAGCCTTGCAGGTGGGTGTAGGAGGAGGGCCAAGGGAAGCTGGCCAGAGAGTGAGGGGAACGGATGGTGAGGGTGTGCCGATAAGGAGTATCTCTGTCTTGCTGCCATTCAGACAAAGATCATTGGCAGCACGCCAATCTTGAATGGCAGTTAGGCAATCAGAGATGAGAGAGGGAGAGGAGGTACCCCAGGGCAGCCTGAAAATTAGTTGAGTGTTGTCAGCGTAGCACTGGGAATTTGAGCAGAAAAAGGCAATGCAGTGGGGAGAGTTGCCAGGTATTGGTTGAAAAACCAGGACGAGAGTTTAGACCCCTGGGGAACACCACAGGTAGAGAGGAAGATAGATGATAGGATGAACCCAAGTTGGATCTGGAAGAATCCATCAGAGAGGAAAGAGGTCAGCCAGGCCAGAGCCTGATCAGTGATACCTAGGTTTTCACTAAGACGGTTGAGCAGGATTTTATGGTTGACCATGTCGAAGGCAGGAGAGAGATCGAGGAGGATGAGGACAGAGGGAACGTTAGAGTTAAGGTTGGAGAGCAGAGCTTCATTGATGTTCAGGAGAGCAGATTTCGTGCTTCTGGCAGCTCTGAAGCCAGACTGGTGGTCATGGAGACAGCCAACAGAATTGGAATGAAGGTTGAGCTGAGAGATGGACAAATATTCCAGGAGTTTGCCCAGAAAGGGAGTAATGGAAATTGGGCGATAGTTAGCTGGACAAGAAGTATTAGCTGTGCGTTTCTTGAGTCGAGGATGCACAAGGGAGTTCTTCAGAGGAGAGGGTTGACAGGATGTCCTGGCTTTTTGAAATGAAGTGAGAGGCAAGGGCATTGCAAAGAGGCTGGGAGGCAACAGGAGGGGTAGAGACTGCAGCAGGGTTGGCCAGCTCGTTGCAGATTTTAAATAGTTTGGCCAAGTTGTTAGATGCCACAGAGACACAAGCTTGAATGTGGATTCTCTTCTTGGTGAGGACAAAGAGTCGGTATTGCCTTTGTAGCCGGCTACAGGCCAGTTTGTCAGAGGATGAACAGGAAGCCCCCCATTTCCTCTCAGCCACCCTACACTTACATTTAAGTGTAGCTAGGTCAGTGTCATACCAGGAATTGCACTTGGTTTTGGACTTCAAACAGATTCTCATGACAGGGGCATGAGCATCAAGCGTATCAGAAATTGAAGAGTAGAGCAGAGACATGGCTGTGTCAGGATGTGAGACAACCAGTGGTGGAGGGGACAGAGAGAAAGTGGTGGCAAAAGCCTCAACTGACACACGGTTCATGGGCTGGATGTTTGAAAAGGTTGGTGGCAGTGTTGGGGTAGTCTTGGCTTGGGGGGAAGGGAGGGAGAGATGAGAGGAGAGGAGGGAGGGATTGCTCCAGGAGAGAGGAGTGGTCAGAGGGATGAGAGTGGGAGGTCATAGGAAATCAAGACATTGAGTGTGTTCCCTGCAGAGTGAGTCGGGCCAGAGTGGAGTATGGACAGGGAGAGGGAGTCGCAGAGGTCACGGAAGAGTACAGAGGAGGAACATGGAGAGTCTAAATGTATATTGAGGTCACCGAGGAGGAGCAGATGAGTGGTAGAGGCCAGGAGGGAGGAGGAGAGGTCCGCCCACTCAGAGAGAAATGAGGTGATTTGACCAGGAGGCCGGTAGATGGTATCCACATTAAGAGAATGGGTAGGCGAGAGAGAAAGCCTACAGAGAAGGCATTCAAAAGAGGAGTAGGTCTGAGTGGGAATTATAGAGGCAGGAATCTACTCAGTAAAGATCAGGGCTACCCCCCCACCGGACCAGGAGGATCTGGGTGCGGAGAGGATCTTGTAGCCATCAGGGAGGAGAGTGTCAAAGCTTGTGACAGAGCTGGCCATGAACCATGTCTCAGTAAGATCAAGGACATCAAGGTCTAGTTCTTCAAGGAAGTGTCAGATGTCAGAGCGGAGTGTTTGACAGCAGAGCGAGAGTTGAGAGTGGCAATATGAAGAAGGTTACCAGCCTTAAAGACCTGCCAGGCAGGGGTAGAGATCAGAGTTATGGACTCACTCCTACCACCTTTGACTATCACTGTTCTTTCTGCTTGTTACTCCCATGTTGTCATCCTGATGCGCAGTGCTTTCTAAAACCCTTTGGAACATCTGAATCCAAGATTGAAAAGTCAAATCTTGCTGTTTTTGCTTTGCGCTAATAAGTTAAATCTTGCTGTTTTTGCTTTGTGCTAAAAAGTAAAATCTTGCTGTTTTTGATGTGTGCTAAAAGTCATAATTTGCTAGGTAGTGAAATTCTTGTGAGGAAAGGGACAGATAGACCTTTATCCCAACCCCTTTCAATTTCAATAAACTCACCTACTGTTGATGAAAGTACATATGTGTGGCAGGAATTTCTACCTTGGCACACAGACTCACAGCCTCAAGGCACCAAGGCACACTTTGACACACTCACTGACGTGCGCACTGACATGCCTCATTAAATGCATGTGTCAGTAGCCCACGTAGCCCGGCAGATCACTGAGCAGTCAGCTGCAGGCAGGTAAACACAGTAGGGCCCAGAGATGCAGATTCTGCTTTCCTACAAAGTAATGCTCATTGCACTTGAGCTTGGAGTCCCTGCACAAATGCCAATATTAGTCCACAGCAAATTCTCCGGCACCAAGGCACACTCTGACACCTGCAGGTTTTGTGTTGAATCGTGAGGGGGCCTATTGGTGCGAGGTGGCAGCTCCCTGTGCTAATGCAAGTTCACTTCTCTGCTTTCAGAGCTGAGCACTGAACTCAGACATTTGCCACATATGCTTTTGTTGCCTGCAGCTCAATTCTTGGCTCTGGGTCATGGTGCTTTCTACAGCTTCTGCAGGTGTAATTCACTGCTTCATTAATCCCGGTTAACTCCTGGAACCGCAACCATGTGCCAAGCAAATTGATAAAACAACCACTGATTCTGTCGGTGTCAAACAGTTATATGATTCTTGTGCCAGCTTTCTCCATATGTTTTCCTTGTTGGCATAGGGCTAGACCCTGGATCTTATGATGCAGCTACACCCTTCTTACTCATGAAGAAGATTTATCTGTGACTGACATGGGGTCTGCTCTGTGCTGTTGCCATTAAATGCATCAGCGCATTTTTAAAGGAAAAACTGCAGATCCCAAGGGTATCCACCTAATGCTACATCCATGGATCACATTTATGACAAAAATACTTCTGCTCTGAAGGAGCACTTTTTGGGCGGCTTATAACTTCGCTCTCCCTGGATAAATCCTCACCAAACCTTGCAGAAAATGTATATGGCCCACTCTGAATTGTGTTGCAAAGTTTGGTGAGGTTTGGTTGAGGGGGGGCAAAGTTACAGCGGGGGGGTTCCAAAATGTATTTTTTTCCCATAGACTGAATGGGGAAAAAAATGTGCTCACGCCTACAGCCCAAACCGCTGGACAGATTTTCACGAAAGCGTGCTTTTGTAAATTTGGTGAAAATCCGTCCAGTAGTTTTTTTTTTAAATGACCAAAAATTAGGTCACAAAAAATGTGTGATATCTATGTCTGCTCCGATGACACATTTCCCTGTTTGCTCCGTGGACAGGACACCGGTTGGCTGATCGGCTTGCGTCATGTACGCGGACATGTGACTTGTTTGTTGATTGGATGGTGAAGAGCGTGAATTGCGTCAGATTGTTTCGATGTGCCCGCCATCTTGGATCTGCGGACATCCGCGGACAGGGCAGTGACAAATGGGGGAGAAATGCAATTTTGGCATGTGTGTTGGTGTGTAAGAGTGTTTGGGATAGGGTGGGGGAGTCAGAGATGGGTCAAATGCTGTATTTATTTAGGCAGCAGGCACCCCCTTTGTGTTTGTCTTGTCCACGGACAGCCCCGCTGTCCGGGATGTCCATAATTAACCAAAATGGTGGTGTCCTAAGGACACTATACATGTCCGTACTGTCCGGAAGCAAAATAAAACTGTTCTTGGAGCATACGCGGAGTCCGGGATGTCCGTAATTATCCAAAATGGTGGTGTCCTAAGGACACCATACCTGTCTGTACTGTCCACAGGCAAGATGAAACTGTTCTTAGAAAGCATTCGGTGTCCTGAATGTTTGTAATTAACCAAAATGGAGGTGCCCTAAGGACACTATACCTGTCTGTGCTGTACGCAAACATCGTTGTGTTCGTCATGTCCGCGGACAGCCGTGCTGTCTGCACACATAAAAAATGAATGTGGTAGCTCATATAGCCAGTTAAAATTTTTGATTCGATGGGTGTGATATGCTGCGGTGGTTGTGGCCAGGGCCTAGAGATTGGGTGCATGGCTGTTTGATTCTATGTGTATGATCTATGGTGTGATATGCTGCGGTGGTGGCTGCCAGGGCCTAGAGTCTTGGGTGCATGGCTGTTTGATGATCTATTGGCGTGATATGCTGCGGTGGTTGTGGCCAGGGCCTAGAGTCTTGGGTGCATGGCTGTTTGATTCTATGTGTATGATCTATGGGTGTGATATGCTGCGGTGGTTGTGGCCAAGACCTACAGTCTTGGGTGCATGGCCGAAGGCCATAGGCCGTAGGCCATGCACCCAAGACTGTAGGCTCTGCAAACAACCACCACAGCATATTACACCATAGCTCACATCCATAGAATTGAATATCTATTAAATATTTGCAAATCTACAGTTGATGTACTGTTTGATTTGTATAGTTTGTGTGTGAAGTTTTGGCTACGTCATGTCATTAAGATTGTAGAGTTTGGTAACAAGCACTGCAGTATAACATATCCATGGAAGTAAACATTTTGTATTGTGGTGTACGGTTACATGTTTGCTTCAATGGTTGTGTTATGGAGCAGTATTTGTGAGTTGCATTTATTATATACTTACTGTTTGGTTTGGTAATTGGAGCACATGTATTCTTTGTCAATTTCTGTGATAACAGAAAAGATCATGTTAGTGTCGGAAGTTTATAAAGACTTATAACATTGAATAATAGACATTTCTGATTCATTTCAACCCTCATATTTAGTAGATTACAAACCAGTGTACTGTGCAATTTGCTCAGTTTCTGTGTTTGTTGCTTAAATCATTGGGTCTGTGGGAAAAAAACATATTGGATTAAAAAAAAAATAATTGTTTTGGTACAGTACATTTATGTCTGTGTTTGCAGTGTTTACTTGTTGTTTCTGGCTAATGTTCTATTTGTTGGCTTGTTGCAGATTGTTGGATACTTGTTGTTGAACTGTAACTGGTTATAGTTTTTTATCTGTATTCTCAAGTTGCTAATCTATCTGTTGGGTTGTTGCAGATTCTTGGGGCAGTTAGATACATGTTGACGTATTTTAACTGTATATTTGTTGTTATTTTTCAGAGGTATTGATTTATCTGTTTGGTTGTTGCAAAATCTTTTGGCAGTCAGATACCTGTTGGTGTACTCTAACTGTTTATTTCTTGTTATTTTTCAGTGGTATTGATTTATCTGTTTGGTTGTTGCAGAATCTTGGGGCAGTTAGATACCTGTTGGCGTATTCTAACTGTTTATTTCTTCTTATAATTTAGTGGTATTGATTTATCTGTTTGGTTGTTGCAGAATCTTGGGGAAGTTTGATACCTGTTGGCATATTCTGTTTATAGTTTTCTAATTGAAGTTTTATTAATGTTTATGCACAGATTAGTTATACAATTTTGGTTTAAAGAATATTAAATAAGCATTTATAAGATTTGCTTCTAATCTTTGCTTTAAAGTAATGGTACTATCATTACATTCAAACAATCCACAATCCTTTGTTTTACATGCAGTATAGTGACCTGCATTGGTTGTCGTTCCTGCATGGTAGATTATACCCATGGTTGTGAAGGTTTTCTTACCAAGTGAGACTTTACCATGTGTGAATCCAGTCAGCTTGCAGTTGTTTTTAGTATAATTTGCACTGTAACGTAGAAGCATTAGTATTACGTATTTACTATGTGTTTATATTAGTTAGGTGGAACGATTATCTAAATTGCAGGTAGTACATGATCTGCCATGGTTTGCATTTTGTACAAGTTGCTGAAATGGAACGGATTCACAGTTAGGTATGGATACATACACAAAACGTTCATTAGGGATTTATTCATGTTGCATATTGTTGCACAGAGTGCATCTATGTTTCCACATGTATGAAATCTGGAAGATTTCATTTATAGGTATGTTTTTGGTTTCCAGTACTTGTAGTAAGTACATTAGAAATTCTTGTGGATATTCTTGTGAGTTTATAGTGAATTTTACCATTCCAGCACAGTAGTCCAATTCTTGTCTTATTCCATGAACACTATATGTGTTGTCAGGATTGTTGGTTACATTTCTATGAAGGACTAACATTTCCAAACACAATTGGTCTGTACTGTGTAAGTAAATGTTGTCAACAATTGGTGGCAATTGAAATAGAATATTGATTGATACATTTGCATAGCAATTTACACCAATTACTAACACCCAGGACATCAAAGATGACATCACTTATGTCATTGATGACATCACTGATGACATCACATGTTCATTTACTTTTCATGAAAAGTCTGTACAAAGGATTCTTATTATAATATTGACAAAAAAGTGTCAAGGATCATTGGAATAAATATCATGAGCTATGTAGTGCATTGATATAAATAGCGTTCTATTATAAAGTTTTATACGCTGTGAGTGGACCCTAAGTGAATTATTGTAAGAACATATTTGAAGTATAAGTATAGTAAGCTACTCATGTATAAACATAAGCATTGTGTGCAGCATACATGATGGATGTGCAATATTCATAATCTTCCCATGTTGAATAGTGAAATGATAAATGCTTTCTTATTAGAGTTTTGCGTACTGCGCAACATGTAATAAGTATCTAATAAAACCCACTTACTAAACCCACTTACTACATAATTTCATTATTACATACAAAACACAAACACAGAACAACACATTCAAATATGTGTATATAAAGGGAAAGTGAAGTACACAAAAAAAGCAGCAGTAGAACCAGAAAGTGCTTATAACCTAACTGATTATCTTTATGCACAGAAATGATTGCTCTGCTCGAAACCTACTACTTCCCTATGTATGACTATCACATGATGTGACTACACCCTAAAGAAAGTAATCCGAATACAAATATGAGCACATCCAGAGAAAGTACAGTAATAAAAAACAGCAGAACAATAAGAAAGTGTTGATAAACTTACTGATTCTCTTCATACACAGAAAGCATTGCTGTCTTTCAAGTGTGTATTTTCCTTATGTATATATTTCATATGCTGTGAGTCGACCCTAAGTGAATTATTGTAAGAACATATTTGAAGTATAAGTCTACAAATATAGTACTTTTTGAATGTCTTGTTCCTAACTATTACTGGCCAAGATATATCACTAAAGGAAAAAAGAGCAAGTCAGACATGTGATGTCATCAGTGATGTCATCAATGACATTTGTGATGTCATCTTTGATGACCTGGGTGTTATTCTTAGCAATTCATGGTCGTGGCGTGAGTTATGGTTACTTAGCTTACCATAACTAGCAATTTCAGGGTTTTTTCGGTTTTACTTGGAACCATAACGTCCCTTTAACTAAGTTTTTTTACTGAAAATATATATATATATATATATATATATATATATATATATATATATATATATATATATATATATATATATATATGTTATATATATAATTGAAAACACCACCTGCAAGGACACTAAATAGAAAAACTGTACATAATCCACCCCAGTGGAAAGAACAGAGACTATGGAAGAAAGGATAGAATGCAGCACTCTGGGCAAGAATACATGGGTGAAAGACAATTCAATAACTACAATATTATTTTAATAAGTTATATATTTGATGGAAAAGACATATTCTACAGAGCAAGAAAGTAGGTGACCTGAACCTGTGCAGGCTCTGCATCAGTAGCTGATTAATAAAATGTAGACCCTTTTTCCAAGTTACAACTAGGAAATGTTAGGTTAGGCACGTACAGTCTAGCCAAAAGGAAACATGTGTTGCTTGTCCTTCCCTTTTTGTATGCTGTATATCACTTGATTTAAGTGTAAATAATTTCTCTGCATGAATGCACATTGCACTTTATGGTTACTAACCTCACAATGTGACCGTTTGTATCATACATTTGTGTTGGTTTTTATGGGATGATCAAATAAAGTATGCTGATGTTTTTAATAAATAACATTCCAATGTTTGCATATTTGTAGAGCATGAACAAAGGATACGATACATTAAAAACGGATTTGTGGGGTGGCACATGATGTAGCAGTGCCTGCACGGGTTCAGGTCACCGACCTTCCTGCAATGTAGAATTTGTCAGTCTCCCTCACTTAGAAGTAGATGTCCTTTCTCCCTATTGGAAAAAAAAGAATTGGGCCACCACTAACTGAGATTCTTTAATGGAAAAGGTGCACAGTTGCCCTAACCATTCTCCAGAGCACAAAATGGACTAAGGACACTTCAACAGCATGGAACCACTTCTTAACTTGTTGTGCAAGTGGCTCAAGCTTTGTTCGGGTGTAGTGGTTTGTGTTAGCCCAAGGAACAAGCTGGTGTTGTGTCAGTTCAAATGCAGATTTTTTGAGTTGTAACCGGCAAAGCAGATTAGGAGGTCCACCATGGTTGGTTTAGAGTTCAGCTTTTTTGAGACATGTGGTTATTGCAGGTCATAAAAACAACGATCCTGGTTCGCTTGGGTCTCAGGATGCTGTGAGTTCCACTACCAGGACTCAGGACCAGGTTCCATCCTTGTTCTCAGACTCCTAAACAAGGAGACTAGCCCACATGTTCAGGAGTCCTTCACCACAATGAGGTTCTGTGCAGCAGTGTGGCTGGCATAGATGCAGGAGCTGTTCTAGTAGTGCGTCACCCCCAATGTGCGCTGGGATGGGTAGGGAAGAAGACACTCAGGGGCCAATTCATAGAATTCGGCGCACAAGTGGCGCACGCGGCTGGCGCACAGTGTGCGCGTGCGGTAGTCTGCGCCAGCCGCGTGCGCCGAAACACATTCAGGCGCACAGCGTATTCATGGATTCCAACATCCACAACCAGCCGTGGCGCAGAGTGACGCAGCGACCCTGCAGCAGCGTCAGTTACGCCCCCAAGAACGCCCCTTGCGCAGGGAAAAGCCATCAAAATCCCCAATCCAGCGCAAAGGGCAGCAGCAAACGCAGAGCGGGGAGCGTGTATTTCAGGGGTGTGCGAGTGTCCCCACACGCGATAGGCCTGGGTACGTGTATTACAGGGGTGCGCGAGAAAATCTACACGCGATTGGCCTGGGTACGTGGATTTCAGGGGTGCGCGAGAAATTCTACACGCGATTGGCCTGGGTACGTGGATTTCAGGGGTGCGCGAGAAATTCTACACGCGATTGGCCTGGGTACGTGGATTTCAGGGGTGCGCGAGAAATTCTACACGCGATTGGGCTGGGTACGTGGATTTCAGGGGTGCGCGAGAAATTCTACACGCGATTGGCCTGGGTACGTGGATTTCAGGGGTGCGCGAGAAAATCTACACGCGATTGGGCTGGGTACGTGGATTTCAGGGGTGCGCGAGAAATTCTACACGCGATTGGCCTGGGTACGTGGATTTCAGGGGTGCGCGAGAAATTCTACACGCGATTGGCCTGGGCACATGGATTTCAGGGGTGCGCGAGAAATTCTACACGCGATTGGGCTGGGTACGTGGATTTCAGGGGTGCGCGAGAAAATCTACACGCGATTGGCCTGGGTACGTGGATTTCAGGGGTGCGCGAGAAAATCTACACGCGATTGGCCTGGGTACGTGGATTTCAGGGGTGCGCGAGAAATCCTACACGCGATTGGGCCTGTGCGAGTGGGGCAGTGTATTACGTAGGTGTGCGGGAAGTTGAAGGGGTGAATTGCCAGTGTGGGTCCTCCCAGGTCTCCCCTCTACCCCCTCCACGACCTCTGCAGGCAGCCCACACCACAGGGGACTACCCTGCACCCCTGGTCATGTCCCGCAGGCAGCCCATCCACCATGGGCATGCCCCCCAGCCAAGCCACATGTCCCCTTGCACCCCCACCCCCCAGCAGGCCCCCGCCCATGTCTCCCAGCACCCCCACCCCCCAGCAGTGAAGAGGCAGCCTCCACCAGGCCCCCACCCATGTCTCCCACCACCCCCACCCCCCAGTCACCAGGGGCAGCCTCCACAAGGCCCCCACCCATGTCTCCCACTACCCCCACCCCTCCAGTCACCAGGGGCAGCCTCCACAAGGCCCCCACCCATGTCTCCCACCACCCCCACCCCTCCAGTCACCAGGGGCAGCCTCCACAAGGCCCCCACCCATGTCTCCCACCACCCCCACCAATCCAGTCACGAGGGGCAGCCTCCACCAAGCCCCCACCCATGTCTCCCAGCACCCCCACCCCCCAGCAGTGCAGGGGCAGCCTCCACCAGGCCCCCACCCATGTCCAACCCATGTCTCCCAGCACCCCCACCCCCCAGCAGTGCAGGGGCAGCCTCCACCAGGCCCCCACCCATGTCTCCCACCACCCCCACCCCCCCAGTCACCAGGGGCAGCCTCCACCAGGCCCCCACCCATGTCTCCCACCACCCCCACCCCCCCAGTCACCAGGGGCAGCCTCCACCAGGCCCCCACCCATGTCTCCCACCACCCCCACCCCTCCAGTCACCAGGGGCAGCCTCCACCAGGCCCCCACCCATGTCTCCCACCACCCCCACCCCTCCAGTCACCAGGGGCAGCCTCCACCAGGCCCCCACCCATGTCTCCCACCACCCCCACCCCCCAGCAGGCCCCCACCCATGTCTCCCAGCACCCCCACCCCCAGCAGTGAAGGGGCAGCCTCCACCAGGCCCCCACCCATGTCTCCCACCACCCCCACCCCCCAGTCACCAGGGGCAGCCTCCACCAGGCCCCCACTCATGTCCCCTTGCACCCCCACCCCCCAGCAGGCCCCCACTCATGTCCCCCTGCACCCCCAACCCCCAGCACTGTGGGGCACCTGCCAGCAGGCCCCCAACCATGTCCCCTTGCACCCCCACCCCCCAGCAGGCCCCCACTCATGTCCCCTGCACCCCCACCCCCCAGCACTGTGGGGCACCTGCCAGCAGGCCCCCAACCATGTCCCACTCATGTCCCCTTGCACCCCCACCCCCCAGCAGGCCCCCACTCATGTCCCCTTGCACCCCCACCCCCCAGCACTGTGGGGCACCTGCCACCAGGCCCCCAACCATGTCCCACTCATGTCCCCTTGCACCCCCACCCCCCAGCACTGTGGGGCACCTGCCAGCAGGCCCCCAACCATGTCCCCTTGCACCCCCACCCCCCAGCAGGCCCCCACTCATGTCCCCTTGCACCCCCACCCCCCAGCACTGTGGGGCACCTGCCAGCAGGCCCCCAACCATGTCCCACTCATGTCCCCTTGCACCCCCACCCCCCAGCAGGCCCCCACTCATGTCCCCCTGCACCCCCACCCCCCAGCACTGTGGGGCACCTGCCAGCAGGCCCCCAACCATGTCCCCTTGCACCCCCACCCCCCAGCAGGCCCCCACTCATGTCCCCCTGCACCCCCACCCCCCAACACTGTGGGGCACCTGCCAGCAGGCCCCCAACCATGTCCCACTCATGTCCCCTTGCACCCCCACCCCCCAGCAGGCCCCCACTCATGTCCCCTTGCACCCCCACCCCCCAGCACTGTGGGGCACCTGCCACCAGGCCCCCAACCATGTCCCACTCATGTCCCCTTGCACCCCCACCCCCCAGCACTGTGGGGCACCTGCCAGCAGGCCCCCAACCATGTCCCCTTGCACCCCCACCCCCCAGCAGGCCCCCACTCATGTCCCCTTGCACCCCCACCCCCCAGCACTGTGGGGCACCTGCCAGCAGGCCCCCATCCATGTCCCACTCATGTCCCCTTGCACCCCCACCCCCCAGCAGGCCCCCACTCATGTCCCTCTGCACCCCCACCCCCCAGCACTGTGGGGCACCTGCCAGCAGGCCCCCAACCATGTCCCCTTGCACCCCCACCCCCCAGCAGGCCCCCACTCATGTCCCCCTGCACCCCCACCCCCCAGCACTGTGGGGCACCTGCCAGCAGGCCCCCAACCATGTCCCACTCATGTCCCCTTGCACCCCCACCCCCCAGCAGTGCAGGGGCAGCCTCCACCAGGCCCCCACCCATGTCCAACTCATGTTCCCCACCCAACATGTCATCAAAATCCAGAACCCTGGTCTCTATGGTCAGCCCCCAAATGCAAAACACCCACCCGAGCAGCCTCCACCAGGCCCCCACTCATGTCCCCTTGCACCCCCACCCCCCAGCAGGCCCCCACTCATGTCCCCCTGCACCCCCAACCCCCAGCACTGTGGGGCACCTGCCAGCAGGCCCCCAACCATGTCCCCTTGCACCCCCACCCCCCAGCAGGCCCCCACTCATGTCCCCTGCACCCCCACCCCCCAGCACTGTGGGGCACCTGCCAGCAGGCCCCCAACCATGTCCCACTCATGTCCCCTTGCACCCCCACCCCCCAGCAGGCCCCCACTCATGTCCCCTTGCACCCCCACCCCCCAGCACTGTGGGGCACCTGCCAGCAGGCCCCCAACCATGTCCCCTTGCACCCCCACCCCCCAGCAGGCCCCCACTCATGTCCCCCTGCACCCCCACCCCCCAGCACTGTGGGGCACCTGCCAGCAGGCCCCCAACCATGTCCCACTCATGTCCCCTTGCACCCCCACCCCCCAGCAGTGCAGGGGCAGCCTCCACCAGGCCCCCACCCATGTCCAACTCATGTTCCCCACCCAACATGTCATCAAAATCCAGAACCCTGGTCTCTATGGTCAGCCCCCAAATGCAAAACACCCACCCGAGTATTGCATCCACCCACTCATAATTTGCAATCACATCACAGAACACCAATTGGAAGTTCCGAAACAAACACATGTCCCTCACATACACCAAATGGGTGTCAGTGAATCTCAAAACACATAACATGAAATGCATGAAAACAATGAGATACCACACATTGAAGTTCAAGAAAAAAATAATGTATTAAAGGAAACATGAATAGAATCAAAAATGAAGAAACAGAAATGTGAATGTAAAAAAATGAAAAGAAGCATGTCCGTTCAAAATAAAAAAAATAAAAATATATTGAAATCCAAAGTAATGTTGTACAAAGTCAATGTCCACAAAACAAAATCCAATGGGAAATAAAAATAAAAGCCATTGATCCATGGAGAATGTTAAAAAAGAAAGTATGTACAAGTCTACAACTATGTACAATGCAAGAAGCCAGGGTCCATTATCCCAACAAAATAAAGGAAACCTATCTAACTACACTAACTAATAAAAAAATATATACAAAAATGTGGCCAATGTCCAAAAGGTCCAAATGAAACAAAAACAAAAATGAAACCTAACACTACCTACATAACTATGTACAAGGGCAGCGGGCTAGTTCCACGGCTCACTTCTGGATGTGCCGGGCCAGGGCATCATCGAACTCCTCCTCAATGTCCCGGAGGCGGTCCTCCTCCATGGCCCCGAGGGTCCGCAGGGCCGTCGACGTGTCCACCTCCAAACCCCTGCGGATTGCCTCGAGGCACTCGGCCCGCCTCAGGGCCCTCTGCATGGAGTTCTCCGCCCTGACCATTGAGAGCCGTGCCTCTTCCGCCCGCTGCCGCTCCGCATCTATGGCGTGGCCCAACCGCTGCCACACGGAAGACACTTTTTGTCCTGGGTCCTCCTGCCCTCCAGCCGATGCCTGCCCCTCCGATGTCGAAGGCCCCGAGCCTTCATGGCTCCCACCATGGTGCTGCTGCTGCTGTGCCTCTGCCCCTGCACTGCCTTCTGCTGCCTGCACATCCTCCGCCGGCTGGGGTGCAGTCGTTGACGTGGCCACCCCTGCTGGACGTCCGACTCCCGACTGTGGCAGGGATGCCTCCTCCACCAGCCTGGCCGCACCGTCAGAGGCAGCTCCACAGGGCACCCAGGTGACTGATGGGTGGGAAGATGGCACAGAGGACGACTGGCGCGTAGGGGGTCCAGCTGAGGAGGGGGTCGTGGCAAGCCCCATCAGACGGAGGAATCCGGCCTGGGTGACCTGTCCCAGCAGGCTGACGTGGTCAACGAGCCATTCGAGATGACGTGCAGTCTCTTCATGAAAAGACTGCAGGTCACCTCGCATGGCCCGTTGACGCAATGCCACACCAGCCAGGACAGGCTCAACCCGGGCCTGGATAGCCACGTCCGCAGGCAGAGGAAGGCCAGTTGACGTCAGCTCATCCCCTGCCTGAAAACTGGTCTGGACATAGGCATCCCTGCTGGTGCAAGATGATGCAGGGACAGGATCAGGGACAGGATTGCACACAGGCACCTCCGCGGCGGCCTGTGCTGCCTCCTGTCCCTGGTCCTGCACTGCACCACTAGCACCAGTGGGATCCCCACCCCCAGACCCCGTCTCTGGTGCTTGCACGGCCTCCTCCTCCACCAAACCCCCCACCAACCTGGATGACTCTGTGCCATCTTCCCCCGTTGGGCCCTGTGGGGTCCCAGCTGCCCCTTCTGCTGCCGAGGAGTCCAACTGCAACCTCCGCCTCTTGGACCTCCCCCCGGCAGCTGCGGCCTGGGACGCGGCACCGGACTCCTCACTCCCCGACGAGATGACAACATGGGAGGGGAGCCGGGCCTTGCGTCTCCGGCTGGCGGTCGGATCCCCGCTGCTGTGCTCCACAGCACCTTCTCCGCCCTCTTCATCAGTTGACGCTGCAGACAGGGAGAAACAAAACACACGCATCAGGGCAATGTACAATGGACACATACACACATGACAGTTGTACATGAGTGGCATTGGCAAACCTCAGACATGTCATCACGATCCCCAACACACATGTCATTACAACTCGCACACACGAGCCATACCACAGCCATATCGCAACTGCCAACACCATCCATACACATACAACAGCATGAGCAGCCAAAGGTGAGCCAGACATCACATGCAACACAGGAAGTGCACCACACATGTACACACACCACCACACTTGCATGCATGTGTACACCTCTGGCAAGTGTCGCAGTGTTCAGACGGGCATCCATGTCACATCTGCCCATCAGGCTTCCACATACCGCTGTCACATGCATCCATGTTGCATCACTGTTGCACCCTTGTCAAATACACACACATGCACATGTACACAGCGCTGATACATGCAGCTGAAAACAACATACATGCGTGACATCACGGACATGTCTACTCACATACACATTCATACAAACTTGTGTGCCCACACAACTGCATTTGGCATGCAAGCCCACACACACAGGCACCATCCATGTCTCACACATTACAGCCCTCGCATGTGTCAGCCCCACGGACCTGTACACCCGCACCCATACTCGACCCCATACAAACAGATGTGCAACCTGCACACTACTGAACAATCACCACACGCACTGCTCACAATCAGGATGCATGTACACTCACTGCTCGACTCCAGACGGGTCTGCCTCTCAAGGACCTGGACGTGGAGCGCTGGGGATATGTGTTCCAGGACCCCCATCTGTTCTTCCGACAAGTGGCCCCGGCGCCCCTTGGCATCCGCTGCCTTCAAGAGGCGCCGGGCCTTGTTCAGGGTCCTGGACCTGAAGTCCTCCCAGCGCTTCTTGACATGTTGGAAGTCGCGGACTGCCACCCCCTCCGCGTTGATGGCAGTCACGATGTCAGTCCAGATCCGAGTCCGTCCTTCCTTGTCGGCGCGGGAACTTCCGAAGAGGGCATCATACTGCCCCAGGACTTGCTCCACCAGGACACCAACTTCGGTGGCACTGAAGCTGGTGCCCCTCTGCCTCTCTGGCCGGGGGTTGTCAGTGGTCACAGATGGAGTTTGCCCCGACATGACAACCCCAGAGGCAGGAGTGGGTGGGCAACTGGGTCCTGGGGCTGGGCTGTGGAGCGATGGAATCCCAGTCGGGAGTCTTTGGTTCCAGCAGGGGTGGTCACACCAACAGCACCCCTGGCTGATGTGCAGGCAGCAAATGGCAGGGCACATGGGCAGCAGGCAGTCAGGCAGCAGCAGATGGCAGGTGGGAGCGTGCTCGGGGCTCTGGGGGGCAGTAGTTCGGCCTTCTGGGCAGGAGCGTGGTCTTCCGTGTGCTTACGCGTGGCCAGCTTGATACGGAGTGATTTGGCACGTGAAAATTCTGCACGTCAGCGTGTAATTCGAGGAAAGGCCCTTAGCGCGTAAGCACGTCTGCACGCATACGCATTTTCATTGGACCAAAGGCCCTCAGCGCGTGAGCGCGTCTGTGACCATCATCATGACGTGCGAGGGAGTATCCCTCATTGCACGTGATGACAGAACACACGTGGATTTCAGCCAATCGCGTGTGAAAGTTCACGGCACCCCGGAACACACGTACCCAGGCCAATGGCGTCACGTACCCAGGCCAATGGCGTGTGGAACTACCCGCGCACCCCGAAACACACGTACCCAGGCCAATGGCGTGTGGAACTACCCGCGCACCCCGAAACACACGTACCCAGGCCAATGGCGTGTGGAACTACCCGCGCACCCCGAAACACACGTACCCAGGCCAATGGCGTGTGGAACTACCCGCGCACCCCGAAACACACGTACCCAGGCCAATCGCGTGTACGCTCGCTCCCCTCCGATCACACGCGATGACACCCGAATACGGGAAACCAACGAGTCCGCCCACACGGAGGGATCCCGCGCCCGCGCACTGCATAAAAGTGCGCGCAAACAACAAACGCGTATATACAGCGACGATGAATGCCCCATTTGTTGCTGCACTGATTGTGGGACACCGCAGGAGGAGGAGAATAGCCAGGGCACGCATTTTTGCACCACGGACAAGCCTTTTTGGGATGCCTGACGACCAGGTCTACGGCAGGTATAGGTTTCCACCCCATATCAGCCTAGACCTGGTCAGGGAGTGGGAAGATGACCTCACATCCCCCACCCTTTGCTCCCAAGCATTGAGCCCCTTGGAGAAGCTGCTCAATGTCTTGCATTTTTTGGCCACTGGGTCGTTTCAGCGGACCACTGCCATAGTGGGGGGGGTCTCACAGGCCACGCAGTCACGCTGCCTACACCAGGTACTGGCAATCATGACAGCGCGCCCCTCAGTCCGCAGGCACATATACATGCCCAGAACACCTGCAGAAAGGCAGGCCGTTGTCCTGGATTTTTTCAGGGTGGCACACTTCCCCAAAGTGCTCGGTGCCATAGATTGCACCCATGTGGCCCTACGTCCACCTAGGGCCACTGAGCACATCTACCGAAACCGCAAGCACTGGCATTCCATCAATGTACAGGTGGTATGCGATGCAAAGGGAATCATCACCTCTGTCTATGCAAACTACCCTGGCTCCACCCATGACAGTTTCATATACAGAATGTCCGCCCTGAGCCGGGCCCTGGAAGCTGGGCAGCATGGCGACACATGGCTCCTAGGTCAGTACAAATGCCCTTGCACATGCATGCAAGTCACACACAGACAAATATCCCAACCCTAATAATCTCAATTATTATCACCTCCCCAGGGGACAGTGCCTACCCTCTGAGCAACCACATGATGACGCTAATCCGGAACCCCACCACCCCACCCCAGGTAAGATACAACGCCGCCCATATTGCAACCAGGGGCATAGTGGAGCGCACATTCGGAGTGCTCAAGTCACGTTTCCGCTCCCTTGACCGCTCTGGTGGGCAACTACTCTATGCACCACCAGTAGTGTGCAGGATCATTGTGGCAGCATGTGTCCTGCACAATGTTGCAACACGGCAGGGCGTCCCGGTGGACATGGTGGTGCCCCCACATCCCCAACCACAGGCACAGGCGCTGCCCATGGGAGGGGACAGGGCACGTGGCGAGGAAGCCCGGACCCAGCTTGTGGCCACATTTTTCACCTAAACTCCCACCCCTGCGGAGTGCACACAGGCCTGGCACATACCAGGTGACAATCGATGATGACAAAGTGACAGTCAACTGTCACAACCCTACCACCCTGAGATAGTTGCCATGGAAGTGCCACATCGTCTGCATCCCTAGCTACTTAAACACAAGCTATCCTGTGCAACCAAAATGCACACATATGACATGTGACATGACATGGGCCATACACAAGTATTCCAAGGCCCAATGAGGCAGGGGGGGGGAACAAGGGAACACAGAGAACGGTACTACTAGGCCAGGTGTCATTGAGATTGTGCAAGTGCAGGGGTAGGGGGAAGGGAAAAGTGCAAGGGGAAGGGTGGGGGGGAGTCCAGTACAGGGGAAGTAGGCCAAAAGAATAATACATAGGTCGCCTGGTGGCAACTGCAAAGATAAGTGCAGACAAGTGCTGGGAAGGGAGGGCTGTAGGGATAGAGAGACAGTACTGCAGTGCAGGGGTTGCCAGGGTGGCAGTGCAAGTGGACAGTGGCTGGGCCAGGGACCGAGGTTGGTGAGAGTGTCCCAGTAGCAGCTCCTGTGCAGTTCCAGTGAAGAATTCTGCAAGGGAGAGGCAGAGAGTAAGCAGAAGCAAAGAGGAAGGTCTTGAGGTGCTTCCAGAACTGGAGATGGTTCCCCTCAAGTTCAAGTCAGCCAGGAAGTCTGTTCCAGGGGGAGGGCCCTGCTGCGGAGAGAAACATACCCCCAGCTAGTTGCTCTGAGAAGCGGATGACCTGGACATGCAAGGTGTGCATCACACACACCTGCAAAACAGGCCATGGCCATCACTGTCATGTCACTCAAACCCTCCCAAACATCAACATGACATGGCAAGCAATACCCATACACTGACGCAGTAACAATAAGGTACACATTGCCATGTCCTAAATGTACAGTGGCATCGGACAATGATGCCTGACCCGGAATCAGATGAAATGACAGACCAACAAAATGTCCCACCCAAAATAAGTCGTTTCCAAATGCATTGCAACAGTCGTAGACGTAACATCACAATGAATGCCTGTCTATATGCACATTATGCATTGCAAAATCAACACTGCAGCTCATGTGTGCAGTGTCCCACTCCTGCATCACACTGCTCAGCGCACAGCACAGTGAACAGCCATTGCGTGTGATGCACACCCTGAGCATCACATCTAAGTGACAAAATTTGGCATGTACTGGAACCATAATCGGTCACAGAACATGTGCTGCCGGGACACAGTGGGCACCAGAAGGCAAACAGTGTACACGTGGATATGCAAGGGTGGGAGTACATGGAGTGCATCCGAGTGCAAGTGTGTGGTTCTGCAGGGACATGCACTCCACATATGCATGTGCACTCAAGTGACCATCAGTGTTCCCTACACATCACATGTGAACATCCACCATGTGTACACCCCAGCATGTCAAACCACAACTATCCCCTCGCACCTGAAAGGAAAACACAACACATGAACAGGCATTGATCAGCAGAACACAACATGTACAAAGGACAACAACATTACAATGTCAGAGTTCCCATCACACTGCAGGGCAATGCAACTATCAACAACAACCCCCCCCTCCCGCGCAAATGACCATGACCCGCTGAACAACTGCACCTGGGTCATGGAGCCTCCAACCCTCATTTCCACCTGGCCACAGGATCACCTTTACCCTTCGTGTCCATCTCCCACCTTGTGTGTAAAAAGATGCCTGAACCCTCAGAATCCACACTCATTTACAAAATCACAAAATCCAAGGCATGAAAACGAACCCAAACACCCTCCAGTAGATGACTTGACGTAGCAGTACCTCACAAACGCCAAGTACTACCACAATGATGCAACAACCAAGGTAGCACAGCAGAACAATGTCACGACAGGATGTGAGACATGTGTGGTACATGACATAGGATGATGCACAATGAATGGATGTGTACTGTCACAGGTCCCCTGTACAGGCGCGGGAGTCTCATGAAACAACCACCCACACCATGTCCCGGGTGCCTGCAAGGTCAAACTCACACAGGCCCCTGAGATCATGGTGGGGAATGAGGTTCAGGGATATGCAGTCGGGACAGGTGTAGACACACTGGATGACTGGAATGAGTGGCAGGTGAGGGGAGGAGGAATGACACATGAAACTAGGGAATGCACAAAAATGTACAACCTGCATGAACACATACACAATCCAAACAAACTTGGACATCATTGTCATGACATTCTGTAGTCCAGGCTCAGGAGTGGTACGAACCAACCACCCCCTCTAGGGTTTTGGCGCCTGCAAGTTCGGGGCTTACACAGGCATCCGCAACCCCAGTGGGGAAAGAGGGTCAGGGAACGTTGCTTGGATAGGCACGGGAAGCAGGAACACCGGGTAGAGGGTACAGGTTTCATAATTGCATAGGATCACGGGTGATTAGGGAAAAAAACATACCAAATAGGACCACACATACATCCGTGCATCAGTACACAGCCCAGCAAGCCTATGCAGGGCAGTTTGTAAGGAAAACAACAAGACACTTAGCTCTGGTTTTGAGTGCTGGCCTCCTGCCTGCGCACTCTCAGGGCCGGTTACAGGAGCACTCCAATGCTGTAAAGAGAGACACAGTCAACAACCTGTATGTGCCAATTACACGAAAACACAACACAAAACATGCCCCATAGCAACAAACTACTCTACAAACAGACAATCAGTGCTCGATGCTTCGTACCCATATATAACATCACCCCTGTGACGGGTCATACACAGTCAATGCAGTGAGTCAGGCGCTGGTGGGTGCGTGGCAAATGGAACACCAATGTGTCACAATTCACACAACATGCAATGTTCCCTGGGTAAGCAGACAGACCCATATGGCAAGCCATGACTACAGAGCAAGTTGCGTACCACCATGACCAAAACAAAGTTGGCAGTGCATTTATCATGAAGTACGTGGAATAGACATGCACTGCACCCAAGTATGTCCCTTGCTGTATGTCCCTGTGAGCTGCCCCTTTCCATGTCTCTGAAGGCTACATGGTTGATACAAGTGCCTCAATGAACCTTGGTGTACCGCAGGGTATGTGCCACTGCCCCTGCATGTGTCCCAGACAACCCTACTATCAACAGCCATCAGTCCACAAACACATCTGAGCTGCATTGTGTGCTTCAACACCAATATTCGTCTAAGCTCACCCTCAGTGCTGTGACTAAGCCTGCATGTGCAACTCGCCTGGTGCAAGCTTTGCTGTGTCGTGGCCCCCCTGTGATGCTCACCTTGCCTGGAGTTCCTTGGAACATGTCAGCAGTTCTAGGATGTGGGTCTGCAATCACTGTGGCTCTGCTCGTGCACACATGTGCATGTGGGCACCAACAAACGGGTCAGGAATTCCGTCGTCCAATGGGCCATGTCTGCTGCCAAAGGTGCTCTGGTGCCTCATCCCCCTGCAGAAAGTGCATGGAACAAATGATTAATGCATCAAAGTGATCTGTGTGTGTCTCATCAGGCATCTCATTACATGACCATGTCAGAGAGTCACATCACAAATCACACCATCAGTCCGTCTTTGACTTCCAAAGTGTGGAACACTATCTACAGCATGAATTGCAACAGGCACGTGTACAGGAAAGAAATGAGACATAATACACAATGCATAGCAATCAATGTCCACATTAATCATGACACACCCCATCTAGCAAAAGCTGAACAGTGGACAATTACACCTAAATCATCCCCACTAGGGGTGTCAACACAAGTCACAAAGCACCAGACATGCCACAGATATGACAGTCCAAAGCCCTTGTGTAAAATTCTGTAACACCAAACCATCCTTGCGAGCCCATGGATAAGGGAGGCAGGAGTGGCATATGTGAGTCAAGGAACCCAAGCAGCAAACACATACACAAGACAACCATGAAGGGCCCAGCTGGAACAGACAGTGGATGCCTTCAAAAACCACAAGGCACCGCACTGTCACATGAAAGCACAATAGACTACAAATTTTAAACTAACTCAACTATTAACTAATTACACTAACTATGGAAAACCTACATTACCTATTTAAACTAACTATCAAACAGAAACTTAACTAACTAAACTAAACGAAAAATCAAAAATGGCCACATACGACCCGGGGGGGAGGGGAGGCACCCAGGAGGGGGGAGGTACAGGGTGCTGCTCAACATCCACATGCGATGATGCTGAGCCAAAAAAAAATACCTCCATGGGCTCAACGCCTGCACAGCACGACCTATGTGGGAGATAGATGGTCGTCCGAGTCTGGCTCATCCTGGAAAGGAGGACGTGGCACAGTAGCCTGGCCACGCCTAGCCGCAGCTTGCCCCTCGTCGGCAGCAAGTCTGCCGGACAGGTGAGCCTGGTTCTGTGTGGCGATGTTACATAGGTCTGCATGCAGAACCTCACGTGATACACGTGCTTCCTCTTGCAAGGTAGCACGTATAACACGGAGTTCCTCCTGCAAGGCCTGGCTGGACAACCGCTGCACCTCCCGGCAAGCCTGTAGCTCAGCCGAGATGGTGCGCTCAAGCTGTGCAAACCTCTCCTCTGCCTGCTGCCTCTGGGACATCATAAGGACACCCAGAGTGGATCTGAGGGAGGCATACTCCTCCCTCAGGGCATCCATGTGCGCCTCTGCGTGAGCAGCAATTGCTTGACGCAGAGACGACATTTCAGCCTGGCGTGCCCTGTCTGAGGCCGCCATGCCCAGCCTGAGCGAGCAGGCCGTGGACCGTGCCGCCTGCTGCTGGAGAAGCACCTGCCTAGCAGGGGGGAGCACAGATCGGGCCACACGCTCCATGCTGTCAGCGATGTTCTCCATTGGTGCCGCCTGCCGTTCGGTATTGGCAGTCATGTCTTGCTCCCACTCAGTATACAGCGGTTGCGCGCGGCGACCGCGTTGCCGGGCTTGACCCCTGCGGGACCCAAGGACCGGAGGTCCTCGCTGTGTTGGCACCGCCTGCGGCTGCACGACTACATGCCCCCGTCGACGTGATGTCCCAGGCACATCAGTGACTGGTGTGGAGGGTGACCCTGCGTCCCGATCCACCACGGGCGGAGGAACCAAGACTGTCTGATCCCTCAGTGCAGGTGTCGCAGACAGAGGAGTGTCCACATCAGAATCACTCACCCCTGACACATGGACTTGATGGTCATCCAACTCAACATGGACGTCAGAGTCGTCATCAAGGCTGGACTCATAGGCAGCCAGAGACAGGATGGACTGCAGCACTTGGGGGGTTTCGTGGCCTACCACCCCACGACCCCCACTAGTGCCGGGTTGATGTGGTCTTACCAACCCTGTGTCTGGCGTGACAACACCATCCTCTGCATCCATTGCGTCATCACCTGAAAAATAGAGAGGAAAAGGTAACTACACATGTCAGAAGCACACAACACACACACACACCGACAGCAAAGGCATCCGGCAGACATGTGACAGACAACATATGACCTGGCATGCATGCTGGGTCTACTTAGAATAGCCACTGTGATCAGACCTGTTGAAAGGTGGCAGTTTGCATGGAAGTGGGTCTATGCAGTGCTGAAAATGTGTACGCCACTCACTACCTACATGTACAAGCACTCCATGGTGTGTGCCAGGAAATGTGAAGGCAGTGCAATGTCAAATTCAGACATCACGTGCATTGTGTATTCAATGTGTACCATGTCTAGCAGCCAAGCACCCCTCCACAACAGTACCAAAGCAGGGATGCCTAGCATGGTATCAAAAGGCTGCCCATACACCTGTGTATTGACAAGCAGTGTTGACTGGCATCAACAGCTTAATGTGAATCAAATTACAACACTGCTAATGATGCTGGGACAGTGGGCAGGACACATGATGGAAGATCCGGAGGCCAGCCACGTGTGAAGAAGACACGACAAGAGTTGGACAGAGTCATTGGCCATTGAACAGGCTGAGGCCTGTGAGCCACACAGATTGTCATTGCCTAAACATGTGTGCAATGCTGTAAGAGGATTCAATTCAGCACTACAGCTAAGTCAACGCCTAGTCTATAATACTGAATGAAAACCCTTATTGATATATCTTTATGTCCAGTTCATGCGTTCTGGATGACTACCCCTATATAACACCCCTCTCTTGGAATCCCCCTGACCCCACTGAGCCAAGAAGTAGTTCTGTTTTGCAAGTTAAAAGGTTTATTTGATAATTTAAACAATATATATTATATCACGCTTTATAATAAATCAATAATTGAATAGCACACTTAATCTGATATGATAAAGATTAACAACGGAGAATCTGGCACTAACACGCTTCTCTATAATCAATAAGGAGTTGACATGAAATGGATAAGGTAGCACACAGGTGAATAGGAACAAAAGAAGAAGGTGGTAGAGGACGCTTTATGTAAGCTCAGGTGGATGCAATATTCAATGAATGCAGTACAGAAAATACTCAATATGATTTCAACCAAACAATGTAATCACTTTTCTCTGGCAATCCCCTCCCCCCCTTGATGCAAGGCAAGGAAATGGAAGGAAAACACACAGTTCTCAGAAATGCAATCAATGTAAATCAGTTCACCCCAGCAAGCTTACACTACAGAAAACAGATAGGAGTTTTGAAAACACAGGCAAAATGCTTTGATATGTGCTAGCAATGGATGAGAAATATGCTGGAAATGCTTTTAATTCCCTTTCAGAGGTTCAGGGTGAGTGGTATCTAGTTAATATTAGTCCAGGCTCACACTAGCAATGATGCAGGGATAGTTAGCAGGTTAAACGAATTTCTGGCAAATGGAAGGCAAGCAGCAGCAGTTTTTACATGTGAAGAAATTTGCAAATCGTGGTAAAATTCGCGAATGCGTGTTCCGCGATTGCGGTGAAACTATAAGGGGTAGGAATGCGGCTCTAGGTTCATAGGAAAGCCACGATTCTAAGCTTTCAGATAAAAGTTACTGCAAGTCTCTAACCCAAACGGTTACAGAGTTATGACCGATTTAATAGAGGTCGTTTTTGGTTTTGCAAATTTTAAAAGCTCAAAATGACAAGTGGCAGATTTTTGCAGCTAGAATGACAGGTGACAGATTCGGAGCTATCAGGCAGTTCTACTTAGGTTAAATAGATTGAATTAGATGAATTTAAACTAAAAGCTTGGTTCTACACAGTCCTGCTGGGTACTCACACTATATTCTTGAATTAAATGGGCCTCGTCACGGATCTGGTCAGGGTTTTGGACTAGGCTCGGGTCTCTCTCTGGGCACAGCACTGCATTCTCTCTGGGTACAGCACTGCTTTCTCTCTCTGGTCTGGTCTCTAGTTTGGCTTTCTGGAGGTTGATGAATTTGAAGTCTGGATCTCTGGATGTTGTATGGTCCGGCAGAGCGCGTTGCAGCAAATGGAATTGAAGGTCCCTATCTGTCCTGTCTGTCTGCTTTTATGTGTTTAGAATGTGGGTGTGTTCTAGCATCACTGACCCTACCTCTCTCTCAGCTTCTAATTGGTCAAACTTCCATTTCTCATTTGATTGGAAAAGGAAGTGTGTGTCATTTTATGGCTTGCAGAGAGTCCACTCCTCCTGTCAACTTACACACAAATCTAGATTTGAAACAAATACATATTTGCAGAGGTACATATTGTTTTAAAATCATATGCACCCATCATGCATTACAGGAGGTATACCCTGTTCAAACTCTGCTCTTCCTGGGAGCTTGCATTCAGAAATGGCAATATTTTGCACTTTTTAACTGGTTTGCAATTCCGGACATTACCCCAAATTTACACACATGTGCGCAAGGAGTATGGACATTAGTTGATGAAGTGTCAGATTTTTCACATGCACACATTTTGAGTAATATCCTCTTTTCCGCTAAAACCCCCCTGAACATGCCACCGGGTCGAAAAACCTCTTAAAATGTGGGCAGAAAAATCACAAGAATTATGGTGTCATTTATAAAATTTTCACATGTCCGTACTATGAGTGATCCATCTTTTTAAAGTTATGTTCTGGCTCCAAAGGGGTGTGGTTTACCCTCAGCACAAGGTTGAATTTCTGGTTTTTCCAGTTCTGCCAAGCCAGCTTGCTCTCACAGGCAGTGCTCCTCCCAGCTTCTGCCAAGAGGAAGCTACATTTTACGACCGCTGTAATAAAACCTTTGCATGAGTCAAGACAGGCTTTGTTCAGAGCTCCTGTAGAGCACAGGTAATTCAATTATCAGATAGATGGCATATCCTTAGTGTGAGCAGCAAAAGGGCAGCTAGGCCTGGGAACACAGCTGTGACTCAAGTTTCACTCCTGATGGGGGTAGTTGTCAAGCAAAATCCAGTTCCTTAAGCCAGACTTTCAGCTAACTGTCATGTTTTTTGTTGCTTTTTAAATTAACTTGCAATTTTACACATGCAGCTAGAATGCTGATTCTAAGTTTAAACTATGACATTTAAACAATTGCAAAGGCATGTGACACCAAACATAGGTCACGCATTTCTTTTAAACATTTAGATTTGTAGTGTCTTTCAGTCCAAATTTACTTAAACTGCTGAAATCCACAGCTAAGCCAGTCTTGTTATAAACCTTCAAGTCACTTCAGAATATAACTTTACATTGTATCCACCTCTCAGTAAGTCTTTCTTTGGCTTGCCTTGGGTTCACTTATTCAGTTTTACACAAAAAAGTAAAATCTGGTGTTGTTTTAAAATGCCGGCTTTTGGATAGTGGTGAGTACTGGTACTGCACCCATTTTTGGGATTTAAGAAATGAATTCCCAACAGTTATGGGTTTGCTTTTGGCAATCAGCATTGCCATTCCCAATGGTTTCAGACTACTGTGTGGGTAGTCCAATGGTGGTTTTAGGCAGTGTCCTTCTGTGCCCATAACATCGGCAAAAATGGGTGGCAGCCTATTCTTCATGCATTTCCCTGTGCATTTTCTGGGAAGCTCTGGCCATCATGATGTTTTCCATGTCAGTACTGCACAGTTTCGAGGTAGGGCTCGGATGCATGGGTAAATACATCCCACAAGCCCCCCTTCTTGCGGTGGCCATCTGATCCTTCACTGGTGGGACCCGCAAGATCTGGGATGTAGTTCTCATCTTCTTCCGGTAGATGGCACAGTTCAGCATTTTCTTCTCCATCCGGTACTGATCGATCGGTCCTCCTCGCCGGTCCTGATGGGAATATTGGGCAGTCCACTGGGCCCATTGGATCTTCGTTCCCGGTCTCCGGATCGTCCTCCTTGGCCCGTCTTCAGGTTTTCTTTCTCCTAGGACGACAAAGGAAGAGCGGCAATACCTACTCATAGACGTTTTTCCACCACTGTTGAGATAGTGGGGCAGCATATGCATTTCATCATAACGAAACATTACATTCTTATTTTGAAAAAAAAACAGTATAACTAAGAGACAGTTTCATGCAAATCACAATATTTTAGAGACTAGATGTGGTATGTTTTATGATTGGAACTGAGTTAGTCTGAGCCAGTACCCGCTAGGATTCCAGAGGATTCCTCCAGTTGTTGCAGAGCGTGCCTGGGATGGCAACATTTCAACTGGTTTATGTGGACCCACTTGTCTTCCCCCGCTGCCAAAGGACCTTTGGGGATGTGGATTTTGTAGGCCACAGGGGAGATTTTGTCGATGATCTCAAAGGGTCCCTTCCATGTAGGCAAAAATTTGCGCTGCTTGGCCTGGTTCCTTTGGAAGTTGTATAGATAGACCCGGTCCCCCACCTGATATTCCTTCCTGGAAGTTTTCAGGTCATAGTGGGTCTTCATGCTATCAGCTGATCTTTCTAGATTCTGCTGAGCATAAGCAAAAGCATGTTGGAGGTGTTTCCTTAAATTCTCCACATACTCATGAGTAGTGGAGGCATTTATCAGTGTCTGCTCTTGGGTCCTATAGAGCAAATGCTGAGGAAGCACCATCTTGCGCCCAGTCATCAACTCAAATGGTGACATTTTGGTTGCAGATGAAGGGGTAGATCTGATGGCCATTAGGACCAGAGGTAATCGGATATCCCAACTTGGCCCAGAATCTGCCACAAACTTTTTTAAGATGCTCACAATTGTCCGGTTATATCTCTCTACTGCCCCAGAAGAAGCTGGTCTATAAGCAATATGCAGCTTTCTCTTGACCCCCAGTATCTCCCACATCTTTGTCATTACTTCACTGGTGAAGTGGCTACCTCTGTCTGACTCAATCCTTTGAGGTAGACCAAAACGGGAAAAGATGTGGTTAATCATCAAGGCAGCTGCAGTTTCTGCCTTGCAATTTGGGGCTGGGAGACATTCCACCCACTTGGTAAACAAGCATGTCACAGTCAACATGTACTTATTCCCCCTAGCCGAGCGAATCACAGGGCCTACAAAGTCGATTTGTAAATCTGACCATGGCAGTGTCATCCCCCTTTTTTGTAAAGGCGCCCGGTGTGCGAGGGATGTCGGCTGAAATTGTGCACAAACAAGACACCCCTTCAAGTATTGGTCGAGGTCCTGCCCCATGTGTGGCCAGTATGCAACCTCTCTTAAAATTTCCAATGTTGTGTGAAACCCCCTATGACCCGTGGTGGCCGCATCATGGGCGTGACTTAACATCAGGCTTCGGAATGAGGTAGGAACCACCCACTGATCGTGGCCAGCTTTGGATTTCCTTACCAACAAACCGTCTTGGATTCGGAACATTTTTGGACATTTCATCAACACTCTTAGGTCCTCTTTCCCAATGTAATCGGTATCCGTCAGGGGAAAGTTCTCAGGGTCCTCAAGGTGCTGGTAAAATTTACCAATAATTGGATCCCCCTTCTGAGCGGTAATCAAATCAGCATCAGGGGTCTCCTTACTCCATTGTGCAATTGAAAGGTCGTTGTGAGCATTTGTCTGGGACCTAGTGATGGCAGTGACCTGGATTTCCCCCAACAGGGACTCAATCTCAATTAGATCCCCTTGGATGGCCCCGGTTTTGGCCAGCTGATCAGCTAAGTCATTTCCAGTTTTGTCTGGTCCCTCTACTTTGGAATGACCCTTGATCTTTTTCCAATAGATGGTCATCTCATTCGATGTGACCAGATCATCAATGTTTTGGATCAACTTCCCATGTTTCAAGGGTTTGTTGTTAGCACATAACATGCCTCTGGTTTTCCAATTAACCAGGTGCTCCACGAACCCGTTCCGTACATAATCCGAATCTGTGATTATGACCAGTTCGCGGAGTTGATGCTGGACAGCAGTGAGGATGGCCTGATGCACAGCCATCAATTCTGCCACCTGACTACTTCGGGGACCAATTTTGTATCCAGCGGAGGGTTCTGGGGACTCATTCACCCATGCATTCCCTACGCCAGCCACCAGTTCTTTCTCCCCGTTGTTGTCAACATGGTAAGAGTATCCATCCACATAGACAGTGGGCATTCCCTCACACTTGTCCTCTTCAAAGACTTTGTGGGGGGAATTAAGGTATGCCTCCATGTTGTCCTTTATTTTTAGACTTTCGTCCTCGAGACAGTTTTCTCTGGCACAATCATGCAAGTCAGCCAGACCTTGCGCGAGGGGACTCTTCTTGTTTTGGCCATATCTGACCTCCACAGGAAAGCCTTGCATTGACAGAATCCAGGAAGTAATTCGGGAATTACTCACATTTCCGGCCCGGATTCTGTCACTTTAGAGATATTGCAGAGGCTGGTGTGGAGTCTCCACTATGATGTGTTCCCCCTGGATAAACGGGCGGTAATTCTTCAATGGCCACACCGTTGCCAGGAGTGCCTTCTCACAATCGTTGAATTTTTCCTCCACAGAGGATAAAGTTTTGCTCGCATAGGAGATTACTTTATTGACCTTGTCATGCTTTTGGTATAATACGGCCGTCAAGCACGTATTAGAGAACCCTGTCTCCAGGAAGAACTCCTTGTTTCTGACAGGGTAAGCTAGGCAAGGCGCTTGTGAGAGGCTTCTCTTGAGTTGTCTTACTGCCTCGGATTGTTCTGGACCCCATTCCCACTTGACCCCCCCCTTTAGGAGATGAATCAGGGGTCTGGTGATCTCTGCGTAGCCCTCAATGAACTTTCTGCTGTAATTAGTCAGTCCAAGGAGGCTCCTTAGTTCCCGCAGAGTTGTGGGTGGGGTCTTTCAGTTTCTGAAGTGCTTCCACTTACTTTTCCTGGGGACAGAGGCCCTGAGGAGTAATCTCATGCCCCAAGAAATTAACACGGGTTCTACACCACTGTGCTTTCTGAAAGGAAAGTTTTGCTCCGGCGGCCCTCAACTGTGTCAGAACATAACGGATCTCCGCTATGTGTTCCTCCACAGATGAACTTTTGATGAGGACATCATCTACATAAGCCAGGTTACCCCTCGCACCCAGGTCGGGCATGGCCTTATGTAGGAAAATGTTGAATTCATTGCCGGATTTGAGGTATCCGAAGGGAGTCCGGGTCCATGTGTACTGCTGGCCCCCAAAGGTAAAAGCCAGTTTGTATTGGTCCTCCCTGCTGACAGGCACGGTCCAGTATCCATTGGTCAGGTCTATTGCAGTGAATACCTGTGACACCTGAATCTGGGCCAGCCCTTGGTCAATGTAGGGCAGAGGCCATCGGGAAGTATGGACCCGTTTGTTGAGCTCCCTAAGGTCGGCGCAGAGTCTCCACTGGCCGTTTGGCTTCAATATTCCCAGCACCGGATTATTGAAGGTGCTGTGGACGGGACGGATTATTCCCCGGGACTCAAGGTTCTTAATTATTTCGGTAAGGGACTCCATTGATGCGAGAGGCAAGCGATATTGCTTCACAAACACAGGAGTCATGCCGGGGTCCGTGGGGATTGTTGTTGTGTGGATGTCAGTGCGACCACAGTCATATGAGTCTACCGCAAAGAGATCTTGGAAATCCAAGAAAACTTGTTTCAACTTTTGCTTTTGTTCCAGAGTCACACAGGCATCAGCTAGGTTGACTCTCTCTTCCACCATCTGCCTGAAGCCTGGAAAGACTTCTGGTTTGGCTATCTCCGCGGCCTCCTCCAGCTGGGTGGAGAAGTCCCTGGTCAGAGTGCTGATTTGGACCGGAGGCTTCAGGTGGGCAAGGCAGCCTTCATGAACCTGGAAAATCACCTCATCCCTCCTGAATTCACAAGTCACATCTTCCTTACCATAAGGGCAGGAAGTGTACACCAGGAAGTTCCCCCCATGCCGGGTAAAAATCCTGTCTGGTGTTGTATTGTCCTCACTGTCACTGTCAAAACAGTCCTTGGGGATTGGTCCTAACAGTTCATTTCTAAGATCAATGGAGAAATGTCGGTCATCAACCGCCATTCCAATAATGGTGCCTGCGGCTAGAGTAATACTCTTTAAGTCGCTGTTATCCACCTCTATTGGAATGGTGTCATGTTCTATGTTGACTAATGGTGTTGGGTTTACCCCCAACCCTTGCTGTTGGAGAGAAGCATTTAGATGTATGTAAGCATCAGGGTTTTTCAACTCTTGTCCCCTTTTAACTTTCACTTCCAGGGAGAATTGTCGGGTCCTTTCTGGGATGGTGACTTCCTCTTTAACCTGAATTTCAACTGCATAAGGTAGCAATTGAGCTGACCTAAATGCTTTTTCTGGATCATCAAAGCCCATGGGATTATCCGCTAATCGGGACCAGGCTTTGAAGTTTATTAGGTCCAAACTAATGGCAAAGCGATTGAGAATGTCACTGCCTAAGTAAAAGGCGGCAGTGACGTCTCGCACGACCCAACAATTATGGACTATGCTCTTGTTGCCAATGGAGATTTTGAGCATACACCTGCTTGGCAGGAGATGTTTGGAATTAGGTGCTTCCAGGTCCATTTCCCATTTGTCTATCAGTTTGAAGGCGGGAATGGCTGGATCTTTTAGGAGTTGGCGGAACATGGCTTCGCTGATGAAGCTCTTACCGTTGTTCACACACACTCGAGCGAGAACAGAGTCCTTCCCATCATTTAACTGAACAGGGATGAACAACTGCTCTCCAATTTGCTGAATATCAGCCAGGCTTTGAGCTGATTTCACATCTTTCTGGACTATAGGAGTGGGAGTTTCAGATTGTGGATTGGTAAAGAATTTCAGAGTGTTTCCTTCCAGCGTGGAATACCACCTTAAACTGGAAGGAAGGTTGATTTTCAGAAATAGAGAGGACCCCCCATCACCAGTCTGTTGTCCTACTGCTATTACTGTCACGTCTGGAATTTGGTTGTTCTGGAAGTGAAATTCTACTTGGTCAGATTTTTGTTCAACCATGTGGCATGTGCCGTTTAAACTAACATGGTTGACACTCTGTTTTAATTTTATCGGTCGGCTAGTCTGGGTCCAGAGGACCTTGTTTACGCAATCTATTAGGGGTGACAACCTTCTCAGGAGGTCATTCCCTAGTAAACAAGGGGGGCCCTCTGGGGTCACAACTATGACCGGGTGTTTCAACTTATGTCGCCCAATTTTAATGTCCAAATCTGCCGTCCCCTCGACGGGAATTTCCTTCCCGTCAAAGTTCTGTAGTTGTCCAGGAAGAGAGGTGAGAGGAATTTGGTAATTCTCTCCCCTTCCGGCATTCAGTTCGTCAAAGGCCCTTCTGGACAGAAGGGTAGCTTGAGATCCAGTGTCCACCAGTGCCGAGATTGTACCCTGCCCCTGTACTTGTACCAGGGCATAATATCTTCCCTCCTTCTCCTCAAGGGGGCACAGATAATGCACATTTTTGGACAACTGGTGGGCTAACTTTCTGGTTTTGGACATCGCTAGCGAAGAGATTTGGGCAGAATTCTGTGGAGAGTCTTGGGAATCTGAAAGAAAAAGTTGGCAACTGGAGATCAGAGCCATTGTGGGTTCCCCTGGCTCCGGTTCTGGGCCGCCCCCCCCTTTTTGGAGGCAGTCACCAGGATGGGTTTGAACCAGGGGATTTTCTTGCTGTTGGTTCTGCGATGAGATGGTGGGCGGCGGTAGCTCAGTCTCCACATCTCCCCAGTCTGGATTTGCATCCCTAGGGACCCATTTTTCTTTGGGAGGAGTTCCCCCCTCTCTGAAGGAGAAGATCCTTTTCCCAGGATCCTCTGAGGATCCCTCTCCCTCAAATTGGAAGATCTGTACCTCCTCCTCAAACTGAGTCTGTTTGGGTCTTTTGTTTCTCCTACCCCCCCTCTGCTCCTTAGGAGGCAGACTTTCAGGGGCAAGAGATTTTGTTTCCGGTTCCTGGGTTTCCAGGGGCTGTTTACAAGTGAGGAAGGAAGCTTCCTCCAAGGCTTTACACCCCCCTTCCCTTTGTGCCTCCTCCCTGGGAACCGGTGAGTTATCGGGGTGCTGCCCCCGTCATTGTTCTGGAGCACCAGGTCCACAGTTGGGTGCGTTCTGCGCCGGCACGCCCATCTGAGGGTTCTGCTGAGCCCTCAGTATGTGACCCAGATCCCGCACCATGTTTTGAACCTGGCGCTCTAACTGGGAAACCCGCTCAGGCTGATACGGGGCCCTGTTTTCTCCCCTGGGCTGATCCCGGGAAGGGTAGCTGTCCCTCCTCTGGTAATACCCCGGGTTGGGAAGATTTGGGTACCCCTCCACCCTTGGCCTCCCCTCTCCCGGATTCAGTGGTCTGGGCTCAGGGAATTGGGGAAAGAAGGATGGATGGTTTTGGGGCTGAAAGTCGGGTGGATATCTGGGGAAAAAGTTCTGCCCAGGGTTTGGTAAATTTCTGCCCTCCTGTGGGAAGTTTGGAGGGAAGTTCCCTGGGTTAGGTGCTTGGCTGGATCCCCCCCCTTGGGCTGGAGGAGTCCACACATAACCCAGGATGGGTCGATTTCCCTTGTAACGGGGACTTACATAATCAGGAGAGCGAGGGGCTGTGGGGCTGCCTCCCAGGCTCCCTGTCTGTGACTGGCCCGAGGACCTTCTGGGCCTAGCATTATTAGGTGCAGGTAGGTTTTTAGGCCCCCCCATCTCCAAATCCAAAACGGGGGGGACCTTTACCTCTGCCACCTTGGCAGCAGCAGGGGTGCTGTTGACTTTGGGGTTTTTCTGGGCATTACTTTTGCTATCTATCGGTTTCTGCACCTCATAGATCCGGGTAGCCTGTTCAATGACCCAGTCTAAAGATCTTTTCTCGTGAAAATCCCTCACGAGCTGGGTCATGATATATTTGGGCAAGGCATGGAAAAAAACGTATTAATAAATTCCCTGCTATCCGTGCGCACCCTTCTTGTGGTCTGTGCAAAAGCACGCTTTAACTCCTGCACAAATTCTTGTGGGGCCTGATCCTCCCCACATTGCAAATTGTAGGCTGCCTTGCGAGCCTCTTGAGGATTTCTGTGAACAGAAAAATGTTTCAAGATGGCCGCCTTATAGGTGGACCATCTTAAATGATTTTGGTCCTCCAGCCCCGCAAAGAAACTGGAGTATTCCGGGGAGAAGGTCCACTTTACATATTGAATACAGCTTTGGCTGTCCTTCAAATGGAAAGTCTCCATCATTTGTTCAAACAACTCTAAGTGCTCCCAAACAGAATACTTAGCGTTCTTATGGTAAGGCGTGATGACGCTCCTGATCGCCTTAATCTGCTTTAAGGGGTCCTTAAGCAAGGCCCTTTTTGCCTTATTGGCCTTTTTGGTTCGGGTAACCCTTGTCCATTCTTCCTCGGACTCAGAGGCACTGCTCCCAGAGGTTCCCGTCTGTTCTTCCAGGTTTTCCCGGATTCTGCGAGCCTGGGAATGGCTGGCAGAATGTGGGGACCTGGTCTCCTGTGTCCTGCGCAGTTCAGAGGAGTCTTCAGATTCCTCCTTGCTGCCAGGATTTGATGGGTACCCCCTCCACTGACCTAACTGGGCAGAGGTTTTCAGGATGCCCTTAATGGGCCTACTCTCCTGGGGTTCCCCATTGAACTGTACTGTACTTGGGTGCCCATACCCGGATGCCCACCCCTCCATTCCTGAGTGGTACTGGCCTATGAGCCCCATACTCTTAGCTGGATAGTAATCTGCCATCCCTGCGGCCCTGTGCTCATGTGCGCCAGGGGACATGGGGGTGGTAGAGTCCAGGGACTGGGGGAGATGAAGGCCCCTGGTGTTAGGGCTCCTGCGGTTATGGTCAGGAGTCTCTCTTTCCCAGCGGACCTCATCTCTATCCGCCCCTGCTCTCTGTGGCAATGCAAGAGCCTGCATTTGTGCTTTCAGTTCCTCTGTTAAGGCCTTACTCGACTCTATCAGTCTCTCCTGCATCGCTACCTGTTGTTGGAGCCTATCATTGTGTTGACAGAGGGCCTCATTTTCCCTCTGTGCTTCCTGGTTGGTCCTGGAGAACTGGGCCAGTCTTTGCTGCAGGAGGGTTACCTCCTGAGCTGTGTCCCTATTGGCCTGCTCCTTTCTTGCTAGAGCATCCTCCACCCTCCTGGTGTGCTCTAGCAAGTTCTGGTGTTCTTTTTGGAGGTCACCCAGTCCCTGGTGGGTCAGGTGATTTTCTTCCATTTTTCTTTTTAAATGGCAGACTTCCTGGCCTAAGGTATCCCTTTCCTGACTGAGAGCCTGCATCTGTGCTGCCAGGTCGTCCCTTTGCCTTTGGAAGGCACCAGCATTCTGGCGCTCCTGATCAAACTCTGCCTGGGTATCCAGGTCTTTCAGAATTAGTTTGTTGCTCTCTGCCTTCACTCTATCTAGGTGGCCTTGCAGGGTGACTACCTGCTCAGCACATACCCTGTTGAAGTCCAGTTGTTGCTCCAGCTTTTTCTGGCTTTGCGGTAGGGAGTCCAAACCTTCTTGGTGTTCCTTCTGCAAGGCCAGAAATCTGGTATCCTGTTCTGACTTTTCCTTTTGCAGCACATCCATATCCTCCTTTATTTTAGTGATGTACAGTCTGCTGTCATTTTCTGACTCCTGGCTCCTCTGCAGCCTCTGCTCAGAAGAGACCAGGTCAGATTGGACCTTCTCTAACACCATCTGTTGCCTATTTGCCAGATTTTGGCTTTCAGCACATCTATCCTGCATGTCTCCCATATATAGGTACAGGTATGCTGCTATCCTGGCAATCTTATTGTGTTCCTCTTTGGCTTTAGGAGCCATATATAGTTCACTCAGGGCCACATGTAATGGACCCTGATCGCTCCATAAGTCTGACCCTGTTTCAGTGACCTGTCGTGTGATGGCCTGCAACCAGGCATCCTGGCCCTGCTCAGCCCATTCACCTCTCACAAATAGTTTATGTAAGAAGTGCTCTCTGGCTATTTTCATATCTACCAAGGTCGTCATTCTAGAGATTGGTCTCTGTCCTGACTTACAGAAGTTAGTATTTTATTTTTGCAGAACAGAACTTTTCTTGGAGTGTCCCTTTTGAGGAATGCTTCACAGCGTAATGCAGCGTGGTGATCCGACCGGATGTATTTATCCCGTCAGTTAGCGCACTGTATTAAGCTGCACAAATGGTAAATCTAACCCAACGTCTCGGCTCGAGCCCCCAATTTGTAAGAGGATTCAATTCAGCACTACAGCTAAGTCAACGCCTAGTCTATAATACTGAATGAAAACCCTTATTGATATATCTTTATGTCCAGTTCGTGCGTTCTGGATGACTACCCCTATATAACACCCCTCTCTTGGAATCCCCCTGACCCCACTGAGCCAAGAAGTAGTTCTGTTTTGCAAGTTAAAAGGTTTATTTGATAATTTAAACAATATATATTATATCACGCTTTATAATAAATCAATAATTGAATAGCACACTTAATCTGATATGATAAAGATTAACAACGGAGAATCTGGCACTAACACGCTTCTCTATAATCAATAAGGAGTTGACATGAAATGGATAAGGTAGCACACAGGTGAATAGGAACAAAAGAAGAAGGTGGTAGAGGACGCTTTATGTAAGCTCAGGTGGATGCAATATTCAATGAATGCAGTACAGAAAATACTCAATATGATTTCAACCAAACAATGTAATCACTTTTCTCTGGCAATCCCCTCCCCCCCTTGATGCAAGGCAAGGAAATGGAAGGAAAACACACAGTTCTCAGAAATGCAATCAATGTAAATCAGTTCACCCCAGCAAGCTTACACTACAGAAAACAGATAGGAGTTTTGAAAACACAGGCAAAATGCTTTGATATGTGCTAGCAATGGATGATAAATATGCTGGAAATGCTTTTAATTCCCTTTCAGAGGTTCAGGGTGAGTGGTATCTAGTTAATATTAGTCCAGGCTCACACTAGCAATGATGCAGGGATAGTTAGCAGGTTAAACGAATTTCTGGCAAATGGAAGGCAAGCAGCAGCAGTTTTTACATGTGAAGAAATTTGCAAATCGCGGTAAAATTCGCGAATGCGTGTTCCGCGATTGCGGTGAAACTATAAGGGGTAGGAATGCGGTTCTAGGTCCATAGGAAAGCCACGATTCTAAGCTTTCAGATAAAAGTTACTGCAAGTCTCTAGCCCAAACGGTTACAGAGTTATGACCGATTTAATAGAGGTCGTTTTTGGTTTTGCAAATTTTAAAAGCTCAAAATGACAAGTGGCAGATTTTTGCAGCTAGAATGTCAGGTGACAGATTCGGAGCTATCAGGCAGTTCTACTTAGGTTAAATAGATTGAATTAGATGAATTTAAACTAAAAGCTTGGTTCTACACAGTCCTGCTGGGTACTCACACTATATTCTTGAATTAAATGGGCCTCGTCACGGATCTGGTCAGGGTTTTGGACTGGGCTCGGGTCTCTCTCTGGGCACAGCACTGCTTTCTCTCTGGGTACAGCACTGCTTTCTCTCTCTGGTCTGGTCTCTAGTTTGGCTTTCTGGAGGTTGATGAATTTGAAGTCTGGATCTCTGGATGTTGTATGGTCCGGCAGAGCGCGTTGCAGCAAATGGAATTGAAGGTCCCTATCTGTCCTGTCTGTCTGCTTTTATGTGTTTAGAATGTGGGTGTGTTCTAGCATCACTGACCCTACCTCTCTCTCAGCTTCTAATTGGTCAAACTTCCATTTCTCATTTGATTGGAAAAGGAAGTGTGTGTCATTTTATGGCTTGCAGAGAGTCCACTCCTCCTGTCAACTTACACACAAATCTAGATTTGAAACAAATACATATTTGCAGAGGTACATTTTGTTTTAAAATCATATGCACCCATCATGCATTACAGGAGGTATACCCTGTTCAAACTCTGCTCTTCCTGGGAGCTTGCATTCAGAAATGGCAATATTTTGCACTTTTTAACTGGTTTGCAATTCCGGACATTACCCCAAATTTACACACATGTGCGCAAGGAGTATGGACATTAGTTGATGAAGTGTCAGATTTTTCACATGCACACATTTTGAGTAATATCCTCTTTTCCGCTAAAACCCCCCTGAACATGCCACCGGGTCGAAAAACCTCTTAAAATGTGGGCAGAAAAATCACAAGAATTATGGTGTCATTTATAAAATTTTCACATGTCCGTACTATGAGTGATCCATCTTTTTAAAGTTATATTCTGGCTCCAAAGGGGTGTGGTTTACCCTCAGCACAAGGTTGAATTTCTGGTTTTTCCAGTTCTGCCAAGCCAGCTTGCTCTCACAGGCAGTGCTCCTCCCAGCTTCTGCCAAGAGGAAGCTACATTTTACGACCGCTGTAATAAAACCTTTGCATGAGTCAAGACAGGCTTTGTTCAGAGCTCCTGTAGAGCACAGGTAATTCAATTATCAGATAGATGGCATATCCTTAGTGTGAGCAGCAAAAGGGCAGCTAGGCCTGGGAACACAGCTGTGACTCAAGTTTCATTCCTGATGGGGGTAGTTGTCAAGCAAAATCCAGTTCCTTAAGCCAGACTTTCAGCTAACTGTCATGTTTTTTGTTGCTTTTTAAATTAACTTGCAATTTTACACATGCAGCTAGAATGCTGATTCTAAGTTTAAACTATGACATTTAAACAATTGCAAAGGCATGTGACACCAAACATAGGTCACGCATTTCTTTTAAACATTTAGATTTGTAGTGTCTTTCAGTCCAAATTTACTTAAACTGCTGAAATCCACAGCTAAGCCAGTCTTGTTATAAACCTTCAAGTCACTTCAGAATATAACTTTACATTGTATCCACCTCTCAGTAAGTCTTTCTTTGGCTTGCCTTGTGTTCACTTATTCAGTTTTACACAAAAAAGTAAAATCTGGTGTTGTTTTAAAACGCCGGCTTTTGGATAGTGGTGAATACTGGTACTGCACCCATTTTTGGGATTTAAGAAATGAATTACCAACAGTTATGGGTTTGCTTTTGGCAATCAGCATTGCCATTCCCAATGGTTTCAGACTACTGTGTGGGTAGTCCAATGGTGGTTTTAGGCAGTGGCCCTCATTACGACCCTGGCGGAAAGTGACTGACCGGACCGCCACAGCGTAAATAGCGTTTCCGCCATTGCACGAAGGAGCAAAGTGCGGCCCATTCCGACCCATCGGGCACGAGCACCACGGCATGGCGGAAGTGCAAAGTCCGCGATGGCGGAAATGACCCCAAAACGTCCCACACCGCCGCCGTACGGCGCCCTAGGTGCAATACCGCCACCCATCACAGCGGACACCGCAGTGTGCGCCTACCGGAAAGTACGGTGACCGGAAATATACGGAAACGGAAGTTAAAACATGGGCCCGGAACGGGAAACATCCCGCCGTACACCTATAAAACCACTAAAACCACACAACCACTAAAATCACTACCCTGAAACACACCCCAACCCGTCATCCACCCTAGCGAAACCAAGAAAAATGGGAAAAGTAGCGAAGAAAGCGTGCGACCGCAAGCGGCAGGTCCACTTCTCCCGTGAGGAACTCACCGTGCTAACAGAGACCCTCCAGGAGAATGCTGCCGTCGTCTTCTGCACGCAAATGACCAGGACGGCACTTGCAAACAAGAAGGCCATATGGGCTCTGGTGGCACAGCGGGTAAGTGCGGTGGGGACCGCACCCCGCACCCCACAGCAATGCCGCAAGCGATGGGACGACCTGCGGATACGCGTCCGCAGCATACTCTCTGCCAACCGCAACATTGCCACAGCCACCGGGGGAGGTCCTGAATCACCCATCAAGTTGACCCCCTGGGAAGAAATCTGTGCCTCCACCATCGGAATGGAGAGCATAGAGGGAGTCGGAGGGATGGAGAAAGGAGTGCAGACATCCGAAGATTCAGGTAGGTGGGCCAAATAAAACAATGCCAAATCCACAAAGTCCATCCATGTGAAGTACCATGCGTCCACATAGTGCAACAGAAACACATGTCCAGGAGAACGTCCACACACATCGGCCTGATAGCGCACGTTAAAACCCACAATAAATACATAAATAATTAAAAACCCCTAAAACACGCACTACACGTGCAGCAGGCACACCCTAACTGCAGGCTGCCAAACAACTGCACCCTCACTCAACACACAAATGAAAGCACCTCCAAGGCCCCGACCCAAATCACCCTCAGGTACCACCCCAATGCATGTGATACAATGCCATTCCAATTCCCACAGACCCATCAATAACCCTCGCCCTCCTTTACTCCACCACAGGGTCCGATCCAAACGACGAGCTTCAGGACACCCCTACCAGCACACCTGCAAAGAGGGCCAAGACCAACGGCCAAAGACCCTCCACCTCAGCTGCACGCATCAAGACACGGCAGCAGCACAAATCAGGTGGCAGCACAGAGGAGGGAACATCAACAGGCACCCCAGCAGCCAGCATGCCCACAACACCACCACCACAGGTCCCCCCAACGGATGCCACAGAAGGCACTGCCTCTGGTGGCAGCAGCACCATAGGTGACACCCCATTGATGGCAGCATGCTCCGACACAGAAGACGGGGATGTCGAAGTCAGATCCATCCATGACCTGTCCCAATCCCCCTGTCTGTCCCATCCCGTACAACATGAGGATACCACGCAGGGGCACCCACAAGACGACGACTGGCCATCCCCCACAAGCCCTGTGGCAAGGCAACATGAGGACAACAGCCCCTCTGTGACACCCCCGCAAATGGCCATGGCCCAGCAGAGGCAACAGTCCCTCGACCAGTTAATCGTGCAACAGCAGCAACTGGCCACGCTCCTCAAGGACCATGCCGATGAATGTGGGGGCACTAAGGCAGACATAGAAACATCAACTGAGACACTTAGGGCAGAAATGGAGAGAGGTACAGAGACACTAAGGGCACAAATGGAGAGTAGCACCGAGAGCCTGGGAGTACAAATGGAGAGATGCACCGAGAGCCTGAGGGGGGAACTGCATGCGACGTCCAAGGACGTATGTGCCGAACTTGCCGCAGTGCGCCGTGTGCTCACTGAGCTCTCGCAAACCCTTAGGGACATGCATGGACGTGAGCAGGCAGAGACATCATCCGTTGCAAGTTCCGTCCAGGGCAGCCCCCAACGTAGATCTGGGAGGAACCTGCGCTCCACAGGCAGGGGTGCCCCTGATACCCGCAGAGGGGGCTTGCAATAGCGACTGCCCACTGACAATGAGCATCTTTGGACACTGGTGTTCGGGGGGGAGGTAGGAGGGTGGAGGGGGTGTGTTGGGCTCACTTGGGTGGCGGGTCGATAGGGTGTACAACATGATATCACATATGCCATAAACAGTGCACGATCAACCAATGAGATGTGTGGACATTGATCTTTGTGTACTAGGCCATCATAGGCGTACAGTCCATATTGTGCATGTCCCAGACACACACAGTGCCACGAGTCCCGTGTCCATGTATCAGCCACCAGGCGTGAGTGCTAGAAGCATACATCAATGAGATGCTGACGAATGTCACGGCCCTCCGGTGCCTCGCAGACTCCTTGAGGTGCTGCCACATCCCCACCCTCATCATGACCATCATCAGGTGCTTGCAGTTCTGCGTCAGGGGGCATGGGCACATTTCTACGTACGCACATGTTGTGGAGCATGACACATGCCATCACCATCTTTGCAACCTTCTCATGGCGGTACAGGAGTGCCCCGCCAGACCTGCTGAGGCAGCGGAAACGACCCTTCAGTAGGCCGAATGCCTGTTCAATGACTACACGGGTACGTGAGTGGGCATGGTTGTAGTCCTCCTCATGCTGGTCCCGTGGGTTCCGGACTGGTGTGAGGAGCCATCTCTTCAGTGGATATCCAGCATCACCTGTATGTGGACGAGAAACGTATGATGTGGAATGCCATTGCTACGTACGCACACCCCCCCCCTTCCTGCCAGGTCATTGCCGAATCACATACCCCACATTATCATGCATGTAATGAGACTCACCGAGTAGCCAGGATCTGTTCCCTGCGTGTCGCTCCATGTAGCGTGGTATTGTAGAGTTCCTCAAGACCATAGAATCTTGGGTTGATCCAGGGAATCGGGCACAACAATGTGTAATGATCCTGTTGGAGTCACACACCATTTGTACATTCAGAGAATGAAATTGTTTTCGGTTGCGGTACTGGGCCTCCATGGCATGTGGGACGACCAATTCCACATGGGTGCAGTCGATGGCACCAATGCAACCCGGTATGCCGGCAAGTGCATGGAATCCCACTTTTGTGTTGGTAATTTCCTGCTCCGAGCGTGGTAGAGAGATGTAGTCGTCTGCGTGCTGCAGGAGGGTATCGAGCACTTGCAATAGTGTCCGTGAGAACAGTGGCTGAGAAATGCCATGCAACTGTCCGACTGTGTGCTGGTAGGTGCCTGTGGCCAGGAAGTGGAGTACAGACACCACCTTCAGTAGGGGTGGGATGGCGGTTGGGCTATCTATCATGCTGACAAGGTCAGCCTGTGTCATGTCCACAATGGCGGCTATGGTGTCCCTGTCCAGACGGTAGAGGGTGTGGATCTGCTCATCAGTGAGGTTGAACGGATGTGCTCGGAGGCGTGGGATTGCGGGCTGCCTGCGTGGTGGTAGTGGCTGTGCTGGCGGCCCTTGCTGGCCCTGCCTTGGCCTCCTCCTCCTCCTGCGTCTCCTCAGTGCGGCCGGTTGTAGTTGGTGTTCGTCTTCTTGGAGTTGGAGTACTTGCAGTGCTATCAGGTCCCCCAGGGCCAACATCGCGAGTCCTGCCGGTAGCATTTCGGTGTGGTAGTGGGAGGAGACTGGCTGTGCAATTTATGTGTTTTCAGGCTGTATGGCCTCCACCTGTGGTGATTAATTCCACCTGTGCAAACTGCTCTCCCCTTTGGCCGAGCACGTCCCGCGCACAACGCTGCAATTCGGGGAATGGCATCTTGCTATTGCAATCATGTATTTGTACCCGATGGCCGTGTAAGATTGGTTGATATGTTCATTCTGCTGTGGTCCCATTGTTTCACATACTATCTGTGCAGTCGCGAACAGACTTGTGAAGGGTCAGTGGAACGTAGTACTCGAGTAACGGTGGGCCCTCATGCATCACTGTACCGAGTTGCAACGACGGGCGGGGCGTCCCATTTGTGGGTGAAGGCAGTTGCCATTTTCACACACAGCCGCACTCGATGGAATAATTAGTGATTTCAAACGGCCACAGATGCCTCTTCGACGTGATGTTGCAAATGAGGAATTCGAAGGGCGGCGCTTTCGGTTTTCAGCTAGCGGCGAGGAAATGCCCACAGGTCTGACTGCAAATATAACGTACTATTGTTCAATGTCCTTGAGACAGGGGCCATGGCGAGGATGCAATGATTGATATGAATAGTTTGGGATGCGCAATAGCGACGTGGGCGATGAGGCCGGACGTTCCCAAATACATGTTACTTCACTACACTGGAATTACGGGCTGGGGCACTGTGGATTTTGCAGGCTGCATAACGCACAGACTCAATGGATATTTCTAATGTTATGTGAGTAAATATTCAGGCGTTTTAATCCCGGGATGAGGGAATGATGAATGGATGCATGGGCAGGTGATTTGATACAGAGTTTGCCATGTACAGGGCTTCTTGGGATCTATCCGCCTCCCCTACGCTATGTGATGCAGGGCTGCCATAGTGGGACCATCGTCTATCTGGCCTTGTTGAGCCCTCCCTGTCTCGACGCGCCCTCAGACACTTGTGTCCATGCACGTTAACATTCCCATCTGATGGATTCTGTTTTGACAGACGCATGCACAGGTACACTCGTTTGTGATGGTGTTTACACCTCGATATAGATAGTTATGAGTCGCAAGTGGTTTTGGGGTGGTGATGATCCTTTGGAGTGGGCTAGCATGCATATGGCTGTGGATTTAGTGTGATCATTGAAGTGAGTTGTTCGAATGTAGTTCTGATGGCCATTCTGTTCTTTTTCTTTTCTTTTGGTTGACAGGTATCTCCTCCCCTTTTGCCACTGCCATCTGTATGCCACTCCTGCAGATGGGTTTTACTCCCGACACCTGCTGCTTCGTGTTAATCAGTGGAGCAGCATTACGATCTTATGGGACGATCGCCAATGGCCCACATGCCCTTACGCAGTACTGGTGGCTCGGAGCAACATTTCGGCCTTTCAGCTGGACTAGTGCCTCCCCATTGGGACGGCCCTGCGGTTCTGTGCGCTTCCATGTTGCCTTTTCGTACGTGAATGTGGCTCTGTGTACCATGAGGGAACAGGGCGTCACACAAGTAGTGGCTGGTCATTTCGTGCGGATGCAGCCCACAATGGTGAAAAGTGTTTTGGAGTTCATGGCCTGATGGCTGTATGGGCTTGGTGATTTTGATGTGCATTAAATTTCTAATCTGATTTGGCCCGTGTAGCGTTCTTCTTTGCAAGTGATGTGGCATATGCCTATTTGGGGGGCGATGTATTGTGAGGAGATCTGCATTGGGTTCCAGCTTCGGAGTTTAGTTACGTGGTACTGTACTGGGCGCGTTTGCCTACGAAGCCCGTGAGGTCAGGGATGGGGATGCCAATATGACAGTTTGAATGTTGTCATGCTCAGGGGCGGGGGATTGGGTTTTGTGTAACAGATGCCGGTCAGCCAGGTGGACTGGTGGAATGATGTGATTCTCGGAATATTGCTGGTCACAGATGCCTGTGTTTGCGTGCGTTTCTTGGTGGGGGACTGTGGTCATGTCCATTGGGATGGCTTCTGTATTCGTGCCATCTGTGCCCTGCAGCTCCCATTGGCCCCTGTTGTGTTTCTTTTGTTCGTTGGCATGCATGGGTGACTTGTACATTTCAATGGTTGCATTGTGACTTCATTGCACCTACGGGGAGTTGTACTTTGTGGCCAGGGAGCGGTGTACAGGCACTCAGTGGGGCCGTTTACGGTTGATTCGCGATGCCGTACTTCTCACCATGGCGGAATGGTACATTCCGCCATGCTTGATGGCGTTAGGTACATGTCCGCTAGGGTCGGAATTGGCGTACCCTTGCGCCATGGTGGTGTTTGCGGTTTGGCATGGTGCGCGCGCGCATGCTTGGTGCAGTTAGCGTTGGCGTTCACTGCGGTGTCGCTAATGGCTTCGTACTTTGCGGTGACGGGTCATAGTCGCACCGAGCGCTATTCGATGGCGGTATTGCATTTCCGCCATCGTTTTCCGAATTCCGCAAGGGTCGTAATGAGGGCCAGTGTCCTTCTGTGCCCATAACATCGGCAAAAATGGGTGGCAGCCTATTCTTCATGCATTTCCCTGTGCATTTTCTGGGAAGCTCTGGCCATCATGATGTTTTCCATGTCAGTACTGCACAGTTTCGAGGTAGGGCTCGGATGCATGGGTAAATACATCCCACAATGCAGGACTGAGCCACAGTTGACATGGGGAGGCCGATAATATGGCAGGCAATGTATGTAACCAAGGACTCATATTACAGTGCTCATCCAGTCAAGGACACATAGGGGCATGCGTGCAATGCACATGGAGCATGAATGGGCACTCATGTCCCTGCGGGACATCTGACCCATGCACAGTACAAGTGGGATACCCTGCATCGAGTACTAAGGCTGTACCACACGGCATATGTCTGGCAGTTTCTAAGCTGGAAGTTAGCATCTACACAGGACACATGAACAAGAAACTACACATTGGCAAGAATGTAGCAGACCAGTGCAAAGGTGGAACTGGGGTGCAGAGTGGCGGAGGAGGGGCAAGGGAGCATGCCCACATGGAGTCCCGCATGCAGGCAGAGGAGACATGCATGACGGTAGCATTGCATTACTTACACCTCAGAACCATGTACACGTCACATGTAGCAGCAATCATGCACAACACATCCCACAAGTGAAACACACACGTCCTCAACAACTACGCTTCAACACTCACTGGACTGGGCATCAAAGTCCAGCATCTCTCCCACACCTTCGACCAATTCTGGTGGTATGAACTCCGCAACGAGAGCCTCATGCGGAGTGAGTTCTTCCTCCTCTGGTGCAGGCCCACCGCCAGTCACCAGAGTCAAGTTGTAATTTGAGGCACGCTTAGCCTTAGTGCTGCGCTTGATGTCATTCCAGCGCTTTTTGCACTCCTGCGCTGTGCGCACCTCATGGCCGAATGAACTGACATGTTCCGCAACATGCTTCCAGTGGGTGTCACGTTGGGCAGCCGTAGTCTGACTATTGGCACCCACTAGCATGTCACGGCTGTGTCCCCGCACGTAGTCCACGAGGAAGTCCAGTTCCTGCTTACAGAAAGGCTTCTTCCTCGACGTGCAGGAGGTCGTGGCTGTGTGTGCGGTTCCAGCCTGTGCTGCAGGTGCAACCTTCCTCCTCTTGGACTGTGGCGCAGACCCTGGCTGGCTAATGCCGCCCTGACCAGTATGGCCAGTGGGTTCGGTGGATTGAGCCAAGGGAGTGGCAGGTGGAGGGATGACCAAAGGCCTGACTTGTGTCAGTGGCAGCTGGGTGCCCACTAATGGACCCTGCGCAGCAACATCAGCTGTGGCAGGGTCATTGACCGCAACGGTCCTGGTTGGCAGACTCACAACCGGGGTGCTGTTGGGTGCATCTGCCCCTGCACTTGCCAACACCCGGCTGTTCGGGGCAGCAGATGACATGACTGCCCCAGGGACACGTGTCTTGGTCTGAGCAGCCCGGCGTGCCCCTATGGTTTCCCCCCTGGCCTGTTGGAGATTTACCAAGGGCTCTTCAAGTGCCAACGCAGCCTGCGCTGGCAGACCCTGAGCCTGGGTGGCGGTGTCCACAGCTGCACCTGCAGCTACCGCTACCCTTGGGCCCGTGGCAGTCGATGGAACGGACTGCTGGGTCATACGGGTGCCAGTGCCAGATGCAGGAGCTGCATCCCCCGGAACCACAGGGGGTGGTGGCATGGCTGCACCGACACATGGCACAACATTGTGCTCAAGTGGCGCACCCCTGCCTCTTCCCCCTCTGTGGCTGCCCTGGACACCCTGGAGTCCCCCTACTCCCTGGTCACCACGGCCACGTCCCCGACCACGCCCGCCACGAGGAGTACGCCCAGCTGAGGCGCCCCTCACCTTTGGTGGCCTCCCAACCATGGCACAGATGTAATAGTGCTGGCACAGATGGAGTGGTGCCAATGGGAGGTGTACACCACAATTGTCCTGGGCAATTGGGGTGAAGGGGGTGGGAAGCAAGATGTTAACAGCCCCCCTGCACCTGCAAGGCTGTATGTGACCCCGGTGATGTGGTGACGGGTCACGCAACGCTCAGGCACCCCAAAACTGCAGTAAAACCGTGCACGCAACCCTGCAGCCTACGTGCGTAGATTTGACCTCCCGCAGTACGCGGTGGCACCCAGTAACACGAATAACGCGTACGCGTGGGACACGCAGGCTACGATGACATCGAAAATGGGTGCAATACACAGGGGCACCCGCAGTGGGAAAAGGAGCGTTTGCGACTCACCGTCTGACTAGCGCGATGCAGAAAAACACGCGTAGCCAATACCCCCGCCAAAAGAAGAGATACGTCCTTGAGAGCTGTGAAGTAGATGGCGCGCGAAACAACTGGAAGCAGCAACACACATCGGTCTCCACGGAAGGCACGTACAGCGAACTGCTGGGCCCGCTCACCTTTAACCCGTGCTGAGGGAAACGCATGCGCGCGTCACGTCACATGCGGACGTGCAGTTTTTCATGCGCGATTACGCGCATTACACGCGGACGTGCAGTTTTTCACGCGCGATTAGCCTGGGTACGTGTGTTCCGGGGTGGCGTGAACTTTCACACGAGATTGATTGTAATCCACGTGTGTTCTGTCATCACGTGCAATGAGGGATACACCCTCGCACGACACGTCACAGACGCGCTCACGCGCTGAGGGCCTTTGGTCCAATGAAAATGCGTATGCGTGCAGACGCGCTTACGCGCTACGGGCCTTTCCTCGAATTACACGCTGACGTGCAGATTTTTCACGTGCCAAATCACTCCGTATCAAGCTGGCCACGAATACACACGGAAGACCACGCTCCTGCCCAGAAGGCCGAATCACTGCCCCCCAGTGCCCCGAGCAGCCTCCCACGTGCCATCTGCTGCTGCCTGCCTGCCTGCCTGCCTGCTGCCACCGTGCCCTGCCATTTGGTGCCTGCACATCAGCCATCTGCAGGGGTCCAGTTGCTGTGTCGACCCCTGCTGGAACAGTAGACTCCCGACTGGGATACCATCGCTCCACAGCCCAGCCCCAGGACCCAGTTGCCCACCCACGCCTGCCTCGGGGGTCGCCATGTCGGGGCAAGCACCATCTGAGACCAGTGGCGACCCCCAGCCAGAGAGGCAGAGGGCCACCAGCTTCAGTGAGAAGGAAGTTGGTGTCCTGGTGGAGCATGTCCTGGGGCATTATGATGCCCTCTTCGGAAGACCACGCGCCAACAAGGAAGGACGGGAGAGGATCTGGGACGATGTAGTGGTTGCCATCAACGCGGAGGGGGTGGCAACCCGCGACATCAAGCACATCAAGAAGCGCTGGGAGGACTTGAGGTCCAGGACCCTCAATAAGGCCAGGCGCCTCGCGGAGGGGGGCCGGGCACGCCTGAGTGACATCGAGATGAGGGTCCTGGAACGCGTAGACCCAGCGCTCCACGCCCAGATCCTTCGGAGGCAGACCCATCTGGAGTTGGCCGGTAAGTGGCCAAGCATTACTGTGTGAGACAGGGCATGTTGCAGTGTGCTGGTTGTCTGATACCTGCCTGTATGTGTGACATAGGCCATGTACGTATGTGTGTGTGCAGGGACATCATGGTCAGGCATGTGAGTACAGTGATGTGTGAACCACATGGTTGGTGCATGTGTTCTATTGCAACATGGGGGGCTCTGTGCGGAATGGACACATGGAAGCATGGCAGTCTCTGTTCCTGGACATGGGTGGGGGTGAGGGATGGGTGCTGGTCCCATGTACACGTATGGTGCCCATGTGTGTGTGTCTGAACTGCGTGTCTGTGACTTGTAACTGCCATGGATGCATGACACATGTCTGTGACAATGTTCAGATTCACTGATGCAGCCTAGTCATCCTTGTATCCACTGCGTCTGTGGTGTACGAGGCCAGATGGATGGAACTACGGTGAGGTGTGTGCATGTGATGGCAAGACCCATGATGCATTTGAGTTTAAAACCAACATTGTATGAATCATGAGTCCCTTGGTCATGGAAGCCAATGTCCATGGCATGCGCCATGCCTGTTACTGTATGTGTTTTGCCTGCACTGACCCATGTGTTGTGGCGGGACATGATGGAAGTGATGTATGACAGTGCCACTCATCTGCTGTTGCTTCCTGTCTAGGGGACCATTGTACAGTACCCTGATGCTTGTGTTCTATGTCTCCCTCTACACAGTGGCAAGTGAAGAAGAGGGCGGAGAAGGCGCTGTGGAGCAGAGCGGCGGGGATGCCACCACGGCTGCAGCGGAAGGGGTGGGTGAGCCCCCACAGGGGCTTGCACCGGCGGAAGACGGCGTGGAGACATCCAGGTTGGTGGTTTCCACAGAGGGGGAGGAGGCCGCTACTGAGCCACAAATGGGGCCTGGTGGGGGCATCCCCGCTGGTGCAAGTGGTGCAGTCCAGGGCCAGGGGCAGGAGGCAGCACAGGTCGCCGTGGAGGTGCCTGTGCATGTCACTGTCCCTGACACTGTGACTGCACCACCATGCACCAGCAGGGATGCCCCATCCCAGGCCCGTCCGCAGGTAGGGGAGATGTCCATGTCATCTGACACTCCTCTACCTGCGGACGAGGGGACCCCTGGCCGTGTGGAGAGGGTCCTGATTGGTGTCGCGTTGCGCACGGCTGGCATTCGTGATGAGGTGCATGCTTCCCGGGAGGAGCATGCACATCATCACGAAGAGCACCGTGCGTACGTGAACCATTTGGGAGCCGCCATGGTCGGGGGTTTCCTACATGTGTGTGGCCTTCTGGCGACCCTCTCCTCCTCTGTGGAGGCTATGCGCCAGTCGTGCTCCATGCCGTCTTCCGGCCCAGATGCCACCAGGGCCCCCTGTGGACCTGCCCCGACCAACGCAGCCAGCTCGTTGGGGACCCCATCCCTGCCACAGTCGGGAGTCGAAGGTCCAGCAGGGGTGGACACACCAGCAACTGTCCCCCTGCAGATGGAGGATGTGCCGGCATCATCTGGCAGGGCACGTGCACGACGGCATCGGTGGATTCCATCAGCCTGGATGCCGTCGTGCTGGCAGAGGCAGTGGCGTCGGAGGCAGCAGCAGGCTTGACGTGGGAGGCATCATGGCTCGGGGCCATCAAGATCAGAGGGGCAGGCATCGGCCGGAGGGCAGGAGAACCCTGGGATGGCAGTGTCTTCCGTGTGGGAACAGTTGGTCCAGCGGATAGGTGCGGAGCGGCAGCGGGCGGAAGAGGAGCGGCTCACCATGGTCAGGGCGGAGTTCTCCATGCGTCGGGCGTTGAGGCGGGCTGAGTGCCTCGAGGAAGCTCGCAGGGAGTTTGAGGTGGACACGGGGTTGTCCCTGCGAGACCTCGGGGCCCGGACAGAGTCCCGCCTCCGGGACATCGACATGGAGTTCGAGGATGCCCTGGCCGGCAACATCACAGAGTGAGCCGCAGGACTTGCCCGCTGCCATTGTATATAGTTCTTTAGTTAGTTAGTGTTAGGTTTCCTTTATTTTTTAAGTTTAAGTTTTTTTTGGACCGCTCGGACAATGGCCACTTTTCTGTATATATTTTTATTATTAGTTAGTAGTAGTAGGTTTAATTTATGGTGTTGGGATCATGGACCCTGGGATATTCTTGTACATAGTTTGATGTTTGGAAAACATTTGTTGGATTTATATTTGTGTTCACCATGAGGCAATGGTTTTTCCTTATTTTTCCCCCCATTATTTTGCTTTGGACTACATTAGTTTTTGGATTCCTTTGTTTTTTGATTTTTTCTATTTGTTCTCGGACATGGACCATTTGTTTTGTCATCCCCATTGTTGTGTGTTTTATTTCTTTACTTCATTTTCATCTTTAATACATATATTTATTACTTACATTTGTGGTATTTTCTCATTGGTTTCATGCATGTCATGATATGGGTTTTGACATTCACTTGCACCCATTGTGTATGTGTGTGTGAGGGACATGTGTTCATTTACATACTTGCCAATGGGGTTGTATCATGTAATTGCATCTACTATGTGGGTGGATGCAATCCTTGCCTGGGTGTTTGTGCTGGGTATGCTGCCCATTACTGCCATGATTGCGTTTCGTCAGTACCTGGGGGCAGGGGGACATGAGTGGGGGCCTGCTGGGGGGTGGGGGTGCAAGGGGACATGAGTGGGACATGATTGGGGGCCTGCTGGCAGGTGCCCCACAGTGTTGGGGGTGGGGGTGCAAGGGGACATGAGTGGGACATGGGTGGGGGCCTGGTGGAGGCTGTCCCTGGTGACTGGAGGGGTGGGGGTGGTGTGAGACATGGGTGGGGGCCTTGTGGAGGCTGCCCCTGGTGACTGGCTGGTGGGGGTGGTGGGAGACATGGGTGGGGGCCTTGTGGAGGCTGCCCCTGGTGACTGGAGGGGTGGGGGTGGTGGGAGACATGGGTGGGGGCCTGGTGGAGGCTGCCCCTGGTGACTGGAGGGGTGGGGTGGTGTGAGACATGGGTGGGGGCCTTGTGGAGGCTGCCCCTGGTGACTGGGGGGTGGGGGTGGTGGGAGACATGGGTGGGGGCCTTGTGGAGGCTGCCCCTGGTGACTGGAGGGGTGGGGGTGGTGGGAGACATGGGTGGGGGCCTGGTGGAGGCTGCCCCTGGTGACTGGAGGGGTGGGGGTGGTGGGAGACATGGGTGGGGGCCTGGTGGAGGCTGCCCCTGGTGACTGGAGGGGTGGGGGTGGTGTGAGACATGGGTGGGGGCCTTGTGGAGGCTTCCCCTGGTGACTGGGGGGTGGGGGTGGTGGGAGACATGGGTGGGGGCCTTGTGGAGGCTGCCCCTGGTGACTGGAGGGGTGGGGGTGGTGTGAGACATGGGTGGGGGCCTTGTGGAGGCTGCCCCTGGTGACTGGGGGTTGGGGGTGGTGGGAGACATGGGTGGGGGCCTTGTGGAGGCTGCCCCTGGTGACTGGAGGGGTGGGGGTGGTGGGAGACATGGGTGGGGGCCTGGTGGAGGCTGCCCCTGGTGACTGGAGGGGTGGGGGTGGTGGGAGACATGGTTGGGGGCCTGCTGGGGGGTGGGGGTGGTGGGAGACATGGGTGGGGGCCTGGTGGAGGCTGCCCCTGGTGACTGGAGGGGTGGGGGTGGTGGGAGACATGGGTGGGGGCCTGGTGGAGGCTGACCCTGGTGACTGGAGGGGTGGGGGTGGTGTGAGACATGGGTGGGGGCCTTGTGGAGGCTGCCCCTGGTGACTGGGTGGTGGGGGTGGTGGGAGACATGGGTGGGGGCCTGCTGGGGGGTGGGGGTGCAAGGGGACATGGTTGGGGGCCTGCTGGGCGGTGGGGGTGCAAGGGGACATGGTTGTGGGCCTGCTGGCAGGTGCCCCACAGTGGCCTGCTGGGGGGTGGGGGTGCAAGGGGACATGGTTGGGGGCCTGCTGGCAGGTGCCCCACAGTGCTGGGGGGTGGGGGTGCAAGGGGACATGAGTGGGGGCCTGCTGGGGGGTGGGGGTGCAAGGGGACATGAGTGGGACATGGTTGGGGGCCTGCTGGCAGGTGCCCCACAGTGCTGGGGGGTGGGGGTGCAAGGGGACATGAGTGGGGGCCTTGTGGAGGCTGCCCCTGGTGACTGGAGGGGTGGGGGTGGTGGGAGACATGGGTGGGGGCCTTGTGGAGGCTGCCCCTGGTGACTGGAGGGGTGGGGTGGTGTGAGACATGGGTGGGGGCCTTGTGGAGGCTGCCCCTGGTGACTGGGGGGTGGGGGTGGTGTGAGACATGGGTGGGGGCCTGGTGGAGGCTGCCCCTGGTGACTGGGTGGTGGGGGTGGTGGGAGACATGGGTGGGGGCCTGCTGGGGGGTGGGGGTGCAAGGGGACATGGTTGGGGGCCTGCTGGCAGGTGCCCCACAGTGCTGGGGGGTGGGGGCGCAGGGGGACATGAGTGGGGGCCTGGTGGAGGCTGCCCCTGGTGACTGGAGGGGTGGGGGTGGTGGGAGACATGGGTGGGGGCCTGCTGGCAGGTGCCCCACGGTGCTGGGGGGGTGGGGGTGCAAGGGGACATGTGGCTTGGCTGGGGGGCATGCCCATGGTGGATGGGCTGCCTGCGGGACATGACCAGGGGTGCAGGGTAGTCCCCTGTGGTGTGGGCTGCCTGCAGAGGTCGTGGAGGGGGTAGAGGGGAGACCTGGGAGGACCCACACTGGCAATTCACCTCTTCAACTTCCCGCACACCCACGTAATACACTGCCCCACTCGCACAGGCCCAATCGCGTGTAGATTTTCTCGCGCACCCCTGAAATCCACGTACCCAGGCCAATCGCGTGTAGATTTTCTCGCGCACCCCTGTAATACACGTACCCAGGCCAATCGCGTGTAGCATTTCTCGTGCACCCCTGAAATCCACGTACCCAGGCCAATCGCGTGTAGATTTTCTCGCGCACCCCTGAAATCCACGTACCCAGGCCAATCGCGTGTAGATTTTCTCGCGCACCCCTGTAATACACGTACCCAGCCCAATCGCGTGTAGCATTTCTCGCGCACCCCTGAAATCCACGTACCTAGGCCAATCGCGTGTAGATTTTCTCGCGCACCCCTGTAATGCACGTACCCAGGCCAATCGCGTGTAGCATTTCTCGTGCACCCCTGAAATCCACGTACCCAGGCCAATCGCGTGTAGATTTTCTAGCGCACCCCTGAAATCCACGTACCCAGGCCAATCGCGTGTAGATTTTCTCGCGCACCCCTGTAATACACGTACCCAGGCCAATCGCGTGTAGAATTTCTCGCGCACCCCTGAAATCCACGTACCCGCTCAATCGCGTATTTAACTTCCCGCGCGCCACTTTTTGGATGCGCTGGGACTCTACCGCCTGCCTTCGTGTGGCGGCCGTGTTTCAGCTTGTGCGTGTCTTTGGCTGTGCGTGGCTTTGCCCTATTCGATTCCATGAATACGTGTGGTTCGAGTGCGTGTGGGCGTTCCGTCTGCTTCCCTGCAGTACATCCCCAGTTACGCCCTTATTTTCGCGTGTTGTTCCCCATTCCGCGCGTTACGCCCCATGTCCCGCCCACTTTCTGGTGTGTGCGCTGCGGTTGTGCACTTTCACTGTGCGCGTCGCACACGCCTTTCGCGATGTTGCAGTGATGTGTGCGCCATGCACGGGTTTGGCGCACATCCCGAGGAAGACACGCGCAGGGACTTCCATGAATCGCACGCGTGCGCATGCGCCTCTTTTTTTCCGCTTGCGCCTGCTTGCGCCTGCTTGCGCCTGCTTGCGCGTAGATTTTCGGCGCACGTTTGTTCCATGAATCGGCCCCTCAGTCTTTACATCACTGGTTAGGGGTTTTGGAATGTCAACTCTCCAAACAGATGTCCAATGGATTCTTCTTCAGGTGTTTGTTCCAAAGTTAATCTGAGAAGGATTGAGAGCCCCTTGTAGTAAAGTCAAATGTCAATGGGTAATTGATAAAAGCAAGCTTACCTTAAGGGTCCAATCCCTATTCTTGGAACAAATGGATGTTGCCTTCCAATATCACACCCAACGTGCTTTGTGTTAGAAGAAGTCAAGGTGACAGTAAGGAAGAGAGATAAAGAGAGAAAACAAGATAGTGGTCGGAGCTCCCTCTGCCTACAATAACCCCAACCCCTTGTCAATAGCGTCACAGGAACATTTGGTATGCAGCACGCTGGTGTGAGGCTAATTGTGAAGGATGAGCACTTTAATTCCTATTCCCAGGACAACTTCCTATGGAGTGACTGTCTCACTGGAGAGGGTGTTACGTGCCCTCAGATAAGGTGTAAGAGAGGCAACCTCCATGGATACAGTCTTGCTGGCAGCAGCAGAGACTGGGTGGAATACAAATACCCTTTCCACAGGTGAAATAGGCTCATATCAAATTGATGTGGCTTGGATTATTATGAGGGACGTCGCCCACCATACCTCCAAGTCAGATATGTCTTATATTTTCAGTTTAGGGTGCCAAAAGCATAGCAAGTCTCCTAGCTATGTTATTTTTGGAACCGATGTACATATCTAAAATGAAGCACTTATGCTGTAGGGACTTCACTGTCACTGCAGCTGTCAAGAGGGCGCCTGTGACATGAACCTGTTGTGTGCCACAGAGCAGCAGGTGCTGCCAATCAGGCTACTGATTCTGACGTGCACAGGTGTACAATAGTGTGTGAAGAGGGGAGTCTGGTCAGCAGACCACCTTCCATGAGCAAGTATTGCTCACATCATGTAATATTTAATACAAATCAAAAAGGTATATCAAGCTGATTCAACTATACCAGATTATACTGCTGTGGTACACTTACATCCAATCCTTTTCTGCACCAGGGCTTCCCATGCATTGGAATAACATAACTCAGTGATTACTGCCACTAGATGATTATGTTGTTTCCGCTGTGATTGCTGTGCCAACTATAAATGGGGCCAGTTCTCCCCTTATCCCTATCACCTGATAACTGCTGTACTATTGTTGTGCTACTTTGCTGTTCACTCCGCTTATTGTTTGTATATTCAGATGGTGCTCTAGGTTTTATCCCCACACGCGTCACCAGATAACTGCTGTACTACTGCTGTGCTACCTTGCTGCTCGCCCTGCTTATTGTTTGTATATTCAGATGGGGCTTTAGGTTTTATCCCTACATGTGTCACCAGATAACAGCAGTACCAGTTCTCTGTTGTTCGACCCGCTTATTATTTGTATATTTAAGATGGTGTTCTAGGTTTTATTCCCACATGTGTCACCAGATAACTACTATACTAACGCTGTCCTACTTTTCTGTTTGCCGGCTTACTGTTTATATAATGAGTTGCTATATTTAGCTGACCCCGTCGCCCCTATATGTTGAAACAAACCATTGTAGCATTGCATGAGGCATTGCTCCTGGCTTAGCCTGATTTGCACTACACTGCGACTCCTTCCTGATATCAGCCTAGTGGGTCTGTCAGAACAGTGTTTTATACAACAACACCAAGACCCTAAGCAGCACATAACCCAGAAAGTACTGATCTTACTAATCTGCCCATCTACTACCTGATCTCCCCCTTCCCAACAGGACCACAGGCTTGCACTACCTGTCCTCTGTCACATATGGCATCCCTATGTAAAGTAACCTTAACTATGGCTACTCCCCTACCTTTATTCAACACCATAGCACCTACTAGATTCCTGCCACCATTCAAGGCTGACCTACCGTTGTCCAGTTTTAACTCTGCGACTGCCAACAGTGCCTTCTGCCCCATCACTCCAGCTCAATGGATCCACCTCTACGCATCACTGCCTATGCCTAATTTACTGTGCCAACTAAGCATCAGGAATGCTAGACTAGGATCTCGCCTCAATTGCACAAAGATGATCAACCTGCCCTGCACATCCCTCACAAAGCGTAAACATATCTTCACCACTGCCACCAGACCCTGTGCTGAGCCCAACCATACCAACAAAAACACAGCTCAAAATGCAACTAGTACCTCAGCTATTGCAGCACCTCTGTTGTACCAATCATCAAAGGAGCACTCATTAATACAAGATCTCTTATTGCTCACACTCTAGACATATCTGATCTCATATCAGCCAACTATCTTGACTTTCTGGTGATAAACGAAATGTGGTTATACCCAACTGCAGGACCATCTCTATCCCTACCTTTCCCTGAGAACTACCCCATTATAAGAGCAGCTAGAGATACCAGCAGAGGCAGTAGACTGGCTTTCATAGCTAAAACCTAACCGGGCCTCAGAGAACTCACCAAAGAATGCTTCCCTACAGGCAAACTTCTTTTTGTCAAACTCCCATTGTCAGCTTCTCATACTCTCCTGCTACATCTCATATACCAACCTCCGGTCCAATATCCTCCTTTGAGGAAGACTTCACTTTCCTCCATACTCGCAACACCAAACTGAGCTCCCAAATTGTACTGTTGGGAGACTTCAACTTAAGTCTACACAATGTGAATGATATCAACACAACAGCCATCGAGAATATTATCTCACAGCTTGGCTTTGTGTCAGCGGCCCCACTCATAATTAGGGAAGAACCTCGGATTGGCTGGCAGACTTAAATTGTACAACCACAATCCTTGCCAATTCGCCCTGCGCATGGTCAGACCACCATTGCATCTCCTTTACCATACAGGACAGCTTGTGCCCTATCTCAAGTGCCATTCTAGCCATGCAGGTCATGTATAGAAACAATTGCAACATCACTGTGGAGAACTTACTGCCACCACTACATCCTAGTACTGATCCCGCTAACAGTTTGGGTAAGGACCCATCACTACTCGTGGACCTTTATAACCATACCTGACTTCAGGCATTAAACAAAATTGCCCTGGTAAAATTAAGAAAAGCTAAACCAATAGCCCCCCTTAAACACGTGGTTCGCTGCTGACTTAAAAGCCTTACGTAGCTCCAAAAGTATCACCAAAGCCATCTGGAAAAACACATCGACTGTCCCAAACAAGGAAAAGTTCACAATTGCTGCTACCACCTACAAAGCAGCCATATTAAACACCAAAAGAGAGACCTGTAGTGCCAACATACAAAATGCTAAATCAGGCTGCAAAGAGCTATTCACCATCCTCAGGGAGTTGGAGACTCCGGTTACACATACAGAATCCTGCATCAAAGAGGCCTCTTGGTATATCAAGATCCAAAAACCCCTATGGACAAAATAGCTTTGCTGCATACTTAAATAGAGGCAAAAAAGAGAAGTCTGACATTGAGCTCTAACCTCAACAAGCCTCATGACACACAGCCTATACTGTGTCACCCATTTCAATTCCCACCAGTCACTATTAAAGAGGTAGAAGACATGAAAGGCAGCCAAAAACCCTCCAGATGTCAGGGGGATATTTGCCCAGCTACTGCTATAAAGGAAAGAGCAAAGGATATTGTGCCATTCATCACATCCTTGATTAATGCATCCTTTGAAACCTGTACAGTCCCAAATAATCTTAAAGAGGCATCGGTCATGCCTCTTCTCAAAAAACCAAACCTAGATCCAAACACCCCTACCAACTACACAGCCCCATAACAGCAGTTTCATTCCTTCTAGAAATCCTTTATAGAGTGGCATAATTCCAAGTACAGAAGCATCTAGAAGACAACAACCTATTAGGCCTGTGACAATCTGGATTCAGACCAACACATGGCACTGAAACAGCACTCCTTGATCTAAAAATCCAAATGGATGAATTCAAGGATAAAGGAAACATCACCATACTCCTGCTGTTGGACCTCTCAGCAGCTTTCGATCTGGTTGACCATCAGATCCTTACAGCAGCCTCTTTCTCCCTTAATGCTGCCACTTGGATTCAATCCTTTTTAGCAAACAGGACTATGAGGGTCTTTGCACCCACGGCATCTGCCGAACCAGTACCAATCTCTTGTGCAGTAACTCAGGGCTCCTGCGTCTCTCCCAACTTATACAATATCTTTACGAAGCTACTTTTTGACCATCTCAATGGCTTGGGTGTCACCTACACTAACTATGCAGATGACACCCAAGTCCTCATCACTCTTTCGGGCTGCCATGAGAAAGATACCAAAATGTTAAACAAAATCTATCTTCACATACAGGCATGGATGGCCGCCTATGGCCTGTGTCTAAATCATGATAAGACAGAGCTACTTATCATAGGCTCTCAAGCTCGACTAAACAAGCTAGACACACTCTACAAATAGTTCACCATTGATGGGAACTTCATCAAAGCCTCCAGCAAGGTCAAAACTCCAGGAATCTATTTAGACTCCACCCTCTCCCTCACAAGGCAAGTCAATGCAACTGCCTCAGCAACAACATACACTACCAAGTTGATTAATGCCTGCAAACCTTATCTTTCCACTAACAGTTGCATTACTCTAGCTAGGGCTCTGATTTTATCCAAGATTGACTATTGTAACATTCTATGTCTAGGCACCAATGAACACGATCTGAACAAACTTCAAGTGATGCAGAATAATGCACTCAGAACAGCCTTAAATATCCCACAAACGAACCACATATCAACTATCAGACAGGACACACACTGGCTTCCAGTGTGAGACAGACTCTCACTGCAAACACTAGTAATCACTCAAAAATTCCTGTCAAACACGGCTCCAAAATACCTGGTCGACAAATTCATCAGGAACCAATCTACCGGACCTATCAGATCAAACTACTCACATTGCCTCAACATTCCTAAATACAAATTACAAAATCTGGTGGTTCTAGCTTCCCAGTGCTAGCAGCCAAGCTGTGGAACTCATTGCCCACTGCACTTAGAGCTGAACCATTCTTTTGGTCCTTCAGAAACAGAGTAAAAGCGTGGCTCTTCACCTAGCAAATCTAATCGTACAACTCCTTCCATTTCTGCTTCTCTCTACTGATTGATTATTGCCTTTTTTGTAACGTTGTATGCCCTCGCTCTTTGGATCTTCTCACTTTGTATATGTGGCCACTGTCTGGCATGATTGCTAGACTTATCTCATCTTACCTGTTTACCCAGTTCACATTGTGCATGTGCCTTTTGTCTGGTATGCAGACATGATATGTAACACAAGCCAACTTCTATTTGTTATTTGTTTTTTTCCTGTAACTTTTGCTCAAGTATAAGCGCCCAGATACCTGAGGGTTAGGTGTGCTCTATAAATAAATTAAATAAACTAAAGTAAACTAAACAGGGCTTCTACACCCTTGCAAGATGGCAATCCTACACAACATCACAAAGCTGTTTGGTCCTTTTGACCCTCAGAGTACCCGAGTCCTCCTCTTCTAAGGGCAAACAGGTAACATTGCCACAGTATGGATAGTAGTGTGTTCCAGCACTCACATATGAGGCCTCATGACACCGTTGATAAGATTACAACATGTAACCCTTTACCAAAGACGGAAATTAATTTGACATACAGCACAAGAGATACGATTTTCACATTGCAAATACAATACAGTAACACGTAAATAACTACTGTTTTCAAGTTCTGCATTGTGACAATACAGCAATGCAGTGTTAAAAATAAATCGACAGGAAAAAGTAACAACTTCCAACAAGTAGAAAATGGCGATTCCCAACATAGCTGTGTCAATGAAGGCAATGCATGAAAACAGTCCTTTGTAATGTTGTCACTTCAAACAATATCATTCGATAAGTCTAGCTACATATGCAGCATATTTTAGGGTACATATGTTTGTTTTCAGGTGGAATGCCAAATGTGTCTTTTGTGGGGCGTTTTGTGCAGTGTCGGATGTTGGCATTACATGGATTTTCTTTTGGAATGTCTTTGATTTCCTGTTTTAGACAATGCACAACAGATATACATGGTTGGAAAGCATACGAAGCACACGTTTACATCAATTTACCAACCTGTGATTGCCCCACCGACGAGTGCAACTCCAATCGTGGCCGCCAGGGCAGCAGCCTGAATACCAGCCGAAGCTCTAGATAGAAATTCAAAGAAGGAAATGGTCATCTGTGTGTGCAAATAGCCTTTACTGCATTATGCAATGCTGCAGCAAACTGCACCACTATTCTCTGTGCCCTAATTGATTTACGAGCTGGTAAACCTGGATGAACTCTGTTTAATTCACGTCTATATTGTAATTGTATAGCCTGTTATCTTCCCTGAGAATTACAACAATGCACAGGTGACTATACAAGGGCATTAACATGAATAGGAGCATTACGTGCAAATGTGGCAGAACAACAAGAACTTGTGGTTGTTTATACAATTGGAAACCACTGTCAAATCACTTCTGAAATGTGGGTGCAGATAGGATATAAACCAGAAAGGAAAATAAAGAACAAAACACGTTTCACATAGTACAGCTAAATCCAGTGAGCAATTGATTAAAATCCATAAGCAAATAGTTAAGTCTATGAAAAACATCCTTCAGTCCAAGCTAAGAAAGTCCATTATACTTTGGATAGGTTAGTAAAAGAACAAAACTCTGTCCAGAATCATCTTACTGCAAATCTTCTATTCTCAGTCATGGGTTTTCTTTGCACCATACTTCTCTGTCACTGCTGATGGCCATTCTTTTCTTTACTAATGCATACTAACTCCTGTTATGTCAACTGACCAACTGGGCAATTGGTTACAGTGTATTACTAAGCTGTGCTATTGATTTTACCACCAGCCTGCTCCTGGGTTTTGAGGATTTTGATTCAGGGCAACGTAACCTTAAATGCAGTTAGAACATGAACTTTCCAACATCATATATTTGTATCATAAATCACCTCAGTTAGAAAAAGGGTGCCAACTTAAATGATATGTTCTCAAACATGATTCACAACAACCCTTACTCATTTTTAAACTTTCATTATATTATTTTGTGACATGAACATAGTCACATTAAATTAATTTGTTTTTTCCGTAAACTCCTTCTTGCCTTTGCAGTCATGTTTTTCATTCCTCAGATCTTCTTCGAATCATTGCCATATTTTAATCCTCTAAGCTCTGTTCCCATCCTTTCCTTAGAATCATTTTATAATTTGATCCCTTCTTATTGTCTTTATTCCTTTCCGCTCAAGAGTTTTTGTTTATTGTGTTCACGTCATTGTGATTACTTATTTATTTATAATTTCGCCTAGATTTTCCACTTATATTATCAATTTGTACTGCACTTTGCCTTTCAACTCTGTGTTCTTCTGTCTCTGTTACCCAGCAGAAATCAGGAATGGCTCCCAACCATCCCGACCTCCTCCCCCATCTACTCTGCACCTATTTCACTTTCTTTCAGTTATGACTGGGCAAACTACCCTAGTTCTTTTCATGGTGTAACATCATATGACACTGCAAAGATGTGGTGCCCAACCTGGTATGGCTTTCATCTGGCACACAGATTTAGTGTGCATGTGTCAAGATTCTGTTGCTTTCTGGCATGTGGTATGAAGAATCTTTGGAATATCTTGTGGAGAACAAGGAAGTATCGTATCTGCTCATCTAGCTGCAAAGGGGCTAGCAGTGCTGCTGAGTTTCAGCTGTCAGTGCCACACACTGACATTTTGCAATTTCGGCTCTCACATTCTTGCCCTGTATACACATGGCAAAGTATTTTTGTTCATCCCTCCTCCTTACTAAGGCTCTTCTCTAAAAATTGCAACAAAGTTGCCTATTATTTAGGGAGGTACGAGTGTCATTACTAATGCCTTTATGTATTGTGCATGACTTCATCACGCTATGGCGCATTCATGTGATGTAGTCATCTGTTAAATATAATGTGGTCTAATCAAAATGGCGTGCATATTTGTTAACAGAAAGAATATGTTCAAGACACTGCCATTAGAGATTGACTCTAATGGATAATTGAACACCATCAGGCTTACATTATACCATAAAGAGAATATCTTTCACCAATTTGGCAAACGTATGGAGAAGTTGTTGGTCACATGCAACTTTCCTTGACACTCTTTAGGTCAGAACAACAGGGGTTTCATCCAATTGGAGTGACTGGGGCACACCTGATCAATCAGGCAACTGAGAAACCGGTGACTGGACATGGGTAGTAGGTATTTAGAGATATCTATAAGATATAATGTATGACTTAATACCTTTAGTGTTACAGGGATGGAAGGTAATCCAGTACTTTTTTTGTTGTTGTGTTTCTTTGTGATATATCTCTATCATTCACAGATGGGTGGTTGGAAATTTTAACACATTATCCCATACTCCTGGATCCAGAAATAATAGTAACTCATGAAGCCACATTGCAATAATCCAAGATAGAATGTTACATTGGAGGCAGAAGAGCCTACTCAGGAAGGACTATTCTCATCTCTACTCCTTTATTGCATATAAAATGTTCTCTTAGAATGTTCCCCTTCAGTTTGAGCCAAGTTTCATTTAAATATGTGTATGCGTCCTTAATAGATGTCATGCCACTCATGCCCACTATATGCCAAGTGCCGACAAGGAACGAAACATGCCAGGCAGAGTTTTAAGCCTCCTCTGGAAAAACTGATAACAGAAAATTGGACAATAAGACCCATTAAACAGGGCTGCTGTAGTTGAAACACTAGATGTTGTCCAGAGGAAGGATTTCGGTATTACAAAACCGTTTTTTTTTTTAAATTGTTGCTGTAATCATTTTTTGAGTTTGGCTATGTACCAATGTTGTGAAATCTATTCGTAAAATGGTTCGAAAAGATTGAATATCTTCTGAATGTTCTCCTCAGATTTAGACACATTTAGTTAAAACAAAAACTCACCTTAAATTGTTTTGTTTTTGTTTAAAAGTGTATTGATTTGATTAATTAAAACTGTTATGAAAGCCATTACAATGTGTATAAATACAGCATCCATGTTTAGTAGACACAGAGAGGAGGTGATCCTCTTGACAGGAGTGGGGTACGAGTCAACTATGTAGTGTATGATCATGTTTACCATATCGATTCTCCTATCCCTGGCTAGAGCGACGTGTTGGAAGGCCTCTGAGTTCCCTCTTTATTGGTAGAACTGTATTTGGGAAACACACCTTCAAACAAAGCTCAATAACCACTAGGAGGGAAATCTATAGAGCGGCATAATTAGGGCCAACAAACTCAATAAGCTGTATCATGCAATTGTACATTTAGGACATGCTACAGAAAAGAGTTGCTCATTAGGTGAACAAGCCTCAATAAAAAAAAAAGTAAAAAAAGCTTCTAGACTATCCTAAAGAATATGTCCTCAGCATGTTAATCATGATATACTGTTTAGTCAAAAACGGATCCTCTACTCCATTCAAAACACATGTTCACCTTCACACTGCTGGCATGATGATCTGGAATATAATAGGACGAGTGCATGAAGTGTCGGCATAGGGTACATGCTATGCTGGTACACGAGCTTCAGTATGCTGATAAATGTATGCATCGATTTTAAATGGATCCATTGGAAGAAAGCACACTTTCATTCACTTGACCTTTAAATATGTTATGATTTTGGAAATATTTTGATGACATTGAAAGTTTTTATGAATGGTAATTATGCATTACTTAAACATGGACAACATATGTTTAATTTTTTTAATAGTAAGCCCTTGTGTATCAAATAACAGTTTTTTTGAAGAGGCTGAGAGTTCCTGCTGATCTTATAGAACCTGCTAGATGTTCAACGCCAGGGGACCCTGGCCATCAAAAGATGTGGCGCAAAACTTGACAAGTTTGTATCTGGCTGGAACAGTTTAAAGTGGTACTGGGAACACAGATGGCGTGCCAACTCGTTCACCCTTATCCGATACTTCAGGTAGTTAGGAATAGTACTGGTCCAGCATTATAGAACAAAGTCAGGATCTTGTGGGTGATTTGGTGACTGGGAAGCAAGTATAGTGCCCTTCTGGCATCAGATATATGATTCCGTCTAGACAGACCAAGAATGGCATGAACAGCGCAATTTTGAGAGAACTGGAGCAAGTGAACTTTAGCTTGCATGGGCCTGCTAGCAAATTGTTACAATGGTCTAACTTTGAGTTCACTATCACAGTGGCTAGTAGAGAGCAGTTGCTGACTGAGATGAAGGGACAGATATGACTAAGAAGCTTTGTTGTGTAGCCGCATGATGCGCAAATGTGTGAGACATGCATTTTCATAGAGAGTTTGGTGTCTGAGGATATGCTGAGAGTCTTCACACTCTTTGAGACACTGATGCAATTGCCAGCGATGCTGAAGCAGTCATTGGCTGGGTCAGGTTTCCTCAGTCGCGGACCTGAGGCTGCAATCAGAAGCTCAGCATTGCATACAAGCAAAGCACATTTTTAATGTTCTATTTGCCAGGTGGATAACTCTATGTTTAAGCACACATTTCTGACAAGAGACTAGCCTGCACTTCACACGTTTGCATCCCCGCAGAGTCTACACAGCTCTTCACCCCTCTCTGATCAAAGGTAAGTGCCATTATATTTTAATCGATGATTTATGAAGCGATTCATGCTGGACTCCTCCATCTTCCAAGTGCCAGTCTGTGAATTGAGCAAATACATGTCTTCTTCACAAGATGAGCATTGTTCCCTCAGATATTCTCTGTGCTATTCAATTATCCAATAGCAACCGTTATTATGCACAGCGCTTAGAAGCGAAGTGAATCAAGTGAAGTGTTATATAAAAACCTCATGTTAACATTACCTCATTAACTAAAGAATTCCAATTATAGTTGCACAAATTGGTTTCTTGGATGTTACAGAGCCCTTTCGAACTTGACCTTGTCACATATTAAAGGAAACAGATTTAAACATGTTTTTTTTTGTCAACATCATTACAAAGAAAATAATAGCTCACCCTTCTTTGGCTCCCAGCATTGCTGCAACAATCCCTGCTAATCCCCCCAGGAGTCCAGGAAGGCCGTGCAAATTATGCACTCCACACGTATCTTGAATTTTCAGCTTTGAAGCCAAGAAAGGCTGGAAAAAATAGAACAGAAATCTGTGATGTTGTTTTCAAACTAGGTATCTAATTAGTATTATGCCGTTTGTACCAACTTTCGGTAGGCATAATTGGAGAAATGCGTGATTTCAGCAAAGAAGCCATTCTGCACTGTAAATACAAAGAGTTAACAAAAAATGCATTTGTGCTATTAACTTATGTTTTAACACACTAATAACAAATGGGCTGTGCTTTGAGGGGAAAACTAACTACTTCAAAAAGATGCATTTTCTAGAGGTACAGCAATAAGGCAGAGTACTGAGATTCTGGACCAGCACATGTGTTGCTTGGACAATGTAAGGGTTAAAACTGCAGGCAAGTAAAACAGGATTTTAAAATGTGCAGCGTTTAGTGGGCCTGAATGATGTTGCAAGCTAGAATTCCTTCGCACAGTGCGAGGATGTACCAGAGATGGAACATTGAGGTTAGGAAGTTATATCTTGCGTAACAAGGACTATTGTTCTGAAAAGAGTGATGAGTCGACTGGTTGGTAATTTTAAAAAGGTCCAAATTCAGTATAATGAACGACAAAGGAGGCAAGCAAGGGGGTGGGGGGGGGGAGAGAGAGAAAAGCAGAAACGAGAGAGAAAAATAAGAACAGCTATCACGATGTGCTGAGAAAAAGAAAAATACTGCACAAAAGAAGAGAGCACAGGATTGATTGATATTTTATTTCCATTGCGCTCGTACACAAGTGTTTCAGAGCGTGAAAAGGCAAGGGAGGGCAACAGGGGAGAACAAAACAGCGATCTTACTAGGCCCAGTGACATTGAGAACGTGCAAGTGCATGGGAGAGGGGGAGGGGAAAAGCGCATGGAAGTGGAGAGAAGTGGAAAGTGCGAAGCAGAGGAAAAACAGATAAATAACAATAAATAAATAATAAAGGCAACAAACAATGGTAATGCAGCCAGCAATTTGCAAGTGCTAGGTTTAAGGCAGCAGACAGGGTAAGTCTGATAAGTGTAGGAAGAAAAAGGGGGGCTGTAGGATCAAATCGATAGGATGGTCGGTGCAGAAGCTACTTTCGAAAGAACGTGGCCTACACGGTTTGGGAGAACTTATGGAAGACCCTTTAAATGAGAGAATCAGCAAAGGACTAAATAAACACACAGAGGTCGGCCACCGAACAGAACAATACACATGTGGAATCAAGACACTTTGACACTCCAGAGGGTCCTTGAAAATTGAACTCTTTATTCTGTCATGGGTTTTGACCCATGTTGAATCAATAGACTGGGTAGATGTGGAGATGAGCTGTCGCCACCCATTATTCTATCCCAGAACAAACTAAATCAATAGACTGGGTGGATGGGGGGATGAGCTATCGCCACCCACCTTCATGCCAGAATAGGAGAGCTGCGCAGTTGGCACGAGACCACTCCAAAGATACAACCTTCTTGTGGGGAATTAATTTTCTTAATCCCAAAAATGGTTGCATTACCAGTACTCACCACTATCAGAAAGCAGGCGTTTTAAAACCACCAGACTTTTGTGTAAAACTGAACAAATGAAACAAAACCAGACCAAGGAAAGACTTGCTAAGAGGTGGATACAATGTAAAACTATATTCTGAAATGACTTGAAGGAAGTAATTATTTAATGTATATGTAAAAATTGTCAGTTTGATTTGAATGTAGAGAACTGGGAACAAAAAGTGACATTTAGCTGAAACCTGGCTTAATGAAACTGAATTCTGCCTGACAACTACCCCTGACAGGAGTTGAAATTGGATCAACAGCTGTGTCTGACAGGCCTGGCTGCATTCTGAGGTCACATGACCCTGTTGATTGAAAGGGGAGTGGCAGCTGGGGACTACAGGGAGTTCAACAAAGGCCTGTCCTGCACTCAGGCAAATGTTATATTGGGGGCGTTGTAAAAGTGGCTTCCTCTTAGGGTAAACTGGGAGGGGCAGTGCCTCTGCTAGCAGCTGAGCTTGGGGGAAGTGGATAAACCAGAGCCACTGGAAGCTAGAGAGGACATTCAAATCCAATTGCTGTGGAGCGTTTTGCCGGACCACACAACATCCAGAAGATACCCGTTCCAGACTGACTCCAGCTACATACTCCAGAACCTAGAACTTATACTTTAGAACCTAAATCAGAGGCCTAAAACCACAAGCTGAGTTCTCCTTAGCAGGCCTCAAATTATTGCAAGCTACTCACAGCCGGGCGAGCTGCTTGAATCCCTTGCCAAGAACTTTTGCCAGGACCAGTCCAGAGATCCAGGAGCCGTGCAGAGACCACTGTATCCGGACAGACCAGACCAGAGATCCAGAGTGACCCAGACTGCTGTGAGCAGAACCAGAGAGCTGACCCAGATCACTGTGAAGTGCCGAGACCAGAACCGGAGTCCAGTCCAAAACCTGACCAGATCCGTGGCGAGGCCCATTCCTGAACAAAATATATTGTGAGTACCTAGCAGAACTGTGCAAAACCAATCTCTTAGTTAAAATAATCTAATCCAAACTATTTTAACCTAAGTAGAACAGCCTCCTAGAAATCGTGTAATCTGTCATTTGTAAAGCTGCACAACTGTCACCTGTCAATTCTGAAGCTGCAAGCTGTCACCTGTCATTTTGAGTTTGACTTTAAATCCGAAAATCTACCTTTATTTAATTGTCCGTATCTCTGGAACTGTTTGGCTAACTTTCCTCTGAAAGCTTAGAATCTAAGCTTTCCAACGAACCCAAAACCGACTTGCCACTCCTTATACTTTTGCCGTAATCGCGATTCACGCACTCGCGAATTTTACCGCGATTTGCGATTTGGTTAAAAATCCAGCCACGTGTAACCATCAGCAGTCATTTCTTTCCTTGCTAAAAATTCGTTTGCCTCTTAATCACCATCTCTGAATCATTGCTAAAGTGAGCCTGAACTCATCCCAAGTATCTCTCACTCAACCTGAACCTCCTAAATGGAATTAAAAGCATTTTCAGCATATTTTTCATCCATTGCCATCACATTTAAAAAGCTTTTTGGGCCTGTGTTTCAAACTCCTTCCTGTTTCCTCTAAGCTTGCTGGGGGGGAACTGAATTTCGTATTGATTGCATTCCTGAGAACTGTGTGCTCCTCTTTCCATCTCCTTCCATTTCTTGCATTGCATAGGGGAGGGGGGTGAATTGCCAGAGAAAAAGTGATTATCTTATCTTTTGCTAAAATCATATCAAGTATTTCTGTACTGCATTTTATTCCTCATTGCTTTTCCCTTGAAATCATAAAAGTATTTTTGCTACTTTATCCATCCTACACCAACTCCTCATTGATTATAAAGAAGTGTGCTAGTGTCAGATTACCCATTGTTGATTAATATTATATTTATAAGGGCGATATCGATTATTAATTTATTATAAAAGCGTGGTATCTATATTTTATTTTATTTCTCAAATAAACCTTTTAAACTTGCAAAACAGAACTACATCTTGGCTCAGTGGGGTCAGGGGGATTCTAAGAGAGGGGTGTTATATAGGGGTAGTCATCCAGAACTCATGAACTGGACATAAAGATATATCAATAAGGGTTTCCATTCAGTATCCCAGACTAGGCCTTGACTTAGCTGTAGTGTTGAATTGAATCCTCTTACAAATTGGGGGCTCGTAGCCGGGGATTCCGGATTAGATCTATCACTTGTGCAGATTAATACAGTGTGCTAACTGACAAGATACATACATCCGGTCGGATCACCACGCTGTGTTACGCTGTAAAGCACTCCTCAAAAGGACGCTCTAAGGGAAAGATCTGTTTTGCAAAAATAAAATACAAACTTCTGTAAGTCAGGAAGGAACTCAAATTCCAGAATGACGACCTTGGTAGATATGAAAATAGCCAGAGAGCACTTCTTACATAAGCTATTTGTGAGAGGTGAGTGGACTCATCAGGACCAAACGGTCTGGCTGCAGGCAATCGTGCAACAGGTCACTGAAACAGAGTCAGATACATGGAGAGATCAGGGTCCATTACATGTGGCCCTGAGTGAATTATACATGGCTCCTAAAGTTAAAGATGAACACGACAAGATGGTTAGGATAGCGGCATATTTGTATCTATATATGGGAGCCATGCAGGACAAATGTGCTGAAGGCCAAGATCTGGCAAGTAGGCAACAGATGGCATTAGAAAAGGCCCAATCTGACCTGGTCTCTTCTGAGCAGAAGCTGCAGAGGAGCCAGGAGTCAGAAAATTATAGTAGGCAGTATATCATTAAAATAAAAGAGGACATGGATAGACTGCAACAGGAAAAGACGGACCAGGATACCAGAATTCTGGCTTTGCAGAAGGAGCACCAAGACAGTCTGGACTCCTTACTACAGAGCCAGAAAAAGCTGGAGCAACAGATCAATTTCAACAGGGCATGCACAGAGCAGGTAGCCACCCTGCAAATCCAACTAGACAGAGAGAAAGAGGAAAGCAATAAATTGATTTTGAAAGACCTGGATACCCAGGCAGAGTTTGATGAAGAACACCAGAAAGCTGGTGCCTTCCAAAGGCAAAGGGACGACCTGGCGGCACAGATGCAGACTCTTAGTCAGGAAAGGGATACCTTAGGCCAGGAAGTCTGCCACTTAAAAAGGAAAATGGAAGAAAATCACCTGGCCCTCCAGGGACTGGGTGACCTCCAAAAAGAACACCAGAACTTGTTAGAGCACACCAGGAGGGTGGAGGATGCTCTGGCAAGAAAGGAGCAGGCCAATAGGGACACAGCTCAGGAGGTAACCCTCCTGCAGCAGAGACTGGCCCAGTACTCCAGGACCAATCAGGAGGCACAGAGAGAAAATGAGGCTCTCTGTCAGCACAATGATATGCTCCAGCAACAGGTAACGGTGCAGGAGAGACTGATAGAGTCTAGTAAGGCCTTAACTGAGGAACTGAAAGCACAGGCTCTTGCATTGCAACAGGGAGCAGGGGCGGATAGAGACCAGGTTCGCTGGGAGAGGGAGACTCCTGAGCATAACCTCAGGAGCCCTAGTACCAGAGGCCTTAATATCTCTCAGTCCCTGGACTCTGCCAACCCCATGTCCCCCTGCGCACATGAGCACCGGCCACAGGGATGGCAGATTACTATCCAACCAGAGGTATGGGGCTCATAGGCCAGTACCTCCCAGGAATGGAGGGGCGGGCATCCGGGTATGGGCACCCAAGCACAGTGCAATTTAGTGGGGAACCCCAGGAGAGTAGGCCCATTAAGGGCATCCTGAAAACTTCTGCCCAGTTAGGTCAGTGGGGGGGTACCCATCAAATCCTGTCAGCAAGGAGGAATCTGAAGACTCCTCTGAATGATGCAGGACACAGGAGACCAGGTCCCCACATTCTGCCAGCCATTCCCAGGCTGGCAGAATCCGGGAAAACCTGGAAGATCAGACAGGAACCTCTGGGAGCAGTGCCTCTGAGTCAGAGGATGAATGGACCAGGGTTACCCAAACCAAAAAGGCCAATAAGGCAAAAAGGGCCTTGCTTAAGGACCCATTGAAGCAAATAAAGGCAATAAGGAGTGTTATCACGCCGTATCATAAGAACACCAAGTATTCTGTTTGGGAGCACAGTTTCTTTGCGGGCTGGTGGACCAAAATCATTCAAGGTGGTCCACATACAGGGCGGCCATCTTGAAACATTTTTCTGTGCACAGAAATCCCCAAGAGGCTCGCAAGGCAGCCTACAATTTGCAATGTGGGGAGGATCAGGCCCCACAAGAGTTTGTGCAAGAATTAAAGCGTGCTTTTGCGCAGACCACCAGAAGGGTGCACACAGACAGCAAAGAGTTTGTCAATACAGTTTTCCATGCTCTCCCTAAATATATAATGACCCAGCTTGTGAGAGATTTTCATGAGAAAATATCTTTAGACTGGGTCATTGAACAGGCTACCCGGATCTATGAGGTGCAGAAGCCTATCGAAAATAAAAATAACGCGCAGAAAAACCCCAAAACCAACAGCACCCCTGCTGCTGCCAAGGTGGCAGAGGTAAAGGTTGCCCCGTTTTAGATTTGGAGATGGGGGGGCCTAAAAACCTGCCTGCACCAAATAATTCACAGCCCAGAAGGCCCTCGAGCCAGTCAAAGACAGGGAGTCTAGGAGGTAGTCCCACAAATGGGGTCCCCCGCTCCCCTGACTATGTAAGTCCCCGCTATAAGGGAAACCGACCAATCCTGGGTTATGTGTGGACTCCTCCAGCCCAAGGGGGGGATTCGGCCAAGCAGCTAACCCAGGGAACTTCCCTCCGAACTTCCCACAGGAGGGCAGAAATTCTACAAATCCTGGGCAGAACTTTTTCCCCAGGTATCCACCCAATTTACAGCCCCAAAATCATCCATCCTTCTTTCCCAATTCCCTGAGCCCACACAACCTAATCCGGGAGAGGGGAGGCCAAGGGTGGAGGGGTACCAAAATCTTCCCAACCAGGGGTACTACCAGAGAAGGGATAGCTACCCTTCCCGGGATCAGCCCAGGGGAGAAAATAGAGCCCCGTATCAGCCTGAGCGGGTTTCACAACTTGAGCGCCAGGTCCAAAATATGGCACGAGATCTGGGTCACATACTGAGGGCTCAACAGAACCCTCAGATGAGCATGCCACCACAGAATGCCCCAAACTCTGGACCTGGTGCTCCAGAATAATGACAGGGGCAGCACCCCGATAACCCACCAGTTCCCAGGGAGAAGGCACAAGGGGAAGGGGGGTGTAAAGCCTTGGAGGAAGCTTCCTTCCCAACTTGTAAACAGCCACTGGAAAACCAGGAACCGGACACAAAATCTCCTACCTTGAAAGCCTGCCTCCCAAGGAGCAGAGGGGGGTAGGAGAAACAAAGGACCCAAACAGACCCACTTTGTGGAGGAGGTACAGGTCTTCCAATTTGAGGGAGAGGGATCCTCAGAAGATCCTGGGAAAAGGATCTTCTCCTTCAGAGATGGGGGAACTTTTCCCAAGGAAAAATGGGTCCAAGGGATGCCAATTCAGACTGGGGAGATGTGGAGACTGAGCTACCGCCGCCCATCATCTCATTCCAGATCCGACAATACCAAAATCCCACGGGTCAAACCCATCCTGAGGACTGCCTCCAAAAAGGGGGGGGGGTGGCCCAGAACCCGAAACCATTTCCAGTTGCCAAATTTTTCTTTCAGATTCCCCAGGCTCTCCACAGAATTCTGCCCAAATCTCTTCGCTAGCAATGTGCAAAACCAGAAAGTTAGCCCACCAGTTGTCCAAAAATGTGCATTATCTGTGCCCCCTTGAGGAGAAGGAGGGAAGATACTATGCCCCGGTACAAGTACAGGGGCAGGGTACAATTTTGGCACTGGTGGACACTGGATCCCAAGCTACCCTTCTGTCCAAAAGGGCCTTTGAGGAACTAAATGCCGGAAGGGGGGAGAATTACCGTATTCCTCTCACCTCTCTTCCTGGACAACTGCAGGACTTTGACGGGAAGGAAATTCCTGTCGAGGGGACTGCGGATTTGGACATCAAAATTGGGCGACACAAGGTGAAACAGCCGGTCATAGTAGTGACTCCAGAGGGCACCCCTTGTTTACTAGGGAATGACCTCCTGAGAAGGTTGTCACCCCTAATAGATTGTGTAAACAAGGTCCTCTGGACCCAGACTAGCTGACCAATAAAATTAAAACAGAGTGTCAACCATGTTAGTTTAAACGGCACCTGCCACATGGTTGAACAAAACTCTGACCAAGTAGAATTTCACTTCCAGAACAACCAAACTCCAGATGTGACAGTAATAGCAGTTGGACAACAGACTGGTGATGGGGGGTCCTCTCTATTTCTGAAAATCAACCTTCCTTCCAGTTTAAGGTGGTATTCCACACTGGAAGGAAACACCCTGAAATTCTTTACTAATCCACAATCAGAAACTCCCACTCCTATAGTCCAGAAAGATGTGAAATCAGCTCCGAGCCTGGCTGATATTCAGCAATTTGGAGAGCAGTTGTTCATCCCTGTTCAGTTAAATGATGGGAAGTACTCTGTTCTCGCTTGAGTGTGTGTGAACAACGGTAAGAGCTTCATCAGCGAAGCCATGTTCCGCCAACTCCCAAAAGATCCAGCCATTCCCACATTCAAACTGATAGGCAAATGGGAAATGGGCCTGGAAGCACCTAATTCCAAACATCTCCTGCCAAGCAGGTGTATGCTCAAAATCTCCATTGGCAACAAGTGCATAGTCCATAATTGTTGGGTCGTGGCAGTGTTAGGCACTGACATTCTCAATCGCTTTGCCATTAGTCTGGACCTAATAAACTTCAAAGCTTGGTCCCGATTAGCGGATAATCCCATGGTCTTTGATGATCCAGAAAAAGCATTTAGGTCAGCTCAATTGCTACGTTATGCAGTTGAAATACAGATTAAAGAGGAAGTCACCATCCCATAAAGGACCCGACAATTCTCCCTGGAAGTGAAAGTTAAAAGAGGACAACATTTGAAAAACCCTGATGCTTACATACATCTAAGCGCTTCTCTCCAACAGCAATGGTTGGGGGTAAACCCAACTCCATTAGTCAACATAGAACATGACACCATTCTAATAGAGGTGGATAACAGCGACTTAAAGAGTATTACTCTAGCCGCAGGCACCATTATTGAAATGGCAGTTGATGACCGACATTTTTCCATTGATTTAGGAAATGAACTGTTAGGACCAATCCCCAAGGACTGTTTTGACAGTGACACAGTGATGACAATACAACACCAGACAGGATTTTTACCCGGCATGGGGGGAACTTCCTGGTGTACACTTCCTACCCTTATGGTAAGGAAGATGTGACTTGTGACTTCAGGAGGGATGAGGTGATTTTCCAGGTCCATGAGGGTTGCCTTTCCCACCTGAGGCCTCCAGTCCAAATCAGCACTCTGACCAGGGACTTCTCCACCCAGCTGGAGGAGGCCACTGAGATAGCCAAACCAGAAGTCTTTCCAGGCTTCAGGCAGATGGTGGAAGAGAGAGTCAACCTAACTGATGCCTGTGTGACTCTGGAACAAAAGCAAAAGTTGAAACAAGTTTTCTTGGATTTCCAAGATCTCTTTGCGGTAGACTCATATGACTGTGGCCGCACCGACATCCACACAACAACAATCCCCACGGACCCTGGCATGACCCCAGTGTTTGTGAAGCAATATCGCTTGCCTCTCGCATCAATGGAGTCCCTTACTGAAATAATTAAGAACCTGGAGTCCTGGGGAATAATCCGTCCAGTTTACAGCACCTTCAATAACCCGGTGCTGGGAATATTGAAGCCAAACGGCCAGTGGAGACTCTGCGCCGACCTCAGGGAGCTCAACAAACGGGTCCATACTTCCTGATGGCCTCTGCCCTACATTGACCAAGGGCTGGCCCAGATCCAGGGGTCACAGGTATTCACTGCAATAGACCTGACCAATGGATACTGGACTGTGCCTGTCAGTAGGGAGGACCAATACAAGCTGGCTTTTACCTTTGGGGGCCAGCATTACACATGGACCCGGACTCCCTTCGGATACCTCAACTCCGGCAATGAATTCAACATTTTCCTACACAAGGCCATGCCCGACCAGGGTGCAAGGGGTAACCTGGCTTATGTAGATAATGTCCTCATCAAAAGTTCATCTGTGGAGGAACACATAGCGGAGATCCGTTATGTTCTGACCCAGTTGAGGGCCGTCGGAGCAAAACTTTCATTTCAGAAAGCAAAGTGGTGTAGAACCCGTGTTAATTTCTTGGGGCATGAGATTACTCCTCAGGGTTTCTGTCCCCAGGAAAAAAAAGTGGAGGCACTTCTGAAACTGAAAGACCCCACAACTCTGCGGGAACTAAGGAGCCTCCTTGGACTGACTAATTACAGCAGAAAGTTCATTGAAGGCTACGCAGAGATCACCAGATCCCTGATTCATCTCCTGAAGGGGGGTCAAGTGGGAATGGGGTCCAGAACAAGCCGAGGCAGTAAGACAACTCAAAAGAAGCCTCTCACAAGCGCCCTGCCTAGCTTACCCTGTCAGAAACAAGGAGTTCTTCCTGGAGACAGGGTTCTCTAATACGTGCTTGACGGCAGTATTATACCAAAAGCATGACAAGGGCAATAAAGTAATCTCCTATGCGAGCAAAACTTTATCCTCTGTGGAGGAAAAATTCAACGATTCAGAGAAGGCACTCCTGGCAATGGTGTGGGCATTGAAGAATTACCGCCCGTTTATCCAGGGGGAACACATCATAGTGGAGACTCCACACCAGCCTCTGCAATATCTCCAAAGTGACAGAATCCGGGCCGGAAATGTGAGTAATTCCCGAATTACTTCCTGGATTCTGTCCATGCAAGGCTTTCCTGTGGAGGTCAGATATGGCCAAAACAAGAAGAGTCCCCTCGCGCAAGGTCTTGCTGACTTGCATGATTGTGCCAGAGAAAACTGTCTCGAGGACGAAAGTCTAAAAATCAAGGACAACACGGAGGCATACCTTAATTCCCCACACAAAGTCTTTGAAGAAGACAAGTGTGAGGGAATGCCCACTGTCTATGTGGATGGATGCTCTTACCATGTTGACAACAATGGGGAGAAAGAACTGGTGGCTGGTGTAGGGAATGTCTGGGTGAAGGAGTTTCCAGAACCCTCTGCTGGATACAAAATTGGTCCCCGAAGTAGTCAGGTGGCAGAGTTGATGGCTGTGCATCAGGCCATCCTCACTGCTGTTCAACATCAACTCCACGAACTGGTCATAATCACCGATTCGGATTATGGACGGAACGGGTTTGTGGAGCACCTGGTTAATTGGAAAACCAGAGGCATGTTATGTGCTAATAACAAACAGTTGAAACATGGGAAGTTAATCCAAAACATTGATGATCTGGTCACATCGAATGGGATGACCATCTACTGGAAAAGATCAAGGGTCATTCCAAAGTAGAGGGACCAGACAAAACTGGAAATGACTTAGCTGATCAGCTGGCCAAAACCGGGGCCATCCAAGGGGATCTAATCGAAATAGAGTCCCTGTTGGGGGAAATCCAGGTCACTGCTATCACTAGGTCCCAGACAAATGCTCACAATGATCTTTCAACTGCCCAATGGAGCAATGAGACCCCTGATGCTGATTTGATTACAGCTCAGAAGGGGGATCCAATTATTGGTAAGTTTTACCAACACCTTGAGGACCCTGAGAACTTTCCCCTGACGGATACCGATTACATTGGGAAAGAGGACCTAAGAGTGTTGATGAAATGTCCAAAAATTTTCCGAATCCAAGACGGTTTGCTGGTAAGGAAATCCAAAGCTGGCCACGATCAGTGGGTGGTTCCTACCTCATTCCGAAGCCTGATGTTAAGTCACGCCCATGATGCGGCCACCGCCGGTCATAGGGGGTTTCACACAACACTGGAAATCTTAAGAGAGGTTGCATACTGGCCACACATGGGGCAGGACCTTGACCAATACTTGAAGGGGTGTCTTGTGTGTGCACAATTTCAGCCATCATCCCTCACGCACCGTGCACCTCTCCAAAAGAGGGGGATGACACTGCCATGGTCAGATTTGCAAATCGACTTTGTAGACCGTGTAATCCGCTCATCTAGAGGAAACAAGTACATGTTGACCGTTACATGCTTGTTTACCAAGTGGGTGGAATGTCTCCCAGCCCCAAACTGCAAGGCAGAAACATCAGCTGCCCTGATGATTAACCACATCTTTTCCCTTTTTGGTCTACCTCAAAGGATTGAGTCAGACAGGGGTAGCCACTTCACCAGTGAAGTAATGACAAAGATGTGGGAGATACTGGGGGTTAAAAGGAAGCTACACATTGCTTACAGGCCAGCTTCTTCTGGAGCAGTGGAGAGATATAACCAAACCATTGTGAGCATCTTAAAAAAGTTTGTGGCAGATTCTGTGCCAAGTTGGGATATCCGATTACCTCTGGTCCTAATGGCCATCAGATCTACCCCTTCATCTGCAACTAAAATGTCACCATTTGAGTTGATGACTGGACGCAAGATGGTGCTTCCCCAGCATTTGCTCTACAGAACCTAAGAGAAAAAGTTGATAAATGCCTCCACAACTCATGTTATGTGGAGAATTTAAGGAAACACCTTCAGCATGCTTTTGCCTATGCTCAGCGGAATCTAGAAAGATCAGCCGAGAGCATGAAGACCCACTATGATTTAAAAACTACCCGAAAGGAATATAAGGTGGGTGATTGGGTCTATCTATACAATTTCCAAAGGAACCTGGCCAAACAGCGAAAATTCTTGCCTACATGGAAGGGACCGTTTGAAATTATAGACAAAATCTCCCCTGTGGCCTACAGGATCTGCATCCCCAAAGGCGGTTTGGCAGAGGGGGGAGACAAGTGGGTCCATATAAATCAGCTAAAGTGTTGCCATCCCAGGCAAACTTTGCAACAACTGGAGGAGTCCTCTGCAATACCAGAGGGGGCCGCTCCAGAGTAAGGCAGTTCAAACTCTAAAATATTCCACATATCAAAAATATAGTAACGTAATGCAGATGTGCCCTGTTATATATTGTTTTTAAAATCAGACTGCAAAATGCATTTGGAAGTATAAAATGTATATGTCTGCCACACCATTAGTAGTGATGGAAAAATGTCTATGAATAGGTATTGCCGCTTTTCCTTTGTCGTCCTAGGAGAAAGAAAACCTGGAGACTGGCCAAGGAGGACGATCCGGAGACCGGGAGCAGAGACCCAAGGGGCCCAGGGTACCGCCCAATCCTCCCATCAGGACCAGCAAGGAGAACTGATTGATCGACTGGAGGGAGGAAAAGATGATGAACTGTGCCACCTACAGGATTGGAAGAATATAATGGGGACATACCAGCGCAAGGGCTCAAAACCTCCTTTGCACCCGACTTCCCCTCGACTTGAATCAAAGCGCAGTCGGGCGGGGGGATTTGTCATGGGTTTTGACCCATGTTGAATCAATAGACTGGGTAGATGTGGGGATGAGCTGTCGCCGCCCATTATTCTATCCCAGAACAAACTAAATCAATAGACTGGGTGGATGTGGGGATGAGCTATCGCCGCCCACCTTCACGACAGAATAGGAGAACTGCGCAGTTGGCACGAGACCACTCCAAAGATACAAACTTCTTGTGGGGAATTCATTTTCTTAATCCCAAAAATGGTTGCATTACCAGTACTTACCACTATCAGAAAGCCGGCGTTTTAAAACCACCAGACTTTTGTGTAAAACTGAACAAATGAAACAAAACCAGACCAAGGAAAGACTTGCTAAGAGGTGGATACAATGTAAAACTATATTCTGAAATGACTTGAAGGAAGTAATTATTTAATGTATATGTAAAAATTGTCAGTTTGATTTGAATGTAGAAAACTGGGAACAAAAAGTGACATTTAGCTGAAACCTGGCTTAATGAAACTGAATTCTGCCTGACAACTACCCCTGACAGGAGTTGAAATTGGATCAACACCTGTGTCTGCCAGGCCTGGCTGCATCCTGAGGTCACATGACCCTGTTAATTGAAAGGGGAGTGGCAGCTGGGGACTACAGGGAGTTGAACAAACGCCTGTCCTGGAATCAGGCAAATGTTATATTGGGGCGTCTTAAAAGTGGCTTCCTCTTAGGGGAAACTGGGAGGGGCAGTGCCTCTGCTAGCAGCTGAGCTTGGGGGAAGTGAATAAACCAGTTTCTCCACCATGTGACCTGGGAAGACACACCCCTGTTGGCCAGAATATGATTTTAAGAAAGATGTATAACTCATGGTGCGGACTTGTCAAAATTATCTAAATGATACCATAATTCTTGTGATTTTTCTGCCCACATTTTAAGAGGTATTAGGACCCGGTGGTATGATCTGGGGGTTTACGTTTGGAAAAGAGGCTGTTACTCTAAATGTATGCATGTTAAAAATCTGACACTTCCTTATCTAAATGCCCACATGCCTTGCACACAATTGTATACATTTGGAGAAAAATCTGATATGGGGAAAGCTACTAAAAAGCGCAAAAAGTTGCCATTTCTTTACCCAAGCTCCTAGAAACGCCAATGTCGGAACAGTGCCTCCGATCAGTAATGCATGATGTGTGTATGCAATGACAAACAACTGTCTATCTGTGGAATATGTATTTGGGTCAAATATAGATTTGTGTGCAATTTGACAGGGAGTGTCCTTTCTGCAGGCCATAAAACAGCATCACCATGACTCACATTTCCTTTCCCCTATCAAGGAAGAGAGAAAAGCTTGACCAATGATCAGTTGAGAGAGGGGCTGGCTAAGTGATGCTGCGCACACACCCACTTTCAAAAGACATAAAAAGAGCCACTGGAAGCTAGAGAGGACATTCAAATCCAGTTGCTGCGGAGCGTTTTGCCGGACCACACAACATCCAGAAGATACCCGTTCCAGACTGACTCCAGCTACATACTCCAGAACCTAGAACTTATACTTTAGAACCTAAATCAGAGGCCTAAAACCACAAGCTGGGTTCTCTGCAGCAGGCCTCAAATCATTGCAAGCTACTCACAGCCGGGCGAGCTGCTTGAATCCCTTGCCAAGAACTTTTGCCAGGACCAGTGCAGAGATCCAGGAGCTGTGCAGAGACCACTGTATCCGGACAGACCAGACCAGAGATCCAGAGTGACCCAGACCGCTTTGAGCAGAACCAGAGAGCTGACCCAGATCACTGTGAAGTGCCGAGACCAGAACCGGAGTCCAGTCCAAAACCTGACCAGATCCGTGGCGAGGCCCATTCCTGCACAAAATATATTGTGAGTACCTAGCAGAATTGTGCAGAACCGATATCTTAGTTAAAATAATCTAATCCAAACTATTTTAACCTAAGAAGGACAGCCTCCTAGAAATCGTGTAATCTGTCATTTGTAAAGCTGCACAACTGTCACCTGTCAATTCTGAAGCTGCAAGCTGTCACCTGTCATTTTGAGTTTGACTTTAAATCCGAAAATCTACCTTTATTTAATTGTCCGTATCTCTGGAACTGTTTGGCTAACTTTCCTCTGAAAGCTTAGAATCTAAGCTTTCCAACGAACCCAAAACCGACTTGCCACTCCTTATACTTTTGCCGTAATCGCGATTCACGCACTCGCGAATTTTACCGCGATTTGCGATTTGGTTAAAAATCCAGCCACGTGTAACCATCAGCAGTCATTTCTTTCCTTGCTAAAAATTTGTTTGCCTCTTAATCACCATCTCTGAATCATTGCTAAAGTGAGCCTGAACTCATCCCAAGTATCTCTCACTCAACCTGAACCTCCTAAAGGGAATTAAAAGCATTTTCAGCATATTTTTCATCCATTGCCATCACATTTAAAAAGCTTTTTGGGCCTGTGTTTCAAACTCCTTCCTGTTTCCTCTAAGCTTGCTGGGGGGGAACTGAATTTCGTATTGATTGCATTCCTGAGAACTGTGTGCTCCTCTTTCCATCTCCTTCCATTTCTTGCATTGCATAGGGGAGGGGGGTGAATTGCCAGAGAAAAAGTGATTATCTTATCTTTTGCTAAAATCATATCAAGTATTTCTGTACTGCATTTTATTCCTCATTGCTTTTCCCTTGAAATCATAAAAGTATTTTTGCTACTTTATCCATCCTACACCAACTCCTCATTGATTATAAAGAAGTGTGCTAGTGTCAGATTACCCATTGTTGATTAATATTATATTTATAAGGGCGATATCGATTATTAATTTATTATAAAAGCGTGGTATCTATATTTTATTTTATTTCTCAAATAAACCTTTTAAACTTGCAAAACAGAACTACATCTTGGCTCAGTGGGGTCAGGGGGATTCTAAGAGAGGGGTGTTATATAGGGGTAGTCATCCAGAACTCATGAACTGGACATAAAGATATATCAATAAGGGTTTCCATTCAGTATCCCAGACTAGGCATTGACTTAGCTGTAGTGTTGAATTGAATCCTCTTACAAATTGGGGGCTCGTAGCCGGGGATTCCGGATTAGATCTATCACTTGTGCAGATTAATACAGTGTGCTAACTGACAAGATACATACATCCGGTCGGATCACCACGCTGTGTTACGCTGTAAAGCACTCCTCAAAAGGACGCTCTAAGGGAAAGATCTGTTTTGCAAAAATAAAATACAAACTTCTGTAAGTCAGGAAGGAACTCAAATTCCAGAATGACGACCTTGGTAGATATGAAAATAGCCAGAGAGCACTTCTTACATAAGCTATTTGTGAGAGGTGAGTGGACTCATCAGGACCAAACGGTCTGGCTGCAGGCAATCGTGCAACAGGTCACTGAAACAGAGTCAGATACATGGAGAGATCAGGGTCCATTACATGTGGCCCTGAGTGAATTATACATGGCTCCTAAAGTTAAAGATGAACACGACAAGATGGTTAGGATAGCGGCATATTTGTATCTATATATGGGAGCCATGCAGGACAAATGTGCTGAAGGCCAAGATCTGGCAAGTAGGCAACAGATGGCATTAGAAAAGGCCCAATCTGACCTGGTCTCTTCTGAGCAGAAGCTGCAGAGGAGCCAGGAGTCAGAAAATTATAGTAGGCAGTATATCATTAAAATAAAAGAGGACATGGATAGACTGCAACAGGAAAAGACGGACCAGGATACCAGAATTCTGGCTTTGCAGAAGGAGCACCAAGACAGTCTGGACTCCTTACTACAGAGCCAGAAAAAGCTGGAGCAACAGATCAATTTCAACAGGGCATGCACAGAGCAGGTAGCCACCCTGCAAATCCAACTAGACAGAGAGAAAGAGGAAAGCAATAAATTGATTTTGAAAGACCTGGATACCCAGGCAGAGTTTGATGAAGAACACCAGAAAGCTGGTGCCTTCCAAAGGCAAAGGGACGACCTGGCGGCACAGATGCAGACTCTTAGTCAGGAAAGGGATACCTTAGGCCAGGAAGTCTGCCACTTAAAAAGGAAAATGGAAGAAAATCACCTGGCCCTCCAGGGACTGGGTGACCTCCAAAAAGAACACCAGAACTTGTTAGAGCACACCAGGAGGGTGGAGGATGCTCTGGCAAGAAAGGAGCAGGCCAATAGGGACACAGCTCAGGAGGTAACCCTCCTGCAGCAGAGACTGGCCCAGTACTCCAGGACCAATCAGGAGGCACAGAGAGAAAATGAGGCTCTCTGTCAGCACAATGATATGCTCCAGCAACAGGTAACGGTGCAGGAGAGACTGATAGAGTCTAGTAAGGCCTTAACTGAGGAACTGAAAGCACAGGCTCTTGCATTGCAACAGGGAGCAGGGGCGGATAGAGACCAGGTTCGCTGGGAGAGGGAGACTCCTGAGCATAACCTCAGGAGCCCTAGTACCAGAGGCCTTAATATCTCTCAGTCCCTGGACTCTGCCAACCCCATGTCCCCCTGCGCACATGAGCACCGGCCACAGGGATGGCAGATTACTATCCAACCAGAGGTATGGGGCTCATAGGCCAGTACCTCCCAGGAATGGAGGGGCGGGCATCCGGGTATGGGCACCCAAGCACAGTGCAATTTAGTGGGGAACCCCAGGAGAGTAGGCCCATTAAGGGCATCCTGAAAACTTCTGCCCAGTTAGGTCAGTGGGGGGGTACCCATCAAATCCTGTCAGCAAGGAGGAATCTGAAGACTCCTCTGAATGATGCAGGACACAGGAGACCAGGTCCCCACATTCTGCCAGCCATTCCCAGGCTGGCAGAATCCGGGAAAACCTGGAATATCAGACAGGAACCTCTGGGAGCAGTGCCTCTGAGTCAGAGGATGAATGGACCAGGGTTACCCGAACCAAAAAGGCCAATAAGGCAAAAAGGGCCTTGCTTAAGGACCCATTGAAGCAAATAAAGGCAATAAGGAGTGTTATCACGCCGTATCATAAGAACACCAAGTATTCTGTTTGGGAGCACAGTTTCTTTGCGGGCTGGTGGACCAAAATCATTCAAGGTGGTCCACATACAGGGCGGCCATCTTGAAACATTTTTCTGTGCACAGAAATCCCCAAGAGGCTCGCAAGGCAGCCTACAATTTGCAATGTGGGGAGGATCAGGCCCCACAAGAGTTTGTGCAAGAATTAAAGCGTGCTTTTGCGCAGACCACCAGAAGGGTGCACACAGACAGCAAAGAGTTTGTCAATACAGTTTTCCATGCTCTCCCTAAATATATAATGACCCAGCTTGTGAGAGATTTTCATGAGAAAATATCTTTAGACTGGGTCATTGAACAGGCTACCCGGATCTATGAGGTGCAGAAGCCTATCGAAAATAAAAATAACGCGCAGAAAACCCCCAAAACCAACAGCACCCCTGCTGCTGCCAAGGTGGCAGAGGTAAAGGTTGCCCCGTTTTAGATTTGGAGATGGGGGGGCCCAAAAACCTGCCTGCACCAAATAATTCACAGCCCAGAAGGCCCTCGAGCCAGTCAAAGACAGGGAGTCTAGGAGGTAGTCCCACAAATGGGGTCCCCCGCTCCCCTGACTATGTAAGTCCCCGCTATAAGGGAAACCGACCAATCCTGGGTTATGTGTGGACTCCTCCAGCCCAAGGGGGGGATTCGGCCAAGCAGCTAACCCAGGGAACTTCCCTCCGAACTTCCCACAGGAGGGCAGAAATTCTACAAATCCTGGGCAGAACTTTTTCCCCAGGTATCCACCCAATTTACAGCCCCAAAATCATCCATCCTTCTTTCCCAATTCCCTGAGCCCACACAACCTAATCCGGGAGAGGGGAGGCCAAGGGTGGAGGGGTACCAAAATCTTCCCAACCAGGGGTACTACCAGAGAAGGGATAGCTACCCTTCCCGGGATCAGCCCAGGGGAGAAAATAGAGCCCCGTATCAGCCTGAGCGGGTTTCACAACTTGAGCGCCAGGTCCAAAATATGGCACGAGATCTGGGTCACATACTGAGGGCTCAACAGAACCCTCAGATGAGCATGCCACCACAGAATGCCCCAAACTCTGGACCTGGTGCTCCAGAATAATGACAGGGGCAGCACCCCGATAACCCACCAGTTCCCAGGGAGAAGGCACAAGGGGAAGGGGGGTGTAAAGCCTTGGAGGAAGCTTCCTTCCCAACTTGTAAACAGCCACTGGAAAACCAGGAACCGGACACAAAATCTCCTACCCCTGAAAGCCTGCCTCCCAAGGAGCAGAGGGGGGTAGGAGAAACAAAGGACCCAAACAGACCCACTTTGTGGAGGAGGTACAGGTCTTCCAATTTGAGGGAGAGGGATCCTCAGAAGATCCTGGGAAAAGGATCTTCTCCTTCAGAGATGGGGGAACTTTTCCCAAGGAAAAATGGGTCCAAGGGATGCCAATTCAGACTGGGGAGATGTGGAGACTGAGCTACCGCCGCCCATCATCTCATTCCAGATCCGACAATACCAAAATCCCACGGGTCAAACCCATCCTGAGGACTGCCTCCAAAAAGGGGGGGGGGGGTGGCCCAGAACCCGAAACCATTTCCAGTTGCCAAATTTTTCTTTCAGATTCCCCAGGCTCTCCACAGAATTCTGCCCAAATCTCTTCGCTAGCAATGTGCAAAACCAGAAAGTTAGCCCACCAGTTGTCCAAAAATGTGCATTATCTGTGCCCCCTTGAGGAGAAGGAGGGAAGATACTATGCCCCGGTACAAGTACAGGGGCAGGGTACAATTTTGGCACTGGTGGACACTGGATCCCAAGCTACCCTTCTGTCCAAAAGGGCCTTTGAGGAACTAAATGCCGGAAGGGGGGAGAATTACCGTATTCCTCTCACCTCTCTTCCTGGACAACTGCAGGACTTTGACGGGAAGGAAATTCCTGTCGAGGGGACTGCGGATTTGGACATCAAAATTGGGCGACACAAGGTGAAACAGCCGGTCATAGTAGTGACTCCAGAGGGCACCCCTTGTTTACTAGGGAATGACCTCCTGAGAAGGTTGTCACCCCTAATAGATTGTGTAAACAAGGTCCTCTGGACCCAGACTAGCCGACCAATAAAATTAAAACAGAGTGTCAACCATGTTAGTTTAAACGGCACCTGCCACATGGTTGAACAAAACTCTGACCAAGTAGAATTTCACTTCCAGAACAACCAAACTCCAGATGTGACAGTAATAGCAGTTGGACAACAGACTGGTGATGGGGGGTCCTCTCTATTTCTGAAAATCAACCTTCCTTCCAGTTTAAGGTGGTATTCCACACTGGAAGGAAACACCCTGAAATTCTTTACTAATCCACAATCAGAAACTCCCACTCCTATAGTCCAGAAAGATGTGAAATCAGCTCCGAGCCTGGCTGATATTCAGCAATTTGGAGAGCAGTTGTTCATCCCTGTTCAGTTAAATGATGGGAAGTACTCTGTTCTCGCTCGAGTGTGTGTGAACAACGGTAAGAGCTTCATCAGCGAAGCCATGTTCCGCCAACTCCCAAAAGATCCAGCCATTCCCACATTCAAACTGATAGGCAAATGGGAAATGGGCCTGGAAGCACCTAATTCCAAACATCTCCTGCCAAGCAGGTGTATGCTCAAAATCTCCATTGGCAACAAGTGCATAGTCCATAATTGTTGGGTCGTGGCAGTGTTAGGCACTGACATTCTCAATCGCTTTGCCATTAGTCTGGACCTAATAAACTTCAAAGCTTGGTCCCGATTAGCGGATAATCCCATGGTCTTTGATGATCCAGAAAAAGCATTTAGGTCAGCTCAATTGCTACGTTATGCAGTTGAAATACAGATTAAAGAGGAAGTCACCATCCCATAAAGGACCCGACAATTCTCCCTGGAAGTGAAAGTTAAAAGAGGACAACATGTGAAAAACCCTGATGCTTACATACATCTAAGCGCTTCTCTCCAACAGCAAGGGTTGGGGGTAAACCCAACTCCATTAGTCAACATAGAACATGACACCATTCTAATAGAGGTGGATAACAGCGACTTAAAGAGTATTACTCTAGCCGCAGGCACCATTATTGAAATGGCAGTTGATGACCGACATTTTTCCATTGATTTAGGAAATGAACTGTTAGGACCAATCCCCAAGGACTGTTTTGACAGTGACACAGTGATGACAATACAACACCAGACAGGATTTTTACCCGGCATGGGGGGAACTTCCTGGTGTACACTTCCTACCCTTATGGTAAGGAAGATGTGACTTGTGACTTCAGGAGGGATGAGGTGATTTTCCAGGTCCATGAGGGTTGCCTTTCCCACCTGAGGCCTCCAGTCCAAATCAGCACTCTGACCAGGGACTTCTCCACCCAGCTGGAGGAGGCCACTGAGATAGCCAAACCAGAAGTCTTTCCAGGCTTCAGGCAGATGGTGGAAGAGAGAGTCAACCTAACTGATGCCTGTGTGACTCTGGAACAAAAGCAAAAGTTGAAACAAGTTTTCTTGGATTTCCAAGATCTCTTTGCGGTAGACTCATATGACTGTGGCCGCACCGACATCCACACAACAACAATCCCCACGGACCCTGGCATGACCCCAGTGTTTGTGAAGCAATATCGCTTGCCTCTCGCATCAATGGAGTCCCTTACTGAAATAATTAAGAACCTGGAGTCCTGGGGAATAATCCGTCCAGTTTACAGCACCTTCAATAACCCGGTGCTGGGAATATTGAAGCCAAACGGCCAGTGGAGACTCTGCGCCGACCTCAGGGAGCTCAACAAACGGGTCCATACTTCCTGATGGCCTCTGCCCTACATTGACCAAGGGCTGGCCCAGATCCAGGGGTCACAGGTATTCACTGCAATAGACCTGACCAATGGATACTGGACTGTGCCTGTCAGTAGGGAGGACCAATACAAGCTGGCTTTTACCTTTGGGGGCCAGCATTACACATGGACCCGGACTCCCTTCGGATACCTCAACTCCGGCAATGAATTCAACATTTTCCTACACAAGGCCATGCCCGACCAGGGTGCAAGGGGTAACCTGGCTTATGTAGATAATGTCCTCATCAAAAGTTCATCTGTGGAGGAACACATAGCGGAGATCCGTTATGTTCTGACCCAGTTGAGGGCCGTCGGAGCAAAACTTTCATTTCAGAAAGCAAAGTGGTGTAGAACCCGTGTTAATTTCTTGGGGCATGAGATTACTCCTCAGGGTTTCTGTCCCCAGGAAAAAAAAGTGGAGGCACTTCTGAAACTGAAAGACCCCACAACTCTGCGGGAACTAAGGAGCCTCCTTGGACTGACTAATTACAGCAGAAAGTTCATTGAAGGCTACGCAGAGATCACCAGACCCCTGATTCATCTCCTGAAGGGGGGTCAAGTGGGAATGGGGTCCAGAACAAGCCGAGGCAGTAAGACAACTCAAAAGAAGCCTCTCACAAGCGCCCTGCCTAGCTTACCCTGTCAGAAACAAGGAGTTCTTCCTGGAGACAGGGTTCTCTAATACGTGCTTGACGGCAGTATTATACCAAAAGCATGACAAGGGCAATAAAGTAATCTCCTATGCGAGCAAAACTTTATCCTCTGTGGAGGAAAAATTCAACGATTCTGAGAAGGCACTCCTGGCAATGGTGTGGGCATTGAAGAATTACCGCCCGTTTATCCAGGGGGAACACATCATAGTGGAGACTCCACACCAGCCTCTGCAATATCTCCAAAGTGACAGAATCCGGGCCGGAAATGTGAGTAATTCCCGAATTACTTCCTGGATTCTGTCCATGCAAGGCTTTCCTGTGGAGGTCAGATATGGCCAAAACAAGAAGAGTCCCCTCGCGCAAGGTCTTGCTGACTTGCATGATTGTGCCAGAGAAAACTGTCTCGAGGACGAAAGTCTAAAAATCAAGGACAACACGGAGGCATACCTTAATTCCCCACACAAAGTCTTTGAAGAAGACAAGTGTGAGGGAATGCCCACTGTCTATGTGGATGGATGCTCTTACCATGTTGACAACAATGGGGAGAAAGAACTGGTGGCCGGTGTAGGGAATGTCTGGGTGAAGGAGTTTCCAGAACCCTCTGCTGGATACAAAATTGGTCCCCGAAGTAGTCAGGTGGCAGAGTTGATGGCTGTGCATCAGGCCATCCTCACTGCTGTTCAACATCAACTCCACGAACTGGTCATAATCACCGATTCGGATTATGGACGGAACGGGTTCGTGGAGCACCTGGTTAATTGGAAAACCAGAGGCATGTTATGTGCTAATAACAAACAGTTGAAACATGGGAAGTTAATCCAAAACATTGATGATCTGGTCACATCTAATGGGTTGACCATCTACTGGAAAAGATCAAGGGTCATTCCAAAGTAGAGGGACCAGACAAAACTGGAAATGACTTAGCTGATCAGCTGGCCAAAACCGGGGCCATCCAAGGGGATCTAATCGAAATAGAGTCCCTGTTGGGGGAAATCCAGGTCACTGCTATCACTAGGTCCCAGACAAATGCTCACAATGATCTTTCAACTGCCCAATGGAGCAATGAGACCCCTGATGCTGATTTGATTACAGCTCAGAAGGGGGATCCAATTATTGGTAAGTTTTACCAACACCTTGAGGACCCTGAGAACTTTCCCCTGACGGATACCGATTACATTGGGAAAGAGGACCTAAGAGTGTTGATGAAATGTCCAAATATTTTCCGAATCCAAGACGGTTTGCTGGTAAGGAAATCCAAAGCTGGCCACGATCAGTGGGTGGTTCCTACCTCATTCCGAAGCCTGATGTTAAGTCACGCCCATGATGCGGCCACCGCCGGTCATAGGGGGTTTCACACAACACTGGAAATCTTAAGAGAGGTTGCATACTGGCCACACATGGGGCAGGACCTTGACCAATACTTGAAGGGGTGTCTTGTGTGTGCACAATTTCAGCCATCATCCCTCACGCACCGTGCACCTCTCCAAAAGAGGGGGATGACACTGCCATGGTCAGATTTGCAAATCGACTTTGTAGACCGTGTAATCCGCTCATCTAGAGGAAACAAGTACATGTTGACCGTTACATGCTTGTTTACCAAGTGGGTGGAATGTCTCCCAGCCCCAAACTGCAAGGCAGAAACATCAGCTGCCCTGATGATTAACCACATCTTTTCCCGTTTTGGTCTACCTCAAAGGATTGAGTCAGACAGGGGTAGCCACTTCACCAGTGAAGTAATGACAAAGATGTGGGAGATACTGGGGGTTAAAAGGAAGCTACACATTGCTTACAGGCCAGCTTCTTCTGGAGCAGTGGAGAGATATAACCAAACCATTGTGAGCATCTTAAAAAAGTTTGTGGCAGATACTGTGCCAAGTTGGGATATCCGATTACCTCTGGTCCTAATGGCCATCAGATCTACCCCTTCATCTGCAACTAAAATGTCACCATTTGAGTTGATGACTGGACGCAAGATGGTGCTTCCCCAGCATTTGCTCTACAGAACCTAAGAGAAAAAGTTGATAAATGCCTCCACAACTCATGTTATGTGGAGAATTTAAGGAAACACCTTCAGCATGCTTTTGCCTATGCTCAGCGGAATCTAGAAAGATCAGCCGAGAGCATGAAGACCCACTATGATTTAAAAACTACCCGAAAGGAATATAAGGTGGGTGATTGGGTCTATCTATACAATTTCCAAAGGAACCTGGCCAAACAGCGAAAATTCTTGCCTACATGGAAGGGACCGTTTGAAATTATAGACAAAATCTCCCCTGTGGCCTACAGGATCTGCATCCCCAAAGGCGGTTTGGCAGAGGGGGAAGACAAGTGGGTCCATATAAATCAGCTAAAGTGTTGCCATCCCAGGCAAACTTTGCAACAACTGGAGGAGTCCTCTGCAATACCAGAGGGGGCCGCTCCAGAGTAAGGCAGTTCAAACTCTAAAATATTCCACATATCAAAAATATAGTAACGTAATGCAGATGTGCCCTGTTATATATTGTTTTTAAAATCAGACTGCAAAATGCATTTGGAAGTATAAAATGTATATGTCTGCCACACCATTAGTAGTGATGGAAAAATGTCTATGAATAGGTATTGCCGCTTTTCCTTTGTCGTCCTAGGAGAAAGAAAACCTGGAGACTGGCCAAGGAGGACGATCCGGAGACCGGGAGCAGAGACCCAAGGGGCCCAGGGTACCGCCCAATCCTCCCATCAGGACCAGCAAGGAGAACTGATTGATCGACTGGAGGGAGGAAAAGATGATGAACTGTGCCACCTACAGGATTGGAAGAATATAATGGGGACATACCAGCGCAAGGGCTCAAAACCTCCTTTGCACCCGACTTCCCCTCGACTTGAATCAAAGCGCAGTCGGGCGGGGGGATTTGTCATGGGTTTTGACCCATGTTGAATCAATAGACTGGGTAGATGTGGGGATGAGCTGTCGCCGCCCATTATTCTATCCCAGAACAAACTAAATCAATAGACTGGGTGGATGTGGGGATGAGCTATCGCCGCCCACCTTCACGACAGAATAGGAGAACTGCGCAGTTGGCACGAGACCACTCCAAAGATACAAACTTCTTGTGGGGAATTCATTTTCTTAATCCCAAAAATGGTTGCATTACCAGTACTTACCACTATCAGAAAGCCGGCGTTTTAAAACCACCAGACTTTTGTGTAAAACTGAACAAATGAAACAAAACCAGACCAAGGAAAGACTTGCTAAGAGGTGGATACAATGTAAAACTATATTCTGAAATGACTTGAAGGAAGTAATTATTTAATGTATATGTAAAAATTGTCAGTTTGATTTGAATGTAGAAAACTGGGAACAAAAAGTGACATTTAGCTGAAACCTGGCTTAATGAAACTGAATTCTGCCTGACAACTACCCCTGACAGGAGTTGAAATTGGATCAACACCTGTGTCTGCCAGGCCTGGCTGCATCCTGAGGTCACATGACCCTGTTAATTGAAAGGGGAGTGGCAGCTGGGGACTACAGGGAGTTGAACAAACGCCTGTCCTGGAATCAGGCAAATGTTATATTGGGGCGTCTTAAAAGTGGCTTCCTCTTAGGGGAAACTGGGAGGGGCAGTGCCTCTGCTAGCAGCTGAGCTTGGGGGAAGTGAATAAACCAGTTTCTCCACCATGTGACCTGGGAAGACACACCCCTGTTGGCCAGAATATGATTTTAAGAAAGATGTATAACTCATGGTGCGGACTTGTCAAAATTATCTAAATGATACCATAATTCTTGTGATTTTTCTGCCCACATTTTAAGAGGTATTAGGACCCGGTGGTATGATCTGGGGGTTTACGTTTGGAAAAGAGGCTGTTACTCTAAATGTATGCATGTTAAAAATCTGACACTTCCTTATCTAAATGCCCACATGCCTTGCACACAATTGTATACATTTGGAGAAAAATCTGATATGGGGAAAGCTACTAAAAAGCGCAAAAAGTTGCCATTTCTTTACCCAAGCTCCTAGAAACGCCAATGTCGGAACAGTGCCTCCGATCAGTAATGCATGATGTGTGTATGCAATGACAAACAACTGTCTATCTGTGGAATATGTATTTGGGTCAAATATAGATTTGTGTGCAATTTGACAGGGAGTGTCCTTTCTGCAGGCCATAAAACAGCATCACCATGACTCACATTTCCTTTCCCCTATCAAGGAAGAGAGAAAAGCTTGACCAATGATCAGTTGAGAGAGGGGCTGGCTTAGTGATGCTGCGCACACACCCACTTTCAAAAGACATAAAAAGAGCCACTGGAAGCTAGAGAGGACATTCAAATCCAGTTGCTGCGGAGCGTTTTGCCGGACCACACAACATCCAGAAGATACCCGTTCCAGACTGACTCCAGCTACATACTCCAGAACCTAGAACTTATACTTTAGAACCTAAATCAGAGGCCTAAAACCACAAGCTGAGTTCTCTGCAGCAGGCCTCAAATCATTGCAAGCTACTCACAGCCGGGCGAGCTGCTTGAATCCCTTGCCAAGAACTTTTGCCAGGACCAGTGCAGAGATCCAGGAGCTGTGCAGAGACCACTGTATCCGGACAGACCAGACCAGAGATCCAGAGTGACCCAGACCGCTTTGAGCAGAACCAGAGAGCTGACCCAGATCACTGTGAAGTGCCGAGACCAGAACCGGAGTCCAGTCCAAAACCTGACCAGATCCGTGGCGAGGCCCATTCCTGCACAAAATATATTGTGAGTACCTAGCAGAATTGTGCAGAACCGATATCTTAGTTAAAATAATCTAATCCAAACTATTTTAACCTAAGAAGGACAGCCTCCTAGAAATCGTGTAATCTGTCATTTGTAAAGCTGCACAACTGTCACCTGTCAATTCTGAAGCTGCAAGCTGTCACCTGTCATTTTGAGTTTGACTTTAAATCCGAAAATCTACCTTTATTTAATCGTCCGTATCTCTGTAACCGTTTGGGCTAGGAACTTTCCTCTGAAAGCTTAGAATCTAAGCTTTCCAACGAACCCATAGCCGACTTGCCACTCCTTATGCTTTTGCCATAATCGCGATTCACACACTCGCGAATTTTACCGCATTTTGCGATTTGGTTAAAAATCCAGCCACATGTAACCATCAGCAGTCATTTCTTTCCTTGCTAAAAATTCATTTGCCTCTTAATCACCATCTCTGAATCATTGCTAAAGTGAGCCTGAACTGCCAGAGAAAAAGTGATTATCTTATCTTTTTCTAAAATCATATCAAGTATTTCTGTACTGCATTTTATTCCTCATTGCTTTTCCCTTGAAAACATAAAAGTATTTTTGCTACTTTATCCATCCTACACCACCTCCTCATTGATTATAAAGAAGTGTGCTAGTGTCAGATTACCCATTGTTGATTAACATTATATTTATAAGGGCGATATTGATTATTAATTTATTTTAAAAGCGTGGTATCTATATTTTGATTATTTCTCAAATAAACCTTTTAAACTTGCAAAACAGAACTACTTCTTGGCTCAGTCGGGTCAAGGTGATTCTAAGACAGGGGTGTTACATAGGGGTAGTCATCAAGAACTCATGAACTGGACATAAAGATATATCAATAAGGGTTTCCATTCAGTATCCCAGACTAGGCATTGACTTAGCTGTAGTGTTGAATTGAATCCTCTTACAATTCTGTTGAGGTGGCAGCTCTTTGACATGGGAAAGTAGTCAGCACCTTCAGGTGTAAGTACATTGCATTTGGAACATTTTTATGATCACGTGTCACTGTCAGTAATTAAATGTAAAGACTTTGATATTAAAAAATTTGGACTAGACAAATAAGAAATCACAGATATTGTTGAAATAGGGGTAGGCCAAGAAAAGCTAGTGGGCAGAGTTCATATGTTTGACCAGTGTATAATGCATACATAATTTAAATGGTATCTGACGTTGAGAACTAATACATTGATTTAAACCAGTAAGATCCAGTACCAGGTTATCTTTCAATAGAGTTTACTTGTGCCAATTTCAGCATCTAGAATTACATTATGACACAAGAGAAAGCTTTCCGGGAATGTTTAAGATCTTTATTTTTTGGCTGAAATAATGAAATATGAATTGAATGCAAATCAAAAATAGTGGGTTTGAACGTAAGAACACACCATTTTATTTAAAACTTAATGAATGAATGTGTGGATTTAAAAGAAAACATGTTTTATAGAACTGAGAGGATTTCGTCCAATACAGGCTCCGTATTACGAAATTGGCATTCAGAGTCAGTGGTGCATGAGGGTGCCACCAAGTTAATACTTCTGTCCATTGTATCTGCAGGAGGGTGACAACAGAGGGATTTATCCCACTGCCCAGAGCCTGTGACTGATGCTGCCAGTGGCTAGTGAAAGCAATTAGCGGATGAACTGGTGGTATCCAGGCTATCACAGAGTGGAACATTGCCATACTTTCTGCATTGATGCCCTTACTGGCCAGCCCTGGGAATTTGCATTTCTATTTGAGGAAGGAGCTTATGCTTCAGTATACCTAGGTGTTTAGGTATCAGATTTTGAGGGATTGTTTAATGTAAACAGCTGGAGCGTCACATGTATACAAAGCTCACTTGATAAAATCCCTAATAATTTGATACCTAAAAAACTCTTGTTTTTATTTGTATTTGTATTTGTATTTGTATTTATTTATTTATTTATTTATTTATTTATTTATTTATTTATTTATATTGCGCAGCCTGCCCACGGGCATCAGGGCACATGTTTGGAAAGGTTACAGAGGGTTACAGAAGGCAGTTACAAATTACATAATACATAATACATAATATATATACATACATAGAGCAAGGACATATACAAATATTTACAGAGGTAGTTTGTCGGCTCAGTATATACAGCGGTAATCGAGGTTGCGAAGCATGCGATAGGTGTTTACCAAAGGGTGGCCGAAGCTTCGTCTTGCTCATAAAGTCATTGTTTTGCTCTGTATTTGAAGGATTGGAGGGAGGGGACGTTCCTGAGATCATTGGGTAGTGAGTTCCAAAGCTTCGCTGGCAGGACTGGGAAGCTCGAGCCATTATGGTTCATTGTTGGTAACGTTATTTGTGTGTATTTCCTATTTGAGCCCTTCAAGCATCTAGATTGTTGCAAAACCTCAAGATGTGGCACACATATCTTCCAGTAGCTGCTTCAAAGGAACACTTGTGCTTGTTCGTGCATTGTGGCATCCAGGTGCTTGTTTTAGGGCAGCGGGTGCTGGCAAGGGCGGCATGAACTTGGACCAGCCAGAGCTGACATCTTAGTGCTTCCACAAGGGTGGATCAGACCCTCACATGGAAGGGAGGACAGATTTGAATACTAACCTTTCCTTCCCCACACACACACTCTGCAACTCGTAACCTGACAGCTCAAGACACAGCTTGTAAAGGCAGAGGTAAGTTGCTCACGCAAAGAGTTCAGATTCAGCTCTAACTAGGGGTGCGTGAACAGGTTTGGACAGTAGTCAAAGCACGCACATTATGAGTGATGGAGCTCAATTTTGACAAATGAGCAATTTGGTGGTGGGGAGGCATTGTTTGGCTCCCTGCCACCAAATGTTGTTTTTTGCATGGCAGAGTGCAAAAGTGCAGGGCGTGTATGCCACCTTTTGCCCTGTACTTGTGCACTGTGCAAAGTGAGTAAAGGCAGAGTTTAATTTTAATTGTGAGCACCACTTGATAGGCTCGCATGGCAAGCGGCACACGAAATGACAATTAAATACTACCATGCATGCATGGTAAGCAGTGTTCAAAATTATAAACGCTGACCGACATGCGAGCATGTCAGGCAGCGTTTATTTGTTATTCTACATACCGCCTGTCCAGGGGGTAGTGTGGGCATTAAGGTTCTTATTTCCGACAGTATAAACAAGGAATGTTTAGGTTAAACAATAATGTATGGGATGCAACAACAGTGGAAACTCTTAGAATTTGTTTTCAGGTAAGTCGATTAACATTATAGACTAACAAATGGGCAGCTTTTCTTGTGGCCCATAGGCCTATTTGACAAAAACTCTCCTTCTCAAATTACATTTTGCCACAAGTGGCCCACATTACGCTTACCAGCACCATTGTTTCCGGACCGGCCAACTACGGGTCTGCTGGCGGGTGCCGTTCCGCCCACCAGGTACGTTACTAATGGTGCCAGTGCTTCCGTGGTGCCCATTTTCATGGAGTCCTATGGGGCTCCACAGGCATGGGGATCAACATTTTGCCGGCGCCTGACTTACCGGACCACCGGGGCTGTAATGAGCCGGTTATTCCAGCAAGTCAGGCGCCGGTAAATCATTATGGGTCTGGCAGCTACCTGCCGGATTTTCCGGCACGGTTACCGCAGGACTCGTAATGAGGGCCATGAAGTTCGTAGAATAATGACACACTCCATGGCCATTTTAATGTTAGCAAGATTACAAAAGCATTCTATAGCAGGCATGTTTATGTAAGATCTTATCTTGTCATGGAATACAATTAAATTGTGGTTTTCAATATTATACTCAAACGCAATAGGATTTTGGAAAACCTTAGCCAAACATTCCCTTATGCATAAAAGTATCGTTTTTTAGTATAAGGTTCAACATGGAGCACTGTGTTTGTCCTGCCCTCAAAAACATAGCACTTCACCAAGCGGGTGCGGAATACTATGCAGCAACCAGGCCTTGCTCGCACATTTTCTGTTGCAGGTTGTGAGCTATGGTCAGGTCTACGCAGCACAACATCTGTTGTGCGATTTCAGAAAAGTTTAGTGGTTGGCCACCACAAAAGGAGTTTATCAAAGGGATCAGAATCTGGTCAAACAATACAATTTGAGCTGTCTTGTGACCAACACATGCATGAAAAACCTACAAATGAAATTATTTACCTAATGGTAAAGAAAATAACCCGCTCTCTGCAGGAAGATTGCACATCATTTTAGCGATGGCCTTGGCAGCATTTTTCACTCAAATATATGAAGAAAGCAAAGTAGTACTCACAGTCACAAACTTAAAGCCCAGCGTAGAGATGATTCCTGCAATAAAGCCAATGGTCATGGCTCCATACGGGTGGATGTTCATGTCGGCGCATGTCCCCACCGCCACGCCGCCCGCCAGCGTGGCATTTTGGATATGAACCTGTTTTAAACAAAATTGCATTCATGTCCTGAAGAATTAAAATCAATGTTACAAAAGGTGCAAAAAACAAATCATGCACTGCTGCAAACCCTAACAATTCTGCGCATAGCTCTAATTATCTTCCAGCTTCGGCCTAGCTGCTAACATAGGAACACTATCCTACGAACACCTCATCATTCTATTAAAATGCAGCTATATCCCACGACAAACCGGCCTATCTGCACACATAGGCGTCCTACAGGCCCAACGCAGCCAGAACCCAGTCTTGGTGTCCGCCCGCCAGACTGCTCACATTGAACAGATATCACTACCACCACACCTAATGCTAGGATGCAGCTACCATCAGGCAATTACATCGGCTGCACACTTAACTGGTGCACCCAAGCACCCTTCGGCACCTTAGTCTCTCAACTGACCTGGACTACAGTCCCTGAGAGCGTTCAATCTACCACCGCTTTGAGGTTATACAAATGATCTTTAGAGTGCTATATAAATGCCAAATAAGATACATTTTTTCATTATAATGCGCATACTGTGCAAATAGATGCACAGAGTGGACCCATAACCTGACTACCAGCATTAAAACACAGTGCTAGTCCTCCTCTCACAAGCATGCTAATCCCTCAACACAAGTTCTGAGTATTGGGTATTCCTGAAAAGTAACCATGCTCCTGAATCCTCTCGCTCATTCTCCTGAAAATGTTGAAATAGTTCCCTCCACTATTTAAGAACTATTACCGCCTGACTACGCTCTTTCTGTTCAATTGGACTTACATGTGATTTGATCAGTGACATTATGAAAATGAAATCATGGTCAATACGGCGATAAGATTTATCAAGGCAGCTGAATAGGGCTCGATCATGAGGAACCATGTTGGCATTAATTCAAACCATCAGCTGTGGTCACATTTTAAGGAAGAGGGCCACCATAATGGCACATTGTTTGACATCCTCGCATTGTATCTATAGTGTATGCAACAGGACTGACTTATTCACAGGCACTCTAAGAAAATGCTCATATGCTTCTAATGTTAGATATTTGCCATCACCAAACAATCCCATGCACCAGATGCAAAGATGAGATGTTTGCACTTGAATAGGTCACAGGATGTTCTCCCTGCAGTAGTGTAGCACTCCCTGTCATGGAAACCAGAACATAGAATCCCTTGGGGCAGATAAGGAGCAACAAGCTAATCTAGCATCCCCAGTCTCCTGACTACTGGGGGTCTGTAGGAACTTTGTAGGCGTAGGCTCTGCCCTAGATGTTTCACTACTCTGATTACTGTGTGTTGATGAACAGATATTCTGAAAGTTTCAAACCCATCAATGATTTGAGTTTCACTCTTTCAACAATGTTAGTACTGAGCGTAACCCACCTTTTGTCATTGTAAACCCTTTGTATGAAGTGATGTAGGATACCTGCAATAGATTGGGGGATGGTGTTGTGTGTGTGTGTGTGTGTATACTGGGATTCACAATTCAGTATTGATACACAGGAGGAGGAGGGGATGCTGAGTGGCAAGAGGAATCTTGCTCTCAAATGTAGGGAAGAGAAGGCCTTTGCACAGTGGAATTGCCCAGGAGATGTTCTATTGCTCCTGCAGCTCTGGGGTGAGTGGTGTTGATGGAAAAGAGGGAAGTGCACTTGCAAACCTCGTACATTTGAATTTATACCCTCTAAGCCATACCTCCCATGATGGTATATGTGTATGAAACAGGATCTCGTCCCAAATGATTCTCTAAAAATATATCCTCCTGGTCAGAGATCCAGATTTCCCTATGACCCTCGAAAAATATGTGATTAAATAAAGCTTCATTTCATCACCACAGCATACCAATTTTTTGGGCCTAGACAAATTCCTCCGTGTTTCCACCCTCACTTTCACTTGATTGACTCATAGAGTTGCTGCTCTTTTGTTACCCTGTCACTACACCCATGTGTACGGGTGTGTCTCCAGACCACCACCCAGTGCAAGAGTAGAGTTTCCTTTTTTTAGTGTAAGTCAGCATGGCGCTGGCAATATTGCTTGCTTCCGAGCCATGAAACATAGCCACCATTTTGAGAGAGGTTCAGTATCCCACCACAGAGGTAAAGTCCAAAAGTTAAAGCCACCTGCCCCAGTAGAGGCCCGGGTGGTGCTTGGAATTATCTTCACCCCCACCTCCAGGCTCCTTGCCTGAATAGGTCGCATATTTCCTCTCTCTGGAACCGCAGCATATTTCCTAATGGTTACTTCTCCATGCCATGTGGGAAATCCTCGTTTTGCTTAGGCATCACCCACAAAAAGCAGGATGTTCCTAATTGCCAATGCACAACTGTTTTGCTATATTATGGAAGGTGATGCAAGGTTCCACCACTAATGAAGAAACCTTGTAAATGCACATGTTAAAATGCTTTGTAATCCCCAGCAGAAATAAACAAATCATTTCCTTGTACATTTGCTAAGCAATACCTATGGGCTTTGAAGTCTTTTAACCATGTATTTTAATAATGCAATGGAACTGTAGCAGACAAATACAATTACATACATCAAACGCAATCTAAATACAGCACACATGTGGAAAATATATCTATGAGTCAAACAGCACTCATAGCACAAATAAAAAACTACTTAAATATTTATATTAAACAAAATATACATCAGCTGAAACAGTTCCCTTGACTCGTACATAAAAGCTACTGCTATGACAGACCTCTCCTCGGGATGCACTCACATTTCATTGTGGACAAGCTGATTGTCACCGTGCGCCAGCTCTAATATATATTCAATAGTTCTAGAAGAAAGCTAAAGCATTCTCTAACAAGAACTAAAAACTGTTCCCACTGCACCACACAAAGGGGAATGATTGTGCAGGGAACAATGTTTTTACAGTCTGCCACAGGATTGTTTCAATGCAATGTCTTTAATGGAAAAAGAACTTATTCTTGGTAGGTCTCGTAAGTAGTGATAAAAGTGAGCCGGACCGGTCTGAAGCAATGCACCACTACATTTTTTTCACTGTCCATTTTACCACATCAGTTACCGTTAGACTGCCATCTGTTTCACCATACAGTCACAAAGACTGAATGACACCTGAGCTGGATGAAACGTATCTGGCTTCTTCTTAACTAGAAGCTGGAGAAGGTTCTGCAAACACTAAGGGCCTGATTCACAGAAGTGTGCTATAATGGAGCAACCCCACTGGAAAAGACGCTGATAATTAGGCCCTAAGAAATTATCTCTGGCAATATGCCAATTCCCCAGATTTTTGCTTAGACGTTACAGTTGGCCATTTCCATGGATGTTTTGTTAACATTAGTTAACTACATGGCTCTCAAACCCCCTTCATACCAATGAACACGTGTGCAGTTATAGTAGGGGTCTTAGTAACTAGTCACTTGCACTACTGACAGATATACCTATATAATAGGTTATTTATAATGCGCTTAACACAGAGAGGTTTCTGTGCTAAGCACAGACTCGGGTATCGAACCTGTGTTGCTGCACGTCATCCTGCTTCCAAGGCAAGCACATTGCCCCTGAGCTATCCTCACGAGCACAAACACTGCAGGGCCACAGACTATTCAAGCCCCAGGCTCTTTCAGTCTTGAGATCAGGGCTTTGCAATGAAATATCAAATTCTACTCATGACAGCAGCACATTTTTCTAGTGGCAGCCCCTGTTAAATCCGCTGCGCTTCAGCTAGGTGCCAAGTATGGATTCCAGCAGAGTCAAGATCAGCGAGCAGAGATGATTGATTTTACAAGGGCAAATATAAATGTTGCAACTGACAGAAATCATTGAAAAACAATTCAGAGGACCTCAGGACCTCTTTCTTTTGCCTATTCAACCGACTTGGCTATTAACCTGGCCCATCGGCAAACCCTTGACACATGAGTTGCCCCTTGCTCTCTTCTGTCTACCCCGCCCCCACCGGTGTTACAGTTCCACTACTTTTTGGCACACTTCTACCACTTCTTGTAACATTGTCAAAGTAGGACCATATTTATTGAAACAAATATAGTAACCATGGAGAAAAATATATCATTCCCAGACGGGTGCAGAGGCAGATTCACAACATCAATGAACGACTAACGGAGCTGAAACCTGAAAGTCATCAATGTTAGTCCATCAATAGTGCCCCCAAGAGATGGCATCACTATGTGCCAATGAACATTTCAGGGCAGACACTGCTGAATGTGATCTTCATTTTGTGCAAAGAGGTGTGGTGCCTTTTGGCGTGCAATAATGACCTTACCATATCCAGCTTGCCCTTGTGTTCAACCAAGCTTGAGAATGCATATGCTGTCAGGACGCAGGCCGCCAGGGAGAAGTATGTGTTGATAATGGCTCTCTGTTGGTCTATCCCAGCCTCAGCAATGGCAGAGTTGAAACTGGGCCAAAACATCCACAGGAAGACCGTCCCTATATTTGAATAAAAGCAGACCAGACATGACTTTCAACCAGTGTTTGCGCAAACTTCACTCTATAAAATCAGAAGATCTATTCGTGAAACTCGATCACACGCATTCCTACTTTAATCTTTGCTTCCCTAACAGATCCTTATTTATTTTAACACACTTGACTGGATCAGAACTTTTGGAAGATACATAAGGTTATTTGTTTCATGGCTGTGAGGGAAAGCAGGGTAAGTACAATATAAACCTGCCCCCCTAATCCCTAAACCTGATTGGCGACCACATATGAGAAAGGCAATTCCTTGCGTAATTATGATTGTATGCAACTTAGCATTGTATTGTAACCTATCTGTTCTATCCTGTCCCCCCTCCCCTTTTCTCACCCTATTTTTGTAAGGCACTTTAAAAAACTAAGGACTGTCGTCAGACATGAAAGAGTTATCTCCACAGTTATATGTACTACTATCTCTTCCACCCTCCACCCCCTTTTTTAAAAAAAAGAAAAATGGCTTACCATATTTGTGTAAGGCACTTGGAAAAACGAAGGACTGTCTTCAGACATGAAAACGTTATCTCTACTGTTATATGCTATACATGCACTTTCCTGAACTTGCAGGCGTTTATCATTCAGGAGGTCAAGGGCTCTGCATGACTGTTTTTTCCCCCACTGTTCCCCCCTCCTTGAGCGCTTTGAAACCCTTCTTGTGTAAAGGCGCTATACAAATGAACAATAAATAAATAAATAAAAACAATTCTTGAGAGGGTGTTCAGGGGGATCCTTGGATTCTGTGCGAACCCCAGCAAGGAATTAGACCTGACTCTGTACTCTCATGAGTTTCGCTGCATGGATGCAATGAATCTCTTCGGTGCAGAAAAGAATCAGAATCTGGGTGCAAGATGATTACCCTGCGGTTGACATTTTTCACACACACACTCATAAAGATGAGCCTATTCGATTTGCAGGCATTGCACTGGAAGCACGCATTCATCATTACTTCACAATGTTTGGGTATAATCTACACTCAAATGAAGCTGATGACTCACAAAGACAGATGGATTAAGTGTTAACTACCAAATGGAAACTCTGAAGCAAAAATGCACTATTTATAGGTGACATACCCAGTGGCTATAGATAGGGTGCGGGAACAGAAGAAGATGCTGTGAAGGAGAGACGGATCGGGTGATGGGGGAGCTCTGGAGGGGGCGGAAATAGATTTGAGTGGAGCAATCAGCAACTGGTCAGTTGTAACATATAGGGGAGGGTCTTTGGGTCCTGCCTAAAGTGTGGGGTGGAGGTGGGCAAGCTGTATTTGCATTGATTACTTGTTCCAGCAACACATTGCATATTAGGAGAAAGCCTGCGTCCTTGTTTGTCCACTTGCAGGTCTTTGTTTCCAATCTGGTAATATCCTGTCTCCTGGGGTTACATTGACAGCTCAAGTATGCCTTGACACATTACTTTGTGAAAGCACTGGCCACATAGGTAATAACTCCTTTAGCATGCAAAGGTATCTTTGAAATATGCTGTGATGGGAAATTAAAACACAGATGCCCTTATGCATGGTTTTAATAAAACCACAACTCCAAAATGCCAATTCTAGAGTGATGGGTTTCCTTACCTCACTATGCCATATAAGAAGAGCATTGAAAGGCTGATCTCTTGAGTAGCTTGCCCATTTACATATCAGTGAAAGTGTACACATGTGATTGTCACAAAAAAGACTTCTACCCTGAAGGAGTCAAGGATGAGTAGGGTCCATACCAACTACTCACTACTACTCTTCTCCAAGAATACAGCCAGCCAAATCATAAACGTAAAACTGGAACAGTGTAGAGATATACTTCCTTTGCCTTTTGTGGTAACGTGGTCCGACAGAAGGCTATAATCTCAAGATGGGTGCGCATGTGATACAGTAGTGACCCAAACAAACCACAAACGTCCAAATTAAAGGGATGTCCAATGAATGTTCTATAAAAATATATAAACATTAATTAAGCACACCATATGCGAAAATAACTAACTAGAATACACTTCCAAATTCCACCCTTGTGTAAAGAACATATAATATGCAAAGACAGAACAGATGCAGCACTCTGGGTAATGACATAGGGGTGAAAGGCAATCAACAACCAGAATATTGTAAAAAAATTATAGGTTCTTGTTGCAAAAAAAGTTATTAAAGGTGCCTAACCAGTCTCTGGTGCCCAAAGATGGACCGGGGGCAGTAATCTATCAATAATAGCTTTCTTTGTTCTTGGTGGTTCGAACCAGGCTTCTTGGTGCTGTTTATAAGGTTTAAAGCAGGACCCAATGCACTGGTTAAGTTTTTCCAGTGTTAGAGGCTGTCGAGCCGAGGTCAAGTGATGTCCAGAAGACTGAAAAGGTCTATACAATTTTGAAAGGAGTAAGGTTTATTAACATCCCAGCCACCATTATCCTTTGCAGAACTTGAGAATGTAAAAACCGTTTGCGAGAAAAAATAAAATAACTCAGAATAACATACATGTTATGTTATGTTATTTAATTTATAAAGCGCGCCAGGTACCCTAAGCCTTAAGGGTGCTATAACACAGAAAACAACACATTAAAACAACATAGCATAGAGACAGAGGTACAAAATAGGAGGAAGCAGGGGCGGTCAGAAATCGGGAGAAATAGCAATGTTTAAGAAAACAGAACAGTTTTTAGTCCTTTCTTAAAAACATCCGTCAATGTTGTGGCTCTTAACTCCCTTGTAAGAGAGTTCCAGGACTGTGGCGCTGCCGAACCAAATGCAGCATCTCTTGATTTCTTAGTTTTAAGACGTGGGGTCAGAAGAGTGTACGACTCATCGGATCTGAGGTTTCTGGTGTTTTTCTTAAGGGAAATGAGTTCTTTCAGACAGGCCGGCATGGAACCATGCACAAATTTATGTGTGATGAGAAGCAATCTGAATGATACTCTGGCCTGAACAGGGAGCCAATGCAGGCTCCTATATGCTTCAGATACGTGGCCTCTTTTAGCAAGACGTTTGACAACTCAGGCTGCACCATTTTGTATGACCTGGAGTCAGTGAAAATCAGATAAGGATAAGCCAACCACGAGACTACAACAGTAATAGATCTTAGTACCGATGATAGCCCTTGCCAGGGTTTCAGAATTATTTTCTGGTACAATTGGCCTAAGGTAACGAAAGAAGGCGAGGAGACCAGGCCGTTTACCTGAGCCTTCATATTAATATATTTATCCAGATAGATCCCCAAGGTTTTTACTTTACTCATGACTTCAATGGTGCAATTATTGATGGTGAAGTTCTTATAGCAGAGGCCCAGCTTCGCAAGTTTGTTTTCTGAACCCACTAAGAGAAGCTCAGTTTTTGCACTATTAATGGCTAAGCCATTCGTCACCATCCAATCCTGGATCTTTTGATAAATGTAGTTAATCAGTTTCTCATCCTCCACATGGGCTCCTGTTATCGGGATGACACACTGTGTGTCATCTGCATAATTTGTAAAAATGATCCCCTCCTCTTCCAACATCTGCAAGAAGGGGATCATGAAAATGTTGTAGAAACAGGGCGACACGCAAGCCCCCTGAGGGACGCCGTACGTGAGGATAAAAGGTTTTGCTTCTGCACTATCGCTGGCCACTCTGACTTGCCTACCCTTCAAAAAGGAAGTGGTCCAATCCACAGCTGCTTGGGAAAAGTGAGCATTATTTTTTAACCTGGTGGATAGGATGCAATAATCCACCAGGTCAAAAGCTGCTGACAAATCAAGGATCATAAGAAGCGATATGTGACCGCAATCCATCCTGTGATGGAGATGGGACTTAAGAGCCAGTAGAGCCGTTTCAGTTCCGTGATTTGTGCGGAAACCTGACTGATATCATGATAGATATGATTTTGCTCCACAAAAGAGGAGATCTGATTATATGCCACTCTATAAAAGATCTTTAATAAAAAGGTGGTATTAGTGATCAGTCGATAATTTGAGGCAGTCAGAGGACAAATATTTGGTTTCTTCAGTAAGGGGGTAATCTAGGCATTCTTGATGTTGTCTGGAACCCTATTCGTGGCAAAGGAGGAATCGACAAATTTCGTCAGTGCCGGGATAAGGGTAGGAGAGCATTCTCTAATTATAACTGTGGAGCAGGGGTCTCCTTTACAGCTAGTGCCTTTAAGCTGTTTTCGATATGATGTATGTGCCTTCATTAAAATTGAGGCAATAGTTATATTTAATTTGGCTATTTGTTGAACTGCACTTTCATTAATATTGTCAAAAACCCAGAAAGCATTGTCTTACCTTTATAATACTTACACAGTAAACATCAGTAGGGAAAACATTGAAACACTAGCAGTCACACAGTATGGTGTTTAATCAAGGCTATTAAAATAAACTATGGACACTTCACAATATCAATGCACCTAACACTGATCTCACCATTCCTCAAAAACTTCACCCCCATTTGTAACATTAAATTAACATCTTAAATCTTAGCAAGGACTTCTGAAAGGTTTTCTTTTTTCAACTTTCCTTCAGTGACTTCAATAGAGTACCCCAGCATATTTGCTAATAGTCTGGTTCCATACTGATTTTTGGGATAAGGGAAGGCCTTTTACTTTCTCACCCGATCAACTCACATTGATTTGGGTGCACTGTTCAGCCTCTATGGTTATCAATGTAGGGATGGTCTCTCTAGTGTTCTTGCCACCATTGTTCTCACACTGTAGCACATCCCATTTTTACCATTTCCTGGTTCGCTACTGCATTCATTTTTTCTGTGATCATTTCCTGTTGTGTACCATATACTCAATATGGCTGCTCCTCATGGTGCCCTGTTTTTTGTACTACTACCTTTTGTGGTTGGACATATCTATTAACACTTTCACAGGCAGAGGTGTTGCTAGGGGGGGTGAGGGGGCTATAGACCTGGGCCATTTGGTTGTAGCCTTAAAGGAAGCTCAGGGGCTACAACAAAAAGGCTAGCTAGCCCCGAGTCCCAACAGTCCTGATATTAGCATAGCCTTGGATCTTTCCCAGACCTAGCAACACCCCATTCACAGGGGTCTTGCACAGGGAGCCAGGTCAGTGCTTTGAGAGCCTGAACAAATTGAAGCTGGGGATTGGGTCTGTCTGGACCCAATCCACTTTCCTACCACAGTGGATCTTGATGCTAAGCAGATGTGAGGGAGCTGGCTGTCCATGTTTTGAGAGGCTCTATCTGTTTAAATGTTGCATGTTCCTTCTATAGTAGGGTTGGGGTCACTTCCCATCCTTGATATGGATATCTGGAGCCATAGTTTATGTTGCCCAAAGGAACTAAGAGGTAACAGACTGAAGGTATTATGGCTAGGCAGAAGACTGCAACAGTGACATGAATTGTTCAGGTCAATCACCAGGAACCTCTGGATCTTTTCTTCTACAACAAAGGGGAACCTACACTGGGTTCCCCCTGCCATAAACTACAGACCACTTACTTTGGGGATTTCAAAGTATTCATGGGTCACCCGAAGGTCTACACTACCCAGAGAAGCGACTGTGCTCCTGTTTGATCATCTTCTGGTTCTCTCAAAACTGATCACACTGCTAATGCAGCTCTACTCTGAGAAGAGGTGGCAGTCTGGAGCCTCTGTTCACTTGCCCTTGTGCCAGTGCCTGCTCATCTTGAAATGTTGCCATTCAACTTAATCTCCCATCCGTCATCTCTGAGGATAAGTCCAACATTGTGGGATTAGAAGCAGACACTTTTCATCTTTGTCAGTCCTGTCCAGCCTGATGCTACATCGAAACAATGTTTCTGCCAAAGACCAGAAATGCTACCTGCTGGAACTCAATCCGACACCTCGAACAAGCACTGCACAAGTGATCGCTGGATGTACAGCAACGAGAATAATCGTGTAAGAGTACTCAGAATTTAGTGTTTTCTTATAAAATCAGAATTATTGATGGGAATTATCATAGATATTTTTTGCTCACCAGCCCCATCTGTGCTCAAAGGGGCATACCATCCATCCCTACAGCTACCCATACGTGATAGTAAATGTTGGAGCCTTGGTCTTGAATTCCTCCTTGGGGCCCATCTAGTGTGTTAGGAGCTGCTACTTCCCTTTGCATCTCTGATTAGTCATGGAAATTATGACACATCATGGAATACATTTCCAATCCTATGCTTACGATACTCAGGTTTTCATTACAATTGACAAGGTCGAGGAAACCTTTGCCAAGATCAGTGAATGTCTTTTGGAGATTAGTGATAGGATGGCCTCCAATCAACTGCAACTGAATGCAACCAAGTCAGCGTTTATCATGTTTGGGCCCGAGCATCTTTCGGCCACCATAAAAAAAAACGGTCACTTCCTAAATTACTGGGAGTTGAATTTAAGTTTGCTATCAAAGTTAAAAACATTGGCTGCATCTGCCAGGGCAACATGGGTAGTGAAAGCCAGGTTGGAGTCAAGGTGAAAGCTATTGTGTACTCCCTGAGACTTCTCCAGCAAGCTCTCCCATATATTCTGGAAGAGGATCATGCTTTGGTGGTGGGAGCACTCACACATGGCCACTTAGGCTATTGCAATAGTCAACTGATGGGCCTTTCAAAAAAACAACTTAGTAGACTGCACAGAGCTCAGAATGCAAGGTCAGGTTGATTTATGAACTAAATAAATCCTCTCACCTGTCCCCCTCACGCCGTTTACTTCATTGGTTATCAGTAGATGACTGTATTCAATTCAAGGTAGCATGTTTGGTGTTTAAGTGCTTGAATAATCTAGCACTGGATTACCTGAAATATATGCTTAGGCAGTATCAACCGTTGAGATGTCTATGCTCAAGGGACTATGCTCTGTTAATTATACCTTCATCTTCATTTGTGTCTAGAGGGGATAGAAAATTCTCTGTGTTTGTTCCTAGACTCTGGAACAGTTTACCAGGGAGATTAGGACTTTGGACTCACTGCTTAAGTTTCGGAAAGCTCTGAAAACGTTTTTTGCTGTCCTCCTGGATGAAATATGGGTATTATTACAATTCTGGCAATTTGTTTTTAGCATAAGGTCACCTGCGCCACTTTATGATTTGGTCAGTTTCAAGCACGTTATTCATTCCTCAAATCAAATCAAATCAAATCAGTGGGACATGCGTTTTCTACAACTTGTGTTTTCCCAATATAAAACTGCCTCTAGTGTACTGAGCCTAAAACCTCCTCCCTTAAACATCTACAAACTGACTTTACACTTACCTACCTGGAACAGTGTTGCCTGTGCTCCTAGAGTAGGTAAGGATTTATTAAGCTTACCTTTGGTGCTGCCTTATGATTATATGGTGTATGGTGTTATGTGTGTAATAATTATTTTCTCACTCACTTAAGCTCCTAACATTATCGGTTTGCATTTGTATGCTATTTGACTGTGCTAATAAAACATTAGGTGGGGATCCAATTGACCAGCCCACTTTAGATGTATAGATGGCTATATATGTTAATAGTGTTTACTTAACATCATTAGTATGTTATGCTAAGGCAACATGTTGATAAGTAAGTAGATTATATTAGTACTCCCTAGCTAGTGTGGACCTCTGATATGACCTATAATTGTGAAATTTTACTTTACAGGAAGCCTGCATGCTACAAAGTCCAAGCCTTACTGCTCTGTGACTTTAGAAATGAGAGTTTGATTAGACTTAGTGTAAACATTGAAGGATCACCAGAGCAGTTTTTGAGAAAGCTCTAATAGAATGAGTGTGGCTAATGCTGATTTCCTTGCTACGAGTCAGGATTTCGATGACCCGGGGCCTCAGAAAGTGCCCAACTTGATATTTATCCAAATGTGTGTTCAGCGCTGGCCCAACACAGATGGTCTCAGAGTGCATTACAAGGTTCAACGGTTAAAAAGGATGGAGGTGAAGTAAACGTTACTAAATGTTTTCAGGATATTATAAAAGGATTAAGATAGACAAATGGTAGCAGAGAAGGTGGAGGGGCAGCGTTATTTTTTGGGAAACATGTATGTTTTGAGGCTCCTTCTGAAAGTGATGATGGAGGGTCAATGCACATTTGAAGAGGGTGTTCCATGCCACGTGTTCCCAGTGGGTCAATGCTTGCTTTTCTGTGCACACTGGTCTGTAGAGTAAAATGAACAGGAGATGCTGGCTTGCCTGCCTGGTGTTTGTGTGGGTTTGAGTTTGTTGTGAAGGGAAGATGGGGTTTTGTGGTGAATGGCTTTGAAAACAATGCAGAATCTTTTGGAGGCAATTCATTAGGGTACGGGAGCCATTTGAGCTGGGCAAGAGCTGGGCCATTGAGTACAGGTTTTGGAAGGAGGAGGATGAGCGTGACAGCTGTGTTTTTTTATGGCTTGCAGGGGAGAAAGTGATCTGCAGGGACGTCCATTGAGGAGAGCATTGCCATAGTCCAGCGTGGAGAAAACTAGTACTTGGATTGTTGTGCAGCAGTCTTTACAAGAAGGAATGTGTATGATCATTCATAGGAGTTGTAGTTTTAGATTGCATGTTTGGGTGACACAGCTATGTTTTGTGTGAAGTAAAGGTGGGTGGTTGACGGTGAAGTCAACGGATTTAACAGGTGTGGAGAGGGATGTGTGTGGGTTGTCTTTGGTGAGTTCTTTGATCAAGGAGGTGAGTATGGGTTTGTGTCTGGGGTGGCAGATGAGGAGGCATTCCATTTTGGAAAAGTTGAGCTTGAGGAATTGGGTGGCAATTCCAGTGGTGATGATGGAGTGAAATGTTTTGAGGATAGGAAGTTAAGTTGTGAGGGGGATGAGATGTGGGTATGTTTGTGTGTCATCTGCATACTGGTGGAAATGGATGCTGTGTTTGCAGAGGGTCTCTCCAAGGGATTCAACATATAGGTTGAAGAGGAGTGGAGAAGGGGAGGAGCCTTGTGGGACCCCGTACTTATCCAGGATGGGGTCAGACCGAAAATGGAGGCAACGCTTGTCCGGTCCGTAAGGAAGGAGTCAAACCAGTCGAAATGCGATTTAAACAACTCTAGTCACTCTCAAAAAAGTACAGCATGAACAAAGATACGGATAATAAAAACACAAAAACAAATCTTCCTGAGCATTAAATCATTTCAGGACACCTGATGGAAAAGAGGATTAAACTGAATCTGCTGTCCATCCCCCACCATGGCTTTTGGTCTAGAAGATGAAGCCACACATTGAAAATGTGTACACCATTAGAGAACCTCAGGACTGCTTGCTAGCAAAGGCAGACTAACTCTGATAAATGCTGGATTTATGTCTGTCAAACTTGTGAAAAAAATACTTTGGGGTCTACAACTTCAGAAGATGACAATAAGTTAGATAGTATCTGAACACCACCCAGTATGTAAACATCTTACAAGAATAAGAGACTCTTCCTTTAACCCCATAACATGAGCTTGTATTAATAGTAATTTCTAATGTGACAATGGTCAAACTGGACATTTTCCTCCACTATTTGAACTCATTAGTCCTCTTTGAACCCCTCCCATCCTCCCATCCCTTTACATCATAGTTCCTTTAGCTCAGAATGCTTGCATGTCATGAGGAACTAACAACATTAAACGATGACATTATATATTCCTTTACATCTCGATTCATAACGGACTAAAATCTAACCATCAGCACATATTCTTAAACAAACACTGGAGACTCTTATGTACCAAACATCTGTTCATATAATCAACATCCTTACTGCTCCCATGTTTCTTTTCTGTAAAACATACTCACCATCTTGTATCACACCAGAATCATGTTTGATTTCATGTTTAGTATCCAATAGTTTCTTGAAGCATGTGTGTTCTCATTCGAAATCAGTAGCCTTCAGTCTAAGGACACATCTGTATTTATTTAAAATCACAAATACACAGTCAACAAAACAGGCTATATAACATACCAATCATTGCAAATAAATCTGAGTGGTAAACAGAGCCTTCATTCTCATGGCCATTTTTCAGGGCTGGGCGGTACAAGACTCGAGCTGCAGCTAGACCAAAATAGGCTCCGAATGCATGAATGATCATTGATGCTCCAACGTCAAAAGCCTACAGAAAAAAAAATATATTAAGCAGTCAACAATGTGTGTGTGTATGCACATTTATATATCACCTTGAGGGGAATCAATGCAGGACTCCAGTCAGCACATGCAAAAACAGAAAATTAAAACAAACAGATGTGTCACACAATAATGTGTCTAGTAAAACCACCGCAGAACCAAGTCAGATGTTGATGTGTTCTTAGATTAACAATGTTATTACTAACATCGTAGGCTAGCATTTTAGAAGTTAATAATGTTACATAAACATTGTTTGCAATGGGAAGCAAGACAGACCAAATAATACAGATTTGTACATGGACATCCTTTGTAAGTTACCCATCTCCAAGAACATTCAATATTCACTCATACCATAATCCTATGACTGAGCATGGGGGTGGAGTGATATAAGTGACATTTCTTACAAGAAACAATCTTGCATAAAGATTTTTTCTTGAAAGACATCAGTGCAAAACAAGCTCATACAGCACAACATGTAATATAAATGTAACATTTATAGATTGTGCTGCTTCACAAATTGAGCAGGTCCATCATTAAAGATTTGAGATGTATAGTCAACAGGAGGGTTCAATATTGAGGTAGGTCAACGGACACACTTTGCCAGTCACATAGTATGACATATTTATGCAGTACGTGTAGGAATTCTGGACACTATACATATAGTAGGAGCACAGAGGAGAGCATTCTGAAACTGGGGAGAGCTTCAAGAAAAAACACATCATGTTCATGTGGATGGATTAAAGAGATACGCCAATTTAAACTTAAGGACAGTGGAAGGGAAAATTCATGTTCCAGGAGATGATTACGGGAAAATAAACAGTGCAATCTCACACCATGCAAAAGTGGGGTATCAAATCAATCCAACTTCTTTAAAAAAATCTGAGTTGTGGGTGCAATGATATGAATAACATTTCTGTGCTTTCAGCTTGCCATTCTTTAACAATCATAATCTCATTAAACTGTTCCAAAAGTGTTTTCACAGAAGTACTTAGCATTGGGCTGTGATATGATGATGTTCATAGCGGAGCCTAATGAACATATGTTTGATAATGGGTATTTTCTGAATTCCATAGCTATTTGATAAGGACGGTGAGATGAGAGGAAGTTTAAAGGACTCATTTCTGTTCCCATTAAAATAGAGCACCTGTAAATCACATATACCCCTCACAGCACAGTGGCACTCTTTTAGTGAAAAGGAAGAGAAGAAACTATACCTATGTAATATAAATTCTGCAGTCATTTTTACAGGTTGGGTTGCAGAAGTGAGATTATGTGTGCCCTTAATCAAAAACACAGCTTCCCTAAACCAAAACCTTCAGAATTGTAATGCAAGTTAGGGTAAGCCTACTGTACACTTCACACAAAGGTTAGCAACCCACAGTGTCAGATCTACATAGGAAAAGTGAGACATGCAACAAGTCTCTGATTCTATAAATAGCTGCTATTATTAGGGAAAGTAAAATTATTTGATTTGTAAATTAGACTGTATGTGCAATTTGGAGATAATTTTGTGAAGTCAAAGATGTTGATATACTGACAGAGAAGGGGTAGATGTGTTAAGATATTTGCCAATTTGATCCTGGAATGGAATGCATGTGTGTGAGAAATAGTGAGATTCACATAGGCAAATTAATGTTTCTGTAGATAAGCTGCCTGTTATTGTGTAACATTGTGGTGATTACCCCTGCATGAGGTCCAGGGACCACTTGTAATTACTCTATTTAAATAACTTGGAGTTTTGAACAAACTGCCTGTTTCTTGCCCAGAATTGTGGAGGTGGAGGGGTTTACATTTGGGGACATGAAATCCAGGTGGCCACTAAATGAGCGAACTCAAATAATAAGATATGCGCCACAATATATCTTACACTTCCAAGTATCCGGGGTGACCAGTTTTTCCAAGCCTTTGGAACTGCCTGGAGAGAATGTTTGTGAAGATTGCAGATGCGGGAGTGGTTGGTGAAAGGAGAGATGGCTGCACGGATTAGGGTGAGTGATGAGTGCACACAAAGGAGCAAGTGTGGCAAATGAGTGTAGAGAAATGTACAGTAAAAGAGGGGTTAAGCCAATTGATGCTGTATGAGATGAGATTGAAGAAAGAGGGAGGGATATCAGGCATGTGAACATGAGAATGGGAAAAGAGAGGTGGAGGATGAGACTGTGAGGTGAAAGACTGGTCAGACAGTAGTGTTGAGACCAGATTATCGGTGAGATGGCAGTAAGGGCAGAGGGTAGTAGCACTGGAGATGGAACGATGGTGTGGGCTGCAAGGTCTAGAAGTAGAGTTACACATTTGGAGTGAGGATAGTGAGAGGGTAGGCACTGAGAAAGGAGTACTAAGAATTCAAATTAAACAACTGATTTTAAATAGAGTGCTTCTGCACGCGTTGCACGCGTGCTGACTAGATACACAGTTCAACTCAGGTAACTTCAAAACTGGGGTGACCACCACACCATTTTGGTAACACCAGTGAAGCTCGCCACCCTCTACGAGATTCATTTTTGCAAACCAGGCAGACATTTCAAGTTTTTGAGTAGAATGTCCTGAATGTGTTGCCCTGTGTCTAACTCATACAATGTTTGTATTGTGTTTCTTATTAAATGTAACAATAGTCATCCTATTTACTTTTGCTGAGCTCCTATCTATTATTGTATGGACCGTGCAATGCCCCATAGCTCTAGCCCTACAAGCCCTTGTTCCAGTGGAATCATTGTTTCTTTATAAATGGTCTTACATTGGAAAGATTCATTCTGGTGTATTAAGCAGCAGCAGCAGAAGCAGCAGCAATTGGTTCTGTTTAGAGTGCACTACATTAACTAACGTTTCTCAGTCCCAATAAATGTGTTCAAAAACAAATAAAGGAATCATCTTGGTACAACATAGTGTGTCCTTTTTACCAACATCTGAGCAATATTTCTGTTGGATGAGTGTTAGAGAGACAGTCCCAGCATTAGTGTGTGTGCTTGTCAGGAGCATTGAATTGCTGGGGTCATGTACTGATCAAACCACTAGAATTTCTATAGTGTGCACTGAACAAACCTGCATGCCACACTTTGAAGCTCATATAATATTTGATATACAATAAATACATCAATAAATAAAATACTGTGCACTTGAAGTGATATTACTATGAAGGAGCTGTCATCGTACTCAGACACTGCTCTTTCAACTTCTGTCACTCACTCACTCACTCACACACTTGCTTACTCACTGTATAATCCACCATATATTCAGGCAGTCAGACAAGCAGGAGGTCCGACAATATGCCACTCTGTCTAGTTCATTAGGTCAGCAGAATTAAGTAGTGAGCTAATCAGTAAATCCATCAGAATGGTTGTCCAGTTTCTCAGTCATGCAATTGGATGTATGGTCAATCAGTCCATGCAGTAAATAAATCAGCAAATACATCCTCAGTCAAGTTGATGTAGTCAGCCAATCAGTATGATTTCTCAGTCAGTCAGCCCTTTAAATACTTTCATAGCCAGTTAGTCTGATCTGAATAGTCATCTAATCTAATCTGTCCTGTCATTTCATTTTGCCAGTCAGGCAGTCCAACCAACCAACCAATAAATCCATTCAGATTTCTGATATTTAAAGGCAGTTCCAAGACACAAAATAAACTTCCCCTGGCCACGTTGGGCCTAAAAGTGAAGAAATACTTTCTGGTAATTGGAAAGCACAGTGGGAGTGGCGGAGAAAAGGACAGTAGGTCATTGCAACTGCAAAACCATGACAACGCTGGTTCATTTGCTAAAATAGAGAGAGACCACGGAAATGTGTGCATTCTGCAGCTTGGAACAAGGAACATTTTAAATATGAAACTGCACTGTAGAAGGGTATTCAAAGGCACACAGTAAATAAGCTGTGAGGAGGATGATGGAAACATTGTATTGGATGGGATACAAGACATGGAAGCAGGCACCATCTAATAGAAATAAACATATTTTTTAAAATCACCCGTTTCTGTTAATAAGCATTCATAAACGTGTGCTGAACACCCAAACTGCTCACATTACCCCATCAGATGCAAGGGTCAAGCTCTGTTCTATTCTCTATAGGACGTTGCAGCAGTGTCTGGGAAGGAATGTATGGGGTTAGGTGCTAAGAACTTTGTAATCAGAGAGACAGCCCGTAATGGGTGAATTTTGGAAAATAGTTGGAATTGGAAACTCAATTTGTGGTCTCCATCCCTGAGCTAATGATAACTGACATTGTACAGAGACTGCCACATGATGCTAAAGGGGGGAGCTATATAATCTTGTCAGGAAGACAAGAACATTTCTGCAGGCCTGAAAATGTGATGATAAATTTCAAGAAAATGTCACGAAGAAGAGATGCAGGGTGCTGAGAGCTTGTTGAATAAGATACATGTATATAACATCTTGTGACATTAAATTTTCCCCTGCTTGAATAAATCACGCAAATCTGTGATTTGAAACCGCAACATCGTGCTGAAATGAGACATATTTCATTATGTCTGGCATCATTAGACAATTTCGGAAACATGTAGTTTGTGACTCATATTTGTGAATAATAAAATGTTGCCATGTTGTCGTTTTTAAGGTCATAACTGAAGTGGTCAAAATGCTATTTCAAAGGGGTGGAGTCATAACTCTCAAGGCGATGATGCTCAGTAACTAAACAGGATTAATCAGAGAAAAGGGGAGGACAGTAGATGTCCAATCAAGATCAAGAGCCAATAAACTGGCACCAATGGAAAAAAGGGGAGAGCTATCTGAAATCAAGTATGAACTTCTGAAAAAAATGTGTTGGAGAACGAGGATTACCTGAAGTGGTAATAACCCCCTCTGAGAAGAGTTTATTGCTATTAGTACCCTAATGTTTAAGGGATTCCAGAAGGCATCCACAAAATTAACAAATTGTACTTTCATTTAATCCTCTTATTGCCAACACCTCTTCTGTTTGCAAGAGATTAAATCTAAACCTTATAAACGTGTCTTGATATCGCCTAACCGAACAATGTCTTAGCTAATTCTCTGGAGTCCCCCTCTTCTTACTCTCCAGTCCTATTTCCTTTAATATGCAGTAATTAGATCTCATTTCACCTATCTGTATCCAGTCTGCATCCATGATCTTCTGCTTTGCATATCCAGGATTAGTCAGCAACAAGTCCAGAGGCACCTCGTAGCGATCCATGATCGCTTTACTATTTGCTTTAAACTTAGCTAAAATGTACCCCTCCCTCATTTTGTTATTCATCTGACTACCCATTAGTGCATTAAAGATATTTTTTTGTGCCAACCAATGTTTTCCGATATAACAAAATGGTTCTCAAATGTGTTATTGCCGACAAGGAATTCAAGCCTAATTTAAAACAAATCATTGTCAAGGGTACACAATTAGGTAGCATTAATGCTTTCCTCAGTATAAAGGTTAACAATTCATCTAATTCCAGATTAATGGTTTTAGACATGATTTCCAGCCCCTGTGCTAACACTGTGATCACCTTAGATCTGTAAAATTGCACAAGTGGTTGTATGGTGAAGCAGCAATATTTTTTGGCAATAAATGACATTTGTGCCGCTAACTGACAACCTTTGGCCCAAAAACACCTTTTGTAATTCCTAATCTCTTTAGGCCTAGTGAGCCTAAACCCCAGATATTTCGACGTTGGAACCAAAGGTAGGATTGATCCACCCATTGGCCACTTAAAGTCAGCCGTTTTATGTTTACGTTTATACCACATGATGTTAGATTTTTTTGGGCTGGTGGTCAAACCATTTAATTTGGCATATTCCTTGAAACGAGAAAGAAGCCTTTGTAGTCCCAGCAGCATTCTATCTAACAGCAAAATGATGTCAGTGTAAGCCACACAAAAGCATCTTACATCATTTCATTTTAGAGCAACAAAGGAGGCATCCTTCACGAATTCCACCAGATATGCCAAATAAAGATTAAAGATGCACGGGACAAATACACCCCCCTCCCTCAATCCGCGCATTGTACTTTTGACTTCAAGACCTCCCCCTTCAAATTCAGTCTTATTTTCATATCTTCATACCCTTATGCAAAAAGATGAGGATTTCCAAAATATAAGGTGGTATACCCCGATTTGAGAGCTTCTCCCAGAGTCTTGCTCTGTCAACGCTATCAAATGCAAGACTCAGGTCTATGCTTGCAACATATAAAGGGTCCTACCCCGCCATACATGCTTGGTCAATTAATTTTTGAATAAGAAATCCACTTGCTTCAGTGCCCGTTCCCCGCCTAAAACCCATCTGGAATTTTGAAAGTATCTCTGTATTACTACACCAAAATTAAATTTCCTTTAATAAGCACCTTGCAACAATGTTGCTTTCAATATCCATTAGGGCAATAGGCCTATAGCTTGATGGTTCCCTAAGACTTCCTTTTTTATAGCTCGGAACAATTATGGATGTAGCCCAAGAAGACTGGATTGTTTCAGTTTTAACTACACTTAGGAAGAGAATGTGTAGCAAATTGGCACATACTATGTTGTCCTGTTTCAGGATAATGTTACACAAACCGTTTGAACTGGGGGCGCGTGAGTTCTATCCTGCTTTTATAATTTCTTCCAGATTTGGTACCGATATATCCAAAGTCAACCCCCCAGTCGCCTCGCTGGTCAGTTCTGAGTGGACCCCTCTGTAGAGACTTAAGAAGTAATTCACCCAAACATCTTGCGATATCGGATTGGCCATAGCTAATTCAGCCATCCCCCTCTAATAGTTAATTATATCCCAAAAATGGCTGGTATTTTTTTTAATACTGCTTCGAGCATTGATTCCCACTCACTTTCGAGAAGGAGATACCCATGGCTTTCGTGGCAATTTTTGTTGCCTGTTCACTTTTTTTTATACAAGCGATCTTAATTAGCTCTCTTAGGTGACTATTTTTTACTTCTCTAATCTTCCTAGCATCTTTGTCTTCCTTACTTGGACCTCCTCCACATATACATGGGGTCGATTAGAACGGTAACCCCTCTCTCTGGTTTTAGTGGACAAAGACGTCTTTTCCATAATGAACATAGGAAAGAATTCAACATCCAGTTCCTTAATCGTAATCCGTAAAAGTAGTTTTGTCCCACAAACTCCTGATAAGCCGATTTATAAACTCCATACTCTTTTTTTTCCAACCTTATTTAATATAATATTTTTAGAACTGGTCTTTTTGGGATGTAGAATAATCAAATTGAAGTTTAGACTTAATTTATTGTGATGACTGATGTGACTACTAATTAGCTTGAGACAGTCTGCACCTCGACATAGGCCCTCTGATCCAACCACTTAGTCCTACCATGAGTAGGAGTCATTTCTACTTAGGAGCCGAGTGGGGTCCACGGGTATGTCTCCATGCGTATATTCATTTAACATTAACAAGCCCCACCCTTCCCAGAATTCCATCCTATAATTTCCCTGTTCAATTTGAAGGGATGCGTAAGGGCTTGTAAAATTGTGTTCTCTGCCTATCCCCAAATTAAGAGGGAGACAATGCGAGTTGAAGTCCCCCATCATTAAGACTTCTGATTCAGGATATTCCATTTTAAATGACACCATCAATTCATCCAATGACGCAAGCATATCCATAATTTCACAATGGGAAGAAAGCTAATACACATGAATTATTAAAACACATGTGTAGGTTGAGTCTAAATTCAATTTCAAAATAAACCCGAAGATGCCTCTATTGTCATTCGATATTAAGCTATCCTAGATACCCACCCCCTGCTTAATGCAAGTGCATAATCCCCCCAATGGACGGCCCGCAGTTACTCTAGTCGCCCCTTGTTGGAAGCAAGAGTAGCCATCCCAGATTAGGTCATCTGTGGCGCAGGTTTCTTGCAGACACGCTATTGCGTAATCATTTAAAAGGTCTGTCACATTCATGTCACTAGTTAGTTTGCCATAGCCCCTAATGTTCCTTGTTACCAGCTTCAGACTCTTTGAATAAACCACCTCCTACAAGTCCATCTGACTGTGGACTCTGTTATTTTCACAAGACCTCACATCACCAGCTCTGAATTACAGAAGGCCAAACATATTTTTCTGGAGCCACATTTGATCCACACCCCCCCTTGTTACTCCATCAGCGCCTTTACCCTGCACACCCGTTGACTGCAGCTTTTTTATCTTCTGAAGGTCAACAGTCATTACCAAGAACCCCAGATTCATCAATCTCTCTCTCTCTCTCAGAGAGTATCAAGTCAAACAACAATTTTGATTTAAAATAAACGATTGAACAATTTGGCTCTGCTTTGACTCAAAACTCAACCGTCTCAATGTCTGTTCTACAGATTGCCCTTAAGCTTGGTATTTGTTCCGATATCAGGAGTGCATTGCTTCTGTTCAAGCAAACATTCTGGAAACTCCCAAACAAATGTGTATGCATAATTTGGAGGCCCCTCCCATGCTGTTACGCTCTCTCCCTGTTCTTCCGAAGAAATTGCTTTGCGTAAGATGCTTATAACTTCCTTCATCTACTTCCATAGGTTTAGCATTTCTTGCTAATAAGGGAAACTCACCACATCCCACCTTTCCCCATTTTCCTTCCTGCCCGGGGCGTATCACCTTCCCTAAGTACTGAAATTGTTGGTCAAGCAAAAGCGGTTGTCATGCCACTCGTAAGGTGGTTTATGCATGGATTTCAACAAGGCAACCAGATTTGTACTCTCCTGTGATCTTTGTCCCCAGGGCCTCTGTACACTAACATCACTTCTCACTTTATAGGGATCCCCTTTATCGTCCCCCCACTCTTTTGCTGGTTGATCTTGGGGTACATCACCCCAGGTGTCCTTGGTCCACTGTGTTGCACGGCCAGACACCTAGGTCGAGCAATCCCTTCTCTGAGATTGCACCATCCAATCCCTGTTCTCCACATACCTCTGGTCATCCCCAGTTGAGCCCAAATTAACCACCCCCCAACATTTGGATTGAACCCTGTTGTGTGGAAGTGCAGTGGTGATTGTGCTTGCCATCAAGTGCCCACACTTAGTTCCTAACATTATGTCTCTAGGGTTCAAAACCCTTTCCCATTTTTGACCCCATAAGTCAACTCTTGGGTGAGGCACCTTATTTCCTTTATTTCCTTCTACCAGACTCATGGGCTTCTTGCTACTTTCTGATGAGATAGGGTTACTTGAAAGTCTATACGGCCCATTTAAGCCTAAAAGATCTAGACATGTCTGTGTAGAAGTACATATAGTCTGACAATTCTTACGTACACTTCCACTTTTGAATATATCTTCCCTTTCTCAGTTTCCACGGCATGTGTCTGAGTCCCAAAATATTCCAGGGTTATCGTTTGCCATACCTCAGTTCCTCCTACTAGTTTCTGTTCAATTATACTATTCGGAGCCAACACGTAATCTATGTTCCCTGTAGTGTTTCCCAAAGTGTCTTCCATTAGTGGCAAAGCTATATCTTCCGCACCTATAGGGTTCTATCCACCTTTTCCTCCTCCCATATGGCCAAGGATGGAACGTTTTTGAAAGAAAGCCAGAGTGGAAGAATTTCTCATTTTTACCACTTTAGATTTTTTTTATTGTTTCGTTGAGAGACCCTCTCCATTAACTTCCCAGCTCCCTTTTCAGAGGAGCTAGGCTGTGTATTTTGTGCCAAACCCTTTCATTTTGTTTGTTCGGTACATATTGTTTAGCACACACTATTTCACAACTGGCTACATCCTGTACCCTTCTTTGTTCTCCATTCTCATCCAAATCAGAAGTGATCAAAATGGGGGAAGGACCCCTTTTTCCCTCTCAGACCACGCATATGTTTCTTCAATATGTTCTTGTGGATGTTGTTTCCGAGACTGATGTAACACCAACAATTCCTCCACCTTATCACTAATATTCACCAACATACTGGAATGCACCCTAACTTCATCCCATATATTGTCATATAATGTGATGAACAAAGTCAACACCATATTTAAAGCAGACAGGGTTCGTGAGGTCAAATGTTTACGCTCATCCACCTCTCTTAGGGTATGGTGGATGTAACTAGACCCCTCAAATTTGTTGTGTATCATATTGTCGTCGTCCCCTCTTTATCCAAGAAATTAGAATGTTCCGTAGGTGAATCTTGAATCGAGGGGTCACAGGTGTGATTAACGACTGTGTTACCAAAGCCTCTTACTGCTTCGTACGGAATAGAATTTGCATGCTCAATTTGGCAAAGGTCATTAAGTTCATTCATATGTGTCCTGTCCAATCTTGCTGTTTTTTTAATCCCCACCAGTTCACTTACGGCATCTAATACCTTAAAGTAGTCCTTAATAGTCTTCCCTGCAATAGGGCAAATAGCTGGATGCGGGCACGAGATATGACCCTTAAAGCCTGCAGATACCTGTACTACCGCCCTCCCGTGTTTTGGGGCACGCACCCAGATGCAGCTCCTCTTCTGTGGATTTTGCCTCTTTAGTCAAAGATCCCTACGTACAGAGGCGCAAGTCGCCTAGATTGCTCATCATCTCTGCCACCATACTAGGTTCCTTGCAGGGATGCCCCCGTTGTGTCCTTAGCCGCCCCCAAACACATTGTGTCATCCAAGCTTATTATACTTGCTTTGATGACCGATGATTTGGCGGCAGGAGAGTTGCTAGGTCTGGAAAAGACCCGGGGCTAAGCTGATGTGAGAACTGTTGGGACTGGGGGCTAGCTAGTCTTTTGGCTGTAACTCCTGAGATTCTATCCGGGGCTACAACCAAAGGATCAGGGGCTATAGCCCCCTTAGCCCCCCCCCCCTAGCAACGCCCCTGTTTGGCGGCAGTCAGTCCAATTTGACTCTGCAAACCTGTACGCGAGGCCATAAGGTTCAATCAAAAAATCAGTGCGCAAAAGCCTAGTAACACAAAAAAGTCAGCGCGCAAAAGCCTAGTAACACAAACAGGTAGTCAGTAGACGACTTCACAAACAATTGCAACAACCAAGTGAAGCAACAGGGTGCAATCGAATACCTCCCACAATCGGCCACACCACCCGCAGCACCTTCATGTACACTCCATGATTAATTCTGAAGCAGAGGCTCAAAGGGTCAAGCCCCGCAGTCACCTCTGAAAAGCTTTTATTCTCAACTATTTTGAGTCATGTAGTTAGTGGCAAAAGAGAACGGTCTCTGAGCAACTATCAAAATGCAGATAAAAATGAAGAAAAAAAAGGTGGGATCACACTACCACTTTGCTGGTACAAAAGTTCAATTGCAGAGGCTGAAAGGGTCAAGCCCCGCAGTCACCTCTTAAAAGCTTTTAGTTTCAACTGTTTCCAATCATGTGTTTAGTGGAACAAGAGAACAATCTCCAAGCAGCTATCAAAATGCAGAGAAAAGGGAGCACTTACACTACCCCTTTGCTGTTTCCAGGATTACTACATACAGGGTCCACCAACCAAATCGTATTTGTTTTTTTTTCTCCTCCTTGTTCTGTTCGCACTGCGTGCCTGTATGACTCCAAACTTGCATTTGCCAATGAGGCGTGAGGCCTTAAGAGGACTTAGAAGCAGATTTCTGTTGCAGGAACTGTCGCCTCCTGTCTGCCCCCCCCCCGCAAGAGTTTTTTTCTTAAAGAGGCAGTCACCAAACAAAGGGAAACTTCCTTCCAGCGTCTGCTCAACTCCAGTAAGGTACTCACACTAATCACTTTGCACACTTCCAAGGCCAAACTCTTCCAGATCTAATGACCTGCAGGTGCCTGGATTAGCACCCACTGGGGGACATAGTCCAGCACGATATTAGGATAGAAGGAAGAAGGGCTACACAAAGGGATCCTAAAATCTAACTGCAGTCCAACTATCCCCTTTCCACTATAGCTAATTTCAAAGTAAATTAACAGAAACATAGAACCCTGAATATTCATTCTGAACACAATTGACTACAAATGGTAACTGAGACGGCAAAAGTCCTGGAGTAACTTTTCTTAGGTATCCCATTGAAGTAGACACAATATTTTGGAATATTGTTATACATATAATATTTTAGAGAACATTTTAAGTTTACAACTGCCGACAATGGGAAATTAATTCAACTTACCCCTAGCGTCACCACAAGATGCTCATTACATGCAAAAATTGCAATTTCAAAAATTGCCATGATCAGCATCTGGACTGCACTTGTTTTTCCCAGAACTGCTCCAAAAGAAATCAGAACTGTTGCTGTGCTGAAGTCAGCATTTATCATTCTGCAAGAAAAGAACCAACATGTGAGTATGTCATGTGCTCCTTATGGTGTTTCACAATTTCACATTAGGATTCTAATTATTCAGTGTGGTGTTGCTTTTTCTCGCTCTCTGGTATCCAAATGAGGGGAAACTAACTTTTAGGGCCAGATTCTTAACTTGGCGCAGTGAACGTGCTAAAAAGCACGATTCCCTGCACCAAATCAGGACGCCCAGGCTCCACCTATATTCTCAAGTGGGCCTGAGCGTCCAAGTAGTGCACAACAGTGCACCTTCAGCATTGCGCCTGTTTTTGTAATAACGGGCGCAATCCTGAAATCTCTGCAGCATTTTTGTAAAATAACGACATATGTGTTAGTTTACAAAAATGCTGCAGAGAAAACGGGTGTATATGAACACCTTCATATACACCAAAGCAAGAAGCTTCAATGTTACAACGTTACAACGTACACCCTGCACTGCCACAAGGCTATTTGGGGCACTCCTCCAGTATAAAGGCACGAAAATGGTACTGTATATGTGCACGATTTTAGCACACATATAAAACTGGAGGAGTGCCACAAAGAATACCATTCTAAAAAGTCAGGTAACAAATGTGGCGGTTGCTAGGTTGGTTTTCAACCCATTCTAGCAACCGCAACATGTATTCCGAAAGTGGCGCATTCCTACCAACTTCGGAAGCATGCGCCACCGTCAGAATAGGTCTTAAGAACCGAAAAGGTTGTTAACCCTTTTAACAAACTTTTCAGTACTTAAGACCAGGTTGATAATCGGGCCCTTAGTATGCTAAGACTTAATTAGTGAGACCCAATCTCATCATAAAGCCGCACTGCGAGGTGCCCACCGAACTCTGAAACATCGGCTGCAATTTCCACTACCTTGTCATGGAATCCTGAGGTAAATCCATGGTCGTTCAAGTGGGGAAGAGTCCACCACTAGAGTGAGCGAAGTCACTAGTAAAGGCACTCTGAACTCTCCACTTCTTGAAAAGCAGTATTTTCGCATACCCACTTCCATCTTTTGGGGCCATTACTTTGCAGTGAGTGTTGCCATGGGAGCTATTAAGGTGTTCCAATGATTCTTTTCCACTTGGAAACCACTGGGATAGAAGGGGCAGGTATATGGGGTCCCTTTGGGGATGCATTTGATCTGACACATATTTCTGAAAGGGAATTCGGATAGGCAGGGTCTTCTTAATTTGCATGTGTATTGCTGCGTATATATCAATCAGGACACACTCAATTGCAGACGAGGTAATTGAAAAGGGGGGCTCTTAATGTATCTTCTGCAGTACTGCTTAGACAACTCCACACACAGCACAGAGTATGGTATGAACTGACCAACCAGTAATTATAGGGCCTACGCTTCTCTAAAATTGGTCTGTGTCGATACATGTGGGGCTTTTCTCTGTTGTTAGAGTACATATTATTTGTTTTTATACTGGCAATCCAAAACTCCACAATGACCAACAACCCTATTTATTTATTAATTTTATTTTATTGTTTTTTTCATAATGTGCCTAATACCGTACCTGAGTTCGGTTTCTGAGCATGGATACGAGATTCAAACCTCAGTTGCTCAGCGTGGTCTTGATTTCAAGACCAGCGCATTGCCCCTGTGCTATCCTCCATTCACTATCTGACTCGATTCCATCTTGAGCACTCTGATTGGCTCCTAGAGGATCATTTGACACACTGCCTCCCTTGTTATTGAGTCACGGCTGTGCGTCCGGCTCAGGGATCTGTAATAAGAGGTCATAATCAGCATAGAGAAACGTTCTGCTTGGGTCTGTTAGGGACAAGAACTCGCCATTGCTAGAGCTTCTCCTTATGCTAGGAATTTGCTGTGCTTGGCCTTTGCTGGCTGCTGCTTTCCCATAAAGTGATCCCTTGTCAAGGTGCTCTTCATTAACTGCAACTGTGTGGTTACCTCCAAGACCCTCATCCCTGTTTTGGGCCTTCTAACTGTCTTTTGGCCACTTGTTCTAGCCTATCTCCAAACTCATATCTGTTCCTTCCCAGGAACCCATTCCCTGTCCCCTTTCCACTCACCCACATCCCCTCTCCCTCTTCAGCAACAGCCTTCCTCCACTGTCTTCACTGGTCTATTTATGTTACCTTCTATCATGCACATTGACTTCACTCTCTTCTTCCTTATACTCACTGCTTCCTACCCTTCTCTTGTAGCATCCAGACACAACTAGGTCAGAATCTTACCTCACTTTCACCCTCAAAATAACCATCCTCTCCGCCTGCACATGGACCAATCAAATCCGATGCCACCTTTCTCATAGAATCTCCAACCTAATATAGACCCTCACCTACCACACAACATCAGCTCCTCTGACCACCTCCTTTCACTCATTCACTTGGCCTCTGGAAGGCTCTGTGTTGCATGAAGAGCCGGGCTGTGTGGTGTGCTCTGTATTAATGCCCAAGAAAGAAAGTGTGCCTGATTTAAATTGTAGCTTTTAGCATTTTTAAACTGTCCATTTTTAATTTGCATGCATGTAGGGACTTGCTTTTAAGTTTATTTTAATTGCCTTTGCTTTGGACTACAATTTCCATGTTTCCTTGTTCCTGAGCACCTACTTAACTAACTTCAGATTGTTCAGTCAGGCTCTGTGTTTTGTGAAGAGCTGGAGGGTGTGGAGCCCTCTGATTGAGTGTCCAAGAAAGAAACTGTTCCCAATTTAAATTGTAGCTTTTAGCATTCTTAAACTGTTTGCTTTTCATTTGACCATACGTAGGGACTTGTAGCAACTTGTGGCTAGGACGGCCATGATGGGAAAATGGACGCCAATTCATGTCTGACACAGCTAGCTACTTCAGAAACAAACTAAGACTGCAAGATCAGGAGAAGCTGAAGGATAGTTCTGTGTGGAGCCGACAATTAGTCAAGGTTGGCCCAGAATAAAGGATGCTATTTCAAGGAATAAGCACAGAGCACAAAGGGAGTTTCATGAATAAGCTCTGAATATGGGACATTCCTCATAGATTGAAGAATAAGAAAACATCTGTGAAAGCCAACTGTTGGTCAATTAAAAGTGCAGAAAGTTCATATGAGATGGAGTGAGCAAGTCTCTGGAGCACAAAAGGAACACGTGCATCCAGCATAAAACAGCAGAAAATAGAAGGCTGAAATGGACAGATTCATGGTCTTCTACACATGATTTCGGAGCAGAGAACAAGGGCTATTTAATCATTCTCAGATGAAGATAGTGGTGTGCTCACACTCCCTTGAATTTTGCAGGCCAGAGAGCAGTCAACAAGGCCAACTTCAAAAGGAAGACTTTGGCTTTTGGCCTACCAATGAGAGGTGATGAACTAATTGAGAAAATGGGGAGTAGTCTGAAGGGAATCAAACACGTTTCATTTTGCTTACATGCTGCTAAAATAGTCGAAAGTCCAAGGTTGGGATAGTATACCAACCAATCAGTGGGTTTGGGGGACAACCTAAAGCACTATGTTAGATAGACCAATCCACTGATAGTGTGTCCATTATAATTGGTACTGTATGTATTTCGAGGTAGTTCAAGGCGTGCCCTACAGCCCTACAGATAAGGAATAGCCAACAATTCACTAATTATTACATATTCCATAAGTAGATATGTTTCCTTGACCAATCCTTGCCCACAATAGGTTTTGTATTTTGCCATGAAGAATGATATCATAGATGATGCATGTTGGGGTATTAAGACCTCTGTGTAATCAAGCTGCGTTGTGACAGTACATGCATCAGTCTGGTGTTTGTCAGGTCTCCCTACTTTGAATTAAGTAGTGTTTGGCCATATTCTTTCAGTCTGTCCGGTTATTTGGTTTATGATCTTTTATTTGTAATTCCATCTACCACATCCGTCTAGCACAAAAGATGCTTCAAGGTGCTAAAGCACATTTGGTACCGGTGTGCATGGTAACGGTCTAATCGATCTAGGTCCAGATCCAGACTTCCAGATAATCAACTGACCCAGCTGAATTGAAGAGGAAGTGTCGAGTATCGCCCCCACTCCAGTTGCCCCCCTCTCATTGCCTATTGAGTTCACATCAAAGTATGTGATGTATGAAGAACAGTTAAATCAGCAGAGAGCAGCACATGGGCTCTGCCCAGTACCTGTCAGTATAACAGCACCTATTAATATACTGAAACCTAAACAAACCTGGACAGTAAGGTATCCATTAAAAAGGCCATACCTACATTCTAAACAATAAGACGATTGTTTGAATAAAATACCTGAAGTAGCAAAGAACATAATGAAGGAAGATGAATGGTGGCGTCAGAAGAAATCAGACTGACGCACATATAGAAGATTTAATGACCTAAGAATACTGAAAAGAGACAAAATATAAAGGAGATACCACGGATATGTGACAGCTTGAGCTCAAGATGAAGCAACATATTCCACATACATGATGAAGATATTTAGTTGGTTTAAACATGTACAGATGCAAGTAACTGAAAGAGGCAAAGAAATTGTGAAGCTAGTTTATGCTTAATAGTCGATAGATTGCGGCAAGCGCCAAAGTTTACAAGTACATACCTCAAGAAGCACTTTATGTATGAATGCAAGTCCACTATGCATATGAACAGAATTGAACAAAGGTTACAAAAGGCCTCAAATGGAGTGTGTCACAGCAAGAAAATCGAGAATCAAGACAGAGCAAAACTCAGCTAAGGATGACCATGCCAAGAAGCCATGGTCTTATCTGGCTGGAATAAGCCAACATTGGATACAATTAAGGAGAGAAGAGAACAAAGGATCCCATTCAGAAAGGTCAAGATAAGCCACAGACATCAGAGAACTGGTAGAATTAAATCAAATATACGAAAAGACACAGAGAAAAGCCTATTTCACGGTGTCCAGTCACGTGACAAAGGCAGGCTGGAAGAGTGAGACTTTGACACCTACTCATGGATCCCCACCATATACATACTCCTTAAAAGTTTGCAGAGCACAGAGCAGACTCAAGGCCAAACTACAAAGAAGTAATTGACACATGACTACTGAGGTGATGATTGAATGTAGCATAATTGGTGGGAAGCTGGGGTGCACACGAGCTGCTCTGCACCTGGATGTTCCTTCTGCATGCTGCTAGACGTAGATGGAAAAGTATGAATGGGATTGATGCCAACCCAAATATAGTGGACCATGTAATCTAGGGTCCTATAGTGAGTAGAGCCAATGGGACATTGTACTTTAAGTGACGTTCATAGTGGCCATTTTGAAGAGAGAGCTTAGTTGCCCCACCTGACATTGATTATCCAATCCCCTCTCCCCATTACCATTTATAGATATAGTACCTATGTTAAGTTACCTTCCTATAACAAATCACGTTGAATGTTAGGTTTTTAAGGTTGCCACGTAGAATGACATAAAACGTTGCCAAGTTGTACATCAGCAATGATGAGTTTTTGCTATAAATATTGTGTTTTTTCTAAAAGTAAACAGTGCGAGAAGATCAAGCATTTGCTGATGTTCGTTGTACTCCCCGTTTCATGAACTTGTCATTAAACGGACTCACTTTGCCAAACTATTGAGTTGCCTTAATTATTTGATGCATGAGTATGAATGTGCAACCCCATCTATCTCGAGGCTACTGCTACTCATTTTAACGGGCTGTGTGGAGATCATCCAGTTCACTTGGTAGCAGAGTTAGATGGTTAGATTAGATAAAGATACCCATCGACTGTCGACATAAGTAACTTCGGGTCCTTAGCAATATCACATGTCCTTTGCCAACCGGCTGATAGAACAAGAAGCTACCAGTAGATAGTGAATAGATTAATTAAAAAACCCTGCAGGTTAGTGTGATAATCACTTGTAATTGTTGTGGTGTGTCCATTCTCTAGATGGATAGAAGCAGATCCATGTACACACCCAGACTCTAACTGTGTAGCCAAATTCTTGGTGAGGGAAGTGTTACCCAGATGGGGAGTTTATGAAGTGATGAGATCAGATAACGGTCCTCATTTTGTTAGTGCAGTATTTGAAGAGATCAGCTTGTTGCTTGGTATAAAGCATGAGTTTTTGTCTGGGTATCATCCACAAGGGAATGGCATATGCGAGAAGCTCAATGGGTTGTTAAAGGAAAGGATAACCACGTTGAAGCTTACTCTGAAGAAAGGATGGTTGCACTGCTGTCCACTGGCATTGTATGCACTCAGAAACCAGCCTGGTTCTGACCATCATATTATGCCACACGAAATTGTGACTGGCAGAAAAATGCAGATGCCTTTAATGCTTCAAACTCGAGCTAGATATAATGCTCAGCCAACAGGAGAAGTGTTAGGATTGGTAAAGCAAAACTACTTGAACTGCATGACATCTAGTTTTTCTGTAATTTCAGGACAGCTGCAGCAACAAGGAGGGTGTAGGGCAGTACAGAACACAGAAGGAGATACTATAACATACAAGGTTCCAGAGTTACGTGTACCTCAACTATACCCTAGGGATACCGTCTTAGTTCAGAATCACACAAGGAAAAGCTGGGACAAGGCAAGGTTCCATGGCCCTTTTATTGTGGAGGACATAATGCCATCTGCAGTCAAGTCACAGGGAAGGAGAGCTTGGATCTTGCTTGGTGATATAAAGCCATATATCAGAGAGACCCTTCTGTCCGCACCCCAACCCGAAGAGACTACAGAAAACGGGAAGAACCACAGCAAGTGCAGACGAGATCTATGATGAGGAAGAAGGACGCATGACCAGTCAAGTGAAAAAGCAAGGAACCTTTGTGATAAGGTTGTGGCCCAGGTATAAGACATTTCCTTTGACCAAAATAAGGTAAAAGGGACACAAATACGAACACTCTGTGTATCCTAGTTGCAGGGTAAAAGAAGATAATTGCATTCATTGGGCCACACGTAGCTTGCTGACTTTGGACTGTGGCACACTGAAGCCTTGATAAGAAAAGCCATGCCAAATTTTGATCAGGGATATATAAATTGGAAGAGAATGCAGTATCCTGAGTCATTTAATGCAGAATCGTTGTATGGACTTACTTATGGTGCCACACAATAGTGACCTCACCAGGAACATACTGACCTATTTTAAATTGGTATTGAGGTCCTACCAGTCATTGGTGGGGAGACTTACAAGATTAACAGAGTTTTTGTAAGATCCTGATAATGAAAAGACAATATCAAACATACTCACAGTGATCACAGAACAATGTATTTTCCTTCCAGAGTACAGAGAGGACAAGACAAATGTCCCTATCACCAGAAAATCATAGACTGGCCAATGTGGTGTTCTTTCGCTTAATTGAAGACTTGTCAGATTTTGTTGGGAGACACACTGATACTGACGTGCTCACATTCATCCGTGATCCAGCGAACACTGCAAACTTAAGTATGCGTCTAAATGGGATCATAATCCAAGTCTCAATCTATTTTGAGCCAAATCACAGAAGCGTGTAGAGACTTTCATTCGAGGGACAGATGGTGGAAGTGTGGACAAGAAATACACTTTTTATGCTGACAGGGAAGCAACATGTCATCTTGAGTGAAGCAGATTTGGGGTATAGACTGGGAACTGGTCTATATGGAACACGTATACTTGCCGAGGTCATTGTTCATTGTTGGAACATTAAATTGCAAAACAGAACTGTTTCCAGAGACAACAGACAGTCCATTATCCAGATTCAGAGGACAACTAGTCCAGAACTATTGATCCGTGAAGCACTGACAGCAGAACTCAAAAGGAAGTGATAATAATGAAAATGTATTAAATAACCAGTTTTTGCTTCCTTAGATGATTTAGATGGGCAGTCAAAGCAGTAGCATTGTTCTCCCTCAGGAGGAGATACATCCATATTGGCCTAGGAACAAATGCTGTAAAATGACATATAGATGCATTATCTATGCATGCATTATATTCATAATCATATTACTGTTATTAACAACTAGAACCGCATTTTTTATAGGTGCACAAAGTGTTGTTCCCGTGCACCCACATGGGGATGTACGCATGATACCTACAAAAAGTGCCCAGACCCTACATAGTCATTCCTGTTCCAAGAAAGAATGATAGAGTGACTGATCTTGAAATGGACTTGATAAGCAATGACACACACACACGACACTTGTTTTAGCAAATGAATTGAAACACCAGGACAGGGTCGGCAAAGTAAACCAGATAAGGGAATGATCAAAGTTACACCTATACAGATAATGAGTACAAACACACCTGGTCTAGTATCAATAATTTCAGAATCACAGTCCAGAGAATGGGGGATGTTTGGACAAATAAGAATGAGAAGTTTTACGCCAAGAGAAGTTGAGAGACAAATGGAGAAAGCTGAATGTTTAAAGAGACAAAAGGCTTTGGAGAATAAGCAAATAGAGACAACACCTGAAAGCACACCTGTTCCTGCGAGGCATGAGATCAGGGCAGTGCCTAAAAGGAGGACATGGACAGAAATGTTGAGAGACATTTTCATGCCTAGTTGGTATGTTGAAAGGATGAAGCGTATTGCATTTTCTCCTACTCAAACAGTACAAATGGAAACACCCGGATCATTGATGGAGATGACTGAGAATCTTCCAGCAAGAAGGAGCTATACAGAAGTACTGCATGACATGCTTATTGACGCTCATATCAAAATCATATCAAATGAATAGGAGCCAGAAGAAGCACCCAAGAAGACAATAATGAATTGCATGATTACCTGGATAGCACAGCACATTTGGGAAACAACGTATGGTACCAACACAAGAAGGAAGTTGGAAGGCTAACTTCGGATGATGAATGCTTTGTACGTGAACTTCTGCCCTACAACATGGGAAAGTCAAACATCTTTGTAGCTATCGAGATAGATGCTCAGAGAGCACACTGTCTGTCCACATAGCAATGTGCAAGACCAGAGGTCAGTTCATGGGAAGTGATGCTTCTCTCAAATGGGCAACTGAAAAAACAGATCCAAATGAAGATGACTATGTTCAAGACATAAAGACAAGAAACAATGCCTAAACAAAGAATATTGTGATCAGATACGAGAAACCTGTAGTAAAAGGAGCAGAAATCAGAAGAGAATTGTACAAGAAAATGGAGACTGCAGGAAAAACTTCAGAAGAATCTCGCAGATCGAAGAACAGAGGTCAAATGCAAATCTGGGGAACAGTGCTTTCACCAGGCAGATGGGAGAAGGGAGTAGTGATTGCAGAGCATGGGTAGTCATCAGTTATTACTAGGTTACCATTGACATAGTACAGAATGGATGCAAGCCATGACTCCCTTCAAGCATCCTACTGTTCTCACAGAAAACACATGTTAGAAGAGACGGTTGTCAGAAATTCCTGTCCAGTCCCCGCAGGAGCCCCATGGATGAAAGGAGAACTGGCCGATTGTGGGAGAGTTGATGCCGAGAGATTTCAGCTGACCCACAGACGTAAGTAGAACATATATAGTGGAAAAAATGGAGGGATGGATTGTGTTGTAAATAATAACTGTACAAAATAAGAGGATTTTTGGGGGGATTATAAAGAGAAGAAGTAGATACCTCGAGTCGTGGTTCCAAGAGGGACAGAAGGGTATGAACTAAAAAGTTAAGGATTCCTGAGGCAAGGCCCACAGAAGGGTGCATATCAAACCAAAATGGAGTCAATACATTCGCTAAAATAGTAAAGGAAGGCGTACGCACTAAAATTAAAAAAGTGCACATGTGTGGGGTAATGTAAATGTCAATATAAAGCTTTTGTTGTGTTTAAACTAATAGATATAAAACGATAGTAAAAGATTTTGGTGATTGATAGATTTTTTGACCATGAGATTGACGTCTATCGGGAGGGTAAAAATGAATGGAAATTAATCTTTAAATAATGAAGAGACTCTTAAAATACTTATAATAAAAGAGTGAGATAATAAAACTTGATAGAAATTGTAAACAAAGGAGCAAATAGAATACCATTGTATACATTTTTAAATAAAAATGAATGCAGTTAAAATAGTTCCTTTTGGGATTATAAACAGTGATTGAGGGTGCATGTGCTAATTGATCAGCGTGGTATATTTTATATTTGATTAAAAAAAGTACCGGATAAAATATTGGGTAAGTATCGCCAGTCCAGATCAACTCACCATTATGGGGGGCACTCCAGTTTTACATTTGTATGGGACACTGCCAAGATATACAGCAGAGATTAGGAATTATCACTTAGTATGGGATCGAGGCACAACAAATGAGTCACTCCTGCCATGGCCTCAGGAGGGTTCACTGTTGAAAACCATATTGGGGATTATGACAAATTATTTACATGCCATATATAAGAGAAATAAAGTTGCAAAGAAGGCTGGCCATTTTAGAGTTATGGAAGATGTATCAGAGTGAGAAAGAAGATCCAGCCGAAAACGAGTTCATGACTAATCAGCATAAAGGGGAGGATAAACCACCTCTGGCTCCCCTCTCCCCTCCCATAAATGAGAGTGTAGATACAGAGGAGAAAGGGTTTTATCCTTTAAAGGAATTAAAAGCAGCAAACAGTATGTTAATCCAACGTATGTGCCCCCCCACATATGACAGGGAGGATAATGCAGAAGAGAGAAAAAACAGAAAATGCAAAGATATATTAACACGCAATGAAAGTAAACGGATTGATGAAAAGACAGACAAAAGAGATAGAGGAAGAAGTGAAGAAGCAAAAATAAATAAAGGATAAAGCTACGGCAATAGCGTTTGTACAGAATGAATGGATGGGAGGACAAATATTACTGAGGCTAGATGATAAGAGCATTGATGGGGTTGGAGAAAGATAGGAAAGAGAAGAGCGGGAAAAGAAAGATAGGGAAGAGGTAGAACATACAAAGAAGGAAGGGATAAAGAACACAAGCGAAGGGAAGAAAGAAGAAGATATGAGGCAAGGAAAGAAAAGGAGAGGTTAGAAGAGAAGAGACGAGAAGAGATAGAAGCCTAGAGAATGAAAGTATGTAGGTTGCAAAGAAGGACAGAGGAAGATGAATTGTTGGAAATGAGGAGAAGAGAAGAATTAATTAAAAGATAACAAGATATAATATTTATGTCATAGGAGTATAGTGGCAACTGATGCAAGAGAAAGATTGGAGTGAGAGACGATCACAATAGTCCCGTATGGAGCTGCAAGGAATGTCGATACCAGGATGAGCTGGTGGGCAAGATACAGAAGAAATAGAGCAAAGGCTTGGGAATTTATACAGGCAAATGAGGGATAAAAATGGGTATAAAACCCAAGAAGAATGCAGTGGGGTCCCATTAAGGGGAACTGAAGGTAGATTAGATGATGTCATAACAGACGAGTACAGAACATTGTCTTTAAACAGATTAGATCTTGATGACGCGCAGAAGGACAATAGTCACGCGATTATGACTAGGAAGATGAGGGAGGATGAAGATCCTGTTGCTTATATTCAAGATATTCAGGATAAATGGCATCAGGAGACTTGTGAACTGTGGACTAAAATGGTAGCATTATTTTACCACATTTCGTGTCATGGGTTGACGAGCCAGTGCAACGGCAATTGGAAAAACAGGTGGGATTGGAAGAGAAGCCATGGCCAGAAATATATTTGACAACTGTGCATTATTGTTGATTAATGCAGGAGAAGAACAGAAAGAAAGCTGAGAATAGAAAGCAGGAGGAAGCCAATCTAGTTCAGTAGAAGTTATCAAAAATAGCCATAGAAGCAGCAGTATTGATGAGTAACGAAGGAAGAGTGACACAAGAGATACAGTTAGGACAGCAAAACAATGCTGGGTATCCCACAGATCAGAGTGGGAACACCATTTGGCCAAGATGAAGAGGGAATGGGTCTAGAGGAGTAGGAAGAGGTGGATTGTAAAGCTCTTAGGGAAGGGGAGGATTTAATGGCACATAGCCACCCCAATGTTAGAATTGCAGAAAAATAGGACACAGCTAGGACATGCAGAAGCATAGGAGCCATACAACAGAATTGGCAAGCCTCAAGGTGGGGATAGGTTATGCTCCACAATTTAATGCAGAATCCCAGGAATATTATGCCCAAGACCACACGCAGGCCTAGACATATGGCAGCAATCCTGGCAAATGCAATCAGTGCCACAGCAAAAGCAATTACCCATGCTAGCACAACAGGTACAACTGCAGCCAGCGCAGGCACACCAGGCTTTGGTACCACAATGGAGTATGATTACAGGAGCTCAGCAAACATCTGCACCCAACAGTGGGTTTGAGGGACAACCTAACATACAATGTTGCAAAGACAAATCCACTGAGAGTTTGTTCATTATAATCAGTACTGTATGTATGTAGAGACAGTTCAATGTGTGCCCTAGAGATAAGGGGTAGCCAATGATGCACTAATTCTTACATATCCTTTAAGTAGATATGTTTCCTTAACCATTACATCCCCTCGATAGGGTCTGTATTTTGCGATGTAGAATGACGTCATAGATGATGCATATTGGGGTATAAGAACCTCTGTGTAATCAAGCTGCTTTGTGAGAGTACATGCATTAGTTTGATTCTTGCCAGGTCTCCCTACTTTGAATACAGTAGTGTTTTGCCACATTCTATGAGTCTGGCCAGCTATTTGGTCTGTGGTCTTTCATTTGTAATTCCATCTAGCACAAAAGACGCTTCAAATTGCTAGAGCATATTTTATAAAAACCTTATAATGACGGTATGTCACCATACTCAACATCTCACTTTTCTGTGACAGATATTACCCCTGACAGGCTGGCCATCTGGCCATCAATAAAACGTTTTCTTTGACCCCCTCACAGTTGGCACATAGGCCTCACGTTTCACGTTTGACCCCTTCATTTCTCTCCCCAAAGCAAATGACAACTCCCAAATTATCAGCAATTTATTTTTCTGTTTTTCTAATCTCAATCTATGAAAGTCACGGTGTTGGACATGTAAATAATGTTCAGGTAACTTCCAGTGACAGGAGAATCTCCCGGGCGTGCACCTGAGCTGACATCAGGGGACTGAGAAGGGGAAAGAGGTTATTTATCCAGTCTAAGTGAATGCATTACAACTATATGTGCTGCTTCTGCAACAATTATTTTTTAATGTGTGTGTGTATATAAATGATACATGGGTCAAGGGTATGTTTAGGGCATTGATGTAAATGTTATTAAAAAGCATATTGTCAACTGCAGACCATGGTTGACATAAATATGGTGTTGAGCACAATCTTTGCTTAAATATGTTCTGCTTTTTTCAAGTCAAAGATTAACTAACATGCTTAGTATAAATGCAAAAAAAGCATAAATCTATCCCACAGACTCATTTTGACTTGTGCTGACATCCGGGGAAGGGGGTGGGGTGTCCAAATGCCAAGCAGCCAGTAACGTCCAGAGGGTCCTAACATGTAACTATGCATAATTTGGTGCAGATTGATGACATGGTGTGGAATTATATAAGGAACAACGCTTTGCAAATAAACAAGAAAACCAAAAACAAATGTTGACTTTTTCTGAAATCAGGGGAAAATGGATGGGGTGTCCAAATGTCATGTAGCCAGTAATGGTCAAGGGGTCCTAACAGGCAACTATGCAAAGTTTGGTGCTGATCGGTGAAACATGTTAATGTTAATGTTAAAGGACATTTGTACCACGCACTATCACCACCGGAGTGGTCCCATGGTGCTCTGGCAGCTCTGAAAGAGGAAGGGAGGAGGGGGGTTAGTGCAATTGGTTAGTTGGCATCTCTTATCCTGAATTGAGGTGCTGGGCTTGTGTAATCTCTCCAGTTGGGTTTCCCCTGTGCCTCTGTCCTGATCTGGGTCGGTCCGCCCTTCAAGGTCCCTTTCACATCTGGCCCCCTCCTCCACCAGCCTCCCTCGCAGCCCTACCTGTCTTCCCTTCCCACTCATACGGCCAGTGCACCTGCCAATGTCCACAGCTCAGCTAGTGTGGTGATTGCCAATATCCCAACAATTCCACAACACTGTGGTACCTGGTGGCAACTAAGGGGCGAGAGCGGGTGATGGGTTGGATTAGGTGGGGTTGTTGATTCCGTCTCCATGGGTGTCGCCTGTCTTCCATTCCGCCCGGCGTCACCTATCCAGGTGCCATGGGAGCTTCCCAGTCGGTTCTGGGAGCTGTCCGTGTTCACTCCAGTTTAGTCATCCCTTTCATTTCTGTTGTTTCAGTTTTCAGTTTGAGTCTGTGGTGTTGAAGAGCCATGTTTTAAGTAATTTCCTAAATGTTAGGTGATATTTGGTGTTTCTTATTTCTTTTGGTATGTTGTTCCAGGTTTTTGTGGCTAAGTGGTAGAAGGAGATGCCTCCAAGTTTTTTCGTGAGTTATGGCTTTGGTTCCAGGCGGATTTCGTTGCTTGACCTGAGGGGTCTTGTTGGCTTGTAGATTGTGATATTCTTTTGTAGGAATTCTGCTCCTTGTCCACTGATTGCCCTGTGCGTTATGCACATTGTTTTGAAGGTGATGCAATGTTTTACTGGAAGCCAGTGTAGTGTTTTTAGGGCAGGGGTGATGTGTTCTCTTCTTGATAGTTTGAGGAGTAGTCTGGCTGCTGTATTTTGGATCTGTTGTAGTTTCTGTGGAATTGTATATGGAACAACACTTTGCCACAAATCCCGCCCCAAATACATTTTGACTTTTATATATACATAGATAGATTACAACTGACTAACACACAAGTCACTGATAACTTGCCTTTGTTAATATGCGGTTAACAATATTTGATCTTTAATAAATACATAAATACATATGAAGTCAGAGAATCCATATGTTAATAGAATGTTACTCTGTTCCATAAGTTAGAGGATTTTTCATTGGTAGAATTCAAGGTTCATTATTTTTGCTAAGTGGAAGTATAACAAATAATCACGCAGCACTTCCCCCAATAGCTACATAATTGACCCTACTTGTATGACAAAATTGGTATTTAATTATGATAAAATGATTTAATATAACGATTTTTATTTGTTTTTGAGAACTATTGCTCTTTACGAGAATTGCCTATTTAAGCATGTCCATTACGTATATTTGTGCTTCACGCTGTCCTAAATTTCTCTTATATAATCACAGCAAGATTGCCAATATACACCATCCCACAATGAGACATATTTAGTTCAGAAATGTGTACTAATATCGGTGTTCATTCGAATATGCTATGGTAGGACAATGTCTGAAAACTGGTGATGACCAACAATAGAGGTTTACTTCCACCATCTAAGGGTGTTTAACAACCTCAGACTCCATCTTGTTAGGCCCCATTGATACACATACCATCATCTTTACCTTACTGCTAAACATCTTACAGGCCATTACCAGATCTTCACAGCTTCTTGAGTAGCTCCACCAATTTCTGAAGGCTAAAAGTATCTGCCGTGCAGTCAGGGGTGAGGCCTGATGTAGGGGCAGATTCCATTATGTTTTCATTTCTAGGCGGCCTCAGGATGAAGATTAGCAAAAGTGGTTGTAAGTGGTTGTGAATTTCTGGTCTTGTTGCAACTATTAATTGCTTTCAACATTTTAGGCAAGTCCCTTCTGTGGAAATCTATATAAACAAGGAAATAATGATGGGTTTTCTTCATGGGTTTTCTTTTCTTTGGACCTGTGGCGGGTGTCTTACTTCTGTGATAATTGGCCATGATCTTCCCTTGGGTTCCCATGTTGATAAAGTGGTGTAGGCAGTATTTTTCCTCAGGGTGCCCATAAGAAAGATGTATCCCGTAACTTCGCTTGCTCATCCTCCCTTCGCTTCCCCTCACCTATGCATCTTTCTACACTCCCCCTCTCTGGCTGCCTTCCGCACATCTCTTCATCTCCTTCTACTCTTTTCCCTTACCACTGCTTAACTTCCCTACATGTCTTTCCTTGCCATCAAAAGTGCTTACCTTGATAGTCCCTGTCCTCTCACAGGTGGGGGAATGGACATAGCAACAGTAGAAAAGAGTAATGGCTGTTGCGGGTGATGTTGGACTTCACTGGGACATTTGACGTTGCGGATCATACCACCCTGCTCCATACATACAAGATGCAACCCACCCAGGTGACATGAACATATGTTAGCATCTTTACTTCTTAAAGGACAAGTCTTGGAAAGTTTGGATGGGCCCCTTTGCTCATCCCTCTCTTGTGTGGATGCGCAGGTAGCCTGTCAGTCTCCTGCCTTGTCAACATGTTTCTACCCGCTCTCTTTAACCGCCTCAGTCTTATGCAGATGATATACAGTCTATGATGATGTCCGAGGGAAATAGCATCTCGAGATTTGCTTGGACATAATCCTAGAATGCAGTAGAGATCACTATCTTCGACATAATGGCGCCAAAACTGAGCTCATGCTCCCTGGTGCACACCATAGGGAATAATATTGGAAGACCTCCCAATCTGTCCCCTGTTCAGAAACTCCCCTTACATACCAAGTCAGACATCTAGCAGTACCTTTTAATGAGCAGAATACTCTTGCTGCATGCCCAGCTTTAACTTCAAAATTACTGGCCCTCTTTCTGTCCCTCAAACACAAGACCTTGGTCAGAGGGGCAGAAGTGTATTGCAGACGTCATTACATCAATCCCTTGTATGTGGTTCTTCTTCTACATGAAGTGGACAAGCTTTGAAGGGTGCAGCGTCAAGAAGTGCACCTTTTCCGTGGCCTTTTGAAAAAGAAAACATCTCCAGAACTAACAGAGCTCTCTCTGCTGGTTTAGGGTAGAATATGAAATGCAATAGAAAACTGCCCCGTTGAGCGTTGAAATGGCTAACAACCTGACATTATCATGCTCAAAAGATAAAAGCACTCCATCAGCGCACATCGTCAACGTAGATCGTAATACATTTTTCCTGTCCTTCAGCTCCTTTACAAGCTCCTCTGTGCTTTGCGGCTCTAGTCTCTAAAGCGTAAAAACACTCTGACCACCGGGATCGAAAAAGCAAGCTCTCTTTTATCATTCAGAACCCACCTTTCACCCTACCTTTTCCACTTCGCAATGAGGCTAGAGCACCGAGCGACCTGTGCGGTTTAGTGCTCCAGAAAGTGTATCAAATAAGTAAATCGATCAACAGCTGCATATGCCAAGTAAATCTTTTGGTATATTTGCTATCTTGGCACATATCTTCTACAGGATCTACAGATAGGCAACAGCCGGGATACTCCACACTGAAGCAAGATGGATCACATTCAGCCTCCTCCGGAGCCATTGCCTTGTCCAGCAAATCAAAATGAAGGCACTTTTTCGTGGCACACAAGTACATGTATTGACTGACTCAGTATTTGATAGAACTTCTGTGACTTTAGCTCGTTCTGTATACATCCCTGCCTAACCTCCCGAAAACCCTGCTGTCAAGAAGGGTGCTTCTGTTGTCAAGCCTTATCCAAGCACCTACATTCTGCAACTGCCCCCCTCTTCAGCTAAAATGTATTCATGATCCTCAGGCCCCCATTACAGTTTTGCCCGTATCCAGCTGGTAATTCCGGAGGGGTACCGGCAAAACATCCTTACTGTTTCTGTCACTAGATATCCAGGTATTACTGGGATATTACGGGCGGCGGCGATGTCAGTAAATTCACATTCCAGGACTCCATGGATGGGATTGCCGGAATTACCAGCGACGGTTATTCTGGCATTTATTTTCCAGTAGGAGTCTGAACCCCCAGCAGGTCTTGCCTACCAGTAGATCTCTGCCTCCAATACCAAACATATGTTTCCCTGGTCGAGAAAAAATGCTGGTGCCGGAATCACCAGCATTTTTTCTGCCATTGTTTCCGGACCAAAGGGACAATAAGAACGTGCTGTTGATTTCATACAATGACAGCTCTTCCTCCATGCGTTAATTGGATGCTAGTAACGCCGCACAATTCTTAATTCAAGTACTTAACATATTACAGCAGTTATTCTTATGCTTTCAACATTCATATGCAACGAATGAACCATCATGAATTTAGTAATACAGTAACACAAGGTCCTAACGCTGCTGCAAAATGCATTACTTTTTGATGTCAATGTTGATCTGACCGTCGTGAAGATGCCATAAGCCTTGCATCAGCGTCCCCCACTGGAGACCGAGCGCGGCAATGAGTAAGTTGATTCCAACACTGCTGAAACCGTATCTTTTCAGGAACGTCATGAGAAACCCAAAGCCAATAAATATCATCACGTGCACATCTTGAAACACTGAGAATAAAAAAGGAAAGAAACGTCATGAAGTGTAATGGCCAGCATAGTTCGGAGCAATTCTGTATTCAATACCACATTTTCATGAAATGGAGTGAAAACATTAGTTATTCAGGAAGGTAAAACTAGGAACTTTCAACGTCTAATTGCCTTTAAAATGCACTTATTTTGCTTAAATTGGGGGTCAGTGTTTCTAAAATTATTTTCAAAGTCTTAAAAAGTTCCTAAGATTAAAACACGACAAGCATACGGGTTAATTGTGTAAGCACACATAGGGCCTCATTGCGCGGTACAAGGTAAGGGATTACCGGCACCGGTAAGGGTGCCGGTGCCGGTAATCCCTTACTTCTATATTCCGAGGTCCTTTAGCAGTTCCCTTCCTTACCAGGTGTTAAGGACAGGACCCGCTAAGGGACTTCAGAGTTAATAACAGTACCGCAAGTCGCGGTACCGTTATTAGCTACTTCCCCATTCCCATTGAGCCCTATGGGGGCTCAAATGGGAATGGGGAATGGTTCTCAGAATGGGGACTTACCGGGTCCTCCAAGGTTGGAATGACCCAGTAAGTACCCATTCTGAGAACCGGTATGCGGTAAGGGGGTAGCCATGGTGCTAATAGCACCATGGCTACCTCCTACCGCGTAATGAGGCCCATAACCCGCAAAATGACCTGTTTTACATGAAAAGCAATGATAACGTTTCAATCAACCATGTTGAAACAATTACCATGTCTGGATGGCTCCACAGCAGCAGAAACCACAACATTCTCACGTTAGTTGCAGCCAAGAAAGAACCGGAAGGCAGACCGTCCTTGGGTGCATCCCCAGACTCTGGAAAATCATACAGCTATATACATCCTGAATCCACGCCAGTCTGACCATGCCGGTCAGATAGCACAGCGAGTAGAGTGCTTGCTTTAACATTGGTGCAGAGCCTGCTGATGCAGGTTCAAATCAACCAAACTCAGCCTTTCATCCGTCCAAGCTTGATAAATGAGCACCACACACCATGGGTAATCAGTGCTCAGATGCCTGAGGGTTTGTAGCAATGAATAAAAGCAACAAATAAAACAGCCATTCTTAACCTGCGACCCCACCACCAACATTCTGTACAGAGAATCAAAATCGTATCCTCTTTAGACCGTTAAAACCCCGAGTGGAAACTCATGTAACAGTCGTTTTTTTTTCCCACACATGATATAAGTAATTTATAAAGCGCTTGTACAAAAGTGTTTCTAGGCGTGACAAGACAAGGGAAGGAAGACAGAGGGAAGATAAAGTAAACGGTCGACTAGGCCTTGTGTCATTCAGATTGTGCAGTTGCGATAATGCAAAGTGCAAGGGGGGAGGTGAAGTGCCAGGGGGAGGGAAGGGGGAAGTGTAGCCAGGGCAGCCCAGCTCTGGGCAAGAGCAAGGAGGCAGGAGACTGTAGGTTTCCAGTTACAGCCCCTAAGTTTGCAGTAGGCCCGGAAGCAGTGCAGGGGCTACTGGTCATGGAGGAGCCTGGTACCCAGTGAGACTCTGAGAGTAGACAGGCAACCAGTCAGCGCAGCAGATAGGTAGGTCCGCAGGGGAGAGAGAGAGAAAGCAGAGGTTAAAAGGAAGATTTTGAGCTGCTTCCAGAACTTCAGGTGGTCCGGCTCAAGTTTAAGAGGGGTAGGGAGTCCATTCCAGAGGGAAAGACCTGCAAAGAAGAGAGATCTACCTCTTACTCTCTGCCTGGAGAAGCGTTTGAGAGTTGGAGGTGGCTGTATGAAGGGCTTGAGTAGGAAGGTGTTTAGGAAGAGAGATGTGGATGTACTTGGTCCCTGGCCCCAGAAAGCCTTGTGGACAATGCAGAGGTTCTTGAACTTGATCCTTGCTACCAGCGGGAGCCAGTGGTGAGATTTCAGGGCTAGTGAGATACAGTCCCTGGGCTTGAGGCCAAGGGCGAGTCTTGTAGTCATGTTCTGGATTAGTTGAGGGCGGAGAGTAGAGGAAAGAAGTTTGAGAAAGAGGTTGTTGCAGTAGTCCATCCAAGATAGAACCAGGGCTCTAGAGAAAGTGAGCGTCTGGGGGAAAGTGAGAAAAGGAAGAATACCTCTGAGGAGGTGCAGCTGGTAGTTGGCCTTCTTGGCAAGATCAGTGATGTGAGGAGAGAAGAAGAGGGTGGAGGTGAAGATGACACCAAGGTTTTTTGCCTCAGAGGAAGGCGAAGGAAGAGGGCACAGGGAGGGCAGCCCAAGTGAGAGAGAGTAACTGGGAGCAGGGGTCCCAATGAGAAGGATCTCAGTCTTACTGGCATTAAGGGAGAGATTGTTGGATGTGCACCACTCCTGAATCATGGATAGACAGTCAGGAATGAACAAGAGGGGAGAGGAGGCTGAGCGGAGCCTGAAAGACAGCTGAGTGTCATCCGCATAACACTGAAAGTTAGAGGAGAAGGTAGAGATAAGGTGGGCCAAAGGGGGCCTGAAGAGGTCAGCATCGGTGCCTTTGTTAAGAATGCGTAGATTTGAATCTGGAAATTTGCTGTATGCTACAAACATTTCAATGTTGGGTGTGTTTTATGAAAAACAAAAGGAAAACAAGGCCTAGTGTGCATTATGTACCTATCCAGTCATTCTTTCGAAAACATAGTTTCGAATGACAAATGTTTCGAATACAAAGTTTTGAAAAAAAAATCGAATGCATTTTTTTCATGTTTTTGGTTATATTTTATTTTCATATAAAAAAAAAGTTTGTTTTAAAAAGAAAATGGGTGGTTGGGGGGACCCCCCCCACCCATGGGGGGAACCCCCCCATTAAAAAAAATGCATTTGAAACTTTTTTTCGATGCTTTTGTGTCGAAACAGTTGTATTTCGAAACTATGACTGTCGAAAAAATCACTATGAACCCATTATGTACTTAGTGATTCAAGCATACAGCCCTTTTAACAAGTCTGTCCATCTTGGAATGATAACTTTCCATCAGAAAGTTATTTATATATTATTCAATGTTTTTATTAAGTGCTTTTCTCAATAAAACAGTAAGACAACTGTACCATTAATAGTATGATCACACTTTACACAGCAAATGATCTCTAGAAATAAACATTGTACAATGAAAAAGGATATATGTTGTAATAAGCTGGTGTTGCAACAAAAAGAAACACACAAACACATCTGTGACGCCCTGTTTTTTTGTTTAACTCCAATCCACTTAGAGGCAGAGACCTACAGTGACACAAAGAGAGTGACAGAGAGAAAGAGAGCACAAAGAGAATGCGAGGGAGCAAAGAGAGAGGCTGGAAGAGAGACTCTGCTAGACCAACCATATGGCATGCTTGGTACACCAGTACGTGGCGTGCACATAACCGTGTAGATTTATGTGTGTGCTGCATTGTGTGCGAATCCCACTTTGCGTCTGAGTGACCTTACTTCCTTAACCATGATATGGTTTTAATTTCCTGAAATTCGGTAGTTATGCATAGACATAATATTGCTTAATTTCTTTGTGTACCTATGCTACCGAATATGAATGAAACAGAATGTATCAAAGAAAACCTACATCATGCTCCTCTAAAGTATGCCAACCTTTTAGTCTGTGCACAATTACATTTGATAGCAGTAAATGTTGATTAAACAAAATACTTGATTTAATGTTGTTCTTCTTGAATACATAAGTGGATCCCAAATAAATAAATAAATAAATAAATAAATAAACAAACAAATAAATAAATAAATATGTCGTGTCTCCTGCCACTTGAATTTTGAAATCACTTTGCAGAAAATACCTCTGGCTAAAGCAGACAAGCCTTCGGTATTCTGATCGGCATAGTGATACAAGCAGAACGATTAAATCCTGGTATCTCCACTGTGAAAAATAAAGTTAAAAGGGGAGATGGGAGTGAAAACAGGAAAAGTGTGCAAAGGGGAAAGAGCGCAGCTGTGGCTACAACCAAGTGGAGCTGAACTGTGTGTGTTCTTCAGATAAGTATTACTAGAAAAACACACCTGGTTTCTCTTCCGGTTGCTGTTTCCTGTTTTTTTTTTTAAGTATCACATTTGTCACTCTGTATCATTATGGTTTATGCTCACTTACAGCAAAGGTGAGAAAAAGGACATGTATGCCCTTATTCACAGACCGTGTTCCAATGTGGTTTTGCCATTATAAAACGCTCCTGTGAATTAGGCCCACATGTCCAACATCAGAAGTGTGTTAGCGCTTTCTTGCCTGTTGTTGATATGTGGAGAACATTGCCCCAGCTCAACGGATTACTCAAGCACCAATGCTCCTCTGTTGTGGTGTACTCCTGTGCACGGTTGCCTCACACCTAAATCCTCTGCTGAACACTGACACCTCAGAGCATGGCTATGTGTCAGGGAGACCTCTAGATCTAATAGCAATCTGTTATAACATAGTGTGCGCAAGCCGAGTTTTGCCATTTGGAAGCACTACTCAAGGATGAAAGACTGGGTCGGCCTTGTCGGAATGTGCAGTTCACAATGATCTCCTAGCAGTGAATGGTTACATCACAGAGCTATCTTACCTGCTCAGTCTGCAAGCACTTCCTCACCTCTGGTCAAGCGGTGTGCACCAAGAAACATGCAGCATGGGGTCCAGGCTATATGATCTGTCAATGCATTCTAACAGTATAGCGTCACCATAGATATTAGGGTCCTCTATGTAGTTGTTATAATCAGAATAGCGCCCAGAAGGGAACAGTGAACACAATCAAAATATTACTGGACGAGGGTGAAGCCCTCGATCTTCGACACTATGATTGCTAACTTTCTAGTAATGCTATTCCCTCGTTATCCCCCACATTACACCGTTCTATGATTGTAAAATGCTTCCTAAAGATATGTCCGCACTCAGTGCATAGCCTAATATTAATGACCCTAATAATAAGGTTCTGCCCACATTACATGTTGCACAGTGTATTCATTTTTAGATGAAAATCACTGGAATGTAAAAACCAAGTGGTCATGGCTGGAAGATTTGGAATGAATCTTAACCTCTGGCTTTGCTCTGGGCAACCCCTCAGACCATCATTCTTCGCATGCCATGCCATTACAAAAGGGGAAAGACCATATGCAAATCCGGCTTGGTCCCACCCCTAAAGAGGCAGTCCAGCCCACACTGTTTGGTCACATCCCTTCTGCACGAGACCACAGATCACTGGAATGTGTAACTCTTCACTGTAGCAGCTACATCAGAGTTGTCTTAACCTGCTCATCATATTTCAAAAAGGGTCACTGCAGATAAGAGTTAGCATTGTCCAAGCTGGGGGGTGGGGCAAAGGATATCATGCAGTTTGAGAATCCTACCCATCCAGGACGGAATGTTCTCACTGAAACTGTGAAAGATACCAGCAGATGTCACATACCCGCCATTATCAGGCTCTCACTGGTCTTCTTTAGCATCTGGATTGTGGGGCTCAGCCAATCAGGTTTCTCCTCTTATGGACTGACCGCATAGATAAAGGCCTACATTCTGAGCTAGGAGCTTCTCTACTGATCCTTCTGCCTCAAATAATTAAACCAATCAGATTACTCAATACCTAGGCTAAATTTCACAATACAAGACTGGGTTTCAAGCAACATGAGCAGTGGAGGCACCCCAGCCCAACTTCCCTCCTACTCCCTGCCTCTTGCCTGCTCTCCCAGCAACCAGCACCTCACCCAACAGCCCCCAACCGCAGAACCAGCACAACAGCAATGTGCTCTACCGTGCTGCCCAACCATGGCTGCTATGGAAATGGAAGAGGGTCTCCGCACGGAGCCCAGCACTCCATTTCCATTGCAGCCATGTTAGATGAGGACAGATTTGTCCTTGAACCACAAATACACCTTGAGCCACAAATACATTGCTGTTAGCCTCGGGGTGCTATTAGCAATAAAAACCCATTCTGGGAGCTTCATCGGGTGGTAACAGTGCCAGTGTCCAATGTTATGGCGCTTGCTGATGGGTGCTTATAGCTAACTAAAAATCAAACTCTGCACTTACCTGCATCCTCCACATTCCTTGCTGCTGCTGTCAACTAAGCTAAAAGCAACATAGAACAAGCATTGGCAAAACCAATAGATGTAGCTTTTGTGTAGGCATAGGATAGGCATTTTCCAGGCACTGCTATGATGGTATTACCTAATTATAAGTAAACATTCTTCACCTCGGAATCCCGGAACACTTGCTGAAGAAACTGCAACATATCTAAAATGCAGCAGCCTGACTTCTCAAACTATCATGAAGGGACAAGGTCCCACAGTGCTAAAAATGTTGCACTGGCTGCCAATCAAACAACAAATCATGTACAAAACAATGTGCATAACACACTTAGCAAACCATGGCCAAAGAGAAGAATTCATACAAAAAAAACAATAACCATTTATCTACCAATAAGGGCACTCAAATCAAGCAACAACATCCACCTGGAACCAAACCATACCCAAGAAATAAACTTGGTGGATCCTCATTCTCTCACCTGGCAACAAAAACCTGGAATACCCTACCAAAAGAAATATGCAATACGAAGGATCACCTAAAATTCTGAAAACTACTTAAAACCTGGCTCTTCACCTCAGAACCAGATGAAAACAAATAGAAAAACAAAGACACCAATGGAAATAGAACGTGCCACAACAAGCGCACATGGAAGGAAGTATTCAGGGAGGAACTCCCAAGCCAAGCCCCTATATTAAGCAACGCCTAAGGGATTAGCACCCCAGCTGAAGACGAGGGAGCTTTAACCAATAACTAGCACCCAATAGAACAGGGAGTGCCTGGAATTCGGAGGGAGAGGATCCCGCAACCAGGGGTGGGAGAGGCCTTCACCACCTTCCCGGCCACAGATCACTAGACAGTTGCAGAGACAGGTGACTGTTACACAGAGAACCTGGCGATTGACCCACCACGTAACACTCCAGCAGACAGCATGGGCCGAGACACCTAACACAGATGTCAGAAGCAACATGGTAAGCCCACTAACCCAACCACTAAAACCTCAACTCTATGCATACACCTCTAAAAAGCTAAACAAACACAACTACATCCTTGCACAGCAAACCACAAGCACTTTAGTACACTGTAACAACAACAAAAAACACACATAGTCCCGCACAACAGCACATGGGAGTCTACTGATACGTAAACTGCACCCATGCTCAGCGAACGGTGTTAACCGAACTGAAGCTGTCAACAGGACATCACACCTCTCGCTCTACCTTTGTCCTGCTATGCCCTACTAAGCTATCCTACCCTCTTACTTTCCAGATCTGCCACAGCGCCAGGGGATCACTCCGGTGGTGATAGTGCGCCGTATAAATGTCCTTTAACATTAACAATAAGATGGAGACAGATGTACATGGTGTAATTACATAGGCATTTCCATAATAGTGCCTGAATAGAAAAATACAATATATATAAACACAGACCCAAACTGTTTGCTTTGTTGATGCTTGTTTTTAACAGGATTCATGTGCAAGGAATTGTATAAACAAAGTGGGTGAAGGCACAATTGGTTACGTTGTTTTTGTTACACTAGTAGCGCATACATCTTCATTTGAAACATTACCTCTCTGCAGACTACTAACAAAACTGGCAGGCCCAAGTTTGACTTGTCTGATTAATAGAGCTAGCTCCTCAAAGGCATCCTGGGTGATTTGGTATGTGCAGGGAAGAGCAGGTAGTGGGTGTGAGTGCTCATAGAGCAGTGAATGTATGAGTAAATAACTAAACACCACCCACAAGCTGTGAATCCCCCTCACATGTCAACTTCCTCATAGCTGTACTTCAATGCAATACTTTCTGCTTATCTGTAGCATTACATTCCACCTAATCGCCAAAACTAAATACACTCATCAGCGTGCTCCAGGTAGCCCCAGTGGTGGCACTTACATTGTTAAGTGGGACGCATCCTGGTTCCGTAAAACGAGAAACAGGCGGCTTTTTTAAGTACAATCCTGACAAAGGGTTGTTTTTTTTTGTGCAAGTTGACATGAAAACAGAGAGATAATAATGCATACTCACTTGCACATGTTATTCGGCAGTTGCTTGTGCAAAATAGTTCTGTGAGTGAAGGCAAGTAGGGCAATACACAGAGATGTTTGATTAACTTATGCAGGTTAGACAATTTCAATCATCAGTGTGTTGTAATTGTTTTATGAACTCCTGGATTTCAGGAATAAGGGGTGTTTAAAATAAATGTTGAAAACAAGGAAAGGGAGTGTTTTAAAAAAAATGAAGACGAGCATGGGTACAACTTTAGACTGAGAGTATCACCACCGGGCTGTTCGCATTTTCTGGAGGCCCTTAGCGGGTCTTGGCGGCCCTTGGGGGGTCGTTACCAGCAGATGTATACTTCTAATCCTGACATTATCAATGTGACCTCCTACATTCCACCCCTGTCATTGGAAACGTGAATACTTCAAAAGAAAAGGTTTGATCATTGCAAAACACTTTAAACTGGAGTGTTATTATGAATTATAATTGTTCTTTTATAATGCATTTAATACCAACAAGTGGTTTCTAAGTGCAGGATTGGGAGTCAAACCGTTGCCCCGAATATGTGCATATGTGTAATATAATGAGTGACCACTAAGCATGTCAATATATTTATTATCCATGAGCTAAAAAAGTTAATTTTCCCAATATGTGTCTGCCTGTGCTTGTCTATATTTGAGCATTCCCAAGATGAGAAATATTAATGTCAGGGGTCCCTTTACATTAGAGGTTTGTTTGTCATAAGGCATCTCCAGGGGTACATTACTGAGAATGCAAAGAGTCTCAGTGCCAAAGTAAGCAACTGTATAAACGGAGAATTGAAAGCAAAAAAGAAGAATATTGGAGATATATATCAGAATACAACATTTGTAAAAAAAATCAAGTGCGATCCAAATAACTGCCATTATTTTAGCCTTTTTTAGGCTGCCTATTCTTACACTCTCATTTACCACACGAGGGCGCTAAAGGCAAAGCAACATTTTTCTCTAACCAGTCAAATTTAGTGCAAACCAAGTATTTGTATTCATATTTTCGAATATATTAAAATGAATGCACTGTATTAAAACATACATTCAAAAACACAAACTGTATTAAAACAAATTCATTTTACGAATGTGGAGAAATGTTTATCAGCTTCTAACGATATCAAGCAATAAGACATTTCGCTTCATAGGAACTTGTATCGTGACGATTTCTCAACAGAACTGAATGTTTGGCTGACTGTCAAAAAACATAATATATTTTCAGTGCTGAAGTACTCAGCACTGCGTGCCAGGATGATACCAGGACCACTGTGACCATGGTCACTCGAAGTGGTATGTAATCGCTTGTTTTTATGTGTTGCACAACATGAAGGTATGTCAAAGAATTATTTGAAGTTTTATTTAGTGCAAACCTAGCTTGGAAGCATCAGAGTGCTGTGCATGTTATTGAGGGCAATGTCTGAGGTATGGAGGGGATGAGTGCAAACATAGCTAGGAAGCCTCAGAGTGATGTGCATGTTATTGAGCATTATGTATGAGGTATGAAGGGGATTAGTGTAAACTTAGCTAGGGTGCATCAGAGTACAGTACATGTCCTTGAAGGAAATGTATGAGGTATGGAGGGGATTAGTGCAAACCTAGCTATGGCACATCAGAGTGCAGTGCATGCCATTGAGGGCAATGTATTAGGTATGGAGGGGATTAGTGCAAACCTGGCTAATAAGCCTCAGAGTGCTGTGCATATTATTGAGCGGGGTGTATGAGGTATGGAGGGGATTAGTGCAAACCTAGCTAGGAAGCCTCAGAGTGCTGTCCATGTTATTCAGCATGATGTATGAGGTATGGAGGAGATTAGTGCAAACCTAGCTAGAAAGCCTCAGAGTGCTGTGCATGTCATTGAGGACAATGTATGAGGTATGGAGGGGATTAGTGCAAACTTAGCTAGGGTGCATCAGAGTGCAGTACATGTCATTGAGAGCAATGTGTGAGGTATGGAGGGGATTAGTGCAAACCTAGCTTGGAAGCATCAGAGCGCAGTGCACGGCCTCCCTCTGGAAAAGCCTTCCTGCCTCCCTCAAACTTGAGGAGAACAATCTCTGGTTCTGGAAGCACCTCAAAACCTTCCTCTTTGCTTCTGCTTTCTCTCCCCCTCTCCACTGGTAAATTCCTGACTGAAATTGCACTGAATCTGCAACTGGGCCACTCTCACCGATCTCGGTCCTTGGCCCAGCCACTCTCCCCTTGCACTGCCTACCTGGCAACCCCTGTACTGCGGGACTGTCTCTGTATCCCTACAGCCCCCCTTCCCAGCACTTGTCTGCACTTACCTTGCACTTGCCACCAGCTGGCCCTTATTATTTATCTTGTTATTCTACTACCCCTGTACTGCACTTTCCCCGCTCCCTTTCCCCTTGCACTTTTCCCTTCCCCTCTACCCATGCACTTGCGCGATCTGAATGACACCTGGCCTAGTAGGATCGTTGTCTGTCTTCCCTTTGTTCCCCCTCCCTGCCTCGTCGCGCCTTGAAACACTTGTGTATAGGCGCGTTACAAATACCATATCATATCATATCATGTTATTGAGGGCAATGTATGAGGTATGGAGGGGATTACAATATGTGACACAGGATGGTCTGGTCATGGGGTTGGGAGGTATGTGATCCGGGAACGCAAGGTGCATATGTGGCATATAGGTATTGATTGAAGGATATGTTAGTACATTCTTTCCTGAAATGATCATTGGACTGTCCAGATTGTCGCCGGGATGGTGTTTCAGCAGGCAGCGCTATGAAGGATTGTCATCTGGCAAGGGAGTAGAAGCCCTGTCTTCTTTTATTACTTTGTATTCATTAATACAATTGATGCGGGTAATTCCATCTCAGAAAGCGTGATCTCCCTTTATTAATGTCCATGGCAAAAGCATTGTGTGCCCTTTTGCCCTGCTGGATCATTACCCTAATCCGCAGTGCCTACTTTTTAGTGGGACTGGTGCCCATTTGACAGATGCTGTGACAGCCAAATCACTTAAGCACAGAGACCGTATTTACATTCTCCACCTCTGTTCCAAGACCACAAAGTTATGAGGAACTGTCATATGAGTACTGTCATATACCGGGCAAAGGCATTATGAACATAAATTGGAGGAATGTTCCTGTGCATTGCAGATGACTTGGTATGTAATGGGCTTTTCATGTCTTACCCTACAGAACTGATTCTAAACTGTGTAGCTTTTTACCTAATTCATTACAGAAATTGTATTGTAAAATATACCGTTCTAACCCTTACTTTTAAAAGGTTTCTCGGGGTGAGAACACACATTAACCCCACTTGATTGGGTTGGGCATTTGCCAGAGGCAGAGTCATACTCCTTCCCTCTGTGGGCTCCCCTTTGGGTGAGCCCTGCTATATTAGCGCCATGCCCCACTTGTTACACAATCCTAGCTATGCCTATGGCTATACCTCCCACCATATGTAATTCTGTGTTTTTTTCTGATAACGTAACAGATGTCATATCATTTGTTATCAATATCTCTGTTCTTGAGCTACACAACATCGGGTTTATGAAGTATGCAATTTTTTGTCTGTCCCATAGAAAATAAGGGATTAGTAATGGCGTGCTGTGATGAGGAAGAGTGAAATTGTGTAGCTGGGGACTGTGACGAGGGAGGTGGGGTAGTTGGAAAAAGTGACAAGGAAAAGTGATTTGGTTGTAGTGTAGACTGTGATGAGGAAGAATTATGTGGTGGTAGTGGAGGGCTGTGAAGTGGAAGAGTGATATGGTGGAAAATAGGTACTGTGAAGAGTGAGATTGTGGTAGTGGAGTACTATGATGAGGAAGAGTGAGTTACTGGTAGTGGGGGACTGTGACGAGGAATTGTGAGGTGATGGTGGGAGATTGTGATAATAGGAGTGACGTATTGGAGGGCTGTGAAGAGGAAGAGTGAGTTGATGGTAGTGGGGTACTGTGATAGGAATAGTGAGGAGGTAGTAGAGGGGGCCTGTGACTAGGAAGAGTGAGGTGATGGTAGTGGGGTACTGTGCTGAGTAAGAGTGAGTTGGTGGTATTGTGGTACTGTGACAAGGAAGAGTGAATTGATGGTATTGGGATACTGTGATGGGGAAGATTGAGTCAGTGTTAGTTGGGTGCTGTGACAAGGAGGAGTGATGTGGTGGTAGTTGGGGGTTGTGAAGAGGAAGAGTGAGCAAGTGTAGCGCATGTTGGTCATGTGCAACCAGAGAATGACATAGAAATGCACGGCCAGAACTATGTGCTGCATTCCTTGATGTGTTACTAATCGCAATGCTTTTTTGCAGCAACTGAACTGCTACTGCAAAAATACCGGACGGCACAAGCTCACCACAGAGTCAACAAGGTACACTCTGAGGGACTATGATCCTAAGCTAAGTGCAGTACTGTGTTATTATGCATATTATATTGTTCTGCAGTGGTTATCCTGACCTGAATAGGGGGTGTGGGAGTTGTATATTGATGTGTTACTACTGGGGTGAGTCTGTGTGTGATAGGTGATAGTGGAATATTGTATGCCTTACCTTGCTACCCCCTTCCTCCTCATAACCTCTCCCTAACACTCTTTCCAGTTTCCCTGTTTACTCCTACCTATCCAACCAACGTTCCCTAACCCTCCTTCCCTGCTAGGGTACCGCAGCCCTGCACAAGCACCGACTTATAGGCCCCAGGTGCCGTAGGTGGGGGTGGTTGGTTCATGCCACTACCACACCTCGTGGCTGTGGAACCTGACACTGGGGAACCGTAAAAAATAAACAAGCATATTCACATATGTTTTGATCATTAATTAAACAATTTGTCCAATCCAGGCATCTTCAAGCCCACATCTGTGTTCACTTTGTTTGTTTGTTTGTTTATTTTATTTATATTGTGCACCTGACCCGGAGGTAATTGGGCGCTAGAGGATAGTAATGGTTACAAGACATAGCATATACAGTTATATATAAGAATACAGTTTGTGCATTCAGGAAAATTACAATGGTACATATATACATATTAAACATTATACATATTATACATAGGACATAGCAGTAGTACAGGATGGATAGCACATACTAGTTATACAGACCTCCTAACGGTCGGTGGTATCAGGAGCTGTCATTTTATGTTTTGTTGAGTATCCATGTGATAACATGGCTTCTGAATTTGTTGAAGGTTTGTATAGTCTGAATATTGTGAGGGAGGGTGTCCCAGAGCTAGGCGGCTAGTACCGGGAAGCTGGAGCCTCCGGCTCTTTTTAGATTGTATCTGGGCAACGCCAGACATGGTATGTTGGATGATTTAGTGATTCCTATGGGAACCTTCCATGAAATTTTATCTGTGAGATGGGGGGGGCTTGGTGGTTAAGCGCTTTATGAGTAAGGCAGATAGTTTTTAGGTCAATTTTGTCATGTATAGAGAGCCACCTGTAGTGCTTTCTGGTTTCTGATATGTGCTCTCTTTTGGGAATGTTCAACGCTCCTCTGAGCGCTTTATTTTGCATGATCTAGAGTTTATTTAAGATGGTTTTGTTTGCTCCTAGATAAAGGCTGTTGCAATAATCCAATTTAGATTGTATGAGCACTATCGCCAGAGTAAGGCAACTGGTGGGGGATAGTAAAGGTCTACAGGCTCTGATCAACTTGCCTGTGTAGGCTGTGGCCGACGAGGTCATGTTAATCTGCTTAATTAGTTTAGACTGGGCATCGAGGTAGAAACCTAAGGTTTTTACATGTTTGGCAATGGGTATACTGTTTCCATCAATGAGGATATTTGTGTAGTGAGGACTTAGTTTGAGAAGGTTATTAGATGATCCGACTAGGAGTAATTCTGTCTTATCATCATTCAGGCAGAAGCCATGTGTGGCCATCCATACCTGAATGATGATGTAGACTTCTTTAATCCGCGCAACCTCTATATCATGGGTTCCTGAAAGGGGTAGGAGTATCTGGGTGTCATCTGCATAATTTGTGCAGGTGACACCCAGACGGTCCAGTTTGTCGAAAAGTGGCTTTGTAATAATGCTGTACAAAGTGGGCGAGACGCAGGATCCTTGAGGGACTCCGCAGGTGATAGTGATGGGGTCAGCAGCTGCCGAGGGTGAGAACACGCGCATAGTTCTGTTAGCAAGGAAATATTGGATCCAGGCAACTGCGGAACTGGAGAAATGGGCCGCTGAGGATAGGTGGTTACAAAGTATGGAGTGATCCACCAGATCAAAGGCTGCAGAGAGGTCGAGTAGAAGTAGGATGGCCATCTTTCCTTTGTCTTTTAATTCATCGATCTGGCTTTTGAGGTCGACAAGTGCGGTTTAAGTTCCATGCTGGGGTCTGAAGCCAGATTGTGAGCTTCAAGATAGTCTTGTATTCGCAAGTAGGCTAACCGTCCAAGATTTTCAGTAGAAAGGGGACTGTCGTAATTGGTCTGTAGTTAGTGGGTATAGCCGGGTCAAGGGTCTGTTTTTTTAATAGTGGTAGAACCCAAGACTGTTTGAGGTTACTAGGGACAGCGTTGTTAGAGAAGGAGGAGTTTACAAGTTTAGTGATGAATGGGGCAAGGTCTCTGGCGGCATCTTTTATAATCTGGGCTGGGCAGCTATCGCCCTTACAGTTAGATGGTTTAAGAGGTGCAATGATTTTGTGGACTTTGCCTGCACTTCCATAGTCTCTTAGACCCTGCCACCAGCACCTGCATACATGAAACGTTAGGGGCTTGCTAACACACTCCCCTCCCGTCCCCTTTGCTCAGCATTTTCCCTCCTCTGAGCCCTTGCATTGCGCTCCCTTCCTGCTATATGGACATACGGTTGAGTTCATCGTCCGAGCTTGCGCTCCCCTCTACCCTGCTGATGCAGTATAGTGCTACTCCACGTGTGCGTTTTAACTTGTCCTGCATCTTGTAGCAGGAAACTGTCTCTCTCCTCCTGCGCATCGTACTTACTGGTGAATTCTTCATTTATTGACTGACCTGGCCTGCTGCATCCTGCCCCTTTTGCCGAATGCTGACATTCTCCATGTATTCTCCGAATAGCAGTGGGTGCCCTAATCTATGCTTCCCTATCCAATATACTGGGATTTTCCATGCATGATGAAATCATATTCTTTGTTGCCTTTCTTGAACTTTGCATCTCTACCGACCCTAGGAATCCCACATCTGGGTGCATTTGAAAAATCAATGTTTTCAGCTTAAAAGCTTGTATTCTCCATGTTTGTGTCAATTTCAAATCTAGGTGTATTTAATGTGGATGACTGTGCAGAACCGCCCTTTTTCTCATGTATGTGTTAAACTCAATTCCAGCTGATTCTAAATTTGGATGCCTCTGCTGTATTGCTGCACTCTTCATGTATGCGTGATCCTCCAAACTAAGTGTTTCTCAAATCTGCTTCCTTGCTGAATTGCAGCATCTTCAGATATCTGTATATTTGAAAAACAAATCTAGATGTTGCCCTAATACTGCAAGCTTTACGTAACAGTCATATGTTGTCTTTATTCCTCAATATCCAATCCTGCTGCTCAGAATCCTCTGCCTGTGCCAAATGTTATGTGGGTTTAAACCCTGTTGTTAGAATGTCTACCTTAGTTTGAAAGTCTTTTACTCAGGCTGAATTGGTCATTCTGATTCCTACCTCTATGTTTAAACTTAGGCCTTCACCAGTATTGTTGAAACTCGGATTTCGGCATCTTTGATTCCTATGTTTGTTTAAAACTCACATTCATATCCAAGTACTACTTATACACTGCTATGGCATTTCTCTAACTTCCTTTACCATATCATTCTTGGTTCCTCTCACTAGCTGTGCTTCCATACCTGTTAAATGTTGTGTCTCCCTTGGCCTGTCGTAACCTAGGACTTTTGCCCCTTGCACTGTGTTTTTTCTGTTTTCTTTTTCTGTTTACTGAACTTTACTGTTTTCATTTGCTACATTGACTCATCCCTCCTGATTGCTGCTAAGCCGCCTGGTGAGTTTGGCGTGTACTGTGCAATACCCCTTACTGCTATCCTGCCCTCCCTCCTTCAACTATGGTGCTCTCCATCCCTCCTATCTTCTCTAATTGCTATTCTATCACCTTTTGTTCCCCTCTCTCGAATTGTCTGGAAGGAAACATTTTAAAAAAGCCCTGCTGGTCTCCAATCCAGGATTACCCATTGCTGAAACCTACTTCAACACTTCCTCTAGACAGACTATAACTGACATCCTCTTTGCTGTCCCCTCTCCCGACCTATGGACTCCCCATAGGGTCTCTATCCTCTCCCCTTTCTCCACTTCACCCATTAATGGTGGTACCAGATGGGAAGTTCTTTTGGCACACTTCTCATCATCCACATGCATCACTAATGTATATAAGAATGGCACTATCATGGCCAAGGGATCTCAGCCTTCTTGACAGGTGTCTTCCCTCCCTCATCAGCTTCCTCCCTCCTCCTGCCACTCCACTTTCTGCTACACCCCGGAGCTCTTTGCCCCCACCAATGGATGTACCCTTTCCCTGTACTCCACCTCAGAAAAACTTTAAAGGTGGCAATCTGCTTCACCTCACTACACTCAAATCTCGCTCTTCTGTCAAACACTGCTCTGACATCTGTCACCTCCTTGAAGATCTTGACATCCTCGCTCTGACTGAGATGTGGTTTAATGCCAGCTCTGGCACTGCTTTTGACACTCTCAATCCTGAGCCTTATCAGTCTGGAGGCAGAGTGGCTCTTGTCTCCCTGAATTGGTCCCATCGTCTGTCATACCCACACAATCCTTCTCCTCCTTTGAGTGTCCTGTCCGTAAGCTCTGCGTCTCCTCTTCCCTCTCGCTCACTCTCATTAAAATGTATAGGACCCCGGGTCGACGTCCATATACCTCTCAGAGTGGTCCGACCTCACCTCTTCTCTTCTGACCTCAACTTCTAAGCTTAATTTCCTTGTAGACTTCAATGTTCATCTCGACTCTTCTGATGCAGCCCCTCTACTCTTCCACAACCTCTGCAACTCTCTTTCCCTCTCCATTCTTCCCTCTGGTCGAACTCACTCATCCAGGCACACCCTTGATGCGCTCATAACTGCTGATATCTCCCTCTCTAACCCACTCACTACCCCTGTCTGATGGTCGGACCATGCTCTCCTCTCCTCACATCTTGAGCTCCCTGGCTCCCTGGCTAAACCTCTGCCATCACTGCCAGTCTCCTTCTCTGTCATTCATCTGATGAAGCGAGTGTCAGTAGCTGCGTTTGCCACCTCCTTCATTCCTCGCCCTACTCTTGCTATCGACTCCCACACCGACTCTTACCTTGCTGATCTTCAAGTTTCGATCTCCATCACTCTTTATATCCTTGCCCCGGCCATGAGAATTTGCATGAAGCCTGCCTCTAAGTGCAATAGCTGGTATGATTCTGACCTAGCCTCACTTAAACGCAAGTGCATAGTTGCTGAATGAAAATGGTTGGCTTTTAGCACATCCTCTGACAAACTGGCTTGCCACTGGCTGGAATGGCAATACAGACTTGCTATTCGCTTCAAGAAACGGTCGCACATTCAAGCCCGCATCTCTGTGGCAACAAACAACACGGCTGATCTTTTCAAAATCTGCAAGAAACTTGCCAATCCTACTTCTCTCTCTACTTCTGCTCTCCATTCCCAGGCCCTCTGCAAGACCTTGGCCACCCACTTCACTACCAAAATGCAGTACATCCTGTCCTCTCTCTCTTCTATCCCCCCACCACCCTGCTGTACCCAGGCCTTTCTTGGCACCGCTCTCTCCTTCCTCCTTTCTATCCTCTTTCAAACCCACAGCGCCGGATGAGGTTACCAAGACAGTCTGCTCTATGAAAGTCTTGTGCTCCTCTGCTTCTCTAGAGCTATCAAGAACAACATTGCCTCTTTTTCTCCCTCCTTGCCTGAGTTCTGTAACCATTCTTTTGCCACTGGCACCTCTCCATCACACCTCAAACACTTTCTTTTGAACCCCCTCCTGAAAATGCCATATGTGGGCCCTTCATTCCTGGTTAACTACCTCCCTATCTCCACTACTCCTATCTTGGGCAAACTCTTGGAGAATCTGGTCACATCCCAAATTATCCATGCCACTGAATCTGTTGGCTGTCGTCATGACCACCAGTCTGGCTTCAGAGCAGCCAGATGCATGGAAACTGCTCTCCTGAATACCTGTGATAACCTGCTCTCAAACCTTGATTCGAACTCTACCTCTGTTCTCATCCTCCTGAATCTATCCTCTGCTTTTGACACCATCAATAATTCCACCATAAGCAACACTGACTGGGCACTGGATTGGTTGACCTCCTTTCTCTCGGATATGCCCTCTCAAATTCAACTGGGCCCGTTCCTCTCCTCTTTCTCACTCTCCACTTTCAGCGTCCCTCATGGTTCTATCCTCTTGCCGTGGCTCTTCAACATTTACCTAATCTCCACCTTCTCTCGTAATTTTCAATCCTATGCTAATGCCACTCATCTCTTCTTTAAATTTAGGCTTCCCTACTATTGCTCCTCTCCTTCCTCTCTCATTCCTGACTGTTTGACTGCTATTCGGGCACAGTGTGATTCTAACGATTTTTGCCTTAATGCCAGTAAGAATCAGATCCTTATCATTTGGACTCCTGTCACCTCCTTCCCCCCTACTCTCTGGCTGCCCTCTTTGGGACCCCTCCCGTCACCCTCTTGTGAGGCAAAGAACATGTGTGTCATCTTTGACTCATCTCTCCTTCTTACCTTATACCGCTGACCTTGTCAAGAAATCTCACTTCCAGCTCCACCTACTCAGAGGCATTCTTCCTTTCCTCACCTTCCCCCAGAAACACAATGTCTCAAGAGCTCAGGTTCTCTCTAGGCTTGACTACTGCAACAGCCTCTTTCTTATTCTGCCTCTTTCCTCCCTCTGCCCTCTTCAACTAATCCAGAATAGGACTGCAAGACTTATCCTTGGCCTCAAGACCAGGGACTGCATCTCTCCAGCCATAAAATCTCTCCACTGGCTTCCTGTGGCTACAAATATCACATTCAAGCCCCTCTGCATTATCCACAAACCTCTCTAGGGCTACTACCAACTCTTCCTATGTAGATCCTGCTAGAATTCTTCGGTCTTCTAGCTGTAACTCTCTGCAAGACAGACTCGTCTCTAAGCAGAGAGTGGGGGGGTAGATCTCTTTCTTCGGCAGGAGCCTCCCTCTGGAATGGCTTCCTGCCCCTCTTCGTCTTGAGCCGGATCTCCTTAAATTCTGGACCTTCCTTTTCTCCTCCGTCCCCCTCCCGCTCCCCTGCAGTTCCACCTGCCTCTATGTCTGGTCCGGAACGTGGAGTGGAAGGCTTGCGTAAGGTGGTCTCTGGTGGAAGTCTTTCCACTCTGCCTATTGAAGATGTGTGGCAGCTGTGGCAACTGTGCTCATACAAACTTTAAATCTTCCAATCCCCTCGTAACGCAGAGCTGAAGGTGTGCGTAAGGTGGTCTGAGGTTGTCCACAGCTTGGATGTGGTTTAGACATGGGACCAGAAGGAACTCTGTGGACAGCAGGGATCTGACCACTCATGGTGGTTCTTCGTGGTGTGAATGATCGCACATAGTGTTCTGCTTTTTGCCACTGCACCTCTCCCCATCGTACATAGACATATTGGCTGGGATTTCCCAGCATCTCAGAAGTGGCATTCTAACAATTGCTGACCCACCTCTATGTTCTTAATAAAGAGGCGACCGCAGGGTTTTTAAAACATTGGGAGCGTTTACTTATATCTCTGGGACTTCAGAGTAATGGCACTGTCATAGCTACTCCTGGTGCTTTTTAAGTTGATGAAGGTGATTGTGGGGTGATACATACCTTGAAGCCTTCTACACTTCAATACTTTGGCTGTTTTTGATGAGAAAAGGGCGACTGCATACCTTGGAGACTTCTAACAAAACTGACTATGAGTGCACTTCGGCCTGAGATCTCCAGCACAACATATTTTACAACTACGTGTCCCTTCACTCTTAAACATGCCTGCAGTTACCAGGATCCTCCCACTACGTTCTGGCAATCATGATGCATATGTGGCCCCTTTGTCTCCCGCTATTCCTCCCCTCTACCCCCCCTCCCTGGGCTCAGGTGTCTAGATTTTAGCCACATCAAATGGTGGGCATGCTATTGACTGAGAGAGAGCAACACTTTAATGGTCAGCAATTGCTAGCTATTCAACTAGATCTTGAGCAGGTTTTGGCTGCATCACTTTTTAACATTGCAACATGAGGTAGACTGATGCCCCTCTTGCAATGTTATTTGTGTCTTCTCCTCAGGATCCCAAGCAGCCTGCTTTTGCTGCCTGATTTAGAGGCCAGCAGGAAGATGGAATTGACCTATTTGTGAAGAACTTTTGTCCTGATGAAGGTGGTCTAAATTACCAGTGCACCATCGAAACCGGTCGACCATATCTGTTGTGGCTCCACCACAACACAACAAGATATTCCCATTACTATTCGGGGGTACAGTGATAACTCACAAAGAACCTACACAGTGCAGGTTCCCTCCATAGCAAGCCCCAGAGCTAGTGGGTTTTATGTCTTTAAGTAAATATATTGTGTTTTACATTCCCAGCGATCGGGCAACCATCAGCATGCAGAGAATGTGGAGCCATCAGGGTAATTAAAGATGCTTAAAATCCCGATGACCCCAGTCCCCACATGCTAATTGAAGCAGTTCGCCCTTAGACTACGAGATCTAATTCTACTCTCGTAGGCACCTTCACCACCAATGGTTCCCCCCCCCCCTTGTTAGGCTGTTGGTTACAAAATTGGGTGTGTTGTATAAATAACCACATTCTTTGTAGAGAGTCAGGGACAGTCTCTTGACCTATCCCTCTTAGACAGGCGCTGCACCATCCGCTGTCTAGGGACAGGCACCCCCAACCCCCAGGGTCTGGGTGTTCTTCCCGAGGGCAAGAATAGCCCATCATCTTGTATTTTACCTTTGTGACTACTCCAAGTTGCCATAATCACCAATTTTTTCCTTCAACTGCAAATATACCTTTGTTCTCCCTAGGAACCGTCCTTTTGTGTACCAGTACTGTTGTTTTACAGTTTGGGAAGGCAATAGTACTTCTGGCTTTTCGAGCCCAACTAACCCTGTTGTTATTTTTACTCAATTTTGTACATCATATTTAGTGAAATCCTATGCACGGGCCAAATACTGAATTCCTGGAGATGCGCAGTGTTAATACCTATCTATAAAAAAAGGCCCTAGAAACAGCCCGTCTAATTATATAATTTTAGCTATGATTTACTCTAGTCCCAAAATCTTTAGTAAATTATTACTAAACTATATAAATGTGTGAATAGCTGATAATAGGATCCTTAGTAACCAACCAGCAATTTGGATTTCGTAAGGCTATAGTACCATGTGGAACATCTGGGTACTAACACAACTTATTCGTACTACTTTGTCATCAAAAATGAAAGCTCTTTGTATTTGATATATAGATTATAGTAAAGCTTTTGACACGGTTGATCACCAGATACTCTGGCAAAAGATGGAAAAAGGTGGTCTACACTCTCCAATTCTATACTTTGTCAAATAATTGTACACTGACAATATGGTACAGCTTAGAATTGATCACAAGGGTGGGCTGAGTGAACAAATTCCGGTAAATTATGGTCTAAAACAAGAGTGCAACCTGGCCCTGACATTTTTGAACATATAAATCTCAGATCTTGAAAGAGCTTTTAATAATTGTAATAATAATCCTCCTCATACAGAGGTTCATCCCGTTGTCTCGCTCTCCTTCGCAGATGATATTGTTATTTTTGATCAGACTGCGCTAGGTTTACAACATAGCCTGAATAACTTGGCACAATATTCTAAACAACATGGTCTGGTTATCAATCAGTCGAAATCTAAAGTTATGATGATTAAGTTTAACCCTAAAACTATAAAGAGTTTTAGATGGACAATTGATAACAACATCCTGGAAGAAGTAGAACATTACTTATATCTTGGAATGCTAATTTCAAATAATCTAAATAAGGAGACTCTGTCTAATAATATAGGCTGTGAGACTGCCACAAAGTTTAAGGCAACCAGTTCTGGTGGGTACTCTGTAGAGGGCCTATTGAAATTATATAATACCTGTATAATTCCTAGTGCACTCTATGGACTTGAAGCATTCTCTGCCTAAGAGACTGTTTGGTTGAAGCAATTAGAAGGGACACTTTGGAAGAGTGCCATGGGTCTCCCCCAGTGTGCCCCAGTGGAAGCAATATGCTTTGAGCTAGGTTTGAATTCCTTGACTACCCGGAAAATGATTGCAGCATATCTTAAAATAAGGTTAATCGCAGGTACCACTGATGCTGTGTATTCATATTTCTGTGAACAAAATGGGAAAATGTGCTCCTTACTGGCCTTGAAGACGTGGCACAGTGAGATTGACCACTTTCTGGAGGAAATAAATGGCGCACTTATGCCAGATAGCAACTTGCCCACAAGATTCTGTGAAATTTTAAAAAAGGCAGTGATCTCGGATGATTTTCATTCTACTAAGATTTAATCAGCTCCCTGTGTTGGCAAATAAGGGTACGTGTGGAATGACTACAATGCAGGAACGAGCATTCAGAATATGTGGGGAGCAACTGGAGACTGTTCAACACTTGTTGACTGACTGCATTGGTGTAAGATCTAAACACGAGATAGGCTATTCGAAGCGGTTTCATAATACGAACTTTATCCACACGAATCAATTTTGGTCTGTGATTTATGAAGGCAGAATATTTGTATTGGAGTTTAAAACAAACTTTTTTTAATCTATAAAATCCTACAAATTCATTACATTACATTCTCTTAATCAATTATTATTATTTCCAATCTTAAATCTCCACTTGTTACTTCTCCAGCCATACTGCCAACTGCCCCGATTTTCATTTTCAGTAACCCTCACAGCTTCATTCCTCTAGTCTATATGATTCAAGTATTTTGTCCAAAAAGTCAAATCCTGCACATATCCAAGCAACATTACCACCCTCTAGCTACCATTCATCTGGCGAGAGTGACAAGGCATTACATATGTATTTTTCTAAATAATTTGTCCTTTCCCTTGTTAAACATTTACAGCTGATCATGAAATGTTTTGCTGATTCAGTCATCTTGGTCTTTTTACAGAATCTGCATTTGTTATCTAAATGTCCATGTTGATGTCTAATAAACATGATTTCATTAGTTTGAAAGAGATTTAGTTTCAGTCGTAGAAATTGATTCTGATGGTATCTGCTAGGAAATTTCTTTAGATAGGTTTGTAGTTTTTTCATGGCCCACGGTACCCAAGGGAACAGTACTAGCAACTTATATTGGATCCTAATACCTTGTGATATTATCCACTCATTTTCCTTTACCTTAGCCTTGACGGCATTTGGATTTTTTATCAATATGTCTGATGTGACGTCCAGCTGCATATGTTTATCCATACATAGTTGTTGCCATTTCCCCAATGGCCATGACTGTATTCCTGTCACTTTTATTCCATAACAATTTATATGGCACTGCGGCATCTTGCATTAGTCTCTTTCTAAATAGTGCTAGACTTTTCCACGTTAGGACAGAATGTAATTGTTGGAGTCCAAGTTCACATCTTATTGCCTCCATAGCTACTCCATTTGGTAAATGAAGCACCTTCTTCCAGAAAGTACATTCTGGTATATTCCAGATGTTACTATTGATAGTCAGACCTGATTCACTGCCATATGTCACTGCAGGTATTATCTTTTGCTTGTAGAATGTTACCTACTATTGGAATAAATGTAAATTTCCCATAGCGGGCATGAATTATTGAACCTTGAGATGCTAAACCCTTTATTTATTTAACCATGGTGCTTCACCCAGTGATTTAGAAAACGGGATGCCTGGGTATCTTATTGTCTCCACTTCCAGTATTTCATTACCAATAGTCCACATAAATACAGCTTGTTTTTTGGATCTTCCTTTCCTTTCAGCTAGATTTAGGATTTTAGATTTTTTTATGTTAATTATTAAAGTATATGCGAGCATGTATTGCTGCAGTGCATCTAGTTTACGTTGGAGACCAATTTGTGTCTGGTCTAACAACACAAGGTCGTCTGCATAGATGATCCATGATGCCTGTTGGTTATTTATCTTGGGGGAAAATCCTTTACTTTTTTATGTAATCTGGTAGATCCCCAAATACAAGTTAAACAATGTGGCAGCCAGTGGGCATCCTTGCTTTACACCCCTTTCTGTCTTTATTGTTGCCGATAATGTTCCTTGTTTATCAAGTCTCACTTGTATTGACGTATTTGAGCATAATGCTTTTATTGGCTCTTACAGTTAGTTGGGCAATTTCAGTTTGTCAGTTTGTTCCAGAGGATATTCCTATCAATGGTGTCAAACGCTTGTTGTAAATCAATAAAAGCTAGGTATGCATATCCATTTGTTTTTAGCTCTGCGTTTTGAGGATATTCAATATAAACAGATGGAATTCTGTTCCAACTCCTTTAGTGAAACCAGCCTGCCTGTGATCGGGAATATTGGCTTCATTTGCACATTTTATGTAGTGTTTCTGCAACTGGGATGCAAATAGTTTTCCTATCACGTCCAACAAAGCTATAGGTCTGTAGTAGTTTTGGATCCGCTTTTTCCCCTTGTTTGAAAATCAGGATTATGATAGCTGTGGACCATGAATTTGGAATCTTTTCTGTTTTAATGATTTGGTTAAACAATACCTCGATAAATGTACTCCAAGTCTCTGGATTTTCTTTCAAGATATTATTTGTAAAGCCATCGGGACCGGCGGCTTTGATGTTTTTTAATTTTTTAATTGCCTCACTTATGTCTTTCTTGTTACAATCCATTTCCCATTATCGTAATTTTTGCACAGAAGGGTAGGAATCAGCTTTTTAGAAAGATATGTTATTTTAACAATAAGAATGATGCCATGTATCGAGGGGCTTTACAAATGGGGAAGTGATCTGTTCTTAGAAACCTTTATAGTATATTATTCATTGTTAACTCTATTTTCTTGTTACATCAATGCATCTATGTAACTATGGCTGTGGATTCTTTTAAATCAAAAATGTGATTTACTGTATTTCTTTATAGTGTTAAAGGTTATTTTTAACAAAATGAATACAAAATAAAATAAAAGAAAGTAATTATGAACTGATTGCTGATAATCGAACACTAGTGGTTAAACTACCCTTTTTTGTCATTCTTGGAGTAAGCTACCTTCCTCTTCACCTCACTTTTATTTGTTTGTTATTACTTGTTTTGGTTGCATTTGTAAAGCTCCAGTAATTAGCTGTCGACATGTCTTATGCTTACGCACTTAGAGGAAAACTGCAGCCTGCGATAATCTTGGTTGATTTGCCAACAGAGTCTTTTTATGCCTGCCGGGGAGGTGACTGAGGCAGCAGCAGGTTGTCAACTTAAAGGTGTAAATGGGGGGAGTGATGCCAAAGCATTACACTTGCTCACTTAGGACTTACAAACCATGCTCTCTTCACCAGCATGATCCACCCCATGTCTACGAAAACCCTTGACAGCAAAAATCACGGTATATTTAAAGAAGGCAAGCCTCCCCTTTCCTGTGGGGCATGAGCCCTCTTTGATTATCAGGGAAGACATTCTGATACACCGATGCTCGCTGGTAGTCAAGACTTAGAAGCGGATTTCAATGTAGGGGACAACTTGATGAAGCCCCCTATTGAGAGGGCTGAGGGAATTGAACTCGACGAACAGGCTCGATCACAGAGCCTGGTGCTATTGAAAAAAGATAACTCCTTGCCTTCCCAACCTGGTTCTCTGTGGGAGATGGTGGAAATTCGTTGAGTTATTCAGACTGTGAATTCAAAGGTGGACATTTAGCCTTGAATGGTATGATAATGGAGGGGCTGAAAAAGAGGGTCTGATTATAATACACGCGGTGAGGAATGTCCAATCATCTGTCTTGGATGACTTCCCAGTTTTGTATCCTAGTACCTACTCGACTGAGTCAGCCTGGGTCTCCTCATATCAAATTCCAAAGCATATGCATGGGGTGGGCAATAATGTGGCCAGTGCTAATGATATCTCTGTTTCTTCTTCTATACCAATGCTGAACCTTGCTCTGTTTTCTCTGGGTAAATTTTACAATTCTCTAAACGGGAAAATCCAGGATCAGGTGTCTTTATTGACTTGGCTGACTGCAAAGGTCTTGTGGATTGAGAGCTGTCTGGCAGCGTTCAGAACCACTGCTAACTATGTACAGCCAAAAGAGGCTGCGCACCAGTTGCCACATGAGGACCTGGTGACAACTGGGGCACCTCCTATTAATGCATCAGACCCATCGGTGGTAATCTTAGCATGCCCAATGGGGGAAACCTCTTTTGTAGATGTAGCTAGCACAGGGCCTAGAATGAGCCAGACAATGATTCACGATCTGGCCGTGAGCTCACTGAATGTGACTAATGGGGACGGTCAGGGCCCCCCAAGAACTGCAGCCAGAGGTATATTTCTCTAACTTCCAGCAACCAAAAAGAGTACTAAGACCGGAAATGTGGGTTCTAGAAAAATGTTCAGAGCAATGTCGAATTCAGCCTCCCTGGCAATGGAGCAATGGAGGAATGTTCTATGAATAAGGTGTCAGATACAAAAGTAAAACGTTTTAAAAAAATGACGGGTGTCTGTTGTTGAAGAAGAAAGTGAGCTTCTTTTGGTTTACTCTTTGTTTTCTCCTCTATAATGTACTTTCATTACAGCTAGTCAAGCTGTGTATGGAACTAAGATTGTTCGAGGCCCAGTCAGTAAAGGCTCAGTGCAAAACCTTCCTGAGTTTTTAACACATTAACAAAGAAGTTGTCAAATTAAGCCGACCCCACCACTTACATCAAGTTTGACTTAGCCACATTGGGTTTGAGGACCAATGCAGATGTTCCTATCTGTCTTTTGCTTGAACAATTGTCTGTATTTGATGAGCTCATAATTCTGAACAGGGGTAATGTGCTTAATTTGTTTGACACTACCTCAGTTGAGAGCAATTACTTCAAGAGTCTTAGCCCAAGTGGAATTTTATGGCGAAAAGCATTTATAAAGTATCTCCTGCATATTCATTAAAAACTGATCAGAAACACTTGTTTGGAGGCTGCATCTTATTTGAGACCAATGGGGTTTGATGTGTCTGAAATATGTAGAGATGATTTGCTGCATGCAGTGGTGCCACGCATTAATTCTTAGGAATCAGTTGACTTGACTACTCTCCCTTCAATGAAGATAACCTGTGTGCAGGATACTTCTCAGGCAAGGAGAATTGTGGCTAAGGCAAAGGTAGTTAATATGAATCTCAAATGAATGAGAGTTGTTCGTGGCTTCCGAGAGCCTTATTCAAGTCAGATTATAATCCTCAACTAGCTCAAAGTGCTGTCTGTCAGACAATTGTTATGGTTTCCTCGAATACCATAGAGTTTTGCACATTTGTTTTCGCTATGCATGCCTTTATTTGCATAGAGCAACGTGCATTTACTACAGGAAATGTGTTTAACGACACCCCAGTTATGGACGGTTTCAGTTTTCCTTAACCAAGCTTTTGGAGGTGAAAAGGGTCATTCTTCCTCATGTCTAATGCTGGTGATCCATAATAACATTGGAATGCATTTGCAAGAGTGGATTTCCCCCAATAGTTTTATTGAAGCCGCTAGATTGTGCTGGGATAAGCTAAGATACCCGGGAATGGGAATCTTTGTATTGCTAAATGCCTACTGGAACCCTACAGCAAATTCTCTGGGCATTTTTGTGGGAGGGGGGGAGTTGTATCCATCTTAGACAGTACTGCGGGCAGCATCTAGAGCCAGAGGGAAGTGCTGGACAGCTTTGATGGGGGACTGGGGCTTTACTCGGTTGAATGGCAATGTACCAGGAGGCTGTCCTGCATAATCAACACAGAGCAGGGGGCAGCAAGAGTCAATTCTTGATTTTGTGTTTGTCTCAGCTAATATTGCCTATCTGTGTACTTCTTTACAAGTGATCCATTCTTCTTGTGGTGGCCACACAATTGTGCAAAGTACCTGGGCTATCTCGGGTGGGCCTGGAATGAGATCAAGATATCAAGATATCACACGAAGTTGACTGCTAATGCAGGAAGAAATCGGTTAATCTGGGAAGAATCGGCAGTGATGAGGCTAAAGTGCTGCCTTCAATAGACTTATGGGAATAGAAGGGAGTCAGACCTACAAATTCACAAATCATGAAGAAGGGGGGCTCAGGCCAGTAGATATACAGAAGCATATCTTTGATTTGGAAATACTTAAGAGGAAAAGGCTGATCCGAAAGCAGCTTTGGGCACAGAAAACGCTAGTGTTAAGTTTAAGCAATTAGAAATCAGAACTCAGATATAAAAAACTGTCTGCAAGCTTATTAAGTGAAGTTGATGCAAGATGATACAGACAAAATGTTAACAGCGCTCGCCTTCTGCAGATCGGTGGAAGTGTGGAAATTGATACAAATTGTGTTTTGACAAATTAAGGTTTTATGGGGAATCCGGTGCCTGAAATGAAATAGGACGAATATTTTGCTGCTGTCGATTCCAGTCGCTAAGCAGGTTTATCTTACCTAATTGAAGAGGGGCCGAACTCAAAGTCTCTGGATTTGGGCAGAGATGAAATCAGATTTCTGATTTACAAAAGCATCAATTCTAGGACCTCTGGCCCTGACAGGCCCTCAAATGGGATGTTAAAGGAGCATGCTGAGGCTTGCATAGAGGTACCTTTTACTATTTTTACACAGGTTATAAAGTTACAGTGCCTCCCGGCTTCTTGGAAGGAAGCGAATTTGATCACGATTTTTAATACGGGCAAAAGGTCTAATCTTATGAATTATAGACCTATCACCCTTTTATATGCCCTGGGTAAACTATTTACCTCAGTTATTTTGAGGCGATTGTGCTGCTGGGCAAGAGATTGCACAGTTCTGTATACGCACCAGGCCAGGTTTATCAAAGGAATAGGTACCCCCCTTAAAGGGATGGATCTTTTGGGAAGGGGAACAATTTTATTTATGGCCTTTATCGATTTTGAACTAGCATTCAAAAGAGTTGATCGCCAGCGGCTATGGCACAGATTGGAAAGGTGGAAGTGCCTGCTGCACCTGGTATTCATCAACAAGGGAATATACTCTGATACATTATTTAGTGTGAGGCGTAATATCCACTAACATATTTACTTCACAAGGTTTAAAGCAGGGGTGTATTTTGGCCCCTGCTTTATTAAATTAGTATCTCAGTGACCCGGGCCAAAAGATATTTTGAATGCAATGTTTCCCCCATGTTTCAATGGCAATCATCTGCAATAGCTCTTATATGCAAACGGTTTAGTCCTGTTGGACCGAATGCAAATAGGACTACAGGCTCTACTGAATGCATTGCAGGCATATGCAGAGGATAATCAGCTGAAATTAAATTTGGGGATATTGAACATCATGACTCTGAAGCCCGCCCGCTCTAAGAAACCAATCAAATTGCAATGGAAGATCTATAATGATTGGGTGGCGACCTATAAATATCTTTGGTTCAATATGAATATCTGCCCAGGTGATTTGAATAATATGATTGCATTAAGAACAAGGGTGGAAGCACTGGCTGTGCAAGGTCTGGCAATGTATAACACATTTGGCTGCTATTCCTTGCAGTCTGTGCTACATTTTTACAGTTTCAAGGTGGTGACAACACTGACATATGGCTCAGAGGTTTCCCTTGGTATACCAAAATCTTTGTGGAATTTGCAGGGAGGCATGTTCTGCAAGACAGGTTTGGCACTCCCGAGAAGTATTCCGATTTAGTCGGTTTGCTGGCAGTTAGGTTTACTCTCACTGCATGCTAGTGTTCGCTGGAAGACCATGGGCCTCATTACAACTCAGGCGTTAAGGGTTAACGCCGTCATTAACCCTTAACGCCTGATTCCAATTTTAACGGCTGCTTTTAGCAGCCATTAAAATCCATGGCGCTAAACCGCCTTGGTGCTAATTACGGCACCGTAATTTACGGTGCCGTAATTAGCGCCTTCCCCACTCCCATTATGCCCTATGGGGCAAAAATGGGAATGGGGAAGGGTAAATGGGAAATGAGGATTTACCGCCCCACTCACCTTGGAATGGGGCGGTAAATCCACCATCCACCATGGTGTAAATGTAGTTTACACCATGGTGGTAAAGTTGGTGTACTTACAGCCTGGGTCGTAATGACCCCTCATGTCACTGTTTCGGAAGTGTTGAATGGGTGATGACAGGTCATTATTTGGTGTTATAAAAGACTCAATGAGGTTATTATTATTATTAATATCATGGTATTTATTGAGCGTGGTCCTTGTTTCAAGAAGCAAAGGTGCGCTTTACAGAGGTATACAACAATACAAATACATAACGGAGCGCTTTACAGAGGTATACAACAGTACAGATGCATAACGCAGTGCTTTCAGAGGTAACAACAGAACAGATATACAGTGTGGAGTAGGATACAGAGGAGCACAGAGGAGGGGTACAGCTGTACCGGGTGGCAGGGAGGAGAGAGGCATGTGGCGTCTAGTGTGTGAGGTGGTGTGAGGGGCAATGTGATGGCCTATGTGTTGAGAAGGAGATATTACTTAAAGAGGTGGGTCTTGAGTTCTCTTCTAAACTGTAGGAGCGTGGGGGCGAGTCTGATGCTGACGGGGATGAGGTGGTTGAACCTAATTTATGCTGTGGCAGCTTGGGCCAAAGATTGCTGTGAGCTGGCCGCCAAAGCTGATGCATAGCTGGAGCTTTTATTACACGCAAAAGTATAGACATGGACTGGATTCAAGCTCAAGAGGAATGTGCTGGATACAAATCAAGTATTATTTTAAAGGGAGAGACCAATAGTGTTGGCTGAATCCTAAGGCATTTAGACAAATTCCTGGATCCTATTTCAAAAAATGTTTTTCTAAGATTCACAGGATCATTACAAGTAAGCCGGACTGGAAAACATGCTACTGTCATTTTTCCTGGACCGGCTTACTCCGAGTCTGCCAGTAGGGGGAGTGAACTACTGGCAGGCCTGAGCTGCTGCGAGTTCCCTGAAGCACCGGCACTGTTAGCAACAGTTTTGGTGCTTCAGTAGCTCCCATTCCTTGGAGTCGTATGGTACTCCATGGAATGGGAACTTACCACCGTTGCCGGCACACTTAATATCCTGGTAAACACTGGTGTTACCAGAAGACTCGTAATGAGCCCCTTAGACTCATTTTGACAACTAGAGTAGTATTGGGTACTCATGCAGGGGTTGAGAGGGGACTCCAGATTTGTAGGTATTGTGGCAGAGTTCCTCTCAAATGGAGATGATTTTTCACATCCTGGTAGAGAGTTCAACTTTGGCTGAAAAGATAATGGTTTGTTTGGGTCATATATTGTAACAAATCCACTCATATACGAATGGAATGATGTGATGACTGTTGAGGAGTGGGCATGTGGTTAACACAACAATCGCAGAGTTGTGAACTGGATAGTCCAGCCCCATTGATGAGCAGCAATTACCCTCGAGATGGATGGGGATGCAGACTTAACTCATACATCAATAATGGAGACGACTCAGGAAGTTGACAAAAGGAAGACTGTTTTAATGACAATTATTTAAAACATGGAGCATAACGAACATCAACGCAATCGATCGATCATCGCTCGATCTTCAGACTCAAAGTACTTTAAGAAAAAACTGCACTTTTATAAGCAGTGTGTGTCAACAATGACGTCTTAATCACATGTGTACTAACGTCATCCTATGTGGCAAACTACAAAAACTTAAAAGCATGGGCTATTGGTTCTGAGTGAACATCTAAGTATATGATCCATACTAGTCTAAAAAAGTGTAACTATGTGATTGGTTACTCAACATCAGGTTGGGCAACTAAGCCCGCCCTTAAAAATGACCACTATGAACGTCACTAAATGCACAACATCCCATTGGTTTACACACTATAAGACCCTTAAATACGCAGGTCCTCTACAATTGATTGGCACTCTATCCTCTTTCAGTATTTTTCCACCTACGTTAGCAGCCTGCAGGCTGGCCATCCATATGCTGGTGGGGTGCCTTAACTTTAGCTTCCCACCAATTAGCATATCAATACATCATCACCTCAGTGGTCTACCGTCAATTAGGCCTTTGAAATTCATCCTTGAGAGTGTTCTTAGGTCTGAGAAGATTAGGGAGTGAGAAGCACAGTCTGCCTTCATGCGTAGGTGTGACCATCTCGTTCATCCAACTTCATGCTTCCATGTGACTAGAGACCATGAAATCGAGCCTTGTTGCGTATTTAATATTATTTTCTAATAGACTTCTGACGTCTTCCTTGTTATGTTCATGCCTTTTGAACAGGAGGTTTGTTCTTTCACAAAATGTTGTATCTAAAGTCAGTTCACTCCAGTTTTGATATTCTGCTTGCAATTCAATGTCTGCTTTTTAACTGCGACACACTGAAACAAGAACTTTTTGCTACTGTGCAACCTGCCATTATACGTTTAGTGGAAACATCCATAATTCTCTCATTCACATGTATGTATACGTTGGTGCTTGCCGCAGTCTCTTTACTATAAGATTAGAGCTAGCTTCACGATTACTTTGCTGTTTGCTTTTCTTCTGCATCTGTACACGTGTAAAATGACATGATATCTTCATCTGTTTCAGTGGCATAAGCTTCTTCACCTTGAGCCCAAGATGTCACTTATCCTTATTGCTTTCTTTGATGCCTTATGGAATATCTACATTCTCTGGTCACTGCATCTCTTTTATGTACTTCATCTTCAGCTCCATGTAACATATACTGGCAATGATTACTGACACTACCATTCATTCAAGCCGTTTAATGGCTCTTTTTCAGGGATTTCATTCAGATGGCCATCTTATTTTTTTGAATGCAGATATGGTTTTCTCAATGGGTACCTCGATTCTCTCAGGTACTGGCCCTTTCACTGGTTCTGGACTGAGTCCATACTCTGCTCTTTGTCGATTCAGCTGTTCTGTATAAGTCACATAATCTGGTTTTCAGCATACAGGTGAAAGGGGTGGGTCGATTGAGGTGAGGGTACTTGGCTCCTCCTATACAGTTGCGTTTCCTAAAAACAATTGATCTGATGAATGGTTAGTCTGAGAGTAAATTGTAAGTTTATGATTTTAGATTAACTGTAGGACAATGCAAATACTGTTTGTATGTAATTTTATTAATTTTGATGGCATGGGGTGATTTATATATAAAATTGTTGTTTTGAAAACATTTATGCTAAAGGAATGTACTTATCTGATCATAAAATAATCTTTAGTTAATGTGATACGTTTTGTATATGAGGCAACAGATTTGATTTTCAATCCCACCACATTAATACAAAATAACAATAAAACAAATCTGGTGAACATTCCACCAGACCGGGTGCTGGTAATGGTATTACTTGGTGGATTTCTCCAAGAGGGGCCAAACCAATTATGCTGAATACAAGCAATTCACCATTCAGGGGACCACTGCTACACTGAATTTGCCCTACCATTTTTGCACTCCACCAGCCATATGATTTAGGGTGGGGACAAAGATGGGTAGTTGGACCTCTTCGAATGGTGGAAACAGCACTGAGCCATCCCATTTATACCCTTCTTCCTACATCCCCTGGAGCACAGTCAGCTTAATCTTCATGACAGCAAGCACATAATCCTGCAGTGTTGTTAAAAGGCACATCCCTCTGAAAATGGAAGACTGCCTAATCAGATCTGACTCATCTTGTGTGAATTGATTTTTTAACAATGGTACCTTCTCTACAGACCCTCCCTGGGGCTACAATGTAGGTGAATCAACTGAAATACTTGAATTGGTGAGTTGACACCTTGAAGCATACAAAGGTGTTGTGAACCCATCAGTGAGCAGAATATCTCTAGATTCCCTTTTGGGGAGAATTAAGGCTGAGTTTGGCATGCTTGCTTTCTGCCAGATCCTTTCCTTGGGGATCCTACCTTGCTAATAATGCACCCACCTTAAATGAGATGAGCAAAGGCCTCACCTTCCATAAAAGATTTGCATCAGCCCTATAAAGGTCCTCCCCTCCTAGGTACTAGGTCTGAACCAGACCCTGAGAAGGACACCACACACCTCTTACACTCCAAACAAGACTTAGATACATCTTTGCAAGAAATAAGGGCCTTATTCTCGGAGTTGACACAGAGTGAACAGAGAGTGGAGAAACGAGTTGAAGAGCTTGAGACCTTATTTTGTGACTATGTGTTTAATCAGTCAGAGATGGAATGGAGAATCTCTGAGCTGGAAGAGCAACACCACTATGCTGATGAGACCTTGACAGACAAGGAAAACTTGTCAACACTTAGAAAGAAACCACATATGGTTTAGGGAGTTCCCAAGGAGATACCAATGCCAACCTTGCGAAATATACAGAGGCACTCTTTTTTTCCACCAACTGCGAAGGATCAGAAACAGGTTTTACCTTGGACCACATGCACAGAGGCTTAAGTGTTGTAACATAATTTTACATACCTTTCATCGTATCTGTTTTATTTTGTTGTATTATAACCTGTCACTCTCATTACTGTATGTACTGTGTTTAAATGTATACGAAACCACCTGCACTTCAATTGTAACTCGTAAACTTTCACCTAGATACCTTCGGGTTAGGAGCGCTATATAAATAAATATACATATAAAACATCATCTTAGGAGACCGTTCACTACCTGGCTGCAGGAAAAGAGCATTCCTTACCATTGGGCACTCCCCTTCAAGATAGTTTTTTTTTTTCTGTTCAAGGTGTTCACCATCAATTTTCTAGGATCCGAGCAGCTATTGGCAACCTGAACATCCCATCAAAGAAAATACCTCTGCCTGAGATCCCAGGAGCAGATTCAGGTAAAAGAGATTGTTCACAGTCATCTCGATGGCATGAAACATTGTAAGTATTATAAACGTAGCATATCCTATATGGACAGATATGAGCACTGCACCTAGTCTACATACCACCCAGAAATGTCAGACTGTACCTGGATTGTGAGTTCCCTGATTTCTAAGTTTGAAACCTTTGAGGTTATTTATGGATGTTAATCATAGTTCTTTAGTAGCTGTGTGGGTAGCTCTTGCTCCCTGATAAAGGCTTGCTTTCAAGTGTTCCCCTTTCATTGTTCAAATGTCCTTGTTTTCACAATGGCAATCTATGGGAAACAGGTTATTGGGTGTGTACATGTATTGGCCGGGTACAGCTGTTTTGAGAAATGTCTTGGCCTGTAGCTGAGGGAGAGCTTAACTGCTTAAGCAAAGGGCAGGTTGGAGTTTTGAGCATTTTAATATAAATTACAAACATTTTACACACAACCTGTCCCGCTAGTGAGATAAGACATAGCTCAAGTCTCAAAGCAGCCAAAGGAACTCCTTGCATCAAGGCCCAAAATGCTTCTCCACAGAGAACCCTCCAAGACATGCAACCATCCCCAATCATTATATCTACCAATCATAGACGTTAACCCAAGGTCATTTTAATTTACCACCTAATGGCTCAACGTTATCTACATTAATATCACTTTCTGAAGTCTCGGGAGGAAAGCGCAGGGGCAACACGCTTATCTTGGAAGTAAGACGATGTGGAAGAACAGAGGTTCGAGCCCCAGTTCTGCGCGAACCTCTGGGTATTAAGTGTATTATAAATAACCAATTACACAAGTTACAATACTTTGAGGATTAGTGCAGTGCATTTCCTTTCCCGTGCATGTTGGTTATAATTTATTGAATTTAATCATTGCCAATCCCTTAATACTGCAGTGTCATTCCCCCTTCCAGTTAGACCTACTGATATATTTTTTCTATACTATATATATTTTCTTTTTCAGTTACTTTTTATCAGGGCCAACAAAAAAGGGAAGTAATCCGTTTTCGTCATTACTGTGTTTTTCCCTCTGAAAAACTTGTGGAAACTGTTCTGTGTTTTGCACTATCTCTTTCAACAAGAACTTAGGATGAAAGTTATCACGAGATGTTCTCCATATTTTTCATTAGCGTGATTCTTGTTTAATCTCAGAAGGTTACACTAAAGGCAGACAATGCTTGGTATATCAAAACCGACATGAAAACAAATGTACCATTTGCACCCTTGAAAAAAAAATGGGTAGACCTAAAAATGGTGATGATCTTACACAATTAAAATCAGCATGAAGGCATTCGATTACGACCTCAAAATCAGAATATTATTCCCTTCTTATTTCCTTAGACGAGTTCCCATGCCCTCTCTGGAGCTCTCCAAATGTATGCTAATCCACTAAACATAACATTGTAACACTAAGAGCAGCAACAGATCTTTTTAAAAGGTTTAATCATTAAAGTACATCCTAATTGTAAAGTCTTTGAAAATCGAACCATTCATGTGTATTCTAAATCAGAAAATAAATCTCCCAATTTACGCTTTTCACTGCCCACCTTAAATATGTTCCTTAGAATGGCAGACTCTATGAAATATACATATTATTCCATGGTCCACGTGCTCAGAATTGGTATTGCCAACAAAGTGTCACTGTTTCTTGTAGACATACCATCAAGACTCACAAGACTCAAGTCCTGGAGGCAGCAGATAAGGTTGGCATAAGTACCTTTATTAAGAGAAACCCAATTAGGACAGGATCAGGAAGGAGCTGGAGTGGATCTGTAATCTGTTGATGTTTTTGGTGGATGTGCAGAGTAGGAGGACATTTCAATAGTCTAGTTTTGCACCTATAGTTGCTCTAGCAATGTTGAGACAATTTCTGGCTGAGAGGTAGGGTTTTACTGCATTGATAATTTTCGTTGTGAGTGCTGCTGAGAAGGAGTTATAGCTGACTTGTCTATCCATAGAAAGGGTTGAGTCCAGGAAGACTCCAAGAGTTTTTTACAGCAGTCGAGACTGTGACTACAGTGTTCTCTATTTTGAAACTGCAATAGTTCTTGTCTAGTTTTCTTAGGGACTCCTTGGGGCCAACCAGTAAGATTTTGGTTTTGTCTCCATTGAGACAAAGGCCATTTGCTGCAATCCAGGCATAGATGATGGCACATATGTTTTGTAGTGCTGTGAGGTCATGTGCGTAGTCACCAGTAAGAGAGAGAAGACTTTGTGTACCATCAACGTAATTGGTGAACGTTATGCCGAATTCTTCTAGGTCATTGAACAGTTGTAAGGTGAAAAGGTTGTAGAGTGTGGGGGAGGTACATAAGCCTTGTGGAACGCCACAGCCAATAGGGGACGGAGCGGCTGATGCCTGGTCTGAGAAGACCCTCATGGCTCGGCCCTCGAGAAAGGATGTTATCCAGGTGGTGGCCTCATGGGAGAAGTGTGCAGAGTCTGTGAGGTGTTTCCCTAGGATCTTGTGGTCAACCAGGTCGAACGCTGCAGATAGGTCAAGGAGCAGGAGGAGCGCTGATTTGCCCTTGTCCATGTTTCCTAGTAGTTGCTTTTTAAGTCGAGCACGGCTGACTCAGTGCCATGCCGGGAGTGAAAGCCATTTTGCCTCTTTCCCAGTATATTGTGCAACTCGAGGTAGGATTGGATCTGCAGATATGCATCTTTGTCCAGGATTTTCAACAAGAATGGCACCATGGTGATGGGCCTGTAATTGTTTGGGGAGTCAGGGTCCAGTGTGGGCTTTTTTAGCAGTGGCCGGACGCAAGCTTCTTTAAGGGAAGATGGAAGTGTGCCAGATGTGAACGAGGCATTATTGAAGGCTGTGATGAAGGGGGCTAGTGCTGCAGCACAGTCTTTGATTATGCTTGCTGCACAGATGTCCCCTTTGCATTGTGATGGTTTTATATGCATTATGATTGATGGGACTTCAGGGATGGTTACATTTCTGAAGGTAGAGTCTGGCAAGGTCATGAGTGAAGCAGCTGCACAATAAACCTATTCTGGACAGCCAAGGCACATCTACTGCATCTCTTCTCCAGATATTGAAAATCAACCCCTCTGAATGGCCCTTTTGGGTAAGAAAAGAGCAGTATCTCCCCATTGCTCTCTTAGATTCAGCATACTGCTCTCTCTCTACTTGGCGAAAGCTCTTTCGTGCAGAGGAAGAGTAATACGTCTAGTGACTAGGCACACTCCATCTGCAAAAGAAGGCTGGAGCCCTTCCTCATCAGTTTCCCAACCAATAGAAATATTATATGAAATAATGCTATGCATTGTGAGTGGAGCAATACAATGTTGTCACCATTATGTCTGGAAATGGCCATAATGATGGCATACTGCGCCCATGGCATGACCTATAGGGAAGTAGTGTTGCCACCTATGGGTAACCCAAATACATCACTATGTAACTACATTAATGAGGTGGCCCCGAGGTCACATTTCAGAAGCGTTATTGTGTGTTTTCTAGCACAGGTGATGAGTACAAAATGCACAAAGTTCTTTTTGATTCACTGCAATGTCCTTTTCTAAAAAGTGTTAAGTGTTGTGGGCTGTCCCTTGCATATGTGTCTGTCAGAGAATACACTGTTCCATCCAGTGCTGTTCCTCTTGTCATTGCGTTCAGGTGTCTACTGGGCTACTTGGGGTCATGCTGCAGCATTTAGCTTGGGCTTCTGCAAGGTACTCAATACACTACATAGGAAATATAATCTATCATATTATCTTTTACATTTCTCCACTGTAATGCACATGGAATGCCTGCCTTAGCAACCCCCCACCCTAGATGGGGAAAGGAAAGCCGGTCACAAATGTCCCTTCTGTGTGAAAGAGCAGACTCGTGCCAAACACTGATGCGGCATTGGGCTTTTGTCCAATCATGCACTGCTTTTCCGCCTATGCTCTGGCATGTTCCTGTAATGTTACTTACTCCTGATGGGACATGATGTACTTGTCTTCAGATTGGGTGCAATAACACAGACCTTGCCCTGAGCTGTCCACATCATGATATGCGGCAGCCATAGCCTCTCACTGTGAACAGAGAGAGCTTAGACAACATTTGCATAGTTCTTCACTAGTAGTTTTACTGGGGAGGGCCACAGTGGTGGGGGCTCCTTTAGTGGAACTCGAGACTGGGAGAGGAGGATGCTACTTTTTTAACTCTATGTTCCATGGATTGTGTGAGCCTAGGGTTCTTGCTGTCTACTCCAAGATGTTGCTTTCTACGACTAAACCCCAACATTCACAGTGACAGAGAGAGAACACGCATTCTACTGTTTTGATGCGTTATTTACAGTTCTCCAATTTGAATTTGTCAGCACCACATAAATTACATTAAATGACATTAGCAATGTAAAGAATACTTTCAGCCAATCGGGAGGTTGGGCGGGGCAATGCTGTTGTGCTGTATAAGTAATGCTGGAGAGACATTAAAAGTAGGAGGCATATATGTTGTACAGAGGTAGTAATGGAGGGCAATCATTCAATAATTCAAGCTTTCCATCCTCAAGAACCCATTCATTGGAGTAGTGTATTCACCAATGAACCTGGGTGGACAAAGAACAGAAGCTTAATGCCCAGAGTAAGAGTCAGGGATGTTGTCTAACCAATTAAGGGTTATTTTTAACAACTGCTGCCACTGTTGTAAATTCACAAAAGGTTTGAACGGAATGCAGACCCTCTCACTCAGAGAGTGTTTGAGATGCTAATAAGACCCTGCTAGACCTCAGCCATAATGGCTCTGAATTGGGAGTTGAAAAATGGGCTTCTGTGCGCGTCTTTCTTGGTACCATGCCATGCAGGCACAAGAAGTGTGCTACCACGGGCTGCAGCTTGGACAGCTGAGAGCAAGGAGGAATGCATGGTGCTGGTGTACCCATAAAAAGTACACAGTGGCATGGTGGTTACATAGGTGCCTTTGGATTCAACCGTCATGGCAGGTGGGCATGATGATCAGCAAGTCTTACTGAGGGTGATGTTATTATAGAAGAAATAAGAGAAAGAAGCACTGGCAAGTAGTCGTCATTATACCAGATGCCTATCAGCTTATATGGCTATAGGGGTTTCAGCATAAATGGCTATAGGGGGATCAGCTTAAATGGCTATAGGGGTTTCAGCATAAATGGCTATAGGGGGATCAGCTTAAATGGCTACAGGGGGTCAGCTTAAATGGCTATAGGAGGAGTCAAGCGTCGGCAAGCTCTGCAAGTTCCAAATTGCAAAATCCTGGCCAATCATCTCCCAAAAAATAATTGGGATGAAAAGAAAAATCAAATAGTTGTTCTACTGCACAGAGTATTGTTGTAATGTATTATGTGGAATGCATCATCTTGTGGCAGTTCTCATCCCAGGTGTGGGCTCTAAGATCTGGTCCAACAATGCTCTGGCAAGGACACAAGCATGAGCACATATAATCCTACGTTCAGCCCATGAAACCAATGCATGCGGGGAAAGAGCGTGCATGTGCAGGCACGAGGACCCCGTTTGAATAAAAAAAGAAGCCACCTAGTGGCTCAACATTAGGCAGCGCTTTATACAGCTATATAAACCACATCTTTGGATATTTTGGGGCAAAATATTGGTGATATGTGAGGATGAAGAAGCTGTTTCATGTGAGAAACAAACAATATGTCCAAATAGCGCTCACAGATATAGTACTATTCGAACAGTTGATCATGAAAAATCAAAACCTAGAATTCATTAATGTGAGGCACATTTTGGTGCTTGGGGATTGTTCTCCCACAGACAGATCCTCCTAAGGTTGGAAAGATTGGAGCCCATCGCTATGGGACTCTGGAACACCTCCGGCTACCAGCGAAATGCAGATTCCAGTTCAGAAACGTATGCTTTCATGACCATGATTCCACCAGTAGGTAGCCAGAATGCGCCGGCGCCGTAAAGGAATGTATCGAACACACACCTGTCGGAATGCTTCAATCACCATGAGGTTCAAGTAAGAGACTCATGCTTCAAATGTAAACTCCATGTAGGGGCCAGTGGAAAAGCATATACCAGGGACTCCTCACAATGTAAGACCACCTTAATTTCCAAACATCCCTTAAAACCTGGCCGTTCAACTGACTACAATGTACACATTGTGATGAAGTTCTGCCTTAAGGGACAAATCAAATCAGGTTGGTATAATCCACATTCCCAACTCTAGATTTAAAACTATAGGATCTCTCTTTAAGTAAAACAGTGCAGGCATGAGCATTGCCAAGGCCAGCTAGAGTCAGCTATTCTACCACGGCATCATAGTCTGCCGGAGCATTGGCCAAACTCTACAATCTTAGTCTAACACATTAGCCAGAGGCATGGGACATGAAGATACATCCAGGATCACTCAGCAGGTGAGGACAAGGAAACTGCAAAATGTCCAAACCTCCACCCCCAAGCATCATCATACAGTAAGAAGAAATCCAGGGACAACCAGGAATATCTGACTGTAATTGGTTATTTGTAACGCGCTTAAGATCCAGAGGTTTCTAAGCACAGACCCAGGGATTGAACATGTGTTGCTCTGCGCCATCTTGCTTCCAAGGCAAGCACGTTGCCCCTGAGCTATCCTCACGAGACATCTCATAAATACCCTGGGACTCATTTACGTTCTTTTCCAATCGCTTATTCCTCTTCCTCATGTCACCAGGTACATATACCTTTTAGGACAATGCATTCTAATTCTTGCTATCACCTTCGTAACTTCACTAATTACAGTGGTGTCAAAGAGAACTTTCTCTTCCCCCCTCTAAAAGACATCCATCCCCTACCATTAACACGCTCCCCCATACCAGACCGGCACCTGGTGGAACTCTACGATAAATGACACCTGAAATCACCCTTGTGGGTACACAGAGACACATCGTATGACTAGTAGAAGCCACTTAGAAACATACAGGCACAAAGGAGCTGGGTACCTGTGGCCTTAACTCATCAACATCTCATGGTTTTACTAGGCCTGATCATGCTCAAAGCTAGCAAAACTGATTTAACAGAAAGCAGACCAACTAACCCAGATAGTGCCTGCGATATTAACAACGGCCTGCTTTCCCTCAGCATAAATGGCTGTTAGTGGATAGTTGGACAATGGAACATCTGTCATTTTCTTGCTTGGAACCGTGGGTTGGGGATGAGGGGCGTCGTCATGCTATCCAATTGGTATCCTCACATTAATTAGACATGTCTGCTGCTTGTAAGTGGTATAATAGCGAGTTCTATTACTACCCAATATATTGGCATTTCATTCAGCAATCTCTTAGTATATAGGACTAAGTCTGCCCTGTGGTGTTCAGACTCATAGCTATCAGTTGCACACAGATCCCAAAAGTTGACACGCTTATCGGCAAAGAGTACCCCTCAGGTTCACAGTAGCCTATCAACACACCATGAAATCCTCCATTGAAAACTAGTAATAGACAAAACCAATCAAACTCACAAGAACCACTTCATATCCTGCGTTGCAACCAAAGAAAATATGAAGGCCTTCAGGGCCCAAGCCACTATGCCATCTTCAACAATCTACTGCTACTTTCTTAGTATGTTAGAGTATGTGATGCATATGGTGTAGGCCCTGTCTTTTACGCATGGTTAATTGTCTTGGCATAAAGATTGCATAGGGCTGTGCAAGTCGTGCTTCATCTGAAAATGTATAAATAAATACCAGAACCTATTTGAAGGTGTACATACACCACACTTGTTCTGAATGCAAACAAGAGCGTTAACACTTAGGACAAAGCCTTCCTTTGAAAAACCCTCAAAAAGCATCAAAATATACCATAGCCCACATATTCCAGCAACTCATACAGACCACCAAAGTTGGCTTCCCCACGGTGCATCTCTTTTGACTCCATCTATTGGTGCTACCATTGTATAGAAACAGACATTGGCCCTCATTCTGAGTGTGGTGGAGTCATGGCGCTATTTGCGCCATGACTGCCACCAATAACGGTACCGTGTCCGGTATGGTGCAATGGGGACTTACCGGTCTAGTCAGACCTTAGCGGGACCGATAAGTCCCCATTCACCAAACCATTCCCCATTCCCATTTGAGCCCCCATAGGGCTCAAATGGGAATGGGGAGGGTGCAAATAACGGGCTGGCGTATGTCAAGCCCGTTATTTGCGCCCAGGTCCCTTAATCGGTCCCGTCCATAACGCCAGGTCAGACCAGGCGTTAAGGAAGGGACCCGCTAAGGCCATTGTCCCTCTATCTAGCACTCAGTAATGAGAAAATCAAGAGAAGATCCAACAAAAAAATAAGCCAATTTAAGGTGGAGGACAAGCTTCGCTTAGAGACCTTCACAGAACCCAGCTAAACATAATCTCCTCAACATTACTGAACGAAATCACACACCATCAACATCACAGTAAAGGAATGCCAGTATACTTCTAAGCCCATCAAAGCAATAGAATTCCAGCACAAAGCAAATTCATATAAAAACTATATTAAACCAACCAATAAACCATACCGACATAGTACAGACATCCAACAACACCCAACAACACCCTGGTATCTTTTCACAGTTCTTCATTGATAAATCAATGACATAATGGAATACTTTAAGCAGAATTTTAAATAAGCAACTGTGTTAGCTTAGAGAAAAACACATTGAACGATTGCAGACAGGCGATGTTTTCCCTGCACAAAATTGCTTGCTAAGCAACAAAATGCATGAAATAGGGTGGCACGTGTTCAACCCTATGTCCCATTTCTTTAAAACGAAATGCTGCCTGCTGTTTTTTCTGCATCCGTCCCCCCTTCCACTCCCCACAGACACCCAACACACTGCGCTCGTCACAGAGTTGCTTCTGTTTTCCACAGCTCTTGATAAGGGGTTGAGTTGTTGAGCCCGCCAAGACGAGTCACTGCAGCTAGTCATTAGTCCCATTCTCATTTCGAACATTTACAGTAAAAGCAACACGTGAAAATCAAATAACGGATGCCATGCATGGCGTGCCAGCAGGATGCAGGGACAAGGCGCTAACTTCTGCGCCGTCTCTTGACGGCTGCGATAAGAGCTCACTCTGAACGGCGGGACACGCGTCTCGCCTCAGATAACCACACTCAAGGAAAACAAGCGAACCCTAGCAAAGCACTGGCAGGTCTGAGAGCCAGGGCGAAAATAACGCGTCCCCCAGAAAGGACTTCCCTTGGCGCCTCCCGAGACTCCCCGTTCTGTGAAGGATTGTGGTACGCTCCCAATCAAAGCCCTCTGTTCATTTGAATCTGTTGTGCATGGTGCCCTTTTACAATTAATTATCTAAACCTATGCTGCGAGGAACTTGGATTTGAAAACTTTTAGTCACGTTTCAGTCACTGTGTCTGAGTTACACGTTGGCAATATAGCCACACAGGGTCGTTTGAACCACAGACTGTGTTCATTGGCTCTGCCAACGATGGGACACATGCAGAACATGTAACATATGTGACACTGAAAAATAATTTTAAAAAAGTAGAGAGGGTGGGAGGGGGGCTTGGCCACCAGCCTTAATGCAACTAAGAGCATTCAGATATAAATGAGGAAAACACATAATCATGTACTTACAGGGGTACAGCTTAATAAATTCGTCCTCCTGGTGCGTGCTGTTGCCATGGCTGTCCTCGTGATGGGGGGTGTCATAACTTACAAATATAGCAAACAAAATTATAAGTATGACCTGCAGAGAAAGGGCTAGAGAGGAGAATTTGAACCTCATGTTGGTGGCGAAAGGCAAAGCCATCCTTGCTCTGCAGGGGTCTGGACAGCTGTGAGTTGATGATAAAAGAGCAGGCTGTGCAGTTTGCATTTAATAGGCAGGGCAGCAGAAGGATACAAATGACATAGCAGAAAAGAGGGGCTTGTTCAAAGTGCCACGCCCACGGGGGAGGAGTGTGGAGAGGCAGACAGCTCACGCACTGAAGTTTAATGTAAGTGGCTGACTACTCCCAAACTTTCATGTAACATTTAAGAGACTGTCCATAGACTTCCATGTGATGGCAGGGTCCGCATATAACATCAGTGGCACACCGCTCCTAATATATAAGTGTCAGACTGAATTCAAAGCCTCATACAGTCTCAGGTGTAGACAGCGCCTAAAGGTCATTTAAGACCAGTGGCACGCTACGCCAAAACTTACATATAGGGGGTAATTCAAGGAATCAAGCGCAGAAGTGGCGCACGCGGCTGGCGCACACAGTGCACCACAAATTTCGGCGCACATTTATTCCATGAATTGGCCCCTTAATATCATGCAGAGACTGCTATTTTACTTTCGTTTGACACATGATTTAGACGGCTGAATAGTAGTCAGAATATTCCTAAACATACATTTTGTGCCAGTAGCAGACTACGCCTAAACCGTCATGAACATTCAGTGGCAGAAAACTCATTCACTTGTCAGTTGCACACTGCACCTAAAGTTTTATTGAATATCAGTTGCAAACTACCCTGGAATTAATGTCGGCGACAGAATGCTCCTAAACTCGCGTTTGGGCTCATTGACGACCTCACCCTAAACCTTATCGGTGAGAGACGGCTCCTAATGTTTCATGTAATTTAAGTGCGCTAAACCTTCATGCATTATTGTTCCTAGCAAATTCAAAACTCGAGGAAAATTCCACCATTATAAAGTGCCCTTCTTTTCCAATGCTTTTAAAAAAAAATCATCTGGAATTTTCTTTAGTGTGCAAATGTTATGTTAATTCTGCTGTAATCTGTGCACTATATATGTTTCCTTAAGTAACTTGTATTCAACACATTTAATTTGCAAATGCGCCCAGATACCCCTGGGTGAGGTTCGCTATATAAATAAATAAACAATCAAACAAACATATAGTGCTGAAACAGTTATGTGTTGTCCAATGAACCCCAGGTTCCGCCTTACAGCAGATGCCTTGTTCAATCAAAACCTTTCATACCATTAGTTCATTATCATATTCACAAAAGCTGCCCTACATAATTGGTCATGGTGAGAGACGCTACTTAGGAACTCAAACCATTTCCTTTCAAGAATGGCAGCAGCTGTTTTTCAAAGTTAAGTTCAAAAGGTCAGGAGTCCACAATGTTGTTCACCTTCTTCCTAATGGGAAACAGATAGCGGCCATTGCATTCCAGTTTCCCTTAAGGAACACTGTTAGAAATGGTTTCATTTAAGAACTGAATTAACACATACTGTAATAGGTAAAAGTCGTATTGAAATTTTGCAATTCTGATTAAACATAGAGGGGCCAATTCATAGAATTCGGCGCACAAGTGGCGGACGCGGCTGGCGCACAGTGTGCGCGTGCGGTAGTCTGCGCCAGCCGCGTGCGCCGAAACACATTTCCGCGCACAGCGTATTCATGGATTCCAGCCACCAAAACCAGCCGTGGCGCACAGTGGCGCAGCGACCTTGCAGCAGCGCCAGTTACGCCCCCAAGAACGCCTTCCGCGCAGGGAAAAGCCATCAAAATCCCCAATCCAGCGCAAAGGGCTGCGCTAACCCTGTACCAGCACGGCAAGCGGGCTACGTGTATTCCAGGGGTTCGCGGGAAGTTTCACACGCGATTTCAGCAGGGTACGTGTATTTCAGGGGTGCGCGGGAAGTTCCACACGCGAATAGCCTGGGCGCGTGTATTTCAGGGTTGCGCGGGAAGTTCCACACGCGAATAGCCTGGGCGCGTGTATTTCAGGGGTGCGCGGGAAGTTCCACACGCGAATAGCCTGGGCGCGTGTATTTCAGGGGTGCGCGGGAAGTTCCACACGCGAATAGCCTGGGCGCGTGTATTTCAGGGGTTCGCGGGAATTTCCACACGCAAATAGCCTGGGCGCGTGTATTCCAGGGGTTCGCGGGAAGTTTCACACGCGATTTCAGCAGGGTACGTGTATTTCAGGGGTGCGCGGGAAGTTCCACACGCGAATAGCCTGGGCGCGTGTATTTCAGGGGTGCGCGGGAAGTTCCACACGCGAATAGCCTGGGCGCGTGTATTTCAGGGGTGCGCGGGAAGTTCCACACGCGAATAGCCTGGGCGCGTGTATTTCAGGGGTTCGCGGGAAGTTTCACACGCGATTTCAGCAGGGTACGTGTATTTCAGGGGTGCGCGGGAAGTTCCACACGCGAATAGCCTGGGCGCGTGTATTTCAGGGGTGCGCGGGAAGTTCCACACGCGAATAGCCTGGGCGCGTGTATTTCAGGGGTGCGCGGGAAGTTCCACACGCGAATAGCCTGCGCGCGTGTATTGCAGGGGTGCGCTGCAAGTTCCACACGCGAATAGCCTGGGCGCGTGTATTTCAGGGGTTCGCGGGAAGTTTCACACGCGATTTCAGCAGGGTACGTGTATTTCAGGGGTGCGCGGGAAGTTCCACACGCGAATAGCCTAGGCGCGTGTATTTCAGGGGTGCGCGGGAAGTTCCACACGCGAATAGCCTGGGCGCGTGTATTTCAGGGGTGCGCGGGAAGTTCCACACGCGAATAGCCTGGGCGCGTGTATTTCAGGGGTGCGCGGGTAGTTCCACACGCGATTGGCCTGGGTACGTGTGTTTCGGGGTGCGCGGGTAGTTCCACACGCGATTGGCCGGGGTACGTGTGTTCCGGGGTCCCGTGAACTTTCACACGCGATTGGTTGGGATCCACGTGTGTACTGTCATCACGTGCAATGAGGGATACTCCCTCGCACGTCACGTCACAGACGCGCTCACGCGCTGAGGGCCTTTGGTCCAATGAAAATGCGTATGCGTGCAAACGCGCTTACGCGCTAAGGGCCTTTCCTCGAATTACACGCTGACGTGCAGAATTTTCACGTGCCAAATCACTCCGTATCAAGCTGGCCACGCGTAAGCACACGGAAGACCACGCTCCTGCCCAGAAGGCCGAACTACTGCCCCCCAGAGCCCCGAGCACGCTCCCACCTGCCATCTGCTGCTGCCTGACTGCCTGCTGCCCATGTGCCCTGCCATTTGCTGCCTGCACATCAGCCAGGGGTGCTGTTGGTGTGACCACCCCTGCTGGAACCAAAGACTCCCGACTGGGATTCCATCGCTCCACAGCCCAGCCCCAGGACCCAGTTGCCCACCCACTCCTGCCTCTGGGGTTGTCATGTCGGGGCAAACTCCATCTGTGACCACTGACAACCCCCGGCCAGAGAGACAGAGGGGCACCAGCTTCAGTGCCACCGAAGTTGGTGTCCTGGTGGAGCAAGTCCTGGGGCAGTATGATGCCCTCTTCGGAAGTTGCCGCGCCGACAAGGAAGGACGGACTCGGATCTGGACTGACATCGTGACTGCCATCAACGCGGAGGGGGTGGCAGTCCGCGACTTCCAACATGTCAAGAAGCGCTGGGAGGACTTCAGGTCCAGGACCCTGACCAAGGCCCGGCGCCTCTTGAAGGCAGCGGATGCCAAGGGGCGCCGGGGCCACTTGTCGGAAGAACAGATGAGGGTCCTGGAACACATATCCCCAGCGCTCCACGTCCAGGTCCTTGAGAGGCAGACCCGTCTGGAGTCGAGCGGTGAGTGTACATGCATCCTGATTGTGAGCAGTGCGTGTGGTGATTGTTCAGTAGTGTGCAGGTTGCACATCTGTTTGTATGGGGTCGAGTATGGGTGCGGGTGTACAGGGCCGTGGGGCTGACACATGCGAGGGCTGTAATGTGTGAGACATGGATGGTGCCTGTGTGTGTGGGCTTGCATGCCAAATGCAGTTGTGTGGGCACACAAGTTTGTATGAATGTGTATGTGAGTAGACATGTCCGTGATGTCACGCATGTATGTTGTTTTCAGCTGATTGTATCAGCGCTGTGTACATGTGCATGTGTGTGTATTTGACAAGGGTGCAACAGTGATGCAACATGGATGCATGTGACAGCGGTATGTGGAAGCCTGATGGGCAGATGTGACATGGATGCCCGTCTGAACACTGCGACACTTAGCAGAGGTGTACACATGCATGCAAGTGTGGTGGTGTGTGTACATGTGTGGTGCACTTCCTGTGTTGCATGTGATGTCTGGCTCACCTTTGGCTGCTGATGCTGTTGTATGTGTATGGATGGTGTTGGCAGTTGCAACATGGCTGTGGTATGGCTCGTGTGTGCAAGTTGTAATGACATGTGTGTTGGGGATTGTGATGACATGTCAGAGGTTTGCCAATGCCACTCATGTACAACTGTCATGTGTGTATGTGTACATTGTACAGTGCCCTGATGCCTGTGTTTTGTTTCTCCCTGTCTGCAGCGTCAACTGATGAAGAGGGCGGAGAAGGTGCTGTGGAGCACAGCGGCGGGGATCCCACCGCCAGCCGGAGACGCAAGGCCCGGCTCCCCTCCCAGGTTGTCATCTCGTCGGGGAGTGAGGAGTCCGGTGCCGCGTCCCAGGCCGCAGCTGCCGGGGGGAGGTCCAAGAGGCGGAGGTTGCAGTTGGACTCCTCGGCAGCAGAAGGGGCAGCTGGGACCCCACAGGGCCCAACGGGGGAAGATGGCACAGAGTCATCCAGGTTGGTGGGGGGTTTGGTGGAGGAGGAGGCCGTGCAAGCACCGGAGACGGGGTCTGGGGGTGGGGATCCCACTGGTGCTAGTGGTGCAGTGCAGGACCAGGGACAGGAGGCAGCACAGGCCGCCGCGGAGGTGCCTGTGTGCAATCCTGTCCCTGATCCTGTCCCTGCATCATCTTGCACCAGCAGGGATGCCCATGTCCAGACCAGTTTTCAGGCAGGGGATGAGCTGACGTCAACTGGCCTTCCTCTGCCTGCGGACGTGGCTATCCAGGCCCGGGTTGAGCCTGTCCTGGCTGGAGTGGCGTTGCGTCAACGGGCCATGCGAGGTGACCTGCAGTCTTTTCATGAAGAGACTGCAGGTCATCTCGAATGGCTCGTTGACCACGTCAGCCTGCTGGGACAGGTCACCCAGGCCGGATTCCTCCGTCTGATGGGGCTTGCCACGACCCCCTCCTCAGCTGGACCCCCTACGCGCCAGTCGTCCTCTGTGCCATCTTCCCACCCATCAGTCACCTGGGTGCCCTGTGGAGCTGCCTCTGACGGTGCGGCCAGGCTGGTGGAGGAGGCATCCCTGCCACAGTCGGGAGTCGGACGTCCAGCAGGGGTGGCCACGTCAACGACTGCACCCCAGCCGGCGGAGGATGTGCAGGCAGCAGGAGGCAGTGCAGGGGCAGAGGCACAGCAGCAGCAGCACCATGGTGGGAGCCATGAAGGCTCGGGCCTTCGACATCGGAGGGGCAGGCATCGGCCGGAGGGCAGGAGGACCCAGGACAAAAAGTGTCTTCCGTGTGGCAGCGGTTGGGCCACGCCATAGATGCGGAGCGGCAGCGGGCGGAAGAGGCACGGCTCTCAATGGTCAGGGCGGAGAACTCCATGCAGAGGGCCCTGAGGCGGGTCGAGTGCCTCGAGGCAATCCGCAGGGCTTTGGAGGTGGACACGTCGACGGCCCTGCGGACCCTCGGGGCCATGGAGGAGGACCGCCTCCGGGACATTGAGGAGGAGTTCGATGATGCCCTGGCCCGGCACATCCAGAAGTGAGCCGTGGAACTAGCCCGCTGCCCTTGTACATAGTTATGTAGGTAGTGTTAAGTTTCATTTTTGTTTTTATTTCATTTGGACCTTTTGGACATTGGCCACATTTTTGTATATAGTTTTTTTTATTAGTTAGTGTAGTTAGTTAGGTTTCCTTTATTTTGTTGGGATGATGGACCCTGGCTTCTTGGATTGTACATAGTTGTGGACTTGTACATACTTTCTTTTTTAACATTATCCATGGATCAATGGCTTATAATTTTTTTTTCACATTGGATTTTGTTTGGTGGACTTTGACTTTGTACTACATTACTTTGGATTTCTATATTCTTTAATTGTTTTTTTATTTTGAACGGACATGCTTCTTTTCATTTTTTTCCATTCACATTTCTGTTTATTCATTTTTGTTTCTATTCATCTTTCCTTTAATACATTATTTATTTGTTGCACTTCAATGTGTGGTGTCTCATTGTTTTCATGCATTTCATGTTATGTGTTTTGAGAATCACTGACACCCATTGGGTGTATGTGAGGGACATGTGTTTGTTTTGGAACTTGCAATTGGTGTTCTGTGATGTAATTGCAGAATATGAGTGGGTGGATGCAATACTCGGGTGGGTGTTTTGCATTTGGGGGCTGACCATAGAGACCAGGGATCTGGACTGTGATGACATGTTGGGTGGGGAACATGAGTTGGACATGGGTGGGGGCCTGCTGGAGGGTGCCCCTGGATGCTAGGGGGTGGGGGTGCAGGGGGACATGAGTGGGGGCCTGTTTGAGGCTGCCCCTGCACTGCTGGGGGGTGGGGGTGGGGGGAGACATGAGTGGGGGCCTGGTGGAGGGTGCCCCTGGATGCTAGGGGGTGGGGGTGCAGGGGGACATGAGTGGGGGCCTGGTGGAGGGTGCCCCTGGATGCTGGGGGTGGTGGGAGACATGAGTGGGGGCCTGGTGGAGGGTGCCCCTGGATGCTAGGGGGTGGGGGTGCAGGGGGACATGAGTGGGGGCCTGGTGGAGGGTGCCCCTGGATGCTGGGGGGTGGGGGTGGTGGGAGACATGAGTGGGGGCCTGGTGGAGGGTGCCCCTGGATGCTGGGGGGTGGGGGTGGTGGGAGACATGAGTGGGGGCCTGGTGGAGGGTGCCCCTGGATGCTAGGGGGTGGGGGTGCAGGGGGACATGAGTGGGGGCCTGGTGGAGGGTGCCCCTGCACTGCTGGGGGGTGGGGGTGGTGGGAGACATGAGTGGGGGCCTGGTGGAGGGTGCCCCTGGATGCTAGGGGGTGGGGGTGCAGGGGGACATGAGTGGGGGCCTGGTGGAGGGTGCCCCTGCACTGCTGGGGGGTGGGGGTGGGGGGAGACATGGGTGGGGGCCTGCTGGAGGCTGCCCCTGGTGGCTGGGGGTGCAGGGGGACATGCGTTGGTGGGCAGTAGTGCTAGTTGATATGTGGGTTGGCTGGTGGGCATGGCCATGGTGGATGGGGTGCCTGCAGGACATGTGCTGGGTAGGCCCCTGTGGTGTGAGCCACCTGCAGGGGCCGTGGAGGGTGTAGAGGGTACACCTGGGAGGACCCACACGTGCAATTCACGTGTGCTGCTCCCCGCGCACCCCCGGAATACACGTACCCCGCTCAATCGCGTGTGGAACTTCCCGCGCACCCCTGGAATCCACGTACACGGCCAAATCGCGTGTGGTACTTCCCGCACACCCCTGGAATCCACGTACCCGGCCAAATCGCGTGTGGAACTTCCCGCGCACCCCTGGAATCCACGTACCCGGCCAAATCGCGTGTGGAACTTCCCGCGCACCCCCGTAATACACGTACCCCGCTCATTCGCGTGTGTCACTTCCCGCGCACCCCCGAAATACACGTACCCCGCTCAATCGCGTGTGGAACTTCCCGCGCACCCCTGGAATCCACGTACACGGCCAAATCGCGTGTGGAACTTCCCGCACACCCCTGGAATCCACGTACCCGGCCAAATCGCGTGTGGAACTTCCCGCGCACCCCTGGAATCCACGTACCCGGCCAAATCGTGTGTGGAACTTCCCGCGCACCCCCGTAATACACGTACCCCGCTCATTCGCGTGTGTCACTTCCCGTGCACCCCCGAAATACACGTACCCCGCTCAATCGCGTGTGGAACTTCCCGCGCACCCCTGGAATCCACGTACACGGCCAAATCGCGTGTGGAACTTCCCGCGCACCCCTGGAATCCACGTACCCGGCCAAATCGCGTGTGGGACTTCCCGCGCACCCCTGGAATCCACGTGCCCAGCCAAATCGCGTGTGGAACTTCCCGCGCACCCCCGAAATACACGTACCCCGCTCAATCGCGTGTGTCACTTCCCGCGCACCCCTGGAATCCACGTACCCGGCCAAATCGCGTGTGGAACTTCCCGCGCACCCCCGTAATACACGTACCCCGCTCATTCGCGTGTGTCACTTCCCGCGCACCCCCGAAATACACGTACCCCGCTCAATCGCGTGTGGAACTTCCCGCGCACACCCGGAATACACGTACCCCGCTCAATCGCGTATTTTACTTCCCGCGGCGCCACTTTTTTGATGCGCTGGGACTCTACCGCCTGCCTTCGTGTGGCGGACGTGTTTCAGCTTGTGCGCGGCTTTGGCTGTGCGTGGGTTTGCCCTATTCCATTCCATGAATACGTGTGGTTCGTGTGCGTGTGGGCGTTACCTCTGCTTCCGTGCAGTGCATCCCCAGTTACGCCCTTATTTTCGCGTGTTGTTCCCCATTCCGCGCGTTACGCCCCATGTCCCGCCCACTTTCTGCTGTGTGCGCTGAGGTTGTGCGCTTTCACTGTGCGCGTCGCGGACCGTCGCGCACGCCTTTCGCGATGTTGCAGTGACTTGTGCGCCATGCACGGGTTTGGCGCACATCCCGCGGTGAACACGCGCAGGGACTTCTGTTTTTTTCCGCTTGCGCCTGCTTGCGCCTGCTTGCGCCTACTTGCGCGTAGATTTTCGGCGCACGTTTGTTCCATGAATCGGCCCTAGAGTGTGTAAGAGAACAAAACGATTCTACGTGAAAGAAAGACATCCATCACGTGTATCTAAAACATCGACTGTGTCCAGGAGCGTTCAGAACATGCCAAAGAAAACATTCAGAATGTACATTTTCAATAGTAGATATGTCATACAACCAGGATATTTAATATTGCTAAACTGTCACAGCCATGGCTGACTGGCCTTGAATACTACCCCCATGTATCCAAGAAGAGCCTGCCTATCTAATCTTCTGAAAAAAGCTGAAAACGCTACTGTTTAACAAATATGTCTAACTACTTGTACCATCTCTCACACTGTATTGACTGAACTGAAATCTTAACTAGCGCCGTGATACTTCCAGGTTTGGGCGCTATCAACAAGTGTAATAAATAAATACATACATAAATAAACCAGGCTTCTGGTGGACTGTAGTCTGACAAAGCAGGCACAATGATAGGGATGGCAAAGGATGCCCACACAATTTAGTGCTATCAGTGGGATTTCACCAACTTTCCCACTAGAACCTCGAATCACCCACATTTCAGGTGATTCAACCAACACGCACTTCAGAGAAACTGAGTCACCTAAGTTCAACTACATGTCTTATAGGAAGAAAAGTGGTTGGCTCTCCTCTATAGGCGCTGGAAGCTTCTAGACCGGCAGCAGATCTTTGCTAGATGCAGGATTAGAAAATATAGGGGAGGAAAAATAAACTGGAGTGGATGTGAGTAGAAATAAAGATAGGGTGAGGTAATGAACTCCTCAGCTACTGTCAGAGTTACATTTAATGTTTGATTTGTAGCGCTGCGTGACCCATTCAGTTATTTGAAGTGGCACGGCAACGCGCATGCCACCTGAAGGGAGTTTAGGGAGTGGGGACCAGTGAGAGGGAGAACAATTGGGTTACTACAAGTGGCAAATGCATGTGACTCTTGATTTCCTTGAGGGCAGCTTGTGAGAGCACGACACTCTTCTGATTTTGGTGGGAGGGAGCAGCAAAGATTCTGGGATATGGATGATACACCAGTCAGAGTCTGTACCTTCAAGTTAGTGGATATGAGACAAGCTAGCAGAAGACATTTAGGAGGAGGAGCTGGAGATAAAGGACATACCTGGTGGTAGCGTGTGAGAGAGTGTTGGGGAGCAGGGGTGGATGACAGGAGAGTGGAGGCGGGAGAGTTGTCACCCATAGAAACTGGACTGCAGTGGAAATGTAGTGAATTTCAATAGTGTGTGATGAAACTCCATTTTAGAAGTTAGATGTCATCTTGAAAATGAGGCCTTGTTCCAAAGCTATGTCAGTACACTTACCATCCCGCCCGAGGGTTAGAATGATGTGTGTGTGATTTCTGCTCGCAGCACTGGCAACCCTGTAGTAGGTTAATTTCCAAAACTCACACAGTTCTTTATTGTGTCTTATCATTAGTTCAGGAAACCCAGAAGGAGGGTGCCCTCCAAGGCCAAGAGAGGGTCGGAAAGGATCTTTGTGGAGCAAACCCACAAAAAGGGGGGTGAGGGCTTTAGGCCTCACCAGTCCAGATCTTTAAGTTATAGCGGTCCGGGACACTCGAGTCCAGAACACAAACATTTGAGTGCACTAGCCAGGCTAAGACCGCTGGCTATAAAACTGTAACATAGTCAATCGATCAGGAAGGTCAGAGAGCAGGAGCAGGCTGCCCCCACAATTAATGCATGTGATTTGTGCTTCGAGGTGCCAGAGAGAAGGTAATACATTTAAACTGTGGGGGGGGGGGCTGTGTGATTGGAGCGGGGGTTCATGTAGTTCTGAGAAGTTATCACAACATCGAAAGTAGCTGCCTGGCTCGTGTCCTTGGTACCAGGTGTACTGTAGAGCTATGAAATAATTAATTGTGTAACCAAATATCCATTTAGAGTCTTTGTACTTGATGATGGAAGAAGAAGATCCCCACGTGGAAGGAGATGGACAGAAGATGCTTGAACCAATCGCCTGGTGTCCCGTATGGAGCAGGCAGTATGACTATAGGGGTGCACCAACCCGCTACATGGATTTGTAACCTATGTGATGTACGTCACCTTTGACGATGTGTACCTTTAAAATACAATGTTCTTGCTGTTTTTGTCAGAGCGCTCCATGATAGCAAAGTTCTCTTCTGGCACATACTTGTATTTTTGTGAGATTAAAACTTACTCTCCTTGCAAGAGGTGCGCTGGGCCTTTTTCCCCAGTGGGTTGTATTTTTATTTCTGGTGTGGACATTGAGGGGTTACTCTACAAGAGTCACCCTTGCCTGATTTTTGGTGACACACCAATCAGTGTCTCTCTCTTGATGCAAGTGAACAACATACTTCCCGGTGGGTGATACTGGTAAGGAGGAGCTGGGAATTCCTGATGGCAACTTGTGGTAGAGTCACACTCTCCTACTTTTGGTGGAAGGACCACTGGAGATTCAGAAAGTGGGGTGGTGCACCAGTCAGTGTCTATCTCTTAAAGTGAGTCAACAAAAGAGGCATGGGCCAGAAGATGGCACCTGGGAGGAAGATCAGGTGGAGCTGGTAATCTAAAGGAAAGCTTTTGGAAGAGTCTCACTCCTCTTATTCTTATGGGGAGCACCAGATATTTAGGGATGTCGGTGATACACCAGTCAGTGAGTAAGTGAAATATCAGCACCCAAATGAGCCAGAGGAACTGTGGGACATGCTGCTCATTGCCTTTTCACTTCACCATTAACACACTTGCTGCACACAATATTTGTGCCTTAATTAGATATGGTCACTGATGAAGGTATCATCCAACCCACAAATGACGAACACATAACATGTCCCATCGGAGTACATGCACAGCCCAGGAGCACTCCCTCAACTGCAATAAGCAGTTGAGGGAGAACTTAGGGTTTCACTGGGTTGGCTTGTTGTCCAAGACTTTGTCATCTGTCAGTTTTTGTTATGAGAAAAATATAAGATGAACAACTGAAAGCACTCGGAGTGCAAAATAAGAGAAACCTGTGGACTGGCCAAATTAGGACATTGGCAGCCCCTCTTTGAATACATTTAGCTCCAGAAATTCATTAAAAAACAATGTAACAACCATTGATTGTGATGCAACTAATAATCCCCATAAACACAGTATGGGCGTGCAAAGCTTTTTTACATGAGCGTTTTTGCAGCCTTCATGGCTGTGGAAAGCTTCACTTGTATTTTTTCTGCCAACAATGACAGCAATGTTCTTTTGCCTGCCCCATTCATTTATTGGATAACATTTCCTGCTAATACTCTTAACAGCTAAAATCATTGCACACTTTGATTTGTGTAAAATAGTTCATCAAAATATATTTGTGCTGAATATTTACCATAAAACTGTAGAAATATGGTTACATTTGCTGATGCTTACTCATACATTGTGCACATGACTCTGTGGGTACATTTATGGCCCTATGCAGAAATTCCCTTCAAACAAAAACTGCATTGAAATAAAGCCACTAAAATGTCTGTGCTTTTCTTTTCCTGGCACACGTGTGGCGAGCATTGAACACTGCCACCCAAAGAATGACTCTGCATTTGCTTTACTTTCAAGTTGAATCATCAGAAAAAGACCTGCATTCAGAACAGCTCTACATTTGCTGTTCTGTCCTATAAATCCTAAAGTTGCGCACAACATTAATGACGGCCCTGCATTTTCTTTCTTTCATCTAAAACACCACCAAGTTGGGCGCTCCATTGAAACATACCCCTGCATGCTTTATTTCTTCTTATTGCCAAAGATTTGGGCAATACCTCCCAAGAACGGCATATCTACCGAGAACTCGCATATGGTGCAGAGATGTCTGCTTTTCACTCAACACAGCTTGTTGTTTCCTTTTGATGCGAACCATTGCACTCAAATTCAGTAAATGAAAGAAGTAAAGTGGCGTGTCTTTTCCATGTCAATATCAAAGAAATCCTGTGCAGTATCCTTTTGTGTCCATAAACCAACAGCATATGCAAAACAGTCAAACCCGTTTTTGCAGAAACCACATTTGTAAACTTAAAATGAACACACGTGTGAATCTGCTCTTTTGAACATAAGTAAAATGCTGTTTAAAAGTTAATGTCAAATGACAGCTTTTGCTCGCACAGAAATGTGATTGAATATGTGGGTGGGATTTGGTTAAATAATGTACATTATATTTTCCCCCCAAAAAAATCAGAAACCTCTATGTCACGGCTTCAGTTTCCAGGCTCAGGAGTGGCATGAACCAACCTACCCCTCCAGGGTCTTGCGCCTGCAAGTTAGACTTACACAAGCTTCCGTGACCCGGGCGGGGAAAGAGGGTTAGGATCTCGATGGTTGGATAGGTTCAGTAGCAAGGGTAACCGGTGAGAGGACTAGGAAAGGGGAGGTGGTTAGGGAAGGGGACATAGGATAACACAATGCAACAGTTGCGTATTCACACACATTCACAATATACACAATTTCCCCCCACACCCCACAACAAGGGCTATAACCAGAAAGAGACTTATCTCAGGGGGTGAGTGCTGGCCTCCTGCCTGCGCACTCTCAGGTCCAGAATCCGGAGCAGTGTTATTGCTGAAAAGAGAGTGGGAATTACCATCTGCGTGTTACATCACACACCAAACGTTACATTCACTCACTCTTGCACTAGAGGTTAATGCACCCTTAACGTCCTCGAGTAGTTAAGTACATGCAGCTGTTAACGTTCCCCTTTACGAGCGGATTACAGCCACGCGTGGCTCCACGTCCGTTATTGCCCAAATGTAATGCTAACGTTCCCCCTTTACGAGCGGATTACAGCCGCACGTGGCTCCGCCTCCGTTATTGCCCAAAAGTGTAATTGCCACTAAAGGCTCCTGCGTAGCAACAACTCGTGTTGTATGTCACACTGAATTAAGTTGTAGCCTCACAGGTAGCCGCGTAATCATGAACGGCTGTTAGTGGGTTAAACATGCTTGACTACGCGCTGCGCGTTTCCTATAATTTGTGCGTAGGTCAGATTGCAGACACTATGGCGTTAGTATTCAAGGCTTTTCACTTAGCTTGCTGGAGCAGGGGGGGAACATGGAAAGTTGGGCGGAGCCCCCCTGCACGTGCCCCTGACCGCAGTTGCTTGTGGAATCCTCTGACTCTCTACGGTTCAACAAAGCGCTGCATGTCTTCCCCCAAATCTGCTTACACTGCCTGTGGCTTGCAGTACTTATCTGAAGGACTTGAGGGGCCCAGGTGGAGGATGAGTGGGGCGTGGCCCCTCGTGTGCTTCCCCTTGCTCGGAGCTCCGGAGAACACGTCTTCTCTGGTTGCTGTCCTGAGCACAAGCCCCGTGCTCTCGATGAACTTGTGCGCATTCGCGCGCGTGCCCTGCCCGATGTGGGCTGCAATATGTAGTTCTTGGCCCGGGGGTGCTTGGAAGATGTAGTTCGTGAGCTGTTTTTCCTGCAGAAAGGACATAATAGTCTTTTGTACAGCAGTATTCTGTTTTTAAAAGCATGTGTCTTCCTGGTGCTAGTTGTCAATAGTTTCTGGGCCCTTCCCAGCACCGGATTACTATGTTTGTCATCGTGGCCCATGACACTCTAAAACTGGGTTTTGGCTCAGGCACTGAATTCAATGGCCAGCCCTGCCTCCCACTGAAACAAGTCACATCCATAAGTGAACCGGCCCACAATGACATATGAAAAGTCTGAAAGTGTGAGGATTCACTACCCTGCTAGACTAGCAGGCAGCCTGGGAAGACGGAACAATGGAAACCAGTATGGCTGGTGCACGACCAAGAGGTGCGATTTCCTCCAATAGCCACTCTGACGGAGGAACCGTCAAACTTCAAAGGGTATCATAAAAGTCCTTTGTTGTGAGCCAAGCCTGGCAGGGACAGTTTGCTGTGATGGTCTGTAGCACCGCCCACACATGTGACAAATCCACCCCATTGACATTAAAGAACACCTGTATTTTAAAACATTTTTCCCAGCACCCTGAATAAGTAATAATTTTGTAGTAGGCCAGTTTTCCATGTGATTTGTAGGTGAATGTAAAGAGACCAAGTACATGTTTCTACCACTTGGTGAACTGAAATGGCCATGAAAGATGCATTTCGGGGTGAATTATAAAATCGGACAAATATGAAACTAGGTGGCATGATGCAAATTGTCACTGGGATTACGTGTAGACATTGGCAGAATTTTAAATATTATCCATTTCATAAAAGTCGGCGATCGGATTGTCCAATTACCTGTGACTTAGTGAATCTGCATATTTACTTCTCATGGCGGTGGCTAGTATACGTTTGAAGTTTTGATCTTTAACTCATTTTTGATCAAAAATAGACTGGAGAAACAAAGAAAGGTCATAAATGCAAACACACACATGATGTAATTTCCCCAGAACCAATCGGCCCAGGGGAAGGGGATAACACTGGTCAGCTGCCATATCCCAGGAGAGGGATAATTCCAGGGTACTCGCCAGATTGTAAATTCGATGATGTCATTTTGGCTATATAAGGGGGAGACAGAGAAAAACAAGGACTCTCAAAACTCAAGACTTACTCGAGAATCAAAATCCATTCAAGATCCAGGAAGCCAGATACATCCATCCAGGCAGATCCATCCATTTATACAGATCCAGGGAGAAAGGGGAGGAGGCAGCTGATCCCACCCTAGAGAGTGAAGTGACCAGACCTTGACTGGCTGTCCAGCATGCCATCAGGAGAGTCCAGTGACCAGATCCCTTGGCCCAGCTGTCCCAGTGACCAGATCCCTTGGCCTGTCCAGAGACCTTGCTGGCTTCCCAGAATCCCAAACTCAAGCTTACATTGTAGGGAGCACATAACCCCAGTTCCCCAAACTGCATAACCCACTCTTTTGACCCTTGCATCTCTTTAAAATCACATTGTAATCCCAAATTGCCAGTATAATCCGTTCACCTTTCCATAGACGAATCTGTATTAGCCTGTGTATGTTAGAGCATCCCTTTTCATAAATCTTTCAAAAGTCTGTATAAATCCCTAGCATTATTTGCAAGTCAATCAATTAATTCCCCCATAAATAGATTCACAGTGAGTTGTATTTGCATTTGTATTTATTGTGTTTATATAGCGCTTTAATCCAAAGTGCTTTACATTATAACAACAAGGTACATAAAAATGTATAACTTTAGAAGCAATGTACAAACATGAATCAAGCCAATAAAACAGTAAGTAGAGCAATTAATCTGTGAGGGTAAGAGGGAAAGAGGGGGTGAGGAAGGGAAATGAGGAAGGAACAGAAAGGGCATTAAGCTGAAGATGCAAGGAGGGTAAGGGGAAAAGGTGCGGGTAGGTAGAGGTGCATAGGGGAATATGTGAGGGAAAGGAGAGAGAAATGGGAGAAGGTAAGGGTATCAGGGTGGGGGATGGAGAAGGAGAGATTTCAGGGAAGTACGGAAGGAGGAAAAGGTAGGTTTGGAGCGGATAGAGAGAGGTAGGGAGTTCCATTGCAGGGGGGCTAGGAGCTGAAATGAGCAGAAATGGGAGGAGGCACATGGGGAAAGAGGGACAGTGAGAAGGAAGAGATCAGCAGAATGAAGGGAACGGGAAGGGGTGTAGAAATAGAGGAGAGAGGAGAGATAAGGGGGAGCAAGATCATGGAGAGATTTAAAGACAAGACAGAGGAAATTAAATTTAAGTTAGGAGTGAAAGGGAAGCCAACCAAGGTAAGAAAGTGAAGAGGAAATGGAGTTGTGAGGGGCAAGGAGACAGAGGGTACGGACCACTGAGTGGTAGAGGGATTTGAGGGGGGCGAGATGTGATGCAGGCAGTCCAAAAAGTATAGAGGAGCAATAGAAGAGACGGGAGAAAATAAGGAAGGAGATTAAAAGTTTAGTGGCATGGAAGGTGAGAGAGGAGCAGATTTTGCGAATTTTTAAAAGGTGGTAGCGACAGGCGCGAGAGGTAAGGAAAATATGGTGGGAAAAGGAGAGGGAGGAATCAAAGTGAATGCCTAGATTGTGAACGTGGGCAGAAATCAGAGGGGGGGTGAAAGAAAGGTGGAGGAGAGGGTGGGGGAAAGTTTCTTCAGAATAGGTATAATAGTGGGTGACATTGGTTGATATGAGTTGGTTGACATTCGAAATCAACCACCTCATGTCAAGTGCCTTTCTTTAATAATTATAGCCATTAAAATATAGTCTCCACAAGACAAGCCTTCGTCTAACCAGAACCAAATTTCCCAGTATTTTGTGTGCTTTCCAACCTATCCCGAGTTGCATTTGTCCCATAGAAAACCCCAAACTGTAGTCCCTTTAAGAGTAACCCCTTTCTACCAGAATCTCATCTGTTACGTGCCCCTACTCTTGTCCTGAAAGTCGATTTTCGATTTTGGCAGCTAAGCCCTTTCCGTGGCTGCCGGTCATCCCAAGTCCCGTGTAGAAATGAATTTCCATTCTGCTGTGTTTTCTTTTGCATTTGTTTTTCCCAAAATCGACTTTCTTACCTTGTGTTCATGTTGTCTTGATGCCCTGCTTAGTAGTGTGTAAGCTTCCTTATCTTTTAAGTGTAGCAACACACATTTCTGTCCTAGCTATCGCACCGCGGTTGCAAACTGCTGTGGGAGTAATAAGTGAAATCCGACTATGCCATTTTGCTCATAAATAAGGTTTTAATTTTCTTTTCTGGACTCCCATCTTGGGGTTGTGGGCTGAATCCTAAATCTGATTTTTTCCTCTGCATACTGACTGCTTGCCACTGCCTTTCATCCACAAAGAATTTAGTTAGCAGATGTTTGGAGGAGTGTGTTGCAAGGGCAGTGCTTAACATGAATGACATCTGGTTCTTTTAAAAAAGATTTCTCTTTTGTTTGCTATAAAATGTTTCTGTATAATGTGTTAGGAGTTTGAATTAACTGCATTGTGGGGATTTTTGCATTTATATTGCCACCACAATAGTGGTTGCTGCCCAATTGTTTGATTTTGCTTGATTTTCAATTTGACCATAAAATTAATAGACATCATATTGTTACACAATGGCCTGGTTCCTGGTCTATTGCGACACAGAGTGTTTGTTAAGGTGGGTGCGAGACGAGTTGGGTGCCTACTCAAATAAAGAACCCGTGTTTGACTAAAGATAAAAAGCTTTTTCATTGTGCACCACAATCATTGTCAGTGGAAGGAGTCCCTGACAGGAGTGTGCTGTGATATAAAAGCGTTACAACATAGGCAGATGCAGATGTTTCTGTTTTCAGTAAAAAAAACATGTGACTTTCAGATCTTTGTTCTCGCTTGGTGACTGTTCCTTACAATTTGGTTATTTTAGTTTGAAAGATGGCCTCTGCTAGTAGCACATCAGTTAGAGAGAGCAAGAGGTGCCTTACCTAATAAGCTAAATCTTACGTTGATTGCCACAGATGCTGGAGTTTAGTGTGAAGGCATACGTCCAATCAGTAATAAAGACAACGCGAGAGAAGGTGATCGCACACATGGAGGTTATAACTGAACCAAAACACTCCCCCCGCCCCCAAGAGTTGGATCATTGTTGGGACAATAGGGCCTCATTACCACTGTGCCGGTCCGGAAACAAAGGTGCCGGTAAGCCTACCAGCACTGGTGTTTCTGGACCGGCACAGTAGAGCTCTGCGGGCAGGTGCCAACACGCCCACCAGGCTCAGATCTGGCGGGCGGGATGGCAACCGCTCACAAAGTTCCCACGAGAGCAACGGCACTAGTGTTAACAGTGCCGGTGCACCTGTGTCCCCATTCCCATGGGTTCCTATGGGAATCCATGGGAATGTGGACTAACAAAATTGCTGGTGCCTGACTTCCCGCCCACCAGACTTGGAATCGCCTAATGGCACCGGGAAGTCAGGCGCGGGGTAATTCATTACGGATCTGGCGGCTACCTGCCGGTTTTACCAGCACGGTTACTGCCGGACCCGAAATGAGGCCCAATATGTTTCTCCGGGACCCAGACATGCTTGCAAACCTGCATTTGGTGCCACATGCCATGAAGCCCAAGGCAGCAATATCAGAAGGAGGTGGAGGTAAGTGAGACAAGGTGTATTGGGATATCTATATCTCAAACAAAGTTTCGTTGCTTTTAACTTACTTAAAAACATGTATTTCTAAAAAACTCATCACGACAAATGCAAAAAATTAAACTAAGAACTCTTGAAAGTCAAAGCTCTAACCACTAAACTCTAAACTGCACTCTTCTTAATCATACTACACCATACTAATCCTAACTATATCATACTATACTATGCTGGCTGTGCTATACCATGCTATATTACATTGTATATTAAATTAATTATTATATTACTTTCCTCAGCGGGAAATCAGCAGGAGCCGCTGCTGGGAATTGTGGTAGAGGAAGTTTGCACTGGACTGAGATCTGGACTGAGATCTGTACCCTGGGAATAGACGACAGCCTGCACAGAACCCCGCCACACGTGCACCAACACCAACCCAGCAAGCGACTGCAAACACTGGCGGACCTGTCAGGGACTGTGGAACAGTATACATAGGAAATTAAAACATTTCCAAATTTACTGGATCAGGTGGAGGGCATGACGAAGGCTAGACTGGGCCTTAGACCGGGATGGCCTTTTGTAGTGCTCTTTCTAATAGTCTGTAAAATTATGTTTATATGGAAAGAACGATACCAGAAAACATTCCACTTGTGAATAATTTCTCGCTTAAAATAGAATGAATGTAACCCATCAGAGTTGTCATCACTAAAGACAAAGACCCTTTTCAACATAATGTTTTGTAACACCCCTAGCAATGTACAAACAAAGGAAATTGTGCAATTGGCACAGTCACCAGTTGTTTACGTACTTAGGTCTCCTTTCCCGGTCCGAGAAAGCTAATGTGGCCAGAGAATAGTGAAACAGAGTGTAACATTGGGACTAGGAGCCGCAGCCCGTACTCTTAAACAGTGCACACACATGTTTAAATAATCCGATATCAAGAGCATGTGCTTGGGAATGTTTCCTTGACAGTATATTTATTTAATAGGTATTTTTTGTATTGTGTTTTTGTTGTTGTTTTGTAATGCACCGAATTACAAGGCAGTTTTCTCAAAGTGCAACTCCAGGAATATAACTTGTGTTAAAAATAAATAAATAAATAAAAGACTGGTTAAAGCTGTGTTGTGGTTAAGTGTGTCCGAGAAACCGTCTTTGAAATTCAGTGTAGGTTAATGGAACCGTATCGTTGCAGCTAAAAAGAAATAAAAACTGGTTATGGTTCCCAAAGGAATAATACCTTGGCCAACACCATGGTGTTCTGAAGACGTCTCACATTGTGCTCATTGCCATAAAGAGGTACTTGACAATATTCTTTTTAGTCAATTTGGGCTTTGCTTTGTATGAGTCCTCAAATGGAAATAAAAGTGTCCGGATTAAGACTAGTTTAGCTTAGTTAAGTTTATTCCTCGTGCCCTGCAGGACCTCTTTGTAGGTACATACCATTTTGGATGGCATAAGTGGCGTTATGAGGCCAATGGTGGTGTCCGATTTATGGTTCCTGCCACCATTTCTCAAGTTCTTCCTAGGCACCAATAGTATCAACTGATGTTCTCATAGTTACCTTTCTGTTGGCATCCCCAGGTACTTCCGAGCCACCAATTGCAATCTCTAGTTGTGTCAGCGCTGCAATGTTTGAAGCCATGGTGAGGCGACATATTGATTGGGGCAATGTACCAGGCACCAGGCTACTCTTATTCACAAAGTGCAGAATGCATAGGCATGGTGGCTGTCCTTTTTCCAGGGTTACACTGTGGCGTAAAAAGCCGACCCAGGGTTCAGATCGGGTGTTAACGCCATTATCACCCCAGGTTACCAAAACGTCAACCAAGGGTGCTAAAAAAGAAATGTTTTTTGTTCCCTCAGCATCCTGTTGCAAAACCTTTACCAACATGACCGCCAAGGAAAGAGAAGGTGGGTCTCAGTACGGAGCCCCTCTTACCTTTCCAAGGCGGCCGTTCTGAGCAGAGAGGAAGGTGCGGATGCGGCGGCAAGTGCTGCTGCAGCCGCAATAAAGAAAGCTTGGGAGTTAGGGGGGAATTCAAAATATTAAAAAAAGGAATGAAGGGGGGTGGGGGAAGATGGCGGTGGGATGGCTGGCCATCAGGTGGCTTGGAATGCGGGCCTACACTGGTGGTTCAAGCCCACGATCCTAGCCACCTGATTGGCTGGCTCCCCCCTACCAGGTGCTAATGTTGTAACATGGCTGGGCCTACAGTAATGCTAAGTGGGTACTTTGCCAAGGGTATTGACTTGGGTGATGCATCATGCCCCACACACCTCCTAGATGCATGTTGTGCCCACTCTACATGGCCTCTGCTCATACCTAAGATCCATTTTGTCTGTTGCAGCCCTTTTCTTCTGGCCCTGATACCTGTATGCCACTTGATGTGCATCAAGGTATGGCTGCAGTGGCAGTGGCGCATTTCTCCTATTTCACCCAGACAGTCCAAAACCACCTGAAGCAATAATAAGGAATTGCCTGGGGCCATGCGTAGGAAACACATTTCAGTGGGCTTGACACTCCCAAGCTACCCTCTGTGCACACTATGAATGCCCTGTGCAAATTCCCAGTACCGGGCTCCCTCAAACCTTCTGCTTGGGCTACTGACATCAATTAGGGTCATGCACAGTAACCATTTTGTCTGGGTTACACCCATATCCCCTGTACCTCCGGGCATCTGGAAGTGGTCACTAGACGTGGCCTGCAGCCATGCACGGAGGCCAAGTTCCCAGGGGCCAATCATTGACCGTTACCCAAGGACCCCCAAGCCTACCTCTGTGGCTGCTGGACATAGCCTGTGGCATCCAAAGTGACCTCTGTGCGCTTTAAATGCACTTTGACAAAAAAATGACTTTCTGCCATTTCCTAGGTGCCGAGTGGTCATGAAGGGTCTGTGTCTGTGGCGCCCCAATGGGTATGAAAGGTCCATGGGCTATCACTAGCCCTATGCACCCCGTCAGCCACTCAAGCATGGCCAAATGCTGGATCCTAGGCTAAGTAGCAACAGAGATTGGCTTGGGCCAGAATGGGCATGCCAGTTACCCCCTGTTAAGATGGATTTCTAGAATCTGGCCTGGTGGAAAGATTTTAAGAGCCCACCTAGTTATAGTGAACAGGGGAACTCTGAGAGGTTAGCCAAAACCCAATCAATGTAGCAATGGAGAGGAGTAAAGGCTGTTCTCTGGAGAATGTGAGTGGGCTCAGGACTCCATAATGAGCCCACACAGTGAAGCACACAGTCATTCAATTTAGAAATGTAATCACAAAAATACACATTTTATTCTAGGACCAAAACACACACTAGAACATGAAACAAGCTGTGATAATATTGCACAACACTCAATAATAAACATGTATACAGTCACCATAGGTTCTAATATGCATTACATTACTTATAGTAATAAAATAACAATTTTTTTGATGTATAAGCGCCTTACAAATGCCCAATAAATAAAATAATAGAATAAATAAATAAATAAAAGTAAGTGATGCAGTAAGATGGAACCAAGTGACAAGAAATATACCCTAGCTTCAGAAGACCAATCCCTATGAAGAGTGCAGACGTGTGCCCAAAAGTTACAATGCTTCACCCCAGAATGTATCTGATGCAGGTAAAGTAATTGTGTTGGTGAAATATTAAAAAGAAGAGATGCAACAAAGTTAGAGGTAAGTAAAGATGTCTTCTTATCTTTCAGGTTGCACTGCTCAGCTGCCATGACCACAAATCAGTGGAATAGAAGGAAACAAAGAGACCTGTTCTCAATGTTATCCCATGGAGGACACAGGCAGATAAATGCTTTTTGAATTTCCCACGAGGACTAGATGGGTTGAATGGAGTCGCTGGATGTAGGTTTTCCCTCTGCTGATTCCGGTAAATGGTGCCCAGGAGCTGCGCGTGCAAGGATTCTTCCGGTCAGATCCAGGAGTAGAGTGCGACCCCCGGACGATGGAGAAATGCAGAAGATGAAATGGGGCAGGTAAATGCACAGGTAATACCCACAGCCCCTACGCAGATGAATATGCAATTACCGATTACAATCCCTGCCCCTCACCAGTATCCTCCAGGTGAGAAAATAAATCAGCTGAGAAAGCCCTATTATCCCAAGAGCCTACGAGAGGAAGACAAACCCAACTAAGATCAGGAATTTGTCATTATGAATGGAATAGATGGTGAAACAAATAGGGTGACAGGTAGTTGTTATTATATGTATGCTTAGATATAGAGTGTAACTAGATGATTATACATATACACGTAGCAGACATATAGACATGAAGAGCACATAGACATGAAGGACATGTGCATGCAGACAAGAAGAACTTACACAAATATATGTGCAACCGCAGATAACCATGACAAGTACGATAGACAAAACACAACATGAGAAAGAATGAACCAAAGTGCAGCAATCTTCCTAAATGTAGAAACAGCAGCAGGCTTATTAGCATGGAGTACGAATATTCAAAAGGCTGAATCAATAGAAACACAGATTTGTGCACAACTCAGACAGTAGCTGGTAACAAATGCCAAGGTTAGAGTGAAATAAGGGAGGATTGGGACGGTGGAACAAAGGCACACGATAACGGTTCCCAAGATACAAGCAGCATACTCCCAGATTAATTAAGGTTTCAGAAAGGCACAAACAACATTTGATAGTTAGGTGCAGTAGAGCAGTAAGCCAAAAGACTCTGTGAAGTGTAACCGAAGTGTGTCCCCAGTGGCAAGAGAAAACACGACACACACACGAATATTAGCTAATCCTCAGTAGAGTGTAATTCAATAACTACAAGCCCATTTTAACTGCTGGGACTGCTACAGCATCCAATACATCACTACTTAGGGGCAAAGGAACAACCCTAGACTCATGTTGATCTAGCAATTTCTCTATCAGATCAGCTTTGATACCAGAGGATGGCAATCTTCTGTCTACACACAACCTTTTTGAATTGTTTAAATGTTCTACTTTGAGAGCTCAAAGAGTAGACATGATGAATGTCTCTAGATTTAAAAAGAGTAGGCAACTGTTACATCAACTACCAACTTCAAATCACAGTGTTCTGTGTAAATAGAATTACAGTAATTTATATCTGTCCTTTGGCCACGCTGCTCACACCATAACTTTTAGTCATAAAGCAACCACCAACAAGCTGCCAGCTGAGGCTGTGTCTATTGGCTACTTTTTCCAGGCCCATGGCCTAAGTATGTATATATTCTAAGTGAATGACCAGTGTCCACTCTGCCTGACAAATGGCAATTCACCAATGGCCTGGGCAACCCCAGTGGCCATGGCAGGTCAATGAGCTTCTACTATCCCTGCAGACATGAGGTCTGTTGATTCCAGCTGGGTTCATGCATTTTAGCATTTTAGAGCAGTTCAGAATGTTCTGGGGTTAGAAGTGAGTGAAAAAGTCAACCTTTTTTTTAAAACCTCCTGTTTTTACAACTTATTTGTTCATTGGATGCTTTGTCAGACTCCTTAGATTTTGGAAATAACTGGTGGATTTCTATATTAATGCTGTTTTACACTGCAAGCATAATATCCAATTAGCCAACATTTGTTTTTGTGAGATAAACTTAACCATGTTAGCTCTATGGTCCTTTAATCAACAATGTTGTCACCAGTTATGTGTCCTAAAGTAACCAAAACTCAGCCACTACCATTTACTGCACATGACACAAGATAAGGCATCACAAATATCATCTATGACATCAATGAGCACATCACTTAGATGGCAACACAATCCGAACACAAACCACAAAAACTATACCACTATGCAAGCAATGAATATGCTGTAATGTGCCCTGCGAGTTCTTTTTTATTAACTATCATATATACATCGCCATGTCATGCCATGTTCTTTCTGTGGCTATGCCCCTTACAATGTGGTGATAGAGCGGTTTGCTGCCAGACAAAATTACCAGCCCCTGACTTCCCGGTAAGACTGGGGTATTACGACACCGGCGTCCGGGAAGTCAGGCGACGGTCATTTTCTAAGTCTCCATTCACATGGGAATGGAGACCACGGAAGCACCAGCACTGTTAACAATGGTGCCGGTGCTTACATGGAACTCTGCGGGCGGGTGCCGTTCTGCCCGCCAGGTCTGACCCGCACGCAGAGTTGTACTGTTGTAGGCTTACCGGCACCTGTGTTTCCAGACCGGCACAGTTATAATGAGGCCCAATGTCACATACTTTTACATGCACTCAAGTAATGCAAATATGGCTTGTGCCATTAAAGATATTAACTGAAAAGCATTTGGCTAAGTTGATGTTATTTTAATGGAATCAAGATCAAATGTAACTGAAAAGGAGAATATTTATTGTAAATCACTTCATAATGAAAGTATCTATGGACAGACACCATTGGCTCTTCATCACAAGTAAACATGGTTCAAATTAGACCTTTTCCTATTTTATGAGCAGCAATGACATTATATAAACTTAAAATCTGTGAAATGTAAGTCACCTGAACCACCTGTAAATGCAGAAACAGCCATTTGTCAAACTCTAAGTAAAATAAGACTACTATAATGGTTTATTTATAACGTGCTTAATACCCAGATGTTTCCTAAGCACGGTCCCCGTCATCGAACCGGTGTTGCTGTGTGTCGGCTTGCTTCCAAGACGGGTGCGTTGCCCCTGAGCTATCTTCCCAAGACACCATTCAGATACCATTAACACATTACTTACATATATGCATAGATATAAGCAGAGCAGCTGTATTTAGCAAAGACAATAGGCCCTGTTTCTTAAACTTCAAAAATAAAAGTCAATGCAACCTTCATATTGGAAGTCCAGCCCAAAGCATACTCATGTGCTTTTTTAGATAATTTGAAAGAGAACTATTTCATAGATTGATGTTCAGTTTTCACTCTGTGAGGGGGTCTTGTTTGTAGCTGCACATCCCCTAATGAAAGATTAACAGTTTATGGAACAATAGAGAAAGGAAGCAGGACCTATTACCAGAGCCAGAGGTGAGGTTGTCCGCGGACTGCCATTATAAAGCCTCTCTCTTTAACGTGAGTGCAGTTTTGGTTTTATCATGTGGGTACTAGGTGCAAATGCATTTTAAATACATTCTGCCTCATCATGAGTTTGGCGGTAACCCTTAAATGCAGCGGTAACGCTATTACCACTGCATTTAAAGGTCTGCCAAATCACAGGCTTGGAGGATTTACCCCCAGCTCTGAGCTGGGAGCAGATCCGCTGTGATTTTGATGATTTTTGGTGCTATCAGCCCCGGCGGTAATACCGCCAGCGGTAATAGTGCTGAACATTCCCCATTGGGGCCAATGGGGAATGGGACACTCCTGAATGGGGCCAATGGGGAATGAGGACTTACCATTTCACCAAACCCGTGATCCGGCGCTAACAGCACTGGGGGGTTTGTCGGTATGATAGCCCCAGAGGTAATACGTCGGGTTTAGCGGCCAACTCATGATGAGGCCAATTGTCTGCTATTGTTAGTCCTGAGTATGTAAATAGAATTTTACTGTTGTTTTTATCCTTATCGGACGCCGCCGGTGCTATCTAATCCTCTTTTTATTGCTGGAGTGGGCAGTCTTCTGCCTCACTCCCAGCTGCATCCGGCCTCTTCAGTTCTGTGGGACTCAGTCTCACTAGAGCTAGAGGTGAGGGTGTCCTCAGACTGCCATTATAAAGCCTCTCTCTTTAACGTGACTGCAGTTTTTAGTTTTATCGTGTGGGTACTAGGTGAAAATGCATTTTAAATACATTGGGCCTAATTACGAGTTTGGAGGCAGCCATGCCCTTAACAAGGGCATGCCTGCCTCCAGACTCGGGTCCGGGTCCCTCAAAAGGGGTCTTACCGGGACATTCCGACCTTGGAGGGCCCGGTAAATCCCTTTTGCGGAACCTGGATCCGGTACATTCCCATTCCCATTTGAGCACCCATAGGGCTCAATGGGAATGGAGAGGATGCTAACAACGGGCCCGTTAATGACGGGCCCGTTGTTAACATCCTGGACTGCTAGCGGGTCCCGCTAAGGATGCCTGGTCTGACCAGACGTCCTCAGCGGGACCCGCTGCAGACCTCGTAAAAGGGCAGACCGGAATGAACGGTGCCGGTCCTTTACTGCCACCGTTCAATCCGCGGCCGCCTGCCTCGTAATGAGGCCCATCGTCTGCTATCGATAGTACTGAGTATATAAATAGAATTTTACTGTTGTTTTTATCCTTATTGGACCCCGCCGGTGAGGTCTAGTCCTCTTTTTATTGCTGGAGTGGGCGGTCTTCTGCCTCATTCACTCCCAGCTGCATCTGGCCTCTTATGTGCTGTGGGACTTAGCCGCGCAGTGGGCACACCGTCAGCACGCCAAAGGCACACTTAAGGCAAGCATGCCTCTGCCCGTCCGTGCTCAAACTGAGCAGGACATGCAGCCCCCAGTTGGAAAGCCACTGGAAGCTGCTAATTTGGAGCGCAATATCTTGGTGTCATTAGCTCCGGGCAACAGCAGGTGGCCCAATGGCTTTGTAAAATGTCCTATTAATCCTAAAGCTAATGTGATTGAGCTTCAGTGTGGGTTACTTAATACTCGTTCTTTAGTAGCACACTCCATGGCATGCCATGATTTGGTGACTGACTATAGACTTGAGCTTTTGTTTCTTACTGAAACTTGGTTGAATGAGGCTACTGGCCCTGCTTTTCTCCAGTCTCTCCCCCTGAACTATGAACTGGTGCATGTCGACCAATAGGTCACCCATCCGGGTGGTGGTCTGGCCATTATTTACAACACCACCCATAAAGTTACTTACTCTGTTCCTAAACATACCCTAAAAATTGAATGCTTGGATGCCTGTGTTTATGTCTCTCCCACATTTACACTCACAGTGCTGGTGATATACTGGCCCCCTGGTGTCGACAGTGTGTTTTGTGCCTTCATTGGTATTGGAACTTCAGACTCAACCCCCGACTTACTGATTGTGGGTGATTTCGATCTTCCCATTAACCATTCTGCTAGTGGTCAGGTGGCTAATGTTCTGGCCTTGATGATGGATTTAGGTCTTCATCAGAGGGTGACTGAACAGACCCAACAGCAGGGTAATATCTTGGACCTGGTTTTTGCACCTGAGAATTCTATTATCTTATCCTCTCCTAGTCCTGTTATTTGGTCCGACCACTGTCGGGTACCATTTGTGATCCCTCAAGAGGCTCACATTCCCCTGCGGGCTAAACCTGCCATTTTGAAACACAGTTGACATAGGGTGTCTAACCCTGAGCTAACTAACGCACTGTTAGCTCATTGTGGCCAGGCAGCGCTGTGTTCTCTCTGAAAATTGGAGGCCTCTTTTACAGCTACTGCTGACTGTCTGGTGCCACTTAGATTATATAAGCAGAGAAGCCGTTCCTCTGAGCCTTGGAACTCCGAGGAGCTCAGAGGAGACAAGTTGCGCTGTAGACAGGCAGAGAGAAAGTGGCAGGCAAGTTACTCTGTTGAGGCCAACACTGCTTTCCGCCATACCCTCACTGCCTATCATAAGGCGGTTATTAACGCAAAAAATACTTTTTTTGGTTTCAAGGTGGAAGGAGCTCCTAGTCAGACTAAGGCTCTTTTGGAGCTTGTTCAATCTCTCTCTACTCCTGCAAAAGGGCGTGCACAGGTGCGTCTGTCACAGTCCTTTTGTGATTCACTTTCTTCCTTCTTTGTGACAAAAATCTTGTCAATTTGTGATAATATTAATAATGGAATACCACAGCGGCCTGCTGCTGTAGCCGCCATTGAGAAGTCCGAGGAGTCCTTGATAAATGGGACCTGGTCCATGTTTTCCATCTTTTTGGATGGAGACATTCTTGCTGCAATCCAACATCTGAAATCAGCCTCCCCTGCGGACACCATCCCTTTGGCTCTCCTGAAGGAACATTTGGGTGCTCTAATTGCTTATTTTACTGCTGCAGTTAATGCATCTTTAACTGACGGTGTAATTCTTCCTCCACTCAAGCACGCTCTAGTGATCCCTTTATTGAAAAAGCCCTCCCTTGACCCGGAGGTGCCGACTAATTACCATCCTATTTCATTTCTGCCCTTTTCTATGAAACTGCTGGAAGCCCGGTTTTATCCTCTGTTGTCCACTTTCCTGGAATTTTCTTCTTATTTTGACTAATTTCAATCGGGTTTCCGGCCAGGAAGGGGAACTGAATCTGTCCTTAATCCGGTACTTGATGATCTGGCCCACGGTGTCAGAGCAGTTGTGCTATTAGATCTGTCGACTGCGTTTGACACAGTCGATCATCTTACCCTGATCTCCAGACTGTCTGTTGCCGGCTTGTCCTGCAAAGTAATTGACTGGTTCATTGCCATCCTGGCCGACTGCTCCCAGTCGGTCTCTCTCCCCCCTTTTTGTTCTAGTCCGGTTTCAATCTTCTGTGGTGTATAGCAGGGGTCTGCCCTGTCACCTATTTTGTTCAACATTTATATCAGGCCTCTGCTGTCTCTTATTCTGTCCCATGGCTTCCGATTCGAATACTACGCCAACGATACACAAATTCTGGTCTGCTTGGACTTGAATCAATCTGATATGGCCAGTCACCTTAGGAAGTGTCTCGAGTTTGTGGGGGCATGGATGACATCTAACTGGCTGAAATTAAATGGCAGAAAGACTGAGGTGTTGGTTGTGGTACCACCTCTCCTATTATAACATATTACAGAACATATTACAGGGCAGACCGACTCCAAAACATGGTGCCATATGATGATACATAAATGGAGTTTGCTAGGTGTTTAATCTCAAACATAGGAAGAAGGGGTCTGTTTAGGAATACAGAGAGGGCCCATAGGACAGGAGAGAAATAGATTTGATACCAACTGGATATAGCTGATGGGGAAATGTGTTTTAAAAATACTTTTTCCAGAATGGATTGCATTTAGAGGATGTTCCCAAAAGCAGGATCAGTTTACCTTAAAGGGATCTTAGAAGCATGTGCACAGATTAGTGGAAAAAGCCTATCTGATGGTGCTGACTAAGGTGATTTGATGTCCCTCCCTGTCCTTGGTCTTTGGAAGACAAACAAAAACTAAGTACCTATGAACCCAGAATATTTAGAATTTTTTCTTTTTTGAATTAACCTATTTATTGCATTTGAAACAAAGAAAACAAGAACAGAAATTTGACCAAAGACAAGTTACAGTGTGGGCCAACACGCCCCATAACGGTCTTGGATGACAGCAACCATTCTTTACATTGTTTGTCTTTGGCAAATAACCCCAAAATTCCCCCTAAACCCCAACCCCATGGCATCCCCCCTCCACTGAAGACAACCCCTCTGCCCACTTCATGAGTCCCACAGCCAACAGAAGAAATATCATGTAAATTCAAAAAACAAAATAATCAACAGTGGGAGTGGAAAAATTCCTAAAAGAACAAACAGGGATATACCTCTCAAGTGAGTCCACAAGCAATCATTCACCAACACATACCATACACATACCATACACATACCATACACCTTGATATGTGTGGTCTAAATAAACATATCAGCCATATTCCAAAACTTGTCAGCCCGTGTGGGGCCCACAGTCCTTCAAAAACAAATCAGATCAGCTGAGCAGATTCTGGACAGTAGCGTACGGCATTGCTGATGTAAGGGCGGGCTTTGCTTTTTCAGTTCAGTAGGATGGTCTTGTGGGTGGTGAACAGAACAATGTGAATCAGCCTGTGTGTCAGTGCAACCCTGTGCCAATTGTCAAGGCCATGGCCATTCAGCATCGCCACCTGTATCGGTTCAACCAATGTACCATGTATCCCCTGGAGCTATTGGGTGACCTTGGACCATAGTGGTTCAATTCGAGGGCAGTGCCAAAACATATGTTCAATAGTCCCAATTCTGCAACATCCATGCCAGCCCTCGGTCGGGCTCTTAATGCCCATACTGTACAGCCTGTAATAGGCCATACGTATAGGTATAAATTGGATCTCCCTCTGGCAAAGATTGAAGTACACTTGGGTAATCATGGATAAGTCGTATACGTCTCCCACCATTATCTCCACCCAAGGTCCTTGCTCCAAATGTCCACAATGGTCAGGTTCCTTTCATAGTTATTGTGCATAGTGAAAGGTACCCCAACTTACAGGGGTACCCCGTAGGAATACGGGTACCCCTGGTCACGCTTACACCAGATTGAAGTTCACCCCTCTAGGGAATTAAAGGAATAGTGTGCTCAAAAATATAATTGTCCCGAGTGTTAAGGGTATGTATTTTTAAACATACGTTTAACGATCGTACAAACATTTCCTATGCACTTTACCTTAGTTATCCTCACTTTTATACATGCCAAATCAGGCAGCAGGGCACAGCCATCTTGTGCTAATCTTATCTGTTGCTGCATCGCCCTAAGGTGAACTGCCCTGGCGGCACTAAATCATATCCCCCGCCCCTGAGGCTGACATCACTAGATGCGTACAGCCCATTTCACAACGCCAATGCATGTCTCGTGTAAACATTCCCTGCGCTTCAGCTAATGACATCTCTCCATGGAAATGGCAGCATGCCTCTTTCCTCAATAAGTATAAACAGACCGCTTCTCATCAGACAACATCAAAATTGCTTTTCCAATCATTTCGCTGTCTTTTTTTGTGTGTATCCTGTGGCTCGTTTCTGCTCTGTTCAGCTATCTTCGTTGCTCGTAGCCCGTGCAAACAGATACTAGTACTATCATTACTATCTATTTTAATTTTGTTGCATAATGGCAACAGTACAGCCCTACAAGTACGAGCCGGAGTATTCCGAGGTCGAATTACTCGAAAGAGAAAGATGCGGAAATGACAAGGCTTCGGATGACAGTTGGGAGGGCGAATCACCAGATCAAGAGCCTGAGCCTAGTCGCATGGACAAAGTCTCCACCTGGTGTACCTGCACTCAGTGCAAGGTAATGCCAACTGAGGAGGAAAACTGCTGCTGCCGAGAAAACTCTGGATGCTTGTCCTACATATCGGAAGACGAGACACGGCCGCAATGCCTTACTGAGATGCATGACTTCGGGCGGCCTGCCTCACACAGTCCGTGTTGAGGATTATGATGGTGCTTGTGCATGAACATCGCACAACAGTTCGCCCTTGCAATCCAAGTAACGAGTAAGTGTACTCTACATGTGATGTCACTAAGGCCACTAACATTTTATGTTTGTCTCCTATATTGTTGCAACTTTGATCTATCACTGGCAAATGAATGTAGTCTTGCAATTCTGTACATCACTCGCGATTTGGGGAAATCATAGTGGTCATCTTATGTTTCTTTCACGTACAACCAAGAAACAATATTTCTTTGTTTCTCAAATGTAATGGAATGCATAGTTCTTTACTTTTATAATGTGTCTACACTTTAAAGCCCAACTTGATTGATCCGTAAAGTAACATTTGTACTGGCAAGAATGCCATCGGATACAAGATTTCATTTTCAACTGAGGTTTGATACACTTATCTTGTTTATTTAAATACAGTTTGCATCTTTCTCTTCCACAAGTAGTACAGGCTGGTGGCCTATCGTTCGTTTACATGGTGGCTTCATGGGAGGCTTGGACACTGCGTTCAACGAGTAATACCCACCTGTGTCATTGGTGCCATTAGAGACACATTCCCCAGTGACAGCAGTCAACATAGGGGATTTTCCCACACTGTGCTGCAACCCGAAGTACATAATGTGTAGTACATTTGTGCCATCAACATCAGCAACAAAATAAAATACAACTGAACTTTTATGAATGGTTGTTTCAATTTTTCAGTGAATCAAGGACAGCTCACTTGTCCTGGCAGGGATGCCTGGGTGGGAACGGCCAAGTGCCAAACACCATGTACACTGCAAAGGTATCTTAAGTGCAGGGGCCATTGTTCACATGCCTTACCCAGACCCAGTGCTCCAGGCTGGCTCCCCTGAAGCAGGCCGCGCCCCTGCAATCCACATAAGTGTGTCTCCAATCATCAGTGTTCCGGCCCTTTCCTGCATGCCTCTTGGCTGTCCGTCCCCCCTACCCTATCAATGGCAGTTCCCACATGTGTCCGTGCACTCCCAAGGAGGCTGGCAGGGTGGGAAAGGCCAAGGTGCCAAACACCATGTACACTTCAAACGTATCTTACGTGCAGGGGCCATTTTTCACAAGCCTTACCCAGACCCAGTGTCTCCAGGCTGGCTCCCCTGAAGCAGGCCATGCCCCTGTAATCCACATAAGTGTGTCTCCAATCAACAGTATTCCGGCCCTTTCCTGCATGCTTCTTGGCTGTCCGCCCCCCACCCTATCAATGGCAGTTCACACCTGTGTCCGTGCACTCCCAAGGGGGCTGGCAGTGTGGGAACGGCCAAGGTGCCAAACAACATATACACTTCAAAGGTATCTTTCGCTCAGGGGCCATTGTTCACATGCCATCCCCATACCCAGTGTCTCCAGGCTGGCTCCCCTGAAGCAGGCCACGCCCTTGCAATCCACATATGTGTGTCTCCAATCAGCAGTGTTCCGGCCCTTTCCTGCATGCCTCTTGGCTGTCCACCCCCCCTACCCTATCAATGGCAGTTCACACCTGTGTCCGTGCACTCCCAAGGGGGCTGGCAGGGTGAGAACGGCCAAGCTGTCAAACAACATGAACACTTCAAAGGTATCTTCTGCACAGCGGACATTGTACACATGGCCTAGCCAGACCCAGTGTCTCCAAGCAGGCTCCCCTTGAAGCAGGCCGTGCCCATGCTATCCACAGAAGACCACGCCATATACATGTCACTCATTCACACACACACCCACTTTTCAAATTCTTTATAAACCCCCTTGATATTTATCATGAGAACATCTGTGAGCACTGCAAGTCTACTTGTGATAGTGCTACCTGAGAACATCTGTGATCACTGAAAATCAACTCGTCATCGTGCTACCTGTGAACATCTCTGAGCAGTGGAAGTCAACTCGTGATCGTGCTACCTGTTCTCCTGCAACTAACTACCCTCATTGCCATTACCATTGACTTCTGTTTTTTTTCTTCAGTTCTCGATGCATAGCAATTGTCATCAGTGTCAATTGGGATAGAATTGCATCTTTTGCGGACCGTGTCTATAAGCATGTTTCCTTTTGATGCATGAAAGCACATTCAATAGACGAATAACACGTTACGATTTCCGTCACATCAATCAATTCTGTATGAAAGTTATCATAGTGTATAGTCACAACACAGGTTTTTCCTATGTGACCAAAAGAAACATTGCATAGAAAAATGTATGATATAATGCCATCTTTCTCAAGCATTCATGCCGCATAATTTTTTAATGATGTGGATTTTTTTTTTTACAGATTATTGAACAATGCATGTTTGTATGGTTTACGGTTGCTGTTCTAAGACCCATAACAAACTAAAGGGCAAAATAATGCATATATTCCAAAGGAATATAGATCTGATAAGAGAATCGGTCAGATATTGCGGATTTGCACCAGATGAGGTTGAAAGACGAGCCCAGGAAGTCTTGGGGGACTTGTTGAGGGGAGATCGATTCCGCATTTGCAGCCTGCACTTTACCACGAATATGTACGGCGAATCGCAGTACACAAAGAAGCATTGACTCAGAACGTCTCGTAAATTGCTTCTAAATGCAATTCCAACTCTATTAATGCACATGCTGCCTCAGGTGAGTCACGGTTCATGAATTAGCTGTAGGCCTTGGGGTACTGAAAAAGTAACTACATGGACGGATTGGTGTTTTTGGTTTAAATGTTTCTTACAAAACTTTGCATATTTACCTGTTTGGATTGCTTTACAACTATACCCCATTTTGCTATACATCTGTCCCTGGTTTTAGGAGCATCATAGAAAACGATTTATGGACACAGAAAACTATGCTATAGTGTCCTTGGAAATAAGCATAATCTTTTCGTAATTGAATGCTTTACATGTCAATTTATTTAGGTTAGCAGATTGACTGATGCACAGACTATTATTAGTGATGACATCACCGACACGTCCAGTATACCAATGGTGAGCCATACAGACTTGCTGAAGGTCATATTCTTCAGAGTTGGATCTTCCCACATTTCTAATTCAAATATAATTTTCCCTTTACAACTCTGTGACAATGCACTGAAATTGAAGGAGCAAGATTCTGCCTCCATTTCTTTCCCAGAGTCAAAAACAACTTCAAGTGCCTATCAGGTAGTTTTATTTCGCTATTCAAATCCGGAAATGTATTATGCCTGGAATTTTAGCTAATATGAAATAGTTTACGTATCCTGTCCTTTGTTTACCTAATGTTTCATTTATGGGCTTTTATTGATATGTACCATTGTTTCCATCCCATTGTGTCTGTTCAATTTCACTTTTTTCATCCATACTAAAACAAGTACTATGTTACAGGGTCATGCTGGTACTTCGACTACAATTACATGACCCTTTGAAACTGGTCCAGAGCATAAGGTATGCGTACTGATAGTTCCCCTGAATGAAAGTATATTCTACATATTTTCAAACGTTTACCATTTCATTTTCAACGTTACAATTTCGACCCTAATGCCGAATACAATTCAAAATGCATGAGTGCAACATTACAATCATTGGGTTTTGCACTGTGATCTCTGATCAAGTACACTAGCCATCAATCATGTGAAATTCGAAATGTATATGTTGACTAAATGACATACACAGTGTACGAGGGTATATATGTAAGCCATGTGTGCGAGGAAAGAAGGCGATTTCAAATAGGATTGACTTTTTTAATGAATATTCTATTCAAGGGGAGCATACAAGATCAGGAAATAAAAGAGGAGGCAGGTGGATTCGAGGTGGCGAACACGGTTTCACAGAAAATCAAGGAAGCAAGGGTAAATAACAAAAAAGATTTCATTACAAAAAGTGTTTTGGGCTCGTGTCTTCTGTTGGGTGTCCTGACCCACGTTTAAGCTATCATGCCACAACATTTGGTGCTGTGGGCTTAGAAAATTCAAGATGGCGGAAAACCCACATGTGCGCCGAAATCCAGGAAAGCTGCGCAGTTTGTGCGCACACCAAAATGGTTGCCTCACTTGCCACCCACCAGTGCGAGAATGAAAGGCCGGGTTGCCATGAGGGAAATGGGTTGCCAAAGGAAAAACAGTAGCGCCGGTTAGCTTCAAAGCGCTTTAAAACCACCATTGGACTACCCGCACAGTAGTCTGAAACCATTGGGAATGGAAATGCTGATTGCCAAATGCAACCTAGAATTGTGGGGAATTCATTTCTTAAATCCCAAAAATGGGTGCAGTACCAGTACTCACCACTATCCAAAAGCCGGCGTTTTAAAACCACTCTGTTTCCCTGAAGGCAAGTCAAAATGCCTATTTTCAAACATTGCAATATGTGCAAAATATTTACTGAACACCAGCAGACATTTGGCAGAATGGAGTTTTGTGTGCCTACAAAATCTGGGAAATGAAGATCATAAGACAAGGTTTATAACAAGACTGGCTGAGCTGTGGATTGCAGCAGTTTAAGTTGCACTGGATTTAAAGACACTAAAATCGAAAATGTTTAGATTAAATGAGTGACCTATGTTTGGTATCACATGCCTTTGTAACTGTTGAAATGTCATAGTTTTGCACTTAGAATCAGCATCCTAGCTGCATGTGTAAAATTGCAAGTTAAGTTAAAAAGCAACCAAAAACCTGCCAGTTAGCTGAAGGTCTGGCTTAAGGAACTTGATTTTGCTTGGCAGCTACCCCCATCAGGAGTGAAACTTGAGTCACCACTGTGTTCCCAGGCCAACCTTCCTTTTGCTGCCCACACTAAGGATATGCCATCTATCTGATAATTGAATTACCTGTGCTCTGCAGGAGAGTGAACAAAGCCCTCTTCACTCAGGCAAAGGTTTTATTACGCAGTCGTAAAATGTAGCTTCCTCTTGGCAGGAGCTGGGAGGGGCACTGCCTGTGAGAGCAAGCTGGCTTGGCAGAACTGGATTAACCAGTATTTCTACCTTGTGCTGAGAGAAAACCACACCCCTTTGTAGCCAGAATATTGTTTAGAAAAAGATTAATAACTCATGGTGCGGACATGTGAAAATTTTATAAATGATACCATAATTCTTGTGATTTTTCTGCCCACAGTTTAAGAGGTTTTTAGAACCGGTGGTATGTACAGGGGGGTGTCAGCGGAAAAGTGGATATTACTCTAAATGTGTGCATGTTAAAAATCTGAAACTTCATCAGTTAATGTCCCTACTCCCTGCGCACATGTATGTAAAGTTGGGTCCATGTCAGAAATTGAAAAATCAGTTAAAAAGTCAATTATGTACCATCTCTGAATGCAAGCTCCTAGAAAGAGCAGATTTGGACAGAGACATGGCTAAATTCAGCCACACCATGTATATGTAATTTCAAGCAACTGTGTAACTGTGAAATATGTCTTTTATTATCAAATATAGAATGTGTGCAATCTGACAAGGGAGTGCCCTCTTGGCAAGCCATAAAATGACATCACTCTGACTCACAGTTCATTCCCCAATCAAGGGGAGGAATGAAAGCTGGACCAATGACAAGTGAGAGGGGCAAGTCTAGTGATGCAACACACACACCCACTCTCAAAAACACATAAAAGCAGAGAGTCAGGACAGATAGGGACCTTCAATTCCATTTGCTGCAACGCACTCTGCCGGACCATACAACATCCAGAGATCCAAACTTCAAATTCATCAACCTCCAGAAAGCCAAACTAGAGACTTCAATCTATCCAGAGCAGAGAGAAAGCAGTGCTGTGCCCAGAGAGAGACCAGAGCCCAGTCCAAAACCCTGACCAGATCCGTGATGAGGCCCATTTCACTCAAGAATATAGTGTGAGTACCTAGAAAACTGTGCAGAACCAATCTCCTAGTTAAAATAATATAATTCAATCTATTTAATCTAAGTAGAACTGCCTCCTAACTGTCACCTGTCATTTGTAAAGCTGTCACTTGTCATTTCCTAGTTGCAAGCTGCACTTGTCTTTTTGAACTTTAAAATTTCAAATCTGAAAAACGACCTTCACTAAATCGCTCATATCTCCGCAACCGTTTGTGCTAGAGACTTGCAGTAACTTTCATTTGAAAGCTTAGAATCTTAGCTTTGAATCGCACCAAGAACCACATTCCTACCCCTTATAGTTTTACCGCAATCGCGGAACACGCATTCGCGAATTTTACCGCGATTTGCAAATTTCTTCACATGTAAAAACTGCTGCTGCTTGCCTTCCATTTGCCAGAAATTCGTTTAACCTGCTAACTATCCCTGCATCATTGCTAGTGTGAGCCTGGACTAATATTGACTAGATACCACTCACCCTGAACCTCTGAAAGGGAATTAAAAGCATTTCCAGCATATTTCTCATCCATTGCTAGCACATATCAAAGCATTTGCCTGTGTTTTAAACTTCTGTTGTCTAAGCTTGCTGGGGTGAACTGAATTACAGTTGATTGCATTTCTGAGAACTGTGTGCTTCCTTCCATTTCCTTGCCTTGCATCAAGGGGGGAAGGGGATTGCCAGAGAAAAGTGATTACATTGTTTGGTTGAAATCATATTGAGTATTTTCTGTACTGCATTCATTGAATATTGCATCCACCTGAGCTTACATAAAGCATCCTCTACCACATCATACTTTTGTTCCTATTTACCAGTGTGCTACCTTATCCATTTCATGTCAACTCATTAGTGATTATAAGAAGTGTGCTAGTGCCAGATTCTCCGTTGTTGATCTTTATCATATCAGATTAAGTGTGCTATTCAATTATTAATTTATTATAAAGTGTGATATATATATATATTTTAAATTATCAAATAAACCTTTTAAACTTGCAAAACAGAACTACTTCTTGGCTCAGTGGGGTCAGGGGGATTCCAAGAGAGGGGTGTTATATAGGGGTAGTCATCCGGAACGCATGAACTGGACATAAAGATATATCAATAAGGGTTTTCATTCAGTATTCTAGACTAGGCGTTAACTTAGCTGTAGTGCTGAATTGAATCCTCTTACAAATTGGGGGCTCGAGCCGAGACGTTGGGTTAGATTTACCACTTGTGCAGCTTAATACAGTGTGCTAACTGACGGGATACATACATCCGGTCGGATCACCACGCTGCATTACGCTGTGAAGCATTCCTCAAAAGGGACACTCCAAGAAAAGTTCTGTTCTGCAAAAATAAAATACTAACTTCTCTAAGTCAGGACAGAGACCAATCTCTAGAATGACGACCTTAGTAGACATGAAAATAGCCAGAGAGCACCTCTTGCATAAGCTATTTGTGAGAGGTGAATGGACCGAACAGGGCCAGGATGTGTGGTTGCAGGCCATCACACAACAGGTCACTGAAACATGGTCAGATATATATAGAGATCAGGGTCCCTTACATGTGGCCCTGAGTGAACTATATATGGCTCCTAAAGCCAAAGAGGAACACAATAAGATTGCCAGGATAGCAGCATACCTGTACCTATATATGGGAGACATGCAGGATAGATGTGCTGAAAGCCAAAATCTGGCAAATAGGCAACAGATGGCATTACAGAAGGCCCAATCTGATCTGGACTCTTCTGAGCAGAGGCTGCAGAGGAGCCAGGAGTCAGAAGATGATAGTAGGCAGCACATCATTAAAATAAAGAAGGATATGGATGTGCTGCAACAGGAAAAGGTAGAACAGAATACCAGATTTCTGGCCTTGCAGAAGGAATACCAAGAAGGTTTGGACTCCCTACTGCAAAACCAGAAAAAGCTGGAGCAACAACTGGACTTCAACAGGGTATGTGCTGAGCAGGTAGTCACCCTGCAAGGCCACCTAGATAGAGAGAAGGCAGAGAGCAACAAACTAATTCTGAAAGACCTGGATACCCAGGCAGAGTTTGATCAGGAGCGCCAGAATGCTGGTGCCTTCCAAAGGCAAAGGGACGACCTGACAGCACAGATGCAGGCTCTCAGTCAGGAAAGGGATACCTTAGGCCAGGAAGTCTGCCATTTAAAAAGAAAAATGGAAGAAAATCACCTGGCCCACCAGGGACTGGGTGACCTCCAAAAAGAACACCAGAACTTGCTAGAGCACACCAGGAGGGTGGAGGATGCTCTAGCAAGAAAGGAGCAGGCCAATAGGGACACAGCTCAGGAGGTAACCCTCCTGCAGCAAAGACTGGCCCAGTTCTCCAGGACCAACCAGGAAGCACAGAGGGAAAATGAGGCCCTCTGTCAACACAATGATAGGCTCCAACAACAGGTAGCGATGCAGGAGAGACTGATAGAGTCGAGTAAGGCCTTAACAGAGGAACTGAAAGCACAAATGCAGGCTCTTGCATTGCAACAGGGAGCAGGGGCGGATAGAGATGAGGTCCGCTGGGAAAGAGAGACTCCTGACCATAACCGCAGGAGCCCTAACACCAGGGGCCTTCATCTCCCCCAGTCCCTGGACTCTACCACCCCCATGTCCCCTGGCGCACATGAGCACAGGGCCGCAGGGATGGCAGATTACTATCCAGCTAGGAGTATGGGGCTCATAGGCCAGTACCACTCAGGAATGGAGGGGTGGGCATCCGGGTATGGGCACCCAAGTACAGTACAGTTCAATGGGGAACCCCAGGAGAGTAGGCCCATTAAGGGCATCCTGAAAACCTCTGCCCAGTTAGGTCAGTGGAGGGGGTACCCATCAAATCCTGGCAGCAAGGAGGAATCTGAAGACTCCTCTGAACTGCGCAGGACACAGGAGACCAGGTCCCCACATTCTGCCAGCCATTCCCAGGCTCGCAGAATCCGGGAAAACCTGGAAGAACAGACGGGAACCTCTGGGAGCAGTGCCTCTGAGTCCGAGGAAGAATGGACAAGGGTTACCCGAACCAAAAAGGCCAATAAGGCAAAAAGGGCCTTGCTTAAGGACCCCTTAAAGCAGATTAAGGCGATCAGGAGCGTCATCACGCCTTACCATAAGAACGCTAAGTATTCTGTTTGGGAGCACTTAGAGTTGTTTGAACAAATGATGGAGACTTTCCATTTGAAGGACAGCCAAAGCTGTATTCAATATGTAAAGTGGACATTCTCCCCGGAATACTCCAGTTTCTTTGCGGGGCTGGAGGACCAAAATCATTTAAGATGGTCCACATATAAGGCGGCCATCCTGAAACATTTTTCTGTTCACAGAAATCCTCAAGAGGCTCGCAAGGCAGCCTACAATTTGCAATGTGGGGAGGATCAGGCCCCACAAGAATTTGTGCAGGAGTTAAAGCGTGCTTTTGCACAGACCACAAGAAGGGTGCGCACGGATAGCAGGGAATTTATAAATACGTTTTTCCATGCCTTGCCCACATATATCATGACCCAGCTCGTGAGGGATTTTCACGAGAAAAGATCTTTAGACTGGGTCATTGAACAGGCTACCCGGATCTATGAGGTGCAGAAACCGATAGATAGCAAAAGTAATGCCCAGAAAAACCCCAAAGCCAACAGCACCCCTGCTGCTGCCAAGGTGGCAGAGGTAAAGGTCACCCCCGTTTTGGATTTGGAGATGGGGGGGCCTAAAAACCTGCCTGCACCTAATAATGCTAGGCCCAGGAGGTCCTCGGGTCAGTCACAGACAGGGAGCCAAGGAGGCAGCCCCACAAATGGGGTCCCTCGCTCTCCTGATTATGTAAGTCCCCTTTACAAGGGAAATCGACCCATCCTGGGTTATGTGTGGACTCCTCCAGCCCAAGGGGGGGGATCCAGAAAAGCACCTAACCCAGGGAACTTCCCTCCAAACTTCCCACAGGAGGGCAGAAATTTACCAAACCCTGGGCAGAACTTTTTCCCCAGATATCCACCCGACTTTCAGCCCCAAAACCATCCATCCTTCTTTCCCCAATTCCCTGAGCCCAGACCACTGAATCCGGGAGAGGGGAGGCCAAGGGTGGAGGGGTACCCAAATCTTCCCAACCCGGGGTATTACCAGAGGAGGGACAGCTACCCTTCCCGGGATCAGCCCAGGGGAGAAAACAGGGCCCCGTATCAGCCTGAGCGGGTTTCCCAGTTAGAGCGCCAGGTTCAAAACATGGCGCGGGACCTGGGTCACATACTGAGGGCTCAGCAGAACCCTCAGATGGGCGTGCCGGCGCAGAACGCACCCAACTCTGGACCTGGTGCTCCAGAACAATGACGGGGGCAGCACCCCGATAACTCACCGGTTCCCAGGGAGGAGGCACAAAGGGAAGGGGGGTGTAAAGCCTTGGAGGAAGCTTCCTTCCTCACTTGTAAACAGCCCCTGGAAACCCAGGAACCGGAAGCAAAATCTCTTGCCCCTGAAAGTCTGCCTCCTAAGGAGCAGAGGGGGGGTAGGAGAAACAAAAGACCCAAACAGACTCAATTTGAGGAGGAGGTACAGATCTTCCAATTTGAGGGAGAGGGATCCTCAGAGGATCCTGGTAAAAGGATCTTCTCCTTCAGAGAGGGGGGAACTCCTCCCAAAGAAAAATGGGTCCCTAGGGTTGCAAATCCAGACTGGGGAGATGTGGAGACTGAGCTACCGCCGCCCACCATCTCATCCCAGAACCAACCGCAAAAAAATCCCCTGGTTCAAACCCACCCTGGGGACTGCCTCCAAAAAGGGGGGGGCGGCCCAGAACCGGAACCAGGGGAACCCACAATGGCTCTGATCTCCAGTTGCCAACTTTTTCTTTCAGATTCCCAAGACTCTCCACAGAATTCTGCCCAAATCTCTTCGCTAGCGATGTCCAAAACCAGAAAGTTAGCCCACCAGTTGTCCAAAAATGTGCATTATCTGTGCCCCCTTGAGGAGAAGGAGGGAAGATATTATGCCCCGGTACAAGTACAGGGGCAGGGTACAATCTCGGCACTGGTGGACACTGGATCTCAAGCTACCCTTCTGTCCAGAAGGGCCTTTGACGAACTGAATGCAGGAAGGGGAGAGAATTACCAAATTCCTCTCACCTCTCTTCCGGGACAACTGCAGAACTTTGACGGGAAGGAAATTCCCGTTGAGGGGACCGCAGATTTGGACATAAAAATTGGGCGACACAAGTTGAAACACCCGGTCATAGTTGTGACCCCAGAGGGCACCCCTTGTTTACTAGGGAATGACCTCCTGAGAAGGTTGTCACCCCTAATAGATTGCGTAAACAAGGTCCTCTGGACCCAGACTAGCCGACCCATAAAATTAAAACAGAGTGTCAACCATGTTAGTTTAAACGGCACCTGCCACATGGTTGAACAAAAATCTGACCAAGTAGAATTTCACTTCCAGAATAGCCAAATTCCAGAAGTGACAGTAATAGCAGTAGGACAAGAGACTGGTGGTGGAGGGTCCTCTCTATTTCTGAAAATCAACCTTCCTTCCAGTCTAAAGTGGTACTCCACGCTGGAAGGAAACACTCTGAAATTCTATACCAATCCACAATCTGAAACTCCCAATCCTATAGTCCAGAAAGATGTGAAATCAGCTCAGAGCCTGGCTGATATTCAGTAAATTGGAGAGCAGTTGTTCATCCCTGTTCAGTTAAATGATGGGAAGGACTCTGTTCTCGCTCGAGTGTGTGTGAACAACGGTAAGAGCTTCATCAGCGAAGCCATGTTTCGCCAACTCCCAAAAGATCCAGCCATTCCCACCGTCAAACTGATAGACAAATGGGAAATGGACCTGGAAGCACCTAATTCCAAACATCTCCTGCCAAGCAGGTGTATGCTCAAAATCTCCATTGGCAACAAGAGCATAGTCCACAATTGTTGGGTCGTGCGAGACGTCCCTGCCGCCTTTTACTTAGGCAGTGACATTCTCAATCGCTTTGCCATTAGTTTGGACCTAATAAACTTCAAAGCTTGGTCCCGATTAGCGGATAATCCCATGGGCTTTGATGATCCAGAAAAAGCATTTAGGTCAGCTCAATTGCTACCTTATGCAGTTGAAATTCAGGTTAAAGAGGAAGTCACCATCCCAGAAAGGACCCGACAATTCTCCCTGGAAGTGAAAGTTAAAAGGGGACAAGAGTTGAAAAACCCTGATGCTTACATACATCTAAATGCTTCTCTGCAACAGCAAGGGTTGGGGGTAAACCCAACTCCATTAGTCAACATAGAACATGACACCATTCCAATAGAGGTGGATAACAGCGACTTAAAGAGTATTACTCTAGCCGCAGGCACCATTATTGGAATGGCGGTTGATGACCGACATTTCTCCATTGATCTTAGAAATGAACTGTTAGGACCAATCCCCAAGGACTGTTTTGACAGTGACAGTGAGGACAATACAACACCAGACAGGATTTTCACCCGGAATGGGGGGAACTTCCTGGTGTACACTTCCTGCCCTTATGGTAAGGAAGATGTGACGTGTGACTTCAGGAGGGATGAGGTGATTTTCCAAGTCCATGAGGGCTGCCTTTCCCACCTGAAGCCTCCGGTCCAAATCAGCACTCTGACCAGGGACTTCTCCACCCAGCTGGAGGAGGCCGCGGAGATAGCCAAACCAGAAGTCTTTCCAGGCTTCAGGCAGATGGTGGAAGAGAGAGTCAACCTAGCTGATGCCTGTGTGACTCTGGAACAAAAGCAAAAGTTGAAACAAGTTTTCTTGGATTTCCAAGATCTCTTTGCGGTAGACTCATATGACTGTGGTCGCACTGACATCCACACAACAACAATCCCCACAGACCCTGGCATGACTCCTGTGTTTGTGAAGCAATATCGCTTGCCTCTCGCATCAATGGAGTCCCTTACTGAAATAATTAAGAACCTTGAGTCCCGGGGAATAATCCGTCCAGTCCACAGCACCTTCAATAATCCGGTGCTGGGGATATTGAAGCCAAACGGCCAGTGGAGACTCTGCGCCGACCTCAGGGAGCTCAACAAATGGGTCCATACTTCCCGATGGCCTCTGCCCTACATTGACCAAGGGCTGGCCCAGATCCAGGGGTCACAGGTATTCACTGCAATAGACCTGACCAATGGATACTGGACCGTGCCTGTCAGCAGGGAGGACCAATACAAACTGGCTTTTACCTTTGGGGGCCAGCAGTACACATGGACCCGGACTCCCTTCGGATACCTCAACTCCGGCAATGAATTCAACATTTTCCTACATAAGGCCATGCCCGACCTGGGTGCGAGGGGTAACCTGGCTTATGTAGATGATGTCCTCATCAAAAGTTCATCTGTGGAGGAACACATAGCGGAGATCCGTTATGTTCTGACACAGTTGAGGGCCGCCGGAGCAAAACTTTCCTTTCAGAAAGCACAGTGGTGTAGAACCCGTGTTAATTTCTTGGGGCATGAGATTACTCCTCAGGGCCTCTGTCCCCAGGAAAAGAAAGTGGAAGCACTTCAGAAACTGAAAGACCCCACAACTCTGCGGGAACTAAGGAGCCTCCTTGGACTGACTAATTACAGCAGAAAGTTCATTGAGGGCTACGCAGAGATCACCAGACCCCTGATTCATCTCCTGAAGGGGGGGGTCAAGTGGGAATGGGGTCCAGAACAATACGAGGCAGTAAGACAACTCAAGAGAAGCCTCTCACAAGCGCCTTGCCTAGCTTACCCTGTCAGAAATAAGGAGTTCTTCCTGGAGACGGGGTTCTCTAATACGTGCTTGACGGCAGTATTATACCAAAAGCATGACAAGGTCAATAAAGTAATCTCCTATGCGAGCAAAACTTTATCCTCTGTGGAGGAAAAATTCAACGATTGTGAGAAGGCACTCCTGGCAACGGTGTGGGCATTGAAGAATTACCGCCCGTTTATCCAGGGGGAACACATCATAGTGGAGACTCCACACCAGCCTCTGCAATATCTCCAAAGTGACAGAATCCGGGCCGGAAATGTGAGTAATTCCTGAATTACTTCCTGGATTCTGTCAATGCAAGGCTTTCCTGTGGAGGTCAGATATGGCCAAAACAAGAAGAGTCCCCTCGGGCAAGGTCTGGCAGACTTGCATGATTGTGCCAGAGAAAACTGTCTCGAGGACGAAAGTCTAAAAATCAAGGACAACATGGAGGCATACCTTAATTCCCCCCACAAAGTCTTTGAAGAAGACAAGTGTGAGGGAATGCCCACTGTCTATGTGGATGGATGCTCTTACCATGTTGACAACAACGGGGAGAAAGAACTGGTGGCCGGCGTGGGGAATGCATGGGTGAATGAGTCCCCAGAACCTTCCGCTGGATACAAAATTGGTCCCCGAAGTAGTCAGGTGGCAGAATTGATGGCTGTGCATCAGGCCATCCTCACTGCTGTCCAGCATCAACTCCACAAACTGGTCATAATCACAGATTCGGATTATGTACGGAACGGGTTCGTGGAGCACCTGGTTAATTGGAAAACCAGAGGCATGTTATGTGCTAACAACAAACCCTTGAAACATGGGAAGTTGATCCAAAAAATTGATGATCTGGTCACATCGAATGGGATGACCATCTATTGGAAAAAGATCAAGGGTCATTCCAAAGTAGAGGGACCAGACAAAACTGGAAATGACTTAGCTGATCAGCTGGCCAAAACCGGGGCCATCCAAGGGGATCTAATTGAGATTGAGTCCCTGTTGGGGGAAATCCAGGTCACAGCTATCACTAGGTCCCAGACAAATGCTCACAACGACCTTTCAATTGTACAATGGTGTAAGGAGACCCCTGATGTTGATTTGATTACCGCTCAGAAGGGGGATCCAATTATTGGTAAATTTTACCAGCACCTTGAGGACCCTGAGAACTTTCCCCTGACGGATACCGATTACATTGGGAAAGAGGACCTAAGAGTGTTGATGAAATGTCCAAAAATGTTCCGGATCCAAGACGGTTTGTTGGTAAGGAAATCCAAAGCTGGCTACGATCAGTGGGTGGTTCCTACCTCATTCCGAAGCCTGATGTTAAGTCACGCCCATGATGCGGCCACCGCCGGTCATAGGGTGTTTCACACAACACTGGAAATCTTAAGAGAGGTTGCGTACTGGCCACACATGGGGCAGGACCTCGACCAATACTTGAAGTGGTGTCTTGTGTGTGCACAATTTCAGCCATCATCCCTCACGCACCGTGCGCCTCTCCAAAAGAGGGGGATGACACTGCCATGGTCAGATTTACAAATCGACTTTGTAGGCCCTGTGATTCGCTCGGCTAGGGGGAATAAGTACATGTTGACTGTGACATGCTTGTTTACCAAGTGGGTGGAATGTCTCCCAGCCCCAAATTGCAAGGCAGAAACTGCAGCTGCCTTGATGATTAACCACATCTTTTCCCGTTTTGGTCTACCTCAAAGGATTGAGTCAGACAGAGGTAGCCACTTCACCAGTGAAGTAATGACAAAGATGTGGGAGATACTGGGGGTCAAAAGGAAGTTGCATATTGCTTATCGGCCAGCTTCTTCTGGGGCAGTAGAGAGATATAACCGGACAATTGTGAGCATATTAAAGAAGTTTGTGGCAGATTCTGGGCCAAGTTGGGATATCCGATTACCTCTGGTCCTAATGGCCATCAGATCTACCCCTTCATCTGCAACCAAAATGTCACCATTTGAGTTGATGACTGGACGCAAGATGGTGCTTCCTCAGCATTTGCTCTACAGGACCCAAGAGCAGACACTGATAAATGCCTCCACTACTCATGAGTATGTAGAGAATTTAAGGAAACACCTCCAACATGTTTTTGCTTATGCTCAGCGGAATCTAGAAAGATCGGCTGATAGCATGAAGACCCATTATGACCTGAAAACTTCCAGGAAGGAATATCAGGTGGGAGACCGGGTCTATCTATACAACTTCCAAAGGAACCAGGCCAAGCAGCGCAAATTTTTGCCTACATGGAAGGGACCCTTTGAGATCGTCGATAAGATCTCCCCTGTGGCCTACAAGATCCGCATCCCCAAAGGCGGTTCGGCAGAGGGGGAAGACAAGTGGGTCCACATAAACCAGTTGAAATGTTGCCATCCCAGGCACACTCTGCAACAACTGGAGGAATCCTCTGGAATCCTAGCGGGTACTGTCTCAAGACTAATTCATTTCCAACCATAAAACATACCACATCTAGTCTCTAAAATATTGTGATTTGCATGAAACTGTCTCTTAGTTATACTGTTGTTTTTCAAAATAAGAATGTAATGTTTCGTTATGATGAAATGCATATGCTGCCCCACTATCTCAACAGTGGTGGAAAAACGTCTATGAGTAGGTATTGCCGCTCTTCCTTTGTCGTCCTAGGAGAAAGAAAACCTGAAGACGGGCCGAGGAGGGCGATCCGGAGACCGGGAACGAAGATTCAATGGGCCCAGTGGACCGCCCAATATTCCCATCAGGACCGGCGAGGAGAACCATCGATCAGTACCGGATGGAGAAGAAGATGCTGAACTGTGCCATCTACAGAAGAGGAAGAAGATTATGCGGACATACCGGTGCATGGGTCAAAACCCTTGTGCACGCGACTCCCCATCGACTCAAATTCAAGGGGCAGTCACGTGGGGGGGGCTTGTTGGGTGTCCTGACCCACGTTTAAGCTATCATGCCACAACATTTGGTGCTGTGGGCTTAGAAAATTCAAGATGGCGGAAAACCCACATGTGCGCCGAAATCCAGGAAAGCTGCGCAGTTTGTGCGCACACCAAAATGGTTGCCTCACTTGCCACCCACCAGTGCGAGAATGAAAGGCCGGGTTGCCATGAGGGAAATGGGTTGCCAAAGGAAAAACAGTAGCGCCGGTTAGCTTCAAAGCGCTTTAAAACCACCATTGGACTACCCGCACAGTAGTCTGAAACCATTGGGAATGGAAATGCTGATTGCCAAATGCAACCTAGAATTGTGGGGAATTCATTTCTTAAATCCCAAAAATGGGTGCAGTACCAGTACTCACCACTATCCAAAAGCCGGCGTTTTAAAACCACTCTGTTTCCCTGAAGGCAAGCCAAAATGCCTATTTTCAAACATTGCAATATGTGCAAAATATTTACTGAACACCAGCAGACATTTGGCAGAATGGAGTTTTGTGTGCCTACAAAATCTGGGAAATGAAGATCATAAGACAAGGTTTATAACAAGACTGGCTGAGCTGTGGATTGCAGCAGTTTAAGTTGCACTGGATTTAAAGACACTAAAATCGAAAATGTTTAGATTAAATGAGTGACCTATGTTTGGTATCACATGCCTTTGTAACTGTTGAAATGTCATAGTTTTGCACTTAGAATCAGCATCCTAGCTGCATGTGTAAAATTGCAAGTTAAGTTAAAAAGCAACAAAAAACCTGCCAGTTAGCTGAAGGTCTGGCTTAAGGAACTTGATTTTGCTTGGCAGCTACCCCCATCAGGAGTGAAACTTGAGTCACCACTGTGTTCCCAGGCCAACCTTCCTTTTGCTGCCCACACTAAGGATATGCCATCTATCTGATAATTGAATTACCTGTGCTCTGCAGGAGAGTGAACAAAGCCCTCTTCACTCAGGCAAAGGTTTTATTACGCAGTCGTAAAATGTAGCTTCCTCTTGGCAGGAGCTGGGAGGGGCACTGCCTGTGAGAGCAAGCTGGCTTGGCAGAACTGGATTAACCAGTATTTCTACCTTGTGCTGAGAGAAAACCACACCCCTTTGTAGCCAGAATATTGTTTAGAAAAAGATTAATAACTCATGGTGCGGACATGTGAAAATTTTATAAATGATACCATAATTCTTGTGATTTTTCTGCCCACAGTTTAAGAGGTTTTTAGAACCGGTGGTATGTACAGGGGGGTGTCAGCGGAAAAGTGGATATTACTCTAAATGTGTGCATGTTAAAAATCTGAAACTTCATCAGTTAATGTCCCTACTCCCTGCGCACATGTATGTAAAGTTGGGTCCATGTCAGAAATTGAAAAATCAGTTAAAAAGTCAATTATGTACCATCTCTGAATGCAAGCTCCTAGAAAGAGCAGATTTGGACAGAGACATGGCTAAATTCAGCCACACCATGTATATGTAATTTCAAGCAACTGTGTAACTGTGAAATATGTCTTTTATTATCAAATATAGAATGTGTGCAATCTGACAAGGGAGTGCCCTCTTGGCAAGCCATAAAATGACATCACTCTGACTCACAGTTCATTCCCCAATCAAGGGGAGGAATGAAAGCTGGACCAATGACAAGTGAGAGGGGCAAGTCTAGTGATGCAACACACACACCCACTCTCAAAAACACATAAAAGCAGAGAGTCAGGACAGATAGGGACCTTCAATTCCATTTGCTGCAACGCACTCTGCCGGACCATACAACATCCAGAGATCCAAACTTCAAATTCATCAACCTCCAGAAAGCCAAACTAGAGACTTCAATCTATCCAGAGCAGAGAGAAAGCAGTGCTGTGCCCAGAGAGAGACCAGAGCCCAGTCCAAAACCCTGACCAGATCCGTGATGAGGCCCATTTCACTCAAGAATATAGTGTGAGTACCTAGAAAACTGTGCAGAACCAATCTCCTAGTTAAAATAATATAATTCAATCTATTTAATCTAAGTAGAACTGCCTCCTAACTGTCACCTGTCATTTGTAAAGCTGTCACTTGTCATTTCCTAGTTGCAAGCTGCACTTGTCTTTTTGAACTTTAAAATTTCAAATCTGAAAAACGACCTTCACTAAATCGCTCATATCTCCGCAACCGTTTGTGCTAGAGACTTGCAGTAACTTTCATTTGAAAGCTTAGAATCTTAGCTTTGAATCGCACCAAGAACCACATTCCTACCCCTTATAGTTTTACCGCAATCGCGGAACACGCATTCGCGAATTTTACCGCGATTTGCAAATTTCTTCACATGTAAAAACTGCTGCTGCTTGCCTTCCATTTGCCAGAAATTCGTTTAACCTGCTAACTATCCCTGCATCATTGCTAGTGTGAGCCTGGACTAATATTGACTAGATACCACTCACCCTGAACCTCTGAAAGGGAATTAAAAGCATTTCCAGCATATTTCTCATCCATTGCTAGCACATATCAAAGCATTTGCCTGTGTTTTAAACTTCTGTTGTCTAAGCTTGCTGGGGTGAACTGAATTACAGTTGATTGCATTTCTGAGAACTGTGTGCTTCCTTCCATTTCCTTGCCTTGCATCAAGGGGGGAAGGGGATTGCCAGAGAAAAGTGATTACATTGTTTGGTTGAAATCATATTGAGTATTTTCTGTACTGCATTCATTGAATATTGCATCCACCTGAGCTTACATAAAGCATCCTCTACCACATCATACTTTTGTTCCTATTTACCAGTGTGCTACCTTATCCATTTCATGTCAACTCATTAGTGATTATAAGAAGTGTGCTAGTGCCAGATTCTCCGTTGTTGATCTTTATCATATCAGATTAAGTGTGCTATTCAATTATTAATTTATTATAAAGTGTGATATATATATATTTTAAATTATCAAATAAACCTTTTAAACTTGCAAAACAGAACTACTTCTTGGCTCAGTGGGGTCAGGGGGATTCCAAGAGAGGGGTGTTATATAGGGGTAGTCATCCGGAACGCATGAACTGGACATAAAGATATATCAATAAGGGTTTTCATTCAGTATTCTAGACTAGGCGTTAACTTAGCTGTAGTGCTGAATTGAATCCTCTTACACTTCATAACATGCTTTTTTTAAAATGTAAAGTGCTATATACTGTATTTTGGATTTATATTGAACATGTTTTTACAAACCATCTCCTAGAGGCCCAGAAGAAAACGAAGTATGAAGACACAGACAACAAATGAAAAAGAGATGCTGCTTTCCAAACAGATTTCACCATGGAGCAACTATTATTTGAGGCACTGCATAGTCCAGTGAATAAGCAGACTTGAGATGCTTATGCCCAATGGCCAGAAAATGAATTGAATAGGACCAGCAAAGCAAGCAAAGTGTTTTTGGAACATTGCTACAATGTGGGACCTTGACAAGAAAACACTGAATATAAGGAATATGCTTTTGAAGTACTCGGAGACCGCTTCACACAATCTACACCCGCCAAAAAAGGGCCACCAAACAAACAATCGACATTGATGGTTTCTCCAATTCGTGTTCAAATAACACAAGCTGAAATAACAGAAACTGAAGCCTCAACGCAATTGACCGAGAAACTAGCCAAAGATCTCGACTTCAGTGTGTCCTGTTCGACCGATATGTCCACCACAGTTGAGTCACAAACCACATTCATGCAGGACGATAGTCTAATAAAGGAGCCCAAATACATTGTATTCAACAGCTGCCTGGTAGAGATTATACTGATGCTGAAATGTGTGCATCCATTGAGGGGGAAGTATGCGGGAAGCCATTGTTGAATGTGACTTGTGTATCACAAGGCACTAACCTGAAAATACAAGCCACCTGTGATCTGCTCCATGCTATATTTTCATGGTCCACTCAACCGATGCTGGGCAAAGTGCCAGCTGGAAATCTACTGTGTGCAGCAGCTTTACTTTTCAGAGGCTCTACTTTTAGTAAGTTGTCCAGTTTCTGTCAATTTGTGGGACTCCAGTTCCTTTCTAAAACACAGCACTACAAATATCAACGTGAATATTTATTCCCTGCTATTAGTGAAGCTTGGAAAATTGAACAAATGTCAATTGAAAGGACATTCTCTGACAAACGGTTCAGGCTAGCTGGCAATGGACAGAGTGACAGCCCCAGATGATTTTCAGCAAAGTACTGCACATACCACTTTCAGGACATGGAAACAAAAAAAATTGTGAGTTTGGTGGTCGTGCAGGTGTAAATCCTCAGTGGCCATGGAGAAACATAGTTTTATCAAATCCCTGGAAGATCTCCAATCGAGGGGAATGCAAATAGACCTCATAGCCACCGACTGACATGTTTCAGTAGCCAAGACCATGAGAGAGCAGTTTCCAAATATTCGCCATCAATCTGATGAATGGCACGTTGCCAAATCAATCAATAAAAAAAAATCTCAGCTCCCGGGAAAAAAAAAGGTTCTGAAAATATTTCACTGTGGTCCCAGTTTTTCAGCAGCCATCTTTAGTGAATCTCCAAAACTTGTGGTGGTTCTGTGGACATTCTACTTGAAAAATGGCGCTCACTAATGCACCACTTTTCCAACATTCACTCTTGGACAGAAAACCTACATTTTCACCAATGTGCAAATGGACCTTTATCAGAGGAGCAGGAACGCAAGAAGAAGTGGTTGGTTCCATCTTCACCTCCACACAAAGCTCTTGAGAAGATTGTGTTTGATAAAACTTTATCAAGAGATCTGAAGGGACTCACAGAATTCTGTCACACGTGAGATTTGGAGGTGTTCCACAATATGTGCCTAAAGTACAGGCCCATGAGATTGCATTTTGTCATAGACAGGATGCAATATAGGACATTATTAGTGGTCTTAGCGCATAACAAGAACGTGGGAAGAGAACAATCGAGGACTGCTGGAAACTTTGGGATGCTTCGGTACACAATGGCCTTTACGAAAAGAAGCACAAAATGGGTGGTCAAGCCAATATACCAGGGAATGGAATTTGATTTTGTGAAAGATCTCATTTCGACTGTGTTGGACATACATACTCATGGAATCGCTCATGATTTTGTTCCGAGGACACATACATTGCCACAAAACATTGCAAACGTGCCCTGTGCACCGAAAGCAGACCTGGTAGAACAGTTCACTTCCAGGTACAAATGATTAGCAGCTATTTATTAGTTCAACAATGTTTATATAAAGTGTCCAAATAAAGCGTCCAAATTATCTTTTGAAATGTATCCTCTTTTTGAATTATTTTTGTGCCTTTTGGCGGATGCCATAGAGTGTAACACTGTGCTTTCTCACTTCCTGCTTTCGTCCAGCTCTTGTGGGTCCTTCACTGATCGGGGGAGGGTAAGATGGATATCAGCATGAAAGAAACTTTGGGGTTCTGCGGTTGGCTTACCAAACACTTGACTAAATAGCTGAATAAATACGCGTCCCACAAAAGGAATGAGACCTAGGCTAGGTAAGATACTTGACACACAAGAACTACTGACTGTAAGCAAAACAGCACATCAAAGGGTTTTGTTGGTGAGAAATTGGTGCATTGTGACCTATAGTTTTATGGGGGCATGTGTTAGGGGTTGTTGCTATCGGATGCCTTATCATAGGGGCCGATCTTTGATTTGCGGCCCTCAGTGTCTTACGATTTCAAAAACAGTGGGGGTAGGTGTCAGCATTACCAGAATGTATGACCGATCCTGATTAGGTATATGGGAGGTGAAGTTGAGGTGGTGTGGGGTTAGGGTCTGACAACCAGATGCGTTCAAAGAGAACAGGGGTCATGGGTTCAGGGGACCATGGCCTGGCAGGAGAGGGTTGCAGCAGGGCTTGCTCTGACCTTCTCGTACGAGCACATTTTTTCAAGGATCGAGACTCGCTACTTGCGAAAAATGTTTACGTTATTTGCCATCTGAACAGGAGATGGGCTGAGCTGACAGGTGGTGTGGGCTGGCTCTGCGAGTCGCTGGGAGAGTGTGAAGTTCTCCAGAGGGACATTATAAATGAGCTATTTGGAAGTAAAGTAACTGTAACTGTTTTCATAAAAAAAGTAAATCACTAGAAATTTCACGTGGCATTGGTGGATGCCAGCAAACAATTTGTTTGTTTTCCGAAAATATTTCAAATGCCACGTTGGTCTGCAGGGCTAATCGCTCCAATGAGAGTGAAGGTCAATGCATTTGACTTTTGCTTGTGAGCAGTGCAAACCCACGCATCCTACACAGTACAAGGTTCGATTATTTTTCTTCCTTGGATGAAAGGGAGGATTCGGAATGGAATGAATGAAGGAAGGTGTGTAATACCGTCAAATATGATAAGGTTCACCATTCCAGAACTGGACAAAGGAACATGTAATTTAATTTTATGAAAATTCATTAATCTGAACGGACAATCTGCGTTACGCCGAGAGAATGGAAATGCTGAATACTATGTAAGTTTTACTGTAGACGATTTTATAGACGAGCGAGTAAAGGTTTTATTTTCTGACAGTTATTGCTGGCTTATATTGTAATGGGTTGTTGTTTGTGGCATATTGCAACGACACGCAAAAACAACCTGTGTGTACTTGTCTTTGTCCCGGGCACATGGGCAGTCCAGCATCAAAATGCATGTAGTTCACATCTGGGTTCCACCAATGCCAAATTGTACGCTAATATTTCGTTAAAATGCCGTCTATGTGTTCTTCAACTTCTAGCGTCAGCTTCCACATACCATTGCCAGCTAAACATAGCACTAACCTCTCAATCAAATTGTAGACTTCTTTCCACAATGTTTTCTCTGTGTTTCCATTGTTTCACGTTTCTGTTCATCATTAGTTTTCACACGGTGCAGAATTAATGGGTAAATTGATAAATTATAATAAAGAAAGGCTACTGAAACACATTTCTGTTATGTTTTCCACACAGCTACATCCTGCCTTTATGCGGATGTCATTGATTCCAGATACCAATTGATGGCTTTGTTAGCCGGCAGCTGCAGATACACTTAAATGGCTGGATAACCATGACGCTGTTTTGGGACGATCGCTCGGGCCGATATGCCCTTTCGCAGTACCAGCAATAAGGAGCAACCTGACATCGTTTACAGTGGACTAGCGCCAAGCTGATGCTGAAGCCTTGCGATTCACAGTGCGTCCAACACACTTCTTATACCCAAAAGGAACACTGTGTGACTCACGATGAACATTTCTGTATTGAGAACAAAGAAAGAAATTACCAATGTGGTTGAATATGGCAATTGGCGTACGTTCTTGGAGCGTTTATTGTGAAATAAAAGTACATTATAAAATGCAGAGTATTGCCATTTCCTTTAAAAATATAGTTTTCTATTCAAAATTGGGACACCCTGTGTTGTGAGAGGATTTGTATTGATATTCCCGATTCTGCATCAACTGACGTCCACACATAGGTGATGAGTGGATGCATTTGGCTACGCCGCACAGTAACGTCATGGATATAGGAGGAGAACATCTCTAGGTTTGGTGATGTAAGCCTCTAGGGCGGGGGATATGAGTTAGTGCTGCCAGGGCAGTTCACCTTAGGGTGATGCGGCAACGGATAAGATTAGCACAAGATGGCCACGTCCTGCTTTCTGATTTTGCGTGTGTAAAAGTGAGGAAACTACAGTAAGGTGTATAGGAAAAGTTTGTACGATGGATAAACGTATGCTTGAAAACACATGTCCGAACACTCGGGGCAATAATATTGTTGAGCGCACTATACCTTTAAGGCCAAGAGTCTTATCTTGCAAGGATAACAAATTGAATCTGTACAGAAATGAGGAAGGGTGGGCCAAAGGACTCTGCTACCCGACCGGCATTCTGACCTTCTTCCGTGGCCAGCTCCTGCAGACTGGTGCCAAGGAGGAGCCTTATATACTGTTCAACTTGGTTACTGGATACTGGCATGGCTCATCCAAAACTGTCCTTCTCACCTCTTGTAACCTGACCAACCTTTCCCGCAATGCTCTTAACTCTTTGTCTATGTCTACTTGTGGACCCTCTGGGTACACCGGTGCTACGGGCATATCGGCACTTGTGGATGGTTTGCATGGAGGTGCAAAATCTCTTGGGTTCACCCCTAGTTGATAATCCTAAAAATCCTGTTGGCACTTTCTCTACCACTCAAGGCTTATACACTGGGTTTGTATACCCTACTGCAGGTCTAGGTGTTACGGGCTATATCCCCATACATTGGATCTCTTTTTCACCTTCCTGATCTTCCATATCCTTGAATAATTCCCATAGATCGAAAATCTCTTTTCTTTTTTGGGACTTGTTCCCTTTATATTTTGCTGCTAAAAAGATGGACATTTTTTCTAGCATGTTTCTGTTATAGGAGCCCTGCTCTGGCCAGGAGCAGGACATCCCCTCATCCTTTGTTTCTACTATCCATTGTTTTATTTATTCTGTCACAATACAGTGGCAGAACACAATGCATGTGTTTTATTGGAGTTTCTTCCTCAATAATGTTGGGGGCGTCCCTAATACTTCACTTAGACCCTATTGCTATGCTGCACACACAGCATTTTTTTACACAAAATTACAGATCAACCCACTTTTTCCCCCATCGCCTTTATACTTTTTCCACTTTGATTTCACACATAAACACACACACCACGACTCATCAACCGTCCTTCCTTTTTTACCACAAAAGACAGCAAGAGAAAATATACAAACATAACTGACTAAAATCCAGGCCCAATTATTTTACTGAGTCACTACTGTTTTTCCTTATATCCTTTGTAATACTACTTATTGCATTTATCGTCATTAAAAAAAATGCATGGTATTACCTTCTCAACCTATTATGGCTGTGGATCCCTTACCTCCCAGCACATATAAGCTGGGGCTCCCTTTCATCTCAGTCTTTTATACACTGAGGTTCCCTTTCATCTCATTCTTTTATATGCTGAGGTTCCCTTTCATCTCAGTCTTTTATATGCTGAGGTTCACTTTTTCCATTATAAAAAGTAGAAAAACAGAAATATGTGACAATTTCAATACATAACCCACCTCTTATTAATCTACTCCTCAACACATCACCTGAAACCCTATCCAATCTATTCCAAAAGTCCTATTCCATAATACTTCACCAAATCCTATTCCATAAAACATCACCAAACGTCCTATTCCATAATACATCACCAAAAAGTCCTATTCCATTTATTCCATTGACCTCATACATCACCCACATCACCATACTATCATTCACATCACCAAATATTTGGTTCACATCACCATATCATACATACATGTTCCCATGTTGTTATCACTTGCAAGAGTATACTCACATCGGCGTGCTTCACTTGAGTTTTCCTCCATTATGAAGTCCCCATGCTGGTCTGTCTATCTGGAGCCACGCCCTGCTTTAGTGAGCAGAAAGGATTTCTTTTGAAATGGATCCTACTAAAGTTGCTCAGGATACGTAGGTTTCTTTGATTTAGGGGTCTGATCACTATAGATGGGCGTGGCTGACTGGCCTGGGAGTTCGCAATGTATGGGGTTAATAAACTAAGGTTATGTTACGGTCACCACTGAAAGGTACCCCAATTTACAGGGGTACCCCTTAAGTATACAGGTACCCCTAATCACGCTCACACCAGATTGAAGTTCACCCCTCTAGGGAATTAAGGCCAAGAGTCTTATTTTGCAAGGATAACACATTTAATCTGTACAGAAATGAGGATGGGGTGCAAAAGATGCTGCTCCCCAACCGGCATTCTGTCCTTCTTCCGCGGCCGGCTACTGCAGACTGGTGCCAAGGAGGAGCCTTATATACTGTTCAACTTGGTTACTGGATACTGGCATGGATCATCCAAAACTGTCCTTCTTCCCTTACAAAGGAGGCTGAAGTCTTCCTTCCTGCATGGCCGGGTTTCCATTTAGGCCAAACTACTTAACATACTGCTAGCTATGCAAGAATGCATTGTAGCTACTGTTTATCATCATATTGCTATTTTATAAACATTTATATATAAACACACCTTCCCGCCATACTCTCCACACTTCACTCAATATACTCATATTTTATCTGGTCCAGTAATTCTGCATAAAACCTTTATATACCGTTTATATAGTACTCTGTATGTTGTGCATTGAGCCTTTAGTCTGCATGTGTTTTTGATGGACAGGAAACAGCTGCTCAGTCACTTCGTGTGCTCTGCCAGAGGTAGCCAACACCAGGCCATTCCTGTAGTCTATTTTTAGCACAGGCTGCATGCCTTTTAGCACAGAGCATTTACCTTGCTTTGAGATTTCAAAACTACATAGATTAACATTTACAAGTATATTCAACTAATGGTTATTTGCACCTTATATTTAAATACAACCTTCATTTAGTGGCCATCCTCCTCTGGACTGTAGTGCTTAGAAATAGTTAAAATAAGATTTGCCTAATTCTAAAGCACTTGGGAAGCTGTGGAATGAAGGAAGGCACTAGCTTCTTCACAATAATAGCGAGGGCGTATATGGTATGGAGCATATGGTATTCTGTGGGATCCCTAATCACCTCTTTCACGCACAAAAATGGTTCTGACTGTCTGGTGTCTCTGGTAGTGTGTGCTACTATAACAGAGTTAAGGGCCGGGAATCATAGACATTCTGTATCTGCTATTCCCAGTCTAGTCTTAACCACAGAGAAAGGGATTGCTCTGTCATCCTCAATGAGATCCATAAGTCTAACATCGCCCTAGTGGGTCTGTCCTTCCCGTGAACCCGTTATGTAGTGGAGCTAGGCTAGTGTTACGCTCACCTGGTTCCCACAGGGGCGTCGATCGGACCCAGACAGCTGCGGTCTCCACCAACGTGATGCGTAGTGCCGAGGTGACTGTCTGGACTGGCCCGCCTAATCTCGTCTGCTTGATCCATAGAAGTATTCTCCTGCAAGTGGAGAAAGGGATTTAGCCACCCGTGGATTTTAATGATGGCCCCCTCCCACTGTTCTCGTTCTCCCCTCTTGTCACCTCTGACATCCCCTTTTAGTGACCTCACCTTATGTTTTTAAATGATGAGCTCTCCATCCTGCATGGCATGCAGGGGCGCGTATATACCGGCTACTTCACTGGTTTGAAGGTGCTGGAGGAATATTGACTCCGGGGTTTATAAAGTTCAAATAGTTCAATATGTCCGATGATCACTGTTATTCCATTCCCTTGTTGAATTGCAACTGGTTCAAAAGAATATTGCCTGTGGGCAGCTGATGGCGTTCAGGTAAGAGTCTGTATTACCCAACACTGTCCGGTAAAAGTTGCATGAGTTTAACTTGTTGTTTTCTCCCTTTATAGGTGTGGCAAATGAAGATCAGGCGTATTAAAGGGTAATGCCTCCGGTGGTAAATCAGGTAAGCCTATGGTGGAAAGAGATTGTATTTGTCGGCTCTCTTGGCTCACCTTGTTGTTTCCTTTGTTTTCCCCCAGGTGCTGGAGTTCGGCAAGAAAATGATGGAGGCAGCGCCGGATCGAAAAATGCTGTGAGGACTGGTGAGTATGTCGCAGTGCTACAGCTGGCGATGCGACGTGTGCAGGAATAATGTCCTTTTCAAGTTCGAAGATGTGATGGATCCGGAATCAGGTAAGGATTGAAATAATGTCGGTGTTCTAACCTTTCCTTCTTCTTTCCTCTTTTGCTAGGAGCTCTGGATTCGAGACGGGCTTGGCTGAAGACTGGATGCTGACTGCAGGCAAGGTGAGCGTTACTCTGCTGGATGCAGAATAACGCAAAGCGTGTGTTGCTGATTGTGCATGGTTTAAATAGCCTCCAAAGTAGTTCCAGGTAAGAAGTTTCCCAGAACCACAGCCGAGTAAAAAATAGTCCCTGTAACAAAATAGTCCCATCCAAGCCTCACGTTGGCTTGGATTCAGTTGAAGCATGGTGTGCATGAGGTAAGTAATGTCTATGAGCCTGGCTCCTATGGCGCCAGGACTGATTTCTATTATGAGCCTGGTGCCTAAGGCGCCAGGACTGAACCCAGACAGCCCCTAGCCGGGGCTGCTGAGGTTTTAATAAATATCTGGATGCCTGCTCCCGGGGCTGATGGGCTTGGTCCGGATGCCCAGGGGTAGGCATCATGACAGCACTCCCCCCCAAGGCCCCTCCTAAAGGTGTTCTTCCCCTCGGTCCTGGTTTGTCTGGGAAGTTCCGATGGAATTTTTTCACCAACCGAGGTGCATGAACGTGGTCGTTAGGCTCCCATGACCTTTCCTGTGGTCCGTAACCCTTCCAGTCGATTAAATAAAAAAGTCTTGATTTAACCATTTTAGAGTCCAGGATATTTTTAACTTCGAATTCGGGTTCCCCATCTATTAGGATGGGGTCGTGTATTTGGCTAGTCTTGTCCCGGGTTGAACTGGTTTCAGGAGTGAAACATGAAAGACAGGATGGATCCGCATATTAGAGGGTAGTTCCAATTTGACGGCCACCGGGTTGATAATGGACTTAATAGTGTAAGGTCCCAAATATCTAAGATTAAAAGTCCGAGCCCCTTTTAGAGGTATGTGTTTTGTAGCCAGCCAAACTTGATCTCCAATCTGGTATTGTGGGGCATTGCTTCTATGTTGATCAGCTTTTTTCTTGTATTTCTCTTTCGCTAGTTTCAAATGTTCTGTTGCTTCCTTAAAGGCTTGTGTAATAGTAGAGTGCAGATGTTTTACGGCGGCCATTTCTAAGTGCTTAGGAGAATTGAGTACTGATGTTCGAGTATGATATCCATATATGGTATGAAAGGGGCTTTGTCCGGTTCCAGAATGTACAGAGTTATTGTATGCGTATTCGGAAATCTATAAAATATCCTTCCAATTGCTTTTGGTTTGGTGTAGCATGCAACGTAGGTACTGTCCAAGAGTCTGGTTGGTCCTCTCCGTCTGACCATCGGTCTGGGGTGGTGACTGGTTGATAACCTCACGTCGATTTGCGCTAATTGATAACATATTTTCCAAAATTGAGAAATGAATTGGCTACCTCGATCAGAGACCAATACAGAAGGAAATCCATGTATTCAAACAATGTTTTCGAGAAATTCCTTGGCCAAAATTGAAGCAGAAGGTAATCCCTTTAAAGGAATAAAGTGGGCCATTTTGAAAAAAAGATCCACAATAACTAGAATGGTGTTAAATCCATTACATGGAGGTAGATCAGTAATAAAGTCTAAAGACAAAGTATGCCAAGGTGTAGGAGGAATATCCAAAGGTTGTAAAAGACCAGCTGTTTTTTTTCTTTTGACTTTTTTTTTTGGGCACAGATACCACAAGATAGCACAAATGACTTTATGTCTTTTCGCCAGGTGGGCCACCAGAATTGTCTTTTAATTTTAGCTTCAGTTTTTGCAATACCTGGATGTCCTTCTATCAGAGCATCATGATAATTGGAGATAACTAGTTCTTGTAGTTCCTTATGTGGTAGAAATAGATGCCCTTGATAGTAAGGTAGGTCATTGCTGACGGAATAATCTTTGCCTTTCTTTACCCAGTCCTGCAGGGCTGCAGGATCGAAAAGTTGTTGGATTTTTAAATGAATATCTTCTAAAGTCTGTAGAGTAGTTATGCCAAACATTCTTTGTTCTGAAATTATAGGCACTGATTCCGGGTTCGAATATGCTTCTCCCATCCCTATTCGGGATAAGGCATCTGCCTTGCCGTTTTTACAACCTGGTCGATAAGTGATCACGAAAACGAATTTGGCAAAGAATAATGCCCATCGAAGTTGACGCGATGATTGGGCCTTGGCTGTTTTCAAATACTGCAGGTTCCTGTGATCGGTGATTACAGTGATGGTATGCCTAGCACCGAGAAGATAATGCCGCCAAGCCTTGAAGGTGGACTTGATGGCTAATAACTCCTTATCAGGAACCGCGTAGTTTAACTCGGGTGCTGAGAACTTTCTTGACCAGAAAGCTACTGGATGAAGTTGACCGGTTTCAGAATCCTTCTGGGACAGGACAGCTCCCATCTAAACTGGATGCATCGGTTTCAACTATGTATGGAAGCTCAGGACGTGGATGCTTTAAAACAGGTGCAGACATGAATTTCGATTTTAGCTCTTGGAAGGCTCTTTCAGCCTCTTCAGTCCACAAAAAACATTTGTTTTTTCACAAAAGTGCTGTGATGAGGTGTACAATATGTGAGAACTCATTAATAAATCTGCGATAGAAATTAGCAAATCCAAGCATGCTTTATACCCTTTTAACTGAACTGGGTGATGGCCACTTAAGGATTGCGTCCACCTTTTCAAGAGTCCATTCGAACTCCTTTTGGAGTCAGGATAAATCCAAGGAATTCAACTTCTGTAGAATGAAAAACACATTTCTCCAATTTTGCGTATAACTTGTGCTGGCATAGTTTCTCAAGGACTGAACGAACGTGCTTCACATGGTCTGATTCTGAGGAGGAGTATACTACAATATCGTCTATGTATACGACAACACAGACGTCAATGAGTTCACGAAGGACATTGTTCATAAAATACTGGAAGGCTGCTGGTGCATTGCACAACCTGAAGGGCATCACCTGGTATTCGAATAACCCGTACTTGGTGCGAAAGGCAGTCTTCCATTCATCGCCTTTCTTTACACATACCAGATGATATGCCCCTCGGAGATCGAATTTAGTGTAGATGCAAGCGTCCTTTACTTGGTCTAGTAATTCGGGGATCAGAGGCAATGGGTATCGGTTCTTAACCGTGATCTGATTTAATACGTGGTAGTCTATGCACGTTCTGAGGTCACCTTCCTCTTTAGGCACGACGAACAAAGCTGAGGATGCAGGGGACTTGGATGGACGGATGAAGCCATTAGCAAGGTATTGGTCCAAGTATTGTCGTAGGTGAAGGTTTTCAGGTTCCGTAAGGGCGTAGATCCTACTGCTTGGAGGTTGTGCACCGGGGATGAGGTCGATTTGACAATCGTATGATCTGTGAGGTGGTAAGGTGTTTGCCTGTTCTTTTTGGAAAACATCCTGGAATTCTTGATATTCCTGAGGTAACTGCACGACTGGAGTAGCGACTGTGGCCAGGCCTTTGTTTAAGGGTTTTTCCAGGTAACAGGTGTGTGCACAATCCGGGAAGGTTATTCTCTTCTCTCGCCAATCAATACAAGGATTATGTGTTTCCAACCAAGGTATCTCCAGTATTATTTGGAACTGCGGGCCTTTGATTAAATCTAACACAATAGTCTCTCGATGCCCATCTTGACCCAACAGTGTCATCTCTGTGGTGGAATGAGTTACAGGCCCAGAGGCAATCTCAGTTCCATCGACTGTGGTGATGACATCCAAAGTGGTCTTTTTGCAGAGAGGTAGATTCATCCTAGAAGCCAATTCGTGGTCCATATAGTTTCCTACGGCCCCGCTATCAATGTATGCCTTTACTGCGTGCATACGTGATGGCTGCCTTGCATCAATAAGGACCATAGGTATGATGAGGTGCGAGGTCTGAGTATCCTTCTTCAAGCTCGGCAAGCGGACCTCTACGCTTGTCGGGCGTGGTCGTTTCCCGAATCAGGCTCTGTTTGATTTCTATCAGCAACTCCGACTACTTTCTTGGATGGTTTTATAGGGCAATCCAGTAGAAAATGTCCTGAGGCCCCACAGTACAGACACAATTGCATCTGCTGTCTCCTTTCTCTTTCCTTTTGAGTCAAGGGTCCCTTAACCCCCCCGATCTGCATCAATTCTGATGCATCTGTTCCTTTGGGGGTAACATCGGGTTTAACCAATACCCGATTCTCGAACTTAGCTCGATCAGCCTTTCTATTCTGAAGTCTGTGGTCTAACTAGACCACTAAGTCTATGGGCCTCATTACACGAACGGCGGTGGACCAAGGTGCTATTAGCACCTTGGTCCATGCCGGTAAAATACCGGCACCGCCTTGGTGGAAAGGGGAATTACCGCCCTATTCCAAGGTTGGTGGGGCGGTAATTCCTCCTTCCCCCATTGCCCTTCCCCATTCCCATTTTTGCCCCATAGGGCATAATGGGAATGGGGAAGGTGCTAATTACGGCACCACAAATTGCGGTACCGTAATTAGCTCCCTGGTCACTTCGCGGGTTGGTTTTTAACGCCTGCAAAAAGCAGGCGTTAAATTCTCCAACCCGCAAAGGGACCTTGTAGTAAGGCAGTAAGGATTTACTGGTACCGGTGAAATACCAGTACCGTTAAACCCTTACCACCTACCGTGTAATGAAGCCCTATATATTCTGCGCAATCCTGAGGTGGGTTCACAACTTGGGCCAAAACATCTTTGAGTTCACCCCGAAGTCCACAATGAAATAATGTAATTCGTTGCACCTCTGGCCATCCGGTTTCCACCACCAACCTATTGAAGGTTGCGATATAGGTTAATAGATCCTGGTTACCTTGTCGTAAGGATAAAAGTTTGTTATCCAGGGCCTGTCCCTGTGAATGTCTGGCATGCTCAATTAAAAACTTTGAAAATCCCGAAGAAGAGGGTCATCCTGGTTAACTAGCGGAATTGACCAATTCGCTGCGCTGCCACTATGGTATGATAGTACAAAGGCTACTTTGGCGTGGTCATTTGGAAAAGCTCCAGGTCTGCATAAAAAGTGCAAGCGGCATTGGTTCATAAAAACGGCGAACTTTTTCGGGTCCCCAGCAAAACGTTCGGGTGGAGCTAAAGGAATGCTCCCTGGTAGAACCACTTGCACAGGATTGCTCGATGAAACAGGAGTTGGATTCCCCGCGAGTCCAGGTAATGGTGTTTGCCCAGCTTGGTTTTGCATCAATTGTCTAGCAAGATCATCAGTGCACTCCTTTGACACAATCAGTTCTCTCCTGAGGGCATTAGTTTCTTGGCGCGCGGAGTGTATTTCTGCCCTAAATTCCCCTAACAATAGGGCTAGTTGGTCGGTTTCTGAGGTTTCCATTACCCCCGGGTGGGGATTTGTAGATAGGCTTTGTGTTCTGTTACGCACACCTGGTTCCCACAGGGGCGTCGATCGGACCCGGACAGCTGCGGTCTCCAACAACGTGATGCGTAGTGCCGAGGTGACTGTCTGGACTGGTCCGCCTAATCTCGTCTGCTTGATCCGTAGAAGTATTATCCTGCAAGTGGAGAAAGGGATTTAGCCACCAGTGGATTTTAGTGATGGCCCCCTCCCACTGGTCTCGTTCTCCCCTCTTGACACCTCTGATATCCCCTTTTAGTGACCTCACCTTATGTTTTTAAATGATGAGCTCTCCATCCTGCATGGCATGCAGGGGCGCGTATATACCAGCTACTTCACTGGTTTGAAGGTGCTGGAGGAATATTGACTCCGGGATTTATAAAGTTCAAAGAGTTCAATATGTCCGATAATCACTCTTATTCCATTCCCTTGTTGAAGTGCAACTGGTTCAAAAGAATATTGCCTGTGGGCAGCTGATGGCGTTCAGGTAAAAGTCTGTATTACTCAACACTGTCCGGTAAAAGTTGCATGAGTTTAACTTGTTGTTTTCTCCCTTTATAGGTGCGGCAAATGAAGATGAGGCGTATTAAAGGGTAATGCCTCCGGTGGTAAATCAGGTAAGCCTATGGTGGAAAGAGATTGTATTTGTCGGCTCTCTTGGCTCACCTTGTTGTTTCCTTTGTTTTCCCCCAGGTGCTGGAGTTCGGCAAGAAAATGATGGAGGCAGCGCCGGATCGAAAAATGCTGTGAGGACTGGTGAGTATGTCGCAGTGCTGCAGCTGGCGATGCGACGCGTGCAGGAATAATGTCCTTTTCAAGTTCGAAGATGTGATGGATCCGGAATCAGATAAGGATTGAAATAATGTCAGTGTTCTAACCTTTCCTTCTTCTTTCCTCTTTTGCTAGGAGCTCTGGATTCGAGACGGGCTTGGCTGAAGACTGGATGCTGACTGCAGGCAAGGTGAGCGTTACTCTGCTGGATGCAGAATAACGCAAAGCGTGTGTTGCTGATTGTGCGTGGTTTAAATAGCCTCCAAAGTAGTTCCAGGTAAGAAGTTCCCCAGAACCACAGCCGAGTAAAAAATAGTCCCTGTAACAAAATAGTCCCATCCAAGCCTCACGTTGGCTTGGATTCAGTTGAAGCATGGTGTGCATGAGGTAAGTAATGTCTATGAGCCTGGCTCCTATGGCGCCAGGACTGATTTCTATTATGAGCCTGGTGCCTAAGGCGCCAGGACTGAACCCAGACAGCCCCTAGCCGGGGCTGCTGAGGTTTTAATAAATATCTGGATGCCTGCTCCCGGGGCTGATGGGCTTGGTCCGGATGCCCAGGGGTAGGCATCATGACAGCACCCTCCCCCAATGCCCCTCCTAACGGTGTTCTTCCCCTCGGTCCTGGTTTGTCTGGGAAGTTCCGATGGAATTTTTTCACCAACCGAGGTGCATGAACGTGGTCACTAGGCTCCCATGACCGTTCCTGTGGTCCGTAACCCTTCCAGTCGATTAAATAAAAAAGTCTTGATTTAACCATTTTAGAGTCCAGGATATTTTTAACTTCGAATTCGGGTTCCCCATCTATTAGGATGGGGTCGGGTGGTTTGGCTAGTCTTGTCCCGGGTTGAACTGGTTTCAGGAGTGAAACATGAAAGACAGGATGGATCCGCATTTTAGAGGGTAGTTCCAATTTGACGGCCACCGGGTTGATAATGGACTTAATAGTGTAAGGTCCCAAATATCTACGATTAAAAGTCTGAGTCCCTTTTAGAGGTATGTGTTTTGTAGCCAGCCAAACTTGATCTCCAATCTGGTATTGTGGGGCATTGCTTCTATGTTGATCAGCTTTTTTCTTGTATTTCTCTTTCGCTAGTTTCAAATGTTCTGTTGCTTCCTTAAAGGCTTGTGTAATAGTAGAGTGCAGATGTTTTACGGCGGGTATTTCTAAGTGCTGAGGCGAATTGAGTACTGATGTTCAAGTATGATATCCATATATGGTATGAAAGGGGCTTTGTCCGGTTCCAGAATGTACAGAGTTATTGTATGCGTATTCGGAAATCTATAAAATATCCTTCCAATTGCTTTTGGTTTGGTGTAGCATGCAACGTAGGTACTGTTCAAGAGTCTGGTTGGTCCTCTCCGTCTGATCATCAGTCTGGGGGTGGTGACTGGTTGATAACCTCACGTCGATTTGCGCTAATTGATAACATCTTTTCCAAAATTGAGAAATGAATTGGCTACCTCGATCAGAGACCAATACAGAAGGAAATCCATGTATTCAAACAATGTTTTAGAGAAATTCCTTGGCCAAAATTGAAGCAGAAGGTAATCCCTTTAAAGGAATAAAGTGGGCCATCTTGAAAAAAAGATCCACAATAACTAGAATGGTGTTAAATCCATTACATGGAGGTAGATCAGTAATAAAGTCTAAAGACAAAGTATGCCAAGGTGTAGGAGGAATATCCAAAGGTTGTAAAAGACCAGCTGTTTTTTTCTTTTGACTTTTTTTTTTGGGCACAGATACCACAAGATAGCACAAATGACTTCATGTCTTTTCGCCAGGTGGACCACCAGAATTGTCTTTTAATTTTAGCTTCAGTTTTTGCAATACCTGGATGTCCTTCTATCAGAGCATCATGATAATTGGCGATAACTAGTTCTTGTAGTTCCTTGTGTGGTAGAAATAGACGCCCTTGATAGTAAGGTAGATCATTGCTGACGGAATAATCTTTGCCTTTCTTTACCCAGTCCTGCAGGGCTGCAGGATCGAAAAGTTGTTGGATTTTTAAATGAATATCTTCTAAAGTCTGTAGAGTAGTTATGCCAAAAATTCTTTGTTCTGAAATTATAGGCACTGGTTCCGGGTTCGAATATGCTTCTCCCATCCCTATTCGGGATAAGGCATCTGCCTTGCGGTTTTTACAACCTGGTCGATAAGTGATCACGAAATCGAATTTGGCAAAGAATAATGCCCATCGAAGTTGACGCGATGATTGGGCCTTGGCTGTTTTTAAATACTGCAGGTTCCTGTGATCGGTGATTACAGTGATGGTATGCCTAGCACCGAGAAGATAATGCCGCCAAGCCTTGAAGGCGGACTTGATGGCTAATAACTCCTTATCAGGAACCGCGTAGTTTAACTCGGGTGCTGAGAACTTTCTTGACCAGAAAGCTATTGGATGAAGTTGACCGGTTTTAGAATCCTTCTGGGACAGGACAGCTCCCATCTAAACTGGATGCATCGGTTTCAACTATGTATGGAAGCTCAGGACGTGGATGCTTTAAAACAGGTGCAGACATGAATTTCGATTTTAGCTCTTGGAAGGCTCTTTCAGCCTCTTCAGTCCACAAAAAACATTTGTTTTTTCACAAAAGTGCTGTGATGGGGTGTACAATATGTGAAAACTCAGGAATAAATCTGCGATAGAAATTAGCAAATCCAAGCATGCTTTATACCCTTTTAACTGAACTGGGTGATGGCCACTTAAGAATTGCGTCCACCTTTTCAAGAGTCCATTCGAACTCCTTTTGGAGTCAGGATAAATCCAAGGAATTCAACTTCTGTAGAATGAAAAACACATTTCTCCAATTTTGCGTATAACTTGTGCTGGCGTAGTTTCTCAAGGACTGAACCAACGTACTTCACATGGTCTGATTCTGAGGAGGAGTATACTACAATATCGTCTATGTATACGACAACACAGACGTCAATGAGTTCACGAAGGACATTGTTCATAAAATACTGGAAGGCTGCTGGTGCATTGCACAACCTGAAGGGCATCACCTGGTATTCGAATAACCCGTACTTGGTGCGAAAGGCAGTCTTCCATTCATCGCCTTTCTTTACACATACCAGATGATATGCCCCTCGGAGATCGAATTTAGTGTAGATGCAAGCGTCCTTTACTTGGTCTAGTAATTCGGGGATCAGAGGCAATGGGTATCGGTTCTTAACCGTGATCTGATTTAATACGCGGTAGTCTATGCACGTTCTGAGGTCACCTTCCTTTTTAGGCACGACAAACAAAGGTGAGGATGCAGGGGACTTGGATGGACGGATGAAGCCATTAGCAAGGTATTGGTCCAAGTATTGTCGTAGGTGAAGGTTTTCAGGTTCCGTAAGGGCGTAGATCCTACTGCTTGGAGGTTGTGCACCGGGGATGAGGTCGATTTGACAATCGTATGATCTGTGAGGTGGTAAGGTGTTTGCCTGTTCTTTTTGGAAAACATCCTGGAATTCTTAATATTCCTGAGGTAACTGCATGACTGGAGTAGCGACTGTGGCCAGTCCTTTGTTCAAGGGTTTTTCCAGGTAACAGGTGTGTGCACAATCCGGGAAGGTTATTCTCTTCTCTCGCCAATCAATACAAGGATTATGTGTTTCCAACCAAGGTATCTCCAGTATTATTTGGAACTGCGGGCCTTTGATTAAATCTAACACAATAGTCTCTCGATGCCCATCCCGACCCAACAGTGTCATCTCTGTGGTGGAATGAGTTACAGGCCCAGAGGCAATTTCAGTTCCATCGACTGTGGTGATGACATCCAAAGTGGTCTTTTTGCAGAGAGGTAGATTCATCCTAGAAGCCAATTTGTGGTCCATATAGTTTCCTACAGCCCCGCTATCAATGTATGCCTTTACTGCGTGCATACGTGATGGCTGCCTTGCATCAATAAGGACCATAGGTATGATGAGGTGCGAGGTCTGAGTATCCTTCTTCAAGCTCGGCAAGCGGACCTCTACGCTTGTCGGGCGTGGTCGTTTCCCGAATCAGGCTCTGTTTGATTTCTATCAGCAACTCCGACTACTTTCTTGGATGGTTTTATAGGGCAATCCAGTAGAAAATGTCCTGAGGCCCCACAGTACAGACACAATTGCATCTGCTGTCTCCTTTCTCTTTCCTTTTGAGTCAAGGGTCCCTTAACCCCCCCGATCTGCATCGGTTCTGATGCATCTGTTCCTTTGGGGGTAACATCGGGTTTAACCAATACCCGATTCTCGAACTTAGCTTGATCAGCCTTTCTATTCTGAAGTCGGTGGTCTAACTAGACCACTAAGTCTATGGGCCTCATTACACGAACGGCGGTGGACCAAGGTGCTATTAGCACCTTGGTCCATGCCGGTAAAATACCGGCACCGCCTTGGTGGAAAGGGGAATTACCGCCCTATTCCAAGGTTGGTGGGACGGTAATTCCTCCTTCCCCCATTGCCCTTCCCCATTCCCATTTTTGCCCCTTGGGCATAATGGGAATGGGGAAGGTGCTAATTATGGCACCACAAATTGCGGTACCGTAATTAGCTCCCTGGTCCCTTCGCGGGTTGGTTTTTAACGCCTGCAAAAAGCAGGCGTTAAATTCTCCAACCCGCAAAGGGACCTTGTAGTAAGGCAGTAAGGATTTACTGGTACCGGTAAAATACCAGTACCGGTAAACCCTTACCACCTACCGTGTAATGAAGCCCTATATATTCTGCGCAATCCTGAGGTGGGTTCACAACTTGGGCCAAAACATCTTTGAGTTCACCCCGAAGTCCACAATGAAATAATGTAATTCGTTTTACCTCTGGCCATCCGGTTTCCACCACCAACCTATTGAAGGTTGCGATATAGGTTAATAGATCCTGGTTACCTTGTCGTAAGGATAAAAGTTTGTTATCCAGGGCCTGTCCCTGTGAATGTCTGGCATGCTCAATTAAAAACTTTGAAAATCCCGAAGAAGAGGGTCATCCTGGTTAACTAGCGGAATTGACCAATTTGCTGCGCTGCCACTATGGTATGATAGTACAAAGGCTACTTTGGCTTGGTCATTTGGAAAAGCTCCAGGTCTGCATAAAAAGTGCAAGCGGCATTGGTTCATAAAAACGGCGAACTTTTTTGGGTCCCCAGCAAAACGTTCGGGTGGAGCTAAAGGAATGCTCCCTGGCAGAACCACTTGCACAGGATTGCTCGATGAAACAGGAGTTGGATTCCCCGTGAGTCCAGGTAATGGTGTTTGCCCAGCTTGGTTTTGCAGCAATTGTCTAGCAAGATCATCAGTGCACTCCTTTGACACAATCAGTTCTCTCCTGAGGGCATTAGTTTCTTGGCGCGCGGAGTGTATTTCTGCCCTAAATTCCTCTAACAATAGGGCTAGTTGGTCGGTTTCTGAGGTTTCCATTACCCCCGGATGGGGATTTGAAGATAGGCTTCGTGTTCTGTTACGCACACCTGGTTCCCAAAGGGGCGTCGATCGGACCCGGACAGCTGCGGTCTCCACCAACGTGATGCGTAGTGCCGAGGTGACTGTCTGGACTGGTCCGCCTAATCTCGTCTGCTTGATCCGTAGAAGTATTCTCCTGCAAGTGGAGAAAGGGATTTAGCCACCAGTGGATTTTAGTGATGGCCCCCTCCCACTGGTCTCGTTCTCCCCTCTTGTCACCTCTGATATCCCCTTTTAGTGACCTCACCTTATGTTTTTAAATGATGAACTCTCCATCCTGCATGGCATGAAGGGGCGCGTATATACCAGCTACTTCACTGGTTTGAAGGTGCTGGAGGAGTTCCGGAGGAATATTGACTCCGGGATTTATAAATTTCAAAGAGTTCAATATGTCTGATGATCACTCTTATTCCATTCCCTTGTTGAATTCCAACTGGTTCAAATGAATATTGCCTGGGGGCAGCTGATGGCGTTCAGGTAAGAGTCTGTATTACCCAACACTGTCCGGTAAAAGTTGCATGAGTTTAACTTGTTGTTTTCTCCCTTTATAGGTGCGGCAAATGAATATGAGGCGTATTAAAGGGTAATGCCTCTGGTGGTAAATCAGGTAAGCCTATGGTGGTAAGAGATTGTATTTGTCGGCTCTCTTGGCTCACCTTGTTGTTTCCTTTGTTTTCCCCCAGCTGCTGGAGTTCGGCAAGAAAATGATGGAGGCAGCGGCGGATCGAAAAATGCTGTGAGGACTGGCGAGTATGGCACGGTGCTGCAGCTGGCAAAGCGACGCGTGCTGGAATAATGTCCTTTTCAAGTTTGAAGATGTGATAGATGCGGAATCAGGTAAGGATTGAAATAATGTTGGTGTTCTAACCTTTCCTTCTTCTTTCCTCTTTTGCTAGGAGCTCTGGATTCGAGACGGGCGTGGCTGAAGACTGGATGCTGACTGCAGGCACGGTGAGCGTTACGCTGCTGGATGCAGAATAACGTGAAGCGTGTGTTGCTGATCGGGCGTGGTTTAAATATCCTCCAAAGTAGTTCCAGGTAAGAAGTTCTCCAGAACCACACCCGAGTAAAAAATAGTCCCTGTAACAAAATAGTCCCATCCAAGCCTCACGTTGGCTTGGATTCAGTTGCAGCATGGTGTGCATGAGGTAAGTAATGTCTATGAGCCTGGCGCCTATGGCGCCAGGACTGATTTTTATTATGAGCCTGGTGCCTAAGGCGCCAGGACTGAACCCAGACAGCCCCTAGCCGGGGCTGCTGGGGTTTTAATAAATATCTGGATACCTGCTCGCGGGGCTGATGGGCTTGGTCTAGATGCCCGGGGGTAGGCATCATGACAGCTAGGGAGCAGAATAATTGCATGATAACCCAACGTCGTGACACTAATGACCTATTAAAGATCTTTGGGAAAGAGCTTAAAGCGGCCTACAAACAAATTGAACAGTCTCTGCCTTGTGAAATTTTTTTAATGAAGTCACAGAGATTATGGATTCAATGTGTGTGCAAAGAGCAGGCTTTTTTGCAACAATTAAAACCCAGGAAAGGGGCCAATCCCTGGTTCTCGCCGGATCTCGCTAAACCAAGGAGATTGTTGAGATCCTGCAAGAAAAAATGGCAGAAGAGGCAAACTGGTGCTAACCTGGAACAGATAAAAATGACTCAGAGGGCTTACAGGAAAGCCATTTTTGAGGCTAAATCAGAATTTATTGGGAGTAAGATTGAGAAAGCCATTAATAGACCACGGGAATCTAACTCAGTGATTACGAATTTTGTGGAGCCGTACTGTGCATCTGCAGTGGAGGAAGCATCATAAATACAGGTAGATGAATTTAACAACTATTTTATAGAAAAAATAGATTTGATTAGAAAGAGATTGGCCATTCTGCCTGTAAAGAGCCAGAGGAACTGCTGGTTGAGACTAAGGCTATTAATTTAAAGAGCTCCCTGACGTATAAGTCTTTTCATTTTACAGAAGTCTCAGAGGAGACAGTATGTTCCTTACTCGCTTATCAGAAAACTACACATGATGCATTATTTGCAATTCCATCAATGGTAGCTAAACTGGTAGCTATGGACATTGCCCCATTTGTGACAGACTTTGTGAACAAATCCCTCACCATAGGTATAGTTCCAGCTAACCTGAAGAAGGCAGTGATTACCCCATTGCTAAAAAAGTACATTTAGACCCCAAGATTTTAAAGAATTATAGACCAGTGACAAGATTACAATGGCCAGCGAAGATCCTGGAGAAAATAGTCACGTCCCAGTTACAGGACTATGTGGAACAGGAGAAATGATTAGATGCTCTCCAATCAGGTTTCCGAGCAGTATTTCGGCCTTGTTGACAGTTTGGGATGTTCTTTTGGAGACGGCAGATTATTGATTATGTTGGATCTGTCTGCCGCATTTGACCCAGTAGACCATAAGATCTTGCTGAGGCGGCTCAGGGAGCTTGGAAGGGTCTCTGAACAGGCCTTACAATGGTTTGAGTAATTTCTAACTGGAAAGGAACAGAGAGTTAAATTGGGGGATTTTATGTCAGACTCCTTCTTGCAATTGTGTGGGGTTCCACAGGGCTCTTCAATTTCTCCACTTCTTTTTAATTTATACATTAAACCCCTTATGGATATACTGAGGAAACATCAGGCAACATTCCATTCTTACGCAGATGACACTCAGGTGTTTCTGAGAGTAGAGAGATCAGAGGAGACCTTTAAGCTGGTAGAGCGGTGCTTAAGGGAGGTACAAGCATGGATGTGTTTCAATCAGCTGCTGCTAAATGCTACCAAGGCAGAGGTTGCATTATTTGGTTCAAAATATCAGTTGCAAAAAAATATGCAGACATTATTACCATGTTTTCTCGGCCGCAATTGGAGTTCTCCCTGAACATAAAGAATCTGGGATGTATCTGGGAGGACAACATGGGAAGTGAAGCACAGGTTAACACTAAGCTGCAGTCTTTGTTCCACACCCTACGAATGCAGACAGATCTTACCATACATAGCAGAAAAGGACCGAGCAACAGTGATAGGGACTCTTACCAATTCGCGATTGGATTATGGAAATGCACTGTTGACGGGAATCCCAGGATTTCAGCTATGGAGACTGCATGTGGCGCAAAACGCAGCAGTTAGGTTAGTGTTCAGGGTGACAAAATCATCCCCCATCTCAAATCTACAGAGATCCCTACATTGTCTGGCGGTGAAAGAGCGCATAGAGTTCAAAATCCTCTGTATTATGTTCAAATGCATGAACCAGTCAGCCGCAAGCTATTTATCAGATAAAATCCTGTCCTACATCCCTGCTCCTCATCTACAATCTAGTGAAAAGAACTTGTTGAATGTACCACAGTCTAGATGCGTGAGCAAAGGGGACAGAAGATTTAGTGTCTACAGACCAAGACTCTGGAACAACCTTCCGAGAACTATCCAAGAAATTAAAACCCTCACAGCATTTTGTAAAGCCGTAAAGACCTATTTGTTCTGATGAGAGAATATCATCTTGTATAACTACTGAATTGTGTATGGTTGTTTCTGCCTTAAGATAGCTTTGAAGAAGCCCTGTTGTTGTATTTGCTTTTAACATCAGCATCCAGATACGATTAATTTAGACAGGTGCATGGTACAAATAAATCAAATCAAATCAAATCAATATGAGAGTAGGCTGCAGATTGAGATCAACTGTGGGGCTGTGTGTGTGCTAGTGCCTGTGATCCTACGCATTCTGTGTCAATGCATTAATGTGGGACCTAAGATGGGATGTGGTGCAGGGATCCTCGGCAGTCACTGTGGGAGGATTGTCAGGTTCTCCTAAGGCGTGAGGGGTAGGAGTGATTGTACCTCAATAGATTGTCAGCTTGTGGTGTCCTGCACATTAAGCCATCTCTTGGCCCATCCTATTTGGACTGCCATATAGTAAGTCTGCCAGGTTGGGAGTGCTAGTCCTCTGTCCGGCTTGGCAAATTGTACTCTGGAACGGAACATAGGTAACATGAATGCCAGGTACACAAGTTTGGGCGTGAGATTCATTTTAATGGCATTCATTCTCCCAGTAGGGAAAGTGGAAGGAGGCCCCATGAGGTCATATCTCATCATATATTATCCAAAACACGTGTGCATTTCAAATCGGTTAGTGTAGGTAGCATCAGACTATTGCATACACCTAGATTTTTTATGGTCTGCAATTGCAGCTTGAAGGGGGCCACCCACCAACAGGATCCCAGGGTATTTCCAGGCGCAGTGGCATATCCTCTGATTTGTCCCAGTTGATGCTGTAGCCGGCCTCAAGTCCATATCTGTGTTGTATAGCTGAGATGCGAGGAAGGGATATGGCATAGTGACCAATTTATAATAAAATATAATCGGCATAAAGCGGGATTCTGTGCTCCACCGGCCCTTTAACTATGCCAGACCATCCACCATCGTTCCTCAACTTGTCAGTTAATGGCTCAATTGCCAGGACATACAGAAGGGGTGAGAGCAGGCAGCCCTGTCCTGTTCCAGTGTGCAGAGGGAAAGGGTCAGATGTCCTACCATTTGCAACTGATGTACGTGATTATTTTGTGTACAAAAATGTTGAATCCGTAAATCACGAATTCAATATGACTGTATGGAAATAATCATGTACATGATCCCCACTCGCTATCCCCAGACCTCCTTGCCCATAAAAATATACGTCTTGCTCCTTGCTTACCTCTGCACGGCCACGGCTCCGTCCATGGACCCAAGTTCCGACCTCCCCAGTGAGAGGTGGATAATCCGACACAGGGTCCGCTTAAAAAAAACAAATCATTCTTTGTCCCTTCTGTCCTTGTTATCATAGTGTGGGACACACCCACCACCCCAAATTCCCTTAATGTCAAGAAGGAGAGCGGGGGACACCCCGGCAAACCTCAGTATTACTCAATGGCATTTTGAGACTTCATTTCTTTATTCACTGCCGAATTTAGCATTTTGTTTCAAGCTGTTTTTTTTACATGCTTTTCACCCGATACCTTTGTAACCACTGAGGCCCATTTGTAGGAAGTGCACAGAGAAGCCGAATTTGCACAGCACAGAGAACATGTAGTCCCAGCACTCTTAGTCAGAAGCCTTTTCAGCGTTGAGTGATAGGAGCCCATCATCGGGCTGGGCATCCCCCTCTAGGATATGTAGGAAGCACCCAAGGTTGTTGGAGGAGCCAAGGTTGTCGGAGGAGTGCCTGTGTAGGATAAAGCCTGTCTGGTCTTGGTGGATTGGTCTGGGTAGCAATCTCTCCAGTCTGCTAGCTGGGAATTTCGCCAGGATCTTAGCGTCAGTGTCTTTAAGGGATATTGGATGGTAGGAACCGCAGAGTGTGGAGTCACGTCCTTTTTTGTGGAAGACAACTATATTGGCCTTTGGTAAGGATGTCAGCAGTTGTTCTGCCTCTAAGGCTTCCCAGAACATCACTCCCAAGCATGGCACCAGGTCCTCTTGCATCAGCCTGTACATGTCTATTGTTAGGTCGTCCGGTCCATCAACTTTACCCGAATTCAGACCCTGAATAGCTCTGAGTACTTCCTCGTCATTTAGTGGCGCATTTACAAAATCGAGCTCAGCGGGAGGGAGTGCTGGTAGAGGAATTTCGTTGAGGAAAATTAGAATTTGAACGATTTCCCTTTCAGGCAGGGGAGCATAAAGATCTTAGTAAAATTTAGCAAAACTTTCATTAATGGCTAGGTTCCCTCGAAGGAGAGCCCCGATCTACCGCTTGAATAGCTGTGATTAACTGGGCCGATGTGTCCCCTTCATGGCGAGAGCCAGCATACAGAGAGGTCTGACTCCGGAAATGTAGTGGTCAAGCACCCACTTAGAAAAGGATTTCTGGGCTCTAAGCATGCTGATATGTGTTATCTCAGAGCACAACTTAAGTATCCAAGCATATGCCTGGGGGGTTCCCTATCCACTTTATGTATCCGTTCGGCAGTGGCAAGCTCTGCCGTCAGTTGGGTTTCCCTCTCTGCCCAGATTTTCTTCTTATGTTCCCCCTGTGATATAAATTGTCCCATAAAGCAAGCCCTGAAGGGATCCCAACAGCAGAGTGTGTTAAAACATTCAGTTAGGTTATCTTGCCAGAACCTTACCTCATCCTTTGTTAGCAGGTCTACAATATCAAACACCGCCACCTTGGGGCACTTGCACAAGTGCACGTACTTTGATGTCCCTGTCCGCATCTGCTCCTCGCAGGCAGGGCCTGGGCCCTCCCCCCGACACCCCCAATCTAACTGGTGCACGCACCCTTGACTCCCGAAGCCAAACCAAGAAACAGCCCACTGCCCATCTCGCCGCCATTTAAGGGAACTCCCCACCACCTGCTGGATTCACTATAATTCCAGCTGCCACACAACATGGGCCACTGCCTTTCGATGCTGCTACACACCATCTGTCACTGCCTGCTGCCCATTTACCGATACTAACATATGACACTAATGTTGTTACCACCCCTGAAGTCCAACCTGCAGCCCATTTACGTGTGCCACCATGTGATAATTGTGATGTTACTAGCCCTGAAGTCATGCCTGCAGCCTAGTTACGTGTGCCACCATGTGATGTTACTAGCCCTGAAGTCATGCCTGGAGCCCATTTATGGGTGCCCCCATGTGATAACTCTGATGTTACTAGCCCTGAAATCATGCCTGCAGCCCATTTACAGGTGCCACCATGTGATAACTCTGATGTTACTAGCCCTGAAGTCATGCCTGCAGCCCATACAGGGTGCCACCATGTGATAACTCTGATGTTACTAGCCCTGGAGTCATGCCTGCAGCCCATATAGGGTGCCACCATGTGATAACTCTGATGTTACAAGCCCTGGAGTCATGCCTGAAGCCCATATAGGGTGCTACCCTGTGATAACTCTGATGTTACTAGCCCTGAAGTCATGCCTGCAGCCCATTTACGGGTGCCACCATGTGATAACTCTGATGTTACTAGCCCTGAAGTCATGCCTGCAAGCCATTTACATGTGTCACCATGTGAGAATTGTGATGTTACTATCCCTGAAGTCACGCCTGCAGCCCATTTACGTGTGCCACCATGTGATAACTGTAATTTACGTGTGCCACCATGTGATAACTGTAATGTTATTAGCCTTGAAGTCATGCATGCAGCCCTGCCTGCCGCCAATTTACCTGTATTACCACGTGTTATAAGTGAAGCCACTACCCCCCTGCCTGGCTGACAACCCACCCTTCACCCCTCTCTAGCACTGTCACCTCTGCCCCTGGCCTTGCTAATAGCAAAGCGTCCTCCCGACCTATGGGGAATCTCCCTATCTCCCCAGCCACCTATCCCACCTCAGATGCCCCACTCAAATGTGCCCTGGTTAACTCACGCTCTTTACAAGCACACACACTGTGGATGTCCATGACCTCATCATTAATGACAAGCTTGACCTACTCTTTCTCTGCAAAACTTGGTTGAACGAGACCTCTGGCCCTGCACTCTTCCTTGCTGTCCCATCTGGATACACTATATTTAGGCAAGACCAGGTTGGCCAAAGAGGTGGCGGGGTAGCTATCATTGCTAAAGACACACTTGCCATCAGAAGGGTCCAAGGGAAACTGGGTCAGAACTCCGATTACCTCCTACTTAAACTTGAGCTCTCGCCAAACTGCACTATTGCCTTCCATCTTGTGTACCGCCCGCCAGGCTTGTCTACTGAATTGCAGAAGGCCATCACCCACGCAGATAACCTCAAAAAAAGTCCTCCATCTGGGTGACCTCAATTTAGGGCTTAATCATCCCAATGATATTAACGCCCTCACCTTGCAAAAAGCCCTGGCCACCTTAGGGTTTACCCAAGCCATCTCTAAACCAACCCACCTTAAAGGTTGCACGCTTCACTGGGTTTCCCATCAAACCTGCCCAATACTCATCTCAGAAATCTCTCCCATTCCGTGGTCTGACCATTTCTGCATCAAACTAGACATCACTACATCCAAGGGACCCACTAAGCCCACTATCGCGCTACCTGCTACATTTTCGAGAAGCTCACAGAAGCTCACCAAGGAGAATCTATCCCCCTACCTCCGGGTTCCGGGCCTCCAGCCCCCCTTCCCTAGTGACCCGCAGCTCCTAGCTACAGCATTCAACAAAGTCATCACCCAAGCGGTTGATGCCATCACTCCACTCACTCTCAAAAAAGCCAAGACAGCGAAGCACTCCAATGCCTGGTTCACTCAGGAGCTCCTGAAATTTCACCCCAAAAAAGGGAAGCACTTGCTATGTGGAAAGGCAACCCTAATGACGCTTCCAAATCAGCCTTTAGGACTATAGCTAAAGAATACAAAACTGCCATCATACTGGCCAAAGCCTCCTCCTTCAACTCTAGAATTGAAAAAGCTAAATCTGGGACAAAGGAAATCTTTGCCATCTTTAGAGAATTGGAGACTCCCTCCCCTCCCGCCTTCAACCCTCTTGAAGGACGAGACTTGGTGCAACAAAATTCAAGCTGCCATGCTTGATAAACTGGACACTGTGCACACTAAAATCCTAGCCCACCAAAAGGCTTTGTCTAATCTACTAGCTAATAGTCTGACTTCAACCGCCCCAGGCACTCATCCTAGGCAGGCTCCGATGTTCAAATTCACAGACATGAGTGAATCCGAAGTCACGGCTCTCCTTAAGTCTATCAATCCATCGAACTGTAAAGGCGACTCTTGCCTGGCTCAGGTCATCAAAGATTGTGCCTCCACCCTCACTCCATTTATCACTGCCTTCATCAATTCCTCCTTCCAGTCTGGCCATGTCCCGACCGGACTCAAGGAAGCGTGGGTTTGTCCGCTTCTAAAAAAACTCTCCCTTGACCCCTCGGTCCCAGGGAACTACAGGCCTATTACCACTGTCCCCTTTCTGCTAGAAATGTTGGACAAACCAGCCTACCTGCAAGTCCAACAATTCCTTGATGACAACCACCTTCTGGGTCTACGCCAGTCCTGGAGGGCTCTCCAGTGCCCCCCATTTAGACATTATTCTGAGAATGAATTAGACATCAGATAGCATTTACATGTGTTTTGTTAAAACTTTTTAAAAGCAAAATGTGATTTATAATTAAAATTAGAGAAGAATTAAACTTCTCAAATGCAAGTGTGGAATAACAAGTCATTTGACTGGTGTTTACCATAATCGATAACAAAATTGAAATGTTTCTCAAAGAACCCATGGAACTTAGGTGATGAAAGGTTGATCCTGACTCTTTGAGAATATTGACAATTGAAGTCTCCAGGTTCCCAGCATTCCAAGGGTGACAGAATTCATGAGAAACCTAAGCCTTTCCAACAGTTTAGTGTTCGAAATGTTACATTCATATCAGCTTGAAAATTGGAGAACCACATTTTATTGCAAACATATTTCTCTAATGCCAATACTTGGTAATGCTTTCAGAGAAAACAAAGTAAAATATTTTGCTTTAAACTTTATTCTGAATTCTGAAATCTGTTTCACCTTTTGATTCTGGGGGAGGTGGGCTTAAGGCCCACATAATTCTCTACTATAGATTGTCTAATTTACATTTTGTGAATAAATCAATGTCAGGTTTTGAGCCTAGACATAGAAAATAATCTGAACCCATTGTCTAGAATAGTCATTTATTTATGTTTTCCATGTATGGATCTCTGTACGAAAATGCAAAGTAGATAGTTTATGTTAGATGGAAATGTTAGTTTAGGGCCTGATTAAAAATGCTCCAGTTACCCATCTGATTGAGGATTATATACTGAGGTTTTGATATTCAGTATTCCCTTGACCTCCTGCATAAGGAGGTACATGAACGTAATTCCTAGATCTGTAAGAATTACCTTAGGAAACCCACCCTAGACAGAAAGGGTACTAGATGCTTTAGCATGTGCTGGGCATAGTTCTATTTCTCTTGGGGAAGGCTTGGTATCTGGTGGTGAAATGGAGGACTAGTAAAATGTTGGGTTTTGAGGTTGTATTCTATAAGTCTGGATCCCAGCCTTGAGCAACACTCCCTTCACTTTCTCCATATATTCTGGGTCAATAACCCTGGTGGAGACGTTCAAGGAATATTTCCTAACTAACCCTTATTTAGTTGCCACGCATATATAAATCCATGTTGGGGGAGAGATTTCCAGGCCAATCTGGATGAATTTCCTTGCTTCAGTAGGAATTTCTGCTTCTATCAGGACAAAGAGATCAAACCCTACAAACTGGGGAGTCACCTCCAGAGAGACCCCACTTACCCTGCCCACTAGGGGATGTTACATTCCATTGATTCGTCTTTTAACAAATTTCACATACCACTACATAGGTCTTGATGTAGTGTACACACTCAACCATTAAAACTTGTCAAGGTCCTGATCTTGGAGTGTCCCCATTGCCTGAAATCCAGCCGTTAAAAAGCAATGGGCCAATTCCATTACAATTTTCCTATGGCTGCGGGGAATAACAATTTGGTTCCTTCTGGTCCCATCCTCCCCTATATATCCTTGATATAGGATTGATTGATTGACTAATTGAGGGTTTTGGATTGTGTGACAGGGATGAACCAAATCATATGTAGGCGCAGATGTTATATAAATGAATCAATGAACATGTGCCAGTTCTGGGAATTTACCAAATGGCCACAACCAGAATCCCTCTAACCTACTTAAAAAGATGGGCTTTTAACTCTTTACGGAACAGGAAAAGGGACTTTCTTTTCCTAATCTCCCATGGCAGGCTGTTCCATAATTTAGATCCAAACACTGAGAATCGACAATCTCCTCAATGCACACAGAACGAAGAGGGGATGGCCAAAAGCAACTTATTCCCTGATTGTAGGATCTGAGTTGGTTGGTAAGACCTTAATTTTTCAGGCAAGTATGAGGAGGCTAGAATATTCAGACATTTTTATATCATGCACCCAATCTTTAACTTAATCCTATTGTAGGGGAGGACAGGCCTTGAAGGCCCCCCTCTCCTGCATTATTCTCCCCAGGTGAGGACCATGGCTCGCTGAGCGTCCCCTCATGCCACCCGGGCCCAGGTGGAGGAGGCCTCGCCCGCCGATGACATTGCCCCCACGTATCCATCATACACACACACACTAAAGTTTAGACAGACCTAGAAGCCATCTTGCCCAGCAAAGATGGCGTGAGTTCAGCGCACTGTAGCGCGGCCCCCACCCTTGGAGGGCTTTCCAAGCATCCCTGCCACCGTAGCACCATGGTAGATCCGCTGCGAGCGCGTTCCCATGAGAAAGCCGGGTATGAGCTAACCCGAGATGCTAACACTGTAACATTTCGTCGTTCACAATGTAATACTGCACCCCGCATGACCTGGTCCGCGAGGCCGGGGCGACGGGGAAGAAACTGTAGCATCACTATCTGAAGAAAGTACAAAATAATTCAAGTATTGGTATTAATGAACTACCTCTTTTTAAACAGATTCTGTAAACTGTGAATTAACCATAAAGATGTAACGTTTATATGATGTCACCCCATGTCTGGACTAATGCTGCTATAACCACAGAGAAAGATGTCGACGAAACGTATAACCGTTATCTGTATAAGTGTTCTTTCAGTTTTATGTAGAAACCTGAACTCGTATATGTTTTCTTAATCACCCGTAGCGGCGAGTATCAATCTCTGTAGGCCATAACCTAGAACTACCTCATGTAACGTCTAGTGTAAATAAAATAATCAAACACTGTAGCGAATATAATGTTAGGTAACGAAAAGGTACTCAGACTGAATATATTAACGAAATGTTTAATGAACTCGAAGTATATATGTATGGTACAGTAGTTTAAATAAGACAAATGATATAAAAGTTTTGTATTCAAAATTAGGCAACACACGAGGAAAATACCTTTTGCGAATATATGCAAGGCCATTCTCCCTCCCACCCTACGAAGCCTGCCAAGTAGAAAAAAGCTAAGGCCTGTGCCGTGCTCCCCCACCTCCCCCGACCAAGCTGGAACCGCTTCAGAGAGTCAGAGGCCCCAACACAGCATCCAAGGCCATCGGCCGCCACCTGTGTTATTTACAGCACGATAATAAACTTACGTTTGAATCCACTGATCTACCAGCACCCTCTCGTAAATCCCACAATCCCCCAGACCACCCCAAGAAGTCTGACCCCGCACAAAGACTACCCCCGACAATGGGACAAGACACAGAGCCCCCTTCATAGTAACCTCTAACGTAGTAGTAAAACATGTATCACCCGGCCCAAGCCCCAGAGCCCAGCCCCTCGACCTAAAATACCAGACGTCAGAACACCGGTAAATCTAATAGATGACCACCAGACCCCTCACAAGGTGCATTCCTCCTGTGTTGTATTTCATTGATTGAAAGATTTACTGTAGAAGTTAGATATTGGGTTTTAAGTAACTGCGATGTGCATGATCTAAGGCACCCAAGTCAGGGAAGGTATTCATCTTTGTCACAGGCTGCCCCAGCGTACCAACACCGCCCGGATGACCTCAAGCCGGCCTGCCAGGCCCAACCCAACCCACGAGGCTGACCAGTGACGTCCTCCCACCCGGACCAACCACGCTGCAGCAACACCTATAGTTAGTCGACGCCACCCAATCCCAATTAACTTGTGCCCCCTATAGTGTGTAGGTTCTGATGACGTTTTTTGTATTAGAAATACGCCTGCCTTTGCGATTGTCAGGCAGAGCGCTCTCGGAGGTTGCAGAGTTCTTTGCATGCCACATTCTTTTGATAAACTCCCACTTACGCTCACCCGCACTCTGTCTTGGCCTTATTCCCATTGCGGGAGTGTCCATTATTGTCTCCCATTGCGGGGAGGATCGTGCTAACTTGGGGGCGCTTCCACTCAGTGGTGACCCCGATAGCGTGATATTTCCAAATTATTTTTCCTAAACTCCTTTTAACGACCCCCTTTTGGCACGAGAATCTCCGGTCAAAAAGGGAAACGCACGGTGAGCCGGCTCCGGGAAGCTACCCGCCAACGGCGACCGGTACGCTTAGAAGTGCGCACTCAAACTAGAAGGGGTACGGGATCCCGGTTGCAAAATCCCCTTTGAGTACCGCTCGCCGGAGCCGGGGCTGACTGTTGAGCAGAAAGGCAACACCGCCTGGACGGACCCAGTTTCGGAGACTATCGGTTCAAGACGGGCACGTGAGTACCGAGTGCGAGCGATCATAAAGGGAGAGGGAGGGGAACTTGTGAACAGGAGAACGTGGACAGATAGAGGAGGGAATCACGGGTGTCTACTAAAGACAGGTCTTAAAACTTTCTTTATCTTTTCTTTGCATATGGCCATTAGGAGTAAGAAGTAAGTGAAGAAGTAGAAGTGACGGGAACCTAGCTCCGAAAGGGGGTGGAAGGCGGCGCCGCATAGTGCTATCTAAACTAGTACTGGGAATATATGAAGAAGTAAAAAATAAGTTATTGGTGTCTGGCAAAGGGAGACACTTAGAATATTTTTAGTGGTTGCTACTCTTTCTATTTCTTTTTTTCATTTCACGGGGCAATGGTCGAAAGCGAAAGGGGTATAAGATAAATATACTTGTAGAAGAACTATAAAATAGGGAGACCATTTGTAGGAGTGGGGATTAAGTAGTGGCACGTACAGACGTGAACACAGTAACTTTAGCAGAAAAACAGGGACAGCTGGCCAGGGAGGAAAGGGAGGAAAAAAGTGAAGTGTGAGTGGGAAAGCATTGTGAGGGGTGTGCGCATCGTGTGAGTATTGGAGATGAACGGTTGACCGCGAGGGGGTGCCAGAGAGTGTTGGCCATAACTAGTAGTTGATTGGTTGTGAGTGAAACCACATGAGATTGTATGGGAATGGGAAGGAGATGAGTTGTGGTGAGTAAGAAAGAATTTGCGTAGTGAATAAATTTGGGTGATATCGCTGAGACGTCCGCTCTTGTCTGTGCCATAAAGGTATACATACATATATCTACACCTAACTAAAAGTAAAGGAGTTGGACACGGTCGTTGCTAGTGATCTAGAATATGGGGGCAGAAACTCCCTTGTCACATATCTGTAAGAGCCTACCGGGATACGCTGAACGAATCAATAAATATCACGATCAATGGGTAACAGAATTAAAAGGGGAGGGATTGCCCCAGATTTGGCCCGAGGGAGGGTCTTTTGACAAAAGCGTTCTAGATATGGTACGAACATGCATTAGCATCAAGTATAAGGGAAAACAGTGGCAAAACAGGAAGGAGATATTAGATCTCTGGAGACTGTTTGAGGAAGTACCCCCACCCAAAGATCCGGCACCAAATGTCGATCTACCGTCCACAACAGACAACCCACTCATGATTCCAAGAGGGGAAAAGGAACAGTTGAATACAGAACAACCTACGGAGGTGATTAGTTTGTACCCAATATTGAACAAACCAACCCCCGCAGCAGGATATAGTGATCCTACTTATGTGCCTCCCCCCACAACTGTTACACCACAAAGACCAACAGCCCCCCCACCATACGAAAGCACTAGAGAGCGTGCCCAGGCAAGCACACAGAGAGTGGATATAGAAAAGCTAACGAGTGACTTAGAATCAAGGCTTTCTGTAGCCAGGGATGAACTTTCGAGAATAAAAGACATATGTGAGCGCACAGCATGCGCTCCTACACGATCAGGACGTACGTCTAGAGCGTCAAGCGAAAGTAGGCAAATTGAGGAAGGATGGAAAAAGGGGGAAATACTGTTCAGAATTGAGGAAGAGCCGACACGAATAATAGAGGTGGGAGCAGCAGAGGGGAGCATTGGTGATGTATCGCGGCAGAGAGGGATCAGAGAGGACTTGCTATGTGATGTTAGAGGAGAGATGGATGAGAGTGATAGGTTGAGTATGGCAGTAGGAGGGGAAAGCGAGGAGGTGGACGGTGCATGCTCGCTAGGGACTATAGATGATGAATGGATGGGACGACTAAGAAATAGAGTGGGGAAGATGGCGTCATTGGAGTCAGCCACGACTAAAGTGGGAGAGGGTGCAACCCCAAAAGGGAAGTTACAACTTCCGTTGATACACAGAGGGGGGGGAGACCAAACTATATACCCTGGGCCCAGATGGACAAGGCTAATTTAATAAAGTTATTGCCCCCGTTGTCAGGAGGGGCGAGCAAGTGGATATATGCATTTGAGAAACATACCGCCGGCATACCATTGGCAGTAGGCGATGTGAAAAGCCTACTAGTATCAGCAGTAGGAGATCAAGCAGACAGAGTATGGGCTAAGGCCGGTTTCCCGGGCGTGACGTTAGATTGTGATCGCCATGATGGGGCTTCCGTTAATACAGTGCGAGCAAGGGTGTGGGACGCACTGCGGGAGACGTTCCCAGATACCCCAGATTTACAGTCAGTAATGCAATGTACAATGAATGACGGGGAGGATGCTATGGATTACATTCTCCGGGTGCAGGAGATGTGGAGAGCGGAAACGGGCACGCCCTGGCATCAGTCAACGTCACTGTTTTATTTTATCATCAAGAGAGGGCTCCCAAAAGAGGTGCAGAAGGCACTCGACAAAATAGCAGGTGTTGAGGCGAAGGGGTGGCCAGAGATCCAAAGCATAATAGTGCACCATTGCAAAAGAATAAAAGAAAGAGAGAGGGAAGTAGCACAGAAAAGGTTGGCAGACGAAGCGAAGTTGGTACAATCAAAGCTAGTGAAGGTTGCAGCAGCGGTAGCCGGGCTCCCACTCATGAGGGAGGGAGACGAAGGGGAGGAGGGGCAGATAGCAATACAAGGGAGAATAGCAGCTAATTGGGCCGGACAAGGACAGCGACAGTGGAACGAACAAGAGCAGAACGGAGGTCTAGTGTGGCAAGAGTGGGCCCCACGAGGGGGAAGAGGTGGGTACAGGGGCCGAAGAGGTGGACAAGGGTATGGAGGAATGGGAGGAAATGGGTGGCAGGGTCCCAGAGGTCCACAGGGGAGCTGCTGGAATTGTGGGAGATGGGGACATTACTCAAGGGAGTGCCGAAACAGACAAAACAACGGGTTTCAGGAGACAGAGCAGTACGGTCACCCCCACCCAGGAAGCCCATACGGCCTCCCCATGGGACAGTACCAACAACCAGAAAATGCAGGACAAAGAAGTAACGCACAACTACACGGACATCAGTACAGAACACAAAACCACCCACAGAATAATGACAATATACAATACACACCAGGTAACACTTTCGCCACAGTAGCTAATGGAGCGCCTGCCCCCGCACCCTATAGCGGCGTGTCAGTAGTTTCGGGGAACATTTTTGATCAAGGGGGGGCAATGAGACACCCCGCATAGGACAGCCCACAGAGAACACTTGCGTGTCCAGTACTATCTACGACCCACAATGCATCAGAGGAACCATTGATAGCAGCGCAGATAGGAGACAAGCAATTCATATTCATGGTGGATTCGGGAGCGGAAAAATCATGTATTAAAGAGGGCCGGTTCCCGTTATCTAATAAAACGTTAGAGACGCAGGGGTTCTCTGGGGCTGTAATTGAAGTTCCTTACACAGAAGCATTGGATGTGACAGTGGGGGGTAAAACAGTGAAAGCACCCTTACTGTACTATGAACGCTCTCCCATTAATTTGCTGGGGAGGGATCTCTTAAGCAAACTAAATATGACAATATCATTCACAGAAAGTGGTATAGTATGTTCAACACCTGGCATATGTCCCCTCCGCATAATGGCAGTAATACAGAGCCACACAATCATGCAAGAGATTAGAGGGTTACCAAGAAACGAGGAGATGTTTATTGAGGGCATGAGAACATTGGCTCTCATAGTACCAGAACTAAAAAGGATGGATTGGAGGATCCCAGCCGAATTCCTTTTCCGCCCCATAGTGAGCCCCGACACAGCTCCCGGGTCAGTGCTATCGTTGGATTTACGCGCAGTACACGTATCAGCAAACAGAATATGTGTGATTGGCATTGACATGGAAGGATGTGAGTGGCGGACAGTACTGTGTACAAATGCAAATATCCCACTGCGGGAGCTATCGGATGAGGAGCTATTTTCCGACACTGAGAAAGATGGCGAAATAGTGATGGAACTAGCAATGCCGTGCGACATTGTAGTTACAGCCAGAGAAACTCAAGTTGAATTAATGGCAGTGGTAGGAGCATCACATACATTTTTTGATGACGACATGAGGGTAGTACCAACTAACATATGGACAAATGGCCCCCACGATGTGGGGTTACTACATGGGGTTCAGCCTGTGGTAATAAAACTAAAACAGGGAGCAATTCTACCCCGGGTAAAACAATATCCATTGTCGCGCGAAGCAGAAGAAGGGATCAGAGAGACAATAGATGCACTGCTAGCGCAAGGGATAATAGTGCCTTCAAACTCCCCATGTAACACATGCATTTACCCGATTAAAAAGGCGAAGGGAGGTTCCTGGAGGATGATACAAGATTTACGCCCACTCAATGATGTGATTCAGAAGGAGTTCCCTCTAGTGCCGAACCCGGCGACAATACTATGCAACATTCCAAAAACGGCATCCCACTTCACAGTTATTGACTTGAAAAATGCATTTTTCTCAATTCCCTTAGCAGAAGAGAGCCGGTACTTAACAGCGTTTACAATAGGGGGGAGGAGGTTTGAACATTGCAGATTACCACAAGGATATTGCGAGAGCCCAAGCATATTCAACAGGATACTACATGAAGATCTGGGGAACTTGTCTGTAGAAAGTACGGTGATTCAGTACGTTGACGATTTATTGGTTTGTGCACAAACTGAGGAAGAGTGTAGAAAGGATTCAATAACACTCCTGACATTATTGGCCAATAAAGGGTACAAGGTGGACAAGGGTAAGTTACAATACTGTCTGACAGAGGTCCTATACTTGGGACAGCTGATATCGAAGGATGGCAAGCGGATCATACCAGACAGAGCACAGGCGATTAGAGCAGTTGGGGAGCCCAAAACAGTAAAAGAGATGCAGAAATTCCTGGGTATGTGCAACTACTGCCGAGCATGGATATTAGATTATGCAGCATACACAAGGCCCTTATTACAGGCACTCAAAGAAGCCCAGCAGGAAAACAAACACATAGAATGGACAGAAGAAATGAACACATCATTTAACTCACTGAAAGAGCTGATATCAAGCGCTCCAGTACTGGCAAATCCAGATTATGGGCGCGAATTCTTCTTATTTTCACACTGCAAAGGAACACTGATGACAGCAGTGCTGACACAAAAGACATCGTTAGGGCACAAGCCACTGGCTTACTATAGTGGCACTTTGGACGCAGTAATGCAAGGACACTTCGCGTGCGAACAATCATTAGCTGCAGCCGCGTTCGCTATTGAAAAAAGTGCCACAATAGTAATGGGCTGTCCCGTGACACTGTTTGTGGAACACTCACTCTTTGCAATATTAGAGCGATCAAAGAGCACATTGACAACACAACGCGCCACAGCATATGAAATAATATTGTCCAGTGCAAACATCCATATAGTAAGATGTAAAACAGTGAACCCAGCCACATTCATCACAGAGGCGTGCACCATAGAAGACATGCAGAACCACAACTGTGCAACGTACACAGGTGACGAAGGTCAGGACCAGGTGGTTTTTGAGAATGCCCTGAACGAGGGAGAGGTGTATTTCGTGGACGGGTCAGCCTCGATAGACATGGAGACAGGAGAGAAACATGTGGGTATGGCAGTGGTACGATTAGAGGAAGGTGAATACGAGACACTAGTGCAACACCGCCTCCCATCACACTATTCAGCCCAAGCAGCAGAACTAATAGCGCTAATAGAAGCATTGCATGCAGCTAAGGGGTGCGCAGTGACAATATATACAGACTCAGCATACATGACAACAACAGTACACGGAGGGCTGGCACGGTGGGGGCGGAGAGGGTTTCGACGAACAGATGGAACGCCGGTTCAGCATGCAGAATTATTGAAAGAACTGATTGAGGCCCTGCAAGACCCCACGGCAGTGGCCATCGTAAAATGCCAAGCCCACACTGCAAACACAGATCTTATATCTTTGGGGAACGCGGCAGCAGACGCCGCCGCCAAAGAAGCTTCGTATTTTCAGAAAGGTGAGGTAGGAGAGTACATGTTACACCACACAGCAAGCCAAGAGGTCCCCACAGGATACAACATGATGCCTATACAAGAAATAATAGAGCTGCAAGAGGGAGCTAGTGCAGAAGAAAAATTGCTGTGGACTAAGAGGGGATGCAGCAAATCGCCGACAGATTTATTGTGGCGACAAGAAAGTTCAGGAAAAGCCGTGATGCCAGTTACATTGTTAGAAATAGCATTTCAACAACTACACTTCCCCGCACATAATGCAAAACAACACATAATGGCGGAGATACAAGAAGATTGGTTTGCACCTTGCCTCCAGGAACACATCACAAGGTTGACATTGGAATGCACGACATGTCAAATTTACAACTCAGGTATGACATTGCGCACACTGAGAGGTACGATACCAAAACCAAATGGCCCATTCAGAGAGCTCCACATCGATTATGTAGACATGGGAGAAAGATGCAATGGGGCTCGCTACATGATTGTGGTTGTATGTCCCTTTTCGAGGTGGGTGGAGGCAGGTCCCTGTGCGCGCCCTGATGCGAAGAGCGCCGCAAAGTTCCTAGTAAGGGAAGTATTCCCGCGCTGGGGAATTTGCGAAGTTATTTGCTCAGACAACGGTACACATTTTGTTAATGAACTATTCAAACAAGTGACTACGTTATTGGGAATAAAGCACAAATTATGCTCGATTTATCATCCTCAAAGTAATGGCGTAGTGGAAAAGATGAACGGCCTGTTAAAAAGCAGATTGTCAAAATTATGTTTTTCCCTTAAAAAGACCTGGATGTACTGCCTACCTCTGGCCCTGTTCGAATTGCGCAATCAGCCAAGTAAAGACCACCATTTGTCCCCGCATGAGATCGTCACGGGAAGGAGAATGCACACAGCACATTCACCTCTCCGTGAACGTTCTGATGCACACAGAAGCGCAGCGGTATTGGGAGAGGAGTTCACAGAGTACTTGAAAAAACTGACATTGGCAGCGCGCATAATAGCGAAGCAACTAGCCCCCCCCTCTACAAGAGAGGAGGGGAATACAACAGAAACAGTAACACTGCCTGACAAACAATTACAGCTAATGCCAGGTGACTTTATATATGTCAGAAGTTTTGTGCGAAGGTGGAATGCGCCACGTTTCCATGGCCCTTATGAGGTAGTGTTTTGCACGCCCACGGCAGTAAAGGTGAAGGGCCTAAGATACTGGGTGCATTTGACAGACGTACGCAGAGCCTATAGCGCCGTGGAAGGTGAGGTGCAGGACGAGGCACAGGCAACAGCGGACAGTGGAGTTGTGCAGAATGAGTGAAGGTGATTTTGTGTATGTGCAGCGATTGACAATGAATGCAACTGATGACATGGCATTCGTACGAAAAAAAAAAAAAAAAATTTTTGCTTTTTTAATTGAATGTTTTTGTTCTCTCATTTTTTTGAAATTTTTCTTTCTTTTGAAGAAGTTTTTTATATATATTATACAATGATCTAAAAGTATTGATTGTAAACACCCTTGTCTGTGGAAACAAACCCTTCCCCTACCCACGTCCATGCTTTATGAACAAAAAAAAAAAAAAAAAAAAAGTTAACAACGTTGGAAATGTTTACATGCCTGTACTTAATGCACTTTTGTATCTCAAACAGGAATTACCATGGCATCTAATGGGCAGCCTGCAACTAATAGATTTGTTAGAATTAAAGAAATATTGATAGATAGACTTACATATTCATACGAATGCGGATTGTCAATTTGTGTTATTGTGTTCTTCCTATCAATATTTTGCCTGGTGACATATTGGTTTATAGCGTTCATCTCTATCGAGATGACCGAGGGGGGAGGGGGGAGTAACATCACCCGAGCTCCTGGGAGCAATGCAACCACAAGTGTAAATATTAAAGAAGGTGATTTTTTAGTATGGGATGGATCACACTTTGTATGGGGTTACTACACTGAACCACCCACTGTCGCCCTGTCAGATTCAAGAGGTATACAAACAGAAATGGAAAACAACACAATGTCCATACCTGAACTATATAGCAGCCCCAACACCCTCCCCACCCCATTAGAAGAAAGTGACTTGTTGTTTATTGAGGAAGATGGGAATATTATAATTATGAAAGAACATAAGGAAACATATCAGAAATTTGACAAGGGGGGTGGGAAGGAGGAAGGGGGGCCCATTTTTTCATCTATCAAAAGCAGCAGACGTAGGAGAAGCAAGGATAGTAGGCGGAGAAGAGAGACAAGCAGGAGGGGGTATGATGAGTACTATGGGTTAGGCTTAGACAAAATGGAAGACCCTCGGCACCCCCACCAAGCAAATAAATGGTATGCTGATATGAGTGCCACAGCCAAACAAACGACAAATGAGAGCTGTTATGTCTGCTCGCTCATCCCCCATGCATCAGGCACACCTAAAGTATTGTTGCCCAGAGAATTGCCCATTGTAGATGCCCAGTGTCTCCTTCATCTCACGCTATGCCGAATAAAAAACACCTTCCAGGCACACGACGTCACTTTCAAGATTATACAGACTGAAAAAACGTGCTACCCAAAAGCAGCTGGAGTGGTATGTCTCAAAGAACCATTTTTTGCAATACAAGGGACACTATTTTCGGAAAACAAATGGAAAGATGAAGAAGTACTGTGCAAAGCGGAAGCATTGAGAGGTGTCCAACCAGCCAGAATGCAATGGATAGAAGAAACGTGCACACCAGTATGGAAGGAGCACATTTCCAAACTAACATGGGTAACAGCAATGGAGAAACCCTTCAAGCTACAAAGTGAGATCAAGAACGAACTATGTTTTAAGGGAGAAGGAAAAGTGGCAATAGGGACGAATAAAAACTGCAACAAAACTCTCACCATCCCAGACATGAGAAAAGGAACAGCCGCATTAATGGACACATACTGGGTATGTGGGAACCAGGCCTACTTGAACCTTCCCCAGGCATGGAGCGGCAGCTGCTCGATGGCCACTCTGCACTCGGCCCTAATGGTGATTCCAGAAAGCCACGTTGATGAAAATAAAAGGACGCCAGGGAACATACACCAGGGTGCGGTTCCTCCCACTGCAAAATCACACCTCTATGTCCTGTCCTCCGGAGGGAAGGGAGAAGAGCTATCACGGAACAGACGGGCATCAAATTACATATCTCAAGCTTCGTCCGATTTATTGGCACAGATCCCAGACAGGTACCGACTGTTCAGCTCTGTAGAAACATTCTTTGTCTCGCTGATTTCAAGTGTCCAAGCAAGGGCAAATGCAAAATGGCTCCAGATAACACGGTGGGAACTGATTCAGTTAGCCAATGACACCGAAGAAGGGTTCAACATAATAAAAGTAGAACTGCGAGCTCTACGCCTGATGACCATGCAGAACAGGTATGTTCTGGACCTACTGACAGCGATGGACGGAGGTGTTTGCCGAAAAATAGGAAGTGCCTGCTGCACTTTCGTACCTTCTGAAGACGCGGAAAATGGTTCCCTATCCCACGTGATCGAAGCAGTACACAATCTGGGAGAGAAGATGAAGATGGAAGGTGGAGCAGAAGCCAGCACGTGGTTCAACAATATCTTCTCCTGGGTTCCCTCATGGCTTGGAATGACGATGAAATTTCTGGTACCAGCTGTGGTGTTCCTCCTCGTGGCGTTCTGCCTGTGCCAGGTGGGCCTCCGATGTTGTGCAAATGCGGTCCCTAACGGCGCAATGATGATGGTGACAATGGGCAACTCTGGTGGTACAATTAGGGCAACACAAGAAGTACATGTGCAGACAGGAACAGACAACACCCCCCAGTACCGGTTAGTGCCTATGTACCGTGACAAGTACATAGTAGACAAACTATGGCATACCACTATCCAGGAACCCCGAGATGTGGAATTAGAATGGTATACAGAGGTCTGGGTAGACTTGGAGGAAAGTGGTGACTGTATATATTTAACGTGCACACCAGACGAATATGCTAGAAGAGGGGAGAGCTTAAGGGGGGTGTGCAGGGCATGGATGCCCATCAAGGGAACACCTGCATGGGATGACGCGGTAATAGAGGAACAAGAGTGCAGAAGGTTAGAAGACCTGAAGAATTCGTTACTTTAGTAACGAAAGGGGGGAAATGTAGGGGAGGACAGGCCTTGAAGGCCCCCCTCTCCTGCATTATTCTCCCCAGGTGAGGACCATGGCTCGCTGAGCGTCCCCTCATGCCACCCGGGCCCAGGTGGAGGAGGCCTCGCCCGCCGATGACATTGCCCCCACGTATCCATCATACACACACACACTAAAGTTTAGACAGACCTAGAAGCCATCTTGCCCAGCAAAGATGGCGTGAGTTCAGCGCACTGTAGCGCGGCCCCCACCCTTGGAGGGCTTTCCAAGCATCCCTGCCACCGTAGCACCATGGTAGATCCGCTGCGAGCGCGTTCCCATGAGAAAGCCGGGTATGAGCTAACCCGAGATGCTAACACTGTAACATTTCGTCGTTCACAATGTAATACTGCACCCCGCATGACCTGGTCCGCGAGGCCGGGGCGACGGGGAAGAAACTGTAGCATCACTATCTGAAGAAAGTACAAAATAATTCAAGTATTGGTATTAATGAACTACCTCTTTTTAAACAGATTCTGTAAACTGTGAATTAACCATAAAGATGTAACGTTTATATGATGTCACCCCATGTCTGGACTAATGCTGCTATAACCACAGAGAAAGATGTCGACGAAACGTATAACCGTTATCTGTATAAGTGTTCTTTCAGTTTTATGTAGAAACCTGAACTCGTATATGTTTTCTTAATCACCCGTAGCGGCGAGTATCAATCTCTGTAGGCCATAACCTAGAACTACCTCATGTAACGTCTAGTGTACATAAAATAATCAAACACTGTAGCGAATATAATGTTAGGTAACGAAAAGGTACTCAGACTGAATATATTAACGAAATGTTTAATGAACTCGAAGTATATATGTATGGTACAGTAGTTTAAATAAGACAAATGATATAAAAGTTTTGTATTCAAAATTAGGCAACACACGAGGAAAATACCTTTTGCGAATATATGCAAGGCCATTCTCCCTCCCACCCTACGAAGCCTGCCAAGTAGAAAAAAGCTAAGGCCTGTGCCGTGCTCCCCCACCTCCCCCGACCAAGCTGGAACCGCTTCAGAGAGTCAGAGGCCCCAACACAGCATCCAAGGCCATCGGCCGCCACCTGTGTTATTTACAGCACGATAATAAACTTACGTTTGAATCCACTGATCTACCAGCACCCTCTCGTAAATCCCACAATCCCCCAGACCACCCCAAGAAGTCTGACCCCGCACAAAGACTACCCCCGACAATGGGACAAGACACAGAGCCCCCTTCATAGTAACCTCTAACGTAGTAGTAAAACATGTATCACCCGGCCCAAGCCCCAGAGCCCAGCCCCTCGACCTAAAATACCAGACGTCAGAACACCGGTAAATCTAATAGATGACCACCAGACCCCTCACAAGGTGCATTCCTCCTGTGTTGTATTTCATTGATTGAAAGATTTACTGTAGAAGTTAGATATTGGGTTTTAAGTAACTGCGATGTGCATGATCTAAGGCACCCAAGTCAGGGAAGGTATTCATCTTTGTCACAGGCTGCCCCAGCGTACCAACACCGCCCGGATGACCTCAAGCCGGCCTGCCAGGCCCAACCCAACCCACGAGGCTGACCAGTGACGTCCTCCCACCCGGACCAACCACGCTGCAGCAACACCTATAGTTAGTCGACGCCACCCAATCCCAATTAACTTGTGCCCCCTATAGTGTGTAGGTTCTGATGACGTTTTTTGTATTAGAAATACGCCTGCCTTTGCGATTGTCAGGCAGAGCGCTCTCGGAGGTTGCAGAGTTCTTTGCATGCCACATTCTTTTGATAAACTCCCACTTACGCTCACCCGCACTCTGTCTTGGCCTTATTCCCATTGCGGGAGTGTCCATTATTGTCTCCCATTGCGGGGAGGATCGTGCTAACTTGGGGGCGCTTCCACTCACTATCCTTCACAGCTGGTCAGTGGATGGAGTGAAGCAGCCCTGAAATAGGAGAGGACTTGATCACTCCAAACATCAATCTAACCACTGCATTTTGCGCCTTCCCCAGTTAATGTATTTGTTTGTCAGGAGCCCCAGATAAAAGATTGTTAAAATAATCCAATTGTGAATTTACCTGGGCTCCCACCACTATTGCATGGTCCTTCTCTGGTACGACGGGGTGGGCATGCTGTAACAGGCACAAGCTATAAAAACAGCCTGTACTTTGACTCCATTTGGCCTTCACAGCTAGGATTGTTCTGCCATATGCAGCCAAGATTTTTAATCCTACAGGCATACTTCAGTTCCGTTCCTAAGAAAAAAGGAGGAGGAGCACATCTGTCCTCACCAAGCAAACATTTTGGTCTAAACAAGATGACCTCCGTTTTGTTTGGATTGAGTTGGATCCATTTTATAGACATGTAACTAATAACTTACTCCAAACAATGACTCCCCTGTGGAAAAGATCACTGTAAATCGCCCAACCTAATGAAAACCTGTGTATTGTCTGCATATGACTAAAAGCAGATCTTGTGTCTCTGCAGGATGTCCATTAGAGGACGTAGATATAGATTGAATAACCACGGTAGAAAGATGACCCTTGGGAGAGTCCACAATCCTGAGGGAGAGAGTCTCACAAGTAACCTCCAGACCTAACTCGCAGTTGCCGCCCTGACAGAAAAGAGATGAACCATTTGATTGCACTGGCAGATGCATTTCCTACCTCCCCTCAGTCGATCAATAAGAATATCATGATGCACTGTTTTGAATGCCATGGAGAGATCCAATATTACGAGTAATGATATTCCCCCTGACCTGCCACTAGCAAAAGTTCATACCATACCGCAGCCAAAGCAGTTTCTGTTCCAAATTTTGGACAGAAACCAGATTGCAAAGGATCCAACAAGAGCTATTTTTCAACCCATACCTGCAGTTGAACCATGACTATTTTCTCTAAGATTTTACCAGTTGACGGCAAACCTGCGACCAGGTGGTAATTCTGCAAGGTATTTATATCCAGATTAGGTTTCTTCGAGAGTAGTGAAATTATGGACCGCTTTAGTTTCAGTGGAACTATACCATGGCTCACTTATGCATTTACAAAGCAAGTCCTAATGGAACACTTTCTGCTGCCAGGTGTTTTGCCATACCTGCGGGTAGGGAAAATAAAGAGTTGTTTATGGATTTCAGCATTCACAGGAAAACAGATGAATTCATCTGAAACTTGTTTAAAGTCAAAAGGCATAATGCTTGAAGTACAGTCTCTATTCATCAACGTCCCCAGATCAGAGCTACTAGATTCAGCAACAGCCTCGGATTCCTTGTCAAGGGCAATATGTTCCTGAATTGCCTTAATCTTATTTTAAAATAATGTATTAAAGGAGCTGGCCTGCTCTGATGACGACTCCCTGCCTATTTGAGCATTGTTGGGCCGCACAAAGTTGGAGATTAAAGAGAATAATTCTCACGCATGATTTTTTGCTGCATCAATCTTTTTAATTAGAAAGTCTGATTTGGTCCTAAAAATCACTACTTTATACGCCACCATGACCTTAATAGCCCAATGCAGTGTCCTATATTTTCTCCACATATGTTCAATGGCTCTATAGTATTTCTAATATTCGGTCAGGTTAGGGGTAAACCATCTTTAGGAGATTTATTCATAGGAGGCATTTTTTCCAAATAAAAGTAGGGTCCCCTTTGTTCTGCCCCTTGATCTTTCGATATATCCAGGTCAAAGGCATCTGCCAGATTTTGGTTATTTCTCTGGGCCAAGGCCAGATGGGGTAGGATAATAGTATTGTCCAGGCCCGCTAAGGGTAGGATGGTTGGAGTTTTGTCGCCATCCCCAAAGCCTATGTTACCCCGCTCCATGGTGGACAGGCTTTAAACTTCCCAGGATAGTGGGCCCAGGCATGTTCTTGGATACCCTGAGTGATGGGATCTCCAGATTTTATTCAATTGCTCTTGGTCTCAGCCTCGTGCAAACTCCTTTTCCCAATATAGTCTGTCAATAACCCTGTGGAGATGTTCAAGGAATGTTTCCAAGCTAATCCTGATTTAGCTGCCAAGCGCACTTAAATCCATATGGGTGGAGAGATTTCCTTGCATGAGTAGAGATGGCTGGTTCTACCAGGATAAAGGGATCAACTCCTATACACTTATCCATCATCTCCAGAAGGAGCCTGCTCCTCCTGTGTCCTAGGGTGTGTTACAGTCCCTGGATTTGTCAACAAAGACATTGGGCCTCATTACGAGGTGGGTGGTAAGGGGTTAACGGCGCCAGTAATTGTGCTGGCGCCGTTAACCCCTTACCACCCTATTACAAGGTCTCCTTGCGGGACCCGCAAAGGTCGCCTGGTAAAACCAGGCGTCCTTAGCGAGTCTCGCGAGGAGACCAGGGAGCTAACAACGGGCCCGTTATTAACGGGCCCGTTGTTAGCTCCCTCCCCATTCCCATTAAGCCCCATGGGGCTCGAATGGGAATGGGGATGTACCGGGTCCAGGTTCCTCGAATGAGGAATTACCGGGTCCTCCAAGGTTGGAATGGCCTGGTAAGTCCTCATTTGAGGAACCCGGACCCGGTATGCGGTAAGGAGGTAACCATGTTGCAAATTGCGGCATGGTTACCCACCAACCTCGGAATGAGGCCCATTGAATTTGTACTGCAGAGGCATTTGACAACACGGTAATATATATATGTATAAATATACATATAAACTGACAAAAATGTTTGTTAAATGGACGTTATGATTAAGTTGCACTAGTAAAAACCTATGCAATTCAATTAACAAACATTGTTACAGGGACGTTATGGTTACAGGTAAAACAGAAAAAACCCCGAAATGTGCCAGTTATGGTAAGCTAAGCAACCATAGTTCACGCTACCACTGTGCACTGCAAGGACTAACACCCGTGACATCGGAGATGACATCACAAATGTAATTGATGACATGACCTTCTGTCACACTTTGTGCTTAGCTGGAAGTGCCATGTGTAATTTTGAAACTACCGCAGAAACCGCTGAGTTTTTGTGCTGGGTATGGGGGGGGGGTTTGGGAGTTTAGTATTGTGTCTGAAAAGATATGTTTTTTTTTGTTTTCTTTTTTTTGTCCTGTTTTTGGTATGTACGTGCTTGCATACAATTTGTTTAATCTCTTTCCATACGTTTCTGTTTGCTTCTCCTCCTGACACTTTTTAGCGACTGAAGGTTAACGCTTCTCTTACATTTCTACAAGATTAACTGCAACGCTTCGTTCATAGTGGCAAACAAAACAGCATTGCCAATGGAGGTAAAAAAATGCCATTTCCTTGAAACCACTGCAAATCTCGCTCATTAATGCTGTCATAGTCGGTGCAGAACATCCCAGCACTGCACATGAAGTCACACATGCTTCTGTTCATAAAACATCTCCCGACCTCTGGCTGTGGAAAAATGACACCAGCATGGTCCCATGCTCCTCTTCGTGGTATGGCTGAGAAAATCAACTTGGCTTTGGGAAAAATCTGCATCACTGCTGTCATCAACTTCTTGAGGTGATGGAGGGAATGTGAGCATGACATGTACCGCAAATGTAGGCCTACATAATGAACTATGACTACATTAACAGTACCGACACTGGCGATACGGTGAACCATGGCACTGAAGCCCCACTCATAGACAGGCCCCAAAAATCCTCCACCCTTTCCAACTGAAAGTTAGCAGCATAGCCTCTTTCCACAGCATACCTGTGCAGATCTTGCACAAATGTATCACCCACGATGAACACTCTGCATCTCACCATCTCTACCAACCTCACTGCATCGACTTTTGGGGAATTATATCACCACCCCTTTCTGTAAATGACATCCTCGACACCTGATTGGGTAAATTGCACAGTTCCATTTCCATGGCCACCATCCTTAAAAGGCCACGATGTGGCACGTGCGTGTTTCCACCTACAGTGAGTGCTGTGCCCCAGTAAAGCAGGGACACTCCTGTTTTGCTTTTCACTCTAGCCATGCATGCAAGGCGCTAGGCCCTCACCACAGAAAACACACCATAGTGCACATTATGGTTAAATGCTAATGTCATGTGCACTGACTACCCATATGCAATTGAGCCTGCCAGCTATCACCCTGGGCACTTATTTTCATGAATGGTTACATAATATTGCATTGGGTGTGCTGAACGGTATGTAGGAGGCCGTGTACATTAGCCATAGTTTACATGTGTGCAGCCAAGCACAGCCTCTCATACTGCAATATCTTGCACAATGACTACATCAACAGTACCGACAGAGGCCACACATGTACAAAGGAGAACCGTGGCACCAAAAACTCACTCACAGACTGTGCCCCAAAAAGCCCCCATTCCTTCCAACTGAAAGTTAGCAGCAAAGCCTCTTTCCACGGCATACCTATGCAGATCTTGCACATAGGTATCACCCACGATGAGCACTCTGCATCTCTCCATCTCTACCAACTTCACTGCATCGAATTTTGGGGAATTAAATCACCACGCCTTCCTGTCAACCACACCCTCAACACCTTCTTGGGTAAATCGCACAGTTACATTTCCATGCTCACCATCCTTAAAAGGCCAGGATGTGGCATGTGCATGTTTCCACCTAAAGTGAGTGCTGCACCCCAGTAAAGCAGGGACACTCCTTTTTCCCTTTCCACTCCCGCCATGCATGCACGGCGCTAGGCCCTCACCACAGAAAACACACCATAGTGCACACTATGGTTAAATACTCATGTCATGTGCACTGCACTCCCCATCTGCAATTGAGCCTGCCAGCTTTCACCCTGGGCACATATTTGCATGCATGGCTACATAAAGCTGCATTTGGTGTGCTGAACGGTATATAGGAGGCCGTGTACGTTAGCCATAGTTTAAATGTGTGCATCCAAGCACGGCCTCTCATGCTGCAATATCTTTCACGATGACTACATCAACAGAACCGACAGAGGCCACACATGTACAAAGGAGAACCGTGGCACCAAAAACCCACTCATAGACTGTGCCCCAAAAAGACCCCACTCCTTCCAACTGAAAATTAGCAGCAAAGCCTCTTTCCACGGCATACCTATGCAGATCTTGCACATAGGTATCACCCACGATGCGCACTCTGCATCTCTCCATCTCTACCAACCTCACTGCATCGACTTTTGGGAAATGAAATCACCATGCCTTCCTGTCAACGACACCCTCAACACCTTCTTGGGTAAATCGCACAGTTCCATTTCCATGCTCACCATCCTTAAAATGCCAGGATGTGGAATGTGCACGTTTCCACCTAAAGTGAGTGCTGCACCCCAGTAAAGCAGGGACACTCCTTTTTCCCTTTCCACTCCAGCCATGCATGCAAGGCACTAGGCCCTCACCATAGAAAACAGACAATAGTACACGCTATGGTTAAATGCTCATGTCATGTGCACTGCACTCCCCATATGCAATTGAGGCTGCCAGCTTTCACCCTGGGCACATATTTGCATGCATGGCTGCATACAGGTGCATTGGGTGTGCTGAACGGTATGTAGGAGGCTGTGTAGATTAGCCATCGTTTACATGTGTGCTGCTGAACATGACCTTTCATGCTGCAATATCTTAAAGCACTCCCAAAAGCAAGGGGCTTGCAAGGGCCAAACCATAGGAAATGCACATGGTGGCATGTGGCTCCCTATTGTTCAACAGGTGCAATGATGTACATCATATGCTAATGTACACATACCAGCTCACTTCTGCTCGTCTACCAAGTCTACAATGTCCTCCACAACCATTGTGTAAAATTCACCAACGTCAAATGCATGCAGACACCATTTTACACGCTATGTTTAAATACTCATGACATGTGCACTGCACTCCCCATCTGCAATTGAGCCTGCCAGCTTTCACAGTGGCCACATATTTACATGCATGGCTGCATAACATTCTGTTGGGTGTGCTGAACGATATGTAGGAGGTTGTGTACATTAGCCATTGTTTACATGTTTGCTGCTGAGCACGTCCTTTCATGCTGCAATATCTTAAAGCACTCCCTAAAGCAAGGTGCTTGTAATGGGCAAACCATTTGAAATGCACATAGTGGCATGTGGGTCCCTATTGTTTAACAGGGGCAATGATGTACACCATATGCTAATTTACACATAGCAGCTATCTTTGGCTGGTCTACCAAGTGTACAATGTCCTCCACATCCATTGTGTAAAAGTCACCAACTTCAAATGCATGCACAGTGACAACTGCATGGCTGCATTATGTTGTGGTAGCTGTAATGTAGGTCTAGGCTGTTGGGTGCAGGTGTGGTGAATGGTATGTAGGAGGCTGGGTACATTGGCCATATTTTACATGTGTGCTGCTGAGCATGTCCTTTCATGCTGCAATATCTTACAGTACTTCCTAAAGCATGGGTTATATAAAGGCCTACCCACAGCAAACGCAAATGATGACATGTGACTCCCTATTGTACACCAGGGTCAATGATGTACACAGTATGCTAATGTATGCATAGCAGCTCACTTCTGCTGCTCTACCAAGTCTACAATGTCCTCCACAACCATTGCGTAAACGTCACCAACCTGACTTACAAGTGCATGACTGCATTATATTGTGGTGGCTGTGATGAAGGGCTAGCCTGTTGGGTGTGTGGCCTATGGCCTGCGGCCTTCGGCTATGCACCCAATAGTCTAGGCCTTGCCCACACCCACCACAACATAACAAAGCTATGCAGGCAAACATGTAAGCATGTGCCACAATTCAGAAAGGCAACATCGGCACAAGCACCTCTACCCAACCTGTACACACTAAATCAAGAATGCAAGAACACATGTTCCACTTACCGTAATGCACACACATACCACCGTGTTTGGCACAGCTACCCCCTTCATTCAGAAATCATTGTAATAATGCCAACCAAACAACACAATCTTCACAACATTGGTCTTGCTCTCCACACTCTACTACGTGCATACAAGCAATACTGCATAGTGCACTGCAACACTTACTAATCTGCACAATGCACACTATGCAAGCACATATAACAACCAGTTGCACCGTAGCCTCTTCCATATGTACACTATTCCATTAGTGCACCCAGTGGCCACACTACACGACTGGTAACTGCAGCAACTCCACCCATAGACCAACAATTGTAGGATGTTCTACCAATCACCACACCCATTCAACCAACATTGTGAGCAATGCAGCCAAACCACACACACAAAGCGACAATGTGGCACCACCTTTGAACCAGTGGACTTACCGTTTCAACCAGTGGAAATACTTTTCTGTGCAAGGCCTGCAGCCATACATTGAAGGGGCTATGGACTAACCACACACAGCACAGCATAGTACACCCTATCTGAAAATGTTCATGTGTTGTTGAATGCACTCCCCTTCTGCAAATGTGCCTGCTACCACTCATCACAGAAAGACATTGCTGCTGCAGCTGGCATGCCATAATAAAGGCTGTCTACAATGACCACACAAGATTGTTGCCTGTTGAGGTAACCGCAAATTGGCATAGTATGCACGGATATCGCTGGCACACCACTGTCTTCTTCTAAGGAGATATATCCCTTAAAGCACTTCTCACTCCCCCACCCTTTCCGTCCCTTCTTCCCACCACCAGATGCCGTGAACTATGTTTTTCGGGCTCTGTCGCCACCACATTTTCCTCTGACACAACATTCTGCCGTTATGGACAAATTTTGACACACATCATGTCACTGTACACTGTGTTGTAATCAAAATTTCCAGCACGCGGCGAACAGAGAAATGGGACGCCAGAGACAAGCTAGATATGACTAATTTCAGTGGGCACACTGCCACATACAAGAGGCCCAGCCATGCACACAATGGCTTACAGCCTTGGCACAGACACCACCACACTATCCTCTCATACACCACAGCAGCGTTTCCCAAAAGCGTTGACCTACAGCACGCTTCCATCTAGCCAACCACCAGCTGCATCCAATGCTCGTCGACATCACGGCGTACCGCAGGCCAATGAGACTTTGGTCCGCAGAGCGAACAGGGAAATTGGTCCGCGTGTGTGGACCGAGATATTACACATTTTTTGAGACATACATTTCAGTTCTTTGCAACAAAGGTACTGGTCGAATTTCCCCCAAACACACAAAGGCATGCTTTCTGACCCAAGTCCCCGCTCCTGCTGCAAATTTGGTGAAAATCCATCCAGCCGTTCGTCCTGTAGCTGTGCGCAAAGTTTTTGCCCATTGAGGTTATGGAGAAAAAAACATTTTTTGGGACCCTTGTATTACTTTGCCCCCTCCTTGACGAAACCTCACCAAACTTACCATAAAATTATCAGAGTGGGCCATATACTTTTTTTGCAAAGTTTGGTATCGATTCCTCCTGGGGTAGCGAAGTTTTAAGCTGCCGAAAAAGTGGTCATCCTATGAGTTTAGCAACTTAACCATAACTACACGGCCGCTACTGCGGGCGTGTAATATATTACACAGCACATGGTAGCAGCCGTGTAGTTATGGTTAAGTTGCTCAATTCATAGGAAGAGTACTTTTTGGGCAGCTTATAACTTAGCTCCCCCGGGGACGAATCCTCACCAAACTTGGCAAAAAAGTATATGGCCCACTATGATTATTTTTCGGTAAGTTTGGTGAGGTTTCATCAAGGCCGGTAATAATGGGGTCCCAAAAAAAAATGTTTTTCCATTGACTGAACGGAAAAATAAAGTTTGCTCACGCCTAGAGCTCAAACCGCTGGATGGATTTTCACAAAACCTGTGGCAGGAGAGGCAGCTTGGTCCCAAAATAGTGCTTTTGTAAACCTGGTGAAAATGCACCCACAGATTTTTTTTTTGAAACAGGCAAAATGTCGGTCTGAAAAAATTAGTGATATCTGCCTCCGCTCCGCAGACCCATTTCCCTGTTCACTCCACAGACAGGACTCTGATTGGCCTGGAGGGTCATGTCATGTCAGCGGACAAACAACATGCACACCGATTGGCTGGAGGGAAGCGTGATGTGCATCACATTTTCCTGAAACGCCTGCACTGTTGTAATCCCGGATATCTGCAGATAGCGCAGCGATGAATATGGCTGGAAAACATGTTTTGTGTTGTCTGGTGTTGGGTAGAGGGGCTGCAAAGGGTAGGGGAGTGAAAGATAGTTCAAATGATATACTTGTCTAGGTGGAAGAAGAACGTGTTATGTCCACGGTGTCCACGGACACCATGTCAGTACGCGGGTAGGTCCTCAGGTGAGCAGGTTATGTGGTGACTGCAGGCAGGCTTTATTACGGTAGGGGAGTGGAATAAAGATGATATGAGGATGTTTGTATAGGCTGCATTATGCTGTAGTGTTTGTGGACAGCTACTAGAGTCTTGGGTGCATGGCCAGAGGCCAGAGGCCATGCACCCAAGAGTCTGTCCACTGATTGAAGTACTGTAATAGTATGCCTGGAGAAGTGTATAGGGCATATGGCAGCTGGCTTCGTGGACTGCCCTGAGATTCTTGGGTGAGTCTGTGCAGTGGGTGCAAGTAGTGTATTTGTATGTGAACTGAAGTAGGTAGGGCCACAGAGGGTTGCCTTATGTGTGTGGGTTGTGGCCACTGGCCAGATTTATTGGTGTATGGCTGTACACCCAAGAGTCTAGGGCCTGGTCACAACCACTGCTGCATAATACGGACATGCACTCAAGAATGTGACAGTGGAATATGGATTGCATCCAAGAGTCTGCTGACTGGTTGCAGTACTGCAAGTGGACAGGGATTCAGGCAGCTGCCTTTTGTGTGTGGGTTGTGGCCAGTGTAGAGATTGTTGGGTGCATGGCTATATTATGCTGTAGTAATTGTGTTGAGCTAGTGGAGTATTGAGTGCATGGCCAGAGGCTGTAGGCTGTAGGCCTGGCCACAACCACAGCAGTATAATGCAGCTATGCACTCAATATTGTGCCACTGGCATATGGATTGTACAGATATGTGTGTAGAATGCAATTTGCAGATTACAAAGAAGTAAAACACCAATAATGGTATACTCACTGTATGTATTGTTGAGGCCATGTGCACCTTTTCTGCATACAGTGCATAATACTGGTCAAGCTGCAATAGCAGATTTCAATATTGTGCTATGGGGAAATGCAGGAGAAATGGTGCGTTCATTCTCTGTGATAAAAGAAAACATAACATATTATGGTAGGTACTTTGTAATGTTGTATTGCATTGCATTTCAGAAGTGTTTGTACTTTGTAGACCCTCATAATTAGTACTTCACAAGTACTATGCTTTAAACAAGTGTACTGTGCAATGTGCTCAGTTCCTGTGTTTGTTCGCATAATCATTGGGTCTGTGGGAAAAAAATCAATGCAGGATTATAAAAATACCTTCTATGTTCATTTGTTGTTATCTGGTACAGTCTGTTTCAGTGAGGTGTGCACTATTTAAAGAAATGTTTAAGGTGTATATATTTGTGGTATTGTGCTTATAAGGACTGCTGCAGGAGGAGGAATTGAAATGGTGCATGATTTTCCTTTTGGAAGTGGTTGTACTATGGTTGCAGTTAGATACCAGTTGGTGTATTCTAATATTCTATCTGTTTATTTGTTTCCTCTTTTTAGCAGTATTTGTTTATGCTTTTGCTTGCTGTTGATGTTTTCTAAGTACTGTGATATTGCACACTAATATTGGAGGATTGTGGGGTTAGTTAGATACCTGTTGGTGTATTCTAACTGTTGGTAGTTTGAACGTTGTTGAGGGCATATTTGTAGCACTGTGATTGCTGAGGGTTGATTTTGGTAGTTTGACCACTGGAAGCAATATTGTGGTACTGCGGGCGCAGTAAGATACTAGTTGGTATATGCTGGTTGTTTATATTTTATAAGTGTTGAAGGGTTTCCTCAGAAGATCTTTTATTTTTGGTGGTGGATTTCAAATTGTGTTGTAATGGGAAGTAAAATTGTAGTATTATGGTTGCAGTTAGATACCAGTTGGCATATTCTAACTGTTTAAGTTTCTCAGTTTTGCAGGGTATGTCTTCAAGCGCGTACATTCTTATTGATCGATTTACATTTTTTATTCTGGTGAAGTGCTTTTGCAGCACTATGGGTGTAGTTACATGCAGTTGTGCATTTCTTGGATAGGTATGGGTATTGTTAGACAGCTGTTGCCTTATTCTAGCAGTTGGTGGTTTCAAAGGTTATTGAGGACAGTTTGTAGATGCTCATACTCAGATCAGTGAGTACATTTTGGTTTCAAGAATATAAAGTAGGAATTTGCAAGATTTGCGGGTAATCTCTGCTTCAGAGTAATAGAAGTATGCATTCAAACCATTCACATGTCCTTTCAATGTATGCAGCATAGTGACCTGCACTGGTTGTGGTGACCATGTGGTAGATTATGCCTACTGTTGTGAAGGTTTTCTTGTCAAGTGATACTTGCCCGTGTTTGAAGCTAGTATGCTTGCAGTTGTTTTTGGTACCATCTGCATTGTTTCGTAAAAGGATTACTATTAGGTATTGGCTATATGATTGTATCTGTTAGGTGGAACGATTGTCAGAATTTCAAGTAGTACATAATATGCCATGGTTTGCATTTTGTACGAACTGCTGAAATGGAACGGATTCACAGTTAGGTATAGATAGATACACAGAGTGATCATTAGGGACATGTTCCTGCACCACATGGCTGCATAGAGTGCATGTATGCTTCCACATGTATGAAATCTGGAAGATTTCATTCATAGGTATGTTTTTGCTATCCAGTACTTCCAGTAGGTACATTAGACATTCTTGTGGATCTTCTTGTGTGTTTATAGTGAATCTTACCAACATAGTCCAATTCCTGCATTATTCCTGAGACACTTTTAGTGTTGTCAGGATTGTTTGTTGCATTTCTGTGAAGGACTAGCATTTGCTAACACAACTGGTCTGCACCATTTAAGTAAATGATTTCAACAATTGGTGGCAATTGGAATAGAACATCAATTGCTACGTTTGCATAGCAATTTACACCAGTTGTATTGGAACATTTGAATGGACCCGACAGTTATGTGTATGATCCATTTGATGGATGTCCATGTGGTTTCTTTGAAGTGGTAGTTCTATTTTTTGTGCAGTTTAGTATGTATGTGCCTTCTCAGTACATCCTTCTGTGGTTGTGGTAATTGATGGAGTACTAACTTGTTTCAATTTTTTATGGTGGTATTGTTGGGAGATCATGTATAAGTTGTGTTTGCACTAGTTTTCTTTTACAAAGATATCCTTTTTGAGTAACAGGGTACATTTTGAGATGGGGTGTGTAGAGAGCACATAGTCTGTTGTACTCTACAATGCAAAGAATGTCAGCCAGCCTTCACTTTACTTGCATCAAAATTGACTAGAAATAGTCCTTCAAGTGTACGAAGGCGTGATAGTGATACGTAACTCATGCCTATCTTAAAGATTGTGCTGCCAATATTAATCAATGCTTGGTCTAGGATTAGACCTTACAATTTATGATTAGTGACTGCATATGCTAGAGACAGAGAAAACTGTTCTCTGCATACATACATGGCTTTGAAAAGAAGGAATCACGCTGTTGAGCGTCCTATCCTTTTAACTTCTGAAAGTTAGTCAAAGTGAATATTGACAAAATAGATACTGTTGTGAAGTGGGTATGTCTGGAAGCCAACCACTGTACCAAGTGCTCCATTAACTAAACCTTGCTCAATGTAAGGTTACAATATAGCATTACTCTACAGTTTAAACACAATATTAAAATGTTCTTCAAACCAGCTGTGTTAGAGATAGAGTTTTCTAAGGTATTTAGTCGTGCTGTGGCTTGTTGACACATAGGTACTCTCATACCATGCACGTCTAGTTTGTCTGTGGAGCAAATTTGCACTACTGGTTGCAATTCTTTTTTCAACTTTGTTTCCTTGAATTGTCCACAGCTTGCTAGGGTTGACTTAAGGACATACAGTTTTCATTTTTGTGTGCTAATTGTGGCATTACATCAGTAGCACATATGTTATGCCCGTATAGCTAATGAATGTGTCTGGTATTTAAGATAGACTGTGCTTCATTAGAAAGTACACCAATCTGAATGCTTTTCAAAATGTTGGCATAGGGGAGGTCTGCAGAGTGACGCATGTTTTCAGTTAGTTCTCTGTATTGGAAATGTTGTCAGAGGTTTATATTACCTATGCTGCCAATTGTCTTTCGGCACAGTTTGTGTCCTAAGGTTTTAAAAAAAAGGTTCACATTTCACTGGTGTTAATTGAACATCTCCGAAAACAATAATGTGTTTTCCTCCAAAGAGTTCTTCGTAGTCTGATTTAAGAAATTAAAACCAACATTAGGTTGGAGACCATGCTCACCTCATCTATTAGGAGCATTTTCATTTGTTTCAATACTCTGCGTACCTCCATCGCAGGCTCAGCTGAAAGTTTGTAGTAGTCTAATTTGTTTAGGTGTTCTACTGGAAGGATTAGCAATCGGTGTAAAGTGAAACCACCTATGTTGTAGGCAGCTAAACCTGTGTGGGCAGATACAACAGCTGAAAGCTTGTTGTTTGTCAATTGTTGGAGGAACTTGCTGATGATTTTCATTAAGAATGTTTTGCCTGAGTCAGCTTGACCACTTATATACAGGAGTACCGGTTTATAGTTTTGACAGGTACAAGTTTTAGTTTTGTGCTGCACACCATGTTCAATCTGTTTAGTTACTTCTAGGAAAACATTAAGCTGCTCATCGTTTAGTTGTGATTCCAGTACAGCAAAGTTTTCTGCAGATTGCTCATACTGATACAAATGTCTTTTCTACTTCAGTCATGGCTAATTCTGCCTCATTTGTTATGAGTGGTTGTCCAAGTGCTTCTTGACTTCCTGTCAGAGAATGTTGACAGCTGTCAGGAGTGTCTATATTTAGTTGTGCTTGAAGTTCTTCTTCTTGTTGGCGTTCATTGTCCAACATGTTTTTGTACCGTGTAAAGTTTATATCTTTTTTTAAATTTAGAAGTAAACTTGATTTTTCAACATAATACAATTTCATTACAAGTTAAAATATTATAACATATATATATATATGTGTATACAATTGCTTATTCTTAATACAAATAAAATGAAGATTAGAACAAATAAATAAAACACAGAAAATAGGTCAGTAAATGAAAAAGAAAAGAACAAAACAATTTATAAGATATTTCTTCTATTAACAAAACATTATCATATTCGGCCCCGTACAATGACTCATAGTAATCACCTTTTCAATAGGCCGAAACTATACAAGTAATTATGTATGGCATATCTGATTATTCTTAAATTGCTATTAAATAATAAATTCCAACTTCTGATACCTGTTACGGGCATATATCCAACAAAGAAATTGGCAAAATATATGGTTTGTTTTGATAATAATATCGTACATTCAACACACAAATGCATCATGGTTTCTGGGGAAAGTTGACAAAAACGACAGTGTATTACAGAGCTTGATATAATTCTACGGGCACATATGACTTCCTTAGTAGGCCAAATATTGAGCCTAAATCACAAATAATCATTTAGCTCGCACGAATTAGGGAACATAGTTAGATAATTCTCTGTTTCCCCATACCTTTTTAAGGCAAATGGGTTATTCTGAAATTTCCGATATAATAGACAAGCTGATCTGGTTTTGATCCAGTTGTTTTCCCACAAGCGTTTTTTGCCATATCTGGGTGTTCTATTAACAATTCTAGAGAGAAACCTGCATTGGTAATAATCTTTTGGGCCTTGTCTCTCCACACTACTGCAAATGCGTCTTCAGATCTTAGAAGATGGGCTGATATAAGGTCCAATAGGCCAGGTTTATCCACACTCAGCACACATTTGAGATACAATGAGCATAATTTCCATTTATAAATAGAATAAAGGGACAAGAGTCCAAGCTCATATCTGAGGATACATATGGGTTCAGACAGTGGGAGATTCAGGGCATGCTTCCAGTAACACCCTTCTATAATCAACCAATATTGGTAAGATTTACCTAGGAAGGCCTCTGTGCCATATAGAATTACTGGAATAAACTTTTGTTTATAGTACACTAACAGTGGGGTTATCGAAAATTTACAATATTTTCCCCTGATTAATCTGCTTTGAGAAATAGCGGTAATTCATTTCTGCTTTATGTACTGATGGTTGGCATGCTTATTAGGGCAATTACGTATATATGTGCCCAGATAAATATATGAGGTGACTGAGGATAGATTGATATCCTATAATGACCATCTGTAGATGGCATTATGTTGCTTTTGTTTACCAAATGTTATAATTTTTGTTTTCGTTAGATTAAATGTTATACAATTTTTCTTAGTATAGCCATTGAGAGCACTCAAGAGAGCATGTAACCCTTTAGGGGTTTTTGAGAAGAGGACCATGTCATCAGCAAAAGCAGATATTTCACAGCTACACCATTAATTTTCAGGGTATCTGCAACAATTTTCTCAAAGCTTAAGCCAAAATCTGAAATAAAAAAAGTAAACATTGCAGATGCTAACAGGCAACCTTGTTTTAACCCACACGCCGTCTGAGTCGGATCAGACAACAGACCAGCGCTGGACAACTTAATATGAATTGTGGTATCTGTATGTAGGTCAATGAGCAATTTTACAATGGACCATGGACACTTTTTGTCCATAAGTTTCTTGTAGAAAAGCTCTCGCGGGACGGCATCGAAAGCCATTCTGAAATCTATAAAGGCAGTATAGAGTGTCTGTTGCTGTTGTTGGGCTTTCTGAATGATGCTGTTTAGAGTAATAATATTAACAGCTATCCCATTGCCTGGAAGGAAGCCTGTTTGGAATGGATCTCAGAAATCGTTCACATCCATCCATATGTTAAACTTATTCAAAATATTTGCCCGGGCAGCCCAATAATGCTATTGGTCGATAGGATGCTGGGTCATCTCTATATCCTTTTTTAAAGATAGGTTATATTATGGACTTCTTCCAGGAATCTGGGATGACTCCTGTAGCAAGTGTGTGTCTGTACATCTGATAAAGAATCTTTGTCCATTCATATGGATGATCTTTAAGTGTGCCATTATGAAGGCCATCTGGGCCAATAGCCCGCGAGCGACTCAAATTCATAATGCAATGCTGAATATCGTCAATTGAGATTGTGAAATGATATGACATACATGAGTCTCCTGTATTAGGAGTTAGATCTGGAAATGGCGAAGAGTATAGTGTGCAGCAATATACTTGCCAAACTTCATTTGGAATAGCGTTGATCTGAACCGCTTCTTGCGTTTTATACGTAGCCTCATTGAGGCACGCACAGATGTCGCTTGTTGATTTCATTAGAATTTGGCATGACATATTCTCCCCATTATGTTGGTAATAAAGTAGACGGTGGCCCTTTATCCACAATCTATGGGAGGCTTTTAGCTGTTTTCTGGCTGGAAAACGATCAGCCACTGGCAAAAACTTCAAATTGCGAATGGCTCTAAGAAGGCCTGCTTTCTTGCACTGAAGTGCAGGATCATATGGGTGACATGTAATGAAAGCATCTTCACAGGAGGCATGGGGGTCCAATAAATCTTCTTCTTTTCACCATGGTTTAAAAAGGTGCAGTAGGCACATGTAGTACAGTTCTCTTTGTTGAGGCGTTTTTAACGATAGTTTCATATGATTAATTAGGCTGCATTTGGTAAGTTTAACCAGGCTGCCATCGCAACTTTTGACTATGTATTTACCTTTTTTTCTCATCTGGTTTAATATTTTTTTTGTATGAGTGGTTTTGTCACATATACACATGGTTTCCAAAGCAATACACCTGTTTGGGTAGTATGTGTTCAATAAGTTGTTTTTAAAATGTCTATGTCTTGGTGCAATTTGAGAACTCTTTTTCTGGATGCAGCAGGACCAAGGCTTAGTCAGACTATATTTTCAGATTTCCCATACAACGCGGTGCCTAGTAAACGGTCTGCAGAATCATAGCAGCCAGATTATCTAGGGAGAGCATTTTTATGCCAAAGCTGTACAATTTTTGGGACAGTGTTTTGTCAGATGATATGTCATTCCAAAGGTCTTTCAGCTCTGTTTTCTCTGCTTTGGTTAGGTAAGCTGTTACATATCATGCAACTGCAGTGGACTTGTCTGCAATGTACTGAACACCTATGTTTGGATTCCATAGCATGGCAATGATTGCATTGTAATCATTGATGGACTTTGATGCTTTGGTTCTTTTTATGCCATATGTGTTCTTAGGCGATTTGCCTTTCCCACTGTGTTTAACAGAAGACATGAAGCTGTTTCCTTTTCCTTTTTCTGAAACAAGTCTAGCGAAACCAAAGCAGCATTTGGTGTAATATTTGCCTTATTTCCTATATTTGCGCCGACAATACTTACCACACTTGTGTCTTTGAAACTGCAAAAGTCTGTGCATCACTGCAAAAGGTGTGCATCTTTATGTGTACTTTCAGAAGAGATTTCGCAAGTGACATATTTGTGAACGAACTGCAAAACAGTGGCATCACTATCCTGACCAAATTTAGGAGCATCTTTAATCCAGAAAAGCACATGGATGTGTTGTGCTCCTCTGGCTTGATATTCTTTTCTCCAAAAGAAGTGTTCCACTTCTCCAAGGGGAGGAATTGTTTTATCACAAATGAAGTGGAGCATGGCAATAAAGCGATGATGGAACTACCTTGATACATTTACTGAATCAAGAGAGCAGAATTCTCCTGGTGTTGTCATGTCAATTCCTGCTTTTGTTTTTGTTTGCTATGCATAGGACATCATGCAAGTCTTCCCATGCAGACTCTGCAAACCTTAAAGTGACAAACCATGTTTGCCAAGAGATTTATAATACTTGACTGTAAAACTTCATCTTTGTCTTGTACTTTTTGAAGTAGCTGCGTAGCAGACATGTTTAGAAAATTGGAACCTGTTTTGAATGTGTACGAAACTCCATAACATAGAGTTGCTGGAGTTCACTTTCAAAGAGGAGGTGGAATATATATTCAACCTTTTGTCTGAATGTGGGGTCTTCAGAATACATTCGTAAATAGCAGTATTCTGATGCTGTTATTTGTGTGCATCTTTCATCGTACATTTCGTCTTTTCCAGTAGAAAACAGTAGAGGAAAGGCAGGTGCTTCAACATCATCTATGGTGTATTTGGAGTGTAGTGAGAGAATTGTATTCTGGTCTAAAATATTGCAGACTGTCGTAGGATCTAGAAGTTCAAATTGGCCAGTTGATGAGGAAACCTGATTTATTTTCGTGGTTTCTCTCAGGGTTTCTTCAATGTTTATTTCTCTGTTTATTGTTGTCTCTAAGATATCGTAGGGCTTCTCTAACTATTAAGTCTAATAGTTGCTGCCAAATTATTGTGTCTTTTTTAGATAGTCCATTCAATAGGATAATCTGATCTATTGGTCATTGCACTCCTAGAGTGTCTATATTTTCTTTGCAATCTAATGGCAAATAAACTACTTTGCCACAAATGCCTTTCAGTAATTCAGAGGGAGGCAATTTTGCTGTTATTGCTTGAAGGCGTATTATCAATTGAAATGGATGCACTTTTTGGATTATAATGCTCTCATACAAATGAAGCTGTTGGAGTGGTTTTGGCAGTGGGACTATTTCCATGTTATTAGTTATAGCCTGTGAAGGCATTTGGTTATTGTCAAGTTTTGCAGTGCAGTGTGTACAAAGTATTGACGGGTTAGTAATTTTGTATTTTTTTTTCTGCTATAAGATAGAGAGCTAATTGGAACCATTGGCATTGCTCACTGTATTCAATTTTGTATGTTATATCTACAGTTTTGGTGCTCTTGGTTTAAAAAGTTATGCAGCAACACACACATATATGGTTTGGTACTTCAGCAGATGTGCTTTTAAACTTTGCTATTTTTTTTTGTATGTGTGTAATAGAAGGTTGATATCTGCCAGTTTGTCGCTACTCTTTTCTGAAGTTACTGGAGTTTGTAAGTGCTCTTCAGTTCCAAATTATTTGCTTTGGATGCGGTCTATTTCTTTGAGCAAGTCTTTGGCTGTACAGTGTAGCAGAATGTCATTTAAATGGACCAGTGCTAAAGCTGGACTTTTTGCATAGTACAGTCTCTGAACGCGATTTCGTACAGTAGAATGGTGTGTTGCTAACGTTTTGATGTGGTGGAAGGTGCTTTTGCAAGCAGGTCCAGAAATGCAGGCTAGTGAATGTCCTCGTAGTCCTGTGTATTTGCGCACTGGACAGGAATCCAGACTTTAAATATTTTAATTGTCTATTTGTCTTTGGATTTTACATACTTCTTGAGGAACTGCTGTAAAGATTTGAAAGATTGTTTCTGCACGTACACATTGATGTGCACAGCCATGTGTAGCCTGGTCATATTGGTTCATTGGAATGGAGAGTTGATTGTAAGTTTGTTGGGGATATTCTTGCAATCAGTGTTTCTTCTCCCATAATGGTATTATCTACCTTTGCATATCCCCACCCACTGCTATGTATGGCAATTGGGTTTCCTTGCTCTTGTTTGTATGCCTCTTCATTGAAATATCGCTCTGTGCTGGTGGTTTGGATCCACTCCCCTGCACAGACGTTTGTAAAGGTATCTCTGTTGATATTATGTCTGTTGTGAAGAACTTTTTGTAGTTTACTAATTCATTTTGTTAGTGGTTTCATTCTGTTTAAAACTAATATGAATCATTTTTCTTTTGAGGAGCATTGTACTGTCTATGAGAGCTTCCAGGATCAGTTTTCTGTAGTACGTTTTAAGGGTGGCGCGTGATGTTTCCCCTGTTTTAATAAGGTCCTGAAGGATTCTATGGTGAAACAGTTTTTGTCAAAATCATTTTTTTGAATGCTTACTTGTGGCTATGTTTCCGTTGGTAGATGCAGTGTTTGCATTACTGGTATTTCTGTTTGTCTTAATACATTTACGTTTAGTTTTACATTTTGAAAGAGAAGTCACCCTTTTTCCCTGCTACCTAGTTCAGTTGTGCTTAGTGACTGTATTAGCTGTTTTGTTTGAACTTCTTGTAGAAAGTTTGCTAGAGGTGGATGGGCATTTTGCATGGTTTCAGTTTTATCTGTTCTATTTCTGCGTTGCTTTCTAAGATGTTGCTTTTTGGTAGGCATTGTCTTCTGTCTTTTGGAGTAAAATGGAAAGTGTGGGTTTGGAAGTTGTGCAATGCATTCGTGTGCACTGTGCATGAGTGTCTGAATATGAGGGTATACATAGAGGAGTGTGATTGTGCTAAGGGCTGTTTGTTTTGGATGGGAAGGCTGTAGTGCTATGTTTTGAAGTTTGCTTCAATGTGCACAAGAGTGTAATGTGCTTGAAGATGTAAGGACATTGCAATGTTTTCGTAAAAAAGAAGTGGGTGTCTACATACTGGAGTTCTGCTGATAATGGAAATAATGGACCTGGTAAGTGCAATGACTAAGGGTGAAGGGAGTGTTTTGGCCTTGGATCACATTTTCTATGCTGCAATATAACAACACTGTACTGTCTGAGTAACAGGGAGAACCCTACAATAGTACTGAACTTACTTTTTTGGATGTGAAGAGTAAGCTTCATCTGGGTTTTATCTTCTAGCAGGGATTTAATTGGGTTTTAGCAGTCAGTGTTTCTCTGCAGTTGCAAAAGAAGGAATTTAGTGGTTATGTGGGTTAATGGTAAGTAATAGCAGTAGGAGAACACATTGTTTTAGATTTTAGCGGGATTTCTTAAGAATTAGTGTGTGTGTGCAATTGTAGAGCACTACATACGAGTGGGTATTTGGGAGTATTATTATTCTTGGTATGGGGCAGTGCCACAGTGATAACTGTGTCTTATGGGGCTGCAGTTTTGAAGAATGTGAGATGTTTGTGCAGTACTTGATTTGGAAATGGATTAGTGGAAGTCCTAGTAGAGTGAGAAAAGGGGCAGAAAGATGTAGAGGTTGGAAAGGAACATCGTATTGTGTGTGGAATTTTGGTAAGTTTCTCACACATAGATGCTTGCTACATGAGTGAAGAAATTATTTTCAGTTGTTTCATTTATGTATGCAAATTGACAGATAGCAGTGTTTGCAATGTGCACATGCATTTCTTTGCTTGCCTCCAATGGTGCATTTTGTCAATTGTGTAATGCATGTGCTTGGCATGCTTTCCCAATATATATGCAGTTTCCCTTTTTTGTGTGCATCCTGGGCATTTCACTTAGTTTTTGGCATATGCATGTGCTGTGGAAATATTCCCAATGAGGTTTTGTATTAAAGAAATTCACAGGAAGTGGTGCTGAAATTGAAATAGTTGGTTTGCAGCTGTTATGCTAGTGAGCAGTACAAGAAAACTGTGAAAGCAAACAGCATTGTAAGTAGTTGTTAGTTGATCTGAGGAGTAGGTACAAATGACAATATGATTATTTGGTAGGTTATGCAGGGCAAGTGGCAGGCACCCTGTTGACAAGCATGCAATATATGTACGTGTTATGCTTTGGTAACATACATGCAGTTTTCATTTTCTATGTTCATATGCATACCTGTAGTTTTCTGTTGCTGGATGTAGATGTGGATGAATGTTGCAAGGTGCCTTGTAAATAAAGGCATGGGTGTAGTTCTCTGGCAGGTAAATATGTTTCTTTTTTCCAATGAAAATATTAACTCTCTTAGTGTGCAGTATTTTAGGCCCAATGGAGTTTCATTGTCTATTCTTGGGAATGTTCATTTTTTTTTGGAATCTGAGGGATGCTCTTTAAAAATCTCTTTTAAGAGCCAACACTAACGAGGAAATCTCCTACCCTGGTTGAAATGTATTTCTCCACCCTGTGTATTGCGCGATATGTCTGTGGACACCATGGTAGTTAATGGATCGCATGTGCCACATCTGGGGCTTTTGAGGAAGGCAGGCATGGAATTGGGACTGCGGAGGCCAGGGGATTGGTCAATAAGGTTTCCTGGGTGTGGTGTGCAAGGAGAGAGTGTGGCAAAAGGTCTGTTTGCTGAGAGGAGTGCAAATGGCTATGGCTAAGACTGTGTCTATCAGGAGGCAGAATGTATGGATTTTGGTGGTTTCCTGTATACATTGGTTGGAGGTGCATATAGAGCACTGTGGAGTGGCTGCACAGCTTGGATTCTCTCCTGTGGATGTGCACTGGTATAGAGTGCGTAGAATGAGGTGGCTGGATCTGTGTCCTTTTTGTGCCACTTTGGTGATGCAGCATCATTCAGACATTATTATTGTTCATTGTGGATGGAACAGTTTAGGGCATGTACCGAAATCTCACTGAAGTTTGCAATGAAGGAGGCACTTGGGAAAGTCATGGATATGTTTCCAAACTCACAAGTAATTTTCTCTCGCATTGCCCAGAGACATATATGGCTGCGCTCCTCTTCATTTGGTCCGCAATTGGAGAAAGCGAGGTGCAAGGTCAACAACGCAGTTTGTACCTTTTTGAGAGATGTTGGCATGTCCTTCTTCCACAATGAAAATATTACATTTTGTAGCAACACCATTTTTGGCAGAGATGAAGTCCATCTTACTGATGCCGGAAATCAGCTTTTTTTGCGAAATATCCAAAATTCTTTGCAGCCCTTTTTTTAACTGTAACAAGCATTTTCGCAGTTTGTGGTGTCCACTTGAAACCTTTCACAAACAACAAAGAAACCCCAAAAAAGGCTCTTTTCAGAGCCACCACTTTCTCCCAGAAAAGAATGCAATTTTTTTGATGGTGCCACCCCATACATTTTTTAGAAGTCCGTGGACTTCTCGAAATGCCCAGGCACTGCACCATTTCATTGGCACTTCTATTTTTAAGCTGTGAAAGGTGGCTCAGAAAAGAGATTTTTTTTGGATTGTTCAGTTTTGTGTATGTTTTTGTATGTTTTGCACATGACACATAAGGGAGGGAAGGGTATGGAAGGGGCAACAACCACAGGGATAAGAAAGGGTAGGTGGAGAGAGGACGATATTGGGTGTGCCTCATGGAAGTAGTGGCACTTTCCTTTCGTGGTCCCGGACCGCAGACTCAAAACCACTTTGGAACCGCTCAGCCCTGCTGAGTACTGTGTCGCAGTACATACACAAATCAGTGACCTTTGAAAGGTAAGGATCCACTGCAGTGCCTATGGCCTGCAAGGGTGATTGAGGAATCCTCTGTCCCCTGTGGTGACAGGAGCGGATGTTGAGGATGCTCTACTGGAACTCAACCTACTACCCTGTTCGGAGGGGACGACCCTCAAAACTGCTGCCTTGTCTCTGGATTTTAGGTGTCACTGCATGGAAGTAATCTAACTGTACAGCCAAGGTATGCAGCGACTGAGTATGAATCCACACTCATTGTAGCAAACCTTGGCCGCACTAGCCTTGGGCTTACCACCAACTGTGGTTAAAAGCCTCCACACCCAAGACTCACATGGGCAGCAGGTAGTGGGAACTTGCACTACCTCATTCTCTTCTTCCTCCTCTGCATCGTCACACAAGTTCCCCTCTTCAGGCCCTTGGGGAATTGGTAGTGGTGGGTGTGGGGTGCTGCCGAGGCAGTGGCAGCAGGAGAGATAGCCATGGATGTCATTTTCAGCAAATAGTAGTCTGGAACCAGGAACAGCAGGAACACAGCAATGGAGAATAGCATGCAGCAGTAGTCCTGGTCAGACACACCCAACAGCAAAGCCAAGTAATAAAGCAATCACATGCCAATGCTTACAAGTGCTCTGTTCTGGAAATCCAAAAACAGAATGAGGAGCAGCACTGGGGTGTGGTCTTTTATAGACGGTGCTGGGGTGCACTCCACGGAAAGTTATGTGCTACACTTGGAACCCCAAGCTGGGCTCAAAATGTTCTAGAAAGTGTCAATATGGTCAGGTGCATGGTCTCTGATCTCTGCAAGGGTGAAGTTTTACAGTAAAACACCATGAATTGGCCAAGAAACACTTTTTTGGTATCTGGGGGCCCAGACCTTGTCCACGAATAAGGACCAACTCTTAGCGTGGGTGCGGCCACATGGTGATGTGCAGACATTCGCGAATCGGACGGCTGTCAGCCAGCGACTTATTGCGCCGGATCTGTGTTGCACATGTGCATAGGTGTCCTACGGAACACATGTGCAGCTGACACTTCCTAGCAGGTGCGGTGTTCGTAGGACCCAGGGGATGAAATGCACATGTGCGTAGATGTCTGGCAGACATGGGTGGGGTCCCTGAACTAATTAAAGGTACGTCACAACTTTGCAGAAATGCGGACAGGAGTCAAATCCTGCAGAAACCTCCATTTTGAATGCATACTTTCCGGACTGGTGCAGTGTCCGAAGGACGCCTCCATTTTGATTAATTTTGGACATCCCAGACAGTTGCAGACCCATAACCAGGCTTTTAAAAAAAATGCACACACATAGCAACGTTATGTATACAGCAGTTAATTACACACATAAATACACCCAATTAGGAAAGGGAAGGGGTAGCAGAAATGGAATTAGGGTTTTCCACAGGTGGGGCTTCAGGGGAAGAAGGGAGTTAAGTTTCATCGTAACGTATTTCTTTACAGGGAATTTGTGGGGATGATTGACTGGGATAGGGGAAATTGGTACAGATACAGGTGGGGCAGTGACATTTAATTTTCTCCATGATGTGTCCTTGTAGAAAATCTTTTAAGCCAGCAAAAGTGTTCAGCAATTGCTCAATGTTTGCATCCAGGCTCTCTAATTCATTTTGTACAGTGTTTGTTTCATTTTCTGTGTGCCCATGCACTTGTGGTGGAGCTTCTGCTTCCGGGACATCCTTGTCATTTCCTATATGTATTGTTAAAGAAAATAATATATGTCAGGTATATGTGAAGCAATGTGTATTAACAGTGTTAGTTTTGAAACTGTGTTGTGTACCAATGGAGTTACTGTCTTCACTCATTTCATCGCAAGGGAAATTCTCTTCAAGCCATTCCAGGGTGCTTGCCAGTTCTGAGTAAAAAAAGAAAAATATTTGTTGATAGCATTGTACAGTAAAAAACCTGCACAGTTATAGGAACAGATGTAGTATACTTACCACTTAATAGTACAGTTCTGCTGTCAGTAGTTTGTAGTTGTCCTGCTTACAGTTGCTTCTCAGTTTTTATGTAAGGCAGCACTGAGGTAATATTGTTGGAAGCACAGGTTGCTTTTCTTCTTGGTGCATTTCATTATGTTGCATAACCTTTGCAATTGCACTCTTGCTTTCTTAAGTACAGAGTTTGTAGACCCACTTCATTTTTCCTTGTAGTTCACTTATTTGTTGCTCTTTCAACATGTTCAGTGTTTTTGCTGCACGCTACAACAATGTAAGAGAATCCGTGAGCTTTTGGGCAGAGTGGATGCTACCCGAAATCTGCCAACAGTCGCATGGACCCTGTGGTTATCAGCATGGGGATATGGGGTTTGGTATGTTGTGTGGTACATCTATACAGATGAAGGGTATCCTTGTAAAGACCTATGAAATTAAGTGAAAATACCTTTTTAAAGGGACGTTATGGTTAAGTTGCGCTACTAGAAACCTATCAAATTCAGTGAAAAAACATTGTTAAAGAGACGTTATGGTTAAGTTGTGCTACTAAAAATCTATCAAATTCAGTGAAAAAACCTCTGTTAAATGGATGTTAGTGTTACTTTTCACTAATAAAAACCTATTCATATTATGGTCTTAAGTATAATAAATAAAAAAAAATGAAATTCACCAGTTATTGTAAGCTAAGCAACAATAATTGTGCTTCCACTGTGCACTGCATGCCGTGAAACCATGACTAGATATGTCAGAAAAAAGAGGGAGCCAGACATTTTATGTCATCAATGACATTTGTGATGCCATCTTTCATGTCATAGGTGTTAGTCTTTGTAGTGCACGGTGGTGGCACGAGTTAACTGCAAAGTCTAACACCCAGGACATCAAAGATGACAACAAAAATATCATTGATGAAATCACTGATGACATCACATATCTGAGCCACTTGTTTTTATTCATTGACATATATAGGCCAGGTGTTTTTGTTCACTGACAGTCAGAATATGAAAATTACAAAGATGCTATATATTACATGGCCCGCGGTTGCGGGCATGTAGTTATGGTTAAATTGCTAGATACATAGGAAGACCACTTTTTCGTTGGCTTATAACTTTGCTTGCTGTGGACGAATTTGGATAAAACTTTGCCAAAAAAGTATATGCAGCCTGCTGAATATTTGGGTAAGGTTTCGTGGAGGGGGGCAAAGTTATAGGGGGGTCCCCAACATTTTTTTTCCATAGATAAATGGGCATAAACTTTGCACACGGCTACAGCCAAAACGACTGGACAGATTTTGACCGAATTTGCGGCAGGAGCGGGGGCTTGGTTACGAAAGTGTGCTTTTGTGTGTTCGGTGGAAATCCGACCAGTACTTTTGTTGCAAAGAACTGAAATGTATGTCTCAAAAATTTAGTGATAGCTTGCTATCTGGATATCTGAGGTACAGGGTAAATTAACCTGTTCGCTATGCAGACAAAAGTCTCATTGGCTTGCAGTACACTGTGATGTCGGCGAACATTGGACGTGGCTGGTGGTTGGCTGAAGGGAAGCGTGCTGTGCGTCAACATTTTGGGGAAACGCCGCCTAGGTATATCAGAGGATAGCGTGGCGCCAGAAGGGGTTGTAAAACATGGTTTGCAGAATCGGGTGGGTGAAAGAGGGGATGAAAAGTTTGGCAGAGTGAAAAGTGGAACATATGATATATTTGCTTAGGTCGAAGAGGACAGTGGTTTGGGAGTGGTGTCCAAAAGCACTGAAGCAATTTGTGGGTACCTCCTCAGGTGACTACCTTCTGTGGTGACTGCATGGATGCTCCATTGGGAATGGGGACTGCATTGCAGATGATAGGAAGATATTGACAATGTGTTGTGCTGTTGGCTAGGGGTGCCGGTGGTTATGTTGCCTTCTGAATTCCTGTTGTGTTGTGGCATTGGGTAGGGGTGTCAGTGGCTGTGGTATATTTTTCAGTTATGGTACGTGGCCACATGTTCCCATGCATGCCTCCATTGCCTTGTAGTGGTTGTGGGCAAGGCCTAGGATTTTGGGAGCATGGGCAGAGGCCGTAGGCTTCCGCATGTACTCAAGAGCCTAGGCCTTGGGCACAACCCCCGCAAAGCAATGTGGCCATGCATGGGAGCAGTGTGATATGTTATGTGGATTGTACACATATGTATGCAAAGTGTATTCCCTTTTACTTTGCTCACTTGGATAAGTTATTATAACCATACGTTGCTCTATTACACACACTTTTAAATATGTTACTGACCTAAGGTACAGATTCATTGTGTAGGACATGTTAGAGTGGTTGCAGTAGCAGCCGTGAGACATGCCACCATTTGCGTTTGGAAAGGTGTGGCCAAGAACACAGCCTTGCTGCATGGAGTGCAGTAAGACAGTGCGACATGAAAGGATTTTATTGCCATCACACTTTTGCAATATGGACCCATTTACGCAGCTACTCACATATACTTCATTGTCGGGTATCTGCACAGGCCACTACCTTCTGTGGTGAGTGCAGGCAGACTCTATTCTGGAAGGGGAGTGCATTGCAGATGATATCAGGATATTTCCATTCGGTGTACCATGTTGTGTTGTGAATGCCAAGGTCCTATTGCCTTGTGTGCATGGCTAGGGCCCTTGGACCTAACAGTCTGGCCACTGGTTGGAAGTAGGTTTCAGATTGTTGCGTTGTTTGGGTCTGTTCTTATACCCATATGTAACTGCAGTCAGTTACGGGACATGGCCACATGTTCCCATGCATTGCTCCATCGCCTTGTAGGGTGTGTGCCCAAGGACTAGTCTCTTGCCTGCATGGGCGGAGGGCGTAGGCCTCCACATGTATCCAAGAGACTAGGGCTTGGGCACAACCTCCGCAACGCGATGCAGCCATGCATGGGATCACTGTGATATTGGTATGTGGATTGCACACATATGTATACAGAGTGTATTCCCTTTGCCTTCGCTCATTTGGGTATGTTATTATAACCATACCTTGTTCCATCCCACACACTTTTAAATATGTAAATGTCCTAAGGTACATACGTACCTTTGTAGAATCATTGTGGAGGACATGTCAGACTTGCTACAGCAGCAGTGTTGAGACATGCCACCATTTTTGTGTTTCGATTGGTGTGGCCATTAACAGAGCCTTGCTTCAGGGAGTGCTGTAAGATATTGCGTCATGACCAGATTTTTTTAACATTACACTTTTGCGATATGGACCATTTACACAGCTACTCACATATAGTTCATTGGCGGGTAACTGCACGGGCGACTACCTTGTGTGGTGAGTGCAGGCAGAGCCCATTGGGGATGGGGAGTGCATTGCAGATGATATCAGGATATTTCTATTTGGTGTACCATGGTGTGTTGCGAATGCAAAGTCCCTACTGCCTTGTGTGCATGGCTAGGACCTTGGACCTAACAGTCTGGCCACTGGTTGGAAGTAGGTTTCAGATTGTTGCCTTGTTTGGGTCCATTCCTATACTCATATGTAACTCCAGCGTACACTCTTGGAAATATGCATCTGTCCTGTGGGTGGTCACGATTACAGACTGGTTGTATAGGACACTTTAGATTTGGTACACCACGAAAGGTGGCGTGAAGTGCCTGGACTTGCACATGGTGTACATCATTGGACTTGTTGCCGTTCATGGACTGACATGCCACCATTTGTGTTTGGTATGGTGTGCCCCTGATCATACCCTTTGCTTTGAGAGTGAAGGAAGACATTGCGACCTGACACGAGTTACTTTTCATCACACATGTACAATATGGATAATGTACAGACCGATCTACATACATTTGCACCAGACAAAACCATCTAAGCCATATACAGGACGGCAGGCCATCTCAATGTTAGCTTTCTTTTGAGTACTTTTTGAGATGGCCAACGAACGTGGTTGGCATTGCTAGTGTGTGCAATTGTTATGTGTGCATCGTTTGAATTACCTTTACGTGTAGGCGTAACCCACCATCGCAACCCTCACTTGCATAGCAGACATTAGTTGTGGACAGTCGTTGCTTATGGCATGCACTCAAGGTACTTTACTAACGTGCATGCCCAGCGTAGACCACTCTGTTATGTGAGCCCCTAGGTCTGGAAACCAACAACATAAACAAAAGCAAAAGCAGACATGTGCACACAGAGCGTACGGTTCCAGAACATTTCCATACTTTACAAACAACACTGTGAATTGTTGCACATGCTTTATTTTGCTACAGAAGGTTCACGAGAACGTGTAAGGTGGCTGCAACCACCGCTCTTTTATTTTGCGAGCAAATTCCAGTGTCCAGTGCAATCTGCGCACTTATGTACTTCTTTTGTCGTCTGGCAAAGTGGGAAAAGGATTACTTTATGGTCCTCGGTGGGCCGTGTGGAAAAACACATTTTCTTTGCAAGGTCGGAAAGGTACCAGCTGTTGTCTCTGTGATGTCTTAAAGCATAAAGGTGTGCAGGTTGGTTCTTATTGCCGGAACCGCAAATGGACACACAGGTCCATATTGGTTGGCCCCAATTACAATGACGGAAAAGACATTGCTTATGGTAATCGTGCAATGATTGGTCCACCACCATCTGTTGGAATGTGGAAGGCATGACACACGCAGTGAGGTGCATGGTATCTGAGAAGAAACAGGAATAAGAATACATGTAAGTAGCCGTTATTAGTGGCAGCGTACAGGACAACACATTATGGGAAGGATGTCGTAAACGGGCTGTAGGTGGCTGCCTCATGGACCTTTGGGTGATCTAATGTGGGTGAATGAGTAGCGTCATATGTTCACCCACTTCCTTGCTCTCTGCTTTGTAGGTGATACTATCTTTCTACGGCTCCACACATTCGAAATGTGTTTCCAAACAAACATTAAAACAATTAATCATGGAGTATCCCTCTGATTGCAGGAGAATGCAAGAGCTGTTTTGCTAAAAAATGCAACACTAAAATATCACCTGTCGACGTTTGTGTGCCGGTCCAGTGCTACATGCACCTCTGGCCTTTATCACGATCAAAATAATGAGGGTGCGTAAAACTGGTAACTCTTAGAAAGGGCTTAGAAAGGACAAAACAGGCAATGTAGAAGTACATGATTGAGCGTAAGGTGTGCTGTTTCACTGCACGAGTTGCATTCCCTTTCCGTCTTGTGTCTGGATTTGCAGCGGCTGGAGAAGCATGGCAACAAAACAAACTACAATCGTAGCTGCCATTTACGCTGAATGATGGGGAGATGGCACTGTAATGGCGCATGACTACTGCTGTTACAAACCCCGTACAATGCACACAGAGAAAGTGTGCGGTAAAGTAACTTCATAATTATACATACAGAACTGCAGCCTAATACATTTTAATCCTAACACATGCAATGTAAAGTTGTACTTACATAACTTGGGCAAATTCTATGCTTGTATTGGGTGGATGACAAATTGCTGTGTACAGCGTATTGAATCGTTGCAGGCTACCTTTGGGGCACATGGGCAGAGCACCTGCACTGTAAGTTATCTTTCCTTTTTTTCTACAATTTCATACGATGTCTGCCATTGGAACTAATCATGCTTCCCACTTAAGGCTGTTTTACAATGAGCATTTGTCCTGTTGAAGGAGAGGTATGTTAGGTTTCGCTTTCCGGAGAACATGCCGGAAAAAAAAGGATCCAGGCGGCAACTGGATCCTTTTTTTACCATGTTTCAATTTTACCATGTGTGTCCGAATGGTGGTAGGGTCATTATTGTAGAGTTAGTATGACGTATAAGGAGAGATGATGGCGCCTTACACTTGCTGCACTTAATACACAGATGGCAACATACATTAAATGTGCATTTACAGGCCCCAAGGAACATTTATATGTGCAGTGTGTTACGAGGCAATGGTGTACGATGGCAGACTGTCTGTGCGATGGCTCAGCATACGTGGGTGGTTGGGCCATCGTACACAGTTTGGTTTTCTTGCAGCATGAAGATGGTTGGGGGCTCTCGTTGATCAAAGAAAAGGAATTACTTCATACTTCCTTCAAACACTGTAAGGGGGTTTGGTTTTCAAATGGTGTTTACATTACAGAATAAGAAAGGGAATAAGAATTTTTAAAGTTTAAGTAGTAATGCAGAGTGTTAAATATGGCAGCCGAGCTATGTACCATGTGCTCCAGGTAAATCTGTGTTGTATACATTCTTTTGAAATGGTGTACATAACAATAAAGATGATCTAATGCCCTAAACTGTGCCAGCGGCATGCGAGGAGGCAAATGTTGCAGCATATAAGACAGTTACGTAAGCCATATGGATGCATTGTTCAGTTTGCATTGTTGTGATTGTGCAAGTTACCGGGTAGGTTACTGTACTATAGTGCATTTAATGTGTCCAGTTATTATAAGATTAGGTGATCAGTGTATGTAGGAAAGAGGTTATCCATTGTGTGGAAAAAATGCCATGCAATGTGAACTGCAATGGCTAAGGGGTAGGTGGCTATGTTATGTGTGGGGTTTGTGTACATGGATAGATGTTTGTATGCATGGTTGTACTGTGATGTGGTAATTGTGTGCAGGGTCTACAATATTGAGTGCATGGCTGGAGCCCCCACACTGTACGGGGTGTAGTGAAGCATGTAGGGTGTAGGCACAATCCGCATATTGTAATATAGGTGTAAATTGTAAATTGTGCATTGCATTGTGGATTGCAGAAATATGTGCACACATTGCACTGTGGATATTACAGAGAAGTATGATATCACTTACTGTTTGGATTGTGGAGGGACTGTACTGTTTCTTTGTCTGTGGGATGTGAAATGTTGTAGTAATAGTTGCTGCATTATCTTTGGGAAAAGAGAACATAACATGTTAGAGAAGGTATTTTGTTACTTTGCAGTCCACTAAATTGCATATATTTATTTACTTTGTGGACCCTCATAACAAGTACTTCATAAGTGCTATGCTTTGAACAAGTGTACTGTGCAATGTGCACAGTTCCTGTGTTTCTTTGCAGAAACATTGAGTCTGTGCGGAAATAAAATCCATGCTGGATTAAAAATAAACCTACCAAATTTCTTTGCTGCTATGCTGCACAATTAATTACAGTAACCTTTGCAATGGTTATAGCAATGTTGAAGGTGTGCTCTTGAAGTAGGAGGAATTTCAATGGTTTACGATTTATGGTCTATACATGTTGGTAGTATGGGTGGCGTTGTATAGCAGTTGGTGTTTTATAAATGTTTACCTGCTTCCTTTTTGTAGCACTGTTTCTTTATGCATTTGGTTGCTGCTGGTGTTTTTCTAGTATTGTGTCATTGTACTGTGCTGCTATAAAATTGTGAGGGTAGTTACGTACCTGTTGGCATACTGTAACTGTTCACACTTTGGAAGTGTTTGACGATATGTTTGTTGCACAGTGGTTGTTGAAGGTTTAGTTGGGTTGTTTTAATGCTGCAAGTAACATTGTAGTATTGTGGTTGCAGTTAGATACCCGGTGGCATATTCTAACTGTTTACAGTGTCCCATTCCTGTATGGTACGTTTACACACTTGTGCATTCCTGTTGCTACTTTCACATCTGTGTACATTCTGAAGTGGTGGTGTGCATAGTGATAGTTGCATATATATATATTGCATTTGTATGAGTATTCTTAGACAGGTGGTGACTCATTTGCGTACTTGCTGGTTTCAGAGGTTACTGAGGATAGCATTGAACCCTCATACTTAGTATTTTCCCTTTTACTTATCATGTGCAAAATACTGCTAGTGTCATTTCTGTACACATATTGTGTGTCTGAGTGTACTTATTGGGTTCATAGGGAATAAAATTTTCCAACACACAGTTTAATGCATTTCTTGAACACTTGCTGCATGTTAAGTTCCTTTAGGTCCACAGTGTGGAAGGTAAATCTTTTTTTGTGCAATTACGAAGGAACTGGTGGATGCTGGGGAGTAGGGTGTAGCAGGTTTGTACATCAATGAGTACATTTTGGCTTCAAGAATATTAAGTAGGTATTTGCAAGATTTGCAGGCAATCTCTGCTTTGGAATAATGGAAGCATTATTGCATTCCCACCATGACCATTGCTTTCTAAAGTAAGCAGTATAGTGGCCTACAGTGGTTTTCTCGCCTGTGTGGTAGATTATGGCTACTGTTGTGAAGGTTTTCTTGCAAAGTGACACCTTCCCATGTATGAAGGCAGTCAGTTTGCAGTTGTTATTGGATCCATCTGCATTGTATCTTAATGACTATGTGAGTGTATATGTAGCGTCAAACAATTATCAGAACTGCACGACATACACTATATGCTATGGTTTATATTTTGCACCAGTTGCTGAAATGGAATGGAATCACAGTTAGGTATTGATACATACACACAGCATTCGTTAGGGACTTGTTCCTGAATTACATGGTTGCAGAGACTGCATGTATGTTTCCAAATGTTGGAAATATGAAAGTTTTAATTTATGAGTATGTTTTTCCTTTCCAGTATTTGTAGTAAGTACATTAGAAATTCCTGTGGATCTTCTTGTCTGTTTAATGTGAATTTCCCCATTCCAGCACAGTAGTCAAATTCTTGCCTTACTCCTGTAAATTTTGTCAGGATTACATACTGCATTACTGTGAAGGACGAGCATTTGCAAACACAATTGGTCTGCGCCATTTAACTAAATGTTTACAACAATTGCCTGCATTTGAAATAGAACATTAATTGTACATGTGTTGTGCAATTAACCCCTGTGGTATTAGAACATTTGAATGGACCGGGTACTTCTGTGCCTGAGTACTTTGATGGAAGGGCGCATGGTTTGTTTGAAGAGGCACTTTTTTGTGTGTGGAGTTGGGTATGTCTTGTATTTTTTACTCCTTTGTATGTGCTTTTGGTAGTTGATGGAGTATGAGCTGATTTCAATTTCCTTGGTGGTACTGTTGACAAATCATTTAGAACTTTTGATTGAATGAGTTTTTTTTTTTTAAATGTTTGGTTTTCTGAGGAACAGGGTACATTTTTATATGGGGTGTGTAGAGTGCATGTAGTCTATTGTACTCTATGATGCAAGGGTATACAGTTCATTTGCCGTGGTATTTTTTGTCGCGGGACTTTTCATCGTCGTTTTTTTATCTAAAAAAAAATCATCGTTTTTTTTGGGGGGTTAAAAATGAAATAAATATTTGTGGGTGAAAGGGAATATTTTTTTTAAAAAGGGGGGTTTGCGGGGTACGCCCCCCCAAAAAAATAAACAATGAGTTTTTTTCGATAAAAAAAGCGATGAAAAGTCCAGCGACGAAAAATCCTGCAGCAAAATAACGTAGAACCGATGCAAGGAATGCCTGTGCTGACTGCAGTGGCATCAAAATTCACTACATATAGACCTTCCAGTGTACATAGCCGTGACAGTGCTACATAACTCATGCCTTCTTTAAAGACGGTGCTGCCAATATCAATCAATGCTTGATCTAATATTAGACCTTGCAATTTATGAATACTTATTGAATAAGCTAGCGACAGAGAAAACTGTTCTCTGCGTACATACATGACTTTGAAAAGAAGGAATCAATGTTGTGCATCCTATCTTTTTAACTTTTGAAAGTTCGTCAAACTGGAGGTTGACAAACGGAATGCTGTTGTCCCATGGGTATGTCTGGAAGCCAACAACTGTACCAAGTGTTCCATTAACTAAACTTTGCTCCACGTCAAGGTTACACTTTAGCATTATTGTATAGTTCACACATAATGTAAACATTTTCTCCAAACCAGCTGTGTTGGAGATAGAGTTTTCTAAGGTATTTAGTCATGCTATGGCTTGTTGACACATAGGTATTGTCATACTGTGTACGTCCAGTTTGTTTGTGGTGTGAATTTTCACCAGTGGTTGTTTTTCTTTTTTCAACTTTGTTGCATTGAATTGTTCACAGCTTGCTAGAGTTGGCATTAAGGACATACAGGTGACATTTTTGTGAGCTAATTGTTCCATGACATCAGCAGCACATGTGTTACACCAGTACAGCTCATGGATGATGGTAGACTGTGCCTCCTTTGATAGTACACCAATCCATATGTTTTTTTTAAATGTTGGCGTAGGTGAGGTCTGCAGACTGACACATGTTTTGAGTTAGTTCTCTGCACTGGAAATGTTGCCAGAGATTAACATTCCTGAGGCTTCCAAGACTTTTACAGCACACTTTGGGCCTCATTCCGAGTATGGCAGTAAGGGATAGCGGCCACCGCTAACGAGACCGGTGGCGGTGATCCCTTACCGCCATACTCCGAGTTCCCTTTGCGCCCTCGCCCTTAACGCCTGCTTTGAGCAGGTGTTAAAGTCGAGGGCGCAAAGGGGCCTCCAAGCCAATAACGGTGACCGTAATGAACGGTCACCGTTATTTGCATCTTCCCCATTCCCATTGAGCCCTATGGGGGCTCATTTGGGAATGGGGAAGAGCCTTGGTGAATGGGGAATTACCGCCCCGCCAACCTTGGAATGGGGTGGTAATTCCGCAATCCACCAAGGCGCTGCCGGTCCGGGTACGGCGTCAACCAAGGCGTTAATAGCGCCATTGGTTAGCACCGTACTCGGAATGAGGCCCTTTGTGTCCTAAGTTTTTGAAGATAGGTTCACCTTTCACTGGTGTTAACTGAAGGAGATCTCCAAAAACAATTACATGTTTTCCTTCAACAGTTCTTCGTAGTCGGTTTTGAGGACCTCTTGCAATCTGAGGTAAATCAAAGCTAACATAAGATTAGAAACCATGCTCACCTCATCTATTAGGAACATTTTCATTTGTTTCAAAACTCTGCATAGCTCCATAGCAGATTCTGCTGAAAGTGTATAGTACTCCAATTTGTTTTGGTGTTCTACTGGAAGTAGTTGCAATTGGTGTAGAGTGACTTCACCTATGTTGTAAGCAGCTAAACCTGTGGGGGCGGTTACAACAGCTGAAAGGTTGTTGTTTGTTAATTGTTGGAGGTATTTACTGATAATTTCTATTAAGAATCTTTTCCCTGATCCAGCTTTACCACTTACATACAGCACTATAGGTTTGTACTTGTCACAGGTACAAGTTTAACTTTCGTGCTGTATACCATGTTCAAGTTTTTCACTTATGTCTAGAAAAATGGTACGCCGCTCATTGTTTAGTTGGGATTTCAGTACAGCCAACTCGTCTGCAGATTGCTCATACTAAAACATGGTGGTAGTTACTTCTGTCATGGCTAATACTGCCTCATTTGCTATGAGTGGCTGCCCAAGTGGTTCTTGGCTGCCTGTTACAGAAGGTTCACTGCTCTCAGAAGTGTCTACATTTAGTTGTGCTTGAAGTTCTTCTTCTTGTTGGTGTTCATTGTCCAACATGGTTTTGTACTGTGTAAAGTTTCCATCTGTAATTGTGCTTTCACTTGCATTGAAAGCATCTTCATAGCAGGCATGGACTGCTATACATCTTCTTCTTTTCTCTGTGGTTTGAAAAGTTGCAGTAGAGCCATGTACTACAGTTCTTTGTGTTGAGAAGTTTTTAATGACAATTTCACATGATTAATTAGTCTGCATTTAGTAAGTTCCACCCGGCTGCCTTCACAACTTTCCACTCTGTATCTACCTTTTTTCTCATCTGATTTCATGTTATTTTTGTATGAGAAGTTTTGGGCTATCTGGTACAGGCACATGGCTTCTAAAGTAATACTCCCGTTCGGGAAGTATGTGTCCAATAAGTTGTTCTTCAAAATGTCCTGGCTGTTGGGTTCGTTTTTGGCTATTGTTTGTATGTCTTCGTACGATTTCAGTACACTTTTTCTGGATGCAGCAGGACCAAGGCTTAGCCACACTATGTTTTCAGACTTCCCATATAAGGTGGTGCCGGTTAAATGGTCTGCAGCTTCATCGCAGCCACATTCTCTATGGGACAACATTTTTATGCCAAAGCTGTACAATATTTTGTGCCAGTGTTTTGTCAGTTGATATGTCATCCCAGAGGTCTGTGAGCTCTGTTTTCTCTGCCTTGGTTTACTAGTCTCTGACATATCATGCAACAGCAGTGTACTGTACATCAACATTACATTCCATGGTAGGGCAATTATTGCATTATAATCATTCATGTGCGTTGATGCTTTGCTCCTTTTTATGCAGTATGTGTTCTTAGGAGATTTACCTTTCACACTGTGTTGAACCGAAGTCATGAAGCTGTTTACTTGCCCTGTTGCTGAAACTGGTCTAGGGAAAGCAAAGCAGCATTTGGTGTAGTATTTGCCTCTGTTCTTAAATGTGTGCCGACAATACTTGCCACACTTGTGTCTTTGGAATTGCAAAATGTTTGCTTGTAGCACACTATGTGTACTTTCTGAAGGGATTACGCAAGTGACATATTTGTGAATGAACTGCAAAACAGTTTCATCAGTCTCTTCACCAAATTTAGGAGAATTTTGAATCCACAAAAGCATGTGTATGTGTGGTGATCCTCTGGCTTGATATTCTTTTCTCCAAAGAAGTGTTCCACTTCTATGAGGGGAGGAAGTGCTTTACTGCAAATGAAGTGCAGCATAGTAAGGAAGTGATGATGGATGTACTGTGAAACATTTACAGGACCAAGAGAGCAAGGTTCTCCTGATGTTTTCATGTCTACACCTGTTTTGTTTTTGTTTGCTATGAGTAGGAAAGTGTGAAAGTTTTTGCATGCATACTCTGTACAACTTAAAGTGACAATCCTTGTGGGTGAGCCAAGGTTGCGTAGCATACACCGTATATCTGGGTGCCATTGGAACCAGTACTCTTTCATACCACGCATGTTTGCAAAGAGATTTGTAATACTTGACTGTAAAACTTTGTCCTTGTCTTGCAACTTTTGAAGTAGCTGTGTAGCAAACATGTTTTGAAAATGGGAACCTGTTTTCAATTTGTGTGCAACTCCATAACATAGCGTTGCCAGTTCACTTTCAAAGAGGAGGTGGAATATGTACTCCACGTTCTGTCCTAATCTAGGGTCTTCAGAATACATTCGTAAACAGCGAAATTCTGATGCTGTAATTTGTGTGCATCTTTCATCATATCTTCAACCTTTTGCAGTTGGGAAGAGTAAAGCAAAGGCTTCTGCTTCTACACTTATTTCCCAAACACTGATTTGCACTCCTTTGGCTTGCCACATTTGATATGTTTCTAGTGCATCGTCTATGGTGTCTTTGGAGTGCAGCGGGTCAATTGTATAGTGATCTAAAATATTGGAGGCTGCAGTAGGATCTAGACGTTGAAATTGGCCAGTTGTTGAGGAGTCCCGAAGTATTTTGGTGGTTTCTCTCAGGTTTTCTTCAACGTTTATTTCCTTGTAGTATTCATTGTTTTTTTAAAGGTATTGCAAGGCTTATGATATGATATGATATGTCATTTGTAACGCGCCTATACACAAGTGTTTCAAGGCATGACGAGGCAGGGGGGAACAAAGGAAGACAGACATCGATCCTACTAGGCCAGGTGTCATTCAGATCGCGCAAGTGCAAGAGTAGAGGGGAAGGGAAAGTGCAAGGGGGAAGGGGGAGGGGAAAGTGAATTACAGGGTTATCTTACCTAACTTTGTTTAAGTCCACTACTTGCTGCCGATTTCTTTTGTCTTTTGTAGGTACACCATTTACCAGGATAATCAAAGATTCTTCTATTTGCCTTTGCATTTGTAGAGTCTACTTTCCCATGAATGCCTCTCAGTAATTCGGTGGGAGGCAATTTTGCAGTTTTCAGTTGACGTTGTATTATTGTTTGAAATGGTGCACTGTTTGGATTATAACACTCTCATACAAATTAAGCTGCTGCAGTGCATTTGGCACTGGAACTACTTCTAAATTATTACTGATCGCCTGTGATGGCATTTGGTTTTGCTGTGCACGATGAGCACAATAATGAAGGTGTTAATAATTTCATATTAGTTTTCAGCTATAAGGTACAGAGCTAATTGAAACCATTGGGATTCCTCATTGTCTTCTATTTTCTGCATTATATCTATAGTTTTGGTGCTCTTTCTATAGAAAGTTCTATGACAACACACACATACTTGGTTTGGCATTTCAGCAGATGTGCTTTTGAACTTTTCTATTTCTTTTTTGTATGTGTGACATAAAAAAGTTGACATCTGCAATGTTGTCAGTACTGTTGTCTGAAAATTAGGGAGTTTGTAAGTGTTCTTCAGTCCACAATATTTCCTTTGGATGTGCTCCATTTCTTCGAGCACTTGTTTGGCTGTACCGTGTAGGCGAATATCATTTAAATGTTGCAGTGCTAAAGCTGGACTTTTTGCATAGTACAGTTTGTAAACTAGATTTCTGACATTTGAATGGTGGGTTGCTAACATTTTGATACGGTGGAAGGTGCTTTTGAAAGCAGGTCCAGAAATACAGGCTAAGGAACGTCCTCATATTCCTGTGTAGTTGCGCACTGGACAGGAGTCCATAGTTTTTAGTATTTTCATTTTTATTTTCTTGTTGCCTTTCACATACTGATTGAGGAACTGCTGCAAAGATTTGATTAAGCATTGGCAAACGTTACACATTGATGTGCAAGGCCATTTTTAGGTGAGGCGTGTTGGTTTGGTGGAATGGAGAGTTACATCTAAGTTTGATGGGCGGTGTTTCTTCTTTCATTATGGTATTGTGTATCTTCTCATACCCTTGTCCACTCCGATGTAAGGCAATTTGGTTTGTTTGTTCTTGTTTGTATTATTATTCATTGAAGTATGGCTCTGTGTTGGTGGTGTGACCCCACTCACCTGTACAGACGTGGCCAAAGGTATCTATGCTGATATTGCGTTTTTTTCAAAGTAGTACTTGTAGTTTACTAATTAATGTTGTTAGTAGTTTCATTCTTTTTAAAATTAATATAAACAATTTCCATTTCATGATCATTGCAATGTCTACAAGAGCTTCAGGATTACTTGTCTGCTGTAAGATTTGAGGGTTGAACGTGATTTCTCCTCTCTATGTATAAAGTTCTGAAGGACTCTGTGGTGGAAAATGTTTTGTAAAATTACTTTTTGGGAATGCTTGCCCGTGGCTACATTACCATTTGTACGTGCTCTGTTGGCAATAGTGCCAGTTGCATCCTTTTTAGTGCTTTTCTTTTCTTTGTCACATTTTGGCAGATGAATTGAACTTTCTGTACTGGTAGGTGCATCTGTTTTGCTTGATGACTGTATAAGCTCTTCTCTTTCAACTATCAGTGCATGGCTACTTTCTATGCTTGTAGGTTGTGTGGCTCTATTTCTGTGTTGCTTTCTACGGAGTTGCAGTTTGGTAGGCATTGTGTAGTAGCTGTTGGAGAAGAAAGGGAAGTGTGTGTGTGCAGATTTTCAAATGTATATGTGTGCAATGTGCATGAGTGGTTCAATATGGGGTATGCATATACATGGAAATGTGCTACTGTGTAATGGCCTCTAACTTTCGGTTGGGGACAGTATCTTACTATGTGGGATTAGTCTAATGGTGGCGACTTGATAAACACTGAGCACCTGTAGAGGTGTCATGAGTAACAATTAAGTACATACTGGTGGGTTGCCACAAATCTATGTTCTAGAATGCAAGAATAGTGCACTTTTCCAGTAAGACGTAAAACACTATGATGGTATTGTACTTGCTTTGTTGCTTGGTGAGAGTAGGTTTATTGAAGTGCACATGCCAGTGGCTTTTAGGAGAGAGGTGGGTACTGCACCTGTATAAGAAGATGGTAAGAAAATATGTTGGCTAATGGCATAGTGATTGCATTTGTACAATAAATTCTTTAAAAGTGTAGGGGGTGTCTTGGCAGGAAGAGAAAGTGTGTGTATATTATAAATGGATGGCATACTATGTGAATAGGGACTTGGGAGCATAAGCATGTTTGTTAATGGGGTAGGTGGGTTATTTGCAAGTGTATTGTATGATGTCCTATTTAGCAAGTATGTCTATTAGTGCAGGACTATTCACTTTGATAATGGAGTACTTCTCATTGTGGAAGGATGACAAAAAGGTTCGGAAAGATGTACAGACTACAAAGCAGAATGTTTTTGTGAGTGCATGTACTTTTCTACATATATATATGCTTGCTACATGAGTGGAGCCATTTTCTTCCATTCTTTAATTTCATTATGCCTATTTATGAATTGTACTGTTGTCAATGCACACATAAATGTTTTTCTTTTTATACTCATTTTGCAATCTATAAAGTGTGAAGGGTAAGTGGCAGGAAACTGTTGTCATGCATGCAATGTATTCACTTGGCTTAGTTTGGTGGGATATTATGACTGATCTTTTTCTGTGTGTGATTTTTACAAATTTCGTAGGAGGTGCATTAATGGGGAAGGCATTGTAAAATTGACGGCACAAAAAAACAGAGTAGCCGTTTGCATATAACAATGGCTGCTATGGGCAAATGCCAACTTTGCCAGCCCCTACCACTGTAGGAGCCATTTCATGATAGGTGATGGGAGAAATAACTATGCATTTTCAGTATGTTATGATATTCAGTGACAGGTACCCTGGTGCAACTGACTTATAACACAGTTGCAAATGTACTGTACAAAAAGAAGTGATACCTGCAGGGTGTGGTGATGGTTGGCAATGCCGATGAATGTGGATGCAGAACTTGTAGATCATTTTACAGTACTTTCCAGTGCATGTGTTTTTTTTTATTTCTTTGTAATCAAAAAGATGTTTACAAAATAAAAACAAATCGTGTTCTTACGCAGAAAAAGTCAATATATCAACTTAATAGACATCACCATCTTGTCCCCTTAGTTTACCTCTTCAGATTTTATCTATGTGAGGAGAAGACTGCTAGTCGCTGTAGGAAGTAAACAAACTACGGTGTCGGAGTTATTAATGGAAACATCACTTTTACTATATGTTGTATAATGTTTACAGTAGCCAGTAGCCATGAAGTTCTATCGCCTCCTATCAATTTTTCCCCGCAAACCTCATCGTCCATGAGAGAAAAGTTGGACATGGTATCATGTAGATATTTAAAATGAATCTCTTGTGTCGCAGGGCATGTCAAGAGCAAGTGGCGAAGTGTTTATTTGGCCATAGAGGGCTTGCAAAGGCGAAAGGTGTTTGTAGAAGCTAAACCTCTGATGGCCAATATTTCTTTGGTTTCTAGTAGGTTCAGCCGAATTCGCATAAAGAAATTGCGTGCCGTTCTATTCAGGAATAGATTAATGTAGCTTTGGAGAACTTCCAATTTTTAGAAATTCTGTGGAAGGTGTGTCGATAGTTTGTTTGTGTTAGCAGTTTCTAGTGTTGTTGTTCAATCTAGTTCTCTGATATTTTTTAGAACTTTTACAGGGTTGGTTATGAGTTCCTCCTCACAACTTTCCACCGAGGCTAGAAGGGCCATGTTCTCTGCACTCCATCTAGTCAACATGTTGCAGGTAGAAGACGACAGTTCTTGATTTATAATCTTGTAAACAATTCATTTTGTCCTAAAGTACTCCTTGCATTGCTTTTTCTTTCTAAGAGCTAGGCAGGATCATCCCCAGGTACTTGAAGTCACATACTCTTTCTATAACAGCAGCGCCCAGGCGAAGATGGCTCTTTTGTTTCTTCTTTATATTCTTTTCTATTATTATCATTTTTGTTTTTCCTTTGTTGATGTCCAAGTTGTTATCTGCCATGCATCGTTGTAGAGTGGTGAATTGGCGCCGCAGACCTCTTGGTGTCTAATCTAAGAGGATCAGATCGTCTGCATATAGCAAGCAACTGATCTTTTCTGTGCCAATTTGGAGGGAAGGATCATATTATCTTCTCCGAGTCCTGGAAGTCACCTAGATAAGCCCAGAATAAGGCTGGAGCCAACGGGCAGCCCTGCGTGACACCTCTCACTGTAGTAATCTCTGTTGAGAGAGTCCCTTGTTGATTTAAATGGACTCGCAGTGTGGAATTGGTGTACAGTGCTTTTATTGGTTCTAGTATTTCATTTGGTCACTTCCAGGATGTAAGTTTCAACCATAGTATAGTTCAATCCACTCGATCGAAAAGCCTGGGTGAGGTCTATGAAGGCTACGAATATTCTAGGGCTGCCTTTCTTTAACCTTACTTTTTAGAGTGCTCAAGCTGAGGATGTTTCTTTGCATTCGTACCCATTTACTTTTTAAACCCTGTTTGAAGATGATCTTGACAGGGGGCATTGCTTGCCCATGATGTAAAGTGGCGTAGAAGAAGAGATCCAAATACTTTACCTATCGGATCTAGAAGGGCGATAGGGCGGTAGTTCAGTGGATCAGCCTTGTTGCCTTTTTTGTAAATAGGAACTACATTTGCTGTAGTCCATGAAGACGGGATGGTCTTTGAATCCGCACAACAGCCAAAGATCTTACTTAACAATGATGGCCAAGCTTCAGGATGATTTTTCAGATCTAAGTTGGTTATGCCACCTGGGACTGGGGGGCGGGAAGCTTTTAATTTCTTTAATAAGTCGAGAATATCTGCTTTTATGTCCAGTCATACCCATGGCGAATCAGGGCTCCAGTTATCCTGTTTTGCAATTTTTTGGTAATTGAAAAAGATTTTCAAAGTATTTCTCCCATGTTAATTCACCTATTCCTTTATGTAGAGAAGGTAGCGGTCCTTTTGATGTTGAGCGGAGAAAAGACCAGAAATCTTTACCATGGTTACCGTTGATGGCCTTGAGGATATTTTCTGTGTCTTGTTGATATAATATGGCTTGATGAGCCCGCAGCCATGCTTTATAAGTTCTTGTAGCGTCAGTGATGGCAGTAGTGGCAGCCGTAAGGTCTAGACTCTTCACATGTCTCTTGATCTTCCCTAATTCACGCCTTTTGTCTGCCACCAGCTTTTCATAAACGTGTTTAGTTTGTGAATTTGGAGTCGTCTTCTTCCACGACTAAACTTTATAAGTTGTTAGAAGGGGAGTGTAATCTACCTGGACTGGGCCTTCACTGTTGGCTAAGTCACTGTAATTGACTGTCAAGGCTCTTATGGCACCTTCGGACATGTTTAACCTTGTCCTTGGTTGTTTGTCTCTAGATGAGACATCATCTTCTCGTAGTGTGCTATGTTTGAAGACCAAGTAGTTAATAGAAGTTTGTAATCGCTAGCGGACGTCCTCACCACTTCAAAGGCTGTTAATGATTGAAGTAGCGGGCGTGTTACAAACATGTGATCAATCGTGGATTGCATTCCTTCTCCTTTCGAAGAGGGTATTAAATTTGGATCAGGGAAAACTGAATCGAGATGGATTAGGTCTCTTGATTTCATTAATTTCATCCACTGGGTGGTCCGCTGTTCCGAAGGAATTTTCTTAGTGTTCACCTTAATATCGTCTTCTTTTTTTCGATAGTTAAAGTTTAGGTCGCCGCAAATTAGTATGTGGTCAACCTGATGGTCAACTTGTCCCGCATCGATTTCAGTCTCTATCATGGCAAGAAATTGTGTTGGTTTGATTATAGCGGGATTCCAATAGGTGTTTATGATCGCCTTTGTTTGGCTTTTTATTTTCTTTGACGTCGACCATGGACCAGTTTAGTTTCACTACTAACATTGATTGGTTTTCCTTGAGCTTTTGTGGAAGTGTAATACCACTTCCATTTCGAATGGCCATTAGTAGGTCCGAGGTGGGATGACCTGCAATGCCTTTTTTGGCTGGTGCTTCGCTGATGTTGGTGGCTTGGATCTACAATTTTCAGGTCAGTTGATTTTATTGAACGTAGTTTTGGAATATGGTGAAATAATTCCATTACCGCTCTTCTATTAAGAATGACTTCCTCACGGTTTCCAGGAATCTGTTCCAGTTTGAGTATCCATCTGGTTTGTTTCTCACTTAAGCGTTTGTTATGGTAGGTGTCTTTTCTAGACCAGTAATTAGTGCCTAGGGACACCTTGTCTTGCCCTCTCTGCTGGATTTGTCTGTTTGACTTGAGTATTGAGAGCACTTGTTTTTTTTCAGGGCGCCCTTTTAATCGGCCTCCAAGGTTCAATGCCTACTATTGTTAGGCCTTTCCCCTTCTTCGTTTCAATGAGTTCTTTTTGTAGTACAGTGGTTGAGTGAGAGGTCTTTTTTGTTCTTGAGACTTTTTGTTGTGTTTCTAGATTAAGCATAACCTCGTTTCCTCTAAACTGAGGAAGGGGGACACTATTGTGGCAGTTCCTTCTTTACTAGGTTGAAGAGGCTGGATGGCCATGTTTTGAATTACTGGTTCTTCTCTAGGCCCCGGGTGGAAGCGGGGCATTGTGTCATTTATATGCTGGGTAATGTTCATCATCTCTACATTTCCAAGGAAGTCTTCAGTTGATCTTGGTGACGTGGTGATTCTATCTGTCAGCTTTGTTTGTTGTAGTTGAATTTCTTTGGTAGTTTTGTTTGATGAAACCTGGACTGCTGGAAAATAGGCTCTAGGGGTAGGTTATACCACAGCATAAAATTAGCTCATTGCTTTAGGTTGGCAGACTGTGTGTTTCAAGCAGGTGATCCTGAGATGGTCGTCAGGTCTATAAAAGGTGAGGTGTGTGTTCCTTCAGTCTTGTAGGTTTTCTCTATTCTGGGGTAACTCCTAGTTGCCAATGTAGCTTTGTGCTGGTTAGAGGTCAAAGAGGAATGTTGGTCTAAGATGGGATAGGTGGGCTTCGTTTTTGACTCCACAGCCATAATGTAGCCTTCTAGGTAAAGGAGTTTGCTGAAAATTATTGCTTGGATCGACGTATGATCCTTTAATGTGTTACTTACTGGCTTATATAGTTTGGTGAAAGGCGTTAAAGCAATAGTCATTGTCGACATTAATGTGAGCATATCTGGTTTTTTAGATGGAGTTTCTCTAGTTGAAGCAAGGTTGTTGGAGAAAAAGTCTGGGAAGTTGATGTTGCTCTCCCTTGGTGAAATGTTACATTTGAAAGGTCTACTGAAGATCTTCGAGGTGAGATATGATGGCTAGGATTGGATTCGGAGTGACTCCTGGAACGTTTAGACTTTGTGCCAACGTCTTTTCAAATACTGCTTTATTCTGCACATCGGGTTTAGTTCCAGGATTCTTCATCGTGACTACCCTGACTTCATCCATTTGGGGGCTTTCGCCATAATGGGACCTTGGTTGGAATTGATCGGTTTGAATATCAGTGCTATTGTGAGTCTGTTCTTATGTTTTGGAGCAATCAAGAGTGAATGTGTCCCCTACATTCCTCTTGTTCTGAGAAAGGGTCAAGAGATTCATAAGGGGGTGTCTCTGCGCTGTTTCTTTTTCAGATGATGATGATGCCCTCATTGGAGGTGCTAATGTAGTGGGCGCTCTTCTGCTAAACTGCCATTTGACTTATTCGTAGACAAATTTAAATCAGCCATCACTTGATGGCTTTGTGATGATGATTGTTGCTACAGCGAGTTTAAGCTGTTTACGAGGCGCCATGTTTTCTTTCACTGCTTCAAGCATCTCTGCGTCAGTAAGTTCCTCACATCTTTTCTGGATGACTCATAAGTGTTTGCAGAAGAAGTCATATAAAAGTTTAAGCAGGGGTTCAAATGTTTTTGTGCTTTTTCTTCCTAAATTTGTGCGAACACGGCGGCCTCAATTACTGTTAAGGGACTTTTGACTATACCCTCGCCGTAAAGGAGTCTTGGATGATTTTTTATCATTTAGTTGTGTTCTGTTGGCTTCCTGCAGAGTGTCTCTAGGGTTTATTTTCTTTTTTTGTGTTCAAAGATTCGCTTTGTCTTCATTTTCCTGGATGGAACCCAAAGTAGCATTATCACAACTTTCTGCTAGACAAATATTCTCAATAGGCTGTAAAGTCTTCGGCTTGTCATGAATCAGTGCCTTGACTGACAGACAGCTAGTAGGTGGGGCCAAGGGCAGCAAGCGCTGAATTTCTTGCACTGCCACTTGGCTGGCCCCTCCTGGAGTCAGTGGTAGCCCAACCTGTGGGGACCCATCGAGAGCGGAAACCCTCCTCCATGCCTCTCGGCACCCCGAGGAGTCCATCATCTCGCCACTACCGAGGGTGGAATCCTGCGGCAAACTGCCACAGGGAAGTTCAGCTACGCCCTTGCCAGGTACCGCAGATGCCGAAGCCGGCCGGACCAGGGCACGCAGGGTCAACCCCCCTCCGGGAGATGTCGGTGAGTTTTGCCGGGCAGGGCAAACAGAAGTCTGCATGGGGGCAAAGGGTGACAAAGGCGTTGGAGTAGCTGGTTCACTGGGAGGTTGTGTAGGGGTAGACTTCTTACAAAACTCCTCTTCATTTTTTTCGCAAGTGTGATCATGGTTACGCTGTTTCAAATCGCTGTCACTTTCGATCTCAATGAGTGTCGCAATAGCAGCGGGCTTGTAATGTAGGAATAACTGGCAGCAAGACTGCCACTCTCTGCCACTCCGCGTCTGCTCCGCGTCTGTTCTGCGGACTTAATGAGTCTTTATGGAGGTTCGTGCAAACGCCTTCTCTGTAGCAGCACCAATAGGCAGGGACAACAGACTAGGAATAATGGGCAGCAAGACTGCCACTCTGCGCCACGCCACGCTTTACAGGTGCTTTTGATTCACTGGAAACTTGAACTCTGCATGTTTAACAGTTACTATCGACTGTTCAACATAGATGATAGCATTAAATCATTAAATGCAGAATTCTTGGATGTAATTGGTGGATGTGTCTGTGACCTTTTAACAGTAGCCAATGAGGCAGTGCTGGAAAAAGACTTCTGGAAAGGGAAGAAGGACTGCCCCTGCTTTACTGGGGCGCGGCCCTCCCGGTAGCTGCGAAAGAACATGTGCTACATGCAGTCCTTCTTAATATGTTTGCATGGAAATGGGACTATGAATTATCTAAGCAGATGTATGTCTGCTTTTCTCTTCTATGCTGGGATGTTCTTCTGTGCCCATGAGAACCTTAGTGCTTCTAATGTGATGTGTGGCAATGGAGCTGATATTTTATTTGTTCCCCTATTGAAAATAGTCTTGTGTTCCACAATGTAAAATGTAGTTTGTGTAATAATGTAAGGAGGAAAAGAAGAGAGCAATCCCCAACAAATACGAAACAAAAAGGTGTTTCTTAACAAGTCTCTTTACAAAAACAAAAAAACACTTTACACAATTACCAACAAAGAGAGGATTCTCTATCCTGCTTCAAATGTACACCCCACCTACACAGGACAATATGTTTGCAAAAGCCGCGGCATTTGGAGATGCGCACATGCTACAGCCAGGTCTTTTTAGGGTGGCTGGCATAGAAATGGGACTGTGCAGGAGTTGGATTGCTCAATTAGATTTCCTGGGTGTGGTGTATAACAACAGATTTTGCCAGAAGGTGTGTTTGCAAATAGGAGTGCACATAGCTACGGGTATGGTTATGCCATTTAGTATGCAGACTATTTGGCTTTTGGGCAACTCCTGAATACATTGGTTAAAGGTTTACGCCGAACGCTGTGGACTGGCTCCCATCTTGGGTTCCATAATGTCGATGTCCTCTGGTACAGAATATGTGGGATGAAGTATATGCATGTGGGTCCTCTTTGTGCCAGTTTGGTGACGCTAGATTTATAATAGATTTATTATTGTTCATTGTGGAGGGAACAGTTTAGGACATGTTAGCAGAATCTCACTGTAGTTTGCGATGAAGGAGACATTTCGGCAACTGATTTCAATGTTTCCAAAGTCGCACATAATTTTTTCTCGCATTACCCAGAGACAGATGTGGCTGCGTTCTTCCTCGTGTGGGCCACAAATGGAGAAAGCGGGGCACAATGTGAACAGGGCTGTTTGCCCCTTTTTGCGAGACGTTGGCATGTTCTCCTTCCACAATGAAAACATTAAGTTTCGTAGTAGCAACATTTTTTTCATTCAGATGGAGTTCATCTGACTGATGCTGGCAATGAGCTGTTTCTATGTAATATCCAAAATGCAATGCAGCACTTGCTGCAAGTTTAGCAAGCATTTCCCGAGTGGGTGTTCACACTTCCAACCTTACAAACACAAACAGCACAAAAATGCTCTTTTTAGAGCCACCACTTCTTTTTGGGAATGCGTACAATGTTTTCGATGGAGCCAAGCCGCCCATTGTGCACCACCCTGTACGCGGCACTTATAGGCTGCAGGACCGCCTACACGCTTTCATTGAAATTCGATTATTGAACTGTGCAAGGTGGCTCTGAAAAGAGCCTTTTTGCCCCACCTTTTCGTTGAGTTGTATTTTTCCTGTTCCTCTAACACACGCCACAGAAGGAAAGGAATGGAAGGGAGGTTTGGCAAAGGGTACCAACCACAGGGATACGAAACTGAAATTGGAGGGCAGAAGATGTTGGGTGCACCTTCTTTGGGTTGGGGGCACTTTTTGTCATGCTCCCGGACCGAAGCCTCAAAAGCACTTCGAAGTTGTTACCCCCTGCACAGTACTGCATCGGCGTACATGCACAATACAGTGCGCTTTGAAAGGTACGGGCTGCTGTAGTGTGCATGGCCTAATGTGTCCCTAGTGGCGGAAGCAGCAGAGGTGGAGGATGCTACAGAGGAAATTAACCTACTGCCCTGTTCGAAGGGGACAACCCTCCGAACAGCTGTGTTGTGGTTCCATTTCAGGTGCCGCCACATGGAGGTCATGCTGTAGCTGTACAAGCCAGGATTTCTGTGACTGAGTACTATATTTCAACTGGTTAGCACAAGCTTTGAGCACATCTTCCACAGTGGTAAATCATTTCCACACCCACGACTCACGGTGGCTGCAGGCAATGGGAAATTGCTCTACTTTATTCTCGTTTCCTTCTTGATATCCATCGACATTATAATGCCTGTTCCCTTATTGATGCCCTTCAGAAGGAGGTGGTATTGAGGGTGTGGGTGCTGCGGAGCTAGAGGTAGTACCAGCAGCCCTTTTGGCTATTACTTGGAAAGTTACTTTTGAGGCACAGAATTGGTCACACAGCAATTTCTGCATGAAGCAATGTGCATTTCTGCTCTTTTCTGAAAAGCTAAACAGGGATTGCAGCGCAGCTGTGGGGTGTGGCCTTTTGAAGGACTGTTGTGGAGCACGTGCAACCGGAAAGTGGCCCTAAATCTTTCCCAAAAATGAGTAGATGCAGAAGGAAGAGTTTAGGACCTCTGTAAGGGTGCACGTTCACAGTAACACTCCATACATTGCAGAAAATAGTACTTTTTCAATGTGCATGTGTCCGGATCGTGGTTCCGTTCCCATGCTGATGTCGCGATTGTTCTTCATTGGGAGAGCTGTCAGCAGGAGGCATATTGGCCGGAATAGTTTGTGCCCATGTGTATCGGTGTCCTACGAATACCCTGGGATCCCCAGACTACTTATAAGTACGGCACACATGCCCCGAACATTTCTAAACAAGCTGGGTGTTTGAATGGTACAGTTGGTGAGATGTTCACGTGCAAAGTCACCCGCAGGACATGTGTGAGCACGTCCACCTACTAAAAGTACATTACACGTTTCTTTGCATATCGGTCCTACAACTACTTACAGGCGGTTCTGTGGATGCAGACTTGCGGCCCGTAGTGGCGTCCTACGGGCCGCAAGTCTGCATCCACAGAATGCTTCCATTGTGATTGCGCATAGGTCAGCCAGGTGCGGTGGTCATAATAATGGGCTTGTTAAAACAAAGGAAAACACACAAATAAATTCAGTAACAATTTCCATTTTTTACTTTATTACATTTACAAATTTACATAACCTTTATTTCCTCACATTCATAGCCACTTTTAGGAAAGTAAAGGGGGACAATACACGGATTCATATACCGGGGATTTCGGCATTTCTACAAGTTGGTCATAAGGGGAGGAAGGGATTGAGGTCTCATTGAAACTTCTCTCATGACATGGAATTTGTGGGGATGAGGGTCTGGAAAATGGGAAAGGGGGCCTGTGCAAGCGGGGCAGTGGTATTTTATTTTCTCCATAATATGTCCTTGTACAAAATCTTTCAAGGCAGCAAAATTGTTCAGCAATTCATCCATTTTGGCGGCTAGGCGAACTTTTTTGCTATTTACAGCCTTTGCTTTAGTTCCTGTGGCTGTATGTTGTTGTGGAACAGGTGTTTCTTGTGGTGTATTCCTTTCTATTCCCATATGTTCTGTTAAAGAAAAACAAATGTGTTTGATATACGTGAAGCAATATATTATAATTGTGGGTGCTTGCAATTGCAGTCATTCTGTTACTTTGCACACTGCAATGCCTACCAATAGGGTTATCATCCTCAACCCTTTCATCATGCGGCAAATTGTCTTGCAGCCACTCTAGGGTGGTTGCCATTGCTGCGCACAAAAATAAAACATTAAGCTTTCCTACTATTTTACACTGTAGGACCTGTGCAATTTTAAGGTAACCTTTGGTGTACTTACCATGTTGCAGTGACGTTCTGCTCTCACTAGTTTGTGGGCCTAACTCTGCCTCTTCATTTTTGTTCCTATGAAAAGCAGCTGTGCGGTACGATTGTTGAAGGCAGACGTTACTTCTCTTGTTGGTGCATTCTATTATGCTGCATACCCTATGTCTTTGCGCTGCTTGTTTCAAAGGTACAGAGTTTGTACACCTACTGCATTTTCCCTTATAATTCATGTACTTGCTACTCTTTGTATATGTTTCTTGTCTTTGCTGCATGGTACCACTATGGACAACCACCCCTCCCTTTCTCAGCAGGTTGGACACCACCGGATGTCCACAAACAAATGCACTGTTTGCAACCACTGTGGCTATTAGTATGGAGCAACCGGTTTCAGTATACAAACTAAGAGTATCCTGGCAAAAACCTATGAAATTCAGTGAATAAAATGTTGTTAAAGGGACGTTATGGTTAGGTTGCACTACTAAAACCCTATCACCTTTACTGAAAATACTATGCTAAGGGAACGTTCCGGTTACAGTGCCCTACTAAAAACCTATGAAATTTACTGACAAAAAACGTTGTTAAAGGGACGTTATGGTTCAGTTACCCTAAGAAACACCTATCAACTTCAGTGCAACAACTATTTGAAAGAGATATTATAGTGACTTTGCATTAATGTTTTTAAGGAACTTTTACAATGTCAAAAAATCATGTCATTAAAAATGTTCCCTATTACTGTCCTTCTTGTACCTGTCCCCCCTGTACCCAGCAATCATCCCCATCAAATTCCCAAATTTAAATGAAAGACGTTTGATGAAACCTCACTCCCTTCCTCCCCATATCATTATTGTACAGAAATTCCTAATGCTCCCATTTATGTTTCCCATTCCGATACCCAATCCCTTTCATAAATACATTTATTTTTTTTACTGTAAATGTGTTGTATATTGTGTAATATTTCTATTGTTTCTTAAAAGCCCAATTATGGTCTGTGGACACCGTGACTGTCCGGGGTATCTGCACTCAAAATGGAGGTGCCCACAAAACAGCAGTGTCCGGACATGTCTGTTTTTGCATGACGCACTTTAATTAGTCCGCGGACACTGCGCCTGTTCTACACTCATGCAGTTCCCACCCGATGGGTGTCCATGGATGACTGTCAGGGCCGCAGATGTCCCCGAAGTCATCATGTGACCGCACACGTTCGGCATGATGGCCTGACCGTGAACAGGGTCCGTGCTCTGCGGAAAGTTTAAAACAGCATTTTTGGAAAATCTACAGTTTTCAAGTTGAAAGTTTACCCTTCCAGAGCTCCTAGACCCATTGTTAGTTGATCTGGCAACCTTTAACAATGTTTCAAGGCCTATTTGCGACTGGTTAGTCCACAGACAGTCGCACAGTCTGTGGACAGCTCCTCTGAAGGGACCCACCTATTACCTTTCCTCCTTCTCAATCTGATTATCCAGGAGAGAGCACCATCTTTGGAAAGCTATTAGGGAGAGCTGCAGCCTTGCTGAAAATGGCATCGTTATTGCCATTTCTCCTCCTCTGCTATCCCACCATTAAGGTCATACAGATCAGGATGAAGAGGAAGCTGAAAATGAGGGGGAGGAAGTCACTATCTCTATCACCCAGAGTGTGGCAATTTTTCAACACCGGTGGGAATGTCGCAAAGGCTCGTGCAGCTATGGTGAGTTTTACTGAGTGCAAAGTTGTACCCAGTCATGGAAAACCTGGGCTGTATTCCTTCGGGACCAGCCCCATGCGGCGCCACACCAAATGTAACCACCTGAGTGCTCTGAGGAAGACAGTGCCTTTCTCAGGGAAAAGTAGTTTGACACTCTCTACCCCATCTTCAACTGCTACTGTTACCACATTGGATTCTCCTTTGGGGCACAAGATCCCAGCCACCGCCTCGCAGGCCATAAAGAAAACTGTTAACTCTTACTTTTCGAGAGTCACAGTACTATGTATGTACTGCAATGCACCGATCTGTAGAGGGAGCAGTTTCAGAGTGTTTTCAAAGCCGCGGTCAAGCAGCATGAGAAATACTGCCCCTTACCTTAAATTTTAGGTCCGACCAACATCTTCCTCTGTCCTCCCTTACCTTACTTTGCCTCTCCTGGCAAAAAACACCAAAAAAAGTTCCTTTAGGAGCCATTTTACACAGTTAAAAAATAGAATTGAGAAAAAGGCCACAGGATCCTTTGCATCCTGCATAGTCCACGGACGGCATAATAGTCTTCAAACATCCAAAAAATTCCAGGCGTGGGGTGGGGTGGGGGCATGAAAATCATTTAAATCGTTTTTTATGCAAACATTGTGGCTCTTTTTTCTACTAAACCAACAAAGATTCTAGTGCTTTGTTTTTTCGTGTGTATCTTTCATTTTTATTTAATGCAACTTATAAGGAATACTTGAATCCATATTTTGTGTATTCACAAAAACTGCTTCAATGCATTTTGAAAGCTTTCCAGATAAATATGACTGTCCACATCAGTTAGATGTACAATATCAAATTTAATATTCTCATTATGAAAATATGTCACGCCAACATCTCGTAAAAAAGCACACACAGCTTTATTCACATTGCCCCTTGATTTTTCCATTTATGGACAAAATAAATTCAAACACATCTACATTTTTCTCTGAGCAATGCGACAAAACATAATTTTTGAATTTGTAAACATTTCCATCAACTTTCCAAATATATCCTTCATTGCATACTGCAACGGATTTTCGGTAATGTACCCCAAACTGTACCCGCCACAATGAACAGCAATGATGTCTGGATGTTTTAAGTAAACCATATTCTTACAAAACCTTAGTGAGTCAACCCACTCCATTCCTCACAGTCCATACCATGATACTTCAAATTCATGTAATCCCAGATTTTCAGCCAATCCACAGTGCTCAGAATGGACCTTCAGTGAATACATCCAAGAGAGCCCCAAAATCCATACACTCTAACTCCTCAAAGACATAGCCATAGCCATCTTCAGTGCTCTCACCAAACAAAACTCCTGCCACCTTCTCTTGCTGTACACCATTCCCAGGAAATCTGATTGACTGATCCCCTGGTGTCTGCGGATAGTCTCTGCAGTCCCCTTTCCATGCTAGGCACCATTAAAAGACCTGGATGTGGCACGGACACCGTAGCACAGGGCAGCCCTTCTACCCTTTCCACTTTCATGTTTGTAACATTCCCTCATTGGCTGTTTTCAAACAGTCACACATCCATCCACCAATCACATCTCCCTCACCAATCACATCCAAAACTTCCACACCTAACCCTGTCATCTTAGTTCAATACTTCAGATGTACACTTCAAGACTTAGAGTTCATATCTCCTGTAAATCACAGCCATCTGCATCAAAAACTACTGTGAAACACTCCAAAATGTCTATTTCCAGATTCAAAAAACATCTGCATCTAACAATACATAGTACAGGTTTCCTTATATTTCTTAACTCTTTTGCAAATATGTACCTCTAATATGCTTCTCAATAAGCATATTACCTTTTTCAATTTCTCCAGCAATATCCATGTATTGCAGCATTCAGCACCTGCTCACATCAAGCAGCAAATACTTGTAATGCTGTGCATTTCAAAAACATACTTTTTAGGACAAATTGTATCAAAGTAAAAATAATTCATATGTCCATTTATAGCAGTACTGTATGTAACTTTGTTCTAACAAAATGAAAAAGCAGGTGCAACAAATGTATAGAACATTTTGGAGTGGCTCTAGAAGTATGCAAGTTTAATATGCTGGCAGTACATACATACCTGCCAGCATGGCCCATTCCAATCTGTAAGTGCTTAACAAGTCTTAATATTTTTCTTTGCATTATGTGACTTTTAATTCTATTCCTCCCATTATAAAATTCAGGCTACAAGTGCCACACTGAAAACAAAAAAAAAAGCAGGGCTGGAATGGAATATTCAAAAGTGTGACATTTATATTGAATTAAAAATATACATAACTATGCTTTTAAAAATGTTTCTTTTTAACAGCATGTTCATGTAAGTGAAAGAAAAATGCATATGTGCATTTAAAACAGCAATGTGTGTAACTTTTTCCTAAAAGAAAGAAAAAACATATTCAAAACATGTCTATGACCTTTTTCAGTGGTACTTGATATGTCGAAGTCTAATATGTTAGCAGTACATGCATACTTGCTAACATAACCAATTCCAATCTGTAGGTGCTCACCCAGTCCGGTTTCTTTCTGTGCAATCTGGAACGTGTAGTCCAGGTTTTACGATGGGAAAAGTGGAACTAAAAGTCCCAAAAACGCAAACAAAACCTGGAATACATAAGCACCAACAGATTGGCATAGATTATGTTGGCAAGTATGCATGTACTATCAACATATTACATTTACAGACACCAAATGCTACCAGCCGTTTCCAGCTGCTTTTCTTTTCATTTTACACACAGATCTCCTATAAATGCACATATGCTCAGAATTTTCAATTTTCCATTCCATAAACATGTCATACGTTCCAACCTCACTCATTACATCCCTTACACTGCCACCATTGTCCGCTTGCTCACACATATGTGTATACTTGAAAGTATTGACTTCACCTTACATATGAAGTGCTCTTCTTTTCCAACCTCTACTATTAGACACCAAACACTGCTGCAAAAACAATCCGCCATTGCACTACCACTAAGCCACACTTTCCCTATTCTTTAAAAACATTGCAATGCATTACAAATACATTGCCCTCAAACGCAACACTTCTTTCATTAAAATCACCAGCACTAAAGCAAACTACATATGCACCTTTTTCTTACACCCACCTCTGCCCTGTTCTTTCTAATCCCCCAAAAACCACTACTCACACTCCAATTGTTCTATCAGCATACTTTAGTACACCGTCCATAACGCAACTTTATTTAAAAGAAAATTCCCAACAACTCTTCCTACCTTCATAAACAACAACCTCCTGCACTAAAAGTACACCTATTACGTTTCTTTTACAATTACAGGAAAGAAGGAAATTCCCAAAGACGGCTACTGAAAAAAGTATGTACATTGATATGGTATTCATCTCTCTATTATTGTAACAATCTAGTGTTACTATATATTATCCTAGAGTATTCTTTTCAATTTAGCAACATTTATTTCACTCTTACTCATTATATATAGTATAAAACCCACTATTTTTCTAAAAACATCACAATCTCAATACGTGTTCATTCACACCACCACTCGCTTGCTCACTAACCCAAACCCATCATACCTGTACACATTCTTAGTACTACAAGCTTCCCAACCACAACTGTCATCTCACTACACAATCACACAACACACTATTCATCTCTACAGTCACACCCACACACCCATGCACAATACATCCATACACAATCCACAACTTTCAAACCCAAACTCTGTAGAAAAGAAAGAACAAATAGAGCAGATAAAAATGAAAGCAAGCCATATACTCATCCACATGTAAAACAATGTATGGGAAACATTAAAACAAAATAGCTAATAACCATAACTATACCATACAATGCTGCACTTGCCTAATTGCACTCCTCTTCCTATGATATGTTATGAACTGGGCTCTTTGTCCCTTTACTCACAAGTATTGTGGAAGATGTGTGCACTCTTACGAAAATGCTTACTAGTATAATTGGCAATCATTTTTTGGTATCTACTAGTAGATTTTCTAATGTCTGGTGTAAATTATTTTCAATGCAATGGCTGAAGCCTCTACACATTTAGAACTATTGATTAACAACCCTTGGTGAGCTAAAATCAAACTGTTTAAATATGATTGGATATATAACTCAATTCACTGTAACACCTATAACGACTTTGATATATACCTCTTTGGAAGGAAAAGATATAGAGGAATGGCAGAATATCTCATCAAATGCCCTTCCCCTCATATTCAAAGACAATGGGAGTCATTACGAGTATGGCGGTAGGGGCTTAATGGCACCGTTAAGGATGGTGGTGCTGTTAAGCCCCTACCGCCATATTCCGAGGTCCCTTAGCGGGTCCCAGCAGGAATGGCTGGTCTGACCAGCCGTTCTTTGCGGGACCCGTTAAGGGACCTTGGAGCTAATAATGGGCCCGCAATTTGCGTGCCCGTTATTAGCGCCTTCCCCATTCCAATTGAGCCCTATGGGCCTCAAATGGGAATGGGGAATGGTTTACTGAATGGGGACTTACCGGGTCCCCATAAGTTGGAATGTCCCTGTAAGTCCCCATTCAGTGACACTGGACCCGGACCCGGTTTCGGAGGCAGCCATGGCGCTAACAGCGCCATGGCTGCCTCCAAACTCGTAATGACCCCCAATATATGCGTTTTAGGTTTCATTTATGGCACACTCGAGAAGTATTATATAGAAGGAAGCAAATTCCCCAAAATCAAAGGTTTTGTCATTATTGCCAGATTGAACAAAAGGAAGAATCTTTCCAACATCTCGTAGTGTCATGTATGGGCTTGGTTTCCATTCGCAAAAAGTTTTTTCAACACATCTGTGATTTAACACCCAGTTAGACCTGGATGAAATGTGTCAGCTAATCATCTCGAGCCCAAGGGTGGCAGTAAAAGTAGCCATAGTGTATTTCCTTGAAGCAACTGTGCCTGATTTGGTTTCTGACAAATTAGAATTTTAAAGGTTTTTATAAACTACAATTAGAAATTATAGTTGTAGTATTGGACGAATAATCATCATCTGTCCATCTGTTTTAGTTAGTTATGAAAGGTTTTAAAAATACTTTGTGAGTGGTTTAACCCTTATAAGTTAGAAATGTTTAGAAATGATAAACATTCAACCATTGTCCTTTAAGGGTTATGTATTATTAATAGTCTTGTTCCTAAATTATTGATGGTGAAAGGAGGAAAATACTTGTTTAATGTTTTGATGTAATATTTTTTGTAATATTCTGTTTTAATTTTGTGAAATATTTGAAAAGTTGTGTTTAACAACTAAACAAATAAAAAAATTAAAAAAATAACCATACTCAAGAAAACTAAACAGGCATAACTAAAAAAGAAGGTGAAGCCCCTCTTGGAAAACTAAAACTAAAAAAAGATATACAAAGAAAAGCAGAACTACTAATGAACCTAACACTATATGTGCCAGTGTTAACATAACAATACATGTTCCACCATAGAGTTCTTCACAATCTCATAACAAAAGCTGAAAAGCCTTTAAATATACCACAGGAGACTAATACTTGGAACTCTAACTGACAGCACGTTTCAGCTAAAGAGAACATTTTTATATTTATATTAAACAGAATGAGACCACTAACTAAATGAATTAATACATTGCAAAAAGTACTTCTAAACATGCACAATGTCAATATGGAAACCTTTCCAACTTCTGTGAAGGTGAATAGATTCACACAAGCAGCACAGGACCATATTTCAATGAAGAGGCTTATAAACAAGAAAAGAAAAAAACAATTGCCATAAACAGTAATGGCCGAGGGTGTGAAATGGTATTAGATACCACTATGGTAAAAGTAACCCTTATAGAAAAACCATCCCCAGCAAACATTCAACCAACTGTTCCTTTCACCCAAACAAACCACCCAGTCTACAAATGGACATGCAGCTCAATATATATAACGTAAGGCAACAATCCTTCAAATGTTTACGACAATTCCTCAATCCCTATGTCAAACTAAGTAGCAGAACGAAAACATTACAAACCATGGACTCCTGTCCAGTGCGCAGACACACTGGTCTACAAGGACATTCATTAGCTTGTATTTTGGGAACTGCTTGCAAAAGCACCTTCCACCACATAACAATGTTAGCACTGACCATTCCACTATTTGGAATCTTGCTAATAGACTATACTATGCAAAAACTCCTACTCTAGAACTGAAAAATTTAAATAACATTCTCCTACATGGAACAGCCAAAGAACTCCTTCAAAAAATAGCGCACATCCAAAATAAATTCTTTGGGACTGAATTTGACATAGACAATTCAGTAACTTCAGAAAACATTACCGTCGAAAAACACACAGACACCAACCTCCTAACAAACACATAAAAAAAAGCAATAGCTAAGTTTCAAAACACATCTGCTGACAAACCAGACCATTTATGTGTCTGTTGTCGAAAAACCTTTTTTAAAAAGAACACAGAAACAGTAGGTATGGACTACAAAATAGAGGACAATGCATTATATCTAAAAGCAACAAATAAATACAAAATAACCGACTCCTCAATAATGTGCACGTACTGCAACACAAAGCTTGACAATAACCACATGCCATCACGTGCTATCATTAATAACTTAGAAATATTCCCACTTCCAAAGGCTCTCCAACAACTTAATTTCTATGAGAGCATTATAATCCCAACAATATACCCATTTCAAGCTATAATACGCCTTCAGCAGTAAAAAGCCAAATTACCTTCATCTGAGTTACTAGAGGGCATCCTTGGGAAAGTAGTATATCTGCCATTAAATCTTAAAACACATGTAGAAACTCTAAGAGTACAACAACCAATAGAGCAATCTTTGATTGTACATGTTAATATTGTACCAACAAAAGACAGAAGAATTGTGCAACAACTAGTTGACTTGTACAAAGTTATACAAGCCCTACAATATCTAAAAGAAAACACTGAATACTACAAAGATATCAATATTGAGGAAAAACTAAAGGGAACCACCCAAAAATTCAAGATTCACCAGCAACTGGCCATTTTGAACATATAGATCATGTTACTGCAGCCAACATTTTAGACAAGTATACAAATCACACACTACACTACAAAGACACCATTGAAGATGCATTAGAAACATATCAAATGCATCAAGCCAAATTATCCATAATGAGCATATGGGGAAAGCACATTGTTTTCCTCTACTCTTTCCGAAAGGAGGAAGATGTGATGAAAGGTCGATACAAATTAGTGCATCATAATATCGCTTTTTAGGAATGTATTCTAAAGACTCCAGATTCAGACAAAATGTAGAATACATTTTCCACCTCCTATTGAAAGTGAACTAGCAACTCTATGTTATGGAGTGACACACACATTAAAAACAGGTTCTAATTTTTTATACATCTCTGCTATCCAACTACTTAAACAAATAAAAGACAAAAAGAAGCTTTGCAGTCTAGTATCACACATCTGTTGGCAAACATGTGTGTGACAAAAGAATACTGGTTCTGATGTCATGCTGATGTACATTGTATTCAAAGGAACCAAAGCCCACCCACATGGTTTGTTACCTTAATCTGGGCAGAGTATGCATGGGATGGCTTGCACAACTTCTTATGCACTGCAAACCAAACTAAATATGGTATAGATATAAAAACAACAGGAGAACTCTGTTCTCTTGACTCTGTGAATGTATCAAGGTACTTTTACCATCGCTTCATTGCCATGCTGCACTTCATCTCCAATAAAACTACGCCTCAGCACTTCATTTGGAGACAATAACTTCAATCCAGAGGAGCACCACTCATCCACATGCTTTTGTGGATAAAAGATGCTTCCAAATATGGCAATGACAGTGACGCCAATGTTTTACAGTTTATTGAAAAATACATAACCTGCAGCTTCACTTCAGAAACCACAGATAGTGACCTACATACACAAATATTATGCTTCCAAAAAATAAGTGTGGCAAATACTGCTGATGTCGATATAAAAACAAGGTATATAATATACTAAATGTCGGTATGGCTTCCCTAGACCAGTTTCCAAAAAAAGGACAAGTAAATAGCTCGATGTCTTCTGTTAGACACAGTGTAAGAGGCAAAACCTCCAGAAACACAAGCAACATAAAAAGAGACAAAGCATCAAAGTACATCAATGATTACAATGCAAGTATTGCCCTCTTGTGGAATGCAAACATAGACCTACAATGCATTGCAGACAATTCCACTGCAATTGCAAGATATGTCACATCCTATCTCACCAAAGCTGAGAAAACAGAGCTAAAAGACTTCTGGGATGGCATATCATCTGACAAAAAATAGTCACAAAAATAAAACATTGTGCAGCCTCAGTATAAAAATTCTCTCCCATAGAGAATGTGGGTGCTATGAAGCTGCAGACTGTTTAAGAGGTACAGCCTTATATTGCAAATCAGAATACATTGTCTGGCTAAACCTTGGTCTAGCTTCATCCTGAAAAGAGTACTGAAATCCTACCAAGAAATAGTGACAAAAGCTACAAATGACCCCAACAGCCAGGACATTTTAAAAAACAATTGAATTGACACATACTATCTAAACAGAAATATTGCTTTGGAAAACAAGTGCTTGTACGACATAACCCACAACTACTCGTACAAAAACAATGTCATACCAGGTAAGACAACAACTGCACAGATTCAGTCTCAACTTGTAAGGGAAGTCTAGTAAAACTTACGAAACCTAGCCTAAATAATCATATAAAGTTATTATTTAAATCTCTGCAACATATAAAAGTATATTACATGGACCTACTGCAACTTCTTCAACGTTGGAGAAAAGAAGAAGAATTATTAGGTGACTATTACTCATTTGAAGCTGAATTTAAAGTAAATGAACGAAGTATAACACACATCAATTAAAAAAAAAATACAAAGAAATGTTGGATAATGAACGCCAACAAGAGGAATATGTTGAAGCTCAACTATATAAAGACAATCATGAGGGCAGTCAACCTTCCGTTACAGGAAGACAAGAACCTCTTGGAGAACCACCCATTTAAATGAAGCAGAAATAGCCATGATTGGGGTAGAAAATACAAGTATAATTATAAACAATATGAAAAAGACTTGTCAGTGCTAAAATCACAGCTAAATGATTAACAACTCACCATTTACCTAAGAGTCACTAGAGAATTTGAAAATGGTTTTAAACATGAACCTAAAACTTGTAGCTGTAAACATTGTCAACCGCTGCTCCTGTATGTAAGTGGTGAAGCTGGTTCTGGAAAAACATTCTTAATAAAAATAATCAACACATTTCTACAAAATTTAACAAACAACAACCTTTTGTCTGTTCTAACAGCCCCCACAGCTATAGCTGTCTGCAACATAGGAGGTGTAACTTTACACTGAATACTGTTCCTTCCAGTAGAACACCAAAACTCATTAAAATACTACACATTATCAGCAGAAATTGCTACTGAAGTATGCAGAATTCTGAAAACAAATGAAAGTTATCCTACTAGATGAATTAAGCATGGTTTCCAACCTCATGGTGGCTTTAATTCCGCTCAGAATGCAAGAAGTCATAAAAACCGACTATGGACAACTGTTTGGATGAAAACATGTTACTGTTTTAGAACTGGTCTACTTACTAAAAATGCAAAATCCATCTTAAATAGTATACTAAGCCATGAATTAAATGGGCGAAACACGTCTGTTTCTGTTGGAATGTAACCATTAACTCAACAAAATATGAAATTAATGCCCTTAATGCCAAACTTTGTAAGCTGTAGTCCATTCAACAAGAACATGTTAAAAAAGGAAATGCAACCCATACTGCGTATCTACTCCACAGACAAACTAGAAGTGCACGTCATGACACTCCCTATGTGTCAACAAGCAACAGCATGACTAAATAGCTTAGAAAAATCTATCTGCATCCCAGTTGGATTGGAGAAAATGTTAACTTTGTATCTAAACTCCAGAGCAGTTCTAAAATGTAAGTTTGATGTAGAACAAGGTTTAGCCAATGGAACAATTGTGATAATTGTTGGCTTTCAAAAATATCCACATGACAACATTCAGTTTGTCAACATCCACTTTGACAAACTTTCAGAAGTAAAAAAAATGCAGCACGATAGCACATTTCCTTCTTTTCCAAGGCATGTATGTACGCAGAGAACAATTTTCTCTGTCTCTTGCATATACTGTCACTATTCACAAATCGCAAGGTCTAACACTAGATCACACATTGATTGACATTGGCAGCACAGTCTTTAATGAAGTTTTGAGTTATGTAGACCTTTCACGTCTCCGTACATTCAATGGCTGATACTTAGTTAACTTTGATGCAACCAAAGTCAATACTGACATTCCTTGCATCCAAGAATACAACAGGCTACATGCACTGTACAACCACCATCTAGATTTCATACACGTGGAAACATACATGACCTCTCTGCAACCATATTTCACAAGAGCACATCCCTAACAAACAATTTGTATATGTATCCATACCAAATTGTGAAACGATGCTATTTCACAAGCTTCTGCAGAATGCAAATCATAGCATATTATGCCCTTTTTGCAATTAAGACATTTGTTCCAGCATACATTAAACACACATAGCCAATATGTCATACTAATGTTTCTAAGGTTCAATGCAGATGGTACTAAAAATAACTGTAAACTCACTAGCTTTACACCCAGCCAAGTATCCCTTGGCAAGAAAACCTTCAAGGCATAAATACCAGGGGGCTAAACTGCATTTGTCAAAAAAGAAGTGGTAGGTTTGCATGTAACAACACCTCAGTTACTCCAAAACATAGGTTACAAGCAAATCTAACAAATGCCTACTTAATATCCTTCAACCCAAATGTACTCACTAAACTGTAGCGCAATAAACAGTTAGAAACCACCAACAGGTAGCTGACTAAATCCATAAAAATAAAATAGTACTTTTAAAAGTCAGTCTAGTTAGAATATGCCATTGCAATACACTACAAATACGCCATCACAATTCTTGTTACTACAAAACATCTTCTAAATTATAATGTAGTTAGAATACGCCAACATGCATCTAACTAATTTAAACATTCCTTTAATGACAACACACTTTCAAACAAACACACTATCACACTTATACTCACATAATTGTACATGTTTTTTCTCTCAAGCTAGCTCCTAAACTATCCTGCTTAACAAATTCTACTGTTTCCTTTCCACAGAAAATGAACCAGAGATTCCAGTTTCATTACTGTATGCAACTAAGTAGGAATGCCAAGTATCAAAAAATACATATTCCATAAGCACTATCCTCAATTGTACTACGATCATAAATGCCATATACCATTCAATTATATCAGTCTGCCATATTACAAACATGTTATACTCCCACTACAAACCTATCATTACTATACACATATTACCAGTATGGTGGTTGTGGTAATATAGTAACATATATGATTATCTGCCCACGTGGGTTGTGTTATGGGAAAAACGTATAGGAAGTGCAACACCAGACTTTTAGAGCACCGCGGCTGCAGTACAAACAATATCATCCAGGCACCATTGGTTAAACATTTCAAAGAAAAAGGGCATACCCATGAGAATATCGTGTGGGTCATATTGAAGAAGATCAAAGGGACAAACAAAGAAGTTATTAATCAATGATTGCTTACTTTTGAACAAAACATTATTTTTAAAACCATTAGCCACATATAAGGGCTCATTGATGGGCTTAAATGGCATCATGGTCACATAATACAATGAGGTATATACAGTTTTGAAATGTCTTGATGATTTTTGGATGTCCCTAAATTATGGTGCCACAAATGATACCCGAACAAGATTTCTAGTTTGAATTTTTATGCTCTACGATTACCCAGGCTACTCGTTTCCTATGAGAAATGTAGTTATCTTTTTAAAGAACTGTAACATATTTTATGCAATGCTTTCTTAACGATATGGAACATTTAAAATCATGTGGAATACTGTACCAGGATAGTGTCAACAGAGTAAATGAATGGATCACCGTTTTTGACGGTGTTTGGGATACGATCTCCACAGGAGGAGGTTTTGGTAATGCAATAGTGTATAATGCTGACATTGTTTCCCCAGTGTACTGGATAAATTTGAGTTTAATGCGTTCCAAGACGGTGACCATTTTTTTAGCTGTGGTTGCCGTGCAGGCAATCTGGGTAGTCCGTTGTTCATGGCCACTCTTCTTTTCATTCCTACGTATAAGCAGATGTAACACTGTGTGCACAGGGATTTGTTTCAGTGCAGTAACCTCCGAGCAATGCTACCTCACTTTGAACAAAACAAGTGAGTGTGTTTGCTTCAGAGATCCTACTGTCTGTCTGTTTTCTTTGTGGGACCATCGCAACACACTACCACAGTGTCTGTTGCTTGTTTGCTTGGTGCACATTCATATTGTAGTCATGTTTGTCTAAGAGGCATGTTTGTCTAAGCACTAAATAAGAATTAAAAGAGATCATGTTTCAACCGGCATATAAGTTTGTCACATTTTGAAATACCAGCATGATGTCTTAGTGATTGGACAAGACAAGGTCTACTCCTCCGATCCCCTGAGCACCCAGAAGTGATAACATACCAGATAGCTTGGTGGGTCACGTGAATAATACATAGATTTGACTGTAACTTGCAGGGCACTGTCTCACAGGTTGGAATGGTAGCTGCACACTGACTCCTCCTGAGGTTGGTTGAAGAGAGCACCTTTGCACTGGTAGCTAAAACCTGGTATCTAAGTAAGTACCACCAGGTCCAAGTTCAGTTTTCATGGCTGATCTGAACCACTATATAATTGCAGAACAGGTGTGCTTCCTCCTCCCTTCAGGAGGCCCAGTGTGTGCTCGGCCTACGGAGACGAACAGAGGCAGCAAGCCACAATGGAAGAAGCCGCTCGTCTACTATTTACCCCCAAGGAAAAAGCAGGAGGGAGGCAGGAACAGTATCTATGTTACTGGAGAACTGCAGGGGTGAGCGTGAGGCCGCCGCAATCAGGCTGGACTGGGATCATCATTCATCAGACTTAAATTCAGTACATCTAACTCTGTCTAATCTTGAGCCTCCCTAGACCCTGAGCATGCTGGGAGCTGGAGTCGGAGGAGGACAGCTAGCCAGTTGCAACTGAGTTGCCGTCTGATCTTGGGGTTTAGCCTGGCCACTGCAGTCAGTGCCTGCCTGTGCGCACCAGCCAGCGCCAGGGTGTGATCTCAGACTTATTAAGTCTTTGGACACTGACTGTCTGGCACGTATGAACTCACACACTAGTCCATACACACATACAACGGGTGACGTGACTGCCATAACCCACCTGACCTGTATGCTGCACTTTGGCACTACAGGGCAGGCAATCATCAGGGTGACAGTAGACAGTCACGTTGTTACTGTCAGTGGTGTGGTGTCGCAACCTCCTGCAAGAAAGAAAAATAAGCTGGTGTCACTGGTAACCATGCGTATGCCGCATGGCACATTAAGGCCTCAGAGGCCTGCTATAACACTGTGCAAGCTCAGCAGCAATCCTGGTGTGCTGTGCGGCTGTGCCTCGACGTTGTTGGCATTTTATTTTGAAGAGGATCTCACTGAACTGACTCTGAATCTGCTGCGCAGTAGAGCACAGAAATTAGAATGTCAGATGGATCCAAAAATAAATGCCAACAAGCTGACTCAATGAGTGCCGGTGCACTGGCAAACACTGGCAAACACTGGCACAAATGAAGCACTAACTCTGTGCCACCTCATGGGAAGGTTCCCTGAAGTAGGCAAGGAATCTGACAGGGAATTTCTCCCCGAGAATCAATGCTCCTCCAGAATTGATATGGTCAACTCAGCGAACACTGAAAGGAAATCAAAAACAGGAGCCTTCATTGAATCCTAACACACACTCACACATACCAATGTGCTCACTCTCACCTACACCAATAAACATGAGAATGCAGCTATACCCCTTAATCAATTAGGCCTAGCTGCACACATAATATCATACACAAGCGCCACCACGGCCAGAAGGCAGACACGAGGTCAATGGCCTTGCTGCACACATTCTACTGACCTCACACAGCCACTACACTACGTCTACCATTAGAATGCAGATAAACATGACACTGGCTGCACGAATAATCGTCACGATTCATGGAATATTTGCCCAGTTGAAAGTGAATTTGCACTGCTGAAAAGTGACCTGCACTGCAGTGAATGCACCCAAGCACCTATACTACCCTCCTTTCTCCACTGACCTAGAGTACGGTCCTTGAGGGCGTTCAAGCCACAGCGCTTTGAGATCATACCAATGGTATATAAGGCGCTATACAAATGCACAATAACCAGGCTCGGACTGGCCCTTTCGGTCTTTCGGCCCGTGGCCGAAGGACTTTAGGGTCCCCTGGGGCCGGTTTTCCAGCAGCCACTTCTGGGCCGTTTTTTTTTGTCATTTTTTTATTGGCAGGCCCGGCGGCCCCGGCCTAGTGTGTGTGTGTGCGCCGAGCACCGCAGAGCAGCAGCTCGCGACTGTCTGTAGCTCCAGGGGCTCAGAGCAGGAGGCTGCCCATGGCCGGGAAGTCAAATGGGGAGGGGGGGTTTGGGCTGCCTGGGCTGGGCTGTGCTGTGCAGCAGGGCAGGGAGCCAGGGGGGGAGGCGCTGGTGCCGCACGGCAGCGGCACTGTCTGCCGTCTTCAGAATCATCATAGCAACGTAACACACTAGATGTTACCTTGCTTTGATGATTGCATCTGCATCATGCATGCATCATAATTTATGATGCATGCAGATGCAAATGCATGCATAATTCATTCACGGCGTCGTGGGCCACCGGGCCGGCCCCCGTGCCGCCACTGAAGGGGGCCGGTGCCGTTTGTGCTCGCCGGCTCGCGCTCCGCTCGGGCCTGCAATGGCCAGGCCAGAACGTTTCTTTGATCTGTGGGAGGGAGGCAGGCTGAAGCAACTGCAAACACACAATAAAGCTATTGTAACACCTGCCTCCCTCCGAGTCCTGACCCTGGGGGTGCAGCCTGCCTGCAGGGCTGAGGGCTGAGCTGGGGGCCTGCCTGGGGCTGGTACTGCCAGAACAGTGACACATTTCACAGACACTTGCTTCAACTTTGCAGGAAGTAAGTAACACTTCTTTGCAAAGTTGAAAGCAACTGTCTTCAACTTGTGCCTGGGGGCTGGGCTGGGGCCCGGGGCCGCTGGCGCCACAGAAAAGCCAATGAAAATTTGGCTGGGCAGGCTGCCCTGCCCACCCACAGTGCCACCAATGCTGCTATTTCTAATTGCCTTGGGCCTCGCTTGCCTCTCTGACCCACCCTGGGTTGGCCCTGATTTATTTGGGCACGCCGCAGTCACACCGACACAGCGCAGCAGGCAGCGCTCTGGCAGAGAGACAGAGAGAGAGCCACCACCACCAGGCACCACGGAGCTGGACCTCACCAGACAACTTGGAGGCCGACAGTCCAGTGCCCAGTGCCCACACACAGGCGGACCACCAGGCAGCAGGCGAGGCGGCCAGCAGACAGTGCCCAGTGCCACTGCCACAGGCCACAGCCCACAGACAGCAGCCCAACAGCCAGCCAGCCACTGAGGTAAGGACTAGTACTAGTACTATTCTCGTAGGGCCCATCATATCATCACCTGTCGGCCAATCTGTGACTCAGCAGCAGGCAAGGTATCTCAGTGGGCCTTGCGCCCGCTGCTCAAATCGGTGTACAGTCCCAGCGTCAGGGGTGAGAGCTACTGCAGACCCGGGAGTCAGACCCCCCAGACTTTCCCCCTTTGGAAGTGAATAATACCATGAACTCGCCGGAGGAGAGCCAGTTCTGTTGGTAGTTGAAAGGGCAGATAATGGAACCCCAGAGAGTTTGCCATAACACACAGAAATTCAGAAAACCGTGGGCAAAGTGCTTTAAGATAGCGTGGCGGGGTAGCGTCCTGCTGCAGAGATGACTGTAGGCCATGGACTAAAATCTGAGCGAATGCGGCATTTGTAACGCGCCTATACACAATTGTTACATGAATGGATGCCACGGTGCCATGTCGGGAATGGGGGAGTGAGGTGGACTGGGTAGAGAGGGCGCAACATGGTGGTGTGTTGTGATGTGTTGTGGCATTTGGGGAGCGCCACATAAACAGCTCAAGGTTGGCTGTTCTCAGTCTATGCACTTTATTTAATGACTATTGGCGCATGCATTATTATCATTTATCCAAGCACAGCCAGCATTTTCCATTTCTCACCTTGTGTTTTGCCTTTTCACATTGAGTGCAATTTTTATCCGAACTGCTGTCAACCTTGTATAGCTGGAGGCGAACGCACATTTCACTAGCCACACTGCGTTGTGGTTTCAATATGATTCCCACGTCCTTTGATACCTTTTATTTGCATGAGGTAGTTGTGGGCAACATTATGCCTGCATACGAGCCTCCATTTTATGTCACCAACTTAAAAATGGAAATGCAACTAATAGTGAACAATGCTCCAATTAGTCTTTTAATTTGGTAATATCAATGATATCTCGAACCTGTACGCGTACATGGCATTTAAAGAGGGCCTACTCGCTAAAACAAATCTCAGAGGGGTGTGATGTACTTTCCATCCCACAAAGCAGTCATCCTTCCTTCTTCAAAGCTAATTGACTTTTCTCTTTTGACATTTTGTTGTTAGAATCTTACTTTTGCTTCTTCCGTGCAGAATCTAGCCTGCTTAACAGGGATCTTTGCATTACAATTTCAACCTCCTTTGGTCTGTCGATTTCCCAGAATCCCTGTGGGCGTGTGGCCAGGAAGCGCCTTGAGGCGATTCAGTTAACAGTGCTGCGCTATGCATGTCCCTTCTTTCATTCACATGTTTCTCGGGCCCCCACTTCCTAATAAGCAGAGGAAATGGCCGGGACTGCCTGAAGCACCATGCCTTGGTGGTGGTGTTCCAGAAACAGGGCCTTTACTGACAGTGTTTTACTGACGTGACGTTGTTGTTTTCAGGCTGGCTTTGACATCCAGCTAACATCAGCCTACCATCAGGTGCTCGAGGTCCTGGGGGATTGGCTGGCAGCTTGTCATGGACGTGATTTACTAGAGACTGCATTTTGGGATCTTAGAAACTACCCTCAATGGTCAGGCGCCATTGCCTTGTGTCATGCACTTGTATTTGCTGAGGCCCTCATCACACAAGCACTACCGTGGGCAGAGCCTGAAAAGTAGATGCATTGCACACATGCTTGAAATGCGGCCACATTTGCACCAAACCTGCAGATGCTCATTTAACTATAGCCAATATAATAGCTTAGTGGGTTGAGTGCTCGCTGCTGTGATGTGTGTGTGATCTGCAGGTTCGAATCCCAGCAAGGCCATCTCAGCCTTTCATTCTTCTGAGGTAGATAAATGGGTACCAAGACAGGTTGGTATTGTATGCATATTTGTTCTATAAAAAAGAGCTTAAGCGTAAGTGCTATACAATAACATATTATCATTTGGCCTTGGACGTCTGCTTGCATTCACAGTAATTTGACAATATGGCTCTAAACACACAGATACATATAGTGATCCATTCTTGTATGAAATGCATATCATATTAGTGAAATCATAACCATATTAGTCTGCTTTTGATGCCACTTCCCGTTTTGTCAAGGGGTGAAAGGTTGTGTTTCATTAATGGCACTGATACTGTAGAAACATCTGTTTTTGCGCAGTGAGAAGCGTGGTAGGCGATTCACGGATGATGGTTTGAGGGCCACTTTTTTTGAGGCACGGGGTGGGTCACTTTTTTTGAGGCGTGGGGTGGGCCACTTTTTTTGAGGCGCAGGGTGGGCCACTTTTTTGAAGCGAGGGGTGGGCCACTTTTTTTTGGGTGTCCGGGCCTATTTCTTGTCCCAGTCCGACCCTGACAATAACATAACATAACCTTGGTTCAGCTGTGTTTAGCACACAGGCGCTCATATGCTGTAAAGAGGCCCTCCAAGAGGATGCAGTGCAAAGCAGAGTTACTGCAAAAACACTCCCAAAAAAGAACATAACTCCCAAGAGTTACAATGAATACCAGCCAGAAAGTATAGCATAAAATGGAATACTAATAGAGAACAATACTAAATGATTTTCAAATTGAAACTCATAAAATGAAGAGTTTATTTTATTTACTATAGTTCTGTTTTCTTCCCATACGCGCTTCTTTCCATCCAGAATTCCTAAAATAGCGATAATTTAAGAGACGTTTTAACAATATGGTTCCAGCTGCTACTTAAAAATACATTAACTCCAGGTCTCATTGAACATGACTCTTTAGCACTCCTCTTCACCTTGGCGCTAACCCCCTTCTCCATCATAAATTCCTGCAATAACAGAAGTAGATAAAGATGTTATCTGCATTTTTTCGCAACCGCCACACCAACCACCCACGTATTTTCAATCTAGTAGCAAGCCTGGAGCGTAAAGAGCATATCCCAGATTAATAAAAACGGACACTGTAGGGAGAGGCGCTTACAAACTATAAATGCACTTTACTTTGCATTCATCCTAACAGTAAAGTATTTTTAATAAATACTCTAGCAGATTGTAGGCCAGATTACATAAATTGCTGTGATGCTGTGCAATTGTAAACTAGCGCGCCAGGCACAGACTGACTGGTGCAAAATATGATCTTCAGTGCAAATGCCATCTTTTTAACTGTTTTGTCTGGGCGGTGTTGCATTTAACTTTGCTCTTACTGGTGAAGAATTGCCTGAGACTGGCTCTTTCACTGGCTGGCCGTTTTAGTCAAACACATACTCGCTAAATCAGCACATTTCCATTTAGAAAATTCAGCTCTGCACCTACAAGTGCCTAACTGGCATTTGGCGCTATATGCACAATTCCCCCCACTTGCTCTAGTGTAAATTCATATCTCTGCAGGTGCAAATATTGTGACTAGTCAATACCCTTCTCTCTAATCAACAGATATACAATTGAATTGAATTGAATTGATATTTTATTTATATCGCACTCTTACACAAGTGTTTCAGAGCGCAACAAGGCAAAGGAGTGGAACAGGGGAGAACAAAACAATGATCTCAATAGGCCCATTGACATTAAGAACACGCAAGTGAATGGGAAAGGGAAAAGGGGAAAAGTGCATGGAAGGGGGGAGAAGTGGAAAGTGCGGAGCAGAGGAGAAACAGATAAGTAATAAATAAATTAAATACATAATTGAAAAAGGCAATAAACAGTAGTAGTGCAGCCAGCAAGTGGCAAGTGCTGGGTTTTGCAGACAGGGTATGTCTGATAAGTGCAGAAGAAAGGAGGTGGGGGACTGTTTGGGTACAGATACAGATTCCAGTGCAAGGGTGGCTCGGAGGCAGTGCAGGAGGGTGGCAGGGTGAGCAGGTACCTGGGCCCAGGGGACAGAGGGTGGCCAAGTGCACAGAGCAGAGAGAGAAACAGATCAGCAGGAGAGAAGGGGGGCAAAGGCAGAAGCAAAGAGTTTCAGAGTGGCAGGGAGGCTGTTCCAAATGGATGCCCCAGCCGAAGACAGAGGTCTACCCCCAGTTTGTTTGAAAAACGACTGACCCTGAGGGAGTGAGAGGTAGAGGAGTGAAGAGCCCAAGAGAGGAGGTATTTACGGAGGAATAGCTGAAGGTATTTTGGATCCAGGCCCCAGAAAGCCTTGTGGACAATGCAGAGGGTTTTGAATTTAATCCTTGCATCCACTGCGAGCCAATGAAGGGATTTCAGAGCAGGAGAGATACGATGCCAGGGCTTGAGGCCAAAGACAAGTCTCAAAGTTCTGTTCTGGATTAGTTGTAAAAGGCGGAGAGTAGAGGCAGGTAGATTTAGAAAGAGGCTGTTGCAATAGTCCAAACTAGAGAGAACCAGAGCTTAGGAGACAGTGAGCTTCTGGGGGAAGAAGAGAAAAGGCAGAGTACCTCTGAGGAGGTGCATTAGGAAGTTTGACTTTTTAGAGACGTCAGAGATTGGGTGGAGAAGGAAAGTGTGGAGTCAAAGATGACCCGAGCTTCTTAGCCTCACAGGTAGGGGTAGGAGGCGGGGAAAGGGAGGCCAGCAGAGAGTGAGGGCAAAGGATGGTAAAGGTGTACCGATGAGGAGCATCTCAGTCTTGTTGGTATTTGTACAAAGATCGGTGGCGGCACACCAATCTTGAATGGCAGTTAGACAATCAGAGATGAGAGCAGGCGAGGAGGTGGCTGAGGACAGTCTGAAAATGAGTTGAGTTTTGTAAGCATAGCACTGGAAATTTGAGCAGAAAATGGCAATGCAGTGGGGGAGAGTTGCAGGTATTGGTTGAAAAGTCAGGACAAGAGGTTAGACCTATGAGGAACACCACAGGTAGAGAGGGAGATATATGATAGGAAGGACCCAAGTTTGACCTGGGAAGGTCAATCAGAGAGGAAAGAGGTCAGTCAGGCCAGAGCCTGATTGGTGATACCCAGGTTATCACGCAGATGATTGAGCAGGGTGATATGGTTGAAGACAGAGGGAATGTTAGAGTCAAGTTGGAGAGCAGATCTTCACGGATGTTCAGGAGAGCAGTGTCCATGCTTCTGGCAGCTCTGCGGCCAGACTGGTGGTCATGGAGCGAGCCAACAGAATCGGAATGAAGGTTTAGCTGAGAGGTGGCCAGCTTTTCAAGGAGTTTACCCAAAAAAGGTGTAATGGAAATTGGGCGATAGTTAGCCGGACAAGAAGGATCAGCTGCGGGTTTCTTGAAAAGAGGATGCACAAGGGAGTGCTTCAGAGAGGAGGGGGAAGGATCCTGAGGCAAAGGAGAGGTTGCAGAAATCTGCAAAGGGCCAGAACAAACGGTATCAATGTGGTCCTTGATTTTAGAGGAACAGGGATGAACCTGTTTTGACGAGGCTTTCATAGATCGGACTTGTCTAGCGACCTTATCAGGGGAGAAAAGAGAAAAAGATGAGAAAGAGGGTGGAGGTGTGGCTGAAGGAGAGTCAGTAAGCATAGACAGAGAGGGGACAGGAAGGGTCAGGGGAGGGTGGAAAGGATATCCTGAGATTTGTAGATAAAGTGAGAGGCAAGGGCATTGCAAAGAGTCAGGGAGGCAAGAGGAGGGGTAGAGACTGTAGCAGGGTTGGCCAGCTCTTTGCAGATCTTAAAGAGTTCGGCCAAATTGTTAGATGCAGATGCACGCAGAGGCACAGGCTTCAATGTGGACTCTCTTCTTGGTGAGGACAGAAAGTCGGTATTGCCTTTGGAGCAGGGGACAGGCCAGTTTGTCAGAGGATGAACAAGAAGCCCTCCATTTCCTCTGAGCCGCCCTTCACTTATGTTTAAGTCTAGCTAGGTTGTAGTCATACCAGGAATTGCACTTGGCTTTGGACTTCAAATGGATCCTCATGACAGAGGCAAGAGCATCAAGAGTATCGGAAATAGAAGAGTAGAGCAAGGACAGGGCTGTGTCAGGGTGTGTGTCAGCCAGGTGTGGAAGGGGGGGAGAGAAGGTGGCAGTGAAAACCTCAACTGACACACGCTTCATGCACCGGATGGGGTTGGGAGAAGAGAGGAGTCAGTGATCGCTCCAGGAGAGAGGAGTGGTCAGAGGGGTAGAGAGGGGGAGGCCAGAGGAGATCAAGTCATTAAGTGTGTGTACTGCAGAGTGAGTCGGGCCAGAGGGGAAGTTAAAAAGGGAGAGGGACTTGCAGAGGTCGCGAAAGAGTAAGGATGAGGAACAGGGAGAATCATTATGGATGTTGAGGTCACCAAGGAGGAGTTGTTGGGTGGTTTAGGACAGGAGGGAGGAGGAGAGGTCTGCCCACTCAGAGAGAAATGAGGTGATTTGACCAGGGGGCCACTAGAGAGTAGCAAAAGTAAAAAAGTGGTTAGGAGAGAGAGAAAGCCTGCATACAAGGCATTTGAAAGAGGAGTAGGTCTCAGTGCGGATGATAGAGGCAGGAATTCACTTATATATATTGTTTTTTTTTTTTTAACTGGTTAAAATGCACTGTTTTTTCCCACTGTCAAATTCAAAAGATATTGGTAACCTCTGTTAATACACCTTGCCACATTTTAATGCAAGTTGTGTTTTTTTCAATGCACACACCCTGAGAAAGAAATTGGCCTTCAACAAAACTCAAACATGGTTTTGAATAACGCGTAATTCATTGAGAAAGGAGTTATAAGAAAAGTACTGCAATAAAGAGCTGTGCGCCTAAAAGACAAAAAAATATCTTGGCCAATATGTATGTACCTTTTGCATATGCGCAAACACGTTTTGCACAAACTCAAACAGTGTGTTACGCTCACCTGGCTCCCACAGAGGCGTCGATCTGGACTGGACAGCTGCGGTCTCCACCAATGTGATGCGTAGGGCCGAGATGACGGACTGGATTGGCCCACCTAGCTTCGTTTGCTTGGCCCGTAGGAATATTCTTCTGATGGTTTGAAAAGATGAGCTCTCCATCCTGCATTGAGCGCAGGGGCGCGTAGATAACCAGTTGCTTCACTGGCTCGAAGGAATTGGTGAGTTCCAGAACAATATTGACTCCGATATTCTCGGCAAGACGCAGCAAGTATGTAGTTCGTAAGAGTTCAAATGCCTGACTTTTACTCTTGTCCGATTCCTTGCAGGTTGCTGCTTGACCCTACTGAAGAGTTCCTTCACCTTGCTGTCCTTTTGTTTCCCCTTAGGGGCCGGGATTCGGCTAGGATGCAGTGGAAGCTGTGCCGACACGTGAAGAGGAATAGTACCCCCGGTGGTAAAATCAGGTAAGTCTATGGGGGGTATTCCTCTGTGTATTCCCTTGGCTCACCATGCAGTTCTTGTCTTCTCCTTAGGTGCCGGAGTGCGGCGGGAACATGCAGGAGGATGCGGTGGAATGTGAAGATGCTGAGAAGGCCGGTGAGTTCAGAGCAGCGCTGCAGCAGGCGAGGCGACACGCATAAAATAACTTCTTTCTTCCAGCTCAAAGGTGCGATGGACCGGGAATTCAGGTAAGGATCAAAGGTATTGCTCTTGTTCTAACCTTTTCTCCTTCTTTCTCCCTTTTTCTAGGAGCTCCAAACTCGAGGCGGCCGTAGGAGAAGACTGGATGCAGACTTGCAGGCACGGTGACCATTACGCTGCTGGATGCAGAATAACGCGAAGCGTGTGCTGCTCTTCGGGCGTGGTTTAAATAGCCTCCAAAGTAGTCCCAGGTAAGTATTCCTCCCCAGCCCCACCCGAGTAAAAAAATAGTCCCTAAGTAAAATAGTCCCTTCCAAGCCTCATGCTGCATCAGGTAAGTTTGCAGCATGGTCTGCATCAGGTAAGTTTTAATCTATGAGCATGGCGCCTATTGCGCCAGGACTGACTCTCCATATGAGCCTGCCGCCATAGGAGCCAGGACTGCACCCAAATAGCCCCTAGCAGGGGTTGTTGGGCTTGCTTGTGGTAACTTGATGCCTGCTTCCGGGGTTGCTGGACTTGGTCTGGGTCCCCGGGGGTAGGCATCATGACACAGTGTTTGCACATACAAATGTGGGAGTAGTGCTTGTAAATTCACTGTGCATTTTTGCAAAAGTGATTGCAGTTGTGCAAACCTTGTTAATGCATGCCCAAAGGTGCCAACATACCAAACCTTTTTCTTTCTCCAGTTCAAATACAATCCAGTTATAATCCAAAATCATAGTCATCTGGGGGAATTGTCCATTTGTCTTCATGGAATTAGTTTGTGGACTCCAACTAGTTCTCAGTTGGCAGAGATGTAACTAAAGCGAGCATTTGAACAGCTGTGAATTGACATATTGGGTCTCATTACAATTTTTGCACTATTACCTATTGTAATACCACCGAACTCAGTTACCAATATCACATGCAGTCATTGCGCTATGCTGCTCTATTTATAGCACAGGATCCCTCTGCATGATAGAGAGCAGTGGGCCATCAATTATCCAATAGCAGGGCAAAATTACTTTAACAAACTAGTACAATAACAAAAATGGAATCAATAAACTAATAAATACGCTTAGATGAATAAAGAGCAAATGATGGCCACGTGCAACCATATCAGTACCAAAATTAGCAAAATTAATTGAGCAGGTGGTGGCAACAAAAGGATGTGACAGGTGTTCATGTATATTTTCCAGGTAACGCTTTCTTTTAATTTTAAAAAACATTTTTTTTTTATTAAGTGTATTTGGTTTATTACAAACCTTTCACAATCAGAAAAGCAAATTTCATTTCTAACAAAGAGATCTAACTTAAATTAGAGAACAACGCAGAAATACAAAAAGAGAGATCAAAAACAACAAACCCTTAATCAGATAATTAAAATCTAACTTAATAAAACTTTTTAAATTACACAACAGATACTTGAATAATAGTTAAAAACAAATTTTGCAGGTTTAACGATAAAACAGTAAATCTTCCTAGCTATACCAATTAACTTTTTCGCATTGCATCTTCTTCATCGCATAGGTCTAACCAATGTGGTGGGGAATGTAGGCCTGTTTTTCTTTCTACACCCGAAGAAGGACAGAGCCTTATGACAATAATATTTGTGTCTATAATGTGGGTATGCGCTTGTTTGTTGTAATTAGTTGGAGTCATCTTGAAATGTGTCCCTTTCTTACATGGTCTTCCTGATGGCTGTTGTGAATAACATTTGCCATCAGCTCTTCAGTCACCATTTTATAATGTTTGTAGATGGATCACTTCATGATTTTCACTTCATATATGTTCATTTTTTAAATGTTTCCCCTTTCTTTTCTCTGTGTTTGGTCAATTGAGAGTCCCCAGGTATAAGTCAAACTGTGCATTGTACTAGAAAGACGGCACACCTCACACTCCCTAAAGGACAGCGATACCACCTAATTTATAATGATCAGTTTAGACCATGGGCTGGTTCTCACAGCAACTCAGGGACAAAGGAAATGTTCTGAACTCTCCTTCCTACCTGAAACTGCTCGTGAATTATTCCAACCCTTTCCTGCCTGTTCCTATCTTCTTTGTGACAAGTGCCATTGCTGCTTATTAAACTACACTACCTCTTGGACCCAGTTCACCACCTCACCAACCGACACTGACTTGCCTCCTCACAGTGACATTTAAAACCCCACTCTTTACCTTTCTAAATACATATACTTTGAACTTGAAAATTGCTTCAGAGACTATCTCAGGTCAACCCCTGCCTTCAGCTCTACAGAGCCATTTGTAGCTAGAATGTTTTCCTTCACAGAGGTGGGTGTGAGTGTTTTATAGTGCATGTGCAACTTAAGCTTAGTTAAAGTCTCCTATATTTTATGGAAACTTGATGAGGCATTTCGTTTGTTTCGGCATTACGGCACTATTGTTGTTTGGATGCGTCCTTGCTCACCCACAATCCTCCTGAAAGGAATAGCCTGCATTTGGCCCACATTACCATAAGTAGAAAGGGAGCTGTACCTGTGAGTTTGTGCCTGTTTCAGCTTAATGGCGAGATCATTATTGGCTTAGTAATAGTTTGGGCTGAGTAGGAGTTTTGGAAGTCATAGCTACGATGGCCTAAGCATATTTCTTGCATCTGTTCTTTCTCCCAGCATTTGCTTCAGTACATGTGATTGCTTCAAACATGTTCTTCCACTGTTTATGGAAAGAAATAGTGATCCAATGAACATATGACCTGATCCCGCAGGGATTCTAAGCTTCCAAGTCCTCTTGCCCCCATTTACGCCCCAAGTCAATACTTTCACATGGACCTTCGAGAATATTATGCCTCTCCCCACTGGTCCGTAAAACAAATAAATGAAAACTTCTAATAGAACAATCATTATTTTTATTTTTTACATTTTTAAAGCAGACAAACAGCCCTAAGGCATCGATGTGCTGTTATAAGAAGACGGCTTAGTTACATCTGATGAAAGAACAGTCAGTGTCAGCAAAGTCATGAAGGGTGTTGGTGGAGAGTGATCATGCACGATCAATAAATTCACACTAAGCTCCTCATTTTTTAGCACAGAAAGTGCTCACATGCTGTATCAGAATCCATGGCAACTTACCTCGGTGGACATCTCATGAGTGAAGCACTGCTTTCAGACACAAGGGCAGCCTTAAACAGCTTCACTACACTATATAAGAACATGTATTATTATTATTATTATTATTATTATTATTATTATTATTATTATTATTATCTACCGACACCATGCATTTCAATACATACAAATTCGGAGTATTTCTTGACAGCACCACAGCAAGATGGCACCTGCCCTGACCTGACCCTTCCTACCACAATAAAGGGACCCCAAAATACCAAGGTTCCAATTCATGGAATTTAACGCAGAAATCGTGCAAGGGCTGCGTGCCAAGACAGACACTGTGCGAGCCTACACGCAGAAGAAAAAATGCACGCCCTGTGTATTCATGGAATTGTTTGTGCAAAGTAACCGTATTCGCAAGTCACGGCTGGAACACCCCCGACACACCCCCACGCAAAGCAAAAAAATGCCAGATCAGCTACCTTTGAGCGCTCCCCCAGGTGCGAATTCAAACAGTGTGCAGGGTCCCCCGTAACTGTATCCAGCACCCCGACAGCATGCTTATAAAAAATCCTAAATCAGCAATAACTCAGGAAATCTGCATGTGAAAACACATAAAAAGTTCCTGCACCCCACTACACTGCTTACGCTCACCCCTAAGTTACATCGGAATCCCGAATGGGGACACGCGCCCTGCAATCTGACATGCGACCCCACCTGCACGCTGAAATCCTACGCGGAAGTGTACTTATGCCTGCCTTTGGGTGGCAGATAGTATAAAGGACTTGCGTGGCCATTTCCAAGCCGAGACGTTGCGCAATCAAAATAATGAATATGTCTCGTGCTGCGCAATAGTGGACATGCGAGGGACTGCCTGCAGGCTGTCCCTCCGAATGCCGACTTTTCCCGCAAGTTCTTCCCCATTTTTGGTGTTCTGCCCCCTTACACGCCCTCTGCACAGGCCATGCCTATGCTCTGCTCTGAGTCTCATGCAAGGCCCTCGATGACTCGCACAGATGTGCCAAGCCAGAGTGTAATCCAAGCAAGTCCAGGGAAAGTACTGCGCATTCGGTTCCATGAATCAACAAAGGCGTATTTGCGCACAGTTGCATGCGCAATTACTCTATTTTCTGCACAGATGATTCCATGAATCAGCCCCCAAGGATACTACTGCAAGGCGCTGTAGAAAAACAATTATGTATAAAGAACATTTCAAAATATCACGTATTTGTTGAATACTGCCAAATGGCTCCTATACGTTGGCTCACTCGGTTGGTCACACTTTACAAAGATATTGTAATTGATTTCAATCCGGCACACACCTAAGTGAACACCTAGCATGTAATGCACAACTGAAATCCTTATTTATTGTTGTCTAAAAGTTCTTTTATTCTGAACGATGAACCACTCATATCACGCCCCTCTCCTGGAACCCCCCCCCCCCCACGGTCACACTGAACCAGGAATCAGGCTGATTTAAGTTAAAATATTTATTTGTGGATTTACAATTTAATCACACTATGTGTAATGGGTACACAATGATCACCAATGGGGTGATGTAACACTAAATAATCTCTTTAATACACAAGGAGTAATAGTGAACAAATAGTGAGCAAAACAATTCAGCACAGAAATAATACTTGTGTGTGTGTGTTCAGATCAAATAGCAGTGTGGTTACTAGTTCCCCCTTGCACACTCCTCAACCCCCCAATAGGCAATGTAAAGAGAGAGGAGGAGAGAGAGCAGGTATTCAGGAATGGCAGAATTCAAACAAAATACCAATCCCAATTTCCCCCAGCAACACGAGAGAAAAACAGAATTGATTGGCAAGCGGTCAGAATGGTTTTAAAGTTATCTTGAGAATGGATTGGTTAAAAACATTAAATATGGTTTAAATTGCTGAAATTGTTTAAATTCTTATGGGAGCTGCTTTGGATAGTTGCACACAAACAGTAGCAATGATTTGATACTAAGAAACAATGTGAAATCTTAAAATTAAGGTCGAAAGCAATCAAAAGCTGTTTTACACGTGTCAGAAATTCCCTAAAACGAAATTTGCTGCAAACTTTTCAGTACGCAGTAATCGCGATCACGGGAGAACGGTAGGGTATGGATTTGGGATGTGGTTTTAGATGCAGATTAAAGCCGTGGATGTTAGCTACAAGCATAAGTTGGAATTTGGTTTCTAGCACAACTGAGGGAGTTATGGACGTTTTAGTGGAGGTTGTTTTTTCGAGATAGGCGCAAGAATGGGAAACAGGAATGCACTTTTAAAAGATAAATGGGATTTCTTACACTAGATTATGACTATAGAAAAAAAGAATGCCACACATGAATCCCCACAGTTCCTGGCCAGGGAACCCTTCACGTGGTGGATACTCAATTTCTTTCTGGGATTCACTTTAGTTACTCACAACACTAATGACTTATGATTTTAGAAAACAAATAAGAGAAACTCAGCGCAAGAAAAAGTTCTGACAATTCAAAAATACTCCTAACAATATCAGGTTCTGAAGACAAGATAGGATGGGTTTAAGATAGTGATTAACTATGGACAGTACATATGATAGTGACACAGTCCGATCTATACATACTCACTAGATATGTTTTTACATGGAACCGTCAGGATTCTGGTCCGTCAAGACTTCTGGTCAGGGAAGGGAATCTGGTTCTGGGATAGACAGCTGGGCACGTCGGATTGGACTGGGTCTTTTCACAGCACAGGACTGGATCGGATCTGCAATGGCTGCGGTCACAGCACGGCACAGGACTGGATTGGATCTTTTGGCTCTGATGATAATTATTTTCAGCAGGCAAGCAGTACAGCACAGATCGGCTGTATGTTTGATGTTCCCCTTAGGTTTCTGGGGTTGGTTCTGGTTCTGGAAATTTAAGGCCTACCTGCAAATTGTTCAGCTATGAAATGGGGCTTTCTGCTTTGTCAAGTTTCAGGAGTCTGGAGCAAGTAAGATGGATAATTCTGCCACAGGGTGCTCTGCCAGCATTCGGATAGTGGGTGAATCTGTCTGTCCTTTTGAGTGCTGAGCTCTCTCTATTTGTGCTTATGATAAAGGGTGTGTGTGTGCTGATTTATCCTAAGCTAGCCCCTTTGACAGGGATTGGTCAAGGTCTCCTCTCTTCCTTGATAGGAGGAGAAAAACAGGATATCACCATTATGGTGTGGGTTTATGAGGCCTAGAGTCCACCCCTAGCCCCTTGAACACAAAATCTACTTTGGGTACAATACATATTTCCACATGTGCAACCTCTATAACAATCATATATATAGATTACATATTGTGGGTAGCAGATACTCCTCCAAGCCCCGTCGCTGTGGGATCTTGTGTCTGCTTTCCACAGAATTTTGCCCTTTTCATCCGAACACAATATCCAATTTAGGAGCCAATTTCTACAAATGTGCGTGTTGCACATGGGCATACGTGTATAAAGTTTCAGATTCCTATCAGAAATACATTTTGTGTAATATCACATTTTCCGCTGTTTCTTCCCAGAACATGTCACAGTGTTCTGGTGCCTTTTTACCTGTGCATCCAGAAATTACATTAACAATGCTGTTATTTCTATATTTTGCACAATTGTACATAGTAAGTTATCAGTCTTTTTAAAATGTGTCTTTTGTCCTTGTTAAGCAACAATTGGTTGTTTAGCTCCACCCCTTTGGTCTCTCCCTGGGACCCAGGAGCATCTCCTCCCTGTTTCTCCTGGGCTGAGGCCATTTACGGCCCTTCACACTTCGCATTTCCTTTAGCTGGTCAGATGTCCATTGTCTCCTTCCCCCTGCAGACCAAATTCTTCCGCCACTCTATAATCATCACTTAGGTGTGATTTTCTGGTGGAGAGGAGCCGGAGGGAGAGGCCTTGCCTCTTTGAGGAAAGCTGTTATTCCAGTTTGGGTGGCTTTAGCCAGACTTAATTTAAAAGTTATTTCTGTTGCATTTTTCCTTAGCTTAAAACAAACTTGTGATTTCAAACTAGCAGCTAGGACACTTATTCCAGATTTTAAACCATGTGCTCAAACAATTACAACATAGGTTACTCTCAGGAACAGGCCACTTAGATTGCAACCATTTGATTTCATTTTATATATGTTTTAAAGTTTTAATAAGGCTTCTGACAGCTGTCATTCAGGCGGCCGAGGGTACTGCACTCAGATTTTGACAGATTGCACAGGCAGGCAACTTTTGCTGTGGATGTTTCTTTGATACTTTCAGCTTTTCAGGACATTGTAAGTTCACAACGATTTCTTGAACTAAGTGAATTGTAACACCCAGCAAGAATTTCGGATGTTTGAGGGTGTTTTGTACCGACATTCTGTAGTTTCAGCAACAAAGAAAAAGGATTTAAAGCAGGATTTTTGGATTTCCTTTAACAAAGCACCGCTTTTCCTTCTGTGCTCCACCTTTACATGTGGTGGAGCCCAGTGATATGTTTCAGGAGTGAGATCTCTGTCTGTTCCACCACTGACAACATGCATAGTAGATTGGGCAGGCATCTTTTTGTGCTTTGCAGAGTGCGATTTTCAGAGGTTTTGGCGCACACAAGGGTTTTGCAGCTATTTTGATGTTTCTGGCACCATCAGAACACAGTGATGCCGCATGGCAGAGCAAAAGTGGGTTGAATCATCCCACAATATTATTCCAACCTACATCCTACTTGGTTTACAAACATAACTGAAAAGTGGCCTTAATTTGTTGCTAGTAGTGCCATATACATAAGCATGAAGCCACTCCACTGCTTGAAAAGCAAATACAGGCAATACCCCGGTGAAGGCAGAAACTCCCAGAATATAGCTGATGTAGCAATGACAGCTCAGGACTGGGATATGAGGCTGTGATGATCCAATCCGTATTAGAGACTTGATATTCATAGCAGTAGTCACATGAGAAGTGTTTAATAACAAGTGAGCTACTGCCTAAGTCACCTGGGAAATGTTTATGGAGGAATACTGTAGGTAAGCCAGAGAAGAACACTACTGAAGAAATAAGTTGCTTACAATACTGTAGGGAATGGGTCTTTTCAAAACATACCTAAACACTCATTAAATATTGTGGGCCTGATTCACAGAGCCTTTTCCTATGGGATTGCTCCATTATAGCACACTTCTTTGAATCAGGCCTTTATGGTTCTTTAAACATGTGTTAATAGTTATGATAATAATATTTTTTTTTTTTGTAACTTCTGTTTATTAAAGGTTTTCATTTTCTTTTTCTTTAAGCACACCATATTACATCATACATAGTGCAGTATACTGTTACAGGTTTTTTTTCCTTCTTTTTTCCTTTCCCATCTCCTTTAAAAAAAAATACACATTACATCATTCATAATGCAGCACACTATTTCCCAGTTCGAAAAGGGGGGGTCCCTTGTAACCTCCCCCCTTGCCTTTAACAAACATAACTGGGGGATGGGAGTTGTTGCAAAAACCCTTCCTTGCCCAATGCGGCCTGTGCCAGCGTGGTTTTGTGTAAAGTCAGTGGGCCTCCTACAAGTATGGAGGTAGCCATGCTGCTTTTAGCGGCATGGCTACCCCCATACCGGGTACCAGGTCTGGGTTCCTTGAATGGGGAAATACCAGGCCATTCCGACCTTGGAGGCCCCGGTGTTTCCCCATTCAAGGAACCCAGACCCGGTACATCCCCATTCCCATTGAGCCCCCATAGGGCTCAATGGTAATGGGGAGGATGCTAATAATGGGTCCGTTAATGACGTGCCCGTTGCTAGCATCATGGTCTGCTCGCGGGTGACGTTAAGGACGCCAGGTTTTACCAGGCGTCCTTAACGGGTCCTGCAAGCAGTCATCGTAATGAGGCGGTAGAGGGTTAACGGGGCTGGCAGCTCTACTGGCGCCGTTAACCCTCTACCGCCTTCCTCATAAAGAGGCCCAGTGTCTCTTAATGCCGTATCCCATAGTCCAGCCCCCCTCCCAGCTTCCCAAGAACATATAATTTATAACTTATAACCTTCAACTTCAACTCCTACTACCTCATCTCAGGCTCTGGGTTGTTGTTGTATGTGGAACAGCTGTGGCGCTGTCGGTGCATGGGTATGCCAGTATCACATATGCTATGCTGGTGCTCGGGTATGGTTTAGTCGTGCTAGTAGGCGGCCGGAGATGGGGCTGGGCGTACAATGTTCTGAGTCCTCGGGTTAAATGGCTGTTGTCCTAACGGTGTCACCCGCCCCGGTATGGAACGCTCCCAGTGAGGGAGGACAGAGTGTATGCAAAGTCATACACACAATAAGGTTTGCTGCTCGCAAACTCCTGATAGTGAAATGGAAATCCACTGAGGCTCTCTCCAAAACACAATTGCTTGCATTTATCGACAAGACATGCTCCATGGAAGAAAGCGTGCTCCAGTGGCTGAATCCAACCAAAGCAGCGCTAGCTCACAAATACTGGATAATAATAGTTCTAATAATAATATAGCTTTATAGACCTGCAGCGAGGGCCGTACCGGCTTCATGGGCCCTGAAGATTGAGTTAATCGCTCAGACCTGAGGGTCCATAACGCCGAGTACGGCCCAAGCTGAAGGTCTATGAAGCTATTAGAACACCCTCAATTTATAAGTACTAGGTCAAACTTTACCCTAGTGCAAACATACATCAAAAAGTTGCCTTTTTTGCACTAGACACATATATGCCCTGGTGGCTATTCTATGCCAAACTGCACTTGTGAATGGTGCAATGGTTTTCGAATATGTCTCCGCCAAACTTGCCCTAGTGTCAATACAATGCATTTACACTTGCACTGGTGCAAAGTTTCTGTATTCAGGCCTCAGCACACTAACATTTGCACATCGAGTTTGGTACCTTTACTATAGGGTCTGATGACTCGCCTTGGATGGGCACTCAACCCTCATTCAGCAGTGATTGCATCTATGTGTTGGTAGCAACGGGGCAGATTGCGGAGACCGGCAAAGCCATTCATAATTAGGCGCAGCCGCGTCTGAGAATTCGCCCAATGTGGCTCACGCATTGGCGCACAATGGGCAGAGGAATGAAAAGTCCTCATTAGGCTGGGCCTGCCCCAAAGGCCGTTGTCATAACTGTTTGCGAGGTGCCTGCATTCAAAAACATAAAAACACGTCTGACAGGTTCAAGGCAACAGGAAGAAAAATGAACGTGAAGCTGTGTTGGAATAAGAAGAAACGCGGACATGCTTGAGTGGGAGCTGGTCCTCGAGGATGCTGGTGTAAGCTGGTGCTAATCACAGGCCAAACTATCAGCGAAGGCAAGCGCATTCAATTACTTTCCAGGCTTTATTCCATCTGCAGGCTTCACCAGCTTATATAGCCCGCAGATTGACCAATCACGTCACTGAAAACACCATTAGGGTGTTCTAATAATTAAAACAATAAAAATGAAGATAATAATAATAATAATAATAATAATAATAATAATAATAATAATAATAACAGCATTTATAAAATGACAGAAAAAAATGACCTCATTGATTGGTTGGAGGGATACAACCTACAGCGACGGGGGAAACTCTCTTTCCAGGCGAGTGCCACAACCGAACCACTGGCCCTAAAATGGGATGGCTATTAGGAATCACTGAGTGCATATAACAACATTTGACAAATAGAATGCCCATGCATATTGTGGAGTCAGTAAGCATGAGCACACGTGAGGGTCCCCCATAAATGACCTCCAGAAAGAAACACTCAGTCGAAAAATCATTGGCAGCACATTGCTTAGGATTAGCTGCCACATCTCAGGGAGCTTTTTGGTAAAATACATGTTAAAACATGTCTATGATAAGGGGATTTCAAGAGAGGACAGGAAAAAATAAGTTCATCTTTTTATCCCAATTATAGTATTGTCCTGACAAACCATCCAATCAAAAAGAGCATTAAAGTTTAAAGCTAAAGAAAAAAAACAATTGAATTGGAATACTTTACAACCTTCTAATCCATCTGATAATGTATACCTTATGATTCACACACAGCAGATAATTCAAAGATATGGTGTAAAGAAATGAATGCAACAATTGATGAAACACTAATGACAAATCTAGAGAAACATCCAGTGGTAACACGGTGAAGGAATCAACCACAAGTGTCATGCCAAGCAAAAGAGCACCAGCGGTGGGTAGAAGGAGCAGATACTGATCAATCTCCCATTCTATCATCGCCATAGGAGCAACACAGACAACTGGGGGTCCAGAAAGGCTGCACTATTGAGCCAAACCCTAGCTTTTCTTTCTGGTTCTACATGTTGAAAGAATGAAATGTGTGCACTCAACAGAACATAGACATTCTTCCGGCATTCTACATCTTCAGTTTCTGACCTGATCTTCGCCACAAAAACATGTTTAGCACTCTGCTTAGTTAAGATGCTCAGGATCATTCCTTTAACTATTCAAGTAATTGATGGGAGATCCGTCTTCTTGATTGAGAGGTTTTTCAGAAACTCAACATGTTCAGTGCCAATGTCCATTACTAAGCTTGGGTTTACATCTAGAGCTATACAAAAGAGCTTACATTTAGGGAAGTAAGTTTGTGCAGCAGAATTTTTTGCAGTATATGCATGGTTCTGGTAGTCCAATTTAGGTGGTTTGGGCAAACAGTATAAACCGGGATTGATTGGTTGAATTTTTAACTCATTTTTGCATAGGAAGAGGAAGAAGCCGGAGGTTGCATAGCAGTTGAAGAAATAGGCATTACTTGTCGAGGATGGGTAGAAAAACGATGTAGGGTCAGAAAACCTTTTTTTAAAAAACAGAAAAAAAGATTGTTTTAGAAAGACCACTCTGTGACCGCACAGTGCAGACTTTCTAAATCAAACTATCATGTCCCTGCCGCACACAAGTGCGTTCAGGAGCTGACAAGCTTACCAGGACCTGGAAGCGCCGTTGGGGGAGAAACAGTAAATATATATGCATCTGTGTCTGTTTGTATGCGTGTTCCATGTTTTCTTTTTTTGGGTGAGGGGAATTCTTGTTTAGGGAGGGAGGTGGCGAGGAAAGAGGAAGGGTGGTTCAGGGGCTAGAAACATCAGTCTTTTTTTGCTAGGTGACCCAGAAGAAGCAGAAAAAATGACATAGAACCAGAGAATTGGAAGGATTCAGTTGAACGATAGGTAGATGTTAGGAACGATTTCTCTTGAAGCAACATTTTCTCCATAGTCCATGACCCTCAAACATTTTGCATTTGTTTTTGTATCCTGACCTGACTTTTTACAGTGGAGTACAGTCTTCAGCTGCACTCCACTGGGCATTCCATCACTGTTATGGGGAAATTGCCATGCCCTTCAGGCTGTCAGTACTGAGAAACTATGTTTCTTTTAGTCTTGTGACTTTGTTGCCACTTGTTGGTAATATGTTATCATTGCGCAAAGAACCTTCCAGTACTGAGCAATGGGGCATCTGTGTTTTATGGCCCTAGACATTTGCTAAGGATTTTTTTTTGATTGTACAATGTGTGTCCGGACAAACTGGTGGCAGCAGTAGCTTTAGATTATTTGTGTACATTTTTATCAAGTCATACCACGTTTACAGTGTGTGGCTCCCAACTTTGTGGCCATGTCGCAAGGTCTTTTGTTTGTCCCATTGGCCATTATGTCCCTCTGCCTGCTCCCTGCCCTTCCAGGACCAGGATGTCCTTTTTTGACCCATACTGCATGGTCACATCCCTTCAGAAAGATACCACAGGCATCCCCAAACATGTTTTGGCCTTGATGGGCCACATCAGTCAGGAGTAGCTTGGGTCTCTCGGCCCAGCTGACATGGGACACACGTCTGTCAATACTCGTCCCACTCGGGAAGACTACAGCAGAACAAAAGAGGTGATGGCTGGAAGGTTTCTAATTAATCTTATTCTCTGGCATTGTTTTGGGCAACCCTCCAGACCATCGTTCCTCTCCTTCCAAGCCATTACAAAGGGGAAAAGACCATATGCAAATCAGGATTGGCCACACCCGAAAAGGGGCAGTCCAGCCCAAACTGCTTACTCGCATCCCTTCTGCACGAAACCACAAGCATCCCCAAACATGTTTCAGCCTTCATGGGACTCATCCAGTGCCAACCTTGGTTGCAGTGCAGGACCATCGCCGTTTCGAGTTTCAAACTGAGACTTTGGAGAATCCTGGCTTATCCAACAAAGCTCCACCTTTGGGCCGTGAGATAGCAGGCTACGTCTTACAGCGAGAGTTGGATTCCATTGCATCACTCTGCTAGAGAGACATTCGTTGAAGGGAGTTTTCCTGTTTTCCTTCCAGTGCTCTGAGACCTGCTGCATCAGTGTTTTCTTCATTCTTCATTGGAATTAAGAGTACCAGTTCTTGTCCCGTACCAGACCTGTATCCACACCCGCAGCACCTGTGCCTCTGGACGGCAGGGCATTGTACCTCTGATGACCACCTTTAGACCTGCCAAGTCTGGATTAAAAACAAGCTAAGCGTTGTGAGTAGTGAAGTCACTTACCGGTAGCCCTTTGTTCATCCAAACACATTAATTATTTTTTGGCCTTCCTGTTGGCTTGGGTAGTGTACGCTGCCTAAGACCCTTCGAAAGTCAGGAGCAGCCTTGTTCTTCGAAGCATATCCTTGACTGACTCTTGGAACTTGTTTCACCACTTCAGAATTCTTCCCCTAACTGTTTCCTGCTCCATAAAAAGTATTGTGAACTGTATGCACAACCACAAACTTTAACTGCACATAGAACATTGAGCACAAGGCACAGTTCATTTTAGGACTGGATTTATAAAGTTAGCATTGCCATATCTGAAGACTGATACTGCTACAAAAGTTATTCAGGTATTGGTGGCGTTATTAACTTTCTCGCACTTCTCCAGTGAGTGTATATATATTACATAGTGTGTCGCTTGTGTGGTATTTTCCTAGTGCATTTCATTACTCATTGTGTTGTTATTGGGCCTATAATAAATAGTACATCATTGGAGACCCCTGATCACCCTCATTCCTCCTGAGATTTAGCCTTGACAGCTCTTCAAGATACCATGAATTGGTCTGGCTATATTCCCAGATGTATCCCCTGTTCATGTCAGAAGGATGGCCTCCGAAGCATCTGTCCACCAAGCCAGCGTTTAGCTATCTATTCTAACAGTAGAAAGGGCATAGAATTTAGATGAGAGACAAATAAAACAATTAAAATAGGACTTTGTTTAGGAAGTGGAGCACAACTGAAATAGGGGAGGCCATTCCTATGACTAATATCTTGCATGAGAAAAGACGTGCAATTGCCACACCAATTACCTGTTGTTTTCAAAGTTTGTGATCTAAAGTTTAAGAATTAATTTTTAGGTCAAAAAGTGCAATACGTGTCTGAAACTGTGTCTGCTGTCTATTAGTGGCAACTGCACATGCCTTGCCTAGAAACGTCAAAGGATACTTTAGAGTCAGAGAATAGATGATATTTAGTGGTTGGAACGCTGGTGGTCTAGGTATTTCGTACACTAGATGCACGTGGCCTACGAACACATATCTGATGAACACATATCTGATAAAAATTATTTGCTTTGCACTCACTATAATACCATATATGGAAACGAAGGCTTTGCTGTACTGACCTTTAATTCAACTGCAAATAACAGCTCCTATTTGTTAATCCATGTGCAAATGGAAAACTGCCAATGTCATCACAAAGATGGGGAGGAAAGTGAGTAATATGACATTGGCACGAAGATTGCTACAATAACAGGAAACCAGCTACTTATAATAGCAAAACTGGGGGAAACCGGTTAGAACTGGTTTTAGTGTACGTGCCAAACGCGATGTACATAGGATACAATGAACCCAAAACTGTATATAAGGAAGTCTGTAAAAGAGGAAGCTGCTGCTCATTCTCTTGCTTGCTACTTGTGAACAAGACGAAGTCAGCCCATTCGCGAATGATACGAATAAAATCTGTATGCTTATCTATGCTTCTGTTGTTTTCTAATACAGGGTCACTTTACCAGTTGGGTGAGAAAAGGTGCATCACCAATTTGGCGACCACGAAGGGACCCCAAGGGTGGTAGCCCATCACTGGGTAAGGCCTCCTAAAGAGGAACCGGAGGGGTAACGATTGCGGGGCCCCACTGAAGATTGAGAAGCACCATTGACTGCAACCGATGCGTCATCCTTCCCCCGCCGGTTCCCCCAGACGAAGGACAGCAGGCTGCCGCCCTTCGGGTCTAACGAACTTCGGGCGAAGACCCTGCAGGTAAAGGAATGCCGTGATGATGTATGATTGACGGTTGGTAAGTCCGTCGGGATAGTATCGATATACTGGTACGTAAGTTTAACGGATCTGTTATGAAGATCACATGATGTAGAAGAGATGTAAATGTTCATGATTTATACTGATACGGAAAGGTAATTTAGGAACGTAACTGGATCCAGGTTTTGAACAAAATGGGTAACGGACCTTCCCGCAAAGGGGCTATAGGGAAAAAGCACTATGCCCCCCTTGAGGGAACACCTGCTTTTGATATGTTGATAAAACATGGTTTAAACTCTACGTTGTTTTTGGATGAATGGGCTGAATACACGAAAGATTCAATTGAGCACAAGTGGCCAACCAGTGGCTCCTTTGACTTGGATTTAATTGCAAAAGTGGAAATAAAGTTAGTCAAGAGGAAAGTGCGCCCCGCACAGTTCGAGGCCATCAGGTTCTGGAGGGTGGAGGCTATTAGAAGACGAAATGCCCATAGCAAACAGGAAAGGAAAAGACAGAAACGGACCACATTACAGAAGTTGCAGGAATTAGACGTTAAGGAGGCCAACGAAAAGTTTGAACAGATGGACAGACGTATGTTGATAAAAGAGAGTGGAGGTATGTACCCTGCCTTACCTGCCCCGCGTTATGAGGAGATAGAGGGGAAGGAAGCAGAATTGTTAACATCTGAATTGTTGTTTCCAGGGGCAACGGCCCCTGCGCTTGAAATAAAGGCAGTGGAGAGAGATGATTACCCAATGAAATATGGGGACTCGACAAAGGGAATAGACCGGACTAGGTTATCCAGTATAGGCACAGAAAGATGTAACAAGTTGAAGGATATCATGTGGAAATTATATGCAGAAGAGTTGGGGGACGAAGGGAAGGAATTGTTGGGAAAACTTCGTCCGGTTGAATTTAACCAAGTGGGAGTATATCTGATCGATCAATATGATACCCAAAGAAAGCAAGAAGGGCAGACTAAACCAGAACTCTCCCCACAGTATTTAGAAGCAGGGAAAAATATTGAAACTGCTCAAACCAATGCTCAGCTATGGGGATACATGACATGTATTATAAGCGAAATAAGGACAGGCGTAAAAGAATGGGAGGCACAAGCAGCGCATTATAGAACGGTAGCGCTAGAAAGAGAAAAACAAATAGAGGAAGCGGAAGAAAGGGGCCAACAATTAGCAAATCGCTTGACAGATATAGTATTAAACAAATCGTTATCAGAATTAGGGGCCGAGGCAGAAGTACATCCATGGACCACCCAGGCTGTGTGTATAAGGGCTCTTCGGGAAATATTAATAGAGAAGAGCGACGGCAAGGACTCCGGGAAAAGGGGTGGATGGGATAAGATTATCGCTGATACAAATGAGAGACTAAAACCAAATGTAGATGTGGACTGCACAAAGGAGAAGACGTGGAGAAGGCAGCAAATAGTCAAACTCCTGGGTGATTACAAATCTCTGAACATAGCAGAGAAACCAGAAGAAACTCATAACGTCCTTAGTGAAGGGAAGTTCCCGATTAGAGAGTGCCAACCAACTTTAAATATAAAAGGGGATGTTGCTAGACCTATGTCTATGTCCCGCTCTCCCGCCTAGAATTAATGCAGATAACAAAAAGCATACCCGATCCTAGAATAGACCCAGCAGGATTTTACAAAGAGGTAGGTAAGTTGTTTAGGCCTGGTCAATATACAGTAGAGGATGTCGGTAACATTCTAATGACCTTGCTCCCAGAAGAAATATGGACTCCTTTCCGGGATCGAACAGACCTGATTAACTGGAAAGCAGTGGAAGACTTAAACAAAGGCAGGGAACCACAGCAGCCATACCCGGACGAGTTAAAAGGTCATGGGATGGATGTATTAAAAGCATTAGAAAAGGTACTGCCGCCACATGATGTTAATGTAGAAAAATTGGCTGCAGTAACACAGGGTCCCGGGGAGGACGTAGCTACCTATTTTCTGAGGTTTGAAGCAGCATTCAAGGCACACAGTGGCCTCGAGCTAACAAGTGAAACAGGGCAGAGATATTTTGCCGGTAGCTTTGTTGAAGGGTTGCTCATCCCGATTCAGACTAAAATACGCAATGCAGAGAGCACTTGGCAGTCCAGAAACCCCAGAGAATTATTAGAAATGGCAAGGTACTACGAGAGAGGAGAACAGGTGAAACAACAGATAAAGATGAAATCTGACAAGGAATTAAAGAATAAAGTGCTCATGCAGCAGCTACAGCAGGGAGGGGGCCCTATGCCCACCTATGGTAACAACAACCAAACTGGCAAAGGGGGACTGCCGTAGTACGGAAGAAACGGAGGGCAGGTGCAACCCACAGTATATACCCGACCGGATGGCCTGCCCCAGAATACTTGTGCGTTTTGTAAAAAAACAGGACATTGGAAGGCCCAGTGCCCAGAAAGTGGGGGAAGGGGAAGAGGAAATTGGAGGAGGGGACAACTAGAGGCTACCCTCGTGCCCCGAAGCCGAGGCACGTTTCCCGCCCCTCAACCTAATGTTTTCGACCAAATCCCCGGTCAAACCGCCCCTCATCAGATGACCCAGGTACAACAATATGATTATATGGGAGAGGTAGAACCAGTGTGTCCTAGTGAGTTCCATGACCAAACTAGTTATGTGGATGAAGGGGCCGTGATGGGTATGTAGGCACGGTAAGCATCCCAGTCGACCAAAAGGGGCCTTATGCCTCCATAAGACTGGGACCCCACCATGATGTAAAATGTCTGATTGATACAGGAGCCGGAAACAGTTCTGTTGACATTAGAACCGTGCCCGCAGCCCCATTATCAGGAATGAACAAGACATCAGTAGGGTTCGGTGGGGAACCCATAATAACTCCAATCAGTGACAAAATGGAAGCAGAAATAGAGGGAGTCCGGTGGAGTAATGGGTGGCTATTAACAGATAAATGCCCAGAAAACCTGTTAGGGTTAGATTCCTTGAAGGCCTTGTACGCCACCATCTACTGTTCCCCAGCTGGGGTCCATATGACTGTTAACAATGTCTCAAACCCCTCTTTTGTAGCATTAAGCCTACCACTACCTGAAGAGTTACAGACCCTCCCGGATACTTTATGGGCGGCCCACGGGAATGATGTAGGAACACTTGCCATTGATCCCGTAGTAATCAAATTGAAAGAAGGGGTAGAATTCCCAAGAATTAGACAATATAAAATCTCTGTAGAAGGCGAAGAGGCACTGGTGCATATAGTAAATGACATGATGAAATTAGGAGTTGTAGAAACTTGTGATGATAGCCCTTGTAATTCCCCCATTTTACCTGTACATAGAAAAGGAGACGATACAACACCCTACAGATTTGTTATTGATTTGCGCGAAGTGAACAAGATTGTAGAACCCCGATACCCAGTTGTGCCTAGCATCGCTAGTGTGTTGACCCTTATACCTAGTTCTGCCAAATGGTTTACTGTAATAGATCTGAAGAACGCCTTTTTCAGTATTCCGATTGCACCAGAGAGCAGATTTTTATTTAGCTTTACATTAAGGCAAAGACAATATCGATTTACAAGAGCACCACAGGGATATACCGAGAGTCCTGCCATTTTCAGTCAGGCGTTGAAAGCCCAATTGGATGATTTAATGTTGCCTTCTGGTACGTCACTAATACAGTATGTAGATGACCTCTTGATAAGTGCTGACACAGAAGAAGGGTGTAGAGGGGCGACAATAACTGTCCTTCAACATCTTGCGAAACATAACCACAAGGTATCATTGAAAAAGATGCAGTATGTACAACAGCGAGTGAACTATTTGGGTTTTGTATTATCAGAAACAGGAAGGACGCTGTCTACTGATAGGATAGCCCTGATACAAGCTCTGCCAACCCCAACATCAGTCAGAGATTTACGAAGGATAGTGGGGGTTATGTCATACTGCAGACATTGGATACCCGAGTTCTCAGTCCTTGTTAAACCATTGTTGGCAGCCCTGAAAGAAGAGAAGGAAAACACACCCTTTGCATGCACACAGGAAATGGAGGAGGCCCTAATAAACTTGAAAAACACACTATGCCATGCACCAGCATTAGGGACCCCAAATTATACAAAGGGTTTTACATTGTTTGTGGATGAAAAGGAGGGATGTTCCGTGTCAGTCCTCACGCAGGAACAGGGAGGCCGCCAGAGACCCTGTGCATACTTCTCCACGGGTCTTGATGTGGTAGCCCAGGGACTTCCTCCTTGTCTGAGAGCTGTTGCGGCAACAGCCCTAGCAATAAGACAGAGTTCAGGCATTGTGTTAGGAAATGATGTTACTGTAAAGGTGCCACACGCTGTAGATGTTCTTTTGAATAGGGTTCAAACACAGCATCTCACAACAGCAAGATTGACACAATATGAAATGTTCTTATTTGCCCGAAATGTAAAAATTGAAAGGTGTAACACTCTCAACCCGGCCACATTACTTCCCTTGCCAAAGCACCAAGAGGAGATGCCCCATGACTGCATAATAAGAACAGAGGAACATACAAAAGGGCGCATAGGTTTAGAAGAAAGCCCCCTGAAATATGGAGATGGAGTCTTGTTCTGTGATGGGTCTTGTTATAAATTGAATAATGGTGACACGGTGGCAGGTTATGCAGTAACGACTGGGGAGAGGATACTCAGTATGGGAAAAGTGCCCGAGAAGTCAGCCCAGGCAGCTGAATTATATGCCTTGACCAAAGCCTTGCAGATGAGTGAAGGAAGAAATGTTACTATATACACTGACTCAGCTTACGCCCATGGAGTGGTGACCAATTTTGGCAGACTGTGGGCAGAGCGGGGCTTCCTCACGTCACAAGGTTCAAAGATCAAGTATGCACATTTAATATGTCTGTTATTAGAAGCTCTGACGTTGCCTCATAAAGTGGCCATAGTAAAGTGTATAGCACATAGGAGAATATCTGATTACGTATCACAAGGAAATGATTTAGCAGACAAATCAGCTAAATTTGCGGCACTAAATTGTGCGGACAGTAAAGAGACCGGACAATGGTATGCAGGGACATGGGCCAACCCGGGGGAGGTGGAGGAACAAATAAAACTAATTCAAGAAGATGCAACCGAAGAAGAACGAAATTCCTGGCACATGAGTAATACATACAAACAGGTGTGTGAGGGTGTGTGGGTGAATACCGTTACAAATAGATGGTTGTTACCTGATGCATATCTTCCCATAATAGTGAGTGTGGCACATGGCCCGACACACGTGAATGCAAGAACTATGGAAGCAGTCTTAAAGGAGGTATGGGATAACAAGAAGATCGGACAATATTGCAGACGATGGGCCAAGCAGTGTGAGATATGTGTAATGTACAATGTGGGAAAGAGTGTGCCCGCCCCCTCAGGTCACTGCAAGTTACCTACCCAGCCTTTTGAAGTGGTTTACATGGACTTTATACACCTAGAGCCTGTGAATAAGTTTTCATATTGTCTAGTGATGAAATGCGGTTATTCAGGTTGGGTAGAGGCTTACCCATTGAAAGACAACAGCGCAATATCTACGGCTAAATGCATTTTGAAAACTGGGTCCCTCTGTTCACTGTACCGAAATACTTGTGGTCCGACAACGGGTCTCACTTTACTGCTGAGGTGGTGTCTAAAGTATGTAAGGCGCTAGGAATTGATCAACGATTTCATGCTATTTTTCACCCTCAATCGGCAGGGGTCATTGAAGGCACAAACAAGGTTCTGAAAAATAAATTGGCTAAAGCATGTGCTGAGACCCACCTGAAATGGCCTGATGCACTGCCTCTGGCACTATTAAGTATGAGAACAATGCCAAAACGTACGCATGGATTATCACCTTTTGAGATTGTAATGGGCAGGCCACCAAGCATTGGGTCTCCTGTTAATCCGAAAAAACTGTCTGAGCAAACATGGCCTGCCTTGCAACAATACTGTATTGCATTAACTAATAGGCTTCTTTCCATACACTCACAGGTGAAGGAAGCCGCTCCCACACCCTTGATAGGAGAAGGCCACGGATTGCAACCCGGCAGTTGGGTGGTAATTAAAGCATTTGATCGAACCAGTGGACTACAGCCTCGCTGGAAGGGGCCTTACCAAGTTCTGCTGACTTCCCACACCGCAGTAAAGGTAGACGGGAAACCACATTGGTACCACGCTAACCACGTCAAACGCGCCGAACCTCTCCTTCAGCCAATTCCACCACCGAAAACTACGACTCCTTTGCTAAATTCCAGCATTGAACCAAATCCCACGGAAGTACATCGATACACGTTAAGATCACGAGAAGTATATGTGCCAGGCAACGTGTAAGGACTACATTTTGAACTTTGACCATTAAGGAGATAGGGCAAAAGACTCCTTTGTTGGTTTTAGCAGAGTGTTGCCTTACTGAAGACAGCGGGCCGATAGCCTGAAGGGCCTCCGGCGTTCCCCTCCTGGGACAGGCACAACGAGACGTGGGACAGCTCGGTGATTGGGTCGCCAGTGAGGCCCGTATATTTAGGGTACAAAGACACTGGAGCTTTAACTAGAAAGGTGCATTAGACGCTAGGACGCATTGTTGTTTGTATACAGTATTACCATGGAATCAGTAGAAGATAATGGTCACGTATATATCAATCTCCTACCCGCAAAAGGAACCAAAGGAAAATGTGGCTCTGCTAAATTGCGTGTTATAATATGCATCGTGATACTAATTATTTTAATTGGATTAGGTTTATTTTTCTGGTATATAGAACATGCAACTGATTATAAATTTAGAAATATGTTTCCACAAGGCGATCATGGAAATACTACAAAGGGGTATGTAAACAGCAAGGATCGCCATCCACATGATCATGTCGAAGAAGACGAATACATGAAAAATACATACATTAAGTTAATGGATGTCACCCAAAGGGCACTAAACATATCCAATTGTTGGATATGCACTCATATGCCTCGACACGGAGCAGAAGGGCTACCTGTGTATGCGGTACCTGTCCCTGAACAAGAAGGGTGTCTCATATTACATATGAGAATGTGGTTCGCAAAAAGGTATATGCCTATAGGAAACCCTTGTTATGAAATTAACAGAACACAACTCACATTAGGAATACATGGATTAAAGGGCATGATCATCACAAAGGGCGTGTCGTTGGCACCTACCATGGTTCAAATTGTTAAAGAGCCTCCTCCCCCTATCATGGTCACTAGAGAGTTACCCCAAAAAGGAGCTTGCTTCTCCAGGAACACACCAGGAAAACCCAATACAAAGGGATGTACGTACATGTTAGATTTCAACAATTACACAAAGGGTCTCCTCCAAGTGGAGGGGCATGCTTACATTTGTGATAAACGAGCATACTTGTGGTTAGCTGGAAACTTTTCTGGCAGTTGTTATGTCGCCCAGATTATTCCTGCAACTATGATTCACAGTTCAGAATACCTTTATAATCAAGGGAATAGTAGGAATAAAAGAGATACACAACCACAAATTCCCCAGTATAAATCCACTGACTTGGAGACTTTCATCGACGTCTTAAAGGCTCTTATTCCACCTGTAGGCTCCATCTTTAACAGTCAGGAAATCAGGCAGCTTAGCAAAGCTGTAGAACATATGATTGAAGAAACAGCAGATATTTTAACAAATATTACATATGAAATTAAAGCAATCAGGTTAATGACCCTTCAGAATAGATATGTACTTGACATTTTGACTGCTGAAAGAGGCGGGGTCTGTTCTTTGGTGGGAAGCAAATGTTGTTTATTTATTCCCGATGAAAGCAAAGGTATCCTGAAAGGCATTTCTAAATTACATGGAATTGCACGCTCCATCCATTACGAAGAAGGAACTGGAGACAGTTGGTGGGTTAAATTACTTCAAGAAATTGGAAGGCAGCTGCTTACCCCTATACTTATTTTAGGTGCTATAATACTAGGCATCTGTGTATGTATTCAGTGCTTTCCTGCTATTATGTCTTGCATAATGTCTTGCTGCATTACCTGCTGTTCTAATATGTTTTCATCACCGAAACCACACAACCAACCTATCCGCACTACCTCAACTGTTATGTTTACTCGTGAAATGGATCGATTGAATACTATTCAACCAATTCATGTCCAACCGTAATGATATGTGTGCTCGGCCACGAGCAAGGGGTGGAATTGGTGGTCTAGGTATTTCGTACACTAGATGCACGTGGCCTACGAACACATATCTGATGAACACATATCTGATAAAAATTATTTGCTTTGCACTCACTATAATACCATATATGGAAACGAATGCTTTGCTGTACTGACCTTTATTTCAACTGCAAATAACAGCTCCTATTTGTTAATCCATGTGCAAACGGAAAACTGCCAATGTCATCACAAAGATGGGGAGGAAAGTGAGTAATATGACATTGGCACGAAGATTGCTACAATAACAGGAAACCAGCTACTTATAATAGCAAAACTGGGGAAAACCGGTTAGAACTGGTTTTAGTGTACGTGCCAAACGCGATGTACATAGGATACAATGAACCCAAAACTGTATATAAGGAAGTCTGTAAAAGAGGAAGCTGCTGCTCATTCTCTTGCTTGCTACTTGTGAACAAGACGAAGTCAGCCCATTCGCGAATGATACGAATAAAATCTGTATGCTTATCTATGCTTCTGTTGTTTTCTAATACAGGGTCACTTTACCAGTTGGGTGAGAAAAGGTGCATCACCAACGCAGAGCACCATCTCATTGTGGGCAGATCAAATACATGTTAATTGCCTAGAAAAATGTACCAGAATAAATATGTTTTGCTTGAAATGTTACAGTTAATATATTTTACATTTTGAGGAATAAGATTGAATGCTGCATCTGAATGTTCCATCTTTAGATTAGTGTGTAGTCCTTGTGGTGAGGAAAGATACTTACTGATTGTGTAGAAAAGTCAATGAATTCATTGGAGGCAAGACAACATTATATTAAATGGTTGTAACTGAATATGCCTTCTGAAATTTAGGGATCATTCAATCCCAGTAACAACTTCAATGACATGAAAACATATGACTTCCTTGTCAGATTGGGGAGATGAGCATCATATAATTTTATGGGGGTAGCAGCAGGCAAAAACTATACTTAGGAGCTGTAACTCAGCATTTAATTGTTTTCTGGACTATCAAAATATGTGTTGCCTGGGAAGCTGCAATTATATTTCAACATACACGTGCATTTAAGTGCTTTAACTAAGTGAGCAATCTTATTTTGGACAGAGAAAATACTTGTTGCTGGCATACAAGTAGTCTCATAATTCTATGGAGGTAGAAAGTGATTAAATTCAGTGTCTACCTCAGTTTGCAATATGCTTGTGGCTAAATCAAATAAAAGTTGCTGCATAGAAATGTCTTGGCATGGTTTGGAGGCATTATTTTCAGTGGCTGTACCTGTACATCATCTTTTTGAGGCCAAATATGTTTGTTGTTACTGGTATTGAACACTCATATAATTCTTTGGTGGTAACAGGAGAGCATATTCAGTGACTTTAATATTTTACTGCCAGAGTGGGCGGTGCCTCCAATGATTGCTGAAGGGGATTTAGGATGAATATATGGGTCGTTAGCACTTAAGATCTAGTGCTAAAAAAGATCAACCGACCGACGGAAGAGGTGGTGACAAACCAGAGTGGTACCTAGAGCCTTATGGCCTCCTCGACATCCTCGACATCTTCTCGACAAATGGACTCCCGCTCGAAAACTACTTCTATACATAAAAACAAAAGAAAATTGAGACCTGCATCAGTTTGAAGAGGTGGCACAACAGGATTTTCTATATAAACACTCAAGCTACAAGGAATCTTGTAAAAATCTCTTTTGATTAAATTCAAGTAATAATAAAAAATAAAAAAAAGAAGCATTTTGGTTGTAAACTGCAAAGCACTATGACTCTAATAGAAAAAGTGATTTGAATTACAGATTCCAAAAGATTATTATTTTAGATGCAAAAGAAATTCTATAGGGCCCTATCAGAGTATAGCTTATTAATATAGTAGGAAAGAGCCTCATAACAAACATGAAGGGGAGGTTCCATTTCCCCATATGTTTTTCTTTAGAGAAAAGAATGGGGAAGAATTTTTGGACACAAAGGGGAAGTGTGAGTTCCCGCATTGACATTTATTAGAGGGAAAAGGGTACAGGTAAGTGCAGGTAAAGTAATGAGGCGTAGCAACATATTATGGTTTTGGGATAATATCTTTTTTAGCATATTGTTGCAGGCTTATAAGTAAAGTATCTATGTATAGATTTGGCCACATGACATTTTAGAGGAATTATTTTCACTACAGAACCCATGGATAAAGGCTTTAGTAACATTGTTTAATGTTTTTTTTTATGTTGAGTACTGAATGTATTTGTTTTTAATAGCTGAGAAAATGTACTGGTATTGGATGAATTTAGCAAAGGGACAGACAAATATTATACTTAGGGATAAGTGATAGCCAAGTGCATGTAAACACATTTTCACATCTGCATGCATGCAGAACAAAAAATGCGCTGGCTACAGCTTTAGTGTTAGTGGTATAATGTTACGGTGTGTTTGGGAAGTAACAGAAATAGTTCGATTTACATTTTGCCAGGACAAACACAGCAGGAACCAAACAGGTCGTGATACAACATCATCTGTAGAAGAGCTGTAGAAGAGCTGAAACAAAACGTACAGACAAGATGTTGCAACAGATAGAATCTCATCAAAGCTGGCCTGCTATCCCTCCTGCAGACACCGACAGCTCAGCTTCATGAGAGACAAAGTGCGTCGCACCACAGCCACCACTCCAAGCAAATTTACAATGATTCACCTCATTGAGGACAAAAGCAAGAAGAAATAGCAGGAGTATCACAGAAGGAGAAATATGTTGTTTACTGTTGTTTGTTTTTGTTCTAGCTTTTGTTTAAAGAAGAAAGGGGACAATGTATCCCTAGTAGTATTAATAGTGTGACAGGTGATAAGTATTTTGTGACAAGCCCCATAAGAGAGGGGTTTAACACAAAATTGTTTAGAGATGGCATTAAAGGTCAACGCAATGTTAAGTGAGACAAACGTGGTGTGAATGTGAAGGAGATGGGGAGATGAGGGGCACAGTGACACATGTTGTGTGCACTCTCTCATCCCACATGTCACAGGCACACCCAAGCAGAGTGCAGATGAAAAGAAAGTGATACTGAAATAGGTAATAGAGGGACCCGGATGGGGGAGCAGATATTGGCCACAGGGCACAGGGTGCATGAAAAGGGGAAGGGCTAGTAGGGGATGTTGAGGAGGTAGCAGTGCTCACCAACAACAGAAATATGGAAGTAATAATGTCCAGACCCTGCCCTGGATTGATGATAATAAGATACACTTACACTTCAAGAAACCCACCCATCTTTATGTTTCAGATGGAAGCGTGCTGTTAACCTGGACAACAAGAGAGCATGCGCAGTGAGTGACCACGCACCCCTTCCTGTCAGCAGGAATGACGACCCTCATCAAAGTATCATAGGGCCGGCCGGGCCCCTAAACAGTTGCCCAACTGTGACCAAACTGTGGCAAATGAAACAATGCTCCCTTTTTGTCCTCCACAGCCCTTATGTCCCCCACTCTGGCACTGTCCCCTCGACTGATCATCCTGCTCTTGAAGAGCCACTCTGACCATCCTGAGCTTGAAGATCCACCTTTTCGAAGTGGGGTCCGCACAGTGAGCTAAGAGGTCCCTGAACTTGACGCAGAGAAGAATGAGCTATCAGATGAGGGAATTGAAGATATTCCAACAGAATTTCAGCAAGGTTGTCGCTGATTTTGTTCAGATGGCAAAGAAGATAAAGAGAGGACTAAGTGTATTGGGGCGAAGTAACGGGCATTTCATTTTAGGTTAACAACTCTTCAAGATTGATGTGACTGTGATACAAAAGTGCAATGTGGTCGCCAAGAGTTGCTTTCCCATTGATCTTCATTGAGTCCCCACAGGAAGTTCTTATTCTCGTGGTGGCAATGGTCACTAGTTGCACATGCCAATGTGGGTTTTAATTCTGTAAGGGCGTGAGAAAAAGGGGAAGTATATGATGACACTTATGTAAAAATAAAGAAAGGCTGGTCATGGCAAACCACTGACAATAAAGATACATACATTAACAACACTAGAACATTATATGTTTTGGGAAGCTATTGGTCCTTCAGGAACATTCTCCATGCCCCTCCAGAGTTAAAAAGAAAATAAGCTGCACACTGGATTGCATGGAGGGTAGAGTGGGTAGCATGCATGTGGTATTATGGATATGGATTGTGAAAGAAGGATCAACAGGGAACAAGATGGGGGTGTTTTTCAATTGTGTGATGGAATGGGGGCAATGAAGAGATATAGATCTCGTGTCCACAAGAGGGAGGTCTGTGCAGTAACGGCAAAAGCCACATGCTAGGGAGTAAGGGATTGCACGGACAAATATACATGCAAGGACATGGAGGTAATATGTAGTAGGTATATTGAGCTAGATAGAAGAGCCTGCCTTCAGCGGATAATAGCACACATGTAGTAAAAGCAAAATATATGTGTTCCTTCTGTTTGTTTCTTTCTCTCCAGTGCACCTATACACACTCATGGTGTAAGTGCAAAGGTTTTAGGTTTTTATATTGACTTATAAAACATCTGATGGTGAACCCATTTATATAATTGCAGAGCGTTAGGTAGGAGTGGGGTATTTGCAGCTAAAGGATTAGGTATAAAAAGTGAACAAGACACTGGCCATGTTTGTTAGGCCAAAAGTGAACACTGAAGAAGGGATTATATTTGTAATACCTCCGCTCCCAGTCAAATTGAATTTCTGTTGGCACGTGAAGAAGCACTAGTTAAGCTGCCATGGTCAAGATATGAGGGGGAGGTTTCTCTTGGGAGTAGGGCTTCAGCTAGATGCCAGGTGCAAGGGCTCCAGCAGTGAATACAATAGCATTTGAGCATTAAATAGCAGAAAATACAAATTCACCAACTGTAGTGCATAAATGTTTTTTCTAGCTAGAATTGCCACAATGCAAAGAGGGAGTTGGGGAGATGACAGGTGCAGAGGGAGAAAGTTAAGGGCCACCAATCAGGGAGTTGGGATATAGTGTTTGACCTTCACACTGTTATGCTGTGAGCTTGCATTATCTCCAAACAGGTTCCAGTTGAAATTTTTAGCTGTGTATGTTGAACTATGTCAGCCAATTGTAGAGTTTTTCTGCTGGTCAGCTTAGTAATGCAATTGAGAACTGTTGAAGGTTGTGGTAATCATGATGTCATGAAAAGGGGTGTTGGAGGGTTTTGTTCTAGGAAAATGTTCCATGCAAAATAAATATCCCAATGCCTTGGGCACCATAGGGACCTGATGGTGTTTCACCAATCAGTTGATCTGACCTGCCACAAAATGTTAATCATGTGTTTTATTCTAATTGTGTTGTTTATTCTTTTAAAGGTTTCATCCACAGTGGGCGGGTTGTGGACCTTTCAATAAGTTCAGTTTGCAAGACTGACTGAATTGTCCTCCAGTTGTGGGGGGGTCAATAAATCTATATTTGTTCTTGCATGGTATCTGCTCTTCTGTACTTTTTGTACCTTATTAGTTTCATTATGTAAAGTAGTCCCTCTTTACAATGGTATTAAAGTTCTCATTCAGAGGTACCTGCTGTGCAAGAGATGAGATAGTAATCCATGTTCTTGTACTGCAGTCAAAGAGGTAAGATGTTCAGTCCACTGTCTCTGGGGGAGAACCGGGAGAGAAACTGGATAGAATGTCTCTACTAATGATCCAGGTGACAAAAGATGCACTATAGGGAGCGTGATGAGCCAGGAGACAGAGCACACAGTGTGGAGGAGCATGCTAAGCCAAAAAACACAGGACACTGAATGGAGAAACATGATGTGCTATGGGAAATAGCCCACGTTGTAGAAGAGCATGACGACTTAGGTAAAACTGCAAACACACTTTAAAGGAGTAGGATATGGAAATATCCAAATCTCTATCAGTCACATGATAATAGTGATGACGAAGAGCTAGATGAAGACTATGAAAAATTATGCCAAAGGACCGCCCCTACTGACATATCACCATGGTCATACAAGGTTGCTGATCCATAGTTCCACAAACCCACTCTACACATACAAACTATGATACTAGCACTCAGCAACTGCATACCCCTCCTAACAGACATCAAACAACAGAATGCAACACCTCTACAATCAACTTACATATCATAGTCCTAGACAGTGCATTCTTGCTCAAAGGATAAACAAGGCACCCCTTAGGACACATATACAAGTTTGATCTTGGAACATAACATATTGAAACAAACCTTCAGGCAGAGACCTGTGTATATCTGGTCTGCAAGCATCAACAAAACAGCAAAGCTACCTTCAATGTTCCCCCCATCCCCATTATATTAAATCAGCTCATCTCTTGCAGATATGCCATATCTTCTGGAGACTATGCAAATGGCAGCAGTGCCTGTGGTAAATTAAAATAACATAACCACCACCTTACATATTTTCATATTTTAGTGCTGTGTTTTTATAAAGTGCTATGTTCGTCATAAGCATCGTGTCAAAGTAGTGTCAGTGTAAAGCATAGATCAAACTGATTAACACATTGTTTTGGGGATCATTTTTAACATTCTACATGTTATTCTTGAGGGATAGATATAGAGTGAAAGCATATTGTATCTTTGCTGCTTGGATCGAGAATGCTCTGCCACCGATTTCACCTTTCTATATCAGATATAACACATGACCTTAGGAATCTCCAGTCTTATAAATGGTTCAGGCTTTTAATTAACAAAACTTAGTAATGGGTGTTTCTAGTTAGTCTCTTGACCTCATGTGACTCCCTCTACCCTAAACCAGGATTACTAAGCCCACGGTTAGCATGGATTCTGTAGATCTGTGACACCTAATGAACAAGCTAACCTATCTATGTCATAAAGGACTAAAGAGCAAGGTCTTCTCTAACCTACATCCTCTGGGGCAGCCCTCCTCTCATCCCTCTTTCTCTCTCCCCAGCCACCTCTATCCTCTTTTGTCCCTACGGTTTTCTCACACTGATCTCTTCTCCTACCTTTACCACTTCCTTCCACCACTGACTACCTCGAACCTACCCAACTACAACTCATCCCTCTTTCTCATCTCTCCTTCTCTCTCTCACATGTTCTCATCATCCTCCTCCCACTGCACCACTGTCTGCCTTTATATTCTCACACCACACTATCTTCTGCCTATAATCTCTATAACTCTATAATATCACACTTCCCTGCTACACCCTTCTCTTCTATAGATTGCTCCTACATGCATTCCAACAATCACAGCTACAATCATTCCACATGGTACCACTTTCTCCCATAGACAATGCCTCACTTGCACCATTATTCAACTCTTACACAGACTCTTCAGCACTCTGCTTCACCTTTTGTTCTTTGACTGGTATCTTGACCCTCGTCGACACCTGCTGATCGCCCCTTAACCTCTTTCACTCTCTTTGCCTCCTAGTGGCTCTTTTATACATGTGACTTCTGACCTCTGACCTTCCCTCCACCCTCGTTTGGGTCCTTGTTCCACCTGACTGTGGGGCCCCCAATCTAAAGCTGTGCTTTTCTTAGTTAGTTTCTCCACTGGTATTGATTCAGCAGTCTGCTTCTTCTCAGCCCTGGTGAATCATGTGTCTCTTGTTTGACAGGCACCAATGTGCCTGAATCTGTATTAGTGCTATTGGCTTTCACCAGTGGTCTGCTGGGCTCTCTTGGTATTGCAGGGCATGTTGGCCACGTTGGTTATAACATAAAAGAGTTTTTGGACCAGTGGTACCAGAATCTACAGTTAAGGCACAAATAAGGGGGTAAGGGGACTGGGGCCCTCCCAACCTCCTCACCCCACCACTGGGGTAGGAACAGCGCTGATATATACCCTGCTAGGTGGCCTACACCAGGTTGGGATGGTTCCCTGTTCCCACCTGACAGGGTCTATCCACTGACCCTGTCACACTGAGGACAACTAGTAGACAATGTTGCTGTGAAACTAGAGCTCAGTTTGGGGCATATAGTGTACATCAATGGGACAGAATTGTTGGTTTTGTGTTATAGGTTGAAATGTATTACAAGTGCATAGAGTTGCAAATCACCTTGGCTCTCACAGGTAGCCAGTGCAAACATGTGATTCACAGTGCAATGTGTTAGTGTTTTGGAATTCTCACTAATAACCGGGTCCTTTATGTTGTATCCTCTGATGGAAATGTACCAGGTAAATACTATTTTCAAAGTCCAGTCTTGACAATTTCATGTCATTAACTACACTGATCTTCTGAGGAAATGTAAGATACATTTCTGTTTGTGGAAAAAGCAGGACCTTATCATCTTTGAGATCTGGGAAGTGTAACATCTGCATCATTCATGATGCCCACATATCTCACAAGCACAGGAGGAGTTGGACAGTGTCCAAGTTCCGAGGTCAGAATGAGGAGTTCCAAGGGTCCATTCCCAAACTCATGACCCCAATGTTACTTGGACTGTTTACATATATGTATTGCTTATTGGAAAAGGCACTGTTTCAAGGTGTATGACACTCTTTCTGTGTCTCAATGAAGTTTAACAAAGATGTTTGTGTTGTTATCTGTGTAATTTAGAAAGAAGAGTCCACTTTGCTAGATTAGGTCTAATAACAGATAGATGTACAAATACAATAAAAAAACAAATAAAATAAAAGGTGATGGAGGTGATCCTGGAGGAACCCCACAACTCAGGTGTTTGACAGATAAGGTGAAGAAACCCATTTTATCTTTTAACTGGCAGATATGTATTAGTCAGAAAGAAGATAATCCAATTCGAGCTATACCCTGAAAGGGTATGGAGATGATTTCTGAGAATGTGCTGCACCATGGAATCAAACGCAATAGACAATTTATACAATAAAAGTGCCCCAGGTTTACTGTTGTCAGAAGACCCTCGTCATGAGAACTTCAGTACTTTTGGCCTGTCTAAATCCACACTGAGCTGGATCCATAACCGTGTGTGCTTCAATGTGATTGCTATGTTGAGCGTCCACTACTTGAGTCAGCTATTTAGCTAACAAGGGAACATTTGAAATGGGGTGAACATGTCTTAGAAACATTGGGTAAAGAGTTACTTTCTTCCACTGTGTATGCAAAATTGTCTTTTTCTGTTTATCTGGTACCCAGTCCAAAGTTAGAGAACCATTCAATATATGCTGCGGTCCAGACAAAAGAGTGGAAAACTATCTAAAGCAATGTTCAGATGAACTAAGTTGTCCGAGAGCCAGAACATGCATGAGCTTTAGACTGCTACTGGGACTAAGACCTAGAATTACTTGAAAACCTTTAAACAACTAGAATCTAATTCCAATATACATTTTCCTGTTTTGGGTGACAGTTTGTGTTGGTGACTGACACACTTAAAGTCATGTGTTGCTCTATTGTAGAAATGCTGGAAGAAGGCATTCCTGCTACTGTTTATCAAGACCATGTTATGTAAGACACTAGTGCCATTGGTTTATTTAGTCTATACAATATGCAAAATAATGTTCTAGTCATGTTTCCAGCATTATTAATTTGGTAGGGTACAAAAACCTTTTTTTCTTTAAATATTGCTAAGATATATTATCACAGCTTTCTCTGACAGGCTAATCTATCTTTGGGGTCATGACAACTCTACTGTCTTTCCTAATACTTAGTTTTGCAGTGCATTAGCTTAGCTTGATTTCTGAAGAAATCATGTGTGTGTAGGCTTTTCACACTACTTGTCTTTCTTTGACAAGGTGCCAGATTGTTTTTTTAATTGGTTGTTAATATAAGTAATTAAGAATTTACCATCACCCGAACCAATATTCATAATCTCTTTTAAGGGGTGAAATATGTATTCAATTGACTTATATATAGGTTTCCAACACCTGGAGTAGACTGAGACTAGGATTGACCGTTCTGCCCGATCATCTCAGGGATAAAACAATGACACTGCAGTGATCTGTGCATGTAAAAGGAACAATCTTGTCTACTTTAATTCTTGGTAAAGAAGTAAAAATGTAGTCCTTGAAGATGACCATCTTGATGTGAAGTAATAGTCAGTAGTACATTTTAATGTAAAAAAAATACCAATAATTGTCCTCTGTTTCTAACCTGTGTCTCTTTGCACCAGTAATTGAAGTCGTTTAGGATTAATTACTAGGTGGGCGTCAGACATATGCATCTCAACTGCCAACTCAGCCACCTTATGCAATGTTGTCTTTCATGTAGAAGGTCTACATAAAGCAGATAGGTAGTACTAATACTCTTTGCAGACGTTCAATTAATGATCAATATTTCTATGGAGGCAGCAGATAGAGATGATCATTGTGTGACCTTCAAAGATAATCTGAAGATTATCTATATACTGCTGCCTGTCCTGAACATGAATATGTTAGGATTTTGCATTCCGACAGTATCAAATGAGTGACTAATGAGACATGTGTCTGAGGAACATGCATTTACAGGTATTTATCTTACTTGAATCTTCCAACTCGTATATTTCAAGAGTTGTTGCATGCAAGTTTTTAAAGAAGCATACTGAAGTTGTCCATCTCCTCCTTTGGTTAGGATCTTGAATCCAACCCATGCTTCATCTTCCTGGACTCCTGGACAACCCCTTCTTTCCTTCCATCCAATATTGGGAATGTGGCATTAAGTCACATCTCTGAAAGCCCCAATAGCACCAATTTCAGTTAAAGATACTGTTGAATTGTAGTGTGTAAAAAAAGAAAAGAAAATGCTGCAGGCAAACGTGAGTATGTTAGGCTCAGTTTCTTTCATTCTCCCCTTTCTCTCAATTGTTCAATGGTCTAATTCCCAAACTACCAATTCATATAATGTTCTGGCTTTTGCCACTTTGGCCCAAGCATGGTCAATTTACATTTTACCCTACAATAGATCATTGGCATGGCCTTGCATCCTGCCATGATCCATAATAAGTGTCCCCTTCCTTGAGACATCTATGAAGCCATATAAGACGTATATGAAGCCTATATGAACCAAATAATGTCAAATTTCATAGTAATCCTCTTCATCTTAGTGATAGACACCAATATTACATTAATCTTATGCCAAATACACAGGAAGAATTTACGTGCATATGGTATACCTAAGTGCTCCTCTATTCACACACAACAAAAGGGCCATTGACGGGAGGTTAGCTCAGGGGCAAAGCACCCACCTCAGAAGAAAAGCGATGCAGAGCAACACAGGTTCGATCCCCTGGTTCGCGCTTAGAAATCTCTGAGTATTAAGTGCGTTATAAATAACCGATTACAATTACATGAAGGGTTGCAAGTATGGCAGGAGGAGAAACTAAAGAACAGCACTTCCACTAAGCACATTGAGCCGTGTGCCATGCAGGGGACACTATCTTCCTTCTCTTCCATACCAAGTATTTGACAGGTGTTTCCTCACTTGCATGGTGGTGTAGTGGCAGTGCGGATGCATGTTCTGCATGGAGAAAAGGCGCAAACTTACCAGCTGCAGGAGTAGCCCACTAAAAGGGGAGGAGGGCTGTAGAGATGGCTGCATAGGGTTATGCATCGGCTGGAAAAGGCCCCTTTTTGATGGTGTTACAAATAATGAGGCTTAAACTGCAAGTATGTGGAACATAACATTAGATTCAGACATTGCAATCATGTTTGTGTGTTGACGTTAACTTGAAAACAAATCTGCACTTTTATTAATTTGTTTAGCAGTCGTAGAAGCTGACAGCACATTGCAATCTACATGTTCCCAGGCTATTGCAGAAAGAAAGAAACAGCTCTCAATACATTCGAGATCAGGAAACAAAGCACATGGGTTCCAGGGGAAGGCAGCAATTGTACACCATTTTATAGTTCAGCATATTACTTCTGGAAATTGGTCTACTGGCAGTGTCAAAGTACCCCATAGTGGTTTCAAATCACCAATCAGCACATCTCGGGCTGCAACATTAAGTCCATAACGTGTTAACAGTTCAAGGCTCATGTAGTGTCATGATAGATTGCGCTCTTATGGGAAACTCGTGGAGATGTCTGGTGGCAGATGAATAAAGTTCCGCTGGTCGTCTCTAATGTTTCAATGTTTTGGCACTATTATGCAGGAACCATAGGTTGGACTGTGATGTCACAGCGGGGGTCGAGGGTGGTGTGGTAAGACTTGCAGGACCCAATCATTTCTTGATAATGTTTGTCCCGCTCTTGGGGAATAACATAGCTTTGCCAATAAGCTTCATTTGGGGGATTGACCTAATGTTGCAATGTGTTTTGATGCTAATTGGTGTGTACCATTATAAAAGTTGTCATTTTGGGGTGTAATTTTGACAGCGCATTTCATGCAGTACTGTTCCGCAATCTGTTTGAATTTTGCTTTCACAGCTGAAACTGAGCCCTAGAATACATTGCGTTATGTCTTGCCTGGCGTACACTCTTTTTTTGATAACTTTTATAATTTTGATTGGTGAGTTGTGAGACAACCCGCTGTACATTTGTTGGTGGCCCGTATGGGGAGAGTTTAGCTTACCCGACCAGACGTGGGGATTCCAGTCGTACTCTTTGAGGCGTGCGAGACAGCGTGCAGACCAGTGTTAAGAGCTCATCACTGTGGAGGCCCAGGAGAGGGTGAGTTTGAAAAGGTCTGCCTGTTCCGAACGGCCCCCTGTTCTCAGAAGGGAGTACTGGCCTTTAAATGGAGACTACGGGGTCAAGAAAACTCAAAAATCTAAAACAAAAGTATATGCGAGTGTACCCGTGCACAAACGTGCAGGAAGATGGAGGGATTATATTTTATGGTGTATAGGACGCACCCTCAAGAGGTGGAGGCCAATTGGCTGTAGTAGTCTTATTTGTTAGGTCGACTCACCCGATAAGGAGTGAGTGGGTGGTGGCACATCTGCATTAGAGCAGAGGGTTGCGTAGTAAGGTGGCGGTACTTGTTAGACAAGAGTTGCACGTAGTAAAGGCAATTGGTATAGTTGTGTCATTTATTATTTTGTACGGGGAAAAGAGTATTGAAGAATCGTGAAAAAAGCGTATGCCAGGATGCTTTCTTAAAATGTCAGTAGTTTGTCATAGCAAAGTGCAGGTTGCATGCCGTTCCGTTTATTTGTGGCTGTGGGTAATGCTGCTGGGCTGTAGCCAAAGTAACGTGTAAATATTGAAGAGCTGGGTAGTGCATGCAAGGGGCACAACTGAATGAGGAGAGGGGCAGCCAAACCCAGGGCACACTAATATAGTGCATCATTGTTTAGGTGGTGGGCCTGTGGAGAAGGCCGTTGAAGCCCTATCTGAACTAACGACTCAGGCCTGTGGAGAGTGCTATATTGTGTGAAATGGCGGGGCCTGAGGAGAAGGCCAGTGTGAATGAAATAGGGTGCACAAGCAAAAGGGTAAGTATAAGAGTGAATAAGCAGGTGTGAATAAGGGAGGGGTGAAATGATTGTGAGATATAGGGAAGAGCATTAAAGGGGTAAAAAGAGTATTCAAGCACGTTAAGAAACGGGCACAATAATGACATCATTTTTAACGGATGCCCCCCCTTGATCATATGTGTAAAAAGTTGCACAGTATAGGGACCAACTATTAAAATATAATTTTCAGGATACAGTGGGAAAGTGTTATCAGGAATGGCCCGGGGGAGGGAACATTTCAGAAGGATATAATAGTACTCATACATGTCAGCAACATACAAAGGCGCGTAACTTAAAAAGAGACAGGGTATCCTTGGTCTTTGGAAACTGTACGAAGAAAATAAAATAGAAAAGAAGAAGGAAGAGGGGGAAGAAAAGAAACTGAGCAGACCACCCCCCTTATGCATTATATCCATTATTAAAACCAGTCACAGGATACATAAACCCTAAGCAAGTCTCCCCAGGCAGGGAGAAAACAAAGACAAATAAAGCAGAAACAGAGACAGAAACTCATTCAGGGGATAAGGAAGAGAAGGCGGAAAGGAAATACTTAGCAGACATTAAGGGAGCAACTTAACTCGATCTTTAGAGATACAGAAACGGTGATGGAGAGAGATAGAGAGAGAAAAGAGAAAGAGCAAGGGAAGATAAACAGGGATGAATAGCAGGACGCATACAATTTAAAATTGATGATTGGGGTGAACATGGAAGGAGACGAACAAGACACAAGAGAGGGTGATCTTACAGCATCTGACTGATTGAAAAGCATTGACAATGACATCAGTAGTTACTAATTCAACACATGAGAGTTACTGAGTGAGAGTAGCGGAAGGAAGAGAAAAGAGGGGGATGAAGAGGGAAGAGAGGAGCACACAGGGGACTGGGGAAATAGGCTTCAGTGCAGGAAAGCAAGGATGGTGGTAGTAAAAAAGACCACGACAGGGGGGTAGGCACCAAGCACAGATAGAGTTGCCCCTTCTACAGAAGGCAAAGGGGGAAGTGCATTTTGTAGCCTGACAGACAATGTATTTGGTCAATCTGGTGTTCGGTTTACCTTCACTAATGGCAGGGGCCAGCAAGTGGATATACATATTTGAGAATGTGACGGCAGAGATACCGTTAGCAATCGGGGATATTGAGAGCTTACTGGCAGTATTGGTAGGGGAGCAAAGTGACAAAATTTGGCAACAACTGGGATATGCGGGGCGAAATAAACCTCCAACATACATGACGGGGCACCTTTCAATAATTACAGAGCACACATCTGTAAGGCTCTGAGAGAATTATACCCAGACACATCAGATAAGGCATCAATATTAGCATGAAAAATTAAGCCAGATGAAGACCCTGCAGAGTACATATGATCAATGCAAGAGATGTGGACCCAAGAGAATAAGTGATCATGGGATGATAACATAGCTTTATTCTATCACATTTCAGTGAGGCGACTCCCCACGGACATACACGCTTCCTTAGAAAAGGTGGTTGGGATTGAAGCAAAGGGGTGGCTGAGATGCAATTGACTATTGTACATTATTGCAAAAGGAAACAGGAAAACGAAAGAGGCAGTAGACAGTGCGGGAAAAGCAGAAAACAAATGTGTGCAGAAGGAATTAGCAAAAATAAACATGGAAGGGGCAGTACTCACAGGACCAGTAAGTATTTTACCCACCCAGCAGGAGGGGATCACAGTGACTGCAGCAGTACCACTCTGGGGATACACACAAGTATCATGTAATCCACAGTGGGGAATGCAGCAGATACAGCAGCAGTCAGGCTTCATAAACACACAACAGACCAGATACGCATATGCAGGGGGACAATATCAGATGGGATTGGGATACTAGCCGAGATTAAGGGGATTTGGATATAGGGGAACAGGGCCCCGATTTTGAGGACAAGGCTTTGTTTATGGGAAATGTGGACACTTTGCAGGAGCATGCCCTCTCATTCCAGACACGGGACAGCAAGACAGAATGCAGCCACAACTGCAATACACACAGACATATGTACAACCGCAGCAGGCACAAGTGGTGCTGCAGCAACAGAGGCAAGTGCAGCCCATGCAGACACTGGTCATGCCTATGCAAGGGCAAGGATTGACCCTAGGGAGAGCAGGAGCACAAGGTACAGCAGGCATATTGCAGGCACCAGCGCAGGCATTCACGCAAGGGAAGGTGATGATATTTCGGCAGAATGAGGTGCCTCATTACACAGGAGTAGCAATGGTGGGAGGAAAGCCCTTCACATCGTCAAGCAATACACTTTCCCTATAGGGTTGGCCACAGGAAGTATGAATGTGTCCTGTCCTAGCAGTAATTGAAAACCCATGAAGAGGTAGCAGTTCAAATAGGACAGAAGGATTTTTCCTTTCTAATAGATATAGGAGCCACTTGGTTCTCTATAAAGGAAGGAGGATTCACATTATCGAACAAGAAGTTGGACATGGAAGGCTTTTCGAGGACCCTCCAGGAGGTTCCTCTGACAAAAGATTTACCATTGACAATAGGAACGCAGCATATAGTAGCACTGTTATTGTATTCAATAGACATGCCCATCAACATATTGGGGAGAGATGTGTTAAGCAAATCGAACACCACAATTTCACTGTCAGAGAAAGGGATGGTGCACATCACAACTGGTATGTATCCAAACAGGGGGGCAGTTCTGATACAAGCCTACTAAAGATGTTCTTATATGGGGTACAGGTAATGTTAGGATGGATACCAGACATACATGGGAATGTTTTTCAACTATAAAATGAATTCTTATTCAGACCACGGTGCCCCTACATCATTACACCAGGCACATACATACTGATATACCGTGAGGAGGTGGTAGTGAAAAAAGACATGATTATGCGGGTTGCTACACATGACAATAACATGGAATGACGATCGATACTGTGCATCAATGCACGCTAACACTGGCAAGAGTAACAGACACAGAATTGTTCGCTACATTAGACTGGGAAGGGTGGAGATGTTGTTTCATCTGAGCATACCCTCTTCAGTGCAGATATAGGAAAGAGCAGTGCCCAGATGACACAACTGGTGAAAAAGAGATAAAATACATGCATGAGGATTTGGAGACAGTACAGAAAAGTTCATGGACAACAGGACCTCATGACATGGGAATACTAAAAGGGGTGGGGCAATTCACATTAAGATAAAGGAAGGATCACTGCTTCCACAGGTAAAATAATACCCTCTTTCATGAGCAGCAGACAAAGGCATATACGAGACACTGCACGCCCTATGGCAGCAAAGCATTTTACAGGACTCTACCTCACCAGGCAACACAGAAATTAGATAAAAAAATCAAAAGAGGGGTATGGCATTTCATACAGGATTTGCACCACCTTAATAACATTATAGAGGCAGAATATCCTCTGCGTCCAAACGCTGCAACAATTTTCTGTAGCATCCAAGCAGAGGCACTCTACTTCACAGCAGTGGATTTGTAGAATGCCTACTTCTCTCTCGCCCTACATACTGACTCTATTGGTATCTCACTGCTTTTATTTATCGCGGGACGAGATTAAAACACACTTGAATGCCTCCGGGGTACTGTGAGGAACCCATCATATTGAACTGGGTAATACAAATGGATTTGAGCAATTTGGAAGCAGAGCGTAGAGTGATACAATACGTGGATGGCCCTTTGGTGTGTATCACAACAGAAGAAAAGTGCATGAAATGTTCAGTCACTCTGTTGACGTTACTGAATGACAAGTAGTCCGAAGTGGACAAAAAGAAAGTGTAGTATTGTCAAAAGGAGGTAGTTTACTTAGGGCAGCGTTGTATCAGCAGATGGGAAGAAATTAATGCCAGAAAGAGTGGAGGCAATACATAAAACACCACGACCAAGAATGATAAAACAAATGCAACAGTTCCTTTTTGGCTACTCCACATACACCAGGTTGCTTCTCCAAACACTTAAGGAAGCTCAGAAAAACAAAAGCAACATAAAATGCACAGCAGAAATGATGAGAATTTTGATTAACTCAAATATGAGTTAGCACACGCTACACCCAACTATAAAGAGAAGTTGAACTTTGTTTCTCACTCAGATGGCAGTAATGACCGCTGTACTGTCACAAAAAAAGAGAATGCAATTATTGACCCAAATACAGGGCCAAGGTACACTGGGTCGGCAGTGGTGGGGCACAGACACGGCATTCACAAGGAGGGAGAATTGATAGTGTTTTGTCAAACACGTCTGCCAGCACACTACTCTCCACAAGCAGCAGAATTAGTGGCATTGATAGAAGCACTTACCATGTCAGAAGGACATGCAGTAAATATATTTTATGACTCTAGATACATAACATCCACCGTACATTTGGGTTAGCGAGGTAGGAAAGGAAGGGATTCAGGTGGAGTGATGGTACACCAGTTCAACACGCAGCACTTTTGGGTGAATTATTGGAAATGTTGCCACTCCCAGTAGAATTGGCAATGATAAAGTGAAAGGCACATACGGAAGGGCTAGATTGTATTTCATGGGTAATGAAAAATCAGACAGAACAACAAAAGAAGACACATACCTGCCAGAAGGATCATATGTGCTGTTCCCTGGTGAGAAGGAGAAAATACCACTGCAGTACATAATTGTATGGTTTGCCAGAAATGTCTGCCAGGTTGCACTTTAAGAGTTGTACGAGGAACATTACTGCGGCCAGAAGGGCCCTCTCAGCACTCGCATACTGACTATGTCGCCATGCTAGACAGGTGTACTTCTTATACGTACATGCTTATGGTTGTATGTCCGTTTTCATGTTGGCTTGAGGCTGGTCCATATGCACATAATGACACCTGCTCAGCGGCTAAATTCCTGGTTCGGGAGGTGTTCACAAGGTGGGGGAACCCAGATGAAATTCGATGACAATGGTCAGCACTTTGCAAACGATTTGATTAAGGAAATAACTGCCCTTTTGAGAATGAATGGGCTGTTAAAGGAGTGCTAAATTAACTGAAACGCTCTGAAATCATGGCTGTATTGTTTGCCTCTTGCACTTTTTTGCCTTACACAATTCGCCTGGAGGAGATCATCACTTGACTCCTCATGAAATTGTTACTGGTCGGAGAATGCAATGGTCAGAGAATGCATGCACCTATATCTCCAACATGTACAATTTATGATGCTAATACTGTTGCTAATATTTTGGGGATGAATTTCACAAGTAACTCACAGATTTTACAAAATCACTTATATATATATATATATATATATATATATATATATATATATATATATATATATATATATATATATATATATATATATATTTATTTATTCATCTATACATCTCTGCCATAATGTTGATAATTAAATTGCCGACACCCATGATGATGCGGCGCAGTGATCACATACATCTCTGTGCCCTGCTTTCCCTGCAACTGCCTCCCACCACCCACTTATCTTTTCAGCAGCACAGCGTGAAGTGTGCCGCCGTCTCTCCCCTCAGCCTGTGGCGTCAGTTCTCGGCCACTAATGTGGGTCTAAACTGGCGTTGCAGGGTCCTTCTTTCTTTTTTCTTTTTTTTCTTTATTATGTCTGCTCCAACCTCCGCAACCTGCGACCCCCACTATACTGATAAATGGGAGCGAGGGCCACCCCCACAATCCCTGCACCCATTAGTCGGTGTAGTGGGGGTTGGCATTTCATTACCGCGCAAATGCGCGGTAATGAAATGGTCGTAATTCTGGGGATGACATTCTGGTATTTTTCCAATAAGACCAATAGTAATGTTGGGTGTCTTGACCCACGTTCAAGTTATTATGCTGCAACATTTGATGCTGTGGGCTTAGAAAATCCAAGATGGCCGAAAAGCCCACATTTGCGCCAGAATCCAGGAAAACGGCGCAGTTTTGCGCACACCAAAATGGTCACCTGACCTGCCACCCACCAGTGCGAGCGTGATGGGCCAGAAGTGCCATGAGTGAAACGTGGTGCGAAAGGAAAAACAGCAGTGCCTGTTAGCTCAAAAAGCGCTTTGAAATCACCTTTGCTTCTCTGAAATGCAAGCTAAAAATGCCTATTTTAAACATTGCAAGATATTCAAAAATCTCACTGAACACCAGCAGACATTTGGCAGAATGTAGTCTTGTGTGCATACAAAATCTGGAAAGATGAAGAGCCTAAAACAATGTTTATAACAAAACTGGCTGAGCTGTGGATGTCAGCAGCTGAAGTGAAATTGGACTTAAAGCCACTAAAATCAAAATGTTTAAAATAAATGAATGACCTACTTTGAGTGTCACATAGGTTGCAACTGTTTAAATGTCATAGTTTTGAACTTAGAATCAGCATTCTAGCTGCATGTGTAAAAATTGTAAGTTTGATTTGAATGAAGAAAAACTGGGAAAAAAAGGGACATTTGGCTAAAGCCTGGCTTGAAGAGATTGAATTCTGCCCGGCAACTACCCCTGACAGGAGTTGAAACTTGCCCAGCTGCTGTTCCCACCAAAAGGAGATCACACATCGCTGTTTGAATCAGGGGAGGAGCACCTAGAGCAGGGAAACAGAACAATGAGCTTTCCTTGGCTCAGGCAAATGTTAAATTAGGGGGGGTTGTAAATAGCTTCCTCTTGGAAGAAACTGGGAGGAGCAGTGCCTCTGTGAGCAACCTGAGTTGGAGGAAGTGGACAAACCAGAAATTCCACCATGTGCTTTGGGAAACCACACCCCTTTGGGCCAGAGCATGATTTCAAAAAGATGGATAATTCATAGTACAGACTTGTCAAAATTATATAATTAATATCATTATTCTTGTGATTTTTCTGTGCACATTTTAAGAGGTGTTAGGACTCTGGTATGTTCTGGGGGGTAGTAGCGGAAAATAAGGTATTACTCCGAATGTCTGTATGTTAAAAATCTGACACTTTATCATCTGATGCCCATATTCCTTGTGCATGTTTGTGTAAATTCTGGAAAAGTTTAGAGGTTGTGTTCTTGATGAAAAGGGCAGAATTCTGTCATAAGTGGACACAGCATCTTACAAAGACAGGGATCGGATGGTTTGGTGCTACAGAAAATATGTTAACTGGACATATAATATTAGAAAAATGGTACATAGATAAATATGTATTTGGATCAAAAATAGATTTGTATGCAAAGTGAAAAGGGGAGTGTTCTTTCTGTATGCTATAAAATTGATGCCTGATGACACTCCATTCCTTCCCCCAATCAAGGGAGAGAGGAGAGCTTGGCCAATGATAAGTTGTGAGGGGCAGGCTTAGTTATGCCCACGCACACACCCATTTTCAAAAGACATAAAAAGGAGTCACTAAGACCCAGGAAGGGACTTCACTTGCCCCTTTCTTGCGAAACGCTTTGCCGGACCAGACAATATCCAGAAGGACTATCTCCAGAACTTAGAATCCAGGCTTCAGAACTTGTAGCACAGAGGCATGAACCGCCAGCTGAATCCTTTTTCAGCAGGCCTCAAAATCTTTTGCAAATTATTCAAACAGCCAGGCTGAGCTGTTTGAGTCTGGCTAGAACCCTGTGCCAGTACCCAGAAAGCAGTGCTGTATCCAGAATCCACTTGATCCAGACCAGCAGAACTAGAGATCCAGACTGCTGTGTAGTGTCGAGTGCCAGACCAGACCAGCAGAGCGGAGCTGACCCAGAGAACTGTGACTTCAGAACCACCCGCCAGGAGTCCAGTCCAAACCTGACCAGACCTTGACGGCCTATTTCAAATTTATAGTGTGAGTACTCAGACAGAACTGTGCAAACCAATATCTTAGTTTAAAATAATCTGATTCAAACCATTTCCACCTATATAGAACTGCATCATAAAATTGTGTGTCCAAACTGTTGATCCAAAAATTTCCACAGCGCATCCGTCATTCTGAAACTTTAATTTTACTTCTGAAAATCAACCTCCACTAAATCGTCTGTATCTTTGGAACCGTATGTGCTAGGAATGAGATTTAACTTTAATTTTAAAGCTAAGAATCCAAGCTTTCCAACAAGCCATGAACTTTATATTCCTTATAGTTTTTCCGTAATCGTGCTCGACGCACGCAACTAAATTGCTGCAAATTATCATTTCGCTCAATTTCGTTTTCTGTCAAAATAGCTGCTTTTGCTTGCATCGCTGAAATTCGTTTTCAACCTGATAATCCCTCATTAATCACTGCTAGGGTTGACCTGAACCAATCTTAAGTAGCTATCACCTACCCTGAATCTCCTATCGGGAATTAAAATAATTTTTGCATATTTTTCCATTCTTTGCAAATCACATTTAAAGTATTTTGCCTGTGTTTTAAAATCATCCCTTTGATCTAAGCTTGCTAGGAGGGAACTGAACTACATTTGATTGTATTCCTGAGAACTGTGTGCTCTTCTTTCCATCTTTTTATATTGCATGGGGGGGTGAATTGCCAAAAGGGGAAAAGTGATTACATTGTCTTTTGTTGAAATCATATCAAGGTTATTCCTGTGTTGCATTCTGTTCCACCATTGCATTTCCTTGAATCCATAAAAGCATTCTCAGCTACCTTATCCTCTTGATACCAACTCCTAAGTAATTAAAGAAGCGTACAATTGTCATATTATCCATTGTTGATCACTGTCATATTCTTAAGTGTGACATCAAATATTAATTTATTATAAAAGTGTGATATATATACCTTGTTTATTTTTTCAATAAATCTCTTAATTCGCAAAACAAACTTACTTCTTGGCTCAGTGAGGTCAGGGGGATTCAAAGAGAGGGGTGTTATATAAGGGTTTATAATCCAGATTATAACTTGTCATACAAATATATAAATAAGGGCTTCCCTTGCGCATCCCAGACCAGGCATTGACATATTTGGAGTGCTTGATTGAAGTCATTAACAGAGTGGGGGCTCGAGCAGGGGTGACTCGATTAAATCTATCACTTGTGCAGCTTGATACAGTGTGCTAACTGATAGGATACATAAATCCTGTTGGATCACCACGCTGTATTACACTGTAAAACACTCCTCAAAGGAACGCTCTAAGGAAACGGTCTGTTTTGCAAAATAAAATACTAACTTCTGTAAGTCAGGAAGGAAATCAATTTCCAAAATGACGACACTGGTAGACATCAAAATAGCGAGAGAACACCTCTTACATAAGTTATTTGTGAGAGGTGAGTGGGCTCACCTTGACCAGGCGGTGTGGTTGCAGGCAATCGCACCCCAGATCACTGAAACAGGGTCAGATATATGGAGAGATCAGGGTCCATTACATGTGGCCCTGAGTGAACTATATATGGCCCCTAAAGCCAAAGATGAGCACGACAAGATTGTCAGGATAGCGGCATATTTATATTTATATATGGGAGCTATACAGGACAAATGTGCTGAAGGCCAAGATCTGGCGAATAGGCAACAGATGGCATTAGAGAAGGCCCGACCTGACCTGGTCTCTTCCGAGCAGAGGCTGCAGAGGAGCCAGGAGTCAGGAAATGATAGTAGGCAGTATATCATTAAAATAAAAGAGGATATGGTTATCCTGCAACAGGAAAAGTTTGACCAGGATAACAGATTTCTTGCCTTGCAGAAGGAGTACCAAGAAGGTTTGGACGCCCTACTGCAGAGCCAGAAAAAGCTGGAGCAACAACTGGACTTCAATAGGGCATGTGCAGAGCAGGTAGTCACCCTGCAAACCCACCTAGATAGGGAGAAGACAGAGAGCAATAAACTGATTCTGAAAGACCTGGATACCCAGACAGAATTTGAGGAAGAGCGACAGAAAGCTGGTGCCTTCCAAAGGCAAAGGGACGACCTGGCAGCACAGATGCATGCTCTTAGTCAGGAAAGGGACACCTTAGGCCAGGAAGTCTGCCAATTAAAAGAAAAAATTGAAGAAAGTCACCTGGCCCTCCATGGACTGGGTGACCTCCAAAAAGAGCATCAGAACTTGTTAGAGCACACCAGGAGGGTGGAAGATGCTCTGGCAAGAAAGGAACAGGTCAGTAGGGATGGGACTCAGGAGGTAACCCTCCTGCATCAAAGACTGGCCCAGTACTCCAGGACCAGCCAGGAGGCACAGAGAGAGAATGAGGCTCTCTGCCAGGACAATGATAGGCTCCAGCAACAGGTAGCCATGCAGGAGAGACTGATAGAGTCTAGTAAGGCTTTAACTGAGGAACTGAAAGCATGGGCTCTTGCATTGCAAAAGGGAGCAGGGGCTGATAGAGATGAGGTTTGCTGGGAAAGTGAAACACCTGAGCATAACCTCAGGAGCCCTAGTACCGGAGGCCTTCATCCCTCTCGGTCCCTGGACTCTGCCACCCCCATGACCCCTGGTGCACATGAGCCCAGGGCCACAGGAATGGCAGATTACTATCCAGCCAAAAGTATGGGGCTCATAGGCCAGTACCACCCAGGAATGGATGGGCGGGTATCCGGGTATGGGCACCTAAGTACAGTGCAATTTAGTGGGGAACCCCAGGAGAGTAGGCCCACTAAGGGCATCCTGAAAACCTCTGCCCAGTTAGGTCAGTGGGGGGGGTACCCATCAAATCCTGGCAGCAAGGAGGAATCTGAAGACTCCTCTGAGCGTCACAGGACACAGGAGACCAGGTCCCCACATTCTGCCAGCCATTCCCAGGCTCGCAGAATCCGGGAAAACCTGGACGATCAGACGGGCACCTCTGGGAGCAGTGCTTCTGAGTCAGAGGATGAATGGACCAGGGTTACCCGAACCAAAAAGGCCAATAAGGCAAAAATGTGCCTTGCTTAAGTTCCCCTTAAAACAGATTAAGGCAATAAGGAGTGTCAGCACCCCTTATCACAAGAACGCCAAGTATTCTGTTTGGGAACACTTGGAGCTTTACGAGCAAATGATGGAGACTTTCCATTTGAAGGACAGCAGTAGCTGCATTCAGTATGTCAAATGGACATTTTCCCCAGAATACTCCAGTTTCTGGAGGACCAAAACCATTCAAGATGGTCCACCTATATAGCGGCCATCTTGAAACATTTTTCTGTTCACCGGAATCCCCAAGAGGCCCGCAAGGCAGCCTACAATTTGCAATGTGGGGAGGATCAGGCCCCACAAGAATTTGTGCAGGAATTGAAGCGTGCCTTTGCGCAGACTACCAGAAGGGTGCGCACGGACAGCAAAGAATTTGTAAATACGTTTTTCCATGCCTTACCCAAATACACAATGACCCAGCTAGTGAGAGATTTTCACGAGAAACGATCACTAGACTGGGTCATTGAACAGGCCACCCGGATCTATGAGGTGCAGAAGCACATAGAAAATAAAAACAACGCCCAGAAAAGCCCCAAATCGACCAGCACCCCTGCTGCTGCCAAGGTGGCAGAGGTAAAGGTTGCCCCCATTTTAGATTTGGAGATGGGGGGGCCTAAAAACCTACCTACACCAAATAATTCTCAGCCCAGAAGGCCCTCGGGCCAGTCACAGACAGGGAGTCAAGGAGGTAGTCCCACAAATGGGGTCCCTCGCTCCCCTATGTAAGTCCCCGCTACAAGGGAAACAGACCCATCCTGGGGTATGTGTGGACTCCTCCAGCCCAAGGGGAGGGGGGTCCAACCAGGCACCCAACCCAGGGAACCTCCCTCCTAACTTCCCAGAGGAGGGAAGAATTTAACCAAACCCTGCCAGAACTTTTTTCCGAGGTATCCACCCAATTTCCAGCCCCAAAATCATCCATCCTTCTTTCCCCAATTCCCTGAGCCCAGACAACCTAACCCGGGAGAGGGGCGGCCAAGCGTGGAGGGGTACCCAAATCTTCCTAACCCAGGGTACTACCAGAGAAGGGATAGCTAGCCTTCCTGGGATCAGCCCAGGGGAGAAAATAGAACCCCGTATCAGCCTGAGCGGGTTTCACAGTTAGAGTGTCAGGTCCAAAATATGGCACGGGAGCTGGGTCACATACTGAGGGCTCAACAGAACCCTCAGATGAGCATGCTACCGCAGAATGCCCCAAACTCTGGGCCTGGTGCTCCAGTGCAATGACGGGGGCAGCACCCCGATAACCCACCGGTTACCAGGGAGGAGGCACAAGGGGAAGGGGGGTGAAAGCTTCCTTCCCCACTTGTAAATGTTATGTATATGCTTATTATAGGATGTATTGCATTCTCAATGTCTTCTATTACAATGTGTAGAATGTTATGCATCATGCTTAGCTTGGTGTGTCAGAGTATTCTTATTAGAACTTCCAGGCTGTTTGTTATGCCTCAAAGTTGTCAGTTGATGGAGGTTGCTGAACAGGTTGGGTGTCTTGTCTGTATCTCTTAATCTATGCTAATAAACCCACTTCAAGGAACTGTGCCGGTGTGGTTATTAGCACAACAATGGCGACGAGGATGGGATGGTGCTAACTGTACCCCAGGCACCCACCCTGACTTTCAAGACCCTTGACCAGCAGGCGAAAAGGCAGCATTTTCCTACCTTTGGGAGGCACCCAGCCACGTTGCCGCTCCCACACTGTGGAGAGGAATGGAGTGGCTTGCCAGCGAGCCTCTGCCCGCTGTGCCCTGGAGGACTGGAGAGGAGCGCTGGAAGGAGTCTCCGTAAAGCTTGGAAGGAGACTCTCGGAGGCGGCGTTCAGGCGAGGACTCAAGGCAGGCGTTGAGGCACTGAGGGAAGTTTCACCTGGTTTTCCCTCCCCAACGCCAGTGAGTCTCGCCTTTGCCCCCCCACGGGCCAGGAGCAACGCCAAGGCGCGCGTGGAGGAGGGAGCCTATGCGCGCGAGCGGACATACTAGCACAAGCTCTGCTTTCCCCTGTCTCCAGCAGCTGTAGTCCGCGCGGAGGAAAGGACCTCTGCGTGCATGTTATCACGCGACCGCGAGCTTGGCTCCCTCCCTCCCTCCGGCAGGAGCAGCTGTAGCGCATGCGGAGGAAAGGACCTCCGCACGCGAGTGATCACGTGAGCACTGCTCACTTCCAGTCCAGAAGTCCTTCGGTGCCGGGAGCTTTGGGGCGAGCTCGCGATGAAATTCGCTTGAGCGAGCCGAAGCAGCAACTCTTGCCTGTGGTCCTGAGGAGCGAAGGAAGAGCGTGTGACATCCTTACACGCACTGCAGGATCTACCCGCTGGTTATTACAGGTGAGAATAGCACTCACAAGTAGTACTGTTGGGCATCGTGAGTGAGAGGAGCTTGTGACTTCTTAAATGACTTTTGGTTAAAAGGTACATTTCCAGTGGGCAGTAAAGCATTCTTTGGAGTGAAGAGGAAAGAATGATGTTCTGAATGACATTGTGGTGAACAGTCCCTGTGGAGTCGCATTTTGTGGCATTTCTGGTGGCATTTTGGTAATTGATTCCTGATTCTCTATAAAGACACCAGGAAGCTAGTGAACTCACAGCCCCTGCTCAGCTAGGGAGGAGATGGCTTTATCGGGTGTACCGGGTCCGCAAGTATTTATGCCTACTCCAGGCCCACCCAGAATCAAGTGGGCCCCTTGGAAGAGGGATTCCTACATTATGTTAAAGCCACGTGTGGGAATGGTATGTCTATGGAACGTAAAGTTGCGATGTTGATGCACTTTCTTGGGTATGAGGGCCAAAGAATTTATGATACTCTTCCTGATGCTTCGGAGTTAGACTTAGAAGACGGAGCAATTGATCTTGATGTAGCACTGCACAAACTAGATAAACATTTTGAAGCCAAGATAAGCACGGTACTTGAGAGGTATCATTTTGGTATGAGGTATCAACATGAAGGGGAGTCAGTGGAAGATTATATCACTGCTTTAAGACATTTGTCTTTAAACTGTAAGTTTGGTGGGGGATTGGACGAACACATAAGAGACCAATTTATGATGCACTGTTCTAGCGTCAAAATACGTGAGGAAGTGTGGCTCAAAGATGACCCTAATTTGGAGGAAGTGATTGGTATAGCCAAAAGGATTGAGCACACGATGCAGTGTGTTGCGAAGTTGTCTGTGCCACAAAATCTAGCCAACCAACAGAAGTTCTGAAAGTGGGAGATAAAAAGAAGGACATTATGAAGGAAAAAAGGAAACATAAAGCAAAGCCAGCCAAGCAGTGTGGTTACAGTCAGAGCTAGGTGGTCTAAATGATCCGAACATTAAATGGCCCCAAAGTGACAACCTGCAAGGGGGTATCAAAAGAGATTCCGTTGTGGTAGTGCGCGACATCTGTCCAACGCTCCGGTATGTCCCGGGAGACGGACCAATTGCAGCATTTGCAAAAGATGGGGTCACTTTGAAAACTGTTGCAAAAATTATTGCATTGGTGGTGGGAAAGGGGTAATGTTGATTGATAATGATAATATTTAATCTGAAGAAGGAGATATTTCTAAGAATGAAATTGTAACTGTAAATATGGTTCAGTGTGCAGGTCAAGATGACTGTGAACATCCCTCTGCCTGTGTGGAGGTAAACGGCTATCAGGTAAAGATGTTGGCTGACTCATGTTCAAAAATCACCCTAATGTCCAAGTTAGTTTACGAAAATATAATTGGAGGATGGATGGGAGACTTGAGTCCCTCTGATAAGAATCCCGGGGGATACAATGGGAGTAAAATTGAGATATTGGGATGTTGTGATGCAAAATTTAAATTTAAGGGTAGGATGACTTATGGAAAGATTTATGTCACTGAAAAAGGGGAGACTTTGCTTGGATGGAGAGAGCAGAGGGGACTTGGTATCAAGCTCGATCCCAACAGCAGGGAACAAGTTCTCAATGTGGGCAGTAATGAAACCTCTGACAAAATTCCATGCAAAGGTCAAGATATTATTATCAATTATCCTGAAGTCTTTTGTAAAGGAGTGGGTTGTCTCAAAGGGATGTTACACAAGATAGTAGTGAAGGAGGGTAGTGTACCATTTGCGGCCAAACTAAGGCCTTTGCCATTATCCATGCGAGATGCTGTCCGTGAAGAATTGAGCAAATTGGAAAGAGATGGAATAATTGAACATGGTAAAGCCGTTGAATGGATTTCCCTGGTGGTAGTTGTGAAAAAGGCCAATGGTGTTCTAAGAGTTTGTATAGATTTAAGAGAACTTTATCGTTGCCTGGTCGTTGATAGACATCCCCTTCCCAATATGGGAGAGATGCTAAGTCGCATTGGGAATGCGAAATTCTTCACTAAATTAGACATGGCAAGTGCGTATCAACAGATAAATTTAGATGTTGAGTCCAGAAAACGTACTGCTTTTATTACTTACGAGGGAGTTTTCCAAAAACGACGGTTAATCTCTGCGTCCTCAGTATTTCAGAAGGTTATGGATAAGTTATTGAAGGGTGTAACTGGAGTGTGGTGTTTCCAGGATGATGTCCTAATCTGTGGTAACAGTGAGGAGGAATTGAGAAAGAGAGTTGAAACTGTCTTGGAAATTTTTAAAGCAAAGGGCATTACATTGAGGGGTGAAACGGTTGTCTTTTCAACACGGGTAGTAGAATATCTAGGCCTTGAAATTTCAGAGGATGGGTGAGGCCTAAAAGAGAGCATGTGGATGGTATTGTGAGAATGCAACCGCCTAAAAATAAAGCGGAATTAAGATCGTTCCTGGGAACAATTGAGTTCTACCATAAATTTGTGGAAAGTTATGCCGATAGTGTAACCACTTTGAGAGCTATTTTGAAGAAGGAGGCTGAATTTTTGTGTAGCGAGGAATGTGAGAAAGAGTTCAGTAGTATTAAACGAAAGATTAACATGTTGTCAGTTGATGGACTGACAACTTTGAGGCATAACAAACAGCCTGGAAGTTCTAATAAGAATGCTCTGACACACCAAGCTAAGCATGATGCATAACATTCTACACATTGAATGTTGTGCATCATGCTTAGCTTGGTGTGCCAGAGCATTCTTAATAGAACTTCCAGGCTATTTGTTATGCCTCAAAGTTGTCAGTTGATGGAGGTGAGCAAGAGTTCAGTAGTATTAAACGAAAGATTGACATGGCAAAGCCATTAGGCATGTTTGATACTAGAAGGAGAACCATTTTGGCTGTAGATGCTAGTGATACGGGTATTGGGGTGGTGTGTCGCAATTGAAAGCAGATGGAAACGAAGAAATTGTATTACATGCTTTTCGCATGTTGAAAGATGCGGAACTTAACTATTCTGTGTTGGAGAAAGAGGCTCTGGCATGTCACTGGGCATTATGGGAAGTAAGGTTTGAGTTGTCGGTAAAGGATGGGTTGGTCTACCGGTGGGATAAATTGGTTGTCCCGTATTGTCTGAGGGAAAGACTTGTAAAAACTGCACATCAGGGACATATAGGTGTGTACAAAACTAAAGAAATAATCAAAGCTGATTATTGGTCGTCAGGTATGGAGCGTGAAATTGAGAAGTTGGTTGGTGGATGTGCTGATTGTATCAAGTCTGGGAAGAATTTGATGGCTGTGACACAACCAATGGGGAAGGTACATGCACCCAGGGGAGTGTGGCAAGATGTAGCAATTGATATTTTGGAACCTGTTGATATGGGAATGGGGCGAGGGAGATTTATTCTTGCTTTAGTAGACACATTCTCAAGATGGACTGAATTTAAAATATTGAGAGATGTAACATGTCAGCAGGTTGTGGAATTTCTGTCTGGAATATTTGAAAGGGAAGGATTACCCAGGAGCGTACTCACGGATAATGGTCCACAATTTGCTGGGAGATTGTTTGAAGAGTATCTAGTGAAATGTGGTATAAAGCACAAAAGATCTGCTCTGTATTATCCACAGGGTAATGGAATGATTGAAAGGGTAAACCGGTCCATAATGGAGGCCATCAGAGGAGCAAATGCATGTGGTTATGATAAGAAAGTGGCAGTGAAAGAATGATTGTATGCCTTGCGGATGGCGCCATGTGCAGAAACTGGTACCTGTCCTTTCGAGCTTATGAGGGGTTGCAAAGGTAACACGATGTTGTCACCTGCCTGGCTAGGAAGAGCAAGAGAAACTGATATTGTTGTGGATGAGGTAAGAAGAAGGATGGACGACAGAAAGGATAAGCTGGTGAGAAGAATAAATGAGAGGTTTCCTAAAAAAAGAACAAAAGTTGTGGTGGGAGACCTCATTAGGATAAGGAGAGCCGTTATATCTAAAAAGGGAGAACCGCTGTATTCTGACCCAGTGTAAGCGATATTCAATCAACACTAAAGCTAAGTCAATGCCTAGTCTGGGATGCTGAGGGAAACCCCTTATTGATGTATTTTTATATCTAGTTCAGTACTCTGGATGACAACCCTTGTATAACACCCCCCTCTTAGAATCCTCCTGACCCCACTGAGCCAAGAAGTAGGTTTGTTTTGCAAATTAAAAGGTTTATTTGAAAAATTAAACAATATATATATATCACACTTTTATAATAAATTAATATCTGATAGTACACTTAGACATATGATGTTGATCAACAATGGGTAATCTGGCACTAGCACACTTCTTTACAATCAATGAGGAGTTAGTATAGGATGGATAAAGTAGCAAAAATACTTTTATGGTTTCAAGGGAAAAGCAATGAGGAATTAAATGCAGTACAGAAATACTTGATATGATTTTAGCAAAAGATAAGATAATCACTTTTTCTCTGGCAATTCACCCCCCTCCCCTATGCAATGTAAGAAATGGAAGGAGATGGAAAGAGGAGCACACAGTTCTCAGGAATGCAATCAAATACAATATGAAATTCAGTTCCCCCCCCAGCAAGCTTAGAGGAAACAGGTAGGAGTTTGAAACACAGGCCCAAAATGCTTTTTAAATGTGATGGCAATGGATGGGAAAATGTGCCAACTGATTTTAATTCCCTCTAGAGATTCAGGGTGAGTGGGAGATGCGTGTTGGTATTAGTTCAGGCTCACTTTAGCAATGCTCTATGAGTTATTACCAAGTTGCAACGGATTTTAACAAAAGAAAGAATGGAGCTGCTATTTTGACAAGTGGAGAAATTGAGCCAAAATCGCAAATCACGGTAAATTTTGCGAGTGCGTAAATCGTGATTGTGGAAAAAGTATAAGGAAGTCGGTTCTAGGCTTGTTGGAAAGCTTAGATTCTAAGCTTTCAGAGGAAAGTTAAATCTCGTTCCTAACCCAAACAGTTCCAGAAATACGGACGATTTAATAAGGTAGATTTTCGGATTTAAAGTAAAACTCAAAATGACAGGTGACAGCTTGCAGCTTCAGAATTGACAGGTGACAGTTGTGAAGCTTTACAAATGACAGATGACACGATTTCTAGGAGGCTGTTCTACTTAGGTTAAAATAGTTTGGGTTAGATTATTTTAACTAAGAGATTGGTTCTGCACAGTTCTGCTATGTACTCACAATATAAATTTGAACTAGGCCTCGTCACGGATCTGGTCAACACGTCTGGCTGCAGTTCTGTCTGCTCGGCGGGTCAATCAGGGACCGGTTCTGCTCACAGAGATCTGGGTCAGCTCTGCTCTGCTGGTCTAGCCTCTCTGGATTCTGGATGTAACACTGCTTTCTGGGTACTGCTACAGGTTCTTGCAAAAATTCTCGGCAAAACTTCAAACAGCTCGCCCGGCTGTTGAATAGTTTGGTTAGTTTTGAGGCCTGCTGAAGAGGATTCAGCTGGTGGATTCAGGCCTCTCTGCTATAAATTCTGGAGTTAATTTCTGCTACAGGTCCTTGTGATTGATGGATTTGAAGTCTGGATCTCTGGATGTGACGTCATCGGTCAGCATGCTCTGCAGCAAATGGAATTGAATGTCTCTACCTGTCCCAGCAGTCTCTTTTTATGTGTTTTGGAAAGTGGGTGTGCGCGTTGGTCATAACTAAACCTGCCCCTCTCACTTATCATTGGCCAATTCCTCCTCTCTCCCTTGATTGGGGGAAGGAAATGTGAGTCAGAGTGATGCTGTAGGTTTTATGGTCAGAGGAACCTCCCCTTGTCAGATTGCACACAGATCTATTTCTGACCCAAATACATATTTATCTATGTACCATTTTTCTAATATTATAGGTACAGTTAACATATTTTCTGTAGCACCAAACCATCCGATCCCTGTCTTTGTACGATGTTGTGTCCACTGATGACAGAATTCTCCCCTTTTCATCCAGATAACAACCTCTAAACCTTTCCAGATTTTACACAAATGTGCACCAGGGTATGGGTTACAGATGATAAAGTGTCAGATTTTTAACATGCATACATTTGGAGTGAGACCCTATTTTCCGCTAGCAACCCAATATAACATTTGCCTGAGTCCAGGACAGGCCTTTGTTCAACTTCCTGTAGTCCCCAGCTGCCACTCCCCTTTCAATCAACAGGGCCATGTGACATCAGGATGCAGCCAGGCCTGGCAGCCAGGCCTGGGAACACAGCTGTTGATCCAGTTTCAACTCCTGTCGGTGGTAGTTGTCAGGCAGAATCCAGTTTCATTAAGCCAGGTTTCAGCTAAATGTCACTTTTTGTTCCCAGTTTTCTACATTCAAATCAAACTGACAATTTTTACCTATACATTAAATAATTACTTCCTTCAAGTCATTTCAGAATATAGTTTTACATTGTATCCACCTCTTAGCAAGTCTTTCCTTGGTCTGGTTTTGTTTCATTTGTTCAGTTTTACACAAAAGTCTGGTGGTTTTAAAATGCCGGCTTTCTGATAGTGGTGAGTACTGGTAATGCAACCATTTTTGGGATTAAGAAAATGAATTCCCCACAGTTCTGAGTTGCTTTTTGGCAATCAGCATTGCCATTCCCAATGGTTTCAGGCTACTGTGTGTGTAGCCCAATGGTGGTCTTAGGCAGTGCCCTCCTGTGCTCACAACATAGGCAAAAATGGGTGGCAGCCCATGTTTTCCCTGTGCACTCTCTGGGAAGTTCTGGCCATCATGATGTTTTCCATGCCAGTACTGCACAGTTTTATGGTAGTGCTTGGATGCATGGGTAAAAACATCCCACACCAGTGCGGGTCACACAGGTTTATGAAAATGCAGTGAGACTGAAAAGTGGACAAGTGTGGAATTTGTCCCGAGTGGCGAGAATGAAAAAGTAGGAAATGTGTATATATAATGATGTTGGGTAGTCCAACATTCCACAGTGAGATGTCACTTAATTGGTATGTAAATATAGAATGTTGGGATAGTTCAACATTCTACAGTGAGATGTTACACTATTGTTCTAAAAGTATAGAATTTTGTTGTTTTTTTATTTTTTATTAAGGGAGGGGGATGTGTTATGTATATGCTTATTATAGGATGTATTGCATTCTCAATTTCTTCTATTACAATGTGTAGAATGTTATGCATCATGCTTAGCTTGGTGTGTCAGAGCATTCTTATTAGAACTTCCAAGCTGTTTGTTATGCCTAAAAGTTGTCAGTTGATGGAGGTTGCTGAACAGGTTGGGGGTCTTGTCTGTATCTCTTAATCTATGCTAATAAACCCACTTCAAGGAACTGTGTTGGTGTGGTTATTAGCACAACAGTAAACAGCCCCTGGAAACCCAGTAACCGGAAACAAAATCTCCTACCCCTGAAAGTCTGCCACCCAAGGAGCAGAGAGGAGGTAGGAGAAACAAAGGACCCAAACAGACCCATTTTGTGGAGGAGGTACAGGTCATCCAATTTGGGGGAGAGGGATCCTCAGAGATGGGGGAACTTCTCCCAAGGAAAAATGGGTCCCAAGGGATTCCAATCCAGACTGGGTAGATGTGGGGATTGAGCTGTTGCTGCCCATTATTCTATCCCAGAACCAACAATACCGAAAACCCCTGGTTCAAACCCATCCTGGTGACTGCCTCCAAAAGAGGAGGGGCGGCCGAGAACCGGAACCAGGGGAACCCAAAAGCGCATCCATAGACTGGGTAGATGTGGGGATTGAGCTGTCGCTGCCCATCATTCTATCCCAGAATCAACAACACCGAAAACCCCTGGTTCAAACCCATCCTGGTAACTGACTCCAAAAAGGGGGTGGGGGGGCGGCCCAGAACCGGAACAAGGGGAACCCAAAACCGCATCAATATCTAATTGCCAACTTTTTCTTTCAGATTCCCAAAACTCCCTGCTGAACTCTGCCCAAATCTCTTCTCTCTCAATGTCCAAAACCAGAAAATTAGCCCACCAGTTGTCCAAAAATATGCATTATCTGTGCCCCCTTGAGGAGAAGGAGGGAAGATACTATGCCCCGGTACAAGTACAGGGGCAGGGTACAATTATGGCACTGGTGGACACTGGATCCCAAGCTACTCTTCTGTCCAAAAGGGCCTTTGATGAACTAAATGCAGGAAGGGGGGAGAATTACCGTATTCCTCTCACCTCTCTTCCTGGACAACTTCAGAACTTTGACTTGAAGGAAATTCCTGTCGAGGGGACTGCAGATTTGGACATTAAAATTGAGCAACACAAGGTGAAACACACGGTCAAAGTAGTGACTCCAGAGGGCGCCCTTTGTTTACTAGGGAACGACCTCCTGAGAAGGTTGTCACCCCTAATGGATTGTGTAAACAAGGTCCTCTGGACCCAGAATAGCCGACCAATAAAATTAAAGCAGAGTGTCAACCATGTTAGTTTAAACGTCAAGTGCCACATGGTTGAACAAACATCTGACCAAGTAGAATTTCCCTTCCAGAACAACCAAATTCCAGACATGACAATAATAGCAGTAGGACAACAGACTGGTGATGGGGGGTCCTCTCTATTTCTGAAAATCAACCTTCCTTCCAGTTTAAGGTGGTATTCCACACTGGAAGGAAACACTCTGAAATTCTTTACAAATCCACAATCAGACATTCCCACTCCGATAGTCCAGAAAGATGTGAAATCAGCTCAGAGCCTGGCTGATATTCAGCAAAATGGAGAGCAGTTGTTCATCCCTGTTCAGTTAAATGATGGGAAGGACTCTGTTCTCACCCGAGTCTGTGTGAACAACGGTAAGAGCTTCATCAGCGAAGCCATGTTCCGCCAACTCCCAAAAGATCCAGCAATTCCCACATTCAAACTGCTAGACACATGGGAAATGGATCTGGAAACACGCAATTACAAACATCTCCTGCCAAGCAGGTGTATGCTCAAAATCTCCATTGCCAACAAGAGCATAGTCCATAATGGTAGGTTCGTGCGAGATGTCACTGCCGCCTTTTACTTAGGCAGTGACATTCTCAATCGCTTTGCCATTTGTTTGGAGCTAATAAACTTCAAAGCTTGGTCCCAATTAGCGGATAATCCCATGGGCTTTGATGATCCAGAAAAAGCATTTAGGTCAGCTCAATTGCTACCTTATGCAGTTGAAATTCAGGTTAAAGAGGAAGTAACCATCCCAGAAAGGACCCGACAATTCTCCCTGGAAGTGAAAGTTAAAAGAGGACAAAAATTGAAAAATCCTGATGCTTATATTCATCTAAATGCTTCTCTCCAACAGCAAGGGTTGGGGGTAAACCCAACACCATTAGTCAACATAGAACATGACACCATTCCAATAGAGGTGGATAACAGCGACTTAAAGAGTATCACTGTAGCCGCAGGCACCATTATTGGAATGGCGGTTGATGACCAACATTTCTCCATTGGTTTAGGAAATGAACTGTTAGGACCAATCACCAAGCACTGTTTTGACAGTGACAGTGATGACAATACAACACCAGACAGGATCTTTACCCGGCATGGGGGGAACTTCCTGGTGTACACTTCCTGCCCTTATGGTAAGGAAGATGTGACTTGTGACTTCAGGAGGGATGAGGCGATTTTCCAGGTCCATGAGGGCTGCCTTTCCCACCTGAAGCCTCCAGTCCAAATCAGCACTCTGACTAGGGACTTCTACACCCAGCAGGAGGAGGACGCTGAGATAGCAAAACCAGAAGTCTTTCCAGGCTTCAGGCAGATGGTAGAAGAGAGAGTCAACCGAGCTGATGCCTGTGTGACTCTGGAACAGAAGCAAAAGTTGAAACAAGTTTTCTTGGATTTTCAAGATCTCTTTGTGGTAGACTCATATGACTGTAGTCGCACCGACATCCACACAACAACAATTCCCACGGACCCTGGCATTACTCCAGTGTTTGTGAAGCAATATCGCTTGCCTCTCGCATCAATGGAGTCCCTTACTGAAATAATTAAGAACCTTGAGTCCTGGGGAATTATCCGTCCAGTACACACCACCTTCAATAATCCGGTGCTGGGAATATTGAAGCCAAACGGCCAGTGGAGACTCTGCGCCGACCTTAGGGAGCTCAACAAACGGGTCCATACTTCCCGATGGCCTCTTCCCTACATTGACCAAGGGCTGGCCCAGATCCAGGGGTCACAGGTATTCACTGCAATAGACCTGACCAATGGATACTGGACCGTGCCTGTCAGTAGGGAGGACCAATACAAACTGGCTTTTACCTTTGGGGGCAAGCAGTACACATGGACCAGAACTCCTTTCGGATACCTCAACTCCGGCAATGAGTTCAACATTTTCCTACACAAGGCCATGCCCGACTTTGGTGCGAGGGGTAACCTGGCTTATGTAGATGATGTCCGCATCAAAAGTTCAACTGTGGAGGAACATATATCGGAGATCCGTTATGTTCTGACCCAGTTGAGGGCCGCCGGAGCAAAACTTTCCTTTCTGAAAGCACAGTGGTGTAGAACCCGTGTTAATTTCTTGGGGCATGAGATTACTCCTCAGGGTCTCTGTCCCCAGGAAAAGAAAGTGGAAGCACTCCAGAAACTGAAAGACCCCACAACGCTGCGGGAACTAAGGAGCCTCCTTGGACTGACTAATTACAGCAGAAAGTTCATTGAGGGCTACGCAGAGATCACCAGACCCCTGATTCATCTCTTAAAGAGGGGTCAAGTGGGAATGGGGTCCAGAACAATCCGAGGCAGTTAGACAGCTCAAAAGAAGCCTCTCACAAGCGCCCTGCCTAGCTTACCCTGTCAGAAACAAGGAGTTTTTCTTGGAGACAGGGATCTCTAATACATGCTTGACTGCAGTATTATATCAAAAGCATGACAAGGTCAATAAAGTAATCTTCTATGCAAGTAAAACTTTATCCTCTGTGGAGGAAAAATTCAATGATTGTGAGAAGGCACTCCTGGCAACGGTGTGGCCATTGAAGAATTACCGCCCGTTTATCCAGGGGGAAAACATCATAGTGGAGACTCCACACCAGCCTCTGCAATATCTCCAAAGTGACAGAATCCGGGCCGGAAATGTGAGTAATTCCCAAATTACTTCCTGGATTCTGTCAATGCAAGGCTTTCCTGTGGAGGTCAGATATGGCCAAAACAAGAAGAGTCCCCTCGCGCAAGGTCTGGCTGACTTGCATGATTGTGCCAGAGAAAACTGTCTCGAGGACGAAAGTCTAAAAATCAAGGACAACATGGAGGCATACCTTAATTCCCCACACAAAGTCTTTGAAGAAGATAAGTGTGAGGGAATGCCCACTGTCTATGTGGATAGATGCTCTTACCATGTTGATAACAACAGGGAAAAAGAACTTGTGGCCGGCGTAGGGAATGCATGGGTGAATGAGACCCCAGAACCCTCCGCTGGATACAAAATTGGTCCCTGAAGTAGTCAGGTGGCAGAATTGATGGCTGTGTATCAAGCCATCCTCACTGCTGTCCAACATCAACTCCACGAACTGGTCATAATCACTGATTCAGATTATGTACGGAACGGGTTCGTGGAGCACCTGGTTAATTGGAAAACCAAAGGCATGTTATGTGCTAATAACAAACCCTTGAATCATGGGAAGTTAATTCAAAACATTGATGATCTGGTCACTGTGAATGGGATGACCATCTACTGGAAAAAGATGAAGGGTCATTCCAAAGTAGAAGGACCAGACAAAACTGGAAATGACTTAGCTGATCAGCTGGTCAAAACCGGGGCCATCCAAGGGGATCTAATAGAGATTGAGTCCCTGTTGGCGGAGATCCAGGTCACTGCTATCACTAGGTCCCAGACGAATACTCACAATGATCTTTCAACTGCACAATGGAGTAAGGAGACCCCAGATGCTGATTTGATTACGGGTCAGAAGGGGGCTCCAATAATTGGTAAGTTTTACCAACACATTGAGGACCCTGAGAACTTTCCCCTGACGGATAGGGATTACATTGGGAAAGAGGACCTTAGAGTGTTGATGAAATGTCCAAAAATGTTCCGAATCCAAGACGGTTTGTGGGTAAGGAAATCCCAAGCTGGCCATGATCAGTGGGTGGTCCCTACCTCATTCCAAAGCCTGATGTTGAGTCAAGCCCATGATGCGTCCACCGCCGGTCATAGCGGCTTTCTCACAACACTTGAGATCTTAAGAGAGGTTGCATGCTGGCCACACATGGGACAGGACCTCGACCAATACTATAGGGGTGTCTTGTGTGTGCACAATTTCAGCCAACATCCCTCACACACCGTGCGCCTCTCCAAAAGAGGAGGATGATACTGCCATGGTCAGATTTGCAAGTCGACTACATAGGGCCCGTGATTTTCTCCTCTAGGGGAAATAAGTACATGTTGACAGTGACATGCTTATTTACTAAATGGGTGGAATGTCTCCCGGCCACAAACTGCAAGGCAGAAACAGCAGCTGCCCTGATGATCAACCACATCTTTTTATGTTTTGGTCTACCCCAAAGGATTGAGTCAGACAGAGGTAGCCATTTTACCAGCAAAGTAATGACTAAGATGTGGGAGATACTGTGGGTTAAAAGGAAGCTACATATTGCTTACCGGCCAGCCTCTTCTGGAGCAGTAGAGAGATACAACAGAACCATTGTGAGCATCTTAAAAAAGTTTGTGGCAGATTCTGGGCCAAGTTGGGATATCCGATTACCTCTGGTCCTAATGACCATCAGATCTACCCCTTCACCTGCAATTTAAATGTCACCATTTGAGCTAATGACTGGACGCAAGATGGTGCTTCCCCAGCATTTGCTCTACAGGACCCAAGAGCAGACATTGATAAATGCCTCCACAACTCATGAGTATGTGGAGAATTTAAGGAAACACCTTCAACATGCTTTTGCCTATGCTCAGCGGAATCTAGAAATATCAGCTGATAGCATGAAGACCTATTACAATTTGAAAACTACCAGGAAAGAATACAATGTGGGAGACCAGGTCTATCTATACAATTTCCAAAGGAACCAGGCCAAACAGCGAAAATGTTTGAATACATGGAAGGGACCTTTTGAAATTGTAGACAAGATCTCCCCAGTCGCTTACAAGATCTGCATCCCCAAAGGTAGTTTGGCGGAAGGGGAAGACAAGTGGGTCCATATTAATCAGCTAAAGTGCTGCCATCCCAGGCACACTCTGCAACAACTTTGAGGAACCCTCTGGAATCCCAGAGGGGGCCGCCCCAGATTAATAAAAACTACAACCCTAAAATATTCCACATATCAAAAATATAGTAACATAATGCCAATGTCTCCTGATTATATCTTGTTTTTTAAAATAAGAATGTAAATGTCTCTTGATTTATAAAATGTATATGTCGCCCCACTATATCAATAGTGGGAGAGAAATGTATACGAATAGGTATTGCCGCTTTTCTTTGTCATCCTAGGAGAGATGAAACCATGGAGACTGACCAAGGAGGACGACCCGGGGACCGAGAGCAAAGATCCGAGGGGCCCGGGGTACCGCCCAATACTCCCATCAGGACCGGCAAGGAGAACTGATCCATCGACCCTGATGAAGGAAAAATGCTGAACTGTGCCATCTGCGGAATCGGAAGAAGATGATGCAGACATACCAGCACGTGGATCAAAACATCCTGTGCACCCGACTCCCCCTCGACTTGAAATCAAAGTCCAGTTGGGCGGGGGGGCTTGTTGGGTGTCTTGACCCACGTTCAAGTTATTATGCTGCAACATTTGGTGCTGTGGGCTTAGAAAATCCAAGATGGCCGAAAAGCCCACAGTTGCGCCAGAATCCAGGAAAAACGCACAGTTTTGCGCACACCAAAATGGTCGCCTGACCTGCCACCCACCAGTGCGAGCGTGATGGGCCAGAAGCGCCATGAGTGAAATGTGGTGCCAAAGGAAAAACAGCAGTGCCTGTTAGCTCAAAAAAGCGCTTTGAAATAACCTTTATTTCTCTGAAATGCAAGCTAAAAATGCCTATTTTAAACATTGCAAGATATTCTGAACACCAGCAGACATTTGGCAGAATGTAGTCTTGTGTGCATACAAAATTTGGAAAGATGAAGAGCCTAAAACAATGTTTATAACAAAACTGACTGGGCTGTGGATGTCAGCAGCTGAAGTGAAATTGGACTTAAAGCCACTAAAATCGATGTTTAAAATAAATGAGTGACCTACTTTGAGTGTCACATAGGTTGCAACTGTTTAAATGTCATAGTTTTGAACTTAGAATCAGCGTTCTAGCTGCATGTGTAAAAATTGTAAGTTTGATTTGAATGAAGAAAAACTTGGAACAAAAGGGACATTTGGCTGAAGCCTGGCTTGAAGAGATTGAATTCTGCCCGGCAACTACCCCCGACAGGAGTTGAAACTTGCCCAGCCACTGCATTCGCAGGCCTTGCTGCCTTCTGCTGTTCCCACCAAAAGGAGTTTACACCTCTCTGGTTGAATCAGGGGAGGAGCACCTGGGAGCAGGGAAACAGAACAATGAGCTTTCGTTAGCTCAGGCAAATGCTAAATTAGGGGGGGTTGTAAATAGCTTCCTCTTGGAAGAAACTGGGAGGAGCAGTGCCTCTGTGAGCAACCTGAGTTGGAGGAAGTGGACAAACCGGAAATTCCACCATGTGCTTTGGGAAACCACACCCCTCTGGGCCAGAGCATAATTTTAAAAAGATGGATAATTCATTGTACAGACTTATCAAAATTATATAATTAATATAATTATTCTTGTGATTTTTCTGTGCACATTTTGAGAGGTGTTAGGACTCTGTGGTATGTTCTGGTGGTAGTAGCGGTAAATAAGTTATTACTCCGAATGTCTGTATGTTAAAAATCTGACACTTTATCATCTGATGCCCATATTCCTTGTGCATGTTTGTGTAAATTCTAGAAATGTTTAGAGGTTGTGTTCTTGATGAAAAGGGCAGAATTCTGTCATAAGTGGACACGACATCTTACAAAGTCAGGGATCGGATGGTTTGGTGCTACAGAAAATATGTTAACTGGACATATAATATTAGAAAAATGGTACATAGATAAATATATGTATTTGGATCAAAAATAGATTTGTGTGCAAAGTGACAAGGGGAGTGTTCTTTCTGTATGACATAAAATCGATGCCTGATGACACTCCATTCCTTCCCCCAATCAAGGGAGAGAGGAGAGCTTGGCCAATGATAAGTTGTGAGGGGCAGGCTTAGTTATGCCCACGCACACACCCATTTTCAAAAGACATAAAAAGGAGTCACTAAGACCCAGGAAGGGACTTCACTTGCCCCTTTCTTGCGAAGCGCTTTGCCGGACCAGACAATATCTAGAAGGACCATCTCCAGAACTTAGAATCCAGACTTCAGAACTTGTAGCAGAGAGGCCTGAACCACCAGCTGAATCCTTTTTCAGCAGGCCTCAAAATCTTTTGCAAATTATTCAAACAGCTGGGGTGAGCTGTTTGGTTCTGGCTAGAACCCTGTCCCAGTACCCAGAAAGCAGTGCTGTATCCAGAATCCACTTGATACAGACCAGCAGAACCTGAGATCCAGACTGCCGTGCAGTGCTGAGTGCCAGACCAGACCAGCAGAGAAGAGCTGACCCTGAGAGCTGTGACTTCAGAACCACCCGCCAGGAGTCCAGTCCAAACCTGACCAGACCTTAATGGCCTATTTCAAATTTATAGTGTGAGTACTCAGCCAGAACTGTGCAAACCAATCTCTTAGTTTAAAATAATCTAATTCAAACCATTTCCACCTATCTAGAACTGCATCATAGAATTGTGTGTCCATCCTGTTGATCCAAAACCTTCCCGAGCGCATCTGTCATTCTGAAACTTTAATTTTACTTCTGAAAATCTACCTCCACTAAATCGTCTGTATCTTTGGAACCGTATGTGCTAGGAATGAGATTTAACTTTAATTTTGAAGCTAAGACTTTCTATTCCTTATAGTTTTTCCGTAATCGCGCTCGACGCACGCGACTAAATTGCAGCGAATTGTCATTTTGCTCAATTGCGTTTTCTATCAAAATAGCTGCTTTTGCTTGCATTGCTGAAATTCATTTTCAACCTGATAATCCCTCATTAATCACTGATAGGGTTGACCTGAACCAATCTTAAGTAGCTATCACCTACCCTGAATCTCCTATCGGGAATTAAAATCATTTTTACATATTTTTCCATTCTTTGCAAATCACATTTAAAGTATTTTGCCTGTGTTTTAAAATCATCCCTTTGATCTAAGCTTGCTAGGGGGGAACTGAACTACATTTGATTGTATTCCTGAGAACTGTGTACTCTCCTTTCCATTTTTTTATATTGCATAAGGGGGGGGGTGAAAAGTGATTACATTGTCTTTTGTTGAAATCATATCAAGGTTATTCCTGTGTTGCATTCTGTCCCACCATTTCATTTCCTTGAATCCATAAAAGCATTCTCAGCTACCTTATCCTCTCGATACCAACTCCTAAGTAATTAAAGAAGCATACAATTGTAATATTATCCATTGTTGATCACTGTCATATTCTTAAGTGTGATATCAAATATTAATTTATTATAAAAGTGTGATATATATATCGTGTTTAATTTTTCAATACATTTGTTAATTCGCAAAACAAACCTACTTCTTGGCTCAGTGAGGTCAGGGGGATTCAAAGAGAGGGGTGTTATATAAGGCTTTATCATCCAGATTATAACTTGTCATAAAAATATATAAATAAGGGCTTCCCTTGCGCATCCCAGACCAGGCATTGACTTAGTTGAAGTGCTTGATTGAAGTCATTAACAGTAAGGACTGAGGAAATTGACGAGCAGGAATAGGACTTTCCAAAAACAGCACCTCTTTACCCTGGAGATGGCAGATTTTCTGGACCATACACTGTTGTCTATGCAACTCCTACAGCAGTTAACCTAAAGAATCGCTGAGGGTAGGTCCATAGCACTGAATCGCATAGGGACAAGAGCACTGGCTACTCCGGAGAAGAGGGGCAGAGCGCAACATGATGGGAAGTATACACCAACTTTCATTGACTTTTTTCAGCAATAAAGTTCTATAGACGTTGAACTAATGAGGATGGATAAAGCAAGGTGCAGAGCTGTGTTCTTAATAACAGATGGCACAAGATATATGCTTTCTAGAGTGTGGTTATATTAATATGCATACATTTGGACTAGTATTAGTGTTATGATTTTTTAGAGAAAAGGGTGATTTACATGCAAATGTGGCAGGAGTGAAAAGGGGGCAAATGAAATTTGCTAAATGAACAGGGATTTCATCATGACACTGAACAAGGGCAGGGAATATCATCAGGGAACAGATAGTACAATTAAATGTTGCGGGTGAGAAGAGAAAGATCAAACGGCACATGTTACGTTTGTTCTCTCATCCCACACATAACAGGGGCACCCAAGCTTTTTCTGCAAAAGACTGTACCATATGAGGAGGCAGGGTGCTTCATGCACCTGTCCCTATGTAAAACAAGGGGTCTCTTTCAAGGAACAAGTATCTCTGTCCAAGGGGTGGATGAAGGGGACGAGGTATACAGTGATAATTATCTGAAGATGGACAGTATAGTGAAAAATAAAGAAACAAAACAGATGGCAGTAGAATTTAGAACAAAGGGCTCTAAAAGGGGGAGCAGATAATAAGTGAACACAAACAACTAAAGTGCATAGAATAGGGAGAGCACAGTATTCCCTGGTGTCACACAAGAACATTGATGAGAGTCAAAGGAGCAGTGTGGTACGGTGGCAAATGGGACGGGGGAATTATGCAATGTCGTGCTGAAGGGATTGTGAGGTTTGATCAACATGTGGTAGCCAAAGTAAAGGAAATCAGCAAGGCAGTGTGGGGAAAATATGTACATGCATTAATGTGGATATGCAAAACTCATCAACCAGTTGACATTAGGAGCTTTACACAATTCCCATTGTGTTTCAGGTCCAGTTGGTATATCATTTTGTGTACTATTACCGGCTGTGCCAAGGTAATGAGGAGCGTGGCACTGAGGCAGGAGACAGCTGTGATAATGGACCTGTGGTGGGCATGTGGATTGAAGGCCTATGCTGAGCTTCCTCCTGATTGAAGTGGGTTTTGTGCAATCATCACTTCTAGACAGCACTGTCCTGGTGGTGTCCCGAAACCGCAGCAACATGGAGCCCTTCATAAAGGATCGATATTGTGCTGAAGGAAAGGGGGGTGCATCAAATCAAGGTGAAAACACGCTGAATAGAAAAAGACGATTGAATAATAACTTGTCGGAAGAAAAGTGCTGGAAATGTGGCCACCAGCCTATCTGAGTTCCGACTTGTATGATATGACCCAACTAAAAAGGGTGTGGATACCCATAACAACAGTAGCTGAATTGGGACTGACGGGGGAGGAAGAGTTACTTATTGATAGATCAATGAAAGGGGGGAATTTTGTAGGGGGGATGCAAGTTCTGCATCGAAAAAAGGTGCACACTTATCAGCTGTTGGAGTAGCCCACGAAAAGGGGAGGGCGCTATAGTGATGGATGCATAGGGGGATGCATCAGGCTGGAAAAAGCCCCTATTTGATGGTGTTCTAACTAAATAATTTACAAATAATGTGGCTTGAACTGCAGGTAAGTATGTGGGACATAACATTAGATTTAGGCAACGCAAATAGGCCTGCATGTTCACGTTGACTAGAAAATAAAAGTGCACTTTTATTAATTTGTCTAGCAGTGGTAGAAGAGTGACAGCAAATTGAAAACGACATGTTCCCAGGCTATTGCGGAAATAAATAAACAACTCTTGATACATTCGCGGTAGGAAAACAAAGCTCATGAATTCTAGGGGAAGGTAGCGATTGTACAACCATTTTATAATTCAGCATATTAGTTCTGGAAATTGGTCTACTGACAGTTTCAAAATACCCCATGGTGGTTTCAAATTGCCCATCAGCACATCTCAGCCTGGGATGTGGCTCAAAGAGTTCCTAGGCTGCAACATTAATTCCATAACTTGTTACCAGTTCAAGGCTCATGCAGTGTCCTGATCTATTATGCTTTCATGGAAACTTGTGGGGTTGTCCGGCGGCAGATAATAAAGTTCTGTTAGTCATCTCTAATGTTTCAATGTTTTGGCACTATGATGTGGGAACCGTGGGTTGGAATGTAATGTCACAGCGGCGGTCGAGGGTGGATCCAAACATTTCTGGATAATGTATGTCCCGCTCTTGGGGAATAACATAGCTTCTAATCTTTAGTACCTGCATTAGCCTTGGGAGCGCCAGTATCCTGTGGTGTTTTTTCATTAGTGCCATAATGGGTTCTATGCGCACGCTCCATCTTGTGCTTGCCCCTTTATCCACATCTTCTACTAAGTTCCTATCATCCATATCAGAAACTCCCGGAATTATTAACCAAGATGGGTTACATACTGCCTTTAGTATCATAATTACTGGTCCCCTATCCAATCTGTGTGCACCCAAAGTTTTGCATGTGGAGCGAAGTGCGCTAAATAGTTCCATCGGGCTAGCCCCTCCATACCATGGCATTTCTTTTAGGAGTGCTAACATTTTCATAATGTCCTGTGGCCTGCCTTGGTGGAGTTCCTGTGACTCCTGTGTACCCTCAGCTCTTTTCAGGTCCTGTTCGATTCGTAGCCCTATTTCCCTGTCATTGCACGCAATTTTGTGCACAACATCCCATTTACCTATAGCCTTTTTCACCCTATCCCACACTACCTTCGTCATATTATTGTAGTTTATATTATCCAATTCTAAGTCAACCCGTAATTCCTCCACCGTTGGTGTATCATCCACTTCTGTTTTTGTGAAATGTCCCCCAGTTGGCAGTGATATTGGTGCCATTTGAACTGCTTTGTTATATGGGGTGAGGGACTTACATATTCCTCCGGTTGCATAGTTTTTACAGGCAACACCGGAGAGGTCTAATCATCTTTGTCTGGGTGCTGTTGTTTGTATACCTCAAATGCATTTTTGTGCATCTCTAGCTCCTCTTGGCAATCAGTAAGCTGCTGTCTAATATCTTCACACTCTTGTACCTTTAGCACAATAGTAGACGACATCTGCATACAGTGAGTATTTGCCATTTTCCGTGCGTACGTGAGGTCATCTCTCATGTCGCACAGCAGTACATTTTGTCATGTAACCTCATCATTTTCCCCTTTAGTAATGCAATACATCTTCCAGAGACATGTCACAATGACATGTGTCTTATTTTTGCAATATTATGTCTTGCCTGTGGTGTACAGTAACTCATCAATTAAATCTTCCACTGTTTTTGGAGGCCTGTCAATATTCGACCACATGCATATCCCCTTTTTTTTCTTAAAAAGTCCTAAATAACCTCTTTAGCCTCCTCTTCCCGCCTGGTCAGTGGACTGGCGTCCGCCATCTGTCTTATTTTTCTGTCCCTATTTGACCCTACCGCAGTGCAAGCTTCCGACCCTGCACAGTGCTTGATGTCAATACAGCTTCGACCCTGCATCTGTAGTGTGCTCTGACTGTACCACAAGCCCTACATTAACGTGCTCTGATTAAAACTGCGGCTCTGTTGCTGCCCTTTGACCCTGTACCAACAAAAAATAGTACTCTGAGGCAACTGAACCTACCAGACAGACAGTTGGCGGTACCTCTACGTATGTCTCAGAGACCCCAGGCCTCCGAAGTCAGTCTCCCTTGCAAAAATAATTAATCAATTTTCAGTGCTCCTTTGCACAAAAAATCAAATTTAAAAAAAAATTACAAATACATTGGTACACGAAAAACACTCTTTTCACTTACCGTATTTGATGTTGCCTCCGCGACTGTGCCAGTGATAAGCGAGAAAGAGAGCTCCCGGGTTTCAGCACCAAATGTTACGATCGTCCATCCTGCTCGCTCCTGTAATCGCCCTGCTTCACTGCACACTCAGCAACACTCTGAAATAATAACACGGGAGACCAGAGGTAGAAGGGTATTTGCATAGAATGAAAGCATGTATCCAAACCGCCTGGGTGGACTGCTTTGCTCCCCCAGGCCAGCAACATCCTTATATACAGTTTAGGTGGCACTTCCATTCCTAAACAACATTACTTATGTCAAAGGGGATGCCTGCGGCCTGCATCTGGGCCCATGTATGGAGTGTAGCAATCAGAACACAAGCGATACAAGTGTTCAAGTTCTTATAATGGCCTGTTTCCGAGCACAGGGCAATGTGGCCTTGGGTTCTGGTTACAGCTTGTTAGGTCCTGTTCGCTCTGTGTACATTCTCTCAGAAATGAAATGGGTTTCCATCCATGGAGGCATGACGGTCACGCATTCCACAGTCACAGTGACCTTGCCGGTGCCAGATCCCATCTCCTTCTATGCAGGTGCCTCAGAGAAAATAGAAAAAACACATAATTAGATCATGTAACACAGGAAAACAGAAAAAAGTTGAAAATACATTTCATATCTGTAACTATTAATGTTATGTTATGTTCAAGGTTTTTATACCACGCACTATCATCACCTGCATGGTCCCCTGGCACTCTAGCGTATCTGTAATGCAAAAGTGTAATGGGGCGGAGGTTAGTGCGACTGAGCGGGAAAAAAGCGCAAGAGAGCTATGATGTGCTGTTGGCAGTTTCAGTTCGGTTTACACCGGTGCTGAGGTTAGCTGTGTTTTTCGGTTAGTAGCCGTCACATGCTGTTGTTGTGCGGGGCTATGGCCCTGATTGATGGAATTTTTGCACAATAAATTGGGACACTGTGCACCATAGTGCGTACAAAACCCTGTTTGTCGATTGATGGAATCGACTCCGTTGGACTTTTTTGGACTCTGCAGTGATTTTGTGCAGGACTGACAGGTCTCTGCGAGCGGCCAAGTACCTTGCGCAAGACACCTCGCATAGCATGGGCATGGACTGCGCAGAGGCCGGAAGACCAAAGGAAAATGTGGTCATTACGAGGGACAAACTGCTGGCAGTTCATCGCACGCCCGCAAATGTGCATAACCAAACATATTCATGGATCTGTCTCTCGTTAAGGAAATGGCTACACAAAGCACTCGATCTATCCGCTACCCGAAGGCAGGTGTACAGACACTTGCGCATAGAAATCACTGCACAGATGTAAGATCGGATGTTGGATTTAGGAGTGTGTGCATGCTGTTGGGGTGCCGATCAGACTTGGGGTTGCGTGTAAGCAGTGTAGCGGGGTGCAGAAATGGTTTACTGGGGTTCGTACACATATTTAGCAGGAATTGTTACATTTTAAAATTCATTTTATGTATGTTGATGGGGTGCCAGGAATACATTTGAGGGACACTACTCAGTGTCACTGGGGTGCTGGCTTGGTTGCGGGCGACCCCAAGGCAAGATTACAGGGGTGCACGAGTTTGAGCCCGAGGACAGCACACAGGTAGTTATTAGTGGCTATATCTGCTCTGCGGTGGGGCGTTTGAGTGGCGTTCTGGCCACGACTTGCACATAGGCTTACTTTGCAGGGACAAATCCATGAATACGCCGAGCGGGCAGAAAAAAGTGTGCGTGCAGGCTCGTGCTGAGTCATTCTCGGCGCGCAGGCTTTGCAGGATCTATGCACACTTTTCCATGATTCGGCCCTATGTGTGGTTTGTTTTGTTGTTGCGGTCAACACAGAAAGGCGTAAATTATGTATAGTCTCGAGACATAGGACCAGATTTACAAAGCACTTTACAATGGGATTGCTCCATTGTAAAACATGTTTGTAAATCAGGCCCGACCATGTTTAATGGATTCCATGCAATCAAACGTAATGTATTGCATCTGTTGACATGTTAACAGTCGTAATCCATATCATGCATGGAACAGAGCAAACAATGGATAGTGCATCGGTGGCCAGACGATTTATGAATTTTAGATCAATGATTTGTTTTCATGCTGGTAATGAGGCCCAATGAATTCTATTTAATTAATCTGCATGCCCTTGTTTTAAAACACCGGTGCTAAAGGTCTTTTCACATGTTTTGATGGGAGGAATTTTTAAATCAGAGCTGTTCAACGAATTGCAGGTGGTCTTCTTGCCACCCTAATTAATATAAAACACGGTCCATAGAGCAAGAACCGCTTTCACCTCCTGCTTAAAGAAGATTCATAGAGGCGAAATGGGGGCACGTTATTGAACATGCCTCATGATAATCTGAAACGCTTATGCAGCGTGTCCACATTCGTGAAATAGCTGAAAAATCATTAAGGAATGCTCCTGGTAAACAGTCACAGTTAGAGGGGCTTACTAGCGGTTCTGCTCTTCGTCAACCTGGACCTTCTCAATATATCATGTTTACTGTATTTTCTTTGAACTGTCAGCTTGTAACAGAAGGCCGCTCGTGCCTGGGAAGATAGCAGGCCTCTTTGCCACCAGACATCTTCCAGCTGCTTCCGGAATAAACATTAGCTGCAAATAAAAATGGTTTCCCTGAGCTGTACCTTAGAGTTATGGAAACGACTTGCTCGTGTAAACACCAGCTGGGGACAAATGTTCTAAACAGTTGTGTTGTAATTTAATATCTTAATGGAGGTCAACGCTATCGCTTAGGTCGGTTTTCGATCATAAATCAGCTTTTTATGATTTCTCCAAAGGTTAACTTCACCACATCACGAATTGATGTAAAATTCGAAGTGCGCTGTTGCATGTTCGCTATAAAGATGTTGTTTGCACAAATATTGCCGTCAAATGAGCAGAGCGCTTTCCCCCCAGAGAATTTGAATCTGGCGCACACAGGGATATAATTAATGGAAAATGTCGCTGCTATACATATAGGTTCTGATCTACGTTAAAATAGCGAGGAAAGAAAACCTGAGGCCGAACAACAGATTATTTAGCTCGAATCCTGAATTTTCTTTTTCGTTTTTTATCCCCTTTAAAAAAAGAAATATGCCGGGATCCGCTCACACCTGCCCACCATTTTTGTATTCTCTTATCCAACGTTCTATCTATTTGTTATCCAAAAGGTACGAATATCCTGCACAAATTCGGCCAAAAAACCTCGGTTTTTCTGTATCGTTTTTTTTTTTTCATTCGTCGTTTTGGGGGATTGCCATTGGTTCAGAAAGGCACAGATGCAGCATAATGAAAAGCTACAAAGATGTTTTCAACAATAGTCCAGCACAGACGTCTGCAACCTGTGACTCTCCAAATGTTTTTAAATGTGACATTCATGATCCCTCACGATTGCATTTGATAATTAGGGCTGATGGGAGCTGTAGTGCCAAACCTATAGACAGCCAAATGTGGCAGACCCTTGGTCTTGAGCTCACATGTTTCTTCTGCAATACAAACCAATGACTTTAACAACAAAACCTATACAGACAAGGTATACAGAATTATGGAACCCAACTACACAATAAAACTAAATTAAAAGTTGCATGCATGTTTGGTGAGATATGAAGCACAACACCAAAAGCTAGGTTCTTTATACAGGTACAGAACTGAAGTGACTTATTGTGCTTTTTGAAGTGTGCTATCCTGCATATTATATAAACAGAAAAGTACACACAATGACTATTTTAAATTAACTATGAAATGCAATTTATTTCAGTGGGATATTTTACTTGAACTAGCTTTTACACATTCCTCAAATTGGGATGTGGTATCATTGTTCGTGGGTACAGGAAACATTCCTCAATGAGGAGGGGGATGGGCCTCAGGTGAATAGAATGGATTGCAGGTATGGGAGAAGGATTTTTTGGGTGGGTGGGCATTAGGTGAGTATCAAGCCAGTGCCTTGGATTAACCCTATGTTAAGAGTGGGGATGGCATTAGATGAAAAATAGAGGCAGGCATAGGGCAATGGATGGGGATGGTGATCTGCCCCGAGTGGCTTTTCGGTTGCAGACAGGGCTTATGGGATAGTTCTCAGGAGAGTCTTCTCTTCAGTTGAGTGGAGCGACTTAAACGCCTGATGTATACAATGCGATGATATCAGAGCTATCTGAGTAGAACTGAAATCATTACTGAATGAATACAAGCGTTTCAGTTGTTCATTGCGCACACATTATTAATTACTTAAGCAATGAGCTCTGAGCTGCGGGGGCATTACTGAGTCAGGTAATGCCCTGGGTCCATAGTTATAGTTAAGCAAGACCCCGGGGTATTACCTGACTTGGTAATGGCCCCGCGGCAAGGGGCTTATTGCTATTAGTACCCCGGCCCACAAGACCGGGAAAAAAAAGTCCCAAAAAAATGGTCACTGTTGAAAGGAGTGGCGGCCATCGGGAGCAGTCGTGCTGGGCACAGAGGTGTTCCCAGCACGTTCGCTCTCGAAAACAGAGAAAAAAAGAAGGTATGTGGGGTTGGGAGGGCGGGTAGGGGATTGTTTGGGGGGGGAGAAAACACTTTAATCCCCGGCAATGAAGGATGACAGCATCCAGCCGTGTGGTGGTTCGGGCTGCCACAGCTCCCCACCGGGGATATGAAGGCGAGGGATTCTGCATTGGGTAATGCCCTGCGAGGGCCAATCAGATTGTTTGTTACTGATTGACCCTTGCCGGGTACTAATTTGTAATAATATCCCAGTAAAAACACTTGATTCCAGAGATTAGCCAACATTAATCCATGCAGCATCAACGTTTATTGAAATAAAAGTACAAAGGATCCTTGAATAATGGTTTTCCAGATTGTCCTGCATCATACATGGCCATGCTTTAAAGAGCCAAATATGCCTCCAATCGCACATCATGCAGAGTACATTGTCATCTTTAGACTGTAGAGTTATCCCCTAAACCACATGTGCTGTGCTGTACATGGTCAGATTTTGGACATCAGAGCTATCCCCCTAATTCGCTCATCCTTCACCGCACAAGGTCAGGCTTTAGATAGCCCAGCTTTGCCCTAAATTGTATATACTGTACCTTACATGATCAAGCTTAAGTCAGCAGAGCTATCCCCCTATATAAACATCCCATGTGCCAAAATTAAGTAGAACATGATCAGGCAACCACAGGGGACCCACGTGGTCAAAACATGGCTTTTGGAACCATCTTAAAAACTATGCAGACATAATTTCCAGACATTCATCCAAGAAATCATACCAAATTGTGTAAAAGTCCAACTACTGAAGTCCAAAACAATCAACCCCACCCAGCTCCAGAAAGTCCTTCTTTTGTTGTGCAGAATAATTGCTGAGGTAGTACCTTCCTGGATTCGATAAATCCTCTGCGGGGACAGCTCATATATTTTGTATATGCTAATCCCTGACAGCCCCACCCTATCCCTGGAAGGACAGCCTTTGACATGTGATGAATAATGCATGTCTGTTTTTGCACTGTTTTCATCATTCACCTATTGCACAAAACATTGTAAGAAACTCAGCAGAGAACCTTACCTAGTAAGGGTCTAGAAAAAGTGCAAACTCTAGCTTGAAGTGGTACTGGGCTGTCTATCCTATCCCCTCCCAGACACTCTTTTTTCACTGCCAGCATAATTTCCTATGGCCGCCACACCACAAATAAGCCAAGGGATGGTGCACCCTGCATCGAGGGGTACTCTGAGGAATTCAAACTTCAGCGTTTCTCTTTTCTGCTCCTTGTTTGATTATGAAAAATCCCCTGAAGGGCTGCATCATCACTCTCAAATTGAAGTTCTGGTGCTCAACACTCGGTGAGTGCTGGCTGGTGCGGGTGGGTGGAATGTTATTTTGGCCTGTGGCTGTGTGCCCGGTGTGAAAGGAGTTTGAGGCTTGTGGGAGACAGTCGTTAGACTCCGGAAAAAACAAGAAGAGATTCTAGTGCATACCTTGACCACAGGATGAGCGCCTATCAGATGCGTAGCTTGCCTCCAGAGGCATTGCCCTGACAGGCAAAAGTACCAGCAGGTCACCAAACAAAGCTTCTAAACATGTTAGGGTGAAGTTTGAGTCTTCTCTTAGCCTGTAAACCAATGTACTAAGGAAGATGAAATGGATGCCTGCAGTCATCAAATTTCCATTACCCCTTTCTCTGCATCAAACGTTCTTGCCTGCCATAATCCTTAGCATGTAGCTACGAATTCACAGGTCCTTTTTTTTCTTACTCAACCTTATTTTACATTTTCATTTTAACAACGTTTTGGTAGGGTCATATTGGGCCGCATACACATAGGTTCCAAAAATCGGCACAAGATCAGTATTCATTATTGGCACGATTGATACACCAAGAACATGCCAAACAATTTGTCCAGGCTCACCGTCAGGTACTGATTCCCGACTGTAGTGACCCCTCTGTATTCCAGCCAGCATTCCAGCTCCCCCGCCCGCAATACCCTTTTACCATTTTGCTAAAGAATGTGCTGAACCAAGCCTCACTTATGTGAATAGATTAGAATGTCGAAAGGTGTCTAAGGATCTGCGGCTTGGGGTGGATGTCTAGTGTATCATTGCTCTATCTCACCCAGAGAAGCCATTTCTTAGGTAGGGTGCTGTTCTTGGTCACTGTGCATTTTTCCAGTTCCCATACCCCTCAGACGGTGGGCCATCAGAGGTTGATGAGGGAACCATCTAATATTTTCCACATAGGTGCCAACGTGAGTTGGTCTGCTTGAAGAAAATGCGTGATAAGGGATGAGGTATTCCACCCATGCTATAAGGGTCATCCTGGTCTAAGTCTCCTGGAATGATTATAAGTGGATCCCAGGGAATTTCCACCCCAGTAATACCCTGAATCCTGGACAAGATCTATTTCCAGTAGCACTGTGGTTTCAGGCAGGACCACCACATGTGTTCCAATGTACCTATGGATTTGCATACCCTCCAACATGAGGATGAAAATCCTCTGTTTCGTTTGCACAACTGTTCCGGGGTGAGATACCATCTCATCATTACTTTGTAGGTGTTTTCTTTATTGAGAGTGCATCTGGAACTTATCTGTGCCCTTGCCCAAATATGTGAACACAATTCTAGGGGTATCTCACATTGTAGGTACATTTCCCACCCCAAAATGCATGGGAGTTTATTGTCAGGATTAGTTCTATCCAGAGTCCGGTAGAGACTCAAAATGTTTCCCCTCCCCATAAGGTCAAACACCTGCCCTTCCAAAGCTGTGTGCTCCCTCGTGCCAGCAGCTCGCATAGAGGTATGCGCGATTCAATGCCAGATTTGGCTGTAGCACAGCGTCTTGCTTTCCGTGAGGTGGGATTTAGTTTTAAATTCTTTGAATGTGCATGGTTACCCCTCTGTGTAGCATTCTTGAAGTTGCTCCACCCCGCTGTTATACAACTGATGGAAGGTCTTCTGGTCTTTTCCTGGTGTGAAAGCTGGGTTTCCCAGTACTGGTGACCCAGGTCCAAGACCAATTTCATGCTCCACAATATCTGCCCCTCATCCACTCAGCTTAGTGTCAACCTCGTAGACTGGATAAGTTGACCTCCCCTTTCCCTGTCCTGCCTGTTGAAGCTTAGGATTGTTTGCGGTGGACAGTTCCAGTTGTAGCCACCATGACTGCCTGTGGTCTGCTCCCCATTTGTGGATCTCTTCAAGTTGAGCCGCTTGGAGGTATCTTCTCACATTAAGGACTCCCAAACACCCCGCAGCTGTGGAGCGACATAGGACCTTCTGGGATAGTCTCAGGTATTTCCCTCCCCAATTGAAGCAAAAGATGTTTTGCTGGATGCATGCATAGTGATTTGGATTGGGAGACTCTGGAACACTTATAAGAGGCTGGGTAGTACATTCATTTTGACGGACACTATCCAGTGATGCAATTTCCTGGGGGTGCCATCTGGAAGGGTTGCCTGAGAGGGTTTTCAGGAGAGGTAGGATATTATGTCTGAACATGTCATCATATCTCGGGGTGAATGAGACTTCCAAGTACCTTATCATCATAGCATACCATCGAAAGGGATATTTCTCCTCCACCGCCTTTTGGCCTGGTACCAGGATATTTCGTCCCTGAGATTTCACATAATTCACTTTTTAGCCTAACACTGTATGGGAAGTCTCTAACTCCTTGAGTGCGGCTGGTAATGAGTGTTCCATGTTCCGTAAAAATAACAAAACATTGTCCACATATAGAGCTATCTTGTTGGATGCCAGTACTCCATGGCTACGGCAAACAAAAGAGGGGATAACGGGCATCCTTGGCATGTCCCTTTTGTCACATATATTGGTTGGGAGATGTGAACGTTCACCCATATCTTGGTGTTTGGGACAGACCACCAGGTCTGCAGCCAGCAACGAGGCAGACCATCCCTCTCTCGAAACCAGTTTGATTAAGTCTATGCCGTATGAATGTTGTCATCAGTGGACCCATCTATAATGAAGATGGATTGGTCTGGATTAATCAGTGTGGGTAAGGTATTGGTGATTCAGGTGGCCAAGGGTTTCCTAAAAATGTTTGCGTCTGTGTTGAGAATGGCATCCAGTCTATAGGAATCGCAGTCCGTCTCCGGTTTCCCCCGATTTCAGGTAAGCGATTCAGCAACGGTCGGTGTCACCGCTGAGGAAGAGAGAAATTAGTTAAACAGCTGTGTCAGGGACCCCGAGAGCTGGGTTTACATTGTTTATAAAATTGGCTGGGGAGTACATGCGGTCCTAAGGGTTTTGCCAGTTGCGAAGGTTGCTATTGCACACTCAACCTCTTCCTTAGTTATGGGAAGTTCCATGGTCTCTCTGTCTGCATCTGAAAATGAAGGAAGACATGCCTCTCATATGTAATCCCTTTGTGTCGCCCAATCTCCCTGTGGGCCTGCCATGAGATCCATAAAATACTGGTGTATGATAATGCATTTCTCTCCCTCCCTGTGTCGTATGGTTCCATCAGCTCCCACCAGTGCTGTAATTCTATTCCTTGCCATCAGGCTTTTTAGCTTATATGAGAGTATCCTTTTGGCCTTGTTCCCTTGTTTGCAATATTGTTGTTTGGTTGTTAGGATTGTGTATGCTGTGTGGTCTGCAAGGTGGGCTTCTAATTTGACTCGGGACTTTCAGAGATTTCTGAGCATAGTTAGTCAGCTCCTTCATGTTGTCCTCCAATTTAAGCCTACTGCCTCTCTGGTTTTTACAAATGCTGATGCCATAGATATGCATTGTCCTTGTATGACCACCTTAAAGGCTTCCCAGATGGAGTTCCACGCCAATCCATGGGTTATATTAGTTTTAAAATATTGGTAAATCTGGTCCGCTAGCTCCACTCTCGTGACCGGGTCTCTCAGGAGAGCCTTGCGTAGCCACCAGGAGGGCTGGGGAATGAAATCTAAATTAGTGGTATGGAGCTGGCTTATCACTGGGGCATGCTCTTAGGTGTGCCAAACCCCTCTCTCCACTTCGGCCAGACATGGAACTAATGCCGGGGATGTGAGCAGGAGATCCAAGTGGGAGGGTCCTGTAGGAACATGTGAGAAAAATGTGAAGTCGGCTCCCCCCGTGTGCAGCACCCTCCATGAATCCATGACATTCAGTTCTCTAAATAAGTGCATTATGGCCAGGGCATTAAGGAAATCAGTTTGTGTCACTGGTCGTGTTTTGTCTAGATGTGGGTCTGGCCTTCTGTGAAACTCAACAGGTTGTGGCTGAGAGTCCGGAGGAATGTGTTTTGATTTTTATTGGGAGCGTATATCGATGCCAGGGTAACCAGGTTACACCCCAACAGACCCTTTAGGAATAGGAAGTGGCCCTCCAGGTCTTGCTGTATACACCTGAGCTTGAACGGAATTTCCCTAGCAATAAGTATAGCTGCCATGTATGGTGTTGTGGGGAAGTCCAGGCCAGACAGGCTGAGTCTTCCCAATGTATGTTGTGGGTACGCCCATGGGGCGGGACCTTGGTGAATGGAGTGTGCGACGCATACGCATTCTGTGTTATGGGTGTCTAGTATCTGGTGTTTGACACAATGACTGAGACAGCCCTGCCCGAAACTGGTATGAATGCAGTGTGTAATGCTGAATAGCAGAGTGCTTGTCCGAACCCACATTCTGTGTTGTGAGTGTCTGGATGGAGAAGAATGTCCTGAATGCACTGTGAGCCGATTGGCTGCCGGACTGCCTGAATGCCCTTCTGAATGATTGGTTGCCTGAGTGAGACGCAGCAGAGTGAATGGGAGACCAACAGTATATCTGGGGACCTCTCACTGCTAGAAATCGTTCAGAAGCTGAAGTTGATACTTGATGCTTACTCTCGAAGCCGAGCCAGAAGAAGAAGGTGAACCGCTGTTCCCTTCATTGCAATCTGAAAGCTACTGTGCCTCCAAGATCTGATCCAAGAGAGGACCTGGCTAGGAGACCTCTTCCCGAGCTATGACGTACCATCGTGCACCAGCAGATCTTTGCCAAAGCTCCGTGGTAGACAGACCTATGAAAGGCTTCCAACCGGAGAAGGGGACCGCCGAGGAGAACAAAGAGAAGCATCGGACAGCCATCCACCACCGCCACTGACCGCCGACTGCCGTCGCAGACTGGAGCCACAGTGCTCCCTTTGCCTAAGAACATTTTGATCCAAGGACTCCCTTGTTCATCACCATCAATAGCTTTTGTCCTGCTGGAGAAAGTCAAGGCTGCCAACGACAAGTGTGGCCCCCATTGCTTGAAGGGGAGCTCCAACTCTGTACGTTTCATGCCCTGACTGGGTCAGATCCCCTGTCCTGGCATTACAAGTCACCACCTCGCTCCTTAAAACACTTGTGTATAGGCGTGTTACAAATGCCATATCATATCATCCCACAATGCTTGGGTGGTGCCTGGATCTTCTTTCACTTGTGGAGCTCAACTCGGAGCACTCCTCTGTGCCTGTGATCTCCTGCCCGACCAGCTTGCTCTTGGGCCTACATTACCAATGGTCGCCCAGCTCAGCCCCCGCCAGTCACACCGCTGCTCTCAGACCGGGCCTCCGCAGCACTGCTGAATGAATGAGCCTGATGGTTCCCCCTCGGTTCCCTGTGGATGCTTCTGCTTGTTTCTGTTGATTCATGCCACCATCCAGCTTTTGTGAATGGCGGGCCCAATGGAGTGCACTTAAAGTGCAACAAGATAAAAATATCTTGAGCATCAAATAAGTAGTATGCCGAATACCAGCAGAAAAATAGTGATTCTGGTCCGGTTTAATAGATATTTGCTACTTGGCTGCAGCTAAACATTTTAATTCACATTTTAATGTAATGATACTACACAGAGAAGCAAACATGGAGGGCAAATTGCAAATAGAATTAAACAAGCCTGTGTGCATTCTGATGAAATATAAGACTAGGGGTGCATATGTGTGTGTATAAGAGAGAATCAGAGCTAAGGATGAGTGAGAAGTGAGCATGGTTTGTTCCTATGGGTAATGCCTATGTAGAAACTCAAAATCATAACATACAGTGCAGGCTGAAACATCTGAAGTAGCCAGCGATAAGTTAGGCAAATTTCCATGTCCTCGCCTTAGAGGCTTCTGAGAACCCTCATGTTGGGAAATTTTACCATTTCCCCTAGAGGCCAGTTTGCTAATTAGGTGTACAGAAAGATATGTGAGAGGATTCTGTATGGCACATAGTCAAAGAGATATTCTTTTTTGGTGAAATTGGTAGGATGGGAGGATTTTTGGGAATCGGAAGCCTTCCCACCATGGGAGCTGTCGCTTCTGGGGCACTAGGGCTGAGGACAAGTCAGTTAAATGTCAGGCAGCTTAGCATGCGTCCAACATTTCCCAACCCATATTGGCTTCTTCAGAGAACCTGTTTATTGGGATATCTCTTGATTAAAATTATTGCACAGTTTGTCCGAACAGGAATGGTGTGAGAGATGACAGAACGTTTCTGTGTGGACACAAAGAGGTGGTGATTATTGCATCTGCTGGTGCTGTTTGGTGGAGGGCTGAAGAGTGAGAGCAAAAGAAAAATCAATAGAGTGAGTTTTGCATCTTCATGTGAGGTGGGAAGGCATTGGAGTGGTGGACTGAGATTTAGTGGAATATAAAGACAGCCCAACAGGCAATTGTGCAACTGTGCTCTCAGAGTTAACAGGGTTGAGCGTACTCAGTCACATGTCAGAATTTCCTGTTGGCATCTCTGGGAGAGTAATCTCCGATATTTGGTGTATGGGGGAGGGAGTCTTCTTTAAAAATAGTAGGGAGATGGAGAAAAATCACCTCACGTGCACCATCAACTTTTGTCCTCCATGAGCCTACAAACCATGTAAATATGTCGGAGAGAGCTGGAAGGAAGATTAGAAATTCACTTTCAAACAAAACTACCTGCCCACTCACAAGGGTTCTATGTCATTTTTCTACAAAACATTGATTTATTTTGGTCGATTTTTTGCAACTCTCAGAAAGCAGAAGAAGGACATGACTGAGCCTTTTGTTAAGGATTCCAATCGGGCGTCGCACACCGGGCTAGGACACTTGGTCTTATCCTGAGATGTGGCACTCAATAGGAATGCTTTTTCTTTAATTTCAATTAATTCAAATTGAGCCAATACCCGACCCGTCTCACACCCCTTTTACAAATACCCCGTGGTCGCAGTGGACCATGAACCAGGCCGGTTTGTAAAAATATAATATTTATTCATTTTAAAATTCACAAAAATCAAACAAATTTTAATATGGGCAGCAATCAACAATGGGATGATAAGGACAATGGAAATGGAAGCAACGCACTTGGTTAACCTTCTAGTAGAACATATCCAAAGCACAATTGAATAGGAACACCTTTGAATTAGGATGGATAGCACCCAAGTTAAGGTTCCCCCCTGCGATGTTCCCTCAACCCACAAATAATCGAATTCTGAGTGGATAGAAAGAAGCAGCAGGTAGTCAGAGATAAGAGTCAGCAAACCGAATCAAAATCTAACCTTCCCTCACAAAATAAGAGGCAAAGGCCTAAAATGACACTCAGATTTTGAAGGATAATGCATTATGTGTGTTAGATAATGATATACATATGTTATATCACAGTATTACGGATGTTATCTCACTATCAACCATCATGCAAGGTATCACAAAAGCATACAGTTCACAAAACAGATTGAAATTGAAAACCTAGTGCAGCCGGATTCACATATGGAAAAGTTGCACTTTTTCTGGTTTCCAGTTTTAAATGCAAAAACGTTTTTTTCAAAAAATGGGTGAAAAACAGGGAATTGGATTGCGGTCTTTGGGCTGGGGGATAGATGTATATCACAGGGACAATATATAGGTGAAAGGCAGTCTCTAGCTACAGAACTGGATGAGATTTCCAAGATAAAAGAAGGTTCGCTTTTGGTAAAATAAAGCAGTGGAAGAGAGAAAATCAGCTTAGAAACAGGACAGGTTTCACTTAAACTAGATTATTAAGACTATATTGTTAAAAAGGGACACCGTAAGATCCAAGGTTGATTCGCGACTTCAACCTTGTCACCCCAGCATCAACTTTATGTGTAAATTAGTTTGATTGCTCAAAATATGACTAAGGGCTTATGATCTACGCAAGACAGAATTAATAGAGAGATGGCGCTAGCACTTAGAAAGTCGAGGACAGGGTGCACAGAGAATTCTAACAATTATAACTAGTTACCAGGGTATGGGTAGGATTTCTTAGAAAGTGGAATAAAGCCAAAAGGGTCAAGATGGGGAGACTATGTGTTTCGCTGGGATGGGGAAATGCTCACAGTCCACACTTGAGTTTTGGGATTTTGAAACAGTCAGGGTTCTGGTCACAAAAGATTCTGGTCACCGGATAGCTGACTCTCCTGGCAAAAGACAGCTGGGCAAAGCTCTGGTCACCGGATGACAAGGACAGCTGGATGGCAGGGTTGCAGGGGGCACGCAGTTAGTGGGAAAAAAGCTGGTCTGGTTTCAGGATGCTTCCCAAAGAATACCACCGCTTTTCCCTTTGGTTATTGGGATTTAGTGGGATTTCAGGATTCAGGCATTGCTGGGATGGTCAGCAAGGCTTTGGCCTTGCTGGGATAGGATCAGTTATGCTTTGGCTTTGCAGTGGGATCTGGAATCTGGTATGAGGAATGTATCAAATCTGGCGCGCAGATGCAGGAAATTCAGTTACTAATGTGTATAGAGTCCTGTAAGCCACCCTTTATACAAAGCATGGTGACATCACAGAATTACTGGTGGGCTGAACTGAGCTAGGCCTACCTCCAAGACTCGTATAGGTCAGCCTAAGTTAATCGCCTCCTCCAGGAGGAGTCTCATTTTATGAGGTTGCATTTTATGAGGTGAAAAGCCTTCCCACAGTTAATTTTGCCACAACCCAGTTTTGACATGAATGGCACATTTGTACAGTTGGGGCATCTTAACAAATTACATAAGCAGGTTACATGTTTTATGTAGAGCATGGCGGTCCAATCCTCATGGTTGCAGGACCTTGTTTCGCCCTTCTACCAGTTTTTCACACTTTTCAGTGAGAATTATATTACTTAAAATTCTATAACTTTACACATGTATATAGATTATTATTAGGCATATCAATAATAAATTTTACAGTGGCATCCTGTACTCTTTCCTCAGAATATCCACTTCTTTGCCATTTCTGTTCCCAACATGGCAGTGAAGTCTACAACGTCTTAAATTAAAGCCCATGAAATCACATTTAAACTGTAAAGTTATTACATTTTTGTGATGTCTGGTTGCAAAGATAACAGTCTTACACGTTTTATAAATAATATAGTCTTTGGAAGCAAATGTTCAGTATTGTTCCCCATATATGGGCATAGCTTACAAGCTACCCCCCTTAGTCCAGGTTTGTCATGGAGATTTTCTTTGAAACTTCTTGTAGAAGTCACGTGGAGGTGTGATTTTCTTTTTCACATACTCGTGTCCCAGATTTCCATTGTAAGAGGCCTCAGCTCAGACTGAAATCTGCCAAAATAGCACTTATCACTTTTGTGTCCGACAATCTACTATGAGGTGCCTTCTGTTGCTAGCATCATCCAAGCAGAAACCTGTTTAGGGGCCTCATTACAACTCAGGCGGTAAGGGTTTTACGGCGCCGTAAACAGCGCCGACCCTTACCGCCTGAGTACGAGGTCCCTTAGCGCCATGGCAGATTTAACACCTGCTTTTAGCAGGTGTTAAAATCCATGGCGCTAAGGGACCATGGAGTTAATTACGCCACCGTAATTTACGGTGGTGTAATTAACGCCTTCCCCACTCCCATTATGCCCTATGGGGCAAAAATGGGAATGGGGAAGGGTAAATGGGGATTGGGGATTTACCGCCCCGCCAAACTCGGAATGGGGTGGTAAGTCCGCCAACCACCATGGCGTAAACGCAGTTTACGCCATGGTGGTAAAGTCACGGCCCAGGCGGTAACTTACCGCCTGGGTCGTAATGAGGCCCTTGGGCTGATTTCCCCTCATGTAGCCACTGCCTTATAATTCCTTATCTTACTTATTTCAGTCCTGAATCAGAAGAAAGCCTGCTGAATAAAACCCCCCATATATGTATTTCACAGTGCAATCCCTTTCACATTGCTAGGCAAGGATATGTTTTCAATATTTGTATTTGTAAAACTGGCATTTTCTTCTTTGGTTTGCAAAAACCCATGTTGACACGTGGTGAAAGCTGGCATGTTTCTTTCAAATTCGGTTTTTCCACCTGAATTCCCAATATTGTTTTGCAGCCATAGTTAGTTTCTTGTAGGCAGCAATTTGTTTGAACACAGATGCACTGAAATTGACATAGGCCCAGAGGGCTGGAGTTTCTTTGAATTATAGATCTTTAACACTTTGTAACTCAAAAAGTAAAGCGTTTCTCGTGCGGCTGAAAATGAAGTTTCATTAATTTTCCCAGGTTTGGCTTGAAAGAGCCTGTCATTTAGGGATCATGCTTTCTTCTGCTGTAGCACAATGTGGTATGGATGGGCATGGCAAAGATGTATTAATAACAGTTGTTTGATGAAAAACCAGTGTCAGAGCAGCATTCTTTTTAATTTGAAATATTCCCTTTTTCAATGGGAACTTTTTTTTGTTTTTGAAAGCTGCAGAGCAGTGCTGCTTTGATTTGCTTCTTTTGTGTGCACCCCAGAACACCCTTTCACCTTTCTCTGTGTGCTCCCTGTTCCAACTTTCCCATTTTGTGTTTGGCAAAATAGATGGTGCAGCCATCCTTTTGTCACTGCAAGGTGCAGTTTTGATGCAATGGTGCCCCAAGGAGCCAGCACAGACATTTTGCTGTTGACTACAAAAGCGAAGCTTGGTTATGAAGATGAATTCTGTTGAGTGGGTCAATGTAGCCCACAGATTTTTTTGTTTTTCATTCAGGGGATTTTACCTTCTACCCCTTTATCTTCTTGCCGCCACACTCCTCCACACGCCACAGCATACACACAAACACACATACATGTTCATTTCCCATTTTCTTACACACACACACACAACACACACACTACAACAAGCACTACACACACACTACACACACACACACTCACCTGGCACTACCACAGCTCGTCCTCTCTGTCTCGCTGTGCATGTCAGTCCCTCTGCACACTCCTGTGAATCGCAGGGGCTGACAGTTGGATTTAGAAAGACCACTCTGCGTGGTTACAGAGCAGTCTTCCTAAATCGATATTTTATGTAAAAGATTTCTACAAAACAAACCTTTGACTTAGTACCCTCATAAGAGGTTGCAATGTCTCTGATTTGTTGCAAATTGTAGTTTCCATTTTGTTAATTTCAACCTTGCACTTTTAATTCCTGAAGCCTGGCACTTTGAGTAACACAGGTTTTTCAAATGCAACATCCATCCATATACACAGTCCCTGCTTTATGTTAATATGTTATGTTCAGGCTTTTCTGGGTTTAATTAGGGATAAGATGCTGATTAAAATGAAGAGACATAAATGAAACACAGGAGCACATATTTAAAATAGTAATTTCTTTTTTTAAAGAGTATTTTCAAGTTTAGAACTTGATTTGGTAAATAATAGAACTATTTGGCTTCACATTCAGCTTCAGCTGAATACTTGAAGAACTGGTTAGTGTTCAGAAAAATACTAAATATACTATTTGGTACACCCTGGTACATTTGGTAACAAAGCTGAGAATAATCTTGTTTGCTCCTGCACCCTCTTACCCTTGGTTCTGGCATGCATAGAAATGAATAAACTAAACTAAACTAAACCCTATTCCCAAGTCTCCCTGCAAAGCCCATAGAAAACAGATTGACAGAGAGTATCCAGGTACTTCTGGCCTATGCCCATCAACACCAAAGACTTCACATCTACCTCTCCCACGACCCCATTAAAGATCTCACTTTTCTTACAGATCCATGTGCAGTGAGGCCATATAAAGCATTGCTCTACAAGGTTATTTACATAAGTGAGAGGTTCATCCTTCATAGACCAACACTGTAAACCTTGTTTACATCGAGGTCATGGTGAAGGCTGCCTTGGTGATGAGGAGCCGGCAGTCCTTGCAATGCCTGTGGCTGATAAAGAGGATAGGCTCAAATGATAGGGAAAGTGGGTTAACTCCTTATACCTAGTTTGCAAGTTTTACAGTGCACAATATTAGCACAAGAACCTCTAACAACTCTAAAACCGTCATGAATGCTATGCACCTGTTTAGGATTCCTGACTGACTTAGTGTATTGAAATGACCCTATCACACAAGCCAATGGCATTTTTTTGCATTCTTAAACAGTAACCAAATAATGAGCAGTGATTCTTAGATGTTAAGAACAGGTAAATAGGCCTATGACTCTGGCTTATCTTGACATCTTCCCTAATGTCTACAATGGTAGATATAGAAGGCAATCACAACTCAGTTTCTTAAGAAATAATCTCTTAATCCCACATAGTCATTCAAATGTCAGCCAATCTTTGAATTTCCTGTGGTGGCTCTATTATTATTATATTATTATATATTATTATTAGTTGATGTGATTTAAATGTGAAGGTGTGCTCAAGTTTCTGAGTTTCTAGATTCCCAATAGGTTCCTGGACTGCTAAGGGACTGCTAGGGAGTCTCTCCTTTCCTCTGCCTTGGTTGATGTTATTTTCGCGACTGATGACACTAGGCTCAATTCCCTAATTCTCTTTGAAGGTTCTAGCAGTATTTCAGACTGTCAACGTGCCATCTTGATTGAGCATGTGGTCCATTATTGACAGGGCCCTCAGCTGTCTACCTTCCTCTCGATTGGACTGATTCCATTGAGTATCAATGATCACATGCAACATTGCTTCCGAATTTTAAATTCCAATTGCATTTCTTTTCCTCATCTGCATGTTGACTTTATCTGCCCTAGTTTTCTATTACAATGCTATTCCCATGACAAAAATACTCAGATCTATTTACGGGTAGGGAAGAACAACTCGTCACGTCAAGAAAATTCTGGAATTGTTTGGCAATGCAGACAAGATGAGAGGAAGTTGGATAAAACTATACACAGATAAGGATGAAGTGTTGGTGAATTGGCATAGCGAGAACAATGTTTTCACTGGAGTCCATGCATTGATATCTTCCAAGGAAATGTTACTCTAATTGAAAGTGTGTACGAAGTGAGACATCTTCAGTGTCCTCAGGATTATAATTTGACAACTGCTTCTATTACTTGTGGATGCTGTACTGCTTTATTTAACCGTTTCAGCTAAATTGGGATGAGGTTTCTTGCCAGCTAACCTGAGAACAATGTTGGGTATATAAAGCTCCCATACCCGTTGAATGACACTTATCCTAAGTGAACAAGTCCACTCTTGCTTGCCCAATGAGCAGATCCCCAGGATGTCCCTCAGTTTATACATGAGAAGACTATCCACTGGAAATGTACTCATGATGTTTGTGTACGCTCTGCCAGCTTCTGCTCAATTTCCTCTACGCCTAAAAATCAAAGAAGGTGCTGCATTAAAGGCTCCCGGTCACTCTTGTGAAACTGTGTGCAACAATTTTGGTTCTATAATTAATTGTTTTGCATTCTTTAAAGACATAAAGAACTGAATGTTGCCTTGATAAGAGGGAACCACTGCTGATGTCTTCTCACAGAAGCTGCAGGAGGTTCCTGAACATAAGCATGAGGCCGTTACCACCACTCCTTTGTCCTGGGACAAAGCCTCCTACTTGATTCCTTTACTCAAAGATATTCTGGTAACAGGCACTGATAACTAGTTCAGCCCATAGGCCTTTACAAAATTGGAAACCAAGTACTATATATAGAAATAGATGACACAACATACCATTCCCTTCTTCCTCAATTAAATGCAGATGCTATCCTTCCATGATGGTCAAATGTGGGGTTAAGGTGTTGGGCCAAAATGAAGACTATGTACAGCATTTGTAGGGCAGCAATGTTGCATTGGCACCTGCACACATCTGTGCAGCCATTTAAGAATGAATACTTTTGTGGTAAATATACATTCTAAACACGCAACTTGTGTACCATCTTGCCTGTCCCTATGACATAACTTTTCAATACTAGTGTTGCCAAGCTAACACACATCAACATTAATGATTATCTCACCTCACCAATATACTCGGGTCAAGCTCCAAGCTTTCTCGCTAAAAGTCTGAGTTGGTGTTCATGGGAGACACAGGGCTGGGTACCCCCAGTGAAAATGTGGACATCTAATATGATGACAGTGTGGAAGGCATGCACTTTCTTTAATGGCATAATGGCAAATTTAAGATATTGAGTTGCTTTACTACATTGAACAATGTGTAGCAATTCTTATCGAGGTTCCATTGTCTTGCAATTTTACTCTTTTTAGGCTACATAAAATATCTTAATATCAAATCACATAGAATATGCTACTAATTAACACAACTGGAGGCCATAAAACAGTTCAACAGATCTAAATGTCTAGCTTCCAGTAACAAATATTTGAGACAGGCAACCAACCAAGTGATTAGACCAAATCTGTGGTATTGTTTTGAGAAACAAGTGATCTTGAATGACTTAAATGTGGCTTGACAATAGATAAGGTTTGTCATGCAATAACCTGAAATGTCGAATTCCACATTGATCGTCTTCTCCATTCCACCTAGCTGCCATTTCCTTGCTTTCATTGAATCCTTCAAAGTACTTCAGATTGAAGAGCACTCCAAATGAACAGCAGCATGGTGAAATGACTCCTGCAGTAACATTGAATCACTAAAATGCACCTTTGCAGAGAGATCACTAAAACACCCAGCCATCACACCCCTACTGAGAAACCCACTGTAAATGCCAAAGACCTTGGCAGGAGCTCTTGAAGACCACACAAGAAGTTGCCCTTTTCCATAATCAGCAATCAGGGTCTACACCATCCACGGGGCACTTTCAGAAATGGAAATGAATTAGAGTAGACTAAGCCATGAACATGCCTCACATGAGTAATTCAGCACACCATTTTCCCTTCCAAATTTTAGCAAAGGACAGCAGGATTCACGGGTATTCTGAAAGTTACATTGGGCTGAGTCTAGAACATCAGTGAAAGCAAGGAGCCTTGCCTTGAAGGAAGCAAGGAAAGAGGAGAGCAGCTTTTAACCAGTAGCACAGGTTGATGTGCATAGTCCTCAACATTTTGATGTCTGGAATGATCCATTGAGTAGGGCATTGGAGATAGAGAATGAACGAACAAGGGGCATTGGTGCATAAAGTGAAATGCCAGAAAAAATAATAAACATCTGTTGGCTTCAATGAGCTTTCTAGAGTGGTTTACACAATTGATCAAAATCCTGAAAGCTGCAGTCACTTGCTTGCTCACTACCTACATCACAACATGTTCTACTACTTAGTTAGAGGCTTTTTCCTTTTGAATATGCCCCCTAGTATGGAGCTATAGCTTACACTAGGACCTAATTATAGGGCTACTTTCTTTTGACACATCCATGTTTTAGCCAATCACCTCTTTTTACCATGACTGTTTGGTGGCAGGGAATAACCCACACACAGTTGAAATGTTTATGTGACGGACGGATGGTTCACTGAAACCTTAATGCACTGTGTTCTGTTTTCTACATTGTATGGTGACTAGAGGAAAGTGGTATAAATTCAGTATCTTCAGGCCTTGGGGGTTCAGGCAGTGTTACCCAGTGTTCTTATATTTTCGAATATTAACTGAAGCTAGGTCTACCTCTGCAAAGCAGACCTCTCGGGCACATGCATTTTGAAAACACGCCAACTTGTTTTCTAATGACCTCCTCCATGATCTTATTGTGTTTGCTGGGTGAAACCCTGGGCATGGTCACAAAGAAAGCAAGGCAAATAACTGCCATGGCGTGTTTCAAAACCTATTATAATTGATATATTCGTGTACATTTCAGGACACCTTCTTCCTCATTTTATCAACTGTCTTGACATGATTCCTTTCCCAAGATTTTGTTTGATATGTCTATAAATATATTGCTTGATTTTTTCTGTGGTGATTATATTTTTTGATTTTCTCAAAATAAGCAGAGCAGAGTAGCGGCAGAATAGCACGCCTTGGCACCCTCACCCTACTGCTCTCTGCTGCTGTTGGAGGTCTTTCTCCTGTGTTTACTGCTGGAGTGGGAGGACCCACTCTTAAACCCCTTTTCAGCTGCGGACAGCTGCGGTTTAGCGGCAGAGTAGCAGTCTCACCCTACAGCTCTCTACTTTTGTTGGAGGTATTTCTCCTATGTTTACTGCTGGAGTGGGAGGACTCACTCTTGAAACCTCTTTCAGCCGTGGAGCGCCCGGGGTAGCGGCAGAGTAGCAGTCTGTGGCAGTCTCTGGCTGCTGTGGCTTCAACGGTTGCCACAGAAGACAAGGCACTTAAAGTTTGCGCCCTCGGTGAGAAGACGCAGGTGATTTGGGCTTGTCAGATCCATTTCAGTGTGCACATGCAACTGTACTTCAAGGACAATGCAGACAATGCAGTCAAGATTCGCAGCCTACCCCGACGAGGACCCGGAAACACTTGGAAGTTGGGGACAAAGCCACAGCAGGTAGGAAAATTTCAAATTGTGCTTCGTATGTAATCTCAGACAAAGCAAAGGCTTCCAAGCTTACCCCACCCGAGACTGCTTGTATTAATAATAACACCATGGCACCCAAGACTTCACACAGTGACCTAAGAAAGACAATAAAGCTTGAACCTAAGAGGATGATAACTTATGCTGAAACCGGTATGCTACTTGGTCTCGATCATGCTTCTCTCTCCTTGCAACAAGCGGAACCGACAGTACCACGAGGTCCCGTCCCATCGAGTGATGATGATGGTGAAGGGGAGGTCGCGTGGGAGGGAGCTCTGTGGCGGACGGAGTTGTGGAGGACAACAATGGAACAGGGGCTGTTGAGGAAGCTGGAACTGGAGCGGAGACCTAGGATGTTTTACACCTCTCAGAACGTAGGAAACGTTTTTGTCAACATTCCGATTTACAACCAGGCGAGTCCTATTCCAGAATTGAGGGAAATATTGAAGATCTGCATGAACTAAATGGAGCAATGCCTAAAGTAAATGAAGTGGCAGCTCTTGACATTCAAATTTAAATACACCCGCACCCAGAAACTGAATATCTAATGAGCCCACCTACGTTTTTAAATTCCTCTCAGACTGAAGCATTCAGTATATCAGCCTTGGAAAGAAAAGAAGTTGACAAACTAATAGTAATTTCTGGTAATGAGAGCTTCTTGGCTGAAGGGGACAACAGGGTCACTCAACATTTAATAACCAGGACTACAGCCTTGCAAAGAAGGAGAGTCAAAAAAAGACCATGATTATTCACTTAGGAAAAACGATGGCAGTGGTGAAATCATCAAAAACCAGAGATAAATCTATTTTAACTAAAAATGGCCAAAATAAACAACATAAAAATGGCCCTAAAAAAAGCATACAGACACGGAAATACAGGAAAATCACTCCAATGAGACTGCCTGTAACTAACCCATTAACAGCTTTTTTTAGTAAACAGGGCAAATCAAACCTTGACAACACAAGTGAATTGTCAGATGCCGAAATTTTGGAAGCCACTGAAAATGAAACAAATCTAGTGGCAGATCAAGTACAGGAGCCAGCTCCGCCACATGATGAGAAATTGGCAACCTTGAGTAAAATGCCAACCAACCTTGAAAGTTTGAAAAGATGGCACTATGGACGCTCATCAGCTAGAACATCTATGCCAACTGGGACGAATACTGGAGGAAAATTGGGCGAAATGATGAATCCCATATGTAGCCCTTCGCTACAGCAGGATCTTACCTTCAAAGATGATTCTCCGAATAGTGGGATAAATAACCAATGGGCATCTACCAAGTCCAAGTCCGAAAATGCACCATGAAAGCAAATTGAAGAAAACAAGAGAGTTAATGGAAGAAGAACTGATGAGTGATCGTGGGCATCATTTTCGAGTCACGCATTCAAGTAATAGAAGTTCTTCTGCAGACCCAAAACTGGATTCACGGCAGAGCACAAAACATGTGGACTTAACAAAGGCCAATTCCTCACTAGAAACTGAATATTTTATATTGATGTCTGGTGCAAAGAATATAAAGAACAAGAAAACACAGGAGGAACCAACTTTCTTGGGAAAAGATACCCACCTCGCCAATCCAAAATGGAAGAGTGAGTGAATTCCCCCAAACCGAGGGGGAAGAAACAACAATTAAAAAACAGACCTGTTTGCAGTTATGTCCGCAGTTACCATAGCCCTCGCTACGTTCTGTAAGCTTTACAACACCTTAAATGAGACCTTGAAGGATCACACTATGATAACAGCAATGATGGACTCCAAGTTAATATACTTGGAGTGCTATATTACAGCAATGGATTTGAGACAAAAGGATAAAGGAAATAATTCCTGGCTGTCAACCCCCAGAAAGTCTGAAGAACAGGTTATTACAGAAACCGCCAACTTTCGAATTACAATTGGAACTCAGACAACAATGAAAATAATACCAACAGGTCTCCTGGATGACATAGAGAGCCTTGTTAATTTAGATGAGTTCCCAGTCGCATCCAGCAACTTGGACAGTAAAACCAAAAGATTGCATCAGATAGTGACAACTAGAGACAAACTCAAAATAACAGAGCCAGATCTCTGAAAGAAGCAGGAAAATAACAAGGAAACTCAAAAATGAAAAGGGCCACAATTTCTAGATGGCTGTGCAGTTTCGGACACCCAACCTCGAATGGTGAAGAACCATCTGCCCCAAGTTCTCCTTCAAACAAAAAACACTTTTACTAATAATAACGACGGTAATACAAACAGAGATTTTGCTATCTTTGCACAGTCACAGAATAGACAACTGGAGGAAATAAGTATGGCCCCATCCAGTAACTACTTGCGGGAAACATTTACTTTAACAAGAAATACTGTAGAAGCAAAAGAAAATAACAAAGCCCCTAAGCCGTCTCCGCGGAAGAAGCTAGTTGGAATCCAAATCAAGGAGGGAGAAGTCGGAGCTGTAAAAAGCTGTAAGAGGGCAGATCAAATTAAAAATCACCAACAATGATAGAAGATTTCGAAGCAAAAGACGATTTTATGAACTTGAGCCAATATCCAGCTGAAGACTAGGACACACCGGTGCCTTGGAAGCTCCTAAGTCAAAAGAAAGAACCATCCCAAATCAGCAAGTGGCTCTCGGGCCAGAAACTCAAAAGAAACGTGCATATGATAACATTGAATCACCAGTTTTATTAACCTTAGAAAAGAGATGACTAAAAGCAATCAAGACAACCACAACTATGGAACAAAGAAAACATGACAGAGGATCAAACCTTGGAAAGATAAACATATTAACTCCTGTGAGATCTAACACAAGAAACAAAACAAGGAGCAGTAGCTTTTCAGAACAGTAATGCCCTCAAAGTAACAGAAGGGACGAAAAGAACAAATCTCTATATACTAAAAAAAACAAAGGTGTTGGGGGAAGAACTGGTGAAAAAGGCTCCAGGACTCCTCGTAAACACGCCAGGGCCTACCCTGAAAGGAGGTCTTCACGTGAAAAGGAAAATCAACCTAGAAAAGAGAAAGACAAAAGAAAGTGCACATTGAAATTAGAACAAATCTCAGAAACAGGGGAAAAGATGACTTTGAATAGGAAAACCATCATGAGTCTTTTCCATTGTATACCAAACTTGCGTCTCCTGCGGTTTGAAGACCTCTAAATCATAGATCCTGGACTAGAAGGTCGAAAAGCAAGTTCATCCTTACACATCAGTTCACCAGTGGTGAAGGGAATGTTAAAGGATGCTGCAGAAAGTATATTAATGTTGGGATATGATATAACAGAATCAAAATACACTGAGAAAGAGACCTATTTTAATAGACATTCCAGAAAAATATCAAATCACTATAAGAGATCTCGAGAAGAAGAGAGGTAAAGAAAATTAGGAGGAAAATTGTCTTCTACTGAGCCTCGGGGAAAATATTACAGAGAGAAAAAAAGAGACAAAAACACAAGGAATAAAAAGACAGATACTAGAGGAAGGAGGATGTAGAAAGGAAAATATATCCTTTGAAGACCCGTTGAATATAGGTCAGGTACCACATGGACCATTTGTAAGAATGAAAGTTGCATTTGAGCAAGATTTACCATCAGAGCCGACTGAGGAAGAGGAACAAAACCAAAGAGAAAGAGAACAAAAAGCATAGGCCTGGATTACAAAGGCTCTAGAAATCCAACCGCGAGAATAGCCACCCAAGTGCGCCTAAATTCCGACATCGCAGGAGAAAGGATCGGCCAATCCGAAACCGGAGCCAAGCGTATTGAGAATAGGCTCCTGGAACAGAAAAGGATTTTAGCGCCTAACAACTCCTAGCAACGTACATTTGGGCAATTTTTACATATTATGTCGCAAGGAGACTTGGTTGGCAGAAAAACCCTACCTAGATGGTTACAAGGTCTTTATTTCTCCCGCACAAAAAGGAGAAAGAGATTGACTGACGTAGGGGCTATTGACCGCACTCCGTTCTGCAACTGGTATACAATTTCTAAAAACTCTTAGTACAAATGTATTCCTTCAAATTCTACTTCTACACTGGCATAATTCGATTTTGACAGGAGAAGATGATGGAGGTGACACCATGATAATAATATACACTTAACGAAAACGTCTTCTGATGATGGAAAAAGCTATTGACGTGGCATATATAGTCCACCAGGTTAAATATGTACTTATTTATGGTGACCTGAATACATCATGCCTTGAAGGAGCCAGAGCCCAAAAGGGGGTCAGTAATACGTCACTGATGGTAGAGAGGGGAAATTTAAGGACAGCATTAATGACCTCCAGAGAACTCTACAACCTACACTTGACACTCGATGAAAAAAAAACACTAATACCAACATGGGAGCGGGAAGGTGCCCAAGCATCCATCAGCCATATTTTTGTGTCAAGAGATTTGCTCTCACTAATAACTTCCTTCGAAGTAATAAGGAACAACAACAGTGACCATAATTTGCTAACAGTCTCATGGGAAACACAGAGGAATCCTAAATGTATAATGATGGTCCAAATTGAAGATTCCAATTATGGGGGCCATCTGAGCAAATAATATAGAGAGGCTGATTAAAAAATATCAGCTGATGGAAACACTCGAAGAAACATACAATGGAGGGTTAATAGTTGACTATCGCCCCCTACTTGCCCAATGTCAAACAAAAAAGAAAAACTCCAAGAAACTCTCTTGACCAAATATCCATACTTATGATTTCTAGTTGAAAAGAGATGGGAAGTATGAAAGGCGAAGAGAAAAGCGATCTGAACAAATAGCCAGGTAGACCTTGAAAAAGCTGTATTTACAGCAAACCAATATAAGTGCTGGGTCAAGGAGTATCGTTTAAAATTGAATCAGAAAGACCCCGAACAATTGCTTAGGATGATTTGTGGCCGCAAATCAAGAGAACTCTGGTCGCTAGTACGAAGTGTAACAAACACAAAGAATGACGCCCTGCAAAATAATGTTGCAGAGTACAAATGGGTGAATTACAATAAAGAGCTCTTTCAACGAACAAGAAACAGATAGTTGTACCGAAAAAAGAAGATTAACAACATCTTGGGATGTTCCATATGATATTGAGATTATAACAGAGATAATCCGGAAGCTTAAAACCTTGAGAGCTCCAGGCCCGGATGGTATAACCAACATCGACCTTAAGAAACATCGAAAGGAATGAGCCTACTTCATACACTTGGTATTTAAGCGGTGTGTGGAAACAAGAACAATCCCAAAATCTTGGAAGACCTCAATGGTAGTCCCAATCTTTCAAAGAGGATGTAAAGAAAACCCCAAGAACTACCGACCAATTACTTTATTAGATACCATCGGCAAGATTTTTGGTTCAACATTACTGACCCGCTGCCAATCACGGGCAAGTACGGCTCCTTGTGCCGACTCCTTCAAAACCAGATTTGTAAAATATGTGGGGCCTACAGCATATAAAAGTCAAGATCATGGAAGGCAGCCCTAAGGTCTTTGTATCATTCATCAACCTTGTCCAGGTATTTGACCTTGTTATATGCGTAACCCTATGAAAGAAGCTGGCCACCTGTAAATGCCCCACATCCATCCTGGACCCTGTACGAGCCCTCTACTCAGAAACAACAAGGAGAGTGCGGCTGAATCAGCAAGCTACTCTATCAGCTGAGATTTCAGCAGACGCAGGGGTAAAGCAGGGATGCCTGTTAGCCCCTGCTCTGTTTATCGCATACCTGGGCAATTTCCAGATCGAAGACCATAAGATCAGATTGTTCCTCCAACAATAGGTGACACGAAAATTACACGCTTATTATACGCAGATAATTTGATACTTCTACACCAGACAGATGTCGGTCTTCAATGCCAACTGGACAACCCATCTGCATACATAAAAGATAAGATAAGACCAAAATAATTTGCCTGGAAAAATTGACTAAGAGAAGCAAAACATTAAAATGGTTCTTAGATGAAAAGCAGATGGACAGAGTGCCAGAATTCAAATATCTGGGAATAACCCCGAGTAGTAACAGCACAGAAATGGCAATGCAAAGAGTTCTTTTTGAAAAAACCAAAATATTGGCAGCACAAACAAGAGCAGTTGACAAAAAATTTGGAAGATTTTCCTTCAAACCCACCATAAATTTCTATAAAGCAAAAGTCATCCCATCTCTGTCCCATGGAGTTGAAGCAATGCCTTATAGTCCCTCAAAAATATGGCTAAAAATAGAGGGTTTATATTGGCAGATAGTCTTGGACTTGCCCAAATCAACTCCAATGGCTTCAAAAAGGAGAGAACTGTCTTTGATGTCACTTCAGGTTGTAATTGAAGGAAACAGCATGATGTTATATAGAAAAATATTCTTCCCCACTCAACAGAAAACATTGGATATTTTCAGTAGGGAAATCAAGGGAGCACATACCCAAATGATAAAGAAGAGGCAAATAAAAAAACAAGCCCTTCTCAATGAGATTTCCAGCACAGGAGAAGAATTAGAGAACAACCCTAATAAGGTTAAAAAGAAACTAGAAGAACGAGACTGGATTAACACACTGGATAACGCACTTAAAATCAAATTGACTACTAACTTGCCATTTAACACAAATAGGGTGAATGAACTGCTGGAATATATGAAAACGTTCCCAAGCATAACTTTTTGAGAGCTCGCCTAAACCTGAAATTCTGTCGGCCTCCAATAAGTGTCGACATTGTGAAGATGGAGTTGAGATAGAAACAGTGAGACATCTGTTGCTTTCCTGTCCGGGCACAAAAACATTAAGCTCAACTTACCTGAAGCACCATTTTTTAAAGATGGTAACATTTGAGGAAGAAGATTGGTGGAGATGCGTGATGAGTGGAGAGAAGGTATCATGGGTGATCGCAGTGACACTTATACTTCATAAGACCATGGCTTGTGAGAGAGACCGGAACAACATACAAAAACAAGTCAATAAGAATTTCACGAGGTAAAGGCGAACCTGAATGGCCAAAATTGCTTGAAATGAAACGGAGGACGTTACTACTAATCTAACGGAAAATTGGAAAGTTGACCTTAATAATCAGAGTTTTGTTTTGTAATTTCTTTTTCAATTAAATCAAATAAATAAAAACATTAAAACACATAAGCAGACTTTGGATTGGGATACCAATGCCAAATTTAAGGCCATAGTGTCTGTTTTAAATTTGTGTTTCCTTGTTTTAGAAGGAGGGGGAAGGTGGAGTGGACTTCAGCCAGAGACAAGGAAATGTAAACTGGAGTGGTCAGAAGGTGATGATCCATTGTAGTATCTGAAGAATTGTGTAAGGACATAGAAGAAACTGAGTGAGTAGACAACCACTTTGAAGTAGTTTACCGTTTGGGACTGCAGTGCTTGAAGTGAAGCATCAAGGCCAAAATGGGTGCTCAGAATTCTGTCACCTTTGTTGCCTTGGTCGAGGCAATCCTCCTCTACTGCATCATCCACTTCACCCCACACCTGCCTATCAGGATGCAAGTCACTCTGCATCTCATGGAAAACATCCATGTTGGCATTCATTCCCTTTGCAACTTGAGGCACTGTTGTTTGGAGTGCTACATGCTCATCTGCCAAAGCTTTGCCTTGATGTCCGACTTTCTCAGCATGCTGCTGCAAGGGTATTCTATGCTCACCAGCCCTGCAAATCAATGAGCCTTGCCCATGTTTGCCATTGGAATTAATCATTAGAAAACAAAGCTGTGGTCTTATTAGTCACTTGAAGTATGAAATCATTTAGTCTGATTTAGCAATCATGTTATTTCATGTGACCCACTGCTACTAACTTTTGTGATGCTGTCCATTAGTGCCATTCCTCAACCTTCATTTTATGCCTTAAAGAAGCAAGCCTTTTGTTGTGTATGTTAAACCGTGCGTTGTGGAACTTCAATGATATGTCAACCAAGAAGAAGAAACAGTACTTATATATATAATTCACAAAAAACATTGTTAAGGGGACGTTATGGTTAAGTTGCGCTACTAAAAACCTGTGAAATTCACTAATTTTTTTTACAAACGTGACATAATACAAAAGTCTCATTATGGTTCAAAGTAAAACCGAAAAACCCTTGAAATTCACCAGTTATGGTACGCTAAGCAACCATAACTCCCTGCAGCACTGTGCACTGCTAACAGTAACACCCAGGACATCACAGATGACATCACAAATGTGATTGATGACATCACTGATGACATCACATGTGCATTTACTTTTCAGACAAGGGGTTGTGAAGGTAATTTTGGCAAAAAAGTATCAGGGATTATCGGGACATGGGTACTAAACTTCATACTTCATCACGCAATGTAGGCATGTAAAGAAAATTTCATTGCAGTGTTCTTTCTAGTACAGGAATCTGCTCATACAGAAATGTAGGTATTGGCTGCAGCATACACCACAGAGGTTCTATATTTGTACTTTCCAAAGTTGTATAATAAAATGGTGAATGCTTCTGTATATAACTTTTCTGGTCTGTGAAACATTTACTAAGTTGCTAATAATGCATTGGTTAGTATATATTTCTAGTAATACACACAAAACATAAATATACTACAATGCATACAAATATGGGGCTTATATATGGAGAGACAAGTAAGCAAAAAAGAGGCAGTATCATTAGCAACTGTATAGAATGTACATGATAGTATTGACGCACAAAAAATGATTGCTATGTTGCAGGCCTGATTCTTCCTCTATATATGTACATTATAAAATGTGAATAATTTCTAAATAAAGCCACCTTGCCTGCATATGGCACTGAAGAAAAACGAAGGGGCTACACATGTGATGTCATCAGTGATGTCATCAATTACATTTGTGATGTCATCTTTGATGTCCTGGGTGTTACTGCACAGTGCTGCGGGTTATGGTTGCTTAGCATACCATAACTGGCGAATTTCAAGGGTTTTTCGGATTTACTTTGAACCATAATGAGACGGTTGTATTAAGTCATGTTTTAGTGAATTTCACAGGTTTGTAGTAGCGCAACTTAACCATAACGTCCCCTTAACAAAGTTTTGTTTGTGTGAATTGTACAGGTTTTTAGTGGGACAATTTAAGAGTAAGGTCTTGCTAAGAAAGACATTTTGTACTGCATGTCACAAATTTTCAGTAGGGCAACGTAACCATAATGGCCCTTTACCAAGAGTCGTTTGGCAAACAGTATACACCTCGCGAATGCCACATGAAAGTATGCTGGCGTACAGCACCGTGACATGTCCCGGAATTAGTACACACTTAACTGTACCATCTATGCCTCGTGGGCAGTGTGGAAATAGATTTTATATTTATGTCGGAACGTCCACCCTCAACATTTGCCAAACACAACGCCAACATGTATTGGTATGCAGGGATTACCAATGCACTACACATTATATATCGTTAGCAAAAGTTGTACTTATCTGAAAAAGACATCAGCTAAAAGCATCCTTCCTCCCTAAGAAACAGCAGCACTGGTGTTATGAGAAAGCATAAGAAACAATTGCGCTACCTTGCACATAACAAATGGACAAAATGTATCACCGTACATCTACCAACCCATATTACCGTTTATTGCCTTTTTGCTCATTGCCACTCGCAAATTCCCATATTGCCTGCCGTGCCAAAAAATAAACCCACCCGTAAACAAGGATAATAATGCGTTAATAACAACCTTTCACAGTGTAAGGAAAAAAAAAAGAATTTGCATAGACTCCAAATACTGCATATTTCTCAGTAAAGTACATAGATGCCATAATCTTTGCCAGTAATACTCTAAATTAGCAAAGCAGTAACATGTGCTACTGAAAAGGACGATTAGTTGTTGTAATCCGGGGCGGCGGTTGCAGTTCGGATTCCAAAACAAAATCCTCTTTCAAGATGGCCACCATAGAAAGGGAAGGCAGTTACTCCATACATAGCCCCTCTTCCCTTTCCATGGTAGGCTGCAAAAAGCACAAGTACGTGACACCGCACTTGTAAACAAACATACAGCGACGTACACCTAATAAGTAACATTTGGAAATGATGAAGTTGAATGTAAAAGAAAATGTGAAAATTTTACAGTTTGCAAAGTAGGTTTATTTAACAACAAAGTGGCAGAGACCATCGGAGTAAGGGCATTTTTAGTACAATCAAAACAATTCTTCTAAGGGTGGCATTGCAAATGTCAAAGATCACAAACACGTTGTTTTTTTGGCAGACAAAAATGTTGGGATTTCGTTGAAGCAATCGCTTTGTTTCCACAGTGAATTCCCAAAAGTCATCATGACCTTCAGCCTACAGCACCACAAATGAAGTGACGTTGCTCCGCATAGCGAGTTCAGCGTACGGACAAAGCCGACTTAAAGTCTCATTCCACATAATTGTTATGGACAGGCAACCGGTCACCAGCAGCAGCATTTGCCGTCCAAAGAAGCCGTCACTCGGCAAGTGAAACCCATGACAAACACAATATGGCAAGATATACCTAGGCTGGAAAGTTTACAGAAAATACGTGTCAATAACCAACCTGTACCAAAAAAATTCAAAAAATACACATAAAATGTGCAAAGTACTACACAAAGGTACGTATTCAAAGATGACATTTTAATAAAATGTTACTAATGTCCATTTGTACCTATAGTGGCAAGCTACAAATGCCGAGATTTTGCATTCGCCGTAAGAGAAAAAAAAATGCCAACTACACAGGAAGAGGATAATTCAGTTATGAAATGAAAAAGGAAGGGAGAATGAAAAAAAAAATATGTTGCGTGCTTTAAAAGAAGACTAAAAAAACGTGCAAAGGTTTACAAAAAGCTATGTGGAGATAGTAAACCTTTCAAATAAGAAATAGTAATGCTAAAAAAAGAATGAGTGCAGTCATACACTACAAATGTACAACCTGGGCACTCTCAAATATTACTGCAATCATGTAATAGCGCAGAAAGATAATAAGACAATTATATTGGCACAATTAGATGTGTGGTAAGAGAACAATAAAGTGTGGTTCGCTGCAGAGTGGGCAAAATTAAACTTACACAATAACATAATGTTATCAATTGCTATTTTTTCGACCCTTTCATTCCGTGAACTGCCAGTAAGTTTTCCTTTTCATTGTAGGTAAAAAAAAAATTGCCCCTTATACATTCACTCAGATGTGCAGGCATATTGAGCGGTCAACCAAAAAAGCAACTCATGTGGCCTTCACTCAGAAACCAAATACATCCTTTCTTTGAAGCAACATATTGCAATCCAATTATGAGAACTGCTACTCCCATACACATCTCGAAGGGATGTTTCCAGCAAACACTGCAGATGGTTGCCGTAGTTTACAAAACTGAGGACGCCAGTCTGACGGGAGTTTTATTCCAATAACATTTTAACCCACACGCAGTAATTGGTCATGGAACAGTAAGCAGGAACTTCCATTTAAACGTATCACTTTCGTGAGAAAAAAGCTCCACTTTTTCAATTTGCGCTTCCACATCCCATTCCACCCCCCTCAAAGGTCACCTTCTGAAATACTGTTACATGAGTGTGTGAAGTTCAATGCAGTCTTGTTTTCAATGTATTACTGGCGATATCTGCGTACACTAAAACATGAATAAAACGTAAAGATTAGAGCCCACGCGCAGTAATTGCTTGTGGAACAGTAAGCAGGAACTTCCATTTAAACGTATAACTTTGGTGACAAAAAAGATCCACTTTTTCTTTTTGTACTTCCACATCCCTTTCCAGCCCCCTCAAAGGCCAAATTCCGAAATACTGTTACATGAGTGTGTCAAGTCCAATGCAGTGTTGGTTTCGATGTGTTACTAGCGATATCCGCGTACACTAAAACATGAATAAAACATAGGGGGGGCATCAAAAAAAGCTCACTTATTTTACGCTGTTGTACAACCTATCAGGGAATGAGTCACATGTTCACATGCACAAACTTTTACCCCCATTCACTCTAAGGGGAAAAGAGACGTTTTGAGAAGCCCTGCCCCTTATAACTTGCTCCCCCCTGCACCAAACATCATCAAACTTTCCAAAGAAAGTCACAGTGAGCGGTACCATTTTTTTGCAAACTTTGGTGACGATTCATCCAAGTATAGCACAGGTATAAGGCAGTCAAAAAGTGTTCTTCTTATGGAAACAGCAACTCCACCATAACAACATAGCCACTAACGTGCTTGTCTAATATGCTGGAGTGGTTGTTGGCTGGACCTACAGATTTGGATACATGTCCGCATACATTTGAAGGTATATGTGTACATTGGATAATAACTCCCACGCTTATAAGGTCGTTTCTGGGTGCATGCCAAGACAGTACACCATCCCCAGAACCATCTGACATGCTAATATATACTACAGGTGTATGCATTGCTCTAATATGATGCAGTGGATCTGGGCAGGGCCTAGGGTTTTAGGAGTATGTTGTATGGGCTGCAGCCTGCAGCCATGCAACCAAAACTGTACATCCTGCCCACAACCACCTCAGTGATATGCAGTATTACGGGTGTATTGATAGGTGTAGTTTGTTTCACTTATTCAGGCCAGAGACTGCACTCCTAGCTGTATGTCCATAGATATTGCAATGTGTGGGTGTGCACTGGCTTACACCTCCAGCGCTTATAACTTTGTTCTTGGGTGCTGTGCACACACCCCACAACCATGTAATTGTTAGTCAATACTACAGGCCATGCACCCAAGACAGTACACCCTCCCCAGAACCATCTGACATGCTAACATATACTACAGGTGTATGCATTGCTCTAATATGATACTGTGGATGTGGGCAGGGCCTATTGCAATCTGTGGATATGCACTGGCTTACGCCTCCAGCGCTTATAACTTTGTTCTTGGGGGCTGTACACACTCCCCACAACCATGTAATCGTTAGTCAATACTAAAGGTGTATCCATGGTTGTGACATGCAGCGGTGGTTGTGGCCAGGGCCTACAGTCTTGAAAGTATGGCCTCCGGCCTACGGCCTGTGGCCATGCATCCAAGACTGTAGGCCCTGGCCACAACCACCGCAGCATGTCATAATCATGGTGGCATACTAATCAATAACAGACCCATAGGAAAATGTAATCTAATAATGTCATGTACTCAATTTGAATGGTCAGTAACACAACGCGTGTCCTTCGAACATTTCCAAGGTGCCTCTACACAGCACAGACTAAAATACTACCCTTATCGCACCCCTCATTTTCTGCATGTACAAATATCCTGAACAAGGCGGCAATGGAGAATACATCATTAACAGTTGCCGCCCAAACAAGTACAGTATTTCAGTCATCTCTTACGCTCTGGACCTTTCCAAGCACTGTAGGTGTTCAGAAGACTTTCCCAAACACCATTTCACATAGCGAATACATCATTACCACCTGCCGCCCAAACAAATACAGTATTTAAGCCATCTCTCACTCTGTGATCCTCCCCACGCACCGTAGGAGAACAAAACATTTTCCAAAACAGCATTTCGCCTCTGGTGGCGACCGCGCTGTCTTCGGATCCAAGATGTGGGGCGCCACCACATATTCTAACGCACATCACGGCTCGCTGTAGCCAATCGGCGAAGACATCGCGTGTCCGTGGTCATGACGCCACCCCCCTGGTCAATCGGTATCTTGTCCGCGGAGCGAAGAGGGAACTATGACCGCAGAGCGGACATACACATCACTAATTTTTTGACACATATTTTTTGTTTGTTTTAAAGGAAACTAGTGGACGGATTGGCACCAAATTTACAAAAGCACGCTTTTGGGACCAAGGCCCTGCCCCTACCGCAAATTTGAGACAATCCGTCCAGCGGTTTGGGCTATAGGCATGCGCAAAGTTTTTCCCCCCATTCAGTCTATGGGAAAAAATGACGTTTTGGGACCCCCCCTATAACTGTTGCCCCCCTGGACCAAACATCACCAAACTTTGCAACTTAACCATAACAACACGGCCACTACTGTGGCCGTCTAATATATTTAGTAAAAAACTTTGTTAAAGGGACGTTATGGTTAAGTTGCGCTACTAAATACCTATGAAATTCACTAAAAAAATCTTTGTTAACGGGACGTTATGGTTCCAAATAAAATCGAAAAACCCTTGAAATTCGCCAGTTATGGTAAACTAAGCAAGGAAAAATTAGATCATTTTTCCTTTGACGTGCTCTTCCAAATAATTAGATACCACTGTACTATTTGAACCTGTCCCCCCTCTCCATGTCCTCTCCATGTCCCAATGAAGTATCCCCAAACCCTCATAAAGAACATAAACATTTTGACAAAACTTCCATCCCTTCACCCCCTCCCAACCATCCTCTGCAAACCCCTAATTCACCTATATTTGTTTCAGTTTCTGCTTCGCCCTCTCTTTCTTAATTGCTGTATATGTGTACAATAAAATAAATGTTATGTTAGTTTTAATGAAATTGTTGTGTCTAATTTGTTTTTAAGAAACAGTAAAAATGGTCGCGGACAGCACGCCTGTCCGGCCTGTCCGTAATTAACAAAATATGGATGTCTTAAAGACACTACACCTATCCGTACCATTTACAACCAAGATGAAACTGTTCTTAGAACACACCAGCTGTCCCGGATGTCTGTAAATAAACAAAATGGGGGGTTCCTAAGGACACTATACCTATCCGTACCATTCGCAACCAAGATGGAAATGTCCGTAGAACAGGCGCGGTGGACGCAATATCAGTAGTCAAACAAAATGAACGTGTCCTAAGGACACTATACCTTGCCGTACAGTCTTCAGAACATCTACGCACATGCGCACTATACCCGTAAGTCCTGCGAACATCGCGCCTGTCCGTAACTGTCCATGTCACTTGTGTCGCACTTTTAATTAGTTTCAGGACCTAAACACTGTCCGTAGAACACCCGTGCACATGCGCACGACCGTTCCTGTGCATGTGGTGTCCTGCGGACACTCATTCCCTTCGCGGGCGTGTTCACGATGTCATCATGTGACCGCACCCACGCTTAGCGTTTGTCCTAATTTGCACACTTTGTCCGCTTCCCCAACATTTAAAAAAAACTTATGCAGACAATCCAAATTATTGTACATTAAAAAATCATCATTCCACATGATCCAGACATTGGCCCTAGCTTTCCACAGGTTTTTTGGAACTTTTTGATCACTTTTGAATGATCGTTATTGTCACGAGGCGCACCCCTCCACCGCTATAAAATGCCACACCCAGAGCTCATCTTCATTGTACTTCTGGCTATTGCAGATTGACGTTTGCTGCCTTTAGTGCTCTACCTGAGACTACCTCACCAACCGTAATGGCAACAATGACTGCTGTTGCTACGTCAGCCTCTGCACCACCCCCAAACCCTCCAAGACCACCACCTCCCCAAGGGCCTGCAGAGGGGAATACATGTGAGGATGTAGAGAACAAGGATGAAGAGGATAAAGAGAATGAGGTCGAGGAATTCCCTACTACCAGCACTCGCTGGGAGTCGTGGGTGTGGCGGTTATTTACTGTTCATGGTAACGTACCGAAAGCACGTGCGAACAAGGTCACCTGTAACCAGTGCAATTTGGTGTTGAGTCATGGGAGACGTGGTTCGTACAGCTTTGGTACGACATCCATGAAGCGACACCTAACTTCCCTGCACGGTGCGGACATTCGCAAAGTTGTACCATGTAAAGAACGTAGTAGGTTAAGTTCCTCCGCAGCATCCTCCGTTTCTGATCCTCTCACCACAAGAGGTCACAACATTGTGTATGTACTGCGATGCAGTACTCTGCAGGGGGGAGAGTCTTCGAAGTGCTTTCGAGACTACGGTCAGTGAGCACCAGAAGAGCTGCTACCTACCTAAATAAGGCCCACCCTACATCTTCCTCTCGCCACCTGCCCTTTCTTATCCCTGTGGTTGGTGTCCCTTCTTTACCCTCCTTTCCCCTCCTCTCCTAGTGTGTCGGGTGTACAGAGAGCCATAAAAAATATATAAAACAACAAAAAGTTTTTTAAAAGTCTCTTTTCAGAGCTGCCTTACTCAGTTTAAAAATAGAACTATCATGTAAACGGTGCAGGCCCCGCGCATTTTTTAAAAGTCTGTGGACAGTCCTAGGACAGATAAAATTTTGGGGTGCAACCCTAGCAAAACCAATGCAGTTTTCTCTGGGAGTTAGTTTTGGCTCTGAAAAGAGCCTTTTAGTGGTGTTTTGTGTGTTTCAAAAACTTGTATGCGTCAGCATGTAATGCAAAATAGATGACTATACTTCCAGAAAATGTTGCAATGCATTTTGTACATTTCTAATAAAAATCTGATTGCCATCTAAGATGGACTCCATCTCTGCGAAAAATGAATGTGCTGCAAAACATAATATTTTCATTGTAGAAAGACAACATGCCAACATCTCTTAGAAAGGCACAAAAAGCCTTATTGACACTGCGCCTCGCTTTCTCCATTTGTACCAAATGAAGAAGAAGACAGCCACATTTGTCTTTGCGCAATACGTGAAAAAATTACTTGGCAATTTGGAAACATGTCCATCACCTTTGCAAGTCCTTCCTTCATTGCAAATGACACATGTCCTAAACTGTTCCCTCCACAATTAATTATAATTATGTCAGGATGACGCTCTGTCTGTAAAGTAGCACAGAGAGGTACCAAGTCCAGCCACTTCATTCCACGCACTCCATGCCAGTGCACTTCCACATGAGGGAATCCAAGATCTGCAGACATACCACAAAGTTCTGCATGCACCTTCAACCAATGTATCCATGAGTCTCCCAAAATCCAGATAATCTGTTTTCGAGCACACACAGCCATAGCTGTTTGTTCTCCTCTCAAGAAAAAGACATCCTCACTAAATCTCTCTGTACACAACACACCCACTAAACTTTACTGACCAATCCCTAGCTCTGCTCATTCTCATTTGCATGCCTCTCCACCCCAGAATCCCCATATGTAATATGCGCTGTCCGCAGACTACCAGCATGTCCGCGGACATGTAGAAGAACTGAGCGTGGCAAATGTACATTTAAATAGTGTTCCCCATTTCCCCTTTAGGGTGGGCTCTGAAAAGAGCCGTTCTTTTTGTTTTTTTTGCAGATGTCTGACAGACACCTGTTATTTTGTATTTTTTGGGGGGTTTTTTCTTCTTACTTTACAACTAAAATCTTCACATAACCTTCTCCAAAGCAACCCTTACATTCCAAAAAAGCATTTCCCAAAAAAGATAAAGAAACACCATCTGCTTCGAAATATGCTGCATTACTCGAAACAATGTTCTTGTGGCTACAGAAAAACATACCAGTTCTTAGCATGAAAGCAAGCATGCCTTGATTCATTGCACACCTAGCAATGCTTTGATCAGGACAAAAAACAGAGCTGTTGTCCCATTTTGCTCTAGGAAGTAATCCAGAAAAAAATACTTTTGCAGTTGTAAAGATGTTTATTACTGCTTCAACCAACTGTTCCAAATATCCCAACAAAGTAGGGGAACTCACGTACCCCAAATGGAAAGCACCATAGTGCAAAACTACCACATGGGGACTGCTCATCCTACGCATATCTCTGCAAACTTGGAGAATTGCCTCTACATTGCAGTCAGTCGCACCTCTCCACACCACCTCCAGTCCTCTAATATCAAAATTGTTTGCCACATGCCTGCATTGAGAATAGTGCTGTAAACCATGGACAAACATATCTCTGAGCACCAACACCCTGACTGTCTCCACCTCTGCCATCTTCACTGCACACTCTCTTTCTACACAAATCAACAACGTCAACATCTGATTGGCTTATCCCTACAGTCCCCTTTCCATGCTGGATTTGCTGTAAAACCCTGTATATGGCATGCCCTACCCGCGGACAGGCGCGGTGTCTGTGCGGCACGTAACTCTTAGCCAGCCCTTCTACCCTTTCCACATCACTTGCGAATCCATTCCCTCATTGGACACAGCTAAGCAGTCACACAACCATCCACCAATCACATCCAAGACCTCTGCTTCTAACTCCAGCATCAGAGTTCCGCACTTCAAATGTACTGTTTATCACTCTGAATACAAGTTTCATATCATTGGAAAGCACCTACTACAATAACTACTGTGCAAGTCTCGAAGATTTCGACTTACAGCTCCATGCATATCCACATGCATGATTACAAAGTACAGGTATGCATATTTTATTCAGAGTAAATGTACAACTCTTATGAATCAATATAAAAAAGTAATGCCACTAAATCTGCATAGCCAATACATACATGCCAACGCTCCTGCTTTAAGTGCGAGACTTCTGATTTTTCGCACTATTTTTTACTATCTCCCCCATAATCTATACATACATGCCAACCCTCCCGATTTAGGTGCGAAACTCAATTTTTCATAAACAAATGTCACAATTTGTTAGTGTCTCCCGCCTAAATTAATGCTAATCCCATGCGATCGTATGAGAAAAATAAACGTTCCCGATTGCTGTGGTGAAATCTCCCTCTCTGGTGCTCCCGATCGTTTGCATGTCTATTTATAACATGACATTACTCAAATTTTTCCCATCTACTATAATGAACTATCACTTCCAAACCTCTCTGCTATCGACAACACAGTTGCAAAACAACAAGTGAATTTCATGAACTTAAAATTGTACTCATTTGCGAAGCGGGTTGAACTAATATACTGCAAATAACATATAAAGGCTGCACATAGTCAAATAAAATGGTTGCATAAACTAGGTTCAGATTTCAAAGAGAATATTGCCACAAAAACATAAAAGTTAACATGTAAATTTATATCAGTGCTAAAAACACACAAAATTACTAACTTCCTTTTACAATTGCAGTGAAGACCATTCTCCTGAAAATCAACAGCATCTAAACTACAAACAACATATCCGAAGAAACGTGCTCATTCTACAAAAAAGAAGTAAGTGGATTGATACCTTTATATTCTTACTGTTCCTCAAAGAGAGTGTGTGGGTCATTCATGTAATTTGTGCACCAAAAAAAACATCGATTTCTGAACCATTATGCCCACAAATCCCCATTTAGTAAACAGAGATTAACAGGCAGAATGGCACATAAATCCCTGTTTTTTTGGAACACAAATAACATACTGAAGCCTTAGAATGTTAGTACTATAAAACAAATAACTGTTTTAATTTTAAACCATTACGTTTACTATTAATGCTTCGCCTCACCACTAGCTCACTTTCTACTCTGATCTGAACCAGAGTGTAGTAACATACAAACAGAAAAATAGCCTTCCCAATTCATTGTAACTGCCCAATGCACATTCACACACCACCACAAACAACTTCCCCATCAAACTCATACACGCATGCACACAGGACACATACTTTGTAAAACAGACTAAACCATACCTTTTTTTTTAACAGACCACAAAGAATGCCTACCAAAAACAAGTCCGTAGAAAGGAACGCAGAAATAGACCAAATGAAAATAAAAGTGTCCAGAATAAGCATCCATCTCTACCAGCTAATGCAGTCATTTAGCGAAACAAAAGAAGCTTCAACTACAGAAACTTTACCTCCTCTATCAAAATGTGAAACTAAACAGAAAATGCTTAACAAGAATTCGGCTACCACTACTGCTAACACTGCTCCTATAAATCCTCATATACTAGCACAAAACCATACTAAAAAAGTATTTTAGCAAAAATGTTCCGCCACAGAGTCCTTCAGAATCTAATAAGAACAGGAGCAAAACCATCCACAACCCTTAAAACCTACTGTAGAAAATTAATCCTAGAAGCTCTCATAGCCAGTGCAATCATTCTCAAAAGGAAGTTATTTATTTAAGTTTTAAACAGGATGAAACCACTAACAAAACTAAGTACTAAACTACAAAATAAACTTCTCAATAAACAGAATGTCAACAAAAATAACTTCTTAAATATCTGTGGAGTTGAATGGAGTCACACCATGACCACAGAACCATATTTTAATGAAGAAGCATACAACAAAAGCAAACACAATTGCCACCCATAGCAGTGTACGAGGATATGAAAAAATCAATAATACCATCATGGAACAGGAAACACTGCTTACAAAAGTATCCCCATAAAACTCAGAATTACCTCTCCATTCGATTGAACCTAAACGTCCAGTATACAAATGGCTGTGCGCGTCAATGTGTAACATTCCCAACAAATGTTTCAAATCTTTATGCCAGTTCCTCAATCAGTATGTGAAAGGTAAAGACAAAATCAAAATGAAAGAGCTGCAAAATATGGATACCTGTCCAGTGCGCAAATACACAGGACTACAAGGACATTCATTAGCCTGTATTTCAGGACCTATTTGCAAATGTACCTTCCATGATATCAAAATGATACCAACACATCATTCAAATGTAAGAAATCTAGTGTATAAACTGTACTATGCTAAAAGTCCTGCTTTAGAACTAGCCAATTTAAATAACACTCTTCTACATGGTACACCCAAATACGTACAAGAAGAAATCGACCGTAACCAGAGAAAATATTTTGGAAGTGAAAGCCACTTCCAAAATGCAATAGCTTTAGAACAGGCTAGCAACAATTGTGCACATGGCAACCTTCTATTACACACATACAAAAAAGAAACACCAACATTTAAAATTACATCCGCTGAAGTACCAAACCATGTGTGTGTGTGTTGCTGCAGAACTTTTTACAAAAGTAACACAAAAATATAGACGTAACATACAAAATAGAAGACAATGAAGATTCCAAATGGTTTGAATTAGCTCTCTACCTTTTAGCAGAAAACAAATACGAAATAAGTGAACCCTTAATATGTTGCAGTTACTGCACTACAAAACTTGACAACAACCAAACTCCTTCACGTGCTATCACAAATAACTTGAAATTATTCCAACTACCAAAACCCCTGCAACAACTCAATTTGTATGAGAGCATCATAATTCAAACAGCACACCCATTTGAAGAAATAATATGCCTTCAACCAAAAACAGCAAAATTACCTCCCTCTGAATTGGTGAAAGGCATTAGTGGCAAAGAAGTTTATTTGCCATTAGATCTGACAGAAAATGTGCACACTCTAGGAGTGCAACATCCAATAGAGCATTCTTTAATTGTCTTAGTAAATGGTGTACCAACAAAAGACAAAAAAATTTGGCAACAACTTGTGAACTTACATAAAATTAGACAAGCCTTGCAATATCTAAAAAACAATAATGAATACTACAAAGAAATAAATATTGAAGAAAGCTTAAGGGAAATAACTGAAATAATGCAAGAGTCATCAGAAACTGGTCAATTCGAACTTCTGGATACTGCTGCAGTATCCACTCTTTTGGGCATTATACAATTCATCCATTGCACTCTAATGAGAGCATAGATGATGCACTAGAAACTTCCCAAATCCGATAAACCAATGGTTCACCAATGAGCATATGGGAAAAAAGTATAGAAGCACATGCATTTCCATTACTGTTTCCTACTGGCAAAGGAGGAAGATATGATGATAGACCCATTCAGATAACAGCATCAGAATACCACTCATTAAGAATGAATTCTGAAGATCCCAGATTTAGGCAAAATGTGGAATACATATTCCACCTACTCTTTGAAAGTGAACTAGCAACCCTATGTTACGCAGTTGCACACATTTTGAAATCTGGAACCCACTTTTAAAATATGTCAGCTACGCAATTAATACAAAAATTGCAAGAAAAAGATGATGTTTTATAATCAAGCATAACTAATCTGTTTGAAAACATGCGTGGTACGAAAGAATACTGGTTCCGACATCACGGAGATGTACATTGTATGATCAGAAACCTTGGACCACCCACTTGGTTTGTTACATTAGGTTGTTCAGAATATGCATGGGAAGATTTACATGATTTCCTACTCATATCAAACAACAACAAAACCAACATAGATATACTAACACCTGGAGTACTTTCCTCTCATGTTTTGGTTTCTTATAAATTGGGCTTTCATGCGCACACCACACGCACACAAGCAAGTTCACAGATAGGTTCATCTTTGTCCCGTCACCGCAACATAGCAGCTGCGGCTCTGCCTCTCCCGAGGGAGGCTTATAAACCGTGGCGAACGGTGACTGGGCATATTCATTCTTGTTATCTTTGTTTGCTTCAACAGACCATAGGCTCAAGGGTAACGTTTTGTGTTTGGGAAACTGCTTTGATTAATCTTGCCTGAATCATTGCTCATGGTATTTGTTCCCTATTCTTTAAAAACAAACATGCTTGATGACATTGCCACATTACATGCAACATGCACCATCCCTCAAATGTTTCATTCTCAATTCCCGCCGTTTACTATGTCACCAAGGTTCTCAGGTACTCCTCCTTCTAATTTGCACACTTTCGTGGCATCTCAGAAAGCTAATACTGAGCTAAATGTGTGTACTCCAAAACACACAGTTGCAAGTGGGAGTCTTGCTGTTTATTCCACTCTGCCTGTATCTCTGGCACAGACGATTCCCAGTGTGCCGGTAATGGGCACCCACACTAAACCTATTATTTCAGATAAAACTATTCTAGCCTCTTTAAAAGTGAGAAATGTTAAAAGAAAATTCAGTGATAAGACTCTTGCAAGCATATCTCCAATGTCACCTGTGGTGGCAGATAGCTCTAGCATATCAATATATGCAAGTCAGTGTGAATCACCCATATCCATATGTAGTGAAGGACATTGTATTCCAGTTGAGGAAGCATCTCACGATTCCCTCTCAACGCCATCAGATTCTGCCATCGCGTCTTTTGATCTTCCTACACCTAGAGCTCTGAAGTTCCTCTTATGCGTTCCACCCTCTGTGACCTCTAACATAATGAAACTGGCCCTTACTACTGTTAACACCTCAGCTTTGGGTCTACACAAATTGTTTGAAGTATGCAAGATAAATTGAGCAAACAAGCTCTCCAATTGGAAGAGCTTGTGCTGTGGACACAACATCAATCTCAGTCTTCAAAGGTGATTTTTCCTTCATCCTCCAGTCAACCACATGACTTGGAAGATTCAATTATTATTTGTGGCAACATGTCTGAACAAACACACTCCATACTCTTGGCTCGACCCCAAAACACTGATTTCTCTTGAACAGCTAACTCTGAAGTAACTATGCAACTACCACAGTTCCCTAATGTTATTTGTGCAATTGAGGGTTATTTGAATACTCATGGTCCGATGGTGAGTCTTCCCAAAGAAAATTCTGAAGATTTACTCGTTGAAGAAGGCGAGACTAATGCCCCTGTTATCACGACGCAGCACGTTCTGGGAACTAGGGTCAAAAGACCCTTTCGACAACAGCTTCAAAGACAATTGTCAATTATGAAAATAAACTAAGAATCAACCAGCACGCAGAGGGGTCAAAACTACTCTTAATGCTTTTTTAAAGCAATAGCAGGTTCTCTCCCCATGGCTCAGAAAGAAAGTAGTCAGGTGCCAGTCCATAAGATTATGGCTGATGGTGTAAACCTACCCACAAAATATATATTGCCTTCTATTGATCTTACAAAGAAGACTGCACCAATAAAACATACACCAACACAAAATCCAACTCTTGCCTATCTACCTTTGGACACTCTTGTAGAGACTATCATCCAAACAGTATCTGACCTCCATGTGACCACAAACACTGTCCTTCGTGAAAAAACTGTTTCCTTCAAACCTACACACCATTTGTCTTCTTTGCCTCCAAAAGTACAGAACCAAGTGGCTATATCCCAATTGAAACAGGCGGTAGATGCTTACCTGCTGAAAAGGCTTTCTGGCATGATTGATCAAAATATGGGTATGACATCACAGGTTCAAACAGCAGATAGCATCCATTCTCAGGCTGGAGGTAAATCCACTAGAATGGCATATTAAACACCTGAGGCTTCAATGATTGCAGGAAGACTTCATAAATCTCAACACATTGAACTAGGTCAGACAAGAAAGAACAGTTTTACCAATGAGCGACCTCCCAGTTCATCACAACTCTTTTCGCAGGTGTCAAAAACCCCACTCTTTTCTTTTATCTTAAAATGCAGAGAAGGGCCCTAGCCAACATACAACCTTAACAGAAGTAGTTTTTTAAACATCTTTAGAGATGTTGTTGAGCTCCAGGATGTTACCTCAAGAGATATTGATCAGATTGAGTTTATCTCTGACATTTCTAGCTCTATTGTCAGATTATGAATCCCGTCAGGGGTGGTGGCAAATACTATTTGGCAGGCGAAAATGTCTTTGTTCGAGATGGGCTTTCTGCTGGTACAGGATCCGAAATGTAATCGTAAGCAGCACAAGGAACACATTGCCAAACCCAATATATATCAGAGCTCTCAGACCCCTAATACCGCTAATGTAAGAACACAAGGATTGCAATTTAGCTCAAGAAATTAACCACTAATGACAGAAAATCTAAATGCCCTAAAAATAGCTAGTTGGAACACGAGAGGGCATACACATTTGCAATTCTCTATCAAGAGTTTGCCGTCCCTCTTTCATACATTAGCCTTACAAGAAACATGGTTAATTACGCCTCCAATATATGATGGATATGATGTCGTACTCCTACCCGCATTGCTCACTAGAGGAAGACCCTCCTCGGGACTCCTCGTTGCTGCCAACTGCCAAATGGGCTTATCCATTACACCTTGGGCATCGGAAAATATCCATCTTCAACTGGTTAAAGTTACAATTGCAGCACAGTCTTTGGCTGTCCTGAATATATACAGAAATCCAACTACTTGGCCAGATGAAGCATTTTACAATGGTTTAACAAGATTATTAGAGTTGATCAGTATCTCAGCCTCCACCTCGCATACCATCATTATGGGAGACCTGAATCTACATTGTTGTAATCCAAAACTCAAATCTCAAGAAGTTGATATCTGGCAGAATTTCATGGTAGAAAGGAATTTTATAATGGTTAATGGTGCAGTCAAGGGTGATACTCCAGCACAAACAACGTGGTTTTGCAATAACAGTGCGAGTCTGGTAAAACAGACACAAGAGCTAGTTATCACCGCTCAACCTTGCAGTGACCAGAAACTGCTTGCCCTCTCCATTGTATGGAAGATACGAAAACCGAGAAACACAACACTGAATAGTGGTTTTGGGGTTAATAGTGCAAGGACAAGACTGAAATGGTCTAACTCTAGAGATCTGGAGCTTGAGTGTTTGGTAATGTGAGATATGATCCACGTTGGAGTACAATATACAGAGATCCTTGCACCATTTCCCCACACGATTTCCATCCCAAGCAAAACACACATAAAGCATAGTCATGCATATGATCAGGCTATTAAAGATAAAAAGACACAATTTAGACAAATAAAACCTACAATTCTTGCATCACATAGTAGTAATCGCTGGCAACTTTTAAAATCTGCTAAAACACGACATAAAAACTGGTTACAGAGTCATAAATCGATCATGTTTCAAAGAGATAGTGAAGTAATGGCGAAGGCAATGATTGACAAGTATTCTGCGCAAATGTGCCATCTTCTTGGAAATCATTTGAGTAACAGAGAAGCGGATGCACAGCTAAATGCGGTAAATGAACAGCAATGGGTTGCATACTATTCGACCTTTATGCTGATATGAAATGTGATAAATTGAAATATCTACAAACGCGAGCTAGTAGGTGGAACCTCAACTTTACCATAGCTGACATTGAAGACATTATTTAAAAAGCTAGTTCTTCAAGGGCAGCTGGCCCGGATGGCATCTTGAATGCCATGCTTAAAGCTAACTGTGTTGAATGGACTTGCATCCTGTACCGCATCTTCGGGGCAGTCGTCACTACTGGTTCCATTCCTACATCGTGGCAATCTTCAGTTATTATTCCAATTTTCAAGAAGGCAGGCCGAAACATGGCGCAGATCTACCGCCCAATTGCTCTCTTAGATTCCCCTCGAAAGATCTTCTTGAAAATTGTACTAAATGACTTCAATAAATGGACACAGCTAACACCTTACGAGATCCTCATCAAACAGGGTTTATTGCGGGGATGGGCACCCAGATCAATTTAATAACATTAAACACTGTTAAAGCTCAATGCCAAGATACTAACCAAGCACCTAGCACATGAGACGCTTCAAGGTGCTAGAGCACAACCCCCTATGTAAAATCAGGCACATCTTTGCCCCTGATGACTTCCAAGCCGCAGTCCAAGCACTGTTCTCTCTAAAATGGACTATGGCAAAGCTTGACCGCTGCAAGTCGCACAAAACGCAGCAGTCAGACTCATCCTCCATTTACCGAAACATTCACACATCACCCCAGCTCTCACCCAGTTCTAATGGATCACCATACCACAAAGAATTGCCTTTAAAGGATTAAAGCCATCCACCAAAAAACCCTATTTTACCTTTGTCACAAACTCAAACTCATCACCCACACAAACACCAGACAAGCAAGCCAGCATCTCTCTCACATTACACTCTGTAAAATAACATGCACACAAAAACAAGCATTCATCCACTGTGCGTCCAGGTCATGGACTACCCTACCTCTTCACATTTGCACTTCACCCTCAATAACCACTTTAAAGAAGAGCCCCAAGACATACCTGTTTCCCCACACATGATCCCTCCCCTCACTTCCCAACTTCTCAACCTTTCAACCTTGTAAGGCGCTTCAAGACCCTCTGGGTATGGCCAGTGCGGAAAAAAAATACAAACAAATAAATAAATAAATAAGACACATGTTTGAGAACAACAACAGTCTCCAAGTAGGGGTTAAACTTGGCACCATAAGGTGTTTGGCAAGTAAGGTAAAATACCACTTCCAAGCTACTGCTCCAGAGTTATACGCCAATTTTTGTATTATAGTGACCGGCTAGAGTGTGGGTTTGGTCCAATAAAAGGGGCTTTTGTCTGCCATGCAGTACGTAATTTCATGAATTGTGTTGGATGAACTCATGCCTGCAGTATAGGACGTTGCATGTGTTTACCCATGCAAATAAAAGTAAATTTTCCGTTTGGGTAATATGGGTTTCTAAGATTTTGTTTTCCAAAGATACATTTGTTTAACTTGATAGTGTTGCTTATGAAGTGTTTATTTTCTTGCGTGCGTCAGCCAACACGTTTGCACAACATGTGCTTTATCAAGGCCTAATGTTTCCTTATTGGTAACTAAGATTGGTATTACGGCAGATGACTAAGGTCATGTTTGGTTTGTCATCGGAAAGGGAGGAGATGCGTTGTAATGTACTTGATGCATAGTTGTGAGGTGTGAGTGTGTGGACACCTCACGTTTGGTCATCGGAAAGGGAGGAGATGTGTTAATGTACTTGATGCATAGCTGTGAGGTGTGAGTGTGTGGACACCTCACGTTTGGTCATCGGAAAGGGAGGAGATGTGTTAATGTACTTGATGCATAACTGTGAGGTGTGAGTGTGTGGACACCTCACGTTTGGTCATCGGAAAGGGAGGAGATGTGTTAATGTACTTGATGCATAGCTGTGAGGTGTGAGTGTGTGGACACCTCACGTTTGGTCATCGGAAAGGGAGGAGATGTGTTAATGTACTTGATGCATAGTTGTGAGGTGTGAGTGTGTGGATACCTCACGTTTGGTCATCGGAAAGGGAGGAGATGTGTTAATGTACTTGATGCATAGCTGTGAGCTGGCATGGAACACTATGACAACATGTGGAATGTTTGGATATGTGTCCAGCTCCAGAGTTCCATTGTAGTCAGTTGAGCCTGGGTGATGCGACCGAGTGGTCTTTCCTACTTGTCAGCTTATGGAACTTGTAATAAAGAATTTACTAATAAGCTAAAGAAGTCTACAGAAGCTACATCTTAACATTAATGGATTAATGGGTTGTCCAAAATAGCCCCCACCCTGATGGGAATACCAGAGACAAGGTGGAGACACACACCCAGGCACACGCTTGACACAGAATAGTTCAGAAATTCTGACGGAAAATCCTTTCTTTCTGGAACTCACTCTCGTTCCAGAAACTGGTCACAATAGAACAATGCCCTCGAGTGGGAAGTGACAGCACAAACATGGGTGTGCCTGCCAAAGTGAAGTCCGAGTTTATGGCAAGGAAATAATTAATCACAATTCAAAAGCATGCTGTTATGCTTTAAATTACAGAGGACAGGTCGATATTCCGTGGAGAATAAATATTAGCAGGGTTAGAGACGGGTCGCTTCACGTTATGATAACCGGTGCCAGAAGCAATACCCCAGGCGTGCTCTCACTGTTGGAGCAGCGGTGGACATTACATTAAGCAAGACGGGTATTTGTCTAAGCCTGGCTGCAGCACTGGATTTCATCAGGACCGAGCGAGAGCAGCAGTAGCGTTTGGGAAACAGAAGAAGACTTCGACAGACGTTTCATCACCCAACAATGGAAAACATCAATTTCATTTCCCTCCCTGCTTCTCAAGTCAGGGGCTCGGGTAATGACATCTGACCTTTGCGCTATTATGTTGGCCAGAGTCACGACGATTGAACAATGTACTGTATGGAAAGACACCACTTTTATTATGCAACTGAAGAATGCGTGACATTATGGATGCATTCCTGAACGAATGAATGAACGAACGAACGAATGAATGAACGAAAGAACAAACGAACAAACTAAAGAACGAACAAACGGCCTTTGCGCAACTGAAAGCAGCGCTGATTGCAACATTGAGTGGATATATTCATGTGTTTGATTCCTGTAACTGGAAACAGGCCTATATTTAAATAGTTATTGTAATACCCTCGTAGCAATGGACTGACATTACTACATTATTTTCCCATCTAGCGAAAAACACGAGTATTCTTTGTTCCCAACCTAAATCTAAACAACAAAAAAGTCTTCAGTGCCTTCGAAACCGAAGATGATCGAGGATCTCCCATAAAGTGCCTGGGAGGGATTTAGGCTGGGAACAACAAATACTCGTGTTTTGCCCTTGTCTAGGGCATCTGCAATGGAAGCCGTCACTACGGATGTCCGAAGCTGCACAGGCACAAAGGGAAGACCTTTCCTGAGAAGCCGCAGTTTGCAAAAACCTGTTTTACAAATTGCTGCTAACTCATGGCCATTCTGAATGGCCATCACATTGGCCCTCATTCCGAGGTTGGTGCTAATCATGGCGCTATTAGTACTGCCACTGACATGGTTGTATTGGGACTTACCGGTCCATTCCGCCCTTTGCGGGACCGGTAAGTCCCCATTTGAAATGCCATTCCCCATTCCCGATGGGAAGGGGGAAGACGGCAATAACGGTACCGCAAAATGCGGTACCGTTATTGACCCCGGTATCCCTTTGCGGGTCCCGTCCTTAACGCCTGTTAAAACCAGGCGTTAAAGAAGGACCCGCAAAGGGACCTCGGAATAGGGCGCAAACGGATTACCGGCACCGGTGTCATTACCGGTGCCCGGTATCCCTTTGCGTCCGGGTCGTAATGACCCCCATTGTCTATTTGCTCTACTCGCCCAAAACACACCACTTTGGGATCTCTCTGACCTTTCTCTGTGCTTTTCAGGAGATGCAAAAGCTATTTCTAAGCATTCCTCTGAAAGGAAATTGCTTAATTGCAACTGTGAACCAGCTCATGGCATAAACCAGGTATCCATTCAGGCAATTCATTAATAGGCCTTATGTTTGTCCTTGCATCTCGTCCTTGCCATGAATTCCTCTTAAAAGCAAATGAGCTTTGGTAAAGCCAACAGTTTTTCTTCTTTCATAGGCATTAGAATAGCAGTTGCCAGGCATTGGTACTCACACCATTTTTAAGCAGAATTACATGCAGTACCCTTTGGGAACAATACACACAATTAAGACTACAGGTGTAAGCAAATTCTCACCTTTGGTATAGGTCTGTACTACACAGTTTTGTGGTAGCAGGGCTGAGCAGCCAGGTTTATCTCATGAGGTATGTGAGCAGTACAAGGTGTTACACAAAGGACTTGCAATCACAGTGGTTCAAATAGACACTTACTCAACGTTTCTTGGTAAAACAATATACATTTATTTACACATTTAGTTAGAAAACATTCCACTAGTAATAAGCAGATCAAAATCACACAACAATACACTACATTACCAAACCAATATGTTTCAGAGCAGGTTAGGCTCCCCTGAAGTGGGAGCTAAATGGCACTTCAGTAACTTTCAAAAGGGGTAGAAAGACAAAGGTTATAAGAATCAAACACAGTTACTTTCATAGGCAGGGCAAATAGTCTCAGTTCATAACAAGAGGCATTTCAATACAATAGGCCTGGGCCAAAGTCAATGGATCAGTGTCGTGGCTAGGATAGCACAGTTCTGGTAGTAAACGGTTAAGTCTTTACCAATATTCTTAGAAGTAGTTTGCACGAAAAAGAGTTATACGTCGGTTTAGGAGCGAACAAGACTCCAAAGTTGGGAAAGTTTCACAAACTTTCACCGCGGCAAAGAGGATTTCTCTGCCGCATTTGCACAGTACCTGCATTTGTACCTGGCAGTTCCTGCAGATCTCTCTGTTCCGGAGCGTCAGTCGTGGGGACAAGAGGGAGTACGTTGGGAGGGTCCTCCACTGCACGGATCCACAAGCTTGGCAAAAGGTTGGTTTAATGTGTGAGTGCCTTAAAGTCCACAATCTAATATCCTTCTCACTGGCTATCCGGTTTTCAATAGCACTATGAAGAAAATTCAACCAGTATGGAGATGGTTTCCAGGTGGCTTGCGAGTTGGTTATTCCCACCAGCTCAAGGGAAGAAGTTGTCCTTGAAGGGCTTCTCTGTCGAGGGAGTTTCAGGCAATTCAGACCTGCAGCAGGGCTTCACCGGGCAAACCAACAGTCCAGGAGTTGCAGCAGTCATCTTCCTTCAGCTCGTCTTTGGTTCTTTCGTTCCAGTGGTCGAAACTGCCTTCCAAGTCCCAGAGAACTGCTTTTAAACTGTTTTATCCCATTCATTCCAGCCTAGCTGTCACTCACCCAGCAGCGTGGCAGTCCTTGCCAGACAGTCAGCCAGCCAATCACGCCAGAGTGCATTCAGGTCTCCTATGAGACTAAACACAGGAAGTTTCGGGTACCTCCCTTACATCCTGTCCACTCCAAACACTCAGGCACCAGAGGGGGGCTTCAGTATAGAGGCCCGCAGAAGGCAAACAAACAAAGGGACCAAACCTGGTTTGGTACGCAGAGACAAACACTAGAAGGAACTTTCCAAAATGGCGAAAAAAGTCGATCAGAACCTGATTTTACAGAGGGGGCGCAGACGCCGGAGCGTTTAAACGGGTTGCGGTTGGGGAAAGGTTTTCTAGACATAGGGAACACTAGGTATTCCCTCCAGCACTCTGCTGTAAGACAGTGTGTGCTGGGTCTAGCGATTTAAAAGGACTAGTAAAGACAATTTAACTTTACATTCACTGGGAGACAGTAGTCAGTCCCAGAGAAGGTATTTAAACCTTGGGAAGTCTAAAAGACATCCCTGTGCCATTACACTGAAGGTGCTGTGTGACACACAAGAAAAAGATGATGCCTATGAGGTTGTCTAAATCTCCATATCCAAAGAACACAAAAGTAAAACACACATCAAAATACAAGAAAGAGTGGGAAAAAAAGGCTCACACTCTTCCCAGGTAAAAATGAAAGTCCTATAAATCATGCAAAGTTGCTGGGGGTCTCAAAAGGTAAGGGAAATTAGCACATTTATGAGAATTCTCCCTAACACTCGTCCCCCCGTGACTAAGGGAGAGGAGGATTTGATCCACTCCTGTATGAATCTCCTTACTCCAGTCGGTCAAACATCCTGGAGAGACCACCATCATTTTGGTGGTTACACCCTGACCTGTGTTCAATGGTAAAATCAAACCCTTGCAGGCTGATTGACCATCTCAATAGTTTAGGATTTCCTAAGTTTAGTTCCCCTTTCATTTGCCTCAACTATCTCAAGGGTTGGTGGTCAGTCTGAATCACAAAGATAGATCCATACAAGTATGGTCTAAACTTCTTCAGTGACCACACAATAGCAAAACATTCCTCTTTCAATGGTTACCCACCTTGTTTCAGGTTCTTTCAGCTTCCTGCTGATGAAGCAAATGGGGTGCTCCCTACCTTTCTCATCCAGCTGACTCAGAACTGCACCTATACCTGTATTGGAAGCATCTGTTTGCACAATGAAGGTTTGGTTGTAGTCAGGAGCTCTTAAGACTGGCAAAGCCCTTGACAAAGGGCTTTATTAAGTCCTTCAAATGCTTGAGGGCACTCCTCATTCCACCTGAACATTATGGGAAATTTGGGTGAGGAGACCACATTTAAGGGAGAAACTATGGTCCCATAGTTCTCTATGAAGTTCCTATAGTAACCAGTGAGGCCTAGGAAGGCTCTCACTTGGGTTTGAGTAGGAGGGGTGGCCCTGTTTTGCACAGCTTGTACCTTGATAGGTAATGGCCTGATTTCACCTCCTCCTACCTCATGTCCAAGGTAGACCACTTTACTCTGACCAATTTGTCATTTACTTGCCTGCATGGTCAGATGGGCCTGCTCAAGAGCCTTCAAAACATATCCTAATTGATCAACATATTCTTTCCGAGTAGGGCTGAACACTGCAATGTCATCCAAGTATGCCATGCAGAAGTCCTCCATCCCATTCAGAACTTGATTAACCACCCTTTGGAATGTTGCAGGTGCATTCTTTAGTCCAAAAGGCATTACCTTAAACTGGTAGAGGCCTGCTGGCGGTGGAGAATGCAGTTTTCTCCTTGGCATGGTCTGTCAGTGCTATTTACCAATAGCCTGAAGTGAGATCAAATGTACTGAGGTACTTAGCCCTACCAAGTTTATCCACCAGTTCTTCTGTCCTTGGTAAACGATGGGCATCAGTCTTTGGGACTGTATTAAGAGCTCTATAGTCCACACAGAATCTCAACTCTTTGGATCCTGCCTTTGGCACTAGTACAACTGGCCTAGACCTTGGACTGGTAGATGGCTCTATTACCCCGAGATCAAGCATCTTGTTGACCTCTTCCTTTATGTGGGTTCTTACATGATTTGACATCTGTAACCTGCTTTTAACAGGTAAACAGTCACCAGTAAGAATATCATGCTTGCCCCAAGGGGTCAAGCCTGGTGATAGTGAAAACAGGGAGGCAAACTGATTTAACAGAAACCTGCACTCTTCCTGTTGTTCCAATGTCAGATTAGAAGAGAGATTGACTCCTTCTATCTTCTCATCTAAAGGCTGTTCTCTGAGTAGGTCAGGTAGAGGTTCACTCTCCTCCTCTTGAACTGAAGCTAGAAGCAAAGCTCCTACTTCTGGTCTTTAGACATAAGCTTTTAGATGGTTAGTGTGAAAGACTCTGGGAGCCTCCATATGGTTGCCTAAATCCACCAGATTGCTGACCTCTCCAAATGTGCCCACAACCTTGAATGGTCCTATCAATTTGTCCTTTAAGGGCCTATGCCTTGTAGGTACCATAACTAAAACGTGCTGTTCTTGAGTAAATTCAACCATGTTGGCCTTCAGGTCATACCAATATTTCACCAGAGCCTGACCTGATTTGAAGTTATCTGATGCTTCTGCCATCATGTGTGACATCCTCCTCCGGAAACCTATCACATAGTCAGTGATTCTCACTGGCTTGTGTGAAGGAGCACTCTCCAAGCCCTCTGTAATTAGGGCCAAGGGACCTCTAACTGGATGGCCATAGAGAAGCTCAAAGGGGCTAAATCCAACTCCCTCGTGAGGGACTATAAGCGAATAGAAGGCATAGCAGTAGAAGTTCCCACTCTCTTCTAAGGGGTTCTTCTAAAGCACCTATCATGCTCTTCATTGTACGGTTAAATCTCTCTACCAATCCATTTGTCTGTGGATGGTAGGCAGTTGAGAACTTGTATGTCACTCCACAGTTCTTCCACATGGCCTGCATGTAGTGGGACATAAAATTGGATCCCCTGTCAGAGATGACTTCCTTAGGAAAACCTACCCTGGTAAAAATACCAAGTAGGCCAGTAGAAATAAAGAGAACGCTTTTCTTTGGTCTTCTTGAATCTCAAGTGACCAGCCAAAGGAGTCTCATGAGCTAACTGTAGAAACTGGTGTCTGCTCTCCAGAGGCACTACAAGTCTTATTTAGTCTCCTGGGATAGAATCCGTCGGTTCACTGTAGAAGAGGCCATCTTCCCAGTACAACCTATGCTTCCCTGGCTCTTGCCCTTCCAGCTGGGAAGCTGCCTGTTGGCGGAGACCTTCAGTAGTAGGACACTCCCTTTGACCTTTGCTGAAGTCTGCCCTACAGGGTCCACCTTCTGCCAATGAAGACTGCAGCTCAGGATGGTTGCAGGATCCAGATCTCCAACCGGGGTAAGGTCTTCTTACAGCTCTGATTCCTCAGCAGCTGATTCAACCACTCCTGGTTGTTCCTCACACTCAGCCTCAGCAAGTGGAGGAGTCACAGGTGTGATTTTGGACAGTCCTCTCAGGGATGTCCTGGTAGGTAGCAGAGGAGTGCTTGCTGGCTTTTTCTTTGAGGTTTTAGGTTTCCCCTTTTCCTTCTTTTTCTTTGAAATAGCAGTCAGTAAGTCATGTGGACTCGGGGTTATAGTTTTGTGTACATTTTCCACTAGAGAGTCTCTTAAGGTACTCTCTCCGGTCTTCCTTGACTGCTCCTGTTTCCTTTTTCTGTGAGGCATGGGGGTGCTTCATACAACTCCAAAAGTCTTTAAGTCTGTGCTTGATGGACCCCAGCCAGCCCATAGGACTGGGGTTTCCAAACAGCACTTTAAGATGAGTAGCAGCACCATTGAGATGGATGTGGATGCAGATTTGTATTCTTGCACCAAACCAATAATGACAACTCAATAGTTTGGCAAAGGGAGTCCTTTTAATGACAAATAAATAAAACGGGGAGTTCATGAATATCAGCAATCACTTGATTTTCCTTCTCACTTCAACTCCAATTAATTTCAGAAAAAACATAGTATTTATACCAAAAACTCATCACCACTGACATGTTACTTTCAAAGTTTAGCATGCAACTTGATTGGTTCTAGGAAGGTAACTGTAATATGGGCACTATATCTGTATATGGTAACGGGGAGAGGGAATTGGATAAACAATGCCAGGTGGGGCAGCTAAGCCATTGATTCAAAATGGCTACTGTAAACATCAATAAAAGTATGACGTCTCATTGGTTCTACTAACTATAGGACCCTAGATTACATGGTCCACTATGATTGAGTTGGCATCAACCCCACTCATACTTTTCTACTTGCTTAGCAGTGTGCAGAATAGCCGGCCAAGTACAGGGAGCTTGCCTGCATCCCCAGCTTCCCTCCAATTATTGCTATAATCAATCATCACTTCAGTGGTCATGTGTCAATTATTTCATTGTGGGACAGGGCCTCTGTATCCTTGTCCTATACTGCTTTTTATCGTGTGTTCTGTCATGTTTTCCACACAGGAGTGTGACTCCTGGTGGTGCAGCTCTCTCTTTTAGTTTGGTGAACAGACCCATGGGATACCCTTATGGCACCCATGGGTGGGGGTACAACCCTGTGCCCCTAGTGTATGTTTTTGGACACATGTGGGTGGCCCACAGAGCAGGGTATGGCTGGTGGCAGCTCCATGCTGAATTTGACAGGTGCTCTGAATATCCTCCATTTTGTGATACTCAGGGCCTGCCATTGGGATCAGTTAATTCCTGATAGGAAATAAGATGGCCCCCTTGGCCTCTTGCTTTCTATTGCCTGTCACCTTGTTTTCCCGAAGTCCTGGGAAGCCCTGACACTGTCCCTTACCCCTGACCGGCGGTTGGGTGGAAGTTCCATATATGGTGTTGTTTTGAAGTCCAGGCCAGACTGGATGGAGCCTTCCCAGTGACTGTATGTTGTGGGTACACCCTGTGGGTGGAACCTGGGTGAATGGAGTGTGTGACGAATGCACACTCTGTTTTGTGGGTATCTAGTATCTGGTGTTTGCACAATGACTGAGACAGCCCTGCCCGAAACTGGTATGAATGCAGTGTGTAGTGTTGAATGGCTGGGTACTTGTCCCAATACACATAACTTGTTGTGAATGTCTGGAGGGGAGTGAATGCCCTGAATGCACTATGCACCTGATTGGATGCCTGCCTGCATGAATGCCCTTCTGACCGATTGGTTGCCTGAGCGTGACCCAGCAGATCGAATGGGAGATCTATTAGTATATCTGGGGGCCTCTCACTTCTAGAATTCGTGTTCAGAAGATGAAGTCCACTACGAAGAGTAACTGGAGTAACTAAAGCTTAACCTTGAAGCCCTGCTGGAAGAGAAGTCGTGCTGCTGCTCTACTTCATCGATCTGAAAGCTGCTGTGCCTCCAAGAACTGACCCAGAGAGGAACTGGTAAGGCGCCCTCTTCCTGAGCAACGAGGGACCATCGTGCACCAGCTGATCTTTGCCAAAGCTCCCTGGTAGACAGACCGTCGATAATCTGCCAACCCGAGACGGGGACTGCTGCGGAATCCCAAGGAGAAGCGCCCGGACTGTTGTCTGCCACTGTTAATGACCGCCGTCACCGACCAGAGCCGCCGTGCTCCCGTTTGCCTAAGAACTTCATTTGATCCAAGGACTCTCTCGTCCGTATCGTCGCCGCTGCATCCTGCTGGAGAAGGCCTGACCGTCGACGCGCCGAGGAGCATCCGTCAGTGGGTTTCCCACCACCCAAAGACCACAGAGACGCCGACGACTCGACGCCCTTGCTGGGCCACAGTTCTTCAAACTCTTTGCGGTCCGGAACTATCGACACCGAGGTGCCCCGCAAGCCTCTTCCTTGCAGGATGTTTACGCTTCCCCGTCAACGAGCACCGCTAGGAACGAAGCTGACACTTCACCGTCGTAGCTCACCTTGTTCTCCGTCGGACGTTCGATGACCCGTGACTCCTGCCTTAAAGGGAGGGCACTCAAGAAGGGCCGTCGATTCCCCGCCGAGGAACGCTACAACACCAGGTGCTTTGGGGTTGCAGACTATTGGGAAGTCTACTGTGAACCATATATGGACTGGGCTTGTATCTTTATTCTACAGGTTGCCCAGGTGGGGGTATCCCCACACAGAGCTGTGTTTAACTGTAGCAACCAGTATTCTGTCAATGGTTCAACTGTCTTGCTTTCCTTCCTCTCTCTACTGCTGGTTTCCTCTTTATTGATCTGTGTGACATTTTGACAGTATTGTTGATGCACTTTAATGAGATCTGATAATATTTGTGGTACTACTGTAGAACTGTAAATATTTACCATTGTTGATTTTCTGAGCACAAAGTGAGTTATTGTGATAGTGTACATAATCTTGAATATTAATTATATAAAGACTGTGTTTTAAAGGAGACAGTGTGCGGACATTCCTTTGTGGGTACTTGGGGACTACACTGTACTTAAGAACCAGCCTGCATCACCTCCTGAGAAGCTAGGCCTTGATTGCTCGACTATGTCACCAATAATAGAGAATCTTGGCTGGTGTCCTCCGTGCCTCTCCTCTACCATATAGAGAGCAGAAGTACAGACACCCCCTCCAGTCTTTACACTGGTGGCAGCGGTGGGATGCTTATGGTTTTAAGAATCAGTGTATAACCGTGCCACATACAAAATATCTGCACTTTATTAAAGTGAGGTTTAGTTGTGTACAAGATAACTGCATTACAAGCAATGGAATCTATTGCAAATGGTAAATTGACTCGGATGAGCTTAGAGGCTCTCCAGAGTGCTTGTGAAGCCAGGGAGTTAGACTTTGTGGATAAGCCTAGGGTTGAGCTGATAGCTGCCCTGGTGGACTACCAGACTGATTGTGGAACTCTTGAAGAGAGGGATGCAACCACTGAGGACTCTACCCTGAGGGTTGTCACTGAATCTGATTCTGGGAATGCCACCATTCCTGCTGCCTCTGTTCCAAACCCCACCACTTCCTTGGAGCTTGAGGTATTAAGGATGAAATTGGCCTTTGAATATTGCAAGTTGGAAATAGATGTTGAGCTTAAGAAAGAGGAGTTGGCACAACAAGTGCAACTCAAGAATAGGGATCTTGAACTCGAAGACAAGGACACTGAATGTCAGCAAATCCAGTTAGAGAAAGCTAGAGTGGAGACTTCAGCGAAACCATTTGAGAGTGTCAGGTCCACATCCACCAAGTTTATGAAATATTTGGTTGGTGTGTCTGTGGAGGGTTCTGATATCCTCCAATGGATTGAAGCATTTGAAATGGCTTGTGCAATTCATGATGTTGATAACAGAGATTGGGCTAAGTGTTTGTTAAGCAGAGTGCCTCAGATTGGAGATGACTGTATTCTGAAACTGAGTGTGGAAGAAAGGGGTCAGTATGAGTGCATGAAGTCTGCTTTGATTGCCAAGTTTGGCAAGACACCTACCCAATACCATAAAAGGTTCAGGGATTTTAAGAAAAGAGAGAACGTGTCTTGGGTTGACTGGGTGAGTGCTGCGCACATGAACATGATGGGGTGGATTGATGTTTAAAAAGTGAACACGTTTGTTGAATTGTATCACCTTTTATTTTTTGAGTGTTTTTCTGAAGCCTGTTCACCAGAACTGCGTCAGTATGTTGCTGCCTTGAACATTTTGGACCCCTTTAAGCTGGTTAGGTTGGCTGTCAAGTGGGTCTCCGACCGGGTGTCCCTAAAGGACTCCAATGGGATGGACAAGGATAACGAAAAGAAGGCCTCTCAGAAAGCTGAGGAGTCCCAAAAGCAGTCACAGTCAGGTAAACCAAAACTTTCCTCTCCGAAGACCCAAAAACCTAGTGGGGATAAGTCTGTTGTGGGTGTGAGTATGTCATGGGTTTTGACCCATGTTGAATCAATAGACTGGGTAGATGTGGGGATGAGCTGTTGCCGCCCATTATTCTAGCCCAGAACAAACTAAATCAATAGACTGGGTGGATGTGGGGATGAGCTATCGCCACCCACATTCACGCCAGAATAGGAGAACTGTGCAGTTGGCACGAGACCACTCCAAAGATACAACCTTCTTGTGGGGGTTCCACATCACCACTCTACTGTAAGGATGCCATCAAAACAATGTTAAGCAAGGGTCCTATACTATCAAGCAAAAGACCACTCTATTGAAATGCAGTAATTCGAGACAACTCAAAAATGGACGCAGTACCGACAAATTCCCCAAGGTGGTGCTAGCGGTCTAAACGCTGACAGGGAAACTGTATTTAGGAGTTGCAAGAGAGGCAGGGACTTCAAAGCTTGTTAGTTAATTGAAAATCTAGCCACCTGCTGTTCCCAGAGGCCAAGAGGCTGGGCAACCTTAACACCTCAGAGATTCCACACCAGGAGACAGGATATCACATGACCCTGTTGATTGATTGAGGAGAGACTTCCAGACAGCCTGCTGGAGCCCACACAAAAGGCTCTTTCTGTTGAATGGGGTATGTTAATTTTGAGTGTTTCCTGTCAACAGCCCTCTGCCAGCAAGGAGAGACATGTGATCACTGACCCACCCAGACTCCTGGAGGCGGACCCAAACACTTTGGGGGAGTTGAATTGCAACAAATATATAGTTTATAGAAACAGTGATAATTTATTGTAACCAAATGACAGGAATGTACAACTTTGAGAGTCTTAGTTTGAAAAATGCCCTCACGATTTGAGTCCAAACTCCAATTTGTACCATGATCTGGAGCAAAACCCCGCTAATTATGATTATTGTAGACAATGTGTTTAAGCTAGATACATGGAAAGTTACTGGGATATATGTGGAAGGGAAATGTATAATTTTTGATGAAAAACCAATGTTGCAAAACCCACTAAAATCGAAAATAAGTTGCCATTTTTGAATGCAAGCTCCTAGAAACGCCAGAGTCAGGACAGGGACTATCTTTAGTAATATATGATGTGTGTATGTGATGTCAAACAACTGTGTACCTGGGAAATATGTATTTGGGTCAGGAATAGATTTGTGTGCCCATTGACCAGGGGAGTGTCATTTCTGCAGGTCATAAAAATGACATCACTCTGACTCACTATCCCTTCCCAAATCAGGGACCAAAGAACCTATTGACCTATCAAATCAAGAGAGGGGCAGGCTTAGGGATGCTAGCCTCTCCACCCACTTTTTTAAACACATAAAAAGAGACTGCTGGGACAGGTAGAGACAGTCAATTCCATTTGCTGCGGAGCACGCTGACCGACGACTTCACATCCAGAGATCCAGACTTCAAATCCATCAATCTCCAGAACCTGTAGCAGAAATTAACTCCAGAATTTGTAGCAGAGAGGCCTGAATCCACCAGCTGAATCCTCTTCAGCAGGCCTCAAAACCAACCAAACTATTCAACAGACGGGCGAGCTGTTTGAACTTTTGCCAAGAACTTTTGCCAGTACCCAGAAAGCAGTGTTACATCCAGAATCCACTTGATCCGGACCGGAAAGCAGAGCAGAGCTGACCCAGACCGCTGTGAGCAGAACCAGAGATCCGGATCGCTGTGAAGTGCCGAGACCAGAACCGGAGTCCAGTCCAAAACCTGACCGGATCCGTGGTGAGGCCCATTCCTGCCCAAAATATATTGTGAGTACCGCCCGAACTGTGCAGAACCCAATCTCTTAGCTAAAATAATCTAATCCAAACTATTTTAACCTAAGTAGAACAGCCTCCTAGAAATCGTGTCATCTGTCATTTTTAAAGCTGCACAACTGTCACCTGTCAATTCTGCAGCTGCAGGCTGTCACCTGTCTTTTTGATTTTACTTTAAATCCGAAAATCTACCTTTATTAAATCGTCTGTATCTCTTGAACCGTTTGGGCTGGGAGCGAAATTTAAAATCTAGGCTTTCCAATGAACCTAGAACCGACTTCCTACTCCCTATACTTTTCCCGTAATCGCGAGACACGCACACGCGAAATTTACCGCGATTTGCGATTTGGCCCGATTTCTTCATCTGTAGAAATCAGCAGCTTTTTGCTTCTCTTTGCTAAAATTCGTTTGCCATCTTCTAATCATTCATAGAGTATTGTTAAAGTGAGCCTGAACTAATATAAAGTAGCCATCACCTACCCTGAACCTCTAGAGGGAATTAAAAGCAATTTGAGCACCTTTTCACTTCCTTGCAAACCACATTAAAGTAATTTGCCTGTGTTTAAAACTCATCCCTGTTATCTCTAAGCTTGCTGGGGGAACTGGAACTGTGTATTGCATTGTAAAGTGTGATTTGTGGGATTCTTGAAGACTGTGTGTTCTCCTTCCATTTCTTGTATTGCATAGGGGGGAGTGAATTGGCAAAAGAAAAATTGATCATATTACCTTATCAGTTATATTACCTTATCAGTTATTTCTGTACTGCATTTTATTCCACCTTGCATTTACTTGGAACCATCAAGCATTTTCAGCTACCTCATCCTCTTCACTACTCCTAACTAACCAAATCAGTGTACCCCTGTAACATTATCCATTGTTGATCACGGTCATATTCTGAAGTGTGATATCAGTTATCAATTTATTTATAAAGTGTGATAGATATATATTGTTGAATTGTCCAAATAAACCTTTTAAATTTGCAAAACAAACCTACTTCTTGTCTCAGTGGGGTCAGGAGGATTCTAAGGGGGGGGGGGTGTTATACAAGGGTTGTCATCCAGAGTACTGAACTGGACATAAAAATACATCAATAAGGGTTTTCCTCAGTATCCCAGACTAGGCATTGACTTAGCTGTAGAGTTGATTGAATATCGCTTACAAAAGTGGGGGCTCGGAGCCGGGATATTCTTGGTTAGATTTACCACTTGTGCAGATTAATACAGTGTGCCAACTGACTAGATACAAACATCCGGTTAGATCACCACGCTGTTTTACACTGAGAAAGTATCCCCCAAAGGAACGCTCTAAGGAAACGGGCTGTTTTGCAAAATAAAATACAAACTTCTGTAAGTCAGGAAGGAACTCAAATTCCAGAATGATGACCTTGGTAGATATGAAAATAGCCAGAGAGCACTTCTTACATAAGCTATTTGTGGGAGGTGAGTGGACTCATCAGGACCAAACGGTCTGGTTGCAGGCAATCGCGCAACAGGTCACTGAAACAGGTTCAGATACATGGAGAGATCAGGGTCCATTACATGTGGCCCTGAGTGAATTATATATGGCTTCTAAGGCCAAAGATGAACACAATAAGATTGCCAGGATAGCGGCATATTTGTATCTATATATGGGAGCCATGCAGGACAAATGTGCTGAAGGCCAAGATCTGGCAAAAAGGCAACAGATGGCGTTAGAAAAGGCCCAATCTGACCTGGTCTCTTCTGAGCAGAGGCGGCAGGGGAGCCAGGAGTCAGAAAATGATAGTAGGCAGTATATCATTAAAATAAAAGAGGACATGGATATACTGCAACAGGAAAAGACAGACCAGGATACCAGAATTCTGGCTTTGCAGAAGGAGCACCAAGACAGTTTGGACTCCTTACTGCAGAGCCAGAAAAAGCTGGAGCAACAGATCAATTTCAACAGGGCATGCACAGAGCAGGTAGCCACCCTGCAAATCCAACTAGACAGAGAGAAAGAGGAAAGCAATAAATTGATTTTGAAAGACCTGGATACCAAAGCAGAGTTTGATGAAGAACGCCAGAAAGCTGGTGCCTTTCAAAGACAGAGGGACGACCTTGCATCACAAATGCAGGCTCTTGGTCAGGAAAGGGATACCTTAGGCCAGGAAGTCTTCCATTTAAAAAGAAAAATTGAAGAAAATCACTTGGCCCTCCAGGGGCTGGGTGACCTCCAAAAAGAGCATCAGGGCTTGCAAGATCACACCAGGAGGGTGGAGGAGGCTCTGGCAAGAAAGGAGCAGGCCAGTAGGGGTGGGACTGAGGAGGTAACCCTCCTGCAGCAGAGACTGGCCCAGTACTCCAGGACCAATCAGGAGGCACAGAGAGAAAATGAGGCTCTCTGTCAGCACAATGATAGGCTCCAGCAACAGGTAGCCATGCAGGAGAGACTGATAGAGTCTAGTAAGGCCTTAACTGAGGAACTGAAAGCGCAGGCTCTTGCATTGCAACAGGGAGCAGGGGCTGATAGAGACGAGGTTCGCTGGGAAAGGGAAACGCCAGAGCATAACCTCAGGAGCCCTGGTACCAGAGGCCTTCATCTCTCCCAGTCCCTGGACTCTGCCACCCCCATGTCCCCTCGCGCACATGAGCCCAGGGCCACAGGGATGGCAGATTAACATCCAGCTAGAAGTATGGGGCTCATAGGCCAGTACCTCCCAGGAATGGATGGGCGGGCATCTGGGTATAGGCACCCAAGCACCGTGCAATTTAGTGGGGAACCCCAGGAGAGTAGGCCCATTAAGGGCATCCTGAAAACCTCTGCCCAGTAAGGTCAGTGGGGGGGGGGTAACCATCAAATCCTGGCAGCAAGGAGGGATCTGAAGACTCCTCTGAGCATTACAGGACACAGGAGACCAGGTCTCCACATTCTGCCAGCCATTCCCAGGCTTGCAGAATCTGGGAAAACCTGGAAGATCAGACGGGCACCTCTGGGAGCAGTGCTTCTGAGTCGGAGGATGAATGGACCAGGGTTACAGGAACCAAAAAGGCCAATAAGGCAAAAAGGGCCTTGCTTAAGGACCCCTTAAAGCAGATCAAGGCAATGAGGAGTGTCATCACTCCTTATCATAAGAACGCCAAGTATTCCGTTTGGGAACACTTGAAGCTCTATGAGCAAATGTTGGAGACTTTCCATTTGAAGGACAGCCAAAGCTGTATTCAATATGTAAAGTGGACCTTCTCACCAGAATACTCTAGTTTCTTTGCGGGGCTGGAGGATAAAAACCATTCAAGGTGGTCCACATACAGGGCGGCCATCTTGAAACATTTTTCTGTGCACCAAAATCCTCAAGAGGCTCGCAAGGCAGCCTAAAATTTGCAATGTGGGGAGGATCAGTCCCCACAAGAGTTTGTGCAAGAATTAAAGCGTGCTTTTCCGCAGACCCACAGAAGGGTGCGCACGGATAGCAGAGAATTTATCAATACCTTTTTCCATGCCTTTCCCAAATACATAATGACCCAGCTCGTGAGAGATTCTCATGAGAAAAGATCTTTAGACTGGGTCATTGAACAGGCTACCCGGATCTATGAGGTGCAGAAGCCCATCGAAAATAAAAATAACGCGCCGAAAAACCCCAAAACCAACAGCACCCCTGCTGTTGCCAAGGTGGCTGAGGTAAAGGTTGCCCCCGTTTTAGATTTGGAGATGGGGGGGCCTAAAAACCTGCCTGCACCAAATAATTCACAGCCCAGAAGGCCCTCGGGCCAGTCACACAAAGGGAGTCGAGGAGGTAGTCCCACAAATGGGGTCCCCCGCTCTCCTGACTATGTAAGTCCCCGCTACAAGGGAAACCGACCAATCCTGGGTTATGTGTGGACTCCTCCAGCCCGGGGGGGGGGGGGGAGATCCAGCCAAGCACCTAACCCAGGGAACTTCCCTCCCAACTTCCCACAGGAGGGCAGAAATTCTCCAAATCCTGGGCAGAACTTTTTCCCCAGGTATCCAACCAATTTCTAGCCCCAAAATCATCCATCCTTCTTTCCCCAATTCCCTGAACCCAGACAACCTAATCCGGGAGAAGGGAGGCCAAGGGTGGAGGGGTACCAACATCTTCCCAACCAGGGGTACTACCAGAGAAGGGATATCTACCCTTCCCGGGATCAGCCCAGGAGAGAAAATAGAGCCCCGTATCAGCCTGAGCGGGTTTCACAACTTGAGCGCCAGGTCCAAAATATGGCACGGGATCTGGGTCACATACTGAGGGCTCAACAGAACCCTCAGATGAGCATGCCACCGCAGAATGCCCAAAACTCTGGACCTGGTGCTCCAGAACAATGACGGGGGCAGCACCCCGATAACACACCGGTTCCCAGGGAGGAGGCCCAAGGGGAAGAGGGGTGTAAAGCCTTGGAGGAAGCTTCCTTCACAACTTGTAAACAGCCCCTGGAAAACCAGGAACCGGAAACAAAATCTCCTGCCCCTGAAAACCTGTCTCCCAAGGAGCAGAGGGGGGGGTAGGAGAAACAAAGGACCCAAACAGACCCACTTTATGGAGGAGGTACAAGTCTTCTAATTCGAGGGAGAGGGATCCTCAGAAGATCCTGGGAAAAGGATCTTCTCCTTCAGAGATGGGGGAACTCCTCCCAAGGAAAAATGGGTCCCAAGGGATGCCAATTCAGACTGGGGAGATGTGGAGACTGAGCTACCGCCGCCCATCATCTCATCCCAGAACCCACAATACCGAAATCCCCTGGTTCAAACCCATCCTGGTGACTGCCTCCAAAAAGGGGGGGGTGGCCCAGAACCAGAACCAGGGCAACCCACAATGGCTCTGATCTCCAGTTGCCAACTTTTTCTTTCAGATTCCCAAGACTCTCCAGAGAATTCTGCCCAAATCTCTTCTCTCGCAATGTCCAAAACCAGAAAGTTAGCCCACCAGTTGTCCAAAAATGTGCATTGTCTGTGCCCTCTTGAGGAGAAGGAGGGAAGATATTATGCCCCGGTACAAGTCCCGGGGCAGGATACAATTTTGGCACTGGTGGACACTGGATCCCAAGCTACCCTTCTGTCCAAAAGGGCCTTTGATGAACTAAATGCAGGAAGGGGGGAGTATTACCGTATTCCTCTCACCTCTCTTCCTGGATAACTGCAGAACTTTGACGGGAAGGAAATTCCTGTCGAGGGGACTGCAGATTTGGACATCAAAATTGGGCTACACAAGGTGAAACACCCGGTCATAGTAGTGACTCCAGAGGGCACCCCTTGTTTACTAGGGAATGACCTCCTGAGAAGGTTGTCACCCCTAATAGATTGTGTAAACAAGGTCCTCTGGATCCAGACTAGCAGACCAATAAAATTAAAACAGATTGTCAACCATGTTAGTTTAAATGGCACCTGCCACATGGTTGAACAAAAATCTGACCAAGTAGAATTTCACTTCCAGAACAACCAAATTCCAGATGTGACAGTCATAGCAGTAGGACAGCAGACTGGTGATGGGGGGGGGGTCCTCTCTATTTTTGAAAATCAACCTTCCTTCCAGTTTAAGGTGGTATTCCACACTGGAAGGAAACACCCTGAAATTGTTTACTAATCCACAATCAGAAACTCCCACTCCTATAGTTCAGAAAGATGTGAAATCAGCTCAGAGCCTGGCTGATATTCAGCAAATTGGAGAGCAGTTGTTCATCCCTGTTCAATTAAATGATGGGAAGGACTCTGTTCTCGCTCGAGTGTGTGTCAACAACGGTAAAAGCTTCATCAGCGAAGCCATGTTCCGCCAACTCCCAAAAGATCCAGCCATTCCCACATTTAAACTGATAGACAAATGGGAAATGGACCTGGAAGCACCTAATTCCAAACATCTCCTGCCAAGCAGGTGTATGCTTGGCAGGAGAGCATAGTCCATAATTGGCCTTTTACTTAGGCAGTGACATTCTCAATCGCTTTGCCATTAGTTTGGACCTAATAAACTTCAAAGCTTGGTCCCGATTAGTGGATAATCCCATGGGCTTTGATGATCCAGAAAAAGCATTTAGGTCAGCTCAATTGCTACCTTATGCAGTTGAAATTCAGATTAAAGAGGAAGTTACCATCCCACAAAGGACCCGACAATTCTCCCTGGAAGTGAATGTTAAAAGAGGACAAAAATTGAAAAACCCTGATGCTTATATTCATCTAAATGCTTCTCTCCAACAACAAGGGTTAGGGGTAAACCCAACACCATTAGTCAACATAGAACATGACACCATTCCAATAGAGGTGGATAACAGCGACTTAAAGAGTATTACTCTAGCCGCAGGTACCATTATTGGAATGGCGGTTGATGACCGACATTTTTACATTGATTTAGGAAATGAACTGTTAGGACCGATCTCTAAGGACTGTTTTGACAGTGACAGTGAGGACAATACAACACCAGACAGGATTTTCACCCGGCATGGGGGGAACTTCCTGGTGTACACTTCTTGCCCTTATGGTAAGGAAGATGTGACTTGTGACTTCAGGAGGGATGAGGTGATTTTCCAGGTCCATGAGGGCTGCCTTTCCCACCTGAAGCCTCCAGTCCAAATCAGCACTCTGACCAGGGACTTCTCCACCCAGCTGGAGGAGGACGCTGAGATAGCCAAACCAGAAGTCTTTCCAGACTTCAGGCAGATGGTGGAAGAGAGAGTCAACCTAGCTGATGCCTGTGTGACTCTGGAACAGAAGCAAAAGTTGAAACAAGTTTTCTTGGATTTCCAAGATCTCTTTGCGGTAGACTCATATGACTGTGCTCGCACCGACCTCCATATGACAACAATTCCCACAGACCCTGGCATGACTCCAGTGTTTGTGAAGCAATATCGCTTGCCTCTCACATCCATGGAGTCCCTTACTGAAATAATTAAGAACCTTGAGTCCCGGGGAATAATCCGTCCAGTCCACAGCACTTTCAATAATCCGGTGTTGGGAATATTGAAGCCAAACGGCCAGTGGAGACTCTGTGCCAACCTTAGGGAGCTCAACAAACGGGTCCATACTTCCCAATGGCCTCAGCCCTACATTGACCAAGGGCTGACCCAGATCCAGGGGTCACAGGTATTCACTGCAATAGACCTGACCAATGGATACTGGACCGTGCCTGTCAGTATGGAGGACCAATACAAACTGGCTTTTACCTTTGGGGGCCAGCAATACACATGGACCCGGACTCCCTTCGGATACCTCAACTCCAGCAATGAATTCAACATTTTCCTACATAAGGCCATGCCTGACCTGGGTGCGAGGGGTAACCTGTCTTATGTAGATGATGTCCTCATCAAAAGCTCATCTGTGGAGGAACACATAGCAGAGATCCGTGATGTACTGACACAGTTGAGGGCCGCCGGAAAGCACAGTGCTGTAGAAACCGTGTTAATTTCTTGGGGCATGAGATTACTCCTCAGGGTCTCTGTCCCCAAGAAAAGAAAGTGGAAGCACTTCAGAAACTGAAGGATCCCACAACTCTGCAGAAACTAAGGAGCCTCCTTGGACTGACTAATTACAGCAGAAAGTTCATTGAAGGCTACGCAGAGATCACTAGACCCCTGATTCATCTCTTGAAGGGGGGGTCAAGTGGGAATGGGGTCCAGAACAATCCGAGGCAGTAAGACAACTCAAAAGAAGCCTCTCACAAGCGCCTTGCCTAGCTTACCCTGTCAGAAACAAGGAGTTCTTCCTGGAGACAGGGTTCTCTAATACATGCTTGACGGCAGTATTATACCAAAAGCATGACAAGGTCAATAAAGTAATCTCCTATGCGAGCAAAACTTTATCCTCTGTGGAGGAACAATTCAACGATTGTGAGAAGGCACTCCTGGCAACGGTGTGGGCATTGAAGAATTACCGCAAGTTCATCCAGGGGGAACACATCATAGTGGAGACTCCACACCAGCCTCTGCAATATCTCCAAAGTGACAGGATCTGGGCCGGAAATGTGAGTAATTCCCGAATTACTTCTTGGATTCTGTCAATGCAAGACTTTCCCGTGGAGGTCAGATATGGCGAAAACAAGAAGAGTCCCCTCGCGCAAGGTCTGGCTGACTTGCATGATTGTGCCAGAGAAAACTGTCTCGAGGACGAAAGTCTAAAAATCAAGGACAACATGGAGGCATACCTCAATTCCCCACACAAAGTCTTTGAAGAAGACAAGTGTGAGGGAATGCCCACTGTCTATGTGGATGGATGCTCTTACCATGTGGACAACAACGGGGAGAAAGAACTGGTGGCCGGCGTAGGGAATGCATGGGTGAAGGAGTTTCCAGGACCCTCCGCTGGATACAAAATTGGTCCCCGAAGTAGTCAGGTGGCAGAGTTAATGGCTGTGCATCAGGCCATTCTCACTGCCGTCCAACATCAACTCCACAAACTAGTCATAATCACAGATTCGGATTATGTACGGAACGGGTTCGTGGAGCACCTGGTTAATTGGAAAACCAGAGGCATGTTATGTGCTAATAACAAACCCTTGAAACATGGGAAGTTAATCCAAAACATTGATGATCTGGTCACATCGAATGGGATGACCATCCACTGGAAAAAGATCAAGGGTCATTCCAAAGTAGAGGGACCAGACAAAACTGGAAATGACTTAGCTGATCAGCTGGCCAAAACCGGGGCCATCCAAGGGGATCTAATAGAAATAGAGTCCCTATTGGGGGAAATCCAGGTCACTGCTATCACTAGGTCCCAGACAAATGCTCACAATGATCTTTCATCTGCCCAATGGAGTAAGGAGACCCCTGATGCTGATTTAATTACAGCTCAGAAGGGGATCCAATTATTGGTAAGTTTTACCAACACCTTGAGGACCCTGAGAACTTTCCCCTGACTGATACCGATTACATTGGGAAAGAGGACCTAAGAGTGTTGATGAAATGTCCAAAAATGTTCCGAATCCAAGTCGGTTTGTTGGTAAGGAAATCCCAAGCTGGCCATGATCAGTGGGTGGTCCCTACCTCATTCCGAAGCTTGATGTTAAGTCACGCCCATGATGCAGCCACCGCCGGTCATAGGGGGTTTCACACAACACTGGAAATCTTAAGAGAGTTTACATACTGGCCACACATGGGGCAGGACCTCGACCAATACTTGAAGGGGTGCTTGTGTGTGCACAATTTCAGCCATCATCCCTCACACACCGTGCGCCTCTCCAAAAGAGGGGGATGACACTGCCATGGTCAGATTTGCAAATCGACTTTGTAGGCCCTGTAATTCGCTCGTCTGGAGGAAACAAGTACATGTTGACCGTTACATGCTTGTTTACCAAGTGGGTGGAATGTCTCCCAGCCCCAAACTGCAAGGCAGAAACAGCAGCTGCCCTGATGATTAACCACATCTTTTCCCGTTTTGGTCTACCTCAAAGGATTGAGTCAGACAGAGGTAGCCACTTCACCAGTGAAGTAATGACAAAGATGTGGGAGATACTTGGGGTTAAAACAAAGCTACACATTGCTTACAGGCCAGCTTCTTCTGGAGCAGTGGAGAGATATAACTGAACCATTGTGAGCATCTTAAAAATGTTTGTGGCAGATTCTGGGCCAAGTTGGGATATCCGATTACCTCTGGTCCTAATGGCCATCAGATCTACCCCTTCATCTGCAACTAAAATGTCACCATTTAAGTTGATGACCGGACGCAAGATGGTGCTTCCCCAGCATCTGCTCTACAGGACCCAAGAGCAGACACTGATAAATGCCTCCACAACTCACGAGTATGTGGAGAATTTAAGGAAACACCTTCAGCATGCTTTTGTCTATGCTCAGCGGAATCTAGAAAGATCAGCCGAGAGCATGAAGACCCACTATGATTTAAAAACTACCCGAAAGGAATATAAGGTGGGTGATCGGGTCTATCTATACAATTTCCAAAGGAACCAGGCCAAACAGCGAAAATTCTTGCCTACATGGAAGGGACCGTTTGAAATTATGGACAAGATCTCCCCTGTTGCCTATAAGATCTGCATCCCCAAAGGCAGTTTGGCAGAGGGGGAAGATAAGTGGGTCCATATAATTCAGCTAAAGTGTTGCCATCCCAGGCACACTCTGCAACAACTGGAGGAGTCCTCTGCAATACCACAGGGGACCGCTCCAGAGTAATTCAATTCCAACCCTAAAATATCCCACATATAGTCTATAAAATATTATGATTTGGAAAAAATAAAATGTCTTATAATAGTATCTTGTTTTTGTTAAAAGAAGAACGCCAATGTTTTGACTATAAAATGTATATGCCACCCCACTATATCAATGGTGGGGAAGAAATGTCTACGAATAGGTATTGCCGCTTTCCTTTGTCGTCCTAGGAGAAAGAAAACCTGGAGACTGGCCAAGGAGGACGATCTGGAGACTGGGAGCAAAGACCCAAGGGCCCGGGGTACCGCCCAATATTCCCATCAGCACCGGCGAGGAGAACCGATCGATCCAACTGGGTGGAGGAAAAGATGCTGAACTGTGCCACCTACGGAATTGGAAGAAGATAATGGGGACATACCAGCGCAAGGGCTCAAAACCTCCTTTGCACCCGACTTCCCCTCCACTTGAATCAAACCGCAGTCGGGCGGGGGGATTTGTCATGGGTTTTGACTGGGTGGACGTGGGGATGAGCTATCGCCACCCACATTCACGCCAGAATAGGAGAACTGCGCAGTTGTCACGAGACCACTCCAAAGATACAACCTTCTTGTGGGGGGTTCCACATCACCACTCTACTGTAAGGATGCCATCAAAACAATGTTAAGCAAGGGTCCTATACTATCAAGCAAAAGACCACTCTATTGAAATGCAGTAATTCGAAACAACTCAAAAATGGACGCAGTACCGACAAATTCCCCAAGGTGGCGCTAGCGGTCTAAACGCTGACAGGGAAACTGTATTTAGGAGTTGCAAGAGGGGCAGGGACTTCAAAGCTTGTTAGTTAATTGAAAATCTAGCCACCTGCTGTTCCCAGAGGCCAAGAGGCTGGGCAACCTTAACACCTCAGAGATTCCACACCAGGAGACAGGATATCACATGACCCTGTTGATTGATTGAGGAGAGACTTCCAGGCAGCCTGCTGGAGCCCACACAAAAGGCTCTTTCTGTTGAATGGGGTATGTTAATTTTGAGTGTTTCCTGTCAACAGCCCTCTGCCAGCAAGGAGAGACATGTGATCACTGACCCACCCAGACTCCTGGAGGCGGACCCAAACACTTTGGGGGAGTTGAATTGCAACAAATATAGAGTTTATAGAAACAGTGATAATTTATTGTAACCAAATGACAGGAATGTACAACTTTGAGAGTCTTAGTTTGAAAAATGCCCTCACGATTTGAGTCCAAACTCCAATTTTTACCATGTTCTGGAGCAAAACCCCACTAATTATGATTATTGTAGACAATTTGTTTAAGCTAGATACATGGAAAGTTACTGGGATATATGTGGAAGGGAAATGTACCTTTGTATAATTTTTGATGAAAAACCAATGTTGCAAAGCCCACTAAAATCGAAAATAAGTTGCCATTTTTGAATGCAAGCTCCTAAAAACGCCAGAGTCGGGACAGGGACTATCTTTAGTAATATATGATATGTGTATGTGATGTCAAACAACTGTGTACCTGGGAAATATGTATTTGGGTCAGGAATAGATTTGTGTGCACATTGACCAGGGGAGTGTCATTTCTGCAGGTCGTAAAAATGACATCACTCTGACTCACTATCCCTTCCCAAATCAGGGACCAAAGAACCTGTTGACCTATCAAATCAAGAGAGGGGCAGGCTTAGGGATGCTAGCCTCTCCACCCACTTTTTAAAACACATAAAAAGAGACTGCTGGGACAGGTAGAGACAGTCAATTCCATTTGCTGCGGAGCATGCTGACCGACGACTTCACATCCAGAGATCCAGACTTCAAATCAATCAATCTCCAGAACCTGTAGCAGAAATTAACTCCAGAATTTGTAGCAGAGAGGCCTGAATCCACCAGCTGAATCCTCTTCAGCAGGCCTTAAAACCAACCAAACTATTCAACAGCCGGGCGAGCTGTTTGAACTTTTGCCAAGAACTTTTGCCAGTACCCAGAAAGCAGTGTTACATCCAGAATCCACTTGATCCGGACCGGAAAGCAGAGCAGAGCTGACCCAGACAGCTGTGAGCAGAACCAGAGATCCGGATCGCTGTGAAGTGCCGAGACCAGAACCGGAGTCCAGTCCAAAACCTGACCAGATCCATGGTGAGGCCCATTCCTGCCCAAAATATATTGTGAGTACCGCCCGAACTGTGCAGAACCCAATCTCTTAGCTAACATAATCTAATCCAAACTATTTTAACCTAAGTAGAACAGCCTTATAGAAATCGTGTCATCTGTCATTTTTAAAGCTGCACAACTGTCACCTGTCAATTCTGCAGCTGCAAGCTGTCACCTGTCTTTTTGAGTTTTACTTTAAATCCGAAAATCTACCTTTATTTAATCGTCCGTATCTCTTGAACCGTTTTGGCTAGGAGCGAAATTTAACTTTCATCTGAAAGCTTAGAATCAAGGCTTTTCAACGAACCTAGAACCGACTTCCTCCTCCCTATACTTTCACTGAGACACGGACTCGCGATATTTACCACGATTTGCGATTTGGCCCGATTTCTTCATCTGTAGAAATCAGCAGCTTTTTGCTTCTCTATGCTAAAATTTTTTTGCCATCTGCTAATCATTCATAGAGTATTGTTAAAATGAGCCTGAACTAATATCAAGTATCCATCACCTACACTGAACCTCTAGAGGGAATTAAAAGCAATTTGAGCACCTTTTCACTTCCTTGCAAACCACATTAAAGTAATTTGCCTGTGTTTAAAACTCATCCCTGTTTTTTCTTAGCTTGCTGGGGGAAGTGGAACTGTGTATTGCATTGTAAAGTGTGATTTGTGGGATTCTTGAAGACTGTGTGCTCTCCTTCCATTTCTTGTATTGCATAGGGGGGGAGTGAATTGGCAAAAGAAAAAGTGATCATATTACCATTTGCTAAAATCATAACAAGTTATTTCTGTACTGCATTTTATTCCACCTTGCATTTCCTTGGAACCATCAAGCATTTTCAGCTACCTCATCCTCTACACTACTCCTAAGTAACCAAATCAGTGTACCCCCGTAACATTACCCATTGTTGATCACGGTCATATTCTGAAGTGTGATATCAGTTATCAATTTATTTATAAAGTGTGATAGATATATATTGTTGAATTGTCCAAATAAACCTTTTAAATTTGCAAAACAAACCTACTTCTTGGCTCAGTGGGGTCAGGGGGATTCTAAGCGGGGGGTGTTATACAAGGGTTGTCATCCAGAGTACTGAACTGGACATAAAAATACATCAATAAGGGTTTTCCTCAGCATCCCAGACTAGGCATTGACTTATCTGTAGTGTTGAGTGAATATCGCTTACAAGTAAGAGTAGTGGTCTGCCTGCTACAAAGCATGGTCCCAGTGGTTCCAGTACCGTACCCCGCACTCCCGGCACTTGTTGGGATTGTGGGGCTCTGGACCACCGAAGGGGTGACCCCAAGTGTAAGGTTAAGGCACTTGGAGTCCAGGTTGTCAGTCTGACCTCCCCCTACTCCGTACCTGAGATGGAGGCCACTGTCCTCCCCTCCTCTACTGGGATCACCTTTGGTGCTCCCGTAGAGATTTTCTTAGTGTCCCTTGCGGCCTGGGACCAGTACGCAGAAGTACTGGCGACTATCCCACAGAACACTTGTAGGTGTTTGAGAAGTGTCCTCTTGCATGGCCAGCCTTTTACTGGTTTGAGAGACACTGGGGGAAGCATGACAGTGGTGGACAGGACCCTGCTCAGGCCAGAGGACTATGTAGGTGCTCCTCTGAGAACCACCAGGTTAGCTGGTGGGCATCCCAAATTATTGCCTGTAGCCTTAGTCAACATTACGATTGGAGACAAGACAGCAAAGCTTCCGGTCCTGTTTCAGGTTCCGACAGCACCCATTGGGATCCATACTCCATACGGGCTGGATTCAGTGGCAAATCCAGTGGTAAACCCCATCTCAAATCCTGTTGGAGAAGAGCCAGAAGACTCTCCTGTAGGAGAGGTTCTCAACCCGGAGGATCATCCTGACCTCCAATGCTTGTTAGCTGAAGGGGGACCCTCCCGGGCGGACTTCTGTAAGGGACAGAGAGAGTGCCACTCTCTTGAGGGCCTGAGGAAACAGGCCCTGTGTCAGGCACAAGGAAAAGTGCCTAGGACATTCTTAATCTATTGGGAGGGTGAGCTCCTTGTTAGTGAGCCCACTAATCCTGAACTTGGTGCCCTCAAGAGGTTGGTGGTACCCCAGGTTTACAGGCCCTTCCTACAGCAGTTGGCACATGAGGTACCCTTAGCTGGTCATCTTGGTACCAAGAAGACTAAGCATAGGCTCTCTGCCCATTTCTACTGGCCCCAGATGGGAGTGGAAGTGGAGTTCCACTTCAGGATCTGCCCAACTTGTCAGTTGCCTGGCAAGACTAGAGGCAGTCTCATTGCCCCACTGCAGCCATTGCCAGTGGTTGGCACACCGCTTGAGAGGGTGGGCATCGACATTGTCAGTCCCCTTGACCCTCCCACTTCAGGTGGACATCGGTTCATCCTGGTCTTGGTTGATCATGCCACCAGGTACCCTGAGGCTATACCTCTTCGGACTGTTACTGCCAAGGTGGTTGCCAGGGCTCTCCTGGGCATTTTCACCCATGTTGGATTCCCTAAGGAGGTTGTCTCTAACAGAGAATCCAACTTCATGTCTAGTTACATGAAAACCATGTGGAAAGAGTGTGGGGTAACCTACAAGTTCTCCACCTCTTACACCTCTTACCACCCCAGACCAATGGTCTGGTTGAGAGATTTAATACAACTCTCAAGGGCATGCTAGGTGCTTTGGAAGAGCCCCTAAAGAGGAAATGGGATCTCCTCCTGCCATGCCTGCTGTTTGCTTACAGAGAGGTACTTCAAGAGGGTATTGGTTTCAGCCCCTTTGAGTTACTCTTTGGACATCCCGTGAAGGGGCCCCTTGCCTTGATCAGAGATGGTTTGGAGGCCACCCCTCCAGGTCCCACCAAGCAAGTGGGGGACTATGTGTTAGGCCTCAGACGGAGGATGACACAGATGATGGGTCAGGCAAGAGCGAATCTCAAGGCCAGCCAGGAATTGAACAAGTACTGGCATGACCTTAAAACATCGCAAGTGGATTGGACTCCGGGACAGGAGGTCCTCGTGATGGAGCCAACCAAGCATTGGGCTTTGGCAGATAAATGGACTGGACCCTTCAGGATAATCTCCAAGATGGGTGAGGTCAATTATCTGGTTGACATGGGAGCCTCTGGGGTAGCCTCACGGGTATTCCATGTTAACAGGCTCAAGCCTTTCCACAGGCGACCAGAAGTCTCAGGTCTCTTGATAGCTTCAGAGCAAGAAGAGGATGAAAGTGAGCCCCTTCCTGATTTGCTACATAGCAACGCACAGGATGGCACAGTGGAGGGAGTGCATCTCTCTCCGATCTGACGACAGAGCAGCAGAAGGCCAGCTGGGCTTTGCTCCGGCAGTATGCCTCTCTATTTTCACTGACACTAGGCCTTACACCTTGGTGTAGGCACGAAATTGACACTGGTGACAGTGTGCCTGTCAAAAGCAGGTGCTACTGTATGTCAGATACAGTTTAGAACCACATCCAGGCTGAGGTTGCCAAGATGTTGGATCTGGGTGTTATTGAACCCTCAACCAGTCCCTGGTCCAGTCCAGTGGTCCTTGTCCCCAAGGCAAGTTCCCAGGCAGGTACCAAGGATTGGAGGTTCTGTGTGGACTACCGAGGACTCAATGCCGTCACCAAAACCGACGTGCACCCATTGCCCAGGGCTGATGAGCTCATGGACACCATAGGTGCTGCCAAATTTGTGAGCACCTTTGATCTTACCTCAGGCTATTGGCAAATAGCTCTGACGGACCATGCCAAGGAAAAGACGGCGTTCTCAACACCGGAGGGACTCTGCCAAGTTTAGGGTCATGCCTTTTGGGTTGAAGAATGCCCCTGCCTCCTTCCAGTGATTGGTCAATCATGCGCTCAGTGGGCTGGAGGCCTTCTGTGTGGCCTACAGGACTTTAAAAGGGCTAACCTCACTATCAAGGCCACCAAGTGCCAGATAGCTCAGGGGAAAGTCATGTATCTTGGTCATGAGGTAGGCGAGGGCCAAATCCAACCTCTCCCCAGTAAGGTACAGGATGTACATGACTGGGAGACTCCCACTAGTCAAACCCAGGTGAGAGCCTTTTTGGGCCTCACTGGGTACTATCACAATTTCATGGCAGACTATGGAACCATAGCTGCACCCCTGACAGCTCTGAATTCACCCAAACAACCTAGGAAGGTTAACTGGACTGAACACTGTCAGAGGGCCTTTGATGGCTTGAATGAAAGTCTGTGTAGGGGACCTGTGTTGTGTGCACCTGACTACAGCCGACCCTTTATCGTCCAGATGGATGCCTGCAACACCGGAATTGGAGCTGTCTTGTCCCAGTTAGATGACAAAGGAAGAGAACATCCTATCATATTCATCAGTAGACAACTCAAGGGTAGAGAATTTAGGTGGGCTACTGTTGAAAAGGAATGTTTTTGTATAGTTTGGAGCCTTGGGCGTTTTAGGCCCTACCTTACAGGGTCTACCTTCAAGGTCCAAACAGATCATAAGCCCCTCAAGTGGCTTATGCAGATGATGGATGAAAACCCAAAACTGCTCAGGTAGTCCATTAGCCTGCAAAGGCTAGAATTCACCATAGAGCACAGACCAGGGAAGATTAACGATAATGCAGATGGCCTTTCCAGAAGGTATGTTGACCATCTGGATAAGGGTGTCTATCTCGTGGGAGATTAGGCACCCTAACCTCAGTCTGGGGGGTGGCGACTGTGATGCTGGAAATACATCAGAGGGACAGGGCCTCCGTATCCTTGTCCTATACTGCTTTTTATCGTGTGTTCTGTCATGTTTTCTGCACAGGAGTTCATGTGGGACTCCTGGCGGTGCAGCTCTCTCTTTTGGTTTGGTGAACAGACCCATGGATACCCTTATGGCACCCCTGGGTGGGGGTACAACCATGTTCCCCTAGTGTATGTTTTTGGGCACAAAGCAGGGTGTGGGCTGGTGGCAGCTCCATGCTGAATTTAACAGGTCCTCTGAGTATCCTCCATTTTGGGATACCCAGGCCCTGCCATTGGGGTCAGTTGATTCCTGATAGGAAACAAGATGGCCCCCGTGGCCTCTTGCTTTCTATTGCCTGTTACCTTGTTTTCCCAAAGTCCTGAAAAGCCCTGACTCTGTCCCTTCCCCCTGACCAGCTGTTGCGTGGAACTTCCATATGTGGTGTTGTTGTGAAGTCCATGCCAGACTGGCTGGAGCCTTCCCTGTGACTGTATGTTGTGGGTACACCCTGTGGGTGGGACCTGGGTGAATGGAGTGTGACAAATACGCATTCTGTGTTGTGGGTGTCTAGTATCTGGAGTTTGACACAATGACTGAGACAGCTCTGCCCGAAACTGGTATGAATGCAGTGTGGAGTGTTGAATGGCTGGGTCCTTGTCCCAATACACATAACTTGTTGTGAGTGTCTGGAGAGGAGTGAATGTCCTGAATGCACTATGCACCTGATTGGATGCCTGCCTGCACGAATGCCCTTCTGACCGATCGGTTGCCTGAGTGTGACCCAGCAGAATGAATGGGAGATCAACTAGTATATCTGGGGGCCTCTCACTCCTAGAATTTGTGTTCAGAAGCTGAAGTCCACTACACAGAGTAACTGGAGTAACCGAAGCTTAACCTTGAAGCCCTGCTGGAAGAGAAGCCTTGCTGCTGCTCTACTTCATCGATCTGAAAGCTGCTGTGCCTCCAAGGACTGACCCAGAGAGGACCTGGTAAGGCGCCCTCTTCCCAAGCTACGAGGGACCATCGTGCACCAGCTGATCTTTGCCAAAGCTCCCTGGTAGAGAGACCTTCGACAGGCTGCCGACCCGAGACGGGGACTGCTGCGGAATCCCAAGGAGAAGCACCTGGACTGTTTCCGCCACTGTCGACGACCGCCATCGCTGACCAGAGCCGCCGTGCTCTCATTTGCCTAAGAACTTCATTTGATCCAAAGACACTCTCGTCCGCATCGTCGCTGCTGTATCCTGCTGGAGAAGGCCTGACCGTAGATGCGCCAAGGAGCATCCGCTGGTGGGTTTCGCGCCACCCAAACACCACAGAGACGCTGATGACTCGACGCCCTTGCTGGGCTATAGTTCTTCAAACTCTTTGCGGTCCAGAACTATCAACACCGCACACCTCTTCCTTGCAGGATGTTTACGCTTCCCCATCAACGAGCACCGCTAGGAACGAAGCTGCCACTTCACCATCGTAGCTCACCCTGTTCTCCGTCGGACGTTCGACGACCCGTGACTCCTGTCTTAAAGGGAGGGCACTCAAGAAGGGCTGTTGATTCCCCGCCGAGGAACGCTACAAACCAGTTACTTTAGGGTTGCAGAACTATTGAGAAGTCTATTGTGAACAATATATGGACTGGGCTTGTATCTTTATTCTACTGGCTGCCCAGGTGGGGCTCCACACAGAGCTGTGTTTAATGGTAGCGACCAGTATTCTGCCAATTGTTCAACCGTCTTGCGTTCCTTCCTCTCTCTACTGCTGGTTTCCTCTTTATTGATCTGTGTGACATTTTGACAGTATAGTTGATGTACTTTAATGAAATCTGATAATATTTGTGGTACCACTGTAGAACTGTCTATATTTACCATTGTTGATTTTCTGAGCACAAAATGCGTTATTGTGATAGTGTACATAACCTTGAATGTTAATTATATGAAGACTGTGTTTTAACATTACGACAATCGAATCTTCAGAGCACCAAACGCCCAGAAAGAACTATTCAAAATCATAAGCGAAAAAAAAAAACACCGGGCTGCAACAACACGCCAATTCCATCAATGAAACTCTGGGAGGATCTTGGAGACCACTTCAAAAACAAAATAACTTCCATCCAACACACCATTCAAAACAGACCAAGCGAGGACAGCGCAAACCCCACCGACACCGACGAGGAACACGCAAACAAGCTACGAAACTTCCCAGAAATATCAGTTGAGGCTTTCATCAAACTGGTAAACCAAAGCAACAAATCAGGCTCTCCTGAAGACCCCTGCCCCGCGGACATATACAAAACAATTCTCAAACAGGGAACCCCCATGGAATACCACAGGAACCTCCTCAACCTCTCAATCTCAACAGGGAAAGTACCACAGGCCTTCAAATCAGCCTACATCAAGCCGCTACTGAAAGACACAACAGGAAACGTAGAGGACTTATCTAACTATAGACCCATCTCCAACATACCTTACATAGCCAAACAGCTAGAAACGTTCGTCTACTAAACAACCCAAGAATTCATAGAAGAGCATTGCCTACTAGACCAGGCAAATGTTGGTTTCAGACCCATGAGAGGAACAGAATCAGCTCTCCTCTCAAAATGGGACGACCGAAAAACAAATGCAGACTCGGACAACAGTACCGCCCTGATTCTCCTTGATCTGTCTGCAGCTTTCAACACTGTCAACCACACCATCCTCATAAAGCGATTAGAAGGACTAGGGATAACAGACACTGCCCTACTATGGATCAAATCCTTCCTAACAAACAGAACAGAAACAGTATGGATGAAACCTTTCAAATCTAAACCTAGAGAATCCACGTGCGGAGTACCACAAGGCTCATCCTTCTCCCCGCTGCTATTCAACATCTACATGCACCTACTGATCAAACTCATCAAAAAACACGGCCTCACATGCTACAACTACGCCGACGATACACAAATAATCTTCAACATACAAGATACCAGAGAAGAAAACACCACACTAGAGTATTGACTTTGTGACATATTCACCTGGATGAACCTCAACCATCTCAAAATCAACCCAGGAAAAACAGAGATAATGATTGTTTCAAAAAAGGGAGGTGACATAAACTACATCCCCTGGCCAAGAGAGCTCGGCGCCACACCAGAACCATCATCAACTGTAAAAAACCTAGGGGTCCTGATGGGTAACAATCTCACTCTAGAGCCACAAGTAAACTCGGTAATCAAGAAATGTTTCTTCCTCCTGCGAGCAGCAAAAAGGGTCCTACCATTTCTGTCGTTCGCCAACAAAACATTCATCATCATTGCTCTGATCATGTCCAGAGTAGACTATGCCAACAGCCTATACCTGGGCATGCCCGAACGACTTCTAAAAAAACTGCAACACATACAAAATGCAGCAGCCAGACTCCTCCTCAAGCTACCCCGAAGAGAACACATCACACCTGTGCTAAAAATACTACACTGGCTACCACTAAAACAATGAATAAAGTTCAAGTCCATGTGCATCACGCACAGAGCAATACACAAACAAGGTGCATAATTGCTAAGCGACAAACTACGCCCACATCAACCGACAAGAACACTACGATCAAGCACCGACATACGCCTGCAACCAAAACCCTACAACAGGAAAAAACTCGGAGGATCCTCTTTCTCCCACCAGGCACCCAAAACCTGGAATGACCTACCTAAGAATATACGGAACACAGCAAACCACCTAGCATTCAGCAAACCCCTCAAATCATGGCTCTTCACAGGGTAACCACAAAGGAGATGCACCATAATGCGCAGACATTAAAACAACGATGAAAATAACTCAAATCCCGGCCACTCTGAATCTGGACAAACACTCAAACCAAAGAACTAACCACCAGACAGAGCATAAGATATCATGGAAAATAGCCACAAAAGGAAGGCTCCAGAGACTGAACACATACTTAGACACAGACGAAAGCCCTCTAGTGACTCGCCCACTCACACGTACCGGACGCACCAAATCCAGACCGGCAGACGCATTTAGATAGAATTGAGAATATTAGCATGGCCACACTTGGATGGAGTTGAGGACATTGGCCTGCGTCGCATCTAGAGGGGACTCTGAATGCTAGCATGCCCGCCCTTGGATGGAGTTGTGAATATTAACATGTCTACTTTTGGACAGAATTGAGAATGTCAGCCTGCATCGCATCTAGATAGGACCGTGAGTGTTGGCATGCCCGCACCTAGGTGAAAGCTGAATGCCAACATTCCCACACCCAGATAGATTAGTGAAATATAAGCATGTGTCGCATCTAGATAGGGCTTCGAGTGTTAGCATGCCCGCACCTATGCGAAACCTGAAGACTAGCACATGCCACACCTAGAATTGTGGACATTGGCCGGCGTCGCAACTAGATGGGACTGATTGAAGGATAGCAAGCCCGCGCCTAGATGAAACTTGAACATTGGCATGGGCCACACTTGGAATTGTGAACACCAGCCTGCGCAGCATCCAGATAGGGCTGCAAATGACAGCATGCCCACACTTGGACAGATTTCTAGACGCTAGCTTGCACCGCATCTGGACAGGACTGTGAATGTTGGCTTGCCCATGCCCAGATAGAATTCTAAACATTGGCCCGCGCTGCATCCAGATAGAGTTGTGGGGGTCAACTGGTGCCACACTGGGACAGAACTGCAAATGCTAGCATGCCAAAGGTCAGGTAACCCACTAACCAATATAAGCTCAAACTCTGCATACTTATCTCACTCAAACTCACACAACCATCTCTCGCACAACAAGCCGCATGCACTTCACAACACTGCAACAACACATAAGCCGGACCAACAGCACACGCGGCCTATCACAGACCCGATACCCGCACCAAAGCTCAGCATCTGGTGTATACTGAGTTGAAGCTGCCAACAGAACACCACTCCTCTCACTATCCTACTCCCTCTTCACCTTACTAACCCACCCCACCTTATCATTTACAGATCCGCCAGAGAGCCTGGGGACCAATTCCGTTGGTGACGGTGCGCGGTACAACTACCTTTAACATTTAACATTTAACCGATACAGTGTGCGGACATTCCTTTGTGGGTGCTTGGGGATTACACTGTACTTAAGAACCAGCCTGCATCACCTCCTGAGAAGCTAGGCCTTGATTGCTCAACTACGTTACCAATAATAGAGAATCTTGGCTGGGGTCTGCTGTGCCTCTCCTCTACCATATAGAGAGCAGAAGTACAGACACCCCCCTCCAGTCTTTACAGCCTCGAGTTTGCTTCTTGGTCTGGGAAAGTTAAGGCATCTGTGCATGGTAAAGGTCCATGCGTAGGTGTGAAAGTTTCATCCCTTTCTGCTGGTCTGGTCACGTGATTCCAACACCGTGAAATCGTCCTATTCTTCATGCAATTTTGTGTATTTGATCTAATTCTGCCAGTCGTCTGCCATCTGTGGCTTATCTTGACATTTCTGCACAGGATACTCTGTCTTCTTCTCATTAATTGTATCCACTGTTGGTCTATTTCAGCCAATACGACCATGGCTTCTTGGCATGATTACCTTCGTCGGATTTTCTCTCCGTCTTTAATACTCGATTTTTTTCCTGCGAAAATCTCCTCTTGAGACCTTTATTAACATTTGGTTAATTCTGCTCTTGTGCATAGTGGAAGTATACTTATATAAAGTGCTCCTTGAGGTAGATATATGTATAGATGTCGCTTGCGGAAATATATCTTACTACTAAGCATAAACAAGCCTCACGATTTCTGTGCTTCTTGCGGTTACTTTGCATATGTACACGTTTAAACTAACTGAATATCTTCATCGATCATATGGCATAATTTCGGACATCTTGACATCAATTATTTCACTTTAGGCTCAGGATGTCACTTATCCATGGCGTTTTTTCTCTTTTCATCATTCACAGTTCATCATATCTTCTATATGTGAGTCAGTCTGGGTTCTTATGATGTCACCATTCGTCTTCCTTTAGTATCTTCTTAGCTTCTTTAGGTATTGTATTCTGACGATCGTCATTCTGTCTCACGTGTCGATATGGTTTTCTCAATGGGTATATTACTGTCCAGGTTTTCTTAGGTGTCGGTATCACAACAGGTGCTGTTCTTCTCATAGGTACTGGACAGAGCGCACTGCGGCTCTCTGCTGGTTTATTTGCTCATCATACGTCACATATTTGGGCATGAATGTTCCTGGTCCTTCAAAATAGGCGGTTGGAGTGTGAATCAAGCTTGGCACCTCCTCTACAAGTCATTCCCCAGCACGACTCTCCCAGGTACTTCACTCTGCACAATGACAGGTATCTTGACAGTCACGTCATTGCACTGGATGAGAGCTGGTAACTGTGGAAGCATTTGCATAGTGCCTCCAGCAAGCTTAGTGAGGTATTTGGGTGCCTTAGCAACATCCTCTACCTTGAAAAAAGATTTATCCACTACAGTAATGCTGGCCCCCGTGTCTCTGATGGCAGGTGTCTCCTGAACATTCACAAGTGCACTGTCTTGTAATACTCTTTAGTATTGTCTGGGATGGAATTATAGACATCTAAGTTCTGTTGTTCCCACAGACCCAGGGACACTAAAGAAACACTTGCTGAGACTTTCATGGGTTCCTCAGCCAGTAGGTGAACGTTTCTTCTTGCCAGTTGTACTTCTTTCTCTGGGGAGAAGGTAAGGAGACAGTGTGGATCCCTGAAGGTTTACCCTTACACCTGGAATCTCCTTTTGCATGGTCAGTTGACCCACAAGCAAAACACTTTTCAAAGATTTGGATGAATGAGGGTTTGGTCTGACCTCCCTTCTGGTTTAGCCCCAGAGGTTTCACTAGCCTGATTCGGTTTCCCAGGGGGTTTACCCTTCTTATGTTTGTGGCCCTCTTGCTAGGCCATAAATGGCCATGCCTGATAATAAGGCACAATAACCATATATCCAATGACACATCAGTCTTGAGGTTCATTTTCCAAACAAGTCTGGTTTTATTCAGTATCTCAGTCCGCCGACCGGGTCTCAATGCCTCACGACGTGTGTTCCCAGACACTGTGAGATGCGAGAGAGAGAACAGTGCTCAAGCAGCAATATATTTACATCATACATCATCCTTTTCGAATCTTATTCAACCTGCCCTCATAAATGTCATATAGGTTAGGGTTCAGTGATTGACAATCATGACACGTTATGACAAGTTTTCATTCAGTCTAAACATTAGTTATTGTAGCAATGGCTGCAGAGACAGTTTTCTTGTTATGAGGAACATGGAGATCTGGCTCTGTAAGGATATCTTGTTCTCAGCAGAGAAACATTCCATACTAGGTTATTTGTTTGCTACGGCTCATGAGCTAAGGGTCAGACAGTTCTGAACCAGAAAATACCATCCCCCGAGAAGGAACACCGCTAGAAGAATATAATTCATGTTTTAACTGCCTTTTACAACAGTGCTTGAAAGACAAACCGGCACCTGGACTACTGATTAGGCGCGGCTTCAGCTCGGCTTCAAGGACATAAGAATGGGAAACAATGTATTTCTGCACAGTTTTGCATTCCTGTCTGCGTTAGCATTTCAGAATTCAAGCCGTGGCCTTGCACTGTGTGCGGATCTAAAGCATAGAATGCATTTGCAAAGCGTTACAAGAAAAGGAAGTGGCCGGCATTTCACAAAATGGACTCCCTTTGGTTACATTCAGATTTCTCAGATTATGAAGTTTATCACATGATGCAATTTGCTTCTGGCCAACATATTATACGTATCATTCGGCTATGTGATTACTTTTTCGGTATAACACTCTTTGGTATTGGAATTCTCTTTGTTAAATTTCTTGCGCTGCTTTCCCTCATCCTTCTTCTGAGTAGCCCCAGAATCCTTGTGTGTAGCCCTGTTGGCAACCCACAAGTCAGCAGTCTTTGCTAACTTCTTTGGATCAATTTCCTTAGAGTCAGCCAAGTGCTGTTTCAGCTCAGGAGAGCAGGTATCAGAGATAGACTCCAACATAAACAGGTTTCTCATACCTTCATAAGTGTTAACTCTGTAACCCTTAACCCAACCATCTACGTTTTTCAAACATTCGCACACCCAGGTAGCCCAAGAGGTACCGTCATGCTTGTTGAGGGTTCTAAACCTTTTAAGCTACTGGGAAGGAGTTTTCCCAAAACTAGCTATTAAAGCTAGTTTCACATGTTCATACTCCATTCTGTCTATTTCCCCCACCACCATTACAGCATCATTTGCAACCTGGGGTAACCTAGACAACAGCCAAGGAACCCGCTGATTCCCTATAATTTTCTGAATCCCATAGTTATACTCAAAAGCAGCCAACCAATCCAAAATATCAAGCTTAACCACATACATACTTACTGCATATGTGGGCATGTGAGGCCTTTAGGGACTGGAAGACCTAGAAGAATCTGGGAGAGAACCATTCTCAAGAGACAATTTCTTCATTTCAAGATCATGTTGTAATTCCATTTCCCTTAGTGTAAGTTCCTGATGTTTACTTTCAGTTTATGCTTGTAGCCTTTTCAATTCTAACTTAAGTTTCATCTTTTCAAGAGAGACAAACTCTGGACTCAGTACTGGACCTATTCGGGTCCCGGAGGCTAAAGGTTGAGGCCTAAGAGCAGGTAGAGGTACAGTAGGGCCTACATCTTGAGACTGTTCTGTCTCTTCTAACTCATCAATAACATCTGAATTGGGCTCTGAAACATTATCATCCTCATCATCATTTTCCACATTTTCCACAGAAGTAGGCATGGCAGACCTATTTCTTAGATTTTGACATGCTAACAATTTTCCTATCAATCATTCTTTTTACCTTTAATATTGAGGTTCCTAGTTTTACATATTTCTCTTAGTTGATGAACTGTTAAAATGACTAGGGTCTCCTGTCTGTAGCAATCCATAACAGGCATGATAAAACAATTGCTTTCCTAGTGGTGCTTAGTCGTGTGAAGGTTATATGAACAGCAGTAAGAGCAGCACTCTTAATGTAACAACTATACTTTATCCTCACCACTTGCCAACATGCAGTACCCTTTGGAAACACTACACAAAATTAAGACTACAGGTGTAAGCACAATCTCACCTTTGATATAATTCTGTACTACACAGTTTTGTGGTTGCACGGCTGAGCAGCCAGGCTTATCTCAAGAGGGATGTGATGAGTGCAAGGTGTTACACAAAGGACTTGCAATCACAGTGGTTCAAATAGACACTTACTCAAGGTTTCTTGGTAAAACAATATACATTTATTTACACATTTAGTTAGAAAACATTCCACTAGTAATAGGCAGCTCAACATCACACAACAATACACTACGGTACCAAACCAATCAGTTTCTGAACAGGTTAGGCTCCCCTGAAGTGGGAGCAAAATAGTTCACTACAAGAGGCAGTTCAATACAATGGGCCTGGGCCAAAGTCAATGGATCAATATCTTGGATAGGACAGCACAGTAAATGGTTAAGTCTTTGTCAATGTTCTCAGAAGTAGTTTGCACGAAAAAGAGTTATAGGTCGGTTTAGGAGTGAACAAGACTCCAAAGTTGGGAAATGTTCATAAACTTTCACTGTGACAAAGAGGATTTCTCAACTGCATTTGTACAGTACCTCTTTTGAATGAAGAAAATCTGGAGCTGAGGCAGTTGTTCCTGGCAGTTCCTTCAGATCTCGCTGTTGCTGAGCCTCAGTCGTGGGGACAAGAGGGAGGACGTCGGGAGGATCCTGCACTGCATGGGGAAGGATCCACAAGCTTGGCAAAATGTTGGTTTAAGGTGTGAGTGCCTTAAAGTCCACAATCTGGTATCCTTCTCACTGGCTATCCGGTTTTCAACAGCACTCTGAAGAAAATTCGACCAGTATGGAGATGGTTTCCAGGTGGCTTGAGAGTTGGTTGTTCCTACCAGCTCAATGGCCTTGGACGTTTGCTTGGATTCCCAGTGATTTAGTGTACTTAGGGACAAAGCTATTTGATGGCACTTCCTGTTTTGTCAAGGGGTGAAAGGTCATGTTTCATCACTTCACGGGATGTCACTTTGGGGGTGGGGATTAAATGACATCCCTTCTGGTGATGTCATCAGAGGTCAAGGGCCATGAGGCGAGGGGTGGGCCACCTTTTTGAGGCGAGAGGTGGGCCACTTTTTTTTGGGTGACCGGGCCTATTTCTTGTCCCAGTCCGACCCTGGTTTCAGGCAATTCGGACCTGCAGCAGGGCTTCACTGGTTGTCAAGGAGTTGCAGGAGTCATCTTCCTTCAGCTCGTCTTCTGTTCTTTCGTTCCAGTGGTCAACTCTGCCTTTCAAGTCCCAGATACCTGCTTTTAAACAGTTTTCACCCATTCATTCGAGCCTGGCTGTCACTCACACAGCAGGGTGGCTGTCCTTGCCGCACAGCCAGCTGGCCAATCACGCCAGAGTGCATTCAGGTCTCCTAGGAGACTAAGCACAGGGAGTTTCGGGCACCTCCCTGACATCCGGTCAACCCCAGACACTCAGGCGCCAGAGGAGGGCTTCAACACTGAAGCCCTCCAAAGGCCATTGAACAAAGGGACCAAACTTGGTTTTGCGCGCAGAGACAAACACAAGAAGGACCTTTCCTAATAGAAATTGTGAAAAAGGTCGACCAGAGTTTGTTTTTACAGCTAGGTCTTGGGCGCCACATTGAAACAAATGGCTGACCCAATTTTTAGATACCGTTGTTGGCGGTCGGGAAAAATCACGGTAGTTTGATCTAAACCACTGCCACCAGCCATTTAAAGTAGGAAAGTGTAACATTTGACTGTTACATGAGTGTTTTGACTCAGGGGAAGCTATGCAACCCCTCCAGCACTCTATAGGAAGATAGTGTATGCTGGGTCAGTAAATTTAAAGAGACTACAAAAGCCTATTTAACCTTACAGGCTCTGGGAGACAGTAGTCAGTCCCAGAGAAGGTATTTAAACCTTGGGAAGTCTGAAAGACATCCCTGTGCCACTGCACTGAAGGTGCTGTGTTACACTCAGAAAAAAAGATGATGCCTATGGAGTTGTTTTAAGGCTCCATACCCAAAGAACACAAAAGTAAAACACATATCAAAATACATGGAAGAGTGGGAAAAAAAGGCTCCCACTCTTCCCAGGTAGAAAAATCAAATCCTAGAAATCCAGCAACGTTGCTGGGGGTCTCAAAAGGTAAGGGAAATTAGCACATTTTGAGAATTCTCCCTAACAACCATCACCCCTAACTCCAAGCAGGAACCCGGCGAAACTGCACCCATCACCCCAATTTCATGGCACATAAACTGCAGGCCTACACCACTAAGTGATAGCAGCCCCCTTAAGTCCTGACACCACCCCCACTCACCTCCAACACAACCCCTATTGAGCCTCCTTAAGCCCTGACACCACCCCCATTCATCTCCACCAAAACCCACAGTCAGCCCTTGTTAGGTATGAACAGTCACACTGTCTGATACTACACAGCACATATCTGCGTGGTATTAGGTAACCCACCCTTTGGTATAGCTCTGTACTACACAAGTTGGTAGTGTGACTGAGCAGCCAGGCCTATCTCAAGAGGGGTAACTGTGAACTGTAGAGCTGTACAATTGAAATGTGTAAATACAAGTAACCAAGTAACACTTACACTCAAGGTTTCTGTTATAAATAGTTATTTATTTAACATGCATTTTTAAATAAGCATTCTTTAAAAAGGCAATTCTTGTAAAAATGTAAATTTAAGATGACTTTTCATTAGTTACTGGATATGCTTCTTACACACTCCCTACACCCTGAGGTGACTTCAATCACAAGGACAGTAATGGCATTTATATATCACAATAGTTATACTTTGCAGATTCTGAGGTTGCAGAACGGAAAGGTGTAAGGAAAGAAAAGGTTAAACAGGTTCTCAGTTTAGGTGAGGACAACTAAATCTTCCAATTAAATCTAGATAAGCCTTTCCCAGCAGTAACAGTCTTAAACAAGTTACCACCTATGAGGGACAAACATTATCAAAGTCAATGGGCTAAAAGAGTCTGCAGGGAGCCAGGACATCCAAGGTCAATTTGAAACAGTCTATGGAGCTGAGGCACTTCTTCGAATAAAATCAAAGTCTTGAACAAAGTTAGAGAGTTTGTTATAAAATCCTTTGTAGGGTCGCACGCTGTTAAGTCTGTGAAAAACAGAGTTGGAAGCAACTCTAAAAGTAAGCCACTGCAATTGCCAACTGAGAAATCACAGCTACAAGACAATGAGATAAGCATCCCAAGCCTATACAGTACCTCTGGTTTGAAGAAGAGTGGTCCAGCTGGATTTTGTCTTGCTACAGCGGTGCAGACCCCATATTCCTGAGCCTCAGTCGTGGGGACAAGAGGGAGGATGTCTGGAGGGCACCTGCAGCAGTATTTGGGAGGTTCACGGCAGCTACTGGGTCTTTTTTAGGTTCAGCAGCACTTTGCCGTTTCAGAGCTTAGCAAACAGCATCGTTGTGGATCTTGGATACTGGTTGGTCTTCCTTCACTCTGTGGGTCCTGCACTCTGGTGAGGAGACTCGTGCTCTGGCCGTCCTGCTTCTGGAGGGTCCTTAGGAGAATCCTGGAGCTTCTATCCAGATTTCAGACATTGCACTCAACTACGGATTTTTCGACCCCTGCCACTCGGTTCCTGCAGCAGCAAAGAAGTACAGCCAGTCAGGGAAGATGGTGCAGTGGAGTTCGTTGTGGGGTTAGTTGGACCCACTAACCCAAGGGAAGAAGTCGTCCCTTCTGGATCTTCACTGTCGGCACAGCAGCAGGGTTTCACCGGGTAATTCAAAGATCCGGAGGGATGCACCAAGCTTCTTTCATGGTTTCTTCATAGGGAATTTCTCCCAGTGCCTCTAGTCCCAAAGCCCTCGCCTTTGAAGCAGGTTTCTCCCATTAATGAACAGCCTAGGCTGTCAATCACACAGCAGGATTGATTGTATTCAGGCACGCATACAGACAAAGGACAGGGGAGTTTTTTAGAACCTCCCTCTCACCCTGCCTTTCCAGACACACTAGAGCTAGAGGCGGGTTTCAGGGCTGAAGCCCACCAAAGGCAAAACAAATAAAGGGCTCAAACCAGGCTCAACTCACAGAGTAAAATCCAAGAAAGACCGCCAAAATAGAAAATGGTGAAAAAAGAAGAATGGGGCTATTTTTACGAAATGGTCACCCATGGGTGCTGTACTGCAGCTGAGGATTAAGCCTGCGGTAGAAAAGCAAAATGTTAGGAAAATGTAACCACTGCACCAGCCATTTTAAGTAGGGATGGTAACATATTGATATTGATATTTTATTGTATCGTGCTCGTACACAAGTGTTTCAGAGCAGGACAAGGCAAGGGAGGGGAGCAAGGGCAAACAAAAACAATGATTTTACTAGGCCCAGTGACATTGAGAATGCGCAAGTGCATGGGAGAGGTAAAGGGGGAACGTGCATGGAAGGGAGAAAAGTGGAAATTGCTGAGCAAAGGAAAACAGATACATAATAAATAAATAATAAAACAAACTAACTGTGGTAGTGCAGCCAGCAAGTGGCAAGTGCTGGGTTTAAGGCAACAGACAGGTTGTGTCTGGTAAGTGTAGAAAAGGGGGCGCTGTATGGTTACAGATCCAGACCCCAGTGCAAGGGATTGCCAGGAGGCAGTGTGGGTGCGTGGCAGGGTGAGCAGGTACCAGGCTCTGGAAGTCAGAGTGTAGGCCACGTGCACAGTGCTAAGAGAGTGAAGATCAGCAGGGGAGAGAAGGGGAGAAGGCAGAAGCAAAGAGGAAGGTCTTGAGGTGCTTCCAGAACCAAAGATGGTTCTCCTCAAGTTTCAGAGTGGCAGGGAGGCTGTTACAGAGGGAGGCCCAAGCCGAAGACAGGGATCTACCACCAGCTCATTTCTTTGAAAAACAACTGACCCTGAGGGAGGTAGAGGTAGAGGAACGAAGAGTGCAAGAGGGGGGGTATTGACAGAGGGACAGCTGAAGGTATTTTGGACCCAGCCTTCTGGACAATGTAAAGGGTTTTGAATGTAATTCACGCATCCATTGGGAGCCAGTGGAGAGATATCAGGCCTGGAGAGATACGATCCGAGGGCTTGATGTCAAGGACAAGTCTCGCAGTCCTGTTCTGGATAAGTTGCAGAGGCCAGAGAGTAGAGACAGGCAGATTTAGAAAGAGGCTGTCACAATAGTCCAACCTAGAGAGAACCAGGGCTCTGGGGACAGTGAGCTTCTGGGGGAAGTAGAGGAAAGGCACAGTACCTCTGAGGAGGTGCATTAGAAAGTTTTACCTTTTAGAGACATCAGAAATGTGGGCAGAGAGGGAAAGTGTGGAGTCAAAGATGACCCTGAGGTTCTTAGCCTCGCAGGTGGGGGTAGGAGGAGGGCCAAGGGAGGCCAGCCAGAGAGAGAGGGGAAAGGAGGGTGAAGGTGTGCCGATGAGGAGGATCTCCGTCTTGCTGGCATTCAGCAGAGATTGTTGGCGGCACACCAATCCTGAATGGCAGATAGGCAATGAGAGATGAAAGAAGGAGAGGAGGTGGCTGAGGAAAGCCTGAAAATGAGTTGAGTGTCATCAGCATAGCACTGAAAATTGGAGCAGAAAATGGCAATGCGGTGGGCGAGAGTTGCCCGGTATTGGTTGAAGAGCCAGGGTGAGAGGTTAGACCCCCGGGGAACACTGCAGGTAGAAATGGAGATAGATGAAAGGAAGGACCCAAGTTGGACCTGGGAAGGTAGATCAGAGAGGAAAGAGGTCAGCCAGGGCTTGATCGGTGATACCCAGGTTGTCACGGAGACGGTTGAGCAGGATGGTGTGGTTGACTGTGTCGAAGGTAGAAGAGAGATCAAATAGGATGAGGACATAGGGGATATTAGAGTCAAGGTTGTAGAGCAGGTCATAAAACATGTTACATGAGAATGTAGGATAAGGGGCCACTAGGTAATCCCCCAGCACTCCATATAAGATGGTGTGCACTGGACCTACAAAGAGAAAAGGTAAGTAAAGTCAATTTCACTTTAATATTCTTGGGAACAGTAGTTCACACAAGAAAAGGTATTTAAGCAATATGCAAAATCTAAACGATTTCTCTGTGACACTGCCTGAAGATGCTGTGTGTCACTATAGAAAAAGTAGATGCCTATGGAGTTTGTCAGACTACAAAAACAGTGGAAACACATAAGTCAAATCAGGTCAAAACACATGAGAGAGTGAGAAAAAGGTCTCACTTACTCCAGTGTTAAAATAAAATAAGTCCTAAAGTCCCGCAAAAGAGCTGGGGGTCTCTAAGGTTGAAGGAAATTAGAACAGAAATTAGAATTCTCCCTAGCAGCCCGCTCAAGCCCTGACACCACCCGTCACCCCCTGACCTCTGCCACAACCCCAGACAGTCCGCTGCTAATACACCCCCCATCAAAAAGGCAGCCAATCAAAAAGAGGCAGAGGGGGGCATTAGCAGGAGGGGAGAGAAAAGGAGGGTCTTGAGAAGCCTCCGGAACATAAGGAGATCCGGCTCAAGTCTGAGAGGGGCAGGGAGTCCTTTCCAGAGGGAGGCACCTGCAGAACAGAGAAATCTACCCCCACTCTCTGCTTGGAAAAGCATCTGATCTGCAGAGAGTTGGAGCTAGAAGACCAAAGAGCTCTAACAGGGAGGTATTTAGGGAGAGAGATTTGGATGTAGTGGTGTCCCAGGCCCAAGAAAGTCTTCTGGATGATGCGAAGGGTCTAGACTTGATCCTCTCAGCAACCAGGATCAAGTGAAGATGTGGTCCATGGGATTTAGGCCAAGGATCAGTCTTGCAGTCGTATTCAGGATTAGTTGTAGGGCTGAATGGAGGAATTGGGTAAATTGAGGAAGAGTGTTGCAGTAGTCCAGCCTGGAGAGGACTAGAGCTTTGGAGACATTGAGTTTCTGGGGGAAGGTGAGGAAAGGGAGAATGCCTCTGAGGAAGAGCAGCTGAAAGTCAGCCTTTTTGGCAGTGTCTGTGATGTGAGGAGAGAAGGAGAGAGAGGAGTCAAAGAGCGCACCAATGTTTTTTATCTCACAGGATGGTGAGGGGAGGGGTCCCATGGAGGGCAACCATAGAGTAGGAGAAAAGGAGGGACCTGGGGTCCCAATGAGAAGGATCTCAGTCTTACTGGCATTGGGACAGAGATCATTAGCAGTGTACCATGCTTGAATAGCAGACAGACAGTCAGGAATGAGAGAGGAAGAAGTGGAGGCATTGGAGGGAAGCTTGAAGGAGAGATGCGTGTCATCCGCATACCTCTAGAAGTTCAGAGAGAAGATGAAGATCAAATGGGCTAGAGGGGCAAAGTGGATGTTGAAGAGCCACAGCGAGATGATAGAGCCCCGAGGGACACCACAGGTGGAGAGTGTGATGGAGGAGAGAAAATGGCCCATGTGAACCTGGGAGGGTCGGTCAGAGAGGAAGGAGGCCACCCAGTCCAGATCCAGGTACGCAATGCCCAGGGTATCATAGAGCTGATTTGTAAGGGGGGCATGATTTACCGCATCAAAGGCAGAGGAAAGGTCAAGAAGGATAAGAACGGAAGGAGAGTTGGAATCGAGATTAGAGAGCAAGTCTTCATGGGCGTTCAGGAGTGCAGTTTCCATGCTTCTGGCTGCTCTGAAGCCAGACTGGTGGTCGTGGACACAACCAACAGATTTAGTGTGGTGGATAATCTGAGAGAGGCCCAGCTTCTCCAAGAGTTTGCCCGGGAAGGGGGTAATGGAGATAGAACGGTAGTTATCCAGACAGGAGGATACCACAGACGGCTTTTTGAGGGGAGGGTGCACATGGTTTTTCTTGAGGAGTAGCAAGAAGGAGCCAGTGGCAAAATAGTGATTCCAGAATTCAGCATGGAGCAAGGTAGACAATGTTGTCCTTTATAGTTCTGAAGGAGCAGGGGAGTACCTATTTGGATGAGACTTTCATAGATCACACTTGTCAAGAGACCTCATCAAGTGATGTGGGAGGGAAAGAGGACAGTAGGATGGAAGGGGGGTCTGAGAGTGTGTGGGGGAGGAAGGGAGTGGTTTAGAGGAGAGTGAGGACAGGATGTCCGGATTTTTAGTTATCAAGTGAGAGGCCAGTGCAGTGCAGAGGGTCAGGGAAGACAAAGGAAAAATGGAGACTGCAGTAGGATTGGCGAGTCCCTTGCAGAATTTGAACAGTTCAGCCATGTTGTTAGTGGTCCCTGAGATGCATGCTTGGATATAGGCCTTCTGCTTCAAGCAGATGGATAGTCTGTATTGCCTTTGGAGCAGGTGGCAGGGCAGTCTGTTGGAGGATGTGCTAATAGGCTGCCACTTCCACTCAGCAGCTCTGCACTTGCGTTTCAGAGAGGCTAGGTCGGAGTCATACCAGGTGTTGTGCTGGAGACAGGCTTCATGTGGATTTTCATGACAAGGGCAAGGATGTCCAAGGTGTTGGAGATTGGAGTGTTGAAGGTTAGTAAGGGCTGAGTCAGTGGTAGGAGTGGGAGAGGGAATGAAGGTGGTAGCAAAAGCAGCAACTGACACTCTCTTCATTAGTCAAATGACAGAGAGGGAGACTGTCAGTGAGGACAGGGGTTTAGCCGGGGTCCCAGGAGTTCCAGGTGAGAGGACAGGAGAGCATGATCAGACCAGGTGAGAGGAATAGTGAGAGGGTTGGAGGTGTGGATGTCTGCTGAAATGAGAGCATCAAAGGTGTGTATGGCCGAGTTCATCGGACTGGCCGGAAGAATGGAAAGAGAAAGACAATCACATAGGTTGGGGAAGAGTTCACAGGCGGCATCAGAGGTGTTAAGGTGTATATTGAAGTCTGTGAGGAAGAGGGAGACCAGACCAGGGGGCCTGTAGATGGTGGCAAGAGTCAGCGAGAGGATAGGAGAGACACCAAGCCTGCAGACGAGGCATGCAAAGGAGGAGTAGGATTAAGTGATAGTAGTAGGGAATATCACGGCCACTCCACCTCTGAACCAGTTAGGACTGGGCTTATAGAGGATCTTATAGCCTTCCGGGAGGAGAGCGTCAAAACTTGTGAAAGAGCTGGCTGTGAACCACATCTCGGTGAGAGCGAGGATGTTGAGGTCGAGGTCATCAACGAGGAGGCAGATGTCAGAGGAGTGTTTAACAGCAGAGTGAGAGTTGAGGGTATCTAAGTGGAGTTGGTTGCCACTTTTGAAGGTCTTCCGAGGAGGGGTACAGGAATGTGGTACACCCGTCGGTGGTGGCCGAGGGACCAGAGGGGTGGCAGAGGAGAAGTGGCAGGAGAAGGGAGGAAATTGTTGAGAGAGGGAAGACGTCTATCAAGAAGCAAGAGGTTGGGCTGAGAGCCCCGGACCATGACAGTGCTGTTCAGGTACACATTAATGTTGGCCCTAGAGGCCAAGAGTACTTCCCAACATGTGCCACCATTAATGGGTGAGAAAGAGAAAGGGGAGAGCGCTGAGACAATAAGGGGAATACAAAGGTCCGGAGAGGGAATGGCAAAGCGGATGTCAGTGACAGTCGGCCTGGAAGAAGCGTTGATATAGGTGTCAGTGATGGGCAGGCCTTGATTGGGGACTAGGAGATCCTTCTTGAGCATTTTCCTTCAAGACTTCGAAAGAGAGATAGGATAGGTGATAGAGTAGAAGTTAGAGAAGATAGGGGAGATTGACAGCACCATGGATGGAAGGCAAGTAGTGAAGGAAGGGGGAGAGGGAGAGGGAAGCAGAAACTGCAGTGCACAATGTATTTGTATTTGTATTTATTTGTATTTATTTAGATTTATATAGCGCTTTAAGCCAAAGCACTTTACATGAGGAACAAGCAAACATAACATTGAATCAAACCAGAAAACAGTACAGGGAACAATTAACATTATTGTTGAGGTTAAGTGTAGATGGAGGGGGACTAGGTGAGAGAGGGGGGTTAGAAGGTGAAGGAGGAGGAGGATTCAATGGAGAAGGAGGAAGCAGAGAGAGCTGGGGGGTGAATGGAAGAGGTAGGATTTTAGAGAGGTGCGAAATGAGGGGTAGGTGGTAGTAGAGAGGATTGGGAGGAGAAGGTGGTTCCAATGGTAAGGAGCAAAAAGTTGGAAGGAGCGAAAGCGGGAAGGGGCACAGGGTGCAGGAGGAGGAGAAAGAAGGAAGAGATCAGCAGAACGGAGAGAGCGAGGAGGGGTGTAGAAAGTGAGAAGGGAGGTTAGATACGGAGGGGCAAGACAATAGAGGGATTTGAAGACTAGACAGAGGAAGGTAAATTTAAGCTGGTAGTGAAAAGGGAGCCATCCTAGTGAGTCAAGGGAAGAAGAGATAGAGTTGTGAGGTGAGAGAAGGCAGAGGGAGCGGATAGCGGAATGGTAGATGGATTTGAGGGGTGAGAGGTGGGAGGAGGGGAGTCCAAAGAAGAGAATGGAGCAGTAGAAGAGTATGGAGAAGATGAGGGAGGAGATTAGGCGTTTAGTAGCATGGAAGGTTAAGAGAGGACAAATTTTACGGATATTGTAGAGGTGGAAGCGGCAAGATCTGGCAGTGAGAGAAATGTGGTGAGAAAGAGAGAGGTGGGGGTCGATGTGGAGGCCAAGGTTGTGGACATGAGGGGAGAAAGGGAGTTGGGAGGGGGGAAGTAAATGAAGGGAGGAGGAGAGGGAGGAGGAAGAGTACTGGCAGGGAAGAAGAGGAGCTCAGTTTTATCAGAGTTCAGAGAAAGGAAGTGAGAGGACATCCAGTATTTAATGGCGGAGAGGCAAGAAGAGAGCTTAAGGTGGATGTCAGGTGTGAAGGAGGAGAAGGAAAGGAAAAATTGGGTGTCATCAGCATAGAAATGGTGTGAAACATCAAAGGAGGATATAATGGGGGCAAGGAAGGAAGTATAGAGTGAGAAGTGAAAGGGTCAAAGGACAGAACCTTGGGGAACACCGTGGTTGAGAGGAAAGACAGGTGAGGAATGGCCAACCCAGGAGACTGAAAATGTGCAACCATCTATATTCAAGTATCTTGGATAAGGGAAGAAGCCTAGGTTTCAGCATACAGCAGAAAAACGAAAAACACCTAGATGCAGATTCCCTGGATTGAGGGAAAAAGCCTAGATAGAGGGATAGAAGGAGGAATACCTACATGTGAAACACACAGCAAATGCAAAACACACAGATTCAACTTTCCAAGATAGAGGGGAAAAATATGAATTTCAAACACACAGCAATGCAAAACACCCAGATTGGACTTTCCTAGATACAGGGAAAAAAAGCTTACATTTCAAACACACAGCAAATGCAAGACACCCAGATTCGACTTTCCTAGAAAAAGCCCAATTTGGCAAAGACAATTCACATAAATGGCAAATATGGATAACATACAACTGTGGGAAAGGTGCATCAGACTGTAAGTGTTGCTAATAGTAGTAATAAGAGACGAAGGGCAGTTAATTAGGGAGCAGTAATTGCTGAACCCCCTGTCTGCACTTTTCTTACCTTGTCAGTCGCTGTTGGTTGACTACTGCGCTGCATGCTCCACTGGCAAACACAGGCAAACACAGTCTGGAGCTGCTACTGTAGGAGCTGCCATTTGCCTCTGGGTCCTTAGACACAGGAGCTTCACAGGAAATGGGCTGCTCTGGGAGAGACTCACAAAAAGGGCCAAGGGGCCACTGGGACCAATCACACTTACCAGGAAGTGGGCTTCCAACGCAGGAACAGGCATGCAAAAGCCACAGATATAGTTAACTTTAAAGTAAAGAATCTTGACAGCGCTCACACTAAGTAAATGGGTATTTTGCCTAACACATAGGCACATACTATATGCTGGTATTTCATGCCAGCACTTTGACAAATGGATTGATCTTTATTATCACGTAGCCAACAGACAACGTATTTGCAATACAGTATATATCGTTTAAACTAATTGGATGGCGACAAGCGGATCGTTTAATAGGTTCCTGCAAATCGGACGTGACGTCAGACGTTTGGTGATTTCTTGGTCCTGGTGTGGTTATATTAGCCTTTACAAATTGATGCCTACTTAACAAGAGGAACGCTTGTTATTACCCACTGGCAATTGTAAGCGGATCCAATTCAACACTACGGCTAAGTCAATGCCTAGTCTGGGATGCTGATGGAAACCCTTATTTATCTATTTTTATGTCCAGTTCATGTACTCTGGATGACAACCCTTATATCACACCCCTCTCTCAGAATCCTCCCGACCCCCCCGCTGATCCAAGAAGTAGGATTGTCTTGCAAATTTAAAAGGTTTATTTGAAAAATTAAACAATATATATATCACACTTTTATAATAAATTAATAATTGATAGCACACTTGTGAAGGTGATAGTGATCAACAATGGATAATGTTACAGTGGTACACTCTTTTTAATTGGTTAGGAGTTGATATAGAGATGATAAAGTAGCTGAGAGTGCTTTTATGGCTTCAAGGACAATGCAACGATGAATGAAATGCAGTACAGAAAATAACTTGATATGGCTTCAACAAAAGACAATGTAATCACTTTTCCTTGACAATTCACTCCCCCCCCCTATGCAATGTAAGAAATGGAAGGAGAGCACACAGTCTTCAAGAATCCCAACAAAATGCAATACGAAATGCAGTTCCCCCCTAGCAAGCTTAGAGGAAAACAGGTAGAGGTTTGAAACACAGGCCCAAAATGCTTTTAAATGTGATGGCAATGGATGGGAAAATGTGCTAACTGATTTTAATTCCCTCTAGAGATTCAGGGTGAGTGAGAGATGCTTGTTGGTATTAGTTCAGGCTCACTTTAGCAATGCTCTATGAGTTACTACCAGGTTACAAACGGATTTTAACAAAGGAAAGAATGGAGCTGCTATTTTGACAAGTGGATAAATTGAGCCAAAATCGAAAATCACGGTAAATTTCGTGAGTGCGTAAATCGCGATTGCGGAAATTGTATAAGCTTCTTGGACAGCCTAGAATCTTAGCTTTAAGATGAGAGTTAAATTTCGCTCCTAGCACAAACGGTTCCGGAGATACAGCTGATTTCGTGAAGGTAGTGTTTTGGATTTGAAATTTAAAAGTTCAAAAAGTTCAGCTTGCAGCTGCAGAATTGACAGGTGACAGTTGTGCAGCTTTAAAAATGACAGATGACACGATTTCTAGGAGGCAGTTCTGCTTAGGTTAAAATAGCTTGAATTAGATTATTTTAACTAAGAGATTGGTTCTGCACAGTTCTGCTAGGTACTCACAATATAAATTTGAACTAGGCCTCGTCACGGATCTGGTCAACACGTCCGGCAGTGGTTCTGTCTGCTCGGCGGGTCAATCAGGCACCGGTTCTGCTCACAGCGATCCGGATCTCTGGTTCTGCTCACAGCGGTCTGGGTCAGCTCTGCTCTGCTGGTCTAGCCTCTCTGGATACAGCGGCCTCTGGTTCTGGATACTGCTCTGCTTTCCGGTCCGGATCAAGTGGATTCTGGATGTAACACTGCTTTCTGGGTACTGGCAAAAGTTCTTGGCAAAAGAATTCAGAGAGCTCGCCCGGCTGTGGAATAGTTTGAAAATGATTTTAAGGATGCTGAGGCCTGCTGAGAAGAGTTCTCAGTTTGTGGGTTTAGGCCCTTGCTTTAAGTTCTGAAGTAAATTTCTGGTCTCTGAAGATTGATGGATGTGAAGTCTGGAGTCTCCCGGCAGAGCGTCCCGCAGAAAATGGAATTGAATGTCTCTACCTGTCCCAGCAGTCTCTTTTTATGTGTCTTGGAAGTGGGTGTGTGCGTGGCATAACTGAGCCTGCCCCTCTCTACTTGTCATTGGCCCAATTCTCCCCTCTCCCAAGAGGAAGCCACTTTACGGCCCCCCCCCCATTATAACATTTGCCTGAGTCCATTGTTCAGTTTCCTGCAGTCCCCAGGTAATTCAATAAGAGAGGTGTCACCTATTTTTTGTGGGGGCAGCAGAATGCAGCCAGGCCTGGGAACACAGCTGTTGATCCAGTTTCAACTCCTGTCGGGGGTAGTTGTCAGGCAGAATCCAGTTTCATTAAGCCAGGTTTCAGCTAAATGGCACTTTTTGTTCCCAGTTCTCTACATTCAAATCAAACTGACAATGTTTACACATGCAGCTAGAGTGCTCATTCTAAGTTCAAAACTATGACATTTCAACAGTTACAAACTATGTGACCCTCAAAAGTAGGTCCCTCATTTAATTTAAACATTTCGATTTTAGTGGTTTTCAGTTCAGTTTAACTTAAGCTGCTGACCTCCACAGCTCAGCCAGTTTTGTTATGAACATTGTTTTGGGCTCTTTTTCTTTCCAGATTTTGTATGCACACAAAACTTCATTCTGCCAAATGTCTGCTGGTGTTCAGTGAGATTTTTGATTATCCTGCAATGTTTGACATAGGCATTTTCCACTAATGGCACCCCTGGCCCATCACGCTCACACTGGTGGGTGGAAGGTTAGGCAACCATTTTGGTGTGCGCACAAACTGCGCGGTTCTCCTGGATTCTGGCGCACATGTGGGCTTTTTGGCCATCTTGGATTTTCTAAGCCCACAGCACCAAATGTTGCAGCTTAATGACTCAAACGTGGGTCAATACACCTGACAAAGCCCCCCCACCTGACTACACTTTGAATTTGAGTCGAAGGGGAGTCAGGTGCGAAGAATGTTTTGTCCCACGCACTGGTATGACCGCATCATCTTCTTCCAATTCCGCAAATGGCACAGTTCAGCATCTTTTCCTCCATCCGGTTGGTCAATCAGTTCATCTTGCTGGTCCTGATGGGAGGATTGGGCGGTACCCCGTGCCCCTCGGATCTTCGCTCCCGGTCCCCAGGTCGCCTTCCGTGGTCAGTCTCCATGTTTTCTTTCTCCTAGGACGATAAAGGAAAGCGGCAATACCTATTCATAGACATTTCTCCCCAACTATTGATATAGTGGGGCGACATATACATTTTATACTTTAATAGACATAGCATTCCAATTTTTAAAAACAAGATATAATTCAGAGAGAGTGGCTTACAAGCGTCATAATATTTTAGAGACTATATATGGGATATTTTAGGGTTGGAACTGAATTACTCTGGAGCGGCCCCCTCTGGTATTGCAGAGGACTCCTCCAGTTGCTGCAGAGTGTGCCTGGGATGGCAACACTTCAGCTGATTAATATGGACCCACTTATCTTCCCCTTCCGCCAAATTAACTTTGGGGATGCGGATTTTGTAGGCAACAGGGGAGATCTTGTCTATAATTTCAAAGGGTCCCTTCCATGTAGGCAAAACTGTTCGCTGTTTGGCCTGGTTCCTTTGGAAATTTTATAGATAGACCCGGTCTCCCACATCATATTCCTTCCTGGTGGTTTTCATACTCTCAGCTGATCTTTCTAGATTCTGCTGAGCATAATCAAAAGCATGTTGGAGGTGTTTCCTTAAATTCACCACATACTCATGAGTTGTGGAGGCATTTATCAGTGTCTGCTCTTGGGTCCTGTAGAGCAGATGCTGGGGAAGCACCATCTTGCGTCCGGTCATCAACTCAAATGGTGAAATTTTAGTTGCAGATGAAGGGGTAGATCTGATGGCCATTAGGACCAGAGGTAGTCGGATCTCCCAACTTGGCCCAGACTCTGCCACAAACTTTTTTAATATGCTCACAATGGTTCGGTTGTATCTCTCCACTGCTCCAGAAGAAGTTGGTCGGTAAGCAATGTGTAGCTTTCTTTTGACCCCCAGTATCTCCCACATCTTTGTCATTACTTCACTGGTGAAGTGGCTACCCCTGTCTGACTCAATCCTTTGAGGTAGACCAACACAGGAAAAGATGTGGTTAATCATCAGGGCAGCTGCTGTTTCTGCCTTGCAGTTTGGGGCCGGGAGACATTCCACCCACTTGGTAAACAAGCATGTAACGGTCAACATGTACTTGTTTCCTCTAGACAAGTGAATTACAGGGCCTTCAAAGTCGATTTGCAAATCTGATCATGGCAGTGTCATACCCCTCTTTTGGAGAGGCGCACGGTGTGTGAGGGATGATGGATGAAATTGTGCACACACAAGACTTCCCCCCTTCAAGTAATGGTTGAGGTCCTACCCCATGTGTGGCCAGTATGCAACCTCTCTTAAGATTCTCAGTGTTGTGTGAAACCCCCTATGACCGGCGGGGGCCGCATCATGGGTGTGACTTAACATCAGGCTTTGGAATGAGGTAGGAACCACCCACTGATCATGGCCAACTTGGGATTTCCTTACCAACAAACCGTGGATTCGGAACCTTTTTGGACATTTCATCAACACTCTTAGGTCCTCTTTCCCAATGTAATCAGTATCCGTCAGGGGAAAGTTCTCAGGGTCCTCATTGTGTTGGTAAAACTTACCAATTATTGGATCCCCCTTCTGAGCTGTAATCAAATCAGCATCAGGGGTCTCCTTACTCCATTGTGCAGTTGAAAGATCATTGTGAGCATTGGTCTGGGACCTAGTGATGGCAGTGACCTGGATTTCCCCCAACAGGGACTCTTTCTATTAGATCCCCTTGGATGGCCCCAGTTTTGGCCAGCTGATCCGCTAAGTCATTTCCAGTTTTGTCTGGTCCCTCTACTTTGGAATGACACTTGATCTTTTTCCAGTAGATGGTCATCCCATTAGATGTGACCCGATCATCAATATTTTGGATTAACTTCCCATGTTTCAAGGGTTTGTTATTGGCACAAAACATGCCTCTGGTTTTCTAATTAACCAGGTGCTCCACGAACCCGTTCCGTACATAATCCGAATCTGTGATTATGACCAGTTTGTGGAGTTGATGTTGGACAGCAGTGAGGATGGCCTGATGCACAGCCATCAATTCTGCCACCTGCCTACTTCGGGGACCAATTTTGTATCCAGCAGAGGGTTCTGGGGACTCATTCACCCATGCATTCCCTACGCCGGCCACCAGTTCTTTCTCCCCGTTGTTGTCAACATGGTACGAGCATCCATCCACATAGACAGTGGGCATTCCCTCATACTTGTCTTCTTCAAAGACTTTGTGTGGGGAATTAAGGTATGCCTCCATGTTGTCCTTGATTTTTAGACTTCCGTCCTCGAGACAGTTTTCTCTGGCACAATCATGTAAGTCAGCCAGACCTTGCGCGAGGGGACTCTTCTTGTTTTGGCCATATCTGACCTCCACAGGAAAGCCTTGCATTGACAGAATCCAGGAAGTAATTCGGGAATTACTCACATTTCCGGCCCGGATTCTGTCACTCTGGAGTTATTGCAGAGGCTGGTGTGGAGTCTCCACTATGATGTGTTCCCCCTGGATAAACGGGCGGTAATTCTTCAATGCCCACATCGTTGCCAGGAGTGCCTTCTCACAATCGTTGAATTTTTCCTCCACAGAGGATAAAGTTTTGCTCGCATAGGAGATTACTTTATTGACCTTGTCATGCTTTTGGTATAATACTGCCGTCAAGCACGTATTAGAGAACCCTGTCTCCAGGAAAAACTCCTTGTTTCTGACAGGGTAAGCTAGGCAAGGCGCTTGTGAGAGGCTTCTTTTGAGTTGTCTTACTGCTTCGGATTGTTCTGGACCCCATTCCCACTTGACCCCCCCCTTCAAGAAATGAATCAGGGGTCTGGTGATCTCTGCGTAGCCCTCAATTAACTTTCTACTGTAATTAGTCAGTCCAAGGAGGCTCCTTAGTTCCCGCAGAGTCGTGGGGTCTTTCAGTTTCTGAAGTGCTTCCACTTTCTTTTCCTGGGGAGAAAGACCCTGAGGAGTAATCTCATGCCCCAAGAAATTAACACAGGTTCTACACCATTGTGCTTTCTGAAAGGAAAGTTTTGCTCCGGCGGCCCTCAACTGCGTCAGAACATAACGGATCTCCGCTATGTGTTCTTCCACAGATTAACTTTTGATGAGGACATCATCTACATAAGCCAGGTTACCCCTCGCACCCAGGTCGGGCATGGCCTTATGTAGGAAAATGTTGAATTCATTGCCGGAGTTGAGGTATCCGAAAGGGAGTCCGGGTCCATGTGTACTGCTGGCCCCCAAAGGTAAAAGCCAGTTTGTATTGGTCCTCCCTACTGACAGGCACGGTCCAGTACCCATTGGTCAGGTCTATTGCAGTGAATACCTGTGACCCCTGGATCTGGGCCAGCCCTTGGTCAATGTAGGGAAGAGGCCATCGGGAAGTATGGACCGGTTTGTTGATCTCCCTAAGGTCGGCGCAGAGTCTCCACTGGCCGTTTGGCTTCAATATTCCCAGCACTGGATTATTGAAGGTGCTGTGTACTGGACGGAGTATTCCCCGGGACATAAGGTTCTTAATTATTTCAGTAAGGGACTCCATGGATCCGAGAGGCAAACAATATTGCTTCACAAACACGGGAGTCATTCCAGGGTCCGTGGGAATTGTTGTGGTGTGGATGTCGGTGCGACCACAGTCATATGAGTCTACCGCAGAGATCTTGGAAATCCAAGAAAACTTGTTTCAACTTTTGATTCTGTTCCAGAGTCACACAGGCATCAGCTAGGTTGACCCTCTCTTCCACCATCTGCCTGATGCCGGGAAAGACTTCTGGTTTGGCTATCTGAGCGGCCTCCTCCAGCTGGGTGGAGAAGTCCCTGGACAGAGTGCTGATTTGGACTGGTGGCTTCAGGTGGGGAAGGCAGCCCTCATGGACCTGGAAAATCACCTCATCCCTCCTGAAGTCACAAGTCACATCTTCCTTACCATAAGGGCAAGCAGTGTACACCAGGAAGTTCCCCCCATGCCGGGTGAAAATCCTGTCTGGTGTTGTGTTGTCATCACTGTCACTGTCAAAACAGTCCTTGGGGATTGGTCCTAACAGTTCATTTCCTAGATCAATGGAAAAATGTCGGTCATCAACCGCCATTCCAATAATGGTGCCTGCGGCTAGAGTAATACTCTTTAAGTCGCTGTTATCCACCTCTATTGGAATGGTCTCATGTTCTATGTTGAATAATGGAGTTGGGTTTACCCCCAACCCTTGCTGTTGGAGAGAAGCATTTAGATGTATGTAAGCATCAGGGTTTTTCAATTTTTGTCCTCTTTTAACTTTCACTTCCAGGGAGAATTGTCGGGTCCTTTCTGGGATGGTGACTTCCTCTTTAATCTGAATTTCAACTGCATAAGGTAGCAATTGAGCTGACCTAAATGCTTTTTCTGGATCATCAAAGCCCATGGGATTATCCGCTAATCGGGACCAAGCTTTGAAGTTCATTAGGTCCAAACTAATGGCGAAGCGATTGAGAATGTCACTGCCTAAGTAAAAGGCGGCAGTGACATCTCGCACGACCCAACAATTATAGACTATGCTCTTGTTGCCAATGGAGATTTTGAGCATACACCTTCTTGGCAGGAGATGTTTCGAATTGGGTGCTCCCAGGTCCATTTCCCATTTGTCTATCAGATTGAATGTGGAAATGGCTGGATCTTTTGGGAGTTGGCGGAACATGGCTTCGCTAATGAAGCTCTTACCGTTGTTCACACACATGCGAGCGAGAACAGAGTCCTTCCCATCATTTAACTGAACAGGGATGAACAACTGCTCTCCAATTTGCTGAATATCAGCCAGGCTCTGAGCTGATTTCACATCTTTCTGGACTATAGGAGTGGGAGTGTCTGATTGTGGATTGGTAAAGAACTTCAGAGTGTTTCCTTCCAGTGTGGAATACCACCTTAAACTGGAAGGAAGGTTAATTTTCAGAAATAGAGAGGACCCCCCATCACCAGTCTGTTGTCCAACTGCTATAACTGTCACGTCTGGAATTTGGTTGTTCTGGAAGTGAAATTCTACTTGGTCCGATTTTTGTTCAACCATGTGGCAGGTCCCATTTAAACTAACATGGTTGACACTCTGTTTTAATTTTATTGGTCGGCTAGTCTGGGTCCAGAGGACTTGTTTACGCAATCTATTAGGGGTGACAACCTTCTCAGGAGGTCATTCCCTAGTAAACAAGGGGTGCCCTCTGGAGTCACTACTATGACCGGGTGTTTCACCTTGTGTCGCCCAATTTTGATGTCCAAATCTGCAGTCCCCTCGACAGGAATTTCCTTCCTGTCAAAGTTCTGCAGTTGTCCAGGAAGAGAGGTGAGAGGAATACGGTAATTCTCCCCCCTTCCTGCATTTAGTTCATCAAAGGCCCTTTTGGACAGAAGGGTAGCTTGGGATCCAGTGTCCACCAGTGCCGAAATTGTACCCTGCCCCTGTACTTGTACCGGGGTATAATATCTTCCCTCCTTCTCCTCAAGGGGGCACAGATAATGCACTTTTTTTGGACAACTGGTGGGCTAACTTTCTGGTTTTGGACATTGCTAGTGAAGAGATTTGGGCAGAATTCTGTGGAGAGCCTGGGGAATCTGAAAGAAAAAGTTGGCAACTGGAAATGGTTTCGGGTTCTGGGCCGCCCCCCCCCTTTTTGGAGGCTGTCATCTGGTTGGGTTTGACCCATGGGATTTTGGTATTGTCGGTTCTGGGATGAGATGATGGGCGGCGGTAGCTCAGTCTCCACATCTCCCCAGTCTGAATTGGCATCCCTTGGGACCCATTTTCCTTGGAGGAGTTCCCCAATCTCTGATGGAGAAGATCCTTTCCCTAGGATCCTCTTGGGATCCCTCTCCCTCAAATTGGAAGACCTGTACCTCCTCCACAAAGTGGGTCTGTTTGGGTCCTTTGTTTCTCCTACCCCCCCTCTGCTCCTTTGGTTGCAGACTTTCAGGGGCAGGAGATTTTGTTTCCGGTTCCTGGTTTTCCAGGGGCTGTTTACAAGTTGGGAAGGAAGCTTCCTCCAAGGCTTTACACCCCCCTTCCCCTTGTGCCTCCTCCCTGGGAACCGGTGGGTTATCGGGGTGCTGCTCCTGTCATTGTTCTGGAGGACCAGGTCCAGAGTTTGGGGCATTCTGCGGTGGCATGCTCATCTGAGGGTTCTGTTGAGCCCTCAGTATGTGACCCAGATCTCGTGCCATATTTTGGACCTGGCGCTCAAGTTGTGAAAACCGCTCAGGCTGATACGGGGCTCAATTTGCTCCCCTGGGCTGATCCCGGGAAGGGTAGCTATCCCTTCTCTGGTAGTACTCCTGGTTGGGAAGATTTTGGTACCCCTCCACCCTTGGCCTCCCCTCTCCCGGATTAGGTTGTCTGGGCTCAGGGAATTGGGGAAAGAAGGATGGATGATTTTGGGGCTGGAAATTGAGCGGATACCTGGGGAAAAGGTTCTGCCCAGGATTTGGAGAATTTCTGCCCTCCGGTGGGAAGTTGGGAAGGAAGTTCCCTGGTTTAGGTGCTTGGCTGGATCCCCCCCCTTGGGCTGGGGGAGTCCACACATAACCCAGGATGGGTCGGTTTCCCTTGTAGCGGGGGATTACATAAGCAGGGGAGCGAGGGACCCCATTTGTGGGACTACCTCCTCGACTCCCTGTCTGTGACTGGCCCGAGGGCCTTCTGGGCTGTGAATTATTTGGTGCAGGCAGGTTTTTTAGGCCCCCCATCTCCAAATCTAAAACGGGGGCAACCTTTACCTCCGCCACCTTGGCAGCAGCAGGGGTGCTGTTGGTTTTGGGGTTTTTCTGCGCATTACTTTGATTTTCTACGGGCTTCTGCACCTCATAGATCCGGGAAGCCTGTTCAATGACCCAGTCTAAAGATCTTTTCTCATGAAAATCTCTCACGAGCTGGGTCATTATGTATTTGGGTAAGGCATGGAAAAACGTATTGATAAATTCTCTGCTGTCTGTGCGCACCCTTCTGGTGGTCTGCGCAAAAGCACGCTTTAATTCTTGCACAAACTCGTGTGGGGTCTGATCCTCCCCACATTGGAAATTGTAGGCTGCCTTGCGAGCCTCTTGAGGATTTCGGTGCACAGACATTTTTTTCAAGATGGCCGCCCTGTATGTGGACCACCTTGAATGGTTTTGATCCTCCAGCCCTGCAACGAAACTGGAGTATTCTGGTGAGAAGGCCCATTTGAAGTATTGGATTCAGCTACTGCTGTCCTTCAAATGGAAAGTCTCCACCATTTGCTCATAGAGCTCCAAGTGTTCCCAAACAGAATACTTGGCGTTCTTATGATAAGGCGTGATGACACTCCTTATTGCCTTTACTTGTTTCAATGGGTCCTTAAGCAAGGCCCTTTTTGCCTTATTGGCCTTTTTGGTTTGGGTAACCCTGGTCCATTCATCCTCTGACTCAGAAGCACTGCTCCCAGAGGTGCCCGTCTGATCTTCCAGGTTTTCCCGGATTTTGCGAGCCTGGGAATGGCTGACAGAATGCAGGGACCTGGTCTCCTGTGTCCTGTAATGCTCAGAGGAGTCTTCAGATCCCTCCTTGCTGCCAGGATTTGATGGGTACCCCCCCCCACTGACCTAACTGGGCAGAGGTTTTCAGGATGCCCTTAATGGGCCTACTATCCTGGGGTTCCCCACTAAATTCCACTGTGCCTGGGTGCCCATACCCGGATGCCTGCCCCTCCATTCCTTGGTGGTACTGGCCTATGAGCCCCATACTTTTGGCTGGATAGTAATCTGCCATTCCTGTGGCCCTGTGCTCATGCGTGCCAGGGAACATGGGGGTGGCAGAGTCCAGGGACTGGGAGAGATGAAGGCCTCTGGTACCAGGGCTCCTGAGGTTATGACCAGGCGTTTCCCTTTCCCAGCGAACCTCGTCTCTATCAGCCCCTGCTCCCTGTTGCAATGCGCTTTCAGTTCCTCAGTTAAGGCCTTACTAGACTCTATCAGTCTCTCCTGCATGGCTACCTGTTGCTGGAGCCTATCATTGTGCTGACAGGGAGCCTCATTTTCTCTCTGTGCCTCCTGATTGGTCCTGGAGTATTGGGCCAGTCTCTGCTGCAGGAGGGTTACCTCCTCAGTCCCATCCCTACTGGCCTGCTCCTTTCTTGCCAGAGCCTCCTCCACCCTCCTGGTGTGATCTAGCAAGCCCTGATGCTCTTTCTGGAGGTCACCCAGCCCCTGGAGGGCCAAGTGATTTTCTTCAATTTTTCTTTTTAAATGGCTGATTTCCTGGCCTAAGGTATCCCTTTCCTGACCAAGAGCCTGCATTTGTGACACCAGGTCATCCCTCTGCCTTTGAATGGCACCAGCTTTCTGGCGTTTTTCATCAAACTCTGCCTGGTTATCCAGGTCTTTCAAAATCAATTTATTGCTTTCCTCTTTCTCTCTGTCTAGTTGGATTTGCAGTGTGGATACCTGCTCTGTGCATGCCCTGTTGAAATTGATCTGTTGCTCCAGCTTTTTCTGGCTCTGCAGTAAGGAGTCCAGACTGTCTGGTGCTCCTTCTGCAAAGCCAGAATTCTTTTATCCTGGTCCGTCTTTTCCGGTTGCAGTTTATCCATGTCCTCTTTTATTTTAATGATATACTGCCTACTATCATTTTCTACAAAAAAGAAGGTGGGTGAGGCGCGCACTCCCAGTCCTGGTCAATTGAACCTGTTGCAAAAAATATAATAAGTAGCTGGGTCAAATCCCAAAATGGACAAATATTCACAGGGTTAGATACTATCATTTTCTGACTCCTGGCTCCTCTGCAGCCTCTGCTCAGAAGAGAACAGGTCAGATTGGGCCTTTTCTAACGCCATCTGTTGACTACTTGCCAAATCTTGGCCTTCAACACATTTGTCTTGCATGACTTCCCTATATAGATACAAATATGCCGCTATCCTAACCATCTTGTCGTGTTCATCTTTAGCTTTAGGAGCCATGTATAATTCACTCAGGGCCACATGTAATGGACCCTGATCTCTCCATATATCTGACCCTGTTTCCGTGACCTGTTGCGCAATTGCCTGCAACCAGTCCGTTTGGTCCTGATGAATCCACTCACCTCTCACAAATAGCTTATGTAAGAAGTGCTCTTTGGCTATTTTGATGTCTACCAGTGTCGTCATTCTGGAATTTGAGTTCCTTCCTGACTTACAGAAGTTTGTATTTTATTTTTGCAAAACAGACCGTTTCCTTAGAGCGTTCCTTTGAGGAATGCTTTACAGAGTAACACAGCGTGGTGATCCGACCGAATGTATGTCTCCTGTCAGTTAGCACACTGTATTAATCTGCACAAGTGATAGATCTAACCCAGAATCCCGGACGAGCCCCCACTCTGTAAGCGGATCCAATTCAACACTACGGCTAAGTCAATGCCTAGTCTGGGATGCTGATGGAAACCCTTATTGATATATTTTTATGTCCAGTTCATGTACTCTGGATGACAACCCTCTCTCAGAATCCCCCCAACCCCGCTGAGCCAAGAAGTAGGTTTGTTTTGCAAATTTAAAAGGTTTATTTGAAAAATTAAACAATATATATATATCACACTTTTATAATAAATTTATAATTGATAGCACAATTGTGAAGGTGATAGTGATCAACAATGGATAATGTTACAGTGGTATACTCTTTTTAATTGCTTAGGAGTTGATATAGAGATGATAAAATAGCTGAGAGTGCTTTTATGGCTTCAAGGACAATGCAATGATGAATGAAATGCAGTACAGAAAATAACTTGATATGGCTTTAACAAAAGACAATGTAATCACTTTTCCTTGACAATTCACCCCCCCCCCCCTATGCAATGTAAAAAATGGAAGGAGAGCACACAGTCTTCAAGAATCCCAACAAAATGCAATACTAAATGCAGTTCCCCCCTAGCAAGCTTAGAGGAAAACAGGTAGAGGTTTGAAACACAGGCCCAAAATGCTTTTAAATGTGATGGCAATGGATGGGAAAATGTGCTAATTGATTTTAATTCCCTCTAGAGATTCAGGGTGAGTGAGAGATGCTTGTTGGTATTAGTTCAGGCTCTCTTTAGCAATGCTCTATGAGTTATTACCAGGTTGCAAACGGAGTTTAACAAAGTAAAGAATGGAGCTGCTATTTTGACAAGTGGAGAAATTTAGCCAAAATCGCAAATCTCTGTAAATTTCGCGAGTGCGTAAATCGCGATTGCGGAAAAAGTATAAGGAGTAGGAAGTCGGGTCTAGGCTGAGAGTTAAATTCCGCTCCTAGCACAAACAGTTCCGGAGATACGGCCGATTTCGTGAAGGTAGATTTTCGGATTTGAAATTTAAATGTTCAAAATGACAGGTGACAGCTTGCAGCTGCAGAATTGACAGGTGACAGTTGTGCAGCTTTAAAAATGACAGATGACACGATTTCTAGGAGGCAGTTCTACTTAGGTTAAAATAGCTTGAATTAGATTATTTTAACTAAGAGATTGGTTCTGCACAGTTCTGCTAGGTACTCACAATATAAATTTGAACTAGGCCTCGTCACGGATCTGGTCAACACGTCCGGCAGTGGTTCTGTCTGCTCGGCGGGTCAATCAGGCACCGGTTCTGCTCACAGCAATCCAGATCTCTGATTCTGCTCACAGCAGTCTGGGTCAGCTCTGCTCTGCTGGTCTAGCCTCTCTGGATACAGCGGCCTCTGGTTCTGGATACTGCTCTGCTTTCCGGTCTGGATCAAGTGGATTCTGGATGTAAGACTGCTTTCTGGGTACTGGCAAAAGTTCTTGGCAAAAGAATTCAGACAGCTCGCCCGGCTGTGGAATAGTTTGCAAATGATTTTAAGGATGCTGAGGCCTGCTGAGAAGAGTTCTCAGTTTGTGGGTTTAGGCCCTTGCTTTAAGTTCTGAAGTGCATTTCTGGTCTCTGAAGATTGATGGATGTGAAGTCTCGAGTCTCCCGGCAGAGCGTCCCGCAGAAAATGGAATTGTATGTCTCTACCTGTCCCAGCAGTCTCTTTTTATGTGTTTTGGAAGTGGGTATGTGCGTGGCATAACTGAGCCTGCCCCTCTCTACTTGTCATTGGCCCAATTCTCCCCTCTCCCAAGAGGACCCCCCAATATAACATTGGCCTGAGTCCATTGTTCAGTTTCCTGCAGTCCCCAGGTAATTCAATCAGAGAGGTGTCACCTCCTTTTTGTGGGGGCAGCAGAATGCAGCCAGGCCTGGGAACACAGCTGTTGATCCATTTCAACTCCTGTCGAGGGTAGTTGTCAGGCAGAATCCAGTTTCATTAAGCCAGGTTTCAGCTAAATGTCACTTTTTGTTCCCAGTTTTCTACATTCAAATCAAACTGACCATTTTTACACATGCAGCTAGAGTGCTGATTCTAAGTTCAAAACTATGACATTTCACAGTTACAAACTATGTGACACTCAAAAGTAGGTCCCTCATTTAATTTAAACATTTCGATTTTAGTGGTTTTCAGTTCAGTTTAACTTAAGCTGCTGACCTCCACAGCTCAGCCAGTTTTGTTATGAACATTGTTTTGGGCTCTTTTTCTTTCCAGATTTTGTATGCACACAAAACTTCATTCTGCCAAATGTCTGCTGGTGTTCAGTGAGATTTTTGAATATCCTGCAATGTTTGACATAGGCATTTTTAGCTTGCATTCGGAGAAACCAAGGTGATTTCAAAGGGCTTTTTAAGCTAACAGGCACTGCTGTTTTTCCTTTGGCACACATTTCACTCATGGCACCCCTGGCCCATTACGCTCGCACTGGTGGGTGGAAGGTTAGGCGACCATTTTGGTGTGCGCACAAACTGCGCGGTTCTCCTGGATTCTGGCGCACATGTGGGCTTTTTGGCCATCTTGGATTTTCTAAGCCCACAGCACCAAATGTTGCAGCTTAATGACTCAAACGTGGGTCAATACACCTGACACAATGCAGGTTTCAACATGACCATCACACTGGTAAGGTTTGTTGGGATGGTCAGGAAAAGTCCCCACAAGCAGAGGGGGTTTATGTTGCATACGCCATATTGATGACTAGGGTTGCAGCAAACTGAGCATGAGCTGGAGCCTTCCCAGTGACTGTATGTTGTGGGTGCACCCATGGGGTGGGTCCTGGGTGAATGGAGTGTATGACCCATTTGCACTTCTTGTTATGGGTGTCTAGTTTCTGGTATGTGACACAAAGACTGAGCCAGCCCTGCCCGAAACTGGTATGAAGGCAGTGTGGAGTGCTGAATGGCTGGGTACTTGTCCCAATACACATTCCTTGTTGTGAGTGTCTGAGAGGGAGGAGAAAGGCCTGAATGCCCGGTGAGCCAGAATTGGCTGCCTCCCTGCTGAATGCCCTTCTGAGTGATTGGTTGCCTGAGTGTGACCCAGCAGAATGAATGAGAGTCCAAACAGTATATCTGGGGGCCGCTCACTGCTTGAAATCATTCAGAAGCTGAAGTTGAAACTGATGCTTCACTTTGAAGCCCAATGGAAGAAGAAGAACTGCTGTTGCTGTCCTTCGCTAATCTGAAAGCTGTTGTGCCTTCCAGGAACTGATCCAAGAGAGGACCCGGCTAGGTGACCTCTTCCTCAGCTATGAGGGACCATTGTGCACTAACTGATCTTTGCCAAACCTCCCTGGACATCAAACCTTCGAAAGGCTGCCGAACGTAGATGAGGACATCTGCGGAATCACAAAGCAAAGCGCCCGGACATTGAAGTCCATCACCGTCGCCGACGGGAGCTGCAGTGCTCCTTTGCCTAAGAACATTGAAACAAGGACTCCCTTGCTCATCCTCGTCAACCGCTTTGGCCCAGCCAGAGAAAGTTAAGGCCAACTACGACCATGGAAAATCCACTGGTGGGTTTCCCGCCACCCGATGACCGCAGAGGCGCTGACGACTAGACACACTTGCTGGGCCAAAGTTCTTCATTGACTCCTTGCCGCAATGTACAATCGCCGTCGAGGTGCACCGTACGCCTCAGCTTGCAGGACATTTTCGACCGATCCTCAATGAGCACCGCATGAACCGAAGCTGCTGTTGCAGTGACAGTGTTCACCCTTTTTCCTCAAGGGATCTCGACGATCCGTGGCTCCTGCATTAAAGGGAGCCGCTCAAGAAGGATCCGTCGACGACCCGATGTCGAACTGTGCTATTACAGGTACATTGGGGTGGTAGAACCTTTTACGAGGGAAATAAGACTCATTGAACAATATATGGAATGGGCTTGTATAATATCTTTATTTTCAGGTTGCCAGATGGGGGATCCTCATACAGAACTGTGCCTAGTGGGAGGGGCTCAGTATTCTGCCTTTTGTTTTAACCACTTGCTTTCCTCCTAAGTCTTCTGTTGATACCTTTTGTTATTTTGATTTGTATGTTATTTGGGCTGTTCGCCGTAGATGCATTTTAATGGAATCAAGAGTAATTGTGGTGCCACATTGAGACTGTATATATTTACCATTTTAGAATTGTCGGAGCACAAAGTGTGTTAGTGTATGTGTAGATAATCAAAACCTTATTTATATAAAGACTCAGTTTTCACTAACATAGTGTGTGGACATTCCTTTGTGGGTGCTTGGGGACTACACTGTACTTATGAACCAGCATGCATCACCTCCTAAGAGCTAGGCCTTGATTGCTCAACCACGATTTAACAAATAGAAAATCTTGTCTGGGGCCCTCTGTGCCTCTCCTCTGCCATATGGAGAGCAGGAGTACAGGCACCCCCCTCCAGTCTTTATAGCCGGTCATGTGGTTTATGGTTTAAGTCTCTCAGACGGCAGATGTAATCTCTTGCTTGCATGAGAGCTTGACAGAGGGGTTTCGCTATTTGTTTTTGGCCAGCAGTAAAACATGGGGTGAGTCAATGCCCATGGGTAAAGTAATTGAAACCCAGGAGTTTCAAATGTATTTTCAGATGTGCTGTGGGCAATGAAATGGCAGTTATTTTTCATTGGAATGTTCTAATGGAACCAGTGACTTGGGAATGAGATAGTTATCGCTAATTCAAAGAGAACTTGTTTTTCCGGCCTTCTTCATATCGCTTGAAATATTTATGGGAACCAGGTGCAATTAGTAGTTATGGTTAAAAGGGCTTAGGCCAGTTAATAGTAGTAATGAATTATGTGTACATACAAATGTTTAATTGATTGTTGATGTCATGAACTACCATAGACAAATCCTAAAAGGAGGTGTGTTCTACTCATGAGCTGAAGATGGTAGTTAAGATAACAGCTGCAAATGAGAATGTAGGAATTGGAGGAAGATGGGATTTCTTTGAAGAGGCTTTTGTCCATTCCCATGTGGGGGTGGATTGTAATACATGATCTGGGAGTGTTTTAACTGTTGTAAAATTGTATATAAGATGTCAACCTATCTTGTTTGTTGAGACTTAGGTTTGTTTAGGTCTAGAGCACCATCTAACTGCTCCCCAGATGATTGTAAAATAAACTTGCTTTACATACAAAACATGCACTCATTCCTCAGGTGGTGGGTCTGCTTGAGTTAAGGTGATTAAGGGGCCCGCCCGCATGGGTTTGCTCACATTTGATCAACGCACATATGATTCACTTTATGAAGCGCCACATGAATTTAGTTGGGTACATTTTGAAATCATTCCCTTATATTATGATTATTCGGGTGGCATTATGATTCTTCAGGTGTCATCTTTTCTAAGGAATGTATCTCTATTTAGTAAGGATTCTTTGAAGATATATATGCCTTTAAGAGGGCTTCACAGTGATCATCATTGTTGGTAAGATGTGCTTTTAATGCATTTGTTTATATCACTGTACAGGTTTTATGTGACTTGGTGAAGGCATTTTAGTTGGGAATTGGACTTTATTGGCTGCTATAACACGTTGGCATGATTTGTATTTGTGTGTACCTATATGGTGTTATAGAGTTCGGATTGCACCCCATTTCACACAGTTTAGGATGGGATACTAATCTGCGTACAATTTATGGCTGGGACACTTATGTGAGTCTGTGCATGCATTGGTGGTCTTTTCGTCAACTTATATGTGAACAGATTATAGCGCAGGGGCAGCGCGCTGGTCTTGGAAGCAAGACCATACAGGGCAACGGAGGATCGAAACCCAGATCCATGCTTAGAAACTGAACTCAGGTACGGTATAAGGCACCTTATAAAAAAAAAATATTTAAAAAAACAATTTTGCCAAGGACGAGTATACTCGTCCTTTTTACATAGACCTAAATAATAGCCTGGCACTTAAGGGGTTAATAAATAGAAATATATTCAATATCTGTTCAATATTTACACCAGACCTTTATTTGATCTCCTGGATAGCCTGAGTGTCAGGTCCACACATTACGCAGATGACACCCAAATCCTCTTTGAGCTATCAGGTGATTATAATCAAGACTGATCAACCAAATGTATTTCTCACTCCAATCTTTGATGGCTACCAACTTTTTAGCCTTGAACATCAATTGCTGGTCGTGGACATAGGCCCCTGGTTAAAAAAGTTGGACCTGCGGTATAGTCACTTCCTGCTTGCAGGCTGTACTATTGCAACTTCCCAGTGCGTCAAAACTTTGGGAGTGTATTTTGAGTCACAGCTTTTAATGAAGAACCATATTTCTCACATACAGTCTTCATGCGCATATGTTACTAGGCTGTTGAGACCTGATCAGGCAATTCCTTTTGAAGAAAATGGATATCTTCTGGCTCCATCTCTCATTAACTCCAGACTGGATTACTGTAACAGCTTGATGGTAGGTTAATCTACATCAACTTTAGATGATCCGGAAGGGGGCAGTCAGAGCTGTTTGTGGCCTTGGAAACAGGACTATGTTACTGCTGCCAAACGTTCCTGGCGTTGGCTGCCTGTGAAACATAGGATTTGATCTAAAATCCATACTCTTACTCACAAATGTAAATCGATACTTGATTGACTGACTGAAGGCTACTCCATCTACAATGCCCCTTTGGTCGAGCAATGAGAGAAAGATCGCAGAACCCTGATTCAAACTGAACAAGTGTGGGGAGCCAGTTTTGATGTATGGGCTCCCAAGGCCTGAAATGCCCTTCCCTCTTCTCTATGGGCCATACCTGCCATAGCCAAGTTTAAGAAAGCTTTTGTACCAGTTTGATTTTATAGCTAGCAGAGTATATTGTTAATACATTTTTTGGTATCGGGTAATAAAATTGGGCCAAAAATTTTGCTGGTAAAAAAATCGGTCTGACTCGGTAAAGGTGTACCCCATTATAACATTTAAGGGGAGGTGGGTTGTGGGGGTGTCCCCCGTTCCCCTTAAATGGTATAATGGGTCCGGGGGTTGCGGGGGTGTCCCTTGCATCCTTTACATGATTGTGGAGGCAAAACCACAGCATTTTTGCTGCAATATTTTGTATACACGGCCATTTTTGCCACGATTTTAAGACATGGAAACCATTTTTTAGATGTATTAACCTGCACTTTATCTTTTAGAAAACGATTCATCAGATGTGATGCTTGAGTACGAAGAACAAGTCTCAGTGCATTGCAATAGTAATGTCTTACATAGGACCTGATGTGCCAATGAAGAAACATTTTTTATAAGTAATTCATGTTTCATGTTACCAGATACTCATTTCTGCTTAGGTTGGGAATTACTCGACGTTTGTTAGCCTAATATGTCACTTCAGCGTACTGAGTCAAAAATGTGAAACCAACTTCCCACCACAGACAAGGGGGTCGCCATTCTTGGACTTTTTCTTCCGTCCATGGCATAAAGGAAATCCTGAATAGATGTAATCAATAGGCTGTAGCGGTCCAACCCTTTAAAAAAGGCTGCAGTATGCATTCAAAATATGGACTCCCCAAACGAAACCCTGATATTTGCTCCCACAAACTGGCATTTGCGTATGTTGTCTAACATACACAGCTCTCCCTGTACCATGCATGCACGTGTGTCAAACCTGACCTCTTGGTGAGGCGCAGGACCGTTCCATTGTATATATCCTTGCCAACTGTAAATATATTTTTCTAGAGACTTGGAATAGAGGTGAAGTATGTAAGAATGGATGCCCCGGATGCTAAGTGAACACAATGCAAGTTGAGATGCGAATTGCAAGGATGTACATGGTATGAGAGTCACATGGTGGGATGACAGTTAATATATGAAAGGGCGTGATATTGCTAATCGCATCTCTGACATTCACTTAGAGTGCGCCTGTAGTCTATGATGTGAAAATGCATTCCATTTTATTTCATGGCGTTACCTATACTCAATACGCAATTGTGTCAGATATTAGACGTCCACACGGAATAACGGCTTGGCCTCTAATTTGTGAAACTGAGTTTGCAAGGGATTGGGGGAATTAGAAATAGCATCCGGTCTCCTTTCCTCACTCCTGCATCGTGTTCCCTTTTTACAGGTAGTGACACAAAAGAAAAGGGTTGCAAAAGAAAAGCAATGTTGTTTCTGGCACTGTGTATTCTTCTGAGCTGAGCGAGCGAGGGGGGCACAGTGACAGGTGCTGTTAACTCTTTGGAGCAGCGCTGCAACCAGTTGAAATTAAGCGTACTCCAGGGTCGGACTGGGACAAGAAATAGGACCGGTCACCCAAAAAAAGTGGCCCACCCCTCACCTCAAAAAAGTGGCCCACCCCTCGCCTCACGACCATTGACCTCTGAGGACATCACCGGAAGTTATGTCATTTGACCCCACCCCAAAGTGACATCCCGGGAAGCGATGAAACATGACCTTTAACCCCTTGAGAAAACAGGAAGTGGCATCAAATAGCAGTGTTCATAAGTACACTACAAAAGATATGGGGCCTCATTACGACCCAGGCGGATTTCGCGGTGCTAAATGCACCGCGAAGCATGGCGGAAAGCCGCCGATAGCGCCATGGGGGTTGGCGGATTTACCGCCCCATTCCGACCTCGGCGGAGCGGTAAATCCCCAATCCCCATTCTGCCCTTCCCCATTCCCATTCTTGCCCCATAGGGTATAATGGGAGTGGGGAAGGAGTTAATTACGCCACCGTAAAATACGGTGGCGTAATTAACAACGAGGTCCCGTAGCGCCATGGTTTTCTCCGGCTGGTAAAACCAGGCGGAGAAAACCTCCATGGCGCTACGGGAACTCGTAGTATGGCGGAGAGGTACGCCATGCACTACGCTGGCGTAATACCCTCTCCGCCAGGGTCCTAATGAGGCCCATGGTTATGATTTCACTAATGTGATATACATTTCATACAAGAATGGATCACCATATGTATCATTAATATCTGTGTGTATAGATCCATGGTGTCAAATTACTGTGAATGCAAGCAGACGTCCAAGGCCAAATGATAATGTTGTACACTAACAAATATGCACACAATATGTGTTGGTACTAATTTATCGATTTAAGAAGGATGAAAGGCTTTTTTAAAGAAAAAAAAATTGAAAAAAAATATTTTTTTTTCCATTTTTTTTCTTCCAAACCGGCCTCCATTCCCCAGTGATGATTTCAGCCCGGCCACGGTCTGAAAGGCCTATGGACCAATCCAACGCTGGCGCTCTCCATCCATCAAGTTCATGATTGGAAATTCAGACACATAATAAGATAAATAAATAGGCATGGTAGCTAACAGCAGGCATGTTTTTCATCTGGCCACAGTTTACATATCGGAGTGAAGATCCTACCTTTGAAGCAGTTTGAGATATGCATGTCTACATGTATGGTCCCCCTAAAACAGTAACATTCCATCGTTTATCCAATAATAAACCCTGCTATGAAACCAGATGTCAGATTCTGCCGTGGTCAATGGGATGATTTTTAAGAATTGTGGACAGAAATCTGACATTCCGCTGGCTCTTCAATCATCTCATGGTATGAGGAAATGGACAGCTATTTGGAGCGTGGACATGCCCTTGTTTTGATTAAAACATTCAGCTCAGTTCCCTGGGAAATGAAAATGTTGGCCAGAGGAGCATGACTTAGGTCTGAGCTGTGGATGTGTAATCAGAGGACTGTAGATTAAGGCTGTAATCTGGGCTGCTATATACTCGGAGAGTATTGCCTACTCTGTAAGGGATGCTGCTGTCGTGTATGTTCTGGGTGTTGTTGAATCTCTCTGTGCCACTAGCTCTTAAATTGCATGCCGTGGGGTGGCTGCTGGCAAGCCTCAATGCCTTCACCAGCACCCCCCTAAACTCCAATGACTAAAGATTGATAATTTACTGCACACACATTAAATTTTTAACTGCCATGGGTCCCCCCCACCTTACTGCCAAGGCCTTTTTTGGTGATTTTGGTATTTCGCCATTCAATGTCTTGTAACGTTTTCTGTTTCATTCATAGATGTATCTTGTCCTTGGCAACAGGGAGGTAATCCAAAGGACGAGATACCTCACCCTTGGCTTAAAGACATCTTTAAGACAATTGATTTAACAATATGCATGTGATTGCTAGTATACGTTCTGTCACTACTGTGGTGTGTGACTCTCCCAAGTCTGTTGCCCTTCTAAGTGGATGTGTCCCTCCCCTGTGTATTGCGTGTAGTATTATTTATTTAATGTGATACAGTTTACAAGTAAGCTTTACACATAATGAATCACACATAATACCATCTAACACAAATTACATTTCTTTGAGTGCATTTATCAAACAGTCAAGAGTAAAATATCAAATAAACTAAATAAAAATATTTCCTTCAATCACTAAAAAACTTTCCTAGATCAACTTTGAACACTACAACTAATAGTGGCATTTAATCAAGCAGTATAATTCATCCCCTGGTAAGTCATTCTGTAAATCCCTACTCATTGGGTATTAGTGGTCAAATGTATGCTGCTACTATTCTGATCCCAACAAATTACAGGTTAAAATTATATAGATATATTCAGAAGATTCTCTATCAACAGCCAAATGTTATATAATGATATAAGGAGACACACATTAGTAGAATTTACACATTGGATCCAAACTGTGGTCTCACTTATAGATTTCAGACAGTGGACATATCTGCCATAGTTGATATGATAAACCTTTCCCATGTTGGGTCATTCAGGTAACACATGTTTGGCTGTCTCTTTTGTTTTGAAGTTTTTATGAATTCGACAGTAGCGTTCCTTTAACGGCAGCTGTCTTTCACTGCCAACCACTGCCAGGACTGGAAGATGATCAATTCTGGTTAGAAATATGAATCTTTTAAGTCGGGATGACGGACAAAGATTTAAATATTTCTGAGGACTCTTAAAAGAGTAGTTCCGATGTGTGGTGAATTGATATCTTTTGAGGCCACTAAGGGGGGCAAAGTTTTCCAACCAATCCCAAAGATCTACGTGTTTAGCCAGAGGCTGCTTCACTGAGACAGTATCACCCCCCCCCCAACCCCTCCTACTGAGGTGTCCAACAGATCTCTCTGTAAAGACTATCCATGCTCTGCTTGAAACAGGAATTCTCAGTCTCTTGTGATAATTCCTGATACATATAGGCCGAAAGCAGGTTTTCCAGGGCATTGCAAATTCTCAAGAACTATTCAGCTCATATTGTTAAGGACTATTGATTTTAATGACAGTAACCTTAATTCCAGCATAATAATGGCCATGGTAATACAAGTGGAAATGTCTAAGATCTTTCTCCAAAATTTGCCTTCAACCACTTGGAGGCATTTTAGGTCAGTCGTCATGAGTGATTCGAGACCATTGCTTACCATCGGAGCAAGAACCTGGATATACAATTGGCGAGTTCCCCAAATAGTGTAGCCATCATCGTTGTTAGTGAATTGATGTACTAACGCTGTGAGTTGGACAGCCCTAGTTATGCATGAGTGCATGCATGCAAGATAGTCTCCCTTAATATCAATCTCAATCCCAAGATATTTGTATTGGGACATATAGTAGAACTCTAATTCTTGGACCAACAGTCTCGGGCAAGCAATTGTTTTGCCAGAGAAGACCATTAGCTGTGTTTTCTCTCTATTGTTGAGCAGCCCATTGTACTTAGTGTACACCCATAAAGCTTCTGCCAATCTTAGGAGCCCACTGAAAGTGTGGTCCAGAATGACTAAATCATCAGCGTATGCTAATACTGGGCAGTGGGTATTGCCTATTTTAGGCGGGAAATTGTGTTCTGCTGTAATTGAAACTGGTATGTCATAAACAAAAAGATTATATAATAAAGGGGCCATCACACAACTCTGCTTGACTCCTTTATTTTGTTTTATCGGGTTGGTCATAGTACCTTGTGTGTCACGTTTGAGGGAGACTGTAGTGTTCGAATGAAGCAGCCGCATGTAGTAAAGTAGCCCCTATGGGCAGCCCAGTAATTGTAATTTCTGCCATCATTTTTCTCGGCAGACCAGATCAAACGCAGATTTAAAGTGTATGTAAAGGGCATAGAGTGGAGGATTGCAAGTTCTTTTTGCTCTTGAATGGAGGGTATCCATAACTAGCAGATTATGTGCTGTTGAATACCCTTGCCTAAATCCGCTTTGGAACCTATTATGAAGGCCTGAGTTGTCTACCCACTCCTGAAGTTTATGGAGGAGAAAATGTTGCAGTTTAACATAGACAATAGCCTATAGTTCCTCCGCTCCAGCTTATTACCCTTTTTGAAAACCGGAATAAGAATAGCGGTGTGCCAAGGTCTCGGGATTCTGCCTTCTGCCGGGACTTTTTCGAATAGTATTTTTATCAGGTTGGCCCAAAATTCTGGCTTGCTCTTGAGTACTACTTTTGCCTGTCCGTTAGGACCAGTCGCACGTGATGATTTTAAATTGTTAATTTCCATAATAATTGTTTCGGTAGACACTTTAAATGGGGGGCTGGGAGGCAGTGTGAGCAGCCCGCTTGAACAACTACTTCCTCAGCAGTGTTCCAGTTTTCCAGGAAGCGCACCCATTGCTGGGCACCAATAGGGTAGATCAGCGCTGCCCTTCTGCTTCCCCTGGCTTCCCCCAATAAAGCCCAAATATTTCACGCATTTCTAGATCATATGACTTGAACCGTATTCTGCCATTGAGTCAGCTTCTTCATATGCCTCTTAAGTTTTAACCAAGCTCTAAACTTATTTTTGAGTGCCCTGCAGGTGAAATAGTAGTTCAAGAGATTGCCACACATTCTTTTAGCTTTTATAAAGGCTCACTCCCCGACTTACCAATACAAACTCATAAAGTATAACACATCCAAGTAGGGAATGAGACTATGAGAACAGGTTGCAAGATTAATACGTCTTTATATAAAGTTGGCATCCAGAGAACACTGCTGCCTCGAGAGCGCTCTGGCAAACAATACACGTACAGGGAATTATAAAACAAAACAGCATCATCGATGGCGTCATTAAAATAGGGTATTACATTAGTACAGGATTGGTTGGGGAGCGATGTTACATATATCCGTGTAGGCGCTGCTTCTTCCGGATACGATGCCCTGTTGGGGGGAGGGTGAGCGTCACGAGATCCAGCTGCCTGTGTCCAGGAGCGGTGACGGTTAGGTCACGGCGAGATAGAGTTGACACTAACTAAGCTGGCATGAGAAACTACCACTAGACATATAATAAATTATAGTCATTAATATACCTTTGAGTAAATCTTTACAAACCTATAAATTGCATTCACATGATTACATCTTCTTTCATTGAGACTTTTATGTGATACAGGGTTTAGGGGTCTTGTCCTTAGTGATAACCTGAGTGACTGGGTAGTCCTTAGCACATCAAGGCGAGTGGGGAGTATAATGACATATGTTAGTTTTAGGACACAAAATACTGCGACAGAGGTCTGGATTTAGTGGGGTCACTCGGGGGTGGGCTGCACAGCAGGGTCACACTTCTGGTACATCAAGAGAATACCTTAGGAGGGCACAGGGTTACATTGGCAGTAATTTTCCAACAGCGGGGGTAAGAGGGTAGGAGCAGGTTTGTGGAGATGGATGAGTTACAAGGCATGGTTGAAACCGGTTCACACACAGGACAGTGATCACAGAGGAAGAGTGAGGTGATACATTTTGTTATTTGTCTCAATTTTCCCCGGCGCATCCGTGAGAAAGGGATTTGTGAGGCTTTCAGACAGTGGAAGAAAAGGTGGGGGTCATTAGCGTGCTGTGCGTGGCACTGCAGAGGGGAGATAAGCCTTTTTGTAGAATCGGAGTGAGGCCTAGTCCAAAGATGGAGCCGAGGGCACACAAAATGGAAACCAAGTGCATGCCAGAATAGCCCCATTCATGCTAATATTAGCATAAGGGCAATGGAGGCGTCCCCCGCTAATGTGTGAGCAAGTGGTTCGTTTCGTGCTGAACGTATGAGGGGGGCTTCCAATGACCCTTCACTCACACACATTTTGCGGATATCCGCCCTTAATTTCCTTTTAGCATCTCTAATATTTTTATCAAAGTTGTTGTTATTAATTGGGTCATAGACTATAGACGCTGCTACAGAAGTAACAAGACTGCTCTCAAAAGAAGAGATCCATTTCTCAATTTTGTTTGCCAACATAATAGCAAACTGACTATGGTTAGTATTTATCATTGCAGACGCTGCATTTGCTGCCTTGATGATGTTTTTTACTGACCAGCAAGTGCGGGTCGCAGAGTGGTTAACCCATATATTATCCAACGGTATAATAATAAAACTTTCTGCGTCAGCAGCCAGTGTCAAAATAATGGCATTGTGATTACTCCATTTATTGGGACACACTCTCATGTCCTGGGTGTGGGATGCAATTTCAGGGTTAGTAAAAATATTACCCCTGTTCCAGGTATGCTTCACTGGGTAGTCGCTAAGGATCCTCCCGTTTATCATTTCAAGGTCCCAACTGCCAAGCAAATTTAGCCAATACAATTCTTCGGGGTCGTCAATAGTGTGGGTCATTTTGCTCTTAGATTTTAAATGGGGATTAGTGGTGGTTCCTGTTTCTCCACTCACATGGCAGTTAAAATCTCCAACCATAATTATAGATGTATTCCCTGACACTAAGGTCCAATGAATCAGGAGATCATGTAGAGCCTCCTGAAAGGACTCTCTCAAATTAGCACCCGAAGTATTGTACAAGCTGATCATTAGTATTTTTTCCTTAATGCAATAAGATCTTCCTATTTCAACAGCTATGATATTATCATCCATTTTAGTACTTTTTTGACAGGAGTTGACTGTGTGTAAGATTCCAATAAGCAAACCCCCACAAGGCCTGCCAAGAGGGCCCTTTTTGGCAAGAGACTGGTAAATCATGTACCCGTTCAGTATAATGGTAGAGGTCAACCAGGTTTCCTGAAAACAGATACAAGTATGGCTGGTGATGTAAGATAAATAGCCCTCAGAGGATAACAAATGGCTGAACCCTGTACAGTTCCAAGAAAAAATTGAGTAATCTCAGCGTTTCATCACTGCAGTTGCTAGAGGTTCTGAAAGCCACTTTAACATGTTTTGAATGTCTACCATCGGGACATCTTTTCCACTTATTAATGAGGAAGGGGTGCACGTAGCTCTATTCCCCATCTTGTCCTTCTTTGACCATTTAGGGTCTTCCTGTTCGGGGTCTGCGACAATTTCGACATTGGCTGTCAAGAGGCTCTCACTGTGATTACACTTCATTTGAGCTGTAGAAAGGAGCTTACAGTGAATAGCTAAAACATTTGGATTAAGTACTTTTAGTGGTTCGATAAACTCGAAATCTTCTGACCTAAGTAGTCGTAGCTGGGAAACCGTGTGCATTCTAATCAAGAATTCTGTTCTTACCAGCCATTTTCCTTGACTGATTCAAGTTCTTAATTATGTGAATGTGGTTCCCTGTCTGCGCAGTAGGTGTTGCCTTGTCCATATGTTTCATAAGTGATGGGCTCCTTTCACGTGAAGAAGTTCCTGACGTTTTATTAGGGGTAGAGGAATTCTTGTTAGGTTCGACACATGGTTGAGGAGGGTCAGCCACCAAAATGTCCTCTTCTTCACCAAGTATCTCATTATCTTTTTCAGAAATGATCCAGCTGGTCAGTGCGTCGGCCCCATTATGGTGGCGTTTTCTTGCTTGTGCAGCTCTCTTTTTAGATTTTTTAGCCCTTTTCTGCAAGGGTGCAGTATCGGGGAGACGAGAGGCAACTGCATACAGGAGCTTTCTCATAGTCGCCCTTCTCGAAAGGCGTCATTGCTTCCTGGAGAACACTATCACTTATTTATCCGTGATGTTCAGATCCAGCTCAGGGGTGGGTTCAGGTGCCACCAGATCTAGAGCAGCCTCAGCTGAATTGCTCTCAGCCTCTCCCTGAGAGTTTTCCGGCAAACACACTGCAGGATTCCTAGTTGGAATGGTGTTCTCGAGTATACGGCCGCACATTTTCAGCAGAATTTTCAGTGCACATTGTAGTGAAGCCATTGAAGATTGTAATTCACATAGGGCTGAAGGACAAGACAGGGAGTCCTCTGTGCACTCTGGTTCATCTTCAACACCTGAACCCTTAAGATGTATTGCTAGATTCAGTGAAGCCGACAGTCTGCCTAATGAGTCTATGGTTGGCGTGCTCTCTTCCACAGCAATTATTGTCTCTGTCACCATAGTTAGTCATGTCTTGGGGATTGCCGCCATTGTGGCCAATTCAGTCCTTTTCCTCGAGTACGGTCAAGTTCTTTTCAGACAAAGTACACGCAGGGAAGAATGCAGTTATTACGCCTTTGCTGAGTGGCGTTTTCTATTTAGGTTTGCTGTTGCCTGCTCCGCGTTCGATGCCAATTGGAGCACTTATGCCACTCTTGTCTGCTGACCCTTCTTATAGAACGGCATGCTATTGCCAAGTAACGGACCGTCTAAAAGGAACAAGATATCGCTTCAGCAGGCTGCCCTCAAATGCACATCAAGATGCAAGTCTGCTTACAGTTCGAGCAATGCATGTAATAAGCCTGCCCCCAGGTTGCCCTCCGCAACAATGACATGAAGCAGCCGCAGCCACAAGGACAATGGCCCGGCTGCAAGAAAAGGAGCGCTTGCAGCCACGAAAACAAAGGACCTCCTGCCGGGGGAGGCAATGCAGAGGTGAGTGCCCGCTGCCACCCCCCCCCCCCCCCCCCCCCGACTGGCGGTGTGCTCCCAACGCCAGAGTTTGTCAGGAGAGAGAGAGAGAGATGTCCCGGGCCGGGCCGGGAATATAATGAACAGAGGCTGCCCGCTTCCACAAGTAAAAGCGGGAATCATTCTGCTAGGCAGGCAGCTCCAGCTGCATCAAGACCTTGCCGCCAATCTACATAATTTTTTGAGATAAATAAAATAAATAAACAGCAGAAGTGCAAGCTAAAAGAGAAGATCAGAAAATAGAGAGTCATTGAGTGGAGAGGGGAAACTCATGCAGACGCAGAAACATATACCTGGAGCCTTGGGAAATATTTTTCAGTAATAGGACACGGAAATGGGAAAGAGGGTCATTACCTTCTGCAATGACTCGCACACCGAGAGAATGAGAAGCTTGTGGATGCAATCAGGGAACTCATTCATACAGTGACAGAGGATGGGCACTACAGAACTCCTGCTGTCATTTAATGTAACACAAACGAGTAATGTACAGCTTCTGCAGCGCTTGTCTGTGAAATAAATGATCAACTGGGATAAAAGAAAGAAAGTAAGAAAGAGAGAACGAAAGAAAGAAACAAAGAAACAAATAAGCAAAGAAACAAAGAAAGGAAGAAAGAAAGAGAAGGGATGAAAAAATGAAAGATAGAAAACAAGGGAAGAAGGAAGGACGGAAAAAGGGAAAGGAGAACGGAAGGAAGACAGTGGGAGGGGAAGACGTGAAGGGAAGATGGGAAGAATTAAATAAAGTAAAGGAATAAGTAAAGAATAAATAGCAATGTATAAAAAGAGGTTACACAAATAGCTATATTGCAAGACTATGAATTAAAGCAGGTAAAATGGTAGAGTTTCCTAACCATCAACAAGATCTAACGAGTCAATTAATGTAATCCTTGTTAAGAACTGATCATTCTGATATTAATACTACATTGAATCATAAGAAATAGCGTGAAAGTAGTTGGACAACTATCTTTACAGTCGTTGTGGATTATGTATTTCCCAAAATCCTAAAAAAGTGGAGTTTCAGCAAATTGTAGTCTTATCTTGTTAGATGTCCTTGTTTGCAAAGTGTGATGCCATGTTATTTCCTCCATGGGTGTAACATTGGCTCATTGAATCAGGATACTGCATTTCCACACTGCCATTTCATAGTACATTAAGGAGAATATTGTTTTCCTCTCAGCATCCCTTCGAGCCACCCTGGTGCCAGGAGGGACTGCCGGCCGCACTGCTTCCCAGATAAATCAGTGCCCTATCTGATGCTCGGGGGATTAACCAAACACAGGAAATAATTATACAGTGACTGGAAGTCTCCTTGCCAAAACAAACTCCACTTTGTAAAAGGACCAAACCTTACATCTTACATACTTTCCATGACATGTTTTACTTTAAGATGTATCCCACAACATGCACCGTTCCTGTTCTAAATTCAGGAAATGGCTTTACATAGAAGACATTACATAAGGAATCTAATCTGATTGGACTAACAAGGGGGGGCAGTACCCGTAGCCTTATGCTTTAATCATTAGTCTTGCTGCCTGGCTTGATGCCATTGTGAATTCCAGGAGCCTACCCATTTAAAAAAACTTAGGGGCTGTCTACAACACAGCAAACCAGAGAAATGTTTATGCACGGCAGCATTCCTTAGCATTTTATTATCAAGGTGTCTTGCAATTCCAGCTAATTTAGCACAGCACATTTCAAAATAAAAAATCCCTAAATACTTTTTAAAAAATCATAACTTTGATTCAGCAGGCACAGCCCTGTTGCAAGTGTCAAAGACTCTTTACATTGAACAAACGTCTTCCTACGTATCCTGTTATCCTAGTGCAGTACCTAACACAAATAGTTGGGAAAACTAGACAACTGGATCATTGATACCGTACAGAGCCTGATGCCTGTTGGTCGAAATAGTAATACATGACTGATGAAAGAACTGTAAGGACACAGAAACGATCGGCTTGTCCTTAAACTAACGCTGGAACACAGCTGCACATTCTGCCCAATGCAACTGTGAATTCTGCCTTCATAGAACCTGCACCGCTCATCAGCATCAACAGTGCAGCTTCATAGAACCTGCACCGCTCCGCGGCTTCAACAGTGCAGCTCCCCTACAGACTGCATCTCTTCTAGTACTGCCCAATGCAACTGTGAATTCTGCCTTCATAGAACCTGCACCGCTCATCAGCTTCAACAGTGCAGCTTCATAGAACCTGCACCGCTCCGCGGCTTCAGCAGTGCAGCTCCCCTACAGACTGCCATCTCTTCTAATACTGCCCAATGCAACTGTGAATTCTGCCTTCATAGAACCTGCACCGCTCATCAGCTTCAACAGTGCAGCTTCATAGAACCTGCACACCTCCCCAGCTTCAACAGTGCAGCTCTGCTACAAACTACCATCTCCTTCAGTAGGCTGCTGAAGACCAGCTAACCTGCATGCCTTCTTCACCAGCAGAAAGGTGTAGAGGAACAGGTGGATGCATTCTACTTAGTCACCACCCCCTCACACGCTCCCTATTGGAATGACGGACGAAGAGCTACAATTGGGAACCCATGCACAAGTGTGTGTAATATGTCCTTACCTCGTTGACTATATGAAAAACGATATGCACCCAGGCAGCTATTCAGAAGATTCCCTCATGTTGAAACAGTGAAACAAAACTAACAAGAAGGATGTCCCTTGCTGAGTTGTCTAAAAGTAGCCATGGATAAAATGTTGAGTAATATGGATGTACGTTAAACAAAGTCGACGGTGGCTTATGTCAATCAACCCATCTACGAGAAAATATGAGCCCAGGACCTTATTGGAAAAAATGATGAAGGAGCTGTTTTTCCATGCAAAATAGAGGAGTACATTGGCTTAAAACCAAGGATGCTATTTCGAGAGATGAAGGAAAAAGCACAAAGGGAGTCTAGCAAGCAAACATGTGCAAGGATATATTTCCCAAAGATTGGGTGAATAAGAAAATTTACTGATGCCAAATACTGGATAATTAAAAGGGCATACATTCAATATGGGATAGAGTAAGCACGTCTCTAAAGGCTACAAGGAGAACTACACCCAGCATAATTGAATCAAATGATGTTAAATGCACCGTCGATATGGACGATTTCATGGTCTTGCAACACTTGATAAGGAGTTCGCAAACAAGGGCTATACATTAGGCCTGGAGATAAGATAGCGGTGTACCTACACTCCCTCGAATGTCCCGAGACAGTGCAGAGTGTCAAGGTCAGTCTTCAAACGAAGAACGCTTGCATGAGGCCTACCAATGAGAGAGGGTGGCCTAATTGGGAAACAAAGGAAGATTTGACATAACTCCAACCACCTGGGCTTCATTTCTATGTACGTGCTGCTAACAATTCAAATATCTGAGAATGGATTTGGGTTGCAAACCAATTAGAATAGTCTGCAATGCACTTTTTCATACAATGTTGCAAAATATTAGTCAGCTGTCACATTTTCTGCTATGACAAGTACCCTACACAATGTGATTAGAAGTAGCTCACGGTGTGTCTCAAAGAAAAGAGAACACCAACGAGAAACTAACATGCACATTTTCTATAAGTATACATGATCCCCTAATCCAATCCCACCCGTCGATAGGTTTTGAAGTTTGCCACGTAGGATTTCGTCATAGGTGACGCATTTAGTATTATATAAGCTAGAACCAAATAATAATGCATTGGGCCTCATTCAGGGCCACAAGTCTGCCTGCCGAAGCTGCAGTGCCTGACAGGTCTGACCCTTCTGGGCACAGCGGCCATGGTAGGCAGACCATTCACGGAAGCACTGGCACCATTAGCACTGGTGTCTCCATGGTCCCACACCCTCTAGAGTCCTATTGGACTCTATGGGAATGGGGACTTACAATTTGACGGCGCCTAACTTTCTGGCTCACCGGGGTTGTAATCCCCCGGTGGCACCGGGAAGTCAGGTATCAGTAAATATTTACGGGTCCGGTGGCAACCTGCCGGTAGCCCCATTGTGATCCCGTAATGATCCCCATTGTGATCTTGCATGAGTCGAATTGATGAGTGTTTATTTGCTCTGCTTTACTTCTTGGGTTTAAAGCAGTATTTTACCGTCTCCATTGAGTCTGTCTGGTTATTGGGTCTGAAGTAATTTATTGGTAATTCCTTCTAGCACAACAGATGCTACAAGGTGCAAGAGCACAAAAGCATTGCTACTTCATCAGAACATAAAAATTACCACGACTGATTCGTGCTACTGCGTGGACTTGAACTGTCAATAGGTTCCTCTGAATTCACTTTCCTTAGCAGAGGCATTCGTATAATTCAGAACTGAGTAGCTATCTCATTCATTGGAACCTATAGCAGGCTCAGCTCAGTTAAGTGTTCCCCATTTCTTAGAGCCCAGGGCTGCAAACAGGGCTACTTGGTACTAGGGGTGTCGCGGTATTAGTTTTATGACGGTACAATAACCTTCTTGCGAAATGACGGTATATCATGGTTATCGCGGAACAGCAGGTGGAGTTAACTACTCTTAACAAATATTTTCTAAAAGGTCATAAATTGTCAGATTTATCATCACAAACAAAACCAGGCACCCAGAATTGGGCTTTTCAACATACTTTCCACTGAAATGCCACCCCTTGCTTCCAACAAACACACACGTGTGGAGAATAGGAGCGGGGGGGAGCCCTGCTGCGACTGGCAAAGCAAACTGAATAGCTTCTCTTAAGTGGTCATTTAGGCTTTTAGCTCCCCCATTGGCTACTGGTGAAGATGAACATGTTGGCATCTTGATAACCTGCATGCCACAGATCAATGGATTCCGATGGTAGTATACGCTTGTGCGCACACACACATGCACACGCACACTCTTTAAGTTGCAGCCTTTAGTTTACTTGCGGGCCAAAAGGTGTTCAGTAATCACAGACATGTTACCCTTTGGTATGGCAGCAGAGAGGAGTACATTTCGCAGTGTGACTTATTATATGTAAATTCAATGATAGAACCAGGGAAATCCCCCATTCTCATATGTTTAGAAAACAATATCCATTATAAATATATAAACCCCAAAGCCGCCAACCCAAAGTAAACCCTTTTGCTTCTTGGCACTGTATTTACTCTTCCTATTGCTGACATATTGATTTTGTGTTAGGCACGTGTGGTTTATGGAATAGCATTAAAAACTGCTCCAATTGAAACTACTTGGCAGACAGCACATCCAACAGTGCAAGACCAAGACTGCACAGCACTTGCTTACTGCAGCCTTTCCAAATCAGATTGAAAAGCACACTTAACGGTATGAACGGTATACCGGTATAAACAATGTGACGGTTATTATTGTTCAATTAAGTGGTTCACGGTATCTTTAACGGTATACCGTAATACCTTTACATCCCTACTTGGTACCCGAAGGTCTGTTAGAGTTTGAACATAGAATGTGATGTTAACTGGGATGGTTGCAATTGCTACTCTGTATAGCCTTTTCATCCTAGCTATATCCAAATGTTACTTACCTGTAACCTGCAAAGCCTGTAATTACCTTCACAAAAGTGTGTGGGATATCCTTTATTCACTGATATAACGTGTTACGTTGTTTCTGGCAACCATGTTGCTCCCCTCATAAGAGCTGACTTTATCTGCACAGATATCATCAAAACTAAGTGATCAGGGAAAGCGTTCAGGAAGCCCTTTAGCCTAGCTGGTCATCAGTGATGCTCACCCCATTAACATAGCGCTGAGAGGAATTTTCCTAACACATGGAGCAGCTATGGGGCATTGTTAAAGAAACCTGACAACACTGCAAATATAACTGCACATATGCGTGTCAGGGGCTGACAAGAGACTAGAAAGATTCACCCATCCATGTAATTAGTGGCAACAAGGTCACTGCAAAAAGGCAGAAGTGATGTGAGGGAGCTTTGAACATGAAAACTCAAACCATGTGGCGAAAACTAAGCTGAGTTGCTGATGACAATTCTGAGATATCAAGACGAGTCAAAAAAATTGATGCTGAGGTGGAAACGTAGTATGCTGCCATTATCTCCGCAGCCTCCACCTCCAGGCAAGCATTGTCTCTGAGGAATCAGCTCCATAGAGGAACACAACTTAGGCCCTCATTAGGACCCTGGCGTTAAGGGGTTAACGGCGCTGTAAAAGGTGTTGGCGCGGTTAAACCCTTAACGCCTTACTACGAGGTCCCTTTGCGGGACCCGACCTTAACGGCTGGTCTAGACCAGCCGTTAAAGTAGGGGCCCGCAAAGGGACTCTCGAGGTAATTACGGTACCGCAATTTGCGGAACCCTACTTACCGCCTTCTCCATTCCCATTATGCCCTACGGGGCAAAAATGGGACTGGGGAAGGGTCATGGTGGCATGGGGAATTACTGCCCCGCCAACCTTGGAATGGGGTGGTAAATCCCCATTCCGCCATGGCGGACTCCGGCATCGACCATGGTGCTAAAAGCACTATGGTTTTCCGCCGGAGTCCTAATAGAGTGAGAGAACTTGAAGTGTAGACAGATAGAGACTGTGGGCAGATAAAAAGTATGCCGAGAGCTGGAAAGTGATCAGGTAGAAGAGGAAGTGTGCAAGTTGTGCTCTGATTTTACTTTACTTTATTTTATTATATTTGTACCGTGCACAATAGACCCGTAAGCATGATGGTGCAACAAAACGTACAATACAAAGAGTCAAAACAACAAGTAAACAAAAAAGGCACTATTACTATCCAGAAAGATACAGTCCAGAGTAAGAAAGGAACAACAAAGAAAAATGGCAACATTTGAGAAATCAATTCAGTGCAATGTTCATCTTTGAGATCGGTGATAGGTGGTTAAATTCAGAAAGTCTGTGTATGAACATAGGTAAGCTGCTCAGTCAGCATCCCACCACAATACAGTCAGTATTATCCACACTACACCAATCATCAATATGAATTCTACGAAGGACCCCTTCTTAACTTTACTTTTACGTTTTTAATTTGTAAAGCACACTGGCGGGCCGAAGACATAAGGGTGCACAAAATACATGTAGACCAGACATCACTTACTGAGGCCCATGGGAAGTCATGGGCTGGACTCAACATCAGTGTCTATAAATACACACTATCTAAACATGAGGATCTTCAATCACTGATTAAACAGTTTTCTAGATTCGATCTTCCTCTGGTTAGGTAGCATTGAGTTTCATGCCATGGGTGCTGATACACAAAACATGCCTTTCCTAACCATGGTCAGCTTGGTCCTGGGAACCTTGAGAAGATTACCATTGTTGGATCTCAAGGACCTTGCTAGGGGGTTTCATTTTGAAAATTTCTGACGGATACAAGGGGCTCTTTCCGTAGAGGCAATTATGTGTTATGGACAATAGACTAAAATAAATTCTTGCTTCTATTGGGAGACTGTTAGGGAGAATTCTCAGAAATGTGCTAATTCCCTCTACCTTAGAGACCCCCAGCAACTCTCCTGAATTTTGAGGACTTGCATTTTTAACCTGGAGAGAGTGAGTCACTTTTTTCCCCACTCTCTCATGTATTTTAATGTGATTTAGAACTCTGTGTTTCTTTTGGTTGTGGAGTCTGACAATCTCCATCAGCATCATCTTTTACATTGTGTCACACAGCACCTTCAGTGCAGTGGCACAGGGAAGGCTTTCAGATTTCCCAAGGTTTAAATACCTTCTCTTGGATAAACTACTGTTTCCAAGAGCAGTAAAGTGAAATTGACTTTACTTACATTTGTAACTTTCTAGACCCAGCACACACTATCTTACAATAGGGTGCTGGAGGGGTTACTTAGTAACCCCTTTGTCTAGCTTCTCCTGTAACATTTTTATGTTACCCTTTCCTTGATGAATGGCTGGTGGCAGTGGTTTACTTTTAACTAACGTGGTGGGCATTTACCGCAGGCTGCGTTCGCAGCTGCAGTAAAGCACCCAAGGGTGCCATTTTGTCAAAATGGCCTGTTCTTTTTTCGTCATTTCTTTGTGTAAAGGTCCTTTTTGAGATTTACTCTGCACGCCAAATCAGGTTTGGTCCCTTTATTCATTTTGTCTTTGGCGGGATTCACGAGTGAAGCCCGCCTCTGGCTCCAGGTTGGCTGGTGGGGGCAGGAAGCGAGGGAGGTGCCTGAAACTCCCAGTGCTTGATCTCCTAGGACACAGGAATGCACACTTTGGTGATTGGCCAGCTGGCTGTCTGGCAAGGATAGCCACCGTCCTGGGTAAAAGACAGCTAAACTGGAATGAATGGGAGAAACCTGCATAAAATGTGATGCTTTTTGGGTTGGAAGGCAGAGTCGACCACTGGACAAAGGAATCCAAAGAAGAACTTGGAAGAGACACCTGCTGCACCTCCTGGACCGTTGGTTTGCCCGGTGAAGCCCAGCTGCTCTGCTGAAGCTCCAAATTCATAGCGACAAAGAAGCCCTGCAAGGACGACTTCTCCCTTTGAGTTGGTGGGACCAATAAACTCCAAAGTAAGCCACCTGGACATCCTCTCGGAGCTGGTTGAATTTCCACTGCAGTCGCTGCTGGAACTGAATAACCAGGGAGAGGAACACCAGATTGTGTGCAATGCTTTTATGCTGGCCAAGAGCTCCAGGAAGATCCTCTGGACTCCCAGGAAGCAGGACCCACTGAGCCTGAACCACCTCAACAGAGGAGCTGAAACACCAAAGTGCCACTTGTTTCAATATTGCCGGTTGCGGTGGGTGACTGTCTCATTGCAGTGGAGGAGTCCCCAGATGTCCTCCCACTTGTCCCCATGGCTGAGCCCCAGGAACAGCAGGATCTGCAGAAAGGGTCTGTACATTGAACTTACCTCTTGTCGTGTAACCGCATTCGTCCTCATTGGAGACTCTTCTTAGTTGCATCTGTAAAGACAAAGACTTCTAAAACATTGGGCAAGACCTTTACTTACCTGCCAGAAGTGCTTCAGTTCAACTTGACTTTTGCTCATTTAACATTGGCTGGCCTTGCTCCTTGAATGACTCTTCTCTCCTTCGCTTATTTCTTGTGTCTTCCTTCCAGGAAGGGGTTAGCTAACTTTGGATTGGGGGTTACCAAAGTACTTACCTGCTTCTGAATATTTGTGTGATCTCTTGTTTTGTTCTAATAACCTTTTCCTTTGACCTACTCCTAAGTCTGATTCTTAATGCAACAGTGATATATTAATGTCCCCAGCACCCTAACTATTGAAGTCACCTGAAGGTGTAGATCGTGCCTGTGGGCCATCCCAAAAGGGTACTTACTGATTTAGAAGACTAAAAGTGTTTACTTCTGAAGTGTATTTGTGTGTTGCTTTATATTGCTCCCTTCTGAGGAAGGCTTACATCAAGAAACCTTGTGTGTAAAGGTTTATTTGAATATGTGTCACTGTGAATATCTGTGTCACTCCCCTACAGCTCACATTGACCCCTCTTGAGATAGGCCTGGCTGCTCAACATGCAACCAACCTGTGTAGTACAGAATTATACCAAAGGTTGGGTTCCTATTGCCAGGAGGTCAGGGTTGTTGTAGTGTACCCAAAGGGAACTGCATGCAATCTTGCCTAACACTGGTGGCAGGCGGTGAGGATGCATTGTAGAGTAACTACACTAACAATGTATTTGCTTTTGTTCAACTAAAAACCTTCACATGAATAAGCTCAACTAGAAATGCATTTGTAACATGCCAAATATGGATAACCTCAGTCAGGAAGCCCTGATCATTTTGACAGTAGAGCAACTGAAAGACATGTGTAAAGTCAGGAGTCTCCCTGTTAAAGGAAACAAAAATGAAATAATTGCAAGATTGTTGAATCATCACAGTCTGGGTAGTAGGCGTGTCACACCTACTAACCCAGGAAATGTGGGGAATGATATTCCCCACTATTCCTGAGACTCCTCTACCTTTAGAAGAGGGAGAGGAGTCTCAGTAATAGAGCCCCTCTTTGCCTCAACAGACCCTGAGTCCAGAATGTGTGTCTCTTGAGAAAATGAGACTTGAGTTAGTATTCAAAAGATTACAAATCCAAGCTGAAACCAAACATCAGGACATCAAACTAAAGGACATGGAAATGCAACATGCTCTTTAAATGAATAAATTGTGTCTTGAAAATGTTTCTATCCCAGAGTCTTCTAGGTCTTCCAGTCCAAAGAGACCTTGCATGCCTAAAGAAGCAGTGAGTATGTATGATGTGAAACTTGATATTTTGGGTTTCAGAGGTAATCAGTTGATTCCTTTGCTTTTGTCTAGGCTCCCCCAGATTGCACCTGACTGATGCTGTAATGGAGGTGGGGGGAAATTGAAAGATTGGAGTATGAAAATGTGAAGCTAGCTTTAATAGCTAGATTTGGGAAAACACTTCCCAGTACCATAAGAGGTTTAGGACCCTCACAAAGACTGATGGTACCCCTTGGGCTACACTGGTGTGTGAATGTTTGAAACACCTAGATGGTTGGGTTAAGGGTTACAGAATGAACTCTATTTTTGATGCCTTCTCTCCTGAGCTAAAACAGCACTTGGCTGACTCAAAAGAGATTGATCCCAAGAAGCTAGCAAAAGTTGCTGACTTGTGGGTTGCCAACAGGGCTACTCACAATGATTCTGGGGCCACTTACAAAAAGGATGAGGGGAAGCAGCACAAGAAAGATGACAAAGAGAATTCTAAAACCTCCTATCCAAAAGGCGGCCACAAAAATAAGAATGGTAAGCCATTTGGGAAACCAGGTCAGTCTAGTGAAAACTCTAGTGCCAAACCAGAGGGAGGTCAGCAGAAACCTCCATTCCAGAAAACATTTGGTAAATGTTATGCTTTTGGGTCTACTGACCATGTGAAAGGGGATCCCAGATGCAAGGGTAAACCTTCTGGGGTCCACACTACCTTATTGGCCTTCATCCCCTGAGGGAGGAGTACATATGGCAGGTGGAAACTTTTACCTATTGGCTGAAGACCCTATTGGAGTCTCAGTCAGTGTTCCTTTAGTGTCCCTGGGTCTGTGGGAACAGCATAATTTAGATGTGTATAACTCTATACCAGATAACACAAAAGAATATTACACAGACAGTGTACTTGTGAATGGTCAGGAAACCCCTGCCATTAGAGACAGTGGGGCCAGCATTACAGAGATGGATTAATCCTTTTTCAAGCCTGGGGATGTTGCTAAGTCACCCGAAGGTCCCCTAAGCTTGCTGGAAGCCCTCTCGAGATGGTTCCAATACCACCAGCTTTCATCCAGTGCAACATTATGACTGTAAGAATACCGGTCAGTGTACAAGGTGAGGGGCCTGGGAGAGTTCTGTTGGGGAATGACTTAAACACTCTTAGAGATGTATCAAGCACCCCCAGACCTCCCAGTAAAAGGAAGCAGGAGCAGATTAAGAAGGCCAGAGAGCTCACTTTAGATGACTCTCAATGGGTTTTTACAGACAAACCTATAACACCCAGTGCACAGGAAGGACAAACTTCTATTTCCAGGAGGAAAGAGACAAAGGTCTCAGGAAACAAGAAAAGTAGACCTCCTGTGCACAAAACCAGGACATCCCCAAGAGGACAGTCCCAGGTCACACCTGTGACCCCTCCACCAGCTGAGACTGAGTGTGATGTTCAACCAGAAGATGGTGAATCAGGTAATGATGACACAGAGCTGGAAGAAGATCTCCCCCTGTTGGATATATGGATCCTAAAGACAATCCTGAGCTGCAGACATTGCCTGCAGAAGGTGGCCTCTGTAGGGAAGACTTCAGCAGAGGTCAAAGAGAGTGTCCAACTCTTGAATGTCTTATTCAACAATCATCTTCACAGCTGGAAGGGCAAGAGCCAGGGAAGCACAGGTTGTACTGGAAGGATGGCCTCCTCTACAGTGAACCTATTGAGTCTACCCCTGGGCACTACCGAAGACTTGTAGTGCCTCAAGAGGTGAGACCCTGAGTTTCTACAGTTAGCCCATGAGATTCCCTTAGCTGGTCACTTACATTTTAAGAAGACCAAGGAACAGATTTATCTTTATTTCTACTGGCCCAAGATGTGGTCTGATGTAGATAGGTTCTGTAGACTTCTGGCAAGAATGGAGCCAAGAACGTGGCATCTTTGGTGCCTCTCCCAGTGGTGGGAGTCCCTTTTGAGAGGGTAGGAATCAACATTCTTGGTCCCTTAGACCTTCCCACATCTTCAGGCAACAGATTTATATTGGTTGTGGTAGACCATGCTTCCAGGTATCCTGAAGCCATACCTATGAGGACTGTTGCTGCTCAGCCAGTGGCTAAGGCCCTCCTTGGTGTTTTAACAGGGTAGGTTTTCCTAAGGAGGTTATCTCAGACAGGGGGACCAATTTTATGTCCCGATACATGCAAACCATGTGGAAAAACTGTGGAGTGACCTACATGTTCTCAACAGACTACCATCTCTAAACCAATGGGTTGGTGAAGAGGTTTAATATAACTATTAAGAGCATGATAGGTGCTTTAGAAGAACCCCTTAGAAGAAAGTGGGACCTTCTACTGCCATGCCTTCTCTTTGCTTATAGAGAAGTACCTCAGGAAGGGGTTGGTTTCAGCCCCTTTCATCTCCTCTATGGTCATCTGATTAGAGGTTCATTGGCCCTAATCAAGGAGGAGTTGGAGAGGGTTCCTTCCCACAAGCCAATGAGAGTCACTGACTATGTGTTAGGTCTCCGAAGGAGAATGGCACACATGATGACAGAAGCTTCTGATAACTTGAAAGCAGGTTAGGCTCTGGTTAAACATTGGCATGACCAGAAGGCCAACATGGTTGAGTTTACTAAAGACCAGCTAGTTCTAGCTATGGTACCTACAAGGCAGAGGGCCTTACAGGACAAATGGATTGGACCCTTCAAGGTTGTGGGCAAACTTGGAGAGGTCAATTATTTGGTGGACTTAGGCAATCCTATGGAGACTTCAGGGTCTTTCACACCAACCGCCTAAATGCCTATGTCTCTAAACCAGAACTGGGAGCTTTGGTTCTAGCCTCTGCTCAAGAGGAGGAGGAGAGTGAGTTTCTACCTGACCTCCTCAGGGGGCAACCTTTAGATGGAAAGATAGAAAGAGATAATCTCTCTTCTGATCTGTGGGATACATTGACCCACTCAGCAGAATTCCCATCCATAACCAAGCTGCACCTCAGCAGTTAACAGCAAAATAGCTGAGCTGGCTCCTTGGAGCACCATTGCCTCGAATCAAAACTGTGTTTTGCAGCTACAAAATACTGTCTTGTCAAGCAACTATTGGACAAGTTGGAACAGGGAGCACAATGAGAAAGGCTGCAAGTGTGTGTTCTTGTGTGCACCAAAGAAGAGAATTGAAAAGCAGCACTGCTCTGCTGCCTGATAAAAAGTGCCCATTGAAAAGGGAATATTTTACATTGAAAAGGATGCTGCCCTGACACTCTTTTCATCTGTTCCACATCACACTGCTTTTATCAATGAGACCCTGCCCTGCCCATCCATATTCAGATTGTGTTCCAGCAGAAGAGAGCATTATCCCTGAATGACAGGCTGTGTCAGACCTGATCTGAGAAATCCACAGAAACTTTACTTTCAGCCGCACGGAAAACGCTTGACTTTTGGGCTACAAAATCTCCTAAATCAATGCTTCAAAAGAAATCCTAGCTCTATCGGCATGTGTCAATTTCAGTGGACCTGTGCCTTGAACAGACTGCTGTATAGGAGGAACTGACTAGGGCTGCAAAATAATGTTGGGAATTCAGATGGAAGAGAAAACCTTTTGAAAGTGACATCCCAGCAGACTTCACCACATGTTAAAATGTGCTTTTGCAAATAAGAAAAATGCCTGTTTTAAAAGTGTAATGTTAAATAAGGCCCTGTCCTTGCCTAGCAATGTACAGGGGGTTTTGCTGGGAAACATATATGGGATGTTTTATTTCAACAGGCTTGCTTTTGATTCCAAACAAAATAAAATAAAATAAAGAAATACATGCATTGGCTGTACAGGGAAATCAGCCCAAACAGGTTGTCTGCCATCGCTCAAGGGAGATTTGGGTGCTGACAACAGAAGTGCCCCTCCCCCCCAAAGGAAGCCACAATGGATTTCCGGGATACCTACATGTTAATTGTGCCCTTTAAAACTCTGAATGGACCAGTACGCAGAATATCACATGCTCATCAGACTTCTGTCTGTGCTCTAGGTTGACACAATAGATTCTGGGACACCTGCGTGAGACTTTTGGAAAATCGCCTCCCCTCAACTTCTACTAGGGAGCTTCAAAGCCAACTCCTGAGCAGCCTTGGAAGTTATGCCCTTATTTGGTAGACAATGCTGGCCATCTGGCTCCAAAAGCTATTTTATTAATAGATTTTAAGACTTTTTATCTCAGAAATTGGACAACACAGTAATGCGAAAGTTTCACAATCTAGATGCAATTTTGGTGGCTTTAATTTAAGATGTAGGAGCCTTCACTGGCATATTGGGGACAGAAATGGCAGAGAATTGGATATTCTGAGGAAAGAGTATATGATGCCACTTTGAAATTTAATACTCACATGGCTTGTGATAATATATACATATGTATAAAGTTATAGAATTTTAGCTAAAATAATTTCATTGAAAATGCCAAAATATTATTAGACGGACGAAACAAAGTCCTACAAACGTGAGAGTTGGATTGCCATGCTCTGTGTCAAATATGTAATCTGCCTATTGAAGTGGGAGAATGGAAGACCAGGCTCCCGTCCTTCACCTCTCGCGCTTGGCCTAGAGGGTCACGACCCAGACACCCGCCACAAGAAGAGTTTGTCCATTTACCAGACGACCAGATACCCTGGTACAGGAACATACGGATGTGTCCATCTGCCTGCCCAGCAGCCCGCACTGGCCATGCCGACACCTGCGGCACGGACCAACTAGACTAAAATCTACACATCGTTAGAGATGCCATGACGACCTAGACAACGGGAAGCACATCGGTACAAATATACACACTGGACATTCCCACACCGATCTACACGAAGAATATACTCAGTGCTATGACGTAGGCGACAGGCATATTCACGGACGTGCATCTTTATTATTTTTACATAGGCTTTCAGAATGCAGAAACGCAAGACGCGTCATGAACTCATCTACAAAGCTTGCTCGCGCTTCTCTTGAAACCAGTTACCACCATGAGAGGTATAATGAAGACACGATACTGGTCATGGAACTATATGCTACTATAACCTAAAGCACCTATGCACCAAACGGACCACTTATGCACCAGGCCCAAGTAGGCCTCAAACAAGAGCTCCCGTGGACATTAACAAAGCAAGAGTCAGGTTGCTGATCCTGCAGAATGAGCCCGGTGAAGCAACCAGCCAAGGTCGCAATGTTGCAAACCCACATTCCAAGAACAAATCATCAAAGGCACGATGTTGCAACCTCGCACTCCGCGCACCAACGTTAAATTCACACCTGCAAATTAAACCAGACACACAGTGGAAAAGCAATATTAATTGTGCAGAATTCTGCCTCAAACACGGTCCCTCCCCACGTGACCAAGCCGAACCTGTCGAGATGCCAAACCCAGGAGAGAAGAGGCGTCTGTATCCCTCGCTACAAGACACAGGCAGATACACTTGAAAGGCTCAATGGACATCTGCGACAGTGGGAGCGGTCAGCCTTCCAGCTATGAATAAATCCTCACATTGTCTGCACGTACCCATAGTGAAACATTGTTGCAAATTACAGGTACACCGAGAGCTGGGAACAGCGGTGGTCCCAGGCTGGGAAGCTCACGGGCACACCAATCAGAACATGGGGCTCTTATCACTGACGCCAGTAATATTAACCAATCCTCAGGAGTCTTCATGTAACAATTCTCATGTATCTAATTGTAGGGACAACCCAGATATATCACCTGACTACCCTTTGTCCACTAACATTGTTCTCTATATGTGTGCTATACTAACCCTACCACTCGAGCAACCAATTAAGAGTGGCGATAGGTTTTTTGTTAACTTTCTGAGGTGACGCAAGTAGCGCGTCATAATACAGTAAAAAGGGCCTGCGAGCCCCACGATTGTGTGTGTGTCAGGGCGGACGCGTACGCTCCTTGACCCATCCCTGCCGTTTTGTCTAATAAACAGCAGAGTCACCTTGCTCCTTGTGTGTGTCTCATACTCTATCTCATCTGGGATACACGGGAGGAGTTGGGGCCTCCCTGCCTGGAGGTCTGCGGACGGCCCGGCCGACCCCGGCAGAATTTCCTCCCGACAAGTTGGAGGCACTGCTGAGATCTGTTTAAGATCGACTTTTTATTTTTTACTTTTTCCAGGCACTCCCGTTGCGAGGAGGCCCGGCGGCGCGGCCCCCTCTGCCGTTGCCCCCTTCTGAGGACTACAGGACCATCGCGGAGCTGCGAGAAGACCGGACAGCGCAATCCGGATATTAGCCCTCGGGAGCCGGTTGAGAAGTATCCCGCCCGCGGTTGGCGAGTGTCCAGACGTGGTCCAGACGAGGGGAGGTGGCGAGCCGCTCGGAGGGGTGCACGCAGTCGAGCGGCCCTGCATCGAGAGAACTTGGTGAGCATGACACGCACAACAAGCAATGCGAAATTGTGAGGGAGGGGGGAGGAAGTAAATAAGGGAGGAGGGAGGTGTTGTACAGATGCACGGCGAAGGTCTAACAACTTAGTGTTGCCAATGGAATGAATGGTAGCGAAACGAGTGCGAGAGCAGTCGGCTATGTCACGCGAAAGAGGGGTGCGGAGCACGAAAACATCACGTGCGGCCGCTCATAAGGCACTGATTGGCCTAAGTCGCGACTACGTGTAAGGGTGGGTGTGTGTGGTTTCCTACGATTTGGCATTTATTGATCAATGAGTAGACGAGGATCCCTATTGTTCGAGCAAGAAACTCGATAGGTAGATGACGTTTCCCTGTAGGCGGTAGCTAGTTGCCTAGTTGCCCAATACGGAAGATAATTGGCTGGTTAAGCCCTCCTGTTGAGGGGCGTATCACACGCGAGGCGACGCAGCGTGCGCAGTCCGATTATATTATTGATTTGATTACCTTGTTCCAGGAGTGACAGGAAGACAGCTGTAGGGTTAGCGGGGGTAGATTGCAAGTGTATTTTGAACTTAAAGAACATATGAAGAATGTACCAGTAGCTCGAAGAGATCGGTGACGTCACCAGTAGGGCTTTAATAGGATACCGCGAGCACAAGGAACTTTGGTTTTGAGATTGGTGGGGAAGAGAAATATGATAAGGAGCGGACACGGAGATAAACGATAAACGAGTGGATCGGGAAAAGGAGAAGGGGAGAGGGGCGTGGCTGCGCACGGAGAACGCCGGCCACGGCAAGTGTAGAAGGGGGAGGAGAACGGGGAAACAGGACGACTGTATAAGAGCTTCGTAAAGGGTACGCAGCCGCAGGGGGCTGCGTGCGCTTCGGCCGCAGGGGGCCGTAAGGGAGGGAATATACAAATGTAAAACCATACATATATATATATATATATATTTTTTTTATTATTTTTTAATAATTTTTTATTGCATAATTTGTCAAAGGAGTCGTAAGTCCCCACACTTGCGGGGCCAGGTAAACAATATAAGGTTGTATATTGTAAACTGCTAGTGAAGGGAAGGGTAACAAGTGGAGCGCCACTATGTCATACGGGACAGGGTCGGGAGGGTGGGGGAACACCCTCACTACCCCACTACAACACATATGCACCACACTGCCACCCCATAGGGAGAAATTAATTAAGTACAGCATAGAGTGGACCCAGGGGACGGATAACAAAATGTTAACACCATGGCCGCCTAATGGTAGTTTCGATCCATATGCCCAACATTCACTGCTAAACCATCTGCACAATACATACAAGGGGAAGAAGTTGGCAAACCATGTGGAGGTGTTTAACTTATGGAGGATGTTCCAGGGGTCCCGACCAGGACCAAATGGAATGTTCACTATGGGGGAAACACCGGAAGAAAAGGAGATTAAGAAAGAAGGAGAGGATGGGAAAAAGGGGCGTGAAAGCACAAAGAATACGGGGAACGGAGGAGAGGGAGGAGAAAAGATTGATAAATCAGACGACATAAAAAGGGAACCCAGCAACGAGATACCCATAACACCGGGAGTGAAAACAGAGGGAGGAGGGTTGTACCCTTTAAGAGAATTAGGAGAAATAGAAGGACAGTTAAGGGCGGCTGAAGGATACCCGAACCCGGCATACAGCCCTCCACCATATGTAGCTCATAGGAAGATGCCAGTGGGGGAGGGGAGGATTGGAGAAGAGCAGACTGTAGAGATAGGAACTGATGAGTGGGTAGCTGCACAGATATTATTAAAATTACGAGGTTCACTAACTGGAGAAGAGAGGGAGGTAGTAAAGAGAACAGACGAGGATAGTGCAAGAGAGAGTGAAATGAGGGGGGAGGAGCTATTACGGCAAAAGGAAGAGATTTTGGAGGAAAGATTAGCAAAGCTAAGGGATGAGCAGAATGAATTGATCAAACAGCTTGAGAGGGAGGAAAGAGAGAGAGTGAGGAAAAGGAAAGAAGGTAAGAACGAATTGGAAAAATTAAGGGAACGAAATGAGGAGCAAAGGAGAGAAGCTGAAAGGGTAAAAGCAGCAGCAGACAGGGTATCAAGAGTAGTGCTGAGAGAGAAGAAGAAGGAAGAAGAAGAAAAAGAAAAGGAAATGGCAATATGGAAGAGGAGGGTACTATCAGAGACAGCTAAGAAATATGAAGAGGGGAAAGTAATAGAAAGTATAGTAGAAAGAGAAAGGGTGAAATGGGAAAGGAAGAAAGAGGATGAAAGAATATTGGAACAGATGAGCAACGAAGTGATGGAGGAATTGAAAAGGAAAAGGGAGGAAAATAGTAGGGAGATGGAGGAGAGAAGTGAAGGGGAAAGAGAAGGGAGGAGTAGGGAGAGTGAAAAATGGGGGGATGTATATAGAAGTAGAGAAGTAGCAACAACATCAGCACTAGGGGGAGCAGTTGGAAACAAAGGAAAAGGAGAAATAAACCTAATAGACTTAGAAACAGTAACAATAAAAGGGAAAAAGGCAGAGTGGGGGATGCCATTTATGAATGATTTTTGCAGTGAGGAGGAAGAAGGAGTGGAGAGGGAAGGAAGAAAGAGTGAAAGGGAAAGCTTAGATAAGCTATACCTCACTCGAACAAACATAGACTCGCCATGGATCAGTAGGAGAAGGGAGGAGCTGGAGAGAAGTAAGGAGGGAGTGCAAGGACTAGTGGAAAGACAAACCCATGAAACCACACCACCCCCATCTCCATCACGCCCTCCCCCATCGCACCCTACATGCTCAACCACCACACGCTCGCTGCGCAGAATAAAGCTCGCGCCCTTCATGGACGAACTGACACCCTATGCATGTCGGCTTAGAGACCTCCCTAGTCGCAGGCAAGACAGACAGATAAACACGCCCACATTAAATACAGGAAATGACGAAAGGAGGGGAAAGGATGGAGAAGGAGTTAGGAGCAGGGGTAATAAGGACGAAATTGAAGAGGTAAAGGAAACGGAAGAAGAGGAGGGGTGTGAGGACTCGATATTATGGAACGTAAAGGGTGACACAAGACACAACTTAATGCCACTGTTGGAGAGAGGAGGGGTTAGACCACAGTACGTCCCTTGGAAGCATACGGATAAAGAAAATATAAAATGTAGGCTCCCATCACTAAGTGGAGGTGCGGGTAAGTGGATATATGAAATGGAAAAACACACCGCAGGACAGAAACTAGCAGTAGGAGATGTGAAGGGCCTGTTAATATCAATATTAGGGGATAGAGCGGATGACATTTGGAAGAGAGCGGGATTCCATGGGGTAACAATAACAAACACATCGCATGATGGGGCACCATTTGCAAACTGCAGACGTGCGCTATGGCAGGCACTGAGAGTACAGTACCCAGACACATCAGACATAGGAGCAATTACTTCCCGTAAGATGCGTGAGAATGAGGATCCTGTTGATTATATCCAGGATATCCAAAAGAAGTGGCGCATGGAAACTAGAGAACAATGGGACAAAACACCGGCCATATTTTATCATATATTAGTACAAGGGCTCCCAGAAGGAGTTCAGAAACAACTAAAGAAAGTAGTGGGAATGGAAGCAAAACCATGGCCAGAAATACAACTGACTATAGTACATCACTGCAGGACATGGCAAGGGAAAATGAAACAAAAGGAAGAGGACAGGAAAACAGAAGAGGCTAAACTAGTACAGAAAAAACTTACTAAATACACAATGGAAGGGGCACTAATAACTACGCCCACACCAATGGCCCAAAGCCCCACACAAGTAGTGGCTGCACAAGATCCCGCTCAAATAGCACCTCCACAGACTATAACACAACAAGTGCCACCACTGCAATTACACGCACCAAACATGGGAGGAGGGTACCCAATGCAAGGAGCTGGGTATTATAGTTATAACAGGGGGAGAGGAGGATTTATGAGAGGGAGAGGATACGGATATAATACCCAACAGCAGGTGGGAGGACTTAGAAATTCCTACCCCACAGGGCAACCAGTATACCAGGACAACACAGGGAGCTTCCCGTGGCAAAGCAGGGAACCACCCGTGTGTTGGAGTTGTGGATTATTAGGACACATGTCACGTACGTGTAGGGTCAGGCCAGGAACACCAGCATGGAATGAACAGGCACAACCTAGGACCTCACAAGAAAAGCAGGGCATACAACAACAGCAGACGTTACAACAAGGAAGTGACCCACAACAACAAATAACACAACAACAGCCACAAACATATTCACTGCCACAACAACAAATAACACAACAACAGCCACTGCCACAACAACAAGTAGCGCTAACACAACAACCCCAAACTCAACAAACGCAATTGGGTAGGGTGACGGTCTTGGGACACAACCCTTACACAGGGAATGGCCAATCATTGTACCCCCAATAGGACAGCCCACAGACGGCCTTGGTGTGTCCCATCCTGTCAGTAACACCTAATAGTGCGGAGGAGCCACGCATAGAGGTAACGATAGGTGACAAAAAATTATCATTCCTTGTTGACACCGGGGCAACCCGGTCCTGCATAAGGGAAGGTAAATTTAAGATGTCAGGCGAAGCCATGAACACCCAAAGATTTTCTGGGGCTAAAGGGTTGGTTCCCTTTACTGATAACGTTCCCTTATCTTTTGGAGATTATGATCTGTCGGTTCCACTTTTATATTATAGTGCCTCACCAGTAAATATACTGGGGAGGGACATAATGAACAGGTTGAATATGACGATCTCCTTTACAGAGGATGGCATAATTTGCTCTACTCCAGGGATTAACATGCTCGCAGCACGACAGATTATGCAAGCATACTGTGGACAGACAGCGATTAGGGCGGAACCAGTAGATGGCGAGCTATTCCAGTATGGAACAGACATGGCATTTGCATGGATGCCAGGGATAGAAGGGAAAATATGGAGGAGGCCAGCAGCCTATCTGTTCCTACCAGAAACACCTGTTAATGAACCAGAAGGAAAGGTGTTTGTAATGGACATTGAGAGCATTATTGCAACAGCTGATTATATTGCTGTGCACGCCCAAGATAAAGAAGGGAGAGCATGGAGGGCAGTGATAGCACTAGCAGAAGGATGTAGGCTGACCCAGGTGTCAGATGAGGAGCTGTTCTCAGAAGAAAAGGAGGAAGATGAAATGGTGTTCATGATGAGTGTAGAAATATGGCTAAGAGTGGCTCACAAACAGGTAGCACAGAAAATTGCAATGCCACTTGAGGCACCCGCATGCACTCTAGTCCCCTTCTTTAAGGAAGATATGTCAAGGGTGCCCAAATCATTATGGACTATTAGCCCTCATGACGTGGGATGCATAAAAAGCATAGGGGGTGTAAGGATAAAATTGAAAAAAGGTGCCATACTACCAAGAGTGAAACAGTACCCACTGTCAAAAGAGGCAGATGAGGGCATATATGAAACCATAACGGCCCTTATAAACAATGGCATATTGGTCCCCTCAGAGTCACCATGTAACACGGCTGTGTACCCAGTGCACAAGGCTAAAGGGGGGTCTTGGCGCTTCATACAGGACCTCAGGCCCTTGAACAACATAGTAGAAGCAGAGTATCCAGTAACAGCAAACCCGGCCACAATATTGTGTGGCATTCCAGCAGAAGCATCACGATTTACAGTGATTGACCTTAAAAATGCTTTTTTCTCAATACCATTACACCCAGACTCACAAGATTTGACAAGCTTCACTTAGCGAAATACAAAGTGGAAACATACCAGATTGCCACAGGGGTATTGTGAATCACCCTCAATTTTCAATAGAGTAATACAGATGGATTTGGGTAACGTTGAAGTGGAAAGCACAGTGTTACAGTATGTGGATGACATAATAATTTGCAGTACAAACGAAAGTAAATGCAGAGAGGACTCCTTAAAAATGTTGACGATATTGGCTGAAAAAGGGTACAAGGTAGACATGGAAAAGATACAATACTGTCAGGAACAGGTACTTTACATTGGCCAACTGTTATCCCAACATGGAAGAAAGATTGCACCACAAAGAGCACAGGCCATTTCAAGCACTCCAATGCCACAGACTGTGAGAGAACTGCAGCAATTTCTAGGGCTGTGCAACTACTGTAGAGCATGGGTATTTGATTACAGTTCATACATAGGACCCCTGCTTGAGGGTTTGAGGGAAGCCAATAAAGGGGAGAAAAAGTTGGGGTGGACTAAGGAAATGAGGGAGGTATTTGATGAATTGAAAGACGCGATATCAACTGCTCCAGTACTGGCATCCCCAGACTATGAGCGACGATTTTTTATATTTTCACATTGCGACTCAGCAGTGATGAAAGCAGTATTGGCCCAAAAAACGAGCATGGACTATAAACCAGTAGCATTTTACAGACCCTGTGATGTTAGGTCACTTCCCTTGCGAACAAGGTCTCGCTGCAGCTGCTTTTGCAGTGGAAAAACCATCAGCAATAACCATGGGGTGTCCAACTACACTGTTTGTGGAACATGCACTATTTGCAATATTGAATAAACCTAAGTCCACACTAACAACGCAGAGGGCATCAGGTTATGAGATCATTTTGTCTAGAGCTGAACTAGCAATTGTTAGATGTAGCACGGTTAACCCTGCAAGGTTCCTAGCAGAAGTAATTGAGGAGGGAGATTACGCCCATGACTGCACCCAAATAACTGAAATGTACTCATGTACTAGAAAAGTTGAAGAAAACGCACTCGAGGGAGGTGAGCTTTTGTTTATTGATGGGTCATCAACTATTGATCAAGGAGATGGGATACGGAGGACTGGGGCAGCAGTGGTAAAAATGATGGAGGCGCCGGTGTGTGTGGCTATGAAATGTGTACAATTACCACAGCATTACTCTGCTCAAGCCGCGGAACTGGTTGCACTAATATTGGCATTAAAGGAAAGTTTTGACAAACGAGTAACCATATATTCCGACAGTGCATATGTTACATCCACTGTCCACTCAGGGCTATCAAAATGGAGAAGAAGAGGGTTTAGGAGAGCTGATGGCACTCCAGTGCAACATGCCCTCTTATTGGCTGAACTAATTGAAGTAATAAACGACCCCCAAGAACTAGCCCTAGTAAAATGCACCGCACACACCAATGGTGAAGACCACGTCTCAAAAGGGAATGCAGCAGCAGACGCACATGCGAAATATGCTGCATACTTTGGTGAGATATGGAACCCCACAGACTCACAGAGAGGGAGAGGGAGGGGAATGGCTAGGGAGATGTTGATAAGAGAAGGGTACACCCATCTCCCAGCCACACAGATTATGGAGCTACAAGCGGCTGCACCAATGGCCGAAAAAGAAATATGGGTAAAAAGAGGATGTACAATGTCACCAACCGACGCACTATGGCGCCAGGGTGGCACTGGAAAAGTTGTAATACCGTTGGCACTTTTAAACACCGCCCTGAGCCAATTACATCACCCAGCCCATACAGGCAAAGAAATAATTGCAGCACGAATTAGAGAAGATTGGTTCTGTCCCGAGTTAAATTCTCATGTGTCGAATTTTATCAGCAATTGTCTCACATGTCAACAGTTTACGGCCGGTCATACCCTAAAAGTGATAAGAGGTACCATACCCCGGCCAGAGGGACCTTTTCGGCACCTTCACATTGACTATGTTGATATGATCAACATATGTCAAGGTAATAGGTATATGATTGTAGTAGTATGTCCATTCTCTAGGTGGATTGAAGCAGGGCCCTGTTCACACCCAGATGCATTTAGAGCAGCCAAATTCCTAGTAAGGGAGGTCTTCCCCAGGTGGGGAGTGTGCGAGGTGTTAAGGTCAGACAATGGCCCGCATTTCGCAAACGAAATGTTCCAGCATATTTCATCCTTGCTGAGCATAAAACACAAATTTGCATGTGCATACCACCCACAGGCTAACGGTGTATGTGAACGCCTGAATGGCCTATTGAAGGAGGCAATTGCAAAAATACAACAAACAACAAAGAAAAGCTGGTTGTATTGCCTTCCATTAGCCCTATTTGAATTAAGGAATAGGCCAGGGTCCGACCACCACCTCACCCCTCACGAGGTGGTTACTGGACGTCAAATGCGCCTTCCCCTAACGCCAACGTCAAGGGCATTCACTGACCACGAAAGTTCAGCGAGTGTGTTAGGTGATGAAATGTATCAATATGTGTCTTCTTTGATTACTAGTGTTGTGTTTGTGTCTCAACAGCTCGAGCGCACACGGGGCGGGTCTACCAGCAATCAAGAAGAAGGCGCCAGTACAGAATTGGAAAAGGAGAACTTGTGCAAACTTGCCAAAGGTGACCACGTGCTACTTCGCAATTTCAATAGGAAGTGGAACGATAAGCGGTTCACTGGCCCCCATCTGGTAGAGGACGTATCAACAAGAGCAGTAAAACTAAAGGACAAGCGTGCCTGGAACCACCTACATGATGTAAAGATCTACAAACTGCAGACCCGCCCCAGCGCCAACGACAGGTCCATTGGAAGAACAGCAACAACATCCCCGACAGCGGAAGGAAGTTCTACCACAGACAACGACCCAATTGTTCCCTTACCGTGTCACTACCCAGCTTCCCCGGAGACAATAACTGACGAAGAAAGGGGTGATCCCCATACTGCCCACCCCATGGTCACACGCTCAAAGAGTAAAAATACTTCCGCCATCTGAGCCCAAACCCCCCGCCCATTGACCCCCAAGTATAGTTATAACTGAACTGAAGGACATTGCCTGCACAAATACACATGTAAACACGTGAATGTTCTCTTTTTTCTCTCGCACATACAGGAACTGCGTATTATTGTATTGTTAAGAAAATAGCTAACTAACAAGTTCACTGCCCAGGCGTAGATGGTACTCCCAGACGATAACTACCCAGAAGAATTGTCACACCAATTTGTATACGAAATAAAAAGGCCAACGTACCTAAAAAGGAGAAGGGTACGTGTCTACTACACAGCATTCCTCCTGGCCATAGAATATTCCATGCCCCACCTCCGCCCATACTTGCCGGTCCTAAGAGAGATATCACTTAGAGTAGCGTGGGAACAGCTCTTCGCCTGGGCACTGAATGACTATTTGATAGGGAGAGCTTAAAGGAAACAAACAACTAACATTTAATAACAAGCATTTTGAGAATTTTTAGGCGGGCAACTTTAACGTCGCAAGAATACGCTGCCAGGACTGCAGCAAGGTAAGAGCAAAATGCCGGTGAGATTAGCATATGTAATAAAAGTATTAGGGATTTTGATGATCACCGGGTTCTTGGCTACCTCTGTATGGCAGTACAGCTATGCTATTAATTTTATTGCTGCACCCAAACCTAATATACCCCCGTCCCCTGCTGCAACAGGTGTTACGTCAGGTGATAGTAGTAACATTGCACCCAAGCAAAATAGAGTTAAACGCAGCACATACTCAGACAATAAAGGTATTGATAATTATATACAAGATTCAGCACACGTCACAAACAACATATGGTACCAACACATGACCCGCATTGGTAAGCAGACAACTGAGGACAGCTGCTACGTTTGCTCATTAATACCATACGCCATGAGTGCTTCACGAACATTTGTTGCCACAGAAATAGATGAAAAGACAGCACAGTGCATAATATACTTGGCACTGTTCCAAACGAAAGGAAGATTTCAAGGGACAGTAGTGCACATGACATGGAAAACACGAGACTCATACCCATATGAAAACAACTTCCTCAAGACCTATTTGAGTTACCACAAGAGCAGTTTACATGCTGAAGCATTCAGATACATAACAAATGGCCCTGCAAAAGGAGAAACAAAGAAAGTAACACTGCAGTATCTACCATGTGATTGGTACGCCACTGAAGTTCCGGGTAAACAAGGATGTTGGGAGAGGCCGCTGGTGACGATAACAGGAAAGGTGTATCTGGACAACAGCTGGGAGATAGGAGTGATTGGCAGCAACATGGTAACAAAAGAAACTATCTCAACTATCGAGGCACACAATCACCGATGTTGGACGACGTGGATCAAGTATGTACCAATGCTCACGTGGGTAGAAACAGATGAAGACCCAATAACAATACTACCGCTGACTGCGCCCAAGGTATGCTACCAGCATAAAGGAGAGGTGGACGTAGGATATAACACCAATTGTGCAAGTGTGATGGAGTTACCTGAGGGGGGAGCAGGAACAGCAGTAATAATGGACCATTATTGGGCCTGTGGAGAAAAGGCATACCATACACTGCCTCCCCTGTGGAATGGTGTGTGCACAATGGTGCACGTCAATGTACCATCACTAGTGGTACCTAAGAAGCATGTCAATGTGGCGAACTTTCCCAAAATGGATGAAGGGGACAAAAGAAAAAAGAGATCTGCACCACTTCAGGAGGAGCAAGGGAACAGGACCAATAGCAATGATACTGTCCTAAATAGAAGAAAAAGACAAGGAGAGCCACTGACAGGAAACTACCTGTGGGGAAGGTCGGAAACGGCACTAACCTCAATACCGCCAGAACACAGACTATTCAGCAGAGCAGCAATGTTCTTCTCCTCAATAATACACCCGGGACTGCAGGCTTACGCAAACGCAAAATGGCTCCAAATAACTAGATGGGAACTAATGATGACCATCAATTCTACAGTAAATGGGTTTAACGCAATAAAAGAGGAGCTGCGAGCTATAAGGATGGTAGCACTGCAGAACAGATATGTATTGGACCTTCTCACAGCAATGGAAGGAGGAGTTTGTGCAAAGATAGGACAATCATGCTGCACGTTCATACCTGCCAACGATGCTGACAATGGTACACTGACAGAAGCAGTTTCACAATTGGCCCAGATGCACTCCAAAATGATGGATGAAAGTATCGGCGTAAACAAGGATAAGAGCTGGTTTTCACTATTATGGTCATGGATGCCATCCTGGCTGTCAGATGGACTGAAAATAATAGTGGGTTGTACTATTTTGGCTGGAGCTACGCTGATCATAATTAGATTTTGGAAGGCCCGGAAGGCACGTACCACTGACGAGTTGGTCGAAATGGTGGGAATGCACCCCTTGATGCCAGCAGATGACGGCCAACATACAGGTGTGATAATACAGGAGAGGGAGAAGTTGCGCACCCAAATCATCACCAACCATCTAGACCCACCATCAGTGAAGATCGAGAACCCAAGAAACCCCAGGAGCTACATAGGGAAATGGGTATACTGTACTCCTGGAGGAACCTGTGAATATATGTATTGGTCATTTGAAGATCATGTAAACCATTATGGACATCTAGGAGGAATAACTAAGATATGGCGAGTAAGAGGAGATAACGAGAAGGATATGTTTGTGGTCGACAAGTCGACCAGAGGGGGGACTGAAGTGGGAGAATGGAAGACCAGGCTCCCGTCCTTCACCTCTCGCGCTTGGCCTAGAGGGTCACGACCCAGACCCCCGCCACGAGAAGAGTTTGTCCATTTACCAGACGACCAGATACCCTGGTACAGGAACATACGGATGTGTCCATCTGCCTGCCCAGCAGCCCGCACTGGCCATGCCGACACCTGCGGCACGGACCAACTAGACTAAAATCTACACGTCGTTAGAGATGCCATGACGACCTAGACAACGGGAAGCACATCGGTACAAATATACACACTGGACATTCCCACACCGATCTACACGAAGAATATACTCAGTGCTATGACGTAGGCGACAGGCATATTCACGGACGTGCATCTTTATTATTTTTACATAGGCTTTCAGAATGCAGAAACGCAAGACGCGTCATGAACTCATCTACAAAGCTTGCTCGCGCTTCTCTTGAAACCAGTTACCACCATGAGAGGTATAATGAAGACACGATACTGGTCATGGAACTATATGCTACTATAACCTAAAGCACCTATGCACCAAACGGACCACTTATGCACCAAGCCCAAGTAGGCCTCAAACAAGAGCTCCCGTGGACATTAACAAAGCAAGAGTCAGGTTGCTGATCCTGCAGAATGAGCCCGGTGAAGCAACCAGCCAAGGTCGCAATGTTGCAAACCCACATTCCAAGAACAAATCATCAAAGGCACGATGTTGCAACCTCGCACTCCGCGCACCAACGTTAAGGTCACACCTGCAAATTAAACCAGACACACAGTGGAAAAGCAATATTAATTGTGCAGAATTCTGCCTCAAACACGGTCCCTCCCCACGTGACCAAGCCGAACCTGTCGAGATGCCAAACCCAGGAGAGAAGAGGCGTCTGGATCCCTCGCTACGAGACACAGGCAGATACACTTGAAAGGCTCAATGGACATCTGCGACAGTGGGAGCGGTCAGCCTTCCAGCTATGAATAAATCCTCACATTGTCTGCACGTACCCATAGTGAAACATTGTTGCAAATTACAGGTACACCGAGAGCTGGGAACAGCGGTGGTCCCAGGCTGGGAAGCTCCCGGGCGCACCAATCAGAACATGGGGCTCTTATCACTGACGCCAGTAATATTAACCAATCCTCAGGAGTCTTCATGTAACAATTCTCATGTATCTAATTGTAGGGACAACCCAGATATATCACCTGACTACCCTTTGTCCACTAACATTGTTCTCTATATGTGTGCTATACTAACCCTACCACTCGAGCAACCAATTAAGAGTGGCGATAGGTTTTTTGTTAACTTTCTGAGGTGACGCAAGTAGCGCGTCATAATACAGTAAAAAGGGCCTGCGAGCCCCACGATTGTGTGTGTGTCAGGACGGACGCGTACGCTCCTTGACCCATCCCTGCCGTTTTGTCTAATAAACAGCAGAGTCACCTTGCTCCTTGTGTGTGTCTCATACTCTATCTCATCTGGGATACACGGGAGGAGTTGGGGCCTCCCTGCCTGGAGGTCTGCGGACGGCCCGGCCGACCCCGGCAGAATTTCCCCCCGACACTATGTAATTTGCAAAATTGCCATATTGCACAAATGTGTTAATTATGATAAGATTAATTTGAGGCAAAAAGGACTGTGGGATGGCTTTGTATATCATAAAACACATCCCAATAAACTGAATCCCCTCCTGGAACAGGCGACCAACATAGGGCGACCTATCCGGTTCTTAGGGGTAGGTCTAGCTTAGTTCTGCCCAACAATAAACCTGGTGATGTCACCTGCTTTATATAAGGGGTGGAAGTTCACAGGGACAGGACTGTCTTCTGAATTTCCAGCGCCTGCATATCCAGATCCTCCAGATCCATCTTTGCAAGATTCCAGAATCTACCTTTGCAAGATTCCAGAATCTACTACCAGGCCAAAGCATAGCTGATCCTATCCCAGCAAGGCCATTGATCCAGAAACCCCACTAGAAATCCCAATAATAAAGGGGAAAAAGCTGTGGTACCTTTTGGGAGTGTCCTGTGACCAGACCGGCATTTTGCCGACTACCTGCATGCCTGCTGTACCCTTGCCAGCCAGTGACCAAACTTGCCCAGCTGTTTGCTGTAAGCAGCGCCTGCTGTGCTGTGACCAGAGCCCTTTGAGTCCAGAACTCGGTTGGCCGTCCCAAGTCCCAAACTCAAGTGTGGATTGTGAGTATTTCCCCATCCCATAGCACCACATAGCCTATCCCATCTTGATACTTTTTCTTTGTCCTACTCTCTAAGTAATTCTATCCATACCCTGATCACTTATTTAAAACTGTTCGAATTCAATGTGCATCCTGTCCTTGATCTCTAAGCGTAGCACCAGTCTTCTACTCATCTCTATCTTGCATAGGTCCTTAGTTATATTTTGAATAATTTAATTAATTTCCACATAAAGAGACACGCAGCGTGAAGGGGGTTAATGTGGCTGCTTAACCTATTTTATAGGCAGTGCTTACTTCTTGATAATCTAGTTTAGGTAAAACTCGTCCTTTTTCTTTCCAAACCGATTTTCTTTTTTTAACTGCTTTATTTTACCAAAACCAAATTTCTTTCCCCTTGAAAATTTCTTCCAATTATTCAGCTATAGTCACTCTTTCACTTCTACATGATCCCTGTGATGGGCATCTATCACCCAGCCTAAAAAACACATTCTGATTCTGTATATTTCACCTGTTTAAAAAAATAAATAACTTTTGACATTTAAAACTGCAAAAAAGTGTAAATTGCAACTTTTCCACCTGTGATTTTGACTACACTATGTTCTCCATTTCAAGTTGCTGTTGAACTGTATGCCTTCTGTGATACCTTACCTTATATTTGCTACTGATATAACATCCCTGATACTGTGATAACACATATGTACATCATTATTTAACCACACATATAATTAATTATTTGTCAAATTCCCAGTGTCATTTTATGCCATTGCAAAGGGTTTCAAAATCTGTCTTTGCCTCCTATTTTGTGAGGAAAGGTCAGATTCTGATTCTTTTTACTGCCTCATATACCTGACTCCCTGTTGCCCCTTTCTATTCAATCAGAGTTTGATTAATTGGGGTTTGAGGGAACATTGCAGAGGGAAACCCTAACTCAGGTGCTATCTACCCGAATAGAAAAAGTGCTCTGATTCATTTGTGCTTTGGCTATGTTCTTGTAGAATGTTACCCGCGTGTATTTCAGTGGTTTTCATTGTCATTATCACCCCATTGGTGATTGCTGCCCAATATAAAAATGGTGTGATTTCCTTTGAAATTAAAATAAATGAATATTGTATTACCACCCACTGGCCTGGTTCAAGGTCCATTGTGATCCGGGGTATATGTAAAGGGGGTGTGAGACGGGTCGGGTATCGGCTCAATTCGAATTCGTAGAAAATAAAGAAAAAGTATTCTCATTGAGCGCTACATCCTAGGGTAAGACCAAGGGTCCTGGTCCGGTGTGTGACGCCTGATAGGAATCCTTCACAGATCTGACACTGAAAAAACAAGAGGAGTGCACGGTTCTGTTAAATCAGTTTGCCCCTCTGTTTTCACTATCACCAGGCTTGACCCCTGGGGCCAGCATGAGATTCTCACTGGTGACTGTCTACTTGTCAAAAGCAGGGGTTATAGAATGTCAGAAAATGTAAGAACCCACATAAAGGAAGAGGTCAAGAAGATGCTTGATCTTGGGGTAGTAGAACCATCTTCAAGTCCATGGGCTAGTCCAGTTGTACTGGTGCCAAAGGCAGGATCCAAGGAGTTGAGATTCTTTGTGGACTATAGAGCTCTGAATATAGTCAACACATCTGATGCCCATTCATTACGTAGGACAGATGAGCTGGTAGACAAACTCAGTTCAGCCAAGTTCTTCAGTGCATTTTACCTAACATCAGGCTATTGGCAAATAGCTCTGACTGACCATGCCAAGGTGAAAACTGCATTTCCAGCCCCAAGAGGCCGCTACGAGTTTAAGGTTAAGCCTTTTGGACTAAAGAATGTACCTGCTACATTCCAAAGGATGGTAAATCATGTTCTGAATGGGATGGAGGACTTCTGCATGGCATACTTGGATGACATTGCAGTGTTCAGCCGTACCTGGAAGGAACATATTGAACACTTAGGATATATATTGCAGGCTTTTGAGCAGGCCAATCTGACCATAAAGGCAAGTAAATGTCAAATTGGTCAGAGTAAAGTGGTCTACCTTGGACATGAGGTGGGAGGAGGTGAAATAAGGCAATTGCCTAGCAAGGTACAAGCTGTACAAGAATGGGCCACCCGACTAGTCTCTCAGGTTACTATAGGAACTTCATAGAGAACTATGGGACCATAGCTTCTCCCTTGTATGTGATCTCCTCACCCAAATTCACCAAGAAGGTCAGGTGGAATGATGAGTGCACTAAGGCATTTGAAGCACTTAAGAATGCCCTTTGTCAAGCTCCTGACTACAACCAATCCTTTATTGTACAAACTGATGCTTCCTATACACGTATAGGTGCAGTTCTGAGTTAGCTGGATGAGAAAGGCAGGGAACACCAAATCTGCTTCATCAGTGGAAAACTGAAGGACCCTGAAAAAAGGTGGACAACCATTAAACGTGAATGTTTTGCCATTGTGTGGTCTTTGCAGAAGTTTAGACCATATTTGTATGGATCTACTTTTTTATTTCAAACAGTCCACCAACCTTTGAGATGGTTAATGCAGATGAAAGGGGAGAATCCTAAATTGTTAAGATGGTCAATCAGCCTACAGGGGTTTGATTTTACCATAGAACACTTGTCAGGGTGTAATCACCAAAATGCTGATGGTCTCTCCAGAAAGTATGACCGACTGGAGAAAGGAGATTCATCCAGGGGTGGATTCAATCCTCCTGTCCCTTAGTTTGGGGGGACGAGTTTTAGGGAGAAATCTCAGAAATGTGCTAATTCCTCGCTACCTTAGAGACCCAGAGCAATGTTGCTGGATTTTGGGGACTTGAATTCTAAACCTGGGGAGAGTGAGACCCTTTTTTCCCACTCTCTCATGTATTTTAATGTGATTTTTATCTCTGTGTTTCATTTGGTTGTGGAGTCTGACAAACTGCGTAGGCATCATCTTTTACATTGTGTCACACAGCACCTTCAGTGCAGTGGCACATTGAAGTCTTTCATATTTCCCAAGGTTTAAATACCTTCTCTTGGATAAACTACTGTTTCCAAGAGCAGTGAAGTGAAATTGACTTTACTTACATTTGTAACTTTCTAGACCCAGCACACACTATCTTACAATAGGGTGCTAGAGGGGTTACTTAGTATCCCCTTTGTCTAGCTTCTCATGTAGCATTTTTATGCTACCCTTTCTTCGATGAGTGGCTGATGGCAGTGGTTTACTTTTAACTATTGTGGTGTGCATTTACAGCGGGCTGCGTTCACAGCTTCAGTAAAGCACCCAAGATGCCATTTTTGTCAAAATGGCCCGGTCTTCTTTTTGTGCCATTTCTTTGTGGAAAGGTCCTTCTTAAGATTTACTCTGTGCGCCAAACCAGGTTTCGTCCCGTTGTTCATTTCTCCTTTGGCAGGATTCACGAGTGAAGCCCGCCTCTGGCTCCATGGTGGGGGCAGGAAGCGAGGGAGGTGCCCGAAACTCCCTGTGCTTAATCTCCTAGGAGACAGGAATGCACTCTTAGGTGATTGGCCCGCTGGCTGTCAGGCAAGGACAGCCACCCAGCTGGGTGACTGACAGCTAGGCTAGAATGAATGGGAGAAACCTGCATAAAAGGCAAGGCTTTTTGACTTGGAAGGCAAATTCAACCATTGGACGAAGGAATCCAAAGAAGAACTTGGAGGAGACTCCTGCTGCAGCTACCGGAGCGTTGGTTTGCCTGGTGAAGCCCAGCTGCTGTGCTGAAGCTCCAAATTCGTATTGACAGAGAAGCCCCACTAGGATGACTTCTCCCTTTGAGTTGGTGGGACCGATCAACTCTAAAGTAAGCCACCTGGACATCTTCTCGGAGCTGGTTTAATTTTCACTGCAGTCGCTGTTGGAACCTAATAACCAGGGAGAGGAACACCAGATTGTGTGTGTTGCTTTTAAGCTGGCCAAGAGCTCCAGGAAGATCCACCGGACTCCCAGGAAGCAGGACTGAACAAGCCTGAGCCACATCTACAGAGTGCTTGACCCTAGATGCAAGGAAAGCCCATCTCGACAGCCAGGAACCGCAGGGTTGCTATTTACATAGACGCAAGGAGCTGAAACACCGAAGTGTCACTTGTTTGAAGATTGCCGGTTGTGATCGGTGACTGTCCCATTGCAGTGGAGGAGTCCCCAGATGTCCCCCTCTTGTCTCCACAACTGAGGCCAAGAAATGGCAGGATCTGCAGAGCTGCACAGGAACAGGAGCCATCTGTTGCACTTTTCTTCAACCTAAAGGTACTGTAGAGTCTAAGAAAGCTTACCTCTTGTTGTTTAACCACACTTGTCCTCGTTGGAGACTTTTCTTGGTTGCATCTGTAAAGTTGCCAACAGCTTCTTTACCTCACAAGCCTAATCAGTTTGTGGCCCTACGATTTCTTCTTATTCTAGAAAGACTTCTGAAATATTGTGCAAGTCTTTTACTTACCTGCCAGAAGTGCTTCAGTTCACCTTGACTTTTGCAAACTTAACATTGGCTGGCCTGGCTCCTTGAATGACTCTTCTCTCCTCTGCGTATTTGTTGTGTCTTCCTTCCAGGAAGGGGTTAACTAACTTTGCGATGGGGGTTACCAAATGTACTTACTTGCTTCAGAATATGTGTGTGGTCTCATGTTTTGTTCTAATAATCTCTTCCTTTGACCTACTCCTTAGTCTGATTATAAATGCAACAGTGCTATATTAATGACCCCAGCACCCTAACTATTGAAGTCATCTGAGGCTGTCAATAGTGTCTGTGAGCCATCCCAAAAGGGTACTTGCTGATTTAGAAGACTAATAGTGTGTATTCTTGAAGTGTACTTTTGTGTTAGTTTATATTGCTGCCTTCTGAAGAAGGATTACCCTAACTGACTGTTAAATAAATTAATAATTGTTTAATCAAGAAGACATGTATGTAGCAGTTTATTTGAATGCATGTCACTGTGAATCTCTGTGTAACTCCCCTACCGCTCACATTGACCCCTCTTGAGATAAGCCTGGCTGCTCAACATGCTACTAACCTGTGTAGTACAGACTTACCAAAGGTTGGGTACTATTGCCAGGAGGTCAGGGTTGTTGTAGTGCACTCAAAGGGCACTGCATACAATCCTCTTAACACAGACAATGCAGCTTTTTTCTGGCCTCAGACAAATGTGCTCATCTTTTAAGTCCTACAACTGCTCTAACTGTGCAGTTCTGAATGGTTTGGAGCCTGGAGCAGTCACCCATTGCTAATGCCAACTAAAACACTACTGAAATAGTCGATTTTCGTACTAATGATGGCTCTGGCTATTGTCTAACAGCTTTCTTCAGTTAGAACCGGGCGTATCTGGGAAAGGAGTCTAATATAACAAGCAGAGATAGAAATTAGGTTATTAAACAGAGCCTGCATGTTTAAAGTGTGATCCAGAATCACTCCCATGGTCTTCACTTTCTGTTGAGTGGTGATTTTACAGCCTGCCAGCTGTATGTGTTGATTTGCTGAGTCTAGATTATGAATTCTGTTTGTAGAGGCCACTTCCATCAGTTCGTTTTTTTTAATTAATGCTAGTCCATTCTGTTTCATCCATGTCTGAATCTGTTTACATGCCTCATTAATCTTTGCAACGTCCTCCGTATGTACTCCAGAGAGGGTAATCAGGCATTGAGTGTTGTCTGCGTAATTAGTAAAACAAATCAATCAGAATAATGGGACAGTGAAAATATTATACTGGAATGGCGAGAGGCAAGCACCCTGTGGGACCACATAAAGTAAACGTTCTTGGTCGGCTTCTGGGTACCCACTGCAGACTCTCACTTGTCTATCATCCAGAAAGGATTTGACACAGCCTGCTGTATCAAAGAAAAGGTGTGCCACCTTCTGCAGTCTGTTAATGAAGAGGGAGTGGTCTACCAAGTCAAAAACGGCTGATAAATTCTGCTGCATTAGTATGACCATTTGCCCTTTATTAATAGATTGGAGCATTGAGAATTGTAGGTACAGTAGTGCTGTCTCCATCCCCTATCCTGTCCTAAACCCAGACTGCCATTTGTTTAAAAAGTCATTATTGACCAGATGTCCAAAGATCTGCTCATATGCCACTTTATCAAGAATGTTGAGCAAGAATGGTGTGTTTGTAATGGGTCTATAATTGGTGGCCAGTAAAGGGTCCATTTATTTTTTTAAGGAGAGGTTGATCCATGCATTTTTAAGTGATATAGGTACGCACTTCTCCTTAAAAGAAAAATTGACAAATTTGGTAATCGTGCCTATGAGCGCCGTGTGGCATTCCTTGATGCTGATTGCTGAACATACACCCCCCGCACAACTGGTTGGTTTTAATTTACTCACAATGTGTGCCCTTTCAGCATAGATTTCCTTTCTCCCTCAAGCTGTAAGTCTGATGTACTAGCGTCACTGCCCAAGGCTCCTTTCCCAGGGATCGCCTCACCTGGATCTTCACTGTGGCTGAGTACCTTCTGCCTCCTTCTCCGGTCCTTTGGAGGTTTCTCTTCTTCCCCTTCCTTCTTTAGAGATCCTTTCCCCTTCTTACGTTCAAAGAGATAGGGGCGGTCTCCTCCCGAGGCCACTTTGACCGTTAATAAAACAAACAGTCAAGTGAACCCTGGGGAGCCCACTCCTTCAAACAGGGAAAAAGCCTGAAAGGCAGAAAAAACCCTGTGTAGCTGCAGATGACGATGGCCGGGTAGATTAGAAGGTTCAGAGGTAGGTGAGGACTTTCTACAATGATCTTGGTTGTAACTCCAAAGGATAGCGGCACTGATGCAGGGCTTTTCTGGATGAAGGAGCCCGGGAAGGAGAGGTAAGGAAGAGTCGCTGAAGAGGACTTCCGCAATACACACGGAATCGGACAAAGAAGGGTAAGCACGGGAATAGTACTACCGGAGAAACAGGTAAGATCAGAGAGAGCCAGAAGTCAGAACGAGAAAGAGCACAAGAGAGAATGAGTGAGTGAGAGCGAGAGAGCGCGAGTGAGTCTGAGTGAGAGAGAGTGAGAGAGAACGAGTGAGCTTCAGTGCGAGAGAGTGAGAGAGCGAGAGAACGGAGATGTAGTGAAAGTAACCCCGAGCGGGTGGGAGCCGACAAGTCGGCCCGGCCGCCGGGGAAGGCAGGTCTGCGGCAGCGCGAAGCAGATAGCAGAAACAGAACTAGACAAAGCCAGAAAATGTAAACAGAATGATATGCAAGGAAGGCAAAGGAAGAGAACCAAGATCCGGCGAGCAGGATAGGGCAGCAGAGGAAATATATAACAGCAAAAGGGGAAATACTGAGACGGGAGGAAATCTGGGAAGGCACTGGTAAGGAACAAAACAAAAGTCAGCAAAAGCGAGTTGCAACGCGACTCGCAGGGGGCGTGGCTTCCATATATGCCCGTAGCAAAAAAAAAGGCTAGACCGCTAACAGACAAGCCGTAGAGTCCTAGTAGCGCCTCCATCTTGCCCATAGCTTCCATGGCCGCATCGGTGTGACAGTGTGCCCTCTCCTTATCCCTTCTCCTCCAGGTTTCCCTGGGTGTAGGCGATGGAACAGTCTAAGTAGACGTGGGGCATGAATGTTACGTCTGGGTTCCCAAGATCGTTCTGCAGCAGAGTACCCTTTCCAGTGGACCAAATACTGTACAGTGCCATGTCTGTAGCGGGAATCCATCAGCCTCTCTACCTCATACTCTTCAGGGTCAGGATCCTCGATCCTTGAAGACGAGAGTCCACGACGACTCATGGGATCGGGATGATAAGTCTTCAGAAGAGAGGTATGAAATACAGGGTGAATCTTCTTCAGACTAGGTGGTAGTCGTAAACGAAAGGCGACAGGGTTCACCTGAGACAAAATAGGAAACGGACCTATGAAACGGGCCGAGAATTTCCCTGGGTGAACCCAACGTGGAAGATATTTGGTTGATAACAACACCTTAGTTCCTACTGTCCACCTGGGATTAGGTGATCTCTTCTTATTGGCGTATTTCTTGTAGCGGATCCTACTAGCCTCCAACTTCTGCACTGCCTCCTTTTGGATGGAACGAAGCTCATGAAGGCGTTGATCAACCGAGGGCACTGTAGTAGGAGTTACCCCAAAAAGAGGTATGTGTCTCGGATGATACCCGTAGGTAAAGAAGAAGGGACTACATCCTGTAGCGGAATGTTGGGTATTGTTGTAGGTGAATTCGGCCAATGCTAGATAAGACTGCCACATGTCCTGTTCCTGATGGCAGAAACAGCAGAGATATTGTTCGAGGGTGGCATTTAAACGTTCTGTTTGGCCGTTGCTCTGGGGATGGTAACCAGAAGATAAAGCTCTCTTTATTCCCAACGAGCTACATAACGCTGACCAAAATCGAGAGGTGAATTGAGTTCCCCTATCAGACACAATGGTCCGGGGCAGGCCATGTAATCTCACCACATCTCTCAGAAATACTTCGGCCGCAGCAGGAGCAGAAGGCAGACCGGGCAAGGGAGAAAAATGTGCCATCTTGCTCAGGGTGTCTACGGTCACCATGATAGCTGTGTACCCCTTAGAGGGGGGAAGATCTACAATAAAATCATTAGAAATATGTTCCCAGGGTTGAGACGGTAGAGGTTCCTGTTGGAGCAGGCCTAAAGGTTGGTGAGTGGTTTGCTTGTTGGCGGCACATACTGGACAACCCGTCACATATGCCCTAATATCCTTTGTCATTGTCGGCCACCAGAAATATCTAGAAGCCAAATGTAGAGTTGCCCCTTGGCCCTTATGCCCAGCCGAAGGAAGGTCGTGGCACCAATACAGGGCTTGAGTTTGAAGTTCCTTAGACGGTAGAAACATTGCGCCCTGATGAAAGTACAACATACCCCTCTTAACCAGGAGTGGTTGGTACTCCGATGACACTTCGGAACGACTGGTAGCAACCTCTACATCAAGCAAGAAGGAGCTAATCATTCCCAGGATTCTCTTGCCCACAAGTATTTCATCCTGGCCCTGATTCTCTTGGTACTCCAGGCTCCGAGAAAGAGCATCCGCTAAGGCATTGTCCTTTCCGGGAAGGTAAGTTATTTCAAAATCGAATTGGGAAAAGAAATAGGCCCAACGAGCATGTCGGGAGTTCCGACACTCCATCTGCTGTAAAACCTTCAAATTTCGGTGGTCAGTACAGCCCAGAAAAGGATGGGCAGCTCCCTGTAATAAATGTCTCCATTCAATGCAGGCCTGGCGGATCGCCAGTAGTTCTTGTTCCAAAACTGAGTAATTCCTTTCACTTGGTGTGAGCGACCTAGAATAATATGCAACCGGATGTTCCATTCCATCCTTGCCAGGCTGCAGGAGGGCGGCTCCAATTGCTCCTCCTGAGGCGTCCGTCTCGACCACAAAGGGGAGAGATTGGTTAGGTTGCACTAGAATGGGAGCAGTCGTGAAGGTCTTCTTGAGTAACTGGAAGGCTTGGTCGGCTTTATAATCCCATTCAAACTTCTGACCCTTCTTAAGAAGACGAGTGATGGGCAATACTATGTCAGAGAAATTAGAGATGAATCGTCTATAAAAGTTGGACAGACCCAGAAACCTCTGTATCTCCTTGGGACTCTTAGGAGTAGGCCATCTAAGGACTGCCCATAGCTTTTTGGGATCCATCTGTACCCCCTCCTTTGAGAGGATGAACCCTAAATATGACACTGAGGCAGCCTCGAAGACGCACTTCTCTGGCTTAACCAGGAGCTGATTATCCCATAACCTTTGGAGGACCTGAGTGACATGCCTTCGATGTTCTGAAAGGGAAGAAGAAAAGACCAGGATATCGTCCAGATAGACCACTACAGAGGCATATAACAAGTCCGAAAAAATCTTATCAACAAAACGCTGGAATACAGCAGGGGCGTTCACCAGACCGAAGGGCATGACTCTATATTCAAAATGTCCCAGAGGAGTCCGAAAGGCGGTCTTCCACTCATCCCCCTTCCTGATTCTCAGCAAGTGCTAGGCTCCCCGGAGATCTAGCTTGGTGAATATTGAAGCTCCTTCAACAGCCTCAAGTACCTCCTTTATAAGGGGCATAGGGTATCTATCTCGAATAGTCAAGCTGTTAAATCCCCGGTAATCTATACACGGCCTGAGTTCTGTGGTGCCCTTCTTGGGAATGAAGAACATTGAGGCCCCTGCTGGAGAACGAGATTCTTGGATCAAGCCATTTTGTAGATTGGCATCTAGATATTCTTTCAGTGCCCTTCTTTCCGGGAGGGACATCGGATACATACGCCCGAAAGGAAGCGATGCTTCAGGCTTCAGATCGATAGCACAGTCCTCTGCTCGATGTGGGGGTAGAGTACGGGGTAGTTTATCTTCAAAAATCTCGGCGTACTGCTGGTAATACGGAGGAATCGTCTGAACAACCGCCGAGGAGGTTGGAATTGTGACTCCCCTCCCCTCAACAGGAGATGCCAGGGGTAGACACGAAGCCGAGCAAAACGGCGACAAAAAGCTGACAGTGTTGGCAGACCAGTCAATCCTGGGATTATGTTTGCGTAACCAAGGTATGCCCAGGATGACAGGGAAGTGAGCAGCTCTAATTACATCAACGGTAATCTGTTCTTGGTGCTGAAACAAAGACATGGTGGCTGGACCGGTCTCCTGGATGATGGGTCCGGATGAGAGAGGAGCTCCGTCTACACCCTCTACTGGCAAAGGACAATCCTTTTGATGTAGGGGAATAGCTTGTTCTTGCGCCCACTGAATATCAATAAAGTTTCCTGCGGTACCGCAGTCCAACATAGCCAAGGTTTCTAATGAAGCGAGTGATTCAAAAATAAGATGAACTGTAAGTTCCATAAGTCTATGGTCCTCTCCCGACACGTCCTGTTGCCTAGAATTGCAGGGATTCTTCAGCTCCGCCCGGTTCCTTTCCCTGCTCAAGACCGGGGAGATGCGTTTCCCGAACGTCTCGGGGGTACCTCAGGGCAACTCCGAAGCAAATGCTTCGAGGATCCGCAGTACATGCACAGACCCTGATCTCTGCGTCTTTTTCGTTCCTCAGGAGTCAACGGACCTCTAGTTGTTCCAATTTGCATAGGCTCTTCTGTCTGTGGTCTGGTAGTGGTATTTGCCGTGGGGTTTCCTATAGACTGATGAAGTCTAAACCTCCTTCTTTCAGACCTTCGCTCGTGCAATCTGTATTCCAACTGCAGAGACATCGTGACCAAATCCTGGAAGGCAGCAGGACGTGCCATCCGAGCAAGCTCGTCCTTGAGTTCATCATGTAAGCCTCGTCGGAAGAGGGTCTGCTGTACAGAATCCGGCCGCCCTGCCTCTGTCGCCAATTTCATAAATGTGGAAGCATAAGTCTGGACATCTTGGTTTCCTTGACGGAGGTCTAGGAGGGCTTCGTAGGAAGAATATTGGACTTCCGGTCTTTCAAACCTGGCACGCATCAATTGAGTGAACAGAGTGTAGTCATTAACAGCAGGATTTGCCTGAGCTATCAGTGGAGTAGCCCAAGCCAAGGCATTACCCACAAGGTTGGAGACCAGAAACCCTACCCTGGCTCTGTCAAGTTCATAAGCTTTAGGTCGAAACGTAAAGTATATCATACAGGCATCCAAAAATTCTTTCAAGAGTTGAGGACTGCCATCATATTTCCCAAAGGAGAATGTCAGTGGTGGTAAATCGCCTCGGAAATCTTCTCGAGCCGCTACCTGTTGACGTAGGTTGATATTCTCTGTTCTGAGGCTCTGAACCTCTGCCTGAAGGCCTTGGATCGCTGTCACCATCTCCTGGTATTGCTCCAAGGAGGCCATAGTAGCTGTTTGGCGTTGCAAACTGTCCCTGCCCAAGGCTCCTTTCCCAGGGATCGCCTCACCTGGATCTTCACAGTGGCTGAGTACCTTCTGCCTCCTTCTCCGGTCCTTTGGAGGTTTCTCTTCTTCCCCTTCCTTCTTTAGAGATCCTTTCCCCTTCTTACGTTCAAAGAGATAGGGGCGGTCTCCTACCGAGGCCACTTTGACCGTTAATAAAACAAACAGTCAAGTGAACCCTGGGGAGCCCGCTCCTTCAAACAGGGAAAAAGCCTGAAAGGCAGAAAAAACCCTGTGTAGCTGCAGATGACGATGGCCGGGTAGATTAGAAGGTCCAGAGGCAGGTGAGGACTTTCTACAATGATCTTGGTTGTAACTCCAAAGGATAGCGGCACTGATGTGGGGCTTTTCTGGATGAAGGAGCCCGGGAAGGAGAGGTAAGGAAGAGTCGCTGAAGAGGACTTCCGCAATACACACGGAAGCGGACAAAGAAGGGTAAGCACGGGAATAGTACTACCAGAGAAACAGGTAAGATCAGAGAGAGCCAGAAGTCAGAACGAGAAAGAGCACAAGAGAGAATGAGTGAGTGAGAGCGAGAGAGCGCGAGTGAGTCTGAGTGAGAGAGAGTGAGAGAGAACGAGTGAGCTTCAGTGCGAGAGAGTGAGAGAGCGAGAGAACGGAGATGTAGTGAAAGTAACCCCGAGCGGGTGGGAGCCGACAAGTCGGCCCGGCCGCCGGGGAAGGCAGGTCTGCGGCAGCGCGAAGCAGATAGCAGAAACAGAACTAGACAAAGCCAGAAAACGTAAACAGAATGATATGCAAGGAAGGCAAAGGAAGAGAACCAAGATCCGGCGAGCAGGATAGGGCAGCAGAGGAAATATATAACAGCAAAAGGGGAAATACTGAGACGGGAGGAAATCTGGGAAGGCACTGGTAAGGAACAAAACAAAAGTCAGCAAAAGCGAGTTGCAACGCGACTCGCAGGGGGCGTGGCTTCCATATATGCCCGTAGCAAAAAAAAAGGCTAGACCGCTAACAGACAAGCCGTAGAGTCCTAGTAGCGCCTCCATCTTGCCCATAGCTTCCATGGCCGCATCGGTGTGACAGTGTGCCCTCTCCTTATCCCTTCTCCTCCAGGTTTCCCTGGGTGTAGGCGATGGAACAGTCTAAGTAGACGTGGGGCATGAATGTTACGTCTGGGTTCCCAAGATCGTTCTGCAGCAGAGTACCCTTTCCAGTGGACCAAATACTGTACAGTGCCATGTCTGTAGCGGGAATCCATCAGCCTCTCTACCTCATACTCTTCAGGGTCAGGATCCTCGATCCTTGAAGAGGAGAGTCCACGACGACTCATGGGATCGGGATGATAAGTCTTCAGAAGAGAGGTATGAAATACAGGGTGAATCTTCTTCAGACTAGGTGGTAGTCGTAAACGAAAGGCGACAGGGTTCACCTGAGACAAAATAGGAAACGGACCTATGAAACGGGCCGAGAATTTCCCTGGGTGAACCCAACGTGGAAGATATTTGGTTGATAACCACACCTTAGTTCCTACTGTCCACCTGGGATTAGGTGATCTCTTCTTATTGGCGTATTTCTTGTAGCGGATCCTACTAGCCTCCAACTTCTGCACTGCCTCCTTTTGGATGGAACGAAGCTCATGAAGGCGTTGATCAACCGAGGGCACTGTAGTAGGAGTTACCCCAAAAAGAGGTATGTGTCTCGGATGATACCCGTAGGTAAAGAAGAAGGGACTACATCCTGTAGCGGAATGTTGGGTATTGTTGTAGGTGAATTCGGCCAATGCTAGATAAGACTGCCACATGTCCTGTTCCTGATGGCAGAAACAGCAGAGATATTGTTCGAGGGTGGCATTTAAACGTTCTGTTTGGCCGTTGCTCTGGGGATGGTAACCAGAAGATAAAGCTCTCTTTATTCCCAACGAGCTACATAACGCTGACCAAAATCGAGAGGTGAATTGAGTCCCCCTATCAGACACAATGGTCCGGGGCAGGCCATGTAATCTCACCACATCTCTCAGAAATACTTCGGCCGCAGCAGGAGCAGAAGGCAGACCGGGCAAGGGAGAAAAATGTGCCATCTTGCTCAGGGTGTCTACGGTCACCATGATAGCTGTGTACCCCTTAGAGGGGGGAAGATCTACAATAAAATCAGTAGAAATATGTTCCCAGGGTTGAGACGGTAGAGGTTCCTGTTGGAGCAGGCCTAAAGGTTGGTGAGTGGTTTGCTTGTTGGCGGCACATACTGGACAACCCGTCACATATGCCCTAATATCCTTTGTCATTGTCGGCCACCAGAAATATCTAGAAGCCAAATGTAGAGTTGCCCCTTGGCCCTTATGCCCAGCCGAAGGAAGGTCGTGGCACCAATACAGGGCTTGAGTTTGAAGTTCCTTAGACGGTAGAAACATTGCGCCCTGATGAAAGTACAACATACCCCTCTTAACCAGGAGTGGTTGGTACTCCGATGACACTTCGGAACGACTGGTAGCAACCTCTACATCAAGCAAGAAGGAGCTAATCATTCCCAGGATTCTCTTGCCCACAAGTATTTCATCCTGGCCCTGATTCTCTTGGTACTCCAGGCTCCGAGAAAGAGCATCCGCTAAGGCATTGTCCTTTCCGGGAAGGTAAGTTATTTCAAAATCGAATTGGGAAAAGAAATAGGCCCAACGAGCATGTCGGGAGTTCCGACACTCCATCTGCTGTAAAACCTTCAAATTTCGGTGGTCAGTACAGCCCAGAAAAGGATGGGCAGCTCCCTGTAATAAATGTCTCCATTCAATGCAGGCCTGGCGGATCGCCAGTAGTTCTTGTTCCAAAACTGAGTAATTCCTTTCACTTGGTGTGAGCGACCTAGAATAATATGCAACCGGATGTTCCATTCCATCCTTGCCAGGCTGCAGGAGGGCGGCTCCAATTGCTCCTCCTGAGGCGTCCGTCTCGACCACAAAGGGGAGAGATTGGTTAGGTTGCACTAGAATGGGAGCAGTCGTGAAGGTCTTCTTGAGTAACTGGAAGGCTTGGTCGGCTTTATAATCCCATTCAAACTTCTGACCCTTCTTAAGAAGACGAGTGATGGGCAATACTATGTCAGAGAAATTAGAGATGAATCGTCTATAAAAGTTGGACAGACCCAGAAACCTCTGTATCTCCTTGGGACTCTTAGGAGTAGGCCATCTAAGGACTGCCCATAGCTTTTTGGGATCCATCTGTACCCCCTCCTTTGAGAGGATGAACCCTAAATATGACACTGAGGCAGCCTCGAAGACGCACTTCTCTGGCTTAACCAGGAGCTGATTATCCCATAACCTTTGGAGGACCTGAGTGACATGCCTTCGATGTTCTGAAAGGGAAGAAGAAAAGACCAGGATATCGTCCAGATAGACCACTACAGAGGCATATAACAAGTCCGAAAAAATCTTATCAACAAAACGCTGGAATACAGCAGGGGCGTTCACCAGACCGAAGGGCATGACTCTATATTCAAAATGTCCCAGAGGAGTCCGAAAGGCGGTCTTCCACTCATCCCCCTTCCTGATTCTCAGCAAGTGCTAGGCTCCCCGGAGATCTAGCTTGGTGAATATTGAAGCTCCTTCAACAGCCTCAAGTACCTCCTTTATAAGGGGCATAGGGTATCTATCTCGAATAGTCAAGCTGTTAAATCCCCGGTAATCTATACACGGCCTGAGTTCTGTGGTGCCCTTCTTGGGAATGAAGAACATTGAGGCCCCTGCTGGAGAACGAGATTCTTGGATCAAGCCATTTTGTAGATTGGCATCTAGATATTCTTTCAGTGCCCTTCTTTCCGGGAGGGACATCGGATACATACGCCCGAAAGGAAGCGATGCTTCAGGCTTCAGATCGATAGCACAGTCCTCTGCTCGATGTGGGGGTAGAGTACGGGGTAGTTTATCTTCAAAAATCTCGGCGTACTGCTGGTAATACGGAGGAATCGTCTGAACAACCGCCGAGGAGGTTGGAATTGTGACTCCCCTCCCCTCAACAGGAGATGCCAGGGGTAGACACGAAGCCGAGCAAAACGGCGACAAAAAGCTGACAGTGTTGGCAGACCAGTCAATCCTGGGATTATGTTTGCGTAACCAAGGTATGCCCAGGATGACAGGGAAGTGAGCAGCTCTAATTACATCAACGGTAATCTGTTCTTGGTGCTGAAACAAAGACATGGTGGCTGGACCGGTCTCCTGGATGATGGGTCCGGATGAGAGAGGAGCTCCGTCTACACCCTCTACTGGCAAAGGACAATCCTTTTGATGTAGGGGAATAGCTTGTTCTTGCGCCCACTGAATATCAATAAAGTTTCCTGCGGTACCGCAGTCCAACATAGCCAAGGTTTCTAATGAAGCGAGTGATTCAAAAATAAGATGAACTGTAAGTTCCATAAGTCTATGGTCCTCTCCCGACACGTCCTGTTGCCTAGAATTGCAGGGATTCTTCAGCTCCGCCCGGTTCCTTTCCCTGCTCAAGACCGGGGAGATGCGTTTCCCGAACGTCTCGGGGGTACCTCAGGGCAACTCCGAAGCAAATGCTTCGAGGATCCGCAGTACATGCACAGACCCTGATCTCTGCGTCTTTTTCGTTCCTCAGGAGTCAACGGACCTCTAGTTGTTCCAATTTGCATAGGCTCTTCTGTCTGTGGTCTGGTAGTGGTATTTGCCGTGGGGTTTCCTATAGACTGATGAAGTCTAAACCTCCTTCTTTCAGACCTTCGCTCGTGCAATCTGTATTCCAACTGCAGAGACATCGTGACCAAATCCTGGAAGGCAGCAGGACGTGCCATCCGAGCAAGCTCGTCCTTGAGTTCATCATGTAAGCCTCGTCGGAAGAGGGTCTGCTGTACAGAATCCGGCCGCCCTGCCTCTGTCGCCAATTTCATAAATGTGGAAGCATAAGTCTGGACATCTTGGTTTCCTTGACGGAGGTCTAGGAGGGCTTCGTAGGAAGAATATTGGACTTCCGGTCTTTCAAACCTGGCACGCATCAATTGAGTGAACAGAGTGTAGTCATTAACAGCAGGATTTGCCTGAGCTATCAGTGGAGTAGCCCAAGCCAAGGCATTACCCACAAGGTTGGAGACCAGAAACCCTACCCTGGCTCTGTCAAGTTCATAAGCTTTAGGTCGAAACGTAAAGTATATCATACAGGCATCCAAAAATTCTTTCAAGAGTTGAGGACTGCCATCATATTTCCCAAAGGAGAATGTCAGTGGTGGTAAATCGCCTCGGAAATCTTCTCGAGCCGCTACCTGTTGACGTAGGTTGATATTCTCTGTTCTGAGGCTCTGAACCTCTGCCTGAAGGTCTTGGATCGCTGTCACCATCTCCTGGTATTGCTCCAAGGAGGCCATAGTAGCTGTTTGGCGTTGCAAACTGTCCCTGCCCAAGGCTCCTTTCCCAGGGATCGCCTCACCTGGATCTTCACAGTGGCTGAGTACCTTCTGCCTCCTTCTCCGGTCCTTTGGAGGTTTCTCTTCTTCCCCTTCCTTCTTTAGAGATCCTTTCCCCTTCTTACGTTCAAAGAGATAGGGGCGGTCTCCTACCGAGGCCACTTTGACCGTTAATAAAACAAACAGTCAAGTGAACCCTGGGGAGCCCGCTCCTTCAAACAGGGAAAAAGCCTGAAAGGCAGAAAAAACCCTGTGTAGCTGCAGATGACGATGGCCGGGTAGATTAGAAGGTCCAGAGGCAGGTGAGGACTTTCTACAATGATCTTGGTTGTAACTCCAAAGGATAGCGGCACTGATGTGGGGCTTTTCTGGATGAAGGAGCCCGGGAAGGAGAGGTAAGGAAGAGTCGCTGAAGAGGACTTCCGCAATACACACGGAAGCGGACAAAGAAGGGTAAGCACGGGAATAGTACTACCAGAGAAACAGGTAAGATCAGAGAGAGCCAGAAGTCAGAACGAGAAAGAGCACAAGAGAGAATGAGTGAGTGAGAGCGAGAGAGCGCGAGTGAGTCTGAGTGAGAGAGAGTGAGAGAGAACGAGTGAGCTTGAGTGCGAGAGAGTGAGAGAGCGAGAGAACGGAGATGTAGTGAAAGTAACCCCGAGCGGGTGGGAGCCGACAAGTCGGAACCCGGCCGCCGGGGAAGGCAGGTCTGCGGCAGCGCGAAGCAGATAGCAGAAACAGAACTAGACAAAGCCGGAAAACGTAAACAGAATGATAGGCAAGGAAGGCAAAGGAAGAGAACCAAGATCCGGCGAGCAGGATAGGGCAGCAGAGGAAATATATAGCAGCAAAAGGGGAAATACTGAGACGGGAGGAAATCTAGGAAGGCACTGGTAAGGAACAAAACAAAAGTCAGCGAAAGCGAGTTGCAACGCGACTCGCAGGGGGCGTGGCTTCCATATATGCCCGTAGCAAAAAAAAAGGCTAGACCGCTAACAGACAAGCCGTAGAGTCCTAATAGCGCCTCCATCTTGCCCATAGCTTTCATGGCCGCATCGGTGTGACAACTAGTTTCAGATATGTGTTTACCATTTTTCATCATGTTTAGTGCTTCTCTTTTAAGGATAATGTTATCTTTGATCTTTCAAAGTTTATCAAACATAGCTTCTTGAATCGTGTAGCACCATGTAGCATCTTTGATTGGCCCCTCCCTCTCTTTCATGTATGGGTTCTCTAATTCTCTTAACATTTTAAATCATTCCTGAGAATCCTGTTCAGCATTGTAAATTCTGCTGTCATACATCAATTTCTTAGCATCTATATTCACACTTTTGTATCATTTTGCAGTTCTAATGGATACCTCCTTGTCTCTGCTGAAATCCATGTTTTACTAAATCTTGAAACATTTACGTTTCTCAGCTTTACATTTTTGTAGTTCTGGTGAAAACCAGGTTTTAACCTTATTACACACTACCTGATGTGTGCTTAACATGACACATTTGTTCACTGCTTTAGAGGTAATTTCTAAATATAGCTTTGCTATTTCTGTTGATGACTTGACTTGACTTGAGCATTTCTATTCTTGAGGCTAAAGGTGCACCCTGGTAATCACAGGTCAGGCTCTGGCGTGGTTAACCTCCTTTCTCTCTGACCACCCATCCCAGGTGGAACTCAGAGCCTTTGGACTATAGCTCTGTCAACCTGTGGTTTCCCCCAGGGATCTAACCTATCCCCCTGGTCCTATCCTCCTAGTTCTTCAACATCTATATGTCTGCCCTGGCACGTGTGATTGCCACTTTCACCTCTAACTTCCAGTGTTACGCGGATGACACACAACTATCTTTCAAGCTACCCTGAGCCGCCTCCTACTCATCGCTCATATCTGACTGTCTGCTAGTCAGTCATGGTGTGCTGAAAACAACCTCTGCCTCAACCACAGAAGGACAGATCGTTCGCATTGGAACCCCTGCTCCGCTTTCCCACTTTCACTCTGGCCGGCCTCCCTTGGCCCTGTGCCGCACTCACCTGTGAGGCAAGAAAACTTGGGAACCTTGTAGACTCCGCTCTCTCATTCTCCTCTCACATTTCAAATATCTCTAAAAATGTCTGACTATCAGCTACACCTCCTCAGAGGTACTCTACCTTTCCTCACTGCCACCCAGCAGCTCACTGTTTCCAGAGCCCTGGTTCTCTGAAGGCTGGACTATTGCAACAGCCTCTTCCTTGACCTCCCTTCTTCTGCCCTGCGCCCTCTGCAACTCATCCAGAACAGAACTGAAAGACTTATCCTTCGCCTCAAGCCCAGGGACGCATCTCTCCAGCACTGAAATCCCTTCACTGATTCCCTTTGGCTGCAAGGATCAAGTTCAAGACCCTCTGCATTGTTCAGAAGGCTTTCTGGGGCCTGGGACCTGCCTACCTGCAATGCTGCCTTCCTAAATACTGTCCCACACAAGCCCTCCGTGCATCCACCTCCAAACTTCTGCGAGTGAGCGGGTTCTCCAAGCAGAGATTTGGAGGGAGATCCTTATCCTCAGCAGGTGCCTCCCTCTGGAATAGTCTCCCTACCACCATGTGTCTTCAGCTTGATCTTCTTAAGTTCCAGAAACTCTTCAAGATCTTCCTCTTCTCCTCTTCCTTCTCTCTCTCCCTACCCTGCTAACCTAGTTATCTGCTCTTTCCCTCTCTCCCTCCTCTTTCTACAGCTGGCTGACTAGCCTCCTGGTGTACCTCAGAGTCTCACAGGTCCCTGGCACCCCCACCAGTCCTCTTTCACACTTGCCTCAGGACTGTACACCCCACCCACACTCACTGCACTTAGAAATAACCCAAGAGAGTGGCTATTTCTGCACTTATCCTCGTCTCCACGGACTGGGTACACTTGGACCTCCCCCTCCCTGTGACCATCTATGCACTTGCACAATCCGTACGCACTGTGCCTGAAGATCATCTGTCTGTTCACCCTCAATTGCACTGGTAAAACTGCAGAATTGTCGTTAGGCCTATCTGCTGTATCTCAAACTGTTACATTTATTTTACACACTTACTCTGCCTGTGCAGACTATTATCATCTCACAATTTCAAGGGCTCTGAGTGACTGTTGTTTTTTCCCCATGTTTCCCACCCTCCTTAAGTGCTTTCAAACACTTGCCTGTGTATAGGCGCTAGATAAATAAACAGTACCATACCATAGCTACCAATAAAAGCTTCCATGGCTTCTGGTGTTAGTTTATGTAGGTTTCTCGATCTATCCCATGTGGTGTTTCTCTGAATGCACCTGATTTTCCTCTGAACTAATAGGTCAAAGACCACGAAGAAATGGTCTGACCATGGGCATGCAGATATAATTGAATTGCTGCATGCAGTGTTGCAAACAGCCACCCAGTCAATGATGTGTCCTTTCTCATGAGTAGCTTTGTTCACTAGCTGGTTGATGCCAAGATCTGCCAAAGATGTTTCTATAGCCAGAGCAATGGCATCTGTGTCGTTCCGTAGCCACAGATTAAAATCCCCCATGAGTATACATATAGCATCTGGTTTCAGCAAGGATAGAAGTGCCGGCACCAAATGGTTGCTAAAGTCTGGCATTAGTATAGTAGGTATGTATATGAGAACCATATTTATGGTGGTATTTGCATCTATGCCTAAATTAATATGCAATGTCTCAGAGCCTTCAGGACTGAGTATAGCAACTTCCAAGACATCAAGAGTTGCTTTATAAGTCATTGCAACACCCCCACTCTTACCATTCTGTCTGTCAGCTCTAAATAAATTATATCCAACTGGGATGGCCGTGGTCAAAGCAGGACCTGCAGCCACGTGCAGCCAGTTTTCAGCTATGGCATACAGGTCTAAATTATGTTCTGAAATGTAGTCTATGACCTAAGTTGCATATTTCAGCAGAGACCTAGTTTTTAGTAGTAGCAATTTTAGTTTTAAATATTTAAAAACAGTATGTATCTATTGTACCTCTAGGGTCCCCCATATCGTTCTGCCTCTGAAGACTATAGTCTGAAGCCACTTTCATTTGGCTGGCACTGTCTGGCAATGTTGTGGTTATTTATGTTTATTCACATCAGTCAGCACAGAATGAGTGTTTTTGCTAGTGAGAGCAGAAGCCAAGCTCTGCGATAGATACATTTGCTGTGAGTATGCCCCTGGGGTATCCTGCAAGGCCAAATACAGAGCGTTAATATGTGCCACTGCTCTCCTATGCTTCAGTGACTCTGTAGGATCAGGGATTTCTCACTACGCTACATAGTTTGTGCTGCGTGAGAACCTGGTGGGGCCATAGCAATAGCCTGGTCCAGTGTAAGAGGTGATGTTTGTAGCATTTACTTTACAACTATGTCATGAGAACGTGTTAACCTAGTGTTGCGAGGCAACGTACAGTTAATCAAACGTTCTCTTGCGCAGGGAATAGAATATAATGGGTGCATGCCTGAATGAGCTAGAAAGTGGAGACGCGGGCGTCACGGACCAGCACAGACGGCTAGCCTCTGACGATCTGGCGCTGACATGCCTGAGTTAGAACAAATAGGACTACAGGAAACTTGGGAAATGTAGTTCAATGCGCTCTAGGAGTGGGCAGCAGGAAGTTTGAATCTAAGCAAAATTAGGTTCAAATAAGTAGGGCCCAGTGAAGCGTCACAGTAAATGATAAACAGACAAAGTCAAAAGATTTAAAGTCAATAACACTATACTACCTAAAAACAATTACTAACACAAATAATGCGGACACAGACTAAAAGGCAGAACTCACTCAATAAAACACACTAAAATAGGTGGCAAAAATGTTTCTAATGGTATTCACGGGGTGAGGTATGGCAGGGTATTTATCACCGGCACAGGCCAGCTTGCCTCTGACGCGCCGACGCTGAAATAATTGAGACAGAAGATATAGGACTACAGGACACTTGGGCCTGCCTGGCCCGCTCGCAGTGTGAATTGTAAAACGAAGTGACACTTCAAAAGTACAACAGTGCCTGGCGTGGCACTATGGTGTCACCGACTTGGCTTGGCTGAGTTGGCTCAGGCTGCAGGGCACTGTCTGCTAGGCTAGCAGGGTCGGCCAAGCACGGGCCTAATCTTTTGTGATGCATGAATTCATCAAAGCAAGGTAAAACATATGTGTGACCTTGCTTTGATAAATGCATCTGTGCCGTGGTGGCACAAGCCAATAGCTGGCTACTGCATTGGGGGAGCTGGCCATAGGCAAACCAAGCAATGTAACTTACGTTATTTAAAGTACTTGTGTAAACCAAAACCGGCCCATGGTGGTGGCTTAAGAAACCGGCCCCCAGGTCCTCCATGAGATTCGGCACGTGGCCGAATGAACGATAGGCCAGTCCAACCCTGTCTGCTGTTCTCTTTCTGTTTGCTTGTATGTTCCATATACTTTATTGGAAAAAAAGCCTTGACATAATGGTTTGCTGCCGACTTTCTCAGCAAGCTAATAAAATGTCTTTGTTAGTGTTATCATGTTATTTTATGGATAATGCCCTGCACATTTCTTTTTTGCTTGATGTTTTTATAGAAATGTCATTAGAGGCACAATGGCAAAATATGTTTCCAATGTTGCAATTTCGTGAAGTGAACATTTACGAATTGTACCCAATTACACTTGTTTCACAGACTTACATCAGCATCTTGCTGAGTCCCAGCAGATGGACCGCAAACTGCTAGGTCTAGCTGCAGACCATTTGGACAATCAACAGTAAATCATGTGGGATGTATCAACCCACTCATCCAAGCCCTGCAACATCACTGTGCATTGCTGGCAGCAGAAACATCAGAATGGCCACTGGAAAGCATGCTGCTCACTCAAAATCATCCAAAAATGCACAGTAAAAATCTGAAAGATAGGCCGCCATCCACTTTTGCCTATCTTAGTGAGCACAGTAGATCACTGCCAAAACCACCAATGAGATATCCACCAAGCAGCCTGAAACCACTTGGGAATAGCAATGCTGATTGCAAAAGAAATAGAGCTAGTTTCAAAAATCTGTTTTTATTTGGTGTCAAATTTGCAAAAATCATGGCTCACAAACCACCTAAAAAGATCCAACCTCCTTGTTGGGTGGTCAACATCATTCTCTCGCAAGAATCTACATGAATATAAGGTCCATAGAAGTGTATCTATATCTGAACAAGGTATACTTTTGAGGATTGCTTGCAGGAAGAAATCTGTCAAAAATGGGTGTAATACCGTTGCTCACCTCTACCAGAATGCCGGCGTTTTAAAACCAGTTTCTTTGTGAAGTTGGACATTGAACCCCAAACTATGCCAAAGAAGAGAATTCCATCAAAATGCCATATAGAGTGCCACACATTGATTAATGTGGAAAAAGACTGGATTTAAAGATATGTTGCTTATTTTTAATGTATAAATGTATTTTTTTTACAAGGAACTATGTTGCAATTGACCAGAAGGTAATCTGATTTAGTTAGAACTTTCGAGAGGCTTTCTTTCCCTGAGAACCCTTCGCACCTCGGGCCTTCCCACCAAAAGGGAGGATGTCGCATTGACATGCTAATCAAGAGGGGAGGAGATTTTCTCTGCAGCCTGGATGAAGGAACAATGGGGGCTTTGGGATGAATAGAAATATACTGATTTGGGTGTAACTGACAACAACTGCTCTGGGAGAGACAGGACATGTGACCCTCTGAGTCAGCCAGCTCTGGGGGCGGAGACAAACCATTGTGGATTCAGATAGCCCAACAAATATATGTTTTATAACATTGCTTATAACCAAGTGTACCGAACTGAAAAAATTTAAAACTTTGAGATGGTTAAAATGAAAATATCACTCACAATTTAAGACTAAGCTGGACGCTGTGTGATGTTCTGAGACAAAACCCTGGAATTTATTAATATTGCACCTGTAGTGTTTTTACTATGAACATAAGAAATTACAGAGAAGTGCTCAGATGGAGTGTGTATGCCTGTGTAAAATTTGGTGCAGAACCAATATTGGGAAACCCACCAAAAGCGTGAATAAGTGGTCATTTCTGAACCCAAGCTCGTAGGAACATGGGACTTGAACAGAGACATGCCTTAATTAATCTGTGATGTGTATATGTATTATGAACAGCTTGTGTATCTGGGAAATATGTTTTTGGGGAAAAGTTGATTTTCTATGTAAAAGCAAAGGGGAGGGATTTCAGTTAAGCCATAAAACACAACATCACTCTGACACATCTGACACACTGCTTCTGTCTCAAATCAGGGAACAGGAAATGATCTGACCTATCAGGATCCTTAGAGGGTTGGGCATAGGGAGGCAGCCTCCCAACCCACTTTGGAAATACATAAATAGGACTGCTGAGACCCAGAGAGACACTCTTTTTCACTTCTCAATTGATTTCTTGCGAAGCACCCAGACAGAAGACTCCAGACTCCAGATAGAACCAAACTCTAGAACCAAACTCTAGAACCCTGAAGCAGAGGCCTAACCCAAAACTGAACTCTTTGCAGCAGGCCTTCAATATCTAGCAACCTGATTCTAACCCCTAAACTTCCAAGGGTCTCTCAAATTCAAACAGCCGGGCTGTGCTGTTGCTATTCTAGCCAAGAACCCTGTGCTAGAACCGAGGTCCAGACCCAGAAAGCAGAGCTGTGTCCAGAACCATCAGATCCAGTCCGAGAGGCCGCGCAGACCAGAGTGCCGTGCTGAAAGCATAACCCAGTGCCTGAAACTGTCCGGTGGCGAGAGACTCCCAGCCAAACCCTTGACCAGATCTTTGACGAGGGCCACTCCATTCCAAAGCCAGAGGAGTGAGTATCTAGTCTAGAACTGTCCAAAACCAATCTCTTAGTTTAAAGTAATCTTACGCCAACCATTTTAACCTGTCCAGAACTGCATTATAGAATCTTGTGTCCATCCTGTTGATTCCAAATCTGTAAAGCCCAATCTGTCATTTGGAAATCTTGACTTATTTCTGAAAATCTACCTTCACAAAAACCTCTGTAACTTTTGAACCGTACGTCCTGGGACCAAAATGTAACTGTCATTTTGAAGCTAAGATCCTAAGCCTACTAACGAACCCAAACCTAAATAGTTTTTCCGTAATCGCGATTCACGCACGCGGAAAAGTTGCAGCGAATTGCAATTTGGCTCAATTTCATTTTCTGTCAAAATAGCTGTTTCTTGCTTTCCACTGCTGAATTTCGGTTTCAATCAGATTATCATTCATTAATCATTGCTAGTGTTGATCTGAACCTATCCAAAGTAACTTCACTTATCCTGAATCTCCTTGAGTGAATGAAAATTATTTTAGCATATTTTCCCTTTCATGATAATCACATTCAAAAGTATTTTTGCCTGTTTTAAAATCATTCCTGTGTCTCTCTATGCTTGCTGGGGAACTGGGATTGAATGGAATTATTGATTGTATTTCTGAAACCTGTGTGCCCTTATTTCTGTCTCCTCATTTTGCATAGGGGGGAGTGAGTAATAACAGGGGAAAAAGTGATAGTATTGTCTTTTGATTGAATTCATATCAAGTTTTATTTCTGTGCTGCATTCTTTCCTATTATTGCATTTCCTTGAATCCACATAAAGTATTTTCTGCTACAGTATCCTTCCTATTCCTACTCCTAGGTGATTAAAGAGATTGTTAATTGTGTAATATTACCCATTGTTGATTATGGTCCATATTCATAAGTGTGCTATTCAGATATGATTTTATTCATAAAAGTTTGATATATCTATATTGTTCAATTCTTCAAATAAACCTTTTAATTTGCAAAACAAACCGACTTCTTGGCTCAGTGAGGTCAGGGGGATTCAAAGAGAGGGGCGCCATATAAGGGTTCATCATCCAGATTTATAGAACTTTGACATAAAAATATATAAGTAAGGGCTTCCAATGGGCATCCCATCCTAAGCATTGAGCTGGATTGAAGTCACTTACAATCAAAAGGAATAGGGTGTGCCCCAAGAGTAGAAGGAGTACAAGGAGCATTGTAAACAATTGCACCTTCTGTCACTGCAGGCCACTAAAGAGGGTTGTGTAAGAACTTGTTGGTGGTTCCCAAAAAACTAGCAAACCCAAAACAGTGCAGATTGAAATAACCAATGACAATTCCCATTTCAATGGGTTTTTACACTGTGGGAATACTACACAACAAAGAAAGGACTAGATCCTTGGTAGTGCAAACACAGCCTGGCCTTCAAGCCTAGAAGAAGTCAAGAAGTGTTAATTTAGAGACATCCTTTGTGGCCAAGGAAAACTGAGACTATCATATGCAATTCTTGGATGAAATTCTGGACAACAGTATTCTTCAACCGACGAGTGTCTTTGTTGATGGCAAACAACTTGGGCAAGGTGTCATCAGCCTGTAAAGGTTATCTTACTGTGGAGTGCACTGAGGTGGCACAAGGGCTTCCAAAAACATGTAGCAAAATGCAAAGTGTGCCAGCCATGCACCCACCTGAAACAAATTCATTCCCTAAGAACCCCAAACCCATTTTGGTTGGTTTAGGCTTCCTAATTATGATCAGTCACTCCTGCATATCTCTTTTTGAAATACTAGCTTCTGCATTTTATTCACTATAGCAATGCCTCATTGTTTGGGCACACTTACATGGGGAGAAACACTTTTGTCATTATTGTATTTTTCCACTCCGACATGTCTGTCAGTATGTCCCTTTATTAATGGGCGTTTTGTTATTTTCATCACGGGTGTTGCCACTTACATTTCCCGGCATGAAGCTCTTTAAACGAGCCACACACAATCAGATAATTTACGTATGCTTAAACATCCCCATTCGGGGGACAGATTATCAAAGATTTGGCCTTGTGCAAAAAAACATAGCAAAATAATTTAGCACCAATTTTGCTGCTTTGTTAACTGAGAATGGTGCAAAAAGGTTAATCTGAAATCGGTATTATCTAAAAAGTTTTTACCTGAGGAAAATTGGAGCAGGCTGTTTTATTTACTATATGTGCTGCGTTACATGAAAAGAAAGGCTGTCGAGAACTTTTGTTGTCTGTTATGCATCAAACAAAGTACAAAAAAAACAGCTGGATACATTTGTGCTCACGTGCAAATATTTTAAAAAATATGGATTGTGACATCATCTGTTTGCTCCATTTTGTATTATCAAAGCATTTGCTCACTTTTTAGCACCAGTGCACATTTTTGATAATCTGGTCCCAGAAGGGGACTTTTCTGTGATTGCTTCTAGTTTACTTGCGTCCCACGTTCAGTGATTATCTGAGGCCACAGCCCGTGCAGTCTCTCTTTATACATATGATGATAACCTGTGGCTATACTAAGAGTATCGTGGCGAGGGCCATCTCCTGACTATTTTAAATACAGGACTAATATTCCTCATCGATTCAATAGCCCTTTTCACCTTTGTGCCATAATCAGGTGCATTTTTTCCACTTTCCAGGTGTGATGTGTCTGCCTTTACCTTTATAAGCTTAGAATGCTTTTTTATAAATAATGCACTGGTTAATTTCAGATTCCAGATCCTTTGGTGGTGCCACAGAAAGTATTCTTCTTTGACTTGGGCACGGTTGTTGAGGTTTACACTCTAATGGTTTTTAATGGGCACTCCTTATTAAATAGAGTGTTTCCACTGTACTGTTTTCAATACAGGTCGAATAATTCATCGCCATGCATAAAAAGATCCAAATATTGTTGGTATGTAAAAGAAACTATTGGTAAGTTTTGAGGCAGCACAATTATGCCATATAATTAGTGATGAGGCTTAAATCTTACTTTATATAATTTGTTGTTCTAGTGTATCTATCTCCCCCTTAGAAAGATATGCTTATCCAGAATGTTAGTCGAAACCGGTCGCTGAGTGTGAATGAAATATGATTAAGGTGCCTCAAACACTCCAAAAAATACATTTATGTTGAAGTCAATTTGGCAAAAAAGGATCAACTGTTTAATTCTTTTTGCATACAATGTCATGGCCTTCTGTCGGCCATATAAATTTAGATATAAATCTTGTTTTTTTACCCTTGCTCTTTTAGCCTTTTCAGTGTATGATTATGCACATTATTGTTTTGACTAGTGTTGGATGTATTTCTATCAGATGTTTAAAGGCACGTCTATCAAATTATGTATTTGTAAATAATGTACAACTCTGATTTATTGCATTATTCTACTTTATACTAATATCTGCTTTCTTTTTTGCTGTTTTGGAATCAATTTTGTGACTATTGATCGGTCTATGAATTTAAATACTGCATTGAATGATAGTGAATTTGTTCCACAGATATAATGTTTCTACATAGAACTGGTTTATCCTATACATATTGTGGGTTAAGGTAAACCTGATTTTCAGTTTTCATGTAAAAACAAAACATGTCACAGCTACAAAACATGTCCAGACTTGCTCCACCAATGTAGGCTAGTATGACCAATCAAGAACACTTATGTTGGTTTTACCCTTTATGTCAGTAGAAAATGACACATCACTGTAAAACCACCTGTCCATGGTGTTTGTTTTCAGCAATGTAGGCTAGTATTGCCACATGACAATACTCATCATGTTGGCTTTGCCCTTACTGCCAGTAGAACATGCCATGCCACAGTAAGAAAACACTTCTTAGCTAGTTACTCACATGTCATCCCCATTTAAGAACAGAGACCTCTTTATCGGAGGGCAAAATGGGCACTTGGAGGGGGTCCTCACAAGGCTGGCGGATCGAAAGAAGTCCGTTTCCATTGTTCACCAAACATAAATCGCACGTCAGGATATTTTATGGCATGCTGCGAGGATAAGCCTATTGCCTGTTTGCTGTTGACAAGCACATTTCTGTTTCTGCTTAATTTATCCTAAAAGATTTCTGTGCAGTCACTATGGCACAACTCCTGTTGCGTTCTCACCTTTCTGTGTGGCTCATATTTACCCTGTGCAATAGCCATAGTTGAAATGCATATTGATATATTTGAGTGCTGCAATTGTTCAGAGTCTTAAGAGTCTTGCAAAGATTTGTGTTTATATGCAAGATTACAAAACAAAATTCCAGTAAGGTTTACTCAGCCTTTCCTATGTCTGAAATTAACAAACTTGCATGTATATGTACTTTGTTTTGTAGCACATCAGGTGCTATTATCAGCAATGTTAACTGCACCAGGTAGTAATTGCTCTAAAAACAAACAGAACATCCGTATTGCGAAGGTCAGGTAATCAGTTCCTGTAGACAGGTGCTTGTAAAACCTAGGAAGCCACCTCAAATGATGAACATAAAGTGCTAGTCTTGAGAGGTGACAACGTAACCTAATTCAAGACTGTGGAACCAAAGCATACATTCTCGTATTCAGTTTGATCCTGAACAAATCATCTAATATCACTGACAGTACTGTGCTGGCTTCTGTGACAAGGTTTGCCTTCTCACATGCTGATGGCATTGTTTAGCGCTGCATCTGATTTTTCTTTTTATACAAACCATTTGAGTGGAAGGGGCTTTTGACAGACTAAAACAGACCAGACATCGCAGGCCTCTGGCAAGCATATTTTGAGGTCTGCTCATTTGACACAGAAAACGTTTTTTTTTTCGTTTTTGTACAATTCAGATGTTTATCGGCATGTTTATAAAAAAACAATTTCACAAGTCTATGTTTGAGCATATGTTAAGTTTTAAAACACAAAAGAGAAACTGAGATAACAATCTTTTAAGATCACATTGGTTATAATGCTGGATGATTGATGCTTGATGATGGAAAGAATGAAGCTATGCTCATTTCCATGTTGCATAATATGCTTATATAACATTTTGTTGATCAAAATGATCATTTTGGGTTATGCAATTAGTGTACTTTCCAAATAGGTTCAATAAAATTTGATTATTTTAGTTAATTGTTCAAAAAGGAAAATAAAGTGGTGAAGTCCAGAAATTGCAGAGTGGGACCAACTCCCAGCGTCACCTCTTAATGAATGTGTGATCCTCATCTGATTTGATCTTATATTGCCTAACCTGTAAAAATTACCAGTCCCTGAAATTTTCAAAACTGTCACCCTTCGAGTGTTTTCATTCTCAGGGCATGATCTTGAAAAAAGCCTCACTCGTGGTTTCCCTGACTATAGTGTTGCTTCCTCAATAATAATAGTGAACATCGATATATTGCACACCACAGCTTCTTGTTTCTTTGCTCACTAATGGCAACACTACTTGAAAACCATATCCCACTTATAATCTTAGTCGGTCTCGATGTGGACACATTCCTGGCAATTTCTAATCTTCATACACTATGTATGTTGTGGTATGTGTAACTTTCTCCTTGATTCCAATTGCTCGCCTGTATCCATGCTTGAGCTCTTTTGGATTCTGTGAGGCTGCTAATCTGAGAAGTCTGTCTTTTCAGGATTATGTGCACCTTTGTCATACAATATGTATCCTGCATTTATACTATGACTGGTATACCTTGTTCGTGGCTGCTATTGATGGAAAGTGTCCTGTAGCCATGCTGGAGCAACAGTACTTGGAATATTAATGTTGCACTTGAAATGCTACTTGTTTATTATTCTTATTACGGTAAGAATGTTGAGGGTAATGGGACTGAAAGGGAGTATCAAGCTGTGGGTGGTGATCACAATGAGGGGGGCATGACAAGATATTTGGATTCCTTTGGGTCAGTGGAGGGGGACACGCAAGCATGTCTGTGCTACAGGCCCGAAAGGTGCTTAAGATGGCCTTGTGTAACAATGTGAGTGTTGGTTTTTCCCCTAATGCTAGTGTACAATGAGATAATGAGATGCCACCATACGAAAACATGTCTTCGAGGGCTGCACATATCTGCCCCTATTTAAGAACATACATCATGTTGGCTTTGGCCTTGGTGCAAGTGCCACAGTAAGAAAACATGTGCTCGTTACCCACCTTTACCATCCATGTGTTTGAACACTCCTGTTGTTGGCATTGACCTTAATGCTAGTACGAGATGGCATGGCTGTGGAAAACACCTGTTCCCAATGGTTGCAATAATGTAAGACAGTGTGATCATGTGAGCACACATATCATGTTTGCCCTTAACGGCAGGAAAAAAGGACAAGCCACAGAAAGACAATGGGGGGGGTCATTACGAGTTTGGAGGCAGATATGGTGCAAATAGCACCATGGCTGTCTCCAAACCCGTTTCCGGGTTCGGGTTCACTGAATGGGGACTTACTGGGTCATTCCAACCTTGGAGGGCCCGGTAAGTCCCCATTCAGAAAACCATTCCCCATTCCCATTCGAGCAACCAAAGGGGAAGGAGCTAATAATGGGCCTGCAAATTGCAGGCCCGCTATTAGCTCCATGGTCCCTTAAAGGGTTCCGCTAAAACAGGCTGGTGAAACCAGCTGGTCCTTTTGGGACCCGCTAAGGGACCTTGTAATAGGGCGGTAGGGGGTTAATGGCAACTGCTTCCTTACCGGTGGCGTTAACCCCCTACCGCCAGGGTCGTAATGACCCCCAATATTTCTTAGCTGGCAGCTCCACAATGTAAGACACTCATCGTATTTTATCTTTGCCCGATAGCCAGTAAGAAAAATGAATATACATGTCTAGATGTATGCTACCCTTCAAACAGCAACAGTCAATAGTTTATCCCATAATGCATCCTGCTATGAAACCAGGTGTGGGAGTCTGCCATGGCATTGACATATTCTAAGAACTGGGGTAGAAATCAGACACTCTGCTGGCTCTTCACTCATCTCAAAGGTATGTGGAAATGTACATACATTTGGAGCTTGGAAATGCCCTTGTACTGATTAAAACGTTCAGCTCAGTTCCCTGTTATATATAAATGGCGGTCAGAGAAGCACCACTTAGGTCTGATCTGTGGATGAGTAATCAGAGTATACTGCCTACTATGTAACGGATAGTGCTGTAGTGTATTTTCGGAGTGTTGTTGAATCTCTCTGTGCCACTAGCTATTACATTGTAAGCCGTGGGGTGGCTGCTGGCAAGCCTCAATGCCTTGACCAGTACACCACTAAACTCCAATGACTAAAGATTGATATGGTACTCCACAACCATTAAAGACATCTTTAAGACAATTGATTTACCAATATACATGTGATTGCTAGTATACGTGCTGCCATTACTGCACATTTCATGGCAAGGGCCAAGCACTCCGTCTATATATTTTCCGAAACAAAATGAAATAAATAAACAGCAGAAGTGCAAGCTGAAAAAGGAGATCAGAAAGTAGAGAGTCATTGAGCGGAGAGGGGAGACTCATGTAGACACAGAAACATATACCTGAAGCCTTGGACAATATCTTCCAGTAATATGACAAGGAAATGGGGAAGAGGGTCATTATCCTGTACAATGACTTACATACTGAGACACTGAGAAGCTTGTGGATGCAATCAAGGAACTCATTCCTAGAGTGACAAAGGATGGGCACTACAGAACTCCTGCTGTCACTCAATGTAGCAAACACGAGTAAATGTACGTCTTCTGCAGCTTTTGTCTGTGCGTAAGAAAGAGAGAAACAAACAAACAAACAAAAAAGAAAGAGAGAAACAAAAAAGAAGGAAAGAACGAAACAAAGAAGGAAAGTAAGAAAGAAACAGGGATTATGCGACATGATAAATAAAAGGAAATCGGAAACGAGAACGGAAGAAAGAAGGTTGGAAGGGAAGATGTGAAGGGAAGATGGGAAGAATGAAAAAAGTAAAGCAATAAGCAATAAATATGAATAAGTAAAAAGAGGTTAAGCAAATAGGCATATAGCAAGGCAATGAACAAAGGCAAGTGACATATAGAAATCTAACCATCGAAAAAACCTATTGAGACAATAAACATAATCCCTGTAAAGAAACAGATAATTTTCATATGAATTCTGCATTTAACCACTAAAGATACCGTGGACAACGCTGGACAACTACCTTTTCAGTCATTGTGGGCTATTTATTTCCCAAAATTCTAAAAAAGTGGAGTTTCAGCAAAGGAGGAATTTGAATCATATCATGTTAGATTTCCTTGATTGCAGAGTATGATGCCATGTTATTTCCTGCATGGGTGTAACATTGACTCATTCAATCAGGATACTGCATTTTCCCACTGCCATTTTATAGTACATTAAGGAGAATATTATTTTCCTCTCAGCGTGACTGCCGGCCGAGCTGCTTCCCAGATAAGCAGCTATTCTTTAAATAGAAGAGATTACATGAGGAATTTAATCTGATGGAACTTTCAAGAGGAAGAAATACCCATAGCTTTATTGTGTAATCATTAGACTCTGCCTGGATTCATGCTGTGGTGAATTCCAGGTTTCTACCCATTTTAAGAACTTAGAGGCCGTGTGCAACACAGCAAACTAGAGTTAAATTCAAACAAGCCAGCATTTTATTAAAATCGTGTCTGGCAGCTCAAGATAAATGATCAAAGGACATTTCAAACTACAAATCCCAAATGACTCTTTAACAAATCATAACGTTGGTCGAGCAGGCAGAGCGGTGTTGCAAGTGTTGCAGACCCTATGATTTGACAAACGTCTAGGTACTTATCCTAGAGCGGCAATTAACAGGAAGAGGATGGGGATCATACAAATGGATCATTGATACCAGGCAGAGCCTCAGGTCTGTTGGTAGAAAAATTAACAAATGATCTGTGAAAGAACTGCAAGGACACAGAAAAGATCCACTTGTACTTAAACTATCGCTGGAACACAGCTGCATATTCTGCCCAATGCATCTGTGAATTCTGCCTTCACAGAACCTGCACCGCTCCTCAGCTTCACCAGCGCAGCTTCACAGAACCTGCACAGTGCCTCAGCTACAACAGTGCAGCTCTGCTAGAAACGACCCTCTCCTCCAGTAGGCCTTCTGAAGACCAGCTAACCTGCATGCCTTCTTCACCTGCACAGAGGCGTTGCTGCTACATAGAAAAGATGAACTACCACTGCTGACTCCTGCTCTTGCATGGTCTTGTACTGCTAAAAGGGTCTTCTGAATTAACTTTCCTCTGCAGTGCCATTTGTATTATTCAGAACTGAGGCGCTATCTAGAACATCGGGACTGGTAGCCGGCTCAGCCCTGAGAAGTGAACCCAGATCCTTTAGAGCCCAGGGATACTAACAGGTCTACTTGGCAACCAAAGGCACTTTATAGTTTCAACATAGAATGTGACCCTAACTGGGAGGGTTGCGATTGCAACTCCTGACCTTCACATCATAGTTATACCTGAATGCTACTTACCTATTATCTGCAAAGCTGGTAATTACCTTCACAAAAAGATAGAGTAGTACTAATAGTATTCCTGTGTGGACAATCTTTTATTCAATGATATATAACTTGTTATGTTGTTTCTGGCAACCATGTTGCTCCCCTCATTAGAGCTGGCTTTCACTGCAGAGATATCACTACAACTAAGTGATCAGGGATTCAGGAAGTGTTTTAGCCTAGCTGTAGGTCAGTGATGATCACTCCATTAATATAGGACTGAGAGGAATTTTCCGAACATATGGAGCAGCTACGGGGCCAAGAACCAGAAACCAGACAATACTGCAAACATAACTTCACAAATGCTTGTCAGTGGCTGATATCTACATTGACTAATGCGGCAGACGTACCCGGATCAGGATTCTCATCTATAGAGACCCCAGAAGTAAACTCTGATAATAAAAATGGAAATTCAGATTTGTCTGAATAAGATCGAGAAAAACATAGATGGCTAATAGTACTATGTATGTTTAGTTTCAGAGTGCTGACTAAAATCATTGACACACCGGTTACGAAGAAGAAAACACCTCCACAACAAAATAACTGCTACAATATCTATCCCTGGCTACAACATAGATACACCAGAATAAGGTATGCTTTAAATTCCAGGTTCCAATTAGAAGTCAACAGAGGGTGGCTACTCTGAGTTAACGGAAGACTGAGTTCCCTTTTTACTTCAATTTCAGGTCGTCATTATTGCATAAAAGCGATTTCGACCCCAGTTGAGGGGTGCAAATCCAGGCCCATCCTCCAACTGGGCCATTTCACTTTCTTCACAGGGAAGATATCCGTATTGCATGGGGACACAGAAGGTTGGATTATGCCTTTCTTTAACAGTGCTGTAACGGTCTCATAAATCCCTATGTCTGCTTCCTTAGATATGGGGTACTGCTTACCCTGTGGTAATTTCGCCCTGAGTTTCAATTTTATCCTCACTACTCAAACACACTTTAGCATCCCACATCATGAGGGTTGCTGTTACACAAATGCTCTGGCACTTTTCCCAAATCCTCCTTTCAAAATGGCGATGTATTTTTAACAATGAGCATGTTCTGTGGTACTTCTGTCTCTATTTGGCAAGGGACCCCAATTTCAAAGACCATCCCTCTTGTGTCTTCATTGTCTTCAAACAATTGCTCATCAGACACATCCGTTAGCAACAAAGTTGGATCGATGCACATAACTCTGTGCCATTCTCCACCTTCCTCATCTGTGCCTGGAGAAACACCCTTTTCTTCTTGTTCACTACAGCCTCTAAGAGAATTGTATCAATGGAACCAGGAGTTACACCTTGCGGCACATCAGGCCAAAATAAGAACTGAAATGTACCCACCAAGCCTGATTTTTTAACACTGGGACCCAACTCAACAAAAATATCATCCCATAAAGAAACAAGATAAAATGCATGGGACCCCCTCTAATTGCACTGTCACTACAATAAGTCTGAAAATACATGGCTTGGTTTACCGGATACAACTCTGCAGTTGTGCCTACTCTACCTTTCTCCATGAAAGCAATCAACATCTGAAACTTGCTCAGTATGTTCCCAAAGGGTGTGCTTGGGTGTCCGCACAATACAACTAAGTGGCTGACACATTTTGATTACCCACCTTGATATGAAGATATTCAGTATAAGGAACTGACAAGATAGGACCAGAGAATCCCTATGTGTCCATCGTTTTGCCTGACAAGGAGAAATCACCTTCTTTGATGCAAGATTTTGTAACCCCTGTGTCAACCATAAATGATAAAGTCTGATCACCTACCTGCACACCTATTGAAGACGAGTCCCTGTACGCACACACCAGAGAAAATACAACTCGCGAGGGAAGAAAGGCCCAAATCAATCTTGTAAGGATAACAAGTCTTAATCTCGCACACACATGAGAAAAGAACTCTGCTGCTAAGAATGTTCTGCAAAAAAGGGTTCAAGCAGAGGCTTTTAGAGACACATTGTCATGCTGATGCAATACATACAGTAAAATCCTGCGCGGCTGGTAGGTGGGTGCCCATATAGGATCCGCCTGCCCCATGAGGGAGGTTAGGTCATTGGTTCCAGCCCAGTCAGTCCGTGTTCCATCATGTGGGTGCCGCTGAGATCATATTCCTCTCACTGATCAAGGTCAAAGAACAGATTGACTACACTCCTAACACAATGCTACTTTATCATTATACTGTGCACCTTGCAGGCTTTAAGACTGGCACAAAGGAGGTTCTGGGGGACTCTAACCTCCACACACATATTTCACTCCCTTCCTAGCGCACCATGGCTCCAAGGTCTGCACCCTTGTTTTGAACTATCATTTATCACTCCCAGCACCTCGCTATACAAATCATATGATTGTAGTTTGTGCAATGTCCGTTCTCTTTGAACATTTCAGGACTCGTTACTTTGGGGTTGGTGGTCAAAGGGCACCTGGTGCCATGGAATTTAGGGACCTGGATGTTTAGTCAGATATATGGGCTATAACTCGTGGTCACCTGAGGATGGGCCGGGTCATGCTTTGGCCCTTGTGAGATAACATGCATACGAGGCGCCGGTCTATGATCGCGGCCTTGTAGGGCACATTGCTTTTGGATAGAAAAACATCTTTGCAAAACTGTTAGAACAATGAATGAGCTTTATGGTGGTTGGGGTTGTGGGTTGTCCTCGCAGGAGCTCAGGAATGGCTGAAGGTTTCCCTTGTCTTGCAATTAGGGCCTCGTGCATGAATGACACATTTGCTGCGCATGCTTTGTCTACAAACAATGGTTACTAACATCTACACAGAATTCACTAACATCTATACAAAATGGCAGTCCAGTTTGCGCCTTGGGCTACACTATGTGGGTTGATTATACTGGGGTGCGGTCATAGCACTGCCCCCCTTAGCCTTGCCCCTTCATAGTGTTTTGAATGTCACTCACCTTAATCTAAGTGCTTAGGGTGTTGGGACGGTGCCACCCCCTTCCCAACACTATCCAGGAAAAGGACAGACCCCTTCTTTCTCTCTAATTATCAATCCTTCCTAGTGTCTTCTGACTACTGGCCTCACTCTTTCTCCTTCACCGTTAAGCTATCTGCTAACCTAGCAGTAAGGGGGATTATTTCCTTCCAACTCTCAGTTTTCAACCTCTCTGTAGCACTTACTGTTGAAGGAATTATCCTTCCATTTTCCTCAAAATCCCAGTTCTTAGAAATCATGACTGATGGAGGCCTTACCTGTGTCCGGCTTACAAACACTGGACTAGCCGCTGGGGAAAATGGTGGTATGAACGCAGGGTCTGTGTAACCATCTGTGGGTGATAAAGGATAGCACCCATATGGAGGCAGTGCAAAAGGAATTCGTGTACCCTCTTTTTTCAGCATTCGCCCCCACAATTGCAACATTATGGCCCTTCCCGCATTTTCCACACATCCTGCATAATTCCAAGATGTTTAACCACTTCTCTAACTTTGCGCCCCTGTGCTTTATAGTTAAAAAGGTATGCAGGTTCTCCAATATCCCTGTCTCATACGTTCCCTTAAGTGGCCAAGAATGTATCCTTTTCCCCTTACTCTCCCGCAACCATTCTCTCTAATACTTTAAAATGTTCGCCTTATAGCTGGGTAACACATGGCACACATGGTTCAACAGAGTCCCCATACTCCAAACCAAGCTATCAAAAAATAGCTTCACCAAAAATCTGACACTGCACCGAACCCACAACATAAAAAAGAATGATCTTATTACATAAAACTCCCATACTCAATTCCTTAGTTGTACTTAGCACTCATTCACAGTACTAGTCTATATCACAATTACCCAACCCAGCTACTTATTCAATTCTACTTCTCACTTTAACACAAAAGACAGCATCTCATAAAACACACTTGCTGGCCAATATTTCCGAGATATCCCCACAACTCGTGCATAGGAGGACGCAATGCTTTCCACTACAGCACCGCTGCTCTTGCATCTCTCTCTTTTGCTACTACAACTTCTCTACTGCAAGATCATCTTTTCCTGACTACTGGAAATTTCCCCTTCACTACTTCGACTAACCAAGAAGACCGAAGCGAGTTGCCCACCCTCACAGATAATGCAAGGGAATGTCAACAGCCTAGTTCAGAAAGGTATCTACGGTTGGATTTACCATAAGATCCCACCCCACCCTTAGGTGAGGGTTCCAGCCAACCAGACAAGAAAGCTAAAGGGTATCAGGACAAATCTCACACTGGCCGTGTGAGGTAAGATACCACCTCACACATCTAAAATAAACTAGATAATAATATATATACAAGGGACTCATAACACATAGTTCAATCCCTTCATCAAAACATCCACTTTTCCAATCTCTGCAACCTCAACCAATTGTATACCTATACTCCATGTATACCCTTATCAAAACCCCTTAAATCAAAGAAACAACACCTTTTCACCCCTATTTCACCCTACTTTACACACCAAATGTGCACTTACATGAACCCGAGACATTCTGATGTGTTGCTCTGTCAAGTTGTCCTTCACAGCTAGGCCACGGCACCACATCTCTTGGGAGCAGATGGAACTTTAACCAATATGGCATCTGTAGACCTCTTTTTCAGCGTGCACAGAAGACTGGTCCCCAAAGTCACAACAAACCACATCAGTTCACAACTTTTATACAGTTATGCAACAGTTAACACACTCTCAAATACTATATTGCAATCTACCCCCAAACATGATTGAAAGAGTACCTTGTTCAAAGAAATCCCATCTTTTCCCAATTCCTACAATATCATTGGCCAGTTTGTTTTATTTTTTTTATTATTATGTATTTATTTGCATTAAAATTGAAATTCATTAGCAAAAACAAAAACAACTCATTTATCATAAAACAAAAAAGAAAAGAATGATAATAATAATGATGATTATCCTGAATTGATGCTAAAATCAAAATCAAAATCAGACATCTTTAACGAAACCTGTCTCAGGATGAACGTCTGCATGGAAACGAACAACAGCAATTACATTTTTTGTTTTTAAACCCTGCATTAACAATCTCCACCAAATGGAAGAGTCTGAAATTGCATAGTCTGAAAAGAGATCTCTAAAGTACTTTGAACGTGGATCTCTTAAGGCTGGACACGCTGTGATAACATGAAACAAAGATTCAGTCTCAGACATGTCCTTACAATACTGGCAATATTTTTCTGATGACAGACCCCATATTGCTAAGATCTCATTTGTTAAATACAGGTTTAGACGGGCTCTCATATATTGATCTCCGATTTTTTTGTCCAGAAATTGTTTCAGATATTTGCAGACAGTGTTTCGCTTGTGGCCTTTGTGGCCTTCTGCTGGTAGCTGGGCTACAGAATGTAGTTGTTTGCTAGGTCCAGAGTTTGAATCCAGTCGGGATTTTTTAGTTTTTCTTTTACTCAAGTTGGATTAGTCACCAGTTGCTCCAGAGAACGTCCTATTTCCTTCAGGCAAGTCGTCATTTTCAGCTGCCAGACCCTCAAAGATTGATTGCAGTCCAACATCATTTCATCATAGACCATTCCCAGGGTTGACACTCTCGGGGTAGAGCAGCATGTTACAAAGTGAGCTAGTCTGTTCCAATCAACTATACACTTCAAAGATGTAAGGCCCAATCCTCTTCGAAGAATAGCCATCAGGGTAGATTGTGGGACATCCAAGACCCTCTTCCAAAAAACACCTTCAAGGCAGGTCCAAAGGGGCTCCAGGATGTTAAACATTGCTCCAGCCCCGTAAGTCACCACCAATGTAACATTGGATTTACAAAAATGTAGGACTGGGAAACGCCCAAACCTTCCATTTAAAACACACGTTTGGCTGATCAAAGCTTTCATCATTCCCAGTAGATGAGATGACATTGGAGCTTATGATCTTGAGTTGCTCAGCCAAACAACCAAGTACTTAAAAGATTGGACTTTTTCAATCTTCTCGCCGACTATGTACCAGGAAAAACAATTTAACTCAATAGTCATCTTCTGATCATATTCAAAATATACCTCTTCTTACCATTCATTTAGTAGGTAATGACATCAGCACATGGTAAACATTAGTATTGAAACATAATTCATTACTAGCAATAACTGCCCTAAGCTGTTTAAACCTAACGCTTTATTTGCACATGGCTCGCATGACTATTCTGCGCAAAATGAGGAAGGCTGGGTGAATGATTTCTCTTTGAGTTAGTGGTGTTATCTCATTCCCTAGATCACTGTTTCATTGAAATGTATAATCTATAAAACTCACACTTCATCACACAATTGAAACTCCTGAAAAGCCGTAGGACCTGGCTCCCTGTGTTTTACTGCTCACCAAAATAAATAACAAAACTCTTTCTGTCATGCTCTCAGGCATCAGGAGATGAGATCTACTATCAACGATACGTATCAGACCATAAGAACTCATGGCTATTTTCTATAGCTGTACTGACTGTGAAGGGTATGCAGTTACTTATCGCCTGGCTTGCAAGACCTCACAGAAACTGTTTCAAAGTTTACTTTGCAAAACAGACCTGGACTACCGTGTTTCTGATCAATTTGTTTTATTGTACATGTATGTTTTTACATTTGGTGGGTTGAAAGTCTTATCTTTCTGAGTGCATTCAAGGTAATATGTTTAAATTTCAAGAACAACAGGAACACTAACGTAACATATCTCATTCATAATTAACTACACTTTGATACCTATGAAATTGCAACATGGTGTCCAGCTCGGCGCCACCCCCAGTTAGCAATATGGTGCGCACAACATGAACCCCTCTTAATCACAGGCACCTTTCCCAACCCCCCCAACATTCAATTACAGGAAAGGCATTGGGTGAGAGGGAAAGAACTGAACCTTCAGTTTAAGAGCAGTGGGGAAAGTCTACCGTGCATCGTTCATTACGAAGAAGAGAGGGGTGGCTCTCAAAGTATCCAACAGTTTGTGCCTGGCGGTGGAGTCGACCTTGAGGGAGCCGGAAGAATATTATTTCTTTGTCAATGTCCCCATTCAAGGAGCCTATGAAACTAGGGGTGGTATATTGCCCAAACAAGGGTCAGGTGCCCTTCTGGGAGAGTGAGAAACGTAAGCTATTCATAATGGTCTCTTAGTAGGGGGTTACTTCAGCATGGTCATTAACCAGTCCAGAGACAGGAAACGTTTTGGTACTCAGAGGGTTTCTCAGCCTGACATGGGTGCCTCAAAGAATTTTCTGAGGATCAATCAGGAACTGGGTTTAGTGGATTCCCTTACTCGCCCTTCTTTGGGGGATCCCCCTTCACATTCTAACCATGGTTTAATGAGTCATCTTCAAGGATCGACTATATCTTTGTAGAGCAGTTTTTGTTCAGGCATGTTTCTGATACCCAGGTGGAACCGGTACCATGATTTAGTTCTTATTATGGCAGGAGATAGGTGGGGGTCCCCGCGATTAAAAAGGAAGATGGAAATGCAATGGCTGCCTCACAAAGATAAGGAGATTGCAGTTTCTTTGCCTGGCGAGGTCTAAGAGTATTTGGAACTAAACGACAATGGACCGCACATTCTATGTGATGGCTTCAAGCCCACGATTCAGGGGTTGTTAATTAGGATGGGCTCCCAAAGAAAGAAGGAGACGTCAAGGGAGGAGGAGGTTCTTATAGGTAAAATCACAGTGGTCCAACCTGGTGTGTCCCAGGACCAGGCAAGGCCACTTAGGTTATATAAGACACAACTGAAGGAACTCATGTTCAATGATACAAAGAAACAGCTGTTGTTGCTAAAAAACACACATTATGAGAACATTATGATAAAGGGGATCCTGGCCTGCAAACTGAGGGAGCACCAGAAAAGCAAGATGATGAGGGCCATCAAAACCAAAAATGGGACAATATATTATGTTGCAGAGCGTATTGGGGTAGACTCCAGGTACTTCTATGAGCTCCTATATAAGTCAGAATAATGGTGATGTCTCCGGCATAGCTGACTTCTTGGATACGTTACCTATACTGGGGCTATCGAGGGAAACGTCCACTGGGATTGATGTTCCTATCACAGAGGAGGAAGTAATACAAACAATCAAGGGCATGAGAGGGGCACAACCCCTGGGGACGATGGGTTAACAGTCAAATTCTACAATATGTAGCGATCTACAGTGACCCTGCATTTGGCAAAGGTTTGGATTGTGGGCTTCTACTAGAGACAATGATGGGTGCCATTAGAGTGGTGATTCCAAAGGAGAGTCAGGAGTTCAGGTCAATAGGGGTCTTTTAGAGCTGTTTCCGTTGACAAGAGGCTTGAGTCAAGGGTGCCCCTTATCTCTGCTGGTGTAGGCCTTCAAAATGGAACCCCTAGCACTTAGCCTGAGGTTCTTCCCCCCTTAGCTCCCCTAAGCACTTCCCTACTGGGCCCTCCACAAGCACTTGCCCATTCGTCTGCTCCCCCCATTGCCTATCTCCTGCATTTATCCTCACTGAACTTGCACGTCCAAATGCCACAAGGCCTAATAGGACCATGACTGTATTTTACTGTTTTATTCCATTGTTATTTTTCCCCTGTTCCCTTCCCAATTACCCTTGTGGCACTTTTTGAATACTATTCAATTGTATACGCGCCTAACCAATGCTCAATAAAATAAATAAATAAGATAGCTATAAGGGAACACCAAGAAATTCTGGGTATCAAAAGGGGGGAAGTAGAGTTTCACTATTTGCTGATGACATTCTGGCATATTTGGTGGATGGTCATACCTCCTTCCCCGTGCAACTTTCCTTCATTGATGCTCTGTGGCCTTTTTGTGCCTGAAAATCAATACATCTGAGTCTGTCAAAATGCCTATCATGCACTGGACCCCATTGTAGACTAGAGCAGATGTGTATTCGGGGTCCAGGTGGAAAAGGCCTTGATTAAATAACTGGGAATCACATTACCAAGAAATGTATTTGGGCTTTCGGCGATCAACTATGACCCCCCCTTTTTCAGGCTATTAATTCAGACCTGGGAAGGTGGGGCTCACTCATCTTGTCTCGGTACAGGCATGTGATGGTGGTAAAGATAAATGTCCTCCCTCGCCTTCTATACATCTTCACTGCCTTTGATTGCGAGGCTCCGAGAGAGTTCCTTTAGAGAATTCCAGATAGCTGTGAATAAGTTTCTATGGCACAACAAGAACCCCAGGGTTAAGAAGACTACTTTCACCCCTCCAGGGGAGGAGGGAAGCTTTGGGTTTCCTGACTTTGGTTCATATTATAGGGCAGACAAATTGAGAGTGATTGTGGAACATATGATGGATGATTTTGGGACATACTGGACATATTTGGAGGATATGGACATGCACCCAGTTAAAGTGAGAGACATACTTTGGATACCGTATAATGCTATACCAGAGACCACCCTTGCCTGGGTGTGCTGTGTTCCATATGGAGGAAGGAGACGTTTATGGAGGGCCTCTCTTCTTGGATGTTACCCATGACATCAGTTTGGGGCCTGAGATAGGGCTAAGGCGTTGGGGCTTCCAAAATATGCAGGCATGGTCTGATAAGGGACTGGAGAGGGTGGGGCTGTTGTTTAAGGATGAAAAGTTCCTGGCTTACAAGGAGGTCAGGGAGGTGCTCGGTATAGACAGATTACCAATTTTTAATATTTGCGCCTGAAGGGGATACTTTCTGACCTAAAATGTGGCGTTAAACTGAATCTACCTCTCACACCCTGTGAGAGGGTCATTGATGCATCAGAGACTAGAACAAGAATCCTATCTCAAATCTAAATGGTTTTGATTGTAGCGGAAATTAAGGGTAGAGAGAAATTTAAGATGTTCTGGAACGAACTGGGGGGGAGGTAATCTCAGAAGAGACTTCGGGAAAGATATGCAAAATCATGTTTGATGGAAACGTTGTTACAGTGGCTTTGGTGCAAGTTTCAAATGTTTCAAGGTTGGCCTAGGGACCCATTGAAGATCTCCAGAATGTTTGTGGGTTCTCCCCACGCTGTTTCCGAGGGTGTGTGGTCACATGGGATCCCGAGCGCCCATGTGGTGGCATTATCCACTGGCTCAAAGGTATTGGAGAGAGCTACTGGGATGAATGTTGGAAGTAACTGTGGAGGTCCTTCCACTGGATACACTCCAAATGCTGCTGGATCTCCCCCCACAGGATTCCGACATGTACAGATACCCCAGAATATGGGAAGCCATGTTTACGGCAGGGAGAGAGGCATTGGGACAGAAATGGAAGAGCTCAGGGCTTCCGGGTTGGCTCTGAAAGTTGAGAAATATGTGCGTGATGGAAAAGTTGACGGCACTGGTCAATGATTATATGGGTTCCTTGAGGGAAGAATGGGGACCAGCGATTGGTAAATGAGGTTGGGTGGTTCACTAAAAGGACAGGGGTGAACAGCTGTATGTTCCCCCATTATTATTATTTTTCTGACTAATCGATGTGAGAGGGCTGGTGAGTGGGAGGATTGGGAGTAATTGGTGTGGTGTGCGGAGGGGGAGTCGAAGGGAGATACATTTATACATAATCAGGAGTCACTGTATTTGTGTTTTGCATCTGTCACTGTTGTCTGGTGACCTAGCCACTGTGAGTTATTTGCTGAAATCACTTGTCCAAGTTTGGGAGGGCGCTGGGTGGGGAAAGGGGATTGACGTTTTTGAAATATCGAGATGGTTGATTTTGATATGTGAACATCTAATTTTTCATTAAAAAATACATTTAGAAAAAGGCAGAAAATCTAAGCATCATCTCTCAGGAATCAGCTCAGTAGAGTTAAAAATAGTTAGAGTGAGAGAACTTGTGGGATGTTTTTACCCATGCATCCAATCCCTACCATAAAACTGTGCGTTACTGGCATTGAAAACATCATGATGGCCAGAACTCCCCAGAGAGTGCACAGGGAAAACATGAACAATAGGCTTCCACCCATATTTGCCTATGTTGTGAGCACAGGAGGGCACTGCCTGAAACCACCATTGGGCTACACACACAGTAGCCTGAAAACATTGGGAATGGCAATGCTGATTGCCAAAAGCAACCCAGAACTGTGGGGAATTAATTTTCTTAATGTCAAAAATGGATGCAATACAGGTGCTCACCACTATCAGAAAGCCGGCGTTTTAAAACCACCAGACTTTTGTGTAAAACTGAACAGATGAACCCAAACCAGGTCAAGGAAAGACTTGCTAAGAGGTGGATACAATGTAAAACTATATTCTGAAGTGACTTGAAGGAAGTACTTATTTAATGTATATATAAAAAATAGCTGCATGTAAGTTGGATTTGAATGTAGAAAACTGGGAACTAAAGTGACATTTAGCTGAATTCTGCCTGACAATTACCCCCTACAGGAGAGACCGGCTCAGCCACTCTTCCCAGGCCTAGCTGCATCCTGCTTCCCCTGACAAAGGAGATGACACCTCTCTGATTGGGTTAGGGGAGGAGTACCTGGGGACTGCAGGAAGTTGAACAAAGCCCTGTCCTGGACTCAGGCAAATGTTATATTGGGGGGTCATAAAATGGCTTCCTCTTGGGAGAAACTGGGAGAGGCAGTGCCTCTGGGAGCCACCTGAGCTGGAGGCGGGGACAGACAGAAGCTTCCCCCATGTGCTTTGGAACCTAAACCACACCCATCTGGGCCAGAGCATAATTTTAAAAAGATGGATAATTCATAGTACGGACCTGTCAAAATTATATAATTAATACCATTATTCTTGTGATTTTTCGGTGCACATTTTAAGAGGTGTTAGGACCCTGTGGTGTATTCTGGGGGGTTGCTAGAGGAAAATAGGGTCTTACTCCAAATTCCTGCATGTTAAAAATCTGACACTTCATCAATTAATGTCCATACTCCTTGTGCACATTTGTGTAATTTTTGGTAAATGTCCGATATTGGTAAACCGACCAAAAAGCGCAAAATGTTGTCATTTCTGAATCCCAGCTCGCAGGAACATGGGGCTTGAACAGAGACCTGTCTTAATCATCTGTAATATGTACATGTAATGTCAACCACTTTTGTATCTGGGAAATATGTATTTGAATCAAATATAGATTTGTGGGCAAACTGACCAGGGGAGGATCCTCTGACCCATAAACAGACCTCATCATGATGACAATCTATTTCCTTCCCCCAATCATGGGAGAGGGGAGACTTGGGCTAATGACAAGTAGAGAGGGGCAGGCTCAGTTATGCCACGCACACACCCACTTTCTAAACACATAAAAGCAGACAGTGCAGGACAGGTAGGGCCATTCACTTTCCACTTTCTTGCGGGACGCTTTGCCGGGAGTCTTCAGACTTCATATCCAGAGATCCAGTCTTCAAATCCATCAATCTGCAGAACCTGTAGCAGAAATTAACTCCAGAATTTGTAGCAGAGAGGCCTGAATCCACAAGCTGAATCCTCTTCAGCAGGCCTCAAAACCAACCAAACTATTCAACAGCCGGGCGAGCTGTTTGAATTTTTTGCCAAGAACTTTGGCGAGAACCTGTAGCAGTATCCAGAAAGCAGTGCTGTATCCAGAACCAGAGAGAACCACAAACCAGACCGTTGTGAGCAGAACCGGTGCTTGACAGACCCAGAGAGCAGAGCTGACCCAGATAGCCGGGACTTCAGGACCACCCGCCGGAAGTCCCGTCCAACCTGACCAGACCTTGACTGCTTATTTCAAAAATATAGTGTGAGTACTCACTGTGCCAAAATCAATCTCTTAGTTTAAAATAATCTAATCCAAACTATTTTAGCCTATTAGAACTGCCTCCTAGAATGATGTCATTCTGTCATCCTTAAAACTGAAAACTGTCATCTGTCATTCTGAGCTTTAAAATTTCACATCCGAAAAACTACCTTGACTAAATCGGCCGTATCTCGGGAACCGTTTGTGCTAGGAGCGAAATTTAACTTTTACCTTAAAGCTAAGATTCTAGGCTTTCCAACCTAGACCGACTTGCTACTCCTTGTAGGGCCTTCGTAATTACGCTCGACGCATGCGATTAAATTTGCTGCGATTTGACATTTTGCACAATTTCAGCCACGTGTAAAAATCAGCAACTCCTTGCTTTCCTTTGCTAAAATTCGTTTTAACCTGCTAGTTACTCATAGAGCATTGCTAAAGTGAGCCTGAACTAATATAAACTAGATATCACTCACCCTGAATCTCCTACAGGGAATTAAAATCAATTTTAGCAGCATTTCACTTCATTGCCACCACATTCAAAGCATTTTGGGCCTGTGTTTTAAAATCATACCTGTTTTTCTCTAAGCTTGCTAGGGGGGAACTGCATTTTGTATTGCATTTTGTTGGGATTCTTGAAGACTGTGTGCTCTCCTTCCATTTCTTACATTGCAAAGGGGGGGGGGGGGTGAATTGCCAGAGAAAAAGTGATTATATTATCTTTTGCTAAATCATATCAAGTTATTTCTGTACTGCATTTTATTCATCATTGCATTGTCCTTGAAGCCATAAAAGCATTCTCAGCTACTTCATCCTCTCTATATCACTTCTACGCCATCAAAAAGAGTGTACCACTGTAACATTATCCATTGTTGATCACTATCATCCTCACAAGTGTGCTATCAAATATTAATTTACTATAGAAGTGCGATATATATATATATATATATATATATATATATATATATATATATATAATGTTTAATTTTTCAAATAAAACCTTTTAATTTGCGTAACAAACCTACTTCTTGGCTCAGTGGGGTCAGGGGGATTCTAAGAGAGGGGTGTGATATAAGGGTTGTCATCCAGAGTACATGAACTGGACATAAAAATATATCAATAAGGGTTTCCATCAGCATCCCAGACTAGGCATTGACTTAGCTGTAGTGTTGAATTGAATCCGCTTACAAACTAGAAGTGTAGACATATAGATATCACGTGCCAGAGAAAATGTATGCAGAGAGCTGGAAAGTGACCATGTCGAAGAGGAAGTGTGCAAGTTGGGCTCTGATCTGACCAAGAAGGAGATGCACCAAGCCCATGAGATCAGGCTTGACGCATCCAGAAACATCTCCCTGGTCAGTTAAAAGAGAAAGGTGTAATTCCCTTCACTTTCTTTCCAGTTGGTGGAATATTTGTGGTTAGTTTGGGTATCCTTTCTTGGCCAGATTTGCTTTAGAATACACTAAGCTCAAAATGTGTGACGGGGAGAAGTCAGTCTGCTCCCTCAATCACTATTTAGTAAGTGTGGAGGTGGAAGAATTATTGAGCTGAATGAGAGTGAATGAAAACATGTAATCATTTAATGATATGTGAAAAGCTGTTCTAAAGATATTTGGAAAACACTGACTAGGGATCTTCTATGTAAGGACATTTTGCTTTCCCCAATTTCGTGTAATTGTGTCTAAAATGTTATTCAACTTCATGAATTGGTAAAATCGTGTGAAACTAAACAACATACATATACAATTAGTACATTTTCAGTTAATAAAAGCAGCTAAAATGATCATGCATTTTTCAAAACCTGCAACATTGCTGCAAATCGATCAGCAAAGAAACTATTCCTGGAGAATTTGGCATCAAACTAATTGCAACTTTTTCAGTTGATTTGCTGAGGTAATCAGCAGAAAAAGCCTATCTGCAAGTTGCTCTTCCAAGCAAAGGTTTAAACTCGTTGCTGGTGTATTCCACTTACTTTACTTGAAAGAAATCTCGAGATGACCTTTTTGCTGAAGATGTTCTTAGCAAGCTAATGCAATGTCTTCATTAGGATTATCATCTTATTTTATAGATGATGCCTGCAAATTCGTGTTTTTGCCCGATTTTTTTCCAGAAATGTCATTAGTGGCATATTCGCAAAATATGTTTCGAATGTTGCAATTTTGTGAAGTGAAACATTTCGAATTTTACCCAATTACACTTGTTGAACAGATTTACATCAACAACTTGCTGACTCCAATGGGGATGGTCCTCAAACTGCTTCATTTTGCTGCAGCTCAATTGGACAATCAAAGGTACATCAAAGGACTGGGGTGCACTCTCACAGTAGAAGGAGTATTTTAAACCATTGCAACTTAGAAATATGTCACTACAGGCACCCAAAAAAGGTTGGGGGTTCACAGAAAAATAGCACACCCAAGGCATTGCAGGTTGAAAAAACCAATGGCAACTCCCGTTTCAATGGGGTTTGACACTGCTGTGCTGTTAAACACCAAAGAAAGAACTCCTGTTGCAAAGCTGGATCCTTGGGAGTAGAACACGTCAAAATGAGTTAATTTAGAGACAGTTTTAGTGGCCAAGAGGATCTGAGAACACCACATGGAATTCTTGGATGACATTCTGGACAACACTCATCTTAAACAGAAGAAATTGGGTGTTGATGGCAAGATGATTTGGCACTGTGAGCAGAGGGATTGCCAATAGCATGTAGCAAAAGGCCAAGTGTGCCAGCCACACCGCCGCCCGACACAGCTGCTGCAGATTATCCTAGTCTGGCAAGAGAGGAAACTGTGGACTCTTTAGGTCTGTTTGACTTGACCTAAAGGACCTGGCTTTGATGTGTGAATTGCGAGTAAAGCACACTTTAAGGTTTTTATAAGAATGACCTGTCCCGCTCTAAACAGGAAAACCCTCGGAAGCACCATATATACTGCACAGTGTGCCCATATTGCCTGACTCTGCTGTCTCATACTCAACAGGAAAAAACTTGGAAGCACCAGAGGTACTGTAAAATGAGCCGATATTGCTTGGGATTGGTGACAATCAACCCTTACGTAGTTAGACCATGTGGTTCACTGGCAGAACATATTGTAGCCAGAACGCATTAGATAGTTATCACTGCATTTTTATTCAGCTTGCATGTAGGTCTATATAGGGCCAGCTCCACTTCCCACCATACCCCAGAGAATTGCTTTCATGGGACTCTAAATTGCATTCAAAGTCATCCACCTCAAAACTTTATATTACTTTCATAACAAACGCAAACCCATCTCCAACACAAACACTAGATAACCAGCCAACATCTACTACACATTCCACTCTGCAAACTCACATGCACAGAAAAACAAGCATTTGCATGAATGGTGCTGGCACCTCCGTCCTCTCCATTCCCATTGAGTCCAATGGGACTCGAATGGGAATGGGGAGTAATTTTTCCTGGCGCCCGGCAATAGGAAATTACTGCGACCGCCAGAGCTGTGATGCCCCGGTAGATTCCCATTGCTGGGCGCTGGAAAGAAAATTACTCTGGGGGAAGCCATGCCGGTATTTAAAGAATCCTGAACCATGGAGCGTCTTTCTTTTCAGTTACAGACTGGCTAACCTGCCCTCCGCCCTCAACCACTGTGAGGATTCACTAGGCGCTCCTTTCCTGACCAGGATCTAACACCATCTGTTTTTGCCTTAATAAAGGCTATGGTCGAAACGCGCGTTGGCTTTTGTTTCACCTTCATCTGGCATAACCTGCTCTACCTGTGAATGATGTGTATTACCACAATGAACCGCTATTGATGACAACAAGTCAGGAGTCAATTCTCCTTCATTTCAAAAACTCAACTCAAGTAATTAAAGGCTACAACCTTTGGGTAAACAACCAGCAGCCGGCCCCATCATACAACAGGGTTTGTCACACCTTCCAGTCACCACACTATGTTGCAAGGAAATCCGGACACCGTGTTTGTCCCTGTGATTTTGATATTGGATTGTATGGTGTTAAAATTGCCCAAGCAGAAGACATTTCCGTGAAAATGTGTCAAGTGAAAGTGCCTGACTTTATTATAAGGATTTATCATAATCTTTTAATGTGCCTTATGGAGAGGGAGGGCATACCAACTTGGTCAGATGCTCTATAGCTCTCCAAGGGCTAGACTTCATACTTGAGTATAGGGCTGGAAATAGATATTAAGAGTCTGAGTGGGCCTCTAGGGATTACTTTGGATTAGAACCTGGAGACCATCCTGTTTGGGATTACCCACTTGTTTGCGAGCTGGGAATGGTGATTTCTGAGGTCAAGAGTCCTTAGAGACAGACTGTACAATTTCATTTTACATGCCTTTTTTCATTATATTTTCTCAGATATATCTGTATCTACAGCTTGAGGTGATATTTCCAATGTGTCCATGAGATGCACTAAGCATCTTGAGGTCAGAAAGTCCTCCTGATCCCTGTGTGAGTATTCTTGGAAAGTTAGCTGTGTGGCCTTCAGTGGTAGTTGTCAGTCTGCAGTGTACGTGTATATGTGTAGTGGAGCACAGCATGTTGTCCCCCATAGATGTTCCTATTAGAAGACTATGTACAAAAACCAGTATGGAGCCCAAGAGCTGTTTCCCCAAGAGTGAATGTGACGTATATGCTCATGCCCTCTGCCTGTCGCCAGACTGTGACTTCTGCCTCTGGACAGACATCTCCACTCGCTATCCTTATCTCTGTTCTGGTCTAGCATCTCCTCCAACGGCACACCCACATACCAGCTTGCCTGCAGAACACTGCTATTTCCCCAAGCCCATTGAGGTATTACAATAGGAACCCCCATTGACAACTGCCCACGTGAGGACTAAGACCAGCATTGGCTAGTAGCTGCATTCATGCGCTGTAATCCTGCCACATGTTTCATGTGGATTGCTCAGGAGGGGCATATAGATACTTTGAAAATAGGACCCAATCTTCAGCAATGGCCCTAGATTTAACACTATGGGCACTGCACACCGGGCCAATATCTTGCTCAGCCAATCAGAAGCCATCAGATTCTCCCTTCAATTCAAATGAGAGACAAACCACCAATTGATAGAATATTTATCTCAGAGGGCTCAGGAGAACTACCAGTCCAATGAGGTAACCCAAAGACCAGTTAGGCTTTGAACATTGACTGTGACCCTAACAAGTGGGGTTTAAAGAAAAAACCTTTAAAGACCCCTTCACAGAAGGTAACTTAATGTTAGTATATGTACTGCGTGTACATTCTCTTATTCTATATTACACCGTGCTATTCTGCATCTTGAATTCACCCTGCACCCCTCCTAAATGTTGACCTGGACTGTCCACCCATTGCTGCCCATAGGCAAGACAGGAAAGGCTTTCAGGAAATTCTGCAGCCAGGTTCCTGTTCCATGGCTCTTACCCCTTAGCACAGGCTTCAGATAAACTGTTAAAAAAAAAAGTCAGGATATCCTTTCATTAGTGTCTGTAATAGTGTATCCCTCGCTTGATTCTTTCTTCAGAAATACATGTGAAGCACGGTAGGCACAGTAGACATAATTGCATAAAAAGCATCAGAGTCTATTTTTTAACCTATTCTAAGTCATTAGCTGGCGTTTGTACCTTAGATAACTCGTATTCACAGGGTGCATGTTAATGGTTGTTTCTTCAGAAGTACGCTTGTTCTTTTCGGCTATGCCATAATGATGCCTCGCTCCGCTTTTTGTTTGATTGATAGTGGGATGTTTGTTTTCTGATTTTTGTTTGCCAAGTCACCCTCTGGGATTACTGCCACCTTCTAATTGCATGTGGACCATAGTCACTTAACGGGTCTTTTTCAGAACTAATATTCTGTGCTCACATCCATGTTGATTTGCCTATTTATTGATTTATTGATTTATTTATTTATTTATTTATTTATGTATTTATTTATTTATTTATGTATGTATGTATGTATGTATTTATCTATTTGTGTATTTGTTACAGCACACAAAACCCTCAGGTATCTTTCCGCTAGTTACATTAGGGTACATTTAGTTAGGAACATTAGTACATGGGGGTGCAAGGTTACATATTACATTACATGAAGAGAGGTGGAAGGAATGTTACATTTCACCTTAGAGAAGGGAGTTAAACAAAAGGGGGGTGGGGGGTCAAGGCAGTGGGGGATGCAATAGTCTTAGAACTTAGGACTGCTTATTAGACCTGCTGCTCCAACATATGCCCTGAACATTTTGCAGTCTCCTCATTTACATTTTTTTTGTTCCTAATGTGTTGTCCTGCCCAGAAAAAAAAAAAGATAGATATTTCTTCTTGCGATAACAAATATTCCTCCATGTAATAGTTCTCCCTTTTCCCAGCACCACCGCCTGATGTTTCTTCTTTAGCAGTCCATAGCGGTCTCACCTGCATGTAAGTACTTTTTCTCTGGTTTCCCAATGTTGAGTATAGCACCGTGATCCAGGTCACATTGGCTGGTTGACATCGCTTATCCTTCTTTTGATTGTTTAGCTTTCCTTTAGGTTTGGCGTTGCTTGCACCATTGGTCCACTTGATTCTCTTAAACTGTCATAAATTGCTTCATGTTTCGCCCAGCAGGCAGCAGGTAAAGGCAGTAGTATCTAGTTCCTATATTACCATTGGAGACGACTAGAGGAAGCAGTGACGTTGTTTCCATACTATCCGTGTTCAAGGTTTCTAGTCCCCTTTCTCATTTTGCAGTCTCTCAATCGAGTCCACCGATTCTAAAGATTGTTGCTTTGACCGGGGGTTGCATATTTAGAGCCAATAAATCATGAACATTCCTCAATTCCATATGACAATAAATTAAATGATGATATTACTTTGTGATGTGCAGAATTTTGAAAATCAGATTGACAAGACAACCGTGGCTAAATTGTGCTTGGTTTATATATACAACCTGTTGTGCACCAACTAGGTGATGGGCGCTATGGCAATGGATGCACTCACGACAATAGCTCTGCTGATATATTCCCCAGATATCCTAGACCCAGGTTCCACACAGTGAACAGTGGAGTTCAGCAGCTTCCATTCTGTGCATCAGCCCCTTCTTTTGACTTGATTATCCACATTCGTTTTCTCAGTTGCCCTGGATCGATGCTAAGCAATCAGGGAACAGCTATGTGGTGAACAGAGATGGCAATTGTGCATGCTTGGCAAGTTCTTCATTGACAGGGTGCTGATCACCAGCTATCTTGCAGCAGGATCGCCTGTGGTGTTTTAGTTATTCCATCTAAACCTATAACACTTGGGGCAGGTGATAGGCGACCAGACCCGCCTCCATTGCTTGACCTCCATGTGGAATCTGGGCAAGGAGCGGCCATGGTGGAGTGCCAGGGACAGCAGTGGTTCCGATAACACATAGCTGTGCTCAGGGGTAAACTCGGTAATGTCAGGACTAGGGGCTAGCTAGCCTTTTTGGTTGTAAACCCTGAGCTTCTATCCGGGGCTACACCCAAAAGACCTCGGGCTATAGCCCCCTTAGCCCACCCCTCTGCCCCCCCAGCAACTCCTCTGGCTGTGCTTCAATGATTTAATCCTGATTGTTGGCAGAACTCTGCTGGGTACCCGACCCTTGTGTTGGCTTAAAGCGATTGGGAAAAGATGGATTTGTTCAGGTCACCCTGTGGTGGCTGATGCATTCCCTGAACATAAAAAAGCAGTCCCTTTTCCAGGGAAGTGGGGTTGGAATGTCCCATCCCATCGAGAGCACAAATGATTGCAGACCCAATTGTGAAATAATTGAACTCTACCCAAGTCCCTAGGCCAAGGATCCGGGGGATACATAGCTAGAGTTTAAACCACAAACAGCTGAAAGGAATTATTTTGGGGGCGTACAGCAAGGGTGCGATGACTCCTCTCTAGCAGACAGAACCACTCATCTCAGTTAATTGAGGATGGGTGTCTTTTTGTCGGCTGTGAGCGTAGCTCAGCAATACAGAATAAACATCTGTTTCACAGAGCTGGTGGCAAGGGAAAATGCAAAGCCTCATTTTGTGAAATAATTGCAAAGTTCCAATTGTAATCGAATGTACAAACCATTTTAGAAAGATTTATCAAACGTGTTTAATGTTTTGCTGCACTTAAATATAGCAATGCTGTTTTTAGGGTATGTCATGGTGGAAATGTCAAACTTAGAGCCTCATCAGAAAGCTGCATGCCAGCCTGCATGTGACTGTCTTTCTTTCCGGGTGCAGAGGGCACTGTGGTATTAGAGTGCATTGGCATCAGGCACCTAGGTTCTAACCGCAGTTTCAACAGGTGGTCGAGATGAGATAGAAATGGATGATAAAGTAAAATAAAATGTATGAGAGCCCAGATAAAATGCCGTGGCATCTGAAGCAGAGGGATTCATTGATGGCTTCCTCCTCTGCTTCACCACAAAGGCTGGTTTCAGGTGCTCATCTAGGCCCCTTTCTATCAAAGTGCCACACCGTGTGTTAAGGATACTCTAAGAATTAGCATTATATCCTGTGCTCTTCATTTTCTACCTTTTGCCCATGCAAAAGATCGTCATTGACCATGATATTCTGCACTCCTATGCTAACACCATTGAACTCTACCAATACATAGCAATAGGCAACCCTTGCAATAAGACCTAGAAGTCTTCCACCAAATCATGGGTGGTCCCATGTAGTGCTGAGCAAAATCTTTAGGACCACCAATTGGACCACCAGAAGCAGCAGGAGCACCATCGGGCACCAGCTCATGATGGTGCTGGAGGTGATTCCCCGCCATATATAGCCAGTAGCAGCAGCAGCAGCACACCACCAGAGCAGGAGCAGGACCTGTTTCCTGGAAGCAGAGCCATGCAAGTCAATGAAAGCCTGAGCTGCCTAATGTCTGATGAGGGCTTCAGTGAGACCATGTTTGGCTGCCCAGCAGAGCTGCCTGCATTCTGCCCCACCACCACCAAGATGAGGCAGAGAAGGAGGAGGAGGCATATCAGGGCACCAATCCTTCAAACTCCTACTTCGCAGCCCTCAAATGTCTTTTAAACGTCCAGGGGCCTGAGGGGAATTCACAGCAGCCACCACCAGTACAGAAGCAGAAGAGGGAAGCCACCACTGGCGCCCTCACTGAGCCAGCAGTCATCAACACCACTAGCACCGCACCAGCAGATAACATCCCCACCACTTGACCAGTAGCTGCCACCTCCACACAAGCAGCTGAGACCACCACTGACTCAGACACTGAGGAAGCCACCATCATCATCATCATCCAGGAGGCTGATGAGTAAGAGGAGATATCCTTCACAGTGCTTGAACTGCCTTTGCCATTCAAAGGACCTATAAGCAGAATCTGAATCAAGCAAGCATGAAAAGGAAGAGGAGCACCCAGTGCCACTACCACCACAGGAGCAGAGAAAGGCAGCAGCCATCACACCCACCAGTCCAGAAGATAGTATCAGCACCACCGGACCAACATTTTCCATGCCAGCAGCTGCCCCCCGCACCACAGGACCAGCAGCCACTGACTCCATCACAAGATCTGCAGGCTGTGACTGCACCACACAGCCAGTAGCCACCAACTGCAAAGGAGCAGCAGCTGCCAACCTGACCACAGGACCAGCAGCCCCAGACAATTATTTTCCACCATCAATACTGGAACATCAGCTCGTGCCAACAATGCTGGACGATCAGCTACCACCACTACTGCCAGACCATCAGCTGCTGCCACCATCACCAGACCAACATTCTGGAGACCATCAGTCGCCGGCACCACCGCTGGAGGGAAGTCTTGGACCTGGAACCACTATGACCTCCCACAGTGTTGACATGATCAAGGGTACTGCAACTATCATCTGCCTCCACTGCAGCCAAGAAGTTAGAAGTGGAGTCGATTCTGGCATATTTTTGCTCGGCACATTGGCCATGACCCTACTTCTGTAAAGACATCAAGAGATCCTTAGAGGGTCCAAGGGCCCAGCAGCACGACTGAGGACCACCACAGGCAGTGCATTCACCATCACTGCAAGAGCGAAAACCATGAGTTGCGCCTAATTACACTTGTGTACAGGCGCGTTATAATTGACTTATCATATCATATGATATCATGATGACCGCCACCACAATGACTGTCACAACAGCAATGATGGACAGAACTTCTCAACATACCTCAGCATGAAGCCTACAACCTCTGGTCATGACAACCTTGCCAATGAAACACGCTCATCGGGTCCATGATGTACCTGGTTTATTGGTTTGTGAGATCCCATTTGTGCCAACATGCCGTTCTTTGGCAGCTTGATACAATCATGCAGATTCTGTGGGCTTCTTATGGGGTTCAGTGAGATGCAGCTTCAGTGTTGGCTGTTGCCCGTGGACATAGCAAGACACACAAACCCATTAGAGTACCAGGCTATGAGGAGTGATGCATAAGGAAGATGAAGGCCCTGTCCCTGACTGAGTCTCTTTGGATCACAAGATACAGACAGGACCAGTAGGGGCTGGATGATGCCTAAGTATATAGAGACACACACACACACACACACAAAATAACCACCACCCGTCTATTGTTTCCCCCCAGGACAGAGAGCCCATTGTGAGGGACCATTCGTGTTGGCATGGCAAGCCGTGGTGACAGACCGTGCCAGAGCCATGCCAGAAGATGAGGAAGCCTTGGCAGAACAGCACCCCAGGAAAGCATATGTACACTTTTTTTTGGACTATCTCTCGCTTTGTCTTTTGCACGCAAACACATATTCCCAAGTAACCATCACTTTGTCTTTTGTTTTCTCCCCCGGGACAGACATCTCATTGTGAGGGAGTGGTGGCATTGCGGATGCAAATGGTGGTGATGGGGCTTTGCCAGAATATAAGGAAGACCTGGCAGACCAGGAAAGTATAAGTAGCTTGTGAGTCTGGACTGTTCTTTGGAATTTCTCTCTCTTTGTCTTCTACACACACAAAGACATATTCCTATCTAACCACCACTTTGTCTTTTGTTTTCTCACCCATTACAGAGACCTTGTAGTCATGGAGCGGTTTCGTAGCAAGGTGTGGTGATGTGGTTCCATGGTGGGGCCCTTGCCAGTAGATAAGGAAGCCTCAGCCATCCAGCACCAAAGTAAAGGATAAGTATGACTATCTCTCCCCATCAGTAGCTGAGCAGGAGCCCGTAAATCCGAAATTATTGCAGCCAATACCGGTCCACAGGATTACGAGTCAGCAGAAATACCACCAGACACAAAAGCTACCAGTGAAATTACAGCCGGCACTATTACAGCCAGTGCTATTAGAGCCAGCACTAACAGTGCCAACAACACAAAGTGCAATTACAGCCATATCACAACTGCATGTATGGCTGTATTAGCACTGTAAACTGATGCTAATACAGACGAGAATTACCTCCAGCCTCCAGCTGGAGGTAAATGAACACAGGTGCCCGGAATGAAGCCAGAGGTGCACACAATGTACACCAGAGAGCTATACAAGTAAGACTCGAGCCCCAAACAATGTTTCCAACACAATGCTGCCATTCATTGCTGCGAGCTGGGACGTAGCTGCTCATGCTGTGGCTGGGCCATCAGATGCGTTGCTGGACAACCAGGCCAGGGCACAGGGAGTACAGGGGGTGTGAGAAGGCGGAAGAGGTGTGTGAGGAGGAGGAGGAGAATTGTCCATGAAAGGCGAGTACCCATCCCCAGAGTCATGCCATAACTGAGATTCTTGTCACAATCCAGGAAGACATAGAGAGCAGGATCCATACCTGTACAGCCGTGCCCTCACTGGTGAAGCTTGTGGCAGTCCTGCATTTCCTGGGGAGAGGCACCTTCCATCACTGTATGGCAGAGCCCATATTCTATGCAGTCCTGGCCAGGTGCTGGATTCCTCCAGCAGCATGTGAACTACTATATTGTACTGCCCACCACCCTGGCCCAGGTCAATGACGTGAAGGCAAGATTCTATGCCACCGCCCAATGGCCTTCTGTTATTGCAGCCATTGACTTCACCCATGTCGCATTGGTGGCACCCCAGGCCCAAGAGGCCGTATACAGGAACCAAAAGCACTACCACTCCCTCAATGTGCAGGTGACTTGTGGCCCTGACCTCACTATCACACACTGCTGTGCCCACTACCCAGGTTTCACCAACAAATTCATGGTCCTACGGAACAGCACACTGCCAGGATACATGAAGACGCACAGAGGACAAAGGACGTGGATAGTGGGTGAGTAAAATTTCCACCACATATGTACAATGAGGCACCAGACCTGAAATGAGGGGGATGGTGACACTGACAAGAAGCTTGGCATGACAAGTAACACCCGGCCAGCACCTACACCAACGACAGCGGTCATCCAGGGGAGCATGCACACATCGGACACACCTGGACACACGCTGATCTGCACATACTGCTGCCCGTACAACACACATGACCACATGTACCACAATGCATCAGGAATGCTGCACAACACACATCCACCCTGCAGCACCCAACAGCAGGGCTGCCAGTGCCACAGCATGCACAATGCATGGGCGGAATGGACACATGCATGCACACGTCGACCAATGCCCTGATACAGTGTGAGGGCATAACCATGCATGAGACATGTGACTAATGTCTGTATTTCACCCCATGCAGGTGACCGCATCTGGCATGGCTGATGACCCACGGACACCACACAAGACCGCCTACAACCATGCCCACAGCTGAACCCGTATGTGCGTCAAGTACACCTTTAGACTCCTCAAGGCATGATTCTGGTGCCTAGATCGCACTGACAGAGCCCTAATGCACGCCCCTGACAAAGTTGTTAAAATTGTCGTAGTGTGTGCAATGCTATATAAAATTTGCCTGAGGAGAAATGTGCCACTCCCCCCCGACACGGACATGCCCCACCAGGAAGAAGATGCAGATGAACAGCATAAAGCAGGAGCCAGAGCAGCCACTCCCAGGGATGATGTGAGGGCATGGAGACTGGACAGGCAGACACTAATAGACATTTTTTTCTAGTCCAATATACTGCCTCCGTCTACTCCCTAAACTGTGAGTAAACTGATATGATATGATATTTCATTTGTATCATGCCTATACACAAGTTTTTCAGAGCAAGGGCGGGGAAACAAGGAAGGACAAAACAACAATCTTACTATGCCCACTGACATTGTGAACGTGCAAGTGCAGGGAGAATGTGCAAGTGCAGGGAGAAGTGCAGGGAGAACTGCACATTACACAATTAGGAATGTCCACACAGGAATCATGTTCAACAAACTTTTATCTAACTGTGTGCTCTAAATATCCCTTTCCCCTGCCCACCACTAACACCCCAGCATACAGTTCCCCCTGCCCCCGCCCTCCAATGAGTCCACGGCATGGCCACTCAGGCCAATAGTTGCATGTACATTACTGGGGCCATAACCTCTTCCCCTGACTCCCAGCAGCTGGTGATCTGAGGCACAGCTGTTGCAGGGACTGTCACCTAGGAACGCTCTCCTGGGACTCCTCAGTTTGCGTAGTAGAGTGGGAAGAAATGGAGCCGGCCCCCTGGAGCTGTAGCCGTTGGAGCTCATTACTCTGACAGATGACCTCTGGAAGGGCTGAGACGCCCTCCGTCATTTCCCTCACCCTTTGTCCGTATGCTGTCAGTGCAACCATACTGGTGGTTATGACACTCTGGGTCCTCGCATTGTCATGCACCATCCTTCGTGTTGCCCCCTGAATTGCATTGCAAATAACCTGCAAATGTCTGAAGTAGGTGTGACTGATGGCCTCCATATCCCTTTGGTGTTGTTCCATGTCCCCTAGTCTCTGCATCAGTATGCTCATTTGCAGCTGTTTGCAGCGTTGGTAAAGAGGTGCACTGTCAGTGTGGGCTTGCGACAGGGGTGCCAAAGGAGTGTGTACTAGTGTCTGGCTCCAACATTGAAAATCACTAAAGGCATGATGTGATAGCAGGGGGCTGGCCGCACTGTTGCCAATGTGGTGGGCTCTCCAATGTGGTGGGGGGCTGCTGGCACAGACTGCGCCCATGAGTTGTGGTCACTGCCACATGATCAGAGTCAGGGTTGCTGTTGCCTTGTATCTCCAATGCCACAGGACTGTATGGTGCCTCCTCTGTGGCGGTGTCAAAAGCAGCAGGGATGTAGTTGGCTGGGGTTGGTGTGCTCCTGCTGTGATTCAGAGTGGCTTTCTGTGACTTCCGCATATGTGTGGCGTGTCTGCCCCTTTGCTGGGTGGTGGTGGTTGTGGTGTGTGTGTGCCGGGACGTCATACTCTCAGACGGGCCAGCCACCTCTTCATCCTCTGACACCTTTGGAATTGCTTGTGTGCCTGTAGGGGTCATAGTTGATGGTGTAAGCTGTCATTCCCCCAGATGTTTTGACATACATGGCATTCAATGCATGGTGATGAGCAGGGACCCGGGCAATTGTGCCAATGGACAGTCTTGGTCAGGGGTGATTACAAGTGGATTCACAATGATGAAGCCAGGTGCAGATTTGGGGGGGGCACATAGGGTGCTTGCATTTGATCAGTGAGTGGGATGGCAAGATGTCGGTGCTGGGGCAGCTGCTGTCAGGCATGCATGCTTCTGCTTCTCATGCACCCATGCCACCACTATGGTCCCATTTATATTGGGGGTGTGGCTTCTGTGCCCCCACCATGGGAGTGTGGTGCATGGCACTTGGATGGTCCCTTGGCTGCCCTCCCCACTGCACTGACTCACAGGGGTGGCCTTGGTGCACTAGAACATGAATGCTTTGGCAGATGGTTGATGTGGCACCCACCCACTCACTGCATTCTGCCACAATTCCTGGCTCATGGGTCTGTCCACTGTTGCATGCACATGTGTTGGGGGAGGTGCACTCACCTTTTGGCTTCTGGCTGCCGGCACCCACCTCTGCACCTCTGATGCCCACGATGGCCTCCATGTTCAGCACAGAACTGCACTTCTCCTCCCATGTGGTTAGTACGAGTGGCGCCACAGTCCCTCGCCAGTGGCCTTGCTCTCCTACCGTTGCTGGGACAGCAGTCTTCCGACCCTGACCCGCAGGTCATTACAGCATTTGTGGCATTCTTCGCCTGTCCCGGGGGACAGGAGACACCACTGATACCTTCTCACTGATCGTGTGCCAGATGGCTGTCCAGCGCTGTGCGGACGTCTTACGCTGCTTTGACCCATGTAGCTCATCGTGGTGTGCAACCCCCTCATCGGCAAGCACCACAAGGCTCCCCCTCACTAAATTTGGGATTTTGGATCAGATCTTGGGCAGCCTAGCCACTGACCTTCTCCTGTGACATTCTGTCTGGTTTCTGTGCTGGATTGCTACAGGAAACTGCGATATTTGATGGATTGTGATTTTCGAAACAGCTGCCACATTGCTTTCCGTCCCGCAGTGACCCATTTCTGCTGGCGCTAGTAGAACTGGCACTGGGTGATAGTACTATTTGCACAGGATCTTTAGTCGGTAGCACGTGTTTCGGTGCTATTTCCGTTGGGCGTAAATAGCGTTACTGCCGGGGACCAATGTGCGTGCTTGTTATGTTGTGATTCAGTGCTATTTGTGCCACGGATCACAGCAGTAATGCTATTTCCGCTGAGCGGAAATAGCGTTAGCTTACCGCCAAACTCCTGATGAGGCCCTTTGTCTTTTATACACATAGACACAGACACATATTCCCAATTAATCATCACTGTGTCTTTTGTTTTCTCCCCAGGATAGAGAGCCTGTTATGAGGGAGCTTGTGGCATTGGGGGCAAAGTGTGGTAATGGGTCCCGCCAGAAAATAACTAAGCTCTTGTAAACCAACACCCCAGCACCCCAGGAAAGGATAAGTACCTCTTGAGTACTTCAACTGTCCAACTGAAAATACTATGCAGAGATGCAATACTATGCAGAGATGGAATACTATGCAGAGATGGAACAAAGCATTAGTTTACGAAATCTCATAGACTTAGTATGACACTGCAACATCTGATGAAAAGTCTGTGAGACTTCCAAAGCTGATCTTTGTTCCATCACTGAAAAATAATGGCAGGTAGTCCCCTAAAATGTATCAAAACCTTAATCTCACATGAATGCAGTAAAAAGGTACATTCTAAATTGACTTTGCTTCTATAAATGCTAAAGCTACATTTATTGGAGACAAGCATCTTATGTTGCCATATGTGTTCATTTTTCTTTAGCTCCCAGTTGACATCCACCAATTATGACAGACAGAATTACATTCCAATTACTTGCTACATTAGGCTGCACTTTTTAAATAACCCTCATTCTTATTTAATAGACATTGGCTTAACTGGCATTAAACGTAGTTCTTTACTTTTGCTGAGTAGTAGGTTTGGTGTAACTACAATTAGGGCTTTCAAATGCCAACTTGTTATTATAAAATGTATTACTGAAAACCAGTAGTCATTTGAAAGAAAGTAAATGAGTGTTGTTTTAGCAAGCTATGGGCACATCTCTCTACTTTACGTTTCTCTGAAATGTAGCTATATTTTCTATCATTTGTTGATATGTCTAGTATGCAGGAGAAAGTCATGCAGCCTGTGAGCTGGTAGGACCTTTTGGGTAGAAACAAAGCAAACCTGTTAGGAGATTATCCTTATCCACAAGGGTTAAGCACCCAGCTCCCAGTCCATGGGAGCTGGGACGAGAAAGGGGTCATCTCGAGGAAATCCTAAGGCAAATGGAAGCAAGACAAGCCCAATTCCAAACCCTCGACCCTCCTCCACTTTGGTAGAATGCTTCTGTGAAGAATCATGTCCCAAGCCTTGCCTGTATGTGCACATGCTTCCCAGTATCCCTTTTTCTTTTTCAGATGCTGGCACGCTAGGAAATTAAGAGACTGGGATGCGATGACAGCAGATAGAGGAAACGGAAACAATCACCTGCCCGAACATCATTCCAGCACAGCAGTGGAGTAGTTACCTAGGCAGAGATGCTGACTCCAACCGTGCAGCTGCAAACAGAGGGGGTATCAGAGCCTAGAGGGGCTGTGCATTAAATGGCTCTGTTGAAGGTCAGTGGAGGTCCTGCAATGGGAAATCACCCAAAAGACCATCATGGATATTCTAAAGGAATGTTCCTGGACTTACCATAGAGGTCCCCGCTAATGCAACCCAGGAGAAGAACTTTGCCCTTGACTTTCCATCACCACCAGATCTTCCGAGTGGCAAGGTTGTGTGGACCAAGTGGGTGGGGATATACCCGTTTTTAACATTTATTTGCACATACTCACCCGGAGAGGGGGAGAAAGCCAGGAGATTGTTTAGGGACAGTGTGCCAACCCTCACCAGGGGAGAAATATATATTCCTGGGTCAGGAATATGAAGTGTGATGAATTGGGTGAGGTCAGAGGAGGAGGTGAACTGTGAACTAGAGACCAGCAGTAGGAAGAAGGGAGTGCCATCTAGTGAAGTGTTTTGGAGCAGGTGAGGCATCAGCTTGGGAGTGAAAGTGGTTCTTGAGTGTGAATGTGTGTGTTTGTGAGTCGGAACGGGCGGTGTAGTGTGTGAATGTGAGAAAACGTGTACTGAGTGTAAGAAGGATGACTAGTAGAGTGGGAGGAGTGGTAGTGTGGGTGCAGTGATAGTGTCAGAGGAGGAGTGGTTGTAGTGGGAGGAGGAGATGTAGTAGGATGAGGAGGAGTGGTAGTAGTGATAGTAGGAGCAGTAGTGGGATTAGGAGTGGTATGGAGAGGTTTTAGAATGGGAGGAGTAGAAAGACAATCAACATCAAAGGGTGAGGGGATGAGGTGTGTTACATCAGAGAGTCAGGAGGTTGCTGCAGTAGAGACCAATGGGAGGAGCAGCTAGAGTAGAAGGGAAATGAGAAGGTGGATGTGAGTGGAAACAGGCCCATCTTACTAGCTTGTTACAAGCTCTTTGATGCTCACTGGGTACTAACAGATGGTAGGGGTCAACAATCTGTAGAACTAACCAGGGGCTATAGATGTCTGGGTGATGGAGTAGGTTCCTGGGACAGTGGGAGACAGAGAGGGTCAGCCATAGGCATTACAAGGAAAATAAAAACTATCCTTGAGACTCAAAGCGTTTTCTTTGTCATGCGCGGCACAACACCTTTCAAGGCACGGCACATTTCTTGAAAATTAGGATGATTGACAGATTGTAATGCAGTATTGACTCATTTGAGCTACTGGTATACTGAAATAACTTGTGAGGTATTCCCTACATTTGGAAATCTGTCACAACCCTACAGTAAATGCCTATGAAATTAATGTAAGTTATTCTATTATAAAATGTAGGTGTGGCAATGATACACTGTACAATATAATTACAGGTACACACATTTTTAAACAGAGCAGCGAAATAACAAACAGCATACAAATGTAAACACTTTAAAAAATAAAATCAAACAACTAAAATTACCAGAAGACAATAAGCATTGCTGACTAAACCCATGCAGTAGAAATCCCAGGATGGGAAAATGAAAAGACTGAGCGTGGGGAGCAGACACATGAAGGTGGGGAAAACATGGTCTGCATGGGACACAGCAACAGAGAAATAACAAGCAGGTTTTATGTGATGAATTGTTAACATCAACATATCCGAACTATGGTTATGGAATGCAGCTGCCAAATAATCTGGCTGGCCATAAATACTGTCTTGTAACACAATGTACATTTCAATGCCCAGACAGTTTTGAATTCCAGTTGAAAGGTGATTCATGCTAGGAAAACATGCTTCTTAGGTAGACATCACACTGTTTTATTCCATTTAAGTTCCTTAAAGAACATACATTAGTTTGATTCATTCTCAAAACAATGCATTTGTACATTTGACCAACAATATGTAGATCAGCACACATTCAGTTCTCATTATACATTTGCTAGTAATTTAGTGGTAAACCCCCAAATTACAACCAGACATGGTTAGGTGCCACGTGGTCATGTGGACAGGATTACAAGTGGGGGTGTGGTGGTGTATATCCCAATTGGACTCAAAAGGATGGAGTGTGAGTTCACCTTCAGCTTTCTCTGTGCCTCCAAATTCGGATTTCAGTAGTGCAGTAAATTGGACAGTAATTCTGTTACAAGCCCAATAAAAGTGGCAATAATGGAACTACTGCTAAAAATGTACTGCACCGCAGAACTCATCATGAGGTCCAAAGTCTTCTGACATACTTTAAAACTACAGTTACAGCTGAACTGTCTGGTCCTCTGAATGGTTCTATGTTTTTTTTGCTGAAGTAAATTACTCCTTGGTAATTTACTTTGACAAAATTGCTTCGATTTACTTCCGATTGTCAAGCGGATATTTTTAAATTAGGGGTTCCCGCCATACCCAACCACTACGACCCACATCCCAAATCCCACCCCACCTATACCCTCTAACCCTTAAAATACATATATTATTCACTGACATCAAAGTAATGTTTTCGAAGAAAATTACCACATAGTAATTTACAGGGGCAAAACAATATCATACGCTATGAACATCTGCGTCAGGTAATCCCAGAGACACGCTTACAGTCCATGTAGGTTAGAGCATGCACATGATTAACATCGAGGCTTGAGCGGGTGCTGCTGCGGCTTAGTATCTCTTGGTAAGACCCTTCTGGGCCTTTTACATTTTTTGGTGGTACATTTCTCTGGTGTCCCCTGGCCCCTGCTCATTGCTCCCTCTTTGTCTTCCCCGTGTTTGTTCCTCCCGCCTCCTTCCTTGCCTGCCCACCCACCCCCCTCTTGATTGGCTGTTAAAACTTCCTGGGTGATCTGCTGTGCACCGCTCTCATCATTAACATTGAGGCTTGAGCAGGTGCTGCTGCGGCTGAGTGTCTCTTGATAAGACCCTTCTGGGCATTTTACATTTTTTGTTGGTACATTTCTCTGATGCCCCCTGGCCCCCTGCTCATTGCTCCCTCTTTGTCTTCCCCGTGTTTGTTTATCCCTCCTCCCTCCTTGCCTGCCCGCCCACCCCCCTCTGATTGGCTCTCCTTCCTACTTACTGGCCTTCCCTGGGCAGCCCCCTGTCCAGCAGCCCCCTCAGCTAAGGGCCCCTAGGCAAAGGGCGGCTCCCATCTCGGTGGCTTGGTTGTGTCTGCAGGTGTCCGCAGGGGACGCCAGTTGCCAGTCATCACCCTGGTCAATGATGCAGGCCTTCCTGCTTACCCCCTCCTCCTAGCAGACTCACAAACCTAGGTGGGTTTCTGGTGTCTATTCAGTATTTAAAATTGCACTGTCTCTGTACGTAAATTGCATTGTGAAACCTAGGCCTTTCTCCCTCTATTCAGTATTCTCAAATCTAGGTGTGTTTTTCTCCTGTTATAATATGCACTGTATCAGTACTTAAATTGCATTGTGAAATCTAGGCCTTTCTCCGTCTATTCAGGATTCTCAAATCTAGGTGTCTTTTCTCCTGTTATAATATGCACTGTCTCAGTACTTAAATTGCATTGTGAAACCTAGACCTTTCTCCCTCTATTCAGGATTCTCAAATCTATGTGTGTTTTTCTCCTGTTATAATATGCACTGTCTCAGTATTTAAATTGCAGTGTGAAACCTAGGCCTTTCTCCGTCTATTCAGGATTCTCAAATTTAGGTGTGTTTTTTCATGCCTTAAAAAGTGCATTCTGTAAGCTCCTGTAATCCTGATTGTCATCATCTTGTCCTATTGCACAACTTGCTTGCCTCTCGCTGCCCACTCTGTCCTTCTTCAGTACCCCCGCTCTCACTTCCACCTTCTCCTCTCCCACCTACTCTATGGTGCTCTCTGTCTCTCCTATCTTCTCTAACTGCTTCTCTATTGACTATCCTGCTCTCCTCACTAAATCTGGTAGGAAGAAGTTTATAAAGAACATCCTGGTCTCCAACCCAGGCCTCCATATCGCCGACACCTACACCAGTGCCTCCTCTAAGGAAACTCTCACTGATATCCTCTTTGTCGTTCCTTCGCCAGACCTATGGACTCTTCATATGGTCTCTGTGCTCTCTCCTTTCTCCTCTTCTCTCATTAATGGTAGCAACCGTTGGGACGCCCTCCTCGTCTCCTTCCATTCCTCTAAGGTCATCATTAATGTTTACTCGAATGGGACCATCTTGGTCCAGGGCCCTCAGGCCAACCTTCACCTCTTTGATAGATACTTCCTACACCTCATCAATTTCCTTTCTTCTCCTGCTGTCCCCTCTCTCCTTTCCACAGTGACCTTGCCTCCCCCTTCCGCTTCTTCCTTGGCTACCTTGACTTCTTCTCCCCCTCTCCCCCTGACCCCTCTCAGGCTCCTTCTACACCATCCGAAGGGCATACCTCTGACCTGTACCCCTCCCCGGAAGTCCTTAAAGGATGGCATCCTTCTCCATATTGCCACTCTAAACTCTCGCTCTGCTGTCAAAAACTCCTCTGATATCTGCCGCCTTCTGGAAGAACTTGACCTCGATGTCCTCGGTCTCACCGAGACATGGTTCACGGCCAGCTCTGTCACTAGCTTTGACACACTCCTACCTGACGGCTACAAGATCCTCTCCGCGCCCAGGTCCAACCGCTCTGGAGGGGGTGTAGCCCTGATCTTCCCCGAGTGGATTCCCACCTCTGTCACTCCTACGCAGGCCTACTCCTCTTTTCAATGCCTCGTCTGCAGGCTCTCTCTCTCCCCTAGCCATTCCCTTACTGTGGCTGCTATTTATCAGCCACCTGGTCAAATCTCCTCCTTCCTCTCTGAGTGGGCGACCTCTCCTCCTCACTCCTGGCCTCAACCACTCAACTGCTCCTTCTTGGAGACTGGATACCTCCTGTCCTCCCTCTGGGCTCTTTCGTGGTTACTGAGAATCTCTCTCACTCACTATTCTCCCCTCTGGTCCAACTCACTCAGCAGGGCATACTCTGGATGTTCTGCTCTCCTCAGACCTTCCCCTCTCTGTCCCTCTCTCCACTCCTCTCTTCTGGAGTGATCACTTTCTCCTCTCCTCCCACCTCACCCTCCCTACCCCTCAGGCCAAGCCACCTCCATCACTGCCACCCAGTTTCTCAGTCATCTGACCTGGGAAGCGTGTGTCAGTTGAGGCTGTTCCCTTCCCGCCACTTTCTCTCCCCCTCCTCCCCCTTTGGCTGACTCGCACCCTGACACAGCCCTCTCAACGCTCCACTCTGCTATATCTGATACTCTTGATATCCTTGCCCCTGTCATGCGAATCCACCTGAAGCCCAAACCCAACTGCAACTCCTGGTATGACTCATAACTCCTCACCCTAAAACTCAAGTGCAGGGTGGCCGAGAGGAAATGGCTTGCTTCATGTACATCCTCTGACAAACTTGCCGCCTGCTACAAAGGGAATACCGGCTCTCTGTCCTTATCAAGAAGAGAGCCCATATCCAAGCCTGCGTCTCTGCGACATCTAACAACTTGGCAGAACTCTGTAAAATCTGCAAGGAACTGGCCGATCCTGCCACAGTCTCTACCTCTCCTGTCCCTTCCCAGGCCTTCTGCACGGCACTGGCTTCTCACTTCATCTCTAAAACTCAGGACATCCTGTCCTCACTCTCGTCCTATCCCCCCTCCCTCTACTCCCTGCTCTCCCTCTGGCCTTTCTGCAGCCACCTCTCCTCCCTCCTTCTCACCCTGTTCTCCACAGACGAGGTTTCTAGACAAGTCCGATCTATGAAAGTCTTGTCTAAACAGGTCCACCCCTGTTCCTCCAAAACTATGAAGGACCACATCGACTCTCTGGCTCCTACCCTGGCTGATGTCTGCAATCACTCCTTCGCCAGTGGAGTCTTCTCATCCCCCCTGAAGCATTCCCTTGTGCACCATCTTCTTAAGAAACCCCCTACCGATCCCTCGTGCCTGGCCAACTATCGCCCAATCTCCATCACTCCCTTCCTTGGCAAGCTTCTGGAGAAACTGGCCATCTCCCAGATTAATCTCCACACTCAATCTGTTGGTTATCTTCATGACCATCACTCTGGCTTCAGAGCGGCCAGAAGCATGGAAACTGCTCTCCTGAACATTCATGAAGACCTGCTCTCCAACCTTGACTCTAACACCCCTTGCATCCTCATCCTGCTTGATCTCTCTTCTGCCTTTGATACTGTCAACCATGCCATCCTGCTCAACCGTCTCCATGATAATCTGGGTATCACTGGTCAGGCTCTGGCGTGGCTGACTTCTTTCCTCTCTGACCGACCCTCCCAGGTCCAACTTGGGTCCTTCCTCTCCACTATCTTTTTCTCTACCTGTGCTGTCCCCCAGGGGTCTAACCTCTCTCCCTAGCTGTTCAACCAATATCTGGCACTCCTGGCCCACCGCATAGCTGCTCTCTGCTCCAACTTTCATTGCTAGGTGGATGACACCCATCTCATCTTCAGGCTACCCTCAGCCTCCTCCTCTACTTCCCTCATCTCTGACTGTCTGTCTGCTATCCAAGAGTGGTGTGCCGCCAATGACCTCTGGCTTGCCACCTGCTGGCCGTACTTTTACTTATTGTTTATTTATTGTCGTATATAATGTACTGCACTGTCCTCTCCCCCTGCCCCCCGCACTCCTCCTCCTTCCCCTTCCCATGCACTTGCGTTATCTGAATGACACCTTCCCTAGTAAGATCGTTGTCTGTCTTCCCTCTGTTCCCCCTCCCTTGCCTTGTCGCGCCTTGAAACACTTGTGTATAGGCGCGTTATAAATGCCATATCATATCATATCATATCACATCATTCCATTGCTTCCATGAAGAATTCCTTCACTGACTCCAAGAATGCTACCAGCGGACAAGACACATATTGTGGTGCTGGGGCTGGGTTAACTCATGCAAGGTTATACCTATGATATGTCAATCTAGCACAGCAAAGCCACAGAAGCCAGATGGCACGCGCCGGCCTTATGATGTCCTAAAAATACAAAGGTAAAGTTCCTCTCAAGAAGAGAAACAAGCACTCACCTAGAACTGAGGTGGCTTTAGGCAGGCCATATGCACAAGTTACTGTATTCCATTACAGTCTCCATGGGGAGCACCATTTGAAATCTCAGTTTAGTTACGGTTTACGAAAGTTATGCAGAGAGATAATCACCAGGGTTGGTGATTCAATTAACCACATTGCTCGCCATTGCTCGCTCTGGTAAGTGCTCTGCCTCTGTAGAATGGCATCATTGTGCTTATCACACATACCAAGCTTTGTTCAGGGTGCAAGGGCGTCCCCCTGTTGACTGGCATAATGCTACTACTGCCTAGTCCTCTTTGGTAACGCAGGACCACAGTTTGGTGAATCAGAAATCGAAGTGACCAAACTATCACACAATGTGTGAACAGAACCTCCCTCCCACCCACCCTCAAAGGGAAATTAACACCAAGTGATTTTCTCCTCCCCATTATGAGCACTGTGGATGGTGTTGCTTTGATAATTACATTATTGGACTTCCAGAAGACTTCCAATCTTAGGAAAAGGCGACTTGGGCAAGAATGGCGGCACCATCTGCAAAACGTAAATCAGAGATAGAAGGATCCCTTCTCCACCAAAATGCCACGCGCAGTGGAAGTAATACCATCCACGTGTCAAAATGACACGACGCGTCATCACGTGACTTTTTCCCCTGATGACATCAGAGGACGTGTTGCCATGTGACCATTGTTCCTTGGGACAATACTGGACGTAACGCCATAAGCCACCTGCAATACGCGTAAGAGCGATTAAATAGCTAATACTGTAGTAATAGAATGGACAAAGGGCTTTTTCGGCAAAAAAGATATGAACAACTACGCTGCCTCATTCTGCGATCTGTGCAACCATCTCCCAGGGGCTCACCCAGAAGAACTATGATAGCCAGTGCCACTTCCTTTTGCTGCCTCACATGGGCAGAAGCTGTCATCACACGCTGGTTAAGGCCTCGCAAGCCAGGTGTGGTCATAATAGGCTAATTACAATCTCACTTGACCAGGATCTGCTATGAAATGCTAAATTCAACCTCATATAGCCAGGCAGTGTCAGATTATGCCATGTTAACCCTAAGAAACCATGTGAAATCATTGTATGCGAGGGGGTGACTCACACACACACAAGTGATGTGAAAATAAACCATTTTACCCTCAATCAGCAAGTGCTGCCAACATACACAGGTAAAGAGTTGTCAGGTATAGTCATCAAGGGCCAGATTGCCAAACCTTTTTTTAGCGCTCACAACTTGGGCCACAAATGCACACAGGGCATCTGAATCTGCAAATCTTTGATGCACGCATTTGGGTCTAGAGGTGTGTGGGGGTGTTCGCAAATGCCAATTCACATCCCAAATCCACGCATGGGTTGTTCTTTGAAATATTCAAAAAACCTTCTCCTGCAGCTGTTTGGACTAGGAGCAAGGGTAGGCACAATGCAATAGTAGTTTATTTCTAAACCTTTCATGCATTGTCTTTAAAGTGCCAAGAACGAGTATGCTCGTCCTTTTTGCATACACTTGCATAACAGCCTGGCAGTTAAGGGGTTAAAGCAGGAGCACAGCAATGTGAACTACTGCTCTCCCACTTGCTTTCTATTCTTCAAACAAGCACAGAAATGCATTTTTTGTTTTTTACCACATTTCACACTGAGAGGACATATAAGGACATCTCACTGTGAAAGGTGCTCCCAGCACCCATGTGGCCGATGGGATGCTGCAGTACAGTAGTGTCGGCTGCGCACTCTGACACACACTACAGTGTGGAAGGCGGCTTGCCAGTGCATCTTTGTTCTGCTGTTCTGACCACCCTGAAATGTGCAGGTCACATTTGAGAATAAGATGGCCTGTGCTTTTATGCTTTGAGCGCACATGAAACATTTGCATACTCTGTGCTTCTTCGTTCGTGCTCTTTTTTGATATTCTGCCCCCATATGTTTAGTACAGCCTGTTATGCCCAGCTGTTTCCATCCAATGGCTGGTATAGCCTCATTTGCAGACCCCCAGACACAGAATGCCACAGGGCCCACCATGCCCATCTCCCTACATCAGTGGCAGATAAACGGCCCATGGGCAAACATTTCAGAAAGGCTCTGTATAAGTTATCTTATGGAGTTGGAGCAATGTAGTAGGGCAGGGTTTAGTGTGGGTGGTTTTTGGATATAATAATGATATTTTTTGGGGGGTAAAGGATTCAACTTGTTTTTATATTTTATTTCTAAATGATCTCTATGGAGACTTTAAGGAAATACTTGGCCCTTTGAGGTAAAGTGATTTTCAAGGACCACTCACATTTCAGACAAGTGGAGAAAGCAGGATTACAATTGGTATGGAGTAATAAAATTGCGGTAAAAATGTTGCCTGTACAAAAAATCGCAGCAAAAATGCTGTGGTTTGACCCGTTAAAGGTGTAAACCATTACACCATTTAAGGTGAGCAGGGTTTGCGGGGGTGTCCCCCGCTGCCCTTAAATGGTATAATGGTTCCGGGGGTGTCCCCTGCATCCTTTACATGGATTGCAGTGGCAAAACCACTGCCTTTTTGCCATGATATTTTGTGTCCACGGCCATTTTTGCCACGATTTTAACACATGGAACCTTAAAATCCAGATGTCCTGGTTTCCGAATCAACATTTGACCCAACAGCCGATCGCGTTTCCTGCCATTCAATTTTATTTTGACAAAATATATGAAACATATGAAGATTATTATTATTATTATTATTATGCATTCCTCTTAACGCGCACCATGACCGTAGGCCTTAGTGCGCACATAAAAGACAGGTGGGCATGGAATCAAAACAGGTGCAGAGGATCAAAGACCAGTGGGATCAAGAGTCAAGGCATCAACATACTGGTCTTTAGAGTACAAGAAATAGGTTTTTATGGCCCTCTTAAAGGCACATGGGAGAGTACGTACATCGGGAGGAAGGGAGTTCCACAGACCAGGTGCGCAAACACTGAAGCCTGTTTCTCCAAAGCCTTTCAATTTAAAGCGAGGATGGAAAAAAGTATTGCTCCCGTTAGATTGCAGAGATCTCACTACAGGGCATCACACAACTGGCGTGACAAGTCGCATGATGCTTTGCCTGCAAGGCCTTTCTGTGTGAGAGATATCATTATATATGCTATTCTATGTTGAGCAGGCAGCCAATGAAGTGGTCTTCTGGCCTTGGTGACATGATCGGTCCTGCCCAAACAACACTCTGCTCTCACTGTGCCATTTTGAGAAACCTGCATAGTTTTTAGGTTGGTTTTTGATGTGCACACTATAAGGCTGTTGCAGTAATCAATTTTAGACTTGACCAGGGCACATACCACTGATGACAGATTGGGCATAGACAGATAAGGCTTAATCTGCTAAGCAGTTTGGTAAAGTAGGCACGGGAGGATTCTACCTGCGTGGCATATTTCTTTGTCAGATTTCAGTCAAGACAGACTCCAAGGGATACTGATCCAGACACTGACGACACCACTGGGATAGAACAGTCAGCGATCTTGAAATGCCAGTATGTATCATCCAGCTTTCTCAGACGGTGAGCAGAGCCCACAGTCAGCAGCTCAGTTTTGCTATTAATAAGTGCAAAATAATTCATATCCATCCATGTTTGGATCAGCACTCGTTTGTGGTTTATGTTAGATGCAGCAAGATTGTAGTTCTCTAACAGCTCAAAGATGAGCAAAGATGAGCTGGGTGTCATCTGCGTAGCTTGTGTATTTAACTCCAACACTATTCAAAAGATTGAAAAGTGGGCAGGTGTAAATGTTGAACGGATTAGGAGAGAGGCAAGCACCATGTGGCACATCACAGCACAGGGTCTAAGGTGGTGCTTAGAATCCCCAATTGAGCCCCTTGCAGTCCGTGGGCAAATAAAAGAGCCTATCCAGGCCGTAGCAGATTCAGAGCAATTGGCAATCTCAGCTAGCCTCTTGAGCAGCAAAGACTGAGCAACAAGATCAAAAGATGCCAAGAGGTCATGGAGCATAAGTATAGCGATCTGGCCTACATCAGTGATCTCAACAGGATTAGCCCGCAAAACAAGCATGGTGGTTTCAGTTCCATGTATGGCTTGGAAAACCATTTTTCGACTTCCAAGCAGATGGTTACTGTCAATGTACTCCTGAAGCTGCAGGTACGCAGCCCTGTCGCAATTTCTTAGGAGACAAGGACGTTCCTAATAGGACAATAATTGCTAGAATCTTCAGGATCCAGCCTCTTCATTTTAAGCAGCAGGGTTACCCATATCCTTTAAACAAGATGGAATAGTAGTGCGCAAAAAAGATGAATTAACAATACTGGTAATGAGTGGCGCAAGACATCTGATTGAGCCCTTGATAGTACTAGCAGGACAGGTATCACCTTCTCTGACTTGTTGGAAGTTAAACTTCGGTGGCAGGGGACAAGCTTTACTTGAGATGCTGCAGTCCTGTAGACAGGGGGAAGTAGTAGCCTGTAAACCAGTCTGATGGGCCTTGATAGTGGCTTGACGTTGCTCAGTTATCCTGGAGAATTCATTCTGAAAAATACATAAACCAAAAATCACTCTTTTCATCAGTAAAGCCACAGCTTTTTTTAACCTTCCAATTCTTTAAGAATGGAGAAAAGTTCCCCCTGGCTTGATTTAGCACCAGTAATCCTGGTGTTGCAGGTATTCTGTTTAACTAGCAGGAGGGCATCGCTATAGCTTTCTGCTGCACGCCGCTCTGCGGTCAAAGTTTCCTTGCAGGGATTTCTTACACCAATACCCTTCACATTGTCTCTTAGTTTCCCTATGCCTGATGACATCATCATTGAACCAGGTCTTATTACTTACTTCGCTCTTAACAACCTTGACCCTTTCAGGTACCAGTGTGTCAATGACCTTCGCTCAAATCTCATTAAATTGATGAACTAGAATGTTGGTAAAAATTTAAAATAATCTATTAGCCAGCCCAGGGATAGAAAGGTCTGTGAATGCCTCAGGGGAGGATTTTCTAAGATTTCTAACGCTTAGTTCTAATCTCGGGTTAGTATTCACCCTATTAGATAACACAGGAAGATGTAGAGCAACATAAATTAATAGATGATCCATTCAGGGACATGTGGTAATGACAGGAGTAGATAATGAGAGGTTATGTGTTAATACCGGGTCAAGAACATCGCCCTCCCTATGAGTGGGGAGATCATGCTGCTTTGAAAATCCCATAGCATTGAGGGAAGATAAAACTATAGAGTCTTCTTGATCAGAATCATTATGTGCCCAAATGTTAAAGTCGTTAAGGGTGACCATATATGTGGTAGTCTTTAAAAAGTATACTAACGTGGCCTGTAATTGTTTCTCAAAAGAAGGGGCTGCTCTTGAGGGCCTATATAATGCCAGGAAGCTAATTGTGGCATTATTGTCAATACGATTTTGTTCAGAGAGTGGTTATGTGCTGTGAACATTTGTGAGTTCTTCAGAATGGCACTGCCATGGTTACTTTCTTTTCTTCCTTTCTTCGATTAGACAATTGTAACGCATAGGTGCAATGATATCGCTTCATTCCAAATGTAAGATAGGCTGTATGAATAGCTCATTCTCAGGCAATCCCCATTCGGATAATTCCAGGCTAAAAACAGAGTTCACCTGTTTCAGTTATGATCAGAACCTGATGAATCTTTACACCAAAAGTCACAGTGGTCCATACTGTGAATATAGAACTGCCCACTTCCCACTTGTCTAAACCATCATATATGGATTCCTTTCCAAATAGCGCAATAGTACGTCAGTATTTACTGCTAAAGTTTAACATCAGTTAATCGCTAGCAACCAAATGTGCATTATGCGGCATTGTTAGATCAGAGCGCTACTGTTGCCTATGCGGAACACTAGTTTTGGAAACCCTTGCTCACGTGTTAATCGAATGTGGGAGCCTAGTGCTTATTAGGCAAAGCTATATACGCTATTATAACAACTCTTATGATTGCCCTGACAAGATGTGGCTCAGGTCTAATTTTATCAAAGATAATGATCCTAACCTGATCTTTTACACAGTATAATTGTATTGGAATTGCGTCAAACTTTTGAAATGATTATGTTGTTTTTAGCTCAGTGATATTTATGATCTTAGAAGAATTATTTTATCACCTTTTAAGTTGCATTTGATGATATTAATAAAATAAACTAAGATATGCTCACAATTGGTTGGTACTGAGGACATGCAGGTTTAGATAGTCTCTTGCAATAAAGGCAACACCCATCTAGTCCCAGTGCAATCTGCCCTCAAAATCTTGAATCCAGTTGGAGTGGCTAACAAAGCAGCATGGTTAGTAATGTCCTGTAACAATGTCTCAGTGAGAAAAATCATCAGAATTCACTGGTAAAGAGGAAGTCAGTTTATGAAAGGTAATATTTTTTTATTCCTTGTGTTGTACCTTTGAGAGTAAGGGGGATTTTTATCCTTAGGGGTTTCAAAGAATCTTTCTTCCCTTGGGTATCTTTCAGATATTATTTTAGCTATGCCCGCATGCACAGGTTTAATATGTGGTTCAGACACATAATAGCAACAATATGCCATTACATGTTAAGGCAGGTTTAAAAGATTCTCCCATTTTAAGGATAAATACTATGTCTCATACCACAGGATCTCCTTACCACCAGGGGTCTTACCTCCTCCCAGGTGATCTGCCTGCATTACACCACCCCAAATTCAGGATCTGGAAGTGTCTGCCTTTCCCTGGCCACCTGATAGGAGACTTTAGACAGGGTTTTAGTGAGGGATCCCTAGGATTCATCACAAACCCTTATGTTATGGTAGGGTACAGCGATATATAATCCAAAACATCCCCACTGTACTGGCTTCACATATCCAAAGCTTGTCAGGTGTCAGCTTTTTGTATCCCTGCCACAACAAATAAAATAACATGGGCAGGCAAGCAATTTACACATTGAATTATTACCACCATTTCTGCATTCTCAAATATTCAAAAGTACCTAAAGGTAATTGCTTTCCACAGATTTGAATGAAGTGTCCCACAAGTACAAACACTGGCACACATTACTTGTGGTAGTAGCCCCTGCTCATTAGCAGTGTTTGTTTTGAAGCAGTGAATGTGATGGCACTCAAACACATTGATTTTCTTCAAGTCAACAGTGTTTTGTCATTGAGCAGTTAATGGGCCTAATTACAAGTTTGGCGGTAGAACCAGCAGACTGCCGCCAATCTTGCACATTTTTCTGGCACCCGCGAATGGGCAATTACCAGGTCAATAGGTTCCCGCTGGACCCAGTAATTGCTCATTCGCGGGCGCCGGAAAAAAATGCTCCCCATTCCCATTAAGCCCCACAGGGCACAATGAGAATGGGGAGGTCGGATGCACCGGCACCATTCAGAATGATGCCAGTGCATCCGACATGCTATGCTCAAGGGTGCCGGTACGCCCGCCAAGGCATCAGCGAGCAGAACTTGTAGTTTGCCGGTCCGGTAACAACAGTACCGACAAGCTTACCGGTACCGGTGTTACCAGACCAGCAAATATAATGAGGCCCAATCACTTTTTGACATCTAAATGTGTGTGCCAGTATTCCAGAGGTTGCACAGGCAGGGCCATTTGGTACAAAATGGATTGCCAGACATTGGTTTCAATGTTTCATACCAGGGCTCACTTACTGCTTCTAATATTATTAAAAAATGTGGCAGTCACATCCTTTTCAGCAGGCTTCTTTAGGGCTGAGCAGATGGCCACTCTCAGCTTACTCTGAATTTGCTTTCAGATCTCACTGGTTCTAGAGAGTCTGGATAATGTGACAATTTACTAGATGTCATCACTTCTCCCCGAGGCCAAGGATTCTCCCCTTCCCATGAGGCCAAGGAGTTGCGGCTGCTACACGTGGTATAATGTGGGAGGATCTCATGGGAAGGGACTGTCCCTCTAGGGATAAGTATGACCATCTAGGGTGCAGTCCTTGTAACATCAGCACACCCCACACACTCGAACCTCCCATCCCTCGAAAAACCTCTTTGTAGAGAGTAAACCTATGTACTATTATCAGGTATCCTTCATATATAGGTAAACTGAATGTACTTTGAAGAGGAAGAGTGCATGAAACATGAAGTTCACTTGCCACACAAGTACTGGTACGAGGTGGTCCGCACCAGTAGCAAGGACAAAACAACAAAGGAGATTAAAAGAGATGAAAGATGTATACAATGATCCCATTGTGAACCAGCAACATTGTATAAAAACTAAAGAGGGAAAAAGATAACTGTAGATGCCACGTGAGAGAGCCAGCGGCTGTGGAGACTCTCAGGCATGGAGGATTCAAAGCCGTTTGGGGGACCAGAGAAGAAGGAGCACCGAGGATACTGTGGAGTCGCTGTAGCCTTTCTTTTCTGGCATTCACCCTCCTGATATCAACGGGCAGAAGTAAAAAGAAGCTCCCAGCCAGGGGAAGGGAATTATTATGACTACAAAGTGTTAAAATAACTTTTCAATCAGGGGAAGGGAGGCATTCTCCCTGATACATCATTGACCCAGGAGAAGAAGGGTTGTTGGGCTTGTTTTTTTGGTTGAGGACACGTTCAAGCAGGGAAAGAGAGTCATTACCCCTGGTGAACATTTTTTGAACTTTGCTGTGTTAAGAATACACTAACCAGGGGAAGGCAGTCATTACTCCTGGTGAGAATTATTGGAATTCCTGAAGTAAACTGTGATCACAAACCCAGGAGAAGAGAGCCATTCTCCTGTGCAATTAGTGTAATGTATTCTATTATAAAATGTAGGTGTGGCCTGACCCAAAGGTAATGATACACTGTACAATATAATTACAGGTACACACATTTTTAAACAGAGCAGCGAAATAACAAACAGCATACAAATGTAAACACTTTAAAAAATAAAATCAAACAACTAAAATTACCAGAAGACAATAAGCATTGCTGACTAAACCCATGCAGTAGAAATCCCAGGATGGGAAAATGAAAAGACTGAGCGTGGGGAGCAGACACATGAAGGTGGGGAAAACATGGTCTGCATGGGACACAGCAACAGAGAAATAACAAGCAGGTTTTATGTGATGAATTGTTAACATCAACATATCCGAACTATGGTTATGGAATGCAGCTGCCAAATAATCTGGCTGGCCATAAGTACTGTCTTGTAACACAATGTACATTTCAATGCCCAGACGGTTTTGAATTCCAGTTGAAAGGTGATTCATGCTAGGAAAACATGCTTCTTAGGTAGACATCACACTGTTTTATTCCATTTAAGTTCCTTAAAGAACATACATTAGTTTGATTCATTCTCAAAACAATGCATTTGTACATTTGACCAACAATATGTAGATCAGCACACATTCAGTTCTCATTATACATTTGCTAGTAATTTAGTGGTAAACCCCCAAATTACAACCAGACATGGTTAGGTGCCACGTGGTCATGTGGACAGGATTACAAGTGGGGGTGTGGTGGTGTATATCCCCATTGGACTCAAAAGGATGGAGTGTGGGTTCACCTTCAGCTTTCTCTGTGCCTCCAAATTCGGATTTCAGTAGTGCAGTAAATTGGACAGTAATTCTGTTACAAGCCCAATAAAAGTGGCAATAATGGAACTACTGCTAAAAATGTACTGCACCGCAGAACTCATCATGAGGTCCAAAGTCTTCTGACATACTTTAAAACTACAGTTACAGCTGAACTGTCTGGTCCTCTGAATGGTTCTATGTTTTTTTTGCTGAAGTAAATTACTCCTTGGTAATTTACTTTGACAAAATTGCTTCGATTTACTTCCGATTGTCAAGCGGATATTTTTAAATTAGGGGTTCCCGCCATACCCAACCACTACGACCCAAATCCCAAATCCCACCCCTCCTATACCCTCTAACCCTTAAAATACATATATTATTCACTGACATCGAAGTAATGTTTTCGAAGAAAATTACAACATAGTAATTTACAGGGGCAAAACAATATCATACGCTATGAACATCTGCGTCAGGTAATCCCAGAGACACGCTTACAGTCCATGTAGGTTAGAGCATGCACATGATTAACATCGAGGCTTGAGCGGGTGCTGCTGCGGCTTAGTATCTCTTGGTAAGACCCTTCTGGGCCTTTTACATTTTTTGGTGGTACATTTCTCTGGTGTCCCCTGGCCCCTGCTCATTGCTCCCTCTTTGTCTTCCCCGTGTTTGTTCCTCCCGCCTCCTTCCTTGCCTGTCCACCCACCCCCCTCCTGATTGGCTGTTCAAACTTCCTGGGTGATCTGCTGTGCACCGCTCTCATCATTAACATTGAGGCTTGAGCAGGTGCTGCTGCGGCTGAGTGTCTCTTGATAAGACCCTTCTGGGCATTTTACATTTTTTGGTGGTACATTTCTCTGATGCCCCCTGGCCCCCTGCTCATTGCTCCCTCTTTGTCTTCCCCGTGTTTGTTTCTCCCTCCTCCCTCCTTGCCTGCCCGTCCACCCCCCTCTGATTGGCTCTCCTTCCTACTTACTGGCCTTCCCTGGGCAGCCCCCTGTCCAGCAGCCCCCTCAGCTAAGGGCCCCTAGGCAAAGGGCGGCTCCCATCTCGGTGGCTTGGTTGTGTCTGCAGGTGTCCGCAGGGGGCGCCAGTTGCCAGTCATCACCCTGGTCAATGATGCAGGCCTTCCTGCTTACCCCCTCCTCCTAGCAGACTCACAAACCTAGGTGGGTTTCTGGTGTCTATTAAAAATCATCACTTCAGTATTTAAAATTGCACTGTCTCTGTACGTAAATTGCATTGTGAAACCTAGGCCTTTCTCCCTCTATTCAGGATTCTCAAATCTAGGTGTGTTTTTCTCCTGTTATAATATGCACTGTATCAGTACTTAAATTGCATTGTGAAATCTAGGCCTTTCTCCGTCTATTCAGGATTCTCAAATCTAGGTGTGTTTTCTCCTGTTATAATATGCACTGTCTCAGTACTTAAATTGCATTGTGAAACCTAGACTTTTCTCCCTCTATTCAGGATTCTCAAATCTATGTGTGTTTTTCTCCTGTTATAATATGCACTGTCTCAGTATTTAAATTGCAGTGTGAAACCTAGGCCTTTCTCTGTCTATTCAGGATTCTCAAATTTAGGTGTGTTTTTTCATGCCTTAAAAAGTGCATTCTGTAAGCTCCTGTAATCCTGATTGTCATCATCTTGTCCTATTGCACAACTTGCTTGCCTCTCGCTGCCCACTCTGTCCTTCTTTAGTACCCCCGCTCTCACTTCCACCTTCTCCTCTCCCACCTACTCTATGGTGCTCTCTGTCTCTCCTATCTTCTCTAACTGCTTCTCTATTGACTATCCTGCTCTCCTCAATAAATCTGGTAGGAAGAAGTTTATAAAGAACATCCTGGTCTCCAACCCAGGCCTCCATATCACCGACACCTACACCAGTGCCTACACCAGTGCCTCCTCTAAGGAAACTCTGATATCCTCTTTGTCGTTCCTTCGCCAGACCTATGGACTCTTCATATGGTCTCTGTGCTCTCTCCTTTCTCCTCTTCTCTCATTAATGGTAGCAACCGTTGGGACGCCCTCCTCGTCTCCTTCCATTCCTCTAAGGTCATCATTAATGTTTACTCGAATGGGACCATCTTGGTCCAGGGCCCTCAGGCCAACCTTCACCTCTTTGATAGATACTTCCTACACCTCATCAATTTCCTTTCTTCTCCTGCTGTCCCCTCTCTCCTTTCCACAGTGACCTTGCCTCCCCCTTCCGCTTCTTCCTTGGCTACCTTGACTTCTTCTCCCCCTCACCCCCTCTCAGGCTCCTTCTACAACATCCGAAGGGCATACCTCTGACCTGTACCCCTCCCCAGAAGTCCTTAAAGGATGGCATCCTTCTCCATATTGCCACTCTAAACTCTCGCTCTGCTGTCAAAAACTCCTCTGATATCTGCCGCCTTCTGGAAGAACTTGACCTCGATGTCCTCGGTCTCACCGAGACATGGTTCACGGCCAGCTCTGTCACTAGCTTTGACACACTCCTACCTGATGGCTACAAGATCCTCTCCGCGCCCAGGTCCAACCGCTCTGGAGGGGGTGTAGCCCTGATCTTCCCCGAGTGGATTCCCACCTCTGTCACTCCTACGCAGAGGTTCTAAGTTCAGTTTAACTTTCATTGAGGTATTTGAATGAAGTAAATATATTAAATGCACAAGTGAGGATGGACAGCCAAATTTTAGTAATTTCTCAAATAATAGGTTCCGATCAACCGAGTCAAAAGCTACTCGAAAATCAACATACGCCAAATATATTGGTTGATTTCTTATGGCGTATAACTCTTTAATTGCATTGAGGGTCGTTATGTTAATACTGGTGCCAAGACCTCCCACAAAACCAGTTTGAAATGGATCTCGCCGGTTCTCTTCTGACGCCCAATTGTTGAGATCTCTTAAGACAATTCTGCTAAAGATCTTGCCAGGGGCGTCAAGAAGGGAAATCGGACGGTAACTGGCCGGATTCGCTCGATCGCCTTTCTTATAAATTGGCACTGTAATAGCCTTACACCACGACGGAGGAATTGCCTGTTTTATTTGCAGGACCTGGAAGATAGCATAAAGAATAGATGCCCATAATTCCGGATTCTGTTTTAAGGCATAATTTGATAAGCCGTCAGGCCCTGGAGCTCTTCAAGAGCTAGCTTTGTTGATGTAAAACAAAACATCTTCGCGATCAAAAATAATCTGAAAGGATGAGTTCATTGCTTCTAGATTCAGCTTTGAGATATTATTGGACGGAAGATCATAAATGCTGGTGAAATAAGCGACCCAACTTTTCTCCGACACACCATTACGTTGTGCTGTTAGCTGCGGAGCACCTGCTCCATTATTTATCATTTTCCAGATTTGTGATGTATTTTTAGTTTGAACCATCTGTAGCCACTTTTCTCCATCATGTTGGTACATATCAGCTTTATGACCTCGGATCCAATTTCTATATTTGGTCTTCAAATTACGTAGGGCCAGTTCTCGATAATGTACCGGTAAATAAGAAATCTGCCTTTTCTGTTTTCGATATTGCCTCTTTCTATCTCTAATGGCCAGATCAAATACATGAATGTGCCACTGCCTACTCTTCTTAGTGTCTGGGGTTGAAACAGGGGCAAAAAGATGCATTTTATCATGATAATCAGTAGTATCCATACCTCTTAGCAGTCGCTGTTGGTCATTTGTTACACTGCATGCAAATGTTTGCAGTGCATCACTTGACCAATGTAGTCTGTTTCGTTGGGGATTTATAATTAGACCACTCAATTGATTTTGACTGGAGCGAAGTTCTTCCTTGGTTTGAATCAAAAACTCAGCTCTCAGAATCCAATGATCACTCGCTGTGGTGGGAACTACCCTAAACTCGGAGATTTTCTCAAACAGCCTTCTATTAACATACATATAGTCAATTATAGCATTTTGAGCACCACAAGTCCAAGTATATGATGGAGGATTATCAGTTTCCACTGCCCCATTTAGCATAATTAGGTCCCAAGTATTAATAAAGGCCCTCCACGGCGAGACCCGATCCATACTTCTTTTCTTAGATGGTGCCAACAGATGTATGTTCAAATCTCCGGCTAATATTACATGCGCAATGTCCGGGATAGTTATATTATCTTCCATTAATGCATTCAGATCATTAAGGAGAGTAAAAGTTGAAATTGCAATTGGGTTCCAATATATGTTTATAACTAAGAATTTCAGTTTTTGGAACATTATTACTGAGCATTGCAAATAAGAGTTTGGATTGGGCCCCTCAGAGATAATGGCTTTCGTGGACATATTAGAGATAGTTGCCAACCCAGACATAGGTCTACCTTTTTGTCCCTTAATTGCTGGAACTAGATGGACATAATGATTGTCCCACGATAGGGGGACGGTCAGCCAGGTTTCTTGCATAAGAACTAGATCACACTCTTTCAAATCACACTTAGCGTTATTTAACAGATGTTTGTGTCCCCTAGTGTTCCAGCTCAAGACTACCAATTTCTGACCTCGGGCATCGGAATCATCGGTTCCTAGTTACGCTTTCCCACAACTGCATCCCCTACCTGAGGTGTGCTCACCACTAGTTACCTGACTAGCAGGTTTAATGGCAGCCTCCACCGGACGGGATTCAATTGTGGTTGGAATTAAATCAAAGCCCAAATCAAAAAATTCAGATCTAGCGGACCAGATGATATTATAAATGATGCGAGAGCTTAGCCACATGCAGGACACCGTTGGGTCATTATCATCGGGGAACTCCACTTGTACCACATCACCTGAGGAGATATCCTCCAAGTTTGGGATATCTGCAAATATTTGCATGATACTTCCTCTGTTCATTATGTATGTTGGAAAGGAACCCCCCCGACAACTAAGGAACAAAGAAAGCAATTGGGTAGGCTTTTTACTCTTGGGTGGTGCCTTGAAGTCAGGGTAACTCCGCTTACTAGATGTATCTCTATTCTTACAACATTTTGTCTCCTCCAATGGAGATTTAAACGTTACATTCTTAGAGGTGCTTTCTTCATAAGATGGATTTACCACATCAGAATGGCCACTCCTCATTGCCTTCAAGGATGATTTAACAATTTTTTGTTCTGAGGTCAAAGCAACTAGACAGTCTTTAATTGTGCATAGAATATTATTTTGCAGATTGTCTTGAGCATCCGAGGTTGTTTTGGTTGTTAGTAGGTCATTCTTAGCGGATTTTGCTTCCTGATTAGAGAAGGCCCTCTCGCCATTAGTATTCTCATCATCCCCTGACTCAGGTTCCTCCACTGATGGATTGAAAATCTGAGATAGTGGATGAGTCACATGCGGCTTAGGATGGTATTGACTCATGTACTCATCCACGGCCTTTCTAAGATCCTGCGTATTAACTGTGGCATTAGGCACTGGGTCAACTTTCACTCGATTATTCTTCAATGCAGTTGGCACTTGAGTCGGCGCCGTTACATTACTGGATCCACTCCCTAGTTCCTGCACAATATGCACCAACTCGTCTAGGGGAGCATAAGGGAGAGTCACATGGTTGGGGTCCGTACCCTTATTCATCATTCTTTGTCTTTCCTGAGATAGATTCTGATATTTTTTTGTGATCACATTGGAAGCTAACATTGAGCATCTATCTGGTTTAGATAGAGATTTAAAAAATTGTTTCGCAGACCCACTCGCAGCCATTATTTTAGACTTCTGATTTTTTGATTTCTTTGGATTTATACTTAATTGATTGGAGGGGCGCTTAGACTTTTTCGCAAATATCGTATAAGCCCCTTTTGACTGCTGTGTTTCTCTTAATTTTGGATCATCAGCTATAGGAGCCCCTGCCTCCTCTTCACTCAATACCAACTGGTCGGATGAGGGCTCCATTACTGTCATCTTCACAAGATTTCCTCCCCTCACACCGTTAACAGATTTGGCTATTTCTATTCTTGATCCTGACTGTAGCACCAAAGGTGCATTCATTGTCTCCTTAGCTGTTACTTCTCTTATGATGCCCTCAACAAAGGGCACAGCAGTGTTAATGCTTCGTATGTTTCCCCCAACTATAACTGGGCTCCATTTGCCATTTAGTTGGTCATCAGTATTTTTGCAGATTAATAACAACATACCCAATTGTTTTGACAAATGAGCTGCCTGTTCGACGTCAGACTCTTGTTTTTGGGCCAAGGACAGACCAAATGCCTTCTGAGATCTTTGAAAATTGTTAACATTATCTTGTATTACATTAATTTTGGAGTCTAAAGTTTCAAACAATCTAGCTAGGGACATCAATGCCATATTCATATTTTCCAATGATACGGGAGCTTCTTTTTTTGTCACAGGGTCCGGACTTGTAATCGAGCTGTTTCCATTTAGTCTCCTGGGAGTCGGCAGAATGAATGAAATCGAACTTTCGGATTCGGAAATATCTCCGGTATTAAATAGTGCTGGAGATTTAGAAAGATCAGATTCGTCGTCCTTGGCCACAAGGCAAGAGTCCGATGACTCCAGCTCTATAATTGCAACATCTTTAGCAACATCAACATCCTGGCTTTCTTTCGGGAGGGGAGCTACACTAGCAACCCCTGAACGAGCATTCTGTAGTATCATTGAGTCAGACAGTGAGATATTACATAACTGTTCTTCCACCTCATTGCCACCATTTGTAACCTGCATCACCTGTGGGTTCGCAACAGATTGCTGAGCAGAGCTCGCCCCTAGGTCGTTACAGAGGGGCTGCGCCTCTATATTTGATACACTTAGATTGTTAAGTTCAGGCATTCTAGCCACAGAGCGTGGTGTCCGACAGCTGTTAAACCCAAAGTTTCTTAAATCGCCCATGACGGAATCAAGTCGTGATCTTCTCTTCTTTATTCGCTTGTCCCACGGTGCACTTTTAGCAGAGGGTCGTGCCGTTTTTAGAGATGACGCTGGACTGTCTCTTGAAGTGGACTCCAGTAGGGCATGCACTCGTTCTGTGCTAGGCATGCCAGTGCGAAGTGTGTACATCTTAACACTGGGGTGCCTCTTTTTAGACACCACAAGGTTTTTATGGCACTTGATTACAATGCGCCTTCCTAATATCTGACTGCAAGACAAAACACCAGCTAAAATAACCGGCACTAGCCGCGTTGCCGCGGCGAAGCGGCAAAGCGGGACTTAACAGGGCTTTACACGGGTGCGCGCGCGCGGTGCGCGCGCCCCTGAGCTTATATAGCTCCTCCCAGCCCTTGGTGCAGTAAAGCCTAAACAAGAAAGAAGTGTGTTATAGTTTGTTTTTATAGTTATTATTTCTTCATACAGTGCACAGTTCGCTCTTTCTTTCACCTGCTGGGTCTTGTAGTTGATGCAGCAACAAATCCTCAGTCCACAGAAAAAGCGCTGGAAAAGCGTCCGCGGCAAAGCGGGACTTAACGGGGCTTTACACGGGTGCGCGCCATAACTCTGCTATATCTGATACTCTTGATATCCTTGCCCCTGTCATGAGAATCCACCTGAAGCCCAAAGCCAAGTGCAACTCCTGGTATGACTCATAACTCCTCACCCTAAAACTCAAGTGCAGGGTGGCCGAGAGGAAATGGCTTGCTTCATGTACATCCTCTGACAAACTTGCCGCCTGCTACAAAGGGAATACCGGCTCTCTGTCCTTATCAAGAAGAGAGCCCATATCCAAGCCTGCGTCTCTGCGACATCTAACAACTTGGCAGAACTCTGTAAAATCTGCAAGGAACTGGCCAATCCTGCCACAGTCTCTACCTCTCCTGTCCCTTCCCAGGCCTTCTGCACGGCACTGGCTTCTCACTTCATCTCTAAAACTCAGGACATCCTGTCCTCACTCTCCACCTATCCCCCCTCCCTCTACTCCCTGCTCTCCCTCTGGCCTTTTTGCATCCACCTCTCCTCCCTCCTTCTCCCCCTGTTCTCCACAGACGAGGTTTCTCTACAAGTCCGATCTATGAAAGTCTTGTCTAAACAGGTCCACCCCTGTTCCTCCAAAACTATGAAGGACCACATCCACTCTCTGGCTCCTACCCTGGCTGATGTCTGCAATCACTCCTTCGCCAGTGGAGTCTTCTCATCCCCCCTGAAGCACTCCCTTGTGCACCATCTTCTTAAGAAACCCCCTACCGACCCCTCGTGCCTGGCCAACTATCGCCCAATCTCCATCACTCCCTTCCTTGGCAAGCTTCTGGAGAAACTGGCCATCTCCCAGATTAATCTCCACACTCAATCTGTTGGTTATCTTCATGACCATCACTCTGCTTCAGAGCGGCCAGAAGCATGGAAACTGCTCTCCTGAACATTCATGAAGACCTGCTCTCCAACCTTGACTCTAACACCCCTTGCATCCTCATCCTGCTTGATCTCTCTTCTGCCTTTGATACTGTCAACCATGCCATCCTGCTCAAACGTCTCCATGATAACCTGGGTATCACTGGTCAGGCTCTGGCGTGGCTGACTTCTTTCCTCTCTGACTGACCCTCCCAGGTCCAACTTGGGTCCTTCCTCTCCGCTATCTTTTTCTCTACCTGTGCTGTCCCCCAGGGGTCTAACCTCTCTCCCTAGCTGTTCAACCAATATCTGGCACTCCTGGCCCACCGCATAGCTGCTCTCTGCTCCAACTTTCAGTGCTAGGTGGATGACACCCATCTCATCTTCAGGCTACCCTCAGCCTCCTCCTCTACTTCCCTCATCTCTGACTGTATGTCTGCTATCCAAGAGTGGTGTGCCGCCAATGACCTCTGGCTTGCCACCTGCTGGCCGTACTTTTACTTATTGTTTATTTATTGTCGTATATAATGTACTGCACTGTCCTCTCCCCCTGCCCCCCGCACTTCTCCTCCTTCCCCTTCCCATGCACTTGCTTTATCTGAATGACACCTTCCCTAGTAAGATCGTTGTCTGTCTTCCCTCTGTTCCCCCTCCCTTGACCCGTCGCACCTTGAAACACTTGTGTATAGGCGCGTTATAAATGCCATATCATATCATATCACATCATTCCATTGCTTCCATGAAGAATTCCTTCACTGACTCCAAGAATGCTACCAGCGGACAAGACACATATTGTGGTGCTGGGGCTGGGTTAACTCATGCAAGGTTATACCTATGATATGTCAATCTAGCACAGCAAAGCCACAGAAGCCAGATGGCACGCGCCAGCCTTATGATGTCCTAAAGATACAAAGGTAAAGTTCCTCTCAAGAAGAGAAACAAGCACTCACCTAGAACTGAGGTGGCTTTAGGCAGGCCATATGCACAAGTTACTGTATTCCATTACAGTCTCCATGGGGAGCACCATTTGAAATCTCAGTTTAGTTACGGTTTACGAAGGTTATGCAGAGAGATAATCACCAGGGTTGGTGATTCAATTAACCACATTGCTCGCCATTGCTCGCTCTGGTAAGTGCTCTGCCTCTGTAGAATGGCATCATTGTGCTTATCACACATACACAAGCTTTGTTCAGGGTGCAAGGGCGTCCCCCTGTTGACTGGCATAATGCTACTACTGCCTAGTCCTCTTTGGTAACGCAGGACCACAGTTTGGTGAATCAGAAATCGAAGTGACCAAACTATCACACAATGTGTGAACAGAACCCCCCTCCCACCCACCCTCAAAGGGAAATTAACACCAAGTGATTTTCTCCTCCCCATTATGAGCACTGTGGGTGGTGTTGCTTTGATAATTACATTATTGGACTTCCAGAAGACTTCCAATCTTAGGAAAAGGCGACTTGGGCAAGAATGGCGGCACCATCTGCAAAACGTAAGTCAGAGATAGAAGGATCCCTTCTCCACCAAAATGCCACGCGCAGTGGAAGTAATACCATCCACGTGTCAAAATGACACGAAGCGTCATCACGTGACTTTTTCCCCTGATGACATCAGAGGACGTGTTGCCATGTGACCATTGTTCCTTGGGACAATACTGGACGTAACGCCATAAGCCACCTGCAATACGCGTAAGAGCGATTAAATAGCTAATACTGTAGTAATAGAATGGACAAAGGGCTTTTTCGGCAAAAAAAGATATGAACAACTACGCTGCCTCATTCTGCGATCTGTGCAACCATCTCCCAGGGGCTCACCCAGAAGAACTATGATAGCCAGTGCCACTTCCTTTTGCTGCCTCACATGGGCAGAAGCTGTCATCACAAGCTGGTTAAGGCCTCGCAAGCCAGGTGTGGTCATAATAGGCTAATTACAATCTCACATGACCAGGATCTGCTATGAAATGCTAAATTCAACCTCATATAGCCAGGAAGTGTCAGATTATGCCATGTTAACCCTAAGAAACCATGTGAAATCATTGTATGCGAGGGGGTGACTCACACACACACACAAGTGATGTGAAAATAAACCATTTTACCCTCAATCAGCAAGTGCTGCCAACATACACAGGTAAAGAGTTGTCAGGTATAGTCATCAAGGGCCAGATTGCCAAACCTTTTTTAGCGCTCACAACTTGGGCCACAAATGCAAACAGGGCATCTGAATCTGCAAATCTTTGATGCACGCATTTGGGTCTAGAGGTGTGTGGGGGTGTTCGCAAATGCCAATTCACATCCCAAATCCACGCATGGGTTGTTCTTTGAAATATTCAAAAAACCTTCTCCTGCAGCTGTTTGGACTAGGAGCAAGGGTAGGCACAATGCATTAGTAGTTTATTTCTAAACCTTTCATGCATTATCTTTAAAGTGCCAAGGACGAGTATGCTCGTCCTTTTTGCATACACTTGCATAACAGCCTGGCAGTTAAGGGGTTAAAGCAGGAGCACAGCAATGTGAACTACTGCTCTCCCACTTGCTTTCTATTCTTCAAACAAGCACAGAAATGCATTTTTTGTTTTTTACCACATTTCACACTGAGAGGACATATAAGGACATCTCACTGTGAAAGGTGCTCCCAGCACCCATGTGGCCGATGGGATGCTGCAGTACAGTAGTGTCGGCTGCGCACTCTGACACACACTACAGTGTGGAAGGCGGCCTGCCAGTGCATCTTTGTTCTGCTGTTCTGACCACCCTGAAATGTGCAGGTCACATTTGAGAATAAGATGGCCTGTGCATTTATGCTTTGAGCGCACATGAAACATTTGCATACTCTGTGCTTCTTCGTTCGTGTTCTTTTTTGACATTCTGCCCCCATATGTTTAGTACAGCCTTGTATGCCCAGCTGTTTCCATCCAATGGCTGGTATAGCCTCATTTGCAGACCCCCAGACACAGAATGCCACAGGGCCCACCATGCCCATCTCCCTACATCAGTGGCAGATAAACGGCCCATGGGCAAACATTTCAGAAAGGCTCTGTATAAGTTATCTTATGGAGTTGGACCAATGTAGTAGGGTAGGGTTTAGTGTGGGTGGTTTTTGGATATAATAATGATATTTTTTGGGGGGTAAAGGATTCAACTTGTTTTTATATTTTATTTCTAAATGATCTCTATGGAGACTTTAAGGAAATACTTGGCCCTTTGAGGTAAAGTGATTTTCAAGGACCACTCACATTTCAGACAAGTGGAGAAAGCAGGATTACAATTGGTATGGAGTAATAAAATTGCGGTAAAAATGTTGCCTGTACAAAAAATCGCAGCAAAAATGCTGTGGTTTGACCCGTTAAAGGTGTAAACCATTACACCATTTAAGGTGAGCAGGGTTTGCGGGGGTGTCCCCCGCTGCCCTTAAATGGTATAATGGTTCCGGGGGTGTCCCCTGCATCCTTTACATGGATTGCGGTTGCAAAACCACTGCCTTTTTGCCATGATATTTTGTGTCCACGGCCATTTTTGCCACGATTTTAACACATGGAACCTTAAAATCCAGATGTCCTGGTTTCCGAATCAACATTTGACCCAGCAGCCGATCGCGTTTCCTGCCATTCAATTTTATTTTGACAAAATATATGAAACATATGAAGATTATTATTATTATTATTATGCATTCCTCTTAACGCGCACCATGACCGTAGGCCTTAGTGCGCACATAAAAGACAGGTGGGCATGGAATCAAAACAGGTGCAGAGGATCAAAGACCAGTGGGATCAAGAGTCAAGGCATCAACATACTGGTCTTTAGAGTACAAGAAATAGGTTTTTATGGCCCTCTTAAAGTCACATGGGAGAGTACGTACATCGGGAGGAAGGGAGTTCCACAGACCAGGTGCGCAAACACTGAAGCCTGTTTCTCCAAAGCCTTTCAATTTAAAGCGAGGATGGAAAAAAGTATTGCTCCCGTTAGATTGCAGAGATCTCACTACAGGGCATCACACAACTGGCGTGACAAGTCGCATGATGCTTTGCCTGCAAGGCCTTTCTGTGTGAGAGATATCATTATATATGCTATTCTATGTTGAGCAGGCAGCCAATGAAGTGGTCTTCTGGCCTTGGTGACATGATCGGTCCTGCCCAAACCACACTCTGCTCTCACTGTGCCATTTTGAGAAACCTGCATAGTTTTTAGGTTGGTTTTTGATGTGCACACCATAAGGCTGTTGCAGTAATCAATTTTAGACTTGACCAGGGCACATACCACTGATGACAGATTGGGCATAGACAGATAAGGCTTAATCTGCTAAGCAGTTTGGTAAAGTAGGCACGGGAGGATTCTACCTGCGTGGCATATTTCTTTGTCAGATTTCAGTCAAGACAGACTCCAAGGGATACTGATCCAGACGCTGACGACACCACTGGGATAGAACAGTCAGCGATCTTGAAATGCCAGTATGTATCATCCAGCTTTCTCAGACGGTGAGCAGAGCCCACAGTCAGCAGCTCAGTTTTGCTATTAATAAGTGCAAAATAATTCATATCCATCCATGTTTGGATCAGCACTCGTTTGTGGTTTATGTTAGATGCAGCAAGATTGTAGTTCTCCAACAGCTCAAAGATGAGCAAAGATGAGCTGGGTGTCATCTGCGTAGCTTGTGTATTTAACTCCAACACTATTCAAAAGATTGAAAAGTGGGCAGGTGTAAATGTTGAACGGATTAGGAGAGAGGCAAGCACCATGTGGCACATCACAGCACAGGGTCTAAGGTGGTGCTTAGAATCCCCAATTGAGCCCCTTGCAGTCCGTGGGCAAATAAAAGAGCCTATCCAGGCCGTAGCAGATTCAGAGCAATTGGCAATCTCAGCTAGCCTCTTGAGCAGCAAAGACTGAGCAACAAGATCAAAAGATGCCAAGAGGTCATGGAGCATAAGTATAGCGATCTGGCCTACATCAGTGATCTCAACAGGATTAGCCCGCAAAACAAGCATGGTGGTTTCAGTTCCATGTATGGCTTGGAACACCATTTTTCGACTTCCAAGCAGATGGTTACTGTCAATGTACTCCTGAAGCTGCAGGTACGCAGCCCTGTCGCAATTTCTTAGGAGACAAGGACGTTCCTAATAGGACAATAATTGCTAGAATCTTCAGGATCCAGCCTCTTCATTTTAAGCAGCAGGGTTACCCATATCCTTTAAACAAGATGGAATAGTAGTGCGCAAAAAAGATGAATTAACAATACTGGTAATGAGTGGCGCAAGACATCTGATTGAGCCCTTGATAGTACTAGCAGGACAGGTATCACCTTCTCTGACTTTTTGGAAGTTAAACTTCGGTGGCAGGGGACAAGCTTTACTTGAGATGCTGCAGTCCTGTAGACAGGGGGAAGTAGTAGCCTGTAAACCAGTCTGATGGGCCTTGATAGTGGCTTGACGTTGCTCAGTTATCCTGGAGAATTCATTCTGAAAAATACATAAACCAAATATCACTCTTTTCATCAGAAAAGCCACAGCTTTTTTTAACCTTCCAATTCTTTAAGAATGGAGAAAAGTTCCCCCTGGCTTGATTTAGCACCAGTAATCCTGGTGTTGCAGGTATTCTGTTTAACTAGCAGGAGGGCATCGCTATAGCTTTCTGCTGCACGCCGCTCTGCGGTCAAAGTTTCCTTGCAGGGATTTCTTACACCAATACCCTTCACATTGTCTCTTAGTTTCCCTATGCCTGATGACAGCATCATTGAACCAGGTCTTATTACTTACTTTTCTCTTAACAACCTTGGCCCTTTCAGGTACCAGTGTGTCAATGACCTTCGCTCAAATCTCATTAAATTGATGAACTAGAATGTTGGTAATAATGTAAAATAATCTATTAGCCAGCCCAGGGATAGAAAGGTCTGTGAATGCCTCAGGGGAGGATTTTCTAAGATTTCTAACGCTTAGTTCTAATCTCGGGTTAGTATTCACCCTATTAGATAACACAGGAAGATGTAGAGCAACATAAATTAATAGATGATCCATTCAGGGACATGTGGTAATGACAGGAGTAGATAATGAGAGGTTATGTGTTAATACCGGGTCAAGAACATCGCCCTCCCTATGAGTGGGGAGATCATGCTGCTTTGAAAATCCCATAGCATTGAGGGAAGATAAAACTATAGAGTCTTCTTGATCAGAATCATTATGTGCCCAAATGTTAAAGTCGTTAAGGGTGACCATATATGTGGTAGTCTTTAAAAAGTATACTAACGTGGCCTGTAATTGTTTCTCAAAAGAAGGGGCTGCTCTTGAGGGCCTATATAATGCCAGGAAGCTAATTGTGGCATTATTGTCAATACGATTTTGTTCAGAGAGTGGTTATGTGCTGTGAACATTTGCGAGTTCTTCAGAATGGCACTGCCATGGTTACTTTCTTTTCTTCCTTTCTTCGATTAGACAATTGTAACGCATAGGTGCAATGATATCGCTTCATTCCAAATGGAAGATAGGCTGTATGAATAGCTCATTCTCAGGCAATCCCCATTCGGATAATTCCAGGCTAAAAACAGAGTTCACCTGTTTCAGTTATGATCAGAACCTGATGAATCTTTACACCAAAAGTCACAGTGGTCCATACTGTGAATATAGAACTGCCCACTTCCCACTTGTCTAAACCATCATATATGGATTCCTTTCCAAATAGCGCAATAGTACGTCAGTATTTACTGCTAAAGTTTAACATCAGTTAATCGCTAGCAACCAAATGTGCATTATGCGGCATTGTTAGATCAGAGCGCTACTGTTGCCTATGTGGAACACTAGTTTTGGAAACCCTTGCTCACGTGTTAATTGAATGTGGGAGCCTAGTGCTTATTAGGCAAAGCTATATACGCTCTTATAACAACTCTTATGATTGCCCTGACAAGATGTGGCTCAGGTCTAATTTTATCAAAGATAATGATCCTAACCTGATCTTTTACACAGTATAATTGTATTGGAATTGCGTCAAACTTTTGAAATGATTATGTTGTTTTTAGCTCAGTGATATTTATGATCTTAGAAGAATTATTTTATCACCTTTTAAGTTGCATTTGATGATATTAATAAAATAAACTAAGATATGCTCACAATTGGTTGGTACTGAGGACATGCAGGTTTAGAGAGTCTCTTGCAATAAAGGCAACACCCATCTAGTCCCAGTGCAATCTTCCCTCAAAATCTTGAATCCAGTTGGAGTGGCTAACAAAGCAGCATGGTTAGTAATGTCCTGTAACAATGTCTCAGTGAGAAAAATCATCAGAATTCACTGGTAAAGAGGAAGTCAGTTTATGAAAGGTAATATTTTTTTATTCCTTGTGTTGTACCTTTGAGAGTAAGGGGGATTTTTATCCTTAGGGGTTTCAAAGAATCTTTCTTCCCTTGGGTATCTTTCAGATATTATTTTAGCTATGCCCGCATGCACAGGTTTAATATGTGGTTCAGACACATAATAGCAACAATATGCCATTACATGTTAAGGCAGGTTTAAAAGATTCTCCCGATTTAAGGATAAATACTATGTCTCATACCACAGGATCTCCTTACCACCAGGGGTCTTACCTCCTCCCAGGTGATCCGCCTGCATTACACCACCCCAAATTCAGGATCTGGAAGTGTCTGCCTTTCCCTGGCCACCTGATAGGTGACTTTAGACAGGGTTTTAGTGAGGGATCCCTAGGATTCATCACAAACCCTTATGTTATGGTAGGGTACAGCGATATATAATCCAAAACATCCCCACTGTACTGGCTTCACATATCCAAAGCTTGTCAGGTGTCAGCTTTTTGTATCTCTGCCACAGCAAATAAAATAACATGGGCAGGCAAGCAATTTACACATTGAATTATTACCACCATTTCTGCATTCTCAAATATTCAAAAGTACCTAAAGGTAATTGCTTTCCACAGATTTGAATGAAGTGTCCCACAAGTACAAACACTGGCACCCATTATTTGTGGTAGTAGCCCCTGCTCATTAGCAGTGTTTGTTTTGAAGCAGTGAATGTGATGGCACTCAAACACATTGATTTTCTTCAAGTCAACAGTGTTTTGTCATTGAGCAGTTAATGGGCCTCATTACAAGTTTGGCGGTAGCCTTGCTGGTAGAACCAGCAGACTGCCGCCAATCTTGCACATTTTTCTGGCACCAGCGAATGGGCAATTACCAGGTCAATAGGTCCACGCTGGACCCAGTAATTGCTCCTTCGCGGGCGCCGGAAGAAATGCTCCCCATTCCCATTAAGCCCCACAGGGCACAATGAGAATGGAGAGGTCGGATGCACCGGCACCATTCAGAATAATGCCAGTGCATCCGACATGCTATGCTCAAGGGTGCCGTTTTTTTTATTTATTTACATTTATAAAGCGCTCACACAGCCCACAGGCATCGAGGCGCTGTTACAGGAATTGTTTGTTTTTCTTAGTTGAGTAATTGTGTTTTTTTTGTTTGTTTTAGTTACGTATTTATAACGCGCTTTAACACCCAGAGGTTTCTAAGCGCGGACCCGGGGATCGAACCTGTTGTTGCTTCGTGTCGTCTTGCTTCCAAGACGCGCACGCTGCCGCTGAGCTATCCTCCCGGTACGCCCGCCAAGGCATCAGCAAGCAGAACTTGTAGTTTGCCGGTCCGGTAACAACAGTACCGACAAGCTTACCGCTACCGGTGTTACCAGACCAGCAAATATAATGAGGCCCAATCACTTTTTGACATCTAAATGTGAGTGCCAGTATTCCAGAGGTTGCACAGGTAGGGCCATTTGGTACAAAATGGATTGCCAGACATTGGTTTCAATGTTTCATACCAGGGCTCACTTACTGCTTCTAATATTATTAAAAAATGTGGCAGTCAAATCCTTTTCAGCAGGCTTCTTTAGGGCTGGGCAGATGGCCACTCTCAGCTTACTCTGGATTTGCTTTCAGATCTAACTGGTTCTAGAGAGTCTGGATAATGTGACAATTTACTAGATGTCATCACTTCTCCCTGAGGGGGAGCATCTTCCCATGAGGCCAAGGAGTTGCGGCTGCTACACGTGGTATAATGTGGGAGGATCTCATGGGATGGGACTGTCCCTCTAGGGATAAGTACGACCATCTAGGGTGCAGCCCTTGTAACATCAGCACACTCCACACACTCGAACCTCCCATCCCTCGAAAAACCTCTTTGTAGAGAGTAAACCTATGTACTGTTATCAGGTATCCTTCATATATAGGTAAACTGAATGTACCATGAAGAGGAAGAGTGCATGAAACATGAAGTTCACTTGCCACACAAGTACTGGTACGAGGTGGTCCGCACCAGTAGCAAGGACAAAACAACAAAGGAGATTAAAAGAGATGAAAGATGTATACAATGATCCCATTGTGAACCAGCAACATTGTATAAAAACTAAAGAGGGAAAAAGATAACTGTAGATGCCACGTGAGAGAGCCAGCGGCTGTGGAGACTCTCAGGCATGGAGGATTCAAAGCCGTTTGGGGGACCAGAGAAGAAGGAGCACCGAGGATGCTGTGGAGTCGCTGTAGCCTTTCTTTTCTGGCATTCACCCTCCTGATATCAACGGGCAGAAGTAAAAAGAAGCTCCCAGCCAGGGGAAGGGAATTATTATGACTATAAAGTGTTAAAATAACTTTTCAATCAGGGGAAGGGAGGCATTCTCCCTGATACATCATTGACCCAGGAGAAGAAGGGTTGTTGGGCTTGTTTTTTTGGTTGAGGACACGTTCAAGCAGGGAAAGAGAGTCATTACCCCTGGTGAACATTTTTTGAACTTTGCTGTGTTAAGAATACACTAACCAGGGGAAGGCAGTCATTACTCCTGGTGCGAACTATTGGAATTCCTGAAGTAAACTGTGATCACAAACCCAGGAGAAGAGAGCCATTCTCCTGTGCAATTAGTGGTTTAGCCTTATCTATTTTAGTAATAATTATGAGGTACAGAACTTGGGATTTTGCCACAGGATGTTGGACACTTCGTTAAACAGACATTCTGACAGATCGTTTTTGTTTTTAAAGAAGACTAGAAATAGCTCTTCGAAATAGGGACAGATAAGCCTTTCTCTTACTTTCACGAAGAATAGAAGTCTTTTCCAATCAACATGCCACCTTTGTGTCAGTCTCCTTCTTCTGCACCCTTACAATAGTCAACCGAGTCCATCTAGCATTAGCAGGTGTCCCTTTGTTTGGTTATCTTTGCCCTATTAGCATAGCATACCTCTGAGGCCCTTGTCCTGGATGTTCATGCAGCTCATCAAGGCCCGCTCCCATGCTACGTCACTGAAAGAGTTTTTTGTTTCAGAAGGGAGGACAAGGCTAGTGCTGACATAAAAAAAATGCATTGTGGTGCATCATTCACTTGCCACATATGTTGACAATGACGGGGGCTTAGATGTCCTGTCATATCTCCTTACAAGGAAAGTGTTTGCTATCAGAGCAGAAAGTCACACCCACGTGTATCCTGGGCCGTGGCATCACCTACGTTTGGTTTTCACTGTCCCCCAACTCTTTAATCTTTAAGACCTTCAAACCCTCTATTGTACATCCAATAAAATCCTCACATGTACGGTCCTGGTTGTGGGTCATTCTCGACTCTAGATCATTTAGGAGATTTTCTAATGTTTCCATTGTGCAACATGCAGCAGTGCCCATGCCCAGTGGAAGATGACATTAGCAAAAATGAGGGGCAGTACCTGAAGATTTCTGGGGGATAAGCATTGTAAACTGGGGGAATTCTGTAGACACTACAATTACATCCGGATCAAGGACATTAACCACAAAGGTCAAATTGTCCAACATATCAAAATCTCTATATGCATAAAACCAAATCAAAATAAATATTCTAGGCAAAATAGTAATATCTTCTCCCATTGTCCTATAGTTAAGGTGATATGCTTGAGTTATAGGAAAGCCGAACAATCTATTGCTAATAACTTTTGACTTGCAAGACGAATAGGGCTGATATTTTCCGAACAAAACATTTGCCACAGGCCCTCCCCAGACTGGAAATTGTGGGAAAGATTTGTTAAAATGTGAAATTGTTATTAAGAAAGCAAATAAATGCTGGTTTGGCCTACTCCCATTACCTTTCTCATAGAGAAAAAGTCAACATGTGGTACACCCGAAGCAAAAAAAAACTGCTGGGCGGATTTGGAGTAAATAAGAAACAAATTGGGCATGCAGCATTGACTTAATTTTCGGGACAGGTTTGGGGTTATTCCCTTAGGAGTTTTTAAAATATTTGATGGGGGAGGGAGTGGCCTCTGCTCCCAGAAAATATAGCTTTCTCTCCCATGCTAGACACAATTAGGCAAGGGTAGACTGTGTCCAATTGCGCTGGGTTCTAAGGTGTATAGTCTACCAGCAGCGAGGCGAGTGATAAATGGTAACCCTTGTACCATTTGAAATTAAGTAGAGAAAGAAGGAAACCCTTCGCACTTCGCACTTGGTAAATGCAGCTCTACAAGATGATTGACAAAAGATTACTTGGATTTAGTAATGCTTGAGTTAAAAATCATATAGTCTTAAGTGGTCTTGTCCGGTTTATTTTCTTGTTCAAAAGAACAGCCAACACGTGTTTTGAGACAATGGGCCTCATTACGGGTCCAGCGGTAACCGAGGCAGTAAAACCGCCTGGTTACCGCCGGACTCGTATTACCATTCCGCTTCCGTGATTCCCGGAATTACCGGGGAATTACAACCCCGGTGACCCGGGAATTCTGGAGGCGGAATGGTGTTAATCCCCATTGCATCCTTTGCATCTTGTACTCATGGTGGCCCTGAATCATGCTGTTCCATCTTCATCTTGTATCTTGGCTTGCAACATTATGTGTTACTACTGACTTCTGCAATTGTATTCGCTCTCCTCTCTTGCTTCTCCACTCTTTTTGACTGCTTACTCTCTGTTCTCTCCTCCCCTCCCCTCTCCCTTTTCCCATCTCCTTCCCTCCTCCCCTTACTTTCTTCTATGCACTTAGTCTATCAGAATTGTCCCTGACCTACTATGGTAACAACCTCGCCTGTCGCACCCCTATCCCCTTACTGTTGCCCCCCCCTCCCTCCAGCACTATCTGAAACGGTATCTGGCCTAGTACGATAGTCACTTGTTTTGATCCTCCCCTCCCTTTCTGCACCCCTCTCCCTCACCTTTTGTTTTCCTCCGGCTCTACCAGAAATGTCATCAGGCCTAGTACGGTAGTCACCTGTCTGTTTCCATTTCCTTCCCTCTCTCCCCCTCCCTTCCTTATCAATGTCTTAGCACTTGCACTATCTGAAATGTCGTCAGGCCGAGTACGATAGTTAATTTCACATCCTTACTGTTCATGGCCTGTAAGAATGTCATTGTATTTTCCCTTGTTTCCTTCCTTGCCTTTCCTTGAAGCTCTTTGAAACACATTGTGTATAGGCACAAATGAATAAACTATCATATCATATCATTCCCATTGAGTCCCATAGGACTCAATGGGAACGGGGATCATGGAAACACTGGCACCATATTGTGATGGTGCCAGTGTTTCCTCGTCTGCCTGCAGGTGGGCGGTGTTAAACCCGCTAGGTCAGACCTGGCTGGTTTGACACCTCCACCCACATGAGTTGTGATCACCCGGCATGGAAACAATGGTGGCGGCGGGTTTACCGCCACTGTTGTTTCCATACCGGGTCGATTGTAATGAGGCCCAATGTCTTTTTCAAGGTTGTACTGGTTGTTTTCTCAAATGGCCTCAGCTCAATATGTTGCCCTCATGGAAACAACTAATTATCTTCAAAAAGGTTATCTCTCCCAAGGTGGCACTGGTGTACCGCTTATCTAGGTAATGGGATAGAAGAGAGGTTGACTCTAATCTCTCAATCTAAACTCTATGCCTTGTATACATCAGTTCACGTGAACTATACCCTGCCTGCATGGACGCTTCAAAAAGAAAACTTAAAACCCCTTTAACATTGTGTCAAGGCCAATGACAGGGGGGGAGGTACTATATAATTGTATTACTACCTCGTCCGTGTCCATTAAAACACAGATATATCTTTGGTATGCTAATAAATATATACCTATTTGGCATCCACTAATTTATAGATGTCCAGAGAGATCTAGGTAAAAACCATAGATTCTATTGGTCGACCGGTTTCAGCAGATTGTCAATTTATTTGTGATCGATTACTTCAGGAACCCTTATTTCAAATAGATCAAATTACTAGTGAAAACATTTGTGTTAACGGTAGAGTAAAGTATTTTCCATTCCATTTCACCAAGTAAGTTGCGGAACTGCTTCTTTTCATTCTCTGTTTGTTTCTACCTGTAGAGGGATACATTTAATTCAGGGTTTCTTTTCTGCTTTTCTATTACTCACCTTGTAATCTCATCTGGTAATCATATAGGCAACCACATAAATTGTCTGTCAAATTGCCCTGAAATGAGAAGCCACAGAGAGAGCCCCCATATCCAGTCTCTGAAACATCACCATTAACTTTCACTAATAAGCAGGCATACAATCTAAATGCATTTATGATTTTACTGGCATTTAACCATGGTTGTATATGTGGGATATTTATACCCAATGCCGATAGGCCCCACTGCCTCACTTTACCAATGGGGAAAGAAACAGCCAACACTGAATGCGCTAACCTCTTTGCGTGCAAAATCTGCAAAACTGTGCATTGGTCTCAATCATAAAATGCTGTACACCCCTGCCACACACAGTCAAAGTTGGGGTAAAAACACAACTCACTGCAGGAGAATGCCAGTGGGTGCTGTTACATGTAACATGAAGCAAGGTCACATAATCGTGCTAAAAAACGGAAATGCCTTTTAAAATGCAGCTTTCCCAACCAATTGCAACCTTTAAAGTGCTGTTTTGGCGCTAGATTCATTCATTTTCCAGTGAACCATTGAAATTAAAAGTGTACTGAACTTACAGATCCTCCAGGTGGCTCAGAAAAACCGTCCTCATTGACAGACAGAAGCTAAGAAATGTGTCTTATGAAAAACCAGCTTAATAACATTTGGTTTCAGTTACATGGGAAAAATGCGGCTAAAAGTGGCAACATATAACAATTTCAGCTGTACAGAGAAAACTACAAACAAAAGGCTGGATACTTATCTCCAGACTGCAAGAAAAATTCCATCACGCAAGGACAGAAATAATGCTGAATTAAAAGTGTATGTACTGCCTAAGAAAAGTGGATTTAAAAGACTCAGTTTAATTGTGCCTTTTCAGGGAAGAAGTGCAAAAATCGCCTGTTTAAAAGTATGTTTCTGTGGAAAGGCTTAATTCTTTAACTGTCAAAATACACTGAACCAGTGTTCATTTTCTCTGTTTTAATGAAGATGTAGGTAACTTCAAGTTAAAACACAGTCTTGGGTAATACAATTCTGCCTGACAGTTCTCAGCCTGGGAAAGATGACACTTCAGGTTGACACTACCCTGCTAGTAGGAAGGCTTAATTGATACTGGAGGTTCTTGCATATTACAACAAAGAGCTCATTAGACACTTGTGTGGGGCCCAGCAGGCTGAATACTGATCCCTTCAAAGGAGGGGCAGGAAACTTCTTCCCTCTCAAGGGCAGAGGACCCCACCCTGATCAAAGGAATTTGACAGCTGTTGGCTGTTGAAAGGAAAGTTACAAAAATAAATAACTGCCAAGAACTTTTGGTGTTTAAAAGCCTATTTGTGATCAAGATTTGAAACGCTTTAACTTTGCGACATGAAGGAGGACAAATCTAAAAAGTGGTAGTTTTACATCTAATTTTATGCCCGTTGTTTAAAGACATGAGTGAACCCTGTACTGCATAAGGAACCAAAGATACACCAAAACACTGATTGCACAAAAACTATTGATGCTGCAAGTTTAATATTGTTAGGCCAAACCGCTATGATTAAAATTGACAAAATTCCACAGAACGACAAAGCCAGCTCTCACTGAGATGGGAATTGAATGTAAAGATAACCCATCAAATATGTAATGCATGAGTCAGATTTTAATAGAGGGCATAATTATGGAAATGTGTATTTGTGGAAAAGTTAAGCTTTGGTCCAAATCACTGTCGGAGTTCCTAAGTCACACCATAAAATATGACAGCTCTTTCTGGCTTCCAACCAGAAAAAGGCAAGCACCTTTGACCTATCACAGCCGTGGGGGTGTGATTTGAAATTCTGCCCCTACCATAAACTTTGTGATGTCACTTGGCATGATAAATATAGGAACTTCACCACACACAGACAGACACTGATTCCTGACTACATCCTGATTTCGGCGCAGTGCTTTGTTCCTGACTTTTTCATCCTGTCCACAAATTTTCACCTTGTCCAGATCCAGAATATTTTGCAAAACCAAGGCCCAGCAATTGCTGAACTCTTCTTCAGCTAGACCCCATTCTTGAACCATCCTAAACTTCAGGAAAGAATAATTCTGAACCAGTCTGGCCTGCTTGCTACATGCTTGTCCACTGAACTCGCCATCCCGCTAATCTACCATGTCCAGTGACCAGAAGGGCTGTTCCAATCCAAATCCAGTCTGAGGTGCCAGTCCAATTGAACAGAACCACCCAGCTGACCATCCTTCCAGAGGTGCCTTGCTGCCGGTAGACCCGATCCGGATGACCAGAACCCTGACGGTCCAATCTTAATTTACAGTGGACTGTAAGTATCAACAGGAATCATAGTAACCCATAGCATATTGGCTTGTCCTATCCCAATCTCAACCCATCCTCTCTTTAATTTAAGAACATATAATAGTGTCACACCAGTTTGAAACCTTGCTTTGATTTCTTGTAATAGTAATAATTTCTTGAAAATCCTTTTGTCTTTTGAAAATCCCAAACCCTTAAAATCATCCCACGGGTAATACAACTGAGTCCTCCAAGGCGGACACGAAGGTGCTGGGGTTGGTTTCCGCAGGCCACTCTGGGGCTTACTGTGTTTCAAACTGAAAACCAGCCTGAATACCCTAGTTTAAGAGCATAATTGTCATCTTAAGAACTGATTTTTGTTTTCATTTTAGCGTCTTTATTTTCAAAAACCCCTCTTATTCAAACTTGCATAACTTCTTCAATTTCATAGGTAGAACAGTAATTTAAACTCTCACTTAAACCTAAGACCCTTAGCTACATCCACGACTAAAAACAGTATTGCGAAAGAGTAGATTTGACCCATTTTTATTAAAAATCGCCTAGCGGAAATTAGGCGCAGATTCGCATTTTGCAAAAGTTTCACACGTGTCTTTTTCTCATTCAAAGTATTTCCACACTCCGATTCTGATTTAAAGTGTGTTTTTTGCTCATCTTGTGGCTTATGTTTGTTAGAACCTGTTTAGTATTGCTCCCATAAGAATTTCTATCAATTTAAGTATTTTTGCACACTTTTCATTGTTTCACAAAGCCATTTTTCACCTGTCATTTTAAAAGTGTAAAATTTCCAAAAACGGGTTTCTCTTTTGTTTGGGGAGGGAAGATTATATTCAAACACTGTGTTTTGTTCATTCCAGAATACCTGCTGCTTACTGACATCTGGGTAGAATTGCTCATTTGTGAATTAAGAACTTTGCAGGGCGAAACCTTAACCTAAGCGCTATCTGTTCATAAACCAAAACTGTCTTTTCCCTGTGTTTTATGTTCTGTGCTGCTTAAAAGTGAATTCAATTGCCTTACTTATTTTATGATTGTATTGTCACCACATTGGTGATTGCTGCGCCTATATATATATTAAAATGTGTGTTGATTTGAATTTAAAATAAATAAATACATCTTTATCTTTACCAAATAGCCCGATTCCTGGTCATCTGTGACCTGGGGGGTATTTTGAGAAGGGTGTGATATGAGTGGTATATCACTCTGAATATTGAACCTATAGACATAATAAATGAGTATTTCATCTGTGCATTACATGCTAGGTGAGACCCGGGTGTGTTCCTGATTGAAATCCTTAACATAAATTCCTTTGCAAATTCTTTTTTTTCATTGTGTTCTCTTTTGAATCAACCAGATCAACAGTTGTGGGGTTTGCTCGAACCTGCACATCAGACGACCAAAATTGTTCGGTTTGCAGTTAAGTGGAACCGCTTCTGACCCCCTGTGTTTTTTATATAATACACAGTCGCCACTTCCACTATTCTTACTGGTTACCATTTTTTGTTCCCGTGGCAAATGCAGTCAGTGTTTCATTGCTTCCATCGTTTCCTATGTTTGGTCCTCCCATCTCGTTTTGATACAGCACATCACGTGAATGGGCCCACATTTGTCAAGTGACTCTGCCTTTCTAGCATCTTCTTTGAGTGTGGCAGCCCCTTTTGGAAACATTTTTTCCAGTTTCTTCCCTTTTACCAAGCACTTCTGGATGCTGCTTTTCTTCTTGTATTGATTTTTCCAAAGGACTTTTTTTTTAGTTAAGGACTTATCGTTTTTTTCCTTCCCCTGACTTATATATAGATCTTAACTGGTTGGCAGCTTCATGGGTGAGCCAAAGCTACTTAAACAGCAGCCTCAAATGTAGGATTGTGCTGCTGTAATGCTCAGACATTGCAAACACCGAGGTAGGCCATTAACAAATTATTCTAAGGTCAAAGTTTCCAGTACCTCGGGGAGCAATGACCATTTGCAATTCTGGCTTTCCCAGTGGACGAAGCAATTGTTTTTGCAATACTAAAAAGGCTACAAGCGATGTCTCTCCCAGCCTATGGCTCATTTGGGTGCTGACATGCTGTCATAAAAACATCTAAAGGTATTACCCACCTCACCAAACCTTTCCGAGAAAGAATTATGAGTACAACTCTCACCCAAGCTGCCCTTCTATCACTGCCCCTCTTCGATACCACCCAAGGACACACGTATTGTACTTTAAAAATGCACTGACTGGTGTGTCACCCACATTCTGCGTCTCTGAATCTGTACTGGTGGTTTTCACATATTTACATTCTGAGGTTTTCTGAAGTACGTCAAAGCCTGGATAGTGGCTAACTTTTGTCCTTCGATCAATGAACACTTTTATTGTGATACAGACGATGGGCAGCATAATGGGCTTGGTGTGATTCTGGTTGTATATCCACCGGAATACTGCCAAACGGAATTACCGCTACCACCACTTTGCCAGCGTAACAATCGATGTGATTTAACAAATTTAATATGGGTATGTCTTTTGTATTTTAAAGCTTTAAATACTTCCAAACCAATGGCTTGTGACATTTTCATTTATGAACGTGCATAAAAACCTTTGACTGTTACAAAAAAACAAACCGTTTTTTGTGTCAAACAAGCAGACCTTAAAATATGCTTGCCTGAGGCCTGCAACATCTGGTCCGCTCTCTTCTGTCTACCAACCCTGCCATCCAAATGGCCTACATAAGAAGAAAGTTCAAGTAATGGGCTAAACGATACCAGCAAAATGCAAAAAGGCAAACCTCACAGAAGACATATATTAGTTAGATAATTTGACTAGGATCACTGTATCGTCTGCTGGCAAATACAGGATAAAACCATGAATGCTTTTGTTCCATAGGGCCTCATTACGACCTCGGCGGTAGCCATGCCGCTATTGGCGGCATGGCTGCCGACAAAATCGCGTCCGGGTCCGGGTTCCCATAATGGGAAATTAATGGGCCATTCCGAGTTTGGAGGGCCCGGTAATTCCTCCCTCCAGGAACCTGGGCCGAGACCTTCCCCATTCCCATTTCAGCCCCCAAAGGGCCGAATGGGAATGGGAGAGGGAGCAAACAACGGGCCGATTACGAGTGGCCCATTGTTTGCTCCCTCTTCCCCTCGCGGGACCTGGTAACGACACCTGGTTTTAGCAGGCGTCCTTACCGGGTCCCACGAGGGGACCTCGTAATGTGGCGGAACAGGTTTAATGGGTCCGCCTCCTTTTGCGGAGCCCATTAACCCGTTCCGCCAGGGTCGTAATGAGGCCCATAGTCTTGAATTTAGATACTTATTCACCTCTAGAACTAACAGTTTATGCCATTCTTGGAGGCGATTGCCCTAGCTTTTACAACACCCCATCTGAACAAACCAATTTCTAGATCTTCACCATACGGATGGTATTTTAGTTTTTATAGGAACCCCTATCTGGTACAGGTACATTGCTGATAATAGCAGATGTTGTTCTGCAAAACCAAGTACATATTCAGGCAGGTTTATAAACTTCAGACATAGGAAAGGCTCAGCCAGCATTGCTGGAATGTGATGTTCTAATTTTGCATATGAACACATAGCTCTGCAATGGGTGCTTCACACTGAGGTAACGTCTGAACCATTGTGGCACTCAATTTATCAATATGCATTTCACCGCACATGATCAACATAATTCCCACAGGAAGGAAAGAATGCTACAGAGTTGTGCGTAAGGTACACACAAACTATGTACACCACAGTGAACACAGAAAACAATACATGATGAATTGATCAAGGCTGGTGTGTGCTATTTAAGACTGATGAACACTCGAATCTTACTTCCTCCGATTAGGCAGCCCTGTGGGGCCCCCTCCAAAGTGGGGGCCCTGAGCAAGTGCCCTTTTGCCCTCCCATAAAAACGCCTCTGGTTGGGGGGTCTGATATCTTCTAGAGCAATGGTATGACCCAGATATGTCAAAGTGTCCTGCAGAAATGTTGACTTCTGCACAGGTGAACGCCTGCACTCATCAACCAATGCAACACAGTCGTCAGTGCATCCTTGCGGCTCGTTTCCTCGTCCCCATAAATTGGGATATAATTTTGCTAGTTTGATACATAGCTAGTGTCATGTAAGCCCATCAGAAACATCCACTGAAAAAAAGGAGCTGATGAGTAGCCGAACTGGGTGATGACGGCTGTGAGCGATTATGGCTTTTCATGCAGACCGATTTCATGAAAGAAATTGTGCATGTCAGCATTTGTGAAAACAGTAGCAATGTTCAGATGAAATACAAACTCAGACAAAATGACAACGGGTGACCCACAAAGGGCACCATTTTATAGAATGCCCCAGGCCCCGGGTTGTACAAAGTACGACACGATGGAGGGCCTGGGGGGTTAGGCGCAGGGTGGGGGAACAAACGGCGTGAAACAAAGAGGGAGGGGCAGACAATGCTGCGCCCCCACCCTTTGCGTTGCCAGGGGAACATACAACAAATGGGGAAAGGTGTGAGGAAAGACAATGGGGGGGCAGGAGGAAGTCCAACCCCCCCCCAGGGGGACAACAAAGGGGAAAGGGATATAAGTACCCTGACGTGAGGCAGGAAGAATCACAACCAGGTAGGAGCTCACCTCATTCGGGTAAGCTCCCAGGGCCTGGAAAATGGGGATAGGAAACGTTTTGCCTCTGCGGACTTCTCGTATCCTTACCTCACCCACTGCAGGAAGAAGCACGAAGAAAGGCACGAGCCAGCAGTCCATGGGCCGGGAGCAGCTGGAGCAAGGAGAAGGTGTCGTAGCTGAATTTGAAGGGCGGCGAGCATCAAGGCATCGTGAAGATTTGTTGAAGGCGAGGAGAAGCCAGCATTGCAGCCGACGCGGCAAGCATCAAGGCCGGGCGAAGCATCCGACCACTCGAGGTATGCGGGAAGCAGCGGCCGGGTGAGGTGACAGAGGAGCAGCCATCCGGAGGTAGCAGCGAGTGGCAGGAGGACGCGAGGAGGGCGACAGCAGCAGAGGAGGCTCGTATTGCACTGGCGTCGGCGGAGGGAGACCAGTCCGTGTGGATAAACAGGAAGACGGTGAGAATCAAGGGGGCGTGGCCACAAGCGGGACGCAAGAAAGTTAACGCTTTGGGTGCCATAAGGTCAGGAGGCAGAAAAATAAAGGAAGAGGGAGCGCGAATACAAAGGGGGCGTGGCCACAGACGGCACAAATCAAAGCTAACGCCTTGGGTGCCACAAATGCAGGAGAGCCTTCATAGCGCAATAGGCAGCGAGTCAGTCTCATAAGCGGCAGGTCGTGAGTTGGATCCTAACTAGGGGCATATGTTATACTATGTGGACAATTAGAACATTTCCTTTCAAAGTGACAATGCTGTAAAACGTTGGCGTAACTGCACAGTGGCAGTATCATAGCTCATGAGGCTTAACGGAGGTGCATTTTTTACTTATTGAAAAACTTTACCCAGGCTACAGTGCACGAGTTGAATCCGATTGAAGCCAAATTTTTCACGGAACAGAAAAAGACACTAACAAAGCACTGCCACGAAAAAAGAGGAGCAAAGCAACTTCAGAAGACCCATTTGGTGCAAATAAAGAGTGGCCATTCGTTTGCACACAAAAGAAGCAAGAAAAAGGAGGCAGGAGAGAGATGGCAGGAGAAAGGGCAAAGAGAGCGCAGGAATTCAGTGCATGGGCCTAAAAAGCTGAGAAAGAGTACGGAGCACAATGGGTGCTGGAGGTGATGCAAAAGGAGGAAAGGGCTAGGGCTATGTCGCCTTTGCTACTAGAGGATTCCAGCAGCAGCGAAGAGGAGGCTGCACTGCCACAAGGCCAGAAAAGGTTGAGAGAGGCAACACGGGATCCGCAGGAGCAGACAGAGGTGCCGAAGAAAAAACAGAAGAGAGGAAACAAAAAAGGTACTGAAACATTTGATAATAATATTGAGGACAAAATTGTGAAAATGTTAAAATCATGCATCACGGCTCAGGGTAAGTCGCCCAGAGCTCGTGGAAGGAAAGAAAGAAAGCAAAAAACAGTAATGTCTGAAACAGAAAGTAGCGAAGATGAGGAGAGGGACCACTTACAGGCTTGGGTGAAATGGAAGGGGGTGATGTGCAAAGATAAAAAGAAAAAAGCAACAGAAGAAGGGGCAGGGGACGGCCAGGGAGCAGGAGGGCCAGGGCCAACATACAACAGGGTCCCCATACCAGCGGCGCAGGGGGTCCCGCCAGGGTCCACTCCACAAGGAACGCCCACCAGCCCACCGGTGCCTGCAACAGGGTCAACCACGGTAACAACAATAGACCCAGCCACAGTTATGACAAAATATGGCAGGCCCACGGTTGGAAAAGATGCGCAAGGTCGTTCTTTGAAGGCACAGGCATGGTACATTAGTGAGAAGATGAAGGAAAAGATATGGAGAAAAGAGCTCATAGACATCTTTTCATTACTAGATGTGCAAAGAAGAGGGCAGAACGTATCAATAGAGGATATAAAAGAGGATGAGAAGGGCTTATTAAAAAGGGCACCAATAGCAAGAAATTTTGATAACTGGACGGTGGCATTTCAGATAATGTCCACCATTATCCTGCAAAAATACCCGGAAGACGGGGCATCACTAGTAACATACCAACAGCAGGTTTTGAAGGTGTACAAGGCATTTGGGGGAGAGGCATGGAAAGAATATGACCACGAATTTAGGAAGGAAATGGACAGACATAGGTTGGGATGAGGAAAACTAAAACCTGTATATATTCAATGTGCTGAAAGAAAAATGGAACAACAAGGAACAGGGTAGTGCAGGAAGCGATCATAGGAAGCAATATTGGCAGAACGACTACAGAAGTGATTACAGATATAACAATAGGAGATACGATAACTATTATGACAGAACGAGGGATCAGAGTTTTCGGAGCAGGCAGTACAACAATCAGAGAAGTTGGCAGAACAACATACTACCAACAGCCCAAGGGGGTGGTAGCGGGAGTAATGGGCCAGATAGGTCAGGGTCAGCCCAATGCCGAAATTTCGAGAATGGGATACCATGTAGCTGGGGTAAGACATCCAGCACGCACAGGGTGCAGGAAAAAGGGAATTGAGGGTGAAGTAGAGAGAGGGGCCACACCAGTCATGATCAAGAACATGGAAAAGTGGCTACGGGTCTTCCCAGACAAGGTGGCAGCTGAGGCAATCAGGCAAGGATTTCAAGAGGGTTTCAACATCCCTTTCAAGGGGCACGGGTCCCAGAATACCCCTAGAAACCTAAAATCCGCATTAGAGAACAAAGAACTAGTGGGCAAGAAAATCAGGAAGGAGGTAGAACTGGGGAGGATGGGTGCCCTTACAGTTCCTCACCATTTTCGGAGTACATATGCTCACCGCTAGGCTTGGTCCCTAAAAAGGAAGCAGGCAAATTTAGGCTGATCCACCACTTATCATACGCTCCAGGGGCATCAGTGAACGATGGCATAGATCAAGAGGCAGTTTCAGTGAATTACTCTGATTTTCAGGAAGCAGTACAAGCGGTCAGGAAGGCGGGTCAAGGGGCATGGATGGCAAAGGCCGACATAAAGCCGGCATTTCGTCTACTACCAGTAAATAGGGAGTCACAGAAGTGGTTATGCATGCATTGGGAGGGCGAATATTTTGTTGATAAATGCCTCCCAATGGGTTGCGCCATATCATGCGCATATTTTGAGAAAGTGAGCTCATACCTACAATGGGCACTCACAAAAGAGTTGCCAGAGGTGCAAGTGGTTCACTATCTGGACGATTTTTTATTTGTGGGACCACAGGGTTCCAAGCCGTGTAAGGATACATTAAGGAAATTCATAGCAGTAACGAGGGAGTGGGGCTTCCCGCTGGCAGAAGAAAAAACAATGGGCCCAACACAGAGAATCCAATTTTTAGGTATTGAAATTGACTCATGGATAGGAGTGTGTAGGATCCCGGAAGAGAAGGTGGCAGACCTACTAGGCACAATCAAAGACTTGATAGGGAGAAACAAGGCCACAGTGAAGGAATTGCAATCATTAGCATGACAACTAAACTTTGCTGGTAGGGTCATACCGCAAGGCAAGATATTCCAGAGGAGGGTGGAACAGAGAACAAGAGGGACCAAAGAGGGACACCACAGAGTCAGAATGGGTGGCGGAATCAAGAAAGACTTAGAGATATGGAGCGAGTTCCTTAAATCATTTAACGGGTCAGTGATATGGCGAATACCCATAAATGAAGAAGACAAAAGGTTGCTGTTCGCTGATGCAGCCGGGGGCTTTGGGTTTGGAGCAATACTGGGTACAGAATGGTGCGCAGAAGGTTGGCCAGAGTCATGGCACGTAGCTGCATGGACATGTAATATTACGCGGCTAGAGCTGTTCCCGATTTGGGAAGCGCTGTGCGCATGGGAAGCAGAGCTAAACAACAAATAACTAAATGTTTGGTCTGACAACATGGCAGTAGTGTACGTGATAAATAACGGAAGCGCATCATGCCCGTTGGTCTTGAAATTAATTAGGGCAATAACGTTGGGTTGTCTAAAAAATAATGTTAACATAAGGGCGAGGCATATCGCTGGAGAAGAAAATATGGTTGCTGACGCATTGTCTCCTTTCCAGTGGGGCAAGTTCAGAGAGCTACGGCCGGACGCAGAATGGATGAAAACGCCCATGCCAAAAAAGGCATGGGTCCCACTAGAAGCACTGGAAAAAGATCGGTTAACTACAAGGTTGACTCAGAAGAGTAGGAAAAACCACAGGAGCAAGGTCAAGTGATAGAAAGATTGGCAAGGAGAGCGATAACATACAAGACTGGTAAGCAGTATGAAAAACATGTGATTGAGGTGCTAAAAGAAACAGGTGTACAAGAAGTGGGGGAAATTACAGTTTCCAAAATGTGCGATTTTTTGGCGAAAGCATTTGCGCAAGGCAAAAGGAAAAGCTGGGCAGCAGCGCATTTGGCCGCGGTCGCATATACGGAAAAAGTGGCCGGAGTGACAGACCCAACAGTTAGCCCACGGATAAAATATGCAATGAAGGGTTGGGCAAAGTTGGAAGGAAGGAAACCAGACAGCAGGAGACCTTTGAATTTTAAGAAAGTGGTGAAGCTGTTACAATTATTGCATAACACATGTAGCAACAGTTATGAGACTAGGTTATTCAGAACGGCTTTCGTGCTAGCGTATTATGGGGCATTCAGGATCGGGGAACTGGTAGCACGCAATACAGTCGCAGGAGACGGGCTTGCAAAAAGCGACGTCAGTATAAGGTCCAAAGGCATGTCGATAATACTGAGAAAATCAAAAACAGACCAAACAGGGAAGGGAAGAGCAATAGAGCTAAACTGCATCAAGGAAAGGGAACATTACCCCAGGTGCATTACCGAACAATTCCTGGAGGTACGACCGGATGTCGGGGGGCAGTTATTGATACACAGGGATGGCAGAGCCCTCAGCAGATACCAGTTCCAAGCAATACTAAAGAAAACCATAGCAAAAGCGGGGTGGGATGCAGCCGAGTTTGGGACCCACTCTTTCAGAATAGGGGCAGCCACATCGGCATGGGCAGGGGGCCTGGGAACAAAGGGCGTAAAGAAAATTGGGGGGTGGAGATCGCAATGTTTCGAAAGATATGTACGAGTAAATATGATATGATGCCTTTCCTATCCACAAATGCAGATACAGGGCCATACAGATCAGCATGGATAGTCGGCCATTCTTTCGTGACCCGGGCAGGCAGGTGGATAGAAGACTTCAAAAAGATGGCCTGCATTTTAAAAAGACGATAACTTCCTGGTGGGGCCTCCCAGGAATGCTGTGGGAAGACATTCACAACCAGCTGTCTCATTTAATCGGGTTCAGGGACCCTCCCGAATATCTGGTAATACACCTTGGGGGTAACAACCTGGTCAAAACAAACAGGGCCGAGCTAATGCGCACCATGTGTGAGTCATTGAGGGCGATAGCACACTGCTGGTGGAAAACAGAAATGTTTATGTCCGAGATCCTCACCCGCAGAGTCTGGTACGGGGCACACAGGAGACATGCCATTGAAACAGCTAGAAAAAAGCTAAACAAGACAGTCGAAAGGTACTGCAGGAACACAGGGATCCATTTCATAAAACATGGCTTGTCACAGAATAACTCGGATTTGTTCCATCAGGATGGCGTTCACCTTTCCAACAAAGGGATGGGTGTATTCTCAGATAACATTTTCAGAGCTTTAGCAACACGGGGATGCAGTTAGGGACGCTTTCTGGGGGGACCTGAACGGCCCAGGGCAACACCCAGGTATTAGGGTATCAGAAACGACAGCGAAGGGGGCCCACACTACTCAGCCTATGCCCCAGGCCCCGGGTCGTACAAAGTACGACACGATGGAGGTCCTGGGGGGTTAGGCGCAGGGTGGTGGAACAAACGGCGCGAAACAAAGAGGGAGGGGCAGACAATGCGGCGCCCCCACCCTCTACGTTGCCAGGGGAACGTACACCAAATGGGGAAAGGTGCGAGGAAAGACAATGGGGGGGGGCAGGAGGAAGTCCAGCCCCCCCCAGGGGGACAACAAAGGGGAAAGGGGTATAAGTACCCCGACGTGAGGCAGGAAGAATCACAACCAGGTTGGAGCTCACCTCATTCGGGTAAGCTCTCAGGGCCTGGAAAAGGGGGATAGGAAACGTTTTGCCACCCAACCCGCCCAACAACAAGAAGACAAAGAACATGGAACAGGCACGCCGAGTACTTTGATACGGTACACGGTAGAAGAAAAGTCGTAGGCAGCGGCGGCGCGTGTCCAGGAACGGATGTCTATGGGTATCGGAAAATAGCCAAGTAGAAGACGAGGCTTTCACATCCCCTGGACAAGACGTGCCCAAAAGCATTTTTTATTGTTGGTCATGATGATTATAGTGTGGTGTTATTTTCTGTAGAAAATAAAATAGCCTACGGCCATAATTTTTCCACGAACAAACACTCTGTCTGTATTGTTATTTCACCACCCCAGGTATTAGGGTATCAGAAACGAGAGCGAAGGGGGGCCCACACTACTCAGCCTATACGCCTTCTTTATCAAGATCACTGGCCTGATGCATTGGGTGGTTTCAACTGATCGTAGGGGTACAAACTTCGGTACACATTTATTGACATGCAAACATGTATGTACAGCACTTTGGCGAGAGCGCTGTAGAAATAAAAAAGCTGTAGAAATAAAAAATAATTATTGTTGTTATCATTTTGGAATGGTGAAGTCAGCAATGGTCGTGTAATTGGGGCAAGCTGTCAGGCGTGCTCATGCGATGCTTTTTCAGAGATAGCCCGGGAATGGGAATTGTGTGGAATTGTTATTTATTTATTTATTTATTTATTTTCTGGCAAGAATATCATTTCGGCTCACTTAATAGCTATATGAGTACACTGCCAGAGTGTTCTGTCTGTTCCATGGGTGGGCTTTATTGTGAAAGACTGATCTCTGGCCTAGTTCCCTGCCTCTTCCCTCCACTAGCAGCCTTTGTGGACAAGCTGTATTCTTTGTTTGCACTCAGGCCCGCTTCTTCTCCACGGCCTTTTGTTCTGTGGAGACAGTGGCCATGTGCCAGTCTTGAATATCAGCGTGTTTCTCCTATTAGTGGAGAACGTGGTAAGTCTCTCCTCTCTCAGGGGTGTTCGCCCTCTATCGCGATCTGTCACTCGGAGATAAAAAAAAAAAAAGAACTGTGCATGTGTTAATGTCTGTTGACATTTAACACAGACCTTTGTATTTTAGTTAATCGACATATCGGAGACTCGTCTTCAAGGCAAATGCACTCGAACATCCTGAATGGCCCGCACCCAAGCAGCATGAAAGCTCTGCCAGGGAAAACAACAAGCGGCGCATTAATTACCAGAGAATGCCCGTTGACAGCCATTTGCAGCAACACAGTTTACACAGAGTTCAGTCCACAACTTGTCTTCCTGGTGACTCACCACGCCCATCACTATTATCGGGGCGCCTGCACGATCTTCCCGAGCGTGTTTGCTTTTAGAGAGGCCGCCCAAACGGCAGAAGCTGCGACGCACGAGAGCCTGTTGCTTCACATGGCTCAGGCATGGAGGTACACGCAAGCCTTAATACACATATCGTTTGAAAGATGATTGCATGCCCTAACCAGTAAAACTGTCGAAGCGCCGTCAACCACAATGTTGCATTCGTTTCTCAATCACAAAGTCAAGTGTGCTTAAATTTAGAAATTAATGTTTAGAGTAGGCCTACGGTTGTTACCGACGTAAGCCTTGCAATTAAATAAAGATTCGTCAAAGACAGACTTCTCTGCCAGAGACAACTCAGCCACTTTTCTAGTGACGTCTCCTGTCTATGCTGAGTAAGTTCAGAGGCTTGGCCTGTATCGAGTGGGTACGAAATGTGCACATTGCATGGAGATTTCCCTGTTGTAAGCACTTACTTATTTTTTGGTATTGTTACTCGGTTTGATGGTACTCAATGTATCGACCTCTGACTTTTCAAGGGCTGAGTCAGCACTGCTAAGATGCAATTATGAAGGAGCTCGTTTAAAGTGTTGCGTTAACACTGACAGACATCCGACAACAGTGGCTTTTGCTGACCGCAGTGACGTCGCCAGGAATAAAATTTAGGAGGGGCACAGAGCTGTCCACTGACAAAAGTAAGGGGGCCGATTACAAAAGACCAATGTGTGACGTCAGAAATGCTAGATCATGACAACTGCTCTGCAGTGTTTGTTGTATTCCTTGATGGCTGTCTGGTGGACCTACAGCAGTCAGGAGGGGTTATTACATTAAGGAGGCTGACACAGAGCTTATGGAAGCACAACCCTCTTTATTCCGATGCGCGTGGGAACTGCCAGGTAACAATAATCACGTGTTTCCTGGCCAGGCATACCACCAGGCGTTCTTAGACAGTGAAAGTGGACAGGGGTCCACTAAAGACTAGAACACTAACGAGGTAATTCATAAAATCCATCGCGTGGCTCACGTGGCTGGCGCACAGTGTGCGCGTGCGACAGTCTGTGCAAGCCGCGTGCGCCAAAATCCATTTCCGCGCACAGCGTATTCATGGATTTCAACATCCATAGCCAGCCGTGGCGCAGAGTGCCGCAGCGACCCTGCAGCAGCGCCAGTTACGCCCCAACCCCTCCCCATGCGCCATGTACAGCGCACAAATCCCATACATGGCGCACAGGCCTCCAACCATGAAAATGCCTGTAAAACGCCCCACGCACTCCTCCGAATACACGTACCCCGCTGCGCGGGGAGTTTCACACGCGATTGGCCGTGTGCGAGTGGGGTACGTGTATTACTGGGGTGCGCGGGAAGAATCACACGCGATTGGGCCTGTGCGAGCAGGGTATGTGTATTTCGGGATTGCGCAGGAAGTTTCACACGCGATTGGCCCTGTGCGAGCAGGGTACGTGTATTTTGGGGGTAAGCGGGAAGTTTCACATGCGATTGGCTCTGTGCGAGCGGGGTACGTGTATTTCGGGGTGCGCAGGAAGTTTCACACGCGATTGGCCCTGTGCGAGCAGCCTATGTGTATTTCGGGGGTGCGGGGAGGTTTCACACGCGATTGGCCCTGTGCGTGCAGGGTACGTGTATTTCGGGGGTACGTAGGAAGTTTCACACGCGAATTGGCTGTGTGCGAGTGGGGTACGTATATTACTGGGGTACGCGGGAAGTTTCACTTGTGATTGTCCCTGTGTGAGCGGGGTACGTGTATTACTGGGGTGCGCGGGGAGTTCCACATGCGATTGGGCCTGTGTGAGCAGGGTACGTGGATTTCGGCGGTGCGCGGCAAGGTTCACACGTGATTTCGCTCTTAGAGTGGGGTACGTGTTTCCAGTGGGGTGCGCAGGGAATCCCACACGTGAATTGGCAGTGTGGGTCCTCCCAGGTGTGCCCTCTACCCCCTCCACGGCCCTTGCACGCAACGCACACCACAGGGGACTACCCTGCACACCTGGTCATGTCCCGCAGGCAGCCCATCCACCATGGGCATGCCCCTCAGACAGCCCACATGTCACCTTCCCCTAGTGATCACCAACTCATGTCCCCCAGCACCCCCACCCACACAGCATTGACGTGCACCTGCCAGAAGGCCCCGACTCATGTCCCCCAGCACCCCCACCCACTCAGCAGTGAGCCTCAGGCCCTGACTCGTGTCCCCCAGCACCCCCACCCCCCAGCAGTGTCCCCCAGCCCCCCCACCCCCCAGCAGTGCCAGCAGACCCTGACTCATGTCCCCCAGCAACCCCATCCCCCAGCACCTCCATCCCCCAGCAGTGAGGGGCACCTGCCAGCAGGCCCTGACCCATTTCCCCCAGCACCCCCACCCCCCAGCAGTGAGGGGCACCTGCCAGCAGGCTCCGACTCATGTCCCCCAGCACCCCCACCCATCCAGCAGTGAGGGGCACCTGCCAGCAGGCCCCGACTCATGTCTCCCAGCAACCCCACCCCCCAGCATTAAGGCGCACCTGCCAGCAGGCCCCGACTCATGTCTCCCAGCACCCCCAGCCCCCAGCAGTGAGGGGCACCTGCCAGCAGGCCCCGACTCATGTCCCCCAGCAGCCCCACCCCCCAGCAGTGAGGGGCACCTGCCAGCAGGCCCTGACTCATGTCCCCCAGCACACCCACCCTTCCATCAGTGAGGGGCACCTGCCAGAAGGCCCCGACTCATGTCCCCCAGCACCCCCACACCCCAGCAGTGAGGGGCACCTGCCAGCAAGCCCTGACTCATGTCCCCCAGCACCCCCACCCCCCAGTAGTATGGGGCACCTGTCAGCAGGTCCTGACTCATGTACCCCAGCACCCCCACCCCCCAGCATTGACGGGCACCTGCCAGCAGGCCCCAACTCATGTCCCAACAAACAACATGTCCCAACAAAACAGACCCATGTCCCTTAAGCCAACCCTAATCCCCCTTGCACCCCAATCCAAGTATGCAACCATCCATACAACCCACTCCCAAATTACCCATGCCATGATAGTCTAAATGAACCACCATGCCCATGCAGGAATGCACAACGTAGTCACACAGTGGCAACACGTGACTGAGGAAATGTTTAATGAGACATGCACAAAACCAATGACAGAACACAACACCAATTCAGAAGTTATAAAAATTGTATTAAAAACATAATGAACTGACTTTGAGGAATAGTAAAATGAAAATCAATGTACAATGACCGATTTTGAAAAAAAAATATTGTAAATCCAATGAAGTTAGAAAAAAGAAAAATCATGTACAATAAAAAAGTGGTCCATTGCCAATGTCCATAATAAAAACATAATCCAAATAAAAAATAACCATTGATCCATGGGAATATAGAAAAAGAAAGTAGGTACAAGTCTGCAACTATATACAATGTAAGTCCAAATGGTCCATGATCCACAAACAAAGGAAACCTACAAAAAAGTGCTATGACGAAAAAACTATATACACACGAAGTGGAACAATGTCCAGTTACTCCAAATTAAAAGAAAAACAAAGAAAACCTAACACTATCTAACTATATATAATGGTGGCGGGCAAGTTCTGCGGCTCACTCTGTGATGTCCCGGGCCAGGGCATCATCGAACTCCATGTCGATATCCCGGAGGCGGGGCTCTGCCCTGGCCCCGAGGTCTCGCAGGGATGCACTCATGGCCTGTTCCAACTCCCTGCGAGTTGCCTCGAGGCACTCTGCCCGCCTCAACGCCCGACGCATGGAGAACTCCGCCCTGACCATGGTGAGCCGGACCTCTTCCGCCCAGCCGCCACTCCGCATCTATACGCTGGCCCAACCGCAGCCACACGGAAGACACACCCATTCCGGGGTCCTCCTGCCCTCTGGCCGATGCCTGCCCCTCTGATGTCGATGGCCCCGAGCCATCATTGCTCCCACCTAGAGCCTGCTGCTGTTGCTGCTGTCCATGTGCCCTGTCCGATGCCAGAGGGGTCCTCCTGCCCTCTGGCCGATGCCTGCCCCTCTGATGTCGATGGCCCCGAGCCATCATTGCTCCCACCTAGAGCCTGCTGCTGTTGCTGCTGTCCATGTGCCCTGTCCGATGCCTGCACATCCTCCATCTGCTGGTCTCCAGTTCTTGGGGTGTCCACCACTGCTGGACCGCCGAATCCCGACTGTGGCAGGGATGGGATCTCCACCAAGCTGGCTGTGTTGGTCAGGCCAGGTCCACAGGGGGCCCTGGTGGAATCTGGGCCGGAAGACGGCAGGGAGAATGACTGGCGCATAGTCTCCACAGAGGAGGAGAGGTCAGCCAGAGTGCGCGACACATGTAGGAACCCACCGACCAGAGCCCCTCCCAACAGTGCCACATCGCGACGCTGCTCTTCATGATGGCGAGCGTGCTCCGCCCAGGAAGCATGCACGTCATCACGAATGTCACGCGTGCGCAACGCGACACCCACCAGGACGGAGCCCATACGGTCGTGGGACCCCTCGTCCGCAGGTAGTGGAGAGGCAGATGACGTGGCACTCCGCCCTACCTGCGGATGGGCCTGGGACGGGGCCTCCCTGCTGGTGCATGGTGGTGCAGTCACAGGGTCAAGGACAGCGACATGCACAGGACCCTCCACGGTGACCTGTGCTGCCTCCTGACCCTGGCCCTGGACTGCAGCACTTGCACCAGTGGTACTACCTCCACCAAGACCCATGTGCGGCTCAGTAGCGGACTCCCCCTCCTCTGTGGAGACCACCAACCTGGATGTCTCCACACCATCTTCTGCCATTGCAAGCCCCTGTGGGGGCTCACCCAGCCCTTCCGCTACAGCCGTAGGGGCAGACGCGGCACCAGCCCCCTCACTCCCGGAAGATGGCAATTCCTGAGAGGGTGGCTGGGCCTTGCGTCGCTGCCCGGTGGAGGCATCCCCGCCGCTTGGCTCCACAGCGCCGTCTCCGGCCTCTTCTTCACTTGACGCTGCGTAGAGGGAGACATAGAACACAAGCATCAGGGTACAGTAAAATATTCCCCTAGACAGGAAGCAATAACACATGAGTGGCACTGTCAAATGTCACTTCCATCCTGTCCCTCCACAACACATGGGTGAATGCACGCAACACACAGAAACAGTCCCGGTGCCTGTACGTTAGCATCCATGTACAAGGGCCTCTGTTAACCAAAATGTTGCCTTCAAACTCACATGCATCATGGCTCACACTGATCCCATGCACACACATCACTGGAGGGTCATGCATCATGGCTTGTACACCACAGACACAGTGGAAAGACACAGTGGATACAATGGTGACGGCACTGCATGAGTGAATCTACACATCATCACGGACATGTGTCATGCATCCATGGCGTTTCAAAGTCACACACACATTTCTCAGACACACACACATGTGCACCATACATGTACATGACAGCAGCACCCATCCCTCACACCCCCTCCATGTCCAAGAACAGAGACTGGCATGCTTTCATGTGTGCATTCCGCATACAGCTCCCCATGTTGCATTGGAACACATGCACCATCCATGTGGTTCACACATTACTGGTCTCACATGCATGACCTTGATGTCCCTGCACACACACATCCATACATGGCCTATGTCACACATACAGGCAAGTATCATACTACCAGCACACTGCAACATGCCCTGTCTCACAGAGCAATGCTTGGCCCCTTACTGCTCAACTCCAGACGGGTCTGCCTCCGAAGGATCTGGGCGTGGAGCGCTGGGCCTACCTGTTCCAGGACCCTCATCTGGATGTTGCTCATGCTGCCCCGGCCCCCCTCCGCGAGGCGCCGGGCCTTGTAGAGGGTCCTGGACCTCAAGTCCTCCCAGTGCTTCTTGATTTGCTTGATGTCGCGTGTTGCCACCCCCTCTGCATTGATGGCAACCACTGCGTCCTCCCAGATCCTCGACCGTCTTTCCTTGTTGGCGCGTGATGTTCCGAAGAGGGCATCATAATGCCCCAGGACATGCTCCTTCAGGACACCAACTTCCTTCTCACTGAAGCTGGTGGCCCTCTGCCTCTCTGACTGGGAGTCATCAGTGGTCTCAGATGGTGCTTGCCCCGACATGGTGACCCCCGAGGCAGGCGTGGGTGGGCAACTGGGTCCTGGGGCTGAGCTGTGGAGCGATGGTATCCCAGTCGTGAGTCTTCTGTTCCAGCAGGGGTAGACACAGCAACTGGACCCCTGCAGATGGCTGACATGCAGGCACCAAATAGCAGGGCACGTGGGCAGCAGGCAGGCAGGCAGCAGCAGATGGCTGGTGGGAGCGTGCTCAGGGCTCTTGGGGGCAGGAAAATGGCCTTTTGGGCAGGAGCGTGGTCTTCCCTGTGTTTCCGCGTGGCCAGCTTGATACGGAGTGATTTGGCACGTGAAAAAAATGCACGTCAGTGTGTAATTCGAGGAAAGGCCCTTATCGCCTAAGCGCGTCTGTAACGTAGCACGCACGGGTGTTTCCCTCGTGACGTGGGCATAGTGGTTCAGCGCGCGTGTGATAAACTGCACTTCTGCGTGTGTATGTGTGTAATCCGAGGAAAGGGGCTACGCAGAACACGCACAGCTGTTTCCCTCAGCACGGGTTAAAGCTTAGCGGGGCCAGCAGTTCGCTGTATGTGCCTTTCGTGGAGACCGACGTGTGTTGCTACTTCGTGTTGTTTCACGCGCCATCACAACTTCACAGCGGATCAAGGATGTATCTCTTCTTTTGGCGGGGGTATTGGCTACGTCTGTTTTTCATTATCACGCTAATCAGACGGTGAATCGCACCCATTTTCGAGGTCATAGTAGCCTGCGTGTCCCACGCGTACACATTTTCCGTGTTACTGGGTGCCACCGCGTACTGTGGGAGGTTGATTCCACGCACGTAGGCTGCAGGGTTGCGTGCACGGTTTAACTGCAATTTTGGGGTGCCTGAGCGTTGCGTGACCCGTCACTACATCACCGGGGTCACATACAGCCTTGCAGATGCAGGGGGGCTGTTAACATCTTGCATCCCACCCCCTTCACCCCAATTGCTCATGACAATTGTGGTGTACACCTCCCATTGGCACTCCTCCATCTGTGTTGGCACTACTCCATCTGTGCCATGGTTGGGAGGCCACCAAAGGTGAGGGGCGCCTCAGCTGGGTGTCCTCCTCCTGGTGGGTGTGGTCAGTAACGTGGCCGGGGTGACCAGGGAGTAGGGGGACTCCGGGGTGTCCAAGGTGGCCGCAGAGGGGGAAGAGGCAGGGGTGCGCCACTTGAGAACGATGTTGTGCCATGTGTCGGTGCAGTCATGCCACCACCCCCTGTGGTTCCGGGAGATGCAGCTTCTGCATCTGGCACTGGCACCCATGTGACCCGGCAGTCTGTTTCATCGACTGCCACGGGCCCAAGGGTAGTGGTAGCTGCAGGTGCAGCTGTGGACACCACCACCCAGGCTCAGGGTCTGCCAGCGCAGGCTGGTTGGCACTTGAAGAGCCCTTGGAAGATTTCCAACAGGCCAGGAGGTAAACCGTAGGTGCACGCAGGGCTGCCCTGACCAAGACACTTGTCACTGGGGCAGTAATGTCATCTGCTGCCCCGAACAGCCGGGTGTTGGCAAGTGCAGGGGCAGATGCAGCCAACAACAACCCGGTTGTGAGTCTGCCAACCAGGACAGTCGCGGTCAATGACGCTGCCACAGCGGTTGTTGCGCATGTCAGGCCTTTGGTCATCCCTCCACCTGACACTCCCTTGGCTCAATCCACCGGTGCTACTGGCCATAGTGATCAGGGTGGCATTTGCCAGCCAGGGTCTGTGCCACAATCCAAGAGGAGGAAGGTTGCCCCTGCAGCACAGGATGGGACTCCACACACAGCCACAACCTCCTGCATGTCGAGGAAGAAGCCTTTCTGCAACCAGGAACTGGACTACCTCGTGGACTACGTGCGGGACCACAGCCGTGACATGCTAGTAGGTTCTAATTGTCAGATTACGGCTGCCCACCGTGATACCCTCTGGAAGCAAGTTGCGGAACATGTGAGTGCATTCGGCCATGAGGTACGCACGGCACAAGAGTGCAAAAAACATTGGAATGACCTCAAATGCAGCGCTAAGGCTAAGCGTACCTCAAATTACAACTTGACTCTGGTGACTGGCAGTGGGCCTGCACCTGAGGAGGAAGACCTCACTCCGCATGAGTCACTCATTGCGGAGTTCATACCATCTGAATCGGTCGAAGGAGTGGGAGAGATGCCAGACTTTGATGCCCAGTCCAGTGAGTGTTGCTGCATGTTTGTTGTGGATGTGTGTGTTTTACTTGTGTTATATGTTGTGCAGGACTGCCACTACATGTCACGTGTACATGGTTCTGATGTGCAAGTAATGCAATGCTTCCCTGATGCATGTCTGCTCTGCTGGATGGTGGACACGTGGAGCGAACGGGGACTGTCCGCATCACCACTATTGCACCCTACTCACATGCTGGTCACGAGGATGCCCCTCAAGTCCATGTTCCAGCTCACTGGCCCTTCTGCATGTAGCGTGGGGTGACCTTCCTCTCAGCCCAGGGACTATGTCATAGCATGACTGACATGCATGTGTCCTCTGCCTGAATGCAGGTACTCCATGTAGGCATGTTCCCTTGCCCCTCCACCCCACTTCTGCACCCCAATTCCACCTTAGCAGTGGTATGCTTAAATTTTGCCGTTGAGTACTTCCCTGTTCATGCGTCCTGTGTACATGCTAACTTCCATCAGCCAATCTGCCAGACATATGCTGTGTGGTACATCCTTTGTACTTGATGCAGGGTGTCTCACTTGGACTGTGCAGAGGTCAGATGCCCCGCAGGGACATGTGTGCTCATTCATGCTCCATGTGTGTTCCTCTCATGCCCCTATGTGTCCTTGACTGGATGATCATTGTAGTACGAGTCCAGGGGGACCTACATTGCATGGCATTTCATCAGCCTTCCCATGTCCACTGTGGCTTAGGCCTGCGTCGCACACATGTTTAGGTTTTGACAGTCTGTGTGGGTCACAGGCCTCAGCCTGTTTATTGACCAATGACTCTGTCCAACTGGTGTAGTGTCTTCTTCACACGTGGGTGTACTCCGGAGGTTTCATCTTGTGTCCTGCTTACTGTCCCATCATCATTTGCTGTGTTGTCACTTGACTCAGATGATGCAGTTGATGCTAGTCTACACTGTCTGTCAATACACAGGTCTATGGTCAGCCTTTTGATACCATGCTAGGCATCCCTGCATTTGCACTTGGGGGAGGGGTGGTTTACTTGTAGCCATGCTAGCCATTGAATTCACATTGCACGTGATGGCTGAAGTTGACCTTGCACTGCCTTCACATTTTCAGATAAACATCATGAAGTACTTGTACATGTAGACAGTGAGTAACGTACAAATTTGCTGCACTGCATCGACCTACTTCTGTGCAAAATTACACCATTCTACATGCCTAATCACAGAAGCAGTGTCAAGTTGACCCAGCATGCATGGCAGATTCTCTTTTGTGTGTGACATGTCTGCTTGATGTGTTGGGTGTCTGTGTGATGTGTGTGTGTGTGCGTGTGTGTGCGTGTGTGTGTGTGTGTGTGTGCGCGTGTGTGTGTGTTGTGTGCTTCTAACATGTGTAGTGACCTTTTTTCTCTCTACTTTTCAGATGATAACGCAATGGAGCCAGAGGATGGTGTTGTCATGACAGGCACAGGGTTGTTATCACTACAGCAACCCGGCACAAGTGGGGGTCGTGGGGTGGTAGGCCGCGAAAAACCCACATGTGCTACAGTCCATCTTGTCTCTGGCTGGCAATGAGTCCAGCCCTGATGACCACTCTGATGTCCATGTCGAGTTGGATGAGCATCAGCTCCTTATGTCAGGGGTGAGTGATTCTGATGTGGGCACTCCTCTGTCCGTGACACCTGCACTGAGGGGTCAGACAGTCTTGGAACATCCGCCTGTGGTGGATCGTGACGCAGGGTCACCCTCCACACCAGTCACTCATGTGCCTGGGCCATCACATCAACGGGGGCATGTAGTCGTGCAGCCGCGGGTGGTGCCAACACAATGAGGACACCCAGTCCTTGGGTCCCGCAGGGCTCAAGCCCAGCAACGTGGTCGCCGCGTGCAACCGCTGTATACTGAGTGGGAGCAAGACATGACTGCCAATTCTGAACGCCAGGGGGCAGCAATGGAGAACATCGCTGTGAGCATGGAGCGTGTGGCCCAATCCGTGCTCCCCCTGCTAGGCAGGTGCTTCTCCAGCAGCAGGCGGCACGGTCCACGGCCCGCTCACTCAGGCTGGGCATGGCAGCCTCAGACAGGGCACGCCAGGCTGAGATGTTGTCTTTGCGTCGAGCAATTGCTGCTCACGCAGAGGCACACATGGAGGCCCTGAGGGAGGAGGATGCTTCCCTCAGATCCACTCTGGGTGTCCTTATGATGTCCCAGAGGGAGAGGGCAGAGGAGAGGTTTGCGCAGCTTGAGCGTACCATCTCGGCTGAGCTACATGCTTGCCGGGAGGTGCAACAGTTGTCCAGCAAGGCCTTGCAGGAGGAACTATCACGTGAGGTCCTGCATGCAGACCTACATGTGATCGCCGCAAAGAACCAGGCTCACCCGTCTGGCAGACTTGCTGCCGACGAGGGGCAAGCTGCGGCTAGGCGTGGTCAGGCTCCTGTGCCATGTCCTCCTTTCCAGGAAGAGCCAGACTCGGACGACAATCTATCTCCCACATAGATTGGGCTGTGCAGGCGTTGAGCCCATGGAGGTTTTTTGTTTCCTCAACATCATTGCATGTGGGTGTTGAGCAACACCCTGTACCTCCCCCTTCCTGGGTGCCTCCCCCCGGGTCGTATGTGGCCATTTTTGATTTTTCTTTTAGTTTAGTTAGTTAAGTTTCTATTTGATAGTTTAATTAGGTAATGTAGGTTTTTCATAGTTAGTGTAATTAGTTAATATAGTTTAAAATTGCTTGTTTATTGTGCTTTCATGTGACCGTGTCGTGCTTTGTGGCTTTTGAAAGCATCACTGTCTGTTCTAGTTGGGCCCTTCAAGCTTGTCTTGTGTATGTGTTTGCAGCTTGGGGTCCTTGACTCACATAGGCCACTCCTGCTTCCTTTATCCATGGGCTCGCAAGGATGGTTCGGTGTAACAGCCTATTACACAAGGGTTTTGTACTGTCATATCTGTGGCATGTCTGCTGCTGTCCAACTTGTGTTAACACCCCTAGTGGGGATGATAGGGGTGTTATTGACCAATGTTCTTCTTTCGCTAGATGGGGGGTTTCATGATTCATGTGTACATTCATTGCTATGCATTGTGTAATATGTTTCTTATCTTTATTGTACATGTGCTTGTTGCAATTCATGCCGTAGATAGTGTGTTCCACACTTTGCCTGTGAAAGACAGACTGATGGTGTGATGTTTGATGTACGTCTCTGACATGGTCCATTCATGAAATGCCTGAAGAGACACACACAGATGAATTTAAAGCATTAATCATGCGTTTCATGCCCTTTCTGCAGGGGGATGAGCCTCCAGACCACCTTTGCCAGCAGACATGGGCCATTGGACATCTGGAAGCTGGACATGTTTGGTGTTGCCGACATGCTCATGTGTGCGCAAGCAGAGGCACAGGGATTGTGCTCATACATCCAAAAACAGCTGACGTGTTTTAAGGGACTCCGGGCAAGGTGAGCAGCACAGGGGGGCCACAACACAGCAAACCTTCCACCAGGCCAGTTGCACATGCATGCTTAGTAGCAGCACTGACGGTGAGCTTGGACAAATATTGGTGTTGAAGCGCACAATACAGCTGAGATGTTTTGGTGGACTAATGGCTAGTTGATGGGAAAGTTGTCTTGGGCACCTGCAGGAGCAGTGGCACATACACTCCGGTCGACCATGGTCCATTGAGGCAGTCGTATTAGCCATGTAGCCTTGCGAGACATGGAAAGAAGCAGCTCACAGGGACAGACAGCAAGGGACAGACTCGTGTGCAGTGCATTTAATTTCCATGTAGAATTTGACACATGCACTACCTACTTTATTTCGGTCATAGTGGAACATGACTTGTTCTGAAGTCATACCTTGCTATATGCGTCTGGCTGCTTAACCAGGGAACATTGCATGTTGTGTAAATTGTGACACATTGCTCTTCCATTTGCCATGCACCCACCGGCACCTGACTTACTGCATTGACTGTGTATGAACCATCACAGGGGTAATGTTATGCATGGGGACGAAGCATCCACACCAGATTGTTTGTTTGTAGAGTAGTTTGTTAGTTTGGGGAATATATGGTGGTGTGTTTGTGTGTTATGGGCATGCACAGATTAGTAACTGTGGCTCCCTTTGCAGCATTGAACTGCGCCTCTTACCGGACCTGAGGGTGCGCAGGCAGGAGGCCAGCACTCACCCCAGAGATAAGTTTCTCTTTGTCTTCCATTTGAGTAATTTGTTACTATGTGCATGATGATCAAGTTTGGTGTACTTGTGTATGTGTTAATGTGAGTAGTACAGTTTTGTGCAGTTCCTACTTTCCGTGTAAATCCTACTCCCCTCTCCTGCCCCGCATTCCGGTTATCCAGTATAGCAATGCCTGTCCTGACTGCATATCCCTGACCCTCCTTCCCCACCTGGGTCTCAGAGGCCTGTGTGAGTTTGACCTTGCAGACACCCAGACCATGGTGGGGGTGGTTGGTTTGTGCCACTCCTGCGCCTGTACACTGGAGCTGTGACAGTACACATCAGTTCGTGGTGCATCATTCTGTGTTATGTACCACACATGGTACACATCCTGTTGTGACATTGTTTTACTGTGCTACCTTGGTTGTTACATCATTGTGGTAGTACTTGGGCTTTGTGACGTACTGCTACTTCAAGTCATCTACTGGAGGCTCTTCTGGTTTGTTTTTCTGCCTGCAGTCTTTTTGCTTGGCTTCTGTGTTGGCCTGCTTTGAGTTCACTTTGATGTGGTGTTTTTGCAAGTCAAGGTGGCCTCTGAGGGTGCTGGATGCTTTTTGCACACAAGGTGGGAGATGGTGACAAAGGGGAAGGTTGATCCTGTGGCCAGGTGAACATCAACAATGAAGGCTACATAACCCAGGTGCAGTTGTTCAGTGGGTCATGGTGATTTGTGAGGGAAGGGGGGGTGTTTTGTTGTTGACAGTTGCCTTGCCCTACATTGTGATGTGCACCCTGACATTGTAATTGGGGTATCCTATGTACATGATGTATTCTGCTGATCAATGCCTGTTCATGTGTTGTGTTTACCTTTCAGGTATGAGGGAATAGTTGTGGCTTGACATGCTGAATGCTCACATGTGATGTGTAGAGGAGACTGATGGTCACTTGATTGCACATGCATATTTTGAGTGCATGTCCCTACTGATCCACACACTCGCACTATGATCCACTACATGTACAACCACCCTTCCATGTCCACATGTAAACTCTGTTTGCCTTCTGGTGCCCACTGTGTCCCTGCAGCACATAATCTATGACCAATTGTGGATCCTGTACATGCGTAATTTGCTTTTTGATGTAGTTTGTCACTTAGAAGTGATGCTCAGGGTGTCCTTCACACACAATGGCTGTTCACTATGCTGTGTGCTGAGCAGTGTGTTGGAGGAGGTGGGCACGGCACACAGAAGCTGCAGTGTTGATTTTGCAATGCACAATGTGCATGTAGACAGGCATTCATTGTTATATTACAACTACAACTGTTGGAATGCATTTGGGTATGGCTGCTTTTGGGTGGGAGGTTGTTGGTCAGTCATTTCATCCATTCCATTTTAGGCATCATCGTCTGATGCCACTTTACATTTTTCACATTTCAATGTGTACCTTATTGTTACCTTCCTGGTGTATAGCTATTGCTTGCCATGTCATGTTGTGGTTTGGGAGGGTTTGGGTGACATACCGGTGATAGTCATGGCCTGTTTTGCAGGTCTGTGTGATTCACACCTTGCATGTGTGCCTTTTGGTCACACAGGAATGGTTATGTTTAAGTAGCTAGGAATGCACACAATGTGGCACTTCCATGGCAATATTCTCAGGGTGGTAAGGTTGTGACAGTTGACTGTCTCTTTGTCATCATCAATTGTCACCTGGTATGTGCCAGGCCTGTGTGCACTCCGCAGGGGTGGGAGTTTAGGTAAAACATGTGGCCACAAGCTGGGTCCGGGCTTCCTCGCCACATGTCCTGTCCCCTCCCATGGGCAGTGCCTGTGCCTGTGGTTGGGGATGTGGGGGCACCACCATGTCCACCGGTACGCCCTGCCGTGTTGCAACATTGTGCAGGACACATGCTGCCACAATGATCCTGCACACTACTGGGGGTGCATGGAGTAGCTGCCCGCCAGACCGATCAAGGGAGCGGAAGCATGACTTGAGCACTCCGAATGTGCGCTCCACTATCACCCTGGTTGCAATATGGGCCACGTTGTATCTTACCTGGGGTGGTGTGATGGGGTTCCGGATTGGCGTCATCATGTGGTTGCTCAGAGGGTAGGCACTGTCCCCTGGAGAGGTGATGATGGTTGAGATTATTGGGGTTTGTGCATTTGTGTGTGTGTGTGACATGCATGCATGTGCACAGGCATTTGTACTCACCTAGGAGCCATGTGTCACCATGCCGCCCAGCTTCCAGGGACCAGCTCAGGGAGGACATTCTGTATATGAAACTGTCATGGGTGGAGCCAGGGTAGTTTGCATAGACATAGGTGATGATTCCTTTTGCATCGCATACCAACTGCACATTGTTGGAATGCCAGTGCTTGCGGTTTCGATAGATGTGCTCAGTGGCCCTAGCTGGACGTAGGGCCACATGGGTGCAATCTATGGCACCAAGCACTTTGGGGAAGTGTGCCACCCTGTAAAAGTCCTGGACAACGGCCTGCCTTTCTGCGGGTGTTCTGGGCATGTATATGTGCCTGTGGACTGAGGGGCGCGCTGTCATGATTGCCAAGACCTGGTGTAGGCAGCGTGACTGCGTGGCCTGTGAAACCCCCCCACTATGGCAGTAGTCCGCTGAAATGACCCAGTGGCCAAAAAATGCAGGACATTGAGCTCCTTCTCCAAGACGCTCAATGCTTGGGAGCAGAGGGTTGGGGATGTAAGGTCATCTTCCCACTCCCTGACCAGGTCTAGGATGATACGAGGTGGAAACCTATACCTGCCGTAGACCTGGTCGTCAGGCATCCCAAAAAGGCTTGTCCGGGGTGAAAAAATGCGTGCCCTGGCTATTCTCCTCCTCCTGCGGTGTCCCACAATCAGTGCTGTGACAAATGGGGCATTCATCGTAGCTGTATATACGTGTTTGTTGTTTGCGCGCACTTTTATACTGTGCACGGGGACACTTCCGCCTGCCTTCCTGTGGTGGACGCGTTGACGCCTATGCGTGTCTTTTGCCGTGCGCAGGTTTCCCGTATTCAAATCCATGAATACGGGTTGTTTGCGTGCGTGTGGGCGTTCCGTGTAGTTCCCTGCAGTACTTCCCCAGTTACGCCTTCTTTTTCACACGTTGTTCCCCATTCCACGTGTTACGCCCACTCTTCCGCCCATTTTTTTTGTGTGCGCTGCACTATGTGTGCTTTCACTGTGCGCATAGCACACGCCGTTTGATGACAAGTGCGCCCGCGTGCGCCACGCACGGATTTGGCACACAACCAGTGGAAAACACACGCAGCGCCGTCCTTGAATCGCACGTGTGCGCATGCGCTTGCTTTCTCCCGCTTGCGCCACCTTGCGCCTGCTTGCGCTTGGATTTTCGGCGCACGTTTGTTCCATGAATCGGCCCCTAAATCTCCCCCAACATACACCAAAACATACATCAAATGACTCAATTTCCTCATTCCACATTGTGGGTCGACGTACAACACACTTAGACGTGCTGTAACCAGGTGGCTGCTCAGTTACCTCACTGTGACTGCTGTCAGCAGTGTCCACATCAGCGTCCATTTAATCAGAGCAGCTGTCGGATGGAAGACTGATGTCTAAATCCTATACATATGAGATTGGCACTGTGATAGCCTGTCCTATCTTCCGAAAGAATGAGGAGCTCCAGTCTATCAAGGTAGCGTCATTCTCTGCATGGATCCCTTGGCATCCATCACTGGTAGTGGCCTAGGATGAAAAGCAGGCACGTCCTTCTGAGACTGCATTTGGTGCACTAAAACTCCTTTGCTCTCCGTGTTGTATCTACATATTTCTTCATTTTCCGTTGTGTAATGGTGTCCTCAGGATCCAAGTCAGGCACATGAGGTAAGCATGTCCACCCCTGTTCCTCCAAAACTATCAAGGACCACATCGACTCCCTGGTGCCTGCCCTGGCTGACTTCTGCAATCACTCCTTCACCTCTGGAGTCTTCCCACCCCCCCTCAAGCACTCCCGTGTGCACCCCCTTCTTAAGAAACCCTCTTCCGACCCCTCCTGCCCAGCTAACTATCGCCCAATCTCTATCACTCCCTTCCTGGGCAAGCTCCTGGAGAAACTGGCCATCTCCCAGCTTAATCTCCATGCTGAATCTGTTGGTAGTCTTCATGACCATCAGTCTGGCTTCAGAGCTGCCAGAAGCACGGAAACTGCTCCCCTGAACATCCGTGAGGACCTGCTCTCAAACCTTGACTCTAACATCCCTTGTGTTCACATTTTGCTCGACCTCTCTTCTGCCTTTGACACTGTCAACCACACCATCCTGCTCAACTGTCTCCGTGATAACCTGGGTATCACTGGTCAGGCTCTGGCGTGGCTGACCTCCTTCCTTTCCAATAGACCCTCCCAGGTCCAACTGGGCTCCTTCCTCTCTGACATCTTTTTCTCTACCTGTGGTGTCCCTCAGGGATCTAACCTCTCCCCCTGGCTGTTCAACCAGTACCTGGCACTTCTTGCTCGCCACATCGCCGCTCTCTGTCCCAACTTTCAGTGCTATGCGGATGATACCCAGCTCATTTTCAGGCTACCCTCGGCCTCCTCTTCCCCTTCCCTCTACTCTGACTGTCTTTCTGCTATCCAGGAATGGTGTGCTGCCAACGACCTCTGCCTTAATGCCAGTAAGACTGAGATTCTACTTATCGGCACACCCACTCCCTCCTTCTATGCAGCTCTCTGGCCGGCCTCCCTTGGCCCTCTTCCTGCTCCTACCTGCAAGGCAAAAAACCTCGGGGTCATCTTTGACTCCACACTCTCTTTCTCTCTTCACATATCTGATGTCTCTAAGAAGTCACACTACCAGCTACACCTCCTCAGAGGTATCCTTCCTTTCCTCTCCTTCCCCCAGAAGCTCACTGTCTCCAGAGCCCTGGTTCTCTCGAAGCTGGACTACTGCAACAGCCTCTATCTAAATCTTCCTGCCTTTACTCTCCGCCATTTGCAACTCATCCAGAACAGGACTGCGAGACTTGTCCTTGGCCTCAAGCCCAGGGACCGTATCTCTCCAGGACTGAAATCGCTACACTGGCTCCCAGTGGCTGCGAGGATTAAGTTCAAAACCCTCAGCATTGTCCACAAGGCCTTCTGGGGCCTGGGGCCAAAATACCTTCAACTCTCTCTTCCTAAATATCTTCCTTCTCGAGCTCTTCGCTCATCCACCTACAACTACCTCAGGGTCAGCCGCTTCTCCAAGCAACGAGCTGGGGGTAGATCTCTCTCCGCAGCAGGGGCCTCCCTCTGGAACAGCCTTCCTGCCTCCCTGAAACTTGAGGAGAACCATCTCCTGTTCCGGAAGCACCTCAAAACCTTCCTCTTTGCCTCCGCTTTCTCTCCCTCTCTCCCCTGCTAAAATCACTGAACCTACACTGAATCTGCATCTGGGCCACTCACCGATCTCGGTCCTTGGCCCAGCCACTCTTCCCTGTACTGCCTACCTGCACTACGGGACTGTCTCTGTATCCTACTGCCCCTTCTCCCGGCACTTACCTTGCACTTGCCATCAGCTGGCCCTATTATTTATATTGATTTCTACTAACCATGTATTGCACTTTCCCCTCTCCCCTTCCCCTTGCACTTTTCCCAGTCACCCTACCCTTGCAATTGCGCGATCTGAATGACACCTGGCCTAGTAGGATCGTTGTCTGTCTCCACTTGCCCCCCCCTGCCTCATCGCGCCTTGAAACACTTGTGTATAGGCGCGTTACAAATGCCATATCATATCATATCATATCATATCATATCATATCATATCATATCATATACAAATGAGTTCAGAGGGACATAACCCATGATGCTATGTATGGTGTTCAGATAATCCCTCAGTAGCGCACATATTGCTTGCATAAAAGATCAGTTGGTGATGGTGCATACTTGCAAAGTGCATTTTATGTTAGCCGTGAAACATTCTATGGTGCTATTTGCCTGGGGCCACAGTGGTGAGATCTTTCTGTGTGGAAATCCAGGTGTTCGGCAAACATGGTGGACTCCTGGCCGCTGAAGGGAGGACCATTGTCCGTTTTTACCATGGTGGGGATGCCATAGCCTGCAAATATCTTGTCCAGTACAGGGATGACGGCATGTGCACTTGTGGAGGATACCATGTGGACTTATGGTTATCAAGACATCTCATCCACTGCCACTAATATGTATTTGCCATTCTCTAAAGGCCCAAACTGTTCAACTGCCACCTCGTGCCATACGTTTAATGTATGGAAGTCATTTATAGGGGCTGAGGAAAAATGCAGAATGCCTTTATCGTGGCGTCCATCTCAGGAAACTGCACTTTGGTTCTCATTTCTTTTTTGGGTGGCACATTCCTCTGTGACCCACATGTGCAAGATCCATGATGCGGCCGTGTAGAGAGCAGAATCACAATCCTGTTACTTTTAGTATTAGCATTTGTGCGGGCGTTAACAATACGTCCATCATAAGGTTTAATGTTTGCATCATCTTCTTTTGAGCACCACGCAACGCGGATTCAACGCTTACCTTGGTGCACCATCGTCCTGCGAGTATCTTCTCCTTTACCAATGACAACTATGCATCCTTCTCAGTGGTTTGCATCCTCTCAGTGGCTTGTACTATTTACTAACTGGTCAATGCTGCAGGGAATAAGGTAGTTGCATATTAGTCTACCTTGGAGGTCTGCACCTTCACCTCAGCTGGGTATGGGAATCTGGAAAGGTCGGGTTGTTCTCCTTCCCGGTCTTGTGAAGAGTATTCTTGCAGGCGAAGGCCTCACAAGCTATTCAAGGGGGCATCTTGGCTTTGGGCTTGCGGTAAATCATAGTCAGGGCCTGGTGATCCATCATGATGGTGAACATTTTCCCATACAAGAACAGATGATAGTGCTCACAGGCTGTGTGTAGGCACTTTCGACGTTGGATAGGATTCTGCTGGTGTATGAAACAATGCGCTTAGGCGAGTTGGATCCCCTCTTGCATTGCACCAGAATGGCCCATAGTCCTACTGGACTTGCGTCAACTTTAACCACGTCTCCAGTTCATAGTCATAGTAGGCCATGCACAAAGAGATGCAGGACTTTATCTCCTGGAAAGCAGCTCTGGACTCTTGAGACCAGAAGAACTCCGGTCCCTTCCCTGTGAGGAGCCGTAGAGGCATACTGCCAGATGCAAACTCTTTGAAATACTTTGTACAGTAAATGGAAATTCCTAAAAACTATTGCAAAGCCAAGATAGAGGACGGAGAGGATGTGCCAACCAGCACCTGCACTTTCGCTGGTTCTGGTTGTAGTCCTTCACACGAAAAGATGTGTCAGAAGAATTTTAAAGTGGACTTACTGAACTCGCATTGATTAACGTTGAGAGTCAAGTTTGCATGCTGCAATGCCATGAAGACCTTGCGTAGCTTGTCGTTTTGAGCTTCTTGTGTGGCCCCAAATATTAAAATGTCATTGCTGTAGTTGAAATAATGGGGTATGTGCTTGATGACGTGATGAATCTCATTTTGAAAAATGTGTACAGCAGAGGACACGAAAAAGCTTAATCGCTTGTAATGGAACAGCCCTATGTGTGTTTTGAACGTGGTGATATAACGGCTGTCCGGATGAATCACCAGCTGATGATAGACTTTGTAAAGGTCCAGTTTTGAAAACACTTTGCGTGCAGCAGGTGCATCATATTGGTCATTTGTGGAGAGATATGTCTTTCCATTTCTATTGCTTGATTAGGCATTCGCATATATACACACAACCGTATTTTCTCACTGTTTTCCCTCTTGAGTACCGGCACGATGGGGGGACACAGGGCTTCGGCCCTTTTATATTTTCAAAGATGTCTTGCGTGAGAAGGGAATGCAATCCTGCTATACTTGTGCCTGAATGTACAGAGCGATGCCTCTATAATATTCGACTGTCGACTTGACTTGTTTGTTGATGTGTAGTTTTATTTGTTTGTTCTTCAACTTGCCCAATCCTTGAAAGAGCAGTGGGAACATTTGTACCACCATGTCCTTGGGGCTGGAGGTGTAGGCCGACATTATCTGATACATGATGTGTATCAGGCCTATCTTCATGGCCAATTTGCAGCTGAGTATGCTTCTTCAGGGCATGTCACCTTTTATTGCATAAATCAGCAGTCTCTCTGACTTGTCCTTGCAGGAGCAGGTGGACTCAAAAATGCCTTTGCAGGGAAATGGCGTGTGTGACCCGTAGGTGTAAATGTCAATGTCCGATGCTTTCAGGTCGGCAAGATGTTTCAAGTTGGCATAGGTCTTCTCACTCATGACATTCACAGTGGCAACTGCGTCAATGAGGAACTCCTGGGTTCTGCCATAACCTGGATAACCAGCATTGGACTGAACTCTGTTGCCACTTTGTTACCTATGGCGTGGATGTACCCTCTCTTTTTCTCTCTCCACTGGAGGAGGTGTCCGATCCTGATTGGTGTCTGGGGGACGTCTCAATGTAGCCGACATTCCGACTTGTAGACCTCCACTTGGGTCATCAGGTGTGTTTGATCTGCGATGGTCATATCACCGTCCATTGTTAGGTTTGGGACTTCAAGGTGATGTGCGACGATGTTCTGGGGAACTCTTTCTGCTGCAAGCAGGTGTGGACCTCCAGGCATAGACTTCTGTCCATAGGATGCTGATCCTCAGAATCTTCACTCCGATTTATGTGATCCTATATACATCGACCAGAAGTGGTTTTCATCTCTGGAGCCTCACAACGGTGTCCCATGGTCAGACATGTCCCTTCACAGAGAAAGTCGTAGCACACCTGTAACATTTCATTTGTTCTTTTTTGCGTGCTTTATCAGAAGCTGTGAATTTGGCACAGATTGGCTGGAGCGGCATGAGAGATGTTTTTTCCCCATAGACTTGTCTGTCAATGGCTTTGCTGGTCCTCACTAGCTTGAGTATGTCCTCCAGGGATCTCCTCTTTTGAAGCAGCTTCTTGCAGAACTCAGAGGATTTGCAGCTGGCATCACCTGACCCTGAGGGCCTCATCAATGGAGTAATTGTTGAAATCGCAATATGATACTCTCCCTCAGTCTCATGACAAAAAGAACCAAGGTGTCACCTTCATCTTGAGTAGTAGTATGGAATACATTCCTCACGTAGTCAAATTTCGACATGGGGCAAAGTAGGGATTATAGCCTCAATGACATCAGTGCAGGAAACAGTGGTTTTATGTGGCATCTCATAGAGACCATGTGGTATACCATGGGCCCCAATGTGTGCATCAATATACCCCTCAGGCATCTTGGATCTTGCACCCCTAAGGTATCTATGTAGACATTAAAATCCATAAGCCATTGAGTCCACCTAGGCCCCAGACTACTTGTGTCAGTGATGTCAAATCGTGACACCCCTTGCAGCTATACATTCTTCTGCTGCTGTTCGTGGTGCACGGGTGTGATGGGCGAGAAGGAGGAGAGGGTGACAAGCATAAATACAGTGTGCTCTTCAGAAGACATGGGCAGAGTACTACTACTATTCACCAGCACAATGCTCACACGGAGTGGAAAACGCAGGATCTCCTGTAGTGGGTGGTGTGTCCGGTGTTGCTGTAGGTGCCCCTGTGGTTGCTGCAGCAAGCAGCTTGCCTGTCCTGTGAAAACCATGCAGGAGACGCAGTCAGGCATTCTTAAACAGGCATGGGCCTGTTATGCTTCATCACCATTATTGTATGCCCTGGCGGCTGGCTCGTGGACCTACAGCCATCCGGAAGGAGTATTACAATAAAGAGGCTAACACAGAGCTTATTGGAGAGTGGCCCTCTTTATTCTGATGTTCGTTCAAACTGCCAGGAAACATCCATCACACATTTCCTGGCCAGTCATTGCAAGACAGGGAAAGTGGACATGGGTCTACTAAAGACTATAATGCTACAGTATTGTTATATTAGTGTATTGCGATGGTCGAGGGCCGACCAATAAAAATGTCAATGAGATTCCCCCACACAAAAACAGGTGGAATTGAAGTTAATCATCTATTGGTGTTGGTCAAACCTCCAGCAGAAGTGATGGCAAACACCTTCCGGCATCGGCCTGCTCATCGAGAGAAGTGATGTCAAATTGTAGCATCAAACCACCTCCAGTGGAAGTCACGTTGTGACAACCGTGGTAAGAGTTCCACATCAACATTCTTGAGGCCACTCACCAAGGCTAGCCAAACAGTGGAGGAGACCACAAAGAAAGGCACTGGTGACCAGTTATCAACCTAATTTCTACAGTCAAGGAGCCTGTCGGGTGCCCAGCAAAGGCCCAGTGTTTTACTGACACTGACCTGATGGTGCCGATTGACAATACAATGCTAGTGGAGACATGCTCCTGGCTGCTGAAATGGAAAGATCCAGTGGCTGTGAAAAGATGGGCATGTGAACAGCACTTGTGAATCTTGTGCATGCTGTGTCCACTTTGACATGCACAGAATAGGAGGTGGAACAACTACTTGTGTGCGATGCAGAATCCTTTCCAAGAACCACAAAGCCAAAAACAGCTTGGGTGAGGGGGAGCAGGGACAATAAGATGGAGCACCTGGGAGCAGAAGGTGCTCCCCACTAATAGGACTACAAAGTGCCACTAGGGTAGAAGAGGGACATGACACAGGGGAGTTAACTCACTAACAAATCCACACAAAAAGCCCAATTGATCAAAGACCATAGAACCATGCACACATACACATGTGGCAAATCACAGCTGCCAGTACAAAGGTAAATTCCCACCAATGTATGCTCCAAACTTACCGCACATTCCCCCACAATCAAGACCATAATAGACAGACTCCCATCCTAGTGCAATGCCTTTACATGGGCACACATATGTTAAATGTACATGTGAGCACATTGCAACATATGACACAGGGCACATCAAAATATTCTGTGCAGTAAAAATGACATTCTCACACAGATCACACGGAGCAGCTTTCTTCAACACCCAAACAATGTACAAGTGGTGTAGCGTGTAGGCAAACAAATAGACACTAACATCCTACTCATGCAAATGCTAATGGCATCTATGTCAGCATTCCTCCATGCAGGTACCACTTCACAGCAGTTCAATGTCCATAATGTTACACATAAACATGTCAAACAGCAGAGAATGAGTGCAAAGAAGCAGCCAGCTGCAATAGGGAGGCACACTTCAAGTACTTCCATGTATCCCACCCACGGCAGGCTGAGTGATAGCAGTGGAGAGCCAGTTGATGCTCAGACACCCACACAGCAGAGGTAATTGGGATCTGGAAGTGGTGCAGCATTAACAACCCCCATACAGATGAAATAATCCACCCCTCTATTGGGGCTAATGTAGCAGGAGGAAACAATAATGATATACATGTATGTTAATACCAACCCAACACTTAACACAAAACCCTGCAAACCATAGCTGCCAGTTAGCACACACCACCCCCACAGGATGATGGTGATCTACTGGATCACACGTCTATTGGTTACAGGCCAACCATATGGTCATCCCAGATGCTTCAAGTCAGCTGATGCTGCAGAACAACAGTTGTACAAACAAGAGACTATCTTCTTACAGAATGAGCAGCATATTCAGCTCTTCACATGGCAGAATGAAATTGGTGCCAAAATGACTACTGCCCACTATATTGCAGGTATGAATAGTTGTTTTTAAAGACCTTCTCATCCCCACTGTACTAGTAGACCAGCAGTGATTTCAATCCCGATGATAAAACAGACACAACATAACGGTATACTTCCTTCACCTTTTTAAGGTAGCATGGATTGAGGGAAGACTATAATCTTTAGTAGGGGGTGAGCCAACATGAAAGCATTCACAGCTGCAATAGTATTGCTAGTACTAAAATAAAAGAAATGTCAAACCAAGGGTTTATAAAATAGCACTTTACTTACAGAAAAATTATTTAAAAAATGAGTAACCCACCCCTATACTGAGTTTCACAGAGAATGCAGACTTTGCGAGAAAAGAGCACCCTGGGTATTGAAGAACAGGGTTATGCAATTAAATAGCCATGTAGAAAAGTCAAACAACTTCATGAACATGTCTTAAAGGAATACAATGGGGTCTTAATCACCACAAGGACTTGTAGAACAAGACTAAGGGAACAAAACCGTACAGATATACCTTTTTGTCTTCTTTCATGTTTTCAACGTCATCAAGCTGAGTTTCTGGGAGATTTTGACTGCACCAGGTCTGGTATGAGGTGATGAGCTGGCTCAAATGGGTGCAAATACTTGGTGAGATTTAACATGCTAGAAGAAGCTTGGAACATGCATGTGGTGCTCAAGTCAATGTAGCTAGAGTCTGTATCCGAGGCAGCAATGGCTTGTGGCTTGAAGAAATTGGAACAAGCCGTGATGCTCAAGTCGGCATTGCTCCAAGGTGCTCAAATCAGCTCTGGCGTGTATTTGCATATGTTTGTGGGTGCCAGAATTGCTTGCAGCAGTGTGGAGATGGGCCTCTAATCACCTTAACCCAAAGAAGGTCCACCACTTAAGAAGCAAATGCATGTTAGTACATAAAGCAAGATTACTGTAGAATTGGCTGGGAGGAGCTTGATGATTCTATAGAGTCAAACTAACCCGAGTCTCCCTGAACCACACAAGCTGGCTCATTACATACATTTTTGCAACAGTTAATACACTCCCATATATTTTATTACAAACCACCCCCACACATGATTGGTCAACACATGTACAAAAGAAATCCAATATTTCTCCAACCCCCATTCTCATTGGTCAAAGTTATCTGAACTACCATCATAAGTTCATGTGTACAACACACCCCCTTTTAAAGATTTGTCCATGGTATGTCAGGCTATCCTCACATAGTTACACAAGCATATGCATACATAATTCCTTACAAGTTTCAACTGGCCTGTGACCTCCTAACCCTGGACATAATTGCACATGGGGGCTCACTACGTCCCAGGCGGTAAGTTAACGCCTGGGTCGTACCCTTACCACCATGGTGTAAACTCTGTTTACACCATGGTGGATGGTGGATTTACTGCCCCATTCCAAGGTGAGTGGGGCGGTAAATCCCCATTTCCCATTTTACCCTTCCCCATTCCCATTTTTGCCCCATAGGGCATAATGGGAGTGGGGAAGGCGCTAATTACGCCACCGTAAATTACAGTGGCATAATTAGCACCATGGTCCCTTAGCGCCATGGATTTTAATGCCTGCAAAAAGCAGGCATTAAAATCACCATGGCGCTAAGGGACCTTGTAATCAGGCGTTAAGGGTCGGCGCCGTTTACGGCGCCGTTAACCCCTTAACGCCTGACTCGTAATGAGGCCCATGGTCTGCAAGAATACTTCAAACAACATGTGTAGGGGAAGAATAAACAGGTTCCCTTTGAACTGGCGATAAACATCTCACCTTCCCAAACTTGCTGGCGTCTTCGGAAAACACTCAAATCTAAATGACTACCAATTCAACACGCATGGACTCCTGTCACATCCTGAGAAAACAATTGAAACTCATAAAGTATCGGTCACTGTGGCCTCAACCGTCCTTCACTCCAGGTTTATTGCTATTCAAAAAAGCAAACGGCCGGATCCCCCTGAACAATAAATAACAAGCTCCCATGCACATTAAAGATTGCATCTTCCTGCTGTGATAGTTCCAAACCATTAAAACCATGGGCAGGCCTGTTGGCTGACCATCCGCTTAATGTCATGGCTAATCATTACCTTTCCTTTTGCCTCCAAACCCTGCAAAGCCAATTTTTCCCAGTCACCCAGAATTCACCTTGCAAACCCCTGACTACAGAGTTTAGCCAATTTATGAAAAGAGCACACTGCATATAGATTTGTAAATTCTCCATGTATGTATGTCATTGTGCAAGCATGTTTAAAAATACTGTGTCTGCTTTACAGTGGTTTCTTGATAACAAATCTCCTTTCTTGCATGCACATTGTGAAGCTCCTCGTGGCCCAGCTTCCAGGTGCATCGTGGCACACCATACCCAGATTGTATTTATTTTTCATTGGTGATTGCTGAGCACATGAAAATATTCAATGTGTCAACTTGAACAAAAATTAATACTTAAAGTAGAAACATATCACATTTTCTTAGCTATGCTGGATACATATAACATTTTAACACCACCCCAACTTCGCCACTCTCCCAGTCACAAATATGGACCCCTCTGTCTCATCGGGACCTCCCCAACATTCCCTCCTTTAGATAATACTTTAGCTAATAAAACAAATTCTTGTTCTTTAAAACCATCTTTTCAACGAAAAACCCTACAATATTCTCTCACACATACTCCTCCGCTGAACAACCACAATTTGTCTGCCCACCATTTCAAAACCTACCAGCTGCTCCACACAATCATCCACACTTGTTGGAGGACACAAAAAAGCTTCAGTCTGAGTACCCATGTGATATGAAAAGGTAGTGGCTCTAGCTTCAGACAGGGTCACAGTCATCATGGCAGCTGCCTTTGGGACCTGGGCAGAACAGCATTGTAAAAACATTTAGCAAGAGCAAAAGATAACAAAGGAAAAGACAAAAATAGGCAAAATAATTTTGATGGCAAGGCTCATCCATAACAGCACCCAAGAAAAAAGAGAGTCCAACCAAGGGTTGTTTGTGATTTCTGCCACGTTCTCCACGACCACCCTAAACTTGTGCAGAGCGGCAATAGTCTGAGTCAGGGGCACAGTTTCCAAATCATTAGGGACACAAACATCCAGTAAGTGCTCCCTATCTTCTGACAGACCCCTTCCTCCATAGCTGTTAGGAGGTTGGGGATCCCTGTTCTGCAAAGCGATGAGTCTCAGGGCCCACAGTTCTTCTTTGATGGCACTAAATGCTGATTCTGAGGAATTCACAAAAGCAGTAGTTTATACTGGGTTACCTGGAGCCACATTGTGTTTGCAACAGTTTGGATGGCAGGTGCCAGTAGGCAGGAAAAGAATGTCTCCATACAACTAAACAACTGATACTATTCTGGGATGTCCATCAAAGCTTTTGAAGATGGTGCCAAAAGGTAATTCATCTGCTTGGTCCATTGCAATAGTCCCTCCTTTCCACGATCATACTGGGCCTCATTACGACCCAGGCGGTAAGTTACCGCCTGGGCCGTGACTTTACCACCATGGCGTAAACTACGTTTACGCCATGGTGGTTGGCGGACTTACCGCCCCATTCCGAGGTTGACGGGGGCGGTAAGTCCCCAATCCCCATTTACCCTTCCCCATTCCCATTTTTGCCCCATAGGGCATAATGGGAGTGGGGAAGGCGTTAATTACGCCACCGTAAATTACGGTGGCGTAATTAACTCCATGGTCCCTTAGCGCCATGGATTTTAACACCTGCTAAAAGCAGGTGTTAAAAGCGCCATGGCGCTAAGGGACCTCGTACTCAGGCGGTAAGGGTCGGCGCTGTTAACGCTGCCGTAAACCCCTTACCGCCTGGGTCGTAATGAGGCCCACAGAGTCATTAGGGTGTCTATGTGTGATGATATAGGAGATGCATGGGGCACAGGGGACAAAGGGGGCACAGATGTGGCTTTGAGCATTGGGTTGGTGAGGATTGAGTGTTCCTCAGGTAAAACAAGGATAGGCACATGTAATGTGTTGAAATACACACATCTCTCCAGGCTGGAGGTAACTGTCTATAGGTGAACTGTCCACAAGTCCAAATAATGTTGAGAAGCGCAGACAGATCGGTTATGTGAAGTGTGCAGCAGCAGTTCCCATTTTTGCCAACAGACACTGTGCCGTCATCCTTAAAACCCAGATAATTATGGGAAATTGTCTGTATCTTAACTTGTTTTTCTGGCAACTTTAGCCTTGTCAAATACTTTAAATATTTCTGCCACACATATCCACATTCTTGGTTTACATGTGCCACCCCTTCTTCTGAGAATCCTGTCATCCCTCCAGCTCTGCAACTTTTTACACCTTGCTATCATCGGTTATTGATAATAATATCCCCTTTTAAACTCAACTGGACCATTTTCTTACACCAAACATTCTTCTTCTATTTACAATCTGTTGCTGAACATTCTTTGTCAACAGGTAAAATAGATGGCGTGACTGATTGACCTTGAAACTGTCTTCGGAGCCTGCACAAAGCTAAGTGTCCTAGACACAGTTCCTCTGCTAGCTCTATTTCGTCTGGGATATATACCCTAGGGACAGAAGATGCATGGGGGATGAGAGAAAAGGTATAGCAAAATCCTACAGATCTCTCTCTCCTAACTCTCTTCATATGGCTATACCATATATTATCTGCTGCAAAACCATGTACATCTTCTGTTGGGTCTAAATTTACATTGTGCTCACTGTCCAGGAAATCAGCATCAACATTCCTTTGTGACCTCAATAATATTTAATCACATTTATGATATTAGGTCAATTTAAACCATTCACATACATACTGTTCGCCATCTTTGAACATGATGAGAAAATAAACGAAAAAGACATAACAACCTTCTAATATACATTATAAATCTAGAGTTTCTTATTATTTTTGAAAAAATAACAATTCCTTTTTTTGATACACTCCCCCCTTTGTCACTTGAATGAATTGTGAATCCCTAAAGCATACTTAACTTTGACCCTTATCCTGCTCCTGTGCCAGTGGAGGGTCGCCAGTATCCCTTCATACGTTGTGATCTGGACCCAGCTCTTGCTGCCCTCCACCTTCACACCAGTTGGAGTTTCAAAAATCACGTGGTGCTGCCCCATGGAAACACTAATTCCAGTGTCTCACGAAGCTGCACATGAAGATCAGGTCACCAGGGGAACAATGATTGCTTGTGCAGATCATCAGATTCTTTGCTGTTTCTTCCTGTAGGCTGTTGGTGAGAAGACACAACCTGTGAAGATATCATTCTGTCGCTTTTGGTTAAGGCCCTAAGGTACTCCCTACTCCCTAAACTCCTCACTGAGGACCTCTGCTGACGTACATGCATCCAATTCTGTGCATGCAGGTGAGAGTGTGTGTGTTGTATGTAGCCTACAACCTGCCATGATCTGGTGAGGGCTGAGGTGGTGATCTTTCCCTGGCTGATTCCTCAAATAAAACCAATGTCAAACAATACATCCAACTTTTATTTAAATTACTACACATATTGGACAACTGGACCTTGAAAACTCCATTTAACGGTTCCACAATTTGTTGACCTGTGGGTTGTGCTTGATGCCCAAGAGTGAAGTGATTTCTGAGAACAAGGTATTAAAAAAGTGGGTTCCATTGTTGGACTTCAGGACCTTACAAATTACCCAATGTGGAAATACCGCCCACATCACAAATTTTGCTGCAGGCATAGCATCAGGGTGTACGCAGGGACCAAACTCAAGCCATTGGGAATATAGGAAAACCATGACTACAAGGTACCGGTAATGATTACATTTCACAATCATACTGACAAAATCAATATGGAGTTCCCGAAATGCCTAGAGAGCCTAGGCTAAACTCTCCTTACTAAACCTATGGTGGATACAGCATTGCATTCCCTACAAACTGTGCAGTTCACTACAAATCTACTTACCTGTTCCTAGCTGTTTTTCTATGAACTATTTCTCTTGGAGCTCTGCTGAAATTTGTCACTTAGAAGTGTGCACAGGTAATGTAGTTGCTCTAGAGCCACAAGAAGAAGTTCTGTAGGAATGCCTACCTTCCCCATAAACCCCTGTCTCCACAGCAAATCCGTGGGCGAGGGGGCACATGCTCTCTTTTCCCAAAGCTCCTGTTCCTCTTTAGGTGCTCTTCCCTGCATTTCTATAATTTGAAGCTAAGGGGCTGCAGTGTACAGAGCTGGCAACTCTTACTGCCGGGACACGATTTCCATTTTCTGGGGATTTGGGAATGGCAAATATGCAGTCCTGTCTGCATCATCATTTCCTATTCCTACTGAGTTAGTACGATTAGTATGCACAGCACACTTAATGATTCTGACCTCTGTGGACATTTTTATCACTTTCATTAATATGGATAGCAGTGTTGGACAGGGTGCCCATCAGATCTCCTAAATCCTCTTCTCTGCCACCTTGATAAGCCTGAATGCCCATTGGTGGTTACATACACACATTCAGAGTAAATAGTGACTGCCTACCCCTTACTCATTTCTAGCACCTCACTAGTTCTTCTGCTTGCACAGAGTAATGTGAAGGCAATGGATTATTCAGTCTGACCTGGTATTCCCCATCTACAAGGCCCACAATGACTATGTCTCTCACCAGGTGTCCCGATTAACTGTCGAGAACTCATCAACAAAAAGTACCTCACCTCCCTCCAATGAATCCTCCTTAACACGTGTCATCTCTTCCTCTTCTCCCTCATATGTTTCACAATTGTGAACAATTTATTTATTTATTTTTCATTTTGTATCGCGCCGGAGCCCGCAGGCACCAGGGCGCAGATGTCATCAGGTTTCACTGGGTAAGCTACAAATATTGCAGTATTGACTATGTTATCCCCTACCGGATGTATGGATGCATTCGATAGAATAACCTCATACGCCAAAACTCCTTGAGTCATCAAAGTCAACTTGGACTTTTCCAAGATCGCAAAGACTGCAAGCACATGAACAATGTTACCGGGCAACCCATAGTAATGGTTGAAGACTTTTGAATTGAAAAAGCTGCTGCCACTAAAGCCTGCATCACTGAGTCTAGGGTCTTCTATAGTATGCTAAAGGTTTGTGGCCTAGCGATGTTTGCTAGGCCATGAATGCCGTAATTACTTGCACATTTGAGTGAGAAAACAGATGAAATGCATTTCTTCAACACTTCTATCATACCTTTCACCTTCTGCTCTTCCTTAAGCCCCTGCATTAAGGGCCTCATGTAACTAAAGTAGTCAAAGATCCAAGATCTACAATAGTTACTGAGTCCAAAAAACTGCTGCAATTGTCTCACAGTGTCTGGTTGTGGCGTATTTTGAACTGCAGTGGCTCTCTCTGGCATTACCTTCCTTCGTGTGGGTGATATCACTTGCCCTAAGTATACTACCTCTGTCTGGCAGAATTGCAATATTTCTTTGTCCACTTTGTACCTCTTCTCCACAACCAGGATGAGGAGCATTATTGAATCTCCTTGACACTGCTCTTCTGAAGTGCTATAGAATAGCAAATCATCCACATACTGGAGTACTGTACTGGATACATGTAAATTCCCCAAATCCATTTGAACCACCCTGTTGAAAAACATTCAGAGATTCACAATACCCCTGGGGCAACCTTGTGTGCTTGAATCTTCGGCCATGATTAATAAACGGTGTGAGGGACTGAAAATCGGGGTGAAAGGGGACGGAGAGAAATTATATATTCTTTAAATTAATCACCCAGAAGTGGGTAGCCCCAGAAAGGATATTACATTAAATGGTAGCAGGATTTGGTATTTATTTATTTATTGGATATTTATAAGGCACATATACAAGACAATGTTGCAAAGTGCCACAAGGCAAAAAGGGACTGGAACAAGGGAGTAAATAAACAATGGAAATGACAATGAATAAATAATAAAACAAAGAGTGGGCCTACTAGGCCTTGTGGTATTCCAAATGTGCAACTGCAATGAAAAACAAAGAAGGGGTAGTGCATGGGGGAAGGGCTAGTAAGGTCCCACGAGGGGTAAGTGTCAGAGGTGCCTGTTGGGAAGGCAACAGGTAAGTGCATGGGCAGAGATGTCATTTTCCAGAGCAAGGAGCCAGCTAAGGAGAGAGATCTGCCTTAGCTCTCTGCTTGGAGAAACATTTGGTCAGCAGAGAGTTGGAGCAAGAAGATTGAAGAGATCTGGAAGGAGAGTATTTAGTGAGTGAGAGCTGCAAATAGAATGGTCACAGGTCCCAGACAACCTTATAGATGATGTAAAGGGTCTTGAATGTGGTCCAGTGGAGAGATTTTAGAGCTGGAGAAATATGGTCCCTGGGCTTGAGGCCAAGGATAAATCTCACAGCCCTATTCTGGTTTAGTTGAAGAGGACAGAGGGAGGAAAGAGGCAGGTTGAGGAAGAGGCTGTTGCAGTAATCCAGCCTGGAGAGGACCGGAGCTCTAGAGACATTGAGCTTCTGGGTAAGGTGTGGAAAGGGACAATGCCTCTGAGGAGGTGAAGTTGAAAATGGGCCTTCTTGGCAAGGTCCAAGATGTGGTGAGTAAAGAAGAGAGAGGAGTCGAAGATGACCTCAGGCTTTCTGGCTTCAGTGGAAGGAGAGGGAGGAGAGCCTATAGAGGATGGCCAGAATGCAGGGGGGAAAAAGAAACAGGTGTTGTCAGTTTGCCACTGGAGATTCTGACTCAACAAAAAAAAAACATATTATTGAGGGGCACAAATCCTGAACCACTCTCCAACTGGAACGCTTCGCTTTTGTGACAGGTTAGATTATAATTTTTTGTTATTTATAACACGCTTAATACCCAGAGGTTTCTAAGCGCTGACCCTGGGATGAAACCTGTATTGCTCCGTGTCATCCTTTTGTGACAGGTTAGATTATAATTTTTTGTTATTCATAACACGCTTAATACCCAGAGGTTTCTAAGCGCTGACCCTGGGATGAAACCTGTATTGCTCCGTGTCATCTTGCGTCCAAGGCTAGCATGTTGCCCTGAGCTATGCTCCCGAGATGGCTTGTAACATAGGGATACCAAAGTTTGTATTATGCCTTGCTTCAACAATGCCATAATGGTATTATAAATTCCTTAGTCCACCTCTGTAGACATGGGGCACTGCTTAACCTGTGGTAATATCGAATCAGGATTCAATGTCATCCGCACTGCTCCAACACTATTTAACAGCCCCACAGCATGAGGGTGGTGGTCCATAAATGGTCCCAGCACTTTTTCCAAATACTTCTTCCTTTGCAGCAATGTATTTCTAACAATGAACAAGGTCTGTGGTACTTTCCTTTGCTCTATCGCTATCGGACAAGGCACCCCAATCTCAACAACCATCTCCCCTGTGTCTTCAATGACTTCGAACAATTACTCATCGGACATGTCCTTTAGTGAAAATGTTAGATCGATGCACACAACTGTGTGCCATTCTCCACCTTCCTCATCAGTGTCTGAGAGAACCACCATGGTTTTCTTGATAATTACTGCTTCTAAGAGAATCGTAACAATGGTGCCTGGTGTTACCTCCTGTGGCAAAGTAGGCAGAAACAAAAACTCAATCAGTGCTTGCCATATCTGATCTCTGGTTCCCGGGACCCAACTCAACAAATACCTTAACGCCTATGAAGAAACAAATTCAAATGTATAGGTCCTCCCTTTATCACACTGTCACTACAGTGTGTATGCAAATGTGCCACTTCTCTTTCTGGATACAAACCTTGAGTCAAGCATACAATACCATCCGCAGTGAAAGCAATTAACATGTGGAGTCAACTGAGATCTCTGTCCAAGAGAATCACAGGAGAATCTTTGCAATAAAACAAAGGTGCAGATACATTTTTTGTACCTACCTTAATGCACAGATCTTCAGTGTAACAAACTGACAGGACAGCCACAGAATTCCTGTGTGCCCATCGTTTTGCCTGACAAGGGGAACTCACTTTCCTTGAAGCAAGATTTTGTAGCCCCTGTATCGATCATGAATGAAAAAGTTAGATCACCTACCTTCACATCTGTCTGGGGGTCTTCTTCTGGATCGGTGGTAACAGACAGGACTGGATAAGAGATCATTGTGGACTTTTCCTAATCTTGATACATATTAGCAGCGGACAGAGAGAAAGGATTCTATCCAAAAACACATTCTCCAGTGAAATGATTGGCCGTTCTTTGGGGTAAATGATTTTTGTCCTATGTCTGTACTGGTGCCTGTGCTGGCATGGTTGGTTGAATCACAAATGTATGTGCAGCACCAGTCGCTGGGTGCTGTTCAACTCATGCCTGCTGTGACTGCTGTGATTGCACATAGCCTGGGGGATATGGCATTGTCACGGATTGCATTTGTTGAGCTTCTATGCTGATGCACCGGCGATCTCATGCCACGTGACCCATCCTTCCACATGACTAACACTGTACCACAAACCCTCCATAGTTATTTCCCATTGGCCCATTGAACCGGAGTCCCATTCATCCAAACCTGCCAAATGAGCCCTTTCCTTGTGTAAATACTCCCCTAGCCCTTGGAAACCCTCTGATTTGCCTTGGAGCAGAAGCACACCCGTCCATCCTAGCTTTTTTGGAACAAGTTTGACCTCTGACAATGTGTGCCTGAATTTCTGGCCAACTTCATCCCTTTACTTTATCCAGATCATGCTGGACTTTCTTAGGAAGCCCCTGCTTTAGCATCTGGTAAACAATCACTACATTCTCATCCCATGCTTTGCCTGTCTCTGCCCTCCACATTTCCTGAATTAACTGTTGTTTGTGGCAGGATCATCATCTAACTTCACTGTTTTGGTCAGAATAGAATTTATATCAGGTGTATGTATCAGGATACAAAATCTGAAGGGCCCCACCATAACTGCACCCTGTAATTATTCAATGCTGCTCCATTGTGAGTACTTGTATCCAACTGAACTCCCAGTTACCACGCTCACCTCCAAAGCTCATCTGACCGTTCTTCTATTTGGTCAGTGAGATTTCGTTAACTAGGGTTAGGACACCCAGATGGTCATGGTCATCGAAAAGTGGCTTGGTGAAGACATTGTACATCGTAGGTGAAACACAGGATCCTTGTGGTACTCCACATGCATTTGTTGTAGGGTCTGCTGAGGCAGAAGGTGAGAAGATACTCATTGACCTGTTATTCAGAAATGATTGAATCCAGGCTGTTGCGCTTCCTGTGAGAAATGGGCCGCTTTGGACAAAATATTGCATAGCACTTTATGATCAACTAAATCAAATGCGATTGAGAGGTCTAGTAAGAGTAGGAGGGCAAGGTTTCCATTTTCTTTAATTTCATCAGTTTGGGTCTTCAGGTCAATCAAGGCCGTTTCGGTGCCATGTTGTGGTCTGAATCCATACTGCCGGAACCCTAGGAGGTTGTTGGTCTCCAGGTATGATTGTATCTGGATGTAGGCTGATTTGTCTATAATCTTCAATAGAAAAGTGACTGTGGTAATAGGCCTATAATTAATCGGTATACTAGGGTCCAATGAGTTTTCTTTTAGGAGTGATAAGACCCATGCATCCTGAAGGTTAGTGGGGACAGTACATGTTTGGAATGAGGCATTGATAAGTCTGGTAATGAATGGTTCCAGGTTTCTGGCAGCTTCTTTGATTATAGGGGCCGGGCATTTATCGCCCTGGCATCACAAAGTTTTGAGCGAGGCTACGACATCTTCAACCTCTTGGGAGGTTACTTGGGCAAATTTGAAACACTGGGGGGCGGGGGTTAGGAGTGTTGTCTTGTGTTCTCTGATGCGTTCCCAGGTCAGGAGGGTTGAGCTTTTTGTGAGACAGTGGGCCTCATTACACGGACGGCAGTAACCATGGCGCTATTAGCGCCATGGTTGCCGCCGGTATTTTACTGAGTCCACCTTGGTGAAATGGGGGAATTACCGCCCCATTCCAAGGTTGGCGGGGCGGTAATTCCCCATTCACCAAAGCCCTTCCCCATTCCCATTTGAGCCTCCATAGGGCTCAGTGGGAATGGGGAAGGAGCAAATAACGGTACCGCTATTAGTGGTACCGTTATTTGCCCTGAAGTCCCTCAGCGGGTCCCTTCCGTAAAGTGTGGTCTGGCCACACGTTAAGGACGGGACCCGCTGAGGGACCTCATAGTATGGCGCTAAGGGATTACCGGCACCAGTGCCCTTACCGGTGCCGGGAATCCCTTAGCGCCATCCGTGTAATGAGGCCCAGTGCGTTTTGGATATTGGTGCACCATGTTTTATCCTTAATGCAGGTGTCCGTAGGGGGGCATAAGGACTTCCATTTCTCTTAGGATGACAAAGAGTTCTCTAGTACTAGAATTGGCTTTATTATCATTGTATGAATCACCTTTGGTTTGTAGTATTGCAGCTTTGTATTTGGCTGCCATTTTCAGTAGGTTATCTTTATTCTCCATTGTTGGGATATTTTTCCACAAGGATTCTACTTTCCTTTATTCTGGCCACAGGGCTTTTAGATGAGATGTAAACCAAGAATTCAAGTGGGCTCTGGGTTTGCCTTTGGGCATTTTGTGTGGTGCGATAATGTTTCAAGCTTGTGTGATAGTAGAGTTGTGTATGTTTTCTAGCAATGCTGGGTCTGAAGTATCAGGCAGATGGTTAAGGATAGAGTGTAGGAGAGGGATTAACTTGTCAACTGTAATGTTACGTTTGTTCCTGGTAAGGAGAGGGGGGCCATCTGGTTAGTCCTGATGGGTGGTATGCTGGCTTGTATAATAAAGGTCAGTAAATGGTGGTCTGTCCAGGTCTGAGGCTCGATAGCTGTGATTATAGTCTTGAAGTTGAGATCAGCCACCCAGTCTAGGGTGCTGCCTTTTACATAAGTAGGCTGATTGACCCTTTGCGTAAGGCCTAGTTCATTGAGGGTGTTAGTCAATGCCAAGGCACGTTGATCGTTTAGGTCGTTGAGACCAAGTTTAAAGTCTCCTAGCAAGATTAATTGCGAGGTAAGTTTAGTATTTGCAGATAGTATAGATGTGATGTCTTCCGCCAAGGAGCCAATGGGACCAGTAGGTCTGCATATCAGGTGCAAGGTTAAAGTATGTGAATTGGAGAGGGGTACATTCACTGTGAGCAATTTGCAAGACGTGAAATGAGATTGTGAGGAAGCCCTGAGTCCCAGACTGGACTTGCCAATAAAGGCAATGCCCCTGCCACTGGATGCTTCGCTATCTACTCTCAAGATGGTGTAGGTCTCAGGTATGGCAAGTAAGAGTCTATCTCATGTGCTAAGATAGATCTTGCACTGATCAAGGCACCTTTGATAATCGGTGGTGCAGTGCTAGAGGGAATAGGAGGAGTGTTTCCCTGGTCTAATCTGTATTTTTTTTTGGTATTGTTGATTGTAGATGTGGAGTTCGTCTCGAAAAGGTCAAGGCTAGGTTTGGGGGGAAGGCCGGTATATGAACAGTAGGTTTTGTTAAATCTTGAACTAGCCTGTCATTTCTAACTCCAGTAGAACATAGTTGTTTAGGTACCGGTCTAGTGGCGAAGCATTGAATCCATTGCTTAGGAATTAAGGTACATTGTGCTCCAACAGAGAAGGCAGCATCTGTTTTAGGATGATTAGTTCCAAGGTTCAACTGTGGAAGAAATTTAGTTGGTCGGATGGTGGTTGGCTGAGACCTATGCTTAAGGGGTGGTAAGAATTTGGTTGGTTTAATCCACAAGGGGTGTATGGCATGAGTGGTCATGGTTGTAGTCTGGCACTCTGCGAATAGGGCATCTAAAACTGCAGCATAGGAGCTGACAACCAAAAGAGCAAACAATAGTTTTACAATGAGGCGGGTGGCGGCATACAGGGTAGGGAACAAAGTTTGGTTAAAGATGACAGGTTATTGAACTAGACTCCAACTTGCGGCGGTAGACTGTGTGCTAGCAGGGGGCAGATACAGGTCAAAAATAGTTTACCGTACGACAGAGAGTAGCAGTTGTAGGAATAATTGCATCAAACAATTCTAGGTGAATGGCACATATTGCATGGTATGAGTTCTTAGTGTAACTTGTTAAATGGACAAATGTTAAAACATACACGGATTGCCGCCGTAACAGACTATACACTTTACAATTCAGTGAAATCACAGGCACAGGTAAAATGGTACATGAAAGTAGGTAGGCTTCTAGAGGTATACCAATATACTGCTACAATTTAACATATGTTGGCATAGTACTAGATACTGCAGGGTAGGCTATTTGGATAAAAAACACACAGACCGAATGGCTACTGTAAGCATTAGTTCTTTTAACGTCATGTCAATCACATAATTAGTAGTTGCATAAAGCAGTCTGAGGTGCGTACATTTAGCTTAAATCAAGAAGGAATGCTAAACATGAATTATGCATAGATACATTGGCTATCCATATGATTATCATATACATTGACTTTCTTTATGATATATTGGCCAAATTGGACAATAGGGTAAGGGCGGCTAATCGGATATTGTTGCTGCTCAGTCGGGTGAAGTTTGTGAGGTAAAGGCACTGTACGTGACTTCCAGTCCTAGGGACCAGTGAGCGGTGATGAATGGGCTACAAGGTGAGCATGAATTTATGATGATCATGGGTGGTACAACAAAGAGGACGATTCTCATACAGCGTAATGTTCTGTAGTACAGTGACTGATAGCGTTTGTTATGTGGTACCACTAGGAGTACTGCAAGCTCCCACAGAGAGCGGGGACGTGGGTGAGGTGTATGGTTGTATACAGCTTATCTTTTAGTTAAATATATGATTTTGGTTCTGTCAGGCTTTTGAAGAGGGGAGAAAACGGCTACACAGCACAGCCATTGCGCGGACACAGCACAGACAGGGCCTTATCCACCGGCCTTTTCCGCAAGGGCCGGCTTCTGCCTGCTGGCACCAGTGATTGGATAACATGAGGGATGCGCTTGTAGGCAATGCATAAACAGCCTCGGTCTGATCCGATTGCTGGATGCAGGCCGGCCATTTTAAAGTTTGAACTGTACTTCCTCATCTGACAATATATCAAACCATGTATAGCTTTCTATTTATAATTAGGCAAAGCAATGCCACCAGAAAATGTGTTGTGTACAGCTAAATGTCTTTTGATGGCAGGGGTGCCATTACATTCAAAGACCGTGCAGTTTCACTGAAGCACATTACTATGTTTCTGCCATTTTACGAAGTCACATCGCAGCTGCTTTTGTGTCACTAGTCAGATACCAGCAAACTACACATTCTGACACAGACATCCAGACTTCAATGATGGACTCACTGGACAGACATATGGCAGCTCTCATTATCCTGCATGAATAGTCAAGGGATGTCTGCATGCAGTCCATTAAAAGCAGGATATTGCTTCTCTATACCAAGTATTCACCTATGCCATGTGTGCTGTTGATATCTGACAGTGGGGCATGCACCAGGACATGGTTCACTCTATGATGGGCAATAGGGTGCAGCACCCTTTCACGTCTGTGCTGGACCACTAGGACCAATCACTCCAATTAGCTCTTTTGCAGATGCATAAAGTACAAATTACAAAGAAACTCTACCCAGCATGACATTGCCAGAGACATCCCGGACCAGGAGCAGTTCAACTCCCACACAATCATCAAGGGCTGCAGAGTTACTGGAACCTCCTTCAAGGACAAGTCACATGAATTGATATTTGCAAATCAAATGGTATTAAGTTGTTCTGCTGTGCAACTTAAAAGGACAATGCAATTTTTCACATGTGCTGCAATGTGTTTAAGAGCAGGACCCCAAGCGTTGGTGTCGCTGCTGTGCAGGCACCCAAAGATTCTGCTTGTTGTTCAATGTGTATGAAAGCAGGTCCATCAGCCACTATTTGGCAAGTGTGTGAAGGCACCCAAGGAACCTGCACACGACACCACGTGTATGAGAGCATGTCCCGGAGACCCTACTGGCAACTGAAAAGGAAGCCAATGATTCTGCGTGTGATGCACTGTGTGTGGGGAATTGTCATCCTGCCAATGAGGGATGTGGAAAAAGATCATCTCTGAAGGATCCCCTCGCATTCAGGAAGCATGTCTTCTTTCATATGAGCATTGCCTGGCATCTTACTGATGTCCACATATGGCTATCAATGGTCACTATGTATTAGGGGTTGCACGCATGTCTACATAACGGGCAGAGAATTAAGAGGAGGACAACAATTCTTGTGTGAATCCATCTATGTGGTGATTGTTCCCACATAATTTGAAGATGTGTGATACTCACGGCGTTCTATGCTTTTGTACCTTGTGAAGGACATTTAATAATGGGAACTAGGTTTGATAGTTACGTTCCTGGGTGTCAACTAAATATGGTGGACCCCTACTTACATTTAGAAGTAGCCACAGATCAGTGCCTGTCTCATGGAGGTGCAGTTGTCTTAGTATGTGGGCGTATCCTTTTTGGTGTCTTGTTAATCCTTGCTGTTCAGTTTTTATCTATAATGCCACACCCTTATTTAATGTATGGTTGTGTTGTGTAAGATGTAACACAGTGGAATGACGCAACACAACTTGCCTGGTGTATATATATATGAGCATGCCTCCTGTACAGTGCAGGCAGTACCATTGTTTCTTCAGTTTTACAAAGGTGCATTCTATGACATTCCATGCTTCATGTGGGCTTGGTTGTAACTGTGGCCTGCTGCTGTTTGAGGATTGTGCAAACGGGTCAGAAGGCATCGCCTGAGTGGATGATGTATTTTGGGTGCGCATAAAGAGATACACTTATGAATCTCTTCACTCTCATAAACCCAACGTTTGAGAACGGGCCCTTATTGTAGAAATATGTCATGATATGATATGCCTATGATATGATACCCAGAGGTTTCTAAGCTCGGACCCGAGGATCGAACCTGTCATTCTCCTTGTTGTCATGCTTCCAATGCGAGCACTTTGCCCTTGCCCAGCTGCAGATTTGGATTTTCATGGCGCTCACTCGTTGATCGCCTTGAATGAAAGCGTAACTAGTGGAAATGTTAAAATGCACATTTTGAGCAATGAGCTTGCTGCTCAGTCACAGGTCATCTCTTTGAAAATCGGCCTCAACCTGTATTATTTGGAACCACATGGCGTGGGCATCATGAGCCTTCGCTGCGATCAGTCTTAAAAGTTTATTTTGATAACGCTTTATCCCATTAAAGGGAGAACAGTCACTCATGTGAGGTCTGAAAGCCCATGTCATTGTGTTTCTTTTGTCAAAATGTCATAACCTACACACTCTCACCGAAAGGTTGCATATTGATCAAGTCACTATACCTTGTTTACCATCTGCCTTGTGTATTATAAAGGTCTGATGTTGGAGTCACCACTGACCATGTAATCCTAACAGGACAGCGTTCAGTGAGCGCTGTTGATTTCTTTCTTGATTCTTGTAATACATGTTCATTTACCTTCTTAAAGATAGTGGCACAAAAACCTTTTGAAAATGACAAAGTTAAAATACATATCGGCACAGATATGGCCTAGACCACCACAGCACCACAGCTCCATCATTACCATTTCCCCCAGATCTGAGTGCATTAGGACCCTTGTCATGTGAGGGTGAATGCTTTAATGGGTGGTGTCACAAATCAAGGATAGACCTGAGAAATATCTCACCCCCATTGCCCTGGATACTTCAAATTGAATGAAGAATCTGCCCTGCCTGCTTGAGTCCAGTGCCTTATGCAGAAGGCAGGTGAATGATCAAGCGAAGCAACAACTCTAGTGCCGATGTCTACACAGAGGACAGTGGGGGGGTCAGTTTCTAGCAAAAAGCACTGATAGGCACAGTGTTCATACAGTCTACAGAGCTAAATCCTTTTGTGGGCATGCATCAGAAGGGCATACAGTTCATTCCCCCCTTTGAATTCTCGGATGTGTAGTTCCCCATCTTTCAAATTGGTGGGAAAACTACAAATCGGCTGATCTTTAACCTGACTCTACTGACCACAGAGAAAGAGCGGTCACGGCATCAAAGCTGCATTTACTAATGTGGCCTCACCATCCCTATGCTCTTGACTGCCAAACACCACATCCCACAGTGCAAGATTCACAATGCGCAGCACTTGCTTACGCTCGCCTTTCCAAATCAGATTGAAAAGCTCACTTAATAGCTGCATGCCCTAAAACGGTATACCAGTATAAACAATGTGACGGTTATTATAGTTCAATTAAGATGTTCACGGTATCTATAACGATACACCGTTATACTGTTGCACCCCTAATACGAAGTGAAATCATTAATTCTTCACTTACTCCTATATGTGCATATGTTGGCGATTGCCGCAATCTATTCACTACATAGCTAGCCTAAGAATACTTTGTCTGCTTGCATTTCTTTGCATCTGTACATGTGTAAAATAACTTGATATCTTCATAGATTCTGTAGCATAAGCCTCTCCATCTCGAGCCTGACATGTTGCTTATCTTTGATACCTTCTTGATGCCTTATAGAATATCTACATTCTCTTGTCTCTGCATCTGTTCTAGGTGTGTCATTATTACTTCGTGTGACATCACCAATCTGCTCGTTTGCTCGTTTTCATGCTTCTTCTGGAATTTAATTCAAATGGCCATCATACTATCTTGTATGCAGGTATGGCTTTCTTAACGAGAACCTTGCCTCCAAGATTCCCCTAGGTATCAGTTTTTTCACTGGTACTGCACATGTTTCACACTCTGGCTCCCAACATATAGGCAATATGGGCGAGATCATTGAGGGGGTGTACTTGGCTCCTCCTCTACAAGTGCAATTTAAAATGACCTCCCATGTTAAAAAAAAATAAGCAGCAAATAAGCTTTGATTTATCAATGCCTCCCTGGGTTCTTGCTGATTACGAGATAGTTTGGGAACCTGGCGCAGGTATACCGTGCCTCTTCTTCAGCCTTGTCCGGACTGCGCTCTGCAAGCCCCAAGACGGGCAGTTTTTGTGGCAGAGTGATGATGCACCCCTTTGATACCGGAAATTATTGATTGGATCTAACCACATATTTTGAGGTGCAGTCTGATCTGTCCACCTCACTATATTTGCATGCAAGAATTTGACTATTAATATAGCAAACTTTATGCTCAGCTAACAATGGACATGGAGTTTGGAGTTCATTTATAATCGCTGAACACATTCTTTTTTCAGAGAGTTAGATGCCATCACTATTTTATAAAGTTGTATAGTCCTTTCTGAGGTGGTGAACTCTAAGTATATACCTAAGAGTATCCAACAAGTGGCTGAAATAGCTACACCTAATATAAACTCCTTAAGGATTTCCCAAAACATTGAATGAGATGAGATGCAGTCTACATTGGCCTAGAAAAATGACTAAGTGTGATCAGAAATAGTGATTCTAAATGTAAGATCTGACAATGAAGAAGGTTTTAGACTCCAGGGTGGGCTCAATGAACCCAGGCACAGAGCTAATAATTTAGGTGAATGGTCTGAAAATGTTTGAGGTCATATTGAGCAGTGGTCGCCAGTGCCAAGAAGGGAGGATGACATTAGCCAGAAGTCAATACACGAGAGCATGTATTTACAGTGGAGTAATATGAAGACTTCCTGACATCGGCGTGGGTACACCTTCAAACATCAGAAAGGTATAGAATAGTCATATCCTGATTGATAGTCGTTGATGCAGCATATGCAGTTCTGGGGCCCATAGTGGAATGATCTGGTACAACATTTAGAATTATTTTAAAATCCCTACCCCCTATTATTAGAGATTCTTCTCCTGAACACTAACATAGAATAAATGCTCATAAAAGGAAGGGTTGTCAATATATGGTGCATATGTATTAATTAGTAATACTTAAACCCAGATAGAATGCTCCAAATAATTAAAAATGTACAATGCTGATCGACATTGGTCTTGATACACGGAAATGGTAAGGAGTGGTGTATTAATGTCAGCACAGCACAGACTTGGGAAGAGAATTTTGTATAGAATCTATTTCTTCCCAAGTGTTTAGCAAAGGTTGTAGATACAGTAGGCAGTGCATGGGTCTCTTGCAACATTACAATCCTTGGAGAAAGACGTTCTAAATATGCAATCTATTTTGTAGCTTTTGTGGGATTACTGACTCCACGCACATTCCGACAGAGGAACTGAATTAATAGTATCATCATAACTGTAATAAAAGAAACAGCATAGTGCAGCCTTCTATGATATAACGTACAATGAGAAAAGTAGAAATGTTTGCCAACAACACAACAACCAACCACCCCTAACACCTGCCACCAACAAAACGGTGTTCCCCCATTTAACCAAAAGATGTAGCTATTCCATAGAAGTCTCTATGATCAGCTCATCAGGATCCATTCAAGAGGAGCCAACAACGTGTAGCCTATGATAATATTTGGTTTAGCAATTATATTTAAGCACAGTTGCTACTGATGATACTATGTTAGTCAGCAGCACTTCACACCAACAATCCCAGAAGAGAAAGGGAGTCAGCATCATGACTGGAGAAGGTAGCTGCAGATTGCAAGTATTTACGCAGTATGACGGCCTCAATAATTTATTTAGACTTGGTCATAGTTGTAGAGAAATAATACAGTATGTTGTATTCTTTTTTTTTTTCAGGAAATAACTTTGCATAAGGAACTTGCCGCTCATAGAGGAGTTATCTTGCAGCATCAAATGTTTTATAAACAGCTTAGACAGAAGGGGGATAATTAGGGTAAATAAAGAAATTATTAGAGTCATGATCCATCTCACCACACTCCCAAAGCCAATTTAAAAGCATGTCCTCATCTTGCTGTTATAGACAAGGACGGGTTCGTGGTTTAGGTTTTAGTTGAAGTGAACAGAGGGTGAGTTGCATCAGAAATTTTGGCGGGACAATTAGGTCTCCCAGTAGAGTGCCCAAGATGGAATTTTCAGATATTCTGATAATACAAATGTTATTTCTTCTGGACTGTGGTTCCAAATCATCCGATTTTTGTTGAAACATGTTTATACCTTTATTCAGTGCAATGAACATGCTATCAAGTTTAGTGATGTGGGCTTCTACTTGTTCAATCTTTTTTTCAGCAGCAGTGATGGGTACAATTTCCTTATCTGGTTTAATTCAGAGAGAATTGATGCTAGTAGCCAGATTATCGAGGCTGGTATTAAAAGCTGCAAAACCATCTTGCATGCCTTTCATGGTTGATTGCAACTTAGTTGAGGAAGTTTGTTGGGGGTAGCCTCCAGTATATTTTCATCTGTGATGGCCGTTGGTCTAGTTATACATGTACCTGGAATATTGGTGTAGGAGTCCATGGTACTGTGTTTCATTCCCGAACCCTTAGTCATAATGAAAGCAGTGATACACAGATACAATATTAATTCAATTTATTAGCAGAAGGAGCACAGTCACAGTATGCTGGGTAAATGTTTATACAATGATATGCTGCATACAAGTGAACGTACTGATTAGTTCTCTTAGATATCAGGTTTATATATGTTGTGCCACTGCACCTGATAATTTGCTCCAAATCGGGTACTAAAGCAGAAAAGCAGCTGGCATGAAACACGAGCTGTAGTTGCAGTTTCTGTGAGTAGAATGTAGAGTAAAAGAGAGTGCTAGAGCACACAATCAGGTCCTTATGAAGAAATTATCTCTTTTCTGTTAAGGTCGGTCTGTAAAGCAGCATAGTATACTGGTAAAAGCTCTTGTATAATGGGATAAAGAACATTTCTGGATGTGTGCAAGCTTATTCTTACATGGGCACCATGCCTTCCAATAGCTTGGTTATACAATCCCCAATGGAAACAAGACAGAATACAGCAGTTCACTGTGAAAGGTGCTTTTCTATATTGACTGAGCACTAAGGAGTGGGATGGGGCTAATGCGGTCTACAAGTCCCCCGGCTGTCTGACTCATCTGTGCGCCCCAGGGCCTCTAATCAAGGGTGTGGCAGCAGGCAGACGCTTCACCTGGCCCGCTGTAGATTATGAGAACTCCTCGCTAGATCATACACCTCAGCCAGAGAGATGGGAGTGTTCTTGGCTACATTGTAGCTATTTGGCATTCGAAAATGCCGTACCGTCTGCCGCAGTCAATGTGAGGAGGTTTGGCGCAGAATAGACAACGACGTTAGCCTAGGCCGCAGAATTACGGCGCAACTGCGGGTCTCTAGTCTACAGATGACCTGTAATGAAAGGAGGTGTCTCCGACTTATGATTAACACCACAATCGTTTTATTGCCATTCTCTTCTGCCAGTGAGCACTACAAAAATGCAGTAGTTCACTCTGAAAATATAGTATTAGCCAGGATTATTCTGTGGACAGAAGAGCTTTCAAATAATGCAACCATCTTGATGACTGCTCAGTAGCGCCCTCCAGGAACACAACATACAGTAACACAAGCGAGTAGCAACTGCATCTTTATCTAGTTATGTACAGCAAGCAGACATTTTTTAAAATGCATTGTTTTTTCCCATACAATTGCAAATGCTAATGCATGGCTTTTTCTTTATCGAATGGATTTCAGCTCTTTGTTGAAGGGACACGTCATTTTGAATGCATTGTTTTATTGTGATGGTGGAAGAACACCTGCAAAGATGGTTTTAATAAATACTTTCAGGAAAAAACAGGGTCTGAAGTAAAATGGATATTCTTCGTTATCAAACGATGTGCAAATGCCAAATGTTCATGGACAGGTTGTTTTAGAAGACCCCTTCCAAGTCACAGAAGGAAGAGCCTACATGGATGACATAAGAGAAAGACAATCATGATCACATTATTTATTAACAAAAAATACTTTTTCATTTTATGACAGCTGGATTAGCAACATTTTACATTCAATCCTTGATGGACCTTCTCTGAGCAAAGATCTCAGATGAGTCAGACAGGCTCAATGAATAAATAGGAAACCCAACTGACAACAGGAATTTCTGTAATCTTCACTCTGAAGAAAGTTACCTTCTTTGGGGCAAGAGGTCGAGGCCACCATCACATAGATTGCATCCCAGTTTTCGGCAAACAAAAAATCTTTCCTGCAATGTCAGTCACACTCTAGTATTCAAGTGATGGTGTCCTGTCTGTCTGACCTAGACTTATTTTGATCCTACTATTCTGAAGTGCAGTGACAGTGTGCTGTTGTGTTAAAACTCATCATAGACCTGCAACTACGTTAACTAATCAGCAATGCATCCTATTTCAATTGGTGCTGTAAAACGCACTCACATTAGACTGTCCAGTTATGTTAGAGTGCTTTGACATTTTGCAGATTGATGGAATTCTAGCAAAAAGTAAATGTACAGATAATTGCAATCAAAAGACTGAGTAATGGTGCACCATATGGACTGGGATTAGGCCTGGAATCTTGATTCTTGAGACCGACTGGAGAAGGATATTGAATACCTCTGAAAGACCTGTCCTATAGGCAGGATCTAGCTGGGTGGCCATGAAGGCATTCTCCACTCTACTGCAAAAGTGGTAAGTCAGAATCAAGAGAGGACAAGATGCCATTTGTATTCACTATAAACATATCTGACCCTATCAGTTATTTGCCCTATCCTAAAGAAAGTGGAGAATTCTAAAGGGTGCTCATCAGAATGTCGTACAACACAAGCTCTCTCTGTTGTGCAGAAAACCTTGTCTACCCTGATTTCTGTCTCTACCAATACAACAAGGAAAAAGATAATGTAAATAAAGTTAGGTCCTCTTGCCCATGGGTGAATGGTGGTTGGTTTCTGGGCCAATCATATCTCCCTGTTTCTCAAGAAGTGTGGATGAATTGCCAACTGGCAAGCATATAAAAGCACTTGCTTTTTATTTTTATGTAATACAATTGACATGCTCCCTACCCTGCACCTCAACATACTAGTGAAGATGGCATTCAGTTATTTTCTCACCTTGAGGATGTACCTGACCATTGCTGGTGGGCATGTGTGATCAATTGCCATCTGGCAAGATTGTGAAAGCCTATCTTTTTGTATTTGTATTTAATAGAAATATGTGGGTAATGTCATCTCTGAAAGGGTAATCTGCTTGTCATATTCCCCTTTCATAAGCTCAATGCCAAAACATAGTGAACACCTATGCACTGCTGCCTGAGTAATCAGATGGCAGCACCTGCCCTACAGTGGCACAGAGCAGGCTAAGGTTACAGATGTTCTCTTGACAGCTGCAAAGACAGCCAAGTCTCTGCAAAATAGGGACTGCATTTAAGATAGTTACCCCGTTCCAATGGATCCTGCCCTGATGGGATATTAAACAGAGAAAATAAGACCTAACTGAGTTAGGTGTTGGTGGACAGCATATCTTATAGTTATTTCAGCCTCATTAAATTAATGTTATACATGTGTCAGCGACGTGGGCCAGTTCAGCTGTGAAAGACTTATGTGTATTCTTTCTAGACAAAGCTCCCCTTGCCCACTAGCAGGACTGTAACCCTGGGCGATTGCCCCTCTTTGTTCCTTGGCAAGGGCAGGTAGCACCCTTTTCCCAGGAACAGCCACTCCACAGGAAGCTGCTCTGGGAACAGGAATCAAAGGGCACACCCACTCACAAAGGCCTAGGCTTCAAACCAGGGTACTGCATTTCTAAAGGCATTTAATTCTATTAAGAAGGGGAGGTGGTGGAATTAGTGTAGTCAGGGAGACATCTGTTCAAGTGGGGGAAGATTCTGCCATTTTGATTCTCTCTGCCTCTCTCTTTCCTTTCCCCACCTCTTCTGTAGCACAAAGCACTTTGGGTTCCATTCAAGCAGGTTACCTTTGGTCCAATCACCTGTGGACTTTTACCTTTAAAAGAAGGGGTCTCACACCACTTCTTTTCATCATCCTGGAATCCAACCCTGGAAGACGATTTCAATAGACCCTACTGAGAGAGCAGTTGTTTCTAAAGTCCTCCAGATGTGAGGTGAAGGCAAGTTGTCTGAGTTCTATCCCCTAACTATTTCCAGGCACCATTGGGGGAAAACTCTCCTGCTGGACCAAAACCGCAACTCTGCCAGCCACCCTGTTGCCTCCGACATTACGGTTTTGCAGGACCCCGTGAAGTGTGTTTCAGCCTCCCCCATGTTTTGGAGCCCGAGAAATGGACAAACCTTCACACTTAAGACCCTAGAGTGGGACTCAAACCTCACGAAAGCCAAATATCCAAAATCCCAGTGTTTTGTACCACGACCCACTGCGAGCTGTGATTGGAGCATGGTTGATGTCAAGCTTAGCTAAGGACCCTTCAAAGATGCCTTTAGCATTCATCGCTCTATGAATGCCATTTGCTGTTTGACTCCATTTGCCGTGACACTGCACCAGTGGAAGGATGTCAGACCCTTGGCTCGAACCAATGAAGTATTGCTGCCATGTGTTTCTCGAGTCACTGTTCAAAGCACCAGCTTCTACATTGTTGCTACCATAAATCGATCAACCCAAACTTGGTAACCTTGGTTGACCTGCAAGACTCCACATCGAATCGACTCAGCTGCGCATCCTGGTACCAGCTTACCGTTGTCAGACTTCGACCACTGATGGAACCTGGTCACCGCCCAATATGCACAGCTTGAATAGACACTTTGAGATGGCAGCTACCTTCCATTTGACCCTGACTTCATGCCAGAGGACCATTGTGACTGCCACATCCTTGAACACGGAAAGTATACATGAACAATACCGAGAAGTGGGTGTGACTCTGTTGAACTGCCAAGACATTTGCCAAGGTAATGTGGAATAATATCTTCCTCCCTGGTCCATTTTATGGGCCCTAGAGACCGGTAAGGTCATTGTAATCCTGTTTTACAATCTAAAGAAAATATGCTTTGAACATTGTGGTCTTTTATTGCTTTTTCTCCCCCTGTCTCTTTACCCAGAGTGTTGCATCTGTTCTCTCTTTGCATGTTTTGCGTTTCTTCTAAGGTGTGTGTTTTTATAGTGTTTTCTAGTTCTATATTATTGTACACAGCTTGTTTGATTAAAGCATATATTTTTATAGAACCTTAATTGGACATTCCTTTATTTTGGACTGTTATACTTCGATATTTGGGTTGTTAATGAACCACATGCACACCCCTCTTGAGCGTATAGCCTTCCCTCAGCCCAAAATACCAAAAAAAGGCAAAGGAGGCATATCTCTTAACTGTGCCTGTTTTACTTTTATGATTGTGCTGGCTCTTGTTTTGTAGAAGTGTCAGAGCTGATTAGCCACTTTAGTCTCTGCTCATGCTTGTATTCCTACTGGGCAGAATTCAATTTGTCACATGGTGTCCCTTGCCCTGTTGCTCAGTTCAGCCAACCACTCCCCAGAATTCCTTTTCACCTTCTTTCACCTCAGACTGTGAGATTTCTGTAAATCAATGTCCTTTCTTTCCATTTTGGACTTTGCCAGACACTCTTTGCCAGTCCTGGGCATCTGACAACCGCGGGATTGCTGGGATTTGAAAGTATTGTTCCATTTACTCCCCTGGACTCTGGTTCCACTAATGATAATAATCTACTCTCAATCCCGTGGACGATTTCCCCTTCCTGGGGTCTCGGGGTGTACACAGAAATTTCTCTTTGGTGCAACTTGAGTTGAAAATGTTCTTACCCCAGCTTTGGGTCATTCAAATATTACCCCGGTATGGGATCATTTGGTTCTCACCCCACTCGGGGGTGATCTGTTTCTCATACCACCCTTGGGTCATTTGGTTCTCACCACTCTTCAGGGTCATCTTGTCCTTACCCCACCTTTAGGTTGTTTGGCCCTCACCCCACTAAAAGGTTGTCAGATTCTTAAAACAGCCACCCACCTCTTGGTCTCTCTAAGCATCCGTGTACCTCTTTATTGCATGCAGTACTCCTCTGGTTGGTTGTGTTAGTAGGTGGGACAGGCTCCTTCAGTCAGCTTCCCTCATCTCTGTTGGAGCGCATGCTCACTTCCCGCCAGTTCCTGCCAGGTTCTTTGCAGCAGTTTTCACACCTTGCCGCCGTTTTGTGGTTCCAGCACCACAGTGTGTGCGCGTTCTTCTCTCCAGGACAAACCTCCCAGGAGAAGTGGTCTACCATGTGGCTCTGCAGGTCTCTCTCTTCTGCCATTGCGGTTGATCTCCCCCCCCCAATAGCCAGCAAGTGTGTTTATGCCTTGGTCTCTGGGCCAGATTTAGGACAGTGCCTGTAGAGGGCAGAAACCACAACAGACATTGGTGCATGCCATGATACCTCATTATCTGTATCAATTCCTACTTAGCATATTCTTGGGACAAAGGAGCAACACATAACCCAATCTAATGATTGCCTCTATTCTTAGGGGTTGGCAGGGCACCCCCGGTAGGATCCTTCTTAACCTGTCCCCTATGGGGTGTTAAGCTTACCGGCTCACCTCCCTAGTCCGAAAAGGGGTGGCTCCCCATGGGGACAGGGGACAAATTCCCTGGATTTGTCACAGAGCACTAGTCCTGCTAAACAAGTCACCTTGTGAATATGGTGTCATTTATACATTGTATTCATACTGTCCAGTTTGCAGCATAGCCCCACCTTTGTAAAGAAAATATATTCTCTGATGTGCAGAAGGCTATATCCACATTAAACCCATTCTTAATTTTTACTGCCAATTAATGCCATAGTTCCATGTAGACCGTCACTTGGAGTATCTAAGCAGAGATTAGTTATTGTATGTATTAACTTTTATAATTACATTACACTGTGAAATCAATTCAGAACAAGCCATATCGAGGGATAAGGGATGGAAGAGGTAACATAGATGCTGAAGGAATCCTGTTGAAAGAACATCAGGGTTCTATTCTATTCTATGAATATGTATATAGCGCCAGAGCACAAACCCCTGGACATCAGGGTGCTAAGCACAGGCATATAACCAAAGGAAACCATGTAGACAGTCAGAGCCCCAAGTAAGCATCTTAGCAAAATAGGTGAGTCTTTACCTTGCTTTTAAACATGCCCATTGACTTACATTCCCACAAATCAGGGGGTTGTGAAGAATTTGATTCTGACTCGTAGGTGTACAAGGAGGAGTAAGACTAAAATGGCCCACTCAGCCCTCACACTTCTTCAAACCAAAATACACACAATCATAAAGGTAAAACAGTGATATTCCTAATTTTCCTTTTGTTCTAAAGTGGGTCAAGGGAAAGCTATACTCTCAAGAGTGGTGTGAGGGTGAACCAGTATTGGCCCACATAACACAGTATCACAGTCCAAAATAAAGGCAGTGTTCAATCAAGATTCTATAAAAATATAAACACTTTAACAAAACACACCGGCTGAAAGTAGAATGAAAGAGATTACAATACAAAAACCCAACCCAAGGAAAGAACAGATAATATGTAATAGACTGGAGAAAGTACCACCCTGAGTATAGCTCCAGGTAGGTAAGGTACTATCATAAAAAGAATATCATACTGAAAACAGTAGTGATCATGACATAACCAGTCTCTAGGGTCCAAGTGGACGGTGGGGGCAGTTCAGTGTCAACAGTGCCTGGATTCAGTTCTTGGTGGGATGACACATCAGACCTGGTGCCGAAAAATGACGTGAGCTGATCAGGTACAGTTTGGGCATGCAGGATCATGAAGGCCATGGAAGCAAGTGAGCATTGAGTAGTGGCAAATGTGGATGCTCTGTATGGTAGAACAGCGGCTCTTCAAAGATACAGGTCAGGGCAGTTCCAAGAACGCCTCAGAGTTGGCCAGGCTGAGTCGGGCTTTAGCCGCTCGGAGGGGTCGGTAAGTGATGCTCCAGCGGCTGGAGTCAGCTGGCGATGTTCGTGGAAGGGATAATAAAGGGTGTGTCAATGTCCGATCAATGAGGTGGCAGTTCACAGGTTAGCTGGGACGTGCTGTGGTTGTAACCCCTAGCTAGAGTTGGTGAGTGACTCTACAAAGGTTTGGTTCGGGGTGCGGCATTGAGCAGTCACTTCGGGCCTAGCAGGTGCCATCCTTCACTAGGACATGATGCAGTGTCAAGCTGGTTTAGATGCAAGCAAATGGTTCAACTGGTTGGAGTAACACAGCCACCAGCATCAGAGCCTTTCCTATGGTTCAAGATGCAGGGAACAAAGAGTGACTGGTTCAGTGTGAGAGAACAGGGAGCATAGGCTGGTCTTGCTCTCCAGTTTCTGTGAGTTCTTTGCAAAGGACTCAAGGACAGGATGCTTCCATTCAAGGTCTGCTCTTCCAGCATAGGAGATTCATTTCAGAATGGAAGGCTCTCGTCCAAAGCACTTTTACATCCGTCAGTACTTTTCAATCCACGTTAGCAGCACGCAGGCTGGACTTCCAGGTGCTGGTGGGCTGGTCATATGCCCATGTGCCCTGGGAGTAGTTAGGGGACAGATCTTCCTTTTGTCTTGGCTGACCCCTTCTTCACCTTAGGTTGAGGGCTTTGGACAGTACAACCACCCCAAAGTAAGTCCAGTGAAAATCTTTAGAACGTCCCTTCGGCCTTAAGGGAACCTTGAAGAAGTGAGGGAATCTGTTGAAGGATATTCTTTTAAAGGCACAAGTCCCCACGTGATTGGTCTAAAGCTAGCCTGCTTTAAGGGACTAATCCCTGCTCCTGAATGGAGTGGTCTTTGTCCTGTTGATGTCACACCCAAAGTGCTTTGCTCCAGAGGAGGTGGAGGAGACAAGAAAGGAAAAGAGAAACAGTGAGAAGGGAGATGGTGGAATACTTCTTCTAGTGTCCAGAGCACTCCTTGCCCACCTTCTGACAACAAAGGCCTTTGGACATGCAGCACCCTAGTGTGAGGCTACTCCTCCAGCATGGATGTGCCCCTTTGATATCTGGTCACAGGACAGCTGCCTAGTGTGTGCCTTTCTCTGAGGAGGCTGTTACTGCCCCTCACACAGGGGATCAAAGAGATGCTGTGTCCTCTGGGTTTCTGTCCTGCCGTTTGGCAGTGTCACCCCATCTGACCCGAATACACATTCCATTCCACAGCAGAGGTGACTCAGAGGAGCAGACACATGTCTGATATCAAATTGGATGTGGCTTTCGTGATCATAAGTAGGGCCATGCACTATGCCTAAACGTAGGCATAGTTTAATTTAATAGATTACTGTGCCACCAGCATGGGTTACTCATGACCATAGCAGTTATGGTACAGGGAGCATTTCTTAAATGCTGCCTCTTTGCCACAGTGACTTGGCTGTTTCTGCAGTGTCAAGTGGGCATCTTGTGACCTTTGAACCTGCTTTGCACCACGAGCAGGGGCTGAGGATCAGGCTACTGATGCAGCAGGGCACAAGTACACTATGCTTTTGGCATGGAGTTGCGACAAAGGGGAATCTGGTTAGCATCATTTTATGTATTAATACAAATAAAAAAAGCCAGGGCGTTGCACCCTCGTCTGAAGCAATTGCTCACAAGGGTGCATACAGTAGATAGATCAAAACTCCTCTGTCTCCAGGTGTGCTTCCTGACATTGCACAAATCGGATTTGTGGCTTAGGGCAGGTGGGAATAATAGCAGGATCTTCAAAAGAAATTGCATGAATTCAAACTGGTGCGAAGCAATCGAGGTTGGGAGGCTAAGCCTAGGCAGCTGGACCAATCGCCATTTGGAAACACTTTAGTGAGGTAGACAATAGGATTTGTGGAGAAGGAAGATTGTCTTGCAGTCCAAATTTTGACAATGCTTTATTATCCACAATTGACTATAGTTTTTCCAATAGTTTGCTGCCATCCACTACAATTGTTTGTAAAAGTACTGAATAGTAATTTCACAATGTCATCCACTTTAAAAAGAAAAATACAGATCTATATTTTCTCCCAGTCTGAACCTTTCAACATATCATTATTCTAAGTATGTTGGGATATAATACCTCCCCTAGCAGCAATCCATCCATGGTATGCTCGATGCAAATGCTAAACAATGAAGCTTAACATTTTTCATTTTGAAACTGGTAGTACATTTTATTGGTTTTATTTGGCTAGAAAGAAAAATGATTTTAGAATGGTAGTTCGCCTTTTACTTTTGTTTTGTTTTAACCATGAGTTTTGTTGTAACCTTGAATTGCTACCATTAGCAGATTTAAAATCTTGAAATGCAAATTAAACATGTTCCTCAAACTGCTTTGCAAAACATCCATCAAGCTTCATCCTCTGAGTCAAGGGATGATAACTTGAATATAGTGTTTTACAGAGAAAACAAGCCTTTGGTCAATAAACCTTCTGATCTGAATGTGAAGAGACTTTGTTTTGCAGGTCGTGTTTTTTAGGAACAGTTTATATTACAGCCATTTATTTGTATTAGAACCACCAAAAATCCATGGGTACTAGCATGCAGAGCCAAGTGTTTCTTGTGAACTCAGTGCACCAATTCCTCCAACTGGCATGTTTGCCAACCAAAAGATGACCACATTGGGAATGGATACCATTGGGCCGGGAGGCTAGCTCAGTTTCCCTAGTGTGTATAATAAAACATCAATCAATGTTTAATTAATTCGGGGCGGTGTATGGCTCCCAGCATGTCCTTAGAATCTACTTTTCTTAGAGCAGAGTTTAGTCAGTGCTTTCCCACAGACATGGGTCTTTGCTTGGCAGCACTACATGACTATCATGAACTCTTTGATAATTATAATATAGCTTTATAGACCTGCAGTGAGGGCTGTTATGGGCCCTGAACACAGAGGTAAAGGCCCAAGCATAGCGAGGGCCTTTAACGAGGTATAAGGGACCATAACACCTGGTACAGCCTGAACTGCAGCTCTATAAAGCTATTAGAACACCCTCAGTATTTTATTAAATTAGAAAAAAGATACATGACTAATACATGCTGCAGAAACAATTTTATATTGGGAAAAGTGTTAGAAGATGGAAAGGGTAGTATTGACAAGAATAACATCTATTTTAGATTTAAGTGCGTGGTGTCATAGAAATTAAGTAACTGCAGGTGTTAGTCGTTTTTCTTCTTTTCAGGAATGCAAATGTAGCACCAAAGTAATTACAAATTAGTTGAAAGGAACCTTAAATACTACTCTTCAAGAATATTTATCAGGTGGGTATTAATATGATTTAAAACTTAGTTTTGTACATGTATTTCTTTTCATTGAGGCATTGTAGTCCAACAGAATGCTTTGTGTTTGTTTCCGTGAGGGGGTGGGGACCACGTTATGGCATGGTTGCACAGCAGGGGGCCAGGACAAGTTTGGCATGGTGAGCATGCCGAGCATTTGGTAGTATTGCGGTACATATAGAAATAAACGTGTTGCCGGTGCAGCACGGAATACGGGGGCATTGAGAAGGCAGTGACTGAAAAGAAAAAAACAATTCTGATTAGTTCTGTGAGGGGGCTGGGCCACGTCAGCCACGCTTGCACAGCAACTTGGATCATTAACTGTTTCAGTTCCGAAATGGGTGCGGGCGAATCAGAAGGAACGATGCAATTTACTTCCAGGAAGCAAGTGTGTTTTCCGGACTACAATGGGCAGCGGCGGCAGCGAAGGTAAGCACATTCACAGGCCGATTCATGGAATAATTAGCGCGGCGCAAGTGGGCAAAAACGTGCGAATCGCAGTGGAATAGCAAAAATCGCAGTGCAAGTGCGAAAATCGCACGAAAAGCAGCGCACATCGATTCATGGAAGGCCGTGCGTGAGAAAACCAGCGGATGTGCGAAAAAAATGTGCGCGGCGCACGTTGGCGCACAGGCCATCTAACTGCGTGCGCCAGGTCACAGCGAAAATCGCACAGGCCACAGCGAAAATCGCACATAGCGCGGCGCACGCAACAAAAGTAGGCGGAACACAGGCGTAACACTCGGAATGGGGAACAACTTGCCAAAACGTGGGCGTCACGGGGGAAGTACAGCGCACAAGTGCGCGGAACGCCCACACGCTCGCCTTCAACACATATTCATGGAATAGAATAGGGCAAAAAAGCGCACGCTCAAACCAGCGCACAGGCACAAACACGACAGCCACAAGAAAGCAGGCGGTAGCGTCTCTGTGGCTGTAAGAAATGTGCGCCAAAAGGTGGGCCAACAAATAGCACCTATATACTGCCATGATGAATGTCCTATACTGTGGCCCTCCAGGACAAATGACGTGCAAAGGGGTACCCACAAACACGGACACCCGCTGACCAAAAATACGTGTTTGTGTATACCGGGTTGCGCGGGAAGTCTCACATGCGATTTGGCCGGGTATGTGGATTTCAGGGGTGCGCGGGAAGTTCCACACGCGATTACATCAGGGTACGTGTATTTCAGGGGTGCGCGGGAAGTTCCACATGCGATTTCATCAGGGTACGTGTATTTCAGAGGTGCGCGGGAAGTTCCACACGCGATTGGCCCAGTGCGAGCAGGGTACGTCTATTTCAGGGGTGCGCGGGAAGTTCCACACGTGATTGGGCCAGTGCGAGCAGGGTACGTGTATTTCAGGGGTGCCAGGGAAGTTCCACACGCGATTTCAGCAGGGTACATCTATTTCAGGGGTGCGCGGGAAGTTCCACACGCAATTTCATCAGGGTACGTGTATTTCAGGGGCGCGCGGGAAGTTCCACACGCGATTGGCCCAGTGCGAGCAGGGTACGTGTATTTCAGGGGTGCGCGGGAATTTCCACACGCGATTTCAGCAGGGTACGTCTATTTCAGGGGTGCGCGGGAAGTTCCACACGCGATTGGGCCAGTGCGAGCAGGGTACGTGTATTTCAGGGGTGCGCGGGAAGTTCCACACGCGATTTCAGCAGGGTACGTGTATTGCAGGGGTGCGCGGGAAGTTCCACACGCGATTGGCCCAGTGTGAGCAGGGTACGTGTATTTCAGGGGTGCACAGGAATTTCCACACGCGATTTCAGCAGGGTACGTCTATTTCAGGGGAGCGCGGGAAGTTCCACACGCGATTGTGCCAGTGCGAGCAGGGTACGTGTATTTCAGGGGTGTGCGGGAAGTTCCACACGCGATTTCAACAGGGTACGTCTATTTCAGGGGTGCGCGGGAAGTTCCACACGAGATTTCATCAGGGTACGTGTATTTCAGGGGTGCGCGGGACGTTCCACACGCGATTGGCCCAGTGCGAGCAGGGTACGTGTATTTCAGGGGTGCGCGGGAATTTCCACATGCGATTTCAGCAGGGTACGTCTATTTCAGGGGTGCGCGGGAAGTTCCACACGCGATTGGGCCAGTGCGAGCAGGGTACGTGTATTTCAGGGGTGCGCGGGAAGTTCCACACGCGATTTCAGCATGGTACGTCTATTTCAGGGGTGCGCAGGAAGTTCCACACGCGATTTCATCAGGGTACGTGTATTTCAGGGATGCGTGGGAAGTTCCACACGCGATTGGCCCAGTGCGAGCAGGGTACGTGTATTTCAGGGGTGCGCGGGAATTTCCACACGCGATTTCAGCAGGGTACGTCTATTTCAGGGGTGCGTGGGAAGTTCCACACGCGATTGGGCCAGTGCGAGCAGGGTACGTGTATTTCAAGGGTGCGCGGGAAGTTCCACACGCGATTTCAGCAGGGTACGTCTATTTCAGGGGTGCGCGGGAAGTTCCACACGCGATTTCATCAGGGTACGTGTATTTCAGGGGTGCGCGGGAAGTTCCACACGCGATTGGCCCAGTGCGAGCAGGGTACGTGTATTTCAGGGGTGCGCGGGAATTTCCACACGCGATTTCAGCAGGGTACGTCTATTTCAGGGGTGCGCGGGAAGTTCCACACACGATTTCATCAGGGTACGTATATTTCAGGGGTGCGCGGGAAGTTCCACACGCGATTGGCCCAGTGCGAGCAGGGTACGTGTATTTCAGGGGTGCGCGGGAATTTCCACACGCGATTTCAGCAGGGTACGTCTATTTCAGGGGTGCGCGGGAAGTTCCACACGCGATTGGGCCAGTGCGAGCATGGTACGTGTATTTCAGGGGTGCGCGGGAAGTTCCACACGCGATTTCAGCAGGGTACGTCTATTTCAGGGGTGCGCAGGAAGTTCCACATGCGATTTCATCAGGGTACGTGTATTTCAGGGGTGCGCGGGAAGTTCCACACGCGATTGGCCCAGTGCGAGCAGGGTACGTGTATTTCAGGGGTGCGCGGGAATTTCCACACGCGATTTCAGCAGGGTACATCTATTTCAGGGGTGCGCGGGAAGTTCCACACGTGGTTGGGCCAGTGCGAGCAGGGTACGTGTATTTCAGGGGTGCGCGGGAAGTTCCACACGCGATTTCAGCAGGGTACGTCTATTTCAGGGGTGCGCGGGAAGTTCCACACGCGATTTCATCAGGGTACGTGTATTTCAGGGGTGCGCGGGAAGTTCCACACGCGATTGGACCAGTGCGAGCAGGGTACGTGTATTTCAGGGGTGCGCGGGAATTTCCACACGCGATTTCAGCAGGGTACGTCTATTTCAGGGGTGCGCGGGAAGTTCCACACGCGATTGGGCCAGTGCGAGCAGGGTACATGTATTTCAGGGGTGCGCAGGAAGTTCCACACGCGATTTCAGCAGGGTACATGTATTTCAGGGGTGCGCGGGAAGTTCCACACGCGATTGGCCCAGTGCGAGCAGGGTACGTGTATTTCAGGGGTGCGCGGGAATTTCCACACGCGATTTCAGCAGGGTACGTCTATTTCAGGGGTGCGCGGGAAGTTCCACACGCGATTGGGCCAGTGCGAGCAGGGTATGTGTATTTCAGGGGTGCACGGGAAGTTCCACACGCGATTGGGCCAGTGCGAGCAGGGTACGTGTATTTTAGGGGTGCGCGGGAAGTTCCACACGCGATTTCAGCAGGGTACGTCTATTTCAGGGGTGCGCGGGAAGTTCCACACGCGATTTCATCAGGGTACGTGTATTTCAGGGGTGCGCGGGAAGTTCCACACGCGATTGGCCCAGTGCGAGCAGGGTACGTGTATTTCAAGGGTGCGCGGGAAGTTCCACACGCGATTTCATCAGGGTACGTGTATTGCAGGGGTGCGCGGGAAGTTCCACACGCGATTGGGCCAGTGCGAGCAGGGTACGTGTATTTCAGGGGTGCGCGGGATGTTCCACACGTGATTTCATCAGGGTACGTGTATTGCAGGGGTGCGCGGGAAGTTCCACACGCGATTGGGCCAGTGCGAGCAGGGTACGTGTATTTCAGGGGTGCGCGGGAAGTTCCACACACAATTTCAGCAGGGTATGTGTATTGCAGGGGTTCTGGGGAGTACCACACGTGAATTGGCCGTGTGGGTCCCCCCAGGTGTACGCTCCACAACCTCCACGGACCCTGCAGGCAGCCCACACCACGGGGGACTACCCTGCACCCCTGCTCATGTCCCGCAGGCAGCCCATCCACCATGGGCATGCCCCCAGCCAACCCACATGTCACCTTGCACTACTGATCAACAATGCATGTCTACCACCAACCCCACCCCCCAGCCACCAGGGGCAGCCTCCACCAGCCCCCCACTCATGTCTCCCACCACCCCACCCCCCTGCCACCATAGGCAGCCTCCACCAGGCCCCCACTCATGTCTCCCACCACCCCCACCCCCCAGCAGTGCAGGGGCAGCCTCCACCAGGCCCCCACCCATGTCTCCCACCACCCCCACCCCCCTGCCAGCATGGGCAGCCTCCACCAGGCCCCCACTCATGTCTCCCACCACCCCACCCCCCTGCCACCATGGGCAGCCTCCACCAGGCCCCCACTCATGTCTCCCACCACCCCCACCCCCCTGCCACCATGGGCAGCCTCCACCAGGCCCCCACTCATGTCTCCCACCACACCCACCCCCCAGCAGTGCAGGGGCAGCCTCCACCAGGCCCCCACTCATGTCTCCCACCACCCCCACCCGCCAGCAGTGCAGGGGCAGCCTCCACCAGGCCCCCACTCATGTCTCCCACCACCCCACCCCCCTGCCACCATGGGCAGCCTCCACCAGGCCCCCACTCATGTCTCCCACCACCCCTACCCCCCAGCAGTGCAGGGGCAGCCTCCACCAGGCCCCCACTCATGTCTCCCACCACCCCACCCCCCAGCAGTGCAGGGGCACCTTCCACCAGGCCCCCACTCATGTCTCCCACCACCCCCACCCCCCAGCCACCAGGGGCACCCTCCACCAGGCCCCCACTCATGTCTCCCACCACCCCCGCCCCCCAGCAGTGCAGGGGCAGCCTCCACCAGGCCCCCACTCATGTCTCCCACCACCCCACCCCCCTGACACCACGGGCAGCCTCCACCAGGCCCCCACTCATGTCTCCCACCACCCCCACCCCCCAGCAGTGCAGGGGCACCCTCCACCAGGCCCCCACTCATGTCTCCCACCACCCCACCCCCCTGCCACCATGGGCAGCCTCCACCAGGTCCCCACTCATTTCTCCCACCACCCCACCCCCCTGCCACCATGGGCAGCCTCCACCAGGCCCCCACTCATGTCTCTCACCACCCCCACCCCCCAGCAGTGCAGGGGCAGCCTCCACCAGGCCCCACTCATGTCTCCCACCACCCCCAACCCCCAGCAGTGCAGGGGCAGCCTCCACCAGGCCCCCACTCATGTCTCCCACCACCCCCACCCCCCAGCAGTGCAGGGGCAGCCTCCACCAGGCCCCACTCATGTCTCCCACCACCCCCACACCCCAGCAGTGCAGGGGCACCCTCCACCAGGCCCCCACTCATGTCTCCCACCACCCCCACCCCCCAGCCACCAGGGGCATCCTCCACCAGGCCCCCACTCATGTCTCCCACCAACCCCACCCCCCAGCAGTGCAGGGGCAGCCTCCACCAGGCCCCCACTCATGTCTCCCACCACCCCACCCCCCTGCCACCATGGGCAGCCTCCACCAGGCCCCCACTCATGTCTCCCACCACCCCCACCCCCCAGCAGTGCAGGGGCAGCCTCCACCAGGCCCCCACTCATGTCTCCCACCACCCCCACCCCCCAGCAGTGCAGGGGCAGCCTCCACCAGGCCCCCACTCATGTCTCCCACCACCCCCACCCCCCAGCAGTGCAGGGGCACCCTCCACCAGGCCCCCACTCATGTCTCCCACCACCCCACACCCCAGCAGTGCAGGGGCACCCTCCACCAAGCCCCACTCATGTCTCCCACCACCCCCACCCTCCAGCAGTGCAGGGGGACCCTCCACCAGGCCCCCACTCATGTCTCCCACCACCCCACCCCCCAGCAGTGCAGGGGCACCCTCCACCAGGCCCCCACTCATGTCTCCCACCACCCCGACCCCCCAGCCACCAGGGGCAGCCTCCACCAGGCCCCCACTCATGTCTCCCACCACCCCCACCCCCAAGCAGTGCAGGGGCAGCCTCCACCAGGCCCCCACTCATGTCTCCCACCACCCCCACCCCCCAGCAGTGCAGGGGCACCCTCCACCAGGCCCGCACTCATGTCTCCCACCACCCCCACCCCCAGCAGTGCAGGGGGACCCTCCACCAGGCCCCCACTCATGTCACCCACTACCCCCACCCCCAGCAGTGCAGGGGCACCCTCCACCAGGCTCCCACTCATGTCTCCCACCACCCCCACCCCCCAGCCACCAGGGGCACCCTCCACCAGGCCCCCACTCATGTCTCCCACCACCCCCACCACCCAGCAGTGCAGGGGCAGCCTCCACCAGGCCCCCACTCATGTCTCCCACCACCCCCACCCCCCAGCAGTGCAGGGGCACCCTCCACCAGGCCCCCACTCATGTCTCCCACCACCCCCACCACCCAGCAGTGCAGGGGCACCCTCCACCAGGCCCCCACTCATGTCTCCCACCACCCCACCCCCCAGCAGTGCAGGGGCACCCTCCACCAGGCCCACACTCATGTCTCCCACCACCCCCACCCCCCAGCCACCAGGGGCAGCCTCCACCAGGCCCCCACTCATGTCTCCCACCACCCCCACCCCCCAGCAGTGCAGGGGCAGCCTCCACCAGGCCCCCACTCATGTCTCCCACCACCCCACCCCCCTGCCACCATAGGCAGCCTCCACCAGGCCCCACTCCTGTCTCCCACCACCCCCACCCCCCAGCAGTGCAGGGGCAGCCTCCACCAGGCCCCCACCCATGTCTCCCACCACCCCCACCCCCCTGCCACCATGGGCAGCCTCCACCAGGCCCCCACTCATGTCTCCCACCACCCCACCCCCCTGCCACCATGGGCAGCCTCCACCAGGCCCCCACTCATGTCTCCCACCACCCCCACCCCCCTGCCACCATGGGCAGCCTCCACCAGGCCCCCACTCATGTCTCCCACCACACCCACCCCCCAGCAGTGCAGGGGCACCCTCCACCAGGCCCCCACTCATGTCTCCCACCGCCCCCACCCGCCAGCAGTGCAGGGGCAGCCTCCACCAGGCCCCCACTCATGTCTCCCACCACCCCACCCCCCTGCCACCATGGGCAGCCTCCACCAGGCCCCCACTCATGTCTCCCCCCACCACCCCCACCCCCCAGCAGTGCAGGGGCAGCCTCCACCAGGCCCCCACTCATGTCTCCCACCACCCCACCCCCCAGCAGTGCAGGGGCACCCTCCACCAGGCCCCCACTCATGTCTCCCACCACCCCCCAGCCACCAGGGGCACCCTCCACCAGGCCCCCACTCATGTCTCCCACCACCCCCACCCCCAGCAGTGCAGGGGCAGCCTCCACCAGACCCCCACTCATGTCTCCCACCACCCCACCCCCCTGCCACCATGGGCAGCCTCCACCAGGCCCCCACTCATGTCTCCCACCACCCCCACCCCCCAGCAGTGCAGGGGCACCCTCCACCAGGCCCCCACTCATGTCTCCCACCACCACACCCCCCTGCCACCATGGGCAGCCTCCACCAGGCCCCCACTCATTTCTACCACCACCCCACCCCCCTGCCACCATGGGCAGCCTCCACCAGGCCCCCACTCATGTCTCCCACCACCCCCACCCCCCAGCAGTGCAGGGGCAGCCTCCACCAGGCCCCCACTCATGTCTCCCACCACCCCCACCCCCCAGCAGTGCAGGGGCAGCCTCCACCAGGCCCCACTCATGTCTCCCACCACCCCCAACCCCCAGCAGTGCAGGGGCAGCCTCCACCAGGCCCCCACTCATGTCTCCCACCACCCCCACCCCCCAGCAGTGCAGGGGCAGCCTCCACCAGGCCCCCACTCATGTCTCCCACCACCCCCACACCCCAGCAGTGCAGGGGCACCCTCCACCAGGCCCCCACTCATGTCTCCCACCACCCCCACCCCCCAGCCACCAGGGACACCCTCCACCAGGCCCCCACTCATGTCTCCCACCACCCCCACCCCCCAGCAGTGCAGGGGCAGCCTCCACCAGGCCCCCACTCATGTCTCCCAACACCCCACCCCCCTGCCCCCATGGGCAGCCTCCACCAGGCCCCCACTCATGTCTCCCACCACCCCCACCCCCCAGCAGTGCAGGGACAGCCTCCACCAGGCCCCCACTCATGTCTCCCACCACCCCCACCCCCCAGCAGTGCAGGGACACCCTCCACCAGGCCCCCACTCATGTCTCCCAACACCCCCACCCCCCAGCAGTGCAGGGGCAGCCTCCACCAGGCCCCCACTCATGCCTCCCACCACCCCCACCCCCCAGCAGTGCAGGGGCACCCTCCACCAGGCCCCCACTCATGTCTCCCACCACCCCACACCCCAGCAGTGCAGGGGCACCCTCCACCAGGCCCCCACTCATGTCTCCCACCACCCCCACCCCCCAGCAGTGCAGGGGCACCCTCCACCAGGCCCCCACTCATGTCTCCCACCACCCCACCCCCCAGCAGTGCAGGGGCACCCTCCACCAGGCCCCCACTCATGTCTCCCACCACCCCGACCCCCCAGCCACCAGGGGCAGCCTCCACCAGGCCCCCACTCATGTCTCCCACCACCCCCACCCCCCAGCAGTGCAGGGGCAGCCTCCACCAGGCCCCCACTCATGTCTCCCACCACCCCACCCCCCAGCAGTGCAGGGGCACCCTCCACCAGGCCCCCACTCATGTCTCCCACCACCCCGACCCCCCAGCCACCAGGGGCATCCTCCACCAGGCCCCCACTCATGTCTCCCACCACCCCCACCCCCCAGCAGTGCAGGGGCAGCCTCCACCAGGCCCCCACTCATGTCTCCCACCACCCCCACCCCCCAGCATTGCAGGGGCACCCTCCACCAGGCCCGCACTCATGTCTCCCACCACCCCCACCCCCAGCAATGCAGGGGCACCCTCCACCAGGCCCCCACTCATGTCTCCCACTACCCCCACCCCCCAGCAGTGCAGGGGCACCCTCCACCAGGCCCCCACTCATGTCTCCTACCACCCCCACCCCCCAGCCACCAGGGGCACCCTCCACCAGGCCCCCACTCATGTATCCCACCACCCCCACCCCCCAGCAGTGCAGGGGCAGCCTCCACCAGGCCCCCACTCATGTCTCCCACCACCCCCCAGCAGTGCAGGGGCACCCTCCACCAGGCCCCCACTCATGTCTCCCACCACCCCCACCACCCAGCAGTGCAGGGGCACCCTCCACCAGGCCCCCACTCATGTCTCCCACCACCCCACCCCCCAGCAGTGCAGGTGCACCCTCCACCAGGCCCACACTCATGTCTCCCACCACCCCCACCCCCCAGCCACCAGGGGCAGCCTCCACCAGGCCCCCACTCATGTCTCCCACCACCCCCACCCCCCAGCAGTGCAGGGGCAGCCTCCACCAGGCCCCCACTCATGTCTCCCACCACCCCCACCCCCAGCAGTGCAGGGGCACCCTCCACCAGGCCCCCACTCATGTCTCCCACCACCCCACCCCCCAGCAGTGCAGGGGCAGCCTCCACAAGGCCCCCACTCATGTATCCCACCACCCCCACCCCCAGCAGTGCAGGGGCACCATCCACCAGGCCCCCACTCATGTCTCCCACCACCCCCACCCCCCAGCCACCAGGGGCACCCTCCACCAGGCCCCCACTCATGTCTCCCACCACCCCCACCCCCCAGCCACCAGGGGCACCCTCCACCAGGCCCCACTCATGTCTCCCACCACCCCCACCCCCCAGCAGTGCAGGGGCAGCCTCCACCAGGCCCCCACTCATGTCTCCCACCACCCCCACCCCCACCCCCCAGCAGTGCAGGGGCACCCTCCACCAGGCCCCCACTCATGTCTCCCACCACCCCCACCACCCAGCAGTGCAGGGGCACCCTCCACCAGGCCCCCACTCATGTCTCCCACCACCCCACCCCCCGGCAGTGCAGGGGCACCCTCCACCAGGCCCACACTCATGTCTCCCACCACCCCCACCCCCCAGCAGTGCAGGGGCAGCCTCCACCAGGCCCCCACTCATGTCTCCCACCACCCCCACCCCCCAGCAGTGCAGGGGCACCCTCCACCAGGCCCCCACTCATGTCTCCCACCACCCCCACCCCGCAGCAGTGCAGGGGCAGCCTCCACCAGGCCCCCACTCATGTCTCCCACCACCCCCACCCCCCAGCAGTGCAGGGTCACCCTCCACCAGGCCCCCACTCATGTCTCCCACCACCCCACACCCCAGCAGTGCAGGGGCACCCTCCACCAGGCCCCCATTCATGTCTCCCACCACCCCCACCCCCCAGCAGTGCAGGGGCACCCTCCACCAGGCCCCCACTCGTGTCTCCCACCACCCCACCCCCCAGCAGTGCAGGGGCACCCTCCACCAGGCCCCCACTCATGTCTCCCACCACCCCGACCCCCCAGCCACCAGGGGCAGCCTCCACCAGGCCCCCACTCATGTCTCCCACCACCCCCACCCCCCAGCAGTGCAGGGGCAGCCTCCACCAGGCCCCCACTCATGTCTCCCACCACCCCCACCCCCCAGCAGTGCAGGGGCACCCTCCACCAGGCCCGCACTCATGTCTCCCACCACCCCCACCCCCAGCAATGCAGGGGCACCCTCCACCAGGCCCCCACTCATGTCTCCCACTACCCCCACCCCCCAGCAGTTCAGGGGCACCCTCCACCAGGCCCCCACTCATGTCTCCCACCACCCCCACCCCCCAGCCACCAGGGGCACCCTCCACCAGGCCCCCACTCATGTATCCCACCACCCCCACCCCCCAGCAGTGCAGGGGCAGCCTCCACCAGGCCCCCACTCATGTCTCCCACCACCCCCCAGCAGTGCAGGGGCACCCTCCACCAGGCCCCCACTCATTTCTCCCACCACCCCCACCACCCAGCAGTGCAGGGGCACCCTCCACCAGGCCCCCACTCATGTCTCCCACCACCCCACCCCCCAGCAGTGCAGGTGCACCCTCCACCAGGCCCACACTCATGTCTCCCACCACCCCCACCCCCCAGCCACCAGGGGCAGCCTCCACCAGGCCCCCACTCATGTCTCCCACCACCCCCACCCGCCAGCAGTGCAGGGGCAGCCTCCACCAGGCCCCCACTCATGTCTCCCACCACCCCCACCCCCAGCAGTGCAGGGGCACCCTCCACCAGGCCCCCACTCATGTCTCCCACCACCCCACCCCCCAGCAGTGCAGGGGCAGCCTCCACCAGGCCCCCACTCATGTATCCCACCACCCCCACCCCCAGCAGTGCAGGGGCACCATCCACCAGGCCCCCACTCATGTCTCCCACCACCCCCACCCCCCAGCCACCAGGGGCACCCTACACCAGGCCCCCACTCATGTCTCCCACCACCCCCACCCCCCAGCCACCAGGGGCACCCTCCACCAGGCCCCACACATGTCTCCCACCACCCCCACCCCCCAGCAGTGCAGGGGCAGCCTCCACCAGGCCCCCACTCATGTCTCCCACCACCCCCACCCCCACCCCCCAGCAGTGCAGGGGCACCCTCCACCAGGCCCCCACTCATGTCTCCCACCACCCCCACCACCCAGCAGTGCAGGGGCACCCTCCACCAGGCCCCCACTCATGTCTCCCACCACCCCACCCCCCGGCAGTGCAGGGGCACCCTCCACCAGGCCCACACTCATGTCTCCCACCACCCCCACCCCCCAGCCACCAGGGGCAGCCTCCACCAGGCCCCCACTCATGTCTCCCACCACCCCCACCCCCCAGCAGTGCAGGGGCAGCCTCCACCAGGCCCCCACTCATGTCTCCCACCACCCCACCCCCCTGCCACCATAGGCAGCCTCCACCAGGCCCCCACTCATGTCACCCACCACCCCCACCCCCCAGCAGTGCAGGGGCAGCCTCCACCAGGCCCCCACCCATGTCTCCCACCACCCCCACCCCCCTGCCACCATGGGCAGCCTCCACCAGGCCCCCACTCATGTCTCCCACCACCCCACCCCCCTGCCACCATGGGCAGCCTCCACCAGGCCCCCACTCATGTCTCCCACCACACCCACCCCCCAGCAGTGCAGGGCAGCCTCCACCAGGCCCCCACTCATGTCTCCCACCACACCCACCCCCCAGCAGTGCAGGGGCAGCCTCCACCAGGCCCCCACTCATGTCTCCCACCACCCCCACCCGCCAGCAGTGCAGGGGCAGCCTCCACCAGGCCCCCACTCATGTCTCCCACCACCCCACCCCCCTGCCACCATGGGCAGCCTCCACCAGGCCCCCACTCATGTCTCCCTCCACCCCCAGCAGTGCAGGGGCAGCCTCCACCAGGCCCCCACTCATGTCTCCCACCACCCCCACCCCCCAGCAGTGCAGGGGCACCCTCCACCAGGCCCCCACTCATGTCTCCCACCACCGCCACCCCCCAGCAGTGCAGGGGCAGCCTCCACCAGGCCCCCACTCATGTCTCCCACCACCCCCACCCCACAGCAGTGCAGGGGCAGCCTCCACCAGGCTCCCACTCATGTCTCCCACCACCCCCACCCCCTGCCACCATGGGCAGCCTCCACCAGGCCCCCACTCATGTCTCCCACCACACCCACCCCCCAGCAGTGCAGGGGCACCCTCCACCAGGCCCCCACTCATGTCTCCCACCACCCCACCCCCCAGCAGTGCAGGGGCACCCTCCACCATGCCCCCACTCATGTCTCCCACCACCCCGACCCCCCAGCCACCAGGGGCAGCCTCCACCAGGCCCCCACTCATGTCTCCCACCACCCCCACCCCCCAGCAGTGCATGGGCAGCCTCCACCAGGCCCCCACTCATGTCTCCCACCACCCCCACCCCCCAGCAGTGCAGGGGCACCCTCCACCAGGCCCCCACTCATGTCTCCCACCACCCCCACCCCCCAGCAGTGCAGGGGCACCCTCCACCAGGCCCACACTCATGTCTCCCACCACCCCCACCCCCCAGCCACCAGGGGCAGCCTCCACCAGGCCCCCACTCATGTCTCCCACCACCCCCACCCCCCAGCAGTGCAGGGGCAGCCTCCACCAGGCCCCCACTCATGTCTCCCACCACCCCCACCCCCAGCAGTGCAGGGGCACCCTCCACCAGGCCCCCACTCATGTCTCCCACCACCCCACCCCCCAGCAGTGCAGGGGCACCCTCCACCAGGCCCCCACTCATGTCTCCCACCACCCCCACCCCCCAGCCACCAGGGGCACCCTCCACCAGGCCCCCACTCATGTCTCCCACCACCCCCACCCCCCAGCAGTGCAGGGGCAGCCTCCACCAGGCCCCCACTCATGTCTCCCACCACCCCCACCACCCAGCACTGCAGGGGCAGCCTCCACCAGGCCCCCACTCATGTCTCCCACCACCCCCACCCCCCAGCAGTGCAGGGGCAGCCTCCACCAGGCCCCCACTCATGTCTCCCACCACCCCCACCCCCCAGCAGTGCAGGGGCACCCTCCACCAGGCCCCCACTCATGTCTCCCACCACCCCACCCCCCAGCAGTGCAGGGGCACCCTCCACCAGGCCCCCACTCATGTCTCCCACCACCCCCACCCCCCAGCCACCAGGGCCACCCTCCACCAGGCCCCCACTCATGTCCCCCACCACCCCCACCCCCCATCAGTGCAGGGGCAGCCTCCACCAGGCCCCCACTCATGTCTCCCACCACCCCCACCCCCCAGCAGTGCAGGGGCAGACTCCACCAGGCCCCCACTCATGTCTCTCATGTCTCCCACCACCCCCACCCCCCAGCAGTGCAGGGGCACCCTCCACCAGGCCCCCACTCATGTCTCCCACCACCCCACCCCCCAGCAGTGCAGGGGCACCCTCCACCAGGCCCCCACTCATTTTTCCCACCACCCCCACCCCCCAGCCACCAGGGGCAGCCTCCACCAGGCCCCCACTCATGTCTCCCACCACCCCCACCCCCCAGCAGTGCAGGGGCAGCCTCCACCAGGCCCCCACTCTTGTCTCCCACCACCCCCACCCCCCAGCAGTGCAGGGGCAGCCTCCACCAGGTCCTCACAATCCCCAATCATGTGCGTAATGGTCAGCCTCCACAGCCAAAAAGCCCTACCAAGTAACCCATTCACCCACATGGAAATGGAAATTACATGTTACACCCCCAATGTTCATGAAGCTAATGAACCCATGTCCGTCACACACAATGGTTGCAATAGAATGGGAAAACACCCAACATGACATGCATGAAACCAATGAGATGATACCACACAGTGAAGTATGAAAACAAAGTTGTATTGAAAAAAATAACGAATGCTAAAGAAAGGAAACAAACTACAATTGGAAGGAGAAAAAATAAGCTGCATGTCCGTATTTAAAAAAAATAACTGCAAATCAGAATCCAAAAAAATGTCGTCCAAAGTCAAATGTAAAAAAATCTCCATGCAATAAAGAACTATGTAAAAAAATACCAAGGGTCCATGAGCCCAACTGAACAAAGGAAACCTACTAAAAAACCTAACTAAAAATCAACTATATACAAAAAGTGGAGCAGTGTCCGTCGACTCCAAATCATAATAAGAAACAAAGGAAACCTAAAACTAAAGAACTATATACAAAGGCGGCGGGCAAGTCCAGCGGCTCACTCCGTGGTGTCCCGGGCCAGGGCATCATCGAACTCCTGTTCGATGTCCCGGAGGCGGTCCAGTTCCGTGGCCCCGAGGGTCCGCAGGGACGACGCTGTGTCCTCCTCCAACCCCCTGCGGATTGCCTCGAGGCACTCGGCCCGACTCAGGGCCCTCCGCATGGAGTTCTCCGCCCTGACCGTTGTGAGCCGCGCCTCTTCCGCCCGCCGCCGCTCCGCACCTATGGCGTGGCCCAACCGCTGCCACACGGAAGACACTCTCTGTCCTGGGTCCTCCTGCCCTCCGGCCGAGGCCTGCCCCTCCGATGTGGAAGGCCCCGAGCCTTCATGTCTCCCACCATGTTGCTGCTGCTGCTCTGCCTCTGCCCGTGCACTGCCTCCTGCTGCCTGCACATCCTCCGCCGGCTGGGGTGCAGTTGTTGATGTGGCCACCCCTGCTGGACCTCCGACTCCCGACTGTGGCAGGGATGCCTCCTCCACCAGCCTGGCCGCACCGTCAGAGGCAGCTCCACAGGGCACCTAGGTGACTGATGGGTGGGAAGATGGCACAGAGGACGACTGGCGCGTAGGGGGTCCAGTTGAGGAGGGGGTCGGAGCAAGCCCCATCAGAGGGAGGAATCCGGCCTGGGTGACCTGTCCCAGCAGGCTGACGTGCAGTCTCTCCATGAAAAGACTGCAGGTCATCTCGCATGGCCCGTTGACGCAACACCACACCAGCCAGGACAGGCTCAACCCGGACCTGGATGGCCACATCCGCAGGCAGAGGAAGGCCAGTTGACGTCAGCTCATCCCCTGCCTGAAAACGGGTCTGGACGTAGGCATCCCTGCTGGTGCAAGATGATGCAGGGACAGGATCGGGGACAGGATTGCACACAGGCACCTCCGCGGCGGCCTGTGCTGCCTCCTGTCCCTGGTCCTGCACTGCACCACTAGCACCAGGGGGATCCCCACCTCCAGACCCCGTCTCTGGTGCTTGCATGGCCTCCTCCTCCACCAAACCCCCCACCAACCTGGATGACTCCATGCCATCTTCCCCTGTTGGGACCTGTGGGGTCCCAGCTGCCCCTTCTGCTGCCGAGGAGTCCAACTGCAACCTCCGCCTCTTGGACCTCCCCCCGGCAGCTGCGGCCTGGAACGCGGCACCGGACTCCTCACTCCCCGACGAGATGACAACACGGGAGGGGAGCCGGGCCTTGCGTCTCCGGCTGGCGGTCGGATCCCCGCCGCTGTGCTCCACAGCACCTTCTCCGCCCTCTTCATCAGTTGACGCTGCAGACAGGGAGAAACAAAACACAGGCATCAGGGCACTGTACAATGGACACATACACACATGACAGTTGCACATGAGTGGCATTGGCAAACCTCAGACATTCAGACATGTCATCACAATCCCCAACACACATGTCATTGCAACTCGCACACATGAGCCATACCACAGCCATATCGCAACTGCCACCACCATCCATACACATACAACAGCATCAGCAGCCAAAGGGGAGCCAGACATCACATGCAACACAGGAAGTGCACCACACAAGTACACACACCACCACACTTGCATGCATGTCTACACCTCTGCCAAGTGTCGCACTGTTCAGACGGGCATCCATGTCACATCTGCCAATCAGTCTTCCACATACCGCTGTCACATGCATCCATGTTGCATCACTGTTGCACCCTTGTCAAATACACACACATGCACATGTACACAGTGCTCGTACATGCAGCTGAAAACCACATACATGCCTGACATGACGGACATGTCTACTTAGATACACATTCATCCAAACATGTGTGCACGCACAACTGCATTTGCCATGCAAGCCTACACACAAGCACCATCCATGTCTCACACATTACAGCCCTCGCATGTGTCAGCCCCACGGCCCTGTACACCCCCACCCATACTCGACCCCATACAAACAGATGTGCAACCTGCACAATACTGAATAATCACCACACGCACTGCTCACAATCAGGATGCATGTAAACTCACCGCTCGACTCCAGACGGGTCTGCTTCTCTAGGACCTGGACGTGGAGCGCTGGGGATATGCGTTCCAGGACCCCCATCTGTTCTTCCGACATTTGGCCCCGGCGCCCCTTGGCATCCGCTGCCTTCAAGAGGCGCGGGGCCTTGTTCAGGGTCCTGGACCTGAAGTCCTCCCAGCGCTTCCTGACATGTTGTAAGTCCCGGACTGCCACCCCCTCCGCGTTGATGGCAGTCACGATGTCAGTCCAGATCCGAGTCCGTCCTTCCTTGTCGGCGCGGGAACTTCCGAAGAGGGCATCATACTGCCCCAGGACTTGCTCCACCAGGACACCAACTTCGGTGGCACTGAAGCTGGTGCCCCTCTGCCTCTCTGGCCGGGGGTTGTTAGTGGTCACAGATGGTGTTTGCCCCAACATGACAACCCCAGAGGCAGGAGTGGGTGGGCAACTCGGTCCTGGGGCTGGGCTGTGGAGCGATGGAATTCCAGTCGGGAGTCTTCGGTTCCAGCAGGGGTGGTCACAGCAACAGCACCCCTGGCTGATGTGCAGGCAGCAAATGGCAGTGCACGTGGGCAGCAGGCAGTCAGGCAGCAGCAGATGGCAGGTGGGAGCGTGCTCGGGGCACTGGGGGGCAGTAGTTTGGCCTTCTGGGCAGGAGCGTGGTCTTCCGTGTGCTTACGCGTGGCCAGCTTGGTACGGAGTGATTTGGCACGTGAAAATCCTGCACGTCAGCGTGAAAATCGAGGAAAGGCCCTTAGCGCGTAAGCGTGTCAGCACGCATACGCGATTCTATTGGACCAAAGGCCCTCATCGCGTAAGCGCGTCTGTGACGTGACCCGCATGGGTGTTTCCCACACAGCACGTGATGACAGAGCACACGTGGAAAGACTTCACGTCAGAGTGTCATCGCGTGTAATTGGACAGCACGTCAGAGTGTCATCGCGTGTAATTGGACAAAAGTGCGCGTACACGAGATTGGCCTATGTACGTGTATATCAGGGGTGCGCGGACACTTACACACGCAAGTACGTCAGCGCACCTGTATCCCAGGGTGCGCGGGAATTTCCACACGCTATTGGACTGGGTACTGCTCGCCTACAACACGCGCAACGCATAAATTTGCGCGCTAACAAAATAACATGCTCAGACCCAGGATGAACATACCGTTCCTAGCAGCAGTGGGCGTGGGCTACCAAAGGAGGAGGAGGAGGATAGTCAGGGCCAGAATATTCACACCCAGAACCAGCCTTTTCGGGATGCCTGATGACCAGGCGCATGGGAGGTACAGGTTTCCACCACACATTATACTGGACCTGGTGAGTGAGTGGGAGGATGACCTCACATCACCCACCCTGTGCTCCCAAGCACTCAGCCCCCTGGAGAAGGTCCTCAATGTACTGCACTTCTTAGCCACTGGATCATTTCAGCGGACAAGTGCCATTGTGGGTGGTGTATCACAGCCCACCCAGTCATGCTGCCTACACCAGGTCTTGAACATCATCACTGCACGGCCATCAGTCCGCAGGCACATATACCTGCCCAGAACACCTGCAGAAAGGCATGCTGCCGCCCTGGATTTTTACGGTGTGGCACGATTCCCCAAAGTGCTAGGTGCCATCGACTGCACCCATGTGGCTCTACGTCCCCCCAGGGCATCAGAGCACATCTATAAGAACCGCAAGCACTGGCATTCCATCAACGTGCAGGTAGTATGTAATGCCAAGGGAATCATCACCTCAGTATATGCCAACTATCCCGGGTCAACCCACGACAGCTTCATTTACCGAATGTCCACCCTAAGCCGGGACCTAGAAGCTGGGAGGCATGGCGATACATGGCTGCTTGGTGAGTATGAATGCCACTGCACTGCATGCATGTCAGATACTGAGCAAGGTCACAACCCCACCAATGATACCAATCACCACCTCCACAGGGGACAGTGCCTACCCTCTCAGCCCCCACATGATGACGCCAATTCGGAACCCCACCACGCCACCCGAGGTAAGATATAACACAGCCCACATTACAACCCGGGGCATAGTGGAGCGCACATTCGGAGTGCTAAAGTCACGCTTTCGCTCCCTTGACCGTTCTGGCGGCCAGCTGTTGTACGCTCCCCCAGTAGTGTGCAGGATCATAGTGGCAGCATGTGTCCTGCACAACGTTGCAACACGCCGGGGCCTGGCCGTGGACATGGTGGTGGCACCACATCCCCAACCACATGCACAGCCGCTGCGCATGGCAGGGGAAAGGGCACGGGGGGAGGCAGCCCGTACACAGCTAGTTGTTAATTACTTCACATAGAAATCACACCCCTGTGGAGTGCACACTGCCCTGGCACATTCCATCTGACAATCAATGATGACTCAACCTGACACTGATCCTGAATGTCTGGAGAATGAACCGTGAAAACCATATCAGCCTGAGATTGTTCACCTGGAAGTGTCACAATGTGTGCATCCCTACCCACACAGACACCGCCAATGCAGTTTTGTGAAGTAACACATTCAAGCAGCTAAAATGAATACCCACTTGCAAAATGCAACAAGAGGACAGTGCCATGTCAGCCAACCCAACCCCAGCACCGCCACACGACACACCATGCCATGTCATGCTATTTGCAGGTAAACAAAGTAATCCCCACAACATGACACTAGTGTCACAATTTACAGTGTCCCTATTAGATACTTGCAACACCTGAAATGCTCACAGTAAAGCCGGACCAACAACAAACTTGAGCACGTACTACCATTAACATGACATCACAAATGTTAAATATTAGTAGTCTCACCACCTGGAAATGCCTGCACTCCCACCACTACCAACTGTGCAGTGTTGGCGCCATGTAGAGTTGTAGGTGCACTGCTGCCAACATGGACCCCATCTCCAGACTAGAGGTCCTTGTGTAGACATGAGGAAGGGACCTGCAAATTGGGAGGTAGACACAGAAGATGAGTTACACATCAATGCAACATGCAGTGTACAACACAACAGCAATATGCACTAGGAATGTATACACAGTATTGACTAGACCACCCACACATGTAGTGGGAGTCCAATGTCACCATGTACGTCAATGTCACTTGGGCACACCCTTTGCAAGCCCATTGAAACGGGAAGCAGGAGGGGTGTGTGTGACTCAAACCCAAGCATCTGAACCAAATACATTACAAGCCTGCATGTGCCCAGCCACAATGCAGCGTATGCCCACAGGAACCACGGAAGCCAACAAATCGTCCCAAAAAAATTGGGAATAAAATAAATAAAAATAAAAATAAAAAAAAATAAAAAATGGCCATTGATGGGCCCGGGGGGGGGTTGGGGAGGCCACCCAGGAGGTCTGAGGACAGGATGCACACCAGAACCCACCTGTTTGGATCCTGGGAAAAAAAAACACCTCCATGGGCTCATGGCCCACATGGCTACCCTATTGTGGGAGTATCACTGCTGTCGCTATTATCACCCTGTGCAGCTGCATCCGGAGGTGGTTGCACTATGGGAGGCAGTCCACGCAAGGCCCTAGTCTGCTCCTCCATGGCTGCAAGCATGCGGGTGTGGTAGGTCTGGTTCTGGAGGATGAGTGTGCGGAGGTCCCCATGCAACAACTCACGGGATGCCCGGACCTCCGCCCTCGTTGCCTGCATCTCAGCTGAGAGCGTACGGGTGAGACGCTCCAGCTGCTGTTCTGTACTTTGGTGTGTTGAAGCCTCAAGCTCAACAAGAGTCGTCCTGAGGTGAAGGAGCTCCTGCCTCAGGGCTTCCCTGTGGCCCTGGGACTCAATGGAGATGGCCTCCTGCAGAGTCACCAGTGCCGACCGCCTGTCCCTGTTGGACCCCAACATGTCCTCCCTGTGTGAATGGCAGATGGAGTCGGTTGCCTGCTCTAGTTGCTCCATCAGCCTTTCAGGGGGGACAATGGAAGTGGCCACCCTATCCATGGCCTGAGCCATCATCTCGGATGATGCTGCCTGTTGGGTTGCCATACCGTAAATGGATTGCTCCCATGCGGTATTTCCAGGTGGCGTACAGCCACCACGTCGGCGGGCACCACACCTGTCTGGGGCAAGGAGAACTGCGCCTTGCTGTGCCGGCACTGCCTGAGGCTGCAGGACTGCATTCCCCCTCTGATCTGCTGGCCCAGGAACAGGATCAGATGTCGCGGAGTGTGACCCTGCATCCGTAACCACCAAAGGCGTAGCTGCCAACACTGACATCCCCATTGAGGGTTCTGACCCTGGTGCAGGTGGGTGGGACAGAACAGAATCCCTCCCTGGAACACTCACCTGCGACGGCACGTAGGTCTCATCCGAATCAACACCTGAGTACAGCTCGGGGGAGGTGCAGCCAGAGACACCCCTTGAGAGCACGACCTGCAGCACTTGTGGGTTCTCACCCACCACCACACCACGTCCCTCACTGGTGGTTGGTCGGCCCTCGGACCCCTCCTGGGTCTGCACCATCTCCACAACCCCAGCAGTATCAGGTGCATCTTCCCCTGCAAAGACATAAAAACAAAGAAATGGAAACAGGCATTAGCACCATGGCACACAATGAGGGCTGAGAAGCAAGAGAACCAGTACTTGATTGACACATGTCCCACATGACTAAAACCCTCCCATGCATGCACCCTCACTGCGTATGAAGGGCAGGCAAATGGCACACACTGATGACACCAAGATGGAAGATGAACACATTTTCTGCATGCTGCCTGGCAGTGGCATCACACATTGGCCTGTGATTGCCAGGTGAAACACACATGCCATCACACAGATGGCATGTACCATTGCTATTGAGTGAAGATGGAGAGGAGGGCAGCACCTATTCATTCAGTCCAGTTCCCGCATGTAATAGCTTTTCTAATTCAAACAGGTCAGATTCTTCACCTGGAGCTGCCAGTCCGAAATGGTCCAATTGCACAGGGACATGTTTGAACAAATGATATCCAGGTAACAAAGTCACTCCACTTTACCATAGCCATGTCAGACATGTGACTAGAGGACTGCGACATGCCTAGTAAAAGTGGTGGAATGCAAACAATCTGACTAAATGAACAGTGAAAAATTAAGCAACAATGTTGTGGCAAGGTGACACTTCAAGGGCAACTTGCGTGCAGTTGGGCTAGATGTCTACTGTTGGCAGAAGGGATACTGCTATGGCCAAATGCAGCTGCGCAGGATATATTGCATGAAGCACATGGCTGACCCATATGACTCAGGCGCACACACTCTCACCTGGCACACAAACAGAAGCCCTCACACACACCATGCACATGGATGACACACACATGCATGTGCACTCACCGGTCAATGCCTCGTAATCAGCCAAATCTCCCACGCCTTGGATCTGTTCCTCCGTGACGTAGGTCCCAGCGACTGACTCATGTGGAGTGAGTTCCATGTCTACTACTGGAGACCCACCTCCAGTCACTAGAGTTGCGGCATGACTTGAGGCCAGCTTACTCTTTGCCCTGCGGTTTAGGTCATTCCAGCGCTTATAGCAATCATTGGCTGTGCGCCTCACGATTCCAAAGGCACTTACGATGTCCGCAACGGTCTGCCAGTGTGCCTGGCGTTGTGCAGGTGTGGTCTTGGATCCTGCAACAATGACCATCTCGTTGTCATGTGCAGACACATACTCGACAAGTGCATTCAGTTCGTCATCCGTGAAGCTGGGCTTCCTGGACGGGCCGGACTGTGTAGCCGTGTCTGGGGCATCAGCCTGTGCCGGACGAGCACTCTTCCTCTTCCGCTTGAAAGGTGGTGGTGATCCTGAGTGTCCTGCGCCGCTCTGGACACTAGGGGCAGGAGCCCTGGTGGACTCTGTATCAGGAGTGTGGGATTGCACACTCAGCATGGGAGTTGGTGCAGGCATTGGCTCTAGTGTGATGGTGTCAGGGGGAATGTCAGCAGCATGGACTAGGACCTACACTGTCCGGGCTCGGTGTGTGAGGGCTGGGGTGGATGGAGCCGCAGCTGCCCCTGCAGCCTCTCCGCCCTGCCTACTTGGTGCAGCAGATGACCTTGCTGCCCCAGATGCACGTGGCATGGTGACATCAACGTGCACCAGCGCACGTGTCATAGGCCTGCTGACCTGGAAGTCAGCCATGGAGTCAGCCAGGTCTGGTGCCACAATGGGATGGTCCAACAAGGGCTGAGCATGGATGGTGTCAGCCACATCAGCCTCAACGGGAGGGGGGGGATTATGGGTGCCCTTGACTGGTCCTCCACACATGGGGGGACAGGCTCACCCTGCAAGTAACGACCACGTCCCCTACCGGATCCACCATGGCCACCACTTGTGGCTCTTCCACCTTTGCCACCCTTATGGAATCCTCGCCTCCCAGCCATGGCACTGATGTTAATGTGCGTATGGGAGTGGCTGTAAAATATTGTCCTGGGCAATTGGGGGTCAAAGAGGTTGGGTACCAGATGGTGATTGTACCCTAGTGCTCTTGCAAGGCTGATAGTAACCCCTGGGGAAAGATGATGGGTCACGCTACGCACAGGAGCCCCAAAAGATGACGTGCACGCAACCCCTCCTAGACCACGTGTGCAGAAAGAAAAACCTGCACTACTGTGGCACCCAGTAACACAAGAATGAACGTATGCGTGTCACACGCAGCCTAGAATGACCTCTGAAGGGGTAGGCTACACACGGGGTAAGCACAGATGTTAGATACGTGCGTGACTCACCGTCTGCCAGGTAAAAGAGCGTGAAAAAGGAGCGCATTTGGTTGGCAACACCCCCACCAAAAGAAGATTTGTACGCTGTCTGAGGAGACAGGACAACAGTAGAAGGGAACACTGTTTGAGGGAACAGGCCCAGGTAAACCAGTGAAAGAGAAAAAAGAGAAAAAGCTGTCAGAGGTAACAGGGAATACGAACTTGAAACGCCGTGATGTAAATCGCATGTGAAACGACAAGAAGTACAGAATTCACCCACTCGCTCTCCACGAAAAGCACGTACAAGGAAATGGTGTTCTACGCGTACCTTTCATACAGGCCCACACGTCCAGCGTCACTTACGCGGCGTGTCGTCCAGCGTCACTTACGCGGCGTGTACGCGCTAGGGCCATTTCCACCAATTACACGCTTTGTCACTTATGCGTGTAGGGCCATTTCCACCAATTACACGCTTTGTTACTTATGCGTGTAGGGCCATTTCCACCAATTACACGCTTTGTCACTTCTGCGTGTAGGGCCATTTCCACCAATCACACGCGATGACACTCTGACGTGAAGTCTTTCCACGTGTGCTCTGTCATCACGTGCTGTGTGGGAAACACCCATGCGGGTCACGTCACAGACGCGCTTACGCGATGAGGGCCTTTGGTCCAATAGAATCGCGTATGCGTGCTGACACGCTTACGCGCTAAGGGCCTTTCCTCGATTTTCACGCTGACGTGCAGGATTTTCACGTGCCAAATCACTCCGTACCAAGCTGGCCACGCGTAAGCACACGGAAGACCACGCTCCTGCCCAGAAGGCAGAACTACTGCCCCCCAGAACCCCGAGCACGCTTCCACCTGCCATCTGCTGCTGCCTGACTGCCTGCTGCCTACGTGCACTGCCATTTGCTGCCTGCACATCAGCCAGGGGTGCTGTTGCTGTGACCACCCCTGCTGGAACCGAAGACTCCCGACTGGAATTCCATCGCTCCACAGCCCAGCCCCAGGACCGAGTTGCCCACCCACTCCTGCCTCTGGGGTTGTCATGTCGGGGCAAACACCATCTGTGACCACTGACAACCCCCGGCCAGAGAGGCAGAGGGGCACCAGCTTCAGTGCCATCGAAGTTGGTGTCCTGGTGGAGCAAGTCCTGGGGCAGTATGATGCCCTCTTCGGAAGTTCCTGCGCCGACAAGGAAGGACGGACTCGGATCTGGACTGACATTGTGACTGCCATCAACGCGGAGGGGGTGGCAGTCCGGGACTTACAACATGTCAGGAAGCGCTGGGAGGACTTTAGGTCCAGGACCCTGAACAAGGCCCGGCGCCTCTTGAAGGCAGCGGATGCCAAGGGGCGCCGGGGCCACTTGTCGGAAGAACAGATGGGGGTCCTGGAACGCATATCCCCAGCGCTCCACATCCAGGTTCGAGAAAAGCAGACCCGTCTGGAGTCGAGCGGTGAGTGTACGTGCATCCTGATTGTGAGCAGTGCGTGTGGTGATTATTCGGTATTGTGCAGGTTGCACATCTGTTTGTATGGGGTCGAGTATGGGTGGGGGTGTACAGGGCCGTGGGGCTGACACATGCGAGGGCTGTAATGTGTGAGACATGGATGGTGCTTGTGTGTAGGCTTGCATGGCAAATGCAGTTGTGCGTGCACACATGTTTGGATGAATGTGTATCTAAATAGACATGTCCGTCATGTCAGGCATGTATGTGGTTTTCAGCTGCATGTAAGAGCACTGTGTACGTGTGCATGTGTGTGTATTTGACAAGGGTGCAACAGTGATGCAACATGGATGCATGTGACAGCGGTATGTGGAAGCCTGATTGGCAGATGTGACATGGATGCCCGTCTGAACAGTGCGACACTTGGCAGAGGTGTAGACATGCATGCAAGTGTGGTGGTGTGTGTACATGTGTGGTGCACTTCCTGTGTTGCATGTGATGTCTGGCTCCCCTTTGGCTGCTGATGCTGTTGTATGTGTATGGATGGTGGTGGCAGTTGCGAAATGGCTGTGGTATGGCTCATGTGTGCGTGTTGCAATGACATGTGTGTTGGGGATTGTGATGACATGTCTGAGGTTTGCCAATGCCACTCATGTGCAACTGTCATGTGTGTATGTGTCCATTGTACAGTGCCCTGATGCCTGTGTTTTGTTTCTCCCTGTCTGCAGCGTCAACTGATGAAGAGGGCGGAGAAGGTGCTGTGGAGCACAGCGGCGGGGATCCGACCGCCAGCCGGAGACGCAAGGCCCGGCTCCCCTCCCGTGTTGTCATCTCGTCGGGGAGTGAGGAGTCCGGTGCCGCGTCCCAGGCCGCAGCTGCCGGGGGGAGGTCCAAGAGGCGGAGGTTGGAGTTGGACTCCTCGGCAGCAGAAGGGGCAGCTGGGACCCCACAGGTCCAACAGTGGAAGATGGCAGGGAGTCATCCAGGTTGGTGGGGGGTTTGGTGGAGGAGGAGGCCTTGCAAGCACCAGAGACGGGGTCTGGAGGTGGGGATCCCACTGGTGCTAGTGGTGCAGTGCAGGACCAGGGACAGGAGGCAGCACAGGCCGCCGCAGAGGTGCCTGTGTGCAATCCTGTCCCCGATCCTGTCCCTGCATCATCTTGCACCAGCAGGGATGCCTACGTCCAGACCCGTTTTCAGGCAGGGGATGAGCTGACGTCAACTGGCCTTCCTCTGCCTGTGGACGTGGCCATCCAGGTCCGGGTTGAGCCTGTCCTGGCTGGTGTGGCGGTGCATCAACGGGCCATGCGAGGTGACCTGCAATCTTTTCATGGAGAGACTGCACGTCATCTCGAATGGCTCGTTGACCACGTCAGCCTACTTGGACAGGTCACCCAGGCCGGATTCCGCCGTCTGATGGGGCTTGCTCCGACCCCCTCCTCAACTGGACCCCCTACGTGCCAGTCGTCCTCTGTGCCATCTTCCCACCCATCAGTCACCTGGGTGCCCTGTGGAGCTGCCTCTGATGGTGCGGCCAGGCTGGTGGAGGAGGCATCCCTGCCACAGTCGGGAGTCGGAGGTCCAGCAGGGGTGGCCACATCAACAACTGCACCCCAGCCGGCGGAGGATGTGCAGGCAGCAGGAGGCAGTGCACGGGCAGAGGCAGAGCAGCAGCAGCAGCAACATGGTGGGAGACATGAAGGCTCGGGGCTTTCGACATCGGAGGGGCAGGCATCGGCCGGAGGGCAGGGGGACCCAGGACAGAGAGTGTCTTCCGTGTGGCAGCGGTTGGGCCACGCCATAGGTGTGGAGCGGCGGCGGGCGGAAGAGGCACGGCTCACAATGGTCAGGGCGGAGAACTCCATGCGGAGGGCCCTGAGGCGGGCCGAGTGCCTCGAGGCAATCCGCAGGGGGTTGGAGGAGGACACGGCGTCGTCCCTGCGGACCCTCTGGGCCATGGAACTGGACCGCCTCCGGGACATCGAACAGGAGTTCGATGATGCCCTGGCCCGGGACACCACGGAGTGAGCCGCTGGACTTGCCCGCCGCCTTTGTATATAGTTCTTTAGTTTTAGGTTTCCTTTGTTTCTTATTATGATTTGGAGTCGACGCACACTGCTCCATTTTTTGTATATAGTTGATTTTTAGGTAGGTTTTTTAATAGGTTTCCTTTGTTCAGTTGGGCTCATGGACCCTTGGTAGTTTTTTACATAGTTCTTTGTTGCATGGAGATTTTTTTACATTTGACTTTGGACAAAAATTTTTTGGTTTCTGATTAGCATTTTTTGGTTTTTATACGGACAGCAAGCTTATTTTTTCTCATTCACATTGTAGTTTGTTTCCTTTCTTTAGCATTCTTTATTTTTTTCAATACAATTTTGTTTCCATACTTCACTGTGTGGTATCATCTCATTGGTTTCATGCATGTCATGTTGGGTGTTTTCCCATTCAATTGCAACCATTGTGTGTGACGGACATGGGTTCATTACCTTCATGAACATTGGGGGTGTAACATGTAATTTCCATTTCCATGTGGGTGAATGGGTTACTTGGTAGGGCTTTTTGGCTGTGGAGGCTGACCATTACGCACATGATTGGGGATTGTGAGGACCTGGTGAAGGGTGCCCCTGCAATGCTGGGGGGTGCGGGTGGTGGGAGACATGAGTGGGGGCCTGCTGGAGGCTGCCCCTGGTGACTGGGGGGTGGGGGTGGTGGGAGACATGGGTGGGGGGCTGGTGGAGGATGCCCCTGCACTGCTGGGGGGTGGGGGTGGTGGGAGACATGAGTGGGGGCCTGGTGGGGGCTGCCCAAGGTGGCAGGGGGGTGGGGGTGGTGGGAGACATGAGTGGGGGCCTGGTGGAGGCTGCCCCTGCACTGCTGGGGGGTGGGGGTGGTGGGAGACATGAGTGGGGGGCTGGTGGAGGCTGCCCCTGCACTGCTGGGGGGTGGGGGTGGTGGGAGACATGAGTGGGGGCCTGGTGGAGGGTGGCCATGGTGGCGGGGGGGTGGGGGTGGTGGAAGACATGGGTGGGGGCCTGGTGGAGGCTGCCCCTGCACTCCTCGGGGGTGGGGGTGATGGGAGACATGAGTGGGGGCCTGGTGGAGGCTGCCCCTGCACTGCCGGGGGGTGGGGGTGGTGGGAGACATGAGTGGGGGCCTGGTGGGGGCTGCCCATGGTGGCAGAGGGGTGGGGGTGGTGGGAGACATGAGTGGGGGGCTGGTGGAGGGTGCCCCTGCACTGCTGGGGGGTGGGGTGGTGGGAGACATGAGTGGGGGCCTGGTGGAGGCTGCCCCTGCACTGCTGTGGGGTGGGGGTGGTGGGAGACATGAGTGGGGGCCTGGTGGAGGCTGCCCCTGCACTCCTCGGGGGTGGGGGTGATGGGAGACATGAGTGGGGGCCTGGTGGAGGCTGCCCATGGTGGCAGGGGGGTGGGGGTGGTGGGAGACATGGGTGGGGGCCTGGTGGGGGCTGCCCATGGTGGCAGGGGGGTGGGGGTGGTGGGAGACATGAGTGGGGGCCTGGTGGAGGGTGGCCATGGTGGCAGGGGGGTGGGGGTGGTGGGAGACATGAGTGGGGGCCTGGTGGAGGCTGCCCCTGCACTGCTGTGGGGTGGGGGTGGTGGGAGACATGAGTGGGGGCCTGGTGGAGGCTGCCCCTGCACTGCTGGGGGGTGAGGGTGGTGGGAGACATGAGTGGGGGCCTGGTGGAGGGTGACCATGGTTGCTGGGGGGTGGGGGTGGTTGGAGACATGAGTGGGGGCCTGGTGGAGGCTGCCCCTGCACTCCTCGGGTATGGGGGTGCAGGGAGACATGAGTGGGGGCCTGGTGGAGGCTGTCCCTGCACTGCTGGGGGGTGGGGGTGGTGGGAGACATGAGTGGGGGCCTGGTGGAGGGTGGCCATGGTGGCTGGAGGGTGGGGGTGGTTGGAGACATGAGTGGGGGCCTGGTGGAGGCTGCCCATGGTGGCAGGGGGGTGGGGGTGGTGGGAGACATGGGTGGGGGCCTGGTGGGGGCTGCCCATGGTGGCAGGGGGGTGGGGGTGGTGGGAGACATGAGTGGGGGCATGGTGGAGGGTGGCCATGGTGGCTGGGGGTGGGGGTGGTTGGAGACATGAGTGGGGGCCTGGTGGAGGCTGCCCATGGTGGCAGGGGGGTGGGGGTGGTGGGAGACATGGGTGGGGCCTGGTGGGGGCTGCCCATGGTGGCAGGGGGGTGGGGGTGGTGGGAGACATGAGTGGGGGCCTGGTGGAGGGTGGCCATGGTGGCTGGGGGGTGGGGGTGGTTGGAGACATGAGTGGGGGCCTGGTGGAGGCTGCCCCTGCACTCCTCGGGGGTGGGGGTGCAGGGAGACATGAGTGGGGGCCTGGTGGAGGCTGCCCCTGCACTGCTGGGGGTGGGGGTGGTGGGAGACATGAGTGGGGGCCTGGTGGAGGCTGCCCCTGCACTGCTGGGGGGTGGGGGTGGTGGGAGACATGAGTGGGGGCCTGTTGGAGGCTGCCCCTGCACTGCTGGGGGGTGGGGGTGGTTGGAGACATGAGTGGGGGCCTGGTGGAGGCTGCCCCTGCACTCCTCGGGGGTGGGGGTGCAGGGAGACATGAGTGGGGGACTGGTGGAGGCTGCCCCTGCACTGCTGGGGGGTGAGGGTGGTGGGAGACATGAGTGGGGGCCTGCTGGAGGCTGCCCCTGGTGGCTGGGGGTGGGGGTGGAGGGAGACATGAGTGGGGGCCTGGTGGAAGCTGCCCCTGCACTGCTGGGGGGTGGGGGTTTTGGGAGACATGAGTGGGGGCCTGGTGGAGGGTGGCCATGGTGGCTGGGGGGTGGGGGTGGTGGAAGACATGGTTGGGGGCCTGATGGGGGCTGCCCCTGCACTCCTCGGGGGTGGGGGTGCAGGGAGACATGAGTGGGGGCCTGGTGGGGGCTGCCCATGGTGGCTGGGGGGGTGGGGGTGGTGGGAGACATGAGTGGGGGCCTGGTGGAGGCTGCCCCTGGTGGCTGGGGGGTGGGGATGGTGGGAGACATGGGTGGGGGCCTGGTGGAGGATGCCCCTGCACTGCTGGGGGGTGGGGGTGGTGGGAGACATGAGTGGGGGCCTGGTGGAGGCTGCCCCTGCACTGCTGGGGGGTGGGGGTGGTGGGAGACATGAGTGGGGGCCTGGTGGAGGCTGCCCCTGCACTGCTGGGGGGTGGGGGTGGTGGGAGACATGAGTGGGGGCCTGGTGGAGGGTGCCCCTGGTGGCTGGGGGGTGGGGGTGGTGGGAGACATGAGTGGGGCCTGGTGGAGGCTGCCCCTGCACTGCTGGGGGTGAGGGTGGTGGGAGACATGAGTGGGGGCCTGGTGGAGGGTGGCCATGGTGGCTGGGGGGTGGGGGTGCAGGGAGACATGAGTGGGGGCCTGGTGGAGGCTGCCCCTGCACTGCTGGGGGGTGGGGGTGGTGGGAGACATGAGTGGGGGCCTGGTGGAGGCTGCCCCTGCACTCCTGGGGGGTGGGGGTGGTGGGAGACATGAGTGGGGGCCTGGTGGAGGGTGCCCCTGGTGGCTGGGGGGTGGGGGTGGTGGGAGACATGAGTGGGGCCTGGTGGAGGCTGCCCCTGCACTGCTGGGGGTGAGGGTGGTGGGAGACATGAGTGGGGGCCTGGTGGAGGGTGGCCATGGTGGCTGGGGGGTGGGGGTGGTTGGAGACATGAGTGGGGGCCTGGTGGAGGCTGCCCCTGCACTCCTCGGGGGTGGGGGTGCAGGGAGACATGAGTGGGTGCCTGGTGGAGGCTGCCCCTGCACTGCTGGGGGGTGGGGGTGGTGGGAGACATGAGTGGGGGCCTGGTGGAGGCTGCCCCTGCACTGCTGGGGGGTGGGGTGGTGGGAGACATGAGTGGGGGCCTGGTGGAGGCTGCCCCTGCACTGCTAGGGGGTGGGGGTGGTGGGAGACATGGGTGGTGGCCTGGTGGAGGCTGCCCCTGCACTGCTGGGGGGTGGGGGTGGTGGGAGACATGGGTGGGGGCCTGGTGGAGGCTGCCCCTGCACTGCTGGGGGGTGGGGGTGGTGGGAGACATGAGTGGGGGCCTGGTGGAGGCTGCCCCTGCACTGCTGGGGGGTGGGGGTGGTGGGAGACATGAGTGGGGGCCTGGTGGAGGGTGCTCCTGGTGGCTGGGGGGTGGGGGTGGTGGGAGACATGAGTGGGGGCCTGGTGGAGGCTGCCCCTGCACTGCTGGGGGCTGAGGGTGGTGGGAGACATGAGTGGGGGCCTGGTGGAGGGTGGCCATGGTGGCTGGGGGGTGGGGGTGGTTGGAGACATGAGTGGGGGCCTGGTGGAGGCTGCCCCTGCACTCCTCGGGGGTGGGGGTGCAGGGAGACATGAGTGGGGGCCTGGTGGAGGCTGCCCCTGCACTGCTGGGGGGTGGGGCTGGTGGGAGACATGAGTGGGGGCCTGGTGGAGGCTGCCCCTGCACTGCTGGGGGGTGGGGGTGGTGGGAGACATGAGTGGGTGCCTGGTGGAGGGTGCCCCTGGTGGCTGGGGGGTGGGGGTGGTGGGAGACATGAATGGGGGCCTGGTGGAGGCTGCCCCTGCACTGCTGGGGGGTGGGGGTGGTGGGAGACATGGGTGGGGGCCTGGTGGAGGCTGCCCCTGCACTGCTGGGGGGTGGGGGTGGTGGGAGACATGAGTGGGGGCCTGGTGGAGGCTGCCCCTGCACTGCTGGGGGGTGGGGGTGGTGGGAGACATGGGCGGGGGCCTGGTGGAGGCTGCCCCTGCACTGCTGGGGGGTGGGGGTGGTGGGAGACATGAGTGGGGGCCTGGTGGAGGGTGCCCCTGCACTGCTGGGGGGTGGGGGTGGTGGGAGACATGAGTGGGGGCCTGGTGGAGGCTGCCCCTGCACTGCTGGGGGGTGGGGGTGGTGGGAGACATGAGTGGGGGCCTGGTGGAGGGTGGCCATGGTGGTTGGGGGGTGGGGGTGGTGGAAGACATGGGTGGGGGCCTGGTGGAGGCTGCCCCTGCACTCCTCCAGGGTGGGGGTGGTGGGAGACATGAGTGGGGGCCTGATGGGGGCTGCCCATGGTGGCAAGGGGGTGGGGGTGGTGGGAGACATGAGTGGGGGCCTGGTGGAGGGTGCCCCTGCACTGCTGGGGGGTGGGGGTGGTGGGAGACATGAGTGGGGGCCTGGTGGAGGCTGCCCATGGTGGCAGGGGGGTGGGGGTGGTGGGAGACATGGGTGGGGGCCTGGTGGGGGCTGACCATGGTGGCTGGGGGGTGGGGGTGGTTGGAGACATGAGTGGGGGCCTGGTGGAGGCTGCCCATGGTGGCAGGGGGGTGGGGGTGGTGGGAGACATGGGTGGGGGCCTGGTGGGGGCTGCCCATGGTGGCAGGGGGGTGGGGGTGGTGGGAGACATGAGTGGGGGCCTGGTGGAGGGTGCCCCTGCACTGCTGGGGGGTGGGGGTGGTGGGAAACATGAGTTGGACATGAGTGGGGGCCTGCTAGCAGGTGCCCCACAGTGCTGGGGGGTGGGGGTGGTGGGAGACATGCATTGTTGATCAGTAGTGCAAGGTGACATGTGGGTTGGCTGGGGGGCATGCCCATGGTGGATGGGCTGCCTGCGGGACATGAGCAGGGGTGCAGGGTAGTCCCCCGTGGTGTGGGCTGCCTGCAGGGGCCGTGGAGGTTGTGGAGCGTACACCTGGGAGGACCCACACGGCCAATTCACTGTAGTACTCCCCAGAACCCCTGAAATACACATTCCCTGCTGAAATTGCGTGTGCAACTTCCCGCGCACCCCTGAAATACACGTACCCTGCTCGCACTGGGACAATCGCGTGTGAAACTTCCCGCGCACCCCTGAAATACACGTACCCTGCTCGCACTGGGACTATCGCGTGTGGAACTTCCCGCGCACCCCTGAAATACACGTACCCTGCTTGCACTGGTACAATCGCGTGTGGAACTTCCCGCGCACCCCTGAAATACACGTACCCTGATGAAATCGCGTGTGGAACTTCCCGCGCACTCATGGAATACACGTACCCTGCTCGCACTGGCCCATTCGCGTGTGTAACTACCCGCGCACCCCTGAAATACACGTACCCTGATGGAATCGCGTGTGGAACTTCCCACGCACCCATGTAATACACGTACCCTGCTCGCACTGGCCCATTCGCGTGTGGAACTTCCCGCGCACCCCTGAAATGCACGTACCCTGCAGAAATCGTGTGTGGAACTTCCCGCGCACCCCTGAAATACACGTACCCTGCTGAAATCGCGTGTGGAACTTCCCGCGCACCCCTGAAATACACGTACCCTGCTTGCACGGGGCCAGTCGCGTGTGGAACTTCCCGCGCACCCCTGCAATACACGTTCCCCGCCTGGCGTTTGCTGTTTGCCAGCCCGGTGAACTGGTCCAGGGTTAGCGCAGCCCTTTGCGATGATTTAGCGATTTTGATGGCTTTTCCTTGCGCGAGGGCGTTCTTGGGGGCGTTACTGGCGCATGCAGGGTCGCTGCGATTCTCTGCGCCACGGCTGGTTTGGAAGCCTAAAATCCATGAATACGATGTGCGCGAAAATCGGTTTTAGCGCACGTGCCTGGCGCAGTCAATCGCACGCGGACACTCTGCGCCAGCCGCTTGCGACACTTTTCTGCGAAATTCTATGAATTACCCTGTCAATTTCTTTCCAGGCTATATTCAATCTGCGGGCTATACCAGTTTCTATAGCCTACATATTGATCAATCGGGTTTGGAAACACCACTAGAGTGTTCTAATTGTTCTTTTAAAGCACGTAAGCCTTGGATTCGAACCTGTATTGCTATGCATTATATTGCTTTCAAGACAAACGGGTTGCCCCTGAGCTATGCTTCCATCCTAATGATTTCCCCACTCAGTCCTTTTTCTCCTCCTATGAAGTTTACCCTCTCCCCTATTCCCCTTACCTAGCCATGCTCCTCAGTTACCCCAGCACCCTACTTGTCACCCCCTGAGTGGTTTCCCTTGTACTGTGTTCCATTGTTTCTCAGCTAGATTTGCTGCTGTATAAATCCCATGCAGACATACATACATGTATTGCATTTTGGGTAACCTTTTAATTACTCAGGTCTCCTTTCTCTTTGATGTTCTAAGGTTTCCCTTCCAGTTTTGACTAGCACTTTTTCAGCCTTTTGCCCTACACCAAATACGGCCTACAAAATGAATGTACACCGCCTGTCATACACAGTTCAGCTGGGATGTCAGCCAAGTCATCTGTGCAATGCATAGATATGGCATATATCTAGCTTTGCAGTTTCTAAAACAGAAGACACATAAATAAATTACACATTCGATAAGAAAAAGATAACTATAAAACCAAGATCAGTCTCTAACAAATATCTCCGACTTTTTAACATGAACCAAGACCCGCCACACATGTGTATAATTTCTTTACTCAGTGAAGAGAAATATCCACGATAGCCCATGCTTTGTCCAGAGATGGACTGTGGCCATGTCAGTCTAGTTCTGGAAGCTAAACGTTAGCAAGACATGAACAATATCCTCTATGTGACTCCAGAGTGAGTCTTCTTGCTTCTCTTGAATATGCATACATATGAAATGTATAGGGTGCACGCCTTCAATGTACAGTGACTAGAGCCTATTTTAAGATTCCTGCATCATGACCAGCCCATGATCATGTGGCATGTTCACATCACTGCCCTCTTTGTACCATCGTCCCACCACAAGAGTGCAATCGTTGTTATCTGCTATTGAGAAATATTTCCGCTTCTAGCTATTTAGCGAGGCTGCAGACCAGGAAAAGGCTTTAGTTCAACTCAAGCATTTCCTCTACAAAAATAAGGATTCTATAAAAGTGCACTGGCATGGGCACAGCAAACCTTGGTGGCAGTGATTTGGGAGATCTATCAGTCTTGCAAACACCGTTTCTCATTGAAATGACCTACTTTATTCTCTTAATGTATTTATTTATTCACATACACATTCAGCCAATTACGACGTTGCATGTCATAGTACATCAAATACTAAAAAACACACATAATCTAAAACAAAGGCTCTAAAACAGGCCCCTCTTTATAACTACACACTTTAAAAATGAGCTGAATTAAAATATGCCTTCAGAAAAATCAATAAGAATATTCAAACGTAAATCATAAAATGTCATCATTTGAAATTTTGAATTAACATCATCGCCAATTAAAGGTTTGTTCCGCATTTCATCAAAGTATTTAAAATCCCAAGAATGACCATATGCCTTCAAATATTTCCATCTTAACCAGTTGAAACTCTCAGAGTGACATAAAATGTGTTTTGCAGTCTCAATAATTGCTACTCCACATAATCGCCAGCAGCGATCAGAGCTTAATATTCCACATTTCGCCCCAACTACTTCCAGGGTATCTGTTTTATGAAACTTGAATTATAAGTAGCACCTTATCAAACTGCTGTCTGGGAAAGCTGACACATATTTACTGATGTCAGACCGGCCCAACCAGTATTGTATAAAATTACCACTGTTACTCATTGAGGCCAGATACACCATCTCTCTCTCATTACCTGCTGCATATATCACACTCTTCAATTGGCGTTTAATTCTACAAGTGGTTGGTTGAGTCATACTTCTGCATTCTCTTTGTGCAAGCTAGTGTAGCTGGATCTAAAATGGCTCAATACTAAGTGCCTATAGCAGTTCTCCATCCTGTTAAACACTTTCATCAGATCAACAATGGTAGTATCATTATCCAATCTAAACAGTTTACCGTAAAACATTGCCACCTTACATTCGAACATATCTCCTACTCACAGTATGTTACATTCTAATATTATAAATTCACACCAAGTGATTTAGGCATTCTAAGTAACATTTTCAGAAGCTGCTCTTCAAATCTATTCAATTCCTGAATACTTTGTTTTGCCCATATTTCCACTGCACCGTTTAGAAGACAGAGAATAACCTTGACAGAGTATAATAATAAAAAAAAGTGCTTACAGAGCGTCCCCCTTGTGTGTCAATAAAATGACTTAGTGCCATAGTAATGTTCACACATTTAGAGTTGGTCTCTAGCCATTGTTGCTTCCAACTCAGCTTCTGCTCTATCAGGACAGCCAAAGATTTATAATATTCAACCTTTTCAATCGACATACCAGCAATAGTCCATTTCACATGAGTAATATTTTGACTTTTAGTTTTACCAGTGAAAGGAATGATTTTGGTCTTTCCAATCTTAATCTTAAACCCATTTCCCAACCCAAACTGTTCCAGTGCCACTAGTTTCAATTGTAGTCCCTTGGGAGTGTAGCCAAGTAGCAACAGGTCATCTGCATAACCAAGCCACACAATTTTTAGCCGACCAAATTTGATGTCATTAGAGAACGTGGCATTCAACGCCTGTCCAAGTTCGCTAAATAAAGGTTAAACATGGTGGCCGCCAATATGCAATCCTATTTAACACCTCTACAAGTCGGTATCATGCCAGTGACCTTGCCCTCGCCATCTAGCCTGACTCTCACAGATGTAATGGAGTATAGCAGCCTGATAATATGGAGCAGCCCCTGTGGTATACCCCATTGCATGAGTTTGTTCCGTAAATTATTTCTTAAAATGTTATCAAAGGCGGCACTAAAGTCTATAAATTCTCCATAGACTGGAAGCTGCCGTGTGTGCTAAGCATATTCTATACCCCTCACTAAAATGCTGATATTATGAATAGTGGAGGATTTTTTCCGTAAACCAGATTGATTGGGAAGAAAGATGTGGTTTTGGAAAATCCATTGATTTAATTCAAACGTTCGCAATACCTTAGCCGGATATCTAGCATGGCTAGCGTGCAATAGTTACTTGGGTCTTTGCAGCTGTTTTATTTGTGGATTGGTAAAATAGAACTCTCTCTCCAAGTTGAAGGGACTTGTCCATATGTGCCTATCCATTGGAACAAGAGATGTAAGGCCTGTGCCCAATCAACTGGGGAAAGATTAAGTAAAGCGTTACAGGTACCATCTGGACCTACTGCTCTAGAAGTAGGCAGAGTCAGAATTAATCGGAAAAGATCAGCAACTGAGTACTGCCCTGTCCATTGGTCCACTGAATTCATACATGCTTCATCGATGACTGCTTGTGCTCCTAGTGTCTTACCTACGTGGATAACCCAATCATATTCCAACACACTATTGATTGGCAGAGCTTTTTTCCTTGTAACATTAATAACTTCCCAGATGCCTCGGTTGTTATTTATTCTAGCAAAGAAAGCCAATGAGAGCCATGCTTCTTTGGCCACATTTGCTCTATATGGAGGAAGCCATTTACGATAGGTGTGAATTCTAACAGTTGCATCTGGCAAGTCATTATTTTTTAAAGTGCTCTTTAGGTTTTCTTTTTTCCACTTGAATTGCGTTATCAAACTGAGGGGCTTGTTGATGAGCAATATTCATTGTTTCACTAACACTAGTATAGGGACGTTTCTGACTAGAAACTGCTTTAATTGTTGATAGCATATATTCGAAGGCTTATACTGCCTCGGGTTCAGCTTGGTCAGACAGATCCCCCATAATATGTATGAATTTAGGCAACAGTTGTTCAAGTATATCTTTACCTTTAGCTAGTTTATTGGGGTTCCATTTAATTCTATTACCACCGTTATTAATAAAGATGTTGCCATTCAGTTCATATTTACTTCGCTCTGCTTCTTTACTGAACAATACATATAGGGGAAAATGGTCGCTTTCTTCACATATCCCCACTGCCATGTCTACCACAAAGTCACTTGCACTTTCATTGGAAACAATATAATTGATTGATGTCATGCTTTTCCCACTTACACGCGTTGGCTCTCTTTCTGCATCGCCTTCGCAATTCCTGTTAAATATTTCCCGATGGGCCTCATCACGAGTTTGGCCTTAACCCTTAAATCCGGCGGTCGCGCTATTACTGCCGGATTTAAGGGTCTGCCAAATCAGGGCTTCGGCGGATTTCTCCCCAGCTCTGGGCTGGGGGGAAATCCACCGAAAATTTGCGTTATTATCGCCAGCGGGAAATCCGTCGGCGGTAAGAGCGTGAAAATTCCCCATTGAGCCCAATGGGGAATAGGGCATCCCTGAATGGGCTAAGTGGGGAATGGGGAATTCCATTACCGCCAAACTCGTGATCTGGCGCTAATAGCGCTGGGGGGTTAGGCGGTACCGCCCAACTCGTGATGAGGCCCGATCATGTCTCTGAAACAATTAAGACCACTCTTTCCCCTGTTTATTACTTGACATTTTAGGAAGAGAACCAGATGTATTGCTCTCTGCTTGCAAATTAATACTTTTGTCAATTAGGGCATTAAAGTCTCCTAGCAACATTATAGGTATCTTCATGTCACATTCCTTAAGAATGCGGTCAACTGTTTGGATATTCTCATTATTATATACACCATTGGGAGCGTTATAAATATTAACCACTAACATTTTACCAAACTTATTATGATTGCATTGTATCATGACAGCTAATACCATATCAGTGGACCACTCTGTGTCCTGGCCTACCCATGGGTGCCTAACTGACACCAATAGTCCACCCTTAGGTCGTCCCTTAGGACCTTGTAATGCTAGTCTTTGCACTATGCTACGGCTATCAATATCACATAGATCGCACATCCAAGTTTCTTGTAATGGCACTATAAAAAAAAAATAGCTGTATATTGGCTAATAGGCCGTCTTCAGATGTATAATGCAAGTACCCTCTGGTGTTCCATGACATAATAATGTCACTGTCATCGATGTTGCTTTTCATTTCAGAGTCTGGTTTAAATGCTAACTGCAACCATTGCCAATAGCAGGGGCGTTGCTAGGGGGGGCTAAGGGGGCTATAGCCCCTGATCTTTTGGTTGTAGCCCCGGATAGAATCTCAGGAGCTACAGCCAAAAGACTAGCTAGCCCCCGGTCCCAACAGTTCCGGCATCAGCTTAGCCCCGGGTCTTTTCCAGACCTAGCAACTCCCCTGGCCAATAGCCTTCAGAAAATTCCGTAATATCAACAGGATGTCGTTCCTCACAGGCATTCTTATTGTCCTCTCGCCTCTGTTTTCTCCCCAGTTGCTATATTGAGCAGCTTAGTTATATTGGTCATCTGACGGGGGACACTACTTTCTTCTAGTTTTGGAAGTTCATATTTAACCATATTCATAAGAACTTCTTCACACGAGAAGCCCAATTTCCTAAATTCATTCTGATATTGTAAAATTGTAAAAAATGTATTCTTTTTACAAAATGGAGCAAGCAGGAAAAACAGCGAATCATACATTTAGGATGAAGTAAACATCAAGCAGAATCTACATCCTATTTATTAACATATATTCACCGAGGGAGGTACAGTATGTTGTCTTTGTCTAGCAAGTTTACACTCTGTAGAGGTTCTTTTAATGCACATGACACACCAAATTCAAATTATCGACCTTGAAAAGGTCGAGGGCTGACGTTGCATAATGTTACGGCAGGTTTGCACATATCTATGAGGGGAGAACTAACTCACAGGACTATCTCTCCTTCTGGTGTGTAAAGCTGAACCTATTTTTCAAATCACTCTTTTATATGTAGTCTAGTTCAGTTGAATCTGAACACAATATATGGGAATGGGAAGCATACACATGCTGGCTGCTTTGATAAAGTGATAAAAGGGGCAAAAAAGAGCTTTCAGTTAAAATGTAGAACCATAAAGAAAGATGTCTGCCTCACGTGGGAAAGAAACATAATGTACAAAAGACAGGCTGCCACTAGGTACAAGAATTGGCTCAAAGCGCATAAGTCATCGACCAATAATGCTAATTGGTGGTATATGCTCAAACTGCTTGCTAGATGAGATGAAAACTCTCCATTCTCCATTCTACCCTCTGGGCCAACCCACATAGCTGGTCACACTTTGTATGCCCTCACACTGACCTCGCTCTCTCCCCCCATCAGTCACCCATCTCTCCTGGACAAACCACTCTCTCCTCTCATCCCATCTCTCATCCCATCTGGGTACCATTGGCCCCCTGACTTCCCCCCCAAAAGTTGCTCCAACTTCATTCACTAACACATGCCCGTTGAAACAAGTAACTGCTACTGCCTTTGCCTCCAACTTCAACCCTCTCTAACCCCACCATTGATTCTACCTCGGACCCTACCCTCAGCAACCTCCATCTTTCCATCACCAGCACTCTTGACATTCTTGCCCCAGTCATGAGGATCCGCCTGAAACCTGCCTTTAAGCGTGATAATTGATACGACACCGAAATTGCAGTCCTGAAACCAAAATGCATGGCAGCAGAAAGGAAGTGGCAGTCCGCTGGCTCATCCTCTGACAAACTGGCCTGCTACCTGCTCCAAAGGCATTACTGACTCGCCATCTGTGTAAAGAAAAGAGATGACATTCAGGCACGGGTCGCAGGCACATCCAATAACTCGACTGAACTTTTCAAAATCAATAGGGAACTAGTCAACCCCTCTGCAGCCTCCTCCTGCCCTTCTCCGTCCCAGGCCTTCTCCAATGCACTGGCCTCACATTTTGCAACCAAAACTCAGGGCATTCTGTCCACCTTCTCTGCTCTCCCTCACAACCCATCCCTCAAACCCCTCCAAACACCCTCTCCCCTCTGCTTCCTACATTTCCTCCTTCTCTCCTCTCACACCTGAGGAAGTTACCAGAGTTATCCGCTCCATGAAGGTCTCTACTAAACAGGTCTCGCCTGGCTCATCCAGGACCATCAAGGATAACATTGGCTCTCTTGCCCGTGCTCTTGCTGATTACTGCAATCACCCTTTTACCACTGGATATTTCCCCTCCCCCTCAAGTACTGCGTTGTGTGCCCACTCCTGAAAAAACCTTACTCTGACCCTACCTGCCCTGCCAGCTATAGCCCTATCTCCATCACCCCCTTCCTGAGGAAGCTTTTCAGAAGCTGGCCTTGCCCCAACTTAACTCTCACACTGAACATGCTGGTGGCCTCCATGACCATCAATCTGGATTCTGAGCATCTGTTGGATTCTTTGCCAAGAACTTTTGCCAGAACCGGTAGCAGACCCAGAAAGCAGTGCTGTATCCAGAGAGACCAGACCCAGACCAGACCGCTGTGCAGAACCGCTAGCAGACCCAGACCAGCAGTCCAGTCCAACCTGTTGACCAGATCTGTGAAGAGGCCCATTCCTTCCAAAATTAGGAGTGAGTATCCTGAGGCCTGTGCATAACCCATCTCTTAGTTTAAAATATTCTAATTCAAACCATTTTAACCTGTCCAGAACTGCATCATGGGAATCGTGTGTTCATTCTGTCATTTCAAAGCTGTAAAAGTGTCATTTTGTGATTCTGAAGTTTACTTTTTATTTTTATTTATTTATTTGGTTGATTTAATCAAATTAATGATTTTTACAAAACATAGTAGAAAACGAAACGAAGTGAAGAAAGGGAGAAAGTGAAAATGTAGAACAAGAAGCTGTATCATGAAAGAGAAGAAACAGAAAAGAAGAAGAAAATGGAAGAGGAGATCATTTCAATTCAGAAGAAGAATTGTGGTTATGACGATGATTTAAGTTTCATAAGGATAAGATAAACTTAAGAGTCTGTGTAGTGGCAATTGTCCAGGTATTTCTTTCTCCACTCATTAGGCGAGTCCACCACAGTTCCTCTTCCCTGGTATATGATGCTGAAAGATGTGTTAACAAGAATTTCTAGGCTATAGCCCTAGTTCCTGGGCAGTTTAGGAGCAAGTGACGTATAGTTTCTACGTTAGTGTCATTTTCACAAAAACAGCATGTGTTTGAATTACTCTGTCCTCTGCATTTTAAAATCTCATTAGTCGGCAGTAAATTTAAGCACGCTTTCAAAAACAAGGTTCTGGCAGCTTTGTTGGGGAACTTGCTCAAATAGTTCGGAACAATGTTCAATTTATTTGATAGGGTGGGAGATGGCTGACTGATTTTGCTTTCGTTGCATTGTTCACGTTTTGAATCCAGTCCAGCTCATTGATTTTCCTTTTTATTTTTGACGGGTTGCGGATGAGATCTTGCTCTGAAGAGTGAATTTCCAAAGGTTTCACTTTACGCGCCATTTCCCAAGATTTTAAAACAGAACAACGTGCTGTCAGAATTTCAGCACGTACGATGGCTAGCACATGTGAGCAATCTGGAAGCAGCATTTTCCTATAGAGCATCATGGATTTTATCTCTGTGGTCCCTTCCAATGAGAGGAACTAACTTCAGCCACAGATTGGCAGGCGTGTGGGGAAGGGCTTCCGCTGCATAGGTGAGTGATGGAACCACCTTCATCCTTTAATTTCGAGAAACTACCTCCACAAAATCGTCCGTATCTTTTGATCCGTACGTGCTAGGAATGAGATTTAACTTTCATTTTAAAGCTAAGATTCTAAGCTTTCCAGGAAGACTTTCTATTCCTTATATTCATTCCGTAATCGTGCTCGACGCACGCGACTAAATTGCCGGGAATTGAAAAATTAGCTCCTGTCAAAAATAGCCGTCTTTTGCTCGCAACTGCTGAAATCCGTTTTCCCTCTGATAATCATACCTGAATCATTGCCAGTGTGACTTGAACTAATCTTAAATAGCTATCACCTACCCTGATCCTCCTACAGGGAATTAAAATCATTTTTAGCATATCTTTCACTTCTTTGCATACCACATTTGAAAGTACTTTTGCCTGTGTTTAAAACCATCCCTGTTTCTCTAAGCTTGCTAGGGAGGAACTGAAATTCGTATTGTATTGTGATTGTATCCCTGAAAACAGTGTGCTTTACTTCCATCTCCTTATATTGCATAGGGGGGGAGTGAATTGCCACAAGGGGAAAAGTGAACATATAATCTCTTGTGAAACCCTATCTGTTTATTTCTGTACTGCATTTTTATTAATCATTGCATTTCCTTGAAATCATAAAAGTATTCTCAGCTACCTTATCCTCCCTATACTAACTCCTAAATAATTAAATCAGTGTTCTAGTGTAACATCATCCATTGTTGATCACTGTCATATGCCTAAGTGTGCTATCAAATATTAATTTATTCATAAAAGTGTGATATATATATATATATATATATATATATATATTGTTTACTTTCTCAATAAACCTTTTAAATTGCAAAACAAACCTACTTCTTGGCTCAGTGAGGTCAGGGGGATTCAAAGAGAGGGGCGTTATATAAGGGTTTATCATCCAGATTATAACTTGTCATAAAAATATATAAATAAGGGCTTCCCTTAGACGTCCCAGACGAGGCAAAGACTTAGTGGGATTGCTGAATTGAAGTCCCTTAACAGATTGGGGGCTCGAGCCGGGGATTCTGGATCAGAACTATCACTTGTGCAGCTTGATACAGTGTGCTAACTGATAGGATACATAAATCCTGTTGGATCACCACACTGTATTACACTGTAAAACACTCCTCAAAGGAACGCTCCAAGGAAACGGTCTGTTTTTCAAAATAAAATACTAACTTCTGTAAGTCAGGAAGGAAATCAATTTCCAGAATGACGACACTGATAGACATCAAAATAGCGAGATTACACCTCTTACATAAGTTATTTGTGAGAGGTGAGTGGGCTTACCTTGACCAGCCGGTGTGGTTGCAGGCAATCGCACCCCAGATCACTGAAACAGGGTCAGATATATGGAGAGATCAGGCTCCCTTACATATGGCCCTGAGTGAACTATATATGGCCCCTAAGGCCAAGGATGAGCACAACAAGATTGCCAGGGTAGCGGCATATTTATATTTATATATGGGAGCCATACAGGACAAATGTGCTGAAGGCCAAGATCTGGCGAATAGGCAACAGATGGCATTAGAGAAGGCCCAATCTGACCTGGTCTCCTCCGAGCAGAGGCTGCAGAGGAGCCAGAAGTCCGAAAATTATAGTAGGCAGTATATCATTAAAATAAAAGAGGACATGGATATACTGCAACAGGAAAAGACAGACCAGGATACCAGATTTCTGGCCTTGCAGAAGGAGTACCAAGAAGGTCTGGACTCCCTACTGCAAAGCGAGAAAAAGCTGGAGCAACAACTAGACTTCACAGGGCATGCACAGAGCAGGTAGCAACCCTGCAAAGTCCTCTAGATAGGGAGAAGGCAGAGAACAACCAACTGATTCTGAAAGACCTGGATACCCAGACAGAATTTGAAGAAGAGCACCAGAAAGCTGGGGCCCTTAAAAGGCAGAGGGACGACCGGGTGGCACAGATGCAGGCTCTTAGTCAGGAAAGGGACACCTTAGGCCAGGAAGTCTGCCAATTAAAAGAAAAAATTGAAGAAAATCACCTGGCCCTCCAGGGACTGGGTGACCTCCAAAAAGAGCATCAGAACTTGTTAGAGCACACCAGGAGGGTGGAAGATGCTCTAGCAAGAAAGGAGCAGGCCAGTGGGGATGGGACTCAGGAGGTAACCCTCCTGCAGCAAAGACTGGCCCAGTATTCCAGGACCAACCAGGAGGCACACAGAGAGAATGAGGCTCTCTGTCAGCACAATGATAGGCTCCAGCAACAGGTAGCAATGCAGGAGAGACTGATAGAGTCTAGTAAGGCCTTAACTGAGGAATTGAAAGCGCAGGCTCTTGCATTGCAACAGGGAGCAGGGGCTGACAGAGATGAAGTTCGCTGGGAAAGGGAAACACCTGAGCATAACCTCAGGAGCCCTACTACCAGAGGCCTTCATCTCTCCCAGTCCTTGGACTATGCCACCCCCATGTCCCATGGTGCACATGAGCCCAGGGCCACGGGGATGGCAGACTACTATCCAACCAGAAGTATGGGGCTCATAGGCCAGTACCTCCCAGGAATGGATGGGCGAACCCCAGGACAGTAGGCCCACTAAGGGCATGCTGAAAACCTCTGCCCAGTTAGGTCAGTGGGGGGGGGGGTACCCATCAAATCCTGGCAGGAGGGAGGAATCTGAAGACTCCTCTGAACGTCACAGGACACAGGAGACCAGGTCCCCACATTCTGCCAGCCATTCCCAGGCTTGCAGAATCCAGGAAAACCTGGAAGATCAGACGGGAACCTCTGGGAGCAGTGCCTCTGAGTCAGAGGATGAATGGACCAGGGTTACCTGAACCAAAAAGGCCAATAAGGCAAAAAGGGCCTTGCTTAAGGACCCCTTAAAACAGATTAAGGCAATAAGGAGTGTCATCACCCCTTATCACAAGAACGCCAAGTATTCTGTTTGGGAACACTTGGAGCTTTACGAGCAAATGATGGAGACTTTCCATTTGAAGGACAGCAGTAGCTGCATTCAGTATGTCAAATGGACATTCTCCCCAGAATTCTCCAGTTTCTTTGCGGGGCTGGAGGACCAAAACCATTCAAGATGGTCCACATATAGGGCGGCCATCTTGAAACATTTTTCTGTTCACAGAAATCCCCAAGAGGCTTGCAAGGCAGCCTACAATTTGCAATGTGGGGAGGATCAGGCCCCACAAGAATTTGTGCAGGATTTGAAGCGTGCCTTTGCGCAGACTACCAAAAGGGTGCGCACGGACAGTAAAGAGTTTGTAAATACGTTTTTCCATGCTTTACCCAAATACATAATGACCCAGCTCGTGAGAGATTTTCACGAGAAAAGATCTTTAGACTGGGTCATTGAGCAAGCCACTCGCATCTATGAGGTGCAGAAACCGGTGGAAAATAAAAATAACGCCCAGAAAAGCCCCAAATCAACCAGCACACCTGCTGCTGCCAAGGTGGCAGAGGTAAAGGTTGCCCCCATTTTAGATTTGGAGATGGGGGGGGCTTAATACCTGCATGCATCGAATAATTTAAAGCCCAGAAGGCCCTCGGGCCAGTCACAGACAGGGAGTCAAGGAGGTAGTCCCACAAATGGGGTCCCTCACTCCCATGATTATGTAAGTCCCTGCTACAAGGGAAACCAACCCATCCTGGGTTATGTGTGGACTCCTCCAGCCCAAGGGGTGGGATCCAGCCAAGCACCTGACCCAGGGAACTTCCCTCCTAACTTCCCACAGGAGGGCAGAAATTCCCCAAATCCTGGGCAGAACTTGTTCCCCAGGTATCCACCCAACTTCCAGCCCCAAAATCATCCATCCTTCTTTTCCCCACTTCCCTGAGCCCAGACCACCTAATCCGGGAGAGGGGAGGCCAAGGATGGAGGGGTACCCAAATCTTCCCAACCCGGGGTACTACCAGAGAAGGGATAGCTACCCTTCCCGGGATCAGCCCAGGGGAGAAAACAGAACCCCGTATCAGCCTGAGCGGGTTTCCCAACTTGAACGGCAGGTCCAAAATATGGCACAGGAGCTGGGTCGCGGGCTAAGGGCTCAGCAGAACCCTCAGATGGGCATGCCTTCCCCACTTGTAAACAGCCCCTGGAAACCCAGGAACCGGAAACAAAATCTCCTACCCCTGAAAGTCTGTCACCTAAGGAGCAGAGAGGAGGTAGGAGAAACAAAGGACCCAAACAGACCCATTTTGTGGAGGAGGTACAGGTCTTCCAATTTGAGGGAGAAGGATCCTCAGAGGATCCTTGGAAAATGATCTTCTCTTTCAGAGATGGGGGAACTCCTCCCAAGGAAAAATGGGTCCCAAGGGATTCCAACCCTGACTGGGTAGATGTGGGGATTGACCTGTCGCCGCCCATCATTCTATCCCAGAACCAACAATACCGAAAACCCCTGGTTAAAACCCATCCTGGTGACTGCCTCCAAAAAGGTGAGGGCGGCCCAGAACAGGAACCAGGGGAACCCAAAACTGCATCCATAGACTGTGTAGATGTGGGGATTGAGCTGTCGCCGCACATCATTCTATCCCAGAACCAACAATACCGAAAACCCCTGGTCTAAACCCATCCTGGTGACTGCCTCCAAAAAGGGGGGGGGGGGCGGCCCAGAACCTGAAACAGGGAAACCCAAAACCGCATCAATATCCAGTTGCCAACTTTTTCTTGCAGATTCCCATGACTCTCCACAGAATTCTGCCCAGATCTCTTCTCTCGCAATGTCCAAAACCAGAAAATTAGCCCATCAGTTGTCCAAAAATGTGCATTATCTGTGCCCCCTTGAGGAGAAGGAGGGAAGATACTATGCCCCCGTACACGTACAGGGGCAGGGTACAATTTTGGCACTGGTGGACACGGGATCCCAAGCTACCCTTCTGTCCAAAAGGGCCTTTGATGAACTAAATGCAGGAAGGGGGGAGAATTACCGAATTCCTCTCACCTCTCTTCCTGGACAACTTCAGAACTTTGACGGGAAGGAAATTCCCATCGAGGGGACTGCAGATTTGGACAACAAAATTGGGAGACACAAGGTGAAACACCCGTCATAGTAGCGACTCCAGAGGGCACCCCTTGTTTACTAGGGAATGACCTCCTGAGAAGGTTGTCACCCCTAATAGATTGCATAAACAAGGTCCTCTGGACCCAGACTAGCCGACCAATAAAATTAAAACAGAGTGTCAACCATGTTAGTTTAAACGGTACATGCCACATGGTTGAACAAAAATATGACCAAGTAGAATTTCACTTCCAGAACAACCAAATTCCACATGTGACAGTAATAGCAGTAGGACAGCAGACTGGTGATGGGGGGGTCCTCTCTATTTCTGAAAATCAACCTGCCTTCCAGTTTAAGGTGGTATTCCACACTGGAAGGAAACACTCTGAAATTCTTTACGTATCCACAATCAGACATTCCCACTCCGATAGTCCAGAAAGATGTGAAATCAGCTCAGAGCCTGGCTGATATTCAGCAAATTGGAGAGCAGTTGTTCATCCCTGTTCAGTTAAATGATGGGAAGGCCTCTGTTCTCGCCCGAGTGTGTGTGAACAACGGTAAGAGCTTCATCAGCAAAGCCATGTTCCGCCAACTCCCAAAAGATCCAGCCATTCCCACATTCAAACTGATAGACAAATGGGAAATGGATCTGGAAACACCCAATTCCAAACATCTCCTGCCAAGCAGGAGTATGCTCAAAATCTCCATTGGCAACAAGAGCATAGTCCATAATTGTTGGGTCGTGCGAGATGTCACTGCCGCCTTTTACTTAGGCAGTGACATTCTCAATCGCTTTGCCATTAGTTTGGACCTAATAAACTTCAAAGCTTGGTCCCGATTAGCGGATAATCCCATGGGCTTTTATGATCCAAAAAAAGCATTTAGGTCATCTCAATTGCTACCTTATGCAGTTGAAATTCAGATTAAAGAGGAAGTCCCCATCCCAGAAAGGACCCGACAATTCTCCCTGGAAGTGAAAGTTAAAAGAGGACAGAAATTGAAAAATCCTGATGCTTATATTCATCTAAATGCTTCTCTCCAAAAGCAAGGGTTGGGGGTAAACCCAACACCATTAGTCAACATAGAACATGACACCATTCCAATAGAGGTGGATAACAGCGACTTAAAGAGTAATACTCTAGCCGCGGGCACCATTATTGGAATGGCGGTTGATGACCGACATTTTTCCAATGATTTAGGAAATTAACTATTAGGACCAATCCCCAAGGACTGTTTTGACAGTGACGGTGATGACAACGCAACACCAGACATGATCTTTACCCGGCATGGGGGGAACTTCCTGGTGTACACTTCCTGCCCTTATGGTAAGGAAGATGTGACTTGTGACTTCAGGAGGGATGAGGTGATTTTCCAGGTCCATGAGGGCTGCCTTTCCCACCTGAAGCCTCCAGTCCAAATCAGCACTCTGACCAGGGACTTCTCCACCCAGCTGGAGGAGGACGCTGAGATAGCAAAACCAGAAGTCTTTCCAGGCTTCAGGCAGATGGTGGAAGAGAGAGTCAACCTAGCTGATGCCTGCGTGACTCTGGGACAGAAGCAAAAGTTGAAACAAGTTTTCTTGGATTTCCAAGATCTCTTTGCGGTAGACTCATATGACTGTGGTCGCACCGACATCCACACAACAACAATTCCCACGGACCCTGGCATGAAGCAATATTGTTTGCCTCTCGCATCCATGGAGTCCCTTACTGAAATAATTAAGAACCTTGAGTTCCGGGGGATAATCCGTCCAGTACACAGCACCTTCAATAATCCGGTGCTGGGAATATTGAAGCCAAACGGCCAGTGGAGACTCTGTGCCAACCTTAGGGAGCTCAACAAACGGGTCCATACTTCCCGATGGCCTCTGCCCTACATTGACCAAGGGCTGGCCCAGATTCAGGGGTCACAGGTATTCACTGCAATAGACCTGACCGATGGATGCTGGACCGTGCCTGTCAGTAGGGAGGACCAATACAAACTGGCTTTTAACTTTGGGGGCCAGCAGTACACATGGACCCGGACTCCCTTCGGATACCTCAACTCCGGCAATGAATTCAACATTTTCCTACACAAGGCCATGCCCGACCTGGGTGCGAGGGGTAACCTGGCTTATGTAGATGACGTCCTCATCAAAAGTTCAACTGTGGAGGAACACATAGCGGAAATCCGTTATGTTCTGACCCAGTTGAGGGCCGCCGGAGCAAAACTTTCCTTTCAGAAAGCAGAGTGGTGTTGAACTTGTGTTAAATTCTTGGGGCATGAGATTACTCCTCAGGGTCTCTGTCCCCAGGAAAAGAAAGTGGAAGCACTCCAGAAACTGAAAGACCCCACAACTCTGTGGGAACTAAGGAGCCTCCTTGGACTGACTAATTACAACAGAAAGTTCATTGAGGGCTATGCAGAGATCACCAGACCCCTGATTTATCTCTTGAAGGGAGGGTAAAGTGGGAATGGGGTCCAGAACAATCCGAGGCAGTAAGGCAGCTCAAAAGAATCCTCTCACAAGCACCCTGCCTAGCTTACCCTGTCAGAAACAAGGAGTTTTTCCTGGAGACAGGGTTCTCTAATACATGCTTGACGGCAGTATTATACCAAAAGCAATCTCCTATGCGAGCAAAACTTTATCCTCTGTGGAGGAAAAATTCAACGATTGTGAGAAGACACTCCTGGCAACGGTGTGGGCATTGAGGAATTATCGCCCGTTTATCCAGGGGGAACACATCATAGTGGAGACTCCACACCAGCCTCTGCAATATCTCCAAAGTGACCGAATCCGGGCCGGGAATGTGAGTAATTCCCGAATTACTTCCTGGATTCTGTCAATGCAAGGTTTTCCTGTGGAGGTCAGATATGGCCAAAACAAGAAGAGTCCCTGCGCGCAAGGTCTGGCTGACTTGCATGATTGTGCCAGAGAAAACTGTCTCGAGCACGAAAGTCTAAAAATCAAGGACAACATGGAGGCATACCCTAATTCCCCACACTAAGTCTTTGAAGAAGACAAGTGTGAGGGAATGCCCACTGTCTATGTGGATGGATGCTCTTACCATGTTGACAACAACGGGGAAAAAGAACTTGTGGCCGGCGTAGGGAATGCATGGGTGAATGAGTCCCCAGAACCCTCTGCTGGATACAAAATTGGTACCCAAAGTAGTCAGGTTGCAGAATTGATGGCTGTGTATTAAGCCATCCTCACTGCTGTCCAACATCAACTCCACGAACTGGTCATAATCACAGATTCAGATTATGTACGGAACGGGTTCATGGAGCACCTGGTTAATTGGAAAACCAGAGGCATGTTATGTGCTAATAACAAACCCTTGAAATATGGGAAGTTAATTCAAAACATTGATGATCTGGTCACCGTGAATGGGATGACCATCTACTGGAAAAAGATCAAGGGTCATTCCAAAGTAGAGGGACCAGACAAAACTGGAAATGACTTAGCTGATCAGCTGGCCAAAACCGGGGCCATCCAAGGGGATCTAATAGATATTGAGTCCCTGTTGGGGGAGATCCAGCTCACTGCTATCACTAGGTCCCAGACGAATGCTCACAATAATCTTTCAACTGCACAAATGAGTAAGGAGACCCCAGATGCTGATTTGATTACGGCTCAGAAAGGGGATCCAATAATTGGTAAGTTTTACCAACACATTGAGGACCCTGAGAACTTTCCCCTGACGGATACCGATTACATTGGGAAAGATGACCTTAGAGTGTTGATTAAATGTCCAAAAATGTTCCGAATCCAAGACGGTTTGTTGGTAAGGAAATCCCAAGCTGGCCATGATCAGTGGGTGGTCCCTACCTCATTCCGAAGCCTGATGTTAAGTCACACCCATGATGCGGCCACCGCCGGTCATAGGGGTTTCACAGAACACTTGTGATCTTAAGGGAGGTTGCATACTGGCCACACATGGGCTGGACCTCGACCAATACTTGAAGGGGTGTCTTGTGTGTGCACAATTTCAGCCAACATCACTCACACACCGTGTGCCTCTCCAAAAGAGGGGAATGACACTGCCATGGTCAGATTTGCAAGTCAACTTCATAGGCCCCGTGATTCGCTCCTCTAGGGGGAATAAGTACATGTTGACGGTGACATGCTTATCTACCAAATGGGTGGAATGTCTCCCGGTCCCAAACTGCAAGGCAGAAACAGCATCTGCCCTGATGATCAACCACATCTTTTCGCGTGTTGGTCTACCCCAAAGGATTGAGTCAGAAAGAGGTAGCCATTTTACCAGCGAAGTAATGACAAAGATGTGGGAGATAATGGGGTTAAAAGGAAGCTACACTTTGCTTACCGACCAGCCTCTTCTGGTGCAGTGGAGAGATACAACAGAACCATTGTAAGCATCTTAAAAAAGTTTGTGGCAGATTCTGGGCCAAGTTGGGATATCCGATTACCTCTTGTCCTAATGGCCATCAGATCTACCCCTTCATCTGCAACTAAAATGTCACCATTTGAGCTGATGACAGGACGCAAGATGGTGCTTCCCCAGCATTTGCTCTACAGGACCCAAAAGCAGACATTGATAAATGCCTCCACAACTCATGAGTATGTGGAGAATTTAAGGAAACACCTTCAACATGCTTTTGCCTATGCTCAGCGGAACCTAGAAAGATCAGCTGATAGCATGAAGACCCATTACGATTTGAAAACTACCAGGAAAGAATACAATATGGGAGACTGGGTCTATCTATACAATTTCCAAAGGAACTAGGCCAAACAGCGAAAAGTTTTGCCTACATGGAAGGGGCCTTTTGAAATTGTAGACAAGATCTCCCCAGTCGCTTACAAGATCCGCATCCCCAAAGGTAGTTTGGCAGAAGGGGAAGACAAGTGGGTCCATATAAATCAGTTAAAGTGTTGCCATCCCAGGCACATGCTGCAGCAACTGGAAGAGTCCTCTGCAATACCAGAGGGGGCCGCTCCAGAGTAATTCAGTTCCAACCCTAAAATATCCCACAATTAGTCTCTAAAATATTATGAGTCTTGAATGCAAATCTCTCCTGATTATATCTTGTTTTTTTTTTTTAAATGAGAATGCAAATGTCTCTTGATTTATAAAATGTATATGCCGCCCCACTATATCAATAGTGTGGGAGAAATGTCTACGAATAGGTATTGCTGCTTTGCTTTGTCATCCTAGTAGAGGGAACACCTGGAGACTGGCCAAGGAGGATGATCCGGGGACCGGGAGCAGAGATCCGAGGAACCCAGAGTACCGCCCAATACTCCCATCAGGACCGGCAAGGAGAACCGATCGATCCATCCTGATGGAGGAAAAGATGCTGAACTTTGTCATCTCCGGAGTCAGAAGATGATGATGCTAACATCCCAGTCTTGCAAAGTTCCATCGATGAAAGATCAGAATGGCCATCGTAAGAAGGGGGGCTTGTGGGATGTTTTCACCCACGCATCCGAGACCTACAACATCACTGTGCGTTGCTGGTAGCATAAAAAGCAATGCTGCCCACCAGAAAAAGCACAGTGAAAACCTGACAGATAAGCCACCAGCGCGAGTGTCTGGAATGTCCATGAAGAAACGAAAATGTAGGTGTCCGAAGAACACTATACCTGTCCGTACTGTTCACTAGCAAGTTGAAACTGTTCTAAGAACACACGCGGTGTCCTGAAATGTTCATCAATGGATGAAATGTGGGTGTCCTGACGACACTGTCTGTATTGTTCACTGGCAAGATGAAAGTGTTCTTAGAACATATTATGTGTCCTGGGATGTTCATAAATAAACAAAATGGGAGTGTCCTGAAGACACTATACCTGTCCGTATTGTTCGCTAGCAAGTTGAAACTGTTCTGAGAACACACGTGTGTCCTGAAATGTTCGTAAATAAACAAAATGGGGGTGTCCTGAGGACGCTATGCCTGTCCGTATTGTTCAGAGACAAGTTGAAACTGTTCTAAGAACGCAAGCTATCTTCTGAAATGTTCGTCAATGGACGAAATGTGGGTGTCCTGATGACGCTGTCCGTATTGTTCGTTGGCAAGATGAAAGTGTTTTTAGAACATATTATGTGTCCTGGGATGTTAGTAAATAAACAAAATGTGAGTGTCCTGAGGACACTATACCTGTCCGTATTGTTCGTTAGTAAGTTGAAACTGTTCTAAGAACACACGCGGTGTCCTGAAATGTTTGTAAATAAACGACAGGGGGTGTCGTGAGGACGCTATGCCTGTTCGTATTGTTCACAGGCAAGTTGAAACTGTTCTAAGAACACAAGCTGTCTCCTGAAAAGTTCGTCAATAGGCGAAATCGGGGTGTTCTGATGATGCTGTCCGTATTGTTCGTAAGCAAGTTGAAATTGTTCTTAGAACACAAACTGTGTCCTAAAATGTTCATAAAGAAACAAAATGGAAGTGTCCTGAGGACGCTCTGCCTGTCCATAATGTTCGCAGGCAAGTTGAAACTGTTCTAAGAACATATTATGTGTCCTATAATGTTCATAAATAAATGAAATAGGGCTGTCCTTAGAACACTATACCTCTCCGTAATGTTTGCATGCAAGTTGAGACTGTTCTAAGAACACACGCGGTGACCTGAAATGTTCGTAAATAAACAAAATGGGGGTGTCCTGAGGACGCTATGCCTGTCCGTATTGTTCACAACCAAGTTTAAACTGTTCTAAGAACACAGGTGGTGTCCTGAAATGTTCGTAAATAAACAAAATGGGGGTGTCCTGAAGACGCTATGTCTGTCCGTATTGTTCGCAAGCAAGTTGAAATTGTTCTAAGAACACAGGCGGTGTCCTGAAATGTTAATTAATAAACGAAATGTGGGTGTCCTTAGAACAGTATACCTCTCTGTAATGTTCATAGGCAGGTTAAAACTGTTCTAAGAACAAATCAAGTGTCCTGGGATGTTCGTAAATAAACAAAATGGGGGTGGCCTGAGGACGATATATCTGTCCGTATTGTTTGCATGCAAGTTCAAACTGTTCTAAGAACAAACGACTGTCAGTAACTGTTCGTTTGACATGTGACGCACTTTAATTACTTCAGGACCCAAACAGTGTCAGTAGAACACCAACGTGCATGCGCAAAACACTGTCAGTGCATTGTACATTTGGTGTCCTGCGGACAGCCGCTCCCTTTGCGGATATGTTCGCCAAGCGATCATGTGACTGCGCCCACGCTGATCGTGTGTTCTGATTGCGGACACTGTTCGTGTCCCCGAACAATTTAAAAGTACATTTTCAAGTAATCCACAATATTTTCCAATAAAAACTCACCATAGCATACGTCCCACATACTAATCCTGAGTTTCTACATACTTTTTGAAACTTTTTTAACCTCTTTTTTGTGTTCAATCTGTCCACGGGCAGCACGCATGTGCGCGAACCTCGTACAAGCACCCCTATAAAAGACCACGCCCTAGAGCTTATTCTCATTGTGTTTCTGGCTATACTACAGAGCACAGTGAATTTTACTGCCAACTGCAGATTTCCATCGAGAACCTGATGGCATCCATGGCTCCACTGCTGCCACCTGGTGCAGCATCTGCCTCAGCATGACCCCACCCCCTCCACCACCACCACCTGCCAAGGGCCTGAAGAGGGGAACAGAGTGAGGAGGCAGAGGAGGAAGAAGAGGATGACGAGGATGAGATAGTTCAACTCCCTACTACCCGCACTCGGCGTGAGTCTTGGGTGTGGAGGTTATTTACCATTTGTGGTAATGGCCCTAAGGGGCGTGCGAATGATGTCACCTGCAACGAGTGCAAAATGGTACTCAGTCACGGGAGGCCTGGTTTGTACAGCTTTGGGACCACTACCATGAAGCGACAACTAAAGTCATTCCACACTGGAGCTGTTCGCAAGGTTGTACCTTGCGTAGCGCGTAGCAGGTTGACTTCCTCTACTTCACCCTCTGTTTCTGATCCTGTCATCACAAGGAACACTCCTGTGGGACAGCGTATTCCTCAAGCTGCCTCTCAGGCCATACACAATGCTGATGACCCTTACCTTTCGAGGGTCACATTTGTGTGTATGTACTGCAACACAGTACTCTGCTGGGGGGAGAGAATTCAAAATGCTTTTGAGACTGTCGTCTCAGAGCACGAGAAGATCTGCTCACTACCCAAATAAAACCCACTCTACATCTTCCTCTCTCAGCTCGCCCTTTCTATCCCTGTGGTTGGTGTCCCCCCTTGCCTCCTTTCCCCTCCTCTCCTAGTGTGTCTTGTATAAATAACCAAAATATATATAAAACAACAAAAATAAAAAAAATAAGGCTCTTTTCAGAGCCGCCTTTCACTGTTAAAAAATAGAAGTGAAAATAAATGAAGCGGGCCCTGTGTATTTTTTAGAAGTCCGCGGACAGTCCGCGGACATCTAAAATTTTGGGGTGCTGCCCTATCATAACCATTGCAGTTTTTTCTGGGAGGACGTGGTGGCTCTGAAAAGAGCCTTTTGGTGGTGTTTGTGTTTGAAAAATTTGAAATACTCAACACCTACTACAAAATGGATGCTGTCATTCTAAAAAAAGTTGCAATGCATTTTGTACATTTCTCAGAAAAATCTGATTGCCAGCATAAGTAAGATGGACTACATCTCTGCGAAAAATATATGTACTACGAAACATAATATTTTCATTGTGAAAAGAGGACATGCCAAAATCTCTTAGAAAGGCACAAACAGCCTTATTGACATTGCACCTTGCTTTCTCCATTTGTGGTCCAAATGAAGAAGAACAAAGCCACATTTTTCTCTGCGCAATCGGTGAATAAATTACTTGAGAATTTGGAAACATGTCCATGACCTTCCCAAGTCCTTCTTTCATTGCAAATTGCAAAGAAATTCCAGACACATGTCCTAAACTGTTGCCTCCACAATGAATTATAATTATCTCTGGATGTTGCCCTCTCTCCAAAGTAGCACAGAGAGGTAGCAAGTCCAACCACTTCATTCCACGTACTCCATGCCAGTGTACTTCCACATGTGGGAATCCAAGATCTACAGCTACTCCACAGCTTTCTGCATGCACCTTCAACCAATGTATCCACGAGTCTCCCAAAATCCAAACAATCTGTTTTCTGAAACACACAGCCATAGCTATCTGTTCTTCTCTCAGCAAAAAGAGTATCTGAGAAACTCTCTCCTGGCACAACACACCCAATAAACTTTCCTGACCAATCCCTTACTCTGCTCATTCTCATTTGCATGGCTCCCCAACTCAAAATCCCCGGATGCAACACCCGATGTCCGCGGACTACTGCCATGTCCGCGGACATATAGTAACATGGACAGCCCTTCTACCATTTCCACTTCACTCTCTGTGCCATTCCCTCATTGGATGTAGCTAAGAAGTCACATGACCATCCACCAATCACACACAAGACCTCTACATCTAACTGCATCATTATAGATCAGCACTGCAAATTTACTGTTAATCTCTCTGAGTACAAGTGTCATTTCATTGGAAAGCACCTTCTACAAGAAATACTGTACAAGTCTGCAAGATTTATACTTGCAGCTCCATACATATCCATATGCATGAACACAAACTACAGGTATGCATATTTTCTGTAAAGTACATGTACAATCCTTCTAGGTTCATATAAACAGATTAACTGGCTTTTAGCACAAACATATTCAAAGTATGTTGTACTAACATATTTTAAATAAAATATATAGAGTGCATATAGTCAAACAAAATTACATGCACACACTATGTTGAAATCTCAAACAACAACACTTGTACAATAACATAAACATGTATTTATTCATTTATTTACTTACTTATATTTATATAGCGCAAGCAGCCCATGACATTGAGGCACTGTTACTTGCAAGAGCTTAGTTACAGGAATAGTGGTATTCAGTGGTACATTATGAAGTCCACAAGGCATAGTAAAGATATTTTGTTTGCTACATTTAGTCATTACAATACAGTTTATTCATTAAGAACACATGATATGTATTCAACTGGTGCGACGTATTTTATGTGAATAAGATTGTTTTCATGGTTTTGAGGAAGGCGCTGAGGATGTCAATTAAAAAAATCACTGTCGAAATTAAAAACAGTGCTATATACAAACAACATTATTAATTTGTTTCTTTTACAATTGCAGTGAAGACCATTCTCCTGAAAACAAGCAGCCGAATTTGAAGTACAAAGAACAACTAAGAAGAAACCGGCTCATTTTAGAAAAAAAGTAAGTTGAATACCACTGTAATATTTGTATTATTGCTCAAACACACTGTAAGGCTAATTCCTGCTATTTCTGTGCCTAAAAATAGAGATTGTGCACCATTCTGTCCAAAAATCCCCATTTCTTAAACAGCAATTTACAGCCAGAATGGCCCACAAATTCCTATTTTTCGACACACAAATGACCCAACTCAGCCGCTAGAATTTGGATATTATAGAACAAACAACTGTTTTAATTGTATAGCATTAGATTTACTATTTGTACTTCTCCACACCACTAGCTTACTTTTTTCTGTCATATGAACCCCAGTTTAGTAGCATATAAATTCAAGAATACCCATCCCTACTAGTTGTAGTTGCCCAATGCACAATCACACACCATTACATACATCTTTATCATCTTACTCAACCACTCATGCACACAGCACACATACATTGCAGAACACCCCAACCAGCCCTTCTTTTTTTTTTCAACAGACCCTAAAGAATGCCTACCAAAAATCAATTCCGTAGAAAGCAATGCAGAAGTAGAGCAAATGAAAATAAAAGTGTCCAACATAAGCATCCATCTCTAGCAGAATTTGTAAAAAAAGTTCAAACAAAACAGCTAATACAGTCATTTAGTGAAACAAAAGAAGTTTCAAGTACAGAAACTTTGCTTCCTCTATCAAAATGTAAAACAAACCACAAAACAATTAACAAAAAATCAGCTTTCACTACAGATAATACTGCTTCTATAAATCTTGATATAGTGCAAAGTAAGCATACCAAAAAAAGTATTTTAGCCAAAATGTTCCGTCACAGAGTCCTTCAAAATCTTATAAAAACAGGAGAGAAATCAGGTTCAAAGCTTAAAACCTATCGTAGGAAATTCATCTTAGAAGCATTGATGGACAGTGCAATTCTTCTCAAAAGAAAGTTATTTATTTTAGTGTTAAACAAAATGAAACCACTAACAAAACTAATGACTAAATTACAAAAAATACTTCTCAATAAACGAAATGTCAACAGAAAGAACTTCTTAAATATCTGCAGGGGTGAATGGAGTCACACTACAAGCACAGAACCGTACTTTAAGGAAGAAGCATACAAACAAAAGCAAACAAATACAATTGCCATACATAGCAGTGGTTGAGGTTATGAAAATGTTAATAATAACATAATGGAACAAGAAATACTGCTTACAAAAATATGCCCTGAAAACTTAGAATTACCTCTCCATTCAACTGAATCAGAACGTCTAGTATACAAATGGCTATGCACGTCAATGTGTAACATTCCCCAAAAAGATGTCAAGTCTTTACGCCAATTCCTCAATCAATATGTGAAAGGCAAAGACAAAATCAAAATTAAACTACTGCAAAATATGGATACCTGTCCAGTGCGCAAGTTCACAGGACTACAAGGACATTCATTGGCTTGCATTACAGGACCTACTTGTAAAACCACCTTCCATGATATCAAAAGGATATGAACACATCATTCAACTATAAGAAATCTAGTCTATAAACTGTACTATGCTAAAAGTCCTGCTTTAGGACTAGCCAATTTAAATAACATTCTTCTACATGGTACAGCAAAAGACCTACTTGAAGAAATCGACTATATCCAGAAAAAATATTTTGGAAGTGAAAGCCACTTACAGAATGAAATAGCTTTAAAGCAAATTAGCAACAATGATATGCATGGCAACCTTTTACTACAGACATACAAAAAAGAAATACTAAAATTTAAAAGTACATCAGCTGAAGTACCAAAACATGTGTGTGTATGTTTCCGCAGAACTTTTTATAAAAGTAACACAAACACAATAGACCTATCATACAAAATAGAAGACAATGAAGATTCTAAATGGTTTGAATTAGCTCTTTACCTTATAGCAAAAAACAAATACGAAATAACTAACCCCTTAATACTTTGCAGTTACTGCACTACAAAACTTGACAACAACCAAACTCCTTCACGTGCTATCACAAATAATTTGGAATTATATCCACTACCAAAACCCCTACAACAACTTAATTTATATGAGAGCATCATAATTCAACCAGTGCACCCATGTCAAGCAATAATATGCCTTCAACCAAAAACAGCAAAATTACCTCCCTCTGAATTAGTGAAAGGTATTCATGGAAAAGTAGTATATTTACCATTAGATCTAAAAGAAAATGTGCACACTCTAGGAGTGCAACGTCCAATGGAGCAATCTTTCATTATCTTAGTAAATGGAGTATCTACAAAAGACAAAAAAATATGGCAACAGCTGGTAGATTTACATAAAGTTAGACAAGCCTTGCAATATCTAAAAGAGAATAATGAATACTACAAAGAAATAAATATTGAAGAAAACTTGAAGGATACACCTGAAATAATTCAAGAGACACAAGAAGCTGGTCAATTTGAGCTCCTAGATCCTGCTACAATATCAAATACTTTAGACCATTATACAATTCATCCATTGCACTCTAATGACACCATAGAAGATGCACTAGAAACGTACCAAATGCGTCAAACAAAAGGATCACCAATCAGCATATGGGAAAAAAGTATACAAGCACGTGCTTTTCCTCTACTCTTTCCTACTGGCAAAGGAGGAAGGTACGATGATAGACCTATTCAAATATCAGCATCAGAATACCGCTCATTACGGATGTATTCTGAAGATCCCAGATTTAGACAAAATGTGGAATATATATTCCACCTACTCTTTGAAAGTGAACTAGCAACTTTATGTTACGGAGTTGCACACACATTAAAATCAGGATCCCACTTTCAAAATATGTCAGCTACACAATTATAACAAAAAGTGCAACAAAAAGATGAGGTTTTACAATCAAATATTACAAATCTATTAGCAAATATGCGTGGTACTAAAGAGTACTGGTTTTCGACATCATGGAAATGTATGTTGTATTATCAGAAACCTTGGACCACCCACTTGGTTTGTTACATTAAGTTGTGCAGAATATGCATGGGAAGATTTATATGATTTCCTACGTATATCAAACAAAAACAAAAAAAACATAGATATACTAACACCTGGAGAACTTTGTTCTCTGGATCCTGTTAATGTTTCAAGATATTTTCACCATCGCTTCATTGCTATGCTACACTTTATTTGTAATAAAACTGTTCCTCCCCTTGGAGAAGTGTAACACTTCTTTTGGAGAAAAGAATACCAAACCAGAGGAGCACCACACATCCACGTGCTTTTATGGATTAAAGATGCTCCTAAATTTGGTCAAGACAGTGATGGCACTGTGTCAATTGTGAAATTCCATCAGAAGCCACAAATAGTGATTTTCATGCACACATTTTACAATTTCAAAGACATAAATGTGGAAAATATTGTCATCGCAAATACAAAAACAAAGGGAAATACTACACCAAATGCCGCTTTGGTTTCCCTAGATGGTTACAAATACAGGTCAAGAGAACAACCTCATGTCTTCAGTTAGACATAATGTTAAAGGTAAATCACCTAAAAATACATATTACATAAAAAGAACAGAAGAAGAAAAATATATCAATGATTACAATGCAATCATTGCCCACTTATGGAATGCAAACATAGATATGCAGTACATTGCAGACAATTCCACTGCAGTTGCACGATATGTTACAGCATACTTAACCAAAGCAGAAAAAACAGAGCTCCGAGACCTCTGGAATGACCTGTCATCAGATAAAACAGTGTCTCAGAAATTATACAGCTTGGGCATAAAAATGCTCTCCCCTAGAAAATGTGGATCCTATGAAGCAGCTGATCGTTTAGCTCGTACTGCATTGTATGGTAAATCTGAAAATATAGTATGGCTAAGTCTTGGTCCTGCTAAATCTAGAAAAAGAGTTCTAAAATCATACGAAGATATAGAAACAATAGCCAAACATGATCCCAACAGCCAAGACATTTTAAAAAACAATTTAATGGACACATACTACCCAAACAGAAGTAATACTTTGGAAACCATGTGTCTATACCACATAGCCCAAAACTTCACATACAAAAATAATATAAAACCTGATGAAAAAAAGGTAAATACAGAGTGACAAACTGTGAAGGCAGCTTAGTAAAACACACCAAACCAAATTTAATTAATCATATCAAATTGTCATTAAATACTCCTCAACATAAAGAAGTATATTACATGTCCCTGATACAACTCTTTAAACCATGGAGAAAAGAAGAAGAAATACTAGATAACTATGACTCATATGAAGACGCTTTCAAAGCAAATGAAAGCACTGTAACTGATGTAAACTTTACATAGTACAAAACAATGTTGCACAATGAACAGCATCACGAAGAAGAACTCCAGGCCCAACTAGATAAGGACACTCCTGACAGTAGTCAACCTTCTGTAACAGGAAGTCAAGAACCACTGGGAGAACCACTAATAACAAATGAGGCAGAATTCGCTATGACAGAAGTAGAAATCACAGTATGAAGATAAAGAAGACTTAACTATACTACAATCAAAACTAAACAATGAGCAATGTAGCATTTTTCAAGAAGTAACAAAAGAAATTGCACATGGTGTACAATATGAAAACAAAGAATGCACCTGCAAAAATTACAAACCTATACTATTCTACGTCAGTGGTGAAGCTGGTACTGGCAAAACATTCCTAATCAAAATCATCAGTAAATTCCTTCAACAATTGACAAACAACAAACTGTCAGCTGTTGTCACTGCCCCCACATGTTTAGCTGCCTACAACATAGGCGGTGTCACTTTACACCGATTACTACTCCTGCCAGTAGAACACCAAAACAAATTAGACTATTACAAACTTTCTACAGAAGCTGCAATGGAACTATGCAGAGTATTAAAACAAATGAAAATGCCACTAATAGATGAAGTGAGCATGGTGTCCAACCTAATGTTGGCTTTGTTTCACCTCAGATTACAAGAAGTACTCAAAACAAACTACGAAGAGCTCTTTGGCGGAAAACACATTATTATTTTCAGAGATCTTCTTCAATTGCCACCAGTAAAAGGTGAGCCTATTTTTAAAACATTAGGACACAAACTCTGCCGTAAAACTGTTGGCAGCATTGGAAATGTCAACTTTTGGCAACATTTCCAATACAGAGAATTAACAGAAAACATATGGCAATCTGCAGATCTCACTTATGCCAACATCTTAAAAAGTATTAGAGTTGGTATACTATCTTAAGAGGCACAAGCAATATTGAAAACCATCACACATTCATGCACTTTATGGCGATAATGCATGTGCAGATTTAACAAGGGGGGTCCTGGGAGTCTCTCTGCCAGACATTAGTCCTGGTTACGAGAGACTTACCCAGAGTCTTTAGCTCACTATCCTTTCACAGAGAAGAAATATCCCAAACATATCAGTCTTTGTCCTGCCCTGGGGCAGTCCAGCACCGAAATGCGAGGCAATTCTCCTCTGAACAAGAGTACCAACACAACCCCCAGACACGTGTTTCGGTCTGGTTGGACCTCATCAGTAGGGTGGATCTGTGCCTCTCTAAGAATAGTGAGCAAGGGGTCCACGTCTGGATTCCCCTAGTAACTTAGGGTGAGACCCAAAGTTACTTAAATATGCAGATTTAACAAGGGGGGTCCTGGGAGTCTCTCTGCCAGACATTAGTCCTGGTTACGAGAGACTTACCCAGAGTCTTTAGCTCACTATCTTTTCACAGAGAAGAAATATCCCAAACATATCAGTCTTTGTCCTGCCCTGGGGCAGTCCAGCACCGAAATGCGAGGCAATTCTCCTCTGAACAAGAGTACCAACAGAAACCCCAGACACGTGTTTCGGTCTGGTTGGACCTCATCAGTAGGGTGGATCTGTGCCTCTCTAAGAATAGTGAGCAAGGGGTCCACGTCTGGATTCCCCTAGTAACTTAGGGTGAGACCCAAAGTTACTTAAATATGCAGATTTAACAAGGGGGGTCCTGGGAGTCTCTCTGCCAGACATTAGTCCTGGTTACGAGAGACTTACCCAGAGTCTTTAGCTCACTATCTTTTCACAGAGAAGAAATATCCCAAACATATCAGTCTTTGTCCTGCCCTGGGGCAGTCCAGCACCGAAATGCGAGGCAATTCTCCTCTGAACAAGAGTACCAACAGAAACCCCAGACACGTGTTTCGGTCTGGTTGGACCTCATCAGTAGGGTGGATCTGTGCCTCTCTAAGAATAGTGAGCAAGGGGTCCACGTCTGGATTCCCCTAGTAACTTAGGGTGAGACCCAAAGTTACTTAAATATGCAGATTTAACAAGGGGGGTCCTGGGAGTCTCTCTGCCAGACATTAGTCCTGGTTACGAGAGACTTACCCAGAGTCTTTAGCTCACTATCTTTTCACAGAGAAGAAATATCCCAAACATATCAGTCTTTGTCCTGCCCTGGGGCAGTCCAGCACCGAAATGCGAGGCAATTCTCCTCTGAACAAGAGTACCAACAGAAACCCCAGACACGTGTTTCGGTCTGGTTGGACCTCATCAGTAGGGTGGATCTGTGCCTCTCTAAGAATAGTGAGCAAGGGGTCCACGTCTGGATTCCCCTAGTAACTTAGGGTGATACCCAAAGTTACTTAAATATGCAGATTTAACAAGGGGGGTCCTGGGAGTCTCTCTGCCAGACATTAGTCCTGGTTACGAGAGACTTACCCAGAGTCTTTAGCTCACTATCTTTTCACAGAGAAGAAATATCCCAAACATATCAGTCTTTGTCCTGCCCTGGGGCAGTCCAGCACCGAAATGCGAGGCAATTCTCCTCTGAACAAGAGTACCAACAGAAACCCCAGACACGTGTTTCGGTCTGGTTGGACCTCATCAGTAGGGTGGATCTGTGCCTCTCTAAGAATAGTGAGCAAGGGGTCCACGTCTGGATTCCCCTAGTAACTTAGGGTGAGACCCAAAGTTACTTAAATATGCAGATTTAACAAGGGGGGTCCTGGGAGTCTCTCTGCCAGACATTAGTCCTGGTTACGACAGACTTACCCAGAGTCTTTAGCTCACTATCTTTTCACAGAGAAGAAATATCCCAAACATATCAGTCTTTGTCCTGCCCTGGGGCAGTCCAGCACCGAAATGCGAGGCAATTCCCCTCTGAACAAGAGTACCAACAGAAACCCCAGACACGTGTTTCGGTCTGGTTGGACCTCATCAGTAGGGTGGATCTGTGCCTCTCTAAGAATAGTGAGCAAGGGGTCCACGTCTGGATTCCCCTAGTAACTTAGGGTGAGACCCAAAGTTACTTAAATATGCAGATTTAACAAGGGGGGTCCTGGGAGTCTCTCTGCCAGACATTAGTCCTGGTTTAATCTGCATATTTAAGTAACTTTGGGTCTCACCCTAAGTTACTAGGGGAATCCAGACGTGGACCCCTTGCTCACTATTCTTAGAGAGGCACAGATCCACCCTACTGATGAGGTCCAACCAGACCGAAACACGTGTCTGGGGTTTCTGTTGGTACTCTTGTTCAGAGGAGAATTGCCTAGCATTTCGGTGCTGGACTGCCCCAGGGCAGGACAAAGACTGATATGTCTGGGATATTTCTTCTTTGTTAAAGATAGTGAGCTAAAGACTCTGGGTAAGTCTCTCGAAACCAGGACTAATGTCTGGCAGAGGGACTCCCAGGACCCCCCTTGTTAATCTGCATATTTAAGTAACTTTGGGTCTCACCCTAAGTTACTAGGGGAATCCAGACGTGGACCCCTTGCTCACTATTCTTAGAGAGGCACAGATCCACCCTACTGATGAGGTTCAACCAGACCGAAACACGTGTCTGGGGTTTCTGTTGGTACTCTTGTTCAGAGGAGAATTGCCTAGCATTTCGGTGCTGGACTGCCCCAGGGCAGGACAAAGACTGATATGTCTGGGATATTTCTTCTTTGTTAAAGATAGTGAGCTAAAGACTCTGGGTAAGTCTCTCGAAACCAGGACTAATGTCTGGCAGAGGGACTCCCAGGACCCCCCTTGTTAATCTGCATATTTAAGTAACTTTGGGTCTCACCCTAAGTTACTAGGGGAATCCAGACGTGGACCCCTTGCTCACTATTCTTAGAGAGGCACAGATCCACCCTACTGATGAGGTTCAACCAGACCGAAACACGTGTCTGGGGTTTCTGTTGGTACTCTTGTTCAGAGGAGAATTGCCTAGCATTTCGGTGCTGGACTGCCCCAGGGCAGGACAAAGACTGATATGTCTGGGATATTTCTTCTTTGTTAAAGATAGTGAGCTAAAGACTCTGGCTAAGTCTCTCGAAACCAGGACTAATGTCTGGCAGAGGGACTCCCAGGACCCCCCTTGTTAATCTGATAATGCATGTGCTACAGATGTTATGGAACAATTAGCCCACAACAATGTCAATTGTGTGGCCTTAATGCCAACTCTTGCAAGCTGTTCCAAATTCAATGAAATAATGCTAAATAAAGAAATGCAACCAATAATGGAAATTAGTGCCACAGACAAACTAGATGTACATGGTATGACACTACCCATGTGTGGGCAAGCCACAACAAAACTAAACAGTTCAGAAAATTCAATCTCCAACACAGCTGGGTTGGAAAAGATATTAAAATTATCCTTAAATTGCAGAGTAATGCTTAAACGTAACTTTAACGTGGACCAAGGCTAGTTAAAGGAGCACTGGGTACAGTTGTTGGCTTTCAAACATACCCACGTGACAACAAAATTCAGTTTGTCAATATTCTCTTTGACAAACTTTCAGAAGTAAAAAGGATAGAATGCTCAACAGCTCGATTCCTTCTCTTCAAAGACATGTATGTACGCAGAGAACAATTTTCTCTAACTCTTGCATACGCAGTCACCATTCATAAATCACAAGGTCTTACCCGAGATAAAGCAATGATAGACATTGGTAACACAGTCTTTAAAGAAGACACGAGCTACGTAGCACTATCACGCTTACGTACACTTGACGGTCTATTTCTAATCAACTTTGATGCAAGTAAAATAAACGCTGATATTCCTTGCATTTTAGACTACAATAGACTTCGTTCACTATATACCCCCCATCTAAACACATATTCTGTTCCACAAAAAGTAAAACGTTGTAAAATAAAACTAAATCAAACAGAAATGCAACAGGATGTCACTGAAAATTCTCCAAAGAGATTAAAAGAAACTAAAACTTCATCAAGTACCACAAGCATAAAAGAACCAATTAGGGAAAGTAAACCAGGTACTTCATCAAAGAAAGAAGACAAACTAAAAAAAATCACTCAGATACAGAACTACGTGGTCCATTTAAACTCTCAAATATAGTTGATGTAAGTTGCTACGCAAATGTAGCAATGAATATTCTATTTCAATTACCATCAATTGTTGACAACATTTTCTTACACAGTACAGACTAATTGTGTTTGCAAATGTTAGTACTTCATAGAAATGCAACAAACAATCCTGACAACACGTATAGTGTTTATGGAATAAGATAACAATTGGACTACTGTGCTGGAATGGTGAAATTCACTATAAACTCACAGGAAGATCCACAAGAATTTTTAATGTACTTACTACAAGTACTGGAAAACAAAAGCATACCTATACATGAAATCTTGTAGATTTCATACATGTGAAAACATACATCCACTCTCTGCAACAATGTGACACAAGAACAAATCCCCAATGAACGCTTTGTATATATATCAATACCTAATTGTGAATCCATTCCATTTCAGCAACTTGTACAAAATGCAAACCATGGTAGATTATGTTCTACCTGCAATTCGGATAATCGCTCCACCTTACTAATACAAACACATAGTAAATACGTAATACTAATGCTTCTACATTACAATGCAGAGGTACCAAAAACAACTGCAAGCTGGCTGGATTCACACATGGTCAAATATCGCTTGGTAAGAAAACCTTCACAACAATAGGTATAATCTACCACACAGGAGCCACAAGCAATTCAGGTCACTACACTGCATATATAAAAAAGAAATGTGGATGGTTTGAAAGTAATGATAGTACCATTACTCTAAAGCAGAGATTACCTGCAAATCTTACAAACGCTTATTTAATGTTCTTAAAACCAAAATGTATTAACTAAACTGTACTTAAACCTTAACTAAACTTGTAGTAAAAAATATAAATATTCCAACAGGTATCTAACTGCCCGAAGATTCTACAACAACTAATCAGATAAATGAATACCACTAAATTATATAAAAAAATAGACAGTTAGAATACGCCAACTGCTATCTAACTGTTGAAAAATTGTAAAATATCAAAACTGATAAATCAATACCACTAAATTATATAAAGAAATAGACAGAATACGCCAACTGGTATCTAACTACTCCAAAATTTTACAATATTCAAACAGATAAATCAATAGCACTAAATTACATCAAAAATTAGACAGTTAGAATACACCAACTGATATCTAACTGCTCCAAAATTTTACAATATCCAAACAGATAAATCAATACCATTAAATTACATCAAAAATTAAACAGTTAGAATAGGCCAACTGCTCCATAATTTTACAATATGCAAACAACTGAAAACAAACAAACAAATAGACTGTAGCATAACAAAAAATGTTTTTTTTTAATCCAACATGGATTTTTTTTTCTCCCACAGACCCAATGATTTTAGCAACAAACACAGAAATTGAGCAAATTGCACAGTACACTGGTTTGTAATCTACTAAATATGAGGGTAAAAAAAAAATAATGTTGATTATTCAATGTTATAAGTCGTTACAAAATACTAATACTAACATGATCTTTTCTTTTATCACAGAAATGAACAAGAAATACATGTACTCCAGTTACTAAACCAAGCAGTAAGTATATTATAATAAGTACAACCATCGCAACATATCACACCCATAGTGGCTTTTAACTTTGTTCCTTATAAATGTGTTATAAATGTGTTGGATCCCAAACTTATAAGCCACTATGATTGTGATATGCTGTGGTGTTTGTGGCCAGGGCATAGAGTCTTGGGTGCATAGCCATATGGCCATGCTCCCAAGACTCTATGCCCTGGCCACAACCACCGCAGCATATCACACCCATAGAGTCAAACATTTTAACTATGCCTTATGGGAACTTTTAATGTCCGCTGACATGATGAGTGTTCTTAGAACACTTTCAACTTGCCAGCGAACAATACGGACAGCGTCCTCAGGACACCCCCATTTTGTTTATAGATGAACATCCCAGAACACATGATATATTCTTAGAACAGTTTCAACTTACCTGCAAACAAAACGGACAGGCATACCGTCCTCAAGACACCCCCATTTTGTTTATTGACGAACATCCACCGTCCTCAGGACACCCCCATTTTGTTTATTGACGAACATCCCAGAACACATGATATATTCTTAGAACAGTTTCAACTTGCCTGCAAACAAAACGGACAGGCATACCGTTCTCAGGACACCCCCATTTTATTTATTTACGTATATTTCAGGACACGGCGTTCTCAGGACACACCCATTTTATTTATTTGCGAACATTTCAGAACACCACGAGTGTTCTTAGAACACTTTCAACTTGCCAGCGAACAATACGGACAGCATCCTCAGGACACCCCCATCTTGTTTATTTACGGACATTTCAGGACACCGTGAGTGTTCTTAGAACAGTTTCAGCTTGCTTGCGAACAACACAGACACATATTGCTTCCTCAGAACACCCCCATTTAGTTTATTTAGAACATTTCAGAACAGCCGTGTTGTCCGCAGACAAATCAAACTCAACCAGAGGGTCTACCACATAAATAAATACAACATTTAACCAATCTCATACTCTCCCACCCTCCCCAAACACTCTTACACACCAACACACTCTACTAAAAACAATTTTTCAACCAAGTTTCACTACGCTGTCCGCGGACGTCCGCGAATCCAAGATAGCGGGCGCTACCGAAAATCTGATGCGCTCCACGCATCTTCAGGACACCCCTATTTTGTTAATTACCGAACATCCACCGTCCTCAGGACACCTCCATTTTGTTTATTGACGAACATCCCAGAACACATAATATATTCTTAGAACAGTTTCAACTAGCCAGCGAACAAAACGGACAGGCATACCGTCCTCAAGACACCCCCATTTTGTTTATTGACGAACATCCACCGTCCTCAGGACACCCCCATTTTGTTTATTGACGAACATCCCAGAACACATGATATATTCTTAGAACAGTTTCAACTTGCCTGCAAACAAAACGGACAGGCATACCGTTCTCAGGACACCCCCATTTTATTTATTTACGTATATTTCAGGACACGGCGTTCTCAGGACACACCCATTTTATTTATTTGCGAACATTTCAGAACACCACGAGTGTTCTTAGAACACTTTCAACTTGCCAACGAACAATACGGACAGCATCCTCAGGACACCCCCATCTTGTTTATTTACGGACATTTCAGGACACCGTGAGTGTTCTTAGAACAGTTTCAGCTTGCTTGCGAACAACACAGACACATATTGCTTCCTCAGAACACCCCCATTTAGTTTATTTAGAACATTTCAGAACAGCCGTGTTGTCCGCAGACAAATCAAACACAACCAGAGGGTCTACCACATAAATAAATACAACATTTAACCAATCTCATACTCTCCCACCCTCCCCAAACACTCTTACACACCAACACACTCTACTAAAAACAATTTTTCAACCAAGTTTCACTACGCTGTCCCCGGACGTCCGCGAATCCAAGATAGCGGGCGCTACCGAAAATCTGATGTGCTCCATGCTCTGCGCCGTCCTATCAGCGAACAAGTTGCATGTACGCGGACATGACGCAGGCTAGTTGGCCAATCAGGACACTTTCCGCGAAGCGAACAGGGAAGTGTGTCCCCTGACTGAACACATATATCCCTAATTTTTTGTGACCTACGTTTTGGTCAATTTTAAAAAAACTACTGGGCGGATCTTCACCAAAGAGCACGCGTTCGGGACTACGCCGCTACTTCTGGTCCAAATTTGGTGAAAATCCGTCCAGTGGTTTGGGCTGTAGGCGTGAGCAAAGTTCTTTCCTCATTCAGTCTATGGGAAAAAAAAGTTTTAGGACCCCCCTTATAACTTTGCCCCCCGTGGACAAATCCTCATCAATCTTTGCAAAAAAATTCAGAGTGAGCCATATACTTTTTTTTCAAAGTTTGGTGAGGATTCGTCCAGGGAGAGCGTAGTTATAAACAGCCCAAAAAGTGCTCTTCCTATGGAAACAGCAATTTAACCATAACTACATGGCCACTAACGTGGCCATGTAATATATACATATATATACTCATAAACCTCTCTTAATCATCATGCTTTTATCTTTGTCTGTCTGCTGCTATACTCTCTTGCCCAGTATTTCTCAAGGGATTGCTACCTCTCGTTCATTGGGTTGTACTGTTTCTGGTAGTACACTATCATGTGCTTTTCTAACATCTGACAGATAGATCCAATATTTCAGGCTCTTCACTTTCACTGATGAAGGTGTTGTAAGCGGTTTCAACCCAGCACTCCAACTAAGTCAATGCCTAGATGTGGGATGCCCAATGGAAACCCTTATTTATATATTTGTATGTTAAAAGTTCTTTTAATTCTGGATGTTGTACCCTTATATAACGCCCCTCTCTTTGAATCCCCCCAGCCTCACTGAGCCAAGAAGTAGGTTTGTTTTGCAAATTAAAAGATTTATTTGAAGAATTGAACAATATATAGATTACACTTTTATGAGTATGAATAATATCTGAATATCACACTTATGAATATGAACAATGATCAGCAACGGGTAATATTACAATATCAACAATCTCTTTAATCAATTAGGAGTAGGAATAGGAAGATTAATGTAGCAGAGAATAACTTTGTATGGGTTCAAGGAAATGCAATGATAGGAAAGAATGCAACACAGAATTAAAACTTGATATGAATTTAACCCAAAGACAATGTGATCACTCTTTCCCTCCGTTACTACTCACTCCCCCTGCAATAGGCAATATGAAGAGATGGAATGAGGGCACACAGGTTTCAGGAATAACAAGCAACAATTGCAGTTTCAATCACAATTCCCCCCCAGCAAGCCTAGAGAGAACAGTAATGATTTTAAAACAGGTCAATTGTTTTTAATTGTGGTTGAATTGAATGGGAAAAATGCTAAAAATTATTTTAATTCGCTAACTGGGATTCAGAGCTAGTGAGAGTTGCTTTGGATTGGTTCAGGTAGACACCGGCAATGGTTGTAGTCCTCCTTGGTTAGTCTCGATGGTTTCCAATCAAAATAGGTTATCCTAGGATGACAAAGCAAAAAACATATTTGTAGACATTTCCCCACCACTATTAATGTAGTTGCCTATGGAGATTTTGAGCATACACCTGCTTGGCAGGAGATGTTTGGAATTGGGTGCTTCCATATCCATTTCCCATTTGTCTATGAGTCTAAATGTGGGAATGGCTAGATCTTTTGGGAGTTGGCGGAACATGGCTTCTCTGATGAAGCTCTTACCGTTGTTCACACACACTCGGGCGAGAACAGAGTCCTTCCCATCATTTAACTGAATAGGGATGAACAACTGCTCTCCAATTTGCTGAATATCAGCCAGGCTCTGAGCTGATTTTTCATCTTTCTGAACTATCGGAGTGGGAATGTCTGATTGTGGATTGGTAAAGAATTTCAGAGTATTTCCTTCCAGTGTGGAATGCCACCTTAAACTGGAAGGAAGGTTGATTTTCAGAAATAGAGAGGACCCCCCATCACCAGTTTGTTGTCCTACTTCTATTGCTGTCACGTCTGGGATTTGGTTGTTCGGAAAGTGAAATTCTACTTGGTCAGATTTTTGTTCAACCATGTGGCATGTGGCATGTGCCGTTTAAACTAACATGTTGACACTCTGTTTCTATTTTATTGGTCGTCTAGTCTGGGTCCAGAGGACCTTGTTTATGCAATCTATTAGGGGTGACAACCTTCGCAGGAGGTCATTCCCTAGTAAACAAGGGGTGCCCTTTGGAGTCACAACTATGACCGGGTGCTTCACCTTGTGAGGCCCAATTTTAATGTCCAAATCCGCAGTCCCCTCGATGGGAATTTCCTTCCCGTCAATGTTCTGAAGTTGTCCAGGAAGAGAGCTGAGAGGAATTTGGGAATTCTCCCCCCTTCCTGAATTCAGTTTATCAAAGGCCTTTTTGGACAGAAGGGTAGCTTGGGTTCCAGTGCCCCCCAGTCCAAAATTGGACCCTGCCCCTGTACTTGAACCGGGGCATAGTATCTTCCCTCCTTCTCCGCAAGGGGCACAGATAATGTACATTTTTGGACAACTGGTGGGTTCGTTTTTTCGTTTTGGACATTGAGAGAGAAGAGATTTGGGCAGAATTCTGTGGGGAGTCTAGGGAATCTGCAAAGAAAAGGTGGCAACTAGAGATGGGAGCAGTTTTGAGTTCCCCTGGTTCCGGTTCTGGGCCCCCCCTTTTTGGAGGCAGTCACCAGGATGGGTTTGAACCAGGAGATTTTCATGCTGTTGGTTCTGGGGTTGGATGATGGGCGGCGCTAGCTCAGTCCCCACATCTACCCAGTCTGGATTTGAATCCTTTGGGACCCATTTTTCTTTGGGAGGAGTTCCCCCATCTTTGAAGGAGAAGATCCTTTTCCCGGAATCCTCTGAGGACCCCTCTCCTTCAAATTGGAAGATCTGTACCTCCTCCACAAAATGGGTCTGTTTGGATTCTTTGTTTCTCCTACCCACCTCTGCTCCTTGGGTGGCAGGAGATTTTGTTTCCAGTTCCTGGGTTTCCAGGGGCTTTCTACAAGTGGGGAAGGAAGCTTCCTCCAAGGCTTTACACCCCTCTTCCACTTTTGCCTCCTCCCTGGGAACCGGTGGGTTATCGGGGTGCTGCCCCCATCATTGTTCTGGAGCACCAGGTGCAGAGTTTGGTGCATTCTGTGCCGGCATGCCCATCTGAGGGTTCTGTTGAGCCCTCAGCATGTGACCCAGATCCTGTGCCATGTTTTGGACCTGGCGCTCTAGCTGTGAAACCCGCACAGGCTAATACGGGTTCTCATTTCTCCCCTGGCCTGATCCGGGAAGGGTAGCTATCCCTTCTCTGGTAATACCCTGGGTTTGGAAGATTTGGGTACCCCTCCACCCTTGGCCTCCCCTCTCCCGGATTAGGTTGTCTGGGCTCAGGAAAGTGGGGAAAGAAGGATGGATTGTTCTGGGGTTGAAAGTTTTGTGGATACCTGGGGAAAAAGTTTTGCCAAGGATTTGGGGAATTTCTACCCTCCTGAGGGAAGTGAGGAGGGAAGTTCCCTGGGGTAGGTGCCTGGTTGGATCCCGCCCCTTGGGATGGAGGAGTCCACACATAACCCAGGATGGGTCTGATCCCCTTGTAGCGGGGACTTATATAGTCAGGGGATCGAGGGATCCCATTTGTGGGACTACCTCCTTGGCTCCCTGTCTGTGACTAGCCAGAGGGCCTTCTGGGCTTGGGATTGTTCTGCTGTGCAGATGGGGTTTTAGGCCCCCATCTCCAAATCCAAAATGGGGGCAATCTTTACCTTTGCCACCTTAGCAGCAGCAGGGTTTTATTTTGTTTTTTTGTGTTGGGTATTCTTGTTTTCTATGGGCTTTTGCACCTCATATATTCGGGTGGCCTGTTCAATTACCCAGTCTAGTGATCTGTTCTCATAAAAATCTCTCACTAGCTGGGTCATGATGTACTTTGGTAGAGCATGGAAAAAAGTATTAACAAATTCTTTGCTGTCTGTGCGTACCCTTCTGGTAGTCTGCGCAAAGGCACGCTTTAACTCCTGCACAAATTCTTGTGGGGCCTGATCCTCCCCACATTGCAAGTTGTAGGCTGCCTTGCGAGCCTCTTGGGAATATCTGTAGACATGCTAATGCTTCAAGATGGCCTCCCTATATGTGGACCATCTTGAATAATTTTGGTCCTCCAGCCCCGCAAAGAAACTGGAGTATTCTGGTGAGAATGTCCATTTCACATACTGAATGCAGCTACTGCTGTCTTTCAAATGGAAAGTTTCCATCATCTGCTCAAAGAGCTCTAAGTGTTCCCAAACAGAATACTTAGCGTTCTTATGATAAGGCGTGATGACGCTCCTAATTGCCTTGATTTGTTTTAAGGGGTCCTTAAGCAAGGTCCTTTTTGCCTTATTTGCCTTCTTGGTTCGGGTAACCCTGGTTCAATCATCCTCTGACTCAGAGGCACTGCTCCCAGAGGTGCCCGTCTGGCCTTCTAGGTTCTCCCAGATTCTGAAAGCCTGGGAATGGCTGGCAGAATGTGGGGACCTAGTTTCCTGTGTCCCGGGGTGCTCAGAGGAGTCTTCTGATTCCTCCTTGCTCCCACGATTTGATGGGTACCCCCCCTACTGTCCTAGCTGGGCAGAGGTTTTTAGGATTCCCTTAGTGGGCCTGCTCTCCTGGAGTTCCCCACTAAACTTCACAGTACTTGGGTAAACATACCCAGATGCCCGCCCCTCCATTCCTGGGAGGTACTGGTCTATGAGCCCCATACTTCTGACTGGATAGTAATCTGCCATCCCTGTGGCCCTGGGCTCATGTGCGCCAGTGGATATGGGGGTGGCAGAGTCCAGGGACTGGGAGAGATGAGGGCCTCTGGTACTAGGGTTCCTGAGGTTATGCTCAGGTGTTTCCCTTTCCCAGCTAACCTCATCTCTATCAGCCCCTGCTCCCTGTTGCCATGCAAGAACCTGAGCTTTCTGTTCCTCAATCAAGGCCTTACTAGACTCTATCAGTCTCTCTTGCATGGCTACCTGCCTGTGGAGCCTATCATTGTTCTGACAGAGAGCCTCATTTTCTCTCTGTGCTTCCTGGTTTGTCTTTGAGTACTGTGCCAGTCTTTGCTGCAGGAGGGTTACCTCCTGAATCCTGTCCATACTGGCCTGCTCCGTCCTTGCCAGAGCATCTTCCAGCCTCCTGGTGTGCTCCAACAATCTATCATGTTCTTTTTGGAGGTCATCCAGTCCCTGGAGGGCCAGGTGATTTTCTTCCAGTTTCCCTTTTAAATGACAGACTTCCTGGCCTAAGGTGTCCCTTTCCTGCGCAAGAGCCTGCCTCTGTGCCGCCAGGTCGTCCCTCTGTCTTTCGAGGGCACCAGCTTTCTGGCGCTCTTCATCAAACTCTGCCTGGGTGTCCAGGTCTTTCAGAATTAATTTGTTGCTCTCTGCCTTCTCTCTATCTAGGTGGCTTTGCAGGGTGACTATCTGCTCTGTGCATGCCCTGTTGAAGTTCAGTTGTTGCTCCAGCTTTTTCTGGCTCTGCAGTAGAGAGTCCAAACTTTCTTGGTACTCCTTCTGCAAGGCCAGAATTCTGGTTTCCCGTTCTGCCTTTTCCTGTTGCAGAATACCCATGTCCTCTTTTATTTTAACTATATATTGCCTGCTTTCATTTTCTGACTCCTGGCTCCTCTGTAGCCTCTGCTCAGAAGAGTCCAGATCAGATTGGTCTTTTCTAACACCATCAGTTGCCTTCTTGCCAGATCTTGGCCTTCAGCATATTTATCCTGTATGGCTCCCATAGATAAATATAGATATGCCGCTATCTTGGCAATCTTATTGTGCTCATCCTTGGCATTAGTGGCCATATATAGTTCACTCACGGCCACATATAAGGGACCCGGTCTTTCAAGATATCTAACCCTGTTGCAGTGATCTGTTGTGTGATTGCCTGCAACCACACATTCTGGTCCTGTTCAGTTCATTCACCTCTCACAAATAACTTATGTAAAAGGTGTTCTCTAGCCATCTTGATGTCTACCAATGTCACCATTCTGGAAATATTAATTTCCTTCCTGACTTAGAGAAGTTTTTTATTTTATTTTTGCAAAACAGACCGTTTCCTTAGAGCGTTCCCTTTTGAGGGGTGCTTTTACAGTGTAACACAGCGTGGTAGCCCAACAGGATTTACATATCCTGTCAGTTATCACACTGTATTAAGCTGCACAATTGGTAGATCTAATCCAGAAATCCCGGACGAGCCGCCAATCTGTAAGCGGTTTCAACCCAGCACTCCAACTAAGTCAATGCCTAGTATGGGATGCCCAATGGAAACCCTTATTTATATATTTTTATGTCAAAAGTTCTTTTAATTCTGGATGATGTACCCTTATATAACGCCCCTCTCTTTGAATCCTCCCGGCCTCACTGAGCCAAGAAGTAGGTTTGTTTTGCAAATTAAAAGATTTATTTGAAGAATTGAACAATATATAGATTACACTTTTTTGAATAGGAATAATATCTGAATATCACACTTATGAATATGAACAATGATCAGTAATGGGTAATATTACAATATCAACAAACTCTTTAATCAATTAGGAGTAGGAATAGAAAGATTAATGTAGCAGAGAATAAATTTGTATGGGTTCAAGGAAATGCAATGATAGGAAAGAATGCAACACAGAATTAAAACTTGATATGAATTTAACCCAAAGACAATGTGATCACTCTTTCCCTCCGTTACTACTCACTCCCCCCCAATAGGCAATATGAACAGATGGAATGAGGGCACACAGGTTTCAGGAATAACAATCAGCAATTGCAGTTTCAATCTCGATGTTCCCCCCCCGCCCAGCAAGCTTAGAGAGAACAGTAATGATTTTAAAACAGGTCAATTGCTTTTAATTGTGGTTGAATTGAATGGGAAAAATGCTAAAAATGTTTTTAATTTGCTAACTGGGATTCATAACTAGTGAGAGTTGCTTTGTATTGGTTCAGGTAGACACCAGCAATGGTTGTAGGATGATTAGCAGATGGAAAACGAAATTCAGAGATTGGAAGCAAGGAATAGCTATTTACATGGAGTGAAATTGAGCCAAATGCAAATTCGCGGCAACTTATCTGCGTGCGAGAAACGCGATTACGGAAAAACTATCAATTTTGTTTCTAGGACGTACGGTTCAAAAGTTACAGAGGTTTTAGTGAAGGTAGATTTTTCTCAAAAAGGGTCAAGATTTTACAAATGGGATTGCACTTTTGAAGATTTACCAACAAGGATAGGCTTATACTAAGGGGCTATGAAGATGCAAGATACCCAACAGCCAGCCACCAGAGCAGCGGTGCATCCGCTCCGACTTCTGTCCACCAGGACACTTGACTTTCTTCAGAAAATATATTTAGTGCAAGGATTATTTTTCTTCAGAAAATATATTTAGTGCAAGGATGATTTATCGCTACAGTTATCACAAGACTAAGACTATATAATGAAAAGGATTCAGGATGGACATACGATTCTATAATGCAGTTCTGGATAGGTTGAAATGGTTTGAATAGGATTACATTAAACTAAGAGATGACTATGGACAGTTCAATACTAAATACTCACTACTATGGCTTTGGCATGGAATGGGCCGTCAAAGATCTGGTCAAAGATTCGTCTGGAATTAACTCGCCACCGGACAGGATTCAGGACAACTGGACTGCTCTCAGCAAGGCACTCTGGTCTGCACGGCCTCTTGGACTGGATCTGACTGGTTCTGGGTTACAGCTCTGCTGGACTGATCTGGATCTTGGGTTCTAGCAAGGGTTCTTGGCCATAAGTAGCAAAACAGCTCAGCCATGTTGTTGAATGGTTTTGTGGTTAGGCCCTGTGGAAGTTTAGGGGTTAAAGTCAGGTTGCAATATTTTTAACGGCCCACTGAGAAGAGTTCAGCTTTTTGGGTTGGGCCTCTGCTTCAGGGTTCTGGAGTCTGGTTCTGGAGTCTGGTTCTGGAGATGGGTTCTTCCTGCAGAGCACTTCGCCGGTAGATCAGTGATGAGTGAAAGTGTGTCTTTCTGGGTCCTCATCAGTCCCTATTTATCCATCTTCCAAAGGCGTGGGGAGGCTGATTATACAATGCCCAACCTTCTAAGGATCTGATAGGTCAAGAATTCCCCCTCTCCTGATTTGAGAAGGGAGCAGTGTGTCAAGATGTGTCATGATGTGTCAGAGTGACACTGTGTTTCTGGTCCAAAGGAAAAAAAAACTACCCTTTGTGTCTAACCAGAAAATCAATTTTTCATAAAAAACATTTCCAATATCACAAACTTATTGATAATGCATATTTACATTACAGATTACTTAAGGTATGCTTCTGTCAAAGTCTCATATTCCTACGAGTTTTGGTTCACAAATGACAGTTTTTCACGTTTTTGGGCAGTTACTCAGTGTCAGTTCTGTACCATATTTTTACACATGCATGCACATACCCTCTGCATATTCCTGTAATTTTTCATGTTCCTAGCATAATCACAATTGCTAGAATGAGAACTTTTTCGTGGTTCAGTCTCTGAATGTCGCAAAGATTCCACATTTTTCATTTTAATAATCTCTAAGTTTCATATTTTTGTCAGTTCGGCACAATATTTTATAAGTCTTTTCCCAAAACATACAGTTACTTCAGTTTCAAATCCACATTTTCAGTCTGGCCCGCCTCCAAGGCTTGGCTGAGTCAGAGAGTCACATGGGCTTGTCTTCCTGTGCAGCTGGTGTCAGTCACACCCGAATTAGCATTTTCATTCAGCTCAAGGGAGTCCTTTGTCTTCACTCAGAGCACCATGCCAGAGTGCTCCTCCCATTTCCTTTCACACTTGACTGTCAGATACTCAGCAGAGCACAGGGGAAAAGATTCCTTTGTTTAGGGAGAAGGTGTGGAATGTGTTTGAAGCTCAGTGTGGGAAACCTCTTGGAGTTTAGCTGAATTAGGTTACCTTATGGTCAATTGTGACATTGTTTCTTGTGGAAATTAAAGTTACAAATTTAAACTAAGCAAACATATCTTCAATTCCAGCCTTTTCAACATGAAAATCAATGTGTGGCACCCCATATTGCATTTGATGGAAGTCCCTTCTTTGGCATATTTAGCTTTTGAGACACAAGTTTCACCTGTCAGATTTAGAGATCGCCAGCGTCTGACGGAGGTGGGTAACGGTATTGCACCCATTTTTGACATATTTCTTTCCAGCAACCATCTTCAAAAGTGGATTTTTTGCTGGTGACATATACTTCTGCTGACATTATATTTATGTGGATTCTTTAAGTAGAATGATGTTCAACACCGAACAAGGAGGTTGGATCTTTTGGGTGGTTTGTGAGCCATGATTTTTGTAAATTTGACAACCAAGAAAAACAAATTTCCACACAGCTCTGTGTTTCTTTAGCAGTCATTTGGCTCTGTGGGTAGCCAAATGATGGGTTTTGGCAGTGGTCTCCCGTGTTACCACTGACATCGGCAAAAGTGGATGGCGGCATATTTTTCAGATTTTTCCTGTGCACTTCTGGGTGATTTTTAGCGAGCAGAATGCTCTCCGGTGGCCATTCTGATGTTCCTGATGCAAGCAATGTACAGGAATGTTGCAGGGCCTGGACTAGTGGGGAAAACATCCCACAGTGTGCAATATATTACTTCGTTAGGGCCATGAAATCTGGGAGAATTCCACCATCTCACAAAACTGCTGACTAACACTAGCTCCCCAGGTAGTAAAGGTTTTGTTGGGCTATCTGCTGAGGCAGTTGATGTATCTGTTTCACTTTCTCTGGTGAATGGCAGAACTGTCTGTTTGGCAATTGCTCGTACTGCTCTTGTGAGCTGTGTTAGGTATTCTTTAAATTCCTCTCCTAACACTGTTGCAGTTATGTATGCATCGGACATCCTTCTTACTGGGGACAATGTCTTTTGCATATGTCTACCAGTCAATATTTCGTGGGGGACAAATGGTGGTCCTTGCTCGGTTGTGTACACAGTTTGAACAAGGCTAGTGGGAGACAATATATCCAATTCTTTTTAAGGGTGTTGCACAGTTTGGATAATCTACTTTTGAGGAGGCCATTTATTTTCTCGACAATTTCATTCACTTGCAGGTGGTAAATTGAGCACATTTTGTGCTTTATTCCCAATAATGTTGTCACTTCTTTGAAAAGGTAATTCACAAAATGTGTTCCATTGTCGGTGTGTATGACATTGCATATGCCCCATTGTGGGAACACCTCTCTCACTAATAACTAAGAACTTAGCTGCACACTTTGCATCTGGATGGATGCAGGGCCCTGCCTCCACCCAGCTCGAGGCCACTACTATCAAGTATCTGGCCCCATTACACCTCTCATATCCGCATAATGAATGTGCAGTTCACGGAATGGTCTGATAGGGCAGGGCTATGCTCCTCACATGGTTCTGAGAGTCATTCCTGAATTTAATGTTTGCAATGGGACACATTCAATGGCCATTTTAGTAATGTGCTCTTGAAGGTTCAGTACAAACCAATCCTCTTATATGTCTGCAGTTATGTGTTGCTTTGACGTGTGAGCGGGAAAGTGTAGTTGCTGAAATGCTACATCCAATAATTCTACAGGCATCACTACTTTCCCTGTCGTGTCTTGCCTCCAACGGAGATCTGTGAGTGATTGTGTTCATCCCTGTTTGTCCAAAATTCTTGTTCTACAGGTGGTGTTTTCTTTTGGAGCTCTATTATTTGTATTATGGGCATTGGATTGTATCCCTCTTCTTTGGGTTCTTCCTCTCTACCTTTTAGCATGCATTCTGTGATTGGTTGTTTTTGGAATTATGCTGCCTGCTTTGCAGCGGCATCCGTCACTGCATTCCCAGCGATATTTTGTCACTATTGTTGGTGTGGGCTTGGCTTTTTACCAGGGCTACTACTGATGGTTCTGCAAGTGCTTTTATTAATTCATTCAATAATTCAGCATGTTGTACTGGAGACCCATCAGCCCTTCTGAATCGCCTTCTTCTCCATCTAGACAACCGAGCATGTACCGTGGTGTTGAATCAGAGTATATCGTTACTCATGAAGGGCCTCAATCAGTGCTACCAATATTGCTGCGTGTGCTAAATAATGCATTGGTAATCTTATTTGAACCAGAATCTCATACTCTCCCTCCTCCAGTCCCACCACTGCCGCGCAAACATGTTTTACACCAGTCTCTGGGCAAATGGACGCTGACCTGTCTACAAGAAACACTTCCCCCTCGCTCAATGCATTCTCATTTGCCTTGGGAATGTCGTTGAGTTCCCCTTAATATGTGGCGCAATCATGGTTCTGCATTTCTTGTACGGTGCATGGCTGTGTGAGAAATGTGGCTGGATTTACTGTCTTACAATGTATTACATGGATGTTTGGGCTTGAAATAATTATCTCATAAGCTGTGGCCCTTTGAGTCGTGAGAGTGGACTTGGATCGTTCGAGTATGGCAAACAAGGAGTGTTCCACGAACAACATGACAGAGCATCCCATCACGATTGTTGAGCTTTTTTCAACTGCGAATGCAGCAGCTGCGAGAGCCTGTTCTTAAGCGAAGTGGCCCTGGATTACTGAATCAAGAGTGCTGCTGTAATAGGCTAGTGGTTTGGGGCCCAAGGATGTCGTTTGTGTCAGAACTGCGGTCATTAGCGTTCCTTTGGAGTGCGAGAACAGGAAGAATTCCTGTTCATAATGTGGCATGGCTTGGACAGGGCCGTGCATATCAGCTCTTTTAATGTTGTAAAAGCAGTGTGCATTTCAGATATCCATGTGATTGCAGTGTTGTCTTTCTGTGCTTCTTTTAAACCTTGCAGTAAGGGTTGTGTGTATGCAGCATAGTATAATATCCATGCCCTGAAATAATTACATATGCTTAGGAATTTATGCATGTCTTTTACTGTATGGGGTCTGACTGCAGCATGCACCATAGCCGCTCTGTCTGGTATCATTCTTTTACCACCTTTGGAGATCAATTAGCCTAGGTATAAACCCCTGCCATGCAATACTGGAGTTTGTACTTATCTACTTGGGCCAGTAACCTGAGCAATATGATAGAGTCCTTTCTGCATGTTTCTTTCCCCTCACTTCATATTAGGAGATCATCAATGTGTTGAATGATGGTGCTTTGAACATCAATATTGCTGAGATGTTCGTGCAATATTCTCTTCAAAATGCTTGGTCTTTAGCAGTACCCCTCGGGCAATCGACAATGTTCATATCTTTTTCCCCCAAAAGTGAAAGCTGTTAGGTATTGGGACTCTGGGTCGGAAGTACTGAGAAAAAGGCATTTTTGAGGTCCACCAAAGTGCGTGGCCTGTTTTGGAATGCTACACAAGATGGATGCCAGGTTTGGGATGAGAGGGAACTCCTTTTGGACAATTTCATTAAGCAGGCAAAGGTCCTGCACGGTGTGCAGTTATGTGGAATTACAAAAATGTTGAAAAAATTAGGTCTAAATTTATTTTTTCGAATGCTTTATTTTTTTATTTACATTTTTTTTTTGGGTTCCGCAAGTAAAAAAAAAGGTTAAAACAGAAAAAAATCAAAAAAAGGGGGGCTGGGGAAGAACCCCCCCATTTCGAACAAAAAACAAAGAAAAAAAGACATTTGAATTTTTTTTTTCGACATTATGTTTTCTACATTTTGACTTTCGACATTATGTTTTTTGGCATTATCACTATAAACCGTCCTGCACCATACGCCATGACCCCCTTTCAATTTCTAAATCGGATAAATCGCAGTGTTCCATGGGAAGCTGGAGGGGACAATCATGCCTTGTTGTAGTAGTGCGCATATTGTGTCTTTTTATTTCTTCCTCTGCTTTCCTTGACAAGGGGTACTTCCTCACTCTGGGCAATACTGCCCATTGATTGAGTTTTATTTTTATTGGGGTCACTTCTTTCAGTAACCCAACTTCATGTGGGTTGGTAGTCCACAAGTATGGTGGCACTTGCTATGAGTCCTCATTGCAAAATGATGGTGGCGCACTGACAGTGGCCATGAGGGGGTTTATTACTCGTCTGTTTTGTATCATTATGTCACATGGCATGCATATTTTTATGATTATTTCCCCATCAGTGTTACCGTCAGTGAACAGCTCCTCATCAGGTAATTTGCGTAAAGGTACATTTGGATCAACACACAATACTGTCCGCCATTCGCACCCATGCGTGTCCAGCCCTATTTCCACAATATGCCTTGCTGAAACCTGCACTCCTTGTAGATCAAGAGACAGAACAGTTGCAGGCTAGATCTCGGGTCTTGCTACTAGGCGGAAAACAAAATCGGAAGGTACTCTCCAGTCTTTCTGTGTGATTTCTGGCACTACTCTTGCTAGTACTTGTATGCCATAAATAAACTTGCCTGCGTTTGTTGGTATCCCTCTGATAGCTGTCTTGTTAGCTATTGTCTGTATTACTAGCATTGCTGGAAGGGAGCACATTCCAGGCGTGGACCACACTATTCCCCTCTCAGTAATTGCGATGGTCATATTCAGTTTAGTTTAATCAGTAAGTCTTGTCCCTGCACATTTACAGGTGAGTCCTTGTGATAAAGGAGGGGTGCTTGTACTGTTCTTCCCCCTATATTAACGTCCAAATCCTTTGTGTAAAGAACCGTGACCACAACCTCAGAGAATCCTTGCTTCTTGAGATTTTTGCCAGATAGCGAAAAATTGCCTTAACCTAGACATGATTTATCTGCCCCTATGTCCACCATAAAGATGAACTGTTTGTTTCCTATCTCTACCCCCACCAGTGGTTCCTCATCTGGGTGTAAGGTAGTCGATAGGACTGGACATGCAAGTGCTCTCTGTGGGCTGTGCTAGTCAGGGTGGGTGTTTGTAATGGGGCCAGAAAATACATTATCTCCCAATACACATGTTCCTTGCCAAGTAGCTGGTGCACCGTTGGCTGTAGTGGCAAATGGGTTGTCATGTGTTTCTGTCACATGATTCTGGTGGGTAGGACGGGACTGCATGCAGTGTGCGGGATGTCTGAGTGTGTTGTATCCTGGCATGGGTCTACTGTCAGGCTGCTCTTCCTGTTCTTGATTACCCATGGGCAAGACATACAAGCTTCCTGGGTGTGGTTGGCCGTACAGCTGTTCATTACTGTATTTCTGATTATTTTGATAATTGGCCACAGGTCGGGTGCAACATTCTCTTGCAAAATGGCCCCACCTCCCACACGACCAACAGTGTCCCGGTCCAACCCCCCTTGGTCCTTGACCGCGTATCCTCCTCCCCATTTCCCTTGGCACCCACCTCTCCCTCTTGCGGGTCTTCCTTGCCACTGGGGTCCCATGTATTGTTCTTCTCCACTCATTGTTCCTGACCATTGTCTGCCCATGTAGCTGCCATCCTAGCCTGCAGGGCTGCTGACCCCTCCCCTTCTTCTCTATGCCATTCTGTGGGCGGCCCTGCACTTACTGCTGTGACCTTCACTAACTTGCTCTGTATGAGCTTTGCTTCATCTGCTAATCTCCTCTGGGATATTTCTTTTTCGCTTTCTTTGATCTTCCTGAAATGGTGTGCTATGGTGCTTTGTATTTCTAGCCATCCTGTGGCTTCTATCCCAGCTAATTTATCAAGGACCTTCTGTACCTCCTTTGGGAGGCCTCTTTTGATAATTAAATAGAACAGAAGGTGGATTGGTCCTAGGCCGTGCCCGTCTCTGCTCGCCTCATATCCTGCACCTGGAGAATGAACTGCGCAGCAGCCTCCTCATCCCCCATAGTGCATTGCATCACAGAGTGTAAATCTAGGGTGTCAGGGAAGGTCCTTCGCAGTGCATCCTATACTTGTGCTCTCACATTGTGAAGGAAGCCCCATCATGCCTATCATTGCCCTTGGTCAATGCAGGGAATCCCGCCTTCACCCACACTGAATCTGCCTGATCGCCTACTGCCGATACCAAGAGGTTTTTGATATCTCCTATAGCCAATGGGACCCCTGCTCTGTTTTGGAATGCATATATCCATTTCCCCACACCTCCAAGAGTGGTGGGAGGGCCTTGAGTAACGTAATTTTGTCCATCAGTGCCCATGGCAAATAATGGGGTCGTCCTGCTCCCTTGTGGATGAGAGGCATATGTAGCTTTCCCTTACTTACCTTTACTCCTTTCTTTTTTTGCCAACGCTATTCTCCCTAACCTGTTTCAGAGCCTTCCCTCCCATCCTTCTTCTTCTACTTCTGTCACTTGTGGAGTTGCCCACTGGATCTGCTGCATCCCTCCTACTGCCCCTTTGTCTGACTCATCAAAGTCACTCCAACATTCCTCTTCCCTCTCCGAAGCTACTGTGCCGTATCCTACACTCACTATCTCACCCTATCGTTCCACCCAGACAGTTCTAATTGGGGCGCTATCCATTTGAAAAAGGAAATCCCTGTATTTCCATTAATCTTCTAGTAGTACGAAGGAGCTTTTTAATGGGGGCGGTAACAACGTTTGCCCTCCCCCCGATGATGGCAGTGTTGTTTCGCACAATGTTTGCAATCGGGCCAATTCTGCCTGGGTGGATGTCAGTACTATTTCTAAATCTCGAGTAGTTGGCCCTATGGGGTAGGAGTTGTGCTTGATGGAACATACAGAGGGGGTGATGCGGTAACTGGCATGACTGGCGCACTTGCCTCTGGCATGTATATCGGGTCGGCATACCCCTCTGCGGGCCTTGTAAGCAGTGGGTATAATTTCTTTGGTTCCTCACTTTCTTTGACCTTCCCCCCTGCCTCATCATTTGACACTGCTGGGGGTTCTAATTCTTTTTGTTTGTTATTTGTACTGGGCATTTCCTCAAACATCCTCCACTAATCTAACACTTTCCATCGATTTTGAAGCTGTTTTCCCTTATATTTAGCCATTAGGTAAGTTGCTACATGGTCTAGTATGACTTTATTAAAAGACCCCTCTTCTGACCAGACCTGAGGTGACCCTTCCCCTTTAATTTCTGTCATCCATTGCCCTTGATATTTTTTTTCAGTCTATATACAGTGTATAGTGGTGTATTGACCCCCATGTTGTCACCATTTCCTTTTCTACTGCACCGGTCCCCTATTACCTTTAAATATTAACCTTTGGTATATCAAGCACAGTTTTCAATTCTGCATTTCAAAACATTACATATGCATTTGTCATGACATACACATACAAAGAGACACTAACCATGGAACATGTTGACACAAACGAACCAACAAATATACTGACAACACCCAACAAAGAACATAATGTTTCAAGATGTTCCCTTACACTGTGGACCCCTTCTTATTGATACTCTACTTCCCCTGCTTTCACACTCAGCACTCACATCACCTCTGCCCCTACTGGGCCTACCTTCCCAAAGTTATAGAATGCTAAAATAGAATAAACAGTACTATTTTTCTGAACTTACTAAATATATGAGGCTCCTACCATTTACCTTATCCTCACTTATTTCCTGCACTGGTCGGGACAGTGCTATGCAGCATCGCCTTCCACCCCCTTTCGGAGCTAGGTTCCCATATCTCCTCTTATTTCATCACTTTATTCATAAAAAAACCTAATGGCCATGGAAAAAAGAAAGCACTTTGTATTCAACAGTCACTCTATTCACTCACATCCAGCCAAACGTTTGTGTGTTCACTTTAATTAATATGCTCCATACCTTCCCACTTTCCCTCCTTTAATTCCCTTTGCAATCAATACTCACGTGCCTGTGGTATTCCAATAACCTCTGTTTGCGATCTATCCACAAGTGGGAGCCTCCCCGTTTTGGCTCTGCCCGGCTCTAGGGAGCAGTTGGGTATTCGTAAAGGCAGAAACCCACAAAAACTTCTTTGCTGTGTACACGTTTTTGTTTGAGAGTGGTCAGCCGTAGGTGGGGGTTAGCCTTGCCAGGGAAGCCCTGGATCTCTCTGCAGTATGGGGGACATCAAGGAATATCATGTCGGACAGTCACCAAATGAAGGCACCTATTCCTGACACGATACCCAACAAGCCAAATAATGGACACACGCTGCTAGGGAATGAGACCAGGAGATAGATTGCAAGTGGAAACACCTTTATATAAGATAAATTTCGCATGTAGAGAACTCTTCTGCCCTGAGAGCGCTCTGCCAAACTTTACAGTGATGAGGCCACATTATAGGTACACAATTCTACAACACAATTGGTTTGCCCCACTAGTACATTATAGCTGTTCAGGCCATGACCACATTGGATTGGCTGTTGCTTGGGTGTCACTCCCGCAGCATGTGGGTCAGCTGGGCTCATCTCCGTGGTTTGAAAGTCAGTCTGGCAACCGGCTACATAACTAACTGTCTGACTACAATTTACAATAACAGGAACTGAAGGCATGAGACGATTGACAATCATAAAAAGTCGACATGAATGGGGGTTCCTTCGAGTTCACTGACAGGTATATGGTTGTTTTACCCTTTGCAGCCAGGCACCCATAAAACACAGTGCCCCAAACCCAGGTGCCCATTGGGTGGCTTGCTTTTGATCTACCTGATGCCTTATGATACGGATCGACATGTGTTGTTTCTACAGTGAATATATTGGTTCATAGGGTTAGGGCTGTGGTGGGTGCGTGGCCTTGGTCAGTACAAGGGGTTAGATGTGTATCTGCATCAAAGAAGTTAAGGGGCATGGGCTCAGTGAGCTGCGGCTTATGGGGTTGGAGTCGAGGGAGCACAGGCAGTTTAGTGGAGATGGATGGGCACGCGAGCTGGGTCTTGCCGGTCACGCACAGTGCAGTGAGCTCATCTGGAGAGAAAGGATACAAGGCTGGACTTCCGTGAGACCGACGTTTGTGTGGAGCTGGCAGGAGGCAGAAAGGGGGAGCCTGGACTGGCTGTGTGAGGTGCTGGGCAGAGGGTGAGACAGGCTTTTCAAGATCTTTTTTGGGCATGGTAAAAAGATGGCATTCATGTTGGCACAAAATAGAGTCTCTATGCATCACCAAAGGCTTTGTTTTTTCTTTACTCATTGTTAGGGCGTAGTTCGAATTATACAAGTGATCATGGGGACATTCCCCCCTTTAGCAGACAAGAGATCCATTTTACGCAGGAATGTCAAGGGGGGTGTGAAAGACCATCTACCCCCAACAGGTGGTTGTGCCCCATCTACTGCCACAGTCTCAACGGTAGTGGTAGCTGCAGGTGCAGCTGTGGCAACCACCACCCAGGCTCAGGGTCGGCCAGCGCATGATGCGTTGGCACCTGAGGACTCCCAGGCTGATTTCCAGGTGGTCAGGAGGCACAAGCAATGTGCTTGCAGGGATGGTCTGACTGAAGCACATGTCCCTGGGGCAGTGTTGTCATCTGCTGTCCGAGCAACCAGGTGTTGGCAACTGCATGGGCAGATGTACCCAACACCACCCCGGCTGTGAGTCTGCCTGCCAGGACAGTCTCAGTCACAGACCTTGGCACAGCGGCTGTTGCTGCGCTGTGTCCTCTCAAGAGCACCCAGCAGCCACTGATGCAAGTCAGGGCTTCTGTCCTCGTTCCACCTGCCACACCCTTGGTCCAGTCCACCATCACCACAGCCCCTACTGATCAGGGTGGCATGTGTCAGTTAGGGTCCATACCACTGCCCAAGAGGAGGAAGGTTGCACCTGCGCAAGAGGCTGGGACCCCAGACACGGCTCCGGCCTCCAGCACGTCGAGGAAGAAAACTTTCGGCAAGCAGGAACTGGACTTCCTTGAGGGCTACGTGCCGGAACACGAACGCAATATGCCAGTGGGCCCAAATTGCCATACTACGCCTACCCAGCATTGGGAATACTGGAAGCATGTTGAAGATGGTGTTAGTGCATTCGGATATGAGGTGCGCACAGCTCAGGACTGCAAAAAGTGTTGGGATGGCCTCCAACGCTGTGCTAAGCAAAAGCGTGCCTCCAATTATGCCATGACTTGGGTGACTGGCAGTGGGCCACCACCTGAGGAGGAAGAACTCACTCCGCACAAGGTGATCGCTGCGGAGTTCATCCCGGCAGAATTGATCGAAGGAGTGGGAGAGATGCAGGATTATGATGCCCCGTCCGGTGAGTGTTGTTGCGTGTTTGTCCAGCCCATGTGTGGTTTGCTTGTGTGATGTGTTGTGCTTGACTGCCACTACATGCTATGTGTGCATGGTTCTCATGTGCGAGTCATGCAATGCTTCACTAATGCGTCCCTGTTGTGATGCATGCTGGACATGTGAAGCAGAGGGGGACTGTCCTCATTACCACACATGCACCCTACTCACATACTAGTCACCCAGCTGCCCCTCCGGTCCATGTTCCAGCTCACTGAACTGTCTGCATGTAGCCTGTGGTGTCTTTCCACTCAGCACTCGGACTATGTCATCGCATGACTGATGTGCATGTGTGTTCAGCATGCATGCGGGTACTCCACGCGGGCATGCTTTCTTGCCCCTCCGCCCCCCTGCACCTCAATTTCACCATGGCACTGGTGGGTAACATGTTGGACTACTGCTATGGCCTGTTCCGCACTCCTGTGTACATGAACACTTCCCCCTGTGAACCTGCCAGACACTTACTGTGGGGTACATCCTTTGTCCTTGATGCAGGGTGTCTCACTCGGACTGTGCAGATGGCAGATGCTCCCTGGGGACATGAGTGCCCTTTCATGCTCCATGTGCATTCCATGCATGCCCCTCTGTGTCCTTGGCAGGATGATCATTGTAGCACTTGTCCAGGATTACATACGTATCATGGCATTTGGACATCCATTCCATGCTCAATCTGGCTCAGTCCTGCATCACGCACATGTTTATGGTGCCATTGTCTGTGTGGGTACAGGCTTCCCCCTGTTGCAGGCCCCCTGACTCTGTTCAACTGGTGTAGTGCCTTCTGCATGAATGGATGTACTACTGAGGGTTCAACATGTGTCCTGCTTACTGTTCCATTCTCATCTGCTGTGGTGTCAGTTGACTGAGATGATGCAATTGACGATGGCCAACACTGTCTGCCAATACACAGTTCTCTGGTCAACCTTTCATTGCCATGCAATGCCTCCCTGCATTTTCACTAAGAGGGGGGGGCTAACTGTAGCCATGCACACCAGTGCATGCACATTGCACATGATGGCTGAACTTTCCCTTAAACTGCCGTCATGTTTAGTGATTGACATCAAAACGTACTTGTTGATGTAGATTGTTGGTAACGTACACATGTTCAGCACTGCACCTACCCACTTCTGAGCCGTGTTACACCTTTCTACATGCCTACTCACTGCTGCAATTTCAAAGTGACCTGGCATGTATGTTCCGATTTTCATCCCTTAACTGTTATGAAACGCACTAGCACAGGTGCTTCCTGTGACACATGTAATCTCTATTGGAACACCCTAGCTGGTTTATAGCAAAGTTGATAGGTCAGTCTGCGGGCTATACTAACTGGTATAGGCCGCAGATTGATTATAGCCTGCCAATCGGGTTTTAATTACTGTAGAGCTGTCTGCACGTGTGTATGTGTACACTTTCACATACATCAAAGCAAGCAGCGTTGAAGCTGCTTGCTTTGCTGTATTGGATGCTGTACATATACACCATACGGGTGTATATGAACACGGTAGTATTTGAACACTTTCACATATACATATCAATGAAAAAACTTTGTTAAAGGGATGTTATGGTTAAGTTGCACTAATAAAAACCTTTCAAATTCACTGAAAAAACTTTGTTAAAGGGATGTTATGATTAAGTTGGACTAATAAAAACCTATGAAATTCAAAGAAATACTTTGTTAAACGGACGTTATGGTTCTAAGTAAAACCGAAAAACCCCTGAAATTCACCAGTTACGGTAATCTAAGCAACCATAACTCACGCCACCACCGTGCACTGCTAAGACTAACACCAAGGACATCAAAGATGACATCACAAATGTCATTGACATCACATCACAAATGTCATTGATGACATCAGTTCAAACATGCTTATGCTACGTGCCATCTCTTTGTTGCCATCTGTCATTTCTGCCTGTGATATGTGCCTGCCAGAGGTGGTGTGTGATGGAGGATATAGTACATTCAGTGCATGTGTAGGCTTCGCAGTTTATACGCATCCATTTCTGCTTTCGGGATGCCATTGCATATCAATGCCACTGGATGCATGCCGGAATTTGAGTTGGTGTGACGTGTCTTCTTCATGTAATGGCTGTCGATGTGATGTCTATGTGTGTGAGTGTTATGTGCTGCTGACATGTGTACTCATGTCTGTTTTGTTCACGTTACAGGTGATGATGCAATGGAGCCAGAGGATGGTGATGGCATTTCAAACACAGGGTTGCTTTTACATCAGCAACCCAGCACAAGTGGGGGTCCTGGGGTGGTAGACCACGAGAACCCACTTGTGCTCCAGACCATCGTGTCCAGGGCTGGCAATCAGTCAAGGTCTGATGATCACTCTGAGCACAATGTTGAGTTGGATGCGCATCATGACCATTCGTTGCCGGTGAGTGATCCTGATGTGGATGATCTTCTGTCCGCAACACCTACACTGAGGGGCCAGACAGTGTTGGCACGTCCGCCTGTGGTGGTCCTGGACGCACGGTCACATTCCACACCAGTTGTTGATGTGCCTGGGGTATCATGTCAACGAGGGATGTAGTCCTGCAGCCGTGGGCGGTGCCAATCCAGCAAGGACCACCGCTCCTTGGGTCCTGCAGGTGTAATGTCCAGCAACGCAGTGGCCGTGTGCCACCGGGGTATACTGAGTGGGAGCAATCCATGTATGCCAGTTCACAGCAACAGGGGGCAGCTATTGATAAGATCGCTCAAGGCATGGAAATTGTGTGGCCCAATCCGTACTCACCCCTAATAGGCAGGTGGAGCTCCAGCAGCAGGCAGCGGAATCTACGTGCCGCTCACTCAGGCTGGACATGGCAGCCTCAAACAGGGCATGTCGGACTGAAATTGTGTCTCTGCACGATGCACTTGCTGCTCAGGCAGAGGCACACAGGGAGGCCCTGAGGGAAGAACACCAATCCCTCAGATCTACTCTGGGTGTGCTCAACATGGCCCAGAGGCAGCGGTCAGAAGTGAGGTTGGAGCAGCTTGAGAACACCATCTCGGCTGAGTTATGTGCATGCTGGGAGGTGCTCCAGATGTCATGTGAGGCCATGCAGGCAGAACTCCATGTTACACGTGCTACTTGCAAGAGGAAGCACGTGTATTACGTGAGGTGCTGCATGCTGACCTATGTGCCATTGCCACACAGGACCAGGCTTACCAGACCTGCATGCTTTCTGCCATGGAGGGGCAAGCTGCGGATAGGCGTGGTCAGGCAACTGTGCCACATCCACCTTCTGATTTCCATCCAGAGGGTGAGTAGGACGATGACTTATCTTCCACACAGGTCGGGCCGTGAAGGCTTTGGGCCCATGGATTTTCTTTTTATCTCAACATCATTGCATGTGGGTGTTGAGGTGCACCCTGTACCTCTCCCCTCCTGGGTGCTCCCCCCCCCCCGGGGGTCGTATGTGGCCATTTTTTTTTTTTATAATATTGTTTGTCTATTGTGTATTCATGTGACGGTGTGGTGTTTTGTGGCTTTTGAAAGTATCCACTGAGTGTTCCAGCTGGGCCCATACAAGCTTGTCTCGTGTATGTGTTTGTGGTTTGGGGTCCAGACACATATGCCACTTCTGCTTCCCCTTTCCATGGGCTTGCAAGGATGGTTCGTTGTGACAGCAAATTACACAAGGGCATTGGACTTTCGTCACATCTGTGGCCAGTCTGCTGTACTACATGTGTATACACCCCTAGTGGGGTTTATGGATGTTTTCCACACGGCATGTCTGCAATTAATTTTGGTGGGTACATTTTTGAACCGCGCATTTTTTGAAGTTGATTGTGATGTTTTTTTCATTTCTTGCCTGTATATGTGCTTGATGCTCTTCCTGCTGTAGACGGTAGCCTGCACCCTTTAGCTGTCAAAGCCACACTGATGGTGGGAGGGGGCCGGGTTGTGACAATGTCAAGTTGGTACGTGGTAGGTTCAGCCCCTTTGTGGCAAAGGTGGAAGCATTAGGAATGTGACTCAAGAACCACAACTCATGGTCCAGTCCTCACCTGTGATGTCCGCCTAGACTACTTCTATGCTCTGTTCCATTTGGAGGGCACAATGTAACTGTCTTCCCTCTTGGATTTCGCTGAAGCGTGACGGCACAGTTTTGCTACTGGACTACAACTCTTTACTCGTTTTTCACACTCTGGTGCCTTTGGTCCCTGTTTTTCTTCCTGCTACTGTCCTTGTTGCAGATCTGTCAGCTTGTCTCTCAGGCAGTTATTTCCACGTACTCGTACACTGCCTCGGTTTGCCTCGGTACACTTCTGTACCACAGCATCTCTCTCTCGCTCTCTCTCTCGCTCCTCCTATCGTTCATCTATTCCATCCATACCTTCATGTTGACTTCGGCCTTTTACCAAAGTTATTCAACTGTTCTGCCTCTTAACTTGCTGTCAGCTGTTTCCAGCAATCTCATATTCACTCTGCCTTTCCACACTTATGCTGTCTCTGCCTTTCTCTGTTCATGCTATCAAGGATTGATTGGGATTCAGCGCAATCATCCAATTGTGCTGGCCTCCTTGGTTATTGTATACTCAAGTTTCAGCTCTACCCTTCAGTTGTGGCATCCTCATTGATTATTGTCTACTCAAATTCCTACCCATCCTGTTGAACCATTCTACAACTGTGCAACCTTGGAAGTTATTCTATCATTCAGCTTGGACATGTACTTGCCCATATTCTACAACTTCAAGTTATCTTCTGGAGACACTTCCAGGGTTTTTTGGTGCCTAGAGACTTTTTCCCTGGTTTGGGGGTTTTGCTCCTTGGAGTTCTCTGCAATTTGGTATTTATACTGGTCAAGGTGGCTTCTGAGGGGGCTAAACCCTATTTACACGAAAGGAAGAACAAGGGAACCAAGGGGAAGGGGGATCGTGAAGCCAGGTATACTAGAATGAAGAAGCCAACGGACCCCAGAGACAGTTCTTCTGAAGGTCAAAGTGATGAGGAAATGAGGGCGCAGCTTTTGTTGTCAGATATTATGCTTGGGCTACAGTGATTGTTCACTGTCTGACATTGTCAATGTGGGGTACTATGTACATGATGTGTTCTGCTGGTCAATGGCTGTTCCTGTGTTGTGTTTACTTTTCAGGTGTCAGGGGATTGTTGTGGTTTGACATGCTGGGGTGTAAACTTGGGCAATGTTCTCATGTGATGTGTACAGGACACTGAGGGTCACTTGATTTCACATGCATGTATTGAGTGCATGTCCCTACTGACACACACACTTACACAATGCACCACCACACATACAACCGCCCATCCATGCCCACACGTGCACACAGATTGCCTTCTCTGCCATGCTGTGTCCCTGCAGTGCATGATCACTTACAATTTTCGGATTGTGTACATGTGTCACTGGGTAATTGTGGTTGCTTATCCTTTTTTATATGATGCTCAAGGTGTATCCCCAACACAATGGATGCTCACTGTGCTGTATGCTGGGGGGTGTGTTGGAGGGGACACACACAGCACACGGTTTTGGGATTTGTGGATTTGGATTGGGCAATGTGCATGCCAACAGGCATTCTGCCTTTTGTTGATGGTACCGCTGGTGGCATGCATTTGTGTATGACTTTGTATGTGTGGGAGGTTGTTTAATCTGATTCCATGTCAGGTGTGATTGTGTCAGGCATGTTTCCATTTGTCACGTGGGACTTCGAGACCAATTTGTCATGTGTTGTGCTTTTGGCTTGCTCTTTTGTTGTTGCATGCCATGTCATGGTGTGGCTGACAAGGGTAATGGGGGCTGGGAGGGTTTGGGTGACATACCAGTGATTTTGATGGCCTGTTTTGCAGGTGGGTGGTGTGATATGCACCTTGCATGTGTTCCTTTTGATCACACCAGATTGGTTATGTTTAAGTATCTAGGGATACACACAATGTGGCACTTCCGTGGAAACATTCTCAGGGTGATAAGGTTGTGACAGTTGACTGTCTCTTTGTCATCATCGATTGTCACCTGGTATGTGCCAGGCCTGTGTGCACTCCGCGGGGTGGGAGTTTCGGTGAAAAATGTGGCCACAAGCTGGGTCCGGGCTGCCTCGCCACATGCCCTTTACCCTCCCCTGAGAAGAATCTGGGCATGTGGTTGGGGATGTGAGGGAACCACCATGTCCATCGGTACGCCCCGCCGCATTGCATCATTGTGTAGGACACATGCTGCCACAATGATCCTGCACACTACTGGGGGTGCATATAGTATCTTACCTGGGATGGTGTGGTGGGGTACCGTATTGGCGTCATCATGTGGGTGCTCAGAGGGTAGGCACTGTCCCCTGGGGAGGTGAGGATGGTTATCATTAGTTGGGTTTGTATATTTGTCTGTGTGTGACATGCATGCATTTGCACAGACATTTGTACTCACCAATGAGCCATGTGTCACCATGCTTCCCAGCTTCCAGTTCCCGGGTCAGGGTGGACATTCTGTATATGAAACTGTCATGGGTAGACCCTGGATAGTTTGCATAGACAGAGTTGATGATTCCTTTGGCATCACGTACAACCTGCACGTTCATGGAATGCCAGTGCTTGCGGTTGCGATAGATGTGCTCAGTGGCCCTAGGTGGACGTAGGGCCACATGGGTGCAAACTATGGCACCGAGCACTTTGGGGAAGTGTGCCACCCTCTAAAAGTCCAGGACCACAGCCTGCCTTTCTGCAGGTTTTCTGGTCATGTATATGTGCCGGCGGACTGAGGGGCATGCAGTCATGATTGCCAACACCTGGTGTAGGCAGCGTGACTGCGTGGGCTGTGAGACACCCCCAACTATGGCAGCTGTCAGCTGAAATAACCCAGTGGCCAAAAAATGCAGGACATTTAGCACCTTTTCCAAGGGGCCCAGTGCTTGGGAGCACAGGGTGGGTGATGTGAGGTACTCTTCCCACTCCCTGACCAGGTCTAGGATGATATGAGGTGGAAACCTATACATGCCATAGACCTCATCAACACGCATCCCAACAAAACTGGTCCTGGGCAAAAAATGCAGGGCTTGGCTATTCTCCTCCTCCTGCGGTGTCCCACGATCACTGCTGCCAGAAATGGGACATTCATCCTAGCTGTATATGCGTGTTTGTTGTTTGCGCGCACTTTAATACTGCGCGGGGCCGCTTCCGCCTGCCTTCTTGTGGTGGACGTGTTTACGCCTGTGCGTGTCTTTTGGTGTGCGCGGGTTTCCCCTATTCGATTCCATGAATACGTGTTGATCGTGCGCATGTGGGCGTTCCATGTGTTCCCAGCAGTACTTCCCCAGTTACTCCCTCATTTTCATGCGTTGTTCCCCATTCCGCATGTTCCGCCCCCATTTTGGTGTGTGCGCTACATGTTGTGCGCTTTCACTGTGCGCGTCGTGCACGGCATTCGGGATGTCACAGTGACGTGTGCGTCCGTGTGCGTCCGTGTGCGCCACGTGCGGTTTCGGTGCAGCTCCGTGGAAAAACACGTGCACAGACTTCCATGAATCGCTTGCGTACGTTTCGCACACGTGCGCTGGATTTTTCTCGCTTGCGCCAACGATTTTGGTGCACTATTATTCCATGAATCGGCCCCCATGTTTCATTATGGTTGACCATTTGGTAGGTGTATCATCTTCACGCTTGTTACTGCCGTTTAAAAATCCTGTTTTCATGCACTGTGTATAGTTACATCCTGGAGTGTGTGCAACTTCAATAAACATAATGAAAATCATACAAGAAAGAGGACATCTCAATGTGCAAATTCAGTCTTCTTTCCACTGTTCTAAATTTGCAAATTATTTGGCTTCCTCCTCAAAAACAATTTAACACTCTTCAAAAATGTCATCATTGAATGTGTATACAACTTTTTCTTTTCCTTTGTTTTTCTGTTTTATTTGCAAACTTTATTTTGATTATCACAGAAAAGATGTTGGTTTACTTTGGATTTGCCCTGATTTGACAAAGGCATAGTGTATGTCGAAACACGTGTTATCGCAGAGGGCCAACTGAATCACATGAATACCACTCAATAATAAAATTTGAGTTGGATCTAACTATATTTTTGTATCAAACAGCTTTTTTTGTGGCGCATGTACATGTGTGAAGCAATATTACATTGGTATATTGCACACTACAATTTCATTGCAACCTTTGCTCACTCATGGCAACACTACTTCAACACCATGACTCCCTTCTAATCTCAATCTGTGTCCGAATATGTGCACCTTAATGATAACATTTAAATTGTATTCTCTTTCTATGTTTTGGGTACCTTCATTGTTGCTTCCTATCAGTCTCCGGTTTCTGTGAGGATTGCTAATATGAGTTTCAGATTTGTGTCAGCATTGTAAGGGTGCAGAAGGAGCAGAAGGAGCAGACTGACTCGCAGGTGGCCTCAACCAAAGAATTAAGGATTCCTTTAGAACGCCCAAGCAAATGAAAATGAGTCCCCCATCATGTGTCAAAATGCCTAGATATCTCCCTCACACTTGTAACTAAACTAAAGAAGTAATGGATCTTCTTAGTCCAGAAGAATGACTCCCTTTTTCTGGATGATGGATATCAGGTCCAACTGTAGTTGGGACCTTTACCTGTGGGAATGACTCAGTTCCCAAAGTCTCGATTCCAAGATACCAACACAAAGTTTCAGGTTCAGATGTCAACAAATGGCAATGTTCTCAGTTCAAACTCAAAATGTGAAGTTCCAATACTCGTGTGGGATTTTTACTGGAGGGAATGGCCTCCTTCCTCAGGTCTTAACCCCCTTTCAAGGCACAAGACAATGTTCCAAGACAATGTTCCAGATCAAAGTTCCAGCACAAACATCAACATTCCTTATCACCCATAGTTTTTGCTACACTATTGGGTTCCTGCAGAACTCCTTCCTTCTCCAAGTGTCTTGCTCTCAGTACTTTCACAATGTCAGGGGAAGACTCCCTTCCCTGACCTTTTCTCAGGCAGTTCACAATGCCAGTGGGTTTGCTTCCCTTCCCCTGGCCTTTTTTCAGGTCTATTCTGTAGTTCAGACTGCCAGGGGAAATGACTCCCTTCCCCTTTTTATATTTTGTAAGGCAGTGCACAATTCCAACTGCAATGTCTTCCTTAACCAGGCCTTTTGCTTTGGGTTGCAAACCCCCACTGGTTTCTCAATACTATGGATGCAATTCCCAGATCTGTCTTTCCTCTTCTCTGGCAGACCTTATTCACTACCTTGCCGGGTTCTGCCATGAAGAAGATAGCTTAGGAAGCTGCTTGTCATGGGTTGCTGGTCCCAGACCTATCTTTTTTTAATCTTTTGCCTATCAGTAGTTCCACCACCCGTCCTGGCCACCCAGAGCTCTGCAGGGTGCTTACCGGTGTCCTCTGGTCGTTTGTGGCCTTCTCTGCCTTCCCATTTGGTTCTCTCTTGGCTTCTCCAGAGGCTGTGGCAGCTCTGCAGCATTCCCCTGTTTCTGGGCTATGTGTGTCCAGCTGACCATGCATACCAGCTTCCTCGGTCAGCTGGTTACCCGTTAATTTTCCTACTTCACTGGTCCGTCCACAGCAGACCTTTCGGGAGACTTCTGCATGTGGGTAAGCGTCCCGGTCTCCGCTCTCCTGGTGTCTCTGATCTGTCTGGCTTCGAATCTCCTGTTCTTCCAGGATGGGCCTGACAACAATGGTTGTCCCTCTTTGCCTTTATTGATAGGCTGTTTCATGCCTCCTCGTATGCACCTAGAACATTCGCTTTGGTTCTGCAGGGCCATCTGAACGGCTCTGCATCTCTTTTCTGTCTTTGTACCAACTTGGAGATCTTCCAGTGGGTCAATTGGTTTGTCCTTTGTCTCAAGGTTTGTCCTTTGTCTCAAGGATACTCTTGCTTTGTGTAGCCAACATTCTTCCTTGTCCCAGTACTTCCTCTACTGATAGATCTACACAAACATATAGGAATATTAGGTACAGTGCTGGGGTGATGGGGCTAGGAAGGTGTGTCAGGGTAAGGTGGGTTATGCGGATGCCATGTTCTTTCCAGGTGGTCACCAGTCCCATACAGGTTTTCCCTCCTCATGAGATCCACCCTCTGAGTACCACCTCCATGGGGACTATCGCGAGCGATTTCACCTCCCAAGCCTCAAGGGAAGGGGCTGCCCCTAGGGGAGAAGTGACGACATCTGGGGATTCGTGTCAGCATCTATATTACAGTCTGAATACGTTCCTTTTGGTTATTATTCTTAAAATGTCTCCTGAAATCTGCAATAGTCAAGTACTTTGAATGTCCTTGAAATGCCAGTTGTTAATTTTTTGGATTTCAGCAAGAATGAAGTGGGCAAGGGAATATGAAGGAAGTATACCTGCTTCCTTTGAGGATTGATGCAGAAGCTCATCAAGCAACAGTGTGTGAGTGCAACAAAGGGAGGGGTACATGACCAGAAATTATTGCCTCCCTTATGTTCTTTGGCTTTGGGTGGGCCAGCAAATATATGTATGTCTTGATCCCCAAATTCCTTTCAGATGGTCGAGGATAGCTACATTTAGGAAATGCTTGATTGGAGGGTTTCAGCTATGCATGAAACCCCAACTCTGTAATGAAGCATGAACCTTTCAGGCAGGCACTGAGTGAATCAGGTGCTTCAGTTGTCCCTGAGTTATTACTTAGAAAGACGTACATTCTTCTCAAATGTTCCCCGGTCCTGAAATGGAGGAATGGCCTTCATTGTGATGCTCTATTTCCATGGCTAATGCCAGTAAACTGTAGTGTGGTTTTGGTACATAGTAATATTTTCATCTTGCAGCAAACAAGTCCCAATTAGTTAATGCTCTACTATACATGGCCTTGTGCATCATGTGGGCAGGTTTTCTATTTTGTAAAGCTACAGCTAATGTTTAGCCCAACGGAAATAGATTGTTAGTGGTTACACCAGCTGGTTGAACACTGTACATTGTTTATCGCCCTGAGACTTGAAGATGTGTTTCACAAGTTGCATGTCTCAATGCAGACAGTTGAGGGTCGTGCCAAACAAAAGGCTGCCAAACACAGACCTCACTCTCCTGCCCACACACGTGCACGCACTTACCTGCTCCCCCATGCCAGCTGTGGCTTCCTTTCTCTGGTCTGCTTCAAGGCATTCAGACATTTAGGCAGCGTTTCCTCTGTGATTTCTTTTAGGGTAGCTCAGGAAATGCAGCCTTAAAACCGAATACCATTTTAACATTTGCAGAAAAGATTGATCTTCATGCGCATGAACCACGAAGATCAATCCTTTCTACAAATCAATTGCTGTTGGGCAAACACAAGAGTGTATCATTGTTACAAGCGACAAGGAAACCCCCCAAAAACTTTACAAATAAAACTCGCCCAGAAAGGGAGTGAATGTTTGCAAATGTACTCTAAAACCATTTCAACATTATCGACAATGATTTTATGGATGGACATTTATCATGGACATTTTATGGGCCCCGATCGCAGGCTGTGAAAGCTGCAGACTTTGTGACTCAGTGCCAATTTGTGATGCTCTAAGCATTATTTAGCCTGAAGGGCCTAACTGCAAATGTTATAATAACCACATGGGACCGGCCTCTCAACTGGTATGTTGTTTGAGCTGCGCCATTCTTTATAGGCTGACAGAAATGCATGCCTATATATATATATATATATATATATGTATATATATATATATATAAATATATATATATATATATATATGAAATACCATAAACAACTGTAAACAACAATACAACTGGCTTTCCAGGTGCTTGATTATCTTTTGTTTTCGTTTTCCAAGGCTACTGCTTAGAGCTGCTGGTGGGTTGTTCCCAGCCACAAAAATAACAATGTTTGAAAAACTGTATGTGTAGCCTAAGTTATAGTGGCCAACAGCACACTTCCAGTAGATCACGTTCTTGCAATTGCTCTGCAGCGTTCTCCTTTTCTGATGTTTCCCAGAAAGGTTGGCCCCAAAGTGATGATTCCATTCCACTCACTCTGATTTATTCACCAGGCACCTGCTAGTTTGTGGCTGACACTTTATAAAACAATACTTCATAAACCTCCTGATAGCATCTTCCTCCTCCTGACTCTTGGGGAAAGAGTCTCTTCTACCTTCTTCTATGTACTTCTTGATATTTGCCTTTCAAGGAGCCGACTAATCTCTTGCCACTTACAGCCCCATATTCACATGTCATTCCTTGCCCTCCACCTACAATCTATCACACTTGCTACCTCCTCTGTCCTTTCTACTAGTTTTACTACACCTTTGGAGGATTTAGATTCCTTTTCTCGTATGACGTCACAATATGGACAGCTGGAAGATTGTGGAGATGTGTGCTGCAGTATTATTAATGTGCATCCATGAGCGCAATCAAGAAATACGAGAAAAATGAAAATTCGACCACAATTGCTGCCAACTCTGACATTTGAATAAGTTACAGAGTCCAATGCAATCATATTCATTTCTCTCGAAAATGACACACTTCATGAGATACTTTAGAAACCTGTGAGGCCATTCCATAGTAGATGTGAAGGAAAAAAGAATTAATTAATGTAACTCATTTCACTTTTTACTCTTAATTGTTTTTATTTTCTGTTTTCTTTTTTCTCTTTCTTGTTTATTTTTTCTAAATTTGCTTTTTATGTTACTATTTTTTTTTTTTTCTCTTTATTCATTTAATATGTCAGTATTTACTTTTATGACCATTGTCTTATTTTTGTTGAATGTAATTTCTTATGTTATGTGAAAAGCTTATAATAAGCTGTAACACATTAATAATAAATTAAAATTAATTAATTCCAGCATAAGATCAAATTACATCATGGGAGGACGTGTGTCAGAACCATAGCCTTTCACAAACCCTCAGCACAGCACAAGAAGGACCCTTTTCCTGTGAGTAACAGAGGGTGTTTTCTAGCATGGACATCACTAGAATAAGCTATCAAACCAATTGATTCTCTGATGAGAGCTGAGATAGGGGCACCACTTTTCAAAGTTGGAGTCCTCAGTCTATACAAGCCCGAACACAGAAGGTGTCTGGATAGAACCCACTGAAAACGTGGAACCATCTGGATTGATTGTAAAAAGCTTTGCTGTGAGCGAGACCAAATTGGATTGAATCCAAGGTCTTATCTCTTATCAACAGGGACCATCTGTTTTAGGTGCTTGCATATAGAATTCTCTCCCCCCCTTTCGTAGAGAAATCACCTCTTTATCTTTGTTCTGGAAAACCCTCAACACGTAGGTTTTTAAGTAATGCTTTAAATGTCTCTCTTGTTCCATTGCATATTTTGTTCATTAAAATCTGTACCCTGTTTGATATAAGTATTTCTTCTGTTTTTCCAGCTGCAGTATTGGTACAATCATGCCAAATTGTTTTGACAGCCACTCGCCAGGATGCAGGTGTCTGGCGTAAAACGATATCTTCAATTACGAATTAGATATGGGTAACAAAATGCAATTACATATCAAAATGCACACAGGGTTTAGTGTGCCCCAATGTCAAGTACTATTGTACTAATTTAATTTTTATTTTGATTTATTCTTGTGTTTGATCCTTTAAGATTTTTGCACTAAATTGCTTCTGAAGTTCCCTTTGAATATACGGCTACCTAACTAACTATTGCTATGGTCCCAGCTGTCTAATGACATATTCTGTTTCACTTTACATCTCTGCCATCCATAGAATGAGGCTGCACCATATTTTCAAGTTCCATTATTTCTGTAGGAAGCATAGATTTGCTTTGGACGGAGTTTTCCATTGTAGCCGCACAGCCTTATGGTAATGCCATTTTTGAGTCAACCAGTTATAGACTCTCGCAGCTTACTGCTTTATACAACAATAATCCAGGCTGAGGTGCTGTGCTGTTCAGACCGTGCTGTACTTAAGTATAAATATAAACATGGATTCCACAGCACTATCTATTTCCGGTCACACCAATCAAAATGAATAATAGAATACGTACAAATTGTGCTTATTTGAATAGACCTCCATCCATAAATGATCATAAGTGAATGGCTTTTCTAAACAGTACAACCTTATATTTCAATCACCTAACCAGCAAGCACAAAATTACCAAAGCACAGTAGTTTCATGTGTTTAAACCTGGAAACAGCACAACCAACTCACTTTGATAAATCATGACAGTCATTAAAAACAAAGAGCATCAGAATATGAAATATAAGCAATTGGATATTTCTGGTTGAAATAATGGCTTGCAATCGAAGTGGGTGTTTCAAATTTTGGATTAAATGTAAGTAATACAGCAGCAATCTTTCAGGGGCTACATGTAATAAATCACCTTTCCTCCTTACTCTATGAAATGTTGTACGTCCTTTGTTTTTGGGTGTAATTTCCTCAACACACCCTCCCCCAATATTTCAAACACTAGAAAAAGTGAATTACATTTCAGGTATCAACATTAAGATTGCTATATTTCAATAGATCTTTTTATTTCTTTCTCAAATCTTTGACTTCTTATGCTACAGAGGATATATACGAGGAGATCCTTAGTTTATGAAACAAATGCAAATATTTTCTTTATTTGGAGACCGTAATGGCCCCTGTCTTCTCAATATACAATTGCTAAAGGATTATATAACTAAATATAAAAAAGGGGAATTGATTCACTTACTTATTCAATTGTGTAATGTAATTCCTTTTAGAAAGGAATCATGCATCCATGAGTATTCTCACTGGACCATCTAGTTGGTGCTTCCGCTTCTATCCTGAATGTAGCAGCAAATCACCAGACAAGAGGTCAGTTAAAGGACATTATTAGAGGTGCCATTAAAAGCGGCCAACGAACATTATACTTACGTGCATCGGCATGTGCAGCGGCAACGGAAAACTACGCCCACAGCATCCCGAGGCCTGAAACAAAGGAAAAGGGACATTATTGAGGTGCCCATCTTTTAAAGCCTAAAGACTACAGTATACTTACAGGCATCCGCTTGTGCAGTAACGGCGGCATCGCTCTTCGACATCCCATGCACCGGTGCCACAACTAAGGCCGCAAAAGACTTGAGCCTCAACACTGAACTCATCCAGTGACATAACTGGAATCCACGCACCCCTGCACCAGACGCAGGATGGAGAGCTCAGCATTTATACGCCTAAGGTGAGAGCTCGCCGAGACAAGTAGAAAGCTAGGCTGTGGGAGAAACTGGCGATTGGTGGGAGAAGGAATCCCATCAAACGGTGATTAACCCTTTTTCTTCCACCTGCAGAAAACTTACCCTGCAAGTCAGACATTCGATAAGAGGAAGCCCAGTCCTGAGAGTCGTCCGAGCTCTACGCTTCTCAATTGAAGAAACGATAGCAGCCCAGCCGGGATCAGCGCCTCTGTGGGAATCAGGTGAGCGTTACAATAACAAAGAATTCCAAGCTCTGCTCCCTCCAGGCTCTGTTGGCAAATCCTCCTATTACCTGGACTGAAGGGCCTCAGATCACGGCCTGTACATGTGGCATGAAGTTCCCTCATCAAATGGTCTTAGTTTGCAGGAATAGAATTAACCCTCTTGCCTTAAGCGTTGGGCTATATAACCCTCTTACTCCTCCAACATTGTGTACTCTGAAGCATCACTTTTCTATTGGATATCCTCTTTGTCTGGTTTGATGTAACTAATGTAAAACCAGAAAGCCCAGCCTTGTGGCACACATTGGTCTAAAGGGTTAGAAAATCTTCAGGTGGAGTTTTATTTTTCCCTGGCCCTTGTAAGTATAGCTCAACGCTTCAGGCAAGAGAGTTAATTATATTCCTGCAAACTAAGACCATTTGATGAGGGAACTTCATGCCACATGTACAGGCAGTGATCTGAGGCCCTTCAGTCCAGGTAAAAGGAGGATTTGCCAACAGAGCCTGGAGGGAGCAGAGCTTGGAATTTTTTGTTATGCTGGATCCAAGGGAAAGAAAAAGGGGTATCAACTGACCTCTTGTCTGGTGTTTTGCTGCTACATTCAGGATAGAAGCGGAAGCACCAACTAGATGGTCCCGCGACAATACTCATGGATGCATGATTCCTTTCTAAAATGAATTGCATTCCACAATTGAATAAGTAAATGAATCTATTCCCCTTTTTTATATTTAGTTCTATAATCCTTTAGCAATTGTATATTGAGAAGACAGGGGACATTACGATCTCCACATAAAGAATATAATTGCAACTAAGCATCTCCTGGTATGTATCCTCTGTAGCATAAGGAGTCAAAGATTTGAGAAAGAAATGAAAAGATCTAATGAAATATAGCAATCTTAATGTTGATGCCTGAAATGTAATTCTTTTTTTCTAGTGTTTGGAATATTGGTGGAGGGTGTCTTGGGGAAATTATACCCAGAAACTAAGGCAGTTCAATCTATACTACTTCTCAGTTGACCTTTTCTCCAAAACCTAATCTTCTTGTAATCTGTTCTTAGTTCAATACAGATTGAACCATGACCACCTGAAACTGCCTTGAACCACCCGATTTGAACAGCACATCCAGTTACCAGCATCTTTGTCATCAAACTGACTGCTGAGCAAACCCTGGTTGCCTTCTCCATCTTCACTACCTCAAGCACCTCATCAAACAAAAGACATAGGACATTGCATCAAGTCACCAGCATCTTCACAGTCAAACTGACCCTGGCGGTCCTCATGATCACTCCTTCTTCAAGCATTACTTTCTAATTCAAAAAGTTCCATTTCGACCTCTGATCAACATCACTTCCTGTCTAGAACAATGTGATTGCCACATTCAAACTGCTGTTTCACTGTTAGTCAACTGCCAATGCCAGCAAAAGATGTTATTGGCTGTTAGCTGCGGCCTTGGTCCACTTTTGGGCCCTGGAGACTGGCTAGAATAAAGCATAAATATTTGTATAAAACCATGACTGGAAATTCCCTTGTGACTCATATACGTTGATGTTTGGGTTTCTACTTAATGGCATTCATACCCCTCTTGAGAGATTAGCCTTCCCGCGGCCCACATTGTCACAAAAGGCAAAAGTTGCATATCCCATAAATGTGTCTGTTTTAACTTTATGATTGGAATCACTGTTGGTTTGTAGGTGGAGTAGGTGGTTTAGTCACTACTCACCCCTATAATTCTGCGGAGAAGTAATTTCATCACAATCGATCTGCTGGAATAAGTTAATTCAAACAGCCACTGTGCTGCTTTCAAAAAGCACTGCCTTCCATTTTAAAATACATTAGCAATACAAGATTAAGGTTCCAATCCATATCTCATTACGTCATAGTTATAGTGGGACATTAAGGTGTTAGATTAAAAGGCCAAACTAACCTGAATTGCCTGTTCATGTATTTTATCCACTTTAACCTGCTTATTTGCTTTGATTATGGGGCAGGTTTTGGACTCCTGAGGTGTCTTCCAGAGGGAGTATAGCCTACACTGAGTGAATCTTGAAGTTGGTCACCTTCCAGAGGTGTTGCTGGGGGTTGGGGAGTCTAAGGGGGCTATAGCCCCTGGTCTTTTGGTTGTAGCCCGGAAAGAATCTCAGGAGCTACAACCAAAAGGCTAGCTAGTACCCAGTCCAGACAGTTCTGACATTAGGGTAGCCCCGGGTCTTTTCCAGACCTAACAACACCCCTGTTGCCTTCAAAGAGAAACTGCAAGAAGATAGGGGAATCAGCCAAACAGAACAATAGGAGAGATGTTTTGAACTGTTGTACAAAGGGGTGAGAGGAAGTACAGAGTAGCTGGCAATTAAGATGGCGTCCAAGAAGGGGGAGATGCATCTTGCATTTGTACTGTGCCCACCTTTCCTTCTCACTCCCTGGCTTTCTGTATGTTTAGCACTCTGGGTTTGACTTATCAACTGAGAAATCTTTTAGCAAGGATAGGTCCTTGACCTAAAGAGTACATAAAGTCGCAAAACTTGAGAGTCATATCCTGTCCTGGCGAATGCGGTTAATCTATTCACACCAAATTGGTTAAACGGGATTGAATCACAGCTTGCTGCAGTTCAACAGCAGGAAATGCATGGATCCTTGCTGTCATGACTCTCAGATGGTGTGAGTCCCTCTCAGGGTCCTCAGGCACAGGTGTACTCCCTGTTCTCAGGCTCCCATCACAAGGGAGGCTGGAACACACTTTAAGGGGTCCTTTACTAAGATTAAGTCCTGACACCAGTGTGACTGGTAGAGATGCAGGCCTTGTTCCAGCTGCAGGTCAATGTGCCCTGGGGATGGGTGTTAAACAGAGAGGGGTGTCTGGTTAGCAGACCACCCACTCGGAGAGAAAACTACCCATATAATTTCATATTTAAATGGGAGTACAAATATCCTGGTCTTCTACACAATTGCTAGATGGCAATCCTTCACACTCTTCATATATTTATTTAATGTGCATTTGTAATGCACCTGTACACAAGTGTTTTGAGGCGCAAAGGGATGTCAATAGAACGCTCTATGATTTGAAGTGGCTTCCCCTGTTGCCAAATACTTTTAAATGGGAGCCCCAAATGAGTAGCTACCGTACCGCTGCTGCCTCTGCACATTTGAAGTACATGTTACTTTGTGTTTGAAATGTGACGAAATCAGAACGGAGCTCCTGGGGTGTCTGTAGAGATCGTGTAGCAAAATGTATACATGTATTCTCTTGATATGTGTGGTTGTATTTATGCTAAACATGCACAAGATGCACACAAAGAAGAAAAAAAAAACGGCCCTGTCTTTTTTTGGGCCCCTGCTCGCATGTGGAAAGTGTGTCTGGGTAGAGGCATGAACATTCCTGAAGACAACCTACTTTCATTTTGCATAGCAAAAACATATATATATATAAAAGCTCAGGTTAGCATACGCCTGCACATGCAGGCTTGACTTGGATATTCCTTTTATATTTTTTTTAACTTTATTTGTTTGGCTGAATGATTCAACCTTTCACATTTTTCAATCATTTTACATACAACATTTCATTATTCATTATATTTCATTATTCATAGCAGTGCTGTTACTAAAATCCAGATATAAAATAATAAAAACTATATTACAAACAAGCTTAATTCATCTCAGAGAAAGCATGGTATGGAAACGAGGGCCATTCAGGCTAACGCAGATAACATAGCTATGTATACATACAATGTGCTCTATTTCACTATGCACATATTCCTGTTAACATAAAGATGGTTACGTATAAGAGAACAGTATCACATTTGTTGTAGGTGGGCCGTGAAGTATGCATTTATATTTTATGTGCTCACGTTTTCCCCTCCAAAATGTGCACCTAAGATTTGCAATAGCCATCATGTTTTGTTTTCATTGATTATGAACATAACAACAATACAATGCAATGTTCCATGAAACAGGTCTGCCCTGCTAACCCTCATTTAACATTGGCAACGTTCTTCAGGCACATGCCTCAGGTACTCATCTACAATGCACACACTGGCAAAGGACAATTATTGATATCACCTGGCCGGACCTCCCACAGACCCACCACAAGCATCACCAATTCAAACCCAGACTTTAAGGTGACAGAAAGAGCCATTAATTATCTGGCTCCCTGCCTGGTCCGCGTCACAACAAGCGCTCGTATAACACCACGACTTTCCACCAGAGCTCCAGAGTTCAGCGACCACTCGGGACAATGTATTCTTAAACTCCCATGGGGCATAACAGTAGAACTATAAGAAAAAGTTATTATCTGACAAATTGATGTTTCAAATTGGAAACTATTTTTGAGTCCCGTGAAAGAAACATGTGCCCTGTCTTTACATGTGTCAATATCCAGTGTAACGTTTTTGTTGCATTATTACAATTAATCTGCATGAATGAAAACATGTTTATAAAAGTTGTAGGTAGTTGATCTGGAATCACGTGGTAAATGTTTTTATGAATGAATATCTGAGCAGTAATCTCTCGTCTTTCGCAAGTTGGCTTTGCATTACCTAAGACTGTGGTATGCCTTTTATTTTTAATAAAACTAGTGCCTGTAAACTCCCCAGACAGATAGCTTCCTGTGTAACTGTCACCTGCACCTGGCTGTGATGATGTACATTATTTACATCCTGCTTCCTTGTTGTTACCCTCAGAAGACATTTGTGGTACAGTAGTGTGGTTTGTTAGAACGCTCACATGTTCACAATACAGGGCACATTTTTTAAACCAATGATTTGTATTGCAACTTTAAAATTGCAACCAATCAACACCTGGAAATTATTAGAACTGTGCCCTTCGATGCAATGGTTATGCAGGTCTGGCAGGGTCTATATTTTTCTAACTTTGGTTTTGGTTCATTCGTTTTCAGTTATTTTGAGTGTTTCTATTGTGTTGTGTTGGCTGTTTCCATTCAACGGTTTTTCCTGTTTAGCTCGTTGAGTTAAAGAGTCATGTTTTTAGCAATTTACTAAAATGTAGGTGGTCTTCTGTTGTTACATTTTCCTTCTGGATTAAGTTCCAAAGTTTTGCCGAGATCCGTTTGTTTTGTATCTCAATGCCAGAGAAATCATGGCATACGCTGGGTTTTGCTGTATTTGATATATTGAGTTATTGAGATTTGAACCGCACACTACTGCCATTTTCATGGTGTTTAGGCACTCTGGAGGATCTGAAAATAAAAAAAAGTTTTGGGAGGATTAGTTAATGGGATGGAGCCCTTGTCGTTGTCGTTGGTAGCTTCAGCTTGGAAAAACAGGTCACTGTCTCCTAGGTTTGCTTTTAGATGTCATCGATTTGGTGTTGTTTTTATTTATTTTATTTCTTTTGCATTTTTAAAGTGCACTATACCCAAGGGCATCAAGGCGCTGTTACAAAGCCAGTTACTCGTAAAACATTTCCAGATAGTCGGTAGACCAGGACATTCCAAGATGATTGATTATGCAAACAACCAAGTCTTTAGTGATTTCCAGAAGGTCCAATGAGATTCCTCTTCTCGCAGGTCCGGCAGGAGTGAGTTCCATTGTCTGGCAGCGATAGTTGGGAAACTGGAGTCTCCCGCTTTTATCCGTTTAAATTTGGGTTGAACCAGGCAGTGATTTGGCTTTCATGATTTTCTGTGAGAGTTAAGGGGTGCCAGCTTGGAGAGGCACCTGTGGGTGATTGACAAGTTTTTAATGTATGTATCTTTTATTTTACTTGATTTAATTGAAAAAAGCTAAATACAATTTTCACAAGTTTGAAAACAAGAAGGAACACTTTCCCCCCTTACCTCCCTCCAAGATGTGACTGTTGTTAGCAGTTCTGTTTAACATTCCATATTCCTTCCATCTTGGGAGCCTTTAAGTTAATCATGTGGTATGATGGTACTGAGCGTGTAGGTCGTCAACCTTAGACCAATGATGTTACTCCCTTTTCTTTTGTTATAAGCTCTAATGGCCGATCTTTTCTGTTAGTTGGTCTGATTAGGTTTAATGTTTTAAAGAAACCAAATACTGCTATGACCCAGCTAGTTTTCTCCCCACTCATAAGTCTGTACCACCATTCTTCTTCGTCATAATATTGCATGTTTTCGACAAAGTGACCTAAATGCATAGCACACGGGGCATTCGTTCCTGTACATGATAAGAGCAAATGTCGTACTGATTCGACCTTATCCAGGCCTTTTCAGAAACGGCACTTGTTCTTTTCAGATTCTTTTCTTCGAGCCAAGATTTTGTTTGTGTTCAACGGGTTTAGACGAGTTCTGAGAAAGTTTTGGTGGAGGATTTTATCCGGACCCTTAGCCAAATATGTTCTTGTTTGATTAATTTTCACTGTGTCAAACGGGTCGTTTTTTATCACTTTTGAGTTTGCTGCTTCCTCCAATGTCAGAATCCAATCGCTCTCGAGTATGCGATTTTTGACTTTGGTGGGGTTCTGGTTCAGTTCTTCTTCCAAACTCCCCACACAGTCTAAAAGGTGGTTGTTTTTATTTACCCAGGTTTCTAACATCTTGCAAGTACCGCCTTCCAGTTCTTTTTTGATGATCTCCATAATCAATGGTGGAGATGGAAGCATTACCTTTCTATTTAGCATCACTCCATTCCGAGCAACTATCGCCTTCAGTGACTGTAAACTCAGCTCTCGTCTGATTAGAGTCACCGGTACTGATTGGGAATGGATAGAACCCCCTTCCATAACTTTCCCTCCAGTTGTTGCAGATGATTTCCGGGATGTTAGGCATGGCTTCAGTGCCATAAATTAGGCTTGTGACAAACTTTGTCTTATGAAAGGTTAATACCGGGGTAAGCGAAAAACGTCTGTACTTTCTGTTCATTGCTTTAATTTGCGCTATTAGTGTTTTACTTTGCTGAATAAACAGTCTTGCATTGGAGAATCCAACACGTTGTTATTTAAGATAATACCCAGGTACCTAAAGCTTGTCATCTTTTCTAATGGCTTTCCATCAATGCTCTAGCTCAGATGTTCGGATTTTTTGGAAGTTGTTTCGAAAGATATTATTTATGTTTTTTCTTTTTTCATCTGAAGGTGGTTTTCTTTTAGATAGCCTGACAAGTGTTTAGTTGTCTTTGTAAGCCGATGGCCGTTTGGTCCATCAGGATAATATCATCCGCATATAACAATCTTTATAGTTTCACATTGCCGAGTGTGGGTGGGAAAGATCTTATTCCCAACTCGGAATGCATGTAGTCGGCTATATACACATTATATAGTGCAGGAGCCAGCCGGAATCCTTGTTTCACTCCACACTCGGTGCATATTGTATTGGATAGTTGTCCTTCTCCATTAAGGCAATCACTCATTGAGGTTCCCGAATAGAGGGCTTTGATCGGGTTCAGTATATGGTCCGGGCAGTTTCTGTCTTCTCATTTGCGCCATAAAATGTCCCGGTTGAACTGGTCAAAGGCCTGAAACAGGTCAACGAATGCCATAAAGATTTGTGGTCTGCCCTCCATTACCTTTGCCTTCAGAGTGCTTAGGATCAGAATGTTCCCATTGGTACCCAGATTTTTCACAAACCCCGCCTGTAAAGGATCAAAACAAGCGACTCAGTAGTCCATTCTTGTAACTTGTCCAGGATCAAGCTGCCAAAGATTTTCCCTATTGTGACCACGAGAGCTATGGGACGGTAGTGATTTGGGTTGACTCTGGCTCCTTTTTTGAAAATCGGACTACCATGGTCTTTTTCCATGAGGATGGTATTGTGTTAGTTCGTATACAGTTCCAGAAAACTTCTTTGATGGACAAAGACCATGGCTCCGGATTTTTCTAAAGAGTGAAATTTGTAATTCCATCTGTGCCCGGTGCTTGCAAGCAGCTGAGTTTGTTTAAATTTTAATTAGGATGGACTCATTTTCATCTGGTAAAGACCAGCGACCTTTTGTTTGTGGGGGTCTGGTTACCTCATGTCCTGGAGGTTTGCTATGTAGTGCCGTGAAGTGGTCAATCCACTTCTGTTCGTCCATGCTATTTTGTAGACTGAGGTTTGTTTCCTTTGTGGTTCCCCTGATTAATGCCCAAAAGTCTTGTGCTTTTCCCCCATAAATTGGGGGTATCATCGCTTCCTAGTCTTCTTGGTACCGGCAATGCCGGTTTTGGCTTAACCATCTTTTATAACTTCTCACAGCCTTCTGTACTTCAATTGTTTTCACTTGTGAGTTGCACTTTCTAGAGTTTCGTTTGAGTTTTCTGATAACTTTGCTTTTGTCTACCACTAGTTGGTTGTATTTGTGGGTGTATGTTTTTGCAGATTGGGAATGTTTTACTTTTTTCACTTTTAGGACTGAGAGGAGCGTTGTATAGTCTACTCCATTCAAGTTTGCTCTCAGGGGAGTTATAGATTGATTTGTATATTGTTCAGTGAGAAGCACTATTGCTTTTTTAGTCTAGGGCCCCCCTCGCAGGTTTCAATCTCTGTCTTCATACTTCGTATGGGCTCACTAAGTGTCTTCCAAGTGGATATTAGTATATTATGATTGCTCTGTTTGGTTCTTTTGATGTTAAAGGACTCCATCAAATCCAGAAGATCCCTTGAAACGTATGTATAGTCAATTGTTGCTTCGTGCCTATGGTTCTCCCAAGTGGGGACTTTGGGTTTGTTTTTGTCGAGCAACCAATGCATATTGTGTAGATCCCTTACGTCCATTAAGTTGGACCATAGACGCCCTCTCTCTCTTGAGTGAACGGATCCTGTGGCTGGTCGCCATTCCTCATCTGTGTCGTTGCAAGTGACATTAAGATCACTGTTTATGATGATATGTTTTATCTTGTGATTGTCTTGAGCCTCATCGATGGTTCTTTCCATGGCCCTGAGACAGGTATCGTTGAGACCCGACATGTGCTGACCCTTCAGGCCTTTTCGGTGCTGGTGAAAATGTTAACTCATAGCCATCCATAATAAGTTTTGTCCTGAGCCAGGTTTCCTGCAAGCATAGGACATCAAAAGAACCTAAGTTGATGTCACTAGGAGCTGTCAGGTGGCTAAAGCCTTGGGTGTTCCAGGAGCCCATTGTAATTTGTGTCTTCTCTAGGATTTCTTTCACAGGAGTTTCACGCGTTGGGCCCCTTCTTGGCTTTGTATTATGTAGTGGCTAATTTCTCACCTCTTCAGTTGTAGCTTAGGGAATCCATTCCCATTTCCTTGACGAGACTTTGGATTTAGAGAAGTCTCCTTTTCTAGGATCCTTGACCTGTTTCTCATCCTGAATGTCTTGAGAAAAGGTAATTTTCAGCTGGTGGACCGGGCCCTTCGGTAGCCTGTCTGGATCTGGCTTCGGTGAGGAGGTCATCCTTTCGCTCCACGCTTCTGGTCCAGATCTCTTGAGCTCAATTCTCTTTACTATGCGTGTTGTGTGCGTCTTTGTTCCTGTCCTCTTTTGGAATTAGGCGAATCAAAGGTTAGATCCTTTTGCGGGAGTCATTTTACGGCCTCCCTGTTCATCTTGTTGTATTGACGATTTAAGTCATCCACTGAGCCAGCTCACCTAGTGCGAGTTTTTTGAGTTTGTATCTTTAGTTTTGGCTGATTGGGTTTCAGACATTGGATCGTGGTCTAAGATTTCACTTAAGTCAAATACCAAGGACTGTAGATTTTCTTTAGCTTCCAGCAGGAGGATCTTAATCCTTTGTGAGTCTAGGTGCAACAGGGAGCTATCTTTTCTCCCGTTTGGGTTCAGTTCTACGATTCTAATGTCACTCGAGGACATTCTTCTCAGGGTACAGATTTGTTTGAATACTTCTGTTATTGCTCTTCTATTTAAGTTCCAGTTATCACCCTGATCATGCGTTCTATCCAACTTGAAGGTTCTTGTTTTAGCGACTTCTCTCGTTTTGCTGGATTTAAATTCTAGTGGATCATCCTAAGGATTTTCCGTGGACTCAAGATCTAAAGTGCTTTATCTCTTGGGATTGTTGTTGATCCAGGTTTCATTTTAGATGATTGAATGTCTAATTGCCGTTCTCTACCGCATAGTCTTGCGGGCAAGGTTTCAGCTTTTCCATTGTGTAATGTCCTCATAACTGAGGGGCTATGACTGTAGGCACGATTTGTTTAACTTGTCTTCTCTATTAAGGGTTTACAGTGCCCTTGTTCACAGTCTTTGTGAATTGTTTCTCGCTTGTCTGCCATTGTTAACATGTTTGGAGACGGCGGTTAAATAATCAGTACTTTTTCCTTTGGTCCTCATAGTAATGAGTCTTCATGGAGGTCGTCGAATTTTCTCTTTTGCTGTGGAATACTTTCGAGTTCTGAAGTTCTGATTCTGAGTCTTCTATGGTGTACAGATTCATGCTCATTAAATCAATTGAGTTTTCCAAGATCTCCTCTTACTGATCTCTTTTGGGTCGATCGATGAGTCTGGAGATATTTTGTTGGTACTTCCTAAAGTTTTTATTATTTTCTTCAGGGTAGTCTTGATAGGAAGAGTCAGAACCACAACCCTCTTTCCTATTTATTGTTGGCGAGTCAAGCCTTCTGGTCGTTTTAGGTGAGCCGATTGCCCCGCCAGATTATTAGTTTGGGCATCATGAATCACTTTAGTTTTCTGCGAGAAGATGCCAAAGGTGGGTGGAATGATCCCTTCCAGTCTCACTCTTTGGGTTTGTTGGGTGTCGTTAGAAATCCTTTCGAAAACATGCCGTACTAATGGACCCATTCTCTGGCCCATTAGGACGTGGCAGTTGCAGAGATGAGACTGAAAACGTTTTTGTCATCTTCGTGTCCTAAGGTTGCTTTGTGGTGGATAATAAATTGGCGATAGTCGAAGTAGCCATTTGTGAGGACCCTCGACTATTCTCCTCTAGTACCTTCTGTAAAGGTCCTACTTTGAGTTTTTTGTGGTCAACCCCCACTGTTTGTGTGCCCAAAGTTCTGAAAGTTCGTTTCGGTGGGTCCTACATTATGATGTCTAGTTTTGGTGAAGGTATGGTCCCATTTAAGGCACCCGTCACTTGCGATGCTTGATTTTTCGTTAACAATTTTTCGCTGTGTTTCCCAATCACATATCCTTCCAAATAGGATAGTTTTGTGTGCATGTAAGCGATCATGTTGGTCTGATCTTTTAAGGTGTCATTTATCGCTTCATACAACCTTCCAACTAGGGCCAGCGCTATTGTCACTGTTGATAGTATGGTCTACCAGAAATGTCGTCAGACCTAGTACAGTAGTTGCCTGTCTTTTTCCATTTCCTTCCCACTCTCCGCCTCCCTTATCTATGTCTGAGCACTTGCACTATCTGAAATGTCGTCAGGCTGAGTACGATAGTTAATTTCACATCCTTACTGTTCATGGCCTGTAAGAATGTTGTTGTATTTTTCCTGGTTCCCTTCCTTGTCTTGAAGCGCTTTGAAACACATTGTGTATAGGCGCTATATAAATAAACTATCATATATTAAATAAACTATCATTAGAGCCTCTGAGGTGAGCAAACGGGGGTGCAAGGCTGACCATATGTTTGCATCCATCTCAACTGGGGGCGGAATGGTCCCTGGGATCGGAGGAGTGTGTCGGCTTCTTTTAGTTAGAGGAGTCTTCCCAACTAGGGTTACAGAGTGGTGAGCGTCCTCCGTCTCCAGGTCGATCACGGCATCTGTCACGGCATTATGCTCCTTCCGACCCCGGTCCTTTTCTTGAATGCGATTTTGCATGCTCCGCAGAAGTCTTCCCTCATCTTCCGTCGCTGCCATAGTCTCTGCTAAGACTCAGTGACTATACCAAGAGGTGCTGAGGGGTGAAGGGCAAACAATCCAATGGAGATCACTGTGTTTGCTCTGCACAGCATATTTTTGCCTGTTTTGCCTCGGCGTGCCGAGGCCCAGTGACCAATGATTGCCGCTGATATCCACTTCACTCCACAGTAGTTATCAGAAGGGGCAGGATTCTTGGTGGGGCTGCTAGAGGGGGGGGAAGGCGGGGGGCTGCTAGGGCTGCTTGGGGTCGTGCTGAGGAAACACTGAGGAAAGCTGAGGGAAACGTTAGCCCTGTGAGCTTGCTTACTTGGGCCCCCCCTCACTTACTTAGAGTACTTCGAGACAATTTCTCTCCTCCCCAGCCCCAGACGCCTCTCAACGGCTCTGCCACCTCGCCGCCTTGCCTCACCTCGCTCACCTTCGCCTTTTGAATGAAATCTGTTCGCGAATGGGGAGCCAGTTGGCTTTTCTTCACAGTAGGGATATGATTATGCTTGGAGATGTTGAGAGCTGCTCAAAGTGTGTTATTCTGGATAACCTGCATTTTTTGGATGTTGTGCTCAAAAGTGCCTGAAAAGAGTGCATTACAATAGTTCAGCCTGGATCCGATAGTAGGAGTGACAATTGTAAGGCAGCTGTCAGGACATAGGAAAGGTATAGAAGCGTTTTGGCATGTGATTCTGTCTAGGAGTGTTGTGTGTGTGTCTGTCTGTGGTGTAGTGATGGTGGTTTAGTTTGTTGTAATTGAGTGGATGTCAATGGGGTGTGTAGTTTGCTTTTTGATTTCAAGTTCAGGCTGTGGTAGAGGTATGTGTGTGCAGTATTTGGTTGCACAGTGATGTGCTTGTAGCAAACGGAAGGCTTTAGTAGGGTTGACAGTAAAAGGTCTGCATGGCATTGTTTTTTTAGGCTGGGATTCCTCATCTGGTGTTGGATCTGTTAAGCTTTTGTTTTTGTGGGGCCTGCCCAGTTTGGTGGAGTCAGTTTTGTGGTACCCTGCTTTAAGGTGCTGCTCCTTCGATTGTGGATGGGTGTTTCTTTCTGATAGTACTTCCTGAATACATGAGTATGTTAAAGAGCCAGGTTTATAGTATCTGTCTGAATTTTAAGTGTTCTTCTGATTAGCTGAGATGCACAAGAAGGCTGATCCAGTATATTTCTGTTTTCAGTATTGCTTTGGTTCAAAGCAAATGTCATTGCTGGATCTCAGGGTTTGTTTTGGTTTGTAGATGGACATTTATTTTCTGCATGATTTCCGCTCCTTGGCTATGGATTGCTCTTGGTTATGCAGAGTATTTTGAAGTCAGGGGTGGACTGACCTGTAGGGAACTTTGGGGATTTCCCAGTAGGTCTCTGCACCCTGGACCTCTTTTGTATGATGAATCCAGGGAGTTAATCCCTTCTCCCCTAGAGATAGCAATCACCTTTTAGGCTAGGGAGGTGAGCCCGCTCAGCAAAACCCTCCCTAGGGTCTTGAGAAAGCGGGACCTCACTGGGAGTAACTACCCTTTAAGGGACAAAAACTCCCACTCCCATGGGGAACTCCATTTAACCAGGGTATTATCTGTCTACATGAGAGTAGGACATAGTGACAATACAACTATGTATTTGGCTGGAGGTAATGCTGAACATTCTACATGCTTGACAACCTGTGCTGAACAATATGCCCCCTTTAAATAACAGAGCAAGAATTAAGGGCCACCAACCCTTGATTGTAGGAGGAGAAACCCAATGCTAAGGCAAGCCTCAGATGTGGGAACGTCAGCAAGGAAAGGAGCTGCGCATACAAATGGACCCGGCTGCAGCGCAGATGGAGGCGGACATCAGAGAAAGATGCCACACACAAACCATGAAGTGCACAAGGTCGGAGAGGCAGATGCCACGCGGAGCAAACTGGACATGGAGCATGACCACATACATAAAGTAATGTGCCTGGACCCCACTAAAAGAGGCCTAGCCATGGAGGAAGCGAGGTCTGAGCCCTCTGCTCTCAGACTGAGAGCCAACTAGGGAGAGAGGGAGAGACTCGAGACGAGCGGAACATGAAGACTGTGAACCTCCAGAGCGGAAGAGCAGCAAGCCCTGGGGAACGCTAACGTTGCTTACAAGACATACCCGCACCGGAGCAAGCCCTGCAAAACAGAAGTTATGAGGGTTGCCCAGGTTGCAGGGAGGAGAAGAGAAGAATGAGTGGAGAATAGGTAAGGACTACCCTAGCCCCATCCAAGGGTCACATGGACCTGAGAGAAGAGAGAGAGCGAGATAAAGAAAAACGTTACAGGAACCTGAGAAAACCGAGCAGCATAAACCTCGAGAAGGGTCACAGGGATCAAAGAAAGCTTTGAGAATCAGAAGCAGAGAGGGGTCATACTAAGTGAGATATTGGGTCAGGGGACCCAAAAGGAGCCCCGAGGCCACAATAAGCAGAATAAAATGCATACATCAGGGGAGCACTGAGACACCCGAAAGATGGTCAAAGTGTGGGAAGACCAACAAAGTATGTGTAGAGGGATATGAGGAAAAACTCCTTCACCTAATGACATTTTGACATTTTGTTTTTCAGGAACTTTAGACTTGGTTCGAACTTTGGGGAATTTTAAGAAACTTTGATAGACTGACAAGATCACAAGACCTTCTGCCATCATCTCTCCACTGCAGCTAACTTCTCCCCTAGAGCCTGTAATTGGATAACTTTGTTCCTGCAGGATAGAACAATGAAGGACTTCTCCGAATCCTCCTGTGCCAACCCCAGCATCATTAAATGCAGGGTCCTGCAGGGTTCATGCATTGCTCCCACCTTTTACAAAGTCTTCACAAGGCCACTGTTCAAGATTTTGGACGCCCTGGGTATCTCATATACAACCTATGCTGATGACACCCAGGTGCTCATCCCACTCTCAGGTGATTACCTGTCTGACTTGAACACCCTCAAATCCATCTACTCAATAATCCAATCCTGCTTTGCAGAAAATTGGTTATTCCTAAACAGTGAGAAAACCAAACTTCTGATGATTGGCTCCCTATCCACCTTGGGCATGTTGGATAGAAAATACAGCTCATTCACCATTGACAATATCCCATCACCGTCTCACAAGTGGTTAAGACATTGGGTGTGTATCTGGAACCCAACCTGACCATGAACAGGCAGGTTAATGCTATAGCATCCTCCTAAGAATGCCACTCCAAACGTATTAATGCAGTGAGACTGTTCTTATCCCAATAAAACTGCCTCACCATCACCAGGGCAATAATTGGATCCAGACTGGACTGCTGTAATGCCCTTCTTGTAGGAATTTCAGGTAAAACCCTTGCCAAACTTCAACTAGTTCAAAACACAGGCGTATCACGTAGGTATCATATCTCAGGGCTCAGGAGGCAGGTCCACTGGCTACCAGTCAAGGAAAGGGTCATTTTCAAAACCCTTGCATTGACGCACAAGTATCTCCCCGACCAGGCTCCCCTTACCTTGTCCAAAGGATTTCTAAACTCCTTACTTCCAGGCCAGCCAGAACGCAATATTCCAACATGATAACTGTTCACAAAATATGCTGGCGGCACCAGCTTTCCAACTATGGCGGCCACCTACTGTAACACCCTCCATCCTCACATCAGGCTAATTGACTCTCATGCTGCCTTTCGCAAGGCCATCAAAACCAGGCTCTTTGTATGACACAGCATGTATTTATCCTGTATCTATCTCTGTATTTGTAGCTAATTAACCTGGTACGTATCTATGTATAACCATGTACCATGCACTAAAACTACTCCTGATGGGAAGCCTTTATGTAACCCTGAATAAAGCCTTCTTACGTTCATCTTATAGCACCTCAATACCTGTGGGCTGCAGTGCACTCTACAAATCCAAAAAATAAAAATAAAATAAAGACCTGTTTTCTTTGAGTGGAACTTTTCTTTACTTATAACCATTGGATCCAGAGCAAGGAGGGACTCCTGGGACAGCCGAAGATACCTTTGTGAAGAACCAAGGGTGGAGGGCACTCACATTATTTCGTTTGCATTTTACTAAGTGGTAGGGCCACTTTAGTGGATAGGTTTGGACCGAGGACTATATTAATTCCTTTGACTATAGACGAGCATCATAGTTTAGTTTTGTTGGGAAGGAGCAATTCCTTTTAGAAGTAGGATCAGTGAGGTGTTTTCTTTTATTTTAAATAAAACTATCGCCAAACACGTTGTCTAGTCTGAGTCCTTTTTCTGGCTTGCCACGTGGTAACCTATTTTAGTTCCACATTTTCACATAGGAAAATGTTTGGGTTTTCTGAATTTTTTTTAATATGGTGCCACTTTGAAAACTATCTCCAGGGCCTCGTTTCGTTCCCCTCCCAGTCCACCCCTGTTTGAAGTAGATATTATTTTTTACTGGTAGCCAGGCTAGGGCTCTTTGTGCTGGTGTTATGTATTCTCTTTTAGTGAGTCTGAGGAGCAGTCTTGCTATCATGTTCTGTATTTGTTGTAATTTTTTGATGAGGTTTGCCAGCATTCCAAGGTAGATGCTGTTAGCACAGTCTATTCTTGACATGATGAGAAGATGACGGCTAGTGTTCTGTGTAGGAAGTTGAGAAACGGTAGTATCCTTTTGCTTGCGCATAGTAGTAAGACACATTTCTTTACTACTTCATTTACTTGTGGCTCTAATCTCATTGTACATTAATATTTAAAGACATTTAACTATTTTCAAAGATTCTGGTCGGTTTCCCATTTCATTGGGCCAGGGAATGAGAAGTTGATCTGATGGGTTGTTTGGCCTGAACATGATATCTATTTTGTCTGGGTTTGATCTTGAGGATGTTGGTGCACAGCAGTAAGTTTATTTGTGTGAGACAGTTGGAAAGGGTTTGCTCCACTTCTTTGGTTGTTTCAATTTTATAGATGACAAGCAAAAAGTACCCCGTTCTGTGAACGGGTTCTGTAGATAGACATGACAACACTCTCATCACTTGTTGAGAATCAATGATCCTGTAGGTTGCTGTCTTGATTCGCTTCTCGCTTGTTGTGCATTGCACCCTGAAGTAAACTGCACTAAGAATGGGTGCATTTGACTGGCTGACGTACGCCGAAGCAGACCTTGGGGGGAGTTGGTGTGCTGCTGCATACCGGTACCTTTTGTGTTCTCCCCACCTGTTGCCTCACCCTGGCATGGGACAATGTTTTGTGCTGCATTGTGGTGCAAATATCTCAGAAACCGTGCATCCTAGGGCCTTGAAACATAGTATTCGAGGTTTAGTTTTGTTCCTTGTGTCGTGACCGTTCCTTCTACAACCACATTGATGTTTTGCTGATTTCAGGCAATAGTTTCATTTGTGAAAGAGCTGAAATCCGTGGAAAGCAGTGGGTTGTCCAAATGTCATGTAGCCAGTATTGTCCGGAGGGTCCTAACAGGTAACTGTGCACAATGTGGTGCAGATTGGTGAAACAGTGTGGAATTGAGCAAGGAACAACACTTTGACAAGCCACAAACCCACAAACAAATTTTGACTTTTGCAGAAATCCAGGGAATGGGGTGGGGTGTCCAAATGTCATGTAGCCAGTATTGTCCGGAGGGTCCTAACAGGTAACTATGCAAACCTTGGTGCAAATTGGTGAAACGGTGTGGAATAGTATGAGGAACAGCGCTTCGCCAAGCCACAAACCCAGCCACAAACTCACACATGTTTAAAGTTTATAAATATAGATTGTATGTCATCTCTGTACATGTAGCATGTAGCAAGTGAGTCCATGACTTTTGATGAGTTTGATGAGGGGGGGGGGTCATGTAGATGTTGAAGAATAGTGGTGAGAGGGATGAGCTTTGGGTGCTTGACATGATGTTGTGTGTGGTGCCAAGCTGAAGGGTGTTTACATCCTTTCTCTTAGAAATGACTTGATCCATAGCAAAGGCATGTTGTAGATCCCTATATTTCGCACACTTTTAATGAGGGTTTTGTGGTTAACTTTGTTGAATGCCACTAAGAGGTCTACAAGAATTATGGCTGAGTCTACGTTAGATTTTTGGTCGCCCTAGAAGGATTCTAGTGCTGATTCAGTTCCTCTCAGGGATCTGAATCCAACTTATGCTTGGTCAAGCATATGCTTGCTTGCTACATGTTCCTCGGTTTTTTGGTAAACATAGGCTTCTAGACGTTATGCCAGGTAAGGGATGTTTGAGATAAGCTGGTAATTGATTAAATCCTCTGTGTTTTCCAAGAGGTCTTTATGTATGGTTCTATTGTACACCACGTTGAAACTTAGAGGTATGGCTCCTGTTGACAGAGAGTTGTTCATGAGGTTATGGAAGTATTCTGCTGGGGTTTCTTGGGAGAGGATGATCTTACAGATGTCAGATTGACAGGGCTCTTTTTATTTTTTTATTTTTTTATTGATATGGTTAAATTAAATCAACCTTTCAATTTTAATACATACAATGATAAAATGTAATTATTAAAACATATTGAACAAGTTAAAAGATACAATGATTCTCCAGCCTGGGGTCTGGCATGGATTCACATGCTCATGAATGTTCCCCGTCGTCAGGCTGGGAATTCTCAGTAAAGAAAAAAACAGTTTCAGTTTCATTTTTTAACTGTCTTTCTCCTAACAACCAATCACTGAGCTCTGGGTCATACTGCCCCCAGCCAATAACTGCCCTCTACCTAAGCCCCTCCTTTGGCAGCCATCTTCAGATTTTTACAGCACGTTCAAGTGTTGGGAGTCCTCGTGTTTTTCCGTTTTTGGAAGAGTATTGCTCTATTTTTCGGTCAATCACGCCTTGTGCTCCATCGATCAAACTATCCGATTAACAGTGACCCGTTTTCAGATTCTTCAGTGCCCCTCAAGGGTGAATTTCGTTCAGTTTCTTCATGCAGGCTTCCAGAAGATTCTTCAGGCCTACGCCACGTGGACCATGTCAGAGGAGAAAAAGGTTTCAACTCCCCTGTTCAAGATCTGCTGTAGCTGCGGCTCGGGGAATGTCTTTTCGGATGACATGCCTTCCGAGTGCCTTTACTGCCTGTACCTAACGCACAAGGAGGAGGATTGTGCGTTTTGCCAGGAGATGGTCCCTCGCACGATGAAGGATCGGCACAGGCAGCTGAACGAGTGGCTACAGGCCAAGGCCCCTACTCAGTGTGGGTCTCAGCAGCATGCCTCTCCCAGTTCCAAGAAGAATGAGCGGGCTTCTAAGACCTTTGAGGGTGCATCCCCATGGGGGTCCAAAAGAAGGTTAAGCACCGCAAGTCCACTGTCACTGGGAATGCCATTGCGATGGGCTCCTCGGTGGCCAGGGTAACTTCGACATCTCCAACCTCCGTCACCAGTCAACGCTCACGAACTTTGGCGAAGAGGAAGTTGGATCATCCGGGCAAACTCAAGGAGAGGCCCAAGTCCGCCCTATCGGAGAAGGCCAAGGGGGATCGGGGTTCAGACCCTCCCCCTAAGGAGAAGGCCAAGCAGGACTCTGGTTCTGACCATGAAGGCCCAGGTGCACTGGCCAAAGGCCCAGCCGTCTATCGAGTGGGTGGCAGCGTCCCTGGTAAAGGCTGCCGAGGTGGCTCCGCAGTGCACAGCCCCGAATGCGAGGGTGTCCCTTCCTCCAAGGAGCGAGGCTGCATTCCAGCCCATAGAGAAGACCCCAGAGAAGAAGACACCCGTCATCTCCCCGAGACCATCACCTCTCGAAGCAAAGAAAGGGGGGGTTGGCCTCCACGGTACGGATATCTCCGCTGACAAGGAGTTCACCTGCTTGCAAACCATCCAGAAAGAGGAAAACGTAGGGAACAGGCCCTACGACGAGGGCACCGAAAAAGACGACGACGAAGGTGACGGCGGCAAGGACACCGTTGAGGATGAGCAGCATGGTGACAGGGGGCCTGGGCTCACATCCGGTGCCCCAACGGCCTATTCCACTTTATCTGCCATTCCCACCTCAACTACCTCCTAGAGACCCTTCGGTGGACATTCTTTCGGTGCTGCATACGCTGGCCTCTGAGATTTGGAAAAGAATGCCCATAGTGCCGGTGGCACCACCTGCGGCACTGGCTCCGGCTGACCCCCTGGCAATGGGAGAGCCTCCGTCCAAGAAGAGGAGAGTACACCCTCCACCTCTTTGCCCCCTTTAGCCCCCATCACGCATCCCCCCGAGGGATGAGCCAGATCCTGATACGGCAACAATGGGCTCCGTCACCTAGATCTTCCCCGCCGGACGAGATTGGCTCGTTCCACTCGATGATCTCCAGAGATTTGGAACTTTTTCAGCTCACACCAGTGGAGAAGAAGAAGGAGGGCTTCTTATATCAGCGCCGCAAGGCAAAGAGAAAGACCATCCTCTTGGTCCCGCTCCTGCATGACATTTGGGATGAAGGTTTGTCTCTCATGAAGAACCCTTTTACGGTCCTGGAGAAGAGGGATAGCCTGTAGAAGAAGTACAGGGTGCCGGACTCCGCGCCCAAGTAGACTCAGTGGTGTCAGCAGCGGCCAAGAAAAAGTCATTGGTAGCTTCTTCTTCGGCAGCAGCCACCCCTCTAGACAGCGAGGGAAAGAAGTTAGATGCCATGGGACGACATGTCCTCTATTCTGTAGTGACTACCAACAAGGCCGCCAACTCCCTCGCCATTGTAGCGTGTTACAACCGGGAACTGTGGTTCAAGATCGCTCACATCCTGGTCTTCCTCCCCGATGACAAGAGGTCAGAAGCGCGGGAAATTCTACAGGAAGGTGAAGTGGCGTCGGACACACCATCATGGTGGCCACGGATATGGACGACGTAGGGTTCCACCAAATGGGCAACAGCGTTTGCCTTCAACATCGTGGTTGGCTCAAGGCCACCAACTTTGGGCCTCAATACCTGTCAAGATCCATGCTCCTGACCCCCTCAGGTATAACAGCCCCCTGGCAGCAGTGAGGCTAAAGCTCTTCACACTTGCCCCAAGGGCCTTAAAACCCCATCAGAAACATACATGGATTCAGTCCAGGCGCCTTTGGCGCCAGGCTCATTAACAGGAATAAAGCAATACCATGTTTGACCTTAATCCAACACGGAGGCCTATTACACAGCTCAGTTCATTAGAACCATACCATGCGGTCTAGTGTTTTGGGTGTAGCTGGGCTTGGAACTACTTGGCCTGCAACTACTTTACATGGGCTATTTCAACCAAACCCAAACAGCAGAACACGCTTTGCGTTATTCTGCACTCCAGCAGCATAACGCTCACTGGGCCTCATTACGACCCTGGCGGAGATCGCGGTGCTAAATGCACCGCGGAGCACGGCGGAAAGCTGCCGATAGCGCCATGGAGGTTGGCGGATTTTCCGCCCCTTGCCGACCTTGGCGGGGCGGTAAATCCCCATTCCCCATTTTACCCTTCCCCATTCCCTTTTTTGCCCCATAGGGTATAATGGGAGTGGGGAAGGCGTTAATTGCGCCACCGTAAAATACGGTGGCGTAATTAACATCAAGGTCCCGTAGCGCCATGGATTTCTCCGCCCGGAAAAACCAGGCGGAAAACGTTCCATGGCGCTACGGGAACTCGTAGTAGGGCGGACGGGTCCGCCGCGAATAACGCTGGCGTAAACCCACTCCGCCAGGGTCGTAATGAGGCCCACTGTGTCCAGCTCTTGCTCATCTGCTTCTCCGGCGGCCCGATCCTGAAGCCCTAGATCCGGATTCCATTAATAACATGGAAGAACAAGAACAGCATTAGCAAGCAAGAATACTTACCTGTGAAGTAACCGGTCTTGAATCCATCCTGCACTTCGCTTACCTCGCCCATCTTCAGAGTTCGCCGCAACCTGCAAAGGTAAAGAAACAAGGACAGCATTAATAACAATTCTTACCTGGGCAAGCAGCGAGTCCTGGCAGCACCCTGCGCTTCTCTTACCACGCCCCTCTCCGGTTTCGCTGCAACCTGCAAGGGAGAAGGAACAAGGTCAGCATTAACAAAGCACTTACCGGGCCAAGCAGCGCTTCGATCGCTCTTCACTCCGGAACATCACTGCAACCTGTACAAACAAGAGAAAAGAACACAGGTTAGCAATTACCACCAATAAACAGTGCAGCGCTCCGCGCATCAATAACTCACCATGGTCTTCGCCATCGGCGCTGCAAATCCAAGATCGCAACCATCCCTGTGACAACAAAAAGAGACATTGGGGGTCACTCCGAGGTTGGAGGTAAGTAACTGTCCTTACCGGCATGGCGCAGATAGCGTGTCCATGTAGTCAAGAGCCTGCTAATAGAGGGCTATTACGACTTGGCGGGCACAAGCTTTGCGCCATGCTGGTAAGGGCATTACCGCCATGCTGTTAAAAGCCCGAAAAAGGCCCTTAGCGGCATCATGCATGGCGCAGATTGCACTACCAGCATGAACCAATGCGGCATTTGTGGCCACCGCTAATAGCTGTCACCGTAAATAAGCGGAACCGGAAGTAGCGTCATCACACAAGAACAGGAAGGAGCATGGCGGCCATCTTTAAAAACACAATCCATTGCCAACCTCAGCACACAGGAACTGTGGGGCATTGCTGTTCGTGGAAACTCATCCTCTAACACACCACAATGCCAAAGGCTGTTCAGAAGGGCACCTCCCGCCAGCACAAGGAGTGCTTCAATGAAGATGAGCTGGCCATGCTAGCTGAGACCCTGCAGTAACATGCTGACATCGTGTTCGCCCAGAGCATGAAGAGAGAGGCCATCATTCGCAAGAAAGAGATCTGGGCACTTGTGGCGCAGAAAGTAAGCGCAGTCGGGAACACCCCATGCACTATAAAAGACTGCAGGAAGCGGTGGGACGACTTGCGGCTGCGAATACGGAACATACTCTCTGCCAACAGGAGCAGCATTCCTGTGGTTGATCCGGGATATCGGGCACAACAATGTGTGATGATCTTGCTGGCGTTGCATACCATCTACACCTTGTTGGAGTGGTATTGCTTGTGATTGCGGTACACCACCTCCATGGCATGCAGGGCCACCAACTCCATGTGGATGCAGTCAAGGGCACCTATACAATTTAGCATGCCTAGCAGTGCATGGAGGCCACCTTTTGTTTCAAGAATCTCCTGGGGAGTCTATGGTAGGGATATGTCTTCCATTGTGAGCTTGAGGAGGGCATCCATCCTTGCTTCAGGATGCAAGTAAATAAGGGTGGTGATATGCCATACATGTGTCCCACTGTGTGTTGGTAGGTGCCTATGGAAAGGAAGTGGCACACCCACACTACCTTCAGTAGAGGGGGGGTGGCGGTGCGTATTTCAATGAGGCTGACAATGTCGTCATGTATCATGTCCACGATGGTGTCGTTGGTGTCCCGGTCCAGAGGGTACAGGGTGTGTTTCTGTTTCGGGGTTGGGTTGAAAGGACTGGCTCTGATGTTTGGGATTGGAGGCTGCCTGCATGGTTACACTGGCTGCACTGGTGGGGCATGCTGGGCCTGTCTCACCCTCCTTCTCCTGCTGTGTCTCCTCTGTGGTGCCTGCTATTGCTGTTGGTGTTGTCAGCTCAAGTATTGATGCTACTATTGTATTCATCTTGGTGTGGAAAGGGGTGTGGTGTGTGGGTGTGCTCCTTTTGTACAGGCCCAGACTCCATTGCCTCCACCTGTGCTGACGGTTTGCACCTGTGGCAGTTGGGAACACTGTACATAGCATTTTACGGTTGGTCCGCGATGCTGGTATTTACAGCATGCCGGTATCCACTTGTAGCGCCTTCATGATGCCGGTATTTGAATGTCTATCTGACTTATGATTTCCATCTAGTTTACGGCATGCCGGTATTGCCGGCATGAAGGGTTGTGTGCCCGCGCCCATGCCGCTATTAGAGGCACTGTTATTTACAGTGCCGCTAATAGCGGGTTTGCAGGTCGGAATAGCCCGGAGCGATAAGCGATGCCGGTAATCATTTACCGGCATCATTTTTACCTTACCTCCAACCTCGGAATGACCCCCATTGTTAGGGAACAGCGTAGTGGAGCAAGATGCCGAGAAGACAGAGAAAATGGAGGGAAGAAAAGAGACAGAATAAAGACGGAAAAGACATTATAACTCACCTGGAAGACAGCAAGCAGAGTCGGAGTCACAGCCAGTCTGGACCCGACATAAGGGCACACGGACCAGTGAAGCAACTAGGACCACGGAACACCAGCACCAAACACGCGCCCCTGCACAGAGACGCAGGACGGAGAGTGAGCAATACCTAAGGTGAGCAATAACCCCAAGGGAGGGGATTTGGACCAGAGGGAGTTGGGAGTCCACCCATCACAGAACCAGTATCTTAAACCTCCATTCTCCTGTTATAGGTGCTACCCAACATCTGGCACATAACTAAGCAGAGAGGGGTCTGGGATAGTTCTCAGACTTCCATCCAGTATCGTGTGGCGCCCCGTGGATACCAGGTGAGCGTTACAGAATGCGAAGCCTCAATTAAAACATCCACCTGGGCATCCTGGAAACATCAGAGACTGACCAACTAGCCCAGTTACTGGGAGAATTACGGGCCGAGGTGTACTCCGCCCGGCAAGAAACCAATGCCCTTACGAGGGAGTTGATTGTCACCAAGGACAACACCGATGAATAAGCCAGACAATTGCTCCAAACACAGACTGGGCAGGCTCCGTTGCCAGGAAGTATTCCGTCGGTCACAGCCACATCCATCAATCCAGTGCAGGTGGTCCTCCCTGGGGCAGTTCCGCAGGCCCCACTGGAACGTTTTACGGGGGACCCAAGAAAATATGCAGTATTCATGAACCAGTGCCGCCTCCATTTTCTTTGTAGACCCGGAGCCTTTCCTAACGATAGGTCGCGGGTTGCCTTCGTTCTGTAATATCTGAGTGGCAGTGCCGCGGATTGATCGATATCGGTAGTAAGCCAGAATGACCCACTCCTGCGGGATTTCAGGGGCTTTCAACAGGAGATGGAGAAGCTGTTCACCTGACATACCCAGGGCCGAGCTCTGGATAACCAACTTCTGTCCCTCCACCAAGGCAGCCAGGATTTGGTAACATATAGCCACTTTAAATAGACTTGTCGTTGAAACTGGGTGGCCTGAGGAGAAACGAACAACGTTATTCCATCAAGGATTACGGGGGGAATTGAAAGACATCCTAGCTCAGGTGGTAAACCCGCCAAAAGACTGTGCAGAGTTCATCAACCTAGTAGTGCAGCTAGACCACAGGCTGCAAGATCGAAGGACAGATTGAGCCAGAATGGAGAATCGGACTGTGTATGTATGCTCAAAGGAGAACAGTCCGTGTTCATCAGAAAACACTTTAGAACCCATGCAAATTGGGGGGGGGGTACGGAGCCCATTAACCAAGGCTGAAAGAGACAAAAGGAGACAACAGCAATTATGCCTGTACTGCGGGAAATCAGGTCACTTCCTCAGAGAATGTCCTGTAAAACCCCCTAGGAGAACAGTTGGAGCTACAGAGAAAGAAGGAGAAGAACAAGTGTCAGAAAACTTCCAGGCCCGGCAAGCATAGAGGTCCATTTGTCGAGCGAAGGAACAGAGCCACAAACCTCACACCTTGCCCTGTCTGTGATTTTAATCAGTCACCAACAACCATCTCGGATGCATGCTGTGGAGGCATACATAGACAGCGGAGCCGTTGGTAACTACATAGACCAAGGCCTGGCAATAAGGATGCGGCTTCCCCTCCGTCAGAAAATGACAACTGAGAAGGTCACCAATGTCGATGGCACGGAGATAGCTTCTGGCCCTGTAACTCAATGCACAGCAGAATTGATACTTCTGTGCCAAGACGGATATCGGGAAACCATTGCATTCGACCTTATCAAGGCCCCTGAGTTCCGGGTGATTCTAGGGATGCCGTGGTTGGTGGCTCACAATCCTAACATCGACTGGCGAGCCAAAATATTAGCCTTCTCCAATGAGTGTACTCATGCGTGCTACCAAGTGGAAATGCCATCGTCTGATCCAGAGACACCTGTCCAAGATAAAGAGGCGTTGGTACTAGGTGTAACAAGTACACTACCAAGCGAATACCATGATTTCCAAGACATTTTCCAAAAAGAACAGGCTAATACCTTACCCCCTCACAGGCCATATGACTGTCAGATCGACCTCGTAACTGGTGCACAAATCCTGTGTAGTCGAATGTATGCACTCACTGAACCTGAAAATCTCACTTAAAATCATATCTGGACCAATACCTGGCAAACGGTTTTATCCGCCTGTCCAAATCCCCAGCAACCCCGCCCCTATTCTTCATACCTAAGAAGGAGGGGGACTTGAGAACGTGCATCGACTACCACACACTAAACCAGGTAACAGTTAAAAACCATTATCCTCTACCCCTTATCCCAGAATTGCTGGACCAAGTCAAGGATGCCCAAATTTACACCAAATTGGACCTCAGGGGGGCATACCATCTTGTGCGTGTAAAGAAAGGAGACAAATTGAAGACCGTCTTTCGTACTAAGTATGGGCTGTGTGAATATCAGGTGATGCCCTTTGGGCTTTGAAACGATCCCGCCGCGTTCCAGTACTTCATGAATGATGTACTACGGGAATTGATCGACGTATGTGCCCTAGTTTACATCGATGACATCTTGGTGTACTCCTCTTCTAAACAGGACCATGTCAGGCATGTTCGCTCCGTCCTTGCAAAACTCTGAAAGCACCAGCTATACGCCAAACTTGAAAAATACTCCTTCCATGTCACCGAAGTCGAGTTCCTTGGTTTTGTCCTCACTCCCAGAGGCGTCCGGATGGATATGCACAAAGTAGACACTATCCTTAGCTGGCCATCACCGTCTTCAGTCAAGGTGTCCAAAGTATTCTTGGCTTTGCAAACTTTTATCGCCAATTAATCCCGGGTTTCTCCCAGATTGTGCACCCGATCACTTCCTTACCCGATCACTTCCTTATTAGGAAAAAACAACAAACTGTTCCAATGGACAGAAGAGGCGGAGAAGGCCTTCCAGGAACTCAAGAAAAGGTTTACCTCAGCCCCGGTGCTACGACACCCCCACCCAGATCTCCCATATGTAGGTAGGGGAAACAGATGCCTCCAGAAAGGCAATGGGGGCTATTCTTTCCCAAAGGGATCCCGAACCAAGCCAGTTACATCCGTGGCCTTTTGGTTGCGAAAATGTACTACACCTGAACTTAACTATGCAATAACAGACAAGGAACTCCTAGCGATCAAACCAGCCTTTAAGGCTTGGGGGCATTACCTCCTAGGCGTCAGGCATACCCTCAAAGTAATCACCGACCATCGCAACCTACAATACCTCAAGACGGCAAAGGCTCAATCATCCCGTCAACTCAGATGGGCTTTATTCTTCGCAGAATATGATTACATAATCACGTACCGACCTGGAGTCCAGAACGGAAAAGCTGACACCCTATCCCGCATGGGTATTGATGAGAACGCATATTCAACTCCAGACCCTGTGGACATTATTCCAGGTGACTAACTACTAGGACTTACAACAACGTTATCTCTGGACGAACTCCAAAAGGAAATTCAGCTCCTAATGAACACTGAGGCTCTACAAGACTGGTCCACTCAAGGTAAACATTACACAACAAAGAACCAACTCCGTATTTCAGAGGGCGTTTATATCTACCGAATAAGGTACTACAAGAACAAGTCATTTCTGGTTATTACGATGCCCTGATTACATCCCTAGAATCACCCGGAACTCAGGGGCCTTGATAAGGTCGAATGCAATGGTTTCCCGATATCCGTCTTGGCACAGAAGTGTCAATTCTGCTGTGCATTGAGTTACAGGAGCAGAAGCTATCTCCGTGCCATCGACATTGGTGACCTTCTCAGTTGTCATTTTCTGACGAAGGACATCCACGAATTGCCAAGACCCTAGCCAAGGTGAAAATAAATTATTGGTGGCCGACCTGGCGAAAGGACATTAAGCAGTTTATTCTATCATGTGGCATTTGTGCACAGAATAAATCCCAGAAACAAAGACCTGTGGGCCTTCTTTAACCGCTGGAAATTCCACCTGCACCTTGGCACACACTCTCCCTCAATTTCATCACAGATCTGCCTCCCTGTCAAGGGTTCAACACTATCCTAGTGGTTGTTGACCTATTCTCTAAAATTAGAGTGTTTTAGAGCAAATTGTACGATTACATGGTTTCCCCTCGTCCTGATTTCTGACCGAGGGAGTCAGTTTGTGTCTAACTTCTGGAGGAAGAGTTGTGCAATTGCCCAAATCGATATTTGTCTGTCCACTAGTCACCATCCCCAAACTGATGGCCAAACAGAGCGGACAAATCAGATACTAGAGCAATACCTATGGTGCATGTTACATCAAGTGGGAAGAAAGCTGGAAGGATGTGCTGTGGATAGCGGAATATGGCTACAACAACTCGCTACACACCAGTAACGGACAAAGTCCATTCTATACCGTATATGGAAGGCACCCACGTACATCCGAATTGGATACCGCCGTTGCCTTGAAAATGCCCACGGTGAAGACTTTACATACGACCATCACTCAAGCCTTCAAAAAGGAAGCAGAACACTTGATCCAAGCCAAAGAAAGACAGAAAAGATTCTCTGATCAACACCGAAGAAAAGCCCCAGACTACCAAGTCGTAGATGAACGCGAACATTTTGTCCCTATACCATCAAGGCTATTATAAATCCCATGGCAGTAAACTAGCTTTACCAGCAAATATGCAGATCCATCACTTATTCCACGTGTCACTCTTAAAACCTGTTCAGCCTGGAACTCGGGTCAAAACACCACCAAATCCGGTACTGGTTAAGGGAGAACCTGAATTTGAAGTCAAAGACATCCTAGATTCTAAACTCACCAGGTCCAAGTTATACTACTTAGTGGACTGGAAGGGATACAGCCCTCAGGACAGGACATGGGAGCCCAACGAGCACGTCCATGCGCCACACCTGTTAAGACGATTTCAGCATAACCATCCGACCAAAGCAGGGCCAGACGGAGAAAATACCTTGAGAGGGGCCTTAGGGGGGAGTGCTGTCACGATCCATGGCCCTGACCCCCTCAGGTATAACAGCCCCCTAGCAGCAGTGGGGCTAAAACCCTTCACACTGGTCCCAAGGGCCTTAAAACTCCATCGGAAACATACATGGAGTCAGTCCTGACGCCTTTGGCGCTAGGCTCATTATCAGGAATAAAGCAATACCAGTTTTGGACCTTAATCCAACATGGAGGCATATTACACAACTCAGTTCTTTAGAACCATACCTTGCGGTCTAGCGTTTTGGATGTGGCTGGGCCTGGAACTACTTGGCCTGGAACTACTTTACCTGGGCTATTTAAACCACACCCAAACAGCTGAACATGCTTCGCGTTATTCTGCACGCCAGCAGCGTAACGCTCACTGTCCCCAGCTCCTGCTCATCTGCTTCTCCGGCGGCCTGATCCTGAAGCCCTAGATCCGGATTCCATTAATAACCTTGAAGAACAAGAACAGCATTAGCAAGCAAGAACACTTACCTGTGAAGTATCAGGTCTTGAATCCACCCTGCGCTTCGCTTACCTCACCCATCTCCAGAGTTCACCGCAACCTGCAAAGGTAAAGAAACAAGAACAACATTAATAACAATTCTTACCTGGGCAAGCAGCGCGTCCTAGCAGCACCTTGTGCTTCTCTTACCTCGCCCATCTCTGGGTTTCACCGCAACCTGCAAGGGAGAAGGAACAAGGTCAGCATTAGCAAAGCTCTTGCTTGTTTGTTTGTTTATTCACTTATATTGTGCGCCAGACCCGATGGTAGGAGGGCGCAGGAGCAGAAAAGAATATTCTCAGCTTAGTTACAGTGCTGTACAGTATTTACAGTGAGTACATAGGTTAAGGCAGTTACAATAGAAGCAGTGATATACAGTTTGAGAATATACATATTTACATGGGATACAGTAGCATGATAGGTCAATTAGCAGTCATTGTGTTTTAACCATCGGATGTAGTTATGTCTGAAGTGTGTATAGGATTGAGAAATCCTCAAAGAGGGCGGTAGGGAGTTCCAATGTTGGGCTGCTTTCACCTGAAAACTGTTGCCGCCCATTTTGGTTTGTTTGAACCTAGGAACTATGAGCAGATTTGCATTTGAGGTTCTGGTGGGTATGTTAGGTGTGTATCTATGTCTTCTGTCGATTAGGTAGCGGGGCAGCATTGTTGAGGCATTTATGGGCTAAGGAGGCTACTTTTAGCAGGATTTTGTCTGTCATGGTGAGCCAGTTATGAGTTCTCCTGATATTGGAAATGTGTTCTCTCTTAGAGATGCTGAGCGCTGCTCTGAGAGCATTGTTTTGCAACGTCTGGATTTTGTTGGTGACCTGTTTGTTGGCTCCTACGTAGAGGGTGTTACAGTAGTCCAATGTTGATAGTACGAGGGCTCTGGCTAGAGTGATGCAGCTCTGTGAGGATAGGAATGGTTTGGCTGCTCTTATTAACTTACAGGTGTAAGCCGTGGATGATGCCATAGAGCTGACCTGTTTGTGGAAGGAGAGGGAGGAATCAATGTATATTCCTAAAGTTTTCACTTCTTTGGCTACCGTGATTGGGTTCCCGTCAATGATGAAGCTAGTGTAATTGTGGTCCAGTTTGGTGATGTTGGGAGTGGAACCAAGGATGATGAGTTCAGTCTTGTCATCATTCAGGCACAGACTATGGGAGGCCATCCATGCCTGGATGATGAGGTACACCTTGTTCACCAAGGCCAAATCATGGTTGTAATCTCCCGTCAACGGGATGAGGAACTGGGTATCATCGGCATAGTTAGTGTAGGTGATACCCAGGTCATCGAGATCATCAAACAGGGGCTTCGTGAACACGTTGTACAGTGTGGAGGAGGCGCAAGATCCCTGAGGGACTCCAGAAGTGATTAGGATAGGGTCTGCGGCGGCAGAGGTGGAGAAGACACGCATAGATCTATTGCTTAGGAAAGACTCGATCCAGCCGATGGCTTTGTGGGAGAAGTGGGAGGCTGAGTCAAGATGGTTACGTAGAGTTTTATGATCTACGAGATCAAATGCTGCCGAGAGGTCTAGGAGGAGCAGTAAGGCAGTTTTCCCATTATCTCTCAGAGTGTCAATTTGAGCCTTCAGATCGAAAAGGGCCGTTTCTGTCTCATGTTGGGGTCTAAAGCCTGATTGCCGGATGCCCAGGAGATGGTTTTGTTCAAGGTATTTTTGTATTTGTAGGTATGCTGCCTTGTCTAGAATTTTGAGCAAGAAAGGCACAGTGGTAGTAGGCCTGTAGTTGGTGGGTATAGAGGGGTCAAGAGAGGGTTTTTTGAGAAGGGGGAGGACCCAGGACTCTTTAAGGTTGCTGGGGATGGTACCTAAGGAGAAGGAAGCATTAATGCATTTGGTAATGAATGGAGAGAGGTCCCTAGCCGCATCTTTGATGATTTGTGAAGGGCAGGGGTCACCCTTGCAATTTGATGGTTTAAGGCTGAGAATAATAATTCTTCCACTTGTAAGGTGGAGACTTTGGAGAGGTTGAAGCGGATACGAGGGTTGTTGAGCCTGGAGTGTTGGGATGTGGGCCTAGGGGCAGTGTTAGAGGAGTTCATCAATTTTGGTTAGGGAATCTTTCTTATTGTTACTTTTAATTTGGAGGCCTGCTACTTTATTAGACAGGGTGTTTTGGATGCTGGTGCACCATTGTTTGTCTTTAACGCATGTGTCTGGAGTTAGAATTGGTGTTTCCAGTTCTTTAATGATAGTGAATAATTCTTTGGTGCTGGAATTAGCTTGTGTTATTCTCTGGTTGTAGGATTCTTGTTTGGCGGCTATGATTTATTTTTTGGTGGTGGATGTTATTTTATTGAGAATCAACTTGCTGTTGTCTGTGGGAGATTGTCTCCTGACTTGTTCCTTTTTGCGTTTCTCGAATCTAAGGGCTTTAAGGTGAGGGGAGAACCAGGAGTTCAGGTGTTTTTTCGGCTTACCTTTTCTAATCTTTAACAGTGCAATGGAGTCAAGGGCTGAGCTCATGATTCTTTGGTAGCCTTCTACAAGGTTATGAGGGGTGGAAGTGGCTGGGAGTTGGTTCAGAGTCGGTAAGATGAGTGGGATTAGTTTTTCCACAGTAATATTTTTATTACTTCTCGTGGGGATAGCTGAGGCTAGCACATTATTGATGATGGGACTTTGGGCTTCAAGGGGAGAGGAGATGGTGGTCAGACCATGGTTGTGGGGAGTTAGCTGAGTTGGAGGCTACACAGTTATAGTCAGCTACCCAGTCAAGGGTTCTCCCTTTGTTGTGGGTGGGGGTGAGCACTCTTTGAGTGAAGCCTAGTTCTGATATAGTATTATTGATGAGGGTGGCCTGAAGGTCTTTAGGGTCATTTAGGCCTAAGTTTAAGTCCCCTAGGAGGAGGCACTGGGAGGAATTTTTTATGTGTAGGTAAGGATAGTCGTGAGAACTTCCTCAAAATAACCTATGGGTCCAGGAGGTCTATAGAATAAGTGGATGGATATAGTTTGGGAGTTGGCAGTAGGCAGCTTAGCCGTGAGTGATTCACAGGATGGGAGGTGGTTGGAGGAGTCAAGTCTGATGTTGAGGTGTGTTTTGGCAATTATGGCCAGGCCAGCGCCTCTGGATGAGTTCTATCCGCTCCGAAGATGGTGTAGTTGTTGGGGATGGCTAGCAAGAGGGCTGGGCCTGCGGCTGCATGGAGCCAGGACTTGGCAATGGCTATGAAGTCTAGGTCTTCTGCTAGAATGAGATCTGCTAAGTCTGTGGCATGGGATACTATAGAGCTTGCATTGATTAGGGCACCTCTTATGGACGAGACAGTACTTTTGGTGTGAGTGGGATTAGGGTCTGTGTTGTGCACCTTATGCTTGGACCTGGTATTGTTTGGGTTGTGCTTAGGTCTTTCCAAAGGGGGGTTGGTGAGAGTGGTCGTATGCATAGTTGGGGAGCGGCTGGTGGGTATAGATTGGGGGGTGTCTCTGGCTCGAGGCTCATATAATTTGGGTAGTCTGGAGCGTAGTCTGGTATTTCTGGCCGGGAGGCTGCATGGTTTGGAAGAGTAGGGCAAAGTAGTTGTGAGGTGAGGCATACTGGAAGGTGTAGAAGTAGTGCCTATGGGGGCCACACAAAGGATGAAGCTTAGATCAGTGAAGGAGTTAATAAGGGAGAGAATGACTCTCAGCAGTACTGAGTAGAGGCCTGGTATGTACATTTTGTTAATTGTAAGTGGTGTGTGGAGGTCAGGTGGTAGAGCTGAACTAGGATGAGTTTACAGCAGTCAGAGGCTAGATGCTGTATGGGTAGCTGAGTGCGACTAACACGGTACAATATCAAGATACAGTGTAGTGGCAGGCTAGATGCAGTTTTAAAAGGCAGGTTAAATGCAGCTATCAAGGCAGGCTAAATGCAGCTTTCCGGCAAGCTAAGTGCAACTTTCAAAAATGCAGTGTAATGGCAGGCTAAAAGTGCACCTATAAAAGGCAGGCTAAATGCAGCTTTCAAGAATACGGTGTAGTAGCAGGCTAGATGCAGTTTTAAAAGGCAGGTTAAATGCAGCTATCAAGGCAGGCTAAATGCAGCTTTCCGGCAAGCTAAATGCAACTTTCAAAAATGCAGTGTAATGGCAGGCTAAAAGTGCAACTATAAAAGGCAGGCTAAATGCAGCTTTCAAGAATACGGTGTAGTAGCAGGCTAGATGCAGTTTTAAAAGGCAGGTTAAATGCAGCTATCAATGATGCAGTGTACACTTAGATAGCTAAATGCATCTATCAAATGTATAATAGTAGCAATACATATACATGTGCGGCTGTGTGGCCATATAGTAGGTATCTCTGACAGAAGGTGAAGTAGCAGGTAGCAGTATTTGGATAGTATAAAGCACAATTTGGGAATAGTTATCAAGTGTTATTATCAGAAGGCCAACTGGTATCACAGTTAGAAGTAACAGGTAATCAGTGTTCGCATATAGGTTACCTTTGTGTGATAAAATATATGGTGCCGGGGCATCAATGAAGTATGGTGTACTGCGATGGACAGGTCCAGTGGGCAGACTAGGTGAGTTTTGGAGCCAAAAGGATAGGTAGGTGAACGGTGAGCAGGGCTGATGGTGGTGGGCTATAGTGTCCTGGTGCAGCCTGCAGCTCGGTCAGCTCAGTCAGGATCTGAGCCTTTTCCTAGAGCCTTCTCTCGAGAGCCGGCTCTATCTTCCGGTGATCCGATAGGCTGTTTGGCGGTGGAGGGAGCCAATCAGAGGCCAGCAGCTGAGGCCTCACAGGGGTGAAAAGCTGGAGGCCCTGCCGTCGGCCATCTTGGAGCGGCTTGTTGCCTCGTGGCTTTCCATGGGTGGCAATGGCATCTGGTGCGGAGGGAGGCGCAGAGCTCCTTTTCCTTGGATGGTGCCTGTGGGAGATCTTATCTGCTACCCAGTCACGGCACCAAATAAATTAAAATGCCGATTCCTGCAATTTTTAAGAGCACTCACGGGATGCTGTGGCCAGGTGGATCGAGGATGCCCTGTCTTGCCTGCACATCTCGGCAAGAGGAGTGGGTGAGGGGGTTGCTCTTAGTGCGGAGGAGCAGGACCAGAGCTCCTGTTCTGATGATGGCGTCTGTGGATGGGGCCTTAGCTGGGCAAGCAGTGCTTCGATCACTCATCACTCCGGAACATCACTGCAACCTGTACAAAGAAGAGAAGAGAACACAGGTTAGCAATTAACACCAATAAACAGCACAGCGCTTCACGCATCAATAACTCACCGTGGTCTTCGCCACCGGCGCGACAACTCCGAGATCGCAACCATCCCTGTGAAAACAAAAATAGACATTGTTAGGGAACAGTGTAGTGGAGCAAGACGCCGAGAAGACAGAGAAAACAGAGGGAAAGAAAGACACAGAATAAAGACAGAAAAGATATTATACCTCACCTGGAAGACAGCAAGCAGAGTCAGATTCACATCCGGTCTGGACCTGACATAAGGCCACACGGACCAGTGAAGCAACTAGGTCCACAGAATGCCAGCACCAACCACGCACCCCTGCACAGAGACGCAGGACGGAGAGTTCAACGCACAAAAACCTAAGGTGAGCAATAACCCCAAGGGAGGGGATTTGGACCAGAGGGAGTTGGGAGTCCACCCATCACAGAACCAGTATCTTAACCCTCCATTCTCCTGTTATAGGGGCTACCCAATGTATGGCACATAACCAAGCAGAGAGGGTTCCGGGATAGGGCTTAGACCTCCATCCAGTATCGTGTGGCGCCCCCGTGGATACCAGGTGAGCGTAACAATACCTTCAACTTTCTCTTCCTAAATATCTTCCTTCTTGAGCTCTGTGCTCATCCGCCTCCAACTCCCTCAGGGTCAGTCGCTTTCCAAGCAACAAGTTGGTGGTAGATCTCTTTCCTCGGCTGGTGCCTCCCTTTGGAACTTGAGGAGAACCATCTCTGGTTTTGGAAGATCCCCAAAACCTTTCTCTTTGCTTCTGATTTTTCTCCTCCCCTCCTCTGCTGACCTTCTAGTTGTAACTGGAATCTGAACTGTCTACCTGGACACCCTCTGATCTTGGGACCAGGTCCTCCCCCACCAGTGTTTCACACCTGCACTGCCCACCTGATAACCCCAGCACTTGGGGACTGTCTCTGTATCCCTACAATCCCCCTCCCAGCTTTTGACACCTGATGTCTTCACTTACCCACATGCTAACCGCTACTTATTGTTATCATCTTGCCATGCACTGCACTGTCCCTGCCCCCTTCCCACGCACTTGCGTGATCTGAATGACATCTGGCCTAGTAGGATCGCTGTCCATCCTCTCTTTGTTCCCCTTGTCTTTTCGCACCTTGTAACACTTGTGTATAGGCACGTTATAAATGCCATATCATATCACATCATATAAATTTCATCAGGATGTTCAGTCGAAGGTGTTGGACATGCCCTTCGACTGGGACAATTTGTTCGGGAAGGCTGTGGATGAGTCTCTGAAAGCCAATAAGACGGACACAGAGACTATGCGGGCCTTGGGTACTCTTCAACAAAGGAGGCTGTTCTTTCGGCCATCAGGCAGCAAGTCCCAAGGTTCCTGCAAGGGTTTCGGCAGGGCTCTGCTTCTTACTGCCAACCCTCCTGCTCTTCAGCCCAGGAAACAAACAGGGGCCACTTCAAGGCCTTCGGAGGAGGACTTCATCGTCGCCAGTGTCCCCAAGGTGGCCCTTCAACGTACAAGTAGGATTGAACCAGCCGTGGCGTTGGGCCCCCACCCGTGCACCCCAGTGGGAGGCCGGCTAGCAAACTTTGTCAGCGCGTGGAAGACCACCTCCACCAACCGTTGGGTGCTGGACGATCTTGCCCATGGACACACCCTGGAATTTCAACTGAAGTGTCCCCGAATACCACTGGTGGCCCGGCAGGAAAACCACATCCCTCAGCTGCTGCTGGATGTGCGGGCCATGCTAGGGAAAGGCGCAATAGAGCTTGTCCCAAATAAGCTCTGGGACTCTGTGTTATGCTCACCTGGCTCCCACAGGGGTGTCGGTCGGACCCGGACAGCTGCGGTCTCCACCCACGTGAAGCGGAGTGCAGCGATGACTGACTGGATCTGCCCTCCTAATCTTGTCTGTATAACCCATAGAAATATTCTCCTGCAAGTGGAGGGATGGATTTAGCCACTTGTGGATTCAAGTGATGGCACCCCCACAGTCCTCCCCAACTAATCACCTCCGAAATGCCCTCACAGCAATCTCACCTTATATTCTTGAAAGATGAGCTCTCCATCCTGCGTGGATTTGCAGGGGCGCGTCGATTCCAGTTACTTCACTGGTTTGAAGGCTCGGGAGAGTTCCTGAGAGTATTGACTCTGAGGTTCCGGGTGAGGACCAGTAAGTATTAAGTTCATAGAGTTCAATATGTCTGATGTTCACTCTTGTTCCCCCCTTCCTTTCTTGTCTTGCAGCTGGCTCATGAAAAGATGCTCTTGTGGCAGCTGGTGGCGCCCAGGTAAGAGTCTGTATTACCCGGCGCTGTCCGGTAAATGTTGCACGAGGAAAACGTGTTGTTTTGTCTCTCTTTACAGATGCGGCACATGAAAATATGGAGAGTCACAAAAGAATGCCTCCGGTGGTAAATCAGGTAAGTCTATGGTGGTAAGAATTATATTTGTTGGTTCCCTCGGCTCACCTTGTGGTTTTCTTTTGTATCCTAGGTGCCGAAGTTCGGCGAAGAAATGATGGAGGCAGCGCCGACCTGAAGGATGCTGTGAAGACTGGTGAGTATGGCGCGGCGCTGCAGCTGGAGGTGTGGCGCGTGCAGAAATGATGTTCTTTACAGGTCAAGATGGATCCAGAATCAGGTGTGGAATAGAAATAAGTTTGTTTTCTAACCTTGTCCCTTTCTTTCCTCTTTGTTTTAGGAGCTCCGGATTCGAGGTGGGCGTGGCAGAAGACTGGATGCAGGCTGCAGGCACGGTGAGTGTTATGCTGCTGGATGCAGAATAACGCGAAGCGTGTGTTGCTGGTCGGGTGTGGTTTAAATAGCCTCAAAAGTAGTCCCAGGTAAGAAGTCCCTAGAACCACACCTGAGTAAAAAATAGTCCCTGTAGAAAAATAGTCCCTTTCAGGCTTCATGTTGGATTGGAGTCATTTGCAGCATGATCTGCCTGAGGTAAGTAATGACTATGAGACTGGCGCTTTAGGCGCCAGGACTGATTCCTACTATGAGCCTGGCGCCTAAGGCGCCAGGACTGAACCCAGTTAGCCCCTAGCCGGGGCTGCTGAGGTTTTATTAAATGTCTAGATGCCTGCTCCTGGGGCTGATGGGCTTGGTCCGTATGCCTGGGGGTAGGCATCATGACACTCTGGAGTGTACTCAAGGTACTTCCTCATCAAAAAGAAGACCGGAGGATGGAGGCCGATTCTCGACCTTCGTTGACTAAACAAGTAAATCAAGTCCCAAAAATTCTGGATGGTCACTCTTCAGCACGTGCCCGGACAGCTGGAAGATGGGGACTTACTGTCGTTGCTGGACTTGGAGGATGCGTACCTCCACATCCCCATTCACAAGGGGCATCGCAAGTTCCTGCATTTCGTGGTGCAATTGATTCATGGTGCAAGTGGTTTGGATTAAAGTTGGCGCCAAGGGTCTACACCAAGTGCCAGGCGCCAGTGGTGGCACAGCTGCGACTGCAGGGGTTCATGTCTACCCTTATTTGAATGACTGGCTCATCCGGGCCAGTTCGATGGAGATCGCCATCGACCACATGGCGAGGACCGTTCGCCTACTAATGGATCTGGGGTTCTCGGTGAACTATGCAAAGTCCTGCTTGACTCCATCACAGGATGTGCTGTTTCTGGGATCCCGACTCAACACGGTGGCGTGCCTGGCGTCTCTGTCGGAGGAGAGGATAGCAGCCATCTTGGGCAAGGTACAAGGGCTGCTGGCAATGAAGATCACCACAGTAAGTTCCATCAAGTCTCTGCTCGCCATGATGTCGTCATGTACCTATCTCATTCAGCTATGCAGGTTACGGATGCATCCCCTACAGGAGTTCCTCGACGCCCATTAGATACAAGTGTCGGGAAGCTTCGAGGACAAGATCACACTCAATGAGAGTTTCCATCGAGCAATATAGTTGTGGGGGTTCACGCACATCTGTCTGGAAGGAGGGGGAGCTCACACCGGAAGTCTTCACACAAGAGGCCTGTGGCTATCGGAGGAGAAAATGTTGAACATTAACATGTTGGAGCTGCGGGTAGTGTTTTGGGCCCTCAAGTCTTTCCTTCCATCCCTCAAGGGCAAGGTGGTGTGAATCTTCATGGACAATACCACCACAATGTTTTACATCAGGAAGCAGGGGGGCACCAGATCCCCGGCGCTCTTCAGAGAAGCACAGGACCTATGGTACTGGGCCATCGCCCAGGCGATATTCCTCATCCCATTTCATCTGGAAGGAGTGAAGAACACCGTCGCCAAATCTCTCTGCCATGAGTGGGTGCTTTGGCAGGACCAAGGGAAGCACCTGTTCCGCAGATTGATCTATTTGCGACAGCGATGAACACTATGGGCGGAGTTTCGCAGCAGGTTTCCCCTGCCGGGGAAAGTGGGGGACACAATCTAATTCCCCTGGGACGCCTGTTTCCGTATGCGTTCCCTCTGTTGCTTCTTCAACTAGTGAACCAACTCACACGGTCCTGGTGCAAGATGATCCTACATCACACCGGCATGGCTGAGGCAGATATGGTACCCAGCCCTTCTCAACATGTCAGTGTTCCCCCCAGTGCAGCATCCGGTGGTACCAGATCTTCTCGCCTATGAAGGAGGTGCAATTCTGCGCCACAACCCAAGATCGCTGAACCTGAAGGCTTGGCTCCTGCAGCATTAGAGTTCAGGGTTACGATGTCCCAGCGGACTACAAGGAAGTACTTCCAGCGTAGAGGCCAGAGCATCGTCTAATCTTAAATTGTTTGGACATAAATGGAAGAGGTTCGTCGTTTGGTGCCGTGCACAAAAGATTGACCCTCTATGAGTCACGGCTGCACATGTGCTGCCATATTTGCTGTTGCTAGCCAAAGCAGGACTGGCCCATGCCTCCATCAAAGTTCATCTGGCGGTTATCTCCCACTACACCAGATCTCCGGTACGATCGTCGTTATAGTCACACCGTCTGGTTAAGGAGTTTGTCAAAGGACTGTTTTGTTCGTTCCCACTGGTGAAGGCTCCAGCCCTGGCGTGGGAACTTAATGTGGTACTGACTAGGCTCATGGGCCCTCCATTTGAGCCTATGCAGACAGTTCCATTGAAGTTCTTGTATTGGAAGACAGCGTTCCTCATGGCCATCACCTCTGCACAACGAGTGGGTGAGATTCAGGCCCTGTCCTGTAAGCCACCTTATTTGACTTTTCACGACACAAGGGTGGTGCTGAGGTCGCACCCTTTCTTCATGCATTGTCTTCAGACATTCATCTAAACGATGTTGCCTGTATTTTTTCCTACGCCTTTGTCGCCGGCAGAAAGGACTTTGCACTCGCTGGATGTGGCTAGAGTGCTGAAGTTCTGCGTGGACACATCACAGTTTTTTATGTTATCTTCTTTATATGATCTTCAACCATTTGTATCTATCTCCAGGGGGAGCATGATATATTTAAGCAATATTGTCCCGAGCAGTGGGGCATTACTGGGCTGGCAATGTCCTGTGCCCATTAGAAGCCTAAGTAAAGCGAAGGCTTAACGGTATCCCCGGGCATTAATTGACCTGTAATGCCTCCCCCTGCAAGGCTAATATTGCTTTTAGTACCCCAGCACATTTTACCAGGGTACTAATAGTGTTTATTTTTTATGAGAATGACGTGTTTGCTGTTGTAAAATATAAAAATAAGATGGCCACCATGAATCCGTCAGATGATAACAACACGTAATCCCTTCTCCCTTTCTATGACAGCTAGTTTTGTGTAGGTGACAGGCCAGGAACACTATTGTTCCTGGTGCTGGCAAGGAACAGCAGTGCAAGGTAAGTGGGGTAGGGGTGGGAGCAGGGCTAAATATGTGGAAGCGGGGGATGGGGTGGGGTGGGTGATGAACGGGTACTATGAAACACTTACATGATTATCGGCGGGGAAGATGGCAGCCTCCAGCTGCGGGGAGGATGGTAGCGGGGGCTTTACCAATTGGTAAACCCCTGTTCGGACCCCCTCTTATTTTGAGGGAGGCCAAATCCACGCACCCACTGGGTACTAATGTAACCTATGTGGTACTGTACATTTTAGTTTTGGCAATATATAAGCCAAAACTAATGCTTTGGAGTCAGCTAGGGGGAAGGATGGTATATGAGGAGGGGCACAATGCTTGTATGTGTTGCTTGGTTGTTTACCCACCCATTGACTGCCCATGACCATGCTAAACCCTATCACCATTCCCACCCACTTCCTGCCCCTCCCTGCCTAAAACACACCTTCCTGTGGTCTCTTTGAGATAACTTTATCAAGTCTTAAAGTTAAACTCTGCACTCAGTGCCTGTGAACATCACAAGGAAGATTCCCCTTTGTTGTTCCCATTTGCCACTATGCCTTGAGAGAAACAATATCTATTAATCACTTGCAGTAGGCGTTGGTGGGTGGGGCCTGCAATGATTTCCTATGGAAATTCAGGATGAACAGCTCATTTTCTTTTTCTTTTTTTTACTGAACAATTTTCAGGTCAGAGACAAGGTGGGCGACTCTCAAATAGGCCTCTTTTGAAATCCATGCTTCTTGCCACCTAGTAATTCATGCAAATTGATAAATGCCTTTTTTCCTCAAAGTTCCTCTTCAGATCAGACTCAGATCAGACAGTAATTGTATTAGAGCACGTTTCTGGTACATTACCCTGCCGGTCCCACTGAACCGAACATATTTATAGTGTTTGTCCGGAAGTAGGCAGCCTTCTTATGGGTGTCCTTTGTTTTCTATTTTTTGTTTGCAGTATTTGTTTCCATTTTGTTTTATTTTCACTATTAGGTGGCGCTAAAGCAACCATCTGAACCTATTGCATAGAGTACAACCAGGGAGAAATGGCATATGAGAAGGGACACAAAGCTTTTAGGTGTGTTTGGTTATTTACCCATCCATCAGCAGGGGAAGCCAGTGAAGACAGCGGTCAATAGACACCAACAAAAACTGTAAGTGTGGCAGGGGTGGGGTGTAGAGCAATTACTCTACTCCAGAAAGCCCCCACCACTCTACCTTACCTTCCATAACATAATCTGCCATAGACTTAAACCATGCATACTTAGAAAGATTTGTGAACATCAGCTTTAATCTGTTAAGGACAGAATTGTAAATGTTGCCTTGCATTGCATACTAACACCCCTGTCAATGTCAACAAGTGCCACACCTAGAGAGAACTGTGAACATTTGCCTGTGCCGTATCTAGATAGGTCTCTGAATTTTAGCATGTGCCACCCTTAAAGGGAATTTTGAACTCTAGCCTGTGCCGCATCTAGATAGGATTGTGAATGTTGGCATCTGCCACACTTAGATGGAACTTGAATGTTAGCATCTGCCACACTTGGATGGAACCTGAATGTTGGCATGTGCCACACTTAGATGGAACCTGAATGTTGGCATGTGCCACACTTAGAATTGAGAACATTACCTGCACCGTATCTAGATAGAATTGTGAATGTTAGCATCTACCACACTTAGATGGAACTGAAATGTTAGCATCTGCCACACTTAGATGGAACTGAAGTGTTAGCATCTGCCACACTTAGATGGAACCTGAATGTTGGCATCTGCCACACTTAGATGGAACTTGAATGTTAGCATCTGCCACACTTGGATGGAACCTGAATGTTGGCATGTGCCACACTTAGATGGAACCTGAATGTTGGCATGTGCCACACTTAGAATTGAGAACATTACCTGCACCGTATCTAGATAGAATTGTGAATGTTAGCATCTACCACACTTAGATGGAACTGAAATGTTAGCATCTGCCACACTTAGATGGAACTGAAATGTTAGCATCTGCCACACTTAGATGGAACCTGAATGTTAGCATGTGCCACACTTAGAATTGAGAACATTGGCCTGTGCTGTATTTGGATAGGACTGTGAGTATTAGCATCTGCCACACTTAGATGGAACTTGAATGTTAGCATCTGCCACACTTAGATGGAACTTGATTGTTAGCATCTGCCACACTTAGATGGAACTGAAATGTTAGCATCTGAAACACTTAGATGGAACTGAAATGTTAGCATGTGCCACACTTAGAATTGAGAACATTAGCCTGTGCCGTATCTAGATAGAATTGTGAATGTTATCATCTGCCACACCTAGATGGAACCTGAATGTTAGCATGTGCCACACGTAGAATTGAGAACATTAGCCTGCGGCGTATCTAGATAGAATTGTGATTGTTAGCATATGCCACACTCAGATGGAACTTGAATGTTAGCATGTGCCACACTTAGAATTGAGAACATTAGCCTGCACCCTATTTGGATAGGATTGTGAGTGTTAGCATCTGCCACCTAGAATTGAGAACATTAGCCTTCGCCATATCTAGTGAACTCACCAATGTTAGCAAGTGCCATATTTAGACGGAACTATGTAGGTCAGCATGTTAAATGTCATAAAACCCACTAACCAATATAAGCTCAAGCTCTCTGCATACTTATATCACTGAAGAACTCACACAACCATCTCTTGCACAACAAGCCGCATGCACTTCACAGCACTGCAACAACACATAAGCCGCACCAAAAGCACACGCGGACTGACACCGATCCAATACTTGCACCAAAGCTCAACATCCAGTGTCCACCGAGTTGAAGCTGCCAACAGTATACCACCCCTCTCACTATCCTACTCCCTCTACACCTTACTAACCCTTCCCACCCACTCGTTTACAGACCCGCCAGAGCGCCTGGGGACCAATTCTGTTGGTGACGGTTTGCTATATAAGTACCTTAACATAACATAACATCCATTGACTGCCCATGGCCATGATATCCCTATGGCCATTCCCACCCACTTCCTGCCCTTCCCTGCTTAAAACACACGCATCCTGGGCTCTATTTGAGATAACTTTCTCATGCCTTACCATCAAGGTTTGTGTTCAAAGTGCCTGTCACTGTTTTTTTTTGTTTTTTAATCAGTCTTCTGAGCATTAATGGTTTAATTGGTGCTGTAAATATTCTACTGATGTAATACACATGTCTTAACCAGATCTTCTTATAGCGACTTGATTTATAAGCAGTATGAGCATCCTTCACTGAAGTACAATTACAGAAATGGCTGTTTTAATTTAGATTTTTTTTTTCAGGACTCCAGTCAGCTTTTGCCCTGACAAAGGGGGCCACGTGGGCCTTGTGATTTTAAAAGAAGAGGTGTCCATCTTGGCGAATTTCATTTGGATTGTGGTGACCAATTAAAGTGACCAGGTGGGCTTTGTTATTTTAAAAGAAGAGGGTTCCATCTTGGCCAATTTCATTTGGATTGTGGTGACCAATGCTTTTTAGATGAACTCCCAGCGATGGTGAGAATGTCCGCTGACATGACATCACCTGCTCCTCCAAAAGGATGAGTGGATCCCCCTACCCGTACCTGTGCTGTGTGCATCTTGCAACCGGCACAAGTGGGTTAACAGTAAAAACAGAAATGCCTTCTGGCATCAAAGATATGCTTTCGTTTCTGATTATATTTAGACACTGGGTTTATTTTGAATTATCGCTTTACTCTGTGATCTACTCTGCAGCGCTGGCATATGTCTTGCATGCAACGGTGGGATTGTTTGTTCACAGACCCATCCCCGCCCCTCCCATCCTGCCCATCCCGGTCCGCCCACCTTGAAAAGTATTTGAATCCGCAAATGTTATTTCCTTCGGGCCACACACCAACACAGTCGCATCTACTGCTCTGCTCGTGAGAGAAAAAAGCAACACGGCAAACTTATCAGTTTTCAGACGTGTGGCTTGGGAATCGGTGCTGATCAGACCATCGTTCTAAAGGAAGCCAAATGAAACTACATAATCGTTAGTGCGAAGATCACGAGGAGAATTCCCCTCTGTCGTTCTCGTTTGCTAGCTGTGTCTTGAGAGAAACAATATGTATTTAATAGCTCATTTGTTGATTGACTTATTCTTAGGTCAGAGACAAGGTGGGTGACTGGCAATTGCATATTTTAACTCTCAAATAGTTCTCTCTTGAAATCCATGCTTTCTTCCATCTAGCAATTCATGCACATTGATAGATGCATTGTTTTCATTAAAGTTCCTCTTCAGATCAGACAGTAATACGATTAGAGCTCTTTCCTGGGACACTACACTGCTGATCTCACTGCCCGAACAGATTTGTAGAGGTGAGTGAGGAAATAGGCAGCAGGATCCTGGTGTCCTTTGTTGGCTATTTTTTGTTGGGAGTATTTCTATTCAATTTTTTACAAGTTCTGACTGTTTAGTGGCTCTAAAGAGACACATATACGCCAAAACTATTGCATTAGAGGACAACTAGTGAGTCATAGCATATAAGGTGGAACACAAAGATTTGGGTGTAGTTTAGTTATTTATCCACACAATGACTGCCCATTGCCATGTTATGGCCATTCCAACCCACTTTATGCCCCTCACCCACCAAATCACATCCTCCTGGGATCTCTTTAAGCTTTATCAAGCCATTTCATCAAACTGTTTGCTCATTGTTCCTGTCAGTGTTTATACAAAGGTCTTATGAAACTTAATGACTTAATTGGCGCTGTAAATGTGCTACTGGTGTCATTCAAATCTCTTAACTAGGTCTGCCTTCAGCCACTCGATTTACAAGCACTTAGCGTGTCCATCACTGAAGTCTGCTAATAAGCATTGGAAAAGCATGCACAGTCTATTTATGTATAGCTATTAGATAGGCACTTCTATTATATGCCCTGGCACTTGCACCATTGTACAGTTGCTTTCAATAATGTCCAATTAGTACAATTACAGCAGTGTCTGACAAATGCCTTTCCCATGTCTACACAAAAGCCAAAACTGTTGGCATTGCTAATGCTTGATATTGCTTGAACCTTGCCCCATGTGGAAAGTTCTAATCCTCACCACCTAGACAGGTCCGAGTGTCTGTTTTCCAATATGGATATTACATTGTCTGTGAGTATCATATGTCAGGGACACCTGGGGTAAGTCTAGTTTCTAAGTGTTTGAGTCACTTGTTTATCCAATGCAACTGGAAGGGATGTATGCAGGCTTTCGTTGTGGACTGATGGACATTTTTTGCTTGCGTGTGAGAGGCATGTTGAGGAGAGAGAGTTGATGAGGCTTCGGTTGTCTGCGCTGGGAGTGGCTGAACTGAGTGGGAAGGCTTTGCTGGGAGGAGTCGGGGTGAGAGCCAGGGAGAGGAGCAGTGTGCTGCTAGATTTTTGGGCGGTGGAGGAGTTCTGAGAATGTGAGGGCTGTGTGTAAGATTGGTGGGGTAGGTGCACATCATCCTTTTGCGTGGGTCCGCCCATGCATTCGATAATTTGAAAGAAAGAAAGAAAGAAAGGATTGGGAGTGATTTGCATGTAGACAAGTTAATTTTATATCCCGAGAAACATGATAATTCATTTATGGTAGTAATTAATGCTGTAACAGAGTTCAGTGGATTTTTAAGTACCAGAAGGGTGCCATCGGCATTTAATAAGGCTCAAGTGGTCACTGTGGGTGCCTGTATCCCTATGATATTCGGGTTCTAACGCATGGCCATCCATGAAGGATGTAGAGCTAGTATAAACAAAAGTGGAGACAAGGGACAAACTTGCATCATCCATCTATTAATGTCGAACACTGGCGGGATGTGTCCCTCACTTATTACCCTGCCAGAGGAAGTAGAGCATAAGGTGTTGAATTTCTTAACAAAACCTTTCCCTAATCCATCCCTAGCCAGTGTTCTGAACAGAACCCTTCACTCCACTATATTGAAAGCTTTCTCAGCATCAAGTGATTGGGTGGGGATATTCACCTGCCTCTCTTTCCATAGATATGTCAAAGCTCTCTTACATTATCTCTAGGCTTTCCTCCTGGAACAAAATTCGACTTGGTGCGTGTTAAAAGTGGTAATAATATTGGTACCGTATTGGCTAAGAAGGTTGCCAAAATCTTGATGTCTTGGTTGATGAAGGAGATGGGCCTGTAATTCCGATGCATCTTGGCTTCCTTCCTTCTGGAGAACAATGATCGGGGCCCTGTTTGATTCTGTCAGTAGATTTTTATTCAGGACTACCTCATTACACAGTTTCGTTAGGAGAGATGCTACTGGGGGTCACCTATTCCATAGAACAGTAAAGGAGCCCATCAAATCCTTGTGGTTTACCTGTGAACATACATCACAGTGTGTTTGTTCACCTCCAGGTCCGTGATTGTGGCATTCAGGTATTGCCTGTTGTTTTCAGTTATTGCCGCATAGGTTAATTGTGGCATAAAGGTGTCTGCCTGTGCCTGATTCGACTCTACTTCTGGAGTGTGTAAATCTGTATAAAAGGTGCAAATGTATTGGAGATGAGATGTGTGTGTGGCAGGTGATTATGGAGGTCTTAAGAAGGGTTTCATGCTACGATTCTGTATTTATTTGAGCTTGTGTGACAGTATTCTACCAACTTTCTCGCCATTGCTCGTAGAAGGATTGATTGATGTGGAACAGTGCAAACTCCGCTTGCTCATGAAGTGTAAAGTGAGGTTATATTTTGTTTTAGCTAGATTATTAAGCACCGAGACTGAAGGCGAGATAGAATATTGAGATGTCAGTGTTTAACCAATGATTCTAATGTGCTCTGTACTTGGGCATTATTTGTCTTTGTTGTAGATGAGTCGTGCAGCCTTCAGACCCATATACATGCCTTCAGCGTGGCCCACAACATTTGTTTGGATGTGACTTATTCCTGGTTAATCTCAATGAATTAATGTATAATTTCTTGAAGGGCACGCTTATTTATGATATGCCTTTATAGGCCCCCCTTCGTCTTCCATCTTTCATATACAGGTTTGTCTACTGGGATCTCCATATGTAGGATGACTGGGGTCTACAGAGGGAGCAGTCAAGCCATCCCGGAGAATGTCACAACCAATTATCTCATACAATGATCTGGATGATACAGTAAGGAAATTGATTCTCACAATAATGTCATGGTCACAAGAGGTGTGAGAATATTCCCTGCTTGTGGTATGCTGGATACGCCATGGCACGGCTACAGAATAGTCTTGTATTATTTTTCTATTTTTTTATTATAATGTTTATGGCTTGAAAAAAAACCTACTGCTCAACAGAAAAATTAACAAATACAAACACAAACAGTAGAATAAACAAAGAAGAATTAGACAACATCCCAGAGAACAATCTCTCACAATCAGTTAATACATTAGTAAAAATTCAGTAGAGAGCAAATTTAAAGAAAGTTGGCACCCTGCCATCATCCCATTCCAGATAACAAACTCATCAATAACATTTCTGTCATAACAACTATCAATTGGAAACCCCAAGTAAACAAAAGTGGTTAAAACCTCAATTGAAGATGTATTTAATGTTCAGTTAAAGTTTTTTCTTTTTACATGTATTGCCATTTTTTGGACGGAATTTAAGAATCTTAGTTTTTGTCTGGTTGATAGGCAGCTCGTTGGTTTTCACATATGTGTCTAGAGCAACTAATTGATGTTGAAGCCCAATAGGGTGTAAACCAATGCAACCAAATAATCAGTTTTGTCAGCGAGCTGACAGGGCTATTTTCACATTTTAGTGGAAAAAATCTGATCTGACCCAATACCAGTGATAAACATGTTAAAAAGAAATGGTGTCAGAATGCAACGTTGGGGTAAACACCTGTAGGTTGGAATTGGTTTGTATAACATGTCCTCAAGAAGATGTTGTAAAATGGCTAGGTATGTTTAGGGGCATCCACTTGACTTGAGTATCTTCCTGAGAAGAGAGACCTGATGAAGCAGTCAAAGGCCATTGTCAGACCACATAAATATGTTGTTGTTTAATAAATGCTCTAGTTTGCAGGAGAGACAAAATTAACCTAATAAGAGAGGTTCCTAAATATGTTTTAAACACTGATTGATTTATATCATGGATCTTCCACTCAATTTCTCACTTTTCCAGATGTTTTAAAGGAATAGATGAGAAAAGCTTGCTGGATGCATCCAGCAAGGCTATATGACGATAGTTCTTAACCCAATGTCTGTTTTTAAAGATGGGGACAATATGGGAGAGTTTCGAGGATGCATGGGTGATTTTACACAAAATGATCTCATCAAATAAGGATTTTAAGATTTTATACCAGAGATCCGGATGACTTCTCATGGTGATGTTAGAGAGGGAATCATGCACCGGAGTTTGCAACTGTTTACTGTAAATGGTAGATATCAGTACTATCAAAGGCCAAGGCACATCGGAAGTGTCTATATCAACGAAGAATGCAGGGGTTTTGATAGGATATGATAGTTTATTTGTATAGCACCTATAGACAAAGCGCTTCAATGCAAGGGAGGAAACATGGGAAAAATACAAACAGTGCACATTCTTACAAGGCATTGAACAATAAGAATGTGAAATTCACTATCGTACTCGGCCTGGTGACATTTCAGATAGTGCTGGAGAGGAAGAGCTAAGACACAGATAAAGGAGTGAGGAGGTGGGTGGGAAGGGAAAGGGAATAGACAGGCATCTAATGTACTAGGCCTGACAACATTTATGATAGAGCCGGAGGATTACAAGAGGAGTGGGTTAAGTGGTGGAGATGGAAGGAGATGAACAAAACAAGCGACTATCATACTAGGCCTGACGACATTTCAGATAGTGCTGGAGAGGAAGGGGGAGGAAGAGAAACAAGAGGGGGGCGTGGGAGACAAACGATGCAGCTACCATACTATGTCCGAGCACAATTCTGATAGAGTAAGTGCCTAGATCTCATCATAATGTTGGGTCCATATTTTCTCAACAAGTTTTTGTTGCTTGATTTAGGCTTAGCTGTTTCCTGGATAACATTAGCCATTGATGACATGAACAGCTATTTTAGGATTCGTCCCAGTTGCTGCTTTTTATCACTTGGGGGTCTGCTTTTGATTTTAACCCAAAAGCGGTGTCAACGTTAACAAAGAAACCCACAAAATTCTCTGATGCATAGGCATCTTTAAAATCCTGCTTGGGCCATCCCAAGATTGTCAAGAGTAATATTTCATTATAGGTCAAAGCAAAGTGACTATTTCCTTATAGATCAAAGCAAAGTCATGATTCCATCGCAAAAGGCTTTCTTGATTATTAAATGTAACCCCAGATATTTTGGTGGTTAAAGGAGGTGAGGCATCCTAAGCCATCTTCCATTCTGCCGATAGCGATCGATGGTCACTGGCTGAAGGTTCGAGTACCTTAAACCTAGAGCTGGTCTCAAAAAGAAAATCAGTGGTAAACATATAATCTATGAGAGATTTGGAGCTTCCTCGATGCCAAGTGAATTTAGATGGGATATCCACCTAAAAGTTACTGTCAAGCTAATTAAACCCCAAGTGTCCATGAGCTTAAGCCATGCCTGGCCTCAGCACAAAGACCCTTTATGGTAGTGCCATGAACAGTTGGGGGAACTTCACCCAACTCCACACAAGTGCAGTTCAAGTCCTCCACAATTAAAACATTTATTGTGCTACTAATTGATAGCCACCAAAATAGAATGGACAATATCCCCTTCAAAAAAGTTTCTGTCGAAATGTACAGTATGTTCCAGTAAACATTAATAAGGAGAACATGGTTGGTTTTAATATTCTCAATTACTCTCATTATTGATTTGTTTGCTCACTGTTAGGTCTAATTCATCACAAAGATCATAATCCAAACTAAGAAGATAAGGTGATGTGATTTTTTGTGGTTACAAGAAAATTCTAGACATCACATGTAAGCGAACTGAATCATATGCATGATCATCCTGAAATTCTATGATGAGTAACTTGAAATTCTCGATTTTAGGCTGGGTATCAATTAAATAGTGCAAGAACATTTGACCGATTTAATTTCACAAAATCTTCTCAGCATAATACTCTCTCCAGAACAGGATGAAAGAACACAGGTTCATTACATTGCACAGACTGCCAGCGTACAATATCTGCTCAATGGTTCTTCTTGACAGATTGATCTCTTTTAGGGAAATGCAGTAGAACTTGTCCTGTCATTTTTGCTCCAATGTCATGAAGACCGGAGGAAGTGTATTTCAGAGAACATGTTGATCTCCATCCTCATCAGACTTTCCTTCACATTGACCACATTCCCCATCATGATCTCTGGGTCGTTAGAAAATGTTGACGTATTCAACAGTAGGGCCACATCTTCAGGTTGCACTTCATTCTCATTGATGTTTACCAAATCAGTCTCCTCATTTTGTTCTTTATCTTTTATTGGTTCATTGTCCTGACAGATTTCTTTTTGGTTTCTTTTTTTTTTAGATTAAGTTGAACCTTTCTTTATTAGCTTTTCCCCCTCCACTAAGGGATGAACTACTAAGTCAGCTAGTGCCCGAAGAAACTTACACCAGTTTGACGTGGAAAAGAAGAGTGGTTGTGAGTGAGTTGTTTAAATAGTGAGTGTAAGTGTAGTGGGTTGCTAAAAAGACATAAGGCTGCCCAGGCCCACTGTAACAAATGGCCTCTCCCAACTCAGTGACCCACCAAACTCAACAGACCGTTATGCAGCCCTGCTAAGGTCTTGCAATGGGCTTCATACCACCCTGGCATCCCTTTTCTGGAATGCCTTCGACAGTCCCTGCAGCTCCCGTAGCTCCGGGTAATCCCCTGGCAAGCCGACTCTAGCAAAGGGCTGGACAGGATAGAGTAAAGGACCAGAAGGTGTTAAGCCGCACTGAGAGCAAAAGAAAAACAGCAACTTCTGTCGCTATCCTTTCTTGTATTATATCCTTGATAATTCCTCTATCTCGCTAGGATAGGAGGTCAGGTCTTCCGGTATAGAGCCTATTTCCAATAAAATTCTATTTAAATATGAAAGGAAACTTGCCTTTGGACTATTAGGCTCATGCAGTGATCACACCTCCAGGATGGTTTTCATATGCACACCTTTGTTAGAATTATCCTCCCCTTACCCTCATTATATGTTTTTAGAATCCTACAATCTACCGCTTTGTGAAACAGAATAGCCACTCCACATTTTCAGCCATGTCCTTTTCCTATACAGCTGTTAGCCACTGCCCCACCCACACCCTTTGCAATTTGCTGGCTTCAAAATCACAGAGATGTGACAGGTAAAGCCTGTGCAAAGTCAAGGGCGGTCTTCTTTCCGAACTCACTGTTTTACTGTGCGGCGTGCCACGAGTGTGCTCACTTCTTCATTCCACTCCATTTCACTGTGCCAGCACAAGGACCTACATCTACAAGTCAGCGAGCGACACAAGTTTGTGTCAGAGCCTTGAGGACTAGTGGACTCAAAGTCCCATAATCACCAGCATCCCGACTCCCTGGCGCTTACACTTTAAGAAAGCAAGGACTGGTGGTCCCGCCCACACGAAGCACAACATTAATATACAGGATCGGCACCCTTGCGGCGTAAAGCCTGTGCGAAGTCAAGGGCGGTCTTCTTTCCGAACTCACTGTTTTACTGTTTGCTGCTTTTCCATGTGCTGTGACCCAACCACAAAGTATTAAATCTAGTTTTATGAATTTAGGAGATGGCGTAATTAAGTGCAGCCCCTCTAAGATCCAAAGAGGGTCCCTACCAGCACCGGGAGCCCAGGCGGGTGACTAGGATCCAAGACGAGAGGAAAGCCTGCAGTGTTCACACAAGGTAAAGAGAAACTCTACACTAACTTTCTTTAGTAATTATAAACATTTACAGCAATTACGAAAATAATGTCAAGGGTTGTCTTATCACCCTCTATTGAAATATCTAAAGAAACGTTAACCCATGAAAATCTTCTCCAACCCCACGGGGAGGGTACAGAACTGCAAGCACCAATAACAATGATGCTAAATACAAAAAAAACGACTGCCTTAAAATCATCCACTCTAAACAAGGACTTGTCTGCAGAAGATACAGCCTCGGAAGACGATGTCACGGAGGACACTCATACACCGGGAAAAAAGGGTGGGGTGCACCTGACCTCGCCGGATTGTATACTGCCAGCCTCACCCTCCTCATCCATCTCCTAAAAAAATAAACAACCAATTGGATATGGAGGCTCATTGCCACTAGCCAAACCAGTTTTAGAGGTCGGGGTGAGGGGAAGCTCATGTACTGTTTCGACTCCAAGAGATTTATTTACCTTTGGAACAGATACTGAGTTCAAACAGAAATCTCTATGCTACAATTCAACAGCTAAAAGTTGGAATCAGTTGGGTCTTACATCGACCCTAGGTTCCTATCCAGACATTTTCAATACTAGCCGAAGTCTTCCAACGTAAAGACGTTGGCACAAGGTAATGTTGGGTCAGATCTAATTTCCGCTCCTTCACCATCCGCCCCTTTACAAAAAGGAGTGGGAGGAGGCTCAAAGGCACAAATTAATGTTATGGAAAACTCTTTACACCAAAGACCTGTGGCCACAGTACTAGCCATGATGCACTCAAAGTTAATCTTTGTAGAAGGGTTCATTTCAGCTCTTCTGTCCAATTTGGACAAAAACACCGACCAAATCACGAAAATCTTTAAGAGCATATTTGACCCAATCATTCTTCAAAAAGATAAACGGAGAGCTGACAGGTTGAGTTGTAACTCACTGTCTATAAGTGCCCAAATAGACCCTACACACACTGATGACCCTGCCACTTCTACTTCAATAGATCTATTACCTTCAATTGTGTCTACCAGGGATGACTCCACAGTAGTCCTAACAAAAGATGCATCAACGACTTTTGACAAGCACTTGGTGACCTCACCTAACTTGGAGACTATTGCTCCCGCTATCAATAGGAAAAAGGCTTATACTTAGCCTCCTTCTGCAAAGGATAAGACCGACAAACCAAAAAAAAACAGTGATTGACACCCAAACTCCACAAATCAAAACCTATGACACGTTCAAAGTTCAAAGAAAAGGTTTGAGGATTTCACAAAGTCCTTAGATGGTCCTCAATAAAAAGGGATCCAATACTTACTTGAAGAAACAACCATCTCTTCTGGAAAATCACAATTCAGAATTAAAGATCTTGGAAAGTAATTTAGCCTTAGATTTGGCTAAAAGGAGTGTTCACAGGAGGTGCAAGCAAAGCAAACTCAGTTTACCAAGATATATACAAACCTCAGGAATGGGGGCAGCTTCATCTAGGATACTGCCAAATACAAAAGGCCCTCTTCCTCTCACGGGGACAGATTTAGACACAGTCAGCGAAGAGGATTCTGAATACGATTCGTCTAACAGTGTCATAGAAAATGACTTGATGAACTTGTCCACTTACTCAGAAGACACTGGCTCAAGGGGTTATGAGGCAAATAAACATCAGAAGGAAGACATTAGTGGACTTCCCCAAAGGGTCCCTGGATCACAAATTGTTACACCGAAGACAATTATTACTGTGCAAGATGAAACCATGGTGAAGGACCCCAATAGGTTTGGGGAACCAAGGAACCACAGCCCCTTGCTCTGTCAGAGAAAGGGCCCAAGACAAATCCTAAATGGAGGTCGAAGCTAAACAACAACGTGGAAACTTTCACACTGAATCGGAATCGGAACGTGAAACACATTTTTTGACAATGGAACAGAGGAGAACTATGGTAGTACACAGGAAACCAACAAAGGTGGAGAAGAAATGCCCAAGTAAGTCCCTTGAGGGGGAATTACTGGGGGACTCAAGACGATCTGTGTCATGGGCGAAAACCAGCATGACTGCTGGAGTATTTACAAAGATAAAACAAGTTACAACGAAAGACGCTAATGACTTCTCGGAAAATAAGGTGTTTAAACTATCCTTGGCAAGAACTTTAGGTTTTGCGGACAACCTTGTCATGAACAGAAACAATGTAATGGGGCTTCTGTGATGTGTACCGGCCTTGGACCAAGTCAACTCAAAGGACATTGACTCAATTGAGTTTCCCAGCGAAACAAGCTTTGACAACGTGATCCTTCACATTACATCACGAAACATCAACAACGTACTCACTAAAGAAGGGTCAAAATTGAACGCTCATGGATTCATCATGAAGGAATTGGACAAACAACTAACAAGTACAAGTTAAATTTCCTATCAGCCTGAGGGAGTGGGTGATAGATCTCTCCCCCAAGTAAAGTCTGTTGGCCCGAAACATACAGGAAACTTCTACAAAGAGGGTAATGAAAAAAATTGGTCTCCATAAGGGTAGCAGTCACTCTGAAGAGAACGGTGGGACAGAAGGTTGACAGTGATGAAGACTAGAGTTGGCTTGCTGGAGCGCTGGCAGGTTAACTATAACGCCAAAATAAGAGTGACACAAACCCCTCCAGGACTAGGAACATAGCCAGTTGGAATACTAGGGGTTTTGTGCACTTATTCAGCAAAAGTGAAATAAATGTAACAAAATACGGTCCTATTTGCCTCTAGAAGACCTGGTTAAGGGAGATACCTGCCCTGGACAGCTACAAAGTACACATAAACCCTGCAATAAAGGGGGATAAAGGTCGCCCAAAAGCAGGACTTCTAATGGCCATAAAAAGATTGAGTGGCCTAACTGTTACCACCTCTACAAACATAAATTCTGAAATTCAATTCACCATAGCACAAATCACTTCTCCCCACTGGGAACCAAAGAAACAGATGCTGCTAATTTGCAATATATATTGGAGAAGTAGCTTAGGGAATGAACAAAGTACCAAAAATACCTTGCTTAGGGAAATTGACTAAGACAGGTCAACCTGGCCAAACCTGGCGGTACTTCTCTGTGGAGACTTCAACATGGAGTGTTTGACAAAAAAAGGCACTAAAATAGAAGTGTTATCAATTGGAGCAGCAGAGAATATAAGGCGGGGACTGGACTTGGAAAATGAGCTAACACAGAGAAACATCTACATGGTCAACGGCAACCTGCAGGGTGATAAACCAGCTGCTGCAACATGGAAGAGGGGGGTTCAATCAAGCACCATTGACTATTTCTTTGCTACAGAAGATCTAATAGCAAAACTGATTTCACTGCAAGTGTTACCTACAGACTTAAGTGAACACAATCTCCTTGAGCATGAATGCACTAGCTGAGCCACCGGAAACCCTCCAACGGGATACCATCTAGAAGATCAGAATCTCGAGGTCTCGAGGTCTCGTCGGGATGCAATCACCTTTGGATAAACAAAAGAAACCTGTCGCTCGTAACAACATCCTTGCTGGCCCTGAGCTCAGATCCACTCTGTACCAGAGGGGGCATACTGCAATACCCAGACTTTTTACAGGCCTTTAGGGAAAAGCAGGCTGCATCTAAGAGACCTGCTTTTGTACCTAAGCACACCTTCGATAAGCAAATTGCAGAAAGAAAGAGATTGGTAAATAGACTGGGGAGACTAGTATACAAACACAAAACAACCCAAAACATAATATTGTTAAAAAAAGCTGGTTATTCCATCACAAACAACAAATCATACAGCAAGATGGCGAAAGAATATTGCAGCTTGCCACTAAGAAAAACACAGCTGCCGTGTGGAAGCTAATAAATAACTTGAACACCCCGCAGGACTCAAAAATCATAAAATTCAGTATCTGCATAGGTGTGGGAGGTGCACTTCAAATGCTTATATGCATCCAAAGGGGGGGGGAGCAAATCAAGCCATCCATACATACAGAAGCCCTATGGGACTTCAAATTCGACTATCAAAAAATAATCGATCTTATACAAAACTCAAACGTGTCGAGGGCGGCCGGCCCGGATGGCCTAACCAATGAAATTCTAAAGAAAGATCCCGTCAGATAGGCAATGTTTATGTTGAAATTATTTACCACTGTGGTAAGGGAGAAGAAAATTCTATCATCCTGGACCCGCTCTATAGTGGGTCCCATCTTCAAGAGGGGTGATAGGGCAAATCTCCGAAACTACAGGCCCATTACCCTTCTTGATGTGGTGGGCAAGATATTTGCAGCAATCATTCTGAGGCATCTTAATGAATGGAGTGTGATGTCCCACCACCAGGACCAGTGGCAGTCCGGCTTCCGAAAGGGGAGCGGTACTAATTTAAACATCTTCATAATAAACATACTCAAGTGCCTAGTCAATTAGAAAAGGATACAGGCAATTTACTTTGCCTCAATCGATCTGGAACAGACTTTTGATTCAGTAGATCGTAGAATCCTGTGGGACAAACTAAATAAATGGGGCTGTCCCCAAGCCTTGAGAGAAGCCATGGAAGCCTTATACAGGGAATCCACTCTAAAATATCGACTGGATAGAAAGGGTTTATTGTCCAACGAAATTCCTTCAGAAAATGGGCTAAAGAAGGGCTGCCGGTTGGCCCCAGAAGTCTTTTGCCTTTTTATATCAGATATGGCTAAAGCCTTCACGAAAACTAGATCCTTTCCACCAAAAATTGCAGGCCACTCAGTGGGATGCCTACTATTTGCTGGTGACTTGTTACTGCTTGATCAGACGGAAATTGGACTGCAGCAACAACTGACGTATTTGTCTCTTTACATCTGCAAAAATGCCCTAAAGATAATGCTAAAAAATCTAAAATTCTGATTCTGGGAGATAATGGCAGGGCTAGGAAGCAGAAGAAATGGACTTGGACACTAAACGGAGAACAAATACCAGTTGTTGCATCAATGGTGTACCTGGGGACAACCTTAAATAACAGCTCGGGTGATGCTCCCGGTATGGCCCACTTGAGAAGCAAAGCCAAAAACTTGGCATCTCAAGCTTTGCTTATCAAAAGGCACTACTGTAAATTTTCTATGGTACCAATTCTGGATTTCTATAGACTGAAAGTTGCACCAATACTTTCTTATGCTGCAGAAGCCAATCTCTTTATGGATCCCAAAAACTGGAACCTTTTGGAAAGCCTTTTTTGGAAGAGAGTTCTGTTGTTGCCGACTTCAATACCTATTGAACGGGTTCGGAGGAAATTGGGTTTGACCTCCTTATATTCCCTGATGGAATGGAAATCGCTATCTTTCATGAGGAAATGCCTTCAACCACCAGGAGAGAGTGGGTTTTCTATCCTTAAGGAGGCTATGGAAGGGAATCAGGTTGAAATCCTAAATGCCTGGCATGAGTCGTGTTCTTCTATACAGTCCAACATCGCCCTCTCGGGAAAAACACTCATTGACAATCCAATGAGGGTGAAGAACAAACTATTGGATTTGGACTTGATTCGGACCGAGCAGAAAGTGAAATCTTATAAATTATTCATAGACGAACACGAGGAACACTACAGAAGAGGAACAGTTTTGTCCTACTTTGCAAAATTTCCCTCACAGTGGGAGCGGCAAGCCTTTCTAAGACTCTTGAATCTCTATCCCACACGGGAGGTCACAGAAAGGAGATCAAAGGCCCGGGAAGAGAGAACTTTAAACTGCCAGATTTGCAGCAAAAGTATTGAGTCTCTGCAGCATCTAGTATTGGTGTGCAGGCCCCTAAACCCTAAAAGAGAGAAATTCCTGGGGAGATTCCTTGATGAACTGACAACTAAATTGCAGGATGACTGATGAGTTTGCATAAGATGGGGTGGTCAGTTTTCTCTTTCATTAGCCGTACTCCAGTTCGTGAGGATAATCTTTACCACCATGGAAGACATTAAAAACACAACTGTCAGCTGAAACCAAATTCTCAAGACTGGGCCTTTCAGGAGGAAAAGGGTTTTATGTTTTTTCTCTTTTTTGGAACTAATTTATGTATGTATCTGTATACGTTTGCATCTAAGGTTTAATAAAAACCAAGTGATGTGTTAAAAAAAAGAAAAATCAATAAAAAGATGTGTCTCTTGTAACAGTGCTTTATCAGGCCTCATTGTTTTCAAACATTGCAAGATCATTTTATTTTCCACAAAGCTCTTGAAGCCTTTTCCAGAACTTTCCTCACTGAGACAACAGCCTTACGCTGGCCAGGGCCATCATCGGCACACACTGGATTATTGCAATGCCATCCTTGCAGGAATTTCTTCCAAACATCTGAATAAATTACAGCTGGTCCAAAACAACACCCCTCGAGGCCAGGAAGGGCCTTAAACGCTCTGATGACATCTAGCTAGTGAGATGCGAAGTTCACTGGCTGCCAATGAAGCCGCGGATTGAGTTTAAGATCCTCTCCATCACACACTGCATTCGCAACACGGCTCTCACCAGCCTACCTCACCCACCATATTTAAAAAAAGCCCAATCTAACAGCTTGCAATCTTCTACTACCACCTCTCTAATGACACAGAGATTTATCAGACAAAGAGCAGGGGGAACAGTTTCACCGTCATCGCTCCTACTCTCTGGAACGTGCTTCTGCCATTTATCCACAACGATCCCTCATATCTGACCTTTCGCAAAAAAGTTAAAACGACTATTTAACAAATATGCCCAATTGATGTCTTACCATTCACACTGTTTAACATGTAATGTAATCTCTCCTAGCCCCATGATGCTTCCGGGTTTGGGCTGCATCAATACATGAAATAAATTAATAAATACATTTGTGTTAGGACTTATCCCCAGGTATTGAAAGCCCTGTTCTAGGTATCATCTTCATATCTCTATTACGTTTTCCTTTCTGAGAAAGCGTCTTATTTTGGAGGTCAAAGGTAAGAAAGACAAGAAAGGAGACTAACTTGCACATAGACTTGCCCATTAGAAGAAGGTTAACTAGTCAACAGATAGAACACCCCCCAATAAATAACACTCTGAGAAACATCACTTATTAAGCCTACTATGTGTTACCAGGAGTAAGGAGAGTCAAACTCTGAGTCGCTTCTTGCGGTCAGGTATGGCCCATTTATATGAGCACCACTGGCAACCCCAAGGCCATCTTATTAGTTCAGTTTTGGAAGCGATGCCCATTGCCATAATAATGTGCATAGTTTCTGGTGAGGAAAGACACAATATGACCATGCTCAGTAAGTTCTATCACACCTTCTTTGGATTTCAAGGTATATCATTTGCATCCCACCTGGGCACATGACACGCGCTGTATTGTTGTGACAAGGAGTGGTGTTTGCCTTTATTATGTTGCTTGTACCTAAATCATTGCCATCAATCTTCAGATTCTTTACGGGACATCATATGATCTCCTTGTTATGCATTGGTATGAATGTCTGTTGTGCACATCGCTTCTGGTCCTTGCATGTCTAGAAAGGCTCATAGCTTATCTGGATCTGAGTACTCCATGGTGTTGCCATCCTTGGTGACCTCCATTTTTGCCAGAGCCTCTAATCCATAGCTTAGACCCCTCACTTGACTGCAGGCCAGAGCTCTAAGAACTTTATCCTTGTGTCCACAGTTACTTTGGATAAATCAGCTGAGAGTAAACTGTTATGCCCCTTCTTAAAGTGTTGGGGTATGCATCATGTTTGTTCATGCCTGAGGAGACATATGAGAAAGGCTCAAGGTTTATCAGTCTCGCCGGGTTCCTCACTTCAGAGCCTTTGGACCCTCTTCATTTTTCCAATCAAAGTCTAACAGCTTTGGCATCTATTTTGCCATGACAGTGGTTGGGTCTGCACATGTCAACTTCTTCGGTATTACAAAAATACCTATATTCCCCTTCTGCTTTGGTCTTCTAATTTAGTAATTGCCAGTGATAGCTCTGTTACTTTGTATTGTAAATGTTCCAGGCCTTCAATTCTCTCTTCTGCCGAGGAGAGTATTCTATCCATTTATGAAGGGTTTCCTAGATGTCTTCCTTTATAGACTGAAGCTCTGTAATTGTTGCAAGTGTCTATCGTATTGACTAGCCTGCAGTGCTCCTATTTGTGCCAATATATGCCCTAATGAAAATCTTTCTTCCAGTCTGCAAAGCCCCTTGTCGGGTCATCAGTATGGTTTCCTCCATCATTTTCATTAGTGTTCCTATCAGATTTTGTGGCTGTGATGTTGATAATTTATGACCCCTCCAGCACTCGGGTATAGTATTTTATTTAGGTGCTTTCAGGCATACATTTATCATACTAGTGAGGGCAGTGCTATGGGTTCTTTGGCAGAGAGATCTCTCTATTGAAAGATATTGCAGCTTTAATGCAGCACAATCCTATAACTTGTTACAAGTGTTGAACAATTATCGATCTGATTATTTTGATGTTAGACAGGGCCAGGTGTTACCTTGGTTATGCGAGTGAAATCACCTGTACCTCTGATATGTACCCCGGGTTAGCAGTTTCCTTTCTATGTTTCTGGAGTTCTGCCCATCATGTTAACTCTCTGTTAGCTAATAATTCCCTGCTGATCTGAGCTGCAGTATCAATCTTCATCTTGTCTGGTGGTTCTTAGGGTCTCCTCCATATGTCCAGGTGATCCCAAGAGGTCTTTCCTATGATCATTCACTGCTGAACAGATGCAAGCATGGGAATCTCTGTGCGGCTTGCTCTGGAAATGAAACCGGTAGGTCGCATGATCCTGTTCCTCACTGTCTGTTAGGAAGCCTTCTTGGTGGCTGATAGTCACGCCCCCCAGACAACCAATTTGCTTTTACAGTGTGAACCACATGACTCTGGGATTTTGGTAACATTATACCATTTGATAAACAAAGGGTCAGCTGAGGGCCATACCTATTGTTGCAAAGCTTGATGCTTTTTTTCCCAACATTCCTCCGCAATGCTTGCTGTCTCACTTTTACAATGTCTCCCAAGACAATGCTCAACTTCTTCAACTGTTTTCTTTTCTTTATAAATTGTATAAAGCTGGGCTGCAACAGGTGATATTGTCCCTAAACCTTGTGATGTGACCTTGGCCTCCCTTTGAACCAAATATCACTTGTTATAGCCCTTCGCCCCATTTTCTGGAAGGACCAATCAGCTCCCTTCAATGTGAGTGTGAAATGACAGTGAAAGCCTGCTTTCAAAGGACATTTCTGACTTCTCCTCAACATGGAACCATTGTTTGCCTTTGCTTTTCTCTGCCCAACTCTAGGACACACCTTCTTATCCTCCTCACATCTGCCCCTCTTACCGAACATTCCTGAGCTGTTCCTTCTTCTTTCTATGGGAAATACATTCTGATGACTCATCATCAGAACTGGGGCTGCCTTTTTGTAGTAACTACTACTGCTTACTACACAAAATGAAAGCATAACAAACACAATTCAATGCATAAATTACCTCAGACAAAAAAATGTTGAATCTTCTTAAAACCTCTGTCTTTCCGGCCATTGCAGCCAAGCACTGGAATCTTCTCCTGCCCATCCTGCGAGCGGAGCATTCGTACGGGGCATTTTCGGAGAGCTCTAAAAACATTACTGTCCACCTAACTGCAATAGCCAAGCACCACCCCTGGAGCACGGCAATACTTCTAGACCCTAAGGGGGTAATTCATAGATATCAGCGCAGAAGTAACGCACGCAGCTGATGCAGAGAGGGAGCGTGCGCCAGCGCGCGCTAGCTGCGTGCGCTCAATACCATTTCCACACACCGTGGATTCATGGATTTCCCCTTCCATATCTAGCCGTGGTGCAGCATGGTGCATAGACCATCCAGAAGCGTCAGTTACGCCCCTAACACCGCCCCTTGCAGCAAAAGCAGCTGCACAAAAATCCACAATATGGCGCAAAGGCCAGTGGACCAGCATACAGCCCCCCAACAATGAAACTGCGCTAAAAACGCTTGCGTACCCCGCTCGCGACAGCCAAATCACATGTAAAACTCCTCGTGCACCCCTCGGAATACATGTACACATATTCCGAGGAGTGCGTGAGGAGTTTTACACATGATTTGGCTAGCGAGTGGGGTACGCGTATTCCGATGGGTGCGCAATGAGTTTTAAACGCGATTTGGCTGGCGCCAGCCCAATTACATGTGAAACTCTTCGTGCACCCCTCGGAATACACGTACCCCGCTCGCGCCAGCCAAATCGCATGTAAAACTCCTGGCGCACCCCTCCGAATACGCGTATCCCACTCGCGCCAGCCAAATCGCGTATAAACTCCTCGTGCACCCCTCAGAATATGTGTACCCTGCTTGCGCCAGTCAAATCGCATGTAAAACTCCTTGTGCACCCCTCGGGCCACAACTCTTGTACCTCCACCCGTGATGGCAACCTGCCAGCAGGCCCCGACTCCTGTCCTCCCACCCCCCACCAGTGACGACAAGCTGTGATCAGGCCCTGACTCATGTCCCCCCAGCCCCCACCACTGATGGCAACCTGCCAGCAGGCCCCGCCACATGTTCCCCCACCCCCTTGATGGAAACACAGACCCAAGTATTGGATGCACACCCAAATTCAACCCCATTGTAACCCCCCACAATGGAAATCCACGGCCATCCATTGTTGCCGCTCCCCAGCACATGCCCCACCCCACGTCAATCCCAGAAGCACACTTGCAAGTACCCCTAGACATGTGCAACATGGCACACAGCAGTAACACATGACTGATCCAATGACAGCTGACACGTGCACCAAGCAAATGAGAGCAGACCACACCAACACTGGTCATGAAGTAAATGTATTAAAATAAATAAACATCACGAAATGGAAATGAATCATGGATAAGAATCAAAAATGTGCATGAAAATGTGAATGAAAAGCAATGTTGATTGTGCAAAAAAAATCCATGGAAAAAGATCCAAAATAAAAACATGGTCCATCGTCCTTCAGCACCTCTGCATGTCCACAATGAAAGAAAAAATAAAACCATTACGTCGTGGCAAAAAGTAAAATTGAAATCCACAAAACATCCAACTATGTACATGTTCAGTCTCCAGGGGTCCATGATCCCAGAAAAATACAAACATCCAGCGGAAAGGTCCATAAAAATTCCAACTATTTACAAAAAGTGGAGCAATGCCCAAAAATGCAAAATAAAAAAAAAAGGAAACTTACACCTAAACAACTATTTACAAAGGCAGCGGGCTAGTCCTATGGCTCACTTCTTGATGTTAATGTCTTTGGCCAGAACATCATCGAACTCCATGTTGATGTCCTGGAGGCGGGCCTGGGCACTGTCCTCGAGGGCATGCAGGGACGGCGCCATGGTCTTCTCCAACTCCCTGCAAGTCTCCTCAAGGAATACTGCCCGCCACAATGCCCGGGTTCATGGAGTTCTCCGCCCTGACCATCATGAGCCATGCACTCTCCACCCGCCGCCACTCTGCATATATCTGCTGGGCCAACCGCTGCCACACGGAAGACACACGTAGTCCAGGGTCCTCCTGCCCATCGGCCAATGCCTGCCCCCATGATGTAGATGTGCCAGAGGCCTGATGCCTTCCACGTCAGTTGCTGGGGTGACAACCTCTGCTGGACCTCCGACTCCCGGCTGGGCCAGGGATGGGATCTCCACGAGCATGGCCGTGGTGGCTTGGGCAGGTCCACAGAGGGCCCTGGTGGCATGTGGGCCAGAACACGGCATGGAGGACGACTGGCGCATAGTGAGTAAAGAGGAGGAGAGGGTCGCAAGAGCGCCCTGCACATGGAGGAAACCCATGACCATGAGCCCTCCCAGTCAAACCATGATGACACACATCTGTTCGTGATGACGTGCGTGGTCCCCCCAGGAAGCATGCACATCATCACGAATGTCACGTGTGCGCAACGTGACACCAATTAGGATGGGCTCAACCCTGTCATGGATTGCCACGTCTGCAGGTAGAGGAGTGCCAGTTGATGTGGGCCTCCCCCCTACCTGCGGACAGGCCTGGGATGGGGCATCCGTGCTAGTGCATGGTGATGCAGACTCAGTATCAGGGACAGGAACATGCACAGGCCCCTCCGCGGGGACCTGTGCTGCCTCCTGCCCCTGGACTGCACCACTTGCACTGGTGGAACCACCCCCACCAGGCCCCATGTGTCGGTCTGATGCAGCCTCCTGCCCCTCCTCACCCACCACCAACCTGGATGCCTCTGCACTATGTTCCGCTGTGGACAGGTCCTTTGTGGGCTCACTAGTCCCTACCACTGCCGAGGAGCCCACTTCCAACCTCCACCTCTTGGGCATCGCCGTCTCTGCCCTCTTCCTCAGTCGCCGCTGTAGCCCGGGAGAAACTGAACACAAGCATCAGGTTACTAAACAATAGTCTCCTAGACACAAAGCAATTGCACATGAGTGGCACTGTCAAACGTCACTTCCATCATCACCCTCCACAACACATGTGTCAGTGCAATCAACACACATGCAGAAACAGGCATGGCACATGCAACAGACATTTGCATCTATGTCCAAGGCACCGTTGGAACATCCGATGGGGGGCTGAACCTCACATGCATCAATGGACATGCTGATCACATGCACACACACCACCGGACAGTCATGCATCTGGCCATGTCTACCTCCTGACACAATGGACTCACGGAGAAGTAGGCTGCATCAGTGAATTCACACATCGTCATGGACATGTGTCATGCATTCATGGCGTTTCCCAGTCACACACACACTACTCAGACACATGCACATGTACACCACACATGACTTTGACAGTGACAGCAGCATCCATGTCTCACACCCCAAACATGGCCAAGTATAGACACAGGCATGCAAACATGTGTGCATTCGCACATGCCGCTGTGCATTATGCATTGTAACACAAACACCATCCATGTGGAACACGCCTGACTGGACTCACATACAGCACCATCATGTCCCTGCACACACACATCCATACATGGCCCTTGTCACACATACAGCCAAGTTGCAAACTCCTCCCACACTGCAACATGCACTGTGTTGTACGAGAATGCATGGGCACTTAATGCTCGACTCCAGACGGGTCTGCATCACGAGGACCTGGTGGTGAAGCACTGGGCGAATGCGCTCCATGACCCTCATCTGCTGGATGGTAAGCTGGCCCGACTGCATCTTTTGCGACCAAGAGGTGCCGGGCCTTCTTGAGGGTCCTGGACTTGTAGTCCTCTCAGCGCTTCAGGGCATGTTTCAAGTCACAGGGTGCCACCCCCTCCGCGTTGATGGCACCCAAGATGTCCTCCCAGATCCTCCTCCGTCCTTTTGCACTAAAGCTGGCAGCCCTCTGCCTCTCTGCCGGGGGGTTGCCACTGGTGCCAGATGGTGTTGTGTCGGACATGGCAACCCCCGAGGCAAGTGTGGGTGGGTAACTGGGTCCTGGGGCTGCGCTGTGGAGCGCTGGAACACCAGTCGGGAGTCTTCTGTTCCAGCAGGGGTGGTCACAGCAACTGGACCCCGTGGCAATGGCTAATGTGCAGGCACCAAATAGCAGGGCACATTGGCAGCAGGCAGGCAGGCAGCAGCAGATGGCTCGTAGGAGGCTCTCCAGGGCTCTGGGGGGTAGTAAATGGCCTTCTGGGTAGGAGCGTGTGTTATTGCGTGGCCAGCTTGATGCAGAGTGAATCCACACGTGCAAAAACAGCACGTCAGCGCGAGATTGCGTGAAATCTGAGCAAAGGTCCTTAGCGCGTAAGCGCGTGAGTGACGTTATGCACGCCAGCGTTTACCTTGGCAGGGATTAAAGGTGAGCGCGGGCGGCAGTTCGCTGTATGTGCTTTTCTTGGAGACTGACACATGTGTTTACTCTCTTGTGGTGGTTTCACATGCGATTACTTCACAGCAGATTGAGTTCGTACTTCTTCGTTTAGCAGGATTGTGTTTTTCTTATCCATGCAAGGCAGACGGTGAGACGCACACACTATTTTTCCCACTGCGGGTGCCCCTGTGTATGGCGTACCTGTTTTTGAGGTCATAGTATTTGTATTTGTATTTATTAGGTTTATATAGCGCGTTACACCAAAGCGTTTTACATGAAACAACAAGAATATATTGGAATGAAACGGAAGCATTATTGTACAACATGAGACAAACCATCAAAAGCAATATATAGAACAGTTTTCAGAAGAATGTAAAGATAAACTGAACTGGGTAAGAGTAAGAGGGAATCAAGGTTAAGAGGAAGGGGAATGCAGAAGATGAGCTTTCAAGGAAGAACGGAAGGAGGTGTAAGAGGAAATGGAACGGATAGAGAGATCTAGAGTGTTCCAGTGTAGAAGGGCAAGTAGCTGAAAGGAATGGAAACGAGAACGGGCACAAGGGGAAGGAGGAACAGTAAGTAGGAAGAGATCAGCAGATCTGAGGGGGCGAGCGGGAGCATAGAACGAGAGGAGAGAGGAAAGATAGGGGGGGCAAGATCATGAAGAGATTTAAAGACGAGACAGAGGAAGTAAAATTTAAGTTGAGAGTGAAAGGGAAGCCAGCCAAGATAAGAAAGCGAAGAGGAAATGGAGTCGTGAGGAGAGAGAAGGCAAAGGGTACGGATAACTGAGTGATAGAGGGATTCGAGGGGAGCCCGTTGAGAAGCAGGGAGGCCAAAGAGAAGAGTGGAGCAATCGAAAAGACGAGAGAAAATTAGGGAAGAGATTAAGAGTTTAGTGGCATGGAAGGAAAGGGAGGAGTGGATTTTACGAACATTGAAGAGGTGTAAGCAACAAGTACGGGAGGTAAGGAAAATGTGGTGGGTAAAGGAGAGGGAGAAGTCAAAGTGAAGGCCAAGATTGCGAGCGGAGGAAGAGGCGGGAAGATTAGAAGGGGGAAAGGGAATAAGTGGAAGGGGAGAGTGAGGGGGAAGAGTGTTGGAAGGAAAGAAGAAGACTTCAGTCTTGAGGGAGAGAAAGTGTGATGGCATCCAATTTCTAATAGCTGAAAGACAGGAAGAGAGATTAAGGTGGACGTCTGGAGTGAAGGAAGAGAACAAGAGGAAGAGCTGGGTGTCGTCAGCATAGAAATGGTGAGAAATGCCGAAGGAGGAGATGATAGGGGCTAGAAGGGAGGTGTAAAGTTAGAAAAGGAAAGGGCCAAGTACAGAGCCTTGGGGAACACCTTAGTCAAGGGAGAGAGTAAAGGAGGTACGGCCGCCCCAAGAGACAGCAAAAGAACGGTTGGAGATATAGGAGGAGAACCAGTTGAGAGCAGGGCCTTTGATACCAAAGGAGGACAGAGTGTTAAGGAGTATGGGATGATCGACGGTATCAAAGTAAGCAGACAAATACAAAAGGATGAGGACAGAGGATTGCTTAGAATAGCGAGCAGTAAGGAGTTGAGAACAGAGGTGAGGGCAGTTTCGGTGGAGTGTTTAGGGTGGAAGCCGAATTGAGAAGGGGGGAGGAGAGAGAGATTGGAGTGAGCAAAAGCAGAGTTGAGTGTAAACTAAACGTTTAAGAAGCTTGTAAAGGAATGGTAGAAGAGAGATTAGACAAAAGTAAAAAGTAAGGAGAGGGTTGGCAGAGGGTTTTTTCAGGATAGGGATATGGTAGCGTGTTTGAAGGAGGAAGGGAAGGTGGCAGTGGAGAGACAAATGTTGAAGAAGGAGGTGAGGTAAGGGATGAGAAGAGGGTAGATTTTAGTAATCAGGGATGTGGGGAGAGGGTCAGAGGGGGCAGCAGTGGGTGAGTTTTGGACCGGAGGAGGGAAATGTCTGAAGGAGTAACAGAGGAGAAGTTAGACATGTAAGAGGAGGGGGTGGAGAGAGAGGGGACAGGAGGAGAGTAGGAAGGAGAGTGAAGAATGTTTTGATGCAGAGTGAGTATCTTAGATGAGAAAAAGTCAGCAAAGTCGGAAGGAGAGAGGGGAGAGTTAGTGGAGAGGTTGGGAGTAGGTGGGGAGAGAAGACGGGAGAGAGTCTGAAAGATGCGACGTGGGTGGGAGGATTGTGATTATAGGAGGATAGAGTAGTAAGAGCGTAGTAGCCTGTGTGTTCCACGCATACGCGTTTTTTGGGTCCCTAGGTGCCACAGCGTACTGCGGGAGGTTTATTCCATGCACGTGGCCTACCGGGAGTTGCGTGCACGTTTATCATCATTTTCGGGGTGCATGAGCATTGCGTGACCCATCATTTATCACCAAGGGTCACAACAGCCTTGCAGGAGCACAGGGGTGCGTCTAACATCATGTACCCTGCCCCCTATACCCCAATTGCCCAGGACAATTGTTGAGTGCACCTCCCATTGGCAATATACCATCTGTGCCATGGTTGGGAGGCCACCAAATGTACAGGGCTGCAAAGTTGGTTATCCTCCCAGTGTTGTGCGTGGTCGGGGACGTAGCTGGGCTGACCAGGGGGGACAGCGAGTCCAGGGTGGCCGCAGAGGGGGAAGATGCAAGGGTGCACTACTGGGGCAGGATGTCCAGCCACATGTTGTTGCAGCCATGCCACCACCCCCTGTGGCTCCAGGAGATGCAACTGTTGCATCCGGCCAAGGCACGCATATGACCCGACAGTCAGTAACATCTGCTGTCATGGTTGTGGTAGCTGCAGGTGCAGCTGTGGCGACCACCACCCAGGCTCAGGGTCAGCCAGCGCATGATGCGTTGGAACCTGAGGACTCACACACAGAATTCCGGTGGCCAGGAAGCACAGGCCACATATGGCCAGGGTTGCTGTGACCGAGGAACACGTATCTAGGACAGCGGTGACATCTGCTACCCCAAGCTGCCAGGTGGTGGTAACTGCATGGGCAGATGCAGCAAAAACCACCCCGGCTGTGAGTCTGTCAGCAAGGACTGTGTCGGTCACAGACCTTGGCACTGCGGCAGATGTGGCACTAGGTCCTGGCAACAGCACCTAGCAGCCACTGACTCAAGCCAGGCCTTCTGTCCTTGTTCCACCAACCACTCCCTTGGTCCAGTCCACCAGTGCCACTGCCCCTACTGATCAGGGAGGTGACATTGGACACTCAGGGTCCGTTCCACCACCCAAGAGGAGGATGAGTGCTCCTGTGCAAGAGGCTGGGACCCCAGACAGGGCACCAGCCTCCGGCACGTCCAGGAAGAAGTCTTTCAACAAGCAGGAACTGGACTTCCTTGTGGGCTACGTGTCAGCACACAAATGTGATATACTGGTGGGCCCACAGTGCCATACTATGCCTGCCCAGCATTGGGTCAACTGGCAGCATATTGCGGATGGTGTGAATGCCATGGGATTCCAGGTGCGCACAGCTCAATACTGCTATAAGTGTTGGAATGACCTCCGATGCTGTGCAAAACAAAAGCGTGCCTCCCATTATGCCATGACTCAGGTGACTGGCAATGGGCCAGCACCAGAGGAGGATACACTCACTCAGCACAAGGAGATTGCTGCAGAGTTCATCGAGGCAGAACTAATCCGTAGAGTGGGAGCGATGATGGATTATGATGCATCGTCCGGTGAGTGTCGATGCGTGTATGTCCAGAACATGTGTGTTTGGCTTGTGTGATGTTTTGTGCTTGACTGCCACTACATGCTATGTATACATGGTTGTCATGTGTGGGTCATGCAAAGCTTCACTGATGCGTGCCTGTTGTGATGCATGCAGGATATGTTATGCACACAGAGACTGTCCTCATCACCACACATGCACCCTACTACATGCAAGTAACTTGGCTGCCCCTACGGTACATGTTCTGCTCTCCAACTTTGACTCTTACACTCCCTCTGTCCTCATCCTACTTGTTCTCTCCTCTGCTTTTGACACAGTCAACCATTCCACCCTGCTAAATCGTCTCTGTGACAACCTGGGCATCACCGATCAGGCTCTGGCCTGGCTGACCTCTTTACACTCTGATCGACCCTCCCAGGTCCAACTTGGGTCCTTCATATCCTCTATCTCCCTCCCTACCTGCGGTGTTCCCCAGTGGTCTAACCGCTCACCCTGGCTTTTCAATCAATACATGGCAACTCTCGCCTACTGCATTTCCATTTTGTGCAAACATTTCCAGTGCTATGCTGACGACACCCAACTCATTTTCAGGGTTCCCTCAGCCACCTCCTCTACTTCCCTCATCTCTGACTGCCTAATCGCCATTCAAAATGGATGTGCCGCAAATGATCTTTGTTTAAACGCCAACAAGACTGAGATCCCCTTCATTGGTACACCCCCTCCATATTTCCCCTCATTCTCTGGCTGGCCACCATTGGCCCTCTCCTGCCCCTACCAGAGAAGCTAAGGACCTAAGGGTCATCTTTGACTCCACACTTTCCTTCTCCACACACATCTTTGATGTCACCAAAAAGTCAAACTTCTTACTGCACCTCCTTTAAGGTACTCTTCCTTTCCTCTCCTTCTCACAGAAGCTCCTTGTCTCCCAAGCTCAGATTCTCTCGAGCGTGGACTGCTCTAACAGCCTCTTTCTAAATCTACCTTCCTCCACTCACCACCCTTTACAACTAATCCAGAACAGGACCGGGAGACTTGTCCTGGGCCTCAAGCCCTGGCATCGCTTTGCTCCACCTCTGAAATCCCTTCAGTGTCTCCCTGTGCTTGCAAGGATTACATTTAAAACCCTTTGCATTGTCCACAAGGCTTCCTGGGGCCTGGGTCCTAATTACCTTCAACTATCCCTCCGTAAATACCTTCCCTCTAGAGCCCTTTGCTCCTCCACCTCAAACTCCCCCAGGGTCAGCCATTTTTCAAAGGAACGAGCTCGTGGTAGATCCTTATCTTCCGCGGGGGCCTCCATCTGGAACTTCCTACCTGTCACCTTGAAACTTGAGGAGAACCATCTACGGGCCAGGAAGCTCCTCAAGACCTTCCTCTTCGCCTCTGCCTTTGCCCCTCTTCTCCCCTGCTGATCTGCTTTCTCTCTCAGCAATGCTGCACCTGGCCACCTTCTACCCTTCGTGCCCAGGTACCTGCTCACCCTGCCACCCTCCTGCACTGCCTCCTGGCCACCCCTTGCACTATGGCATGTATCTGTACCCATACAGCCCCCCCTCTTCTTCTGCCCTTATCAGATACTCCCTTTCTGACTAACCTTGCACTTGGCCACTCACAGGCTCCACTTCCACTGTTTTGGATCACCATGTGTATTTGTTTTTTTACTCATTATTTATCTTGTGCTTTGCACTCTCCAATTTGTCCCCCCTCCCATGCACTTTCCCCCCTTTCACTCCCCATGCACTTGCGCGTTCCCAATGTCACTGGGCCCAGTAAGATCGTTGTTTCTGTTTTCTCCCCTGTTCGCCTCCCTTTGCCTGGTTGCGCTCTGAAACACCTGTGTCCGAGCACAATATGAATACATTATCATTTCATATCAAATCATGTTCCTGCTCACTCACATGACTGCAAGTGGCCTGTGGTGTTGTTGCACTCAGCACTCTAGTGCCGTGTATGTGTGGACAGCCTGCAAGGTGGTCCTCCTCATGGGCACACTTCCTTGCCTCTCAAAACCCCTGCAGCTCAATATGGCACTGGTGAGTTACATGTTGGACTACTGCTATTGCCTGTTCTCAGTTCCTGTGTTCATGCACACTTCCCTCTGCAGACCTGCGAAACACGTACCGTGGTGTACACACTTTGTCCTTTGTCCTTGGTGCAGTATGTCCCACTCGGACTGTGCAGATGGCAATCGCCCCCGTGGACATTAGTGCCAATTCATGCTCCATATGCATTTCATGTATGCCCCAATTGGTCCTTGACAGGCTGATCATCGTGGTACATCTTCAGGATTATTTAAGTGTCATGGTATTTGGTCATCCATTCGATGCACACTCTGGGTCAGTCCCTCATCATGCACATTTTTAGGGTCTCCTCATCTGTGTCGTGCACATGCCTCACCCAGTTACAGGCCCGTGCCTCTGTTCAACTGGTGTTGTGGCTTCTGCATGCATGCGTGTACTACTGATGGTTCCTCGTGTGTCCTGATTCATGTCCACTTCTCATCTGCTGTAGTGTCATTTGACTTACAAGGTGCAATTGAGACATGCCAACACTGTCTGCCAAAGCACTGTTCTCTGGTTAAACTTTCATTGCCATGCACTTCCTCCCTGCAATTCCTGAAAGGGTGGGGGGTTCACTGTATCCATACAGCCCAGTGCATGCACTTTTGCACATTATGGCTGCACTTGCTCTTACACTGCCGTCATGTTTAGAGATTGACATCATTACGTACGTGTTGATGTTGTAAACTGAGGCGGCACACATGCACTGCACCCACCGACTTCTGTACCATGTTCTGGCCTTCAACATGCCTATGCAATGTTGCTATGTCAAAGTGACCTGGCATGTATGTTCCCATGTTCATCCCTTCACTGTATTGAAACGCAGTAGCGTAGGTGCATCCTGTGACACATGTACTCTGTATTGGTGATGGTTGTTGAGTGCTGCATGTCAACATGCATATTACATGTGTCATGGTGGTTTTAGTTTCACTTGCAGCTGTGGCTTTTTGGGTGTTCCACTATGCTTATGCTACGTGCCATCTCTTTGTTGCCATCTCTCATTTCTGGCTTGGATCTGTGCTTGCCAGAGGTTGTGTGTGATGCAGGTGAGATGCAACATGCAGTATATGTGTAGGCTTCACATTTTACACACATCCATTTCTGCTTTCGGGATACCCTTAATTGCAATTCCACTGGATGCATGTCGGAGTTTGAGTTGTGTGTGATATGTCTGCTTCATGTGTTGGCTTTCGATGTTGTGATGTGTGGTATGTGCTGCTGACATGTGTGTTCATGTTTCTTTTCTTACATTGCAGGGGATGACGCACTGGAGGCAGAGGATGAGGATGTGATTCCAGACACAGTGGTGGGTTTATGTGTTTATGTCCCCAACCTAGCACCATTGGTGGTTGTGGGGTGGTAGACCATGAAAACCCATTTTTGCTCCAGGCCATCGTGTCCACGGCTGACCATGAGTAAAGCTCTGATGAACTCTCTGACCACAATGTTGAGTTGGATGTGCATCATGACGTGTTGTCGCCGGCGAGTGCTCCTGCAGTGGATGATCTTCTGTCCGTGACACCTGCAGTGAGGGTAGTGCCCTCAAGGGGCCGGGCAGTGTTGGAACATCTGTCTGTGGTGGTTACAGGCGCACGGTCACACTCCACACGAGTTGCTCAAGTTCCTGGGGCATCAGGTCAACGGAGTGATGCAGTTCTGCAGCCGCGGGCAGTGCCTACCCAGCAAGGACCATGGCTCCTTGGGCCTGGCAGGTGTAGAGTTCGGCAATGCAGTGGCCGTACGCCACTGTGGACCACTGAGTGGGAGCATGCCATGTATGCCATCGCGCAGCAACAGGGGGGAGCAGTTGAGATGATGGCTTAAGGCATGGAAAGTGTGGCCCGTTCCATCCTCACCCCTGAGAGGCAGGTGCAGCTCCAGCAGCAGTCAACGCAGTTCACGTGCCGCTAACTCAGGCTGGGCATGGCGGCCTCCGACAGGGCACGCCAGGCTGAAATGGTGCTCTGCGCAAAGAGATTGCTGCACAGGCAGAGGCACACAGGGAGGCCCTGAGGGAAGTACACCAATCCCTCAGATCTACTCTGCGTGTGTTCATGATGACCCAGAGAACGCGGTCAGAAGAGAGGATGGAGCAGCTTGAAAACACCATATCGGCTGAACTCCATGCAACCCGGGAAATGCTCTGTATGTCATGTGAGGTCATGCAGGCAGAACTCCATCATACACGTGGGACCTTGCAGGAGAAAGCACGTGTATCACGTGATGTGATGCATGCAGATCTACGCGCCATAGCCATGCAGGACCGGGCTTACCAGACCCGCATGCTTGCTGCGGATAGGCATGGTGAGGCAACTGTGCCATGTCCACCTTCTAATTTACATCCAGAGGGTAACAACGACGACTTATCTCTCACACAGGTCGGGCCGTGCAGGTGTTGAGCCCATGGAGGATTTATTTTTTTAATCTCACCATCGACATATGTGGGTGTTGAGGTGCACCCTGTACCTCCCCTCTCTTGGTTGCCCCCCCTCCCCAGGTCATATGTGGCATCACCTCACTGATGATCCCCAACAAGGGTAAAACACGTGTATGGGGTTGCTGGTGGTACTCTCGTTCAGATTGGAATTGCCATTGTATTTCGGTGCTGGACTGCCCCTGGGCAGGACAAAGACTGATATGCAAATGGATATTTCCCATCTGTGAAAGGCACAGTGAGTAAAAGCAGTGGCTGCGAACTCTCAAGTGGTTAATAACCACTGAACAGGTTATCATGTCTGTTCTTGCGAGAGAGGGGCGCCCGCTACCTTTGTACTATTTGTTAAGGAACCTGGGATTGGTAACCCTAGGTCTCCTGGGGGCAACCAGACGTGGTCTCCCTCTCACTGTGCTTAGAGAGGCATCAGCTTCACCTCACTGATGATCCCCAACAAGGGTGAAACACGTGTATGGGGTTGCTGGTGGTACTCTCGTTCAGATTGGAATTGCCATTGTATTTCGGTGCTGGACTGCCCCTGGGCAGGACAAAGACTGATATGCAAATGGATATTTCCCATCTGTGAAAGGCACAGTGAGTAAAAGCAGTGGCTGCGAACTCTCAAGTGGTTAATAACCACTGAACAGGTTATCATGTCTGTTCTTGCGAGAGAGGGGCGCCCGCTACCTTTGTACCATATGTGGCATGTGGCCATTTTTATTTTTGTTTTCTTTTATTGTTTGTCTATTGTGCATTCATGTGACAGTGTGGTGCTTTGTGGCATTTGAAAGCATCCACTGTGTGTTCCAGCTGGGCCCATACAGGCTTGTCTTGTGTATGTGTTTGTGGCTTGGGGTCCTGACACATATGCCACTCCTGCTTCCCCTTTCCATGGGCTCGCAAGGATGGCTTGGTGTGACATCATCTTACACAGGGGCATTGGACTTCTGTCAAATCTGTGGCCAGTCTGCAGTCCTACTTGTGTATAAACCCTTAGTGGGTTTTCTGGATGGTTTCTCCAATGCATGTCTCCACTTCATTTTGGTGATTATTTTGTTGACTATGCATTTCATCATTTTGCTTGTGATATTTGTTATGACTTGCCTGTCTATGATGTTGATACACTTCCTGCTGTAGGCGGTACAGTCCACCCTTTGGCTGTGCAACACACACTGATGATGGGAGGGGTCCGTGTGGTGACAATGTCACATTGGGATACTTGGGCTACAGTGATTGGCCACTGTCTGACATTGTCGATGTAGGGTACTCTGTACATGATGTGTTCTGCTGGTCAATGGATGATCCTGTGTTGTGTTTGCTTTTGAGGTGTCAGGGGATTGGTCTGGTTTTACACACTGGGGGGTCCACGAGGGCAATGTTCACATGTGCTGTGTACAGAACACGGAGGCTCACTTCTTTTCACATGCATGTATTCAGTGCATGTCCCTACTGACACAAACACTTAGACAATGCACCCCCACACCAACAACGACAACAACATGCACACACCTGCACCCCGATTGCCTTCTCTGGCATGCTGTGTCCTTGCCGTGCATGATCACTTTCAATTCCTTGATCGTGTACATGCATCACAGGGTACTTTCGGTTGATTGTACTTATTTTTCATGATGCTCAAGGGCTTTCACCAACACACAGCAGACTCACTGTGCTGTCTGGTGAGCGGTGTGTTTCAGGGGACACACACGCAACACACAGTGTTTGTATTGGCACATTTCTATTGCCTGATGTGCAATGCAACAGGCATTTTTACTTTTGTTGCTAGTACCACTGGTGGCATTTATTTGTGCCACACTTTTTTATGGGTGGGAGGTTTTGGTCACTCATTTCATCAGATTCCATGGCAGATGTAATTGTCTAGTGCCTGTTTACATTTCTCACGTGGCACTTAATGCCAATTGTGTCATGTGTTGTGCATTTGGTTAGCTGTTTTGCCATTGCATGCCATTGCATGGTGTGGCGGACAGGGGTCATGGGGGTTGGGAGGGTTTAGGTGACATACCAGTATTGTAATGCCCTGTTTTGCAGAGGGGGGGTGGGACATGCACCTTGCATGTGTTCCTTTTGGTCACATGGGATTTGTTATGTTTAAGTAGCTAGGGATGCACACAATGTAGCACTTCCGTGGACACATTCTCAGGGTGGCATGGTTGTGACAGTTGACTGTTCTTTTGTCATCATCAATTGTCACCTGGTATGTGCCACGCCTGTGTGCACTCTGCTGGGGTGGGAGTTTAGGTGAAGAATGTGGCCACAAGCTGGGTATGGGCTGCCTCGACATGTGCCATTTCCCCTCCCATGTGCAGTGCCTGTGCGTGTGGTTGGGGATGTGGGGGCACCACCGTGTCCACCGGTACGCCCACATGGTGCCACAATGATCCTGCACACTACTGGGGGTGCATATAGTAGCTGGCAGCCAGAGCGGTCAATGGGGCGGAAGCGTGACTTGAGCACTCCGAATGTGCGCTCCACTATGGCCCTGGTTGCAATATGGGCTGCGTTGTATCTTATCTGGGGTGGTGTGGTGGGGTTCCGTATTGGCACCATCATGTACGTGCTCAGAGGGTAGGCACTGTCCCCTGGGGAGGTGATAATGGTTGTCATTAGTTGGGCTGGTGTATTTGTCTGTGTATGACATGCATGCATGTGCACAGGCATTTGTACTCAGCAATGAGCCATGTGTTGCCATGCCTCCCAGCTTTGAGGTCCCGGCTCAGGGCAGACATTCTGTAAATGAAACTGTCATGGGTGGACCCTGGGTAGTTTGCATAGACAGAGGTGATGATTCCCTTGGCATTGCATACAACCTGCACGTTGAGTACAATTCCAGTGCTTGCGGTTGCGGTAGATGTTCTTATTGGCCCTTAGTGGATGTAGGGGCACATGGGTGCAATCTATGGCACCAACCACTTTGGGGAAGTGTGCCACCCTGTAGAAGTCCTGGACCATGGGCTGCCTTTCTGCGGGTGTTCTGGGTATGTATATGTGCCTTCGGATTGAGGGGCGCACATTCATGATTGCCAACACCTGGTGTAGGCAGCGTTAGTGGGCTGTGAGACGCCCCCGACTATAGCAGTTGTCTGCTGAAATGACCCAGTGGCCAAAAAAAATGCAAGACATTGAGCACCTTTTCCAAGGGGCTCAGTGCTTGGGAGCACAAGGTGGGTGATTTGAGGTCATCCTCCCACTCAGTGACCAGGTCTAGGATGATATGAGGTGGAAACCTTTACCTGCCATAGACCTGGTCATCAGGCATCCCAAAAAGGCTGGTCCTGGGCAAAGAAATGCGGGTCCTGGCTATTCGCCTCCTCCTGCGGTGTCCCACAGTCACTGCTGTGAGAAATGGACATTCATCATAGCTGTATATGCATGTTTATTATTTGCGCACACTATTATACTGCGCGGGGGCGCTTCCGCTTGCTTTCGTGTGGTGGACCTATTTACGCGTGTGTGTGTCTTTTGGCGTGCCCAGGTTTTCCCTATTCGATTCCATGAATATGTGTTGTTCGCGAGCGTGTGGTCGTTGCGTGTATTTCCCAGGGGTACTTCCCCCAGTTACGCCTACATTTTCATGGGTTGTTCCCCTGTCTGCATGTTCCGCCCCCTTTTACGGTGTGTGCGCTATGAGTTGTGCGCTTTCTCTGAGCGTGTCATGCACAGCGTTTGGATAGTCGCAGTGACATGTAGGGTAAGCACGGATTTGGCGCAGCTGCCAGGAAAGCCACGCGCAGAGCCTTCCATGAATCGCTTGCGTGCAAAACGCACGCGTGCGCTGGCTTTTTCACGCTTGCGCCACACATTTGGGCGCACAATTATTGCATGAATTGGCCTCTAAATGTCAATCCATTCACACTGTGTATGTTTACAATGCTTATATTATCTTCAAAGTAACTGGTCATGTCACAGAGCCTGGATGCCTTTGGGCTTTGCAAGCTCTATAAATATAAAATAAAATAAATCAATAAATTAAAAGCACCCTTTTAATGGTTTTGTGGTATTGTTTTACCCTAGAAAATGCATCATGTATTGCAATTAGTTAATATATTATTATTAAATGGAGCCAAATGTATAAATAACTGCACACCTCTGTCTAGTAGCAATATATAGCATGCCTGTGTTCCTGATTTTGAAAAAATAAAATAACAGTAAAATTCCAGTTCATCTACAGCTCTAATAACACACCAGCTGCTTCTGATATCACCAAGGTATACCTGATTATGTAGGAAATAGTTCCTATAAAATTAGATTCTCAATAGCACCTTGGATAAATTTGTCACAAACTGACCTGCCAGGTTAACACAAAAAAATATACTAACAAAATAATAGAGTACTGACCTACCTGCCTGAGATTTGTAGCACTATATAAATGCAAAATTATTATTATTATTACTATTATTACCAACATAATTCTGTTAGTGTATTTGTATTATCTGGTGTCAGGTATCATCGGACAGCCATCTCACTGCGCTTCAACCCAAGGTCCCAAAATACTTTGCTGTGAAATCATTATCAGAAATCGATAGTGTAATGACTCTTAGCTACAAAGTTACTTATTTGATAGGATCGGCAGAGTATCACCAACAATGTATAAAAGCTACTTAGTAGCCTACCTTTCACTCATTCTGAACTACTTTTCACCTGCCATGTATTCCAAAGATGGTGGACAGGCACGTGATGTCATGCTGCTGAATGACGTCTTTACTTTACTGCATTCATATTGCGCACTAAGTGGGCCGGAGGCATATGGGCAAAACACACAAAAAACAAACATCAGAAACATAACAACCAAACATTTAAACATGTGCTGCAAATCAGGATATTACGATACAAATAATCCAGTCATATATACGACAGGGTAAGGTAACTCAACCGGGACATAGACAGTCCATAATAAAAGAAAAAGTATGCAATAGAATTTACTATCAGCTTCAACTCGGAAGGCACATTAATCAGATTGTTATGATTTGCTAAGCACAATGGAGGGTTGCTGCTTCCGCAGCCACCCAATATACAGACTCTCTTCTAATATAAACACCATTGGTCAAACCTGATTCTTCTAATGACCCTAAAGTCAGTGGTTCTTATTACCCCTGGACCAGTCCTTTGTCTAAGCCAGGCCACAACCTTGTTCCTCAAAATTTCTTTAGATTGAAACCCTATTGTCATTATAACAGCAGACATTATAAAATGTCTCTGGTCAATAACAAATTCTCTTAAGGACTTATCCCGTATAGAGGGCCTGTGAGATTTGGAAAGTTGAAAGCTCACATCGGGGGTCCCTTCGGTCTTATTCTTGCCAAAATGAACAGCTGGTGGTGAAGACCAAAACACGACGTTGGCTACAAAATGAGACCCATCCATAGCTGAATGAGTTTGCCCTTCAACCAAAGTAATGACTTTGAGTAAACTTCATCTCAACATTTGCCAAATACCCTGAATTAGCCAAATCTAGAGCAACCATCTCGGTCTGACACATTTTATGTGCTGCACCATTTCAATGCTTGATCGGGTCCACTATCTGGAGTTGGAAGTTATATATACATATTAACTTGCAAATATCTGTCTGAAGGGTTTGGCAGCTTTTATCCTCCGATTTGAAATCCAGAGACAAGGCAGTTTGACATGAGCTGTCTATCTTAACAGGCTTCACATATTGTGCAGATTTATCTGAAAGGTCGGACCAGATACCAAAGACATGAAAATGTTTACATTTCCGGAGATCAACAGAAATCATGTCTTGGACTAGCTGCCACAGTGGTTCAATATTCTCAGGATCCACATTAAACAACTCCATAGACTAAACTCCGGAATTTGAGACAGTATTCAGCAGAAATTCCTCTTCCTTCTCTTCTTTTTTTCCGCACAATTGTCGGGGCAGATCAGGACACACCTGCAAGGGGACCAAATGATTAGGACTATCACACTGGAAGATACTTGCCTCATCCTGTTCATGGTTCCGAGCGTCATGTTTAGTTTGACCCTCTTTGATTATTTCCACATCATCCATAGAGAAGGAGAGTCATTTCTTCTCTTGAAGATGCCTACTTCTACTGCCTACTTCTACGGGCGCTAACCTGCAAGACTACAGATAGCCTGTTAGGAGTGGAAAACTCACCCCTCTTGAGTCCAGCCATAACCTACTGTCATAGAGCCTCTACTTTTCACAGTCTTTGAGGACCAACCGGTAGACACTTCTGATCACTAGCCACTAAGAGGTCATCAAGACCTCATGTGTTAAAATCTGCTGGGTGAGGAAGCATAACAATATGCCACTCAAAGACAACCAGGTATCTTTCTACATTGGTTCACCAGAAAACACAATATCACATTAAGACAATCGTAGATGAGAGTAGTGGTACCCAGGCATTGATTCAAAAAAAAAGTTTTGAAAAAAAAAGCATCAAAAATGCATTTTTTTAGGTAGTTTTTTTTTTACTATAATGGATTTTAAGGGGTAAAAAAACTGGGTTTGCGGGACCCTACCATTAAAAAAATAATTAAAAAATTCATTTTTCGATGCATTTTATTTCGAAACTTTGCCATTCTAAACTTTTGCATTTGAAACAATCACTAGGAACCGAGAGTAGTGATGGGAACAAGAGTCAAAAGCACTTATTCTGTGCCATGCACCCCCTTAACACACAGAGATTACCGTTCTAACCTCACCTAGAGCTTTCGTGAGGCAGCATCATAGTATGCTTGCAAGACACCACCTCATCCCTGGAGGCATGCCAACACGGATTCCAAGTTTTGCTGCGCCCAAAGCAAGGCTCAGCACACACCGAGTCGCGTTCCGCTCAGCTTCTGGGCGTTTTACCATTTAGACGGTTAGAGAAAGTTAGAGGACGGGACCTAGAGACATTCCTGCCGTCAAGCCGCTCCGAGAGAGGACCGCTTCCGAAAGCCTAAGGAACACCTACCTTCACAGACACCCACACTACCAACACGCTTCTACATAAATGTCATCCTGCGTATTGTGTCGTGCATGTCATGTCGTAAAAATAATGTATCGCAACATTTTTTACATGTGACAATCCATCTAAGTAATATATCACTGCAAAGGTTTCTAATATTCCATCATGATACTTTGCTCCCATATGTACAGTGTAATTCCAATATATATGCAGTTACATTATTTGTCAAAACTACATGAGTATGTTGTTTTAGAAATAACATAGAACTTGCTTACTTTCACGTATACTAGTATTATTTACATTGAATAAATACCATGCTATATTCCCCCCATGTTTTTGGTGTCCTTCTATCGCCCAGCTACTGAATACAACATTTAAACCAGCCAGGAAGGGCCGAATGCAGTGTGCCAATTAGCCACAGGAGAAAATGGCCCTACATCATAATCAAATCTTCGAGAACAAGCTTGTTCGAATCACTTACCTGCCACTACCCTTATCACTTCCCCTCATCTACAGACCACCTCAGTGGAGTGACTTTTTCATGTACAACATCCCCAACCTACGATCCTCTACCAAATTCCACATCATTTGTTTCTTGGGCCTATGGACCATATGCAAACATTTACATCCAACTGCCTCATTACCTGCACAGACCTTATCCCACTCAACTGATATGACCATGCTAAAAACCCACTTGAGCACAGCCTGCAAAGGTCAGGCTAAATGATTCCTCACTCAGCACCACTCATTCAAAACCTTCCTGGTTAATGTGCTGGAAGCAAACTTTGCTGACTTCCTAGCCACAGGGAATGCCTCCGGCTACCAGATGTATTCAATAATTCATGCCCCTCACTTAGACCAAGCCATTCAAGCCTTGGAACCCAGGAGGTCTTACCAACCCCAAACCTCTCCATGCCATTTACACGATTCAGATCCCCAAGAACAAAGCTGCTAACTACTCCATCACGGTTGCTGGTAACATGAGAAAACCCCTCTTTGAAGTAGTAAAGAAATGAAGCAACCCTATACCTGACTCTAAGGTACTACTAATTGAATTTATTAAAAAATAGACAAAATCTCTCAACCTTCCCTAGCGTCAGCCACCACTGCACCCCAGCACTCATGCTGCACCTCTGGACTGAATGTTCCCCCTCTACCTCCAGAACCTCGAAAAATAATTGGCTCCCTCAAACCTACCCCTTAGTCTGACAATATCATCCTAGTCTCCAGCATTAAACAATTGACGCACCCAGCACTCAACACACTCCTCACCATCATTAGTGCCTCTGTCACTAAAGGGTAATTCCTGGTCACCTTCAAAACTGCTCTCATACGACCTCATATGAACTCTTTTGAAAAAGCATACCGTAGACCCAGACAGCCTGACCAACTACTGGCTCATTACGAACACACCGTTTATCATCAGAATCTTGGAAAATGTAGTCTCTACAAAACTATCTGCAAGAATTAAACAACTACACCTCCTGCATTAGTACCCATCACATTTCTGCCTGAAGTGCAGCATCAAGACAGCCACCATCCAGGTGGAGGGTGATACCCTCCAAATTGTTCAGAAGGGTGACTCATGCCTCCTCATCCTCCTTCACCTCTCATCTCAATTCAACACCATCAACGGTTACAACCTCCTTTACCGACAGGATTGGATTCACTGGTGCTGTCTTGATTTACCTCCTACCTCTCGGGCAAACACAAGGTCGTCCAGATGAATATGTTTCTTTCTTACCCACGCCCTGTCTCTTGCAGAATCCCCCAAGGTTCCATCCTCTCAGCAAACGCCTTTATCCTTTACATCGAACCTCTGGGGACCCTTCTCAAAGGTTATGTTGCAGCCATCTACCAATACACGGATAATAAATAAGACATATCAGCGATTATCGAGCCATCATCAAGATTGAGATGTTGATGGCTTACCTTAACCATAACACCATAAAGACTGAATTCGTTCTCATTGAACCTCTGTCAAACAACAACATTTTCATCAAGTGCTCAGTTATATGCATCTAGAAAGATTTGGTCCCCAACTCCCAGATTGAGCAGAATCTTAAGCTTCACCATCGACAACAGCCTCTCCTTACAGAAACACATAGACAAGAAGATTCAAATGATCTCGTTCCAAATCTCCAGCCTACACAAAATCAAAGCCTTCATCCTGCTGCAGGACTTCTGGGCCATAGTGCAGGCCCTGTGATCTTGCACATTGATTGGGGGGACGCCATCCTGACTGCGCTTTTCCAGCGGCTCACATGACTCTCCTAAAAGCTGTCCATCATGCTGCACCACAAATAATTGCGGTTGTGTCGAAATTAGGACAGATAATCCCACAGCAACTCAAACTACACAGGCTTCCTTTTCAAGCTAGGGTACTATTCGAGTCTGACTGTATCATCGATAAAGCAGTTACAAGTATCACACCAACGTACCTGGTGACTAAGCTCCACATATCTGATGACACATGCTCCTTCGCTATAAATCAACCTACTGACCGGACTCAAAACCTGCAGCCAATGAGAGGACCTGCAAACAATCCTTCTTTGTCACCCTTTGGACTGTGATCCCTGTATCAGCGTGCATTGCCTCCAGACTTCTGCATTTCTGCCAAGCTCTCAACACATTACTTTTTCAAGAATACCTAACTAGACTAATCCTAATGGATGCATTGGTTGATGCTCAGACCACAACTCACAATACTGCACTGCTATTTAAAGATGCGTGCCCAGACACTTGCTACCCACACCATGTACAGTGCTCTGCTGCTCTCGAGCTAGGTCTGCCCTTAAAAAAGAATACTCTACTCACATTAGATCGAATGTACTAATGGAAATGATGCCTTTACATTGGCTATTATCGGGTGGTAATGTCCTTTGGCCATCCTTAAGGGGCGCTAGCAAGAACTTAGGCCAAGAGTTGTTACCACTATTGGAATACAGCAATATTGGTTAAGTAATATGCTATGAATTTTTGTCAGGATACCAGGTTTTTTCATACATAAATAGCATGTCTCTGAACTCAAGAGATCATTCCACTGGCTTCCTATTATGAAATGGATCACCTTTTAAGTTAAATATGTTCTGTACATAACGAGTGTCTCATGGACATATGTTCTGTGGCACGCTCTGCTTGTTTGCATGCCAAACCATCCCTCCATACAATCAAGTAAAATTATCATCAGAAGCTTTAATATCAAGGGTCCATCTCCCTGGAACAGTGTTCCTTCAGTCCTTGGCTGCTCTTTGAAGCCCCAATCATTCCACATAGACTTAATACATTATCTCTTTGACTTGTGTCATGATCTATGATATATGTGCACCTGGAGTTTATTAATTAAAAAAAGAGTGACTTATACATTTTAATATTTACTCATAAAGATGATGATTATAATAATAATAATAATAATAATATAATAATAATAATAATATTCATTATATGATAACGTAAATAATCCAGTAAACATCGATATAATTATGTTCTTTAATTCTGGAGCAGTCACCTACAGACTTTCAGAACTGAATTATCTGCAGTATACATTTTAAACTCCTCAACAATACTTGTCATTGGTGAATCAGAAAATCAATCTTTTCAAACTCCCAGATAATTTTATTATCTTGAATAAATATATAAATATAAAGTTTAGAGTTGGAAGCTGAGGTGGAAGCAGTCTGGTGCAGTCCCCCCTGTGCTGAGCAGTGTGTTGTCCATTGCTATTGGAGGAGGAGCCCACCCTTGAAAAATCACCATACACCGCGGAGCGGCCGCGGAGTTGGAAGCTGAGGTGGAAGCAGTCTGGTGCAGTCCCCCCTGTGCTGAGCGGTCTGTTGTCCATTGCTATTGGAGGAGCCCACCCTTGAAAAACCACCATACACCGCGCAGCGGCCGCGGAGTTGGAAGCTGAGGTGGAAGCAGTCTGGTGCAATCCCCCCTGTGCTGAGCAGTCTGTTGTCCATTGCTATTGGAGGAGGAGCCCACCCTTGAAAAACCACCATACACCGCGGAGCAGCCGCGGAGTTGGAAGCTGAGGTGGAAGCAGTCTGGTGCAGTCCCCCCTGTGCTGAGCAGTCTGTTGTCCATTGCTATTGGAGGAGGAGCCCACCCTTGAAAAACCACCATACACCGCGGAGCGGCCGCGGAGTTGGAAGCTGAAGTGGAAGCAGTCTGGTGCAGTCCGGGGCTGCACGGGGGTGGCCTGCCCAGTTGCCTGTACCCCAAAAATGGAGGATACAGGACGAAGCATGCGGAGCAAACGACCTGGTCGTGAGGACTTCCGTTTGGACAAGAGAAGCCCGCTGAAGCAGATACCCAGACTGCGCCAACGACGACTGGTCTCACCGTCACCGTCACCTATAGACATACAGGTGGAGCCAGGTACGCAACAGAACATCTTTCTTTTTCCAAAATCAACGCTCCACAACACAACCTCTTATGCTCCCCCACCACTTGTAGATGAAACATCCGAAATAATTAAAACATTTCAAAATTCCACGATCGTAAACGAGGAGGAAAAGGAGAACGTGGACAACGCTCATGAGCAAGTTTTTTCCTCCTCTCCTGCCCCCTCCCCCTTCCTCCTTGTTGGCAAAAACATAGACACTACCTTAAACACCCTCAGACACCCACAAACACACCCTCAACCCTCCCGCCGAACCGTGGAGTCCCCCCTACCTGGTGGTGGGTCTGGAGAGGGGGTGGGGGGTGCGGGAGTTGGGGAGGTCGGCATGCTCCCAGTTGGAGCGGGAGGAAGTCCTCCGGTGCTCCCCGGCGTGGACGAGCAGCCGTCTTCACCCGCTTTGCGGGAGCCGCCGCTGGGGCGGCGGTTTTCGTCGGGAGGGGGTACGGAGGGAGAGAGGAGCCCGGACCAAACAGTGGGCGACGCGGAGCTGCTTGATGAGGCGGGAGGGGCGGAACTCCAGGGCCCGTCGTCGCCGGAAATCGGGGGGGGCGTGGCCCAAGAGTCGCTCTCGCCAGACCAGCCCGCGGAGGGGGCGGCACAGACCCCAGGCACGGCAACATCTAAGAGAGTCATAAGTGTTGGCGCAGTAAAAGTGAACCCGAATAACGTGTCGAACGTTATTATCCAGATTCATCATCAAATGACAGGACCAGACCTAATTAGTCCAAGTGAAGAACTCAGAAAAGAAAATCAATTATTGCCAGGGGTCATTCAAGTACTAAAGCTCACTGATGGAAAGGGTACAAACATAGAAAAAGAAGATGGTTTAGGAGATCGTAATGGAGATGAAATTGAAGAAGCAGAACAAAGCAACAACTCTCCACTATCAGAGGATAAACCAATGACTTTAAACCCTAAAGGAAAACACTTTAGGGAAAATTTCGCAAGAAAATGCAGCACAAAAAGAACAGCTAAATTGACCTATAAAACGTCCTTCTTTGAATCCTCTAAGCTAAGCAACAGGAGAGCAACCCGCAAAACCATCCCGAGAGGGAGAGCAAAGACTGCAGCTTCAAATTCAATGACAAGATTCCTCCAAAACACGTTAGGGAAGGATCTAACGATGCTGGACGAAGTGTCTGACGCGGACTTACTACACGGGACCAGCATGTCTATAAATGAAACCCCACTTAGGGGTGAGTGTGTATGGCCAGGAACTAAAACGTACCCTTCCGGTCCATTCCTAAAAACAGGAATTCGGTACTTCAAAGACCCCGAATTACAACTGGAAGGGAACCAAAAATCTAAATGGTCTACAAGCAAGGAATCACACGAGGACTCAATGAAGCCCCGGACTGACAGTCCGGGGACAAGCAAAAATCACACGATAAACGGAAGTGTTCTGGCCCTGAGTGAAAATATTAAGGCAAATATAGGCAAGAGCTTTGAATCAACCTCTAGACAAGAAGCACTCCATACAACGACATTTGATAAAGATTTCCCTTTAAGAGAAACAAACTCGAGGCCCAGCTCGAAGGAAACGCCAAGGACTGGCGTGGACCAAAGGAAGCAACCATCGGGAGTCCCATGGAACGTGATCAGTGACGCTAAGAAACACACAAAGAACACAGAACAGGGGTCGAACACCTTGTACAATACCCATCTACAATCCCCATCAAGGAATAGGAGATCTTCAACCCTGGACTCGAATAACGAGAAAGAAACGTCCACAAAACAAGTCGACATCTTGACAGTAATGTCGGCAATAACTATCGCTTTGACACCATACTGCAAATTGTACGAATCCATTCATGAGGCATTAAAGGACCAGACAACTTTGGTAGCAATGCTTTATACAAAAATGACATTTATTGAAGGATACATCACAGCATTAGAAATGAGAAATGGGAGAACTACGCCAGCTAATAAACCACAGGGTGATGCCACAGGAAACCCGGACAATCCGGCCGTGGTAGTGGAGAACGAGACGATACTAGGGAAAGTGACGCTGGCTGGACAAACGAAGAAACCTACAAAAGTAGCCTCAGTTACAATCGTGACAGATGACGTGCAGCTACCGAGGGAACAACAGAACGAAGTAGCCAAATCAAAACCCTTAGAGGAAGTTAAGGAAACCCTGGAAAAAGCGCAGCCAACAAAAGCATGCAAAGAACAGAGGCTCGCCGCCCCGCCTTTATCCAAGAAGCATCAATCAAATGGCTGTGTAACTACGTTTGCAGAAAACGATTCATTCACTATAGAGGAGATCGTGGAGGAACCGGAAACAGAGCCACAAAGTAAATCCCAGAGATCAAACAATCCTGGACCCAGGGATCAAAAAGAACTTGACAATCGAGGGATGACCAAGAAACTATACCCGCTCTTTGCAAAGGGAAAAAGACCACCGAACAAGAGAGGGGAAAAGGCAACAACTAGGACCCCCAACCCTCTAAGGTAGTATCAGAAAAGAACCAAAGAGAATACCAGAAAACAAAAGTTAGGGAAAACAAAGAACTAAAAAACAGAGCGGTGGTATTCCAGGACACGGAACCATCGAACACAGAAGAAACGAGTTTGGCCAACAATCCAACCAAGAACTATCAGATCATAGATGAATCTGCAGAAAGTATCGATTTATTGAATTTGTCGGTATTCTCGGTTGAAAACTCGGAACTAGAATCCCTATCAGAGAGGCAAATAATGAGTGTTCCGAGAAAGGACTGCGGAATTGAAGCAAATGAAGATGCCCAAAACCTGAGCCCGTTCCTTACTTTGGCAGAAAGACGGGAAAAAGTAGCTAAGGCATATGGCAGAAAACAACTTTCGAATCAATATCCTCTGGAATCGGCGAACTCAGAGAAAGACCTCAAAAAGAGCACTAGGATAGCCGCAGCAATAAACCTGAAGCCTGCAGCCCCATATACCAAAGGAGATACGAACTGCCGTATAGAGGAGAAGTCGCGATCTGCAACCCACCACAACAAAGAGGAAAAGAGCAGATTCATATTGGAACAAATTAAGGAGCGCAACACAAAGGCTGATAGAAAACAAGCTCGAGTCAAAGAACAAGATACCCACACCCCGTACAGTAAAAGGCTAGGCAGCGAAAGAACTTTTAAACTGGAACGGGTAGGGGAGAACAGAGATAACTTGATCCTGAATCGGAAAAATATCATGGCCCTATTGAACTGCATTCCAAAACTAAGGCAGATCAACACTGATGACATCAAGATCGTGGAGTTCAGTACCACGGGTAATAGAGACTGTGTTTATTTACATATTCCCTCCCCGGTAATTAGACAAATGCTGACTTCGGAACAAGAAAGCTTTCAAATGTTGGGCTATGACTTATTGGACTGTCGAACAACTGGTGCGAAACTACAACAGTCACAAAACGCAAATCTGAGATTAAGCCAAAAAGATTCATTTAATAATCAGGACGAGACTACTTCTGGCTCAACCAAAGAGCGGACACAGAGAAAGAAAGGAACAAAGATAGAGAAGCAGACAAGCATCCTAGACAGAGATGATCAAAGAGTAAAATCAAACAACATGAATGAAGACGCAAGTACTGATCACGATGCTGTGAATAACGATAGATACCCAAAAGGTCCCCTACGGAAGATAAAAATCACATTTGTTCAAGAAGTTAGTGAAACGGTCAACGATGAACCAGCAGCAAGCACTAACCCTGGAGATGGAGAAGATCTGAATCTTAAGACGGCTGCCGCGAAAGCATCAGGAAAAAGAAGGTAGCCATGCAAGACACGGAAGGATACCAAGGCAGGACCCGGGACCGACGTCATGAGGCCTTTGGAAGAGGACAACATTGTCATGGCATGTTGGAATACTCGGGGATTTAGCCACCTCCTGACAGATAGCGACGTCAACTTGGGAGAGTTTGACGTCATCTGCCTGCAGGAAACGTGGCTAACTAAGAAGCCATTTTTGGAGGGTTATGAAACCTACCTAGCCCCCACGGATCATTCAAACAAAGGGCGTCCCTCCTCAGGCCTGCTGACCGCCATTAGATCTGGATCGGGACTATATTACGTCGAATCGGTGATCTCAAACAGCCATTTCCAGGGGTCTCTTTTGAACTGGTCGAACCAGCTGTCAGTAAACAGTAAAAACACTGCAAAGGACGAAGTAATAATTGTGTTGAACACATATTGGAATCCCGCAGTGATTAAAAACGAGGACTACTTGGAAATGGCAGACAACATTCTGGAAATAATACACCTGGAATGGACACCGAAATTTTTCATTTTATGTGGAGACCTTAACGCGATCTGCCCAAAACCCAACTCGAAATACGGGACTGGTAAGAAGGTGCCATTGAACATGGTACGTGGGCATCTCTGGATTAAGGCAATGACTGCCTGGGGTCTGCAGAGCTTACAAACATCAGTACACACAGCCAACACGAGAATACCGACATGGGAGAGAGATAACTCTGCAGCAAACCTAGACCATATCTTTGTTTCTGATGAGCTACTTAAAACTATAACAGAATACGAGGTTGTGAGAACGGCCAATAGTGATCACAACCTATTAAAGGTAAAATGGGCATGCACAAGAAGAATAAAACCAATCATGGAAGCAAAAATTGAAACCGATAGTAGTGGTACAAAACTAAGACTGTCGGCTAGTGCAGTTGTGGAGCTAACAGACTCATACAAAAATACCAGCAAAGTAAACAACCGAGCAAACACGGAAAATAATATCGACTATCAACCTTTGTTAAAAGTATATGAAGTCAAAAGAAAGTTCCGGCAAAATGATAAATCAAAAATCCATCAACACGAATTTAACAAAGGAATTGTGGAAGAAAGGAAAAAAATTAGGAAACTAAAGCAACAAGTTAAGAAATCACCTACTGCTGAACTAGTTAATGAAATGAAAATAGCAACAAGGACCTATAAAAACTGGCTGAGACAACACAGAGAAAGCATGAACCAAGCCGATGCAGCAGGTATGCTGAAGACAATATGCAGTAGGAGAACCAGAGATTTCTGGACCCTAATCAGGAATACGTCAGACTCACAAAAAGATCTGATAAATAATTACGTGGGAGAAGAAGCATGGTCAACCCACTTCACAAAAGTATTCCGGAAAAAGAGCTATGTCGATCTTCCCAACAACGAACATGGTTTTTTGCGCGATAACCAAGAAATGTCAAACTCAACTTGGGAAAATGCATGGGATCAGGAGGACATAGGAAGAAAACTTGTCCGACTGAACAACTCAAGAGCCCCTGGGCCCAACGGTATCACTAACGCAGACCTGAAGGAACATGCTGTAGAATGGTCAAACTTTATAGACGAGGTACTTAAAAAATGCAATGAAACTAGATCGATACCGGTGTCATGGACTACAGCAACAATTGTCCCAATTTATAAGTCGGGCCAAGAGACCAACCTAAGAACTACCGACCGATCGCATTGTTAGACGTTGTTGGGAAGGTGTTCGGCTCACTGTTGTTAGAAAACTTTCAAAAATGGTCTAGAGAATCAGGGCATGAGGACCCCCTACAATCAGGGTTCGTGAAAGATGGGGGAACGGCACCAAACATTCTCCTACTAACCACCCTAAAAAGCAAGACACAAGAAGGAGACCAAAAGATCTACCTTGCTTTTTTTGACCTGGTCCAGGCTTTTGACCAGGTCAATCGTGAAATACTTTGGGGAAAACTAACAGCGAGAAATTGTCCAGAAAACATCTTGGGGCCCATTAGAGCATTGCACCAGAACACTTCTATAAGAGTGCGTTTAAACCAAGGAGGGATGCTAACTGAGTTAATCCCTACAGCGAGAGGAGTAAAGCAAGGATGCCCTCTTGCACCAACACTGTTCAACTCCTATCTCTGGGATATTGAGGAAACGGGCCAGGAGATACGGTCTTTTCCACCTACAGTAGGGAAGGTCAAGATCCCAAGATTACTCTATGCGGACGACCTTATTTTAATGGACTACACTCCGATTGGTCTACAGCGCCAACTAAAAGCCTTGTCAATATATATAGAGAAGAACAACTTGGAGATTAATAGGGCCAAAACCAAAGTTATGATCATGGAGAAACAAAACACCCACACAGAGAATTTTAGCTGGACCTTGGAAGGTGAGAAAATAGAACAAGTGGTGCAATTTAAATACCTGCGGGTAATCCTCAGCAATAACAAACAAGAGCACCCTATGCAACTGCACCTATTAGAGAAGGCAAAAAAATTGGCACGTCAAGCAAAAATAATTGCCAGAAGATTTGGCCGATTTACAGCAATCCCACTTATTCAATTTTACAAAGGGAAGGTGGTCCCGTCCTTGATCTACGGTGCAGACGCACTACTGGCGATACCCTCAGATTTCTGGAAATGATTAGAAGGTGTGTTCTGGAAACACACTTTGAATCTACCGCAATCCACACCGGCTAAGACCATACGCCAGGAACTGTGTCTGCAATCATTGGAATCGATGGTTGCTAGAAACTCGCTAATGCTATACAGGAAATCACTGACTAGCACCTACCCGAATGTAATGTCTATTATCCACACGGAAATCGAAGCACAGAAAAGCAAAATTCTGATGTGTTGGACGAAAGAACATAAAAAAACTGGTGGAAATAAATAGCTCTGAGGAAGAACTTATCTTGAATCCGAATAAAGTAAAACGAAAATTGCAGGCACACGACTGGATACAGACAACATCCTTGGACCAAAGAAGTAAACTGATAAGCCACTTGCCACCAATAACGAGAGGCTTAAATGATCTACCGAACTACTTAAAAAAATTTCCAAGTAAAACTATATGTGAAACCTTCCTAAGAGTGCGAATGAATCTCTGCCAACAAACGAGATCAAAGCGATCAGGAAATTAACATCTGACAACAGTTGCCGATTCTGTAAAAATAAGACGCAACCAGAGACGCTCCGCCACTTACTCTTAGTGTGTGGCGCTTTAATAAGGCTGAGAATGGCACACTTGGGCCATTTATTCAAGGAGGCAAGAACGTGCAACAAGGAGGACTGGTGGAACCGCTTTATCGAGGGAGACAACACCAGTTACGTAATAGCGGTTTCCCAGTTCTTCATGAATTTGAAACTCTAAAAACACAAGGTGGAATCATTCGGGGGAGGTGGCCTGAAAAAGATCTGTCTATGGAATACCTGAAACCACTGATGTTACTAGACAGAAGAAGTGATGAGACAATTGGAGTTGAGAATTGTACCATATTCTCTTTTTCTTTTCTTGTAAACATTTTTTGTAAATTATAACAAGTAAAATAAAAAAAATAAAAATAAATATAAATTAAAACTCCCTAAAATGACGATGTTTACACAAAATGTGTGTGTTTTTTTCAAGCACATGTTAATTTACGCGACCATACGTTTGTGCAAATGTATTTTTTTTCAGGACCTATTGCTATGTTTCAGTTTGACATTATATACAAATATAGCTAGTGAAATACATAGCTTGTTTAAAACTGCAACCTTTCCAAACTAAATTTGTGTTTCAATGTTGTTATGTATAACCCGTGGCAGTAAAACCAACACATTCAGCATCTGTGAAACCGGAAGAATTTCGAAGCAGTGCGAAATGTGATTTCGCTTATTTTTGATTCGTGCATTTGGGTAGAGGGTTATCAATTTGTCACAGGTCGCAGAGAAGACTAGAAATGGATCTTTAATACCGCTGAGTAAACCCTGTTCTCTAACCACAATATCACGAGGTTGTATTCAAGAATTTCATGAAAACATATGACCTGGCAGAGAACTTCGAAAGGAGGGAAGGGAACCAGTTAATGTAACAAACAAATGTTTGAGCAAAATATGGAAACTGTGACAGTAATTCAGCATTTACAAAACCTTACTTGGAAGGCTGCGAAAGAAAAGTGTCTAACAATGATGACTCTATCCAGCAACGTCCGGTCCGGGCTTTCGCAGACTTCGGCAAGACAGTAGAACTCATATGAGTGGAATTGAGCTCATCCGTTGGAACTTGGATGCAATTTAAAAGGCTTAAACCGCTTCATATTTCAGTGCTGGGTTAATGTTCTCAGAGGGAGGTTCTTAGAAGGAGAACAACGCTTATACCCAATGAAGAAACGCAATATATATATATGTCTATCACATTTTGAATCACCTGTATGTCCAAAACTATGAAGAAGTAAATGACCAAAGCTTTTAAACAAGCTGTATGTTGAATTCTCACTCCTATCTAATGAAAATCATTATTTATGGAATTAAGTTTTGTTTGCTAGATCTCAACTCACTTGCTAGATCATAGTAGATCATCAGTCCTCTAATACAATGTCCCTTTGCTTGACATACTAGGGTCCATGGCGCTGATGACCTCGGGGTAAATTTTCATCAAAAGTTCATCACAAGGAGTTGTGAAATTGAGCATTGCGTATGTGTTCCGGAACGCATCTCGTTGCGAAGTGGTTATCCCAATAAATTCCAGGACTAAATGCGCCTCATGTAAAGAAGAGCAGACAACAACTGCGAAGAAGTGTGCATCCAAATTTGCAAATGATACAATTGGCCCATCATCCAGCAGATGTGCTCATTATAGGCAGAACTGAAATGGCACATGACGATACGTAAAAATAAAGTGTGCATTCCCTCAGATGTGGACAAAAGGTGTGTAACCCACTTGAAAAAATAACTCACACTAACCAAGAAGCCGCATATGACTACATTCCACAAGACTGGAAGGAGACTGGGCACACCTGCAAGCATCCACCTCACCAGAACGCGATTCAGCAGGAATCAGGATGTCCATGAGCCAGAGCCAAATACTTAACTGAAGGGGAATTGGAGGTCCTGATCAAGTGTATGGCTGACCATGAGTCCACCCTCCTCAGCCTACATGCAAAAAAGGGCCACTCTACCGTTTAAAAGTACCCTTTGGGCTGCACGCACTACAAATGTCAATGCTGCAGGAGTTGCCAATAACACCAACAAGGTGATAAAAAAAGAGATGGGATGATATCTAGAGGGGACCAAGGAGAACGTGGCCGATCAGCAGGTCCATGCCAGTGGCACATGGGGAGGTCCACCGGCAAAGAACACCCTGACCTCAGCTCACGAAGCTGTTACATATTTTCTGCACATTGTCACCGTCGTCATTGTCAGGAATCTGACAAAGCAGCACCACAGTTGGCCCTATTTCGGCATTACATGCCTTTGAATGTGCAGTTACAAGGGAATTTGACAGCCCTTCACAACAGCTGAGAGAGGGTGCACCACATGGCATGTATTCCGATACCCCCAAAACCTATACACCTGACCCATGGCATCTGTGGAGCATCAGATGTTCTAATGCCAAATTATCTCCCCAAATAAAAATGTGGGTTGCCCTTCTGTGTACTTGTGGTCAATGAAAGCTGTGCAGTCAACATACAACATACAAACCACAGACACCCCAAAAACACCCAACAGGAAACTAAAACAATCACACACAAATCACTGATTACTCACTCATGCACCAAACACCACATATCATCTACCAACATTAATAAAAAATACAGCACACAGTGGCCAGTTTTTCCAAACTGTTGCTACCAACAGCACATCTAAGATCTCTTGTGCTTTTCCCTCTCAATCCCACTAACTAAGCCCTCCAAACCCCTTTCCTTTTCAGATTTGTCAGAGTGCCTGGAGACCATGAAAATGGCAACGTGGCATGGTAGCAATCACAAGAACATAACATAGCATGACATAGCATAACATGGTTCCAACACTGCTTGACTGCATCCATGATGACTCCATTCCAGCAGCACGTGAATGCTGCAGCAGCACGTGAATGCTCCCACAAACCTGTGTTGCCATACACCTATTGCATCACACGTATATTTGTACAGCTAATAGGTGCAAACAGATTTATGTCAACAGCTTATTTCACCGTTTGTGGGGGGGATGTGTGGGTAACTGTAAAAGTTGTGGTAAGTCAGACATAGAAGATGGACAAGAGGATTTGTGTGGAACAGGATCTTTTATAAAAAGAAAGAAGGCCTACTCTTGGCCCTACATCAGAGTAATCTACTCTAAAAAATTACAAACAGGTGCTCGTCAGGATGTCCTACAAAGAAACTCTGTCCTAAACATATGCTACCATAACGTTTGCTCTACCACTGTGAAAAAAATGTATAGCATAATTTTATAGCCCGGGATAGTGACACTTCACCCTATAGGTGGATAAGTAGTGGCTGGTTTTCTGACCCCCCAAAAAAAGAGTTCTCAATTTCTTTTCTGTCCCTACACATATTATTGTGTACAAATGTCTCTCAGTTTTCCACTTAGCCAAAAGATCTTGTCAGGCAGTTCAAATAGTTCTGGAACTATCCCGTCTACCAGGATGCATTCTCCTCATTGGAAACAACAGGCTCTCCTGTCCTGGGATGGTCGGTATTCATGATACCAAAAACAGCTCTTACCCCAGCTTGCAGTGCTTTGCGAAATGGAGTGTTTGTGGGTAATTCCGTTGCTCACTCTTCCTTGAGTTGTGGGACTTTATTGTATCCCTATGTGTAATATTTGGTGTCTTAGCCCAGCCTGGGCACCTAAACTCTACAGCCTCTCTTTTTAGGTCGATTCTCTCAATCCCTCGTGGAATATATGGACTCTCAGCTTCGCCTGGACTCTGGGCTCGCTCAGCCATGCTTTGGTTGTCTGTTTCAACGCCCCTTCATGGGCTAAATGTATTCTCTGCCAGGTGTGGGCTATGGACATTCGTAGCCCGGTTTTCTCACCCACTCATGGGGAATTTATAATCTCATCCCAGCATTGGCTATGGGCTTTCTCAATCTTGCTATGTTGTTTATTTTTCTCACCCACTCGGGGGATATGCAAATTCCCAGCCCTGTGTGGTCTAATGGCTTTCACAGACCAACTGTGATTGGCAGTACTTTCACCCCCTTGTACGGTATGCAGATTCTCAGCCTGGCGTGGGCTAGGGGCTTTGTCAGCCGATAGTGCTTGCCGGTTCTTTCATGCACTCATGGGGTATTCAGGTTCTCATCCCAACATGGGCTATAGTCTTTTGCAGGCTGACAGTGCTTGTCAGTTCATTAACCTCTCCTCGGATATGTGGATTTCTATCATAGCATGGTATAGGGTATTCTCAGCCATGTATGCTTGTCAGTTCTTTCACCCACTCAGGAGTTATACAGATTTACAGCCCGAAAGGTACTATTCTGTGGCCTCGTCACCCTCCACCCACTCCTTGTATCAGGCTGCATACCGGCTTTACAGTGGCAGTGCTTTTCAGGGGAGATAGTCTTGCTGGCCAACGCGGTCACATGCTCATGACCTCATTTTCAGAATTTTGTTTTTTCTTCATGAAATGAAATGGGATACTCCATTAGTTTAGCTCTTCATGAAAGGGCGACAACAAGTCAGAAACCAATCCGTCCAATTTTAAAGGGCCCTGTACGTTACTGCACCTGTACCATACCTGTTTAGCTGGACAACAGGAACAGCTTTTGAACTGGGCTGGAGGAAGGATTTTAAGATGTTCATAAGGAAAGAACTTCGGGGGATGTGAGAAGTTTCAAAGGAGAGATACTCCGCCTACCATAGCTAGGGTTACTGACATTCCTAGTCCATAAAGTGAGGAGCGATGTTCCCCAACCCAGGGCGCCCATTAATGTAGACTTGCAAGGGCCAGGTCGTGGCAATTGGTGAATCAAGCTTCCTTCATTGTTTGAGGGGGAAGCATGTGGACAACTGTACATGTGCAAATGAAATGTGCATTCTATGAGAATGTCATATCTAGGAGGGCTGGTATAGAATCCTGGAGGAGCAGGGCTGTGTATTTTACGATTATTTTCTAGGTGTGGTCCAAAACCTCATTCTGAAGAGTTCTTTGCAAATATTAGATTTGTGAATGGATAAATTGATGAAATTGATAGTAGAACTCCAATTATTAAAATAATTATAATAATACTAAGTATAATAATAATAATAATAATAATAATAATAATTATTATTATTATTATTATTATTGTACTTGATGAGCACTGGGTAACTAAGAGAGGGCCACGGGAAACTGAGGAGCCCCCTGAAACACCTGGGTGCTTCATAAACCTATGCCCATGAAAAATAGAGGAGGGCTCCCGGAAAGGATGCAGGTACAAATTACTTAGTACTGGTATTCACAATTCAATAAGAAAACATGAATGATTTCATGTTAAGTGTATTAAGAGTTTTTTTTTTTAGCAACAAAATGTGCTATTTAAAAAGGCCAGAGTATGAATCAATAAATTACTCCTGAAGCATTACAATCACTTATTATAAATCAGATCACCTCCTGAATATTGAAAAGCAAACCACCACCGAACCCAATGACATAGTGGGAATAAACAACTAGACAGAAAAACTATGCTAAACGTGTACAATAAATCAGCACATATTAGAAACCGCAATCAATGAACTCTGTCATTTCACCTACACCCCGTATTATGCCCCGACAGGTCTCAGTTCCAACAGATGTGGAACATTCTTCAGGGGGATTAATTTGGTTGTCATGAATCATTGCACATATAATTCCAAATCTCCATGTGGCTCAAAGAGCCAATTGGTGTATCGTCGACTGGTATCTGTGGACAATGTGTAAAATATCTTAATTATGGTGTTCCTGCTGCTACAGCTGATCAGTTTATTTGGAAAAACGAACTTGCGTTCGCATTGCTATTCTCTTACCTGTACAGCACTGCGAGTCAGGAGACTCTTGCTGTCCTACGCTCGTTCCCCGCAGGGGGCGGAGACTGCTGCCGGTCACGTGACCATCACGTGACTCTCTAACATCTTAAAGACCAGCCACACGCACCCTTGCGGCGTGAAGCCCGACAGGGGTAAAGGGCGCCGGCTGTTGTGCGGCTGTTGGGCGGATGGTGGTACTTATCCACATTGCCTGAGGTACTTTTATATGACGCTACAGCTACTAACACAAGTCATTTAAATCCAGATTAGATAGCAAATAGTGAATCGCTAAAGTGTTTGCTGTTTAGCGAGAGAGCGGGTGTGTATTGGATTGTAAGCCTTTATCTATTTTACTGTTAATACTCTCATGGCACGCCAGATTAACTCATTGACATCAGGTATGCCTGCTTCCCTTGTTAATACCTACAATATATTGCCTCCTCGAACAAATAAGGTCCTCTTAAGTAAGCGCTCCAAGGCACAAAAAGAAAGAATCCGATCATCCTCACTCCATGTGGACATTCGGTCTTTCTGTATAACAGAGAGTAGTGCCTTGGGGATAAGCAGACAGCCGCTGAATTGTATTATTCCGGTGGTTGACCTGGACCTGGCTCATCATTCCAATGGTGTTAATATGGCTGAGGTGGTAGAGGGTCCAATAGCGGCCAATAAGGTCATACCACCTGTGGATATGGCCTCATATGACAGTGAGCACAACCAGATTGCAAATCCAGCTTGTTCCAAAATAATTGTGCCGGCCTGTGTTGTTAATTTTGCACTTGGGTGCCCTCCTTCTTTGGGAATTGAGGTAGCGGATGCCTCTATTGCCTCGGCCTATGCCACGGGCAAAATAGGAACCACTCAACCTTCTAGGCCTGCTGTGGTATTGGCGAATGTTCAGACCTTAAAACCCCCTCCCCTCATTTCCCCGTGTTCTGTTGCAGCTCAGCGCGTATTACGCGCAGAGCATGAGAATTTAACAACAGCAGCGGAGTTTGGAGAGGACACTTTGGCCTCTATTTTGGCCTCTAGCCCATATGAATCTGAAATCCATGATGTACTTTATATCTGCTCAAATACGGGGGATCTGAATCAATTAATTGATAATTTTCAGCTTCAAACAGGCGACTGTTTTGATCCAAATTATAAGACAAACTCTTCTCCATCATCTGGGTCTAAAAATTCTGACTTATATAAATCCCCGGTCTTATTTGATAAATCTCCATCCTCCATGTCTAATACCTCATTTGTTGCTCCCACTCCTAGGCGTACCAGATTTTTAGAACCTGATCCTAGTCATCCTTATTTTATTCGCGATAGTCAAATGCCATACAAAGATAATAGATTCTCTTTTCCAGAGGCACCGGCTCTAAATAATACACTGAATGCCATGAACACCGCTCTTCTATCTCTGGCTAAATTGTATGAGACACTTGATGATAAGATGCGCAGGCAGAATAGCGAATTGCACATGCTACACTTGCATTTGAAGAAAGAACAAAACGCACATTCTTTGTTATTTAAGCCTAGCACTCAGAAGATGACGAGTCAATCTACACAGACAAGATCATGTTCGGAATCTGTAATATCTATTTATGATGCTAGACCCATTTGTCTGAATGATATTGTATCTGAGTCTGTATTAGAAGGACTCATCACGCTGCCCAAAGTTTCTGAACCTTCTTTACCTCTTCCCTCTGTAATGATTAATGGGCTAACCCCAAAACTTTCAGGTGTAACACTTGCCCCATTATTTACTAACCCTAAATCTTCGATTATAGTGACATCGGGCCAGGTGCTAGACGTTTCGGAATCAAAAAAATCTCAACCTGCCACCTCCTCAAACACACAAGTTAAAGCGAAGAAGATCATCAAGCTAGCAGTATCGGCCAGAAGAAAGCGAAAATTACATGGCAATACTGAATCCCAGTCTATTGGGCAGAACAATTTAAAATTTCGACCATTAGATGACTTGGTGGAAGCAGTAGACTCTGTAACCACTAATAATGCGCATCACAGCACCGAGTTGCCACGAGCGGAGCTTCTACTCCAAACCAGGTGCAGTGAAGGTCCTCAACCACTAATCATCAAACAAGGTTTGCAGGTCTCGGTCACAGATAGTGACAATGTTTCTGTTGCTAAGGTGGCTGTCAATCCATCAAGAATAGCCTTGGATATTATCCAAGAAGTGCGAGCTGAATTGAGAGCTTCCTTTAACAAGCAAATTAAAGCGAGTGAGGAACTTGTACAACGCTATAGCGCTTTACCTAATGTAAATAAGATCAAACAAATAAATTCCATCGTCCTACAGGAGGAGAAGGAAATACCACAGCCACAGCACTCTATTGACCTTTTACAGGATCTACGGGAAGAGATTTGTGCATCCTTTGAAAGGTACGCGAGTGAAAGTGAAGCTACCAAGTCATTACAATGGGGGCTTTTAGATAAATCTGATATGAATAGTCAGAACTGCCGAAAGGGGTTTCCAAATATTGCCCCCTTATTAAAGGGACCATTGAAATCGCAAAATGTTCCTCCATGCGAGTCCTTGGAGGCAAGATCTAAGGGTTCCATAGCCTCCAGTGTCAGTCAACAGAGCGAGACCTTAATAAGATCATCTAGGCACATTGGTCATGCCCAATATAAAAATAATTTCCGTCTATTTATAAGATGTCGTGGACAACCTTTTCCCACATATGATCTTAATCGAGCAAGCATCTTGAATATTTGTGCCGATATCCCTGCTCTTGAGGATATTACATCGGCGGACTTTAGCTTGGTCGAATTCATCAATGATCAAGATCTTACAGAAGCTTGTGTATTTGTGCAGTCAAGAGTGGTATTAAACACATTATGGCTGGCTCGCACTGCCTTTTACCATCTGGGTTTTATAGTGACACAAGATGTACACCAAGAAGATCTGTCACCAGTATACGATGATCTTTCTAAGACCCGTACATACGGTGAAAAGGTGGCCGTCAAGACAACAGAGAAAGGGTACGCGCATCATGCTGGGTCTCGTAGCAACGATTATGTGAATTCATAACTAGCTCGGAAGTATGCCTCAGTTAGTCTACTTTCCTGGAACACAAGAGGGCATAAGCATTTCCTTAATAATGGAACCAAAGACCTCTTACAATTTGATATCTTAGTGTTCCAGGAAACTTGGCTACGTAATGTTCCAACGTGGGACGAGTACAATATTTTGATGGTTCCAGCTGTGGAGGCAGCTAAAGGTCGCCCGATAGTAGGGCTTTTTATGGCTTTCCGTAAGGATAACAATATTGAAATCATTTGGCACAAGACTCCTTCACCATGCTTTCAATATGTAAAAATTTGTGTTGCAAACAGCTTTTGTGCCTTGATAAACATCTATTGGGGAAAAAAACATCTTTCTTCAAAAGATTTTTTTGAAACACTTAGAAGGATCCTTGACCAACTTTCTTTAGATGTTACCATCGCAAATACACTCATAATGGGGGATCTAAACTTGCATCTATTTGGTCCAAAACAATGGTGCCCCTTATCAGATGAGTGTTGTTGGTTAACCCTAATGGCTGACCGTAATTTTATTATGGTCAATGGTTCTTTATCTAGTGATCTTCCCCCTAAACCTACCAGGCACAATGCTTATGGCTTCGCAATGCTGGATTACATTTTTGTTAATGCCAACTTTTTAAACAATATTTCTGACTTATCAATTAAGGAATCCCATCTCAGTGACCACAGTTGGTTACAATTAACATACGAGTGGCCTAAAACAGACCAACTTCCCTTAAATAGGAATGTAGCTAACCTACGACTTAAAAATGTTGGTAATCGGGTTCATTTGTCCAAATGGAAATTGTTCCAGCTTAGAAACACCTTGTTGGCACAATATGACGATGATGCCGATTGCCTTAGAGGTTGTTATGTACATGCTATTCAGCGTATAGCGCCTCATAAATCCCATTCCAAGGGTCATACTCAGCTACATCAGCATGCTTTTGACCCAGAAGTAAAACGTAAGAAATGTGAATTGAGAAGTAATGTTAAAGCTTTGTTAAATAGGCAGGCTGAAGTCCCAGGTGCCATCCAAGAACAGATTAATCAACTAAAAAGGACGTACAAGAACTGGATTAGGTCTCGACGTGCGATCCAATATCAATTAGATGGAGAGGCCATGCTAAGTCAAATCACCCTTAAGTCATCGGCTGGCATATGGGCCCTATTAAACAACACTGGATTAAAGAGACAACATTCATTACAGGTCAATTCTATTACTCATGAATCCTGGAATGTTTTTTATGGCACTTTATATACCTCACCCTTTCCTGATCTTGGTGTAACCTGGGAAAGCCGTGCGTCTAATCACATTATTCATTTCGATCGTGAGGATATATTATTTCTCATATCCAAATTGAGTGTGTCCCGAGCAGCAGGTCCAGATGGATTACATAATGTCATGTTTAAACAGCATAAACATCTATGGGCTGATATTTTATTTGATATGTTCAATCACATCATGATCACTGGTTTGGTTCCTGCGAATTGGCAAACATCAATTATCCTGTCAATTTTTAAGAAGGGAGATAGAATGGATCCAGCATCGTATAGACCAATTGCGCTGCTGGACTGTCCTGGAAAATGTTTCGCCCTTCTTATCTTGGGAGCGTTTAATAATTGGCTGGATCAATCTCACCTTCGAGCTTCCTTTCAAACGGGTTTTGTTCGTGGTTTGGGTACTGCCGTTAATTTGATAACTTTAAAAGCCATTATCCATTTGAACATGCAGCGCAAACAGGCAATTTATATGGCTTTTGTTGATTTTAAGGGAGCTTTTGATCTAGTCCCGAGGGAATTATTATTCAAGAAATTGATGGATGCAGGATTCCCCTGGTATATACTTAAATGGATCATCCAGCTGCACTCGAATACATCGATCTCAATTTGTTTGAATAATGAGGGTCCATTATCCGACCCCATACAAACTACTAGGGGTTTGAAGCAGGGCTGTCTTTTGGCGTCAGCCTTGTTTAATTTTTTCCTTCTATATTTTGGATCATGTATTACGGGTGTAACTGTTGACTCATCTAAATTACAAGGTGTTCCTATTCCGTGGCTCCTGTATGCCGATGACATGGTGCTAGTATCTAAGACACTCTCCGGTTTATGTAATCTGTTAAGTGCATTGGATATATATGCAGAACGAAATTGCATTACCATTAACGCCAAAAAAACTCAGGTAATGCAATTTGGCAATTTCAAAGGGCGTACTCGGTGTCTTTGGCAAGTACAGGGCACTAATTTGCTGGTTGTAAAGTCCTATATATACTTGGGAATTTGTGTTTCTAGTAGACTATCGGATACAACACAAGAACATCATTTATTAGTGAAGCTTCAGAATGCCCTATCTCAACTTCGAATAATTCGGTCTAAATATTGCAAATTTAGCATTAAACCATTGATCATTTACTATAAGCAAACATTTGTGCCTACCATCTTATATGGTTCTGAAGTTGAGATAGGTCTAACATATAAACACTGGGCTAACTTAGAAAGTAAATTTTGGAAGAGAGCGCTCATGCTTCCCAGCTCAGAGTCCATATCAATCATTACATATGAATTGGGTATTATATCACTCTATGCTATATTTAAATGGAAGCTGTGTCTCTTATATAGAAAGTATATTATGAAGGAGAGTTCCAATGGTTTACTTAATATTATGTCCAATTATTTACTGGTAGCTAGCGACCATTTCCCAAGAAAATGGCGTGTTAACATCTTGAAAATTCTGTCAGGTGCTGATATTTCAGAAACCCTACTCATCGAAAACCCTAATAAAGCGAAGAGCAAATTATGGGAATCAGATTGGGTTAAAACCCGTGAAGCATGCCTAAAAATAATTACATTTGAGTCAAATCCTTTTGCCATAAAGAAACAGGGGTATTTGGAAAAGTATTTAAATCAATCACCACACCCTAAACACCGCTCTGACTTCTTGCGTTTCAGATTGAATCTCTGGCCTACCAGAGAAATCTTGTTCAGATGGAAGAAGATTTCAGCTCAAATCTGTCGATTTTGTCATCAGCAGGCTGAAACCCTGAAACATCTAGTGGTTGAATGTGTTACCCTTTTACCTTTTAGAATAATGTATTTTAAGCATTTGATTAGCAAACCTATATTGATGCATGATGAATTTTGGTTAAAGATATTCCAAGGTCATTCTAAACAATTACGGTATGCACTGGTCAACTTTCTTAATGCCTTAGAAATCAAGTTACCAGAAATTGATGTTACTGTAACAGCTTAGTTGTGATGACTATCTGTTTTTTTGCCTTGGAATGAGTATTGATGTAGGTGAGTTAAGAATTATTGTATCACGTAAAGAATGTTCTTAACAAAGGTATAGATTTACTATTTATGCATGTTTAATGTACTTTTTAAAAAAAGTTTAAATGTCTTGATAATTTGTTTTATGTTGAAAGATCAAATTTATTGATCAAAACAATAAAAAAAAAAAAAAAATATGGTCTATGTCAGAAAAATTGAACCACCTGTATCATAATTAATAAAGATTATTGGGTGAAGATGGACACAGCAAAATATTGTATATATGTTTCTTTTACTTGACATGCTCTCAACAGTAGAGCACGGGTACAGGAAATGGATAAGAAAGACTTCACCATCCAGGTTGCTTCCCCTGTGTGAAGTCCCACACAGACTCCCCTGGGTTCCAGAAATACAATGCACACACATTGGGGCCTCCCACCCGCATCCTGTTCGCTTATGTATGGGAAGACCCGAATCCAACAAACCTACCTAATATCAGACGGGACAGTGCTACAGAATTGTCCCGACTCCCAAGGGGTCATGATATAACATCTACATTGCATCTCTCGAAGGTGAATGGATGCTGTGTATGTCATGGCTGTCCTGAGATAAAATAGCACTAACATGGTCCAATGTCTCCAGTGGGAGATGGATGTTAATAACATGTCAAGTTGGTGAGTCTGGGCAGTCAATCGTTGATATAGTAGGACAGAAAGGGACCCTTGTTATATGAATGTACATTCTCTGGGGACCTAAGACCGAAAAGTAAAGGGAAGAATGAGGTCAAGTGGCCTGAGTCTGCATTCTGAGAATCATGTGTGCAGCTGTGGAATTCTACAATGCTACATGCAAGAAACCCAGGTCCAAATTATTTCTACCCAGGGGAGAGTGCAGGAACACGCAGAGGAGCGGGAACCCCTACCTTGATGCCTTAAATTCATGGAAAAGGGGCCTGCTGCTGCTTGTTTTCTGTCTCACTGGGCGGCTACTGACACATGGGAGGCAGTGAGGGCCATTTGGGGTCTGGGGTGAAAGGAGCATGTCACTCCTGCTACAGAGGCTCGTCGTTTGCTCCCAGTACAGCAAAGAATTGGCCATAATATCCTCAACTTTACCTATACATGTAGGTTTGTAATGCACCACATTATTGGGGCGAGCGCCTGAAGGCTGCACTAAATAGGAGAACTATTCGAATAATCACCTGTTAAATTGAAGCAATTTGGAGGCACAAGATTTGTTGCATGTCCCCCACATGCTTGGAACCGGTTGATGGCCTCTATATGTGGTATCCCTCTCCAGCCAGCTTTTAAAAGAGCTGTTAGAGCCTACTTGTACAACAAGAAAGATGAGTGGGGTGCTCTCCTGATTGGCAGCTTTATGTATCCTAGCTCATTATAATTGTTCTGTCTCTGCGTTTTGTCTTTTTAGGCAACCTGATCCCTAGGGGCGAGTGGTGTGTTATAATAACTAAATATTAAGAAGAATTACATTAATTATAATAATACACATTTAAATAATAGTAATAATTAGAATACAACATTCTGCAGTCTATTAGGATGTTTAGAGAAGACCTCTGGAAATTGATTTAATAAATCATTTTGGGGAATGGTAGATGGTTAGGGACCATCTGGTATTCTAGGTCTCATTTGGTAGGAGGGTGGCTATTGTGATAGTCTCCTCCACCAGATCAATTTTACATTGTTATAACAAGTTCACATGCTATAGTTGGGGCTTCTGAAGTCTATCTGGTAGGGTCATTACATAGCTGAAGGGACTTTTTCTCTCAGGATTTGTATAGGGATTGTACCATGTTGAGATAATTTTGTCCTCTGAGGTGGGAAGGAGAACTAAGACAGATTCCCAAATGGAGATATATTGTGCTACCGCTTGTTTATCATGTAGGGTCTTTTGATGTTTTTGTGCCTTCCCTAACTGATGGTTTAAATTTCCCTAACAGCAGCCATATAGGATTTTAGCTTCTGGGCGGTCTCCAAAATGTGTAGGATGACCTCTCTGTGTAGGAGACTGAAATATCTGCACTGGCTCCCAATGGCTGCAAGGATTAAGTTCAAAACCCTCTGCGTTGTCCACAAGGCCTTCTGGGGCCTGGGGCCTCAAAACCTTCAACTCTCTCTTCCTAAATATCTTCCTTCTCAAGCTCTTCTCTCAGCCGCCACCAACTCCCTCAGGGTCAGTCGCTTCTCCAAGCAATGAGCTGGTTGTAGATCCCTTTCTTCGGCTGGGGCCTCTCTCTGGAATTGCCTCCCTGCCTCTCTGATACTTGAGGAGAATCATCTTCGGTTCCGGAAGCACCTCAAAACCTTTCTCTTTGCTTCTGCTTTTTCTCACACTCTCCCCTGATGACCCCCTGGCTGAAACTGAAACTGCACAGGTTACCTGGCCACCCTCTGATCTCGGGCCCTGGTCCCTCCCCCAACAGTCACGCACACCTGCACAGCCTTCTTTGCAACCCCCACGCTTGGGGACAGCTTATGTGTCCCCACAGTCCCACTACCAGCACTTGACACCTGATGTCTACACTAACGGTTGCACTTGCCACCTGCTGGCCGTTCTGTCACTTATTGCTTAGTTATTCTATTGTCCATGAACTGCACTGTCCCCCCCTTGCAGTTTCCCCTTCCCCCTTGCCCCTTCCCATGCACTTGCGCGATCTATATGACACCTGTCCTAGTAGGATCGTTGTCTGTCTTCCCTCTGCCCCCCTTTTTTTTGCCTCGTCGTGCCTTGAAACACGTGTGTAGGCGTGTTATAAATGCCATATGATATCATATCATATCATATATTCTCTTTCTTTCCAGGTCTCTTTTAACATATCCAGTATGTCTCAAGGTTCTCGCCCATATAATAAACAAAAGGGGAAAAACCTAAAAATGCCTTAGGTCTTTTCCTAACGGCAAAGAGTACCCAGGGAATTATGACATCCCAATTTCTAACATCGGCCTATACCAGTTTGTGAAACACTCTTCGGGTCATGTTAAACCATTCCAAAAGGCCATGTGTGTGTGTGGGTAATACATGGTGGTTTGTAAAGTGTTAATATGCAGTATTTCTTTTACATCCCGCATTATATTTGACATAAAGAGTGGTGCCTTGATCCATTAGGATTTCCTTAGGGAATCCAGCTAATGAAAGGAAGAGAAGTAGGTGTTTCAGTATTTGTTGATTAGTATTTTTCATAAGAGTAAATGGTTTGGGATACTGAGTAGCATAATCAACATTCACAAGTATGAATTTATTCCCCAGTGTAGCTGTTTCTAGTATGCCCACTATATTCATCGCTATTCGGTAAAAAGACACCACAATGATGGGAAGAGGGTCTAAAGGGGGTTGGGGAACTGGAGTGACTGCAGTCTTTTGGCTAATCTCACAAGTAGAAACTTAGTTCTTCAAATCTGCGAACACTACAGGCCGTAGAATCAGGTTTGTAGAGATGGAGCCAAGTACCCCCACTCTAAGCTCCGCCCCCCATGATGCCCATATGTTGGGAGCCAGAGTGTGAGACACGTAAAGTGCCAGTGAAAATTCCTATACCGAAAAGAATCCTGGAAGTGAGGTACCCATTGAGGTAGCCATATATGCACTCACAACAATATGATGGTCATTTGAATAAAATTCTGGAGGACGTGTGAAAACGAGCAAGAAAGAAGATTGGTGACGACATGCAAAGTAGAGCTGACGCATCCAGAAAAGAGGCTGAAGGCCATAAACAGTCCATTAGATCTAGGGAGGTGTTAAAGATGAACAACATTTTGGTGTTGAGATGAAGATGCTAATGCTACAAAAACGTACAATTGTACAGATGCAGCAACACAAGCAGACAAAGTATTCTTAAAGGCTGGCTATGTAGTGAATAGATTGTGGCAATGCACCAACGTATATGCAAAGGAATGTATAGACTATGGATTTTGCACAACGCACTTTAGCAGAGTCTGGACCATTGAATCAAAGGCTTTTTCAGTGTGGCGCAGTTGGAAAACGACTTAATGACAGAGGTTGATTAAAAAAAGTCTTGGCTGGCCCATCACCAGGAAGTTAAGGCCACCACGAGCTTGTATGTTCATGCAGTAGCTACAAAACGTGTGAAAAGAACAAACTCCTGTTAGGAAAGATTTCCATTTCATGTGTAATTTTCCCTCCAGTTGTGTACCCCCCCCCCAACTTTTTGCTGATGTTAAACACCATAGTCTGACTTTACAAGAGGAGCAAAGTATTCTGCTGCACTTCACTGAGATTTTCACTCACTTTATTATGGGGAAACTGACATGCCCTTAAAGACAGTCAGTAATGGGAGACTTAGTTTCCCTTAGTCCTTGTCAATGTTGCAACTGTTCAGCAACATATTGCAAGTGTACAATGTACCTTCCAGTATAGTGCATTTAGGTCTTTTGGTAATTTCTTAAGGCCTTGGATACTCTTGAAGGATTTTTTAGGAGAAGTGCAGGTGTGCCTTGGACAGGGCTGGTGGCAGCTGATCTTTTCATATATTTTTAACCCTTTCCAGCCAGGTAAACCGCGTTTACCACGTTTGGCACAAATAGGTGGCCTGGCTCCAAAATGGCCATGCCACAAGGTTCTTTGTCCTGTCCTTTGGCCATCTTGCCCCTTCACCTTCCCCAGGTCAAGCCAATCTGGGTCAGTCCTTATTTGGGCATGCATTCTCCCACGAAACGCAAAGCTTTTGTGGACTTCTGCATGCCTTGTGTGTTGGCTTCCAGGATGTGGGCTGGACTAGCTGGTTCCAATACACATCCTGGGTGCCAGAGAGTCTGGTGTGCTGTGAATGCCTGGGACCAGCGTGGTCCATGATTGGTCTACTTATAGTATGCCTGTATGCGAGCTGATCTCCCATTGGGTCCTCTTTGTTTTGGCGTGGAGGAGATTTTGGATAAGAAAAGGATAAGAAAAGGCTCCAAACACCCATACCATGCCGATCTCTGGAGTTCTCATTGAACAAAGGATAGGATCCAAGTATCCTGAAACTAAGAAGCCAAGTCAAGGTACCGCTGGTAACCCGCTGGTAGGTTTGGCACCTTGAGCCCACTATTGTCCTGCTGGACTTCTCTGCATCTGATTGTCCTAGAAGGTCTGCAAAGGTGCTTTGTGGGATGATTCAACCCACTTGTTGCTCTGCCAGATGGCATCCCTGTGTTCTGATGGTGCCAGAAACATCAAAATGACCGCAAAACCCTTGTGCGTGCCAAACTCTCTGAAAATCGCGCTTTGCAAAGCACAAAAAGATGGCTGCCCAATCTGCCATGCATGTTGTCAGTGGTGGAAGAGAGATCTCACTCCTGAAACATGTCACTGGGATCCACAACATGTGAAGATGGAGTACAGAAGGAAAAGCAGTGCTTTGCTAGATGAAACCCAAAATCTTGCTTTAAATCACTTTTTCTTTGTTGCTAAAACTGCAAAATGCTGGTACAAAACACCCTCAAACATCCAGAATTCTGGCTGGGTGCTACAAGTCACTTAGTGCAAGAAACCATTGTGAACTTACAATGTCCTGAAAAGCGGAAAGCATCAAGGGATTTCCACAGCAAAAGTGGCTTTGTGGATCTGTCAAAATCTGGGCGCAGTACCCTGGGCCGCCTGAATGACAGCTGTCAGAGGCCTGCAGGATTAAAACTTAAACATGTATAAACTAAAATCAAATGTTTGCAAGCTCAGAGGCCTGTTATTGAGAGTATCCCATCTTGTAATTGTTTTGATTCCATGGTTTAAAATCTTGAAGAAATATTTAGCTGTGATTTGATCCCACAAGTTTGTTGTATGCTAAGGGAAAATTCAACAGAATTAACATTTAAAAGTAAGCCTGGCTAAAGCAGCCAAACTGGAATAACAGCTTTCCTCACAGAGGCAAGGCCTCCCCCTCCAGCTCCCTTCACAAGGAAATCACACCTAAATGATAATTATAGGGTGGGGGAAGAACCTGGTCTGCAGTGGAGAAGGAAACAATGAACAGCTGCAAAGCAAGAAAGGCTAGGTGTGAAGACTGTCGTAAAATGACCTCTGCCAAGAGAACAGGGAGGAGACTTCTCCTGAACTAAAGGGAGACAAAAAGAGGCGGAGACACACAACCTTCTGTGGCTAAACATTCACAAAGAACATTTTGTTGAAATACATATAACTTTCCACTTAAAATTGTCAAAAACACAAAAATAACAGAAATGTAAATCTAATTTTTGGCTGCACATTTCAAGAGGCGGCAAGATCGTGTGACATGTTCTGGAAGGAAACGGCAGAAAATGTGATTTTACACCAAATGTATTTCTGCTAGAAGTATGAAACTGTATACACTTATGCCCACGTTATACGCGCACACTTGTAGAAATTTGCTGATAAATGGGACATTGTGTTCCTGATGAAAAGGGCAACATTCTGGGAAAAGCAGACACAAGATCCCACAGCTACGGGGTTTAGAGGAGTAGCCGATGTACAAAATATGTAATCTATATGTGGTTGTTATAGAGGTTGCATATGTGTAAATATGTATTGTGTCAAAAGTAGATTTTGTGTTCAATAGGCTAGTGGTGGACTCCAAGCCCCATAAACCCACACCATAAAGGTGACACCCTGTTTTTCTCTTCCTATCAAGGTAGAGAGGAGATTCTGACCAATCCCTGTCAAAGGGGCAAGTTTAGGCTAGACCAGCACACCCCCCCTCCTTCAGCATAGCATAAATAGAGACAGCAGAGGGTAGAAAAAGACAGACAGATTCACCCACCATCCAAATGCTGGCAGAGCACCCTGCTGCAGAACTTTCCATCTTCCTTGCTCCAGACTCCAGAAACTTTGCAAAGCAGAACCCATTGCATAGCTGAACCACTTTCAGCTAGGCCTCAATTTCCAGAACCAGAACCAACCCCACAAACCTAAGGGGAACTAAAATATAGCCGGGCTGTGCTGTACTGCTTGCCTGCTGAAATAGTTATCATCAGAACCAAAAAGGTCAGATCCAATCCAGTCCTGTGCCGCGCTGTGACCAGAGTGCATTGCAGATCAGATCCAGTCCTGTGCCGTGCGGTGTCCAGAGCACCTTGACGCTGCTCAAATCCGGTGTGCCCAGCAGTCTGTCCTGACCAGAATCCCTGACCAGAATCCAAAACAACCAACACCCCTGCTACTGCTAAGGTGGCTGAGGTGAAGGTTGCCCCCATTTTAGATCTGGAGATGGGTGGCCTAAAAACCTTCCCGCACAGAATCTGACCAACCCCAAACCCAGAAGGCCCTCTGGCCAAATTCCAAACAGGGAGCCAGGGATGTAACCTCACAAATGGGACCCCTAACTCCCCTGACTACATCAGCCCACGCTACAAGAGAAATAGACCCATCCTGGGCTATGTGTGGACTCCTCCAGCCCAAGGGTTGGGGATCCAAGCAGACAGCGGGAAACCCAGGAAACTTCCCTCCTCACTTTCCCCAGGAGGACAGTAATTCCCCAAATGCTGGACTAAATTTCTATCCCAGGTACACGCCAAACTTCAACACCCAAAACAATCCATCCTTCTTTCCCCACTTTCCTGAGCCCAGACAGCCCAATCCGGGAGAGGGGAGGTCAAGGGTGTATTTGTATTTGTATTTGTATTTATTTTATTTGTATAGCGCAAACCAGGCCCGGAGGCTACCGGGCGCGTATCTTGAGACAGTGGTTACATAACAGTATGAAATTGCATAGTACATTTACATAGCACATTCGCGTAGGAGCACATTGCAGATTAGACAACTGACACATAAATAACAAGTTTATCTACGTGACTCTTGGTCGTCGGAGGAGACAAGCCAAAGTTTAGCTTTGTGTTTGAATGAGTTCAGGGAGGGCACGTTTCTGATGGAAAGCGGCACAGAGTTCCAGAGTTTGGCTGCCAGAACTGGGAAGCTGGCCCCGCCAGCTGTTTGGAGCTTGAATCTCGGGATCTGTAGGCCCTGGCTAGAGGCAGACCTTAGTGAGCGAGGTGGCATATAGTGGGTGAACCAGGAGGATAGATAGCTGGGGGCCAGATTATTCAAGCATTTGTGAGTCAGGGCAAGAGATTTTAGTGAGATCCTTTGGGAGACTGACAGCCAAAGCAGGTTCTTCCTAGTTTCAGAGATATGGGCTGATCTAGGGATGTTGAGGGCTGCTCTGATGGCGTTGTTTTGTATGATCTGGAGTTTGTCAAGGTTGCATTGGTTGGTGCCTTGGTACAGTGCATTACAGTAGTCAAGTTTGGACATGACCAAAGTCCTAGCAAGGGTAGTGCGGTTCTGGATAGAGAGAAAAGGGCGACATGCTGTGATCAGCTTGCATGTGTATGTAGATGCGGCTGCAACTGCATTTGTTTGTCTTTGAAGGGAAAGAGTGGAGTCCAGGTATATTCCGAGGGTTTTAGTATCTTTGGAGACTTCTATGAAGTTTCCGTCGATATTGAAGGAGCTGAACATAGGGTTCAGCTTGTTAAGTCTTTGCTGTGTCCCTAGGATGAGGAGCTCTGTCTTATCATCATTAAGACAGATATCATGTTGTGCCATCCAGGTTCGAACGACATGGTATATATCATTTAAGGATTTTGAGTCTACCATGTAGTCACCTGTGATGGGGATGAGTATCTGGGTGTCATCGGCATAATTGGTGTAGGTGACACCCAGATAGTCAAGCACATCAAACAGTGGTTTGGTGAAAACATTGTAGAGGGTGGGGGATATGCACGAGCCTTGAGGGACCCCGCAAGGGACTGGCGCCGGGTCCGCAGTGGAAGTAGGGGAGAATACCCTCATATGTCTGTTCTCCAGGAATGATTTAATCCAATTAGTGGCATTATCAGAAAAATGGGCTGCAGTTTTCAGGTGGTGACAAAGGATTTGGTGGTTGACCAAGTCGAAGGCAGCGGATAAGTCTAATAGTAGTATCAGGGCTAGCTTGCCTTTGTCTTTAAGATCCTCCATTTGGGTTTTGAGGTCTAGGAGGGCTGTCTCCGTACCGTGCTTGGGTCTGAAGCCTGATTGTATAGCGCCTAGAAGATTGTTAGTTTCCAGGTATTTCTGTATCTGTAGATAAGCTGCACGGTCTAAAATTTTCAAGAGAAATGGGACCGTTGTGATGGGCCTATAGTTGGTTGGGACCTCAGGATCTAGGGTTGTTTTTTTTAGAAGAGGGATGACCCAAGCATCCTTCAAGTTGTTAGGGACAACTCCCGATTGAAATGAGGAGTTGATAAAGGTTATAATGAAGGGAGCAAGGTCATGGGCCGATTCCTTAATGATAGGAGCCGGACAGGCATCCCCTTGGCAATTGGAGGGTTTTAGGTTGTAGATGATTTTTTCAACCTCAAGGGTGGTGAGTGTCATGAAGCTGAAAGGCAAGGGAGAGGCAGGGGTAGTAGTTTTAGGTGGCATGGTTTTGCTTATGAGGGGCGTATGGAGGGAGTTTTGTTTGGCATTAATTTTGAGTTGCAGGGTGGTTATTTTGTTGAGCAGCGCATTTTGTATATTGTTGCACCATGTGCTGTCTTTAGTGCATGAGTCGGGGGCAGGAGATGGGGATTCTAATTCTTTGAGAATTTTGAAGAGTTCTCTTGTGTTGGATTCTGCTTGCGTTATGCGTAGGTTATACGTCTCTTTCATGGTTTGAAGGATGGCTTCTTTGTAGTTAAATGAGGTGATCAGGAGGGAGGCTTTATTAGTTGTACTAGGATGACTTTTCCATAGTGCTTCGGCCTTACACTTTTCTTTGCGCAGAGCGTTGAGCTGCGGGGTGAACCAAGAGTTCAGGTGGGACTGTTGTTTGGCTTTGAGAATTTTTAGCAGGGCTATAGTATCAATGGCTTTGAGCAGAGTGTTGTTGAAGGTGTCTACTAAAACGGTGGGGTCCTTGTGCAGCGTGGCACAGGTTTTGAGAATAGGGAGGATGAGAGGAAGCAGTTTCTCCCTGGTAATGTCCTTTTTATTTCTAGTGGGTATAGCGGGGGCTTTGGTGGGTGTAGGCTGGGGGTTGGTGGCTGGCATGTGGAAGGTAATGACTTGATGGTCAGACCAGCCGCAGGCAGTGTTGGAGCTGACAGTGGTGTTGCAATTAAAGTCCGCTATCCAGTCTAGCGTTCTACCCTTGTTATGAGTAGGGTCATGAATATGCTGCTGGAAACCTAGGTTGGTGAGGGTAGTGGCAACTTCACTGGCCATGTGGTCCTTAGGATCGGAGAGGCCAAGGTTGAGATCACCTAATAGCAGTACCTGAGAGTTAGGCTTTGTGTTGGCAGATAATAAAGATGTAACATCGTCAGTAAAAGAGCCAAGTGGACCTGGAGGTCTGTATATAAGGTGGAGTGTTGCTGTGTTAGTAGGTGAGAATGATAGCTTCACTGATAGGGATTCTGCAGAGCTGAATTGGGCATTGGTAATAGTTCTCGTAGTGATCTTGTCACTGTGTATGAAAGCGACTTCTCCTCCATTAGACAAGTTGGATTGTTGATCATTTCTGATAATGGGATAGCCCTTAGGTAAGGATAAGGCTAGGAGTGGGCCGGAGGCATCATGTAGCCAGGTTTCAGTAAAGACTAGGAACTCTAGGTTATAGACAGTGATAAGGTCTGCGATGTCAAGGGCATGAGCCGTGAGGCATCTGGCATTAATAAGGGCTCCCTTAAGTGTTAAGGTAGGTGAGGTGGGGGACAATGGGTTCAGTGGCGTGGGCTGTGGGAGGGCGGCGTGGCTATGCTGAGTGCAGGGTGGTCGGGGCAGTCTGGATCTAAGTCTGGTATTCCTGAATTGTACAGTGCATGGAGGATTTGGTGTAGGTTTGGTGGCAAAGTGTTTGAGCCACAGGGCTGAGTCGTTGAGGTAAGGATGTGAAGGAATGTCAGAGCAGTGGAGCATGGTAGAGGGAGGGGTGGGGTGGACGTTGTGGGTGTAAATGTAATGTGACTTGGGAGTGCTGGTGTGAGGAGTGTGTACCATAAAGGATGAGGATACTAGGATGGCTATGTGGGTAAGGTAGAGGCTGGCAAAAGGCAGTGACCACATGTCGTGACCTGATAAGTATGGTGTAGTGGCACAGGGCGGGAATCGTGGCTGGGTGGGATGGAGGTAATATCTAGGTTCCAAATATTACTTGTGTACTACAAATCAACAGTTCTAAAGGCAATTAGGCACAATGCAATGGTAATAGCAACTGGATTTGAATGTTGCATTAGGGCTACAAATCAGTAGTTCTACAGGCAATTAGACACAGTGCAGTGGTAGTGGCAACTAGATTCGAATATTGCATTAGGGGTACAAATCAGTAGTTCTACAGGCCATTAGACACAGTGCAGTGGTAGTGGCAACTAGATTCGAATATTGCATTAGGGCTACAAATCAGTAGTTATACAGGCAATTAGACACAGTGCAATGGTAGTGGCAACTAGATTTGAATATTGTATTAGGAATGCAAATCAGTAGTTCTACAGGCAATTGGACACAGTGCAGTGGTATTAGCAACTAGATTCGAATATTGCATTAGGGCTACAAGTCAACAATCCAAAATACGGTTAAGCATGATGAGGGAGAGTGTGGTACAACTCACGAGTGTGACTCTTAAGGGGATTTGTTGCCGAAATTGTGCGCAATGCGCTGGTGTCCACCCTAAGAAAGCGGGGCGGCGCGGATAACCATGAGGCACAAGAGAAGAATACGGACGCAAGTTTGTGGTTTACTGGGGCCAGGGTAAGTTGCAGCAGATCAGGTAAGTTTGTGGGGGAGGCTGATAATTTGTGGCCTCTGTGCAGCTGTAAAGCTGTGAGCCCAGAATGTTACCTTGAGAACCGGGTGTTGGAGGTCCAGGGGGTCTGGCAGTCGGCAGGACTGGCAGAAAACAGGCTAAGAACAGGCACCAGCCTTGTTCCCGAGGGCCTTGGAAGGAGAGGGCTGGCTTTGCCTGCCGGTGCCCAATGGCAGGGGTTGTAGTCGCAGTGGCCAATCAGGCAAGGCCAAGACTACTGCTGTGTGCCTGGTAAGGCACAGATTGGAACAGGCCTAAATGCGGTGGCCATCTTAGAAGGGGGTACCTCGTGTACCTCAGTGCTGGAAACGGGGCAAAACGTGCTCTTACGGATGCGGGGCGGGTGCAGGGCTGCCTGGATCCTTAGTGGGGCATCTCGGAGCACTTGTGTGCATTTATGCAGCAATTTTAGAAAATCGAACTTGGGTTTCAAGAAAATAGCGCAATGTGGCAGTGCTTACTGGATTTCAACAGCTGATCCGGGATGGTTTCCTGGGCAGGCCTGCTGCTCCTGCAGTGTCAGGGCCTCGTGAGATGAGCTCCTGCTCATCGGATCGATTCCGCAACTGCTCTCAGGTTGAGAACAGGCACCAGCCTTGTTCCTGAGGGCCTTGGAAGGAGAGGGCCGGCTTCGCCTGCCGGTGCCCAATGGCAGGGGTTGTAGTCGCTGTGGCTAATCAGGCAAGGCCAAGACTACTGCTCTGTGCCTGGTAAGGCACAGTTTGGAACAGGCCTAAATGCGGCGGCCATCTTAGGTGGAGTGGAGGGGTACCCAAACTTTCCTAACCAGTGGTATTTTGCGAGAAGGGATAGTTACCCTTCCCGGGATCAACCCAGGGGAGACTTGATGACCCCGTATCAACCAAAGCGGGTGTCCCAACTAGAGCCCCAGGTTCAGAACATGGCACAGGATCTGGGTCAGATGCTGAGGGCTCAACAGAACCCTCAGATGAGCATGGCGGCTCAGAATTCCTCGAATCCAGCGTCTGGTGCTCCAGAACAATGACGGGGGAAGAACCCCGACAATCCACCGGTTCCCAGGAGGAGGAGGCACAAGGGGAAGGGGTTGTAAAGCCTTGAAGGAAGCTTTCTTCCCCACTGGCCGGAGGCTGAAACGATGGTGTGGCAAGAGGCGAGCAATACAGTGGGGGAAGAAGAGGCGGGAAGCCTGATGGCATGGAAATCATTAGTAGCAGAATTGTTTGGAGCACTACAAGTTCCGACAGAATCCACGGGAAGCGAGACCCCGCCACATGCAATAGATTGAGAGGAATAAAATAGGCTCATACAGGGTGGTGACATGGGAGGGAGCAGTGACCATGATTATGTGTTTCACAATTGAACTGTTGCAAAATGCACTGCGTGTTTGGTTTGTATTGTTGTTTGGTTTAATAATCAATAAAACTTGTTTTTTAAAAAAAAGGAGGCTTCCTTCCCCACTTGTGGAAAGCCCCTGGAAACCCAGGAACCGGAACCAAAATATCCTGCCCCCGAAAGTCTGCAACCCAAGGAGCAGAGGGTGGGTAGGAGAAATAAAGAGCCTAAAAAGACCCATTTTGTGGAGGAGGTGCAAACCTTCCAGTTTGAAGGAGAGGGGTCCTCAGAGGATTCTGGGAAAAGGATCTTCTCCTTCAGGGATGTGGGAACTCCTACCAAAGAACAATGGGTTCCAAGGGATCGAAATCCAGACTGGGTAGATGTGGGGACCGAGTTAAAACCGCCCATCATTAGCACCCAGAATGACCAGCACGAAAATCCCCTGGTTCAAACCCATCCTGGTGACTGCCTCCAAAAAGGGGGGGAGGGGTTGGGGCAGCCCAAAATCTAGCTGTCACCTTTTTCTTACAGGTTCCTAAGATCCCAAACAGAATCCTGCCCAAATCACCTCTCTGTCGGTATCCAAAGCAAGGAAGTTAACCCACCAGTTGGCCAAAAATGTGTATTATCTTTGCCCCCTTGAAGAAAAGGAGGGAAGATTTTATGCCCCGGTCCAAATAAAGGGGCAATGTACAATTTTGGCACTGGTGGACAATGGATCACAAGCTAACTTCTGTCAAAAAGGGCCTTTGATCAACTGAATTCGGGAAGGGGGAGAAATACCAAATTCCTCTGACCCCCCTTCCTGGACAACTTCAGAACTTCGACGGGAAGGAAATTCCTTTCGAGGGGACTGCGGATTTAGGCATTAAAATGGGGCAACACAAGGTGGAGCACCCGGTCATAGTTGTGAATCTAGAGGGCACACCTTGTTTACTAGGGAATGACATCCTGCGTCGGTTGTCTCCCCTCATAGATTGTGTAAACAAGGTCCTCTGGACCCAGACTAATCGACCAAATAAAATTGAAACAGAATGTCAACCATGTTAGTTTAAATGGAACATGCCACATGGTTGAACAAAAAGCTGACCAAATAGAATTTCACTTCCAGAATAATCAAATCCCAGACGTGACAGTAATTGCAGTCGGACAACAAACTGGTGATGGGGAGAACTCTCTATTTCTGAAAATCAACCTTCCTTCCAGTCTAAGGTGGCATTCCACACTGGAAGGAAACAATCTGAAATTCTATACAAATTCACAATCTGGCAATCCCATTCCTATAGTCCAAAAGGAGGAGAAATCAGCTCAAAGCTTGGCTGATATTCAGAAAATTGGAGAACAGTTGTTCCTCCCTATTCAGTTAAATGAGGGGGAGGACTCTGTTCTCACCCGAGTATGTGTGAACAACGGTAAGAGCTTCATCAGTGAGGCCATGTTCCGCAAACTCCCAAAAGGTCCAGATATTCCCATATTTAAACTGATAGACAAATGGGAAATGGACCTGGAAATACCCAATTCCAAACATCTCCTGCCTAGCAGGTGTATGCTCAAAATTTCCATAGGCAACAAGAGCATAGTCCATAATTGTTGGGTCGTGCGAGCTGTCCCTGCTGCATTTTACTTATGCCGTGACATTCTCAATTGCTTTTTCATTAGTTTGGACCTAATAAACTTCAAAGCTTGGTCCCGATTAGCGGGTAATCCCATGGACTTTGATGACCCAGAGAAAGCATTTCGGTCAGCACAACTGCTGCCATATGCAGTTAAAATTCAGATTGGAGAGGAAGTCACCATCCCAGAATGGACCCGACAATTCTCACTGGAAGTAAAAATTAAAAGGGGACAGAAAATGAAAAACCCTGATGCCTATGTCCATCTTAATGCTCCTTTCCAACAGCAAGGGTTGGGAATAAACCCAACACCACTAGTCAACATCGAACACAACACCATTCCAATAGAGGTGGATAACACCAACCTAAGGAGTATCACTCTGGGCGCAGGCACCATTATAGGTATGGCGGTTGATGACCAACATTTTTCCATAGATTTAGGTAATTAACTGTTAGGACCAATCCCCAAGGACTGTTTTGACAGTGATGGCGATGACAACGCAACACCAGACATGATCTTTACCCGGCATGGGGGGAATTTCCTGGTGTACTCTTCCTGCCCTTATGGTAAGGAAGATGTGACCTGTGACTTCAGGAGGGATGAGGTGATCTTTCAAGTCCACGAGGACTGCCTTCCCCATCTGAAGCCATCAGTCCAAATCAGCACGTTGACCAGGGACTTCTCCACCCAGCTGAAGGAGACCACTGAGATAGCCAAACCAGAAGTCTATCCAGGCTTCAGGCAGATGGTTGAAGAGAGAGTCAACCTAGCTAAGGCCTGTGAGACTCTGGAGCAAAAGCAAAAATTTAAACAAGTTTCAAGATCTCTTTGTAGTGGACTCATATGAGACTGTGGTCGCACCGACATCCACAAAACGGTATCCAGTCAATATGTCTATTTTTTTTCCGAAATACGAAAATGTCGAACCAAATGTGCCAAAATTAATTTTTTTGAATTTATTGTTTTTTATTTGATAGGGTTTAGTTTTGTTTAGTTAGCAAGAAAAATATGTTTAAAAAAAAAAAACGCTGGGGTTAGTGGGATTCCCTGCCCCAAAAAAAAGGCATTTGATTCGACACTTTGGTATTTCGAAATAGTGACTGTAGGAAAAGTCACTTTAAACCCCACACAACAACAATTCCCACGGACCCTGGCATGACTCCAGTGTTTGTGGAGCAATATTGCTTGCCTCTCGCATCAATGGAGTCCCTTACTGAAATAATTAAGAACCTTGAGTCCCGTGGGATAATTCGTCCAGTCCACAGCATCTTGAATAATCCGGTGCTGGGGATTTTGAAACCTCTTGGCCAGTGGAGACTCTGTGCTGACCTAAGGGAGCTCAACAAACGGGTCCATACTTCATGATGGCACCTTCCCTACATTGACCAAGTTCTGGCCCAGATCCAGTGGTCACAGGTATTCACTGCCCTTGACCTGACCAATGGGTACTGGACTGTACCTGTCAGTAGGGAGGACCAATACAAGCTGGCCTTTACCTTTGGGGGACAGCAGTACACTTGGACCCCTGACTCCCTTCGGATACATCAACTCTGGCAATGAATTTAACATCTTTCTACACAAGGCCATGCCCGACCTGGGTGAGAGGGGTAACCTGGCCTATGTAGATGATGTTCTAGTCAAACGCTCAACTGTGGAGGAACACATAGCGGAGATTTGTTATGACCTGACACAGTTGAGGGCTGCGGGAGTGGTGCAGAACCCGTGTCAATTTCTTGGGGCATGAGATAACTCCTCAGGGTCTCTGTCCCCAGGAAAAGAAAGTGGAAGCCCTCCAGAAAATAAGACCACACAACTCTGCGGGAACTAAGGAGCCTCCATGGACTAACTAATTACAGCAGAAAGTTCATTGAGGACTACGCAGAGATCACAAGACCCCTGATCCATCTTTTGAAGGGGGGGCGTCAAGTGGGAGTGGGTTCCAGAACAAGCCGAGGCAGTAAGACAACTAAGACAACTAAAAAGAAGCCTCTCACAAGCACCTTGCCTAGCCTCAAAAACAAGGAGTTATTCTTGGAGACAGGGTTCTCAAATACATGCTTGACTGCAGTATTATATCAAAAGCATGACAAGGTCCATAAAATAATCTCCTATGCGAGTAAGACTTTATCATCTGTGGAGGAAAAATCAACGATTGTGAGAAGGCACTCCTGGTAACGGTGTGGGCATTGAAGAATTACCACCCGTTTATCCAGGGGGAACACATCATAGTGGAGACTCCACACCAACCTTTGCAATATCTTCAAAGTGACAGAATCCGGGCCGGAAATGTGAGTAATTCCCGAATTACTTCCTGGATTCTGTCAATGCATGGCTTTCCTGTGGAGGTCAGAAATGGCCAAAACAAGAAGAATACCCTCGCGCAAGGTCTGGATCACTTGCATGATTGTGCCAAAGAAAACTGTCTCGAGGACCAAAGTCTTAAAATCAAGGACAACATGGAGGCATACCTTTGTTCCCCACACAAAATCTATGAAGAAGACCGGTGTGAGGGAATGCCCACTGTCTATGTGGATAGGTGCTCCTACCATGTTGACAACAACGTGGAAAAAGAACTTGTGGATGGCGTAGGGAATGCATGGGTGAATGATGCCCTAGAACCCTCCCCTGTGTACAAAATCAGTCCCCGAAGTAGTCAAGTGGCAGAGCTGATGGTTGTGCATCAAGCCATCCTCACTGCTGTCCAACAACAACTCCACAAACTCGTCATAATCACAGACTCAGATTATGTATGTAATGGGTTTGTGGAGCACCTGGTTAACTGGAAAACCAGAGGCATGCCATGTGCTAATAATAAACCTTTGAAAAATGGGAAATGAATACAAAATATTGATGATCTGGTCACCTCGAATGGGATGATCATCTACTGGAAAAAGATCAAGGGTCATTCTAATGTAGGGGTACCAGACATAACTCGAAATGATCTAGCCTATCAGCTGGCCGAAACCAGAGCCATCCAAGGGGATTTACTTGAGATCAAGTCCCTGTTGGGGGAAATCCAGGTCACTGCTATCACTAGGTCCCAGAAAAATGCTCACAATGAACTCTCAACTGCACAATGGAGTAAGGAGACCCCAGATGCTGATTTGATTACGGCTCAAAAAGGGGATCCAATAATAGTTTTTTGAACACATTGAGGACCCTGAGAACTTTTCCCTGACGGATGCCGATTATATTGGGAAAGAGGACCTCAGAGTGTTGATGAAATGTCCAAATATTTTCTGAATCCAAGATGGTTTGTTGGTGAGGAGATCCATAGCTGGCCATGACCAGTGGGTGGTCCCTACCTCATTCCGAAGCTTGATACTAAGTCACGCCCATGATGCGGCCACAGCCGGCCATAGGGGGTTTCATACGACACTAGAAATCTTGCGAGAGGTTGCATACTGGCCAAACATGGGGCAGGACCTCGACCAATGCTTGAAGGGGTGTCGTGTGTGTGCACAATTTCAGCCAACATCACTCACACACCTTGCTCCACTCCAAAAGAGGGGAATGACACTGCCTTGGTCAGATTTACAAGTCGATTTCATCGGGTCCGTGATTCGCTCCTCCAGGGGGTCAAGTACATGTTCACCGTAACATGCTTGTTCACTAAATGGGAGGAATGTCTCCCGGCCCCAAATTGCAAGGCAGAAACAGCAGCTGCCCTGATGATCAATCACATCTTCTTGCATTTTGGACTACCCCAAAGGATTGAGTCAGACCGAGGTAGCCACTTCACTAGCAAAGTGATGACAAAGATGTGGGAGATACTTGGGGTCAAAAGGAAACTAACCATCGCCTACCAGTAGCCTCTAGTGTTGGAGTTGAGAGAAACAACAAGACTATTGTGAGCATATTAAAAAAGTTTGTGGCAGATTCTGGGCCAAGTTGGGACATTTTACTACCTCTTGTCCTGATGGCCATCAGATCTACCCCTTCTTCTGCAACAAAAATGTCTCAGTTTGAGCTGATGACTGGACGAAGGATGGTACTACCCCAGCATCTGCTCTACAGAACCCAAGAGCAGACCTTGATAAATGCCTCCACAGCTCATGAGTATGTTGAGAAACTGAGAAAACACCTTCAACATGCTTTTGCCTATGCTCAGCGGAATCTAGAAAGATCTACAGTATGAAGACCCACTATGACCTTAAGACAACTAAATAAGAATACCAAGTAGGAGACCGGGTCTGCTTGTACAATTTCCAGAGGAACCAACCCAAACAGCGCAAATTGCTTCCTAATTGGCGGGGTCCTCTTGAAATTGTAGACAAAATCTCACCTGTGGACTACAAAATCTGCATCCCCAAGGGCAGGTTGGCAGAAGGGGAAGATAAGTGGGTCCACATCAACCAGCTGAAGTGTTGCCATCCCAGGCATACTTTGCGGCAAATAGAGGAGCCAACCGGAAACCTAGAGGGGGACATTCCGGATCCCTAGAAAAATTCCAACTGTTGAAACCATTCCACCTGTTAAAACCATTAGTAAATATAGGCGGGGAATATTATAAATTGTATGTCAAATGTATGCATCTGCCCCACTACATGAATAGTAGTGGGGAAATGTCCATAACCAGGCTATGTTCTGTCCCATAGCACTGAAAACAAGGATTTTAAGCACCACTCGGGGACCGGGTGGAAAGATCTAAGGGGCCCGGAGTATCGCTCCATACTCCCATCCAGAACCGGTGAGGAGAGCATATCGATCCAGCACTGATGGGAGAAGCAGACAACTTTCTTCACCTGGACCAAAGAAAGAAAGAACATCCCAATCTCTCGACTTCCACTTGACGGGTGGTCAACCTCAAGTTGTGAGGGGGACTCTATGGGATGATTCAACCCACTTGTTGTTCTGCCATGTGGCATTCCTGTGTTCTGATGGTGCCAGATACATCAAAATGCCTGCAAAACCCTTGTACGCGCCAGACCTCTGAAAATCACACTTTGCAAAACACAAAAAGATGGCTGCCCAATCTCCCATGCATGTTGTCAGTGGTGGAACAGGGATCTCACTCCTGAAACATGTCACTGGGCTCTGCAAATGTGAAGATGGAGTACAGAAGGAAAAGCAGTGTTTTGCTAGATGAAACTCAAAATCTTGCTTTAAATCACTTTTTCTTTGTTGCTGAAACTGCAAAATGCTGGCACAAAACACCCTCAATCATCCAGAATTCTTGCTGGGTGCTACAAGTCACTTAGTGCAAGAAACCATTGTGAACTTACAATGTCCTGAAAAGCTGAAAGCCTCAAGATAATTCCATAGCAAAAGTGGCTCTGTGGATCTGTCAAAATCTGGGCGCAGTACCCTGGGCTGCCTGAATGACAGCTGTCAGGGGCCTGCAGGATTAAATCGTAAACATGTATAAACTAAAATCAAATGTTTCCAAGCTAAGAAGCCTGTTATTGAGAGTAACCCATCTAGTAATTGTTTTGATTCCATGGTTTAAAATCTTGAAGAAGTGTTTAGCTGTGATTTGATCCCACAAGTTTGTTGTATACTAAGGGAATATTCAACAGAATTAACATTTAAATTTAAGCCTGGCTAAAGCAACCAAACAGGAAAAAACGCTTTCCCCACAGAGGCAAGGCCTCCCCCTCCAGCTCCCTCTACCAAGAAATCACACCTAAATGAGAATTATAGGGTGGGGGAAGAACCTGGTCTGCAGTGGGGAAGGAAACAATGAACAGCTGCAAAGCAGGAAAGGCTAGGTTTGAAGACTGTCGTAAAATGTCCTCTGCCAAGACAACAGGGAGGAGACTTCTCCTGAACTGAAGGGAGACAAAAAGAGGCGGAGACAAACAACCATCTGTGGCTAAACATTCACAAAGAACGTTTTGTTTAAATACAGATAACTTGCCACTTAAAATTGTCAAAAACACAAAAATAACAGAAATGTAAATCTAATTTTTGGCTGCACATTTCAAGAGGCGGCAAGATCGTGTGACATATTGTGGAAGGAAACGGCAGAAAATGTGATTTTACACCAAATGTATTTCTACTAGAAGTATGAAACTGTATACACTGATGCCCACGTTATACGCGCACACTCGTAGAAATTTGCTGATAAATGGGACATTGTGTTCCTGATGAAAAGGGTGAAAATCTGGGAAAAGCAGACACAAGATCCGACAGCTACGGGGTTTGGAGGAATAGCTGCTGTAAAAAATATGTAATCTATATATGTGGTTGTTATAGAGGTTGCATATGTGTAAATATGTATTGTGTTAAAAGTAGATTTTGTGTTCAAGAGGCTAGGGGTGGACTCTAAGCCCCATTAACCCACACCATAAAGGTTACACCCTGTTTTTCTCCGCCTATCAAGGTAGAGAGGAGATTCTGACCAATCCCTGTCAAAGGGGCGAGCTTAGGCTACACCAGCACACACACACCCTTCAGCATAGCATAAATAGAGACAGCAGAGGGCAGAAAAAGACATACAGATTCACCCACCATCCGAATGCTGATGGAGTACCCTGCTGCAGAACTTTCCATCTTCCTTGCTCCAGAGTCCAGAAACTTGGCAAAGCAGAATCAATTGCATAGCTGAACCACTTTCAGCTAGTCCTCAATTTCCAGAACCAGAACCAACCCCACAAACCTAAGGGGAACTAAAATACAGCAGGGCTGCGCTGTATTGCATGCCTGCTGAAATAATTATCATCAGAACCAAAAAGGGCAGATCCAATCCAGTCCTGTGCCGCACTGTGACCAGAGTGCATTGCAGATCGGATCCAGTCCTGTGCCATGCAGTGTCCAGTGTGCCTTGACGCTGCTCAAATCCAATGTGCCCGGCAGTCTGTCCTGACCAGAATCCCTGACCAGAATCCATGACCAGAATCCTGACGGTTCCATTCGAAACATATCTAGTGAGTATCTATAGATAGAACTGTGTCACTATCATATTTACTGTCCATAGTCAATGCCTATCTTAAATTCATCCTATCTTGTCTTCAGAACATGTATTGTATGAGTCTCTTTGAATTGTCTGAACTCTCTAACCAATCCCTCCTATCTTCCTCCTGTGCTAGTTTTGTTAAAACTATATCTGCGCTGATCTTTTCTCATCTGAAGAAAATGGGATCCAGCTATGAGGGACCACTGCAGGCAGCAGTGTGTTCCTGTGTTGTATTCGTTGTTTTCATAGTTATCCTCTAGTGTATGAAATCCTTTTTGTCATTTAAAGCGCATTCCCGTTTTCCCATTCTTGCGCCTACCTCAAAAAAAAGACCTCCACTAAAATGTCCATAACTTCCTCAGTTTTTATGCTAGGAACAAAATAAATTCTGCTTGTAGCTAACATCCACAACTTTAAATCACATCTAAAACTGCATCCCAAATCCTTCCAGTTATCCCATTATCGCAATTATCACGCAGTGAAAAGTTTGCAGCGAATTCCATTTTTGGGAAATTCTTACACGTGTAAAATAGCTTATGATTGCTCTCAACTTTAATTTTAAGATTTCAAATTGTTTCTTGGTATTGAATCATTGCTAGTGTTTGTGTGCAACTATCCAAAGCGGCTCCCTTAAGACTTATAGCAATTTCAGCAATTTAAACCATATTTAGTGTTTTTGCCCAATCCATGTTCAAGATAACTTTAAAAGCCATTCAGACAGCTTGACATTCTATTCTGTTTTCTCTTGTGTTTGCTGGGGGGAACGTGGGATTGTCATTTTGTTTGAATTCTGCCATTCCTGAATACCTGCTCTCTCCTCCTATCTCTTTACATTGCCTATTGGGGGGGGTTGTGGGGTCTGCAGGGGGAACCGTTAACCACAGTGCTATTTGATCTATACACACACACAAAAGTATTATTTCTGTGCTGCATTGCTTTGCTTACTATTACTCCTGGTGTATTAAAGAGGCATTTCTGTGTTACATCACCCCATTGGTGATTGTTGAGTACATAGTAAAACATAATGGCCCTCATTACGACCCTGGCGGAAAGGGGTTTACGCCGGCGTAAAGCATGGCATACCTTTCCGCCAGACTACGAGTTCCCGTAGCGCCATGGTGCTTTTTTCGCCTGCTTTTTCCAGGCGGAAAAATCCATGGCGCTACGGGACTTGTTGTTAATTACGCCACCGTAATTTACGGTGGCGTAATTAACGCCTTCCCCACTCCCATTATACCCTATGGGGCAAAAATGGGAATGGGGAAGGGTAAATGGGGATTGGGGACTTACCGCCCCGCCAAGGTCGGAATGGGGCGGTAAGTCAGCCAACCACCATGGCGGAGTTGGCAGCTTAGCGCCATGGACCATGGTGCAAATTGCACCATGGTTCTCCGCCAGGGTCGTAATGAGGGCCAATGTGATTAAATTGTAAATACATAAATAAATATTTTAACTTTGCAAACCAGCCTGATTCCTGGTTCAGTGTGACCAGGGGTGGAGGGTGTTCCAGGAGAGGGGCGTGATATGAGTGGTACATCGTTCAGAATAAAGAACTTTTAGACAAAAATAAATAAGGATTTCAGTTGTGCATTACACGCTAGGCATTGACTTGGGTGTGTGCCGGATTGACATCACTTACAGCTTCAACCCATTGGAATAGTGGGACCAACTATTCTCGGCACCTTCATCAAACCCTGCAAGTAAGCCTTCTTGGAAGTGTCCCTAGGCCAGCCAGTGGGTTGACCAGCTTGCGCAGGACCTTTGCTCTGATACTGCTGTCGTTTAGAGGAGGCCCTTGAAACTTGATACATCGCAAGCTCTGTGGTCACAGCACTCTCTCACTGAATTTTGTACACTTGACATTCCCAGGTCTAGAGGTTACCGTGTCGCCCAGCCGTGGTGACGAACTTTTCAAGTTCATTGCAGCTGTGACCCTCTGTGCCCTGAAGCCTGCTACAGTGGGGAGTGGAGAAATTGCCACTGTCCTGTTTGGGAATCACTGCTGTAACTTCATCACTGAAGGCCACAGAGCTGTTAGATTGCTGCATTTGAACCTGCAACCGAAGTGGACTCGACTGCCAAAGTTTGGTCCGGAGTGCACCAGGGGTTGATGAGTAATTGCAACCCTAACCGGTGACCACTAGCAAATCCATCCATTTTTACAATGAGTGGTGCCTGAGGGCCACTCTCCTTTCCACTGCTAGTGCGAACTAGCAAACTATTCCCAATTCTTGGAACCTGCTCTGCCCTCACGGGGAGACCCTTCACGAATAATGGGAACACATTCTACATCACCTGACCCACCTTCCTGAGCTGCTACAGCCCCTACAAAAGACCCTGGATTTGGGTCTTCCCTATTCCCTGATGGGTGGCCGTTAGATGGAAATGGGTCAGCTCCAATGCTATCCTTCAATGACTGCGGGAAATTACTAATTGTGTTCTTTGAAGGCCATCTTTCCCCACATCCTCTCAATATAATAGCCCTTTTTTGATAACGAAGAAGGGACCAGCATGACTACATCTGTGTTCTTCTGAGGTTACCTTTCCAAAAGCCTCCATTAGGGCTGGGTCGTACCTTATGGGCAAAGGCCAGGTTGGGTATTGGGGCGATGTCCTCGGCCTCCCTTATATTGGTTTTATGTTCTAACAAGGCTAGCTTCTCCAAATTCCAGTGATCCTCTTTCAGTTTCGGTTAGGGTGTTTGCCTCTTTGGGTGAGGAATTTTTCAATGATCCTGTGTACTTTTATTTCCCCCTCTTTAACCAGACAGGTGGTAGTTACTGGTTGTGAAGGATCACCTTCACCTCCCCCCTATAGTCGTTATTTATCATGCCCACCTCAACCTTTAATGCATGTTGCTAGGCAAGTCCAGACTTAGTCACTAGTCCGGTGGAAGGGAAAGGCTTAGACCTATTGCTATTAAGCACCTTTCATTTGACAGGATGTAAATATTCTCTACACTACATACATCAAAGCCAATGGACTGGAGAGTTGCCAGAGTAGGGATCTGGGGCTTCATTGTCAACTTTGTAAATAACATGGCCCCTAGCTCATAGCAGCTTGCTCACATCCTACATCTAACACCATATAGAAGAAGGACTCAGACGTGCCAAGTTATGGATGTTTTATTTAAATAAAAAGAAAAATACCTATCTATCACTACTGCTATGAGGGAAGTTCTGTGCCTATCCAACTAAAAGGTAAGGGGATTAATCTTTGGTCCCATTGCTAATAGCTAAATGGCTTTACCACTTAGGAACAAATAACAAAAAGAAGGAGGCCAGAGCTACAGCCTCTGTCCTTGGATTCTGCCAAGCCCAACACTTCAAGTTCTGGATCTCTTTCCACAAAGTTCTTACATTTCTTGCAGCACAGCCCTCCTCCTCTCTTCCAGTTCTATTTACCAAGTTGTTATGACTTTATGTAAACTACATACAGTTTTCTTTTCCTCAGTAACAACAAGTTTTTCTTAAAATATTCCAGCGTTTTCCACTTGGTGCATGACAGTGTCCTTATTTTATTTTAAACAATGAAACTCTCCAGGTTCTCTCTCCTCCCAGTTCTGTTCACTATGTTTCATCTGTCTAGGACACCCTAAAGTCACCTGGCCCTCTGCCATGCTTTCTTTAGCAGGGCATAGGTAGGGCACCTGCCCATTCAGTTTTTTTGGCTTCCGTAACCACTGTGGCTTAGCCAACCTCAAATGTCTCTCAGTTTCTCATGGCTCTCCAAAGCCCTATGGCCCTCTGATGAGCTTGCTTTATCTCTGTTCAGGTTTATCTTACTCTCCTAACCATTGCTGATTTTCCATCCCCAATTCTCACCGTTTTCCCATCTCAACATCGTTACCTCCTCAGTGCTCGGCTTAGCAGCTAATGCACTTTCCATGCTGAGCTTGGGCATTGGGTAGTCCAGTCTCTTCATCGGTTAACGGGCCCCAGACCCACCACGGCTTCCGCATGGTCATGCCATTAGGCCATACGGTCGCTTTTCTGTACCCTTCTCCTTCTTTAGCCATGCTTCTTTGCTGTTCAGGACTCCAGCCTTCCGGCGTCTCGTTCGCTCTCCATGCTACCGCTGGCTCCACGGTCTAGCATGGCTCTGCTCCTCGAGGATGTCTTTCTGTCATAGTGAACCCATAGGCGCTTTAAGTGAGGTTGTGCTATAGGGGGTGGATGGGGATGTAGATTTTACTCTTACGCCAAAAATAAGACTGACTAAGGAAGTTGGAAAAACATAGCTGTTTTAATTGCAATTGTTTAAAACAGGGAGTTCAACGGACATCAACGGACGTTTGCTCAAGTCGCTCCACGATTTACATGACAAACACAGTTATATAATAAAAACATCATTCCTGCTGTCTGCCATTTGAATGGTCTTTGAAATCAGCTTTGCAAAGTATCACTGCGCCTGAGAATAGAAGGGAGTGTGAGCATGGTCTTACCTTCAAGTCTCGGTGTAGATTGCCCAAAGTCTATTTTCATCTAGACCATGTGACAGGAGACCATGTTTGAGCTCTTTCTTTCGTATGTAACGTATTAAATGTTTAAAACCTGACACTTCTAGTGTTTTTCCATTACACCTCAGCAGGAGCTCACCTCGCTTCTCACATTCATTGAATCTTCTCAAATAGATAACCAGTTTTTTGGCTGCCCCAACCCATGACTCTGGGACAGACAAGCTTTCTCGAATCTTCCCTCATCGTCAGCTGTTTTCTTCTACTATGCCACACTTTCAGCCCTTCTGTTCATGGGGTCCTTGTTTGCTAAAACATGACGTGGAACATCCAGATTCTATGTACAAATATATATATATTGGCGGCACTGCCTGCAGTCTATTCACTACGTATAGCCAGCCTTCAGGATTACTTTGTCTACTTGCGTTTCAGCATCTGCACATTTATAAAATAGCTTGCATTTTCTTCAGTGCTCTCTGCACATGCAATCTTCATTCCGCACATGAAATGTTGCTCCATTTTTCAATTTGCCATCAGATTCTATAAGGTCTATATACGCTCTTCTTTGGCATCTCTTCTGGGTGCGTCATTTCTGCTCGATGTGACGTAACCAGTCTTCTCTTTGATTCATCTTCACACTTCTTCTGGAACCTCCTTTAAAAGACTGTAATTTCTCAGCGGGTACATCATATGGAGCTTTCTCAATGGATACCTTATGTTGAGTATTCTTTGCAGTATAGTGACCATTATTGGTGTTGTGCATGTCGCAATTTCTGGCTTCCAACATATAGGCAAAATGGAGGCAGGACTTCCAATAGAGGCACTCGGCTCCCACTCTACAAGAGGCTTGCCTCTGCGTAGGAGTCTCTCCCCTGGACATCGATGAGAGAAATGCAGGTAACCCGCCACAAATGACTAGTTGACACCTAGGTGAGGTTGAACCTAAAATGTAGGAACAGTCATCCATGATAATAAGTGTGAAGTTTCATCTCACAACTGAAAGAAATAAGACAAAGGATTAGTATGTAACCCATAGGTTGGGGAGATACACGAAGCAACACTTAGAGCTCTAGATATAATTATCACAACAGAATATTGTGGAAGCGTTTTTTGTAAAAACAAATATTGCCAATAGAAACAGATTATTAATATCAATTCATTGTTAATTCTTTGTAATTTGTCTACTGTAATATGAGAGCATTTGAACAACGACCAAAATGAAACGTCAGATACATGGGCCAATGGGATGCAAGCCATCTGGCCTGAACAACAAAAACAATGTATAGAAGAGTGGTACCAGCAAAGTATACCTGAGCTAATATCAGAGATATTGCTCAACCACAAAAAAATAAAGAAAATAAATCCTTAGCTCAATCTGGGTGTTCCCACTTCAGGAAATCTGTAATCCTGAGTTCTACATGGCTGATTGGTTTGCCAGATGGCATTCATGCAGCCCCTCATAGCTGGATCGATGATGTGATGACTCAGGCGCGCTTGTTTCTACCTGGAACTTACTTCCCAACAGGTCTTCTACCCTGCCCCCGTCGCCCTAGACAAGACATGAGGTTGAGGATCCTTCCAAGACCATTGTGAGGATTTCCCTTTATGCCGCCTTGTTTAAGAAAACAGGAACAGCTGGTGGTGCCATAAAATACTTGCAGCCCTCTTCTTGGGATTTCACTGACCCTCATTAGGTTTCGAAGGGTTCCTGTGTGCCTTGTTCACATCCATAATGGTACGAATTTGATGTTCAACAAATCCCTGAAGTCCTCTATTTTCTCCCCTCATTTACCTGAAGGTCCATAGTTTGTTTTGCCGGTGTCTGTTTTCCAAATCCATTAGGGTCTTTCAAATAGATTCAGTCAGGGCCAATGTGTATCAGGCTGTCACTAGCGCTCTCAAACAGTCATTCACCTTAATCATGTTGTCTGATACTTTGTGGAGAGAGCAGAACATTCCTTCTCGAAGACTGCCTTAGTCTGCCTGAAAGGCATTAGTGGTGGCACTGGATGCCATAATGTCATTGGACAAGAGTCCCATGGTTATCTGGGCTACTAATGATTATTGTTTGGCTTTGGCAGGAGATAGTTGAGTTTATGCTCCCTGGCGCTTGCCAATAACTATTTCCAATTCTTTGGCGAAGCCACAATGGGTCAGGGAAACTGGATTCAGGTTGATTTCACTTTAAGGAAGAAACAGTGCCATGTAGTGGGATGTTAGCACACTTAAGCACTAAAAAACTGCATTATAGAGCATTTGCAGAACAGGCCAGAACCTGGGAAGCTGGCGATTAACTACTCTTAAGGCTAGTATCGTGTGCACAAATGAAGCTGTCAATTGTAACATTTGCCATAGCAACCCTTTGACCACTGAGAGCAATACAATGAAAGGGCGGAGATAGTCGCTGAGGTAGGAGCAGTCTTTGCAGTTCACTACCTTCAGCATGCTCCTATTTTTGCTCCTGTTTCCTGAGACTTGCAGTTTCGCAGTCTGTCTAACAGCTCTGTTGTCTTTCTTGTGGGAGGACCCATAAGAACATCCACTCGGCCGCAGAGCAGCCGCGGAGCTAGTCGCTGAGGTTGGAACAGTCTTAGCAGTCCACTACCTTCAGCGTGCTCCTATTTTTGCTTTTTCCTGAGACTTGCAGTTTTGCAATCTGTCTACCAGCTCTACTGTCTTTCTTGTGGGAGGACCCATAAGAACATCCATTCGGCCGCAGAGCGGCCGCTTAGGTAGGAGCAGTCTTTGCAGTCCACTACCTTCAGCGTGCTCCTATTTTTGCTCCTGTTTCGTAAGACTGCAGTTTCGCAGTCTGTCTACCAGCTCTACTGTCTTTCTTGTGGGAGGACCCATAAGAACATCCACTCAGCCGCAGACAGGACTGCAGGACACCAGGAAATGCCCTCGCCCACCTACAGCTCCCCAGCGAAATCACTAACCGAGGGTGATGGTGAGAAAGGGTGTCTCCGGAGCTCTAAGGTCCCTCCTTCAAGGAAAGACTCTCCTGCGGCCCATTCAACAAGCAGAGGCCGCCTGCTATCAGTGCCGCCAAATTCCCTAGAACTGCTATCTCCCCAAAGCAATGAAGAACTGGCTTTCCCACAGTTAAGTCTTCCAACATATGTCCAAGATGCCAGCCCTGTGCAAATCAAGGGGAGCACAGACTTAAAGACTAGCCAGCCAGACCCGAACTGCTGAATGGCACAGTTACACAATGCAGAAGGACGACCTGCCTCAGATGACCGGCCTCGCGCCCGGGCCATTGGCGTAGTCCCTACACCAGCAGCCAGGCTGCACGGACGGGCATTAGCCTGAGGCAGGAAGACTTGGAAAGCCCAAAGCGGGAGCAGCACCTTTCACCTGAACATTCGCTGACCAGCAACACTCGCTCCCCACTACAAGCTATTCCCCCACTCACTAGCTCTTCACCCTCCGGGATTTGGGAGTGTGGCCGCGTGTCCATCCACGCCGAAACACAGGCAACAAATGCTGGCCTCAGGCGAAGCCCCCTGTGGGAGGGAGGGGCTGGAGCGGAGGGCTTCTCTGGTCGGGCTCTGAGGAATGGCTGCATCCACGAAGCAACTCTGAACATTGAACATGATTCACTGGAGTCAAAGGGCAGAACGGCTTCAGGCACGGCAAAAGAAAAACATCATGCAGCCGATGTCTCTACAGAAAAGTCATCCTTGCTTGCAAAACCAATATGCAAGCAGGCTGCCTCAACTAGTAAAGCCAACAAGACATTATCAAGCGAGAATCCTCTACAACACCTAACACAATCCCAACCCCTTTTGCCGAAAAAGAAATAAATACAGAAAATGACTTTAAAAAAAACATTTTTGAAAACGGCCCAATGCAATTCTTTGAAAGACCGTTTTAAGAAATACGGGAAAAGTAAACATGATCATTTAGATGAACTCTTGGATGCGGAGATCTTAGATGCCATCCAGGACCCTTTGCCGGCCATAAAGATCCAGAAAACAGGCAGAACTACAGAGGTAATTTTGCCACAAACTACTCCTGCTACAAGTAATACACCTAAAACAGCTATGACACAAGGCGGCCCAGAGAAAAATCTGGAGACCGTATGTGAGGAAAGTAATACGCAGAACCCGGGCGCAGAGGAGTGTCCACATAGTGCAGAAAGGCCCTCAAATGGGCCGCTTTTAGCAGCAAACTCTGAGACTACTCTGCGCGCACTAGATCAATCCATCCCAGAGACGGCAACGTTGCAACATTTTTCGTTCAACAAGGGAGATGCAGCATCAATGGCTCCACCTGAAGGATCACAATACTCAACCCCGGCCAGAGAAGACTCAAAAGTAAAGGAAGGGGAACTACATTGATATGGCAGTGGTAAGAGGCCCCAAGCTCAATGTTGGAGAGAGACCTCTTCCTGAATCCACTATCACCGCGGCATAGCAGCAGAAACTGCTCAAAACATCAGTCACCGGTACGGGTGATGAGCCACGACTCACTCTTTAATACACCATAGAGGTGCCAGAGCCAAAGTCTTTACCTTCCATCAATCCAAAAGGAAACGCTGTCTAAAAGACCTGACCTGACAACGATCATGTCAGAAATTACCATCGTGCTAATCCCTTTTTGCAAATTGTACGAGGCAATAAATGATAACTTGAAGGATCATTCCACAATATATGCGATGATGCACACCAAACTGATATACCTAGAAGGGTATATCTTAGCAATGGAACAAAATACAATCACCCTCAACAAAAAAATAAACACTCAAACAAATAGAGACTCTGCTCCCGACTGGCAAATACATAAACAACATCCCAGTAATACCAACGCGATCCCAAAGGTGGTAACTCAGATCACCAAGAGCACCCAAACTGAGCAGAAAAACACTAACATCGTAGCAAGGACGGACTCAATCCGGAAAACTTTAACATATTCAACTTCTAACAAGGCAACATCCCAGGAGGAAGCTCTATTCTACCTGGAGTCTTCTTCTTTCAAGACAAATCACAGAGGAAACTCCCTGTGAAGGTGACATGCAAGAAAGGAGAATTGAAGCAGCCGCAAAAGGAAGAAGCATCATGCATTATCACAGGCTCGTTCCTAAAGAAATCAGCAGTCAAGGAAAAAGCGAATTTGAAATACCAAGCCGTACTACAATTACATGACCATATATGTGAAAAAAAGAGACCAGCGAATGTAAACAGTACTACAACAATTTCAGCACTATTAAAGGAAAACCCCAAAAGAAAGATAATGCAGTCAAAGTCGGAAGACAAAGACAGGGCAGTTAGTGAAAAAAATAAGCGACGATCTGCCTCAAAATCCCCAATCACGACAGCCAACTTCCTGGCAGACAAATCATCCATGAATATCTTGCAACATCTACAATCCGACCTAGAAGATGAGCCAGAAAGACAACGTAATAAAAAAGTGCTCAACATACAAACACAAACTCCCCGAGATAAAAATAAAAAATCACAAAGCTCATAGAGAAAGACAAAGGCGTTTCCTGATCCATCTAATTGTCCAAGAAAACATTGTGAGAAGCGGAACTACAGAGACTACCCTTCCTCGATGGCAAAACCCCCCAGATCATCTGATCGGAGGGAACAAGCCGACAGAAAGCATGAAAGTTTATCCTACAAAACAACTGAATATCTCCCCAAACCAGATCCCTTACGTACCCACAAGCCCAGACAGAATGAGGGCCGGTACCATTCATCAGATCCTGCAACATGCACACCAAAGGATTGTGGTGCGTAATCCAGATTCGGAAGGAGAAGACACCTCACTCATACGATAACACTCAAATTAGAACAATCCACCCGGAAGCATGAGGACATTATACTCAATAGAAGAACATTAAGGAAAATGTTCAGCAAAGTTTCTGCCCTGAAAAGTTTGAAACCAAAAGACTATACTCGAGTGGAACCATACAATAGATGGGCTATTGCGAAGGCTTACATTCACATATGAACAGCAGCCCTACCTACACCAAGAAATAGCAATCCACGACCTGCGGCAAAGGACCTTACACATCTGTTACATCAAAACCTACCAACCTATCTGCCACCACACTGAATATGGGTTCATGGAATACGCGGGGGCACTAGCATTTGAAGATAAGGGGTGGTGTCAATTTAAGCAACTTTGACATTCTAGCCTTACAAGAAACGTGGTTAACAGATAAACCACATATAGATGACTTTGGTCTAGAAATCTCACCGACAAAAAAAAAAAGCAGATTAGGACGCCCATCGGCAGGGCTACTATTGCCCGTTCGTTCAGGCAGTGGAATCAGCATCCAAGAGACCTTGACCTTCTCTTTAAATCACTTGGCAGTGCTGACCACTTGGAATGTCCTTGATCTCAACACCAACCTCACTCAGGCGATTCCAGTAGCAATTTTCATTGTTTACTGGAATCCTCAAACAATCTCGGACACAACGTTTTTAAAGACCATTGATAATGAACTTGATGATATCTATGCAGAAAAGGAAGTGCCACACATCATAATCTGTGGGGACCTAAGTGCCAGGTGAAAAAAGATCGCCAGCCGGTAAGAAGCAAGCAAAAACGCCAGCTGAAAAAAGAGGCGCTCACTGGTATGAGCTGATGGAGTCACGTGGCTGTTACAACATCGCCCAAGCTTTCCCCAACCCAGATCGTCATCCAACGTGGGAAAGAGATAACTAGCACAACACTTGATTACATCTTTGCATCAGATAGCATGATGAAGCTGGCCATTTCCTTTGAAGTTATAAGAACTGCTGCAAGTGACCACAATTTGCTGAAAACGACTTGGGCTACTCCAAAACGCCCGACTCCATCCCTCCCACTACCGACCAAATGCAACAGCCAAGGCAATTGCCTTAAGCTCACTGCCAGCAGAATCAAAGCTTTAACACTTAACTACCAAAGACCACTGGATAGCAACAAATCAAATGTCCCAGACGAACCAGATGACCAACCTCTCCTGATCCCCAACAAGGTAGTGTAAAAAAAAAACTCCCTCCCGTGGACCCCAACATTCAAAAATATGAGAAGCAGTTGGTGATAAAACGCGCCCACTTAAGACGCCTAAATCGCAAAGCAGCCAACACTAAATTGCCTCTGGACAAAACTGAGCTCAGAAAGGAAACTAAGAAATATAAATCATGGTTAAGAAACCTTCGGATCTCGCTCTATCAAAGAAACTCAGAAGCGATGTTAAAAAAAATTGGCTGGAAAGAACGCTAGAGAATTCTGGACACTAATAAAAGCATTGGCGGCGCGCAACGAACCATCACAATTGAACTCTGTGAGCGAAGAAAGAGGGATAGCCTACCTTAGGGCGCTCTTTAGCTCTACATCCACTGACCTGTCCGGCTCTTCCACTGGTTTGGAAGCTCCCTGGGAAGATCTCTCCAACGAAGAAGATATCAAAACAACTTTCCGCAATCTCAAAGCTTTGCGGGCCCCGGGACTGGATGGGGTGACCAATATTGACCTTTAGAACTTTCCTGCAGAGTGGTCAACGCTTATCAGCATGGTACCTCTTCAAAATCAATTCCAAGGTCGTTGACATCGTCGGTGGTGGTTCCAATCTTTAAGAAGGACGACAGGGCAGATCCACAAAACTACTGACCGATCGCCGTCCTTGATACCATCAGGAAACTGTTCGGTATGCTCCTACTCCAGGAATTCCAAGAATGGGGAAAAGACCGCCCCGAGCGTTGACACCTTCCAAGCTGGTTTCTGAAAGAATTGGGGTACAACAGTAAACATCTTGCTGCTCAGTATCCTAAAGAAACAAAAACTCAAGAGGGGCTCTCAAGGGTGTATCTAGCGTTTATAGATATCACCCAGGCATGTGACAAAGTCGACAGACCTCGGCTATGGGCAAAACATCAGGCTGGGAACTGCCCAAAAAAAGATTCTTGAACCAATAAAAGCCCTCCACTTCAGAACATCAATGAGGGTGAAACTTAACATAAATGGAATCTTATCAGATGAAATTCCAACAAGGAGAGGCATAAATCAGGGATGCCCTCTGGCACCGGCACTGTTCATAGCCTTCATAGGAGACTACAAAGACTCAACTTCCTCCGTTAGAACATTTCCACCAAAATTAGGAGGAACCCCGGTCCCCCGAATACTATATGCAGATGACATTACCCTGCTGGACCAAACCTCGATTGGCCTACAACACCAATTATCTAATCTGTCAGATTATATTGGACGCAACAGGTTGGAAATCAATAAAAAGAAAACAAAGATCATGATCATCGAAAGAAAGGCGAAAAAGATCTAACACGATGCATTGGCAACTTGAAAATATCGAAATAGAAACAGTTAATGAATTCAAATACTTGGGGGTAATGCTGGACAACACTCGATTAGAACTGAGCATGCAAAGATTAATCTGGACCAAGTACGTGCACTGACGTAAGTCAATGCCTAGCGTGTAATGCACAACTGAAATCCTTATTTATTTTTGGCTAAAAGTTCTTTATTCTTAACGATATACCACTCATATACCACTCATATCATGCCCCTCTCCTAGAAACCCCCCCTCACACTGAACCAGGAATCAGGCTGGTTTGCAAAGTTAAAATATTTATTTATTTGTGTATTTACAATTTAATCAAACTATGTTTTAATGGGTACACAATAATCACCAATGGGGTGATGTAACACCGGATAATCTCTTTAATCCATCAGGAGTAATAGTGAACAAAACAATTCAGCACAGAAATGATACTTTTGTGTGTGTGTTCAGATCAAATAGCACTGTGGTTAAAGGTTCCCCATACACACCCCTCTACCCCCAACAGGCAATGTAAAGAGATAGGAGGAGAGAATAGGTTTTCAGGAATGTCAAAATTCACACAGAATATCAATCCCACTTTTCGCCGGCAAACACAATAGAAACACAGAATTGCCTATCAAGCTGTCAGAATGGCTTTTAAAGTTATTTTAGAATGGACTCGGCAAAAACACCAAATATGCTCAAAATTGCTGAAATTACTACAAATTCTTATGGGAGCCGCTTTGGATAGTTGCACACAAACAAAAGCAATGATTTAATACCAAGAAACAATTTGAAATCTTTAAAATCAAGTCAAAAGCAATCAAAAGCTGTTTTACACGTGTCAGAATTTCCCTACAATGAAATTTGTGGCAAACATTTCACTGCGCGATAACCGTGATAACGGGAGAACCATATGGATCTGGGATGTGGTTTTAGATGCGATTTAAAGCTGGGGATGATAGCTACAAGCAGAAGTTGCAATTTTGTTTCTAGCACAAAAGGAAATTATGCACATTTTATTGGAGGTTATTTTTTTGAAATAGGCTCAAGAATGAAAAATAGAAATGCGCTTTTAAAATGACAAAAGGATTTCTTACACTATAGGATAACTCTGAATAAAATTAATACCACACAGGAACTCAGCCACTTGATCAGAGTGACTGCCTGCAGAGGACTCGCCTTCTTCAGATGAGAAAAGATCAGCGCAGAGATAGTTTTAGCAATACTATTACAGGGGGAATATAGATTGGTTTGGAGAGAGTTCAGATCATTCAAAAGTACTCCTAACAATACAGGTTCTAAATAAAAAGATAGGATGGGTTTATGATAGGGATTGATTATGGACCGTACATATGCTAGAGGCACAGTTCTATGTATAAATGCTCACTAGATATGTTTTTAAACAGAACCATCAGGATTCTGGTCCGTCAAGATTCTGGTCAGGCAATGGGAACTGGTTCTAGGACAGACAGCTGGGCACATCGGATTGGATCTGCAATCAGCATAGCGCTCTAGTCACAGCACGGCACAGGACTGGACTGGATCTGCAATGCACTCTGGTCACAGCACGTTACAGGACTGGAGTGGTTCAGCCCTTCTTGGTTCTGATGATAATTATTTCAGCAGGCAAGCAGTACAGCGCAGCCCGGCTGTATTTTGATGCTTCCCCTTAGGTTTGTGGAGGTTCTGGTTCTGGAATTTGAGGCCTAGCTGAAAATGGTTCAGCTATGCAATGGGTTTCTGCTTTGCCAAGTTTTTGGAGTTTGGAGTTTTGGAGTCTGGAGCAAGGAAGATGTAGAGTTCAACAGCAGAGTGCTCCGCCAGTATCAGGGTAGTGAGTGAATCTGTCTGTCTTTTTGAGTGGTGAGCTGTCTCTATTTATGCTATGATAAGGGTGTGTGTGGGTTGCTTTATTCTAAGCTCGCCCCTTTGACAGGTGATTGGGTCAGAGTCTACTCTCTGCCTTAATAGGAGGAGAGAAACAGTATGTCATCTTAATGGTGTGATTTTATGAGGCAGAGAATCCACCCATAGCCCCTTGAACACAAAATCTACTTTTGGCACCAGACATATTTACACATGTGCAACCTCTATAAGAATCACATATACAGATTACATATTTTATCTAGCAGCTATCCCTCAAAACCCCATAGCTGTGGGATCTTGTCTCGGCTTTTCAGAGAATTTTGCCCTTTTCATCAGGAACACAATGTCCAATTTTTAAGCACATTTCTACAAGTGTGCGCGTTTAACATGGGCATAAGTGTATAAAGTTTCAGACTTCTAGCGAAAATACATTTCTTTCCAGAACCTGTCACACGATTTTGCCACTTCTTGAAACGTACAGCCAAAATTTAAATTTACAAATCTGTTATTTTTATATTTTGTACAATTTTCACTGGAAAATTATAAGTCTTTTAAGAAAATGTTCTTCGTGAAGGTTCAGCCACAGATGGTTGTTTGTCTCCGCCTCTTTTTGTCTCCCTGCAGTTCAGAAGCAGTCTCCTCCCTGTTTGCTCTTGGCAGAGACCATTTACGATGGTCCTCACACCCCACATTTTCTTAGCAGCAGCTGTTCATTGTTCCCTTTTGCCTCTGTAGACCAAGTTCTTTCCAAACCCTATAATTACCGCTTGGGTGTGATTTTATGGTGGGGAAAGGCCATGCTTCTGTGGAGAACCCTGATATTCCAGTTTGATAGCTTTTAGCCAGGCTTGATTTAATTGTTAATTCTGTTGCATTTTCCCTTAGCTTAAAACAAACTTGTGATTTCAAAATAGCAGCTAGAATTCTGATTCAAGATTTTAAACCATGGGAGCAAAACAATTACAACATAGGTTACTCTCAGTAACAGGCCTCTTAGATTGCAAACATTTGATTTCAGTTTATCCATGTTTAAAGTTTAATCAGGCAGGCTCCTGACAGCTGACATTCCAGCAGCCCTCTGAGATTTTTTTTACATCCGCAGACAGGCCACTTTTGCTGTGGAAATCCCTTCATGCTTTCAGCTTTTCAGGACCTTGCAAGTTCAAAATGATTTCTTATACTAATTTTGGAAGTTTGAGGCTGTTTTGTACTGGCATTCTGCATTTTCAGCACCAAAGAAGAAAAGGGATTTAAAGCAAGATTTTGGGTTTTCATTTAGCAACACTGCTTTTTCCTTCTGTATTCCATTTTCACATGTTGTGGAACCCAGTGACATGTTCCAGGAGTGAGATCTCTGTTCCTCCACTGACAACATGCGTGGCAGATTCGGCAGCCATCTTTTTGTGCACTGCAAAGCATGATTTTCAGAGGATTTGGCACGCACAAGGGTTTTGTAGCCATTTTGATATTTTCTGGCACCATCATAACACTGTGATGCTGCATAGCAGAGTAGAAGTTGGTTGAAACATCCCACAGAGCCCCCCTCACGACTTGAGTTTGACCGCCCGTCAAGTGGAAGTCGGGAGATTGGGATGTTCTTTCTTTCTTTGGTCCAGGTGGAGAAAGTCATCTGATTCTCCCATCAATACTGGATCGACATGCTCTCCGCGCCCGTTCTGGATGGGAGTATGGAGAGATACTCCGGGCTCCTTTGGTCTTTCCTCCCAGTCCCCGAGTGGTCCTCCTTGGTAATTAGAAATTCTTGGTTCCAATGCTATGAAACAGAACAGAGCATGGTTTTGGAAATGTTCCCACTACTACTCATGTAGTGGGGCAGATGCATACATTGAAATACAATTTACAATATTCCCCGCCTGTATTTACTAATGGTTTTAACAGTTGGATTCTTCTAGGTATCCGCAATGTCCCCCTTTGGGTTTCCGGTTGACTCTTCTATATGCTGCAGAGTATGCCTGGGAGGGCAACTCTTCAGTTGGTGTATGTGGAGCCACTTATATTCTCCTTCTGCCAAACTGCCCTTGGGGATGCGGATTTTGTAGGTGACTGGTGAGATTCTGTCTACAATTTCAAAAGGATCCCGCAAAGTTGGGAGGAATTTGCGCCGTTTGGCTTGGTTCCTTTGGAAATTGTACAAGTAGACACGGTCTCCTACTTGGTATTCTTTTCTAGTTGTCTTAAGATCATAGTGGGTCCACATACTGTCTGCAGATCTTTCTAGATTCCGCTGAGCATAGGCAAAAGCATGTTGAAGGTATTTTCTCAGACTATCAACATAATCATGAGTTGTGGAGGCATTTATCAAGGTCTGCTCTTGGGTTCTGTAGAGCAGATGCTGGGGTAGCACCATCCTTCGTCCAGTCATCAGCTCAAATGGAGACATTTTTGTTGCAGAAGAAGGGGTAGATCTGATGGCCATCAGGACAAGGGGTAATCAAATGTCCCAACTTGGCCCAGAATCTGCCACAAACCTTTTTAATATGCTCACAATAGTCTTGTTGTATCTTTCAACTCCACCACTGGAGTCTGACAGTAGGCAATGTGTAGTTTCCTTTTGACCCCACGTATCTCCCACATCTTTGTCATCACTTCACTAGTGAAGTGGCTACCTCGGTCTGACTCAATCCTTTGGGGTAGTCCAAAACACAAGAAGATGTGGTTGATCATCAGGGCAGCTTCTGTTTCTGACTTGCAATTTGGGACATGGAGATTTCCACCCATTTAGGGAACAAGCATGTTATGGTCAACATGTACTTGTTCCCCCTAGAGGAGTGAATCACGGGCCCGATAAAATTGACTTGTAAATCTGACCAAGGCAGTGTCATCCCCCTCTTTTGGAGGGGAGCACGGTGTGTGAGTGATGTTGGCTGAAATTGTGCACACACAAAACAACCCTTCAAGTATTGGTCGAGGTCCTGCCCCATGTGCGGTCAATATGCAACCTCTCACAAGATTTCTAGTGTCGTATGAAACCCCCGATGACCGGCTGTGGCTGCATCATGGGCGTGACTTAGCATCAGGCTTCGGAATGAGGTAGGGACCACCCACTGGTCATGGCCAGCTATGGATCTCCTTACCAGCAAACCGTCTTAGATTCAGAACATTTTTGGACATTTCATCAACACTCTGAGGTCCGCTTTCCCAATGTAATCGGTATACGTCAGGGGAAAGTTCTCAGGGTCCTCAATGTGTTGATAAAACTTAAAAATTATTGGATCCCCTTTTTGAGCCATAATCAAATCAGCATCTGGGGTCTCCTTACTCCATTGTGCAGTTGAGAGTTCATTGTGAGCATTTGTCTGGAACCTAGTGATAGCAGTGACCTGGATTTCCCCCAACAGAGACTCAAGTAGATCCCTGTGGATGGTTCCGGTTTTGGCCAGCTGATCAGCTAGGTCATTTCCAGTTTTGTCTGGTCCCTCTACTTTAGAATGACCCTTGATCTTTTTCAAATAGATGGTCATCCCTTTTGAGGTGACCAGATCATCAATATTTTGTATGAATTTTCCATGTTTTAAAGGTTTATTATTAGCACATAGCATGCCTCTGGTTTTCCAGTTAACCAGGTGCTCCACGAACCCGTTCCGTACATAATCCGAATCAGTGATTATGACAAGTTCGTGGAGTTGTTGTTGGACAGCAGTGAGGATGGCTTGATGCACAACCATCAGCTCTGCCACTTGACATCGGGGACCGATTTTGTACCCAGCGGAGGGTTCTGGGGCATCATTCACCCATGCATTCCCTACGCCGGCCACAAGTTCCTTTTCCCTGTTGTTGTCAACATTGTAGGAGCACCCATCCACATAGACAGTGGGCATTCCCTCACACTGGTCTTCTTCATAGACTTTATGTGGGGATTTAAGGTATTCCTCCATGTTGTCCTTGATTTTAAGACATTCGTCCTCGAGACAGATTTCTCTGGCACAATCATGCAAGTCAGACGGACCTTGCGCAAGGGGACTCTTCTTGTTTTGGCCATATCTGACCTCCACATGAAAGCCTTGCATTGACAAAATCCAGGAAGTAATTCCGGAATTACTCACATTTCCGGCCTGGATTCTGTCATTCTGAAGATATTGCAAAGGTTGTTGTGGAGTCTCCACTATGATTTGTTCCCCCTGGATTAACAGACTGTAATTCTTCAATTCCCACACCGTTGCCAGGAGTGCCTTCTCACAATCATTGACTGTTTCCTCCACTAAGGGTAAAGTTTTACTCGCATAGGAGATTACTTTATTGACCTTGTCATGCTTTTGATATAATACTGCAGTCAAGCATGCATTTGAGAACCCTGTCTCGAAGAAGAACTCCTTGTTTTTGACAGGGTAAACTAGGCAAGGCGCTTGTGAGAGGCTTCTTTTGAGTTGTCTTACTGCCTCGGCTTGTTCTGGAACCCACTCCCACTTGACCCCCCCTTCAAAAGATGGATTAGGGGTCTTGTGATCTCTGCGTAGTCCTCAATGAACTTTCTGCTGTAAATAGTTAGTCCAAAGAGGCTCCTTAGTTCCCGCAGAGTTGTGGGGTCTTTTATTTTCTGGAGGGCTTCTACTTTTTTTTCCTGGGGACAGAGACCCTGAGGAGTTATCTAATGCCTCAAGAAATTGACACGGGTTCTGCTGAATAGAGAGTTTTGCTCCGGCATCCCTCAACTGTGTCAGGACATAACAGATCTCCGCTATCTGTTCCTCCACAGTTGATCTTTTGACTAGGACATCATCTACACAGGCCAGCCAGGTTACCCCTTTCACCCAGGTCGGGCATGGCCTTATGTAGAAAGATGTTAAATTCATAGCCAGAGTTGATGTATCCAAAGGGAGTCTGGGTTCAAGTGTACTACTGTCCCCCGAAGGTAAAGGCCCGCTTGTATTGGTCCTCCCTACTGACAGGTACAGTCCATTGGTCAGGTCAATGGCAGTGAATACCTTCGACCACTGGATCCGGGCCAGCCCTTGGGCAATGTAGCAAAGAGGCCATCAGGAAGTGTGGATCCATTTGTTGAGCTCCCTCAGGTCAGCAGAGAGTCTCCACTGGCCGTTTGGTTTCAAAATCCCCAGCACCAGATTATTGAAGGTGCTGTGGACTGGACAAATTATTCCATGGGACTAAAGGTTCCTAATTATTTCAGTAAGGGACTCCATTGATGCGAGAGGCAAGTGATATTGCTTCACAAACACTGGAGTCATGCCAGGGTCCGTGGGAATTGTTGTTGTGTGGATATCGGTGTGACCACAGTCATATGAGTCCACCGCAAAGAGAAAGAAAACTTTTTTTGAATTTTTGCTTTTGCTCCAGAGTCTCACAGGCATCAGTTAGGTTGACTCTCTCTTCAACCACTTGCCTGAAGCCTGGAAAGACTTCTGGTTTGGCTATCTCAGCGGCCTTCTCCAGCTGGGTGTAGAAGTCCCTGGTCAAAGTGTTGATTTGGACTGATGGCTTCAGCTGGGGAAGTCAGTCCTTGTGGACTCCTGAAGTCACAAGTTACATCTTCCTTACCATAAGGGCAGGAAGAGTATACCAGGAAATTCCCCCCATGCCGGGTGAAGATCCTGTCTGGTGTTGTGTCATTGTCACTATCACTGTCAAAACAGTCCTTGGGGATTGGTTCTAACAGTTCATTACCTAAATCTATGGAAAAATGTTGGTCATCAACCGCCATTTCAATAATGGTGCTTGCGCCCAGAGTGATACTCTTTAGGTCACTGTTATCCACCTCTATTGGAATGGTGTTGTGTTCTGTGTTGACTAGTGGTGTTGGGTTTACCCCCAACCCTTGCTGTTGGAAATTAGCATTAAGATGGACATAGGCGTCAGGATTTTTCAGTTTCTGTCCACTTTTAAATGTTACTTCCAGTGAGAATTGTCGGGTCCATTCTGGGATAGTGACTTCCTCTACAATTTGAATTTCAACTGCATATGGCAGCAGTTGAGCTGACCGAAATGCTTTCTCTGGGTCATCAAAGTCCATGGGATTACCCACAAATCGGGACCAGGCTTTGAAGTTTATTAGGTCCAAACTAATGGCAAAGCGATTGAGAATGTCACTGCCTAAATAAAATGCAGCAGGGACATCTCGCGCGACCCAACAATTATGGACTATGCTCTTGTTGCCTATGGAAATTTTGAGCATACACCTGCTAGGCCGGAGATGTTTGGAATTGGGTGTTTGCAGGTCCATTTCCATTTGTCTAACAGTTTAAATGTGGGAATGGCTAGATCTTTTGGGAGTTTGCGGGAAATGGCCTCGCTGATGACGCTCTTACCGTTGTTCACAGCTACTCGGGCGAGAACAGAGTCTTTCCCCTCATTTAATTGAATAGGGATGAACAGCTGCTCTCCAATTTTTTGAATATCAGCCAAGCTTTGAGCTGATTTCTTATCCTTTTGAACTATAGGAATGGGATTTTCTGATTGTGAATTTGTATAGAATTTCAGAGCATTTCCTTCCAGTGTGGAATGCCTCTTAGACTGGAAGGAAGGTTGATTTTCAGAAATAGAGAGGACTCCCCATCACCAGTTTGTTGTCCTACTGCAATTACTGTTACGTCTGGGATTTGATTATTCTGGAAGTGGAACTCAATTTGGTCAGGTTTTTGTTCAACCATGTGGCCAGTGCCATTTAAACTACCATGGTTGACACTCAGTTTTAATTGTATTGGTCGGTTAGTCTGGGTCTAGAGGACCTTATTTTACACAATCTATGAGTGGAGACAATCTATGCAGGATGTCATTCCCTAGTAAACATGGTGTGCCCTCTGGAGTCACAACTATGACCGGGTGCCTCACCTTGTGTCAATTTTGTCTACATCTGCTGTCCCCTTGACAGGAATTTCCTTCCCATCAACGTTCTGAAGTTGTCTAGGAAGAGGGGTGAGAGGAATTTGGTATTTCTCCCCCCTTCCCGAATTCAGTTTATCAAAGGCCCTTTTTCACAGAAGGGTGGCTTGGGATCCAGTGTTCATCAGTGCCAAAATTGTACATTGCCCCTGTATTTGGACTGGGGCATAACAGCTTCCCTCCTTTTCCTCAAGGGCGCAAAGATAATGCACATTTTTGGCCAACTGGTGGGTTAGTTTCCTTGCTTTGGATACTACTAGAGAGGTGATTTGTGCAGTATTCTGTTTGGGATCTTGGGAACCTGTAAGAAAAGCTAGATATGTGGGAAGTTTTGGGCTCCCCTTGTTCTGATTCTGCCCCACCCCCCCTTTTCGGAGGCAGTCACCAGAATGGGTTTGAACAGGGGGATTTTCATGCTGGTCATTCTGGGTACTGATGATGGGCGGTTTTAACTCGGTCCCCACATCTACCCAGTCTGGATTTGGATCTTTTGGGACAGATTTTTCTTTGGGAGGAGTTCCCCCATTCCTGAAAGAGAAGACCTGTTTTCCCAGAATCCTGTGAGGACGCCTCTCCTTAAAACTGGAAGATTTGCACCCCATCCACAAAATGGGTCTTTTTATGCCCTTCATTTCTCCTACCCACCCTCTGCTCCATGGGTTGCAGACTTTCGGGGGCAGGAGATTTTGGTTCCGGTTCCTGGGTTTCCAGGGGCTTTTCACAAGTGGGGAAGTAAGCTTCCTCTAAGGCTTTACACCCCCCTTCCCCTTGTGCCTCCTCCCTGGGAACCTGTGGGTTGTCGGGGTTCTTCCCCCGTCATTGCTCTGGAGCACCAGACCCTGGATTTGAGGAATTCTGAGCCACCATGCTCATCTGAGGGTTCTGTTGAACCCTCAGCATATGACCCAGATCCTGTGCCATGTTCTGGACCTGGCGCTCTAGTTGGGACTTCCGCACTGGTTGGTACGCGGTCCTCAGGTCTACCCTGGATTGATCCCGGGAAGGGTACCTATCCCTTCTCGCATAATACCCCTGGTTAGGAAAGTCTAGGTACCCCTCCACCATTGGCCTTCCCTCTCCCGGATTGGGCTGTCTGGGCTTAGTAAAGTGGGGAAAGAAGGATGGGTTGTTTTGGGGGTTGAAGTTTGGCAGGTCTCAGAAAAAAAATTATTGGTCCGGCATTTGGGGGATTACTGCCCTCCGGGTAAAGTGAGGAGGGAAGTAGTTCCCTGGGTTGGCAGCTGCCTTTTTGGAACCCCCCCCCATCCCCTTGGGCTGGAGGAGTCCACACATAGCCCAGGATGGGTCTATTTCCCTTGTAGCATGGGCTGATGTATTCAGGGGAGTTAGGGGTCCCATTTGTGGGGTTACCTCCCTGGCTCCCGATTTGGGATTGGCCCGAGGGCCTTCTGGGTTGGCGTTGGTCAGATTCTGCGCGGGAAGGTTTTTATGCCCCCCCTTCTCCAGATCTAAAATGGGGGCAACCTTTACCTTCGCCACCTTAGCAGCAGCTGGGGTGTTGGTTGGTTTGGGGCTGTTGGTAGTATTTTTACTTGCCAACGGCTTACGTACTTCATAGATGCGCGTTGCTTGTTCAATGACCCAGTCTAGTGATCTTTTCTCATGAAAGTCCCTCACTAGCTGGGTCATAATGTATTTCGGGAGAGCATGAAAGAAGCTGTTCACAAATTCCTTACTGTCCGTGCGCACCCTTCAAGTGGTCTGCACAAAGGCGTGTAATTTGTAGGCTGCCTTGCGAGCCTCTTGAAGGTTCCTATGAATGGAAAAATGTTTCAGTATGGCTGCCATATAGGTGGACCATTTGGAATGGTTCTGATCCTCCAGCCCCGCAAAGAAGCTGGAGTAGTCAGGAGAAAACTTCCACTTTACATACTGAATACAGCTTTGGCTGTCCTTCAGATGGAAAGTGTCCATCATCTGCTGAAAAAATTCAAGATGCACCCAAACCAAATATTTGGCATTTTTGTGGTAGGGTGTGATGACGCTCCTAATAGCTTCTATTTGCTTCAGGGGATCCTTAAGTAAAGCCCTCTTAACTTTGTTAGCCTTTTTAGTTGTTTTCACCCTGGTCCACTCATCCTCTGACTCAGAGGCACTGCTACCTAGACTCTCCGGATTCTGTGAGCTTGGTGAAGGCTGGCAGAATGTGGGGGCCTAGTCTCTAGGGACCTGTGGCGATCAGAAGAGTCTTCTGACTCTTCCTCGCACCCAGGGTTAGTTGAGTACCACCCCCTCCCACTGTACTAGCTGGGAAGAGGTTTTTAATATGCTCTTAGTGGGCCTAGTCTCATGGAATTCCACACCAAATTTCACTGACTGATCGCTTGGTAAGTTATATTTCTGAGTTTCCATTTCTCTGATTCTCCCCTCACTAGAGTCTCCCTGATCAGAGAAGATGGCCCTAGCACTTGGGAACCTGTACAGAGATGCCCGCCCATTCATTCCTGGGAGGCGCTGACCTATTAGCCCCATATTTCCCATTGGGTTGAAGTCTACCATCCCCGTGGCCCTTGGCTCATGTGAGCCAGTGGACATGGGGGTGGCAGAGTCCATGGAATTGAAGGGATTAAAGTCTCTGGCGAGAACAGGGTTCCTGAGGTTATGCTCAGGGGTTTCCCTCTCCCATCTGACCTCCTTTCTCTCAGCCCCTAGTCCCTGATGGCATGCAAGAATCTGACCCTTTTGTTCTTCAATTAAGGCCTTACTGGTCATTATTAGTTGTTCCTGCATGGCTATCTGTCTATGGAGCCTGTCATTTTTTTTTCACAGAGAGCCTCGTTTTCTCTCTGTGCTTCCTGTCTGCTTTGGGAGTATTTGGCCAATTTTTGCTGCAGGAGACTCACCTCCTGAGTCTGATATTTACTGGCCTGATCATTCTTTGTCAGAGCATCTTCCACCCTCCTGGTGTGCTCTAACAGTTTTCATAGTCCATTTTGAGTTCACTCAATCACTGAAGGGCCAAGTGATTTTCTTCCACCTTGGTTTTTAAATGGCTGACTTCCTGGCATAAGGCGTCCATTTCCTGAATTAGAGTACCCCTCTGTGCAGCCAGATCATCCCTTTGTTTTCTAATGGCAGATAATTTCTGGCGTTCTTCATCAAAGTCTGTTTGAGTTGGAGATCCTTCACTATTAATTTATTATTTTCCTCCTTCATTTCATCAATCTCATTTTCTAGGGCAACTATCTGCCCTGCGCAGGCTCTATTATAATCTCTATTATAATTTACTTGCTGTTCCAGCTTTTGTTGGCTCTGTGGTAGCGAATCCAACCTTTCTTGACACTCTTTTTGAAGTGTCAGTAATTTGGTATCTTGCCCTACCTTCTCTTGCTGCAGGGGATCCAGATCTTCCTTTACTTTTGTCAGGTACTGTCTGGTTTCTCTCTCTATATCTTGACTATTTTGTAGCCTTTGCTCTGCAGAGTCCAGATCAGTTTGGGTTTTCTCTAGGGATTGTATTTGCCTCTTTGCCAGATCTAGGTTTTCAGCATATTTTTCCTGTATTACTCCAATGTGGAGGTGTAGGTGAGCTGCTATTCTGGCAATTTTACATTGCTCTTCTTTTAATTTTGGGGCCATATACAATTCACTAAGTGCCTGGTGTAATGGACCCTGGTCCTGCCATGTATCTAATTCTATGGCAATGATTTGTTGTTTGATTTCCTGCTGCCAAACATTCTCATCCTGCTCTACCCATTCACCCCAACAAACAATTTGTGCAGTGGGTGTTCTTTTGCCATATTGATTTCCACTAAGGTCGCCATTCCGGAAATATTAATTTCCTTCTGATTAATGTCAAGGTTATTTTATTTTTGCAAAACAGGCCCAACTTCTTTGAGTATTTCTATTGAAGGGTGTTTTCACAGTGTAGCACAGTGTGGTAGCCCAACAAGGTTTATGTACCCCGTCAATTAGCACGCTGTGTTAGACTGTCACAAGTGGTATGTCTAATTCAGGATCTCGTGACAAGCCCCATGCTTAGCGTGTAATGCACAACTGAAAAATTTATTTTTGTCTAAATGTTCTTTATTCTGAACGATATACCACTCATATCACGCCCCTCTCCTGGAACCCCTCCCCCCGGTCACACTGAACCAGGAATCAGGCTGGTTTGCAAAGTTAACTTATTTATTTATGTATTTACAATTGAATCACACTATGTTTTAATGGGTACACAATAATCACCAATGGGGTGATGTAACACAGAATAATCTCTTTAATACAACAGGAATAATAGTGATTAAAACAATTCAGCACAGAAATTATACTTTTGTGTGTGTGTTCAGATCAAATAGCACTGTGGTTAAAGGTTCTCCGTGCACACCCATCAACCCCCAACAGGCAATGTAAAGAGATAGGAGGAGAGAACAGGTTTTCAGGAATGTCAAAATACACATGGAATATCAATCCCACGTTCCCCCAGCAGACGCAATAGAAAAACGGAATTGACTATCAAGCTGTCAGAATGGCTTTTAAAGTTATCTTAGAATGGACTGGGCAAAAACACCAAATATGCTCAAAATTGCTGAAATTACTATCAATTCTTATGGGAGCCACTTTGGATAGTTGCACACAAACACAAGCAATTATTTAATACCAAGAAACAATTTGAAATCTTAAAAATCAAGTCGGAAGCAATCAAAAGCTGTATTACACATGTCAGAATTTACCTAAACTGAAATTCGCGGCAAACTTTTCACTGTGCGATAATAGCGATAATGGGAGAACCATATGGATCTGGGATGCAGTTGTAGATGTGATTTAAAGCTGGGGATGATAGCTACAAGCAGAAGTTGACATTTTGTTTCTAGCACAAAAACGGAGGAAATTATGGACATTTTATTGGAGGTTGTTTTTTTTAAATAGGCGCAAGAATGGAAAACAGAAATGCGCTTTTAAAATGACAAAAGGATTTCTTACACTATAGGATAACTATGAAGAAAAAATGAATACCACAAAGGAACACAGCCACTTGATGAGAGTGACTGCCTGCAGAGGACTCGCCTTCTTCAGATGAGAAAAGATCAGCGCAGAGATAGTTTTAACAATACTAGTACAGGAGGAAGATAGAATGTTTTGGAGAGAGTTCAGAACATTCAAAAGTTCTCCTAAGAATGCAGGTTCTGAGTACAAGATAGGATGGGTTTAAGATAGGGATTGACGATGGACAGTACATATGCTAGTGACACAGTTCTATCTATAGATACTCACTAGATTCTGGTCCATCAAGATTCTGGTCAGGGAATGGGATCTGGTTCTAGGACTGACAACGGGCACATCAGATTGGATCTGCAATCAGCAAGGCGCTCTGGTTACAGAAAGGCACAGGACTGGATTGGATCAGCCCTTCTTGGTTCTGATGATAATTCTTTCAGCAGCCAAGCAGTATAGCGCGCCCGGCTGTATTTTGATGCTTCCCCTTAGGTTTGTGGGGTTCTGGTTCTGGAATTTGAGGCCTAGCTGAAAATGGTTCAGCTATGCAATGGGTTTCGGCTTTGCCAAGTTTCTGGAGTCTGGAGCAAGGAAGATGTAGAGTTCAGCCGCAGAGTGCTTGGCCAGTATCAGGATAGTGAGTGAATCTGTCTGTCTTTTTGAGTGGTGAGCTGTCTCTATTTATGCTATGAGAAGGGGGTGTGTGGGCTGGTTTATCCAAAGCTCGCCCCTTTGACAGGCGATTGGGTCAGAGTCTCTTCGATGCCTTGGTAGGAGGAGAGAAACAGTGTGTCATCTTTATGGTCTGATTTTATGAGGCAGAGAATCCACCCCATCCCCTTCAACACAAAATCTACTTTTGGCACCAGACATATTTACACATGTGCAACCTCTATAGGAATCACATATACAGATTACATATTTTATCTAGCAGCTATCCCTCAAAACCCTGTAGCTGTGGGATCTTGTCTCGGCTTTCCCCAGAATTTAGCCATTTTCATCAGGAACACAATGTCCAAATTTCTACAAGGGTGTGCGTTTAAGATGGGCATAAGTGTATAAAGGTCCAGACTTCTAGCGAAAATAAAGTTTGTGTAAAATCACATTTTCTGCCATTTCTTTCCAGAACCTGTCACACGATTTTGCCACCTCTTGAAACGTGCAGCCAAAATTTAGATTCAGAAATCTGTTCTTTTATATTTTGTACAATTTTCACTGGAAATTATAAGTCTTTTAAGAAAATGTTCTTTGTGAAGGTTCAGCCACAGATGGTTGTTTGTCTCCACCTCTTTTTGTCTCCCTGCAGTTCAGAAGCAGTCTTCTCCCTGTTTGCTCTTGGCAGAGACCATTGACGACAGTCCTCACACCCCGCATTTCCTTAGCAGCAGCTGTTCATTGTTCCCTTTTGCCTCTGTAGACCAAGTTCTTTCCAAACCCTATAATTACCGCTTGTGTGTGATTTTATGGTGGGAGAAAGGTTATCCTTCTGTTGAGAAACCTGATATTCCAGTTTGGTAGCTTTTAGCCAGGCTTGATTTAATTGTTAATTCTGTTGCATTTTCCCTTAGCTTAAAATAAACTTGTGATTTCAAAATAGCAGCTAGAATTCTGATTCAAGATTTTAAACCATGGGATTAAAACAATTACAACATAGGTTACTCTCAGTAACAGGCCTCTTAGATTGCAAAAAATTGATTTCAGTTTATCCATGTTTAAAGTTTAATTAGGCAGGCTCCTGACAGCTGACTTTCCAGCAGCCCTCTAATGCACAGAGATTTGTTTTTTTACATCCACAGACATACCATCTTTGCTGTGGAAATCCCTTTATGCTTTCAGCTTTTCAGGACCTGCAGGTTCACAATGATTTCTTAGACTAAGTGAATTGTAGCACACAGCCAGAATTTCAGATGTTTGAGGGTGTTTTGTACCAGCATTCTGCAATATCTGCCCCAAAGAAAAAAGGGATTTAAAGCAAGATTTTGGGTTTTCCATTTAGCAACACTGCTTTTTCCTTCTGTATTCCATGTTCACATGTTGTGGTACCCAGTGACATATTCCAGGAGTGAGATCTCTGTTCCACCACTGAAAACATGCGTGGCAGATTGGGCAGCCATCTTTTTGTGCATTGCAAAGTGCGATTTTCAGAGGTTTTGGCACGCACAAGGGTTTTGCAGCCCTTTTGATGTTTTCTGGCACCATCACAACACCGTGATGCCGCATAGCAGAGCATGAGTGGGTTCAAACATCCCACAGACGACAAAAGCGTGAGTGTAAAACAAGAAATTCAGACGTTTTTCCTTGATGCCTGTAATCAAGTATTACAAAGCAAAAGTTGTCCCCTCTTTGATCTCCGGCTCCGAGGCTATGCCAATGATACCGGAAGCAATCTGACAGAAAATTGAGGGCTTTTTTTGGAGATCTGTGATAACCTTCCCTAAATCAACTTCATTACTGGTGATCAGGAGAGAGCTTTGCCTTATCTCATTAAAGGCAATCGTTGAAAACAGTAGCATGTCATTGTACAGGAAAAACATTCTACCTGACGCACCGCCCCTATACAAATTGATAAATATAGAAACCAAGGATGGAGGCTCCAAAATGATGACAACATGGGCATCCAAAAAAAGGGACCAACTCAATGCAATCTCCTGCACAGAGGATGACTTGATACAAAATCCAGAAATAGATAAAGTTCCCAAATGTGGGAACTCCCATCCTCTGCACTCTATAGGTGGCTCGATGACGAGTCCTGTAATTAGTTTTGTATTAAAGTAGATAATTAGATGATGTTATTTTAAAGTAGAATTTGCCAAAATGAATGATTACTTGGTCACATAGAGAGAAAGAAAATCCAAATACCGGCACAAGTGAAAATCCACCACCACCAGGCGAAGCTCAACTACCTAACACAACTACACCAACAACATCTTCCAATGACCTACCTCAGGAGGCGAAAGACCCGTAGAGGGAAAAAGAAAACCAAGACAGAAAAACAAGTGAAGGATTCCATCATCTTCAACATCTCTTCCAAACAACTTACCAAAGCACAAGAAGATGCACTGAACTTGGGAATTTCTGTCATTCCACCTGCTTATATAACACTTTTCAAAGAAGAGGTCAGCCTCTATAAGTTAATTCGAAAAATGGAACTAAAAGTATTTTTCAACTCAATACCATAGCCCCCCTCCAGACGCAAACAGCATGAGTTCCTAGAAATGAAGAACAAAAGCACATTTCACCCTCAGCTTAACCACGCAGCAATCAACTTATTGAAACATAAAACCACTAAGGATCATAAGCGTCTAAAACATGGTCCCAGTAATAAGTCCAACATAAGGAAACACCAATTGAAATTAATCAAAGAGCTTGCAGAAGATAATACTATCACACCTAAACCAGCGGACAAAGGTGGAGCTTTGGTTATGATAGATACTACAATGTATAATGAAGGATGTATGAAGCTACTAAGAGATGAAAACACATATATGTTGTTGGATAATGACCCTACCATTGCAATCAAAGAGGTGATCAAGAAGACTATCGACAAAGCAGTGGACTATGACTGGATTTCTGACCAGACGGGTGAATTTCTGTTTAAGACATTCCCTGTTATACGCACTACCCAAAATTCACAAAAATATGCAAGATCCACCATTCAGGCCCATCGTAGCAGGCACGGAAAGCATATTTCACCCTTTGGCTATCTATTTGGAGAAGGCAATGCAACCATTAGTACAAAAGACGGAAACTTACTTAAAGGATACTTCACATTTCTTGAACCTGTTAGAGGAAGTGCATTTGAATGAATCTCAGGTCCTTCTGTTTACATTAGACGTCAAGAGTCTTTATACGTCGATTCCTCATGCAGAAGGTATAGCATCATTAGAATGGTTCTTGCTACAAAATGAGGATATACTGATACATAAAGAATTTGCGATCGAATTCATCAACATCATCCTCTACAACTACAACACATTTTACCTCCATATCTCAGGCACAACAATGGGCTCCTCGGTAGCATTTGCACACGCAAACATTATTATGTACCATTTTGAAAAAAGATATATTTTGAACAAGGAACCCTGGAATAAAAACTTGATCTTTGGGAAACGTTTCATAGATGACATTTTTGGTATCTGGCAAGGATCAGAAGAAGAATTGCAACAGTTTTTCGGTTACTTGAATGGGTGTCATGAGAAAATTCAATTTACATTGGAAATTGGGAATCCGCAGATCCATTTTCTGGATGTTAACATGACCAAATTGGACAATACATTTGCCACCAAAATCTACAGAAAACCGACTGACGCCAATAGCTCTCTACACTTCACAAGTTTCCATCCCTCACATCTAAAACAGAACTTACCCTATAGTCAATGCCTAAGGGCAAAAATAATTACTTCCGATACAACTCAATTGGTACATGAATTTGAGAACATGAGGACAAGATTTAAGACAAGAGGATTTCCGGAGCATACTGTCATTAAAGCTATTGAGCGTACTGCAACCTTGGATAGAAAAGAACTATTGAAGGAAAAGACAAAAAAAAGAAAGTACTAGATTGATACACTCACTCACATTTTCGAGTCAGAGTTTTCAGATCAAAAAAATAATCCAGAAAAATTGGGATATCATAAAATCTGATACTAATCTCAACAAACTCTTCCCAGAACCCCCAATGCTAGCTTTCAAAAGGGGTAAAAACTTCAGAGACTCATTAACTAAAGCTGAAAAACAGAAAAGTCTACAACAAACCTTTTTGGTCAAACCTAAACATAGCACATTTGCCTGTGTCAACTGTCAGCATTGTTCCAACATTTTAAAAGGGGATCACATCCGACATCCCAACAATGGTAAGAAAATTCCACTTAAAGACTTTGCGACCTGTGATAACAAAAATCTCATTTATGCTCTCAAATGCCCATGTGGTAAATACTATGTAGGTAAAACCTCAAGAAAAATTAAGGAACGACTGATTGAACACAAATCGAATATAAGAACTTGCAATCAAAAATCACCAGTATTCAGACATTTCAATGAGAATAGACATAACATCTCGCAGATCAGATGGGTTGTCCTGGAAACCATGAAACATTTACCCAGGGGAGGTGACCATAACAAATGACTTGCACAGAGAGAGTTATATTGGATTCATAAACTTGATGCATTAGCCCCATTGGGTCTCAATGAAGATTTTTACATGGGTCCATTTTTGTAACCAAGAGGGTCTGTAAATAATAAGATCACTTATCACACAGCAGTTTAACTCACCCCTGGTACAGGTTCCCCCTAAAAAGTGTTTTTACCCAGTATGTGAGCTCTTACCGAGACAGTCCCATTAAGATTGATGTAGTTTTATCTATTTTACCTGTTATCATGTGTTTGTACTTTGTTGATCACTGTGATTTTCTACAATGACCATGACTTGACATCTTTACTTAGTCCACTACTATGACTATGATGACGTTCTCTGATATTGATATTGGCACATTGTGCCTACTTACTATTACCATGGTCCTTTTTTACCATTTTCCATCAGATGATTCCATCTGTATCATTAGTGAATATTCTTCAATTTTTAGTCATCTGTATTCATCACTATCTTATTTTTCTTATATTTACATTTTTTATCCTTCTTTTATCTACTTCTGATTTTACACATTTTTTGATCAAACTTCAGTGGTTTTACTCTCCTTACCAGTGAATTGTCTTACCAGCCTTTATTTTTCACCATACTCACTCTACTAGAGTGAGTTATCATTCAGCACTGCCTCAATCTATATAGCACACTTGCCCTGGCTCTATTAGCCATTTTTCACCCGATCGGCATTCGTTTTTCTGTTGTTACCTTAGTGCACATCATGGGTTTCTTTCAGATTTCTCTGGGCATTCCATTGTGAATTGCTCTGTTTTCCGGTCCAATTGCCACTATACACTATGGCCATGAAATTGTTTTCTACAGGGAGGGATCCTCTTACACCTGTCCTCAACTCATCAAAATACATTAGTTGGTAAGTGTCCGCCTATACCAGGTTTTTCACTATTTCTACCACCAATTTGTGTGATGTATATTGATTTAATATTTCCTTCCATGATTAGGACCTCTCTACACATTCAGCTCACACGTACAGAAGGCCTGTGGCCCTCCACTTCTATGACGCACTATAGATGACTCTTGACTGATTGAAATAAGGCCATAGGTAATTTTTCTTTTTTTCTTTTTATGCAGAAACGTCCTTATATTATTGACCAAATTGACAACAAGGGTCAACACAAAATGATTGATGTTGAGATGTTCAGTTCGATATCGATGTTTTCATATCCCCAAATTAGACACTGTTTTTTTTGATGATTTTTGAGGAATTGATTCTGATGTTAATTTGTTGGTTGTTAAACAATCTGTTTGATTTATGTCCACAAATTAAGTGGTTGAATCTTTTGAAAAGACCCATATGATTGTCAATAAAATTACAGATTATATCCTATGTAGTTTCTAAAACATACTTTTTATTGAGTGAATTGGGACTAATATGAATTTTTTTGAATATTATGTTTTCCAGATGTCTTGTAAAGATTATGAAAAATTGACCCTGAAGAAGTGAAGTGTTTTCACGAAACACGTTGGGCTAACAATAAATCATTTGATTTGAATTTATGAATCATTGTCAATGTGTATTGATATATATGTGACCAAGTAATCATTTATTTTGGCAAATTCTACTTTAAAAGAACATTATCTAATTATCTACTTTAATACAAAACTAATTATAGGACTCGTCATTGAGCCGCCTATAGAGTGCAGAGGACTGGAGTTCCCACATTTGGGAACTTTATCTTTTTCTGTATGTCTTTGCAACCCATATGCCAGGGTTGTTTCTATTCTCCTCCGCACCTTAAGAACAACTACTTCCCAAAAACCTACAAATTGTACTCACACAAAAATCAGGTGTGCTGATTGATTCTTCCATATTTTTTGATGCAAAATCCACTCAGAGTAAAAAAACAATAGAGGAGCTTGACTCAATCGCTACCCTCGAAAAGGCTGGGAAGAACAAACTTTTAAGCCATTTGCCGTTGTACTCAATGAAAGTGATCGACACAGCAGCAATGTACAAAAGATTTCCCAACAGACCGCTAAGGCAGGTCTTTCTAAGAGCAAGATTAAACTTTCTTGCAACATATGAAATCCTCCATGTAAGAGGATTCTCGAGCACCAACATCTGCAGGCTATGCAAAAAGGACGAGGAGATTGAATCATTACGTCACCTACTGATGTCCTGTTAGGCGCTATGAAAAACCAGACAGATTTACCTCTCACCAGTCCTAGAAATGTTCTCCCTCCGTGAGGAAGAGGTTTGGTGGCCACATCTGATAAGTGGTCAAAAAACATCATGGTCAATCGCCACCGCTAAAATCCTACAAATCGCTCTATCACAAATTGAAGAACAAAGACAACACGAAACAGACACAACCGAATATCAATTTGAAATGTCGGCTACTGAAAACCGTTTTGTAAAACCAAGCAATTTTAGAAAATACAAAAAAAAAGGCCCCTCTGCCTACATTCCTGTAGACCAGCAGAGATGTCCACACAGCCTCCTATGGGCAAACATGCCCAGAGGCAAACACTGAATAAGTGACATGCTTGTGTGTTCCTCCTTATGTACTGTATCAGCATAGCAGCAGAGAGGCAGAGCATGGGTAAGTGGTGAGAGGAACAGATGAGTATCCCATTACTCAGTTCAACCTCTAAAGGACCATGACATAATATCCACCAGTCTACTGAGTGCATAGCTATCCTTACAAATCCAGCACAAAGTCTGCAGTGGGTGTGTAACCATTTAGTGCCCCCCACCCCCGAAAGCTTGCAGCCGATATGTGAAACATTGCTCACTTTCAGCGACTCCCTCATTAGAAAATTGAGGCACACACAAGGCTCACTTTTGCAAATCAGTAGCAATAGTTGAAATAACAATTGAATTGATCCAAAGAGGGCTCCTGGCCTGCATTCCAACAATAATTGTGCCCTAAAACTTGACATGTGATAGCAGTACTCTTGAGCTTCTATTCAGTCAGATCAAGTGAAATTATGCACATGGCGCTGCCCCACCGGTGGTCAGTAGCATCACAGAAACTCTGCAGTTTGCTTCCGTTTTTTTTTTAGTGGGGGCGATAACCGGAATCCCCAAACCATCCACTGGATAAAAAATACATTGTCTCACCAAGTAATCCTGGGGGGGAACTGGAGAAAACCATTGTGAAGGCACCATCGCTATGGAGCACATTAGGAAGTCACCATCCTGGATGTGACCCTTCTAGAATCCCCTAATGCTGATGATCTTTTATTGTGACGTACAGTAGGAACCCGTTAAATTATGTGGCACTTTCCAGGATAGATAATATCAAAATATTCTAGCATTTCACATTTTAAAACAATAATGCACAAACAGAGTCTACAGACCTGGCAAAGAGTCTTTCCACCATGCAGCTGCACTATTTAACTGTTCAGTCTTTGCATAGATGCCTCAGATCCGTCTATTTCTATTAACATTTTGTGCAGGGATGTCATTTCACCAAAATGCCTGGGAAGTGACATTACACGGCCCTTCACTTCTGGTGGCATCACAGGAAGTGTTGTCATTTGACCCCGCCCCAGGTGACATCACGTGAAGTGATGGCACACAACCTTCAGATGTGTCTAACACCCCTGTTTCCAGGCGCTTTCATTTCAGCCAGATATAAGAACTGAGGTACAGGGGGAGGCGAGATTTATCCACGATGAGACATTTGGGGAAAGTAATTTTCCAGATTCGACGTGGAGCCTATATGTAAAACATACATAATGCAGCACTTGTAACAGGGTAACCAAAATCTCTAATGCAGGCTACACCTAGTGTATGAAACATCTATAGATCAATTGACACATAAGGACTTGTTACCTGTTCCATTGATGTGTTAAACCAGCCAAGAAGCACTCACCTCGGGAGGCGTGTGCTGTTTGTTTACCCAGGAGCAACATTCTGCAAAAGCAAGGCCTGCAAATTAAAATAATTGATCAGGATTAAGTATTAACACAATTCCCTGGTTATAATACCAATGTATCCATGAGTGCTACCACTACATTCAAAGATACCTATTGTGCGGGTGTAAGCTGAGGCCATCTGTCTCTGTGTGCATTTATCTTTAAGTTATGTAACAAGCAACCCCATGTTGTTCCCCACTACCCAGAGCTAAACATAACACCTCCATGTCCTAGGCTTTCATACATGACTCTTCTTCAAACTTTTTTAATGGGGTGAGGTGTGGGGAGGGGTTGGGTTTCACTTCCCTCAATAGTGTGGCTCAATGCATCTACGATTTTCAGAGCTCTAGGTGAGAAGTGCGTTATTCAATGAGCACCCCAGGAACATCCCATGAATGAAGCTTCCAGAAAGCCCTTTCCAAGAAGGAGTATGAGTGGGGAGTGGTGCCTTTTTTCTTAAACACTGCAGCACCAGAGCAGGGTCCTGCTCGAGTTTGCGGCCCCTCTCAATCAATCACATAACACTTGAATGCATTCAAGATAAGCCAAGCCCAATCAGTGGCATAACACAAAATGTGGGGGCCCCCCTTCAAACCATGCTGATGCCCCCCCAAGTTCCTTAACAAAGCACATGACATACCACGCCCTGGGCCGGCCCGGACCACCACGTGTGCACAATGTCCATGGTGATTTTGCCACTTCAGGGGCATGCAATATTCCAAGTGAAGGAAGTAAATATATGTTTTAATCAAAGCTTAAGGGGTCGATACATGGAAATAATGTGCACCGAAAATTCCCGCGCAGAGATGCCAAAACGTGCGAATCGCAGGAAAAGTGTAAAAATCGCAGTGCAAGTGCGAAAATCGCAGGGAAACCAGCGCACAGCGATTCATGGAAGTCCGTGCGCGAGAAAAACATTGGATGTGCGCTAAAAATGTGTGCTGCGCACGCCGGCGCACAGGTCATCCAACAGCGTGCACCACGGCCACTGCGAAATCGCACATAGCGCGGCGCACATCACAAAAGTAGGCGTAACACGGGGCGTAACACTCGGAATGGGGAACAACGCGTGAAAATATGGGCGTCACGGGGGAAGTACAGGAGGCAAGTCCGCGGAACGCCCACACGCTCGCCTACAACCCGTATTCATGGAATCGAACAGGACAAACCAGCGCACGGTCAAAGACGCGCACAGGGCCAAACAAGTACGCCACAAGAAAGCAGGCGGTAGCGTCCCTGCGCCTGAAAAAAATGTACGCCAAAATGTGCGATAACAAAAAGCACCCATATACAGCCATGATGAATGGTCCATACAGTGGCCCTCTAGGACAAATGAGGTGCAATGGGGTACCGACAAACACGGGCACCCTCTGTGTGAAAAATAGCTTGTGCGTGTGTACCTGGGTGCGCGGGAAGTCCCACACGCGATTGGCCTGGGTATGTGTACTTCGGGGTACGCGGGAAGTTCCACACGAGATTGGCCTGGGTACGTGTACTTCAGGATGCACGGGAAGTTCCACACGCGATTGGCCTGGGTACGTGTACTTCGGGGTGCACGGGAAGTCCCACACGCGATTGGCCTGGGTATGTGTACTTCGGGGTACGCGGGAAGTTCCACACGAGATTGGCCTGGGTACGTGTACTTCGGGATGCACGGGAAGTTCCACACGCGATTGGCCTGGGTACGTGTACTTCGGGGTGCACGGGAAGTCCCACACGCGATTAGCCTGGGTACGTGTACTACGGGGTGCGCGGGAAGTTTCACACGTGATTAGCCTGGGTACGTGTGTTTCGGGGTGCACGGGAAGATCCACACGCGATTAGCCTGGGTACGTGTGTTTCGGGGTGCGGGGGAAGTTCCACATGCGATTGGCCTGGGTACGTGTATTTCGGGATGCGCGGGAAGTTCCACACGCGATTGGCCTGGGTACGTGTACTTCAGGGTGCGCGGGAAGTCCCACACGCGATTAGCCTAGGTACGTGTACTACGGGGTGCGCGGGAAGTTCCCCACGCGATTAGCCTGGGTATGTGTGTTTCGGGGTGCGCGGGACGTTCCACACGCGATTGGCCCGGGTACGTGTGTTTCGGGGTGCGCAGGAAGTTCCACACGGGTTTGGCCTGGGTACGTGTACTTCGGGGTGCGCGGGAAGTTCAACACGCGATTGGCCGGGGTCCGTGTACTTCGGGATGCGCGGGAAGTTCCACACGCGATTGGCCTGGGTACGTGTATTCCGAGGTGAGCGGGAAGATTCACACGCGATTTCAGCAGGTTAATGTATTTAGGTGGTGCAGGGGAATGCTACATGTGATTTGGCCGTGTGGGTCCTCCCAGGCGTTCCCTCTACACCCTCCATGGCCCCTGCAGGCAGCCCACACCACAGGGGACTACCCTGCACCCCTGCTCATGTCCCACAGGCAACCCATCCACCATGGCCATGCCCCCCAGCCAACCGACATGTCACCTTGCACTACTGATCACCTACACAGGTCTCCCAGCACCCCCACCCCCCAGCATCCAGGGGCAGCCTCCACCAGGCCCCCACTCATGTCTCCCACCACCCCCACCCCCCAGCAGTGCAGGGGCAGCCTCCACCAGGCCCTCACTCATGTCTCCCTGCACCCCCACCCCCCAGCCACCAGGGGCAGCCTCCACCAGGCCCCCACTCATGTCTCCCACCGCCCCCACCCCCCAGCCACCAGGGGCAGCCTTCACATGGCCCCCACCCATGTCTACCACCACCCCCACCCCCAGCCACCAGGGGCAGCCTCCACCAGCCCCCCACCCATGTCTACCACCACCCACACCCCCCAGCAGTGCAGGGGCAGCCTCCACCAGGCCCCCACTCATGTCTCCCATCACCCCCACCCCCCCAGCCACCAGGGGCAGCCTCCACCAGGCCCCCACTCATGTCTACCACCACCCCCACCCCCCAGCAGTGCAGGGGCAGCCTCCACAAGGCCCCCACCCATGTCTCCCACCACCCCCACCCCCCAGCAGTGCAGGGGCAGCCTCCACCAGGCCCCCACTCATGTCTCCCATCACCCCCACCCCCAGCCACCAGGGGTAGCCTCCACCAGGCCCCCACCCATGTGTACCACCACCCCCACCCCCCAGCAGTGCAGGGGCACCCTCCACCAGGCCCCCACTCATGTCTACCACCACCCCCACCCCCAGCAGTGCTGGGGCAGCCTCCACCAGGCCCCCACTCATGTCTACCACCACCCCCACCCCCCCAGCCACCAGGGGCACCCTCCACCAGGCCCCCACTCATGTCTACCACCACCCCCACCCCCGAGCAGTGCAGGGGCAGCCTCCACCAGGCCCCCACTCATGTCTACCACCACCCCACCCCCCAGCCACCAGGGCCAGCCTCCACCAGGCCCCCACCCATGTCTCCCACCACCCCCACCCCCCAGCAGTGCAGGGGCAGCCTCCACCAGGCCCCCACTCATGTCTCCCATCACCCCCACCCCCCAGCCACCAGGGGCAGCGTCCACCAGGCCCCCACCCATGTCTACCACCACCCCCACCCCCCAGCCACCAGGGGCAGCCTCCACCAGGCCCCCACTCATGTCTCCCACCACCCCCACCCCCCAGCCACCAGGGGCAGCCTCCACAGGCCCCCACCCATGTCTACCACCACCCCCACCGCCCAGCAGTGCAGGGGCAGCCTCCACCAGGCCCCCACCCATGTCTCCCACCACCCCACCCCCCAGCAGTGCAGGGGCTGCCTCCACCAGGCCCCCACCCATGTCTACCACCACCCCCACCCCCCAGCAGTGCAGGGGCAGCCTCCACCAGGCCCCCACCCATGTCTCCCACCACCCCCACCCACCAGCAGTGCAGGGGCAGCCTCCACCAGGCCCCCACTCATGTCTCCCATCACCCCCACCCCCCAGCCACCAGGGGCAGCCTCCACCAGGCCTCCACCTATGTCTACCACCACCCCCACCCCCCAGCCACCAGGGGCAGCCTCCACCAGGCCCCCACTCATGTCTCCCACCACCCCCACCCCCCAGCAGTGCAGGGGCAGCCTCCACCAGGCCCCCAGTCATGTCCCCCTGCACCCCACCCCCCAGCCACCAGGGACAGCCTCCACCAGGCCCCCACTCATGTCTCCCACCCCCCAGCCACCAGGGGCAGCCTCCACCAGGCCCCCACTCATGTCTACCACCACCCCCACCCCCCAGCAGTGCATGGGGCAGCCTCCACCAGGCCCCCACACATGTCTACCACCACCCCCAGCCCCCAGCCACCAGGGGCACCCTCCACCAGGCCCCCACTCATGTCTACCACCACCCCCACCCCCCAGCCACCAGGGGCAGCCACCACCAGGCCCCCACCCATGTCTACCACCACCCCCACCCCCCAGCAGTGCAGGGGCAGCCTCCACCAGGCGCCCACTCATGTCTCCCATCACCCCCACCCCCCAGCCACCAGGGGCAGCCTCTACCAGGCCCCCACCCATGTCTACCACCACCCCCAACCCCCAGCAGTGCAGGGGCAGCCTCCACCAGGCCCCCACCCATGTCCCCCACCACCCCCACCCCCAGCAGTGCAGGGGCAGCCTCCACCAGGCCCCCACTCATGTCTCCCATCACCCCCACCCCCCAGCCACAAGGGGCAGCCTCCACCAGGCCCCCACCCATGTCTACTACCACCCCCACCCCCCAGCAGTGCAGGGGCACCCTCCACCAGGCCCCCACTCATGTCTACCACCACCCCCACCCCCCAGCAGTGCAGGGGCAGCCTCCACCAGGCCCCCACTCATGTCTACCACCAACCTCACCCCCGAGTCACCAGGGGCATCCCTCCACCAGGCCCCCACTCATGTCTACCACCACCCCCACCCCCCAGCAGTGCAGGGGCAGCCTCCACCAGGCCCCCACTCATGTCTACCACCACCCCCACCCCCCAGCCACCAGGGGCAGCCTCCACCAGGCCCCCACCCATGTCTCCCACCACCCCCACCCCCCAGCAGTGCAGGGGCAGCCTCCACCAGGCCCCACTCATGTCTCCCATCACCCCCACCCCCCAGCCACCAGGGGTAGCCTCCACCAGGCCCCCACCCATGTCTACCACCACCCCCACCCCCCAGCAGTGCAGGGCAGCCTCCACCAGGCCCCCACTCATGTCTACCACCACCCCCAACCCCCAGCCACCAGGGGCAGCCTCCACCAGGCCCCCACTCATGTCTACCACCACCCCCACCCCCAGCCACCAGGGGCACCCTCCACCAGGCCCCCACTCATGTCTACCACCACCCCCACCCCCCCAGCAGTGCAGGGGCACCCTCCACCAGGCCCCCACTGATGTCTACCACCACCCCCACCCCCCAGCCACCAGGGGCAGCCTCCACCAGGCCCCCACCCATGTCTACAACCACCCCCACCCCCCAGCAGTGCAGGGCAGCCTCCACCAGGCCCCCACTCATGTCTACCACCACCCCCAACCCCCAGCCACCAGGGGAAGCCTCCACCAGGCCCCCACTCATGTCTACCACCACCCCCACCCCCCAGCCACCAGGGGCACCCTCCACCAGGCCCCCACTCATGTCTACCACCACCCCCACCCCCCCAGCAGTGCAGGGGCACCCTCCACCAGGCCCCCACCCATGTCTACCACCACCCCCAGCCCCCAGCCACCAGGGGCACCCTCCACCAGGCCCCCACTCATGTCTACCACCACCCCCACCCCCCAGCCACCAGGGGCAGCCACCACCAGGCCCCCACCCATGTCTACCACCACCCCCACCCCCCAGCAGTGCAGGGGCAGCCTCCACCAGGCGCCCACTCATGTCTCCCATCACCCCCACCCCCCAGCCACCAGGGGCAGCCTCTACCAGGCCCCCACCCATGTCTACCACCACCCCCAACCCCCAGCAGTGCAGGGGCAGCCTCCACCAGGCCCCCACCCATGTCCCCCACCACCCCCACCCCCAGCAGTGCAGGGGCAGCCTCCACCAGGCCCCCACTCATGTCTCCCATCACCCCCACCCCCCAGCCACAAGGGGCAGCCTCCACCAGGCCCCCACCCATGTCTACTACCACCCCCACCCCCCAGCAGTGCAGGGGCACCCTCCACCAGGCCCCCACTCATGTCTACCACCACCCCCACCCCCCAGCAGTGCAGGGGCAGCCTCCACCAGGCCCCCACTCATGTCTACCACCAACCTCACCCCCGAGTCACCAGGGGCATCCCTCCACCAGGCCCCCACTCATGTCTACCACCACCCCCACCCCCCAGCAGTGCAGGGGCAGCCTCCACCAGGCCCCCACTCATGTCTACCACCACCCCCACCCCCCAGCCACCAGGGGCAGCCTCCACCAGGCCCCCACCCATGTCTCCCACCACCCCCACCCCCCAGCAGTGCAGGGGCAGCCTCCACCAGGCCCCACTCATGTCTCCCATCACCCCCACCCCCCAGCCACCAGGGGTAGCCTCCACCAGGCCCCCACCCATGTCTACCACCACCCCCACCCCCCAGCAGTGCAGGGCAGCCTCCACCAGGCCCCCACTCATGTCTACCACCACCCCCAACCCCCAGCCACCAGGGGCAGCCTCCACCAGGCCCCCACTCATGTCTACCACCACCCCCACCCCCCAGCCACCAGGGGCACCCTCCACCAGGCCCCCACTCATGTCTACCACCACCCCCACCCCCCCAGCAGTGCAGGGGCACCCTCCACCAGGCCCCCACTGATGTCTACCACCACCCCCACCCCCCAGCCACCAGGGGCAGCCTCCACCAGGCCCCCACCCATGTCTACAACCACCCCCACCCCCCAGCAGTGCAGGGCAGCCTCCACCAGGCCCCCACTCATGTCTACCACCACCCCCAACCCCCAGCCACCAGGGGAAGCCTCCACCAGGCCCCCACTCATGTCTACCACCACCCCCACCCCCCAGCCACCAGGGGCACCCTCCACCAGGCCCCCACTCATGTCTACCACCACCCCCACCCCCCCAGAAGTGCAGGGGCACCCTCCACCAGGCCCCCACCCATGTCTCCCACCACCCCCATCCCCCAGCAGTGCAGGGGCAGCCTCCACCAGGCCCCCACCCATGTCTACCACCACCCCACCCCCCAGCAGTGCAGGGGCAGCCTCCACCAGGCCCCCACCCATGCCTCCCACCACCCCCACCCCCAGCAGTGCAGGGGCAGCCTCCACCAGGCCCCCACCCATGTCTACCACCACCCCCACCCCCAGCAGTGCAGGGGCAGCCTCCACAAGGCCCCCACCCATGTCTCCCACCACCCCCACCCCCCAGCAGTGCAGGGGCAGCCTCCACCAGGCCCCCACTCATGTCTCCCATCACCCCCAGCCACCAGCCACTAGGGGCAGCCTCCACCAGGCCCCCACCCATGTCTACCACCACCCCCACCCCCCAGCCACCAGGGGCAGCCTCCACCAGGCCCCCACTCATGTCTCCCACCACCCCCACCCCCCAGCAGTGCAGGGGCAGCCTCCACCAGGCCCCCACTCATGTCTCCCTGCACCCCCACCCCCCAGCCACCAGGGGCAGCCTCCACCAGGCCCCCACTCATGTCTCCCACCACCCCCACCCCCCAGCAGTGCAGGGGCAGCCTCCACCAGGCCCCCACTCATGTCTACCACCAACCCCACCCCCAGCAGTGCAGGGGCAGCCTCCACCAGGCCCCCACTCATGTCTCCCACCACCCCACCCCCCAGTCACCAGGGGCAGCCTCCACCAGGCCCCCACCCATGTCTACCACCACCCCCACCCCCCATCAGTGCAGGGGCAGCCTCCACCAGGCCCCCACTCATGTCTCCCACCACCCCCACCCCCCAGCAGTACAGGGGCAGCCTCCACCAGGCCCCCACTCATGTCTACCACCACCCCCACCCCCCAGCAGTGCAGGGGCAGCCTCCACCAGGCCCCCACTCATGTCTCCCACCACCCCCACCCCCCAGCCACCAGGGGCAGCCTCCACCAGGCCCCACCCATGTCTACCACCACCCCCACCCCCCAGCAGAGCAGGGGCAGCCTCCACCAGGCCCCCACTCATGTCTCCCACCGCCCCCACCCCCCATCAGTGCAGGGGCAGCCTCCACCAGGCCCCCACTCATGTCTCCCTGCACCCCCACCCCCCAGCCACCAGGGGCCGCCTCCACCAGGCCCCCACCCATGTCTCCCACCACCCCCACCCCCCAGCAGTGCAGGGGCAGCCTCCACCAGGCCCCCACTCATGTCTCCCATCAACCCACCCCCCAGCCACCAGGGGCAGCCTCCACCAGGCCCCCACCCATGTCTACCACCACCCCCACCCCCCAGCAGTGCAGGGGCACCCTCCACCAGGCCCCCACTCAAGTCTACCACCACCCCCACCCCCCAGCAGTGCAGGGGCAGCCTCCACCAGGCCCCCACTCATGTCTACCACCACCCTCACCCCCGAGTCACCAGGGGCATCCCTCCACCAGGCCCCCACTCATGTCTACCACCACCCCCACCCCCCAGCAGTGCAGGGGCAGCCTCCACCAGGCCCCCACTCATGTCTACCACCACCCCCACCCCCCAGCCACCAGGGGCAGCCTCCACCAGGCCCCCACCCATGTCTCCCACCACCCCCACCCCCCAGCAGTGCAGGGGCAGCCTCCACCAGGCCCCACTCATGTCTCCCATCACCCCCACCCCCCAGCCACCAGGGGCAGCCTCCACCAGGCCCCCACCCATGTCTACCACCACCCCCACCCCCCAGCAGTGCAGGGGCAGCCTCCACCAGGCCCCCACTCATGTCTACCACCACCCCCAACCCCCAGCCACCAGGGGCAGCCTCCACCAGGCCCCCACTCATGTCTACCACCACCCCCACCCCCCAGCCACCAGGGGTACCCTCCACCAGGCCCCCACTCATGTCTACCACCACCCCACCCCCCAGCCACCAGGGGCAGCCTCCACCAGGTCCCCACCCATGTCTACCACCACCCCCACCCCCCAGCAGTGCAGGGGCAGCCTCCACCAGGCCCCCACCCATGTCTCCCACCACCCCCACCCCCCAGCAGTGCAGGGGCAGCCTCCACCAGGCCCCCACCGATGTCTACCACCACCCCCACCCCCCAGCCACCAGGGGCAGCCTCCACCAGGCCCCCACCCATGTCTACCACCACCCCCACCCCCAGCAGTGCAGGGGCAGCCTCCACCAGGCCCCCACCCATGTCTACCACCACCCCCAACCCCCAGCCACCAGGGGCAGCCTCCACCAGGCCCCCACTCATGTCTACCACCACCCCCACCCCCCAGCCACCAGGGGCACCCTCCACCAGGCCCCCACTGATGTCTACCACCACCCCACCCCCCAGCCACCAGGGGCAGCCTCCACCAGGTCCCCACCCATGTCTACCACCACCCCCACCCCCCAGCAGTGCAGGGGCAGCCTCCACCAGGCCCCCACCCATGTCTCCCACCACCCCCACCCCCCAGCAGTGCAGGGGCAGCCTCCACCAGGCCCCCACCCATGTCTACCACCACCCCCACCCCCCAGCCACCAGGGGCATGCTCCACCCGGCCCCCACCCATGTCTACCACCACCCCCACCCCCAGCAGTGCAGGGGCAGCCTCCACCAGGCCCCCACCCATGTATCCCACCACCCCCACCCCCCAGCAGTGCAGGGGCAGCCTCCACCAGGCCCCGACCCATGTCTACCACCACCCCACCCCCCAGCAGTGCAGGGGCAGCCTCCACCAGGCCCCCACCCATGTCTCCCACCACCCCAACCCCCCAGCAGTGCAGGGGCAGCCTCCACCAGGCCCCCACCCATGTCTACCACCACCCCCACCCCCAGCAGTGCAGGGGCAGCCTCCACCAGGCCCCCACCCATGTCTCCCACCACCCCCACCCCCCAGCAGTGCAGGGGCAGCCTCCACCAGGCCCCCACTCATGTCTCCCATCACCCCAGCCACCAGCCACCAGGGGCAGCCTCCACCAGGCCCCCACCCATGTCTATCACCACCCCCACCCCCCAGCCACCAGGGGCAGCCTCCACCAGGCCCCCACTCATGTCTCCCACCACCCCCACCCCCCAGCAGTGCAGGGGCAGCCTCCACCAGGCCCCCACTCATGTCTCCCTGCACCCCCACCCCCCAGCCACCAGGGGCAGCCTCCACCAGGCCCCCACTCATGTCTCCCACCACCCCCACCCCCCAGCAGTGCAGGGGCAGCCTCCACCAGGCCCCCACTCATGTCTACCACCAACCCCACCCCCAGCAGTGCAGGGGCAGCCTCCACCAGGCCCCCACTCATGTCTCCCACCACCCCCCAGCCACCAGGGGCAGCCTCCACCAGGCCCCCACCCATGTCTACCACCACCCCCACCCCCCAGCAGTGCAGTGGCAGCCTCCACCATGCCCCCACTCATGTCTCCCACCACCCCCACCCCCCAGCAGTGCAGGGGCAGCCTCCACCAGGCCCCCACTCATGTCTACCACCACCCCCACCCCCCAGCAGTGCAGGGGCAGCCTCCACCAGGCCCCCACTCATGTCTCCCACCTCCCCCACCCCCCAGCCACCAGGGGCAGCCTCCACCAGGCCCCCACCCATGTCTACCACCACCCCCACCACCCAGCAGAGCAGGGGCAGCCTCCACCAGGCCCCCACTCATGTCTCCCACCGCCCCCACCCCCCAGCAGTGCAGGGGCAGCCTCCACCAGGCCCCCACTCATGTGACCCTGCACCCCCACCCCCCAGCCACCAGGGGCAGCCTCCACCAGGCCCCCACTCATGTCTCCCACAACCCCCACTCCCCGGCAGTGCAGGGGCAGCCTCCACCAGGCCCCCACTCATGTCTACCACCACCCCCACCCCCCAGCAGTGCAGGGGCAGCCTTCACCAGGCCCCCACTCATGTCTACCACCACCCCCACCCCCCAGCAGTGCAGGGGCAGCCTCCACGAGGCCCCCACTCATGTCTCCCACCACCCCCACCCCCCAGCAGTGCAGGGGCAGCCTCCACCAGGCCCCCACTCATGTCTCCCTGCACCCCCACCCCCCAGCCACCAGGGGCAGCCTCCACCAGGCCCCCACTCATGTCTCCCACCACCCCCACCCCCCAGCAGTGCAGGGGCATCCTCCACCAGGCCCCCACTCATGTCTACCACCACCCCCACCCCCAGCAGTGCAGGGGCAGCCTCCACCAGGCCCCCACTCATGTCTCCCACCACCCCCACCCCCAGCCACCAGGGGCAGCCTCCACCAGGCCCCCACCCATGTCTACCACCACCCCCACCCCCCAGCAGTGCAGGGGCAGCCTCCACCAGGCCCCCACTCATGTCTCCCACCACCCCCACCCCCCAGCAGTGCAGGGGCAGCCTCCACCAGGCCCCCACTCATGTCTACCACCACCCCCACCCCTCAGCAGTGCTGGGGCAGCCTCCACCAGGCCCCCACTCATGTCTCCCACCACCCCCACCCCCCAGCCACCAGGGGCAGCCTCCACCAGGCCCCCACCCATGTCTACCACCACCCCCACACCCAGCAGAGCAGGGGCAGCCTCCACCAGGCTCCCACTCATGTCTCCCACCGCCCCCACCCCCCAGCAGTGCAGGGGCAGCCTCCACCAGGCCCCCACTCATGTGACCCTGCACCCCCACCCCCAGCCACCAGGGGCAGCCTCCACCAGGCCCCCACTCATGTCTCCCACAACCCCCACTCCCCGGCAGTGCAGGGGCAGCCTCCACCAGGCCCCCACTCATGTCTACCACCACCCCCACCCCCCAGCAGTGCAGGGGCAGCCTTCACCAGGCCCCCACTCATGTCTACCACCACCCCCACCCCCCAGCAGTGCAGGGGCAGCCTCCACGAGGCCCCCACTCCCAGCACCCCCACCCCCCAGCCACCAGGGACAGCCTCCACCAGGCCCCCACTCATGTCTACCACCACCCCCACCCCCCAGCAGTGCATGGGCAGCCTCCACCAGGCCCCCACCCATGTCTCCCACCAGCCCCACCCCCCAGCAGTGCAGGGGCAGCCTCCACCAGGCCCCACTCATGTCTCCCATCACTCCCACCCCCCAGCCACCAGGGGCAGCCTCCACCAGGCCCCCACCCATGTCTACCACCACCCCCACCCCCAGCAGTGCAGGGGCAGCCTCCACCAGGCCCCCACTCATGTCTACCACCACCCCCACCCCCTAGCCACCAGGGGCACCCTCCACCAGGCCCCCACTCATGTCTCCCACCACCCCAACCCCCCAGCAGTGCAGGGGCAGCCTCCACCAGGCCCCCACCCATGTCTACCACCACCCCCACCCCCCAGCAGTGCAGGGGCAGCCTCCACCAGGCCCCCACTCATGTCTCCCATCACCCCCAGCCCCAGCCGTGCGATTTGCCTGGGTACGTGTACTTCGGGGTGCGTGGGAAGTTCCACACGCGATTGGCCTGGGTACGTGTACTACGGGGTGCGCGGGAGGTTCCACACATGATTGGCCTGGGTACGTGTACTACGGGGTGCGTGGGAGGTTCCACACGCGATTGGCCTTGATACATGTACTTCGGGTTGCGCGGGAAGTTCCACACGCGATTGGCCTGGGTACGTGTACTACGGGGTGCGCGGGAGGTTCCACACATGATTGGCCTGGGTACGTGTACTACGGGGTGCGTGGGAGGTTCCACACGCGATTGGCCTTGATACATGTACTTCGGGTTGCGCGGGAAGTTCCACACGCGATTGGCCTCGGTACGTGTACTACGGGGTGCGCGGGAGGTTCCACACGCGATTGGCCTGGGTACGTGTACTTCGGGGTGCGTGGGAAGTTCCACACGCGATTGGCCTGGGTACGTGCACTTCGGGGTGCGCAGGAAGTTCCACACGCGATTGGCCTGGGTACGTGTACTACGGGGTGCGCAGGAGGTTCCACACGCGATTGGCCTGGGTACGTGTACTTCAGGGTGCGCGGGAAGTTCCACACGCGATTGGCCTGGGTACATGTACTTCGGGTTGCGCGGGAAGTTCCACACGCGATTGGCCTGGGTACGTGTACTACGGGGTGCTCGGGAGGTTCCACACATGATTGGCCTGGGTACGTGTACTACGGGGTGCGTGGGAGGTTCCACACGCGATTGGCCTTGATACATGTACTTCGGGTTGCGCGGGAAGTTCCACACGCGATTGGCCTGGGTACGTGTACTACGGGGTGCGCGGGAGGTTCCACACGCGATTGGCCTGGGTACGTGTACTTCGGGGTGCGTGGGAAGTTCCACACGCGATTGGCCTGGGTACGTGCACTTCGGGGTGCGCAGGAAGTTCCACACGCGATTGGCCTGGGTACGTGTACTACGGGGAGCGCGGGAGGTTCCACACGCGATTGGCCTGGGTACGTGTACTTCGGGGTGCGCGGGAAGTTCCACACGCGATTGGCCTGGGTACGTGTACTTCGGGGTGCGCGTGAACTTCCACACGCGACTGGGCCTGTGAGAGTGGGGTACGTGTATTCCTGGGGTGGGCGGGAAGATTCACACGTTCGCCTACGACGTGCCGGAAAAAAAATGGTCCAATCCTGAAACACGTACGCCAGCATGAAGCAGGCGTACGTCGACCCGCGCAGCATAAAAGGGCTCGCAAACAACAAACAAGCTCATACGCCAGGATGAATATACCGTTCCTAGCAGCACTGGCCGTGGGTTACCAAAGGAGGAGGAGGAGGATAGTGAGGGCCAGAATTTTCACTCCCAGAACCAGCCTTTTTGGGATCCCTGATGACCAGGTGTATGGGAGGTACAGGTTTCCACCACACATAATACTGGACCTGGTCAGTGAGTGCGAGGATGACCTCACATCACCCACCCTGTGCTCCCAAGCACTCAGCCCCCTGGAAAAGGTCCTCAATGTACTGCACTTCTTGGCCACAGGATCATTTCAGCGGAAAAGTGCCATAGTGTGTGGGGTGTCACAGGCCACGCAGTCACGCTGCCTACACCAGGTCTTGAACATCATCACTGCACGCCCATCAGTCCGTAGGCACATATACCTGCCCAGGACACCTGCAGAAAGGCAGGCTGCCACCCTCGATTTCTACGGTGTGGCACAATTCCCAAAAGTGCTAGGTGCCATTGACTGCACCCATGTGGCACTACGTCCCCCCAGGGCATCTGAGCACATCTATAGTAACCGCAAGCACTGGCATTCCATCAACGTGCAGGTAGTATGTAATGCTAAGGAAATCATCACCCCAGTATATGCCAACTATCCAGGGTCCACCCACGACAGCTTCATTTACCAAATGTCTACCCTAAGCCGGGACCTAGAAGCTGGGCGGCATGGCGATACATGGCTGCTTGGTGAGTATGAATGCCACTGCACATGCATGCATGTCAGATGCAGAGTTATGTCACTACCCCACTAATGATACCCATCACCTCCTCACCAGGGGACAGTGCCTACCCTCTGAGCACCCACATGATGACGCCAATTCGGAACCCCATCACGCCTCCAGAGGTAAGATACAACACAGCCCATATTGCAACCTGGGGCATAGTGGAGTGCACATTCGGAGTGCTCAAGTCACGCTTTCGCTCCCTTGACCGTTCTGGCGGGCAGCTGTTATATGCGCCCCCAGTAGTGTGCAGGATCATAGTGGCAGCATGTGTCCTGCACAATGTTGCAACACGCCAGTGCCTGGCTGTGGACATGGTGGTGCCCCCACATCTCCAACCACATGCACCCCCACTGCGCATGGGAGGGGAGAGGGCACGGGGTGAGGCAGACGGTACGCAGCTGGTGGCTAATTACTTCACATAGAAATCACAACCCAGTGGAGTGCACACAGCCCTGGCACATACCATCTGATAAGCAATGATGACTTGACCTGACAATTAAGACGAACAAAGGGACAGTCAACTGTCAGAACCATAGCAGCCTGAGATTGTTCATGTGGAAGTGTCACAATGTGTGCATCCCTACCTCCACAAACACCAATGCAGTGTCATCAAAAGACACTTCCATGCTGCAGAAATGAATACCCACTCGCAAAATACTACATGAAAACAGTGCCATGTCACCCAACCACTCCCCGGCACGGCCACACAACACACCATGGCATGTCATGCAATGTGAGAGGAAAGAAATTAATCCCCACAACATGCCCCAAGTGTCACCAGATACAGTGTCCTAATGGAAACATGTCCACACATGAAATGCTCACAGTAATGCAGGACCTACAACACACATTACCAAATACTTACCAAGAATACCAATCATCTACACAACCTCCAACCTACCTTAAACATGACATTACAGACAAATTTGGTAGCCTCACTACCTGATGATGCCAGCCCTCCGAACACTTCCAAGTATACAGTGTTAGCGCCACGCAAGAGTGTAGGTGCACTGCTTACAACATGGACTCCAGTTCCAAGGTGGACCGCATTGTGAAGACATGAGGACTGGACCTGCAAATTAGGAGGATGAGATGAATGCAGAGGTGTTAGGGAGAATTCTCTGTTTAGGCTGAATTTCCTAACCTAGTGAGTCCCCCAGCAGCTTTGCTGGATTTCTGGAGTTTGTTTTTTTCCATCCTGCCAAGAGTAAGACTCTTTTTCTCTCACTCTTGGACATGAATGTGTGTAATTCCTTTGAATGTCAATGTCTTCTATGGGCTATGGGGTCTTTTACTCCATAGGGTCTCATATGTTTTTCTATGTGTGTTACACCGCACCCTACGTGCCGTAACACTGGGGCGTCCTAGCGGACCTCCGTCATAGACTCCATACCCGGGAACTGACTACTGTCTCCCCGGGCATGTAAAGTCACCATTGGCTTTACTAGACCTAAATTTACTAACAGAACTAGTACAAACCATCCTATTGTGGACGTACTAGTAGGGGTAATTCGATTACTCCTGGGTCTGTTATTCGAGGGGGCACTGTCCCGTCCCCCCTCGTCGAGTTTTGGCTGGTGGCAGTGGAAACTACTTGTTATATTCGACCCTGAATATAACCCTATGGGATTCTTCCCATTGTTAGAGATTGATACTGTTTCTCATTAATCTCTAACATACCACCGGTCTACTTATCTTAAATAAGTCTATCGGATGCTATTTTCTGCCAGAACTCGGTTTGTAAAATGGCGTCTGTGTTCGTCTCTGTGACTCCTAAACCAAAGGTCGAGCCCTTTGTTCCCCTTTTGGCAGGCTTCTGTACAGAGACCCTCCAAAGTGGTGCCATTCTGTCTGGGTTACCACAGGGGTGTGGGAGGGGGTTTAGGCACCCTGGACCGAGTTGCCTTGCCAACTCCGGTCGCACTCTGGTGTGATTGGCCCAAGTGGTGAGCCTCTCCGCTCACCACTTAGCGTGTGTTGATTGACAGCTAGGCTGAATGAATGGGGGTTTTCTGCATAAAAGCAGGGCTTTTGGGACTGGATCTTCAGAAGTCACCACAGGACCTAAGAATCCGACAAGGGTAAAGCTGAGCCGACCTGCAATTACGACACCTCCGGTGGAGACCTGCTGAACCGACTCACCACTTCCCGACGACAGAGGAGATCTCCCTGCCGGAGAGTCTCTTCCCCTGACTGGTGGGAACAACCAGTCCCCTTTGCTTTTTCTTCGCCCAGGACGCAGTGGTCAAATTGCCCGTGCAGAGCACCTCGGCAACCGGATAGCCACTACCCCTGTAGCTCGACCAAAAAGTGGTGCCTTGTGACGGGGCACTCTGCGTCTGGTCTCTTCCCTGGTTGTCCACCGGACTTCACTTTTCTTCGACGACGAGATCATCTCTACTCTTGGCAAAGACCCGACGTGTATCCACCACCAGGAACAACTGCCCCCGCCGGAGCTGTCTCTCCACAATCAAGGTACTCTGTCCACCTGGCTTCCCTTGTTGCCGGATAGAGTGAGGTGTCTTAATCCTCGCCTCTCCATAGGGTCGCCTCCAAGCTTTCTCTAGCGTGTTGTTCTGAACTGGTCCAATCTTCCAATAACAATTTGCTTCAAAGACTCGAACGCATTTCCACTAAGAGACTTTTGGGACATATCGCCTTGCCTCTCTCCAAGTGGGCCTGGCCTCTGAACTTTATGATCTATTGTGGTTCTTGCTTTCTTGCCTTGCATTTTTTTCCCATGAAGTATTGAACTGTGTTGATTTCATAACCTACTTATTTTTCTCTCCCGTCCTAACTAATATTAGAGTGACATCTAGGTTGAGGCAAACACCTCTGTCCGCAAATAAGTGATGCTGGTAGAACTTAGAATTGTCGAACTATTGTTAGGGGGATTGATCTGTTCTCTTCGTAGAGTAATTGTAATTGAAGTGTTTGCCGTGATAGTGCCAAAGTGTTTTCTATAGATGTGCCGTTATAAATAAATACCTTTATATCTTTACACTGAAGCCTTGTTGCGTGTTTGCTTGTCTTACTGTGAAGAATTTCCCTATCTTGTATACTCCACATACAGCTTAACTCTTCTTCAGAGAAGTCTGACTGCTCAGCCACAGCTACCAAGTGAATCTGTGTGGTGCAGACTGCTACCAAGTGGGTTTACTGCCAAACACCTGTAGTCCTAAATCTTTTGCAGTGGTCCCAGAGGGAACTGAACAGGTTTCCGCCTAACACTGGTGTACAGCGGTGGGATTTGTATCGAGTATACAGTTTAGAGTGCTTTTCGACACTTTGGGATAACTAACCACAAAGCTTAGCACTAAAAAGCAACTTTCAAAAACATGTCTACGATGGAAACCTACAGTCAAGAGTCCTTGTCAGGTGAAAATACTGAAAGTTTGCGAGCTCTCTGTAGACAAGAGAGTCTTTCTGTAAGAGGCAAGAAGTTAGAACTAATAGAGAGATTGCTGGCGAACCAAAGTCTGGGTACTGGTTCAGAGGTACCAATTTCTCCAGCAAATGTAGATAACAGTGATGGTGTTGATCTAAATCGTAATTCTGATGATAGTGATAAAGAGGCTGAAGAGGAAGGAGAGGCTAACGAAACTGTCTACCCTGCTCCTCTACCTGCCTTGCCAGCTGTACCAATGGGGCCCATACCAGGTCCCACATGTAATCCTGCTTATTTTGAACTCGAAAAAATGAAGCTCGAATTAGAATACAAACGGTTCTTGGCTCAATCTGAACGAAACCAAGAGCTCGAGTTCAGACGGATGAATGCCCAGGCTGAGCAGAAGCAAGCTGAGTTAAGACTCAGGGAAATAGAACTTAATCACGAGTTAGAGATGAAAAAGTTGTCTATGGAAAATGCTTCTCTCTCCTCTGGTTCCTCTAGGAGCTCCAGTCCCAAAAGACCCCGGATGCCGAAGGAATTAGTGGGTATGTATGAACCGAGATTGGATGTGTTGGATTGGTTAAAACTGTTTGAGTACAATCATGGGCTCCAGGACATCACCGGGAATGATTTACTTCCCTGGTTGTTCTCTAGGCTCCCTCCTGTTGCGACTGACGTGGCAATGGAGTAGGGGGAGGCGGATAAGACGGATTACGAAAGTGTGAAACTAGCTTTGATAGCTAGATTCGGGAAGACCCCTTCCCAGTATTTTAAGAGGTTAAAAACCCTCAAAAAGCATGATGGTACCCCTTGGGCTACCTGGGTGAGTGAAGGGATGAAAAACTTAGAGGGATGGATTAAGGGTTACAAAGTGAACACTTATGAGGGTATGAAGAATCTTTTTATGTTGGAGTCGATTTATGATGCCTGTTCTCCTGAGCTCAGACAGCACTTGGCTGATTCGAAGGAATTGGATTCCTGGACGCTAGCTAGGGCTGCTGACTTATGGGTTGCCAACAGGGTTACTCATAAGGATTCTGGGGCAACTCAGAAAAAGGATGAGGGAAAACAGCCTAAAAAAGACTCAAAAGAGAATTCAAATAACTCAAATTTCAACGAGGGCCCCAAACAAAATAACCAGGGTAAACCCCCGCGAAAACCACAACCGAAAAGTGTATCTTCTGGCCACAAATCAGAAGGAGGTCAGAACAAGCCACCCTTCCAGAGAGCATTTGGAACATGCTATCTCTGTGGGGCAACTGACCATATCAAAGGAGATCCAAAATGTAAGGGTAAACCTACTGGGATCAGCACAGTCTCCTTAGCCTTCACTCCTGAGGAGGAAGTCCAAATGACTAGTGCTCACTTTGAAGTCTTTGCTGAAGAACCTTGGGTTCTTCAAGCAAGTGTATCAGTAGAGTCAATGGACCTGGTTAGTAATCAGAATAGGAGTGTATATGACTCTGTACCCGAAAACTCTAAATGTTATTATGTGGACAGTGTTCTTGTCAATGGCCAGGATACCCCTGCCAGGCGAGACTCTGGGGCCAGCAGAACAGTAGTGGACGAAAGCTTTTTCAGGCCTGAGGATGTTGCTAAGGCACCCAAAGGTCCCGCTAAAATGTCTGGAGGCCCTGTCCAAAATGTTCCAATTCTACCAGCCCTCATTCAATGTAATGACATGACAGTGTTGATTCCTGTCAGTGTTCAAACTGAGGTGCCTGGGAGAGTCCTGTTGGGGAATGATCTAAAAACTCTAGGAGTAGTATCCAGTACCCCCAGGCCTCCCAGTGTGGAGACCCAGAACCAAACCAAATTGGCTAGAGAGGCCACCTTGAGGAACCACTCTAAACCTGTGGGAACCTCTACTGAGAACCCCACAACAAGCCCTGGTGTTAGTAAGTTGACCTCTGACCCAGGCAAATTTCAGGCTAACATGTTAGGGAAATGGGAGCCCCAACCAAGCTCCATCATTGTTCCCCCAGTTATAGAGTCTGTGACTCCCCCTGCTTCTGAGGAAGAGGTGGATAGACCTACTGGAACCCTAACTAGGCCTAAGAGAACTGGTAATTCTCAGTGCTGGTGGAAAACCAGAAAAGAAAAGTCTAAGGCCAAAAACCTTCAGAATGTTGGACCTTCCCCAGAAGACTCCAACCCAATTCCTAGACTTAAGGGGGAAACTTCTAAAGTAGGTAAGGTAAGATCTCAGAGGAAGGAGGTGCATGTACCTTGCTTCTCTACATCCCCTCCAACCAAGAGGCCTAAAACCCAACCTTCTCTCAACAGAGAGGTAGGGAAGACCTCTGGAGGCCCCTCTAGATCTAAGGAGTTTCTTTATAAGGACTCCTTGAAAAAGCCTATCATAGGTTCAGTAGTTGTATCAATTTCTGAGGGACTGGTCAACCAGATCCCCTATAAACTTAAAAAGACTGATGTTCCTAGGAAGGTTTGTAGGTCATATAGCTTACAAAGGAAAACCTGGAAACCCATTGAACATAGGTCAAGGTGTCACCACCAAAATGCTGATGGTCTCTCTAGGATGTATGTCATCGACTAGAGGTATGAGATTCATCCAGGAGTGGATTAAATCCTCCTGTCCCTTAGTCTGGGGGGGCGAGTGTTAGGGAGAATTCTCTGTTTAGGCTGAATTTCCTAACCTAGTGAGTCCCCCAGCAGCTTTGCTGGATTTCTGGAGTTTGTTTTTTTCCATCCTGCCAAGAGTGAGACTCTTTTTCTCTCACTCTTGGACATGAATGTGTGTAATTCCTTTGAATGTTAATGTGTTCTATGGGCTATGGGGTCTTTTACTCCATAGGGTCTCATATGTTTTTCTATGTGTGTTACACCGCACCCTACGTACCGTAACACTGGGGCGTCCTAACGGACCTCCATCATAGACTCCATACCCGGGGACTGACTACTGTCTCCCCGGGCATGTAAAGTCACCATTGGCTTTACTAGACCTAAATTTACTAACAGAACTAGTACAAACCATCCTATTGTGGACGTACCAGTAGGGGTAATTCGATTACTCCTGGGTCTGTTATTCGAGGGGGCACTGTCCCGTCCCCCCTCGTCGAGTTTTGGCTGGTGGCAGTGGAAAATACTTGTTATATTCAACCCCGAATATAACCCTATGGGATTCTTCCCATTGTTAGAGATTGATACTGTTTCTCGTTAATCTCTAACATACTACCGGTCTACTTATCTTAAATAAGTCTATCGGATGCTATTTTCTGCCAGAACTCGGTTTGTAAAATGGCGTCTGTGTTCGTCTCTGTGACTCCTAAACCAAAGGTCGAGCCCTTTGTTCTACTTTTGGCGGGCTTCTGTACAGAGACCCTCCAAAGTGGTGCCATTCTGTCTGGGTTACCACAGAGGTGTGGGAGGGGGTTTAGGCACCCTGGACCGAGTTGCATTGCCAACTCCGGTCGCACTCTGGTGTGATTGGCCCAAGTGGTGAGCCTCCCCGCTCACCACGTAGCGTGTGTTGATTGACAGCTAGGCTGAATGAATGGGGGTTTTCTGCATAAAGCAGGGCTTTTGGGACTGGATCTTCAGAAGTCGCCACAGGACCTAAGAATCCGACGAGGGTAAAGCTGAGCCGACCTGCAACGATGACACCTCCGGTGGAGCCCTGCTGAACCGACTCACCACTTCCCGACGACAGAGGAGATCTCCCTGCCGGAGAGTCTCTTCCCCTGACTGGTGGGAACAACCATTCCCCTTTGCTTTTTCTTCGCCCAGGATGCAGTGGTCGAATTGCCCGTGCAGAGCACCTCGGCAACCGGATAGCCACTACCCCTGTACCGCGACCAAAAGGTGGTGCCTTGTGACGGAGCACTCCGCGGCTGGTCTCTTCCCTGGTGGTGCACCGGACTTCACTTTTCTTCGACGACGAGATCATCTCTACTCTTGGCAAAGACCCGACGTGCATCCACCACCAGCAACAACTGCCCCTGCCGGAGCTGTCTCTCCACAATAAAGGTACTGTGTCCGCCTGGCTTCCATTGTTGCCGGATAGAGTGAGGTGTCTTAATCCTCGCCTCTCCATAGGGTCGCCTCCAAGCTTTCTCTAGCGTGTTGTTCTGAACTGGTCTCTTCCAATAACAATTTGCTTCAAAGACTCGAATGCATTTCCACTAAGAGACTTTTGGGACATATCGCCTTGCCTCTCTCCAAGTGGGCCTGGCCTCTGAACTTTATGATCTATTGTGGTTCTTGCTTTCTTGCCTTGCATTTTTTTCCCGTGAAGTATTGAACTGTGTTGATTTCGTAACCTACTTATTTTTCTCTCCCGTCCTAACTAATATTAGAGTGCCATCTAGGTTGAGGCATACACCTCTGTCCGCAAATAAGTGATGCTGGTAGAACCTAGACTTGTCGAACTATTGTTAGGGGGATTGATCTGTTCTCTTCGTAGAGTAATTGTAATTGAAGTGTTTGCCGTGATAGTGCCAAAGTGTTTTCTATAGATGTGCCGTTATAAATAAATACCTTTATATCTTTACACTGAAGCCTTGTTGCGTGTTTGCTTGTCTTACTGTGAAGAATTGCCCTATCTTGTATACTCCACATACTGCTTAACTCTTCTTGAGAGAAGTCTGACTGCTCAGCCACATCTACCAAGTGAATCTGTGTGGTGCAGACTGCTACCAAGTGGGTTTACTGCCAAACACATGTAGTCCTAAATCTTTTGCAGTGGTCCCAGAGGGAATTGCACAGGTTTCCGCCTAACAAGAGGCACATATCAATACACCATGCAGTGTACAATACAACAACAATATGCACTATGAATGTATACACAGTATTGACTACAGACTGCCCACACAGCTCATGCGAGTCCAATGTCACCATGTACGTCAATGTCACTTGGGCACACCCTTTGCAAGCCCATGGAAACAGGAAGCAGGAGGGGTGTGTGACACAAAAACCCAAGCATCTGAACCAAATTCATGACAAGCCTGCATGTGCCCAGCCAAAAAAAAAAAAAAAAAAAAATCAAAAATGCCCATCAATGGGCCCGGGGGGGGGGGGGGGGGGGGCTGGGAGGCCACCCAGGAGGTCCAAGGACAGGGTGCACACCAAAACCCACCTGTGTGGATCTTGCGAAAAAAAACACCTCCATGGGCTCATGGCCTACACGGCTACCCTATTGTGGGAGTATCACTGCTGTCGCTCTCCTCACCCTCTGCAGCTGCATCAGGAGGTGGTGGCACTATGGAGGCAGCCCACGCAAAGCCCTAGTCTGTTCCTCCATGGCTGCAAGCATGCGGGTGTGGTCGGTCTCGTTCTGGAGGATAAGTGTGTGGAGGTCCCCATGCAACAACTCACGGGATGCCCGGACCTCCGCCCTAGTTGCCTGCATCTCATCTGAGAGCGTACGTGTGAGACGCTCCAGCTGCTGTTCTGTCCTTCTGTTTGTTGAAGCCTCAAGCTCAACAAGAGTCGTCCTGAGGTGAAGGAGTTCCACCCTCAGGGCTTCCCTGTGGCCCTGGGACTCTATGGAAATCGCTTCCTGCAGAGTAGCCAGTGCCGCCCGCCTGTCCCTGTCGGACCCCAAAATGTCCTCCCTGTGTGACTGGCAGATGGAGTCGGTTGCCTGCTGTAGTCGCTCCATCAGCCTTTCGGGGGGACAATGGAAGTGGCCACCCTATCCATGGCCTGAGCCATCATCTCTGATGATGCTGCCTGTTGGGTTGCCATACCGTATATGGATTGCTCCCATGCGGTATTGCCAGGTGTTAGGCGGAAACCTGTGCAGCTCCCTCTGGGACCACTGCAAAAGATTTAGGACTACAGGTGTTGCGATGAACCCACTTGGTAGCAGTCTGTACCACACAGATCCAATTGGTAGCTGTGGCTGAGCAGTCAGACTTCTCTCAAGAAAAGTTGGTCAGTATAGGGAGTATACAAGATAGGGTAATTCTTCGCAGCAAAACGAGTAAACACGCAACCAGGCTTTAGTATAAAGATAGTAAGTTATTTATTAATAACAGAACGTCTACGAAGAATACTAAAGCGAATCACGGCAAACAAATCAAAAATACAATTACTCTGCAGAATGGAATAAAGCTCAATCCCCTGGAACACAATATCGACAACTCTAGGTTCTACGGTACCACTTATTTTCAGACAGAGGTGTATACCTCAACCCAGATGACACTCGAATATTTAGTGAGGAAGGGAGAGAAGAGATAGGCAGGTAATGAAGTCAACACGGTTCGTACTGAAGCGGGTAAAAATGCAAGGCAGGAAAGCATTAATCACACTAGATCACAAAGTTCGGCGGCCAGGCCCACTCCGTGAGAGGCAAGGCACGATGTCCTAGAAAGTCTCTATGGATGATGCATTCAAGTCTTGTTTAGCAAATTGGTTAGCGACAGGTTGAACCGGTTCAGAACAAAGAGTGAATAAAGCTTGGAGGCAACCCCAACGGAACGGAGAGGAATCAGATACCTCACACGAACCGATCGAAAAGGGAAGCCAGGCGGATACGGTACCTTGTTGTGGAAGACAGCTCCAGCGGGGGCAGTTGTTCCTGGTGGTGGATGCACGACGGGTCTTGGCCAAGAGAAGAGATGCTCTCGTCGTCGAAGAGAAGATGTCCGGTGCACCACCAGGGAAGAAACCAGCCGCGGAGTGCTTCGTCACAAGGCACCACCTTTCGATCACGATGCAGGAGTAGTGGCTATCCGGTTGCCGGGTGCTCTGCACGGGCAATTCGACCACTGCGTCCTGGGCGACCAAAAAGCACAAAGAAGAAGACTGGTTGTTCCCACCAGCCAGGGAAAGAGCCTCTCCGGCAGGGAGATCTCTTCTGTCGTCGGGAGATTGTGAGACGATTCCGCAGGGCTCCACCAGAGGTGTCGTCGTGCAGGTCGGCTCAGCGTTACCCTCGTCGGATTCTTTAGGTCCAGTGGCGACTTCCTGAAGATCCAGTCCCAAAAGCCCTGCTTTTATGCAGACGTCCCCCATTCATTCAGCCTAGCTTGTCAATCAATACATGCTAAGTGGTGAGCGGGAAGGCTCACCACCTGGGCCAATCACTCCAGAGTGCGACCTGAGTTGGCAAGGCAACTCGGTCCAGGGTGTCTAAACCCCCTCCCACACCCATGAGGTAACCCAGACAGAATGGCGCCACCTTGGAGGGTCTCTGTCCAGAGGCCCGCCAAAAGTGGAACAAAGGGCTTAACCTTTGGTTTAGGAGTCACAGAGAAAAACACAGACGCCATTTTACAACCCGAGTTCTGGCAGAAAATACCACTCGATAAACCTATTTAAGATAAGTAGATCGGTGGTACGTTGGAGATTAATGAAAAACAGTATCAATCTTCAACAATGGGACGGATCCCATAGGGTTATGCTCGGGGTCGAACATAACAAGTAGTTTCCACTGCCACCAGCCAAAACTCGAGGAGGAGGGACGGGACAGTGCCCACTCGAGTAACAGATCCAGGAGTAATCGAATTACCCCTACTAGCACGTCCACAATAAGATGGTTGGTACTAGTTCTGTTAGCAAATTTAGGTCTAGTAAAGCCAATGGTGACTTTACATGCCCGGGGAGACGGTAGTCAGTCCCCGGGTATGGAGTCTATGGTGGGGGGACCTGCTAGGGCGCCCCCGTGTCACGACACGTAGGGTGCAGAGTGACACACATAGAAAAACTTATGAGACCCTATTGAGTAAAAGACCCCATAGCCCATCGAACACATTGACAATTCAAAGGAATTACACACATACATGTCCAAGAGTGAGAGGAAAAGGGTCACACTCTTGGCAGGATGGAAAAAACAAACTCCAGGAATCCAGCAAAGCTGCTGGGGGACTCACTAGGTTAGGAAATTCAGCCTAAACAGAGAATTCTCCCTAACACCAGGTGGCGTACGGCCACCACGTCGGTGGGCACCACACCTGTCTGGGGCAAGGCGAACTGCGCCTTGCTGTGCCAGCACTGCCTGAGGATGCAGGACTGCATTCCCCCTCTGATCTGCTGGCCCAGGAACAGGATCAGATGTTGCGGAGTGTGACCCTGCATCCGTAACCACCAAAGGGACCTGCCAACACTGACATCCCCATTGAGGGTTCTAACCCTGGTGCAGGTGGGTCGGACAGAACAGAATCCCTCCCAGGAACACTCACCTGCGACGGCACATAGGTCTCATCATCCGAATCGACACCTGAATACAGCTCGGTGGAGGTGCAGCCAGAGACACCTCTTGAGAGCACGACATGCAGCAGTTGTGGGTTCTCACCCACCACCACACCACATCCCTCACTGGTGGTCGGTCGGCCCTCAGACCCCTCCTGTGTCTGCACCATCTCCACAACCCCAGCAGTATCAAGTGTGTCATCCCCTGCAAAGACATAAAAGAAAACAAATGGAAACAGGCATTAGCACTATGGCACACAATTAGGGCTGAGAGGCTACAGAAACAGTACTTGATTGACACATGTCCCACATGACTAAAACCCTCCCATGCATGCACCGTCACTGTGTGTGAAGCGGAGGCAGATGGCACACATTGATGACACCAAGATGGAAAATGAACACATTTGCTGCATGAGGCCTAGCAGTGGCATCACACATTGGCCAGTGATTGGCAGGTCAAATACACATGCCATCACACAGATGGCATGTACCCTAGCCATGAAGTGGAGAGGGAGAGGAGGTCACCAATTTTTCATTCAGTCCAGGTTGCTCATGTAATTGATTTTTTCATTGAAATGGTTCAAATGTTTAACCTGCAGCTGCGAGTCCAAAATGGTCCAATAGCACAGGGACATGTCTAAACTAATCATGTCCAGGAAACTAAGCCAGTCCACTGTATCATAGCCATGTCAGACATGTGACAATAGGACTGAGAAATCCCGAGTAAAAGTGGTGGTATGCAAACAATCTGCCTGAATAAACAGAGGTAAATAAGCAACAATGTTGTGGCAAGATGACACTCCAAGGGCAACTGGCGTTGTGTTGTGCTGGATGTCTAATGTTGGCAGAAGGGATGCTGCTATACCCAAATGCTGGTGCCAAGAATGTATAGGAAGAGGCACATGGGTGACCCAAACCACTCAGGCACACACACCTTCACCTGGCACCCAAACAGAAGCCCTCCCACACACACCATGCACATGGATGACACACACATGCATGTGCACTCACCGGACAATGCCTCGTAATCTGCCAGTTCTCCCACGCCTTGGATCTGTTCCTCCGTGACGTAGGTCCCATCAACATGCTCATGTGGAGTGAGTTCTATGTTGTCTGCTGGAGACCCACCTCCTGTCACTAGAGTTGCGGCATGACTTGAGGCCAGCTTATTCTTTGCCCTGCGCTTCAGGTCATTCGAGCGCTTGTAGCATTCATTAGCTGTGCGCCTCACGATTCCAATGGCACTTATGATGTCCGCAATGGTCTGCCAGTGTGCCTGATGTTGTGCAGATGTGGTCTTGGATCCTGCAACAATCACCATTTCGCGGTCATGTGCGGACACATACTCTATAAGTGCATTCAGTTCGGCCTCATTGAAGCTGGGCTTCCTTGACGGGCCGGACTGTGTAGCCGTGTCTGGGGCATCAGCCTCTACTGGACGAGCACTCTTCCTCTTCCGCTTGGAAGGTGGTGGGGATCCTGAGTGTCCTACGCCGCTCTGGACACTAGGGGCAGGAGCGTGGGATTGCACACTCAGCATGGGAGTTGGTGAAGGCATTAGCTCAAGTGTGATGGTGTCAGGGGGAATGCCAGCATGATGGACTTGGACCGACACTGTCCTGGCTGGGTGTGTGAGAGGTGGGGTGGATGGAGCCGCAGCTGCCCCTGCAGCCTCCCCAGCCTGCCTACACGGGGCAGCAGATGACCTAGCTGTCCCTGATCCACGTGGCCTGATGACACCAACGTTCACCGGCACACGTGGCCTAGACCTGCTGACCTGGAAGTCAGCCATGGAGTCACCCTATGCCAGGTCTGGTTCCACAGTGGGCTGGTCCAACAAGGGCTGAGCATGGATGGTGTCAGCCACGTTAACCTCAACCGGGGGGGCATGGGTGGCCCTGACTGCTCCTCCACACGTGGGGGGCTAGGGGAACCCTGCAAGTCACGGCCACGTCCCCTACCGGATCCACCACGGCCACCTTTTGGGGCTCGGCCACCTTTGCCACCCTTACGGCTTGGTCGCCTCCAAGTCATGGCACTGATGTTATTGTGCATATGGGAGTCGATGTGAACTATTGTCCTGGGCAATTGGGGGTCAAAGGGGTTGGGTACCAGATGGTTATCGTACCCTAGTGCTCTAGCAAGGCTGTATGTCACCCCTGGGGAAAGATGACGGGTCACGCAACGCACAGGCACCCCACAAAAGGGAAGTAAGGTGCACGCAACCCCTCCTAGACCACGTGCGTGGAAAAATAAACCTGCACTACGCTGTGGCACCCAGAAACAAAAGATTGAACGTATGAGTGTCACACGCAGCCTAGAATGACCTCTGAAGGGGTACGCGACACACGGGGCAAGCCCAGATGTTAAATACGTGCGCGACTCACCGTCTGCCAGCAACAAAAGCGTGAAAAATATGCGCGTGTGCGCGTTGGCAACACCCCCACCAAAAGAAGAATTGTACGCTGTCTGAGGAGACAGGACAACAGTAGAAGGGAACGCTGTTTGAGGAAACAGGCCCAGGAAAAAGAGGAAAAGAGAAAAAGCTGTCAGAGGTAACAGGGAGTACGAACTGGAAACGGCGTGAAGTAAATCGCGTGTGAACCGACAAGAAGTACAGATTTCACCCACTCGCTCTCCACGAAAAGCACGTACAAGGAATTGGCGTTCTACACGTACCTTTTATACACACGTCACAGACGCGCATACGCGAAGAGGCCATTTCCACCAATTACGCGCTTTGACACTCGGACGTGTGTCTCTTTTTTTTTACACGCGCCATTCTCTACGGCCAAGCGAGTGACGTCACAGCTTTGCATGGTGGCCTTTGGGCCAATGAAATCACATATGCGAGCACACGTGGTAAAACTGCACGTCCGAGTGTCATCGCGTGTAATCGGAGGGAAGTGAGCGTACACGCGATTGGCCTGGGTACGTGTATTTCTGGGGTGCGCAGGAAGTTTCACACGCGATTGGTGGAAATCCACGTGTGCTCTGTCATCACGTGTAATGAGGGAAACACCCGCGCGCGTCACGTCACAGACGCGCTTACGCGCTAAGGGCCTTTGATCCAATGAAATCGCATATGCGTGCTGACGTGCATACGCGCTAAGGGCCTTTCCTCGATTTACACCAGACGTGCAGGATTTTCACATGCCAAATCACTCGGTATCAAGCTGGCCACGCGTAAGCACACGGAAGACCACGCTCCTGCCCACAAGGCCGAATTACTGCCCCCCAGAGCCCTGAGCACGCTCCCACCTGCCGCCTGCTGCTGCCTGACTGCCTGCTGCCCACGTGCCCTGCCATTTGCTGCCTGCACATCAGCCAGGGGTGCTGTTGCTGTGACCACCCCTGCTGGAACCGAAGACTCCCGACTGGGATTCCATCGTTCCATAGCCCAGCCCCAGGACCCAGTTGCCCACCCACTCCTGCCTCTGGGGTTGTCATGTCGGGCACTGCAACATCTGGCACCACTGACAACCCCTGGCCAGAGAGGCAGAGGGGCACCAACTTCAGTGCCAGGGAAGTTGGTGTCCTGGTGGAGCAAGTCCTGGGGCAGTATGATGCCCTCTACGGAAGTGTGCACACCGACAAGGAAGGACGGACTTGGATCTGGACGGACATCGTGACTGCCATCAACGCGGAGGGGGTGGCAGTCTGCGACTTCCAACATGTCAAGAAGTGCTGGGAGGACTTCAGGTCCAGGACCCTGAACAAGGCCCGGCGCCTCTTGAAGGCAGCGGATGCTAAGGGGCGCCGGGGCTACTTGTCGGAAGATCAGATGAGGGTCCTGGTACGCATATCCCCAGCGCTCCACGTCCAGGTCCTTGAGAGGCAGACCCGTCTGGAGTCGAGCGGTAAGTGTACATGCATCATGATTGTAAGCTGTGCGTGTGGTGATGTGCCAGTAGTGTGCCGGTTGCACATCTGTTTGTATGGGGCCAAGTATGGGTGGGGGTGTACAGGACCGTGAGGCTAACACATGCGAGGGCTGTCATGTGTGAGACATGGATGGTGCTTGTGTGTGTAGGCTTGCATGCCAAATGCAGTTGTGTGGGCACACATGTTTGGATGAATGTGTATGTAAGTGGGCATGTTCGTGATATCAAGCATGTATGTTGTTTTCAGCTGCATGTATCAGCACTGTGTACATGTGCATGTGTGTGTATTTGACAAGGGTGCAACAGTGATGCAACATGGATGCATGTGACAGCGGGATGTGGAAGCCTGATTGGCAGATGTGACATGGATGCCCATCGGAACACTGCGACAGTTGGCTGAGGTGTACACATGCATGCAAGTGTGGTGGTGTGCGTGCATGTGTAGTGCACTCCCTGTGATGCATGTGATTTCTGGCTCACCTTTGCCTGCTCATGCTGTTGTATGTGTACGGATGGTGCTGGCAGTTGCGATGTGGCAGTGGTATGGCTCATGTGTGCAAGTTGAAATGACATGTGTGTTGCCGATTTTGATGCCATGTCTGAGGTTTGCCAATGCAACTCATGTGCAACTGTCATGTGTGTATGTGTCCATTGTACAGTGCCCTGATGCCTGTGTTTTATTTCTCCCTGTCTGCAGCGTCAACTGATGAAGAGGGCGGAGAAGGTGCTGTGGAGCACAGCGGCGGGGATCGCACCGCCAGCCGGAGACGCAAGGCCCGGCTCCCCTCCCAGGTTGTGATCTCATCGGGGAGTGAGGAGTCCGGTGCCGCGTCCCAGGCCGCAGCTGCCGGGGGGAGGTCCAAGAGGCAGAGGTCAGAGTTGGACTCCTCGGCAGCAGAAGGGGCAGCTGGGACCCCACAGGGCCCAATGGGGGAAGATGGCACGGAGTCATCCAGGTTGGTGGGGGGTTTGGTGGAGGAGGAGGCCATGCAAGCAACAGAGACGGGGTCTGGAGGTGGGGATTCCACTGGTGCTAGTGGTGCAGTGCAGGACCAGGGACAGGTGGCAGCACAGGTCGCCGCGGAGGTGCCTGTGTGCAATCCTGTCCCTGATCCTGTCACTGCATCATCTTGCACCAGCAAGGATGCCTACGTCCAGACCCGTTCTCAGGCAGGGGATGAGCTCACGACAACTGGCCTTCCTCTGCCTGCGGACGTGGCTATCCGGGTCCGGGTTGAGCCTGTCCTGACTGGTGTGGCGTTGCGTCAACGGGCCATGCGAGGTGACCTGCAGTCTTTTCATGAGGAGACTGCACGCCATCTCGAATGGCTCGTTGACCGCGTCGGCCTACTGGGACAGGTCACCCAGGCCGGATTCCTCCGTTTGATGGGGCTTGCTACGACCCCCTCCTCAACTGAACCCCCTATGCGCCAGTCATCCTCTGTGCCATCTTCCCACCCATCAGTCACCTGGGTGCCCTGTGGAGCTGCCTCTGACGGTGCGGCCAGGCTGGTGGAGGAGGCATCCCTGCCACAGTCGGGAATCGGACGTCCAGCAGGGGTGGCCACATCAATGACTGCACCCCAGCCAGCGGAGGATGTGCAGGCAGCAGGAGGCAGTGCACGGGCAGAGGCGCAGCAGCAGCAGCAACGTGGTGGGAGCCATGATGGCTCGGGGCCTTCCACATCGGAGGGGCAGGCATCGGCCGGAGGGCAGGAGGACCCAGGACGGGAAGTGTCTTCTGTGTGGCAGCGGTTGGGCCACGCCATAGATGCGGAGCGGCAGCGGGCGGAAGAGGCATGGCTCACGATGGTCAGGGCGGAGAACTCCATGCGGAGGGCCCTGAGGTGTGCCGAGTGCCTCGAGGCAATCCGCAGGGAGTTTGGGGGGAACATGTGGACGGCCCTGCAGACCCTCAGGGCCATGGAGGAGGAGCGCCTCCGGGACATTGAGCAGGAGTTCGATGATGCCCTGGCCCGGAACATCCCGAAGTGAGCCGTCGGACTAGCCTGCTGCCCTTGTAAATAGTTCTATAGTTAGTGTTAGGTTTCCTTTGGTTTAGCATTTTTTTTTTACCTTTAGGACAATGGGCCACATTTTTGTATATAGTTTTTTTTTTAGGTAGTGTTATTAGATAGGTTTCATTTCTTCGGTTGGGATCATGGACCCTGGATTGTTTATCTGTACATAGTTGACTTTTGGATTTTCAATTTTTATTATGATTTCGCCATGGAGCAATGGTTTTCGATTTTAATTTTCCATTGGATTTACTTTTGTGGACTGTGACTTTGGACACCTTTCCTTTGCTTTATGATTTGTGGTTTTGCATTATTTCACGGACCTGCTGTTTATTTATTTTAAATTTCTATTATTTTTTGTTTATTTTTGATTCAATTTATGTTGCTTTTAATACATATTTTTTATTCAAAGTTCAATGTGTAGTATCATCTCATTGGTTTCATGCATTTCATGATATGGGTTTTGACATTCACTGACACCCATTGGGTGTATGTGAAGGACATGTGTTCATTTCCAAACTTGCAATTGGGCTTCTATCATGTTTTTGCCATTTCTAAGTGGGTGGATGCAATACTCGGGTGGGTGTTTGGCATTTGGAGGCTGACCATAAGGGCCAGGGATCTACATTGTGGTGACATGTTGGCTGGGGGACATGAGTGGGGCCAGGTGGAGGCTGCCCCTGGTGGCTGGGGGGTGGGGGTGGTGGTCGACATGAGTGGGGGCCTGGTGGAGGCTGCCCCTGCACTGCTGGGGTGTGGGGGTGATGGGAGACATGAGTGGGGGCCTGGTGGAGGCTGCCCCTGGTGGCTGGGGGGTGGGGGTAATGGTAGACATGGGTGGGGGCCTGGTGGAGGCTGCCCCTGGTGGCTGGAGGGTGGGGGTGATGGGAGACATGAGTGGGGGCCTGGTGGAGGCTGCTTGTTAGGGAGAATTCTCTGTTTAGGCTGAATTTCCTAACCTAGTGAGTCCCCCAGCAGCTTTGCTGGATTTCTGGAGTTTGTTTTTTCCATCCTGCAAAGAGTGAGACTCTTTTTCTCCCACTCTTGGACATGAATGTGTGTAATTCCTTTGACTGTCAATGTGTTGTATGGGCTATGGGGTCTTTTACTCCATAGGGTCTCATTTGTTTTTCTATGTGTGTTACACCGCACCCTATGTGCCGTAACACTGGGGCGTCCTAGCGGACCTCCGTCATAGACTCCATACCCGGGGACTGACTACTGTCTCCCCGGGCATGTAAAGTCACCATTGGCTTTACTAGACCTAAATTTACTAACAGAACTAGTACAAACCATCCTATTGTGGACGTACTAGTAGGGGTAATTCGATTACTCCTGGGTCTGTTATTCGAGGGGGCTCTGTCCCGTCCCCCCTCGTTGAGTTTTGGCTGGTGGCAGTGGAAACTACTTGTTATGTTCGACCCTGAATCTAACTCTATGGGATTCTTCCCATTGTTGGAGATTGATACTTTTTCTCGTTAGTCTCTAACATACCACCGGTCTACTTATCTTAAATAAGTCTATCGGATGGTATTTTCTGCCAGAACTCGGTTTTTAAAATGGCGTCTGTGTTCGTCTCTGTGACTCCTAAACCAAAGGTTGAGCCCTTTGTTCCAATTTTGGCGGGCCTCTGTACAGAGACCCTCCAAAGTGGTGCCATTCTGTCCTGGTTACCACAGGGGTGTGGGAGGGGGTTTAGGTACCCTGGACCGAGTTGCCTTGCCAACTCCGGTCGCACTCTGGTGTGATTGGCCCAAGTGGTGAGCCTCCCCGCTCACCACTTAGCGTGTGTTGATTGACAGCTAGGCTGAATGAATGGGGGTTTTCTGCATAAAAGCAGGGCTTTTGGGACTCGATCTTCAGAAGTCGCCACAGGACCTAAGAATCCGACGAGAGTAAAGCTGAGCCGGCCTGCAACGACGACACCTCCGGTGGAGCCCTGCTGAACCGACTCACCACTTCCCGACGACAGAGGAGATCTCCCTGCCGGAGTGTCTCTTCCCCTGACTGGTGGGAACAACCAGTCCCCTTTGCTTTTTCTTCGCCCAGGACGCAGTGGTCGAATTGCCCGTGCAGAGCACCTCGGCAACCGTATAGCCACTACCCCTGTACCGCGACCAAAAAGTGGTGCCTTGTGACGGAGCACACCGCGGCTGGTCTCTTCCCTGGTGGTGCACCGGACTTCACTTTTCTTCGACGACCAGATCATCTATACTCTTGGCAAAGACCCGATGTGCATCCACCACCAGGAACAACTGCCCCCGCCGGAGCTGTCTCTCCACAATCAAGGTACCGTGTCCGCCTGGCTTCCCTTGTTGCCGGATAGAGTGAGGTGTCTTAATCCTCGCCTCTCCATAGGGTCGCCTACAAGCTTTCTCTAGCGTATTGTTCTGAACTGGTTCAATCTTCCAATAACAATTTGCTACACAGACTCAAACGCATTTCCACAAAGAGACTTTTTGGGACATATCGCCTTGCCTCTCTCCGAGTGGGCCTGGCCTCTGAACTTTATGATCTATTGTGGTTCTTGTCTTCTTGCCTTGCATTTTTCCCGTGAAGTATTGAACTGTGTTGATTTCGTAACCTACTATTTTTCTCTCCCGTCCTAACGAATACTAGAGTGCTATCTAGGTGGCAGCATACACCTCTGTCTGCAAATAAGTAATGCTGGTAAAACCTAGACTTGTCGAACTATTGTTAGGGGGATTGATCTTTTGCTTCGTAGAGTAATTGTAATTGAATTGTTTGCCGTGATAGTGCCAGAGTGTTTTCTATAGATGTTCCGTTATAAATAAATACCTGTATATCTTTACACCGAAGCCTTGTTGCGTTTTTGCTTGTCTTACTGTGAAGAATTGCCCTATATTGTATACTCCACATACTGCTTAACTCTTCTTGAGGGAAGTCTGACTGCTCAGCCACATCTAACAAGTGAATCTGTGTGGTACAGACTGCTACCAAGTGGGTTTACTGCCAAACACCTGTAGCCCTAAATCTTTTGCATTGGTCCCAGAGGGAACTGCACAGGTTTCCGCCTAACACTGCTCCTGGTGGCTGGGGGGTGGGGGTGGTGGGAGACATGGGTGGGGGCCTGGCGGAGGCTGCCCCTGCACTGCTGGCGGGTGGGGGTGATGGGAGACATGAGTGGGGGCCTGGTGGAGGCTGCCCCTGGTGGCTGGGGGGTGGGGGTGATGGGATACATGAGTGGGGGCCTGGTGGAGGCTGCCCCTGGTGTCTGGGGGGTGGGGGTGGGGGTGGTGGGAGATATGAGTGGGGGCCTGGTGGAGGCTGCCCCTGGTGGCTGGGGGGTGGGGGTGATAGGGGACATGAGTGGGGCCTGGTGGAGGCTGCCCCTGCACTGCTGGGGGTCGGGGTGGTGGTAGACATGGGTGGGGGCCTGGTGGAGGCTGCCCCTTGTGGTTGGGGGGTGGGGGTGCAGGGAGACATGAGTGGGGGCCTGGTGGAGGCTGCCCCTGCACTGCTGGGGGGTGGGGGTGGTGGGAGACATGAGTGGGGGCCTGGTGGAGGCTGCCCCTGCACTGCTGGGGGGTGGGGGTGGTGGGAGACATGAGTGGGGGCCTGGTGGAGGCTGCCCCTGCACTGCTGGGGGGTGGAGGTGGTGGTAGGCATGGGTGGGGCCTGGTGGAATCTGCCCCTGGTGGCTGGGGGGTGGGGGTGATAGGGGACATGAGTGGGGGCCTGGTGGAGGCTGCCCCTGGTGTCTGGGGGGTGGGGGTGGTGGTAGACATGGGTGGGGGCCTGGTGGAGGCTGCCCCTGGTGGCTGGGGGGTGGGGTGATGGGAGACATGAGTGGGGGCCTGGTGGAGGCTGCCCCTGGTGGCTGGGGGGTGGGGGTGGTGGGAGATATGAGTGGGGGCCTGGTGGAGGCTGCCCCTGGTGGCTGGGGGGTGGGAGTGCAGGGAGACATGAGTGGGGGCCTGGTGGAGGCTGCCCCTGGTGGCTGGGGGGTGGGGGTGGTGGGAGACATGAGTGGGGGCCTGCTGGAGGCTGCCCCTGCACTGCTGGGGGGTGGGGGTGGTGGTAGACATGGTGGGGGCCTGGTGGAGGCTGCCCCTGGTGGCTGGGTGGTGGGGGTGCAGGGAGACATGAGTGGGGGCCTGGTGGAGGCTGCCCCTGCACTGCTGGGGGGTGGGGTGGTGGGAGACATGAGTGGGGGCCTGGTGTAGGCTGCCCCTGCACTGCTGGGGGGTGGGGGTGGTGGTAGACATGGGTGGGGGCCTGGTGGAGGCTGCCCCTGGTGGCTGGGGGGTGGGGGTGGAGGGAGACATGAGTGGGGGCCTGGTGGAGGCTGCCCCTGCACTGCTGGGGGGTGGGGGTGGTGGGAGACATGAGTGGGGGCCTGGTGGAGGCTGCCCCTGCACTGCTGGGGGGTGGGGGTGGTGGTAGACATGGGTGGGGGCCTGGTGGAGGCTGCCCCTGGTGGCTGGGGGGTTGGGGTGGTGGGAGACATGGGTGGGGGCCTGGTGGAGGCTGCCCCTGGTGGCTGGGGGTGGGGGTGATAGGGGATATGAGTGGTGGCCTGGTGGAGGCTGCCCCTGGTGGCTGGGGGGTGGGGGTGGTGGGAGACATGGGTGGGGGCCTGGTGGAGGCTGCCCCTGGTGGCTGGGGGTGGGGGTGGGGGTGGTGGTAGACATGGGTGGGGGCCTGGTGGAGGCTGCCCCTGGTGGCTGGGGGTGGGGGTGGTGGTAGACATGGGTGAGGGCCTGGTGGAGGCTGCCCCTGGTGGCTGGGGGGTGGGGGTGATTGGGGACATGAGTGGGGGCCTGGTGGAGGCTGCCCCTGGTGGCTGGGGGGTGGGAGTGGTGGGAGAGATGAGTGGGGGCCTGGTGGAGGCTGCCCCTGGTGGCTGGGGGGCTGGGGGTGCAGGTAGACATGAGTGGGGGCCTGGTGGAGGCTGCCTCTGGTGGCTGGGTGGTGGGGGTGGTGGGAGACATGAGTGGGGGCCTGGTGGAGGCTGCCCCTGCACTGCTGGGGGGTGGAGGTGCAGGGAGACATGAGTGGGGGCCTGGTGGAGGCTGCTCCTGGTGGCTGGGGGGTGGGGGTGGTGGGAGACATGAGTGGGGGCCTGGTGGAGGCTGCCCCTGTACTGCTGGGGGGTGGGGGTGGTGGGAGACATGAGTGGGGGCCTGGTGGAGGCTGCCCCTGGTGGCTTGGGGGTGGGGGTGGTGGGAGACATGAGTGGGGGCCTGGTGGAGCCTGCCCCTGCACTGCTGGGGGGTGGGGGTGGTGGGAGACATGAGTGGGGGCCTGGTGGAGGCTGCCCCTGCACTGCTGGAGGGTGGGGGTGATAGGGGACATGAGTGGGTGCCTGGTGGAGGCTGCCCCTGGTGGGTGGGGGGTGGGGGTGATAGGGGACATGAGTGGGGGCCTGGTGGAGGCTGCCCCTGCACTGCTGGGGGGTGGGGGTGGTGGTAGACATGGGTGGGGGCCTGGTGGAGGCTGCCCCTGGTGGCTGGGGGGTGGGGGTGCAGGGAGACATGAGTGGGGGCCTGGTGGAAGCTGCCCCTGCACTGCTGGGGGGTGGGGGTGGTGGGAGACATGAGTGGGGGCCTGGTGGAGGCTGCCCCTGCACTGCTGGGGGGTGGGGGTGGTGGTAGACATGGGTGGTGGCCTGGTGGAGGCTGCCCCTGGTGGCTGGGGGTTGGGGGTGCAGGGAGACATGAGTGGGGGCCTGGTGGAGGCTGCCACTGCACTTCTGGGGGGTGGGGGTGATGGGAGACATGGCTGGGGGCCTGGTGGAGGCTGCCCCTGTTGGCTGGGGGTGCAGGGGGACATGCGTTGGTGGGCAGTAGTGCAAGGTGACATGTGGGTTGGCTAGGGGGCATGGCCATGGTGGATGGGGTGCCTGCAGGACATGTGCAGGGTAGGCCCCTGTGGTGTGGGCCACCTGCAGGGGCCGTGGAGGGTGTACAGGGAACACCTGGGAGGACCAACACGTGCAATTCACGTGTGGTGCTCCCCGTGCACCCCTGTAATACATGTACCCTGATGGAATCGCATGTGATACTTCCCGCGCACCCCTGAAATACACGTACCCTGCTGATTTTGCGTGTGATACTTCCCGCGCACCCCTGAAATACATGTACCCTGCTTCTTTTGCGTGTGATACTTCCAGTGCACCCCTGGAATACACGTACCCTGCTGTTTTTGCAGGTGATACTTCCCGCGCACCCCTGGAATACACGTACCCTGATGGAATCGCGTGTGATGCTTCCCGGGCACCCCTGAGATACACGTACCCTGCTGCTTTTGCGTGTGATACTTCCCGCGCACCCCTGAAATACACGTACCCTGCTGTTTTTGCGTGTGATACTTCCCGCGCACCCCTGTAATACACGTACCCTGATGGAATCGCGTGTGATACTTCCCGTGCACCCCTGAGATACACGTACCCTGCGGCTTTTGCGTGTGATACTACCCGAGCACCCCTGAAATACACGTACCTTGCTGTTTTTGCGTGTGATACTTCCCGCGCACCCCTGTAATACACATACCCTGATGGAATCGCGTGTGATACTTCCTGCGCACCCCTGAGATACACGTACTCTGCTGCTTTTGCGTGTGATACTTCCCGCTCAACCCTGAAATACACGTACCCTGCTGTTTTTGCGTGTGATACTTCCCGCGCACCCCTGGAATACACGTACCCTGATGGAATATCGTGTGATACTTCCCGCGCACCCCTGGGATACACGTACCCTGCTGCTTTTGCGTGTGATTTATTCCCGCGCACCCCTGAAATACACGTACCCTGCTGCTTTTGCGTGTGTTACTTCCCACGCACCCCTGATGCACACGTACACAGGACAATCGCGTGTGGAACTTCCCGCGAACCACTGAAATACACGTTCCCCGCTTGGCGTTTGCTGTTTGCCAGCCCTGTGAACTGGTCCAGGGTTAGCGCAGCCCTTTGCGATTATTTGGGGATTTTGAAGGCTTTTCCTTGCGCGAGGGCGTTCTTGGGGGCGTAACTGGCGCTGCTGCAGGGTCGCTGCACCACGCTGCGCCACGGCTGGTTTTGGATGCGAAAATCCATGAATACGCTGTGCGCGGAAATCGATTTTAACGCACGTGGCTGGCGCAGACATTCGCACGGGCACGCTGTGCGCCAGCCGCGTGCGCCACTTTTGTGTGAATTTCTATGAATTACCCTGTAAATGTTTCTCCTAGAGTAGAAAGAAGGAGGCAGTGCCTGGTCCCAAAATTTACCAGCACCCAGTGATGGCTGGTATTGGAGGGTTTAAATATTTGTCACAAATATGCGTTTTGACCGAACATAGCGAGGTTGCCCAACCTAATGAAAAGCGGTTTGGGGAGCGGGGGCGGGAGGGTGGTCAGGAGGATTCTTCCCCCTCCCATGAGAAACTGTTTGGAATAATGGGTTAAAATGGTGCATGGCACAGCACAATTTCTGTGATAATGTGAGAAGAAGGCCAGACAGTTTGCAATCGGTTTGTAGGGTGTACAGTGACTCATGGAAAATAAGTGCAATAGATGAAATTCACCAAAAGTGCACAAGCACATTTCCCAATGCATTGTCATGCCATCCCTTCAATATATGCCAGTATAAAAAATATGTTCATGCTGACTGTGCTCATACATTTCCATGTTGGCTCCACCAACATATGCTAGTGTTCCCATTTAAAAACATACTCATGTTCGCTTTGAGATGCTTTTTATAGTATCATTACTGACACTAGGCACAAAGGTGGCTCTACCAATATATGCCAGTACTCCTATGAAAGAAAATACTCCTGTTGGATTGGCCATTAAAGGTAACATGTCACAATAAGAAAACATGTCCAAACTAGTTCCAATGTAAGCCAGTCTAGACCGATAAGAACACTTATCATCCTTGCTTCATTATAGATGGTCAGTTAATAAAAAGGCAGTCATATTACAGTATGATATAAAGAGGCCGCTACACCAAAACATCAGTCTTGCGAGGTAATACTACTTATCTTGTTTGCTTTATCAAGTATGACAAGTAATACAGGCCATGTCAAAGTAAGCAAAGACTAGACTGGCTGTACCAAAATGTCACTCTAGCCAGGTAATGATATGCATGAAGGCTCCAGGTCACCCTTGGCTCCACCGTGCTGCTCACAAACAGGAGCCAGGAAGCTGCGAGAGCTTCCTGGTTCCTGTATTTGAGATGCAAGGAAGCCGGAGGAAAAGGGTTTGGAGCTGAACGTGGCATGTGACACGTGCCAAATGTCATGTCAGCTCCAACACCTTTTTAGCACTTCCTTCTCGCACTGCAAGCCCCGGCCCAGTCTTCGCCCTGATGGGTGAAGGCTGCAACAGGGCACTCCCAGACTTGGTGTGGCAGGGGCCCCCACAGTAGGGGCTGCAGTGGCCCCTGCTACTACAGGAGCTGTAGTTTAAATATATATATATATTTTAAATGTATTTTTTACAAGGGTACCAAGGGAGATTGCAGGGGTAGCAAGGGTGGACACAGGGGTCACAGCTGCAACCCCTGCCAACCCCCACATGAAACCCCCACATGATGTCCCTAAATTCGTGTAGACTATGTGGCACTTTCACGAGCAAAAATATGTGAATAGAAAACCCAGCTGAAACTTTGCAGTAAAAAATTATGCGATCAATTATTAATATTGACAATACTAAAAAAACATAGTTCTAAATAGAAATGAGTTTGGAATAAGTAACAAATTATTATCTCCAATCCCGGAACAAAACACCAAAGAAGACCTAAGCTTGCATTTTGTACACCAAGCATAGATCGATATTAATAAACGCTAAGCTTTCCATTTTTCCAGGTGGGTTTTGACATTATTCTTACCATGATATCATGTTATGTCACCATTGCATATGTTTCCCAGACGTTGCACCACAGGAAACCAGAAAACAACGGCGTGTTGCCTTAGAAAATATTTGGCTAAAAATGTTGATAAGAACATTTCTAGTTTGGTAATATGTATAAACACTTTCTTATCTGATCCTGTCGCATTCACCAGAGCTTCATTGATTATTGTGTTCTGTCAACATCTTCTACAGTTGTGTTTCTATTGAAGGAGGTGCTGTGGGAGGATGTGCAGAGAGATGGATGGCATTATGCCAACATTCCTAACAAGGGCGGCTGCATGAGCTACTGGAAAAACAAGAGATATGTGCATCCAAATGCATAATGAAGCTTGTGAACTGTACATAAAGATTGCCATGCAACGATGCTATACAAAGTTCATGTTAAACAATGACAAACATTCACTTAGTGTAAACATATTGCAAATGATTTAATATCAGATATAAAGGAAATGTATTCTGATGTGGCGGGCATTACTGGTCACGCTGTGATGGTGGAGAGGAGTGAGGTCAGAACTGCAAGTGTTCCTGTTGTCAGTGAGGGGCAAGGCGGCTGTGTGTAATGTTAGGGGTTGGGGGAAAGGGAAAAGGGGATGTGGGCAGCGAGGACTAACCTTTACGGGATTCAAGATGATGGCCTCTCCCTTCTGAGGAGGCTTGGGATGTGGGCTATTCCATGAATTAGCACCCACCTTTTGAGCTGCCTGTTTGGCAGTGTTTCTCCATGACCCCCACCCTGGGTGCTAATATAATTAAAGGTGATGTTATGAAATACATTCCAATGTGATATGTTCATGAGGACTGGCATCCAATCTTGATATGAAAAGCCAATGTAATATAATGCCAAACGTTCGCACTGTGTTAAACAATATTCCTAATTATTTGATATTATTATAAACATGCATATCTTCAGATTGCATTGGATATGGCAGGTTACTAAAATAATACTTGAGAGAAGGCTCAAGAGAGAAGGCTCCTTGATCTCTGTAACAAACCTAATGGCGCCAGGAAAGAAAATGACACTAAATAAATACAATCTACGTAAGACAAAGAAACAATTGGAGGTGGCAACCCTGACGAACGATGAGATGATGAAACCTAAAACAAACAATAAGGGGAAATCCAGTATATCCATCCCTACGGGACAGGGAGCCATAACTGGTTTCTTTGCCCCTCTCCCCTTAACAGAAATTAACTCTACGATCATTGAAGATCCCGTCTCATCAGATGATAGGGGAGGCGACCCAATGAGTTCCACTAACTTTGATGACATAGATAATAATTCGCTGTTAGACCTGTGTTTGAGTATCCAGCGGGGGATGACTCCCCATATCCTCAGGCCGTTGGAAGACACAGGTATGCGACCGGAGAATAATTCTATGTCATCTTCTGATAACATCATAGGCCATGAGATACCCCTGGGCCGACTGTCAGCCTCCCCCAATTTAGTAATGGTTTCTATGGAAGACGGTCCGGAGACAGAGGAAGGAAACCTCTCCACCCTGTTCCCTGGGGCTAAGGAACTGGCTGAGATTCAGTCCTCAGTGGCCTCAATTTGCACTCAAAATTTTGCTCCAAATGACGGGTCAGATACTTACAAACACTAATCCATTGCCTAATACACAAACAGAAGAAAAGAATAAGGAAGAAGAGGCGGAGACCAATCTATCGGAGGCCATAGGTATCGCCGAGGAAATAAATAAGATACCTGATAAAGACTCCTTGGTAAACGAGGACTTGAATGAGTCAGTCTTCTATTCCCGTAAACAACGCAAACTGGCTAAGAAAGCGCAAAAGAATAAGGCAAACACGTTGCAAGGAACTAAAGAAGACAAGACGGTGCACATTGGGGGGCGCTCAAAAAAAGCAAAAAAAAGGGCAGCCAGAGCTAAGAAAAAGATGGGTTCTGGAGAAGGCCGCCTCTGCAGTTGGCTCATCACTCATCAAGATACGAATCTAGTCTCGCCGTCCAAACATGATCAACCAGTGACGGTGGATCTGACTGACGAAGCGGAAAGATTGCCGACCGTGGAGGAAACAGAGGACCAGGCAGATGAATGGGAACGATTTGAGGCCGACCTTCAAGAGGAGGAGGAAACTCGGATCAGGGGCCCCGACTTGGTACTCCAATCTGAACCAGCCCCGACTAGTTCCATCATCTCTCCCGGTAGACCAGTTAAGGACGGACTCGACCTCTCAGGGAACAGAATCTGCCTGATCAAAAACCTGTATAAAACCTATGAACGTAGATGGCTACCACGATCAGAGCTCCTAATACGTCTGCATTCGGTCCCTGAACTACGCGTCTTGAAATCAGATGATTTCCTGTTTGTGGAACCATTAAAAGGCCCTAACCCCTGTGTGTCTGCAATACACTGCAAATTTATATCCACCGCACAGATGCTTAGGAAATACCGTGAAGAATTGAGGGCTGTCGATGTTGAGGTTGATGCAGACTTGGACGAAGTTGACTCAAGTGCTGAACTTGTAGAAATAAATGGGCCAGATATACCAGTGGAGTACCCCTTGATACCTAAAGGAAAGAAAGTGGAGATTGCTGATGTTCAGCTGGTCCTAAAATGGCTCGCTGAATCTCTTCCTGAGGTTTTACCCAAACATTGAAATCTGACATTGTTATCATGGAACACAAGAGGTTTTGCCCATCTGTTGACGTTGGAGGGGTCGGTCAATTTTATAGTGAAACATAGCCTGATATGCTTACAGGAGACATGGGCAATGGACATCTTATTACTTGATGGATATATGAATTATCAATCCTATGCTAAGAAGGGAGATAAAGGGAGACCGTTTGGAGGGCTCTTGATAGGTGTGATCAGCTCTCTGCCCTCGAGGCAGATACCTTGTAATGAGTGTGACAATATGCTGGCAGTAGAGGTTGAATATGGATCAAAGGATGATAAGGGGAAGGTCCTGTTGATAAATATATATAATCCCCCGCATGTGGGAGCTAGTGAACCTATTCAAGAAGCCCTTCATGAATTACTGGCCTCTTGGTCTGTACTACCTGGTAACCGAGCAGTGATTGTTGTGGGTGATTTTAATTGTCGTATTCCTGCTGTGACAGGGAAAAATCCCCAAAACCCCAAGTTAAGAGAGAAACATCTATTAACTCATAATAAAACCGACATCGAGGGACCTCGTTGGCGCCGGCTGTTTGACGAATGGGATCTGGAAATGCTGAATGGCTACACAAATAGTGACTACCCGGGGAAACATACTTGGTCCAATGGGCTATATAGTAGTACCCTGGATTACATCTTCATGTGCCCTAATATGCTGCTCTCGGTAGAAGATATGTTTGTATCTCCAAACAAATGGAGTGATCATTCAGCTCTTCATTGCATACTAAACTTACAACTGAGAGCTCTCGACAAGTGCAATATGGGCACAGTCTATGTGAATAAATCAGGCTCTAACATTAGATGGTCGGCTAAGAATATTAATCAGGCTGCACTGGCACTCGAAATGGATAAATGGCCAAATTTACCTAATTTCCATTCCATGTCTATTGAATCCATTGAAAATTGGATAAAAGCCTTCTCTCATATACATGCTTTGGTCCCGACCATTAGCATGCTTAGACCGGAGGGTGGTCCCCGCTCTTATAATAACAAGATTAGAGATGCCAAAAGGGACCTGAGACGGGAACTGCGTATGAGCAAGAAAAAGTTAGGACCGTCTGATGTATTACGAGTGGTTGCGAGGAAAATCAAAAGCAAATATAGATCTATTATTAAAAATATTAAATCTACCGCTAATACCTGGGCTCACCAGAGATTAGTTCAAACGATTTGTTCTAAAAACACTCGTAGTATTTGGGCACTTTTGGGAGAAACTTGGGAGTCCTCGAAGGGCCAAATGGCTAATCCAATTAAAGCTGAGACATGGGTCGAGTTTTTACTTGCCCGTAACTCAAAATTACCGAACGACAAACTGGGCCCTCAGATAACCTTGGCTCCCCATCTGGCCTTCGATATTTCTTATACGGCCATAATCTCCAAGATAAAGACGCTCAAACCGTCCAGAGCCCCAGGACCGAACGGCCTAGCCAACATAGTTATGAGAAAACAGCCCGAGTTCTGGGCGAGTCTATTAGCAACACTGTTCAAAATGATAATGGCCCTCATTACGACCCTGGCGGTAAGGGGTTTACGCCAGCGTTAGCTGCGCCGACCCCTTACCGCCAACTACGAGTTTCCAGAGCGCCATGGTCACTTTTCCGCCCGCTTTTTGCGGGCGTAAAAATCCATGGCGCTATGGGACCTCAGTGTTAATTACGCCACCGTAGTGTACGGTGGCGTAATTAACACCTTCCCCACTCCCATTGAGCCCTATGGGGCCGAAATGGGAATGGGGAAGGGTAAATGGGTCAATGGGGACTTACCGCCCCGCCAACCTCGGAATGGGGCGGTAAGTCCGCCATCCGCCATGGCGTAAAGGGACTTTGCGCCATGGCGGAAAAGTCCGCCGATGGCGGAAAAAATCCGCCAGGGTCGTAATGAGGGCCAATGTCTCAGGGGCAAATACCAAGCTCATGGCAAACTGCAGTACTGATACCTGTTTTTAAAAAGGGCAATCGCCTAGATCCCACTAATTATCGGCTCCTCTCCATGCTGGACACAACGGGTAAATTGTTTGCTTCTCTACTGCTTGAGGAATTACAATCATGGGTAGAAAGGGCAAACATTCTGTCCATCTTTCAATGCAGATTCAGGAAAGGTTATTCAACGAGTCACAACTTAATGGTCATGAACCTGTTGAGAACTAAAGCGCGCAGCAAAGGTGCACCACCTTTATATGCTTTATATATTGATTTTAAAGCAGCTTTCGACACCATCCCTAGGGATCGTTTGTGGGCTAAACTTAACGGTCTGGGGTGCCCCGCAGGCATCCTGTACTACCTTAAACTGCTGCACTACAATACGTCAGTCAGACTGAAATTAGATCATGAAGGACATCTGACAGACAAAGTGCTTCAGAATAGGGGAGTGAAACAGGGCTGTGTGACGGCCCCCTTGGTATATAACCTGTATGTTTATGACATACCAGTGGCCATTAAGGCCGTTTCAAACTGTCCACCTAAAATTGGGGAGCTGGTATGCACTGTTCTGGCCTACGCAGATGACCTGGTCATTTTTGATCACACAATCAGTGGCCTACGCAGATCGGCCACTGCTCTGTGGGATTATGCGAAACATAATGGCCTTACTATCAACTTAGATAAGACTAAGGTATTGCGTTTTACTAATAAAAAAGTATCACGTGTAAGTCTTATGGTGGGTAAGAACATAATCCCCTACGCCCCACATTATCGGTATATGGGTATCGATTTCGAACCGAGTGGTGACTATACCATGTGCAAACATACTCGGATGACGCGAGCAGCGCAGGTCACATCGCTGGTTTCGAACTTTACCAACAAGCAAGGAGGTTTCACGTTATGGGGCACTCGCCAACTATATGTGCAGGTTTTTACTCCCATGATAACTTACGGTCTAGAGGCCTTGTTTGACCTAGATCTTAGCTGGCTACAAGTTTTAGAAGGGAAATTCTGGCGGCGGGTCTTGGGGCTGCCCCCAGGAACTCCAATGGCCATTTTACGCCTAGAATTGGGCATACCATCATTGAAAGCTACAGTGATGAAAAAGAGACTAGGGTTTTTTATCAAAATGCGTAGTGGTACAACAAATTCAATATTGACTGCTGTGAATAAGGAAATATATAAAAAACAAAATACCCTATCTCCCGCTGCCATAATGTTAAAATATCTCGCTGACATAGGATGGACTTATCGTGAAGGGGACTACACCCGGCAAGTTCAGAGAGCCCTAGATAAGCGAATAGATATGTGGGATTGGTTGGAAAATTTTGCCCACCTCAGTGCATTGAAAAGTTACGAATATGTGAAATTCAGGTTGTATACATATATGAGACCGCAAGATTACCTTAACTTATGCCCTTGCAGTAGATTGCGACGTTTTGTACTCCTATTAAGATTGGGCCAACTCCCGACCCTTTGGGTCACGGGCCGGAGAGATCGACTGTTGTCGACATTAAGGAACTGCAGATTGTGTAAAATCAATAATGTTCTTGAGACTGCAAGACATGTCTTGACTCAATGCAGTAGTATGACAAACATAATATATCAACATATGGGAAAGTATACGCATGACTCTGTTACAATCTCTAAGGCATTATTTTGGCATCACTGCCTAAATTCCGAAAATATCCACATTTTTACTGCTCTATATAACATCTGGTTGGTCATAGAGGGAAAATTGGGTATTAGGATCTGAATAGGCAGCATTATCTTCACCCTGGTGTGGAGATGGGATACATCTTTACATCTTTACTAGAACCCCTTCTTGGCCATGCGTGACTCTGTAATTGTGAATCCTGTAATTAAGAATTCCAACTGCTAACCGCTCTTCTAAATATTATCAGTATTTCGTATCCTGGTGAGTTCGGATGTGATTCCCGCAGGATCTGATTTAGGGCGATCTAGGTTGTCTCAGGTTCTATAATGCACGATTGCGTCTGGGCTAGATTTATTTGCCTACTGTGAATCCTGTATCATGAATTCCAACTGCTAACCGTTCTCCGAAATATTGTCAATATTGCGTATCATGGTGAGCTCTGATGTGATTCCCACAGGGTTTGATGTAGGACGATCTAGGTTGTTTTAGGTTTTAGGTATTAGGTATTAGAATGATTGATTGTGTCTAGGCTAGATAGATAGACAGATAGATTTATTTATTTATTGCTATTTTATTAGTATTGTTAAATTCAGTTGTGTAATCTTAATTCCATTATTGTATTTTGTTGTTATTTATGTGTAAAGTTTATTAGCTAAACTGTAACACATTAAATAAATAAATAAATAAATAAAATAATACTTGTAACTGCAAAACCGGGGTCACGATTTTCAAAGATTTGCATTTCTGTGGCTAAATACCTAGAGGTCCAAATGGTATCTGTGGCAAACCAGGAATTGTTCACCCATGGTGATTCACAACTAATCGCCCACGTGGCACTCCTCATTTATACCAACTACACTTTAGGCCCTCAAATGCACATGCATGTATTTGTGTTATCATTTTTTTCCTGACACTGATGTCAAACATTGTGAATAGTAAAATGTATTCAGAGATACATGTTTAAAAATGAACTTGCTGCGCCCATTTGTGGGGGTAGGTGTGTCACCCATTACGAATATAGTGGCGTTCCCTGTGGCAAACCCATGTCTCATACAAAGTATGATTTTTAACCACCTCCAAATCATTCAATTGTGACTAGTCACACATGGAATTTAACACAGATCTTAGAATCATGCACAATTTGCATCAGATGTAGTTTGTGCATTTTTTATGACAAAAAGCCAATTGCCAATTTTGAGATTTGTTTCACTTTGATCTGTACTTGATTGAGGTTTCCCTTTGTACGTTTCCTTGTCTGCATTCAAACATTCTTTTTATTGGGTGTTGAATTTATACTTTGCCTTAACTTCATTCAAACAAACCTCAGCTATTTTCTGCCTCTGCAATTTCGTATCATTCAAACATTTGTTGGCACGCTTGTCGGAATGCCCCGGGGTCCCCAGCTGCTTTGGGCAGACTCACAGGATCCTTCCAGCGACTCTGACTCTGCTCACGCCTCTGCAGTCTGGTTCCTTCACCTGCTTTCCACTTTGGAGTAAGCAGACGTTCTTCCAGCATCCTGATATGATCTGATATTTTATTTATAGCGCGCCCATATACAAGTCTTTCAACGTGCGAAGATGCAAGGAAGAGCACACGGGGAGGACAAGAAAACGACCTTACTTGTCCCAGTGACATTGGGATCGCACAAGTGCAGGGGAGAGGAAAGGGGAAAAGTGCTGAGGTAAGGGGTGGAGGAGCAACTGCAGGACACAGCATTTAACATCGAAAAGAAAGCAGGTGGCAGTGCAAGGTTAAGTGCAGTACAGCTAGTGATAGGAAATGCAGGTAGGGAGGCTGTAGGGTTAGATATACAGCCCCAAGTGCAGGGTTGTCAGAGGCAGTGCAGGTGTGCAAATGGGAGACAGGAACCTGGGCATGAACCCAGACCCATGATTCAGAGTGTAGCCAGGTAACCAGTGCATTATCTGTGGTCAAATGCCAGCTCTACTTTTCAGCCCAGACTGCAGAACGTTGTCTGTTCAGGTGGCCCAACATTGAGTAGCTCCTACATGGCTCCCACCATCTCCATGGCCCTTCTTGCTTGCACATGGCATTTCCCATCCTGTCCCAGTGGCCTTCTCCATTTCACCACAGCTGTCTGTGTGCCTTACTGTCGTGAGCCTCAGCATGGGGCTCAGTGTCTTCTCCTGCACTGATCGATCTAATAGTGCAGTGGCCATCTGTACATGTTCCGCGCAAGGAAGACTTACTAGCCTGCATGTTGCCCTTTGAGCTCCAGTCACTTTGCACAAACTCCTCCATCCTCCTCCTCGTCTCAGTACCTGTGTGGGTTGGAGTCCATGGATGTCATTGGACTTTTAACTCTTAGATGGTTTTTCTCAGAGATTTCACATAAAGGCACATCAGAAGCGAAAGGTGTTATGTGTGAGTTTTGGGTGTTTGGGACAAAGGTGCGGGCCTGACCAGAGTAGTGAAGAGAAAAGGTTTCTTGACTTCCTCTACAAGGGGGACCAGTTAGCAGATAAAAGGCCATTAAGGTATTGGGTGTCAGAGGGTCTTCCTCATGGGAAGGGGGGTACTGTGTCTCATCCAATGAAGTCCTGATGTCTCTCCCGAGGGTCAGGATCAGATAGTGGCTGCCGTCCCCTGGCCATATGGGAGTAAGTTCCGGCCAGGGAGTCCGCAATGACTCCATTGGAGACATCACAGTACGCAGCCGAAGGATCTTGAAAATAATTGTGTGGGGCTGCACCTGATAATCAGCTGCAATTCTCTTCCCATGAGAAACGTTTTCCTTCTGCAACAATTAATTAACTCCTGTGGGCTTCCTGGTGTCACACCCTTGGTGAGCTGTGTCAGAAGAACTTTCTTTTTGCAATAAGCTGCTGCCTTTCAAAACAACTATAAAAATGGCTTCTGTCTAGTCTGCCCTATGTAAAGACTGGTAGGGGGTGTCTGTACTTCCGCTCTCTATATGGTAGAGGAGAGGCACAGAAGACCCCAGCCAAGATTCTCTATAAGGTAGCAATGGACGAGCAATCAAGGCCTAGCTTCTCAGGAGGTGATGTGAGCTGGTTCTCAAGTACATTGTAGTCCCAGAACCCCCAGAAAGGAATGTCCCCACACTGTATTACTGAAAACACAGTCTTTATATAATTAATATTCAAAGGTATGTAAACGATCACAATAACGCACGTTGTACTCGGAAGTCAATAATGATAAATATATACAATTCTAAAGTGGTACCACTAATGTTATCAAATCTCATTAAAGTGCATCAACTGTACGGTTAAAATGTCACACAGATTAATAACGAGGAAACCAGCAATAGAGATAGGAAGGAACGTAAGATGGTTGAAACAAGAGGCAGACTACTGACCCCTACCACCAAGCACAGTTCTGTGTGGAGATCCCCCACCTGGGCAACCTGTAAAATAAAGATATAGCGCACAAGCCCAGTCCCTATGTTCAATAGTATCACTTCTTCCTATTAAGGTTTTACCCCCCAATGTACCTGGTGGAGTAGAGTTCTCCGACGATGCGTCGACCGATCCTTCTTGAGTGCCTCCCTTTCAGGCGGGAGCAACGGATCATCAAGAGTTGTCGGGGAACTTGGCGTTCAGTGTCGGGGAATCGACGGCCCTTCTTGAGTGCGCTCCCTTTAAGGCGCGAGTCGAACGTCCGACGGTGAACAGGGTGAACTACGGCAGGGAAGTGACAGCTTCGCTCCTAGCGGTGCTCGTCAACGACAGAGCGTTGGCGTCCTGCAAGGAGGAGGTGTGCGGGACACCTCGTTGACGATAGTTTTGGACCGCAAAGAGATGATGAAGAACTGTGGCCCAGCAAGGGCGTCGAGTCGTCGGCATCTCTATGGTCCTTAGGTGGCGGGAAACCCACCGGTGGATGCTCCTCGGTGCGTCGACGGTCGGGCCTTCTCCAGCGGGAGACAAGCGGATGACGATGCAGGCGAGAGCGTCCGATGATCAATGGAAGTTCTTAGGCAAACGGGAGCACGGCGGCTCCGGTCGGCGATGGCAGTCATCGACAGTGGCAGACAACAGTCTGAGTGCTTCTCCTTGGAGTTCCGCAGCAGTCCCCATATCGGGTCGGCAGCCTGTCGAAGGTCTGTCTACCAGGGAGCGTTGGCAAAGGTCATCTGTGCACGATGGTCCCTCGTAGCTCGGGAAGAGGGCGCCTTACCAGGTCCTCTCTGGGTTAGTCCTTGAAAACACAGCAGCTTTCAGATTGTGAAGGAGAGCCACGGCACTTCTTCTCGTCCAGCAGGGTTTCAAGGTCAAGCGTCAGTTACTCCAGTTACTCGTCATAGTGGACTTCAGCTTCTGAACACGATTCCTAGCAGTGAGAGGTCCCCAGATATACTGTTGATCTCCCATTCATTCCGCTGGGTCACACTCAAGCATCCAATCACGTCTACGGGCATTCATGCAGGCAGCCAGCCAATCAGGCACACAAGGTATTCAGGCCATTCACTTCTCTCCAGACACTCACAACAAGTTATGTGTATTGAGACAAGTACCGAGCCATTCAACACTCCAAGCTGGATTCATACCGGTTTCGTGCAGGGTTGTCTCAGTCATTGTGTCAACCACCAGATATTAGACACCCACAACACAGAATGCATATTCGTCACACACTCTATTCACCCAGGTCCCACCCACAGGAGGTACCCACAACATACATCACCGGGAAGGCTCCAGCTAGTCTGGCCGGGCCTTCACAACAACACCATATATGGCACTTCCACCCAACAGCCAGTCAGGGGGAAGGGACAGAGTCAGGGCTTCCCAGGACTTTGGGAAAACAAGGTAATGGGTAATAGAAAGCAAGAGGCCACTGGGGCCATCTTGTTTTCCATCAGGAATCACTGATTCCAATGGCCGGGCTGGGGTATCCCAAAATGGAGGATACTCCGCGCACCTGTCAAATTCAGCATGGAGATGCCTCCAGCCCATAACCTGCTCTGCGGGCCACCCACAGGTGCCCAAAAACATACACTAGGGGCACAGGGTTGTACCCCCACCCATGGGTGCCATAAGGGTATCCCACGGGTCCGTTCACCAAACCAAAATAAAGAGAGCTGCACCGCCAGGAGTCCCATATGAACTCCTGTGCGGAAAACACGACAGAACATACGATAAAAAGCAGTAAAGGACAAGGATACGGAGGCCCTGTCCCTCCGATGCATTTCCAACATCACACCCTAGACCTGCTTAAATATGTCCAAACATTTATTCATTAATATACCTCGCCCTTAAACTTATTACACTTCCAAATTATGTTTAAACAAACTATACAAATATTGCACTTGCTACATGTGTACTTTTTATCGCGGCTGCTGTACTTACCTATCCCTAGTTACCTGCTAGTCAAAACTACATATAGGTTCTATGCTATTGCGCATGTCCTTCCCAGCACAGCGTCCTATTCCTCAACGGGTGGTGCACTAGGTGGTGCACTAGGTGTAATATAGGTGTGATATAAGTGTGTTGTGCTCTGTGAGGTCACCCTACCACTTTACGTTACTTTTGGCATTTCTGCATTACTTCTTTATCTTGTATGTGTGCCCATCTTGTGATCGTTGGATTTCCATATTCACAGGGGACAACCATATACCCTGTAATTTCATCTGAATAGGACACCATATAACATTCCATTGGTCAAATAAACTTCTAATACAGGAGGAGGAGATTGACAGGATTTTCTCCAATTGATCTTGTAACCCAATATGATCGAAAAGGAATCAATAATGTTCAAGAGGGAGACCAAACCCTGTCAGGATCCTGCAGCACAATCAAAAGGTCATCAGCACAGAAACAGATCTTCCTGGTTCCCCACCAAAGCCAGCTTCCTTGATGTCTTCATGATAGCCAGGGTCTCCATTACAATGATGAATAGTAAAGGTGAGAGGGGGCATCCTTTCCCAATGCCTCATCAGAGATTGGCCTTACTTGAGATAAGGCCATTCGTGAGGACACTGTCAGAGGGGTCTGCATACAAGAGGTTTACCCATCCGATACATTTTGACGGAAAGCTGAACTTTTACAGGATGGTACATAGTTAGTCCCAATCAACTCTATCACATGCCTTCTCACCATCCAAAGATATAGCTGTGATCACAGTAGATGCATTTCCTCCCTGTTGTAGGGTCACCAGCAGGTGTCTAATATTGCCAGCAACACATCTTTCATGAATAAAGCTGACTTGGTTCTCATGAATTAATAAAGGCATCACTTTATGCAAATGTGTGGCTAGAATGTTGGCCAGGATCTTGCAATCAGTATTTATCAGGTTTATTGGTCCGTAGATGGCAAATCAAGTAGGAGACGTTTTTCTCTTCTTGAGGATGGCAACAAGGACATGTCTGACACTATCAGTCAATCGGCAAGATTTGAGAGATTCAAGAAGCATTTCACAAAGGATTCTAATAGCCGATGCTGATAGTATGCAGTAAAACTCAGTTGGCAGCTGGTCCGTGCCAGGGGTCTTATTGGTTTTCAGAGCCTGGATAGCAGAACAAATTCCTTCCAATGACAGATCTGTCTCCAAGGCATCTGTCACATTAAGGATCTGCATTAGAGAGGTGCTGTCATACCATAGAAATATCAAGTGTGCTTCAGAGGTATAGAACTTCTCAAAGAAACATTTTAATGTGTTATAAATAACACAGACAGGTCTGTAAATAATAAAGGTCAAACTCTGATCTATTACTAATGTAGAACAGTTAAAATATACTGTAGAAAGAAATTATGACAATAATGAAAACGCCACATTTTATTTAACCCTGTAAATGCTAACCAAGAGTATGCCCATCCTTCATTTCCTCAAGGAACCACTGCAGGTCTCATCCCCACAATTAGGCAATGAGTTAGTATTTATAATCTCCAGCCTTGGAAAGCAGCACCAAAAGCATTGCTGTGATGTTGTGAACCAAAGGCTAACAGAGTTTTAAAAAAGGCTAATAGGTACTTTTTCCAAACTATTTGTGTTTGCTTTTATACTTACAATGATATATTCATCTGTTACCATGGTATATGCTTTTTTTTAAATGTATTTTATTTATTTTGTGATATGGTTAAAATATAACTTTTCACCCTCAGAAAACAACATAGTAGGAACTTAAAAAGGAAACAAAACAAATCCACTAGGACAATAAACAGAAACACAATAATAATAAAAGAAAATCTAGAAGATCAACTAGGTTTCAATTCATGAGAAATATGAAAAGAAAAAAGTCCATACTTATATATTGACGCATATGATTTTTAGTATTGTACACAGTGAACAGGAAAGGTTAAAACAAAGGCATGTTGCCTTTCTTAGAAATGATTTTTCAGAAAATGTTGATGAGAAAATGTCAAGTTCCACAATATAAATAAAGATGTGCTTATAGGAACATATTTGTATTCACCACAGGGTCATTGATTATTGTTTTCTGTCAACGTCTTTCATCATAATGTTTAAGTTGAAGGAGGTGAAACAGGATAATGAGCAGAAATATGAAAAACATGTGTTCAAACCTCATAATGACAACAAACATGAATTACTGGAGAAAAAAAAGTAATATTGGCATTCAATAGCACAATGAAGCTTGGGAACATAAAGATTTGCATTCAATGATGCTCTACAAAGTTCATGTAATACAAAGACAAACATTCACACAATGTAACATATTACATTATATTGGATGTTATAATAATAAAAAACCTCACTTTGCTAGGATATGGTGGCACAAATGCCTTCAACGCTGTATAGACCAATTATCAAACAATTGCTTTTGTGAGACTAGATGCACGAGATTAAAATTGTATTTTCTGTAACCCGCAAATTGCACACTTACGTTGTGTACACATGTGGCACATGCAATTTGGATCTCCCACATTTCAGACATGCACCCACATTTGTTTTAACATTTTTTCCTGAAAGAAGTGTTACATTTTGGTGAAGAAAAACTAATTCCAGGGGGGAAATGTTTAAAGAAAATAACTTGTGCTCCATAGACACTCCTACAGACACAACAATTTAGCGTAGACTTCATAGGATTTACATCGAGGTTCACAACCTACCGCCAATAAGTGTCAGACGCATTTCTTTTTAACTGGAACTGGTCACAAGTGGTATGTTACATGCTTTTGTCAAATCAAACACAATTTGCACGATCCATATTTGCCCAGTATTGTCTTGCAAACACACACAAATGTTTGGAGAATGTGGCTACTTGGCTCTAATCGTGGCATAACCATGGTGCAAAAAACGCATGGACTGCATCTGCGCACACAGTTCCTCAATAAGTGAATCAGTGTAAAGTACCGGAAACAAGTTGCACGCCACTTCCTTCCTATCACATCCAAGTTCATAGTTCAATTCGTTAGGATAGCTCAGCAGGTTGAGCACTTGCTGCTGCAATCGGAGCGTGATCTGCAGGACGCAGGTTCGAATCCTGGCAAGACCAACTCAGCCTTTAATCCTTCCGAGGATAAATCAGTATCTTTCAGTTGGGTGATATTGTATGTAACTATGTGCTCTGTAAAGCGCTTTGGATAAAGGCGCTATATAAATAACATTATCATTATCATAAAAATGGTTGTCAAAGCCAGGGGGCCCAGTGGACGGGAGCCCCCGACTCAGCAAGGGGGGAAGGACTGATTAGAACATGCTAGGAAAGAAGAGAGCAAGAGAATGGTGTGGAGCATGGGAAGAGTCAGTCAGGTGTGAGGGCATGACCTGGGGTGATGATTTTGAGGTGGGGTCTAGGGCATAATAAAGGAGCGGGAGCAAGTGGAGTATCCCTCTTTGTTTCCAGTTGCAGAGGGCCAGAAGCTGGAGTCCCTTTTGAGTATAGAGGAACAGGGTCTCTTAGCCCTGTTGGGTGATGTTTGGCCAACATCGCCCCTGGACTGGGCCTCGTGTGTACTGTCCCACTCTGTCCATTGGCCTAGCACGCCTCGCACTTCCATCCTCTTCCCTTCCGATCTTAATGTCACCTACTTTGTATAAGACATTAGGAGAGAATCTACAATAACTGTGATGCATGCATTGTTTTCCAGAAAAGGCCAGCCCATCATATCTCCGGCCTTATCCTTCCTTTCACTGCCCTCGACGCCCGGCCCCAATGGCAGACCTCTGGATCTCGAAAATCGAAAGGCTATGTCGGGTGTTGAGGTGAAATGCCACACGCAAGCGGGAATCAGTCACTGCAGCATAGTCTTTTTTTTTTTACGGTCGAGTTAATGATATTCCAGCAGCCCTGTTTTGTTTTCATTGACAGAAAACCTCTGTACCATACAGCTCGACTTACCTCTTGCAAGCCGGCTGTTCTGTTCTGTTTTATCGTGACAATTGTTTTGCCATAGTTTTCACCATTGTTTTCACGTATCTTCAGCGTCTGGTTTTTGTATTCGTATCACACTAAGGTCCAAAAGGGTGTGTGTGCCTGTTACAAAGATGATTGGCTCTGGGACTGCAATGTTTGGTTATAATGTTGGAATGCAGTGTGTCAGTTAGGCCCCGATGGGGCATCAATGTGCTTCCCCCAGAAGGCTCCCTATAACAGGTATTCTGAGAACCACTTTTCCCCGCATTCATTTTGTCATGCCCCTCACTTACTCATTGCTTTTACCCTACGTGTACGGGGCTTTCCCGCAGAGATATTTCTTACACATTATCGAGACTTGCAGTGCATTGATTATTGCCTTTTCTCCTTCTTTTTGGGGAGCTCATCCGCCTCCTATACGGCACCCACTTGCACCTTGTCGCCTTTTTCTCTGACCTCTTCCACGCGTTCTCTGGTAATTTCACCTTAATAAAACTGCCCTGCAGGTAATGCACCCGGGAAACCAACTAGGAAGGACTAGGCTAACGACGAGAATGCAAAGCAAATGGAGGAGGCACGCCGATAACCAGGGCAGTGTCCTCTTCCTGGCCTCCCCCTCCTGGGAAGAAGGGGGGGCGGAGACGCCGGCGCAGCAAAAGAAGGAAAAGCCCGCGAAACAAAAAGCGCAGCGAAATCTGCGGAAAGCCCGTGAAGGGCGAACAAAAGAAAGGGGAGGGGATTCTCCTTTATAACGGGCAGGCTCTGGATGGAAAGCAGCATCTCCAGCTGCTGAAGAAGGGCGCCCGTTACCTGCGGAGGAGGTTTTTGTTTTCGAGGAGGCTTTCGTTTCTCGTTGAGGAACGACGCCGGCTACACTTGCACTGCAATACAGAACTGCTGGTAGAAGGATCGGTGTGTGCCGGAGGAGAAGCCCCAATCCTGCGGGGGTCCCATTAGTACAAGGTGCAGCGGGAGAAAGTGGCGGTGCGGGCAAACAGGCAGCACCCGGATGGCTACGGAAGAAGCGGAGAGGAATCAAGCGGGGTGCCGGGCGGTAGCACGGGTGAGCAGCTGCAGGCGACGGCAATGGAGAAAAGAGCTGCTGGTCGACTGCGGTGTCCCGGAAGTGAGCAAGCACAGGAAAAGAGAGCGGCCGCTCGGTAGCAAGGGCACAAGGAGGTGAACAGGAAGCCGGGCAAGTTCTCAGCGCACAGCGGCTTGGGGAATCCTCACGGGCACTCGTAGCCATGCCGGGATCAGTGGGGAAAGTCTGAGGCTGCAAGCGGGCTACACAGACTCTCGCCACACACGCCTCCTCAGAGGTGAGGGACGATCAAGTCAGACGGCAGTCGGGGTGGCAACCACGAGCGCGATTAAGGCTCGTGCCAACAACGTGGGGGAAAACACAGGCAACAACGGATGGCACAGCCTCAGCAGTGTAATCCCTGCCACGCTCGGGGCCTCCAGTGCTCAGTAAAGGAGGCATGTCCGGGGATTGAACTTGAAACGGAGGATCAGCCAGCAAGCAGGGGCAGCCCAACAGCACAAGGCTGCCCATAAAATGGATTTGGACACATTTGTGGCCATGGCCAAAATGGCAGCAGCTAAGCATGGCCGAAATTGGCTGGATGCCCTGGTAACACAAACTGGGGAGAAGCAACCAGGGCCCAGTGCAAGGCCTGATTCACCATTGATGTTCCAGGAGGACGAGGAAACACAGGAGCAAAAGGAGGAAGGACAGGTAGAAGAGGAAGAAGAGCCAACAGGAAAAAGGAGACGGGTTATGACCCAGATGGCAAAAGCGAGCAAAGAACAAGCTGCAAGGAGCGGGAAAGTAAGGGCAGCAGGAGCAAAGAACAAGGGATGGTCACGGGAGATTGCAGCCGTGCCGGCATCAGCACCCGTGCAAGTGCCAGGGAATCAGGGACCAACCAGTACGCCTGCAACCAGACCGGTGGCTGCGAAGGAAGACGGCCTCACATCCTTGGAGGAGGTGAAAGGTATGGTGATGCAATGTATGCAAGCCTGGGGGAATGGGGGCAGCGGGCAATTAATATGTGGGAATATTAATGCATTTAACCAATTGGGAAATGGGGCAGTAGTACCACAGCAGAAGGGGGTAATGCCGGGGATATGGGACGGGTTGGCAGGGGGCCACCAACAACCTGGGAACCTGAACAGCATTGGGGTGCCAGGAGGAGGAAGCCAGTGGCCAGAGCCATGGCCTACCACACCATTACTGGGTGGGGTGTTTCAGCAAGGGCAGGGGCCCAGCAAGGGGGCTAATATTAGCTCAGGTGACCTGCTCACAGCACAGCCTGCTCAAATGCAGCAGGCCAGGCCAGCACAGTAACCAACACCAACCACATAGGCAGAGGGAGCCCATTGCCCCAAGGGGGGTTACCACCAACAGGGGCTACACAAGCACCCACATGGTGGGGCCAAGGTTTTGCAGGAACAGGGCTACCTCCAGTCCCGAGCATTTCTGTGGGGCAGGAGGGGATAGGGGGAACAATGACCCAGTATGGAAGAACTATGCCTGGTTTTGGTCCGGTCAGGGTGTCGGTGAACTCTTTATCATGGCATATACCAATGGCAGTCAAAGAAAGGGTGTGGAGGAAAGCATTCATAGAAATCCTAGACTTTGTGGGGATGGAGCCACTGGGTAACGGGTTAAAGGAACTATCTGAAAAGGAAAAGGAGAAAAGAGACAAGGAGAAACCCAAGACTGAGGCATCCATTCATAATTGGCTAAAAGCATTTAAGGTGTATACATCAATAATGATAGAGAAGTACCCACAGGATGCTTCAGCAATGCTTGCGTACGGGCAGTACATCCATGATCTCTATCTGAAACGCGGGGGGAGGGCTGGCTACAATACGATCGGGTATTTCGTTTAAAAATGCAGGTGTGGCCAGCCTTGTCCTGGGATGAAATGGATATTGGCGGGATTTTGGGTAAACTGGTGCTGACAGAGGAAGGGGGTAACATCCCCAGGGGAGAAGCCCCAGGTGTGGAGGGGCAGAGGGGTTCTCACAGTGGGGAAGGGCATCCTTTCGCGGGTACTCCTCCTGGAACAGCAGAGCCAGCTACCAGGGGGACCAAGCCGAATGCTGGAGGATCAGTGAAGAAGGCGTTGCCCCTTTGGCAAAACATGCCGATTTAAACACCCCTGGGGAAAGAGCCACAAGGAGCGCAACTCTTCGGCCAGTGAAGGGAGGCAGGGGAGTAGCGCTAAAGGAAAGGACAAGGTCAAGAAGGAATGAGGTTAAAAACAGGATGTCAAATTCTATCCCTAAATAAATGTGTAATGGCATGATTAAAGTTGGACTACCAACCCCGGTTAACCTACAAACAATGACTCCATGGTTGAATATTTATCATAACACTGAAGATGCTAGATTGTTGTGGGAAGGCTTCAGGTGGGGGTTCAAGATCCCATGTGTAAAGGTGGAAAAGGGCACAGAGGTGCGCAATCTGCGATCAGCTCTGGGATGCCGGAGGTGGTGGCACGGAAAGTGGCCAAAGAGGTGGATTTGGCCAGAGTGGCCGGTCCATTCACGCAACCATCAATGCCAAATCTGGTTATATCACCATTAGGGCTGGTTCCCAAGAAAGAGGAGGGGCAGTACCGGTTGATCCATCTCCTCTCTTTTCCAGAATGGGGGTCTGTCAATGATGGGATCAGTGAAGAATTGTGCAGAGTACACTATTCATCCTTTGAAGAGGCAGTGGAGGTGGTAAGGACAGCCGGGAGGGGAGTCCTTATGGGAAAAGCTGACATTGAGTCAGTATTTCGGTTGTTGCCCATTCATGAGAGTCAACATTTGTTGGGTTTTAAGGTGCAAGAGCTCTACTATTATGATAAATGTTTGCCAATGGGGTGCGCCATTTCCTGTTCCTATTTCGAAGCATTTAGCACCTTCTTAGAGTTTGCAGTGAAACAAGAGTGTCAAGAAGGGGCAGAGGTACACTACCTGGATGATTTTCTGTTTATTGGGGCAAAAGGGTCCAAAGAGTGTGAGGACCTCATGTGTACTTTTCAGAGACTAATGAAGGTGATGGGGGTTCCTTTAGCTTGTGAAAAAACTGTAGGGCCAGTGACCTGTCTGACCTTCCTAGGGATTGAAATTGATTCAGTGAAAGGGGAGTGCCGGCTGCCTCAGGACAAGGTAGCAAAACTTAAGGAGATCATCAAGGGGCTAAGGGGTAAGAAGACGGCAACCCTAAGGGAACTTCAGGTCTTGGCTGGCAACCTCAATTTTGCAGGGAAGGTCATCCCGGTGGGTAGGACATTCGCAAGGAGTGTGGAACTGAAAACGGTAGGGCTGCAGCATGCGGGACAACATGTCAGGCTGGGGTCTGAAGTGCCAGAGGACTTGGCCATGTGGGACACCTTCCTGGATGACTTTAATGGGGTTTTGTTGTGGAGAAGTGAAAGTAGCTATAAGGACAGGCGGAAGTTGTTCACTGACTCATCTGGGGCTTTGGGGTTCGGGGCAATCCTTGACTACAAATGGTGCGGCATGGCATGGCCGGTGGAATGGCATCCGCAAGGGATCACCAGAGACATCTCTCCGTTGGAACTCTTCCCCATTGTGATAGCATTTAAACTGCGGGGGGAACAACTGGGAAACAGCAAAGTCATGCTCTGGTCTGACAATTTAGCAGCAGTCCAGATCATTAACCAAGGTTTTGCCAATGGCACACGGGTTTTGCGGTTACTGAGGGAACTTCAGAGATGCATGCTAGAAAAGAATATTGAGGTACGAGCAAGACGCTTTCTGGGGGTTCAGAACACAGCAGCTGATGCTCTCTCTCGTTTACAGTGGGAGACATTTCGGGAGAGTTGTCCAGGAGCGGAACAAATGATGTCGCCATTAAAAACACAGTGGTGGGACATGATTGGGGTAATCTGAGTACCCTGATTCAGACGGCACTGGCGCCAGGCATGACTAAAAGGTACAAGGCATGCTGGGATCGGTACCTGAATTTCAAATGGAAGGTACTAGGAGCGAGTCAGCAGGAGTGGCCAGTGAGGGCCTTTGTGGGGTGGGGCTGGCAGGAAAGAGAAACCAGGTCATGGATGGCACATCACCTGGCAGCTATCACCCATTTTTCTAAACCAATAGAGCACTTGATAATTTCACTGCTAGGGGTGGTACCTACAAAGCATTTGGGGGAATTCATATTAATTCACAACCTATCGTACCCTAAGGGGGACTCAGTGAACGATTGGTTGGATGCCGGGTATTGAACTGTTGGTTACGCTTCCTTTGACAAGGCAGTCAACCTAACTCAGAAGGCGGGGCGCAGAGTTCTGCTGGCCAAGGTTGACATAGAGGTGCTTTCCATAGAGGCGCTTTCCTCCTGTTACCAGTACACCCAAATAGTTTCCACTTGTTAGGATTCCAATTTCAGGGGGCGATTTACATTGATCGCTGCATGCTGATGGGTTGTTTAATTTCTTGCTCTTACTTTGAGCAATTCAGCTCTTTCCTGGAGCGGGAACTGAACGAGAGGATGTCCGAAGGAGGTAAAATGCACTATTAGGACGATTTCCTGTTCGTAGGTGAGAAAGTGGGTGAATCATGCGCAGGGTTGCTGTCCGAGTTCCGCAATACTGGTGACAGAGTTAGGGGTCCCGCTAGCAGCGGAAAAGACCCAGAGTCTGTGTACAAGGCTAACATACTTAGGGATTGAAATAGACACATTAGCAGGACTGACCAGGTTACCTCCAGAGAAAGTGAGGTTATTTGAGGCCAGCATTAAGGAAATACTGGGGAAAGGGAAAGCAACATTGAAGGAGATTTGTGTATTGGGGAGGTTGAACTTTGCAGCAAGGTCTGTAACTGCAGGGAGGGCATTCGGAAGAAGACTAGCAGGGGCGATGGCAGGTGTGACAGAACCACAGTACTACATCAGGTTAAATAGGGGCTTGAAGGAAGACATGAGAATGTGGCATAGTTTCATGACAAACTTCAATGGGGTAAGATTGTGGAGGACACCGTGGACACAGTACGGGCAGAAGTGTCTATTCATTGATGCTTCTGGGAGATGAGGTTTCGGGGCAGTACTAGGGAAAGCATGGTGCAGGGCGGCATGGCCTAGCAAGTGGCACAGGAAGGGTTGGAGTAAGAACATCAATGCGCGAGAACATTTACCTGTGGTAGCGGCGCTGCACATATGAGTACAGAACTAGCTAATAGACGCCTGATGGTGTGGCCAGACAATACAGGGGTAGTGCAGGTGATCAACAGCAAGACAGCACAATGTCTAGTAACGATGGGGTTGATCTGCCACTTAGTTCAGGTGTGGTTGCACTTGAATGTGGAGTTAAGAGCAAGACATGTGCTGATGCATTTTCTCGTTCACAGATCGAGCGGTTCAGACGAGGATGTCCCCATGCGGATGAGGCAATGACACCATTTGACGAGCGACAATGGATGTTGGTGTAGTGGACGTTTAGGGGGGCAAGTGTTACTTGGATGACACATTGCACCAATGGACTCCAGGGGGAGGGGGAATAGGCATTATGCCCCCCGGGGCTCAAGGGCTCTGGGAGGCATCGGGATGAGATATCTGGCCTTTGCCAGCAAAAGACAAACCAGGGTGTTTAGGGAGGAAAGTGCTATTTGGATGACACAGTGCACCAATGGATTCAAGCTCAGCATAGTTCCTGCAGCTGGGATTGTCAACATGGATCACCTGTAAACTAACTCCTGCCAAAATAAAGCAGCTGTGGCATGTTGATCATCCACAAAAATTGTGTGGTTGTGAATTATTGGGGTGGAGAACGGGGGTGGGGCGGGAGGTTGGGGGTTGAGGATCCCGAAGGGAGGGTGTCAGGGTGGCCAAGTGTGGGGTGTCCCCACTACATGTCCCACTGCTTCATACTGGGATGGGAGCATAGCTCAGGGGCAAAGCACCTGTCCTGGCAACAAGCCAATGCTGAGTTCTGTGCTTAGATGATGGAATCTGTTATGAAACATGACACACAAAAACATTCTTTTTCTTTTTTTTATGCACCGCACCCCTTCTTCGAGATGATCCTGAAAAACCTTTTTTATTTTTATATTTTGTTTTTGTTTTATAAATGGTAGCTCTGTGACGCCTGATACGTCAAGGCTGTAGCTGTGTGTGGGAGCTCAGCTGTCAGCTAAACTCACCAATCATCCTGCGTCTAAAAGATCATTTGCCAAGAATAATATCTGAATCTGGCTTCTATTCAGCAGGCAGCTGTTTATTTAATGGGCATGATATGGCCAGTGGAGACCGCTGTGTGCTGCAGCAATGCCAAAAGATGTATTCACGGTAACTTGATCAATGACCAGCTATGTTTTGGTCAGCACACTCAATTATATAAACATACCCTAGATTGTGCCCCCTTCCATAATCTGTGATCTTTGTACCCAACTTGCTTATCCACACATTCCTGTTTTCTCCCTATTCTCCCCGGCTGCCTTCCTGCTCCTATTACCTCTCTACATATCCCCAGCCCCTGGGGCAACTGCCCCTGTGCAAGTCTCGGACATTCACTTTTATAACTAATACAGTGGAGGCTGAAGAATGTTTCATTGGAGGGTTATAGACCTTTCCAATGACATGAGGCAGGGACTAAGCAAAATGAGGCAGCCTAAATCAACCAAGGAGGCATTTTGGGAGGAATGTTTTTAAATAATAGCATTTCAACTGGGCTTACAGCAACAAAGAGTTCATTACAACACCACCGGAAGCCCCAATCCCATTTGCCTGAGGCTGCCTGCAGCGATCAGTGGACCTGCACAAAGCATCCAAGATCATTTTAGGTGCTGCGAAGGAGCCCTCAGATCCCAAAAGTGGCATCTTTGAAAGGTCTTTCCAATTCCATAAGGGGCTCCAATTGCGCTGAGAACAACATGGAGCTCTTTACAACATCACCAGAGACATGCATTCCATCTGCCTGAGGCTGCCAGCAGTGGTCGGGGGACCTTCAGGAAGCACTGATAATCTATCTAGGGACTGCTTAGGTGACATCTGACCGCTAAATCACCATCTTTTAAAGGTCTTCCAACCTCCAAAAGAGGCTGGCTTCATCTGGGTTGAGAAGAGCATGGGAACTCATTACAACATCACCAGAGACACACATTCTATCTGCCTGAGACTGCCTGCAGATGTCAGGAGACCTACAAGAAGCATCCAGTATCGATCTAGGGGCAGCTCACATGATTTCGGAACCCATAACCACCATTTATGAAAGTCCTTTCACCTCTAAAAGGGGCTTCAATTTGTCTGAAAGCAATTTGAAGCTCATCAAAACACCACTAGATGCATTAATTCCATCTCCCTGAGTGTGATGCTGGAAGTGCATTGGAGGGATAGGTGCCTCCCTGTCCTTGTTCTCTAGTCCTTTTCCATGTGTTTCTGTATTGTTTTCTGCCCAGGAGTCCATGTGGGACTCCTGGCAGTGCAGCTCTTCCTCTTTTTGGTTTGGTGTACAGACCCTTGGGATACTCTTACGGCACCCATGGCACAATCCTGCACACCTAGTGTATGTTTTTGGGCACCTTTGTGTGTGGCCAACAGGTGCTCTGAGTATTTTAGGATACCCAGGCCATGCCATTGGAATCAGTTGATTCCAGATAGGAGACAAGATGGTCCCTGTGGCCTCTTGCTTTCTATTAGCTGTTACCTTGTTTTGCCCGAAGTCCCAGGAAGCCCTGACTCTTTCCCTTCCCCTGACTGGCTCTTCAGTGGAAGTTCCATATATGGTATTGTGGGGAAGTCCAGGCCAGATGGGCTGGAGCCTTCCCAATGACTATGTGGTGGGTACGCCCATGGGGTGGGACTTGGGTGAATGGAGTGTGTGACGAATACGCATTTCATGTTATGGGTGTCTGGTATCTTTGTGAGTGACACAATGACTGAGACAGCCATGCCGGAAACTGGAATGAATTCAGCGTGGATTGCTGAATGGCTGGGTGTTTGTCCGAATCCACATTCTGTGTTGTGAGCGTCTGGATGGAGAAGAATGGCATGAATGCACTGTGAGCCTGATTGGCTGCCTGTCTGCCTGAATGACCTTCTGAATGATTGGTTGCCTGAGTGTGACCCAGCAGAGTGAATGAGAGACCAACAGCATATCTGGCGACCTCTCACTGATGGACATCGTTCAGAAGCTCAAGACAAAACTTGATGCTTATCCTTGAAGCCCAGCTGGACGAGAAGATTTGCGACTCCACTCCTTCGCCAACTGAAAGCTGCTGTGCCTTCAAGAACTGATCCAAGAGAGGACCTGGCTAGGACACCTCTTCCCACGCTACGAGGGACCATCGTGCACAAGCTGACCTTTGCCAAAGCTCCCTGGAAGCCAGACCCTTCAAAAGCTGCCGACCAGAGAAGGGGACGACTGTGGAATCCGAAGTGATGCGCCCAGACATTGAAGTCCATCACCGCCAACGACTGCCGTTGCCGACCGGAGCCACAGTGCTCCTTTGCCTAAGACATTTGATCCAAGGACTCACTTACTCATCACCGTCGACCGCTTTCGTCCTGCTGGAGAAAGTCAGGGTCATCGACGACCAAGGAGAATCCACTGGTGGGTTTCCCGCCACCCAAATTCCACAAAGACGCCGACGAAGATCAGACAGCCAGCTGTCGTCACGTCCCGATTGCCATCACCAGAAGCTGTCGACCCGACACCCTTTCTGGGCCAAAGTTCTTCATAGACTCTTTGCAGAAACTAACTATCATCATCGAGGTATACTGCATGCCTCTTCCTCCCAGGACGTTCACAAGCTTTTGTCAACGAGCACCGCTACGATCGAAGCCGCTTCCCTGACAACAGCATTCACCTTTTTCTTCATCAATGAATCTCGACGACCTGTGGCTCCTGCCTGAAAGGAAGCTCACTCAAGAAGGGTCTGTCGACGACTTGTCAAAGAACTCTACAAGACCAGGTACTTTGGGGTTGTAGAACCTTTTGAAGGAATCAATACTATATTAAGCATAACTGGACTGGGCTTGTCACTACGCTTTATTTACAGGTAGCCAAGGTGGGGGATCCTCACACAGAACTGTCTCTAGGTAGACGGGAGTCAGTGTTCTGCCATTGCTTGATTTACCTTGGATTCTTTCTGTGGTCTATCGTTGATTCATCTTACATTTCGTATGTCATTTGAACTGTTAGCAGATGATGCATTTCAAAGGAGTCGATATATAAGAGTGGTACCATGTAGACTTGTATATATTTTCCATTATAGTATTGCCAGAGTACAAAGTGTGTCATTGTGATTGTGTACATAACTTGAACCTTATTTATATAATGACTGTGTATTCACTAACATAGTGTGTGAACATTCCTTTTTGGGTGCTTGGGGACTACACTGTGCTTAAGAACCAGCCTGCATCACCTCCTGAGAGCTAAGCCTTGATTGCTCATCCATTGCTACCAATAATAGAGAATCTTGGCTCGGGTGATCTGTGCCTCGACTCCGCCATATAGGGAGCAGGAGTACAGATACCCCCTCCAGTCTTTACACTGAGGCTGCCTGTAGAGGTCAGTGGGCCTACATGAAACATCCACTATCGATCGAGGAGCTGCTCACATGACATGAACCTATAACCACCATTTATGAAAGGCCTTTTTGAAAGGCCTTTTCACCTCTAAAAGGGGCTACAGTTGGGCTGAAAGCAACATGAAGCTCATCAAAACACCACTAGATGCATTCATTCCATCTCCCTGAGGCTGCCTGTAGAGGTCAGTGGGCCTAAATGAAGTATCAAGAATCTGTCTAGGGCTGCTTCAAGTGACTTCTGACCCCATACTTGCCATCTTTGAAAGATCTTTCTACCTACAAAAGGGGATTCAGCTAGGCTGGGAGCAACACAGAGCTCATTGCAACACAACCAGAGGCACTTATGCCATCTGCCTGAAGCTGCCTCTAGAGGTCAGGGAACCAGCAGGAAGCATCCAAAATACATCTAGGGCCTGGTCAGGTGACCTCTGATCTAACAACTGCTATCTTTCAAAGATTGTTCAACTAACAAAAAGGGATTTGACTCTGGCTGAGAGCAACATTGCGCTCACTACACACCACCAGAGACACTCGTTCCATCTGCCTGGGGCTGCCTGCAGAGGCCAGGGGATCTACATGAAGAAGCCAGGATCGACCTAAGAGCCGCTCAGGTGTTTTCTCAATACATAACTGCCATCTTTGAAAGGTCTTTGTACCTCAAAAAAGGGGCTTCAACTGGGCTGACAGCAACACAGAGCTCCTTATAATACCACCTGAGGCACTCATTCCAGCTGCCTCAGGTTGTCTGCAGAGGTCAGTGGACCTACATGAAGCATCCAAGATTGATCTACGTGTCTTCCAGCCCCATAACCACCATCAGTGAAAGGCCTCTCTTGAGAACAGCATTGAACTCATTACAACACCTCCAGATGGAGCCATCCTACATGAAGGAGCCAGGATCAATCTAGATGCTGCTCTCGTGCCTTCTGACCCTATACCTGTCATATTCGAAAGGTTGATCTACCTCCAAAAGGGGCTTCAAGTGAGAGGAACACAAAGCTCATCTGCCTAAGGCGGCCTGCAGAGGTAAGGGAAAAAACAAGAATCATTTAGGTTTGATTTATGAGCTTCTCAGGTGACTTCTGATCCCATAAACGCGATCTTGGAAAGGTCTATCCACCTCCAAAAGCGGCTTCAACTGGGCTGAGAACAACACAAAGCACACTACAGCACCACCAGAGGCACACATTCATCTGCCTGAGGGGACCTTCAAGAAGCATCTGGGTTGAATCTAGGTGCTACTAAGGTGGACTTTGACCCCAGAACTGTCATATTTGAAAGGTCTTTCCAGCAACAACTCCTGCTCCCAGTCAGCCCTGCTTGCAGTTTTCCTGTGGACCTGTCACCATACTAACCACCAATTGGGGCACTGGTCTCAGATCACGTGACCGGCGTCCTGGAGCCAAATGTGGCAGTCATCTTAACACAACTTTGCCTTGTCACTCAGTTTAGTAGCTCCATATGGGCTTCTAGCCCATTGGCATCTTTATTTATGGAAGTTAAAGTAAATCTCTCAGCCTTCTTCTCTCAGCCTCTTGCCTGCGCGCCTTTGCTTTGCAGTGTCCTGCTACTTGTCTTTAAGCACCCCAAAATTGCTTCTTCTCAGCCTCTTCCTCACCATGCAGTTCTCATGCTATCTCTTCCTTTCCCTTATTCTATCTGCACTCTCCTTCGCTCAGAACCATCTCAAGTCTCTTCTCATCCCTTTCATCTCTTCACCTTGATTCCATCCCACTTCTCACTCCACTACTCTCTCCATTCAAAACCCTACTCAAATTCCAGCGTTCATAACACTTCCTCTTCTAGCATAAGCCACAAGTGCATCTTTATTTCTCATACTCAACATCCCTTATTCTATCTGCACTCTCCTTCGCTCAGAACCATCTCAAGTCTCTTCTCATCCCTTTCATCTCTTCACCTTGATTCCATCCCACTTCTCACTCCACTACTCTCTCCATTCAAAACCCTACTCAAATTCCAGCGTTCATAACACTTCCTCTTCTAGCATAAGCCACAAGTGCATCTTTATTTCTCATACTCAACATCGCTATTCTTCTATATCTCACTATATTTCTATTGCTCTTTGTAATGTGCAGTCTGTCTGTAATAAGCCCTTGTTAACCTCCAACATATTCTCCTTCTCTTGACTTCATTATCCTTAAAGAAACCAGGATCCCTCTTTCTGATTCTGCAACCTGTGCTGCCTTTCATGACCCTGCCTACATGTTCACCCACTCGCCCGCCTCACTGGCAGAGTTGGAGATGTAGGTCTGTTTCATCTTCCAAACTTTCTAGCTCTCCTATTCCCCCATCTCCTGCTAATTTTCACTCTCTCACATATACTGTCTCCACATTGACTGCCCCCCATGGCATACATATTATCTCTATCAGCCTGCTGATCTAGTAGGTCAATTATTTGACCAACACTCCCAACTAATTGACTCTCTCCCTCCCGATCACCATCTCATTGTCATTGGTGACTTTAATCTCCCCTCTGTCTCTCCTGCTCTATCCACTGACTTTAACATTCTTCTCCTAACCCACTCACTCTCTTCTGTACATTCTCCACTCACCAATTCAAATAGAAAAACCATTGACCTTATTCTCATCTCCACTTAACTCACCACCTCTAATATCTCCACTGCTCCTTCTCCCTCTGATCACTCTATTGTCTTTGCTTCAATCACCATTCCTGCTTCATCCTAACTCTCTCCATCTAATACAAATGCAAGTTTCCCTCTTCCAAAGTCCACTATCTCTCCTCCTATGCCGAACTCTCCTTTCCATGCACTGAAGAAGCCTTCACTAACGTTAACACTGTTTTCTATGCTCCCATCACCTCTCACTACCCTGTTATCACATTTATTTCTAAATCCTTTCCTCCATGGTCATGAATTACACCTCTCTTCCGCACCCTGAAACAACAATGCAGAAAATGCTTTGCACTTGGCAAAGTTCAAGGTACTCCTCAATTCTCCAACTTCACCTCACTGTTCTTCAAAACAACTCCTTTGGGGCGGCGTGGTCAACTGCCCAGGAAAATAGCGTTTAGGCTTGAGCCTCATACTACCCTCATAACCTTTATTCATATGTGTGCAAGGAACTGTGAGAATCTCACCCCCAACAATGGAGGATTAGTAGCAGAGAGGCTAAGGCAGAGAATGCTTTGACTTCCAGCAGGGGCGGTAGCCAGGGGACAGCAGGATGGTGAGAGGCACCATTAGTTATCTGAAGTGAAAATGGTGGCTGGCTATTGGAGTGAACTTACATGTTGCTGAGCAGAGTTGTTGCTGAGCCAGCTCGATACAGGACGAGCGGTGCTGGCGTTGGGGTGTGAAGGCGGTGTACAGCGGTGGCTGTCTGTGCTACGTAGCTGTGTGTGCTGTGGCAGTAAGAGACAGGAATAGCAGGATAAGTAAGAACGGGTGCCAGGCAGGACAGTGCCACTGCTGAAGCATACTGGAATTTTATGGAACTAGCAGAAAGGAAGGACGGCCGGCGCCACAGTGGCAGTGAGCGGACGGAGAGGATTAGGCCGGGCCATGAAGGAGATGTGGAACCACGAAAAGGACTACCGGCAGAGACTGCCTAGGGGGGATGAAGATATGTAAAGCAGAAGCTAAGTCGCCATGAAAGCATAGAGGTGAATGGCAGGCATGATAGATGTATTCTAAAAGCACTTCAAAAAGGAAAAATAAGGCAGTGACAAGCAACCCTCAATATCCTTGACGACTACCACCCCTGCCTCCTGATTCTACACGGCCTCTCGGCCGCTTTTGAAACAGAAGACCACCAGGCACTTACAGACACCATACATCAGTGCATGGGGATCATCAACCTTGTTCTATGCTGGTTCAAGTCCTACCTTGCCAACCGCAACCAGTTTGTTCAAATGGACTCCTATAGATTGCCAATGACACCCTTCACCTGTGGAGTCTTGCAGAGACAAGGAGCACATTCCGGAGAGGAAGACGGATACTCTATGACTAGGCAGAAGCTTGCATAAAGATGAATTGTCATATATTGAACAGATGACTATAGTGGGAAGGGGGTGGTCTGGAGCTAGCAAACGCCAGAAGTAACAGGTTGTTCAGCGTTCCGGGGAAACAAGTAAATTAGTGTCAACCTTCATGAGGGAAAATAGAGAAGCTGTTGACACAATGGTGAGGTAATGATTATTGGTGTTTATTGCTACAAGGTTGGAATTTACAATATGTTTAGTTATATAGTTTGGAGTTTTCACATAGAGCTGGCCCTGGACAAGTAATAACCTGGGGAGTAGGGGAGGGAGTATTAAGTACGTTAGTGCTAACTATCAGTGTCAATGGGAAGGTCACTGGCGATGGGGGGGGGGTGAAGCCTTGAGAGTGTTATTGCTGAATGTCAGTGGGTTAAATCACTATATAAAATGGAAAATGATCCTGGAATATCTCGTGACTAAAAAAGCAGACATAGCACGTCTGCAGGAAATGCACCTTGACAAGCGGGAGGCGGAAACAATATGTAGAGACTGGGTTGGAAGGGTATATCATAGCAGTTTAGAAAAAGGGCAGACATGTGGGGGTGCAATTCTTATATGAAAAGCATTCCTAATTCGCATTACCAGGATTTAGGAAGATGAAGCGGGCAGCTTTACTACAATCACAACACTTACAGGCAATGACAAGCGAATCATATGTTCAATATATGCCCCAACAGCAAATAGAAAAAAATATATTTTGGGTCTTCATAGTTCTCTAGTGAAGGTGGGCAAAAGCTGCATATTATTTGGAGGAGATCGATATTTACTGTTAGACCCCTTCGTTGACAAATCTGATAATCTGAGGGATGGTAACACCAGAGACAGAGAACATCTGAAGCAGCTACTAGAGCCTCACAATCTATGTGATCCCTGGATACTGTTGAATCCGGCAGGCAGGCTATATACATTCACTTTGTGTGCACACAACATGCGATCATGCATTGATTATTTCCTGCTCTCAACCTGAATAATAAACAATGTTGTACAATGTGATATCCTCTAAGGGGGGGTTTCAGACCAGGAAGCAGTGAGCTTTCTGCTGGGCACATCATGGTGAGGCTGCGGGTGAAAAGGTAGAGAATCATTACAACTATTATTAAACACCCACATGACAAAAATGCACTTAAAAGCTCAGTAGAGTAGTTTCTGTCGTTAAATGAAGGTTCCTTTAGCAAAATGAGCAGTGCATGGGCGGCAGGGAAGGCATATGTCAGGGAGATTATGATGCAAAGAATCATGAGAAAGAAGAAGGAAGATAGAATCCGACAGAAGGCACTGGAGGATGATATAACTCGTCTAACGCATCTCCATGATGAAACACCAGAAGAACCTGATGGATAGCCGGAAGCAAAATACAAATTAAATGGACTTTTCACTCAGAAAGTGGAGTGTGCACTGTTTCTGATAAAAGCGACTTATGAACAAGGTGAGAAGGAAGGTCGCTTGTTAGCACCTCACAGTGCTGGATTACCCATTAGGCCAAGTAAGCACTGGTGTGTGGCCCCCACTTTCATAAGGGACCCTGCGACAATGGGTCAAAATAAAGCACTGCAGAAAATTAAGGAGATTATTTGTGAGGGGGGCATAACATTTTGACTGCCTAGGGGCCTGCAGGGGTTTAATCCAGCACTGATGGTGCTTAACTGAAAGAAAGAGAGGAGCAGGCAGCAATAGCTATGGTTAAAAACACAGACACAGGGGAAAATGACAGACCAAAAAGATATAGGTGCAGCTTTCTGTATGTTTTATGGCACCCTATATACGGCACAAGGAGTGAGGATTATTTTATGAGCGCTGTAACCTTACCCCTTGGGCAGTGAGGACAGGCTTATGTTAGGAGGACCAATTTTAGTGGAGGACGTCAGGGAAGACATAAAGGATATGAAGGCAACTAAATCACCAGGAGAAGATGGCTGCCCATAAAATCTTATAAGGCAGGGGGATACAAGATTGCAGAAACGCTAGCTAGGCTTTATAATGAGGCAGCAAGGGATGGGAGAGTGGTACCAGAATTCCACAGGGCGCTAATTACAGTTCTACCGAAAAAGCAGGCAGGATTAACCAGGTGTGGCAGCTATCGACCCATCTCTTGATTGAATGTTGTTGTTAAAGTCTTGGGAAAAATACTGGCGACAAGGTTGAGGAAAGTAATAACAAAGCTAGTGCATGATACTGAAGTGGGGTACATTCTAGGGCGCACTGTGAGGGACAATATGAGAGTATTATTGCATGTATTGTGGCAGGAGAAAGATGGCAAACGAGGAGTGGACCTCTCACTAGACGTAGAGAAAGCATTCAACAGGGTGGAGTGGGAGTATCTGTTCTGAACGTTAGAAAGATTTGGTCTAGGCGACGATTACATACAGAAGGTCAGGTTGTTATATTTTCAACCAAGTACTAGTGCAAATACAGGGGGGTACATTTCTGAACCATTTCAAATCACAAGAGAGACGAGGCTTGGCTGCCCACTGTCACTGCTGTTGTTTACGTTGGCTCTAGAAGCGCTCTCTGCAATAATTAGAGAACATAGTGGTATAAAAGCGATAAAGACACCAATAGGGGAAGTAAAAGCCCTGCTATATGCCGACATCATGTTTACCTCAACTAACCCCTGTTCCTCAATTGCAGCACTTGTGAAAATTGTACACGCCTTTTCCTCGTTTGCAGGATATAGGATGAATTGGGACAAGTGTGAAGTAATCGCACTGAGCAAGAGCACTACTAAAGCTAGTGTTTCAAGTCATGATTTTAGATGTGTGGACAAAGGCATGAAATACTTGGGGATAAAACTAAATCAATATTTGGTAGAAATGGTTAGAGAAAACACGGAAAAAAACAAGAATAAAACATGCATGGCAATGCCCAATGGAAAGCATTTGATCTATATGAAGAAGTGCACAAATCGTAAAAATGGTGATTATAGTGAGGCTAATCTGTGATTTTGCCATGTTACCCCTAGAGGTGCCACCTCTTCTATTGCGGAAGATAATCAGGGGAATGAAGGATTTTGTGTGGGGAAGCATAAGACCACGACTTAAACTGGAGAGGTTAAACACTCCCACAACCGCAGGAGGCCTTAACCTGCCCACTGCAGAACCATACTACCTGGCGTAGCAGTATTTCATAGGGGGCCAGGCCTGAAGCCAGTATGGGCATAGCAAGAGCAATTTATAGGGCACACAAAGGGAAGGGCAATAGTATATGATGAGAAGGAGGAGCACAAGAAGCATCCAATTCTTACAGCTATGTCATGGGCATGGGTACGAGCCCACTGATTTCTCAAAGTAGATTGTTATTGTCAGAAAGAAGATCCCCTTTGGAATAAAAAAGCCATCAAAATAGGGGGGAAGAGCATAACATGTGCAGAATGGGAAACCGGAGGGATATGGCAAATTAAAGACATATGGGACAGAGAAAACTGCTGCGCTTTGAAGGCTTATCCACCAAATTTCACTTGAGTCCAACTCAGAATTGGAGATGCATTCAGCTAGTGCACTGTGTTACACAGGTGCTGATAGACCCGAGGAAGGGTCCAGCGAGTTCACCAGTGATGAAAATGCTACTAAATTTGAAAGATGGTAAAACCCCGATAGGAACTATATACACTACGCTCAGAGACTCGCTATATGCAGAAGGCACAAAGGAAGGGTGTGTGCACTGGTGGCAAGTGATGTTGAATGTCCAGTTAAGTGAAGACTCAATCATCAGCATTATGGACAATTATGCCAGAGGGTCTCGAGAAGTAAGGCTCAAGTTAACACAATTTAACATTATGTATGGGTGGTACTGGACTCCCAAGAGGTTGCGAATGGTGGGTCTTAAACCGCAGGATACAAGCTGGAGGTGTGACACGTCATAGGCAGACATTTTGCATATTCTATGGTCCTGTGCACTGCTTAAAGTATATTCAGAGACCATACACAGTCTGATACAAGCCGCTCTGGGCAAAGAGGTCTCATTGACTCCAGCACTATGTATACTAAGTCATTTGTCGCAAGAATATGATCTTAGCGCCCAAGAAGTGAAGTTGCTCAATATAACATTACTGATAGCTAAACAAGGTATAGATAACTTCCCCACACCCCTTGAAGCATAACCACCTTGCATGGAAGTCCGCTCGTGACCACGAGGACCACAGGACCTGCAAATCTGGGCCTTCCAACAAGGTCGCTGCGATCACTGACTCCAAATGAGTCCTCCACCTGCCTCCTTGAAGCAGCCTGATTGGCTGGGAAGCAGCTCTTAACTACAATTGGCCTGGGAGCCGGCAGGCAAATGGCAGCCTCCACCAAAGGGCCTTGACCTAAGGGCAGCATCCCACCCTGTCTGGGCGTGTAGGACCGTGAGGCCCCCCGCCGCCTGCCACATCCCTGATTGCCATCTTGCTGCAGCGGTTCTCTGCGCCCTCTGTATCTTCTGATAAGCATTCAGGAGCCTGCATTGTGGTCTGCTCTCTTCCCTACTGCCACATACGCGTGCCCACCTCTTCTCCCGCCATACTCCATAATGTAATTGTATTCATGCTCCTTCAGTCTTCGGAAATCTATTACATGATCGCCAGCACACCCACGTGTGCAGCGCTGACTTTCTTTCTTCCCACTGCTCATTTCACAATGTTTAGCCCTAAACTGATCTTTCGATTTTAGTTGTGTTTTACATCTGTGCATCTCCATTTTGTGCTGTACCTGTGCTCTCTGGTAAATTCGAATTTAGACGTGCTTTTACATCTGTGCATCTCCACTTTGTGCTGTACCTGTGCTCTCTGGTTAACTCGAATTTTGGTGTGCGTACACTGTATCCCCCCACAATCAACTGATTTGACTTCTAAGTCTGTTTTCCCCCCCAGGCCCCTACTCTACTATGTTTTTGTTGTTCCACTAGTCTCTCTCTCACTCTCTAGGATCCCACTTCTACTGCTAGTTACTGCTGCTTACTGTGGTTTTCACTGGTTCCTCCCCACCCCCTTCTGGGCTGATCTCTGTGCCCCCACTGTGCCATTGTAATCCCCTTGCAGTATGTACCCTGACTTGATTCTTCTTGTTGTTGTTTCCTACTGTGTGACCACCCTTTTCTGTGCACCCTGCATTGTGCAGAGCTGGGCTATGCCCCTCTCCTTCTCCCCTCTTGCACGCACTTCCTCCTATTCCCTTACCAGCAACCTCTATGGTGCTCTCGCTTTCTGCCCTCTACTGTAACTGCTACTCTATCTCCTATCCTATCCCTCTCACTAAGTCTGGTAGGAAAAAGTTGAAGAGGGATATCCTTGTCTCCAACCCAGGCCTTCCTATTGCCAATACCTTCATCAGCAATTCCTCCAGACAGACTCTCACCGACATCCTCCTTGTTGTTCCCTCTCCAGACCTATGGACCCCTCATATGGTCTCTGTTCTCTCTCCTTTCTACTCCTCTCCCATTAATGGTGGCAGACGATGGGAGGTCCTCATGGCCTCCTTATGTGCCTCCACTGTCATCATCAATGTCTATCTAAATGGTACTGTCATGTTCCAGGGTTCTCAGACCAACCACCACCTTCTTGATAGGTGGCTCCCGCATTTTATCAACTTCCTCCCTTCACTTTCTACTCCCTCTTCCTCCTCTCTGGTCCCTATGCCACCTCCTTCCACTACCTCTACCCACTCTATGGCCCCTCTTCCGCTTCCACTGGCTGTACCTCACTCCTGTACCACACCACTGGAAATCTTTCAAATGTGGCAACCTGCTCTGCTGTCAAACGCTCCTCTGACATCTGTCACCTCTTCTAAGACATTTGCCTGGATGTCCTCAATCCCACTGAGACATGGTTCACTGCCAGCTCTGTCACACGTGAGCCCAGAATCAACCGGCCCGGAGGTGGAGTGGCCCTGATCTTTCCTGAATGGGTCCTTGCTTCTGTCATTCCTACCTAGGCCTATTCCTCCTTCTAATGCCTGCTCTGCAGGCTCTCTATCTCTAGTGGCCTTTCTCTGACTGTGGCGCCATCTACAGGCCACCTGCCCAGGTCACTGTCTTCCTCTCAGATTGGGATGACCTCTCCTCTTCTCTCCTTGTCTCTACCTTTCAACTTCTCCTCCTCAGAGACCTCAACATTCACCTGGATGCTTCTAATCCCTCCTCTGGGTTCTTCTGCAACCTTTGCGTCTATTTCTCCATTTCCATTCTATCCACTGGGCAAACACACTCTGCCAGACACAGTTTAGATGCTCTCATCTCCTTAAACACCCCCCTTCTCTAACTCTATCACGACTCCTCTCTCTTGGACTGACCACTTTCTGCTCTCCTCCCCACTGAAACTTCTTGTCCCCCAGGCAAAGCCTTTCCCACCAGTGCCACCTTCCTTCTGGGTCATTCGGCCCATGAAGCGAGTGTCAGTGGCCGCCTTTGCCTCTACTTTTTCAGTTCCTCCAACTGCTGCGGTTGACCCCCACTCTGACACAGCCCGCTCTAATATACAGGATGCAAGATAGGGAACAAGAGTTCCCACACATATGGGGTAGATACGTGCTGCTGGAAACAGAAACTGTAGACAGATTGTTAGGAGCACCAATGTACCAACAATATCTCTCTCATTCAACGTGTGCATCTGTACCCTAGTAATGACCTATTGGACATTGGTTAGTAGGAAATTCAGCAGTAAGATGATAGCTCAGATATGACCAAGGAGATGCTCTCCTGGACACTGGCGTTGGTTTAGGTCCGGTCTAGCTCTTCTTCAGTTTCTCTTTATTATGTTGTTGTTGGTTCATATCTAGGTCACCAATCAGAATCTCGGTAAAAGATGTCAAAAGAGTGGAAGAATATTTTGTATGCCTAAAATGAGCATTGAGAATTTGCATTAATATGTAATGGGAAGGTTAGTGGGCAAACCACTAGACAAGTGGTAAAGATGATTATGAACTTTATAATGCTAATTTCTGTTATACAGTACAAGTAACTAGTGAAGATTGAACTATACCATTACTGGTCGGAACTCATTTGTATGAAAAATGTTTGTATGGAACAATTCAAAAATAATGATCATGTCAACAAACAAAAAAGCAAAAATAACTCCCCTGCTCTTGAATCTGTGAAATGTGACATCTATCTCTCTCATTTCATCTCAATCCTCCCCACTCAGTCATCTCAAAAAATCTCTCAAGTCAGGTCTATCACCTCTTACACACTCCGTCATCTCCTCCACCCTTTCTGAAAATGATCTTGTTTTCGACTTTGTTTCTACATTTTCTAACATTTGCAGTACCCTTGCTACTTACCTTCTATCCCCTCTTCCTTTTCCCGACCACTCCTACTCTCCTCTCCTGCTACTATTTCTTCCTTTGACCCCACCAACCATAAAGATATTCTTGCCTTAATTTCATGGCTAAACCTTCCTGACTCCCCGCTGTCCCTGCGCATAGCTCCCAGTATTGCTCCAAATATTACTTCCCTCTTCAATTTATCTCCTGATAATGCTACTTTTCCCTCATCCTACAAGTCAGGTACTGTCATCCCTCTCCTTAGGAAACCTGGTGTCGATACTAACTTTCCTGACAACTTTCATCCTGTCTCTGCTCTACTGCACTATTCCAAATGTCTAGAGCGAATATTATTAAATTAACTCACTGGGTTCCTTGATACACACAACCTCAGGGATCCTCTTCAACCAAGCTTCCTAGCTCAGCATTCTACCGAAACATCTCTCCTCAATGTCAGCAACTTTATCTCTTCCACAAATCATGCAAACCTTTTTTTTCTCAACCTTTCTGCTGCCTGCGATACTGTCGACCATTCTCACCTCTCTACATTATCTCTACTTGGCATCAGAGGTACGGTCCTTGCTTGGTTTGCTTCAAAACCTGCCCCTAGACACGTTCAGGTGCCCTGGAACAACCTTACATCTCCACTAATCCCCCTTATTGTTGAAGTTCACCAAGGGTCTGTCATTGGGCAACTTCTCTTCACCATCTATTCTTCAGCTCTTGGCACCCTGTTCTCCCCTTACGGCTTCTCCTATGCTCTCTTCGCTGATGACATTCAGATCTTCTTCAGCTTTCCCTCTTTATCCAATGAGCTGTTAAAAATTTCAAACTTTCTCTCTGTCATCAAATATTGGATTTCATCTCACTTGCTCATGCTCAACTCCACTTTGACTGAAGTTCTCTACTTCCCAGTCAAAAGACCATCTTTTCCTCTCTGCCTCTTCGTCTCTTCTCTCCTGACTACCTTCCTTAATCTACTTATAACCTTAGTGGCATCTTCAACCAATCTCACAACTAATCTCCAAATCTGCCTCTGCAGCCAGACTCAACCTCCTCTATATCAAAAATATCCATCATCATTATCTTCCTTTCAATACTGCTAAACAGTTTATCTCCTCCTTAGTCCTTTCTAGATGTGACTACTGTGACAGTCACCTCTATGGCCTTCAAAACTATGCTTTTTCACCTCTCGATAAAGTCCTCAACTTTTATGTGGTTTCTGCAATGCAGCTTCAAAGTCATTTTGCACTTTGCATTTAATTGCTTTTCTGTAAGGGCGACAGAACCTCATAAATGTGCCCACACTCATGGCCCAAACAATGTGAATGAATGAAAGAATGCTTTATTTCAGTTAGAAAATCAAAAAAGATGATTACAGGACAAGATGGATACAAAGATAATATCATAATAAATCAACAAAACAGAGAAATAAATTACAAACATTATAAATACAATATGTGTATAAAAATCCAGTTATTACATATGAAAAAGGGCTTGCAATTAAATAGCAGTAATAAGCAGATCACTAGGAGATTCAAGTAAAATGTACAATTTGCAGATTTGTTTCGCGACAATTCCAGGCCCTTTAGTAAAAGCTGGAGATCGCATGAACTCTAGACATACATGTAAGCATTTTATAGAACTCTAAAACCTCTACCAGATTCTAAATGTTGTTTGCATTTATGGTCAGAAGAAGCCGCCTTCTTCTCAATTGCCTCAAAAGTGGGCCAAAAAAAGTAGTGTTCATCCTCCTTTTCAGACCCACACATCAGGCAGCATGAATTAACATGTCTAGACAAGTTCCTAGTGTTAAAGTGTAACAGTAAAATGTCGACTGAAATTTTACATAAAGGTTTTGTGCACCTGTCAGACTGATCCAGGACAGATATTTATCATAGCCTAGTGTCTGTTTAGTTCTGGTGTATTTGTAAAATGTTCGCTTGTTCTCGTTTTTACAGAAGGAATCGTTTAATACCCAATCCCAGTAAAACACCTTTAGCTTTCCTATGTCAGCCAGGACAAGCAATTCTGGATTAAACCAAAATGAATCTAAGCCAATTTTTACCAATACATTATTGACATGATAAAATCAAGCCCAAGTTTCACATGATGGTTCTTAAGTACATCCAACATTGCCCCTTTATATTCCTTTAGTGCATTGTTGGTCCATACCTTAACCCAAAGTAAAAGAGGCTTCAATTGTCCATGGTAATCAATTCCAGACTGTTCAAGTTCAAAATGTACAGCCACACTCAAAGTGCTCATAGGTACCCCCAGTTACTTATTGAAGAACATGTTCTCACTCACTTTTAATTTAGGTGTTTCACGGCCACCCAAAGTTCAGCTGCATATGAGATGGACGATTTCATTTGATCCCTGTATACATTTAGGGTAAATTCAATCCTTGAGCCCCCACATTTATTTGAAAATCACAACAGTGCACCTGTACGCCTATTCATGGTTAGCGAACATTCCTCCATATGAGAGCTCCAAGCACCACATGTATTAAAACCTACACCTAGGTAATCATAAATGTCTACACTTTCTATTTTTACACCATTTAGCTATAGCTCAATGGGAGATTACTTTTTTAGTTCTTGACTAGGTTCTTGTTCTTGCTTAGAGATGCAAATTCAGCAAAATCCTCCTTTCTGCCCTGCTGTGTTGTAGAAATTAAAACGGCATCATCTGCAAACAATATAATATTAACACGTTGATTGATTGATTGATTGATTGATTGATAGGTTATTATACTGTGCCTATACACATTGTGTTTCCTGGTTAATTGTTAATTTATTTTTTTATTTAATGTGATTTAGTTTTAGCATACAACTTTACACATAAAAGAAATTAAAATGGACGAAGACAAAGAACAATGCATATGGATTAGACATAAACATAGAGATAAATAGCAACATTAAATTATGTTACATTACTCAATTTTATACTTCAAAGTCTAATTCATCGTCAATTCACAATACATTTGTTAACCTTCTTCCTTACTTTGGTCGATTAATTAAACCAATCCAAGTTCAAATACTTAATTCATGTTCCTAAAACCTTCTAGAACTTTTAGGAGTAACTATACATAATAAAATAAAGAGTCAGCCATATCAATTAATGATGATCATCATCACCCTCCCCATCCTCATTGTAATAATTCATAATTACTCGAGGGGAGGGCGGGGCAAGGGAGACAGTACATCACAGCCAGAAGATATTTCTCCGGAAGCATAGGTAATCCAAAGCTTACGCATTATAAGACAAACCTAGGGCTTAGATACAGCATCTATTATAATTATATTTATAATTACAATACCCCAGCCAAAGTATGTACCTGTATGGAATGGCTGCAACCATAAGAGTATAAGAGTATAGAATCTCTCATCCTATTGTCAATGTCCTCAGAGCGGGTATCTCAGCACGTATTCCGCCACTGATATGCACCTTTCTACCACCTTCCAAATTCTGTACAGTGCAATATGAAGACCCTTATTATTAGTGTTAATGCATTGTTTCCAAAACGAAGGGTCCTTGATGGTATGAAAATGGTGAACAAATCTCCCTAGATGTAACATGTATACATTACCTAAGCAGGGGCACTCAGTTAGAACATGTTTGCCGTCTCCGGTAGATCTTTATTACGACAGATACAGCAAAAATGATCTAGCACTGGTACAGAGAGTGCTGCACCCATTACACTCAGTAGCGGTAGATGGTTAATGCGGAGAAGAAGGATAAATCTCCTGAAATGGTATGAAGGGCATATAATCAGATAGGGCTGGGCTTTTTTGAACGAATACAGAATATCAGAGTTAAAAGTATAATTTTTAATGACTCTAAATTATCTATAATCTCGTTCCAATCCCAGAGATCAACATGATTACCTAGGGAAAAGCTCATGTTAGCATACGCATCCCCCCAATTAGGGTACCAACCTATGTCGTGAAACACAATATCCATACTCTTGCTGAGAGGGGACTTAAAACGTAGTCTAAGTTCTTCTCTCCCCATGGCAGTCAACAACAGGTTTGCAAGGCTGTTCAACATCTTAAGGTACATAAATGCTCTAATTGTTAATGAATGGGGCATCTGTGTGTTTCTACAAGAGATATGCAGCAAAACTGTTAATGAATAGTGTAAACAAGTACGAAGCTATTACACAACCTTGTCTTACCCCATTATTGACCGCAAGGAGCCCTGTCAGTTCTCTCTACTCTCAACATCTGTCGACAGCTGTTTTATGTGAAGGGCCTTAATTCATTTGATGAGTTTGGGGGAAGAGCAAGTTCCAGCAGAGTGGCTCAGAGCAACCCTTGGTCAACATTATCAAGGGCAGCCTTTAGGTCAGTAAATGCCAGGTACAATGGCATGTTCTTCTGTACAGTATATTTATGTACGATCAAGGAAAGCGTAAACGCCTGCTCTATGCTACCTGCTCCCTTGCGAAAATCCACCTTTATATGATAAAGAAAGTAGACGATTTGCCAGTACTTTCACATACACCTTGCCCAAGCTATCCAAAAATGAGATGTGTCTAAAATTAGACAAATTGTTACTTTCTCCCTTTTTTATAAATGTGAACTATGAGTACCAAGTAGTGGGTAGGTCACAGTTCGCATTCATTGAATTAAACAGTTTAAGTAAAACAGACACCCACTTGGATTGGCAGGTGAAGTCTGGAGGGTTGCCCAGAGCAATACCAGAGGTTAAGATTAATTAGGAGTGCACGGAGTGTTTCCGTGATACACTTTGAAACATTTTGTTCCTGCCTGACTGACTGTTGGACTGCTAGAACAGTTTCTTTTCACTTCCCTTTGACTTGTGGAGGAGGTACCTATATAAAATACCCGCCACAATAGAGCGCGCGGAGTGTGCCAAGTGTTTCCGTGTTTCTGTGTTTTCCAATGCTATCCCGGATTAAGGGTTAAGAGTGACACGATTTTCACTCACTGGGATTCCTCGAATCGAACTGAAGTTGACCTGAATTCTTGCATCCACAGCTGCTAACCAATGATAGTGAGTCTCTGCCTCAGCACTGTCCAACATTGTTGTCTGCTCGTCGGCCTGTCAGGGCTATAATCCCTTGCTGCGCACAAACTGCACGCAAACTGCCGTTTTCTCAAAGCTACAACGGTATTTTGGCATTTGGTCCTAACTGGTCCTGTTTATTGCGAGCACGAACATGGGCGTATTCTGGCATATGTTTGTGAGCTTCATTTCAAATGAACTGTGAACAACACAATAATAACATTTGGGAATTGTACACTGTTTATTATATACGTACTATTGGAGTCTATTTCAATTGTCTGAACATCGCAAGCAGCAACTTCTTCACTCTGTGTACGTTGGTGCATGGCAAACGGCATCTATTCTCTACTTGGTGCACATCGCGAACGAAGTTCGCCTGGGATCTCATCTGCAACTTTATATTACAATGCTTCCGGGTCATGTACTTCTTGTTGAAGTACATTTTCTCCACTCTTGTGAACTTATGGCTGCAGCCCTTCGAAGTAAGCAGACCAATGGTCCGGGAAAGGGAAATCAGTCATTTGCAGCCGCTGTTTCCCTTAACTTAAATTTGGAACAGGAAGCTCCTGGAAAACCTTCGCAGTATGGTATAGCAGTGTTTTGTTTTGTTTTTTGTTTTTTATATATACAATCGAAAACAAATAAAAAAAGACATGAAAACAAGTAAAGGTCTCTACATTCTGCCAACCTTTGGTTTTGATCAGGGGTCATTTATCTACAACCACAGCTGTGGTAAACAAAAATTCGTCAACGGTAACCCCAGCGGCAGTCATCAGCACTGTATAACTCAGCTCAGAATTACCGACACTGGATCCCATTGCGGACTCGACCCTGCCGAACGTTGCAACGGAGACTACAAAGAGATTCCTCAATTGGAGAGGGCAAGAATAAGGAATTCTATCATTTTGCATGAGTCCTTCATTCGCATCTGCAGAGAGATGGGCGACCTGGAAGAAACACATAATGAAATGAATGTTTACAAACATGATTTTGGCGATAGGAATTCTCTACGATTGAATCAACTATCTGCAAGGGAATTTGACTTACATGCCTCAGTCAACCATGGCTTGTATACCCCCAGGAACACTCACATGAGGTGGGACTCAAATGTTCTGCCCAATCTTGATTCTTTGGGTCCAGCATCAATTTCAGTCCGTCATTTAGTCTGGGAGTCCCTCCTGAGACTATACGATAGCATAAAGGACATACTACAAGAAAACGCAACAAAAATATTGGTGTCCGAATGCAAGATTCAATCAATTTCGGATCTGCTAGAGAAGTCTGAGGGCAGATTTGGGCAAAAACGTCCATACAAAATATCTTTCGACATAGATCTGGACGATCAGGGGCCCAATCTACCTTCTGTGATCAATCACCAGACAATTTGCATAAGCCAGTCACCAAACAGTCGGTCACCATTGGTGGAGTATCATTACGATCTGCGTGCATCCCCAGTATTGTTTGACTCCCCAAGAGCTGAAATTCAACACATAGTAGTGGATACGGAAATAGGTTGTAATGATCTCAGACCTGACCACCCAATCACCCAGTGGGGCCAGACAGCGACCTAGAAAAAGGAAAGGACAATGGAAGAAAAAAAACAACTGGCACTGAACTGCAATAGAAGGAAATCTTCAAGGAAACTCCTGTGGTCATTACCTAATGAAGGTGCAATCATTGACTTGAACTGCCAGGAACAATCGAACTCCACCTCAGCAATGGGCCAAATGCTAACAAGCGGTCTTGCGATAGATGACAATCAAAGAGGGGAAAAAAAACAAAGAAAAAACATGACTTTCATGATAGCAATGAGAACTGGATCTTGAAATACATCAATGGCAGATTGTCAATATGCTCTCCACAAGGCCCAAATGTACAGGAGCCCCAGCACCAAAACAAACAGGTGCAGAAACTATGCCTGCCAGTATCAGCCGATGACTCAGATATTAGAAATCCTACCATAACACAGCCTGAACAACAAATCAACCTAACAACATTCCACACATGTGGAGCAGGTGCAAGTGGATCTAGGTCACCTGGTCTAAGCCCCGCAGACCTGGTGCCTTCCAGGTTGCTGCTTTTTTTCCCCACTTAGCAAGCCCTGCCCACATGGTGCCTACCTGGTTGCCGCTCTTTTTCCCTACTTAAGGAGCCTTCCAGCCTCTTTTTCTTTGCAGATGGGGAGCAGGTGCAAGTGGATCAAGTTTACCTGGCCTAAGCTATGCCCACCTGACGCCTTCCAGGTTGCCACTCTTTTTCCCCACTTAGCAAACCCTGCCCACTTGGTGCCTTCCTGGTTGCCGCTCTTGTTCCCTACTTAAGGAGCCCTCTAGCCTCTTTTTCTTTGCAGGTGGGGAGCAGGTGCAAGTGGATCTAGGTCACCTGGCCTAAGCTCTGCCCACCTGGCACCTTCCAAGTTGCTGCTCTTTTTCCCCAATGAACAGGCCCCACCCACCTGCTGCCTTCCTGGTTGCTGCTCTTTTTCCCTGCTTAAAGAGCCCTCCAGCCTCTTATTCTTTGGAGATGGGGAGCAGGTGCAAGGGAATCTAGGTCACCTGGCCTAAGCCACACCCACCTGGTGCCTTCCTGGTTGGCGCTCTTTTTCCCCACTTGGAAAGCCCCGTCCACCTAGTGCCTTCCTGGTTGCTGCTCTTTTTCCATACTCAAGGAGCCCTCCAGCCTCTTTTTCTTTGCAGGTAGGGAGCAGGTGCAAGTGGATCTAGGTCACCTGACCTAAGCCCCGCCCACCTGCTGCCTTCCAGGTTGCGGCACTTTTTTCCCACTGAGCAAGCCCCACCCACCTGGTGCCTTCCCGGTTGCCGCTCTTTTTCCCTACTAAAGGAGCCCTCCAGCCTCTTTTTCTTTGCAGATGGGGAGCAGGTGCAAGTGGATCTAGGTCACCTGGCCTAAGACCCGCCTGCCTGACACCTTCCAGGTTGACACTGTTTTTCCCCACTTATGAAACCCTGCCCACCTTGTGCCCTCCTGGTTGCTGCTCTTTTTCGCTACTTAAGGAGCCCTCCAGCCTCTTTTTTGTTGCAGGTGGGGAGCAGGTGCAAGTGGATCTAAGTCAACTGGCCTAAGCCCCACCTACCTGGCGCCTTCCAGGTTGATGCTCTTTTTCCCCTCTTAGCAAACATTACTTTGGTTATGAAAGTTTGTAGTGATCATATACAAATATTTTTTGCTGCAATCAATCTGGGGGTAGAGGGAGGTGAGGTATAATGGGTGTGGGGTAGAGTGAGGTGAGGGAGGGTGTGGGTAGAGTGACGTGAGGTAGGGTGCTTGTGTGGGGGGTAGGGACAGGTAAGGTAGGGTGGTAGGGGTTAGAGGGAGGTCAGGTAGTGTGGGTTGGGGTAGAAGGAGGTGAGGTAGTGTGTGTGGGGCTGGGGGTAGAGGGCAGTGAGGTAGAGTGGGTGGGGATAGTAGGAGGTGAGGTAGGATTAGTGGGAGGTGCAGTAGTGTGGGTGGGGTAGAGGGAGTTGAGGTTGGTTCCGTAGGTGGGGGTAGAAGAGGTGAGGATGGGGGTAAAGGAGGTTTGGTGTTGCCCCAGAAAGATGAAATTCTTTCCCGAAGTCGAGATATTTTAACGTGTGTGACCTCCTCGTTTTACACAAGTCTCAGTAGCACCCACTGTATACACTGAGAGATGTCCGAGACTGAATGCTGGGCTAGCGAACATCAAAGGATCCCAGGCCCTGAATGAGGGCCTTTGTTTCCTGTGCAGATTCCCAAGGTCTGTGCTCTGTTTATGAGGGCTTAGAGAGGTTTGCCATTCCACACAGAGGGCACCCAGTGATGTTTCCAAATCAGGGTCATGTTTGCAGGCTCGCTCTTAAATGCATTTATATGGGTGTCAAAGGCTCCAAGATCTATGGACACTACTACGCTGACACTTCCCCCAATATATGCTACTCCATAAGGGGAGGTATGCAATCGGACGCTTGCGTAGGAAAAATGTGATCATTCATTGGTGGAATCAAAATACCCCTTCACTTCCCATGCTAAACCTTCCATCTCTAACCTTCAATTCTAACAAACCACTCGGTTTCCAGGTGATTGGAGCATCATTCATACAATCAAGCAGGCATTCTTCAATTCACTTAGCAAAGTACAGGGAGGGGGTGTAGGATAAAACAAAGAGAATCATGAAATAAAAGTGATGTTGGGATTAGAACCCTTGTTGTTAGCATCACAGGTGCAGTGTTGACGCTTCTTTGCATTATAATCCTGCTCTGGGCACCTTCTATATGAAGCTGGACAGCCCACTCCCTTAGATAGTGGGGCAAACCCCTACTTTGCCTCCCTGCCCATATCCCAGACATAGATGCAATGATTATTGTGACCACCACAACAATTCACAATTTTCAAATTATAAAACCTGCAAAAGGAACCAAATGCAGTCTTTCAAAATAAATGTTTCAGCATGACAAGCATAAAGAGACACCCTGCCCGACATAGTAACCACAATATTAGTCTCAAATATGCCCTGATCAATGCTCGCTCCATAGGAGCTCATGCAATTGTCATATACAATGTATTACTAGATCAACATCTTGACTTCCTAGCTATCACTGAATTGTGGCTACACCCATTGTCAAGCCACTCTCTTGCACTAGCCGTCCCCCTCGACTACACCATTCTCAGGACAGACTGCCAGGATACCATAGGGGGTGGAGTAGCAGTAATCTCCAAAACCACTATGCTGTTCCGACCATGACCCATAGACCCTGTTCCAGGATACAAACTTCTGCTCTTGAAGTTCATTAGAGATCCCAAAACTACATTTAACCTCCTTCTTATCTACAGAAAACTGAATAACACCACCAATCCCGAACTCCATATCCCTCTGCTCATCACTCCTCTTTTGAATCCACACACCAAATTCATTATCCTAGGAGTTATCCTTGGATTTGATTATAAATTAGATCACAAAGGCACAGCACTCACCTCTGCCCTATATGACATGCACTTCACACAAATAGTCAACTCTCCTACATATAATAAAGGATGAATCCTTGACTGGATTCTGACATTTAACGTAACTATAAACTTAGAATCCATCTCTGACGATACCTTGACTGACCACTTCTTAATATGTTATAACTTCCTCAACACTAAGGCACAGCTCCTTCATCCGCTAGTCAGAGACCTATCTCCTTCAGAAAAACCCCAAAACTCACTGCCGAAAATACCATCCCCATACTTGGGGACATGCTCAAGAGTCACTCCTACCCAGATACCAACCTGACAGTATCTCCACTCTTTGCCACATGTGTCTGCAATCCACTCTTGACATAGTAGCCCCACTCATCTCCAAAATCCCCCACAAACCGAAGCAAGTGAACTTCTGGTTTGATGAAGAACTCATACTCTTACGCTGTATCAAAAGAGCATTGGAGCACCTTCGTGAAAATAACCCTTCCTCCGATACAACCAAAGCTCTTGCCACAGCAATAAAATGTACAAATTGACAGTGATCGCTCGCAAAGCGAACTCACTCGACACTCACATTACTAATGCGACATCAACTATTAAAGAATTATTTTCCATACTTAGGGAATTAGAATCACCTATCCCCACAGTAGCAAATCCCCACACAGGCAAAGCTTGGTGCACCACTATCCAAAATGCAAGTGCACGAAATATCCTCACACTACAAGAGCAAATAAATATTAAGAGAAAATTACTAGTGGGTTAAAGTGTGCCTTCACACTTACCTAGCACAAACGCTGATACTGCTGCTTCCCAATTTAAATTTAGCAAAGATTCCCAAGAGCAGGTTCCAGCCACCATCATCAACCTCAAACTCTCCAACTGCAAAGTCAACAGCTTCCCTGGCTCGACTGGTCAAACTCTGTGCACCAGCCTTAGTGTCCATTAACACTGATTTCATCAATGCTTCTTTCACCTCCAATTCTGTCCCAGCCAGCATCAAATCAGTCTGGGTTACCCCTTTACTCAAGAAACCCTCCCTTGATCCTACCACTGTTCCATTCCTACTGAAGATAATTGAGTGAATAGCCCATACTCAAAAATCCAACAATATTTGGAAAGCAACCACCTGTTAGGAGCCAGGCAATCAGGATTCCGCCCTAAACATAGTACCGAATCAGCATTACTAGACCTAAAATTCCAGATTGACAGAATCCGAGACTCTAGTAATATAGGCATCTTACTCCTTCTTGACCTCTCAGCTGCATTCGACCTGGTAAACCACGACAAGCTGTGCCTCGCTCTGGCCGAAAATTTCAATGTTTCTCCAGAAGCCACCATTTGGATTAAATCATTCCTATCGGTGCACACCTCCAGAATCTTTGTTGGTGAAGAGGCTGCCAACCCCATCACAGTACCGCTAGGTGTCCCTCATGGCTCCTGCCTCTCACATACACTAAAATACTAATTGCAGCTCTTGATTCCTTGGGCGTTATCTACACCACTTTCACAGGTGACACCCAGATATTGATCCCTATCACGGGAGATCACAAACAAGACACCGTTAATGAGATGTACGCAATCATTCAGAACTGGATGGCTACCATAGCCTATGTCTGAATGATGAGAAAACAGAGATCCTCATTGTAGGTTCCCCTGCCCGCCTAAAATCCCTAGATGATAACTACTCTGCCATAAATATTGATGGTACCTCTATCCCAGTTTTGAAACAAATAAAAACACTAAGCGTCTACCTAGATTCTAACCTCTACATGACCAAACACCTGAGTGGCAGCGCCTGGTCACGTGGCCAGCAGCCTACTTAATGCTGTCTGCCTAGAACTGGCTTATAGCCATTAAGTAGAGGCTTGGAAGTCGTGAAAACTGGATGTGGGAGGAGCAAATGAGTGGCAGGGCTTGGTCACATGAATAGCAGCCTGCTCAATGATGTCTGCCTGGAGCTGGCCTAAGGTCCTTAAGCAGAAACTTGGAAGGCATGAAAACTGGAGGTGGGTGGAGCAACTGAATGGCAGGGCCTGGTCATGTTACCAGCAGCCTACTCTATATTTCTATCTTTGTGCTAGTAGTACTTCAAAATACCCAAAGACACTTTGCTTTCTGATGTAGAAAAGGTATGCAGGACCAGATTCTCTATGCTTCAGAGCTTTGCACCACAATTTTTGTCAACCATTTATTAAGTTACCACTGGCAGCAAGTGGGCAAATGTTTTCGGAGCAGGTTCAAACAAGAGTCAATCTGGCTAGGTTGCAATGCTTTGCAACCCACCATCAGACCTGCAACACCACAGACCACAGAGGAAGCAGGACCATCACCACTAACTGTGTCATCTTCTGAACCTCTCCCATCGACTTCCTCAGTTGCCACTGATGGGAGTGTCTCCTTTGCCACCCCTGTCTTGGTCACTCCACACCAAAGCAGGTCTCCAGAAGGTGGTGGATATATTTACCCACTCAGCAGTACTTCTCCACATCACCAAGCTGCATTTCAACAGAAACAGAAAAATAGCTGTGCTGGTTCCTTTGAGCACCATTGCCTCACACCAAAACTGCGTTTGGCAGCAACAAAGAGATAGCTTCACCACCTTGCCAAGCACATATTGGGCAGGATAGAACAAGGGGGCACACTGAAAAAGCCTGCAGTGTGTTGCTTACATGTACAAAATAAGGGGAGTGAAAAAGCAGCACTGCAAGTTCCTATTGAAAAAGGGAAATATTTACATTTAAAAATGATGCTCTTGTGATGCTCTTTTCCTCTGATTCCTCATCATAATACTTTTATTAATGAAACCCTGCCATGCTCATCCACATTCACATTGTGCTCCAGCAGACAAGAGCAGTATCCCTGAATGACAGGCTGTTGTTCAGATCTGAAGAAATCAAAATAAGCTTTCCTTCAGCTACACGGGAAATGCTTTACTTTTGGCTACACAATGTCAAGGATCAATGCGTCAAAAAGGCCATGGCTTTCTGGGCCTATCTCAATTTTAGTGCATCTATATTCAAACAAAGTGCTGCATACAAGAAGCTAACTATGGATACAGAACAATGTGGGAATCACTAATAGAAAAACCAAATTTGAAAATGTTAGCTTTCACCCCATGTGTTAAAATGGTCTTTTGCAAACCAAAGAAGAAAATGCCTGTTTTTAAAGTAGAAATGTTGAATAAAAACGTTTCCTTGCCTAGCAATGTGAAGGGGTTTTGTGCTGTGAGACATATAGGGGATGTTTTATCCAACAGGCTTGTTTTTGATTCAGGACAAAATAATAGAAAATAAAAGAATTAAAATATATTGGCTGGATTTTGAAAGCTCCAGAACAGGTTTTTCCAGTTGGCAAAGCTAAGGTTTCCCCCAAAAGGGAACCAACATAAACTTTCAAGACACTTGGCTGATAAATACTAGGTTGGAAATCTTTGACAGACCAAGAAAAAGAAAGTTCACATACTCATCAGACTTTCGTCTGGGCCGAGGCCTCTTAAAATGGAATTTCAGGGACACCAACCTGTGAAGTCATAAACCTTCAATCAGACTGGGAAACCCCCTCTCCACAATGGGCTGAAGTGACAGTTGATGGTAGCTGAAGAGAAAAAAAAATTCTCAGGGAAGGACAAAGGATGCCCATTTGTTTTAAAAGACTATTTTATTAAGAATCTTTAAAGACGGTTATTTTTGCAACAGAAATTCACAGAAATGTAAAAAGTTCATAGTTTTAATGTAATTTTATGGGTTTTAATTTGAAATTTTGTAGCCTTCACTGTCCCCTTGGGAACAGAAATTGCAGAGAATTGGGTATTCCACGGAAAGGGTTCATGATGCCAATGTAAGATTTAATACTGACATGCCTAATCATAATCCATACACACTTGTAACGTTATAGAATTTTAGGATGAATAATTCATACTCAAAATGACTAAAAAGTATTAGAAGGGCAAAAAAATGTCTCACAGACTGGAGGATTGGACTGCTATGCTCTACATAAGATATTTAATATGCCCATGGGATTTGTTGAAGTGCCACAACTGTACACATGTGTAAATTATGTTATGACTGATTTTTGGCAAAAAGGGCTTTGGGAAGGCTTTTTACCTCATAAAATGCAACCTCATAAACTGAGACTCCTCCTCGAGGAGGCGATTAAATTAGGCTGACCTATCCGAGTCTTGGAAGTAGGCTTAGCTCAGTTCTGCCCACCAATAATTCTGTGATGTCGCCATGCTTTATATAAAGGGTGGTTGCCAGAACTCAACACCCACACTGAATTTCCTGTGCCTGCGTTCCTGATCTTCCACATTCATCTTGCCAAACTCCAGATCCCACTGCAAAGCCAAAGCATAGCCAGACTCCAGATCCCAGCAAGGCCAAAGCTTGCTGGCCATCCCAGCAAGGCCTCAATCCTGAAACCCCACTAAAAAATCCCATGACCAAAGGGAGAAGCTGTGGTGTTCTTTTGGAAAGCATCCTGAAACCAGACTTGCTTTTTGCCCACTAACTGCATGCCCACTGCAACCCTGCCATCCAGCTGTCCGCTATCCGGTGACTTTTAAGATCCATTGGTGAATCATAAGGGTATGGTATACCAGAAGTACTTCGCGAACAACCAGACACCATATCAGACATAGAATTGAAACCCAAATCAAAATGTGTGCCCCAATTTGCACCTGATAACATCATTGACACCTTTTACAAAGCTGTGACAGAGGATTTTTACAAACTCCAAAATAAAAAAAATTGCAAGACCCCACCATACAACCTGTCCCCGCAAGAAAAGAAGGCACTACAGGATCTAATATCAGACACATCGATAGTAATAAAAGAAACGGACAAAGGAGGCAACATTTGTGATCATAGAGAGACAAGACTATCTAGAAATGGTGAGACGACATTTAGAGATACCTGGCTGTTACAAAACACTCTTGATCCAAAAAAACAAATATTGCCAAAATAGAGAAAGCAATACTCGAATGGCACAGGAAATGTCTCCTGCGTGATGATAAAAAACTGCTTTGTACATTAAAGAGCCAGTCATCCCTACCATGTATTTTTTACCGAAAGTATACAAGGAATAGGATATAATACCTGAGGGCCGGCCCATCCTAAGTGGCAAAGGGTGGGCAACGGAAAACGTCTCACAATATCTTGACAACATCTTGAGACCGAGAGCGATCAAAATTGAGGGCATATCTTAAAGACACTACTGATGTGAAACTTAAATTGAAAACTATTAAATGGGAACAAGACTATCTTCTGGCAAGCCTTGATGTTAAGGCCCGTTACACGTCCATTCAACACCACTGGGCGATCAAGACCATAGACCATACTTTCAAAGGGGACTCATCATCATTATATCTCCAAGTGGAAATGATTAAGGAAATGCTCAAACTAGCATATGATTGTAACATTTTTACCTTCAACAACACATTCTACCAACAAACCAAAGGTGTAGCAATGGGCACCAACTATGCCCCGGCCCTGGCAAACCTTTTCATAGGCTTCTTGGAAGACATTATCGTCTATCAGGATACAGCCTATCAGAAACAACTGTTAAAATGGTTGAGCTATATATACGCTGTGCTAATAGTCTGGAGGGGCACAGAACTGGAATTTAATGAATTTGTGAATCACATCAACACTAATGTTTTTGGAATAGAGTTTTGGGGAAGCTGTGATGCGTACTCAATTAATTTTATTGACTTAACAATTTATGCTGAACAAAATGAACTAAAGACATATACATACAGGAAACCTACAGAAGTCAACTCCATATTGCACGTCGAAAGTTGCCATCGAAAATCCCCTATTCTTAATATACCCACAGGAGAATTTATCTGAGCAAGCAGAAATTGCCAAACCTCTGCAGCCTTTGACAAAGAATGTACTCTACTTGAAACCAGGTTTATTGCCAGAGGATACCCACAAGACTGTATCAACAAAGCTAAAAATAAGAGTAAAGGACTCTCACAACAATAGACCTTAATACCAAGGGCAGAATGCACAGAACAACCGACAGTGGGGTTCATCACTAATTTTAGCAGTAATCACAAACTTTTGAGGAGAACCCTGCATAAACATTGGCATCTCCTCAAACTAGATGAGAACATCAAGAATTATATTGATGCTGAACCACGTATGATTTTCAGAAAAGCAGGGACTTTGAGGAACAAGTTGAGTCCCTCACTCTTACTGGACCCTGACATAAATATGATGGAGAATTGGCTACAACCACCTATCGGTGGCTTCAGGAAGTGTGGAAACTGCACAAAGTGCAAATATACCTGTGACAAAACTAATGTGTTCAAGGACTCACTTAACAAAGAGCACAATATTCTACAATCAATTAACTGCAGAAGCAAATACGTTGTTTATGGTATTATCTGTGTGTGTAATTTGATCTATATCGGACCTACTATCAGAGTACTCAGGGTACGTATTTGTGAACACTTAGCAAAAATTGGCAGCCAAGACCAGAGACTACCTCTGGCCAGCCATTGGCAAGAGAAACACCAAATGGCAAACAAAGCGGACATTAGATTTATAGGCCTCCAGACAATTACAATGGGCAGAACAGGAGGCAACAAGGAGAAGAAGCTAAGACAAGCTGAAGCTAAGTTTATATGCAAATTCAACTCGACAGTACAAGGCCTCAACAAGGACAATGAAATGGTGTCATTTTTATAGATGTTGCATTTATGGAACCACTGTGGCACATAAACCTTAACTCAGCTATGCACATGAATGCTGAGGCCCATACATATAAATTCAGTGGGTACTCACAACATTGTAATAACTATTGAGATACCAGTCAGAATAAAAAATCAAATATTCTTAAATATGTTGCACAAATGGGAATACACCCTTTCTAATTCGACCCAAGACGCTCTACGTCCTTGAGAAACATTAATACATAGTGATAAAAAGGGACTTATCTAATAGCATACCACTTTCAATAACCTAACAGTTCTTCAGTATTGTATGCAAGATTTATGTAAAATTAGAATTTATGCATCTCATGTATCTAACAATTTAGAAAAATTAAACAAACATGCATAGTAGAAACATAGTACATTTACTCACATGTAAATAACAGTAAATTGGGCATTTAGCAATTACTAAATATAGATATCACGGTTTATCAGTTCCCAAAAGATGGCGCCCATCGCAGTGCCTGTAGTCGAAATAGTAAGAGGACCACTCAGCTGTCGCCATGACGATGATACCATCAAGCAATTATTTAATTTAGACGCTGCACGGCGCCTTCGCAGAACGAAGCCGAGCGCGAGAGCGCTTCGAGATAATTGTAGAGGTAAGAGACCGCCTTTAAAGTACTATTCGCAGGGATTTGCGGAAGCCTCTTAAAACACTGCACATCAAAGTCATGTTCTCCCCTATACCTTAGATGCGGAAGCATTCTATGAGATTGATGGGACGTGTAATGACTAATGTTTTAACTTAGATCCGACGAACATGAGCATGACAAAGTTTGAATCGGAGGTTTTGAAGTGGTGTCAACCGCATACGCATGCAGCCTCTTGCGTGTACTTATGAACTTACTGGAAGCCCATAGGCAGAGACTATTCTGCACAATAACTGACCCAAAGACCTCGAGTGCATCTCAAATATTAGAACTTAGAACTGCAATGAATAAGAAAAATACAGTGTTAACTTGCTGTAAGAGGATTCAATTCAGCACTACAGCCAAGTCAACGCCTAGTCTAGAATACTGAATGAAAACCCTTATTGATATATCTTTATGTCCAGTTCATGCGTTCTGGATGACTACCCCTATATAACACCCCTCCCTTGGAATCCCCCTGACCCCACTGAGCCAAGAAATAGTTCTGTTTTGCAATTTTAAAGGTTTATTTGAGAAGTAAAGCAATATATATCTATCACACTTTATAATAAATTAATAATTGAATATCACACTTAATCTGAGATGATAAAGATTAACAACGGAGAATCTGGCCCTAGCACACTTCTTGATAATCACTAAGGAGTTGACATGAAATGGATAAGATAGCAACAATACTTCTATGGTTTCTTTATAATCAATGATGAGTGGTTATAGGATGGATAAGATAGCAACAATACTTTTATGGTTTCAAATGGATGCAATGTGGAATGAAAATGCAATACAGAAAATAACTTGATAGGATTTCAGCAAAAGACAATGTAATCACTTTCTTGGACAATTCACCCCCCCCTTTTATGCAATGCAAGGAAATGGAGGGAAGCACACAGTTCTCAGAAATGCAATCAAATGTGATTCAGTTCACCCCAGCAACTTAGACTACAGAAGTTGAAAACACAGGCCCAAATGCTTTTAAATGTGCTGGAAATGAAGGAAAAATATGCTAAAATGCTTTTAATTCCCTCTAGAGGTTCAGGGTGAGTGGTATCTAGTTAATATTAGTCCAGGCTCACACTAGCAATGATGCAGGGATGGTTTTTATGAGGCAAACGAATTTCTTTCAGAGGAAAGCAAAAGCAGCTATCTTTTTGCAAGTGGAGAAATTTGCAAATCGCGGTAAAATTCGCGAGTGCGTTTTTCGCGATTGCGGCAAAAGTGTATGGAATAGGAATGCGGTTCTAGGTTCGTTGAAAAGCTAAGATTATAAGCTTTCAGAGGAAAGTTACTGCATGTCTCTAACACAAACGGTCACGGAGATATGAGCGATTAAATAAAGGTCGTTTTTCAGATTTGAAATTTTAAAGTTCAAAAAGACAAGTGCAGCTTGCAACTAGAAAATGACAGGTGACAGCTTTACAAATGACAGGTGACAGTTAGGAGGCAGTTCTACTTAGATTAAAATAGATTGAATTATATTATTTTAACTAGGAGATTGGTTCTGCACAGTTTTCTAGGTACTCACACTATATTCTTGAGTGAAATGGGCCTCGCCATGGATCAGGGACGTCATTTGGGGGTCGCCAGAGGTCGCAACTGCGACCTCTGTGGTCTCCCTTGCGACCCCTGTGGTCACCCTTGCGACCTCTAGAAAAAAAAAGGAAAAAAAAGATTATTTTTTTTTATTTTTTATTTTTTTTTTGTCATGCAAGCTCATGGGCTGTTGCCAGCACCATGTGGCTCTTTAATTTTGGAGTGGCTTGCTTTCTTGTTAACCCCTTAAAAAAAGAAGAAAAAGAAGAAAATGAGTGATACAAGTCTAACACTTTCAGCACTGACCCTAAATAAGAAAGATTAGGAATACCAAATAAAGTGTCTTTCTGGAATTCTATACAATAATTGATACTCATTAAAGGTTTATTTCAGGCACACTTCAGGGGGTGAGTCACTGATTTAGTGTGTTCTTAAACGCCTCAAATCAGCCTTTCATCCTTCTGAGGTCGATACATGAGTACCAACACAGGCTGGGTGATTTTGGGTGTATATTTTTTCTATATAAAGCGCTTAAGTGTAAGTGCTATATAACACCACATCCTCATTTGGTCATGGTGCTTGCATTCACAGTAATTTGGTAATATGGGCCTATACACACTGATCTTAACGATACATATGGCGATCCATTCTTGTATGAAATGTACATCACATTGTAGTGATAGCGTAACCATATTTTTTGTAGTGTACAATGCTATAGCACTTCCTGTTTTGTCAACGGGTGAAAGGTCGCGTTCCATCGCATCCCACGATATCACTTCGGGGTGGGATCAAATGACATCACTTCCTGTGATGTCACCATGGGTCAAGGGTCGTGTGATGTCACTTCCGCTACCCCTGGTATTTTGGTGAAATGACGTCCCTGCCATGGATCTGGTCAGGTTTTAGACGGGACTCTGGTCTCTGCACTTCACAGTGATCTGGGTCTGCTCTCTCTCTGGATTCTGAAGATTGAGGGATTTAAAGTCTGGATCTTTCTGCACAGCTTTCTCTGGAGATTGATGGAGGTAAAGTATGGATTTTCCCGGCAGAGCTTCCAGCTGCAAATGGATTTGAAAGTCCCTATCTGTCCTGTCTCTCTGCTTTTATGTGTTTTTAAAATGGGTGTGTGTGAGCAGCATCACTAGCCAGCCCCTCTCCACTTATCATTGGCCACTTCATCCGCTTCCACTTGATTGGGGGAATGAAATGAAGTGTCATCATGATGAGGTCTGTTTATGATACAGAGAACCCACCCCTGTCAACTTTACACACAATCTATATTTGCTCAAAAAAACATATTTGCACAGGTACACATTTGTTTAAAATTACATGCACCCTTCACATATCACAGGAGGTATACCCTGTCCAAATCTGCTCTTCCTGGGGGCTTGCATTCAAAAATGGCACATATTTCACTTTTTAACTGGTTTCGCAATTTCGGACATTAACCCAAATTTACACACATGTGCGCAAGGAGTATGGACATTAGTTGATGAAGTGTCAGATTTTTCACATGCACACATTTTGAGTAATATCCTCTTAACTGCTAAAACCCCCCTGAACATGCCACCGGTTCGAAAAACCTCTTAAAATGTGGGCAGAAAAATCACAAGAATTATGGTATCATTTAAATAATGTTCACAAGTCCGTACTATGAGTTATTCATCTTTTTAGAGTTATGTTCTGGCCCCAAAGGGGTGTGGTTTTCCTCCAGCACAAGGTTGAATTTCTGGTTTTTCCAGTTCTGCCAAGCCAGCTTGCTCTCACAGGCAGTGCCCCTCCCCTGTGCTTCCAGGAGAAATCTCCATTTACGACTCCCGCCATAAAACATTTGCCTGAGTCAAGACAGGGCTTTGTTCAATTTCCTGCAGAGCCCAGGTAATTCAATCAGGGAAGTGTCATATCCCTTTTGGTGTGAGCAGCAAAAGGGCAGCTAGGCCTGGGAACACAGCTGTGACTCAAGTTTCACTCCTGATGGGGGTAGTTGCCAGGCAAATTGGAATCTCTTTAAGCCAGTTTTTAGCTACATGTCATTTCTGTTCCCCAGTTTCTGCATTCAAATAAAACTAAACATTTTCACATATGCAGCTAGAAGGCTGATTCTAAGTTTAAAACTATGACATTTAAACAATTGCAACCTATGTGACACTCAAAAGTAGGTCACTCAGTCAATTTAAACATTTAGATTTTTTTAGTGTCTTTCAGTCCAAATTTACTTAAACTGCTGAAATCCACAGCTCAGCCAGTCTTGTTATAAACCTTCAAGTCACTTCAGAATATAACTTTACATTGTATCCACCTCTCAGTAAGTCTTTCTTTGGCCTGTTTTGGGTTCATTTATTCAGTTTTGCAAAAAGTAAAATCTGGTGTTGTTTTAAAACGCCGGCTTTTGGATAGTGGTGAGTACTGGTACTGCACCCCTTTTTGGGATTTAAGAAAATGAATTCCCAACAGTTATGGGTTTGCTTTTGGCAATCAGCATTGCCATTCCCAATGGTTTCAGACTACTGTGTGGGTAGTCCAATGGTGGTTTTAGGCAGTGTCCTTCTGTGCCCATAACATCGGCAAAAATGAGTGGCAGCCTATTCTTCATGCATTTCCCTGTGCATTTTCTGGGAAGCTCTGGCCATCATGATGTTTTCCATGTCAGTACTGCACAGTTTTGAGGTAGGGCTCGGATGCATGGGTAAATACATCCCACAAGCCCCCCTTCTTGCGGTGGCCATCTGATCCTTCACTGGTGGGACCCGCAAGATCTGGGATGTTGTTCTCATCTTCTTCCGGTAGATGGCGCAGTTCAGCATTTTTTCCTCCATCCGGTACTGATCGATCGGTTCTCCTCGCCGGTCCTGATAGGAATATTGGGCGGTACGCTGGGCCCATTGGATCTTCGTTCCCGTCTCCGGATCATCCTCCTTGGCCCGTCTCCAGGTGTTCTTTCTCCTAGGACGACAAAAGAAGAGCGGCAATACCTATCCATAGACATTTTTCCCCCACCATTGATATAGTGGGGCAGCATATGCATTTCATCATAACGAAACATTACATTCTTATTTTGAAAAAAAACAGTATAACTAAGAGACAGTTTCATGCAAATCACAATATTTTAGAGACTAGATGTGGTATGTTTTATGATTGGAACTGAATTAGTCTGAGACAGTACCCGCTAGGATTCCAGAGGATTCCTCCAGTTGTTGCAGAGCGTGCCTGGGATGGCAACATTTCAACTGGTTTATGTGGACCCACTTGTCTTCCCCCGCTGCCAAAGGACCTTTGGGGATGTGTATTTTGTAGGCCACAGGGGAGATCTTGTCGATGATCTCCAAGGGTCCCTTCCACGTAGGCAAAAATTTCCGCTGTTTTGCCTGGTTTCTTTGGAAGTTGTATAGATAGACCCGGTCCCCCACCTGATATTCCTTCCTGGAAGTCTTCAGGTCATAGTGGGTCTTCATGCTATCAGCTGATCTTTCTAGATTCCGCTGAGCGTAAGCAAAAGCATGTTGAAGGTGTTTCCTTAAATTCTCCACATACTCATGAGTAGTGGAGGCATTTATCAGTGTCTGCTCTTGGGTCCTGTAGAGCAAATGCTGAGGAAGCACCATCTTGCGTCCAGTCATCAACTCAAATGGTGACATTTTGGTTGCAGATGAAGGGGTAGATCTGATGGCCATTAGGACCAGAGGTAATCGGATATCCCAACTTGGCCCAGAATCTGCCACAAACTTTTTTAAGATGCTCACAATTGTCCGGTTATATCTCTCTACTGCCCCAGAAGAAGCTGGTCTATAAGCAATATGCAGCTTTCTCTTGACCCCCAGTATCTCCCACATCTTTGTCATTACTTCACTGGTGAAGTGGCTACCCCTGTCTGACTCAATCCTTTGAGGTAGACCAAAATGGGAAAAGATGTGGTTAATCATCAAGGCAGCTGCCGTTTCTGCCTTGCAGTTTGGGGCTGGGAGACATTCCACCCACTTGGTAAACAAGCATGTCACAGTCAACATGTACTTATTCCCCCTAGCCGAGCGAATCACGGGGCCTACAAAGTCGATTTGTAAATCTGACCATGGCAGTGTCATCCCCCGCTTTTGGAGAGGCACACGGTGCGTGAGGGATGATGGCTGAAATTGTGCACACACAAGACACCCCTTCAAGTATTGGTCGAGGTCCTGCCCCATGTGTGGCCAGTATGCAACCTCTCTTAAGATTTCCAGTGTTGTGTGAAACCCCCTATGACCGGCGGTGGCCGCATCATGGGCGTGACTTAACATCAGGCTTCGGAATGAGGTAGGAACCACCCACTGATCGTGGCCAGCTTTGGATTTCCTTACCAACAAACCGTCTTGGATCCGGAACATTTTTGGACATTTCATCAACACTCTTAGGTCCTCTTTCCCAGTGCAATCGGTATCCGTCAGGGGAAAGTTCTCAGGGTCCTCAAGGTGCTGGTAAAATTTACCAATTATTGGATCCCCCTTCTGAGCGGTAATCAAATCAGCATCAGGGGTCTCCTTACTCCATTGTGCAATTGAAAGGTCGTTGTGAGCATTTGTCTGGGACCTAGTGATAGCAGTGACCTGGATTTCCCCCAACAGGGACTCAATCTCAATTAGATCCCCTTGGATGGCCCCAGTTTTGGCCAGCTGATCAGCTAAGTCATTTCCAGTTTTGTCTGGTCCCTCTACTTTGGAATGACCCTTGATCTTTTTCCAATAGATGGTCATCTCATTCGAGGTGACCAGATCATCAATGTTTTGGATCAACTTCCCATGTTTCAAGGGTTTGTTGTTAGCACATAACATGCCTCTGGTTTTCCAATTAACCAGGTGCTCCACGAACCCGTTCCGTACATAATCCGAATCTGTGATTATGACCAGTTCGCGGAGTTGATGCTGGACAGCAGTGAGGATGGCTTGATGCACAGCCATCAATTCTGCCACCTGACTACTTCGGGGACCAATTTTGTATCCAGCGGAGGGTTCTGGGGACTCATTCACCCACGCATTCCCTACGCCGGCCACCAGTTCTTTCTCCCCGTTGTTGTCAACATGGTAAGAGCATCCATCCACATAGACAGTGGGCATTCCCTCATACTTGTCTTCTTCAAAGACTTTGTGTGGGGAATTAAGGTATGCCTCCGTGTTGTCCTTTATTTTTAGACTTTCGTCCTCGAGACAGTTTTCTCTGGCACAATCATGCAAGTCAGCCAGACCTTGCGCGAGGGGACTCTTCTTGTTTTGGCCATATCTGACCTCCACAGGAAAGCCTTGCATTGACAGAATCCAGGAAGTAATTCGGGAATTACTCACATTTCCGGCCCGGATTCTGTCACTTTGGAGATACTGCAGAGGCTGGTGTGGAGTCTCCACTATGATGTGTTCTACCTGGATAAACGGGCGGTAATTCTTCAATGCCCACACCGTTGCCAGGAGTGCCTTCTCACAATCGTTGAATTTTTCCTCCACAGAGGATAAAGTTTTGCTCGCATAGGAGATTACTTTATTGACCTTGTCATGCTTTTGGTATAATACTGCCGTCAAGCACGTATTAGAGAACCCCGTCTCCAGGAAGAACTCCTTGTTTCTGACAGGGTAAGCTAGGCAAGGCGCTTGTGAGAGGCTTCTTTTGAGTTGTCTTACTGCCTCGGCTTGTTCTGGACCCCATTCCCACTTGACCCCCCCCTTCAGGAGATGAATCAGGGGTCTGGTGATCTCTGCGTAGCCCTCAATGAACTTTCTGCTGTAATTAGTCAGTCCAAGGAGGCTCCTTAGTTCCCGCAGAGTTGTGGGGTCTTTCAGTTTCTGAAGTGCTTCCACTTTCTTTTCCTGGGGACAGAGACCCTGAGGAGTAATCTCATGCCCCAAGAAATTAACACGGGTTCTACACCACTGTGCTTTCTGAAAGGAAAGTTTTGCTCCGGCGGCCCTCAACTGTGTCAGAACATAACGGATCTCCGCTATGTGTTCCTCTACAGATGAACTTTTGATGAGGACATCATCTACATAAGCCAGGTTACCCCTCGCACCCAGGTCGGGCATGGCCTTATGTAGGAAAATGTTGAACTCATTACCGGAGTTAAGGTATCCGAAGGGAGTCCGGGTCCATGTATACTGCTGGCCCCCAAAGGTAAAAGCCAGCTTGTATTGGTCCTCCCTGCTGACAGGCACGGTCCAGTATCCATTGGTCAGGTCTATTGCAGTGAATACCTGTGACCCCTGGATCTGGGCCAGCCCTTGGTCAATGTAGGGCAGAGGCCATCGGGAAGTATGGACCCGTTTGTTGAGCTCCCTGAGGTCGGCGCAGAGTCTCCACTGGCCGTTTGGCTTCAATATTCCCAGCACCGGATTATTGAAGGTGCTGTGGACTGGACGGATTATTCCCCGGGACTCAAGGTTCTTAATTATTTTAGTAAGGGACTCCATTGATGCGAGAGGCAAGCGATATTGCTTCACAAACACTGGAGTCATGCCAGGGTCCGTGGGGATTGTTGTTGTGTGGATGTCGGTGCGGCCACAGTCATATGAGTCTACCGCAAAGAGATCTTGGAAATCCAAGAAAACTTGTTTCAACTTTTGCTTTTGTTCCAGAGTCACACAGGCATCAGCTAGGTTGACTCTCTCTTCCACCATCTGCCTGAAGCCTGGAAAGACTTCTGGTTTGGCTATTTCAGCGGCCTCCTCCAGCTGGGTGGAGAAGTCCCTGGTCAGAGTGCTGATTTGGACTGGAGGCTTCAGGTGGGAAAGGCAGCCCTCATGGACCTGGAAAATCACCTCATCCCTCCTGAAGTCACAAGTCACATCTTCCTTACCATAGGGGCAGGAAGTGTACACCAGGAAGTTCCCCCCATGCCGGGTAAAGATCCTGTCTGGTGTTGCGTTGTCATCCCTGTCACTGTCAAAACAGTCCTCGGGGATTGGTCCTAACAGTTAATTTCCTAAATCAATGGAAAAATGTCGGTCATCAACCGCCATTCCAATAATGGTGCCTGCGGCTAGAGTAATACTCTTTAAGTCACTGTTATCCACCTCTATTGGAATGGTGTCATGTTCTATGTTGACTAATGGAGTTGGGTTTACCCCCAACCCTTGCTGTTGGAGAGAAGCATTTAGATGTATGTAAGCATCAGGGTTTTTCAACTCTTGTCCCCTTTTAACTTTCACTTCCAGGGAGAATTGTCGGGTCCTTTCTGGGATGGTGACTTCCTCTTTAATCTGAATTTCAACTGCATAAGGTAGCAATTGAGCTGACCTAAATGCTTTTTCTGGATCATCAAAGCCCATGGGATTATCCGCTAATCGGGACCAAGCTTTGAAGTTTATTAGGTCCAAACTAATGGCAAAGCGATTGAGAATGTCACTGCCTAAGTAAAAGGCGGCAGTGACGTCTCGCACGACCCAACAGTTATGGACTATGCTCTTGTTGCCAATGGAGATTTTGAGCATACACCTGCTTGGCAGGAGATGTTTGGAATTAGGTGCTTCCAGGTCCATTTCCCATTTGTCTATCAGTTTGAATGTGGGAATGGCTGGATCTTTTGGGAGTTGGCGGAACATGGCTTCGCTGATGAAGCTCTTACCGTTGTTCACACACACTCGAGCGAGAACAGAGTCCTTCCCATCATTTAACTGAACAGGGATGAACAACTGCTCTCCAATTTGCTGAATATCAGCCAGGCTTTGAGCAGATTTCACATCTTTCTGGACTATAGGAGTGGGAGTTTCTGATTGTGGATTAGTAAAGAATTTCAGAGTGTTTCCTTCCAGCGTGGAGTACCACTTTAGACTGGAAGGAAGGTTGATTTTCAGAAATAGAGAGGACCCTCCACCACCAGTCTCTTGTCCTACTGCTATTACTGTCACGTCTGGAATTTGGCTATTCTGGAAGTGGAATTCTACTTGGTCAGATTTTTGTTCAACCATGTGGCAGGTGCCGTTTAAACTAACATGGTTGACACTCTGTTTTAATTTTATTGGTCGGCTAGTCTGGGTCCAGAGGACCTTGTTTACGCAATCTATTAGGGGTGACAACCTTCTCAGGAGGTCATTCCCTAGTAAACAAGGGGTGCCCTCTGGAGTCACTACTATGACCGGGTGTTTCACCTTGTGTCGCCCGATCTTAATGTCCAAGTCTGCAGTCCCCTCAACGGGAATTTCCTTCCCGTCAAAGTTCTGCAGTTGTCCAGGAAGAGAGGTGATAGGAATTTGGTAATTCTCTCCCCTTCCTGCATTCAGTTCATCAAAGGCCCTTCTGGACAGAAGGGTGGCTTGAGATCCAGTGTCCACCAGTGCCAAAATTGTACCCTGCCCCTGTACTTGTACCGGGGCATAGTATCTTCCCTCCTTCTCCTCAAGGGGGCACAGATAATGCACATTTTTGGACAACTGGTGGGCTAACTTTCTGGTTTTGGACATGGCGAGAGAAGAGATTTGGGCAGAATTCTGTGGAGAGCCTTGGGAATCTGAAAGAAAAATTTGGCAACTGGAGATCAGAGCCATTGTGGGTTCCCCTGGCTCTGGTTCCGGGCCGCCCCCCCCTTTTTGGAGGCAGTCACCAGGATGGGTTTGAACCAGGGGATTTTCTTGCTGTTGGTTCTGGGATGAGATGGTGGGCGGCGGTAGCTCAGTCTCCACATCTCCCCAGTCTGGATTTGCATCCCTAGGGACCCATTTTTCTTTGGGAGGCGTTCCCCCCTCTCTGAAGGAGAAGATCCTTTTCCCAGGATCCTCTGAGGATCCCTCTCCCTCAAATTGGAAGACCTGTACCTCCTCCTCAAACTGAGTCTGTTTGGGTCTTTTGTTTCTCCTACCCCCCCTCTGCTCCTTAGGAGGCAGACTTTCAGGGGCAAGAGATTTTGTTTCCGGTTCCTAGGTTTCCAGGGGCTGTTTACAAGTGAGGAAGGAAGCTTCCTCCAAGGCTTTACACCCCCCTTCCCTTTGTGCCTCCTCCCTGGGAACCGGTGAGTTATCGGGGTGCTGCCCCCGTCATTGTTCTGGGGCACCAGGTCCAGAGTTGGGTGCGTTCTGCGCCGGCATGCCGATCTGAGGGTTCTGCTGAGCCCTCAGTATGTGACCCAGATCCCGCGCCATGTTTTGAACCTGGCGCTCTAACTGGGAAACCCGCTCCGGCTGATACGGGGCCCTGTTTTCTCCCCTGGGCTGATCCCGGGAAGGGTAGCTGTCCCTTCTTTGGTAGTACCCCGGGTTGGGAAGATTTGGGTACCCCTCCACCCTTGGCATCCCCTCTCCCGGATTCAGTGGTCTGGGCTCAGGGAATTGGGGAAAGAAGGATGGATGGTTTTGGGGCTGAAAGTTGGGTGGATACCTGGGGAAAAAGTTCTGCCCAGGATTTGGAGAATTTCTGCCCTCCTGTGGGAAGTTAGGAGGGAAGTTCCCTGGGTTCGGTGCTCGGTTGGATCCCCCCCCTTGGGCTGGGGGAGTCCACACATAACCCAGGATGGGTCGATTTCCCTTGTAACGGGGACTTACATAATCAGGAGAGCGAGGGACCCCATTTGTGGGGCTGCCTCCTTGGCTCCCTGTCTGTGACTGACCCGAGGACCTCCTGGGCCTAGCATTATTAGGTGCAGGTAGGTTTTTAGGCCCCCCCATCTCCAAAACCAAAACGGGGGTGACCTTTACCTCTGCCACCTTGGCAGCAGCAGGGGTGCTGTTGGCTTTGGGGTTTTTCTGGGCATTACTTTTGCTATCTACCGGTTTCTGCACCTCATAGATCCGGGTAGCCTGTTCAATGACCCAGTCTAAAGATCTTTTCTCGTGAAAATCCCTCACGAGCTGGGTCATTATGTATTTGGGCAAGGCATGAAAAAATGTATTAATGAATTCTCTACTGTCTGTGCGCACCCTTCTGGTGGTCTGCGCAAAAGCACGTTTTAGTTCTTGCACAAATTCTTGTGGGGCCTGATCCTCCCCACATTGCAAATTGTAGGCTGCCTTGCGAGCCTCTTGAGGATTTCTATGAATGGAAAAATGTTTCAAGATGGCCGCCTTATAGGTGGACCATCTTAAATGATTTTGGTCCTCCAGCCCCGCAAAGAAACTGGAGTATTCCGGGGAGAAGGTCCACTTTACATATTGAATACAGCTTTGGCTGTCCTTCAAATGGAAAGTCTCCATCATTTGCTCAAACAACTCTAAGTGCTCCCAAACAGAATACTTAGCGTTCTTATGGTAAGGCGTGATGACGCTCCTGATCGCCTTAATCTGCTTTAAGGGGTCCTTAAGCAAGGCCCTTTTTGCCTTACTGGCCCTTTTGGTTCGGGTAACCCTGGTCCATTCATCCTCTGACTCAGGGGCACTGCTCCCAGAGGTTCCCGTCAGATCTTCCAGGTTTTCCCGGATTCTGCGAGCCTGGGAATGGCTGGCAGAATGTGGGGACCTGGTCTCCTGTTTCCTGTGGTGCTCAGAGGAGTCCTCAGATCCCTCCTTGCTGCCAGGATTTGCTGGGTACCCCCCCCCACTGACCTAACTGGGCAGAGGTTTTCAGGATGCCCTTAAGGGGCCTACTCTCCTGGGGTTCCCCATTAAATTGCACTGTGCTGGGGTGCCCATACCCGGATGCCCGCCCCTCCATTCCTGGGTGGTACTGGCCTATGAGCCCCATGCTTCTGGCTGGATAGTAATCTGCCATCCCTGTGGCCCTGTGCTCATGTGCGCCAGGGCACATGGGGGTGGCAGAGTCCAGGGACCGAGAGAGATAAAGGCTTCTGGTACTTGGGCTCCTGGGGTTATGCTCAGGAGTTTCTCTTTCCCAGCGAACCTCATCTCTATCCGCCCCTGCTCCCTGTTGCAATGCAAGAGCCTGCGCCTTCAGTTCCTCAGTTAAGGCCTTACTAGACTCTATCAGTCTCTCCTGCATCGCTACCTGTTGTTGGAGTCTATCATTGCGCTGGCAGAGAGCCTCATTCTCTCTCTGTGTTTCCTGATTGGTCCTGGAGCACTGGGCCAGTCTTTGCTGCAGGAGGGTTACCTCCTGAGCTGTGTCCCTATTGGCCTGCTCCTTTTTTGCTAGAGCATCCTCCACCCTCCTGGTGTGCTCTAACAAGTTCTGGTGTTCTTTTTGGAGGTCACCCAGTCCCTGGTGGGCCAGGTGATTTTCTTCCATTTTTCTTTTTAAATGGCAGACTTCCTGGCCTAAGGCGTCTCTTTCCTGACTAAGAGCCTGCATTTGTGCCGCCAGGTCGTCCCTCTGCCTTTGAAAGGCACCAGCTTTCTGGCGTTCTTCATCAAACTCTGCCTGGGTATCCAGGTCTTTCGAAATCAGCTTGTTGCTCTCTACCTTCACTCTATCTAGATGACTTTGCAGGGTGGCTACCTGCTCCGTGCATGCCCTGTTAAAGTCTAATTGTTGCTCCAGCTTTTTCTGGCTCTGCAGTAAGGAGTCCAAACTGTCTCGGTGCTCCTTCTGCAGGGCCAGAAATCTAGTATCCTGGTCAGACTTTTCCTGTTGCAGTATATCCATGTCCTCTTTTATTTTAATGATATACTGCCTACTGTCATTTTCTGACTCCTGGCTCCTGAGCAGCCTCTGCTCAGAAGAGTCCAGCTCAGATTGGGCCTTCTGTAATGCCAGCAGTTGCCTACTCGCCAGATCTTGGCCTTCAGCACATTTGTCCTGCATGGCTCCCATATGTAAATATAAATATGCCGCTACCCTGGCAATCTTGTTATGCTCATCCTTGGCCTTAGAGGACATATATAGTTCACTCAGGGCCACATGTAAGGGACCCTGGTCTCTCCATTTATCTGACCCTGTTTCCGTGATTTGGGGTGTGATGGCCTGCAACCAGACTGTTTGGTCCTGGTGAGTCCACTCACCTCTCACATTTAACTTATGTAAGAAGTGCTCTCTGGCTATTTTCATGTCTACTAAGGTCGTCATTCTAGAGATTGGTCTCTGTCCTGACTTACAGAAGTTTGTATTTTATTTTTGCAAAACAGACCTTTTTCTTAGAGCGTTCCTTTGAGAAGTGCTTTACAGCGTAACACAGCGTGTGCTCCGACCGGATATGTGTATCTGGTCAGCTGGCACGCTGTATTAATCTGCACAAGTGATAGATCTAATCCAAACGTCCGGCACGAGCCCCCAATTTGTAAGAGGATTCAATTCAGCACTACAGCCAAGTCAACGCCTAGTCTAGAATACTGAATGAAAACCCTTATTGATATATCTTTATGTCCAGTTCATGCGTTCTGGATGACTACCCCTATATAACACCCCTCCCTTGGAATCCCCCTGACCCCACTGAGCCAAGAAGTAGTTCTGTTTTTCAAGTTTAAAGGTTTATTTGAGAAGTAAAGCAATATATATCTATCACACTTTATAATAAATTAATAATTGAATATCACACTTAATCTGAGATGATAAAGATTAACAACGGAGAATCTGGCCCTAGCACACTTCTTGATAATCACTAAGGAGTTGACATGAAATGGATAAGATAGCAACAATACTTCTATGGTTTCTTTATAATCAATGATGAGCGGTTATAGGATGGATAAGATAGCAACAATACTTTTATGGTTTCAAATGGATGCAATGTGGAATGAAAATGCAATACAGAAAAGAACTTGATAGGATTTCAGCAAAAGACAATTGCCCTCATTACGACCCTGGCGGAAATCAACCGACCGGACCGCCATAGCGTAAATAGCGTTTCCGCCATTGCACGATGGAGCAAAGTGCGGCTCATTCCGACCCATCGGGCACGAGCACCACGCCATGGCGGAAGTGCAAAGTCCGCGATGGCGGAAATGACCCCAAAACGGCCCACACCGCCGCCGTACGGCGCCCTAGGTGCAATACCGCCACCCATCTCAGCGGACACCGCAGTGAGCGCCAACCGGAAAGTACGGTGACCGTAAATATACGGAAACGGAAGTAAAAGCATGGTCCCGGAACGGGAAACATCCCGCCGTACACCTATAAAACCACAAATTCCACACAACCATTAAAAATACTACCCTGAGACACATCCCAACCCGTCATCCACCCTAGTGAAACCAAGAAAAATGGGGAAAGTAGCGAAGAAAGCGTGCGACCGCAAGCGGCAGGTCCACTTCTCCCGTGAGGAACTCACCGTGCTCACGGAGACCCTCCAGGAGAATGCTGCCGCCGTCTTCTCCACGCAAATGACCAGGACGGCACTTGCGAACAAGAAGGCCATATGGGCCCTGGTGGCACAGCGGGTAAGTGCGGTGGGGACCGCACCCCGCAACCCACAGCAATGCAGAAAGCGATGGGACGACCTGCGGATACGCGTCCGTAGCATACTTTCTGCCAACCGCAACATTGCCACAGCTACCGGGGGAGGATCGGAATCACCCATCAAGTTGACCCCCTGGGAAGAAATCTGTGCCTCCACCATTGGAATGGAGAGCATAGAGGGAGTCGGAGGGATGGAGAAAGGAGTGCAGACATCCGAAGATTCAGGTAGGTGTCCCAAATAAAACAATGCCAAAACCACAACGTCCAATCATGTGAAGTACCACGTGCCCACATAGTGCAACAGGAACACATGTCCAGGAGAACGTCCACATACATAGGCCTGATAGCACACTTTAAAACTCACATCAAATACATAAATAATTAAAAATCCTAAAAACACCCTCTACACGTGCAGCAGGCACACCCTAACTGCAGGCTGCCAAACAACTGCACCCACACTCCACACACAAATGAAACCACCTCCAAGGCCCCGACCCAAATCACCCTCAGGTACCACCCCAATGCATGTGATACATTGCCATTCCAATTCCCACAGACCCATTAATAATGCTCGCCCTCCTTTACTCCACCACTGGGTCCGATCCAAACGACGAGCTCCAGGACACCCCTACCAGCACACCTGCAAAGAGGGCCAAGACCAACAGCCAAAGACCCTCCACCTCAGCTGCACACATCAAGACACGGCAGCAGCACAAATCAAGTGACAGCACACAGGAGGGAACATCAACAGGCACCCCAGCAGCCAGCATGCCCACAACACCACCACCACAGGTCCCCCCAATGGATGCCAAAGTAGGCACTGCTTCTGGTGGCAGCAGCACCATAGGTGATACTGCATTAATGGCAGCATGCTCCGACACAGAAAACGGGGATGTCGAAGTTAGATCCATCCATGACCTGTCTCAATCCCCCTGTCTGTTCCATCCCGTACACCATGAGGATACCACGCAGGGGCACCCACAAGACGACGACTGGCCATCCCCCACAAGCCCTGTGGCAAGGCAACATGAGGTGATCAGCCCCTCTGTGACACCACCGCAAATGGCCATGGCCCAGCAGAGGCAACAGTCCCTCGACCAGGTAATCGTGCAACAGCAGCAACTGGCCACGCTCCTCAAGGACCATGCCGATGAATGTGGGGGCACTAAGGCAGACATAGAAACATCAACTGAGACACTTAGGGCACAAATGGAGAGAAGTACAGAGACACTAAGGGCACAAATGGAGAGTAGCACCGAGAGCCTGAGAGTACAAATGGAGAGAAGCACCGAGAGCCTGAGGGGGGAACTGCATGCGACGTCCAAAGACGTATGTGCCGAACTTGCCGCAGTGCGCCGTGTGCTCACTGAGCTCTCACAAACCCTTAGGGACATGCATGGACGTGAGCAGGCAGAGACATCATCCGTTGCAAGTTCCGTCCAGGGCAGGCCCCAACGTAGATCTGGGAGGAACCTGCGCTCCACAGGCAGGGGTGCCCCTGATACCCGCAGAGGGGGCTTGCAATAGCGACAGCCCACTGACAATGAGCATCTTTGGACACTGGTGTTCGGGGGGGAGGTAGGAGGGTGGAGGGGGTGTGTTGGGCTCACTTGGGTGGCGGGTCGATAGGGTGTTTAACATGATATCACATATGCCATAAACAATGCACGATCATGCAATGAGATGTGTGGACATTGATCTTTGTGTACGAGGCCATTATAGGCGTACAGTCCATATTGTGCATGTTCCAGACACACACAGTGCCACGAGTCCCGTGTCCATGTATCAGCCACCAGGCGTGAGTGCTAGAAGCATGCATCTATGAGATGCTGACGAATGTCACGGCCCTCCTGTGCCTCGCAGACTCCTTGAGGTGCTGCCACATCCCCACCCTCATCATGACCATCATCAGGTGCTTGCAGTTCTGCGTCAGGGGGCATGGGCACATTTCTACGTACGCACATGTTGTGGAGCATGACACATGCCATGACCATCTTTGCAACCTTCACATGGCGGGACAGGAGTGCCCCGCCAGACCTGCTGAGGCCGCGGAAACGAGTCTTCAGTAGGCCGAATGCCTGTTCTATGACTACACGGGTACGTGAGTGGGCATGGTTGTAGTCCTCCTCATGCTGGTCCCGTGGGTTCCGGACTGGTGTGAGGAGCCATCTCTTCAGTGGATACCCGGCATCACCTGTATGTGGACAAGTAAGGAATTTTGAGGAATGCCATTGCTACGTACGCACCCCCCCCCTTCCTGCCAGGTCATTGCCGCATCACATACCCCACATCATCATGCATGAAATGAGACTCACCGAGTAGCCAGGATCTGTTCCCTGCGTGTCGCTCCATGTAGCGTGGTATAGTAGAGTTCCTCAAGACCATAGAATCATGGGTTGATCCAGGAAATCGGGCACAACAATGTGTAATGATCCTGTTGGAGTCACACACCATTTGTACATTCAGAGAATGAAATTGTTTTCGGTTGCGGTACTGGGCCTCCATGGCATGTGGGACGACCAATTCCACATGGGTGCAGTCGATGGCACCAATGCAACCCGGTATGCCGGCAAGTGCATGGAATCCCACTTTAGTGTTGGTAATTTCCTGCTCCGAGCGTGGTAGAGAGATGTAGTCGTCTGCGTGCTTCAGGAGGGCATCGAGCACTTGCAATAGTGTCCGTGAGAACAGTGGCTGTGATATGCCATGCAACTGTCCGACTGTGTGCTGGTAGGTGCCTGTGGCCAGGAAGTGGAGTACAGACACCACCTTCAGTAGGGGTGGGATGGCGGTTGGGCTATCTATCATGCTGACAAGGTCAGCCTGTGTCATGTCCACAATGGCGGTTATGGTGTCCCGGTCCAAACGGTAGAGGGTGTGGATCTGCTCATCAGTGAGGTTGAACGGATGTGCTCGGAGGCGTGGGATTGCGGGCTGCCTGCGTGGTGGTAGTGGCTGTGCTGGCGGCCCTTGCTGGCCCTGCCTTGCCCTCCTCCTCCTCCTGCGTCTCCGCCGTGCGGCCGGTTGTAGTTGGTGTTCGTCTTCTTCTTGAAGTTGGAGTACTTGCAGTGCTATCAGGTCCCCCAGGGCCAACATAGCTAGTCCTGCCGGTAGCATTTCGGAGTGGGTGTGGTTGTGGGAGGAGACTGGGTGTGCAATTTATGTGTTTTCAGGCTGTATGGCCTCCACCTGTGGTGATTCATTCCACCTGTGCAAGCTGCACTCCCCTTTGGGCGAGCACGTCCCGCACACAACGCTGCAATTCGACGAATGGCATCTTGCTATTGCAATCATGTATTTGTACCCGATGGCAGTGTAACATTGGTTGATATGTTCATTCGGCTATGGTCCCATTGTTTCACATACTATCTTTGCAGTCGCGAACAGACTTGTGAAGGGTCAGTGGAACATAGTACTCGAGTAACGGTGGACCCTCATGCAACACTGTACCGAGCTTCACCGACGGGCGGGGCGTCCCATTTGTGAGTGAAGGCAGTTGCCATTTTCACACACAGCCGCACTAGATGGATTAATTTGTGATTTCAAGCGGCCACAGATGCCTTTTCGACGTGATGTTGCAAATGAGGAATTCGAAGGGCGGCGCTTTCGGTTTTCAGCTAGCGGCGAGAAGATGCCCACAGGTCTGACTGCAAATATAACGTTCTATTGTTCAATGTCCTTGGGACAGGGGCCATGGCGAGGATGCAATGATTGATATGAATAGTTTGGGATGCGCAATAGCGACGTGGGCGATGAGGCCGGACGTTCCCAAATACATGTTACTTCACAACACTGGAATTACGGGCTGGGGCACAGTGGATTTTGCAGGCTGCATAACGCACAGACTCAATGGAAATTTCACATGTTATGTGAGTATGGAAACAGGCGTTTTCATTACGGGATGAGGGAATGATGTATGGATGCATGGACAGATGATTTGATACAGAGTTTGCCATGTACAGGGCTTCTTGGAATCTATCCGCCTCCCCTGCGCTATGTGATGCAGGGCTGCCATAGTGGGACCATCGTCTATCTGGCCTTGTTGAGCCCTCCCTGTCTCGACGCGCCTTCAGACACTTGTGTCTATGCACGTTACCAATCCCATCAGATGGATTCTGTTTTAACAGACGCATGCACAGGTACACTCGTTTGTGATGGTGTTTTCACCTCGATATAGATAGTTATGATTCGCAAGTGGTTTTTGGGTGGTGATGATCCTTTGGAGTGGGCTAGCATGCATATGGCTGTGGATTTGGTGTGATCATTGAAGTGAGTAATTCAAATGTAGTTCTGATGGCCATACTATTCTTTTTCATTTCATTTGGTTGACAGGTATCTCCTCCCCTTTTGCCACTGCCATCTGTATGCCACTCCTGCAGATGGATTTTACTCCCGACACCTGCTGCTTCGTGTTAATCAGTGGAGCAGCATTACGATCTTATGGGACGATCGCCAATGGGCCACATGCCCTTACGCAGTACTAGTGGCTAGGAGCAACATTTCGGCCTTTCAGCTGGACTAGTGCCTCCCTATTGGGACGGCCCTGCGGTTCTAGGCGCTTCCATGTTGCCTTTTCGTACGGGAATGTAGCCCCTGTGTACCATGAAGGAACAGGGCGTCACACAAGAAGTAGCTGGTCATTTATTGCGGTTGCAGCCCACAATAATGAAATATATTTTGGAGTTCATGGCCTAATGGCTGTATGGGCTTGGAGAATTTGTTGTGCATTAAATTTCTATTCTGATATGAACCGTGTAGCGTTCTTCTTTGCAAGTGATGTGGCATATTACTATTTGGGGAGCGATGTATTGTGAGGAGATCTGCATTGGGTTCCAGCTTCGGGGTATAGTTGCGTGGTACTGTGCTGGGCGCGTTTGCCTACGAAGCCCAGTGAGGTCAGGGATGAGGGCTGCCATTATGACTGTTTTGATGATGTCATGCTCAGGGGCGGGGGATTAGCTGTTGTGTAACAGATGCCGGTCAGCCAGTTGGATAGGTGGAATGATGTGATTATCGGAATATTGCTGGTCACAGGTGCCTGTGTTTGCGTGCGTTTCTTGGTGGGAGACTGAGGTCATGTCCATTTGTATGGCTTCTGTATTCGTGCCATCTGTGCCCTGCAGCTCCCATTGGGCCCTCTTGAGATTCATTTGTTCGTTGGCAGGCATGGATGACTAGTACATTTCACTGGTTGCATTGTGTGACTTCATTGCACCTACAGGGGGTTGTACAATGTGGCCAGGGAGCGGTGTACAAGCACTCAGTAGGGCCGTTTACGGTTGGTTCGCGATGCCGTATTTCTCACCATGGCGGAATGGTACTTTCCGCCGTGCTTGATGGCGTTAGGTGCATGTCCGCTAGGGTCGGAATTCGCGTACCGTTGCGCCATGGTGCTAATTACGGTTTGGCATGGCGCGCGCGCGCGTACTTGGTGCAGTTAGCGTTGGCGTTCACTACGGTGTCGCTAATGGCATCGTACTTTGCGGTGACGGGTCATGATCGCACCGAGCGCTATTCGATGGCGGTATTGCATTTCCGCCATCGTTTTTCGATTTCCGCCAGGGTCGTAATGAGGCCCAATGTAATCACTTTCTTGGACAATTCACCCCCCCCTTTTATGCAATGCAAGGAAATGGAGGGAAGCACACAGTTCTCAGAAATGCAATCAAATGTGATTCAGTTCACCCCAGCAACTTAGACTACAGAAGTTGGAAACACAGGCCCAAATGCTTTTAAATGTGCTGGAAATGAAGGAAAAATATGCTAAAATGCTTTTAATTCCCTCTAGAGGTTCAGGGTGAGTGGTATCTAGTTAATATTAGTCCAGGCTCACACTAGCAATGATGCAGGGATGGTTTTTATGAGGCAAACGAATTTCTTTCAGAGGAAAGCAAAAGCAGCTATCTTTTTGCAAGTGGAGAAATTTGCAAATCGCGGTAAAATTCGCGAATGCGTCTGGTGCGATTACAGAGGAACTACAATAGATTGAATTATATTATTTTAACTAGGAGATTGGTTCTGCACAGTTTTCTAGGTACTCACACTATATTCTTGAGTGAAATGGGCCTCGCCATGGATCTGGTCAGGTTTTAGACGGGACTCTGGTCTCTGCACTTCACAGTGATCTGGGTCTGCTCTCTCTCTGGATTCTGAAGATTGAGGGATTTAAAGTCTGGATCTTTCTGCACAGCTTTCTCTGGAGATTGATGGAGGTAAAGTATGGATTTTCCCGGCAGAGCTTCCAGCTGCAAATGGATTTGAAAGTCCCTATCTGTCCTGTCTCTCTGCTTTTATGTGTTTTTAAAATGGGTGTGTGTGAGCAGCATCACTAGCCAGCCCCTCTCCACTTATCATTGGCCACTTCATCCGCTTCCACTTGATTGGGGGAATGAAATGAAGTGTCATCATGATGAGGTCTGTTTATGATACAGAGAACCCACCCCTGTCAACTTTACACACAATCTATATTTGCTCAAAAAAACATATTTGCACAGGTACACATTTGTTTAAAATTACATGCACCCTTCACATATCACAGGAGGTATACCCTGTCCAAATCTGCTCTTCCTGGGGGCTTGCATTCAAAAATGGCACATATTTCACTTTTTAACTGGTTTCGCAATTTCGGACATTAACCCAAATTTACACACATGTGCGCAAGGAGTATGGACATTAGTTGATGAAGTGTCAGATTTTTCACATGCACACATTTTGAGTAATATCCTCTTAACTGCTAAAACCCCCCTGAACATGCCACCGGTTCGAAAAACCTCTTAAAATGTGGGCAGAAAAATCACAAGAATTATGGTATCATTTAAATAATTTTCACAAGTCCGTACTATGAGTTATTCATCTTTTTAGAGTTATGTTCTGGCCCCAAAGGGGTGTGGTTTTCCTCCAGCACAAGGTTGAATTTCTGGTTTTTCCAGTTCTGCCAAGCCAGCTTGCTCTCACAGGCAGTGCCCCTCCCCTGTGCTTCCAGGAGAAATCTCCATTTACGACTCCCGCCATAAAACATTTGCCTGAGTCAAGACAGGGCTTTGTTCAATTTCCTGCAGAGCCCAGGTAATTCAATCAGGGAAGTGTCATATCCCTTTTGGTGTGAGCAGCAAAAGGGCAGCTAGTCCTGGGAACACAGCTGTGACTCAAGTTTCACTCCTGATGGGGGTAGTTGCCAGGCAAATTGGAATCTCTTTAAGCCAGTTTTTAGCTACATGTCATTTCTGTTCCCCAGTTTCTGCATTCAAATAAAACTAAACATTTTCACATATGCAGCTAGAAGGCTGATTCTAAGTTTAAAACTATGACATTTAAACAATTGCAACCTATGTGACACTCAAAAGTAGGTCACTCAGTCAATTTAAACATTTAGATTTTTTTAGTGTCTTTCAGTCCAAATTTACTTAAACTGCTGAAATCCACAGCTCAGCCAGTCTTGTTATAAACCTTCAAGTCACTTCAGAATATAACTTTACATTGTATCCACCTCTCAGAAAGTCTTTCTTTGGCCTGTTTTGGGTTCATTTATTCAGTTTTGCAAAAAGTAAAATCTGGTGTTGTTTTAAAACGCCGGCTTTTGGATAGTGGTGAGTACTGGTACTGCACCCCTTTTTGGGATTTAAGAAAATGAATTCCCAACAGTTATGGGTTTGCTTTTGGCAATCAGCATTGCCATTCCCAATGGTTTCAGACTACTGTGTGGGTAGTCCAATGGTGGTTTTAGGCAGTGTCCTTCTGTGCCCATAACATCGGCAAAAATGAGTGGCAGCCTATTCTTCATGCATTTCCCTGTGCATTTTCTGGGAAGCTCTGGCCATCATGATGTTTTCCATGTCAGTACTGCACAGTTTTGAGGTAGGGATCGGATGCATGGGTAAATACATCCCACATTGCTAATATTTAATTTAACGCTTTAGCGTATGGCTTGCACGATTCCACGCACACCGATTCTCTAAAAGAATAGAATCAGGCTCTTTTCAGTAGAAAGCAATCACTGAACATTGCACCTGTATATCTTTCTGTTTCATTAGGGATTGAACCCAATAATTCATGAACCTGAATCAATACCAAAGCCATACAGTTATACAGGTAACAACAATTGAAAGACCTTATTTGGTTAAGTAAAAATTGTGTAATTATATTTCATAAAAGTATCGGGACTAATGAACCATTTTTCTTTATATCTTTTTTTCTGTCTACTACAATGATTGCCAATTTGTTCTCTTTTCCCCTTGTTTACCCCATGAATCCTCCCCTTTACCAACCCTTGACTCTCTGTGACTATTTTCTCTATGATTTTGACCAAAAGTTTTGTTTTTGTGTAAAATACAAATACTTCTTTTGATTTCATTTGTTAACCAATTTACGGACCCTTTATCCCCGATTTTATCTTTAACTTTTCCACTTTTTATTTGTCTAATATTGAATACTCTATAATTCTGTCTTTGTTACTTTAACACTAAAGCCCATATTTGAGAAAGGCTAACAGTTTTAGCCGAAACATGTGTCATACAAAGGGAAATATGAATTAAAAACCTTTTCCACAAATGGATTTGGCGCTGTCTCTAGTCTGAGTATTTTTTCATACTACTTACACTAGTGGTTTAAATGGCTTTTTTGTAACCACAACTCAGCAGAGACGCGACACAGTTCTTATTAATTTTGTTTGAAAATCATTTTTTGCAAAACATATTTCTGTCGCCTTGACAGATTGTGCCTACAAAGCCATAAATTGAATACAACTAACCCTAATATGTGTGGAAAAACCATTACCATCAAGGTCAGCCAGATGACAAAGTGTATATCAACATTTCCATCTACTTACTTTCCTATGTGATTTGTACATGGGTGCTAAGGGTGTTAGTATTGAAAAACTCACCTTTAGCTTATTGTGCACCAGTGACGGTCCTCCTGAAGTCTGATTTCTATGTTAAACACCACTATGTCAATAACTATAAAACAGACTTCAGAAGTACCATGAAGTGCCCCATCCCAAAGTAAAAGTAAGCGTTCTTTTTTTGTCATTGTATACACCCTCACCACCCATGTAAAAACTGCACCCATATACAGGCATGATAAGGGAGAGCTAGAGTGAGGGGGAGGAAGTCAAACAAGGAAGAAAAAGTAACCCTAGCCAGCAACATGCACCCTCCTCAGAACATAAGTGTATACCAGAGAATACAGCCGCAAATCCTGAAATGCTAGATAACATAGTGAGATTCTAAATCAATATGTGACACAGATTCTAAATCCCTACCATAGGAAGATGACGCCGCTGACCCAGTAACCTAATGGTCTCCAAGAACTGTCAGGAATAAACTGGAAATGGTCAAACTGGAAATCACTACAGTCGAAACGCGCGTTGTCTTTTATTTCACCTTTAACTTGCACACCTTGCTATACCTGGGATCTATGTGTCTTACCACATTAAAACCTTACTGATGACAATGATTCAGGAGTCCCTTCTACATTATTTCAAAAATCCAACAACTCAAGCAATCTAAGACTACAACCTTGGCTAACAACCTACCGCCAGCGCAATTACAACGCAAGGTTTGTCATATCAGCTTGCAACTAACCCACTGGGAATATTGAAGTTTTGGTTCCCCGACAAACCATGTGCCAGGACGCAGGTACTATTACACCCACCCACTAACTCTTGCCGGTTACACAGGGGACCACCATCCTTTCAACTCCAACCAATTGAACCTATTAAATATAAGTACCTAACTCACATATTCCATTTTCAATACTAAGAGGCCACTACGAGTTTCCCGGTATCCTGCTGGTAACTCCGGCGGGATAATAGGAAATAGACCTGCCATTACCGGAATCCCGGTATTACCTGTGTTTTCTAGGTGCCTGCAACAGTGGTATAACCCCTTTCCATGTAGTACAATAGGACTCCATGGAAGGGATTGCCACTATTTCTGGTGCCAGAAATAGTGGCTGCTATTTGCCAGGGGGGGCCTAATTTACCTCCAGCTCTTGGCTGAGGATAAATCTGGTAACCCCCACCAGCAGCTTTGTAGTTTGCTGGTCTGGGATAAGTGCCGGTCACAGAATTACTGCCACTTTTACTGGCACTTTTCCGGGACTCGCAAAATTATAATTACTCATGTTCTCTACCATGCTAAGACATTCCTAAAACCACAATCATCTCTATTACTTAGGTTACAGAAAACTCCAACCTACAACCCAAATGAAATAGTACCTTAACATTAGCTTTACCATTAGCCCCATGACATTACCAGATATTACCAGACTCAATAACTCCCCTGCCCAGAAGTATTAATTGCCCTTTATTAGTATTTAGTACATTATATATGAACATAAATAATACACTCACATAATCCAAAATACCTCGAACTTCATCTTGGTGGCAGGACCTCTGCATTTTCCTCCTATAGTTTTTTCTCTGGGGACATTTTCCTCTAACCACTCGTACCTATTTATTCACATACGCTCTACACAACACCCAAAACTCTCTCTTTCCCCTCTCCCAGAATGAAAAACCGTAACACATTACCATAACAGAATGTGCTTCTCTCTATTTCATTTCTAATTGGCAGCCTACTGTCATAAACTCCATGTGTTTATGACAGTAGTCACATGGAGTCATAAACTCCATGTGATAAGCATGTGATATGTGCCCTGCTGTTTCCGTCACTTGATTTCCAACACCTTCTCTACAGTGGCACACAGAAGGTTCAGATGTCGAAGGTGTCCTTTTGACAGCTGCTGTGACTGCCAAGCCATTTCACCACATAAGCTGCATTTAAAGACTGCACCTCTGTTCCAAAACAACATAGTCATGAGGAATTAAAATTTGCATCCGGGGAAGGACTCTCTGCCCATCAGGTGACTGGAACAGCTGGCAAGAATACACAATCCCTGCCCGCTGTTCCAGCCACCCAAGGCCCTTCCCCAGATGTTGGCTTTTTTTTCCTTTCTCTTTTTTTTCCAACGTGGTGAGGCAACAAGGAGCCCAATTCCCTTTCCCCATAACCCAACTTACCTGTGGGGCCGGAACCTTGCGCTCTGGACCCCGATGCTCCTCCCATCTGGCCACCGCCATTGACTATGTCCCTTTTCGAATGAAGGCGGACAATTTGGAACATGTTTTCCTTGCTTCCTCGCTTTGCTCCCGTCTACCAAAGCTCGGACTGGCGGGCCGTTAAAGCTCATGCGTGCCCCCCAGCCAGGGCGTGAAAGCTATATTCTAGTGGCAGTGTCATTTTTAACATAAAGCCATACCTGAGATTCGAAAATGATGGCTAGTAATTGATAAAACATCTGATTTATATCATACATGTGGCAGCAGCGTGAGCCCAACTCAGCTGTGGAAGGGTTAAGTGCATTCTGGTCAGGCAGCTGGGCCCTACCAGCATGCAGGGCAAGAGACTGAAAGACCATGCCTATCCTTTGATCCCTTGTAAGGTCTGGTAACATCTCTCTCCAGCAGAACAGGCTCCTAGCAGCAACTGTCCGGAGAAATCAGAATCAAAGGACACACCCATCCCAAAAGGGATAGCCTCACAAAAGGGTGTTGCATACCAAAGGACCTTTGATGGTATGTGTCTGAAAATGGGGCTGAGTTAGTGCAGCCAGAGGGAAATCAGCAAAAATAGGGAAGGGTCCCACTACCTTGTTTCACTCAGTAACTTTCGCTCCTTCAAGTCTCCTCCAATCCCTTTGGCACAAAACACTTTTGGTATGATGCCAGAAGACGAAGACTACTAAAGGACAGGGAGTGAACCTCATAAAACAGGCTTGCTTTTTCCAAACATCTCTGATATTTTCACTATAAAAGAGGGGTATCCCACCCTTTCTTTGAATTATCAGTTGACTTCATCACTTCAAGAGGAATTCATTGGACCTTGCTGAGAGAGCAGTTCTTTCCATTTTCCTCAAATTGTGAGCTGCTGATTGGTAATCCAATGTAGAGGCACATTGGGGATGACCTGATTCTGGAGAAGGTCTGACTCTCTAGCAGCTACAGCAGTACCCAGGACCTTGCTGGAGGTAAAGTACTCCTGAAGGTATTTGCCATACTCCCCATATTTGGAATAATGAGAACAAAAACCTATCTCATCCTGCACCCCGGGACTAGAACTTTCTGCAACCCGACAGCGAGGACACCCAGGATCCTTGTGTTTTTGCTGTAGAACCCCTTCAAACTGTGTCTTGAACCGATTCGACACATTCAAACCAACAGGACTCTCGGTAGCTGCTTTTGGTACTGGCTTGATCGTTGAGAAATTGTGCCACATATTTGAACCAGTTTGACGCCTCAGCATTATAGCCAAGTGTGTCAATGCAACAATTTGAACTAGAAGCTCATCTCTGCAACAGCCTAGTTCAAACTACTTTTCAGTCCGCTAGCCACTTTGTCACAAATCCAAATCGACACTCAACCCGTCCCTGTTGTCCTTATTGAGCCACCCGGTCCAATAGCACAGCGAGTAGAGCCCTCGCTTTGACGTCTGTGCAGCGCCTGCTGACGCAGGTTCGAATCCCGGCAGGGCCAAACTCAGCTTATCATCCTTCCGAGGTCGATAAATGAGCACCACACACCACACACCATGGGTAATAAGCTCTGCTCAGATACCTCAGGGTTTGTAGCGCTATATAAATGGTAAATTAATTATTTATAACCTCCTAAACATCACATCAAACTGCCTGACTCAAACTGTGCATATAATCAACAGCATATTTGCCATTGAACTGATTGTCAAACTGACACTGGTGGCCCTCACTTCTTCGAATGCCACTTCCAACTGCAGGGAGCTTCAGCTGACTCCTGCTCTGCTTCTGGAACAACATGACTGCGGCATTTGAGCATGATTTGAACCACTTGCACAGTGATGCAGATCAACTGCCAAGAACAGCACCAAAGTATTATTGGCTGCTAACTGACCCCCTCTCTATCCTCCCCATGGACCATCTTAGGACCCTAGAGAATGGTTAGGTCAACTCCTTTTTTGCACAAGTATCCTTTCATGAACATTGTGGTTTTTGATTGCCTGTCACCCGTTTCATTGCCCATCTGCTTTTATCTTTGCATATTCTGTGTTATTTCCACAGGCTTGATGTTTTGTAGTGTTTTTCTATGTTGTGATTATTGCATATGGTGTATTTAATTAAGATAAATATATATTTATCAATCCTTTATTGGACATTCGATTCATTTTAGACAGTTGTACTTCTAAATGGTCCATTAAAACCCACTCTGACATTTCTGAGGACACATTTAAACAAAGACAAGACAACACATGCAGCTTACATTTGCTCAGAAGCCCCAAATTCTCCTTGGGGAGGAATCCTTAGCAAACCAAGGTGGAGGACCCCACACACGAAAGACCCACAGCCAAACCATTATCTACTGTCAAGGCATATCTAACCCCGGGGATAGGAAAACATTACCCGCACACAAGTGTTCATGAGGTTTCAAAATCAAGACAGCAATATTGCATACAAAACAGGCCCCCAAACCTAAACATTATAAATTGGCCCTCTCACCCCCCTAAAAAGATAGAAAACTCCTGACTGGACAAAATGCACTACACTAACTAACAAAGGAAGTAGTATTTGTGTTATAATCTTAATTTATTTTAATTGCAAAAGCACCAACAATAGCATTAAAAATGGGCGATTCAAAAACACGGTGGTGTGGTGAGAGTCGAAGACAGCTCCATGAGTAAAAAAACAAAAACATGAGAACGTTTTTGCCCACGCTAAGTGAATGGTGCCGGAAAATAAGCAGAATGTTGTCATAGGCAATACAGAATGTAGCTTATCTTGTGGTCTAGGATAAAAGATAAGCAAGGGTAACTGAATCAATGTAATGTTCACATTAATGGCCAGGATTATAACCCCCTTGCTATCCATGTATTGTACTTGTTATATTTAATTTGCTTTTGTAAAGTCAAAGCCTAATCAGAAAACAGTAAAAATAGGAGCAGGCATGCTCTATACTTCTTGATGTTATAGAGAAAGCTGAGAGAATTGTAGAAGTCCCCTGCTTTGGCTTGTGGCTCTGATGGATGTTTCTTCTTCAGGATGAAGCCATTAAAAAATTGATTTGAGTCCATTGTTAATGTGTTTTTTTTAATTATGAGAATAACCTTCGTAGGAAAAATTTGCCTGCACTTGAAAACACACCGTGGTCTTTGTCTGGGACACAGAGATATGTATTTGCTTAAAAGGGCATTCCCCCCATGGGTGGGCAAAGCTGAAATTGAGCAGTGACCAGGTGAGCATGCGTGTGTCAAAGCAAGAAATGACTTTGGTTGAGGGGTGAATGAAGGCAGTGGCTGTTTATTTTTAGAGTGTCTGTTATGTTCTATCTTATGTGAGGGAGGGGAGACAGATCACTGCACTGCGCTGTGGCAATCTCACAGTACGAGCATGCAGCTGGCATGGAACCGTGGTCTTCACACGGACTGGGGTCTTTAAATATTCACATCACTAGATTTGACTAGGAGAGAAATAATCGAAGTGTGGACATGCTGGTTGGTCGTAGGGCGTTATTCTTGCTTGGTTTACAGGACATTAGACAGGATATGCTGCTACTCCCTTTCCGTTGAGCAGTATAAAAATGCTGAGTACACAACTTCGTATTTTGCATATTCCAGATAAGGAATTCCATAATAGATCATCAAGACTGAAACCAGGGATGTTGTTGTTGAAAAAACTTTATTCAACAAAAAGTAATCAGGTTCAAACACATCATAAAATACATAATATTACGATGATAAAACCCACACAAAAAAACATTGAAATGGGAGACCTTTCATATTGCACATTGCTACATGAAAAACATTATTAAGACACATTTAACATCATTTAAAAACTGATACTAGGAGAGCTGTGCTCGCAGCCTAATGAGCACATTAATTTTGCAATACTAATAGAAACTTGATGGAGGACATCATCACTTTGTCATTATCTTCCTGCTCAGCAGCCAGGCTCTATGAAAATATCGAGCAACAACACGTATTACTGAAGGAGTAGAGCATTGACTTAAAAACAGTAGTTGCGGTCCTATTGAGTAAATACCAGCCTCCAACAGGATAGATCTCAGATACATCGGCCTTCGCCTCAAAGTCGAAATGCATAGAAAAAGAAAATGTGAAACTCTCTTCTCAGCAACACCACAGGTTGGGCATTTATCAGAGTCGGAAGCCTTCCATTTGTGCGTCAAAGCAGCAATGGGTGGAGTCCCCAGTTTGAACCTTGCATACTGCGATCTTTCATAAGCTGGCATAATTACATCTAAGTAGGCTTTGAAGCCAACTTCCTGCTCATGGTCCAAGTACTCCAAGCCCAGCTTTAGCCATGATAAATCAAGTAAAAGATGATCCCATGCTCTTTGTTTAGAAAGTTATTTAAGCCAAGTCAGGCTTGACGCACGGAGGCTCTGCGCATTTCCCCAAAACTTGCTCGCTTTCAGGTTGGTCGGTAGGCTTTTCACATGGGATATCCATTTCAGGCTTTTGCCTCCCTCAAGGGCCATACTGTCTAGCAGTGCTTCCCTACACTGCCGTTAAACCAGGTTGAGTCCATACTCTTACCCAAAAGGATACTGTTCTGAACATAATTTCTGCGATCATCAGGGCGGTGCCATATTCTAACGGGTAATGATATTAATTTCTTCAGAAAATAGTTTTCATTTTTTGAACGGGTATATTCTACATTCCATTAGCACCAAACAAATAAGGTTGATGGAATAAACACGTAATGCATCCCTGCTAGAAAGTATTAATCCCCATGCGAACATTATTTCAGTTAATTGACTATTAATTAAAATGAACATATTACAGCTATGTTAATGTTGTCGGTATATTTAAAAATAACGCTGTACGAAACGTATTTCCCTTGTGTGACCAAGGCGTTCCCACTGTGGGTTCCTCCATTGTATCATCCACAAAAAACGAGAGTGTAAAAAGAGAAATAAAAGAAGTTCGTGTTGTTGTGGTATTTTCTAAGGGTTGTTCAATTGTATTCGTTTTTCTGTCGGTGTTGTAGTGTTGTGAGACCCTGCTTATTTTCTTGCCTTCCTTCCCTTGGTTTTTCCATTGAGTAACTTTGCTGTCAGCTGCATGGCTGCTGAAGGAATGTGGTGTGAGTGATGCCATGAATGCGCTGGCGAATGGAATGCTGAGAATGTGGTACACATTAGTCGTCATCTATAGTTGTACTTACCTCTAAGATCAATATGAAAAATAAGCAGCAAAGAAACAGGTGTCTCATTTGGCCTGATATCCCTCTTTATGATGCTGGCAATGAGTGAAAACATGAATCGTGCTCTGCTGTTAGGGGGTAGTGAAGACAAGCACCCACTGCCCACAAACCGGCGCCATCCATTACACTGTAGACCTAGTAAATCCAAGGCTGTTTAAGTGAGAAGTCTGATATTGACTGGTAAACCTATTGCACAGCATTGTGCTCCTTTTCAGGAACCAAGCACATGAATTGAGGGGAGAGTTAAACTAAAGTCACACAATACCACATATTTCAAGAAAGTAGAGTGAAGGTTGCATATGAAGACAGAGAGGAGAGTTGACCTTCTTGTGTTGTCAAACCCTATTGATGGAGCCTGCCTGTTAGGTTGCCTTCAGATGCATCTTGCACTTTGAATGTCAATGCCAAAGTGCAGCTATTCGCTGTGTGAAATTAACTGTAGTAGACAGGCTGCAGCAGTGTCACTAGTTCTGCTTGTTGGGTCTGTAGCAAAGTAGGCCATGCAGTGAGTTACAGTAGCCGGTGGCACAGTGTAGGCCTTGCATGTACTTGGGTAAGGCACCCTAATGAGTCCTTGTGAGACTGATGAGTGAAGGCCTGAGGAGTGGAAGTGAGGGACTGCTGACAAATAACAGATGGGGAAAGAGTTAGCAGACATCAGTGAGCATTAATGTTGGACCTGTAATGAGTGAGGCTTAGATGCTCATGCTTGGGAGTGATGGTTTGGTGCTGAAACGTGAGTGGTGATTAGGTCTATTACAGTATTCTACACAGAGCATGGCCCACTCTCTGCAGGGCGTGACAAAGAAGGAGTTCATTGAATCAAGTTTTAACTTTCTTTCAGATTTATGTGGGGTGGCCTCCCGGCCACCCTGAAACTTGAGGAGAAACATCTTTGGTCCCGGAAGCATCTCAAGACCTTCCTCTTCGCTTCTGCCTTTGCCCCTCTTCTCCCCTGCTGATCTGTCACTGTGCACCTGGCCACCCGGTGTCCTTCAGGTGGAGGTACCTGCTTCCCCCTGCCTCCCTCCTGTGCTGCCCCCGACCCACCCCTTGCCTGGGATCTGTATCTGTATCCATACAGTCCCCCATTGCAATCAGATATACCCTCTCTGACTAATCTTGAACTTGCCACTTGCTGGCTGCACTACCACTTTTCACTGCCTTTATTTATTTATTTATTGCACTTATTATCTATTCTGTTCTCTCCTCTGTTTCACATTTTCCACTTCTCCCATTTCCACGCACTTTCCCCCTTTTCCATGCACTTGCGCATTCTAAATGTCACTGGGCCTAGTAACATCGCTGTTTTGGTTCTCCCTTGTTCCCCTCCCGTTGCTTGGTTACGCTCCAAAACACCTGTGTATGAACGCGATATAAATAAAATATCATATCATATCATATCATGTCATATACCTAGCTGTAGGTTTTTTGTTTTGGTGACTGCAGGTATTTAGTCTGGCATTGAAAGGTGGGTTGTTGTTGTGAAGCCAATGGGGTTAGCTGGTGCGCATAGATATGTGTGTAGGTTGCCCTAAGTGATTTCCTTGAGCCAAGGGTGACACTGAGTTTGTTTCTAAGGGCAGATTAGAAAGTTTGAATGGGTTGAGTTTTAGACAATGGGTGCCCATTCAGGTGGTTATGGTGGAGAGGCTGTTTTTGGGGCTGTGGGATTTTGTAATTATATGTGATTGGTGTTTCATTGGTGAAATTGGATGTTGTGGGATCTAAGAGTTTCTTGGAAGATTTCAATATATAGATTGAATATGAGGGAAGATAGAGAAAATACTTATGGTACTCTATATTTGACTTATGTGGGATTTGATTGTTCAGGGGCATATTGATGAAGAGTGCCCTCAGGGAAGAAGAAGAGTATTGGTGCCTCAAGAACAGTGCCTGAGAGTTTCATCCTTTGGGATAGGATGTTTAGAAGGATGGTGTGGTCCATGATTTAGAAATGTGAGAAAAGGATTAGAAGCAATGTGTGTGCTCTGTCAGTGATGATGTGGAGGTCATCCAGGATGGGAAGTGCTGCAGTCTCAGTGCAGTGGCCATGGCAGAATCCTGGTTGGAATGGGTTGAGGAGGCTGTTTGTGATGCTATTCTCTTGATTTTGGGATGTGGAAAAACATTCCATGATTTGGGGAGGTATGACAGGATTGTGGTTGGACAGTAGTTTTCAGGGTGTGAGGGGTTGCACTCATTCTTGAGAAGTAGGAAGGTTGTCCTGTTTTGCATGTAGAGTGGATTTTGCTGAGTAAGAAATAGATGGTGACAGTTTTAACATATTGTGGTGGCAGAGAGGTGGTACAGTTAGATGCAACGTGTGCAGGGAATGCATCATAAATTAAGTATGCTGGCTTTGTTTTGGTGATGAGGGTGTAACGCTTACCTCTGGTGCCTTGCAGGAGTGCCTGGTCCGGATCGTCTGAAGTGGGTTGCCCAGGTGTTGGATTCTCAGCCCTTGTGAGGTGGCATGCGGAACCCAAGGCACCCTCTCCCCTCTGTTTCACTGAATGGCGATTGCCCGGCATACAGTATGGTCGAGAGGGATTTGGTAGGACCCTCAACATTGTGGGTTTGATGATTGGTCTTCAATGAGTGGATCTACGAGTAAAAGAGAGGAGAAGGTAAGGATATGCTTGTTTTAACTAGTTTCCTACCTCCCCTTGCTTCACCAAGGTATACTGGCTGGCTGACCAATGGTCTGACTCACCATATCGATGCAGTAGGCTTTAGGTCTAAAGATCGGCCTCCGGTGCCAGTTGCTTCACTGGTGGTTGTGGCCCAGACCTGCTGCTGTGCACGGGATGCGGTGCTGAAGGTAAGAGTCCTTGACAGTGTCCTTGTTAATCAGTGATTCCTGCTGGATGTATGTCCTTTCACAAAGACTTTCTGTGGCTGCAATATCCTTCTACAATGTCTATGCCCACGTTGCTAACTGCTGTCTCTATTCCTTTGCAGATGCGGCGAAATGGAACACTGGAGGTGTTGTCGTGTCCCAACTTGCCAAGACCCTGCACGTCCTCTGAAGGGCCCCGAGAACGAGGAGCGAGTATAGCAGGTGAACGGGTTGTGGAAGGGGCTGCCAAAGTGTTAGTAGCAATATGCGGGCTTTGAAAGTATTGCTGAAAAATGCTTACTGTGTCCTTTGTCCTTGTTTTTAAATACTGGTACCGTGTGTTTGAATGTGGATGGCAAAGCAAGTGGAATCCTGGAACTTGAGGGGATATGCGTTACACTGCCTGCTCAGCAGCCGGGGGAAACACAAATCTATGGCTGTGGCCCAGGGTGGGGTTATATAGCCCTGGGCTCCACCCAGCACCACTAGACAACCAATGATTCATAGAACAGCATGGATATCTGGGGCCATGTTGGATTTTGCCTGGCATCCAGTTCTGGGGGCCATTTGAGTGGAGGCTGCAGTATCTATAAACTGCTGTCTTCTCCATTGAGTCCAGACTCTGACCACAGTATGTGCCTGTGTTGGGATCATGACAGAGGGTGTCCAAGTCGATAGGTGGAATGTGTCCCGAGATGTGATGGATGGTTAAGGATTGTGTGTGGAAGAGGGATTCCCTACTCTCACCTTTCCCACTCCTCTCAACATAGTACACTCAACAGGTACCACCCTGCCTTACATACAAAACCCACACCTGCACTCTCTCAGAACACTGCCACAGTCTATTCACTAGTCCCTCCACTGTCTGCCTGCCACCACAGCTCCCCCTGACCTCAGCCAAATATGTGTCTATCTCCTCTGTGCTAGTTGGGATTATCTAGTCCAACACCCATTCTGGATCTGATTGGCCTCTATGGTCACATGCTCCACTTGTCCAAACACTGGCTGAGCTATCCCTCTTGGGGTTGGGACTTCCATGGAAGTCTATATTAAATTTCTAACCCTGCCACCTTTTCAGTTTAAAGGTGTGGGATGGCAGCCATTTGCTCAGGCTGCTCATTTTACATGTGGTCTGCTTCAGGAGAGATTTATTCGCAGCTGGGTCTGTAATGAAGGCATGGTATGAAACAGTGAAGAAAAGACACAAGTGATCACAGTTCAAGGGTGTTTATTGAACTTCAATGGGTTGGTTGAAAGCCCATCAAAGCCTAAATCTAAAGAGGGAGCAAGCTACAACCATCAAAGTAAAAATAACACAGTCCTAGGGGAGTCTTGTCGAAATAAAAATGGCTTATACTAATAAACATATTGTCAATCCTTACTACTAAATATAAATGGTGTTGGAAAATAATGTATGCCAAAAGAAAGAGTGTTCAAGAAACAATATGTCAGGACAGATGAGCGATAAGCTCTCCTTCCCATGTTTCAGCGTGGGACAAGGCATCACACTTTTGCTTGGAACACACTCTAGCTTCTTTGAGCACCAGAATACAGTTCAAAAATCAAATAGGACCTTCTGCAATAAATTCTCTTGTTCTCCACAAGTCTCTGGCTAGCAGAATGTCACAGGTTACCAATACAACACATAAAGTTCTCTCTCCTTAAAAGTTCACTGTCATTCATTTCCAGGTATAACATTCACTTTGGGTCTCCTTCACACGGCTCGGACCCTCTTCTTACACAATGTCTCAATGGGTCTCCCTCGATCAGGCTCAGACCCCTTTTAGAAAATTCAAAGGTGCAGTAGGACTCCCTCAGCCGGGCTCGGACCCACTGTTGACTTGCAACCCCAATAGGCCTCTCTCAACCGGGCTCGGTCCGTGGTGGGGTTCACTTTAATGAGTAGTTCACTTATATCGAAGCCTTTCGATTGTGCAAAGAATTTTTGATAGAACCTCGCATGACCAATTTGATTATCTCGTATCAGATTTTCCTTTGCAATGTCGCTCTTCAAATATCAATGTGTTGATGCTTTGTTTCTTTGTAAGACACCTTTCACCAGAGACCTTCAATTGAGCACCAAAGCACTGCTGGACCACTCTGCAAACTTGTATCTTTTGTTTCTCTCATAAAATGTTCAACACACTTATCAACTTTCAGTATTTTAGTGCCATCTTTCATCAAGTACTTCAAAGTTTGCTCTCTGAGGATACATTGCCACTGCTCGCAACCTTCATTTAAACACAGACCGGCCTCGTACAGTTCCTCCCGACTCACTGGTGTCAGATTCTGATTCCTCTGACTCTTGGCTCACCTGTTTGGTTTTGAATGTCTTTTTCTTTGTGGTCACAGGTTTCTCCTTTTTCCAGGAAGTGCAGGTCTCATGAAGGAATGGGCGAGTCTCGTCCGACGCCAGACTGCAGGTAGGTACCAGCCAGGGAGCACCCGGGGCTCTTGCCCAGGGTCGAGACGTTCAGTCCAGGAAGCAGGTTAGTATTCCGGGGGGATTCCAGAAAGGAATGAGGAACAAGTTCTCCAGGAAGGGATAACAGAAAGTCTGGGATGTTCCAGTGGCGGTTAGCGCAGCTAACCGCAAGCAAGTGGAAGAAGCAAAGAGCGGCGCAAGGCCAAACTCACAGGGGAAGAATAAAAGGAGCAGGTAGAGGCCTCGGAAAGGCATGCAAAGCCGGGAAGGAAACAGAAAAGCAGAGCGAGGATAGAAAGATCCAGGAACCACTCTACCGAATCGCTGAGCATGGACAAGGTGAGCGTTGAGATGCGCCGCGCTGCGGGGGCATGGCGTTTTTCAAGGAAGTTGCAAGTAGTACCTGATGCTAGACTGCTGGTTCTCCCATGGCATTGGCCATTTTGAAGATGAAAATGGATGCCGTGATACGGCGCCGGAGCAACCAGGTTGTCCAGAAGGGGCAAAACTGGTGAATCATGACAGTATGCCCCCTTCTATACTCTGATCCCCCTGGTTTGGCTGGATGGATCGGGTGGAATTGCTGCAATAAGTGGGGGGCATTTATGTTGGTCACAGGCTCCCATGTGCGCTCACTGGGTGCATATCCCTTCTATTCCACGAGGTATTGTAGACGTCTTCTTCTGTATCTTGAATCAAATACCCTGGAAACCTCAAATACGATCTGGTCATTAATGAGAAGAGGGGGAAGTCGAAGAGCTGTCCTGGTAGATTGATGATAAGGTTTCAATAAAGATGAGTGGAAACAGGATGGATTCTTTTCCATGATACTGGTAGTCGGAGTCAATAGGCCACATGGTTGATGATTTCAGTCACAGTGAATGGTCCGTAGAAGCGTGGCGCTAACTTGTTAGGCCTCAGGTGCATGGGCAATTGTCGGGAGGACAACCAGACTTTATCAGCTATGGCATAATAAGGGCTAGGTCATCGTTTGGTGTCTGCATATTTCTTGACATAAATCATGGCTTTTACTAGATGTTCTTTAACGTTCTTATGTGTCGAAATCAACTGTGCTATCCAGGAATCAACAGATGGAACTGGACTGGTATGAGGTAAGAGCGTAGGTAGGACAGACGGGTGGAAACCTTGGTTGCAAAAGAACGGACTGGTTTTGATTGCAGAGTGATGTTGTTATAAGTAAAATCAGCTACTGGGATCAAAACTGACCAGTCATCCTGTACCTTGGATGTGAATCACAGCAGATACTGTTCAAGGGTTTGGTTTACCCTTTCGGGATGCCATTGGTCTGAGGAGGGTAACCCGAGGATAAGGCACGTTGAATTCCCAACAATTGACATAAGTGCTTGAGAATCTGGAGACATATTGTGGTCCATGATCAGAGATGATCTTGGTAGGTAGTCCATGTAGTCGAAAGATATGGGTCCCAAAAATTCCTGACATCTCTTGCGTCGAAGGTAGCTTGAACAGTGGAGTAAAGTGGGCCATGTGGGAAAAGAGGTTGATGGTGACCATAATAGTGGTATTCCCTTTGGAGGGAGGAAGATCCACTGTAAAGTCTGTGGCTATTATCTCCCGGGGTCAGGATGGCAGATCTGGCTGGAGAAGGAGGCCTGCCAGTTTCCTGTTGTCAGTCTTGTTTTGGTTGCAAACTGCACATGCCTGTATGTATGTTTGTATATCATTTATCATCTTCAGCCACCAGAAGTTCCTCCGAATGGTAAGAAAGGTGGCCTAGATTCCACAGTGCCTGGAATGGTATGTGTCATGCCACAGGTTTATTATTTTAGTTCTTATGGTCCGTGTGGGAATAACCAGATTCTTGTCCTTGAAGAGGTATCCATCCTTGGCGGACAGGACTCATCAACTGGTTTCATTGTAATCCTTCCACAGTTCCGAAGTTGGGGTCTCAGCCCTTATATTGTACAAAGCTTTATTGGCCTGGGCTATAAACATTGTATATGGGAACATCCTGGGGAAGGTTTGTGCTTCTTCTGGTATGTAATCATATTGTCTGGACAGGGCATCTGCAATAACGTTGGACGTTCCGGGTACATGCTGAACGCAGAACTGATATTGAGCAAAAAAGAAGGCCCAATGTGCTTGATGGCTGTTTCTGCATTCCATCGATTGTAGGACCTGTAGGTCCCGATGGTCGGTCCATACCTGCACTGGGTGTCTAGTGCTCAAGAGAAGATGGTGCCATTCCATAAAAGCCTGTCGGAGGGCAAGCAGTTCTTTTCCCAGGACAGAATAATGTGTTTCACTAGGGTGCAATGTCCGGGACAAATATGCAATGGGGTGTTCTTGGTTATGTCCCGATTCTTGTTTCAAAACTGCCTGTATGGCGTACTTCGAGGCATCAGTCTCCACCAGGAAGTGCTTGGTTATGTCTGGTTGTGCCGGGATGGGTCTCTGAGTAAAGTGTCCTTTAATGTCTGGAAGGGGGTCTCTTGTCCTGATTACCATCAAAAGGGCGTGTCTTTCTTCAGTAAACATACAATGGGTTGAACTATGGACGAAAATGTTGGAATTAACTTTCTATAGATGTTTGTAAGGCCTAGAAAAGACTGTACTTGTTTAACTGAGGCTGGAGCAGGCCAGGAAACTATGGCGTCAACTTTGGCTGGATCCATTTCCACCCCGGGTGGACTCAAAATTAATCCTAGGTATCGTACTGTGGATACATGAAAGATGCATTTCTCGGGTTTGGTAACAGATGATGGTCCCGTACTCGTTGCAAAACCAATGTGATATATTCTTGATGCAAGGCTGGATTGTTTGAGTAGACCAGAATGTCATCTAAATAGACTATCACAAAAAGAAACAACATATCGGAGAAGACTCTGTCAATGAAATGTTGGAATACAGCAGGGGCATTGGCAAAACCAAATGGCATGACCAGGTATTCAAAAGGCCCAAAAGGAGTTCGGAAGGCGTTCTTCCATTCATCGCCCTCTCTTATATGGATCAGATGATAAGCACCATGTAAATCCAGCTTGGTGAATATCACTGCACCACATAGGGCTTCCAATATGTCTGATATGAGTGGCAAGGGATATCGATCCTATAAGGTACACTGGTTCAGACCCCTGTAATCCAAACATGGTCGGAGTTCCTTGGTGTCTTTCTTGGGTACGAAGAACAGGAAGGCTCCCACAGGGGACTTGGAAGGACGAATGGTTCTGTTGGATAGGTTTGTGTCCAACTATTCTCACAGGGCTTTCTTCTCGGGGTCTGAAAGGATGAACATCCTACCGAAGGGGATAACTGCATCCTCTTCGGTGTCAATGGCACAATCCTCAGGTCTGTGAGGAGGTAAAGACTGCACAACAGCTGTAGAGAAAACATCAGAAAATTGATGGTAGGCTTCAGGTACTTGATTGATGTTGGAAACGGTAATTGGTCGATGTTCCGGTATTCCACTGTTCATGGGTATGGTGAGTTGTACCTTCCGGGAAAGACAGTGTGAAAGACAGAATTCAGATCCAAGGAATAATGATCCTGTGGCCCAGTTGATGTAAGGGTTATGTCTTTGCAGGCATGCCATACCCAAAACCACTGGATAATGAGCCGCCTTTATGATGTCAAATCGTAAGAGCTCTTGGTGATTGTGAACGGAGAGCAAGAGTTCTGCGGTTTGTTGGTTTATTGGTCCTGATGACAAGGATTTTACATCGATCCCTTCAACGGCCTGAATAATATCCTTAGGCTCTCTTGGTATTTCATGCCTTTGTGCCCATTCGTCATCTAGGAAGATGCCCATGGCCCCACAATCCACCAAGGCCAGGACGGAATAGGATCCTTTATTGACAGTAGATAGGGTTACCTGGAGGATCACCAAGGCCCTTCTCATGGACGAACTCAAGGAGGTGGAAGAGTCGGAGCAGGAATCTGTCTCCCGAGCTGAGCTCCGTTCAGGATCGGGAGCTGGCATCTCGAATGTCTTGGAGGGGCTATCGGTCAGTTTCTTACCAAGTGTTTGTCGGATACGCAATACATACATAGACCACTGCTGATTCTGCGAGTCCTTTCCTGAGAAGTCAGAGGTCCCTGTAAGGAACCCAATTGCATGGGCACAGGTTCTGCGGAGGATGATTGTGGGATGTATTGACCCCCTCTGCTATACTATGCGGCATCCCCATGCTATCTATGGTGCAAGAAACAGCAAAAAACTGCAAAAATGGCAGCAAAACTCTTGGCGTGCCAAAACCTCCGAAACCGCGTTTTCCAACACACAAAAAGATGGCTGCACAACCTGCCTCCCGTGGTGCATGTGTGGAGGAATAGAGCACACACTGCAGAAAAAGTGCCAGTGGGCTCCATGACAAGCAAATATAGAGTGCAGAGGGAGCAGCAGCACTTTGCAAGTGAAACTCCAAAATTCGCCTGTAAATGACATTTATTTTGTTGTTAAAACTCCAAAATGCCTGTACACAACACATCTCAACACTCAAAATCTTGCTTGGCGCTAAAATTCATTTAACCTAATGAAGCAATGTGAATGTACTAAGTCCTGAAATGTGAAGAGCAAAACATTTTCTCAGAAAAACTGGATTGCCTGTGAAAAGAATGACAGCCCCTGTCAAAATCTGTGTGCAGCACACTGGGCTACCTGTGAATGACAGCCCTGTCAGATGGGCTCTCCTGATGAAACTTCAAAGTTATCTAAACTAAAGGTCTGCTGGATTAGCAAACATACATGGATTGGTGCTAAAAGAAATACAGATCTCAGTTGTTTTTGATTTCACAGGTTTAAAGCTAAGAATGTAATTTATCTATGTCATTTGATGCAATAAGTTTGGTTTCTGCTGGATTTAAGTCAAGAAATTAAGAATGAATTAGCCTGGCTGGGCATGCAAGAAGAGGAAAAACCAGTTTCCCCCAAGGGGATGGAAATCCTCTCAGCAGAAACTCACTGACATATGATAATTGTGGGTTAGGGCAGACTTTTGTCTACAACCAAGGAATGAACAATGACAGATCCTCCAGGCCAGGAAATGGACGTGTGAAAAGGTTGTAAACTGCTCCTTGAAGGAATTTCCCAAAGGAGGGGCCTACTGCTTCAGCTTCAGGGAGAGACAAAAGGTGGACCATTTGCTGCTAAGAATAAATAATGAACAATTTTTAGAGACTCATAACTTGTTATCCAAAGTGGTGATAGATATAAAAAGGACAGATTTGTTAGTCTAATTTTTGGCTTTACGTTTTAAGAGGCGGTGGAACTGCGTAACATATTATGGACAGGAATGGCAATATATGTGCTTTTATGTGAAATGTATTAATGCTAGAATTGTTAAACTTTACACATAAATCCCCATCGTAAACATACATATTTGTGGAAATGTGCAGAAAGTTTGGGAAATGTGTTCATGGTGAAATGGACAACATTCTGCAGAAAGGTGAAACAGGGTCTCACGGCTATGGGATTTTGATGAACAGATACTACATAAAATATGGAATCTTTGTTTGTGGTTTTGTAGAGGTTACCAATATATAAGTATGTATTTAGGACAAAATTTGATTTTGATACTAGTGGCTACGGGAGGTTTCTAATGACTGTAAAAGCCAAACCATAAATGTGTCATCATCAGTCCTTGATCCAATGACTCAGATACAAGGCGGAGATGAGGCCCTGATCCAATCCCAGTTCACAGGGGCAGGCTTAGTTAAGCCGGCCCATACCCCCATTTTTGTGATGTCATTTGAAAGGATAAATAGAGACAGCTGACAACACATAGGGGACTCACTCACTCACTCACTCACTCACTCACTCACTCACTCACTCACTCACTCACTCACTCACTCACTCACTCACTCTTCTGATTCCAGTTAAGCACTTTGTTCCAGCATTCAACATCCACCCTTTAACATCCTTCCAGATCCAGATGCCAATAAATAGGCCAAGCAGTAGCTGAACCATTTTCAGCAAGGCCTCAATCCTCAAACTTATTCTCACAACCCAGTGTGTGGTGTGGGAAAGCATCCTGAAACTATCTGGCTTGCTACCATAAGGCTTGCCTGATGAACTCGCTAACCCACTGATTTGAAATACCCAGAAACAAGAAGAGCAGATCCTGTGCAGTTCCAGCGACCGGCCTAGCTGTTCCAATTCCCCGCCTAATGTGCTGTCCTTCCTTGAAAGACCCTACCCATTGACCAGAACCGTGACTGTCCAAAAATCTTAAATCCCAGTGGATTGTGAATATTAATAGGACGCTAGAGAACTATTGTATACCTTGCTTATCTTGTTCCACTCTAATCTCTAAACTATCCCTACTTTCATAACCAGTAACAGTGTCAAAATCATTAGTGTTATCTTATTCTATCTAGTTGCTAAAGCGCCATTTTCATGGTCATCTTTATTTGTGTAACTCTGATCCATAAATCCCACTTTGAGTCTTTGGACTGGTGCCAACGAGGAAGGTGATGGGGATCTGTTACTGAAGTCATGAATCAGTCTTAGAGCTTACTTTGTCCCGACTTGGTTGCCTAGCCCAAATGCTCTAGCCTTGAGTAAAAGCATAAGCCATATTTTCTGATTCTAAACTGAAGTCCTTGTTCAAATTTGTGTCTTTATTTTCGAAAAAAAAAAACTAAAACCTCCATAACAGTTTTTAAGATATAAGCGAAATCCCACTTGTACCTAACATCCTTAGCTATCTCTACAACCCCAAACCGCAGTGCGAAACAGTGTGATTGACCCGTTATAACAAAAATCGCATAAGTAAAAGTTTGCCACGAATTTACATTTCGAAAAGTTTTACACGTGTGAATTAGCTTTAAATTATTTCCCATTTTTGCTTTGGGATCCCACCTGTTTCCTTTTGATTAAATCATTGTTTTTATTGGCTTGCATCTGTTCAAAGTAGGCTCATGTAGAAATTTATAATAATTTAAGCATTTTTGACCACATTTGGTGTTTTTGCTCAGCCAATTTCAAAGCCAACTGACAGTTGAAAAGTCAATTCCGTTTTTCTCTTGTGTTTAAAGGGGGAAGGTGGGAGTTATATTCTGTTTGATCTCTGTTATTCCGAAGCATCTGCTCTCTCCTCACATCTATTTAAATTGCCTATTGGTCGGTTGAGGGGTGTTTCAGGGGGAACTTCTAACCATAGTGCTATCTGTTCCAAACCAACCCAAAAATATTCTTTTCTGTTCTGCATTCTTTTTGTGTTCATTACCTGATTCCCAGTGCATTAAAGATATTATTCAGTGTTCTGTCACCCCATTGGTGATTGTTGTTACCTATTAAAATATGTTGTGATTTAAATTCTAAATAATTGAATAAATATTTACCTTTGAAAACTAGCCTTATTCCTGGTACAGAGTGACCGGGGGGCCTCAGGACAAGGGTGTGATATGAGTGGTATATCATTCAGAATATTGAACTTGTAGATACAAATAAATAAGGGTTTCATTTGCGCACTACATGCTGGGCGAGACTTGGGTGTGTGCCAGATTGAAATTACTTACATGATGTAGGTGGATCCCTGGGACTGGGGTATACTGGTAAAGATTTCTGTGGAGGACGCTGTGTCTTCCTTTTCTCTGCTTTTCTTTCTTGGATTTCGAAAGTCAATGTGTAAGGGTTAGTCCAAAAGGGCCTGGAAGGATCCAGGAGGGGCCACTCGGACCAATTCAACCTTGACCTCCTCATTTAAGCCAAATTGAAACAGAGTAAAGCATGCTTCGGGGGTCCAGTCAGCATCCTTGGCTAATTGCTTGAAGCGAGTCACGTATGATAACATATCTTGGGTTCCTTGTTGGAGCTCCAGCAGTTTCTCATGGGCGGAGTAAACCTATTCGGGGCGGTCAAACATGGTCTTGAATGCAGCAATGAAGCCATCATAGTTGTCCAGAAACGGGTCCCCTGAAGATACCAGAGGCGTAGCCCAGGCTAGGGCATTCCCAGAATTATGTGATATCACGAAGCCAACCTTAGCACTGGGGGTGGAGAAATAATAGGGTTTAAACGTGAAGTGTACCAAGGAAGGAGTGTAATGCCTTAGGAGTGCCATCATATTTATCTACAATGCCTCCTACTGATGCACTCTCCTGATAAACTGAGTCCCTGGACAATACAAGTTGTTTAAAGGCTGTGTTCTCTGCTTTGAGGTTCTGGACCTCGGTTGATAACTCCTGCATGCCTCGAAGGAGACCTTGAAGAGCGGTTTCCATCCTGGGGACAATGTTAGGTTTGGGGCGTCTCAAACTGTCAGGTTCTGATTCCTCTGACTCTTGGCTCACCGTTTTGGTTTTGGATGTCTTTTTCTTTGTGGTCACAGGTTTCTCCTTTTTCCTGGAGGTGCGGATCGCATGAAGGAATGGGCGAATCTCCTCCGACACCAGACTGCAGGTAGGTACCAGACAGGCAGCACATGGGGCTCTTGCTCCGGGTCGAGACGTTCACTCCGGGAAGCAGGTCTGTATTCCAGGGGTGATTCTAGGAAGGAATTAGGAACAAATTTGCCAGGAAGGGATAACTGAATGTCCGGGATGTTCCAGTGGCAGTTAGCGCAGTTAACCACAAGCAAGTGGAAGAAGCAAAGAGCGGTGTGAGGCCGACCTCACAGGGGAAGAATACAAGGATCAGATGGAGGCCTCACAAGGCAATGGAAGCCAGGAAGGAAACAGAAAGACAGAGCGAGGATAGAAAGATCGAGGAACAACTCTACCGAAGTGCTGAGCACGGACAAACCGAGCGCTGAAACGTGCCGAGCCGCGGGGGCATGGCACTTTTCAAGGAAGTTACAAGTAGTACCTGATGCTAGACTGCTGGTTCTCCCATGGTGTCGCCATGTTGAAGGTGAAAATGGACGCCGTGATACGGCACCGGAGTGACCAGGTCATCCAGAAGGGGTGAAATCAGTGATTCATGACAACCGGCGGTGTTGAAGGTTCTGCTTTCGGCTTTGATCCGGGAGCCAAGGATGATACCTAGGAAGCTGCACTTCCTCACAGAATAGAATTCTCTTGCTTCAGTTCCTGGCTTTACATGTGCTGCTTTTAAATCCTCAAGAGTATAACGATCACTCATCGAAAAGCTCAAGTGCATATCCCTCCTTTATTTCTCTTCTCGACCTGTCTTCTTTGTCCATCGATTCATGTGTGGCCTGGAAGAAACTGCTCCTTCATGTGCTCTGCCTTGCTCAAAGTGTGCTCTCTTGCTCCGCCTTTTATACCTGTGGGGAAGTCAAATTGGAGGCAGGTGTGTGTTGTCAAATGTAATTGCCTGACTCTGCCTTTCCATAGTAGTGGGACATGTCAGGTACATTGCTCGGGTGTGAGTCTGTTTTGTCCCATAGCGGGCTGTCTGTATAAAAGTGTTCATGTAGGGAAGGGGGGTGGGAGTACATTTCCCAGGTATCCTGCCTGGTAGGATGTGGTAAATATGTTACAGGGGGCATACTGCATCTTGCCATCAGGTGTCCCACTCCAACTCCCCGAGGACCACTCACCTAGGTGATCCTACCACGCTCGTCCACCCCTAGGGTCTGGATCCAAAGGCAATGGCTGTGCCCTGGATACCTGTGAGGGAGACCCCTGAGGACTAGCGAGTGAGGCACCTCCTGGTTTCTCACATACCCTTCCCTTATGCGATGTAGCTGCATCTGTTTCACAGGGAAACCGGGAAAGGAAATCAATATTCCCCTGGTCTTTACCTTTTTGGTGTTCCTCAGTGAAACAGTAGTGTTGCAGGTCTAAGAACCATCGCATAACTGGAGGGTTAGAATCCTTTGTTGACTTATCCATACTAAAGGTGAGTGGTCGGTGACATGTGTGAACTTTCTTACTAGAAGATAGTATCTTAGAAGGATGATTGCCCATTGTATGGCAAGTGCTTCTAATTTCAAAACAGAGTAGTTCTTCTAACATGGGAAGAGTATACGGCCAGTGAAAAGCATGGGGTGTTCTAATCCATTACAAAGTTGCAATAAAACTGTTTCTAACCCTGTGAGAGAGGCATCAGTTTGTAGCACACAAGCTTTTGAAAAATATGCTACTTTTAGGATTAGGTTTCTTTTAGGTTGTTATAACATGCATTATCCTCATCAGCCCAATGAAACCTCTGGGGTTCAGCATTCCTTAATTTGTCTGTTAACCTGGCTGTTTTATCAGAGAAATTTTGGATAAAACTACGGTAATAACCAATCAATCCTAGGAGTGCCCTGAGGTCTCTCTTGGTCTTGGGTGTGCGGGCATCTAGGACGGCTTTCACTTTTTCTTGCTGGGGCTGGAGAATGCCATTCCCTACAAAGAAGCTGAGGTATTTCACAGCTGATTGAGGCAGCTTTCATTTGGATGGATTGGCAGTTAATCTTACTTCTCTGAGGCTTATCATAATAGTAGAAAGATGGTCTTCCCAAGTTTTACGATTAATGGCTGTGTTGTCAATAAAGGCCACACAGAATTTGGAGTAGGGCTCTAATATCCTGTCCATATGTCATTGGAAATTGGCTGGGGCTGTATGCAGGCCAGAAGGGAGGACTTTGAACTGGAATAGTCCCAGGGGTTTTGAGAAAGCTGTCTTTTCCTTATCAGGTCCATGTACTGGGACCTGCCAATATCCCTTGGTTAAATCTACAGTTGAAAGGAATGTGGAGTTTCCAAACTGCCTGAAGTCTATGCAAAACCTTCAAGAATTATCGGGTTTAGTTCATCGGGTTTAGTTACCACACAATAGGGGAGGACCAAGGAGTTGAAGACGGTTTGATAATGTTTGCCTTCAGCAGTTGTTTTACTTCCTTGACCACTATTTGTTTTGTGTCTTCTGGGAGTCTATATGGTTTCAAATGGACCACTTTTCCCTTTGAAGTTCTGTTATTATGATAAGTACCATGTATTCTCCCTGGTTTCTCGCAGCATACATCAGAGAATACCATAACAACGTCGGTCAAATCTTCTTATTTCTGTCTAGATAGCTCTTGGGGAATAAGCTGCGAGTTGTCTATCTCCTCTGCTACAAAACAAGACAATATGGAGGCAGTGGCAGCAGAAGGATTTTCTTTCCACATTTTCAAGAGATTCACGTGGTAAAGGTGGGTCTTTTGCTTCCTATTTAGGTTGGGCTATTTTATAGGTACAGGTCCCTGTTTGCTCAAGTACCTCATATGTCCCATGCCACTTTGAGACAAGTTTATTTTCAGAGATAGGTAAGGTGTCCTACTGAAAAAAGATCTTAAATTCAACTTCTTGTCATAGGTATATTTCTGTTGGCTTGGGCTTTTTCCATGTGAGTGTGGACTAGATTCCAAACAAGTTTCATGTGCTCTCACAATCGGGTAGCTGTTAGTGAGAGGGGAATATGTGCCTCTTCGCTCTCTTTCCAGGTGTCCTAGAACATGTCTAAGACATAATTTGGTACTCTAACCTAAAGTAGTTCAAAGGATAGAATTGGGTGGATGCCTGAGGGGTCTTTCTTACTGCAAAATGGGCCCTGGGGATCATGCAAGACCAGTCCTTGCCATCCTTACATACCAATTTTCTCAACATCATTTTAAGAGTTTTGTAAAATTTCTCTACCAATCCGTCCATTTGGGGGTGGTAAACTGAGGTTCCTAAGGTGGTAATATGTAGTAATTCCTTGACTTCACCCATGAGTTTGCTAATAAAATTGTATCTCTGATCCATTAGAATTTCATTGGGGAAACCAACCCTACAAAAGAATGCTAGTCAGTGTTTTAAAATTTACTGGGTTGCATTGTTCTGCATGGGGAAAGCCTCTGGGTATGGGGTAGCAAAATCAACGAATCTGAGAGCATATTTATTACCCAGTCTAGATGTCTCCAACTGTCCAATGATATCCATAGTAATTCCGGAGAAAGAGACTTATTTTATTGGTAAAGTGTTTATATGGGCCGGTAAGGGACTATGTGCGCTGGTTTTCTGGCATATTTCACATGCCTGAATGATGTTCTTTACATAAGCATGGATACCTGGCCTGTAGACTTTCCCACTGATGTGAACTTGGGGTTTAGATTGTCTTAAATGTTCCCCTGTCAAATGAGGATGTGCAATCTCTGGCATGATCTTGCAATAGGGTTTGGGGATTACTAACTGAATTTTACTTAGGCCTTCTCTGGAAGTTTCCTTTCTATATAGTAAACCCTGTTTCAGGGAGAACAAGCGGTACCCCTTTTCTAGTCCATCACCCTCAGGAATCACTTGTAAGAAAGCCTGGGCGAGTGCTGGATCAAAACGCTGAGGGTAGGCTATATGGGGAAGGATAGTAGGTTCTTCTTCCCTCTTTGCCTCATTGATAGGTGTTTCATCAGCCTCTCCAAAGCCTAAGCTACCTCTCTCAGTTTCCTCTGGTTCACTTTCTTCCTTAAAATAGGGAAACAGAGCTTTCTCAAGAATTCCCTGAGCAATTTTGTCCCCACCGTGTATTTCAAATGGAGTTCTGCCATGGTTCTGTAGGAGAACCTTTTTGCCTCCCCGGAAGTCGGGATCTAGGACGCCTGCTAGGATATCTAGACCAAACTTCCAGGCCAGACAGATTTTGGGCCTATCTTAAATAAAATCCTACAGGGGGAATTAGGACTAAGTCTGCGGGAATCATCCCTCTTTTCCAGGAGGGATAGAAGCTTCTCTGCTGCTACAAATATCAAAGCCTATGGATTTTTCCATGGCGGACGAGGGGTTTGAGGCTCTGTGACTAAGTTTCTGGAATTTTAGGTTCCCCCAAATTTTCGCAATAGAGTCGCATCCCACTCCTGACACCACATGTAAGGCAGGCATGGTATCAAACAGAGAAGATAGACCCACGTGATCACAGTTCAAGGGTGTTTATTGAACTTCAATGGTTTGGTTGCATGCTTATCTAACACAACACTAAATCTAAAGATGGGAGAAAAATACAACCATCAAAGTAAAAATATCAAAGTCCTAGTGGAGTCATGTTGAAATAAAAAGGGCCTATACTAATAAACCTATTGCCAATCCTTACTTCTAAATATACATGGTGTGGGGAAAATGATATATGCCAAAAGAAAGAGTGTTCAAGAAACAATGTGTCAGGGCAGATGAGTGATAAGCTCCCATTCCCCATGTTTCAGCATGGGACAAGGTGTCATACTTGAGCTTGAAACACACTCTAGCTTCTTTGAGCACCAGAATTCAGTTCAAAATCAAATAGGACCTTCTGCGATAAAGTCTCTCATTCCTCACAAGTCCTGCACTAGCAGGCGAGCTTGGACTCTCTTCTTACACAATGGGCTTCATTACAACCTGGCAGCTACGGATCACAGTGATTCTGTGACGGCGGTAATAAAGTTTCTGTGTCCACAAGGTTGCGGAAAGACCGTCCGATTATGTGCTGTCGGTCGCGCGCACCACTCGGACGCAGAAACATTGTTACCGCCGTCACGGAAAAAGCCACAGAAATGGACATAGCGCTGCCACAAGTAGCGCAAAACCCGTGTCCGCCTCCGTCGCCACGGAAACGGAACCGGAAATACCATGATCACCAAAAAACGGAAACAGAGAGGCGGCCATCATATAAAGCACAATCCATTGCCATCCAGAGTCAGCACAAGCACAATCCATACTGTGAGAAGGCAAAAGGGACCACCAGCATGTCTGCCAGGATTCCAGCGCAAACAGCGCTTCAGTGAGGCGGAGCTAACTGTGCTCGTGGAGCACATAGTGGAGCATGCAGAGATGCTGTTCAGTGCCAATGAACGGCGTCCCACACAGCAGCGGAGGAAGGAAGTGTGGGCAGAAGCAGCACGCAAGTGCACCGCTGTGGGCGTGACAGTGAGGAGCGTCAAGGACTGCCACAAGCGGTGGGACGACCTCAGGCGGAGGGTTCGTAACCTCATCTCCACACACCGCCAACGCAGCAGTGGGGCAGGTGGAGGACCCCCTTCACCACTGAGGCTGCAAGCATGGGAGGAGCGTTGCAGCAGTGTCCTCCACCTTGAGGGCATTCATGGGATCGGGGAGGCTGAGGCAGGAGCGAGCCCACCTGCAGATGCTGGTAAGTGGTCAAACATGAATGCCATAAAAGAATATGTTGATGGCATTACAGTGCCAAAGGACCCATTAATAACCCCCCCCCCCAGGCAGTGCATCACTGGTCCAAAGGACCCATTAACAACCCCCCCCGGCAGTGCATGACTGGCCCAAAGGACCCATTAATAACCCCCCCAGGCAGTGCATGACTAGCCCAAAGGACCCATTAACAACCCCCCACGGCAGTGCATGACTGGCCCAAAGGACCCATTAATAACCCCCCCCCGCCCAGGCAGTGCATGACTGGCCCAAAGGACCCATTAATAAACCCCCCCCAGGCAGTGCATGACTGGCCCAAAGGACCCATTAATAACCCCCCCTCCAGGCAGTGCATGACTGGCCCAAAGGACCCATCAAGATCCGTATGGCACCCAATATCGCAACAATGCATACCCCAAGCAATCAGATGCATGTAACAAACACTATACAATGACCAACCTGTATGATGCATGTGATGCACCCATCAGCCACCAAAACAACACTAATTGCATGTCCTCTGTGTCCCACAGCTGTATCCAGTGACAGTGACACTGCACAACAGGCCAGGCAATCAGCACCGGCACGTTCCCAAGCCACCGCCCCCACACAAGAGGATGCTGCCAGCAGTTCGGCATCTCAGCCCCCACTACCAACTGCAACAGATGTGCCGGCCACCACCACTGACATCCCCACCGTCTCCACGCTGCCTGAGGCAAGACAGGTGCCACGGGAACCCACCATGCCCACCCAAACCAACACAGAAGGCAGCTGCACTGCAGAGGAGGCGGCCTGTAGTGACAACAGTGCCCCGGTAGAGCACTCTGATACTGGGCCACAGGGGGCGACACCCACATTTGATGACCTGGGTTCCTTCCATCAGCTGGAGTTTAGCCCCACTTCACTCAGAAGTCCCATGAGGTCACCCACCCCATATATGGCAGAGCTGAATTCCTGCATGCAGCGGATGGAGGAGCAGCAGGCAACCCTCACCCAGCTGGTGGAGAGGCAGCTTGAAGAATCTAGGCTGCAGAGGGAGTGCTATAGCACGTCAGTGCGTTGCCTCTCAAGGTCTATTGGACGCTTTGCAAGCACAATAGTCACCCTGGCATGCCATGTGCGGGAGGGTAACGACAACACCTCCAGGCTCATTGAGGCCATGTTGATTGTGCAACAGGCAAATCTTGCACGGATGCCATCCATACCGGATTCTGTGCCATCAAATACCAACACCCCATCAAGTGTCATGAGCGCTACTCCCGAGGAGCCAAGACTGGCCCAGCGTCCCCGGAAGCAGGCTCATCATCCACACCCCCGGTTCAAGCATACCCCTACAGGGGCCCTTTGGACCATGTCATGGCGCCTGTGGCGCCAGGCTCATAAGGAACCACAGTCCCGGCGCCATGTGCGCCGGGCTCATATTCTTAAAGTGTGCAGTAGTGATTGGGTGGACTTACCTGTGGCAGACCATGCTGCATACTCACCTAGAACAATCCAAGCTGGGTGAAGTCCCAGCCACTGGCTGGGAGGGACCAATCCTCTGTTACAGGAACTCTTTTCTTACCTGGGTGGGGCTGATGCTAATCCTCTGACACTGGAACTCTTTTCTTACCTGGGTGAGGCTGGAGGAAGAATACGCACCAAAGCACTTCTCCACTATTTAAACCACGCCCGATAGAATTCACGTGCTTCGCGTTATTCTGCAACAGCAGCAGGATGCTCACCGAGTCGGCTCCTGCATTTCAGGTCCAGACACACCCTCAGCTTCTTGAGCAGCAACCTGTGGATGAAGAAAAGGCACAGGAACATCTACTCACCAGAATTCAGCCACAAGAGTCCAGTCTCCGACAACCTGCAAATAAAGACATAAGGTTAGAAAACGGGCAACACGCTCGCAGCTGCGCTCGCTTACCTTATCCATCCATGATCACACCGGAGTTCACCGCGGCCTTTGCTTCGGCAGCATCCCAGCACCTGGAAGACAAAGGACATTGTTAGTGGTGTCCGAGCCGAAGTGGCCACAATTCAGTAATACTTACGCGCTTCTTCACGCGCAGCAGCGGCAGCATCGCCCTCAGCATTTCGGCACCTGAAAAGAAGGAAAAGACATTATCAGAGGCGCCCATTTGGAAACAGCCACAATTCAGTTATACTTACGTGCCACGGCACGTGCAACAGCGGCCGCATCGCCCACAGCATCTCGGCACCTGAAAGACAGAAAAGGACATTATAAAAGGGTGCTCCTTCAGAAGCGGCCTCAGATCTTCTATACTCACGAGCCTCTTCTTGCACAGCAGTGGTGGTGTCGTCAACAGCTCCTCGGCACCTGAAGGACTATTACAAGCCACAAAAGGACACTGAGCCTAAACACTGAAATCATCCAGTGACGTATCTGGATTCCACGCGCCCCTGCACCAGAAGCAGGATGGAGAGCTCGGCTTTACTAAACCAAAGGTGAGAGTTCGTGGAGACCAGTCGAGAACCAAGAAGTGGGAAAAGCAGAAGATTGGTGGGAGAACTTATCCAACCAGCTTGTAATTACCCCTTTTTCTTCTACCTGCAGAAAACTCACCTTACAAGCCAGACAGTCAATATTCGGAGGTCCTGCCCAGAGCGTCTTCCGAGTTCTACGCCTCATCATAGTCATAGAAGCAACTGTAGCAGTCCAGTTTGGGTCAGCGCCTCCGTGGGAATCAGGTGAGCGTTACATCAAGCTCCACTACTGCCAGTCCAAGGAGGCGCTCAAGTCGGCTAACGGGGCTCTCGGGCAAGGGTGCACAGGCACAGAAGCGCACACGGAAGTGATGATATGTGTGTGGGGCACTGCAGGACACACGTGGACTTGAAGGGTGTGAGGGGTGGGTACGTTTGGGTGGTGGGGGAGGTTGTTTTGGGTGTTTGAACATTGGGGCCTGGGTGGAGGTGGGTACGTTTGGGTGGTGGGGGAGGTTGTTTTGGGTGTTTGAACATTGGGCCCTGGGTGGGGGTGGGTACGTTTGGGTGGTGGGTGGGCTCGGGTGTACAGCTTCCCTAACCATTTCACCTCCTTCCCTGTTGTGAATTCATCAATATATCATCATTTGAAAGCAAAACATACATGTGTGGACATCTATCATTTCATTTGCAGTACAACAAATAATTTATTGTCATCACTCTATGCATTGCTGTGAATGTGCTGTGTCTCAAAAGTAAATGCGAATCAGCTCATCCCGTGCTCTTTGGCCATCAAGCGCACCCCCAGGACGAGGTGGTGCCATCCCATCCCCATCCCAATCTCCATCCCCATCTTCTTCATCTGTGTCTGGGGGCATTGGGATGTTCCTGCACAGGCACAGATTGTGCAGCATGGCACATACAAGCGTGATTTTACCCGTCTTCACGGGGCTGTACAGCAGTGATCCCCCAGATCTGCTCAGACAGTGGAAACGGGCCTTCAGCAGTCCGAATGTCCTCTCAATCATTCCACTTGTGCGGACATGTGCCCTATTGTATGCCTCTTCATGCCTGTTCCTTGATCTCCGTACAGGTGTCATCATCCATGGCGTGAGTGCATATCTAGCATCACCTACATGGGATGAAGATGGGGGGACATGTCAGTGTTTGTGGTATCATGTCTTAATCTGATGCGGTGCTATCTTGTATCATTGTTCATTCATGCATATGTGCCATGCAGTGGTTTGAAGTGTTCATTGGGCATCACAGTGGATGTCCCCAACTGGATATTGGCCTACACATTTATGTGCATGTGTACTGTGCCCTGCGGGTGACATTGGATTGTGAGTATGTCATCGTGCAGTGATGTGCACACATGGCAGAGTGACTCAACTGTACTGAAGTAGTCAATGCACGACGTCTCATTTACAGGCATCTCGTGCATTGGGAGGGCAGTGTTCCATTTGTGGGTGGGTGTCTGCAGTGGCACAACGTGTATGGGACAGTGACAGGATGGGCTGTGGGAGGGTGTGTACAGGCACACTGCGGTGACCTGTCATGTCTTCCTTTGTGATGTTTGGTATCCGCTGTCTATTTGGTAGATGGGGGGGGGTGATGCATGTGCGGTCCAGCGGTACACTCACATTGCTCATTGGCCTGGTCACATACATAACGCTTCAACAGGATCAGAGCATTGTCAGCTGTACTCACCCAATAGCCATGTGCTTTGTCCGACATTGCATTCCATGTACCGTGGCAACGTGGAATTCCGCAGTACCATTGAGTCATGGGTTGAGCCTGGAAAACGTGCGCAGCAGTGTGTAATCAGTAGCGTGGCATCACATACCATCTGTACATTCAGTGAGTGATACTGTTTCCTATTGCGAAACACCATCGCAATTGCACGTGGTACTGTTAGCTCAATGTGGGTGCAGTCAAGTGCACCTATGCAATTTGGCATGCCTGCTATGGCATGGAAGGCCAACTTTGTGGCAATGACCTCGGGGAGGGTACGGGGTAGGGCTATGTGTTCCGACACATGGCGCAAAAGGGCTTCCAGTACCTATACCAGGATTTTCGAGAAACAGGATTGTGATATGCCGTGCAGCTCACCGACCATGTGTTGATAGGTGCCAGTGCCAAGGAAATGCAGCACAGACACAACCTTCAGGAGGGGGGGGTGGCAGTGGGGGTGTCTATGTGGCTGCTGATGTCGTCCTCAATCATGGCAGTGATGTACAGGATTGTTGGGCGGTCCAGCCGGTATAGTGTGTGGATCTGTCCTGGGGTAAGGATCCAGGGTGAGGCCCTGATGCGTGGAATTGCAGGCTGCCTGCTGGGTAGTGGTGGCTGCACAATGGGTTTTGCCAAAGTGCAGGGTTGGCTGGTTGGCGCCTGCGCCTCCTCCGCCTCTGCCTCCTCCTCTGCACCATTACTGCCATCATGTGCATTGCTGCCTGTTGGTTGAGTAGGCCCAGTCCAAGTGCAACTAGATCTGCAGCCTGCATGGTTCTGTGTTGTGTTGGGCTGGGTGTGGCCCTTTTGTGGGCTCCCAGTGTGCTGCTGGGTCCAGCTGGGATGATTTGGTGCACCTGTGCCCTGATTCTGTTCAGCAGGCACTGTTTAACATGATGTTCGCGGTGGCAGCGGTACCGTGTTTCCATGTCCGCGCTAGTTGTGATGCTTGCAGTGTTTCGTGTTGCTTGTAACGGAGGGGTTTCCGTACAGGTGGACTTTACGGGACCCGAAACTCTGTGGTGGCGGTTTGAGGAGGTGCTATTTCCGGGGCCGCGGGTCATGATTGGGCGGACGTGGAAACGGTGCCGGTATGGTTTTACCGCCGGTGTTAACTCCGGACCGGTGTACTTGTAATGAGGCCCAATGTCTCAATGGGTCTCCCTCAATCGGGCTTGAACCCCTTTTTGAAAACACAAAGGCACAATAGGTCTCCCTCAGCTGGTATCGGACCCACATGTGACTTGCAATCCCAATAGGCCTCCCTCATCCGGGCTCGGGCCTTGGAAGGGTTCACTTTAATGAGTGGTTCACTTATATCAAAGACTTTCGATTGTGCAAAGGATTTTTCGCAGAACCACGCATGACCACTTCGATATTCTCGTATCGGATTTTCATTTGCAATGTCGCTATTCAAATATCAAAGTGTCACTGCTTTTTTTCTATGTAAGACACATTTCGCCAGAGACCTTCGATTGAGCACACATGTGGTGCCAGACCACTCTGCAAACTTGTATCTTTGGTTTCTCTCATTAGATGTTCAACACACTTATCAGTTTTCCATATTTTGCTGGCGTCTTTCATCAAATGCTTCAATGTTCACTTTTTGGGGATACATTGTCGCCGCTCGTAACCTTCATTTAAACACAGACCAGCCTCGTACAGTTCCTCCTGACTCAACGGCTATGTTGAAGGTTCTGTTTCGCTTTTGATTCTGGAGCCAAGGATAATACCACACCAGCAGCTGTTCCTCCATGACTCGGCCAGTCATGCAGGAGGGCCCCAGATATCTCAGACACACAGAATAGAATATTCTTGCTTAATTTCCTGGCTTTACACGTGCTGCTTTCAAATCATCAAGAGTGTAACAATCACTTGGCGAAAAGCTCAAGAGCATCTCCCTCTTTTCTCGACCTGTCATCTTTCTGCATCGATTCAGCTGTGGCCGGTAAGAAACTGCTCCTTCGTGTGCTCTGCCTCGCTCAAAATGTGCTCCAGTGCTCTGCCTTTTATGCTTGTGGGGAAGTTCAATTGGAGTCGTCAGGTATTTGAAGTCAAAGGTAATTGCCTGACTCTGCCTGACCATAGTAGTGGGACATGTCCGGTATGTTGTTCAGGGTTGAGTCTGTTTTCTCCCAGATCAGGCTATGTAAAAGTGTTTGTGTAGGAAAGGGGAGGGGGTAAAGTTGCCAGGTATCCTACCTGGTAGGATGGGGTGCAGAAGTTACAGAGGGGATACCATGTCTTGCGATCAGCTGTCTCACTCCCATTCCTTGAGGACCCCGCACACAGGAGATCCTCCCGCACTGGACCACCCCCAGGGTTGATATCCAAATGCAATGGCCATGCCCTGGCCACCTGAAAGCACAACCCCACGGACTAGTGGGTGAGACACTTCCTGGTTTCTAACAGGTTCACAATGATTTCTGTGCCTCTCCTCATCCCCTTCAGTACATTCTCAATCTTAGTTAATTGTTTTTTGCTTCACCATTCCCCTGGGGTCAATCTGGGGTTGTGAATGAAAGGAAGTGACTCAACATTCCAATGCAGAAGAACAGCTTCTACGATGAAACAAATTAACTTTTGCTAGGTAAGCAAGTTTATTATGTGCTAACGATCGAGAGGGGATAGTCAGTTCAATGGAGATGAAAACTGACCTGATTCTCTTTGAATGACAACAAAGTTATGGTTTATATATTCACTTTAGACAATTTACATAATCACACATATTATGTTGCAAAGTTATCCCCAAACCCTCCATTGACTAACAAAGAAATGTAATCCCCCTTGTTCTAAAATCCCATTGGATATATTCACAAAGTACAACTCTTTTGACATGCGATCTTCTTTCATATTCAGTTATGATGTACTCCACATAATCATTTATTGTTTATGAATAACTCTGTTTATTATTCACACCATGTGACAGAAACCCATTAACTTGAATGGTGATTGTTCAAGGCTTTCCATAAATACTCTACGCTATGGGGAGTTAGAGAAGTAAATAAGCATGCCTTTGAAGCAGCAGTAAAAACTCTTGTTCTACTGAATGCTCCAGGCAACCCATACCATTTCCACTGCATTCTCCCACTTAATCCTATTTACAACAGCCATCTCAAGTCATACAGCCTTCGGCATACATTCTCTGTGTTTCCCTGAAAGCCCATAACTTATCAGCTCTTAATGCTATCCGTGTTCTTAATGAGCACAGGTAGTATAGCTCAGTGGCAACTCGCTCAGCTTGGAAAAAAATGGCACAGAGCAACACAGGTTTGAATCCTGGGTCCGCGCTTAGAAACCTCTTTGGTATTAAGGGCATTATAAAAAAATCAATTATACTATACAATTTAACCATCTTTTTAACCAGACCTTTCTGGTCATCAATAAACAAGCCTTGTGATCCCAGGGAAATCACATTTTGCATCCAAGAACTCAAATACGCCGACAAGAATCTAACAATTGCTTTCTTTTTTGTTCTCGCTTTCAGCCCTTTGCAATGTTATCACAACTTCCTATATGCAGTTTCTTTCCAACCCCCTTTCATGACCTCTGTCATCCAGCTTTCCAAAACAGGTACAAAACCATCCATGCAAATCCAGGGACTCTGCGGCCCATTAAGACTCCAAATAGGGGAACACCTGTATTCTGCGATTTCTTCATGTACCCACCCATGATGAACCCCATATTTCCCAATGCCCTAAATGTGTCTGCAATCTAAACCATTATTAAATTCCCACATGTTAGTTTCCTCTTTAACGAACCAGTCTTTCACATGCAGAAAGCTTACCACTACATACTTCTCAGCACACCAAATTGTATATTGCACAATACATTGTATCCACGCCACTGCTACTCATGTTGCTACCTACTGTAACTCTGAAATTAATCCAACTAAAACACAAAATAGCACTCATTTCAATGCTTTTAACAACATTGAACACACATTTAGTTGCAACATTCCACCTTACCCTGCCACACCATTGCCTAGTTCAATTTACGTAGTGTGATCCTCTTTCCCATGTTGGGACCTAAAATGCCTGCCCCAACATTCCCCTCTGTAGCTAATTTATTAACTACCAAATTCAGTTCTTGTTCCTTGACAGAATCATCTTTGAGAACCCAGACCTTACAGACATTCTGCATACTCTTTCCACTTTCAGCATATTCCTCAGGTGTACGAGACAAAAACAGCCACCCAAAATGTTTCACACAATTTACCCAACACTCCACATAAATATCTAGATTGGGTGAAAAACACAAAATAACTGCTGAAGGCCCAATCAACCCTAACACAGTCTGCTTGCCTATATGGTCTGAAATGGTAGTGGCCCTAACTATGCATACAGTGACTGACGTAATAGCGGCTATGTGAGGTAAATTCGCAGAACAGAATCTTAAAAGTACTTGGCAGGAACATAAAAAGGACACAAGATCTTCACAATCAGATTTAACCCAGTCAAAGAATGTCTCAAACCAAGTGTAATCTTTGATTCCAGCCTCTCTCTTCATGGCCTCACAGAGATTATGCAAGACTTTAATTGTATTCGATAAGGTCCCATTTTCCAGATCATTAGGCGGCACAAATGTGCAGCAGGAAACTCCTATCTTTTGGCACACCCCGCTTCCCATTGTGGTAAGACGTTCTATGGTGCACTGATTCTGAAGTGTCATAAGGTGCAGGGCCTGTATCTCCTCACGGATGTCATAATAAGTATCCTCAGAATGATTTAACCAATTGAATGAGTTCATACCGGGTGGCCTGGAGTCATTTTGCATTGACAATGGCTTAGACACCCAGAGCCAGGAGAGAGGTGAAGAGCAGATCTGTCCTAATAAAAAGTCTGACGTGCTCAAGTACCTTCTTTAACACCTCCGAAGAAGCTGACAAGAGGTCATTGATCCTGGTAGATAGTCTCAAAAGTTCAGCCATTTTGTGTCCTTCAACAGCTTCAAGACTAGGGGCACTCAGTGAGGGAGGGGACAGAGGGTGCACAAAGGTGGCTTGGGGCAGCACATTTAAAACTACTTGATGGGCTTGGAGGACTACCAGGACTGGGGAATACAAGATAGCAATGCTGCACACTCCCTTCCAGGATGGATGGCAGAGGTCCCACCAGCCAAATCATCAACACGAAAAATGTTGGTACGTTTGTTATTAGTCTCGGCTAGTATGGTGCCATCGCTCCTTAAACATAAGGAAAAATGGGTAAGTAACTGGATCTTAACAGGATGTTCATGTGGTTTTTCCATGTCCATTTTTTATATCTATATACATTCGATATATCTGAACATTCCTCATTAATGTTCTCCACTTGTTGTTCAGTAACCTTTCTTTTTCCTCCCGCTTTGCCGCTCTTCACCGCCTTCTCCAACCCATTTTTCAATGGAAACAAAACCATCTAATTTAAATTGTAAGTGAAGAGACGTACGGGTGATGGACCAAGGCATGTGTGCTATATCCACTAGAACCTTGAGTGTGGTGAAGCTGCGCTGCCCAGTCAGAACATAGACACACCAATTAACACCTATAGAGTGTGTACTAAAGCTATTACGTGACTGGCTGTCGCGCTCTACCAAAAAAGTAGAAATAGAAAATATGAATAAGTCCACAAATGGATTCTTAATCAAGATTCAAAATGTAGCTGGTATGCAAGTAGTCAAAATGTCTTCAATCAAAAGAAGATGTCATCCGGCAGGTGTTTTGATGAAGCATTGTTCACAGGGCAAACATTGAGGATTTGTATAGGATGGTATGCTGTAAGGAGGTTTGTCATAGTAGAGTCATGGACGGTGGAAAACTCCAGCGTTTGCAGGATTCAAGTTACTTGAAATACATTCTTTTGCAATAGATTGGTGCCGGAGTGTAAGTCTGTGTCGTGATGGGTCAAAATATAAGATTGCGATCGTGCAGTGAAAACCCAATGGTTATACAATGGTCGAATCCATCTATTAGGGTCTCAATCTCTGTGTGTGCGTGTCAAAGTGTTTGTCAAAGTCTTTAACCCCACTAGGGTCTTGGTTTTGTGGATGAAGTTTATTGCTAGTGTTTTATTGATCATTTAAATGATTAATCCAATATTTTGAGAAAAAAGTGGTAGTTGCTTCAGAGATGCTGAGTTGTTAATCACTGGTGATGCCAGCTGTGGTAGATGTGGTTGGAACTGTTGGGGAATAACCCTGATATATTGTTCTAAATCCCCAAAAAGTCCCTCAAACTCCAAGCCTAACACTTGAGCTGAATTGCGCAGTTAAGTTTCTGTGTACAGGTATGAGAGACGTTTGCATGCTTCTGCTTAGCACTAATTACTATGATGTACAGAAATAATATGTCCGTAGCTAATACAAACAATACGCAAATTAATTGCCTTCAATAATGCACAACATAAAGACAACATATAATTTAATAACAAAATTACTGTACCTGTTATCCATAAGTCTCCCTCCATGTTCTTGAAGTGCGACCGAAAAAAAGAAATTACTTCTACTATGGGTTTTAAAAAGGACAATATCTCTAATACATGATCAATGTACTCTTTCACCGTGTCTGTGTTGAAAGATATAATTGGTCTAATACTACCCTACATACATTTCTAGGTGTGGGTACTGTACCTGCACTTCCCTTTTCTTTACTTTTTGCTTTTCCAAAGAAAACCCGTAGGGGAAATTACAAATTCTCTTCATATCCTCAAATCATTCTTCTCTATTGCTGCTCATGCCTGCAAATCAATGAGCTGTATACTAAAAAAGTCCTAAAAGGGCAGTTTAAAAATCTGGAATAACAATAACTAGTTATGTTATTTTCTTAGTGTGCCCTACTTTGCAAAACCAACTGTTCCTTTAGTTAATACATTTATGATATTGTTCCCTATGCAAAAGAAACAAAAAAAGATATACTTTCTGTGATGAATCCCAGATTATTGTCACTGCTCCCATTGGGGGAGCCCCTTTTCTTAAGGTCAGGTAGGTAAGGCTGCTACCCAATAGTGTCCATGGGGGTGGTACTGTAAGGAAGGCATTGTATTAAGAATAGACAGACACAAGTGATCACAGTTCAAGGGTGTTTATTAAACTAAATATGCAGGTTGGAAAAATGGTTAATCTAAACCTAAAGCTATGATGGGAGCAAGGTACGATCGTCAAATGAAAAATACGGCAGTCTGAGTGGTGTCTTGTCAAACAAAGGGGCATATACTAAAAGAAACAGTTGCTAGTCCTTATAACTAAATACAAAAAAACTGTAGGATAGGGTTCACAAGAAAGAAAGAAGTGTTCACAAATGATAAGTCAGGATGTGGTAGCCGGGGGTCTCACTTCCCCACATTTTGAGCATGGGACAAGGCAGGACTCCTGAGCACAGCACACGCTCGAGCTTTCCTAGCACAATATGACAGTTACTCTTTAGATATCAGGACCGTCGGTGGATAAGTCTCTTTTTTACAAAAAGTCTCTTGCCTCTGAAGACCTGATAGCCTCCAAAAATAACAAACAAAAAATTCCTTTAAAATGTAAATTGGGTTATGCCTTCACCCCTGGATTCCACTCTTCCATGCTCAGACCCCTCTTGACTGTCTGTCTCCCTCCATCGCGTTTACTATGGCTTTTCACAAATCAATTTCTCTTTTTGCACTCACAAATCTTAATGTCTTTTTAAACAGTTCACCGTTGAAATCCCTTTGTCGGGTTCATTTTTGTCAACAGGGGTGGACTGGCCCATAGGGATCTTTGGAGATTTCCTGGTGGGCCTCTGCACCCTGTGCCTCTTTTGTGTGGCATTTCCAAATTATCTCATAGGAAAAGCATTGGGCTTGCAGAAAATGTGTCATATGGGGCCATTTTGAACATTATTTCCAGGGCCTCTTTTTCTCCCCAGTAATTATTTCCAGGGCCTCGTTTAGTTCCCAGTCCACCCCTGTTTGTCAACACACTATGCCTTGGGACTTTAGACTTTTCCCCTCTTTATTGGCATCCCTCTGTCAGGTTCACTCTTGCCACCTTGCAATTCCTTTTACTTTCTCTTGTTGTGGGATTCACTTCCATTGCATTCTCAATGGTTTGTCGGTCAAAGACTTTGCGACTGCTTTCAAATCATCAAGAGTGTAATGATCACTTGACGAAAAGCTCAAGAGCATATCCCTCTTTTCTCGACCTGTCATCTTTCTCCATCGATTGAGCTGTGGCCTGTAAGAAACTGCTCCTTCGTGTACTCTGCCTCGCTCGTTGCTAGACCCCTCTAAGACTACCTTGACCTTACTTGGCAGCTGTCCTACGGCCTTCGGGTATTAGTAGTTTCAAGTGACACAGGATCAACCAGAGACTCTCGAGTGAGCACCCACATAGTGCCCGTCCCCTCTGCAGCGGGTCTTCCCTTAACAATTTACAGTTCTTTGAACTTTCCTCAATGTGCCATTTTGCGACTTTCATTCTACACAATTCGGTTTCTTTATTGGTTCATCTTCGACTCACCAGCTGTAATGAACCACTTGACTTTTCAGTATATCTGGAGTCAAGCCCGGTACCACGGTAGAATTGTGCCTCCCTCTGTCCAGCTTATCAGTGTAGGCACGCTCTATGTAACATTGACATCTGCTGCAACACATTGGGGCTATTGTTTGAGGTCTTACGATTGCTTCCACAGAGGTCTCGCAGGTCTGGGTTGGAAAAGGCAAGGTCGCTTCTCTCCTTGTCAGCCTTTTGGTTCTCACCGTCTTTCTCCTCCTCTTGAACTGCCATGCTTGGGTAGCTGACTGGTTGTGCGGTCTGCCTTGCTCGTATTGTTCTCTCATGCTCCACCTTTTATCCCTTTGGGGAAGGGAAAGGGCGGTCAGGTGTGTGTGATCCTGATCAATTGCCTGACTTTGCCTTACTCTTGTGCTGGGAAATGTCAGGTAAATGGCTCCAGTGTTTGTCAGTCGTCTTTTGTGGTGTATGAAAGTGTTTGTGTCAGAACGGTGTGGGGGTAGAGTTTCTGAGCTTCCTAGATAGCGGGATGGGGAAAAGATATTAGAAGAAGGGGGATACATTGTCTCACCAGTCAGTGTCCCACTTCTACTCCCCGAGGACCCTGAATCCACGTGATCCTACCTCACTGGTCCACCCCCAGGAAAGGGATCCAATAGTGATGACCATTTCCTGGCCACCTGGATGACAGATCCCTGGGAACTAGTCAGGGAGATACCTTCAGTTTTCTCACTTTACTCAGCAGACGAATCTCATTGCGAGGGAGAACCTACATGGGACCATTGATGACTTTCTTGGGAGAACATGGTATGCACCTCTTCCTTTTCTGTCCCCTCACTCCTCTCACCCCACTGCCCCCCTACAGTTCCCCACCAATCTGTGTATTACTGCTAAGGCCTGGAACACTCTGCCTCCAGATCTCCGGGATTAAGTATTGCTTACAAGTTTCAAGCAAAAACTGAAAAACCTGGTTATTTACTTCATTTCGCCTTGGTTATGCTGCTGCCCCCTTAATTAGGCATACTTTTTTGTTGAATGTTTTCTTGTAATGTCTGTGCACTAACACCTACGGGTTCATGGCTGTGCTATATAAATGCTGTAAAGTAAAGTAAAGTAAAGTAAAAGGTAGGAGATCCTGTCCAATTTGACCATACTGCGATGAGGAAGGGTAAGAACTACTCAGTTGGAGTACCAAAAGCAACTGACATGAAGAACATTGGGCAAAGAAGAACAAGCCCACTGCGGTACCAACATGTGCGATATAGTCAATCAAACTTGATCTCAGTCATAAAAAGGGAAGTAGGACTGAACATGAGGGCAGATCTTCACTGGAGGAACTGGGAGCTGGTGGACACCTCACTGCAGAGAACAGTAGATGCTGGCTGAGCCCTGCTGAAAATAGCAGTATTCAGAGCTAACATGGCTGGAGAATCAACAGTTGAGGAGCAACCGGGAGACAGACCATGCAACGGTGGCAAGCGACATGGAGCGAGAGATGCAGAGAGTCAGAAGGTCTGTGGAAGCCCAAAGCAAGCAGAGGTAGTCCCTCTAAGTCAGACCATATCAAACGGTAATGTCACAAAAGGTACCTGGGATACCATAGCGGGTGATAGGGATCACAAAGAGTGAAGGAAGCAGTTGGGGAAAACGGAGGAACCCCTTCTCCCTCGTCCCAGTGATTGGGGGGAAATATAAAGTGGACATATGAGAAACAGTGCCTGGCAGGTCAGTGAACCAGGTCTCGCCAAAAGTGACAGAAAACCTGAGAGAGGGATCTGGGAACCATATGAAACTGGGGAAGCCCCATGAGAAGAGAACAGAAGGGTCAAGGATCCATTGCAGTCTAAGGAGGCAACCGGACAAGGTAATGAGATTAAAGGCCAGTTGGGGATCCCCCAGAAGCCATCAGGGGGTTGGTCGCACAGAAACAAGAGAAAAAAGAGAGCAAATTGGGGAGGCTCTGAAGTGACCCAGAAGGGTCTGGGACCCATACAAAAGTGAGCAGGAAGAAGTAAAAATAACGGGGCGAGAGACGATTGTTAAACATGCTTTCTGGAAAAAACAAAAACTACAATCAAGGGGAGTAGGCCAGACCTGATGACACATTTTTGAAACTTTGCTTTTGATGATTGTTTTCTTGTGGAATACAGCTAAAGGCAAAGAAAGAAAAAAACACAATAAAATCTGACAGGGGAGTGAACCAGATATGACGTGTGGTATTTGTTTTATGAAAATGAAACTGTCTAAAACAAGATGATTTACACATCAAGTCTAGTAGGATATTGAACCAGACTTGATAAGACATTTGTGGAGTGACAAAAGAAGAGGGGAAGGGACTCCACCCTGATAATTGGGAACTGTGTTTTCCGGTCAAGATTTCAATATTAAGAATAGAACATTTTAATTGGAGTCCAGACCAGGAGAGGGATTCTTCTGGATCCAGAAGATCATACTTGTCCTTAGTTAACTTAGTGTGTAAGGAACAGAAACAGGTTTAGACACAGAGTCCTTAGTCTTTTTGTTGAGGTAAGGAAACCCCTCTTAGAAATAGGGCCAGATAGGTTTTTCCTTTTCTTTACCTTTCTTAACAGTCTTTGTATTTTATTGTATTGTATAAGGATTTATACAGCGCAACAAAGACCTGGTGGCATCAAGGCACTGAATCCAGAGCGGAAAAGGCATTAGTCAACATTAAAACAACAGTGTTTTAAGCTGTTTACGAAAGATGGCTAGAACGTGGATGGCCCATAAGTGAAGGGGGAGGGCATTCCACAAAGAAGGAACCAACACAGAAAAGCATCTTCCCCCCGCAAATGCATGTTGGAAGCAGTGGACAGACAACAGAATCTGGTTAGAAGAGCGAGGAGGTCCCTTTGTTTGGCAAAGAGAGAGTTTAGACTAAAGAAATTCAGCTCCAGCAGAGTGAATAGCACAGTGAACAATACACAGAATCTTAAAATTCACCCGGCTTTTAACAAGCACCTAGCGAAGATATTGGAGGAGATCACAAGAATGAGACAGCCTGGAAGCATTAAGGGCAAGCCTACTGGCTTCATTTTGCAGAACCTGAAGGCACTGAAGTAGCGCCTTTGGCTGAACAAGATGGATTCCGTTGCAATAGTCTATTGATATTTAGGGAGAAAAGGAAGAACCGTCTTCAAGATTTTTAGTTTTGCAAAACCAGTTTGGCAGACAGAAGTTAGTTTTCAGCCACTGGCGATAGTTTTCAGCCACTGCCGGATCAAGGTGGGGCCTCTTTAGCAGCAGAGAGATCACAGCATGTTAAGATGCTTTGGAATATATCCAGTGGTGCATGACTATTCAAGTGCCTCAGTGAGAAGAGGGGCCAGATTGTCAGAGAGATCATGGAGAATATAGAGAGGAATAGAGTCAACCGGAGAGACAGATTTCAATTTAGATAGTACAACAGTGACCATGGTTTCCGTAACTGTCACAAAATTAAATGTGCTAGGACAGTGTTCAGTCACACAGATCGGCAAATCCGTAGTACTTAAAGGAGTAGATTTTTCCGCATGTAAAATGTTTTCTTGAAAAAAGGAAGCAATGTGATCACAATGGACTTGGGTACAGATAGCCATGTGAGGAGGCTGAGTATGAGTAGATAGTTCTTTGGCTACCTGTAAGAGCTCTTTAGATGAGCAAGGGGCATTTAAAGTACGATTGGCATAGTACTGGGCCATAGCTGTTTTTATAGAGCTTTGATAATTGCTCCATGCTTGTGTGTAGGCCAGCTTTGTGGAGTAAAAAAGTCAGACAAAAGGTGCCATTTTCATTCGAAACGGCAACACTTTTGCTTCAGCAGCTTAAATTCTGAAGAGTACCAGGGGGCCGACAGCACGGCATGGGTAGGAAGCAGCTGAGAAGGGGCCAGGATGTCGGCCGTATGCCTAAGGGCATCCACTAGGGCATTGCAAGCATTTAAACTCGTATTCCTATAGAGTCACTAGGGACCTTAGCCCAGCACCGTTGAAATTTCATAAGTGGAATAGGTTTAACTTTAGGTAAAGTGCAGAAGATGGCAAACATAATTAAGTAATGATCTGATAATGATAACACAGGTAAAGGACTGAATGCTTGGAGGTTAGAGATATTGGAAAAAATCAGATCAAGCGGATATCCATCTACATGCGTGGGACTATGATTGCAAACGGAGAAGCCGTAGTCTGCACGAGAGGCAACACATTTGCACGCCTGAGGTTCAGAGGGCTGATTAAAGTGGAGATTAAAATCTCCCAGTATAACTAAATTATATATAGTTTGCACAAATTCCTCCACAAACTGATTTGTGGCATAGCCCAGGGGGGGGGGGCGATTGACAATGAGTAAATAAACAGATTTCTCAAGAGAAACCTGCATTTTAATGAAAAGCAGTTCACATGCCAGTTTGTGAGCAAATTGAATAATCTGGAAGTTGACACTTTCTCAACTACCAGAGGAACTCCACCTCTGGATTTAAGGATAGGCCAGCCCAGTTGAATTGTGCCAACAAATATGCCATCTCTGTGTCAGACTTGCACTTCTGCACCCTTACATTTCCTTCTAAACTGCTTTTCTCTACTGTCCCTCTTATTCTGCCCTGGCAACGCCTCTATTAATGTCAAAAATAAAGTTGCATATGGTACAATATATCCTTTTATTCCTTTTAACCCACTCTACCATTTTGAAAACCCTGAATGCACTGTGATTGTGACATATGAAAAATCAGTACATGCCAACCCATGTATTTTGCACAAAATGCCACTGTGTTCCCCTGTTCCCATGGCAACATAATGATCTGCTATATGCAAAAATCTGTTTCCTTTGACATAAGATACCACCTTACTCTATAATCGCACCTGGCTCACTTGTTCTAACAAGTCCTGCATTATGCAGATTATTTATCCAGAAGTGTGCTGACAGTTCCAAGAGGCCTTCCTGCTGTTGCTGTTGCTGTTGCTGTGTCATAGTTTGTGAAGTCCTGGCCGATGTTCAATGTTGTTAATTGTGAGACTCCATTCATTTGCCCTGGTTGGAAATACTGCTGTGTACAAGCAGAGACCTCTCCTCATTGATTTGAGATCATTAATTTTGCTATTCACCCCTTAAAAAAACATGTGCTCATTTCTGAGGATCAATACGTACCAAAGGAGGTCACTGTTTTGCAGAAAAACTGCTGCGTCTCAATAAAGCACGACAAAACACTATTGAGCTGTCTCGAGTGCTCTGCCATAACGTAGATCGGCAACTCAGTTTATGCAGTGTAGTTACATATACCTGATGTCCTGCACCCCACATGAATTTGTAAAATGGTCAGCATGCCTAGTTGCGAAAGACGGCAGAAGGGAACCATTATTATAAGTTTCATGTCTGCTGCATGTTTAACAAAAAACGTAAACCTATTACTATGTCACTTTGATTGCTGCAACACTAATAAAATCAGCTGGTAATATCAAGAAGATATTTACCTTGCTATTCTAAGACAATAGAGGTACCATATGTATTGCAATTCTCTCAGATAGCCAAACATCCTAACAACAATCAAAATGTTGCAAGTGCAAACATACCCAGAAATATACAGCAACCTCAAAGAAAGGGGTCAGCCTCTTTGTGCCTTTGTGTGTATTAACACATTATATGCAAGTAAATTGTGAGCACATGCTGGTTGCCTGGTTTCAGTGTTTAAGGCAAGATGACTGAATTTTCCACTACAAAGCCTCTGATCTTGATAAGGTATTTTATTGTGCAAACCCTGGTACATTTTAATGGAAATGTGTTACAATGGAATGAAAAATGAAATATTTTGCCAACGGATCTAAAGGCAAGACACATTTTGGGTTCAGAACCCATTGTTTGGTAAAGTCCCTAAAACATAGAGGAGGCCTCCTTATTTATAAACTCATTTTGTACAGAATAACACCGAAAATAAAAAGACTCTGCTGGAATACATGATTTTTTATTTTTAATGCCTGCACCCGTCTTACTAAAATGTTTGCTCAATAACGAGATAAATATGAATGGACAGGTCAGCCTCTCTGTAGTGTCTGCCCACAAGGCATTTCAATCGATGCCCAAGTTCTAAAAAACAAATGATTGAACGTTGGGCCCCCACAACATGTTACATCCATAACAATGTTTAATATCCATAATAAGGTTATAATGCCAATGGATTCTATAACCCCATTATACATCACCTATTTTATTTATGACCACACTGTAGGTCTCTAGTATATTTTTCTTAGCTACACAATACAAACATAACTCAAAAAATCAACAAAACATGAACATGCACCTTTAAATCCACCCTATAATTCTAAAAGATTTAGAACCCTGAAATCTATATTTCTGAAGTTGTACACTGACCGGAGATAAGTCAAACATTGTCAATATACATGGTGTTAACAACTGGCTCCGCATTTCAGCTTCTATATTTAAAAATAAAAAAAGATTTGCCTACATGGCATTTGAAAAGATATTGGGGGTCATTGCAAGATTCCTGCAACAATGCCAGTAATTCCTGTGTGCCTGTATTACCATTACCAGCAGGCCGACCTGCCGGAATAACTGGCACATTATAGGTCCACAGGTGCACGCACAAACCCCTGCCAGAAATATCCCCAAAATACTGATACCGACACTCAAAATGCCAGAATCACCAGAGTTGTTAATTCCGGCACCGGAATTACCAGCATTGGAAATAGCATTATCGCAGGAACGTGAAGCTCACTGGCAGCCATTTTAAAACTCAATCCACTTTAAATCCCCCACTTCCTGCTGCCATCCACCCCATCTGAAAGTCAAGACATGCCAGGAAGTGGGAAATCATGAGTCCCAGAGGTCTGGCTCTGGTTGCCCTTGTGGACAATGTGGTAATGCACGCAGAGGCCCTCTTTGAGGCTGGAAATCGCAGAAACAGCCAGAGAAGGAAGACAGCCATCTGGCAGGAGGTGACCGACTAGGTCGCAGCTTTGAGGACTGTCCCACGCACACCATGGGACTGCCACAAGCAGTGGGACAACTTTCAGCTGAGGGTCTGAAACATCCTGGCACCCAGCAGCAGGAATCTGCTGACACAGGAGGTGGGACAGTGGCACCTCTGACCCTCATACCGTCATAGCCTGGGAAGAGATGTGCAGCTCCATTTTTCCCATGGAAGGCATTGAGGTAGTTGGGGCAGCAGAGGCCGGAGCTTGGACCCAAGGTGATAGTGCTAAGCACACCAAACCCCATGTAAATGCAAATGTTGAGTTCAAATACATGCATCGCCAGGCAGAGAAACACAAAATGGTCAAGGTAACAGGTCCAACACGTGTCAGTCACAGAAAATGGGCCAATCACACACACAAGCCATGGGTTGGGGGCAGATGTAGCCATGCACAACCACTGTAGCCAAAATGCACTGCCCCACACATGGACACATGACAAGCGCCCATGTAAGTCAAGGGACAACAGGAAAGGAATCATAGGCCAACTGCACCACAACAACAAGCCACCTTCGCAGACCAACAATCAATGTGCACTCCCGACCCCCAAATGTAGAAGCAAACATCAGAGAAAACAAACCAAAGAAACAGCATGACAAGAGCAGGACACACACAATTTAGCATGAGTGTAATGCATTACCACAGATGTGACTCTCAGAAGACTAGCAGCATGCTCATCTCACCCCAACAGGCACATCCTCTGACAGCAATGCACCTCGACCGTCATCAAGCCCAGTATGTGTGGGCAGACCTGGAAAGGCCACACCATCTCCTGCACCAGCATCACTGCTGCTTGTGTCACTACCACTGCCAGCTGTGCCACCACCACCACCAGCTGTGCCACCACCACTCCCAGCTGCTGCCAGAACCACACCTGTGGTCAGTGGCCCCACAGTCCCTCCTGTGCCAACCATAGCATACCATAGCACCATGAGCACACCAGCCAACATGCCATTGTAGCCAGTACTGCCAGTACTGCACAGAGGAAGAGGACAATGACGACGACCACACCCCCTACTGACACCCTCTTTCAGCTGAGCAACACTGCACAGACCCTTCTCTACCCATGCCCAGCACCCAGGACATGGATGTGCAATGGAGGACTGGCATTGGGTGATGACGACAATAAGCTGATGCCACTGCATGAGTGCATCCAGGCCAGCAGCCGCAGGTGTACACGGACACAAGGCCATTCCACCACTACCCTACTCCTCCTGGCGCAAAGGGTCCACGAAGGGAATGAGGGGATCTCAACCATGTCTGAATCCCTATTGCACACCCTGCAAGTCATCCTTGAACACTTGACTATGGGGTGTTTGCCGTGTTTGGGGAGGGATGTGTGGGGATTTGGGGATGGTGTGTGTGGTGTTGGGGATGGGTGTTTGTGGGTTGGAGGAAGGGCTATGTGGGACGGAGGATGTGTGAGGGGGATGGACTATGAGGGGACCGGGGTGTGTGGAGTGGATTTATTTGTTGTGTGGAGTGCATTTATTTATTTAATTTCTTATTTTGATGCAGATATTTATTGTGTGTACCCATCATATGCAGTAAGGTGCAAGGGAAGTGCAGAGTGAAAGGGGTATTCAGAAAAATGTTCTATGAGTTCTTAATGGGCTATGTGCAGATTCCTGGCCTCCATGAACACGTGCATGGGCCCGGCTGGTGCTGCATCATCTGCATAATCCTCTGGTGAGGACATACATCTCATGACCTTAGGTGCCCTAGTCTACAGATTCCCTGGTATTTGTGGGTGGAAGGGGTTGTGTACTGGTACCTGTAGTGCATGACATGTGGTTGTCCTTTTGGGTTTGATATGGCCTGGTCAGTGACTGCAACATCTCCAGTCTGTTGTTGCTCCTGTGTGTTGTGGTCTGTCAATTGAGGCATATGTTGGTTGGTCATGTGCAGGTTGCTTGCCAGACATGCATTTGTGACATAGAACCCCCCTTTGCCTGTCACCCATGCTTCAATGTAGGTGTGAATGTCCATGTACTCACTCAACATCCATGTCCTTTGGCCTCTGTGATGCGCCATGTAAGCTGACGGGGCACTGTTCCGCAGCACCATGTTGTCATGGTTTGATCTTGGGAACTGGGCACAGCATTGCGTGATGGTCAGGTCGGCGTCACAGGTCACCTGGACATTGAGGGAATGGAACTGCTTTTGGTTCCTCTAGACCTCCTGTAGACCTCCTCTGAGGCATGGAGGGGGGCACCAGCTCTACATGCGTGCAGTCAAATGCTGCCTGTGAATCATAAAGATTTGCTGGTGATATGGTGTGGTCCCGAATCCCTCCTCTTTCTCGGGGTCCGATCTTGTGTCCTTTTTTCGTGGGTTCTATATGGATGCCATTGACTTAGGAGCTGGTGCTAATGTTGTGACTGACGGCAAAGATGTACCACCACTAGACATTTTGATCAGGCTATTTTTGGAAAACAACTGCAAACTGGCATATGGTTAATGTATCATATTTCCTTCTGTATTTAGTGCTTTCACTTGAGGATGGGTTTGTCAATACCTGCACCATCTCTTTCTGCCTCATTGTCTCTGTTGCTCTCTGAGATATCCCCAAATAATAGGTGAATACATTGCATTAACTTCTTTTCTTCCTTTTCTTCATTGTATTCTGTTTCCAAGGAAATGAGTAGTGGGGTATTTTCAGAAATGACCTATTGTTCATCTTCTGCAGATTGCTCTCTTTGTTGCTGATGTGTGCTCTTGTTCTCTTCCTCCCAGATAATGGGCGTACAAGTTCCTAAACTTCAACTTCTGTCCCTAAATGCAAGAGAGGCAGAGTTAAATGCACTATTACATTTCTTCCAAATGCAACAGGATTACTTGAGGCAGATGCCACCTAGGGACGTCATTTGGGGCTGCCAGGGGGTAGCATCTGCTACCTCTGGTTCCCCCTCTGCTACCCCTAGATCTGTCCTTGCAAACCCTGGGCCCCGTGCCAAAGAGTCAGTGCCAAGAGCATATATGTGTGTTGCAACTGAAAAAGGCGGTTGTAAATACAGCTAAATGTGACACCACTTTTTTCACATGGAATCTAGATCTCACTAGCTGTACAAATAACAGGGATGCAGGAAAAACCATGAAGCCACCATCACTATCAGGTTAACAGTCCATCAGTGAAGAATGCCTGAATGGTTCGGTTCAGAGGCAGGGCTGTCTGAGCAGCTCACATACAAGACTGTGGTACACAAAGGGTATGAGGGCTAGCTCTAGACAGCTGGGAATGGGGTAACAGCAATCTGCAGTACTCAGTGACAGCACAGCATGAACGCAACTCTAATCAGGTTTTCTTGTTCTTTGCTTTGCACATCCAGTGAGCCACTGGGCCCATGATGAGAGGGGTGTGCCACAGTGGCCTCTGCCACCAATCCTGCCTGGGCATTGTGTGACCTGACACAAATGTGCAAGACCTGCATCACAGGCACACTGTAGATAGACGCAAAGAGAGATAATTAATTTACAAGTTGCTCTCTGCCTTTGAAGTAAACAATCTGTTGCTTCCTCAAGCAAAACATATTTATATATTTGGATGGATAGCTCAGGGGTAACACACTTTCTTTGGGAACAAGGGGATGCAGTGCAGCATGGGGTATGTTCCTGTTCCAGTGCTTACAAGCTGGAGGAGGATGGCACTAAGCAACATATAAAGGACCAAAGAAAATAATACAATGGTCCTTTTCTAGAGGTGATGTCATGGAGCTGCCGCGGCTCTTTACATTTTAAAATGAAAATGAACAACCTGCAATTACTGTGACCTGCAACGCATCCTTCTCCTCTATTTCCCATCTAACAAGAAAAAATGGGTTACTTACCAAACAAGCAAAACAGAAGTGGCTGGTGTGGGGTGCATTTAAAGGCCCCAAACAGAAATTAATCCCCTTCACCTGAAAAGCTGCATTTAAGCACTGCAAGCAAAAACAGCCCTTTTTGCTTTCCTTCTCACATGAGGGTTAAGCATTGGAACACTATAAGCAACAACTGCCCTGCTTTGCTTTTGTTTCACCAGAATGAGAAGAAGTTATACATTGCAAAAAAAACGGCATTGATTTCCTTTTAATTCACACGAGGGGCAAGAATTGCAACACTACAACCAGAAACAGCTTTTGCTTTCCCTTTCACTTGAAGAGCAGCCCTTTAAACACTGCAAACGAAAAATGGTTTGGCTTTTTTCTTTTGTTCACGTCAAATTAAAGAACCACGTGGAAGGGGGCGTACCCCTCGTTATCAATGGACCAACAGCAAATGAAAACTTGCTCAAAAAAAGGAGAAATCAAAGAATCCTGTGACCTGCAAGACAGGGTTTTAAACATTAAAAGCAAAAAAATGACCTGCACACGTGTGAAAAGAAACATGGCTTTAAGAAGCACAGTGGGAAAGGATAGCAACGCTCACACAGCAAATGTCAAGGAAATATGATGTGGGGTGTTGACCAAAGCGAATGCATATTAGATTCCAGCCCACAAAACTCCAGTAACCTTTGGAAAGTCACTTATTACAGGAAAACCCAGTTAGGGCTGTGTCATGATCTCTGCTTCCAAAAGATCAGGACTTGCCCGACTCCCTTGGAAGCAGACCCATAACCCCGGTTCCGAGTGCCAGCCAGTCCCAATTGGGACCTTTTGGACCCTGTCCTGGCGCCAGTGGCACCAGGCTCATAAAGATGCCCAGTCCCAGCGCTGGAAGCGCCGGGCTCATAATGCTTGGGTGGACTTACCTGCAGCAGACCATGCTGCTTACTTACCTGCCAGTTGAACCCCTGATCCTCTTCTGTTTGGGACTACTTTTCCTGTTGGGTGGGGCAGGAGCCACTCCCTAGGTTCAGAACACTGGAACTCTTCTGGAAAGCAGGAACTCTTTTCTTACCTAGGCGTGGCTGTGGAAGGAGACACCTAAGCACTACAGGAGGCTATTTAAACCACACTCGATGGATGAATCTTGCTTTGCGTTATTCTGCATTCTCTGCAGCAGAACGCTCATCGTGTCTTCTGCTTCTGATCCTGGGCCTAAGGGAACAAAGGCTTACCATCCTGGAATCCAGTCTTCAGCAGCACCTGTAAAGACAAAGAAAGAACAGGTTAGCACTACGGTCTTCAGTGGCAGCGCATCTCTTACCTGGTCCATCGGCTGTCACCAACGCCTCGCGCTGCATTCCGGCATCTGAAAGACAAAGGCTTACCTACTCTTCGCATGCTCCGGAGGTCTTCGCACTGCATTCCGGCATCTGAAAGACAAAAGCTTACCAGCTCTTCACACGCTCCGGAGGCCTTCGGCGCTGCATCCCGCATCTGAAAGACAAAAGAAGGTGCGTTTAAAGACATTGGGCAACTTTATTACTCACGTGCCATTACTCCTTCCCACGCCGAATCCAGTGGGTATTCCAGCACCCTTCAGCTTCTCTAAAGCTCCGAACTTGTACCTGCAAGATAAAAGGGACAGTTAGTGCGCATCGTGAAGCAGGCTACAAGCGCTTACTTACGTGCTTCCAGGCGCTTCTATTCCTCACGCGGGTTCGATCCTCAACTCTCATCAGCCCGCCATCCGCCATCGCCGGAACCCTGCAAAACAAGAGATATCATTACAAAAGACTTTTAAGACCTTTGAAGTGCCCAGAACTTACCGTTCGTGCAGTTAACGACGGACAGCAGTCCTCTGAGGTCAAGAGGCCTGCACCCTTATCCAGTGAAGAAACTCGTTACGGCACCCTGCCCCGAGGCAGATGGAGAGCTCGGCGTTCACTTACCTAAGACATCTTACTCTTCGAGTCAGACATACAGTGCACAGAGGTCCAGCCCAAAGAGCCAACCGTGTGTTACACATCACCTTTGAAGATACGGCATTCACCCAGTCAAGACCGGCGCCTCTGCGGGAATCAGGTGAGCGTTACAGAACGCAAAGCCAACCGCAAAACTCCCACCCAGGCGCTATGGAAACCTCGGATACCGACCAGCTAGCCCAGTTACTTGGGGAACTAAGAGCAGAAGTGCATGCAGCCCGTCAGGAAACAAATGCTCTAAGAAGGGAACTGATTATTTCCAAGGAGCGAACAGACGATCTCGCTAGACAATTGCTACAGTCACAAGCCAGACAAACTCTGTTACCCGCATCAGGGGCAAATCTTCCTTCAACATCCTCTACGAACCCAGTGCAGATCAACCTACCTGGGAATGTACCTCTGGCTCCGCCCGAACGATTTTCTGGTGACCCAAAGAGGTTTGCAGTATTTATTAATCAGTGCCGGTTGCACTTCTTATGCCGGCCAGCAGCCTTTCCAACTGATCAAGCTAAGGTAGCTTTCGTGCTTTCGTACCTTAGTGGCAATGCGGCAGACTGGTCGATCCCTCTAGTTAATCAAGATGATCCGGTTCTCCATGATTTTCAAGCTTTTCAGCTCAGTATGGAAAAACTGTTTGCAAGACATTCACAGGGGCAGGCCTTGGACAATGAGCTCCTTTCATTGCGACAGGGTAATCAAGACCTTTTGGCTTATATTGCGTCTTTCAACAGACTGATAGTGGAAACTCGATGGCCTGAGGACAAAAGGATTACGCTGTTTTATAGAGGTCTACGTGGAGAGCTCAAAGATGTGTTAGCCCAAGTAGTGAATCCCCCGCAAGACTGTTCGGACTATATTGACTTAGTCGTTCAAATTGACCACAGACTGCAGAACAGGAAGGCCGATCGTTCCAAGTTTGATGCTCGAGTATTTTCCAAACCACCAACTCCTACCAAAGGAGTAGACTCCGGGGAACCCATGCAAATAGGGGGCCTGAAAGGACCACTAACACAAAAGGAGCGGGAAAGGAGAAAACAGCTGCAATTATGCCTCTATTGCGGAAACTCGGGGCACTTTCTTCGAGACTGTCCGGTGAAACCAGCCAAGAAGGCAGTAGGAGCTGCAGTTACCAGGGTCACAAACTCTGAGCAGGGAAACGACCTCGCCCGACAAGAATAGAGGTCCTCTTGCCGAGCGTTAAAACCAGTTCCGTGACCTCGCATTTCGTGATACCTATGGTCCTCATTAGCCCTGAACATCCGGATCGATTACATGCGATTGAAGCTTACGTCGACAGCGGTGCCATCGGCAATTATGTGGATCATGAAATGGTTTTGAGGATGAATCTGACTCTTTGTCCAAAGGCTGCAAAGGACGTCATTACTACGGTGGATGGTACGGAGATAGCCTCCGGACCAGTAACGCATACCACCCAAGAAGTGACGCTAGTAAGTCAAGATGGACACCATGAGAAGATCGTGTTCGATGTGATCAAGGCCCCTCAGTTCCAGATTATTCTAGGAATTCCTTGGTTAGAGAAGCACAATCCTCAAATCGATTGGCGAGCAAGAACGGTTCAGTTTCCAGAATGTGTCTCTACTTGTCACCCTCGACCTGGTGTTGCACTGGCAGCAATTTCCTCGGAGGCTCCCCAGTTACCTCCTGAATACCTAGACTTCCAAGATGTTTTCCGGAAGGATCAGGCTAACTCTCTACCTCCTCATAGGTCTTATGACTGCCAGATAGACCTGATACCTGGATCTACTCCTCCTTGTAGTAGAATTTATGCCCTCACCGAGCCTGAGAATCTTCACCTCCGACAATACCTGGATCAATACCTAGCGAATGGGTTTATTCGTCCTTCCAAGTCCCCTGCTTCCTCAGCTTTGTTCTTCGTTCCAAAAAAAGAAGGGGACCTTAGAACTTGTATAGATTATCGCGCCCTGAACCAGATCACCGTTAAGAATAGATATCCGTTACCTTTGATCCCTGAACTCCTGGACCAAGTCAGAAAAGCATGCATATATACAAAGCTGGATCTTAGAGGAGCCTACCACTTGGTACGAGTAAAAGAGGGCGATGAATGGAAGACGGCCTTCCGCACCAAGTATGGGCTATTTGAATATCAGGTCATGCCCTTCGGACTTTGCAATGCCCCGGCCGCCTTTCAATATTTTATGAACGATGTCCTCAGAGAGCTCATAGATGTGTGTGTTGTTGTTTACATTGACGACATCCTCGTTTATTCTTCATCGGAAACTGAACATCGGAAACACGTGAAAATGGTCCTCGAGAGATTGCGTCAACACAAACTTTTCGCTAAGTTGGAAAAATGTGTTTTCAACGTGACTGAAGTTGAATTCTTGGGATTCATATTATCACCTAGCGGAGTGCGTATGGATTCAAAGAAGGTCGATGCAATTCTCAAATGGCCATCGCCATCCTCCGTAAAAGGTGTTCAAAGCATGTTAGGCTTTGCTAACTTTTACCGCAGGTTTATCCCCGAATTCTCTCGAATAGTCCAGCCCATCACCGCCTTGTTAAAGAAAAACAAACGTTTTGAATGGTCTACCGAGGCGGAACAAGCTTTCCAGAATTTGAAGACTAGATTTATCTCTGCACCGATCTTAAAACATCCTCGCCCAGAACTCCCCTACATCGTTGAAACTGATGCTTCGAGCCTTGCCATGGGGGCAGTTCTATCACAAAAGGACCCAGTAACCAATCAGTTGCATCCCGTGGCATTTTGGTCCCGCAAATTCTCGCCTCCTGAAATCAATGACACTATTACTGATAAGGAACTTCTAGCTATCAAGTCCGCCTTTAAGGCTTGGCGGCATTATCTTCTGGGGGCCCGACACACCGTTACTGTGATTACAGATCACCGAAACCTGCAATATTTGAAAACCGCAAAAGCTCAATCCTCTAGGCAACTCCGTTGGGCACTATTCTTTGCCGAGTTTGACTTCATAATTACCTATCGACCTGGTACAAAAAACGGTAAAGCTGATGCCCTTTCTCGGATGGGAGTGGAAGAACATTTGATCAATCCTAAACCTGTACCTATCATTCCCGAACAAAGAATTCTAGGTGTAATCGCCACACAATCCATAGAGGAAGTTAAGGATAAAGCCAGGCTACTGGTAACTCCAGCAGACATACAGAATTGGCATCTGCAGGGAAAGGACTTTACGGTGAAGGACAACCTATTATATTTCCAAGAACGGTTATACCTGCCCAGCACAGATTTACAGAAAAGGTAATCTCTTGTTATCACGATTCTTTAATGGAAGGACATCCCGGTATGACCAAGACCTCGGAAAAGATCAAGCGCTACTTCTGGTGGCCGTCTTGGAAAAAAGATATCAGAGACTTTATAATGTCCTGTGGAGTATGCGCCCAAAACAAGAGTCAAAAGGAAAAACCAGCCGGCCTCTTACGCCCTATTGACATCCCGCCTCGCCCTTGGCATACGCTTTCTATGGACTTCATCACCGATCTACCTCCATGCTCTGGATACAATACGATCCTAGTAATCGTGGACCTATTCTCCAAGATGGCGCATTTCATTCCACTCAAAGGCTTACCAACAGCAGCAACTCTGGCCCGAGAATTTCTCGAAAACATCGTCCGACTGCACGGTTTTCCTTCAGTTCTAATTTCGGATCGAGGTAGTCAATTTATTTCTCATTTTTGGCGAAGTTGCTGTCGGTCGGCTCAAATTGATGTGAGACTTTCGACCAGCCACCACCCTCAAACCGACGGACAAACCGAGAGGACCAATCAAACTCTGGAACAGTATTTGCGCTGCATGCTACAACAAACTGAAAAAACTTGGAAAGATATCCTTTGGATAGCCGAATATGCCTACAATAACTCTGTCCACTCGGGAACTGGGAAGACCCCGTTTTTTCTTTTATACGGTAGTCACCCTCGAACCTCGGAGTTGAATCCACTCCAAGATCTTGGAACACCAGCAGTAGACCACCTGCATTCTACAATCACCCAAGCCTTTAAGGAAGCCGTTTCTCACCTTCAAAGGGCTAAAGAACAATACAAGAAAGGAGCAGACCAACATCGGAAGGAAGCCCCCCAATATCAAGTAGGAGATCAAGTCTGGTTATCCACCAAATATCTACCTCTAAAAGGACCACGCACATTCAACCCAAGATACCTTGGTCCCTATTCCATCACTACCATAGTAAATCCAGTAGCGGTCAAGTTGGACTTGCCCCCTCACATGAAGATACATCCGGTCTTCCACGTCTCTCTATTAAAACCCGTGCAACCTCAAACCCGACTAACTACATCTCCAAAACCTATTCTAGTTGATGGAGAACTCGAGTTTGAAGTCAAAATCATCCTGGATTCCAAGATCTCCAAATCTAAACTATTTTACCTGATTGACTGGAAAGGCTACGGTCCCCAAGAAAGATCCTGGGAACCTGCAGAATATGTCCACGCGCCTCGTCTAATCAAAAGATTTCATCGAACATTTCCTAACAAGTCCAAACCCCCGGAGAAGCCCGGTTTGGGAGGGGCCTTGAGGGGGGTGCTGTCATGATCTCTGCTTTCAAAAGATCAGGACTTGCCCGACTCCCTTGGAAGCAGACCCATAACCCCGGTTCCGAGTGCCAGCCAGTCCCAATTGGGACCTTTTGGACCCTGTCCTGGCGCCAGTGGCACCAGGCTCATAAAGATGCCCAGTCCCAGCGCTGGAAGCGCCGGGCTCATAATGCTTGGGTGGACTTACCTGCAGCAGACCATGCTGCTTACTTACCTGCCAGTTGAACTCCTGATCCTCTTCTGTTTGGGACTACTTTTCCTGTTGGGTGGGGCAGGAGCCACTCCCTAGGTTCAGAACACTGGAACTCTTCTGGAAAGCAGGAACTGTTTTCTTACCTAGGCGTGGCTGTGGAAGGAGTACCTAAGCACTACAGGAGGCTATTTAAACCACACCCGATGGATGAATCTTGCTTTGCGTTATTCTGCATTCTCTGCAGCAGAACGCTCATCGTGTCTTCTGCTTCTGGTCCTGGGCCTAAGGGAACAAAGGCTTACCATCCTGGAATCCAGTCTTCAGCAGCACCTGTAAAGACAAAGAAAGAACAGGTTAGCACTACGGTCTTCAGTGGCAGCGCATCTCTTACCTGGTCCATCGGCTGTCACCAACGCCTCGCGCTGCATTCCGGCATCTGAAAGACAAAGGCTTACCTACTCTTCGCATGCTCCGGAGGTCTTCGCACTGCATTCCGGCATCTGAAAGACAAAAGCTTACCAGCTCTTTGCACGCTCCGGAGGCCTTCGGCGCTGCATCCCGCATCTGAAAGACAAAAGAAGGTGCGTTTAAAGACATTGGGCAACTTTATTACTCACGTGCCATTACTCCTTCCCACGCCGAATCCAGTGGGTATTCCAGCACCCTTCAGCTTCTCTAAAGCTCCGAACTTGTACCTGCAAGATAAAAGGGACAGTTAGTGCGCATCGTGAAGCAGGCTACAAGCGCTTACTTACGTGCTTCCAGGCGCTTCTATTCCTCACGCGGGTTCGATCCTCAACTCTCATCAGCCTGCCATCCGCCATCGCCGGAACCCTGCAAAACAAGAGATATCATTACAAAAGACTTTTAAGACATTTGAAGTGCCCAGAACTTACCGTTCGTGCAGTTAACGACGGACAGCAGTCCTCTGAGGTCAAGAGGCCTGCACCCTTATCCAGTGAAGAAACTCGTTACGGCACCCTGCCCCGAGGCAGATGGAGAGCTTGGCGTTCACTTACCTAAGACATCTTACTCTTCGAGTCAGACATACAGTGCACAGAGGTCCAGCCCAAAGAGCCAACCGTGTGTTACACATCACCTTTGAAGATTCGGCATTCACCCAGTCAAGACCGGCGCCTCTGCGGGAATCAGGTGAGCGTTACAGGCTGAGGCAGGAAACTTCACAGATAAAAGCCCTGCTTTCCAGCTGGAAATCGCACCTACCAGTGAACAACCCTGCAATACAATCTCCTAAAGTGCAAGCAATTTGAATTTCCTTTCATTCTGTCCTCTGGCAGTTGTGAGAAATAACCAAAACCCCATTCTTTCATTTTGCTACAAAAACGGATTTTCACTTTCTTTGCTAGCTTCCCATCTTGCAGTGGAGGGCTTTACCTCAAATCGAATTTGCTCTCTCTATTCCTACTCCTTGGCACTGGCTTCCATTTGTTAAGGATTCTAATTGGGTGTCACACACCAGACCAGGACTCTTGCCCTTAGCATACGAGGTAGCGCTCAATTGGAATACTTTTTCTTTATTTCCTAGAATTCCGATTGAGCTGGCACCCAACCTGCCTCAGACCCCCTTTTAAAAATACCCCGGGCACAATGGGCAATGAACGAGCCCGGATGATGGGAATACAATATTTATTAATTTTAAATTCAAAGAAAATCACACAATTTTAATATTCAGCAGAAATCACCAATGGGGTGATAAATACAATGTAAACCGATGAAATACACTTGGTTGACCTTCTACTAGAACATATCCAAAGCACAGCTGAATAGGAGCAATTTTACAGTTCGGGTAGATAGCACCCGAGTTCCCCTGCAATGCTCCCTCAAACCCCAACTAATTGAATTTTGAGTGGATAGAAAGGAGCAGCAAGGAGTCAGGGATACTAGGCATCAATAAATTAAAATCCAAGCTTCCCTCACGAAATGGGAGGCAAAATTGGGTTTGAAAACCTTTGCAATTGCATAAATGACACTCGGAATTGGTAAATAATTAATTTAAATGTGCGGCTCAATAAATTAGATAAATATGATTTCTAACAGTATCAGCGATGCAAGAACACTAACAACAAACAGGCAAGGTATCAACAAAGGGCACACAGTTCAACAATCCACTTTGAAGTGACAACACAGTGCAGCCAGAATCACATGCACAGAATTTGCATTTGAAAAATTACAAGGGTTTAAATGTCAAAAACGTTTTTTAAAATGGATGAAATAGACACAATCGGTATACGGTTTTTAGGCTGGGTGATAGATGCACATCACAGGGACAATATAAAAGGGAAAGAGTGACTCTAGCTGGAGAACTGGATGAGATGTTCAAGGTGAAAGGAAGTTCGATTTTGGGAAATGAAAGCAGTTAAAAGAGAAAATCGATTTAAAAAAGGAAACGGCAAGTTTCACTTAAACTAGATTTAGTGGCTAGATTGTTAAAGAAAGACATGGTACGCTCCAAGGTTAATTTGCAAGGTTAACCTTTTTACTCCGCGTTCAGCTCTATGTGGGAATTCATTAAATTATTCAAAATATGACTAAGGATTTATGCAAGACAGAAATGAGTGGAAGAATTGCGCTAACACTAGAAAATCAAGGAACAGAATGCGCAGAGGAGTCAGACTATCTTCAACAAGTTCTCGGTATGGATGGGATTACTTCAAAGGTGGAACAAAGACAAGGGGCCTCATTACGAGGTTGGAGGTAGCCATGGAGCTATTAGCTCCATGGCTGCCACCAAAACCCTACCGACTCCGCCCTGGTGAATGAAGCAATTACCAGTCCATTGCGAGGTCGGAGGGACCGGTAATTCCCCATTCACTAGGGCCATTCCCCATTCCCATTTAAGCCCCTATAGGGCTCAATGGGAATGGGGAAGGTGCTAATAACGGTACCGCAAATTGCGGTACCGTTATTAGCTCTAAAGTCCCTTTGCGGGTCTCGTCCTTAACGATTGCAAAAACCAGACATTACGGAGGGACCCGCAAAGGGAACTCGTAGTAGGGTGGTAAGGGATTACCAGCAACGGTACCCTTACCGGTGCCAGTAATTCCTTACCTCCCACCTCATAATGAGGCCCAAGGTATCAAGGTGGGGTATACTATGTGTTGCTATGGGATGGGGTAATACTCACAATCAGCGCTTGAGTTTGGGTTTTGGGACAGCCAACAAAGTTTCTGCATAGTGAGGCAATATCTGGTCACTGGTCACAGCGGTGGGCGCTCCTAACAGAAAACAGCTGGGCAAAGGTCTGGTTACAGCACAAAATCGGGTTTGAAAACCTTTGCAATTGCATAAATGACACTCGGAATTGGTAAATAATTAATTTAAATGTGCGGCTCAATAAATTAGGTAAATGTGATTTCTAACAGTATTAGCAATACCGGTAATTCCCCAATCACCAGGGCCATTCCCCATTCCCATTTGAGCCTCCATAGGGCTCAATGGGAATGGGGAAGGTGCTAATAATGGTACCGCAAATTGCGGTACCGTTATTAGCTCTAGAGTCCCTTTGCGGGTCCCGTCCTTAATGCCTGCAAAAAACAGGCGTTACGGAGGGACCCGCAAAGAGAACTCGTAGTAGAGCGGTAAGGGATTACAGGCACCGGTGCCCTTACCAGTGCCGGTAATTCCTTACCTCCCACCTCGTAATGAGGCCCAAGGTATCAAGGTGGGGTATACTAAGTGTTGCTATGGGATGGGGTAATGCTCACAATTAGCGCTTGAGTTTGGGTTTTGGGACAGCCAACAAAGTTTCTGTATAGCGAGGCAATATCTGGTCACTGGTCACAGCGGCAGGCACTCCTAACATAAAACAGCTGGGCAAAGGTCTGGTTACGGCACAAAATCGGGTTTGAAAACCTTTCCAATTGCATAAAGGTCTGGTTACGGCAAAGCAAAATGCAGTTAGTGGGCCAAAAAGCTGGTCTGATTACAGGATACTCTCAAAAAGGGTACAACAGCTTTTCCCCCTTCTCCCTGAGTTAGTCAGATTTTGTTATGGGGTTTAGTTCTGAAGGGTGTTTCTGCCTGTATAGGAGGGCCTGGATCAACCTTTTTCTGGCAGTGGAGTCTGGAATCTGCAGGGTGGCTATAACGCAGGTGCTGGCAAATTCAGAAGAGAGTGTCCTTTGTCTCTGTGAGCTCCTCCTTTTTATAAAGTGGATGACGTCACAGGATTATACAATGGGGCAGGATTAGGCTGGGCATGCCTCCAACAACTGGATTGGTCAGGGGTGATTGTTACTGCCTTGCTGTCAGCCGGTTGGGTTTCAGTGGCATGACATCAGATTTATGATGTGTGCTTTACAATGCATAGGATCATCCCACAGTTACTTTTTTTTTCGGAATTCAGTTATGGCACAAACATGCACCTTTTTAAAGTTGTGTCACTTTTCAAACTTACATAGGCAGATTACATATTTACACAGAGCATGGCAGTCTAACTCCCAAGTTTGTAGGAATTTGTTTCGTCCTTCTAATACATTTTTGTGATTTTCAGTTGGAAATCTCTCACTTACAATTCTATAACTTTAAACATGTGTACAAATTATCATAAGGCATGTTAGTATTGAATTTCAAAGTGGCACCATATACACTTTCCTCAGAATATTCAATGTTCTACCATTTCCGTCCCCAATATGCTAGTGAAGGCTACCACGTCTTAATTTAAAGCCACAAAAATTGCATTTAAACTGCGAAACTTTCACATTACTGCGGTGTCCAATAGTAGAAATACCAGTATTAAAGTTTATTAATTAAAATCGTCTTTTGAGCCAAATGGCCTACATTGTCTCCCAAATAAGGGCATAACTTCCAAGGCTGCTCTGGAGTTGGCTTTGAAGCCCCAGTTGAAGTTGAGTGGGGGTGTTTCTTGCAATTCACATCTAAGTGTCCTGGAATCTATTGTAGCAGGCCCAAGCCCAGACACAAAGTCTGACGAGCGTGTAATATTTTTCCTCTTGGTCCATTCAGAGTTTCTACGGAGGTGGTCCCTTTTGGGGGAAGGTAACTCCTGTTCCCAGCAAACAAACGTCCTTTGAAGCCAAGCAGGAAACCCTGTTTTGCTGGTTCACCAGTACAGTAAATGCATTTTTATTTCTCTAAGTTAAAAAGCAAGGCTGTTGGAATAAAACATTATATTAGATTTCAAACAAACCCCCCTTTACAATACTAGGCAAGGAGAGAGCCTTATTCAACAATACACTTTTAAACAGACAGTTTTCTTGTTTGCAAAAGCAACCATTGTTACACATGGTTAATTCTGCTGGGATGTCACTTTCAAATTCGGCCTTCTTACATCCATTTTCTAAATCTTTCCAAAGCCCCAGTTATGTTTCCAATGCCCAAGCATCTGTCAAAATAAAGATCCCTTGAAACTGACATATGCACAGAGAGATATGGCTACTTTTGAAGAGTTTATCTGGAATATTTTGTAGCAAAAAAAGTCAAGCATTTTTACGTACGGCTGGGAGTAAAGTTGTTTGTGATTTTACAGATTTTTCCTGACACAGCATGTCATTTGTCATTCAGTGTGGAATGCTATCTTTAGCTGTGGCACAACTTGAATATGGCTGGGGATAGCTGGGTCGCACTGGATCAGGACTGTGTATTGTTGAACAGATGAAAAAGGGCACCAGGGCGGCATCATTTTAAATGTGAAATATTTCCTTTTTCAATGGGAAATTCTGAGCTAGCAGCAAAGCAGTGCTGCTATTCAACTCTTTTCTTTGGTGCACATCAGGAAACACACTGCCAGCCTTTCTTTGTGTGTTCCCGGTTCCATCTTGCCCCATATGTGCTTGGCAAAGACAGCGCAGCCATTATTTTGGTGACTGCAAAAGGCAGTTTTTGAGGCAAGGCGATAGTGCTCAACAGTGCCAGTGCAGCCAATTTGCTGATAAGTGCTGAAGTACAGATGGGTGAAGGAGGGGGATTCTGCTGGGTGGGTAAATGAACCCCACACATTCAAAGGAATCAAGTTTAGCTGATGTTTGGGGGTGAGTGTTGCAATGGAGAGGGCTAAACCATTGGTGCTACAAATTTGTAAAAAAAATGTCTTTTTTTCCTGTTTTGCCATTAAAGAACTGTGTGAATTGTAATAGGATATCTTAACGTAATTCTTCTGTCCAGATCATTGCGTTTGTGTTGCCACAAAATTGGTGGCTTTGAAATTTTTTGATTTTCCTTTTCCATTAAATAATAAATTAAGAAATATCTTATTGATACACTCCGGACTGGTTCCTAGTCCATTGTGATAAAAAGTGTTTGTGGAGGTTGGGTGCGAGATGGGTTGGAGGCTTACTCAAAAGAATCCATAGTATATTTAAAATAAACAGCGTTTTATAGTGTGCCACATTCATTGTAGGGGAAGGAGTTCCCTAGCTGTTATGTGCCGTGTTATAAACCATGGTACTGGAAGGTTTCAAATCATTCATACGCACTGTCTCAGCTCTGGGTTTGAGATGGGTGCTTGAGGCTCAATGTTATGGAGGCTGGTACTGGAGACTTGAGATGGAATACTATTGATTTACAGATGTTGGGAGAGAGTGTTTTTAGACATAATGCGTTGTAAGAGAGTTGCGCTGTCACAGCTCTGGGTTTGAGCTGGGTGCTTGAGGCTCAATGTTCTGGTGGCTGGTATTGAAGACTTAAGATGTTATACTAGTGAATTACAGATGTTGGGAGAGAGTGTGTAAGACGTAATGTGTTGTAAGTGAGTTAAAATGTATTGAATGCAGATATATGTTTGTGGAGGGTATTTGAAACTAACACTGTTGCAGTGTTGAAGGAGGAGGGTACTGGAGACTTAAGTTGCTAGTTTGCTTGAGATTGATTGTATTGGAGAATGCTGGAGACTTAAGTTGCTGGAGGTTGGCACTGTGTAAACATGAAGGTGTTAGAGCAAGGCATTGGAGGTGGAGGCGGTGCTAGGGTGGAAGAGGGTGCTAGACATTTAAGGCTGTTGATGGAATGCCCTTGGCGACTCACAGTGGATGGTGGGTAGCCCATGGTGAAAATCCCTACACGCATAGTAGACATGTAACAGTATGGAGTGGTACAGCCTCTGACTGTATTCTTGTTGGACTTGTGTTGGTCAGTTGCTGTTTCCAGTCTGTGGCCAGACACTTGGCAGGCACTGGATGTCTGTGCTTTGGGGTATAGGCCGATTGGAGTTGCTCTGTCTGTTTACAGTTAAGCCAGAGTGATGTACAATAGCCCAGGTTGCTGTGTTGGACATCTGCTTACATTCACAATCATTTGGTAATATGGGCCTATACACACTTATGTTAATGCTACATATGGTGATCCATTCTTGTATGATATTGTAACTATATTTTTCTTAATGTATTGAGGAAAAATGCTATGTCATGCCACTTCTTGTTTTTTCAAAGGGTGAAAGGTTGTGTGCCATGACTTAACGTGATGTCACATGGGGGTGGGATCAAATGACATCACATCCTGTGATGTCATCAGAGGTCAAGGTTTGTGCGATATCACTTCCGCTACCTCTGGCATTTTGGTGAAATGACATCCCTAACTCCCCTTTTCTTTACACAGATAGGTATATAAAGCTGTTACATTCATTTCCATGGGCAACATGCAAATCCAAGTATTAGATGAGCTTATAGAATGCCAACATATTCCTAATTTTTGAGAAATTTATTGTCACAAAATTTTGTACCACTATATATGGTAAGTTTGAGTATGGTATATAAAGGTTGGGCGGTGGTGAAAGAGGTGTGTGGGGGAACTCCCCCCCATCTTTGCAGTACAAAAGGTGGAAATGTCAACAACAAAAATTCTGCAAAGTGTAATTTGGCAAAAAACTGAGGAAACCTAACAGTTACATGCAAAGAACAGCTGCAGTAGCAGGTGAAAAATGCAAGACAGATATATTCCTACTGAGCCCCTCCCATGGCCCCCACCACATCTAGAGACTACAGCAAATACAGACATGTGAATGTTATTCAACTATATCTTACAATAAGCAGGCTGCTCAACATTGCCCTCTCACATTCCTCCACCTTCCAAATGTATGTGTGACTTAGACTGCTTTCGCAGACTCTCTCACATACAAAATGGATGTATTGATGTATTGATGTTATGTCTAATATACTCGGGACAGCTTTGCCATGCTCAACTTCTTATGTAATTCACCTGTGCCTTAGAAGGCTTTCAAGTTTGTCTCTGCTTACAACATTTACTTGTTTCTAATATTGGGTTGAGAAACTCTTCTTACTACAAAATCCATGTTTGACTAGGACTGCTTTGTTGTACTCCCCCACCAACAAAATGTACCTGAGTATGAATTTTGGTAGGGATGGGCCAGCCTCAACGTGCTGAACTCAAATGCCGTAGATGTTGCACTTGCATTTCTAGCTCTGAAACAGGGATAGAAATACTTTTAATTTTCCTTTTTTAACATTCTACCATGATTGTCCTCTAAGGGCTCATCACTGTGAAATATGCTAGTAGTCCTGTTCTGAGAGCCTGCCATACATTGGTGTCATTAGTGCGCTCCTAACACGAATGCATACTCTGCTCATTTTTCATTTGCATTAATTGTTACATCCCTATTTTATCATGTTTTGTCACCAGTAATACTGAATTTTAGGATACTGGTCTATTGTCCTAGAATTCAGTATTACCATAAAGCTCTGGGTATTTGATAGGTTGAATCGGGTCGAATACAGCTCTTTGTGTTGCTACAATTCGTGTTTGAATCTTTCAAGCCAAGTTGAACCCCCATTTTTCAAGCTGTTTTGTCCATCACCAATTTTGCGTACTCACCTGCCTGAAAAAAATAATGTATGTCTAAGACTGCTTCGGCATGCTCCTCCAGCTAGAAAATGCAAATGGTCATAAGAGTGCTTTGGCATACGTCCCTGCCTACAAACGTCACACCTGCATAAGACTGCTTCGGTGTGCTCCGCTGCCTACACAATTCCTGTGTGCCTACTCCCACACCAAAATGCACGGGGGGTTCTCACTGCTTTGGCCTTCGTGTGGTGTGATGTGCTCTGCCTTTACCCGCAAATTGTGTGCCCCCCAAACCCACTCCAAAATTCTCCACAAAATTCCTAACTCTATCAAAGCCCCTCTAGTAGTACTCTAAACTACACTATAATTAGTCTTAACTAACCACAAGATCACAGATTTGCTCCTGTAAATATCCAGAGCTCTGCAGTACTGCTCATGCCTTTGTACACACCAACCAATGAGTGCCCATTGTTTCTACTGGCCTGCCTTTACATGCATAGGAAGACAAGCTCCGTTGAAGAATCACATTGCCCAAGCCCGGAGAAAAGCTTGCACAATCGACCTCATCGTACCCATTGAAATCTGAGTGGTTAACGTTTTGCCAGAGCCATCTCGCTCACCCCAACTTTGTATATGGCATGAGCTGCAAACACTATGTATTGGAATACAGACACATTCTACCAGCATATGATCTGTTATTTTCAAATGCTTGCATTAGCAAAAACGAAATATATAAATAAATAAATGAATAAATAAATAAATAAATGCTATTTCTACGGGAGTTGGGTTAAAGCTAGGCATAAGGCGAAAAGATTATACTATTTCCGGTCGTTAGATAAGCAGATTGCCTAAAACAAAACAGCAGGGCATGGCAGATGGGAGTGGGGCTTCCCCTGCTTTGATGTTTTAGATGTGAGATACTCAAGCATCCTGTTGTTTAGTCACGTTCTTATTTGTTCTTGTGCATGACGTGTTGAAAGCGAGTGGTTTTCTGAAGGGAGACTGTTTACCATTTGCGCATTGGGGTTTCAGCCTATGTCTTCTGTTGTGTCCACTCTGGTGTAATTGAGAAGCAGTGAGGTCCATCACCAACAATCAATTTTAAACTCTGCACCTTCCATTTCAATGGATAATACTAACAGGGATACATTAAGAAATCCCCTTCAAATACCTATTTTGTCACACGGTAGCATTATGAATCTATTATGTTTTAACAGGCGTAAAAGACGCTTATCAATTACAACAAGCATCAATGGCATACTGGCGTAAATACCACAAAGACGTTAATGCGTACGGTTGACCAGGGCAACCTTTGCAGGCCTGAGACTCGTGTTTACGCGCAGCCATCTAATTCTTGTGAACTTGGGCTGGCCAGAAGAACGGCCCTTGGAATGCCATAGATGCGCCACGCGTGCTAATCATAAGCTAGGACCTTAGAGTCGCTGCTAGGCTTTGAACTTGAGGCTGCCAGCTCTGTCAGATGAAGACAGGGTGTTGTGCAGTGCACGGAAAGCGCGTGGGCAGTGCACTTCCTTACCTTTATCTTCCCGTGTAAGCCGTGTTCCCCAGCATGTGGGAGCCAGAGATAGAGATGGCATTGTGCGTTGCCTTTGAAACTGACATGGCCATTAAATTAGAAATGCCTTAGATCACATTTGTTTTTCAATTTCGTTAAACGGAAACTGCTTTGGGAAAGTGTCAACTAGGTTGCTTAACTTGTGTAAGGCTGTGTTTAAATCCCCTTTTATTTCCGTGTATAACACTTCATAGCAGGTCTCTGGCAATGGGGAAAAATGAACCAATTATGGTCCAAATAGTCCACCACACCGGGCCTCTTCATGAATTGTGCAGTAACGGTAGTTTGGCATACCGCCTGTTTTACTTCTGTACAGTTTTATGGGACTGGCAAACCATATGTGTTAATCACGCTTGTTTTAAGTGAGTTCAGACCTCATCATTAAATTGCACATTGAATGACACGTGTGCACGTTTACCTGGTAATGCAATAGAAATACCAATCAAGGAAATCTATCAAACATATATTTAAATTGTTTGAGTGATTCACATGTGGGAATGTAAAGCAGCTAGTCCTTCAACTTAGTTTTCCAGAATGCTGTTTGTAGTTCTGACATGTCCATTGAGGGGGGTACTGCTTAATTGCAATGAATAAGAATTACAAAGATTTAGATATGCAGTGATGTTCTGAATTAATTTGTTTTTCTAAAATATGAAAATATTTTCCCAAGCTCTCATATATTGCCCAACGCATGGTGGATGTGTGTTCAGGATAAATCAAATGCACATATGGTGAGGTGGGTATTATATTCCTGTAAAAGTAGCATGGAAAATGCAGGTGACTGTTGTATTGATCTCCATTGGAGTTTCCTTGATGCATAATTTGCTTATGTTTAAATTCATTTACTTATGTCCGGAAGCACCTCAAAACCTTCCTCTTTGCCTCCGCCTTCTCTCCCCCTCTCCCCTGCTAAACTTACTGAAACAGCACTGAATCTGCAACTGGGCCACTTACCGCTCTCGTTCCTTGGCCCAGCCACTCTCCCCTGCACTGCCTCCCTGGCAACCCCCTGCACCGCGGGACGGTGTCTGTATCTCTACAGCCCCCCTTCATAGCACTTTTCTGCACTTATCTCGCACCGCGGGACTGTGTCTGCATCCCTACAGCCCCCCGTCCCAGCACTTTTCTGCACTTATTTCGCACTTGCCACTAGCTGGCCCTTGTTATTTATCCTTATGCTCTTTACCGTGTACTGCACTCTCCCCTTTCCGCCTCCCCTTTGCACTTTTCCCCTCCCCTCTACCCTTGCACTTGCGCGATCTGAATGACACCTGGCCTAGTTTGATTGTTGTCTGTCTCCCCTTGTTCCCCCCCGCCTCGTCGCGCCTTGAAACACTTGTGTATAGGCGCGTTACAAATGCCATATCATATCATATCATATGTTTGTAAATAAAAGGACCTTCTGTGGAACCCTGCATGTTTCTTGCCCTAAAAGGGGAGGGGGACTGTAGGGAATCAATATTGCTAAATTGGGTAGGGGGTCCCAGGATCATAAAATAACTTTATTCAATAAATAAAAAATGTGCGTGCCTGGTTTGGGGGTGGGTAGAAAATTACTCCAAGTTACATGTCCTCTGATTAAAAGATCCTACAATATGTAACTGTGAGCGGTTCTTCCCGGACCCTTGGCTTCCCCTTCGCGTCATTGTTTGGGGTTTCCTTCTCCCTTTGCTGCGAGTGCATAGGCAGTTTGAAGGCTCTCTAACTGCTGCACGATTGTGCAATACTGATTGCAGAAAATGCTAGCAAGGAAACAGACACTGCATCCACTGCTCCTGGGCCAACTTCTCTGCTGCGCCTATCTTTACTGGGCTTGAGTACATGGGGGTTATGGAGTATCCGCTATCCCTCACCCACCCAACCATGTTATGTTATGTTAATGAAATTTGTACAGCGTACGGTCACCCGGGGGTATCTAGAGGGAGGTGGTAGCCTTCATCCAAGAGCCATAGTAGACTAGAACAGAATTGTTTTTAGCACTTTCCTGGATGGAAAGTGAGTAGACAGGTTTTTTTACGGTCAATTGCAGGTCATTCCAGATTTGCGTGATGAACCATGTATCACAATTGATTTGCATTGAGAGAAAATCGTGCCTGGTAGCTGTCCTTTTCTGGCAGTGGTTCCTAAACCACAGCTGGAACCCTCCAGGGTGGTCCACCCTGGAACATTCTTGGGCTGGTTCTTTTCCTCCTGAACGTATGGGAGAGAAAAATACTATAGTCATGTCTATTGACTTTGTCCCATTATACTTGATGGGGGAACTGTCTAAACTGTTACAATTCCTTCAAGTCCACAATACACTCCTAGAAAATGGAGACACGCACAGTAGCCACTGTTAGGTATTGTTAGAGGCTCATTTCTGTAACCAGAAATGGAGTTCAGTCATACACGTTTGTAAAATCCCTACTAATTTACAGGAGAAGGCTAAATTCCATTACCTGTATACAACTGCAGGGGAGCGCAGAGATAACCAGAACAGTGTCTTAGTCCAGCAAAGTACCTGTTTTAGTCACTTTAAAAGGAGTTTTAAAAGTTCAGACAGTGAGCTATAACTGTGATTTGTGCAAGGAATTACACATGGTAAGGCAGCAGATTTGGTAGGTCTCGATTGACATGCATGCATGTGGAAGTGTGGTATCATCTACATACACAGCAGCCAGGTCTGGCGTTGTTGAAATCCACACATGAAATAAAAGTACATTGCTTTGTGCTAGTGTTCTGGAGTCAAGTTTTGACATTGGGAATCTTGGCCACAAATGGTTGAAAAGTAGGTCGGCATCACGGTGCGTCTACCCGTAGAGCCTCCACTGCATGTGCCTCTAATGGAAAATGTCACACTCACATGGGTCTCTGCGGTAGCGATGAAGCCTTCTAGACCCTTCCCTGCTTTCTCGGGACTTCTAGCGTTGGACCGCAGACCACCTGTCAATAGAGAGGTAAGATGCTTAGCCTGCCAAGATTTGGACCCTGAGCCCTCCTTCTCCCTCCCCCTGTAGTGTACTGTGGTGGTAGGAGTTTGGCTCACCTTAGGGATTAATTAGACAAACTCTCCATCGAGGGCGGGAGTGAGCTGGATCGCGGTGAGCGTGTTGCTTGAAGCTACAGATGCAACACGAAGCACGGGTCTGCCTTTGGGCGTGGCTTATATAGCCAACCACGCCAAGAGGCAGAGCTTGCTGCAAGATTCACTGAAATGCTGCCAGGGGCATATTGGATGTACAGGAAGTGTGGCTGAACCAATAAGACTCCTCTAAAGGGCCCAAGCCAGTTGTAAAGTGTACCGAATTGTGAGAGTGGAATGGGAGTGATGGATGCCTGAAAGGCATGTCTAGTTTGCCAGGCCCTAACCCATCTTGCCCCTGCCTGCTCCCCAGTATATATGACAGAGAATCTGTTCTTGAGCTATGGGTGTCATGCAACCTAGATTGTCTGGCATTGATTGCAGTTCTGTTAGTTGGAAACATGATGTGGTCATGTTACGATCACATCTTGCGGGCTGTGACCTTGGAGATGATTCATGAAATGTGTTCTGTCATGTGCCAACAATGCTTTTGAATATCTTATTTGCACAGAAGCACCGGGATTAGTTTCAGAAGGGGAGGACCGATAGGTAAGATTTCTCTTTTGGAAACCTTCCCTCCCCAATTTTGTTTGCTCTGTTATGAACCTGTTCTGACATTTTGGGAGAAGTAAAGCCTTCAGCTTCACTCACCCTGCCTTCTGCTAATTTGTTATGGGGAAAATGATCAGTCCCTCAGACTATCAATACTGGGATACTACGTTTCCCCTTTATCTTTTCATTTTGTATAACTGGTTAACCTGGCACACAACATCTTACAATGTAGTGCAATGGGAATACTTTTGTATCACCCTAACTTTTTCACTTGGGATATTTGCTAACTTTTATATGTACCTAAAGACAATCTGGTGGCATCAGATATATTGTAACCCTATTAGTGTTTATTCTTGTGTGCTCATTCGAGTTACACATGTGGCATTTAGCTACTAAATGAGGCTAGTTCCCTAAAATGAATGTGTCACAAGATTTTCACTTGTTCATTGACCATAATGTACTTTGGCCTTCTTCCTGCTTTGCCAGATCAGGAAATCCCCTATGAAGTTGTGCACTTGCCCGGGAAAGCTGCTTCTTCTGTGTGTGTGTGTGTGTGTGTGTGTGTGTGTGTGTGTGTGTGTGTGTGTGAGGGCTAGGAATTGGCTGGGTCTGTCTAGTCCCATTCAACATCTGTGGTGCCAGACAGTCTAGGTGTGGGACATAAGTGAAAGCAATACTTGTCCAACTACTTCTGTTTAAATGGTGCAGATGCTTACTATTGGTCGACTTGGGCATGCTTCCAGGCTGGAATTTGAAAAAGAATAGGACTCTTCAGCCATTTCTTCAGACCTGTGTTGAAGCTAAGAATCCCTTGTAGACAGGCAGCCAACTGAAGATCCAAAGAATTCTCCTGAAAAGGCCTGCCATCCCTTCCTGCGGTTGGCCAAGTGAATCTCTATTTGAATGCCGTTTCTCTGAAGACCCTAGGTGGTGCTTCAGCCCTTGGACTAGTGGGACCTAGTAGTCTTGATGCCTTCTTGATGACACAGTAATCGTGAGCCTTCGGAAACGACTCTTGACCAACCAGTGGACTTGCCAGATCTCTCCTGGGCTATCTCACCAGAGGTGATGCCCTTCTGCATTTGCATTAGAAACTTTGCCAGCGTGTGGTACAAGCCACCTTACCTGTGAATTTCAGCATCCCACCCACAAAGGATCCTGTTCTAGAGAAGCATTTTCAACCGTGACTGGAAGGATTCCTGCCTTCGTCTGTTTGCAGTGGCCATCACCGGATCTTGCCTTCCTCCATCTTGTGATGTGTCTTGAAGAGGGCTGCATTGGTGAATCTTCCACTTCTCCTTTGCCAGGGGTTGAATCTTGCATCAGGACCTGACTGGACGAATCCTTACATCTGCTGCTCCTGGACACCACTCATTGGAGCAAACAGTGGGAAATTCAATCTCCAACGACCCCCAGTCGACCTGTCAAGTCATTTGGGGAAATTCAAGTAAGGGGGGGTCGGTAAACCCAAAGCATGTTTCACCCCCTCTCCTCCATAGGATACTATTGGGAACCAGTCCCTTTGGATCCTAATATTCCATTCCACTGGTTTTTGGTAATTGAACCTGGGTAGTATTCCTGTAAAATAAGAACACAATTTACTTACATAGTAACCTTGGTGAATATCTTCTTTTGCACAATCACCAGCACAAGTAAAATATAATTTAGCTATAGAGACTACATTTTGGGGGGAAACATTGTGGTTCCTGTGACTTTTTTGGCGCAAGGCCCCATCCTGGTTATGGATTGGACTGCTGAATTTAGGGAAATTCATTTGTGATTTGCTTCCATCTTTACTGCATTAATGTACTTACCTCATACATTGATTAAGTCATTTGACTGCATATTAAGTACCTGTGGTAAACGTATATATGTTTTTTTTTATTGATTATTGTGTGATAATATCACATGCTAGTTTAATTAGTTAGTGCATGTAAAAGCCTAGTATATATATTTGCATTTGTATACATTCCTGTCCAAATGGAATTATTGTGTGCTTCCCTCATTGTGGACCCCTGATCCCACTCACACTCTCCTTAGAATAGCCTTGACTGTTCTCCATATTTACCTTGATTGGGTTTTGGCAAACATCTCAGATTTCCCTGCTCCCTAAAACTAGGGTGACATCCTAATATCTGTCCACCAGGCCATATTCTAGAAATCAATCTTAATAGAGGCCTATGCAATGATTTCCCTGATTGGTTCCTCTATTTCTTTCAGCTGGCAGGTGAAAGTGAGCGTCCCCCAACAAGGCATTTAGAACTTCCCGGTGAGAGTCTATAATGGACACACCCAACTGGGAATGAGACCAGGACCAAGTGCGGGTGAAGTAAAAAGGTAGAAGTTTATCTAAACCAATATAGGGCAAGCAGAGAATGCTGCAAACTCTGAGAGCGCTCTGCTGGACAATAGAAAGACATTCATATTTATTACAAAATAACATCATCAGTGAGGTAAGCTATAGGGGGCACATAGTCGTGGGGATTGGGTGGTGAAGGCTGGATACTATGTGGTATATACTAGCGGTGCTCCATGATTGGCGGAGATCCACGTGGTGCCAGTGCCGGGTGCTCGGGTCAGCTGGGCTCGTCTGGGTGGAGCGCTGGGTCCGAGCAAGTTCGAGCTCTTACAATTTATGCTACATAACAGTTGCCCTTGTGGCCACACATACTTTGACCATCATCTATCTAAGTTAACACATGAGAGACATACTTTTAAACGTTTGACAGGAATAATAAAAGTGAGAACACATGGGTCCAGGAGGCAAAATTACTCATAAGATTATGGTGTCACATTCACCAATCATTCTGTTAGATCTCCCAAGGCAATTATTTATTGTTTGTTTGTGTGAGAAGAATATATTACCACACAGAGGGTCAGGGGTGAACTGGGGTGGTACACTTCAGGAAGGGCATGCACTCTTACTTCAAAAAGCATTCTGATTAAGATGCGGGGCTTATTGCCCATATTTCATTAACCAGAGTCTGGGGTGCCAGGCAGAGTCATGGCAGCATCGTTAGTTACGGGAGTTGAGGAGAGGGTGCATGCTTGATGCAGGCTCAGCGAGAGGGGTGAGAGGTTATACTTGGAGCATCAACTCATTCACAGGGCTGAAGCTTGGAATCCTAGCACAGCCAGAGGGGGAGGTTAGGTGGGGATCTGTGCACACAGTGGTACCTGGGAGGGGTGGGGGTAGAGATGGCCCGTAGCATGCTGGGCTGTGCATTCACTACGTTGTGAGAGACACACATAGAGCTTACATTCAAATGAGGTAGAAATAAGTTAGTGTGTGCATTGGTACAGTGAAGAATCTGCAACATTTTGTATAATGTGGTGTGCATAACTCAATGCTCAGAGGGTAAACAAATGCTACAAAGGACACTCTATTATACAATCGGCACCCATTTCATTAAAGCCATATATTTGCAATACTTAATTGCATACATTTGAAATCGTACAATTTTAGGACATCATTGTGTATATATGGATATCATACATTACTTAGGGCCTCATTACGACCCAGGCGCTAATGGGTTAACGGCGCCGTAAAAGGCTGCGGCACCGTTAACCTATTAGCGCCTAATTACAAGGTCCCTTTGCGGGTCCCGACCTTAACGGCTGGTTTTACCAGCCATTAAAGTAGGGACCCGCAAAGGGACCTTGGTGCTAAGTACGTTGCCGCAATTTGCGGCACCGTACTTAGCGACTTCCCCATTCCCATTGAGCCCTATGGGGCAAAAATGGGAATGGGGAAGGGCCCATGGTGAATGGGGAATTACCACCCCGCCAACCTTGCAATGGGGCGGTAATTCCGCCATTCACCATGGCGGACCCCGGCATGGACCATGGTGCTAATTTAGCGCCGGGGTCGTAATGAGGCCCTTAGTGTATTGTGCAGCAACAGTAATCCTTGATTAGTAATTAAAGGCCTAATCACACACTTTGTGGTTTCGTGTGCGATCTGGGATGGGTGAGGGCCATTTTATTTCAATCAATCTCATGGACTCGAAGCAAATGTATTGTCCCTTCAAATGGCTTAGCTGCATGGGTGAAACAGGGTGGCACACGGGCTTAGCATACATGTCTGGCACGTCAAACGGGGAACAGGGTTGGGGCTTATCCACAGCATATGTCATGAATGTGGGGGGCTGCGAGAGTACAGGATACGTTTTATGGAGGCAGCTTGTTTTTCTCAGACCCCAGCTTCAGCCCGTTCAGTTGCAGGTCAACGATGGACTGCGGAAGGTGAAATATACAGTGTTTGTAATGTAGATTTTTCGCACCTAGTCTCCCGTCAGAACAGGCCTGCAGCAAAGCTGCCAAGGGGAGGAGGGTGAGGGAAGCGCCGGGCTCGCTGTGCGTGGTCAGGAGGGGAGAGCTGCAGCCCTGCAGACTGCTTTTGCCAATGAGGCCTAAATTATCATGTTTAAAATGGAGTCTGAGTGTATCCCAAAATGGAGTCTGGTACCATCCTAACAGATGAGCATTGCAGCCACATGTGTCGGTCCGCAGTCATCCTGCATCCCTGGCCATAGGCACACGGGTGGCTGCTGGACGAGTCAACGTCTGAATGCTTGGGAGAAATGGAGGGGAGGGGGACCATAAAAGACCTTTCCTCCGATACACATTTCATAGTAGGTGGTAGGTGGAAAGGATTTATTTATCAGGTCTAGGTGTGATAAACATTGCCTTTATAATATTTATATATACACCCTTGCACACGTTCCTGTTTCTCCTGGGCAGACTGGTAGTCTACCTAATGGAGGCCAATTGACAAACAATTGTGTAGCTGGTTGGGAGTGCTGGTCAGATTGATTGGCTACCACCTTGGGGAACGGTTGAGCATGTTTTTGGGGCTACCAAAGGGGCCTCTGTAATATGCAGAGACAGTTGCCTGCTGCTCCATATTTGGATATGCATTTGACAACATTTTGTCAGTTTTTGCTTTCCCAACCTCCTAATTGGTTCATGTTAAAACAGAAAAGTAGTCTTTATCCAGGGATATCGGGGTGTTGTTGCTGATAGCGCCTGTTATGTGGTTCACCAATCCGTCTGCATCTGCTCAAAGCAGATGCTATTTTAGATGTTGCTTCAGATGTTGAAATGGGTGTACAGGCCCATCATTCAAGTGGCATCATTGACATATTTGCATTTTTGCATGTAGAATTTGTGCAAAACAAGGCCTGTTTTTAATTAGTCGGATCGGATTGATGCAATTCCACTGTGTGTCAAAGGCTGGAGATTTCTCCCATCAAGAACATGCACAAGATCTGTCCATATGTTTCCTTGCAATCCATTACCCAGCAGAGAAGTGGAAAAAGTCTAACATGGTGTGAACCCTCCAGGGCACAACAAAATGCCACTGAAAGATGAAGCACAGGGCAAACGTAATGACTCTCCCTGCCCTTGTGGGTGGGTAGTACTCAGTATATTAAAAAATTACTGGTAAGTAATCTACCCATTAACCCTTTCTCGCATTGCCTGTTCATATTGCCAGTGGCAAGTCTGTTTCCATTGCATTGCTGGTATTATGAACCCAAACACATCTCTGGCTCTGCCTTAGGCTGTTTCTCTCTTTCTCTCCTGCTGGACCTGGCGAAGGTCAGCTCCACCTCTACTACTATCACCTCTACTCATATTACTACTACTACTACTATTACTACTGCTGCTACTACTACTACTAGACTGCAACTTCTTCTACTCTATTATTATTTTCATCATTATCATTAATATTACCACTGCTTCTACTACTACTACCATTATAACCACTATTATTACTACCGCTAATGCTACTATTACTACTCCTATTACTAACACCACTATCATTTTTTAATTATTTGTATTATTATGACCCTCCTCTAGCACTGATAGTACTATTACTACTATTGCCACCACTACTTCTACAAATGGCTACTACTTATAGTAATAGTGCTTTTACTACTTCTACTGTTGCTATTACTGCTAATGATATTACTACTACCACTATAATCTGTATTATTATTATTAACTACTTCTATTACTATTACTAACATAACATAACCACTCCTTCCACTGCCACCAATACTGCTAATGCTAGTACTAATATATTATTATTATTATTATTATTATTATTATTATTATTATTATTATTACTAATAGTACGTGTACTACTATTAAAAACACAACTTCTACTCCTACCTCTGCTGGAGCTGCTACTACTACTACTAAAATGACCTAATACTGCTTCTTCCTCTACTATAACTACTACTGCTTGTATTCCTACTAATATAGCTAGTAGCTTCTGTGTGCAACTTGAAACACACTGATGCTGCCTGCTTAATATCCTCAACATGCCAGTTTGTGTCTGTGTAGGAGTTAGGGAACGTGCTGGGGGTGGTTGCACTTTTTTCAGATCCTGAGATGCCCCTCCAGCCAGTGCCCACACATTAATAAATGCATGTTCATCTGTATTCCCTCAGAAGTCGTTCTCCCCCTCTGGCACCAAAACCTGCTTCCATGTGTGTGTTTTTCAACGTTTCTTTAGTTGTAAATGGCAGTGCATGAAGATGGTTATCCTTATGCTACCGTGTGCAACCAATAATCACAAATACTTCTTCTGCATACGTTTTGTGCAGCCAAGACACATGAACATGCAACATATAGTTGCACAGTTTTGACATGCGTCCCCTAAGCGATTCCTCGCTCTTAACCTAAGTGTTAGGGCCCCAGCTTTCACCTTACGAGCTTAAAGAAACAACTCTCCCAACAATGTATTTCTCAAGGAATTCAGTGAAACTCAGGCAAACCAGGAAAAGGGGCCTGTTTTCTCACGTTCTAATTGCATCCTGTTGACATCATTAACAACGTTCATTCCCAAATGTCCTCCGTTTGCTGCTCCTCCCACCATTGCAGAATTGGACACAATGGAGTGTGCTGGGACAGTTCCCCTGAGGAAGCAACACCAGCAGCAATGAGACTTCCTGTGTATTAAAACTGAAATGACTACAAACATGGGAAGGGCGACAGTCCCCAAGGATGATGTCATTACTTTTTAAAAGGCTACTTCACTAAAATGCTCCCTAAAGAACATGCATACATATGGGGGACTGAATGGTGTCTGATACATTATTAACAAGCATTAGTAAAGGCAATAGTTAGGGATTTTGTTTAGGCATGATATAGGCATTTGCCAGGTACTGCGATAATAATACGACCTAGTCATAAGGCTGCAACTGCTGGAAATCCCGTGAGTACGCCATCACATGGTAGCAGGACCCGACTAGGAGCTATAAAAAAGCCCAACCCTCTGTATTTGCTAATGCTTCTTGTTAACAGGTCTTCTGATGCTTGTTTTAATAAGACCTCACATGCATGGAGGCACATACTGCTTATAAATCAGTTAGCCAAAGGCACACCTGGTTAAAACCTTTTTATTACAGTAGGCACACATTTATCGGTGCAATCAAACCATTAAATAACAGAAGACTACCTTGAAATGCCACTCACGATCAATGTTGTGGAAAGTTTGGAAAAAATAAATAAACAACCCCTGCAATATGAGAGAAGAATAGGCCATTTAAGCTAAATAGCCACACTTTCAGAGACACATCCAGCACTTACCACTGATTCACCTCCAGATTGGAGCCACACAGTAATGTACTAACAGTATGCTTGTTTTGTTTCATATAAGTAAATTGTGATTGCCTTATGCCACTGCACTATATTTTACATTCCTGTGTCAACCAAGGACTTACAGCTCTCAAGGATACAACAACCATCACATAGCACTTGCAGGCCCTTCCCAAACAAAATATGATATAACTTTGTAGACCAAGCCCAAGGACCGTACCAAGAGTTATGGGCCCTGATGGCCTGAGTGCAGCAGTAGTGTTTAACAAGGCATTCATGGACCATAACTCATGGAACGACCCAATGGCGTGGTACAAACCTAATATGTCCCTTAAAAGAAAGAAAAAAGAAAAAAAGGAAATCTGCTGTAATTGCTGGGCTAATACCCAGCAACCATGACCACACTTGATAAAGAGGAACGGTTAATATGTAGCTGGGCTGCATCTGACAGGAATGGCCTACCAAGTCTTCAGGTAGCAAGGGATGCAGCACGACATTCCTGTGATAAGAGGGAGCACCTCGCTGAGAGCTCTGCAGCACCTCAAGGGCTCACAGCACAGCACTCTCTCTCATCACGGGAGTGCCGCACTGAGAGCCATGACGCTGCTCGGGTCTCATCAGAGCCCTGCCCTGCTGCCAGCATCCTGACAATGGTGATTGACACGACTTCCACTATTTGGTCAATTTCCGGCCACATGAAATGTTTGGGCCTTACGGCTCTTATGGCCCGGATATTGGGCAATCGGGGATGCCACGTCACTCCCCCAGGACATGATGCTTCATAGATCTAGCGCAAGCAGATCCCAGTAGGATGAGTTTTGGGTGCGGAGGGTCAGGAAAGGGATGGGAATGTCCATAAACACTAGTGTGGCTGGGGCGGTCAATGGATGGGTAAATAACCAAACAGCACACCCAAGCTGTCAGTCCCTCCTCACATTGTATTCCTCTCCTATCACTTATCATGATAGGTTTAGCTTATAAGAAGCACTAAATAATGGCAAAACCAAAAATAAAATAATGTTTGTGCTCGCTTCTAATACCATTCGGCAGCGCTAGAATGGACATCCCGGAATCCCACACATGTGAAAAAGTGAACTGTAAAAACAACCCCACACTTGTGAAATAACAGACACTTCTGATGTGATCGGACGATAGCCCGATTAGAATCCTAATAAGGGACTCCCGTTGTTTCCACAAAGTAAATTATTTTGTGGTAATTTACTTTGTGGAAATAACTTTGAATTACTTTGAAAATCTGTATATATTTGTGGGTTAAAGTGTAAAAGAGGGGCTCTGGGGGGAGCGCAAAGCGTTTTCCCCCGGGTTATTTTGGACATGCACAGGCCAGCGAGCTGGCCTGCACATAGGGTGCCTCACGGGTATTTAAGGGGGGCAGGGATGGTTCTGAAGCAGGCAACGGTTAGGACGAGCGTTTGTCCTGGTCGCCTGCTCCTGAGCCTTCCCTGCGTGGGGCCGATAGTGTTCGCATTGGTAGGTGAGGAGAGTTATCAGTATTGGTAGCATAGGTGGAGGGGAGGCATAGTTGGGTGCAGGATAATTTAATTTTATTGTTGGTATAGCAGGGCGTACCATAGATAATGTACGCCCAACTTACCTTTGGGGTCAAGGTTCCCGTTCCAGGCCGGGTGTGAGGCAGTTGGTCAGCGAGGTAGCAGGGACAAGCAGTAACGTATTCTGGGCGGGTGATCCTTGGGAGTGGAGGGGGTATTTCGTAGCCAACGGCTACAGTGCCCGTTGAAGGTTCAATCAGTGTACAGGCCAGGACGGCCGCGGGGTGCATCTCTCACATGTGGGCAGCGGCGGCCACAGGCCCATGCAGGCTGGGTGTCACCCCCTTTGGGAAGACGCACCGTGAGCCAGCTTCTCGTCCTCATGGAAGATCCTTTTACGCACGCAGCTGCGGGGCAGGCTGGAGAGGGAGTTCTAACCACTTGAAGGGGCTGCACCTGTCATACTAGCAGGCAGCCAGCTGGTGCGTGGCTCTGCAGTGAGGTGGCGCCTTCCCGCCAGCAGGGGGCGAACCAATCATATCAGGGCTGAGGTTAGGAGCCTGGAGAGAGGTAGTGGGGGGCGTTGTTGAAATGTGGGGGGGCTTTAGCAGGGTCTGGGTGGGAAAAGAAACAAGGAAAAAAAGGGAAAAGAAACAGAATTAATTTCAATAAAAGACCCCAGTTTATGGTGGAAAGCAGTTTTGGTGGTGCCCCCCTTTGTAAGTTAGGGGTCATTGGTAGGTGCAACCTGCTTATAGGTGGCATTGGTATTTTAGGGAAGTGTCTACCAGTTGCTTGGGGATTTAACAGGGTGTCAGTTACTTCTGGTACCCCTCCCACGCGGCAGTTGGTTCCCCTGGGTAGGTTTTTGGTTTAGGGGCTACTTATTTAGGGGCAGGGCAGCAGGGGCTATTTCAGCACACTCATTTGGAGTATTAGTGGTCCGCCATGGTAGGTCAGGGGGCGAAGAAGAAAGGTATAGTGAACGCCAAGGCGTTGAAGGAGGCATTGGACATTATTAGCAGGGCATCTAAGGCCCAGCTTGTGGGGGCAGTAGAGGAGGTTACAGGGGAGAAACAGGGTGATGGGGGGAGGTGGCAGCGGAGAGCAGCGGCGGATGGGGCCCATGCAGCAGTGGTGGCCACCACCCCAGTGGCGGGGAGTAGGGAGTTTTGGGATAGCGGGGCCAGGAGTAGCAGGAGGGATAGGTCCGGGAAAGCATCAAAAGGGTTTGGCGAGGGAGGAGAGGGGTACAGAAGAGGTTTCGGGGACATGGAGCCAGTTGTAAAAGTGTACAATAGGAGAGTGCGGATAGGTGCAGGGCGGGCAGATGGGGAAGAGGAGGGTGCCGGGGTGCAGAGAAGGGCGGCATTGTGGGGAGATAGGGGATGAAAATACCTGCAGAAGAGTGCAGGTGGAAGGAGGAGAGAGTGGTCCCCCTCGATTAGTGAGGAAAGGGAGAGGTCCTCCCCGGCTAGGAGGATTTTGGGCAGAGGGCACAGAGCGGCCCCTGCTATTGCAGACGTGGAATATGGAGAGGGTTTAAGAACGGCCCCTCCCCAAAATTTGCGAGGACAATCTAGAGGGCACAGCGCAGCTCCTAGCGAGGAGGACCACAGGGTGGAGGAGAGGACCCCTCGGCTGAGAGAATAGGACCAGGAAGGGGTTTCTGCATCCCACCCAGAAGTCACCGACGGAGTGGCAGGGCGGATGCCCCGGGCTCACAAGAGGAGGATCTGCCCGGTCCGAGCATGTGCTCCCAACAGCAATGGTATTACATGGGTGATGATGAAGGGATGGAAAAATATGTGGGGCAGTGGGAGGATGAAAGGCACAGTGCTATAAGGGGGAGGGGGGGCAAAAAGGGGCCTAAAATGGGAAGGAGAAAGACAGGAGCAAGGGGGCTGGGGGCAAGGGGTCGGGGGATGACTGGCTGGGTGAGACTGCTGACATGTTTTGTCCCTGCAGCAGGAGCCCAGTAAGGAAGGAGATAAGGAGCATCGGAGTGGAGGCCAGGCTGCATTCGGGCGATGGCAGGGCAGAAAGAGGTCAGCGGGAAGGGGACTGGTCAGTGGCATGGCAGAGGGGGGACACAGGATGGGGCCAAGAAGGGAAGGGGACGGGTTGCAAGGGGTGAGGAGAGAGATTGGTGTACAGGCAGTTGAAGCCTTGGTGGGGGAGAAGGAGAATTGCTTGGTGGAGGTGCAGACAGACAAGGTGATTGAGCCCATGGCACTCGAGGTACAGGTTCCAAAGGAGAAAGAGGTAGAGGTGAAGGGAAAGGAGAAAAAGCTACCATACATGGGCATTACGAAACCTTTGGGAGCACATTTCATGCCAACAACAAAGGATAAGATATGGGCAGGGGAATTTGTGGATGTGTTTAAGCTGCTTTATAGGGAAATGAGAGCCAAAGAGGGTTCTAAGGAAGAGGAGAGGGAGCTGGCCTCGTGCCCAAAGGTACTGGTGACGATTGAGAATTGGACGTCGGCTTTCATTGTTTATGCAATTGTTTATTTCCAGAGAGATGTGTGGCTCTGCTAAAGTACATGGACGTGATTAGAAAGGCATTTACGACTTTTGGGGGTTTTGCGTGGGTGTGTTATGACGAGGAGTTGGTGGAGGACACTCAGACGGTTTTGGGAGATAGATATGTATCTCTGGTTGCAATGGATGGCGCCGACGATCCCAGCTCCAACGGTACACAAGGCAACCGGCTTTTCCGTGCCTTACCCTCCCTTTCTTGGTCGCCATGCCCCAGAAGGGGTTGGGGAGGAGGCAGGGGTCAGCCCTCAGCAGCATGTTGGGGTTCAATAAACAAAGATGCACAAGGATGATGTTCAAATTTAAACACGAGTGCAGCAGGCGTGCAGGTCGGCATCCGATTACACATTGTTTTCAGGTGGGGGATGGAGGGAAAGGGCGAGGAGAGGGGCAAAGAGGTGGGGGAAAGACACTATGCCAGTTAAAGTGGGGGTGTTCCTGCAGGTGGGGCTTCAGTTTATCGGAAAGGGAGGGGGGTGCAAAGCGTGGGGAGAAGTTTTGGGGGAATCCCAAGGGTGTATGAGACGGGTGAGGAGGAAGACATTTAGGGGCCGATTCATGGAACAAACGTGCACCAGAAAAAATTGTTGCAAGCAGGCGCAAGCGTGAAAAAGGAAGCGCACACACACGCGTGCGATTCATGGAAGTCCCTGCGTCTGTTTACCTCGGGATGTGCGCCAAACCCGTGCGTGGCGCACACGGGCGCACACGTCATTACAACATCCTGTTACGCTCACCTGGCTCCCACAGGGGCGTCGATCGGAACTGGACAGCTGCGGTTTCCACCCACGTGACGCTTAGTGCAGAGATGACAGACTGGACTGGCCCACCTAATTTCGTCTGCTTGATCCGTAGAAGTATTCTCCTGAGAGTGGGGAAAGGGACTTAGCCACCTGTGGATTTGAGTGATAACCCCCCCACTGTTCTCCCCTCTAATCACCCCCAATGTCTCCTTTTACATTCTCACCTTAGGTTTTTAAAAGATGAGCTCTCCATCCTGTGTAGAATGCCGGGGTGCATGGATAACCAGTTACTTCACTGGTCCGAAGGAATTGGGGAGTTCCAGAACAATATTGACTCTGAGGTTCCTGGCGAGGAGCCGTAAGTATATAGTTCGTAAGAGTTCAAAATGTCTGACTTTCACTCTTGTCCGATTCCTTGCAGCTTGACCCAAGAGAAGATTGCCTCGTGGCAGCTGGTAAAGTCCAGGTAAGAGTCTGTATCCTACGGCGCCAGGACTGTACCCAGATAGCCCCTAGCCGGGGCTGCTGGGTTTTTCCCAAGTATCTGGATGCCTGCTCCTGGGACAGATGGACCTGGTCCGGATGCCGGGGGGTAGGCATCATGACACATCCCGAACGCCGTGTGCGTCGCACACAGGGAAAGCGTACAACGCCCGCGCACACACTAAAAAGGGGGCTGGACATGGGGCATAACACGCGGAATGGGAACAACGCGTGAAAGAGAAGGCGTAAGTGGGGAAGTACTGCAGGGAAATACACAGAATGTGCACACGCACGTGAACAGCCCTTTTTCATGGATTTGAATACGGGAAACCCGCGCATGGCAAAAGACACGCATAGGCGTCAACGCGTCCGCCACACGAAGGCAGGCGGAAGCGTCCCTGCGCACAGTACAAAAGTGCGTGCAAACAACAAACACATATATACAGCTACGATGAATGCCCCATTTGTTGCAGCACTGATCGTGGGACACCGCAGGAGGAGGAGAATAGCCAGGGCCCGCATTTCTTTTCCCCGGACCAGCCTTTTTGGGATGCCTGACGACCAGGTCTATGGCAGGTATAGGTTTCCCCCTCGTATCATCCTAGACCTCGCCAGGGAGTGGGAAGATGACCTTACAACCCCCACCCTGTGCTCCCAAGCATTGAGCCCCTTGGAGAAGGTGCTCAATGTCCTGCATTTTTTGGCCACTGGGTCATTTCAGCGGACTACTGCCATAGTGGGTGGGGTCTCACAGGCCACGCAGTCATGCTGCCTACACCAGGTGTTGGCAATCATCACTGCACGCCCCTCAGTTCGAAGGCACATATACATGCCCAGAACACCTGCAGAAAGGCAGGCCGTGGTCCAAGACTTTTACAGGGTGGCACACTTCCCCAAAGTGCTCGGTGTCATAGATTGCACCCATGTGGCCCTACGTCCACCTAGGGCCACTGAGCACATCTATCGAAACCACAAGCACTGGCATTCCATCACCGTGCAGGTTGTATGCAATGATAAAGGAATCATCACCTCTGTCTATACAAACTACCCTGGCTCCACCCATGACAGTTTCATATACAGAATGTCCGCCCTGAGCCGGGCCCTGGAAGCTGGGCAGCATGGCGACACATGGCTACTAGGTGAGTACAAATGCCTGTGCACATGCATGCAAGTCACACACAGACAAATACCCAAACCCTAATAATCTTAACTATTAACACCTCCCCAAGGGACAGTGCCTACCCTCTGAGCAACCACATGATGACGCCAATCCGGAACCCCACCACACCACCTCAGGTAAAATACAACGATGCCCATATTGCAACAAGGGGCATAGTGGAGCGCACATTCGGAGTGCTCAAGTCACGCTTCCGCTCCATTGACCGCTCTGGTGTGTACCTACTATATGCACCCCCAGTAGTGTGCAGGATCATTGTGGCAGCATGTGTCCTGCACAATGTTGCAACACGGCGGGAGGTACCGGTGGACATGGTGGTGCCCCCACAACCACAGGCACAGACGCTACCCATGGGAGGGGACAGGGCATGTGGCGAGGTAGCCCTGACCCAGCTTGTGGCCACATTCTTCACCTTAACTCTCACCCCTGCAGAGTGCACACAGTCCTGGCACATACCATGTGACAATCAATGATGACAAAGAGACAGTCAACTGTCACAACCTTACCACCCTGAGAATGTTGCCATGGAAGTGCTACATTGTGTGCATCCCTAGCTACTTAAACATAACCGATCCTGTGTGACCAAAAGGAACACATGCAAGGTGTGTATCACACACCCCTACAGAACAGTCCATCACAATCCCTGGTATGTCACCCAAGCCCTCCCAAACTAAATCACCCTTGTCTGCTACACCATGACATTGCATGCAATAGCAAAAGGCCAAACCATGACCAATAGTATACAAAGTGACATGTCATACATGAAAAATGGCATGAGAAAATGATGTCGGACATGGAATCAGATGAAATGACTGACCAACAACCTCCCACGCATACAAAGTCAGACACAAATGCTTTCCAACAGTCGTAGCATGAACACAACACTGAATGCCCGTTCACATGCACATTGGGCATGGCAAAATCCCGGCTCCCGAACCTGTGTGCTGTGTGTCTCCTGCAACACACTGCTCAGCACACAGCACTTTGATCAGCCATAGTGTTGCAGATACACCTTGAGCATCACATGAAAAAGACTAATGAAATATACCACCAAATGACGCATGTACAGGGTACCCAAGTGGTAATAGATCATGTGCTGTATGGACACCGCGGGCCTGAGAATGCAATCTGTGTGCACCTGTGGCCATGGAAGGGTGGATGTACGTGTGGTGGATCATCGTGCAACTGTGTGTGTCATTAGGGACATTCACTCAATATATGCATGTGAAATCAAGTGACCCTCAGTGCCCTGTACACATCACATGTGAATATTGCCCATGTGAACACCCCATCATGTCAAACCGCACCAATCCCCTGACACCTGAAAAGTAAAGACAACACAGGAACAAGCATTGAGCAGCACAACACATCATGTACATAGTACCCCACAATTACAATGTCAGAGTGCCCAAAACACTGTAGGCCAAGCCAACTGTCCAACAACAAAAGGCCCTCCCTTACACATCACCATGACCTTCTGAACAACTGTCTCTGGGGTATGTAGCCTTCTTCATTCAAGTGTACCTGGCTACAGGATCACCCTACCCCTTGGTCTCCATGTTCCAGCTTGCATGTAAATAGGGTCCAGCCCCCTCGGAGCCCACCTTGATTGGTAAAAATACCAAATCACAGACAACTCCAAGTAGGCAAACCCACAAAGCAGGGAAAAAGGCTGTAAGCACCAAAAAACCCTGTAAGAGTCTCTGGTAGATGACTTGAGGTAGCAGGAAATGTCAAAGCACATGTACAAGCACAATGATAGAACAACCAAGGTAGCACAGATGAACAATGGTCCAACAGGATGGGTACCATTTACGGTATATTACATACAATGATGATGCAACAACTGATGGGTAGTGTCACAGCTCTGGTGTCCAGGCGCAGGAGTAGCACGAACCAACCACCCCCTCCGTGGTCTGGGCGCCTGCAAGGTCAAACTAACACAGGCCTCTGAGACCCCGGAGGGGAAGGAGGGTCAAGGATATGTTGCATGGACAGGCATTGGTATTCAGAATAACCGGAAAGAGGGGCAGGAAAGTGGATGTGGATTTGCAAGGGAAAGTAGGCAAAATACAACTATTCACTAAAACACATACTCAATTACAGAAAACATGTTCATCATGCACATTGTATCAAATCAGTCAAATGCAAGCCAAAGAGACACTTATCACTGGGGTGAGTGCTGGCCTCCTGCATGCGCACTCTCAGGTCCGGTAACAGGAGAACTTCAATGCTGCAAAGAGAGTGTGAGTTACTAATATGAATGTGTGTTTACAACACACACACACAACCCCATCTATGCCCCAAAGTAAGTGACTTCTCCACAAACAAACACCCCTGTCTGCTGCAATGTACCCATATGTTATCTTGGTCCACCAATGGCACATACACTGTGAATGCAGTAAGGCCGGCACAGGTGGCCGCGCGGGAAATGGAAGACCAATGGGTCAATAATCAGACATGATAAAATGGTCCCTGGGTGAGCTGCTAGATGCGTATAGCAAGGTGCAACTTCAGTACAGGTTGTGTTCTGGCTGCTGCCGATTCAAATAGGTAGTGCACGTGGCAATTTGCACATGCAAATGACATGCACTCACCACGAGTCTGAGCCTCGCTGGTCGTCCCTGTGCACTGTATCAGTTCCTGGCTAGGAACACTACTACCCTAATTACTCTGCTTCAATGGAGCAGGGGGTACTTGAGGATATGTTTGATGGCCCCGCAAGTGGCCTAGTGGAAGGTAGTGTGCGGCGTGGGCCCTTGTGTTGCTCACCTTGCCAGGAGCTCCTGGAAACATGTCTGCTTCTGTCGGACGTCTGAGCACAAGCCCTGTGCATCTGCTTGCACACACATCCACACGTCTGCACCAACTAACGTGGCCAGTTTCCTGGATTACTGGTCCCTGTGTCTGCTGCCAAAGGTAGTCTGGAGGCTCATCTTCCTGCAGAAAGGGCATTAAACAAAGCAATAAGGCTTGAAAGTTCCCTGTGTGTCTGTGTCTACATGCTGGTTGTCACAGGGCCAGGTTACAGAGCTACATCCAAACTCCTACCACCATCAGTGTCACTTTGACAGGCCAAAGTTACAGGCTACTCTCTACAGCATGAAGTGCACATATACAGGCAAGAAAATGACATACATCACAATCCACATCAATTAATGGATAAAACAATCACATACTCACCCAATTTCATTACAGACATCGGGTGGATGAAATGCAATCAATCCCCACTAGGGGTGTTAACACAAGTAGTACAGCAGCAGACAGGCCACAGTTATGAGGCAAGTCCAAAGCCCTTGTGTAATATTTTGTTGCACCGAACCATTTCCCATTGATAAAGGAAGCAGGAGTGGCCTATGTAAGTCAGGACCCCAAGCTGCAAACACATACACAAGACAAGCTTGAAGTGCCCAGCTGGAACAGACAGTGGATGCTTTCAAAAGCCACAAAGCACCACACCGTCACATGAAAGCACAATAGACAAACAATATTAAACTATATTAACTAATTAAACTAACAATGAACAACCTACATAACCTAATTAAAATTACTATCAAATAGTCAATATTAACTAACTAAACTAAAATCAAAAATGGCCACATATGACCCGGGGGGAGGTATCCAGGAGGGGGGAGGTACAGGGTGCACCTCAACACCCACATGCGATGATGTTGAGGCAAAAATAAAACCTACATGGGCTCAACGCCTGCACAGCGTGACATGTGTGGGAGTCTGCCTCAACCAGAATAGGAGGATGTGCGCAAGGAGTCTGACCACGCCTAGGCGCAGCTTGCCCCTCGTCGGCAGCAAGTCTGCCGGATGGGGGAGCCTGGTTCTGTGCGGCAATGACACGCAGGTCTGCATGCAGAACCTCTCGTGATACACGTGCTTCCTCTTGCAATGTAACATGTGTATTACAGAGTTCTTCCTGTGTGGTCTGACTGGACAACTGATGCACCGCCTGGCAAACACGTAGCTCAGCCGAGATGGTACGCTCAAGCTGCTCAAACCTCTCCTCCGACCGCACCCTCTGGGATGTCAAGAGGGCACCCAGAGTTGATCTGAGGAACCGGTACTCAGCCCTTAGGGCCTACATGTGTGCCTCTGTGTTAGCAGTAATTGCTTGATGCAGAGACAACATTTCAGCCTGGCGTGCCCTGTCGGAGGCTGCCATGCCCACCCTGAGCGAGCGGACCGCGGACTGCACCGCCTACCGGTAGAGAAGCACCTGCCTAGCAGGGGGAGCACGGATTGGGCCACACATTCCATGCTCACAGCAATGTTATCAAGTGCTGCCCCCTGACGTTCTGAATTGGCAGTCATGTCTTGATCCCACTCAGTATACCTCGGTGGCGGGCGGCCACTGCATTGCTGGGCTTGACACCTGCTGGACCCAAGGACCGGGCATCCTCGCTGGGTTGGCACCGCCCGTGGCTACACGACTACATGCCCTCGTCTACGTGATGCCCCAGGCACATCAGCGACTGGTGTGGAGGGTGACCCTGCATCCCGATCCACCACAGGCGGAGGTCCCATCACTGTCTGGCCCCTCAGTGCAGGTGTCACTGAAAGAGGAGTGTCCACATCAGAATCACTCACCCCTGATGTATGGACCTGATACACATCCAACATGACATGGTCGTCACAGTGGTCATCTGGACTGGACTCATTGCCAGCCAAAGACAAGATGGACTGTAGCACACGTGGGTGCTCGTGGTCTAGCACCTCACGTCCCCACTTGTGCCGTGTTGCGGTTGTGACAACACCCCTGTGCCTGGCATGACAACACCATCCTCTGCCTCCATTGCGTCATCATCTGAAAAGTGGAGAGAAAAAAACATTAGTACACATGTTAGAAGCACATAACACAGTCACACATGGACATCACACAGACAGCCAACACATGAAGCAGACATGTCACACACAAAAGAGAACCTGCCATGCATGCCTGGTCAATTTGACATTGCATCAGTGAGTATGCATGTAGAACAATGTTACATGGCTCAGAAGTGGGTTGATGCAGTGCAGAACATGTGTACGTTACTCACTATCTACATGAACAAGTATTTCATGATGTGTATCAAAACACGTGAAGGCAGTGCATGGGCAAGTTCAAGCATCACGTGCAATGTGCATGCAATGGGTTGCATGGCTACAAGCAAACCTCCCCCCACCCCCCTTAGAGAAATCCCTGGGATGTCTTGCAGGGTAGCAAAAGGGTGACCAGAGACCTGTGTATTGGCAGCCAGTGTTGACTAGCATCAATGGCATCATCTGAGTCAACTGACAACACAGCAGATGATGATGGGACAATAAGCAGGACACATGATAAACCTTCAGTAGTACACCCATGTGTGCAAAACCCACTACACCAGTTGGACAGAGTCAGTGGGCCTGAAACTGGGGAGGACTGTGCCCCACACAGACTGTGACACCCTAAACATGTGTGTGATGCAGGACTGGGCCACAGTGTCCATGGGCTGGATGGTAGAATGCCATGAAATGTAGGTCACCCTGGACACGTACTACAATGATCATCCAGTCAAGGACACATAGGGGGACGCATGGAATACAATTGGAGCATGAATGGGCAATCAGGTCCCTGCGGAGCATCTGCCATCTGCACAGTTCAAGTGAGGCACCCTGCATGAAGGACAGAGGATGTACCCCACTGCATGTTTCTGGCAGGTGGAAGTTAGCATGTACACAGGAGGCTTGAACAGGCCATTGCAGTACCGCAAAATGATGCACAACAGTGCAATGGTGGAATTGGGGTACAGGGGGGTGGAGGGGCAAGGGAGCATGCCTACTTGGAGTACCCGCATGCAGGCAGGGGACACATGCACGTCACTCATGCAATGACATAGTCCCAGTGCTGAGAGGAAGGACAACACAGGCTACATGCAGAAGGGCCAATGAGCTGGAACATAGACCGGAGGGGCATCCGGGTGACTAGCATGTGAGTATGGTGCAAGTGTGGTGGTGAGGACTGTCCCTGTCTGCTCAACATGTCCACCATCCTGCCCAGCAGGCACGCATCAGTGAAGCATTGCATGACTTGCACATGAAAACGATTCTAGGGCAAATGTTCGAATGCAAAGGATCGAATGACCAAAGGGTCGATTTTTTTGGCCCAATAGTTTGTGGTTCCCCCCCACAACCCCAGTTACTGTAGCAAAAACCACTTCTATTTTTAACTATACAAAAAGCATTAACCATATATATATTGTATGACAAATGTGACCCTTTTGTCTTAGGTCCAATTACCCCGACCCTTGCATCATTCAATCCTTTTGGTGTTGAATCTTCCACAGGACACCCATGAGAACCATGTACACATGACATGTAGTGGCAGTCATGCCCAACAAATGACACGAGTAAAACAACCATGGCCTCGACAAGCATGCAGCAACACTCACTGGACTGGGCATCAAAGTCCTGCATCTCTCCCACTCCTTCCACCAATTGTGGTGGTATGATCTCCACTACGAGTGACTCGTGCAGAGTGAGGTCTACCTCCTCAGGTGCCGGCCCACTGCCAGCCAGCAGAGTAATGTTGTAATTTGAGGCACGCTTTGCCTTAGCGCTGCGTTTGAGGTCATTCCAATGATTTTTGTACTCTTGGGCTGTGCGCACCTCATGGCCGAATGCACTCACATCTTCCGCAACTTGCTTCCAGTGGGTATCATGATGGGCAGCCGTAGTCTGACAATTTTGCCCCAGTAGCATGTCATGGTTGTGGTCCCGCATGTAGTCCACGAGGCAGTCCAGTTCCTGCTTGCAGAAAGGCTTCTTCCTCGACGTGCAGGAGGCCGTAGCTGTGTCTGGGGTCCCAGCCTGTACTGCAGGTGCAACCTTCCTCCTCTTGGACGCTGGTCTGGACCCTGGCTGGCAAATGCCGTCCTGATTAGTATGGCCAGTGACACTGGTAGAATGCGCCGAGGGAGTGGCAGGTGGAACATGGAGTGAGGCCCTGACTTGCATCAGTGGCTGCTGGGTGCCCTGGAATGGACCCTGCACAGCAATATCCACTGGGCCAGGGTCATTGACCGGGACTGGCCTGGTTGGTAGACTCACAACCGGGGTCGTGTCGGCTGTATCTGCCCCTGCAGTTGCCGACACCCGGCTGGTCGGGCCAGCAGATGGAATTACTGCCCCAAGGACACTGCCTTGGTCTGGGCAGCCCTGCGTGCACATACGGTGTGCCTCCTGAACACCTGGAAATCTTCCATGGACTCCTCAAGTGCCAACACAGCCTGCGCTGGCAGACCCTGAGCCTGGGTGGTGGTGTCCACAGCTGCACCTGCTGCTACCACTACCCTTGAGCCCGTGGCAGTCGATGAAACGGACTGCCAGGTTACACGGGCACCAGTGCCAGATGCAAGAACTGCATCTTGTGGAGCCGCAGGGGGTGGTGGCATGACTGCATCAACATGTGGCACAAAATCGTGCCGAGCTGGTGCACCTCTTCCTCTTCCCCATCTGAAGCCACCCTGGACACCCTGGAGTCCCCCTACTCCCTGGTCACCCTGGCCACGTCCCTGGCTACACCCGCCACGAGGAGTATGCCCAGCTGAGGTGCCCCTCACATTTGGTGGCCTCCCAACCATGGCACAGATGGAGTAGTGCTGGCACAGATGGAGAAGTGCCAATGGGAGGTGCACACAGCAATTTTCCTGGGCAATTGCGGTGAAGGGGTGGGATGCAAGATGTTAACAGCACCCCTGCACCTGCAAGGCTGTATGTGACCCTGGTGATGAAGTGACGGGTCACGCAACAATCAGGCACCCCAAAACTGCTGTAAAACTGTGCATGCAACCCTTGCAGCCTACGTGCGTGGAATTAACCTCCCGCAGTACGCGGTGGCACCCAGGAACACGAAAAACACGTACGCGTGGGACACGCAGGCTACTATGACCTCGAAAACGGGTATGCAATAAACAGGTGCACCCGCAGTGGGAAAAATAGCGTGCGCGACTCACCGTCAGACTAGCGTGATAATGAAAAACATGCGTAGCCAATACCCCCACCAAAAGAAGAGATATGTCCTTGATCCGCTGTGAAGTAGTGATGGCGTGCGATACAACATGAAGTAGCAACACACACGTCAGTCTCCACGAAAGGCACGTACAATGAACTGCTGGCCCCGCTCACCTTTAACCCGTGCTGAGGGAAACGCCTGCGCGCGTCAAGTCACGTACACGCTTAGGCCCTTTCCTCGAATTACATGCATTCCCACAAGGACGTGTGGTTTTTTCACGTGCTGATCCACTATCCACCCGTGTTGAGGGAAACGCCTGTGCGCAATACGTCACAGACGCGCTTACGTGCTAAGGGCCTTTCCTCGAATTACGCGCTGACGTGCACTTTTTTCATGTGCCAAATCACTCCGTATCAAGCTGGCCACGCGAAAACACTCGGAAGAGCACAATCCTGCCCAAAAGGAAATTTTCCTGCCCCCAAGATCCCCGACCACCCTCCCACCTGCCATCTGATGCTTCCTGCCTGCTGCCCATGTGCTCTGCTATTTGTGCCTGCACGTCAACCATCTGCAGGGGTCCAGTTGCTGTGTCCACCCCTGCTGGAACAGAAGACTCCCGACTGGGATACCATCATTCCATTGCCCAGCCCCAGAACCCAGTTGCCCACCCACACCTGCCTCGGGGGTCACCATGTCGGGGCAAACACCATCCGAGACCACTGGCGACCCCCAGCAAGAGAGGCAGAGGGCCACCAGCTTCAGTGAGAAGGGAGTTGGTGTCCTGGTGGAGCATGTCCTGGGGCATTATGATGCTCTCTTCACACCATTGTGCGCCGACAAGGAAGGACGGGAGAGGATCTGGGGGGACATTGTGGTTGCCATCAACGCAGAGGGGGTGGCAACCCTCGACATCAAGCATGTCCGGAAGCGCTGGGAGGACTTCAGGTCCAGGACCCTCAAGAAGGCTGGCACCTTGTGAAGGCAGAGGATGCAGAGGGGTGCCGGGTCGACCTGAGCAACATCCAGTTGGGGGTCCTGGAAGGCATAAGCCCAGTGTTCCACGCCCAGATCCTTCGGAGGAAGACCCATCTGGAGTCGAGCAGTAAGTGGCCATGCATTGCTGTGTGAAACAGGGCATGTTGCAGTGTGCTGGTAGTCAGCTACTTGCCTGTATGTGTAACATAGGCCATGTATGGATGTGTGTGCGCCGGGACATCATGGTAATGCATGTGAGACCAGTAATTGTAACGCTCACCTAGTATCCACAGGGACGTCACTCAGCCTGTTCTGACGTCTCACGACCTCGAACCCTTCCCTGGAGTTTACTCGACTGGAGACTGGGCCTGAAACACAGGATTGGTAGAGTTTAACTCCCTATTGTCTCTGTGTGCTTGAACCCATTCATCCCCGGGGTCCAACCCTTCCCTTTGATCCACAGCTCACCTTGTTTTCTTGGAAAGCGTGCTCTCCATCCTGCTTTCAGCGCAGGGGCGCGTTGATTGATGCGGGCTCGTTGCTGCCTAGTTACTTCACTGGCAAGAGTCCGACAGGTAAGTATAATGAGTCTTTTGAACAGTTCTCTAACTTCGTTCCTTTCCTTCCTTAGATGATGGCTGGCGTCCGGGGATGGCGACTTGCTGCTGAGATGAGTAGCGCTGAAGGTGAGTGAGAGCGCGATGCGCAATGTGACCCGTTCGTATTTGTATTGAACTGAGTTCTTTTTCTGTGTCTTTTAGGTGCTGCAACGTTTTCAGAGTGGATGCCGGTTATGAAGAAGAAATGCGGAGAGTAAGCATGGTATGCAGCGCCTCTAGATGTTCCACGCTAACCTGGAGTGTCTTTTACCTCTTGCAGATGGATGAGAAGTTCCAGAGCGGCTGGGATTCAGGTAAGCGTTTGAAGCTCGTACAGTCTTTAAAAATAAGCGAAGATTTGCTGAATGCTTACAAATGCCTTTTTTTTGTTCTTTTCCCTTTTCCATAGGAAGCGGCATGCCAGGATGACACCGCCAAAGATGCCCGCAGAACAGAAGAAGCAATGAATGATGGGCAGAAGCGCCGCAAGGTAAGGCTGTTCTTAACGGTGTTCTTGTTCTTGCAGGAGCTGAGCGCAGAAGAAAGATGCAGGCCTACTGGAGACCGATCTGAACACGGTGAGTGTCACGCTGCAGGTGCAGAAAACACAAAGCCTGTTTCTCAGCCTGGGCGTGGCTTAAATAGTCTCTGGGTATCCCAGGTGTCTCTGGGCTGAACCACACCCAAAAGACTAGACTGCACATGCAGTTCTGGGAACCGAAATATGTGGGGGCATCCATCTTGTCCCCATCAATGCACTAAAAGTCCAATCCCCAATGTTATCCTATGGGAGTGAGTGAGTCTGGTGCAACAAGCGCCAAGTCTGACTCCAAGTGGGTCTTTGGAGGGATGGAGAGGCCCTTGAGGGCCATGTAGGTGATCGTGGCCTGGCTCCAGCCTGACATCTTGGAGAGCTGGGGACATGAGGGGCAGGAATCATGACAGCACTCCCCCCCCAAGGCCCCTCTCAAGGTGGCTCTTCTGTCTGGTCCTGGTTTGTTTGGATGGTTTTGATGAAATCGTCTAAGCAAGCGAGGTGCATGGATGAACTCACAAGGCTCCCATGTCCTGTCTTGTGGACCATATCCCTTCCAGTCTACTAAGTAGTATAATTTGGACCTGACGTACTTTGAATCCAGGATGTCCTTGACTTCGAATTCTGGCTCCGCGGTGACTACTACTGGCTGCGTTGGCGTTTCTAACCGGCTCCCAGGTTGAACAGGTTTAAGGAGCGAAACGAGAAACACAGGATGAATCTGCATGTTTGACAGCAAAGCTAGTCTGACTGCCACAGGATTTATCACAGAGGTGACGGTGAATGGACCCAGGTATCTTGGACAGAAAGTTTGGGTTCCTTTAATGGACACGTGTTTAGACGCCAGCCAGACTTTGTCTCCCACTTGGTAGTTCGAGGCCCTTGCTCGGTGTTGTTCAGCAAACCTCTTTTGGCGATTCGTAGCTTGAAGTAGGTGTTCAGCTGCTCTTTTAAAGGTTTGAGAAATGGTCATGTGCAAGGTTTTGACTGCTGGCATTTCCAGGGTTGTAGGAATGTCCAACTCAGAAGTACGTGGCTGTCTGCCATACATGGTATAAAAGGGTGTCTGCCCAGTGCTGGTGTATAGGGAATTATTATAAGCATATTCAGCTATCCATAATAAGTCGAACCAGCATCCTTCAGCTTGGTGTAACATGCAATGCAGATACTGCTCGAGCACCTGATTTGTCCTCTCAGTTTGACCATCCGTGTGGGGATGGTGACTGGTGGATAGCCGGATGTCGATCTGGGCCATAGAGCAGCATTTTCTCCAGAAATTAGATACGAATTGAGTACCTCGGTCTGAGACTAAAACTGAAGGAAACCCATGGAGCAGTACGATGCCTTCAAGAAATACCTTTGCCAGAGTGGAAGCATTTGGGAGCCCCTTAAGAGGAATGAAATGTGCCATTTTTGAAAATAGGTCCACGACACAAGAATAGTGTTAAACCCTTGACTGGGTGGTAAGTCAGTAACAGAATCTAGGGACAACGTGTGCTAGGGCGCTGGTGGGATTTCCAATGGTTGTAATAGCCCAGCCGGTTTCTGCTTGGATGACTTGTTTTGAGCACACACTCCACAAGATAGGATGAATTAGATAATGTCTTTACGCCACGTGGGCCACCAATGATTTCGTTTTACCTTGGTTAGGGTTTTAGCGATTCCGGGGTGGCCCTCGATCAAGGAATCATGATAACCAGACGTGACTTGTTCTCGTAGTTCTTGGTTTGGTAAGAATAAACGATTCCTGAAGTAGGGCAACTGAACTTTTATCATTTAATGTTCTCCTTGTGCACTCCACGCTTGTAATTGCTCCGGACTCATCAGGTTTTGGATTTCTTCATGTAATTCTTTCTGAGTTATGGTTGCTGTGATTCCTAGTCACTGCTTGTCACTCGGGATGATTGCTATTGGGTCAGGGCTCCGATACCCTTGCTCTTCTACCCCCATACGGGAAAGGGCATCGGCCTTCCCGTTTTTCACCCCTGGTCGAAATGTAATCACGTAGTCATATTCAGCAAAAAAAGAGCCCAACGTAGTTGTTGTGAGGATTGGGCCTTTGCTGTTTTTAGGTACTGGAGGTTCTGGTGGTCAGTTATTACGGTGATTGTGTGTCTGGCGCCCAAGAGGTAGTGCCACCATTCCTTAAAGGCTGACTTAATGGCCAGGAGTTCTTTGTTTGTGATAGCGTAATTGAGTTCAGGCGGTGTGAATTTATGCGACCAGAAGGCAACAGGGTGTAACTGGCCGGTTTCGTGGTCCTTTTGTGAGAGGGCGGCTCCCATAGCCATGCATTGAGGTGTCCGTTTCCACCAGGTATGGGAGATCAGGGCGAGGGTGTCGTAAGATTGGGGCAGATGTGAATCTTGCTTTGAGTTCCTGGAAAGCTTCCTCGGCTTCTGTTGTCCACTGGAACTTTTTGTTGCTTTTCCTTAGCAATGACGTGATGGGATGCACAATTTGTGAAAATCCTGGGATGAACCGGCGGTAGAAGTTTGCAAAACCCAGCATACTTTGAACCCCCTTGAATGAATTTGGGGATGGCCAGTTCAGGATAGCATCTACCTTGTGTACTTCCATTCGGATTCCATTCGGGCTGAGAATAAAGCCCAGGAATTCCACCTCGGAGACGTGGAATGAGCACTTTTCGAGCTTGACGTAGAGCTGGTGTTGACAGAGTTTCTCCAATACGGATCAAACGTGGTCCTGCTTTGATGCAGAATATACTAGAATATCGTTGATGTACACTAGAGCACAGACATCAATCAATTCCCGTAGGACATCGTTCATGAAGTATTGAAATGCTGCAGGCGCGTTGCAAAGGGCAAAGGGCATCACTTGATAATCGTACAGGCCGTATTTTGTGCGAAAAGCGGTTTTCCATTTGTCCCCCTGTTTTACGCGAACAAGGTGATATGCCCCCCTCAGGTCTAGTTTTGTGTAGATTTGGGCATCTTTGACTTGATCAAGCAATTTAGGGATCAGTGGCAGGGGGTATCGGTTTTTTACGGTAATCTGGTTCAGTGCGCGATAGTCGATGCACATTCTCAAATCCCCCTCCTTTTTCGGTACGAAGAATAGAGGACTGGCTGCTGGAGACCTCGAGGGACGGATGAACCCGTTGGCCAAGTATTGGTCAAGATAGGCCTTCAGGTGCTGATTTTCTGGTTCAGTGAGTGCGTAAATTCGCCCACAAGGGATTTGTGCGCCGGGCATCAGGTCAATTTAGCAATCGTATGGTTTATGCGGTGGCAGGGTATCTACCCGGTCTTTCTGAAAGACATCTTGAAAGTCCTGGTATTCACTTGCTAGGGTGCCGATTGCCACAGTCATAAGCGTGGAGGTTCTGGTGTCTATTGGTTATTTCTCTTGGCGATAACATGTGTGGGCGCAAGTCTTGGGAAAGGCCAATTCTTTTGCTCGCCAATCGATTCGAGGATTTTGAGCTACCAACCATGGCATTCGCAAAATCAACTGGAACTGTGGTGCCTCAATGAGGTCGAAAATGATAGGTTCTTGGTGTCCATCCTGGCACAGAAGGGTTAAAGCTGCAGTGCATTGGGATACTGGACCAGAAGCTATTTCCGTGCTGTCGACATTGGTAACAGTGTCGGTGGTTGATTTAGGGCATAACGGAAGCCCCATCTTTGCTGCAAGATCCTGATCAATGTAATTCTCAATGGCTCCACTGTCAATGTACGCTCTTACTGCATGCATCTGAGATGGTTGTTGGTGATTGATCAAGACCACAGAATGCAAAATGGGAGGTCTGTAGTTCACTTTCTTCGCTCGACAAGTGGACCCCTACACTTACCGGGCTGGGGAGTTTTTCGATTTCTTGATGATATCTTCCTTGTCTGTGGCCCCTACCGTCCTCCTCGGTGGCTTCACAGGGCACTCTTTAAGGAAATTACCTGACCTTCCACAGTACAGACATAAATGCTGCTGTCTCCTTTTATCCCTTTCCAATTTAGTCAAGGGGGATCTGACCCCCCCGATTTGCATTTGTTCTCCTGAACCTCCCGTTGTGCGTGCAATATTGTCCTTTGAATGCACAAACATAGGGCGAGGATCCGGTCTGGTTCGATCTGCTCTTCGGTCCTGCAACCTATGATCCAGTTGAACAACAAGGTCAATGAATTCTGAGCAGTCTTTCGGGGGTTTCACTACTTGTGCGATAACATCCTTGAGCTCCCCCTACAACCCCCGATGAAATAACATGGTTCTCTTCTCCACTGGCCATTCTGCTTCAACTACAAGTCTATTGAACGTGGCTATGTATGTTAAAAGGTCTTGATTCCCTTGGTGTGGGGACAGAAGTTTGTTGTCTAATGCCTGCCCATGAGTCCGACGGGCGAACAGCTTTTCCATCTCCTGCTGAAAGCCCCTGAAGTCATGCAGCAAAGGATCGTCTTGGGCCACAAAGGGTACAGACCAGTCCGCAGCGCTACCACTCAGGTAGGATAGCACAAAAGCGACCCATGATTGGTAATTCGGAAAGGCCCCTGGTCTGCAAAGGAAGTGCAGGCGGCACTGGTTCATGAACGTTGCAAACCTCTTGGGATCCCCCGTAAATCGTTCGGGCGGGGACAAGGGAACTGCCCCAGGAAGGGTAATCTGAACGGGATTGGCTGATGGTTCTGGCATCGAGGGCACGCTTCCCGGCAATGGTGCATGCCCTGCTTGTGACTGGAGAGGTTGCCGGCTTAAATCATCAGTGCGTTCTTTGGCTACTATCAGCTCTCTCCTCAGGGTGTTGGTCCCCTGCCTGGTTGCATGTACTTCGGAACGTAGCTGCCCCAACATGTGGGCTAACTGGTCGGTTTCAGATGTTTCCATGACGCCCAGGTGGATTTTGATGTGTGTCTTTGTGTTCTGTAACGCTCACGTGGTATCCACGGGGACTTCACTCAGCCTGTTCTGATCTCTTACGACCTCAAACCCTTCCCTGGAGTCTACTCGGCTGGAGACTGGGCCTGAAACACAGGATTGGTAGAGTTTAACTCCTTCTTGTCTCTGTGTGCTTGAATCTCTTCTTCCCCAGGGTCCAACCCTTCCCTTTGATCCACAGCTCACCTTGTTTTCTTGGAAAGTGTGCTCTCTGTCCTGCTTTCAGCACAGGGGCGTGTTGATTGATGCGGTTCGTTGCTGCCTAGTTACTTCACTGGCAAGAGTCCGACAGGTAAGTGTAATAAGTCTTGCAGATGGATGAGAAGTTCCGGAGACAGAGTTCCCCCAGAGCGGCTGGGATTCAGGTAAGCGTTTGAAGCTCGTACAGTCTTTAAAAATAAGCGAAGATTTGCTGCATGCTTACTAATGCCTTTTTTCTGTTCTTTTCCCTTTTCCTTAGGAAGCGGCGTGCCGGGATGGGAATGACACCGCCGAAGATGCCTGCAGAACAGAAGAAGCGATGAATGATGGGCAGAAGCGCCGCAAGGTAAGGCTGTTCCTAACGGTGTTCTTGTTCTTGCAGGAGCTGAGCGCAGAAGAAAGATGTAGGCCTACTGGAGACTGATCCAAACACGGTGAGTGTCACGCTGCAGATTCAGAAAACACAAAGCATGTTTCTCAGCCTGGGCCTGGCTTAAATAGTCTCTGGGTATCCCAGGTGTCTCTGGGCTGAACCACACCCAAAAGACTAGACTGCACATGCCGTTCTGGGAACCGAAATATTTGGGGGCATCCATCTTGTCCCCATCAATGCACTGCAAGTCCAATCCACAATGTTATCCTATGGGAGTGAGTGAGTGAGTCTGGTGCTACAAGCGCCAAGTCTGACTCCAAGTGGGTCTTTCGAGGGATGGAGAGGCCCATGTAGGTGATCGTGGCCTGGCTCCAGCCTGACATCTTGGAGGGCTGGGGATATGAGGGGCAGGAATCATGACAGTAATGCGTAAACCACATGGATGGTGCATGTGTTCCAGTGAGACATGGTGAGCTGCATGCGGAATGCACACATTACTTCATGCCAGTCCCTGTTCTTGGACATGGATGGGGGGTGAGGGATGGGTGCTGCTTTCATGTACATGTATGGTGTGCATGCCTGTGTGTCTGAAAAGCGTGTGTGTGACTTTGAAACGCCATGGATGCATGACACATGTCCATGACGATGTTTAGATTCACTCATGCAGTGTGGTCACCGTTGTATCCACTGTGTCTGTGGTGTACACGCCATGATGCATGACCCTCCGGTGATGTGTGTGCATGGGATCAGTATGAGCCATGATGCATGTGAGTTTTAAGGCAACATTTTTGTTAATAGAGGCCCTTGTACATGGATGGTGATGTTGATTGCAAGTGCCATGCCTGTTTCTGCATGTGTGTTGCCTGCATTGACCCATGTGTTGTGGAGGGACAGGATGGAAGTGATGTTTGACAGTGCCACTCATGTGTTATTGCTTCCTGTCTAAGGGACTATTGTACAGTACCCTGATGCTTGTGTTCTATGTCTCCCTCTACGCAGCGTCGAGTGAAGAAGAGGGCGGAGACGGCGCTGTGGAGCTAAGCGGCGGGGATGCCTCCACCGGGCAGCGACGCAAGGCCCAGCCACCCTCCCAGGAATTGCCATCATCCGGGAGCGAGGGGACTGGTGCTGCATCTGCCGTGTGAGCACCCACAGGGGCTTGCAATGGCAGAAGACAGTGCGGAGACATCCAGGTTGGTGGTCTCCACAGAGGAGGAGGAGCCCGCTACTGAGCCTCACATCGGGCCTGGTGGGGGTAGTACCACTGGTGCAAGTGGTGCAGTCCAGGGCCAGGGTCAGGAGGCAGCACAGGTCGCCACGGAGGGGCCTCTGCATGTCGCTGTCCCTGACCCTTTGACTGCACCACCATGCACCAGCATGGATGCCCCGTCCCAGGCCTGTCCGCAGGTAGGGGGGAGGCCCACGTCATCTGCCTCTCCACTACCTGCGGACGAGGAGTCCCATGACCGTATGGGCTCTGTCCTGATTAGTTTCGCGTTGCGCACGTGTGTCATTCGTGATGACGTGCGTGCTTTCTTGGGGGACCACGCACGCCATCACGAAGAGCTGCGTGGCAATGTGGCACAGTTGGGAGGGGCCATGGTCGGTGGGTTCCTACATGTGTCGCGCACTCTGGCGGACCTCTCCTTCTCTGTGGAGACTATGTGCCAGTCTTTCTCCCGGCCGTCTTCCGGACCAGATTCCACCAGGGCCCCCTGTGGACCAGGCCTGACCAACACAGCCAGCTTGGTGGAGATCCCATCCCTGCCACAGTCGGGAGTCGGCGGTCCAGCAGGGGTGGACACCCCAACAAGTGGAGATCTGCAGATGGAGGATGTGCAGGCATCATCGGACAGGGCACATGGACAGCAGCAGCAGCAGGCTCTAGGTGGGAGCGATGATGGCTCGGGGCCAACAACATCAGAGGGGCAGGCATCGGCCAGAGGGCAGGAGGAGCCTGGAATGGGAGTGTCTTCCATGTGGCTGCGGTTGGGCCAGCGGATAGATGCGGAGCGGCGGCGGGCGGAAGAGGCACGGCTCACTATGGTCAGGGCGGAGTTCACCATGCGTCGGGCGTTGAGGCGGGATGAATGACTCGAGACAACTCACAGGGAGATGAAACAGGCCATGAGTGCATCCCGGCGAGACCTCGGGGCCAGGGAAGAGGTTTGCCTCCGGGACATTGACATGGAGTTCGATGATGCCCTGGCCCACAACATTACATAGTGAGCCGCAGGACTTGCCCTCCGCCATTGTATATAGTTAGATAGTGTTAGGATTCCTTTCTTTTTTTTTTCTTTTGGGACACTTGGAAAATGCCCCACCTTTTTGTGTATAGTTTTTAATTAGGTAGGGTTTTATTTAGAGGTTCATTTGTTGGGCTCATGGACCCTGGTTTCAATCTGTGCACATAGTTGGAATGTGGCTCTTGGAAGAAAACATTTTTGAATATCACCATGGATCAATGGATTATTTAATTTTGGTTTCCTTTGGATTTGCTTTGGTGGAGAAGGAGTTTTGACTAACTTTATTTTGGATTACTTTGGATTGTGACATCATTATTTCTTTTTTCTTTTTTGGACATGCATTTTTTTCTTGTTTGAAATTATTTTCATGATTTGTTTCCATTGGATTCATTTTGTCCACAATACATTTTGATTTCTTACTTCCATGTGTGGTATTTACTCATTGGGTTACTGCATGTCACAATGTGGGTTTACACAATCACTGGCACCCAGTGTGTGCGTGTGACGGACATGTGTTGATGTGCATACTTGACTTTTGGTGTGTGACAAAAAATAGGCCTTTCAGTGTGGGGTGGATGGTAAACTTGATTGTGTCTCAAGACTGGGGTGGCGTGCTGTGGGATTTTGGACATGAGGCCCATGAATGTGCATCTTGATGACATATTGGGTGGGGACATGAGTCGGGGCCTGCTGGCAGGTGCCTGTCAATGCTGGGGGTGCAGGGGGACATGAGTCGGGGCCTGACCGTCAATGCTAGGGGTTTGGGGGACTGGGGGACATGGTTCGGGGCCTGCTGGCAGGTGCGCGTTAATGGTGGGGGGTGAGGGTGCAGGGGGACATGAGTCGGGGCCTGACCGTCAATGCTGGGGGGGGTGGGGGTGCTAGGGGACATGATTCGGGGCCTGTTGACAGGTGCCCGTCAATGCTGGAGGTGTGGGGGTGCAGGGGGACATGAGTCAGGGCCTGCTGGCAGGTGCCCGTAAATGCTGGGGGGTGGGGGTGCAGGGGGACATGAGTCGGTGCTCACTGGTGCATGGTGACATGTGGGCTTGCTGGGTGCATGGCCAGGGTGGATGGGCTGCCTACAGGACATGACCAGGGGTGCAGGGTAGTGCCCTGTGGTGTGGGCAAGCTGCAGGGGCTGGGGAGGGGGTACAGGGCACACCTGGGAGGACCCACACTACCAAATCATGTGCGAAATTACCTGCGCACCCCCGAAATACACGTACCCCGCTCACACAGGGCCAATCGCATGTAAAACATCCTTCCCACCCCCGAAATACACGTACCCTGCTCGCACAAGGCCAATCGCGTGTAAAACTTCCTGCGCACCCCCGAAATACATGTACCCCGCTCGCACAAGGCCAATCGTGTGTAATACTTCCCGTGCACCCCCGAAATACACATACCCCACTCGCAGAAGGCCAATCGTGTGTTAAACTTCCCACGCACACCCGAAATACACGTACTCTGCTCGCACAAGGCCAATCGCTTGTAAGACTTCCCGCGCACCCCGAAATTCACCTACCCCGCTCGCACAACAATCGCGTGTAAAACTTCCCGTGCACCCCCGAAATACACGTACCCCGCACGCACAGGGCCAATCGCATGTAAAACTTCCCGCGCACCCCCGAAATACACGTACCCCGCTCACACAGGGCCAATCATGTGTTGACCTTATCGCGCACCCCCGAAATACATGTACCCCGCTCGCAGAAGGCCAATTGCATGTAAAACTTCCCGCGCACCCCCAAAATACACGTACCCCACTCGCACAAGGCCAATCACGTGTAAGACTTCCCGCGCACCCCCAAAATACACGTACCGCCCTCGCACAAGGCCAATCGCGTGTAAACTTCCCTCGCTTACCCAAAATACACATACCCCCGCTTGCACAGGGCCAATCGCGTGTAAAACTTCCTGTGCACCCCCCGAAATACACATACCCCGCTCGCACAGGGCCAATTGCGTGTTGACCTTCCCGTGCACCCCCAAAATACACGTACCCTGCTTGCACAGGGCCTATTGCGTGTTAAGGCACCCCCGAAATACATGTACCCCACTCACACAGGGCCTATCGCGTGTGATTCTCCCTGCGCACTCCCGAAATACACGTACCCTGCTCGCACAGGGCCTATCACTTGTGATTCTCCCCGCGCACCCCCGAAATACATGTACCCCACTCGCACAATGCCTATCGCGTGTGATTCTCCCCGCGCAGTGGGGTGCGTGTATTCAGAGTGGTGAGCGGGGAGTTTTACAGATGTTTTCATGGTTGGGGGGCTGTATGCTGGTCCGATGGCCTGTGCGCCATGTACGGGATTTTCATGATGCACGGGGAGGGTTTGGGGGCGTAACTGGAGCTGCTGCAGGGTCGCTGCGCTACTCTGCGCCACGGCTGGTTATGGATGTTAAAATCCATGAATGCGCTGTGTGTGGAAATGGATTTTGGTGCACGCTGCTGGCGCAGGCTGCCACACGCGCACACTGTGTGCCAGCGGCGTGCACCACTTGTGTGCTGGATTCTATGAATTACCCCCTTACGGTAGGGCGGGGAGGACCGCGGAGGGGATGTAACTTTCAAAAATGAAAGGGGGTGGTTGGCCGTTGTTGGGAGGGTGGGGAAGACAGGGGCAAAGCCCTCACGCTTGCTGCACGACAAGGTGAGCAAGTTTTGGGTGGGATGTGAGAGGGTAATAGCGGCACAGAGTCAATACGGAGAGACCCACAAAGGTTAAGAGGATTTTGCAACTGCAAGGCAAAGCCCTCACGCTTTCTGCACAACAAGGTGAGCAAGTTTTGGGTGGGATGTGAGAGGGTTATAGCGGCACGGAGTCAATACGGAGAGACCCACAAAGGTTAAGAGGATTTTGCAACTGCAAGTATACGGTAGCAGCCCCGGTTTGCAAGAGGGGCAGGAGACAGGGCACATGCTAGGGCAGGAATTGAATATGCACAGCAAGGGGGGAACTTGGCTCGTTTGGCCCTTGGTTTAGTTGCTGGAATAAGGAGAGGTGACTGCACGGACGGGTGTGCGGGAGCGCCCCTGGTGCAGCCGGGGGAAGTGATGAGAGGTGACTGCATGGATGGGTGTGCACGAGGGCCCCTGGTGCAGGTGGGAAACATGCTGTAATGGATGCAAGGTGCTGGAAGAGTTAGTTATATGGATTGGACTGCATGGATGGGGGTGCAGGTTTGGCCCCTGGTGCAGTGGTGGAGAGGTGTAATGAGTAAAAGGGGATGCATGGATGGGGGTGCATGTGGGCCACCGATGCAGGGTGGGCAACACGGGTCAATAGTAGGAAGGTGATGGGGGGTAGGAGGCAAGGGGGAACAGGAGGGTAATAGGATAGAGGAAGGATGTGGGTCTACGTGTGGGTAGGTGCATTATTTAAAGGATGGGTGTTAAAGGTGTGAATTATAAGGGGCTTTGTAGGAAAGGACCGCAGGGTGTTTCCGTAGGGGGAATAAGGAGGTGGTCAGGTGAGGATGGCATGTCTGAGGAAGGTGTTGTAGCGGGGGGAGAAGGTGTTGGAATTTGGAACTCATTTTTTTCGCAGGGGTGAGGCATCTGTAGGTAGTTTGTTGGGTTTATCTGAAGATAAGGTGAAAAGTTGGGGTCGGTGGAGGTCCAGGAAGTACAAAGGGTATATTAGGGTAAAGGGGCTGTTGGAAATACAGACAGGGGCGCAGGTGAGGGCTGAATGTTGTGAGTAGTTTGTGACTGGGAAGTGACATTTTAATGTCTTTTTTCAGATGCAGTGCGGAGGCCGGGGGAGATGCTGCAGATTTGGATTGTGGGCCACTCTATTGTTAGGTGGGCATGGAAGGAGAAGGAGAAAAGGGTTTTAGGCACCCAATTGGGATGCAGCTACAAAATGGTGCTGGTAAGGTGGTCAGGTAAGGGGGCTTCATTAGGATCAGCTGCTGCCTTGGTTGGCAGGGTTGAAGGAGAGATATGGGTCTCCAGAGGGGGTGATAAGTCATGCAGGGGAGATTGACCTAGTAATAGACAGGTGTGGCGCTGCTGAGAAAAATGAAGAGGGATTACCTTTTGGATTTGACTTTGCAGGGCAAGAGAATATAAGGAGTTGGAAGTAGAAGGAAGTTGGTAGGGGTGGGGCAGAAAGAACACCTCGGTGGAGGATTTTTCTTTTGCTGGGGGCATGGCCCCTTTAGATGAGGGGGGAGTGAAGCACAATGGGTGAATAGTTTGGGCGCAGTGTTCAGTCTGCAGCAGTCTGTGGTGGTGAGAGGAGCTGCAGCTACTGTGTGGACAGCCTTTATGGGACTGTGTGCTTTCTTTGCTATCCCTTTAACCAGTCAAGCCCTATCTCCTTTAAAAACTACAGGCACGTGCAGAGCGCGCACAGAGTTCGGGCGCAGAGTTCAGTCTGCAGCAGTCCGAAGTAGGTAAGCAGTGAACTATGGCTGAAACTGGCCCTTTGACTCGTTTAAAGTTAAGACAATCTTTACAATCACGGACTGGTCCCCTAAATGAAAATACTTTGCGAACTGAGGAGAAAGTGTCAGCCCTAACGTGTGATCTGGGGGGGTATGACTGGTTGCGTGATCACTGTGAGGATTTGTTGCCAGCCGCTCCTATTAATGAATAAGTAACGGCTGTTTTTCCCTCTCTGGTACATTTGGCAATGAAATGCATTTCTACATCAAAACAACGTTGGCCACAAAACAGGTCTGTGGATAAGAATGAGGCACCTGATAACGTGGTAGCTGGCCCCGTGGTGAGTGCAAGTGCGGGTGTCATGAGATACATGATGGAGCCTGCCTTGCACGGGGGGCAAACGCAAACAAATCACCAATCGCTAGCAACACAGTGGCTCAAAATCACGGAGAAAGTGCTAAAGCGATTGAAATGAATGCAGCATCATTTGAATCACTATTGGACGTCACTGACATTGAGCTACTTGAATTAGAGGTGCCTCGGTTGCTTACAGACGCTAATCTCCTTAAATTCATTTTTCCTACAACAGATGGCAGGTTTAACAACTCTGCCGTGGAGAGACATCTTGGAGGAAACTTATCGATAATTACGAATGGAATACATAGGGAACATTCAGATTCAAAGACCATTAACATGTGTACAAAGGTGCACGAAAGGAATGGACCGTTGGGCATGGCAGGCGAGTCCGTTGCTTGTTCTTGGCAGGGTGGCGAACACAGCCGGGCTTATACAGTGTGCGAAGTAAAGACACTGAACACTGGGTTCGACCTGGCAGGTCGTGAGGCCAGATTAACTGTGCGGCTGAAAGCCGACTTTGAGACAATGAAGGGAAAGCTGGCTGAGAGCTTCTCTAAACAACATACAATGAATGATAGATGTGCAAGCGTCAATACGAAATCATATTCTAAACCCTTGAACGAGTCCTCTAGTACAATGTCAATCCGACGATTCCGTAACAAGCGCGGGGGTAGTCCCACCCCACCAATTAACACAAGGAACACATGCAAACCTACAACAAGACCAATCAGGCTTGCCATTACAATCTTCCATGGAAAACAGAATTCCAGCGAAGCAGGTGTCAAATTGCTCCACACCAAAGACGCCGAGTATGTGCGGCGTCCCCGATCAGCCACCGCAAGGCACCATGGGTCGTCCGGCTCGAGGTGATCACGAGCAAATGACCATGAATAAAGACAATCAACAAAGTTTTGTCGACCAAGAACAGTCTATGAAATCAAACTTGTCGGTGGCAGCGGCTATACACATCCATAACAACATACTGGCCGCCACGTCATTGGCCCTAATTTCGTTCATAAAACATTATGAATCATTAAATAACGAAATTCAAAATAATGGTCCGCTAGTTGGTCATTTAAATGAAAAAATATTAAAAATGGAATGCCTAAATAGGGCGCTTCAATTACGTTTGGAAAACAAAGCTGAAAAATCAACATCCTGGCACAATAGGCTAAGTGATCTAGCCATGAAAGACAACATTGAAAAAACAACCCTAATGGAGGCGGTGCTGGGATGCCTAAAACAAGTGACCTCGAATGCAAACAACAATCTCACTGCGAATCCAAGTTTAGAGCGCCAAAGAACGAATGTTGGAACGCAGGCCTGCAGTGGCACTGATGCTCCCAGTGTGACTGCTGGACCTGGCGCGTCTGACACCAGAGCACTACCAAGAGGAAATTCCAGGTGTCTTTGCCCTCTGACCCTAAAGAATGCCAATTTGTTGGCAAACTGTATTCATCTCGAGCCGGGGGTAGTTTCCACAAGTGAGAGTGCAAATCTAATTGAATCAACATCTGAGGCTGCACCTGAAAATACAAACAATGCAATTGTCGATGTGGAGAATGTGCAAAAGTGACTTGAAATACCTCAGTGTTCAACAACAAAACTGTCATATGGCGCATTTAGCAGCGCAGCAAAAATCCTTATAAGTGATGTGACGACCCTGAAATCCCTTGATGCTAGGCAATATCCTGCCAAAAAAACTGAAAAAAAGAAAAACATAGGTCCATTCAAAAAACAGACTAGCAGTTCAAGAAAATGTATACGCAACTTACCTACACCCTGTAAACCAAGTCTATTTTCAAGGGAAAAAATCGAGCCATCCTGCAAACCAGTTAAAGTGAAAAGCATGGCAAAAGTAGATGGAGAAATCATAAAATCCAACTCGACAAACCCAAAAAAATGAATGAGACTCGATTCGGATGTCAATTCATTTCATTCAGCAGCATCATCCGTGGACCTTTGTAGTTTATCAGCCTATTTAGAAGTCTATGAGGAGGACAGTGATTCTGACAGTCAAGAGGCGGATGTGAAGTGTTTGCCTAAACTGGCGAGACAAAGTAACAGCGCGGTGAGGCAAATTGTCATTCCATCAATGTCTAAAATAACAAATAAAGAAATGACTGGAGGATCTATCGCACCTAGTGCTAGGCTTGGAAAACCATCTTACAATCAAGCAAACACTGATTCTGATACCATGCAAAAGTCTCAGGCGATATTAAAGCCAAAGCAAAAATCAGCTCAATTGCCGAAAAAAACTCTGCACTGGAGCGACAAAATTTTACCGTAGTCAAATTGTTTTCTTGGAAAATTCGGATCCAGAATATATTAAACGACGACAATGATGTCAACTTAAATAGAGGAAATGTAATTTGGCTCTTGCACTCAGTGCCGGCACTAAGGACGGTGACTACCCTAAACATTAGCATAGTCAAATACATTTCTGAAGATCGAGCTCATTGGGTCCTCCTGCACATAAAATCCAAGGCAGTACGCAAGACCTTAATGGCTGCGAAAGAAGAACTACTGTTCCTGGGCTTTGAGATCTCAGAAGACGACCCGTCTGCTCTATCAAGTCATTCATATTCCAATGAGAAGCCAGTGACAAAGGGAACTAATGAACAGCGATGTGACGATCTAAGAAAACATCTAGATACTGTGTCAACTTCCCAGTTTCAGTCTGGCAGCTTCAAATCTGGAATGAGGAAGCATTAGCTAGACATATCTGGCCACGAAGGCCCAGCTACCTTGGTATCCTGGAACACGCATGGATTTTGACATTTATTCAATGACTTCCCAGTGGACCTGACAGACAATTTTGCCATATGCTTGCAAGAAACATGGCTGCGAACTCCACCAGCAAAAGATGGCTATCTAACAATGTTAAATCCAGCCAAGAAAAATGCCCAAGGTCGCCCTTTTTCAGGTTTAATTAGAATGCTGAAAAACGGCACAAACTGGGAAGTATATAAAAATGAAAATCCAAACAGTTTTGTTCAAGCAACAGTGTTACAATACTTGAACGGAAACTCACTGAAAGTTCAATATTTACTCCTGATACATGTTTATTGGAACCCACTTAAGATTAACATTGAAAATGTTATATCTTCAACAATGCTGATAATCGATAAAAATCAAATGAAACATCAAGAGCTTTCAATCATCGTGTGTGGGGACTTGAATATTACAAGGTTTAATGCCAAAAAAGAGCTCATTCTAGACACTGTCAAAGAATATCAGGGAGCAAAATCCAGGAGAGTTAGATAGGAGACTGAATTGGAAGATTGCGAGATGGTCAATGGCCAGGTTAACAGTGACATACCACCAAATTTTACGTGGCATAACATGGGACATGATAAGACCTTAGACTACATCTGGACTTCACAAAACCTGTGGAATAAGATTGAGAAACTAAGAATTGTGCCAACTGAGTACAGCGATCATGACGTGCTCGAAATGTCGTGGTTGATATGTCAAAAATCGGATTTATCGAACTCAAACCAAGCACTGGAAGTAAATCACAGGCAAAATCGGCTCAGATTAAAAGAGAAACAAATAACTCATCTGATCAAAGGCTTTCAATCATTGGGCAAAACAACTTGCGACTCGACAATTTATGTACCGCTATTACCCTACCAAAGCATAAGGATCACTTAGAAGATACAAAGAGCAAAAACACATATGAGCGTGAGTGTAAAGAATGAGAAGAAACAACTCAACAAAGACATACAAGATTTAAAGAAGAATTTAGGAATGTATGCGCCTGGAGCCATTAAACGATGGAAGCAAAAATATTGAAATTGGTTAAAAGCATTCACTTTCCAGTGCAATTAATAACGCGGGGAAGCGAAGATGTCTCTAATTAAATCGAACAACTCAAGAGAGATCTGGCATATCCTGAATAGAGGGTTCGCAAATCAAACAGATATGCTGGCAAATAGGGTCGCTGAGGGCGACTGGTTAAAGCACTTCAAAGCAATATTCTCACCAACGCCTTCTACAATCCCGACTGAAACTGCTGCGGATGCAACATATTGGGAGATATTAGAGAGTGAAGATGATATAAGCAATGCCATTGGCAAACTGAAAAATGTAAGAGCTGCTGGGCCTGATGGCATAACAAATGTGATGTTAAAAGCACACAAACAGGAGTGGTCCATATTCATAGCGAAACTGTTTGGAATAATTGCAGTACAAAGATTATTACCACCATCCTGGGCTGAAGCTATAATTGTGCCGATCTTTAAGAAGGGAAATCGGGCCGATCCGGCCAACTATCGCCCGATTGCCCTCTTAGATACAATTGCCACTTTTCTGCAACAAAAATTAACAACTTGGGCAAACAAACATGGAATCTCAGATTGTCACCAGACAGGCTTCACAAAGGGAGTCGGGACTGAGATCAACCTGACAATGATAAACCTGTTGAAATTGGAAGCATTAGAAAGAAGGTCTAATCTCTTCTTCGACTTCATCGATATGCAACAGGCTTTTGCTACTGTAAACCGGGAGATGCTATGGCTAAAACGTACTAATTGGGAGTGCCCAGAAACTATATTGCAACCAATAAAGGCTCTCCACTCGAAGACATCAATTCACATTAGGATTAATGAAAAAGGGGACTTATCGGAGGCAATCAATACGCTTAAAGGGGTCAAACAAGGATGTTCCTTGGCTGCCACTTTATTTAAGATGTTTATTGCTGACATCCCTACTTTTCCATCCAATGTGAAGTGCTTCCCTCCAAAAATGAATGGCCATCAAATCAGCTGTACAATATATGCTGACGATTTAGTCCTAATTGACTCCACCCAAATCGGGCTACAATGACTTCTTTCAAAATTGCAAAGCTATGTGGATGGAAATGAATTGAAAATAATGTTAAAAAAATAAAAATTATGCAGTTTGGTCCATTAAAAGGAAGAAAAAAGAAAAACTTCAGTTGGAAAATCTACAATGAAGCAATCGAATAAGTCATTGAAATTCGATATCTAGGAGTCTTAGTCAATAGTTCGATACGTGAATGGAGCCGGGTGCAAGACCTATTCAAGCGAATGAAAATGTTTTTGCTACAAGGTGCCAGAATTCACACCTTATTCGGAAAATTCACTTTAAACCCAGTTCAGACATTCTATTTGCACAAAGTAATTCTTGCTATTACCTTTGGTGCATAAACAGGATGGAACATAGATGTCATGATCTCTGCTTCCAAAAGGTCAGGGTTTTCCCAACTCCCTTGGAAGCAGATCCATAACCCAGGTTCCGAGTGCCAACCAGTCCCAATTGGGACCTTTTGGACCCAGTCCTGGCGCCAGTGGCACCAGGCTCATAAATATGCCCAGTCCCAGCGCTGGAAGCGCCGGGCTCATAATGCTTGGGTGGACTTACCTTCAGCAGACCATGCTGCTTACTTGCCTGCCAGTTGAGCCTCTGATCCTCTTCTGTTTGGAACTATTTTTCCTGTTGGGTGGGGCTGGAGCCACTCCCTAGATCCAGAACACTGGAACTCTTCTGGAAGGCAGGAACTCTTTTCTTACCAGGAACTCTTTTCTTACTTAGGCGTGGCTGTGGAAGGAGACACCTAAGCACTACAGGAGGCTATTTAAACCACACCCGGTGGATGAATCTTGCTTTGCGTTATTCTGCAACCTCTGCAGCAGAACGCTCATCGTGTCTTCTGCATCCGGTCCTGGGCCTAAGGAAAAAGGCTTACCATCCTGAATCCAGTCTTCAGCAACACCTATAAAGACAAGAAAGAACAGGTTAGCATTCCGGCATCTGAAAGGCAAAGGCTTACCATCCTGAATCCAGTCTTCAGCAACACCTATAAAGACAAGAAAGAACAGGTTAGCATTCCGGCATCTGAAAGGCAAAGGCTTACCTACTCTTCGGCGCTGCATCCCGCATCTGAAAGACAAAACAAGGTGCGTTTAAAGACATTGGGGAACTTTAATACTCACGTGCCATGACTCCTTTCCACATCTAATCCAGTGGGTATTCCGGCACCCTGCAGCCGCTCCGAACTCGTACCTGCAAAATAAAAAGACAGTTAGAGCGCATAGTGAAGCAGGCAACAAGCGCTTACTTACGTGCTTCCAGGCGCTTCTATTCATCACACGGGCTCCATCTTCAACTCACTTCAGCCCGTCATCCGCCATCGCCGGAACCCTGCAAAACAAGAGACATCATTACTAAAGACTTTAAAGACATTTGAATGACTCGAAACTTACCGTTCGTGCAGTAAACGACGGACAGCAGTCCTCTGAAGTCAAGAGGCCTGCGCTACCTATCCAGTGAAGAAACTGGTTACAGCACCCTGCCCCGAGGCAGATGGAGAGCTCGGCATTTACTTACCTAAGGTGAGAGCGTTAACCTTTGGGGGTCTACAGGAGAGGAGAAGAGGAAAGAGATAGGGACACCCCAATAACCCCAGTTCATTAACCCCATATTTTCTATCTGCAGACATCTTACTCTACACGTCAGGCATACAGTGCACAGAGGTCCAGCCCAAAGAGCCAACCGGGTGCTACACATCACCTTTGAAGATATGGTAGTCGCCATGTCAAGACCGGCGCCTCTGCGAGAATCAGGTGAGCGTTACAGAACGCAAAGCCTACCGCAAAACTCTCGCCCAGGCGCTATGGAAACCTCGGATACTGACCCCCTAGCCCGGTTACTTGGGGAACTAAGGGCAGAAGTGCATGCAGCTCGTCAGGAAACGAATGCTCTAAGAAGGGAACTAATTATTTCCAAGGAGAGAACAGACAATCTTGCTAGACAAGTGCTACAGTCACAAGCCGGACAGACCCCGTTACCCGCATCAGGGGCAAATCTTCCTTCAACATCCTCTATGAATCCAGTGCAAATCAACCTACCTGGGAATGTACCTCTGGCTCCGCCCGAACGATTTTCTGGTGACCCAAAGAGGTTGGCAGTATTTATCAATCAGTGCCGGTTGCACTTCTTATGCCGGCCAGCAGCCTTTCCAACTGATCAAGCAAAAGTAGCTTTTGTACTTTCGTACCTTAGTGGCAATGCGGCAGACTGGTCGATCCCTCTAGTTAATCAAGATGATCCGGTTCTCCATGATTTTCTAGCCTTTCAGCTTAGTATGGAAAAACTGTTCGCAAGACATTCACAGGGGCGGGCCTTGGACAATGAGCTTCTTTCATTGCGACAGGGTAATCAAGACCTTTTGGCTTATATTGCATCTTTCAATAGGCTAATAGTGGAAACTCAATGGCCTCAGGACAAAAGGATTACGCTGTTTTATAGAGGTCTACGTGGAGAGCTCAAAGACGTTTTAGCCCAAGTAGTGAATCCCCCACAAGACTGTTCTGATTATATAGACTTGGTCGTTCAAATAGATCACAGGCTGCAGAACAGGAAGGCCGATCGTTCCAAGTTTGATGCTCGAGTATTTTCCAAACCGCCAACTCCTTCCAAAGGAGTAGACTCCGGGGAACCCATGCAAATAGGGGGTCTGAAAGGTCCTCTAACACAAAGGGAGCGGGAAAGGAGGAAACAGTTGCAATTATGCCTATATTGCGGAAACTCAGGGCACTTTCTTCGAGACTGTCCGGTGAAACCTGCCAAGAAGGCAGTAGGAGCTGCAGTTACCAAAATTACAAACTCTGAGCAGGGAAACGACCTCGCCCGACAAGAATAGAGGTCCTCTTGCCGAGCGTGAAAACCAGTTCCGTGACCTCGCATTTCGTGATACCTATGGTCCTCATTAGCCCTGATAATCCGGATCGATTACATGCAATTGAAGCTTACGTCGACAGCGGTGCCATCGGCAATTATGTGGATCATGAAATGGTTTTGAGGATGAATCTAACTCTTTGTCCCAAGGCTGTAAAGGACGTCATTACTACGGTGGATGGTACGGAGATAGCCTCCGGGCCAGTAACGCATACCACTCAAGAGGTGACGCTAGTAAGTCAAGATGGACACCATGAGAAGATCGTGTTCGATGTGATCAAGGCCCCTCAGTTTCAGATTATTCTAGGAATACCTTGGTTAGAGAAACACAATCCTCTGATCGATTGGCGAGCAAGAACGGTCCAGTTTCCAGAATGTGTCTCTACTTGTCACCCTCCACCTGGTGTTGCACTGGCCGCAATTTCTTCAGAGACTCCCCAGTTACCTCCCGAATACCTAGAATACCAAGATGTTTTCCGAAAGGATCAGGCTAACTCTCTACCTCCTCATAGGTCTTATGACTGCCAGATAGACCTGATACCTGGATCTACTCCTCCTTGTAGTAGAATTTATGCCCTCACCGAGCCTGAGAACCTTCACCTTCGACAATACCTGGATCAATACCTGGCAAATGGGTTTATTCGTCCTTCCAAGTCCCCTGCTTCTTCAGCTTTGTTCTTCGTTCCAAAAAAGGAAGGAGACCTTAGAACTTGTATCGATTATCGCTCCCTGAACCAGATCACCATTAAGAATAGATATCCGTTACCTTTGATCCCTGAACTCCTGGACCAAGTCAGAAAAGCATGCATATATACATAGCTGGATCTTAGAGGAGCTTACCACTTGGTACGAGTAAAAGAGGGCGATGAATGGAAGACGGCCTTCCGCACCAAGTATGGGCTATTTGAATATCAGGTCATGCCCTTCGGACTTTGCAATGCCCCGGCCGCCTTTCAATATTTTATGAACGATGTCCTCAGAGAGCTCATAGATGTATGTGTTGTTGTTTACATTGACGACATCCTCGTTTATTCTTCATCGGAATCTCAACATCGGAAACACGTGAAAATGGTCCTCGAAAGATTGCGTCAACACAAACTTTTCGCTAAGTTGGAAAAATGTGTTTTCAACGTGACTGAAGTTGAATTCTTGGGATTCATATTATCACCTGGCGGAGTGCGTATGGATTCAAAGAAGGTCGATGCAGTTCTCAAATGGCCATCACCATCCTCCGTAAAAGGTGTGCAAAGCATGTTAGGCTTCGCTAACTTTTACCGCAGGTTTATCCCCGAATTCTCTCGAATAGTCCAGCCCATCACTTCCTTGTTAAAGAAAAACAAATGTTTTGAATGGTCTACCGAGGCGGAACAAGCTTTCCAGGATTTGAAGACTAAATTTATCTCTGCACCAATCTTAAAACACCCTCGCCCCGAACTCCCCTACATCGTGGAAACTGATGCTTCAAGCCTTGCCATGGGGGCGGTTCTATCACAAAAGGACCCGGTAACCAATCAGTTGCATCCCGTGGCATTTTGGTCCCGCAAATTCTCGCCTCCTGAAATCAATTACACGATTACTGACAAGGAACTTCTGGCTATCAAGTCTGCCTTTAAGGCTTGGCGGCATTATCTGCTGGGGGCCCGACACACCGTTACTGTGATTACGGATCACCGAAACCTGCAATATTTGAAGACCGCAAAAGCCCAATCCTCTAGACAACTCCGTTGGGCATTATTCTTTGCCGAGTTTGACTTCATAATTACCTATCGACCTGGAAGAACACTTGGTCAACCCTAAACCTGTACCAATCATTCCCGAACAAAGAATTCTGGGTGTAATCGCCACAGAATCCATAGAGGAAGTTAAGGATAAAGCCAGGCAACTTGTAACTCCAGCAGACATACAGAATTGGCATCTGCAGGGAAAGGACTTTGCAGTAAAGGACAACTTATTGTATTTCCAAGAACGATTATACCTACCCAGCACAGATTTACAGAAAAAAGTAATCTCTTGTTATCACGACTCTTTAATGGAAGGTCATCCCGGTATAGCCAAGACCTCAGAAAAGATCAAGCGCTACTTCTGGTGGCCGTCTTGGAAAAAAGATATCAGAGACTTTATAATGTCCTGTGGAGTATGCGCCCAAAACAAGAGTCAAAAGGAAAGACCAGCAGGCCTCTTACGCCCTATTGACATCCCACCTCGCCCTTGGCATACGCTTTCTATGGACTTCATCACCGATCTCCCTCCATGCTCCGGATACAATACGATTCTAGTAATCGTGGACTTATTCTCCAAGATGGCGCATTTCATTCCGCTCAAAGGCTTGCCAACAGCAGCAACTCTGGCCCGGGAATTTCTCGAAAACATCGTCCGACTGCACGGTTTTCCTTCGGTTCTAATTTCGGATCGAGGTAGTCAATTTATTTCTCATTTTTGGCGAAGTTGCTGTCGGTCGGCTCAAATTGATGTGAGACTATCGACCAGTCACCACCCTCAGACCGACGGACAAACCGAGAGGACCAATCAAACTCTGGAACAGTATTTACGCTGCATGCTGCAACAAACTGAAAAAACTTGGAAAGATATCCTTTGGATAGCCGAGTATGCCTACAATAACTCTGTCCATTCGGGAACTGGGAAAACCCCGTTTTTTCTTTTGTACGGCAGTCACCCTCGAACCTCGGAGTTGGATCCCCTCCAAGATCTTGAAACACCAGCAGTAGACTACCTGCATTCTACAATCACCCAAGCCTTTAAGGAAGCTGTTTCTCACCTTCAAAGGGCTAAAGAACAATACAAGAAAGGAGCAGATCAACATCGGAAGGAAGCCCCTCACTATCAAGTAGGGGATCAAGTCTGGTTATCCACCAAATATCTATCTCTAAAAGGGCCACGCACATTCAACCCAAGATACCTTGGTCCCTATTCCATCACTACCATAGTAAACCCAGTAGCGGTCAAGTTGGACTTGCCCCCGCACATGAAGATACATCCGGTCTTCCACGTCTCTCTATTAAAACCCGTGCAACCTCAAACCCGACTAACCAAATCTCCAAAACCTATCCTAGTGGATGGAGAACTCGAGTTTGAAGTCAAAAGCATTCTGGACTCCAAGATCTCCAAATCTAAACTATTCTACCTAATTGACTGGAAAGGCTACAGCCCCCAAGAGAGATCCTGGGAACCTGCTGATTATGTCCACGCTCCTCGCCTAATCAAAAGATTTCACCGAACATTTCCTGACAAGCCAAAACCCCCGGAGAAGCCCGGTTTGGGAGGGGCCTTGAGGGGGGGTACTGTCATGATCTCTGCTTCCAAAAGGTCAGGGTTTTCCCAACTCCCTTGGAAGCAGATCCATAACCCAGGTTCCGAGTGCCAACCAGTCCCAATTGGGACCTTTTGGACCCAGTCCTGGCGCCAGTGGCACCAGGCTCATAAATATGCCCAGTCCCAGCGCTGGAAGCGCCGGGCTCATAATGCTTGGGTGGACTTACCTTCAGCAGACCATGCTGCTTACTTGCCTGCCAGTTGAGCCTCTGATCCTCTTCTGTTTGGAACTATTTTTCCTGTTGGGTGGGGCTGGAGCCACTCCCTAGATCCAGAACACTGGAACTCTTCTGGAAGGCAGGAACTCTTTTCTTACCAGGAACTCTTTTCTTACTTAGGCGTGGCTGTGGAAGGAGACACCTAAGCACTACAGGAGGCTATTTAAACCACACCCGGTGGATGAATCTTGCTTTGCGTTATTCTGCAACCTCTGCAGCAGAACGCTCATCGTGTCTTCTGCATCCGGTCCTGGGCCTAAGGAAAAAGGCTTACCATCCTGAATCCAGTCTTCAGCAACACCTATAAAGACAAGAAAGAACAGGTTAGCATTCCGGCATCTGAAAGGCAAAGGCTTACCATCCTGAATCCAGTCTTCAGCAACACCTATAAAGACAAGAAAGAACAGGTTAGCATTCCGGCATCTGAAAGGCAAAGGCTTACCTACTCTTCGGCGCTGCATCCCGCATCTGAAAGACAAAACAAGGTGCGTTTAAAGACATTGGGGAACTTTAATACTCACGTGCCATGACTCCTTTCCACATCTAATCCAGTGGGTATTCCGGCACCCTGCAGCCGCTCCGAACTCGTACCTGCAAAATAAAAAGACAGTTAGAGCGCATAGTGAAGCAGGCAACAAGCGCTTACTTACGTGCTTCCAGGCGCTTCTATTCATCACACGGGCTCCATCTTCAACTCACTTCAGCCCGTCATCCGCCATCGCCGGAACCCTGCAAAACAAGAGACATCATTACTAAAGACTTTAAAGACATTTGAATGACTCGAAACTTACCGTTCGTGCAGTAAACGACGGACAGCAGTCCTCTGAAGTCAAGAGGCCTGCGCTACCTATCCAGTGAAGAAACTGGTTACAGCACCCTGCCCCGAGGCAGATGGAGAGCTCGGCATTCACTTACCTAAGGTGAGAGCGTTAACCTTTGGGGGTCTACAGGAGAGGAGAAGAGGAAAGAGATAGGGACACCCCAATAACCCCAGTTCATTAACCCCATATTTTCTATCTGCAGACATCTTACTCTACACGTCAGGCATACAGTGCACAGAGGTCCAGCCCAAAGAGCCAACCGGGTGCTACACATCACTTTTGAAGATACGGTAGTCGCCCAGTCAAGACCGGCGCCTCTGCGAGAATCAGGTGAGCGTTACAATAGACCATAAAATCTGGTCACAGCTAGAAGGAATCTTTTGGAGACGTGTACTGAGGCTGCCAAAATATATATCCATGATTACCATCAGACATGAACATTGGATGAGCTATATGGAACTGAGATCTGGAAATCACTGGCACTATTAAGGAAGATGGTAAACATCAGTCCGGAACCAGCATATAAAATATTTCCACCATCTGGCATCTGTCCTTATGCTGGTTTATTGTTGAGATGGAATCAAAGGTTGAAGAACATTACGCAAGCGGCCGATATCCAAATGGGCACTTTGCTAGCCCAGTCTGAAATTGCAAAAAAAAGCTAAAACAGTGGTCCTGGATACAAAACCTGTCCAAATATGATAGTCTACAAACTGCGCTAGAGCTTGGGCCAACAATGAATCAACTGGAAAAAATGCCAAAGTATTTGCAACAATTTCCTTCTCGGCGTCATTGTGTTGGCTTTCTGAGACTGCATCTGAATGCTCACAAAACAAAGCAAATGATGGTCTTGCGACATATTGATGACACAAAGGATGATGTTTGTAGACATTGTCTGGACATGACTGAATCTATCAAACATCTAATAATCGAATGTCCTGCAGTAAAATATCAAAGGTCACTTCACCTGAGTCTATTTGCACCTATGGTCGATTATATGGACGAATGGTGGTATCGCATCTTGAGTGGGAGCTCGTTCCATTTAACTTGCTCAGTAATAAGCTTTCTTGACAAAATATTGGATTGAACTTAAAATGAAGCAGTTCATTTTTTTTCTGTTGAACTAACCCAGGACCCTGGTTAGCTTGGACTAATGCATTTATGTTGAGAGATTTTTTTTCTTAAAAGATCTAAAGTAAAGTAAAGGATTGTTGTAATACATTTTTAGAAATAAACTACTGTTTGGTACTGTTTGCACAAAACGGGCTACCCCGGGGGACCAGGTATTGAAGATGGGGGGGCATTGCCCGGGGAGAAAGCGGGCTGCCTTGAGAAGATGGTAAGGAGACGGAAGAGACCAAGGGATCGGTAGGGAGGAAGTGGAACTAATTAATTACTTAATTAATTATTTATTTGTTGGGGGATCTGAAAGTGTTTAGTTATTAAATTGGTTGTTAAAACATTTTGTGTTAGTCTGTAAGGCCAGGGACCAGGGTAGTTGTTATTTGTGAGTTTTGGCCTGTCACATTAAAGTAACCTTTTCCACTACAAGCAAGTCTGGGTGTTCTTGTGCAGTAAGCCCAAAAGAGGGCCCCGGGTTTCCCCCCCCGGGGTTATTTTAGGCGCTGGCCTGCGCATAGAGTGCCTCATGGCTATTAAAGGGGGGCTGGGAAGGTTCGGGAGCAGGCAACAGTTAGGGCAAGCGTTTGTCCCTACCCGCCCACCCTCTTTTTCTAGGCCGGCAATGTTTCAAAAATTTCAGGGGAGGTGTTTTTTTTTAAATTAGGAATTTTTGTGTTTGGCTTCCCCCCACCAAGAGTGTCATGGGTTTTTGATGCTTAGAAATGAAGGGCCGTAGGAGGCTTTTTGTGGGCAGTTTTCCTGTGACAGGCTCTGGCATTAGTTGGGGAAGTTGTGATGTAAAGTTTTTGTTGCTGATGTGGCAGGTCAGCCTGGCTGCAGGTCATAGAAAGATGGAGATTGCTGTAGATGGGAGTACTAGGGTATAGAGGTGGTTGGTTGCCGGGGGCATGGCCCCTTTAGATGAGGGGGGAGTGAAGCACAATGGGGGAAAAGCACGGAAAATGATGGGGGTGGTGCTGTTTGCACAAACGGGCTACCTCGCGGAAACAGGTATTGAAGATGGAGGGACATAGCCCCGTGGAGAAAGCGGGTCGCCTTGAGAAGATGGTAAGGAGACGGTAGGGACCAAGGAATCAGTAGGGAGGAAGTGGAACTAATTCATTATTTAATTAATTATTTATTTGTTGGGGGAACTGAAAGTGTTTAATTATTAAATTGGTTCTTAAAACAGTTTGTGTAAGTTTGTAAGGCCAGGGAGCCAGGGTAGCGGTTATTTGTGAGCTTTTGCCTGTCACATTAAAGCAACTTTTTCCACTACAAGCGAGTCTGGGTGTTTTTGTGCAGTAAGCCCAAAGGGGGGTGGAGAGGGGTTTGGAATAGGGCTAGTAGTTTAGGGAGAAAGGGGATTTGGGGCGAACCCCCCATAAATAAGTAACAAACAAATTTGAAGGAAACATTCTAAGTTATTTCCACAAAGTAAATTACCACAAAGTAATTTATTTCATGGAAATGGCATGCAAACCCTAATAAGGGGATGCATACTGAAAAGCATAACAATAGTTAAAATGTGTTTGGATTAATGGGAAAACCCAAATGAATGTACATTGATAGAATGATATGCAGGCACAGGAAAGACAATGTGAAATAATTTAGCATTTTTTACCTCGGGTCATACGACTAATACAACAATAGCTGATGTGTGATAGCTCAGCGCACATGCTACTTGAAATGTCAAAAATTCAACAGAGCATCTTTCAAGCAGTACATTAATAACATGATTGGGAAAGAAGTGCGGATTGGTTAGCTCGAAATTGTAAACACAAGCACTATTAAAACAAAATGGGGAGATATTAAAATTCAATATGTTGTTGTTAAAGAACTTTATCATATGTTGTTTTGTCAAAAACAGTTTCTGCTGTTCAGATTTTAAATATTGCACTTCTCAAATGACACATTTAGTTAAGAAGTTAGCCATGTTTTTTAAAGGATGCATCTAGTGAAAACAAAGAGTGTAATGGGCTGTTATGACTATGGAAAGGCCCTTTGAGGACTGGTTTGTGTTTCATGAGACCTGCTGGCAGTCACTGGTTCCACGCCCCCAGCAAGGCTGAGCCAGCTTCCAAGGTGAATATAAAAGAAGTGCTATTGCATTGGTATAATTATACACTGTGTTCACATACCAGTGAAGCCACAGCAGTGGAGAGCGACATGTGAACGTGGTTTCCAAAAGGAGCAGAGTAAAGCTGTTTTTTCTGTGGACTCTGGCTCAGCGTGTTCTGGTAAAGATCTGTAGGTTTTAGAGCCTTTAATATATCCTCAGTTGTCAATCTGCACTTTTTTTGGTTATACTGTTGCTAGTATTTCTTAGCTATGATGTTGCTGACAGTATTAATCAGCACTTACTTTTGTTCCTAAACATCCTGTCCCATTCCATGTGATTATTCTTCCGCATTTGGTGGTTGTGTCTATTCAAAAAGGTGCTTCAAGACACATATGCAGTGACAACAAAGGCAAAATGAAAAGAAACAACGGTATGTACTGTGGGGTATATTTACCAGTCATAACAGAAATTCCCTTCATCACAACACCACATTTCAACATTTCACCCAAAAAACTACTGTGTTGTGTTCTCGTTGGCACATGTGTGGCGAGCTTTAAACACTGTCACCCCAGATAATGGCTGCATTTGTTTTGCTTCAAATCAAGCACAAGAAAAATGACCGGCATTCAAGGCAGCATTGCAATTTGTCCTCCTTTCATTTTAAACACCACAAAGTTTTGCTCCATTAAACACAGCCCTGCTGTGTATTTCATCTGATTGCCATGAAGTAAGGCAATACCTTCCAGAACAGCATTATTGTCACTGAGAAAGTACAAGCATAGCAAGAATTCTGCTTCAGTCAACAAAGCTATGATTTCCTTTTGAAATAGACCAGTGCACTCAAATTACTGAAAAGGAAAGCAATGGTGTGGCTCTCTCTAGTGTCCCATGTCAATTTTAAAGAAATGCTTGGCAGTATCTCTCTGTGTCCAGAAACTGACCGCATCTGTAAAAGTGCTCCTGAAGGTTAATTAACAAGAAACTGTGTTCAGCAGAAACCGCATTTGTAAACTTGACAGAAAAGAAAAATGAACCTACATGTAAAACTGTGTTTTGCAACTCAGGAAAATGCCGTTTGAAAATGAAATGCAATGTGCACACACCAAAATGGGATTAAATATGTGGGGATGGGGGTCTTGCTATAAAATGTGTTTGATATGTATTCCCAAAAAAACTTGGTTTCTGTTGAAAGAAAGAAAAAAAATGAAACCAGCAGGACATGTTTGCCCCAGGCACTTACTTCAAATGTGCCCTGCCTCCCATGGGAAAAGAATGACCTCCGCAAGTGAACCAGCCCCCATGGGCATATGAAAGGCCCAAAGTGTGGAAGTTTGCGGCCTCGTCAGACTGACGGTCATCCCTACAGAAAGGAACAAAGGACCCAAGGGGATCTAGCATTTTCACCAAGAGCTGTGATTTCCTTTGCCACCCCTTCCCAGCCTCAACTGCATGGCTTCAAAGGACATCATGGAAACCCTTTGTTCAGACTGACAAAGGCAATTTGGCTGTAGGGGTTGGAAACACCACCCACACATGTGACTAAAACAGTGCATTGACTTTAAAGAACTTACTATATTAAGACATTTTTCCTAATGCCATGTATGAGCAGTAATGTTATATTATGCCAGCATTTAATGTGAGTTATGCACAAACCCAAAGAGACTAAGCACATGTTCCCCCGACCAACTCCTTATATGAGGATATGGGGATAATGGTTAAAAACTTCAATCCTCCTTCCATCAAAAACTTTTATAGAAAAATGGAGGATTTTTTGAAAGAGCTGGCATTAACTCCCGCTGACTTGGAATATCGCCAAGCACATGTCAAACTTCGCCTGTTTGCCCATGATTGGTGCAAAACAGTGAATGCTCTAGAGAAATTCAAAGTGTATAAAGAAGCAGCCAAATTTGCTACTCAGAGTACACCTCGCAAACCATATCTATTACAATTTCCATGTCCAATAGCTTGCGACTTGTACTTAAGGTTCAAATTAAATCAATTTCTAACTTTAGAAAAAACAAAAAAATTGATAAAATCACCAGAAACATCACCAGCAGAGAGCTGTAGATTCTGTAAAGTTTCTAACTTTAAGAAAACGCTGAAGCATTTAATCATCTATTGTGTCTTCTTTGAACTACGACGTAATGAAATCTTTGAACTTGAATTGGGAAACTTATCGGTCGATGAAAGAGAATGGTTATGGTTGGGATGTATGTGGGGCTCGACCACCAAAGACATTTTACGGACCACACATTTCTTAGCTATATTGAAACTAGAACTGGTAGAAATAAATGGCTTTGTATATGGGCAGCTTGGAGTTGAATAAGTAACAGAATGTAGGATCATTACAATCTTTGCTAATATAATAGTATTGCATTCGCAATAAGCACTCTCCAAGCAACCAATGTGGATCTTAGTGATAATATACACTCCCAAATTGTTAACAGTGGCAGTGAATGCATGATTGTGTTTATTCCAGCGAAATCAAAACGCGGAAAAGTGGAAGATAATGTTATTGCAGTAACATCATCACAAACTCCTTTATTGGGCTTCAAGAATATTGTAAACGTTTTAACTTAACATTTTCCTCCTTTCTTACGAATATCTTTGTAAAATGAAGATGTGAGAAAAGCATTGAATACTATTTGTAAATGTCAAATTGTAAAACGAAATGAATATGGAAAAGTTGTAAAAGTTTGTTAATCGAACTATAAACAACGTATTTTTTAATAAAAATTAAAATAAAATAAGCACATGTTCCTAGCACCTGGGGAACTGGAATGGCAGGATAGATGCATTTCCGGTTGAAGGATACAATATACAGACATAAAACTTGGTGAAAATATGCAAAATAGTAGTGGGCATATGCATACCCATTTTCAGAATTTTAATGATTATGTTTCTCCTACAAATGGTGAAATTGTCCCCAAAAGCGATGCTACCTCGCACAGAGTTGGCGATCGGATTGTCTGATTCCTTGTGAAATATGTAATCTGCATATCTGTTTCTTATGATGGTGACTAGTATAGATTTTAAGCTTTGCTCCATAACTTATGTTTGTTAAAAGTGACTTTGGGGAAACAAAGGAAGTCATAAATGCACACACATAAAATTATGTCATTTCCCCTGAACCAATCAGCCGGAGGGAGGAGGCAAAAACAGTAGCCTGGCCTATCCCAGTAGAGGGGTAAATCCAGAGTACTTTCCCCCAGATTGTAAAATGTTATTATGTCACTCTGGCTATATAAACGGGAGACAGGGAGACACAAGAGAGATTCAAGATATTCAAATACTCAAAAACCAGATCCAGAGGCAGCTGATTGCATCCAGACAGACCATCCAGATCTAGACAGAAGCACCCCACCAGATACAGGCATACCCAATAATCCAGGCAGAAAGGAGGAAAGGAATCTCATCCCATCTAGGAGAGCCCAGTGACCAAACCTTGCCCAGCTGATCCCATTCAGGATAGCCTGGCTGTCCCGTGACCATATCTCTTGACCCCCACTGTCCCAGTGACCAGATTATTTTGCTCTGCTGTCTAGAGACCTTGCTGGCTGTCCAAATTACCAAACCCAAGCTTTCCTTGTAAGCATAACATCACCCAGTTCCCAAAGACTGCATATCCCGCTCTTGCATCCTATTCAAATCGTATTAAAATCCCATACAAAATACCAAATTGCTAGTATCATCTGTTCACCGTTTCTTAGAAGAATCTGTGTTAGTCCGTATCTGTTAGCATATTCCTTTTATAATTAGTTCAGTTATCTGTCTAAGTCCTTAGTACCATTTTGAAATAAATGAATGAATTCCCCTATACAGAGGTACATAGTGTGAGCTGGTTAAAATTCAAATTAACCCCTTGCATGCAGTGCCTTTCTTTCATAATATAGTCATTAAAATATGGCCTCAGTTGAACCTGTCATTGTGCAACAAAAGCCGAATTTGCCCATGTATTGTGCTTTTCTCTAAATTCCGATTGGCCTTGTTGCCATAAAAACCCCAAACATAACCCCAATAAGAATAGTCCCTTCCCCCCAGAATCCTGTCTGTTATGTGCCCTGGTTTCTCATCCAAAACCGATTTCAGATTTTAACAGCTAAGCCCTTTTTCTTAGCTGCTTGTCATTTTAAAGATTGTGTAAAATAAGAGTTGCAATTCTACCACATGTGTTTTCTTCTGCATTGTTTTCCTTTCAAAATCGATTATCTTACCTGTGTCACGTTGCTTTGGTGCCCTGTTCAGTAGTCTGTAAACTTCCTTATCATTTAAGTGCAGCCACATACATTTCTGTCATAGCTATCCTACCGCAATTGTAAACTGACATAGAGGTAACAAGTACAATCTGAGCATGCCATTTTGTTCCTTTTGAAGGTTTTCATTTTCTTTTCTGGCCTCCCATCTTGGGGTGGTGGGCTGAAATTTCAATCTAATTTTACCCTCTTCTTTCTGACTCCTTGCCACTGCTTTCCATCCACAAATAATTTAGTCAGCAGCTGTTTGGGGGAAGTGTTGCAGCGGGAGTGCTTAACCTGTGTGCTATCTGTTATTTTGAAGAAAAGTCATTTTGTTTTTTTATATATTAAAGGTTATGTATCCTATGTTAGGACTGTGAAGTAACTGTATTGAGGGATGTTTGCATGTATACTGCTACACAGTGGTGGCTGCTGCCCTATTTTTGATTTGCTTGATTTTCTTTGAATACTAAAAATTAATAAATATTTCATTGTTAACACACCGGCCTGGTTCATAGTCCATTGGGACACAGAGTATTTGATAAGGTGGGTGTGAGACGGGCTGGGTTCCTACTCAAACCAAGAACCCAGGGTTCAAATAAAAATAAAAAGGCATTTTTATTGTGTGCCACATTTATGGTCAGTGGAAGAAGTCCCTTGCTGAAGTGTGCTGTGTCTCAAAATCTGTTACAGTACTGACACTAAGTAAGTCACTTTGCAGAATGCAGCTTGAATTAGCCCATCTTTGCTGATTAGGGTGACCTTCCAGCAGGGCTACCTTCACCCACCAGGCTTAAGTGCAAAAGCACTGCTAAGTGAAGTTCAGTTTTTTTTCCACATTTTTATTTCAAATGAATACCAACAGTAAATACAACCTGTTCTGTTTATCTGTCTGTATACTTTATATATATGTGTACAGTGCTTCAGATGCTTCTTCCCAACAGGACTCCAGCTGCAAAGAGACACGCAGTTTATAAAGCAAGAGGCTGACCCTTGGTGAAGACATTTTTATTCCACCAGTAGCCGTTGTAACTGTTATTAAGCCACTAACTTTCAGACTGCTGCTTTGAATTAATTCAAAGAACCAAGTCTGATGCTCTGCTTGCTAGAGCCAACTGAAATGGGTCCCACTGAGATGTGTGTTGGGCAGAGAGGGGCAGGTAGTGGGTTGAAATGGCCATAGGAATCAGCATAGCCAGGGGCAATCAATGGGTGGGTAAATAACTAAACAACACCCACAGGCTGAATGCCCCTGCTCATGTGTCATCTTTCTCCTAGCTTCACTTTCTATGACAAACGTTTTGGCTTATAGGCAGTAATTCCAGTGCCACCTAACAGCCCAAACTAATAAATGGGGTTCTCGTTCAGTATTGGAATTAATGAAGTATGTCACTACAAGGGCAACTCGATAGAGTACCCAGTGTCTACTGTACAATGGGCATTGTATTTTGCTTTTGAATGTGTCATGGCAAGTGTGGCAGCGTAAGCCTGCCTCTAATTTTCTCTCTGCATGCCGAGACTTGTAGGCCCATAACTATGGTGTGAAAACAAAACAAGTCCCAACACAACAAAGATTGGTTCAAGGCATAGATGGTGTCAGGGCCTTTTTTTCAAATGAAAGGGGCCTCGGGCATCAGGGTGCTCCCAGCAACTGCCACCAGCTTTTCAGTCAGCAGTCTTGTAACAGTAACACGTTCCTTTCTCTATTTTCATTGCGGGGCTTAAAACGTGCACTTTGGAGCACTCGCGTTACAAGCTGCATTTCTTGGAACCTTTCCGGCAGTCACTTCCCACTTCCAGAAGTGTTATCACCTCATTGCCTTCTAACAATGGTTCCTCCACACCAGCCACTTGCTTACAAATAAGAGTTTATCCCTGCTGACTGGCTGTCTCATGATAATCAGCAGATACAAGATCCCTGCTGACTGGCTGTCACGTGAACATCAGCAGTTATTAACTTTATCTTTGTCGCCATTGTAATGTATGCACCCCACGGGTGCCTCAGACTGTTTTCGCTCTAAGCAGGGGCCCCCAACCATCATGTTCAAATGGGCCCCACACATCTTCAGCCAGGCCTGGTTCAAGGAGTCGCGTTACGTGGGGCCACAGGGCAGTCTGCACTGATACCCTCAAGTTTAAACAGTGCCCGTTAGTGAGTTCTGCAGATTCTGCTCATGAACTGCCAATGACCCTTCACCCAGTCCTCCTCCCTCAAGTTCTCAAGAGATAGCTGGAGTCTCATGTGAGCAATCCATCTGCCAGACAGTTCAGCATTAATCCCAGAAATGCTATGCAGTCAGGCAGAAGGGCGATTGCCTTTCAAGTAGGAAAGATATATGGCAGCACGTGCATATCGGAGTCGAATGATAGCCTGATCGCACGCAATGTGGAAAAAAAGAAACCATGTACTAGCTGTGTCCTGGGCTATAAACACGAATGTGCGAGGGGATGGCTCTACCAGGAGGAGATACTTATCTCTGGCAGTGTAGATGCGTAGAGCAACATTTGGGGAATGCGGATACCTGATCATGTTTAGCGCACGGTGTTCGCATAGCACCGTGACAGCAGCAGAGGCTTCTGGATAGTGTATTCATGGCGCTCCAGCCCTCTGCTCAGAGAAGGTTCAGCAAACTAGCGTGCGAGCAGGCCGTCACTCTGCGTCCTGTATATCCCGTGCTGACATCCCGAGCAATTCCCACCCTACTTGTGCGTAGTGCCGCAAAGAAACGTGCGCTGGGCCCTGTTCAAATCACTCAAGGTGAGGTTCAGCTTCCAAGGGAGCCTGGTTTCTGTGGGATGAGGTTAAAAAGCATGTCTCTCTCATAGACTAAGCACACTCGCATTTAGGTGTGTCAACATTTCTAAGGTTTTTTCTTTCTACCCTAAATATGCATTTACGATTATATTTCCTACTCTTGCACTTTTACAATTGACGTGAAGAAAATGGACCAACTTGGAGGCAGTTCGATTTCCGCATTCAAGGAATTTTAAGATCAGAGCGGTTGCGGATTCGGCCATGGATTTGAATACAAATCCGGTGGCTCAAATGACGTTCAAGAGTTTCGTCAGGTAGGGGATAAGTTCGGCGCTTAAGTTTTTATAGAGTTGTTTGTGAAGCCATCACGTCCGGGGCTTTTCTAAGGGGGAAGGATTGAATTGCTAATTCAGGTTCCCGGATAGTAATAGTGTTGTGGCCTAAATAGATGACAGGACGCTGTAGGGTTTCTAACAGTCTTTATTGACTGACAACAGGGAGAAAGGCTCTAAGGTGGCCTGGTGGCGCTGGGCGCTTACTTACAGTTCATTGCGATCAAGTCCTGTGCTTTCCCAGTTGATTCACTGTGGAAAGGTTGTGCTCACCGGTGGCACGCATTAACTTCTAGGGCCCCCATGAAGCCTCCTGTGGCTGTGGTGTTACGCCCTAGAAGCTGTGGTGTGAGTTCTGTGGCTCAATGCTTCTTCTCCTGTAATCAGGAGCAGCGCTCCTCTGTGACCGCTTCAGCTGGCCGAGCGTCAACTCTGAAGCGGGAACGTTTTCCCGCAGAGCGTGGGCTCGCGAGATCCCGTCTCGCGAGATCTCGCGAGAACACGCTCCCGCGATCATGTGATGTCCCCACACACCTCCTTTGCTGGGAAAAAGGATGGGTAGTCACTCCATGATGAAGTCTGCATATTTCCTGGGTTTCCTTCTCTCTCTCTGGGGCCTGCCAGGATCGGGGTATGGAGCGGGATCGGTGAAGTGTCTTTGGGAAGGTGCTGGTGATTTAGGTTCTCTTTGTCCAGCTATTTGCTGTGATTCCCTGGGTGTTGTTGGGGGGATGGGGCTTGCAAAGTCGTTGTGATGGTGCGGCTCTATGGTATCTCTACTTGGGAGGTGATGTTCTCGTATGACTCTTGGCAGACTTGATCTCCTCCAGTGTCTCCTTGTGGGTGTACAGTGTCTTCTTTCCTGCGGTACATGGCTACCCTTTCTAGATTCCATCTCCTGCCATCGCTGGTGCAGATGTGGGTTGTCCCTCTCTCCATGACTTCTGTGGGACTGCTGTATCTGGAACCAGTGGAGGTGTCCTTGTGGGGAAGTCGTATCTTCACCAGATCCCCTTTGTTGACTTGTGTGTGTCGAGCTGCTCGGCGCAAATCCCCCTGTGCTTTCATTGCTTCTTTGTTGCGCTGCATGCAGCACGTTATGTCATCCATGTCAACGTCTTTGTCGGTCCTCACTTGCTGGAGCCATGGTGGTACCAGTGAGGATGCTGCCCTTCTCCCCCTCAGCAGATGGAAAGGTGAAACACCTGTGACGGCGTTGGGGGTGAGACGGTGGGCCGCTATGGCTTCTTTGACTGTCTTGTATGGGTCTAGGCCCGAGGCGTGAGCCAGTTGTAGCGCCCCCTTGATGATGCGGTTTGCCCGCTCGACTAGGCCATTTGCCTGTGGGTGGTATAAACTTGCTTTCCGCTGTTGGATGTTGTTGAGCTTGAGAAATGTTTCCATTTCTCTGGAGACTAGCTGGACTCCGTTGTCCGTGACGAGTTCTTCGGGCAGGCCCTCCCGCTGGAATATGGCGGTGAGTGTTTCAATGACTGTTCCTGTGGTGATGTCTGAGGTGAAGTCAGCTTCCACCCATTTGGAAAAATAGTCGACCATGACTATCCCGTACCTGTGCTCTGGGGGCATGTTGTCCAGCGGCTCTATGAAATCCAGACCCAGTTTTCGCCACACCCCTTTGGGGACTTCGGTGGGCAGCATGGAGGCTTGCCTCACGGCCAGGCGCTTGTCGCTGTTTGAGCATTCATGGCACCTATCGACCATCTGCCGTACGTCCTGGTCCATGCCTGGCCACCAGTATGCGTCGCGTATCCTTCGTCTGGTCATGTTGCACCCTAAATGGCCCGAGTGTGCTCTGCACAGTATGACTTTGCGGATTCCGATGGGTGGGATGATTTGATCACCTCTGAGAATGAGACCGTTCATGGCGGTGATTTCCTCGTTCACCTTCCATTAGCGACGAAGGCCTTCGGGGATCGCTCTCTCGTTGGGCCATCCATTTCGAACCCAGGTACTTACGTGCCTTAGGGTGTAGTCCTGCTCGAACTGTTCCTGCCAGTGGCGCTCGCTCATTTCCATGTACTCGACGTTCCTCAAGTCGCCGATGGAAGCAACAACACATTCGTCTTCCAGGAATGTGGTGCCGGGGGCGCTTTGGTTCAGGAGCCTGGACATGCAGTCCGCTTGTGCGTTTTTCCAGCCCGCAATGTGTTATATCTCATAGGTATACTCTTGGAGCTTTGCGGCGATCCTGGCCAGTCTGGGGGTGGCCGTCTTGGTGCCGCCCGGGCTCAACATGTGAATTAGGGGTTTGTGATCGGTGATCAACTTGAATCTTGTCCCCCATACGTATGATCTGAAATAGTCGAAGGCCCAGGCGCATGCCAACATCTCTTTCTCTACCGTAGAGTAATTCTTCTCGGATGAGGATAATGCCTTGGATGCAAACGCCACAATGTTCTCAGTGTCGCCCTTCTTCTGGGTCAAGGTGGCCCCTAGGCCGTATGCGCTGGCGTCAGTGGTGATGCAGGTGTCCCATTCAGGGTTGTATGGTTTAAGACACGGCGCGTGTAGAATCCTTTTCTTGATTTCGCTGAAAGCCTCATCCTGTTCTGGTCCCCAAGAGTAAGCTGCCCCCTTCTTCAGGAGCTCCCTCATGGGAGACGTGGTCTCAGAGAACCTTGGGACGAATTTGGCATAGTACTCGGCTAGGCCCAAGAATGAGCGTAGTTCCTCTTTGGACATCGGCGCCGGTGCTTCTGTAATGGCCTCCATGAGGTTCTTCTTGGGGCTTACCCCATCACTCGAGATGCAGTACCCAATATATTCTACCTTGTTCACCCCGAAGACACACTTTTCATGGCGTAGGTGAATGCCTTCCTCCTGAAGTCTGCTCAGGACTGACTTGAGTGCCTTGTCATGGGTCTCGTTGTCTTTGGCGTACACCAGGATGTCATCTTGTAAGAATGAGACATTGGTGATTCCTTTAAGCAGGGAGTTCATCATCCTCTGGAATGCGGATGCTGCGGACGATAACCCGAAAGGCATGCGGGTGTATTGGAAGGTGCCAAAAGGAGTGATGAACGCCGTCAGGGGTCGGGAGGACTTGTGTAGAGGAATCTGGTGATAGGCATCACGCATGTCCAGCTTTGAGAAAATGGCCGCCTCCTTCATCATGAGGACAATCTCATTGATGCTGGGGAGTGGGAAGCTATCCGTGATCACCTCTAAGTTCAGGCTTCTCAGGTCGATGCAGATCCTGAGGTCGTTGCTGGACTTTTTCTTTACTAATACTACCGGACTCAGCCACTCTGATGATTCCACGGTTTCAATGGTTCCTTCTTCGACCATCTTCCGCAGGTGGGCGTCCAAAGCTGGTCTTGCGGTGGCAGGTACTGCCCTTACTTTGTGCTTGACCGGGGTGGCATTGGGTTTTCACTTTTCCGGGTTTCTCGGAAAACAGGTTTGGAAAGATATCCTTGTAGTTTTGCGCTGCTCCTGATGAGATCATGAGCACCTGTTCCGGAGTGCTGGGATCTAGTTTCATGCTGAGTTTGTGTTGGTCATCCCACCCCAGCACAGCTGGACCTTTGGGTGAAAAATACACTTTGGTGGTGGTAGACCTCCCTTTAAAATTGATCCGGGCTTTGATGTAGCCCCCCAAAAGGTCGACCGTTGCCCCTCCAAACACGGTCATTTTTTGCCTGGTTGATCTAATCTCCACTTTTTCTTGTCCCATCATCTCCTTGTACGTGTTGACGGGCAGAATGGTGAGGTCGGATCCCGAATCAGCCATGACGCGCGTTTCCATTCCGTCCACTTTAATGGTGCAGTGGGGCTTTTCTCTTCTGGCATGGGGGGCATTGACCATGACAACCATGGGTCTGTCCTGTAGTTCATCATCATCAGTTGAGGTGCAGTCACCGTCAACACGGGAAACAGTTTTCTCCCGCTACATGCATGCCGGAGCCACGTGGCCAATGCGTCCGCATTTGGAGCACTCCTTATTCCTGGCGGGGCATTCGCGGTCGTTCGCCTTGTGCTTGGAGCTGGCGCATCTGTAACATTTCGGTGCCTCCTTTTTCCTGGGACTTTTGTGTTTGGGGCTGTCGCGGGAATGCTTGTCTCTGCGACCTCTCCATTGTAGCGCCGCCATTTCGGGCACAGGCAGGTGACTTCCTGCCTCCTTGCGTCTGCTGGAGGTTTCTTCCTCCGCCCTGGCAATCTGGATGGCTTTATTGAGGGTGACCTCCTTTTCTTGGATGAGTTTGTCCTGTACTTTCCTAGAGTTGGTGTGGACACCGAGCATGTCGCAGATAACCTGTTCTGCATTTTCTCCAAAGGCGCAAAGAGAAGCGAGTTCCCTCATCCTGGTGATGTAGTCATCCACGGGTTCGCTCCCTTCCTGTTTGGGAGTGTAGAATCTCAGCCTGTGCAGTACAATGTTCTCCTTATTGGTGAATCTCTTCATGATGCGACGAGTCGCTTCTTTGTGAACATCGTCGTCTTCGACGTCATTGTCGGCCGCAGGTATTTCTTTAAGGCCGGCAAAGATGCGCTGACCTTCAACCCCTAACGCATTTAACAGCATCGCCCTCTTCCTGATGGGGGCATATCGCGTGCCGCCCACTGCTTCCAAGTAGGTGGAGAAAAGGGGTTCCCATTGCATCCAAGGAATTGCCGGTGTCCCTGGCAAGGGGAGAAACGCAGGGGGTGGTGTGGCGCCTTGCATGGTGGGTCCGTGGGACTTCTGGTATCCTCGTCGCCAGTTATGTTGTGGCCTAAATAGATGACAGGACGCTGTAGGGTTTCTAACAGTCTTTATTGACTGACAACAGGGAGAAAGGCTCTAAGGTGGCCTGGTGGCGCTGGGCGCTCACTTACAGTTCATTGCGATCAAGTCCTGTGCTTTCCCAGTTGATTCACTGTGGAAAGGTTGTGCTCACCGGTGGCACGCTGTAACTTCTAGGGCCCCCATGAAGCCTCCTGTGGCTTTGGTGTTACACCCTAGAAGCTGTGGTGTGAGTTCTGTGGCTCACTGCTTCTTCTCCTGTAATCAGGAGCAGCGCTCCTCTGTGACCGCTTCAGCTGGCCGAGCGCCAACTCTGAAGCGGGAACGTTTTCCCGCGGAGCGTGGGCTCGCGAGATCCCGTCTCGCGAGATCTCGCGAGAACACGCTCCCACGATCATGTGATGTCCCCACAAATAGGTTCCTCTAAAGGGCCCTGAAGCTCCTGAACGATCTGTGGTAAGTGCGCATTATATATACATATATACATTCTTGGGCCATGTGGGGATCAGTGTGATGGGGGGAGGAGTGTTCCCTGAAGAAGTTTTCAATTACCTGGAGCCTATCCTCTTCTGAGGTAACGTGACTCCCACCAGCATCCCTTAAGGTTTCTATACGGTTTTGCCCGGCCTGTTTTTTTTCAATTTTGCCGCCAGGATCCTATTGGCCTTATTCCCTCTCGGGTAATAAGTGGGCCGGGGTCTGCCAGGGCTGGGCCCCGGCAGGCTCTGAAATTTCGTTTTGAGGCGGGGCCCTGCCGGGGCCCACTAATTTTTTTAATTTATTTTTTAATTAATTTTATTGGTTTAAAAGCAAACCTTTAAAATATTACACAACCAAAATCAACAGAAGTAAAAACCACAAAAGTCCAGTGACCTTTATCTTTCCCCCCCAATTTGACCTCCTCCCTTTTCGCTGCCCAAACAGAAAAGTCACATTGACAGATCTTATTTTCCATGATCAACCTTGAAAGCACTTAAACTCATTTAGGCATTCTCACAATTGTCCGGTTTGATCTTTTAGTTTGTCATCAATGACGGCCAGGAAGGAGGTCAAGGGCAAGATTAATTTCATATCTAATCCATTCCACATTCTCCTCCACCACTCGTCTGCACATGCAGACTGATTTTCGTGATACCACCGGCCCAGATGAATTGATCTTGCATCTTTCAATGCTGAGCAAAAGAGGACTAAGTGTTTAAGGGACTCCAACTCCTTATTACAAAAGCGACAGATAGAATTTAGTCCCACATTACACGCCCAGTGGCGGGTTCGCTCTTTCGTTTTCCTTGCATTCAGCCGAAATAGCATGTATAGTCTTCTGGCTTTCGAATTCGGGAATCGAGTCAGATATTTTTGAAGGATGTTGTAACCCTTTGATTCAGCAGGAGAATTTTTCATCGCATTGGCGGCTAAACGCTCGTTACAAGTATTTATACAGTCAGCGCGCCATAGGGTCACTTTAGCAGCCGTAAGATTTGTGTGAAGAGTTTTCAAGCTAATGTTGTTAAATGCTAAAAGATCTTCACATCTTTTTATCCATTGAGAGAGAATATCTGAGCCTCCCGATGGAGCATTGTGGAATATCTGGAATTGGAATTTTCCTTCATCTGCTCTAGGTTTTCGAAACAGTGCTTGTTGGTTCCAGCATATCCTAGCGTGCAGTGAAATTAAAGCTAATTCGTATCGTATGCAGGCTGATGCAATTCCAGGTGGTAAGTTTAAGGTTTTGGTCCAGAACATATGTTCTAATGAGTTCCAGTGTGTCGCCGGGCAACCAAAGACATTTGCTGCGCAGTAAACCAGAATCGACACAACTTTTTGTTCATAGAAATTACGCAGCGGTTGCAATGAAAATCGCCCATATTTTCTATGTATCACCGAGCCCTGGCAGGCCAGCTGGCCACATTTTCGCTTTGAATCGACCACCCAAGGGTCGTCACATATGCTGGAATTTAGATTCATGCCGAGGTATTTTACGCTTTTTGAGAGCCTCAATTTCATTTGATTTAGAGACCATACATATTTTAAGTCTCTTGAGTTACGACTTGTTTTTAAATTTTCAAACACCAGTATTTCTGTCTTGGTTATATAGATCTTCAATTTATTCTGGCAAACATATTTTTGAACAGCTTCGAGTTTGCGTTGAAGACCAATCGGTGTTAAATCTAGAATTACCAAATCGTCAGCATACAACAGCCAGCTTACCTTCGATGAATTGAGTTTTGGTGGAAAAGATTGCACCGTTTGAATTGCGTCCCCAATATCAGAGATAAACAGGCCGAAGATTGCAGCTGCTAATGGGCAACCTTGCTTGACTCCTTTGCATGTCTTGATTTGAGCTGACAACGTCCCCGATGTGTCTAGCCGAACGGCAATTGAAGTATTAGAGTGAAGCTCTTGAATTGCTGCAAGTAAGCCAACCAGACAGCCCCACAGTTCCAACTTTTGCCACAATAGTTCACGATCAATCATGTCAAAGGCCATGGAAAAGTCAACGAAAGCAAGATACACTCTCGTGTTAGTTCTCAAAGCTTCCATTTTCAGCAGATTTAGAACCGCAGGTTTAGTGACACCCCACAAATTTCACAAAACCCACCTGTTTTTCATCTACTCTTTTCGCTGATTTAGCCCAAGTGATCAGTTTTACTTGCAACAGGGATGAGAAAATCTTGCCCAGAACGTCGAGCAGGGCCACCGGACGATAACTTTCTGATGATGCTCTGTTTCCTTTCTTAAATATTGGCACGATTATCCCAGTCTTCCATGAGGCTGGCACTTGCTTTTGCAAGTTGATTTTCGTAAATAGATCAAAACACAAGTCTGTCCATAGATCAGGAAACTGTTTGATCATATAGTTAGACAACCCATCGGGGCTGGGGGCCCGCAAGTTTTTTGCTCTCATGATTATATCTCGGATATCGTCCTTCGTGAAATGTAAATTCCATGATGTTAGATTGGTAGTTGACATATTTGGAGCAAGATCTTTGAAGTATAGGGCTGTGAAGTGGTTTACCCACTCTATTTCAGGAATCGGGCAAGCTTGTAGGGCCACTTGCGAGGTTTCCATGCAGTTGATAGTTCGCCAAAACTTGCCACTGTTTTTATTCGTAAGGATCTTCATCATTGCTTCCGCATCATTTTGATGTAATGTAAATCGATGGCTTTTGATCCAATTTTTATAGGCTTGTTTGACTACTTTGTTTTTTACTGCTATTTCACTCTTTGGGCCTTTATTATTTTTTCGAATTTCAGCTCGCATTGTTCTTTTTCGTTGTTTTACCATAAGATCAAAACTATGTATGTTCACGAAATACCAGTTTTTCAGACCAATAATTTTGGTTTTAAATTGAGATAAAATTGGCATATATTCAATCTCGTCTGGCTTCGACTTGAGTTGTTTACATATCTTAGCCACGTTGTGTTCTTCCAATTTTAGACGAAGACGATTTGTTTCCACTGTGAATTGAGTTTTCCACTTTTTGATTTGCGGACTTTGTGAGTCTTGAAATCGTAATTCTAGCATTTCATGATCGCTATTCTTCATGGAACGAACTTTCATGGTCTTAATTTTTCCATGCAGCGTGTCAGAAACAAAAATATAATCAATGATGGAACTTTGACCTTCCCGCTGCCACGTGGGCTTAGCCGGTATGTCACCTTGCATTCGACCATTTAGCATTGAGAGTCCTCTTACTTCCATTTCTTCTAACCATAATTTTGACAAATGACCTTTGGCGGGACACTGGGGATTAAAAAAATCAATGTTTAAGTCGCCACAAACTATCAAAGCACTTCCACTGTTTGATTCCAACAAATTATCGAGAATTGCGGTAACCTGATCAATAAATGGAAGTGACCCAGTCCCTTGGTGATTCCAATATAAGTTAATAATATAGATCATGTCGGAAAGTTTGAAGGGATCGGCAGTTTTGCGTAACTCACCGACTTGGATGTAGGGCGTATAGTTCGTCGAGTCCTGCAACCGGTATCCTGATGACCTTTTAATCAATGTCAGGAGACCTGCTACTGGGCCCTTTTCTGCCTTTATGGCTGGATTGATTGCACATTCATAGTCTGTGATTGTTGGTAATTCACAGATCCAGGTTTCTTGTAAACAGATTAGTTGTAACTCGTGTGCCCAGTTATTATTTAAGAGATGTGAAAAACCACGCGTATTCCATGAGGCAAAAGAGCATTCTTGATCCACATTAAGCTTCGGGCATTAGCTGTTCAAATTTGCATTTAGTGACAAGGCCATCCAGTTCCAGTCTTCTACAGGGACATGTTCTCTTTGAGTGCATGTTTTTATCAAGGAGGATTTTTCAGTTTGTCTCTCATTATCTATAGTAATCTTAATTCTTTCCATTGAGCTTCTTCTGAAGCTCATGACCTCTTCAACCACTACAAAACTTTGGGGAGGCGAAGCGGCTGAATGCGCACTGCTAGTTAGACCATTCAGGTCGGACGAGGATCGCCAGGTTTTCTCACTTTGATCCAACTTTCTCGCCACTTCAAAAGGTTTAGAGGTACACTTATTAGAGGGCCAAGCTTCTCGTGGCTGATTTAACATCTCTTCTTTTTCGCGTCGTTCCGGGTCCCTCACTTTATAAGTGTCGAAGCCCATTGATAAGAGCTCTTCATTTGCATCCAAAATTACATTTGCAATTAGATTAGAGTTTAGATGTAAAATCACCTTATCGGTGCACCTTTCCTCTGGGAATTCAATAATTTTCAGATCTTTCGACTCCAAAGAGCGAAGACGGGGTACATGATGAAGTAGTCGTAGCACATTAGTTCTGTTCAGAATAAGTTTATCCGAGCCCTCCAGTCGCTCTAACATTAATTTAATCAGCAACGATGGCTCTGCCGTTTGTCCGGCAGGCATCCTGTTCTTGTTTTTCAAATTTTGCGCTAACATTTTGGGCTTAAATAAGTCCGATTTCTGAAACATTTCTACTTTGGCATCAAGAGGTGTTTTCGCGTCTGATCCCAATTCTTTCTCAAGGTACCCCTCATATAAGTTGCACTGACTTGAGTCAACAGTATTTTGTGCTTTCAACTGGCCTTGTATCCTTTGTCTTTCTCTTTTAGCTTGTAGTGTCATGAATTCCGGACTCCTTGGCACTCTACCCTCTTCCTTCTCCTCTACAACTGGCGGAATGATCTTGCACAGTCTATCTCTCACTACACGTCTTGGACAGGTTAATGGAGCTTCGCCCTTCTGTGACTGATTCGGGGTGCAATTTTGTTTCTCGAATGATGTAATCTTATTATCGCTGCTCGATTTTGTTTCCAATGCAGATACTACAGCTTCTTGAAAGACGCGTACTTCCGCAACAGTTTTAACCGGTTCAACATCGAGTTCAATCTTGTCTTCATAAACTGATAAATCCATTAATTCCGCTTATATTGCAAAGTCCTCTTCGTTGGGCAAACTCTCCATCGCATTAGATTTTGGATCGTCTATTTCCAGGTGCACAATCTGAGTCTCCTTTATTGTTTCCGCTAATTTCAAACTGGTCGAAATAGCTTTGTCAACTATTTGAAACATATTTAAATTCCGTAAGAATTTTCGGGCTCCTTTTTGTTGCGACTTTTTTCGAGCAGGCATGTTCTTTTGTTTTTTCATTAGAGGATGATTTTTCTTTGAACCCACAGTTGAAGTTGGTTGCACTTCTAGATCTAAACTTTGAAAAATAGGAAACAGACCTGCAGACTTCGCTGTTGTCACCGACACATTCTGCGGGTCAGAAACCCCTTCTATAATTTTCTGAAGTGGAGATGAACCGGAGGCCATTTGAGGGTCCACTAAGGCTGGATTAGATGCATTTTTTGCTTGCATAAAAGCTGTATTAAACGAAATATCAAGAGCTTTTCCTAAGCAATCGTTTTTGGAATGTGATTCACCAACAAGCTTTTGCTTGCGCTCCTCAATTTCCAACAGAGCAGCGCTTTCTTTAGGCCCCTCATTTGCGATGTCAATCACTTCTATTATTGAACTTCCTGGTGATTTACTATGCAGGAGAAATTGTGTGTCTGGTTGGACGGTCTGTAAATGTGGATCAGGCATCTTGGCCAGTTTTGAAGAGTTTACGCAAACATTCGTTTTGGCAGCTAAAGCTTTACTTCCCAAGTCTTTCCGGTTATCGTCGTCCCGTAGTTCATCTTTTTATTTTTACTATGGCTGTGTGTGATTTATGAAATAAGGACAAGGCTTCTTTTGCAACCTCTGCAAACAGCTTTTTGTCAATCATATCATTCTTTTTAGCCTCATTTGTTGCTAGGATGCCCGCCATAATTTGATGAGTCATCTCTTCTTGTTTGTGTCTATCTCTACCCTGCATTGATTCTAGGTGAACCAATTTTGAATTCATCAGAGCTAGTAGAGTTGTGACATCCTTCACGTTATCATTTAAGGTTTCATATAACTTCGTGAAGGGTGTGAGAGAAATTGACATTGCCGATGTAAGAGCTATTAAAAGATCATTAGAGGGCACATGAACACAAGGAGCTGGCCGATCACATTCCACTCTCCCCTCTAACTTACGTGGAATGTGTCTAGAGCATGTCCCTTCCCTCCTAATCTTAGGAAACGGACGGTCACCAATCGAAGAGTCCGACGTATCAGAATCGTCAGATGTCACTTCACAAATTGAGCTTTCATTTCCAATGTTGTAACGTCTCTTGTTGCTGGACTGACCAGTCTTAGGTGGAATAGGCAATCTTTTCTGCGAATCTGCCACATTTCCTTCTTGTGACGGTTCAAAACTATCAGAAGACTCTGTCACGCATGGTTTACTTCTTTTATAATTACCAATTCCCCATATATCTGGATTTGAGTTAGTGACACTCAAACAAGTCCTTTTCTGTGGGGCTTTGGATAATAACTCATGAGGTAGATTAGATACATCCGACCGGTTACAAGATCTGGATTTGTTTAAACTTATTAGGTTCTGTAGGACTGCAGAGACTACCTCTAACGAGTTTCTTTTGTCATTGATTAGTAAACCATTTCCTGTAGCATTTTGAATAATATGTGTATTTTCACTATGCAATGTTGTCTTCAGGCTAGAATCCTTAAGGGGGGTCTCTGTGGGCTGTGAAGCATAAATGGGGCTCCTAGCATTTTGAGGGGCGGCAAAAGAATCACACAGCGAGGCATTTACAGGATTGCTCAGCGACATGAGAGAATCGGTAGTTGTACTTACAGTGTTTCCGTGTCCATCACCCGCGCCACCTGTCCCGCTGGGCGAAGCGGTTAGCCTCATATTACACTCAGGGGGAGGAAGCGAAGCAGAGCCCACTGCAGCATCTGCCAAATCCACCAGGCGCTGCACGTTCCCTGCCTCACTCACGATCCCCACAGCGGCACCGGGCTCGCCCGCGACCACCGGCCACGCCCCCTGGCCCAGCCCGCCAACGTCATCAACGGCTGCCACGGCAGGGGATTTTGTGGCATCCTCCATTCTCCACTCCTCGGTAGCGTCCTCGCATACCGGCACAACACCCGCCGAGGCGGCGGTCTCCGCGCCTCTCGGCGACAGCGGCACATCGGCCCGGCCAATCCGCGAATCAAGGTCGATATTACTGTTCTCTTCTATCTCGATACCACTTGACTTTATGTTCTTCATATTATTCACATTGGTTTTTTGGTTGGTCCTCTTCACTTGGTTTGAGAAAACGTTGAGACCAAGCCCCCGTCCCCCTCTACTTGTTTTACTTGCGACGGAAGGGGAAGGGGCAGTGGGGACGGAGGGCTTGAAATAGCCTGCGCATGTAAGCTAAGGGGCATGAACGTGCCACAAATAGGTGATAGGCCAACATCCAGTGTTTTCAGGGGTTCAAACACATCTTCCAGCAGCGTTACAGATGCATCTTCACCTAAGTCAATATTGTCAGTTGCTGACCCACAGGAAAAGCGCCAATCGCCAAACAGCAAACAGCGATATCCTCAGCCCTTTGGTCCTCAGGGCCCACTAATCTCCCCTGGTAGCCCTGGCCACAACACGAAAAGGCATTTTTTTCTAAAGCATGAAGCTCTCGCTCGTGTGCGAGAGCTTCAGGCTTAAGAAAATAATGTCTTTTAGCCATAATGGTGGTGCCGCACCTGCGAGGCATCTCTTTAAGCAAGAGATGCCCGTGGGCCGGCGCCCCCATTATGGAAAAATCGTGAGGCCGCTGGAAGCAGAGGTCTTGTTTTCCTGATTCTGAAACTCCCGCGCATTCGCGGGAGTTTCAGTCCTCAGGAAAACGGCCTCAGCTTCCAGTGGCCTCAACCTTTCAGCCTTAATGGTGACTCTGCCCCTCCCCAGCTGGCGAGGGCCGGTGCCACCATTAAGGCTGAATAGGCGAGGGCTGCCCCCTGCCAGGCAAGTCTATAAAAAATAAAGGCAGAGATCAGCACCCTCTCCCCTATGGGGAGAGGGTGCTGATCTCTACAAAAGGCTGCCTGGCAGGAGTACAAGTAGCCCATTGAGCTGGGGCTCGTCAAGGGGGCGTGGCCTGACAGGCCAGCAGGACCCCCGCCATTAGGCCACGCCCCCTTGATGAGCCCCGGCTCATTTTGTAGTGCCACTTAAGGCATTGGGTAATAGTATTGCTTAGAGCGCATTATGCAGTATCCTCTTCTGAGGTAACGTAACTCCCACCAGCATCCCTCAAGGTTATGAAATGTGAACAACCCCGAGCAAGTCACTAACAATACCATTGTTGGCCATATGATTTTCTCCGGGGTAAGTCTTTCTTATGTGTGGTGTAACTTCAGTTCTTGAGTTAATGCACATGTTTCTTTTGCCTCTCCGAAGAAAAGTTCTGTGTATCACCAAGGAAACACACTCATGGTTGTAAAACACCTGTGAAAAACCGACTGGCAGAAACGTTGCAGGCAAAGTCGCAGGAAGACGTACAATTCTAACTTCAAAAGGGCCACCAAAACATTTTCTCGGACAAGAAACATTTTTCTCACACAATTGGCCACTTATTCTAGCCATCTCACTCACTTTTTTTTTTTAGAAAATAGTTTATTCAATTTTTCAGAAACATATAGATGGAACAGGTGACAGAACATTTCATAGGAAGCTACATTACAATGAAATTCATTTTCCCCTTCTTTTTTTTTTACATTTAGTTGACACAATTTCATTAGACATACCAATGTTATCAATGAGTACCAGTCATGAATAAGAAAAAGGGGGGAAATTCAACCAGGGTAGCCACTAGAATGAGGGAAAGAGAAAGAGAGAGAAGAAAAGAGAAAAGAGAAAAAATATATTACACGACCACAGTAGTGGCCGTGTAGTTATGGTTAAATTGCTGTTTCCCCAGGAAGAGCACTTTTTGGGCGGTTTATAACTCCGCTCGCCCTGGACGAATCCACAACAAACTTGGCAAAAAAAGTATATGGTCCACTCTGAATATGTTTGCAAAGTTTGGTGAGGTTTGGTCCAGGGGGGGAAATCTTATAGATTGGTCCCAATACGTATTTTTTTCCCATAGAGTGAATGGGGGAAAAACTTTGTGCACGGCTACAGGCCAAACTGCTAGACGGATTTTCAGCAAATTTGCGGCAGGGGCTTGGTCCCGAAAGCGTGCTTTTGTAAATTTGGTGACAATCCGTCCAGTAGTTTCCTTTAAAACGACCAAAGAATATGTCTAAAAAAATTAGTGATATCTATGTCCGTTCCATGGTTACACTTCCCTGTTCGCTCCGCGGACAAGATACCGATTGGCTGGGGGGGTAGTGTCATGACCGCGGACACGCAACATCTTCGCCGATTGGCTACAGCGTGCTGTGATGTGTGTCAGAATGTGTGGATGCGCCTGACATCTTGGATCCGAAGACAGCGCGGTCGCTACCAAAGGCGAAATGCTGTTTTGGAAAGCGTTTTGCTCTGCTACAGTGAGTGGGGAGGATTACAGAGTAAGAGATGGGTTAAATACTGTACTTGTTTGGGCGGTAGGTGTTAATGATGTATTGGCCATGTGAAATGTTGTTTGTGAAAATATTTTTATCTTCTATAGTGATTGGGGAGGTTTACAGAGTAAGAGATGGACGAAATACTGTGCTTGTTTGGGCGGCAACTGGTAGTGATGTATTCTCCATTGCCGCCTTGCTCAGGATATTTGTACGTCCAGAAAATGAGGGGTGTAATATGCGTAGTATTTCAGTACGTACTGTGTGCAGGCAGCTTGAAAATGATCGAAGGACACGCGTGGTGTTAGTGACCATTGACATTGCGTACATGTCGTTATTACATTACATTTTCCTATGGGTCTCTTATTGATTAGTACGGCACCATGGTTGTGACATGCTGCGGTGGTTGTGGGCAGGGCCTAAAGTCTTGGATGCATGGCCGTAGGCTGAAGGCCATACTTCCAAAACGGTAGGCCCTGGCCACAACCACCGCAGCATGTCACAACCATAGATACAAATGTACTATTAATTATTGGTTACATGGTTGTGGGGAGTGTGTGCTGTGTTGGGTGCTTGGCTGAAGACCATGCACCCAAAAACAAAGTTATAAAGGCTGGACATACAGCTATCCTTGCAGTCTCTGGCGAGATCAGGTGAAGCATACCACTCCTATCAATACACCCCTACATCTGTACATCACTGAGGTGGTTGTGGGCAGAATGTAGAGTTTTGCCAGAACCACCACATCATATTACAGCAATGCATACACCCGTAGTATAGGTTAGCATGTTCAATGGTTCTGGGGAGGGTGTACAGTGTTGGATGCATGGCCGAAGGCGAAGCACCCAGAAACAACCTTATCAGCAGTGCAATTATAAGGCAATGTACATGTATACATTCAAATGTTTGTGCGCACATATCCAAATGTGTAGGTCCAGCCCACAACCACTGCAGCAAATTAGACAAGCACGTTAGTGGCTGTGTTGTTATGGTGCAGTTGCTGTTTCCATAGAAAGAGCACTTTTTTGGCAGCCTTATACCTTTGGTACCTTGGACGGTTCGTTACGAAAGTTTCAACAAAAAAAAAATCTAACACTCTGACTTTCTTTGGAAAATTTGTTGATGTTTCGTGCAGGGGGACGAAAGTTATAAGGGGCAGTGGTTCTCAAAACCTCTTTTTTCACCTTAAAGTGATTGGGGGAAAAAGTCTGTGACCGCAAACATGTGGCTCTTTCTCTGATTGCTTGTAGAATAGCGTTAAATATGTCAGCTTTCTTCTGTGGCCCCCCTATCTTTTATTCATGTTTTAGTGTACGCGCATATCGCCAGAAACGCATGTAAAAGAAGACAGCATTGAACTTGTCACATTCATGTAATAGTATTTCAGAAGGAGACGTTTGAGGAAGCTAGAATGGGATGTGGAAGCACAAACTGAAAAAGTGCAATTTTCTTATCACCAAAGTGATACGTTTAAATGCAAGTTTCTACTCACTGTACCACGACCAATTATGGCGTGTGAGTTACAATGTTTTTGAAATTAAATTGCGGTCAGACTGGCGTCGTCAGTTTACAAAACTAAGGCCACCATCTGCAGTGTTTACAGGAAACAGCGCTTCTGGAGGTGTATGGGAGTAGCAGTTCTCATAATTGGATTGCAATATGTTGCTTCAAAGAAAGAATGTATTTGGTTTCTCAGTGAAGGCCACATGGGTTGCTTTTTTGGTTGACCGCTCAATACGCCCACGCATCCGAGTGAATGTATAAGGGGCAATTTTTTTTTGACCTTGACTGAAAGGGAAAGTTACTAGCAATTCACGGAATGAAAGTAACGAAAAAAATTGCAATTGATAAGGTTATGTTTTAAAAAGTTTGTAAGGGACTTGCAATATCAGTATACGAAGACTCTTTGCTGCGAATACATTGACGTGTAACTTGCACAAACAGAATGGAGGCAGTAAATATTATGTAAGTTTATTTTTGCACACTGTACAGCGAATCGGGCTTTATTGTAGCATTACCGCACATGTAATTGTGCTAATGTAACTGCCGTATTACCTTTATGAACTGTTACATTTTTCCTGTAACGTTGCAGAGTGCCCTGGTTGCACGTTTGTAGCTTATGAGTGTACTCATCCTTTTTTAGCATTAATATTTTTTATTTGAAACGGTAACTTTGTCCACATAGCTTTGGGTATAACTTTGCATTTTTTTTGGTATTCTTTGAAATCAGGAGACGTAATTTTTTTAAAAATTGCCCTTTATATTTAATTTCACAAACCATGTATCCTCTTCCTGTGTAGTTGGTATTTTTTGTTTACTCTTATGGCCAGGGTGGCCAACTGTCCAAGATTTCGGGGGATTCTCCTGCAATTAGGTGCTCTCTCTTGAGCTTTGCAGAGTGGCTGTGCGGGATGCAGGTTGTCCCGACTTGTGTCGGACCAACCTGCCTCCAGCACAGCCACTCTGCAAACTGAAGGGGCCATGTACACAGCACAGCGCTGCCCCTTGTTGCTTTTTTTCTCCGCCGGCTCTGCAGCCTTGGCTCCTTTTGAGCCTACAGTTGGAACTGCAACGCTCTGACACCTGGCTTCATTGAAATGGTAATGATTTATTCCTGGGGTCGTGATGGGCATGTTTGCGGTTAAAAAACATGATCATTACCTCCCAAGGACAAACCATTTGCATTTCAATTAAGCCAGGAATTAAGAGCCATTACAAAAAATTACATTTAAAAAGGGGCAGGACAAGTGAATGACGTGACGTCATGACCGCCTTGTGGGCAAGTGTCCTGTGACAGACTAGCAAAGAGTTGGCAACCCTACTTACGGCGCATGCAAAATGTTGTCGTTTCTAGCCTGCTACTATAGGTTCTCCTGGAAATTAGTAACATTTTACTAATATATAATGTATGAACACGTAAGTTTCTGTTGTACTTTGCAAATTTTCTGTGACTTTTTGGTATAGGTTGGTTATTGACGCTTACTTTCTGTACCTTTTCATCCATAGGTATATCATGCCATACTGTGTCTGCCATGGTTTTCAAATGCCGAGTGAGGGCTTCTTCGGACGGCAAATGCAACTGTTGGTGAGCGGTTGCCTGTCCATAATAATTATGTGGAATGAGACTGTAAACCAGATTTGTCTGTACGCTGAACTCGCTATTCGGAGCAACATTACTTCATTTATGGTGGTGTAGGCTCCAGGTCATGACGACTTCTGGGAAATAACTGTGGAAACAAAGCGACTGCTTCAACGAAGAGTTAAATAATTTTGTATGCCAGAAAAACAACGTGTTACTCTTCTTCACCATTTCCTATGCCGCCCTTACAAGCATTGTTATAAACATACTGAAAATGGGTTTACTCTGATTGACTCTGCTAGTTTGTTGTTAAATAAACGTACTTTGCAAATTCTACAATGTTCACGTTTTCTTTTACCTTCCCCTGCATTATTTCCAAATGTAAGTTATTAGATTGTACGTCGCTGTATGTTTATTTACAAGTGTTGCGTCACGTCACGTACTTGTGCTTTACGCAGCCTACCATGGAAAGGGAAGAGGGCCTATGCATGCAGTAACCGCCTTCCTTTCCTATGGCGGGCATATTGAAAGAGGATTTTGTTTTGTAATCCAAACTGCCAAAGCCACCCCGGATTATAATTAAGCATACTTTTCAGTAGCACACGCTACTGGTTTGCTAATTTAGACTACTACTGGCAAAGATTATTTAGCCTATGTACTTTACTGAGAGATATGCAGTACTTGGAGTGTATGCAAAATTATGATTTATTTTCCTTACACTGTGAAAGGCCGTTATTAACACATTATTTCCTTACTTTACGGGCGCCTTTCTTTGTTGGCACGGCAGGTAATAAGGCAATTTGCGAACGGCAATCAGCAAAGGGGCAACAAACGGTAATATGGGTTGGTAGATGTACGGAGACAAATTTTATCCGTTTGTTATGTGCAAGGTAGCACCACTGTTTCTTATGCTTTCACATCACACCACTGCTGCTGTTTCTTAGGGAGGAAGGATGCCTTTAGCTGATGTGTTCTTCAGATAAGTACAACTTTTGCTACCGATATATAATGTGTAGTGCATTGCTAATCGCTGCATACCAATACATGTTGGCGTTGTGTACGGCAAATGTTTGAGGTGGACATTTCTACATGATTATAAAATGTATTTCAACACTGCCCTCAAGGCATAGATCATACAGTTAAGTGTGTAATGATTCTGGAACATGTCACGGTGCAGTATGCCAGCATACCTTTATGTGGCATTTTTCGCAAGGTCTATACTGTTTACCAAACAACCCTTGCTAAAGGGACCTTATGGTTACGTTGGTCTCCTGAAAATCTGTGACATGCAATCCACAATGTTTTTCTTAAGAAGACCTTATACTTACATTGCCCTACTAAATACCTGTACAATTCACTAACAAAAATACTTTGGTAAGGGGACGTTATGGTTAAGTTGCGCTACTGAAAACCTGTGAAATTCACTAAACAAACTTTACAAACGTGCTATAATACTGACGTGCCATTATTGTTACAAGTAAACCGAAAACCCCCTGAAATTAGCCAGTTATGGTAAACTAAGCAACCATAACTCGTGCCACTACTGTGCACTGCTAAGACTAACACCTAGGACATCAAAGATGATATCACAAATGACATCACTGATGACCCCTGTTTTAAGATCAGAGTGGATGCAGATTTGGCCATGGATTTGAATACAGATCCGGTGGTCCAAATGATGTTCAAAGAGTTTCGTCAGGTGGGGGTACTTTCGGTGCTAAAGGATTTATAGAGTTGTTCGTGAGGCCATCAGGTCTGGGACTTTTCTAAGGGGGAAGGATTGAATCACTAATTCAGTTTCCCGGATAGTAATAGGTTCCTCTAAAGGGTCCCGAAGCTCCTGAGCGATCTTCAGTAAGTGTACATTATATATACATTCTTGGGCCATGTGGGGATCAGTGTGATGGGGGGAGGAGTGTTCCTTGAAGAAGTTTTCAATTACCTGGAGCCTATCCTCTTCTGAGGTAACGTGACTCCCACCAGCATCCCTTAAGGTTTCTATACGGTTTTGCCCAGTCTGTTTTTTCAAATTTTGCCGCCAGGATCCTATTGGCCTTATTCCCTCTCGGGTAATAGTATTGCTTAGAGCGCATTATGCAGTACGCCGCTCGGCTCATAAGGTGTGCTTCCAGGGCCTTCCGAGCTATACGCACATCTTGGAGTGAACACTGGGATTCCCTTTTCTTTATGTATTTCCTCCTTTCTTTGAAGTTCTAACTCCAACCGGGCCTTTAATTGTTTCCTGACTCGCCCCCTTGCTACAGTTTGATCTGTGATGTGGCCTCGAATGACTGCCTTTCCAACATCCCACACTGTGTCGTAGCTCACCTCCCCAGTGTCATTCTCAGTGAAATAGTGATTTATGGCATTAGAGATGTGGAACCGAAACAGATGGTCCTCCAATAAGAGCTTGTTTTGGCACCAGGATATTGTAGGCGATGGGGTGGTGTTGAGAGTGGCTAATGTGAGCATTACTGGGACGTGGACCAACAGGGCTTTTTCGGGAGAATCTCTATGGCAATTGTCTGGGCTATAAGAGTATCAGAAACTAGAAACATGTCTAATCTGGAAAAACCTCTGTGCACTGCAGAGAAATAAGGGTAACCACGCTTGTCTTGGTGGAGGAATCGCCATGTCTCTATGAGCAAGTGCTCGCGCAGAAGTGTAGTGAGTGCTAAGAAATGTCTTTTATCATTAGCAGTTGGGGGCAGAGCCTCATCCACCAAAGGGTTAACCTCTGCGTTAAAATCAACCCCCAAGATAAGATCTCCTTCTGCGTGCTCACTCAGTATCTTGGCTAAAGATGTAAATTACAGGTCTTGATGGGAATTAGGCATGTAGAGCGAAACCAGAGTCACCTTCCACCTCAGAAACCTTGCGACCAATAAAATATATCTGCCATCCTCATCACACATCTCTTTCTGTACTTTCAAAGGAGTACCCTTGCGCACTAGAATGGCAAATCCCCCACTTCTTCAACCCTGAGGAAGCACAGAATTGAGTGGGGTACAATTTGTTGTTGAGACGAAATTCATCTGAGGGCAAAAGATGAGTTTCCTGGATAAACAGGAGCGACAAATTAAGGTGGTCTATTCTATGAATTAGCGCCATTGTTTTAGAGGGGAATTTAGGCCTTGTACGTTCAAGGTAAGACAATTAATGTCAGAGGCAGCCATTCTGATGTTGCTCAGGCGCCTGTGCAGATCGATATAAAAATACTCTCCCATCAGGGAGTCCCACAGTTGTGTTCCCCAACATACTTCATATGCAGGCCACTATAATAAGATTTAAAAAATATGACTCCCCAAGGGCGGTACATGCATTGTTTGCGAGTTCCAGAGGGTTTTCAGTGTTGGCATTGTGGCAGAAAGGGCATGAAAAGAGAGTCTGGCAGACATTATAATAAAGTCCAAAAACAAAATTCAATAGAATGCAATACAAGGTAGAATAGATAGGAAAAATCATAAGAAAACATGTTAAAGCCTTCACTAGGTCAATCAACATCAACTTAAAAAAACAGTAAGGGGCTCGATCCGTTCTGGATGCCCGATCAAATCGGCTCTCGTTCTCATCATATTTAATGCAAAGTGTTCAAGATTCTACTTGTAGAAGCGAATAAATCTTGTTTAGTAGTTGGTGGATCCTTTCAGTAGTGTTCGTCTGGCGCTGGTTATTTAAAGTTATTATTGAGAAAGTATATGCGGTTTATCAGCATGCAGGAGTCCTTTGGTAATGCTTAGCTCAAAGTCGCATAGCCCACGTCTGGAGCAGCAAGAATTGTTTGCCTTTGTCTCATTTCCAAGAGTTGTGGAGCTTCTGCAAATCTGCACAGTGTCACGTAGGTCCTGCACTTTCCAGATCCAAATATAGGTTTCCCTTCACGGAGGGCCAGCCCCTAGGCTTCCTTTTGGTGTGGGGCTTTTGGATGAATCACCCAATTATTTGGCTCTCGTGGTGGCATCATTATTATTGGGTTCCAGCATCAGATCTTTAGCCTCTTCTTCAGAACTAATGGTGTAGGGGCGGTTGTGGAACTCAAAAATCAGTTTACACAGGAACCCCCATCGATAACTGACTTTTTTAGCAACAAGCCATGCCGTAACCTTCTGGAAATGCCTGCAATTTGCTAGGGTGTACGGTGATAGGTCCTGAAACAGGGTTAATGATGTTCCTTGGAACTTCACTTGCTCTGCCCGTCTAGCTGCTGCCATGATTTCCTCTTTTTGGTGAAAGAAGTGTCCTCGAGAGAGGACATCACATAGGAGGTTCAGTTTTTGCTGGATTGAGGAGTAAATCAGGTGGGTCCTGTCCAAGATCAGCTCGTCTGAGTCTCCGAGATGCAAGAGGGATTTAAAGAGGGCTTTTTCCACGTATTCTGGCAGGTCTTGGTCCAGGATTGGTCACGGCACTCCACGCACACAAATGTTATTTCTTCTTGTGGGGTTTTCCAAATCGGCTTGTTTTGCCCATATTTCCTCAAGTAAGGTATTTCTCTCGTTGGCTTTCCCTGTACACCTTTATAGGATGGGCTGGGGAGCCAGGGCCACCGCAAGCCAGGTAGTGGATTCATCCTGTCGCTCCAGTGTGTGCGCTGCAGCTCCAGTCACCTCATCTGTCCGCAGCGAGCGAGCGCGGATACGACACACGCACAGAGCACTACATGTAATGTTCATAGACGTACCCTGTTTCCAGCTCCAGCTCCCGCCCCAAACGCGATGACTCCCCGTGGCTAATGCTGCTCCGGCACTTTCCCCACACCCAATGACACTCCTGCAGACAACAGCTGCAGGCACAGTGTCTGCTCTGGATCCAGTGGCTGCAAGTACAGTTGAACAGCGGCAGGCACCACTTTCTCCAGTGCCGATCATGTTATCTGGCTGCGCTGAGTGAGTGCAAACAGAACACCCCCTCCAATGCAGGGGCTGCATGCCATATTCCCAGGTGTGTACTATCTTCGCTCTATTGCCTACCTTGCAGATTAACCGAGGACCGCAGATCGCGGAGCTATAACGGGCATCCTCCCAGATAACATATAGGTGGAGGAGATGGGGGGGGGTCCTTACAAGCGATGCTGGTATTGTCCCTGGACCATTGATGCCGCCCACTCCCACTCCTTACCTCCGGCACACCCAGTCTCTGTGCCAACGAAAACCGGAGCGGGTCTCCACACTGTGCTCTCTGCTTTGGCACACCAATGAAAGTTGGGGCGTGCCTCTGCACAGTGCACTCTGCCTTGACAAGGTATCGCCGCGGAAGTGTGCCCTCTGCCTCCGGCTCCCTCATGGCTCAGACTGTGAGCGACGAGAGCCTCACAGGATTATTACTGCAACGTTCCGTGCAGCCGCCAGACCCACACTTCACCTCCACCAAACATCTGACAGCACGTCCGCCATCTTGTATTTCCCGTTGGCAGCTGAGTGTTTTGATTACGTGGGCTCCCAGGAATCAGCTCCACCGGTGAAAAATCTGCGCATCCGCATAGTTTACCCGGGTCAGGGAACCTTCAGGGAGTCTTGAGGGAGATTTTCCGTTCAAAGAACACTAGAAGTGACTTGATCGGGCACCCTAATACAGAGCTTAAGGCAGACACGACCGCATGACATGCTGCCTAGCCACGCCCCCTCACTCTTTTTCTTACACACATTCTCACGTTCATAGCTGCCAGAACACACTTGCAGCAGGAACTATTAGCTGTTAAATAACCTACAGTAGATTTGGCAGCTTATATATTTATATGTCAATACCAATTCCATTACACCATTTTTTTCATATCCACAACATTAGGGTTTGATTCCTTCACACACTTGCTTCCGGTGAGATTTGTCTGTGGAACATTCACAGCTTGGCGGGTCTTGTGTTCAAAGTGTACCCTTTATGTACACTGTCAGAATGGCAAAGTGTTAGGTACATGACACTTCATGAACCAGGAGCCAGATCCACCAGTGTATGTTTCATCTTTTTCCAGGTGTGGACTATACCTTCTCATAGACCGTAGGGAGGAGACTGTGATTCAGGCAACATTCCAGAGTGTGTATGTAGATGTTACTGAGATATATGAAATGATAGCACAACACACCTAAGTTGTCTCCTGTGTGTTACAAACAGATAAATATAATTTCTCCATCATGGGGTCTTACATGGATTCACATGCTCATGAATATTCCCTGTCATCAGGCTGGGAATTCTCAGTAATATTAAAGCAGTTCCGCTTTAAAGGTAAAACTGCTTGTCGCTTCTACAGCATATTGCTGTCATCTTTGTTCTTTCAACAGCTATTTGCCTCATCTTGTTTCACTAGTCTTCCTTCTCATTCCTTGTTCGCTGTTCTATCTGATGATGATGCGGCTTCTGCTCTTTCCTCTTTGCTTTCTCCTTCTCTTGACTTTTTATACCCAACTTCGTTTTTCTCCTTCTCGGAAGTCACCCCAACCGTGGCTCACCTCTCATCTTCGCTCAATGCGGCAAGCTCTTTGCTTCTGTTCTTTCATCTTATAATTCTATTCTTGCTCGTTTTCTGTCAGGTTTCTGTCCTCTTCACTCTATGGAAACTGCTCTTCTTTCCGTATGTGACTCATTGCTTTCTGCTTGCTATGCTAAACACTACTCACTTCTTATTTTACTAGACTTGTCGGCTGATTTTGACATGGCGGATCACACTTTACTTCTAACTTCTCTTTCTTCTTTTGACTTTCATGGCTCTGTTTTATCTTGGTTTTGTTCCTATCTATCTAAACACACATATTTGGTAACTTGGGCTGGGACTTCTTCTAACACTTCACCTCTTCTTCATGGTGTTCTCCAAGACTCTGTTCTTGATCTTTCTTCTTTTCTCTTTACACTTGTCCTTTAGCAGCGATGATCTCATTTTTCGGTATCTCACATCATTTTTATGCAGATGATACCCACATTTGTCTGTCTTTCTCTGATTTCACGTCATCTATTCACAACAATCTTGCTTCCTGCCTTTCAACCAACAAAACTTGGATGTCTCATCATTTTCTTGTTCTGAACGCAACCAAAACTGAAGTTCTCTTTTTCCCTGCTAACACTCTTTTCCATTCTTCTTCTCCTTCCTTTGTCTCTTTTCTGCATTCTCTTCTTCTGATAACAGGTTCTGCTCATAATCTTGGCCTTTATCTTTATACGGATTTATCTTTCTCTAATCATATCTTGATTACATTTTGCGCATGTCGTAATCACCTTTTCAATATTCGGAAAGGGTGTCCTTTTCTCACTTTTAATGCTTCTTAACTTCATTCAAACAGATTTCGTCACTTTTTGATTCACGTTTATTCTACTACTCTACCTTACTCTTTGGTCTCCATGTCTCTCGTCTAGCTCCATTCAATTCTGTCTTTAATGCTTCTGTTTCTCTTGTTCTATTTACTTTCCCCTCTTGAGTCTATTTCACTGTCACTATTTTCTCGTGGATGGTCATCTTTTCACTCATGCCTTAAATTCAATTTTCTTTGTATTGTATTTAAATCTCTTTATGGTCTTGCACCTCTGTATCTCTCGTCTCTTGTCTCTTTTAATGTCCCTTCTCGTGCTTTACATTCTCAGACTCAATTTGTGTTATCAGTTCCTCACCCCTCTTGTGCTCAGTCACGGTTTTGTTCTTTCTCGTTGCTTGCCCCATGCCACTGGAACACCTTTCCTCGTTATCTTCGTTCTATTACTTCCTAATCTTTATTTCGTACTTCTCTTAAAAACGACCTTCTTCATTCTTAAGACAATTTTGCATGGCTTGTGATTTTACTGTGATTGTACTGTAAGTGTATCTTGTTCAGCGCTTTGGTAAAATACATACTTACTTTGGGTCATACTCCAGCCAATGACAATCATCTTCCTAAGCTTTGCCCCTGGTGGCCTTCTTCAGATTTTTACAGCACATTTTCCTGTTGGGAGTCCTTGTGTTTCCCTCATCGAAATCTCTACAAATTTTTGGTTATTTTTGCGAGAAACCGTCTCAAAGTTTTCTTCATCTTCAAGTCAAGTTGTGACCATACGTAGCAGGGGACTCATTGCAGAACGAGATACTTCCATCGTCGGATCTCTGGACCGTGAGCCTGCAGCCCCAGACTTGCACCTTCTTCATGCTATGGTGACGCCATGAGGAAAAGCCTCTTCAAGGCCTATGAAAATTGCAGCCTGAAAAATATCATCTTTGAAGATCGGCACCTAAAGTGCATCTACTGCTTACATCCCAACCAGAATGTGGACGGATGTTCCATATGTTATGCCTTCTCCTCTAAGACTCGGAAGGACCATTTTACAAGATTAGAGGCATGGATTGAGGAAGGGAAGGCCTTTGACTCGGCATCCATGTGCGCTCATGCCTCTTTGAGTGTTGGCAGACCCAAAGAGCATGCTCAATTTCACAAGAAGGGGTTGAGATCCTTTGAGGAAATTTCCCAGGGGAATATACCAAAAAAGGTTAAATTATCTGATGCTCCAATAACTGTTTTGTCGATGGTCACCATGGCTTCAGGGCCCAGGTCTGAGAGTCACCAGTCATCATCAACCTCCCCTTCAATGGGTATTTTACTGTAGAGCGGACATGTTCCAACTGCAAGAAAATCACTGACGCCCGTTGCCATGCATAAGACCTCATCGACATGCACCCCATCAAGTGGCCCATAAGTTACTCCACTGTCGACAACCCTTATCATCGTCAATGACCTCATCTACTAAGGCACCCATTGACGATCACACCGTTGACGATTAGCCCATTGGCTATTAGCGCGTTGACGGCTACGTCCATGACGACTGGTTTTCCATCAACGACTTCAATCCCGGCTCATTCACTACAGTCACTGTTGCGACAATGATGATTACCACTTCCAGAGTGGCCTTGCCACCTAGGGCTTCATCGGCGATACCGACAATGGCCCTGTGAACAACAACACTATTTTCTGCTCTGCACACCCCAGTGATCACCTCTTTTTCTAGGGCCTCGAATTTAGAGAGGGAGATGCCTCCAGCTCTCGCATTTCTCCCTAGACCCACCAAGGACGCACCACTTTTCACCCTGTCTCACTTGGGGCCTCGCAGGGTGTGGTCCCCAGTTCCAGTTATTCACACATCTTGTCCTACTGAGGAAGACTTACCAGTGAGTTTTTACTACTGCCAGAGGGTGGTGAAGGGGAGCCTGACCCCATATTGGCAGTGCCTCAGAAAGGGGCTCAACCATCTCATCAGCCATCTCAGCCTCTTAGCCCTTCACCTCATGAACAAGAATGGGCATCCACAGCACCAAGAGATATGTCAATGGACATCTTTACCACGCTCTGCATGATAGCGCAGAAATCCAGCAGGGTCTACCGGCTGCTCTCATACCTGCTCCGTCAAGGAGCCCTGCAATGCCTTCCCAAGCCTGGTTGACACCATCTCATCCAGCCTCAGCTACCCCTTGGCAAATGCCAGTTGTTCCTTGTCCTGTGGTGGAAGATGCAGTCCAGACCACACCGTTACCGATGCTGCCACAATCCAGGACACACAGGGTTAAATCTCTACATTCCCACAAATGGGGAGCCTCCTTATGTTGAGGTTCCCTACAGGAATTCTCTGCCAGACGAGACCAGTTTGTTTAATTAAATGATCTCACATGTGGCAAAGCTGTTCAACCTTATGCCTGAGCAGAAGAAAAGGGAAGGTTTCCTTTTTGAGCGGCTGGAGTCCACCAAGTGGAATATTGTTTCAATTACCCTTCTGAATGACATTTGGAAGGATGGCCTGTTGGTCATGAAGACACCTGGCACAACTCTGGCAAAAAGGGATCCTTTAGAGAAAAAACACTGGGTCCGAGACACAGCCCCGAAGTGCCTCAGATTTCAACCATCACCAGACTCGGTAGTCTTTGCTGCGGCTAGAAAAAAGGTCCTCTAACCCATCTTTCTCTTCTATAGTTCCTCCTGATCAGGAGGGCAAGAAGCTGGATGTGACTGGGAAGCACATCATCATGACGGTGGCCGCCAACACCTTAGCCATTATGTTGAGGTATCACAGAGAGCGTTGGTGTAAGTTGGGTCCCATCCTCGACTTCCTGCCCGGAGGACAAGAAGGCAGAGCCCCCAGCATTGTTCCATCTGGGAGAGGTTGCCTCCGACCATGTGATTACCGTAGCCCTGGACATCGCAGATTCAGGATTTCGGCAGTTGAACCATGGTGTGGCCCTCAGCCACCAAGGTTGGCACAAGGCCACCAACTTCCATACGGATGTACAGACAAAGGTGCTGGAAATGCCATTCACTAGTGACAATATTTTCAGAAAGGCAGTCAATGACACCCTACAGGCCACAAAAATGGACACAGCGATGGCATGTTCATTGGACAGTCGCCAACAGTCGCTAAAAGAAAATTCTCAAGCTCCTTCAAAGAGTTCGCCTCACTCTATCACCAGCCCTCCCATTCAACCACCGAGGAGGCACATAGGGGATGTTCCCAGGCCTACACAAGTGGCAACCAGTGTCATTGCACTCCTGAATCCAGAACACAGATGCCAAAGAAAGCCTGACTCGGGCCAGTGCCCATGCCCTCACTTCCCCACCACAGTGGGAGGCTGGGTATTACAATTTGTGTTAGGTTCTCCTTCCTGGCTCCCTTTAGCACTTCCCTCCCGGGACCTTCACCAGCACTTGTCCACTGCTCTGGTCTCCCCCTACCTCCTGCACTTCTCCTCATTTCACTTGCATGGCCGAATGCCACAAGGCCTAGTAGGACCATGACTGTTTTTTTTACTGTTTTTGCCATGTCCCTTTCCCATTTAGCCTTGTGGAGCTTTGAACTACTATTCAGTTGTATGAAGTGCCTAACAAATGCTCAAAAAATTAAAAATTAAATGAATACATAATACTCAAATTTGGGAAAATTAATAGAATCCTGATTCTCCTTCAACAGCCAGGAATAATCCACATTTTTTAGTGGAACAATCCTATTGTCCTTTGTGCCTTGGCAGTGATTTTCTCACATCAATCCATCCATGAGAGTTTGCAATAAAAATCCATACCAAGATAACAAATATGATATAATGCTTCAGGTGTCATATTTAAATGAGAAAGTAGAAAGAACAAAAAAAAACTGCATTCATAGACCTAACACTTTTGTTTGATCATATTGAGCAATTTAGGTTATGGGGGCCCCTTGCAAGAAAGGGGAATCCATGCTGATTCAGTCACAAATCGCTACAAACCATTCAAATATTTCTGCCATGATGGTGAACGTGTAGGCCCTTTAAATGAGATAACAATTTGTTTGATGGAGCGTGACGCGTATGGAGAGTTACTCGAACAGCAAAAATAAGACAGACTCAGGAAGTTGACAAAACTTAACTGTTATAGTTGCAATTGTCTAAAACAGGGAGTACAACAGACATCAATGGACGTTCGCTCAAGTCTCTCGACGTTTCACATGAAAAAACACATTTATAACAAAAACATGTCATCAGTGATGTCATACTACGTGGCAAAATATGAAAACTTACTTGGGGTTGTGATAGGCTTAAGGGGGATTGGATCTATAGCGTCAGGTGGACAACCTATGCCCACCCCTAGTGCAAGTCATCTTCGTTGTTATAAAAGAAACATGTTTAATTGGCTCTCAAACTATAGGGCTCTTTACTACGTGGCCCTCTATAATTGGTTGGCATGCTTGTACCTTTCAGGAATATACCACTCACTAGCAGCACACAAGCTGGTACCCCAGGTGCTTGTGGGTGGACATGACCATGCCTTCCCACCCAATTAGCCCATCATCCATCCTGCTGTCTGCCATTCAAATAGTCTTTGAACTTGGCCATATAAAGTATTACTCTGCCTGAGAATAAAGGGCTAGCACAGTCTTATCTCCAGCCTCAATATGCTTGCCCAAAGTCTACTTCCATCTTCACCATGTGACAGGAGACTGTGTTTTAGCTCCTTCCTTGCATTTAATACTATTAAATGAATAAGACTGGGCACTAATAGTGTTTTTCCATTGCACTTCAAACAGGAGCTCGCCTCACTTATCATGTTCATTGTATCGTCTTGAATAGACAACCAGTTTCTTGGCTGCCTCAACCTTTGACACTGGGCAAGACAAGCCTTCTCAAATCTTTCCTCATCTTCAGCAATCTTTCTTTGCTGCGCCACACTTTCAGCCCTTTTCTGATTGTAGGGTCCTAGTTTGCTCAAATACGACATGGAACATCCAGATTCTATACACACACACACACATATATATATATATCTGTACAATTATAAAGTGATTTGCATTTTCCTCAGTGCTCTTCGCCCGTGCAGTCTTCATTTCTGCACATGAAATGTTACTCGACTCTTTCCTTTGTCATCTAATTCTATAAGACCCATATACTTTCTTCCTTGGCATCTATTTGTGGTGTGTCATCTCTGCTTCAGGGTTGTAGGCAATATCCTGCAGTGTTTGTGGATCATGCACAGGGATCATTAGCCAGGGCAACTGTGGGTTTCCGGAGTCACCTGCATGTGGAGAGGCACAGTCATTAGTCACAGTGAAATGTGTGGGGTGGCCTTACACAGTATCATAGCAATGGATATCATGTGCATGCATATAGGGCTTCCTTCCATGGCATCTGTCTGTACAATGTCTGTGCATGATGTGTCACTCGTATCATGCATTGTTTTTTTTACTTTGCATGCACCCTGTTCTCTTGCAGCTCATGTTACGTCATGTGTTTGTTGGTGACATGTGAAGCTGACATGGTGGATGTCTAATGGCAGTGTATTGCTCTCATGCATGTGGCATGCTGGGTTTCCTATCTGCCTTCCCCAGGTTTCTGGGGGCAGCGGGTCGGCATTTCGGGCTGGGTGTACATGGGTACATGGCTGTGGTACTGGCAGGGTTGATGTCGTGTGATGCGATGATGCAATTTGTTTGACATTGCTTTGGATTGTGCATGTTGCATTGTGGTACCTGTAGTCATGTGCATATTTGCAGTTGCCAATGTATGTGTTCATCTGTTTGTCTGTCTAGTTATGTCCGACATGTGCATGCTCGCTGGGCTGTACTGTGACGTTCGTGTGGGAGGTGGGCAGGTACAACTTTTGCATTCGCTTGTCTTGCCATGTTTCGTGTAGTTTTTCACACACCCCACCCATTTGGTCAGGTGTTTCACAGCACATGTGGGCAGACAGTTTTAATCACCCACTATCCACGTCTGTAGTTCACTGTGCCTCTCCTCTGGAAGTGTGCTGTTCCGTAGGACCATGGGATCGTGGGTGGAACCAGGGAAGTGGGCAGAGAGGTGACTTGTGGGATGTTTCAACCCACGCATCCAAGCCCTACAACATCATTGTGCATTACTGACAGCGGAAACATCATAATGGCTGCCGGAAAGCATGCTGCTTGCCAGAAATCATCCAAAAATGCACAGTGAAAACCTGACAGATAGGCCACCATCTTCTTTTGCCTCTGTCAGTGTTAATACAGCAGACCATTGCCAGACCCTATCCTTTGGTTGCACACAGAGCAAAACCAGTGCAAAGGAATATGGTTCTGTTCAAAATCCATTTTAATTGATGTCAAAAATTGCTAAAATCATGGGCACGAAACCACCAAACAAAAAATCCAACTTCTGGTTGGGTGTTCTACATTACTCTACTGCAGAATCCACATCAATACAATGTTAGCAAAGAACATATGCTATCAAGTAAAATCCCCATTTTGAAATGTATTAATTCAAGACAGCTGCCACAAATGGGTGCAGTACCGGAGCCCGCCACTAACCGGCGCTGGTGATCTAAACTCTGACAGGAGACATGGATTTCAGAAGCTAAACAGTATCCTGATGCAGCTCAGACTTCTAAAGGTTTGCGGTCCATGGGAAGCCTTCACACCTCAGAACTCCACACAAGAAGGCATGTTAATCAAATGGAGAGTGGCACCCAGAACTGATGCCCTGCTAGTAGAAAAAACCAGACAAAGGATGCCTTCAGCTGAATAGGGTATGCTGATTTTGGGTGTGAACTGTCAACACTGCTCTGGGGGAAGGCAAGACATCTGATCTCTGAGTCAAGCTAAGTTTCTAGGGGCGGAGACAAACGACTGTGGATTCAGAGAGTCCAGCAAATATATTTTTTGTGAGAATACTGATAACTAATTATACCAAGCGGCCAAAAATGTACAATTTGGAGATTCTTAAAATGACAATTTCACTCACAATTTGAGACTAAGCTGGACGTTGTGTGATGTTCTGAGACCGAACCCTGTGATTTATTAATATTGCAGACAATGTGGTTATATCAGAAAAATGAAAACTTACTGTAATATGCGCAGAGAGGGGGTGTACCTCCGTGGAAGATTTGATGAAAAACCAATATGGCGAAACCCACTAAAAGTGCAAAATGTTGTCATTTCTGAACCTAAGCTCTTAGAAAGATCAGGGTTGAACAGAGAACTGTCTTAAATTAATCGGGGATGTGTACATGTATTCTCAACAACTTGTGTACCTTGGAAACATGTTTGGTTTTGAAAAATTGTTTTCTAAGTAAAAGCAAGGGGGAGTGTTCTTTCAGTCAAGCCATAAACATAGCATCACTCTGACTCATTCTGACTCACAATTCCGTTCTCCAGTCAGAGGACAGTAAATCCTTTGACCTATCAGGATCCTTAGTGGGTTGGGCATAGAAAGTCAGCCTTCCCACCCACTTTCAAAAGACATAAAAAGAAACACTGAGAACCAGATAGACACATTCATTTTCCACTCTTTAATCGATTTCTGCGCAGCACGCTGCCCGACCATATTCAGAACTTAGACTCTAGATACACTCCAGAACTTGAAGCAGAGTGGCCTGAACCAAAAGCTGAATCCTTCTCAGCAGGCCTCAGAATCCAGCAACCTAACCAAACTATTCAACAGCCGGGCGAGCTGTTTGATTCTGGCTAGAACCATATCCAGACCCAGAAAGCAGAGCTGTATCCAGACCAGACCGCTGTGCAGTGCCAATAGCAGACCCAGAACAGACCGCTGTGAGTAGAACCAGTGCCAGAGACTATCCCGTGGCGAGAGAACCGCAGCCCACCTGACCAGATCTGTGACGAGGTCCATTCCAGTCCAAAATTAGGAGTGAGTATCCAGCCAAGAACTGTGCATAGTCTTCTCTTAGTCTAAAGTAATCTCATCCCATCCATTTAAACCTATTTAGAACTGCATAGAAATCGTGTGTCCATTCTGTGATTTCAAAGCTGTAAATATTGTCATCTGTCATTCTGAAATTTTGACTTCATTTCTGAAAATCTACCTCCATAAAAACCTACGCATCTTTTGAACCGTATGTCCTAGACACGAGATTTAACTGCCATTGTAAAGCTAAGAACCTAGGCTTTCCAACAAACCCAATACGACATCTTCATAGTTTTTCCGTAATCACGATCGACGCACTCAGAAAAAGTGCAGCGAATTGCAATTTGACTCAATTTCACCACTTGTAAAAATAGCTGCTTCTTGCTTTCCACTACTGAAATTCGTTTTCAACCTGATAATCATTCCTGAATCATAGCTAGTGTTGACCTAAACTAATTCAAAGAAGTTATCACCTACCCTGAATCTCCTATAGGAAATTAAAATCATTTTTAGCATATTTTTCACTTCATTGCAACCACATTTAAAAGTATTTGGCCTGTGTTTTAAAATCATCCCTGTTTCTCTAAGCTTGCTGCAGGGAAGGGGAACTGAACTGCTTCTGATTGTATTCCTGAAAACCTGTGTGCTCTCATTTCCATCTCTTCATATTGCATAGGGGGGAGTGAGTTGTCATAAAGGAAAAAGTGATCATATTATCTCTTGTTGAAACCATATCCAGTTAATTTCTGTGCTGCATTCTTTCCATAATTGCTTTTCCTTGAAACCATACAAAGCATTCTCTGCTACCTTATCATTTCTATACCAACTCCTAAGTAATTAAATAATTGTGCTACTGTAAGATTATCCATTGTTGATCACTGTTATATTCATAAGCGTGCTATCAAATATTAATTTATTCATAAAAGTGTGATATATATATAATGTTTAATTTTTCCAATAAACCTTTTAATTTGCAAAACAAACCTACTTCTTGGTTTGGTGAGGTCAGGGGGATTCAAAGAGAGGGGCATTATATAAGGGTTTATCATCCAGATTTAAGAACTTGACATAAAATATATAAATAAGGGCTTCCATTGGGCATCCCAGACTAGGCATTGACTTAGTTGGATTGCTGAATTGAAGTCACCGACAGAGTGGGGGCGCGTAACGGGACATCTGGATTAGGTCTACCACTTGTGCAGCTTAATACAGTGTGCTAACTGACAGGATACATAAACCCTGTTGGATCACCACGCTGCGTTATGCTGTAAAAGCACTCCTCAAAGGAACGCTCTAAGGAAACGGTCTGTTTTGCAAAATAAAATACTAACTTCTGTAAGTCAGGAAGGAAATCAATTTCCAGAATGACAACACTGGTAGACATCAAAATAGCGAGAGAGCACCTCTTACATAAGCTATTTGTGAGAGGTGAGTGGACCAGATGGGTTGGTTGCAGGCAATCGCACCCCAGATCACTGCAACAGGTTCAGATATATGGAGAGATCAGGGTCCCTTACATGTGGCCCTGAGTGAACTATATATGGCCCCTAAAGCCAAATATAAGCACGACAAGATTGCCAGGATAGCGGCATATTTATATTTATATATGGGAGCCATACAGGATAAAAGTACTGAAGGCCAAGGTCTGGCAAGTAGGCAACTGATGGCATTAGAGAAGGCCCAATCTGACCTGGACTCTTCTGAGCAGAGGCTGCACAGGATCCAGGAGTCAGAAAACGATAGTAGACAGTATATCATTAAAATAAAAGAGGATATGGATATCCTGCAAGAGGAAAAGGCAGGCCAGGATACCAGAATTCTGGCCTTGCAGAAGGAGCATCAAGAAGGTTTGGACTCCCTGCTGATGAGCCAGAAAAAGCTGGAGCAACAGATAGATTTCAACAGGGAATGCACAAAGCAGGTAGCCACCCTGCAAAGCCAACTGGATAGAGAAAAAGAGGAGAGCAATAAATTGATTTTGAAAGACCTGGATACCCAGGCAGAGTTTGATGAAGAACGCCAGAAAGCTGGTGCCCTTAAAAAACAGACCTGGCGGCACAGATGCAGGCTCTTACTCAGGAAAGGGATACCTTAGGCCAGGAAATCTGCCACTTAAAAAAGAAAATGGAAGAAAATCACCCGGGCCTCCAGGTACTGGGTGACCACCAGAAACAGTATCAGAACTTGTGAGCGCACACCAGGAGGGTGGAAGATGCTCTGGCAAGAAAGGAGCAGGCCAATAGGGACGGTACTCAGGGGGTAACCCTCCTGCAGCAAAGACTGGCCCAGTACTCCAAGACTAACCAGGAAGCACAGAGCGAGAATGAGGCTCTCTGCCAGCACAATGATAGGCTCCAGCAACAGGTAGCCATGCAGGAGTGGCTGATAGAGTCTAGTAAGCCCTTGATTGAGGAACTGGAAGCACAGGCTCTGGTATGGCAACAGGGAGCAGGGGCTGACAGAGATGAGGTTCGCTGGGAAACGGAAACACCTGAGCATAACCTCAGGAGCCCTAGTACCAGAGGCCTTCATCTCTCCCAGTCCTTGGACTCTGCCACCCCCATGTCCCATGGCGCACATGAGCCCAGGGCCACGGGGATGAGAGATTACTATCCAGCCAAAAGTATGAGGCTCATAGGCCAGTACCTCCCGAGAATGGATGGCCGGGCAACCAGGTATGGGCACCCAAGTACAGTGCAATTTAGTGGGGAACCCCAGGAGAGTACGCCCACTAAGGGCATCCTAAAAACCTATGCCCAGTTACGTCAGGGGGGGGAACAAGGAAGAATTTGAAGACTCCTCAGCGCGTCCCAGGACACAAGAGACTAGGTCCCCACATTCTGCCAGCCATTCCCAGGCTCGCAGAATTCAGGAAAACCTGGAAGATCAGACGGGCACCTCTGGGAGCAGTGCTTCTGAGTCAGAGGATGAATGGACCCGGGTTACCCGAACCAAGAAGGCCAATAAGGCAAAAAAGGGCCTTGCTTAAGGACCCCTTAAAACAAATTAAGGAGTGTCATCACGCCTTATCACAAGAACGCCAAGTATTCTGTGTGGGAACAGTTGGAGCTCTTGAGCAAATGATGGAGACTTTCCATTTGAAAGACAGCAGTAACTGCATGCAGTACGTCAAATGGACTTTCTCCCCAGAATACTCCAGTTTCTTTGCGGGGCTGGAGGACCAAAACCATTCAAGATGGTCCACATATAGAACGGCCATCTTGAAACATTTTTCTGTTCACCGGAATCCCCAAGAGGCTCGCAAGGCAGCCTACAATTTGCAATGTGGGGAGGATCAGGCCCCACAAGAATTTGTGCAGGAGTTGAAGCATGCCTTTGCACAGACTACCAAAAGGGTGTGCACGTACAGCAAAGTATTTGTTAACACTTTTTTCCATGCCTTGCCCAAATACATCATGACCCAGCTAGTGAGATATTTTCATGAGAAAAGGTCACTAGACTGGGTCATTGAACAGGCCACCCGAATCTATGAGGTGCAGTAGCCCATAGAAAATAAAAGTCATTTGCAGAAAAGCCCCAAAAACGACCATCACCCCTGCTGCTGCCAAGGTGGTAGAGGTAAAGGTTGCCACGTTTTAGATTTGGAGATGGGGGGCCTAAAAAGTTGCCTACACAGAATAATTCCAAGCCAAGAAGGCCCTCGGGCCAGTCACAGACAGGGAGCCAAGGAGGTAGTCCCACAAATGAGATCCCTCACTCCCCTGACTATGTACGTCCCCGCTACAAGGGAATCCGACCCATCCTGGGTTATGTGTGGACTCCTCCAGCCAAGGGGGGGGATCCAGCCAAGCACCTAACCCAGGGATCTTCCCTCCTAACTTCCCACAGGAGGGCAGAAATTCCCCAAATCCTGGGCAGAAATTTTTCCACAGGTATCCATCCAATTTCCAACCCCAAAATCATCCATCCTTCTTTCCCCACTTCCCTGAGCCCAGACCACCTAATCTGGGAGAGGGGAGGCCAAGGGTGGAGGGGTACCCAAATCTTCCCAACCCGTGGTACTACCAGAGAAGGGATAGCTACCCTTTTGGGATCAGCCCAGGGGAGAAAACAGAACCCTGTATCAACCTGAGCGGGTTTCACAGTTAGAGCGCCAGGTCCAAAATATGGCCCAGGAGCTGGGTCGTGTGCTGAGGGCTCAGCAGAACCCTCAGATGGGCATGCTGGCGCAGAATGCCTCAAACTCTGGGCCTGGTGCTCCAGAACAATGATGGGGCAGCACCACGATAATCCACCGGTTCCTTGGGAGGAGGCACAAAGGGAAGGGGGGTGTAAAGCCTCGGAGGAAGCTACTTTCCCCACTTGTGAACAACCCCTGGAAACCCAGGAACCAGAAACAAAATCTGCTACCCCTGAAAGTCTGCCACCCAATGAGCAGAGAGGAGGTGGGAGAAACAAAGGACCCAAACAGACCCACTTTGTGGAGGAGGTACAGATCTTCCAATTTGAGGGAGAGGGCTCCTCAGAAGATCCTGGGAAAAGGATCTTCTCCTTCAGAGACGGGGGAACTCCTCCCAAGGAAAAATGAGTCCCAAGGGATACACAGACAGACTGGGTAGATGTGGGGACTGAGTTAGCGCCGCCCATCATCTCATCCCAGAACCCACAGCATCAAAATCCCCTGGTTCAAACCCATTCTGGTGACTGCCTCCAAAAAGGGAGGGCGGCCCAGAACCGGAACCAGGGGAACACAAAATATCTCCCATTTCTAGTTGCCAACTTTTTCTTTCAGATTCCCAAGACTCTCCACAGAATTCTCCCCAAATCTCTTCTCTTTGCATGTCCAAGACCAGAAAATTGGCCCACCAGTTGTACAAAAAAGTGTATTATCTGTGCCCCCTCGAGAGAAGAAGGAAAGATACTATGCCCCGGTACAAGTACAGGGGCAGGGTACAATTTGGGCACTGGTGGACACTGGATCCCAAGCTAATTATCAAATTCCTCTCAACTCTCTTCCTGGACAACTTCAGAACTTTGATGGGAAGGAAGTTCCCGTCGAGGGGACTGCGAATTTGGACATTAAAATTGGGCGACACAAGGTGAAACACCCGGTCATAGTAGTGACTCCAGAGGGCACCCCTTGTTTACTAGGGAGGGAATGACCTCCTGAGAAGGTTGTCACCCCTAATAGATTGCGTAAACAAGGTCCTCTGGACCCAGACTAGCCGACCAATAAAATTAAAACAGAGTGTCAACCATGTTAGTTTAAACGGCACATGCCACATGGTTGAACAAAAATCTGACCAAGTAGAATTTCACTTCCAGAACAACCAAATTCCAGATGTGACAGTAATAGCAGTAGGACAACAGACTGGTGATGGGGGGGTGCCCACTCTATTTCTGAAAATCAATCTTCCTTCCAGTTTAAGGTGGTTTTCCAAACTGGGAGGAAACACTCTGAAATTCTTTACCAATCCACAATCAGACATTCCCACTCCAATAGTCCAGAAAGAAGTGAAATCAGCTCAGAGCCTGGCTGATATTCAGCAAATTGGAGAGCAGTTGTTCATCCCTGTTCAGTTAAATGAAGGGAAGGACTCTGTTCTCGCCCCAGTGTATGTGAACAACGGTAAGAGCTTCGTCAGCGAAGCCATTTTCCGCCAACTCCCAAAAGATCCAGCCATTCCCACATTCAAACTGATAGACAAATGGGAAATGGATCCGGAAACACCCAATTCCAAACATCTCCTGCCAAGCAGGTGTATTCTCAAAATCTCCATTGGAAACAAGAGCATAGTTCATAATTGTTGGGTCGTGCGGGACGTCACTGCCGCCTTTTACTTAGGCAGTGACATTCTCAATCGCTTTGCCATTAGTTTGGACCTAATAAACTTCAAAGCTTGGTCCCGATTAGCAGATAATCGCATGGGCTTTGATGATCCAGAAAAAGCATTTAGGTCAGCTCAATTGCTACCTTATGCAGTTGAAATTCAGATTAAAGAGGAAGTCACCATCCCAGAAAGGACCCGACAATTCTCCCTGGGAGTGAAAGTTAAAGAGGACAAAAATGGAAAAACCCTGATGCTTATATTCATCTAAATGCTTCTCTCCAACAGCAAGGGTTGGGGGTCAACCCAACACCGTTAGTCAATCTAGAACATGACACCATTCCAATAGAGGTGGATAACAGCGACTTAAAGAGTATTACTCTAGCCGCAGGCACCATTATTGGAATGGCGGTTGATGACCGACATTTTTCCATTGATTTAGGAAATGAACTGTTAGGACCAATCCCCAAGAACTGTTTTGACAGTGACAGTGATGACAACACAACACCAGACAGGATCTTTACCCGGCATGGGAAGAACTTCCTGGTGTACACTTCCTGCCCTTATGGTAAGGAAGATGTGACTTGTGACTTCAGAGGGGTGAGGTGATTTTCCAGGTCAATGAGGGCTGCCTTTCCCATCTGAAGCCTCCAGTCCAAATCAGCACTCTGACCAGGGACTTCTCCACCCAGCTGGAGGAGCCCGCTGAGATAGTGAAACCAGAAGTCTTTCCAGGCTTCAGGCAGATGGTTGAAGAGAGAGTCAACCTAGCTGATGCCTGTGCGACTCTAGAGCCGAAGCAAAAGTTGAAACAAGTTTTCTTGGATTTCCAAGATCTCTTTGCGGTAGACTCATATGAATGTGTCGCACAGACATCCACACAACAACAATTCCCATGGACCCTGGCATGACACCAGTGTTTGTGAAGCAATATTGCTTGCCTCACGCATCCATGGAGTCCCTTACGGAAATAATTAAGAACCTTGAGTCCCGGGGGATAATCCGTCCAGTGCACAGCACCTTCAATAATCCGGTGCTGGAAATATTGAAGCCAAACGGCCAGAGGAGACTCTGCGCCGACCTTAGGGAGCTCAACTAACGGGTCCATACTTCCCGATGGCCTCTTCCCTACATTGACCAAGGGCTGGCCCAGATCCAAGGGTCACAGGTATTCACTGCAATAGACCTGACCAATGGATACTGGACTGTGCCTGTCAGTAGGGAGGACCAATACAAACTGGCTTTTACCTTTGGAGGCCAGCAGTACACATGGACCCGGACTCCCTATGGATATCTCAACTCTGGCAATGAATTCAACATTTTCCTACACAAGGCCATGCCCGACCTGGGTGTGAGGGGTAACCTGGCTTATGTAGATGATGTCCTCATGAAAAGTTCATCTGTGGATGAACACATAGCGGAGATCAGTTATGTTCTGACACAGTTGAGGGCCGCCGGAGCAAAACTTTCCTTTCAGAAAGAACAGTGGTGTAGAACCCGTGTCAATTTCTTGGGGCATGAGATTACTCCTCAGGGTCTCTGTCCCCAGGAAAAGAAAGTGGAAGCACTTCAGAAACTAAAGGACCCCACAACTCTGTGGGAACTAAGGAGCCTCCTTGGACTGACTAATTACAGCAGAAAGTTCATTGAGGGCTACGCAGAGATCACCAGACCCCTGATTCATCTCTTGAAGGGGGGGTCAAGTGGGAATGGGGTCCAGAACAATCCGAGGCAGTCAGACAGCTCAAAAGAAGCCTCTCACAAGCGCCTTGCCTAGTTTACCCTGTCAGAAACAGGGAGTTTTTTTTGGAGACAGGGTTCTGTAATACATGCTTGACTGCAGTATTATATCAAAAACATGACAAGGTCAATAAAGTAATCTCCTATGCGAGCAAAATTTTATCCTCCATGGAGGAAAAATTCAACGATTGTGAGAAGGAACTCCTGGCGATGGTATGGGCATTGAAGAATTACCGCCCGTTTATCCAGGGGGAACACATCATACTGGAGACTCCACACCAGCCTCTGCAATATCTCCAAAGTGACAGAATCCGGGCCGGAAATGTGAGTAATTCCCGAATTACTTCCTGGATTCTGTCAATGCAAGGCTTTCCTGTGGAGGTCAGATATGGCCAAAACAAGAAGAGTCCCCTCGCGCAAGGTCTGGCTGACTTGCAATATTGTGCCAGAGAAAACTGTCTCGAGGACGAAAGTCTAAAAATCAAGGACAACATGGAGGCATACCTTAATTCCCCACACAAAGTATTTGAAGATGACAAATGTGAGGGAATGCCCACTGTCTATGTGGATGGATGCTCTTACCATGTTGACAACAACGGGGAGAAAGAACTTGTGGCCGGCGTAGGGAATGCATGGGTGAATGAGTCCCCAGAACCCTCCGCCGGGTATAAGATTGGTCCCCGAAGTAGTCAAGTGGCAGAGTTGATGGCTGTGCATCAAGCCATCCTCACTGCTGTCCAACATCAAATCCACACACTTGTCATAATCACAGATTCCGATTATGACCGGAACGGGTTCGTGGAGCACCTGGTTAATTGGAAAACCAGAGGCATGTTATGTGCTAATAACAAACCCTTGAAACATGGGAAGTTAATCCAAAATATTGATGATCTGGTCACCTCGAATGGGATGACCGTCTACTGGAAAAAGATCAAGGGTCATTCCAAAGTAGAGGGACCAGACAAAACTGGAAATGACTTAGCTGATCAGCTGGCCAAAACCGTGGCCATCCAAGGCGAATCTAATAGAGATTGAGCCCCTGTTGGGGGAAAGCCAGGTCACTGCTATCACTAGGTCCCAGACAAATGCTCACAATGATCTTTCAACTGCACAATGGAGTAAGGAGACCCCAGATGCTGATTTTATTACGGCTCAGAAGGGGGATCCAATAATTGGTAAGTTCTACCAACACATTGAGGACCCTGGGAACTTTGCCCTGACGGATACCGATTACATTGGGAAAGAGGACCTCAGAGTGTTGATGAAATGTCCCAAAATGTTCCGAATCCAAGACAGTTTGTTGGTAAGGAAATCCCAAGCTGGTCATGATCAGTGGGTAGTTCCTACCTCATTCCGAAGCCTGATAGTAAGTCACGCCCATGATGCGGCCACCGCCGGTCATAGGGGTTTTCAGACAACACTAGAGATCTTAAGAGAGGTTGCATACTGGCCACACATGGGGTAGGACCTCGACCAATACTTGAAGGGGTGTCTCGTGTGTGCACATTTTCAACCAACATCCCTCACACACTGTGCGCCTCTCCAAAAGAGAGGGATGACTCTGCCATGGTCAGATTTGCAAGTCGACTTCATAGGCCCCGTGATTCGCTCCTCTAGGGGAAATAAGTACATGTTGACTGTGACATGCTTATTTTCCCAAATGGGTGGAATGTCTCCCGGCCCCAAACTGCAAGGCAGAAACAGCAGCTGCCCGATGATCAATCACATCTTTTCGCATTTTGGACCACCCAAAGGATTGAGTCAGACAGAGGTAGCCATTTCACCAGCAAAGTAATGAAAAAGATGTGGGAGATACTGGGGGTTAAAACGAATCTACACATTGCTTACCGGCCAGCTTCTTCTGGTGCAGTAGAACGTTACAACAAAACCATTGTGAGCATCTTGAAAAAGTTTGTGGCAGATTCTGGGCCAAGTTGGGATATCCGATTACCTATGGTCCTAATGGCCATCAGATCTACCCCTTCATCTGCAACTAAAATGTCACCGTTTAAGTTGATGACAGGATGCCGGATGGTGCTTCCCCAGCATATGTTATACAGGACCCAAGAGCAGACATTGATCAATGCCTCCACAACTCATGAGTATGTTGAGAATTTAAGGAAACACCTTCAACATGCTTTTGCCTATGCTCAGCGAAATTTAGAGAGATCAGCCGATAGCATGAAGACCCACTATGACTTGAAGACTACTAGGAAAAAATACAATGTGGAAGACCGGGTCTATCTATACAATTTCCAAAAGAACCAGGCCAAACAGTAGAAATTTCTGCCTACATGGAAGGGACCTTTTGAAATTATAGACAAGACCTCACCAGTCGCCTACAAGATCCACATCCCCAAAAGCAGTTTGGCAGAAGGGGAAGACAAGTGGGTCTATATTAATAAGCTTAAGTGTTGCCATCCCAGGCACACTCTGCCGCAACTGGAGGAGTCCTCTGCAAACCCAGAGGGGGCCGCTCCAGATTAATACATTTCCAACCTTAAAATTTCCCACATATAGTCTCTAAAATACAATGATAAGAATGTAAATGTCTCCTGATTTATAAAATGTATATGCTCACCCCACTACATTAATAGTGGTGGGGAAATGTCTACGAATATGTTTCTGCCACTTTTGCTTTGTCATCCTAGGTGAGAAAAGAGAGCGATAAACCATGGAGACTGCCCAAGGAGGTCGACCCAGGGACCGGAGCAAAGATCCAAGGGGCACGGGGTACCGCCCAATACTCCCATCAGGACCGGCGAGGAGAACAGATTGATCCACCCTGATGGAGGAAAAGATGCTGAACTTTGCCATCTGCAGAATCAGAAGAAGATGAGGCGAACATCCCAGTTTTGTGAGTTCCATTGATGGAAAGTCAACGCCATCGCAAGAGGGGGGCTTGTGGGATGTTTCAACCCACGCATCCAAGCCCTACAACATCATTATGCATTACTGGCAGCGGAAACATCATAATGGCCGCGGGAAAGCATGCTGCTTGCCAGAAATCATCCAAAAATGCACAGTGAAAACCTGACAGATAGGCCACCATCTTCTTTTGCCTCTGTCAGTGTTAATATAGGAGACTATTGCCAGACCCTATCCTTTGGCTGCACACAGAGCAAAACCAGTGCAAAGAAATATGGTGCTGTTCAAAATCCGTTTTAATTGATGTCAAAAATTGCTAAAATCATGGGCACGAAACCAACAAACAAAAAATCCAACTTCTGGTTGGGTGTTCTACATTACTCTACTGCAGAATCCACATCAATACAATGTTAGCAAGGATCATATGCTATCAAGTAAAATCCCCTTTTTGAAATGTATTAATTCAAGACAGCTGCCAAAAATGGGTGCAGTACCAGAGCCCACCACTGACCAACGCTGGTGATCTAAACTCTGACAGGAGACATGGATTTCAGAAGCTAAACAGTATCCTGATGCAGCTCAGACTTCTAAAGGTTTGCGGTCCATGGGAAGCCTTCACACCTCAGAACTCCACACAAGAAGGCAGGAAATCACAAGTTTCTGTTAATCAAATGGAGAGTGGCACCCTGGACTGATGACCTGCTAGCAGGAAAAACCAGACAAAGGATGCCTTCAGCTCAATAGGGTATGCTGATTTTGGGTGTGAGCTGTCAACACTGCTCTGGGGGAAGGCAAGACATCTGATCTCTGAGTCAAGCTAAGTTTCTAGGGGCAGAGACAAATGACTGTGGATTCAGAGAGTCCAGCAAATATATGTTTTGTGAGAATACTGTAACTAATTATACCAAGCGGACAAACATTTTCAATTTGGAGATTCTTAAAATGACAATTTCACTCACAATTTCAGACTAAGCTGGACGCTGTGTGATGTTCTGAGACCGATCCCCGCGATTTATTAATATTGCCTACACTTTGGGTATATCAGAAAAATGAAAACGTACTGTAATATTCGTAAAGAGGGTGTGTACCTCCGTGGAAGATTTGATGAAAAACCAATATGGCGAAACCCACTAAAAGCGCAAAATGTTGTCATTTCTGAACCCAAGCTCTTAGAAAGATCAGGGTTGAACAGAGGACTGTCTTAAATTAATCTGGGATGTGTACATGTATTCTCAACAACTTGTGTACCTTGGAAACATTTTTGGTTATGAAAAACTGTTTTCTAAGTAAATGAAAGGGGGAGTGTTCTTTCAGCCAAGCCATAAACATAGCATCACTCTGACTCATTCTGACTCACAATTCCGTTCTCCAGTCAGAGGCAGTAAATCCTTTGACCTATCAGAATCCTTAGTGGGTTGGGCATAGAAAGTCAGCCTTCCCACCCACTTTCAAAAGACATAAAAAGAACCACTGAAACCCAGATAGACACACATTCATTTTCCACTCTTAAATCGATTTCTGCGCAGCACGTTGCCCGACCATATCCAGAACTTAGACTTCAGATAGACTCCAGAACTTGAAGCAGAGAGGCCTGAACCAAAAGCTGAATCCTTCTCAGCAGGCCTCAGAATCCAGCAACCTTACCAAACTATTCAACAGCCGGGCAAGCTGTTTGATTGTGGCTAGAACCATATCCAGACCCAGAAAGCAGAGCTGTATCCAGACCAGACCGTTGTGCAGTGCCGATAGCAGACCCAGATCAGACCGCTGTGAGCAGAACAAGTGCCAGAGACCGTCCCGTGGCGAGAGAACCGCAGCCCACCTGACCAGACCTGTGGCGATGTCCATTCCAGTCCAAAACTAGGAGTGAGTATCCAGCCAAGAACTGTGCATAGTCATCTGTTAGTCTAAAGTAATCTCATCCCATCCATTTCAACCTATTTAGAACTGCATAGAAATCATGTGTCCATTCTGTGATTTCAAAGCTGCAAAAGTGTCATCTGTCATTCTGAAATCTTGACTTCATTTCTGAAAATCTACCTCCATATAAACGTCTGTATCTTTTGAACCGTAATCGCGATCGACGCACTCGGAAAAAGTGCCACGAATTGCAATTTGACTCAATTTCACCACTTGTAAAAATAGCTGCTTCTTGCTTTCCACTGCTGAAATTTGTTTTCAACCTGATAATCATTCCTGAATCATTGCTAGTGTTGACCTGAACTAATTCAAAGTAGCTATCACCTACCCTGAATCTCCTATAGGGAATTAAAATCATTTTTAGCATATTTTGCACTTCATTGCAACCATATTTAAAAGTATTTGGCCTGTGTTTTAAAATCATCCCTGTTTCTCTAAGCTTGCTGAGGGGAAGGGGAACTGAACTGCTTCTGATTGTATTCCTGAAAACCTGTGTGCCCTCATTTCCATCTCTTCATATTGCATAGGGGGGGAGTGAGTTGTCATAAAGGAAAAATTGATCAGATTATCTCTTGTTGAAACCATATCCAGTTTATTTCTGTGCTGCAGTCTTTCCATCATTGCTTTTCCTTGAAACCATACAAAGTATTCTCTGCCACCTTATCCTTTCTATACTAACTCCTAAGTAATTAAAGAATTGTGCTACTGTAAGATTATCCATTGTTGATCACTGTTATATTCATAAGCGTGCTATCAAATATTAATTTATTCATAAAAGTGTTTAATTTTTCCAATAAACCTTTTAATTTGCAAAACAAACCTACTTCTTGGCTCAGTGAGGTCAGGGGGATTCAAAGAGAGGGGCGTTATATACAGGTTTATCATCCAGATTTAAGAACTTGACACAAAAATATATAAATAAGGACTTCCATTGGGCATCCCAGACTAGGCATTGACTTAGTTGGATTGCTGAATTGAAGTCACTTACAGGCTGATGTACAGGTCGGGGTAACAGGTCACCAGCACACTCAGGGAATGGTAGTGCTTTTGGTTATGGTACTGCTTCGTGGGCCTGGGGGCCACCAAGGCAACATGTGTACAGTCCAGGGCTGAAATCAAATTTGGCATTTGGGTAAAGACATAGAACTGCGCCTTAATGGCGTTGAGCTGGGGGGGTCGGCAGTGAACTGTGGCATTGCACATTCCGCAGCATGGCATCCAGAACCTGGGCCAACAATGCCAAAATATGGACTGTGCCATGCCGTGCATCATAGTCACGGGGTGATGGAAGGTGCCAGTTCCTAGGAATTGTAGGATGGACACTAGCTTCAGCAGTGTGGGCAGAGCTGTCCGGATGTTAATCCTGCTACCTATGTTGTCCTGTATTGTAGTGAGCAGTTCAGTTATGGTCTCCCTGTTGAGGCGGTATAGGGTCACCACTTGCTGTCAGTGAGGGTCCAAGGTGAGGGCCAGACTCTGAGGATCGGTGTACACCTTGCTTGGGCTCTCCTCCTCCTTCTCTCCAGCCCCTTGTACTCTCTATGCCATGGGCTGGTAATCCTGCATCTCTACATCCAGGCACAGCTTGAGCAGCTGCATGTCCTAGTTTGCAATGGCTAGTGTCAGCATGGTGTTGGAAACATTGCTTGGAGAAGGGGTGTGCTTTGTGTGGTCCTCTTGAGTGGATTGGGATCACGTATAGCTTAATTTGTGCCACCTGTGTTCATTTACCTCCACCTGTAGGCTGGGGTTAATTGCACTGTGTTTTCCAAAGTATTAGCTACGGTTTTCACTGCTAATACCACCATGCATGGACTTGTGATAGGGCAGTGATTTCGCTTCATGTTATCGGTGCAGATTCCGCCGACTCTAATTGCATCAACTGTAATAGGGTCGGCTGTTCTCCATTCGCCGGAATTTGCACCGGCTTGTGATCTGGCGAAGCTGTATTGGTTGCGCTAATTACTTTACCATCACTTTTAGGGCTTACTACTTAACTCGTGATGAGGCCCAAAGTATTGAGAAAAATTGTACTTGATCACTCCTACTCGTCCCAGTCAAGAAACAGTATTGAGAATATGTAAAGAGAGTAAGAATCATTACTGGAATGCACCTACTTGTGCTAGTCAAGACAAAGCATTGTAAATATTTAAAGAGAGCCAGAGTCATTACTGGAACACTCATACATGTACCAGTCAAGGTAAGAAGTAAACAATACGTGTCTGGAGGAACTAAAGTGAAAATACAGACAAAGGCCCTCATTACGACCCTGGCGGAAAGTGACTGACCTGACCGCCATAGCGTAAATAGCGTTTCCGCCATTGCACGACGGAGCAAAGTGCGTCCAATTCCGACCCATCGGGCACGAGCACTACACCATGGCGGAAGTGCAAAGTCCGCGATGGCGGAAATGTCCCCAAAACGGCCCTCACCGCCACCGTACGGCGCCCTAGGTGCAATTTCGCCACCCATCTTAGCGGTCACCGCAATGAGCGGCAATCGGAAAGTACGGTGACCGTAAATATACGGAAACTGAAGTAAAAACATGGTCCCGGAACGGGAAACAGCACGCCGTACACCTATAAAATCACAATTTCCACACAACCATTAAAAATACTACCCTGAGAACCATCCCAACCCATCATCCACCCTAGTGAAAGCAATAAAAATGGGAAAAGTAGCGAAAAAAGCGTGCGACCGCAAGCGGCAGGTCCACTTCTCCCGTGAGGAACTCACCGTGCTCACAGAGACCCTCCAGGAGAATGCTGCCGTCGTCTTCTCGACGCAAATGACCAGGACGGCACTTGCGAACAAGAAGGCCATATGGGCCTTGGTGGCACAGCGGGTAAGTGCGGTGGGGACCGCACCCCGCAACCCACAGCAATGCAGAAAGCGATGGGACGACTTGCGGATACGCGTACGGAGCATACTATCCGCCAACCGTAACATTGCCACAGCTACCGGGGGAGGATCGGAATCACCCATCAAGTTGACCCCCTGGGAAGAAATCTGTGCCTCCACCATTGGAATGGAGAGTATAGAGGGAGTCGGAGGGATGGAGAAAGGAGTGCAGACATCCGAAGAATCAGGTAGGTGTGCCAAATAAAACAATGCTAAATCCACAATGTCCAATCATGTGAAGTACCATGTGTCCACATAGTGCAACAGAAACACATGTCCAGGAGAACGTCCACATACATTGGCCTGATAGCGCACTTTAAAAGTCACATTAAATACATGAATAATTAAAAATCCTAAAAACACCCTCTACACGTGCAGCAGGCACACCCTAACTGCAGGCTGCAAAACAACTGCATCCTCAATCCACACAAAAATGAAACCACCTCCAAGGCCCCAACCCAAATCAACCTCAGGTACCACCCCAATGCATGTGATACATTGCCATTCCAATTTCCACAGACCCATTAATAACACTCGCCCTCCTTTACTCCACCACAGGGTCCGATTCAAACGACGAGCTCCAGGACACCCCTACCAGCACACCTGCAAAGAGGGCCAAGACCAACGGCCAAAGACCCTCCACCTCAGCTGCACGGATCAAGACACGGCAGCAGCACAAATCAAGTGGCAGCACACAGGAGGGAACATCACCAGGCACCCCAGCAGCCAGCATGCCCACAACAGCACCACCACAGGTCCCCCCAATGGATGCCACAGAAGGCACTGCTTCTGGTGGCAGCAGCACCATAGGTGACACTGCATTAATGGCAGCATGCTCCGACACAGAAAACGGGGATGTCGAAGTAAGATCCATCCATGACCTGTCTCAATCCCCCTGTTTGTTCCATCCCGTACACCATGAAGATACCACGCAGGGGCACCCACAAGACGACGACTGGCCATCCCCCACAAGCCCTGTGGCAAGGCAACATGAGGTGACCAGCCCCTCTGTGACACCACCGCAAATGGCCATGGCACAGCAGAGGCAACAGTCCCTCGACCAGGTGATCGTGCAACAGCAGCAACTGGCCACGCTCCTCAAGGACCATGCTGATGAATGTGGGGGTACTAAGGCAGCCATAGAAACATCAACTGAGACACTTAGGGCACAAATGGAGAGAAGTACAGAGACACTAAGGGCACAAATGGAGAGAAGCACCGAGAGCCTGAGGGGGGAACTGCATGCGACGTCCAAAGACGTATGTGCTGAACTTGCCGCTGTGCGCCGTGTGCTCACTGAGCTCTCACAAACCCTTAGGGACATGCATGGACGTGAGCAGGCAGAGACATCATCCGTTGCAAGTTCCGTCCAGGGCAGCCCCCAACGTAGATCTGGGAGGAACCTGCGCTCCACAGGCAGGGGTGCCCCTGATACCCGGAGAGGGGGCTTGCAATAGCGTCTGCCCACTGACAATGAGCATCTTCGGACACTGGTGTTTAGGGGGGGAGGTAGGAGGGTTGAGGGGGTGTGTTGGGCTCACTTGGGTGGCGGGTCGATGGGGTGTGTAACATAATTTCACATATGCTATAAACAATGCACGATCATCCAATGAGATGTGTGGACATTGATCTTTGTGTACGAGGCCTTTATAGGTGTACAGTCCATATTGTGCATGTTCCAGACACACACAGTGCCACAAGTCCCGTGTCCATGTATCAGCCACCAGGCGTGAGTGCTAGAAGCATGCATCTATGATATGCTGACGAATGTCACGGCCCTCCTGTGCCTCGCGGACTCCTTGAGGTGCTGCCACATCCCCACCCTCATCATGACCATCTTCAGGTGCTTGCAGTTCTGCGTCAGGGGGCATGGGCACATTTCTACGTACGCACATGTTGTGTAGCATGACACATGCCATGACCATCTTTGCAACCTTCTCATGGCGGTACAGGAGTGCCCCGCCAGACCTGCTGAGGCAGCGGAAACGAGTCTTCAGTAGGCCGAATGCCTGTTCTATGACTACACGGGTACGTGAGTGGGCATGGTTGTAGTCCTCCTCATGCTGGTTCTGTGGGTTCCGGAGTGGTGTAAGGAGCCATCTCTTCAGTGGATACCCGGCATCACCTGTATGTGGACAATAAAGGATGTTTGTGGAATGACATTGCTACGTACGCACCCCCCCTCCCTTCCTGCCAGGTCATTGCCGCATCACATACCCCACATTATCATGCATGAAATGAGACTCACCGAGTAGCCAGGATCTGTTCCCTGCGTGTCGCTCCATGTAGCGTGGTATTGTAGACTTCCTCAAGACCATAGAATCATGGGTTGATCCAGGAAATCGGGCACAACAATGTGTAATGATCCTGTTGGAGTCACACACCATTTGTACATTAAGAGAATGAAATTGTTTTCGGTTGCGGTACTGGGCCTCCATGGCATGTGGGACGACCAATTCCACATGGGTGCAGTCGATGGCACCAATGCAACCCGGTATGCCGGCAAGTGCATGGAATCCCACTTTTGTGTTCGTAATTTCCTGCTCCGAGCGTGGTAGAGAGATGTAGTCGTCTGCGTGCTTCAGGAGGGCATCGAGCACTTGCAATAGTGTCCGTGAGAACACTGGCTGTGAAATGCCATGCAACTGTCCGACTGTGTGCTGGTAGGTGCCTGTGGCCAGGAAGTGGAGTACAGACACCACCTTCAGTAGGGGTGGGATGGCGGTTGGGCTATCTATCATGCTGACAAGGTCAGCCTGTGTCATGTCCACAATGGCGGTTATGGTGTCCCGGTCCAAACGGTAGAGGGTGTGGATCTGCTCAGCAGTGAGGTTGAACGGATGTGCTCGGAGGCGTGGGATTGCGGGCTGCCTGCGTGGTGGTAGTGGCTGTGCTGGTGGGCCTTGCTGGCCCTGCCTTGCCCTCCTCCTCCTCCTGCGTCTCCTCTGTGCGGCCGGTTGTTGTAGTAGTTGGTGTTCGTCTTCTTCTTGAAGTTGGAGTACTTGCAGTGCTATCAGGTCCCCCAGGGCCAACATCGCTAGTCCTGCCGGTAGCATTTTGGAGTGGGTGTGGTTGTGGGAGGGGGTTGGGTGTGCAATTTATGTGTTTTCAGGCTGTATAGCCTCCACCTGTGGTGATTCATTCCACCTGTGCAAGCTGCAATCCCCTTTGGGCGAGCACGTCCCGCACACAACGCTGCAATTCGACGAATGGCATCTTGCTATTGCAATCATGTATTTGTTCCCGATGGCAGTGAAATATTGGTTCATATGTTCATTCTGCTATGGTCCCATTGTTTCACATACTATCTTTGCAGTCGCGAACAAACTTGTGAAGGGTCAGTGGAATGTAGTACTCGATTAACGGTGGACCCTCATGCAGCACTGTACCGAGGTTCACCGACGGGCGGGGGGCGTCCCATTTGTGAGTGAAGCCAGTTGCCATTTTCACACACTGCCGCACTACATGGATGAATTTGTGATTTCAAGCGGTCACAGATGCCTTTTCGACGTGATGTTGCAAATGAGGAATTCGAAGGACGGCGCTTTCGGTTTTCAGCTGGCGGCGAGGAGATGCCCACAGGTCTGACTGCAAATATAACGTTCTATTGTTCAATGTCCTTGGGACAGGGGCCATGGCGAGAATGCAATGATTGATATGAATAGTATGGGATGCGCAATAGCGTAGTGGACGATGAGGCCGGACGTTCCCAAATACATGTTACTTCACAACACTGGAATTACGGGCTGGAGCACAGTGGATTTTGCAGACTGCATAACGCTCAGACTCAATGGAAATTTCACATGTTATGTGAGTATGAAATCAGGCGTTTTCATACCGGGATGAGGGAATGATGTATGGATGCATGGACAGATGATTTAATGGAGAGTTTGCCATGTACATGGCTTTTTGTAATCTATCCACCTCCCCTGCGCTATGTGATGCAGAGCTGCCATAGTGGGACCATCGTCTATCTGCCCTTGTTGAACCCTCCCTGTCTCGACGCGCCTTCAAACACTTGTGTATATGCACGTTACTAATCCCATCTAATGGATTCTGTTTTAACAGACGCATGCACACAAACACTCGTTTGTAATAGTGTATTCACCTCGATTTATATAGTTATGATTCGCAAGTGGTTTTTGGGTGGAAATAATCCTTTGGAGTGGGCTAGCATGCATATGGCTGTGGATTTGGTGTGATCATTGAAGTGAGTAATTCAAATGAAGTTCTGATGCCCATACTATTCTTTTTCATTTCATTTGGGTGACAGGTATCTCCTCCCCTTTTGCCGCTGCCATCTGTATGCCACTCCTGCAGATGGCTTTTACTCACGACACCTGCTGCTTCGTGTTAATCAGTGGAGCACCATTACGATCTTATGGGACGATCGCCAATGGGCCACATGCCCTTACGCAGTACTAGTGGCTAGGAGCAACATATCAACCTTTCAGCTGGACTAGTGCCTACCTAATGGGACGGCCCTGCGGTTCTAGGCGCTTCCATGTTGCCTTTTTGAACGTGAATGTAGCCCCTGTGTACCATGAAGGAACAGGGCGTCACACAAGAAGAAGCTGGTCATTTATTGCGGATGCAGCCCACAATAATGAAATATATTTTGGAGTTCAGGACCTAATGGCTGTATGGGCTTGGTGATTTTGTTGTGCATTAAATTTCTATTCTGATATTAACCGTGTAGCGTTCTTCTTTGCAAGTGATGTAGCATATTCCTATTTGTGGAGCGATGTATTGTGAGGAGATCTGCATTGGGTTCCAGCTTCGGAGTATAGTTGCGTGGTACTGTACTGGGCGCGTTTGCCTACGAAGCCCAGTGAGATCAGGGATAGGGGCTGCCATTATGACTGTTTTAGTGATGTCATGCTCAGGGGCGGGGGATTAGCTTTTGTGTAACAGATGCCGGTCAGCCAGGTGGATTGGTGGAATGATGTGATTATCAGAATATGGCTGGTCACAGGTGCCTGTGTTTGCGTGCGTTTCTTGGAGGGAGACTGAGGTCATGTCCATTTGAATAGCTTCTGTATTCGTGCCATCTGTGCCCTGCAGCTCCCATTGGCCCCTCTTGAGATGAGCCTGGCTGCTCAGTCACTCTGCCAACTTGTGTGGTACATGCTTATGCTGATGGTTGGTTTGTTTACTGGCAGGAGTACAGGGCTGGTGCAGTCTCACTCAGGATACTGCTTTGAATGTTGCCTTACACTGGTGTCAGTCGATGGGGGGGCCTGTTTTTGTTTGTCTCATTTTTCTGTTCATGTTGCTGGACTTGACCCTTCACATGCCTGTGCTGCATCAGTGCGGCAATGGTGCCATGGCAAATATGGATGGCCACTCACAAGGCACTTGGAGCCCCTAGATTCATTTGTTCGTTGGCATGCATGGGTGACTTGTACATTTCACTGGTTGCATTGTGTGACTTCATTGCACCTACGAGGAGTTGTGCAATGTGGCCAGGGAGTGGTGTACAGGCACTCAGTAGGGCCGTTTACGGTTGGTTCGCGATGCCGTACTTCTCACCATGGCGGAATGGTACTTTCCGCCATGCTTGATGGCATTAGGTACATGTCCGCTAGGGTCAGAATTCGCGTACCGTTGCGCCATGGTGGTAATTACGGTTTGGCATGGCGCGCGTGCGCGTACTTGGTGCAGTTAGCGTTGGCGTTCACTACGGTGTCGCTAATGGCATCGTACTTTACGGTGACGGGTCATAATCGCACCGAGCGCTATTCGATGGCGGTATTGCATTTCCGCCATCGTTTTTCGATTTCCGCCATGGTCGTAATGAGGGCCAAAGTGTCCAAGCGTTCTGTGAAAGTAAACTCACAACAAATACAATCAAAGCCAAAGAGAATAAAGAGAGAAAGAAGAGAAAGCAAGCTGACAAAAGCAATGAAACCTGTATGAATCCAATATCTGAACTGTGTGATTTGATGAGAGTGGTGGCCAAAAGCTACTGACCAATACTCCATTGAATTGAATTGGGAGACACCCAGTTTACACGAGAAGGGAGTTCAGGGTAGGGTATGGTATATTTGTTTTGGACAGAGGACTGAATCTGATTTGGGACTTTCACTGATGACTGACTAGCACCTTAGTTAGTTTGTTAGGTAAGGAATGTTAGGCAGAATTATATGCAGTACCCTTTTGGAACACTACACACAATTAAGACTACAAGTGTCAGTATAATTTCACATTTGGTACAAGGCTGTACTACACAGTAAAGTGGTGGTGATGGCTGAGCAGCCAGACTTATCTCAAGAGTAAAGGGAGCAGTACAAGAGGTTACACAAAGGACAACAATTACTATGATTCAAACAAACGCTGAGTCAAGGTTTCTGAGTAAAAGAATATACATTTATTTACACCATCAGTTATAAAACAGTTCACTATTATAAAGCAGCAGAAAATCACAATATTAATACACTACAACAACACCCAATAAATTGTGGACAAGTTAAGCTCAAAATTAAGTGTGAGCAAACTGGCACTCCAGCAATTTAAAGGGGAGGAAAGGCAAGGTTATTCAAAATCAACAACACCAACAAGTGATAGGCAGGGCAATCTAGAAAAGACTTACTACAACAAGGATTCAAATCAATAGGCCTGGGCCAATGTTAATGGTTCAGAGTCTTTATAGAGGATCACACAGTTCAATGTAGTCCGCGGTTAAGTCTTTGGCAAGAGTTCAAAACGAAGTTGGTCAAAGGAAAGGTGATTCAAAAGAGAAGAGAAGGACAAGCCTTCAGAGAAGTGAAAGATTTCAAACACTTTCACCGCGTTTGGACGGAACGAACGACCGGATTTGCACAGTACCTTAAAAGCACAAGAATGCTGTAGCTGAGGCAGTTGTTCCTGGCAGTTCCTGCAGGCTCACGGTTCCTGGAGCTTCAGTCAAGGTGACAAGAAGGAGGATGTCTGGATGGTCCTGCACTGCCCAGGGAAGAAGCCAGCAGCGGAGCAAAACGTCGAATAAAAGGTGCGTTCCTTAAAAGCACAAATGGACTCTCTCTCACTGGCTATCCGGTTTCCTGTAGCACAGCTAATTCGACCATGCTGAAGAGGAGGTCCAGGGGCTTTGTGAGCTGGTTGGTCCCACCAGGCTCAATGGGAGAAGACTCTTTGCAGATCTCCTCTGTCGTCGAAGTTTCAGATGATTCAGACCTGCATGCAGCAGGGCTTTACCAGGATGTCCAGTAGTTGCAGCAGTCATCTTCCTTCAGCTTCTCCTTGGCTCTCTCGATCCAGTGGCGACTCTGCCTTCCAGTCCCAGAGACCGTTTTTTATGCACCAAATCCCCCATTCACACATCCTGGCTATCAATCAAACAGCAGGGTGGCTATCCTGGCCGGACAGTCATCTAGCCAATCAAACTAGATTGTGACTTGGGTCTCCAAGGAGACCCTGTGCAGGGGGCCTAAAACCCCTCCTCACATCCTGCCCATCCAGACACTCAGGCGCCTGAGGAGTGCTTCTGTTCTAGTTTGGGGCACAGAGTAAAACACGAGAAAGATTTTTTTAAAAAAATGGCAAATAAACCCTACTGGAACCAAATAAAAATAAAAGGGGTCCAGCGGGTTTAGAGTTTGAGGCTACCACCATAGCCTCTAACTATACCGAGGATATTTTCATAGCTCGCTGTAGAAAGAAAAGGGTAGATACCACTGCCACCAGACAGATCTTAGATGAAGGGGAACAAAATAATGTTCCATGAGAAGCAGACAAAAAGGGGATAACTATTGACCCCTCCAGTACTATATTGGAAGATAGGGTGTACTGGGTCTGTACATTTAAACAGATTAGTAAAGTCAATGGCAACTTTACATGTTCTGGGAGACAGTAGTCAGTCTCAGAAAATGGAGTTTAAAGTGGAAATTCTGAAAAAGACAACCCTGTGTCACTACACTAAAGGTGCTGTGTGACACACAGAAAAAAATGATGCCTACGGAGTTGGTGAGACTCCATATCCATGAACACAAAAAGGTACAACACACAGCAAAAACACATGTAAGAGAGGGAAAAAACGCTCACACTCTTACCAGGTAAAAAATAAATCCTAGAAATCCAGCAAAGCTGCTGAGGGACTCAATAGGTAAGAGTAATTAGCCATTCTGGAGAATTCTCCCTAACAGGGAACACCGTACTTTAGGGAAAGATTGGAGTTATTACCTGTTCTTTAATAAACCATTACAGAAAAATTAGAGTCTGTGTTCTTCTTCTGAGTCATCACAGTGTACTTGCTCTCATTTTGTTCAATTCTCTTACTATCTCTCTTCACACGACAATTCTCTACCCCTAACACACAGAACACCATCACAGAATGATGATGAGAGTCAACCCCTTGGCCACACGGGCTACTGAACCTAGTCTCAAAACACCCAACATCAAACAAAACACCAGCCTTCCAACCATTAAAGCAACCCTTATTAATGCCAGATCACTTCAGGAACATGCCTTACATATTACTGATCTTATTACATCACATGACCTTGACCTCATCACCATCACAGATACCTGGCTGCACACAGCATCCGGCCCCTCACTTGCCCTCACCATTCCAAACAATTACTCTATAATCTGCGAAGATAGAGATGCCAACATCTCTAAAGGAAGAGGTATTGCATTTATCTACAAGACTTCACTAGGTCTGAGAAAGATCATGAATCCCCTATTGCCATTGGCAGAACATTTATATGTGAAACTACCGACATCACCCACCACGACTATCACCATCCATCTTGTGTACCACCCTCCAGGTCCCACCACCTCATTTGACAACGATATCTCACACTTGTTATCCACCAACACCAAAAATAAGTCCCAAATCATTATCCTTGATGACTTCAACCTAGGCTTACTTGACCCTAATGATCAAAAAGCAGTAGCCCTCAAGGACAATATGAGAGAATTAGGATTCTCTCAGCACATTTCTGAACCTACCCATAATAAAGGTAGAGTCCTTGACTGGATAGCTGAGATGAACTGCAATATTGACACCCTCTCCAACACTCCTTGCGCTTGTACTGACCATCACCTCATTCTGTTCAATATCAAAGAAACTACATCACCTACCACTAATACACAAGCTCCAGCTACAATGATGACCAGGAACAAACATAATTTAACACTAGACAAACTCATCCCTTTGTTACAGCCTATCATCAACCCCACCACGAACACCTCTGACCCTACAGTCCTAGTCGACATATATAATCACACCATCTCAAGGCAATCAACACACTATCACCTAAGAAACTACTCAAATCCAAACCATGCGCCCACCTTAACACTTGGTACACCCCACACCTCAAGACTCTTAGAAAAATCAAAAGATCAGAATCTTACTGGAAAAACACCCCAGCTGTATCTAACAAGGCCAATTTTACAGCAGCTTCTTTCAACTACAAAATAGCCATATTACAAGCTAAAAAAGATAACTATAATGACCGCATCTCCAAGGCCGAGTCCAACACTAAGGAACTATTCAAAATCCTGAAAGAAATTGAATCTCCAGTCCCACCTCCTGACACTTGCGTTAAAGATACCCTATGGTGCACTAACATACAGAATGCACTCCAGGACAAAATTACGATGCTCCAAAATATTATAGAAATGAAGAAATCGCTCAATACTAACGCTGACCCTATCCTGAACCCAAATGCCGCCAGCAATAATACACAACCTCAATTTAATTTCTAACTGCTATCCATCAAAGAAGTCAAAATCATTATATTAAAACTTAAAACATCCAATTTTATGGTTGACGCTTGCCCTGCTCCTCTTGTCAAGGAAGCTGTCAAGGATCTAGCCCCTTTTATCACAAGAGTTATCAACGCCTCCTTCAAATCCAGCATAGTACCAAACAATCTGAAGAATGACTGGGTACTCCGCTCCTAAATAAGCCTTCACTAGACCCCAACAATCCAGCTAATTACAGACCGATCACAACGGTCCCTTTTCTGTTAAAAATACTTGACCATGCTGCATATCTGCAAATACAACATCACCTAGAATCTAATAATCTACTAGGACTGAGGCTGAGGCAATCAGGATTTATACCTAGACATGGAACTGAAACTGTCCTTATCAACCTCAAAACTCATATCGGGCTCTGTCTTAACGATGATAAGACAGAGCTGCTCCTCTTGGGCTCCCCTGCTAAGCTGAATAACTTGGACGCAATATTCTCCTCCTTCCACATTGATGGAAATACAATCAAAGTAGCCAATGTGGTAAAAACTTGAGGAATTTACCTGGATTCGGCATTAACAGTAACTAGACAAACTAACGCTATGGCCTCCTCTTCTGCCTACATTTGTAAGCTTATCACAGCTTGCCACCCATAGCTTTCCACAGAGAACTGTATTACAATAGCCAGAGCTTTAGTCCTCTCTAAACTGGATTATTGTAATGCACTATATTTAGGTACTTCTCAACAAAACCTCAATAAAATGCCAGTTCTGCAAAATTACGCCATTCATGCAGCTTTAAACGGTATCACTACATAATATCCCCAACCAAAATATTGCCGTAGATATGGACGTTTGATTTCGCCATAGGCAATATTTTTGTTGCAGATATTATGTGGGAGCGAGGGTTGTGAGGGTGTCCTCTGCACATTAAAAAATGATGTGGGGGTTGCGTGGGTGTCCCCCGCAGGGTCCATGTGTGAATTTCATCGCAAAAATATGGCGATATTTTTGCATCGCAATATTTTTGCGGCGGAATTAACACATGGATCCCTTTAAACAACCCTAGGAATTTTCACATCTCGGAAACCAGACACTCAATAAAACGGCTCAACATTAACCAAAGAATAACCTACAAAACACTGTTCCTCACTCACAAGTGTCTCTCCAACCAAGCCAATACCTACCTGTCTGACACCTTCTCCCACCACACATCTACAAGCCCTATCAGATCAGCTCAGAGACTCTGCATCAAGATTCCTCACTTCAGATTACAACGAGCAGGTGGGGCTAGCTTCCCTTTCCTTGTTTCCAAAACGTGGAATGCTCTCCCTTTGTCCTTAAGAGACGAACCATCCTACCACCTATTCTGAAAAAAGACCAAAGTTTGGCTCCACGAGCAAGAACTACCTAGACCTACCGTCTAACCTTGCCCTGATAACCACCTCACTTACATCTTCCACATATGACAAACTTGTTGTATATCCTATGTATAGATTGCTAATCCTACACTACAGGTTGGACTTGTTATGTTTACCCTGAAATTCTTGTAAAATTTGCTCTTGCTGTATATCTATACATTTTGGAAAAATATGGTTCTATTGTTGTTTCACCCTCTATAAACTCTTTGTATTTGCGCAACATGTAAGATTAGCGCCCAGTTGCCTAAGGGCTTGGAGCGCTCTATAAATAAATAAACTAAACTAAACTAAACTAAACTAAACTAAACTAAACTAAACTAATTTCCCTATGTAACTGGCAGATGTCCCACAGACTGCCAGTATGAAAATGCGGGTATTGTCAAATGTGGACTAACAGTGTTTTGCTGGCCAACGTGCCAAAATCACTGCAAGTATTCATTGCCCTTCATTCTAATTGCATGGGTGATCTGGGGCTCAAAGTAAATGTAAATAAGTCAGTGGTGATGGTCTTTCAAAGAGCCATGTGATGTTTTTACAAGAGGTGAATATTCCAAAAAAAACATCCTTGAATCCCTGTAGGCTCAATGACTACATTCAAGTGAATCTGTGACATCGCACCAATGGAATGCAATGACTCATGTGAGATCCAATGGGGTTGGGATGACCTTAGGAAGGAAGGTCATAGGGATCAATGGGAATCGGGAGGATGCAAACAATGGGCCCGTTAATTACGTGCCCGTTGTTTGCATCCTGGTCTGCTCGCGGGACCCTTTAAGGACGCCTGGTAAAACGAGGAGACCTTGTAATGGGGTGGCATACTGGAGCGCACATTCAGAGTGCTCAAGTAATCTTTCCCCTCCCTTGAGCACTCTGGTGGTGTGTTGCTATATGCACCACCAGTAGTATGCAGGATCAATGTGGCAGCTTGTGTCCTGCACAATGTTGCAAAACAGCATTGCGTCTTGGTGGACATGGTGTGGCACCCCATCAACACCCACAGGCACGCCGCTTGCTTATGGCTGGGCAAAGGGCATGTGGAGAGGATACACATACCCAGCTTGTGGAAGCGTATTCCACCTAAATTTCCTCCCCTGTGGAGTGCACACAACCCCACTACCTCACAGGTGCCATTCAATGATGACATTTGGCCAATCATATGTGCCCACAAATCCACCCTGAGAAAGTTCCCTTGGAAGTGTTCAATTGTGTTCACCCCTTAGAACTAAAACAAATTTCATCTTGTGTTTCCTAAAGAAACACATTGAAGAGGGAGTACCCCACTACCAACGTGACAACCATTCAATTAAATCACCTGTGTTTCACGAAAACCATCACATAAAAAAAGAAGTGCAGTATTGACCCATAAGTTTCTGAACATACCATAACAACCAATATAAAAGGATATCTTACCTGTCCCCCTGGCATGCAGTTGATAGTCAAATATCATCCCCGAAATAGTCATCATTCCCTGAAGGAAGGATCTGCAGACAAACAACAAACTGAAACCGCACGGGACAAAGCCCGTTCTACACACTATACGGAAGACATCCATGTACCTTTGAACTAGACTCCCCCACGACCTTGGAAATGCCAGCAGTAAAGACTCTACACACAAGCATAACCCAAGCCTTCAAAAGGGCAATTGAACATTTAATGCAAGCCAAAGACAGACAAAAACAAAAAAGATTCTCGGACCGGTATCGAAAGAAAGCTCCCGATTACCAAGTTAGAGACAAAGTCTGGTTGGCATCAAAACATGTGCCCATAAAAGGTACCCATACCTTTCGTTCAAGATATCTAGGACCCTATACCATTGAATCAGTGATAAATACAGTGGCCGTCAAGTTAGCCTTACCACCAAGCATGCAATTTCATCCGGTGGGCCATGTGCCACTTGTAAAACCTATACAACTAGGAACCCGAGTCTTACCACCACCAATACCTGTGCTAGTGGATGGAGAGCTTGAATTTGAAGTTAAAAACTTCCTGGATTCGAAACGGACCAGATTAAAGCTATACTATTTAGTGGACTGGAAAGGGTACAGGCGTCAAGACAGAACTTGCGAACCAAGTGAACATATTCACGCACCACGTCTGATTAAGAGGTTTCACCTGGATAACCCCACCAAACCCAGACCGGACAGGAAGGATACCATGAGAGAGGCCTTGGGGGGAGTGCTGTCATGACCACTGTGAGGGGGCACAACTTGTGCCACAAGCAGGCTCCCACCAGAACCCTGAGGGCCTTAAAACCACTGCAAAAGGGCTCCTGGAGCCAGTCCTGGCGCCTTTGGCACCAGGCTCATATGTAGGAAGGAAGGGCTGTTCAAACTATGTCCCATTTATGTACATGGGCCATTAAATCCAACATGGAAGCACCGTCACAGCCTAGTTCCAAGAACCAAGCAATGCGGTCTAGTGTTTTGGGTGTGGCAGGCCTGGAACTACTTTCCCTGGTACTACTTTACCTGGGCTATATAAACACACCCTGACTGCAGAACACGCTTCGTGTTATTCTGCAACCAGCAGCGTGACGCTCACCATGTCCAGCTCCAGGTCTTCAGCATCTTCCTGTAATCCTGCAAGAACAAGGACAAGATTATTCTGTTTTACCTGAGAAAACACCATCCAGCACTCAGCATCTCAATTGGGCTGCAATCTGTGGAAACCGAGAGAAGAAGAAACATCACTCACCTGTGAGTAGTAGCTTAAGGACTTCCAGTGAACCATTAGCACAGCTGCTGTTCGAACATTGCGACCTGCAATAACGAGAAAGGGAAAAACAATATTAGAACGCGTGCTTCCAAAGCATCGAATTCGCTCAGTCTTACCTGAATTCCATCGCGCTACGCCACACTTCCACCCGGAGCACCACAGCAACATCTGCAAACGAAAAGACACATATTAATGTTCGCTTTCAATAGTAAACAACTGCACAGCACTGTACTTACCTTAATGGATTCCGGGGGCCTGTTTTTCATCGCGCGCTCATCCACTAGCAGCACGACAGCAGCCTGTGAGGCGAAGAAGAAGAAAACACAGGTTATCTTTAAAAGACGATAAAGGCGCGGCGCTTCGCGCTTTCTCTTACCTAGAAATGGGCCTCTCCATCCGGCACGCCAGCATCAAGACCGTCGCACCTGAAAAGAAGGAGATAAAGACATTAACGAATTCCCACCATAAACAGAACAAAGACTTACAATTAACAAACCTACCTGCCTACCAGCAGATTCGGGGTCACAGCAGGCCTGGGCCCAAGGAAGGCCTACTGCACCAGTGAAGCAACTCGGGCAGCTCGCCAACAAACGTCAAGCGCCCCTGCACAAAAAACGCAGGACGGATAGCTCACCCTACAAATAACTAAGGTGAGAAAAGAACCCAGTGGGAAGGGAATCGATCAGAGCGAGGTGGGAGATTCACCCATTAGAGACAGTTATCACAAATCCTCCCTTCTGTAATTGCAGATTCATTATTCAGCACTGGGCAACTACGTATCCAGGGTTCCAGATCTCAGAGCCTTCCAGACGCCCCCGGGGATATCAGGTGAGCGTAACAGACCCATGCTTCTGCATCCAAGCCTTTAAACCTGCTTCCTAGTGCTCTGAGCTGTCTCCTACCAAGCCATCTGATGTTGCCTGCCCAGTGTGGGGGCCTGCTGCCTACCTGCCCTCCATTTTAATAGCCTGCCCTCCAGCCGTTGCCAGTGCTCCTGTCCTTGGCCCTGTGACAACATCAGCTGATTCACCGGACACCCACCGGTGCCATACCACCACCACCACTCCACAGCCCATCTCCAGGACCACCTTGCACACCCACACCTGCCTCGAGGGTTGGCATGTCATCTTCTGACCAGAGAGGCAACCCCATGGCAGCGAGGCACAGGGCTGTCAACTTCATTGTCAGGGAAGTTGTCATCCTGGTGAAGAAGGTACTGAAGAATCATGATGCTCTCTTCAAACCATCAACACAAGGCAGCAAGGAAGGACGTCAGTGGAACTGGGACGGGATAAGGGATGCCATCAAGACCGACGGTGTGGCATCCCAACCTTCAAGAACGTGCATAAGCGCGGGGAGGACCTGAAGACCAGGAACCACAGCAGGGCCCTGCGCTTCATCAATGCCGGTGCATCCATGGAGGTGCACCGTACGCACAGATGCTGACTGTCAAGTACCAACATGAGGATCCTGGAGAAGTTTCACCCGGCGCTCCACACCCAGGTCTGTGAGTTGCGCCAACGTCTGGAGTCGACTGGTGAGTATCCATGTCTTGTGATGTTCTACAGTGCATGTGGATGTTGCTGCATGTTGTAAGTGAGCCCCTTAGGCTTGCAGCAAGTATGCCTCTGAGACGGATGTCTGCGTGCATGCCCCAGACATTGTTCTCCATGTGTGCATTGGACCAGAAGTAATTTGAATGAGATACCAGTTGCATTGTTTGTTTTACTGCTCCCTTTGAGACTGTGCACATGTTCTGTTACTTGTGTCTGAGATGTGCTGGCGTGACAAGTGTGACAGTTGATGTAGTGTTGGTTGCGTCATGTGCATGCATGATGTTCAAATGTATGTGGCAAAGATGGGAATCTGTGGTTGGCCATCACTCATTACTGGATGCCACATATGCATTTTGATGTCTGACATGGTCATGTCGCAGGATTAAAGTTGGAGGTATTCTGAAGTGATTGCTGTTCGCACTGCTTGTGGACTCTGTTGATATGTGTGCATGACATGTATATGAGCACATGATGCATGTGTGGGTAGCATAAGCAATTGATTGGTAATGAAAGTGGCGCGTACCCTGATGGGAATTTCTGGAGTGATGTACGCTCATGTAAATTCATGGATGTGGATTGCATGTCCTTGTGTGTGGGGTGGAGGATGATGGTTGTTCCATTGACTAGTCAACTTTATGTGAATGTTTGTATTGCCACACACACATTGGTGCAGTTCACTGATGTTTCTGGTCTGTGTCTCCTTTTACACAGTTGCATCGGAAGAAGAGGGTGGAAGTAGTGGAGAATGGTAGCAGGGATGTCTCCACCAGGCAGAGGTGCAAGGCCCAGTAACGGCTCCATGAGAGCACATCCTCGGGGAGCGAGGTGGCTGGGGGCATGACGGTACCATTGGGAAATGCTGCTGGGGTTAAGTCCAAGAGGGCGAAGGTGGTAGTGGACTCCTCAGCAGCAGGGGGACAGGTGATGCAACACAGGGGACATCCATTGTGGATGATGCCCAAGAGTCATCCAGGTTGGCGGGGGTGAAGGGGTAGGAGGTGGCCATACAAGCTCAGCCCATGGTGTCAAGTGGGGGTGTTGAGGTGGATGTGATTACTGCAGTCCTGTCTGTGGGGCCTGAGGCTGTGCAGGCCACCCTGGAGGTGCCTCTGTAAAGTTGTGGCCCTCGACCAGCGGATGCAGCTGTATGCACCTGCCGGGATGCCTCCACCCAGGCCCAACCCCTTGTGTCAGATGTGTACACACAGATCGACACCCCATTATCATCTGCTGTTGCCATTCAGGACTCTGTGATACGCCTGCGCGAGGCGTGCAGCCATCATACGTGATGATGTGCAGGCTTCATGCAGACTGCTTGCACGGCATCACAATGAGGTATGCTGTCTCCTCAGCTGGCTTGAAACATTCCTGGTCCAGTTTGTGATGCGTGGGCTGTTTGATAATTCAACCCCCTTCGCGCCATTCATCCTCTGGGGCGCCTTCAGGCCCAAATATCATCAGGGCCCCCTGTGGACCAGTCGCATCCACATTGCCCAATCTGGTGGAGCCAACATCCCTGCCTGAGTTGGGAGTCGAAGGTCAATCGGCTGAGGTGGTCACCATGCCTCCCAGGTACTGACAGGGTCACCGGCAATGGAGGGACAGCAGGCATCAAGAAGCAGGGCACAGGCCATACGCCCCAGGTATCGTCATCAGCCTGGAGGGTGCACACATGAAGTAGGCACTGGGCGCTGTGGCAGCAGCATGCTTTAAGGAGGAGGCTACATATGTCAGGGCCAACCATTGCAAGGGCGCAGGTGCATGGTGTGAGGCGGGAGGAAGAAGTGTACCTCAGACAAAGGATGTCGTCTGTGTTCAGGCGCTGTGGGCAGCAAATAGGAGCAGTGAGGCAGTGGGCTCGGGAGGCAAGTTTTTTGATGGCTAGGGCGGCGCTATCGCTGCAACGAGCAAGGAGGTGGGCTGCCATCCTGGAGGCAACTTGCAGTGAGGTGGAGGGGTAAAGAGACATATGCTGGAGGCCCTGCTAGCCTTCCAGGCAACAATAGAGGCCGTTGCGCTGGACGATTCCCTGGTGGAGAGGCTGAGTGAGATTGGGGATGAGGAGATGGACTAGCCGCTGCGTGTGTATATAGTTGGTGTAGGTTTCCTTTATTTATTTTTTATTTCTGCCAGACTTTTCCGGCATTCCTTCCTGTTTTTTACTGTATATAATAATTTAGGTGTAGGTTTCCTTTATTTATTTATTTCTTTTTTTTTCACCAGACTTTTTGGACATTACTTTCCATTTGTTACTGTATACAGTTATTTAGGCATAAGCATAATATTTTTTTCAACACATGGACAACTTTATGTCTTATTAGTAAATGTGTAATGTGCATATTTGTTGATAATATATATTTTTGTTTGTTAGATTCCTCACTTTGTGCTGTTCATTTATGTGTTGGCCTGTTTGCTAGTTCTATTTTGAGCCAGTACATTTCTCCAGTGGAAGTCATGTGTCTGGTTGTGTGCATGATTGTGCATTGTTGCTGGAATGTTTGGCGATGGCAGGATGCACATGTGCATGTGATTGGTAGGTCAACTAGACTAATTGTATTTTCATCTCTTTTTGCCTTCACTGTGGTTGGGGTGGTAGGAGGTGGGCTTGTTATGGGAGTGTTCCAGGTTCACCGTCATAGCACATTAGCACATGGCTTTGTTAGTGCTGTGTAAGACACATGTGCACACACCTTCAGCAGCATGTCGTACCACACAATGCCTTCTCTCAGGATTTGGTCATCCTCTACTATTGGACTGCATTACTGGCATATCTTTGATATTACAGAGTGGCTGCACAATTTACCGGTCTCTGTGAGTCATGCTCTCTCTGACTGCCCTACCATCACCCTTTCATGGACCGATAACGTGAGAGTTCCCTAACAGCTATTTTGCCACCTAGCTCACTCATGCTCAGGCTGTGACATGCCTGGCCATTGTCTGTGGATTCTGCTCCTATTTTTGGTATGTTTGCTTCTGTCATGGGCACACATTCTGTCACTGTGCTTTGATGTCATGGCAATGTTGCATGTGCAGAATGCACATGTTTTTGTAATCACTTGTCACATGTGTATATTGGGGCATGATTAAGGCCTGAAAGGGTATGTGAGCAGATGCTCCACTCATGAGCAGATGCTCCACTCATGGATGGACCTTAAGTGATTGCAGTTGTTTGGACTTTGCAGGATACATATTCATGTAGCAATTCACACCACGGATGTTCAGGTGAGCAACAGACATTCATTGCAGTGGTGATGTCTGATGGTTCACACTGTCAGAGTACTGCCTGCGGCGGTGTCCTGTCTGGAGGGGGCTGTTTGCGGGGGTTGTCACAGGTGGGGGGCGAGCGGGGGTGTTGTCCCATCTGGAGGGGAATGCCTGCTGCGGGGCTGTCATAGGTAAGGGGGCTGAGGATGATGTCCCGTCTAGAGGGGGCTGCCTGCTTGGGGTGTCACAGGTGGTGGTGCTGGGAGGCGGTGTCTCGTCTGGAGGGGGCTGCCTCTGGGGGGTTTCCCATTTGGAGGGGGCTGCCTGTGCGGGGTGTCACTGGTGGGGGGCTGGAGGGTGGTGTCCCGTCTGGAGTGGGATGCCTGCGGGCGGTGTCACAGGTGATGGTGCCTGCAGGAGGTGTCCCATCTGGAGGGGGCTGCACACGGGGGGTGTCACAGGTGAGGCTACCTGCGGGGGGGGTGGTGTCCCATCTGGAGGGTGCTACCTGTGGGGGGTGTCACAGTTAGGGGGGCCTGTGGGTTGGTGTCCCATCTGGAGAGGCCTTTCTGTGATGGGTGCCACAGGTGGGGGGAAGGTGGTGGTGTCCCATCTGGAGGGGTATGCCGGCAGGGGTGGTGTCACAGGTGGTGGGGCGGGGCTATGGTGTCCCGTCTGGAGGGGTGGCCCACAGTGGTTTTCATAGGTGGGGGAGGCTCACGGTGGTGTCCCGTCTGGACGGGACTGCCTGCGGGGGGTGTGATAGGCGAGCCTGCTTGGGGGAAGTCCCTTCTTGAGGGGTCTGCCTGCAGGGGGTGTCCTGTATGGAAGGGGCTGCCTGCGGAAGGCATCACAGGTGAGGGGAGCTGGTGGTGGTGTGTGGACTATAGTGGTTCATATGTGGACATGCTGGGTGACGAGGGTGTAGGGGGAAGTCACTTTTTTGTAAGGGGTGTAGCCTACACTTATGTGGGGCGTGCCATTTTTCTGCGGTATGGGCTGCGCTTGAGTGTGGTGTGGCCTGGGAATGCAAGGTGCGGTCACGCAATTACGCTGGGGTACGGCCTGGGCTTGCGAGGGATGGCCCGCATTTGCTCTAGGTGCGGCAGGGGATTGCGAGGTGTTGTCATGCGATTTTGCTGGGGTACGGCCTGGAATTGCGAGGGAGGGCGTGCATTTTCTCTGGGGTGCAGCCGGGGATTGTGATTTGTTGTCACATGATTTTGCTGGTGGACGGCCTGGGGTACGGTCTGGGGTTGTGATATTTTGTCACACATTTTTGCGGGGGTGCGGCCTGGGATTGCGATGTTTTGTTGCACATGTTCACGGGGGTACGGCCTGGGATTGCAATGTTTTGCTGCACGTTTTCTCTTGGTTGCTGGATGCTGGGCCAGGGATGGCGAGGAGGCTTGCACCGTGTTAGTCCTTTAACTTGCTTGTTGGTGTGTCTGGGGGCATGCTGGAGGCGTTCATCACACAGCTTGTTGTTCCTTGCGCGACGGCTAGTAATGCCTCATGAAATCCATGAATATGCATGCCACGCAAATATTTGTCTGCGCCACAGCTTGCACAGGGTCCCTCGCGTGCAGCACTTGCACCATTTCTGCACCCGATTCCATGAATCGGTTCCATTGTGTCCCTTGAGGCACATGCACGCATGGTAAAAGTGCTAAAGGTTCCTTTTACAAGACGACCATAACTAGGAAACAGCATTTTTTCTTGGAAACATTTAATGAACCCTTTTTTAAACTAATATCTGAATCCTGGAGTTTTAAATAAAGCTTATTTATTAGATATGCTCGAGTTTGGTACCCTTTCAAAGGTTATTTTAAAGTCAATTGTTATTTTCAGAATGCTACTTCCTGTGTTTATGAGTTCCTAAACATATAGAAGAAATTCTTATTTGCAAACGACTTCCTTATATACATGTATTTGATAACAACCCATTTTTCTTAAACGATTATTTGACCGAGGTGGTAGTAAAGCCTGGAGTTTTGCCAACTTGTTCTGCAGAAAGAATATTTTAGAAAGGTTACTGATTTTGAACATTTTTTGCGAACTTAATATGCAAACAAGCAATAATGCTGAAAACCACTGAAATAAATCCTCTTTTTCACTTGTGCATCTTGCAGACACCTACAAAATGACACACCTTTGAGTAAATTATGCAGTGGTTCACAACATTGTACCATTTTGCAATCAACAAATGTGCAAAAGTCAGGTAAGCATTGTTATGGATTTCGATCAGGTGATACACGCTGCTCCCGGCCTAGTGTACAGCGTAATGGAAAAACTTATTTAAGATATAGATTCAATTATTTGAAAGATGTACCACTCGTATCACACCCCTTATTTAATAATACCCCGGGTCACGCTGGACCAGAAATTAGGCTGATTTGTAAAAGGTATTATTTATTTACTTAGTTAAGATCAATATCACTATATTAATAGGTAAAGAACAATCACCAATGGGGTGACAGAACACAGAATAATATCTTTAGTACACTCGGAATAGGTAATAAGCAAAACAAATGCAGCACAGAAAATAATACTTTTGTGTTGGTCCAGATCAAATAGCGCTGTGGTTAGCAGTTCCCCCTGCAACACCCCTCAAACCCCCCAATAGGCAATGTAAAGAGATAGGAGGAGAGAGCAGGTATTCAGAAATGTACACTTCCCCCTTTCCCCCTTACACATAAAGAAAAAAATGAAGTGGGCTTTTTAACTGTCAGGATGACTTTTAAAGTGGCTGAGCAAGAACTCTAAGGGCCTCATTATGACTTTGGCTGCCTCCAAAACCATGTATGTGTTCCCTGAATGGGGAAATACTGGACCATTCCGAGTATGGAGGGCCCGGTATTTCCTCCTTCAGGGAACCCGGGCCCGGTCCTTCCGCATTCCCATTCAAGCCCCCATAGGGCTCAATGGGAATGGGTGCGGGAGCTAACAACGGGCCGATTATGACCGGCCCGTTGTTAGCTCCCTGGTCCCCTCGCAGGACCCCCTATGGACATCTGGTAAAACCAGACGTTCAGAGCGGGTCCCTCGAGGGAACCTCGTAATATTGCGGAATGGATTTAACGGCGCCAGCACCATTAGCGGTGCCGTTAAACCCATTCTGCAATAGTTGTAATGAGGCCCTAAATGTGTGGAAAAGTGCATAAATTGTTATAAATTCAAATGGGAGCCACTTTGAACAGTTGCACACAAGCCTTAGCAATGATTTATTCAACAGAAAACATTTGCAATCTTAGAATCCAAGCCGGAAGCAGTTTAGAGCTATTTTACACGTGTAAAAATGTCTCTAAATAAAAATATGGGGCAAATCTTTCTAACACACTGAGTTGTAGAGATAGGGATGTTAGCTACAAGTAGGAGTTGACATTTTGTTTCTATCACAAAAACTGAGAGAGCTAGAGAGGTTTTAGTGCAGGTCGTTTTTTTAAAATAGACGCGAGAATTGAAAACAGAAATGCACTTTTAGAAATTACAAATGGGTTTGCTTACACTTTATTAAAGACTACCAAAAAGTAGAATGCCACACAGGAAGGTCATTTACGGCCAATCATAACAGTTCAGGTGTGATACTCTGCTTTCTGTTTCATTTGGGAATTACTTTCTTAATCAATCAATAGGAAGTTAGAGTTTAGGAACACATGTGAGAGAAGAGTCCGTGCCAAGATAGTTCTGACAATACTGGTTCTAAAAGAAAGATAGGATGGGTATAAAATAGGGACAAGCCTATGCAAAGTACATACGCTATATGACACAGTTCTTCCTATTTATACTCACTGGATATTTTTTTAAAGGGGTTCGTCCAGCTTCTGGACCGTCAGGATTCTGGACCGTCAGGATTCTGGACCTATCAGGAACTGACAGCTGGGCACATCAGACTGGGCAGGGTCGGCAAGGAGCTCTGGTCACAGCACGGCACAGGATTGGAATGGGATCTGCCCTTCTAGATTCTGAGGATCTTTCAATTCAGCAGGCAAGCAGTAACAGCACAGCCCGACTGTATTATGATGCTTCCCCTAGGCTTTTGGGGTTCTGTTCTAGAATTTGTGGCCTAGCTGAGAATGATTCAGCTATGCAATTGGCCTTTGCTTTGCCAAGTTTCTGGAGTCTGGAACAAGGATGATGTAGATTTCAGCAGCAGGGTGCTCCCCAGCATCAGGAGAGTGAGTGGATCTGTCTGTCCCTAAATGACATCATACGAGGGGTGTGGGCCGGCTTATCTAAGCTTGACCCTTTGTGCTGGGATAGGGTCAATACTTCATCTCCGCCTTGCAATTTGAGTGATTGGCTCAAGGCTGGGTGATGTCAGGTTTTATGATTTGTTTTACAATCCTCAGAGACCTCCCTTTAGCCACTGGTCTCAAAATCAGATTTTACCTTAAATGTACATTTCTACATTGGTCACCTTTATACAAATCACACATACAGATGCAATATTTTACATGGCAGCCATTCCTCAAAACCCCATAGCTGTGGGATCATGTCTCCCCTTTCTACAGGATTTTGCCCTTTTTGCTATGAACACACATTCCGATTTTTCTGCAACTTTCAACAAATATGTGTGTTTAACATGGGGAAATGCATCTAAATTTCACAATTCTAACAGTCATGCATTTTGTGTAAAATCACATTTCTTGCTATTCCTTTCCAGGACATGTCACATGGTTTTGCCGCCTCTTAAAATGTGTAGCCAGAAATTAAATGAACAACTCTGTCATTTTCATATTTTTCACCATTTTGACTAGCAATTTATAAGTCTTTTAAAAAATGTTTGTTAATGTTCAGTCACAGATGGTTGCTTGGGTCCGCCTCTTTTTGTCTCCCTGCAGTCCAGGAGCAGACTCCTCCTTCTTTGTTCCTTGCAGAGGCCATTTACGACACTATTCACACTTCAAGTTTCCTGAGCTGCAGTTTGTCATTGTTCCTCTTCCCTCTGTAGACCAGATTATTTCCTACCCTGTAATTAACGCCTCCCCATGAGTTCCTGCTGAGGGAAGGCCTTCTTCTGTTGAGAAAAACCTGCTATTCCAGTTTTGCAGATTCAGCCAGGTTTAATTTCATTGTTAAATTCTTTTGGCTTTTCCTTAGCACAAAACAAACTTGTTGTATGAAATAACAAATAGAATTCTCATTCAAGATTTTAAAACTGTGGGATCAAACACAACTATAATATGGGTTACTATCAATAACAGGCCTCTTATATTGCAAACATCTGACTTTTAGTTTATAACATGTTAAAGTTTACTCAGGAAGGCCCCTGACAGCTGTCATCATAGATAGCCCTCTGCTGCACAGAGATGTGTTTACAAATCCACAGACAGGCCACTTTTGCTGTGAAAATCCCTTTATGCTCTTAGCCTTTCAGGACATTGTAAATTCACAGTGATTCTTTAAACTAAATGAATTGTAGCACCCAGCAAGAATTTTGAATATTTGAAGGTGTTCTGCACCGGCATTCTGAAGTTTCAGCAGCAAAGAAAGGTGATTTAAAGCAATATTTGGAGTTTCATTTAGCAAAGCACCGCTTTTTCCTTCTGCACTCCACTTTCAATTGCTGTGGTGCCCAGTGACACATTTCAGTAGTGAGAGCTATGTTCCCCCACTGACAACATGCATGGCAGATTGGGCAGCCATCTTTTTGTGCGTTGAAAACATGATTCTCTGGGGTTTTTGGGCGCACAAGGTTTTTGCTGCTATTTTGCTGTTTCTGGCCCCACCATAGCAGAGTGATGCAGCATAGCAGAGCAAAAGTGGGTCAATACATCCCACAGAGCCCCCCCTCCCAACTGGAGTTTGACCGCACATCAAGGGGAAGTCGGGAGATTGGGATGTTCTTTTTTCTTTTGTCCATGTGGAGAAAGTCAGCTGCTTCTCCCATCAGTGCTGGAGGCGACCCGCTCTCCTCGCCGGTTCTGGTCAGGAGTATTTCTGGTTCTGGTTTGGAGTATGGAGCGGCACTCCGGGCTCCTTGGGTCTTTCCTCCTGGTCCCCGAGTGGTCCTCCTTGGTGATTATATGATTCTTAGTTCCAATGCTAGAAAAAGGAACATAGCATGGTTATGGAAATGACCCCACTACTACTCCCCGAGGGTGTATGGGGCAGATGCATGCATTGAATAGAATTTACAATATTCCCCGACTATGTTTACTCATGGTTTTAACAGGTGGATTCTTCTAGGTTTCCAGATTTTCCCCCTCTGGGTTTCTGGTTGGCTCCTCTATTTGCCGCAAAGTGTGCCTGGGATGGCAACTCTTTAGCTGGTTTATGTGGACCCACTTGTCTTCCCCTTCTGCTAAAAAGCCCTTGGGGATGCGGATTCTGTAGGCCACTGGTGAGATTCTGTCCACAATTTCAAAAGGCCCCTGCCAAGTTGGGAGGAATTTGCGCTGTTTGGCTTGGTTCCTTTGGAAATTGTACAAGTAGACCCGGTCTCCTACTTGTTATTCGTTATCAGTTGTCTTAAGAGCATAGTGGGTTTCATACTGTCTGCAGATCTTTCTAGATTCCGCTGAGCATAGGCAAACGCATGTTGAAGGTGTTTTCTCAGATTCTCAACATACTCATGAGTTGTGGAGACATTTATCAGGGTATGCTCTTGGGTTCTGTAGATGCTGGGGTAACAGCATCCTTCATCCAGTCATCATCTCAAACTGAGACATTTTTGTTGCAGAAGATGGGGTAGATCTGATAGCCATCAGGACAAGGGGTAATCGAATGTCCCAAATTGGCCCAGAATCTGTCACAAACTTTTTTAATATGCTCACAATAGTTTTGTTGTATCTCTCAACCCCAACACTAGAGGAGGTCACTAGACAATGTGTAGTTTCCTTTTGACCCCAAGAATCTCCCACATCTTTGTCATCACTTCGCTAGTGAAGTGGCTAACTCGGTCTGACTCAATCCTTTGGGGGTAGTCCAAGATGCAAGAAGATGGATTGATCATCAGGGCAGCTATGTTTCTGCCTTGCAATTTTGGGCCAGGAGACATTCCACCCATTTAGTGAACAAGCATATTACGGTCAACATGTACTTGTTCCCCCTGGAGGAGCGAATCACCGGGCCCGATAAAATCGACTTGCAAATTTGACCAAGGCAGTGTTATCTCCCTCTTTTGGAGGGGAGCACGTTGTGTGAGTGATGTTCGCTGAAATTGTGCACACACAAGACACCCCTTCAAGTATTGGTCGAGGTCCTGCCCCATGTATGGCCAGTATGCAACCTCTCGCAAGATTTCTATTGTCGTATGAAACCACCGATGACTGGCTGTGGCCGCATCATTGGTGTGACTTACCAAAAGGCTTCGGAATGAGGTAGGGACCGCCCTCTGGTCATGGCCAGATAGGGATTTCCTCACCAATAAACCATCTTGGATTTGGAACATTTTGGGACATTTCATCAACAGTCTGAGGTCCTCTTTCCCAATGTAATTGGTATACGTCAGGGGAAAGTTCTCAGGATCCTCAATGTGTTGATAAAACTTAACAATTATTGGATCCCCATTTTGAGCCGTAATCAAATCAGCATCTGGGGTCTCCTTAATACAGTGTGCAGTTGAGAGTTCATTGTGAGCATTTGTCTGGGACCTAGTGATAGCAGTGACCTAGATTTCTCCCAACAGGGACTCGATCTTAAGTAGATCCCCTTGGATGGCTCCGGTTTTGGCCAGCTGATCAGCTAGGTCATTTCCAGTTTTGTCTGGTCCATCTACTTTAGAATGACCCTTTATCTTTTTCCAGTAGATTGTCATCCCATTCGAGGTGACAAGATCAGCAATATTTTGTATTAATTTTCCATGTTTTAAAGGTGTATTTTTAGCACATAGCATGCCTCTGGTTTTCCAGTTAACCAGGTGCTCCACAAACCCATTTGTACATAATCTGAATCAGTGATTATGACCAGTTCGTGGAGTTGCTGTTGGACAGCAGTGAGGATGGCTTGATGCACAGCCATCAGCTCTGCCACTTGACTACTTCGGGGACCTATTTTGTACCCAGCGGAGGGTTCTGGGGCATCATTAACCCATGAATTCCCTATGCCGGCTACAAGTTCCTTTTCCCCGTTGTTGGCAACATGGTAGGAGCACCCATCCACATAGACAGTGGGCATTCCCTCATACTTGTCTTCTTCATAGACCATGTGTGGGAAATTAAGGTATGCCTCCATATTGTCCTTGATTTTAAGACTTTTGTCCTCAAGACAGTTTTCTCTGGCACAATCATGCAAGTCAGCCAAACCTTGCGCGAGGGGACTCTTCTTGATTTGGCCATATCTGACCTCCACAGGAAAGCCTTGCATTGACAGAATCCAGGAAGTAATTTGGGAATTACTCACATTTCCGGCAAGGATTCTGTCACTCTGAAGTTATTGCAATGGTTGGTATGGAGTCTCCACTATGATGTGTTCCCCCTGGATAAACGGGCGGTAATTCCTCAATGCCCACACTGTTGCCAGGAGTGCCTTCTCACAATCATTGAATTTTTCCTCCACAGAGGATAAAGTCTTACTCGCATAGGAGATTACTTTATTGACCTTGTCATGCTTTTGATATAATACTGCAGTCAAGCATGCATTTGAGAACCCTGTCTCCAAGAAGGACTCCTTGTTTTTGACAGGGTAAGCTCGACAAGGCACTTGTGAGAGGCTTCCTTTGAGTTGTCTTAATGCCTCAGCTTTTTCGGGACCCCACGCCCACTTAAACCACCCTTCAACAGATGGATCAGGGGTCACGTGATCTCTGCGTAGTCCTCAATGAGCTTTCTGCTGTAATTAGTTAGTCCAAGGAGGTTACCTAGTTCCCGCAGAGTTGTGGGGTCTTTTATTTTCTGGAGTGCTTCTACTTTCTTTTCCTGGGGACAGAGACCTTCAGGAGTTATCTCTTGCCCCAAGAAATTGACATGGGTCCTACACCACTGCGCCTTTTGGAAAGAGAGATTTGCTCCGGCAGCCCTCAACTGGGTCAGAAAATAACGGATCTCCTCTACTTGTTCCTCCATAGTTGAGCTTTTGACTAGAACATCATCTACATAGGCCAGGTTACCCCTTTCACCCAAGTCGGGCATGGCCTTATCCAGAAAGATGTTGAATTCATTTCCGGAGTTGATGTATCCAAAAGGAGTTAGGGTCCAAGTGTACTGCTGCCCCCCGAAGGTAAAGGCCAGCTTGTATTGGTCTTCCCGACTGACAGGTACAGTCCAGTACCCATTGGTCAGTTCAATTGCAGTGAATACCTGTGACCCTTGGATCTGGGACAGCCCTTGGTCACTGTAGGGAAGAGGCCATCAGGAAGTATGGACCCATTTGTTGAGCTCACTTAGGTCAGTACAGAGTCTCCACCGGCTGTTTGCTTTCAAAATCCCCAGCACCGGATTATTGAAGGTGCTGTGGACTGGATGAATTATCCCACGGGACTCAAGCTTCTTAATTATTTCAGTAAAGGACTCCATTGATGTGAGAGGCAAGCAATATTGCTTCACAAACACTGGAGTCATGCCAGGGTCCGTGGGAATTGTTGTTGTGTGGATGTCGGTGTGACCACAGTCATATGAGTCCACCACAAAGAGATCTTGAAAATCTAAGAAAACTTGTGTCAATTTTTGCTTTTGCTCCAGTTCTCACAGGCATCAGCTAGGTTGACTCTCTCTTCAACCATCTGCCTAGTGCCTGGAAAGACTTTGTGGTTGGCTATCTCAGCGGCCTCCTCCAGCTGGGTGGAGAAGTCCCTGGTCAAAGTACTGACTTGGACTGATGGCTTGAGGTTGGGAAGGTAGTCCTTGTGGACTTGAAAGATCACCTCATCTCTCCTGAAGTCACAGGTCACATCTTCCTTACCATAAGGGCAGGAAGAGTACACCAGGAAATTCCCTCCATGCCGGGTGAAGATCCTGTCTGGTGTTGTGTCATCATCGCTATCACTGTCAAAATAGTCCTTGGGGATTGGTCCTAAGCGTTCGTTACGTAAATCTATGGAAAATTGTCGGTCATCAACCGCCATTCCAAAAAAGGTGCCTGCACCCAGAGTGATACTCTTTAGGTTGGTGTTATCCACCTCTATTGGAATGGTGTCGTGTTCTATATTGACTAGTGGTGTAGGGTTTACCTCCAACCCTTGCTGTTGGAAATGAGCATTGAGATGAACATAGGCGTCAAGATGTTTCAGTTTCTGTCCTCTTTTAATTTTTACTTCCAGTGAGAATTGTCGGGTCCATTCTGGAATGGTGACTTCCTCTTTAATCTTAATTTCAACTGCATAAGGCAGCAGTTAAGCTGACCAAAATGCTTTCTCTGGGTCATGAAAGTCCATGGGATTACCCGCTAATCAGGACCAGTCTTTGAAGTTTATTAGGTTCAAACTAATGGCAAAGCGATTGAGAATGTCACCGTCTAAATGAAATGCAGCAGGGACATCTGGCATGACCCAACAATTATGGACGATGCTCTTGTTACCTATGGAAATTTTGAGCATACACCTGCTAGGCGGGAGATGTTTGGAATTGGGTGTTTCCAGGTCCATTTCCCATTTGTCTAACAGTTTAAATGTGGGAATGGCTTGATATTTTGGGAGTTTACGGAACATGGCCTTGCTGATGAAGCTCTTACCGTTGTTCACACACAATCGGGCGAGAACAGAGTCCTTCCCTTCATTTAACTTAATAGGGATGAAAAGCTGCTCTCCAATTTTCTGAATATCAGCCAAGTTTTTACCTGATTTCTTTGATCATTTTGGACTATAGGGGTAGGATTTTCTGATTGTGAATTTGTAAAGAAATTCAGAGTGTTTCCTTCCAGTGTGGAATGCCACCTTAGACTGGAAAAAAGGTTGCTTTTCAGAAATAGAGAGGACTCTCCATCACCAGTTTGTTGTCCTACTGCAATTACTGTCACGTCTGGGATTTGGTTATTCTGGAAGTGAAATTCAATTTGGTCAGGTTTTTGTTCAACAATGTGGCATGTGACATTTAAACTAACATGGTTGACACTATGTTTCAATTTTATTGGTCGTGAGTCTGGGTCCAGAGGACCTTGTTTACACAATCTATGAGGGGAGACAACCTACGCAGGATGTCATTCCCTAGTAAACATAGTGTGCCCTCTGGAGTCACAACTATGACCGGGTGCTTCACTTTGTGTCGCCCAATTTTAATGTCTCTATCCCCAGTCCCTCGATGGGAATTTTCTTTCCCATCGAAGTTCTGAAGTTGTCCAGGAAGAGGGGTGAGAGGGATTTGGTATTTCTCCCCCCTTTTCGAATTCAGCTGATCATAGGCCCTGTTTGACAGAAGGGTGGCTTGGGATCCAGTGTCCACCAGTGCCAAAATTGTACATTGCCCCTGTATTTGGACTGGGGCTTAAAATCTTCCCTCCTTTTCCTCAAGGGGGAAAAGATAATGCACATTTTTGGCCAATTGGTGGGTTAATTTCTTTGCTTTGGATTCTGACAGAGAGGTGATTTGGGCAGGATTTTGTTTGGGATCTTGCGAACCTGTAAGAACAGGGTGGCAATTGGATATGGGTGAAGTTTTGGGTTCCCCTGGTTCTGAGTCTGGGCTGCCACCCTCTTTTTGGAGGCAGTCACCAGAATCGGTTTGACCAAGAAGATTTTCTTGCTGGTCTTTCTGGGGTTTGATGATGGGCGGTTATAACTCAGTCCCCCCATCTACCCAGTCTTGATCAGGATCTCTTGGGACCCATTTCTCTTTGGGAGGAGATCTCCCATCCCTGAAGGAGAAGATCCTTTTACCAGAATCCTCTGAGGACCCCTCTCCTTCAAATTGCCTTTTTATGTTCTTTATTTCTCCTACCCGTCCTCTGTTCCTTAGGTTGCAGATTTTCGGGGGCAGGAGATTTTGGTTCCGGTTACTGGGTTTCCAGGGGCTTTCCACAAATGGGGAAGGAAGCTTCCTCTAAGGCTTTACACCCCTCTTTCCCCTTTTGCCTCCTCCATGGGAACCGGTGGTTTGTCGGGGTTCTTCCCCCGTCATTGTTCTGGAGCACCAGACCCTTGATTTGATGGGTTCTGAGTCGCCAGGTTCATTGGAGGGTTTTGCTGCACCCTCAAAATGCGACCCAGATCCTTTGCCATGTTCTGAACCTGGCGCTCCAGTTGGGACACCCGGTCTGGCTGGTACGGGATCCTCTGGTCTATCGTTGGTTGATCCCAGGAAGGGTAGCTATCCCTTCTCGCATAATACCCCTGGTTAGGATAGTTTGGTATCCCTCCATCCTTGGCCTCCCCTCTCCCGGATTGGGCTGTCTGGGCTCAAGAAAGTGGGGAAAGAATGAAGGGTTGCTTTGGGGGTTGAGGTTTGGCGGGTCCCGGGAAAGAAACTTGGCTGGGCATTTGGGGGATTACTGCCCTCCTGGCTAAAGTGAGGAGGGAAGTTCCCTGGGTTGGCAGTCACCTGGTTGGACCCCCCCTCTTGGGCTGGAGGAGTCCACACATAGCCCTGGATGGGACTGTTGCCCTTGGAGCGTGGGCTGATATAGTCAGTGGAGTTAGGGGTCCCATTTGTGGGGTTACCTCCCTGACTCCCTGTTTGGGATTGGCCCGAGGGCCTTCTGGGTCTGGGGTTGGTAGGATTTGCGCAAGAAGGTTTTTAGGCCCCCCATCTCTAGATCTAAAATGGGGGCAACCATCACCTCCGTCACCTTAGCAGCAGCAGGGGTGTTGGTTGGTTTTGCGCTTTTGCTAGTATTTTTACTCTCTAGTGGCTTCTGCACTTCATAGATGCTAGTTGCTTGTTCAATGACCCAGTCTAGTCATCTTTTCTCATGAAAGTCCCTTACTAGCTGGGTCATAATGTATTTAGGGAGGGCGTGAAAGAATGAGTAGACAAATTCCCTACTGTCAGTGCGCACCCTCCTGGTGGTCTGCGCAAAGGCACGTTTAAGTTCTTGGACAAATTCTTGTGGGGCCTGCTCTTCGCCACATTGCATGTTGTAGGCTGCCTTGCGGGCCTCTTGAGGGTTTATATGAATAGAAAAATGCTTCAGGATGCCCCCGCCCTACAGGTGGACCATCTTGAATGGTTTGGATCCTCCAGCCCCGCAAAGAAAGCATTTCGGTCAGCTCAACTGCTGCCTTATGCAGTTGAAATTCAGATTGAAGAGGAAGTCACCATCCCAGAACTGACCTGACAATTCTCACTGGAAGTAAAAATTAAAAGAGGACAGAAACTGAAACATCCTGACGCCTATGTTCATCTCAATGCTCATTTCCAACAGCAAGGGTTGGGGGTAAACCCAACACCACTAGTCAATATAGAACACAACACCATTCCAATAGAGGTGGATAACAGCGACCTAAAGAGTATCACTCTGGGCGCAGGCACCATTATTGGAAAGGCAGTTGATGGCCTTCATTTTTCCATAGATTTAGGTAACTAACGGTTAGGACCAATCCCCAAGGACTGTTTTGACAGTGATAGTGACGATGACACAACACCAGACAGGATCTTCACCCGGCATGGAGGGAATTTCCTGGTGTGCTCTTCCTGCCCTTATGGTAAGGAAGAAGTGACCTGTGACTTCAGGAGAGATGAGGTGATATTTCAAGTCCACAAGGACTGCCTTCCCCACCTGAAGCCATCAGTACAAGTCAGTACTTTGACCAGGGACTTCTCCACCCAGCTGGAGGAGGCCACTGAGATAGCCAAACCAGAAGTCTTTCCAGGCTTCAGGTAGATGGTTGAAGAGAGAGTCAACCTAGCTGATGCCTGTGAGACTCTGGAGCAAAAGCAAAAATTGAAACAAGTTTTCTTACATTTTCAAGATCTCTTTGAAGTGGACTCATATGACTGTGGTCGCAACGAAATCCACACAAGAACAATTCCCATGGACCCTGGCATGACTCCAGTGTTTGTGAAGCAATATTACTTGCCTCTCACATCAATGGAGTCCCTTACTGAAATAATTAAGAACCTTGTGTCCCGTGGGATAATTCGTCCAGTCCACACCAACTTCAATAATCAGGTGCTGGGGATTTTGAAACCAAACGGCCGGTGGAGACTCTATGCTGACCTAAGGGAGCTCAACAAGCGGGCCCATACTTCCCGATGGCCTCTTCCCTACATTGACCAAGGGCTGTCCCAGATCCAAGGGTCACAGGTATTCACTGCAATTGACCTGACCAATGGGTACTGGACTGTACCTGTCAATAGTAAGGACCAATACAAGCTGGCCTTTACCTTCGGGGGGCAGCAGTACACTTGGACCCGGACTCCTTTCGGATACATCAACTCCGGAAATGAATTTAACATCTTTCTGCATAAGGCCATGCCCGACTTGGGTGAAAGGGGTAACCTGGCCTATGTAGATGACGTTCTATTCTAAAGCTCAACTGTGGAGGAACACATAGCGGAGATCCGTTATGTTCTTACCCCGTTGAGGGCTGCCGGAGCAAAACTCTCTTTCCAAAAAGCGCAGTGGTGTAGGACCTGTGTCAGTTTCTTGGGGCATGAGATAACTCCTGGAGGTCTTTGTCCCCAGGAAAAGAAAGTAGAAGCACTCCAGAAAATAAAAGACCCCACAACTCTGTGGGAACTAAGGAGCCTCCTTGGACTAGCTAAGTACAGCAGAAAGGCCTACGGAGAGATCACGAGACCCCTGATACATCTTTTGAAGGGGCGGGTTAAGTGGGAGTAGGGTCCCGAACAAGCCGAGGCAGTAAGACAACTCAAAAGAAGACTCTCACAAGTGCCTTTCCTAGCTTACCCTGTCAAAAACAAGGAGTTCTTCTTCGAGACAGGGTTGTCAAATGCATGCTTGACTGCAGTTTTATGTCAAAAGCATGATAAGGTCTATAAAGTAATATCCTATACTAGTAAGACATTATCCTCTGTGGAGGAAAAATTCAACGATTGTGAGAAGGCACTCCTGGCAATGGTATGGGGGTTGAAGAATTACTGCCCGTTTATCCAGGGGGAACACATCATAGTGGAGACTCCATACCAACCTTTGCAATATCTTCAGAGTGACAGAATCCGGCCCGAAAATGTGAGTAATTCCCAAATTACTTCCTGGATTCTGTCAATGCAAGGCTTTCCTGTGGAGGTCAGATATGGCCAAAACAAGAAGAGTCCCCTTGCGCAAGGTTTGACTCACTTGCATGATTGTGCCATAGAAAACTGTCTCGAGGACGAAAGTCTTAAAATCAAGGACAACATGGAGGCATACCTTAATTCCCCACACAAGGTCTATGAAAAAGACAAGTGTGAGGGAATGCCCACTGTCTATGTGGATGGGTGTTCCTACCATGTTGACAACAACGGAGAAAGGGAACTTGTGGCCGGCGTAGGGAATGCATGGGTGAATGATGCCACAGAACCCTCCGCTGGGTACAAAATCGGTCCCTGAAGTAGTCAAGTGGCAGAGCTGATGGCTTTGCATCAAGCCATCCTCACTGCTGTCCAACACCAACTCCACAAACTGGTCATAATCACTGATTCAGATTATGTACGGAACGGGTTTTTGGAGCACCTGGTTAACTGGAAAACCAGAGGCATGCTATGTGCTAATAATAAAACTTTAAAACATGGAAAATGAATACAAAATATTGATGCTCTGGTCACCTCGAATGGGATGACCATCTACTGGAAAAAGATCAAGGCTCATTCCAAAGTAGGGGGACCAGAAAAAACTGAAAATGACCTAGCTGATCAGTTGGCCAAAACCAGATCCATCCATGGGGAACTACTTGAGATCGATTCCCTGTTGGGAGAAATCCAGGTCACTGCTATCACTAGGTCCCAGACAAATGCTCACAATGAACTCTCAACTGCACACTGGAGTAAGGAGACACCAGATGCTGATTTGATTACGGCTCAAAAAGGGGATCCAATAATTGGTACGTTTTATCAACACATTGAGGATCCTGAGAACTTTCCACTGACGGATACCAATTACATTGAGAAAGAGGACCTCAGAGTGTTGATGAAATGTCCCAAAATGTTTGGAATCCAAGACCGTTTATTGGTGAGGAAATCCATATCTGGCCATGACCACTGGGTGGTCCCTACCTCATTCCGAAGCCTGATGCTACGTCACACCCATGATGCGGCAGCAGCCTGTCATCGGGGGTTTCATACGACATTAGAAATCTTGCGAGAGGTTGCATACTGGCCACACCTGGGGCAAGACCTCGACCAATTCTTGAAGGGGTGTCTGGTGTGTGCACAATTTCAGCCAATATCACTCACACACTGTGCTCCCCTCCAAAAGAGCGGGATGACACTGCCTTGGTCAGATTTGCAAGTCGATTTTATCAGGCCCGTGATTCGCTCCTCCAGTGGGAACAAGTACATGTTGACCGTAACATGCTTGTTCACTAAATGGGTGGAATGTCTCCCAGCCCTAAATTGCAAGGCAGAAACAGCAGCTGCCCAGATGATCAATCACATCTTCTCGCGTTTTGGACTACCCCAAAGGATTGAGTCAGACCAAGGTAGCCACTTCACTAGCAAAGTGATGACAAAGATGTAGGAGATACTTGGGGTCAAAAGGAAACTACACATTGCCTACGGGATCTCCTCTAGTGGTGGGATTGAGAGATACAACAAAACTATTGTGAGCATATTAAAAACGTTTGTGATAGATTCTGGGCCAAGTTGGGACATTTGATTACCCATTGTTTGAGCTGACGACTGGACGAAGGATGGTGTTACCCCAGCATCTACAGAACCCAAGAGGAGAGCCTGATAAATGCCTCCACAACTCAGGAGTATGTTGAGAATTTGAGAAAATTCTTTTTCCCATGCTCAGCGGAATCTAGAAAGATCTGCCGACAGTATGAAGACCCACTTTGACAACTGAAAAAGAATACCAAGTAGGAGACCGGGTCTACTTGTACAATTTCCAAAGGAACCAAGCCAAACAGCGCAAATTTCTCCCAACTTGGCGGGGTCCTTTTGAAATTGTGGACAGAATCTCACCAGTCACCTACAGAATCCGCATCCCCAAGGGCAGTTTGGCAGAAGGGGAAGACAAGTGGGTCCACATAAACCAGCTAAAGAGTTTCCATCCCAGGCACACTTTGCGGCAAATAGAGGAGCCAACCGGAAACCCAGAGGGGGGAAAATCCGGAAACCTCGAAGAATCCACCTGTTAGAACCATTAGTAAACATAGGCAGGGATTATTGTAAATTGTATTCAATGCATGCATCTGCCCCACTACACCCTCGGGGAGTAGTAGTGGGGAAATTTCCATAACCATGCTATGTTCTGTTTTCTAGCATTGGAACTTAGAATCATCTAATCACCAAGGCGGACCACTCGGGGACCAGGGAGAAAGTCCCAAGGAGCCAGGAGTTCCTCTCCATACTCCCAACCAGAACCAGCAATACTCCTGACCAGAACTGGCGAGTTGAGCGGGTCACCTCCAGCACTGATGGGAGAAGCAGCTGACTGCTTCTCCCATCAGTGAGAAGCAGTCAGCTTCTGTCCATCAGGTGTAAAGTCTCCATCATTTGCTCAAACAAATCAAGGTGCTCCCAAACTGAATATTTAGCATTTTTGTGTTAGGGCGTGATGATGCTCGTAATAGCTGCTATTTGCTTCAGGGGATCGTTGACTAAAGCTCTCTTAACTTTGTTGGCCTTTTTAGTTCTGGTCACCTTGGTCCACTCATCCTCTGACTCAGAGGCACTGCTACCAGAGGTGGCTGTCTGATCTTCTAGGCTCTCCCTGATTCTGTGAGCTTGGGAATGGCTGGCAGAATGTGGGGGCATAGTCTCTTGGGACCTGTGGCACTCAGAAGAGTCTTCTACTCTCCCTTGTTCCCAGGATTGGCTTAGTACCACCCCCACTGTCCTAGCTGGAAAGAGGTTTTTAGTATGCTATTAGTGGGCCTATTTTCATGGAATTCCCAACCAAATTTGACCGACTGATCTCTAGGTATATGGGGTTTCTGAGGATCCAGTTCTCTGATTCTCCCAACTGTGGAGTCTCCCTGATCAGAGAAGATGGCCCTAGCACTTCGGAACCTGTACATAGATGCCAGCCCATCCATTTCTGGGAGGCGCTGATCTATTAGCCCCAGATTTCCCATTGTGTTGAAGTCTACCACCCCCGTGGCCCTTGGTTCATATGAGCCAGTGGACTTGGGGGTGGCAGATTCCATGGAATTGAAGGGATTAAAGTCCCTGATGCCAGGGTTCCTGAGGTTTTGCTAAGGGGTTTCTCTCTCCCATCTTACCTCATCTCTTTCAGCCCCTACTCCCTGATGACATGCCAGAATCTGACCCCTTTGTTCCTCTATTAAGGCTTTACTGGTCTCTATGAGTTGTTCCTTCATGGCTATCTGTATTTGGAGCCTGTCAGTCTTTTCACAGAGAGCCTCATTGTCTCTCTGTGCTTCCTGCCTGAATTGGGAGTATTGGGCCAATTTTTGTTGCAGGAGACTCACCTCCTGAGTTTGGTCCTTACTAGTCTGATTATTCTTTGCCAGAACATCTTCCACCCGCCTGGTATGCTCTAACAGCTTTTCATAGTCCATTTTGAGTTCACCTAGTCCCTGAAGAGCCAGGTGATTTTCTTCTAGCTTGGTTTTTAAATGGCTGACTTCCTGGCCTAAGGCGTCCCTTTCCTGAGTTAAAGTACCCAGCCAGGTTGTCCCTCTGTTTTTTGAATGCACCAGCTTTCTGGCGCTCTTCGTCAAACTCTGCTCGGGATTCTAGGTCCTTAATAATTAATTTATTATTTTCCTCTTTTAATTTGTCTATCTGGTCTTGTAAGACGACCATCTGTTCTACACAGATTCTGTTAATAGTTCATTGTTGGTCCAACTTTTGTTGACTCTGTTGTAGAGAATCCAACTTTCTTGACACTCTTTTTGCAGTTTCAGTACCTGGATGTCTTGCTCTGCATTATTTTGCAGTAAGAGCATCAGTTCTTCTTGCAGTTTGGTGGCATACTGCCTAGCCTCTGTCTTGGATTCCTTGCTATCCTGCAGCCTTTGCTCTGCAGAGTCCAGATTGGTCTGGATTTTCTCTATGGATTGTATTTGCCTCTTTGCCAGATCTAGGCTTTCGGCTTATTTTTCCTGTATTACTCCACTGTGGAGGTACAAGTAAGCCGCTATTTTGGCAATTTTACATTGCTCTTGTTTTACTTTTGGTGCCATATACAATTCCCTAAGTGCCTGGTGTAATGGACCCTGGTCCTGCCATGTATCTAAGTCTGTGGCAGTGCAGTGACTTGTTGTTTGATTTCCTGCAGCCAGACTTTCTCATCCTGCTCTACCCATTCACCCCTGACAAACAATTTGTGCAGTAGGTGTTCCCTTGCAATATTGATTTCCACTGGGGTCGTCATTCCGGAAATATTAATTTCCTTTTGGCTTATTTCAGGGTAAGTTTACTTTTTCAAACAGGCCAGATTTCTAGAGTATTTATTTTAGGGGCGCTTATACAGTGTAGCACAGTACTCACACCACACAAAGTATTATTACTCTGCAGGTTAGATAGCTGTGTTAGACTGTCAAGGGTGGCAGTCAATCAAACCCCAGACTCGAGCCCCAGATTTGTTAAGGATTTCATCAGGCGATACACTCTGCTCCCAGCCTAGTGTACAGGGCAATGGAACAACTTATTTAAGATATATATTCAGTTATTTGAAAGATGTACCAGTCATATCACACCCCTTATTATAGAATACTCCGGGTCACGCTGGACCAGAAACCAGGCTGGTTTTTAAAAGGTATTATTTATTTACTTAGTTAAGATCAAAATCACAATATATATATATTTTAATAGGTAAAGAACAATCACCAATGGGATGACAGAACACAGAATAATATCTTTAGTACACTCGGAATAGGTAATAAGCAAAACAAATGCAGCACAGAATATACTTTTGTGTTGGTTCAGATCAGACAGCACTGTGGTTAGCAGTTCCCCCTGCAACACCCCTCAACCCCCCCAATAGGCAATGTAAAGTGATAGGAGAAGAGAGCAGTTATTCAGGAATGTACAGGTCAAACAGTGTCTCACTTCCCCCTTCCCCCCTTACACAGAAAGAGAAAAATAAAGTGGGCTTTTCAACTGCAGAATGACTTCTAAAGTGGCTAAGCAAGAACTCTAAATGTGTGAAAAAATGCCTAAATTGATATAAATTCCTATGGGAGCCACTTTGAACAGTTGCACACAAGCCTAAGCAATGATTTATTCAACAGAAAACATTTGCAATCTTAAAATCCAAGTCGGAAACAGTTTAGAGCTATTTTATGATATGATATGATATGATATGGTATTTGTAACGCGCCTATACACAGGTGTTTCAAGGCGCGACGAGGCAGGGAGGGGAGGAACAAGGGGAGACATAACAAACGATCCTACTAGGCCAGGTGTCATTCAGATCGCGCAAGTGCAGGGGTGGGGGAGGGGGAAAAAGTGCAAGGGGAAGGGGAGGGGGGGGAAGTGCAGTAAGGTAAGTGGCGTAAAGTAATAAATAAAAAAGGGCCAGCTGGTGGCAAGTGCAAGGTAAGTGCAGAACAAGTGCTGGGGAAGGGGGGGGCTGTAGGGATACAGAGACAGTCCCGCAGTGCAGAGGGGTTCCAGGGGATCAGTGGCTGGGCCCAGGACCGAAGGCCGTTTAGAGTGGTCCAGTTGCAGGATCAGTGCAGTTTAGTGAAGAATTAATTAGCTGTTCAGCAGGGGAGAGGGAGAGAGAAAGCAGAAGCAAAGAGGAAGGTTTTGAGGTGCTTCCGGAACCGGAGGTGGTTCTCCTCAAGTTTCAGGGAGGCAGGAAGGCTGTTCCAGAGGGAGGCCCCTGCCGCGGAGAGAGATCTACCCGCAGCTCGTTGCTTCGAGAAACGGCAGACCATGAGGGAGTTGGAGGCGGATGAGCGAAGGGCTCGGGGAGGAAGATATTTGGGAAGAGAGAGTTGAAGGTATTTAGGACCCAGGCCCCAGAAGGCCTTGTGGACAATGCAGAGGGTTTTGAACTTTATCCTCGCAGCCACTGGGAGCCAGTGTAGAGATTTCAGTCCTGGAGAGATACGGTCCCTGGGCTTGAGGCCAAGGACAAGTCTCGCAGTTCTGTTCTGGATGAGTTGCAGAGGGCGGAGAGTGGAGGCAGGCAGATTAAGATAGAGGCTGTTACAGTAATCCAGCTTCGAGAGAACCAGGGCTTGGGAGACAGTGAGCTTCTGGGGGAAGGAGAGGAAGGGAAGAATACCTCTGAGGAGGTGCAGTTGGTAGTGTGACCTCTTGGTGACGTCAGAAATATGGGGAGAGAAGGAGAGTGTGGAGTCGAAGATGACCCCAAGGTTTTTTGCCTTGCAGGTAGGAGCAGGGAGGGGGCCAAGGGAGGCAGGCCAGAGAGCTGGAGGGAAGGAGGGAGTGGGAGTACCGATGAGTAGAATCTCAGTCTTACTGGCATTAAGGCAGAGGTCATTGGCGGCACACCATTCTTGGATAGCAGACAGACAGTCAGAGATGAGGGAAGGAGAGGGGGATGTTTACAGATGTAAACATTTCTCAAAATGAAAATTTGCGGCAAAAGAGTTACAAAGGTTTTAGTGAAGGTAATTTTTTTAAATTAGGCGTGAGAATTGAAAACAGAAATGTATTTTTAAAAATGACAAATGAGTTTGCTTACACTATATTAAAGACTACCAAAAAGTAGAATGCCACAAAGGAAGGTCATTTATGGCGGATCATAACAGTTCAGGTGTGACACTCTGCTTTCTGTTTGGTTTGGGAATTACTTTCTTAATCAATCAATAGGAAGTTAGAGTTTAGGAACACATGTGAGAGAATAATCCGTGTCTAGATAGTTCTAACAATACTGGTTCTAAATGAAAGATAGGATGTGTATAAGGTAGGGACAGACTATGCAAAGTACATACGCTATATGACACAGTTCTTCCTATTTATACTCACTGAATACATTTTTAAAGAGGACCATCCGGATTCTAGACCATCAGGATTCTGGACTGTCAGGATTCTGGACCTAGATTAAATATTAGGGCACCTGGCAAAACCCTGAAAAACCCAGGTAGGTATATTAGAGTAAACAAAAACAAATTCTCAGGGTGAGAGGTCACACCACTCCAGCATTCTGAACATATATCACAGTCACTGGAAATATATCTTTTTCACATCAATGTGTTTTAATAACATCTGGATAAAACTGATAGGGATAGAGCACCCAGGATTGTTTGAGAACACCATACAAATAAGTATGATCCAGTGGACAGAACTGGATCTCAATGCAATAAACAGCAACAGCAAAATGTTACTCTTGTTCGATTATTACACTTGTGCGGTCACAGGAACAAACATAAACTCAATTTCATGAACATGTATATAGTAAATCACAAAGAAAAACAACAATGTTAGGATTGTACACTGTTCAGGTGGTGTTTAATTTCGACACAACAGTGTTTCTGCCTAAAGGAGCTGTGAAATGCAGCTTGGTGGACAGGCCTTCATCAGGACGTGTGATGGAACCAATGGTAGTCCCGGGATCTCTATCTAAAAACAACAAATGGAGTGTAGTGAGTGGAAAAGTGACCTCGAATATAAAATGATAATTCAATAAGCTCCCACAGGATGCTTCATTGCATAACACAGGAAAAACTCCTTATTAGAGGAGCCAGATTCTTACCAAAGACTTATCCAGTGCAAGCGTAAGCGAGAAATTCCATCATAAGTATAGATGTCTAGACGGAATTCAATGCACCGTAAGGGAAACAAGTGTGTACCTGTGACGACATATGAGGGGCAGTAAGTAAATCTATACAGATCCTAATGTCATACATAATTAGATGGAAAAAAGGTAAAATCTTACCTCAAACGGTAAGGATAGTTTTCAAAGTTGATAATAGTGAAGACACTTCCTGCAGATGGTATGTGCTAAGCCAGATTGTCCAACTGTGACAACGCCTGTGTTTAAAGCAAACACATGGGTAAGCCAAACAGCGTTGCTGAAGCTCATATTAGTACATGTAACAACTACATAGCTGCAAACATGTTAAGTATTCTAAAATGACCCATAACAACAGTATGGAAAAAAGCACATGAGTACACCAAAACGGCGTAACTAACGCACATGTGCTGCAAGAGCCAAGAACTGTTCATAATGGGGAAAGTAACCGCTATATAGACGCAAGTGTGGTCGGCTTTCCAAAATAACCCCAAACATTGACACAAATCGAACTTACTTCTGTGAATCGAAGTGTTCGTCTCTGCTGAGAGGCGCGGCGTCCGCTCTGAATGCGGAAAGGGTTGTGTAAATTAAACCGTAACTTAGGCGACCATGGGTAATCAAACCCATGGATCGCGTTGATAGGTTCGGTGGTGGCGCGCCCACAGTGGGGCGTCATATAAAAATGTGGCCAATGCCCGACTGCCACGAAAGCCAGGAGGCAGGCCAGAGGGGTCCGTACTGCAAGCGAGTAGCGAGGTGCGCACGCGATGCGTTGCACTAAGAAGGCGTGTGCGCACCGCGGGCCCCTAATCATGTGAAGCTAGTGCCCGCAAAGAAACAGAGGTGCATGGGCAGTGTTACTCATGCTCGCACGACGTGTGCGAGCAGCTGTGTCCAATGTGTATGCGCGAGGCGGATGACGGGCAGTGACCCCGCCCTTAAAGAATCACTGAAATAGAACCTTGTTGCGAGAGGCAGCATGTTGCAAGTACTGTCATAGGGACAAGAACGACTAGTCACATCACCTAAATCTAGAAACATGTACCCCTGTGGGCACCTTATGGCGATGTATGTGCGCAGCATGTAAATGCAAGTGCGGACACAAAAACCTAACAGCATGATCTAAAAATGATAACCAGTGTACTGGACACAAAATTGCAATCATGTATGCTTGGATAATTGTCAGGGACAGACCTTAAATAACTTTTCGACCAACATTTTAGCAATTGTAACAATCATAATTAATCAGTGGTAACTTACAAGTGGTAACAAACACTTCCAATCTAAGGCAGTACATGATGATGTGTTAGCATGGTGTCATTAGACATGGCAAGGTATCAATGTCATTAAACATTTGAAAATTAATCATTTACGAGAAACAGCACGTCCTGTAGTGGATAACTCAAAATCCATGAAGGAGAAACCCACAACATAATATTACAGACTCTAGTAGCCACGGTCTAGATCCACAATAGCCCCATGTTGGGCAAGATATAGGGGTAAAAAAGAGAGAGGGGAGAAGAAGTCAAATGTTCTTGTTCACTGGTTATAAAAATGCTTCCATTCTACAGCAACATTCAAACCAGTTTTGACCATGTCAAGTTTGTGGACTAATTGTTGTTCCAGTCTCGTAAGCGCTTTATCTCTATCTCTCCTCTTTTTTGTGGAGTGAGTTGCTGTATGATGGTCCAAGAAATATCTTCGTTTGTGTGTCCTAGTCGGTTGAAGTGCTCAACCAAAGGTTTGTCCGGTATTCTGTTCTTGATACAGAATCTGTGCTCTAAGATCTGCTGTTTTATTGGTCTGGTCTTGCCTATATACAGCAAAAGGCATGGACAATGTATTCCGTAGATCACAAACTTACTATTGCAGTTGGTGTGGGTTCGTAGAGTGCGGTGGTAGTCTTTGTGATCAAAGTTTTTAGTGGGAGTGGTGTAGAGTGGGAAAATGGAAAAACAGGCTCCCATCTTCCCCCTCTCGCGCCTGGCCTAAAGGTTCACGGGCCAAGCACCCGCCACGAGAAGAGTTTGCCCATCTACCAGACGACCAGATACCCTGGTACAGGAACATAAGGATGTGTCCATTTGCCTGCCCAGCAGCCCGCCCTGCCCATGCCGATGCCTGCGGCATGGATCAACTGGACTAAAACTATACGTCGTTAGAGATGCCATGACGACCTAGCCAACGGATAGCACACCTGTGCCAACATACACACTGGACACTCCCACACCAATCTACATGAAGAATATACTCAGTGCTATGACGTAGGCGACAGACATACTCACGGACGTGCATCTTTATTATTTTCCACATAGGCTCTCAAAATGCAGAAACGCAAGACGCATCATGAACTCATCTAAAGAGCTTGCTTACGCTTCCTCTAAACCTAGGTGCCATAATGAGAATTATAACGAAGACACGATACTGGTCATAAGACAGTATGAGACTATAACCTAAAGCGCCTGTGCACCAAACGGTTCCACCTATACACCAGGCCTAAGTAGGCCGCAAGCAAGAGCTCCCGTGGACGTTAACAGAACAAGAGTCAGGTTGCTGATCCTGCAGAATGAGCCTGGCGAGAGCAGACAGCCAAGGTCGTAATGTTGCAAACCCACATTCCAAAAGCAGACCATCAAGGGCACGATGTTGCAATCTCGCACGCCGTGCACCAACATCAAAGTTGCACCTGCAATTAAATCAGGCACACAGTGGAAAAACAATATTAATTGTGCAGAATTCTGCCTCAAACACGGTCCCACCTCACGTGACCAAGCCGAACCTGACGAGATGCCAAGCCCAGGAGGAAAGAGGCGTCTGGATCCCTCGTTACGAGACACAGGCAGATACACTTGAAAGGATCAATGGACATCTGCGACGGTGGGAGTATTCGCCCATCCAGCTCATGAATAAGTCTTCACATTGTCTGCATGTACCCATAGTGAAACATTGTTGCAAATTACAGGTACACCGAGAGCTGGGAACAGCGATGGTCCCAGGCTGGGAAGCTCACGGGCGCACCAATCAGAACATGGGGCTCTTATCACTGACGACAGTAACATTAACCAATCATTAGGAGTCTTCATGTAACAATTCTCATGTATCTAATTGTAGGGACAACCCAGATATATCACCTGACTAACCCTCGTCCACTCATATTATTCTCTATACGTATGCTATACTAACCCTACCACTCGAGCAACCAATTAAGAGTGGCGATAGGTTTTTTGTTAATTTTCTAGAGTGACGCAAGTAGCGCGTCATACTACAGTAAAAAGGGCCTGCGAGCCCCACGATTGTGTGTGTGTCAGGTCAGACGCGTATGATCCTTGACCCATCCCTGCCATTTGTGTTTAATAAACAGCAGAGTCACCTTGCTTCTTGTGTGTGTCTCATACTCTATCTCTTTTGGGATATACGGGAGGAGTTGGGGCCTCCCTGCCCGGAGGTCTGCGGACGGCCCGGCCGACCCCGGCAGAATTTCCCCCCGACAAGTTGGAGGCACCGCTGAGATCTGTTTAAGATCGGCATTTTTATTTTTTACTTTTTTCCAGGCACTCCGGTTGCGAGGAGGCCCGGCGGCGCGGCCCCCTCTGCCGTCGCCCCCTTCTGAGGACTACAGGACCGTCGCGGAACTGCGAGAAGACCGGACAGCGCAATCCGGATATTGGCCCTCGGGAGCCGGTTGAGAAGTATCCCGCCCGCGGTTGGCGAGTGTCCAGACGTGGTCCAGACGAGGGGAGGTGGCGAGCCGCTTGGAGGGGTGCACGCAGTCGAGCGGCCCCGCATCAAGAGAACTTGGTGAGCATGCCACGCACAACAAACAATGTGAAATTGTGAGGGAGGGGGGAGGAATTAAATACGGGAGGCGGGAGGTGTTGCACAGGTGAACGGCGAAGGTTTGACAGTTTAGTGTTAGAAATAGAATGAATGATAGTTGAACAAGTGCGAGAGCAGTTGGCCACGTAACGCGAGAGAAGGGGGCGGAGCGCGAAAACATCACGTGCGGCCGCTCGTAGACACTAATTGGCGTAGGCCGCGACTACGTGTAAGGGTGTGTGTGTGTGTGGTTTCCTACGATTTGGCATTTATTGATCAATGAGTAGATGAGGATCCCTATTGTTCGAGCAAGACACTCGATAGGTAGATGACGTTTCCCTGTAGGCGGTAGCTAGTTAGTTGCCCAATACGGAAGATAATTGGCTGGTTAAGCCCTCCTGTCGAGGGGCGTATCACACGCGAGGTGACGCAGCGTGCGCAGTCCGATTATATTGTTGATTTGATTACCTTGTTCCAGGAGTGACAGGAAGACAGCTGTGGGGTTAACGGGGGTAGATTGCAGGTATATTTTGGATTTAAAAAGTATATGAAGAACCTACCAGTAGCTCTACGTGATCGGTGACGTCACCAATAGGGTTTTCATAGGATATCGCAAACACGAGGCATCCTCGTTTTGAGAGTGTTGAGGAAGAGAACTGCGGTAAGGGAGTGGAAACGGAGCTAAACGGTAAACGAGTTGATCGAGGAAAGGCGAAACGGGGAACGTGGCTGCGCACGGAGAACGCCAGCCACGGCAAGTGTAGAAGGGGGAGGAGCACGTGAAAACAGAACGACTGTATAAGAACGTAATAAGGGGTAAGCAGCCGCAGGGGGCTGCCTACGCCTCGGCCGCAGGGGGCCGTAAGGGTGTTGTATAAAGGAAGAAAGGCAGAGGAAAATCTACAAATGTAACATACTATATTTTTATAATTTTCCTTAAGCGGACTATCGTAAGTCCCCAACTTACGGGGCCAGGTAACGATATAAGGCTGTATATTGTAAACTACTAGTGGGATAAACTGATACCAGATTAAGGGAGGGTAGCGAGTGGAGCGCTACTATGTCATACGGAACAGGATCGGGAGGGTGGGGGGACACCCTCACCACGCCACTACAATACATATGCACAACACTGCCACCCCATAGGGAGAAACTGATTAAGTATAGCATAGAATGGACCCAGGGGACGGATAACAAAATGCTAACACCGTGGTCGCCTAACGGTAGCTTCGATCCATATGCCCGACATTGACTATTAAATAATCTGCACAATACATATAAAGGGAAGAAGTTGGCAAACCACGTGGAGGTGTTTAACTTATGAAGGATGTTCCAGGGGTCCCGACCAGGACCAAATGGAATATTCACTATGGGGGAAATACCAGAAGAAACAGAGATTAAGGAGGAAGGAGAGGATGGGAAACAGGGGTATGAGGACCCAAAGACCACGGGAAACAGAGGTGAGGGAGGAGAAAAGAATAATAAAGCAGATGAAATAAAAAAGGAACCGAGCAATGATATACCCCTAGTAACGGGAGTAAAAACAGAGGGAGGGGGGTTGTACCCTTTAAGAGAATTGGGAGAAATAGAAAGAGGACAGTTAAGAGCGGCTGAGGGATACTCGAACCCGGCATACATCCCTCCACCATATGTGGCTCATAGGAAAATGCCAGCAGGGGAGGGGAGGACTGGAGAAGACCAGACTGTGGAAATAGGAAATGATGAATGGGTAGCTGCACAGATATTATTAAAATTACGAGGTTCATTAACAGGAGAAGAGAAGGAGGTAGTAAAGAAAACAGAGGAGGATAATGCCAGGGAGAGTGAATTGAGGGGGGAAGAGCTGTTAAGACAAAAAGAAGAGATTTTGGAGGAACGATTAGCAAAATTAAGGGATGAACAGAATGAATTGATCAAGCAGCTTGAGAGGGAGGGGAGAGAGAGAGCGAGGAAAAGGAAAGAAGGTAAGAACGAATTGGAAAAAATAAGGGAACGAACTGAGGAGCAAAGGAGAGAAGCTGACAGGGTAAAAGCAGCAGCAGAAAGGGTATCAAGGGTAATACTGCGGGAAAAGAAAAGGGAAGAAGAAGAAAAAGAAAAAGAAATGGCAATATGGAGGAGGAGGTTACTATCAGAATCAACTAAGAAATACGAAGAAGGGAGGGTGATGGAGAGTATAGTAGAAAAAGAAAGGGCGAAATGGGAAAGGAAGAAAGAGGATGAAAGAATATTAGAACAGATGAGAAGTGAAGTGATGGAGGAATTGAAAAGGAAAAGGGAGGAAAATAGTAAGGAGATGGAGGAAAGGTATGAAGGAGAAAGAGGGGATAGGGGAAGGGAGAGTGGAATATGGGGGGATGTATATAACGACACAGAAGTAGCAACAACATCAGCACAAAGGGGAGCGGTTGATAAAGGAGAAAGAGGAGAACTGGACCTAATAGATTTACAAACAGTAACGATCAAGGGGAAAAAGACCAAGTGGGGGGTGCCGTTTATAAATAGCTTTTGTAGTGAGGAAGAGAGAGTGGAAAGTGAAGGGAGAAAGAGTGAAAGGGAAAGCTTAGATAAACTATACATCACCCGGACCAACAAAGACTCACCATGGATCAGTAGGAGAAAGGATGAGATGGAGAGAAGTGAGGAGGGAAAGAAAGGAATAGAGAAAAGACAGGCATATGAGGACGCAACATCCCCATCCCCATCATCCCCATCACGCCCTCCCCTATCGCACCGTAAATGCTCAACCACCTCACGTTCGTTAAGCAAAATAAAACTAGCGCCCTTCACCGACGAACGGACACCCTATACATGGCGGCTTAGAGACCTCCCTAGTCGCAGGCAGGAAGGAGGTATACACATGCCCACATTAAATACAGACAAAGATGGAGAAGAAGGAGGTATCAGCAGGGGAAATACAAACGAAAGTGAAAATGTGGAAGAAAGGGAATAGGAGGAAGGGTGTGAGGATTCAATATTATGGAACACAAAGGGTGAAACAAGACATAATTTAATGCCACTTTTGGAGAGAGGTGGGGTTAGACCACAGTATGTTCCTTGGAAGCATACCGATAAAGAAAATATAAAATGTAGGCTCCCATCATTAAGTGGAGGTGCGGGTAAATGGATATATGAAATGGAAAAACACACCGCAGGACAGAAGCTAGCAGTAGGAGATGTAAAGGGCCTTTTAATATCAATATTAGGGGATAGAGCGGATGACATATGGAAAAGAGCGGGATTTCATGGGGTAACAATAACAAATACATCGCACGATGGGGCACCGTTCGCGAACTGCAGACATGCACTATGGCAGGCATTGAGGGTACAGTACCCAGACACATCAGATATAGGAGCAAATACATCCCGCAAGATGCATGAGAACGAAGATCCTGTTGATTATATCCAGGAAATCCAAGAGAAGTGGCGCATGGAAACTAGAGAACAATGGGATAAAACACCAGCAATATTCTACCATATACTGTACAAGGGCTCCCAGAAGGAGTTCAGAAACAACTAAAGAAAGTAGTGGGAATGGAAGCAAAACCATGGCCCGAAATACAACTGACTATAGTGCATCATTGTAGGACATGGCAAGGAAAAATGAAACAAAAGGAAGAGGACAGGAAAACGGAAGAGGCTAAATTAGTACAGAAAAAGCTTACTAAATACACAATGGAAGGGGCACTAATAACTACACCTACAACAATGACCCAAAGCCCCACACAAGTAGCCGCTGCACAAGATTCCTCCCAAATACCACCTTCACAGACTACAACACAACAGGTGCCGCCACTCCAACCATACACGCCCAACATGGGAGGAGGATACCCAATGCAAGGAGCTGGATATTACAATTATAACAGTGGGAGGAGGAATTATGAGAGGGAGAGGGTACGGGTATGGTACCCAACCGCAGGTGGGAGGATTTAGAAATTCCTACCCCACAGGGCAACCAGTATACCAGGACAACACAGGGAGCTTTCCATGGCAGAATAGGGAACCACCGGTGTGTTGGAGCTGTGGACTATTGGGGCACATGTCACGCACGTGTAGAGTTAGACCAGGAACACCATCATGGAGTGAACAGGGACAACCACGGCCCGCACAGGTACAGCAGGGCATACCACAACAGCAAATGTTGCCACAAGGAAATGAACAACAACAACAATTAACACAACAACAGCCCCAAACACTGCCACAACAACAGGTAGCGATGACACAACAACCAGAAATGCCACAAACACAACTGGGTAGGGTGACGGTTTTGGGACACAACCCATATACCGGGAATGGCCAGTCGTTGTACCCCCAATAGGACAGCCCACAGACGGCCTTGGTGTGTCCCATCCTGTCAGTAACACCTAATAGTGCGGAGGAACCACGCATAGAGGTAACGATAGGTGACAAAAAATTATCATTCCTTGTTGACACCGGGGCGACCCGGTCTTGCATAGGGAAGGTAAATTTAAGATGTCAGGTGAGACCATGAACACCCAAGGATTCTCTGGGGCTAGAGGGTTGGTTCCCTTTACTGATAACATTCCATTATCTATTGGAGATTACGATCTGTCAGTTCCACTTTTGTATTATAGTGCTTCACCAGTAAATATACTGGGGAGAGATATAATGAACAGGTTGAATATGACGATCTCCTTTACTGAGGACGGCATAATTTGCTCTACTCCAGGGATTAACATGCTCACAGCACGACAAATTATGCAGGCATACTGTGGAAGACAGCGATTAGGGCGGAGCCAGTAGATGGTGAACTCTTCCAGTATGGAACGGACATGGCAATTGCATGGATGCCAGGGATAGAAGGGAAAATATGGAGAAGGCCAGCAGCCTATCTGTTCAGACCAGAAACACCTGTTAATGAACCAGAAGGGAAGGTGGTTTCAATGGATATTGAGAGCATTATTGCAACAGCTGATTATATTGCTGTACATGCCAAAGACAGAGAAGGAAGAGCATGGAGGGCAGTGATAGCATTAGCAGAAGGATGTAGGCTCACCCAGCTGTCAGATGTGGAGCTGTTTTCAGATGAAAGGGAGGAAGGTGAAATGGTGTTTATGATGAGTGTGGAAATATGGCTAAGAGTGGCCTACAAACAAGTAGCACAGAAAATTGCAATGGCACTTGAGGCACCCGCATGCACCCCGGTCCCTTTCTTTAAGGACGATATGTCAAAGGTACCCAAATCATTGTGGACTACTGGCCCCTATGACGTGGGCTGCATAAAAAGTATAGGGGGAGTAAAAATAAAATTGAAAAAGGGTGCAATACTCCCCCAAGTAAAACAGTACCCACTATCAAAAGAGGCAGATGAGGGCATATATGAAACCATTACGGCCCTTATAAATAATGGTATATTGGTCCCCTCAGAATCACCATGTAATACGGCTGTGTACCCAGTGCGCAAGGCTAAAGGGGGGTCCTGGCGCTTTATACAGGATCTCAGGCCCTTGAACAACATAGTAGAAGCGGAATATCCCGTAGCTGCAAACCCGGCCACAATATTGTGTGGCATTCCAGCAGAAGCATCACGATTTACAGTGATCGACCTTAAAAATGCTTTTTTCTCAATACCATTACACCCAGACTCACAAGATCTGACGAGCTTCACTTACAGAAACGCTAAGTGGAAGCACACCAGATTACCACAAGGGTATTGTGAATCACCTTCAATTTTCAACAGAGTGATACAGATGGATTTGGGTAACATTGAAGTAGAAAGCACGGTGTTGCAGTATGTGGATGACATAATAATTTGCAGTAAAAACGAAACAACATGCAGAGAGGACTCCTTAAAAATGTTGACAATATTGGCTGACAAAGGTTACAAGGTAGACATGGAAAAGATACAGTATTGTCAAGAACAGGTACTTTACATTGGTCAGCTTATATCCCAACATGGAAGAAAGATTGCACCACAAAGAGCACAAGCTATTTCGACCACTCCAATGCCACAAACTGTAAGGGAACTGCAGCAGTTCCTGGGGCTCTGCAACTACTGTAGAGCTTGGGTATTTGATTACAGTTCATACATAGGACCCCTGCTTGAGGAGTTACGGGAAGCTAATAAAGGGGAGAAAAAACTGGGGTGGACGATGGAAATGAAAGAAGCTTTTGATGAATTAAAAGATGCGATATCAACTGCTCCGGTACTGGCATCCCTAGACTATGAGCGGCAATTTTTTATATTTTCACATTGCGACTCAGCAGTAATGAAAGCAGTGTTGGCTCAAAAAACAAGCATGGGCTACAAACCCGTAGCATTTTACAGTGGCCACTTAGATCCTGTAATGTTAGGCCACTTCCCCTGCGAACAAGGTCTAGCCGCAGCTGCTTTTGCGGTGGAAAAAGCATCAGCAATCACCATGGGGTGCCCGACTACACTATTTGTGGAACATGCACTTTTTGAGATATTAAATAAACCTAAATCCACCCTAACCACGCAAAGAGCATCAGGTTATGAGATCATTCTATCCAGAGCCGAACTATCAATTGTTAGATGTAGCACGGTCAACCCTGCAAGGTTTCTAGCAGAAGTAATTGAGGAGAGAGACTATGCCCATGACTGTTCACAAATAACTGAAATGTACTCATGTACTAGAAAAGTTGAGGAAAACGCACTAGAGGGGGGTGAGCTCTTATTTATTGATGGGTCATCAACTATCGATCAGAGGGATGGTGTGAGGAGGACTGGGGCAGCAGTGGTGAAAATGATGGAGGTACCGGTGTGTGTGGCAGTGAAATGTGTACAATTACCACAGCATTACTCCGCTCAATCAGCTGAACTGGTCGCACTGATCTTGGCGTTGAAGGAAAGCTTTCACAAACGAGTGACCATATATTCCGACAGCGCATATGTTACATCAACTGTCCACTCAGGGTTGTCGAAATGGTGAAGAAGAGGGTTTAGGAGAGCTGATGGCACTCCAGTGCAACATGCCCTCTTATTGGCTGAACTAATTGAAGTAATTAATGACCCCCAAGAATTAGCTTTAGTGAAATGCACCGCACACACCAATGGTGAGGACCACGTCTCGAAGGGAAACGCAGCAGCGGACGCACATGCGAAGTATGCTGCATACTTTGGTGAGATATGGAACCCCCCCAGAGTCACAGAGAGGGAGAGGGAGGGGAATGGCTAAGGAGATGTTGATAAGAGAAGGGTACACCCATCTCCCAGCCACACAGATTATGGAGTTACAAGCGGCTGCACCAATGGCCGAAAAAGAAATATGGGTAAAAAGAGGGTGTACAATGTCACCAACCGACGCACTATGGCGCCAGGGTGGCACTGGAAAGGTTGTAATACCATTGGCACTTTTGAACACCGCCCTGAACCAACTACATTATCCAGCCCACACAGGCAAGGAAGTAATTGCAGCACGAATTAGGGAAGACTGGTTCTGCCCCGAGTTAAATTCGCATGTGTCGAATTTTATCAGTAATTGTCTCACATGTCAACAGTTTACGGCCGGCCACACTTTAAAGGTGATAAGAGGTACTATACCCCGGCCAGAGGGACCTTTCCGGCATCTCCATATTGACTATGTTGATATGATCAATATATGTCAAGGAAATAGGTATATGATTGTAGTAGTATGCCCATTCTCTAGGTGGATTGAGGCAGGGCCCTGTTCACACCCAGATGCATTTAGAGCAGCCAAGTTCCTAGTGAGGGAGGTCTTCCCCAGGTGGGGAGTGTGCGGGGTGTTAAGGTCAGACAACGGCCCACATTTCGCAAACGAAATGTTTCAGCACATTACATCACTGCTGAACATTCAACATAAATTTGCATGTGCATACCACCCACAGGCCAACGGTATATGTGAACCCCTGAATGGCCTATTAAAGGAGGCAATTGCAAAGATACAGCAAACAACAAAAAGGAGTTGGTTATATTGTCTTCCATTAGCCTTATTTGAGCTAAGGAATAGGCCAGGGTCCGACCACCACCTCACTCCCCATGAGGTGGTTATCGGACGTCAAATGCGCCTTCCCCTAACGCCAACGTCAAGAGCATTTACCGACCACGAAAGCACTGCAAGTGTTCTGGCTGATGAAATGTACCAATATGTGTCTTCTTTGATTACTAGTGTAGTGTTTGTGTCTCAACAGCTCGAGCGCACACGGGGCGGGTCTAATAGAAGCCAACAAGAAGACACGGATAAAGAACTGGAAAAGGAAGGACTGTGTAAGGTTGCTAAAGGTGACCACGTACTACTTCGCAACTTCAATAGGAAACGGAATAACCCACGCTTTACTGGTCCCCATCTGGTAGAGGAGGTATCAACAAGAGCAGTAAAGTTACAGGATAAGCGTGCCTGGAACCACCTACACGACGTAAAGATCTACAGACAACAGACCCGCCCCAGTGCCATCAACAGGTCCATTGAGAGAACAGCAACAACATCGACAACGGAAGAAGAAAGTTCTACCACAGCTAGCGGCCCAAGTATTCCCATACCTTGTCACTCCCCAGACTCCCCAGAGACAATAACTGAAGAAGAAAGGGGTGATCCCCATACAGCCCACCCCAGGATCACACGCTCAAGAGTAAAAGCCACGCCCACCAGTTAAACCCAAAAACCCCATGCCCACCATCCACTGACCCCTGTCCCCATTACAGTAGTAACTGAACTGAAGGACATTGTCTTGCACAACTACACATGTAAACACGTGAATGCTCTCTTTTCTTTTCTCTCGCACATGCAGGAACCGCGTATTATTGTATTGCTAAGAAAGTAGATAACTAACAAATTCACTGCCCAGGAGTAGATGGTACCCTCAGACGATAATTACCCAGAAGAATTGTCACACCAATTTGTATATGAAATAAAAAGGCCAACGTACCTGAAAAGGAAAAGGGTACGTGTCTACTACACAGCGTTCCTTTTGGCCATATAATATTCGATGCCCCACCTCCACCCATACTTGCCTGCCCTAAGAGATAGATCGCTTAGAGTAGCGTGGGAACAGCTCTTCGCCTGGGCACTGAATGACTATTTGATAGGGAGAGCTTAAAAAACAACAACTAACATTTAATAACCAGCATATTGAGAATTTTCAGGCAGGCAACTATAACGTTGCAAGAATACGCTGCCGGACTGCAGCAAGGTAAGAGCAAAATGCCGGTGAAATTAGCATATGTAATAAAAGTAATAGGGATTTTGGTAATCACCGGGCTCGTAGCTGCCTCTGTATGGCAGTACAGCTGTGCTATCAATATTGTTGCTGTACCCAAACCTAACACACCCCCATCCCCAGCTGCAACAGGTGTTACGTCAGGTGATATTAGTAAAATTGCGCACAAGCAAAATAGAGTCCAACGCAGCACATACTCAGATAATAAAGGTATTGACAATTATATACAAGATTCAGCACACGTCTCAAACAACATATGGTATCAACACATGACCCGCATTGGTAAGCAGACAACAGAAGACAGCTGCTACGTTTGCTCATTAATACCATACGCCATGAGCGCTTCTCGAACATTTGTTGCCACAGAAATAGACGAAAAAACAGCACAATGCATAATATACTTGGCACTGTTCCAAACGAAAGGAAGATTTCAAGGGACAGTGGTGCATATGACGTGGAAAACACGAGACTCATACCCATACGAAAACAACTTCCTCAAGACTTATTTGAGTTACCACAAGAGCAGTTTACATGCTGAAGCATTCAGATACACAACAAGTGGTCCTGCAAAAGGAGAAACAAAGAAAGTAACACTGCAGTATTTATCATGTGATTGGTATGCCACTGAAGTTCCTGGTAAACTAGGATGCTGGGAGAGGCCACTGGTGACGATAACGGGGAAAGTATACCTGGACAACAAATGGGAGATAGGAGTGGTTGGCAGCAACATGGTAACAAAAGAAACTATTTCAACTATCGATGCACACAATCACAGATGTTGGACGACTTGGATCAAATACGTGCCTATGCTCACATGGATAGAAACGGATGAAGCCCCGATAACCATACTGCCGCTGACTGCGCCTAAAGTATGATATCAACATAAAGGAGAGGTGGACGTAGGGTACAACACCAATTGTGGAAGCGTGATGGAGTTACCTGAGGGGGGAGCAGGAACAGCAGTGATAATGGACCATTACTGGGCCTGTGGAGAAAAGGCATATCACACACTGCCCCCTCTGTGGAATGGTGTATGTACGATGGTGCATGTCAATGTACCATCACTAGTGGTACCCCAGAAGCATGTTAATGTGGTGAACTTTCCCAAGATGGATGAAGGGGACAAGAGAAATAAGAGATCTGCACCACCTCAGGAGGAGCCAGGGAACAGGACCAGCGGCAATGATACTGTCCTAAATAGACGGAAAAGACAAGGAGAACCTCTGACAGGAAATTACCTATGGGGAAAGTCGGAAACGGCACTGACTTCAATCCCGCCAGAACACAGACTATTCAGCAGAGCAGCAATGTTCTTCTCCTCAATAATCCATACGGGACTACAGGCTTACGCAAACGCAAAATGGCTCCAGATAACTAGATGGGAACTTATGATGACCATCAATTCTACAGTAAACGGATTCAACGCAATAAAAGAGGAGCTGCGAGCAATAAGGATGGTAGCACTGCAGAACAGATATGTATTGGACCTCCTCACTGCCATGGAAGGAGGAGTTTGCGCAAAGATAGGACAATCATGCTGCACATTCATTCCTGCCAACGATGCTGACAACGGTACACTGACAGAAGCAGTTTCACAATTGGCACAGTTACACTCCAAAATGGTGGATGAAAGTAAAGGTGTGAAAAAGGATGAGAGCTGGTTTTCGCTATTATGGTCATGGATGCCATCTTGGCTGTCAGACGGACTGAAAATTATAGTTGGTTGTATTATTTTGGCTGGAGCTACACTGATCATAATAAGATTTTGGAAAGCCCGGAAGGCACGCACCACTGACGAGTTGCTCGAAATGGTCGGTATGCACCACTGATGCCAGCAGACGACGGCCAACACACAGGCATAATAATACAAGAGAGAGAGAAATTGCGCAACCAGATCATCACCAACCACCTGAACCCACCATCGGTGAAGGTCGAGAACCCAAGAAACCCCAGGAGTTACATAGGGAAATGGGTATACTGTACTCCTGGAGGAACCTGTGAATATATGTATTGGTCATTTGAAGATCATGTTAACCATTATGGACATTTAGGAGGGATAACTAAAGTATGGAGAGTAAGAGGAGATAACGAAAAGGATATGTTTGTGGTCGACAAGTCGACCAGAGGGGGGACTGAAGTGGGAAAATGGAAAAACAGGCTCCCATCTTCCCCCTCTCGCGCCTGGCCTAAAGGTTCACGGCCCAAGCACCCGCCACGAGAAGAGTTTGCCCATCTACCAGACGACCAGATACCCTGGTACAGGAACATAAGGATGTGTCCATCTGCCTGCCCAGCAGCCCGCCGTGCCCATGCCGATGCCTGCGGCATGGATCAACTGGACTAAAACTATACGTCGTTAGAGATGCCATGACGACCTAGCCAACGGATAGCACACCTGTGCCAACATACACACTGGACACTCCCGCACCAATCTACATGAAGAATATACTCAGTGCTATGACGTAGGCGACAGACATACTCACGGACGTGCATCTTTATTATTTTCCACATAGGCTCTCAAAATGCAGAAACGCAAGACGCATCATGAACTCATCTAAAGAGCTTGCTTACGCTTCCTCTAAACCTAGGTGCCATAATGAGAATTATAACGAAGACACGATACTGATCATAAGACAGTATGAGACTATAACCTAAAGCGCCTGTGCACCAAACGGTTCCACCTATACACCAGGCCTAAGTAGGCCGCAAGCAAGAGCTCCCGTGGACGTTAACAGAACAAGAGTCAGGTTGCTGATCCTGCAGAATGAGCCTGGCGAGAGCAGACAGCCAAGGTCGTAATGTTGCAAACCCACATTCCAAAAGCAGACCATCAAGGGCACGATGTTGCAATCTCGCACGCCGTGCACCAACATCAAAGTTGCACCTGCAATTAAATCAGGCACACAGTGGAAAAACAATATTAATTGTGCAGAATTCTGCCTCAAACACGGTCCCACCTCACGTGACCAAGCCAAACCTGACGAGATGCCAAGCCCAGGAGGAAAGAGGCGTCTGGATCCCTCGTTACGAGACACAGGCAGATACACTTGAAAGGATCAATGGACATCTGCGACGGTGGGAGTATTCGGCCATCCAGCTCATGAATAAGTCTTCACATTGTCTGCATGTACCCATAGTGAAACATTGTTGCAAATTACAGGTACACCGAGAGCTGGGAACAGCGATGGTCCCAGGCTGGGAAGCTCACGGGCGCACCAATCAGAACATGGGGCTCTTATCACTGACGACAGTAACATTAACCAATCATTAGGAGTCTTCATGTAACAATTCTCATGTATCTAATTGTAGGGACAACCCAGATATATCACCTGACTAACCCTCGTCCACTCATATTATTCTCTATACGTATGCTATACTAACCCTACCACTCGAGCAACCAATTAAGAGTGGCGATAGGTTTTTTGTTAATTTTCTAGAGTGACGCAAGTAGCGCGTCATACTACAGTAAAAAGGGCCTGCGAGCCCCACGATTGTGTGTGTGTCAGGTCAGACGCGTATGATCCTTGACCCATCCCTGCCGTTTGTGTTTAATAAACAGCAGAGTCACCTTGCTTCTTGTGTGTGTCTCATACTCTATCTCTTTTGGGATATACGGGAGGAGTTGGGGCCTCCCTGCCCGGAGGTCTGCGGACGGCCCGGCCGACCCCGTCAGAATTTCACCCCGACAGTAGTGTCCCACAACACTTGGAGGATTCTGGACCTATCAGGGACTTACAGCTGGGCACATCAGACTGGGCAGGGTCGGCAAAGGCACTCTGGTCACAGCACTGCACAGGACTGAACAGCATCTGCCCTTCTTGGTTCTGAGGATCTTTCAATTCAGCAGGGAAGCAGTAACAGCGCAGCCTGGCTCTATTATGATGCTTCCCCTAGGCATTTGGGGTTCTGTTCTAGAATTTGAGGCCTAGCTGAGAATGGTTCAGCTATGCAATTGGCCTTTGCTTTGCCAAGTTTATGGAGTCTGGAACAAGGAAGATATAAATTTCAGCAGCAGGGTGCTCTGCCAGCATCACGAGAGTGAGTGGATCTGCCTGTCACTATGTCTGGTGAGCTGCCTCTATTTATGCTATGAAATGACATCATACAGGGGGTGTGTGGGCCGCTTATCTAAGCTTGCACCTTTGTGCTGGGATAGGGTCAATACTTCCTCTCCACCTTGCAATTTGAGTGATTGGTTCAAGGCTGTGTGATGGCAGGTTTTATGATTAGTTTTACAATCCTCAGAGACCTCCCTTTAGCCATTGGTCTCAAAATCAGATTTTACCTTAAATGTACATTTCTACATTGGTCACCTTTATACAAATCACACATACAGATGCCATATTTTACATGACAGCTATTCCTTAAAACCCTGTAGCTGTGGGATCATGTCTCCCCTTTCTACCGTATCTTTCCCTTTTCCCATGAACACACTTTCCAATTTTTCTGCAACTTTCCACAAATATGCGTGTTTAACATGGGGACATGTGTGTACATTTTCACAATTCTAACAGTTATGCATTTTGCGTAAGTCACATTTTTTGCCATTCCTTTGCAGAACATGTCACACGGTTTTGCCGCCTCTTAAAACGTGCAGCCGGAAATTAAATTAACAACTCTGTAATTTTTGTATTTTTCACCATTTTGACTAGCAATTTATAAGTCTTTTAAAAAATGTTCTTTGTCAATGTTCAGCTACAGATAGTTGCTTGGGTCGGCTCTTTTTGTCTCCCTGCAGTCCAGGAGAAGGCTCCTCCTTCATTGTTCCTTGCAGAGGCCATTTACGACCCTATTCACACTTCAAGTTTCCTGAGCTGCAGCTTGTCATTGTTCTTCTTCCCTCTGTAGACCAGATTCTTTCCTACCCTGTAATTAACACCTCCCCGTGAGTTCCTGCTGAGGAAAGGCCTTCCTTCTGTTGAGAAAAACCTGCTATTCCAGTTTTGCAGCTTCAGCCAGGTTTAATTTCATTGTTAAATTCTTTTCACTTTTCCTTAGCACAAAACAAACTTGTATCAAATAACAAATAGAATTCTCATTCAAGATTTTAAACCTGTGGGATCAAACACAACTATAATATGGGTTACTATCAGTAACAGGCCCCTTATATTGCAAATATTTGACTTTCAGTTTATAACATGTTAAAGTTTACTCAGGAAGGCCCCTGACAGCTGTCATCATAGGCAGCCCTCTGTTGCACAGAGAGTTTTTTACAAATCCACAGACAGGCCACTTTGCTGTGAAAATCTCTTTATGCTCTTAGCCTTTCAGGACATTGTAAGTTCACAGTGATTCTTTAAACTAAGTGAATTGTAGCACCCAGCAAGATTTTTTTTATATTTGAAGTTGTTCTGTTCCGGCATTCTGAAGTTTCAGCAGCAAAGAAAGGTGATTTAAAGCAATATTTGGAGTTTCATTTAGCAAAGCACTGCTTTTTCCTTCTGCACTCCACTTTCAATTGCTGTGGAGCCCAGTGACACATTTCAGTAGTGAGAGCTCTGTTTCATTACTGACAACATGCGTGGCAGATTGGGCAGCCATCTTTTTGTGCGTTGAAAAGTGCGATTTTCAGGGGTTTTGGCACGCACAAGGGTTTTGCAGACATTTTGCTGTTTCTGGCCCCGCCATAGCAGAGTGATGCAGCGTATCAGAGCAGAAGGGGGTCAATACATCCCACAGCATGCAGTCCTTCCATATTTATTAGTCATTGAGGATGAATACGGGTGTGCAGCCACCTGTACTTGGCTCTTTACAGCCACAGATGATGGAAGAACCAAGGCCACCCTGTAGATTATGACGGGGTAACAGAAAAAAAGTGTGCATGTTCTACCCGGGCTCAGCTTCATAAAGGGGACCAGCAACAAACTACATGTTTGCCAGTGGGAGGCCTGATGTGCCTTCGTCAAAGAGCTGGAGGTAAGTCAGGCACCTCACCGTCAAAAAACAATTGGTACTACCAGTGCAGGTATTAGTGGCAATCCCCCCATGGAGTCCTATGTGACTCCATGGAATGGGGGTTAACCACCCTTGCCGGCACTTGGAATCTGCTGGTAATTCAGGCAGTCCAAGTGACAGCAACGGTCATTCCATCTGGTGGTTTTCCAGACGGGTTTCCTGGCAGGATACCAGCGGACTTGTAATAATGCCCATACATGTCTTTTTCTGCTAAACTATGGGTTTATGAATCATTGCAATTTCGTATCTAGTCAACTCCATATCCCCAGACTCACTGCCCTAAAAAATGGCTCTTTGTTTTAAATAAATTAGCTAGATGTTCTATATGAACTGGCAGAAAAAGAGAGAATCTACTCACATTAAAATCTTTAGCAGAAGAATGCAAAAGGGACAAGTGATCCTGTACTGCCGCAAACACACATTTATGAATGTATGTAGTTATTGAACGTTTGGAATGTCATTTTTCACAGAAGTTATAATATAAAGAGACAATGCAGGTAACAGAGGTAGTCACTAAAGAGGATGTCCTCTAGTGAGAAATTGACATCCAGACAGGGTACAGAGATAAATAAGATTAACATTTAGCCATAAAGCACTTTCAAGCAAGGTATATACATCCATACCTTATTGCAACAGTGAGTGAGGGATCATCCTGAGGGGTGGGCTCTGATCATTATGTGGGGAGTGTTATGGGCTGACCCTTCACAGGCTAGTAGGTTAGCAGATGGAGTTTAAATAATTCCACTGATTGGCTAGCTATTATTTCAGGGGACAAGATTTCCAGTGGCAGTGGCAAGTAAAGAGGGGGAGCAGGAGCTGGATTGGCATAGGGCAAGGCAGCGGTGGAAAGGTTGTGCAGAGATGCGAAAATAAGTGTTTCAGAGGGAGAGAGGAGAGAGATGCAGTTAGTGAGGCAGAGGGGGGGCAAGACCACGACAAATGTGGGAAATAGAAGGATCTTTAAAGCCGTCAAGTGTGGTGTCGGTGTGTGCAGGTTGATACGTTGTAAAGGGAGTCGACAGCAAAGTTTAACAGAAGGAGTAAGATGGGAAACCAAGCAGAAGGCCCTAAATGTAGTCCAATGTCTTGGGCACAAGGGTGGAGATCAGGGATTTGGCTAAATGCTGGAGGAGGTGCTAGGAGGGTTGCCTTACCTTGAGTAGGACAATCTTGCTGGCAGAGGCATTCAAAATGATGGATTTGTAGATTTCTGGAGCATTAGCAGAGTGGGCTCGAATTTTGCAAGCCTTGGTTGAGGAAGTGTGGAGGTCAGTAGTGAAGGAGATGGGAGAGTAGGATTAGCATTGAAGGATGGGAGGAAGACGACTCCTGTCTTGGAGGGATAAGCATTAGGCAGCATAAATCCTTGGAGGACTCCCACAGGAAAATGTGTGGTGAAAGAGTATTCGAGTTCCAGATAATGAAAAAGGAGTGATCATAGAGGTTAGAGGGCACACAGTCGAGTGCCGCGCCCTTGAGATCAAGGGAACAGAGGGTTAGACAGAGCAAGGGATGTTCCACTTTAACAAAGGCTTCAGAGTGATCAACTATCATGAGTCTAGAGGAGTAAGTGATGTGCTGTAGCCAGAGGGATTAATACATGGGTGAGAGCAGCTTTGGAAGCCTGCTTCGACAGGATGACAAATCGAGTGAACTTTCATGTAGTCAACAAGATGATTGAAGATATCTGCCTACAAGAAGGATTTATGGAGTTGTGAGGGAGGAGAGATAGAGAGGGACCAGTCTGTAGAAGAAAGGGTTGCCAGTGTCAGCTGCCTTTTTCAATTATGGTGATCATAAAGGATATGTTGTTGCACACAGGGAAGAATAGGTTGAAGGGGGGAGGAGAGGAGTGAGGAGGTGAAAGTTACACGTTATTTGATGGTTTGTGTTTCAAAAGTGAAGCACAACCAAGAGTTAGGGGAGCAGAGGACGGGCAGAACGTGGAGAAGAGAGAGGATGTGAGGGAATGGTGACGGTGACAGGGGTGGTGCGAAGTAGGGTGGGAGAGATACGTAGGTGAACGATGCATTCTGTATCTGAGAGATTTTCGAGGAGTACTAGGGGGCACAATTTCCAACAGACAGAGGTTAGTATAGAAAAGAGAGTTTTGTGGGGACCCATATTGTGGGTGGTCAGTTTAATCCGAATGTCAATTTAGTAGTTGTTCTACCCCAATGCTCTGCATGTCACTGTAAAAGGCACATTATTTCCCCTGCGATCATCTTTCTCCTGCACTCCTTATTCTCCCATACTCCTTCATTAATATTTTCCAGTGCAACTTCCCGCACTCACATTTTACCACCAGTAATCCCAAAGTGCTCATTCACCCCTCGAGCCGTTCCTAGTGCCCCACCCCGTGCTTCCTCTCATTCCTTTGCATATACTCTCTCACAGTGACCAGCTCTGCCATTGGGGGTGGGGGACTATTAATGCCCAGTCATGGACTATTCAATGCTGTAATTATTATAATTGATGATGGTTTCAAGCAAGTATTACAATGATTACTGTGAGGCCTTGTCACAGCATGCTGCATTTAAATATCAACAACAGGGCAAGGCTTTATGAATAAGGCTGTCAAATTCTAGAATGGGCACATGATCAGGGTTCATATACTGCTCAGATGGTAGACTGAAATGTTGGAGCCACTACCTCTCAAACTGTCATGCCTGTTAAATTGTTGCATGTTATGCCACTTGCACAATTGTTCGGTAGAATGCAATACCTTGATTTCTCATTAACTCCCCATCCCCCTTCAGAGCGACTGTCTCTTATCTTAGAATTTTGTGGAAGTACTTCCGAATCATATTTGTAATCACTTTGAAAAGCACTCTGATGGGTTACGTTTGCCAACTCCTTGTGTGAGAAGTTTACTTTGGATATGGTCTACAAGCTGCAACAGTGTGATAGCACCTCTAAGGAAGGTGCCCGGCTTAAAGAAAATGATTGGGACACTTGCAGGAAAAAAAAAACACATTTGAAAATATCAGACAATGCTCCTGTTACATAAACATTCAATCCTTTATTTAGGCTTGTCCAACTGCTCTATCCACAGACTGCAGGTAGTATAAGATGCCGTCACAGTAGTGGAGTCGGCATGTCCGCTGGATCCAGCTGACTGACAAACTAGCTTTTTTTAAAGAAACATTTGAACACTACTGTAGCAGTAGCGTTTTACTGAGAAGGAACGAGCAATCTATATATTTAGTAGATGGCATGACTGTGTATATACCAATAGGAATACGTCACTGGTCGTTTCACATGCGAAAAATGTGTGTGTGCATGCAAGCAGCATTTGCGCGTGCAAAATAGAGTTAGTGAAGGCAGTGGGGCATCTCACATGTTTTCATTCAGTTCGATGGACAGGACTGTGTGATGGTTTAATGAGAGGTCCCCCTCAACACAGGGAGTTCCTTCCATCCCCCATCTAGGTGTCACACAATAAATGGTTTAATGTCAGTTCTTCTTTCAGCCCTATTTTGGATTCATCTAATACCACTTGCATCTGGAAACAATGGTGCCAGTAAACTGACTTGCACTGTTGTTTCTGGACCAGCACACTTAAAATGAGGCTCATTATCTTATGCTCTCCAGCCATGTGTTCATTGTGTTAGATATCACCTGATAGCCCCTGTAAACTGCTTTGACTTCACTTGAAACAGTTAACTTGTATTGTGGGAAACAAAGTGCTTCCTTTAGCTACAGGCTCCAACACACAATCTTTGGAAAACCCCAAAAATGAAGAATATTTCTTCGTCCACTTTGATCCAGAGAGTTCCAACAATTAGATGGAGGTAGTTGGCACATACAAGGCCCACATTTGTATTTGAAGGAATGCATGTTGTTTTGTAGGACTGGCCTCCAATTTCCTCTGCTGCAGTCTACTCGAGGCTCAAAATAAAGACCTGCACGATACAGAGAGGAACTCAGAGACATCAACTCTTCATAGACTCTCAGATAAAGATGCGCTAACTGAGGAGATTTGACCACAGTAAAACAAAAATAATCACAGGCCGGATTAACATCCAGGGCCTGATGTACAGAAGCGTTTTGCAAGGGCGCAGTTCCATTGGAAAACGTTTTGGAAATCAGGCGTCCAGTGTCAAGCCGTTCAGTTGCTAACATTGTTTTGTGAGATGTGAATTGAAATTAACTAAAGAGCAAAAGAGACGGTTAAAAAATAACAATTTCTGAAGCTCACCCATCAATATTCACGCACATGTGTTAAAATATTTCAAGAAAATTCAGAAAAATGGTGTGTTGGGAGAAAATAGATTTCTTTTGTGTGTTTGAAGAACATAGATTTCTCTGGATTTCAGAGTTGGAAGGAACAGGATCCCAAATGAATGAGCTGCCATTAAATTATGCAAGAAAACACCATGGAAAAATGTTATCATTTATTTTTAGAGAGACATCTAGGGTATCCAGTGGGAAAGTGACAATTAAATGCTCCTTCTGTCGCAAACAACCTTGCAAAGTTCTTAATACATGTTCTCTATTATACTTCTATCTAAGGAAATGACACTATTTAATTCAACAAGAGAGAATATTTCCTGGTAAGTGTTCTGGCTTATGAGGTCGTAACAGAAGTGGGCCTGCTTGAAAAACATGCAGGCTGTTTCTGATGCCAAATACCTCATTGTGGGGCTTTTGTCCATCTTAAAGGCTAGCTGCACTCATCCCAACAAGGGCACATAGTTTCCTGAGCTCCCACCCCTTGAACGAATGCAGTTTTGGCAACCCTTATGGAAGTGGTGACTAGGATTACCCCTCACTGTGATTACTCTGCCAATTGAAAGTACTGGCTCACAATCGTCACATCATTTTCAATACCCTTGAAACACATTACACAATGTGACACATTACCTGACGTGATGCATTAGTGTCATCTGTCCTAAGCACAGGTGCAGAAGATGCATTTTGACAACAGGTGGCTTGCTGAGGAGGTATCTGACAATGTTAATCCTCACTGCATACAGATTGTTTAAATCTTAGACATATAAACTAATGCTCCGACTACCCTTTAGCATTGACTCTCTCTGAAGTAAAGAAATACCAATGCTTGAAAAGAAAACATATATGGTAAAATAGCTTGTGTTATACTTATCATTTAAATGAAACGCTCTGTTAGGACCAACAGGGACAGGCAGCTACAAGCTTTGCAATGATATAGTGCCCCGGGGGGCACACAACATTTGTAGAGCATGTGGCAAGGAGGGCGTGGGGTGGATTTGATGGGGCGGAAAGTAATTCTAGGACTGAAAATTAATGCTGCTCCAAGATGAACTTGGAATAGATTCTCCAATGGCACTGGGGCAAAAGAAGAAAGTACAACTTCTCCAAATGGGAGAAAGCACCATAAACAATAGAGAGATGGGCACAGATATGTCAGAATACCATGCAGTACTGTGTGGGGTACATTTAAAGGCCCTAGACTGAAGCCCCCCCTCACCTGAACACCAGCATTTAAACACTGCCACCAAAAAAGGCCTTGTTTTGCTTTTATTTCATCTGAATGACACACATTTCTACATTGCAACCACAAACAGCACTGTTTTGATAATATTTCCCCGGAATGACAAGAAATTCTACATTGCAACAAACAACGTCCTTACTGTTCTTTTATTTAATCTGAATGGCAAGAGGTTATACACCACAACCAAAAACAGCCTTGTTTTGCTTTTATTCTCCTGAATGACACAAAGTTTTACATTGCAACCAAAAATGGCCTTGCCTTACTTTCTTTTCACCTGAATGACAAGACGTTATACACTGCAACCAAAAACAGCCCTGCTTTACTGGTATTTCACATGAGGGGCAAGAATTTCAACACTACAAACAAAAACGGCTTTTGTTTTCCCTTTCACATGAACCGCAGCCCTTTAAACACTGCAAACGTCAACTGCTTTGCTTTTTCTATGTGTTCATGTCATGTTAAAGAACCATGGGAAAAGGGGGCCTACCCATTATTATCAATGGACTAACAGCAAATGTGAATTCACCCAAGGAGGACTGAATTTAAACATTAAAAGCAAAATGCCTGCAAAGATGAAGAAAACAGTTTTAAAAGCGACAGTGGAAAGATAGCATTGCTCACGCAGAAAATGTCAGAGAAATACCATGTGGGGGTTGACCAAATGCAGATTATGTTCCAACCCACAAAACTCCAGTCACCTTTGAATAGACCCTTACTACAGGAAAAACTGGTTCTGGTATGAAGGCAGGAACTCATGATGACAAAGCCCCACTCCCACTAGATATCACACATATCCTATAACCATGCCACAATAAAATGCGATGCTGGAGAGGGTGCATTATTCCCTGCTCTGCAGACATGAAGGCAGGAGCCCAAAGATTTCAAAGGAGGCAAAGTGTGGCTAGAGCCTGACCAGGAGGTATGAGCTCCTTGTTGCACCCCCTTCAAAAGAACCCAGACCACTTCAAAGAGACTTTTAAAAAAAAAAAACTCTGGTTACAGGCTGAGCCCAGGGAGGCAGATGGCTGTGGGGGGATAAAGCAGCCCTCCCCCAGGTGGAACAAGACACTCCCAAGTTACATTAAAATACTGATTTAATTTAGGGCATTTCCACAGCAGTTAGAATAAGAATCAAATTCGTTTTATGCTGTTTTTTCATGTAATTTCCAGGCAGTTTTAAAGAGACTAATTGCATTTCCCTAGAACTTTAGGGACTGAAATGGCAAGTTGAGATTAGTTTCTGGCTAATCTGAACAGCTGACAAATATGACAGTTGATGACGAGATGGAAGATGAAATTAGGAACATACTAGATCATTTGTAGAGTCATAACTCTTATACATTTTATGAAAATGATAAAAAAGTGCCAAAGGGCCATGCTACCTCGCACAGAGTTGGCGATCAGCTTACCTAATTCCCTATGAGCAACAGAAACCGCATATCTATTTCATATGGCCGGGGCTAGAATAAGTATGAAGTTATGAGACATAACTGGTTTTTGCCAAAAAGGGGTCATGACAACAAAGAATTGTAATAAATGCAAAAAGACAGATGGTGCTCTCTTCCCTTGAACCAATCATGCCAGGGGCAGAGAAAGGAATGGTAAACTGGCCTATCCAAGTGGCAGGCATAATTACAGGGTACTCCCCCTAGATTGCAAAGAGACTGTACTAGGTCAGACAGACAAACATCCGGGGAGACAGGAGAAGGAAGAAGGAAGACGGAGAGAAGGTGGCTAAACCTTACGATCTTTGAGAGTGCATTGACCAGACCCCTTCCCCTAGCTGTCCAGAGTGTCCTGAGATCGAGCTGGCTGTCCTGAATCCTAAACCATGGCTTGCTTTGTAAGTAGCATATACCCCAGCCCTAAATTACATCAGCCCTTCATTTGTGAAGTATTGTATCCAATATTCCCCCATTGAAAACACCATTGAAAACCTTATTGAAAACCCCATCAAAACCCCCAAATTACCAGTGTAATTCAGTCACCTTCCCATAGAAGAATCTATTGTTAGCCTGTGTATGTTAGCATCTCCATTTTTAAAATGTATTTAAATCAATTAATTTTCCTATTTGAAATTCACGGTGCAAGATCGTTGCCATTCGAAACCAACCATCTTGTTGCTGGTGTTTTACTTAATTATTGTAGTCATAAAAGTGTTGCCTAGTCTCCTTGTAACTGAAAACCAAATGTGTCAGTGTATTGTGTGCATTACACAACAAATTCCTAGTTGAATATGTCCTATTAAAGGCAAAACCGTTGTTCCATTGTGAGCAATCCTTTTGTCTAGAAGTCTACCTGTATGTGCATCTGTCCCTGTCATTGAAAACTGATTTTCCTATTGTGAGCTAAACTCCTTCCATGAGCTGCTTGTCATTGTAAACCCAGTGTAAACACATTTCCATTTACCACTTCATTTCTATTTTTGCCCTGGTGTGCTGATTAGTATTCCCTAAACTTTTCCTATTTCCTAAGTGTAATCAATCCGAATTTCCTTCTATTCTGCCCCCTAGCAGTTGTGAGTAAGAATCAAAATCCCATTCTGCCATTTTTCTCCAAAAACAGGTTTTCACTTTCGTTGCTGGCTTCCCCTCAGGGGGTGGTGGGCTTTACCCCAAATCCGATGTTCTCTCTCTATTCCTACTCCTTACCACTGCCTTTCATTCAAAGGAATCACATTTAATTGATGTTTGGGGGTGAGTGTTTCAGGGGGAGTGCAAAAACTGTGGCACTATCACTTTAAAACTGATGGTATTTTCCTGTTTTGTCATTAAAACAAAAGTGAGGGTAACAGTCTTTTTTAACTTGATGGCATTTTTTCTGATTTGTCATTAAAACAAAAGCGAGTGTAACGAACCATTTCAACCTGATTGTATTTTCCTGTTTGTCATTATAACAAACGTGAGTGTAACAGCCCATTTACACTTGGTCGCTCTAGATAGGATATTGCATTTGTATTGCCACAATTGTGGTGGCTGCTATTTCTTGACTATTTTCCCTTTTCATTAAATAATACATTAATAAATATCTTATTGATACACACCGGCCTGGTTTCTAGTCCATTGTGACACAAGTGTTTGTGGAGGTTGGGTGCGAGACGGGTTGGAGGCCTACTCAAAAAAAGAATCTGTGGTTTATTAAAAATAAAAGGCTCTTTATTGTATGCCACATTCGTTGTCCAGGAAGGAGTCCCTGGCTGGAGTGTGCCATGTTATAAAACCGTGACAACTGCCTAAGTGCTACTGGAAGGAAAAGGATTTCTTCCACTTGGGCAGAGCTAGGTTGCTAGGCCAGCAAAGAGCCCAATGCTCATTTGTCATTCATAGATCACCTGAAAGGGAAACCCCTTACAATAAAGCAGCGGCAGCATCCCAACACAAAAAGCACTGCCGTTTTCTCTGTGAGGTTTAGGGCGAGCTGGCCTTTTCAGTGGCAAAGGGATGCTCTTCAGGGGTAAGGACAAATTATGGTCTGTCACTTATAAGACAAAACTATTTTTAAAAAAGAAAAAGAAAACATCTGCATGGAAAAACCTTGATGCCCTAACACAGTGAAAAAAGGCCTACCAAATAAACTAGACACATGAGAGGACAACATAAAATGTGAAGATTTAAGCGCATCATCTTTTTGCTCCCGGGTCTAAGATAAACGTGCAATGGTGCACATGCACTGGTTTTGTGTAATGGTCAGTCCGTCTTTCTGTGCAAATGTACTTGTCGGGGTGCGCTTGGTTCTGCCTTTACCTGTGCTACGGACTCTGCTCCTGACTGTCCTTAAACTGATCCGTGCATGAGACACCAGCAAGCCATTCAGAACAGATAGCTATAGAGAGCCCAAAGTATGGCTTCAAGACAAATCCTGGAGTATTGAAATAGCAACATAACACTGTGGGTGGACAAACTGGTACCGGATTTCATAGCAGAGTATTTAAAGGAGAGTCAATGGGCCTCATTCAGACCCTGCTCTATTTAGATCTGTTTGGATACATTTTTAATTTACACAATGGCTTTCACAGCACCAAGGATACATCTTTGTATTGGATGGTCACATAAAGCAATACATATAATGATAAATAATCACACAAAAAATATACAAATATAATTGTCTACATTTTGGGAAGTGACAAACAAAAAACATAGTGAAATTGATAACATCTGTCCACAGCTTTCAAATAAAGACATGACAAAAACTACTTGAAACAACATGATTGTCCAACGTTTGGGACATTTTTATTAGAAATAATGGACTTTTTGTACATCAGAGACCTTTTTCCAATTAGTCTTTCACAGTCATGTATTGATTTTTTTTAATTCTCATAAAGTGCTTCCATAATAGTGCCATGTAGGTTTTCAAATGGTAGTATAAAATTAGAGGACAGGGTAAAGACAATGCACATGTGGAGACATCTTTAGGGATGGGACACATGAAGATCATATTTAAGTATGGTGTGAAATTTGGCAAGAGTGGGAACAAAGGATAGACAGTAAGCAGGAGCATTCCATTATTCAGGGGTCAAAGAGAGAAAGAACGGAAACAGGACAGTTAAGAGGAAAGATGATGAAAGAGAACAACAGACAGAGACAAAACGAAAAAGATGGGAAGGTGCAGGACCATCTGTGCAGTTAAATATGATGCAAAAAATGAATCTTAAATTGGCCAGAAAAAGAAAATCAGTGGAGATCAGCAACAAAGGAAGGGTTATCGGACAGAGTGGAGCAAGAAACGTAGACACATAACTGACATTTGTTTTAAAAAACGTAGTGAAGAAGAAAGAGAGCATAGGCAGGGAGTTCAAGAAGAATTGAAGAACAAGAGCCATGATGGGAAAAGATAATGTAAGAATAAGATTCTTAGTAGCAGAAAAGGTAAGAAAAGGATCGATTTTAGTAGTGTATACATAAAAGAGGAGACACGATTAGTGAATACAATTGCGAGGGTGAACTAATGTGTGGGAGGAAAATGGACAGAGCAGGAGGAGAGCCATAAAGGAAAGAAGATGATTTCCATTTGGGATAACTTGAGAGTTGGGGAATGGGACAGCATCTTAATATACCAGAGACACTCAAACATAGAAGCATGACGTTGATTATTCAAAAAAGAAAAAAGCAAAGGAGGATTTAGTAATCAGCATAGAAGCAGCAATGTTGATCAAATTATAGCATGATAGAGGAAGGATGAATGGTATAGAGATTAAATGCTAAAGGGTGAAGAGCTGAGTCATGGAGGACAGCAAAACCTATCATAAGCAAGCAGGAGTCACCACCACCCTACAACAGCTATTGGGAATGATTGAAAGCCCAAGAAAGAACAGAGTCAGACGTGTCAAGAGGGGATGGAGAGGAGCAAAAAATAAATATTTAAAAATGAGAGGCAGAAGCGAGAAGATTAGTGACATCTAGGGAAACAGGTTATATGGCGTGGGTGCAGAGAAAAGCAGATTGGAATGGAAGCAGAAGCAAGGTCAAGACAAAATATACGGATATTCTTTGATGTCTTCTCTGTAGCTTGTCATTAGTCTGAAATGTGTCCATTGAATGGCACATCTCTATTCAACCACCAATTCTGAACTTTTAGGGATAGCATAATGTGTGTTCAATTAGCTAAATTGCTTAACAACAGTGACCAGCTAGGGGTAGCATATCCAAGCCTTAAAGTTAACAAAGTAAAGTGAGAGCCAGTAGTTAATATAAGATGTCCCCCTTATTTTACTGCTTTGAAACATTCAGTGTTATCAAGATAGGTCATCATGTTAATCATACCGAATTCATCATTTCTATGTGCATGTCACCCTTGTGTCACACTTAAATTCAGAGGGCAGCCTCAGAATTCTGAGGCTCCCAGAATTCAGAAGCAAACTTGAAAGGATCCATTAATTAAGTGCCAAGGACAAGTATGCTCGTCCTTTTTGCAAAGACTTGCATAATAGCTTGGAAATTAAGGGACAAACTGGCAAATGTCAAACCTTTTAATGAATATTGACTTTAGTTGAGAGTTTTTGCTCGCAAGAGGATATATAACTTAGTTGATCCTCATCATATGCTGCTGTCGGATCGTATTTACATAAACCAAAGCTGGAGGTATTGTGATACAAAGAATTCCGAAGCAAGTTTTGGATGGTCACTTGCAAAAGTTCATTGAATAGCTACATTGAACGCTTTTGGAGAGTGTGTTATATTGATTTTTAATCCATGTCAAATAGAACAGAAGATATTGTGATACCACCTTTGCTGAAGGACAAGCACACAGAATAGAACCTCCCTCCCTATTACCATCACTCCCTGACAAAACAAAAACACTATTTTAGATCGTCTTTTCCTTTATGTGTACCCAGCATTCTAAAGGGGCTATCATTTCCAGCAATAGATGCAGCACCTCAAGACTCCTACACATCTTTTGCTGAGTGCACACTCAACCCTACTTCTCTTCTCCCCATCCCATCCTCCCCTTCCCTGCTCTACTCCCTCTATCATTGACCTCTGCTACACCTGTTCCCTACCTGTAACCTTTTGGGTGTGTCCTCTGTGACAAACGATTTGCTACTTCTCAGGTTGGGTTTGTGCTTTGTAAATCCCATGCATACATAGAGCAGAACCAGCATAGGCTAAAGAGCTACACTATTTCACATGGGAGTATAGCAGATAATACCATTTCACATGCTCTTCACTGGGGGGGGGTCTTACCCAACAAAGAATGAATCTGAGTCATACAGCTAACTAGTACAATTAGCAGCAAAGTCTCCGCCCTCCCATCAATCTATTCCAAATCCAAATGCCCTCTGATCTTAAGTCCTCTTTCAAAACAATTCCCAAAGAACAACCCCTTTTCAACATTCAAAGCACGACAAAACAATATCCAATTGTTGAGCGTCTCCAGTGGTCCCTTTCCACACAATCCACATGCCCACTCTATTTCCAGCAGAACTCTAATCCGGCACCATCTGTCCAGGGTTCCTATTAAATTAAAGCGGAATTTCTTAGTATTTGAAATCCGGAAATCTTACAATATAGTCTAGTAACGTCAGGTATGGTCTATGCTGTTTAGCCAACTCTCTGTGCATCTTATAGCGGCCAATGCAATCTTAGTGCTTGCTCCATTGGCCCAATTTCACTTTCCAATATACCTTGCAAAGATTGGTAACAAGGCACTCTTTTCCCAAGTCTGCATCATTTAGTTTAACTATTTTATGTCACTTGCACGACACTTGCAAGTAGCAGGACAGTCACTCATAAGTTCTTGTCCGGAACATGTTCCATCCTTATTTACAAACGTGTTGCAGTTGTTATATTTATCTTCATACTCACAGTAGTTTGCTGAAATGAAAGAAGTATACAATAATTCAATGGAGAAAATGAACACTACCTAGCGGGTTAGAAGTGTGTCTTAAGAAAAGAGTACATCAGCATCAGCTTTCCTGTGATGAGGGTTGGGCTCTTCAGCCACTAAATGAAAACATTAATTTTGGTGCTTCAGAAGGGCCAGCAAAAAGGCAAACAAATCATCTACATGAAATGTAACATGTCAATTTAATTCATGCATTTCTTTTCTTTTTTATTGTGCATGGTAAATAACCTTTACAATATTTCCACATCAAATTATATGAACAGAAATAGAAGAACAAGCGCAATTAAACTAAATTAACAAAGTTCGGAATTAACTGAAATGAATATAAATCGCATGAAAAAACATTAAAAAAAATGTAAATGACTAAAAACATATATAATCAGATATTCAAAAATTCAAATTTCAAACAATCATAACATTTTTGTTTAAAACTTCAGGAATTGTTAATTCATACTATAATACAACCTTCAAATATATTTAAAGATTTAAAAAAGGAAGCTACAGCCAGAGTTTCAGAGGTATTACATGCACTTAAACAGTGATACCATATTTGTTGCTCATTGGCCCATTGATGGTTAGGATACATTTTTGCCAGGTAGCGTTCCCATTTTGTGTTCAATTTCTTACAAAACGAGTGGAAGTGTCTTGTTGACTCAATTTATCCATCTTTGTGGCAGAATCGACATGTCAGGTCCTTGGGGTCAATTAGGCCGCGTTGTGCAAGAATTTCTTTTGTGTACAGTAGGTTCCAACGCACTTGCATGAAAATTCACCTAAGATGTTTGTCGGGGAATTTAGCAAGGTATGGAGCAATCTCACCTCGTTTTGTATTCATGACTTATGTGTGACATGGACGGGCAACTACGCAGTTTCTCTAAGTTTTCAATCCACTCAAAATCAAGTAATGTATTTTTTACTTTATTTGGATTTGAGACTAGGGTCTGAATATTCTAATTGATTTGAACAATAATTCTTGCACAATGCGTCCCAATTGACGTTACAACATAAGGTTTTTTCCTGTCACCGGTTACACGCATGGATTCCTGCAAATTCACATAAAATGAGTTGCCGGATAACAAGAGTATTTTCCTAAATAAAGAGAACAAGTTCCACTCCACCCTAACAGAAATGGAGGATAGGCCTATTTCGAATGTTATAGCCGCAAGCGGCACGCAATTTGGATCTCCTAATACTGACCTCCGCAACTTCACTTCCCAAACTTCTAGGTATTTCAGAGTTCAATTATAGATCAATTCCTGGCCATAGATTCGTTTTGGGACTCCCTTGCCTAAATAAAATTGTAAGACAGAATTGAATAGGAGCCATATTTTGTATCTATCGCCAAAGATTGAGAGATCAACACTGTCACCCTCTGATATAGCGCATTCTTCACGTTTGCAATACCGGCGCTTAGAGATATCAAATATCCCAGGTATGTCATATGAGAGGATGGGATAATACTTGTACCATCACATAGCCACGTTTGTAGTCACTTCGTCATACAACGAAAATTCATGTTTTTTTTTGTTAATCTTAAGCCTGTTACCAGCAGCAAATGTGGGAAATGATTTAATTATCAAAGAGAAGAAAATCATCCACCTAAGCGAGCCAGGACAGATGTTGAATACCCAGCTTAGGGGCTATTAATGTGGCAGAGGTTAGATAGTCACTGGCATCAGACACATATAGGTTAAATAAATATGCTGCTAGTGTACACCCCAAGCAAAGTCCTAACTCAGTTGGAATGTTTCGGGGCATAACCCCATCTTTGTTTAGCCTTATCTTTACAGAGGAATTAGTGTGAAGGCCAATAATAAGTTCCAGAAGACTGTTTGGAATCCCCCAACTCTTAAGCTTACCCCACAACCTTGTAAGATCTACATGGTCAAAGGCGGCGGATAGATCGATCAATACTACATAGGTACATGAGACTGGCTATCCCAAGTTGACTGTTGAATGTGTCTTAGAATTATGCCATTGAGTGATGTGGAGTACCCTTTTCGAAAACCGGTCTGGTATTTGGATATTCTTGTGGATGAAGCGACCCAACTCTCCAGGTGTTGTAGAAGCATTGCAGAAAAGATCTTACTCTCATTGTCGAGTAGCGAGATCGGTCTAGAGTTGGATGGTTCGGTCCTGTTTTTTGAAGATTGGTACAATGTACGCTGTTTGCCAGGAAATCAGAAAAGTCTTGGAAGCTTTTACACTTTGGAATAGGATAGTCAAGACATTGGTCCAATGCTTTCGTTCAGATTTGACAATGGCATTTGAGAGCCCGTTAGGTCCTGCCGATTTAGAGAGTTTACTTTTTTGTATCAGATTGTAAACATTTTCCCTACTAATTTCAAGGGCTGCAAAATTGAAAACGATACTGCAATGTTTAGATGGCTCAGCAAATGGTTTAACAAAACCTACTGCATATATTTTCGAAAAATACTCTGCCCATGTTGCTTCAGAGACAGCATTAATCTGTGCCGTACATGTTGAAAATTCAGGGCCATTTATTAGAGTCCAAAATAGTCCACAATCTTGTTTAGACAACGATTCAAGAGCCAATTCATCATCTCGCTGAAGTAGCCCTGCATGCCATTGTTTACAAAGTTGTCTGTATTTTTGATTTACTAGTTTAACCAGGATGATTTTTGAATCATTCGAGATAGGTTGACATGCATTTATGTGGGTATAATCACATTGTTCATGCAAAGTATGAGCATACGCATGTCCTGTTGTTTTCTATCCTTAAAATGTGTGTGGATGAGCACACATCTCTCATGTGGGTAGAATGTTGGACATTCCATTCACCACGGGTGATGTGCGCAAAGCACACCTAAATGGGGTGATTGAACTGTACGACAATAAGTAGTGGAACTTTGTTCCCTGCTGGCCTGTCCCCACTCCTCAAAAACCCCAATGACACGTCCCCTCCCATGCACAATACAAACCCCAAAACACAGGCCCTTCTGTTTAAAGGAACGTTCAGTGCAGTGCAATGAAAGTGCAAGTTTCAACTTCTTCCTTCACTTTTATTTTAAAACGAAACCATTCCGGAACGGTTTCTTTTTAAAATAAAAGTATAGAAACAGTTCAAAGTAATTTTAAAAAGTAGAGGAGCACCGCTCCCAACCACTCCCGCCCACTTTGACCACTGCCTAAATGTCTTGTGAGGGCCTGACGCTTAAATATTCAATGGGGGCTTGCGTCAAGCCTCCTGTGCTTCCATCCCAGCGCTTCTCTTGAATGTAATGTCCCTTGAGACTCAGGGGGACAGATTGGACGATCCTTATCATCACCACTCCATGTGTCCGCTGTGAAGTGCACTTTTATGGGAGGAACTACTTTAAGGGCCTAATTCATGGAACTTTTAGCAGGGTGCAAAGTGAATTTGCACCCCCAACAAACACCCCGATTCAGAGAGTGGTGCAAAGTGTATTTTTGCCGGACAAAGTCACTTTGCACTGCAAAAGTAATGTTTGCACCGCCCATTTAGCGCGGTACAAAAAATAATTTTGCAGTGAACCAGAGTGTTTGTTGGCAGTGCAAAGTCAATGCGCTGCAAAAATACACTTTGCACTGCTCTGTTAATCTGGGTGTTTGTTGGTAGCTCAAAGTCACTGCGTTGCAAAAATACACTTTGCACTGTTTGTTAATCTGGGTGTTTGTTGGCAGTTCAAAGTCACTGCGCTGCAAAAATACACTTTGCACTGCTCTGTTAATCTGGGTGTTTGTTGCACCGGGCAAAGTTCTATGAATTAACCCCTAATTATGTTTAGGATTAACACATGGCCAGAGAAGCAGTAAACCAGTGTAGCATTTCAGAACAGCTAATCAGATCTATATCTGCTATATAGAGCAGCTCGTGCTATATTTGAGTATGTGAAGAAAGTACTCCTGTATGCGGGATATGCATCTTTTCCATTACAATGACTTTCTGACATGACCGTTTTCAATACTCACTGCATAGTTTATTGTCGCATGCGTGGGGGCAGTTACCGCATGCCGGTCCATTCCTGTAAGGTGTGCCAATCAAGTTCCTAGTATTACCGCTGCATATGAAAAAATGATAGAATTGTGCAAACAAGCAACACACATTTCATCTATTTTAAATTAAGCAGCGATATTGCATTGAAATTGTTTCCTAATCTGTAAAACACAATAGGTAACACACATTAATCAGCATTAAAGCACGCAAAATGAGAAGAAACGGCTTGAACGATGCAGTGTTTTTGCGATAATCTCCCTCATTATACTCAGGGATCTATGCCAAATACTGATCGGGTGCACAGAAGGAGCAATTGCTGTAGATATTCAATAGAGCACTATCCTATATTCAGAAGTTATAGATTTTGAATCCTGGGGGCGTGGCCTGGAGCCGATGGCGTACAGAGGCTGAATAGCCAGGCTCCGGCCGTGACACCGTTTCTTGATCCTTTTTGCCGGTACAAGAAGTGCCCACGACCGCGAAAAGCTGACGCAGAGGTGGGAAAAGCCGACCCCGACACAACCTGCTAGACCAACTGGGAAAATCGGACACGCTGGTCGGCGAAATTGTCCTCGAATCATCCTCCCTCCGCCGCTTCATACGCATCCAAGATGGCGCCCCACGCCACTTAGTGGGAACTCCGAGAAGGGAGCCGCCATCAAACGGCATCCGGGGACTAAGGTGGCCAGATCGAGCAGAGACAACACGACGGAGCACGATCGCATGCAGAACATCGAAAGGGAGAGCCCTCACCCTACTTCTCACCGCTGGGCGAGGCCCGCCACAGCGGCACCTGCACACCCGAGGTACACTACGCAGGCTCAGCCGTAGCCATGGACAGCCCGCTGAGGGCGCACACTACCAACGGAGGTTCCTCCCCAGCGTCGCCCCGAGGCACAGGACAGCCAGAACCAGCTGCAGAGCGTGACTACGGCGCCCCCAGATAGCCCTACCCCGGCGAGTCGGACGCTCAGAGGTAAGGGCACAGACGGCGACTTCACAGATATAGTGGTGGCACCTCTACTCCCCTGCAGATTCGGATTCATTGACTCTTTACACCTTACTCTACGGGGAGATGGCTGATATCCCCACCGGTAACTCATCTAGAGTGTCCCAGGGGCAGCATCACAGAGACTCCAAAATGGCCACCAGGAACAAAGCGAAAGCAGCCACCATGGACTCATTTGTATCCGCCAAGCCAAAAACCCCCATACAGGCTTGCTCTTGTGCCCCAGAGATTACCCACACGAAAGAGGGGGAATCCACGGATAACCACTCCCAAATATTGTAGGCTATTGCTTCATTGAGGACACACATAGACTCTAAAATCGACAAATTTAAAATGGACATTCATCTCATGTGTCAGGACACCCGCAAATTAACCGAGAGGGTGACAAACACCGAGACTTCAATAGAAGAAACGGCTGGGGCCACAACAGTCTTGAAGTCCAAGGTTGCACACCTGGAGAAGAAAGTGACTATCCTAGAGGAGAGGTCCGAGGAGGCCGAAGGTCGGGCTAGACGGGGCAACATTAGGATACTAGGAGTACCAGAAGGACACGAAGGCCCAAACACTAGAGCCTATATAGAATCCTTACTGCAACAAGAGATTGGGGCCAGGAAACTGTTGCAAGGATTCACGGTTGAAAGGGCCCACAGGTCACTCCAGAAGCGGCCCCCATCTGGATCATTTCCACGACCAATAATTGCTAAAATTCTAAACTTTCAGGCTAGGGAAATTATCCTACGGCACTCCAGAGAAGAAGGCCCCATCGAATGTGGCGACTCTAAAATAACCATTTATCCCGATTACACTCAGAAAGTGCAGAGGGAGAGGAACTCTTTTGCCCCAGTAAAAGCAAGACTTCGACAACTAAACCTGAAATACAGGCTGCTCTACCCATCACGCTTGAAAGTCATCTTCAACGGGCGTGCCATATTCCTAGAAAACCCAACGGCCGCCAACATGTGGCTGGAAGACAACAACCTCGCAGATGGCAAAGATGCTCCCCAGATGGAAGCTTGAGTTTCTTAGACCGTCGGCACACGACACACGCTGCCATAAATGGCCACAACAAGCACAATCAACCGGACCTCAGAAGGTAATCCAACTAACAGTTAGCTACATAGAAACGGCCCTCGTTTGGCCTCTCCGCCAGACACTAGCCCTATCCCCCGCAGACAATCCGGGTCGGGACAGCCACCTGCCCGACCCAGCTCGTGCCCGATACCCGGATGGGTCAGGACGGCTCGAGAGCGCCCGAGCACCACAACGAAGATGTAGTCACTGGGCGCACCAGTTTGAGTTTTGTTAATAGTTTTGTTAGTTATACAGTCTTCACACCACTACCGCTGAAGAAGCACAGGATGGGTGCATGCTACAACTTGGGGGGCGAAGAACTTGATTACTCCCGTCTACGGTCTCATAACCTCAGATGGGCATTACTACAGGCTCCAGAAGAGGAGCTGCAAGCCGGCCTCAAAACATCGACCCAATGGCGTCACAACTCAAGGTCATGACGTGGAATGTGAGGGGGATGAGCTCATACTTGAGACGAAATCGAATAAAATCGTATCTCCACAGGAAAAAGGTCTCGATTGCAATGTTACAAGAGACACATCTTACAGAAGATGCCATGTCCAAATTAATAGATCGATGGGCTGGGACCGGGAGAGGATCCCCCTACTTCAAATACTCAAGGGGGGTGTTCACATGGGTGAACCCAAATGTGCCCTTCCAATTGCAAGGATTCGAGTCCGATAAAGAGGGAAGGTATGTGATAATGTGGGGCACTATCGAACAGACTCCAATTTGCCTAGTCAACTCGTACTTCCCGCAACACGGAATACCATCACACCTCAGAGCAATAAGCTCAAGGATAACATGGCACCGAAATAGGACCTTTATATGGGGGGGGACTTCAACTGCGTCATTGATGGCTCTATGGACAGATCTGCACCACCCCCCCATCCAAGCAACCCCGCAACATGTACCCTGACGGAAACACTGCAACAACTTGATTTGGTGGATATTTGGAGGGAACAACATCCTGTTGAAAAGATCTATTCCTATTATTCAGCCCTGCATAAGATCCACACGAGGATCGTCTATCTGTTCATCGACAGAGAACAAGTACCATTGGCAGAAGCCACGGCATACTTAGGAAGATCAATCTCAGCCCACTCCCACTGATCATGCAATGGCGATTAACGGGGCCTAGACCACCAATCCCCATGTGGAGGATGCCCACAGCGGCCCTCGCCGACCCGGAGTTCAGGGAGGACCTTGCTGAAAAACTAGAAGAATACATCGACATTATTAAAGGCTCAGTATCTACCTGGAGCACATTGTGGGAAGCCATGAAGGTGGTGGCTAGAGGAGAAATAATATCAAAAGCTGGAGGCACTCGTAAGCAATTGAGGTCTGAACACGAAGCACAAGAAAAAGAGATCTCCCACCTAGAATTCACCTCAAACATTACTCCAGAGGTTGAAACGAAGTTGAAGGAATCCAGCGAGAAATGCCAGTCTTCCTGGGACCGATTGGATACGTTTGACTTCGCAACATACACTACCAGGACTGGACGAAAACGGGACACGCCACAAGACACAACTAGGAATCAATGAATCGTTTGCCAAATTCTACTCCAGATTGTACTCCCACGAAACACAAGTAGACAGAGACGAAATCAAAGAAACACTAGATGAGATAGGCCTCCCCAAAATGTCCAGCGAACAGAGAGAGGCACTGGAAATGGAAATCACAGCAGAAGACGTGACAGATGCAATCAGATTGCTGGCCACCTGTAAGGCTCCCGGAAGTGACGGCCTCCCGCCCGAATTTTACAAAACATACGAACCCATCCTCACCCCAATCCTCCACGAGGTCTACCTAGAGGCCTACGAAAATGGGGTCTTACCTAAAACTATGAAAGAGACAATAATTATTCCCATGCTCAAACCAAACAAACTACCCACCGACTGTGACTCTTATCGCCCTCTGGCCATGTTAAATTATGACAGTAAGATTCTCCCCACTATACTGGCCAGCAGACTCGCACGGGTGGTAGGGTCCCTAATCCACGAAGACCAGAATGGCTTTGTCCCAGGACTCAACACCACGGCTAACCTGAGAAGGCTCCAACACATTATGGCCGAAACCTATGAGAATGAAGAAGACCTAGCAGTACTATCACTCAATGCCATCAAGGCCTTTGATTCTATCTTCTAGGAATGGCTCGTCGAGGTACTGAGGGGGTTCGGGTTTGGCGAGGGCTTTGTCAGATGGATCACAGTACTCTATAATTCGCCTATGGCAAGAGTAAAAACCGGCAGAACAGTGTCTGATTCCTGGAAAATACAAAGGGGCACCAGACAAGGGTGCCCACTGTCGCCCATGTTATACATACTGGGCCTGGAGCCGATTGCCATATATTTTAGGAATCAGTTCTTTGACGCTGGCATCAAAGTGGGCAACGAACATAACATAATATCCCTATACGCAGATGATGTCCTTTTATACTTGAAAGATCCCCAGGTCAACGCACCAATCACATTGGATGTGCTAGATAACTATGCGAAATACTCTGGGATCAAATTCAGTAGACTGAAATCCTCTGCCTTTCCCTTGGCTAGCCTGAGAGGCTTAGAAGAAACCGACCTCCCGAACATTGGGATAAAATGGCAACTCGACACGTTCCGGTACCTAGGAATTAATGTGAGCCACACCCCGATGCTCACACAGGAGCACAACACGGAAGTAGCAATAAGCAGCCTTCGCAGATCCATGATATTTTGGTCTAGACTCCTACTCGCAATGGTGGGCAGAGCAGCAATCGTTAAGATGATAGTCCTCCCCCGATTTCTTTATTTCTTCCTCAACATATGCCACTAAGTCAGACCGCCCTTCTTTAAGAAATTAGAGGCACTTATCAAGGACTTCCTATGGGGACCTACCAGGCATAAATTGACTTTGGCCACTCTATCCCTCCCATACAAGGAAGGGGGAATACAACTCCCAGACCTCCAGTTGTATTGTCTTGCGGCACAGCTTAGCCACGTGACAAAGTGGCTCTCGGACAAACCATCTGCTGAGCTGGGGCTATTGAGACAATCTTCCTCCAGAATATTCCCTAGGGAAACTCTTTGGAACCCCCTACGACAATCCCCAGATGCCCCCCTGATCATCGAACTTGGCAGACAAATTTGGACCAGAACCTGCTACGTCAGGCAGGTGAAACACCCTTACTCTCCAGACAACCCCATCCTGGTTGACGTGTGCAGAACAGAATCGGATCTCTCCACAGCTAGGAGGTGAGAGGACTCCGGAATTTACACATGGGGTGATATGTTTGAGGAGGGCGAATTCAGGGAGTTTGAATCGCTGCAGGCTAATGAAGGGCTATCAAGCGGCCAGTTCCTCAGGTATCATTGGCTCAAACAAACCACCAAGAATATCTGGTGCACCTGGCCTGAGGAACCCATCCCAGACCCACTGTTACAAGAGATGCATGACCTCACGGATGGCTGGAAACCGGTCCCTCGACTCTACAAGAGGCTCATCGACAAACCCAACCCCAAAAGCGAGACACTGAAGGCGAAATGGGAGACCGATCTTGAAACTACGCTTACGGACAAGGTATGGGAAAGAACGCTACTATACCCTAAGAAGGTGTCAAGAAACTCCAGATTCGGTCAGATACAACTAAACGTCCTGTATCGGACGTATATGACCCCACACAGGGTGGCCTCCTTCAACAAACAGGCCTCCCCGGCTTGCCCATGGTGTGGGAACGACAAAGCTGATCTGATCCACATGTTCTGGACTTGCACCAAGACAATGGCGCTGTGTTCCAAATTTAAACAAACCTGCACTGACGCCGGGATAAGCAGATATGAATGGACACCCGGAGAATGTTTATTAGGGGTCTACCCCAGACCAAGCAAATACAAACATGTTGTTAAGTTGATGGACATTTCATGTATCCTTGCGAAAAGATCTATAGCCATGGCATGGAAGACACCAGGGGGCCCTAGACATGAACGCTGGCTGAAAGAATTAGAGAGATGGACTGCAGCCGAAACCAGAGCCTGGCAGGATGGAATCACCTCTAACGGAGACATTGCGAGTGGCACTCTGGACTCTTGGAAGGCCCTCCTGAGAGATATACCCTTCAGTGCAGACCACAAACCCCCCTGAGAAACCCCACCACTTTACCATAACTGATCCCTCTCACTCCCCTGGATATGGTGATCCTCCTGACCGAGATCCCTCCCACGTCGGAACCCCCAGTTGCACCCATGCCCACCTAAGTAAGAGGAACTGTTTCCCATGAAGACTGTTGTTGTTTATGTTTATTGTTTTAGTTAATTTTCTTGTATTTGTATGCATCCAATACAAATGCCAATAAAATACGTTTAAAAAAAAAAATGATTTTGAATCCTAATTGAGGGTCATTTTGCAAGTCTGCACAGTGTAAAACAGGTGAAAAACCTGGCCTGAAATGTTTATGTTGGGTTTTGCAACTGTGTTTACACTCTGGAATGCCTTGCAGCTCATGTTGCTCCGAGGGATAACATAAATGAAAAGTCTATAAGCCTTACGTAACTCTTTTATGCCTTTCATTCACATCACGTTCCATTTTCATTCATTTGAATGCTGGAGATGACATCCAGTTCGTAAATTACGATTCCACCGCCTCCTTCCTCTCCACCTTAAAACATATTCCAGGATTTGGGCAGGAATACATTTTCAACTGGAGCAAATGCTGGGGATTCCTCTGGAGTCTACAAGCCTTAGGCACCAGCAAAAAACGGGCAGACTCCATAGAAATTAATTGTGAATGCTGCCTGCCACACGTACATGGCAGGCAGCGTTTACTCAATTTGCATGGCATTGTGCAAAAGGACGGCGTACAAACATGTACGCTGCCTTTTTACATGCCCCTTTTGCACTTCACTGTGCAAATGAGGACAATTATATGGAGCAAACCTGTCTATGCTAAAGTGCAAATGAACAGATCCCTTCCGTGTAATTACAGAGACTCACACACGAGCCCCTTTCACTTTTTTTTGCAGATGCAGTAGAGGCACAAAACAAATTATGCCGTGTTCCTACAAAAGTGGATTGACCTCAGTTAAGCTGTGGTTATTCCCTGGGAATTCCACTGTTTTTAGCCACTGATAACAAGCAGGCAGACTTCTTAGGATTTCATTGTAAATACATGGCTCCAGCACACATATATTGGCCAAGACATTTGTTGTAAATTGCAATGCACAATCAAATCAGCGTGCATTTAGCATTCCAAACACTAGATGTTTGGGAAGACCATTGTTGTAGTCTGTGAGGACCGTGGGAGCCCTAAAACACGCGCCTAGCTGCGCGCATTCCATTTTAGAAAACATACAGGGCCTAATTTACAAAACAGTTTTACAATTGCACCCTCCCATTCAAAAATGCTTTGTAAATCAGCTCCATTTAGCTTGCACTTGATAGTGCAAATGGCAGAAATTGCAGAGAGAGGAACAAGGTGCATAGTGCATACATATGCGGGCACCTCCATTTAGTGAACGATTTTAGCAAAATAACCCCCATTGTGTTGTTCCTATTAATGTACAAAAAAATGTAATTTACCGGTCAGTTTACATAAAACAGCCTTATTCCCAAAAGAAGTTTTGCCTGATGACAGAGTGAATTGTAGTGCCAGCAGATCATGCTTGGACAGTGAAACTTGACAACTTTGGACAATATGGTGCAGATTGCTTCCTAGGACCTCATTACTAGTTTGATGGCGCTACAGGAAGGTTCTGCATGATTTAGAGCCATACAGCACCTCTATTTTCCCCATGTTGGAGTGCATATTGCTGCATTGGGCAAATAGGGTAATACCACATGCTGTAATGTCACATAGGTAATACTGCCTGCGGTTACAATTTATGTGGAGGAAATGTCCTTCACACAAAAGAAAGCAGAAATGAAAGTAAACAATGAATCACGAATTTTGGTGGAGCTGTAAAACATCCATTATTTAAAAATGACATTGCAAATGGCACAGTGATGAGATCACTGGTGATACCACTTATGACATCATCTAAATGGTCACACTTAGAGAATACCACCACAAGAGGCTACCATGCAACATATGTATGCATAATATCTATCTCCACAGTGAATAAATGGCTTGGCCTTGGGAGCACTGTTTACTGGGGCGATAGCTTTATATTCAGTACATTAATCCTTTTTATATTTACCTCTAGATATTGCTCACGCTCACTGGCCATTGGCTATGCCCATTTCCTGTGCAAGACTTCCTAACCTCACAACACCCAGAGTCTTCAGCCTTTTCATACTGTTCCTGAGATCTGGCCCATTGCTATGCCCCAGGCACAGCATTACATTTTGCAATGACCTTCTTGTAGCATGGCAAAGTACACACACACACACAGTGTGCACAGACAACAGCCTGGCCCTGTGTACGTATATTCCTCCAATTTATTGTGTGCGTAAGTCATAAATGAAGTACCCACAGAGGTTTTTGAAATGGTGCTTGTGGAACAGCTTGCAGACATGGGACAGTCCCATCAAAAAGCCTTTTCGTAAATCAGGCCTTAAGGGTGTAGCAACCTTTCTGTGGGCAGCACGGTCTATTATTGTGTGGTTCCATATGTCTCCTAATTGGATGCTGAGATTCATAGATACTGAATAAATGTTCCCCTTTTTTAATCTACAAATAATGATTCAAACATTCACTGGATGTGATCATTAAAACAAATGGTGAAAAGAGCCAGTTAATTAAGCTAGAACAATTCCAATTTGAACATTTACACAATCACATAATTGTGTTCCTATTTAATACAGTAGCTGCTTTTTTATTTATTTTATTTCAAACACAGCGTCTGTCCAATCATGAGATGTGGTTGTCTCTGGTCGCAGAGCTGTCAGCAACTCCTGCGGTGACTCAAGCAAAGACGCTCCTGACAATGTGACTCTCAGAACCAGGCAAAGATATGGAGCGAGAAATAGAGAGAAAGAGAGTGCAGTGATAGAGGAAAAGGGAGCGAGGTATCACCAGGAGCAGCTCATGCTAATACGAACCATGTAAGATAATTGAAGACACCATCAGCTTTTGCTTGGGTTTTTTGTCCTATATCTCTGGTCTGAGAAAACAATTATGCATGAAAGGAGCCATGCATAAAAATCCATTTCCTGGCTGTATGGTACAAACAAATGATTACTGCAGGGTGAGGTGAAGAAAGTTATTTTGAGAAATGAAGAAAGGATGAGGATCATGATTCAGGACATGCGACCATGGGTGATATGGGGAAATAGAGGACCAGGAATCCAAACCAATACCCAATGGTAAAAACATTGCATAGCTGCTTATAATTCAATGTAAATTTGCTTACATCATAAACTCGAGAAATATAGTCATTTCAGTGGGCAAATGCAATCCTTATAATCAGTAACATTTGAAATCGACACTGTGAACTTGCTCATTGGCTTTCTGGTTCTAGCCTTGTTGTCGCGTTACAGCTCACAGGACGCAGACATGACTAACTTACACCCAGCGAGATATTTGTGATAATTTAAGAAATACTGTTAAAATACTGTTGCACAATGTGGCAAATACAGAAAAATCACATGTTTTACTCACGCCGGGCAGTAGTGGCAGACGTAGTAATAGAGGAACGGGCTGCGTGGACATTTGGCGACAGCACATCCAACCTGGAAAGACTTGTACCAAACCACCTGTAAAGAGAAAGCGTAAGCAAGACATCAAGCCGCATTTAAGGATATACTCCTTTGAAACTATTGCAGGTCTCAAATTGAGACACCCTGAGCCTAATTTACAAAAAACGTTTTGATGCACGGGACCTGTCCGGGCACTTTTTGACAACACATGAAGCATATGATTCACAAAGAGGATTGAGTCTGCACATCTTGCATGCACTCTCTGATCCTCTTTACCCATACCTTGAGCACTTGTGTACATCCTGAACAGACACAGAGCATTTTCATGCATAGAAACTCTGAGCCATATTCATAAAGAGAGTGGACTTTTCCATGTGAGAAAAAAGTCACACATCCCCTTACCCCTTTTTGCAACAAGTACAGGGTGAAGCCCAATTCATACAGGGATCATTTCTGACTTTTCTCTGCAGCGATACAGATACTGAAGTCCTGCATGTATGTCTTTCTCACAAGCAGGATGACAGATTCTTTAAAGGTCTGTTGAACTGAAATGTTTGCCAAGGATCCTTCGGGAGTTGAGAGCATAGAAGACCATAGTGTCCTGCGTGCACAACCCCCACATTAGATTCAAAAGGGCCTCACTTGTGTAAGTTACAGACAGAAGTGCTGGTCACTATTGTAAACAAGGTGCCCAGCAGGTTTCTGAAGATCAGGCATATGAACAATGCATCCTCTGTATTCTTCCAGATGCCAAATGTTCTTTGAATCAGCACCCCCTAACACCCAAGGATTGTTATTTAGAGAATGGTGACTACCGGCCTAGGAAGTTTGACGAGCGGAAGATATCGTTCACTACTTATCATCATTTGTCATGTTTTCCACTTGATGTCATGTGTTCCAAATGAAGTTAATTTCCTATTAGAAGGACAGACCTGACAATGCATTGCCAGCATAAACGAGGCAGTGCACACTGTCTTCACTCATCAAACCACCGGATCCAGAATACACGCCGCTCTGCGTAATATACAGTGCACGACAAAATGGCCACGTAGAGACAAAATGACATTTTAAAAAAGAATTCCTAGACTGAATGTTAGCTATGAGACGACCCTGGCAAAATATTTATTCATTTATTTAGTGGAGGAGCAATGCTCTCTTTATTACAAAAGAACGTAAATTGATAAGAAAGTGGTCAGCTTCTTACAATGGGGTGAGTCTGAGGAACATTCTGAACAGGTTGTGAAGGGGAGTAACTGGGGACAATATATAAGTAGACATACAAAGATTAAGGACATTGAACATTGGACATTTGTGGGATGTATTTACCCCTGCATCCGAGCCCTACCTCAAAACTGTGCAGTACTGACATGGAAAACATCATGATGGCCAGAGTTTCCCAGAAAATGTACAGGGAAATGCAGGAAGAATAGGCTGCCACTCATTTTTACCGATGTTATGGGCACAGAAGGACACTGCCTAAAACCACCATTGGACTACCCACACAGTAGTTTGAAACCATCGGGAGTGGCAATGCTGATTGCCAAAAGCAAACCCATAACTGTTGGGAATTCATTTTCTTAAATCCCAAAAAGGGGTGCAGTACCAGTACTCACCACTATCCAAAAGCCGGCGTTTTAAAACAACACCAGATTTTACTTTTTTGTGTAAAACTGAATAAGTGAACCCAAGGCAAGCCAAAGAAAGACTTACTGAGAGGTGGATACAATGTAAAGTTATATTCTGAAGTGACTTGAAGGTTTATAACAAGACTGGCTTAGCTGTGGATTTCAGCAGTTTAAGTAAATTTGGACTGAAAGACACTACAAATCTAAATGGTTAAAAGAAATGAGTGACCTACTTTGAGTGTCACATAGGTTGCAATTGTTTAAATGTCATAGTTTTGAACTTAGAATCAGCATTCTAGCTGCATATGTAAAAAAATTGTCTTGACTTAAACTGGGAAACAAAAAGTGACATTTTATCTGAAACTTGGCTTAAGGAACTGAATTCTGCCTGGCAACTACCCCCATCAGGAGTGAAACTTGAGTCACAGCTGTGTGCCCAGGCCTAGCTGCCTTTTTGCTGCTCACACCAAAAGGGATATGACACTTCCCTGATTGAATTACCTGGGCTCTGCAGGAAATTGAACAAAGCCCTGTCCTGACTCAGGCAAATGTTTTATTGGCGGGAGTCGTAAATGGAGCTTCCTCTTGGCAGAAGCTGGGAGGGGCAGGGTCTCTGAGCTTGGCAGAAACTGGAAAGACTGGTTTCTGTACCATGTGACATGAAAAGACACACCTCTATAGCCAGAATATGGTTTTAGAAAAAGATGAATAACTCATAGAGCGGACATGTGAAAATTGTATAAATGACACCATAATTCTTGTGATTTTTCTGCCCACATTTTAAGAGGTTTTTAGAACCGGTGGCATGTTCAGGGGGGTTTTAGCGGAAAAGAGGATATTACTCAAAATGTGTGCATGTGAAAAATCTGACACTTCATCAACTAATGTCCATACTCCTTGCGCACATGTGTGTAAATTTGGGGTAATGTACGGTATTGCAAACCAGTTAAAAAGTGCAAAATATTGCCATTTCTGAATGCAAGCCCCCAGGAAGAGCAAAGTTTGGACAGGGTATATCTCCTGTGATATGTGATGTGTGCATGTAATTTTAAACCAATGTTTACCTGTGCAAATATGTCTTTTGTTATCAAATATAGATTGTGTGCAAGTTGACAGGAGGAGTGGACTTTCTGAAGGCTATAAAATGACATCACTCTGACACAACTTAGCTCCCCCAATCAAGTGAGAAATGGAAGTTTGACCAATTAGAAGCTGAGAGAGAGGTAGGGTCAGTGATGCTAGAACACACCAACATTCTAAACACATAAAAGCAGACAGTCAGGACAGATAGGGACCTTCATTTCCATCTGCCGCTGGAAGCTCTGCCGGAAAAATCCATATTTACCTCCATCAAACCACCAGAGAGACAAACTAGAGACTTCAAATCCATCAATCTCCAGAATCCAGAAGCAGTGCTGTACCCAGAGAGAGAGCAGAGCTGACCCAGACCCATGTTAGCAGTTCCAGAGACCAGACCGCTGTGCGGAGAGACCGTCCGTGGCGAGTGAGGAAAACCTGACCAGATCCGTGACGAGGCCCATTTAATTCAAGAATATAGTGTGAGTACATAGTAAAACTGTACCAAACCAAAGCTCTTAGTTTAAATTCATCTAATTCAATCTATTTAACCTAAGTAGAACTGCCTGATAACTCCAAATCTGTCACCTGTCATTCTAGCAGCAAAATCTGTCACTTGTCATTTTGAGCTTTTAAAATTTCAAATCTGAAAAACAACCTTTACAAAATCGCTCATATCTCCGCGACCGTTTGTCTTAGAGACTTGCAGTAACTTTCATTTGGAAGCTGAGACCCTAGGCTTTCCTAGGACCCCAAAACGATAGTGATAGTCCTTGTAGTTCTTCTGTAATAGCGCCCGGCGCATTCGCGAATTTTACCGCGATTTGCAAATTTCTCCACGTGTAAAAAAATCTGCTGCTGCTTGCCTTCCATTTGCCAGAAATTCGTTTAACCTGCTAATCATTCCTGAATCATTGCAAGAGTGAGCCTGGACTAATATTAACTAGATACCACTCCCCCTGAACCTCTGAAAGGGAATTAAAAGCATTTCCAGCATATTTCTCATCCATTGCTAGCACATATAAAAGCATTTGGGCCTGTGTTTTCAAAACTCCTATCTGTTTTCTTTAAGCGTGCTTGGGGGGGGATTGAACTGAATTACATTGATTGCATTTCTGAGAACTGTGTGCTTTCCTCCCATTTCCTTGCATTGCATAAAGAGGGGGGGAGTGAATAGCCAGAGAAAAGTGATTACATTGTTTGGTTGAAATCATATTGAGTATATTCTGTACTGCATTCATTGAATATTGCATCCACCTGAGCTTACATAAAGCATTCTGTACCACCTTCTTCTTTTGTTCCTATTCACCTGTGTGCTACCTTAATCATTTCATGTCAACTCCTTATTGATTATAGAGAAGCGTGTTGGTGCCAGATTCTCTGTTGTTAATCTTTATCATATCAGATTAAGTGTGCTATTCAATTATTAATTTATTATAAAGTTTGATATATATATCTATTGTTTAAATTATCAAATAAACCTTTTAACTTGCAAAACAGAACTACTTCTTGGCTCAGTGGGGTCAGGAGGATTCCAAGAGAGGGGTGTTATATAGGGGTAGTCATCCAGAACGCATGAACTGGACATAAAGGTATATCAATAAGGGTTTTCATTCAGTATTCTAGACTAGGCGTTGACTTAGCTGTAGTGTTGAATTGAATCCTCTTACAAATTGGGGGCTCGGGCCGGACGTTTGGGTTAGAATAAAACCTGTGCAGCTTAATACAGCGTGCCAGCTGACCAGATACACATATCCAGTCGGATCACCACGCTGCATCACCACGCTGTGAAGCATTCCTCAAAAGGGACACTCCAAGAAAAGTTCTGTTCTGCAAAAATAAAATACAAACTTCTGTAAGTCAGGACAGAGACCAATCTCTAGAATGACGACCTTAGTAGACATGAAAATAGCCAGAGAGCACTTCTTACATAAGTTATTTGTGAGAGGTGAATGGGCTGAGCAGGGCCAGGAGGCCTGGTTGCAGGCCATCACGCGACAGGCCACTGAAACAGGGTCAGACTTATGGAGAGATCAGGGTCCATTACATGTGGCCCTGAGTGAACTATATATGGCTCCTAAGGCCAAAGATGAACACGACAAGATTGTTAGGATAGCGGCATATTTATATTTATATATGGGAGCCATACAGAATAAATGTGTTGAAGGCCATGATCTGGCAAAAAGGCAACAGATGGCGTTAGAGAAGGCCCAATCTGATCTGGACTCTTCTGAGCAAAGGCTGCACAGAAGCCAGGAGTCAGAAAATGAGACCAGACAGTACATCACTAAAATAAAGGAGGATATGGATGTGCTGCAAAAGGAAAAGTCAGAACAGGATACCAGATTTCGGGCCTTGCAGAAGGAATACCAAGAAGGTTTGGACTCCCTACTGCAAAGCCAGAAAAAGCTGGAGCAACAACTGGACTTCAACAGGGTATGTACTGAGCAGGTAGTCACCCTGCAAGGCCACCTAGATAGGGAAAAGGCAGAAAGCAATAAACTGATTCTGAAAGACCTGGATACCCAGGCAGAGTTTGATGAAGAGCGCCGGAAAGCTGGTGCCCTTCAAAGGCAGAGGGACGACCTGGCAGCACAGATGCAGGCTCTCAGTCAGGAAAGAGACACTTTAGGCCAGGAAGTCTGCCACTTAAAAAAGGAAATTGAAGAAAATCACCTGGCCCTCCAGGGGCTGGGTGACCTCCAAAAAGAAAACCAGAACTTGGTAGAGGACACCAGAAGGGTGGAAGATGCTCTGGCAAGAAAAAGCAGGCCGGTAGGGATGGGACTCAGGAGGTAAACCTCCTGCAGCAAAGACTGGCCCAGTTCTCCAGGACCAACCAGGAAGCACAGAGGGAAAATGAGGCCCTCTGTCAACACAATGATAGGCTCCAACAACAGGTAGCGATGCAGGAGAGACTGATAGAGTCTAGTAAGGCCTTGACTGAGGAACTGAAAGCACAAATGCAGGCTCTTGCATTGCAACAGGGAGCAGGGGCGGATAGAGATGAGGTCCGCTGGGAAAGAGAGACTCCTGACCATAACCTCAGGAGCCCTAACACCAGGGGCCTTCATCTCTCCCAGTCCCTGGACTCTACCACCCCCATGTCCCCTGGCGCACATGAGCACAGGGCCACAGGGATGGCAGATTACTATCCAGCTAAAAGTATGGGGCTCATAGGCCAGTACCACTCAGGAATGGAGGGGTGGGCATCCGGGTATGGGCACCCAAGTACAGTACAGTTCAGTGGGGAACCCCAGGAGAGTAGGCCCATTAAGGGCATCCTGAAAACCTCTGCCCAGTTAGGTCAGTGGGGGGGTACCCAGCAAATCCTGGCAGCAAGGAGGGATCTGAAGACTCCTCTGAGCGGTACAGGAAACAGGAGACCAGGTCCCCACATTCTGCAGCCATTCCCAGGCTCGCAGAATCCGGGAAAACCTGGAAGATCTGACGGGAACCTCTGGGAGCAGAGCCTCTGAGTCAGAGGATGAATGGACAAGGGTTACCCGAACCAAAAAGGCCAATAAGGCAAAAAGGGCCTTGCTTAAGGACCCCTTAAAGCAGATTAAGGCGATCAGGAGCGTCATCACGCCTTACCATAAGAACGCTAAGTATTCTGTTTGGGAGCACTTAGAGTTGTTTGAGCAAATGATGGAGACTTTCCATTTGAAGGACAGCCAAAGCTGTATTCAATATGTAAAGTGGACCTTCTCCCCGGAATACTCCAGTTTCTTTGCGGGGCTGGAGGACCAAAATCATTTAAGATGGTCCACCTATAAGGCGGCCATCTTGAAACATTTTTCCATTCATAGAAATCCTCAAGAGGCTCGCAAGGCAGCCTACAATTTGCAATGTGGGGAGGATCAGGCCCCACAAGAATTTGTGCAAGAACTGAAACGTGCTTTTGCGCAGACCACCAGAAGGGTGCGCACAGACAGTAGAGAATTCATAAATACATTTTTTCATGCCTTGCCCAAATACATAATGACCCAGCTTGTGAGGGATTTTCACGAGAAAAGATCTTTAGACTGGGTCCTTGAACAGGCTACCCGGATCTATGAGGTGCAGAAACCGGTAGATAGCAAAAATAATGCTCAGAAAAACCCCAAAGCCAACAGCACCCCTGCTGCTGCCAAGGTGGCAGAGGTAAAGGTCACCCCCGTTTTAGAGTTGGAGATGGGGGGGCCTAAAAACCTACCTGCACCTAATAATGCTAGGCCCAGAAGGTCCTCGGGCCAGTCACAGACAGGGAGCCAGGGAGGCAGCCCCACAAATGGGGTCCCTCGCTCTCCTGATTATGTAAGTCCCCGTTACAAGGGAAATCGACCCATCCTGGGTTATGTGTGGACTCCTCCAGCCCAAGGGGGGGGATCCAGCCAAGCACCTAACCCAGGGAACTTCCCTCCCAACTTCCCACAGGAGGGCAGAAATTCTCCAAATCCTGGGCAGAACTTTTTCCCCAGGTATCCACCCAATTTCCAACCCCAAAATCATCCATCCTTCTTTCCCCAATTCCCTGAGCCCAGACAACCTAATCCGGGAGAGGGGAGGCCAAGGGTGGAGGGGTACCCAAATCTTCCCAACCCGGGGTATTACCAGAGGAGGGGCAGCTACCCTTCCCGGGATCAGCCCAGGGGAGAAAACAGGGCCCCGTATCAGCCTGAGCGGGTTTCCCAGTTAGAGCGCCAGGTTCAAAACATGGCGCGGGATCTGGGTCACATACTGAGGGCTCAGCAGAACCCTCAGACCGGCATGCCGGCGCAGAACGCACCCAACTCTGGACCTGGTGCCCCAGAACAATGACGGGGGCAGCACCCCGATAACTCACCGGTTCCCAGGGAGGAGGCACAAAGGGAAGGGGGGTGGAAAGCCTTGGAGGAAGCTTCCTTCCTCACTTGTAAACAGCCCCTGGAAACCCAGGAACCGGAAACAAAATCTCTTGCCCCTGAAAGTCTGCCTCCTAAGGAGCAGAGGGGGGGTAGGAGAAACAAAAGACCCAAACAGACTCAGTTTGAGGAGGAGGTACAGGTCTTCCAATTTGAGGGAGAGGGATCCTCAGAGGATCCTGGGAAAAGGATCTTCTCCTTCAGAGAGGGGGGAACTCCTCCCAAAGAAAAATGGGTCCCTAGGGATGCAAATCCAGACTGGGGAGATGTGGAGACTGAGCTACCGCCGCCCACTATCTCATCCCAGAACCAACAGCAAGAAAATCCCCTGGTTCAAACCCATCCTGGTGACTGCCTCCAAAAAGGGGGGGGCGGCCCAGAACCGGAGCCAGGGGAACCCAAAATGGCTCTGATCTCCAGTTGCCAACTTTTTCTTTCAGATTCCCAAGGCTCTCCACAGAATTCTGCCCAAATCTCTTCGCTCGCGATGTCCAGAACCAGAAAATTAGCCCACCAGTTGTCCAAAAATGTACATTATCTGTGCCCCCTTGAGGAGAAGGAGGGAAGATATTATGCCCCGGTACAAGTACAGGGGCAGGGTACAATCTTGGCACTGGTGGACACTGGATCTCAAGCTACCCTTCTGTCCAGAAGGGCCTTTGACGAACTGAATGCAGGAAGGGGAGAGAATTACCAAATTCCTCTCACCTCTCTTCCTGGACAACTGCAGAACTTTGACGGGAAGGAAATTCCCGTTGAGGGGACTGCAGACTTGGACATTAAGATCGGGCGACACAAGTTGAAACACCCAGTCATAGTTGTGACTCCAGAGGGCACCCTTTGTTTACTAGGGAATGACCTCCTGAGAAGGTTGTCACCCCTAATAGATTGCGTAAACAAGGTCCTCTGGACCCAGACTAGCCGACCCATAAAATTAAAACAGAGTGTCAACCATGTTAGTTTAAACGGCACCTGCCACATGGTTGAACAAAAGTCTGACCAAGTAGAATTTCACTTCCAGAATAGCCAAATTCCAGACGTGACAGTAATAGCAGTAGGACAACAGACTGGTGATGGGGGGTCCTCTCTATTTCTGAAAATCAACCTTCCTTCCAGTCTAAAGTGGTACTCCACGCTGGAAGGAAACACTCTGAGATTCTATACTAATCCCCAATCAGAAACTCCCACTCCTATAGTCCAAAAAGATGTGAAATCAGCTCAGAGCCTGGCTGATATTCAGCAAATTGGAGAGCAGTTGTTCATCCCTGTTCAGTTAAATGATGGGAAGGACTCTGTTCTCGCTCGAGTGTGTGTGAACAATGGTAAGAGCTTCATCAGCGAAGCCATGTTCCGCCAACTCCCAAAAGATCCAGCCATTCCCACCTTCAAACTGATAGACAAATGGGAAATGGACCTGGAAGCACCTAATTCCAAACATCTCCTGCCAAGCAGGTGTATGCTCAAAATCTCCATTGGCAACAAGAGCATAGTCCGCAATTGTTGGGTCGTGCGAGACGTCCCTGCCGCCTTTTACTTAGGCAGTGACATTCTCAATCGCTTTGCCATTAGTTTGGACCTAATAAACTTCAAAGCTTGGTTCCGATTAGCGGATAATCCCATGAGCTTTGATGATCCAGAAAAAGCATTTAGGTCAGCTCAATTGCTACCTTATGCAGTTGAAATTCAGGTTAAAGAGGAAGTCACCATCCCAGGAAGGACCCGACAATTCTCCCTGGAAGTGAAAGTTAAAAGGGGACAAGAGTTGAAAAACCCTGATGCTTACATACATCTAAATGCTTCTCTCCAACAGCAAGGGTTGGGGGTAAACCCAACTCCATTAGTCAACATAGAACATGACACCATTCCAATAGAGGTGGATAACAGCGACTTAAAGAGTATTACTCTAGCCGCAGGCACCATTATTGGAATGGCGGTTGATGACCGACATTTCTCCATTGATCTTGGAAATGAACTGTTAGGACCAATCCCCAAGGACTGTTTTGACAGTGACAGTGATGACACCGCAACACCAGACAGAATTTTTACCCGGCATGGGGGGAACTTCCTGGTGTACACTTCCTGCCCCTATGGTAAGGAAGATGTGACTTGTGACTTCAGGAGGGAGGAGGTGATTTTCCAAGTCCATGAGGGTTGCCTTTTCCACCTGAAGCCTCCAGTCCAAATCAGCACTCTGACCAGGGACTTCTCCACCCAGCTGGAGGAGGCCGCTGAGATAGCCAAACCAGAAGTCTTTCCAGGCTTCAGGCAGATGGTGGAAGAGAGAGTCAACCTAGCTGATGCCTGTGTGACTCTGGAACAAAAGCAAAAGTTGAAACAAGTTTTCTTGGATTTCCAAGATCTCTTTGCGGTAGACTCATATGACTGTGGTTGCACCGACATCCAAACCACAACAATCCCCACGGACCCTGGCATGACTCCTGTGTTTGTGAAGCAATATCGCTTGCCTCTCACATCAATGGAGTCCCTTACGGAAATAATTAAGAACCTTGAGTCCCGGGGAATAATCCGTCCAGTCCACAGCACCTTCAATAATCCGGTGCTGGGAATATTGAAGCCAAACGGCCAGTGGAGACTCTGTGCTGACCTCAGGGAGCTCAACAAACGGGTCCATACTTCCCGATGGCCTCTGCCCTACATTGACCAAGGGCTGGCCCAGATCCAGGGGTCACAGGTATTCACTGCAATAGACCTGACCAATGGGTACTGGACCGTGCCTGTCAGTAGGGAGGACCAATACAAACTGGCTTTTACCTTTGGGGGCCAGCAGTACACCTGGACCCGGACTCCCTTCGGATACCTCAACTCCGGCAATGAATTCAACATTTTCCTACATAAGGCCATGCCCGACCTGGGTGCGAGGGGTAACCTGGCTTATGTAGATGATGTCCTCATCAAAAGTTCATCTGTGGAGGAACACATAGCGGAGATCCGTTATGTTCTGACCCAGTTGAGGGCTGCTGGAGCAAAACTTTCCTTTCAGAAAGCACAGTGGTGTAGAACCCATGTTAATTTCTTGGGGCATGAGATTACTCCTCAGGGTCTCTGTCCCCAGGAAAAGAAAGTGGAAGCACTTCAGAAACTGAAAGACCCCACAACTCTGCGGGAACTAAGGAGCCTCCTTGGGCTGACTAATTACAGCAGAAAGTTCATTGAGGGCTACGCAGAGATCACCAGACCCCTGATTCATCTCCTGAAGGGGGGGGTCAAGTGGGAATGGGGTCCAGAACAAGCCGAGGCAGTGAGACAACTCAAAAGAAGCCTCTCACAAGCGCCTTGCCTAGCTTACCCTGTCAGAAACAAGGAGTTCTTCCTGGAGACGGGGTTCTCTAATACGTGCTTGACGGCAGTATTATACCAAAAGCATGACAAGGTCAATAAAGTAATCTCCTATGCGAGCAAAACTTTATCCTCTGTGGAGGAAAAATTCAACGATTGTGAGAAGGCACTCCTGGCAACGGTGTGGGCATTGAAGAATTACCGCCCGTTTATCCAGGGGGAACACATCATAGTGGAGACTCCACACCAGCCTCTGCAATATCTCCAAAGTGACAGAATCCGGGCCGGAAATGTGAGTAATTCCCGAATTACTTCCTGGATTCTGTCAATGCAAGGCTTTCCTGTGGAGGTCAGATATGGCCAAAACAAGAAGAGTCCCCTCGCGCAAGGTCTGGCTGACTTGCATGATTGTGCCAGAGAAAACTGTCTCGAGGACGAAAGTCTAAAAATCAAGGACAACATGGAGGCATACCTTAATTCCCCACACAAAGTCTTTGAAGAAGACAAGTGTGAGGGAATGCCCACTGTGTATGTGGATGGATGCTCTTACCATGTTGATAACAACGGGGAGAAAGAACTGGTGGCCGGCGTAGGGAATGCATGGGTGAATGAGTCCCCAGAACCCTCCGCTGGATACAAAATTGGTCCCCGAAGTAGTCAGGTGGCAGAATTGATGGCTGTGCATCAGGCCATCCTCACTGCTGTCCAGCATCAACTCCACGGACTGGTCATAATCACAGATTCGGATTATGTACGGAACGGGTTCGTGGAGCACCTGGTTAATTGGAAAACCAGAGGCATGTTATGTGCTAACAACAAACCCTTGAAACATGGGAAGTTGATCCAAAACATTGATGATCTGGTCACCTCGAATGAGATGACCATCTATTGGAAAAAGATCAAGGGTCATTCCAAAGTAGAGGGACCAGACAAAACTGGAAATGACTTAGCTGATCAGCTGGCCAAAACCGGGGCCATCCAAGGGGATCTAATTGAGATTGAGTCCCTGTTGGGGGAAATCCAGGTCACTGCTATCACTAGGTCCCAGACAAATGCTCACCACGACCTTTCAATTGCACAATGGAGTAAGGAGACCCCTGATGCTGATTTGATTACAGCTCAGAAGGGGGATCCAATTATTGGTAAATTTTACCAACACGTTGAGGACCCTGAGAACTTTCCCCTGACGGATACCGATTACATTGGGAAAGAGGACCTAAGAGTGGTGATGAAATGTCCAAAAATGTTCCGGATCCAAGACGGTTTGTTGGTAAGGAAATCCAAAGCTGGCCACGATCAGTGGGTGGTTCCTACCTCATTCCGAAGCCTGATGTTAAGTCACGCCCATGATGCGGCCACCGCCGGTCATAGGGGGTTTCACACAACACTGGAAATCTTAAGAGAGGTTGCATACTGGCCACACATGGGGCAGGACCTCGACCAATACTTGAAGGGGTGTCTCGTGTGTGCACAATTTCAGCCATCATCCCTCACGCACCGCGCGCCTCTCCAAAAGCGGGGGATGACACTGCCATGGTCAGATTTACAAATCGACTTTGTAGGCCCCGTGATTCGCTCTGCTAGGGGGAATAAGTACATGTTGACTGTCACATGCTTGTTCACCAAGTGGGTGGAATGTCTCCCAGCCCCAAATTGCAAGGCAGAAACTGCAGCTGCCTTGATGATTAACCACATCTTTTCCCGTTTTGGTCTACCTCAAAGGATTGAGTCAGACAGGGGTAGCCACTTCACCAGTGAAGTAATGACAAAGATGTGGGAGATACTGGGGGTCAAGAGAAAGCTGCATATTGCTTACAGGCCAGCTTCTTCTGGGGCAGTAGAGAGATATATCCGGACAATTGTGAGCATATGAAAGAAGTTTGTGGCAGATTCTGGGCCAAGTTGGGATATCCGATTACCTCTGGTCCTAATGGCCATCAGATCTACCCCTTCATCTGCAACCAAAATGTCACCATTTGAGTTGATGACTGGGCGCAAGATGGTGCTTCCGCAGCATTTGCTCTACAGGACCCAAGAGCAGACACTGATAAATGCCTCCACTACTCATGAGTATGTGGAGAATTTAAGGAAACACCTTCAACATGCTTTTGCTTATGCTCAGCGGAATCTAGAAAGATCGGCTGATAGCATGAAGACCCATTATGACCTGAAAACTTCCAGGAAGGAATATCAGGTGGGAGACCGGGTCTATCTATACAACTTCCAAAGGAACCAGGCCAAGCAGCGCAAATTTTTGCCTACATGGAAGGGACCCTTTGAGATCATCGACAAGATCTCTCCTGTGGCCTACAAAATCCACATCCCCAAAGGTCCTTTGGCAGCGGGGGAAGACAAGTGGGTCCACATAAACCAGTTGAAATGTTGCCATCCCAGGCACGCTCTGCAACAACTGGAGGAATCCTCTGGAATCCTAGCGGGCACTGTCTCAGACTAATTCAGTTCCAACCATAAAACATACCACATCTAGTCTCTAAAATATTGTTATTTGCATGAAACTGTCTCTTAGTTATACTGTTTTTTTTTTTTCAAAATAAGAATGTAATGTTTGTTATGATGAAATGCATATGCTGCCCCACTATCTCAACAGTGGTGGAAAAATGTCTATGAATAGGTATTGCCGCTCTTCCTTTGTCGCCCAAGGAGAAAGAAAACCTGGAGACGGGCCAAGGAGGACGATCCGGAGACCGGGAGCAGAGACGCAACGGGCCCGGGGTACCGCCCAATATTCCCATCAGGACCGGCGAGGAGAACCGATCGATCCGACCGGATGGAGAAAAAGATGCTGAACTGTGCCATCTATTGGAAGAAGAGGAGGAAACATCCCAGGTCTTGCGAGTCCCATCAGTGAAACCGAATGGCCATCGCAAGAGGGGGGCTTGTGGGATGTATTTACCCATGCATCCGAGCCCTACCTCAAAACTGTGCAGTATTGACATGGAAAACATCATGATGGCCACAGTTTCCCAGAAAATGTACAGGGAAATGCAGGAAGAATAGGCTGCCACTCATTTTTACCGATGTTATGGGCACAGAAGGACACTGCCTAAAACCACCATTGGACTACCCACACAGTAGTTTGAAACCATCGGGAGTGGCAATGCTGATTGCCAAAAGCAAACCCATAACTGTTGGGAATTCATTTTCTTAAATCCCAAAAAGGGGTGCAGTACCAGTACTCACCACTATCCAAAAGCTGGCGTTTTAAAACAACACCAGATTTTACTTTTTTGTGTAAAACTGAATAAGTGAACCCAAGGCAAGCCAAAGAAAGACTTACTGAGAGGTGGATACAATGTAAAGTTATATTCTGAAGTGACTTGAAGGTTTATAACAAGACTGGCTTAGCTGTGGATTTCAGCAGTTTAAGTAAATTTGGACTGAAAGACACTACAAATCTAAATGGTTAAAAGAAATGAGTGACCTACTTTGAGTGTCGCATAGGTTGCAATTGTTTAATTGTCATAGTTTTGAACTTAGAATCAGCATTCTAGCTGCATATGTAAAAAAATTGTCTTGACTTAAACTGGGAAACAAAAAGTGACATTTTATCTGAAACTTGGCTTAAGGAACTGAATTCTGCCTGGCAACTACCCCCATCAGGAGTGAAACTTGAGTCACAGCTGTGTTCCCAGGCCTAGCTGCCCTTTTGCTGCTCACACCAAAAGGGATATGACACTTCCCTGATTGAATTACCTGGGCTCTGCAGGAAATTGAACAAAGCCCTGTCCTGACTCAGGCAAATGTTTTATTGGCGGGAGTCGTAAATGGAGCTTCCTCTTGGCAGAAGCTGGGAGGGGCAGGGTCTCTGAGCTTGGCAGAAACTGGAAAGACTGGTTTCTGTACCATGTGACATGAAAAGACACACCTCTATAGCCAGAATATGGTTTTAGAAAAAGATGAATAACTCATAGAGCGGACATGTGAAAATTGTATAAATGACACCATAATTCTTGTGATTTTTCTGCCCACATTTTAAGAGGTTTTTAGAACCGGTGGCATGTTCAGGGGGGTTTTAGCGGAAAAGAGGATATTACTCAAAATGTGTGCATGTGAAAAATATGACACTTCATCAACTAATGTCCATACTCCTTGCGCACATGTGTGTAAATTTGGGGTAATGTACGGTATTGCAAACCAGTTAAAAAGTGCAAAATATTGCCATTTCTGAATGCAAGCCCCCAGGAAGAGCAAAGTTTGGACAGGGTATATCTCCTGTGATATGTGATGTGTGCATGTAATTTTAAACCAATGTTTACCTGTGCAAATATGTCTTTTGTTATCAAATATAGATTGTGTGCAAGTTGACAGGAGGAGTGGACTTTCTGAAGGCTATAAAATGACATCACTCTGACACAACTTAGCTCCCCCAATCAAGTGAGAAATGGAAGTTTGACCAATTAGAAGCTGAGAGAGAGGTAGGGTCAGTGATGCTAGAACACACCCACATTCTAAACACATAAAAGCAGACAGTCAGGACAGATAGGGACCTTCATTTCCATCTGCCGCTGGAAGCTCTGCCGGAAAAATCCATATTTACCTCCATCAAACCTCCAGAGAGACAAACTAGAGACTTCAAATCCATCAATCTCCAGAATCCAGAAGCAGTGCTGTACCCAGAGAGAGAGCAGAGCTGACCCAGACTCATGTTAGCAGTTCCAGAGACCAGACCGCTGTGCGGAGAGACCGTCCGTGGCGAGTGAAGAAAACCTGACCAGATCCGTGACGAGGCCCATTTAATTCAAGAATATAGTGTGAGTACATAGTAAAACTATACCAAACCAAAGCTCTTAGTTTAAATTCATCTAATTCAATCTATTTAACCTAAGTAGAACTGCCTGATAACTCCAAATCTGTCACCTGTCATTCTAGCTGCAAAATCTGTCACTTGTCATTTTGAGCTTTTAAAATTTCAAATCTGAAAAACAACCTTTACAAAATCGCTCATATCTCCGCGACCGTTTGTCTTAGAGACTTGCAGTAACTTTCATTTGGAAGCTGAGATCCTAGGCTTTCCTAGGACCCCAATACGATAGTGATAGTCCTTGTATTTCTTCTGTAATAGCGCCCGGCGCATTCGCGAATTTTACCGCGATTTGCAAATTTCTCCACGTGTAAAAAAATCTGCTGCTGCTTGCCTTCCATTTGCCAGAAATTCGTTTAACCTGCTAATCATTCCTGAATCATTGCAAGAGTGAGCCTGGACTAATATTAACTAGATAACACTCACCCTGAACCTCTGAAAGGGAATTAAAAGCATTTCCAGCATATTTCTCATCCATTGCTAGCACATATAAAAGCATTTGGGCCTGTGTTTTCAAAACTCCTATCTGTTTTCTTTAAGCGTGCTTGGGGGGGATTGAACTGAATTACATTGATTGCATTTCTGAGAACTGTGTGCTTTCCTCCCATTTCCTTGCATTGCATAAAGAGGGGGGGAGTGAATAGCCAGAGAAAAGTGATTACATTGTTTGGTTGAAATCATATTGTGTATTTTCTGTACTGCATTCATTGAATATTGCATCCACCTGAGCTTACATACAGCATTCTGTACCACCTTCTTCTTTTGTTCCTATTCACCTGTGTGCTACCTTATCCATTTCATGTCAACTCCTTATTGATTATAGAGAAGCGTGTTGGTGCCAGATTCTCCGTTGTTAATCTTTATCATATCAGATTAAGTGTGCTATTCAATTATTAATTTATTATAAAGTTTGATATATATATCTATTGTTTAAATTATCAAATAAACCTTTTAACTTGCAAAACAGAACTACTTCTTGGCTCAGTGGGGTCAGGAGGATTCCAAGAGAGGGGTGTTATATAGGGGTAGTCATCCAGAACGCATGAACTGGACATAAAGGTATATCAATAAGGGTTTTCATTCAGTATTCTAGACTAGGCGTTGACTTAGCTGTAGTGTTGAATTGAATCCTCTTACACATTGGACATTTTTAAGTCCATGTAGGCATTACAGCCAGTTGTGCTTGGGATGTGACCAGGATGGACATTTCTGAAGCAAAGTATTCAGCTAGGTCATTAGCTGTGAGAGTGGAGTTGATAGTCATAGATTTAGGAGGAGTGAGGGGTGAGTTATGCGTGCTCTGTAGCCGGTGAGGATGGTTCCAGTCAATGAGGGTTAGGTAGAATTCCCTTTTCAGTCGTTCTGTTAGTCACTTATGCATATATGTTTGTGACAAAGCAGCAACCTTCTGAATCAAATGACTCTTTTCAACCTGCAACACCCCAATCCAAGAAGGAAAAATGAACCAGGAGGGAAAACAGAACAAAAAACACAAAAGAAAACACCCCCCACCACCTACCGGAATTCACTGCACCTCGAAATCACTACCAATACCCAGTAAACAAACTAAAGATCCAAACTAAAACTATAACAAAGACATCATACATGTCATGCTTCCTCTCCACCTACAATCCAGCAACACTAGAAATCAAACAGCTCACCACTAAGGGCCCAGAGAACACTATAGGAGACATGAGTATACGATCAAGTCACAGACCACAACACACAGAACCCAGCAAAGGTGAAAACAGTATAAAAAAAACCCACCTAGAAGAGCAAGACCTAGACAAGCCCTCACCACTCACACTCTTTACCTAACAAGAGATTCTAAAAATGACCACCAAGACAACCAAACATCTAATTACAACAAACTGGAGCAGAGAAACCCATTGTGTAGCCTACTGGAACTCCTCAACAAACAGACAGGTGAGAAAAGTATTTCTGTTAGTCACTTATGCATATATGATTGTGACAAAGCAGCAACCTTCTGATTCAAATGAGTCTTTTCAACCTGCAACTCCCCAGAGACCAAGAAGTGACTCGCCACAGGAGGTCTTTCACACCTGTAACCAAAAAGCATATGAGGCCCTGATAAACGCGGGCCTCCCTCACCCTATAACCACAGTGAGGAATTACCCACTGTGTTAAGCCAACAAAAGCGGTCAACGTCATTTTGTATAGGCCGAACAACACAGGGGTGTTTTTGTCCCGGGAGGTTAGCACAGCGTCAACGTGCTCGCCTTGGAAACAAGACGAAGCAAACCAACACAGGTTCGATCCCCGGGTCCGTGCTTAGAAGCCTCTCGGTATTTCAAGCGTGTTATGAATATGCAACTTAGACATATTCCTGCAACAGTGCCTCAATGCCCCCGGGCTTTGTGAGTGCTTTAAAAATGTTAATAAAAAATAAATTTAAAAAAACTGCACACTCGATAATAAACAGGTCACTCCAACAGAGAGTCAAATGTCAGATGAATGGCGCTCCCACCAAAACACACAAAATATCTCCTAACAATGAGCAAGCCAAATTGCACACTACACTGCAGCCTTCTCACTGTGCAATCTATGACAAAGCACAAAACAGAAATGTACAACCGCCTAAGGGAAGGAGGTACGGAAGTTCTATTCTTCATAGTGACATGGCTCTCAGACAACTAAAAAGTAATTGCCCATGAAGCCACACCCAACAATTACAATCTCTAACAATCTAAAAGGGAAATCGGCAGAGGAGCAGGAGGAATTACTCTAGTTCACAGAAATCACATACCACTACCCTCAATTCAACGAATTATTCCTTCTGATCTACAGAATACCCACATCTAACCGTAATTTTAATGGAAAGCTCACTGACACCTGAGTTGACCATTCTGCAAATCAAAATAACACATTTTTTGGAGAGATTTAAACATTTGGTTTAAAAGAGAAAATGAAACCACAGCATCTAACTGGAAACTTTTCATCTCAAACAAATATTAAATGGACCCACTCAGACAGCTGGACAAACACTAGATGCAATTTTCTGCATGTAAGGATTTTCAGCCGCTGCCACTCTGGTATCAGTCATATGGAGTGACCTTCATCTGATCTCTTTCTCCATACAAATCCTGAGCCACATGATGCGCACAAACACATAACTGCCAGCGACAAAAAAAGAAACTGGAGGAAACGTGACCTTGAAAGTTTAACACAAAAGCAAACACCTCCCACCTAAACGAAATGACGCCAACACAGTTGAAGAATACCTTGACACATGGAACACAGACACATTAGACCAATTAACATCCTTAATACTCTCCAAACTCACAACAATAAATCTCAGCAAGATGGTTCACAGCGGACAAAGGGAACTGAAAATAACTAACCGGAAACTAGAAAAGCGATGGACGAAGCACTACAGCAAAATAGATAAAACTAAATACCAGCAACAAATCCAGTTATGCAAACTAACAGTTCTGAAATTCAAGAAAGCATACTATACCGCTAGAATCCAATTGGTAACAAAACCACAAAAAGAAATGTTTAGACTTGTAAAGGACATTAAAAAACAACTTCATGCAACAAAAACATTGCACAGATAATAGAAACAATGTAAAGACCCTACACACATCCCACTGGACTACAAACAACACCCCCAGAAACTAGCACCCCAACAGCCAACACAACACTTGATCGATATGAACCTATGAGGAGGAAATATTTGACAAACTATTAAATGATACCAATATAGCCGGATCTCCCTGCGACTCATGAGAAACTGATACCTACAATTAACCTATCACTAAATACTGGAATAGTTCATTCAAAGCAGAATATATGAAACCTCTCGTAAAATATGAGACAGGAAATACAGATGACCCTTCTAAATTTAATCTCATATCAAACCTACTGTTTCCAGTGAAAATACTGGAGAAGTATGTGTGCAACTAATCTTTCACGTAGAAAGCAATGGAATACTTGATCAATACCAGATACGTTTCAGACCCATGAGAGGAACAGAATCAGCACTACTTTTCATGTGGGATGACCTAAAAATGAATGTGGACAACAATGCCCAATCAGCCCTCATCGTACTGGACATGTTAGCTGCCTTCGTTACAATCAGGCACACAATCCTAATCAAGAGACAGGATAAATCTGGCATACAAAGCTCTGCATTGCAATGGCTGAAATATATTATTACTGACCAAATATAAAGAACCCACATTCCACCATTCACATTGAACGCAAAAAAATATTACATGGGTGTTCCACAAGGATAAAGCCACTCCCCACTCCTCTTCAACATCTATATGACCCACCTATTGAAACTCATTCACACCCATAGACTGACAGCCTACAGCTACGCAGATGACACCTAACTCATCTTAATGATAACTAACGACAACGACTAAGACAATGCCCTCGATAAATGCCTCACTAACATAAACACCTGGATGGCAAACAACAACCTCTAACTGAACCCAACCAAAATAGAAATATGAACCACCCAACAAGAAAACAGTCCAACACAGATATTCCTCACATGGCCCCGATAATGGGAACCCAGCCAACATGTCAACAGTGATACAAAATCTGGGCATCCTCATGGACTGGAACCACAAGTCTGCACAATAGCTATGAAATGCTTCTACCGCCTCTGATTAATAAGAGGGATCCTTGCTTAACTCAAATTCGCACACAGAAACCTTTTAATCATCTCCTTGTTAGACTATACAAATAGCCTATACCTCGTAATGACTGAAAGCCACCCAATGACAATACAATGCATCCAATATACTGCAGCAAGACTAGTACTGAGATTAAAAAGAAGAGACCACATCACAACGGCCCTAAGAAATCTATATTGATTACCAGTAAAGAAATGCATCAACTTCAAAGCCCTCTGCATTGCCCATAAATCACTACATAGACAAGGAGCAGAATTCATCCAAGCAAAAATCACTCAATACCACCCGAGGAGAGACTTAAGATCACCCACCAACCTCCAAATAGAAACAAGACGCAACGAGAAGAAAGAATTTGGAGGATTTTTCTTTTCGTATCTGATAGCCGAACTATGGAACTCGATCGCTAAGGAAATAAGAACAACGGAAGTCCACCTCGTTTTCAGGATAAGTGTAAAAATGTTACCTTTCAACTCTGCGAGATAAACACTGATCAACCATCAGTGCAACCATCAACCAACACGCAATCCCCACTTCTAAAAACCATAAACCCAAATCAAGGATAACAAGGGATACATCTAGGTTGTAAAAGAATAATATTCCGTTTGTCAGCCACCCTTGTTATCCAATGTACGTCCATCCTCTGTGTGCTTCCTAATTTAAACATGCATCCGTGTTTCATCATTTATGAACTTTCTTTTACATTTCCTCTTCACTAACCCGCGGTTTTCCGTGCACCCTTTATCAACAATTACTACCTCCATTATCACCAGTAAATACAATTTTGCATAACGCTCATAACTCGCGTGCTTTCCTTTGAATGCCGAACAGAAACGCAAGTGTCTATGTATGTCATAAATACAAATTACATTTGTCAGCTGCCCTTCCTAGCGGTACACTTGTTATCAAAAAGCCTACATCCTCTTCGTGTTTCCTAATCTAAACATGCATCTGTGTTTAATCATGTATACCCGTTTGATATTTGCCCTGTGCGCCATTTCCCCATTTCCTAAATTCCATTGCTGGAAACTGTTCCCACCGTACAAAGGTTCACCAGACCACGTCCTAATTGACTTCAGCTTAACACTAATCATTTTAATCAATAAAGAAGTAAACAAAGATAAAAATAATGGCACCTTCTCTCCCCACAAGATCAAGGAAAAAATATCACACCAGACAACATCCTACCTCTTCTCCTTCCAACGATTAATGCCCTGCCAAGCAATTCTGATCCAGATACTCTGGTAGACTCCTATAATGATACTATGGCCAAGGTCGTAGATCCCATTGCCCCACTTAAGATTCTCAAGAGTAAACAACAGACTCACCTCAACACCTGCTTCACCCCTCACCTAAAAGAACTTAGACTGGAAAAAAGGAAGTTAGAAACTACACGGCAACATACCCCAATGGAAGAAAATAAACTAAAACTTAAACTCTGTGGCACCCAACTACAAGAAAGAAATTATCCTAACCAAAAACAAGTCTACAATGAAAGAATCTCCAAAGCATGTTCCAATACTATGACTTATTTGTGATCCTGTGAGAATTAGAATCTCCCATAACTCCACCGGATAATGTACCTAAAGACAAGCAACGGTGTACTAACATCCAAAATGCCCTAGCAAATAAAATAAAAACACTACAAACCAAAATTGCAATAAAAAAAGCCTCACTTCCACTCATGGAAACTCGAATTATTACCACCCCCATTAACAAGCCCAACCTAGCACCATTTAAATTCTCCAAAGGCTTCATTCAGGAAACTGAAAAAAATGATTCCCTCACTAAAGCCATCAAACTGCAAAGGCGACAACTTCCCGGCCAAAATAATTAAGGTTGCAGCCAGAGACGTAGCCCCCTTTATCTCAAAACTCATTAATGTCTCCTTTTTATCCAATAACGTCCCAAGCAGTTTAAAAGAATCCTGGGTTCTACCCCTTCTCAAAAAACAAACTTTAGATACCTCCATCCCCACAAACTACAAGCCCATCACGACAGTCCCATTCCTCCTGAAGATAATAGATAGAGTGGCCTATCTTCAAATTCAAAAGTACCTTGAGACCAACCAACTCTTAGGCTCCCGCCAATCTGGGTCAGACCTCAGCACGGCACAGAGACTGCATTAATAAACCTTAAAGCCCAAATTGATGAACTTAACGACAAAGGAAACACAGCTATGCTACTCCTCCTTGATCTGTTGGCAGCATTCGACTTGGTGGACCATGCAGTATTATGCAAACACCTAGCATCGGCCGCCCACTTTAAGTGAAGCTATAGCCTGGGCCCGGTCCTTTCTCGAAAACAGAAGCATGCAAGTCTTCTCCACCACAGCATCTGCAGACCCAATCCAAACAACATGTGGAGTCCCCCAGGACTCATGTTTCTCACCAACTATGTACAATATCTTTACTAAGCCTTTATTCAACAAATTGGACAGACTGGGTGCCACCTATACAAACTATATAGATGACACCCAGATCCTCATTTTCTCCTCGGATACAGCCTTAGTAAACAAAATGTACACCCTCTTTCAGGCATGGATGGCAACCCATGGCCTCTGCCTGAACGATGATAAAATGGAGATCCTGATCCTTGGCTCGGCAAGTGAAGACACTTGGCTTCTATCTGGATTCCACGCTATCCCTAAAAAAACAGATATACTCCCTGGCCTCATCCACTGCCTTCACTGGCAAACTCATTAAAACATGCAGACCCTTCCTCTCACTAGAAAGTTGCATTATTCTAGCCAATGCCCTCATCCTATCAAAATTGGACTACTGCAATGCATTGTATGTAGGAGCCAATAAACACATCACTAACAAATTACAAACACTGCAATATAATGCGCTCAAAATGGCCCTGAACATCCCTACTTGAGAGCACATTTCTAATGCCAGGAGAAACTATAATTGGCTAATAATCAGTGATAGGATCCTTTTAAAACTGTTACATTAACCTTCACATGTTTAAACAATGCATCCCCACCATACCTAAAGGAAAGAATAATTAGAAAGTCTTCTGCACGACCAGGACAGTCAACTCCTGGTGCCTCAAAATACCTGTATTCTGACTAAAAAAAACAGGAGGCAACAGCTTCCCTGTAAAAGCAGCTCAGCAATGAAACGCATTACTAGTTGAGCTAAGAAGGGATCAGTCCTATGACAGTTTTAGATGCAACACCCAAACCTGGCTACTCCACAACAACCACTAGACCAATGAACACAGCTCTCTGTTCCCATGTCTTGCCTCTCACCTGTACCTGTTAACTTTTGTAACTGTGTCTGTAAGTATTCTCTGTACCTGTCTATACCTGTAACCATGCAACCTGTAACCAAGCTCTAAGTATTCTTGTCATGTTGTGCGTCCAGTTACCTAAGGGTTTAGGTGCCCTAAAAAAAAGTAAACAAACATAACTACAAATAACCAGAGAACGCCCAAAACCCACTAACCACTTCGTCTATCCCACTCAATCTACTCTCCTCAACTACAACACATTTCCAGATGACCAGTGAATGACCCCACCAAAATATGCAAGCTACAAACCCAGCCACCTCAGATAATAAACAAGTCAAACACAGGATGCCGCCCTTCCAGACAAAACAAGCTCAGTGCATAAAACAAAGCACATATGGAAAGCTCACATGCATGGACACCAGTTCTTCTTTGTTCTGCACGCATAAACATATGTGCACAACATCTATCCTGTGCCTCTCTCCCTTACTAACCAACCCAACCCACTTTCCCTTGAAAAACCAAGTGAGCGCCTGTAGACCATGAAAATGGCAGCCGTGCACAGAATAAATCAACTCAACGTAACATAACATACAGAAAATTGATGTTGGCAAGTGCTCTATAGAAAAGAGAATAAATGATACCTGTTTTTTTCTAAAATCATTTCGAGATTGCCGGTATAATTTGAGCTTGATTTTGAATGCGGTCTAGTGATTTGAAAATCTGGATTATTAAACCAAAAAAGGGTTCTTCTTATGAAATAAACAATGCACAAAATCACTCTGTTGAGAGAACGCTACGTATGCATGGCAAGGGAGGTGCTCGCCTTGGTAAAGTGGATACTACAAAACCAGGACACATGGACTAAGAGTCAAACTGAATAATGCTCCCACAATATGCACCTTCATTGCACCTCTCATCACACTCCAAGCAAACACCCGATTTACATTCCCACCTGTACACACTGTCCTCGCAGCAATTGGGAGAATGTCAACATGTACCTTACAAATATGGCTGCATTTACTGCATATAGAGAGAACACCCTAGGGAAAGTAGCCTCTGACTCCTTCCATAGAATGTATTTTATCAATCATGCACTTATTGTACGTTTGTGTTACTCTAACATTACTGACAACACTTCTTAGTGATCTCAACACGACCCAACAGCAATACAATCACTTCCAGTGATGTCATGTGACATTGCTTCCTAGGTTGCTTTCTGGGATATCATCAGGTGTTTGTTGTCACTTCTGCTACCTATGGTGAATTGACGTTCCTGCCCCCAATGGAGAATGGAATACTCACACCCACATTCAATTGCGCTGTTGGCTCCTGTAATGCACCCCAAAAATTACACTTACACTTTTAATGTCATGCAGCATATAACAGGCTTTTATTACAGAGCAAGAATCCACCTAAGTGTTACTACGCATTCTTAACCACATGGCTGCCATTTAAATATATTAAATACATTTGTATTAAGCTTTGTTAAAATATGTCTCTCTTTGCAATACCTCACAATCAGTTATACGCTCTTTTGTGATCAATACAGCATTGTTCATCCATGTATATACAATATAAACTATATCTAAATATCCATTAAGCAATGTCTGTTGCTTCCTAATGCTTTTGTTAGTTGTATTTTTACTCCTTATTTTATCTGGAATGCATGTCTGTTTTTGGAACATAAAGTAACTAGTATGCCACTTTTCTCCGTATATTTGCATCTGACTATTCATTAAAGGGCATGCAGTCATCCCTACCAGATGTTGGCGACTTTACAAATAAACCAAGGTCCTGATTTATGGAATTATTTGCCCGGTTCAAAGTGAATTTGCACTGCTGAACAGTGACTTTGCACTGCCGACACAAAACCCTGATTGGTGGAACTGTGCAAAGTGTATTTTGTCACAGCAAAGCCCGAACAAAGTCATTTTGTACTGACAAAATGATTTGCACTAACGTTGCATTGCATAAATACACTTTGCACAGTTCCAAGAGTCAGGGTTACTGTCAGCAGTGCAAAGTCACATTTATCCGTGTGAAGAAATCCATGAATCGGACCCTAAGCATTTGCCCCCATTAATTTATTTTGTCCTGAACACCTTGGGGCTTGTGGTATCTTATTCACACAGTAGTGTGTATTTTACTGCATACATTATTATAATATGGTAGCTACAAAACTCTTGTTTCTCTTATTACATTGTTACTTGTCACTTGTAATCCATCCTGGAATATCATACTGAACAAAATTGTATAACTTTCAAAAGCCGGACAAGACAAATGGTTTTTAAAAAATAATAATCATAGCACATGAATATGAAATCGAACATTACATCTATATATATCAAACATGCTTAGTAATGTATTTAAAAAAAGAAGATAAACCATTATCGTGTATGTTGGCATGTACACATTGTTCTATGAAATATCGATGAACATATTTAAACAAAGAAGAAAAGATGTAAATATTCAAAATAAATATAGCGCTTTTGGATTTTTGTTGAAAATACCAGCATGCCTGTAACAATGCTCACAACAATATGTGTTAAAAAATCATCTATGAAATACAAATTGCTAAAATATAAAGGCGTACCTGAGTATAGTGACCAATTTGATTTCCATTTTTGGTTCCATTTTGGGAACCATAGACAAAATCAACCTTCTCACTGTCGAAAGAGGCAATTACATCTGACCAGTCAGCGAGAAAGGAGGACATAAATAGATTTTGCCCACAGGAGAATCCTCAGAAAAATGTAAAGAAATTTAAATGAGTGCACTGGATAAACTGGCAATACACAAAACAAACAACAAATTAAACACCTTGCAACACTTATCCAACAACATTAAATAATGTTACAATGTTTCCCATTACTCACAATAGTCGTAGTTCCCATCAGCATAGCACCTAATCAACCGAATAACAAAGAAAACGAAGTGGCATTCTGGGAGTCATTGTGACCGTTTTCACATATCACCACCAGGGACCCCACAACTGGTGGCTCTAGCAATATATGTTGCTACATTTTTAACAAGGCATAGGTCAAAATCCCAAATCAGTGATCTGTGTTCCTCAGAAATATATCTTGGCATTTAAAAGTACTTGAACACTAATTGCATTATTTTGATTCTGCAAGTAAACCTGCCAGAGTGGGCCGTGACCGTATTCGTGAGACTCTGTGAGGGTTTCTAAACATTTTCATCCGAGCATAGAACACGATATGCCAATGTGCCTGGCAGAAATTGCTCTCAGGTGACAGATGTGGGAGCATATGCGCAGAGCAGTAATCAAAAATGGCAGCCGCCACGTGTCAACATGCCGGCATTCATTCAACCTGCTGTTTGGTTTCATAAAAAAAGTGGCAGCACCCACAGAGATTCATGAAGTCCACTGAGCAGAGTGCTGCCTTCACGAAACTGACTATTGGGGCAAGGAACTGTGTCGGGAGGATAGCTCAGGGGCAACCTGCTCGCTTTGGAAGCAAGACATCACAGAGTAACACAGGTTCGATCCCCGGGTCCGTGGTTAGAAACCTCTTGGTATTAAGTGCGTTATAAATAGCCAATCATATCATAACTGTATAGGGAGTGTAAGTGCCCCCATGCAAGCAGAACACTATGGCAAACAGGGTCTGCATTGAGATGAAACCAGACAGATCCGCAAACAAAAGCTTCACTCTGTTGAAGTTGAAGGGTTTAGTTAACCTTCAGGGTAGGTTTGAGAACAAAATGAGAATCTGGGCGAGGTAGTCATTAGTTAATTACCATAGGTAGCTGGTCTCGAAGGGTATCTATGAAATTAGGTGAGCGTGCACTTTCTCGGTTACACTGCAAGCACCTAGCTGACCTTTATTTTTGAAGATGAGGAGATACTATAGATGAGGGTCAGCGAGTGAAGAGATGTACTAACGTACTGTTTTTTCTTCCTTTTCTACAGCTTCTGCTCCATCCTCCCTAATCCATTGTCCACTGGCATCTGCCTCTGTTGCCTATGCTGCTAAAGGCCTGGCAGTGGGTGCCAGGCTATGAAGGAGGCTCTCTACTACTCTCATAGTGTTCAAGACTCATGACACTAAAGTGGATCTGCGCATACCCGGTTGTCCCTTTGGCAAGATTAGCAGGAACCTTCATCAGCTAGTATGTTGGACACTTCTATCTGTTATGGCTCATCATGTATAACTCATTTGTGCTCCTACTGCCTCCTAGCAATGGATCTCCTAGACTTCGTATCATAGGGATTCATCGGGGTCGGGAGGATTAAGGGGTCATTAAAAAGCTGAGAATAGTGGTGAATGCCTCAAAGAGGATCATCTTCTGAGTGCAAGAATATGATGTCTGCAAATGTTTACCTGATTCACTGGTTAAATACAATTACCAAGTGTATGGACCTCTTTTGTAACCTGGAAGTTATGCTTCCCAATAGAAGAGGCTGAAATCGGTGAGTGCCCGTTCACACTGCTGCATTGCATAATACCCTGCATTCCCTGGTGCGCCAGTTCCCCCATGTGTCTCTTTCCACTTTAAACCAGAATTCTGACACACTCCACATTCAGCAGTGAGATTGCCTACTAGGCATTACAGTCATGCCAGGAGAGTTACCTACATTGGTTATCTAAATGTGCAGGGAGGTCAAGGACAGGCCAAGTGACTTTCTGCATTATTCCTCTGGGATTCCAGGTGGATTTACACGTGTGTCATGGTTTCTGCTCCCTCAAGTATCCTATTATTTCCTCCAGTTTGATGATATTTCATAATTCAGATTTGGTGTGCTCTTATTGCTGTGGTAGTTCAAGACCTTTGTATTGTTTTTATTTTCTTAATATTTACTCGTTTTAATAGATTTACAATTTTTACAAGCTCCTTTTGCAAAAAGAACAAGGTAACAATCCTTATGTACCTTTCCAATTTACAAGTTTTAAAAGTATTTACTTTTAGGTTACCAATGGTTTGTCCAGATCCAGTGCCCCCTCAGTTTTCCTTCCTTTAAACCACTCTTGATAAACGTTCTTCACAGGTCAAGTTTCCAGAAGAATGAAACCACTGCTATCACCCAGCTGGTTTTCTCCTCACTCATCAAAAGGGTCTTCTTTATATGTTTGATGTTTCGATAAAATATGACACAAATTAGTGGACTTTTGTTCATTCAAACCGTTGCATGACAACAACAGATGCCTATTTTTTTCGATTTCATCTGGAGTCTTACAGTAGTACCATCTTTTTGAAGATGACAGCCCTCTAATTGTCTGTATTGCATTGGACGGTTGTAAATTCAAAAGCATCCTCAAGAAAGTGTTTCTACAGGTCCTGTTGGGGATTGTTTCCATATACTCCAATAGCTTGTTTATTCTTTTCGTATTTGTCGGGAGGTCAGCTGTTGAGCCATATTTGATGGCCCGCTCCATTGTTTCACTCCAATCGTATTCTGCAACCTTCTCTTTTGTTTTCATTGGGTTTCGCCACAGTTCCTCTTCCGAGATACCAATTTTCTCAAGAGTTGCTTTATTTATATCTCACCAGGTGGTCAAATAGCTATTTTTGCCAGCAGAGAGTTTGTTTTGAATAAGTTCAAATATCTTTGCTTGTGAAGGTGATATTGTCTTTTTGTACATTACCAATGCATTCCTTTCCACCATTGCTTGCAATGACATCAGACTTAGTTCACGTCTGATCAGGGTCATTGGTGTAGATGTTGGTAGACAAAGGATGCACCGCCAATACTATCTCTCTAGTCTCAACCAGATTTTCAACGGAATTCCTGGCATTGCTTCCACTGCGTAAATCAAGGTTGGTACAACTTTAGCCTAATAAAAGTTCACTATAGGAATAATAGAGAAGTGACCAAATTTCTTGTCCATTGCTTTTGATTGTGCCGTGAGACTTTTTATCTTTCCAAACAGGATTTCTTGCATTTGGAACTCGACTGAGCTATTATTTAACTGTATTTCTAAGTATTTGAACTCTTTCACTCTTTGGATCTTCACTCCGCCAAGAGACCATTGCAGATTTTCTGGTCTTTTTGAAGATTTTTCCAGCACCATAATTTTGGTTTTATCCTTGTTGATCTCCAAATTGATTTTTTAAATGTAATTTGACAACTTGGTTAGTTGTCGCTGGAGGCCAACCAGAGTTTGATTTATTAGGATCAAATCATCTGCGTACAACAGGTGAGTTATCCTCTCACCTTCTAGCGATGGGGCAAAAAATTGAATGTTTTCCTCTGTATTTTGAAAGTCGCCTAGGTATGAGTTGAATAGGACCGGCCCTAATGCAAATCCCTATTTTACTCCTCTTGATGTCTCAATTACTTCAGATAAGATGCCCTTGCAATTTAATCTCACCCTCGCTGACGTGTGGCATAAAGGGCTTGTATCAGCTCTAAGATCTTTTTTTGGGCATTCCCAGTCTTCTAGCTTTGGCCATATAATTTCTCAATGGACGTGGTCAAACGCTGGGACCACGTCTATGAAGGCAATTAATATTCTAGGGCTTCCATCTTTAATCTTGCCCTTCAAAGAGCTAATAACAAGTATGTTGGCAGTTGTTCCCAAGTCTTTAACAAATCCCGTCTGGAATCGGTCAGCAGAAATAGCTGGTTTAGCCCAAGACTGGAATTGGTCTAAGGACAGTGAGCTGAACATCCTAACATAACGCCTAAAAATGCTATTGGGCGATAGTTCTGGGGGAAATCTCTTGGCCCCTTTTTATAAATCGGAACTACCATTGCAGTTTTCCACAGATTTGGGATTGTTTTGGTCCACACACATCTTTTGATGACCTCGGAAAGGAACGAAGCCCATTCCTTAGGGTGTTGTTTAAGATTGATATTTCTGATTCCGTCATGCCCGGGTGCTCTTAATCTATTTAATTTGGTGATCTTCCTTAGTATAGTCTCTTCGTCAAATGGAATGGTCCAGGGAACAGTAGGATCAAAGTCCATTGTTTGGCATTCTTCTCTTGATTTTTGAAAGAGTCTTGTGAAGTGAATCACCCATACATCTTCACCTATGTTGTTTTGTAGGGAGTTGTCAATTACCAATGTTGTTGATTTAATTAAGGACCAGACATCTCTTGATCTGCGTCCGCATAGTGTTCTTAACATATCCTCGTAATCTGTTTGATACATTTTCCATCTGTTAGACGTCAGCCAGTTTTTGTATTCCTTTGCAATGAGTTTTGCTTTTTCAATGGTTTCTAAGGATCTTGATTTAGCTGCTTGTTGTCGGGCTGGCCTCACCACCTTTCGTTTTTCAACAAGCAGCACATCATATGTATGAACGGGTTGCCCTGCATTGCTCTTGGAGATTGTTTGACGGTCTAAGGTGAGTAGTGGTTGGTAGTCGACCGTTACTCCCTTAATTGCTGGGTTCTGTTGATCTGGACTCTCCTTGTATCGCTTAGTTAGAGAATGTATCACTTCTGCCATGGGTTTTAAGTGGGAGACGCTACTACAACTCGATATTTGGACTGGACAAACTCTTTTTGTTGACTTCCATACTGCCATTAGTAGGTTGTGATCTTTTTTTGTTCTCATAACTCTGAATGAGACAATAAGGGAAAGAAGCTCTCTAGATGTAAATATATAGTCAATTATTGCATTTTGCCCTTTGTGTTCCCAGATCGGGACCCGCAGTTTGTCTGAGTCAAGTAGCGAATGTAAGTTGTAAAGATCTAGCGAGGTCATCAGTTTTGACTAGGTGACTCCTCTATGGAGGTTGGCGTTTTTGCTGGACACGTTCCTTTGTTATTTAATGTGATACAGGTTGCATTTAGGTCACAGCATACAATTACATGATTAGCTTGCTGGTCAATAAGCGCCTCGCCGATGGCTTTCGCTACAATCCTCAAGTAGTCTCTGTTGTTCTGGGCGTTAGGGTTCCAATACACATTGATTGCTACTGTAGTGGTTGTTTTTGTAATGCTTGGTGTATCGGTCGCATCCACGAGATCTTGTTGTCTCCAATTGATCAAGGTTGCTTGCACAAATGTATTGTCAAGGGTTTTGACCCATGTTGAATCAATAGACTGGGTAGATGTGGGGATGAGCTGTCGCCGCCCATTATTCTATCCCAGAACAAACTAAATCAATAGACTGGGTGGATATGGGGATGAGCTGTTGCCGTCCACATTCACGCCAGAATCCAGGAGAACTGCGCAGTTTGCGCACACCAAAATGGTCACCTAATCTGCCACCCACCAGTGCAAAGAAAGGTAGTTCTGTTCAACATCTGTTTTTTTATGTCAAAAAGTTGCTAAAATCATGGGCACAAGACCACTCTAAAGATACAACCTTCTTGTGGGGGGTTCCACATCACCACTCTACTGTAAGGATGCCATCAAAACAATGTTAAGCAAGGGTCCTATACTATCAAGCAAAAGACCACTCTATTGAAATACATTAATTCAAGACAGATCCCAAAAATGGGTGCAGTACCAGCTTTGTCCACAAACCGGCGCTAGCGGTCTAAACTCTGACAGGGAAACTGAATTCAGGAGTTGCAAGAGGGGCAGGGACTTCAAAGCCTGTTGGTTAATTAAAAATCTTAGCCACCTACTGTTCCCAGAGGCCAAGAGGCTGAGAACTCTTAACACCCCAGAGACTCACAACAGGAGGCAGGATATCACATGGCCCTTCTGAGTGAGAGGGAGGGGGTTTCCCCTTCAGCCTGGAGGAGAGAGACAATAGCCCCTTTCAGTTTAATGGGGTATGTTAATTTTGAATGTTGACTGTAAACAGAGCTCTGCCTGGGAGCAGAGACATGTGATCCCTGACACACCCAGCTTCAAGGGGCGGGCCAGACTTGAGTCTGGATTCCTATTGCAGCAAATATATATTTTATAGAAACATTGATAACTTATTGTAACCAAATGACAGGAATGTACAACTTTGAGATCTTAGTATGAAAAATGCCCTTACGATTTGAGTCCAAACTCCAATTTCTACGGTGTTCTAGGACCAAACCCCGCTATTTATTGATATTACAGACACCGGGTTTATGCTAGAAACCTAGTAAATAGCTGGAATGTGTGTAGAAGGAGGGTGTACATTTGTGTAATTTTTGATGAAAATCCAATTTTGCAAAACCAGTCAAAAAGCGCAAAAAGTTGTCATTTTTAATAAAAGCCCCCAGGAAGATCAGAGTTGGACAAGCATGGACCATAAGGAATCTGTAATATGTACATGTAATTTCAACAAATTGTGTATCTAGGAAATATGTATTTGGATCAGAAATAGATTTGTGTGCACATTGACAAGGGGAGTGTCTTTCTGTAAGCCATAAAGATGACACACAACCCAGCTCCCCAATCAAGGGAGAGGGGAGAACTGGGCCAATGACAAATGAGAGGGGCAGGCTTAGCTAGGCCCAGGCACACACCCATTTTCAAAACACATAAAAAGTGCCACTGGAACCCAGACAGGGATATCCACTTTCCACTTTCTTGTGGGACGCTTTGCCGGGAGACTTCAGACTTCACATCCAGAGATCCAGACTTCAAATCCATAAATCTCCAGAGACCAGAAATTAACTCCAGAATTTGTAGCAGAGAGGCCTGAATCCACAAGCTGAATCCTCTTCAGCAGGCCTCAAAACCAACCAAACTATTCAACAGCCGGGCGAGCTGTTTGAATTCTTTGCCAAGAACTTTTGCAAGAACCTGTAGCAGTATCCAGAAAGCAGTGCTGTATCCGGAACCAGAGAGAACCAGAGACCAGATGCTGTGAGCAGAACTGCCAGAAGTCCCGTTCAACCTGTTGACCAGATCCGTGACGAGGCCCATTCCTGTCCAAAATCTAGTGTGAGTACCCAGCTAGCACTGTGCCAAAACCAATCTCTTAGTGTAAAATAATCTAATTAAAACTATTTAACCTATTTAGAACTACCTCATAGGAATCATGTGTGTCATTCTGTCCTTTTTAAAGCTGAAAACTGTCATCTGCCATTTTGAACTTTTAAATTTCAAATGCGAAAAACTACCTTCACAAAATCGTCCGTATGTCTGGAACTGTTTGTCCTAGGAATTTAACTGTCATTTTGAAGCTTAGAAGCTATGCTTTCCAACAAACCTAGAACCGACTTCCTACTCCTTATAGTGCCTCCGTAATTACGCTCGACGCATGGGATTAAATTTGCCGCGATTTGACATTTTGCACAATTTCAGCCACGTGTAAAAATCAGCAGCTCCTTGCTTTCCTTTGCTAAAATTCGTTTTAACCTGCTAGTTACTCATAGAGCATTGCTAAAGTGAGCCTAAACTAATACCAACTAGCTATCACTCACCCTGAACCTCTACAGGGAATTAAAATCAATTTTAGCACCATTTCACTTCATGGCCACCACATTCAAAGCATTTTGGGCATGCGTTTTAAAATCATACCTGTTTTTCTCTAAGCTTCAGGGGGGACTGAATTTCGTATTGTATTTGATTGCATTCCTGAGAACTGTGTGCGGAGTGAATTGTCAAGGAAAAGTGATTACATTGGCCCTCATTACGACCCTGGCGGATTTTTTCCGCCATCGACGGACTTTTCCGCCATGGCGTAAAGTCCGTTTACGCCATGGCGGATGGCGGACTTACCGCCCCATTCCGAGGTTGGCGGGGCGGTAAGTCCCCATTGACCCATTTACCCTTCCCCATTCCCATTTCGGCCCCATAGGGCTCAATGGGAGTGGGGAAGGCGTTAATTACGCCACCGTACATTACGGTGGCGTAATTAACACCAAGGTCCCATAGCGCCATGGATTTTTACGCCCGCAAAAAGCGGGCGTAAAAGTGACCATGGCGCTTTGGGAACTCGTAGTTGGCGGTAAGGGGTCGGCGCAGCTAACGCTGGCGTAAACCCCTTACCGCCAGGGTCCTAATGAGGGCCATTGTCTTTTGTTGAAGCCATATCCAGTTATTTTCTGTACTGCATTTCATTCATCATTGCATTGTCCTTGAAGCCATAAAGGCATTCTCTACCACCTTATTTTTCTTTTCCTATTCATAAGTAACCAAGAACTGTGCTACTGTAGGATTACCTATTGCTGATTACTGCTCATATTCACAAGTGTGCTTTCCATTATCAATTTATTTATAGAAGTGTGATATATATATATATATATATTGTTTAATTTTTCAAATAAACCTTTTAAATTTGCAAAACAAATCTACTTCTTGGCTCAGTGGGGTCAGGGGGATTCTAAGAGAGGGCTGTTATACAAGGGTTCATCATCCAGATTATAACTTGCCATAAAAATATATAAATAAGGGCTTTCCTTGGGCACCCCAGACAAGGCACTGACTTAGTGTGATTGCTTGATTGGAGTCACTTACAGAGTGGGGGCTCATGCCGGGAAATTCTGGGTTAAAGGTACCATTTGTGCAGCTTAATACAGTGTGCTAACTGACGGGATACATACATCCGGTCGGATCACCACGCTGTGGTACGCTTAAAGCACTCCTCAAAGGAACGCTCTAAGGAGAAGGTCTGTTTTGCAAAATAAAATACAAACTTCGGTAAGTCAGGAAGGAACTCAAATCTCCAGAATGACGACACTGGTAGATATCAAAATAGCCAGAGAGCACTTCTTACATAAGCTATTTGTGAGAGGTGAGTGGACTCATCAGGACCAAACGGTCTGGTTGCAGGCAATCGCGCAACAGGTCACTGAAACAGGGTCAGATAAATGGAGAGATCACGGTCCATTACATGTGGCCCTGAGTGAATTATATATGGCCCCTAAAGCCAAAGATGAACACAATAAGATTGTTAGGATAGCTGCATATTTGTATCTATATATGGGAGCCATGCAGGATAAATGTGCTGAAGGCCAAGATCTGGCAAACAGGCGACAGATTGCGTTAGAGAAGGCCCAATCTGATCTGGACTCTTCTGAGCAGAGGCTGCTCAGGAGCCAGGAGTCAGAAAATGACAGCAGACAGTACATCACTAAAATAAAGGAGGATATGGATATGCTGCAACAGGAAAAGGCTGACCAGGATACCAGATTTCTGGCCTTGCAGAAGGAGTACCAAGAAGGTTTGGACTCCCTACTGCGGAGCTAGAAAAAGCTGGAGCAACAACTGGACTTCAACAGGGCATGCACAGAGCAGGTAGCCACCCTGCAAATTCGATTAGACAGAGAGAAAGAGGAAAGCAATAAATTGATTCTGAAAGACCTGGATACCCAGGCAGAGGTTGATCAGGAGCGCCAGAAAGCTGGTGCCTTCCAAAGGCAAAGGGACGACCTGGTGGCACAGATGCAGACTCTTAGTCAGGAAAGGGACACCTTAGGCCAGGAAGTCTGCCATTTAAAAAGAAAAACTGCAGAAAATCACGTGGCCCTCCAGGGGCTGGGTGACCTCCAAAAAGAGCATCAGAACTTGTTAGAGCACACCAGGAGGGTGGAAGAGGCTCTGGCAAGAAAGGAGCAGGCCAGTAGGGATGGGACTCAGGAGGTAACCCTCCTGCAGAAAAGACTGGTCCAGTACTCCAGGACCAATCAGGAGGCACAGAGAGAGAATGAGGCTATCTGCCAGCACAATGATAGGCTCCAGCAACAGGTATCGATGCAGGAGAGACTGATAGAGTCTAGTAAGGCCTTAACTGAGGAACTGAAGGCGCAGGTTCTTGCATTGCAACAGGGAGCAGGGGCTGGCAGAGATGAAGTTTGCTGGGAAAGGGAAACGCCTGAGCATAACCTCAGGAGCCCTAGTACTGGAGGCCTTCATCTCTCTCAGTCCCTGGACTCTGCCACCCCATGTCCCTTGGCGCACATGAGCACAGGGCCACAGGGATGGCAGATTATTATCCAGCCAAAAGTATGGGGCTCATAGGCCAGTACCACCCAGGAATGGAGTGGCGGGCATCCGGGTATGGGCACCCAAGCACAGTGCAATTTAGTGGGAAACCCCAGGAGAGTAGGCCCATTAAGGGCATCCTGAAAACCTCTGCCCAGTTAGGTCAGTGGGGGGTACCCATCAAATCCTGGCAGCAAGGAGGGATCTGAAGACTCCTCTGAGCGTTACAGGACACAGGAGACCAGGTCCCCACATTCTGCCAGTCATTACCAGGCTCGCAGAATCCAGGAAAACCTGGATGATCAGATGGGCACCTCTGGGAGCAGTGCTTCGGAGTCAGAGGATGAATGGACCAGGGTTACCCGAACCAAAAAGGCCAATAAGGCAAAAAGGGCCTTGCTTAAGGACCCATTGAAACAAATAAAGGCAATAAGGAGTGTCAGCACGCCTTATCATAAGAACGCCAAGTATTCTGTTTGGGAACACTTGGAGCTCTATGAGCAAATGATGGAGACTTTCCATTTGAAGGACAGCAGTAGCTGCATCCAGTACATCAAATGGACATTCTCCCCAGAATACTCCAGTTTCTTTGCAGGGCTGGAGGACCAAAACCATTCAAGATGGTCCGCATATAGGGCGGCCATCTTGAAAAAAAATTCTGTTCATAGAAATCCTCAAGAGGCTTGCAAAGAAGCCTACAATTTGTAATGTGGGGAGGATCAGGCCCCACAAGAATTCGTTCAAGAATTGAAGCGTGCCTTTGCGCAGACCACCAGAAGGGTGCGCACGGACAGCAGAGAATTTGTCAATACTTTTTTCCATGCCTTGCCCAAATACATCATGACCCAGCTAGTGAGAGATTTTCACGAGAAGAGGTCACTAGACTGGGTTGAACAGGCTACCCGGATCTATGAGGTGCAGAAGCCCATAGAAAATAAAAGTAATGTGCAGATAAACCCCAAAACCAACAGCACCCCTGCTGCTGCCAAAGGTGGCGGAGGTAAAGGTTGCCCCCGTTTTAGATTTGGAGATGGGGGGCCTAAAAACCTGCCTGCACCCAATCATTCACAGCCCAGAAGGCCCTAGGGCCAGTCACAGACAGGGAGTCGAGGAGGTAGTCCCACAAATGGGGTCCCCCGCTCCCCTGATTATGTAAGTCCCCGCTACAAGGGAAACTGACCCATCCTGGGTTATGTGTGGACTCCTCCAGCCCAAGGGGAGGGATCCAGCCAAGCACCTGACCCAGGGAACTTCCCTCCTAACTTCCCCCAGGATGGCAGAAATTCACCAAATCCTGGGCAGAACTTTTTTCCCAGGTATCCACCCAATTTCCAGCCCCAAAATCATCCATCCTTCTTTCCCCAATTCCCTGAGCCCAGATTACCTAATCCGGGAGAGGGGAGGCCAAAGGTGGAGGGGTACCCAAATCTTCCCAATCCGGGGTATTACCAGAGAAGGGACAGCTACCCTTCCCGGGATCAGCCCAGGGGAAAAAATAGAGCCCCGTATCAGCCTGAGCAGGTTTCACAACTTGAGCGCCAGGTCCAAAATATGACACGGGATCTGAATCACATACTGAGGGCTCAACAGAACCCTCAGATTAGCATGCCACCGCAGAATGCCCCAAACTCTGGGCCTGGTGCTCCAGAACAATGACGGGGGCAGCACCCCGATAACCCACCGGTTCCCAGGGAGGAGGCGCAAGGGGAAGGGGGGTGTAAAGCCTGGGATGAAGCTTCCTTCCCAACTTGTAAACAGCCCCTGGAAAACTAGGAACCGGAAACAAAATCTCCTACCCCTGAAAGTCTGCCACCCAAAGAGCAAAGAGAAGGTAGGAGAAACAAAGGACCCAAACAGACCCATTTTGTGGAGGAGGTACAGGTCTTCCAATTTGAGGGAGAGGGATCCTTAGAGGACACTGGGAAAAGGATCTTCTCCTTCAGAGATGGGGGAACTCCTCCCAAGGAAAAATGGGTCCCAAGAGATTCCAATACAGACTGGGTAGATGTGGGGATTGAGCTGTCGCCACCCATCATTCTATCCCAGAACCAACAAAACCAAAAACCCCTGGTTCAAACCCATCCTGGTGACTGCCTCCCAAAAGGCAGGGGCGGCCCAGAACCGGAACCAGGGGAACCTAAAACTGAATCAACAGACTGGGTAGATGTGGGGATTGAGCTGTCGCCGCCCATCATTCTATCCCAGAACCAACAATACCAAAATCGCATGGGTCAAACCCATCCTGATCACTGCCTCCAAAAGGGGTGGGGCAGCCCAGAACCCGAAACCATTTCCAGTTGCCAACTTTTTCTTTCAGATTCGCCCGGCTCTCCACAGAATTCTGCCCAAATCTCTTCACTAGCAATGTCCAAAAATGTGCATTATCTGTGCCCCCCTGACGAGAAGGAGGGAAGATACTATGCCCCGGTACAAGTACAGGGGCAGGGTACAATTTTGGCACTGGTGTACACTGGATCCTAAGCTACCCTTCTGTCCAAAAGGGCCTTTGATGAACTAAATGCAGGAAGGGGGGAGAGTTACCGTATTCCTCTCACCTCTCTTCCTGGACAACTGCAGAATTTTGACGAGAAGGAAATTCCTGTCGAGGGGACTGCAGATTTGGACATCAAAATTGGGCAACACAAGGTGAAACACCCTGTCATAGTAGTGACTCCAGAGGGCACCCCTTGTTTACTAGGGAATGACCTCCTGAGAAGGTTGTCACCCCTAATAGATTGCGTGAACAAGGTCCTCTGGACCCAGGCTAGCCGACCAATAAAATTAAAACAGAGTGTCAACAATGTTAGTTTAAATGGCACCTGCCACATGGTTGAACAAAAATCTGACCAAGTAGAATTTCACTTCCAGAACAACCAAATTCCAGACGTGACAGTAATAGCAGTAGGACAACAGAATGGTGATGGGGGGTCCTCTCTATTTCTGAAAATCAACCTTCCTTCCAGTTTAAGGTGGTATTTCACACTGGAAGGAAACACTCTGAAATTCTTTACCAATCCACATTCAGACACTCCCACTTCTATAGTCCAGAAAGATGTGAAATCAGCTCAGAGTCTGGCTGAATTTCAGCAGATTGGAGAGCAGTTGTTCATCCCTGTTCAGTTAAATGATGGGAAGGACTCTGTTCTCGCTCGAGTGTGTGTAACAACGGTAAGAGCTTCATCAGCGAAGCCATGTTCCACCAACTCCCAAACGATCCAGCCATTCCCACATTCAAACTGATAGACAAATGGGAAATGGATCTGGAAACACCCAATCCCAAACGTCTCCTGCCAAGCAGGTGTATGCTCAAAATCTCCATTGGCAACAAGAGCATAGTCCATAATTGTTGGGTCGTGCGAGACGTCACTGCCACCTTTTACTTAGGCAGTGACATTCTCAATCGCTTCGCCATTAGTTTGGACCTAATAAACTTCAAAGCTTGGTCCCGATTAGCGGATAATCCCATTGGCTTTGATGATCAAGAAAAAGCATTGAGGTCAGCTCAATTGCTACCTTATGCAGTTGAAATTCAGCTTAAAGAGGAAGTCACCATCCCAGAAAGGACCCGACAATTCTCCCTGGAAGTGAAAGTTAAAAGAGGACAAAAATTGAAAAACCTTGATGCTTATATTCATCTAAATGCTTCTCTCCAACAGCAAGGGTTTGGGGTAAACCCAACGCCATTAGTCAACATAGAACATGACACCATTCCAATAGAGGTGGATAACAGCGACTTAAAGAGTATCACTCTAGCCGCAGGCACCATTTTTGGAATGGCGGTTGATGACCGACATTTCTCCATTGATTTAGGAAATGAACTGTTAGGACAAATCCCCAAGGACTGTTTTGACAATGACAGTGATGACAATACAACACCAGACAGGAGTTTCACCCGGCATGGGGGGAACTTCCTGGTGTACACTTCTTGCCCTTATGGTAAGGAAAATGTGACTTGTGACTTCAGGAGGGATGAGGTGATTTTCCAGGTCCATGAGGGCTGCCTTTCCCACCTGAAGCCTCCGGTCCAAATCAGCACTCTGACCAGGGACTTCTCCACCCAGCTGGAGGAGGCAGCTGAGATAGCAAAACCAGAAGTCTTTCCAGGCTTCAGGCAGATGGTGGAAGAGAGAGTCAACCTAGCTGATGCCTGTGTGACTCTGGAACAGAAGCAAAAGTTAAAACAAGTTTTCTTGGATTTCCAAGATCTCTTTGCGGTAGACTCATATGACTGTGGTCGCACCGACATCCACACAACAACAATTCCCACGGACCCTGGAATGACTCAAGTGTTTGTGAAGCAACATTGTTTGCCTCTCGCATCCATGGAGTCCCTTACTGAAATAATTAAGAACCTTGAGTCCCGGGGAATAATACGTCCAGTGCTGGGAATATTGAAGCCAAACGGCAAGTGGAGACTCTGTGCCGACCTTAGGGAGCTCAACAAACGGGTCCATACTTCCTGATGGCCATTGCCCTACATTGAGCAAGGGCTGGCCCAGATACAGGGGTCACAGGTATTCGCAGCAATAGACCTGTCCAATGGATACTGGACCATGCCTGTCAGTAGGGAGGACCAATACAAACTGGCTTTTACCTTTGGGGGCCAGCAGTACACATGGACCCGGACTCCCTTCGGATACCTCAACTCCGGCAATGAATTCAACATTTTCCTACATAAGGCCATGCCCGACCTGGGTGCGAGGGGTAACCTGGCTTATGTAGATGATGTCCTCATCAAAAGTTCATCTGTGGAGGAACACATAGTGGAGATCCGTTATGTTCTGACACAGTTGAGGGCCGCCGGAGCAAAACTTTCCTTTCAGAAAGCACAGTGGTGTAGAACCCGTGTTAATATCTTGGGGCATGAGATTACTCCTCAGGGTCTCTGTCCCCAAGAAAAGAAAGTGGAAGTACTCCAGAAACCGAAGGATCCCACAACTCTGCAGGAACTAAGGAGCCTTCTTGGACTGACTAATTACAGCAGAAAGTTCATTGAGGGCTACGCAGAGATCACTAGACCCCTGATTCATCTCCTGAAGGGGGGGGGTCAAGTGGGAATTAACAATCTGAGGCAGTAAGACAACTCAAGAGAAGCCTCTCACAAGCGCCTTGCCTAGCTTACACTGTCAGAAACAAGGAGTTCTTCCTGGAGACAGGGTTATCTAATACGTGCTTGATGGCAGTATTATACCAAAAGCATTACCAGGTCAATAAAGTAATCTCCTATGCGAGCAAAACTTTATCCTCTGTGGAGGAAAATTTCAATGATTGTGAGAAGGCACTCCTGGCAACGGTGTGGGCATTGAAGAATTACCACCCGTTTATCCAAGGGGAACACATCATAGTGGAGACTCCACACCAGCCTCTGCAATATCTCAAAAGTGACAGAATTCAGGCCGGAAATGTGAGTAATTCCCGAATTACTTCCTGGATTCTGTCAATGCAAGGCTTTCCTGTGGAGGTCAGATATGGCCAAAACAAGAAGAGTCCCCTCGCGCAAGGTCTGGCTGACTTGCATGATTGTGCCAGAGAAAACTGTCTCGAGGACGAAAGTCTAAAAATCAAGGACAACATGGAAGCATACCTTAATTCCCCACACAAAGTCTTTGAAGAAGACAAGTGTGAGGGAATACCCACTGTCTATGTGGATGGATGCTCGTACCATGTTGACAACAACGGGGAGAAAGAACTGGTGGCCGGCGTGGGGAATGTATGGGTGAAGGAGTTTCCAGAACCCTTCGCTGGATACAAAATTGGTCCCTGAAGTAGTCAGGTGGCAGAGTTGATGGCTGTGCCTCAGGCCATCCTCACTGCTGTCCAACATCAACTCCACGAACTGGTCATAATCACAGATTCGGATTATGTACGAAACGAGTTTGTGGAGCACCTGGTTAATTGGAAAACCAGAGGCATGTTATATGCTAATAACAAACCCCTGAAACATGGGAAGTTAATCCAAAATATTGATGATCTGGTCACATCGAATGGGATGACCATCTACTGGAAAAAGATCAAGGGTCATTCCAAAGTAGATGGACCAGACAAAACTGGAAATGACTTAGCTGATCAGCTGGCCAAAACCGGGACCATCCAAGGGGATCTAATAGAAATAGAGTCCCTGTTGGGGGAAATCCAGGTCACTGCTATCACTAGGTCGCAGACAAATGCTCACAATAATCTTTCAACTGCACAATGGAGTAAGGAGACCCCTGATGCTGATTTGATCACAGTTCAGAAGGGGGATCCAATAATTGGTAAGTTTTACCAACACATTGAGGACCCTGAGAACTTTCCCCTGATGGATACCGATTACATTGGGAAGGAGTGTTGATGAAATGTCCAAAAAGGTTCCGAATCCAAGACGGTTTGTTGGTAAGGAAATCCCTAGCTGGCCATGATCAATGGGTGGTCCCTACCTCATTCCGGAGCCTGATGTTAAGTCACGCCCATGATGCGACCACCGCCGGTCATAGGGGGTTTCACACAACACTGGAAATCTTAAGAGAGGTTGCATACTGGCCACACATGGGGCAGGACCTTGACCAATACTTGAAGGGGTATCTTGTGTGTGCACAATTTCAGCCATCATCCCTCAGACACCGTGCACCTCTCCAAAAGAGGTGGATGACACTGCCATGGTCAGATTTGAAAATCGACTTTGTAGGCCCTGTAATTCGCTCGTCTAGAGGAAACAAGTACATGTTGACCGTCACATGCTTGTTTACCAAGTGGGTGGAATGTCTCCCGGCCCCAAACTGCAAGGCAGAAACAGCAGCTGCCCTGATGATGAACCACATCTTTTCCCATTTTGGTCTACCTCAAAGGATTGAGTCAGACAGAGGTAGCCATTTCACCAGCGAGGTAATGACAAAGATGTGGGAGATACTGGGGGTTAAAAGGAAGCTACATATTGCTTACCGGCCAGCTTCTTCTGGAGCAGTGGAGAGATACAACTGAACCATTGAGAGAATCTTAAAAAAGTTTGTGGCAGATTCCTCTGCAATACCAGAGGGGACCGCTCCAGATTAATTCAGTTCTCATCCTAAAATATCCCACATATAGTCTCTAAAATATTATGATTTGAAAAAAAAATGTTTCATATTATATCTTGTTTTTCAAAATAAGAAGGCTATGTCTCTTGAGTTATAAAATGTACATGCCACCCCACTAGATCAATAGTGGTGGAAAAATGTCTATGAATAGGTATTGCCGCTTTTGCTTTTCATCCTAGGAGAGAGGAAACCATGGAGACTTACCAAGGAGGATGACCGGGGACCGGGAGCAGAGACATGAGGGGCCCGGGGTACCGCCCAATATTCTCATCAGGACAGGCGAGGAGAACCGATCGATCCAAACGGATGGAGGAAAAGATGCTGAACTGTGCCACCTACGGAATTGGAAGAAGATGATGCAGACATACCAGCGCGTGGATCAAAACATCCTTTGCACCCGACTCCCCCTCGACTAGAAATCGAAGCGCAGTCGGGCAGGGGGGCTTGTCAAGGGTTTTGACCCATGTTGAATCAATAGACTGGGTAGATGGGATGAGCTGTCGCCGCCTATTATTCTATCCCAGAACAAACTAAATCAATAGACTGGGTGGATATGGGGATGAGCTGTCGCCGCCCACATTCACGCCAGAATCCAGGAGAACTGCGCAGTTTACGCACACCAAAATGGTCACCTAATCTGCCACCCATCAGTGCAAAGAAAGGTGGTTCTGTTCAAAATCCATTTTTTCATGTCAAAAAGTTGCTAAAATCATGGGCTCAAGACCACTCTGAAGATACAACCTTCTTGTGGGGGGCTCCACATCACCACTCTACTGTAAGGATGCCATCAAAACAATGTTAAGCAAGGGTCCTATACTATCAAGCAAAAGACCACTCTATTGAAATGCATTAATTCAAGACAGAGCCCAAAAATGGGTGCAGTACCAGCTTTGTCCACAAACCAGCGCTAGCGGTCTAAACTCTGACAGGGAAACTGTATTTAGGAGTTGCAAGAGGGGCAGGGATTTCAAAGCCTGTTGGTTAATTAAAAATCTTAGCCATCTGCTGTTCCCAGAGGCCAAGAGGCTGAGAACTCTTAACACCCCAGAGACTCACAACAGGAGGCAGGATATCACATGGCCCTTCTGAGTGAGAGGGATTGGGTTTCCCCTTCAGCCTGGAGGAGAGAGACAATAGCCCCTTTCAGTTGAATGGGGTATGTTAATTTTGAATTTTAACTGTAAACAGAGCTCTGCCTGGGAGCAGAGACATGTTATCCCTGACCCACCCAGCTGCAAGGGGCGGGCCAGACATGAGTGTGGATTCCTATTGCAGCAAATATATATTGTATAGAAACATTGATAACTTATTGTAACCAAATGACAGGAATGTACAACTTTGAGATTCTTAGTATGAAAAATGCCCTCACGATTTGAGTCCAAACTCCAATTTCTATGGTGTTCTAGGACCAAACCCCGCTATTTATTGATATTACAGACACCGGGTTTATGCTAGAAACCTAATAAATAGCTGGAATGTGTGTAGAAGGAGGGTGTACATTTGTGTAATTTTTGATGAAAATCCAATATTGCAAAACCAGTCAAAAAGCGCAAAAAGTTGTCATTTTTAATGCAAGCCCCCAGGAAGATCAGAGTCGGACAAGCATGGACCATAAGGAATCTGTAATATGTACATGTAATTTCAACAAATTGTGTATCTAGGAAATATGTATTTGGACCAGAAATATATTTGTGTGCACATTGCCAAGGGGAGTGTCTTTCTGTAAGCCATAAAGATGACACACAACCCAGCTCCCCAATCAAGGGAGAGGGGAGAACTGGGCCAATGACAAGTGAGAGGGGCAGGCTTAGCTAGGCCCAGGCACACACCCATTTTCAAAACACATAAAAAATGCCACTGGAACCCAGACAGGGACATTCACTTTCCACTTTCTTGCGGGACGCTTTGGCGGGAGAATTCAGACTTCACATCCAGAGATCCAGACTTCAAATCCATCAATCTCCAGAGACCAGAAATGAACTCCAGAATTTGTAGCAGAGAGGCCTGAATCCACAAGCTGAATCCTCTTCAACAGGCCTCAAAACCAACCAAACTATTCAACAGCCGGGCGAGCTGTTTGAATTTTTTGCCAAGAACTTTTGCAAGAACCTGTAGCAGTATCCAGAAAGCAGTGCTGTATCCGGAACCAGAGAGAATCAGAGACCAGACGCTGTGAGCAGAACCGCCAGAAATCCCGTTCAACCTGTTGACCAGATCCGTGACGAGGCCCATTCCTGTCCAAAATCTAGTGTGAGTACCCAGCTAGCACTGTGCCAAAACCAATCTCTTAGTGTAAAATAATCTAATTAAAACTATTTTAACCTAATTAGAACTACCTCATAGGAATCGTGTGTGTCATTCTGTCCTTTTTAAAGCTGAAAACTGTCATCTGCCATTTTGAACTTTTAAATTTCAAATCCGAAAAACTACCTTCACAAAATCGTCCGTATCTCTGGAACTGTTTGTCCTAGGAACAAACTTTAACTGTCATTTTAAAGCTTGAATCTAAGCTTTCCAACGAACCTAGAACCGACTTCCTACTCCTTATAGTGCCTCCGTAATTACGCTCGACGCACGCGATTAAATTTGCCGCGATTTGACATTTCGCATAATTTCAGCCACGTGTAAAAATCAGCAGCTCCTTGCTTTCCTTTGCTAAAATTCGTTTTAACCTGCTAGTTACTCATAGAGCATTGCTAAAGTGAGCCTGAACTAATACCAACTAGCTATCACTCACCCTGAACCTCTACAGGGAATTACAATCAATTTTAGCATCATTTCACTTCATTGCCACCACATTCAAAGCATTTGGGCCCTGTGTTTTAAAATCATACCTGTTTTTCTCTAAGCTTGCTAGGAGGGGACTGAATTTCGTATTGTATTTGATTGTATTCCTGAGAACTGTGTGCGGAGTGAATTGTCAAGGAAAAGTGATTACATTGTCTTTTGTTGAAGCCATATCCAGTTATTTTCTGTACTGCATTTCATTCATCATTGTATTGTCCTTGAAGCCATAATGGCATTCTCTACCACCTTATTTTTCCTTTCCTATTCATAAGTAACCAAGAACTGTGCTACTGTAGGATTACCTATTGCTGATTCCTGCTCATATTCACAAGTGTGCTATCCATTATCAATTTATTTATAGAAGTGTGATATATATATATATATATATATATATATTGTTTAATTTTTTAAATAAACCTTTTAAATTTGCAAAACAAATCTACTTCTTGGCTCAGTGGGGTCATAAAAATATATAAATAAGGGCTTCCCTTGGGCATCCCAGACAAGGTACTGACTTAGTGGGATTATTTGATTGGAGTCACTTACAGTATGTGAGACAAGAGTTTTTACAATTGTTAGACCGCTACCTGATCTAACTGCAGAAATTAGACCTGAGGTGGGTCGTCCTTTTGCCCCCTTTTCCACTGGACAGATGGAAATCTCATAACCATCCAAATGGGGCTTGTTCATTAGCCAAGACTCTTGCAGGCACAGTATGTCGAAGTCACCCAAATGGACGTCGCTCGGAATGGACAAATGATTGAATCCTCTTGTGTTCCATGAGCCAATTGTTAGACCCTCTGACACCGAAGAGTAACTAGATGTTCCACTCGCCTGATGTCATTCCACCAGTTGCTATCATTTTTGCTGTGAGGCTAGGGCTAGCAGGAGCAAGTCCCAATTTGTATCATTTTGTTCTTTCATTGGGAATACTGTTTGGTAGGTTCGTCTGACTTCCCCAGGCAGGCCTTGATAGAAAGTAACTTAAAAAGTTGTCTTTGGTCCACTGGGGATCCACCCCACTCCCATGGGATCTTTGTATACTTTTTTTGAAGTCGAGCAACAAGACGTCTCGGTTGTCACCTTAAATCTTAGCACCCGCTCTTGACGGTGTGCACTTTGATTGCAATTACGTTGGTGTGAGTTTGGGCTCCTCTTAAGATTGTCTCTTCTTGTTGGTTCTGTTCGGCCCGACTCAACCGCCGAGTACACATCTGGACTAGTGCGAGACTGAGAACTTGTATTCTGCTCTCTGTCCGTCTTGGACCTATTTCGGTCGTCTTCTGGGTTGGGATTAATTTCGGTGAGTTCGAATCCTAGCATCAGTAAGCTCTCATTTGCGTCTAATAATATGCTTTTCTCCACTGGCGATGTGATGTGCAAGTATGCACAATCTAAGCGCCCATATTCACCAAATTCAATATTCAGGTCCTCTAAACAAATTTGTCTCAAGTTGGGAATACATCAGAACAAAGATAGAATTGTTTTTCTGTTCATAATTATCTTTTTGTCTTTATCGAGAATTTTTTTCAGTTTGAACGTACTTTTTTTGGTTCTTTTCCCTCATGGTGCATCGATCGTCAGTTAGGAAGGTTTTACTCCCTTGGTCTGAGTGATGCTTTGTCCTTTTCTTTGAACTATCGTCTCGCCCTTTTCTTTTCTCTATACTTCTAGATTTATATTTTATAGAGGTTGTCCGGTGGGGGCAAGGACTTTTTTTATGGTCTGCTCTTTTGATAGGGTCCTGTTCCTGCTACGGATCTCTCTCTGTTTTACTGAGCAATTATCTTTGTTCTTTGTCGTGATCTTAAGTCAGAAGAAGCCTTCTTTTTCTCCTTCAAGTTGCCATAAAATGGTCTGTTTTTCCATTTTTTTTGCTAATGTTAAGAAAGGCAGCAAGTTTAAATCTTCCATTTATCTCCTTGTCTCCAAAGGGACACCCTGATAGCTTGTTTGCACTGGTGCAGTTGTTTGGCTGCTGTGGGACCCACTCGGTAACTCAGACTCTGACTCCTCTATCGAATACTGGCTCAATTCCATCAAGTCAATGCTTGTCTCTGATTCGTCTACATTGATTGGGAGAGTACCTTGTTCTTTTTGTTTTTCTGACGTACTAGATAAGAAACCTTGTGTATTTGCTTATTACAGGCCCTCTGAGGTGCTGGTTTTGGATGTGCGGCATTAAGTTTGTTTATGTCTTTTGTTTTCTTCAGTGTCAAATTTACATTTGCTTCTTGTACTGATGTATCGCTTGATTTGGCAGACTTGATTCTTGATTTGCCAAATATCTCAACGTCTTTATTAGAAGTTTCACTAATAGTGTCTGTTTTTCCAGCTCCAGTACTATGCACCCGTTTTTCCTTATTTTGCCTTGTCCTACGGTCAAGTCTGTAAGTAAAGTCTCTGTTGAGTCTAAGCTTTTCAGTGTTAGCGTGTCCTTTTTCTTTGGGCCCATGATCTTGATAAGTTCCACCATTCTTTTCTTTGTCCCATGTCTAGGTTCCATTATGTCTTGGCTCAAGACCTTTTGTTGAGGAGAGTTTTTGGTCTGTGTGGTGACTGGCAATACACTTTTGATGTTACTCATCTTGACTCCTGTAGATGAATTTGTATCTTCAAACCTAGTAGGGAGGTCAAGTTGATCTTGGTTGGACCTCGACATGGAGTCAGAAGAGGTGGTTTGTTCTTTAGTTGCCGGCTTGCACTCTTCCTTTGCAGCTATATATCCCTCTAAGTAAATTAATTTTGTTTGCATGAGGGCCATCCGAGTGGTGTGATATTTTAATGTATCGTCGAGCGCCTCGTAAAGTTTGCTAAACGGAGATAGCGCTATGGTTACTGTGGACATCATTGTTAGTAAAAACACTTTTTTTGTTGGGAGTTTCTTTTCCACTCTTATACGGTGTTCTTCTAGATCTCCTTTTGTGTGGTGAAAAATGTACAGAGGAGAGTGCCGTTGGAGGAGAACGGTTATTGTTTTCTGCATGTATGGTTTTAGGTCTTTGGGCTTGGATAGTTGATGTGTTGCCGTCCCCCGAGGCAAAGCTTTGTCCCTCGTTATCATGGTCCGTCGTTAATGAGGGTGCTTTGACTAAAACTTGTGAAAGAACTCGCGTGACTTGCATGGGGGGAAATAGTCTGCCATGTGAGGGTGATGGTGGTTGGTCTCGAGTGGATGGGGTTTGGGTGTCAGTTCCTTCCTCTAGATCAATTGGTGATGAGGTTGCAACCATCCTTCTATCTTGAATCTCTTTACTTGCCAGTAGAATGCCTCTCGTTTGTGGTTCCAAGGTATTTGCTTTCACTTTATTTCCAAAATAGTGAATTGTATTCACAGTAGCTGCCAGGTTTCCATTACTATTAGCCGTCACCAGATTGGGATTCGTAATCGGCGGCTGCCCAAAATGCCATTTTTTTATGGCTTGTGATTGAGAAATTATTGGTACAAAGTCCTGTTTTAGGGATGTATTTGCGTCTTTATTTACTTCTGCTTGCTCCGCCTCTTTTACTGTGTGATCCTGGGCACCTTCTAAGATTTCAGCGTTCGATAATTTGCTTATATTACCATTTAGCGTCCTATTTTCTTTTTGGCAAAAGAAGTAATTTGCCAAAGGTTCAGAAAGTGAGGTTCACGGTGGCATTAGTTTGATTGATTTATGGGCTGTTTGATTTTGTGTTTTTTATTTAAAAAAAAATCCTGTGGGACCGGCTCTTGGCGTCGAGTTTGTTTTATCTGCCGCCATTGAGCCTTCTGATGGTACTGTTTTTTGTTTGTACTGTGGGGCCTCTGAAGTGGCTCCGCCAGAAAGCAGGGTTATGTCTTGGGGTGTTGGTTATGTCTTGGGGTGTCTTTGAAAAGTGAACACTTTCTGTTTCGGCTCCACTTTATTTACTTGTTTCAGATGAAAAAGAGGATTTGAGCCGCTGGTTCTCTAAAGACCCGGTAGACGTGCTCTTCAAGTCTTCGACATGAGTTTGGATGTGTACTTCAACTTGCACCGTGTGCAAAGACGAGACACAAGCTTCATGTGAACCCATGTCTCCTTGCTGTTCGCCGAGGGCTCTGGGCGCCTTTTCCATGTTCATTTCCAAAAGGAGGGGCTGAGTGCACTGCCCTATTCTCAAATTGGCGCAGTGAAGGTGCTTAACAGCACGATTCACTGCGCCAAAAGAGGACGCAAAGGCTCCACTACTATTCTCAATGGTGGTGTCCAGTCAGATGCAGCAGTGCTGGGAAACACCCCTACAAAGAAGTCGCTGTTTTCACTGCTGTCGTCCCTGCTTGTTTCACAGGCTAGTGTGGGCCAGCATAAAGTGACAGGAGAGACAGCGCGGGGTGTTCCGGTCTCTTTCCCTGGCTTGGTCCCTTACTTGTTTAGGGAGCAGGAATACGGACATCATCATCTGTTACACCTTATCTCTCTCATAGTTTGCTCTCACCGTACCATTGTCTGTGATGCAGAACTCTCAAGTGAGATGGCATCCTGTTGTATATTTGGGAAAACTACAAGTCCTAGAATTCCAAGGAAATAAAGGACTAGGTGGCCTTGTCACGCAAGCCAAGGTGTAACCTTGCAGCTATGGTGATGGGGAAACACTTCAGTGTAACTCAGGCTTTTGACAAATCAGAGGCACGGTGCATAGATTTGGGGAACCCATTTTTTTTAAATATACTATTCATTTGGTTCTATATTCATTAATAGTGCAAAATGGAAATGCAAAATCTTTACGGTGCATTACGTAGCGTGTGTCATGCATGTACTGTGTAATGCAACTTAATTTGCAGTGTGACTGGCTCTTTAAGGTTCACATTATATTAATTTGGGTGAATCAGGGCAGGGACCTACTACCCCCTACTGTCAAAGTAATGCCTGTTATCAAATGTAGTTCTCATAATCATAAATCCAACTTAAATACCATATCTAATCAAACAAAGATTCAATAACTCACCTTTAATTTGTCTTTGCTCTTTGGTACTGTGAAACTGATTGCAGCTTTTTGCCCAAATTGCTGCAGTTTGTGCTGCTTCAGAATTCCATTTCTAAACACAATGAAACATTGGATGACAATACATTTTATAAATAATACTGGAGGTGAAATAAAAAATGTAGGATGTTATGCATTTTTACAAATAGTCCCAGTATCTTAACTATTCCTTTTCCTATGTGCGGCTTCATGTTAACATCTAATCCATATCCACATGCTGTGCCACGGTATGAATTCCCCGCTTTTAAATTGCCTCCTCTATCCATGCTCGAGCACCTGTACATATGCAGAAGTAGGTGGGTATTTGTTTTATGCTGCTGATCTGCCGCCTATATCTACGCTGCTGCATGTTTTGCTTCCTCTTGGCTGCCATTGTTAAAATGTATCCAGCATCTACTTTAGAACACAATCACCTTCATGATGGCCAGCTCTTTGTTGCTCTTGCATTGCCCTTCTTTGTAATTCTCAATCCAAAAGTGGTTAAGGCGAGGGTGAAGTACAGGGTTGGGGCATGTTGTGGGCTATGGTCCCACAAGCCAGCCCAATCAGTGCTGGGGCCAGGGGTGTTGCTAGGTCTGGAAAAGATCTGGGGCTATGCACATTTCAGGACTGCCAGCTGAGGCTCTATTTATTAACAGTCATGAAAAGGGGCCTCATCACAAGTCTGGCGGTAACCCTTAAAAGTGGCAGCAACGGAATTAGTGGTGCCAATACCGTTGTGCCAGATCATGAGGCAGCGCAAAAGACGGTGAATGTAAATTCAGCCGGCGCAATTACAGCCAGCGCAATTACAGCTGGCGCAATCACAGGTGGTGCTATTACAGCTGGCCACACAAGGTGCCAACACAGCTGTATCACAACTCTATTTACAATGGTATTAGTACAGAAAACCCCCGCTAATTCTGCTGAAAACACAGCACAGTTACCTCCAGCCTCCAGCTGGAAGTAAATCAACACAGGTGCCTGAAATTAAGCCACAGGTGATCCCAATCCACCCCAGAGGGCTACAAAAGGCACAGCCCTACCACAAACACTTTTTCCAGCACCATGCTGCCACTAGCCACTGTGAGCTGGGACAGACAGCTGGTTATGCTGTGCTTGGAAGTCGAGAGGCTGGACAGCCAGGCTACGGCAAAGGGAGAACAGTGGGGGTGGGCAGGAGGAGGCGTGCCCTAGCAAGGCATGCCCGGATACCGAGGATCAGGCCCACACCTTAAACCCTCACTGACAGCCAGTTGGTCATCCTGTACTGCCTCTCAACAGGGAGTCCATAACAGAGCTGCTCACCATAATACAGGACGACATAGAGAGCAGGATCAACATTGGGACAGATGTGCCCCATTGCTGAAACCAGCGTCCCTCTTACAATTGCTGGGAACTGGCACCTTCCAGCACTCCATGATGCAAGGCATGGAACTGCCCACATTCTGTGAAGTGCTGACCCAAGTGCTTGAACCCCTCCTGCAACAAGTGCAACCCTACATGTCACTGCCTAGCGCTCCAGACCAGGTCAATGCCATGAAGGCACAGTTCTATGTCATTGCCCAAATGCCAAATGTGGTTGCTGCCCTGCACTGTACCCATGTTGCGATGTTGGCTCCCCTGGCCCACAAAGCAGTGTGATGGAACCGCAAGCAAAACCACCCCCTGAATGTGCAGGTGACCTGCGACCCCAACCTCATCATCACCGGCTACCCTCGTTATGATGCCATGGTCCTACAGAACAGCACACTGCCAGGATACATGGAGAGTCTCAGAGGACAACTAACCTGGATTATGGGTGAGTAGAAAAGTCAGCACATATGCTTGGCGGGTCACATGGCCAAATTTGGGGTGGAGGGTGCAAATGACCACACAAAAGATGGCATGACAACCAATTCCAAATTCTGCACTTTACCCCCCCCCCCGAACATACGCCACAGTACAGACCAGGGAGCATGCACATGTCTGACTTACCTGCATGGAGAAGCAGCAGTAGACATAGAGAAGCAAACTAATACATCAACATGACTAGAGATACCACAATACAACATGCAACCACCAAAGCAATGCAGCCAAACAGCCCAATGTCCACACAGAACATCCCTGCCAGTGCCACGGCCATGCACCTATGTGGGGCCAGCCCAAAATGCACCCCTGTTGCCACCAGGTGCACAGGGAGGCTCCATGGGGAACCCAGCATCACGCCCCATGCAATGTGTAAATACCCAGCCACATGACAGCCCCATGTTGACTGCACATCTCGCCGACAGACACCTCACGTAACTTATGCTTCAAGGGAACAGGCTGCATGCGAAGCACAAAAAATGCATGGCATTAATGACACTGCATGCAGAGACCTAGAATAGACACATGCTGTGAAATGAAGGCCCATCTGCATGCACAATTCATCCATTGACCTGATATTGTGTACACCTCACACCATGACTAATGCCTGTGCCTCCCCCCATGTAGGTGACTCCAAATACCTACAGCTGCTCTGGCTAATGACTGCTGTGCGTGATCCACAAACACTGCAAGAGAATGCCTACATCCACGCCCACAGCAGAACCCGTGTGTGCATCGACTGTACCTTTGTCCTCCTGAAGGTACCTTTCTGCTGCCTCAACCGTATCGGTAGAGCCCTGATATACGATCCAGTAACAGTTGGCAAAATCATGCTTGTGTGTGCAATGTTGCATAATATCTGCATGAAGAGAAATGTACTGCTACCCCCTGACGTGAACCTGCCACCCACAGAGGATGAGGATGCAATGCCCGTGACAGAGGAAAATGCACGCTTTGCCAGAGATGACGTAAGGGATGGTAGATTGGCATGCCAGGGACTGATGGACAATTTTTTTTGACACTTTCACATAGCATATGCCATGCACCACTGTGTGACACAACACCAATCTAAAAACACGACAATGACACAATCAGGAATGTCCTTGCACTGCTTATTTTTTATTTTTTTTTATGTAATGAAGTGCCCCAACTATCCTCCGACCCCCTCCCACCACCAACTCCCCATTGCACTGTCCCCCCTACACCCACCAACTCCCCATCACATTATCCCTCCTCCCACCACCAATTCCCCATCACACTATCCCCCTCCCACCACCAACTCCTCATGACACGATCCCCCCTGCCCCTCCCATCACCAACTTCTCATCACACTATTACTCCTCCCACCACCAACTCCCCATCACAATATCCCCTCTCGCCCCTCCCCGTTCCCACACCAACTCCCCATCACTCTATCCCCCCTCCCCCTCCCACCACCAACTCCCATTCATGGCCACTCAATGAAATCAGTGTCATAGGTCTCTCACAGCTGTGGCCTCTCCCCCCCGCGGACGGCCCCTGGTGATCTTGGCCACAGAAGGTGCTCTGACTGTTGACGCCAGGTGCCCTGCTGTGACTCCTCTATGGGTGTTGATGAAGTTGAATGGACAGAGCCGGTCCCCAGTTTTTGCTGCCGTTGCACCTCTGTGCTCTGGCGGATGGTCTTTGCCAGTGCAGTGATGATCTCTGTCATTTCCCTGACACAGGTGTACATGTTTGCTGCTGTCTCGGCCCTGTCCCATGCCAAGAAACGCACAATCCTGTGGGTTTCCCCACATATATCATCCCTGATGGCCTGTAGGTGTGCGGAGTGAGTGTGGCCAATCTGCTACATTTCCTGCTGTCTGTGCTCTATGTCCTTGAACCTCTGCAACAGCATGCTGTTTGTTGGACTGCAGTGTGAGGGTGAAGGGCTATGCACTTGCTCAGCGCTGTATGCAGGGTAGCCACATTACGGAGTGTCAACATCCTGATCTGGTGTCTGTGTGCGCTGGTGGCATGGAGGGCTCTCTGGAGATTAAGGACCTACCGCAATTGCTGCACTGGGCTGCTGTCCCCCTGTGGCTCCTCAGTCACCCTGCCCGCAGGTGTGGCTGCAGCGTTCATACGTATGGCTGCCGATGTGGGTATAATGTATCACGCAATGCTCCTGGTGGCCTGTTGTGTGGGAATTGCCTTGACCCTGCTCTGCTGCAGTGTTACGAGCCAGGACATCTGGTGGGGCCTGTGTCGCCTTTGTGAGCTGGTGGTGGAGGTTGTGGCAGACCTTGTGGGCCTGATACGCCACTCCCTGTTGGGCCTGCATCCCTGCTCTTCCTTTGGCCCTTCTTGGGCCACATCTCCTCCCTTCTTCGCTGTGTTTCCCCTGTTCACCCCAGAGGAAGTTTCAAGAAAAGTCTGATCTAAGAAAGTCTCATCTAAACAGGTTCATCCCTGTTCCTCCAAAACCATCAAGGACCACGTTGACTCCCTGGCTCCTGCTCTGTCTGACTTCTGCAACCACTATTTTGCTACTGGAGTCTTCCCATCCCCCTGAAGCATTCCCTTCTACATCCTTTTCTTAAGAAACCCTCTACCGACTCGTCCTGCCTGGCTAACTATCGCCCAATCTCCATCACTCCTTTCTTGGGTAAACTCCTGGAAAAGCTGGCCATCTCCCAGCTTAATCTTCACACTGAATCTGTAGTTTGTCTTCATGACCATCAGTCTGGCTTCAGAGCTGCCAGAAGTACGGAAACTGCTCTCCTGAACATCTGTGAAGACCTTCTCTCCAACCTTGATTCCAACAACCCCTTTGTCCTCATATTACTTGCTCTCTCATCTGCCTTTGACACGGTCAACCATGCCATCCTGCTCAACTTTCACCATGATAATCTGGGTATCACCGGTCAGGCCCTGGCATGCTTACTGCTTTCCTCTCTGACAGATCCTCCCAGGTCCAACTTGGGTCCTTCCTCTCCTCTATTTCTAGTTCTACCTGTGCTGTCCCAGGGATCTAAACTCTCTCCCTGGCTGTTCAACCAATACCTGGCACTTCTGGCCCACCGCATTGCCTCTCTCTGCCCCAGCTTTCGGTGCTATGCGGACGATACTCAGCTAATTTTCAGGCTACCTTCAGCCACCTCTTCTCCTTCTCTCATCTCTGACTGTCTGTCTGCTATCCAGTAGTGGTGTGCCGCCAATGATCTCTTCCTTAATGCCAGTATGACTGAGATTCTTATCATCGGCACATGCGCTACCTCCATGCCTGTCACTCTCCGCGCGGGCCTCTCTGTGCCCTCTTCCTGCTCCCGCCTGAGAATCTAAAAGCCTTGGGGTCATCTTTGACTCCACTCTTTACTTCTCTCCTCACATCTCTGACGTCTCTAAGAAGACACACTACCAGCTGCACCTCCTCAGAAGTATTCTTCCTTTCCTCTCTTTCCCCAAGAAGCTCACTGTCTCCAGAGCTATGGTTCTCTCTAGGCTTGACTATTGCAACAGCCTCTTTCCAAATCTGCTGGCTTCTACGCTCTGCCTTCTGCAACTCATCCAGAAATGAACTGCATGTCCTCAAGCCCCGGGATCGTATCTCTCCAGGACTGAAATCTCTGCACTGGCTCCCAGTGGCTGGGAGGATTAAGTTCAAAACCCTCTGCATTGTCCACAAGGCTTTCTGGGGCCGGGGGCCTCAATACCTTCAACTCTCTCTTTCTGAATATCTTCCTTCTCGAGCTCTACGCTCATCCGCCTCCAACTCTCTCAGGGTCACTCGCTTCTCCAAGCAACGAGTTGGTGGTAGATCTCTTCTTTTGGTTGGGGCCTCCCTCTGGAACAGCCTCCCTGAAACCTGAGGCGAACCATCTCCGGTTCCGGAAGTACCTCAAAATATTTCTCTTTGCTTCTGCTTTCTCTCCCCCTCTCCCCTGCTGAACTCCTGGCTGAAACTGCACTGGTTACCTGTCCACCCTCTGATCTCGGGCCCAGGTCCCCTCCCCCTCCAGTTGCACACCTGCACTGCCTCCCTGACAACCCCCACACTTGGGGACATTTGCTGTATCCCTACAGTTCCCCACCAGCACTGACATCTGATGCCTGCACTTGCCCTTGCACTTACCACCAACTGGGCGTACTGTTCTTACTGTTTATTTATTCTATTTATCCCATGTACTGCACTGTCCCCACCCCCCTCCCACTCATCACTTTCCCCTTCCCCTGCACTTTTGTGATATGAATGACACCTGGCCTAGTAGGATCGTTGTCTGTCCTCTCTCTGTTCCCCATCATTTGCCGCGTAGCGCCTTGAAACACTTGTGTATAGGCGCATTCTAAATGCCATATCATATCATATCATTTGATATCATACTCCTCCTCCTCTGATGCCTCTGAGATGCATGAGTGCCTGTAGGGGACATAGTTAATGTCATCAGGTATGGCCCACCACGTGTGTTGGCATGCGAGACACAATTCCTATGGTACAGAGTGTGACCCCAAACATAAGGGCAAATGGGAATGGTTGGTCATGGAAGGATGCATATGGGCCCAGCGTCATGGGGTTTCTTGTAGAAATCAGTGTGTGACCCATGGCCTGTTGGTCATTGGCCTGTGTTTGGGTAGGGAAGGGTGTCCTTGCTGGGGCTGTTTATGTCTGGCATGCATGCTTGTGGTCCTACATGGCCCCACATCCCCTCCCCGGGTGTCACTCAAATGGTGCTGCTATGACGTTTAGGGGTGCCCTTGGTGCCCTGCCCACTGGCTGCTGTGGAGGGTGATGGCTGTGCCACCCTGTCACTCTGCACTGTTTGCAGGCCCATCTTCTGGGTCTGCTGACTTGTGTCCCTGTCCACTGGGGAACTGGGGCATCTTATGCCGGGCTTTCATTTGTATATGCATTTGTTTGCAGGGTTGACTCACCTCCTGCCTCCTGGCTGCTGGCACCCGCCTCCGAATTGTGGACTCCCACTATCCCATCAAGGTCCAACACTGCGCTACATTTCTCCTGCCAGGCACTCCCTTTGGTGTTGGGAAAGCATTCCCTGCACCTTGACCCTCAAGCCGTCTCACTACTTGCGGCAGTCCTCTCCATCACAGGGTACACTTGAGACTGCTGTCACCTTCAGGGTGATGGAGTTCCTATGGCTGTCCTGCGCCTCCGCTGCCCACTGGTCTTGATGAGTAAGCCTATAGGATACAGTGCATGCGCCGTCTGCTGATGCGCCACACAAAAATAAAGGACAATGGAAGTAGATATATGTTTAAATAAAGGGGCCTCTGCACGCTTAGAAAGTAGCCATGCTGCAGATTTCACAGCGGCACTCCTGAGAGAGTGCTGCCACAGGAGCACCTTGCATGAAATGACGTCACAGGAGAGGAAAAAAAAACTCTGTTGTGAGTTCCCCACCCTCAATCCATTCTGGGATCCACCTTAAATGATCACTGCAGGGAATGCAGGTGAAGAAAAAGGACAACTCGGTGCCAAACCTTGCAGCATCCAGTGATTGAGCGTGGCAGAGGGAAATCTGTGGGGTAAATGAAGCCACCATAGTAGGCCTCAGGGCAGTTACCCTTGTTCAATAATGACAGTGCTTTATGTACCATAAAACCATACATAGATAATAGCCCCACTGCCAGCTACCGAGAACTCTTCATAATGCGTCCATCTTGATCCCAGCTCTGTAGCCACCTTTCTGAGATCCCCTCTGTTTTGCATGGCATTTTCATTAGTGTATTTGTGCGAGGAGAAAACAAAAAGCAAAGAAAGTGACTTCAACGGGTGTGGGTGTAAATCAGTTCCCCACTGGCCAAGTGATTGCTCAAAGAGTCCCAAAGCCTGCACGTCCATTGGCAAAACAGCACTGATGTAATTAAAAGAGTGTGTGTAGTCCCCACATGTTGGACTTTGCTGGAGGCATATTGCAAGTGGAAAATAAAACATGCATAGGCAACGCTTTACCTGAACAGTTCCTAGAGATTGTGGGCCCCTGTGCACAGAGGACGCATTGGCATGGCCCTGGCAGTTCTTGAAGACAAACTACTGCAGCACACTGACTGCAAGAACAAACTGCGAGCCAAGACTGTGGCCCTCATTACAGTGTTGCTGGTATTACTGGCAGTGGAGATGATGGTAAGTTGGTAAGTTCCATGGAAACTCGCACAATCTTAAACAAACAAAGAAAACAGAGAACCTTTTGCCACCTGTGGCTGCCCGCAGGAGAAGAAGAATTAACAGAAAGAGAAAGGGAAATGAAGAAAAACAAAAACATCATGGAACACATGAAGGGTCCTGCAGAGGAAGAAAACATTAAATGAAACATGCAGAAAACCTCCTGGGTGCTATTAAAAGCAAATGCCTTTAAAGAAAGGGGGAAGACATGATGCCATCCTAAGTTAATGATCCCTGCTCCGTCTCATGGGGCAATTTGTGTCTGGATGGAAGATAATGAGCACACCCTGTGCCCATGCAAAAAGACACCTCTGCGCTAGACAGGAAGAACATGATTAAGCTACAAAGCCATCTGAAGACAGCCAATCCAATCCCTTTGCCACCAGTGCTTTGTGGTGGCACATGACAAAGGATAAAGTGAAGAAGAAAATAAATAGCACAAGTCCGTCTACCCCAATATAACCTGCGGCTTGCAGGGTAGCGAGGAGAAAAAAAGAAATATAGAAAAAGAAAAACTGAAGATTAAATTAGAAGAAAATGTAGGACAACCCCAATGACAAACATTTATTTCGGGTAAGGACGCGAGGAGGAAAGAAAATATCAATGTGCCCAAAGCCCCTCATTGGATTTGGGTCATCACAAGTTTAAGCAATTTTAAACCCCATTTTGCTTTACTCTTCTCCCCCTAAGTGAGACCTTCTTCTAGATATTTCCTCATGAGCACCTGAGTGGAACTCTCTCAACAAAGACACTGTGGCTGAGCAGGTTGAAAGGAAGTAAGTGCAGAGTTCAGGGACACCAGTAAGCCAGCAGATTTGTATTTCCATTGTGAGGACCATTTCTGGTTCCTTTTCTTTCTTGGTAGACCACAGCTATCATAGATTTGTATGTAAAAAAAATATACTGTAATGATACTCACCTTATGTTTTGTATTGTCTGAGTAACAATGATTGTAAATGTTGTTCTCTTCCGACAAGGTGGCAACAAAAGGGACTACGCATAAACTCCTACTATTGGTTTGTAGTAACAGATGAAGGTGATAATACCGGGAATTTCCTAAGAACAACAACAAAAGTCACCTTCATAGTGTTTTAATGAGAAATACCTGTTTTATCATGCTACACTTAAACACAGTGGGACACACAGCTCTACATTTGCCCCATAGCTGACCTACATGTTACTTAGTCATTCTTAAGGAACTTGGCCCACTATAGATAATAGCTATCATACATGGTAGTGCTTCTTCGTGTTTTTGCACATGATGATGAATGTCTCTATTGAGTTAGTACTTCTTGCTTCTGATAAAATTACAAAAATAATATATGCTTTGGATTAAAAGCTCAATTGTGGCTTCATGATGGGTTGTGGTATTCTGTACCCAGAGGAATTAACTCTAAAATCAATTGATCGACTTACCCCTGGGAGCTACAGAAAGAGATCTTCATGTAAAGAACAGGACCAATTCTTATGGTAAGTACACCACTGGACACACGATTGAGTCTATCTCCGGTAGGATTGAAATACTTTTCCATCGTTTTTACCCACAGTAATGGACCATCTTCACCTCCCTTACCTTTGCACACAATAGTGATTTTATACCCTCTAGCTATTTACAGTTCCTAAGCAATCACTAGTCTGCCAACCGCTAACGAAGTTCTGCAAATGTCAGAGCGGAATTAAATATGTCAGGCTCCACTACAACACATTATGATGTAAAGCCCACATGCCAGTAAAAATGACCTATTAACCATTTGAAGTCCTACAACATTGATTTAGGAAGTTTGCCTTTACATCAAGCAATTGAATGAATGTGGACTCACATGCCATCTGGCTTTCCAACACCGATTATTTAGAGACGGCTTCTCTCTATTCTTTTTTCTCTTGTCTCATGCTAGGGATTCTATGCATCTGTTGATGTGTCTACATACGTTCCTGTATTAGGATTATTACATAAAGCAACAACATTGGGTTACAATCTGTGCACAGATATACATGAAAACATGTTATGTTTTATGTTTGAAAATTAAATGTATGTCTTATTGTTACTAAATCTATAACAATGTTTTTTTCTAATATTGTTGTACTAATGCAATCTTTTTATGTATACTGCTAGATATTTAGGACTGGGACTATACATGGATGTGTGGGGAATAGTAGACAAACGTTTGTCCTGTTAAATCTATGAAGGTTATTTTTGTTGTTGCTCTTCATACAAGATGCATTGTTATTGTGGGGGTGTTTCAGTTCCACTGGGAGACATTAATCCTGTTTGAAGAATTAATGCTATCCTGACATCACTTCAAATTTTTGGGTAGACATGAAAAATACAAAAACTCCCTTGTTGGGGTTGGTGAATACAAAAGATTCCTTGTTGGGGTTGTTGAATGCTTGATTCATTGAAGTATTATTTGCACCAGATTCTGTGCCTTCTTCAATGTTTAATCATATGTATTTATTTGTGTAAATAAAGTTTAAAATTAACTTAGTTTACATCAACAACATTATTCGTCAATAAACTTTGACGATCAATCATGACAACAATCTCCTTATCAATAAATATACACACATTCTTTCATTGAATGTATTGATTACATTTTGACAAAATTGCAAAAGAGAAAAATAACACAGTTAATATACATTTACTGAAAACAAATGATTGTCTTTTTTCATTTTAATCGATTTTTCTATATCCTAATCAATTAACAGTTTAATATAGTTGTATTAAATTAATGCAATGTTAAAAAAGCTTAACAAAAACTAATTTCCTCATATTATGTGTTGCCAGAAATAATTAGTTGTTAACCACCGATCATCAATAACATATTTCCTAAGCATTTCCACCCAGAGTAAATTTCAGATGGGACATTGTATCACCAGATGGACAATTGTGTCTATTGTATCCAGGACCATACATTGTTTACAAATCGCTGATGCAGCCGAACATTTAGTCCTGATGCTATTCATTTTCACCATAGGAAGAATGCTCATCCAAAATCTTAGAAACTGCGTTCGGCAATAAGAATTTGGAAGATTCATCCAATATTGTGGTGTTGTACCATAGCTCCAAATATCCCAAAAATGTTGGGCATACGTTGTATACTTTAGAATCGCATCAGTGAATCACACATCTAAAATTGGTGTGAATCCTTTGGGAATAAGCATCCTGTTCCCAACTTCAATGGGGTGATATTAAAAGTATCCTCCGATGGACTGGAACGTGGTCTGCTAACATGCATTTGAGCTGCATCACCCCAGGTATAGGAAAGTAGTGGATCCATTAGTTGGCAGCAAAGCCCGATTTAAAGGTCCAAGCAAAGAGCGAACCGTGTTGGAGGCCTGACAAACACGTATTGCCCACCCTCTGCCATGAGCCAGAGGAACCTAAAGCTTGTATTGTCAATGGGCGATGTGGGCTTTGAGGGCAGGGGCGCAGTTTCCCCCAAAATGTTTTATAAAGAATATGAAGGTTAACTGGTGTCATGCTGCTGTGGAGACGTGGCACCGTACAAACACAAAGAGGAGGACAAGAAGACGAGACTGGCACCTGAGCATTGTGGGATTCAGAAGAGGGATGCCCTGGCGCCGCACTGGGTTGAAGAAGAGTATGACAGAAGAGTGACAGGGGTCCAGAAGCTACGAGGATCCGTGAAAGGGACCTGGCACCGAAGAAGGAGGTCAGAGGTGAGAGGTGACAGAGCAGAATGGCCAGACACAATGAGTCTCATTCCGAGATTGGAGGCAGCCATGACGCTACTAGCGTCATGGCTGCCTCCAATACTGGGTCCGGATCCGGTCTGGTTGGATGGGGACTTACTGGGTCATTCCGACCCTGGAGGAACCGTTAAGTCCCCATTCAACCAGTCATTCCCCATTCCCATTTGAGCCCCCCCTAGGGCTCAATGAGAATGGGGAAGGCCATAATTATGGCCTTATCACCATACTTATAATGAGGCCCATTGCCTGTATTGAATTCTGGATATAGGACATCTTCAGGTCTTAGAGCCACTTCTACCATAAGTGCTCTTGTGCACGACCCAGGAAAGGTTAATTTGATTATTCATTCATTATGAGCAATTCTGTAGTTTGTCTGCTTGCGTTAGTGGTGGTGAGGGGGTCAGGGGAGGGAGTGCCTGTATATATCTGTGCATGTGTTTCAATGCCTGTGTTTATATTAGTGTGTGTTTGTGCGTATTTGCATATACGTTTCAGTTTGTGTGTGCGTGTGTGTTTATGATGATCTATGAGTATCTGCCTATATTTTACTGCCAAAATAGGAGCGTCTAAAAAGTCTCCATGAGGTCTCCTGGGTATATGGTCACAAAACTTGGACACTCCACTCCTGGCATGTTGACACCATTACCATGCCAATTCCCTTTTGGCCATACACACCACTGCCACCCGCAGGTCATGAGTAAGGGGCCGATTCATGGAAATATTTGTGCAGGAAATAGAGAACTTGTGCTCCAAACTGCATGCAAAATCCACTTAGTCAATTCATGGAATCGAATGTGCAGGACTTGCGTGGAGTTCGTGCAAGCTCGGCATGTCTCTGCGAGCCATTAATCGCCTTGCGTGATACACCACGCAGAGAGTGGGCATGGCTAGCGCGGATTGCTGGGAAGGAGGTGGAACTCAGAAAATGGGGAAGAACATGGGAAAAAGTGGTCGCTACAAGGGACAGCCTGCAGGCAGTTCCTCGCACGCCCACATTTGCACCAAATGACACTTATTCATGCAACCAACCATGCAGCCTCTCAGCATAGAAATGGCCACGCAAATTCCTCGATCACTAAACCATCCGAAGGCAGGCGTAAGGGCACTTGCGCATAGGATTCGCAATGAAGAGGTGGGTTTGCATGCTGGATTTAGGGTTGCGTGTACACAACCAGGGTTACAATCAAACTTAGGGTGCGTGTACACAGTGCAATAGGAGCAGGAATGGTTTACATGGATTTCGCATACAAACTGATTTATGAATTTTAATATGCATTTTGTCGGGATGCTGCCAACAGTTACAGAGGACCCTGCACAGGGTCCCCGAGATGCAGGCCTGCTTGCGCGGGACCCCATGCACTGTTTGATGGGTACATGTATTTGTGCCTGGGGGAGCACGCAAAGGTAGCTGTTCTGGCTGTTTATGCTTTGCGTGGGGATGTGTCGTGGCCGTTCCGGGCGTAACCTGACAATATGGTTACTTTGTACAGTAAATTCCATAATAAGCCAGCTTGCATTTTGTATTCTGCGTGCAGGCTAGGGCAGTGTCCTTCTTAGCGCGTGGACCATGTGGGATTTCTCCGCACACTTCCATGATTCAGCCCTAAATATTTGGAAAATAACAAGCAGTAAATGTGGTTTAACCACAGGGTAAATGATTCTCCATCAGATTGGACAGTACAAGCCAAATGTAACCCTTTTCAACTTCATGTTATGCCCATATTATCTAATTGGGAAATTGTTACAAATGAAAGCATGAAAGCTAAAGAAGAAGAGAATACATATAATGAATATTGACATTCACATTATGCTAAAATGCATGTCAAAGTTATCTTTTCACATTCGCAAATATAATGTAATATAATTTTGATAGATTATAGACCAGCTTTTCTGCCAAGATTGTTGGCTTTGCTGCATGTAACTCAGTAAGGAAAGTGGGTGGTAGGTGTTGCTTGGACAGTGGAGAGGCAGATTTCAAACCTGTGATTTTAATGGATAAGGTGAGAAGTGCCTACACCTGATTTTTGTTCTGCCCTATTGGTTCGGCATAATGAAACTTAAGGGTATGGTATCCAAACCTCATGTTCTGACCACATCCTTTGCATATGATATGTTGCTCTTATGAAGGAGTCTGAAGGTGTGAAGAGGGGGGCTTAGTCATATATTGATTAATGTTTGCCTAGTAACTGCTAAACCTTTTGGTGGATTTCTGTGTGCACAGTAGGAAGTGGGAGATGTTAGCAGGGAGTCAATTAGTTGGGGTTAAGAGTGAAGTCACCAAATGAGAGTAGCAAGAAAAAAGAAAACATCCACAATTCAGTACTGAGTTAGTAAATGTCATACTGGGAAACATTAGGCTGTAGGCTCAAAAATAGACTGTAAAATTCCATGAATCAGTGCAAGGTCACTTTTCAGCAGTGCAAAGTCACTTGGAACCGTGCAAAGAATGCCATGAATTGGGCAGTGTGTCTTTGTGTAGGAGTCTCAAGGATGGTCCTGGTTTTGATTTCTTCATGAGGTTTGGTTTCTACTGCTTTCATTTATTTCTGGGTGCGGGATTACCAAATGCAGAAGAATACCAAATCCCAATGGATTCCTACACTTCAAAATGGGGAATAACAGTATGATCTGCATGACTTGCAATCATGAGGACCTACCAGACCACCTGGGAATTGCAGCATGTGGCAACGTTGAACGAGTTTGGAGGTATTACCGGGTTTAACACATTCAAACTCATAATCAGGCTCTAAGGGGCTATTTCTTAATGGGAACACTTGCTCCAAAAGCTCATGCACTGAGCTGTGGTGTGTATGCATTGCTAATATTTAATTACAGGAGCTCTTATGTTCCTCATATTTGGATATCTGTTAGTGTAAGGTGGTGGTGAGCACATATGTCCGGGTTTTATAAAAACTGAAACCTATATGGGAAGCCATGGAGAGCTATACAAAGGGGATGCACCTATTGGGTTATAAGTAGGGTACAGTGGAATCTGAGTGGAATAGATGGTAGGGGGAACAGGAGAGGAGAGGAGTTATGGTGAGGGAGGAGCTATGGAGAGGCAGGAGCTATGGGAGGGAGGAGCTATAGAGAGGGAGGGGTAATGGGGAGGGAGGAGTAATGTTGATGGCATCATGCATTATCATTGTCCAATTTCATGTTATAATGCACAGAGCGATCACCAGAGACTTTGACCAGGACCCCTAGATGATGTCAGTCTTCGCTTTCTTATGAGCATCATGTCTCTTCTTTTCTTTGCATAATTGTCTTCCCCCCTTTCTTTCTATCTCACTTACTTTACATCTCCCTTCAAATCTTTTCCTTTGTTCTTTTTTCGCTCACCTAATCACTCCCAAATGTTTACTTTATTTCCACTAGATTGAAAGAATGGAAGAGATAGGCAGATTAAAAGGAAAGTCTAAAGTCTCTGTGTCCAGAGCTATGACTGCAATGTGTGCCCTTCTACCACCTTTGGACCAGTGGTTGGGCAAATGTAGACTTCTGTGCTTCTAACAGCAAATAACATCTGCCAAAATAAATGTGTGTAAAATAGAGAGTAAAATATGCAGGTTATATGATAGGGTGTCAAATAGTCACCTACTCTAATTTACCTCCACCCAAAGCAAATGTAGCACCAACACAAAGGCCCTCATTACGACCCTGGCGGAACGGGTTAAACGGCGCCGTAAAAGGCTGCGGCGTGGTTCAACCTGTTCCGCCACATTACGAGGTTCCCTTGCGGGACACGTTAAGCACGCCTGGGAAAACCAGGCGTGCATACCGGGTCCCACGAGGGGAAGAGGGAGCAAACAACGGTCCATCTCGTAATGGCCCGTTGTTTACTCCCTCTCCCATTCCCATTCAGCCCTAAGGGGGCTGAAATGGGAATGGAGATGAACAGTGTCCGTGTCCTCGAGTGAGGAATTATCGGGCCATCCGAACTCGGAATGGTCCGGTAAGTCCTCATTCGGAGGACACGGACACGGATGCGGTTTTGCCGGCAGACATTCTGCCAATAGCGGCATGGCTACCAGCATACCTCGTAATGAGGCCCAAATAGTTTAACTGACCCGAAGGTGTATGTTATGTGAGCGAAATCCGACCATTAAACAAAAGGAAATTGAACTGAAACTTCCCCACATTTGCCTGAACCTTCGTGAGTTAGCCCCACAGATTCCAAAGGTACCAGAAATATGCTCTTCTGTTTCTTTTCATGAACCGGGTGTGTTTTCTTCACGCATACATTACACATCTAAGGAGGACGTGGGTGTTTCGGGGTTCAAGCTTTCATTATGCGATTTGACTATGAAATTTGGGTCATGTATATTGACAGACTTTGCTTGAAGGTTTGTGTTCTTATTTTGGGGAGGTTTAAGAAGCCTTCAAATTACCTTCCTTGAGGCTTGAATGCAGGGGACGTCCCCGACCATATTACCAAGGTAGGCAGCGCCTTGTCATGGTTCAACACTACCAGTGAATATCAGAAAATATATGCAATTTAACAAAGCGAAGAAGCGAACGATATAGCTCGCAAATGGTTGCACTCTAGGAATTACATGGAATGTTTTAATGTATATATATCTTACCATTTTTAACATGTTGCACGCTGGCGGATCCACTGCACTCCTGAAAGCATTGTGAGATTCTACGATGGCATCCTGGACTGTTGCATTCTCCGTTGATACAACAGAGAAGGGCTGGTCCACCTGGAACATCACAAAGAGCCTTTATCAATGACTGCCATTACACCTGCTGCGCAAAGTGCACTACTTCCGGTATGTTATGCACAGCACTCAATAATAGACGCTTCAGTCTACCTCGGAGCAGATGTTCCAATAATTTGAAAAAAATGTGACCGACATACTTTTTTAAAAGATTGATGTTGCCATTACTCAGCACTGGAAATAGCGAGTGTTACTATTACTCAAATGTTGATACTCATGTCATCATCCTCACAAGGATAATACCCTGAGTCCACCCAGTCAAGTTAAACATAGATCTGTCTAGCATAAACCAGATTAGTTCCCTGAGAATTACAACTAAACTTTAAGCAATTGTGATGTGATTTCCATTAACGTTTCCAATACAATTTACAAATATTGATAAACATTATTTTAGACAGTACAGTGCTCTATAGGTCACCTATTATGCCCATATTGGAATAAGATTCCAAAATGATACTAATTGGACTAAATAAAAAATCAAAAGAAACCTCATATGTATCCATCCCATAAATGTACTTTGCACTATATATGCACAATTAGGGAACCATTCACTATTAACAATCCTGGAGCCTTGTAAGACCCACGCCGTTCCTGCTGCTGTTTATGGAAGTGAACTCTGGGGGTAAGCACTACAAATCAATTGGAGAAAAACTGAAAACACCTTTTTAAACTAAATACTCGTATGCACTCACTCCCTCTATCTCGCGATGCACAGAAACTGGCATGCTGTCAATACATGTTACTATCCAGGGCAAACCTCTTGTTCACTGGTTACACCTGCATAAGGTTACCAAACTGTCCTCTTAAAAGGACATGCTATGGGATGTTCTGAATTCCCCAGGAGGTAGATCCTGGATCCGGTTCCGACATGTCTTATCCCTAATGACCAAAATGAACTCTGCCCACCTCTTAGATACAAATGTGACAAGTACAGGGACATACAATCGAACCTGCACACTTATTAGTTTAAGAAAGAACCACTTGGCAGTGTTCCACAATCCAGATTTACAGGATAAAATGGGCACAAAAGTGCTTTGAGACCAAAGAATTATCCGAATGATACTGTAAAAGACAATCACAATGGTAGCCCACATAGATGTTAGAGCAATACATCTCTTGGATAGAGTATGTATGCTGCCCACGTGCAATCAATCTCTTTGAAGTTCAACCTCTCTCAAGTCTATACACATCACTATATCCAAGCGAATGCCATTCATGTGGTTGCATTCATGCACAATAATGAGTATTACTTGCCATTGCTCTGAGGTCTCCAATCTAAAGCTATTGCCATCCCAGGCCACCTGAACGTAGCCACTGATACTCTATATTCTCTCTTTCCTGCACCAGCTCCTCATCTTTCCAACTATGTTCCTCACCACTTAGAGCCCCCTTTTATCCGCACACTCCCACCCTTCTGCAATCGTCTATCTTCTCCCTCTCTTCCGAACTGTTTCCACTCCTCTCATTGCTCTAGTTCCTTCAGGGCAGGGGCGTTGCTGGGGGGGGGGGCAAGGGGGCTCTAGCCCCTGATCTCTTGGTTGTAGCCCCGGATAGAATCTCAGGAGCTACAGCCAAAAGGCTAGCTAGCCCCCAGTCCTAACAGTTCCGACATCAGCTTAGCCCCGGGTCTTTTTCAGACCTAGCAACTCCCTGCTTCAGGGTAATCTCCAATGACCTTCTCATTCCTATCCATCACCATCATTCAACCCTCCTCACTGTTCAGATCACCATTCACTATTTTTACCTCTATCTTTTCCATAGACATTCTTATTTTATTTTATTTTATTTTAATTGTATTGCTCATAGCACAAACCTAGCTCAAGAGCAGTGGAGCGCTCTACAAGGGGAGGGTGCGGGTATTGTTATGTTTTATATGAAGATGGATGCTGCAGGGAACATGCGGTGCACCTTTTGCATTCTAGGCTGTCGACATAAGTAATGGTTCGCCGCAAGGCCTTTTAATTCCACGCATTGAGTGATTAAGCTGTCTAATGTTTTTGTACAGCAACTTTGTCGATTTTCTTTGGACCATTTTGTTTTTATCTTGCAGTATTGTAGCCATGCTCAGTTTATGTCAGTGTCACCCTTCCCAAGCCATCCTCCTGGCATCATGGCCATTGCTTGGTCAACTAACTGCTTGTCTTGTTACTTTTTAGGTTCTTGTCTCCAGTTACCACCTAAATCCTCTTTCAGCCATGTTTTGCCAATGTCACTGCCTGACTCCACACCAGCCCCCACATGCGTCCTTCCAGCAAACACTTTTCTTTTCATTTCTCCCATATCCTTCCGCATTCAGGGAATTCCATGTGCCCTTCCTCCGAAGCACTCCATTTCAATTGCTTCATTTTGAAGCCTCCATTTTTGTCTCGAGTGCTTTCACCTGCTCTTGGCTCCCATCACACCCAGTAGTTGCTTCTGAGATCCAGAGAGTGCAAATAACCAAAATAACTCGTTTGGTGGGTGCACTGAGCTCTAGGTATATGCTTATCTTGTTGAAAGCTCTTGCTTTTCTATAGCCTATTTATTCTGACATTTTTGATATGGGAGGCAAAATAACATAGAGCTTAGTTCCATAGGGTCTAACTTCACAAATGTATCGTGAAACCTCAAACGTGTAAGGGAGTGACGAGGAACTCAGGCTTTATTCACAGGTGTAATACCACATTCAGAACGGATGCTCTGTGCCTCATCCTTCGTCGCCCCCTTTGCTGACCTAACTCTGGACCCTCCCAAATCTTGACTGTTCCTTCTGACTGCCTGCTCTCTCATTCACACCTCCTTAGCTTTACCCAAGGCTGCAAGCCGCATACCCCATTTCCAATGCCTGGCTTCCTATCACTTGCCAGGATATGGGAGCCCCAGCTTCCATTTGCACGGCAGCCCTGTTTCCTTTTTTCACATAAGCAGAGTCCACTGGTCTCGAGCTAGGCACATTGTGTGCATTACCTGTTACAGTGAATCACTTCAGGGACAGCCATAATACCCCATTCTCCCACCAGTGTTCTGGTGATAATGACCTGTGTTACATCCATTGCTTTGTATAGGGTTATTAAAATGGGCTGTGGCCCATTATGGGCCCATAGGATCTACAGAAGGGTGTCATTATCGCTTAAATGTAACACCCTCCTCCCAGACTGCCGGTGTAATCACTTTCCAGGGCAGATTTTAGGCAAAATGTGAAACTCTGGGATGCTCTGCACACTGCAAATCCCACACTGCAACCCCAAACCAAAACTCTAAAATAATTGCAATATAAGCACAAACTGGCTTTATTGCCTTGTAATTAGAGGGAATACTAACACGTGATATCTAGATGCACCCACAGGAAAACAGACACTATTGAGAATGATAATTCACTTTCATCATCTCATCCATACATCACATGCTCCTCGATGATTTTACATCCACACAATTGGTTATTCCTCCTTATCTATTATTTTGATATGTTTAATTTCAATTGAAAGCATGGCAAGATCAAACGCCTCATTATGATGTACCGAGATTCCTCTGAACTAAATGCAGCGTAATAAAGATCTTCCTGGTAACCCACACATTTGGAAATGGCACAATTCTTTTTATGGTGCCTACTTTCCATTAAAGACAAGCTTTTAAATGTTTGTCTTTGCCACTGCTAGTTGTAGTCCAGTAAATCATCAGTAATACTTTTTCTGAAGAATACACTGCAAACTGAAGCACTTCTAGTGATTCCCAAATCTGCCAATTTAGGAACATTGAGAAAAAAAGTTTGCTCTGGCCACAAAAACACATTAGTTCAATTATCACCCTGAAATGCATTTTTTCGGCATATCTAACTACCACTGGTTGGTACAGATATGTGTTAACGTATGGGTTGTAAGTATTTAAATATATTGTTTTTAGAGGTGACTTTAAAGTACACACTTCACACATAGGGTATGATTGTACCTTTTTTGTATCAATCCATAAATGGTGAGCAGCCAGAAGCAGGGCCATCTTAAGCACTTTTGGGGCACAGGGCATGGACCCCTTTGGGACCCCACTACATCGTACCAAAGGAATTAAGGTATCCATAATATTTGGTTGGGCCCCCCTCATCACCATCACAACACAGAGCTTGACATGTCTTCATTCTTGCTGTAATAAGATTTATAAATGTGTAGCCTTTCAAGGCCAACATCAGCAGGCCACAACAAGGCTACTTGCCTTCTAGCATGGGTACAGGGCACTCTTCATCATTAGCAGCCATGAGGAGGGTACGTACACCAGTCATACTATACATTCAGGAAACAGATTGTATGTAAAAGGTGCACTTAATCCAGAATAGACACATGACTCAGATTAATTGCCTCACGGAATGCAAACGTACTCCAGCATGGACACAGGAGAGCCATTGGAAGCAAGGAGGAAGATACACATACCATAGCATAGATCGTGGATGAAGATTATAAGCTACCAGGAAGGAAGGCAGATCCAGACAGACTGACTGAGATTAGAATAAGGACATGGTTTCAAGTAGGGTTTCCAGTAGAGAGCAAAGAAACAAGTGGCTCTGGTGTGCAATACATCAATGTACATTAAGATTATAAAGGAAGCAATGCTATAGCCAGTGAAACCATGAGTGAAGCTGTTTTGAAGATCATGCCCTGAAAACAACATCACTCTGAATAGAGACAAGTGTGAATGGTTTACGGACTAACACTTTTGACGGATTAGGCAATGCAAGATTAAATGATATGCCCAAGATTACACATTTGTTGAAAGGTGAAGCTGGGATTTGCAGCCACTCTGCAATTTCTCCACTTTTAGCACTTGCTTTTTCTAGTACGTACCATGAACTAAAATAATCCCATTGTATAGATCTGATTTAGAAAGTAGACAAATCACATAACATAACAACACAATTTTAAAAACATAATGTTATAGAAGCGTATAATGCAAAATGGGAATGATCCTAGATTCATAATGGGCCTGATTCATGGAAGTGTTTTATAATGGCACATCCCCATAGGAAAACATTCCATGAATCAGGCCCATTGTCTCCATCATCAAAGGAAGTATATAACTACCAACATACCCATTGATGTGATCCTAAAAGATTACATCAAAGTTTCTCTTTTGTATTTTAAAGCTTTAAATTGGCCCAATACACGTGCTTGTGAAATTGTTATTTATAAACATGCACAAAAACCTTTCAGTTGTACAGACAAGCATGCCGGTTTTTGTGCCAAATGAGCAGACCTCAAAATATGCCTGCAATATCGGATCTGCTCTCTTCTGTCTAGGACTCCTTCCATGGCCTGCATAAAAAGTCAGATCAGGTAATGAATGGGCTAAACAATATCCCTAGCATGTGAGAAGCCAACCTTTTCAAGGAAGACAGTACAGTGATGTCAGGGACATATAATGGTTGGACCAGGATCACTGTAGCAAAGCCAGGCTAGAAGCATGAATGCTTTGGTTCCATAGTCTTGAATTTGCCTACCTAATCACCTCTCAAACTAGCACCTCATAGTCTTCATTGGAGGTGGTTCCCTAGGTTTCACCAGGCCCCATCTGACCTTCACCATACTGATGCTATATTTGTTTCTTTTTATAGCAGCCACTAGAGGTACATTGCTGAAAACAGCACTTGTACTTCAAAACAAGGTACACATACATGCAGATTTATAAACTTCAAACATAGGAAACCCTTAGCTGTCCTTACTTGAATTTAGTATTACAATGTTGCACATTAACACAGATCACTGCAATTGGTGCTTCACACACCGAGTTATCTTTTGAACTAGTGCAGCACTCACATTTATCAGTATGCATTTCAAATTTGGCAATTGCACATGATCAATATAATAAAAGAAAGGAGAGAATGCCACAGGAGGTGTGTCATAATGAACGCACAAACTATGTAAAGGTCAGTGAACACAGAAAGCATTACAGGATGAATTGATCAGAACAGAATGTATTTGTCAATAACAGATAGGCAATAGGTTCAGCAGCACGCCATAACATATCTTGACATGTGCTATTTAAGTCTTTAGATTAGGCAGCCTTTTGGGGGCCATGTCCAAGGTGAAGGCCCAGGGCAAGTGCCCCGTTTGCCCTCCCATAAAGACGCCTCTGGCAAGAAGACAAGGCATCTGTGCATGGAGGCCTGGCAAAGTGGTGGACCAAGGCACTCGTCGTTGGCATAGTTAGATATAAGATGAGAAGCAATTTTCCTATATTGCCTGCCATGGTGTGCAACTTCCCTAGAACCTTTCAGTGTCTGCGGAGAGACCATCACTCCAGCAATGGAAGCAGAGCAACCTAATGGTGTGGGCTTCAGCAACGTGGTCCCATTTAGAGCAGAGCACTAGGCTTTAAAATGGGATGGATGCTCATGTCCAGCTCCACAACACCCGCACAGGAAAGCCTTTGCACGAGGAGATCTTGCTTCTGTGGCTTTAAGCCGTTGGTGGTGCTCTGTCAACAGTGGTGCGCATCCTCATCATTTTTTGAAAGCACCTCCTTTCTTTGTTTCTGACATTCATTTTACCACCCCATGTCCAATAGCAAATGTCGGTTAAAACCATTATACCACCCATATGCTTGGACCTACGGATTGCCATCACTTAATCTTCAAGATTCCTTCTTTCCTATGAATAGTTTGGTTGTAGGACTAAGCAAACATGTGTCCTTTATTTTAATTGGAAACTAGCCTTTGTGCTGGGCCTCCGTAACCTGATCTCTTACCACTTATGCTGCAAGCTCTGGGCACAAGACCCTCTATTGGAATGAAAAAGGGACACAGATGGCCTTTCTCTTGGCCTTTAAAAATATTCAAAAAGAAAGTAATGTAAAAAAACCACTGCACATGTACCTCACCCAGAACAATTATTTCGGTCACACTTATTTTGTATCACATGTGGACAGACAATGCTCCACAGTCATGTTCTATAAGCCCTATCTTCTTTACTCCCTGCACATTTGCATTCTTGAAAAATATGTAGTTTTTCACATTATAAAGGTGTGCCGACAAGAACCAGAAGGCATTCCCATGCAAGCCTGAATACCCAGAACAGATTATACCTCATATGAGACAGCGACAGAAGCCTTTTAGTCACTGTTTCACACTGACGTGCATGTGGTTATGCTCAAAATCCAGCAAAATGGAATTTTGTTTTCATTTCAGAGACAAAATAGACAAGTCTGCTTAGTTAGGTTTAACACCGAGGGAGGTTTGCATTCTGAAGGTATATACTTTGGAGTAGGCCTGGATCTATTGGCTCTGAAATGCTAATAGGCCATAGCAGTGAGCAGTGAGCTGTGAGTGGACAGAGACATTGGCTTTTTGCTCTCTACATTTCAAACCTGCATATGCTGCAGCTTGCAATAAAAGAAATGCCAAATGGGCAGTTTGAAACAAATGGAAGCTGGGCAAAATATCAACTGCAGCCACGAAGACATGCTTTTGACGCCGCAAATATATTTTGTCAAAGCGCTTGATCGGCCGCCTAGCCCACTAGACCAAAAAATAGGAAGTCACTATGAAGGCACAGAGGCAGGTCTTCATGATTTGCACATTGTTCGGCATGTTCTTGGATGTGCATCTGTTTCACAATTGCATATTTCCCTGTTGTTTTTGAACAAAATCACGCAAAACAAAATCTACATATAGGAGCCCAGTTGTGTTGTGGCATAGTGTGATTAATGCTTTCACGCCTTTCAATCACACCATGCCACATTTTCATGCATTTTTATGGTGGAGAGGATGAAGGGAACACAACTAGGGATTTTGCTGCCTCTCTTCCTCTCAGCCATACAAATTCTCCAGCATTTGCACCGACATGGATTTTCTTGCTGACATAGATGCTGGAGCATTTGCATGGTGGAGAGTAGGGGCGGAACGCAACTAGCATTTCCACTGCCTCACTTCCTCTCCACCATACAAATACTCCAGCATTTGCACCGGCATAGATTGTTTGTCCCACACAAATGCTGGACAGCCCTTTGGGGCCTGCCAGCTTTACGCCCAAGCACAAAGCGTGCGGACCCTGTAGGGATCCATTGTAAATACTATCTGCCATGCTCGCATGGCAGGCAGCGTTTGTTTGTAATTGTGAACACTGCTTACCATGCACATATGGAAAGCAGTGTTCAAAATTCAAAGTAAATGCTGCCTGCCATGCACACATGCCAGACCGAATTTACTCACTCGTCACGGTGGAGTGCAAAGTGCAGGGCGAAAGACAGCTTACACTTAAATACACTGCCTTTTGCCCTGCACTTTTGCACATGTGCAAATGACCAACATTTGGTGGCATACAGCCACGTACGTGAATATCGACACATAACGGCTCTCCTCCACCAAATTCCTAGTTTAAAGGTCATGAGATCCAAAAGGATTTATGATCATATGCAGTACAAAGCAAGTATCAAGTACATTATGTGATATTGCCGTTTACATATCAGAAACAAGGCTCTGACCCTGCTTGTCCTGCCTTTTGTATTTTTTGTCATTTCACTCAAACGGAAAGGTCCGTTAGCCAGAGTACTAAACACTGTTTCTTTCACAATCAAGATGACCTGAGCAAAAGCTTAATACACGACTCTCCTTCCCACGCTGAAGAATGAGGAAAATGTGCTTCACAGACTTCAAATCTCTTCGGTAGACTTGACGGCAGTTTACTTGAAAATGAACCATTCATCACTTTTGGCAGCGCACTTAGGAAGGATAATGTTTGTGTTCCAATGCCAGGAGGCTCATATCTCGCGTTATCAGGAGGGGCACGTGTTTCCTTTCATTGCTATCCCGCCTGCTAACAATGGAGAAACATTTTGATATTGATGATATATTCTCGTACGGTGGACAGTACCTCCTGGTCACATATACATGCACACATAATGGAGTTGATCACGGCTGACATTCAGCTAAAGAGTCACTAAAATTGAGTCAAAATAGATTGTTGCAGGGTGTCCCGTGGAGATACACCAAAAAGGATCTTTTGAAACAATGGCAAGCGATTAGAAAGCTGTCGAGGGTCAGAAGGTGGAGACAGACCACAATTTGCCCTTTCGAGTAGGATTTTATTAGAACAAACAATGGAAAAGACATCACTTTCCCTAATGTACGGGTTTCCCTACCTAACACAACTAAACAAGGGTGCTCGTCGTCCGTGCTAAAGTCCAAATCAAAAGTCTGCCCTCAGTCCAAAATTAATCTATGCTGACCCTACCACTAATACCAAACAACTAAAGACCTGGAAAATGACTCCTTCTCCTGGATTGCTTTCCAGTTAGTTCTTGTTAATACTAGATGTTCAGAAAGCACCTACCTATCTCTTTTTTCATGTAATTTAGTTCTTTGAAGGGGATTCTCCACATCCCGTTCTTTGGTTTCTCTTTTGTTTCTTAAATTCCTTTCTCAAGGTGTTCTGACACCTAACTAGTCCTTTATTCGATTCCTCTCACCTTTAGTTATGAGTCTCTCTTTCTTTGATAACTGTTCCACAAGTTACCTCTTTTCACTTGCAATATTTCTCTGATTACTGGTCTCTTTGCTGGTGTCTGTATTATGTATCCAGATAGTAGTTTCACTGTTCTTATGATCTTTACACTCACAGGGATGAGTAGCTTGTGCCTCTGAATAATTCACACTCTTCTTAATATAGGGACGAGTATGCTGTGTCCCTGAATGATTCTCACTCTTCTTAATATCTTAAAATTGGTTCATTCACTGGGAAGAGTAGGCTGAATCTCTGAATCTCGCTCTTCTTATATTTGGACCATTCACTGGGAGGAGTAGACTTACTCCATTTGTCATATTCGTTCATCTGACTATCGCAATCTTTATTTACGCCTGACTCTCCGGTTCTAATCTGTCAATTACCTTCAATGCAAGAGGGCTGCATCGCTGGGTCGCCGTTCTCTCTCTGTAGTGCTTTGTATCTTGTAAGGACGGCCCCGATGTACACTTCTTCCTCTTCACATACACATCAGGGTCTCCGTTCACATGCAGTATCAAACCGGAAAGGGCTTTTCTCTCCCCCTCTTGGGCCACTGCTTCCTTCTTCTGATTCTCTTCGGAGATTCTTCTCAGCTACACAGTTCCTCCCGGGTCGGACCCTGATGTTAGCTCAGTCACTTTCTTGTTCTGGCTTCTCTCTGTCCACCTTCAATCCACGTCCCTCTGGGGATTACATGGTTTACAGACCCTTTGTATTCTGTCCTTCAGATAGTTCAATTTAGGCACTCGCCTATCACAGCTGCGTACCGCTGTACAAAACAGTGTTCTCTACAAGTTAGCAGACTCCTCAATCCAGCTGGTTTGAGTTTCTCGAATATCTCGTTGACGCTTGTTGGCTCCTCCTCTTTTTATGACGCTGTTCTGGGGTTTCCCCAGCTTCTCTTGATAGTCAGTTTTCTGTCTTTGAGTCATGATCATTATGACTCCTTTTGGCCTCATTGTCCAGGTTTCTAGCACATACTTATTCTTCATTCATCCTGTAGTTTTACTTGTGTCAGTACTAGCAAGTATGAGTCTCTTGTTGTAAATAAAAGAGGTTTCTTCGGGTTTTCTGTTAGCATGTTTGATCATAAGGGATTTCTCAGTGAAATGGAAAGGAATATCCTCCACAGAATGGGAGTCCCTGTCCCCATGGGGGGAGTCTCTCGCTGTGAGATCACGCATGTCGCCACCCCTAAGGGCAAAATCGCAAAGTGGGATCTCCTCCATAGTTTCACAAAGAAAGGCTTCTCCCTAGGGAAAAGTTACTAAATCCCAAGATTCATCACAAAGCCTTCTGCAGAAGTCTGGACACATAGGATCTGATTTACAAAATCACTTTTGAATGGGAAAACCACATTGAACAAGGCTTTGTAAATCAGGTCCATAGTCTGTGTTGTCATCATGTGAAAGAAACTATGCTTTGATTCACAAAGTAGTGGCTAGGAGTAATTCTGATATAACCCTAAATGAGAGTAAATAGGGAGTAATTTAAAGTTATAGTTACTTCTTTGAGAACTGAATAGCCTTCTGTGGGTTTAGTCATAACTACAGATATTAAATTCTTTGGATACCGGGACATCCAAAAAAGAGTTCACATCGATTTGTTCAAAATCAAACTGAAAGCCTTCCATGTCCCCTCCGAGTTACCTTCTTAATAATAATTTATAATAAGTTAGCATTCATATAGCACTACGAACCCTCAGGCATCTGGTTGGTGCTTATTATTACCCACGGAGTGTGGTGCTCATTTATCGACCTCGGAAGGATGAAAGAATGAGTTTGGCTCTGCCAGGATTCAAACCTGTGTCAGCAGGCTCTGCACAGATATCAAAGCTAGTGCTCTACTTGCTGTGCTATTGGACCGGCTCTACCTCTCATCTGCCTTCAAGCTTACATTTTGCCTCTAATTTGCCTCTGTCCCTCACTTTCTCTGACTCCGCTCTAGCACTTCATCCATCATGGTCGCATCCCTAACCAAGCTGTCCATACCACCTACCTGCACTTAAAAATGTCTAATGTTGGTTGTCATTAATCTATGTAGGTCCACCCATGATTTGTCCCCAGTGACTGTTCCATTCACTTCCCTTGACAACATGGTCAGAATGTCACACAAATTCACCACTTTGTAAGAAGCTGATTGCTTCCTGCCAAATCTGATTTCTTATCTGTTGTATGTTCTTTTGTGATCAAAAGGGCATTGATCCTCCCTGTATGTAAATAAATACATAATACATTCATATCCTCTGCTATGTTTTTAACAGTTTGAAAAAATGTGGCTGCAGTTTACTGAACACTTCAACTAACATATCTTGGTATTTCAAAAATGTCCTTCGGTTGTCTGATAATCCAACTGTTTTATCTCCCCAGAACATAGTTTTTACTGGCAATCACGGTTGCTAATTGTTTAATAAATGAATATTAAATACAATTTTGCAGTACAAAGGTTTATTGCTGCTTCCTTTGTGTTGCAACTATAATTCTTCAAGTTACAAAAGGACAGCCAACACGTGTTTCGACTCTAGGTCTTTTTCAAGGCAAAAAGAATAAGAATCAAGTCCCGGAAAACCATCAATTGTGTGAAAGTAGAATAGATTCTAACTCAAAAAGATGAAGTGTGCATTTTGCTCCACAGCAATAATAAATGAACCTCACTGGTGAGTGAGCAACGTGCGTGCTTTAACAAGTTCCCGTTACATTTTTAACCCGTGATTACGGGAGGGCGTCCCAAACAACAATTGCCCCGGCAAAGAGTCCCGGCAAGTGCACCTGTTAATAAAAACAAAGTTCTGATCTTAGTATGAGAGGCTTAGGGTATGGTCTCCATTAAATGAGCTACGATGCATGCTAGTTTTGATTGAAATTGGAACCTATGCGCACCACGTCAGCTATACCCACACTCCTGCATTACCTTGTTTTATCTCCCCAGTTTGTATTTATCATCTTGTCTCTATTACAATCTAAAAAAACACAAACACAGTACTTACAGTGTGTATTTAAAGACATGCTAGGGTATGATTTATGTTTTGATACTCTCATGCTACTCTTTTAATTGTTGAATTTGTTCTTTGGGACCAATACTTGTCCTTATTTTCTTATCAACTTTTGTTATTTTCTATGCCGGGTTTCTCTTAATTTCCAGACTAAATCACAATTCCCTATGTACCCACCTGTGCTCCTCCACAATTTCAAGTGTTTCATACCTGCTGCAAGTTTCAGAACTGCAGGACAGTGGCAACTCCCTAATAAAAGATGTACCAGACGTCACCTTGTCTATCTGAAGACTTGCCAGCATGCAGCATGCTTCATCACAGGGCTAACGAGGGCATCATTACATGTTGATCGATGCAGAAATAAAGTGCCAGTAATTATGTATACCAGCATGTTACCGAACCAGAGAACTAGGAGTTGGCCGGTGGGGTGGAGGAATGATCTCCAGCTAACAGCTGGAGGTCATTCCACCATCCCTCTTGCAAACAACATTGGTATTACAGGCACCTGTAATACCATTGCCTGTAACAACGGCAAACTCCCCATGGAGTACAATGGGACTCCATGAAATGGGTTGTTACACCTTGAACAAGAACTCATAATCCAATGCACAATCCACTGGACTGAGTGCCCGTAACAGTAATTCCATGTGCCGGTATCCTGGTGGATTTACCGCCAAGATACCAGCAATGTTGTAATGAGCCCCTAAGACTTCAGACATGCATCATTTTCAAGACAGCCTGCATCGCTTACAAAACAGTCATACTTAAACCTCCCTCTCTACATGGGCTAGAAACTCGCCATCACTGGAGGCCAGGAGACTTGTTGGAGCCAGAAGGTTGCGAATCCGGAAATGAAGAACTGCAAGAGGGAAATAAATAGGAAACATGCCTTTTTCTGCTATCTAAGCTGCCTCTGGAACAAGTTACCAATGACAAGAAGACTGGGCCTGTGCATTCTACACTTCAGGAAGAACTTGAAATCTCCCCTATCTTCATTACCCCCTTCCTGGTCAAACTCTTGAAGAAACTGGTCATCTCCCATCTGATCCACCACATTGAATCTGTTGGCTGTCTCCACGACCACCAGGTTTCAGAACAGCCAGAGGCATGGAAACTGCTGCCCTGAACACCCTTGAAGACTTTCTCTCAAATCTGGATTCCAACTTTCCTTCCGTTCCCATCCTTCTTTACCTTTCCTCTGTATTTGCTACGGTCAATCATGTCACCCTTATAAATCGTCTCTGTGATACCCTTGGTATCACAGACCTGGCTCTGGACTGGTTTACCTACTTCCTCTCTGACCGACCATCCCAGGTTCAACTAGTCCCTTTTCTCTCCTCCATCACACTCTCCTCCTGTGGCATCCCTCAGGGGCCTATCCTCTCGCTGTGTCTCTTCAACATCTACCTTGCCCCTCTAACCCATTTGATCTCTGCCTTCTCTCCTCACTTCCAGTGTTATGCAGATGGCACACACCTCTCCCTCAAACTTCCTTCCACTGCCTCTTCCTATTCCTCTCTCATTTTGGACTTTCTGACTGCTACTCCGATTTGGTGTGCTGCTAACGATCTTTGCCTTAATGTCAGTAAGACTGATGGTTCAAATCTCTCTTTACTAAATGAATGAATATGGGACCATCTAAACTGAGCATCCGGTCCAATCAGGACAATAAGCCCTTAGCTAAACAAAACTCATTTGTTTTACCCTACGTCAGTGGTTGTTTATAATGCATTTTATTTTACACTGCATTTCATTTATGTGTGTGCATATGGATTAAACAACAGCCAGTGTCCCTGCTAAAGGTTCACTAGAAAATGCACCTCTTTACTCACTTTGATGAACAATCTTCTGTAGGAAAGACTTTTCACAGTTTTCCTCGTCCTGCACATTTGATCATCCTATAAAAAGCTAGCATGCCATGTGTCCCCAAATCTTTGCACTCAATGAGTCCAATTGGCTGGAAGCATCATGTACGCATCATTGAGGGCGCATATAGACATGACAGGGATCCGAGGCTCAGTGACATACAGGGGTAGGGCGCGGTTTGAGACATGCAGAACTCTGGGCATATGAGGATTTGGTGCATTCATCGTGGGATAGAAGGGGCATGCAGAGCTGGGAAGGTTTTGCAGGGACGGTGGTCATGCAAGTTCAAAGACCATTTGTTTTTTTGTAGGCACCTGAGTAGTGAATGCTTTCATGTCCAGTGGGGAATTAGATTATAGGTAATCATCATTGCAGAGGACATTCAGAGGTTGCAGAACTCTGGGGGTAGCATCCACCAGCGTTGTGGATGGGGGCCTTTTGCAGGGGCTTAAGGCATCTGAGGATCAATGCCATGCCCAGCTAGGTGTTCCTTAATGGTCAGGGCACATTTGGGCCTGTGGGACATTTGGACTCAGGTGAGTGGCTCTAATGACGAGATCACATGCACAACTGATTGGCGTTTGGCCCCCGAGGGACATCTGAAGCTGGGGCAAATCAAGATCTAGGATTGCTCTGGTTTGGGACTTCTACAGAGCTTTTGGGGCAATAATTTGGTGATTTATGTATTTATTTATTGTTCGCTTGTTAGGTGCTTATACAGCAAGTAGAACACTGTTTGAATGTGCTCACAAAGGCAAAGGGAAGGAACAAGGGAGTGGAACACATTAACAAACACATTATTAAAAGCAGTGGAGGGAAAAAGGAAAAAAGGACAGAGCTACTATGCCTTGTGGGTATTCAGAACGTGCAAGTGCAGCAATGAGGAGGGCATAGGGGGTAAGTGCTTAGGGATTAGTGGCCTGATCTAATGCTTAGGCATGAAAGGTTGGATGAAGAGCTTGTTGGATGCAGAGGCCTCTAGGGGAGGGCCATTTACCACCATCAGGCATCTGAGGATTATGGATAACGAAGGAACATGATTATGCCAGGCAAGGGGACATCTGATGCTTGCTGTTGTTTGGCTCAATGAGGCTCATCTAAGTATTTTTCAAATTCAAGGGTCATACATTGATTGGGACATATGGCTGTAGGGTTTTTAGGATTGCGGCATCAGAGTATTGTAGGCATGCAGAGCTGTGGCATGCAAGCTTCAGGGAAATGTAGGGTTGATGGCTATTGTGGGTCAGGCCGTCTGTATTTGAAAGTAATTATAGCAATTGAAAGAGGGATGTTTCCTTGTATGGGTCATTGCTACTTATAATTTGAATGGAAGATGTGTCATGTTAAAACCGTTTCTGATCGGCGGTGCCTCTCCGTCACTGTGGCATCACGTTTTTGAGGGGCCCACCACATTGATTTGCCTGGGCCCAGCAGATAAGGTATTAGTATATTTGTTCAGTTTTATTTGACCGAAAGTTACATTTGACCGAATTTGGCCAGTAACATTTGATGGAATAAAACCAATCAGATAGGCTAATTCGTGCCAAACATAGGGAGCGAGGGTTGTGGGGGACCGAAAAAAAGAAAAAAAAAGAAAAAAAGAACCCTGCGGCGTCGGATATGACCCGCGTTGGAGGGACGCATCAGGCGGCGAGATAACAGGTAGGTGGGGGGTGGAGAATGAAACATTTTTTTTTATCCCTCAAAGCTGACAGCATAAACATCGTTTGGTCAGTTTTTTTTTAAACTATTTTTTACGACCGATTTTTTTCGGTCAAATATAACTAAACTGCAGACAAATCCTGTGTGTAGTAAAAGGACTTCATAATATGCAATTATGGTGCACACAATATTCAATGCGTATATGCATCATCTCTTCAAGAGTACATGTGTTACCAGCACAAGAGTGCGTGCTCAGTTTTTGCAAATCACAAATAAAGTGTCAAGTGAGACAATATGATGCCATTTTGAGCGTTACTCCCCTTGCTCTAAGTAGAAGCAAGGTTGTGCTTAAAGCGTTTTGGCCTTGTTCTAAATCATCATATCCATTCCAGAGAATCTTGCTGGGACATTTATAGATTGAGGCCGGTCCAGGAAATTATCAACAGGTGGCTACTGACAAAACATTATATTTCACCAGGCAAGAGCCTAGATGCAGTGCTTCGCCATTTTCAGCTTGAGCAATTGTGATGCTATTTCATGGAATGGTACCTTCTACCAACCTTTTGTAATTTTAGGGAAACATATGGTTTTCTGAAACTATAATTTTAACAGCAATTTCTCTTTGGAGTTTTTATCGTGGCTATACATCTGGAAGGTCTGTAATAAATGTGTTGCATTTTAATTGGTTATGATTCTACAGTGTTCTGGCACCAGTGTGTTGTATCTGCGTCAAAAAAGGAAATACAATATAATGCCAAACTTACCCAATATTTTGTGTAGGCTGATTAGGGTGGGTTTAAGCTCTGAAGTTGATAAAGAATAAATGCTGCTAGCAAAGAGTTTGCAAATCTTTGTGCAAAGAAATACGGTGTAATGTGTTAAACCAGGCAACAATTGCATTTTGCTGCTAATTGAGAGGTTAGTTCAACTGCAACAAGCATTGTCAAAGCCAATTTGTGTGCCTCTTTTTTAGTTGTAGAATAGGCAGTTGCTTGGCACTGGCATAATAGTTCTACCTGGTGATAGGACAGCAACAACTGTCCAATGTTGTTAGTACGTGGGCGTATGATGGCAGTCTCTGGAAAATGCCTAGTCAATGCATATACAAGAGCAAAAACGTTACGCTTGCCCAATGTGTGTTTATATGGAAGTAAGTAGTAGACCCATTAACCCACTTTAGGTGCATACTACTACTGATGAGGATTACCAAACTACAAGTCCCAAAATGCACAGGGCTTCTGGCTGAAAAGCCAGAACTCCCTCTAAGTTGAATAGTTTACAGCCTTGATGGCCATTTTCTTCTCAGATGTAGGTGGTTCGGCATTGTGGCAAAATATAGATGCCTTCATGGTTATAACTCTGCAAAATGAGAAAAAGAAACAGACATCTGTATGTGTTTCACGCACAATCTTGGAGAACACATTGAATATGATGTGTGTGTGTATAAATACAGTCAGTATATGCACTAATATGGAAGTGCAGATGATTGACCTTTGAGGAGTGAACATTTCTCAAGATGTCAACACTGATATTCTGGAGGTGATGTTTCCACCTTTCGCTGATCTATGTGTATATATTTTTTATAAACGTAAACCCAGAAATGTTAGTGGGAGAAGGGTACTCTATAGACACATACCAAATTTCACAAAATCAGTTGAATAATCTTGTCTGTCAGTGGTTTGCAGATAACACCACGAGTGAGCTTTGACTCTGGAGAATAGTAATGTGTAAATGTTGGAACAACTGGTGAAATGTGCAAAACAAAGTATGAAATATTTAACATCAATGGACATTCCAGAGTCTCGCATTACAGTTATGCATCCCCAATAAGGTTTTGCAGAGGCATAAACCTAATGTTGAAATTTATAGGAACCAACACCAGCCAGACTAACAGATGGTTTATCAACCAGAGTTTTTGTGAAATTACGTGTCTTGCTCATTCCTGATTTCACTAACATTTTAAGAGCCACAAGGTTGAGCTTTTTGAAACCTTTTCAGCCACCAGAAATCATATTCTTATCTTATTTTTGTAATGTACGTGAACACTGTTCCTCGCTTCTTCTCACCCTTCTGGTTTATGCCCTTTCTCCTTTCAATTCTACTTTCAATTCTGCTGTTCTTCTCTTTGTTTGGCAGCCATCTGACCTTCTATTGCACCTTTTAACTTCTTTGGTACACTTTCCTTTCCTTCCCCTCTAAAATGTCAATCTCTCTGAATTGTTTTTAAATAATTTCATGACTTTTCTCCACCAATCTTTCCTTTCCCAAATCAGTGTCTTTGCTCAAATTCTCTTCTCCTATTAGCCAAACGTTGTCCTCCACATGTCCTGTCCTACTTCTGCTCTTTGACTTCTTTCTCCTAAACTTTAAAATTCCCTTTCCCACTATGTCCTTTCTATGATAACTCTCACTTCTTTTCGTTCCAATCGTAAAACATATCTAATTTCCTCGTTGGACCAGGCATTTTCTATATTTCTATGAACATTTTTACAGAGCTCTGGCACACACGCTACATAAATTTAGATAGAAATGTGGTTAGTGGCAGGAGAAGGGTGAAGACGTGCCTTGAGGTGGAAGAGGTAGGAAACAGGGAGGCAGAGATGGCTGGTGAGAGAGGAAGAACACTGAACAGTTTGGTAAAATAAATCTATGGGCACCCAAGAAGCACAATATATGAATTCTATATGAGAGGCATGCTCATTTTCTTGAAAGTGATAGACTGGGTCACAACATGTAAATGAAACAGACTGGGTTTCCAGGGTTATAAACACAGAGCAACATTCTCTAATCCATATGGAACATGTTTACGCTGTAAAAAACAAGGACAACAACATCATTTATAGAGATAATGGTATGATTATCACTCCATTGCCAGATGTAGCTACCTACTTTTACATAAACTGTGAGGACAGTTTATGTACTAGTCGCATAATTAAACATGGTATCCTTCTGCCAGTCATAGCTGAAAAGCCATGGCTAGCAGAAGGATGGTCACTGATGGTCACTTGCCAAACATTTCCTCTCTACAAAATGTGGTGCAAAGGAAGACATAGTTACACATTTAAGAAATGAGCAGCAGGCATGCCTTACTTAATCAGAAAAACTTAAAACAGTATGGGCCTCATTAGGACCCTGGCGGTAGCCGTGCCCTTACTTAGGGCACGGCTGCCGCCGGTAATGATTTTTTACCGGGTCCAAGAAAAGGGCAATAACGGGTCATACCGACCTTGGCGGACCCGGTAATTGCTCTTTTCATGGACCCGCTAAAAATGAATCCCCATTCCCATTTGAGCCCCAGAGGGGCTCAAATGGGACAACGGGCCCATGCTAACAACGGGCCAAATGCTAACAACGGGCCCATTAATGACGAGCCCGTTGTTAGCATCCTGGACTACTAGTGGGACCCGCTTAGGACGTCTGGTCTGACCAGGCGTTACTTACCGGGCCCCGCAGCAGTCCTCGTAATAGGGCAGCCCGTAATGAACAGTGCAGGCCTGTACCAGCACTATTCATTACTGGACCGCCAGGGTCCTAATGAGGCCCAATGTCTACCTCCAGTCACCAAACATACAAATATAGTCAGCAGATCACTGTAATAACACGTGTGAATCATAGATGAGTCATGGAGAGCTCTTTCTGATGACCCGAAACCGTGGTTTCTAACTTTGACTTACTAGGGTTTGACATATGTGTTTCTTTTATGTATTGTACTGTACACATTTCTATTAATTTAACACAGAATTCTTATGAAAAGAGGAAGGGGGAAAGTCTATGGACACAATGAACTGTTTCTATGGATGTGGAACTGGACGATATGCAGTGAGATGTAGTGAGAAATGGCCATTGCAGAGGAAGATACCAGTGTTAAGTGCTAGAATATAACTTCAACATGGCTTCCACAGCAGGGATAATTAGCAATGCATAATTAGACAGTAGCAAAAAGTGTGTGTCATTCCATGAGCATTTGAAGGTTTTGATGATAACTAATTCAATGAATACAATGCAGTACATCAAGTAGCAGAAGAGACACTCAGTTAAGACATCTTAGTACACCATGAACTCATTTACAGTTGCAATTAAATCATTCCAGAAGACTGCTTGGAAATAAAAAAGAGAGCAGACCTTTACAGTGCACACTTGCCTATGCAGAGGGACCCTTTTGGGGTATGAATGAGACATTTCCTTTATCACACGCATGGGTGTTGTAATGGGTGGCGAAATAGTCAAGCAAAATGTGCAGGCTCTACTTCCATCCTCATGTGCCATGACCTCCTTTTCACGAAATGCCATGTCATTAATTGTAACTCAAAGATGGAGCTAAAGCACAGACAATGAGCCAAAACTAAAACAGTGACAATTGCTTACAAAAACATCTGGCCAACCTAACCGTGGGCAATAAGAGGGCAAGTGAAATCACATCCCAGAATGGGAGTTGGCAGACCCTAAACAAATTCGTAAGCAGCAATGAAATTCCAAGTTGTTGTTCCTTCTTTCAATTCCTCAATGAGGGACATTTCTCTGTCAAATATCCCAAATTCTGTATTTTATACAGGTGCAGGATTATATTTAAGCACCATATTCACCAGTTCTTAATACAACACGTTTTGCACGCTGAAATCGAAACAACCCCTTCACTTGTAAATGTACGATCCCAAAATTACCATACTTTTAGTAAGCAATACTTCTTACCATTTTAAGAATGTTTTCCAAGGGAATTGTCATCTGTCTCCCATTTACGAGTACAGTACGAACAGCAGATTTCTCCGTGAGAGGGTTTCCAACTGATGAACCTGAAGGTGTGTTATCCTATCATGATAAAAAGTAGGGATTAGATCTGCGGTTGAAAGTTTACAATTATTTAAACATCATATTAAACAGCGAAGCCGGCATATTCTATGTAAAATCCTGTACATCATTGCAAGGTGTGATGACACAGCTTAGTACAAGACTGACAGGGCACACTGTGTGAAAAGGGGTCTTTAAACATGATGAGATGTCCAGATTCATTGCTTCTGAACGATCGTGTTATGATATGATATGATAGGTTATTTATAAAGAGCTTAATACCCAGAAGTTTCTAAGCGCGGATCCGGGGATCGAACCTGTGTTGCTGCGTGTTGTCTTGCTTCCATGGCCAACACTTTGCCCCTGAGCTTTCCTCCCAATGGACAGTCATTAGTTGATGAGAAGCCAGGTTTTGCAGTATGTGTATTTAGCGCACTGCTACAGTTTACTCCAGGAGAGCCGTAATCTGATCTATTTGCATATTAGCCCGTATTTGAAAATGCAATGCCAGCTGTTAAAGGGGTTGCCATTAAAAAAACATAAAAGCCATGTTTGCAACACATAAGCATTCTTAAATGGTTGTGTTTGACCAACAATACAGCTGCAACTGGAAGATCTCTTTAAGCAGACACAGCAAGAGAATGTAAGGCACGCAACCATAACTCGCGCTATCACTGTGCACTGCAAGGACTAACACCCATGACCTCAAAGATGACATCACAAATTTCATTGATGACATCACTGATGCCATCACATGTCTGGCTCCCTCTTTTTCTTTCACTGATAAACATATGTAGGGCAGCTAGATTTCTTCACTGACATTCTGGAAGTAAACAATCAAAAGGTACTTTATCTGTACACATTACTCTACTCATATGTCTTTACACTACTTTCCTAAGGGTTCAGTGACATCATATGATACATATACACAAGTGAGGTTATGAACACTTTCTAGTAATACTGCACTTTTTTTGCTTACTTTACTTTCCCGGTACATGGGCATATTTGTGTGCATTGTGGTCTGTTTATGTTTTGTGTGTAGTAGTACAAATGTGTAGTAAGTGAGGGGGTATTATCTACTTATTACATGTTGCACAGTATGTGAAACTGTGAAAATAAAGCATTCACGATTGTACTATCTAACATGGCAAATACTGTAATATTGGACCTCGATGGTGCATGCTGCAGATGTAACCTACTTTTCTGCTTGAGTTGGTTGCTATACTTCAAATAACTCTGTAGTGCAACTGTGTTTATAGCAATGGATTGTGTAATGAATGATGTATGTCATAATAGGTCTCCCAATGACCTCAGATAGTGTTGTGGCAAAATTATATTGACAATCCCTTGTCCAGGGTTTTTTATTAAAACTAAATGCACATGTGATGGCTTGATGTCATCAATGACATTTGAGATGTCTACTTTGAGGTCATGGGTGTTAGTCCTTGCAGTGCACAGTGGTAGCACCAGTTATGGTTGCATGCCTTACAATAACTGGCAAATGTCTGGAGTTTTTTGGTTTTACCTGTAACCCTAATATCCATCTAACAACATTTTTCTATTGAATTTCATAGGTTTTTTAGTAGCGAAACTTAACCATAACGTCCTTTAACAACATTTTTTGTTAGTGAGTTTCATAGGTTTTTAGTAGTGCACTTTAACCATAAGATAGTGTGGCTGGAAAGGTACTGCGCTAAACACTATTACATTGATGCATCACATAAGTGAGTAAAGATTATTTAATGAAGCCATGAACAGCCGACACTTGTTTTGACACACAGGTCGTCCTCAAGGCTGAATAATCCACAAGAATTCACAAATCAAACATCATAAAATGAAATAATATGATTAATAAAGTTCCATGTAAACATTGAATTGTACATAGAAATAAAATAATACAATTAACATACCACATGTCAGGTTAAGAAGGAGGGACAAGGGTTGCGCAAGCGGTTGAAAAAATCAGAAAAAAGTAAAATTCCATAATTACATCAAGCAGACAAATAAGTGGTTCATAACTATAATCAATTCAGATTAATCATGACAATAATCGAAGTACTGGAGTAAGTTGATACTCAACACCTGCATCCACCTGTATTGAGTATCAAGCACATCCCACCGTGTAAAAAGAAACCATGAAAATGTGTAAGCATGATAAATATGAGGTGAAATAATAAAAATAACTGCACTGAAGTGTCCACCCAAATAAGGAAGTTTGAGGAAACAGGGAATCATAATAGTATTAAAGGCACAACATGCAAGAAATGCCCAACAGTGCAAGAATAATAAACAAATAAGTCCATGGGAGATCAAAAATATAGAGAATCTGAATGCGGTAATCTTACCGCGCAAGGCAGCAGTCAAATGAAGTAATGGTAAATCCTAGTGAAATACAAATGAAATACCAAAACTGAATATTAAATTACACAACGAAAGCACAACTTAGGAAAGCATTAATGAGAAAGACCCAATATAAATGGGCATGTACCAATGAAAAAGCCGTGACTGCTATGCTGCAATAAAGATCAAAAGGCGTCATCCAAATAGCAAACACCGCAAATACAGCCTCAAGTGGCAGGAGCATCTATATCGCCTACAAAACAATAATAAGAATAAACCGATTCAGAATAATGTTGCACACTATATACTGGACAGTCAGTTTCAAACAATCAACACACGAACGATCCAAAAGGCTACTTACCCGTGAAATCGAGTCACCAACGTATACACAGGATAATCCTGAAGCGAACTGTGTAAACACAGAAACATGCAGATAAGTACTCCCGAAAACATCACGGAAGTGACGTAGGACGCGTGAGCAACGTGTGGCATCGCATTAGCTGACGTCACACTTTCATAAGTGGTTAACCTGCAAAATAACCAATCACATTGACTTGAAGGAGCGAGCAAGAATTACGGTAAGTATAATGAAAAATGAAAAATAAGCGGCCATAAATGCCAATAAGCATTAGGAAGAAAAAATAGATTGAAAACTAATCATGAGCATACTACACGACTAATGTGCCCAACGTAGTGCTTCAATGCACAAGATGCCTCATAGCCAAAGCAAAAATCTGTCCCAAAACATCAGATTGGTCAATTAGACACAGTGGGCCCGACGGGGTAAATATAAGAATACTAGTAATGGCATGTAAACACGTCACATGCAAATAACTAAGAAAAAATGAATATAGAACACCTAATCAACGGATGTGTAAAGGAAATGAGGAAAGTGATATCCCTATAATGATAACATAACTACGACCGCGTATGAAAATGGAATGAAAACCAGCGTAAATGATTAAAGATTGAACATATAGCGGCTGCTAGATATAAGTGAATGGGCTGAAAATCATGCGGCCATTGCAGAAAGTTAAGTTAACACAACCCCCCCGGCATAGTAATCCTTTAATAAGGAAACACAAATACATTGATAAACAATGTAGAGAAGGTGGGTGCTTGAACCCAACAAACAGGGGACCCAGGTGGAGCAAAACCGGATCCCAAAGTAAACACATAACCAATAAAAAAATAACCATAAAATCAAACGTCAGACAGGGTAAACAAGTTCATAAGAATACATGCATCTCATGGTCAGAGTTTAACCCTCTAGTAGTGCAATGTAAATAACAGATTAGTTTGGCTTCCATTTGTCTTAATTGAAGTGTGAGATTGCCCCCTTTTCCCCGATGCACTTTCATTAATCCAATGAAACGGAGATCAGCAATATGATCCATTTGGTGTTCCAATTGCCAATGCATGGCTAAGGGAGACTTGGGCTCTGCCATATTGAAACTGGCTAAATGTTCCCTGATACGTACTCTAAACTGACGGATGGTGCTACCTACGTATAGTTTACCACAAGTATAGATAATGGCGGACACAACGTAGGTTGTCTTACAATTAATACAATCTCGTATGACCACTTCCAGGCCAAATTTATCAGAAAAGGTTTTGCATTTCGAATGTGCCCATGGACACTGATTGCAATTCCCGCATTTAAGAAAACCAGCGCTTGCTGTATCTAGGCAGATTTAATCGTGTTTTTGTTAAGGAACGATGGACTCACCAATGATTTAATCATCGGTGCTCTGGTAAAGGTAAATTTAGGTTTTGATGTCAGGTAGGGTTCTAAGTCATGGTCCAATCTTAATATGTGCCAATGTTTTTCAACCAATTTATATAACAATGAAGAATCCTTAGTAAATTGAGTAACAAGAGAAATGTACTTTGAGCGTTCTTTAGACTTAGTAACATTTGCCAAGAGGTCAGATTGTGTAACATTAGTGATCTTGGCGTATGCTTTATCGATGACTGTGCTCTTGTACCCCCGATTTATAAAATGTTGATTAAACAGATTGCATTCCTTGTCAAAATCCTTAGGGCGACTACAATTTCGTCTGGCCGTGTGGAATTCGCCCATTGGTATATTATCAATAGTAGCACGTTGATGGTTACTCTGTGCTGCCAAAATCGAAATTCACCTAAGTGGGTTTCCTGTAAGTGGTAGTAAGAAGGCGTGTACCCTCACAAAAAATATGTAAATCAAGGAAATCAATTTGATTCGAGTCATAATTACCAATGAGGCTAATGCTAAACGTATTGATATTAGCATGAGTTAGGAATTCCAAAAAAGCGTCCCTGGTCCCTCTCCAAATCAAAAAAATGATATCAATATAGCGACTATGCGAACAGACAATGACGGGATGGTGAACACCTTGGTAGATGACCGAACCACATATAGAAAACTTGGAAGTGACCCCACTGAACGACTCAGGAATCTGAATAACCCGATTATTGAAGAAGCGCAGGCGGAAGGGCATATAAGCGCTAAAGAAGCAGCTTTTTTGACTCCACAATATCCTAGGCAACCCACCTTTTACGCATTAACCAAAATACATAAGGGCATCCTCCCAACACCTGGACGCCCTATTGTATCTGGAATCGGTTCCATTTTAGAATCTCTCTCTCAGTTCACTGACTTCTTCCTAGGAGAAGATGTGAGTAAAATGCGCTCCTATACTAAAGATACTACAGCCATCTTGACATACTTAAACAATCTTGTCCTTGAAAGTGGAGATATTTACATAGTGACCATGGACATAGAGTCATTATACTCAAAAATCCCTCAGGGAGAGACCTTGAGGGTAATTGAAAGTGTGTTACAAACTAAAACACTGGACATGCCTGTGGCACTGATTATGCAACTAGCAGAAATAGCCCTGACAAAGAACTATTTCTTTAACGGGGATAGCTATTATGAACAAATAGCCGGAACAGCTATGGGCGCAACATTTGCACCCACTCTAGCGAATCTATATGTTGCCAATTTCGAGGAAAACCACATATACCCAGAGACCAACACTTTCGCCACCAACATTGTGAGTTGGCGCCGATATATAGATGATTTATTCCTACGGTTCGAAGGAGACAACGCCACCAAAAACAATTGTATGGGGTGGATTAACGGACTAAACCCTTTCCTCAAATTTACCTATGAGGCAAGTAAGACAACAGCTACGTTCCTTGATTTGAAAATCACCTGAACAGGTCAGACATTCGAAACCACAGTGTTTCAGAAATCAACTGATAGAAACTCCCTACTGGATTATAACAGCTTCCACCAAAGGTCATTGAAAGAGAATCTACACTTCAGGCAGTTTCTCCGATTCAGGAGGAACTGCACCACAAAAACTGAGTATGATTTGCAAGCAACAAGACTCCCAAATAACCTAAAGGAGATAAATTATCCCTATTGAATTATCAACCAAGCGAAAAAGAGGGAGAGAAATATACCAAGAGAGATAACCCTCAACCAACATGGAAGAAGAAAAAGAGATGACAATACAATCACAGCTGTGTTTAGTCATTCTCCAATAATTAACCGCTTGAAGAAAGAAATTCGAAAAGCTTGGCACATACTCAACATTGAAGAACAACAACTACCTGAACCACAGTTTGCCATAAGAAGGAGAAAGAATCTTAGAGACTCATTGGTGCAGACCTACAAAGAAACACCCCTTACCACCAACACGAATACACTCTGGAATACACCCAGACCCCAGGGCCATACACCTTGTGGGACCTGTACTGTGTGTAAATACACACAGCGCACTACAGCCATAGTTATAGGCTGGAAGTATCCTTGGGAACAGAGGAATACAATTCGAGTGAATACAATGCGGCGATTTATACTAACATGGCGTAGCATCACTGATTACAATCCCTAGGTAAATTCGAGCTATTATTACAGTGAACACGACGCAGCAATAGACACGAACACAGTCACCATTACGGGTCACAGAATGTTCTATGTAAATATGGCACTGGAATAATAGACTACAACTCCCAGGTAAACCTGCCCTATATCTGTACTCGATACGCGATCACATGCACATAACACAGCGATATATGTAAACATGGCCCAAGATGGCGCCGAATCGGATCGCATAACGAGAGGCGGTGAGATAAGGAGAATGAGGTAAGCGTGTCTGGCAGCACCCCCACCTTCTGTATCTATACGCTCCAGTATGCCCCATGACTGCGAGATAAACAAATATCCTGATTAGCAGACAGATGTCCCTTAAACACCATAAATTGTAATAGAGTTGAGAAACACTACATTTAGTTCACCTAGCATGTTAAATGATAGTGAATGAGAGGCACTATACATGTAAAATATCTGAGTGCAGACACTTGAGAATGCCCATAAAAGTATTTATACTACAATCTGATACTCCTCCCCATTACAGTGAGAACAATTCCAGAGAGAAGAGAGTGCCTCTTCCCCACACAGAATTGAACGTTAAAGACCTAACCATTTATGCAGCTGAGGCCAAGAGACCCGCAGCATATAACGGACTACATGATTTAGTACTTTGATATATAGAGGTAAGGAGAACTCCATTTCAAAGTTGCAGCACCTTCCAATATACGTCTTTTAAAGAGTTGTAATAGTACTTGAGACTGACGTCAATCCCACCTGTCTTTCTTGTCCTTGTCCTTATAGGATCAGGGATTATTCCACTATATCCATTCTGGACCACGGAAGACATCCTATAACACTTCATAAGTTTGAAGATACCTTAAGAATACCAGAATTAAGTAGTGTATTCATCCTGAAGAAAGCGGCCACTCAAGAATCTCGCTGAAACCGGTTGCCTGTTGTCAAGAGGACTGGTTGATAACCCAGACCCCAACACCGTTATAAATAAAGAAAAGCGCTTGTTAAAATAAATTGTTTTAGTTATCATCACACTTATTTTCTCTCCACTACACCACAGTGGTTAGAAAAAAGGTTGTTTTTAAGAATACTTCTATTGACCGTCAGGTCAAAGAGTCACTTTGTTGTTTTAACGATAAGACACACACTGTGGGGGCGGAAAGATTAAAACACAGAATACCGACCTCCATGTTGTGTGCACTTGTAGACACTAGGAAAGTGTTTTAGAGAGTTTAGGGTCAGGATCTTGACATCCCTTGTAGTCGGCTCAGAAGCACTCATTAGGTCCTTCAATCAATCGATATGAGATTTTTTACAGATAGGGGCATTTAACTTTGTGCTAGAGATGCAGCGTTAGGAATAACTTTGTAAAGTAATTAGCCTTCTGTTATAGGTGTGTTTTAAGACTGAAGCATAAACGGTAGGCAATCGCCTTTCAACTCCAATTTGTGGTTACTTCATCTTCTGGCGGCGTCAAAAACTATGAGTTAGTGAAACAATAGGGCACTTAAAAAGATATAAATAACTTACAAGAAGAGATGTGGGCTACAGACTCAAGTACTTTTTTAAATTGATACTACACACAAAAGATGGCAGAAGCAACGTATCTGGCATTCGTTGAGGAATTGAAAGAGGGAATTCTCGCCAATCCCTGTATACTTGGAGCAGAACAACAGGCCGCCATAGCTACAAAAGGTGATGATTGGAATGAACTGGAGGCATTACGCAAAAAGTTAATCAGAACTGAACTCAACGGGGCAATCATGACGGAATACCTACGGGCACACATAGCCCCCAATGGACTGATTATTTGGATTGAACCTAGAATCTTCCTTGAAGAACTTATATTTCGGAATGATTGGAGTTTCATCTCGAACAAATGCACAAGGGACTTGATCATACTAATTATTAATACAGCAGAAACGGTGTCTGAGAGGTTAATGACCGATATCAATACAAAGCAGGATGCGATAATAACTAAAATGATTGTGGGAGATTACCTCAAAAGTATGGCAGCCCTGGACGCAACAATAAAGGAGTTCAAAGGCTTGAACCTAAATAAAAAGGTGACTAAACTCAAGAAGGACATTGCAGCATTCTCTCACGAAAAAAAGTACCCGTACACTACTGATGCGTATTATGAGGAACAAGAGAGAAATGCAAATGTACCTAATACAGGACCTATGAGGGGCAGACAACAAAGGAACAGACCGAGACCCAGTAACTGGAATTTTTCTAGCGGGAGCTCCGATGAGGATTCAGGTAGAACTGGCGGCAACGTCAGATTCGACAACCAAAAGAATAGAGTTGGAAACACCTAGGGTTTTCAGGCCCCAAGAGGACGCGGAAGAGCCAGAGGTTGGTGGCTGAACCAATCACCCAGGGTCACCAGGAACAGAGGGAAGGGATCGTACCAACAGAATGCCATCCCACAATATGACCCCCTAATACGTGAAAAATGATCCCTAGTGGTCAATCTATCTACTTTTACCCCCTCAAGTACAAAATTAAATGTTTTACAAAAGGGCCTTTCGTTTGTACCTACTTCTACAGACGACCCGTTCCAGACAAGAATTGAGATTACTCAATTGATGAGGAAAATACGGCTAAAACAATTCTTTGCCAAAAATACCCACACAGGACCAACAGATGTTACAGGGCTACATAACAAATCTACGTACTATCCTCCACCACATACTATAAGCGTGGAATCCCAGACCTTTGAAAAACTGATTCTACAAAAACTTGATGAGATTGAGGCAGAAGACAACTCTGGAGTATTCCATAACATGACCAAGATGGAACGTACAGCCTTAAAGGAACTAACGACAACCGAAGAAATAATTATAAAACCCGCTGGCAAAGGGGGAGCCATTGTCATTATGAATAGAACAGACTATGACGGGATGGTGAACACTTTGGTAGATGACCGGACCACATATAGAAAACTTGGAAGTGACCCCACTGAACGACTCAGGAATCTGATTAACCCTATTATTGAGAAGCAGAGGCGGAAGGGCATATAATGGTTAAGAAGCAACTTTTTGGACTCCACAATATCCTAGGCGACCCGCCTTTTACGCATTACCCAAAATACATAAGGGCGTCCTCCGAACACCTGGACGCCCTATTGTATCTGAAATCGGCTCCATTTTAGAACCTCTCTCTCAGTTCACTGACTTCTTCCTAAGAGAAGAGGTCAGTAAAATGTGCTCCTATACTAAAGATACTACACCCATCTTGACATACTCAAACAATCTTGTCCTTGAAAGTGCAGCCATTTACATAGTGACCATGGACATAGAGTAATTCTACTGTAAAATCCCTCAGGGAGAGACCTTGAGGGTAATTGAACGTGAGTTACAAACTAAAACACTGAACATGCCTGTAGCACTGATTATGCAACTAGCAGAAATAGCCCTGACAAAGAACTATTTCTTTAACAGGGATAGCTATTATGAACAAATAGCCGGAACAGCTATGGGCGCAACATTTGCACCCCCTCTAGCGAATCTATATGTTGCCAATTTCGAGGAAAACCACATATACCCAGAGACCAACCCTTTCGCCACCAACATTGTGAGTTGGCGCCGATATATAGACGATGTATTCCTACTGTTCGAAGGAGACAACGCCACCAAAAACAATTTTATGGGATGGATTAACGGACTAAACCCTTTCCGCGCTAAAAGCGCCATGGCTAGCACCAACCTCGGAATGAGGGCCATTATCTTTTCGGGACGAGAACATATTGGAAAGGAAAGCAAGGCAGTACAAGCAGCAACCCTTGCACAACAGCATACGGGCATAGGAAACGAAAGAAACTCTGTGCATAGGGAAATAGACAGCATGGAATTGAAAGTGGAAAAAGTGGTGAACAATTGTGCCACCGTAAATGGTGCGTACAAGAATATATTTTAAACAAAATGAAAGAGCAGTGGCACACCTGCACGTGTACTCCTTCCCCATTTCATGGCCCGCCATCCCCTCAAAAACCGTGTTGGGAGATGTTACAGTAATAAATCAAGCTCTTCCTCCCCTCACCACCAAGTTCTGCAAATCCCCATTTCCCCACAATAAGTAGCCACTTCTACTAACCCATCCCTTTCTTAATACGGCGTATGAATGTATACAAGTAAACGGTAATAATGAGAAAGTTGCTGAGGATTTGTGCGCTATTTTCTTTGGTTCCTGAAATGGAGTTCTTACTCAGCGGCACACAGTTCTCATTGCAATGACCGCAATTTAAAAAAGGTAGGTGTCCTACAGACACCGCAGCTGTTGGCCTATCCACAATGACAATGGAGGCATCCGTACGCCACCAGCACGCCCTGCATTTCTTCATATTGTCCACCACCTATCAATGCATGTGGGAGTGCATGTACAAGCATGTATATCAGTTCCTGTGTGTCATAGTAACAGTGCCACTCTGCTGCATATGCAAATTAACTTTAATTTGCTCGAGGTGCCCACCCACGTCCTACAAGTAGCTATAACATGAACATCCCACCTGCTACACGCTATAAACATCCAGCGTCTCCCAAAATGGTTGGCGCATGTGTGTCACACTATTATTCAGTACACAAGTGGCAATGGTGTGCATAGGACACTTCTGCTCATGCACACAATGTATTCCGGCTAAAAACACATCCTGCAGACAGCCGTCCCAAAGGAGAACAGTGGCAACGGCACCATGTGACCACACCAATGCTGCGCGTGGGCCCTTATTTCGGGAACACGATCTGGACACCTGGACAGCGGAAAAGTGCAGTGTTTTGCAATCTTAGGAGTGTTTTTCCTAAAGTGCACGCTTACAAATGCACCACAATGTGCTGTTGCACATATATGTATCTTTTTCACAAATGAAGGCCTGATTTCCGAGTGCACGTTCTCCACAGCAGTCCTACAAAAGGGCACACCACAAAGTTCAAACATAATTTGTTAGTAGCTTCCCAAAACAGAGTAGCAGCTCACAGTACTGTGCCCTGTAAGTGAGGTTGGACCAGGTCTGCTTTGCTGCATTTTCTTTGCAAGTAATGGCTACCCTGCTTAGTACGTACAGTAATTGAGAAAAGTATTAACTGTACTTAAGTGAGTCACAGTCTGTGGCGGAAGGTTGTAGGGGAGACCGTATGACAGCCTACTACTGCCTGGCTTGCCAGGCTGACAATGTCTTGAGCAGGAGCTGCCACGCATGAACTCACGGCCACTCTCACATGAGATCCGCCGGTACCTGCCTAAAGTCCTTTACTGTGCAACCCCACTATCCCATCCCCTTAGGTAGCATGCTGCAAACGGTTGTATGTGGCATGAGTGTTTCCCCAAGTACTGCGAAGACTGAACCCCAGTAAAGTACAAACATTCCTTCCTCCCTTTCCTCTTTCTTCTTTGTAGCATGCCAGCAGCGGTTGCTGTTAGAATGTTCCACACGCATCTACCAATCACATTGAAAAGGTCTCCATTTAACTGTATGACTTCTGTACACCAGTCCTCTGTGTAAACACCACATCCAGAAACGGTAATGGGCAATTCCTCAGCCTGAACAGTCCCATTTCCATGGCCATCCTCAAAATCCCTGGATGGGGATTTTGTGCTGCGTGCGGCCGTGAGTGAATAAAGTGCAACCAAGTTGTGGGAGTTTGTTTGTGCGTACAGCTCTGAAAATAACAAATTACTTTTGTTAGTTGTATTGTAGATGCTTCTACTAAACACCCTTTCTTTCAGGTTTCAATTGCTTTTGTGATTGCTTTTGCTCACATTGTTACAGTAAAGCCTTCAACACATCCTGTAGATGGGCAAACAAACAGCATTACCAATGGTATACAAAAAAATACCTTGTGCTTGCAAAGACTCTGCATTTCCACAACAACTGGTGTCATTGTTGCTAAGAAACATCCCACCAGCGGACAAAAAAAATGTACATGCTTCTGCTCAAAAGAGACCATCCAACCTCTGGCTCGGAACAATTTACATGACCATTGTCCCATACTCTTATTAATGTTATGCACCAGAAAAGCACCTTGGTAGTGCTACAAAGCATCTTCACAACATTTAGCAACCTCTTCAGTGTATGGAGGATACGTAAACAAGCCTGGTAACCCATATACATATCGCTGTGCTGCATGACGATAACATCGCCAGTATGAAAAGTGGCCAGGTCTCTCCAAAGGGCATGCATATCAGCGAAACGGCCATCATACACAGCGCACCACAATGCGTGCACTCCTTCCAAATCTCTATGGCCATCAAAGTGTCTTTGGGTATACTTGTGCATACATAGCAGGAAGGCATCACCCAAAGGCAACTGAAGGCATTTCGCCATGTCAGACAGCCTCACTACACAGAGTAAAATACAGCAGTATGACTAGGCCTTTGTGTGATCCACACCCACAGTCCCTGATTTCATAATCCCCACAGTACCATTTCCATTGGCCGGCATGGTGAGACGTGCAGATTGTAGCAAGTGCCCATCCTAAAAATGGCGAGGGCCACACCTCAGTGAAGCAGAAGGAGTCCCTCTCCCTATGCCCGCTCCTGCCTGTGACGCGCATCCTGAGCACCTCATTGGACAATACCCACAGTCCCATTTCCATTGGACACCATGTTGAGAAGCGCTGAATATGGCATGTGCGCTTCCCCAAGTACCGCTAATGGCGCGGCCCACTGAAGCATCAACAATTCTTCTTCCCTTTCCACTTCTTTCCTTCCTGCACGCCGTCATTAGGTTCTCTTAAAATGTTCCACACACATCCACCAATTACATTGAAGAGCTCTCCATGTAACAGTATGAGTTTTCAACACCAGTCCTCTGCGTACACATCACACCCAAAGATGGCATTGCGCAATACCTCAGCCTGCACAGTCCCATTGCCATGGTGATCCTGAAAATCCCCAGATGAGTTTTTTTTGCTGCGTGCTGCTGTGGACGGACACATTTCGAGATCATTTTTAAGGGAGGCAGTCCAAAGATGTTTTTTAAAAAAAATTCTCTTTTTAGATGCTTGTAGCGAGACACCTTTTGTCTGTTTTTCATTGATTTTCTGTGTTCTTGTACTCACAATATTACAGTAAACTCTTCACTGCAACTGTAGATTCGCAAACAAAACCGCATTGCCAATGGGCGACAAAGAAAGGCCATTTGCATCAAAAAACTCTGCATTTCGACAGCTAATGAGGTAATTGTTGCAGAAGAACATTGAGTGCACACAATCTGACAGGCTTCTGTTGATGAGACACCTCCCAGTGTCTGGCTCAGAACAACATTCATCACCAGTCACCCATACTCTTCTTGCTAGTACAGATGAAACAAGCACCTGGGCAGTTGGAAAAAGGTGCCACACTGCATTGAGGAACTTTCTGTGTCGACGGAACAAACCTAAACATGCCACGTAACCCATATGCATACCACCGTAGTGAAGAACAATGTCATCCACAGTCCCAAAACGTGGCCAAGTCTCTGCAAAGGGCGTGCATGTCGGCTAAACGGCCTCATAGACACCACTCCACAAGGCGTGCACTGATTCCAAACCAAAATTGCCATAAAAGTGTCCTACCAAAGCATACTTGTGTGTAGATCGAGCACGAACGCATCACCCAAAATCAACACTATGCGTTTCACCATCTCAGCCACCCTCACTACGCACAGTAATGCAACACTGCATGACCGCCCCTTTCAGTGAACCACACCCTCAGTACCTGATTAGGTAATCCCCACAATCCCATTTCTTTTGGGCCGCATGGTGAGAAGTCCACAATGTGGCTGTTGCGGTTCCCAAATTGCGGGCAGGGCAGTGTCCCAGTAAAGTAGCAGTCTTTCCTCCCTTTCCACTATTTCTTTCTCCACCAGTACCTGATTGGCTGTGGGTAAGCAGTCACACATGCCTCCACCAATGCCATCCAAGACCTCAGCATGTAACACTTTGGGGTCTACACAACACTTCAAAAGTACTGTAACTAAAACAGCCTGCAAGTATCGAGTCATTGGAAAACACTTGTAGTAGAAAGTTAATTCAAAGAATGCAAAGGTTTTGCATCTAAGTTCACCCGCATGAGCACCCATCACCACAAAATGTAGGTAGGCTAACTTCTCCCACAGTAAGTTTACAACTCTGTTAGGAACGCCTATGCGCACGGTATGTGCCACTGGACGGCCATTACGTTCTTTAAAAGCAAACTGGATGCTTTCCCATCCCCTACTATGAAGTGGCACTTCAGTGATATGTGCTTGTAACGTTCTTATTTGCCCACATCATATCATACAGTGAAATATTGGAACAGGAACTCTGTGCTTTCCTTCTGACAATGCTACCAAACATGTTACCCACTAACCCACCTCCTACATAAATCGTTAAAAAAATACCAACAATAGCAGCATTGATTGTATTGCACAAGGCGAAAGCAGCTTTCCCAATAATCACAGTCTGCATAGCTGTACTTATGTCTAGGCAGCAATATTGCCACAGGCTTCTTTTAAATCTGCTCCCTTCTACTGTCTCCCTTGTGGAACTCATCCAGAAGAGAAGTGTGTGATTTCAGATGCTATATGTCCTGCACAGAAATATCGCCAATAACTCCCAGTGGCTGCTAAAAATAAAGTGAGAAGACTCTGCATTATGCAAAAAGCCTTCTGGGCCCTGGAACCTCAGTACCTCCAACTGTAACTTCCTATATATGTGTGTGTGCGAGCGCTTCCCTCATCTGCCTCCAACTCCCTCAGGGACGGGCGCTTCTACAAATAACCAGTTTGTGGTAGGTGTGCTTCTTTGCCTGGATCCTCCCTCTATAACAGCCTGCCTGGCTCCCTGACACTTGAGGGGTACCATCAGCAGTTCAAGAAGTACCTCAAACCCTTTCTCTTGGCGTCTGCTGTTTATTCCCCTCTCCACCAGCTAACTGCCTGACGTACACTCATTCTGCACTAGTTACCTCACAACTCTGTTATGTGAGCCCCATATCACCTACCCCCACCACGCAAACCACTGCACTGGCTTTCGAGCAGGCCCCACACTTAAGGATTGTTTTCTGTATGCCTCACAATTCATCCACCACCTGTTCTGTACACTTATCTATGCACTTGGCACAATTGTGCCGTATTGTTACTTATAGTCCTTTGTTCTTCTTCCCATATACTGTACCTCCCCCCCCCTCCACCCATGCACTTTGGCTATGTAAGTCACACCTGGCCTACTAGCGTAGTTGTCTCTATCTCCCCCCTGTTTCCCTTCCCTTGGCTCGGTCCGCTTTCATAGAAGTGTGTGTAGGGGCATTACAAAGGCCACAGCATACAATTGCACATCATGTGATGTCATACACACAGTGCATGTACCACAGTAGGATGCTTGCCACTTATCCCATACACTGCAAAGTTGTTGTTTTGTTTTCTGCAATAACCCGCTTACTGCACACTTTTAAAAAAATAACATGCACACGCGGCACAGCTTCTATGTTATTAACTTCAAACAAAAACATAAATTCCATGCAAACACCTAAGATGCCTGCCCCTTACCTTGCACACTTCCACCACAGCCTTCTGCATTTCTTTGTCCAAAGAGACCTTCGGGCACAGTGTTTCTGTACACATCAGACCCCCCATGCTTATACAGCAGTCTCTTTCGCTCCACAGTTTCATTTCCATTCCTCGCATCGAGAAAAAGGCTGCATGTGGCACATGCAAGCGTGCAAGTACACCTTGCTGAGTTTTCATGCTAGGGAAGGAGGAGGGTAGGTGGGCGAAGAGTGTAAAACAGGGTAGGGGTTTGGGTGTGTATAACTGTCTTAGAAAACAAAGGGTTTTGTTGTTCTGTCCTGTTTCTGTTATGTATAAGAGGAGCCAATTGCGCCTGCCAACTTCCACCCTGTCCACATCTTTACATGCATGCCTCCATGACATTGTGTTGCCTGTGCTGAACGGTATGGAAGTAGCTGTATACATTATCCATATTGCACATTTGTGATCCTGAATCCTTCCTTCCACGGCACAATTTGTTACAACACTTCCTCAAGCAAAGGTCGTACTAGGGCCTAACCAAAGCAAATTCAAAAGGTCACATGTGCCTCCCTGTTGTGCAACAGGGCCACTAATAAACACCATATGCTAATGTATGCATTGCAGCTAATTTCTGCTGTTCTATCAAGTGTAAAATATCCTCCACAACCAATTGGAAGAGCACATTTTGGACGCAGTATAACTTTGCACCCTGGATGAATCCTCACAAAATGTAGATGGCCCCATCAGATTGAGTCTGTGAAGTTTGGTGAGATTTCGTGAAGGGGGACAAAGTTATAGGGGAGTCCCAAAATGTGTGGTTTTTCCCATAGATGCAATGGAAAATACTTTTCTCACACCTACAGGCCAAACCACTGGACTGATTTTCGCCAAATGTGAGACAGGAGCATCAACTTGGTCCCGGAATCGTGCTTTAGTAAATTATGTGAAAATGCCTACACTAGTTTTGTTTAAAAAGGCCAAAAAGTAGGTAAAAAAGAGTGATAGCTGCAGACTCACTTCCCTGTTCGATCGACGGACAGGCCTCGGATTGGCACAGAGGGCTGCGTGATGTCTGCGGACATCGAACGAGCCCGCTCATTGGATGGTGAAAAACATGAGGTGCTTCAGATTTTTGGAAACACCCGCCATGTTGGATTCGCGGACAGCCGCCATTGACCACAAAAAACACAATCAAAACATATTAAAAAACACAACATTGCACTGGTCAAACTAAACAATCTCTGGAGAGATGAGTGGTGAAGGGAATGGGATGGAATGTGTCCTTAAAAAGCCCAAATAAATCAGTGGCTTTTCAACTCTGATGTCCGTGAACAGTCGGAATGTCCACGGGCAGTTCTATGATGTTCGCGAACATCTGAGATGTTTGGGGACATCCATGCCTATTTATGCATTACAGAGTTGGTGAAAAACAGTTTTTGGATGGCTTATAACTTTGGTGCAAATCAATGAAACTGCATGAAATATTGAAATGTCATTTTAGAGATGTCTCTGAATGTTGCTGCAAAGTGTGGTTCTGTTTTGTCAAGAAGGAACAAAATTAGAGGGGGGTCCCAAAATATTTTAAAGAATTATAAATGTGGTGCCATATGACAAATCTGCATAAATGTTTGCAAAAACATTTTAGACCACGATAAAAATGTGTTTGCAACAATTTGTGGGATTATGTCAAGAGGGGGTAAAATTAGAGGGGGGTCTCGACATTTTTTTATGGCTTATAACTTAGTTGCTGTTTGACAAATGTGGACAAATCGTTTCAGAATGTTTATAGACCCATCCTTGAATGTTTGTGCAAAGTCTGAATGGATTTTTTCAAGTGGGGGCTAAGTCATATGAAAATTGTATGTACATATATTTTTACACATTTCAAAAAATAAAACCTGGGCGGAATTGCAACAAACTCATGCAAGGACCTTTGGCAAGGACCTGAAAGCATGGTGTTGCAAACGTGTCTGTATTTTATTTTTTGAAAGGTGTCATAATGTAGGTACAAAAAAATGTGATATAACTTTGGTGACTGAATTATTGTATGTGGCTATGGCCAGTAGCCAGATTGTCGGGGTCCCGGACAATCTGGCTACTGGCAACGACCACAAGTGACCAGCAATGGGGTTAAAGTGGGTATGGCTACCAGGTACCGGCTATGTGGTTACGTTTTTTGAAATTGGGATAAGTTTGAATGGGAAAAAAAATATCTGCTTGTGGGTACAGGTTGAAGTGCTGGATGGGATTGCATCAAATATGCATGAGGAGGGTCAGCAAGAACTTCAAACCATGGTTTTGTAAATAGGTTGTGTGTTTTATTTTTTTTTGAAAGTGTGAACATGTCAGTACACAACACTGTGATAAAACATTGGTGTCGGGGTAATGGGTGTGATGCTGGAAATGCATCGGAGGGACAGGGCCTCCGTATCCTTGTCCTTTACTGCTTTTTAGCATGTATTCTGTCGTGTTTTCCGCACAGGAGTTCATGTGGGACTCCTGGCAGTGCAGCTCTCTCTCCTTTGGTTTGGTGAACGGACTTGTGGGATACCCTTATGGTACCCATAGGTAAGGGTACAACCCTGTGCCCCTAGTGTATGTTTTTGGACACCTGTGGGTGACCCACAGAGCAGGGTACGGGCTGGTGGCAGCTCTGTGCAGAAATGACTGGTGCCCTGAGTGTCCTCCATTTTGGGATGCCCAGGCCCTGTCATTGGAATCGGTAAATTCCTGATGGAAAATAAATTGCCCCCATGGCCTCTTGCCTTCCATCACCTGTTACCTTGATCTTCCTGAAGTCCCGGGAAGCCCTGCCTCTGTCCCATCCCCCTGACTGTCTATTGGGTGGAAGTTTCGTATATGGTAGTGTGGGGAAATGCTGACCAGACTGGCTGGAGCCTTCTCAACGACCGTATGTTGTGGGTATGCCTGTGCGTGGGACCTGGGTGAATGGAGTGTGTGACAAATATACATTCTATGTTGTGGCTGTCTAATATCTTTCGGTTGACACAATGGTTGAGACAGCCCTGCCCTTAACCTGTATGAATGCAGCTTGGAGTGTTGAACGGCCCGGTACTTGTCCCAATACACATAACTTGTTGTGAGTGTCTGAAGAAAAGTGAATGGCCTGAATACCTCTTGTGCCTGATTGGTTGCCTGCCTGCATGAATGCCCGTAGTCTTGTTTGTATGCTTGAGTGCGACCCAGCGGAGTGAATGGGAGATCAACAGTACATCTGGGGACCTCTCACTGCTAGGAATCATGTTCAGAAGCTGAAGTCCACTACGACGAGTAACTGGAGTGAAGCTTAACCTGAGCCCTGCTGGACGAGAAGAATTGCTGTTGATCTCCTTCACAATCTGAAAGCTGCTGTGCTTCAAGAACTGACCCAGAGAGGACCTGGTAAGGCGCCCTCTTCCCGAGCTACGAGGAACCATTGTGCACAGCTGATCTTTGTCTAAGCTCCCTGGTAGACAGACCTTCGACAGGCTGCCGACCTGATACGGGGACTGCTGCGGGACACCAAGGAGAAGCGCCCAGACTGTTGTCCACCACTGTCGACGACCGCCTTCGCCGACTGGAGCCTCCGTGCTCCCATTGCCTAATAACTTCATTGATCCAAGGACGCTCCCATTCGCATCGTGGCCGCTGTTTCCTGCTGGAGAAGGCCTGACTGTCAATGCACCGAGGAGCATCCACTGGTGGGTTTCCCGCCACCCAAAGACCACAGAGACGCCGACGACTCGACGCCCTTGCTGGGCCACAGTTATTCAACTCTTTGCAGTCCAGAACTAACGACACTGAGGTGCCCGGCACGCCTTTCCTTGCAGGACGTTTACGCTTCTCGGTCAACGAGCACCGCTAGGAATGACACGGCCACTTCACCGTCGTAGCTCGACCTGTTCTCCGTCAGACATTCGACCACCCGTGACTCCTGCCTGAAAGGGAGGACACTCAAGAAGGGTTGTCGATTTCCCCGACGCGGAACGCTACAACACCAAGGTACTTTGGGGTTGCAGAACTATTGTGAAGTCTAAGGGTGAAAAATATATGGACTGGGCTTGTATCTTTCTTCTACAGGTTGCCCAGGTGGGTGGATTTCCACACAGAACTGTGTTTAACGGTAGTTACCAGTATTCTGCCTATTGCTCAACCATCCTGCTTTCCTTCCTCTCTCTACTGCTGGTTTTCCTCTTTATTTTGATCTGTGTGTCATTTTGACCATATGCACTTTAATAAGATCGAGTAACGTTAGTGGTACCACTTAAGAATCGTACATATTTACCATTGTTGAGTTGCGGATTACAAAGTGAGTTATTGTGACTTTGAATATTAATTATATAAAGACTGTGTTTTAACCGATACAGTGTGTGGACATTCCTTCGTGGGTGCTTGGGGACTACACTGTACTTAAGAACCAGCTCGCATCACCTCCTGAGAAGCTAGGCCTTTATTGCTCGACTACGTTACCATAATAGAGAATCTTGGCAGGGGTCTCTGTGCCTCCCCTCTACCAAATACAGAGCAGAAGTGCAGACCCCCCCCTCCGATCTTTGCAATGGGACTAGCCATCAGCAAGGAGAAATGTGTACTGTAATTTGCTTATTGGGGCATGCGGCATTGAAAAAGCAATATGTTTAAATGGGAATAAATGTTCTGCTTGTGGTTACAACCGTAAGTGTTGGACTAGATTACAACAAACGTGTACAACAAGAATTAGCAAGGACCTGAAAGCATATTTTTGGAAATAAGCCTTGTGTTTTATTTTTCCAAAGTGTAAAACTGTATGTAGAAATACTAGTGATGTACATCTGGGAAGTGGGCCTGGCCCTCGTAAACCCAAATGTGTACTCTGATTTGCTTATTGGGGATTGTGGCATGGCTGAAGCCCATGTCCCATGGATTTGGAGACTGGCTATGGCTGCAAGCCCTGATCACTGGTCATTGGTTTCACTATTAGGGTATAGGGGACACTGAGATAGGATGCAGGGTAGGTGCAGTGAATAATAGGGGTGGTTTCGTTGGACGGGGGTCATGGTTGAGCCTTATGCCATAGGAAATTGAACAATTATTTGCATCCTCAGCGTGAGCTGCTGATAATGACAGACATATGTTTGTGTTGCAAAAAATATGTTTCTTGAAGGTTTATATTTCTTTCATATATATATGAAAAGAGGAATTATGAATAACTTATATAGAGTGATGTAACACCATGACACATTTTCACTTATAAAAACCTATTAAATTGACAGAAAAAAAACTTTGTTAAAAGGATGTTATGGTTAAGATGCATCCCACCCTTGGGACTACTCTGCTCCAGTAGTTAGTCAGTGGCGTCTCACCTTGGTATGCCCTAGCATTTCTCTCTCAGTTCTCATGAGCACTTGCCCATACATACTGTCCCTTCTATTTATGTACTTTACTTGCTGCACAATGCATATGTGTATTTATAGGAGCACTGTGTACAATTCTTTTTTGTAAGTAAGGGAAATTCGGATGCAAAAGATTTATAGAAGATTGTTAAGTGGCATTTGGTGTGTGGATGCTTAATTTGGTCCTTGGGTCATATGTACAGTTTTTGGAAGTGATTGGTGGATGGATATGTGACTGTTTGAAAGCAGGCAATGTGGCCTCTAAAGGCCACTGTGGAGACTGCAGATAATTACAAAGGTCCATCGATTACTTGTATGCTAGAGAAGTATTTGAGAGAACATTGTTTCTGTCCATTTATATTTTTCTCTAGTATATAATTGTCCATTTTTCCCATTAGCATAACACAAAATGCTAATGGAAATTTGGGAGAATCTTATTGAGTCTAACTACTTTACTGAGAAATATAAAGTAGATTGAGTCTATAAGATCATTTTTTTAGTTCTATTTTTTAACTGTTCTTTTTTGGCATGAGAGGTCAGATAGTAAAGTGGGGAGGGAAATGAGGGAAGAGGCACCAACCCCAAATATGGAGGGTGTGGTGGACAGGGGAAGGGGTTGCGCATCGGTTACATCTAAAGTAGGGGGCAGTGTTTCTCATGCTCCTTGATTACAACTTCAAAAGCACTTACAAATTTCTCCCACCTGCAGAGTGGTGTGTTGCAGTGTGTACAGTGTACTACTGTCTTTGAAAAATATGGATCAACAGCCTCTTTTATTGCTTGTAAGGTAGCTTGTGGGATTTTGTGCGCATAGAGGTGGTCCTGTAGAAGTACTGTCCAGGTAGTCCACGACTGAGTACAATGTTTCACTCAGTGCATTTCACTTTGGTAGCTTTAGTCTTTGGTAAATTCCCAACAGTGGCAAAGAACTGCCAAACCCATGATTCTCTCTGGGTGCCTTTGGAAGTATTGTGCTTTTCTATTGTGTAGATCCTCCAGTTTGTAGTGGTGGTGTTGGCTCTTGGGGAGGAGGGATGGCAATAGCTGATGCCATTTTTAAGATAAATAGCAGTTTTGCTAATATTGTTCCGAGTATGTGCTGTGCACTAGATTGTTAATGGATAATGAGTAAGAATAGGTGTAGTAGCTGTGTAAGGTACATTTTGAGTGACAAAGTTCCTAGAAGAGTGTTCCGTAGAAGAGTGTTCTCAAACACCTCATCATGCCGCATGCACGCGTGGTCACATAACACTGTCCAGAAAGTCTGGGCTGATGTCAGATGTTTGTGAATGTCGACGAACACAAAACAGTGAATTCAGTTGCAAAAAGTGTAAAGAAGTGGTAAAGATTATGCTAGAAGGTGGGGAATGGCAGAGTTTTAAGGTGTAACTTTGTATTTTGGACAGAAATGTTGCTATATTGGGGTAAGTATGATATTAGTAATTTGTAGGTAATTAGTGTGCACTAATAAAAACCTATGAAATTCAATGAAAATTTGCCATTTATTTATTTTATATTATTTTACAATTTGTGCAATTCCCAGACCCATAGGTATCAAAGTGTTTGTACAGAATAGTACAGAATAGTAACACAATAAAGCTACAACATCAGGGCAAAGTAGGCGACAGTCCATCATTATGGTGTTAGTCATACTTATAGAATAGCCATGTTTTCAACGATTTCTTAAATGCTGAGTAGGGGGGCTAATTTCTTAAATGAGGTGGTAGGGAATTGCACAGTGCCGGGGCGTGGAGGTGAAACTCACCCCCCTGCTCTCGCAAGTTTTTACCAATGGACAGCTAAGGAAATCTGGTTGGAGGAGCAGCGTAAACTACAGTGTTGTTTCTTTGTGATGCAGTGGTTAAGATAGGTGGGGGCTTCATTGTAGCTATTGTCAGTGTTTTGAAGTCAATCTGAGTTTTAATTGGTAGCCAATGGACTTCTCAGCGGTTGTCAGAGATATGGTCTTATTCATGGATGCCCAGTTCCACCTGTAGGCCTTTATTTTGAAGCAGCTGCAGCTTTGCTAAATAAGAGGTTGAAGTATTCTTAAAAATGCAATTGCAGTAGTCTAGTTTGCTAAGGGCGAGGGCTCTAGATAGCGTAAGGCAATTGTTTGGGCTCAAGAATGTTCTGCTTAATGAGATGAGTTTGGCAGTGTGAGAGGTAGAGGATGCCAGAGCATTGACATGCCTCGTCATGGTTAGTTTTGCATCACGGAAGACCCCTAGGGTTTTGGCATGCTTGAGGACGAAATAGTGGATCCATCAATGGTGAAGGCAGTGTTGGAAGGGTCGAGGGATTTTAGGGTGTGGGTGAGCCTACAATGGGCAACTCCGTCTTCTCATCATTGAGGCAGAGGTTGTGGGTGACCATCCAGGATTGATGGTATAAGAGTCATTGTTGTAGTTGGTGGAAAGAGGGATGAGAATTTGCGTGTCATCTGCACAGCTGGTGTAAGTGATAACAAGAGTATTGAGAATATCTAAGAGGGGTGTAGTGTAGGTATTATAGATGATAGGGGATAGGCAGGCACCTTGTGGAACACCAAGAGTGATGGGGATGGGGTCAGTGGAATGGTTACCAATGAAGACTCTTAAATTGTGATCACTTAGGAAGGATTTGATCCAGCAGACTGCCTTGGGTGAGAAGTGAAAGGTCTCAGAGAGGTTATGGCAGAGTAGGTTGTGGTCCACAAGATCAAATGCAGCTGAGAGGTCTAGAAAAGGAGGATGCAGGCATTACTAGTGTCTCTGATACTGTCACATTGCATTTTGAGATCAATAAGGGCTGTTTCAGTGCTGTGTTTTGTTCAGAAGCCAGATTGTCTGATGCCAAGGAGTGAGTGCTGTTCGAGGAATTGCTGGCATTGTTCATAGGCAATGTGGTCTACGATATTGAGTAGGAATGGTACTGTAGTGATAGGTCTATAATTAGTGTGTATAGTTGGGTCCAGTGAAGGTTTTTTAGTGGTGGGGGGGCACTAGGCTGCTTTGACAGTATGGGTATTTTGCAGGAATTGAATGATGAGTTGACAAATTCAGCTATGAAAAGGGAACGGCTAGGGGCACAGAGCTTAATGATGTTATCAAAGCAGGTATCTCCTTTGAACATGGAGGGTTTGAGGGCCTGCATGGTCTTCCAGATAGTCTCTTGGCACACAGAGTGAAAGGAAAAGCTAGGGATTGGCTTCTGAGGGGAGGTGGGGGGCTAGGGTTGGGCAGTGCTGTTGTTGATTGGTGTGTAGGTTTGGACGCCAGAAGGGCTTTTTTGGTCATTATTCTGTTACATTGTTTTTTGTGGTTAGCACAGTTTGTTGGGTGGTGCACCATGCCTTGTTAGGTTGGACTAGTGTGGTTAGTGCACTCGGATTATCTAGTTCCCACAGGATGGTGAAGAGTTCCTTGGTATTGGAACAAGCCATGCTAATTCTGTTGTTATAGGAGGCAGCTTTGGCCATAACAATTTCATCCTTATAGGTCTTCGAGATGGAGCAGAGGAGAGTGGCATACTTGTGTGGCATGTTTCTTATGCAGATGCTATGGGGCTCTTTTCTGCCTATGGAGCAGGACTAGATTGTCGGTGAACCAGATGTTAGTAGGTATGACTAGTTTCTGGGATTTGTTTTTAGGGGGGCGTCTTAGTCCTCCTTAGTGCTCGCCTCCTTAGCATGACTAGGAGGCGAGCATGGATGTGGTTTGCAAGCGCTGCAGAGCTCCTGTAGTTGGGAGGTTGTGTCTCAATGAGAGGGACTAAGGTGTATTTGAGTATTTCATGAGTGAGCTTTTGTGTGCTTCTCTCTAGGATTTGGGTAGGTGGAGGTCTGGAGTTGCTCTCAGGGTGCGAGTGGTGTAATTGAAATTCAATCAAATGGTGATCGGACCATGGGACTGAGCTGATGAGGGATAATTCAATGGTTGAATTGGAAGTAAGCTTCCAATTGAGGGTACGTCCTTTCATGTGCGTGGGAGCAGAGATGAGTTGTGAAAAGTTATTGTCATGGAGGGTTTGGTTGACAGAGGTAGCTTTGTGATCAGTGGGGTCATTGAATCCTAGATTGAAGTAACCTAGGATTATGCATTTGCTGATAGGTTTGAGGAAGGGTGTTATGAAGAGGGAGATTACGGAGTCTTGAGAATTGGAGGTGTTAGGTTGTCGATAGAGCAGGTGAATGGTGAAAAATGTCTGGGGGCTGGTCTGAAGCTTAAGTAATAGTGTTTCATATCCCTCTGTGGGTGGTAAAGGCAGGAAGTGGATCTGGAAGTCAGATTTGTATATAACTGCAACTCCACCACAGATGGCGTTAGCATGATTAGTTCTGTGTATCGAGTAATTGGTAGGGATGGCTAGGCTAAGTATAGAGCCTGATGCACTATGTTGCCAGGATTCTGTAATGGCTAATAGATCAATTTGATTGTCACTGATGAGGTCGTGAGCTTCTATAGTGTGGGCGCCCAGGGCTCTGATGTTAATAAGGGCACAGTTAAGTGATGTGTTGTGGATGGTCAGTGTGTGTTTTAGAGCAGCATCTGCATGCCTCTGTAAATAATCATGCCCCCCTACCTCCTGTATGTTGGACGCCTGAAATTGTGCCATGCTTGACACCTGCAGTTGTGATCATACCACAGTGAATATTGGAAAGAAGATACCCACTGAGAAAACCCTATCATATGTATTCCTGAAGAGAAGATAATCTGAGGGAGGAACTCCCTGAAGGAATATGAAAACGAGTGAAAGGGGAGCTGGTGACATCACAAGAGACGAGTGTGACCCACTAAGAATACTGGCTGAAGAGAATGCATGGACCTTATAGAAACTGATGACGAAGTTAAGAATTGGGTAAACTTTCATATGCAAAAAGAAGTGTGTGACACACTGTAGAAAATTCAAGACGTTCAATAACTCTAAAGATGCTGGAACGCAAGTAGATTAAGTAATCTTAGAAGCTGGCTATACATAGTGAATAGACTGCAGGTGAAGCTGCCATTTTATAGAAGCCGGACATCAGTGTCATGAATTTAGTAAGCCCAGACCCATGGAGAGGAAAGGCAGAGAACTGTATTGCAGCAAAAAATGAGGTGAGATGGTAGATTGGCCTGGTACCAATGCTGAAGCAGCCAGGGTCGGTTATCTATTCTTGAAAGCAGTGACTGTGAGAAGCCGAATCATCCCTTGTTACGGTGCAAAGAAGAACATCATGAGTGTCAAGTGTTATTCATTTAAGACATTTAAATGTTGAAAAATTGGCCAAATTGTTGTCTCCTGTCACGTGAGCCAAGGATGGAAAGAGAATTGAGCTTGGAGTCCCAGAACTACGATAGTGCATGCCCACACTCCTTTATATTCCAAGAGACAAGAATATTCTGCAAGGCCAAGTTCAAATACAACCTTCATGGTAGAAGTCATGTATGATTAAATATGTTGGGCTAATTGGGTGGGGAGGTAGAGTCAAGTCCACCTCCTGGCACCTAGGTCTGAGCCTACGTGCTGCTAAGTGAACAGAATGTTCCGGACATTTGTAGAGGGCCGTATAATCAAGGGCCTTATAGTTTGAGAACCAATGAAATATTGTTTACTTGATTTGTTTTGAAGATTACATGTTTTAGAGATAGGCATAAATTGTCCACCTAACAGTAGCTATCCAATCACAATCCCTCACCTTATAGAAAGTATACTTAGATGCTCCCCTTGAGCCTATCACAACCTCTTGTAGGTTTTTCTCATTTGTCACGTAGTATGATGTCATGTATGATGAATATTAAGTATATAAATGTGTTTTTATGATACATTCACTGAGAGCTCAAGGGAACGTCCGTTGATGTCCGTTGCAGCTCCCTGTTTTAGATAATTGTTAATACAACAGCAAAACTTTTCCATCTTCCTGAGTTGGTTAGATTATTTTGTGTCTGAGTTTAAGCATCCCCATCCATTGCATGCATGTTATTGAAAAGGGCCTTATGCTCATATGTCAGCAGTGCAGATGGTTTAAAGATCCAAACTAGTTTGTCTCTAGAGTTTCAGATGATCGGGCATCCTACCGCCAAATAAACTAGAATAGAACAGAGACAGTGGGCCGGTCCCCCTTTGACAAAATCCCTGCCCGGTTTCCATGGGCGCTCTGCAGATGGAAGGCAAAGTGATCGGATTGCTGAGTAGACTAAGTAGAATGTCAAATGAAGGGAATGGGGTTGTGATCATTTTTGAGTAACAGGAAATATTGTGAATGTATGAAGAAAAGATAGCGCCTAAAGTCCTAGCTGAAGGGAGTTCAGAAGGTGACATCTCAAACTCCAATGGATGTAGAGTGCAAAATATAATGCATGAACAGGTTCATGGAAAGTGACGTCTCAGACCCTATATAGGGTACATAAAAAAGGGGAGAAAGAAAAAGGTGATCAAAGTGTTTATTTATGTTTTGTAAGGATATTTGGCATGTTACAGCACAGAGTACAGCACTACTGCACAGGATCAATGTGTAGCATGTTTTTTTTTATGCAGCGCCAATGCATGGGTGGTGCATTGCTATGATTCAGTTGTTTCACGCTATGTGTTGCCAGTGTAACATGGACATATAAGTAAGGGCAGGTTATTCAGTAAAAAACGATTTTTACATATAAAATGCAAATACATTTTTCACAGTTAAAAGCACACATCTGTACCTTCACAATGCACACCATTTCTCACCTGAAATGCCTATGTTGCAAGAGACACATTTGGTAATTAACAAACTAATATCACTAACAAGACTAATAATTATAACTCATTAATAAAAGAATGTGACTTCACTGCAAAAAGAGGCAGACTATGAAAATCAGTATTGAACACACATTCAAGTTTTTTTTTTCTTTGCCTTCCTGTGCTCTGCCCACAGAATCATTGGCAGAGATTATTTAACTTTAGATGCCCCGACGGCCAGCATCATAAGGGGATTAATTGAACAGCAGAATATGACCTGGGTGGAGTTTGAAAAAGAAATTAGGCGTCATTTTTCTCCTTTTCAGTCATTGCAGGAGGCAAAGAAAGTCGCTTACACAATCACTGCTGGACCTAATACATCCCCTCGCCAATTTTTACAAGACTTAAAAAGAGCATTTTCTCACTTTGATGTATCTTTTGACCCAAATTCCAATGAGTTTAAAACTGCATACTTCTATGGGCTACAGAAAGACATCATATCCCAATTGGTCCGTGAATTTGACCGTGACAAGTCCCTTGAATGGATTGTACATCAAAGCACAAAACTATATAAGGTACTCTATTGTCAGGGTAGAGAAAGTGATAAAATGAAAGATACTAGACCTAAATCTAAAGAACCCTCAGCCACAGTAATGGAAATCAGGTCAGCCAAAATGTCCCTTGAGTCTGCTCAAAGCCAAGGTAAAAATAATGTGACAACTGAACAAAGGGGTAATCAACAAAGATCGCCATTTCCTGTACCAATGGTCCAATCACATGATCCTGGTAATAGGGAGAGCTACATCAGCCCTAGGTATTTAGGGGACAGACCCCGGGTAGGATATCAGCCTGATATGGCAGGTATGAACCATAACCAGAGACAAAATCAAGATCAAAGAAATGATGGTCCCTACCAGTCATTGGGGACACAGAGCAGATTTGATCCCAACACCATGATATATGGTAATCAGGATAGACCCCGATATGTGGATCGATTTACTGATAATGTAAATCAACATAGGGGCCAGTACCCACAATCTGAGAGACTGGACATGAGGCAAAACATGAACTACAATACACGCCAGTACAATGATTCCCCACCAGGGGACTATAATCAAAGGATGGGTGCAACCCGCTCCCCTCCACAAATGAATCAAGAGTTCAGAAACCATCCCAACATACATCAATCACCTGAGAGGTATCAGAATAGATCCAATCAGGGCGAAAACAACCAATATCGACCTAGGCCACAGAAAGAAGATTCTAGAGAGATGGAAAGGTTCCAGTGCCTTGAGGCCCAAGTGAACATGCTAGCTGAGCAAATAGGAAAGCTCTATACAGCCAAAAACAACCATCTAAAGAGGGGGCTGATGGCCCTAGCAATGACCGGGGGCTTCTGAGAAGTGACTAAGTACTTATGACACCTGCATTGCCAAAAAGACAGATTGCCCTGATGTAATTTTGCATAATGACTCTGAGATGCCTAATGATTTAAAAGTGAAAGCACCAATAAATGAACATGTAACAGAAAATGCAAATATTTCTAAAAAAGAGGCACGGTTTAACCTAGAACTAAATCAAACATTGAAGATTTGTGCAAATAAAAAAGAAACACCTGGAATTCCAAAAGAACAAAGAGACAGATTTAAGAAAAATGACTCATGCATGAGGAATACCAGTGAACAGGGAGTAAGTGGGGATGCTATAGCTCCTTCCCTGGGCAAGCAAAACAATGACCAAACACAGGTAGAAAAAGGAAATACTCAAAATGAGGGTACGGGTCAATCACCTGAAGAATTCTTTGAGCCACATATTTATGAAGAGGCTGAAAGAGCTGGTATCACACTAAATGATCACAAATGCACAGAATTAAACAATGACAAATTGCTGAATGATGTTGTTACACATGTTCAGTTGGAAGGTTGTAATGTGGTCTCTGATGTTACCCAGATGGATGGGCGAACAGTGGCCACACTCCAAAAAACCTCTGATCATGGAGAAATTAACAAAGTCTCTCGCGCAGAAATGGGTAAAAAGGAGGGAAAAATGTCTTTCCATTTACCAATGTGCTTAGCCAAAAGTGAAAAAGGCCTGAGAAAGGTGAGCCCTGAGATCAGTAAGAATTCACACTTCTTATGTGTATTAGAGGAAGTTGAGGACAGATATTATGCACCCATCACTGTAGAAGAAAAATGCCACACATTTGCTATGATTGACACTGGCGCACAGGCCACAATTATGTCCAAGGAGCTGGTAAAGAGTATCAATGAAGGGAGACCCCCACAGAGTCAGATCACAGTGAAGGAAAATGAAGGTCCAGTGCATGACTTTAATGGGGAGGAGGTGCCCATCACAGGTCTAACTGAGGTTGACATAAAAATAGGAAAGCACAGAATGAAACAAGAGGTATTGATCACATCTATTTGTGAAATTCCATTTCTGATGGGGACAGATTGCCTGAAAAGATTGTCTCCTCTCATAGATGGGGTGAATGGAGTGCTGTGTTCCTTAACCAAAAAACCATTGAGGCCTAAGAAACTAAAATCACAAAACAGCAACATAAATGAATGTCACACCATTGCCAAAACAAATGATGCTGTGGATGTATATCTCCAGAATAGTTGCATACCTAGTGTCACTGTTATATTAATGTGTCAAGACAAAATGCAGAGCGATAATGAAGGACTACCTGTACAAATCTACTTGGACCCAAGGAATAATTGGCAGATTGCCATAGATGAGCACACATTACGTTTTTATTTAAAAGAGAAAACAATCAAACAGAATATTGCTTCTAAAACAGATTCAGAAAAACACATTACCACTCTTGCTGAAATACACATGGAAGATGAGCAACCATGGGTTCATGTTGGTATAAATGACTGTTTTAAAACAATAAAAGCCACTTTAGCGCTTGAACAGGAGAGGAGCTTCATTAATGAACAATTGTTGCAAAAAATAATGGAGAGGGAGGAAATCCCGAAATTTAGGATTAAAAACCAATATGTTTCTGGGTTGGACAGTCCAGACTTTGAAAACCGAATTGCAGGCAGATGCATGCTTAAAATTAGCATTGGGCAGAAAACAATTTACCATAATGTATGGATAGTGAGTGGAGCACAAAATGAATTTTACATGGGCAATGACATCATGCACAGAATGTGTATGGTGTTAGATTTCCTTAATCAAAAAATATGGTCACGCCTAGGTGGGCCTGCACCTGTATTTGAAGACAAAAGAAGAGCTTTTCATTGTGCACAGCTGGTCCCATATGCAGTTGAATTACAGATGAGGAAGGATACTATTATTCCTGCATTTACAAAACAGTTTGCAATAACACTGAAATGCAAAAATGGACAGCAGATGAAAGACTCTGATACATTTGTATGCCTGAATGAATCCATAAAACAGCAAGGCCTGGATTATGAATACATTCCATTGGTAGATATTGGTGAAGGATCTGTAAAAAGTATGGTAAATAATAAAGGTTATCAGGATATTCATTTAGAGGAAAACTCCCCATTAGGAATGGCCATACAAAAATCACATTATACGGCAGATTTAAATAACATGGTGATTGGAAATATCCCTGGAAAGTATGTAGATGCCAAGGGCGAGTTGCCAGAACACCTGGACTCTCAGCCCAAAGGAATATTTAAAATTCATTCTGTGTATCCTTATGATTCAAATGAGACAGTGTGCTGCCATCAAGAGGATTGCATAATATTTGATTTAAATGAAAATGAAACAGAAAATCAGCCCATTGAAATGGAAGCTGATATGCCAAAATATTTAAAGCTTTACAAAAAGACACAGACATATAGTTAGAGGAAAGCGCCGAGATTCCCTTACCAGAAGATTTTCCAGAATTTTCCAAAATGGTAGAAGAGCAGATCTCCTTAGCGGATGCGTGTGACAGCGATGAGAATAGAAACAATCTGAGGGAGATATTTATGGAGTTTAAGGATGTATTTGCAAAAGATGCTTGTGATTGTGGTTTAACTGATTTACATGTGGCCACACTACCAGAAGGGTGTAGCAGAAGTCCAGTGTTTGTGCGCCAGTATAGACTACCACTGGCATGTTTAGAATCATTGGCGGAGATTATTAAAAAATTTGGAATCGCAGGGAATCATCAGGACCATTCATAGCACATGCAATACACCTATTTTAGGTGTGTTAAAGCCAAATGGTCAATGGCGGCTATGTGCAGACTTGAGGGAGTTAAATAAAAGAATACCAGTGTCCAGATGGCCATTGCCATTCATTGATCAGGGCCTAGCTCAGATACATGGTTCAAAAGTGTTTACCACATTAGATCTCACATCTGGATATCGGTGCGTGCCATTGGCAGAGGAGATACAGAATTTTTTTTCCTTTACATTTGACAGGACTCAATACGCCTGGCTTAGAACGCCGTTCGGGTACATCAATAGTGGGAGTGAATTTGGCATATTTTTGAGAAAGGCCATGCCTGATGCAGCGGAAAGAGGAACCATAGTTTACGTGGATGATGTCTTGATAAAAAATGAAGGCCTGAAAAGCCATTTTGATGAAATAAGACATGTGCTTGGCCAATTGCAGAAAGGAGGCGCCAAAGTATCTTTGCAAAAAGCACAATGGTGCAAGAAAAAAGTGAACTTTCTAGGCCATGAAGTGACTGAACATGGGCTAAATCCACAAAAGAAGAAGATAGAGGCCATACAAAAACTAAAGGACCCTAAAAATGTGAAAGAGGTAAAAAGTTTATTAGGGATGACAGGCTATAACAGAAAATTCATTGAAAATTATGCTGGAAACACTCAACCATTGACTAAAGTGCTTAAACTGAATACTCCCCGGAAATGGGAGAAAGAGCAGTCTGAGGCAGTGTCTAAACTGAAGGAATGTCTGGTAAAGGCACCATGTTTAGCATATCCCATAAAAGGTAGGGATTTCTTTATAGAAATAGGTTTTTCTGAACATTGTATGTCAGCAGTGTTATCACAAAAACATGATTTGAATCACAAAACAATTGCCTATGCAAGTAAGGCATTTTCCCAAGTTGAAATGAAATTTAATGAATGTGAAAAGGCCCTATTAACCACTGTGTGGGCGCTACGACATTTCCGCCCCAATGTTCAGGGAGAAAAGGTGATTATTGAAACAAATCATCAACCTTTGCAATTTTTAGAGAGTAAAAGAATTAGGTCAGGTAATGTAGCGCAGTCCAGAATCACTTCATGGACGCTGGCATTACAAGGTTTTCCTGTAGAAGTAAGATATGGACAAAATAAAAAGAGCCCAATTGCTCAAAGGGTTAGCTGACTTACATGACTGCGCAGCTGAACAAATATCAAATGAAATGGAAGTGGAACCTAATTGGCAGGAATTTGAACAATCACCACACAAAGCTTTTGATGAAAAAACATGCAAAGATTTGCCAACTGTATATGTGGATGGTTGTGCTTTTCACATTGAAAATGACAGTAATAAACAATTAGTGTCAGGAATAGGAAATGTCTGGTTGAAATGTGAAGGAGTCCCCAGGATAGGGATGAGGATTGGAACTAGGAGCAGTCAAGTGGCGGAATTGGCAGCCATTTATAAAGCAATTACTACTGCAGTTGATAGAAAGTTCAGTGAAATTGTCCTGGTTACTGATTCTGACTATGCACGAAATAGTTTTGTGGAATATTAACTGGCTGGAAAGCAAGAGGAATGATTACATACAACGAAAAGCCACTTAAACATGGACAAATGATACAAGCCATAGACAAATTGGTGTCAGCGAATGATCTAACAATATGCTGGAGAAAAATTTGTGGGCATTTAAAAACACCAGGAGAGGATAAGGAGGGACATGATAAGGCAGACCACCTGGCTAAAATTGGGGCTGTGAGGGGAGAATTGCTACCAATTGATGATTTACTGGGTGAAATAAAGATTGATGCAGTAACACGTTCTAAAGCACCAAAGGAGGTAGATCAACCAGTGGTGCAATGGGGCCATGACACGCCAGACGAAGATTTGATTGAGGCACAAAAGAATGATCGAATTTTGGGAATCTATTATAATCATTTGATAGATCCTGAACAAAACCCTTTAACAGAAAATGATTGTATGGGAAAAGAAGAGTTGAGGGTACTATTAAAGAATAAAAAATGAATTAGATTACAAGATGGACTCATGATTAGAGAGTCCATAACAGGACAGATACAGTGGGTGGTACCCCTTTCATTCAGAGGGCTAATGCTACAACATGCACATGATGCAATAACTGCAGGCCACAGAGGTTCACAAAAAACATTGGAAATACTGAAAGATTATGCTTACTGGCCACATATGTCCCAAGTTGTGGAATTATATACTAGAGGATGTCTAGTATGCGCCCAATTTAAACCTGCTTCACCAATGCATAGAGCACCATTGATGAAAAGAGGCCTAACTCTCCCCTGGTCAGATTTGCAAATAGACTATGTAGGCCCTTTAAAAAGGTCGAGCAGAGGGCAACATTATATTTTAAGTGTGATATGTTTGATGTCGAAGTGGATTGAATGTATTCCTGCACCAGATTGTAGTGCGCAAAAAGCAGCCACATTGCTGGTGAACCATGTGTTCTCAAGGTTTGGGTTGCCACAAAGAATTGAGTCAGACAGAGGAAGTCATTTCACAAGTACCCTGATAAATAAGATATGGCAAATACTGGGTGTGAAAAGGAAACTACATATCGCATATCGGGCAGCATCTTCAGGTGGAATTGAACAGAGCAATAGGTCTGTTGTGGATATTTTAAAGAAATTCGTGGCAGAAGCAGGTTCCAGCTGGGATTTACGTTTACCGTTGGTTTTGATGGCAATCAGATCAACTCCTGCCAAAGCAACAGGTGTTAGCCCCCATGAGGTCTTGACGGGTAGGAAAATGGTGTTACCACAACACCTACTATACAGAACACAGGAGCAGACACTTGTGAGTGCATCCACAGTTCATGAGTACATTGATGAACTGAGGAAGCATTTGCAACATGCATTTGCTTTTGTGCAGAGAAATCTGGAAAGGGCTGCTGACAGTGCTAAGACATACTGTGATAAAAGAACATCAGTGAGAGAATACAGTGTTGGGGATCAGGTGTACAAGTTTCATTTTGGAAAAAGTAAACATAAAAATTCAAAATTTCTAGCAGCCTGGCAGGGGCGATTTCGAATTATAGAGAAGGTCTCTCCTGTGGTTTATAAAAATTTGAAAAATGAAGGTGAAACGGCAATAGTGTGGAGATTTGGGGCCTGACGGTATTTTCTTACAGCCGAAAAATAATTTAGCAACAATCACTCCTTATATTCAGATTGGGCCATGTACAACAATAATACAGTGGACATGCATTATTTCAGCACACAGACATGCGTGGTTGGTATGCGTGGTTGGTATGCGTGGTTGGTGGTATTTTGGTGAGTATAATTCCCTTGTTTTATTTGTGGCCCCAATATCCAGAACCCCTTATTTTTGTTTAGATTCTTCGTGTAATCACTAGAGAGACCTCAGGCTTGCATTTCAGGAACACCACATTTTCATTTTTAGTGTGCCATTATGGGCAATGTCTCTCTGTCTTATCTACGGCAGCGAGCTATCATGTGGTATTTTCACTATCTTATATACGGTAGTGAACTATGTCCTGGGCCTCCCTTTTTGCCGACTCATAGACCTCCGGCAGACTACAACACACACAGTTAGTTATAATTGCTCATACTGAATTACATTGTGCGCACGGCTGCAGCCAAATCTGATATTTAGCTACCTTGAAAATGACAATTGCACTGTCTAAACATCTCCCCACATCATCAGCACTGTATTGGTAAATATAAAACACACCACCCGTCTGCTTTCAGATATTTTTGTGTATTATAAAAGTTGCATTTAAACACGATCTCACTCTTTACAGAAATAAATGAAATAGCACAGTAACAGCATTATCTGTGATACACTGAAAAGAGAATGGCGGAGACAAGAACTCAATTTGCAACATTAAACACCCGAGTAAAGCACAGGAATCTCCTTTCCTACACTGACTGAATATTCTCGTACACACTCAGCCCCCACACCTCAGCGAGATAATTACCAGGCTTATTCAGCATGTAACTTCTTTGGCTGTTCGCCTTCTGGAGGGGTTCACCCAGCAAGGACAAGCATCTGCCGTCACTCGAACTGGGACTTGTTGACTGGAAAAGCCAGTCTCTGCAACCAATTTGAATCTGCCTTAGGAATCATGCCTACCCAGCTGTCAACCTCGTCCTTCTTCGAGCTGTGTCAAGATGTCTCTCCCTTTCTTCCCCCAGATTCTTCAGCAAAGCACTAGTCACAGCCTACAACATGATGCTTGATGTGACGTGCTCCAATACGAATCAATCATGTTCTATCCTCCTACTTTTAACAATGGTTCTTCTTGCACAGTTGCACCTGTAACAAGCTGATTTCCTGCTTATTGCTTCCTGCAATTACTGTGGACAGAGCACAGGAAGGCAAAGAAAAAAAAAAACTTGAATGTGTGTTTAAAACTGATTTTCATAGTCTGCCTCTTTTTGCAGTGAAGACACATTCTTTTATTAATGAGTTATAATTATTAGTCTTGTTAGTGATATTAGTTTGTTAATTACCAAATGTGTCTCTTGCAACATAGGCATTTCAGGTGAGAAATGGTGTGCATTTTGAAGGTACAGATGTGTGCTTTTAACTGTGAAAAATGTATTTGCATTTTATATGTAAAAATCGTTTTTTACTGAATAACTTGCCCTTACTTATATGTCCATGTTACACTGGCAACACATAGCTTGAAACAATTGCATCATAGCAATGCACCACCCATGCATTGGCGCTGCATAAAAAAACATGCTACACATTGATCCTGTGCAGTAGTGCTGTACTCTGTGCTGTAACATGCCAAATATCCTTACAGTTTAAAGTCAACTAGTCTGTATATTGTTTGTTCAGTAAAAAATATTGAGGAGCAATAAAAATTGTGAAGTAATTGAAGAGAGGTTGAGGAGCTATAGTGACTACCATAGTGAAGTGGTTGGTGACAATTCAAAGGTAGAGATAGCTAAATAAGAAATTAAAGACTTGAGCGGCAATTGATGGTGCATGCTCATATTTGTTGTTTTAAAGGTGTTTAAAAAGTGGTGATTTAAGCAAAAGTATAAATGTTATTTTATATGCCTGGTAAGTTCAGACAGTCAATTGAGACATGTGACCATGGGAGACACTCTTCTATGCACTTATGTAAGACATTAGCAAAGCACATGCCCAAGCTTAAACAGTATAGTGCAAAATGGGTGAAAGGCATTGCAGATAAGATGTTCATGCCGTGGCCACAAAGGGGATCATGGTCAAAGGCAGTATTGCAACACACAACCGCATACTTGCACACTACGTACACAGGGAAGAAATGAGAGAAAAGATTAGAAATTCTATCGCTCTGGAAAATGTATCAGGAGGAGCGAGAGGATCTGACACCTGAGGAGTGGATGCTTAGTCAGCGTAAGGAGTAAGGTGTACAGCCCTCAGCTCCCCTTATTTCACCTGAAGTAAAAGACACTAACACAGGAGAAATAGGGTTGTATCCTTTCAAGGAGTTGAAAGTGGCGACAGGGTATAGTAACCCAATATACGAACCTCCCGCTTATAGCAGCGATGATAGTGCAGAGGAGAACAAAAGAAATACAAGACAAAGAAGATAAGAGTGAGCAGTCAAATCTGTCAACAGACCTAGAAAGGGAGATTAAGGGATGGAAAGGAGAGAAGGATAAAGCTGACAAGATAGCACTCGTGCAGAACAAATGGATGGGTGGACAGATATTACTTAAAATAGATGGGGAAAGCATTGAAGAAGTTAGGCAAAGAGAAGATAAGAACGAACAAGAAAGAAGAGATACAGAACGAGAGAAGAGATTGAAAGAAGATAAACAGGAAATGAAGAACAGGGAGTGACAAGAACAGAAGTAGCAGGAGGAGCAAGAGAGAAAAGAAGAACGGCAGAAGAACAAAGAAAGTAATGCGATAGACAGAGAGCGATAGAAGACAGGGATAGCAGAGAAAGGAGGAGAGAAGAGGAAGCAGCGCAGAAATTAAGGGACGAAAGAATACAGAGATGAAGGGAAGAAGAGGAAAAGAGGGAAGGAGTAAAGAGAGAAGAACAAAGGTAAGAGGAAAAAAGAATTAGAAGGTGAGAAAGCACAAAGAAATTGAATGTAGAAGAAGACAGCAGAGTCTTGATACCAGTCTTATTCATAGGGAACCAGTAGGGCCAAGTCCAAATATATGATGGGATAGAACAGAAGAATTCCTTCCATTAAAGGAAGTAACTCCAGGGGCATATAGAGTTGTGATAGATGAAGAAAGATTTGATGCGGAAAGCATCAGAGAGAGGATCGATAAGGCCTTTCAACTGTTGAGACAAAATAGCGAGCATGAAACTCGTGTGATGATAATCGATCCCTAATGCCTCAATCATAAATAGAGGAGGAAAGCCTGTTCATTGATCAACGCCGAGCATTGTATTTAAGTAGGTTGCATCTGGATAAGGGTGAATGGGATGATAGCCACACTAGTTGGGGACAAGACATGTCAGACGAGGAAAGAGAATCCCAACATGGGGTAGAAGGAAGGAATGTGTGTGCCCCTGAGGGAAGCCTGAAAATAGATAAAGAAGTAATATGGTCTGATCTGGACCATCCTAAGGATAGAAAGCTAGATCCCATAGCAGATTCAGAGCATCCCACAGGACGATCATATAGTGAGAAGGGAGAATCACTGCCATATGTGAGCAGGTTAAGATCGCTAACATCAAGGAGATGGTCAGGGACGATCATTCTCACCATGGATATACTAACGATGGGAGCTGACTCTGGGTTAGGGTTTACACAGTTTGCCTTATTGGAAAATGGGGTAGCAAGACCACAGTATATTCCATGGCCGCAGATGGAAAATAATTTAAGGTGTAAGCTCCCAAGTTTGACTCCGGGTGCTTGAAAATGGCTATACGAGTTAGAAAAAATGACATGAGGAAATATGCTGGCCGTAGGGGAAATAAAATATCTCCTGGCAGCTCTTCCTGGGGAAAGAGCTGATGACATACAGAGGGGAGCAGGATATTCTAGTGTGACAGCACAAAACGCAGCACATGACGGAGAGCTGTTTAATAATTGGAGAGCAGCCATTTGGAGGGCTCATAGGGTACTGTACCACGATACATCAGATATGGGTACAATTATGACATGTAAGATGAAGGAAGATGTAGACCCTATTTCTTATGTTCAGGACTCAGGACATTCGGGAGCAATGGCAACTTGAAACGTGCGAGCCGTGGCAAAAAAACAGTGGAATTAGTTTACCACATTTGATCCCAGGGGTTACCTGAGCCAGTACAGAGGCAGAAGAAGAAACAAGTGGGAATGGAAGCAAAACCGTGGGCTGAGATACAGCTGATGATAGTGCATCACTTTTGGCTATTGCAAGAGAAAAATAAGAAGAACGAAGAGATCACACATTGTATCAGACACAAGCTCTGCCAGTACAGCAGGTACAGCAAAATAGCGAGTGCAAATGAATCCACCACAAGGGCAGTTACAAGATGCCCCTATGCAGATGTAGCAGTAGGCAAACACAGGACAAGTGCTGACACCCAGAATAGGAGGTGTCAATCGTGATAGGAGGAAATTGTTTCACAGGGAGAAGGATAAGCATGTACCCACAATAGGACAGCTCATAGGGTAGCTTGATGTGTTTAGTACTCTATGTGAAACCAGACCCCCAAGAGGAACCAAATGTTGATGTGATGATAGGATGCCCATCTTTTTCTTTTCCTGGTAGACACTGGAGATACTTGTATATGAGAGAAATATCCAATGTCGGGAATTGCAATTAATGCTCAAGGCTTCGCTGGAGCTACAAGTTGAGTTCCTTTTACTGATGAATTAGCAGTCTTTATAGGAGAGTGTGACATATCTGTTCCTTTTTCATATTCAAGGCAGTCACCAGTTAACATTTTGGGAAGAGATTTAATGGCAAAATTGAACATGACGATTTCATTTACTGATCAAGGAATAGTATGCTTCACTCCAGGAATACACTATTTAAACGTGGGTGAATTTATACTGGCATTCACAGGGCAAGTGGATCTGCAAGGCATTCCAGTTGATCCAAAGATTTTTCTGTATGGAGAGAGCATTCTATTGACATGGCTACCTGTTTAGTGGGAAAAAGTGTGAGGATACCTGATGAGTTTTTGTTCATACTACGAATACCTATGGACGAAGAGGGGGGGACAGTCAATCCCTATAGAACTAGAAGCAGCCATAATACAAAGGAAAATGGCAATGCTCAAAGGAGTAGACAATGAGTGTAAACCATGGAGAACAGTAATAGCTCTCAAGGAAGGGTATATATTGACTGACATTACTGATGACGATATGTTTAGGGAAGACCAAACAGACGATGAAGTGGTGTTCTTTATGAGCATCACATAATGGATAGGAATAGAGAAAAGGGAACTCCCACAGAGAATGGAGATAATGCTGAAGTGTCCAGCACAGGAAGGCTTGGAGAAGGTGCCAAGCGTCCTGTGGACCACAGGCCCTTATGAAATAGGTTAAATAAAGAGAATGGTGGAAGTTAACATCAAAGCTGAAGCTAGGAGAATGTTTACCTTGAGCAAAGCAGTATCCCATGTATCAAGGGGCTGATGAAGGTATGTTTCAGACCATTTCAGCACTGATAAAACAAGGGATTCTGGTGCCATCAGAATCATTGTGTAACACTGTGTGTATATGATCAAAGAATCTAAAGAGGGGTTTGGAGATTTTATACAAGAGATAAGACCAATAAACCAGATTGTAAATGCAGACTTTCCTTTAGTTTCAAATCCGGCGATGATACTGTGCAGTATCCCAGTGGAAGCGCAATATTTCATGGTGATCGATTTGAAGAATGCGTTTTCCTCAATCCTGTGACCCACAAGACTTGACTTCCTTTAAGTTCCCCAAACCCGACTGAAATATACGTGTTTGCCACAGGGGTCCTGTGAGTCCCAATCAATCTTTAACAGAGTCCTGCAGATGTATTTGGGAAATATTGATCTTAGACGCGATGATACAATACGTAAATGAAATTTTAATTTGTAGCACCACAGACGATGAGTGCAGAAGATTATATTCAGTTGATGACTATTCTATCAGACAAGGTATAAGGTAGACAAGGAGAAGTTACAATACTTCCAAGAAGAGATGTTATACATAGGGCAGCTGATTTTGCACGAAGGAAAGAAAGTGACACCTGAAAGAGCTGAGGCGATTATGAAAACCTCAAAGCCAAATACACTGAAACAGATGCAGCAGTTTTAAAACACCCATGCAACTATGTTAGAGCATGGGTGTTTTATTACAGTTCATACATGAGACCACTTTTGCAGGTTTTAAAGAAAACGCGAGTGGATAAAGGAAAAATAGAATGGACTAAGGAAATGGAGGAAGGGTTTCAGGAGCTGAAAGAAGCAATTTGTACAGCCCCTGTTTTGGGAATACCCAATTATGCTGAGTAATTTTATCTGTTTTTGCACACAAATGTGTCAGTCATGATAGCAGTGCTTACACAGAGAACTGTATTGGGGTACAAGCCTTTAGCGTGTTACAGTGGGATCTTAGACCCAGTTATGAGAGGACAATTTCCTTGTGAACAGTCATTGGCAGCTGCCACATTTACAATTGAGAAGTCCAGAAGTATTGTTATGGGCTGCTCTATGACTCTGTTCATGGGGCATGCTCTGTTTGCCATTTTAGAGAACCCAAAGGCACAATGACATACCAAAGAGCTTCAGTTTAAGAGGTAATGATTTTGAATACAGTGATTGAGTTGTAACATTTATAGCTGAGCCAGTAGAAGAAGGTGATCATGTGCATGACTGTGCTAATTTTTTTGAATTTTATGACAATATACCCTGTTGTGAAGGAAAATGCTTTAGCAGGAGGGGGAATTCTCATTATTGATGGTTCTTCCAAAATTGATCAGTGGGTAAAGGCATTCAGGCGCAGCAGTAGTGAGACAGAGATTAAATGGAGAATTTGAAGTTGTTGCAAGTGCAAGATTACCATCTCACTTTTCAGTGTAAGCAGCAGAATTGGTGGCGCTTATTGTTGTGCTCAAGAAACATGAAGGGCAGGAAGTGATGGTATACAGTGAGTCTGCCTATGTGATGTCAACCTTACATGCGGGATTAGCGTGTTAGAGAAGGAGGGGCTACCTCAGTGCGGATGGTACTCCAGTGCAGCATGCATCCTTATTGGACAGGATTATTAATGCCCTACAACTCCTAGTGGCCATAGCAGTCATTAAATGCACCGCAAATACCAAGAAAACAGATTTTATCTCTCACAGAAATAAAGCCGCAGATGTAGAAGCCAAAAGGGTTGCATATTCCCCAGATTATTTGAGTTTTGATAGTGATAATATTAAAGAGAAAGTAGTTATAGCCATGTTATTTCAAGAAGGGCTTAGTAAATTGTTGATAACTCAACTAATGGAGATTCAAGGAAGTGCACCACAGGAAGAGCAGGAATTATGGAAGCGAAGGAGGTGTTCCTTGTCCCCCAAAAAAGCATTGTAGTGACAAGATAGCACTGGAAAGCCGGGGGTGCTAGTGGTGTTATTAAAGGTTGCACTTGAACTACTGCATTTCCCCATGCATATAACTAGGGAAATTCTTGCAGCTACGATTGCAGAAGACTGGTTAATTCCGAATTTATTGGTGCACATTGCATTCTTTATGGTAAACTGCATTGTGTGTCAAAAGTGTATTGCTGGTCATACACTGAGAACAATTAGAGGGGTAATAACTCGACCAAATGGTCCATTTCAGCATTTACATATTGACTATGTTGATATGCTGCAGGTATGTAATGGATATAGGTATCTATTAGTGATGGTGTGACCCTTTTCCAGGTTGATCAAGACAGGTGCGTGTACACACCCTGATGCCACTTGTGCAGTGAAGTTTTTAGTATGTGAAGTCTTCCCAAGATGGGGTGCCTGTTAAGAGCTGTGATCCGACAATGGGCCACATTTTATTAATGAACTATTTGAACAAATAGGGCTTTTCTTGAATATAATACACAAGTTTTCTTCTGCTTATCAACTGCAAGAGAACAGAATATGTGAGAGACTCAATGGCCTCCTTAAAGAAAGGATTGCCAAGATTAAATTGACTTTGAAGAATGGATGGCTATATTGCCTACCTTATATGCCCTTCAGAATCAGCCAGATTCTGACCATCACATCACCCCTCACGAGCTAGTGACAGGACAGAAAATGAGAATTCCTCTTACGCCTCTTTCTAGGAGTAGAAGAGATGCACAGAGTGTAGCTAAAACATTAGGTGATGAATTGCATGACTGTTTGACATGTTTGACCTGTAGCATCTCTCTCATTTCAGATCAACTCAAGCACCAGGGGGGGTCGGTCTCAGAACACAGATGAAGACAATTCAACAACCAACCCAACAAACATTTGATTGGCACCTAAGTTATATGTTGGTGACCTAATCCTCATAAAGAACTTTACCTGAAAGTGGCATGTGCCACGTTTTAATGGCCCCTTTTGCGCTGAAAATCTAACCCCTTCAGCTGTAAAACTACAAGGGAGACAAGCGTGACTTCACTAAGGAGATGTGAAAGTCTACAAGACACACCTTTGCAGATTCAGAAGCAAGGCAAGAATAAGAATTATAGTGTGTGCAGACTCTTTCGATGACAAAGAAGGACGATAAAGCGACAAGCTGCTAATGCAGATTTTGAATTTTAACTGTGATTCAAATGGACACACCTTATAGATATTTTAGCAGGAGTGCAAAGACTTGCCGAGAAACTCAGGAATTTTGAAATATGAACTTTAGAAATACATTGACGCATCCATGTTATGCCTTAAAGTCAGTTCTTGATCAGAAATTGGAAACAAGATCAGTATCCGGATTCATTTCATGGTGCATACCTGTTCTAAGCAGTTAAACATATGGTACTTACTGACAGTGATGTGCATCAGCTTGTGCTTGCTGTTTTTATATTTATACTTCAAGCTTATCCTGCTCTTGTCAGAACAGATGTTGATATTCACACTTTTTTACAGGATCCTAAGAATTGCCCTGTGATAAGGAGGCTCCTTGTTGCAAGTATTGAGCACATTTTACGATTACAAGTACAAAGTAATTTGATGATTGTATTAAAAATGAGAAATTTAGAAGCTAGCACAGTTCTAGAGAATGAACAAGTGTGACAAGTTCCAGGATGGTGCAAAAGGTTGATGCCAATATTTTGGTGCATATTATGTGCCTGCACGATTACACTCTGGTTTTCTATTCCTTCTTTTTCACAGTCTCTTTCATACTAGTACTCCAGCTAAGGCAGCATCCTCTATGGTTCTCCTCACTACAGGAACTGCTTTTGATTTGCTTACTTCCACTGAGGCATAGGATTCTAAGGTTCACCCCACTATGAGAACTGTTTTTGATTTGTTTCATGAATATTACACAACCTTTGAATTTGTGAGACATAAGAGAAATGCAGAGGAAGATAATGAGGGGATACAAACTTATCTAGATAATGCAGCACACTTGAGTAAAAACATGTGGTATCAGCACATGAGAGAGGTGAGAGAAAGTATGTGTAAAGAGAGTTGATACATCTGCGCTCTCATACCCTATGCCTTGAAAACAGTTCAAACGTTCATCTCCAGAGAAGTTCTAGAACACAATGACAGATGCATAATTCATCTTGCAGCATGCATGACTAGAGGACAATTCCAGGGAAGTTAGGCCACTTTGCGATGTTGATCGAAATGGTCGTTTCCATACCAGGATGATTATATCAAGACTACACAGATGAAAAAGGAGTCTTAATGGAAAAGCAAGATGCTTGTGTATCCTGCAGCAGGACAGGAAGAGTTGATCATTGAAGAGATGAAGAGAATGAACTACCCTGATAGAACAAAAGTAGCTGGATGACCTGGATGTTGGGAACAAACTCAAGTCTTAATCTATGGTCGAGTGAAATTCAAGAAAGTATGGGAATAAGGGCTGATGTCCTGTGCAACTGATCTACTGAAGCCAGAGTATGTACAAGAGGTGCAGAGAGTCAACGATGGGTGTTTGAAGTCATGGGCTAAGAATCCCAAGCTGCTGACATGGGTAGAATATGAATCCGGTCCAATGGTTGTGATCCCATTGGCGAATGCGACATCGTGCTTGCGAAGACATGGAAAGAATCAGGTGGGAGACAACAAAGCCTGCAAAACTACAGTTGACGTTTCCAGGATGTGAGCAGGGACAGCTGTTCTGATGGATTGATATTGGGCTTGTGGGCTTAGAGCTTACATGTAGCTGCCCAAAGATTGGGGAGGAACGATTTCCTTAGTGCTTATCCATGTTCCAGCACTAGTGATTGCTCAGAGTGACCTGAACATTGGAGAATTTCCAAAGGTGGATGCCCATTTGAGAAGGAGAAGATCACTTGAATTTCTCAATCGAATCAGAAGAGAGAATTACTTTGCAGTCAATAGAAGCATATGATTCCATTCCTTCTGAGCACAGGTTGTTCAGCAAGACTGCTTCAATAGTTATGACTATACTCATGCTTGGGATCCATACGATGGTCAATGTCAAATGGTTGCAAATTACCAGATGGGAACCTCTGCAGACAATCAACACTACTATAAAGGGATTCAATTCTAACAAGGAAGAGCTGAGGGCCATACAACTGATGACCCTCCAGAACAGATATCTCTTTGACATGATCACAGCGATGGAAGGAGGAGTTCACACCAAAATCGGCCCATCATGTTGCACGGTCATACCTTCTTATGATAACGAAAATGGGACCTTGAAAGAGGCTATAACACTGTTGGCAACCCTGCATAATAAGATGGAAGATGAGACAGAGGACATTATAGATGACAGTTGGTTAGCTTCCATATGCTCATGGATTCCTCAGTGGGTAGCAAACATCTCCAAGTTTCTTGGAACACTATTGATCATGGTGATGTTTGGACTCTGTGTGATCAAGATAATAATTGCCCAAGATAATAATTGCCCAATGTCAGAAGACAGCAAAGAAGGCGGTAGGAATGAAGATCATGATCAATGTCGAATCAGGGTTTGGACCCAAGGAGTTGACTGATGAATATCTCAGAAAATATTAGAGGCCAGCATTGTAGCACATGAAGGAACAAAGTTCCTGTATCCAAAGAATCATATGAAGTACGTAGGATGAGGGGTCCATTGTAATCCGAATTGACCGTGCAACTACATGACCTGGAGTGTGAATGAAGATGTTAAATGAGCCAGCACCCTGAGAGGTGTGATGAAAATCTGTTCTCCAAAGAAGCACTTCTTCAAGAGAAAATATCAAGATGTGGAGACCATTGAAGAGGTGGTCGATGACTCAACCAGAGGGGGGAGTGTAGAGGAGCAGCTGCATACCTCTGTAGGAAATCTGCCCCCCTACCTCCTGTATGTTGGAAGCCTGAGATTGTGTCATGCTTGACAGCAGTTGTGACCATACCACAGGGAATATTGGAAAGAAGATACCCACTGAGAAAACCCTATCAAATGTATTCCCGAATAGATGATAATCTGAGGGAGGAACTCCCTGAAGGAATAGGAAAACGAGTGAAACAGGAGCTAGTGACATAACAAGAGATGAGCATGACACACTAAGAATACTGGCTGAAGAGAATGCATGGACCTTATAGAAACCTATGAAGAAGTTAAGAATCGAGTAAACTTTCATATGCAAAAAGAAGATTGCGTGTGTCTGACGCACTGTAGAAAATGCAAGCTGTTCAAGAACTGTACAGCTGCTGTAATGCAAGTAGGTTAAGTAATCTATAAAACTGGCTATACATAGTGAATAGACTGCAGGCAAAGCCACCATTGTATAGAAGGTGAAAATCGGTGTCATGGTTTTAGTAAGCCTGGACCCATAGAGAGGAAAGGCAGAGAACTGTGTCGCAGCAGAAAATGAGCTGAGATCATGGATACGAATGGCGAGGATGTCTGACCTGGTACCAAAGCTGAAGCAAAAAAGAAAGATGTGTGGATGCACTCCAAATTTATAAAATAAGAGGTAAAAATGATGTACTCAATGTTTTAAGTTTTCAAGGTGTGGGGGAGGAAAAGTGGATCTGGCACACATCCACTACTACAACCATGTAAAGAAAAAAAGAAGGTCCAAGAATGTGGAACCCTCCCGTCTCCTGCACACTATTACTAGGTCATTATAAAATGGTTCAACACTTATTTATATCCAACTATTATTATTCAATGACTTTAACTTATACACATGGTATTAAAAAAATTGTTTTAATAAAAAAGGCAGTTGTTTATTTGCTCAATGATTTCTTAAACAGCAGATTCTTAGAAGCAGAAAATAAATACAAAGGAACAAAGGATTTTGTAGATAAATCAACAATTAAAATGGCTGACGCATTTCGAGAATCCATTCTCTTCTTCAAGAGCCAAATTTAGAACTCTTGAAGCCTCTAATTCTATCCTATGTAGGGTGGAGTCACTTCAGAAAAAAAGTCTTCAGGTGAGGGGCAGCTACGTGTGGACCTTCTGAGCGAAATAATCGTGTTTAGCTGGTGGTCAGTGCACAACGCACGTGGTTTCGGCAAAAGGGTCCATTACTGATATGGTCCATCGTCTAAGGAAAATGTCGTCATCCCCTGAAAACACCACAAGGATGGCATGTTTGCTGTGTCTTGTTGTGCTGAGATGCGCGAAGCAATCTCAATAAGCGTGCGTTCTGTAAGGAGATGCAGACGGTGGTAGGTTTCAGCCTGGTCAGGAGGCAAAGTGTAAGCAGCCAATGTCTGTTATCTATTCTTGAAGGTGGTGAATGTGAGAAGCTGAATCATCCCTTGTTAAGGTGCAAAGAAAGAACACCATGTGTGCCAGGTTTTGTTCATTTAAGGCATTTAAATGCTGAAAAATGGTTGAAATTGTGGTCTCCTTTCAAGGATGGATATAGAGTTCAGCATGGAGTCCCAGAACTGAGATAATGCATGCCCACACTCTCTTATATTCCCAGAGACAAGAATACTCTGCTAGGCTAAGTTCAAAGACAATCTGCATAGCAGAAGGCATGGGTGATGAGAGACATTGGGCTAATTGGGTGGAGAGGTTCAGTCAAGTCCACATCCTGGCCCCTGGGTCTGAGCTTACGTGTTGCTAAGTGAACCCAATGTTCCAGATATGGCACGAGCGTGCCAAACAAATGTAGGAGCCATATAACAAAGGGCCATATAACAAAGGCCTTATAGTTTTGAGAACCAATGAAATATTGTGCACTTAATAGTGTTGAAGAATACATGTTTTAGAGGTAGACATAAGTTGTCCACCTGACAGTAGATATCCAATTACAATCCCACCCCTTATAGAAAGTATACTTAGATGTTCCACTTCACACTACCACAACCCCTCATAGGTTGTTCTCAATTGCCACATAGTATGATGTCACGTCTGACAATTTTTTGTAAATCAATATTTTTAATGATACACTAACTGAGGGCTTGAGCCAAAGTCTATTGATGTCCATTGTAACTCCCTGTTTTAGATGCTTGTTAATAAAACAGCAACACTTTGTCATATTCCTGAGTTGGTTGTATTAGTTGGTGTCAGAGTTATTATGCATTACCATCCACTGCATGCATGTTCTCCTAAGGGCCACATGCTCAGTGTGGTGTAGGGTTGGCGGGTAGACTTGTGGTAGTGGGAGGGTGTACAGGAGGTGAGGGTTGCATGGTCCGACTGGAAGACCTGTTCAGTCTGAGGTTGGCATAGATAGGATAAGAGAGCTTTTGGATGTCTAGGGGGTGCTGGGATGTTCTAGAGTGCATGTTAAATAGTCATTGAGCTCCTAGTGAGTTGGAGATATTTCTAAAAACATGCTTTCAGGTCCTTGTTAATGTACGTTGCGCAAGTTTGCTTCAAGCTGTAACCTGAACCTGCAGGCCCTTTAAGCGAGGTAACGATTTATTGGATGGATGGGGTGCAGAAGTTACTCTGACATCAATAATCAGACTGACTCAGGTGTGGGATATATTTACCCACTCAGCTGTACTCCCATCCATAACAAGGCTGTATTTCAGCAGAAACAGAAAAAATGGCTGCGCTGGCTCCTTTTGAGCACCACTGCCTAACACAACAAAAAGATGGCTGCAACATCTTGCCAAGCACATATTGGGCAGGAGGGAACAAGGGGGCACACTGAAAAAGCCTGCCAGTGTGTTCTTACATGTATAAAAGAAGGGGAGTGAAAAAGCAGTGCTGCTTTGCTGCAAGCCCAAACTTCCCATTGAAAAAGGGAAATATTTACATTAAAAAATGATGCCGCTCTGATGCTCTTTTCCTCTCATTACTCATCACAATACTTCTATTAATGAGACCCTGCCATGCCCAATCACATTCACATTGTGCTCTGGCAGACAAGAGCAGTATCCCGGAATGACAGGCTGTTGTTAAGTTCTGAAGGAATCAAAAGAAGCTTTACTTCACTACACAGGAAACACTTTTCTTTTGGGCTACAAAATATCAAAGATCAATGCGTCAAAGAGGCCCTACCTCTCTGTGCCTATGCCAATTTCAGTGCATCTGTGTTTAAACAGATTGCTGCATACAAGGAGCTAACTATGGCTACAAAACAATGTGGGAATTCAGAGGGAAGAGAAAAAACGGATTTGCAAGGTAAATGCCAGCAGTCCCCACATGTTTAATTGTACTTTTGCAACTAAGAAAAATATGTGTTTAAAAGTGTATTTTGGATAAGGCCTTGCCATTATCTAGCAATGTGAAGTTTATTTTTGCTGTGAAACATATATAGGAGATCTTATTCAACAGGCTTTATTCTGATTTATAACAAAAATAAATTCAATAAGGAATTAAATTGCCTTAGCTACATGGGGGATGTCAGCCTCAAACAGGTTTCTGCTTGGGGGTGCCAGCAGCAGAAGGCCACCACAGTAGATGCTAGAACACAGGAGTGCTAATTGCTACCTTGGCAGACTTTTGTCTGGGCTGAGGCCTCTTACAATGGAAGTCCTGGAACACCAACCTGTGAAGTGGAAGCGGCCATAAAACCTTTAATCACACTGGGAAACCCCCATCCCGACACTGGGCTGAAGTGACAGTTGTTGGTAGCTGAACAGAAAACAATGGTCCAGTGGAGGACAAAGGCCAGCCCATTTGTTTCAAAAATACTATTTTATTGAGAAACTTTGAAGATGGTTATTTTTGCAACAGAAATTTGGAGGAATGTAAAAAGGTAACCGTTTTAATTTAATTTTGTGGGTTATAATTTAAGATGTTGTAGCCTTCACTGCCATATTGGGAACAGAAATGGCAGAGAATTGGGTATTCAAAGGAAAGTGGACATAATGCCAATGTGAAATTCAATACTGACATGTCTAATGATGATTCATACACATGTATACAATTTTAGGCCGAATATTTTATACTACGAATGACTAAAATTATTACAATGGCGAAGCAATTTCTCACAAACTGGAGAGTTGGGCTGGTATGTTCTTGTTAAAATATGTAACCTGCTTATGTAATTTGTTAAGATGCCCCAACTGTAACTGTGGGAAGTTCTGGACATTGTAAAATTCACATCATAAATCTGACATCATGCCCTTGAAACCCAACCAGCTGATAGGAAGGCGGTAACTATCACCCCTGACCAATACAGCTGTTCAGAGGCGTGCTTAGCTAAGCCTGCCCTACCATATAATTCTATGATGTCATCATGCTCTATAAAAAAGGTGGCTGGCAGAACTCTGGACACACACTCTTTCTTGAATGTCCTGCCCCTGCGTTCCTGATCTTCTACATTGCTATCCCCAGCAAGGCCTCAATCAGGAAAATCCCACTAAAAAATCCCAATAACCAAGGGGAATAGCTGTGGTATTCTTTTGGGAAGCCTCCTGAGACAAGCCTGGCTTTTTGCCTACTAACTGCATGCCTGCTGCACACCTGCCATCCAGCTGTCCTTGTTATCCAGTACCAGACAGGCCCAGCTGTTGTCATGCCCTGGAGTCCAGAACCCGGTTGACTGTTCCTAATCCCAAATTTAGGAGCAGACTGTGAGTATCCCACATCCCGTAACACATAGTCTACCCCATCTTGATTTTTTTCTGTGTTCCACTCTATAAGCAACCCTATCTATACCCTGATAACTCATCTAGACTGTTCTAAATTTCTGTGCCCCCTGTTCATGTTTTCTAGTGTTAGTGCCATTCTTTCATCCATCTCATCTGGTAACTCCTTAGTCAAATTTGGAATCATTTTAATTAATTCCCACATAGATCTGAACACGGTGGGAAAAGGTTGACGTCGCAAATCAATCTTTGAATGCACCGTGGCTTTCTTTAACAATATAGTCTAGATAATTTAGTTTAAGTAAAATGTGCGTTTCATTTTAAAACCAATGTTCTCTTTTTAAATGCTCTATTTTCCTAAAAACAAACCTCATTCTACCTTACAAATCTCTCTCAATTCTTCACCAATAGCTCTCCTTTCACTTCTATATTATCCCTGTGCTGTGCATCTAACCCCCAGCCCAAAAACCTCATTCCAATTCAGTGTTTTTTACGTTTTTTTTAAACAAACCTTCTGACATTTAAAGCTGTAAAAAGTGTAAATGCTACTTTACCATGTGTGAATTTGGCTGCACCGTGTTTTCAATTTCAACCTGCTTTGTGAACTGTATGCCTTTGTGATATCATACCTTATAGTGGCTAGTGATACAACATCTCTAATACTGTGATAAAACATATGCATATAATTATTTAAACACATATATAATTAATGATTTTTTCACAATCCAATTGTGATTTTAGGCCTCTGATTTTGTGAGGGAAGGTTGGATTTTGATTTTATTTGCAGCCTCTTACCCCTGACTACCTGTGGCTTCTTTCTATGCACTCAGAATTAGATTTCTGGGTTGCATGAACATTGCAGGGGCAAACCTTATCTTGGGTGCTATCTATGCTATCTATGCTAATTTAAAAAGTGCTCCTATTCAATTGTGCTTTGGATATGTTCATGTGGAAGGTTAACCAAGTGTAGTTCAGTAGTTTTTATTGTAATTATCACTCAATTGGTGATTGCTGCCCAATATCAAAATGTATGTAATTTTTTGTGAATTTTAAAATAAATAATTATTGTTCATGGTCCCTTGTGACACTTAGCAATTGTAAAAGGGGGTGTGACATGGATCAAGTACTAGCTCAATTTGAATTTATTGATGCCCAATTAGAACCCTTAGCACAGGAAGTTGGCAAAACTGAGCTGTTTTATTTGCAATTGTCTAAAAAAGGAAGTACAGCTGGCATTGTCATATGTCACACAAGCATTCCCAATGTTTCACAAGAAAAAACACATATTTATAAAAAAAGGTTTAGTGGCAAAATAAGAAAACATACGTGGGATTGTGATATGCTTAAGGGGAACCTCTAGGTATACTTTCTATGGGGGTAGGATTATTATTGGATCTCTAACATCAGGTGGACAACTTATGCCCACCCCTAGAGCAAGTCATCTTCGCTGTCATAGAATACACAACGTTTCATTGGCTCTCAAAGTATAGGGCTCTTAGCTACGTGGCCCTCTACAATTGGTTGGCATGCTTGTACCATTCTGGAATATTCCACTCGCTAGCAGCACGCAAGCTGGTACCCCAGGTGCTGGAGGGTTGGCTTCATTGTGCCTTTCCACCTAATTAGCTCATCATCCATTTCCTAATGTCTGACATTTGAATTGTCTTTGAACTCGGCCTTGCAGATTACTACTGTGCCTGAGAATAAAAGGAAGTGTGAGCACAGCCTTATCATCAAGTCTTTGTGTAGCTTGCCCAAAGTCTATTTCCATTTCGACCATGTGACAGTAGACTGTGTTTGAGCTACTTTCTTTGTATTTAACACTATTAAATGAATAAGAACTAGAGCTCCAAGTGTTTTTTCCATTACACCTCAACAGCAGCTTGTCTCGCTTCTCAAATTTATTATGTCTTGTCGAATAGATAACCAGTTTCTTGGCTGCCTCAACCCTTGACACTGGGTCATAGAAGCCTTCTCGATTCCTCCTTCATAGTCAGCCGTCTTTCTTTGCTGCACCACACTTTAAGCCGTTTCTGTTCATGGGGTCCTAGTTTGCTTAGCATGACATGGTACATCCAGATTCCATGTACATATATTGGCGGCACCACCTGCAGTCTAGTCACTACATATGGCTGCCTTCTTGGTGACTTGGTCTACTTGCTTTTCAGCATCTGTACAGTTATGAAGCGATTTGCATTTTCTTCAGTGTGTTTTGTTCAGTGCAATCTTCATTCCGCACAGGACATGTCAATTAACTCTTTACTTCGTCATCAGAATCTATAAGAACTATATATTTTCTTCTTCAGCATCTCTTCTTGGCATGTAATTTCTGCTTCATGTGATGTTTCCAGACTCTTGCTTAGTCACTTCACACTTCTCCAATAACCTCTTTTAAGAGGAAGTCATTTCTCTGAGGATACGTAATGTAAGGCTTTCTCAGTGGATACCTTTTTTTGAGATTTCCTTTGTGGGATAGATATCCATAGTGCCGTCGTGCATGTCACAATTTCCGGCTTCCAATATATAGGATGAATTGGGGTGGGACTTCCAGTAGAGGCAGAATATGTGTTCCTATTCAAACCTATCGCTTCGGCCATGCCACATGCCCAATAAGCAAATTAGAGTACACATTTCACCTTGCTGATGGCCAGGCCGATTGCCCAGACACCAATGTTATATCACTGTGTTGTGTACTTGCATATTCACACTTTTAAAAAAATAAAACACAGGACATATTTGCAAAATCATGCTTTGAAGTTCTTGCTGACCCTCCTCATGCATATTTGCTGCAATCCCATCCAGCACTGCAACCGGTACCTACAAGCAGAATTTATTTTTCCTTTCAACCTATCCCAATTTCAAAAAGCTTTACCACATAGCCTTTGTGGCCATGCCCACTTTCACCCCATTGCTGGCCCATTGTGGTCATGGCCAGTAGCTAGATTGCCTGGATCATGGCCCCTGTCCATGACTTGGACAATGTGGCCACTGCCCATGGTCACAGGCTATATCTCTGTCACCAAAGGTATATCACTGTGTACATGTAGCTACATTATGACACTTTTCAAAAAATAAAACACGGACACATTTGCAAAACCATGCTTTCTGGTCCTAGCCAATGCTCCTTTCATGAGTTTGCTGAAAAACCGCAATGTTTCATTATTTCAAAAGTGTCAAAATGTACGTATATACAATAGTAATATAATTTAGACCCCACTTCACAAAATCCATTCAGACTTTGCACAAACATTTGAGGATGGTTCTATAATCTTTTTGAAAACCTTTGTCCACATTCTTCAAACGGCAAGAACGTTATAAGCCATCTAAATATGTTGAGACCCCCACTCTAATGTTGCCCCCTCTTCACAAATTCCCACCAAATGTTGCAAAAAAAATTAATATCTAGATCTAGACTCTTTTTGCAAACTTTTGTGCAGATTTGTCAGATGGCACCACATACATCAACCTTTAAATATTTTGGGACCACCCTCTAATTTTGTTCCCTCGTGACAAAACAGCACCACACTTTGCAGAACCATTCAGAGTCAGGTCTAGAATGACATTTATTGAGTGGCACCAATGTTATAAGCCATCCAAAAACTGCTTTTCACCAACCCTGTAATCCAGAAATGGGCAAAGATGCTCCCGAACATTTCAGATGTCACAGACATCAGAGTTGAAAAGCCATCAATTTTTTGGGGCTTTTTAAGGCCATATCACATCTCATCCTCATCACCCCTCACCTCTCCAGATATTGTTTCATTAGTTTGACAAGTGCAATGTTGTGTTTTTTAATATGTTTTTAATGCGACGGTTGCGGGCAACAGGTGCTGTCCGCGAATCCAACATGGCGGGCGATTCAGAAAATATGATGCACCTCACGCTCTTTGAAATCCAATCATGGGGCACGTCTGATGTCTGCGGACCTCACGCCACCCTCTGGGCCAATCAGAGGCATGTCTTTGGACCAAGCAGGGAAGTGGGTCCACGGGCCGAACCCAAATATCACTAATTTGTTTGTATCTACTATTTGGTCATTTAAAAAAACAGATTTACCTCAAATCTATGAAAGCATGCTTTCGGGACCAAAACATTGCTCCTGCCACAAATTTGATGAAAATCCGTGCAGCGGTTTGGACTGTAGACGTGAGCACAATTATTTGTCCGTTGTGTCTATGGGACAAACCTCACATTTTGGGACCCCCTATAACTTTGTCCCCCGTGAACAAAACCTCACCAAACTCGGCAGAATCAATTTGACAAGGGTATATATTCTTTGCTATACAAAGATTCATGAGGGTTCATCCAGGGAGGGCATAGTTAAAAGCCGCCCAAAAAGTGCTCTTTCAAGGGTATGAGCAACTAAACCATAACTACAGGGCCACTACTGCAGGCCCTGTTATATATATATTTACATAAAACAACTATGATAGTGTCTGACAAAAGAGTACATGGCCATAAACACAGAAAGATGACTGGGTACAGATGACATTGCCCCAACCCAGCTTCTCTCTACCATATACACCGTCCTCTAAAGGTACAGCTCTCTTCTGATTTCTAGCTATATCTGCTCTAAAAATCTTCTCATTGTATAATTACCTAGACTCAAGAGTGGTCTATTTAAATGAGGTCATCATGAACAATTTTAAAAAGAAATCAACCAACAACGATTTTAAGAGAAGCATGACATTTGAGGAACTATTTAACTGTGCATTTTAATCTTGAAAAATATACCCAGAAAAGTAAAAGCAGCTTATCCAAACGAAATTAAAATTAATGCATTCAGAAGTGTGTCAATGAGTTGCCTGTATTTAAAACTTTACTGTACCAAGTATAACATAGTACTTCATTCAAACTTTAATTGAAATCCCCATAATCAAATACAATACCTTTATCTGATTTCTGTAAATACGGTGTGTTTCTTGTCTTTCATGTTCATCTGTCTTGGAAACAGCAGCCCTTTTTGTGACACTTTTAGGATTTGATGACCCTAATAAGGAAGTGACCTGTAAAAAACATATAGTGTTAAGACTATTTCTATCTTTTTCAGGGGTCTGAAACTGTTGGCTAACCAGATGTTTAAACTAAAACTACCATTATCCCCAGTCAGCATAGTCTGGTGAGAGATGTTGGGAGTCATAGACCAAAACCTCTGGAGAGGCACATGTTGTGGATTCCTGCATGAGACAAAGATGCACAATCACTATTTGTCTTTGTCATTAAAACCATCTAAGTCCATGACCTCTACACTCCCGACCTGACCTGAGATGGAGTAATCAGCTCTCCGACCTGCCTCCCCCACATTGTTACCGCCCTGATCTCTTGTATCGTTCTCTGTGATCTGCTTCCCCACATGTGTATGCCCCACAATGAATTATAAAACACTGCATTGCTTCCAGAAGGTCGGTCTACACTAAATAAATAACAAAATAGTAATAATAATAATAAAGATAATAATATTAATAAACACACTCATCTGGAACACACAAACCAATTTGTACATATGATCTGAAAAAACAGTTCAGAATTTAACAATTTAGATCCAACATTGATGTATTAATATCATATGCTAGTTCTTATGAAAGCTTGGACGAGCTGAAGGCAAATTACTTTGAATGAAAGTTACCATTTTCTGATAATTGGAACTGGATCTTGTCATTCTGCTCGAATTTACGGTTGTTAGGGAAACAGTTGGTCTTTGAGTCACAACAGTTTCACTATGTGGTGTTCCTAAAGTTGCACAAGCCTGTAAAAATGATCAATATGTTAGACTTCTTCTATCTTGTCAATGACATTCTATTTACATACTTACAATGTACTTACACAAACACAGTTCTTTCTCACATGCAATGAGGCTTTTGAAAATGCCAGGCTCTTTGCTATTCCTCAGCAATACCCTTTGGTGTGCAGAACCCTAGTGTGAGGCTGGGCATTGTTACGTGAAAGCCCTTTAAAGCAGGATCCGCAGGAGATATCCTGGCGAGAGCTTCCGTGGCCTGAGGTGAGGTGTTACCCTTCGTCCCATGGGAATCAAAGGAAACACCCAGGCCACTGTTTACCTCGCAGCAGTGCACATTGCCCTCACATAGCTGGTGTGGGCTGACACTTGTATGATAGCAGATTGGTGTGGCTTTAATAAATGTGTGCTCTTATAAGTCACCATACAATAGCCAGATATGGTTCACTCTAATAGAGTATCATGCCAGCAGATGCATGAAGCAACAATTATTACATTTGGAATCAGAGGTGCAGACTTTAAAATGCCACCTCACACTGCAGTTACTTTAAGTCGCAACAGCTGTCAGCAATACCCATGTGACCTTTGAACCTCCATGTGCCACTGAAGAGCAGGTGCTGCAGATTTCAGGAGAATGGTGTACCAAGGGCATATGAATGCAATATGGTTTTGGCATGGAGCTTTATGAAACAGGGGTTTGCTAAGCAGACTCAGTAGCACAATTACCAGCATAATTGTAGTAATAATAAAAATCCAAAATGCACACTCTCGCCATCTGTTACAGGCTACTAAGAAAGTAAGCAAGAATGTATCCAGTGAAGACCAAAAGAAAAGAAAAGAAAAAAAAAACGACAATACAGGTGTAATCAGTGAATATGTTTTGTTGTTAGGCAGAACAACAAACAGAGATCATCAATCAAAGGCGTGTGAAGGGGACTAAGAACTGACCCCTGTGGAATAAGAGTTGTTCACTGTCCGAAAAGCTATTGAAATACTTAAGCTAGAAAGTCTTGGAAGTACGGTTGATTGCAGCGTAGCTGGAGCCATCTAACTGTGGTTCAATCAATACACAATGTAACTTTCATGTTAATCATGTGTATCTATTCTCAGCAATGTTTCAACATTTTTCACTTGGTACTGTGTTCTTCAGTGTCATCCCCAATGGAGGCTGAATACGTTTTAATACATACCTCTACCACGGACAGCAAGACAGCCAATGATGAGACAAACACCAGAATATTTGGACCTGAAATGTAAAACAGAACATTTTAGTGCCATGGGCAAAATAAACAGTTATGCATTCTAGAGGAAAGATCAGCATATATTGCTTCATGTGAACATGCAAATATAAGGTAGTCCCGCAAGCTCATCCGGAGTGATTTAAAAAGTGCCTTTATGATGGTGGTTCTACCTTGTCTGACATGCAAGACAAAAATGACACGAGAAGTTGTTTCATGCTTGCACTGGATTTGATTAAACATTCAATTAAACATGACACAGACAAAGTGGCCCTAGGCATGAATGAAGTCTTTAAGAAGTACATCAGGCTGGGGAGCTTTGCAGGAGACACAGGCTCCCTGGCCATGTCAACATAAAGTGTATATCTGTTTTCTAGATCTGTACACAAGTTGGGAGCCAGATGTCTGCGTCTATGGTTGCATAGTCTGCATACAGGAATGTGGGCAATTCCCATGTGGATAGAAGCAGCTGCCATTTTGGGTGGGTGCCTCTAGCCACTGGTTTTCCATAATCAGGCATGAGACTATCAAGGAATACCCTGAACCTGCATGGGCTCTGAAGGCCAGCCACCCAGGAGGTTTACCCAGCGTTCTGCACATTAAGATAGAGGGCAGATCCAGTGCGGGTGTGACACCCCCTCTTCTTTTATTTCTCCTATTGTGACAAGACTAAACTACAGGAGCAGGTGGCACCTTGCTAAGGAAAGAGCAACTATTAAAGAAGTAGAGGGCTCACACCCTTGTTTGCTCTGTGGGCAATAAAGTGACACTTAAGAGGTGAAAGCAGCTGGGCCTGGCATTAGACCTTGAACTATAGAGGAACAGAAGAGTACAGCAGATGTGGCAAAGATGGACTTAATTCTGCAGCAGTTTTCTAAGATTAGCAAAGCCATCTTGGGCATTGACTCCAGGGAGAGGGACATGCAGGCGGAAGTGCTGCAGGTGAAGTTGGAGAAGGGGAAGTTCATTGACAGGCTGGTAGAGGTAGAGGAAAGAGTTAGGTGGGTGGAAAAAGACCATACAGGGTCTTCTCCTTGCATTCTCAGATAGTTGAACTACAAACCGTGAATAGTGACTTGGAAGATCGCAGCAGAAGATGAAAAATACATTTTTTTTGGCTGCCCAGGGAAGGCAGAGGTAGGTGATCTGGTCACATTCCTGGAGAAAAGGGTTAGTTCGGTGATGCAACTGGACCTTACAAACCTGCTTGAGATACAGATAGCCCACAGGGTTAAAAGTCAGGATCCATTCTCCTAAAGACACCTCAACATCTGATAACCTGTTTTTTGAGATTCCAACATTTGAGAGATATATTGATGCTGGCTAAGAAGAGGAATCGTTCTTGTGAGATGGTCATGAAATATATATGGGGCCTGACTACTCCAAGGACACTATGGAGATGAGGAAATAATGCACGACCCTAAGACCCCGGCTGAGGAAACATGACATTAGATACAGCCTAATAGACCCCACAGTGATGTGTATTACAAAAGACCAGAAATCCAAGGAATTTACAGACCCAAACACTTTGTGGGTGCATTTGCAATAGTTTGGACACCTTGTAGAAAGTAGAGAGAATGTGGCAGAATAAATGCCACAGACAGACATCAAGGATACAAGCGAAGGCTGATCAGTGACAAAGCCGGTCAGAGTAAAAAAGGAGATGGGAATAGGCTGAGTGAAAAATCTAGGTCACAATCAAGCTTCATCTATGTCACTTGGTTAGCTGAAGCTCCTTGGGACAGGAAGTGTGCCTATTAGCATCTATGGTATGTGTGTTGCTTAAGCGGGTTGGTCTATCAGTGGGTCATGTGTTCTGCAGAGGGACATATGCCTGATATATTAAGTGGTGGGATGGGAGAAGAGGAGGAATTACAATGACGTGTCATGGGGCAGAACACCCTGAAAGGTAAGATATTTAGCTCTTTTATTCAGGGTATCCAGGGTGAATTGAGAGGCTGAGGGGGGTTGGAGGAGGTCCATAGGGTGGGATGAGCGGGATGGATTTTGAGCTCATGGTACCCATGGTTAAAGACACCCTGGGGCAACAGGTTTTGGTCCATCTCCCTCAGAGAACCTTACCTCCGCTTAGTGAGGACAGTTATTTTTAATGAAAGAAGGGTGAGGAGGGAGCAGGGGAGAAGTTGGACCCCATCAGAGAAGGGGTGATGATTTTGTTCTTATTGTTGTGGATATACTGGTTGCTTCTTAAAGCACAGCTATTCTGTACTAAAAATGTAAGGGGTTGGAACACACAGGCTGGAGGATGAGCGTCTCATCAGAGTCTATGAGGATCAGAGGAGTGATACGTTCTTATGATGTGGAGTGTGTGCAGATAAGGTCTCCAGATAATGTATGGAACATAGAGACCTACACATTATCTCCTTGAATGTGAAGGTCCGCAACAGTTACAAGAAGAAGAAAATAATCTTACACCATATTGCCCTAATATAGGATCCAGATCAAGAAAACAGAGTAGGACAAGAGGGTGGGTAGGGAAAGGTGGGAAAATGAATGGAGTGGCCATACTAGGGAGTACATTTCTTCCTATAAGGATCTCGAAGATATGGGCATATGGCAAGGGGCAGTTTGTGGCAGAAACAGTACATCTTGGAGGGTGTGTGTTAGTTGTGGGTTCCATTTATGCCCCATCTATAGAGAGACAGGCAGCCCTCTCGCACATTCACAGGGTGCATGCAGAGGTGTGCAGGCAGGTAGTAGTGCTAGGGGTGACTGGAACCTCTCTTTAGATCCCTATATGGATGCATCTGGCAGTCATATAGACAGGAATAAAAGGGACAGAGGAATTCTTTCTTAAACAAGTCTTTTCAGATCATATTATGGACGGCCGCAGGAGACTCATGAACCCATCCTGTGTCCCTGGCATGTGCTCCTGGATTGATTACTTTGTGGTGTCATGTAGGCTACTATTTAAAGTCACCCACTATGATAGTCTACCTAGTCAGTTGCTGATGCCGGAGAAAGGTGCGGCTTGATGGTTCTAGGTCCTTTCCTCAAATCTCGAGAGTGAGCACTGGTGTGGACGCAGACGAGGAAACGGGTGTGGGAGCAGGTAGCTCTGTAATTACGGAGTGCCGAGCTTCGACCAGGACCCCGTAGCCCATACAGAAGTCCCCCCCCACACCCCCTGAGCCTGGCGCCTAGGCTGGACACCCTACGGCGGAGTTTGATGAGGTGACACGGATTCGCAGCCCAAGTCACCTTGCCCTGCACTCCCGTTATACTGTTCACAGCTGACTCCACAGTTTGAGCTGAGCGGGCTGCAGGTTACGGGCCACGGGTAGTCTGGCATTCCGTGGTCTCCGCTGTTTGCAGAGGGACGAGGACTAGAGGGCCGGAGGAGCGAAAGGAAAAGTGGACTGGGCGGAGTGTGGAACTTGGGAAACCTGGCAATAACGCTATACAGCAGCGCAGCTGTCTGTGCACGGTGCTTTGGGGGAATGGGGGATTCCTCCTGTGCTAAAGGAAGCTGGGAGTGAAGGCTTGAGCTTGACTAAGTGCCCCGTGAGTACCACCTTAGGAGGAGTTGTTGACTGCCTAATGTGGAGTGCCACTGGTAGTTGTGGCTAGCCACTCCTCCTCCCTTCATAAAGACTTAACATAAGGTGACCAGGCGAGTCCCGCTTTGCCGCAGACGACTTATCCAGCATTTGAAGTGCTCGTGAATAATTTCACTTTCTGGAGGACTACTGGCCCCACAAGGCTGTGCAACCGTGTGGGTGGTTCCATAGAGGCTCATGGACCCTATTCTCCTTAATCACCTTTTGGACTCGAAGTAAGAATGTGGCTCACTTTAACATCGGGCATGCCAGCCCGCAGTACCATTATGCGAGGTAGTGTCGGGGCTCAAGATACCATGGAGATGCCTCCATTATTTGTTCCAGTCCCAGAAGGAGTCGGGTCAAACTCCTCGCCCCAGGTAATGTGGATATCCGCAAATTTTGCAATGGGTCTCTCTCGGCCTTTCGTGCTCAGGTCGGGAACCCACCCCTGGCTCTACCTGAGGAGGGGACCTCGGGCAGGGGAACCAACCTGAGCTTATCAATAAAGGCCCTAATATTCAGGTTGAGCCTGCAACAGAGGTTGCTTTGAACACACAGCCTCTGGTGGGCTCTGGGAAGCAGTGCTCCATATCCGACACAGCTTTGTTAGAATCTTTACCTGTGTCGGGTGCAGTGGCCCAAGGTCCTGTTGAAATTATTGAAAGTGATTCTAAATTGGGGGACATTGCGGTGATTGATTTGGAGCCTAATGATTCTGTTTTCTCTGACAATCTCTTACCGGAGAACCTTTCAGCGTCACCAGTAATGTTCTCAGAGAGTTCGTGAAGTGACCCTCACTCGATTAGCAGTGACCAGGGTGGGTCAAGGGGCTCTTCTTGTTCTGCAAGTGAGCCTTTACCTCCACCTCCGCAAGGGAAAGTGAGCAATGTGTTAACCCATAATCAAAGCATGAATACATCTGTTATGGTAGTCCAAAGGGAGAATGATTGGGGAATAGCCTTACATGCGATGAATCTCGCATTATCTACAATGTCTAGAGCCCTCGAAGCATGTGAACAGAAATTAATTTGGCAGGAGGGCTGTATGGAGACAATAATGAAAGGGCAATTCACCAACTTCAAATTCTTAGCTAAAATATGGGAGAAATGCGGGTCACCAAAAGTGTTGAAGCCACCTATGAATAATGTAGCTGCGCAGACAGAGAATGATGTTGAGCCGAATATACGAGTGGGGGGTGTCACAAATGTGATCCCAATACCAAAGGTGGTGGAATCGGTGATCCCGTGTTTTGTGGAAGTCATCTATGAAAATTCAAAAGGTGGGGGTGGTCACAGGGTGGAGGGGGTTGAGTGTGTAAAGCCTCAACCCGCTATATTGGAAGAAATGGTGGTGGAGAAACCAAACCCTGATATGGTAGATGTAGTGCCTCTGGGGGAAAAGCAAACAACGAACCCAGAGAATCCCGTATTAAAACCCATCAAATTGGCTGCAAAAAAGCTCCCAAAGAATCAACAATTACCCAAGTCGGTGGGGAAATCTTCGGTCAAACACTTCTTCAAGGTTATCTCGGTTCCCAAGCGTACGATGTTGGCAGCCTCTGAGGCTATCAAACAAAAATACATATCCCGAGCCCTGGATAAAAGAAAAGGGGCACTTAGCTTCTGCCGCCGCCAGCCCTTAGAGTACCCCCCTTTGGATAACCTTGTAGAGGAATTGTCAGAGACACGTGATGGTCCTGAGCAGGCGCCACCCCAGCACAAATCAAAAACAGTCATAAACCACCCGAAAGACACTGTAAATGAGGGGGGAGCATCCCTAAGGTCGACCAGTATCGGGCAGAGATCAGGAAAGCGGTGGATGAGTATATGTCAAAGACTCGTCCTACTCCTCTTCCGCCTCCTGTTAAACCGCCTGGTTCCAACCAGTCCGTCTTGACACATAAAGAAAAAGCTACAGCCGGCTTGGATAGTGAGGTCCAAGCCGTATCTTTCTGCCCAAACAGTGACTCCCGGGTAAATCCAATGCAGGCGAAGGATTCTCGGAGGGCCCCCCAATGGAGTGGTGAAGTGGAGGGTCCGCATACAGTAGATTCTGAGGGCCACCCGATAGGGGCCAGGGTCCTGATTGACAAAACTGGAGATTTAACACAGATAACAGGGCCAATTATCTCTTTAACAGAGCAGGCTTTGAAGAAGATGCATAGCCCGAATATGCATTTGGAAGAGGTGCCCCCTGAGAGTAATAGCAATCACCCTAAGGGTAAGCAACACAAGCCCCCAGTGAGAAACAGGATGGTAGAGTTTCCCCTGCTTTTTTCATGCAGAAGACCACCCTGCACACAATATGATCTCAACAGGCGAGCGATCTTAGCAATCTTCTCAGAGATCCCCAATTTACGAGATGTGGTGTCTGCTGACTTGTCCCAAGTAGAATTCTTAAACACATCTAATTTGAATGCAGTAATCCTGTGGGTAAAATCAAGGGTCGTCCAGATTGTAATTTGGCAAGAAAGAGAGGAGTTGTTTGCCTTAGGGTTCGTTCTCGAGCCTTTAAGTGATAGAGCATTAACTCCCCAGCAATCGCCCCGGTATCCCAATGATGTGAGGAGTGAGATTATGAAAAATCCCAACCAGCAACTGCACCGTGAGGTCCATTCGCATGGTGGAAGGCCTGGTACAAATATGATGAAGTAATATGCGAGGGGGGAGGGAGGTGCAGATGTCATTGGCTAGTTGGAACACCAGGGGATTCTCGCACCTTTTGAATAGTGACCAGAATGATTTGAATAAATATGACATTGTCTTTTTACAAGAGACCTGATGCGCCTCTTTGGGATGACCACGAAATCCTCCTAAACCCAACTGTGAAACCAGCCTTGGGACGGCCAATGTCAGGGTTGGTCATAGCGGTTAAAAAGGGGAGTGGTATGACAACTGAGCTCTGGGCAATGCCTAACAGTTATATGTTATTGGGTAAGCTAATCGGTGGGTCAGAAGTGTACGCTTTGTTAAATATATACTGGAACCCAATTGCTATGTCGGACGACACCTTTTTCAATGACTTAAATAACATCCTTGACCTAGTGGTCTTGAACCCCAGGATAACTGGCCTGATCTTAGCGGGTGATTTAAACCTAAAGTGCATGAGCAAAGGTACATGTAAAAATAAAAAGAGATGGACAAGATGGGACTCTCTTGTTAAAGCCAGAGGGTTGGTTATGCTCAATGGAGCCTTTAAAGCAGATATTCCGCCAGTTCCGACATGGCAAAAAGGGGCCAGTGAGTCAATCATAGATTTTATCTATGTGAATGAGGGTCTCTGGCCAGCAGTAGTCCAATTTAATGTCACAAAATCAGACTCTAGTGATCACAATATTTTAGAAACCCATTGGAAGTGCTCTCCATTAAGTGGGCCAAAGGATAGGCAGTATGTAAAAGCTTCTTGTGTTGTGTATGCTGGTGGTAAAAAGCTATGATGGTCGGAGAAGGAGGTAATCTCCCTTAATCATGATTTAGACAGATGTCATGTTGATTATTCTTTGTTGTTAAGAGGAGACAAAGTTGAACGGCCTGATCAAATTCAGGTATGCCGGAAACAAGGACCGGATGGTAAGAATCCTTCTCAGCATTTACATGTATTTGACAAAGAAGTGAAAGAGAAGAAAGCGAGATTACACAGGGATCTTAGAGCGGTCCACTGTGGTTTTTTAGGGGATAGGTCGACCAAAGCCACTAGACTGAAAACCGCTTACAGAAATTGGGTAAGACAGATCCAGGCGAAGATGTTTCAGGAAGATGGGGCAACTATGCTGAAAGCATTAGCAGGGAAAAATATAGCAAAAATGTGGTCATTGATGAATTATGCTACTTTGGGTTCTCAGTTAAGTTATCAAGTTATAGTAGTCCAAACTCAAAAATGGATTGACCACTTTACTCTGTTGTATGCTCGAGATGCTTCGGGTAGTAGCTGGGTTGAGCCTGATCCTCTGGGTCAGTTTCATCTGAATTTTGAACTCGAGAACATTGTCGAGCTCATTAAATCTGCCTCGAATTCTAAAGCCTGTGGCCCAGATGGGCTGTCTAATTTTGAATTAAAAAAATTCCCTGAGGTGTGGGTGGCGGTTTTATATAAAATCTTTAAGACCGTAAATGAAACGCAGCGCTTCCCCTCTACGTGGACTCAAGCGATGACATTCCCTATCTATAAGAAAGGGGATAGACTAGAACCAAGCAGCTATAGACCCATATCACTGCCTGATGCTCCAGGAAAGTTGTACTGCCGTCTAATCCTGCGGGAACTTCAAGCATGGGCGAGCCAAATGAAACTGGCAGACCCCTTACAGGCGGTTTTTGTGAAGGGGTTGGGAACAATCCCCAATATTGTGCTACTCAGGGTCATTAAGGCACAGCAAGCGGAGAGAGCACAGCCCCTATATATGGGATTTATCGACTTTAAGGCTGCTTTCGACTCTGTTGACCGGGAGTTGCTGTTTCGAAAACTGAAGGCCTATGATTGTCCTGTGTCACTGTTGTCTCTGACCATCCTGTTCCACAGTAAGACATCCATGCGTGTACGCATTAGCTTGGATGGAAAATTGTCACCCGAAATTGCAACACAACGTGGCCTTAAACAAGGCTGCACGTTAGCAGCTTTTTTGTTTATTTTTTTCATTCTCGATATGGGGAAGGAATTTGTTAACTGTAATGGGGATCCTCCGAGGCTGGACCTTCACCAAATCCTGTATATGTTGTATGCAGATGATTTGGTGCTACTGTCACAAACACCTCAGGGGCTACAACGCATGTTGGAGAAGTTGGGCACCTATGCCTGCAAAAACGGCCTGAGTATTAATATGAGTAAATCCCAGGTATTAACATGTAAACCTTCGATAACTAGTAAGAGGTTTCAAGTCAATCACAAATGGTCAATCCAAGACATAACGTTGGAAAAAGTCTCAGAGTATAAATATCTGGGAACCCTAATCATGGATAGTCAACGTAAGGGTGACGATTGTGCAAGGTCTCTGCGGAAGTTATCACAGCTGATCTCACAGACCAGAATAATAATTAAAAAGTATGGGAAATTCACGTTAAAACATGCACTTGACTTTTATAAGATGAACGTGTCCCCGATCTTGTTGTATGGGGTGGAAGGAATGGTACTAAATAAATCTCACCCATGGAACGCTCTTGAATCCAAATATTGGAAAGAGACTTTATCAGTACCAAAGGCAGTTCCGATTGCACTGATTAGGTATGAGCTGGGCCTGTTGTCCCTCCACGCCCAGGCAAGTTGGAGAAAATGTCCGTTATTGCGAAAATGCTTATTGGGGGTCAACACGAGTACCATTTTAGAAGTGTTAGCCTCTGCCCTGCTGAAATTAAGAATTAAATTCACTAGAGAATGGCTCAATTGTGTGTTAAATTGTCTGGCCAAGGCGGAGGTATCACTTGAATTGTTACTGCTGAATCCGGACCGGGCTAAAAGAAAGATATATTAAGTAGACTGGGCTGAGGCGCTTGCTACCTGCAACCTTTATAAAGACTTTGATATCTGGTCTTTTGGCATAAAATCTTATGGGAGAATGGCGTTGTACCTGGTAAAATGTCCATCACCCGAGACCAGGGCTGAATTTCTAAGGTTCAGACTTAATCTGTGGGGCACGCGTGAGGTATTGGCCCTGCGTAAAGTCATAACTGCAGCACAGAACTACTGTAGATATTGCTTAGATACTTCACAAAAGGAAACCCGTCAGCATCTTTTAATTGACTGCCCAGCTTTAAGGGAGGTCCGGAATAGATGCTTCCTTAATATTCTCACTTTTCACATTCATACCTCAAGTGAGAGTAGATGGCAAATCATATTTTCATCTTCAAGAGAACGTGTCCAAATTGCAGTGGTACAATTCTTTAGAGTGATTCTCCCGAAAGTTGAAGCCACAGGGGGTCAAATTGACATAATGCCCCCTTAGACTCACAAGTCATAAAGTCTGCTATGAGATAGGATGTTGGTTCCATCTTAGGAGGTTTGAGTGAATTTTATGTTAAGAGGATTGGTTGGACCCTAATATTCCTTTGGCCTAATGGAGCGGGAATAGTTTAAATTGTTAGGGGAATAAGTTTTATCAGGTTTTTTTTTATATTTGTTATGCAATTTGGATTCATTTGTTATTTGTATATTTGTTGTTTTAGGAAAACGTTTGTGTTGTATGAATTGTGTAATTGTTGTATAAATGGTGATAAAATATTTGAAAAGTTGTTATGCAACTAAAACAAATTAAAAAAAAATAGTCTACCTAGGGGAGTCTCAGACCATTGCACTCCATAGGGACCAATATGCAAATAGAGCAACAGAGAGCTAATAAATGGAGGAGGAACACGGGCCTCCTAATATCTCTAGGGGAGAAGAAGGAATTGGTAGGTCTGCTCAAGGAGTATCTACTCAATAATGTTGACTCAGTGAGCACGGTCAGTAGCCACAGTTTGGGTCTGCGGGTAAAAAGTATATAAGGGGCACACTAATACACAAGTGTGCCCTCAAGAAAAAGAAGTCAAGGAAAGATTGATATCTATAAATGAGAAAGTGTCCTTCCCGATGTTTCAAAATGAGAGATCACCCACCTGGGATAGATTACTCGAGATTCAGAGGGTGAAATTCGAGCTCAACATCTATTATATTGAAAAGTTGGGGTACGCTTTATTCAGGCTAATGCTGATGAATTATGAACAGGGGGCTAAAGCGGGTTGACTACTGGCTTCTCAGCTGAAGCAGATAGAAGGGTGGCAGGGGATTATTGGGGTTAAGTGCCGATTCTCGGACAAGTGGATTACGAACCCCATGGAGAGCTTAAATGAGTTCTGGGTCTTTTATGATAGGTTGTATACAGTGAATCCTGCAGAGGGAAATTCAGAGGATACCTTTATGAAAGACCTAATGATTCCTTCAAGTCCTTCTCAGGCTACATATTGAAATGAGATAAATCAGAAGCCATGCCCCACAATGACAGACCATACGAGCATTTAATTGGAGAATGGCAGATGAAATGGGGGGATGCATGACTCAAATACCTCACGATATATCTGCAGAGGAACATGGGTGATCTGATTAGAGAGAATCTGAATGCGGCATAGGGCAGGATCCAAGAAGGACTCATTAGATGGTCGGCTTTCAATGTTTTTATGTGGGGCAGTATGGAAATATTCAAAATGGTGGTGATAGCAAGCCTGAACTACATCTTTGGAATGCTTTCCTTGAGGGTTCCAACTAATATCATGAGGAAAATGAGGTGTGGCATCAAGTCCTTTGTAGCCGGTTAAAAACCTGAGACCTCGGTTAAAAATGGAAATGTTACATGCCTCAGCAGGGGCGGGAGGTTCAACGCTCCTGAATGTTCAGCTATATTACTTGGTACATCAGCTCTAGCCGGCAGCTGAACTCTGCTGTGAACTGGACGCCAGGCCTCATTGGGCCTGTTGGGTGCAATTTTATCTGTGAGGTCTGGGGTGGCAATTTTATTTGAGACAAATTGCTCGATGAAGAAACATCCCATCATTAGAGCCACTATACAAGAGTGGAAGAGGGCACATGCAGAGATCAAGGTTGATACTCTAGGGCACCAAGAGGCTCCTGTGTGGAATAATAGCACATTTAAAATAGCAAACAAGGTGGTATCGTGGGCAAGTTGGATAAACAGGGGAATATGCCAAATTGGACACATCTGGGAGGGACCCCGTCCAAGGTATTTTGGAGACATAGCAAGGCATTTGACCTCACTGATAAGGATGTGTGGAGATATGGCCAATTGACACATTGCCTAACAGCAGCACAGGGGGCACAAAAAATGCTGCTCAGAAGTTCACACATTACAAAGCTCATTAGATCCTGGAAGGGGGCAGAGGTTTGATTGGCAACCTCTATGCTATCTTAATAGAGGGATCATGTGATGACCAGTGTACTGACAGGATTGCAAAGAGATGGCAGGGGATGCTGGGAGAGCACCTATCAGAGGATAGGTTGATTTCTATCTTGCAAAACTTTGGGAAGGGGGCCACGGAAGCCTGGTTGCATTACACACACTTCAAGATTCTCCAGAATTGGTACTGGACACCTTGCAAGCACATGAAAGAAGGTGTGGCCTGCTCAGATAATAGTTGGAAATATCATTTCCAGGGAGGGGACCTAGTGCCCATTCTGTGGTCCTGTGCTAAACGAAAGGGCTATTGGGTCACTAGTCTCTTGAAGGTCCAGGACCCTTTGGAGAGGGTAGTCCTGGAGGACCCGGTATTCTGTATTTTACATGATTTGGCAGGAATGGGCAATTGCATGGCGATGGAAGACAGGTGGGTGAACACTGCATTACTGGTTGCTAAGCAGCTTGTGCTAAGGCGGTGGAATTCACTGAGGTGCCCAACTGTGAGATACAGAGATGATCAAAGGAGCTACCTATGAACGAGTCATATATAGATATATAGAGAATTGGACAGGGAGGCATACTCTGGTCTACGTGGGATCTTTTTTTAAGGCTAACTCATCACTGAGGGATGGTCGGTACCTGACACCTGAGAGTTTTTCGCTTTTCACGTTAACCCCACACTTTGGAATGCTATCATTACTCTCTGGGATCCCTCTTCAGACGATCTGAGACAGACTGTTGTATGTTGAGGGGCTAATTTTGCTGATGAAGACTAGTGGCAAGTGGTGTGTTACTTCCTTTAGTTCTGTTTCATTGTATATTTGTATTGTTGTTGTTTCCTCGTATTGGCTCTTGGATGCTAGATAGAGGTATCAAGCCCATGGCTGTGTTTACCCATGTACTGTCCAATGGTTAACTGACCTGGCAGGGAATCTGTGGCATCTCTGACTAGTATCGAAGTAGGGAATGGAATATGAACTGGATATGAGAGTGGGGAATGTCATAGATCATTTAAGCAGGAATTTGGAATTGAGAATTCATTGGGACTATTTTATGTTGTTAGAATTATATGAAAATCTCAACAACAACTCTCCTGAGTGCAATTGTGAATGGTGAAATGTTCCGACTGACATCTACTTTTCTTGTATTGGTTTTAAAATTTTAATACAAATCAGAATTCTGAAAAAAATAAGTAAATTAACAACATTCCTTGGGGACAGTCTGAATAACAGGGAGACATAAACGATCAATCAGGGAAGTGAGTGAAGTATGCGTTCTATCAATGTGTGTCCTGCCTGAAGTATACAGGGACCTTTCATCTTGCTGAGGTAGATACATTTAGTTAGATCTAGTAAGATGTGTATTTTGCCTATTTTTGTTAGGATCATTTCCCTGATGAGGAATCACATGTTAAATCAATGCTGTTACTTCGAAACCCGTTGCATTATAGGAAATGCCAAAGGATAATTAACTAAAGATCATTCAGGAGGCAGCACTATTGAACAATAATGCATTGGATTTTGTACACTGTGTTTAACAATGTTTGTGAATGTTCTGTCCATATAGTGAAATGTGCTCATATAAAGATTGCACATGGTTTATTAATTATTAGAAGTTAACTCAGCATGTATTGTGTTTGCTCTAAACAAGTTCTAATGCGATTTATAATGTATCTCACAAATGATTCATCTGTATGCTGGTCTCGTATCATTGCAAAAGGTGCATTGTGTGTAGACTGACATTACTGTAACAACGCTTAGTCAGGTTTCTCGTTGACATGGTATGAATTCAAGGAACATGGTATGAATTAAAGGCTCATCATTTGAAGTCAATTGGCTGGAGTTTTTCTTACAACTGCAAGTTCACACCTTGCAGAAAAGTGAGACGCAGCTTTGCTCAGCCTTACACAGTCCGCAATACAATCTGATGTACACGAACCGTGCACTAGTAAAAGAACGAGGAAAGAACACACACACACACACACACACACACATAGTAACTGCAGCTTTACCATGCTGATCGATACGTCTTGAGTTTTTAATGCAGGTCTGAAACTCAAAGGTGTGGGGGAGGGATTCCACAACATTGAGGGGATCGTGTCTTGTCTTACATATCTTTAACATTCTCTGTTTTATCTCAGAGTTAAATTATTCCCGTGCCACGTGACATTTGCAGCTTCTCAGTCAGATAAACCGATTTTCCCAGTTTCAAAGTTTCATAAATAATTTCCACCGTTAAAATGATGTGTGCCCCAGAGACACTCTATGCACGGCCTCCATTTAGAGGTGAAACCTTTGTCTGCCTACTCTTAATTTAACTGCTGAATGAAACACAGATCTTGGAAGCAACAAAGTGTCTCCTAGAAGAGTGACTCATATGTTGAAGTCTTCAATGGTGACAGCAGAATGTTTAATGGATGAGTGGATCAGAAAAATACAAGCTACAAGTAGTGCAGGCAGTATTGCTTGGCACTGACTCACTCTCTGGTGCTTGTCATACAAGACAGTTAGATCTCTTGGATCGTCAAAGGTCCATGCATTTATATGGAATTGCAAAACTTTTCCATCGATTTCTTCATACTTTACTGTGCACATTTGAGACAAGACTGACCATATTCAAATATGCCGGAAAACACACCCAGAGAAGCGACCTAGCCAAAGCTGGCATGCTGCTATACAGATGAAAGGGTATGCTGAGGCAATATGTGCTTTCAAGTAAGGCACACATCTAGATACAGTTAAGCACTTTCTCCACTGGGGGAGCCCATTCCCATGCAGCCAAGGATGTGAGGCTGCTACCCAATAGTTCCCCTCAGGTTCATACTCAGTGGGAGGATCTCATGGGGAGGGACTAAGGACAACTTCTCGGGAGAACTCAGTATGTCTCATTACATCCCAACTTACCTCACTCTCATTCCCTAGACAAAATACACTAGTCCATCGCGCTTCCCTATACTTGTGTAAAGTAGAAAGTCCATCCTTTGTGAGAAGCACAGAGACGAGGAAGAAGAGGAACCACTTGTCTGAAATATGTTGGAAAACTCAGACAAGGAAGAGTCCAGCAAACCCAATACAGAGTGATCTTAATCATACCGGGACGAGGAAGATATGCTGAGTAATGAAGAGCGCTATGTGAAACCAAAGAGAACATCCTGCTCTATGTGGACATAGTAAGATTATAAAAATGAATGAAGGACAACCGAAGAGAGAGGAGTAGTAGCAGCCAATCGGTGCAAGATGCTGAGAAACCCAGGAAGTTCAAAGGAGAAGTTGGTGAGGCCGAGGGAGAGCTGCAAGCAGTGCACTCCCAGTATTGCATGAATACAGGTACTCCTTTCCCCGAAGGCACTGTCAAAGTCTTGCAGAGAAAGGTAAGTTGCGGTACGATGGTGTGGTGGTGGAGAGTAGTGCAGAAACTATCCAGAAACTATCCAGAAAGAGACAGAGCATGAGAACAATGGGAGGTGGAAATGCTGCGTGATGAAGGGAGAACAGAAGAGGACCCATGCAACAACTAAGCCAGCTCCTGACAACGACTGAAGGTAACGGGCTATGCTCAGGGACCAGCAGGGGCGAGGTACCATGGGAGAAAATCACAAGTCCATTAAGAAGAACATCAAGGGTCTGTGACCTGACCAGAAAGACTACAGGTCAAGAAGCCACTCATTCTCTACAACACAGTACTTGGCTGGAGAGTGTACCAAGTCTGTGCAGAAGAGAAACTAGGTTCTGGGACCTGAATAAAAATAGTGAAAATCAAGAACTTACTTATCTCCTACAACACAGTACTTATCAGGGGAGAATACCAAGTCAGTTGAGAAGGGAAACCAGGGTCTGGGATAGAAAAATACTGCCTGGTAATGGGAACATTGCGAAAAATCTAACACAAGGGAGTCATTGGGCCTCATTATGGGTTTGGCGGTAGCCGTGCCTGTAAAAAAGGTACGGCTGCCGCCGGACCCGTGATTTTACTGCCACCAGTGAATGGGCAATTACCAGGTCATGCTGACTTCGGCTGACCCGGTAATTGCATTGCCCATTCGCGGGTGCTGGCTGTAAGGAACTCCCCATTCCCATTTGGCCCCATAGGGCTGGATGGTAATGGGGAGCTCGGATACACCGGCACCATTCATAACGATGCTGGTGCATCCATGAGTTGTGCTCACGAGTGCTGCATTGCCCACCAGGTCCAACCTGGCGGCAGAGCGAGACCCGCAATCACAACTCATAGAATGGCAGTACGGTAGCAACGGTGCCGGTAGCGATACCAGCGCCGTTGTTGCCTTACCACCATACTTCTGAGGCCCATTCTCTTGGCATTGTGAAAAGAACAAGAACGACCAGGGGAAGGGAATCATTCCTCTGATGCTTGATGAATATTATGAAAGAAGCCAAGAGAAGGGGGAAGGGTCAGACTGGGAAATAAAATTGTCTCGGGCACCAATAAAAAACGTGTCTCACAGTTGCAAATGTCAATTCATCCCTTTTGTGACAGACCATTTGAGTAGTACAAAGGCAGTGTTTTTTGATAAAATTGGATGCAAATTGTGCATTTTAAAAACATGTATGCAGTAACTCTGGTCAAAACTACTAGCCGTGTGGTGAAATAACTTACCAAACTGGCCCCACTAGAATTTTGCATTTTTGGTTTGGGTATTGCCTTATTTCCCCATAAGCCATTCCAAGCCTGGAAGGAGTCAATGGGCCTCATTACGAGGTTGGAGGTAGCTTTGCCAGTAAAATCGGCAAGGAAACCTCTAAATCGACAAGAAAATTCGGCACCCGTGAATGGACAATTACAGAGGTATTCCAGCCTCGACAAACTCATGAATTGCCCTTTCGTGGTTGCCGGTGCCAGTAGATCCCCATTCCGATTTGAGTCCCATAGGGCTCAATGGGAATGGGTATGCCTGTAGCACAGGCACGGTTCATTACCGTGCCGGTGCTACAGGCTTGTGCTCGTGGGTGCCTTTCATTCTGCCAAGCCATACTTGGCGGAATGAAAGGCACCCGCAAGGAAAACTCAGCGTTTGCGTGTCAGGATACATCAGTACCGGCCAGCTAACTGGTACCGTTGTATCTGGACCGGCAACCTCGAAATGAGGCCTATTCTCTTGGTAGTGTGAGGATCCTGAGGAGGGCCATGGAAAGAGAATTGTCCCATCATGGTGGTTGTGAACATTGTGTGATAAACACAGGAAGGGAGTCAACCCCTTTGGCATTGTGAGAGACAAAGGAGAGACCAGGAGAAGGGAGTCATTCCCTAATATTGTGAACTTTAAGGTAAAGGCCAGGAGAAAGAAGTTGTCCATCCTGGTGCTGTGAAAGTAATAAAGAACCTGAGAAAGACCAGGGGAAGAGGAAGCCAACCGACTAACCTTGTGAAGATACGAGAATTGTTTTTCCATGTATGTTGGTGGAAGGCCAAGTTAAGAGAGCTTTTCAGACGTTTTGATTTTTACCTCTTTGGAAGAACTTTGCCTTTTTCATCCCCTGAACGTAAACTTTTGGCTACCATCACAAGGAAGGGAGCCATTCTTCTGGACAAAGAAGAAGACTCCTTTACTTAGTTTGAGTTAGAATGTAAGGGAAGAAAACAGGTTTTGATACACAATGGTGGACTACTTGTTTTTGGAAGGACGTCTTGGCAGAGTCCTTAGTATTTAGTTGAGGAAGGAAGACCCCTCTAAGTTATAGGGACAGGCAGGGTATTCCCTTTGATTTTGCTCAATAAATATAAAGAATATGCCACCTGTGTGTCAGTCTCATACTTCTACACCCTTACAAAATGAAACATGACACTTGCGATGGGAGCATTTGCATTTAGCTTTGAGAGCAAGTCAGGATTGGAGCAGGATGTTATTTTGCCAGCAGACTTAAAAGTGCAGAATTCGCACAGGAATCCACTTCTGCCCATTCTGCAAAATCAGCATTACGCCACTGGCATTTTGTCGGGTTTTGAGCGGTTTTGTGCTGATTGTGGTGTTACATTTCCATGTTGGGTTCGTTGTGGGATATATTGGCCCACTCAGCTGTGCTTTACCAAATCACTTTTCTGCATTGGTGCAAGAAACAGCAAAATGGCTGCGCTGGTTCCTGTGCGCGCGAAGATCTCAAAATTGAATTTTTACAACAACCAAAAAAATGGCTGCATCACCCTTCCACACACATTTCAGGTGGGGTAAAACAAGGGGACACACTGCAGGAGCGTGCCAGTGTGCCTCTGAAACGTATACATGAAATTAAGTAAATAGGCAGCATTGCTTTGCTGAAAACCCCAAAATGTCCTTTCAAAATGAAAACCTTGTTCACCCTTTTCAAAATGCTGTGTTATGCTATTTCCATCAGTGCATTCTGAGACCACTTTGATGGAAACGGCCCTGCCAGGCCCTGGATAATTCATTGTGCCTCAGAGAAACCGGGCATAATTCCTGAATGACAGGTCCTGTCAAAGTAGATTTGAAAAAAATAAACGAGCAACTTTCTTTTAACCCGCACGGGGACACACGTTTATTTCTTGCCAATATGTACCCAGGCGCAGCAGTTCAAACAGACTATACACTTTCTGAGCCAGGTCAAGGATAAATGTATCTATACTTTAGATAAGAGTCCTGCTGCAAGGGAAATAAATACAGCTGCAAAGACAGTGGCAATCTGAGGAGCTGCAAACCGAATTAAACAAAGAAATGCTAGCAGTTTTTAACACATGTGGAAAATGGGCTGTGATGACTGAAGAGATGGAAATGGCCTGTTTAAAACTAAATTGTTAATGAAAGCCTGTTTACTTAGCAATGCAAATGAATTATGTTAGTGGTGATAATACACACATAGGATATCTTCTGTCACAGGTTTGTATTCAAGAACCAAAGTAAGAAATTAAACAGTTTAAAACACATAGGCTGGAGTTGCAAGATCTCAGAAAAACCTGTTATTTCACTTGTTCAGCTATGAACTTCCCAAAGGAAGGGAGGTACACCCTTAATCCAGGACACCAGTTGCCAGCTTGAAAAACGTTGTATGGACCAGGACAATGACAGTTCACATGCTCATCAGACATTCGTCTGTGCTCCAGGCTGGGACAATAGCAGTCCATGAACACTCACCTGTCAAGTGTGAAGGGGCAATAAAACCTTCACTTAAGTCTGGAAACCCCCTTGCCCTGAAAGAAATGACAACTGCTTGCAGTTGGATGAAGAAAAGAAAACAGGATCTAGTAACAAAGGGACTGCCTTTTTTGGTGCCAGAGACTATGTCATAAAGAAACTTTAAAGACTTTTATTTCTGTAGCAAGACTTGATAGATACCTCTATCAATATCTATTGATAGATATTGATAGAGGGGATAGAAGTTCCGAAATGTGACAAATTCCAAGGAAAGTATTATTGCAGCAAACATTTAGGGCCTGATTCATGGATTATTTGCGCCAAAAAGAAATTTGGGATTTGTGCGCCATTCTGCCCGCAAATCCCTGTTTAACTAATGGGGATTTGCGGGCAGAATGGCGCACAAATCCCATTTTTTTGGCGCAAATAATCCATGAATCAAGTGTAAAATTTGGTACGTACATCTCTGAGGACAATTCACATTTGAGTATAAAATTGTAGAATTTTAGGCCAAATCTTTAATGTGTAAAATCACCAAAATGTAGCCGAAAGGCGAAACAAGGTTGCACAGACCTGTGCATTGGACTGAAATGTGATGCACATAATATGTAACCTGTGTGTATAATTTGCCAAGAGATTACAAGTAAAAAAATATATTTGTTTGGCAAAATCAGATTTTAAGCACAGTAAATGTGCGAGTGTTTGGACATTGTAAACCTCACCTCATAAATCTGACATCATTCCCTTAGAAGTCCAACCAACTGAGAGTGAGTCGGAGACTAGCTCCCGTGCCCAATCCAAGGAGTTTAGAGGCGGGCGTAGTTAGCCCTGCCCAGCCTCTACCTTGATGATGTCATTTTGCATGATAAATAATGGTCCCTGACAAGACCCTGGATACATACACTGATTCCTGATTTCCAACGCCAGCGACCTGTTTCTGTCTTCATCTTCCATTTATCCATCTAAACTCCAGATCCCAACCACAAGGCCAAGTATTGCTGATCCTGCTTCAGCTCGGCCCCAATTCTAAAATAATCCCAATAACCAAGGGAAACGCTGCAGTGTTTTGGGAAGCATCCTGAATTAACCTGGCTTGCTGCTCACTTACTGCATGCTGCTGCCTATCTGCTCTCCTGATGCCTTGTCTTATCCAGTAACCAGAAGTGCGACCCAGTAACCAGTCCATGCCCATCTGATCCTGCCCCGCTGATTTTTTTCGCCTGTCCTTTGTTAGAGCAGATCTGTATGGTGACCAGAACCGCTGACTGTCCAAAATCCTAACTAAAGTGGACTGTGAGCATCAATAGGAACCATAGAAACCATAGTATACCTTGCATTGCCTTGTCCTTAGATCTACTCTCTAAGTCATCCTATCCTTATCTTAAAAACTTGTAATATTGTCAAAATCAAGCTAGCCTGTCTTTGATTCCTTGTGCTAGCGCCAACATCTTTAATAATTTTGTCTTGTAAAATCCTAAACTATTAATCCTGTTTGGTGTGATCGGACTGGGTCCGCCAGGGCAGGCGCGGATGTGCTAGGGTTGAACTCGCAAGTCAACCCCGGAGCTTACAGTGTCTCAATCTGGTAGCCTAGCCTGAATGCTCCTAGTGTAGAGTAAAACTGTCCTTGTCAAAATTGATTTCTTTTCCCTTTTTCACGCCTTCATTTTCTCAAAAACGCACCTCACTAGATCTTGCATAACTGACTCAATTTAGCAGCTAGAGCCCTCATTTTTCTTCCATATTGTACCTAGGATCCATAGCTACACCACAATACAAAATCACGATTTACAATATTTCACCCGTTCTTATTAAAATCCGTTTTGGTAAATTTAGGCGGGAATGGCAAAAGTTTGCTAATTTTACAAGGTGTCATTTTGATTATAAACTGTTTTCAATCTTCTATGTGATTTCGATTTGTATGCTTTTGCTCAATCCATTGCTTGTGATTTCTAGTATCTTTCCAGTGTTGCTTTAGTAAAGAATTGTTTTTGTTTCAAGAGTTTTATACACATTCATTCATTTATTCACCCATTTCCAAGTGTCATTTTAGCATTGTCAGGGTTTGAAATCCGATTTTCTCTCTTGTTTGGGGAGGGAAGGTCGGATTTAAATTCTGTTTCTTGCCTGTCATTCCTGATTACCTGCTGATTCTGTTTATCCGTTTAAAATGGATTATTTGTGGGTTGAGGGAACCTTGCAGGAAGAAATTCTAAATCAAGTGCTATTTTACCTAAAGTCAAAAAGTGTTCCTATTCCCTGGTGTTTTGTATATGTGTCAATATAAGGTTAAACCAAGTGCATTGCTTACATCCCTATTGTTCTTATCACACCTTTGGTGATTGCTGCCCCATATTAAGAATTGTATGATTCTTTTGATTTTCAAATAAATAAATAAATATATTTTATCAACCAGCCTTGTTCATGATCCATTGTGACCCGGGGTATTTGAAAAGGGGGTGTGATAAGAGTGGTATATCACCTCAATATTGAATTTCACATACAACATAAGCATTTCAATTGCGCGCTGCATACTGGGCCGAGATTAAGATGTGCGTCGCCTGACTGAAAACCTTAACATCGTGTAGCCTAGCGAGAAACTTTGCACCGGTTTTTTGTGTTTTTTTTCAAACCATGCTAGTTTTGTACAGTGCCACGAGAATCTTCAGCAGATTTTTTGAGTAATGTGATGTTCGTGCAGAGACACGTGAAACTTCATGAGGTTCTTTTTCGATCCGTGCCAGTTTTGTGCAGCAACACAAGAACATTTCTGCAGTTCGTTCAGAGCCATCTTAAGCACTTTTCGGGCCCTGGGCACAGACATCTTTGGGCCCCCCTCCACCAAACCAAAGGAATTAAGGGATCAAGAATAATGGTCAGCCCCCCCGCCCCAACCCGTCATACTCACAACCTATCGGTTGATATGATGTCTCGCAGCATAATAAGCAGGTTTTCTCCCTTTCAGTCACCTTACCTTCTTCATTTTTGCTCTAATCAGAATGATAAATAAGTAGCATTTGAAGACCAACATTAGCAGTCTACGAAGAGGTTACTGTTCTAGTGCATACAGGATAATTTTTTATCAATAACATCCAGGAGGTATGCAGGACCATAACCCATAATAGACAGATAACTCACATTAGCTGCCTCCCATAATATAAAAGTGCTCATGCATGGCTAGAGGAGACAAATTGAAAGGAAAGAGAAAGCTACGCATACCGTAGCATGGATAGTGGATGCAGATTAGAAGCTACCAGGAAGGTGTCTTTATCCAGACAGACTGAAATTAGAAGTGGGATATGGTTTTCAAATAGTGCTGAATTAGATATCAAAGGAACAAATGCCTGTGGTGTGCAATTAAATATGCTCACTGTTAAAGTGGAAGCCAGTGAAACCATAAATAAGTCTTTTATGAAGATCATACCATGAGAAGGCAATCACTCTGAAGCGCTGACACTTTGAAAGGTTTAGGTACTGGCAATATATGATTAAATGAAATGCCCATTATTACACATTGGTTAAGGGCTTAAGGGGTGAAGCTGGGATGTGTGCCAACTCTGCAATGTCTGCATTTGAACACTTTATTTTCCATTTCGTACCATGAACTAAAACAATCTCATTTCATAAAAACAGACTTGGAAAGTACAAAAATCACATTAGCAAACATGACCATTTTTTAACAAAATATTATAGAAGGGTGTTATGCAAAATGGGAATGGTCCTAGCTTCTTTCCCTACATCATCAAGGAAAGTATATAAGTATCAGCATGCCAAGCGGTGTGAATTAACACATTTAATCTGGGTTTGTCTTTTATATTTTAAAGCTTTCAATACATCCAAAACAATATTTCTTTTTTTGTGTCAAACGAGCAGACCTTAAAATATGCTTGCCTAAGGCATGCAACATCTGGTCAGCTTTCTTCTGTCTACCAAACCTTCCGCCCAAATGGCCTACATAAGAAGAAAGATCAATTAATGGGCTAAACAATACTGGTAGCCTGCAAGAACGCAAACCTCATAGAAGACAGCAAAGTAATGTAAGATATATTTGATGATTTGACCAGGATCAATGTATCATCTGCTGGCAAATCCAGGATACAAGCATCAACGCTTTTGTTCCTTAGTCCTGAATTTGGATACTTATTCACCTCTTGGACTAAATGTTTATGCCATCGTTGGAGGCGATTGCCTAGGTTTTACAAAACCCCATCTCACCAAACCAATTTCTAGAGCTTCACCAAATTTCAGACATAGGAAAGGCTCAGCCACCCTTGCTGAAATGTAATAATCTAGGTTTTCCAAGATATTCTTAGTTGTAAGAGCCAGAGAGAATCATGGCAGATATACCAAGTGGAGTCCTACTCATCCAACATTGCAGGACCATATGGAATAGGCCTGGATGGTGTGACACCTATGACGCGTTGGCACTTTTGAACATTTAGGAGTGTTTAGGACAAAAGATAGAGCAGAAGGAATTTTACTGCTCATGCTGATGTACACATACATTATGTTGTTGAATTGTGAATTGTTTTTTTTTGCTAAATACTTAAATTCAACTAAATATGGTTTTTGTGTGCAAATCTACAGCTCGGAATCTGACACTGTATTCAATTATATTTATGAATGTTGGACCCATGCTAATCTATTAATCTATTTTGTACACGCTGATGGTTTAACAGTGTGATTTATATTTATTTATTTTGTTACATGAAAAAATATATGCTGTCTACCTGCATCACGTACGGTATTGGTGGCTCGTGACTATGCTAGATCAGGGGGACGTTTTTTCCTTTTTCTGCACAGATGTGCCTTGTCTAATGAACAAAAGAGATTTCGGTAGTATTATTTTACAATATATTTTATATTCACCAGTGTGGATTGCGGCTTCCATCAAATTGAAGACCCCTCTTCATAACTGGTCAAAAGTGTATCTGGGATTGTATCGCATTTGGAGTGCAGCATAGGGCTATCGGTTGGCAACACCCAGTGTTTGTTCTATGTGTTCTTGTTTAGGATCTCAAGTGGCCTCGAGGATGACCCAGCTGCATCTGAAATGTAACTAACTGACCAACTGAATTAACTAGAAGGAGGTATTTACTCCATATTTATCTTACAGAAAAATGAGTTACTTGCTGTTGTGCCTCCCACCCTATGCCTTTTACACCTATGACTGTGTCACAATCTGAGCAGATTGTGCCATGTCTTGAAGAATTCTTGGGTCAGCTAGCATTTTCTCCATCTAAGATGGCAGGTAGCACACATGTTTGAATCATGGCATCCCAAGCCATTATGAAAATTGATGTTTTCTTGTTAAATTGTGAGACTATTTCTGGGGGGCTCCTGTCAGTGTCACTCACCATATTCTCTCAGTACTCTTGTCTGGTGATCTAGTAGTGTTGCATTGGCTTCTCGTTCCCGTTCCAGTTCACACTCCACTTCTTACGGAGCAATTAAGCTTGTTCAAATGAATTGTTCCTCATTCCACTCTATCTCTATGGGTTAGAGTCTTTGGTCCTCTTCTTCTTTACAAGTCTGATGTTAATGCATCACTCCAGTCAAGTTAAGATTCCAAATCCTGCCTTCCTTTGCTGCAAGTAGAGGTACTTGTACAAAGAAAAGGCTTTCACTCTGGCCATCTTACATTCCATCACCCTGCTTAACTGCTGGTTCCTAATGAAGAGTCTTCACAATGCTGTGCTACATGTGATAGCTTCTTCATGGCAAGGACCTTATTCAATGTCCAGCCTGTTGTATTGCCTGAACAACCTTTGTACTCACATTGGCATAATATTTTACATTGAGTTTCAAGTCTTGGACAACAGAAAATGTATACAGCCCGGAAGGACTTGAGATACAAATGTGACGTTTTTTTGAAGATGAGGGGTAAACTAATATTGCCATTTCCAATGGGGGTGCATATGTGCTTCTTGAGAACATGCATTAGGGGTCACGCAGAAATAATATTGGTGCTCCTTCCTGATACACTGCTCCATCCAAATTTTACCAGCATATAATCAGTTCTGGTACAGATTAGATGTGTTTTGACCTGATTTGGATTATGTGTTTTGCATTGTTTTTTTAGTCTTATAAACTCCATAGGCATCTACTTTCTGAATGGTGACACACATCACCTTCAGTGCAGTGTCACAGAGAAATGTTTCAGATTTCTCATAAGGTTCAAATGCCTTTTCTTGGGTGAACTACAGTTCCCAAGAACAGTAATGTGAAATTGACTTTACTTACCTTTTCTCTTTGTAGGTCCAGCACACACCATCTTATGTGGAGTGCTGGGGGGGTCACTTAGTAGCCCCTTTTCCTACGTACTCATGTAACATATTAATGTTACCCTCACTATTTTAAATGGCTGGTGGCAGTGGTTTGATTTATGTTCCCACTATTGTGCTTTTCTACTGCAGGCTGAATCCTCAGCTGCAGTAAAGCACCCATGGGTGACCATGTTGTCAAAGTGGCCCAGTCTTCTTTTTTCGCCATTTTCTGTTTGTGAGGTATTTCTTGGGTTTGACTCTGCACGTCAAACCAGGTTTGAGCCCTTTATTCATTTTGCCTTTGGCGGGCTTCGGTACTGAATCCCGCCTCTGGCTCCAGTGTGTCTGGAAAGGCAGGAAGTAAGGGAGGCTCCCTAAACTCCCATGAACTTTGTCTTTAGGAATGCCTGAATGCACCCAGTCCTGATTGGATGGCTGGCTGTCCTTGCAAGAAAGCCACTCTGCTGTTTTAGTCACAGCTAGGCTGTGCATAAATGGCAGATACCTGCTTAAAAGGCAAGAGTTTTAGGACTGAAGACAGAGTCGACCACTGGGAAAAACAACCCGACGAAGAAACCGTGAACGAAGCTTGCTGCATCCTCCTGGACCGTTGAACTGCCTGGTGAAGCGTTGCCGCTGTGCTGAAACTCCTTTTTCTTATCGGCAAGAGAAGCTCTGGAAGGGATGACTTCTTACCTTGTGTTAGTGGGGCCAACTAACCCCGAGACAAACTCTGCTGGACCACCTTCCCCCACTGGCTATACTTCTTTGGTGCTTTAGGAACTTAGTGCCAGGGTTCGAGAAATCTGTAGTCGGTTGCCACGTCTGTGATCCAGCCAGAAGCTCCAGGAGTCTCCCCAGGACCCACCAGAAGCAGGACGGGCAGAGCTTGAGTCACCTCACCAGAGCCCAACTGGTATCCAAGATCTGTTTACTGATCAGAAAAGAGCCCGTAACTGCCGCTGACCATCGAAATGCTACCAAATTGCTACCGCAGAAGTCCCCGGACATCCTCCCTCTAGTCCCCATGACTGAGGGCCAGGAACACAGGAACTGCACAGCTGCAACCAGACAGGAGACAGCTGGACCACTCTTCCTCTAACCAAAGGTACTGTTCTGACTTGGGGTACTTACCTCAGTGTATGTAGCTTGCTCTTTTCAGTTTAGACTTGCAGTAGCTGCTTTTCTAGAGTTGATTTCAGCTCTAACTTTCACAAGTGCAACAGCGTGTGACCCTACAGTGATTTATCTTCAACAAACTATCTAACTTTATGCAAGACTTTTGCTATCTAAGGAGTGCCTCGGCTCCATAGACTTTGTTCCAATTGATTTTGGCTGTCCTGGCTCCCTGCAGACTCTTCTATTCCATTTGACTTTGATTCTTACTGCCCTTCATAGGTGATGCATTGGTTTTAAACTTATATTGCTGGGAAAGGTTTTAATCTAGACTTCATTGTAAGATTTAAAGTGCTCACATGCTCTGCGATCCTGTGTAACCTTTTTCCTTCCTATAACCCTTCCTTTCTGCCAACCTCAGAATCTACACAGTGTACTAGTGATATCTAAATGCAATTACTGTCCTAGTTAGTAAAATCACCTCAGGGTGTAGGGAGTGAGTAGAAAGCATCTCTAAAGAGTATCTACTAGTTTTGTGCTGATTCTGGGAAGGTATTTTGAAGTGTATTTGATTGTTGCATGTGTTGCCCTTTTTAAAGAATGCTTATTTAAAAACTACCACTAATGAATAAATAATTAAGTGTATGTGCTATGAGGATGTTATAACTTTATTTTCTTCTGTGATTGCCTTCCTTGATGTTCTGAGACACCGCTGAGGCGGTCAGTCCTCTTTTTATTTACTGAGTTGGCGGATCCCTGCCTCACTCGCAGCTGGGCTCAGCATTTATGTGGCGGTGCATACGCCCATGTGAAGTTGAGAGGTGAGGTTGTCCTTAGCAGGACTTCAATCTTAAAGCCACTCTTATATTTTAGAACTGCATTTAATTTTAACTTCTACTGTGTTTTGAGTGTATGTGCTGTGAGGATGTTATAACTTTATTTTCTTCTGTGATTGCCTTCCTTGATGTTCTGAAGCACAGCTGAGGTGGTCAGTGCTCTTTTTATTTCCTGAGTTGGCAGATCCCCACCTCACTCCCAGCTGGGCTCAGCATATATGTGCTAGTGCAGATGCCAGCCAGCGGGTGCGCCGTCAGCGTCTGTGCTCGTCCGTGACGCAGATGTGAGGCTATGCTTCACTAGAAGCTCTCTCCTAGACCTTGCCCTTACTCATACCTTATTTCCCAGGGGCTGGAAAGGGTTTATTGAACCAGTCAGCATACATCAAAGACAGTTCCCCTCCGTGGTGGTGCGTGGTCGTAATGATGCTATATTGATGCTGCTTAATTCTCGCTCTCTCTGCCAGCCCATGCTGCTGAGGTCCATGACCTTTTGCCTGATCGTCTTCCTGAATTCTTCTGTATCATGTATACATGGCTCCGAGATAGCTCGGGCCCAGCATTGGAGCAGGCTATTCCCAATGATTATAACATAATTAACCTTGCTGTCCCTAATCTCATGTTGGTGGTGGGGTGGCAGTTATTTTCAAATCCGAATATAGTGTCTCCAGACTTACCCTTAATCATGACCTCAATATGGAGGAATTGTTAGTTAAATGTATGAATATTCCTCACCCTACTTTTCATCTTCTTCTTGTATACTGCCATCCTGGCTCATATGTTGGGCTTCTTGACCCTTTTGTTGACCTGGCTGCTGATCTTTTTCAAAAATACACTAACTTGATTGTGCTATGCGACTTTAACCCACCTAGATCCCCTGCAATATTTTTTTTTTACTAGCTTAAATGATCTCAACATTGAACAACTGGTCATAGAACCCACACACAAACTGGGAAATACTCTAGACCTGGTGTTCGCTAATGTCAGCTTGGTGGCTGTCTCTTCTAGAGAACAGATACTTTGGTCTGACCATTCTCCGATCACATGTATTCTAAAAAACAACCTTGCTCTATCTAAAACCTGGCCATCGCAAGTCTGGCAATGGGGTTGGTGCTTAGCAGACCTACAGGGGCTCTCTAAACTGGTCAAAAGTAAATAACAGGAATACGCTAATCCCACATTTTCCACACTATTGCATTCCTTGAGTGAAGCTGCTGATATCTTTGTCCCTAATCGCCTTATTCAACCTCGCAGACTTTCCTCTCAACCTTGGTTTACCCCCGCACTTAAAGCTGCCCGGCTTAATCTTAAGCAGACAGAATGAGGATGGCGCGTTGCCTACGATCCTAATGCTAAAGCCCTATATAAGACGTGTTCCGTAGCTTATTTCTCTGATATCCGTGAAGCGAAAAAGCTGTACTTCACACAGACGGTGGAGTCAGCCCTTTGTCAACCTAAGGCTCTTTTTTCGGTGGTCAGATCTCTATATTCCTCTGACAAAACTACCCCTGCTCTCCCCTCAGCGCAGGACAGTTGTAACTCTCTTGCTCAATTTTTCATATCTAAAATTGAGGCTATCTACCATCCAATCATCTCTGGTGCTTTCTACTGCTAAAAATGTCTACACTGTTGTGGCTAGGTCGCCAGTAGTTAAAGAGTGGTCTACCTTTCCATTGTTCCCAGAGGAAACTGTTATTCGAGAATTACAGTGCATTCAATCTTGCTCCCCTTCAGACATAGTCCCTTTAGCTGTCATGAAAAAGATTGCTGGTGACATTTCTACTGAACTTACCTCATCGGAAAATGTCTCCTGTCAGACAGTGGTTATTCCGGCTGAACTTAAAATCGCCACCGCGATTGCTCTCTTGAAAAAGCCCTCGCTCAACCCTTCCCTCTCTTCTAATTTCCATCCCATTTCTCTCCTCCCTCTTCCGATGAAATTGCTGGAATCATTGGTCTCCCCTCTTCTCTCTACCTTTCTAGATTCTTCAACTCTGCTCGATTCTGCCCAATCGGGCTTTAGGTCAGGTCGGGGCACGGAAAGCATATTAATATCTGTTCAGGATGACATGGCCAGACTAGTTGATGCTGGTGTGGTGGGGGCACTGATTTTGTTAGACCTTTCAGATGCCTTCGACACTGTCGACTATCCCACCTTGCTGACCCGCTTATCCAAGATTGGGATTACGGGTCAGGTACTAGCATGGTTCTCGTCATTCCTGGCTGACCGCTCTCAAGTGATCTCTCTTCCTCCCTATCTCTCTTGTTTTTTCCATCTTACTTGTGGTGTCCCGCAAGGCTCTGCCTTGTCGCCCATTCTCTTCAACATATACATATGGCCTCTTATCTGTCTCATCTGCTCCCTCGGCGTCAGGTGCTATTCATATGCCTGCGACACCCAGTTTTTTTGATTCGTCTCGATCTTGATCCGACTGAGGTGTTGTCGCGCCTCCATCAGTGCCTGTCTGCTGCAGGTCTGTGGATGGGCCGAAATTGGCTGAAGTTGAATGGGGACAAGACAGAGGTGTTGGTGGTGGGTAGCCCCCCTGATCCTTCACTCTGGGTGTCTTCCTTTTGGTCATCTTTTCTGGGCCCTCTACCTGTCCCAGTTACAAAGTTTAAGAATCTAGGTATCACCCTCTCTGCGACATTATCTATGAATTACCAAGTTGGCTATTTGCATCTTAAGATACTGAAGAAGGTTCTCCCACTTTTGCCTGCTTCTCTCAATCCTCCGGTTGTTACTGCCATAGTACTTAGCCGACTGGACTACTGTAATTCATTATATCTAGCGCAGCCTAAGGGCTTATCCCAGCGGCTCCAGCGCCTTCAAAATCTGACGGCACGCACTGAGACCAGCTCCCCCTATGGTGCACATATTACTTCGGTCTTACGTGTTCTGCGCTGGCTCCTGGCTGGCCAGCGAGTCCAGTTTAAGTCTCTCTGCATTGTTCACCGAGCTCTTCATGGACTGGGGGCAGAATATCTCCAGTCCAAGTTTGTATGCTACTTTCCCTCCCGTCTACTACGCTCTTCTTCTGCCGATTTATTTGTGGTCCCCCCTACCATTGTGAACGGATTGGTGGTCGTGCTTTTTCTGTGGCCACGGTCTAATTGTGGAATAACCGGCCACCTAAGATTAGGGCTATACCTGGCCTTTTAGCCTTTAGGAAATATGTTAAGACCTTGCTTTTTTAACTCATGAATTGGCCTTTTTTGGTTCTCCTCCCTCTCTCCTTCTTAGCACCAAGATACCTGTGGTGACAGCGCGCTTTAAAAGTTCTCATAACATAACATAACATATCTAAAAACCTTGAGTATAAGTATTACTTGGCTACTTGTATTGGTGGATTTCATTGCTACAGCTCCACAGCTCACATGTAACCCGTCTTGAGATAAGCCTGGCTGCTCAGTCACACTACCAACTTGTGTAGTACATGTCTATACCAATAGGTGGGTTACCTGATACCAAGAGCACAAACATTGTGTAGTCACCCACAGGGTTACTACATCAATCCTTGCCTAACACCACCTGCGCAAACACAGATGGTTCAAAGCAAGTGACTCACACTGGCCCCAACAGAGAGTTCTCAACTAGTTGGCTAGTGGGTGCATGCACTCTATAGTTGTCTTCTGTTTTCTCTGTCTCTATCACATCCTTTTCCTGCAACACATAGATAAAGAGAACACATGTAAGAAATTACTGTGTGGACCCTATTATTCTAAGTAATATTGACGTACACTGTGCTTGTGTCTGCCACATTGCACTCCAATGTTTTGGCCTTAACAGACTCAACCACAGAAATTACTAGGACAGCCAGGGAAAACTTGTAAGAGACCCTGTTTTCCTGGATCAGTATGGGATCTCAGACTCTGAACATAACACAAAGGGCAATAATTCCATGAAAGTGCAAATGACAGCAATAGTTCTAATTCATAAATGATGTCATAGGTACAGCTACTTATAAACCTTTAACATCTCTCTGAAACAGTTCTAAAAAATGCAGGAAACTATGCTGATAATATGTCAGCATAGCTGTTCCTGGTATTACTTCATTTATGTTTTTAATTCACGTTATGTGTTGATAACTTTTTCAAATTAAGCGTCCATCTGTTTACTGTCATCAGTTCTTATTGCTCAACATTATTGCAGCAATATTTTGGAGCAACATCAGGTTATGTTTATTATTCAATGCCAAAGCACAATGAGTGTGAAACATCTTTTGTAGGGCACAGCTGGAAGATTTCCCGAGGGGTGGGCAATTATTCAATGCCAGAGCACTATGAGTGTGAAAACCCTTTTGTTGGCGCACAGCTGGAAGATTTCCTGAGGGTGGGCAATTATTCAATGCCGGAGCACTATGAGCGTGAAAAACTTTTTGATAGCGCACAACTGGAAGATTTCCTGAGGGTGGGCAATGTGTCGCACATGGATGGATTTGGGGTGAACTATGTGTTGTAGTCGGATGGTGTAGGGGGGCAATGTATTACTCTGTAAGGCATTTTGAGGGTGGACATTGTTACTGCACGTGAACTGTTTTGATGCGAGTAATGTATTACAGTTGGACGGACTTGAGAGTGGGCAGCGTTTCACACTTGGATGAACACTGAAGTTGGGCAATATATTGCACTCAGATTGACTCTTGAGGGTGGGAAATGAGTAGCACCTTGATAGATTGGGGGATTGGACTATGTACTGCATTTCAGTTGTTTTGGGGTGGGTAATGTATTACTCCTCAATATATTTGGAGGGTTGTCTCTCTCTCTGCACCTGAATGGTCTGATGGGAGTACTGTATTGCATTTGGAAGGACTTGAGAGTGGGCAGCGTATCACACTTAGATGAACACTGAGGATGGGCAATATATTGCAATTAGATAGATACTGAGATTGGGCAGTGCGTTCCACTTAGATGGATTCTCTGTTGACAGCCTTTGTATAACATTTGGAAGGGTTGTGTAGTGGACCAGGGTGCTGTACTATGTCAAGTCCATGATGGTGACCAAGTTATGTTTTTTGAAGAATGTGCTCCAGTACACAATACAGGTGTTGGCAGAATACTACCTTTACACGTACGTAGGGTCTTGAATGTAGCCACCTAATAATATCTGGATGCATGCAGAATGCACCCACCATAATCAATCGACCCAGATGTTTTAGAATTTTGCTGACTGAACCAATTCTAGGCATTTTCTTAATTATAACCAATGTTTTTTTTCCACTCGCACTCCCCACCTTTGGAATTAGCCCAAGGCGCAGCGTCACTCCCGGGCACATCTGCTTTCACATAGAACTCAAATGGCACTATGTATCTACCTTCCATGACAAAAATGTGAGCTGTAGCTACACACATAATTGACTATCCTCTTACACCCCCCACCCCCACCCTTGCTTATTTCCCTGGTGTACCACCCTCCACCCATTCACATGCCAATTAGACATTGGTGGCCAGCAGGGACTCGGCCACCCCCATATAACCTTAAATGGCAAGTATGCACACAGGCATACTAGCACCTCCAAACATTCCCATAGATCAGACCTAGGAGGGAGTTGAACCTACAGCTTGTTGGGACCATACCCATGGTGAAAGACGTTTTACAAATGACAAAATAAAATTAAATGTAAATGAAATGAGAGGAGCAATTTTGTGGCAAATAATGAGATGTATAATCTACTAACACGGAGGAACAAGTGGTGTGGAACACAACGAAATACAAACATTTGAAAAAATGACACATTTCCCTTAATGACTTAATTGAATACATTTCTTCTACAACTTTAATATGCTGTAATTGACGTTGCTTCCTCAAGAAGTTTTTCTTAACTTCTTTTAACTAGAAATTCTAGAATTCCCTGAAAACCCCTCTCCTTGAAGCCACTTAACTTTCATTTGAATGATATATTTGCACTGGGTTGACCCTCAGCAGAGGCAACTCCCTCTTTCTGGCATGTCATTTCCCATGTGAGAGGAGGAGCGCAGTGATACTGTCCTGCTGGGAGATGGTGGCGGCGTGCTTCAGGAGCCCGCCAGAGCATTGTAGAAAAGTCAAAGGCAGCAACTGGAGTGTGGGCAATGGTGGGTGCAGAGCAGCCAACATGCCGGTTCCAGGTGTCAATCGCCATGGCTGGAGTGGTACCTCAGACTTTGACCAATATTTGGATCCCTCTGGAAACTGTAATTGAAAATCTCAGACCAGAGCTTATGGCGTGAGAGCCATGAGACTTTGACTTCACTCACTGTCTTTCTCCTTACTGCAACCTCCAGATACATGCGGAATCTTGTGTCCATCTGAAGCATTAGAGACACTTGCATTTTATCAATTTGCTATGAGACAGTTACTTAATACAATCCCTGCACACTGTATCCAGCATCACACCTCCAGCAAGGGGAGACAAGTTGCACTTCACAGACAACATGTTCACTGGAGAACATGTGCTCCTTCGCCGCAACCTACAAGCCTCATGTTTGTAACACCACAGACCGTCCAAAACCTTTTGTGACCTTATTATTTTATCCAATACCCAAATAAATTCTCACATTCTCTGATCCATTTCCTATCAATTATGTGTTTGTTATTTTATTTTATTTTGTTTGCGTTTGAATGTGTTTTCATTGAATTCTGTGATTTGTGTTCTTGTACTCCTCTCTTAGTGGCATAAAACCCCCACACAACAAACCTTTCACAATTAGTGTTATGAACATATAAAAGTATATTCCTCTGCAGGCATATAACAAAGATCTATGTATGCAAGTTTAGAACTCTTCCAATAACCATACAGAATAAATATGCCCTGCCACTTCCACAATATGGACACATCCAGATAAGCCTCTGTGCTTTGGCAGTATAAAAGCTTTTTAACATAACATGCGTAACATACAATACCATACCATAACATAACATTACATATGGTATCTTCCAAATGAATATTGTGCCTAGTCCTAGCCACTTATTCTGCCCTCTTTTTAGGTCGCCTCCATTTTACAGCCACCTCAATGTTCCATCCATTGTCTTGGCAAACGTTCACCTTCCCATTCTCATATTTCCCACCACACTATGTTCTGTTGATGAACACACCACCCTTCCATCCACCATTGCACTGAACTAGTCATCCTTTTAAAACTCTACAGTAATCTGATTGTCTGTTATGCACATGTTTCATACCACCCTTTGTGGTTGTCCTTCATGTTTCCGTACTGATTAATACTTATGTAGGTTTTCCAGAAAATAAGTTAGAACTCCAGCAAATGATAAATGATATGCATAACTAGAACGAACATTGTTCCTGTGATGTCTCTGGACTGGTGTTTGAGCGGCACGTGCATAGACATTCTTGCACAGCTACAGGCCGTTGGACCCCATCTGAGTGAGTGATTGACGTCACAGGTATTTTATCCTCACAACCAAATACTAAGGATGTCTGAATAAGGATATTTACTGCAACAGTGTAATCAAAACATTTGCCTTGGTAAAAGTAAATTGAACCTAAAGACTAGGGTACATTATACATTAAGTGATTCAAACATACAACCCAAGTATTACCATCACATTTGTCAAATATAAAGACATGTGGTTATTCTGATGTTCCCAAAATGCTCTTTAATTGATTGCAAAACAGGAGGGACTCCGAACTGGTGCTATTGGACTCCTTCTCCATTCTCATATGGGAATTTCAAAAGAGTATAGTAGGAATCCACAAGGAATCGTACAAAAATGTTGACCTGGTAATTGCGACGGCCGAAAATTGCGACTTTTAATGTTTATAACCCCTCTTACACCACATATATATGTGGGCGGGTTTGGAGTCTAATATTAATATGGAGGGGATGCGGTGCCCCCCACCCCGAATATATATGTGGTGTAAAGGGTTAAAAAAAAGGTCTGCATTTTCGGCCGTCGCAATAATCACATAGATCCAATCCACAACACTGACCCTCTTGGGATGATAACACTCTATCGGAAAATAATGGATATGGTCATACTAGGTTGTGATTATGTATCTGCTCAGTAAGGCAAGTTTAGTGTTCCATTATGTGAGACTCAATTTTGATAGATTGTGGGCTCTCTCAGTATTTTATATTTAGAAATGGGCTCTTTTTTCCATGCATAAGGCAATAACAGACATGTACATGGGAATCAGTGGACTACATGAGTGTTTCACCTCTCTATCCAGCAGTATGCCAAAGCTTAAACGCTAGATGTATTCAAGTGTATTGATGTAAAATGCAACCAAGACAGAGGTTGTTTTGTGAGGACCTTAAAAATGTATTTTGAACAGAATTTTGCCCCTATTCCAACTATTTGGTCAGAAATGTGTCTTTTCTTCAAATGTTAGAAATTAAGGCCCACATTCACAGAGCATTTTCCAATGGAGTGTTGCCATTATAAAACACTTCTTTGAATTAAACCCCTAGAGCAGGGGTATTGCTAGGTGTGAAAAGATCAGGGGCTACGCTGATGTCCCGACTGCCGGGATTTGGGGCTAGCTAGCCTTTTGGTTGTAGCCCCTGAGCTTGCATCCGGGGGTGCAACCAAAAGACCTAGGGCGCCAGCCCTCCAAGCCCTCCCCTAGCGATGCCTCTGCCTAAGAGTGTTGACGCCAGACTCTAAAAAGCAGCTCTCTATTAATGATATTCTTGGAGGCTCTTTCCTTAGAATGAGGCAATTGAACCAGATTCCCTCTCTTTATTTCCGAAAGGAACCGCAAGCCATTATGTGATTCTCAATTGATTATCACATCCTCTATGCATTGCCCCCTTCCTATCAAATTCAACTACAACAAAAGGTACAAAGTGTCAATGTCTGATTGGTTTGGGGTCATAACACTTTGATCATGTGGCACATCCGCACTCTGCCCTTATTCCGACTGACTCTTTCCCTGGATGTCTTCACGGTCTGGCTCCAGGCTATTGAGTGAGCCGATTGCTCCATGTGTTCCCCAGAATCTTGACTGCTCCACTCAGCAATATCTATTTAACTTTCACTCATTAAATTTCAGTGTGTGAGGGGGAGGGAGCCTCTCTGCTCGGGCACACCGTCTGCGGAATAGCCTACCATTTAAAAAGCAGTTATTAATGCTTTTCAGAAACCGCTAACAGGTGGTATGGTATGGTATTTTTTATTTATAAAAAGCCTATACACAGGCAACAGTTTCAAGGCGCTCTGTGAGGTGTTCTAGTCTTATTCGTTATCATATCGTTGGAGACCCCCTTGTGCAATGTTGTAGTTTTGAAAGTAGGTGATGCAAATCACTAATTTCAAATAAAAATTGACTACAATATTTACTCGAAGTGATCATTAAAAATAAACATTATAACAACGCTAGTGCTAATTTCTATATATATTTCTTTGTAATAGCTGCTTTCGCAAAAAAAAAAAAGCATAGCTTTTCCCTGACCTTTCAACCTACAAAATGTGTTTTCTCTTTCTCATATTGCACAGATGTCAGCAACGGCTGGAGTGGCTCGAGCAAATGTGTACTCTGGGTATCAGAGGAATTTCAGTAAACACTATGCAAAGAACGTCTGGAGTGCGAACTCTATCTAGGTCCGGGAGGAGAGCTAGACAATAATTATCAAAAAGAGATAGAACTAGAGGTAACAGGATGTGTTATCGAAGGTAGTGATAAGTAGCAAACCTTCCTAAAAATCAAAAACAGTATATTATTAAATATAAACAATGGATAAAAAAGAATATTAAATCACAATACAAATAGTGTGTCTGACTATGCGAGCCTCACGCACATAGACAAAGACAGAAACACCGGGCCTGATTTACAAAATACTTTTACAATGGCACAATTGAAAAAACGCTTTGTAAATCAGCCCCATAGAGTTAGATAGAAAGAGTGGAAGATGGAGCAGAGAGAGTGACGGAGAGGGAGCACTAGGTGGACGCTCGGCAAGGTATAATTAAAGACTACTTTGCTACACTCTGACCACGTATGTGTGTATTCTAAGAATATGCACATGCATTTGCTGTTGAAATTGTCATCAAAGATTGCATATCAATATTACGAAATAATTATGTTTTCACACAACAGCCTTAAATGTTGGCGACTTATGTGTGTACAGGTTAACAAAAATGGCCACTTACCTTTCATTCTGAGGCAGGTCTAAGGAACAATGAGCTGTGATTGCTTGCTGTTACCAAGCTAGACAAATGAGCCTGTGTTCATTGTCAGTGCATATATATATGCCAGCGTACACACATGATGAGAACTTCCTGCGTGCTATATTAACATCTGAGCATATTGTTACATTCAGTGAGATGTCACCCAATGCACGGCACATGCTTGCAGAGCTATTCATGTTGCTATGATAAATGCAGTTGCAGTTCCACGGTGAAACGTGCACTGTACTATGATTAAACAACTCTAATTATAGTCCTCTTATTCCCGTAGCCAACGAGGCCTATATTCTAAATGATGCCATGCAGTGTGTGCTCCAATTGTATTGTATTATATGAACTGTACATTCGTTCACTGATTCTCAGGTTAGTTGGCATGTGGCTTGTTATCCGGATAGCAATACGCCACGTCATCATGCAGCGTCACGCCGCAGCAATAAACAACGCCCTGATTTAGGAAATAACTCATTATCTACAGTGTCTACGAACCTAGGCATTCTCAGGCACCAGAGAATGTGCACCTTATTTGCCAGTTAAGCTAAATATTAGTTCCATCTTTTCACTCAACACTCACTGGCCAGTCATGGATTATCTGAGAAACCGCGGATCTATGTTCAATATATGCTTAATGCACTAGTGGGATAGGTGTGCCCAGACTCAACCCCGGGAAAGCAAATAAGACTGACCTCTAAATCACCAGGAGTTTCACTGTATTCAGGATTTGCCAGGTTGGCTTAATCTCACGTGCATTCCAACCTTATCCATTCCAACCAAGAGGCACTAATCCAGTCCTGGTTTTCACTTTGCATTCTGAGACTTGTAGTCCTGGGTTTACACTGGGGAATCCCAGGGCTACAATTGCAAGAATGCAAAAATAAAAAAAAAGATGGAAATGGACCAGCTCAAATGCAATGGATAATGGTTAATGTTGGCATAGTTGATCGCATAACAATTCCTTCTAAAAAAAAAAGAAAAAAAAATCCTGTAAACAGCTGGTAGAAGAGGTCAGACATCGTTTCTTCCCTCCAGCACATATTCAAAATAATCAAAATTGAAAAGGTCAGAAGCTTTCCTGCCAGAGAGGTCTAAAGAAAGCAAAGTATCTAATTGATTAATGACTGGCACCTGTCTGTCTCTTTACTGTAGTAACCAAAACGACCACTTTGTGTTCAGGTGAGAAAACATATTCTTTTAAAAACACTTACTATATATTTATGTTATGTGGTATCTCCAGGCAGAGGGACTTTAGCATTGCAATGCTAAACAAAAATGGTCTGCATTTAAGCAGCATCTGCATTATGAATGTTTGAGATGTGACTGATTCTGCCTGAAACCTATTCACATTTCAGTATATATATATATATATATATATATATCTATTCAGTAAAAAAACTTTGTTAAAGGGACGTTATGGTTAAGTTGCGCTACTAAAAACCTATGAAATTCAGTGAAAAAACGTTGTTAAAGGGACGTTATGGTTCAAAGTAAAACCGAAAACCCCCTGAAATTCGGCAGTTATGGTAAGATAAGCAACCATAACTCGTGCCGCCACCGTGCACTGCTAACACTAACACCCAGGACATCAAAGATGACATCACAAATGTCATTGATGACATCACTGATGACATCACATGTCTGACTCCCCCTTTTTTCCTTTCCTGACATATCTAGGCCACATGATTTTCTACAGTAACAGTCAGGAACGAAAAATTGTAAATTACTATATTCGTAGACTTATCCTTCAAGTATGTTCTTAGAATAATTCCCTTATGGTCCAGTCATATCATATGAAACATATACATAGGAGAAGTCAAAACCTTGAAAGACAGCAATCCGTTTTGTGCATTAAAATTATTAGTAGATTTATCAGCACTTTCTGATACTTTTGATGTTTTTTTTATTACTGTACTTTCCCTGTATATGCTCATATTTTTATATGTTGTACTCACTCTATTTACTTAGGGTCCAGACACATCATGTGATATATATAGATTGGGTAAGTAACAGCTTTGAAACAGTGCAATCATTTCTCTGCATAAAGGTAATCAGTTAGGTTATGAACACTTTCTGCTACTATTGCTGTTTCTTTTTCCTACTTCAATTCCCTTGTATATATTCATATTTGTATGTGGTGTTGTCTCTTTGTGATTTGTGTATAATAATGCAATTATGTAGTAAGTGGGTTTTATTACCTACTTATCACAAGTTTCACTGTACCCAAAACTCTAATATGAAAACAGTTATCATTTCAATATTCAACATGGCAAGCTTATGAATATTGCACCTCCATCATGTATGCTGCACACAATGCCTATGTTTCTACATGAGTACCTTCGTATACTGGATGGAACTTCATAATAGAATGCTATTTATATCAATGTATTTCTTAATACACTGATTAGCACATGATATTTATTCCAATAATCTTTGACACTTTTTTTTATTAACATTACACTAAGAATCCCTTGTACAGACTTTTCATGAAAGGTAAATGCACATGTGATGTCATCAGTGATGTCATCAATGACATTTGTGATGTCATCTTTGATGCCCTGGGTGTTAGTGTTAGCAGTGCATGGTGGCGGCACGAGTTATGGTTGCTTATCTTACCATAACTGCCGAATTTCAGGGGTTTTTCGGTTTTACTTTGAACCATAACGTCCCTTTAACAATGTTTTTTCACTGAATTTCATAGGTTTTTAGTAGCGCAACTTAACCATAACGTCCCTTTAACAAAGTTTTTTTACTGAATTTCATAGGTTTTTAGTAGCACAACTTAACCATAACGTCCCTTTAACAACGTTTTTTTACTGAATTTCATAGGTTTTTAATAGCACAACTTAACCATAAAGTCCCTTTAACAAAGTTTTTTTACTGAATTTCATAGTTTTTTAGTAGCACAACTTAACAATAATAACTTTGACTTTATGTACATATAATATGGAACATACTGAACCCTTTCTACTGAATTTGACGGTCCGCAGACATGTTTGGACAACAGTACCACCACCTAAAAACTCTGGGGAGGAATGTGTAATATATCATAACATAGGAACATTTAACAAATTCACAAAGCAGCACACATACAAAGTATATGTAGTAATACTTAAAAAATGTTACCCATATATGTAACACACTAACCATTCATGTAAATATAATGGGTAATTCATAGAATTTAGCGCACAAGTGGCGCACGCGGCTGGCGCACAGTGTGCGCGTGCGAATCCATGCGCCAGCCGCGTGCGCCAAAACCCATTTCCGCGCACAGCGTATTCTTGGATTCCAGCTACCAAAACCAGCCGTGGCGCACAGTGGCGCAGCGACCCTGCAGCAGCGCCAGTTATGCCCCCAAGAACGCCTCTCGCGCAGGGAAAAGCCATCAAAATCCCCAATCCAGCGCAAAGGGCTGCGCTAACCCTGTACCAGCACGGCAAGCGGGCTACGTGTATCACTGGGGTGCATGGGAAGTACCTCACGTCATTACAGCTGGGTACGTGTATTTCAGGGGTCCGCTTGAAGTTCCACACGCGATTCCATCAGGGAACGTGTACATCAGGGGTGCGCAGGAATTTTCACACGTAAATTCAGCAGGGTACGTGTATATCAGGGGTGCGAGGGAAGTTCCACACGCGAATGTCCTGGCTACGTGTATTTCGGGGTGCGCGGGAAGTTCCACACGCGATATCAGCAGGGTACGTGTATTCCAGGGGTGCGCTGGAAGTTCCACACGCGAATGTCCTGGCTACGTGTATCTTGGGGTGCGCGGGAAGTTTCACACGCGATATCAGCAGGGTACATGTATATCAGGGGTGCGAGGGAAGTTCCACACGTGAATGTCCTGGCTACGTGTATTTCGGGGTGCGTGGGAAGTTTCACACGCGAATGTCCTGGGTACGTGTATCTAGGGGTGCGCGGGAAGTTTCACACGTGAAATCAACAGGGTACATGTATATCAGGGGTGCGCGGGAAGTTCCACACGCGATTTCATCAGGGTACGTGTACATCAGGGGTGCGCGGGAATTTTCACACGTGAATTCAGCGGGGTACGTGTATATCAGGGGTGCGCGGGAAGTTCCACACGTGAATGTCCTGGCTACGTGTATTTCGGAGGTGCGCAGGAAGTTCCACACGCGATATCAGCAGGGTACGTGTATTCCAGGGGTGCGCTGGGAGTTACACACGCGATATCAGCAGGGTACGTGTATTCCAGGGGTGCGCTAGAAGTTCCACACGCGATATTAGCAGGGTACTTGTATTATAGGGGTGCGCGGGGAGCACCACACATGAATTGCACGTGTGGGTCCTCCCAGGTGTTCCCTCTACACCCTCCACGGTCCCTGCAGGTGGCCCACACCACAGGGGCCTACCCTGCACATGTCCTGCAGGCACCCCATCCACCATGTCCATGCCCCCAAGCCAACCCACATGTCAACTTGCACTACTGCCCACCAACGCATGTCCCCCTGCACCCCCAGCCACCAGGGGCAGCCTCCACCAGGCCCCCACCCATGTCCAACTCATGTTCCCCTGCACCCCCACCCCCCAGCACTGTGGGGCACCTGCCAGCAGGCCCCCACCCATGTCCAACTCATGTTCCCCTGCACCCCCACTCCCCAGCACTGTGGGGTACCTGCCAGCAGGCCCCCACCCACGTCCAACTCATGTTCCCCTGCACCCCCACCACCCAGCAGTGCAGGGGCAGCCTCCACCAGGCCCCCACTCATGTCCCCTATCACCCCCACCCCCCAGCAGTGGAGGGGCAGCCTCCACCAGGCCCCCACTCATGTCCCCCATCACCCCCACCCCCAGCACTGTGGGGCACCTGCCAGCAGGCCCCCACTCCTGTCGCCTAGCACCCCCACCCCCCAGCACTGTGGGGCACCTGCCAGCAGGCCCCCACCCATGTCCAACTCATGTTCCCCTGCACCTCCACCCCCCAGCACTGTGGAGAACCTGCCAGCAGGGCCCCACCCATGTCCAACTCATGTTCCCCTGCGCCCCCACCCCCCGGCACTGTGGGGCACCTGCCAGCAGGCCCCCACCCATGTCCAACTCATGTTCCCCTGCACCCCCACCCCCCAGCACTGTGGGGCACCTGCCAGCAGGCCCCCACCCATGTCCAATTCATGTTCCCCTACACCCCCACCCCCCAGCACTGTGGGGCACCTGCCAGCAGGCCCCCACTCCTGTCCCCTATCACCCCCACCCCCCAGCACTGTGGGGCACCTGCCAGCAGGCCCCCACCCATGTCCAACTCATGTTCCCCTGCACCCCCACCCCCCAGCACTGTGGGGCACCTACCAGCAGGCCCCCACCAATGTCCAACTCATGTTCCCCTGCACCCCCACTCCCCAGCACTGTGGGGCACCTGCCAGCAGGCCCCCACCCATGTCCAACTCATGTTCCCCTGCACCCCCACCCCCCACCAGTGCAGGGGCAGCCTCCACCAGGCCCCCACTCCTGTCCCCTATCATCCCCACCCCCCAGCACTGTGGGGCACCTGCCAGCAGGCCCCCACCCATGTCCAACTCATGTTCCCCTGCACCCCCACCCCCCAGCAGTGCAGGGGCAGCCTCCACCAGGCCCCCACTCATGTCCCCTATCACCCCCACCCCCCAGCACTGTGGTGCACCTGGCAGCAGGCCCCACTCCTGTCCCCTATCACCCCCACCCCCCAGCACTGTTGGGCACCTGCCCGCAGGCCCCCACCCATGTCCAACTCATGTTCCCCTGCACCCCCACCCCCCAGCAGTGCAGGGGCAGCCTCCACCAGGCCCCCACTGATGTCCCCTATCACCCCCACCCCCCAGCACTGTGGGGCACCTGCCAGCAGGCCCCCACTCCTGTCCCCTATCACCCCCACCCCCCAGCACTGTGGGGCACCTGCCAGCAGGCCCCCACCCATGTCCAACTCATGTTCCCCTGCACCCCCACCCCCCAGCAGTGCAGGGGCAGCCTCCACCAGGCCCCCACACCTGTCCCCTATCACCCCCACCCCCCAGCACTGTGGGGCACCTGCCAGCAGGCCCCCACCCATGTCCAACTCATGTTCCCCTGCACCCCCACCCCCCAGCAGTGCAGGTGCAGCCTCCACCAGGCCCCCACTCATGTCCCATATCACCCCAACTCCCCAGCACTGTGGGGCACCTGCCAGCAGGCCCCCACTCCTATCCCCTATCACCCCCACTCCCCAGCACTGTGGGGCACCTGCCAGCAGGCCCCCACCCATGTCCAACTCATGTTCCCCTGCACCCCCCAGCACTGTGGGGCACCTGCCAGCAGGCCCCCACCCATGTCCAACTCATGTTCCCCTGCACCCCCACCCCCCAGCACTGTGGGGCACCTGCCAGCAGGCCCCCACCCATGTCCAACTCATGTTCCCCTGCACCCCACCCCCCAGCAGTGCAGGGGCAGCCTCCACCAGGCCCCCACTCCTGTCCCCTATCACCCCCACCCCCCAACACTGTGGGGCACCTGCCAGCAGGCCCCCACCCATGTCCAACTCATTTTCCCCTGCACCCCCACCCCCCAGCACTGTGGGGCACCTGCCAGCAGGCCCCCACCCATGTCCAACTCATGTTCCCCTGCACCCCCATCCCCCAGCAGTGCAGGGGCAGCCTCCACCAGGCCCCCACTCATGTCCCCTATCACCCCCACCCCCCAGCACTGTGGGGCACCTGCCAGCAGGCCCCCACTCCTGTCCCCTATCACCCCCACCCCCAAGCACTGTGGGGCACCTGCCAGCAGGCCCCCACCCATGTCCAACTCATGTTCCCTTGCACCCCCACCCCCCAGCAGTGCAGGGGCAGCCTCCACCAGGCCCCCACTCCTGTCCCCTATCACCCCCACCCCCCAGCACTGTGGGGCACCTGCCAGTAGGCCCCCACTCCTGTCCCCTATCACCCCCACTCCCCAGCACTGTGGGGCACCTGCCAGCAGGCCCCCACCCATGTCCAACTCATGTTCCCCTGCACCCCCACCCCCCAGCAGTGCAGGGACAGCCTCCACCAGGCCCCCACACCTGTCCCCTATCACCCCCACCCCCCAGCACTGTGGGGCACCTGCCAGCAGGCCCCCACTCCTGTCCCCTATCACCCCCACCCCCCAGCACTGTGGGGCACCTGCCAGCAGGCCCCCACCCATGTCCAACTCATGTTCCCCTGCATTCCACCCCCCAGCAGTGCAGGGGCAGCCTCCACCAGGCCCCCACGCATGTCCCAAAAATCATAATCCAAAGCAATGGTATCCAAAGTCACAGTCCACAAAAGAAAATCCAATGGAAAATTATAATTGAAAGCCATTGCTCCAGGGGTAAATTGTGAAAGAAAAAGAAAATCCAACAGTGAACTATGTACAGACGAACAAGCCAGGGTCCATTATCCCAACAAAAGAAATGAAACCTATCTAACAACACTAACTAATAAAAAAAAACTATATACAAAAATGTGGCCCATTGTCCAAAAGGTCCAAAATAAATTCAAAAACAAATGAAACCTAACACTAACTACATAACTATGTACAAGGGCAGCAGGCTAGACTGACGGCTCACTTTTGGATGTCCCGGGCCAGGGCATCATCAAACTCCTGCTCAATGTCCCAGAGGCGGTCCTCCTCCATGGCCCCGAGGGTCCGCAGGGCCGTCGACGTGTCCACCTCCAACCCCCTGCGGATTGCCTCGAGGCACTCGGCCCGCCTCAGGGCCCTCCGCATGGAGTTCTCCGCCCTGACCATTGTGAGCTGTGCCTCTTCTGCCCGCTGCCGCTCCGCTTCTATGGCGTGGCCCAACCGCTGCCACACGGAAGACACTCTCTGTCCTGGGTCCTCCTGCCCTCCGGCCGATGCCTGCCCCTCCGATGTTGAAGGCCCCGAGCCTTCATGGCTCCCACCAAGTTGCTGCTGCTGCTGTGCCTCTGCCCATGCACTGCCTCCTGCTGCCTGCACATCCTCCGCCGGCTGGGGTGCAGTCGTTGATGTGGCCACCCCTGCTGGACGTCCGACTCCCGACTGTGGCAGGGATGCCTCCTCCACCAGCCTGGCCGCACCGTCAGAGGCAGCTCCACAGGGCACCCAGGTGACTGATGGGTGGGAAGATGGCACGGAGGACGACTGGCGCATAGGGGGTTCAGTTGAGGAGGGGGTCGTAGCAAGCCCCATCAAACGGAGGTATCCGGCCTGGGTGACCTGTCCCAGTAGGCCGACGCGGTCAAAGAGCCATTCGAGATGACGTGCAGTCTCCTCATGAAAAGACTGCAGGTCACCTTGCATGGCCCGTTGACGCAACGCCACACCAGTCAGGACAGGCTCAACCCGGACCCGGATAGCCACGTCCGCAGGCAGAGGAAGGCCAGTTGTCGTTAGCTCATCCCCTGCCTGAAAACGGGTCTGGACGTAGGCATCCCTGCTGGTGCAAGATGATGCAGGGACAGGATCTGGGACAGGATTGCACACAGACACCTCCGCGGCGGCCTGTGCTGCCTCCTGTCCCTGGTCCTGCACTGCACCACTAGCACCAGTGGGATCCCCACCTCCAGACCCCGTCTCTGTTGCTTGCACGGCCTCCTCCTCCACCAAACCCCCCACCAACCTGGATGACTCTGTGCCATCTTCCCCCGTTGGGCCCTGTGGGGTCCCATCTGCCCCTTCTGCTGCCGAGGAGTCCAACTCCAACCTCCGCCTCTTGGACCTCCCCCCGGCAGCTGCGGCCTGGGATGCGGCACCGGACTCCTCACTCCCCGACGAGATGACAACATGGGAGGGGAGCTGGGCCTTGCGTCTCCGGCTGGCGGTGGGATCCCCGCCGCTGTGCTCCACAGCACCTTCTCCGCCCTCTTCATCAGTTGACGCTGCAGACAGGGAGAAATAAAACACAGGCATCAGGGCACTGTACAATGGACACATACACACATGACAGTTGTACATGAGTGGCATTGGCAAACCTCAGACATGCCATCACAATCCCCAACACACATGTCATTTCAACTCGCACACATGAGCCATACCACAGCCATATCGCAACTGCCAGAACCATCCATACACATACAACAGCATGAGCAGGCAAAGCTGAGCCAGACATCACATGCAACACAGGAAGTGCACTACACATGTACACACACCACCACACTTGCATGCATGTGTACACCTCTGCCAAGTGTCGCAGTGTTCAGATGGGCATCCATGTCACATCTGCCAATAAGGCTTCCACATCCCGCTGTCAAATGCATCCATGTTGCATCACTGTTGCACCCTTGTCAAATACACACAAATGCACATGTACACAGTGCTGATACATGCAGCTGGAAACAACATACATGCGTGACATCACGAACATGTCTACTTACATACACATTCATCCAAACATGTGTGCCCACACAACTGCATTTGGCATGCAAGCCTACACACACAAGCACCATCCATGTCTCACACATTACAGCCCTCGCATGTGTTAGCCTCACGGCCCTGTACACCCCCACCCATACTCGACCCCATACAAACAGATGTGCAACCTGCACACTACTGAAACATCACCACACGCACAGCTCACAATCATGATGCATGTACACTTACCGCTCGACTCCAGACGTGTCTGCCTCTCAAGGACCTGGACGTGGAGCGCTGGGGATATGCGTTCCAGGACCCTCATCTGATCTTCCGACAAGTGGCCTTGGCGCCCCTTAGCATCCGCTCCCTTCAAGAGGCGCCAGGCCTTGTTCAGGGTCCTGGACCTGAAGTCCTCCCAGCGCTTCTTGACATGTTGTAAATCGCGGACTGCCACCCCCTCCGCGTTGATGGCAGTCACAATGTCAGTCCAGATCCGAGTCCGTCCTTCCTTGTCGGCGCGGGAACTTCCAAAGAGGGCATCATACTGCCCCAGGTCTTGCTCCACCAGGACACCAACTTCCCTGGCACTGAAGCTGGTGCCCCTCTGCCTCTCTGGCCGGGGGTTGTCAGTGGTGCCAGATGTTGCAGTGCCCGACATGACAACCCCAGAGGCAGGAGTGGGTGGGCAACTGGGTCCTGGGGCTGGGCTGTGGAGCGATGCAATCCCAGTCGGGAGTCTTCGGTTCCAGCAGGGGTGGTCACAGAAACAGCACCCCTGGCTGATGTGCAGGCAGCAAATGGCAGGGCAAGTGGGCAGCAAGCAGTCAGGCAGCAGCAGATGGCAGGTGGGAGCGTGCTCGGGGCTCTGGGGGGCAGTAATTCGGCCTTCTGGGCAGGAGCGTGGTCTTCCGTGTGCTTACGCGTGGCCAGCTTGATACGGAGTGATTTGGCACGTGAAAATACTGCACGTCAGCGTGTAATTCGAGGAAAGGCCCTCAGCGCGTAAGCGCGTCTGCATGCATACGCAATTTCATTGGACAGAAGCCCCCTCAAGCGCAAGCGCCCCTGTGATGTGACGCGCACAGGCGTGCATGGGCATTTCAGCGAGCGTGAAAAACTGCACGTCCGCATGTAATACGAGGAAAGGGCCCATGCGCGCCTGTGTTTCCCTCAACACGGGTTAAAGGTGAGCGGGCCCAGCAGTTCGCTGTACGTGCCTTTCGTGGAGACTGACGTGTGTTGCTGCTTCCTGTTGTTTCGCGCGCCATCACAACTTCACAGCTATTAAGGACGTATCTCATCTTTTGGCGGGGGTATTGGCTGCGCGTGTTTTTCTGCATCGCGCTATTCAGACAGTGAGTCGCACACGCTCTTTTTCCCACTGTGGGTGCCCCTGTGTATCGCACCCATTTTCGATGTCATAGTAGCCTGTGTGTCCCACGCGTATGCGTTATTCATGTTACTGGGTGCCACCGCGTACTGCGGGAGGTTGAATCCACGCACATAGGCTTTAGGGTTGCGTGCACGGTTTTAATGCAGTTTTGGGGTGCCTGAGCGTTGCGTGACCCGTCACTACATCACCGGGGTCACATACAGCCTTGCAGGTGCAGGGGGGCTGTTAACATCTTGCTTCCCACCCTCTTCACCCCAATTGCCCAGGTCAATTGTGGTGTACACCTCCCATTGGCACCACTCCATCTGTGCCGGCACTACTACATCTGTGCCATGTTTGGGAGGCCACCAAAGGTGAGGGGTGCCTCAGCTGGGTGTCCTCTTCGTGGCGGGCGTGGTCGGGGACATGGCCGTGGTTACCAGGGAGTAGGGGGACTCCAGGGTGTCCAGGGTAGCCACAGAGGGTGAAGAGGCAGGGGTGCGCCACTTGAGCACAATGTTGTGCCATGTGTCAGTGCAGTCATGCCACCACCCCCTCTGGTTCCGGGGGATGCAGCTTCTGCATCTGGCATTGGCGCCCGTGTGACCCGGCAGTCTGTTCCATCGACTGCCAGGGGCCCAAGGGTAGTGGTAGCTGCAGGTGCAGCTGTGGACACCGCCACCCAGGCTCGGGGTCTGCCAGCGCAGGCTGCGTTGGCACTTGAGGAGCCCTTGGTAGATCTCCAACAGGCCAGGAGGGAAACCATAGGGGTAGGCCGGGCTGCTCAGACCAAGACACGTGTCCCTGGGGCAGTCATGTCATCTGCTGCCCCGAACAGCCGGGTGTTGGCAAGTGCAGGGGCAGATGCAACCAACAGTACCCCGGTTGTGAGTCTGCCAACCAAGACCGTTGCGGTCAATGACCCTGCCACAGCTGATGTTGCTGCGCAGGGTCCATTAGTGGGCACCCAGCTGCCACTGACACAAGTCAGGCCTTTGGTCATCCCTCCACCTGCCACTCCCTTGGCTCAATCCACCGAACCCACTGGCCATACTGGTCAGGGCGGCATTAGCCAGCCAGGGTCTGCGCCACAGTCCAAGAGGAGGAAGGTTGCACCTGCAGCACAGGCTGGGACCCCACACACAGCCACGACCTCCTGCACGTCAAGGAAGAAGCCTTTCTGTAAGCAGGAACTGGACTTCCTAGTGGAATACATGCGGGGCCACAGCCGTGACATGCTAGTGGGTGCCAATAGTCAGACTACGGCTGCCCAACGTGACACCCACTGGAAGCATGTTGCGGAACATGTCAGTTCATTCGGCCATGAGGTGCGCACGGCGCAAGAGTGCAAAAAGCGTTGGAATGACATCAAACGCAGCACTAAGGCTAAGCGTGCCTCTAATTACAACTTGACTCTGGTGACTGGCGGTGGGCCTGCACCAGAGGAGGAAGAGCTCACTCCGCATGAGGCACTCGTTGCAGAGTTCATACCACCTGAATTGGTCGAAGGAGTGGGAGAGATGCTGGACTTTGATGCCCAGTCCAGTGAGTGTTGATGCGTGTTTGTTGAGGATGTGTGTGTTTCACTTGTGGGATGTGTTGTGCATGATTGCCGCTACATGTGACGTGTACATGGTTCTGATGTGTAAGTAATGCAATGCTTCCGTCATGCATGTCTCCTCTGACTGCATGCGTGGACTCCATGTAGGCATGCTCCCTTGCCCCTCCTCCGCCACTCTGCACCCCAGTTCCACCTTTGCACTGGTGTTCTTCAATCTTGCCAATGTGTATTTTCTTGTTCATGCGTCCTGTGTAGATGCTAACTTCCAGCGTAGAATCTGCCAAACATATGCTGTGTGGTACAGCCTTAGTACTTGATGCAGGGTATCTCACTTGTACTGTGCATAGGTCAGATGTCCCGCAGGGACATGAGTGCCCATTCATGCTCCATGTGCATTGCACGCATGCCCCTGTGTGTCCTTGACTGGATGATCACTGTAATACAAGTCCTTGGTTACATACATTGCCTGCCATCTCATCAGCCTTCCCATGTCAACTGTGGCTCAGTCCTGCGTTGCACACATGTTTAGGGTCTGACAATCTGTGTGGCTCACAGGCCTCAGCCTGTTCAATGGCCAATGACTCTGTCCAACTGTTGTTGTGTCTTCTTCACACATGGGCGGAATCCAGAGTTTTCATCATGTGTCCTGCTTACTGTCCCAGCATCATTTTCAGTGTTGTCACTTGAATCACATTAAGCTGTTGATGCCAGTCAACACTGCCTGTCAATACACAGGTGTATGGTCAGCCTTTTGATACCATGCTAGGCATCCCTGCTTTGGTACTGGGATGGAGGGGTGCTTGGCTTCTAGATATGGTACACATTGAATGCACAATGCACGTGATGTCTGAATTTGACATTGCACTGCCTTCACATTTCCTGGCACACACCATGGAGTCCTTGTACATGTAGGTAGTGAGTGACGTACACATTTTCTGCACTGCATAGACCCACTTCCATGTACACTGCAACCTTTCAACAGGTCTGATCACAGAAGCAATTCAAAGTTGACCCAGCATGCATGCCAGGTTATATGTTGTGTGTCACATGTCTGCCTGATGCGTTTGCTGTCGGTGTGTGTGTGTGTTGTGTGCTTCTGACATGTGTAGTGACCTTTTTTCTCTCTATTTTTCAGGTGATGACGCAATGGAGGCGGAGGATGGTGTTGTCATGCCAGACACAGGGTTGTTACCACTACATCAACCCGGCACTAGTGGCGGTCGTGGGGTGGTAGGCCACGAAAACCCCCAAGTGCTACAGTCCATCTTGTCTCTGGCTGCCTATGAGTCCAGCCTTGATGACGACTCTGACGTCCATGTTGAGTTGGATGAGCATAAAGTCCATGTGTCAGGGGTGAGTGATTCTGATGTGGACACTCCTCTGTCTGCGACCCCTGCACTGAGGGATCAGACAGTCTTGGTTCCTCCGCCCGTGGTGGATCGGGACGCAGGGTTACCCTCCACACCAGTCACTGATGTGCCTGGGACATCACGTCGACAGAGGCATGTAGTCGTGCAGCCGCGGGCAGTGCCAACACAACGAGGACCCCCGGTCCTTGGGTCCCGCAGGGGTCAAGCCGGCAACGCGGTCGCCGCGCGCAACCGCAGTATACTGAGTGGGAGCAAGACATGACTGCCAATTCAGAACGGCAGGGGGCAGCAATGGAGAACATCGCTGAGAGCATGGAGCGTGTGGCCCGATCTGTGCTCCCCCCTGCTAGGCAGGTGCTTCTCCAGCAGCAGGCGGCACGGTCCATGGCCCGCTCGCTCAGGCTGGGCATGGCGGCCTCAGACAGGGCACGCCAGGCTGAAATGTCGTCTCTGCGTCAAGCAATTGCTGCTCACGCAGTGGCGCACATGGATGCCCTGAGGGAGGAGTATGCTTCCCTCAGATCCACTCTGGGTGTCCTTATGATGTCCCAGAGGCAGCAGGCAGAGGAGAGGTTTGCACAGCTTGAGCGTACCATCTTGGCTGAGCTACAGGCTTGCCGGGAGGTGCAGCGGTTGTCTAGCCAGGCCTTGCAGGAGGAACTCTGTGTTACACGTGCTACCTTGCAAGAGGAAGCACGTATATCACGTGAGGTTCTGCATGCAGACCTACGTCACATCGCCACACAGAACCAGGCTCACCCGTCCAGCAGACTTGCTGCCGATGAGGGGCAAGCTGCGGCTGGGCGTGGCCAGGCTACTGTGCCACGTCCTCCTTTACTGGATGAGCCAGACTCGGACGACCATCTATCTCCCACATAGGTCGGGCTGTGCAGGCGTTGAGCCAATGGAGGTTTTTTTTTGGCTCAGCATCATCGCATGTGGATGTTGAGCAGCACCCTGTACCTTCCCCCTCCTGGGTGTCTCTCCACCCCCCCGGGTCGCATGTTGCCATTTTTGATTTTTCTTTTAATTTAGTTAGTTAAGTTTCTGTTTGATAGTTAGTTTAATTAGGTAATGTAGGTTTTCCATAGTTAGTGTAATTAGTTAATATAGTTTAAAATTGCTTTTCTATTGTGCTTTCATGTGACAGTGCGGTGCTTTGTGGCTTTTGAAGGCATCCACTGTCTGTTCCAGCTGGGCCCTTCAGACTTGTCTTGTGTATGTGTTTGCTGCTTGGGGTCCTTGACTCACATATGCCACTCCTGCCTCCCTTATCCATGGGCTCGCAAGGATGGTTCGGTGTCACAAACTTTTACACAAGGGCTTTGGACTGTCATGTCTGTGGCATGTCTGGTGCTGTGTGACTTGTGTTTACACCCGTAGTGGGGATGATTTTGGTGTTATTGTCCACTGTTCAGATTTTGCTAGATGGGGTGTTTCATGATTAATGTGTACATTAATTGCTATGCATTGTGTAGTATGTTTCTTATCTTTACTGTACACGTGCTTGTTGCAATTCATGCTGTAGATAGTGTTCCACACTTTGGATGTGAAAGACGGACTGATGGTGTGATTTATGATGTGACTCTCTGACATGGTCAAGTAATGAGATGCCTGAAGAGACACACACAGATGACTTTGAAGCATTAATCATGTGTTTCATGCCCTTTCTGCAGGAGGATGAGTCTCCAGAGCACCTTTGCCAGCAGACATGGCCCATTGTACCACGGAATTCTGGACATGTTTGTTCGTGCCCACATGCACATGTGTGCACAAGCAGAGGCACAGGGATTGCAGACCTACATCCTAGAACTGCTGACGTGTTCCAAGGAACTCCAGGGAAGGTGAGCAGCAGAGGGGGGCCACAACACAGCAAAGCTTGCACCAGGCGAGTTGCACATGCAGGCTTAGTCACAGCACTGAGGGTGAGCTTGGACAAATATTGGTGTTGAAGCACACAATGCAGCTCAGATGTGTTGGTGGACTGATGGCTGTTGATTGTGAGGTTGTCTGGGACACCTGCAGGGGCAGTGGCACATACCCTCCGGTACACCAAGGTCCATCGAGGCACTTGTATCAACCATGTAGCCTTCAGAGACATGGAAAGGGGCAGCTCACAGGGACATACATCAAGGGACATACTCGGGTGCAGTGCATTTAATTTCCATGTACTTTATGATGAATGCACTGCCAACTTTGTTTCGGTCATGGTGGTACGCAACTTGCTCTGAAGTCATGGCTTGCTATATGGGTCTGTCTGCTTACCCAGGGAACATTGCATGCTGTGTGAATTGTGACACATTGGTGTTCCATTTGCCACGCACCCACCGGCGGCTGACTTACTGCATTGACTGTGTATGACCCGTCACAGGGGTAATGTTACATATGGGTACGAAGCATCTACACCAGATTGTCTGTTTGTAGAGTAGTTTGTTGCTATGGGACATGTTTGGAGGTGTGTTTTTGTGTAATTGGCACGTACAGGTTGTTGACTGTGGTTCTATTTTCAGCATTGTAGTGCTCCTGTAACCGGACCTGAGAGTGCGCAGGCAGGAGGCCAGCACGCAAAACCAGAGCTAAGTGTCTTGTTGTTTTTCTTTCAAACTGCTCTGCATAGGCTTGCTGGGGGGTGCACTAATGCATGGATGTATGTGTGATTCAATTTGGTATGTTTTTTTCCCCCTAATCACCCAAAATCCTATGCAATTTTGAACCCTGTACCCTCTACCCGGTGTTCCTGCTTCCCGTACCTATCCAAGCAACATTCCCTAACCCTCTTTCCCCACTGGGGTTGCGGATGCCTGTGTAAGCCCCGAACTTGCAGACGCCAAAACTCTAGAGGGGGGTGGTTGGTTCGTACCACTCCTAAGCCTGGACTACAGAAGGCCATGACAATGATGTCCAAGTTTGTTTGGATTGTGTATGTGTTCATGCAGGTAGTACATTTTTGTGCATTCCCTACTTTCATGTGTCATTCCTCCTCCCCTCTCCTGCCACTCATTCCAGTTATCCAGTGTGCCAACACCTGTCCCGACTGCATATCCCTGAACCTCCTTCCCCACCAGGGTCTCAGGGGCCTGTGTGAGTTTGACCTTGCCGGCACCCGGGACACAGTGGGGGTGGTTGTTTCGTGACACTCCCGCGCCTGGACACGGGACCTGTGACAGTACACATCCGTTCATGGTGCATCATCCTATGTTATGTACCACACATGGTTCACATCCTGTTGTGACATTGTTTTACTGTGCTACCTTGGTTGTTGCATCATTGTGGTAGTACTTGGCCTTTGTGAGGTACTGCTACGTCAAGTCTTCTACTGGAGGGTGTTCTTGTTCGTTTTTATGGCTTGGATTTTGTGATTTTGGAAATGCGTGTGGATTCTGAGGGTGCAGGCACCTTTTTACACACAAGGTGGGAGATGGTGACGAAGGGTAAAGGTGATCCTGTGGCCAGGTGGAATTGTGGGGGTTGAAGGCTCCATGACCCAGGTGCAGTTGTTCAGTGGGTCATGGTCATTTGTGAGGGGGGGGTTGTTGTTGATAGTTGCCTTGCCCTGCAGTGTGATGGGAACCCTGACATTGTAATGGTGGTATCCTATGTACATGTTGTGTTCTGCTGATCAATGCCTGTTCATGTGTTGTGTTTACCTTTCAGGTGCGAGGGGATAGTTATGGTTTGACATGCTGGGGTGTACACATGGTGAATGTTCACATGTGATGTGTAGAGAACACTGATGGTCACTTGATTGCACATGCATATGTTGAGTGCATGTCCTTGCTGACCCACACACTTGCACTCTGATGCACTACATGTACTCCCACCCTTGCATATCCACGTGTACACTGTTTGCCTTCTGGTGCCCACTGTGTCCCTGCAGCACATGTTCTGTGACCAATTATGGATCCTGTACATGCCTAATTTGCTTTTTGATGTGGTATGTCGCTTAGATGTGATGCTCAGGGTGTGCATCACACACAATGGCAGTTCACTGTGCTGTGCGCTGAGCAGTGTGTTGCAGGAGTAGGACACAGCACACAGAAGCTGAAGTGTTGATTTTGCAATGCACAATGTGCATGAAGAGAGGCATTCATTGTTATGTTACGTCTAGAACTCTTGTAATGCATTTGGAAATTACTTATTTTGGGTGGGAGGATGTTGGTCTGTCATTTCATCTGATTCCAGGTCAGGCATCATTGTCTGATGCCACTGTACATTTTGGACATGGAAATGTGTACCTTATTGTTACTGTGTTGGTGTATGGGTATTGCTTGCCATGTCATGTTGTGGTTTGGGAGGGTTTGAGTGACATAACAGTGATGGCCATGGCCTGTTTTGCAGGTGTGTGCGATGCACACCTTGCATGTCAGGGTCATCCGCTTCTCAGAGCAAATAGCTGGAGGTAGATCTCTCTCCGCAACAGGGCCCTCCCTCTGGAACAGCCTTCCTGCCTCACTGGAACTTGAGGGGAACCATCTCCGGTTCGGGAAGCACCTCAAGACCTTCCTCTTTGCTTCTGCTTTCTCTCTGCCTCTCCCTTGCAAAATTCTTCACTGGAACTGCACTGGATCTGCAACTGGGCCACTCTCACCGACCTCGGTCCCTGGCCCAGCCACTCTCCACTTGCACTGCCTCCCTGGCAACCCCTGAACTGCGGTACTGTCTTTCTATCCCTACAGCCCCCCCTTCCCATCACTTGTCTGCACTTACCTTTGCAGTTGCCACCAGCTGGCCTATGTATTTGTTTTTTCTTTTCCCTTCCCCCTACCCCTGCACTTGCACAATCTCAATGACACCTGGCCTATTAGTACTGTTGTCTGTCTTCCCTTGTTCCCCCCTCCCTGCCTCATAGCACCTTGAAATACTTGTGTATAGGCCATATCATGTCATGTCATATGTGTGCCTTTTGGTCACACAGGAGAGCTTGTGTTTAAGTAGCTAGGGATGCAGACGATGTGGCACTTCCATGGCAACTATCTCAGGGTGGTAGGGTTGTGACAGTTGACTGTCTCTTTGTCATCATCGATTGTCACCTGGTATGTGCCAGGCCTGTGTGCACTCCGCAGGGGTGGGAGTTTAGGTGAAAAATGTGGCCACAAGCTGGGTCCGGGCTTCCTCGCCACGTGCCCTGTCCCCTCCCATGGGCAGCGCCTGTGCCTGTGGTTGGGGATGTGGGGTAACCACCATGTCCACCGGGATGCCCTGCCGTGTTGCAACATTGTGCAGGACACATGCTGCCCCAATGATCCTGCACACTACTGGTGGTGCATAGAGTAGCTGCCCGCCAGAGCGGTCAAGGGAGTGGAAACGTGACTTGAGCACTCCGAATGTGCGCTCCTCTATGGCCCTGGTTGCAATAATGGCGGCGTTGTATCTTACCTGGGGTGGTGTGGTGGGGTTCCGGATTGGCATCATCATGTGGTTGCTCAGAGGGTAGGCACTGTCCCCTGGGGAGGTGTAAATGGTTGTGATTATTGTGGTTTGTTTATTTGTGTGTGTGTGTGTGACAAGCATGCATGTCCAAGGGCATTTGTACTCACCTAGGAGCCATGTGTCGCCATGCTGCCCAGCTTCCAGGCCCCGGCTCAGGGCGGACATTCTGTATATGAAACTGTCATGGGTGGAGCCAGGGTAGTTTGCATAGACAGAGGTGATGATTCCCTTTGCATCGCAAACCACCTGTACATTGATGGAATGCCAGTGCTTGCGGTTTCGGTAGATGTGCTCAGTGGCCCTAGGTGGACGTAGGGCCACATGGGTGCAATCTATGGCACCGAGCACTTTGGGGAAGTGTGTCACCCTGAAAAAATCCAGGACAACGGCCTTCCTTTCTGCGGGTGTTCTGGGCATGTATATGTGCCTGCGGATTGAGGGGCCCGCTGTCATGATTGCCAGTACCTGGTGTAGGCAGCGTGACTGCGTGGCCTGTGAGACCCCCCCCCACTATGGCAGTAGTCCGCTGAAATGACCCAGTGGCCAAAAAATGCAGGACATTGAGCAGCTTCTCCAAGGGGCTCAATGCTTGGGAGCAAAGGGTGGGGGATGTAAGGTCATCTTCCCACTCCCTGACCAGGTCTAGGATGATGTGGGGTGGAAACCTATACCTGCCATAGACCTGGTCGTCAGGCATCCCAAAAAGGCTTGTCCGTGGTGCGAAAATACCTGCCCTGGCTATTCTCCTCCTCCTGCGGGGTCCCACGATCAGTGCTGCGACAAATGGGGCATGTATCGTAGCTGTATATACGTGTTTGCGTGCACTTTTATACTGTGCCCGGGGACGCTTCCGCCTGCCTTCGTGTGGCGGACGCGTTGACGCCTGTGTGCGTCTTTTGCCATGCGCGGGTTTCCCGTATTCGGATCCATGAATACGGGTTGTTCGTGTGCGTGTTCCGTGTAGTTCCCTGCAGTACTTCCCCATTTACGCCTTCTTTTTCACGCGTTATTCCCCATTCCGCGTGTTACGCCCACTGTTCCGCCCACTTTGGTTGTGTGCGCCGCGCTATGTGCGCTTTTGCTGTGCGCATAGCGCACACCGTGTATGCCTGCGTGCACCATGGCTGGATTGGGTGCACGGACAGCGGGAAACACGCACAGCGTCTTCCTTGAATCGCACACGTGGGCGTGCGCTGCGTTTCTCGCGCTTGCGCTACCTTGCGCCTGCTTGCGCATGGATTTTCGGCGCACGTTTGTTCCATGAATCAGCCCCAATATGTTTTAAAATGGAATATACCAAAAGAAGATAAAGTGGCTTCCACCATAATTACCTCACAGACGGTCCACAACCAACAGCAAGACTAGACGTATACACTACTGATTACATATCTCACCAGACATAGTAAGTGCACTTCTTTTTACTCATATATTTATAAACTTTCTATATTAGAAAAATAAAACATATTACTTTTTTGTTTTCTCACAGAAATGTGTAGTACTCTCGACTGGCTAGAGGAGCATTTCCCACGAGAGGAAATGTTAGAAAATAGTCCACCTAATGGTACACACTTTACTATATAAACCAATTAATAAATATTATTTTGTATACATTTAACATATACATTTTTTTTTATTACAGACCATACAAAAATTCCAAGCATCTCACAACAACAATCAGAGGATATCACTCTACAGCAGATTAATCAAAAAATGGACGACCTTATGCAAAGTTTTATGGATTTGAAAAACTTTGTGGAAAATTATGTGAAACCCCCAACAGCACACCATTGTCCAACCTGCACTTGTCCCCCCTCACCCTACCCCACGCAGTTAACGCCAAACCCTGTCTATGGACCAAAGCGTTTCGATGAGATTTCCTTCCCTTCTTCACCTGATCCCAGTTATCTAGAAATCCCTAATTCTCCTGTTTTTGTTTCCGTTTCTGCCCCACCTTCCCAGTCATAATTGTATATGTATATGAAATAAAGTTACTTTTCTTATATTGTGTTGTAATTACTTTCAGTTCCTTGTGATAAAACCAATTTAGGTGTCCACGGACACCGCGGTTGTTTGGAAATGTTCGTAAAGAAACAAAAATGTAACTGTCCTGAGGACACTACATCTGTCCGTAATGTTCTCAAGTTGAAAATGTTCTAAGAACACTTGTAGTGTCCTGAAATGTTCGTAAATAAACGAAAATGGAGGTGTCCCTAAGAACACTATGCCTATTCGTAGTGTTCGATAGCAAGCAGAAACTGTTCTAAGAACACTTGTGGTGTCCTGAATTGTTCGTAAATAAACAAAAATGGAGATGTGCTTGAAACGCTATGTCTGTCTGTATTGTTAGCAAATAAATTAAACTGTGCTAAGAACAAACAGCTGTCCGTAACTGTTCGTTTTACATGTGACGCACTTTTAATTAGTTCAGGACCCGAACACTGTCCGCAGAACATCAACACGCATGCGCAAAACAATGTCCGTACATTGGGTGTCCTGCGGACGACCGCTACCTTAGCGAACATGCTCACAAAACAATCATGTGACCGCGCCCACGCTCATCTCGTGCTCTAAATGCGGACACTGTTCGTGTCCCCGACCAGTTTAAAAGTACATTTCCAAGTAATCCACAATATTTCTCATTAAAAAATCACCATACCACAAATCCCACATACTAATCCTAACTTTCCACATAGTTTTTGTGACTTTTTGAAACTTTTTTGATGTTCGATCTGTCTTGCGGACGGCGCGCATGTCCGCGACCCGCGCACAAGCACCCTGATATAAGACCACGCCCTAGAGCGCATTCTCATTGTGTTTCTGACTATTCCACAGAGCACACTGCATTTTGCTGCATTCTTTGCAGATTTTGAGATTTCCATCTCCAAGCCTATGACATCCATGGCTCGACTATTACCACATGGTGCTACATCTGCCTCAGCACCTCCCCCACCCCTCCACCACCACCATTTCCCCAAGGGCCTGAAGAGGGGAACAGGAGTGAGGATACAGAGGAGGAAGAAGAGGATGACGAGAATGAGGTAGAGGAAATCCCTACTACCCGCCGTCGGCGTGAATCTTGGGTGTGGAGGTTGTTTACCGTTCATGGAAACGGTCCTAAGTCTCATGCGAACCGTGTCACCTGTAATGAGTGCAAAATGGTGCTCAGTCGCGGGAAGCATGGTTCGTATAGCTTTGGGACCACTACCATGAAGCGACACCTGCGCTCATTCCACACTGGGGCCATTCGCAAGGTTGTACCTTGCGAGAAGCGTAGTAGGTTGATTGCCTCTACTTCATCCTCCATTCCTGATCCTGTCACCACAAGGAACACCTCTGTGGGACAGCGACTTCCTCAAGCTGCCTCACAGGCCATACAGAATTCTGATGACCCTTACCTTTCGAGGGTCACAGTTGTATGTGTGTACTGTGACACAGTACTCTGCAGGGGGGAGCGACTTCGGAGTGCGTTTGAGACTATCGTCTCAGAGTACCAGAAGACCTGCTCACTACCCAAATAAAACCCACTCTACATCTTCCTCTCTCAGCTCGCCCTTTCTTATCCCTGTGGTTGGTGTCTCCCTCCCTTTACCCTCCTTTCCCTCCTCTCCTAGTGTATCGTGTATAAAAAAGAACAAAAAAATACAAAATAAAAAAAAAAAAAAAAATAAGGCTCTTTTCAGAGCCGCCTTTCACAGTTAAAAAATAGAAGTGAAGATACATAAAGAATAGCCATTTCCATTTCGTGAAAGTCCGCGGACGGTCCGCGAACAGATAAACAATTGCATTGCTACCCTATTGAAACCAATGCATTTTTCTCTAACAGGAAGTGGTGGCTCTGAAAAGAGCCTTTGGGAGGTGTTTGAATGTAAAACATTTTAACTACATAAGACGTACTTCAAAACGAATGCTGTATTTCTAAAAAAGGTCGCAATGCATTTTGTGCATTTCTCAGAAAAATCTGATTGCCAGCATAAGTAAGATGGACTCCATCTTTGCGAAAAATGTATGTACTACGAAACAAAATATTTTCATTGTTAAAAGAGGACATGCCAAAATCTCTTAGGAAGGCACAAACAGCCTTATTAACATTACGCCTTGCTTTCTCCATTTGTGGACCACATGAGAAAGAACGAAGCCACACTTGTCTCTGCGCAATCCGTGAAAAAATTATTTTAGAGTTTGGAAACATGTCCATTATCTTCTGAAGTCCTTCTTTCATTGCAAATTGCAAAGAAATTCCAAACACATGTCCTAAACTGTTCCCTCCACAATGAATTACAATTATGTCTGGATGTTCCTCTATCTTCAAAGTTGCACAGAGAGGTAGCAAGTCCAACCACTTCATTCCACGCACTCCATGCCAGTGCACTTCCACATGTGGGAATCCAAGATCTATAGATACTCCACAGCTTTCTGCATGCACCTTCAACCAATGAATCCACGAGTCTCCCAAAATCCATACAATCTGTGTTCTGAAACACTCAGCCATAGCTATCTGTTCTTCTCTCTGCAAAAATAATATCTGAGAAAACCTCTCCTAGCACAACACACTCACTAAACTTTACTGACCAATCCCTTGCTTCATCCAATCTCATTTCCATAGCTCCCCTCCCCAAATTCCCTGGATGTAATACGCGGTGTCCTAGAACTACCGCCATGTCATCGAACGTATCGTAACATGTACAGCCCTTCTACCATTTCGATTTCACTCTCTGTGCCATTCCCTCATTGGATGTAGCTAAGCAATCACATGACCATCCACCAATCAAATCCAATAACTCTACATGTAACTGCATCATCATAGAGCAGCACTACAAATGTACGGTGTATCTCTCGGAGTACAAATCTCAGACCATTGACAACCACGATCTACGAGAAATACTATACAAATCTCCAATATTTCTACTTGCAGCTTGGTCCATATCCATATACATGAACAGAAAGTACAGGTATGCATATTTTCTACACAGTACATGAATACATTTTCTAACCGACTTTTACCTTCTAAATTCTGAAAAATGAATGGACAATCATTGTTTCATTGTCCTAAAATGACCTGTCACTTACAAACCTTTTTATCATTTAATTTCTTCATACACACAGACATGCAAATACTATTAAACTAACATTTTTGAAATAAAATATATACACGACATATAATCACACAAAATAACATACACACTCTATGATCAAATCTGAAACAATAATATTTGTACAAACACATAATTGGTTTTAATTTTTTTCTTTTATATAAGTACTTACATACATTTATATAGGACAAGCAGACTATGACATTCACTCACTGTTACGTGCAAAAGCAGGCTATGACATATAGCTCTCAACTCACACGCTTTTGGCGGGTGTCACCCGCCTTGTAAAGGACTGACTCACCCGCCAAGCCTCCTGCACGCCCATTCATTCCAATGGGCGCCTCACCCGCCAAAAACAAAATCAGGTGATTTCACCCGCCTTTGCGACACACATGGTTGAGAGCTATGATGACAATGACTCACTATTACGTGGAAAAGCTTAGTTACAAGAATAGTGGTATACGTTGGTAGATTATGAATTCCACACACCATAGTAAAGATATTTTCTTTCCTACTCTTAGTCATAGTATAGTTTTAATGGTTTTCAGGAAGGCGCTGAGCATTTCAATTTAAAAAAATCTATGTCTAAAATGAAAACAGTGCTATATAGCAACCAAATTACTAATTTCTTTCTTTTACAATTGCAGTGAAGCCCATTCTCCTGAATAGAAGCAGCCGATTTTGATTTACAAAGAACAACTAAGAAGCAAACTACTCATTTTTGAAAAAAAAGTAAGTAGATTGTTACCATAATATTTGATTTATAACTCACACGCACTGTACGGTGCATTCATGGTATTTGTGTGCCTAAAAATAGAGATTCTGCACCATTATGACCAAAAATCCCCCCCGTCTTAAACAGTGATCTCCTGTCAGAATGGCCCTCAAATTCCTATTTTTCGGCACACAAACTACCCAACTCAGCCGCTAGAATGTAGATGTTGTAGAACAAACAACTGTTTTAATTGTATAGCTTTACCTATATTATTTATTCTTCTCCACGCCACCAGCTTACTTTTTTCTGTCATCTGAACCCCAGTTTAGTAACACATTAATTGAAGAATACCCATCCCTAGTAGTTCAATTTCCCAATTCACAATCACACACCATTACATACATCTTTATCATCTTACTCAAACAATCATGCACACAACACACATGCATTGCAGAAAACCCCAACCCATACCTTCTGTATTCTTTTCAACAGACGCTAAAGAATGCCCACCAAACAGCAACTCCGTAGAAAGGGATGCAGAAGTAGAGCAAATGAAAAGAAAAGTCTCCAACATAAACACCCATCTATAGCAGAATTTGTAAAAAACGTTGAAACACAACAGCTCATACAGTCATGTTGTGAAACAGAAGAAGGTTCTAGTGCAAAACCTTTGCCTCCTCTATCACAAAGTAAAACGACCCAAAAAACTATTAATAGAAAATCAACTATCACTACAAATAAAACGTCTTCTATAAATCTTGATATAGTACAAAGTAAGCATACCAAGAAAAGTATATTAGCCAAAATGTTCCGTCACAAAGTCCTTCAAAATCTGATAAAAACAGGAGAGAAACCAGGTTCAACACTTCAAACCTATCGTAGGAAAGTAATCTTAGAAGCGTTGATAGACAGTGCAATTCTTCTCAAAAGAAACTTATTTATGGTTGTGTTAAACAGAATTAAACCACTAACAAAACTAATAACTAAATTTCAAAAAAGACTTCTCAATAAACGAAATGTGAACAGAAATAACTTCTTAAATATCTGTGGAGGTGAATGGAGTCACACTACAAGCACAGAACCATACTTTAATGAAGAAGCGTACAAACAAAAGCAAACAAATACAATTGCCATACATAGCAGTGGTCGAGGTTATGAAAAAGTTAATAATACCATAATGGAACAAGAAGTACTCCTTACAAAAATATGCCCTGACAACTTAGATTTACCCCTCCATTCGACTGAATCAGAACATCTAATTTACACATGGCCATGCACATCAATGTGTAATATTCCCAAAGAAATGTTCAAATCTTTACACCTATTCCTCAATCAATATGTGAAAAGCAAAGACAAAATCGAAATTAAAATACTGCAAAGTATGGATGCTTGTCCAGTACGCAAGCACACAGGACTGCAAGGACATTCGTTGGCCTGCATATCAGGAGCTACTTGCAAAACAACCTTCCATGATATCAAAAGGATATCAACACATCATGCAAGTATAAGAAATCTAGTTTATAAACTGTATTATGAAAAAAGTCCTGCTTTAGCACTAGCCAATTTAAATAACATTCCTTCTACATGGTACACCAAAAGACCTACTAGAAGAAATCGAGTATATACAGAAAAAATATTTTGGAAATGAAACCCACTTACAAGATGAATTAGCTGTCAACCAACTTCGTAACAAATCTGCACATGGCAACCTTTCACTACACACATACAAAAAAGAAATACTAAAATTTCAAAGCACTTCAGCTGAAGTACCAAATCACGTGTGTGTATGTTGCCGCAGAACGTGTTATAAAAGTAACACAAAAACTATAGACTTTTCATACAAAAGACAATGAAGATTCTAAATGGTTTGAATTAGCTCTCTACCTTATAGCAGAAAACAAATACGAAATAACTGACCCCATAATACTTTGCAGTTACTGCACTACCAAACTTGACAACAACCAAACTCCTTCACGTGCTATCTCAAATAACTTGGAATTACATCCACTACCAAAACTCCTTCAACAACTTAATTTATATGAGAGCATCATAATTCAAACAGTTCATCCATTTCAAGCAATAATACGCCTTCAACCAAAAACTGCAAAATTACCTCCCTCTGAATTAGTGAAAGGTATTTGTGGAAAAGTAGTGTATTTACCATTAGATCTAAAAGAAAATGTGCACACTCTAGGGGTGCAACGTCCAATGCAACAATCTTTAATTATCTTGGTAAATGGAGTACCTACAAAAGACAAACAAATTTGGCAACAACTGATAGATTTACATAAAGTTAGAGAAGCCCTGCAATATCTCAAAGAGAATAATGATTATTACAAAGAAATTAATATCGAAGAAAACTTGAAAGATACAACTGAAATAATTCAAGAGACACAAGAAACTGGTCAATTTGAGCTCCTAGATCCTGCTACAATAGCAAACACTTTAGACCATTATACAATTCACCCATTGCACTCTAATGACACCATAGAAGATGCACTGGAAACGTACCAAATGCGTCAAACAAAAGGATCACCAATCAGCATATAGGAAAAAAGTATAGAAGCACGTGCTTTGCCTCTACTCTTTCCTGCTGGCAAAGGAGGAAGATACGATGATAGACAAATATCAGCATCAGAATATCGCTCATTATGAATGTATTCTGAAGATCCCAGATTTCGACAAAATGTGGAATACATATTCCACCTACTCTTTGAAAGTGAACTAGCAACTTTATGTTACGGAGTTGCACACATATTAAAATCAGGATCACACTTTCAAAATATGACAGCCACACAATTATTACAAAAAGTTCAACAAAAAGATGAGGTTTTACAGGCAAATCTTACAAATCTATTAGCAAATATGCGAGGTACTAAAGAGTACTGGTTTCAACGCCATGGAGATGTACGTTGTATGATCAGAAACCTTGGCCCACCCACTTGGTTTGTTACATTAAGTTGCGCAGAATATGCATGGGAAGATTTACATGCTTTCCTACGCATATCAAACGAAAACAAAACAAACATAGATATACTAACACCTAGAGAACTTTGTTCTCAGGATCCTGTTAATGTTTCAAGATATTTTCACCATCGATTCATTGCTATGCTACATTTTATTTGTAATAAAACTGTTCCTCCCCTTGGAGAAGTGCAACACTTCTTTTGGAGAAAAGAATACCAAGCCAGAGGAGCGCCACATGTCCACATGCTTTTATGGATTAAAGATGCTCCTAAATTTGGTCAAGACAGTGATGCCACTGTTTTACAGTTTATTGAAAAATATGTCACTTGTGAAATTCCGTCAGAATCCACAAATAGTGATCTTCATGCAAAAATCTTACAATTCCAAAGACACAAATGTGGCAAATATTGTCGTTGCAAATATAAAAACAAAGGGAAATACTACACCAAATGCCGATTTGGTTTCCCTAGACCAGTTACAAATACAGGTCAAGTGAACAACCTCATGTATTCAGTTAGACATAGGCCCTCATTACGACCCTGGCGGAAATCGCGGTGCAAAATGCACCATGGAGCACGGCGGAAAGCTGCCGATAGCGCCATGGGGGTTGGCGGATTTTCCGCCCCATTCCGACCTTGGCGGGGTGGTAAATCCCCATTCCCCATTTTACCCTTCCCCATTCCCATTTTTGCCCCATAGGGTATAATGGGAGTGGGGAAGGAGTTAATTACGCCACCTCAAAATACGGTGGCGTAATTAACGACAAGGTCCCGTAGCGCCATGGATTTCTCCGCCCGGAAAAACCAGGCGGAAAACGCTCCATGGCGCTACGGAAACTCGTAGTAGGGCGGACGGGTCCGCCGCGAATAACGCTGGCGTAAACCCACTCCGCCAGGGTCGTAATGAGGCCCATAGTGTTAAAGGTAAGTCACCTAAAAATACATATTGCATAAAAAGAAAAGAAGAAGAAAAATATATCAATGATTACAATGCACTCATTGCCCACTTGTGGAATGCAAACATAGATGTGCAGTACATTGCAGACAATTCTACTGCAGTTGCACGATATGTCACAGCATACTTAACCAAATCAGAAAAGACAGAGCTCCAAGACCTCTGGAATGACCTGTCATCAGATAAAACAGTGTCTCAGAAATTATACAGCTTGGGCATAAAAATGCTGTCCCATAGAGAATGTGGATCCTATGAAGCAGCTGATCGATTAACTGGTACTGCATTGTATGGTAAATCTGCAAATATAGTATGGCTAAGTCTTGGTCCAGCTAAATGTAGAAAAAGAGTTCTAAAATCATACGAAGATATAGAAACAATAGCCAAACATGATCCCAACAGCCAAGACATTTTAAAAAACAATTTATTGGACACATACTACCCAAACAGGAGTACCACTTTGGAAACCATGTGTCTACACCACATAGTCCAAAACTACACATACAAAAATAATATAAAACCTGATGAGTAAAACCATAAATACAAAGTGACAAACTGTGATGGCAGCTTAGTAAAACTCAACAAACCAAATTTAATTAATCATATCAAATTGTCATTAAAGACTCCTCAACATAAAGAAATATATTACATGTCCCTGCTACAACTCTTCAAACCATGGAGAAAAGAAGAAGAAATACTAGATACCTATGACTCATATGAAGACGCTTTCAAAGCCAATGAAAGCAGTATAACTGATGTAAACTTTGCACAGTACAAAACAATGTTGCACAATGAACAGCAACACGAAGAGGAACTCCAGGCCCAACTAGATAAGGACACTCCTGACGGTAGTCAACCTTCTGTCACAGGAAGCCAAGAACCACTGGGAGAACCACTAATAACAAATGAGGCAGAATTAGCTATGATAGAAGTAGAAAACACCATGTGTCACTATGAAGATAAAGAAGACTTAACTACACTCCATCAAAACTAAACAAAGAGCAACGTAGCATTTTTCAAGAAATAGCAAAAGAAATTGCACATGGTGTGCAACATGAAAACAAAGAATGCACCTGCCAAAATTACAAACCTATACTATTGTATGTCAGTGGTGAAGCTGGTTCTGGCAAAACATTCCTAATCAAAATCATCAGTAAATTCCTTCAACAATTGACAAACAACAAACTGTCAGCTGTTGTCACTGCCCCCACAGGTTTAGCTGCCTACAACATAGGTGGTGTCACTTCACACTGATTACTACTCCTGCCAGTAGAACACCAAAACAAGTTAGATTATTACGAACTTTCTGCAGAAGCTGCAATGGAAGTACGCAGAGTATTGAAACAAATGGAAATGCTACTAATAGATGAAGTGAGCATGGTGTCCAACCTAATGTTGGCTTTGATTCACCTCAGATTACAAGAAGTACTCAAAACAAACTATGAAGAGCTCTTTGCAGGAAAACACATCATTGTTTTCGGAGATCTTCTTCAATTGACACCTGTAAAAGGTGAGCCTATTTTTAAAACATTAGGACACAAACTCTGCCGTAAAACTGTTGGCAGCATTGGAAATGTCATCCTTTGGCAACATTTCCAATACAGAGAATTAACAGAAAACATGCGCCAATCTGCAGATCTCACTTATGCCAACATCTTAAAAAGTATCAGAGTTGGTATACTTTCTAGAGAAGCAGAAGCAATATTTAAAACCCGGCACATTCATGCACTTTATAGTGATAATGCATGTGCTACAGATGTTATGGAACAATTAGCCCACAAAAATGTCAATTGTACGGCCTTAATGCCAACTCTTGCAAGCTGTTTCAAATTCAATTAAATAATGTTAAGCAAAGAAATGCAACCAATTATGGAAATTAGCGCCACAGACAAACTAGATGTACATGGAATGACTGTACCCATGTGTGACCAAGCCACAGCAAGACTAAATAATTTAGAAAAATCAATATCAAACACAGCAGGCTTGGAAAAGATATTAACATTATCCTTAAATTGCAGAGTAATGCTTAAACGTAACCTTGACGTGGACCAAGGACTAGTTAATGGAGCACTGGGTACAGTTGTTGGCTTTCAAACATATACACGTGACAACAAAATTCAGTTTGTCAATATTCTCTTTGACAAACTTTCAGAAGTAAAAAGAATAGGACGCTCAACAGCTCGATTCCTTCTCTTCAAAGACATGTATGTACGCAGAGAACAATTTTCTCTAACTCTTGCATACGCAGTCACCATTCATAAATCACAAGGTCTTACTCTAGACAAAGCAATGATAGACATTGGTAACACAGTCTTTAAAGAAGGCATGAGCTACGTAGCACTGTCACGCCTATGTACAAATGATGGTCTATTTCTAATAAATGTTGATGCAAGTAAAGTAAACACTGATATTCCTTGCATTTTAGAATACAATAGACTTCGTTCACTATACACCCCCCATCTCCAAACATATCCTGTTCCACAAAAAGGAAAATGTTCTAAAAGAAAACTAAATCAAACAGAAATGCAAAAGGATGTCACTGCAAATCCTCCAAAGAGACTAAAAGAAACTAAAACTTCATCAAGTACCACAAGCAAAAAAGAATCAATTAGGGAAAGTAAACCAGGTACTTCTTTAAAGAAGGAAGACAAACTCCAAAAAAAGCAGTTAGATTCAGAACTACCTGCACCATTTAAATTCTCAAATATAGTTGGTGTAAGTTGCTAACCAAATGTAGCAATGAATATTCTATTTCAATGACCACCAATTGTTGACAACATTTACTTACACAGTACAGACCCATTGTGTTTGCAAATGTTAGTACTTCACAGAAATGCAGCAAACAATCCTGACAACACGTATAGTGTTTATGGAATAAGACAACAATTGTACTACTGTGCTGGAATGGTGAAATTCACTATAAACTCAGAGGAAGATCCACAAGAATTTCTAATGTACTTACTATTAGTACTGGAAAACAAAAACATACCTATAAATGAAATCTTCCAGATTTCATACATGTGGAAACATACATGCACTCTCTGCAACAATGTGACACAATAACAAATCCCCAATGAGCGCTTTGTCTTTATATCAATACCTAATTGTGAATCCGTTCCATTTCAGCAACATGTACAAAATGCAAACCACGGTAGATTATGTTCTACCTGCAATTCGGATAATCGCTCCACATTACTAATACAAACACATAGTAAATACGTAATACTAATGCTTCTACGTTACAATGCAGATGGTACTAAAAACAACTGCAAGCTGACTGGATTCACACATGGTCAAATATCACTTGGTAGGAAAACCTTCACAACAATAGGTATAATCTACCACGCAGGAGCCACAACCAACTCAGGGCACTACACTGCATATATAAAAAAAAAATGTGGATGGTTTGAATGTAATGATAGTACCGTTACTCTAAAGCAGAGATGACCAGCTAATCTTACAAACGCGTATTTAATGTTCTTAAAACCAAAATTTGATAACTGAACTGTACTTAAACCTTAAGTACACTTGTAGTAAAAAAATATAAACTGTCACAATATTTCAAAACCTATCTAACGCCCAAAGATTCTACAACAACTAATCAGATAAATTAATACCACTCAAATAGAGCAAAAAATAGACAGTTAGAATACGCCAATTGGTATCTAACTGTCCCAAAATTTACAAATATGCAAACAGATAAATCAATACCACGAAATTATATTAAAACATAAACAGTTAGAATACGCCTACTGGTATCTAACTGGGCCAAAATGTTACAATATCCAAACAAATACCTAATATCTTACTGCTCACAAAAACTGAAACAATCCAATGCATAAAGCATTAGGCAGAAAGAACAAGTAAATGCGGAAAACAAACAAATAAATAAACTGTAGCATAACAGAAAAAGTTTTTTTTTTTTTTAATCCAACATGGATTTTTTTTCTCCCACAGACCCAATGATTTTAGCAACAAACACAGAAACTTTGCAAATTGCACAGTACTCTGGTTTGTAATCTACTAAATATGAGGGTCAATAAAAAGAAGAAAATGTTGATTGTACAATGTAATAAGTCATTATAAAATACTAATACTAACATGCTATTTTCTTTTATTACAGAAATGAACAAGAAAAACATGGACTCCCGTTACTAAACCAAATTTTACGTATAACAAGATAAATACAACCATCGCACCATATCACACCCATACAATCTTATAACATTGTTCCTTATAAATTAGTTTTTTGACCCAAAGTTGTGGCCAGGGCATACACTCAACATTCTATACCCTGTCCACAACCACCGCAGCATATCACACCCATAGATGCAAGCATTGCAACCATTTTTATGTCCGTGGACAGGGGGAAGGTCCTAGGACACATTCAACTTGCCAGAGGACAATACAAACAGCGTCCTCAGCACATCCCCATTTTCTTTATGTACGAACATTTCACGACACCGCGATTGTTCTTAAAACATTTTCACCTTGCCAACGAACAATACAGACAATGTCTCCAGGAGACCCCCTGCAAACATTCAAGACCCCACGAGTGTTCTTAGAACACTTTCAAGTTGACACCGAATCCATTCTGTTTATTTACGAACATTCCAGAACAGCCGTGTTGTCCACAGCGTCTAGCACATAAATAAAATACAACTTTGAACCTATCTCATACTCCCCCATCCTCCCCAAAGACTTCTACACACCAACACACTCTACTAAATACACATTTTGAACAAACTTTCACTGCGCTGTCTGCGGACGTTCGCAAATGCAAGATGGCGGGCGCGACAGAAAATCTGACGCGCATCACGCACCACGCCGCCCAATCAGCGAACACGTCGCATGTCCGCAGACATGACGCAAGCCGATGGGCCAATCGGGGTGCTGTCCGCGGAGCGAACAGGGAAGTCCGTCCGCGAAGCGAACACAGATATCACTAATTTTTTTGCCTTACATTTTGGTCATTTTTTAAAAAAACTACTGGACGGATTTACACCAAATTTGCAAAAGCACGCTTTCGGGACCAGGCCGCCACTCCTGCCGTAAATTTGGTGTAAATCCGTCCAGCGGTTCGGGCTGTAGCTGTGCGGAAAGTTTTTTCCCATTCAGTCTATGGGAAAAAAAAAAGTTTTGGGACCCCCCCTATAACTTTTTCCCCCCTGGACGAATCCTCACCAAACTTTGCAGAAAAATTCAGAGTGGGCCATATACTTTTTTTTGCAAAGTTTGGTGAGGATCCGTCCAGGGGGAGCGAAGTTATAAGCCACCCAAAAAGTGCTCTTCCTATGGAAACACCAACTTAACCATAACTACATGGCCACTACCGTGGCCATGTAATATATATATATAGATATATATATATATATATATATATATTTAGTGAAAAAACTTTGTTAAAGGGACGTTATGGTTTTTAGTAGCGCAACTTAACCATAATGTCCCTTTAACAAACTTTTTTCATTGAATTTCATAGGTTTTTATTAGTGCAACTTAACCATAATGTCCCTTTAACACATTTTTCTTTTACTGAATTTCATAGGTTTTTGTTAGTGCAACGTACCCATAACGTCCTTTTCAATAGATGAAGACCACTAGCATCCTAGGTCCTCAAGGTGGGAACCCCGGGTGGTAAAAAAAGGATTTTTCTTCCCAAACTGGGACGCATGCGGCATCCCGGTGTAGGAAGGAAAATCTTTTACCAAGATGGCCACCATGGAAAGGGAAGGCAGAGTGTATAAAAAGAACACAACAGGGCATCAGCGGGGGGTGTGGGGAACAAGAGGTCAACAAGGGGCATCATAGGAGGGGGTGACAGGAGGAAGACACGGGGCTTGAGCGGGGGGAACAGGAGGAAGACACGGGGAATGAGCGGGGTGTGGGGGGAACAGGAAAGAGACACGGGGCATGAGAGGGGGTGGGGGGGACAGGAGGGAGACATGGGGCATGAGCGGAGGGTGGGTGGTACACAAGGGAGACACGGGGCATGAGCGGGGGGTGGGGGGAAAAGGAGGGAGACACAGGGCATGAGTGGGGGTGGGGGGAGAACAGGGCAGACACGGGGCATGAGCGGGGGGTGGGTGGACAGGAGGGAGACACAGGGCATGAGCGGGGGTGGGGGGGAAAAGGAGGGAGACACGGGGCATGAGCGGGGGGTGGGGGCGAACAGGAGGGAAACACGGGGCATGAGCGGAGGTGGGGGGAACAGGGTAGAAACAGGGCATGAGCGGGGGGTGGGGGGAAAAGGAGGGAGACACGTGGCATGAGCGGGGGGTGGGTGAACAGGGGAGAGACACAGGGCATGATCGTGGGGTGGGGTGAACAGGGGAGAGACACAGGGCATGAGCGGCTGTGGGGGGGAACAGGGGAGACATGGGGCATGAGTGGGGGGGAACAGGAGGGAGACACGGGCCATGAGCAGGGGGTGGGGGGAGCAGGGGAGAGACACGGGGCATGAGCGGGGGTGGGGGGAACAGGGCAGACACAGGGCATAAGCGGGGGTGTGGGGGGTAACACGAGGGAGACACGGGGCATGAGCGGGGGGGTGGTGGGTACAGGAGGGAGACACGGGGCATGAGCGGATGGTGGGGGAAAAAGGGCAGACACGGGCATGAGCCAGGGGTTAGGGGGGAAAGAAGGGAGACACGGGGCAGGAGCGGGGGGTGGGGGGACAGGGGAGACACAGGGCATGAGCGGGGGGTGGGGGGAAAAGGAGGGAGACAGACACAGGGCATGAGCGGGGGACACAGGAGGGAGACACGGGGCATGAGCGGGGGCTGGGGGGTACAGGAGGGAGACACTGGGCATGAGCGGAGGGTGGGGGGTACAGGAGGGAGACACAGGGCATGAGCGGGGGGTGGGGGGACAGGAGGGAGACACTGGGCATGAGCGGAGGGTGGGGGGTACAGGAGGGAGACACAGGGCATGAGCGGGGGTCTGAGGTACAGGAGGGAGACACGGGGCATGAGCGGGGGGTGGAGGGTACAGGAGGGAGACACGGGGCATGAGCGGAGGATGGGGGGTACAGGAGGGAGACACAGGGCATGAGTGGGGAATGAGGGATTAGGGTAGACACGGGGCATGAGTGGGGGGTGGGGGGCAAAGAAGGGAGACACGGGGCATGAGCGGGGGGATGGGGGAATGAAGGGAGACACAGGGAATGAGCGGGGGGAAGAAGGGAGACACGGGGCATGAGCGGGGCATGGGGGGCTAAAGAAGGGAGACACGGGGCATGAGTGGGGGGTGGGGGGAGGAAGAAGGGAGACACAGGGCATGAGCGGGGGTGGGTGGGAAAGAAGGGAGACACGGGGCATGAGCGGGGGGTGGGGGGGAAAAGGAGGGAGACACGGGGCATGAGCAGGGGGTGGGGGAACAGGAAGGAGACACGGGGCATGAGCGGGGGTGGGGGGAACAGGGGAGAAACGGGTCATGAGCGGGGGTTGGGGGCGAACAGGAGGGAGACACGGGGCATGAGCGGAGGTGGGGGGAACAGGGTAGAAACAGGGCATGAGCGGGGGGTCGGGGGAAAAGGAGCGAGACACGGGGCATGAGCGGGGGGTGGGGTGAACAGGGGAGAGACACAGGGCATGAGCGTGGGGTGAACATGGGAGAGACACAGGGCATGAGCGGCTGTGGGGGGAAAAGGGGAGACATGGGGCATGAGCGGGGGGTGGGGAGAACAGGAGGGAGACACGGGGCATGAGTGGGGGGTGGGGGGAGCAGGGGAGAGACACGGGGCATGAGCGGTTGTGGGGGGAACAGGGGAGACACGGGGCATGAGCGGGGGGTGGGGGTAACACGAGGGAGACACAGAGCATGAGCGGGGGTGGCAGGAACACAAGGGAGACATGGGGCATGAGCAGGGGATAGGGGGTACAGGAGGGAGACACGGGGCATGAGCGGGGGGTAGGGGGAACAGGGCAGACACGGGGCATGAGCGGGTTGTGGGGGGTAACACGAGGGAGACACGGAGCATGAGCAGGCGGGTGGGGGGTACAGGAGGGAGACACGGGGCATGAACGGACAGTGGGGGGAAAAGGGCAGACACGTGCATGAGCTGGGGGTTAGGGGGAAAGAAGGGAGACACGGGGCAGGAGCGGGGGTGGGGGGAACAGGGGAGACACGGGGCATGAGCGGGGGGTGGGGGAAAAGGAGGGAGACAGACACGGGGCATGAGCGGGGGGGACAGGAGGGAGACACGGGGCATGAGCGGGGGGTGGGGGGTACAGGAGGGAGAAAGACACGGGGCATGGCGGGGGTGGGGGGACAAGGAGGGGGGCAGGCACAGGGCATGAGCGGGGGGTGGGGGGACAGGAGGGAGACACTGGGCATGAGCGGAGGGTGGGGGGTACAGGAGGGAGACACAGGGCATGAGCGGGGGTCTGAGGTACAGGAGGGAGACACGGGGCATGAGCGGGGGGTGGAGGGTACAAGAGGGAGACACGGGGCATGAGCGGAGGATGGGGGGTACAGGAGGGAGACACAGGGCATGAGTGGGGAATGAGGGATTAGGGTAGACACGGGGCATGAGTGGGGGGTGGGGGGCAAAGAAGGGAGAGACGGGGCATGAGCGGGGGGATGGGGGAATGAAGGGAGACACAGGGAATGAGCGGGGGGAAGAAGGGAGACACGGGGCATGAGCGGGGCATGGGGGGCTAAAGAAGGGAGACACGGGGCATGAGCGGGGGGATGGGGGAATGAAGGGAGACACAGGGAATGAGCGGGGGGAAGAAGGGAGACACAGGGCATGAGCGGGGGTGGGTGGGAAAGAAGGGAGACACGGGGCATGAGCGGGGGGTGGGGGGGAAAAGGAGGGAGACACGGGGCATGAGCAGGGGGTGGGGGAACAGGAAGGAGACACGGGGCATGAGCGGGGGTGGGGGGAACAGGGGAGAAACGGGTCATGAGCGGGGGGTGGGGGGAACAGGGCAGCCACGGGGCATGAGCAGGGGTGGGGGTACAGGAGGGAGACATGGGGGCAAGAGCGGGGGGTGGGGGGAACAGGGCAGACACGGGGCATGAGCGGGGGGTGGGGGTAACACGAGGGAGACACGGGGCATGAACAGGGGGTGGGGGGAAAACGAGGGAGACACGGGGCATGAGGGGGGGTTGGGGATTGCAGGAGGGATACACGGGGCATGAGCGGGGGTTGGGGGAACAGGGCAGACACTGGGCATGAGCGGGATGGGTGGGGGGAAGAAGGGAGACACGGGGCATGAGCGGGGGTCGGGGGAAACAGGGGAGACACGGGGCATGAGCGGGGGGTGGGGGTGAACAGGGGAGACACGGGGCATGAGTGGTGGTGGGGGTGGACAGGAGGGAGACACGGGGCATGAGCGGGGGTGGGGGGTACAGGAGGGAGACACGGGGCATGAGCAGGGGGGTGGGGCGAACAGGAGGGAGACACGGGGCATGGACGGGGTGGGGGGTAACACGAGGGAGACACAGGGCATGATAGGCGGGTGGGGGGAACAGGGCAGACACGGGGCATGAGCAGGGGGTGGGGGTACAGGAGGGAGACACGGTGCGTGAGCGGGGGGTGGGGGAACAGAGCAGACACGGGGCATGAGCGGGGGGTGGGGGTAACACGAGGGAGACATGGGGCATGAGCGGGGGGTGGGGAGAACAGGAGGGAGACACGGGGCATGAGTGGGGGGTGGGGGGAGCAGGGGAGAGACACGGGGCATGAGCGGTTGTGGGGGGAACAGGGCAGTCACGGGGCATGAGCGGGGGGTGGGGGTAACACGAGGGAGACACAGAGCATGAGCGGGGGTGGCAGGAACACAAGGGAGACATGGGGCATGAGCAGGGGATAGGGGGTACAGGAGGGAGACACGGGGCATGAGCGGGGGGTGGGGGGAACAGGGCAGACACGGGGCATGAGCGGGTTGTGGGGGGTAACACGAGGGAGACACGGAGCATGAGCAGGCGGGTGGGGGGTACAGGAGGGAGACACGGGGCATGAACGGACAGTGGGGGGAAAAGGGCAGACACGTGCATGAGCTGGGGGTTAGGGGGAAAGAAGGGAGACACGGGGCAGGAGCGGGGGGTGTGGGGAACAGGGGAGACACGGGGCATGAGCGGGGGGTGGGGGAAAAGGAGGGAGACAGACACGGGGCATGAGCGGGGGGGACAGGAGGGAGACACGGGGCATGAGCGGGGGGTGGGGGGTACAGGAGGGAGAAAGACACGGGGCATGGCGGGGGTGGGGGGACAAGGAGGGGGGCAGGCACAGGGCATGAGCGGGGGGTGGGGGGACAGGAGGGAGACACTGGGCATGAGCGGAGGGTGGGGGGTACAGGGGGGAGACACAGGGCATGAGCGGGGGGTGGAGGGTACAGGAGGGAGACACGGGGCATGAGCGGAGGATGGGGGGTACAGGAGGGAGACACAGGGCATGAGTGGGGAATGAGGGATTAGGGTAGACACGGGGCATGAGTGGGGGGTGGGGGGCAAAGAAGGGAGACACGGGGCATGAGCGGGGGGATGGGGGAATGAAGGGAGACACAGGGAATGAGCGGGGGGAAGAAGGGAGACACGGGGCATGAGCGGGGCATGGGGGGCTAAAGAAGGGAGACACAGGGCATGAGTGGGGGGTGGGGGGAGGAAGAAGGGAGACACAGGGCATGAGCGGGGGTGGGTGGGAAAGAAGGGAGACACGGGGCATGAGCGGGGGGTGGAGGTTAAAAGGAGGGAGACACGGGGCATGAGCAGGGGGTGGGGGAACAGGAAGGAGACACGGGGCATGAGCGGGGGTGGGGGGAAGAGGGGAGAAACGGGTCATGAGCGGGGGGTGGGGGCGAACAGGAGGGAGACACGGGGCATGAGCGGAGGTGGGGGGAACAGGGTAGAAACAGGGCATGAGCGGGGGGTCGGGGGAAAAGGAGCGAGACACGGGGCATGAGCGGGGGGTGGGGTGAACAGGGGAGAGACACAGGGCATGAGCGTGGGGTGAACATGGGAGAGACACAGGGCATGAGCGGCTGTGGGGGGAAAAGGGGAGACATGGGGCATGAGCGGGGGGTGGGGAGAACAGGAGGGAGACACGGGGCATGAGTGGGGGGTGGGGGGAGCAGGGGAGAGACACGGGGCATGAGCGGTTGTGGGGGGAACAGGGCAGTCACGGGGCATGAGCGGGGGGTGGGGGTAACACGAGGGAGACACAGAGCATGAGCGGGGGTGGCAGGAACACAAGGGAGACATGGGGCATGAGCAGGGGATAGGGGGTACAGGAGGGAGACACGGGGCATGAGCGGGGGGTGGGGGGAACAGGGCAGACACGGGGCATGAGCGGGTTGTGGGGGGTAACACGAGGGAGACACGGAGCATGAGCAGGCGGGTGGGGGGTACAGGAGGGAGACACGGGGCATGAACGGACAGTGGGGGGAAAAGGGCAGACACGTGCATGAGCTGGGGGTTAGGGGGAAAGAAGGGAGACACGGGGCAGGAGCGGGGGGTGGGGGGAACAGGGGAGACACGGGGCATGAGCGGGGGGTGGGGGAAAAGGAGGGAGACAGACACAGGGCATGAGCGGGGGGGACAGGAGGGAGACACGGGGCATGAGCGGGGGGTGGGGGGTACAGGAGGGAGAAAGACACGGGGCATGGCGGGGGTGGGGGGACAAGGAGAGGGGCAGGCACAGGGCATGAGCGGGGGTGGGGGGACAGGAGGGAGACACGGGGCATGAGCGGGGGTGTAAGGTACAGGAGGGAGACACGGGGCATGAGCGGGAGGTGGAGGGTACAGGAGGGAGACACGGGGCATGAGCGGAGGATGGGGGGTACAGGAGGGAGACACAGGGCATGAGCAGGGGGGTGGGGGGTACAGGAGTGAGACACGGGGCATGAGTGGGGGGTGGGGGGATCAGGGTAGACACGGGGCATGAGCGGGGGTGGGGGGCAAAGAAGGGAGACACGGGGCATGAGCGGGGGAAAGGGGGAAGTAAGGGAGACACAGGGAATGAGCGGGTGGAAGAAGCGAGACACGGGGCAACAGTGGGGGGTGGGGGGGAAAGAAGGGAGACACCGGGCATGAGCGGGGGGTGGGGGGAAAAGAAGGGAGACACGGGGCATGAGCGGGGGGTGGGGGGGTGGAAAGAAGGGAGAAACGGGGCATGAGCGGGGGTGGGGGGAAAGAAGGGAGACATGGGGCATGAGTGGGGGGTGGGGGGGAGAAGGGAGACACAGGGCATGAGCAGGGGGTGGGGGTGAACAGGGGAGACATGTGCCATGAGTGGGGGGTGGGGGGAAAAGGAGGGAGACAGACACGGAGCATGAGCAGTGGGTGGGGTTGAACAGGGGAGACACGGGGCATGAGCGGGGGGTGGGGGGGTGGAAAGAAGGGAGAAACGGGGCATGAGCGGGGGTGGGGGGAAAGAAGGGAGACATGGGGCATGAGTGGGGGGTGGGGGGGAGAAGGGAGACACAGGGCATGAGCAGGGGGTGGGGGTGAACAGGGGAGACATGTGCCATGAGTGGGGGGTGGGGGGAAAAGGAGGGAGACAGACACAGAGCATGAGCAGTGGGTGGGGTTGAACAGGGGAGACATGGGGCACGAGTGGGGGGTGGGGGGAACACGAGGGAGACACGGGGCATCAGCAGGGTTGGGAGGAGCAGGGCAGACACGGGGCATGAGTGGGGGTTGGGGGGGACACGGGGCATGAGCGGGGGGTGGGGGGTACACGAGGGAGACACAGGGCATGAGTGGGGGGTGGGGGAACAGAAGGGTGACACGCGGCATGAGCGGGGTGTGGGGGGAACAGGGCAGACACAGGGCATGAGCGGGGGGTGGGGGATACACGCGGGAGACACAGGGCATGAGCGGGGTGTGGGGGGTACACGAGGGAGACACGGGGCATGAGCAGGGGGTGGGGGGTAACACGAGGGAGACACAGGGCATGAGCTGGGGGTGGGGGAAACAGGGCAGACACAGGGAATGAGTGGGGTGTGGGGGGAACACGAGGGAGATACGGAGCATGAGCAGGGGGTGGGGTACAGGAGGGAGACACGGGCATGAGCGGGGGTGGGGTGAACAGGGCAGACACGGGGCATGAGTGGGGGGTGGGGGGAACAAAGGGAGACACGGGGCATGAGCGGGGGTGGGGGGGACAGGGGAGACACAGGGCATGAGCTGGGGGCGGGGGTAAACAGGGGAGACACAGGGAATGAGTGGGGGGTGGGGGGACAGGGGACAGGAGGGAGACACGGGGAATGAACAGGGGTGGGGGGTACAGGATGGAGACATGGGGCATGAGCAGGGTTGGGAGTACAGGAGGGAGACACGGGGCATGAGCGGGTTGGGGGTACGGGAGGGAGACATGGGGCATGAGCAGGGGGTGGGGGGTACAGGAGGGAGACATGGGGCATGAGTGGGGGGTGAGGGAACAGGACAGACACAGGCATGAGCGGAGGGTGGGGGGTAATAAGGGAGACATGGGGCATGAGCGGGGGGTTGGGGGGACAGGGGAAACACGGGGCATGAGCGGGGGGTGGGGGTGAACAGGGGAGACACGGGGAATGAGCAGGGGGTGGGGGGTACAGGCGGAAGACACGGGGCATGTGCAGGGTTGGGGGTACAGGAGGGAGACACGGGGCATGAGCGGGGGGTGGGGGGGAAAAGGGAGACATGGGGCATGCACGGGGGTGGAGGGGGGTAAGAAGGGAGACACGGGGCATGAGCGGGGGGTGGGGAGGGTAAAGAAGGGAGACACGGGGCATGAGCAGTGGGTGGTGGGGGAAGAAGGGAGGCACGGGGCATGAGCGTGGGGTGGGGGGAAAGAAGGGTGACACGGGGCATGAGCGGGGGGTGGGGGGTAAGAAGGGAGACACGGGGCATGAGCAGGGGGTGGGGGGAATGAAGGGAGACACGGGGCATGAGCGTGGGGTGAGGAGGAAAGAAGGGAGACACGGGGCATGAGCGGGGAGTGGGGGGGAAGAAGGGAGACACGGGGCATGAGCGGGGGATGGGGGGGAAAGAAGGGAGACACGGGGCATGAGCGGGGGTGGGGGGTAAGAAGGGAGACCCGGGGCATGAGCGGGGGAAAGAAGGGAGAGACGGGGCATGAGCGGGGGGTGCAGGGGAAAGAAGGGAGGCACGGGGCATGAGCGGGGGTGGGGGGAAAGAAGGGAGACACGGGGCATGAGTGGGGGGTGGGGGGAAAGAAGGGAGACACGGGGCATGAGCGGGGGATGGGGGAAAAGAAGGGAGACACGGGCATGAGCAGGGGCGGGGGGGTGTAAAGACTGGTAGGGGGTGTCTGTACTTCTGCTCTCTATATGGCAGAAGAGAGGCAAAAAGACCCCAGCCAAGATTCTCTATTAAGGTACAATGGACGAGCAATCAAGGCCTAGCTTCTCAGGAGGTGATGCGGGCTGAATCTTAAGTACAGTGTATTCCCCGAACCCCCACAAAGGAATGTCCACACACTGTATTACTGAAAACACAGTCTTTATTTAATTAATATTCAAAGGTATGTACACAATCACAATAACGCACTTTGTACTCGGAAGTCAACAATGATAAATATATACATTTCTAAAATGGTAACACCAATGTTATCGAATCTCATTAAAGTGCATCCACTGTAGGGTTAAAATGTCACACAGATCAATAACGAGGAAACCAGCAATAGAGATAGGCAGGAACATAAGATGGTTGAAACGGTAGTCTTATTTCCTCCTATTAAGGTTGTACCCCCCCAATGTACCTGGTGGAGTAGAGTCTCCGAAGATGCGTCGACCGATCCCTCTTGAGTGACTCCCTTTAAAGCAGGAGCCACGGATCGTCGAGAGGCGTCGAGGAACTCGGCGTTTGGTGTCGGGGAATCGACGGCCCTTCTTGAGTGCCCTCCCTTTAAGGCAGGAGTCACGGGTCGTCGAACGTCCATCGGCGAAAAGGTTGAACTACGGCCGTGAAGTGGCAGCTTCGTTCCTAGCAGTGCTCGTCGATGACAGAGCGTTGGCGTCCTGCAAGGAAGAGGCGTGCGGGGCACCTCAGTTTTGATAGTTCTGGACCGCAAAGAGATGATGAAGAACTATGGCCCAGCAAGGGCGTTGAGTCGTCGGCGCCTCTGTGGTCTTAGGTGGCGGGAAACCCACCGGCGGGTGCTCCTCGGCGCGTCAACGGTCGGGCCTTCTCCAGCGGGATAAAGCGGGCGACGATGCAGACGAGAGCGTCCGATGATCAAATGAAGTTCTTAAGCAAACAAGAGCACGGCGGCTTCGGTTGGCGACGGCGATCGTCGACAGTGGCGGACAGCAGTCCGAGTGCTTCTCTTTGAGATTCCGCGGCAGTCCCCGTCTTGGGTCGGCAGCCTGTCGAAAGTCTGTCTACCAGGGAGCTTTGGCAAAGATCAGCTGTGCACGATGGTCCCTTGTAGCGTGGGAAGAGGGTGCCTTACCAGGTCGTCTCTGGGTCAATCCTTGGAGACACAGCAGCTTTCAGATTGTGAAGGAGAGCAACAGCACTCCTTCTCGTCCAGAGGGGCTTCAAGGTCAAGCTTCAGTTACTCCAGTTACTCGTCGTAGTGGACTTCAGCTTCTGAACACGATTCCTAGCAGTGAGAGGTCCCCAGACATACTGTTGATCTCGCATTTATTCCGCTGGGTTACACTCAAGCATCCAATCACGACTAAGGGCATTCATGCAGGCAGGCAGCCAATCAGGCACACAAGGTATTCAGGCCATTCACTTCTCTCCAGACACCCACAACAAGTTATGTGTATTGGGACAAGTACCGAGCCTTTCAACAATCCCAACTGCATTCATGCCGGTTTCGGGCAGGGCTGTCTCAGTCATTGTGTCAACCACCAGATACTAGACATCCACAACACAGAATGCATATTCATCACACACTCTATTCACCCGGGTCCCACCCACAGGAGGTACCCACAACATACATCACTGGGAAGGCTCCAGCTAGTATAGCCGGGCCTTCACAAAAACACCATATATGGCACTTCCACCCAACAGCCAGTCAGGGGGAAGGGACAGAGTCAGGGCTTCCCAGGACTTTGGGAAAACAAGGTAATAGGTAATAGAAAGCAAGAGACCACAGGGGCCATCTTGTTTTCCATCAGGAATCAACTGATCCCAATGGCAGGGCCTGGGTATCCCAAAATGGAGGATACTCCGTGCACCTGTCAAATTCAGCATGGAGCTGCCACCAGCCCATACCCTGCTCTGCGGGCCACCCACAGGTGCCAAAAACATACACTAGGGGCACAGGGTTGTACCCCCACCCATGGGTGACATAAGGGTATCCCACGGGTCCGTTCACCAAATCAAAAGAGAGAGAGCTGCACTGCCAGGCATCCCACATGAACTCCTGCACGATAAACACGACAGAACGCACGATAAAAAGGTATCAGGTAGTATTATTCCCGTATATATGGTTGCCGTAAATAATATCGCCGGGAAAAGGTCGCAGCGATATTATATGGGTGACCATATATTTGGGGACAGGGGCAACAAAAAAAATAAAAAGAAAAAAAAAGTTTGGGGGTTGCGGGGGTGTCCCCCGCATGTTCCATGCAATAATGTCGCCACAAAAAACGGCCATTTTTCGGCGATATTTTTGCATGCCGATATTTTTGTGGCGACATTATTACATGGAACCGATAAAAAGCAGTAAAGGACAAGGATACGGAGGCCCTGTCCCTCCGATGCATTTCCAGCATCACAGGGGGGAAGAAGGGAGACACGGGCATGAGCGGAGGGTGGGGGGGAAGAAGGGAGACACGGGGCATGAGCGGGGGGAGGGGGGGAAAGAAGGGAGACATGGGGCATGAACGGTGAAAGAAGGTGGACTCGGGGCATGAGCAGGGGGTGGGGTGAAAGAAGGGAGACACGGGGCATGAGCGGGGGTGGGGGGGAGATGGGAGACACGGGGCATGAGCGTGGGGTGGGGGGAAAGAAGGTAGACACGGGTCATGAGCAGGGAGTGGCGGGGAAAGAAGGGAGACACGGGGCATGAGCGGGGGTGGGGGGAAAGAAGGGAGACATGGGGCATGAGTGGGGGGTGGGGGGGAGAAGGGAGACACAGGGCATGAGCAGGGGGTGGGGGTGAACAGGGGAGACATGTGCCATGAGTGGGGGGTGGGGGGAAAAGGAGGGAGACAGACACGGAGCATGAGCAGTGGGTGGGGTTGAACAGGGGAGACACGGGGCATGAGCGGGGGGTGGGGGGGTGGAAAGAAGGGAGAAACGGGGCATGAGCGGGGGTGGGGGGAAAGAAGGGAGACATGGGGCATGAGTGGGGGGTGGGGGGGAGAAGGGAGACACAGGGCATGAGCAGGGGGTGGGGGTGAACAGGGGAGACATGTGCCATGAGTGGGGGGTGGGGGGAAAAGGAGGGAGACAGACACAGAGCATGAGCAGTGGGTGGGGTTGAACAGGGGAGACATGGGGCACGAGTGGGGGGTGGGGGGGAACACGAGGGAGACACGGGGCATCAGCAGGGTTGGGAGGAGCAGGGCAGACACGGGGCATGAGTGGGGGTTGGGGGGACACGGGGCATGAGCGGGGGGTGGGGGGTACACGAGGGAGACACAGGGCATGAGTGGGGGGTGGGGGAACAGAAGGGTGACACGCGGCATGAGCGGGGTGTGGGGGGAACAGGGCAGACACAGGGCATGAGCGGGGGGTGGGGGATACACGCGGGAGACACAGGGCATGAGCGGGGGGTGGGGGGTACACAAGGGAGACACGGGGCATGAGCAGGGGGTGGGGGGTAACACGAGGGAGACACAGGGCATGAGCTGGGGGTGGGGGAAACAGGGCAGACACAGGGAATGAGTGGGGTGTGGGGGGAACACGAGGGAGATACAGAGCATGAGCAGGGGGTGGGGGTACAGGAGGGAGACACGGGCATGAGCGGGGGTGGGGTGAACAGGGCAGACACGGGGCATGAGTGGGGGGTGGGGGGAACAAAGGGAGACACGGGGCATGAGCGGGGGTGGGGGGGACAGGGGAGACACAGGGCATGAGCTGGGGGCGGGGGTAAACAGGGGAGACACAGGGAATGAGTGGGGGGTGGGGGGACAGGGGACAGGAGGGAGACACGGGGAATGAACAGGGGTGGGGGGTACAGGATGGAGACATGGGGCATGAGCAGGGTTGGGAGTACAGGAGGGAGACACGGGGCATGAGCGGGTTGGGGGTATGGGAGGGAGACATGGGGCATGAGCAGGGGGTGGGGGGTACAGGAGGGAGACATGGGGCATGAGTGGGGGGTGAGGGAACAGGGCAGACACCGGCATGAGCGGAGGGTGGGGGGTAATAAGGGAGACATGGGGCATGAGCGGGGGGTTAGGGGGACAGGGGAAACACGGGGCATGAGCGGGGGGGTGGGGGTGAACAGGGGAGACACGGGGAATGAGCAGGGGGTGGGGGGTACAGGCGGAAGACACGGGGCATGTGCAGGGTTGGGGGTACAGGAGGGAGACACGGGGCATGAGCGGGGGGTGGGGGGGAAAAGGGAGACATGGGGCATGCACGGGGGTGGAGGGGGGTAAGAAGGGAGACACGGGGCATGAGCGGGGGGTGGGGAGGGTAAAGAAGGGAGACACGGGGCATGAGCAGTGGGTGGTGGGGGAAGAAGGGAGGCACGGGGCATGAGCGTGGGGTGGGGGGAAAGAAGGGTGACACGGGGCATGAGCAGGGGGTGGGGGGTAAGAAGGGAGACACGGGGCATGAGCAGGGGGTGGGGGGAACGAAGGGAGACACGGGGCATGAGCGTGGGGTGGGGAGGAAAGAAGGGAGACACGGGGCATGAGCGGGGAGTGGGGGGGAAGAAGGGAGACACGGGGCATGAGCGGGGGATGGGGGGGAAAGAAGGGAGACACGGGGCATGAGCGGGGGTGGGGGGTAAGAAGGGAGACCCGGGGCATGAGCGGGGGAAAGAAGGGAGAGACGGGGCATGAGCGGGGGGTGCAGGGGAAAGAAGGGAGGCACGGGGCATGAGCGGGGGTGGGGGGAAAGAAGGGAGACACGGGGCATGAGCGGGGGGTGGGGGGAAAGAAGGGAGACACGGGGCATGAGCGGGGGATGGGGAAAAGAAGGGAGACACGGGCATGAGCAGGGGCGGGGGGGTGTAAAGACTGGTAGGGGGTGTCTGTACTTCTGCTCTCTATATGGCAGAAGAGAGGCAAAAAGACCCCAGCCAAGATTCTCTATTAAGGTACAATGGACGAGCAATCAAGGCCTAGCTTCTCAGGAGGTGATGCGGGCTGAATCTTAAGTACAGTGTATTCCCCGAACCCCCACAAAGGAATGTCCACACACTGTATTACTGAAAACACAGTCTTTATTTAATTAATATTCAAAGGTATGTACACAATCACAATAACGCACTTTGTACTCGGAAGTCAACAATGATAAATATATACATTTCTAAAATGGTAACACCAATGTTATCGAATCTCATTAAAGTGCATCCACTGTAGGGTTAAAATGTCACACAGATCAATAACGAGGAAACCAGCAATAGAGATAGGCAGGAACATAAGATGGTTGAAACGGTAGTCTTATTTCCTCCTATTAAGGTTGTACCCCCCCAATGTACCTGGTGGAGTAGAGTCTCCGAAGATGCGTCGACCGATCCCTCTTGAGTGACTCCCTTTAAAGCAGGAGCCACGGATCGTCGAGAGGCGTCGAGGAACTCGGCGTTTGGTGTCGGGGAATCGACGGCCCTTCTTGAGTGCCCTCCCTTTAAGGCAGGAGTCACGGGTCGTCGAACGTCCATCGGCGAAAAGGTTGAACTACGGCCGTGAAGTGGCAGCTTCGTTCCTAGCAGTGCTCGTCGATGACAGAGCGTTGGCGTCCTGCAAGGAAGAGGCGTGCGGGGCACCTCAGTTTTGATAGTTCTGGACCGCAAAGAGATGATGAAGAACTATGGCCCAGCAAGGGCGTTGAGTCGTCGGCGCCTCTGTGGTCTTAGGTGGCGGGAAACCCACCGGCGGGTGCTCCTCGGCGCGTCAACGGTCGGGCCTTCTCCAGCGGGATAAAGCGGGCGACGATGCAGATGAGAGCGTCCGATGATCAAATGAAGTTCTTAAGCAAACAAGAGCACGGCGGCTTCGGTTGGCGACGGCGATCGTCGACAGTGGCGGACAGCAGTCCGAGTGCTTCTCTTTGAGATTCCGCGGCAGTCCCCGTCTTGGGTCGGCAGCCTGTCGAAAGTCTGTCTACCAGGGAGCTTTGGCAAAGATCAGCTGTGCACGATGGTCCCTCGTAGCGTGGGAAGAGGGTGCCTTACCAGGTCGTCTCTTGGTCAATCCTTGGAGACACAGCAGCTTTCAGATTGTGAAGGAGAGCAACAGCACTCCTTCTCGTCCAGAGGGGCTTCAAGGTCAAGCTTCAGTTACTCCAGTTACTCGTCGTAGTGGACTTCAGCTTCTGAACACGATTCCTAGCAGTGAGAGGTCCCCAGACATACTGTTGATCTCCCATTTATTCCGCTGGGTTACACTCAAGCATCCAATCACGACTAAGGGCATTCATGCAGGCAGGCAGCCAATCAGGCACACAAGGTATTCAGGCCATTCACTTCTCTCCAGACACCCACAACAAGTTATGTGTATTGGGACAAGTACCGAGCCTTTCAACAATCCCAACTGCATTCATACCGGTTTCGGGCAGGGCTGTCTCAGTCATTGTGTCAACCACCAGATACTAGACATCCACAACACAGAATGCATATTCATCACACACTCTATTCACCCGGGTCCCACCCACAGGAGGTACCCACAACATACATCACTGGGAAGGCTCCAGCTAGTATAGCCGGGCCTTCACAAAAACACCATATATGGCACTTCCACCCAACAGCCAGTCAGGGGGAAGGGACAGAGTCAGGGCTTCCCAGGACTTTGGGAAAACAAGGTAATAGGTAATAGAAAGCAAGAGGCCACAGGGGCCATCTTGTTTTCCATCAGGAATCAACTGATCCCAATGGCAGGGCCTGGGTATCCCAAAATGGAGGATACTCCGCGCACCTGTCAAATTCAGCATGGAGCTGCCACCAGCCCATACCCTGCTCTGCGGGCCACCCACAGGTGCCAAAAACATACACTAGGGGCACAGGGTTGTACCCCCACCCATGGGTGACATAAGGGTATCCCACGGGTCCGTTCACCAAATCAAAAGAGAGAGAGCTGCACTGCCAGGCATCCCACATGAACTCCTGCACGATAAACACGACAGAACGCACGATAAAAAGGTATCAGGTAGTATTATTCCCGTATATATGGTTGCCGTAAATAATATCGCCGGGAAAAGGTTGCAGCGATATTATATGGGTGACCATATATTTGGGGACAGGGGCAACAAAAAAAATAAAAAGAAAAAAAAAGTTTGGGGGTTGCGGGGGTGTCCCCCGCATGTTCCATGCAATAATGTCGCCACAAAAAACGGCCATTTTTCGGCGCTATTTTTGCATGCCGATATTTTTGTGGCGACATTATTACATGGAACCGATAAAAAGCAGTAAAGGACAAGGATACGGAGGCCCTGTCCCTCAGATGCATTTCCAGCATCACAGGGGGGAAGAAGGGAGACACGGGCATGAGCGGAGGGTGGGGGGGAAGAAGGGAGACACGGGGCATGAGCGGGGGGGGGGGGGAAGAAGGGAGACATGGGGCATGAACGGTGAAAGAAGGTGGACTCGGGGCATGAGCAGGGGGTGGGGTGAAAGAAGGGAGACACGGGGCATGAGCGGGGGTGGGGGGGAGATGGGAGACACGGGGCATGAGCGTGGGGTGGGGGGAAAGAAGGTAGACACGGGTCATGAGCAGGGAGTGGCGGGGAAAGAAGGGAGACACGAGGCATGAGCGGGGGGTGGGGGGAAAGAAGGGAGACACAGGGCATGAGTGGGGGTGGGGGGAAAGAAGGGAGACACGGGGCATGAGTGGGGGTGGGGGAAAGAAGGGAGACACGGGGAATGAGCGGGGGTGGGGGGGAAAGAAGGGAGACACAGGGCATGAGCGGGGGGTGGGGGATACAGAAGGGAGACACGGGGCATGAGCAGGGGGTGGGGAGGGAAAGAAGGGAGACACAGGGCATGAGCGGGGGGTGGGGGAAAGAAAGGAGACAAGGGGCATGAGCAGGGGTGGGGGGAAAGAAGGGAGACACGGGGGATGAATGGGGTGTGGGGGGGAATAAGGGAGACACAGGGCATAAGCGGGGAGTGGCGGGGAAAGAAGGGAGACACGGGGCATGAGCGGGGGGTGGAGGGTGGAAAGAAGGGAGACACGCGGCATGAGCGGGGGGTGGGAGTGAACAGGGGAAACATGGGCCATGAGTGGGGGTGAGGGAAAAGGAGGGAGACAGACACGGATCATGAGCAGGGGGTGGGGTGAACAGGGGAGACACAGGGCAGGAGCGGGGGATGGGGGGAACATGAGTGAGACACAGGGCATGAGCGGGGGTTGGGGGGTAAAACGACGGAGACACGGGCATGAGCGGGGGGTTGGGGGAACAGGGCAGACACAGGGCATGAGCGGGGGGTGGGGGGGACACGGGGCATGAGCGGGGGGTGGGGGGTACATGAGGGAGACACAGGGCATGAGCAGGAGGTGGGGGAACAGGAGGGAGACACAGGGCATGGACGGGGGTGGGGGGTGACACGAGGGAGACACGGGGCATGAGCGCCGGGTGGGGGGAACAGGGCAGCCACGGGGCATGAGCAGGGGTGGGGGTACAGGAGGGAGACATGGGGGCAAGAGCGGGGGGTGGGGGGAACAGGGCAGACACGGGGCATGAGCGGGGGGTGGGGGTAACACGAGGGAGACACGGGGCATGAACAGGGGGTGGGGGGAAAACGAGGGAGACACGGGGCATGAGGGGGGGTTGGGGATTGCAGGAGGGATACACGGGGCATGAGCGGGTGTTGGGGGAACAGGGCAGACACTGGGCATGAGCGGGATGGGTGGGGGGAAGAAGGGAGACACGGGGCATGAGCGGGGGTCGGGGGAAACAGGGGAGACACGGGGCATGAGCGGGGGGTGGGGGTGAACAGGGGAGACACGGGGCATGAGTGGTGGTGGGGGTGGACAGGAGGGAGACACGGGGCATGAGCGGGGGGTGGGGGGTACAGGAGGGAGACACGGGGCATGAGCAGGGGGGTGGGGCGAACAGGAGGGAGACACGGGGCATGGACGGGGTGGGGGGGTACCACGAGGGAGACACAGGGCATGATAGGCGGGTGGGGGGAACAGGGCAGACACGGGGCATGAGCAGGGGGTGGGGGTACAGGAGGGAGACACGGTGCGTGAGCGGGGGGTGGGGGAACAGAGCAGACACGGGGCATGAGCGGGGGGTGGGGGTAACACGAGGGAGACACGGGGCATGAGCGGGGGGTGGGGGGAACACGAGGGAGACACGGGGCATGAGCGGGGGGTGGGTGGTACAGGAGGGAGACACGGGGCATGAGAGGGGCATGGGGGGAACAGGGCAGACACGGGGCATGAGTGGGGGGTGGGGGGGAACAGGGGAGACACGGGGCATGAGCGGGGGGTGGGGGTGAACAGGGGAGACACGGGGCTGAGCGGGGGGTGGGGTGGACAGGAGGGAGACACGGGGCATGAGCAGATGGTGGGGGGTACAGGAGAGAGACACGGGGCATGAGCGGAGGGTGGGGGGTACAGGAGGGAGACACGGGGCATGAGCAGGGGGTGGGGGGATGAAGGGAGACATGGGGCATGAGCAGGGGGAAGGGGGGAAAGAAGGGAGACACGGGGCATGAGTGGGAGGTGAGGGGGGAGAAGGGAGACACGGGGCATGAGCGGGGGGTGGGGGGAACAGGGGAGACACAGAGCATGAGTGGGGGGTGGAGGGGGGAAAGAAGGGAGACACAGGGCATGAGCGGGGGGTGGGGGGGAAGAAGGGAGACACAGGGCATGAGCGGGGGTGGTGGGGAAAGAAGGGAGACACAAGGCATGAGCGGGGGGTAGGGGGACAAGGGAGACACGGGGCATGAGCTGGGGTGGGGGGCAGAAGGGAGACAGACACGGAGCATGAGCAGGGGTGGGGGTGAACAGGGGAGACACGGGGCATGAGCAGGGGGTGGGGGTGAACAGGGGAGACACGGGCCATGAACGGGGGGTTGGGGGGAAGAAGGGAGACACGGGGCATGAGGGGGGGTGAGGGGGAAAGAAGGGAGACACGGGGCATGAGCGTAGGTGGGGGGAAAGAAGGGAGACATGGGATATGAGCGGGGGTGGGGGAAAGAAGGGAGACAGACATGGAGCATGAGCGGGGGTGGGGGTGAACAGGTGAGACACGGGGCATGAGCGGGGGTTGGGGGGTACAGGAGGGGGACACGGGGCATGAGCAGGGGGTGGGGTGAACAGGAGGGAGACACGGGGCATGGACGGGGTGGGGGGTAACACGAGGAAGATACAGGGCAAGAGCGGCGGGTGGGGGGAACAGGGCAGACATGGGGCATGAACAGGGGTGGGGGTACAGGAGGGAGACATGGGGGCATGTGCGGGGGGGTGGGGGTGAACAGGGGAGACATGGGGCATGAGGGGGGGTGGGGGTGAACAGGGGAGACACGGGCCATGAGCGGGGGTGCGCGGAAAAGGAGGGGACAGACACGGAGCATCAGCGAGGGGTGGGGGTGAACAGGAGAGACACGGGCCATGAGCGGGGGGAACGTGAGGAAGACACAGGGCATGAGCGGGGGTTGTGGGAACGGGAGGAAAACACGGGGCCTGAGCTAACAGTGCAGGCAGCAGATCCCACTCCTCGGCCCTCCGCAGGCCACTGTGTGCCGATGGCGTGAGCGGGGGTCGAGGAACAAAAGAGAGACATGGGGGGTGGGGGAGACAGGAGGAAGACACGGGGCATGAGCGGGGGGTGGGGAGAACGAGAGGAAGACACGGGCATGAGCGGGGGTCGGGGGAACGGGAGGAAGACACGGGGCCTGAGCTTACTATGCAGACGGCAGATCCCGCTCCTCAAACGATAAACAAAGATGGCGGGGGTCCCAAAACTATTTTTGCCCTGAAAAAATGAGAAACATTTTTTGCTCGCGCCTACAGCCCAAACCGCTGGACGGATTTTCACCAAATTTGGACCAGGAGCAGCGGCTTGGTCCCGAAAGCGTGCTTTTGCAAATTTGGTGAAAATCCGTCCAGTATTTTTTTTTAAAATGACCAAAAAGTAGGTAAAAGAAATTAGTGATATCTGTGTTCGGTCCGCGGACACACTTCCCTGTTCACTCCGCGGACAGTGACCTCATTGGCCAATCGGCTTGCGTGATGTCCGCGGACATGCAACGTGTTTGCTGATTGGACGGTGTTAAGCGTGAATCGCGTCAGATTTTTGGTAGCGCCCGCCATCTTGGATTTGCGGACGTCCGCGGACAGCGCAGTGAAAGTTTGTTCTAAATGTGTATTTAGCAGAGTGTGTTGGTGTGTAGGAGTGTTTGGGGAGGATGGAAGGGTATGAGATAGGTTAAATGTGCTTTTTTATGTGGTAGACGTTCTTTTTTTGTTCAATTTGTCTGCGGACATCACAGGTGTTCTGAAATGTTCTAAATAAACTGAATGGGGGTGTTCTGAGGACTCAATATGTGTCTGTTTTGTTCTCAAGTAAGCTGAAACTGTTCTAAGAACACTTGCGGTGTCCTGAAATGTTCGCAAAAAAACAAAATCGGGGTGTTCAGAGGACGCTGTCCGTATTGTTCTGTGGCAAGTTGAATGTGTTCTAAGAACACTCGCGGTGTCCCGAAATGTTCGCAAATAAACAAAATGGGGGTGTTCTGGGGACGCTGTCCATATTGTTCTGTGGCAAGCTGAATTTGTTATAAGAACACTCGGGGAGTCCTGAAATGTTCACAAATAAACAAAATGGGGGTGTTCTGATGACGCTGTCCGTATTTCCGTTGTCAAGTTGAAAGTGTTCTAAGAACTCTCGCGCTGTCCTGAAATGTTCGCAGGGGGTGTCCTGAAGACGCTGTCCGTATTGTTCGATGGCAAGTTGAAAGTGTTCTAAGAACACTCGGGTGTCCTGAAATGTTCGCAAATAAACAAAATGGGGGTGTTCTGAGGACGCTGTCCATATTGTTCGTTGTCAAGTTGAAAGTGTTCTAAGAACTCTCGCGTTGTCCTAAAATGTTCGCACATAAACAAAATGGGGGTGTATTCTAAGAACACACGCATTGTCCTGAAATGTTCGTAGGGGGTGTCCTGAGGACGCTGTCCGTATTGTTCGTTGTCAAGTTGAAAGTGTTCTAAGAACTTTCGCGTTGTCCTGAAATGTTCGTAGTGGGTGTTCTGAAGACGCTGTCCGTATTGTTCGCTGGCAAATTGAAAGTGTTCTAAGAACACTGGTAATGTCCGCGGACATTAAAAGATTCCATAGGCCATAGTTGAAATGTTTTACTCTATGGGTGTGATATGCTGCAGTGGTTGTGGCCAGGGCATGGCCATGCACCCAACACTCTATGCCCTGGCCACAACCACCGCAGCATATCACATGTATAGTTGCTTATAACTTTGGGTCAAAAACAAATTTATAAGGAACAAAGTTATAAGATACTATGGGTGTGATATGCTGTGATGGTTGTGGCCAGGGCATAAAGTGTGTAATATACTTACTGTTTGGTTTAGTAACTGGAGTACATGTATTTCTTGTTAATTTCTGTGATAAAAGAAAATAGCATGTTAGTATTAGTATTTTGTAATGACTTTTTACATTGTATAATCAACATTTTTTTTTTGGACCCTCATAATTAGTAGATTACAAACCAGAGTACTGTGCAATTTGCTCAGTTTCTGTGTTTGTTGCTAAAATTATTGGGTCTGTGGGAGAAAAAAAAATCCATATTGGATTAAAAAAAACCTTTTTCTGTTATGCTACAGTTTATTTGTTTGTTTGTTTTCAGTGTTCATTTGTTGTTTTTGGCTAATGCTTTATACATTGGGTTGTTGCATTTCTTTGGAGCAGTAACATATTATTTATTTGTTTGGATATTATGAAATTTTGCAGCAGTTAGATACCAGTAGGCGTATTCTAACTGTCTATTTTTTTATATATATATTTTTTTTAAACATCTTTTTATTGAGGTAGTGGCCGGTTCACAACTCGCTCCAACAACATAACAGAGAGAGAAAAAAAAAAACAATTATACAGTGGCACTTTGGATTTTCACAGGTGATATATATTCACATAGGGTCTTCATTGTCCGACGGCAGTTCACATAAGTATGTCCTAAACGGGCCCCAGATGTCTTTCGGTCGGCTCATTCTCGGCTGAGTCAGTACATATTGTTCCTCATTTTCAATCACATATGTCAATTCTTGTAAAAAGGTGTTCATGCTCGGAGGTGTAAGGCTTTTCCAAGCCTGGAGGATGCATTTTTTAGCAACTTCGCAAGAAACATTAAAGAGTCTTCTAGTTCTCTCTGTGGAGTAGCTGTAGATCTTGGATTTCCACATGTGGAAGTACACTGGTATGGAGTACGTGGAATGAAGTGGTTGGACTTGCTACCTCTCTGTGCTACTTTGGAAACAAAGCAACATCCAACATAATTGTAATTCTTTGTGGAGGGAACAGTTTAGGACATGTGTCTGGAATTTCTTTGCAATTTGCTATGAAAAAAGGACTTGGGAAAGTCATGGACATGTTTCCTAATTCTCAAGTAATATTTTCACGGATTGCGCAGAGACAAATGTGGCTTCGTTCTTCTTCATTTGGTCCACAAATGGAGAAAGCAAGACGCAATGTTAATAAGGCTGTTTGTGCATTACTAAGAGATTTTGGCATGTCCTCTTTTCACAATGAAAATATTCTGTTTCATAGTACATAAATTTTTCGCAGAGATGGAGTCGATCTTACTTATGCTGGCAATCAGATTTTTCTGAGAAATGTACAAAATGCACTGCGACCTTTTTTAGAAATACAGCATCCATTTTGAAGTAGGTGTTAAGTATTTAGAATTCTTGACATACAAACACCTCCCAAAGGCTCTTTTCAGAGCCACCACTTCCTCCCAGAGAAAAATGCAATGGAAACAATAGGGTAGCACCCCAATTTTTTTAATGTTCGCGAACTGTCCGTGGACCTTTAAGAAATACAAAGGGCCCTGCTTTATTTATCTTCACTTCTATTTTTTAACTGTGAAAGGCGGCTCTGAAAGGAGCCTTATTTTTTTTTATTTTTGTAATTTTATATTTTTTTGTTTTTTTTTAGACACGACACACTAGGAGAGGAGGGGAAAGGAGGGTAAAGGGGGGGACACCAACCACAGGGATAAGAAAGGACGAGCTGAGAGAGGAAGATGTAGAGTGGGTTTTATTTGGGTAGTGAGCAGGTCTTCTCGTGCTCTGAGACGATAGTCTCAAAAGGACTCCGAAGTCGCTCCCCCCTGCAGAGTACTGTGTCACAGTACTTACATACAACTGTGACCCTCGAAAGGTAAGGGTGATCAGAATTCTGTATGGCCTGTGAGGCAGCTTGAGGAAGACGCTGTCCCACAGAGGTGGTCCTTGTGGTGACTGGATCAGAAACAGAGGATGAAGTAGAGGAAATCAACCTACTACGTTCTTCGTAAGGTACAACCTTGCAAATAGCCCCAGAGTGAAATGACCTTAGGTGTCGCTTCATGGTCGTGGTGCCAAAGCTGTACGAACCGTGCTTCCCGCGACTGAGTATCATTTTGCACTCCTTGTGATAACATGGTTCGCACGAGCCTTAGGACCGTTCCCATACATGGAAAATAACCGCCACACCCAAGACTCACATCTAGTGCGGGTAGTAGGGATTTCCTCTACCTCATTCTCGTCATCCTCTTCTTCCTCCTCTGCATCCTCACTCCTGTTCCCCTCTTCAGGCCCTTGGGAAGGTGGTGGTGGTGGAGGGGGTGGAGGTGGAGCTGAAGAAGGTGCAGCACCAGGTGGCAGTTCTGCAGCCAGGGATTCCATCTCGATGGTGGAATCAGCAAGTTGCTGGAGAAATAGCTGGGCTCTGAAGAATAGCCAGAAACACAATGAGAATAAGCTCTAGGGCGTGGTCTTTTATAGGGGTGCTTGTACGCAGTTCGCGGAAATGCGCGCTGTCCGCGGACAGATCGAACACAAAAAAGGGTTCAAAAAGTTTCAAAAGATAGGTAGAAACTCAGGATTAATATGTGGGACTTGTGCCATGATGAGTTTTTATGGAAAAATAAGTACAGGTATAGTGTTCTTTACGACACCTCCATTTTCATTTAATTACGAACATTTCAGGACACCGCTTGTGTTCTTTGAACAGTTTCAACTTGCTAGCGAACAGTACGGACAGGTATAGTGTTCTTTAGGACACTTCCATTTTCGTTTATTTACGAACATTTCAGGACACCGCTTGTGTTCTTAGAACAGTTTCAACTTGGTAGCGAACAGTACGGACAGGTATAGTGTTCTTTATTAGGACACCTCCATTTTTGTTTAATTACGAACATTTCAGGATACCAATTGGGTTCTTAGAATAGTTTCAACTTTCTAGCGAACAATACGGACAGGTATAGTGTTCTTCAGGACACCTCCATTTTCGTTTATTTACGAACATTTCAGGACACCGCTTGTGTTCTTAGAACAGTTTCAACTTGGTAGCGAACAGTACGGACAGGTATAGTGTTCTTTATAAGGACACCTCCATTTTCGTTTAATTACGAACATTTCAGGACACCAATTGGGTTCTTAGAACAGTTTTAACTTGCTAGCGAACAATACGGACAGGTATAGTGTTCTTCAGGACACCTCCATTTTTGTTTATTTACGAACATTTCAGAACACCCGCGCTGTCCGCGGACATCTACATTGTTTTTAAAAAAATAAAAAATGTGAAGTAATTACAACACAATATACAAATTTAACTTTATTTCACATAAATGAATAATTTATGACAGAGAAGGTGAGGCAGAAACAGAAACAAAAACAGGAGAATTAGGGGTTTCAACATGATTGATATCAGGTGAAGAAGGGATGGAAGTCTCATCAAAACGTTTTGGATTGCGGAGAGGGTTTGGGGATAATTGACTGGGCTATGGTGAGGGGGGACAAGTACATGTGGGACAATGGTATGAGGTTTTTGTTTTAAAATGATCCTCAACAAAAGTTTTCAAATTATTAAAATTGGTCAATAATAAATCCATTGTTTCTTTTAAGCTGTCAAGCGTGTTTTCCATAACAGTTTCTTCAGACATATTTTCTATTTTGGTATGCTCTGTACAAAAAGAAATATATATGTTAAATATATATAAAATAATAACACTTAAATGGTTTATATTGTAAAGTGTGTACCATTAGCTTCACTATTTTCTGACATTTCGTCATGTGGGAAGTGCTCCTCTAGCCATTCCAGAGTACTAGACATTTCTGTGAGAAAAAAAAAAATATATAATATATTTTTTTTAATCTAATACAGAAAGTTTATAAAGATATGAGTAAAATGATGTACACTTACTATTTCAGGTAAGATATGTAGTCTGTAGGTCTGGTCTTGGTCTTAGTTGTGGACTGTCTGTCAGGTAATTATGTTGGAAGCCTATTTATCTTCTCTTGGTATATTCCATTTTAGAATATATTGTATTTAAATGAATGGTTATTGTGGTACATATATGGGTTACATTTCTTATGTATTACTACATATAATATGTATGTGTACTACTTTGTGAATGTTTTAAATGTTATCATGTTGTAATATAACAATGAAACATGCCCCCCCCAGACTTTTTAGGTGGTGGTACTGTTATCCGACTATGTCTGCGGACATCAAAAATGTTCACGGACATTACATTCAGTAGAATTGGTTCAGTATGTTCCATATTACATGTACATAAAGTCAAAGTTACTATTGTTAAGCTTTGCTACTAAAGACCTACAAAATTCAGTTAAAAAACTTTGTTAAAGGGACGTTATGGTTAAGTTGTGCTACTAAAAACCCTATGAAATTCAGTGAAAAAACGTTGTTAAAGGGACGTTATGGTTCCAAGTAAAACCGAAAAGCCCTTGAAATTTGCCAGTTATGGTAAGCTAAGCAACCATAACTCGCGCCACCACCGTGCACTGCTAAGATTAACACCCAGGACATCAAAGATGACATCACAAATGTCATTGATGACATCAAAGAAGTATATGGGTCACTCTGAATTTTTTTGCAAAGTTTGGTGAGGTTAGGTCCAGGGGGGGGCAAAGTTATGAGGGGTTCCCAAAACTTATTTTTTTCCCATAGACCTAATGGAGAAAAAACTTTGCTCAGGCATACAGTCCAAACCGCTGGATGGATTTTCACCAAATTTAGACCAGGAGCAGCGGCTTGGTCCCGAAAGCTTGCTTTTGCAAATTTGGTGAAAATCCATCCAGTAGTTTCTTTTTAAAATGACCAAAAAGTAGGTCACAAAAAATTAGTGATATCTATGTTGGGTCCGCGGACACACTTCCCTGTTCGCTCCGCGGACAGTGTCCTGATTGGCTAATCGGCTTGCGTCATGTCTGCGGACATGCAACGTGTTCACTGATTGGATGGTGAAGAGCGTGAAGTGCGTCAGATTTTCTAGGCACGCCCGCCAGCTTGTATTTGTGGACATCCGCAGACAGCGCAGTGTAACTTGGTAGGAAAATACTATTTAGTAAAGTGTGTTGGCGTGTAAGACTGTTTGGGGAGGGTGGGTGAGTAAGAGATGGGTTAAATGTTGTATATATTTAGGTGGCAGGCACCCTTGTTGTGTTTGTTCTGACCGCGGACAACATGGGTGTCCTGAAATGTTCATAAATAAACTAAATGGGGGTGCCCTGAGGACACTACACCTGTATGTATGGTTCGTAGGCAAGTTGAAACTGTTCTAAGAACACATCATGTGTCCTGGGATGTTCATAAATAAACAAAATGGGGTGTCCTGAGGACGCTATACCTGTCTGTACTATTCGTAGGCAAGTTGAAACTGTTCTAAGAACACATCAAGTGTCCTGGAATATTCGTCAATAAACAAAATGGGGGTGTCCTGAGGACACTATGCCTGTCCGTATTGTTCGTAGGCAAGTTGAAATTGGTCGAAGAACACATCAAGTGTCCTGGGATGTTCGTAAATAAACAAAATGGGGGTGTTCTGAGGACGCTATACCTGTCGTATTGTTCGCAAGCAAGCTGAAACTGTTCTAAGAACACATCAAGTGTCCTGGGATGTTTTTCAATAAACAAAATGGGGGTGTCCTGAGGACACTATGCCTGTCCGTATTGTTCGTAGGCAAGTTGAAATTGTTCTAAGAACACATCAAGTGTCCTGGGATGTTCATAAATAAACAAAATGGGGGTGTCCTGAGGACGCTATACCTGTCCGTACTATTCGTAGGCAAGTTGAAACTGTTCTAAGAACACATCAAGTGTCCTGAAATGTTCATAAATAAACGAAATGGGGATGTCCTGAGTACGCTATACCTGACCGTACTGTTCGTAGGCAAGTTGAAATTGTTCTAAGAACACATCAAGTGTCCTGGGATGTTCGTAAATAAACGAAATGGGTGTGTCCTGTGGACACTATGGGCCCCATTACACGGTAGGCGGTAGGGATTTACCGGTACCGGTAAAATACCGGTACCGGTAAATCCCTGCCGCCTTACTACGAGGTCCCTTAGCGGGTTGGTACTTTAACGCCTGCTTTTTGCAGGCGTTAAATACCAACCCGCTAAGGGACCTCGGAGCTAATTAGCGCCTTCCCCATTCCCATTGAGCCCTATGGGGCTGAAATGGAAATGGGGAAGGGCAATGGCGGAAGGGGGATTTACCGCCCCTCCAACCTTGGGATGGGGCGGTAAATCCCCTTTCCGCCAAGGCGGTGCCGGTATTTTACGGGCATGAGCCATGGCGCTAATAGCCTACCGTGTAATGAGGCCCTATGCCTTTCCGTTTTGTTCGCAGGCAAGTTGAAACTGTTCTAAGAACACACGCAGTGTCTTGAAATCTTCATTAATTAACAAAATGGGGGGGTGTCCTGAGGACGCTGTCCATATTGTCCGTAGGCAAGTTGAAATTGTTCTAAGAACACATCATGTGTCCTGGGATGTTCGTCAATAAACAAAATGCGGGTGTCCTGAGGATGCTATGCCTGTCCGTATTGTTCGTAGGCAAGTTGAAATTGTTCTAAGAATACATCAAGTGTCCTGGGATGTCCGTAAATAAACAAAATGGGGGTGTTCTGAGGATGCTAGACCTGTCCGTATTGTTCGCAAGCAAGCTGAAACTGTCCTTAGAACACACGCGGTTTCCTGAAATGTTCGTAAATAAACAAAATGGGTGTGTCCTGAGGACGCTATGCCTGTCCGTATTGTTCTCAGGCAAGTTGAAACTGTTCTAAGAACACTCATCATGTTCGCGGACAGTAAAAGTGCCCATATGACATAGTTAAAATGCTTCACTCTATGGGTGTGATGTGCTGTGGTGGCCATGCACCCAAGACTCTATACCCTGGCCACAACCACTGCAGCATATCACCCCGATAGTGGCTTATAACTTTGGGAACCAAGAACAAATTTATAAGCAACAAAGTTATAAGCCAGTATGAGTGTGATATGCTGTGGTGGTTGTGGGCAGGGCCTAGAGTCTTGGGTGCATGGACAAGACCAAATTTATAAACACTGAAGTTATAAGTCACTATGGGTGTGATTTGCTGCGAAGGTTGTACTTATAATATACTTACTGTTTGGTTTAGTTACTTGAGTACATATATTCGTTGTTAATTTCTGTGATAAAAGAAAAGATCATGTTAGTATTGGTATTTTGTAACAACTTATAACATTGAATAATCAACATTTTTTTTTACCTTCATATTTAGTAGATTACAAACCAGTGTACTGTGCAATTTGCTCAGTTTCTGTGTTTGTTGCTAGAATCATTAGGTCTGTGAAAAAAAAAATCCATGTTGGATTTAAAAAAAAACTTTTTTTGTTATGCTACAGTCCATTTGTTTGTTTATTTTCAGTGTTTACTTGTTGTTTCTGGCTAATGTTCTACATGTTGTATTGATTTAACTGTTTGGATATTGTAAAATCTTGGGGCAGTTAGATACCAGTTGGCGTATTCTGTTTATTTTTTTACATCATTTAGCAGTATTCATTTATCTGTTGAGTTGTTGTAGAATCTTGGTGCAGTTATATACCTGTTGGCATATTCTTACTGTCTATTTTTTGTTATAATGAAGTGGTATTGATTTATCTGTTTGGATATTGTAAAATCTTGGGGCAGTTAGATACCAGTTGGCGTATTCTAACTGTCTATTTTTTGTTATAATGTAGTGGTATTGATTTATCTGTTAGGTTATTGAAAATCTTGGGGCAGTTAGATGCCAGTTGGCGTATTCTAACTGTTAATTGCTTGATATAATTTAGTGGTATTCATTTATCTGTTTAGTTGTTGTAGAATCTTGGGGCAGTTCGATAGCTGTTGGCATATTCTAACAGTTTATAGTTTTTTAATAGAAGTTTTGTTCATGTTTAAGTACAGTTTAGTTAATACATTTTGGTTTTAAGAAGATTAAATAAGTGTTTGTAAGATTTGCTGGTAATCTCTGCTTTAGAGTAATGGTACTATCATTACATTCGAACCATCCACATTTTTTTTTATATATGCAGTATAGTGACCTCCATTGGTTGTGGCTCCTGTGTGGTAGATTATACCTATTGTTGTGAAGGTTTTCTTACCAAGTGATACTTGACCATGTGTAAATCCAGTCAGCTTGTTCTAAGAAGCTACTCCAAAGCTTTCTGCATGCACCTTCAACCAATGTGTCCACGAGTCTCCCAAAATCCGAACAATCTGGTTTCTGAAACACACAGCCATAGCTATCTGTTCTTCTCTCAGAAAAAGACTATCTGACAAACTCTCTCCTGGCACAACACACCCACTAAACTTTACTGACCAATCCCTTGCTCTGCTCATTCTCATTTGCATGCCTTACCACCCCAAAATCCCTGTATGTAACACACAATGACCGCGGAGTACCGCCATGCGGACATATCGTAACATGGACAGCCCTTCTACCATTTCTACTTCACTCTCTGTGGCATTCCCTCATTGGATATAGCTAACCAGTCACACGAACATCCACCAATCACATCCAAGACATGTTCATCGAACTCTATCATCATAGATCGGCACTTCAAATGTACTGTTAAAGTCTCCAAGATTTCTACTTGCAGCTGGATACATTTCCATATGCATGAACACAGACTACAGGTATGCATACACTTCTGTATAGTAAATATACAATTCTTATACATTCATATAAACAGATTAACTGACTTTTAACTTGTATAACCTATAAAATGAACTTAATGTCATTTTTCCCATGTCCTATTATCAACTGTCACTTCCAAACCTATCTGCTATTTAATTTCTTTTTACACACACATTTGCAAAGCATGTTGAACTAACATATTTAAAGTAAAATATAAAGACTGCACATAGTCGAACAAAATTGCATGCACACACCATGTTCAAATATGAAACAACAATACTTGTACAAAAACATAAAAAATAATGTCTAAATTAACATCAATGCTATAAACACACAACATTACTAATTTGTTTCCTTTACAATTGCAGTGAAGACCACTCTCCTGAAAAGAAGCAACAGAATTTGAAGTACAAACAACAACTAAGAAGAAACCTGCTCATTCAACAAAAACAGTAAGTTAAATATCACCATAATATTTTTACTATTACTCAAACACACATTGGGGTTAATTCATGCTATTTCTGCGCCTAAAAACAGAGATTGTGCACCATTCTGTCCACAAATCCCCATTTGTTAAACAGAGATTTACAGGCAGAATGGCACAGAAATCCCCATTTTTCGGTGCACAAATGACATAACTCAGCCCCTAAATTTTAATATTATACAACAAAGAACTGTTTTAATTCTATACCATTAGATTTAGTATTTGTGCTTCTCCTCACCACTAGCTTACTTTCTACTGTCAACTGAACCCCAGTTTAGTAGCACATAAATTCAAGAATACCCATTCCAACTACTTGTAGTTGCCCAATGCACAATCACACACCACCACATACATCTTTACCATCATACTCAGACACTCATGCACACAGCACACATACATTGCAGAACGGCCCAACCCATACCTTTTTTCAACAGACCCCAAAGAATGCCTACCAAAAAGCAAGTCTGTAGAAAGCAACGCAGAAATAGAGCAAATGAAAATAAAAGTGTCCAAAATAAGCATCCATCTCTAGCAGAGTTTGTACAAAAAGTTCAAACAAAACAGCTAATACAGTCATTTAGCGAAACAAAACAAGCTTCCAGTACCGAAACTTTGCCTCCTCTATCAAAATGTAAAACGAAACAGAAAATCATTAACAAGAATTCAGCTACCAGTACTGCTAAAACTGCTCCTATAAATCTTGATATACTAGCAAGTAACCATACCAAAAAAAGTATTTTAGCAAAAATGTTCCACCACAGAGTCCTTCAGAATCTTATAAAAACGGGAGAAAAATCATGCACAACCCTTAAAACCTATCATAGAAAATTAATCTTAGAAGCTTTGATAGACAGTGCAATCCTTCTCAAAAGGAAGTTATTTATTTTAGTGTTAAACAGAATGAAACCACTAACAAAACTAACTAGTAAACTACAAGAAAGACTTCTCAATAAATAGAATATAAACAAAAATAACTTCTTAAATATCTGTGGAGGTGAATGGAGTCACACCACAAGCACAGAACCATATATTCAATGAAGAAGCATACAAACAAAAGCAAACAAACACAATTGCCATACATAGCAGTGGACGAGGTTATGAAAAACGTAATAAAACCATAATGCAACAAGAAATACTGCTTCCAAAAATATCCCCAGAAAACTCATTATCACCTCTCCATTCGACTGAACCAGAACGTCTAGTATACAAATGGCCATACGCGTCAATGTGTAACATTGCCAAAAAATCTTTCAAATCTTTACACCAGTTCCTCAATCAGTATGTGAAAGGCAAAGACAAAATCAAAATGAAATTGCTGCAAAATATGGATACCTGTCCAGTGTGCAAATACACAGGACTACAAAGACATTAATTTGCCTGCATTTCAGGACCTATTTGCAAAAGCACCTTCCATCATATCAAAATGATATCAATACAACCTTCAACTATACGATCTCTAGTCTATAAACTGTACTATGCTAAAAGTCCTGCTTTAGCACTAGCCAATTTAAATAACAGTCTTCTACGGAGTGAGCTTCTGAGTGAAGTTGCAGACTGTGGCAGACCCCGAGTCTTTTTTCAGTGGACATCGTTTTCCCAGCTCACCTGAACTGCACATGACTCTTCAAATAGCCACTCCAGCCGCGGAGCGGCCGCGGAGTGAGCTGCTGAGTGAAGTTGCAGACTGTGGCAGACCGTGGTGTGACCGCGGTCTTTGAGGACAAATGGTTAATACGGACTTAGAGCCTCGCATAGATGAGACCGACAGGATGGGCCCTTCCTCTGTGGGACAAACAGCAAGAGAAAAAACGCAGCAATCACTGCCTCCATCGAGCGGCCCCGAAGCGAATGCACGTATGGCGTTCCTTCCCTCCCCCTTTCCGGAAGATGTAGGCGCTGTAAAGTGTCTCCCTGTTCCTGTCTCTTTACCCTCCTTACCCCTTCCTCCCTTGCTTTCCTCTTTCCCATCCCAATCCCTTCTTCCTGCAACCTCGCCTTGCCCTTTTCGCCCGCTCCCCCCACCCTCACATCCCCGCCTCACCTGCTCACTCGCTAGCTCCGAGGCCTAAGTCCCCCGACGGGTGCTCCGACCGTTGAAAGAAACCCTAGCGGGAAAAACAAACACTAAGAGGCGGGGAGAAAAGCCATCGGCGCCTAAGCGGGTGCCGAAACGGACTATTTCATCAGACCCGCCCGAGCTCGCTACAGACTTCCAACCAAAAAATGTGAGGTTGTCAATGAATACCTACAGCCGCGGGGAATTCATCTCTGAGGCTGGAAATGATCTCAGCATGGCACCGTTGCTGGGGATGCAGAGCGAATACCTGCAAGCAGAGATCTTGCCAACGACTCTCGCTGAGGTGGCCGGTTCAATTTACCAGTCTGTGTGTATCCCCCCTCAGGAGAGGGGCCTCAGACGATACGCAAACGGACTGGCCACTTGAATGTAGCCGTGTGCACACTGATCACAGAGAAGCTGGATGAAAACTCAGATCGGGACAAAAGCTCCACTGTGTTATGCCCCCAGTCGACTATCACTACTGAAGACTATCGGATTGTGAAATCCTAGAGAGCCTGGTCGATGCAGAGGTTGATTCTCAAACTATGATATGCCCTGTAGAGGAATTCACCACAATCTCGGAACCTTTAGAAACCACTTTACCCGCGACCCCGGCAGCTGTTGTACCGCCACTCAGATGGCATTACTCAAATAAACCCACATTGATGGTTGAAAATGTAGATCCTCAGGAAGGAACTAGGGAAAAAAGTAATCAAGAAAAATTCCCTGGCGAAACAAGAACTGAAATTGAGAGTACTGAAGAGTGGTGCCCAAAACAAAAGTAAAGTCCTAGTCTGCAAGAAATCTCTCCTGAACACTGCTACCATGCCCCAGATTCACGAAATGAAGAGCCGAGGATCGTGGAGAGCCCTGGGTTGCAGGCAGTCTTGGTTCAATCTCCAAAAACAAGAAATTTTGCGTGGACAAAGGAACCTGATCAAAACAACTTTCAGAAAGACAATGACAATAAATTGACAAAAATACTGCCGTCGATCTACACTTCAATACCTATGCGGAGACTTAGCGGATCTCAACAGTCCCCTCCGCAAAACCCTGATCAACAGAAGCTGGACTTAACAACCATAATGTCCACAGTAACGATTGCAATGACACCGTTTACCAAGCTCTATGAGAGCATTAATGACACGCTCCGTGACCAGGTATCCATGCTGGCCTCAATGCAGTCAAAATTACAGTACCTTGAAGGCTACATTATGGGGTCCCAAGGATCTGAAGATGTCAAAAGAGCTGAGAGGAAAAGGCCGGCCGAATTCGGCTCTTGCTACCATCTGCCTGAATCTCAGCCATCTGTGGATGAATGTTTAAACCGACGATTGCAACACACTAATGGTCCACCGGCAGCTTTGTCTGCCACTATACACGAGATAACTGGACCGTCATCTCAACAGGACAGAGACCTTGATATTCCACTATGCAAACAAGGAGCTGAGCCTTTAGACGCCATCATGGCCATACTAGAGGAGGAAGATGAACATCCAGTGTCCACCCAAACTATGGTTATAGAAGCTGTCGAAAAACAAGCACCAAATCCCTTTTCCTATATAAAGACTGCAGAAGGTGCGCGAAGAACTAATAAAGGCCTTGACACAAATCCTAAGAACTTTACATATGGCATATTTACCCAGCAAAAGTCGATCGTAAATAGAAACCCCAAGAGGGACAACAACATGTCACAAGCTACATTGGGCTCGCAAATCAAGATGAGGCAGCCCAAGGCTGCTGCCAAGAGAGAAGGCCCCCGTGCCAAACCTAAGAAGTTAGCCAGCTCGCACCAGAATCGTGCGTTGGAAAAATGAAACCACTGCACAAAGGAAACTGTCCCTGTCCTTGTTGTTGAGCAGCAGTCAGACTGGAGTATTCTGACAGTGGATGAGATTGGGTTTGAAAATAACCCACAAAAAACATCAAAGAGAAAGGCGAACAAAGGGATTACAGACTCCCCTAAAAATGAACCACCAAACAAAGTACAAATTTACGAACTCTCTGTTTCTCGGTCAAAGTCCCCCGAGCATCCCCGAAGACTTCAAAAAGTGGATTCCGTGGACACTACAAGACCAAGGTCCAGGGCCCCTGAGGAAAAAAGACATGATAGGGTGCGCAGAGTAAGTACAAACATATGGAAAAGGAATAAATATTCCCATACATCAGTCCACTCTCGGACACGGGATGAAAACGATGACCAGAAAAAGACTGGAAAGCCTAGTAACGAAACAGGAAAAAAGGCCTCAGATTCATATCTGCAATATATCTCTCAGGTGAACAAGAAGCAAAAGGAAAAAAGCAGATCAGACCCAGATCATGATCAGAAAATGGAATCGAAGATAATTGTGAGTGACTATACGCTAAGGATGAAAAATATCAACTCAAAGCAGGACGGCCTGGTCATGAACAGAACTAATATCATCAAAATCTTAACCCAAATTCCAAGCCTGAAGAATATCCAAAATAAGGATCTCTGGATGGTGGAGCCAAGTATGTCAGGCAGAATTGACGACTCCTATATACATCTAAATTCCAAAATTATCAAGCTCCATCTAATGAGAGAATCTGACAAACTGTTGTCAGTGGGTTTCGAACTATCGGAAATCAGACGCTCTAACAAACAAGAAGACTCAGTTAAAAGAACTGAAAGCGAAATAAGTAAACAAAAGGACACCCTGAAGACGACCAAGGACAATCGCATCCGCTATATTAGCAGGATGTCTCACGCTCGTCCTTTACAGTCCGCTCAATTAACAAGCAAATCAGGAACCCACAGCCCCAATCAGGGGGAAAGAGAAGGACCTGGGAAACATCTCTGGTCCGAACGCAGGCGTGAACAGATTGATACCCGGAGCAAAAGGCCCCAGCAAACCTCTCAAAATGACCAAGGTCGAAGCAGCCAGGGAACACCAGGGGCAAACCAAGTTGAACCTTGGACCTGGCCTAAAGCTGACTCCAATTCAAGGAAAAAGCATTAGCAACGAGTCCCGGAAAAGAAGATCCAGCTACAGATATGCCAGGAAAAGGTCACCTAGAAGCAAACACCCCGCTAAAACTGCTAAAATTGGGCTGCTGGAATACGAGGGGCTTTGCCCATCTCACCAAGGAAACCGATGTCAACCTGGGCAACTTTGATGTTCTGTGCCTGCAGGAGACCTGGTTGACCACCAAACCCCAGCTGGACGGATTTGAAATAATATTTACGAGTGCCAAGAAAGGTCTAACAGGACATCCTTCAGCTGGTCTTATCACAGCGATCAGAGCCGGAATTGGTGTGGACATTTCTGAAATCCTCCCGACACCGGACTGGATCCAGGCCTCAATACTTACAAGAAAACTCTTCTCTACTGACCAAAAAGAAAGCACAGTTCTCTTAATAAATATATATTGGAACCCTGAGACAACAACGAATGAAGACTTCACAAATGATCTTCAAAATGTCCTGGATGAAGCCCAGCAAAAATGGAATGATTACAGTACGATTATAAATGGTGACTTCAATGCCATAAGTGAAGGGATTGGAAATCGTTCAAAACTGAAAAATCAAAACTCCCTAGCAAGGGATAGAGGGAAACTTCTTGAAAAGATCATGTCTGATAGGGACATGTATAATCTTCACTGGCAGCGTTCCAAAGCAAACCTGCCGATCCCGTCATGGCAAAGAGATGATCAAAAAGGGACGATAGATCATATATTTGTCTCAAGAGACATCTTGCCGGAGATCCATTCCTTCGCAATCAGACCTACAATCTTTAGCGATCACAACCTCCTAATCATAGAAGGCTGGGCGTCCAGATCTCAAACGTTCTTGTGCCCTCTGTCACTTGAGACAGCGGAGAGGGGCAAACGAGTTAAGATCTCTGAAAAAGGGTTGCTTGAACTAGAAACCCAACTGACACGATCCCAAATTAAGACCACGGCAAATGCAAGAAAAAACGGGATCGACCTGGACTATACACCCTTATTAACCAGATTCCTCATGACTACAGCAAAAACATCTACTTCAAAGAAAGATCATTCACATTCTTATAGCAAAGATCTGGTAGAGAAAAGGAAGGAGCATAGAAGGCTAAAGAGACTGTATCAAAAGGTGCCATCTTCCGAGAATCTGGAAATTTGGTCAAAGGCAGTGCGCGATTACAGAAGCTGGCTCTTGCACTATCGTCATAAACTATACCTGAATGACTCACAACAAAGGTTGTCTGCCATCTGTGGAAATAAGCCAAAGGAATTCTGGAACCTGATTAAGGGTACACACAGTAACATCAATGACAACATCCAGAACAATGTGGGCGAGGCCCGCTGGATTGATCACTTTTCAAAACTATTTGTACCAATCACGGATGAGAATAAAATCAAATCTCCTAGTAGAGAATGCCACAAAATGAATACCCCGTGGACCATCCCTGATGACAAAGATTCAATCCTAAACAAACTCAAGAAATTGAATAACTCAAGGGCTCCCGGTCCTGATGGTATCAGCAATCTGGAACTTAAAAAACATCCTGAGCTGTGGGCCAATATCATGAGCAAGCTTTTCTCAAACTGTAATCGGACTAAGGAAATTCCACCGAGCTGGAAAAAGGCAAACATTGTACCTATCTTTAAAAGAGGTGCAACTGATGATCCAAATCAGTACAGGCCTATTGCCCTATTAGATGTCATGGTAAAGTTTTTTCGTCTCTTGTACTGGATGCTTTTCAAAACTGGTCTCGCACCACCAATGCAATGGACCCCTTTCAGAATGGTTTTATTAGAAACTCAGTGACAACCACCAACATCTTACTCATGACCGCACTGAAGGCAAAAGTTCTACAAGGTGGCCTTCCGATCTACGTCGTCTTCATTGACCTGGTCCAAGCCTTCGACCAGGTCAACAGGCAGCGCCTCTGGGCGAAACTAGATGCAAAAGGTTGTCCAGACTCAATCTTAAACCCCATAAAACCCCTACATCAAGATACCTCCATACGAGTTCGCCTCAGTGCGGACGGACGTCTATCTGAGGAGATCAGGACAGCACAAGGAGTTAAACAAGGCTGCCCTTTGGCTCCTTCTTTATATAACTCCTATATTGCAGATTACAGGGAATCAATCCACATGGTAAAGTATTTCCCACCCTCACTGGGAGGTGAGAAGATCGATCGTCTACTGTATGCTGATGACATCATCCTGATGGATTTGAGGCCCATAGGCCTTCAACACCACCTGGATAACTTGGTAGCCTATATGTCAGAAAATAATCTCTGACTAAACAACGAGAAGACAAAAGTGCTCATTTTGGGCAGGCCCTCAAAGAAGAAACAAAAACTCTCCTGGCACTGTGATGGTAAGAAACTAGAAACGGTCCATGCCTTTAAATATCTTGGAATTACAATCAGCTACGACAAGGACGAAAAGACCATGCAAGAAACACTCTGGCTAAAGATAAAAAAATCTCACAGCCCAAGCAAAGGCTGTGAACAAGAAACATGGTCGTTTCTCGATCACCCCTATCTTGAGATTTTTCAAGTCAAAGGTGGTTTCTGCCTTCATATATGGCATGGACGCAATGCCATTGGTTCCGAACACCATATGGGAGAAACTTGAAAGTTTTTTCTGGCGAAACGTCTTAGGCCTGGCGACATCTACACCAATTGCATTAATAAGGAGAAAACTTTGCATATCATCATTGCTAGGAACAAAAATGAGAGCCACCTTGATGCTTTATCGCAAAGTCATCAATAGCCCTGAAGCACGAGTGTTGGACCTCATACGAAAAGAAATTGTTGACGGTGACAACTGGATGCTCACAAAATGGGAAAAAACAAATCTAGCGATCTTGAAAGAATTGGATCGGACGATCGAGACACTCATTCAAAATCCTGATAGAGTATCAAAAAAACTGTTCGAAGCAGACTGGATCCATACACAAGAAGTGGCATATACGTATTCTTTGACAGCCAATTTGCCATCTGCTCTGATGAAACTTAACGCAATGCGAGGCTACCTCCATAGATTTCCAGACAAAAGTTTTAGCCGGATGTTCTTAAGATTTAAACTAAACCAATTGAAAACCAATGAGATCCTCGCAATTCGTAAACAAGTGACATCGAACACATGCCGCTTCTGCAATTCAAAGGAAAACACAGAAAGTACAAAGCACTTGATAATGGAGTGTTCCAGTCTGGTAACGGAAAGGTCTCGGTTTCTCATGGACCCGTTGAAGCACTACTCAATCCTAGATTTGGAAAATCTCTGGTCACTGTTGACTAATGGGAACAATAAGCGATGTGTCATAGGAGTGGCTTTGTTTCTCAAATCTCTGAAATTATAGTAGAAGAAATCTGCTTCCGGAAGAAGTTACTGAAAATGCCTAACTGTGATCCAACTGAAGGTTTCTTTATTCTCTATGCTGGGACTCAGGAAGCTAAAGCCAAATCATGGACCTGTTTCATGGAATTTTGTAGACAGGAGTCCAGAAATGGCTTTCTGTTCTCTTTTTTTGTAAAAATTGTCATACAATTAAATAAAAAAAAAAATAAATAACAATCTTCTACATGGTACAGCCAAAGACTTACTTGAAGAAATAGAGCATATCCAGAAAAAATATTTTGGTAGTGAAAGCCACTTACAAAATGCAGTAGGTTTACAACCGACTAGCAACAATTGTACAGATGGCAACCTTCTACTCCACACATACAAAAAAGAAATACTAAAATTGAAAAGTATATCCGCTGAAGTACCAAACCATGTGTGTGTTGCCGCAGAACTTTTTTATAAAAGTAACACAAAAACTATAGACGTAACATACAAAATAGAAGACAATGACGATTCCAAATGGTTTGAATTAGCTCTCTACCTTATAGCAGAAAATAAATACGAAATAACTGACCCCTTAATAATTTGCAGTTACTGCACTACAAAACTTGACAACAACCAAACTCCTTCACGTGCTATCACAAATAACTTTGAATTATTCCCACTACCAAAACCCCTGCAACAACTCAATTTATCTGAGAGCATCATAATTCAAACAGTGCACCCATTTCAAGCAATAACATGCCTTTGACCAAAAACAGCAAAATTACCTCCCTCTGAATTAGTGAAAGGCATTTGTGGCAAAGTAGTTTATTTACCATTATATCGCAAAGAAAATGTGCACACTCTGGGAGTGCAACGTCCAATAGAGCAATCTTTAATTGTCTTAGTAAATGGTGTACCTACAAAAGACAAACAAATTTGGCAATAACTCGTAGACTTACATAAAGTTAGACAAGCCTTGCAATATTTAAAAGACAATAATGAATACTACAAAGAAATGAATATTGAAGAAAACTTAAGGTAAACAACTGAAATAATTGAAGAGTCACCAGAAACTGGTCAATTTGAACTTCTAGATCCTGCTACAGCATGCAATATTTTAGACCATTATACAATTTATCCATTACACTCTAGTGACACCATAGATGATGCACTAGAAACGTGCCAAATGTGACAAACCAAAGGATTACCAATCAGCGCATGGGAAAAAAGTATAGAAGCACATGCTTTTCCTCTACTCTTTCCTACTGGAATACAAGGAAGGTACAATGATAAACACATTCAGATAACAGCATCAGAATACCGCTCGTTACGATTGTATTCTGAAGATCCCAGATTTAGACAAAATGTGGAATACATATTCCACTTACTATTTGAAAGTGAACTAGCAACTCTATGTTACAGAGTTGCACACACATTGAAATCAGGAACCCAATTTCAAAATATGTCAGCTATGCAAATACTACATAAAGTGCAACTAAAAGATGAGGTTTTACAATCAAGCATTACACATCTGTTAGCAAACATGCGTGGTACTAAAGAGTACTGGTTCTGACGTCACAGAGATGTATGTTGCATGATATGAAACCTTGGCCCACCCACTGGGTTTGTTACATTAAGTTGTGCAGAATATGCATGGGAAGATTTACATGATTTCCTACGCATATCAAACAAAAACAAAACAAACATAGATATACTAACACCTGGAGAACTTTGCTCTCTAGATCCTGTTAATGTTTCAAGATATTTCCATCATCACTTCCACTTCATTGCTATGCTACACTTTATTTGTAATAAAACTGTTCCTCCCCTCGGAGAAGTGCAACACTTCTTTTGGAGAAAAGAATACCATGCCAGAGGAGCACTACATAGCCACATGCTTTTATGGATTAAAGATGCTCCTAATACAGTCAATACAGTGATGTCAGTGTTTTACAGTTTATGGAAAAATATGTCACTTGTGAAATTCCATCAGAAGCAAGAAATAGTGATCTTCATGCACAAATTGTACAATTTCAAAGACACAAATGTGCAAAATATTGTCGTTGCAAATACAAAAACAAAGGGAAATACTACACCAAATGCTGCTTTGGTTTCCCTAGACCAGTTACAGAAACAGGTGAAGTGAACAACTTCATGTCTTCAGTTAGACATAGTGTTAAAAGTAAATCACCTAAGAACACATATTACATAAAAAGAACAGATGAAGCAAAATATATCGATGATTACAATGCAATCATTGTCCTCTTATGGAATGCAAACATAGATGTGCAGTACATTGCAGACAATTCTACTGCAGTTGCATGATATGTTACAGCATACTTAACCAAAGCAGAAAAAACAGAGCTTCAAGACCTCTGGAATGATCTATCATCGGACAAAACACTGTCTCAGAAATTGAACAGTTTAGGCATAAAAATGCCCTCTCATAATGAATGTGGCTGCTTTGAAGCTGCAGATCGTTTAACCGGTACTGCTTTGTATGGAAAATCTGAAAATATAGTATGGCTAAGGGCCTCATTACGACCCTGGCGGTAAGGGGTTTACGCCAGCGTTAGCTGCGCCGACCCCTTACCGCCAATTACGAGGTCCCTTAGCGCCATGGAGGTTTTAACACCCGCTTTTAGCGGGTGTTAAAATCCATGGCGCTAAGGGGCCATGGAGTTAATTATGCCACCGTAATTTACGGTGGCGTAATTAACGCCTTCCCCACTCCCATTATGCCCTATGGGGCAAAAATGGGAATGGGGAAGGGTAAATGGGGATTGGGGACTTACCGCCCCGCCAAGGTCGGAATGGGGAGGTAAGTCCGCCAACCACCATGGCGTAAATGTAGTTTACGCCATGGTGGTAAAGTGACGGCCCAGGCGGTAACTTACCGCCTGGGTCGTAATGAGGCCCTAAGTCTTGGTCCTGCTAAATCTAGAAAAAGAGTTCTCAAATCATACGACGACATAGAAGCAATAGCCAAAAATGACCCAACAGCCAAGACATTTTGAAAAAAAATTTACTAGACACATACAACCCGAACAGGAGTACCACTTCGGAAACCATGTGTCTATACCACATAGCCCAAAACTTCACATACAAAAAAATGATAAACCCGATGAAAAAAGGTAGATACAGAGTGACAAATTGTTAAGGCAGCTTACTGAAACTTACCAAACCAAGCTTAATTAATCATTTAAAATTGTCAAAAAAACTCCTCAACACAAAGAAATATTTTACATGCCCCTGCTACAACTTTTTAAACCATGGAGCAAAGAAGAAGAGATACTAGATATCTATGACTCCTATGAAGACACTTTCAAAGCAAATGAAAGCACTATAACCGATGTAAACTTTACACAGTACAAAACAATGTTGCACAATGAACAGCAACATGAAGAAGAAGTCCAGGCCCAACTAGATAAGGCCACTACCGACAGTAGTCGACCTTCTGTAACAGGTAGCCAAGAACCACTGGGACAGCCACTAATAGCAAATGAGGCAGAATTAACTATGACAGAAGTAGAAAACACCATATGACACTATGAACTAGATACAGAAGACTTAACTGTACTACAATCAAAACTGAACAAAGAGCAGCGTACCATTTTTCAAGAAGTAACCAAAGAAATTGCACATGGTGTACAACATGAAAATAAAGAATGTACCTGCCAAAATTACAAACCTATACTACTATACGTCAGTGGTGAAGCTGGTTCAGGAAAAACATTCTTAATAAAAATCATCAGCAAGTTCCTTCAACAATTGACAAACAACACACTGTCAGTTGTTGTAACTGCCCCCACAGGTTTAGCTGCCTACAACATAGGCTGCGTCACCTTACACCGATTACTACTCCTTCCAGTAGAACACCAAAACAAATTAGAATATTACAAACTTTCTAAAGAAGCTGCAATGGAACTACGCAGAGTGTTAAAAGAAATGAAAATGCTACTAATAGATGAAGTGAGCATGGTCTCCAACCTAATGTTGGCTTTGATTCACCTCAGATTACAGAAGTACTTAAAACAAACTACAAAGAGCTCTTTGGAGGAAAACACATTATTGTTTTCGGAGATCTTCTTCAATTGACACCAGTGAAAGGTGAACCTATTTATAAAACCTTAGGACACAAACTCTGCTGCAAAACTGTTGGCGGCATAGGAAATGTCAACCTTTGGAAACATTTCCAATACAGAGAATTAACAGAAAACATGCAGCAGTCTGCAGACCTCACATGCGTCAACATTTTAAAAAGTTTTAGAGTTGGTGTACTATCTCAAAAAGCAAGTAATATTTTTTTTATTTTTTTTTTTTATTATTGTATATAATCTATATTAGATTTTTACAAAAGGAGTTCTCATGGTTACGTATACCTGACCAAAGAAGAAATATTGAAATGTTGAAAGTTGCACGCCAATAAAAGTTTAGAACAATATTAGTGTTTACACCATCCAAAATTTATCAAAGTTGGGTGGCTTTTCTCGTTAGATGTCAGAGATAACAGAGAGATGGCTAATCTTTTCCATGGTGATGTTTAGTAGTTTTGCCGTCGGGATTAGCCATCTAGTTTGGGCTCCTGTAATTAGGCGGTTCCACCACATATCTTCGTCATTGATGAAGGAGTTTGTAAACAAGGACCAAAAAAGGCGTCCCTTTCCTGTGCGATCGCTGGGCAAACCATCAGGAGATGTCTTATGGATTCTGTAGTTTCAGAATTTTTACAGAGACGACATGATTTCTCCTTAATAGCAGCTCGGATGGCTAGAATTTCTTTTGTAGGAAGCAAATTAAGACGGGCTTTCAGTAGAGTTTTCATAGACAGCTTACTGGGGTATTTTTTACAGTATTCCATAGGCTCTTTAAGTTTGTTAAAGACGGGTGGTAGATGAATTAACAGCTTATTTGATGTTGCTTTTTCATTCGTATTTATCCAGTCTAACCACTCCATTTTAGATTTTATTCTTAACAGATTCTTGATTAGTTCGTCTTCTGAACAGGCTATCGCCTGCAGGAATTGTTGCTGGGTTTCAACCCAGTTTTTAAGTAGCTTATTGTTTCCCTTACTGATTTCTTCATTGATCATACGGTATATTTGAAGACTCTCTGGATTTCTTATTTTTCTAAATAACTGAATCCCACGTTGTGCCACCACTGCAGCTATAGAGAGCAGACCTAATTCGCGTCTTATTGCTGCAGAGGATGTAGATTTAGGAAGTCCAAGTACTGTTCGCCAGATATGGCCTTCTAGTTTGGTCCAGAGCGTCGATGGAATTGTTGGTGTTGCGTCCATGCCGTACGTTAGAGATGGGATTACTTTAGCTTTATAGAAATGGATTGCGGGTAGGAGACTGAATTTGCCGTATTTTCTATGGACTGCTCGAAGCTGGGATGCTAGATGTTTCGCCTTTGTCCATAGAGTTTGTTGCATTGTGTTGGCATTCTTAGAACTGTCAATTTCCACTCCCAAATATTTGAATGTTGTAACAACTTCAATTTTTGCCTGATGAAGGAACCACTGTAGATTTTCTTTCTTTTTATTCCCATGTTTTTGGAAGATCAGGACTTTAGTTTTTGATTTATTTATCTCCAAGTTGTTATCCTTTGTGTATTGGGCAAGATTGTCAAGTTGTCGCTGAAGTCCAACCTGCGTATGGTCCAAAATTATCAGGTCGTCGGCGTATAGAAGTCGGCTGACCCCTACGTTGCCGACTTTAGGTGGAAATGACCTGATCGAATCCTGGGAATCTTTAAAGTCGCCTAGGAAGGATATAAAGAGTGCGGGGGCCAGCGGACATCCCTGCTTCACTCCACGATGAGAGGGAATTTGATCTGATAGGATTCCTTGGTTGTTCAGGCGAACGGCCACCCTGGTGTTCGAATGAAGGGCGATTATAGGGTCCAGGATGTGTTCAGGACACTTCCACGCTCTCAATTTCTTCCACAATTTTGACCTGTCAACTCGGTCGAACGCCTGGGAAAGGTCAACGAATGCTAGAAAGACTCTTGGTGCTCCCGACAATACTTTGTCTTTGATGATGCTCAAGATCATTATGTTAGCTGCCGTACTTGCGTTTTTTTGAAAACCAGTTTGCAGTGGGTCTGCCGAGGGGGATAGCCTTACCCAGCTCTGGAAGTGATTCAAAAGCATAGTGGCGAAGACCTTGCCTATAACGTCCAACAAGGCTATAGGACGATAATTCGAAGGGTCCTCCCTAACGCCCTTTTTGAAAATCGGTACAATGATCGCCTGGGTCCAGGAGTCTGGTATTATCTTTTGATCTCTGCAATCTTTGAAGATGAGGCTCATTACTGCTGCCCAGTCGTCAGGGTTTTGCTTAAGGTCCGAGTTTGCTAGCCCGTCCGGACCTGGGGCTCGGGATAATTTTAATCTTGTGATGTTTTTTTTTATCACGTCTTCGTCAGAAAGGTCCACCCAGTTTCTCACTGGCAATTGCTTTAGAGGGGTGGTGGTTATTGAGGGTGCCTCAAAAAGATCAGAAAAATGTTTGACCCAATTTTTTTCAGCGACTGAGTTGGTCATAGCAGCTTTCGGATGATGGTTTGTTTGATTTATCATAGTCCAAAAATCCCACGATTTTTTCGAGGCTAACACCTTGAGCATGTTTTCTGCATCGGACTGGTAGAGGGTACTCCGTACATGTTTGTAATTCCTCTTTTCTGTGAGGTAAATTTCCCATGAGATGGTTGTGTTTAAAGCAGCAGCTTTTTTCTTTGCTTTCCTTAGCGTCCTACGTTTAATTACCAAATTGGTGTTGTAGACGTGATTGTATTGTGGCGCAGAATAGTTAGGAAATTTCCGTGGTTTTTTGAACGGAAGGAGTAGTGGAATATAGCTGTCTCTGAAAGTTGCATCTTCAGTATCAATAACGGAGGTTAACATTTTATAGTTAGCAGTCAATGATTTGATATCGTTAGTAGACATACAAGGCGGGTTGCCTGGGAATTTATCTCAATCGATTGTTTGTAGAATTGCTGATCATGAGCAGCGGTTTTGCAAATAAGGTTCAAAAGGTTATGGTCACTCGCCTTGGTTCTAATTATTTCAAAGGTGGTTATGCGGTGATAGATTTGATCAGAAACAAAAATATAATCAAGGGTGGCCGATGAGTTGTCGCGTTCCCATGTAGGGATCAATTTTTGGCTCTTTGTTGCATTGGCAGCATTATGGAAGTTTCTAGAGCTCATTAGTGTTAGCCATATTTTACCTCTTCTCTCTGCCAGAGTGCTGGGTAGTGCATTTGTTTTTGACGCGTTTGAACCCACGCAGTTTGCATTTAAGTCCCCACAGATAACAATATTCGAAATGTGATGCTTGATTCTGATTTCATCGATGATGTTAGAGGCGGCATCACAAAAGGTTTCTGGTGATGTTTTTTGGGGGTTCCAATATGTATTGATAATGGCAAACGGTTCGAAGGAGATTTTACCTCTTGGCGAGGATTTCTCCGGCCATGTAGCCAGAATTGCCAGCAGTCCGTAGGATGCTTCTATTTTCTTAGAGATGTGTATCCCTGAGCCTATACGGACGGCTATAAGTAGGCCGGATGATGGACGTCCGAGCGGGCCTTTATGGGCCGGAGAAATCTCTATGTTGTAACCATCCAGGACCGGTTTGTCCAGTAGCCACGTTTCCTGAAGACAAACGATATCGTGGCTTCCCAAGTTGTAGCTGTCGTATTCAGTTAAGTGCATGTGGCCTCTGGTGTTCCATGATGCTATGGACAGGAGTGAGTTTTGAAGATCATTTTGGCTCAGATGGGGGGGCTGAAGAGATGAAGTTGGGCCCCCTGTTTGCTGCTATTTTTTGAGTCCTGGTGTTAAGACATCTCGTATCCAAGACCAGCGACCCTTTTTTGGCACACTGTCCAGGTCGGTTGTCAAAGAGTGCGATGGGTTTTTCCTGCTTTCATTTTCTTGGAGTGGGGAAAGTCGATGATCTTGGTGTCGTACTCTAGGGGAGTATCGGCGAGTTTGGAATCTCCCATAGTCGTTATGGCTTCTAGGCTCTCTTCTTGTTTGTATTCTTTCTTTTTCCGATTGGTCATATCTAGGCTTGTCCCAAGTACTAGGGCGGTCCCTGTTTGGTCTAGTAGGGTTATAGTTGGATTCTCTCCGATGGGGTGAGGTTTTTCTCCGTCCCGCTGAGCCATATAAGTCCTCTGTACGAGATTTGAATCTGTTTTTTTTGCTGGGTGAAATCTTGGAGTTTTCTTCACTCTTATTACTTATGTTCTGGACCAGGATCTCAGTAAGTATAAAGCCCGACTGTTCTAGCTCTGTATAAACACCATCTGAAATTTCACGAATTGCCGATGACTTAATGTGAAGGTATGCTTTTGCTTGCTTGGACCTGTGATAATTAAGATGAAGTCGTCTGATTTTAAGGACCGAAGAGTAGCAACTTGTTTTAGGATCTTAAGTACTGTTCTTCTATTCAAAATCATATAGCGATCGTCCATGGTTTTTTGTTCAATTTTGAATAGGCGGGTGGCTCTTGTTATGGAAGCCTGAGAACTTTGGGGCATCTCTAGTTTTGTAGTTGACAGTTTTCGTTTTTTAGCATGTCTTTGCTCAGAGAAAGTTGCCACGTGTTTTGAAATCTCCTTTTGGTGTACATTCGGAGAAAGTAGAGGCAATGTTGGTGTGATTTTGGCCCTACTCTCCGGATTAAGGTTGGTTGATGTCATCGTAAGTTTGTCATTCTTAGAGCCAGAGAGTACGTTTGATGTTTCGTTCTTGGAATTCGGTACACTTTCTGCTTGTAATTCTATATTTTCTATTGTATCCCAATGTTGCGTTAGATCGATCAGAGGACTTCGAGACACAAATTCCTCACAGGTCCTAGGGGACGGCAATGGATCTGGCTCTGTGCTGACGTTATTTTCGCACCGATGTAGTGTCGCCAGGTTTCCATCAGGCGTTTTTTGTTTGTTTTTTGGCGATTTTTTTGGTGCTAACACTAAGTCGAGAGCAGACACTGTTTTCAAATGGGAATAATCTTGTTGGACACCCAGTTTCAGCACAGGATAATGTTCCCCTACGGATGTCACTTTTTGGGGCCCTTCACTGGGTGGAGCAAGTTTAGGTGCTTTATTTGGTATGCGAGGGAGCTTGTCAATTTGTCTTACAAACACCGGCGCAAGTTCTATGGGTGTAGGGAGCAGCGTTGTCTGGGTTTCTTTGTTGATCGAGCTTTTTTTAGCTCTGGTAGTAGATTTTAAAAAATTGATCTGTTCGTCTAGCGAGGCCAGTTTTAAGTCCCAGGTGTCGCTGTGTATCTTGTTCCTTTGGTCCAGGGCAGTTATGAAACCTTCGACAAAGCTCAATTTAGTGTGCATCATTGCTGTAACTGTAATATGATCTTTTAAGGAATCACTGATGTTCTCGTACAGTTTCCCGAAAGGTGCTAATGCTATTGTTATAGCAGACATGATAGTTGTAAGGTCAGGTTTTTTCGGAGTTGCTTCCTTGGTACAAGGCGTAGATATTTCGCTAAGCCTCCTGTTTTTAGGTGGTGACCGATCCCTTGATCTAAGCGGCGATGGTGGCACGGATAGTGCAAAACATTCATCTGTCTGAACTGCTTTTTTCAAGTATATTGGTTGTGGCAGAAATTTGCCAGGTTCCAAATGATCGGCTGATAGACGGCCAGGTGGTCGATGGTGAATAGCGGGTGGCGACAGTACCGAAATTGCTCTTGGGGATGATGTTTCTTTTGATGAGCTCTCCACGGCTCGGGGTTGTACAGAATCGTTCAGGACTTGGTCTGTCGTGGCTTTAATACTACTGAGTGTTTGTATTTGCGATTCTGGTTGTGTTAGGTTTGTTTTGGGCGATCCTCCTGGAATCGTTTTTGTTGGTGTACCATATTCCATCATCTCTCCAGAAAGGTTAACTATGGACGAATTTTGAGCGTCCATAGGTCTTGAAACTCCTTTAGTGTCCAACTTTTTTTCCAATGTAGGTTTGTCGTTTGTGAATGAACCAAATGACTTTTCTTTTATTGTTTCTATCACTTTCCTTACTTTGGACACTGGGGGGAGATCTTGGATAGCTTCGAGGATCTCGGCGTCCGAAAGTTCATGTGCTTGGTCCAGTTTTCTTTTACATTGTTTTTTAAAAAAATCTTTAAGTGCAACTGATAGAAGCGGGTGTGGAAGGGTTTTTTTTGTTAATGATTTTTTTTTGAGTTTTGAGGATTGTATATTCTGTGAACACAAACTGGGTTCTTTCGACGATTTTTGACGCAATGTTTTTGCTGCTTTGTCGGCTTTGTCAAGAGAAGGTGGTTTTTTAGACTTTTGTTTTTTAGGAGTTTTGATGTTTTGTATCACAGAACAATCTACTTCTATATTATCGCTTAAGTCTTTTTCTGTCGATAGTTGTCTGGCAGAAGGTTTTTTTAAAATGACAGTAGGAGCCTCTTTGAGTATTGGCACATTTTGAACATTTATTTCTTTGTTTCTATGTGGTTCCAAGGGTGGAATCAAAGACTTCCCCGATGATGTATTGTTACCCATGTTTTCGATTTCAATCTGCAGGCCTTCGTTATTCTGCTTCTGCCAGTCCGTGCTGGGACTCCTTGGTACATGGATTTGTGCTAGTACCGTCGTGCTTACTAATCCCACGTTGGTACTGCTAGTAGGAGAGACATTTTGGCGATGGCCCTGCAAACCTTCAGTCAAGTCCTCCACAGTTTGTAGCTGGTGGAGGTGGTTGGGCTTAGTTGCAGCGGGGGAGGGAAAATCCACTTCCCTTGGTGGAACCCTCCAATCGCTGGCCTTCGTTGATTCCCGGCCCGGAACTTGTCCTCCAGCAGGCAGGCCGACTTCTGTAGACGCGATATCACGTCGCTCCCCCGGCGGGGCGACCAGCTCAGGGGCGGCGGCCGGCCGTCCTCCGACAGTCACGGCCTCCGCTCCACTCGCCACCCCGGAGGGCTGGCGGTAAGGCTGGGCGGAAGAAGTCGCACAGGGGGAGGAAGAAAAAATCGTCGCCGCAGGATTGAGTCGCAGTGAACGCGGCTCGCGTGTTCCCCCAGGGGAGGGGCACGCCTCCAACGCCGCGGCCCGCAACACAGGTGAAATAGGAAAAATCGGGGGCATTGGCGGGTCTTCTGCTTGAGGTGAAACAGCAGATGAGATATTGCAAAGTATTAATGCCGTTTTGTTAGCAACGGCGACAGGAAAGTTGAAGTGGCTTGTATGAGTCATAGTCTCCACAGTCTCCATGGTCTCCGATGGATTAGCGATGGAGGGATTAATGGGGGACAGAAATGGGGAGCGCTGAGGAATATCAAAAGGATTTTCAAAATCAAACTGTGGTCTTACCATTTCCATAACTTTGTTTGGTGAAATAGTTATAGTGGAAGACGGGTTGATACCAGTCCTTACCTCCTTCACCTTTCTGGTTAAAGACTTCTGTGCCAGGAGTACATGGGATTCCGAGCCTTTACGGTTGCTCCTGAGTCTTCGTACTTCCAAAACTGACTCAGCAGGAGTCGTCAGATAGGAGAGTTCGGGGATTAGGTTTATAGTTTCAATGGGCTCCATAAGGACGGGCACGCAGACAGCCGAGAATCAGCCGCGGACTGCCGCAGACTGCACAAGCCTCAGCACACGGCTCCGCTCACCGCTCCGCGGTGTATACAGGGTATAAGTGGGTCCTCCCACAAAACAACAGCGTAGAGAGACTGCCGCAGACTGCACAAGCCTCAGCACACGGCTCCGCTCACCGCTCCGCGGTGTATACAGGGTATAAGTGGGTCCTCCCACAAAACAACAGCGTAGAGAGACTGCCGCAGACTGCACAAGCCTCAGCACACGGCTCCGCTCACCGCTCCGCGGTGTATACAGGGTATAAGTGGGTCCTCCCACAAAACAACAGCGTAGAGAGACTGCCGCAGTAATATTAAACACCCAGCACATCCATGCACTGTATGGCCATAACTCATGTGCTAGTGATATCATGGAACAATTAGCACACAAAAATGTCAGTTGTATGTCCTTGATTCTAACTCTTGCAATCTGCTCCAAATTCAATGAAACAATGTTGAAAAAATAAATGCAACCAATAAATGAAATTTGCTCCACAGACAAACTGGACGTATATGGTATGACACTACCCATGTGTCAACAAGCCACAACAAGACTAAATACCTTAGAAAATTCTATCTCCAACACAGCTGGTTTGGAGAAAATATTAAAATTATCTTTAAACTGTAGATGAGTGCCTACAGCCTTGGGTGCCTACGGCCTTCGGCCATGCACCCAAGATTCTAGGCCCTGGCCACCACCACCGCAGCATATCACACCCATAGATCACACACATAGAATCAAACAGCCATGTACACAAAACTGTAGGCCCTGGCCACAACAACCGCAGCATATCACACCCATAGAATCAGAAATTTTAACTGGCTATATGGGCCACTGCATTCTTTTTTTATGTCTGTGGACAGCGCGGCTGTCCGCGGACATGATGAACACATCAGGGTGCCTGCCACCCAAATAAATACAGCATTTGACCCATCTCTTACTCCCCAAACACTCTTACACACCAACACACTTGCCAAAGTTGTATTTCTCCCCGTTTGTCACCACGCTGTCCGCGGAAGTCCGCGGATGTCTGCGGATCCAAGATGGCAGGCACATTGAAACAATACAACGCACCTCACGCTTCATTCCAGCCAATCAGTGAACATGTCACATGTCCGTGGACATGACGCAAGTCAATTAGCCAATCGGTGTCCTGTCCGCGGAGCGAACAGGGAAATCTGTCCGCGGAGCGGACATAGACGTCACTAATTTTTTGTGACCTACCTTTTGGTCATTTAAAAAAAAAAAAAACTACTGAACAGATTTTCACCAAATTTACAAAAGCACACTTGCCGGACCAAGCTGCTGCTCCTACCGCAAATTTTGTGAAAATCCGCCCAGTGGTTTCAGCTGTAGGCGTGAGCAAAGTTTTTTCCCCATTCAGTCTATGGGAAAAAAATACGTTTTGGGACACCCCTATAACTTTGCCCCCCTAGACAAAACCTCACCAAACTTTGCAAAACAATTCAAAGTGGCCCATATACATCTTTTGCAACGTTTGGTAAGGATTCGTCCAAGGGGAGCAAAGTTATAAAACGCCCGAAAAGTGCTCTTCTTATGGGATTAGCAATTTAACCGTAACTTCACAGCCACTTCTGTGGCTGTGTAATATCAGTGAAAAAAACTTTGTTAAAGGGACGTTATTGTTCCAAGTAAAACTGAAAACCCCCTGAAATTCGCCAGTTATGGTAAACTAAGCAACCATAACGCGCGCCACCACCGTGCACTGCTAAGACTGACACCCAGGAGATCAAAGATGACATCACAAATGACTGGGTTTATTTGCCATTTCTTTTTGAAAATGTCTTTCTCGTGTTTTTCTCTGCGCTCCAAACCAGGTTTGGTCTCTTTGTTTGCTGTCCTTTCACGGGCTTCTGCACAGAAGCCCTCCTTAGGCACCTGAAAGTCTAGGCAGGCAGGATGTGAGGGAGGGGTTTTAGGACCCCTGCCATGGGTTCCCTTGGTAACCCAAGTTGCACTCCTGTTTGATTGGCTAAGGTGACCAAACCAGATTAAGAATTGCTCTTATAGGGGATTTGGGCAGATTCACTTGAGAAGATAATCTGCGGGATCCCACAAATCTATTGGAATGTTAGGTGGAGGTCTACCCAGATGTGGGTGAGGAGCTTGCTCTGCACAGAGACCCGAGCTTCACTTCACTGGGAATGGCCAAACATGCCAAAACATGCCAGTAATTACGTGTGGTTTTAGGAAGCATATCACCTAGCAGCTCCAGCGTGCTTGCCACTTTTGAGATGGTACACATCCAGATTTCAGAGGTTTTCTCACCATCTATAATGGAACAGCAAGCTACAAAGAATGGCTTTGAGCGTTGGACAAACTAACACCAGTGGATATGATTGATTCCAAACCGTCCCTCCATCATTCTCAAGAATGTCACCCTCAGTGTGAAGGCTAAGAATAGGCATAGATCAGCAGCTTGCTGTGCATAGACACAAACACTACACGTCAGTGATGGCACACAGTGAGGTTAAACAGGTCTGGTGGTCTCATGCATCAGTGGTGTGTCTTAGAAGCTGGGTTGTACAGGGCCATATCGTATGATCCCACATATTATATGCATATGATTGTACCTGTGTTTAATATATAGTGGGCTGAAAATTACGGTTTTGCAGGGGTTGCTCAGAACAAAGCTGGTGGTTATAATTGAAACAAAACTGTACATGCATCACTCTTCAGCTTTGCCAAGCCACACTTTACAGATGATGCCCAACAAGGCAAAAACATTGCTGGGTTGCTTGTGGTCTCATGCAGGATTGAGGTGACTTAGTAGCTTGGACTGAACCGTTCTTTCTGGGAAGAGATCAAGCATGATTTGCATATCCTCCCCTCTGCTCAAAGGCCCACAAGCAAGTACCCTGTCTGTGGCTGTCCAGGCCTGGTCAGCCACAGTCCCACATCCCTAACGATGATCTGTCCTCCGGACATATTACTGGATGATTTCACTGCAACTGCCCTCAAAGGACTGGCACCACACCTGCTGCCATGAAAGTGAGTCCATCCGACTTACATCACTACCCTCCTGAGGCTTCCTCTCTTTTTCCATCCTCACCTATCTAACTTCATTCCTCAATGCATTTTCTATTCTTATTGTAAACTTGTGTTCCATCTGCTTTGCTCTGTTTGCTGCCCCATTTAAAAAATGTGAACTTGAGTGTTTTTAGCATTGCCTTGTACCATCTGCCTTGCACTGTTTGCTGCTCCTTTTAAAAAATTTGAATTTTGGTGTTTTTATTATTGCGTGATACCATCTGCTTTGCACTGTTTGCTGCCCCATTCAAAAAAATCAAACTTTGGTGTTTTTAGCATTGCTTTGTATCATCTGCCTTTCACTGTTTGCTGCCCCTTTTTAAAAATAAATCGAACTTGGGTGTTTTTAGCATTGATTTGTACCATCTGCTTTGCACAGTTTGCTGCCCCATTTAAACATCTAACTTCGGTATGTATAGTTTACTCTCCTCTCTGTACCACTCATAAAATGTAATTCTGCCTACTCTGGATTTCTCTTACTCTCCCCAACCTCATTCTACTAGGCCTCCTTGTGAGTTCATCCACAACTGTGCAGTGTATTCCACTCCTCCCATACTACTTGGCTAATTCCCTTCCTTCCTATGGCTCTCTCCATCTCTCCTATATTCGGTAACTGCTACACTATCACATATCCCCCTTCTCTCTCCTGGTCTGGCAGGAAGAAGCACAAAAAAGACATCCTGAATGCAAACCCTGGACTTCCCATTGTAGACACCTATGTCAGTGCCTCCTCTAGAGAGGTTTATACTATATCCTTTTCTCAGTTCCTTCTCCTGATCTCTGGTCCCCCCACCTCATCTCTATTTTCTCTCCCTCCTCACACTACTCTATTAACGGGGGCACCAAGTTGTAAGTCCTCTTGTCTGGCTTTGCATCCTCTCGTTGCTTCGTTAATGTCTCTCACACTGGCACCATTCTGGTTCAGGGTCCACAACTCAACCTCCTTCTTTTAGACTGCATCGTTGTGCCTTCTCTCATTAACTTTCTTCGTTTGCCTGCATCCTATCCCTTCTCCCTCTCTCCCTCCTCTGAATAGTGTACCACGCCCCTGTACCCCACCTCAGAAAACCTTCAAAAGTATGACCTCCTCCAATTGGCAACTCTTAATGCCCTATCAGCCAACAAACCTTCCTGTGACATCTATCTCCTTCTTGAAGTCACTGATCTCAACATTTTCACTCTTACCGATACTTGGTTCAATGCCAGCTCAGTCACTGCCGCCTTTGACTCCCTCCTCCCTGATGGCTTCATGATAATCTGAAAGCCTCAACCTCAACACACTGGCGGGGTGGTTGCCTTAATCTTCCCTGATTGGGTTCCAGCCTCCATCTTACCTACTCAGCTCTACTCTTCCTTTGAAAGCCTGGTTTACAAGTTGGTCACCTCTTCCACCTCCACCCTGACTATTGCCACCATCCATCGACCCCCAGCCGCTACCTCTCTTTTCCTCTCTGAATGGGCTGACCTCGGCTCTTCCTTACTTTCCTCCACCTCTAACCGTCTTCTCCTGGGTGACTTCAACATTCCCCTGGACTCCCCTTGGTCTGCTTCCACTCTATTCACTGACCTCTACTCCTTGCTTACCCTCTCCATTCCGCCTTCAGGGCCAACCCATACTGCTGGAAACACTATGGATGCCCTAATACACTCTAACCTCTCTTTTTTCTCTCTGCTGGTCTCTCCTCTTTCCTGGTAAGACCACTCTCTCCTCTCCTCTCATCTAGGTCCCATTGACCCCCTGATCGCCCCCTTAAAAGTCACACCAAACTTGTTCTCTTACATCCGCCAGATGAAATTAGTGACTGCAGCTGCCTTCTCCTCCACCTTCACCCCCACTCACCCCCCACTTATGACTCTACCTCTGAATATGTACCAAATAGCTGTGTGGAGGGGCACTCAAAACATAAACAGTTTTACTTAGCTCTCAGAGAGATTAATATCATATTCTGTGTTTCTCACCAGGCATTTAGGTGTAACAGATACCGATCTTGAGCCCCAAGATCAAAATATATAATAGTTAAAGAATGAGATCCCCATAATCAGTGGAGCTATGACTCTGTGCATACTTTTGTAGCAAAGAAAATGCTAAAACGTTTCAAAATAGGACAGATATAGCTTTTTTGAAGAGGAAATCAAACCTATCAGGTCTTGAGTACCCATTGCTGTGTATTTGGGTACGTCTTCATTTGAAAGAGTCCTTGAGTTTTTTTTATTTTTTTGAAAATTCTTTTTTTACTTTTTTTGCAGGGCTCTGTGGGGAAACCCTAACTGGGTCAAACACTTCTGCTGCATGTAGCACAGACACACACAGTTGCTCAATGGGGAGATGTCAGTGAGAAGGAAGTGATAAGCATCTATCGTAATAGCGGAACCAGAAGTAACGTCATTGCGCCGGAACGGGAAAGGGCACAGCCGCCATCTTTAAAATCACAATCCGTTGCCATCCTCACTACACAGGGGAGCCTTAATCCGACGGAAGCAAATCATCTACTCCACCAGCATCATGCCAAAGGCAGTGAAGAAAGTGGTATCCTGGCAGCATAAGGAGCGTTTCTCGGAGGACGAAGTGACAATGCTTGCAGACACGCTGGCTGAAAATGCTGAGGTGGTCTTTGCAAATGACCTCAAAAAAAGCAGCCCAGCTAAAGAAAAAAGAGATTTGGGAGCTAGAAGCCCATAAAGTGAGGGCAGTTGGGAACACCCCCCGCACAGTGAAGGACGTGCGTAAATGTTGGGATGACCTGCGCCTCAGAGTGCGTAATATCATGTCGGCCAACCCGACAAATGCCTGGCTACTGGCGGTGGCCCTAGCTCTCCAATTAAACTCAGCCGCTGGGAGGAAACCTGCAACAGCACAATCGGCATTGAGTCAATCGAAGGTGTGGGCGAGATGCAACATGGCGCCACGTCAACGAAAGATGGAGGTGAGTGTTCTAAGAAAACACTGTAATGCAAAGTATGATGATAGTCCACCAATGTGACCGTGCCATGAGGCAATGCATGGCCCATTACAGACACATGGACACATCCCTGCCTAGATGCCATCTACAGCACTGAAACATCCACATGCATGCAGCATGCCAATGTCATCCCTGAGACACACCCTAAAAACATGGAAATGGCATTTGTCACACTGCACGCAGTCCACAACTGAAAGGCATGTCGCACAGCATACACCACCTCAAACATGTGTGAACCTGACATATGCCTGCATGCTCGCCCCACAGAGCAAGCAACCTGATTGTCAAAACTCCAATACCTAATCCCCTCTAATGTGTAGAACAGCAACGATACCAATGTATACAGGATGCATGTAGAACCATCACTGATGCCGTCCGTCTCTCGGTCCCCCACAGGCTCAGATCCTGACAGCGAGGCCCAGGACTCAGCGGTGCAGGCAACAACTCCCAGAAAGAAGGCCAGGGGCAGGGAAGAAGGCAACAGGCCTTCTACATCAAAAGGCCCAGGCAAGCCACAAATGCCACAGAAGGTGAAGGCACCACAGGATTCTAAGTCACTGGGGTGGCTAAGGGCCACTGCCACAGCAACAGTGTCCACCCCAGCTGTGTTCACTGCACAGGAGCCAGTTGCTGAGGGGGCCCTTTCAGCTAACAACAGCTCTGTCGGGGAGGCGGCAGCCATGGCAGCCATGGTACCCCAGAGTGACGAGGAGGTACAGAGCCAAGTCCAGGTGTGTGTCCCTGTGGAGGGTGAGTCATCAGAATTCCCTGGCACACCCAGCCCTCGCCATCACCCAAGATCACCCCATTCAGCAACACCAATGAGAGCACACAGGAGCAGTCTGGAGGGGAGCCAGGGCAAGGGAGTTGAAGTGCCACAGAGGAGCCACAGATATGGGAAACATGCCATATGCAGCATCCACCTCCACTGTTGTCCGGGATGGGGTGCAGCAAATGGCACAGATGGAGCAGTGCCAGTAGGAGCTGACAGGGCTTGTCAGACAGTTTGTATCAGACAGTGCGCAAGCAAGGCAGGAGAGCCGGGACAACACTGCATCCTTGAGACAGGCCATTGAGGTGAGCACAGCTCGCATCTGCGAGGAGTGGTCTGCAGTAAGGCAGGTCCTTTACCGAATAGTGGATGCCTTGGAGGCAGAGCTTCCTGCCCCGAGACTGGAGCAATCGGGCACGGCCTCCTCTTCGAGCTCCACTCAGACCAGCCCCTTCGCAGGTCTGCGCACACCTTGCGGCGCTCAGCCATGCCGCCACCAGATGCGGGAAGTGGGCAAAAGTAGCAGGGGCAGCCTAAATATGGCAATTGATGCAGACACCTGCAGAATTCGATTGAACACCATTTGTGGGGGAGTTGTGGGGGGAGGGGGAGGAGGGAGAGGGTGTGTGGGGGATTTGTGGGGGGAGGGGGAGGAGGAGAGGGTGTGTGGGAGAGTTGTGGGGGCAGGGGGAGGGGGAGAGGGTGTGTGGGGGAGTTGTGAGGGGATGGGGAGGGATGAGGGGGTGTGTTTGTGGTGGAGGGTATGAGCACTTTTATCTTTTTACTGTTTAATACACCCGTTGTGTACCTGAACAAATACTTGACTGGACATTCCTTATAGTATATGTGTCATTTATTGGTCTTCAGTGCATAGTGTACATGTACTCCCATACCCAGTGCCCTCAGTCCTACTTTCATGGCACACTCTGCACCCATGTGTATTAGGAATATTGGCAAATCACAGACTGGCGCACAGCACGTCCCTCCTGTGCATCAGCACCGTGATGATGTGCACCCACATCTTCTTCATCCTCTTCATCATCCCCTGGTGGTTGCTGTTCAATGCCAGGGGCACATTCCGTCGGATACACATGTTGTTCAGCATGACACATGCCATGATGATCTTGGCCACCTTCTCATGCCTGTAGAGGCGTGCCCCACCCGACCGGCTAAGGCAGCAAAAACGTGCCTTCAACAGGCCGAAGGTCTGCTCGATGACCACACGGGTACGGGTATGGGAATGATTTTAGTCCTCTTCATGCCTGTTCTGCAGATTTCGGACAGGGGTGAGGAGCCATGTCTTCAAGGGATAGCCACTATCACCTGCATGGGTGCAAAATAAGGTATGTGTTAGTCAATTCATGATGGACAGCTTTACTTATCACACATGCCTGGAGATATTTGTAGTTCAAAGGCACATGTCCCTGGTTGCATGCACACATTTTACCTTGCCACAATGTGTGCTGTGCCATGGTCTTATGGTGTGAATTGCGTCTTCAAGATGATACAGGGTGTACACTGCCTTGATGTTTCTCATGCACTGTGGACGCATACTGCTGTGTTTGTGTTATATATGTGATGTGCAGTGTTCAGTATGATTTTCTTACTGGCAGTGTTGGCAGTAGTCTCTGCATTATTTAGCATTCAGTGCTTATTATTCCCATGGTTGACATGCTGCGCTACTTTGGTGGTGGCCCTGTGACAAGCAGTGTATTCCCTTGTTGGTTTTGTTTTGTGCACTCTAACGGGTGCTTGCTCTGTGTAGTGATTTTCTGCAGACATTTACCTTCTGCATACACGCAGCATGTTGCTGGATTGTGTTACAGAGGGTGAGGTCTGATGATGGGTGGTGAACGTGTTGTGGGATGTGGGATGGTTGAAAGATTGGCATGTTGTGATTGGTGTGCGGCTTCCTTCATTGCTATGGGGATTGGTTGTCATGTTCAGTTTGGGATGCTTTTTGGCACAGTGTTTGGGATGTGGACATCGTGCTGTCACCACAACAATGACACTATGGTGGTGTGTGCATCTCTCCCCCCATTACACTGTCATGTGCCTGTCATGCAACTTACCAAGCAGCCAGGCATGTCGTCCTGCATGTTGCTCCATGTAGCATGGTAGCGTGGAGTTCCGCAGGACCATTGAGTCATGAGTTGATCCGGCAAATTGGGCACAACAATGTGTGATGATCTTGCTGGTGTCACAAACCATCTGTACCATGATGAAGTGATATAGCTTACGATTGCGGCAGACCACCTCTGTTGCATGCGGGAACACCAATTTCACATGGGTGCTGTCAAGTGCACCAATACAATTTGGCATGTCTGCCAGTGCATGGATGCCAACTTTTGTGTGAAAGATCTCCTGGGCAGTCCATCGTAGGGATATGTAGTTCCTTTAGTGCCTCAGGAGGGCATCCAGCACTTGGTTCAGCATGCAAGAAAATAAGGGTTGTGATATGCCATGCATATGCCCCACTGTGTGCTGGTAGGTGCCTGTGGCCAGGAAGTGAAGAACAGATACTACCTTCAGTAGAGGTGGGATGGCGGTGCGTATTTCAATCAGGCTGACAATGTCGTTGTGTATCATGTTCACAATAGTTGTGATGGTGTCCCGGGCCAGGCGGTACAGGGTGTTGATCTGCTCAGGGGTTAGGTTGAATGGACTGGCTTTGATGCGAAGGATTGGGGGTGACTGTGTGGTACCACTGGCTGCACTGGTGGGGCATGCTGGGCCTGTCTCACCCTCCTTCTCCTCCTGCATCTCCTCTGTGGTGCCTGTTGTTGTTGCTGGTGTAGCAATGCAAGCATGTCCTCCAGCCCCAGTATTGCTACTACAAGTGGAATCATTTTGGTGTGGTAAGGGGGGTGGTGTGTGGGTGTGCTCCTTTTGTGCTGGGCCAGACTCCATTGCCCCTTCCTGTGCTGATTGTGTGCACCTGTGGCAGTTGGGAACACTGCACATTGCTGTTTGCGGGTGGTTCACGATGCCGGTATTGCCGGCATCCCGGTATCCCTCATTAACGCCTTCATGATGCCGGTATTTGCATGTCCGCCTGACTTGTGATGTCCTCCTGTTAGCCCATCCTGCTATTGCTGGGCCCGCGCGCATACCAGTACGAGGGAGCACAGTATCAACAGTGGCGCTAATACCAGGTTGTTGAGTCAGAATTTCCTGGAGCGGTATTCGGTGCCAGTAGTCCCTTACCGGCATCGTTTTTCCATTACCTCCAACCTCGTAATGACCCCCCATGTGTTTTACGGTTACCATCAAACTCTTAATAAGGTTAGTATATGTCAACATGAGAACTTATTTTCTTGTATCTCATTTGCATGCCACATTTACTGCCCTATTCTCTCTAATCCCATCTCTGAATATAGCCATTCTCTCCTCCCAATCTTTCACAAATCGAAAAACTAAAGATGTTCTTGCTGGTGCTGGACATGATACTGCTTTTTTAAGTGTATGCTGTTAGTGGGCATATTTATCGTTCAAAGTATTTGTTTTAGCATTTTTATGTAAAATTAATATGCAAGTGATGAAAGTGAATATATAAAAATGTTATATAAATATAAATGTGAATAGTGCAATATGTAAAGATAGCAAACTGGATGGTTATCATAATTGTTTTTTTTATAACTAGCTTAATACCGAAGAGGTTTCGAAGCACGGGACTGGGATTCAAACTTGTGTTGCTCTGTGTCGTCTTGTTTCCAAGAAGGTCACTGAGCTATTGATAGACACAGGGACACATTTACAACAAAAAAAAATTATTGGAATTTTGCATGTAGAACCATTTTGTAAATCAGGACCACAGTAAATATAAACTTCAGCATCTAAACGTTGGATATATTCAAAGAAAATTAACTTAGAATGCAAAGCATGCAGAAGGAAGAACGGGGAAGTGAGAAAAGAAGAAAGATGAACATGAGAAAAGGGAAGAGATACAGATGGTGTGTAGGTGTGTAAACATGTGGTTTGCAAGCTCGAGGAGGCATACGGTGAGAAAAATGAGCAACAACATTGATATTTGCTTTGAAAAAATGCATTACTTGATTATCATTAATGGTCCAAATATGTGGGCAATGCTCGGCTAAACAGTTTATCCGAAAATTAAGTTCTGTGAAGTGCAATGACGGTGGAATAAGGTAGATGGTGGATTTATTCTCTGGTTAAGCAGAGACTGGTATGATGGGAAATTACCTCACACCTTGCTCCAGATTAGTGCTCGACGAGCAAGATCAGGGATGACCTTAACCACCTGAGTATTGTGAGGCTTAAGGTCCAAACTTTCTGGGAATTTGTCCAGAGTAACTAATGTTTGAGGGCCCCTTGGTTCAACAATTAGGTTACTGCAATATAGGACAGGCAACTTTCATCCCTACAAAATCACAGAGTGCTCCCCATTGTCCTAGTGTGCTGGGCACATGTTACGCATGTTTCTATTTCCTGCCCAAGTCACCCAAACCCAAGCCTTGATAAAGACTGCCTGTTGGTTGAAACACATGTCGACACTTTTGGTAATTAAATCTACAAATAATAAATCTGTAGTGGTGTAAGTCAACTAAGGAGTGGATCTCAAAACCTTTTTACAATCAAGAATGAATGATATAATGAAGGAATGACAATTACAGGACTCATATAACCCTATGCAGAAGCGCCCCTCAAGTAGGAGCCCAAACCAAATAACTAACTATCTTTTATCAGTGATCGCATCTTCTTTTGAAAAAATGTTATATATTTTTTTACGACCACCCTTAATTTCTGTATTTTTATTTTTTAAGAGATCTTTATCTTTTCATCTTTTTGATCAACAACTTTGAGTATAAAGAATCTTATTTTTACTGGTCATCTAAAATTTTATTCTATTTTCCAAAAATATTTCAACACATCTGTGTCATCCAATTGAACCCCATAATCAGTCAAAATGAAAAAAAACAACAATCCCATGGCATTTTTCATGCACCAGAAATATTAACACTTACTCATTTGCTAGGGCAACCTTCCATATTATACATATACATGTATTTTCAATTAGCCTCGACTTGTTCAGGACTCTTCATCTCATGTTTTGGGTTGCAATGTTTGATTTGATTAACATGGACAAACTACTCCACTGTCAACTCACCCTCCTTTTTAGTAATCCTGCACACCACGGGTGAAACCTTGTCTGTAATTCTATATGGCCCCAGCCATGCCTCAATAAATTTAGAGGTATATAAATCAAATGTATTTACCTGATGTCCCACCTCGTATTATTTTACAGATGCCTTCCATTCATAACATGTTTTTGCTCCATCAGCGGCCTTTTCGAAATTCCGCTGCATAAATGCAAACACATGTTGTAAGTGCTTCCTCAACTCTTCCACATATTTGTCAATTGTGGATGCATTTACAAGGATTTGCTGATTTGTCTTGTAAAGTTAGTGTTGTGACAGCACCGTTTTTCTTCTTGTCAATATTTCATGAGCACTGAGATTTGTTGATTTAGCGGGAGTCGACCTAATGGCTGTTAAGAACAATGGAAGCCGAAGGTCCCAACTACACTCTGCTTTAGCCACAAATTTCTTTAACACATCCACTATTGACCTGTTACACCGTTCCACTTGCCCAGAAGAGGAAGGCCAGTACAAAATGTGTAGTTTTCACTTCACACCCAAAATCTGCCATATCTTTGTCATCAATGTACTAGTGGAATGACTTCCCCTGTCTGACTCTATCCTTTGAGGTAAACCAAATCTTGAAAAAATATGATTTACAAGTAATGTGGCCGTCGTTTGTGCACTGCAATTCGGTGCTGGAATGTACTCCATCCATTTGGACATTAAACAAATTACTGTTAGCATATACCTGTTTCCTCTTGTTGATCTTTTTACATGCCCAACATAGTCGATTTGCAAATCAGACCATGGGAGGGTCAAACCCCTTTTCATTAATGTGCTCTATGAGTAGGCGACACATGTTGAAACTGTGTACCTACTAGACACCCTGTGCTGTTTACTTCAACATCTTAGGACATGTATGGCCAATAAGCATAATCTTTCAAAATGTCCAAAGTTTTCTTTGAACTTCTGTGTCCTACAGTTATGTCATCATGGGCATGATGTAACATCAATCCCCCAAATGTCAAGTGTATTACCCATTATATTTGACCTGTCACAGATTCTATAATTTTCAGACAGTCTTGTAACCTCATTCTCTTTTTGTTCTATAGCAACACCCACAATTCCTCTTTTCCTTTACAATCCTCTTCAGTCAGAGGATTTTGCAATACATCTAACACACGATTGTAGAATAGGCCTAAAATCAGGTCTTCCTTTTGCGCTTTGATCAGGTCCTGATCTGGAGTGTCAAAACACCATTGCATCACAGGCTGTTCAACTGCTTTTGGAGTTTTGGAGCATGTTATTGCATCTACTTGTATTTCACCAAGCAGGTATTCAATAGGAAACAACTTTCCCATCACAGCTTCAATCTTGGCTAACTGATCTGCCTTGTCATTCCCCTCTTTGTCTTCTTATTTTGTCCATATCTTACTTCCACAGGAAATCCTTGAAGTGCTAACATCCAGGAAGTAATTCTTGACTGGGCCAAATTCCCTGATCTGATTCTTTTACTTTGCAGAAACTGCAGAGGTTGGTGATTTGTTTCAATCATTTATTTTTCCCCTTGAATTATAGGATGGAAATGCTGTAACGCCCAGACAGTGGTTGGGAGTGCTTCTTCGCATTCACAGAACTTTGTTTCTACTTGTGACAAGGCCTTAGTGCCATATGAAATAGTTTTGTTATTCACATCATGCTTTTGATATAACACTACTGACATACATTGATTGGTGAATCCTACCTCTACAAAGAAATCCTGCTTCTTTATTGGATATGCCAGACATGGCACCTTCATGAGACATTCATTTAGCCTGGCAACTTCTTCAATTTGTTCCTTTGCCCATTTCCAGGGTACACCATGATTTAGTAATTTTGTTAAAGGTTGTGTAATCTCTGCATAATTCTCAATACGTTCCCGTTGTAACCTGTCATCCCTAATACACTTTTTGACCCTTTCAGATTGGTAGGATCTTTCAGTTTAAGTATCGCCATCACTTTCTTCTTTTGCAGGTTTAACCAATTCCTGGTCACCTCAAGACCTAAGAGGTTCACTTTCTTTTTACACCATTGTTCTTTCTGTAAGGATACTTTGCCCCCAGACTTCTGTAGCTGGCTAAGTACATGTCTAATCACACTGAAATGGTTTTTCAGATTCTCATTCTTAATTAGCACATCATCCATGTAAACTATTGTTCCCCTTTCAGCTGCATCCGGGAGTGGCTTGCTCAGGAATATCCCAAACTCACTCCCACTATTGACATACTCAAAAGGTGTCCGGGACCATGCATATTGTGATTTGTCAAAAAGAAAATGCAAGTACATTTTTGATATCTTCAGCCAGTGATACGCACCAGTATCCAGCAGTAAAATCCAATGTGGAAAACACCTTTGACCCATGAACCTGTGCAAGGCCCTGATCAATATATTGATGGGGCCACCTTGAAACAGGTACCCTTTTGTTTAATTCTCATAGATCTGCACACAAACACCATTGGCCATTAGGTTTTAACACACCTGATATGGGACTGTTTGGTGTGCGATGAATGGGCCTAATGATTCCTCTAGATTCTAATTTGTTTTATTATTTCAGCCAGTTATTCCAAACATGCTAAGGGTAACCTGTATTGTCACACAAATACTGGCTCCCTACCATGTCCTTCTGGTTATGTGGCAAGATGCAAACCGGTTAATCCACAATCATATGTGTCTTTGGCAAGAACCTCTTTGAATTCCATAAATATTTTTCTAAATTGGTCTTTTCTTCTTCATTTGTGCAAGCATCTGCAGCCTGAATTTGCTCTTCTACCATTTAAGAGAACTCTGGGAAGTCCTCCAACAGGGGACTCTCTGTACTTTCCTCTAGCTGTGTGGCTGTATCACTTTGGAGAGTTGACACAATTAAATATTTTGGAATATTGACTTCCATTTCAATATGCTGCTTTTCTGTTTTAGCCTCATTCCATTTGAATAAGATGCAATTATATTGATGACAGCACACTATTTTACTTGACTCATAAGGATACACAGACTGAACTTAGATTCCTTTAGGTTGATAGTCCAAGGATTCTGGCAACCCCCCTGCACAGTCACATATCTTGCAGGGATGTATCCAATCACTGCATTACTGAATTCTACAGTATAACAAGATTTCTGTATTGCCATTCCTATTGCTGAATTATCTTCTAAATGAATGTCCTGGCATCCTTTATTGTCCACCAGAATTGTAATGGGTCCATCTCCGATCTCTATCAGTGGTGTATATTCACATTCTAGCCCTTGCTGCCTCATGGATTCATTTAGACATACAAATGCATCAGAATCTTTTAACTGTTGTCCCTTTCTGTATTTTAATGCTATCGTAACTTGTCTGGTGAATGATGCAATCATCTTGAAGACAGCACACTATTTCACTTGACTCATAAGGATATACAGACTGAATTTAGATTCCTTTAGGTTGATAGTCCAAGGATTCTGGCAACCCTCCTGCATAGTCACATATCTTTCAGGGATGTTTCCAATCACTGCATTACTGAAATCTACAATATAATAAGATTTCTGTATTGCCATTCCTATTGCTGAATTATCTTCTAAATGAATGTCCTGGCATCCTGTATTGTCCACCAGAATTGTAATGTGTCCATCCCCAATCTCTATCAGTGGTGTATATTCACATTCTAGCCCTTGCTGCCTCATGGATTCATTTAGCCAAACAAATGCATCCGAATCTTTTAACTGTTGTTCCTTTCTGTATTTTAATGCTATTGTAACTTGTCTGGTGAATGCAGGAATGGTAACATCCTTTCTCACATGCAATTCAACTGCAAAGGGTGCCATCTGGGCACAACAATAAGCTTGTCTTTTGTCCTCAAATTCAGGTGCGGCCCCACCTAACGTGGACCAAACTTTTTGATTTAGAAAATCTAACACCAAACACATTCTGAGCATGAAATAAAATGTGTTTTGTGTCCGACTCCCGATCCACACATTGTTATGCATACTCTTAGGACCAATTGTAATCTTTAACATGCATCTTCCTACTACTCTGTTTCCTGACTCCAGATTATCCAGACCAGATATGTGTTGTTTCTTTATTCTGAAGTTTGGGCTCTCCTCCCTGTCAATTATCTGCTGGAATACTTTTTCATTAATGAAACTTCTTTCATGTTTGAGTGCTAAAGCTATCATTTCAGAATGCCCATTTACATGGATAAGGATCCATGGCTGCCCATCTCCCATGTGTATTACAGAAATGGTTGAAATGTGTATTTCAGTATTTATCTCTGGAGTGACATTTGGCTTGCATTTTTCTTCATTTGGATAAAAACACAATGGGCCTCATTACGACCCTGGCGGAAATCGTGGTGCAAAATGCACCATGGAGCACGGCGGAAAGCTGCCGATAGCGCCATGGGGGTTGGCGGATTTACCGCCCCATTCCGACCTTGGCGGGGCAGTAAATCCCCATTCCCCATTTTACCCTTCCCCATTCCCATTTTTGCCCCATAGGGTATAATGGGAGTGGGGAAGGCGTTAATTACGCCACCGTAAAATACGGTGGCGTAATTAACAACAAGGTCCCGTAGCGCCATGGATTTCTCCGCCCGGAAAAACCAGGCGGAAAACGCTCCATGGCGCTACGGGAACTCGTAGTAGGGCGGACGGGTCCGCCGCGAATACCGCTGGCGTAAACCCACTCCGCCAGGGTCGTAATGAGGCCCAATATGTTTTCATCTATTTCTGTTTGCCATTTTTTCTTGGGGTCCAAATAAATCTTCATAGACGGCTTGTCTTTTTCACCCCACATTTCACCCTGCACCCTGACACATGAGAATGACAGTGACACTAGGCACACAGCCATTCTGAAAATATACTTCCACTGCTCTTTATGACTTAGCCACTGTATGGCATTCTCTTACATTGTTGTTTGGTGACATTATTTTCTTAGGCCTCAATTTTCTTTTTTGGCTAGGGACAACAATACCCCATTTCCCCCTCAAAGAGGGGCGACAACATCTTTCATTCAATTCGTACCTATGAGGAAAGGTATTTCACTGATGGATGTGACCAATACTTCCTGTCTCATCTGATGCTTCCCTTTCTTTATGTCAACCTCAGTGACACCTTTGATAGGTATTTCTTCACCATTGAAGCTGTGCCCATGGCCTTCGTTTTGTCTCACCTTAATGTGATTTTGTGGGGTTTCCCTTCATTGATATTTTTTCCTAGCTCCTTTCATATTATCTTGGCATGGACATCCGTATCAATAATTGAAAATGCATTACATTTTTATGTCACAGTGATAGGAGCATAATACCTATCTTCAACCTCCTCTAGCACACACAAAAAGGGTGAGTTTTTGCATATTTCAGGACTCACCTTCCTTAGCCCCTTTTCACTCCTTGCTAAACACATGGGCATGCAAAATGATATTTTTCCCTCCTTTTTGACCACTTTCTTTTTCTATTTTGCTGGGCTCAGAACCCATATGGAGTGTAGCCAATTACTGCCCCTCATACTTGGGACTACCAGTGTTCACACTGTTCATTTTTGACTGAACATTTTCACAAGTGTCATATGACAGCCTGTTAATTTCTGGTACATGACACGTATCTGTGTTTTGCATGGTGTCTGTCCATTCTGTCTCTTGGAATATGTGTGGTTCAAAATACTCCTCAGGTGACTGACCTGCACCCTCCTTTTGAGCTACTGTTATTTTTCAATCTGGAGCCCAACAATATTCTGACTGTCAAGGGAGGATATTCTAACTACTGGTCCTAGCTCTTTTTCTTGTGTTTTATTTTCACATTGGATGTTCTTTTTAAATCTGTTTCTCTGTTCTTTAGGTTTTTCTTGTTCATTTTCCCTTTCTTGTTCTTCATCTTCACACACTTCAATAGTCTGATTCAACTCTAAATTTAACCACACTCCCTTTTTGCCTGTGTTGAAATTCCCTGTCTCACTTTCATTCATATTTGTTCTTATTTTTGAATCAGCGGGCAATTCAGGACCATTATACAAAGGTGATTCATGAGCTTCTGTGTTTTTATTAGTGAAGGGGCAATTAAATAGTCACTTGTCATAGCACACAGGATCACTCCTATGGCATTCTGTGCCTTCCCATGGATATGGTTTTTGAACTGCAGAGAGCTGTCCCATTTGTTCAGACAACATTTTGACTTGGGCCTCTAGGCATTGAAACCTGTCTATGTCTATGGATTCTTCTCTTTGTGACCTGGGCCGGTACTGGTTAAATTCACCTTGATTATTCTGGTACCTCCCAAGGGATTGATTTCTATTTATGTTACCACTGAATTCATGTGGCATAGGAGGTGGATAACGTGGAGTAACCATCCTTTGACCATGGTCGACTGGTGGTGGTGATTGGTTATAAAGGCAAGGGCGATAGTTCATATTTTGTCTTTCATTTGATGGGAATTTTCCTCTATACTGATTTCCATAATCAATGAATATATCCACATACCTTGGTCTTTCTTGGTGGCCATACACCATTGTATTCGGGTCAAATTTAGTCTGAGCCCCCAGCGTCTGGTACAGGCCATTGTACATTTGAGTATAAACAAGGAGGATGACAACAAGCTACCTTTAGATGTCCACACCAAAGGAAACAAAAATGAATCTCAAACCGTATGTGTGTGCAGGGACACCATCAATCTTTTAACAAATATAAAGAGATGGGAGGCTCAATTTAACAAAAATATATCATACATTTATTTTGTTCAACTCGGTCATAAAACAGACCATTTGGTCACATTTACAAATCTCAACAACATATAAAAGGATCAAAAATAAAAAGGGACAATTAGTCAACAGTTTTTGTCTTGGCACTCATTCACATAATACTTTGTATTATAGGTGATGTTAGTAGCACATGAGTGACTTTAGACTAGCTCATTTATGTTTGCTTTGAATTAAAGCCCCCAGTTCAGTTGTGTTGACATGAGTGAATCCGTTTCCAGCCTCAACGTTTATTTGACAAACCGACTTTTCCTTGTTCTTATACAAGTTAGTCGTGTGTGTAAGGATTTCCTCAGGACACAGCACCCTCTGATTAGAAGGTCAAGAATAGCACAAGTTGTGTTGTGGATTGTCTCATAGTATCTATAAAAACAGAGATATATGTGTCAATGTAAACCCAAAAAGGACCTGAGCCTTTCATTTTTATCAGAATTATTTCACTGCATACAAACATGGTTAAGATCATTTGTTTATCCTTTCAGTCTATTCAGGTGGGCATCATACTATTTATTTGATGTGATTTCGCTATATCAATAGTACAGCACTAGTTAATTTCTTCAAAAACAAAGCGTCTAATTTTTTTAAACTACATATGATAGAGACTTGACACATTATTGTGGACCCCTTTTGTTTTGTTGCTGAATTGAATTTTTATATATACATGTGAACCATGATTTTATATATAGGCTGCATGCACTTTAGCAGATATACAAACCAGTCCCACATACCTGTTATGGCTCTTTATTGGTCATAAGAATAGTCGCTACTTAGCGCGGCATCTCTTGAATATGCCATTATTTCCAAACCATATCACTTCTTGAGTGTGACTGCAAAAAAGAAAGAAGACATATTGCAGTCTTCAAAATGGTGGTATAACTAAATAATGGACATTTATTACACACCAGAATTACATTACAAATATATTGTAGAACCGACCTAGTGCAGCGGCTGCTGCTGTTCTCCAGGTGCAGCGCAAACAGTGACTTGTGTATGGTCTCCGAAGCAATTGTAGTGTAACAACAGAGCCTAATGGACAACACGGGAGAAAAACACGTGTAAAGCCGTGTTCAGTATCAGAGCTTGATAGCCAAAAGAAGGGGTGGGCGCTCTTATACGTGTCAATATACTTACTTAATGGTCCAGCGACACTTCAAAGTAGCTCGTATCCGTACAATCCCACCGTGCACAATGGAGCTGCAATTAGGCGTATGGTCGGCGTTGTTAGACTGCTCGATCTTCATTCCAAGAACGCTTACGTCTGTGAATGCGGTCATGTGACACAACTGTTACGCTCACCTGGTTCCCACAGGGGCGTCGATCAGACCCGGACAGCTGCGGTCTCCGCCAACGTGATGAGTAGTGCCGAGATGACTGTCTGGACTGGCCCACCTAATCTCGTCTGCTTGATCTGTAGAAGTATTCTCCTGCAAGTGGAGAAAGGAATTTATCCACCCGTGGATTTTGTGATGGCCCCCTCCTACTGTTCTTGTTCTCCCCTCTTGTCACCTCTGATATCCCCTTTTAGTGACCTCACCTTATGTTTTTAAATAATGAGCTCTCCATCCTGCCTGGCATGCAGGGGCGCGTAGATACCAGTTACTTCACTGGTTTGAAGGTGCTGGAGGAGTTCCGGAGGAATATTGACTCTGGGGTTTATAAAGTTCAAAGAGTTCAATATATCCGATGATCACTCTTATTCCATTCCCTTGTTCAATTGCAACTGGTTCAAAGGAATATTGCCTGGAGGCAGCTGCTGGAGTTCAGGTAAGAGTCTGTATTACCCAACACTGTCCGGTAAAAGTTGCATCAGTTTAACTTGTTGTTTTCTCCCTTTATAGGTGCGACAAATGAAGATGAGGTGTATTAAAGGGTACTGCCTCCGATGGTAAATCAGGTAAGCCTATGGTGGTAAGAGATTGTATTTGTCGGCTCTCTTGGCTCACCTTGTTGTTTCTTTTGTTTTCCCCCAGGTGCTGGAGTTCGGCAAGAAAATGCTGGAGGCAGCGCCGGATCGAAAAATGCTGTGATGACTGGTGAGTATGGCGCGGTGCTGCAGCTGGCGATGCAACGCGTGCAGGAATAATGTCCTTTTCAAGTTCGAAGACGTGATGGATCCGGAATCAGGTAAGGATTTAAATAATGTCGGTGTCCTAACCTTTCCTTCTTCTTTCCTCTTTTGCTAGGAGCTCTGGATTCGAGACGGGCGTGGCTGAAGACTGGATGCTGACTGCAGGCACGGTGAGCGTTACGCTGCTGGATGCAGAATAATGCGAAGCGTGTGTTCCTGATCGGGCGTGGTTTAAATAGCCTCCAAAGTAGTTCCAGGTAAGAAGTTCCCCAGAACCACACCGGAGTAAAAATTAGTCCCTGTAACAAAATAGTCCCATCCAAGCCTCACGTTGGCTTGGATTCCGTTGCAGCATGGTCTGCATGAGGTAAGTAATGTCTAAGAGCCTGGCGCCTATGGCGCCAGGACTGATTTCTATTATGAGCCTGGTGCCTAAGGCGCCAGGACTGAACCCAGACAGCTCCTAGCTGGGACTGCTGGGGTTTTAATAAATATCTGGATGCCTGCTCCCGGGGCTGATGGGCTTGGTCCAGATGCCCGGGGGTAGGCATCATGACACCAACCCACGACGAGATCTGTTTATCAGTAGGGCACCGGCTGTGTGTTTACATGGCTGCCATCTTAGAATGGATGGGAGGCTTCCAAAAGAGCCTGTATATTATGCGGGAAGGACTTGGGATCCAATATTGAGAAAAGATTTGGTGGAAATGAGCGGCTGGGATGATTTAAAAAATGAATAAATGAGAAATGATAGTCAATACAATGAACAAAACGTCGGGGTCATTTATGGAGAAATAGAAGATGGAAGTCTCCTGTTATAGGCAGCATAGAATCAGCTCTGCTCACCCCAGTATAATTATGGTGGTTAATTATTTACGTAGAAATAGACCCCAATCAATATATAAATTGAGACCATGTTTAACTGAGTCCAAATCATATATCCACCTTTGTTCAAGTCTTCACAATTTTAAATCACGGTCACCGCCGCGGGGATGGTTATCAATCTTTTGTAGTACACACCAAAAAATATCATCATGTGAGTGTTTTGCCTTTTTGTAATGATCAATCAGTGGTTTATCAACCGTGTTGTTTTTAATACAGCAACGGTGTTCACCAATACGGATCCGTACTGGTTGTTTTGTCTTCCCGATGTATACTAGCCCAGATGGGCATACAATACAGTACACCATCCATTTGGTGGCACAGTTAGGAAATGTATCAAGCCTCCACGTTTTGCCTTTCAGATCAATGGTTTTCAAATTGCTCGTATATTTACACATACTGCATTTCCCACATTTAAAATGCCCTGTTACCGGTGGTAGGTTCCACAATATGGATTGGGCATTATCAGTTGGTTTTGGCAATGGATAGGTATGGACAAGTTTATCTCCGATGATGGTGAGGCGCTTAAATGCAAAACAGGGAGGAGGGATGTTAAAATCTTCAGTATTGATCATTTTCCAATTAGTCAGAATTGCTTTTCTTAGATCGTTGCTAATTGGTGTAAAGGAGGACACACAGGTAATTTTGTCTAATGTAGTTTTCTTTTGTTTAGATAGACGATCAGCCCTTGAGATGTTGGCGGCCTTTTTGTATGCTCTTCTAATGATATACAGTGGATATCCTCTTTCTTTTAGATTTGCTTTAAGGGTCTGACTAAGATTTTTAAAGTCAGATTTGTCAGACCAATTGCGCCTGTTGCGGAGAAATTGGATAAAGGGTACATTTTCCCTTAATATCTACGGATGGTAACTGTGGAATTGTAGTAGCGTATTTTTTTGAGTAGGCTTCTTATCAAGGCTAGTTCCAATCTTATTGTCAGGCATACGGTGAATCAGTAGGTCTAGGAAAGCGATACTGCTGGGGTCAGACTCACATCTAAATTTAATAGTGACTTCTCTTGTGTTAAGCCACGAGATGAACGCCTCAAGCTCTTCCTTTGTGCCACACCAGACCATAAAGATGTCATCTATGTACCAATACCAGGCCTTAATGTTTTCCTGGTATGGGTTGTAATTGGCATAGATGTTGGTAATTTCGAAATTGTTCATGTACAGGTTCGCCAGGTCGGGGCCAAACATTGCCCCCATACTGGTGCCATGTTAGCTGTTGGAAAAAGACACCATTCCATTTGAAAACATTCTTGGTTAGTGCTAGATGGATGCACTCAGAAAGAAATGCTGACGGGGGGTTTTTGTCCTCACGTGTTTCCAAAAGATTGACCATGACCTCCACACATTTAATTTGCGCTATGTTGGTATAGAGGGATGTCACGTCTAATGTAACCAACAAGTCCTGTGGTTCCACTGTCAGTTCATTTAGGATTTTTATCATGGAGGTAGAGTCCTGTACGAACGATTTCATTTTGTTGACAAAAGGCCTGAGAAAAACATCTACATACACCGACAATGGTTCAAGTAATGAGCCTATGGCCGAAACAATAGGGTGGCCCGGGGGAGTAGTCAAATTTTTGTGGACTTTTGGTAGGCAATAAAATGCTGGAATGACAGATTGTCTATTAATGAGAAACATTTTTTCATCATCATTGATCCACCCCTCATCTGAGGTGTGGGTCTTCAGCCTTATTATCTCCTCCAGGATCTCGGTGGTTGGATCAGATGGTATTCGTTTATACACCGATGTGTCCGAGAGCTGTTTTTCCACTTCTAATTTACATAGATTAGAATCCCATAACACAATCCCTCCTCCTTTATCAGCTGGTTTTCTGACAAAAAGGGGATGGTTTTCGAGATTTTTTAAAGCTGTTCGTTCTGATTTTGACAGATTATCTTTGTGCCGATTTTTGTGTTCACAAAGATGTTTTATCTCTTGAAGAATTTTATTCTCGAAAGCTGGGATTTCAGGTGATACCATAGGTTGTAATGGTATAAAAGTGGAAGTTTTTTTTTTGCCGGAATAGTTATCTTCAGTAACTTGATTGGGTACTTTGTCATGGAAGAAGTACTTAAGCCTGATGATGCGGAAAAAGTTTCTCATTTCGATTTCAGTCTGGAAAGAGTTAGCCCTACAGACGGGGACAAAAGATAGGCCTTTACTTTGCACTGATACTTCTGCAGAAGATAGTATGTGCTGGCTTAAATTGAAAATAGGATTCACCACGTTTGCGGAGGGATCCACTGCCGGGTTCGCATCGGATGATGGTTGCATGGTCTGTTATTTCCACGGTTCCCTCGTTGTTGAAAGAATTGGTGTTCTGGGCCTCTTTGTGGTGTGGAAGCCCCACTTGCACCCAGACCATTTTGGGTGGAATCCGAGTCGCTACTATTGGAGGAATTGGAAAATGTCACCAACTTCTTGTTGCATTGAAATTTGTTTTGACCTTGCTATTTGTTTTGGTTGGTATTATACTGCTGAAAAAATCCTGGAACTAAGTATGGATATGTACTTTCCTCTTTATAGTTTGCAATATCTTTTTTGAGCTTCCAAACTTTTTTGTCCAAGGTAAAAGTTTTAAATTTAGCCATTTCATTCTTCATTTTTTCCAGACTGGTTTTAATGTCTGGAATAACAGAATCCTGTTTGATTTTTGCCTCAAGGGCATCACGCTCTTCTTTTTGTTTTTTTCCTTCTTCTTCTGCTGTCTCGATTATTAGGATCACCCAGTCAAGGGAACATTTGTTTCCAACCCCGCTGAACCCTTTAATGAATTTGGGATTGTCTAAAATGACCCTGGGTATGTTTTTTATTTGAAGGCCTTCAGGGATTACCCTGGCCTTTAAGTTATCAATCATGAGCTGGCCATGCTATTGTGTACGAATGAATTGTTTTGTTTTTTGTGTGAGTAGATCTATACCGTTGGAAATCCTCGGTGGAGGGGGCACTGGTCCCGCAACTGGGCTCCCCAAAATCGAGGGTAGATCTAAACATTTTTTAAATATATATCGTCAGTGAAAGACAAAATGTTAACATTTACCATACTGATTTAGGAAAAGCTCAACCAACCAAAGGGTTGTCCAAAAACTGTGAAAAGAAACAGTGAGCAACTTGCTACAACATGTGTCCTCTTTTTTTTCTAAGTAGGGGCTTGTTGGAGGACTGAATACAGAGAGTATAAACAAGGAGGATGACAACAAGCTACCTTTAGATATCCACACCAGAGGAAACACAAATGAATCTCGAACCGTATGTGTGTGCAGGCACATCATCAATCTTTTAACAAATATAAAGAGATGGGAGGCTCAATTTGACAAAAATATCTCATACATTTATTTTGTTCAACTCGGTCATAAAACAGTCAATTTGGTCACATTTACAAATCTCAACAACATATTTATGTATACAAATTCAATTTAGCAACAAAACAAAAGGGGTCCACAATAATGGGTCAAGTCTCTATCATATGCAGTTTAAAAAAAATGAGTCATTTTTTTTTAAATTTTTTTATTTGTTTTAGTTGCATAACAACTTTTCAAATATTTTATCACCATTTATACAACAATTACACAATTCATACAACACAAAAGTTTTCCTAAAACAACAAATATACAAATAACAAATGAATCCAAATTGCATAACAAATATAAAAAAACCCGATAAAAACTTCTTCACCCTAACAATTTAAACTATTTCCGCTCCATTAGGCCAAAGGAATATTAGGGTCCAACCAATCCTCTTAACATAAAATTCACTGAAACCTCCTAAGATGGGACCAACATCCTATCTCACAACGGACTTTATGACTTGTGAGTCTAAGGAAGCATTATGTCAATTTGACCCCCTGTGGCTTCAACTTTCGGGAGGATCACTCTAAGGAATTGTACCACTGCAATTTGGACACGTTCTCTTGAAGATGAAAATATTATTTGCCATCTACTCTCACTTGAGGTATGAATGTGAAAAGTGAGAATATTAAGGAAGCATCTATTCCGGACCTCCCTTAAAGCCGAGCAGTCAATTAAAAGATGCTGACCGGTTTCCTTTTGTGAAGTATCTAAGCAATATCTACAGAAGTTCTGTGCTGCAGTTATGACTTTACGCCGGGCCAATACCTCACGCGTGCCTCACAGATTAAGTCTGAACCTTAGAAATTCAGCCCTGGTCTCAGGTGATGGACATTTTACCAGGTACGACGCCATTCTCCCATAAGGTTTTATGCCAAAAGACCAGATATCAAAGTCTTTATAAAGGTTGCAAGTAGCAAGCGTCTCAGCCCAGTCTACGTAATATATCTTTCTTTTAGCCCGGTCCAGATTCAGCAGTAACAATTCAAGTGATACCTCCGCCTTGGCCAGACAATTTAACACACAATTGAGCCATTCTCTCGCGAATTTAATTCTTAATTTCAGCAGAGCAGAGGCTAACACTTCTAAGATGGTACTCGTGTTGACCCCCAATAAGCATTTTCGCAATAACGCACATTGTCTCCAACTTGCCTGGGCATGGAGGGACAACAGGCCCAGCTCGTACCTAATCAGTGCAATCGGAACTGCCTTTGGTACTGATAAAGTCTCTTTCCAATATTTGGATTCAAGAGCGTTCCATGGGTGAGATTTATTTAGTACCATTCCTTCCACCCCATACAACAAAATCGGGGACACTTTCATCTTATAAAAGTCAAGTACATGTTTTAACATGAATTTCCCATACTTTTTAATTATTATTCTGGTCTGTGAGATCAGCTGCGATAACTTCTGCAGAGACCTTGCACAATCGTCACCCTTACGTTGACTATCCATTATTTATACTCTGAGACTTTTTCCAACGTTATGTCTTGGATTGACCATTTGTGATTGACTTGAAACCTCTTACTAGTTATCGAAGGTTTACATGTTAATACCTGGGATTTACTCACATTAATACTGAGGCTGCTTTTGCAGGCATAGGTCCCCAACTTCTCCAACATGCGTTGTAGCCCCTGAGGTGTTTATGACAGTAACACCAAATCATCCGCATACAACATATACAGGATTTGGTGAAGGCCCAGCCTCGGAGGATCCCCATTACAGTTAGCAAATTCCTTCCCCATATCGAGAATGAAAAAATTAAACAAAAAAGCTGCTAACGCGCAGCCTTGTTTAAGGCCATGTTGTGTTGCAATTTCGGGTGACAATTTTCCATCCAAGCTAATGCGTACACGCATGGATGTCTTAGTGTGGAACAGGATGATCAGAGACAATAGTGACACAGGACAATCATAGGCCTTCAGTTTTCGAAACAGCAACTCCCGGTCAACAGAGTCGAAAGCAGCCTTAAAGTCGATAAATCCCATATATAGGGGCTGTGCTCTCTCCGCTTGCTGTGCCTTAATGACCCTGAGTAGCACAATATTGGGGATTGTTCCCAACCCCTTCACAAAACCCACCTGTAAGGGGTCTGCCAGTTTCATTTGGCTCACCCATGCTTGAAGTTCCCGCAGGATTAGATGGCAGTACAACTTTCCTGGAACATCAAGCAGTGATATGGGTCTATAGCTGCTTGGTTCCAGTCTATCCCCTTTCTTATAGATCGGGATTGTTATCGCTTGAGTCCACCTAGAGGGGAGGTGCTGCGTTTCATTTACGGTCTTAAAGATTTTATATAAAACCGCCGCCCACACCTCAGGGAATTTTTTAAGTTCAAAATTAGACAGCCCATCTGGGCAACAGGCTTTAGAATTCGAGGCAGATTTAATAAGCTCGACAATGTCCTCGAGTTCAAAATTCAGATGAAATTGAGCCACAGGACCAGGCTCAACCCAGCTACTACCCGAAGCATCTCGAGCATACAACAGAGTAAAGTGGTCAATCCATTTTTGAGTTTGGACTCCTATAACTTGATAACTTAACTGAGAACCCAAAGTAGCATAATTCATCAATGACCACATTTTTGCTATATTATTCCCTGCTAATGCTTTCAGCATAGTTGCCCCATCTTCCTGAAACATCTTTGCCTGGTGCTGTCTTACCCAATTTCTGTAAGCGGTTTTCAGTCTAGTGGCTTTGGTCGACCTATCCCCTAAAGAACCACAGTGGACCGCTCTAAGATCTCTGCGTAATCTCGCTTTCTTCTCTTTCACTTCTTTGTCAAATACGTGTAAATGCTGAGAAGGATTCTTACCATCCGGTCCTTGTTTCCGGCATACCTGAATTTGATCAGGCCGTTCAACTTTGTCCCCTCTTAACAATAAAGAATAATCAACATGACATCTGTCTAAATCATGATTAAGGGAGATTACCTCCTTCTCCGACCATCATAGCTTTTTACCACCAGCATATACAACACAAGAAGCTTTTACATACTGCCTATCCTTTGGCCCACTTAATGGAGCACACTTCCAATGGGTTTCTAAAATATTGTGATCACTAGAGTCTGATTTTGTGACATTAAATTGGACTACTGCTGGCCAGAGACCCTCATTCACATAGATAAAATCTATGATTGACTCGCTGGCCCCTTTTTGCCATGTCGGAATTGGCGGAATATCTGCTTTAAAGGCTCCATTGAGCATAACCAACCCTCTGGCTTTAACAAGAGAGTCCCATCTTGTCCATCTCTTTTTATTTTTACATGTACCTTTTCTCATGCACTTTAGGTTTAAATCACCCGCTAAGACCAGGCCAGTTATCCTGGGGTTCAAGACCACCAGGTCAAGGATGTTACTTAAGTCATTGAAAAAGGTGTCGTCCGACATAGCAATTGGGTTCCAGTATATATTTAACAAAGCGTACACTTCTGACCCAGCCATTAGCTTGCCCAATAACATATAACTGTTAAGCATTGCCCAGAGCTCAGGTGTCATACCACTCCCCTTTTTAACCGCTATGACCAACCCTGACATTGGGCGTCCCAAGGCTGGTTTCACAGCTGGGTTTAGGAGGATTTCGTGGTCATCCCAAAGAGGCGCATCCGTGAGCCAGGTCTCTTGTAAAAAGACAATGTCATATTTATTCAAATCATTCTGGTCACTATTCAAAAGGTGCGAGAATCCCCTGGTGTTCCAACTAGCCAATGACATCTGCACCTCCCTCCCCCCATTCGCATATTACTTCATCATATTTGTACCAGGCCTTCCACCATGCGAATGGACCTCACGGTGCAGTTGCTCGTTGGGATTTCTCACAATTTCACTCCTCACATCATTAGGATACCGGGGCGATTGCTGGGGAGTTAATGCTCTATCACTTAAAGGCTCGAGAGCGAACCCTAAGGCGAACAACTCCTCTCTTTCTTGCCAAATTACATTCTGGACGACCCTTGATTTTACCCACAGGATTACTGCATTCAAATTAGATGTGTTTAAGAATTCTACTTGGGACAAGTCAGCAGAAACCACATCTCGTAAATTGGGGATCTCTGAGAAGTTGCTAAAATCGCTCGCCTGTTGAGATCATATTGTGTGCAGGGTGGTCTTCTGCATGAAAAAAGCAGGGGAAACTCTACCATCCTGTTTCTCACTGGGGCTTGTGTTGTTTACCCTTAGGGTGATTGCTATTACTCTCAGGGGGCACCTCTTCCAAATGCATATTCGGGCTCTGTATCTTCTTCAAAGCCTGCTCTATTAAAGAGATAATTGGCCCTGTTATCTGTGTTAAATCTCCAGTGTTGTCAATCAGGACCCTGACCCCTATCGGGTGGCTCTCAGAATCTGTATGCGGACCCTCCACTTCATCACTACATTGGGGGGCCCTCCGAGAATCCTTCGCCTGCATTGGATTTACCCGGGAGTCACTGTTTGGGCAGAAAGATACGGCTTGGACCTCACTATCCAAGCCGGCTGTGGCTTTTTCTTTATGTGTCAAGACAGACTGGTTGAGACCAGACGGTTTAACAGGAGGCGGAAGAGGAGTAGGACGAGTCTTTGACATGTACTCATCGACCGCTTTCCTGATCTCTGACCGATACTGGTCGACCTTAGGGATGCTCCCTCCCTCATTTACAGTGTCTTTCGGGTGGTTTATGACTGTTTTAGATTTCTGCTGGGGTTGCGCCTGCTCAGGACCATCACGTGTCTCTGACAATTCCTCTACAAGGTTATCCAAAGGGGGGTACTCTAAGGGCTGGCGGGGGCAGAATCTAAGTGCCCCTTTTCTTTTATCCAGGGCTCGGGATATGTATTTTTGTTTGATAGCCTCAGAGGCTGCCAACGTCGTACGCTTGGGAACTGAGATAACCTTGAAGAAGTGTTTGACCAAAGATTTCCCCACCGACTTGGGTAATTGTTGATTCTTTGGGAGCTTTTTTGCAGCCAATTTGATGGGTTTTAATACGGGATTCTCTGGGTTCGTTGTTTGCTTTTCCCCCAGAGGCACTACATCTACCATATTAGGGTTTGGTTTCTCCACCACCATTTCTTCCACTATAGCGGGTGGAGGCTTTACACACTCAACCCCCTCCACCCTGTGACCACCCCATCTTTTGAATTTTCATAGATGACTTCCACAAAACACGGGATCACCGATTGCACCACCTTTGGTATTGGGATCACATTTGTGACACCCCCCACTCGTATACTCGGCTCAACATCATTCTCTGTCTGCGCAGCTACATTATTCATAGGTGGCTTCAACACTTTTGGTGACCCGCATTTCTCCCATATTTTAGCTAAGAATTTGTCGTTGGTGAATTGCCCTTTCATTATTGTCTCCATACAGCCCTCCTGCCAAATTAATTTCTGTTCACATGCTTCAAGGGGTCTAGACATTGTAGATAATGCGAGATTCATCGCATGTAAGGCAATTCCCCAATCATTCTCCCTTTGGATTACCATAACAGATGTATTCATGCTTTGATTATGGGTTAACACATTGCTCACTTTCCCTTGCGGAAGTGGAGGTAAAGGTTCACTTGCAGAACAAGAAGAGCCCCTTGACCCACCCTGGTCACTACTAATCGAGTGAGGGTCACTTCTCGAGCTCTCTGAGAACATTACTGGTGACGCTGAAAGGTTCTCCGGTAAGAGATTGTCCGAGAAAACAGAATCATTAGGCTCCAAATCAATCACCGCAATGTCCCCCAATTTAGAATCACTTTCAATAAGTTCAGCAGGACCTTGGGCCACTGCACCCGACACAGGTAAAGATTCTAACAAAGCTGTGTCGGATATGGAGCACTGCTTCCCGGAGCCCACCAGAGGCGGTGTGTTCAAAGCGACCTCTGTTGCAGGCTCGACCTGAATATTAGGGCCTTTATTGATAAACTCAGGTCGGTTCCCCCCCCCGAGGTCCCTTCCTCAGGTAGAACCTGGGGTGGGTTCCCGACCTGAGCCCGAAAGGCCGAGAGAGACCCATTGCAAAATTTGCTGATATCCACATTACCTGGGGCGAGAGGCTTGACCCGACTCCTTCTGGGAGTGGAACAAATAATGGAGGCATCTCCATGGTATCTTGAGCCCCCGACACTCGCTTGCATAATGGTACTGCGGGCTGGCATGCCCGATTGTTAAAGTGAGCCGCATTCTTACTTCGAGTCCAGAAGGTGATTAAGGAGAATAGGGTCCAGGAGCCTCTATGGAACCACCCACACGGTTGCACAGCCTTGTGGGGCCAGTAGTCCTCCAGAAAGTGAAATTATTCACGAGCACTTCGAATGCTGGATAAGTCACCTGCGGCAAAGCGGGACTCGCCTGGTCACCTTATGTTAAGTCTTTATGAAGGGAGGAGGAGTGGCTAGGCACAACTACCAGTGGAACTCCACATTAGGCAGTCAACAACTCGTCCTAAGGTGGTACTCACGGGGCACTTAGTCAAGCTCAAGCCTTCACTCCCAGCTTCCTTTAGCACAGGAGGAATCCCCCATTCCCCCAATGCACCCTGCACAGACAGCTGCACTGCTGTATAGCGTTACTTCCGGGTTTCCCAAGTTCCACACTCCGCCCAGTCCACTTTTCCTTCCGCTCCTCCGGCCCTCTAGTCCTTGTCCCTCTGCAAACAGCAAAGACCACGGAATGCCAGACTACCCGTGGCCCGTGACCTACAGCCCGCTCAGCTCAAACTGTGGAGTCAGCTGTGAACAGTATAACGGGAGTGCAGGGCAAAGTGACTTGGGCTGCGAATCCGTGTCACCTCATCAAACTCCACCTTAGGGTGTCCAGCCTAGGCGCCAGGCTCAGAGGGTGTGGGGGGACTTCTGAACGGGCTACGGGGTCCTGGTCGAAGCTCGGCACTCCGTAATTGCAGAGCTACCTGCTCCCACGCCCGTTTCCTCGTCTGCGTCCACCCCAGTGCTCACTCTCGAGATTCGAGGAAAGGACCTAGAACCATCAAGCCGCACCTCTCTCCAGCCAAAAAAAATGAGTCACTTTGTTTTTGAAGAAATTAACTAGTGCTGTACTATTGAGATAGCGAAATCACATCAAATAAATAGTATGATGCCCACCTAAATAGACTGAAAGGATAAACAAATTATCTTAACCATGTTTGTATGCAGTGAAATAATTCTGATAAAAATGAAAGGCTCAGGTCCTTTTTGGGTGTAGATTGACACATACATCTCTGTTTTTTATAGATATTGTGAGACAATCCACAACACAACGTGTGCTATTCTTGAAAGCCTTACGCACACGACTAACCAGTTTAAGAAAAAGGAAAAGTCGGTTTGTCAAATAAACGTTGAGGCTGGAAACGGATTCACTCATGTCGACACAACTGACCTGCGGGATTTAAATCAAAGCAAACATACATGAGCTAGTCTAAAGTCACTCATGTGCTACTAACATCACCTATAATACAAAGTATTATGTGAATGAGTGCCAAGACAAAAACTGTTGACTAATTGTCTCTTCTTATTTTTGATCCTTTTATATGTTGTTGAGATTTGTAAATGTGACCAAATGGTCTGTTTTATGACCGAGTTGAACAAAATAAATGTATGAGATATTTTTGTTAAATTGAACCTCCCATCTCTTTATATTTGTTAAAAGATTGATGGGGTACCTGCACACGCATACGGTTTGAGATTCATTTTTGTTTCCTGGTGTGGACATCTAAAGGTAGCTTGTTGTCATCCTCCTTGTTTATTCTCTCTGTATTCAGTCCTCCGCCAACAAGCCCCTACTTACAAAAAAAGAGAACACATGTTGTAGCAAGTTGCTCACTGTTTCTTTTGACAGTTTTTGGACAACCCTTTGGTTGGTTGAGCTTTTCCTAAATCAGTATGGAAAATGTTAACATTTGTCTTTCACTGACGATATATATAAAAAATATTTAGATCTACCCTCGATTTTGGGGACCCCAGTTACGGGACCAGTGCCCCCTCCACCGGTAATTTCCAACGATATAGATCTACTCACACAAAAAACAAAAAAATTAATTCGTACACAATCGCATGGCCAGCTCAAGATTGAGTACTTAAAGGCTGGGGTAATCCCCAAAGGCCTTCAAATAAAAAACATACCCAGGGTCTTTTTAGACAACCCCAAATTCATGAGAGGGTTAGGCGGTGTTGGAAACAAATGTTCCTGTGACAGGGTGATCCTAATAATCGAGACAGCAGAAGAAGAAGGAAAAAAACAAAAAGAAGAGCTTGATGCCCTTGAGGCAAGAATCAAACAGGATTCTGTTATTCCAGACATTAAAACCATTCTGGCAAAAATGAAGGATGAAATGGCTAAATTTAAAACTTTTACCTTAGAAAGAAAAGTTTGGAAGCTCAAAAAAGATATCGCAAACTATAAAGAAAAAAGTACATATCCATATTTAGTTTCAGGATTTTTTCAGCAGTATAATACCAACCAAAACAAATGGCAAGGTCAAAACAAGTTTCAACGCAACAAGAAGTTGGTGACATTTTCCAATTCCTCTAATAGTAGCAACTCTGATTCCACCCAAAATGTTCCAGGTGCAAGTGGGCCTTTCACACCACAAAGAGGCCCAAAACACCAATTTTTTCAACAACGAGGGAACCGTGGAAAGAACAGACCATGGAACCATTATCCGATGCGAACCCGGCAGTGGATCCCTCCGCAAACGTGGTGAATCCTATTTTTAATTTAAGCCCGCACATACTATCTTCTGCAGAAGTATCACTGCTAAGTAAGGGCCTATCTTTTGTCCCCGTCTGTAGGGATAACTCTTTCCAGACTGAAATCGAAATGAGAAACTTTTTCCGCATCATCAGGCTTAAGTACTTCTTCCATGACAAAGTACCCAATCAAGTTACAGAAGATAACCATTCAGGCAAAAAAAAAACTTCCACTTTTATACCATTACAATCTATGGTATCACCCGAAATCCTAGCTTTCGAGAACAAAATTCTTCGAGAGATGAAACATCTTTGTGAACACAAAAATCGGCACAAAGATAATCTGTCAAAATAAGAACGAACAGCTATAAAAAATCTCAAAAACAATCCCCTTTTTGTAATAAAAACAGTTGATGAAGGAGGATGGATTGTGTTATGGGATTCTAATCTATATAAATTAGAAGTGGAAAAACAGCTCTTGGACACATCGGTGTATAAACGAATACCATCTGATTCAACCACCGAGATCCTGGAGGAGATAATAAGCCTGATGACCCATGCCTCAGATGAGGGGTGGATCAATGATGATGAAAAAATGTTTCTCATTAATAGACAATCATTCCAGCATTTTATTGCCTACCAAAAGTCTGCAAAAATGTGACTACTCCCCCGGGCCGCCCTATTGTTTCGGCCATCGGCTCATTACTTGAACCATTGTCGTTGTATGTAGATGTTTTTCTCAGGCCTTTTGTCAACAAAATGAAATCGTTCGTACATGACTCTACCTCCATGATAAAAATCCTAAATGAACTGACAATGGAACCACAGGACTTGTTGGTTACATTAGACGTGACATCCCTCTATACCAACATACCGCAAATTAAATGGGTGGAGGTGATGGTCAATCGTTTGGAAATACGTGAGGACAAAACCCCTCTGTCAGCATTTCTCGCTGAGTGCATCCATCTAGCACTAACCAAGAATTTTTCATATGGAATGGTGTCTTTTTCCAACAGCTACATGGCAGCAGTATGGTGGCAACCTTTTCCCCCGACCTGGCGAACCTGTACATGAACAATTTCGAAATTACCAACATCTATGCCGATGACAACCCATACCAGGAAAACATTAAGGCCTGGTATTGGTACATAGATGATGATGGACAGTCATAATATCGAAAAAAAAATGTCGACAGACAAAAATGTCGACAAAAAAATGTCGACAAAATAAATGTCGACTTTCGTTTTTTTTAATTATATATTTATTTTAGGGGTTCGGGAGTTAAAAAAAGGGAAATATTAAAAAAAAAATTAAAAAAGGGGGGTTGGGGGGGAACCCCCCCATTAAAAAAAAAATGCATAAAAAAAAAAGTCGACATTTTTTTTTCCGACATTTTTTTTTCGACATTTTGACTGTCGACATTTTTGTTGTCAACATTATGACTATAAACCATAGATGATATCTTTATGGTCTGGTGTGGCACAAAGGAAGAGCTTGAGGCGTTCATCTCGTGGCTTAACACAAGAGAAGTCACTATTAAATTTACATGTGAGTCTGACCCCAGCAGTATCGCTTTCCTAGACCTACTGATTCACCGTATGCCTGACAATAACATTGGAACTAGCCTCTATAAGAAACCTACTAAAAAAAATACGCTACTACAATTCCACAGTTAGCATCCGCAGGCATTAAGGGAAAATTTACCCTTTGGCCAATTTCCCCGCATCAGGCGCAATTTCTCTAACAAAGCTTACTTTAAAAATCATGGTCAGACCCTTAAAGCAAATCTATAAACAAAAGAAAACTACATTACACAAAATTACCTGTGTGTCCACCTTTACACCAATTAGCAACGATCTAAGAAAAACAATTGTGACTAATTGGAAAATGATCAATACTGAAGATTTTAACATCCCTCCTCCCCGTTTTGCATTTAAGCGCCTCACCAACATCAGAGATAAACTTGTCCATACCTATCCGTTGCCAAAACCAACTGATAATGCCCAATCCACATTGTGGAACCTTCCACCGGTAACAGGGCATTTTAAATGTGGGAAATGCAGTATGTGTAAATATATGAGCAATTTGAAAACCATTGATCTGATACATTTACTAACGGTGCCACCAAATGGATGGTGTACTGTGTTATATGCCCATGTGGTATAGTATACATCGGGAAGACAAAATGACCAGTACGGACCCGTATTGGTGAACACCGTTGCTGTATGAAAAACAACACGGTTGATAAACCACTGGTTGATCATTACAAAAAGGCAAAACACTCACATGATGATATTTTTTGGTGTGTACTACAAAAGATTGACAACCATCCCCGCGGCGGTGACCGTGATTTAAAATTGCAAAGACTTGAACAAAGGTGGATATACGATTTGACTCAGTTAAACATGGTCTCAATTTATATATTGAATGGGGTCTATTTCTACGTAAATAATTGACCACCATAATTATACTGGGGTGAGCAGAACTGATTCTATGCTGCCTATAACAGGAGACTTCCATTTTCTATTTCTCCATAAAATGACCCCGAAGTTTTGTTCATTGTATTGACCATCATTTCTCATTTATTCATTTTTTGAATCATCCCAGCCGCTCATTTCCACCAAATCTTTTCTTAATATTGGATCCCAGGTCCTTCCCGCATAATATACAGGCTCTTCTGGAAGCATCCCATCCATTCTAAGATGGCTGCCATGTAAACACACAGCCGGCGCCCTACTGATAAACAGATCTCATCGTGGTTTGGGTCACATGACCACATTCACAGACGTAAGCGTTCTTGGAACGAAGATCGAGCATTCTAACAATACCGACCGTACGCCTAATTGCAGCTCCATTGTGCACGGGGGGATTGTACGGATATGAGCTACTTTGAAGTGTCGCTGCACCATTAAGTAAGTGTATTGACACGTATAAGAGTGCCCACCCCTTCTTTTGGCCATCAAGCTCTGATACTGAACATGGCTTTACACGTGTTTTTCTCCCGTGTCGTCCATTAGGCTCTGTTGTTACTCTACAATTGCTTCGGAGACCACACACAAGTCACAGTTTGCGCTCTGCCTGGAGAACAGCAGCAGCCGCTGCACTAAGTCGGTTCTACAATATATTTGTAATGTAATTCTGGTGTGTAATAAATGTCCATTCTTTAGTTATACCAGAATTTTTGAAGACTGTGATATGTCTTCTTTCTTTTTTGCAGTCACACTCAAGAAGTGTTATGGTTTGAAAATAATGGCATATTCAAGAGATGCCGCGAGTGCGCTCCTGACCTTCTTTTTCTACTTAATGTATGAGGTTAAGCTTGATATTTTGGATTGGCTGTCATCTTTTGAATATAACCATGGGATTCAGAACATTACATGGAATCACTTGATTCCTTGCCTCTTTTCTAGGCTACCCCCTGTTGCATCTGATGGTGTAATGGACATGGGAGAAGTTGATAGTATGAGTATGAAAGTGTGAACCTAGCTGTAATAGTTAGGTTTGGGAAGACCCCTTCTCAGTATCTTAAGAGGTTTAGAACCCTCAACCAGCATGATGGTAACCCTTGGGCTACCTGGGTGTATGACTGTTTGAAAAACCTAGATGGGTGGGTAAAGGGTTACAAAGTTAACATTTAAGAAGGTATGAGTACTCTGTTTATTTTGGAGTCTATTTATGATGCCTGCTCTCCTGAGCTGACACCACACTTGGCAGACTCTAAGGAAATTGATCCCAAGAAGTTGGCAAGGGCTGCTGACTTGTCGGTTGCTAACAGGGCTACTCACAAGGATTCTGGGGCAACTCTGAAGAAGGATGAGGGAAAGGTGGCCCCTAACATAACAAGGGTAAGCCAAAAGGGAAACTGAATCAGGCTAGTGTACCTCCCGATAGTGCTAAACCAGAAGGAGGTCAGAACAAACCCCCATTCATAAAGACATTTGGAAAATGTTATGCTTGTGGGTCAAATGACCATGTGAAAGGGAATTCCAGATTTAAGGGTAAACCTTCAGGGATCCACACTGTCTCCTTAGCCTTAGCCTTCCCCCCAGAGGATGAAGTACCAATGGGAAGTGGAAACATTCACTTACTGGCTGAGGAACCCATGAAAGTCTCAGCCAGTGTTTCTTTAGTGTCCCTGGGTCTGTGGGAACAACAGAACGTACATGTCTACAATTCCACTCCAGACAATACTAAAGAGTATTACAAAGACAGTGTTCTTGTGAATGGTCAGAAGACCATCAGAGACACTGGGGCCAACATTACTGTAGTTGATGAATCTTTTATAAAGGTAGAGGATGATGCCAAGGTACCCAAATACCTCACTAAGCTTGCTGGAGGCCCTGTCCAAATGCTTCCAAAGTTACCAGCTCTCATCCAGTGCAATTGCATGACTGTCAAGATACCTGTAAGTGTGCAGAGTGAAGTACCTGGGAGAGTCCTGTTCGGGAATGACTTAAAAACTCTTGGAGTTGTATCAAGCACACACATGCCTCCCAGAAAAGGAAACAGGAGCAGACTAGGAAGGCCAGAGAGAGTACCTTAAGGGGCTCTCAAGGGGAGATTATAGAGGAAACTATAACCCCCAGTCCACAGGTCTTACTGACTGCAATCTCTAAGTGAAAGGAGTAAAAGGAGAAACCTAAAACCTCCAGAAAGAAAACAGCCAGCACTCCTGTGTTACCAACAAGGACATCCCCTAGAGGACTGTCTAAAATCACACCTGTGACTCCTCCACCAGCTGAGACTGAGTGTGAGGAACAACCTATTGTGGTAGAATCAGCTGCTGAGGATTCAGAGCCGGAAGAGGACATTGCTCCTGTTAGAGATCTGGATCCTGCAGACCATCCTGAGCTGCAGTCTTTACTTGCAGTAGGTGGACCCCGTAGAGCAGCCTTCAGCAGTGGTCAAAGAGAGTGTCCTTCCAACAGGCAGCCTCCCAGCTGGATGGGCAAGAGCCAGGGAAGAATAGGTTGTACTGGGAAGATGGCCTCTTCTACAGTGAACCGGCTGAGTCTATCCCAGGGGACTACAGAAGACTTGTAGTGCCTCTAGAAAGCAGACTCCAGTTCCTACAGTTAGCCCATGAGATACCTTTGGCAGGTCACTTGAGTTTCAAGAAGACCAATGAAAGGCTCTCTTTATATTTATACGAGACTAAGTTTGGGTCTGAAGTAGATACGTTCTGTAGGAGCTGTCACACTTGCGAAACCCCTGGAAAGAGTGGAGGCCAGAATCTGTCACCTTTGGTGCCTCTCATAGTGGTGGGAGACCCTTTTGAGAGGGTAGGAATTGACATTGTTGGTCCCTTAGACCCTCCAACCTCTTCAGGAAACATGCTTATCCTGGTTGTAGTAGACCATGCTACTAGGTATCCTGAAGCAATATCTATGAGGACTGTTACAGCTCAGGCTGTTACTAAAGCCCTAATTTAATTACATTTTTAACAGGGTAGGTTTTCCTAAGGAAGTTATCTCTGACAGGGGATCCAATTTTATGTCCCCCTACATGCAGGCCATGTGGAAAAACTGTGGAGAAACGTACAAGTTCTCAACTGCCTACCATCCACAGACAAATGGATTGGCAGAAAGGTTTAACCATACAATTAAGTGCATGATATGGGTTTTAGAGGAACCCCTTAGAAGAAAGTGGGACCTTCTACTGCCATGCCTTCTCTTTGCTTATAGAGAAGTCCCTCAGGAGGGAGTTGAATTTAGTCCCTTTCAGCCTTTCTACGGCCATCCAGTTAGAGGCCCATTGGCCCTGATTAAGGAGGGGTTGGAGAGTGCTCCTCCCCCCAAGCCAGTGAGAGTCACTGACTATGTGAGAGGTCTCCGCAGGAGAATGTCACACAAAATTGCCGTAGCAAAAGATAACTTGAAAGCAGGTCAGGCTCTGGTGAAGCATTGGCATGACCAGAAAGTCAACATGGTTGAGTTCACTCAAGACCAGCAAGTTTTAGTTATGGTACCTACAAGGCAACGGGCCTTACAGGACACGTGGATAGGACCCTTCAAGGTTATGGGCAAACTTGGAGAGGTCAACTATCTGGTGGACTTAGGCAATCCTAAGGAGGCTCCCAGAGTCTTTCAACCAATCGTCTAAAAGCTGATGTTGCAAGACCAAAAGTAGGAGCTTTGCAAGTTTCTGTTAAATCAGTTTGCCTCCCTGTTTTCACTATCACTAGGCTTGATCCCTTGGGTCCAACATGATATTCTCACTGGTGACTGTTTAGCTGTTAAAAGCAGAGGTTGCAGGATGTCAGAACCTGCATAAAGGAGGAGGTCAACCAGATGCATGATCTCGGGGTAATAGAGCCCTCTACCAGTCCCTGGTCTTGTCCAGTAGTACTAGTGCTAGAGGCAGGATCCAAGGAGTTGAGATTCTGTGTGGGCTATAGAGCTCTTAATGCAGTCACACACACTGATGCCCACCCTTCACCAAGGACAGATGAACTGGTGGACAAACTTGGGTCAGCCAAGTACCTCAGTACATTTGATCTCAGTTCAGGCTATTGGCAAATAGCACTGACAGACCATGCCAAGGAGAAAACTGCATTCTCAACCCCAGCAGGCCTCCACCAGTTTAAGGTTATGCCTTTTGGACTAAAGAATGCACCAAAGGATGGTTAACCAGGTTCTCAATGGGATGGAGGGTTCTGCATGGCTTACTTAGCTGACATTGCAGTGTTCAGCCCTACTTGGAAAGAATATGTTGACCACTTAGGATATGTTTTGCAGGCTCTTGAGCAGGCCCATCTGCCCATAAAGGCGAGTATGTGTCAAATTGCTCAGAGTAAAGTGGTCTACCTTGGACATGAGGTAGGAGGAGGTGAAATCAGGCCATTGCCTAGCAATGTGCAAGTTGTACAAAACTGGGACACTCCTACTACTCAAACCCAGGTGAGAGCTTTCCTAGGCCTGACTGGTTACTATAGGAACTTCATAGAGAACTATGGGACTATAGCTTCTCCCTTGAATGTGGTCTCCTCTCGCAAATTCCCTAAAAAGATCTAGTGGAATGAGGAGTGAACTCAAGCATTTGAAGGCCTAAAGAAAGCCCTTTGTCAAGCTCGAGTCGTAAGAGCTCCTGACTATAACCAAACCTTCATTGTGCAGACAGATTCTTCAAATACAGGTATAGGTGTAGTTCTGAGTGGGCTGGATGAGAAAGGTAGGGAGCACCCCATTTGCTTCATCAGCAGGAAGCTGAAGCAACCTGAGACAAGGTGGGCAACCATTGAAAGAGAATGTTTTGCCATTGTGCGGTCATGGAAAAAGTTTAGACCATATGTGTATGGATCTACTTTTGTGATTCAGACTGACCACCAACCCTTGAGATGGTTGTTGCAAATAAAAGGGGAAAACCCTAAACTACTGAGATGGTCAATCAGCCTGCAAGGGTTTGATTTTACCATTGAACACATGTCTGGGTGTCACCAGCAAAATGCTGATGGACTCTCCAGGATGTTTGACCGACTGGAGTAAGGAGATTCATCCAGGAGTGGATTAAATCCTCCTTAGTCTGGGGGGACGAGTGTTAGGGAGAATTCTCAAGAATGTGCTAATTTCCCCTACCTTTTGAGACCTCCGGCAACTTTGCTGGATATCTCGGATTTTAATTTTTACCTGGAAAGAGTGTGAGCCTTTTTTCCCACTCTTTCATGTATTTCGATGTCTGTTTTACTTTTGTGTTCTTTGGGTATGGAGTTTTAAAACAACTCCATAAGCATCATCATGTTCTTGTGTGTCACACAGAACATTCAGTGCCGTGGCAGAGGGATGTCTTTCAGAATTCCCAAGGTTTAAATACCTTATCTGGGACTGACTACCATCTCCCAGAGCATGTAAAGTTAAAATGACTTACCCTTTCCCTCTTGGAATGGGTGATGGCAGTGGTTTAGATCAAACTACCATGATTTTTCCCGACCGCGAACACCGGTAGCTAAAAATCGGGCAGCCATGTTTTTTAATATGGCGCCCAAGACCTATCTGTAAAAACAGACTCCGGTCAACTTTTTTCACCATTTCCTTCTTCTGTTTAACTCTGCACACCAAACCAGGTTTGGTCCCTTTGTTTGTTGGCCTTTGGCGGGCTTCAGTGCTGAAGCCCACTTCTGGCGCCTGAGTGTCTGGGGAGGACAGGGTGTGAGGGAGATGCCCGAAACTCCCTGTGCTTAGTCTCCTACGAGACCTGATTGCACTCAGGCGTGATTGGCCAGCTGGCTGTTCGACATTGGCCACCCTGCTGTGTGAGTGACAGCCAGGCTGGAATGAATGGGGGAAAACTGTTTAATAGCAGGCCTCTGGGACTTGGAAAGCAGAGTCGACCACTGGAACGAAAGAACCGAAGACGAGCTGAAGGAAGACGACTGGTGCAACTCCTGGTCCACCGGTGAAGCCCTGCTGCCGGTCCGAATTGCCTGAAACTCCATCTACAGAGAAGCCCTTCAAGGTTAACTTCTCCCCTTGAGTTTGGTGGGAATAACCAACTCGCAAGTCGCCTGGACACCGTCCCTATACTGGTTGAATTATCTTCAGAGTGCCGTTGAAAACTGGATACCAATTTGTGTTCTTTAAGGCACTTACACCTTAAACTGGCGTTTTGTCAAGCTTGTGGCCTGTCCCATGGGCAGTGCAGGAACCTCCTGACGTCCTCCTTCTCGTCCCCACGACTGAAACTCAGGAACAGCGAGATCTGCAGGAACTGCCAGGAACAACTGCCTCAGCTACAGCTCTTCTTCATTTAAAAGGTACTGTGCAAGCGCAGTCAAGAACCTGTTCGGCTGCGGTGAAAGTTTGTGTAACTTTCCAAACTTTGAAGGCTTGTCCTTCCCTAAACCAACATCTAACTTTTCGTCTGACCAACTACTTCTAAAAATCGTGGCAAAGACTTAACCGTTTACTACTAAAACTGTGCTATCCTATCCAACACTCTGAACCATTGACTTTGGCCCAGGCCTATTGAATTGTATTGCTGGTTGTAGTGAACTGAAACTATTTGCCCTAACTCTGATATTATTTGTGCTTTTGATTCTTTTTAACCTTGTTTTTTTTTTTACCCTTTTTTAAAGTAACTGAAGTGCCATGTTGCTCCCACTTCAGGGGAGCTGAACTTGTTCAGAAATTGATTGGTTGTGTATTGTAGTATATTAGATTGTGATATTGAGCTGCTCTTACTAGTGCAATGTTTTCCAACTGACTGTGTAAATAAATGTATATCCTTTTACCAAGAAACCTTGAGTAAGTGTTTGCTTGAACTACTGTGATTGCTAGTCCTTTGTGTAACCTCTTGTACTGGCCATTTTACTCTTGAGATAAGTCTGTCTGCTCAGCCACAGCTACCACATTACTGTGTAGTACAGGCTTGTACCAAAGGGGAAATTGTACTGACACTTGTAATCTTAATTGTGTGTAGTGTTCCCAAAGGGTACTGCATGTGTTTCTGCCTAACAATCATATTTTGTGAACAGTTGCCATGTCCGCTGATAGCACAGTGAGGTAAAAGTTTGGAAAACATATTTGGGGTTATTTGATGGCCGAAAGAGGGTCTGGAAAGGGTGGGGAGTGAAATTAAGTTGGCACAGAGCTGTTTCTATGGGTGAAACAAGTGTTTGCAAAGGACACCGAGTCCACAGACATTGCCACTGACCACGAACATTGCAGTGAGAATGTCATTTTGAAACCACTTTTGGGGTTATTTGGTGGCCGAAAGAGGGTCCGGAAAGGGTAGTTGAGTGGAATAAAGTTGAAATTGAGCTTTTTTTATAGGTGAAAGAAGTGTGTGCTGGTGCCGCCGAGTCCGCGGTCACCTTTAGTGTTGGTGGACATCATTTGGATTGCTGCACTTGGTATATGGTTTAGAACTATTGTACTGGTTGTTGCCAGTGGCCAGATTCTTGGGGGCATGGTTGTGGGCCATGCCTCCAAGAATCTGGCCACTGGCAACACATAGTATCGTAATATATGTATAGTAATTATAGGTACTGTAGTGGGCTATAAAATAATTGTAATATGGTGACATTATATAATTGAAGTGTGTATGGTATTTATGATTGCAGTACAATCGACGATAGTGCTTATGGAAAATGTTTTTTTTTTCTTTGTGAATATAACAAATAGGATAATACTTGGTATGGTTACTTAGTTTCATACGATAATAAAGCTGGAATCTCTGGATCATTTTATGAGATGCAGATGTTGTTGAATCTGCAAATAGAAATCTTGGAGTGTTTTACAGTAGTTTTTGATGCCAGTGCCTGTGAGTAACAGGAGACGGGTAGTGTGAGAGATCAAGGGTACATCTGCATCTTTGGGGGTTATATCGAACAGTGTTGAACTGAGATGACAGGTTTAAATATAGAGTTGTTGGATGTGATTGGTGGATAGTTGTGTGACTGTTAGAAAGCAGCCAATGAGGGAGTGTTACAAACATGAAACTAGAAAGGGTAGTAGGGTTGCTCTGTGTTACAGCATCCCTGGCACCGCGGTAGTCCACAGACTAGAAAGTGCCATCCAGGTATTTTAAGGATGCCTGGCATGACAAGGGGTCTCTGGAGACAGCGGACAGTTGTTGATGTCCACGGACATCGGGGGATCAGGCAATCTGGTTTTGTGGGTGTGGTGTACAGGTAGACAGGGTAGCAGGAGTTTTGTTTGGTGAGTGCACTGAAGAAGGCTATGGTTATGTCTTTGAGGAAGCAGAGTTAATGGATTCTGGGAGACTCTTGGATCCATTGGCTGAAGGTGTATTCTGAGCACTGTGAATTGTCTGAGAATCTTGGATTGGATGAATGCCAAGTTTCATGGTATGGTGTTAGAGAAATGAAGTGGGCCGAATTCCTCCCATTTTGTGAGAATATGGTTTACTTGAAGCATCCGGACATCATTGTACTTCACTCTGGAGGCAAGAGTTTAGGTGTACCTTACCAGAATTTCATTACAGTTTGCCTTAACAGATACATTTTTAAAATTGATGGAACTTTTTCCACATTCAAAAATTATTTTGAAAATAATTTTTACTCGGATAGACAAATGTGGATGCGTTTGAATTTATTTTGTCCACAAATTGATAAAGTAAAGCACAATGTGAACAAAGTTGTATGTGCTTTTTTGCGGGATGTTGGCATGACATCTTTTCATAATGAAATATCAAATTTCATATTTCCCAAAAATTTCAAAGAGACGGAGTGCATCTGACAGATATGGGCAATCAGATTTTTCTTGAAAATGTTCAACATGCATTGAAGCAGTTTCTGTGAAAACATAAATTATTAATTCAAGTATTATTTAGTAGTTGAAGCTAACAAAAAGGAAAAAACAGAATTTTATTTAGAACTGTTTGTGAAAGTTAGGAAAATAATTAAGTTCAGTAGAACATTTGTTAGTTCAGTACATAAAACCAGATATTCGAAAAATATATATGTAAATCCAAAAAGAGAAGTAACACATTTTATTTCCTGGTTCCTGGGCAGACTGAGTCCAGTACTTGCAAGCTGACTGTCAGGTGGGCTGTGGCTCTCTCTCTTCTGGTTTGGCATCCTTAGAAGAACTACACAGTCTCGAGAATCCTTATTTGGGTTCACCCTTCATGAGGCAGGCAGAACGGCTGGGAAAGGATTTACTGCCAAGCTGAGTCGGGGAATATCACCAGCTTAATCTAGGTAAATATAACAGTAATTGAGGAGCATGTAATGTACGTGAGAAATGCTTACGGGTTGTGTGATAGAAATATGTTTGCTTTCTTAAAGTAATTCACAATCTATATTTTGCATGGATTCCCATTTTGAAGCAAGCTTTGTTAAGATAAGAGAATTCAGTGATTCTTTGAGCAGTGTGAGCAGGTTGCTTTCTTTCATCTCTACTATTGTGGCCGGAACTACCAAGCAACAAGCATAAAAATGTTGGCACTCCGCAGAGCGGAAATGGAGTCCAGCGAGTCTTTGAGTCTTGGAGCTTGTGGAGCACAGTGAAAGCGCTCTCTGGATCTCCACAAGGATTATGACCTCTGTAAAGGAGATAACCAGTGTGAATGCTACTGCCCTCTTGCTCCCGACAGCTGTCCGCCGAAAGGAACGGTCCATGTCACATCCTACTACACACCTACAAATGCATTGGGTTATGGAAAGAAATGAGCAGCAGGTGAGCGTTCGAGAACGACCGGGTGCTGATACACACATAAGTGTTTTTGAGCCTCCGCTCACCGCTCCTGATGTGATGCCCTCCTGTGCATTTATCGTGACAGAATGTGACTCAGTAGAATGTAAAAACTGTGCTGAGGAGCCTTCTACACATGTGCCTCCTATTAATAATGACAGCAGTGCAACACTAAACATTGGATCACTGCCTGTTGAGTGTGTTTGTTCGATGGCTGGCTTGAGTTCGGACACCATGTCAAGCTGCCATATTGAAGTTACTTATAGCAGTCCTCTGCAGAGATGTCTTGAGATCGAGTCAGCTACAAAGCTGATTGAAGCGGACTCTGCGCATACGTTACTTTCTGTGTCTGTGCCTCTGCAGTCTGATGGCCCTGAACGGTGTGCTGGAGACTCTCTAACGGAAGCTTGTGACCCCCGTTTGAGAACTGCTAGCTCTTCAGGGTCACCCTCCAGACAAAATAACTATGATTTTGAGTCCAGTTTTGCTGTGTCCGCGCGAGCTACAACCTCCCTGCCAACATCGTGCAATACAGTTCCCGTAGATGAATGTGCAGTTATAGCTGCCTTGGCTGACCCTTCTGTTTCCTCTGAAATTACATGGCAGACCGACAGAGGAAGCTGCTAAAGTTTTTCAAATTAAATTCCAATAATGTAGGAACTGTCAAATGAGCTGACTCCGCCTCTTGTCAGGCGTAACTCAATCGAAATTGTGAATACACTTTTGCATGATTTGAAAAAAATCAATAGTGCACATATTGCCAACAAGAAAAACGTGTAAGTCTTTTGGAGTTGGCACATGAGCCATTTGACAAGACTTTGAGGCCCATTATTCCCCTACGGATGTATTATAGAGGATCAGCGAATTCTGTTAAGAGGAGAAGGATTGTGGATAGCTGTTCACCCGAGATCATTTGTTCTCAATTGCGACCTGCAAAAGTCACTAATTCGGTAAATATCAGTAACGTTTCTTGTTCGGAGAGCAGTGTGAACATTGGTGAAAAGACTTTTGAAAAGAACTGTGGTTTGGCACCAACATCAGCTATTCCTTCAAACATGCGGATGCTATCGACTGATTGTGCATCCGATGATTATTCTTCTGAATCTTCCATAATGGAGCAGCAATTCCCCAAGGTTTGTTGTTCCTATGTTAAAACGATTACAAACCAGAAAATGCAGGCTCAAAATGAAGAAGAAATTATCAAAAAAACGATTCAAGAGTTGTTACCGATCTTGACGTCTTCAACGTCAATGACAATCTCACCGTTTTTGAAACTATACGAGCAAATGAAAGACAGCGTGAAGGATCTATCAATGCTGGTTGCTCTGAGCGCAATTTTGGGCCAGAGACTTTATCCGCAGGTATTAATTTTTCCAATTGTGTTCTTGGTGCAATGCCAAAAAGAGTTGTAAGTGTGAGAAATCAGGAATCTAATACTGAAGACTCTTCACAATGCGGGTTATGTAATATCGAAGCTGCAAATTTAACTGTTGTTCGGGAAGCTCCCTCTCCAGCAAATGTTGTTGTAGAGGAACAGATTTGTTCATGCTCTACTGCCGTAAAAAGCTGCAATCAACCCTTAAGCCCAGCCAACTTTGATGTTCAGGTACCTTCAACTTCTGAAGTTAAAATAGCTGCGGCAGCAGTTACTGGTTTGCAGGAGGAAGTATCTCAGCAAAAAATATTGAAAAACGTAAAAAAGAAACATTTTTGGCAAACAAACAATTCACAAAAGTTCCTGCTGAATTTAAAATCTGTAAGTCTTACTTTGAGTTATGGTCCAATGATTGCTGACAAACTGGAAAGCCCTAAAGTTCCGATGAGTGATTCTTGTGAGGTAGCGGAGGTTGTTACCATTGGTTCGCCTGAAACATCAGTTAATCTGATGGATCTATCAACCTATGAGCAGGATGAAGAAATAGAGGGTCTGCCAACAACCTCGGATATAGAGTCATTTCCACTAATGCAATTGTACCTGATCTCAAACATAACTCTCGAAAATGTGTTATTGTGGCCCCCATTAACAACGATGAGGTTTCTGAAGGAACGATGAAAATTCCTAAATTTATAAAGTTGGGAGAAAAATGGAAAGGAATGGCTGTCCTGACCCATGCAAAAACACCTGATCTGACACACAATGTTTTGAATAATTTGACTTGTGAGTCAGTATCAAATGTCTATGGTGGGAAGCTTCTCAGGACGGTCCCATATTGTCTATTGTATTACTGGCTGATGACCGTTATGAGAGGCCTGTACAGAAAGTTGGGCAATAAACGCCATTGTTCATACACAAAAAGCCAGCTTCTAAATATCGCTTAATTCTCGAATGTATTTCAACTTCTGATGATGGCTTAACACTAAGTGGGTAATTCATAGAATCCAGCGCACAAGTGGCGCAAACGGCTGGCGCACAGTGTGCGCATGCGACAGTCTGCGCCAGCTGCGTGCGCTAAAATCAATTTCCGCGCACAGCGTATTCATGGATTTTAACACCCAAAACCAGCCGTGGCGCAGAGTGGCGCATCGACCCTGCAGCAGCGCCAGTTACGCTCCCAACCCCTCCCCGTGCGCCATGCACAGCGCAAAAATCCCGTACATGGCGCACAGGCCCCCAACCACGAAAACTCCCCGCGCACCCCTCTGAATTCATGTACACCCCGGCGCGGGGAGTTTAACACGTGATTGGCCCTGTGAGAGCGGGGTATGTGTATTACTGGGGTTCGTGGGAAGTTTCACACGCGATTGGCCCTGTGGGAGCGGGGGATGTGTATTACTGGGGTTCGCGTGAAGTTTCACACGTGATTGACCCTGTGCGAGCAGGGTACGTGAATTACTGGGGTTCGCGGGAAGTTTGACACGCGATTGGCCCTGTGCGAGCGGGGTACGTGTATTACTGGGGTTTGCGGTAAGTTTCACACGCGATTGGCCCTGTGCGAGCGGGGTACGTGTATTTCTGGGGAGAGCATGAAGTTTCACACGCGATTTTGCTGTCAGTGCGGGGTACGTGTATTTCGGGGGTCCGTGTGAAGTTTCACACGCGATTTTGCTGTCAGAGTGGGGTACGTGTATTTCGGGGCTGCGCGTGAAGTTTCACACGCAATTTCGCAGTCAGAAGTTTCACACACGATTTCGCTGTCAGAGCGGGGTACGTGTATTCCAGGGGTGCGTGTGAAGTTTCACGTGCGATTTTGCTGTCAGAACGGGGTACGTGTATCCAGTGTGGTGCGCGGGGACTCCTGCACGTGAATTGGCAGTGTGGGTCCTTCCAGGTGTCCCCTCTACCCCCTCCGCGGTCCCTGCAGGCAGCCCACACCACAGGGGACTGCCCTGCACCCCTGGTCATGTCACGCAGGCAGCCCATCCACCATGGGCATGCCCCCCAGCCAAGCCGCATGTCACATTGCAAAATGATCACCAACTCATGTCCCCCAGCACCCCCACCCTCCAGCAGTGAGTGGCACCTGCCAGCAGGCCCCCACTCATGTCCCACTCATGTCCCCCAGCACCCCCACCCCCCAGCAGTGAGGAGCACCTGCCAGCAGGCCCCCACTCATGTCCCCCAGCACCCCCACCTCAGAACAGTAAGGGGCACCTGCCAGCAGGCCCCCACTCATGTCCCACTCATGTCCCCCTGCACCCCCACCCCCCACCAGTGAGAAGCACTTGCCAGCAGACCCCCACTCATGTCCCACTCATGACTCCCAGCACCCCCACCCCCCAGCAGTGAGGGGCACCTGCCAGCTGGCCCCCACTCATGTCCCACTCATGTCCCCCTGCACCCCCACCACCCAGCAGTGAGGGGCACCTGCCAGCAGGCCCCCACTCATGTCCCACTCATGTCCCCCTGCACCTCCACCCCCCAGCAGTGAGGGGCACCTGCCAGCAGGCCCCCACTCATGTCCCCCTGCACCCCCACCCCCCAGCAGTGAGGGGCACCTGCCAGCAGGCCCCCACTCATGTCCCCCTGCACCCCCAGCCCCGAGCAGTGAGGGGCACCTGCCAGCAGGCCCCCACTCATGTCCCCCTGCACCCCCACCCCCCAGGAGTGAGGGACACCTGCCAGCAGGCCCCCACTCATGTCTCACTCATGTTCCCCAGCACCCCCATCCCCCCGCCAGTGAGGGGCACCTGCCAGCAGGCCCCCACTCATGTCCCACTCATGTCCCCCTGCACCCCCACCCCCCAGCAGTGAGGGGCACCTGCCAGATGGCCCCCACTCGTGTCCCACTCATGCCCCCGTGCACCCCCACCCCCCAGCAGTGAGGGGCACCTGCCAGCAGGCCCCCACTCATGTCCCCCTGTACTCCCACACCCCAGCAGTGAGGGGCACCTGCCAGCAGGCCCTCACTCATGTCCCCCTGCACCCCCACCCCCCAGCAGTGAGGGGCACCTGCCAGCAGGCCCCCACTCATGTCCCACTCATGTCCCCCTGCACCCCACCCCCCAGCAGTGAGGGGCACCTGCCAGCAAGCCCCCATTCATGTCCTCCAGAACCCCCACCCCACAGCAGTGAGGGGCACCTGCCAGCAGGCCCCCACGCATGTCCCCCTGTACCTCCACCCCCCAGCAGTGAGGGGCACCTGCCAGCAGGCCCCCACTCATTCCCCCTACACCCCCACCCCCCGGCAGAGAGGGGCACCTGCCAGCAGGCCCCTTCTCATGTCCCCCTGCACCCCCACCCCCAGCAGTGAAGGGCACCTGCCAACAGGCCCCCACTCATGTCCCACTCATGTCCCCCTGCACCCCCACCCCCCAGCAGTGAGGGGCACTTGCCAGCAGACCCCCACTCATGTCCCACTCATGACTCCCAGCACCCCCACCCCCCAGCAGTGAGGGGCACCTGCCAGCTGACCCCCACTCATGTCCCACTCATGTCCCCCTGCACCCCCACCACCCAGCAGTGAGAGGCACCTGCCAGCAGGCCCCCACTCATGTCCCACTCATGTCCCCCTGCACCCCCACCCCCCAGCAGTGAGGGGCACCTGCCAGCAGGCCCCCACTCATGTCCCCCTGCACCCCCACCCCCCAGCAGTGAGGGGCACCTGCCAGCAGGCCCCTACTCATGTCCCCCTGCACCCCCAGCCCCCAGCAGTGAGGGGCACCTGCCAGCAGGCCCCCGCTCATGTCCCCCTGCACCCCCACCCCCCAGCAGTGAGGGGCACCTGCCAGCAGGCCCCTACTCATGTCCCCCTGCACCCCCAGCCCCCAGCAGTGAGGGGCACCTGCCAGCAGGCCCCCACTCATGTCCCCCTGCACCCCCACCCCCCAGCAGTGAGGGGCACCTGCCAGCAGGCCCCCACTCATGTCCCACTCATGCCCCCATGCACCCCCACCCCCCAGCAGTGAGGGGCACCTGCCAGCAGGCCCTCACTCATGTCCCCCTGCACCCCCACCCCCCAGCAGTGAGGGGCACCTGCCAGCAGGCCCCCACTCATGTCCCACTCATGTCCCTCTGCACCCCCACCCCCCAGCAGTGAGGGGCACTTGCCAGCAGGCCCCCACTCATGTCCCACTCATGTCCCCCTGCACCCCACCCCCCAGCAGTGAGGGGCACCTGCCAGCAGGCCCCTTCTCATGTCCCCCTGCACCCCCACCCCCAGCAGTGAAGGGCACCTGCCAACAGGCCCCCACTCATGTCCCACTCATGTCCCCCTGCACCCCCACCCCCCAGCAGTGAGGGGCACTTGCCAGCAGACCCCCACTCATGTCCCACTCATGACTCCCAGCACCCCCACCCCCCAGCAGTGAGGGGCACCTGCCAGCTGACCCCCACTCATGTCCCACTCATGTCCCCCTGCACCCCCACCACCCAGCAGTGAGAGGCACCTGCCAGCAGGCCCCCACTCATGTCCCACTCATGTCCCCCTGCACCCCCACCCCCCAGCAGTGAGGGGCACCTGCCAGCAGGCCCCCACTCATGTCCCCCTGCACCCCCACCCCCCAGCAGTGAGGGGCACCTGCCAGCAGGCCCCTACTCATGTCCCCCTGCACCCCCAGCCCCCAGCAGTGAGGGGCACCTGCCAGCAGGCCCCCACTCATGTCCCCCTGCACCCCCACCCCCCAGCAGTGAGGGGCACCTGCCAGCAGGCCCCCACTCATGTCCCACTCATGCCCCCATGCACCCCCACCCCCCAGCAGTGAGGGGCACCTGCCAGCAGGCCCTCACTCATGTCCCCCTGCACCCCCACCCCCCAGCAGTGAGGGGCACCTGCCAGCAGGCCCCCACTCATGTCCCACTCATGTCCCTCTGCACCCCCACCCCCCAGCAGTGAGGGGCACTTGCCAGCAGGCCCCCACTCATGTCCCACTCATGTCCCCCTGCACCCCACCCCCCAGCAGTGAGGGGCACCTGCCAGCAAGCCCCCACTCATGTCCTCCAGAACCCCCACCCCACAGCAGTGAGGGGCACCTGCCAGCAGGCCCCCACGCATGTCCCCCTGTACCTCCACCCCCCAGCAGTGAGGGGCACCTGCCAGCAGGCCCCTACTCATTCCCCCTGCACCCCCACCCCCCGGCAGAGAGGGGCACCTGCCAGCAGGCCCCTACTCATGTCCCCCTGCACCCCCACCCCCCAGCAGTGAGGGGCACCTACCAGCAGGCCCCCACTCATGCCCCGCTCATGTCCCCCTGCACCCCCACCCCCCAGCAGTGAGGGGCACCTGCCAGCAGGCCCCCACTCATGTCCCACTCATGTCCCCCTGCACCCCCACCCCCAGCAGTGAGGGGCACCTGCCAGCAGGCCCCCACTCATGTCCCCCCTACATGAAATAAAGATGCACAATCATGGCCCACTTCTACACCAAAATACCACAGCACGCCACCACATTCTTGAGACACAATGATTTCCCTATCCACCCCATACTGACATGCCTATCTCAAGACACAAACCAAAAGTCAACTATGTACATCAACACATGTCCGTCACACACACACACACTGGTTGGCATTGATTGTGTAAACCCACATTTTCACATGCATTAACCCAATGAAATATGAAAATGTATTATGTACAAAAATAAAGTAATGAAATGAAAGCGTAACAAAATAGCAAACATGAAATGAAAAGCATGTGCAAAAGATGAGTAAATGAAAAGTATAAACAATCCAAAGAAATCCAAAAGAAAAATAGTCCAAACTCTCCCTCCACCAACGCAAATCCAAAGGAAACGTAAAAAGAAAAATCCATTGATCCATGGTGAAATCAAAAGAAAAAGTTCAAAATAATCCATTGTCCAAAAGAAAAATAATTGTCAAGGGTCCATGAGCCCAACGAAAGAAATGAAACCTACCTAAGAAACTACCTAATTAAAAAACTATATACAAATGTGTGTGGCATAGTCCATTCACCACAAATCAAAGGAAAAGGAAAAGGAAACCTGACTCTAAAAACTATTCACAATGGCAGCGGGCTAGTCCAACGGCTTACTTCCCAATTTCCCGGGCCAGGGCATCATCGAACTCCTGCTCGGTTTCCCGGAGGCGATCCTCTTCCATGGCCCCGAGGGTTCGCAGGGACGATGACATGTGGACCTCCAACTCCCTGCGAATTGCCTCGAGGCACTCGGCCCACCTCAGAGCCCTCCGCATGGAGTTCTCCGCCCTGACCATTGTTAGCCGTGCCTCTTCCGCCCGCTGCCGCTCCGCATCTGTGGCCTGGCCCAACCGCTGCCACATGGAAGACACTTCCAATCCTGGGTCCTCCTGCCCTCTGGCCGATGCCTGCCCCTCCGATGTTGAAGGCCCCGAGCCATCAAGGCTCCCACCTTGTTGCTGCTGCTGCTGTGCCTGTGCCCTGGCTCTTGCTGCCTGCACGTCTTCCTCGGGCTGGGGTGCAGTTGTTGAGGTGGCCACCCCTGCTGGACGTCTGACTCCCGACTGTGGCAGGGATGTGTCCTCCACCAGCCTGGCCTCAGGGTCAGATGCAGCTCCACAGGGTACCCAGGTGATACATGGGTGGGAAGATGGCATGGAGGCGACTGGTGCATAGGGGGTTCAGGTGAGGAGGGGGTCGGAACAAGGTCCAGCAAACGGATGAATCCGGCCCTGGTGACCCGTCCCAGTAGGTCAACACGGTCAATGAGGCATTCGAGATGACGTGCAGTGTCCTCACAAAAACACTGCAGGTCACCTCGCATGCCCCGTTGATGCAACGCCACCCCACTCAGGACAGGCTCAACCCAGACTGGATAGCCACGTCCGCAAGGAGAGGAAACCCAGTTGTTGTAAGCGGATCCTTTCCCTGGAAACGGGTCTGGATGTAGGCATCCCTGCTGGTGCGGGATGATGCAGTCACAGGATCGGGGACAATATTACTCACAAGCACCTCCGCGGCGGCCTGTGCTGCGTCCTGTCCCTGCCCCTGCACTGCACCACTACCACCAGTGGAATTCCCACCTCCAGACCCCGTGTCTGTCCCTTGCACGGCCTCCTCCTCCACCAAATCCCCCACCAACCTGGATGACTCCGTGCCATCTTCCTCCGTGGGACCCTGTGGGGTCTCAGCTGCCCATTCTGCTGCCGAGGAGTCCAACTCCGACCTCTGCCTCTTGGACCTACCCTCGGCAGCTGCGGCCTGGAACGCGGCACCAGACTCCTCACTACCTGACGAGATGACAACCTGGGAGGGGAGCCGGGCCTTGCGTCTCCGGCTGGCGGTGCGATCCCTGCCGCCTTGCTCCACAGCACCCTCTCCGCCCTCTCCATCAGTTGACGCTGCAGACAGGGAGAGATAGGACACAGGCAACAGGGCACTGTACAATGGACTGATTCACACATGACATTTGCACATGAGTGGCAGTGTCAAACTTCAGACATGGCATCACAATCCCCAACACACATGTCATTTCAACTCACACACATGAGCAATTCCACAGCAATACTACACCAGGCAGCACCATCCATACACATACAACAGCATGAGCAGCCGAAGGTGAGCCTGACATCACATGAAACACAGGGAGTGCAGAAGACATGCACACATGCCACCACACTTACGTGCATGTGTACATCTCCACCAACTGTCGCAGTGATGAGATCGCCATCCATGTCACAAATGGCATTCAGCCTTCTACATATCAGTGTTACATGCATCCATTTTGCATCACAGTTGCACACTTGTCAAATACACACACATGCACATGTACACAGTGCAGATACATGCAGCTGGAACCAACATCCATGTGTGACACCACAACCATGCCAACGTACATACACAGTAATTCAAACATGTGTGCTCCCACATCTGCATTTGGCCTGCATGCTTACCCACACATACACCAGCCATGTGTCTCACACATGAAAGGACTCGCATGTGTCAGCCTCACGCCCCAGTACATACACATCCATACATGCCCCTACAAAAACACATGTGCAACCTGCACACTACTGGCACACCACGACACGCAAAGCATCCAATCAGCATGCATGTACACTTACCGCTCGACTCCAGACGGGTCTGCCTCTCAAGGACCTGGACGTGGAGCGCTGGGCATATGCGCTGCTCCAGGACCCTCATTTGGTGGTCGGACAGGTGGCACCGCGCACCTTGGCATCCGCTGCTTTCAAGAGGCACCGGGTCTTTTCGAGGGTCCTGCACCTGAAGTCCTCCCAGCGCTTCTTGACATGTTTGATGTCGCGGACTGCCACCCCCTCCTCGTTGATGGCAGTCACGATGTCCATCCAGATCCTGGTCGGTCCTTCATAGTCGGCGCAAGAACTTCCAAAGAGGTCATCATACTGCCCCAGGACTTGCTCCACCAGGACCCCAACTTCACTGGCACTTAAGCTGGTGGCCCTCTGCCTCTGTGGCTGGGGGTTGCCAGTGGTGCCAGATGGTGGTGTGCCCGACATTGCAACCCCAGAGGCAGGTGTGGGTCCTGGGGCTGGGCTGTGGATGGTATCCCAGTCGGGAGTCTTCAGTCAACAACTGCACCCCTACAGATGGCTGATGTGCAGGCAGCAAAAAGCAGGGCACTTGGGCAGCAGGCAGGCAGGTAGCAGCAGATGGCAGGTGGGAGCGTGCTCGGGGCTCTGGGGGGGAATTATTCGGCCTTCTGGGCAGGAGCGTGGTCTTCCATTTGTTGTTGCGTGGCCAGATTGATACGCAGTGATTTGGCACGTGAAAAAATTGCATGTCTGCGTGTAATTCGAGGAAAAGCCCTTAGCGCGCAAGCGCATCTGTGAAGTTCCGTGCGTGGATGTTTCACTCGTGACGTGGGCATAGTGGTTCAGGGCACGTGAAAGAACTGCACATCCGTGTGTGAATGTGTGTAATCCGAGGAAAGGGCCTACACGTCTGTGACATGACGCACAAGGGCGTTTCCCTCAACACGGGTGCATGTTCATCGTACACGTGCAAAAACGGCACGTCCGAGTGTCAGCTCGTGTAATTGGAGGAAAGGGCCATAGCGCGTACACGCGTAAGTGACGTTATACGTGTGGGCTGGTTTAAAAGGTACATGTAGGATGCCATTTCCTTGTATGTGCTTTTCGTGAAGAGCGAGTCGGTGAATTCTGTACTTCTTGTCGGTTGACACGCGATTACTTCACAGCGTTTCAAGTTCGTACTCCCTGTTACCTCTGACAGCGTTCAGTTTTTTTGTTGGGCCTGTTTCCTCAAACAGCGTTCACTTCTTCTTTTGTCCTGTCTCCTCAGACATCGTACAAGTCTTCTTTTGGCGGGGTGTTGCCAACACGCACACTGCGTCTTTTTCACATTCTTTTTCCAGGCAGACGGTGAGTCGCGCACGTATTTACCCATGTGTCCCGTACCCCTTCAGAGGTCATTGCAGGCTGCGTGTATTACGCGTATGCTTAATTTTGTGTTTCTGGGTGCCACAGCGTAGTGCGGGTTTATTTTTCCACGCATGCGGTCTACAAGGGGTTGCGTGCACGTTATTTTTTGTTTTCGGGGTGACCCGTCATCTTCCCCCAGGGGTCACAGACAGCCTTGCTAGAGCACTAGGGTACGAATTCCATCTAGTACCCTACCCCTTTCACCCCCAATTGCCCAGGACAATCGTTTACTGCTACTCCCATACGCACAACAACATCAGTGCCATGGTTGGGAGGCGACCAAGCGGTAAGGGAGGCAAAGGTGGCCGACCTCCAAAAGGTGGGCATGGTGGGCGCGGTAGGGGACATGGCCAGGATTGGTAGGGTGCCCCTAGACCCTCATGTGTGGAGGAGCGATCAGGGACACCCATGCCCCCCTTTGGTTGTGGGAAACGTAGCTGACACCATCCCAGCTCAGCCCTTGTTGGACCAGCCCATTGTGGCACCTGAACTGGCACAGGATGACTCCCAGGCTGACTTCCAGGTCAGCAAGTCTATGCCACGTGTGGCGGTGCAAGTTGGTGTCACCAGGCCACATGGATCTGGGGCAGCTATGTCATCTGCTGCTCCAAGTAGGCAGGGTGGGGAGGCTGCAGGGGCAGCTGCAGCTCGTTCCACCCCAGCTCTGAGTCTCCCAGCCGGGACAGTGTTGGTCCGGGTCCATCAAACTGACATTGCCCCTGCCAACATCACCCTGCAGCCAATTTCTGCACCAAGACCTATGGTCATTGTGCATTCGCACACTCCTAGTACTCAGTCCACTGGCGCTTCTGCCCCTACTGACCAGAGCGGCGTAAGCCACTCAGGATCCACACCACCTTTGAAAAAGAGGAAGAAGGGTGCTCTGGCACTACAGGCTGAGACCCCAGACACGGCTACACACTCCGGCACATCAAGGAAGCCTAGCTTTAATGACGCCGAACTTGATGCACTTGTGGCCTATGTGTCGGCACATAGCCACGAAATGGTGGTGACTACAGGGTGCAAGACCACACCTGGTCAACGTAAGGTACACTGGCAGACCATCGCGGACATCATTAGTGCCCTTGGATTTGTAAGGCGCACAGCTGATGATTGCTACAAGCGGTGGAATGACCTGAAACGCAGAGCAAAGAACAAGCTGGCCTCAAATCATGCTTCTACTCTGGTGACTGGCGGTGGGTCTCCACAAGAGGACAACCAACTCACTGAACATGAGTCTGTTGCTGGAACCTTCATCACAGAGGAACAGATCCAAGGCGTGGGAGACCTACCAGATTGCGACGCATTGTCCGGTGAGTGCCCATGCATGTGTGTGTAATCCATGTGTATGTTGTGTGGGTGATGGGTTCTGATTGAGTACCAGGGTGTGTGCACCTGAGTGGTATGGGTCACATATGTGCTTCCTCCAAAACCTTCACTGGCCTTGGATTTGGGTATGACAGTATCCCTTCTGCCCACAATAGCCATTTAGCGCCACATTACTGCAGTTGCCCTTGAACTGTCATCTTGCAACAACATTGTTCAGAATTTTTCAGTGTTCATTCAGGCTGATTGTTTCAATTCTCCCACTTTTGCAACACATTTTTCAGCCCTATTGTCACATATGTGACATGCTTCTGTCATTGATTACACCCCACATTGGCCCACATTTGTTACCTTGTTATGTGAATATTAGACCATTGAGGCTGATTGAGTATTGGCCTGCTCACATTGATCTTTGGTGCCTGTTTGTATGTGGTACATGATAGTTGTTTCCTGTCAAGTTTAAGTGACCAACCATTGATGTGTACATCTGCCTGCAATCACTGTATTCTTGTACACTGGATGTGTTGCAGTGAGTGGCCCATGCGTTTTTTGTCACACTATGTAGAATCTTTCATCTCATCATGTCCATCTCACATGGATGGCTGACAGTACTCATTCACTGACATATGGCTGTACTTGTCAAATGTACCATGGCTGTGCTACATGCCATCTGTGTGCTGGTATGTGTCATGTATGTGTATTGGACATGCCACTCACAGGCTAATGTGTGATGCCAGTGCTACCCAGCAGCAAGGAAATGTGTTGCTTTTCCATCTTGGTGTCATCAGTGTCTGCTTTTTGTCTCCACTTCCAACTCAGTGACAGTGCATGCATGCTAGGGTTATAGTCATGTGGGACATGTGTAAATCATGTCCTGGATCTCTGGCTTGTCAGGCCTGTGTTTGTGCTATGGTGCTAATGCCTGTTTCCATTTTTTGTCTTTCATGTTTTTGCAGGTGATGACGCACTTGATGCTGTTGAGGTTGAGGAGATGGCGCAGACCCAGGAGGAATCTCAGGCACGACCGGGCACCAGTGGGGGACGTGGTGTGGTGGTGGGTGAAAACCCAATCTTACTGCAGACCATACTGTCTAGGGGTGTCTCTGGGTGCACCTCCCCAGACCTCTTTTCAGGTGCTGAATCGGATGATGAGACCTATGTGCCGTCGCAGGTGAGTGTTTCTGGCAGGGATTCTGTTCTGTCCAACCCACCTGCACCAGGGGTAGAACCCTCTATGGGGATGTCAGTGTTGGTAAGTCCACCTTTGGCGGTTACGGATGCAGGGTCACATTCCACAACATCTGATCCTGTTCCTGGGCCAGCAGATCAGAGGCGGAATGCAGTCCTGCAGCCTCAGGCAGTGCCAGCACAGCAAGGTGCAGATCGCCTTGCCCCGAACAGGTGTGGTGCCCGCCAACGCGGTGGCCGTACGCCACCAGGCAATACTGTACGTTATGGCAACCCAACAGGCAGCATCAGTTGAAATGATGGCTCAGGCAATGGAGAGGGTGGCCACTTCCATTATCCTCCCTGAAAGGCAGATGGAGCAACAACAGCAGGCAACAGACTCCATTTGCCAATCACACAGGGAAGACATGTTGGCGTCCAACAGGGACCGATGGGCGGCACTGGAGACTCTGCGCTAAGCCATTTCTATAGAGTCACAGGGCCACAGGGAAGCCCTGAGGGTAGAACTCCATAACCTCAGGGAGACTCTTGTTGAACTTGAGGCTTCCACAAATTTGAGGACAGAACAGCAGCTGGAGCGGCTCACACATTCGCTCTCAGCTGAGCTGCAGGCAACTCGGGAGGAGATCCAGGCATCACGGGAGGCCATGCGTGCAGAAATGCAGGCAACCCATCAGGTTCTGCATGGGGATCTCTGTACTATCATCCTCCAGAACAAGACCTTCCACACCTGCATGATTGCTGCCATGGAGGACCATATCAGGGCTTTGCGTGGGCTGCCTCCCATAGCACCACCCCCTCCTGATGCAGCAGCAGATTGTGATGACAGCAACAGCAGCACTTCTCCCACTGTAGCGTAGCCATGCAGGCCATGAGCCCATGAGCCCATGGAGGTGTTTTTTTTTTTCCAACATCCAGTGTGTTGCCTTGTGTGGCTCCCGTGGGCATCCACTGTGTATTCCGGCTGGGCGCATGCAGGCTTGTCCTGTGTTTGGGTTAGATGCTTGGGTTCCTGACACAGACACCCCTCCTGCTTCCCGTTTCCATGGGCTTTCAAGGGGTGTGACCAAGTGACAGTGACTTACACAGTGACATTGGGCTCCCATGAGCTGTGTGGGCAATCTGTCGTCATAACTGTGTGGACATCCCTAGTGGGGTTTGTTTTTGTATTGAACACTGCATGGTGTCTTGATATGTGCTTGTGCATCCATGTCGTCCTCCTTATCCGCAGGTACCTTCTTCATGTCTTCACAAGGCCGTCTCCTTTGCAGATGCAGTTCATGTTGTATGCAGTACACTGACACATTTGCCTGACAGCAACACTCTGGAGTTGGAAGGGGTCGATGTGCTGGCTTATTGAGGTTGTATGACTTACATTACTTTGAGTTTGTACTGTCATATTTTGGCAATGTTTCATGCTGTGTTGCTGTATTGTGTTGCTGGTAAGTATTTAGTCATGTTTGCTGTTTGTTATTGATTACTGGGAGCATATTGTCTGTGGCCTGTTACCATTCGGGACAGTGCACTTTGTGACACTTGTGTCATGTGTTGTGCATTCCTTTGTTTGCTTTCACATTGCAGGACATGCCATGGTGTGTTGGGTGGCGGAGATGGGAAGGAGTTGGGTGACATGGCGCTATTTTAATGTTGTATTTTGCAAGGGGGTAGTCATTCATGCAGCATAAATGTGTGTCTTTTTGTCACACAGCATTGGTTGTCTTTCGGTAGGTAGGGATGCACACAATGTAACACTTCCAGGTGACCAATCTTAGGCTGGTATGGTTGTGACAGTTGACTGTCCCTTATGTCATCATCATTGATTGTCAGCTGGTATGTGCCAGGGCTGTGTGCACTCCACAGGGTTGTGATTTTAGGTGAAGTAATTAGCCACCAGCTGCGTACAGGCTGCCTAACCACGTGCCCTTTCCCCTCCCATGTGCATCGGGCGTGCTTGTGGTTGGGGATGTGGGGGGACCACCATGTCCACCGGCAAGCCCCGGCATGTTGCAACATTGTGCAGGACACATGCTGCCACTATGATCCTGCACACTACTGGGGGCACGTATAGCAGCTGCTCCCAATGTGCGCTCCACTATGCCCCGGGTTGCAATATGGGCTGTGTTGTATCTTACCTCGGGTGGTGTGGTGGGGTTCCGAATTGGCGTCATCATGTGGGTGCGCAGAGGGTAGGCACTGTCCCCTGGGGAGGTGATGATGGGTATCATTAGTGGGGTTGTGACATTACTCAGTATCTGACATGTATGCATGTGCAGAAGCATTTATACTCACCAAGCAGCCATGTATCGCCATGCCGCCCAGCTTCTAGGTCCCGGTTTAGGGTTGACATTCTGTAAATGAAACTGTCATGGGTGGACCCTGGATAGTTGGCATATACTGAGGTGATGATTCCCTTGGCATCACATACTACCTGCACGTTGATGGAATGCCAGTGCTTGCGGTACCTGTAGATGTGCTCAGTTGCCCTGGGAGGACGTAGAGCCACATGGGTGCAGTCAATGGCACCTAGCACTTTGGGGAAGTGTGTCACCCCGTAAAAATCCTGGACGACAGCCTGCCTTTCTGCAGGTGTTCTGGGCAGGTATATGTTCCTGCGGACTGATGGGCGTGCAGTCATGATGGCCAACACCTGGTGCAGGCAGCGTGACTGCGTGGCCTGTGACACCCCCCCCCACTATGGCACTTGTCCGCTGAAATGAACCAGTGACCAAGAAGTGCAGTACATTGAGCACCTTTTCCAAGGGGCTCAGTGCTTGGGAGCACAGGCTGGGTGATGTGAGGTCATGTTGAGTATTATGTGAGGTGGAAACCTGTACGTCCCATACACCTGGTCATCAGGCATCCCAAAAAGGCTGGTTCTGGGTGTAAAAATTCTGGCCCTGACTATCCTCCTCCTTCTCCTGTGGTATCCCACGACCACTGCTGCAAGGAACGGTATATTCATCTTAGCGTCTGAGCTTGTTTGCTGTTTGCGTGCACTTTTATGCTGCGCGGTTCCACGTACGCCTGCTTCCTGCTGGTGTACGTGTTTCCAGATTAGCGCATCTTTTTTGGGGCACGCGTAACCCCCGTTCGATTCCATGAATGTGTGTTGTAGGCGCGCGTGTGGGCGTTCCGCGCATTTGCCTCCTGTACTTCCCCCGTGATGCCCACGTTTTCATGCGTTGTTCCCCATTCCGCGTGTTAAGCCCCATTTTACGCCTACTTTTGTTGTGTGCATTGCACTATGTGCACTTTCGCTGTGCGCCTAGCGCATGCTGTTTGAAGACGTGAGCGCCAGCGTGCGCCACACAGGATTTTAGTGCACATCCATGGATTTACACGCGCACGGACTTCCATGAATCGCTGAGCACAGGTTTCGCTGCGATTTTTGCACTTACGCTGCGATTCACACGCTTGCGCGGAAATTTTCAGCGCACATTAATTCCATGAATCGGCCTGTAAATCGCAACAATGTACTACGCTTGTTTCATTATGTCCCAATTCTTCGCACAATCGAAACGGAAGACATGAAAACTGTTGAATTTCATAAAGAACCACAAAATGATTGTGTCAGATTACATATTGACTCTGGGATAGTTCGTAACATCTTACTCGAAGCTGCCCCAGTTCTCTTATCGATGGGTTTTGACATTTGTGAAGAAAAAGTGTTCCTGTAGTGTTAAATCTATCTACAGGCATCCGAAAAGAGATGCGTATAGTTCCATCATTGCCTCCCACTCAATTTAATCATGACAAGAAGACTAACCAGATTGGTGAGGAATCGCGTCCTGTGGAACCGCGCTTGAGTTAAAGATAAAATCAGTTATGAACTCTATAGAACCACAGAAAGTATTTAGCTTGCCAACAGATGGTGAAAAAATACAGATTACGATTGCCTGTAACGCATCTGTATCTAACATCTGTGATACAGTAGCGAATACTAGTTCCGGTGGTACACCCATTAACGAATGGAGTTGGTTGGCAAAATCATTGGCACTTAGTCAACAAAGTTAATGCCAGGATTCCAAAATCAAGAATTCCCTTATCTTTGCCTCTTGGAGATCTCAAGGTATTTCTCATCTATTTCAACAATCATGGCTTTCTAGATTGGATATTGTTTGCCTGCAGGAAAAACCTGGCTCTCCTTGTGCCCTGTTTGTGATGAATTTGAAATAGTATTTATTCTGGCAATTCAAAAGGAAAAGGGTAGAGCAATGGCTGGTCTACTGATTATGATCAGGAAGAATTCTGGGTACAAAATTACTGATTCCAGAAATGTATCTCCATACATTCAATTTGTAACAGCCAAACTTGAAAATGGACGAAATAATGGGAATAACACAATTAACATCATTAATGTCTATTGGCATCAAAATGCCAACGGCGCTATTCATTTTAATGATCAAGTGTCATCGCCGATTATCACTGACAAAGCTTTAGCCCCTAATATGCTACTATGTGGTGATTTAAACATCGACTGTTAAGGACCCAAGAAAAATCTTCAAACTTCAAACTGCACTACCAATACAATACTTCATTATGGACGGATGAAATGTCCTCCAAGATCCATGAATATGTTGAATGGCTGCACGACTGGAAACATTTCGGCTAAAAACACATGGAAACGACTGAATCAGAAATCTAACCTAGACTACATCTATGTTTTGGAACATCTACATAGTCTTGTTTAGTCACTCCATGTGGTTGATAAGAAAGAGAGTGATCATATCTTGTTAAAGTTGGAACTCAATGTACTAACTAAGGAGGGTGAGTTTTGGAGTAAACTTGCGATTGTCGAATCAAATAGAATTCATCTTCGATTGTAAAGTTAGGAGGTTTCGGCCTTAAACTTGGATTTTCAATCTTAACATAATACATCAGAATATCAGCATTTATTGAAACAGTTCAAGGAGACGAATCAAGGTTTGCACATTAAAGGTTTAATCACCCTCATACCTTAGAGGTCCTTAAACGTAAACGCAAGATGAGAACAGAGCTTCAACAGTGTTCAAGATAATCTTCCATGGAATGTAGCATTAAAAAAAGAAAAATAAAGTAAAGCAGTCTTGTAAAAATTGACTGAAAATACACAAAGCTTCTATAATACTAAATACTAAAATGCAGCAGGATGCGGAGGTTATGTTGTCAAAATTAGCAAACAAGAACACTCATGATTTCTGGAACCTTATAAATAATCTTAGTGGTTCTCAAGATGCCTTACAAGATAATATGGTATCCGAGGACATCTGGATAAATCACATACTCAACTATATAGCAGAAAAGGTGAAACTATTGAAGCTCCATTTTACGATCTGAATCAGTGGGACTTAAAATTTGATAGAACAGAGAGTTAGGAAATTATCATAAAATTGAGTCCATCTAGGGCATCAGGTCCTGATGGACTCACTAATTGTATCCTGAAGAAAAATCCAGAGGTATGGGCGGATTGCTGCTATCAGGTTTTTTCAACAATGCCTCTACTGCAACAACACCAACATCATGGAAGAGTGCTATTATAGTACCCATATTCAAAAAGGGCAACAGATTAGATCCAAGTCATTATCGTCCAATAGCCCTATTGGATGTTTTGGGAAAGATTTATGCCACTCTTCTGCAACACAATCTCCAACTTTGGTCTATTGCCAATAAGCATATAGACATTAGATAAACAGGATTCATAAAAGGTGTGGACTGCAGCCTAAATCTTTTGATAGTTAACCTGCTAAAGATGGAATCTTTACGAACAGGCGGAAAGATCTACATTGCCTCGATAGATCTATGACATGCTTTTGACAGTATTGTCTATGAGAAATTATGGAAAAAACTGATTAAATGGAAATGTCCGCCCAGTCTCTTTTTAGCCATCAAGGTTCTTCATACAAACACCAATGAAAGAATTAGGCTTGATCGATCTGGGCACCTTTCTTCTGCTGTACAGACTTTTTGTGGGGTTAAACAAGTCTGCCCATTAGCTGCCATTATTTTTAATTTATTTTTGTCTGACATTGATTTGTGGCTTAAAGAGGCTGCCTCATTCCCCCCAAAAATCATTGGCATGCATATTGGGCACTTGTTGTATGCAGATGACATTATCTTAGTGGATACAATACCAATCAGCCTTCAACGTAGTCTGCATGCACTTGAGAAATATGTCAATAACAATGCACTTGTGGTGAACACAAACAAATCTGAGATCTTGGTGCTATATGAGCTTCAAAGACACACAGTGAGAGATCGACATTCTGGTGGTCTTTGGGTGACACAATGCTTTCTATCACAACACAAATTAAAGATTTGGGATCCCTTGTAAATTCAAACATAAATGATGCCCCGTCGGTGACCTATCTCAAAGCAAAATGCAAAAAATGGGTAATTCAGGCAGGCTGGGTAAATAAAAAATGTGGTACATTTTCACTTTTGCCAGCTTTGCGCTACTATAATCAAAAGGCTGTCCCTGCACTTACGTATGGCACCAAATGTGCATTGGGATGAATCATTTGAGTTATGGAACTCTCTTGAAAATATGTTCTGGTCACGTGTTTTGCGTCTCCCAAGGGGTACTCCCACAGTTTGCATTAGATATGAGCTCAGTTTGATCTCATTGAATGTCAGGGTTTCCTGGCTGACTCTCAATTTGTTTCAAAAGATGACTTTGGATCTGTCATTCCCACAATTCGAAATATTGAAACAATCAGTAAACACAAAGAGTCCCTGGCCCATTTGTTAAACAGGGATTTGCGGGCAGAATGGCGCACAAATCCCGTTTCTTTGGCGCAAATAATCCATGAATCAGGGCCCCTCTGTTTTGTCTATGTTGTCTGAACTATCTAAAGAAGATATATTGGTGGCGTTAGAGACGGATTTGTATACTTTACTATCCAATCCTAATCATGTTAAGAAAAAGTTGTGGAGATTGGATTGGATTTTAACGGGCTAACAGTATCGAAAACATTGAATAATTAAAAATGTCCGAGTCAAAAACAAGCAGTAAATGAAACTCAAAACTATTTGAATATCTTCCCTCATCAAAAACGAATACAGCTTTATATGAAGTTTAGTATGAATTTATTTCAAACTAGAGAACAAACTAATTTATGGCTGAAAGATGAAAACCCAAGGAATTTGTGTAGCCTGTGTAACAAATATGATGAAACACTTAAACATCTAACACTCTCATGTCCTGTGCTCTGTTATGAACGAAGTATTCATTTTGGTACATTTTGTAAAAGCATACCAAGTTTAAGTTTGGAAGACTGGTGGCAAGTCATTTTTGATGAATCCGATCAAAAGCTGACCTTAGCCGTGACTTCTTTTCTACAGGTCATGATTGCTAGGCTTCCTGTGAATTAGAGTCGTGCAATATATCCTCATAGCAGGCTTCATTAAAGTCATTTTCTTTATCTGGAATTTAAGCTACTGTGAGCAGATAGGAGTGTACTAAGTCCAATATTTGTTTATTGTTAGTGACTCTGGTGAAATAATTATTAGGCGGTAATCTGAATTTAGTCTCACCACTATGAAAATACCACCATAGCAAAGTACAGCAAAATGCCACAAAATACCACCATAACAAAGTACAGCAAAAACACTATGACATACTAGATATAACCCCAACATATATCCTACAGCCCTACAACTCCAAAAGGGGGACCAGGGGAACAGGGTCATTTTAAAGTAGCTGTTCCAAGTTGAGGACTCCTCAGAGAGTGCTCTACCCTCTTGTCCACAATGTTCTGGATATAATGAGTGCTTAGTTAGTGCATAATGAGTGTTCGCAAGGGCTTTCAGATGATTGAATGAGGTATATAGAGACTTGACATCAAGCGTTACCAAAATCATATTTTCCTGATCCACCATCACCCCACTCACAACAACATTCCAAAACATCAAGCACCGAGCTAAGCCAGAAGCCTTTGCTGGGGCTACACTTGTATCCTACTCTCCACGAACCGCCCCACCAGACCACATGAGAGACATATGACAAATGAGATAAGTGGCCCCCCACAAACCTATCCCGGAAAGCCAGACTCAACAAACCATTGATGACTGTGACATCACGGATACCTACGATACATTAGGTTGAAACGGACGGCCTATCAAACATAGCACCTGGCACCGACACAAACCTAAGGGTAGTCCCCTCCGTTTATCCATCAACCAGTATCAACCAACCAGTAGCAATCAACAAATGGGGCAGGAGGATGGCTACGATGTGGAGCGGGTCAGACCCGCCTGGCTTAGACATGTACACAAATAGCACTGACAGGGTTAGGGTTGGCCCTGTCTAGTCGTATACTCTTATTTGTGTTGTCAACTAATTGTGGGCACCAGCTCATTTAGTCCTATACTCTGGTCACGCTGACAGGTTCATCCCTTCCTCCCACTGGGGTGGATTCTCTGTTGTGGCTGTCTCTAATTATTCACCCAAAGTGCATTTCAGGCGTAGACCTCTCCCACTGTTCAGGACGCTCAGATCTGGCCGTGCCTACTCTTATCCAGGCTGCACGTTTTGGATGCGGGCCTCCCTCCAATCGCACAGGATTCTCAGCTCCTGCTCTGGATTCTCAAGGCCTGGTACTGGTGATTCGTTGGTAAGTGGCATCCCACCCACCATGCGGGACTCTCAACTCTAGCTGTCCTTTGCCTGTGTTCAAATATGCACTGTTGGGGCAAGCCTCTCTCCCACTAGACAGGACTCTAATATCTGGCTGTGCATAGCCTCTCTACGCACACTGTACTGTTAGGTTTAGACCACTCTCCCACTATACAAGACTGTCAAATTCCAGGTGTAGCCCCCGGCACGGCTTAGTATATGCGGATACCTACCACTTTACGAAAGCCAGGCCCCCCTGGTATATCTCACACCACTAGCGTGGACAAGGGCCACAGGCACGGCCAAGCATCCGTGCATGACTAAGCACATCCGGTCTAGTGCATACATAGCCGCCCAGACTGAAACATCAGACGTACCTCAACACCTCTGCCACTAGCATACAGCGACCACCACCTGAAAGCAACTTAGTCTAGCTGGCCTCACATAGACTCTCTCAACAATAGCAAGCTATTTCTAACCCTCACCAGCACCCACTCATGTGTCTGACCTCTCTTGGGCTGCTTAACCACGCCTTGCCAGCCACCCAAGTCCTAGAACGGCAACATGCCCACACGCATCTCCTAAACTAAACCCCCTAGAACCTTAAAACCACATCAACTACGGTCACCAAGGGCGTTCAACTGAGGAAAAAGCACATTGAGGCCACACAAGTGCGGAAAGAGTGCTATATAAATATGCAATACAATACAATACAACTAATCCAGAATAGGACTGCAAGATTTATCCTTGGCCTCACGCCCAGGGACCGCTTCTCTCCATACCTAAAATCTCTTCACTGGCTCCCGGGGACCGCAAGGATCAGATTCAAGACCCTTTGCATCATCCCTAAGGCTCTCTGGGGCCTGGGACCTCTCTAAATCCAGCTTTCTCTCCCTAACTACCTCCCGGCCAGAGCCATTTGTTCCTCTGACTCCAACTCTCTGCAGCTCAAACATTTCTCCAAGCAGAGAGTTGGAGGTAGATCTCTTTCCTCGGCTGGTTCCTCCATCTGGAACGGACTCCCTGGCCTCCTCAGACTTTAGTCAGATCTTCTTACATTCTGGAAATTCCTCAAGACATTCCTCTTCTCCTCTTCCTTCCCTCTCCTGTGCTAACTCTCCCTCTTCCGCGGCGACTGAGGCCTGGTCCCTTCAGAGTCATACAGGGGCCAGACCACCCCCCTACCAGTCCCTCAGAATCGCTTGAAAGCACTTGCCATCAGGCTCCCTTTCCCAGACTAGCCCAATCTGGTCCTCCCTGTCCACTGCACTCATCCTCCCTTCCTCCCTCTACCTTGGCCCTCCCAGAACTTGCCCACCCCTTCCCTTGGGCATCCCAATCCTGCACTTCTCCCTCTACCCCCTTCCCCTGCACTTACCACCGGTAATACAACCGTTTTTTGTTGTTCTCTAATGCCCCCCCCCCCCCATCTTGTCCTGCAGCATCTGGAAACACTTGTCTATAGGCACCATAAAAATGTCCAATAAAATAAAATTAAAGTAAATATGTTCTGATCAGATGGGCATTTTTGGTGGTAAAAAAGAGCGATATGAACAAATGTCACTCACAAAGTGTTGCATATTAAAAAGTGATTATTTTCACCCATCCCTGAGCTCTGTTACATCTACAGTTTTTCATTTCACGCACCTAAGGGGAGTCGATTTACTCTCTAACAAAGTCCACTAATACTGTTTTAAACACCTAAATTGACTTCGTATCTTCACATCCAGGCGAAAGCAAAGTTCAATAATTAAATGACAAAGTACACAGGGAAGTTTCAAGATGATGCCACAAAAGTAGCAAGAAAAGAATGTGTCATGTATATGATGGGGGCCTAATTACATAAACCTTCTTCTGGGGAAAGCGCATTGTTAATGGCAGTCTAAATGTACTCAGCAAGTCTGGCCATTCAGGTAATGCATGACATATAAAGCCTATACAGGATCAAGCAGGCAAGGAATGCATTTCCTGAAAGTAGAACCAATGGAAATGAAACCATCTCCAGGTTATGTCAGTACATTGTTTTAAAAGATTTGGCGAAAAAGTTGCAGGAGTAGCAGGAAGGATTCCATCTTCAATGCCTGGTGACTGCATTCTGGGCTTTGCCAAGAACACATCATCATTGTGTGCCAGGGGTAGATGAGTAATGAAACAGATGCAAAGAACCAGTTAGTCTTGTGCAGAGAGGCGTCTTCAATTGAACTTAGATCATAATATCGCAGTGTTGAAAGCTATTAATTTATTTGGCACTAAACTGATAAACTCAGTAAGCTCTTCTCTGGTCTGTGTGTGTGTGAGCAAGAGAGAGAAAGAGAGAGAGAGGGAGAAATAGAGGGAAAGAGAGGAGAGGGAGATATGTATTCAATGTTTATGTATGCATTATTTAATGTCTATGTCTGCATTATTTAGATATTGACTGCAGATGTGCTACATCATTTCTGTTTATGGAATTCCAGGGTGGGAGGCAACGCAATACACGACAATAAAGTAGTTCAGAACGGTATACTACAGGAGAGGTTGGATACATGCCAATCAGGGCAAGGGGTGAAACTAAACACAAGGGCGGATAACTGTCAGGCTGGTGGTTTAGGAAATCAAGTATGCCTAATCTAAGAGAGCCTAGTGTCCCAGTGTGAGTTCAGTTCCATAATCTACAACACATAGTTCCAGGGATATGGAACTCTGGTGACTATCTTCAGTAGACACGTAGACTTGCCTCATCACGAGTTTGGCAGTAACCCTTAAATATGGTGGTAACACTTTTACCGTTGCATTTAAGGGTCCACCAAATCACGGGCTAGCAGGATTTACCCCCAGTTCTGAGCTGGGGGCCAACCAGATGCGATTTTGCAGATTTTTCGGCACTATTAGCACTGCGATAATACCACCGGCGGTAATAGCGCCAACAATTCCCCATTGAGCTCAATAGGGAATGGGGTATTCCTGAATGGGCCCAATGGAGAATGGGGATTTACCGTTCCTCCATGCCCATGATCCGGTGATAATTGCGCTGGTGGGTTTGGCGGTAACGCTAATAGCCACGGCGGTAATACCATTGGGGATACCGCCCAACTCGTGATGAGGCCTTCATAGCACCCTGTCACATTACCTTGAGTTCTCTTCGGCTTGCTTCTGGGTACAGCTATTACGCCCCTCTGGCTGTGGTTGGCCTTCCTCGGCACTTGGGATGCATGAACGTCCTAGTCTACCAGAAAGTGCTTTGCAATCCCCCTTGCCTCTGGTCTAACTGCACTAATAATGCCTGCAATTGTTTGGGCCATTTACCTGCTCGCGCCATGTTATAGGGTTCCTCAAGGATCCACGATTCCACTTCCTCTCCATGTTCCACGAATAGCTAGCTATTCATGGTGTAAATTTACTCTACTGCTTTGATATCTAATTGCCGCCCGCATTGGAAAAAGGAGGCTGCTAGCAACATGTTGAGGTCAAGCAGGCATGTCTTAGTGGCTGCACAGCTTAGTGACGTGGCTCACCACTTCTCGTGCTTACCATTCTTCTCAGTGCTCATGTCTTGGTGCCATCTGTGAGATGACAGTTTTTTGTAGATGTCTCCCAATTTCGTAAGTGCAGCGAGTGAAATGTGAATGGGTTCATAAGCCACTCGTGAGCCACTCATCCACTCATTATTCACGCTTAGTCTGAGCCTGCTCACAAGCAACACGCTCACGGCCTTGTGCAATGCTATAGTCAGGTCTGTCTTTGGTGCAGTGGACGATGAAGTCTTGCCGCCCGCTGTCCCTACCTTTGCGTTGGCTCAGTGCATGACTTGCCACCTCATAGGTGGTTCCCATAAACAGCAGGCTGGGGAGAAGGGTAAGACTCCCTGGTCGCACTCCTTCCTCCCTCCAAGGGGCACTTAATGCAGCAGGTGGCTTCACCTGGCCCCTAGAGCCTTCTGGCTACCCTCAACCTGTCCCTCAAAGGTGACCTATTCACAGGAGCCAGGAGAGACCAGTGTGTATACAGCCTAATCCCAGGGCCCACAAGCTGGTAGCGCTCCAAGAAAATCACAGTGCTCCCCAGTTGATCCAGAAATGCCCAAAGCACTAGTGGCCATGGTATCTTTTAACATGATCTTCAGCAGGGGGTCCTTGTGCGCACCCAACATCTAGGTGTAAGGGACACATAGAATGAGGGGATTGCTGGAAGTTCCTTCAACCCTGTATGTGTTGTTGTTACTTCAACACTGTTTGTGTTGTTGTTCCTTCAACCCTGTTTGTGTTGTTGGGGGTCACAGATTAACAGAAATCCATTCTTGGGGATACATATCCAATCATCCTCGAGCACTGGCCATCTTGATGGGTGTCACATATGTTTATGCTGCACCCCGACTAGGCACTCCCTGTGAGAATGTCCACAGAGAGACATAAGCTATATCATGCTGTGGGCCTTGTGGTTGCGTACTATATGTGCTGTGGCACAAGCATACCAGAGCTGTAAACCGGTGGGAACAGCCCACTCATGTCAGACCTTGGCTCCCAAAATGAGACAGGTTATACTGCAGTATGGGTTCTGTGGGGCACTCACACATTGTCAGAGCCCTGCAATGAGAGGAATGCAAGTGTTAGGGACTCAAGTTAAATATGAAACAGATCCCAGTGGTAATTGAGGTAAGACAGAAGAGTGGGCCGAAAGGCCATTTGCATCTTTCTATAGCTAATGATTTCCAGGACAGAGACTCTCTAATTTAAGCAGAACCCGCAAACACGCTGCAGGGCGTTAAAGCTAGCATTTTATTTTGTTATAAGGAAACTACTAATTGATATAAGACAACAATAAATATTGTAAAACAGTGCATTATCTCTTTCGTGGTAGGGGATATATTCACGGGGGAAATCACTATGGGGCATTTTGGTGGTAGTAGGACTTGAGCATGTTGCCAAATAAATGCTACTCATAGTTTCACCACACCATGCGATTTCGGTGTATGTGTGACATGGTGGGGACCGCACGGATCGGAATTGCGATTCGTCCACACCATCTGCTCTGTTTTATAAACCCAACAGCCTCTCCGTCCGTTTGAGATTTTGATGTGTCTGTGATTCTTTGGATTCAATTCAAGTCCATATAAATTCCTCCCAACGAGCAGATTCATATGTAGGTGTAAACATTCATGTAAGCCTGCAAATCAACGCCTATGCATGAAAAGAATACATATTGCAAGAAGGGACGTCATTTGGGGGTCGCCATGGGATCGAAATTGCAACCCCTGATGTCTCCCTTCCTACCCCTGTGGTCTCCCTTGTTACCCCTAAAAACATGTTTTAATGGAAGCTCCTGGGCTGTGGCCAATGTGGCTTTTTGTTTCTGGAGTGGCTGGCATTCTTGTTCAGGCCTCTTAAAAAAACAGGGGGTTCCACTAGTGTAACACTTTGCAGTGACCCTCTATAAGAAAGAATAGGAATAGCACATCATTTTTCTTTCTGGAATTCTATACAATAATTGTTTGACTAATTAAAGGTTATTTTAGGCACACTTCAGGGGGTGAGTCACCGATTTAGTCAGTTCTAAAACACCTCAAATTCACAATGCAGACAAACAGTTCCAAAAAGCATTGAGAGTAGAATATGCATTCATTTTGGACTGTGCATTTTGCTTTTCTCAAGTTGCATATATAGCATGTTTTTTTCTGCCGTTGTCTCTGTTACGGTCATCATAAGACATTCCATCTTGGTGTCCTCGGTCCCTTGACAAAATCCTTGTGCCTAAAAGCTTGTGTACAGTGTAGAAATGTTTAACCATAGCACATCAATAGGCCCTTTATTTCATTGTCCCACAATGAATGCTTTGTTGTAATATAGCTATCTTTCCCATCTCCCTAGCATGCTGTTCACAATGTTTCTTTGCATGTATGAGGTAACGAGTGCCCAGACCACGGGATGTCATGTGAGTGATCTGCTGTCCCTATTTTGCCAACCTCAGAAGCAAGAAAAGTAGATCCAGGCAGGCTTGACACATGGCCAACTTTGCACCAGACCTGCAGATGAACTGGCCTGCTGTTAAATCTCAGTTACCAGTTTGATGTGATCCACTACAGAGTGTAATTTGCTTTCTGACTTTGAGAACATTCAGACATTTAATTGCTCATTTTACTATAGCCGGCAAGATAGCTATAGCCGGTAAGATAGCTCAGTGGGTTGAGCATGTGCTGCTGCGATGTGTGAGTGATCTGCAGTTTGTAGGTTGGAATCCCTGCAAGGCGAACACAGCCTTTCATCCTTCTGAAGCCGTAGGCCCGTTAAGCGAGGTAGCGCTCTATGGGATGGATGGGGTTGCAGATTTTACTCTTACAGCAATAATAAGACTGACTCAGAAGTTGTTTTTAATTGCGATTGTCTAAAACAGGTAGTACAACGGGCGTCAACAGACGTCCCACAGCATAAGTCTCAACTCATTTCTTAGAAAACATTACTTTTATAGCATAAATTTGTCATAGGTGACGTCATAATATGTGGCAAAATAAGAAAACCTACATGAGATTATGATAGGCTTAAGGGGAACATCTAGGGATACTTTATGTGGGGGACAGGATTTTTTATTGGGTCTCTAAGGTCAGGTGGATAGCTATGCCCACCCATAGTGCAAGTCATCTATGCTGTCATGAAATACAGGTTTCATTGGCTTTCAAACTATAGGGCTCTTTACTACATGGCCGTCTATGATTGGCTGGCATGCTTGTACCCTTCTGGAATATTCCACTCGCTAGCAGCATGTAAGCTAGTACCCCAGATGCTGGAGGGTTGGACTTGACCACCTCCTCACCCACTTAGCCCATCATCCATCATCATTCCTGCTGTCTGCCATTCGAAATAGTCTTTAAACTCGGCCTTGCAAGTGTCACTGTGCCTCAGAATGGAAGGGAGTGTGAGCATGGTCTTATCTTCAGGTCTCGGTGTAGCTTGTCAAAAAAAGTCTATTTTCACCTTGACCATGTGACAGGAGACCATGTTTTAAGCTCCTTCTTCACATTTAACACTATTAAATGAATAAAACCTGGCACTTTTAGTGTTTTTACATTACACCTCAACAGGAGCTCATCTCGCTTCTCACGTTCATTGTATCTTCTCGAATAGATAAGCAGTTTCTTGGCTGCCCCAACCCTTGACACTGGGCCAGACAACTTTTTTCAAATCTTCCCTCTTTGTCAGCTGTATTCTTCTACTGCGCCACACTTTCAGCCCTTCTATTCATGGAGTTTTAGTTTTCTAAAATGTGTTATGCATCATCCAGATTCTATACACCTATATATAATGGTGGCACCACCTGCAGTCTATTGACTACACACAGCCAGTCTTATGATTACTTAGTCTACTTCCTTTTCAGCATCTGCACAATTATAAAACGACTTTGCATTCTCCTTAGTGTTTTCCGCATGCACATTCTTTACTCTGCACATGAAACGTTGTTCAATTCTTTACTTTGCCATCAAATTCTAAAAGGTATATATACTCTCTTCATTGGCATCTCTTCTGAGTGCGTCATTTCTACTTCATGTGACGTCACCAGTCTTCTCTTTCATTCATCTTCACACTGCCAGAACCTGCTTTAAAAGACTGTAATTTCTCCGTGGGTGCATCATGTAGGGCTTTCTCAATGGATACCTTGTTTCGAGGACTCTTCACGGTATAGGGACCATTATTGGCGTTGTGCATGCCGCAATTTCCGGTTATGATTATTATTATGATCACACATAATCCAAACATGATCATCACCAACAATGCTCTGAGGAACTTGAAAATATTCACCATCCATTGTGGAACCCATGAGAAGATTGATGCAAACCAGCTGTCATATGCAATATGTTCTACTTCGTCCTCCAGCTTGATGTGTCAGTTCGTCAGCATTGTTACGGCCTCAGTCAAGGTCCCATTCTCCTCATTATGAGAAGGTATGAATGTGCAGCACGATTCCCCGATTTTGGCATAACACCTCCATCCATAGCTTTAAACATTTACAGGATGTATCTATTCTGCAGGGTTATCAGTTTGATGACTCTCAATTCTTCTTTGATTGCATTGAATCCCTTTATGGTGGTGTTGATCATCTGCTGGAGCTCCCATCTGGTCATCTGTAACCATTTGGCATTGGCCATCATCTAGATCGCTGCCATGAAGATTGTTGTGAATGCTGCTGAAGTCCGACTGAATAACCCTTGTTCATACAGAATGGAATCAAAGGCTTCTATTGATTTAGCTGAAAAGTAGTTCTCCATCTTGTTCGATTGAGAAATTCAACTGATATCCTCTTTCTCAGGTGAGCATCTGCTTTTGGAAGCTCTTCAGTATTCAGGTCACTCTTCAGAATCACCAATATCGGAACATGGGTGATCACTAAAGAACACAGCCCTCCCCAGTCCTTGGCCAGCTTCATGTAAGCACTGGATGCAGAGTCCCAGTAATGGTCCATTATCAGTACTGTTCCATCCTTCATTCCTGGTAAATCGAAAATCCGACTGCACTGCTGATTCATTCCAACAATTATTGTGTCATTGTTTCTGAAACATAGTTCTGCACTGGCTAGAGGCACTATATGCAGCCGACCTCCTTTATCATCAACCCATGTCAGCAACTTTGCAATCTTCAGTCAATGCTGTTTGCATTCTTTCTCTGCAGTTGTTATAACTGGCTCATAGTGTCCTGTAAGTGCTGGCACTTTACGCACGGCCAGACCTTCCTCCCATCCATCTGGATAAAGTACAGTTCCCTTGATTTGCTGCTGACCTCTCTCCTTGCATCTTTGCATTTCTTCAAAGTGTTTCCTTGGCAATCGAGTTTCTTGTTTATTTCCCATCTGATTCCTGCTCCCTTCATTCCAGGCTGTTCATATCTTATCACGTGATCTCTGGTGTGTGCTCTTGCTCTTGTTTTTGCATCTTGAACATGATCATCTTCTTCTGGATCTGTCCATTCAGTCACCCATATCAAGGATGCTGTTTGATCCTGGAACTGACCACTCGAATGGCAAAGTACAAGGTGTGTCAGGCAGTGAGCTTTTTGGGATTCTACTTCTATAGCTATGAATATCTTGGAATTCCCCATAGCATATGGTAGGAGAGCACACACATAGCAAATTTACTGTTCTGTCTAGATAATTATTTAACTCATAATCATATTCCCTTGTGTTTCTCTTGTGTCTCCCTGGTGCAGGGAAGGTGCATGCATAATGCTCAAGGAAGTACATCAATAAATGTCCTTCCTACAGTGGGAATCATAGGAACACTTGTCAGAGAAATGGGTCACCTTACATGTGCCACTGGTGTACGGATAATCACAAATGGCCTTGGTCTTTCTGCAACAGATAATTCTGCATAAGTCACTGGGGTGGGAAGAATCAAAGGGACTTCTATCTTACTTGGGCCAATGAAGTAGACAGTATGGATTAGCAAAATCAGAAAAACAATAATAAATGTTGAGCACGCATATATTATGTACCAATACATCAGTCCCCACCATTTACAATTCTCCACATGTCGTTGAGTTTGTTCACTTTCCAAAACTGTGCCACTTCTAACATTCCTCATTGTGCCCATGTACTGCTTTAAGGAAGGAAAAAAAACTTTTTAATCAGACTACCTTGTTAAATGATCAGTTAGTTGCAGGATCTGTTCATCTATTGCCATAAGTAGCCTCCTAATTTCAGGGCCATTTTTAGGATTTTGCAGAAAAACACGTATATTAGTAATATGCCCAACAAGAGCGTGATAGGCTTGAAGTATGTATACAAAGACAGCGAGAAGTATTCTATGGGCTTCTGCATCTGACAGGACCATGGGCTTAACCAAAGAAAAACTCAGTGTGGAAGGAATCTGGAAACTGTTCACGTTTCCAGTCGTCAAACTCAAATTCCAGATTTGGCATGTTTATGACATCAACACTTTCTAAAGTCTTATTCAAAGATTCCTGTGACTCGAGAACTTTGCTTTGCACTCATGCTGCAATATCTATAAAGAGTGTCCGGGGTGAATCACAGTCCAAATACACATTTGCATTTATTTAGTCAGCAATGTTGGTGTTCTTCTTCCTCATCATCGATTGAGGCTGCACGTGCTGAACTACTTCTTCTTGTCTTGCTTCCAAATTGACAGGTGGGGGTGCGTCGGTCTCACCAGTGTAAGGTTTTACATCACTTAAGTGGACCCCTACGCGTCTCTCTTGGACTTTTACTGCTGAGGGAGAAACATTCTCCACAATATAGGGACCACTAAAATGGGACTTGTGCCACTTCCTTGCGAAGTTACGCACTATGACTGAATCTCCCACAAACAATCTAGGTACAAGAAATAGTTCTTGAAGCCTGGTTGCTGAATGGTCTTCATCGGTGTCCTGAGACCGACACCCCTTGCGCTTGAGTTGATTAAAAATGACAGAGGCACTAGCATTCATACATGTCAAATAAGCAGGTAACTCATTTCCTACCATTTCTACAGTCTTCTGGGTATCACTTCTGCTCCTTGATGGAGGAGACAAAGGTGTTCTGATTCACCTCCCTGTCACTAGCTCGTGGGATGTAAAGTGGTCGTGCGAGCTAGGTTAATTCCTTAATCCGTGTAATGAAGCCATCCCTTTTTCAATGTCAATTTCAATTTGGCAATTTTCTCTTTAAGGAGGCCATTGAGTCTCTGGCATATCTTGTTCGCTTGTGGGTGATAAGCAGAAGATAACTTGTGTTTTATACTAAGCAATACGCTACTCTGTTCAAATACTTCATTAACAAAATGGGGCCCATTGTCGGATCTCAACACCTCAGATACTCACCATCTAGGAAAGAATTCTTGGACTAAAAACTTTGCTGTGCAAGAGGCATCAGAGTGTGTACAAGGACTTGGTTCGATCCACCTAGAAAAGGGACACACAACCTGTATCATATACCTGTATCCACTACATACTTGCAGCATATCACATAGTCAATATGTAAATGCTAAAAAGGATCTTTCAGTCAAGGAATCACGCCTCTGATCCTTTGCAGTGTATGCCCAGTGGTAAACTTTTGACCTACAATGCAATTTGCTACATAAAATGCAACATGTTCTTACAGGTTCAGTACAAACCAGTCCTCCCCAATAGCTGCTGCAAGGCTTTCCCTAGTTACATGCACAGGGCAGTGCAACTGATTGAGGGCTACCCTTAACATGGCTACAGGCATCATCAGCTTTCCAGTGCTGTCCTGTCACCACAATGCTTTAGAGGGGGATACATAAATCCCCCTTTGTTTCCACAATTCTTGCTCTACCTGTGGTGCACAACCTTGAACCTCCATCATTTTAATGGATGGATAAATGTGTTCTTGATAAATGATTAAACCCTTCATTTACAATCATAATTGTTACTACTTTTGCCTTTATATCTGGAGTATCAAAACTTGAAATATCTGGTGAATATTCAACCCTTTTGGCTTCTTGGTCTGCGGCTTTGTCCCTTTGAGAGATAAAGTCAGTTTGCTTAGTATGTGTTGCACATTTAACTATTGCAATGGCTACTGGGAGGTGTAGTGCCTTGATACGCATGTGCAATAATGCTGCATGTTGCACTGAAGTGCCGTCCGCTCGGAGGTAGCCCCTCCTTTTCAAATGTGCTAGCCCTGAATGCATGGTTGACGTCACATAGGCAGAGTCACTGAACACCATCACTTCCTGCCCAGCATGTTTCTAGAGTGTGACAATAAGAACCACTAATTCTGCTGCTTGCAGTGAAAAGTGAGATGGTAGTCTTGCATTTGCAACAACCTCAAATTTACCATTGGCTCTGTGCATTCCAACGGCTGAATCTGAATGCCTTTCCCCATCAGTTTGATACATTTTTGAAGACACATCAATAAAGAGAACCTCTCCCCTGCTAGCGCCTTTTCCTTTACTCATGGAATATCATCATAGAATTCCTCATAGTTCTCGCAATCATGCACATGCTCTCCCTCTGCCACAGGCTCTGCTATAAACGTGGCAGGGTTCACTATTTTACACCTATTTTGATTGCTGGATAAGATATAACTACCTCATATGCGGAAGCCCTCTGAGATGTCAATGCACCCTTAGGTTTTGCCAAAATAGCAAACAAAGCATGCAAACAGGTTCATCGAACACTCCATCACAATACTAGTAGACTTCTCTATGGCAAACACGGCTGCGGACAGTTATTGTTCGCAAGGAAATTGGCCTTGCATAACTGGATCTAAAATCCCACTATAATATGCAGGGGTGTGTACTCCAATGTAGACCCCGGTGAGAGCACTGCTGTCATAACTGTCCCATTTGTATGTGAAAACAAAAAGTATTCCTCATTATAGTTCGGAATTCCTAAAACTGGAGCTGTTGAAATTGCTTTCGTCAATTCTTCAAACCCTCCCTCCATTTCCTTAGTCCATTCTATTTTTTCCATGTGTAGGATATGTTGACCCATTCCGATGTGCCCCACTGCATCACTTTACAAATAGGGAAAGAAACAGCCCAAAATGGATGCGCTCCTGTGCCCGCCAAAATCTGCAAAACTGCATTGGGGTCACAAACAAGAAAAAGCTGCACCCTGCCACACACAGTCAAGGGGGGTGAAAAAACAGTGTTCTCACTGCAGGAGCATGCCAGTGGATTCTGTTACATTCAACATGGAGCAAAGCAGCAGAATTGTGCTTAAAACCAAACACGCCTTTTAAACATTGAATCATTAAGATTAAAAGGGTACTGAAATATCAGAATTATCCATCATGGCCAGAGGAACCGGTACTCATTGACTGACAGCAGTTCTGAAATGTATCTAAGGAAAAGGCAGTCCAGGAACATTTGTTTTCAGTTTCACGGGAAAAACATGGCTAAAATTGCAACCTGTAACAAAATCAGCTGTGCAGACAGAAACTTTAAACAAAGGCTGGATACATGTATCCAGATAGCAAACAATCCCAACACTCAAGGGAAGAAATAATGCTGAATCAAATGTGTATGTAATGCATACGAAAATCGGATTTAAAAGAACTCAGTTTAATATGTTTTTCCATGAAGAAAGTGCAAAATCGCGTGTTTTAAAAGCATGTTTTGTTGAAAGGCTTAAGGCTTTTGTTGAAAGGCTTAATTCTTTAAGAAATGTCAAAGGATTGCTACTGTGAAGATTCACCTACAAACTGTGTTCATTTTATATGTTTTAATGAAAGATGTAGGTAAAACTTAAAGTAACCCAGCATGGAGTTAATTAAAATTAAAAACAATTCTGCTTGACAGCCCTCAGCCTGGGAAAGGTTGACACTTTGGGTTTTGCTCACACTTGTGAAGGAAGAAAACAAATACAGACTTGTCATTTTTGGATTTAAAATGCTTATTTGCCACTGAACTTCAAGACATTTAAATTGGCAGCCAAAATAAGTAAACGAGTGAAAAATACATAAATATAAATCTGAACTTAAGCTAGCCATTTTGAAAACTTGGTAGGATTTCTTAATGCGTAAGGAACTGAAGTTATGAAAAAGGACTAATTGCGCAGAGACTATTAATGCTGCAAATCTAATATTGTGTAACCATGTTCTAAGGGTGATTGCAAATATATGTACCAAATTTGGAATTGTTAGGCCAAACCTTTATGATTAAAATTGCCAAAATTCAACAGAAAGACAACGCCAAGTCTCACCGACTTGGAGTTGGATGTAAATGTAACCCATGAAATATGTAATGTATGTGTCCAATTTTATTAGAGGGCATAAGTATATAAATCTGTATTTGTGGGAAAGTTAAATGTTGGACCCAAGAACTTTGGGAGTTTCCCAAGTCACATCATAAAATATGACAACGCTTTCTGTCATCCAACTAGCAAAAAGCAAGGCGGAAACTGTGCCTTTGACCAATCATAGCCTTGTGGGTGTGGGTTGTAAGTCTGACCCTACCATAAACTTAGTGCTGTCATTTGGCAGGATAAATAAGGGGTCCTCACAACACAGACACACACTGATTCCTGATTCCATCCTGATTTACGCGTGGCACTCTGTTGCAAAATTCTTCATCTTGTTCCTGATTCCAGATTACTTTACCAAGCCAAGGCCTCAACATTGCTGAATTCTTCTTCAGCTAGGCCCAAATCCTAAAAGCATCCCAAAACTTAAGGGAAGTAATGCTTGCCTGCTGAAACTCACAATCCCACTGATCTACAGTGTCCAGCAACCAGAAATGCCAATCCAGCGCAGTACAGTCCAGTTTGAGGTGCCGTCCAGTTGACCAGAACCTCCCAGCTGACCTATGCCACCAGAAGTGCCCTGATGTCTGTAGACCCGATCCGTGATGACCAGAGCCCTTGACGGTCCAAATCTTAAATTAAAGTGGACTGTAAGTATCAATAGGAATCTATAACCTATCCCATCTTTAATTTAAGAACCATAATCTTGTCAGAACCATTCTTGTAACCCTATTCTGTAATTCTTAGTGTTAGCACTAACCTTATCTCATGTTTGGTTTACTAGACCATAAGCCATTGGTTATTTTGAGTAAATAAAGTAATTCCCAGAAGGAAAATGGGGTATCCACCATGTGAAGGGTTACAGTGGCCAAGCAACTGGGGAGATTCACGGGTAGCATTCTTCTTTTTCTTAGCCATTAATCTTGTTTAAGTAAAATCAACCTGTCATTTTAAAACCGATTTTCTGCTTTCCTCTGTACTATTTTTCTAAAAACACCTCTCATTCAAACTTGTATAACTTCCTCAATTTTATAGCTAGAGACTTAATTCTAATCTGACTTAGTCCTAAGACCTGTTGCTACATCCACACCTAATAAACGCATCTAGAATCAGTATTTACAAACTTCCATTCTGATTCAAAGTGTGTACTGTTGCTCATATTATAGCTTATGTTTGTTAGGATCTTTTCAGTGTTGCTCCCATAGGAATTTATATCAATTTAACGATTTTGCACACTTTTCATTGTTTTTCTAAGCCAGTTTCAAATGTCATTTTAAAAGTGTACATTTCCAAAATGTTTTTCTCTCTTGTTTGGGGAGGGAAGATTGCATTCAAACCCTATACACTGTTCTTTATCCCTGAATATCTGATGCTTACTTACATCTATGTAGAATTGTTTCTTTGTGACTTGAGACATTTTCAGGGGGAAATCTTAACTTAAGCGCTATCTTTCAAACAAGCCAAAACTGTTCTTTTCCCTGTCTTTTATCTTCTGTGCTGATAAAAAGTGAATTCAACTGCATTACCTCCTTCCTTATTTGTATTGTCACCACATTGGTGATTGCTGCCCCATATATTAAAACATGTGTTTGATTTGAATTTTAATGAATAAATAAATATTATCTTTACCAACCAGCCTGATTCCTGGTCCAGTGTGACCTGGGGGTATTTTGAGAAGTGTGTGATATGAGAGGTATATCACTCAGAATATTGAACCTATAGACAAAATAAATAAGTATTCACAGGGTAATTCATAGAATTTCGCAGAAAAGTGTCGCAAGCGGCTGGCGCAGAGTGTCCGCGTGCGATTGTCTGCGCCAGGCACGTGCGCTAAAACCGATTTCCGCGCACAGCGTATTCATGGATTTTAGGCTCCCAAACCAGCCGTGGCGCAGAGAATCGCAGCGACCCTGCAGCAGTGCCAATAACGGCCCCAAGAACGCCCTCGCGCAAGGAAAAGCCATCAAAATCGCTAAATCATCGCAAAGGGCTGCGCTAACCCTGGACCAGTTCACCGGGCTGGCAAACAGCAAACGCCAAGCGGGGAACGTGTATTTCATGGGTGCGCGGGAAGTTCCACACGCGATTGGCCCCGTGCAAGCAGGGTACGTGTATTTCAGGGGTGCGCGGGAAGTTCCACACGCGATTTCATCAGGGTACGTGTATTTCAGGGGTGCGCGGGAAGTTCCACACGCGATTGTCCCAGTGCGAGCAGGGTACGTGTATTCCATGGGTGCGCGGGAAGTTCCACACGCGATTTCAGCAGGGTACGTGTATTTCAGGGGTGCGCGGGAAGTTCCACACACGAATGGGCCAGTGCGAGCAGGGTACGTGTATTCCATGGGTGCGCGAGTAGTTCCACACGCGATTTCATCAGGGTACGTGTATTTCAGGGGTGCGCGGGAAGTTCCACACGCGATTGTCCCAGTGCGAGCAGGGTACGTGTATTTCAGGGGTGCGCGGGAAGTTCCACACGCGATTGGCCCCGTGCAAGCAGGGTACGTATATTTCAGGGGTGCGCAAGAAGTTCCACACGCGATTGGCCCCGTGCAAGCAGGGTACGTGTAATTCAGGGGTGCGCGGGAAGTTCCACACGCGATTTCAGCAGGGTACGTGTATTCCAGGGGTGCGCGGGAAGTTCCACACGCGATTTCAGCAGGGTACGTGTATTCCAGGGGTGCGCGGGAAGTTCCACACGCGATTTCAGCAGGGTACGTGTATTTCAGGGGTGCGCGGGAAGTTCCACACGCGATTTCAGCAGGGTATGTGTATTTCAGGGGTTCTGGGGAGTACTACACGTGAATTGGCCGTGTGGGTCCTCCCAGGTGTACGCTCCACAACCTCCACGGCCCCTGCAGGCAGCCCACACCACGGGGGGCTACCCTGCACCCCTGCTCATGTCCCGCAGGCAGCCCATCCACCATGGGCATGCCCCCCACCCAACCCACATGTCACCTTGCACTACTGATCAACAATGCATGTCTCCCACCACCCCCACCCCCCAGCAGTGCAGGGGCACCCTCCACCAGGCCCCCACCCATGTCTCCCACCCACCCCCACCCCCCAGCCACCATGGGCAGCCCCCACCAGGCCCCCACTCATGTCTCCCACCACCCCCACCCCCCAGCCACCATGGGCAGCCTCCACCAGGCCTCCACTTATGTCTCCCACCCACCCCCATCCCCCAGCCACCATGGGCAGCCCCCACCAGGCCCCTACTCATGTCTCCCACCCCCCTCACCCCCCAGCAGTGCAGGGGCAGCCTCCACCAGGCCCCCACTCATGTCTCCCACCCCCCCACCCCCCAGCATCCAGGGGCAGCCTCCACCAGGCCCCCACTCATGTCTCCCACCCACCCCCACCCCCCAGCCACCATGGGCACCCTCCACCAGGCCCCCACTCATGTCTCCCACCACCCCCACCCCCCAGCAGTGCAGGGGCACCCTCCACCAGGCCCCCACTCATGTCTCCCACCCCCCCCACCCCCCAGCAGTGCAGGGGCAGCACCACCAGGCCCCCACTAATGTTCCCCTGCACCCCCACCCCCCAGCATCCAGGGGCAGCCTCCACCAGGCCCCCACTCATGTCCCCCTGCACCCCCACCCCCCAGCCGTGCAGGGGCAGCACCACCAGGCCCCCACTCATGTCCCCCTGCACCCCCACCCCCCAGCCACCATGGGCACCCTCCACCAGGCCCCCACTCATGTCTCCCACCACCCCCACCCCCCAGCAGTGCAGGGGCACCCTCCACCAGGCCCCCACCCATGTCTCCCACCCACCCCCACCCCCCAGCCACCATGGGCAGCCCCCACCAGGCCCCCACTCAAGTCTCCCACCACCCCCACCCCCCAGCCACCATGGGCAGCCTCCACCAGGCCTCCACTCATGTCTCCCACCCACCCCCACCCCCCAGCCACCATGGGCAGCCCCCACCAGGCCCCCACTCATGTCTCCCACCACCCCCACCCCCCAGCATCCAGGGGCAGCCTCCACCAGGCCCCCACTCATGTCTCCCACCCACCCCCACCCCCCAGCCACCATGGGCAGCCCCCACCAGGCCCCCACTCATGTCCCCCTGCACCCCCACCCCCCAGCAGTGCAGGGGCAGCACCACCAGGCCCCCACTCATGTCCCCCTGCACCCCCACCCCCCAGCCACCATGGGCACCCTCCACCAGGCCCCCACTCATGTCTCCCACCACCCCACCCCCCAGCAGTGCAGGGGCACCCTCCACCAGGCCCCCACCCATGTCTCCCACCCACCCCCACCCCCCAGCCACCATGGGCACCCTCCACCAGGCCCCCACCCATGTCTCCCACCCACCCCCACCCCCCAGCCACCATGGGCAGCCTCCACCAGGCCCCCACTCATGTCTCCCACCCCCCCACCCGCCAGCAGTGCAGGGGCAGCACCACCAGGCCCCCACTCATGTCCCCCTGCACCCCTACCCCCCAGCAATCAGGGGCAGCCTCCACCAGGCCCCCACTCATGTCTCCCACCCACCCCCACCCCCCAGCCACCATGGGCACCCTCTACCAGGCCTCCACTCATGTCTCCCACCCACCCCCACCCCCAGCCACCATGGGCAGCCCCCACCAGGCCCCCACTCATGTCTCCCACCCCCCCCACCCCCCAGCATCCAGGGGCAGCCTCCACCAGGCCCCCACTCATGTCTCCCACCCACTCCCACCCCCCAGCCACCATGGGCACCCTCCACCAGGCCCCCACTCATGTCTCCCACCACCCCCACCCCCCAGCAGTGCAGGGGCACCCTCCACCAGGCCCCCACTCATGTCTCCCACCCCCCCACCCCCCAGCAGTGCAGGGGCAGCACCACCAGGCCCCCACTCATGTCCCCCTGCACCCCCACCCCCCAGCCACCATGGGCACCCTCCACCAGGCCCCCACTCATGTCTCCCACCACCCCCACCCCCCAGCAGTGCAGGGGCACCCTCCACCAGGCCCCCACCCATGTCTCCCACCCACCCCCACCCCCCAGCCACCATCGGCAGCCCCCACCAGGCCCCCACTCATGTCTCCCACCACCCCCACCCCCCAGCATCCAGGGGCAGCCTCCACCAGGCCCCCACTCATGTCCCCCTGCACCCCCACCCCCCAGCAGTGCAGGGGCAGCACCACCAGGCCCCCACTCATGTCTCCCACCGCCCCCACCCCCCAGCATCCAGGGGCAGCCTCCACCAGGCCCCCACTCATGTCTCCCACCCACCCCCACCCCCCAGCCACCATGGGCACCCTCCACCAGGCCCCCACTCATGTCTCCCACCACCCCCACCCCCCAGCAGTGAAGGGGCACCCTCCACCAGGCCTCCACTCATGTCTCCCACCCCCCACCCCCCAGCAGTGCAGGGGCAGCACCACCAGGCCCTCACTCATGTCCCCCTGCACCCCCACCCCCCAGCATCCAGGGGCAGCCTCCACCAGGCCCCCACTCATGTCCCCCTGCACCCCCACCCCCCAGCAGTGCAGGGGCAGCACCACCAGGCCCCCACTCATGTCTCCCACCACCCCCACCCCCCAGCAGTGCAGGGGCACCCTCCACCAGGCCCCCACTCATGTCTCCCACCACCCCCACCCCCCAGCAGTGCAGGGGCAGCACCACCAGGCCCCCACTCATGTCCCCCTGCACCCCCACCCCCCAGCCACCATGGGCACCCTCCACCAGGCCCCCACTCATGTCTCCCACCACCCCCACCCCCCAGCAGTGCAGGGGCACCCTCCACCAGGCCCCCACCCATGTCTCCCACCCACCCCCACCCCCCAGCCACCATGGGCAGCCCCCACCAGGCCCCCACTCATGTCTCCCACCACCCCCACCCCCCAGCATCCAGGGGCACCCTCCACCAGGCCTCCACTCATGTCTCCCACCCCCCCCACCCCCCCAGCAGTGCAGGGGCAGCACCACCAGGCCCCCACTCATGTCCCCCTGCACCCCCACCCCCCAGCATCCAGGGGCAGCCTCCACCAGGCCCCCACTCATGTCCCCCTGCACCCCCACCCCCCAGCAGTGCAGGGGCAGCACCACCAGGCCCCCACTCATGTCTCCCACCACCCCCACCCCCCAGCAGTGCAGGGGCACCCTCCACCAGGCCCCCACTCATGTCTCCCACCACCCCCACGCCCCAGCAGTGCAGGGGCAGCACCACCAGGCCCCCACTCATGTCCCCCTGCACCCCCACCCCCCCAGCCACTATGGGCACCCTCCACCAGGCCCCCACTCATGTCTCCCACCACCCCCACCCCCCAGCATCCAGGGGCACCCTCCACCAGGCCTCCACTCATGTCCCCCTGCACCCCCACCCCCCAGCCACCATGGGCACCCTCCACCAGGCCCCCACTCATGTCTCCCACCACCCTCACCCCCCAGCAGTGCAGGGGCACCCTCCACCAGGCCCCCACCCATGTCTCCCACCCACCCCCACCACCCAGCCACCATGGGCAGCCCCCACCAGGCCCCCACTCATGTCTCCCACCACCCCCACCCCCCAGCATCCAGAGGCACCCTCCACCAGGCCTCCACTCATGTCTCCCCCCCCCACCCCCCCAGCAGTGCAGGGGCAGCACCACCAGGCCCCCACTCATGTCCCCCGGCACCCCCACCCCCCAGCATCCAGGGGCAGCCTCCACCAGGCCCCCACACATGTCCCCCTGCACCCCCACCCCCCAGCAGTGCAGGGGCAGCACCACCAGGCCCCCACTCATGTCTCCCACCACCCCCACCCCCCAGCAGTGCAGGGGCACCCTCCACCAGGCCCCAACTCATGTCTCCCACCACCCCCACCCCCCAGCAGTGCAGGGGCAGCACCACCAGGCCCCCACTCATGTCCCCCTGCACCCCCACCCCCCAGCCACTATGGGCACCCTCCACCAGGCCCCCACTCATGTCTCCCACCACCCCCACCCCCAGCAGTGCAGGGGCACCCTCCACCAGGCCCCCACTCATGTCTCCCACCACCCCCACCCCCCAGCAGTGCAGGGGCACCCTCCACCAGGCCCCCACCCATGTCTCCCACCCACCCCCACCCCCCAGCCACCATGGGCAGCCCCCACCAGGCCCCCACTCATGTCTCCCACCACCCCCACCCCCCAGCCACCATGGGCAGCCTCCACCAGGCCTCCACGCATGTCTCCCACCCACCCCCACCCCCAGCCACCATGGGCACCCTCCACCAGGCCCCCACACATGTCTCCCACCCACCCCCACCCGCCAGCCACCATGGGCAGCCTCCACCAGGCCCCCACTCATGTCTCCCACCCCGCCACCCGCCAGCAGTGCAGGGGCAGCACCACCAGGCCCCCACTCATGTCCCCCTGCACCCCCACCCCCAGCATCCAGGGGCAGCCTCCACCAGGCCCCCACTCATGTCTCCCACCCACCCCCACCCCCCAGCCACCATGGGCACCCTCCACCAGGCCTCCACTCATGTCTCCCACCCACCCCCACCCCCAGCCACCATGGGCAGCCCCCACCAGGCCCCCACTCATGTCTCCCACCCCCCCACCCCCCAGCATCCAGGGGCAGCCTCCACCAGGCCCCCACTCATGTCTACCACCCACCCCCAGCCACCATGGGCACCCTCCACCAGGCCCCCACTCATGTCTCCCACCACCCCCACCCCCCAGCAGTGCAGGGGCACCCTCCACCAGGCCTCCACTCATGTCTCCCACCCCCCACCCCCCAGCAGTGCAGGGGCAGCCTCCACCAGGCCCCCACTCATGCCCCCCTGCACCCCCACCCCCCAGCAGTGCAGGGGCAGCACCACCAGGCCCCCACTCATGTCTCCCACCACCCCCACCCCCCAGCATCCAGGGGCAGCCTCCACCAGGCCCCCACTCATGTCCCCCTGCACCCCCACCCCCCAGCAGTGCAGGGGCAGCACCACCAGGCCCCCACTCATGTCTCCCACCACCCCCACCCCCCAGCAGTGCAGGGGCACCCTCCACCAGGCCCCCACACATGTCTCCCACCACCCCCACCCCCCAGCCACCAGGGGCAGCACCACCAGGCCCCCACTCATGTCCCCCTGCACCCCCACCCCCCAGCCACCATGGGCACCCTCCACCAGGCCCCCACTCATGTCTCCCACCACCCCCACCCCCCAGCAGTGCAGGGGCACCCTCCACTAGGCCCCCACCCATGTCTCCCACCCACCCCCACCCCCCAGCCGCCATGGGCAGCCCCCACCAGGCCCCCACTCATGTCTCCCACCACCCCCACCCCCCAGCATCCAGGGGCACCCTCCACCAGGCCTCCACTCATGTCTCCCAACCCCCCCACCCCCCAGCAGTGCAGGGGCAGCACCACCAGGCCCCCACTCATGTCCCCCTGCACCCCCACCCCCCAGCATCCAGGGGCAGCCTCCACCAGGCCCCCACTCATGTCCCCCTGCATCCCCACCCCCCAGCAGTGCAGGGGCAGCACCACCAGGCCCCCACTCATGTCTCCCACCACCCCCACCCCCCAGCCACCAGGGGCAGCCTCCACCAGGCCCCCACTCATGTCTCCCACCACCCCCACCGCCCAGCAGTGCAGTGGCAGCACTACCAGGCCGCCACTCATGTCCCCCTGCACCCCCACCCCCCAGCCACCATGGGCACCCTCCACCAGGCCCCCACTCATGTCTCCCACCACCCCCACCCCCAGCAGTGCAGGGGCACCCTCCACCAGGCCCCCACTCATGTCTCCCACCACCCCCACCCCCCAGCAGTGCAGGGGCACCCTCCACCAGGCCCCCACTCATTTCTCCCACCACCCCCACCCCCCAGCCAGCAGGGGCACCCTCCACCAGGCCACCACTCATGTCTCCCACCCACCCCCACCCCCCAGCCACCATGGGCAGCCCCCACCAGGTCCTCACAATCCCCAATCATGTGCGTTATGGTCAGCCTCCACAGCCAAAAAGCCCTACCAAGTAACCCATTCACCCACATGGAAATGGAAATTACATGTTACACCCCCAATGTTCATAAAGCTAATGAACCCATGTCCGTCACACACAATGGTTGCAATTGAATGGGAAAACACCCAACATGACATGCATGAAACCAATGAGATGATACCACACAGTGAAGTATGAAAACAAAATTGTATTTTAAAAAAAAGAATGCAAAAGAAATGAAACAAACTACAATGGGAATGAAAAAAAGATAAGCTGCATGTCCGTTTAAAAAAATAAAACCACCAAATCCTAATCCAAAAAAATGTTGTCCAAAGTCAAATGAAAAATAAAATCAATCCAATGAAGAACTATGTACAAAACATCCAAGGGTCCATGAGCCCAACTGAACAAAGGAAACCTACAAAAAACCCTAACTAAAATGCAACTATATACAAAAAGTGGAGCAGTGTCCGTCGACTCCAAATCATAAGAACAAACAAAGTAAACCTAAAACTAAAGAACTATATACAAAGGCGGCGGGCAAGTCCAGCGGCTCACTCCGTGGTGTTCCGGGCCAGTGCATCATCGAACTCCTGTTCGATGTCCCGGAGGCGGTCCTGTTCCATGGCCCGAGGGTCCGCAGGGACGACGCCGTGTCCTCCTCCAACCCCCTGCGGATTGCCTCGAGGCACTCCGCCCACCTCAGGGCCCTCCACATGGAGTTCTCCGCCCTGCCCATTGTGAGCCGCGCCTCTTCCGCCTGCCGCCGCTCCGCACCTATGGCATGGCCCAACCGCTGCCACACGGAAGACACTCTCTGTCCTGGGTCCTCCTGCCCTCCGGCCGATGCCTGCCCCTCCGATGTCGAAGGCCCCGAGCCTTCATGGCTCCCACCATGTTGCTGCTGCTGCTCTGCCTCTGCCCGTGCACTGCCTCCTGCTGCCTGCACATCCTCCGCCGCCTGGGCTGCAGGCGTAGATGTGGCCACCCCTGCTGGACGTCCGACTCCCGACTGTGGCAGGGATGCCTCCTCCACCAGCCTGGCCGCACCGTCAGAGGCAGCACCACAGGGCACCCAGGTGGCTGATGGGTGGGAAGATGGCACAGAGGACGACTGGCGCGTAGGGGGTCCAGTTGAGGAGGGGGTCGTAGCAAGCCCCATCAGACGGAGGAATCCGGCCTGGGTGACCTGTCCCAGCAGGCTGACGTGGTCAACGAGCCATTCGAGATGATGTGCAGTCTCTCCATGAAAAGACTGCAGGTCACCTCGCATGGCCCGTTGACGCAACGCCACACCAGCCAGGACAGGCTCAACCCGGACCTGGATGGCCACGTCCGCAGGCAGAGGAAGGCCAGTTGACGTCAGCTCATCCCCTGCCTGAAAACGGGTCTGGACGTAGGCATCCCTGCTGGTGCAAGATGATGCAGGGACAGGATCGGGGACAGGATTGCACACAGGCACCTCCGCGGCGGTCTGTGCTGCCTCCTGTCCCTGGTCCTGCACTGCACCACTAGCACCAGTGGGATCCCCACCTCCAGACCCCGTCTCTGGTGCTTGCACGGCCTCCTCCTCCACCAAACCCCCCACCAACCTGGATGACTCCGTGCCATCTTCCCCTGTTGGGCCCTGTGGGGTCCCAGCTGCCCCTTCTGCTGCCGAGGAGTCCAACTCCAACCTCCGCCTCTTGGACCTCCCCCCGGCAGCTGCGGCCTGGGATGCGGCACCGGACTCCTCACTCCCCGACGAGATGACAACACGGGAGGGGAGCCGGGCCTTGCGTCTCCGGCTGGCGGTGGGGTCTCCGGCTGGCGGTGGGATCCCCGCCGCTGTGCTCCACAGCACCTTCTCCGCCCTCTTCATCAGTTGACGCTGCAGACAGGGAGAAACAAAACACAGGCATCAGGGCACTGTACAATGGACACATACACACATGACAGTTGCACATGAGTGGCATTGGCAAACCTCAGACATGTCATCACAATCCCCAACACACATGTCATTACAACTCGCACACATGAGCCATACCACAGCCATATCGCAACTGCCACCACCATCCCTACACATACAACTGCATGAGCAGCCAAAGGGGAGCCAGACATCACATGCAACACAGGAAGTGCACCACACATGTACACACACCACCACACTTGCATGCATGTGTACACCTCTGCCAAGTGTCGCAGTGTTGAGACGGGCATCCATGTCACATCTGCCAATCAGGCTTCCACATACTGCTGTCACATGCATCCATGTTGCATCACTGTTGCACCCCTGTCAAATACACACACATGCACATGTACACAGTGCTCATACATGCAGCCGAAAACAACATACATGCGTGACATCACGGACATCTCTACTTACATACACATTCATCCAAACATGTGTGCACACACAACTGCATTTGGCATGCAAGCCTACACACACAAGCACCATCCATGTCTCACACATTACAGCCCTCGTATGTGTCAGCCCCACGGCCCTGTTCACCCCCACCCATACTCGACCCCATACAAACAGATGTGCAACCTGCACACTACCGAATAATCACCACACGCACTGCTCACAATCAGGATGCATGTACACTCACCGCTCGACTCCAGACGGGTCTGCTTCTCTAGGACCTGGACGTGGAGCGCTGGGGATATGCGTTCCAGGACCCTCATCTGTTCTTCCGACAAGTGGCCCCGGCGCCCCTTGGCATCCGCTGCCTTCAAGAGACGCCGGGCCTTGTTCAGGGTCCTGGACCTGAAGTCCTCCCAGCGCTTCCTGACATGTTGTAAGTCCCGGACTGCCACCCCCTCCGCGTTGATGGCAGTCACGATGTCAGTCCAGATCCCAGTCCGTCCTTCCTTGTCGGTGCGGGAACTTCCAAAGAGGGCATCATACTGCCCCAGGACTTGCTCCACTAGGACACCAACTTCGGTGGCACTGAAGCTGGTGCCCCTCTGCCTCTCTGGCCGGGGGTTGTCAGTGGTCACAGATGGTGTTTGCCCCGACATGACAACCCCAGAGGCAGGAGTGGGTGGGCAACTGGGTCCTGGGGCTGGGCTGTGGAGCGATGGAATCCCAGTCGGGAGTCTTCGGTTCCAGCAGGGGTGGTCACAGCAACAGCACCCCTGGCTGATGTGCAGGCAGCAAATGGCAGTGCACGTGGGCAGCAGGCAGTCAGGCAGCAGCAGATGGCAGGTGGGAGCGTACTCGGGGCTCTGGGGGGCAGTAGTTCGGCCTTCTGGGCAGGAGCGTGGTCTTCTGTGTGCTTACGCGTGGCCAGCTTGATACGGAGTGATTTGGCACGTGAAAATCCTGCACGTCAGCGTGAAAATCGAGGAAAGGAGCACGCATACGTGATTCTATTGGACCAAAGGCCCTCAGCGCGTAAGCGCGTCAGCACGCATACGCGATTCTATTGGACCAAAGGCCCTCAGCGCGTAAGCGTGTCTGTGACGTGACCCGCACGGGTGTATCCCACACAGCACGTGATGACAGAGCACACGTGGAAAGACTGCACGTCAGAGTGTCATCGCGTGTAATTGGACAGCACGTCAGAGTGTCATCGCGTGTAATTGGACAAAAGTGCGCGTACACGCTATTGGCCTATGTACGTGTATATCAGGGGTGCGCGAGCACTTACACACGCAAGTACGTCAGCGCACCTGTATCCCGGGGTGCGCGGGAATTTCCACACGCTATTGGACTGGGTACTGGATTTCAGGGGTGCGCGGGTCACACGCTCGCCTACAACACGCGCAACGCACAAATTTGCGCGCTAACAAAATAACAAGCTCAGACCCAGGATGAACATACCGTTCCTAGCAGCAGTGGGCGTGGGCTACCAAAGGAGGAGGAGGAGGATAGTCAGGGCCAGAATATTCACACCCAGAACCAGCCTTTTTGGGATGCCTGATGACCAGGTGTATGGGAGGTACAGGTTTCCACCACACATAATACTGGACCTGGTCAGTGAGTGGGAGGATGACCTCACATCACCCACCCTGTGCTCCCAAGCACTCAGCCCCCTGGAGAAGGTCCTCAATGTACTGCACTTCTTAGCCACTGGATCATTTCAGCGGACAAGTGCCATAGTGGGTGGGGTATCACAGGCCACCCAGTCACGCTGCCTACACCAGGTCTTGAACATCATCACTGCATGCCCATCAGTCCGCAGGCACATATACCTGCCCAGAACACCTGCAGAAAGGCATGCTGCCGCCCTGGATTTTTACGGTGTGACACGATTCCCCAAAGTGCTAAGTGCCATCGACTGCACCCATGTGGCTCTACGTCCCCCCAGGGCATCAGAGCACATCTATAGGAACCGCAAGCACTGGCATTCCATCAACGTGCAGGTAGTATGTAATGCCAAGGGAATCATCACCTCAGTATATGCCAACTATCCCGGGTCCACCCACGACAGCTTCATTTACCGAATGTCCACCCTAAGCCGGGACCTAGAAGCTGGGCGGCATGGCGATACATGGCTGCTTGGTGAGTATGAATGCCACTGCACATGCATGCATGTCAGATACTGAGCAAGGTCACAACCCCATCAATGATACCAATCACCACCTCCACAGGGGACAGTGCCTTCCCTCTCAGCCCCCACATGATGACGCCAATTCGGAACCCCACCACGCCACCCCAGGTAAGATATAACACAGCCCACATTACAACCCGGGGCATAGTGGAGCGCACATTCGGAGTGCTAAAGTCACGCTTTCGCTCCCTTGACCGTTCTGGCGGGCAGCTGTTGTACGCTCCCCCAGTAGTGTGCAGGATCATAGTGGCAGCATGTGTCCTGCACAACGTTGCAACACGCCGGGGCCTGGCCGTGGACATGGTGGTGGCCCCACATCCCCAACCACATGCACAGCCGCTGCGCATGGGAGGGGAAAGGGCACGGGGGGAGGCAGCCCGTACACAGCTAGTGGCTAATTACTTCACATAGTAATCACACCCCTGTGGAGTGCACACTGCCCTGGCACATTCCATCTGACAATCAATGATGACTCAACCTGACACTGATCCTGAATGTCTGGAGAATCAACCGTGAAAACCAAATCAGCCTGAGATTGTTCACCTGGAAGTGTTACAATGTGTGCATCCCTACCCACACAGACACCACCAATGCAGTTTTGTGAAGAAACACATCCAAGCAGCTAAAATGAATACCCACTTGCAAAATGCAACAAGAGGACAGTGCCATGTCAGCCAACCCATCCCCAGCACCGCCACACGACACACCGTGCCATGTCATGCCATTTGCAGGTAAACAAAGTAATCCCCACAACATGACACTAGTGTCACAATGTACAGTGTCCCTAATTTAAACTTGCAACACCTGAAATGCTCACAGTAATGCAGGACCAACAACAAACTTGAGCAGGTACTACCATTAACATGACATCACAAATGTAATAAATTAGTAGTCTCACCACCTGGAAATGCCTGCACTCCCACCACTACCAACTGTGCAGTGTTGGCGCCATGTAGAGTAGTAGGTGCACTGCTGCCAACATGGACCCCATCTCCAAACTAGAGGGCCTTGTGTAGACATGAGGAAGGGACCTGCAAATTGGGAGGTAGACACAGATGATGAGTTACACATCAATGCAACATGCAGTGTACAACACAACAGCAATATCCACTAGGAATGTATACACAGTATTGACGAGACTACCCACACATGTAGTGGGAGTCCAATGTCACCATGTACGTCAATGTCACTTGGGCACACCCTTTGCAAGCCCATGGAAACGGGAAGCAGGAGGGGTGTGTGTGACTCAAACCCAAGCATCTGAACCAAATACATGACAAGCCTGCATGTGCCCAGCCACAATGCAGCGTATGCCCACAGGAACCACGGAAGGCAACAAATTGTCCCAAAAAAATTGGGAAAAATAAATTTAAAAATAAAAATAAAAATAAAAATAAAAATAAAAATAAAAATCAAAAATGAAAATCAAAATAAAAATCAAAAATGGCCATTGATGGGCCCGGGGGGGTTTGGGAGGCCACCCAGGAGGTCCGAGGACAGGGTGCACACCAAAACCCACCTGTGTGGATCCTGGGGAAAAAAAACACCTCCATGGGCTCATGGCCCACACGGCTACCCTATTGTGGGAGTATCACTGCTGTCGCTATTATCACCCTGTGCAGCTGCATCCGCCCTCGTTGCCTGCATCTCAGCTGAGAGCGTACGGGTGAGACGCTCCAGCTGCTGTTCTGTCCTTTGGTGTGTTGAAGCCTCAAGCTCAACAAGAGTCGTCCTGAGGTGAAGGAGCTCCTGCCTCAGGGCTTCCCTGTGGCCCTGGGACTCTATGGAGATGGCCTCCTGCAGAGTCACCAGTGCCGCCCGCCTGTCCCTGTTGGACGCCAACATGTCCTCCCTGTGTGACTGGCAGATGGAGTCGGTTGCCTGCTGTAGTCGCTCCATCAGCCTTTCAGGGGGGACAATGGAAGTGGCCACCCTATCCATGGCCTGAGCCATCATCTCAGATGATGCTGCCTGTTGGGTTGCCATACCGTAAATGGATTGCTCCCATGCGGTATTGCCAGGTGGCGTACGGCCACCACGTCGGCGGGCACCACACCTGTCTGGGGCAAGGCGAAGTGCGCCTTGCTGTGCCGGCACTACCTGAGGCTGCAGTACTGCATTCCCCCTCTGATCTGCTGGCCCAGGAACAGGATCAGATGTCGCGGAGTGTGACCCTGCATCCGTAACCACCAAAGGCGTAGCTGCCAACACTGACATTCCCATTGAGGGTTCTGACCCTGGTGCAGGTGGGTGGGACAGAACAGAATCCCTCCCTGGAACACTCACCTGCGACGGCACGTAGGTCTCATCATCCGAATCAACACCTGAGTACAGCTTGGGGGAGGTGCAGCCAGAGACACCCCTTGAGAGCACGACCTGCAGCACTTGTGGGTTCTCACCCACCACCACACCACGTCCCTCACTGGTGGTTGGTCGGCCCTCGGACCCCTCCTGGGTCTGCACCATCTCCACAACCCCAGCAGTATCAGGTGCGTCTTCCCCTGCAAAGACATAAAAACAAAGAAATGGAAACAGGCATTAGCACCATGGCACACAATGAGGGCTGAGAAGCAAGAGAACCAGTACTTGATTGACACATGTCCAACATGACTAAAACCCTCCCATGCATGCATCCTCACTGCATATGAAGGGCAGGCAAATGGCACACACTGATGACACCAACATGGAAGATGAACACATTTTCTGCATGCTGCCTGGCAGTGGCATCACACATTGGCCTGTGATTGCCAGGTGAAACACACATGCCATCACACAGATGGCATGTACCATTGCTATTGAGTGAAGATGGAGAGGAGGGCAGCACCTATTCATTCAGTCCAGTTCCCGCATGTAATAGCTTTTCTAATTCAAACAGGTCAGATTTTTCACCTGGAGCTGCCAGTCCAAAATGGTCCAATTGCACAGGGACATGTGTGAACAAATGATATCCAGGTAACAAAGTCACTCCACTTTACCATAGCCATGTCAGACATATGACTAGAGGACTGCGAAATGCCTAGTAAAAGTGGTGGAATGCAAACAATCTGCCTGAATGAACAGTGAAAAATAAGCAACAATGTTGTGGCAAGGTGACACTTCAAGGGCAACTGGCGTGCAGTTGGGCTAGATGTCTACTGTTGGCAGAAGGGATACTGCTATGGCCTAATGCAGCTGCGCAGGATGCATTGCATGAAGCACATGTCTGACCCATATGACTCAGGCGCACACACTCTCACCTGGCACACAAACAGAAGCCCTCACACACACACCATGCACATGGATGACACACACATGCATGTGCACTCACCGGACAATGCCTCGTAATCAGGCAGATCTCCCACGCCTTGGATCTGTTCCTCCGTGACGTAGGTCCCAGCGACTGACTCATGTGGAGTGAGTTCCATGTCTACTACTGGAGACCCACCTCCAGTCACTAGAGTTGTGGCATGACTTGAGGCCAGCTTACTCTTTGCCCTGCGCTTTAGGTCATTCCAGCGCTTATAGCAATCATTGGCTGTGCGCCTCAGGATTCCAAGGGCACTTACGATGTCCGCAACGGTCTGCCAGTGTGCCTGGCGTTGTGCAGGTGTGGTCTTGGATCCTGCAACAATGACCATCTCGTTATCATGTGCGGACACATGCTCGACAAGTGCATTCAGTTCGTCATCCGTGAAGCTGGGCTTCCTGGACGGGCCGGACTGTGTAGCCGTGTCTGGGGCATCAGCCTGTGCCGGACGAGCACTCTTCCGCTTTGAAGGTGGTGGTGATCCTGAGTGTCCTGCGCCGCTCTGGACACTAGGGGCAGGAGCCCTGGTGGACTCTGTATCAGGAGTGTGGGATTGCACACTCAGCACGGGAGTTTGTGCAGGCATTGGCTCAAGTGTAATGGTGTCAGGGGGAATGTCAGCAGGATGGACTAGGACCGACACTGTCCTGGCTGGGTGTGTGAGAGCTGGGGTGGATGGAGCCGCAGCTGCCCATGCAGCCTCTCCGCCCTGCCTACTTGGGGCAGCAGATGACCTTGCTGCCCCAGATGCACGTGGCATGATGACATCAACGTGCACCAGCGCACGTGTCATAGGCCTGCTGACCTGGAAGTCAGCCATGGAGTCAGCCAGGTCTGGTGCCACAATGGGCTGGTCCAACAAGGGCTGAGCATGGATGGTGTCAGCCACATCAGCCTCAACGGGAGGGGAGGGCGGGGATTATGGGTGCCCTTGACTGGTCCTCCACACATGGGGGGACAGGCTCACCCTGCAAGTAACGACCACGTCCCCTACCGGATCCACCACGGCCACCACTTGTGGCTCTTCCACCTTTGCCACCCTTATGGAATCCTCGCCTCCCAGCCATGGCACTGATGTTAATGTGCGTATGGGAGTGGCTGTAAACTATTGTCCTGGGCAATTGGGGGTCAAAGGGGTTGGGTACCAGATGGTAATTGTACCCTAGTGCTCTAGCAAGGCTGAATGTAACCCCTGGGGAAAGATGACGGGTCACGCTACGCACAGGAGCCCCAAAAAAGGGAGATGACGTGCACGCAACCCCCCCTAGACCACGTGTGCAGGAAGAAAAACCTGCACTACGCTGTGGCACCCAGTAACACAAGAATGAACGTATGCGTGTCACACGCAGCCTAGAATGACCTCTGAAGGGGTAGGCTACACACGGGGCAAGCACAGATGTTAGATACGTGCGTGACTCACCGTCTGCCAGGTAAAAGAGCGTGAAAAAGGAGCGCGTTTGGTTGGCAACACCCCCGCCAAAAGAAGATTTGTACGCTGTCTGAGGAGACAGGACAACAGTAGAAGGGAACACTGTTTGAGGGAACAGGCCCAGGTAAACCAGTAAAAGAGAAAAAAGAGAAAAAGCTGTCAGAGGTAACAGGGAATACGAACTTGAAACGCTGTGAAGTAAATCGCGTGTGAAACGACAAGAAGTACAGAATTCACCCACTCGCTCTCCACGAAAAGCACGTACAAGGAAATGGTGTTCTACACGTACCTTTTATACAGGCCCACACGTCCAGCGTCACTTACGCGGCATGTACGCGCTAGGGCCATTTCCACCAATTACACGCTTTGTCACTTCTGCGTGTAGGGCCATTTCCACCAATTACACGCTTTGTCACTTCTGCGTGTAGGGCCATTTCCACCAATTACACGCTTTGTCACTGCCGCGTGTATGCGCTAGGCCCATTCCCACCAATTACAAGCTTTGACACTCGGACGTGTCTTTCATTTTTTTCACACGCAACATTTTCAAACGTGTGCCCAATTCAACGTGCACGTGACTTCATAGACGCGCATACGCTGCCGACGCGTTTACGCGCTGAGTGCCTTTGGTCCAATAGAATCGCGTATGCGTGCTGACGCGCTTACGCGCTAAGGGCCTTTCCTCGATTTTCACGCTGATGTGCAGGATTTTCACGTGCCAAATCACTCCGTATCAAGCTGGCCACGCGTAAGCACACGGAAGACCACGCTCCTGCCCAGAAGGCCGAACTACTGCCCCCCAGAGCCCCGAGCACGCTCCCACCTGCCATCTGCTGCTGCCTGACTGCCTGCTGCCCACGTGCACTGCCATTTGCTGCCTGCACATCAGCCAGGGGTGCTGTTGCTGTGACCACCCCTGCTGGAACCGAAGACTCCCGACTGGGATTCCATCGCTCCACAGCCCAGCCCCAGGACCCAGTTGCCCACCCACTCCTGCCTCTGGGGTTGTCATGTCGGGGCAAACACCATCTGTGACCACTGACAACCCCCGGCCATAGAGGCAGAGGGGAACCAGCTTCAGTGCCACCGAAGTTGGTGCCCTGGTGGAGCAAGTCCTGGGGCAGTATGATGCCCTCTTTGGAAGTTCCCGCGCCGACAAGGAAGGACGGACTCGGATCTGGACTGACATCGTGACTGCCATCAACGCTGAGGGGGTGGCAGTCCGGGACTTACAACATGTCAGGAAGCGCTGGGAGGACTTCAGGTCCAGGACCCTGAACAAGGCCCGGCGCCTCTTGAAGGCAGCGGATGCCAAGGGGCGCCGGGGCCACTTGTCGGAAGAACAGATGAGGGTCCTGGAACGCATATCCCCAGCGCTCCACGTTCAGGTCCTAGAGAAGCAGACCCGTCTGGAGTCGAGCGGTGAGTGTACATGCATCCTGATTGTGAGCAGTGCGTGTGGTGATTATTCGGTAGTGTGCAGGTTGCACATCTGTTTGTATGGGGTCGAGTATGGGTGGGGGTGTTCAGGGCCGTGGGGCTGACACATGCGAGGGCTGTAATGTGTGAGACATGGATGGTGCTTGTGTGTGTAGGCTTGCATGCCAAATGCAGTTGTGTGTGCACACATGTTTGGATGAATGTGTATGTAACTAGACATGTCCGTGATGTCACGCATATATGTTGTTTTCGGCTGCATGTATGAGCACTGTGTACATGTGCATGTGTGTGTATTTGACAAGGGTGCAACAGTGATGCAACATGGATGCATGTGACAGCGGTATGTGGAAGCCTGCTTGGCAGATGTGACATGGATGCCCGTCTGAACACTGCGACACTTGGCAGAGGTGTACACATGCATGCAAGTGTGGTGGTGTGTGTACATGTGTGGTGCACTTCCTGTGTTGCATGTGATGTCTGGCTCCCCTTTGGCTGCTCATGCAGTTGTATGTGTAGGGATGGTGGTGGCAGTTGCGATATGGCTGTGGTATGGCTCATGTGTGCGAGTTGTAATGACATGTGTGTTGGGGATTGTGATGACATGTCTGAGGTTTGCCAATGCCACTCATGTGCAACTGTCATGTGTGTATGTGTCCATTGTACAGTGCCCTGATGCCTGTGTTTTGTTTCTCCCTGTCTGCAGCCTCAACTGATGAAGAGGGCGGAGAAGGTGCTGTGGAGCACAGCGGCGGGGATCCCACCGCCAGCCGGAGACGCAAGGCCCGGCTCCCCTCCCGTGTTGTCATCTCGTCGGGGAGTGAGGAGTCCGGTGCCGCGTCCCAGGCCGCAGCTGCTGGGGGGAGGTCCAAGAGGCGGAGGTTGGAGTTGAACTCCTCGGCAGCAGAAGGGGCAGCTGGGACCCCACAGGGCCCAACAGGGGAAGATGGCACGGAGTCATCCAGGTTGGTGGGGGGTTTGGTGGAGGAGGAGGCCGTGCAAGCACCAGAGACGGGGTCTGGAGGTGGGGATCCCACTGGTGCTAGTGGTGCAGTGCAGGACCAGGGACAGGAGGCAGCACAGGCCGCCGCGGAGGTGCCTGTGTGCAATCCTGTCCCCGATCCTGTCCCTGCATCATCTTGCACCAGCAGGGATGCCTACGTCCAGACCCGTTTTCAGGCAGGGGATGAGCTGACGTCAACTGGCCTTCCTCTGCCTGCGGACGTGGCCATCCAGGTCCGGGTTGAGCCTGTCCTGGCTGGTGTGGCGTTGTGTCAACGGGCCATGCGAGGTGACCTGCAGTCTTTTCATGGAGAGACTGCACGTCATCTCGAATGGCTTGTTGACCATGTCAGCCTGCTGGGACAGGTCACCCAGGCCGGATTCCTCCGTCTGATGGGGCTTGCTCCGACCCCCTCCTCAACTGGACCCCCTACACGCCAGTCGTCCTCTGTGCCATCTTCCCACCCATCAGTCACCTGGGTGCCCTGTGGAGCTGCCTCTGACGGTGCGGCCAGGCTGGTGGAGGAGGCATCCCTGCCACAGTCGGGAGTCGGACGTCCAGCAGGGGTGGCCACTTCAACAACTGCACCCCAGCCGGCGGAGGATGTGCAGGCAGCAGGAGGCAGTGCACGGGCAGAGGCAGAGCAGGAGCAGCAACGTGGTGGGAGCCATGAAGGCTCGGGGCCTTCAACATCGGAGGGGCAGGCATCGGCCGGAGGGCAGGTTGACCCAGGACGGGGTGTGTCTTCTGTGTGGCAGCGGTTGGGCCAGCAGATAGGTGCGGAGCGGCGGCGGGCGGAAGAGGCGCGGCTCACAATGGTCAGGGCGGAGAACTCCATGCGGAGGGCCCTGAGGCGGGCCGAGTGCCTCGAGGCAATCCACAGGGGGATGGAGGAGGACACGGCGTCGTCCCTGCGGACCCTCGGGGCCATGGAACAGGACCGCCTCCGGGACATCGAACAGGAGTTCGATGATGCCCTGGCCCGGAACACCACGGAGTGAGCCGCTGGACTTGCCCGCCACCTTTGTATATAGTTCTTTAGTTTTAGGTTTCCTTTGTTTGTTCTTATGATTTGGAGTCGACGGACACTGCTCCACTTTTTGTATATAGTTGCATTTTAGTTAGGGTTTTTTGTAGGTTTCCTTTGTTCAGTTGGGCTCATGGACCCTTGGATGTTTTGTACATAGTTCTTCATTGGATTGATTTTATTTTTCATTTGACTTTGTACTACATTTTTTTGGGTTAGGATTTGGTGTTTTTATTTTTTTACACGGACATGCAGCTTATCTTTTTTTCATTCCCATTGTAGTTTGTTTCATTTCATTTGCATTCTTATTTTTTTAATACAATTTTGTTTTCATACTTCACTGTGTGGTATCATCTCATTGGTTTCATGCATGTCATGTTGGGTGTTTTCCCATTCAATTGCAACCATTGTGTGTGACGGACATGGGTTCATTAGCTTTATGAACATTGGGGGTGTAACATGTAATTTCCTTTTCCATGTGGGTGAATGGGTTACTTGGTTGGGCTTTTTGGCTGTGGAGGCTGACCATGACGCACATGATTGGGGATTGTGAGGACCTGGTGGAGGCTGCCCATGGTGGCTGGGGGGTGGGGGTGGTGGGAGACATGAGTGGGGGCCTGGTGGAGGGTGCCCCTGCTGGCTGGGGGGTGGGGGTGGTGGGAGACATGAGTGGGGGCCTGGTGGAGGGTGCCCCTGCACTGCTGGGGGGTGGGGGTGGTGGGAGACATGAGTGGGGGCCTGGTGGAGGGTGCCCCTGCACTGCTGGGGGGTGGGGGTGGTGGGAGACATGAGTGGGGGCCTGGTGGAGGCTGCCCCTGCACTGCTGGGGGGGGGGGTGATAGGGGACATGGGTGGGGGCCTGGTGGAGGGTGCACCTACACTGCTGGGGGGGTGGTGATAGGGGACATGGGTGGGGGCCTGGTGGAGGCTGCCCCTGGTGGCTGGGGGGTGGGGGTGGTGGGAGACATGAGTGGTGGCCTGGTGGAGGCTGCCCCTGCTGGCTGGGGGGTGGGGGTGGTGGGAGACATGAGTGGGGGCCTGGTGGAGGGTGCCCCTGCTGGCTGGGGGGTGGGGGTGGTGGGAGACATGAGTGGGGGCCTGGTGGAGGGTGCCCCTGCTGGCTGGGGGGTGGGGGTGGTGGGAGACATGAGTGGGGGCCTGGTGGAGGGTGCCCCTGCACTGCTGGGTGGGGGTGGTGATAGGGGACATGGGTGGGGGCCTGGTGGAGGGTGCCCCTGGTGGCTGGGGGGTGGGGGTGGTGGGAGACATAAGTGGGGGCCTGGTGGAGGGTGCCCCTACACTGCTGGGGGGGTGGTGATAGGGGACATGGGTGGGGGCCTGGTGGAGGCTGTCCCTGGTGGCTGGGGGGTGGGGGTGGTGGGAGACATGAGTGGGGGCCTGGTGGAGGCTGCCCCTGCTGGCTGGGGGGTGGGGGTGGTGGGAGACATGAGTGGGGGCCTGGTGGAGGGTGCCCCTGCTGGCTGGGGGGTGGGGGTGGTGGGAGACATGAGTGGGGGCCTGGTGGAGGGTGCCCCTGCACTGCTGGGGGCGGTGGTGATAGGGGACATGGCTGGGGGCCTGGTGGAGGCTGCCCCTGCACTGCTGGGGGGTGGAGGTGGTGGGAGACATGAGTGGGGGCCTGGTGGAGGGTGCCCCTGCTGGCTGGGGGGTGGGGGTGGTGGGAGACATGAGTGGGGGCCTGGTGGAGGGTGCCCCTGCACTGCTGGGGGGTGGTGGTGATAGGGGACATGGGTGGGGGCCTGGTGGAGGCTGCCCCTGCACTGCTGGGGGGTGGGGGTGGTGGGAGACATGAGTGGGGGCCTGGTGGAGGTTGCCCCTGCACTGCTGGGGGGTGGGGGTGGTGGGAGACATGAGTGGGGGCCTGGTGGAGGCTGCCCCTGCACTGCTGGGGGGTGGGGGTGGTGGGAGACATGGGTGGGGGCCTGGTGGAGGGTGCCCCTGCACTGCTGGGGGGTGGGGGTGGTGGGAGACATGGGTGGGGGCCTGGTGGAGGGTTCCCCTGCACTGTTGGGGTGTGGGGTGGTGGGAGACATGGGTGGGGGCCTGGTGGTGGGTGCCCCTGGTGGCTGGGGGGTGGGGGTGGTGGGAGACATGAGTGGTGGCCTGGTGGAGGGTGCCCCTGCACTGCTGGGGGGTGGGGGGGTGGGAGACATGGGTGGGGGCCTGGTGGTGGGTGCCCCTGGTGGCTGGGGGGTGGGGGTGGTGGGAGACATGAGTGGTGGCCTGGTGGAGGGTGCCCCTGCACTGCTGGGGGGTGGGGGGGTGTGAGACATGGGTGGGGGCCTGGTGGTGGGTGCCCCTGGTGGCTGGGGGGTGGGGGTGGTGGGAGACATGAGTGGGGGCCTGGTGGAGGCTGCCCCTGGTGGCTGGGGGGTGGGGGTGGTGGGAGACATGAGTGGGGGCCTGGTGGAGGCTGCCCCTGGTGGCTGGGAGGTGGGGGTGCTGGGTGACATGAGCAGGTGTGCAGGGTAGTCCCCTGTGGTGTGTGCTGCCTGCAGGGGCCGTGGAGGGTGTACAGGGAATACCTGGGAGCACACAGCCAAATCGCGTGTAGATTTTCCCGCGTACCCCTGTCATACACGTGCCCAGCCAAATTGCGTGTGGAACTTCCTGCGCACCCCTGAAATCCACGTACCCGGCCAAATCGCGTGTGGAACTTCCCGCGCACCCCTGTAATCCACGTACATGGCCAAATCGCGTGTGGAACTTCCCGCGCAACCCTGAAATCCACGTACCTGGCCAAATCGCGTGTGGAACTTCCCGCGCACCCCTGAAATCCACGTACCCTGACAAATCGCGTGTGGAACTTCCCGCGCACCCCTGTAATTCACGTACACGGCCAAATCGCGTGTGGGACTTCCCGCGCACCCCTGTACTCCACGTACACGGCCAAATCGCGTGTGGAACTTCCCGCGCACCCCTGTAATACGCGTACCCTGACAAATCGCATGTGGAACTTCCCGCAAACCCCTGGAATTCATGTACCCTGACAAATCGCGTGTGGAACTTCCCGCGCACCCCTGAAATCCACGTACCCGCCCAAATCGCGTGTGGAACTTCCCGCGCACCCCTGAAATCCACGTACCCGGCCAAATCGCGTGTGGAACTTCCCGCGCACCCCTGAAATCCACGTACACGGCCCAAACGCGTGTGAGACTTCCCGCGCACCCCGGTATACATGCACACGTATTTTTTGTCAGCGGGTGTCCGTGTTTGTGGGTACCCCTTTGCACGTCATTTGTCCTGGAGGGCCACAGTATAGGACATTCATCATGGCAGTATATAGGTGCTATTTGTTGGCGCACCTTTTGGCGCACATTTCTTACAGGCGCAGAGACGCTACTGCCTGCTTTCTTGTGGCGGTCGTGTTTGTGCCTGTGCGCTGGTTTGAGCGTGCGCTTTTTGGCCCTATTCTATTCCATGAATACGTGTTGTAGGCGAGCGTGTGGGCGTTCCGCGCACTTGTGCCCTGTACTTCCACCGTGACGCCCACATTTTGGCAAGTTGTTCCCCATTCCGAGTGTTACGCCCCGTGTTCCGCCTACTTTTGTTGCGTGCGCCGCGCTATGTGCGATTTTTGCTGTGGCCTGTGCGATTTTCGCTGTGACCTGGCGCACGCAGTTAGATGGCCTGTGCGCCAACGTGCGCCGCGCACTTTTTTATCGCACATCCGAAGGTTTTCTCGCGCACGGCCTTCCATGAATCGATGTGCGCTGCTTTTCGTGCGATTTTCGCACTTGCACTGCGATTTTCGCTATTCCACTGCGATTCGCACGTTTTTGGCCACTTGCGCCACGCTAATTATTCCATGAATCGGCCTGTTAATTTCTGCATTGCATGCTAGGCTGAGAACCGAGTGTATTGCCTGATTGAAATCCTTAACACTTGTTCACTTGTGCTTTCTTCAGAGCCTGCAAAAGGGGTATTGTGTATGAACTATAATCAAATACCCACATTCTAACGTAGTTGCATAATCCTGAAAATGGATGCATTCGTTTTATCGTGTGCAGTATTTTCGTTTTTCATAATTGCCTAATTACCTAAGCTCTTTCAGGTGTGACCCTCTTCCCCTCATGTGAGATTAACTGACCTATATACAACACTTCTTTTTGACAATATTGCAACTTCTCCTTCTCCTTCTCCACTTTATATCCCTTGTCTGCTAGAATAGTCATTTACTAAATCGAATCTTGCCTGCACTCATCTTCTGTTGTGCTACAAACAAAAATGTCATGTACGTACTGCAGCACAATACTTTGCAAATCAATGTTGCTTAGGTCTATCTGCAGGATCCTATCAAAAATCGATGGAGACTCACAGTACCCTTGGGGAAAATAAGTGCTCCTTAGCTTAATTTGGTCTTGGGAGTCCTTATGCAATGGGATTGAGTAAAAAAGCATTTTTCAAGTCACCGTGAAATATCGTGCCTCTGCTGGGATACTACATGGAAGGAAACTCTGCCTCTACAATCTGGTTAATAAGTCTTATATATTGTATGAATCTCCACAACACTCCCTTTGATTTATTTTATCGGATTGACCACGGTATCACACAGTGACTCTGACATCACAAAAATACCTTGTTCCATCAGGGATGAAAGAGTCTTAAAATACCCTCATCCACCTCTCGAGGCATTGGGTACTGTCTTGCTCGAGGTAAAATTGCCCCTGGCTTCAGTTTAATCTTAACATCCCCTATCCCCTTTAATAGGTCTAAGTCCTAGGGGTTCGTAGTCCATAACGAGTTTGGCACTTTTTCCAAATTTTCATAATAAAATTCTGGGTGCTGCCGCACTATCACCATTCTCTGTGGGATTTCTCTTTTCTCTATTCTGATCTGATGTGTGATACTCATCTCTAATATTACTTCATCCAAAAAAGTCTGGTTCTAATGGCATTCTCACAGAGCCATTTGCCTTGTAAACACCAATATACATTTGCCCACATTCATATAATGTATCTCTGGAGTAGAACACACTATGCCTTCATCAGTAAAAGAAATCGTAATATTAAGTTTTGTCATAAAATCTCATCCTAGAATGTTAACCATTTTCTGCCTTGAATACAATAATGGAACAGACATGTCATACTCTCCTATGGAGACTGGTAATTCATCAGTAAAAGGAACTCTACTTGTAGCTCCAGAGAAATCTTGTGCATTCATGACATTTCCCGACATTGGATATTTTCCCTTGCATATACATGATTGTGTAACCCCAGTGTCAACTAAAAATGAACAAGATTTGCCTCTTATGGTCACATCAACCCTTGGTTTGTCTTGGGGTCTGGTGTCACTGATAGTACTGAACACATCAAATTGCCCTGTGGCCTGTCCTATTGTGGGTACATGCTTATCCCTGTACCTGTAAAAGGACTTCCTCCTACCACAGTGACACCCCCTACTATAGGTGTCAATAACTATCCCGTGTTTGCATTCTGCTGCATCTGCATGGGTGCGTGCTGTGACTGTCCTTGCAACGGATTCAATGGTGCTTGCTGTGGTTGCAATGCCTGTTGCATTTAGAAAGGAAGAGTAGAAGGAGAAGATAGAAAGTTGAAAGTGCCAGCAGGCACCAGTCAAAGGGTTAAAGATTGGCTTGAGGACCCTGGACATCTAGTGGATGAGAAGTACGCCAAGAGTACTTCTCGTCTAGTGCCACCATTAATGGTTGAAAAGGAAACAAGGGAGACGGGAGATATCAGATGAGAGGTCCAAAGGTCTTGCGAAGGGACAGAGAAGGGACAAAGAAGAGCATATTAGTGATAGTCCGTCTGGAAGTAGCACTGACATAGGTGTCAGCAAATAGGTAGGTCAGGATTAGAGGCCAAACGATCAATTTCTTCCAGACATTGTGAGCGAGGAGGGATAGGTGATACAGTAACAGTTAGAATAGGTGGGTGAGATGGAGAGTGCCATTGAGGTGGAGAAAAGTGGGACAGATGGAGATGCTGAACAGTGCACGAGCAAACTCACCAGGCATCCTAGCAGCCGAGAGAGGCAGGAGGATGCACAGATGTAAAGCACACCTAAATTCAAATTCTCCCAGAAGAACAACAATGCAGTAAAAATGGAGGATGCAGAGATATAAAGCACAACTAAAAATCAAATTACCCCAAAAGCACTGCAATACAGTACAAAATGGAGGATGTATACATGTAAAGCACACAAACATTCAAAAAACTCCAAAAGCACAACAATGCAGTACAATATGGATGATGCACAGATGTAAAGCATACCTACATTCCAATTCTAAATAGAATTTTAAGCAAGGAATTAAGAAACAGCAAGGCCTCCAGGTGGAGACAAAGCAAGAAACAATTTCAATTGCTGCTGAAATTAAAATGTATAATTAGGCTAGTGGGGCAAGGGGAGGGATCCCTCCAGCGCTGGACAAGGCTAGACGGGGGCCTTAGTGAAGGTTCTTTGTCAGGGGCTGGCTCAAGCCTGCTGGCTCCCTGATTGGTGTAAAGTAGCTCAAGCTGGCCAATCGCATCTGCTGCAGGGCGTCCTGGTACTTCTAATTTGCAGATGGAGTCGGCATGATAGATATGATGACCGTGGAAGGATTGTGAAGCGGCCAAAAGTGGTGAAAGAATGCCTAGCACAGATTGATAGACCAGCCAGTCTTTACAGGGCAAATTAAAGATTACTTTCTGAAAAATGTCAGCAACGAGGAAAACACTTTTTAAATAAGTCACCCCAAACCCATCTGGGCTTACCTGCATTACTGTGTGGTGGCGGTGAACAGGGAAGAAGGAGCCTCGTGGTCTGGAGGCTCACCAATGCTGCTGCTGACTCCTTCGGTGCTGTGGAATGGAATCACAGGCATCTTCAAATAGAAATGCAGGCGCTTCATCCTTGTGGTAAGCCGCTTGTGATGCTTCTCATTCATGAGGCGAAAGGGAAAAGGTTGGTTATTTCTCATCTATCAGTAATGAATGTTTTTATCCATTGAAGTGCAGATTTATAAATGCTACATTCTTTTATTTGTCTGAATAAGGTTGTGTGTCGGATCATGTCAAAAACTGCATATATCCAGCCATTGATGTTCCTCTACTTTCTGAGGTCTATTAACACCTCTCTCCAGCAGGACAGCTTCCTAGAAGGAAATGTCCTGGGAAAAAGAAATCAAAAGGCACACACATCTCAAAAAGACTACCCTCCCACCTGGGTCCTGCATACCCAAAGGTCCTTTAATGCTATCTCTAAGGGAAGGTGGCAGTGTTAATGTAGACAGAGGTAGCTCTGAATAGATGGTGGTAAGGATCTTCTTTCTCTATATTCTCCTTCCTTCCTGTCCCTTCCACTTCTTTTAGCACAAAGCACTTTAGGAATGATGTCAGAAGGCAAAGGCCACTTGTCTTAAGTACATGGACAGGGCCATTTAAAGCAGACTTGCTTTAGTCCAATCACCTGTGTGATGTTACCTATAAATTAATTAGTCTTCCACCCTTGAACAAACCCCTGAAGAAGAATGCATTGGACCTTAGTTGGGAGAGTTGACTTTCCGAAGCCCTCTGCCAGAGAGGTGAACACTGAGTCCCCAAAGCAGAGGAAAACCCTGTTTCCTACTCATCTCCATGGCACATTGGAGATGACCAGCTGCTGGAGCAGGACATGCATCTGCCAGTCGCACTGCTTCCCACAACCTCATCATGGTGAAGGACCCCTGAAAGTGTGCACCAGACTCCCTTGTGTTGGAAGCCCGATAGCAAGGACTACACTTGTCTTGACACCACAGAGAGGGACTCCCAGCATCTGAGAGCCAAGGATTCCTTTATTTTCACGATCCAACAGCTGTGAGCCATAATTCACATCTTCACCATCGAACGGACCGCTGAACCAACCGTGGTGGCTCTCATGAGCTGCCTTTTTTAAGCATCACTTCAAAGTGCAGCTAATTTATCTTGACCCCTGCTTAATGCTGCTCCACGTCTGGAACAAGATGACCGCCATACATTAGAGCCACTTTGAACCACACATGGATCACCTAGAAGCCTGGTACACCATTGTTGAACCACCAAGATTAGCAACAGGTACTTGCATATTCTCTGTTCGGTCAATATTGTAGTGTTTTAGTTTTTATTTAATTTTTTTATTTCAGATGCTTATATATGCAGTATATATAATTGTATAGCGCATTGAGTGGGCATTCCCTTCATTTTGAACTGTTCTACATTGTAACTGGATCCCATTCTCACCCCTATTCAGAGTATAGCCTCTGCTCGGCCTACATTACCACACATGGTGAAAGTGGTATATCTCTTAACAGCAAAAAGAGGATAAGAGGAAGGATTTCAACCTTGCATAGGACTCACAGCAGGATAATTAAAATGTCAGGCACACAATAGGGGCCCACAGTGGGACAACTATTTAGAGAGGAGATCGTAGATTCTATCCATGAGAGTGACTGACAATCATGTCACACAAGAAGAGGAACATGTGGGTATCTGGTCTATAAAAAGTACTGGGGAGTCAGTATGGCATAAGCAGTTACCACGAGCAGAGTCATTGAGCTGGACACAGTGTATAGCGCCCAGGTACGTCACCATTCTCTCTGAACCCGGACAACGGGTCCTTTAAGATGAGGTAACAGTATCTGAGATGGACGGGGATGCAGATCTTACTCAAAAATCAATAATCAGACCAACTCAAGAAGTTGGCAAAAGTCAAAGCTGTTTTAATAACAAGTCTTTAAAACAAGGACTATAGCGGATATCAACAGACACTTATCACTCACTCAACGTGTAACAAGAAAAAACACACATTTATAGTAAAAACTCATTCTCATTGACATCACACTATGTGGCAAATAAGAAAAACTTATGGGGGGTTCTGGTTGGTGAACGGGGAAAATCTACATATACTTTTCTCTGGGCTACAGGGACACCAGTGGATCTCTAAAGTCAGGTGGGCAACTAAGCCCATCCCAAGTGCAAGTCATCTTCAGTGTCATGAAAACATACAACATACTATTGTATTCTCACACTATAGGGCTCCTTAATATGTTGCCCTCTATAATTGGTTGGCACTCTTGTACCCTTCTGTAATATTCCACTTGCTAGCAGCATGCAACTGGGACTCCCGGTGCTGGGGAGTTTGGCCTGGTCATGCCTCCTCACCCAATTAGCCCAACATCCATCATCACTCCTGCAGTCTGCCATTCAATGAACACCTTTGAACTTGGCCTTGCAGAGGCTCACTGCGCCTGAGAAAAAAGGGAGTGAAGCATGGTCTTATCTTCTGGTCTCAATGTAGCTCAGCCCAAAGTTTATTCACATCCAACCATGTGACTGGAGAACTCATTTTGGAGCTCTTTGTTATATTTGAATACCATTCAATTAAGAAATCTTGGCACCCTTGATGGTTTTCATTACACCTCAAACAGGAGCGGAGCTTGCTTCTCACGTTTTTGTATCTTCTTGAGTACATGGAAAGGCTCTCTGCGACCCCGACTCTTGACACCGGGCCAGGCAAGCCTTTCTCGAATCTTCCTTCGTGGTCAGCTATTATTCTGCTGCACCACACTTCCAACCCTTTCATTCACGGGGTTCAAGTTTGCTAAAGTGCGTGTTGGAACATCCCGATTCTATATATATTCCTATGTTTGTATATTTATTGGTGCATTGCCGCAATCAATTCTCTTCATAGCCAACCTTATGATTATTTTGTCTACTTGCGTTACTGTGTCTGTACAATTGTAAAATGATTTTGCATTTTCTCCAATGCTTCTCTGCATGTGCAATCTTCATTTTGCTCCCGAAATGTTGCATACTTCCTTACTTCATTATCAGGTTCTATAAATCTATATTCTTACTTCATTTATGTCTCTTCTGTATGCGTCACCTCTGCTTCATGTGACGTCACCAGTTCTTTCTTTCATCCATTTTCACACTTCTTCCAGAACTTCCTTCAGATGGTCATCAATTCTTTGTGGATAAATATAGGGTTTTCTCAATGGATACTTTGTTTCAAGGACTTTTCAGGATATTGGCATTCTCACTGGTATCTGGAAATCTCTGGTTGCCAACATATAGGAAAAATAGGCACGGAACTTATGGTAGTGGTACTTGACTCCTCCTCTACACTCCCCCCTCTGGGCAATTCATTGACCACTCTCCCATCAGTCTTCACATCCAGACATCCTCGTCTGAAGAAATGTGTCCTTGGAGTCCATATTTGTACTACTCCCTTCAGGCAACCTGCTGACTTCACATGCTCATCAATATTCCAGGTCTTCCAGGTCATAAGACTGCACTGTCCATCGGGACTGCAGTAAATCCATCTTCCCACATACTTCTTGTGGTTTCTCAGATACAGAAATCTTGTTCCCTCAGGTGCGTGAATACTAGTCTCTACATAGTCTCTGATTTCTTCATCTGTCAGCTCTTTTGGTTTGAATCCAGCTTCAACAACAATCATGATTTTCATTCATGTAGCTTTCTTTGCAGTCTTTTTACACTGTGAGATTAAAATTCTAAATACACAGATACACAGACATATATCTCTATAGCTAAATACACAGAATACAAACATGATCATCACTAACAGGGCTCCATGGAACTTAAAAATGTTTGCCATCCATTGTGGAACCCATGAGAAGATAGACACAAACCAGCTGTCATCAGCAATGTCTTCCACTTCATCTTCCATCTTGACATGCAAGTCTGTCAGCATTGTTATGACCTCTCTCAAGGTGGCATTCTCGTCATCACGAGAAGGTATGAATGTGCAATATGATTCTCCAATTTTGGCAAAAACACCTCCATTCATAGCTGTAATCGTGCAGAACACATCTGTTCTGAAAAGTCATAAGTCGCATGACTCTCAGCTCTTCCTTGATAGCATTGAATCCCTTTATTGTAGTATTGATCATCTGCAAAACTTCCATCTGGTTGTTTGTAACCTTTTGGCATTTGCCATCGTACGAATCCCAGTCATAAAGATATCAGTAAAAACTGACGCAGATTTGCTGAATAGTCTGTGCTCATACGGAATAGCATCAGAAGCTTCTATTGATTTAGCTGAGAAATAATTTTCCCTCTTCATTCGATCAAGGAGTTCAACAAATCTCTTCTTTCTCAGGTGAGCATCTGCTTTAGGTATCTAGCAAATATTCAGGTCATTCTTTGGAATCACTATTGCTGGAACATGAATAATCACCATAGAACATAGTCCTCCCCAATCTCTGGCCAGCTTCATGTATGATCAGGATCCACAGGCCCAGTAGTGATCCATTATCACTACTGTCCCATCCTTCATTCCTGGCACATCAAAAATGTGCCCATATTGTTGATTTTCTCTAACTTTTCGTATGCCATTATTTCTGAAGCACAGTTCTGCACTAGGCAAAGGCACTATCTGCAACAGGCCTCTTCTGTCTTTGACCCTGTCAGTAATTTCGCAAGCCTCGGCTAGAGAGGTTTTCATCCTTTTTCCACTCGATCAATAACTGGTTTATGATGTCCAGTCACTGCCACATCTTTGCATACAACTATGCCTTCTTCCCAGCCATCTGGAGAAAGTACTGTTCCCCAGATCTGCATCTGTACTATTTTCTTACATCTACATATCTCTTCATCAGTATTTCCTTGGCAATTGAGCTTTCTATATATCTCTCATCGGATTCCTGCTCCTTTCAAGACTGGCTGTTCATATCTTATCATATGATCTCTGGTGTCTGTGCTTGCTCTTGTCTTTAAATCTTGAACATAGTAATCTTCTTCTGGTGCTGTCCATTCAGTTGCCCAGAACAAAGATGCTGTTCAAACCTGGAATTGACCTCTTGTATGGCAGTGTACAAGGAGAGTTAAGCTATGAGCTGTTTGGACATATATCTCTATAGCTATGAATATTTTAGACTATCCCATAGCATAAGGTTGGAGAACAAAAACATAGAAATCATCAGCAGAGGTCCTCTTTCCTACCTCTTTCATGTGTTGATAGCACATGTTATTGCCCAAATGAGTTGTGCTATCTAAATAATCATTTAGCTCATAATCATCTCCTCTTGCACTTTTCTTAGGCCTTTTTCTTTCCAGGTGAGCTCTTATAAGCATTTCATTGAATACATCAGTACACATTCTTCCTACAGGGGGAATCATAGGAACACGTGCAGGTGAAATAGGTGACCTTACATGTATCACTGGTGTAGGGATAATCACAAATGGTCTTGGCTTCCGTGCAACCTCTAACTCTGCATACGTCACTGGAGTGGGGAGAATCAAAGGAACTTCTATCTTTTTAGAACTAACAAGATATGCAGCATGAATCAGCAAAAATAGAAAAACAATAACCAATGCTGTGCATATATAAATTATGTACCAGTACATGAAGCACCACCATTGATTTCTCTCCACACATCGTTGAGTTTGCTCACTTTCTGGAACCGCATTATGCTCAATAAATCTGTGCCTGTGTACTTATTTTTTAAGGAAGGAAAAAACGTTTTAATCATTCAGCCTTGTTAAATGCTCAGGTAGCTGCCGAATCTGCTTGATTATTGCTGCCAATAATCTTCTAATCGCCGGGCAATTTTTAGGATCCTGCACAAAGGTATGCACATCAGTACTGTGCTCAACAAGAGCAGGATGAGCTCTGAGTATAAAAACAAAGACAGCGAGAAGAAGTCTTTGGACATCACCATCAGACAGGACCATTTATGCTTCCGAACCGAAACTCACTGAGAAACGAATCTGGGAACTGCTCCCTTTTCCAATCATCAAAAAAGGCATTTTTCATTTATCTTGACACTTTCTAAGGTCCAATTCTAAGGTCAAATTTCAACAAATTCCTGTGGCTCAAGAACAGTAACTTTCTCACTTCCTGACAACATATCTATAAGGAGTGTCCAGGGGAGCCACAGTCCAAATGCACACTTGCATTTTTTTTTATTCCACATTCTTTGCATCCTTCTTCCATTGATCAAGTCTGTATGCGCTGAACTACTTCTTCTTGGAATGCTTCCGAATTGGGTGGAGGTGTTCAGGTCTCACCAGCATATGGCTATGCTTTTCATTAAGATGTATCCAGGCACATCTTCCTTGAAACTTTACTGCAGATGGAGTAGTATTATCCACTATAAAATGACCACTAAAACGAGGCTCATGCTCATGCTCACGTGAAGTTGCAAATTATAACAAGATCTCGATTAAATAGTTTTGGGATTGATAAAAGTTTTTCAATTTCAAATGCTGAATGGTCTTCATCTGTGTCCTGACACCGACACCCCTTACACCTGAGTCGATATGAAATGACAGAGATCCTAGCGGTCATAGCTGTTAAATACACATGTAATTCATTTCCCAACCATTCTACAGTTGTCTGGGCATCACTCCTAGTCTTCGATGGAGGAGTCAGCAGCGTTCTCATTTACCTCCCTGTTACTAATTCATGGGGTGTGAGGTGGTTTTCCGACTTGGCTGATTTCTCAATGCATATAATGCAAGGGGCAGACAATATGCCCACCCCTTCTTCAGTGTTAATTTCAACTTGGCGATTCTCTCTTTGAGGGGCCATTGAGTTGCTCACATATTCCCTTTGCTTGCAGTGATAAGCAGAAGAAAACTTGTGTTTAATACTAAGCAACAGACTAATTTGCTCAAACACCTCATTAACAAAATGGGGCCCTTTGTCAGATCTTAGCACCTCACATACTCTCAATCTAGGAAATACTTATCTGACTAAAAACTTTGTAGCACAGCTGGCCTCAGGGTGCGTACATGGACCAACTTCAATCCAGCTCAAAAAAGGACACACCACCAATATCATATGCCTATATCCACTACATAGTTGCAGCATATCAACATAGTCAATATTTAAATGCTGAAAAGGACCATTCGGTCTAGGAATCACTCAGCTAATTGTTTGCAATGTGTGCCCAGCAGTAAACTTTTGACATACGATGCAATTTACTACATAAAATGCAATGCGTTCTAACAGGTTCAGTATGAACCAGTCTTCTGCAATAGCTGCAGCGAGATTCTCCCTAGTTACATGCGCTGGGTAGTGCAGCTGTTCTAATGCTACTCATAATAAGGCTACAGGCATCACCACTTCACCAGTGCTGTCCTGTTGCTACAATGCCTCAGAGGGGGATAGAGAACACCCTCTCTGTGTCCAAAGCTCTTTTTCTTCCTGTGGAGCACTACCTTGAACTTCTGTCATTTGTGTTCCAGACAAATAATTAAATCCTTCATTTACAATCATAATTGTGACAATTTTTTCTTTCACATCAGGGGTATCAAAACTAACAATATTCAGTGAATATACAACCCTTTTGTGTAATTCGTCTGTGGCTTGGTTTCTGCATGAAATAAAGTCAATTCTCTTAGTATGGGCTGTGCATTGTACTATTCTGATGGCTACTGGGAGTTGCAGTGCCTTAACAAGCCTGTCCAATAATGCAGCATGTTGCACTGGAGTGCCGTCCACTCGGTGGTAGCCCCTCCCTTTTCCAAAGTGCTAACCCTGCATGCCGGGTTGACATCATATTGGCAGAGTAACTGTACATCGTCACTTCCTGCCTTGCATGATTCTCGAGTGCGACAATAAGCACCATCAATTCTGCTGCTTGTGACGGAAAATGAGATGGTAGTCTCGCACTTGGTACCACTTCAAAGTCCCCATTAGCTCTTTGTTTTACCATCGCTGAACCTGAATGCCTTTCTCCATAGAGTTTGATCCATTTTTCAAAGACCCATCAATAAAGAGAACCTCTGCCCCGCCCAGAGCATGCTCCTTTACTCGTGGGATTTTGTCAAAAAACTCCTCATAATTCCAGCAATCATGCACATGCTCGTCTGCTGTCACAGGTTCAGCTAGAAACATGGCAGGGTTCACTATTTTACACCTGACTATTTTGCACTGATTTCGAAATGACTACCTTTTATGCAGAAGCTCTCGGAGACATTAGCGTACCCTTAGATTTCTCCAATCCAGCAAACAAAGCATGCTCAACAAATGAAGTCATGGGACACCCCATCACGATGTTTGTAGACTTCTTAATAGCGAATGCGGCTGCTGCCAGAGATTGATCGCAAGGAAAGTGTCCTCCCATAACTGGATCTAAAATCCCACTATAATATGGCAAAGGTTTAAACCCAAGTGTGGTTCTCTGTGTAAGCACTGCTTTTACAACTATTCCATTTGTATGCAAGAATAGAAAGAACTCCTCAGATTCATTGGGAATTCCTAAAACTGGAGCTGTACATATTGCTTTTTTCAACTCCTCAAACCCTTCCTCCAGGTCCTCTGTGCATTCTATCTTTTTATTATTCACTTGGGCCTTCTTTAAAGCCTGCAAAAGAGATCTTGGATATGAGCTATAATCAAATACCCATGCTCTAAAAGAGTTACACAATCCCAAAAACTGCTGCATTTGTTTTATCGTGTGTGGTTTTGATGTTTTCATAATCACCTCAGCTCTTTCAGGTATAAACTTCTTTCCCTCATGCGAAATTAACTGACCTATGTACAACACCTCTTCCTGGTAATATTGTAACTTCTCCTTATCTAACTTATATCCTTTGTCTGCCAAATTGTCATCAATCAAATTGAAGCTTGACTGCACTCATCTTCTGTTGTGCTACAAACTAAGCTGTCATCTATGTACTGCAGCACAACACTTGGCAAATCAATATTGCCTAGGTCCATCTGCAGGACCCTATTAAAGATCGATGGGGACATGCAGTACCCTTGTGGCAACCCAGAACTCTTCAGCTTAGTCTGGCGGAACGATAATGATGTGAGATTGTGAGAGTCCTTATGCAATGGGATTGACAAAAATGAATTTTTCAAGTCAATCACCATGAAATATCGTGCCTCTGTAGGAATACTACATACAATCATTGCAGGGTTCAGAACTAAAGGAAACCCTGCCTCTGCAATCTGGTTAATCAGCCTCATGTCCTGAATTAAAAGCCACAACCGCCCTTCCATTCATTTTTTCAAAAGATACACAGCAATATTACACAGTGACTCTGACATCACCAAAATGCCTTGCTCCATCATAGCCCATCATAGCCCATATATTCTTAAAAATACCCTCATCTGCCTCTCAAGACATTGGCTACTGCCTTGCTCGAGGTAAAATTGCTCCTGATTTCAGCTTGATCTTAACTTCTCCTACCCACATCAATAGGCCTACGTCATAAGGGCCTGCAGTCCATAATGAGGTTGGCACCTTTTATATGTCCTCATCAAAAAATACAAGACGCTGCCGCACAACCACCATTTGCAGTGGGATCTCCCTACTTTCTATTCTCACCCAATATTTAATACTCAACTCGAATATTACGTCATCATCTGATGAATCATCCCTATACATGTCTTCATCTATGACCCTTCCCCAATGGCACTTACCGTTCTCCATGGCCTGCCTTCATCATCAAATCCTTCAAGCATGTCTAATTCCCCTTGGACTATAACTGCCTGTAGCAGTAAGGGAAAAATCTGCTCCCCCTCTTCATCCATAGGTATCTGTGGCCTGAACACAAATTCATCAGGTATTGTCATAACCTTCCCACTAAGCTAGGTACCCATGTTAACAAAATGCGTACCCCGTAAAGAAAGACTTCTGGCTCTAATGGCAGTCCTTGCAGAGCTATCTGCCCTGTAAATGGCATAATAAATTCACCCATGTTTAAATCATGTATCCCTGGAGTTGAACACACTATTCCCTCATCAGTGAAGGAACTTAACTTAACTTTGTTATTAAGTCTCTGCCCAGATCATTAACAGTGTCTGCCTTGAATACAATAATGGAGCAGACATGTCACATTCTCCTCTAGAGACTGGTAATTAATTAGTAAAAGGAACTCTACTTGTAGCTCCAGAGAAGCCCTGAGCATTCATGGCATTTTCCGACAACTGATATTTTCCCTCTCATATACATGAGCAAGTTGCCCCATTATCTACTAAAAAAGAAAAAAAATGTCCTGCCTATGGTAACGTCAACTCTTGTTTCCTCTTGAGGATTTGGTGTCCCTGATAGTGGTCGAAGTGTACAAAAGGAAGTAGTGGAACTATGTTTCCTTCTGCCCAGCCCCGCTCCCCACAAACCCCATCACCACACATCTCCCCACACACAATACAAACCCCCAAACAAATGTTCCTTCTGTTTAAGGCAATGTTCTGTGCAGTGCACTGAAAGTCCATGTTTCAACTACTTCTTACACTTTTATTTTGGAATTAAACCTTTCTGGAACGGTTTCTTTTTAAAAAGTAAAAGTATAGGAACAGTAAATCTTAATTTAAAAAGTAGAGGAGCACCGCTCCCAAAGACACCCGCTCACTTCGACTACTGCTGATAGTACTGAACACATCAAGTCGCCCTGTGAGCTGCCCTGTTGTGGCTACATGCTTATTCCCGTACCTGTGAAAGGATTTCCTCCCGCAATAGTGACACCCCCAACTCTAGGAGTCAATAACTCTCCCGTATTTGCACTCTGTTGTATCTGCATGAGTACGTGCTGTAATTACCCTTGCAGCTGATTCAATGGCGCTTGCTGTGGTTATAAAGACTGTTGCGTTTGCAGCATTTGTGCTTGATACACTGTCTGATCTTGGGCAAACCCGTCCCTATTTTGTGGGATATATGCTAGAGGATAAGCTGTCCCCCTCTTGAGAATTGCCCATTCTGTACATACCCTTGGCTCCCGCATGTTCGTGCAATGCGCCCTGTCATACCACATGTCCAACATATAGGAGGGAATCTCCTCAATTGCCCTCCCTGCACATTCTGGTTATCATTCTGCAGATTCTGAAACCCGCCTTGGTTATTTTGAAAACCCCCCAAATTATTCTGAAAACCCCCTATTCCTCTAAAGCCTGTACCTCTGCCTTTCGGCATGAATCCATTACCTCCTTGATCCAACTGGCGTCGATTATTTGCCTGTGGCGCACCAGCTACCGGCTGCATTCCCTGCCCCTCTCCACTTGTCAGTACTGCTCCTTCTATAGTGTACATTGATCATTTCTTCTGGACTAACTTAGCTTCCTCAAGTTTCCTAGCATCCTCCCTCTTCTTAGTTTTCTCTTGCAGCAATCGACAATGATGCAAGATAGTCAACTGTATCTCTGCCCATGGCTTCGCTTCCATTCCCACCAGCTTCTTCAGCTGTCTTTGTACCTGTTCTGGCAACCCCTGACACAAAATGTGGTTAAAATACTGGCACAGATTTCCCCAAGGCTCCCTCGTTTCCAAGGTGCACCGTTCCTGAACATTTTTTATATAATAAAGCGGATCTTAGTTTTCTTACATCTTACTTGTCATAATTGCACCCTTTTCTGATATATCAGGATACTGTACTCTAAGCGCTTTCGAGACAGCCGCCCTACAATTATTAAACAATGCTCCATCATGAGCTGTGTTCTGTGCTGTGACACTCGAATAACCTGCTCTCCTCCAAATGTCATCAGCTCTTTCCCCAAGAATGGTTGCTAGGAGACCTTTAATATCCCCTATGGGCTAACATGTTTCCTCCTGTCATCTTTTCTAACTCATTAATCCATTTCCCTGCACCCATCGTTAAACTGGGGAGTTTGCATCTTACATTATCCTTGTCCATTTGGGGCCAAATAATATGCTGCAGACTGACCCCTCCTTTCTCTAATAGGGGGAATTTTGTAAACCCAAATCCACAATACTCTCCCATTGTCTGTTTGCTCATGGTAGGAACAATGGTTCCTGATTGCCTTCTACTTTGCAATGACCTCAACCTGCTCAGATATGGAGGTGATGCTCCCCTCTTGCTTTATGACCTGCTTTAGGTCACTCTGGGTATGACCTGGGTTCTGGCATCCTATCTTTAGGTTGGTCTAAACCTGACCATCTTACTTCCTTATCTGTCTTCAGACATCCCTCAGGACCGCATGCACTTTCACCTTCTTCCTCACAGAAGGTTTCTCTTTCTTTGTCTGACATGTCTAGTCCCAACTAGTGTGGCTGTCCAAAGACAAGGCTCTATGTTTGAGACTAAATGAGCTTCCTTCCTTTCCTCGTAACTAGGCACCTGTAACCAATCTTCTTTTCCCTTACTTTTCAAATAATTTTTTTGTCCTCATCTCTTGGTAAGTTTTATCGATTCTATCTCCGATACCTCCTATCTCTAAATTTGCAACTAGGTTTACCCTACATGCTCCTTGCATTGCTCCTTGCATTGGGAGGAACTCCTTTATGTCGCCCGATGATATTACTGGACTCGGTTCCATCAGCACTTTCTCAATGCAATCAATATTGCGTGCTCTCTGTCTCCTTTTTCATTCCATTTCTTCATCTAGTTCCCTTTGGTTCTCACTTACCATCTAACTCTATCTTCTTCCTGTCTTTTCTCTTCCCTTCTTTCTTTTGCTATATGCACTTCTTTGTCTCTTCGTCTTTGCATTCTTTTATCTCGTAATTTCTGTGTTTCCCCTTCTTCTCTCTTCTTTTCTAGTTCTTCAAGTGCTCTTGGCCTGTTGTCATACTTTCTCTGTTCTTCTGCCCTTTCTTCCTTTCTGAGTTGCTCCTCCTGATACATTTTCCCTTCCTTTTTCTATTCTTACTTTTATGCTCATCCTCTTTCAATCATTTCTCTCATTCCCTGCCTTTTCTGTCTTGTTCGTCTTGTTCTTCCCATTGCCTCATATCCTCGATACCCTTTCCATAGAGTTTGAGCAATATATGTCCACCCATCCATTTGTTCTGTATGAGCATAACCTCATCAGTTGTATCCCTTTTTCCTGTCCATCTCTTAATCTCTCGTTCTTTGTCTAAGGATATGTTTGGTCGTTCACTCGTCTCCTCCTGTCCTTTAGCCCTATGTCTTTCTGGGCTCTCATCACTGCTATAAGCAAGTGGTTCAGATATCGGATGACTATATCCTATCACTGCTTTTAGTGCCCCCAATTGATACAATCCGTCATCTTTCATACTATCGCCATTTACTTCAGGTGTGGTAGAGGGAGCAGAAGGTTCAGCACCTTCCTCCATACAATGATTAAGCATCCAATCCTCAGGAAGTGGATCTTCTCATTCCTCCTGGTACATTTTCCAAAGCTCTAAGCTAGCTAACCTTTTCTCCAACTTTGTACAAATACGAGGTCATGTGCTTTAAAACCGGTTTGAACAGTGATCCTTCTTGTGGCCAGGGCATGAACACTGTACTGTTTAAGCTTAGGTACATGTTTTGGCAGCTGCTTGCACAGATGCATTAGTGGGGTATCATCCCCCATTGTGACAAGTCTCAATTGACTGTCAATACTTACTGTTACTGTACACAAAATGCATTTCAGAAAAATAACAAATATGACCATGCACCAACAGTCGCTGATCAAAGCCTCTAGTTCACAATTTTACTATCTCACTACTATTTTGCAATCTACTTATTTCAATTGGCGCCAATAATAACTAAAGCAGAAAGATGATAGCATTTTGCTCTCTACCCAACACAACCTATCCTTGTTGTTCTTCGACACTTCACCTCTACCATACATAAAATACACAAAACGACAAACTAGTTGACTTTCCAACATATAATTCCTCATTGCTCTTTGCTGCTCTTATTTGCCCCTAATTTAATTGTCTCCTCTTATAGATCTATCTATATGCGGTCTAGTTTACCCACTTGAGTTTTGAGATGACTCCTTCTAGGCACTTATTAACTAAAGAACAAAGGGCTTAACTCAGATGCGCTGCATCTCTGACATTCATTGTCATGTATATATATATATATATATATATATATATTCAATAAAAAAACTTTGGTAAAGGGACATTATGGTTAAGTTGCGCTACTAAAAACCTATCAAATTCAGTGAAAAAACTTTGTTAAAGGGACGTTATGGTTACAAGTAAAACTGAAAAACCCCTGAAATTTGCCAGTTATGGTAAGCTAAGCAACCATAACCCGCGCCACCACCGTGCACTGCTAAGAATAACACCCATGACATCAAAGATTACATCACAAATATGATTGATGACATCACTGATGACATCACATGTGCATTTCATTTTCATAGGAAGTCCCTACAAGGGGTTGTGAATGTAACGTTGGCAAAAAAGTGTCAGGGGTCATCTGGAGATGTGTGATGACCTACACACTTAGTTATGCAATGTATTGCTCCAAAGAACATTCCATTGCAGTGTTGTTTCTAGAACAGGAACCTACTCATACAGAAACATAGGCATTGGCTGCAGCATACACCATAGAGATGTAATATTTGTAATTTTCCCATGTTGGATAGTAAAACGGTGAATGCTCCTGTATCACACTTTGCATACTGTGAAACATATACTTAGTAGGTAATAATGCATCACTTATTGCATGGTTGTACTACTATACACAAAACATTAAGAGACCACAATGTATACACATATGGGGCTTATACAGGGAGAGTAAAGTAAGTAAACAAGAGGCAGTATCATGAGCCACTGTGTTTAACCAACATTTTTATCTTTTCTGTGTTTCAGGTCTGCTTTTTCCCCTATGTATGTGCATCATAAGATGCAATTGAATTCTAAGGAAAGTACTGTAAGAACATGTGAGAATAGCAATGTCTACAAATGTAATACCTTTTGAATTTTAAGTTTTTGACTGTCAGTGAATAAACTCACCTGGCCTAGATATGTCAGTGAACAAACAAAGAAGGGGCTAGACATGTGATGTCATCAATGATGTCATCAATCCACTTTGTGATGTCATCTTTGATGTCATGGGTGTTATTATTAGCACAGTGGTGGTGCGCGTTATGGTTGCTTAGCTTACCATAACTGGCAAATTTCAGGGGTTTTTGGGTTTTACATGTAACCATAACGTCCCTTTAACAACGTTTTTTCGCTGAATTTGATAGGTTTTTAGTAGCGCAACTTAACCATAACAGCCCTTAAACAAAGTTTTTTCATTGAATTTCATAGGTTTTTATTAGTACAACTTAACCATAACGTCCCCTTAACAATGTTTTTTCATTGAATTTCATAGGTATTTATTAGTGCAACTTAACCATAACGTCTACGAACATCTGACTTCATTGCGGAACTTCCGGACTGTGCCACAAGACCATATGCTGGTGCGCGGCATGATGACGTATCCGAGAACCCATCCACACTTCACAATAAGATCCGTGCTTCGCGGACAGTTCAGAACTACATTTTCTACTGATCTAGGAACTTTCGACTTCAAAATTTTCCTTGCACAGATCCAATACCTATTCCTACTCATCCGTTAACAATCTAGTACACAGTACACACTTTTAGCAAAACTGCTATTTATCTTAAAATGGAATCCGCTAATGCCATCCCTCCTCCCCAAGAGACACCACCACTGCTGTAATCAAGGAGCATGAGAAACACTGCCCCCTACCTTAGAAATAACACATGTGCAACATTTTCCCCTGTCCACCTGACCCTTCATATTAGTGTTTGGTGCCTCTTCCGTCATTTCTCTCCCCACGTTTCGTTCTATGCTCTCCTGCCCAAAAAAAAAATGCATTCAAAAACAATAAAAGAAAAGTTCCTTTAGGAACCACCTTTCACAGTTAAAAAATAGAACTAAAAAGAAAAATATGTAGACTCCATCTACTTTATATTTCTCAGTAAAGTACATAGACTCAATAAGATTTTCCAGCATTTCTATTTTGTGATATGCTAATGGCAATATTGTGGTGTTTATCCTCCGTTCCAGGGATGGAATGGTGGATATCGGCTTGGCAGCCCAAGTTATCAGCCCAAGCAAAGCGATGGTGGATAGAGAGGTCTCTGGACCATTATCCCCCCATTCCAGCCCCTGTCATGGGGGATAACGGCCATTAGCACCTAGGTTCCCAAAGCGGGAACCCAGGGTGCTGGATTTTTCTTTCTACACCGGGACGCCTCTGGTGTCCCGGTGTAGGAAGGAAAATCCTTTTCCAAGATGTCCACCATGGAAAGGGAAGGCGGGGTTCCATACAGGGCCCCTCTTCGCTTTCTATGGCAGCCTGCAGAAGGCAAAAAGAGAACTCTATGACCATATTACCACGAGCACATTTTTCTTCCTGTTCAAATCTATCCCAATTTCGAATAACTTTACCACAAAGTCAGTCCCAGGTGGACATGGTCACTTTAACCCCATGTTTTGTCCCTCATTGTCATGGCCAGTAGCCAGATTGTCCGGATCATGACCTTATTCCAAGACCCGGACAATCTGGCCACTGCCCATGGCCACAGGCTACACCTCAGTCACCAAAGGTATATCGCTATTTTTTGCTCCTACATTATGACACTTGTCAAAAAATAAAACACAGGCACATTTGCAAAACCATGCTTTCATGTCCTTCTCAATGCTCCTTACGCAAGTTTGCGGGAAATCCACCCATGTTTTATTTTTTCAAAAGTGTCAAATAATGCACATACAATCATCATATAACCTAGCCCCCACTTGACAAAATCCATTCAAACTTTACGAAAACATTTATATCTAGATCTATAATCTTGTTACAAACCTTTGTATAGATTTGTCAAATGGCGCCACATTTATAAGCCTTAACAATATTTTGGAAACCCCCTCTAATTCTGCCCCCTCTTGACAAAATCCCACCGAGCTTCGCAAAAACATTTGTATCTAGATATATTATCAGTTTGCCAAATTAAGTGTATATTCGTCATATGGCACCTCATTTGTAAGCCTTTACATTATTTTGGGACACCCCCTCTAATTTTTCCCCCTGTTGACAGAATCCCACCAAACTTCGCAAGAACATTTGTATCTACAACTATTATCAGTTTGCCAAATTAAGTGTAGATTCATCAAATGGCACCTCATTTATACGCCTTTACATTATTTTGGGACCCCCCTCTCATTTTGCCCCCTCTTAACAAAATCCCACCAAACTTCAGAAAAACATTTATATCTCTTTGTATTATCAGTTTGCCAAATTAAGTGTATATTCATCAAATGGCATCTAATTTATAAGACTTTACATTATTTTGGGACCCCCCTCTCATTTTGCCCCCTCTTAACAAATCCCACCAAACTTCAGAAAAACATTTATATCTCTTTGTATTATCAGTTTGCCAAATTAAGTGTATATTCATCAAATGGCATCTAATTTATAAGACTTTACATTATTTTGTGACCCCCCCTTTAATTGTGCCACCTCTTGACAGAATCCCACCAAACTTTGCAAACTCATCCAGGATCAGGTTAGGAATATAATTGTAAAATTACATTCAGTTCCATTAAGTGGAACCAAATTTATAAGCCATTAAAAACTGCTTTTCATCAAACCAGTAATGCAGAAGTGTCTGTGAACTTTCACAGGACTGTTCACGAACATCCGAACTGTTTGAGGGCTTTCGCAGTGAAAAACACATGTTTTTTTGCAGCCATATTCCTTCCCATCCTCATCACCGCTCACCTCCCCAGAGATTATTTGATAAGTTTGACAAGTGCAGTGTTGTGTTTTTTAATATGTTTTACCGCAATGTCCGTGGACACCGACCGATGTCCGCAAATCCAAGATGGCGGGCGTCTCCAAAAATCTGACGCACCTCATGCTTCAAGCCAACAAATCATCAAACACGTTGGGTGTCCACGGACATGACGCAAGTCTATCAGCCAATCGGTGTCCTGCCCGCGGAGCGAACAGGGAAGTGTGTCCGCGGAGCGGACATACATACCACTAAATTTTTTGCTTTACGTTTTGGTCATTTAAAAGAAAATACTGGACGGATTTACACCAAATTAACAAAAGCACGCTTTTGGGACCAAGCCGCTGCTCCTACCACAAATTTGGTGAAAATCCGTCCAGCGGTTTGGGCTATAGGCGTGAGCAAAGTTTTTCCCCATTATGTCTGTGGGAAAAAAAGAAATTTTGGGACCCCCCTGTAACTTTGCCCCCCCGGCACCAAGCCTCACCAACCTTTGCAAAAAATTCAGAGCAGGCCATATACTTTTTTTGCGAAAGTTTGGTGAGGATTAATCCGGGGGGGCGAAGTTATAAACTGCCCAAAAAGTGCTCTTCCTATGGGATTAGCAACTTAACCATAACCACACGGCCACGATATATATATATATATATATATATATATATATCAATGAAAACACTTTGTTAAAATGGACGTTATGGTTAAGTTGGTCAACTAAAAACCTATCAAATTCAGTAAAAAAACGTTGTTAAAGGGACGTTATGGTTCAAAGTAAAACTGAAAAACCCCTGAAATTCGGCAGTTATGGTAAGATAAGCAACCATAACTCGCGCCACCGTGCACTGCTAACACTAACACCCAGGACATCAAAGATGACATCACAAATGCTCGTTCTCTAAGAGCTTTATCAGTTGATGGGCCTGAACCATCCTCTCTCTGCTACCAAGCGAACCCAGGCAACGGAAGATGAGATAACAGTATCTGAGATGGATGGGGATGCAGATCTTACTCAAACATCAATAATCAGACCGACTCAAGAAATTGACAAAAGTCAAAGCTGTTTTAATAACAAGTCTTTAAAACAGGGAGTACAAAGGACATCAACAGACGCCGCACAGACTTATCTCTCACTCAACGTGTTACATGAAAAATCAACACACATTTATAGTAAAAACATGCCATCATTGATGCCACACTACGTGGCAAATAAGAAAAACCTATGGGGGGTTGTGGTTGGTGAATGGGGAACACCTACATTTATGTTCTATGGGATACAGGGACGTGATTGGATCTCTAAGGTCAGGTGGGCAACTAAGCCCATCCCAAGTGCAAGTCTTCATCTGTGTCATGAAAATAGACAACATACTATTGGCTTCTCAAACTATAGGGCTCCTGAATATGTGGCCCTCTACAATTGGTTGGCATACTTGTACCCTACTGGAATATTCCACTCGCTAGCAGCACGCAGCTGGGACTCCAGGTGCTGGGGGGTTTGGCCTGGTCATGCCTGCCCACCCAATTAGCCAAACATCCATCATCACTCCTGCGGTCTGCCATTCAATTAATACCTTTGAACTTGGCCTTGCAAAGGCTCCCTGCGCCTGAGAATAAAACGGAGTGAAGCATGGTCTTATCTTCTCGTCTTGGCGTAGCTAGCCTCAAAGTTTATTCACATCCGACCATGTGACTAGAGACCTCGTTTTTGAGCTCTTCATTGTATTTTAATACCATTAAATTAAGAAATCTTGGCACCCTGTCATGATGCCTACCTCCAAGGAGCCAGGTCCTACCCAGCAACCCCAGAGGCAGGCATCATTCCCCCCAGGGGAGTGCCAGCGGGCCCAAGCTGGGGCCCTTTGGACGCAGTCCTGGCGCCTTAGGCGCCAGGCTCATGTTGGACCCCTGTCCTGGCGCCTTAGGTGCCAGGCTCATAAAGCTAGACATGTGTTCAAGTGTTTTAATGTGCACTTACCTGATGCAGACCATGCTGCTACATCCAGGCCCTCTTGAGGCCTGAATGGAACTACTTTACCTGTGGGACTACTTTCCACCCGGGTGTGGTCGGGGAAGGATACATACCTGATCGGTGGAAGGATACACACTTGGAACTTCTTCCAAAGCTATTTAAACCACGCCCGATCAGCAACTCACGCTTCGCGTTGTTCTGCTCCTCGCAGCTGGACGCTTACCGTGTCAGCTCCTGCATCTGGACCTCAGCCACGCCTGTCAGTATCCTGGGTCACCTGCAAAGGGAGACAAAAGACCTTACCTGCTAAATCAGCACCACGGAGACATCACACCGACGATCCTGAAAAGGAAGACATCATTTTTTAAAAGCATTTCGTTACGATCGCTGCAGTGCTGCATTTCACTCACTTATCCTGGACGCCTCCATCTTCAGCAGCGATCATCCGGATCCACAGCCACTTCCCAGAGCCTAGAGAGAAAAAGACAAGAACAAGGTGAGAGAAGGAAGGGAATAGGAAAAGCTCAGTTTCCTTCTAAGACTTACCTGTTGGGTCATTCCCATTTCATTTCGGGTCTTGCCGCTTCCAGGCATTTTCCGGACCCCGGCCCCTATGGGGAAAAAAGACAAAGACATTGAATGAGCGAATGCAAAGACATTACCCGAGCGCTCATCCAGAACTTATCTGTCATTTACTGGAACTGCACGTTTCACTTCGGGTCGGCGCCATATCTCCGGCATTCCGAACCCCGGCCCCAAAGGGGAAAAAGACATAAGCATTAGCGCTTGCTGCAACAAGACAATGAACATTATTATTAAGCTTGGACTTTTAACCTTGCAACAGAACTTTTACAGCGCCTTACCTGAATAGTCAATCTTACCTGAACTCCCATCAATCCTCAATCCAGTGAAGTAACTGGGTTTCAACGCGCCCCTGCATCAGAAGCAGGATGGAGAGCTCATCCTTCCAGACCCTAAGGTGAGACTTCACGGGGAATCGTGAAAGGGTATCGTGGAGGGTTGGAAGAGAGTGGGAGGCTTGAGCATAACTCTGTCAGTAGGTAATACTCCCTTTTGACGCACAGATGAATATTCCTGCGAGCCAGAGAAGCCAGAGGAGAGGGGCCCTTCCTGTCCGTCTTCAGAGTCCTGCGCTTCACCATTGAAGAAGCATCAGCACTCGAAGCCAGACCTGCGCCTCCATGGGAATCAGGTGAGCGTTACACACCCTCAATGGTTTTCATTACACCTCAAACAGGAGCTGAGCTTGCCTCTCACATTTTTGTATCATCTTGAGTATATGGCAAGGCTCTCGGTGGGCCAACTCTTGACACTGGGCCAGGCAACACTTTCTCGAATCTTCCTTCGACGTCAGCTATTATTCTGCTGTGCCACACTTCCAACCCTTTCATTCACGGGGTATAAGTTTGCTAAAGTGCGCTGCGGAACATCCAGATTCTATATATTCCTATGAATCTAAATTGGCACATTGCCGTAATCTATTCACTACACTGACAGCCTTATGATTATTTTGTCTACTTGCGTTACTGCGTCTGTACAATTGTAAAAGGATTTTGCATTTTCTCTGGTGCTTCTCTGCACTTGCAATCTTCATTTTGCTGCCGAAATGTTGCATACTTCATTACTTCTTTATTAGGTTCTATAAGGTCTATATTCTTACATCATTTATATCTCTTCTGTGTGCCTCACCTCTACTTCATGTGACATCACCAGTTCTTTCTTTCATCCATTGTCACACTTTTTCAGGAACTTCCTTCAGAAGGTCATTTCTTCATGGATACATATAGGGTTTTCTCAATGGATACCTTGTTTCAAAGACTTCTCACGGTATTGGAATTCTCACTGGTATTGCACATGTCGCAATCTCCGGTTCCCCACATATAGGCAAAATGGGGGCAGAATTTCCGGTAGAGGTACTTGGCTCCTCTACATCTCTTTGAGGAAGCGATCCGAATAAACTATTATGGCTGGCTGGCCTATCTGCAGGATTGAGTTGCTTTGAGTGGACTCTAATGCCCTGACAGATTAAAGGGTTGTAAACGGCTATCCAAGTGTGCTGGACACTATGGGGCTCATTACGAGTTTGGAGGTAGCCATGATGCTATTAGTACCATGGCTGCCTCCAAACCAGGCTCCATTACTGGGTTCTTTCAATGAGGAATAACCGGGTCGTTCCAACATTGGGCTCAAGGGGAATGGGGAGGGAGGTAATAATGGGCACATTACAAATGGCCCGTTATTACCTCCCTCTTCCCCTCGCTGGACCCGGAAAATACATCTAGTTTTACCAGACGTCTGGTCCGGGTCCTGCAAAGGGAACCTCGTAATCGGCATTCACGTAATGAAGGGTGCCTGTCCTGTACCGGCACCCTTCATTACGTGAGCTTGAGGGTCATAATGAGACCCTATGTCTTGTACCGCAGTCTACTGTGCACAATATCACTTTGGAATCAAGCTGGACACAATAGTCATAAGAAAAGAAGCTGGGCACAATATCCCTTTGGAATTGAGTAGGGCACTGTATACCATAAAACGTGAGCTGAGTAGTGAGTGGGCACTATAACCCAAAGAAAGACGAAATAAAGGGAATCCTTGGGCCATTACAGGCAAGCTTGCAGCACAGTAACGAGAAGCTGATTAGAGTGATGGGAATAAGCAGGTGGGATGGCAGGTATGGACATGAGGGGATGCCACAAGAGGTGCAACTGTTACCGCTAGAGAAAGCCATGACCCTCTGCTGCAAAACGTGAAGCAGGTAGTAACATATGTTCTTTAAAGGAGCAGATACCGAGGGTGGGACAACTATTAATCTCCATCATAACTGGACATTTCAGGAGTCTGTGTGGGTACTCTCAAGTGTTGCCGAGGCAGCAGTGGTTACATTCATTGCTCTTCTCCGCTTTCAGGCGCTACTGTTGGCCATTAGGCAGGGCCATCCTCTGAGGGTCACAAGCTTTATTTAAGTCGAAACACCTCATTGCACAGTTGCCTGGTTGGTGAGGGTTCCGAAGTGCCCTGGTCTATTTTAAATTGAATCCACATGAACACGCCACTCAATGCAAATGTGCATGGACTGTTTGTGTTCCCACGGATAATGTTCTTGCACAGAGAATAGCAACGGATGTTCCTTTCGCAGGGGAATGATGCATATATTAACAATTGCTATTGGTGATGCTTGCTGTGTTTTGCTGCTTAGGTTTTGTGCATTGTATTCTAGTTTGAAGCTATAATAATGTGCAGGGAAAATGTCTCATGTTGTTTCTATAGCTTTGAAATTTAATAGTACTAGGCAAATGCAATGATGCTCTGTTCCAAGTGACTCATGTTCCTGACGCTTAGAGCATGCCAACACGCTTCCAAACGCTGTTATTAAGGAAGAGCGTGAGCCTTGTCAGCTCAGCTGTCATCGCCATGTGCACGAATCTGTTTTGAACCAAGTGAGCATTTGACTAAGCACTTTAGACATGTTTTGCCATGTGCTTTGACCGAGCAAGTTTAATGACGCTGGTTGACACAACAAAATCAGAATCTGCTTAATCCCTGTGTATTCAACCTTTGATGCTGGAATGCCTTGAGTAGGCCCCACCTGAAATGTGGTGGTTCAGACCAATGACTACACAATAATATCATGTCACATGCCCAGTGACATAGCATGTGCATAAAGTGCTGCCTGAATAAAGTGTGCCGCTTACCCATACCCTATTTCCGTAATTATGTGATTATTTTTTAAAGAATAATTTAAGATGCAACAATGCGTCCCTAAAGACCAGATAGAGGACTGCATTATCACTATACTTAATGCCGAGAATGGAAGTACCAAAAGACTTTCATCTGCCTTGCTTTCATACTGTGGAAGCTACAGGAGGACTTTGCATTTGGACCCAGAACTCTTCTATGAGCAGTCCATGTTCTCTCGAATCATTGAGTAAACCACTTTGGAAATGTTTACCGGCAGTTTATTTAACACATTTCCATTTGTCGTGCGCTATGCATCCCTGGGTAGGGCTTAGTACATGGTACATCGCATTTGGAAATCAGTTTGCTTGTTTATTCATCTTTCATTTTGACTAGAGTAGGTTGAGAGATGCGTTAGTACTAATTGTAGTTTGTCATTTACATAGAGCCTTTATTCCATTAATTTGGCCGCAACGCGCTTGTGGGGGGAACGCACTTGGGGAACCGGAGTCCAAGATATGGGAAATATTGTCAGAAAGGATTCAAATGCGTGTCAGTTAGCCATGATGGTCAGACATGTGGATGGATGCTGAGAGGTGGTCAGGAGAGTGTGTAAGTACGAGAGACTTGTTATGTGTCCATTTATTCATGGGACATTGCTGCATTCTGATGGCAGAGATCAGGGGAGGACTGGCAACATTTGGCCTGGGGGACAAGTTTACTTTTCTGGCACATAGGGAAATAATCTTAGTATAATTGTGTATACTTTCGAAGCACCAAGTCACATGATAAAGAAACCAGAAGAAATACAAGCAGTAATTCAAACATATGTTCCTAAAGCAAGTATGCATCACTCAGAAAAAAGAAAGGAGGTCAAGCCAGTCCCACAATCAGGAGCAATGGCATGCAGGTCAGACATAGATGTCAGCTAGACAGTCAACATGCTGACCGACCATTCCAGATGTGTACCTCAGTCTCATTTACCCTATTTGCTCACCCCTCATCCTTCCGTGTCCTTCACTTGCAAGACATTCTCAGTGCCCTCCTGTTTCTTACAATTAACGTTCAGACCTATCTTCCCATTTTGCTCCATCCTTTAACTATCAGTTCAATCCCCTTACTTTGCAAACAACTCCTTCCCTTGTCCACAATGCTCAGTCACCAATTCCTTGAGACTCACACCTTTTAATTGACCATCATTCCAAGACCATTCCTTGCCCCTCACCACCTTCCTTTGCCCCGACTTACAGTTAGACCTTGCTTTGCAAGTCAGCCTCTGCCAGACACAACAAGAAGCCATGGTCAGGGTGTTGCTTGTAATTGTGGCTATCGGGTTAGCACTTGGATAATGTAGAGTGAAAGATGGCAATGGGAAGTGGCTTTTATTTGTGATCCAAAGTTGCACTTTCTTGGGAAGTCGGCTGCATATTTCAACCCACGGAAGCAGAGAGAACTGCAAGGGAAATAGGCCTTGGACCTGGTGATGGAGACGAAGCAAGCGCTGCCTAATTTATTTGTTTGTTTTCAACTAAGGTGGAGTGTGTGTTTATGTGTGTATCAGTTTCTCCGACTGGGTTAATGTGTTGCAGTGCATTTGTGACAGTGTAACGTTTAGTTGGAAGGATGTATCCGTGTTCATTTGATATTGTATCTATATATCTGAATCTAGTGTTGATTTGCATCTGTGTCTTTTACTGGCCCCATAAGAGAAGAGTGTTCTGGTCAAGACAATTAAAAAGAATCACAGTCTTAGGGGGCCATTCAGAGTTGGGTGGTAACAGTAAAATTGTCAGTATTTGGCAAATACTGTTTATTGTACCGTACAGCCAATTCAGGGTTTGATCAAATAACATTGGATGTTATTCTATAAGAATACCGGCAGTCATATTTAAGGCAGACTTTTTGCAGAAAATGCACCTATTTTTGTCTCCACCTTAGAGGTGGAGGTAAAAATCCAAAATGGAACCACTTTATTTAAGGCTTTCTTTTTACTGGACAGAATGGAAGCATATTTGGTTCCCTTCATAGAATTAAAAAGGCTTTTACAAATGGCTATGTTGAGATGGTAAAATGGTGGGCACCTCGGATTGCCTCCTCTGACAACTCTATTCATATGATGCGGAAAAGGGCCAGAATTGACTTTTGTGCATCAAGAAAATCAACAATTTGAGTCACTGTTGTACATAATCAATTCCTCCCTTCACATTGATGCTGACAATTGCTGAAACAAATGTTAAAAACACCTTTTTACGTTACAGACATTGGAGGTGCCATTTCTGAAATAGCTCTGGAAGTATTTGAGCAACACATCTCTGCTGGTGGTAAACTTTAAGTAGACCGGTTTTCCAGCAGTACCATGGTCGGTGCTGGTAACATTCCTCAGCTGTAATAAAACATCCTCCCAACTCTGAATGATCCCCTTAGTTTGTAGTATTCTAATTACTAATACCTGAATATTACATCTTTATGTGTGTTTTTTTCAAGTGTGTCCAAAAGTAAGCAGCACAAACAACCATTTCTATAATCACTATATAAGTAACATCCACGGGTGTTATTCAGTGTGCTATTAAAACATTTTGTACATACACACTGGTGATCAAGAAATTCACCAGAACATGGGGTAAGCATTTGTACAATATCGAACCAAGGACAAATTCTAATAAGACATGGAGCTTACTTCTTTGGCAAGCAGGGATCGTGATAGGCTGCTGTGGATTGTAACAGAAGAGTGGTGTATGGGGGGCTGCAGTGCTAACATTATCGTCCAGGGTCACATACTCTGTTATTTAAATACATACTTTGCCTCTGGTATAAACATGCCTGAAGCCTAGACTCCTCTCCCTCTCACTCACCGTGGAGGCCCTAGTGTGGGGGCCACCCAGGCACATCTGTAACATCGCTGAAATCAAGATGAATGCCTCACCCCATTTACATATAATCTGAGCAGGCTTTGCAGCACTCTGTTCCTTTGTGGCAGGCTAGATTATGAAGGATTTCATCTTTTTTTAAAATAAGTATTTATTTACTTATTTATTATTAAAAGACAAAAGTTTTCAGTACACAATGTACTTTTACAAAATATTCTCATACTCAACGTGAGATTCATACCATCAAAAACACAATTAATTATTAATATAATAAAACAAAAAGATTTTCTTTTACATTTAAATCATTATTCAAACATCCCTAGGATCTGACTCCTAACACGCATAATCCCATGTTTGTTTTTGTGTAGCTCTTTAGTGCTGTTCTCACTGGTCTTAAAAGGGGCATTCTGCAACCCTCGCCCGTAACATTCCCGGACCAGCACCCAGTATATGGGGGTCTACCCCATGCCCAATAATGGCCAGAATGGAGAAGATAGAAATCAAGAACTTTACCAGTGTCAAAGTGAGGACCATGTGAGCAGTGGTTTTGAGTCTGTGCCATAGGTCGAATGCTATGAGACCTGTCGGGGAGTTAATGAAGGGGGTGAAAATGGCTATCCTCTGCTTCAATACCCAGGGACAGTACATCAACATATGTTGCAGTGACTCCAATTCCCCACTAAGATTCTAAACTCCAATGGAATCCCCAATTTAGGCCCTACCACTTCAAGGTTCGGCAGACAATCCAATCTAAATTTGAAGTACCAGTCTCTAAGCTTGGCTGAGGGGATTTTTTGTATATAGAATCCATGATCTCTAGGGGCCAAATACCAGGCTACCTGCCCAGCATATGTCTTTAGGTGGCCCAGGTCTTGAAGGTCTGTTATCCTGTCCCATTTCTTTACCCTATATTTTAAAAGGTCATCAGAAACTGGAACCTTCAAGTACAGCTGCTCCATGAATACCTCACACCTGTTCTTAAATTGACACAGAAAAGGATTAAATACCTTCCCCATAGTGGTATTCAGATAGTGGTTGATGTGTGGATGTTCCACTCTTAACAATTTAAAAAACAGCGAACAGCATTGCTTCATCATGTGTGATAACCATGACACCAGTCCCAGTTCCAGTCTTATTAAACTCACTGGAACTGAGGTTGGAAGCCCCAAGACACACTTTAAGATCCTCCCATCCTATATGTCCAGGAACTTCCTACTCATGCCCTGAGTCAACTCGGCTCCATACAGGACGATTGCCGAGGTCTTGGCCCGGTAGAACTCAATTAGGGGCAGGAGGGAGGATTGACACTGTAGTGAAGGAGCCAAGTACTCCCACCTCATCCACTTCACCCATATTGCCTGGGAACCAGAGTGGGAGACACATGCAGTGCCAGTGAAACTACTGATATCGAAGAGAATACTGGAAGCAAGGTTCCCATTGAGAAAGCCGTACTTGCATACAAGACAGTATGATGGCCATTTGAATTAAATCCCGGAAGAAGCAGGACCAATAAATGGTGATGTCACATGAAGAAAGATGACATACATGGAGTAGATGCAGAGACAAGAGAATTCAGATATTCTATAAGGCATCAAGAAGGTATCAAAGATAAGGGTCATCTTGCGATCAAGATGAAGAAAGTTATGCTGTAGAAACAATGAAGATATTAAGTTATTTTACATGTGTACAGATGCAAAGCCCCAAGAAACCATGGTCTTATCGGGGTGGGGTGAGCAGATTTTGGTAACAAATTGTGTGAAAGAACGAAACTCTTGTTCAGAAGACAAAAACAAGGAAGATTTCAGAGGTCTATTGGAAAATAGTATTTTAAATACATTAGGGCTCGATGTTGTGATCTTCAGTCACATGGAAGGATGAAGTTGGACGAACATAATGGTTACACCGACGCATTAAGGCAGAGCCTGCCTTCACTACTCTGAATTCTCTAGAGCAAAAGAACACTCCCAAGGACAAGTTCAAAGCCTTAGTTGACAGCAGACCACTAAGGTGATGATAGATGAATATGCTAATTGGTGGGAAGCTATGGTTAAGACTAGCTCACCAGCACCTGGAAGGCCATCCTGCATGCTGCTAACATAGGTGGGAAAGTACTGACAGAGGTTAGAGTGCCAACCAATTGTAGGGGGACCCATGATTAAGGGTTCTATAGTTTGTGCAACCAATGGGACGTCGTGTATTTAGTGATGTTCATAGTGACCTGTTTAAGAGGAGGGCTTAGTTGTCCCACCTGATTTTAAAAACCTATCACTTTTCTTCACTTTTATAGACAATTATGGATCATATACTTAGAGGTTCCTTAATAGCCTATCACAATTGCCACTAGGTTTTTGTAGTTTGCCACATAGGATAACGTTAGTAATATGTAGGTTAGCGTCAACAATGACAATGTTTTGCTGTAAAAGAATGCATTTTTTGAAGATGCATTGAGAGATCTTATGCTGAGACGTCCACTGATGTCCGTTGTACTCCCTGTTTTAGATAATTGATATTAAAACAGTTACCTTTTTGCCAACTACTTGAGTCGTTTTGATTATTGATGTTTGAGTAACTTCTGCATCCCCATCTATCAAAAGGGTATTGCTACCTCGTCCTAAAGGGCTGGAGTCCACCAGTTCAACACAGTCTATTTTTCACTGCTTTTGTGATAGACAGGCAGGCCACCATCTTCTCTTCCATTTTAGCTTCAATCACTAATTGTCTACGTTTATAAGAGACAACAAAGCCAAGGTATTGGAAATGCTCCACTTTCTTAATCCGCATCTCATTGATTTTCAACCTGTTGCTGAGTTGTTTCTTCCTCTTACTGCACATCATCACTGCAGATTTTGCTGGTTTTACGGTGAAATGTTCTTAGAAAGATATGTCATGAGGCCAGTCAAACAGCGCTGTAGGCCTGCCGGCATGTAGTTGATCAGGACTACATAGTCTGCATAGGTGATACATCCCACTTATAAGTCCCCCCACTTAGGGGCGAATCCTCCCAGTCTTAGCTTCCTCCCACAGGTCTGCTAGGTACATATTAAAGAGTGTCAGTGCTACCACGCATCCTTGTTGTACTCCTTTTGCACCGGATGTAGCTCTGGAGAGGTTTCCTCTGCTATTTACCCTCACTTTGCATGTATTGTGGGAATATAGCATCTGTATCAGGGCCAGGAGGCCCGGGTCCATACCCTCACTAGCCAGCTTCTTCCACAGGCGTGGAAGATCCATGTTGTCCAAGGCTGCCAAGAAGTCTATGGATACGATATACAGATTAGTTGGTCACTTACCGTTAACTTCTGAAAGACAGTCATGAAGGACTAGCCTACTCTGAAGGGTTCCTACTCCCCTTCTAAACCCAGTTTGGAGCGGGTGTAGGCAGTTGGTGGTCTCTAACCAGGAAATCAACTCCTACAGACAGCACCATAGTGGTGTATACTTTGGACGAAGTATCGATCAATGAGATCAGGTGGTAGCTCCCCGTGGATGTCCTGTCTCCTTTTTTATACATTGGGATCAAGATGGAGCTGTACCACAAATCAGGACACTTGCCATGCTTGGCTTTTTACCCAAATAGGTGTCCCAAGATATCAGCACAGAGGAGAGGATTGTTCTTCAGAACCCTATTCTTTAACCCATCCGGGCCACAGGCCTGTGATTTGATGGGGTTGGAAATAAGTAGTTCCAAATCCTCTCTATCAGATTTGGTGTTCCAGACTGGGTTAGGGGAGGCTACCTAAGATTCCGTTCCTCTGAGGGGTCTGAAACCAGACTGAGCAGACTCGAATAGGACCTCTGGAAGAAGTTAGATGTAAGGAATAGTGTTGGGCAAACATATTTGTTTTCAATTTCCCACATTTTTGGTTGTTAAAAAAGTTTGGACCAAGGTCAAACCTTTGAAAAGTTTGAACCAAATGTTCTGCTGTCTATGTAAGGAGCCATGTGGATGAAGTTCAGACATTTTTTGTGCAGCAGACTTTGGACAAAAAATATGAAAACATTAAAATACATAAAAACAATAACAAGCAAAAATAATAATAGAATATTAATAACACAAATTATAAATACTATTAATACAATTATTTAAAATTAAACATACAACTATAGCAACATAACTAAATAAATTCACTCAAAAATCTTGGTGAAATAGACGTTAGGTTACAATTTAATGCAGCAAAATATTTAAATTCGTCAGCCGTTTCTCGAAAAGCCACCTTAAATACGTGCCCCCTCTTGCACAGCATAGGACCACAATGATGATATCAAAGATTACAACACTGATGACATCACCAATGAAATCACTGATTGCATCACTAATGACATAACAAAACATGAAATATGACTGATATAAAATATATATGTACATATTTACCAAGTACATGTTATTTTGCTCTTATTTATTTAAATCTAGTGTGCATTCCACCATTTGAAGTATATACAAAAATGAGTACAACAAAAACATTGTATAGTATGTAAACTATGCATGTCCTATGAACGATCATCTCTTAGATTGAAATAAAAAGTCATCAATATTGTACAAAAGAAATAACAGAAAATAATAATACAAATTCAATTACATGTCAAAAATTATCTCTACCATTTCTAAGCTTTGTTTATTTTGTTTATATGTAATGTGAAAGCATCATGAAGCAAAGCAAATTTCAAATTAATAGTCTTTATTAACTTAAATGTTAGGATGGTGGAAGGTGGAAGGCCTAACTAATGTGGGAGTTCCCTACCTAAATAAACTAAGGATAGTCTGAGTCAGTAGGTTCAACTCAAAAGTCTCTCTGCGTTCAAAACCTTGCCCTCTAAACTAAAGCTAAACAATGTGCAGGGATGTCAGCAACCAAAGTAACAGCGATCAGATGAATGTTCTGAGTTGCTTGCAGCTTCAGGCTTACTCTTCGCTCCCTGCCCCAAGTTCAAGACAGTTCCAACAAAATGGTCTTGAGGTTCCCTTCTCCAATTTCAAGACAGTTCCACAAAATGGTCTTGGGGTTCCCTTCCCCAAATTCAACACAGTTCCACAAAAGGTCTTGGGGGTTCCCTTCCCCAAGTTTACCACAGTTCCACAAGAGGTCCCAGGGATTCCTTCCCCAGGATAAACACAGTTCTTCAAATTTACAGCCTCATCAACTTGTTTAGTTTGCCTTTTCTTTCCATTACTTGAACAATGGGTTCCTAGGTCTATTCACAGTAGTCGGACCACACAGTCTATCCATCATGGGTCATGCAACCGAAAACCCTTGGCAGTTTACAACAGTCCATTCTTTTTCATAGGACTTCCTTGACAACACAGGTTTCCTTTCTGCATCAGTGCTATAAGTCCACTTATATTTCTGGTTCACTTTACTGGCTTATTGCCTTTACCAACATGTGACTCTCACACACTTGCTTTTGTGGTACTTCACTTGGTTACCATCTTGCTTTCACTGTGCCAATAGTGTTTTGGTTTTCACTCTTTTCACTGTGCTTGCAAATGCTGTTTCTTTAAATTCCTCTAATTCACAAAAAAGCGCTTCGTTGTCAGTTTCATTTGTGCGATATCCTCATATTTGTTTCCTTAATTCAGCATTCAAAACCTATTCATTGCTTTTCAACTTTTTCAGTGTTTAATAGTTCATATTTGCTCATCTGACCCATACAGCAGTATTTAAACTCATTACTTCCTTGGCAATTCGTTCAGTATTCAATAATTCACTTTTCGATCTCCAGACCCCTTTGCCGTATATTTGTGCTTTTTAAGATTTAGCCACAACCCACACCATGCCTCAGTCTGAGTGATCCTTCCCTGTCACTCACTTGTGTGCCGCCGCTCCTCTGGGTGCTCTGATCTCACTGCTGGGTTCCCGCTTGCTCCTCTAGCACTCCTGAGGAGCTCTGGCGAGCAGCACTCGTCCACCACCAGTTCTTCCTGCAGCGGTTGAAGGCTTCTCTGTGTTCCCCACTCCCAGCCTGGAACACAAGGCAGCAGGCTTCTCACAGCTCCAGACCTTCCCATGGTCTGCAATGCCCTCAGCATCTTCCTGGCTTCTCTGCTGTCGGCATCCTTTTCACCAGCCCAGACTCTGCCCGCTCAATCTAGGATCTCTGCGCTCTCCGGCACAAATGGTTCTGGTCTCTGCTGCTTCTGACTCTTTTTATACACCTACAACCAATCAACAGGTTGCAGGTGTGAACACTTAGTTTTACTGGCCTGCCCATAGTTATTGGGACATGCCTGACCATTACAGCAGTCCTCAGACATCCTCCTCATCTCGGTACTAGAATGGTGAAATGACCTGTTAGTGTTCATTATTCTTAGTCGTCTCATCCTCGTCTCAGTACCAGAGTGGTGAAAAGACATGTTAGTTTTCACTACTCTTAGTTTCCTCTTCCTGGTTCCAGTACAATACTGGTCTGAATGAGGAAAGGTGAGGGGAGAGGGTTTACAACAGTCTATAAAGTAAAGGGGAGGTTAAGGTTGGTCTCACCCTTGAAACTCCTCCTCTTCACTCTCTTCCCTGTGTTTCTAGACTGATAATATCTTCTGGTGTGATAATATCTTCTGGTGTTGCCCTGGCCAGAGGGAAAGGGGTAACAATATCCCATTAATGCATCTGGGATCAAGGGTTCATTGCAGAATGGAAATGGGGGATACTATATCTCACCTAAGGGCATCACCCTGCCCCTCCTCTTGTCTCCCCTACCCAGGCGATCCTCCCTCAGATCTTCACCCCCAGTATCGGAATCCAAAAGTGATGGCCCTTCCCTGGCTACCTGAGTAGAAAATGTTGAGGAGAATGCAGCAAGGACATCCTCAAGTTCCTCACATTAATGATGTAATATCGCCTGTTTTAATTATTTTTACCTCCCATACTTCATAATCTTCTATTCCACTCTATCACAATGCATATGGGCATGTGCTTTGTTTTCCTCCCTTTTAACAGTACCCATTTGGTAAACAAAAGGTTTACATACCTTTTTTATAATCAGTAATAGAAAATGTAAATGTGTACATTTAGTATTTTCCTAACAATTAGGAATAAACATATTTCTATTTTGATCTATTTCTATTTTCATGTGTTTACTAGTATATATAAATATTATATCATCTTACAAATACCTTAACTATATTTATCACCATATGATGCAGGCTATGTGATGGACTATTTTAAGTGATTGCCATTATATTAGATTAACGTTATTTCCAAATGAATGTTCCATGAGTACTCATGTCATACATGTGTACCCATATTATTCTTAATTTAAAATACCAAGAGTGACACGCACATATTTGACTGTTCATAATGAGTGATGTCATGTCTTATATTGTTTGTGATGCAATCAGTTATGTTATCAATGATGTCATATATGATGTAATTACTGATGCCTGTCATCTCTGATGTCATTATTGTGGTAATGCACTGCAAACGAGGAGGGATATAGTTGAGGTGGCTTTTTTGCATTAAATGTTCACCCTAATGTCTCTTTAACCATCTTTTTTCAGTGGATGTCAAGGGTATTTATATACTAAAGGTTCTCCAGGCCCCACTCCCTCATCAAAAAACACAGTCAAACTTTCAAAGTTTGCAAGGAACTGGCCAATCCTGTAGCAGCCTCTTCCTCTGTTACACCCACCAGTACCTCTGCTTGGCCCTGGTAGCACACTTCACCACAAAAACACAAGACATCCTCTCCCTCCTTCCCCCCACATCACAACACACACCAACACCGGTGGCCCCCTTGGTCCCACCTCCACTTCCACTTCCACTCTCCTCTCTCTCACACGTCACATATGATGAGGTCGCCGGACAAGTCAGGTCTATGAAGGCCTCATCAAAACAAGTGGACCCTTGCCCATCCAAAACCATAAATAACAACATTGAGTCCCTTCGCCCCAGCCTTGGCTGACCTTTGCAATCTCTCCTTTTCTACTGGAGTTTTCCCAACTGCTCTCAAGCACTCCCTTGTGCAACCTCTTCTCAAGAAGCCCTCTGCTGACCCCTCCACTCCATCAAACTACCGCCTGATCTCTATCACTCCTTTCTTGGGAAAACCTTACTTGAGAAGTTGGCTGTCTCTCAGCTGAACCTCCATACTGAATCAATCAGTTGTTTCCACGACCATCAGTCTGGCTTTAGAGCATCAAGAGACACAGAAACTGTTCTTCTGAATACCCGTGAAGAATTCCTCTCAAATCTTGACACTAACTCTCCCTCTGTCCTCATTCTCCTTGATCCCTCCTCCGTCTTTGACACGGTCAACCACAACATCCTGATCACACGGCTTTGTGACACCCTGGGAATCACAGGTCAGACTCTGGCATGGTTAACCCCTTTTCTCTCTGATGGCCCATCCCAGGTTGAACTTGGAGCCTTTCTCTTGACTATCACTCTCTCAGCCTGTGGCGTTAGCCAGGGATCTAACCTATCCCCCTGGTTCTTCAACGTCTAAATGGCTACCTTGGCACCTGTGATTGCCACTCTCACCTCTAGTTTCCAGTGTTATGAGGATTACACAGAACTATCCTTTAGGCTACCCTCAGTCGCTTCCTCCTCCTCACTCATGCTTGACTGTCTGTCTGCCATTCAGTCATAGTGTGCAGCAAACAACCTCTGCCTCAATGCCAGTAAAACTGAGATTGCTCACATTGGGATCCCTGCTCCCACTTTCCCACTCTCACTCTAGCCGGCCTCCATTGGCCCCACACTCACCCCCACCTGTGAGGCCAAAAACCTTGGGGTCATCTTCGACTCCACTCTCTCCTTCTCCTATCACGTTTCTGACATCTCAAAAAAGTCTATCAACTACACCTTCTTAGAGGAACTCTACATTTTCTCACTTTCCCCCAGCGTCTCACTGTCTCCAGGGCCCTGGTTCTCTCTAGGCAGGACTACTGCAAGAACCTCTTCCTCACCCTCCCTGCGTCTGCCCTGAGCCATCTGAAACTCATCCAGAACAGAACCGCAAGAGTTATCTTTGGCCTCAATTCCAGGGACCACATCTCTCCTGCGCTGAAATCCCTTCACTGGCTCCCCATGGCTGCAATGATCAAATTCAAGACCCTCTGCATTGTCCACAAGGCTTTCTGAGGTCTGGCACCTATTTACCTGCAACATTGCCTACCTAAATACTGTCCCTCTCGAGCCCTCTGCTCATCTACCTCCAACCTTCTGTCCGTGAGCCGGTTCTCCAAGCAGAGATTTGTAGGGAAATCCTTGTCCTCAGCAGGTGCCTCCATCTGGAATAGCCTCCTGGCCACCCTACGTCTTGAGCCTGATCTTCTTAAGTTCTGGAAACTCCTCAATACCTTTCTCTTCTCCTCCTCCTTCTCTCTCTCCCCATAGCCTGCTAACCTAGCTTTCTCCTCTTCCATACAGCTTGCTGACTGGCCTCCTGGTTTACCTCAGAGTCTCACAGGTCCCTGGCACCTTTGCCAGTTCTCTCTGCACTTGCCTAAGGTCCCTGCACCCCACCCCCTCACTGCACTTGTAATAAATCCCAGAGAGCTTCTCTCTCTCCACACTACCTAGTCAGCCATATTTGAGCATTGCTTCTGAGTCACTGATTGCCTGCATATGTACCCATCTAGCCAGCCATATTTGAGTATTGCCTCTGCATCATTGATTGCCTGCATATGTACCTACCTAGTCGGCCATATTTGAGCATTGCCTCTGAGTCATTGATTGCCCGCACATGTACTTACCTAGCTGGCCATATTCGAGCAATTGCCTTTGAGTCATTGACTGCCTGCAAAGGTACCAGTCACTAATGTGGTATTCTAGATAGGCCACCACTATACAATTATGTATCTACCAGCCAGTTACACAATTCTACTGAGGACTATCCTACACCTACTCATCATGCCAGATCTTAACGTACCTAACTCCTTGCCACCATTGACGTCTGTAGTACACCTGAACGATAACTCTCCTGACCAATATTTACGCCCGAGTTATGAACCCCTTGAGACAGTTACCGCGATATCTCACCCATGTGATACACCTAGCAGAAACCTCAGACTCTGTGCTAGACTATCTAAATTGCATGAACCCCTCCGCAGATCTCTGCCTTCTACCAACATTAAAACAAACCTCACGCAGGTCTGTAAACCTCACCATACTAGACAACCTTCACAACTTAATTCCTATACTTGCCCAACTCAGAACAACAAGTCAAAAATACCCATTATGTCCACTACTCTACATCCTCAAGCCATAGAGGTCATTAAGACCCCTATTATTGTTGGAGCACTCCTTAATGTGAGATTGCTTGACGCCCATGCCCTAGACATTGCCGACATTATTACAGAAGGCAACCTCGACTTTCTCGCTATCACAGAGACCTGGCTACACAATGCAGCAGGACCTTCGCTCATGCTAGCTATCCCTGATGGCTACACGATAGCCAGACATGACCGAGAAGGTGCAAGAGGTGGCGGCATAGCCATAATCTCTAAAACAAGCCTTTCACTCAGATTAGCACCCACCCAATCGATTCAATCTTGTGAGACCCTATCTGCCAAACTCCAACTAAATAATAATTAAACACTTATCATTCACCTCTTATACAGATCCCCTGGCCCTCTAGGCACCTTTGATGAGGATCTCCATAACCTACTCACAAATAACCTCAAACCTTGTTCTCAATCAATCCTTCTTGGGGACTTTAATTTAGGTCTCCATGACACCACAGATACCAATGCCACATTGATAGCCAACACTATTCACGCACTTGGCCTAACTCAAAGAGTTGATAAGCCTACGCACCTGAAGGGAAGAACATTAGACTGGATAGCTGACTGCAACTGTACAGCCACTATCTCATCTATAATGCCCCTACCTTGGACAGACCATTCCCTGGTGTCCTTTAACCTAGCTACCGCCAGACCTTACCCAACAGCCCTTCCACTAGCGCCACCTTGCTTAACCAGAAATAAAAAAAATGTATCACTGTAGAGAAAGTGATCCCAGCGATATTACCGACCCTTAACGCTCTATCAGCTAATCTAAACCCTAGTATCCTAGTGCAAGAATTTAATATCATCATGCTCACTACCCTTGATAAAGTGTCTCCTCTCAAACTTAGACCAAGTAAACCAAAAGCTCATCTAAATAAATGGTTTACTCCACAGCTAAGAGATGTACGCAATCTGAAAAGAAATAGTGAAACCACCTGGAGGCCCTGCCCATCAGTCAATAACAAAGCTAAATTATCCACTCTCTCCTCACTTTACAAAAAAGAAGTTTGCCAGGCAAAACGTAACTCATATGATGACCGTATAGCTAAATCTAACTAGCATGAAAGAGCTTTTTGCCATTCTAAAGGAACTCGAGTCTCCCATCGCCATTCAGGACACCTGTACCAAGGACAAACCTTGGTGCACGGATATCCAGCAAGCCTTAGCAAATAAAATTATCACCCTCCAAAATAAAATCCAGCAAAAAAAAGAAGTACTCAAAATTCAGGATTCGACTAAAATGCCTCACACCAATATCCTACTGGCGCACAGTAATACCTTCCACTTCTCCAAAATGACCGCCTTGGAAGTAGAAAAAGTTATCCTGTCGCTTAAACCATCAAATTGTAAAGGTGACATTTGCCCAGCACAGTTAATAAAAGACGCTGCCAGAGAATGATCTCCCTTTATCGCTAAATTGATCAACGCCTCCTTTGCCTCAGGCACTATCCCTGCCAACCTTAAACAGTCCTGGGTACTCCCCCTCCTTAAAAAGCAGACACTAGATCCCCTCATCCCTACTAATTACCGCCCTATTACTACAGTACCGTTTCTTCTTAAGATTCTGGACAATGCTGCATATAACCAAATTCAAAAGCACCTAGAACTATATAACCTATTAGGAGAAAGACAATCGGGCTTCGTCCCCTGCACGGAACTGAAACTGCCCTCATTGACTTGAAGTCTCAAATTGATGAGCTGAGAGACAAAGGTAGAACAGTACTCTTACTACTCCTGGACCTCTCAGCTGCCTTTGATTTGGTGGATCACAAAGTCCTTTGTAGTCACCTGGACTCCGCCGCCCATTTCTCTTCGGAAGCCATTAGATGGATCAAGTCATTCCTGAGCGAGAGAACGATGAGAGTCTTCTCCCCTTCAGCAGCGGCAGATCCCACCCCTATCTCATCTGGTGTTCCCCAGGGCTCTTGTGTATCCCCAACCCTATACAATATCTTCACCAAGCCCTTGTTTGATGATCTGGACCATCTTGGTATCACCTACACTAATTATGCAGATGATACACAGATCCTCCTCCTGCTTTCTGGGGATCATGCCAAAGACACGGAATTTGTGAACAAAGTATACCTTATCATCCAGGCATGGATGGCCACTCACGGCCTTTGCCTAAATGATGATAAGACAGAGTTGATTATCCTGGGTACCCAAGCCAATATAAAAAAACTAGGTCAGGAATTCTCCTCTTTCAACATAGATGGGAACATCATCCAAGTATCCAAGGATGTAAAAACCTTGGGATTCTATCTTGATTCTACCCTATCACTTGATAAACAGCTAAAATCCCTTGCATCCTCTACGGCCTACATGTGCAAACTGATAAGAGCCGGTAAACCATTCCTTTCCAATAAGAGCTGCCTAATCTTGGCAAGAGCCTTAATTCTCTCCAGAATTGATTATTGTAATGCTCTATACTCTGGAGCTAATGGAAAAATAACCCAAAGACTACAAACATTACAAAATAATGCATTGAGAGCAGCACTAGGCATTAATAAAAGGTCCCATATCTCTTCCACCAGTCGACATCATAACTGGTTGACCACAGAGAACAAAATAAAACTTAAGATGCTATCACTGACCCACAAAGCCCTTAATAACTCTGCCCCTAGTTACCTGTCTGACAAATTCCACAGGTGAACATCTCTTAGACCAACTAGAGCTGGCAACTCCAATTGCTTGACAATACCGAACTTTAAACTCACTACTATTGGAGGAAATAGTTTCCCAGTTAACGCGGCTAAAACTTGGAACTCACTACCACAAGACCTTAGAGCGGACCTGCCCTACCTCTGTTTCAGGAAAAAAGTCATTCAATTCCTTACCTCGACTGACCTCAGTTGACCGGTGTTACCTACACCCTACTGATATTTATCACTAGACCTTCATTCCATATAGCTGGAATTCTGATTGACCTACTTGAACTTGTATATTTTGTAATTATTTGTGTGACCCTACTGTAATTTTTAATGTACACTATGCTATGATGCAGCCTTGTGACCCTACTGTACTTTCTAATGTACACTGTGCTATGATGTAACCTTGTAAATCTCGCATTTTCTTGTCACTGCGCCCTGCTACCTCTGGGTCTGGTGCGCACAAAAAATGAATAAAACAAACAAACAAACAAACTCACCACAGTCTCTACCGACTGGGTGCACTTGCACCCCTTCCCTCTCTTGCCCATCCTGCACTTGCACAATCTGAATCCAGCTGTGCCTGAAGATCGTCTGTCTGTTCTCCCTTGTCTTCACCCCTTAATGTGCACTTAAAAAAATGCAGAATCACCATCAGGCCTATTTGCTGTATCTAAACTGTTGAATGTATCATATTAACTTACTCGGCCTGTTCAGACTGTTATCGTCTCATAAATTCCAGGGCTCTGAGCGGCTGTTGTTTTTAACTGTGTTCCCACCCTACTTGAGCGGTTCCAAACACTGCCTGTTTATAGGTGTTTTATAAATAAACATTACCATACTATTTCCATTACCAGTACCCATGGCCTTTTGCCGTGGCCACGGTACATTTTGTACCAATAGGTGTCTTTGGCGCCCACTAGCCATGCTTTTGCCCATGACCACTGAACATTTTTCTCCAATCGATTTCTTTGGGGCCCACTAGCCATAGCCTTCAGCCGTGGCCACTGTACATATTGCACCCAATGTCAATGTTGCCCCAATAGGTTTATTTGGGGCACACTAGCCATGGCATCCAATAGCTTACACCAAGAGTGAGCTGCTGAGTGAACTACAGACTTTGGCAGACCCAGACCCTGAGTCTTTCTACAGTGAACACTGTTTTCCCAGCTCACCTGAGTCTTCAAATAGCCACTCCAGCCGCGGCGCGGCCGCGGAGTGAGCTGCTGAGTGAATTGCAGACTTTGGCAGACCCAGACCCTGAGTCTTTCTACAGTGAACACTGTTTTCCCAGCTCACCTGAATCTTCAAATAGCCACTCCAGCCGCGGAGTGAGCTGCTGAGTGAACTGCAGACTTTGGCAGACCGTGGGGTGACCGTGGCCGTTGCCACCTCGGACCAAACTGTCTGCATGGATTTACAGCTCTGCGCCGACGAGATGGACTCCTCATCGGGAAAAGTGGCAACAAGGGACAACCTTCAGCCACCACCTCCATCGAGCAGCCCTGGAGCTGGTACAGGTATGGCATCCCTTCCCTCTCCCCTAACGGCTGTTGTGGGCGCTGAAAGTCACTCCTTTTCCCACCCGCTTCCTCACCTTTCCCATCCCAGCCCTCTTTGCCCCTGTCTCACCCGTTCCCTCCCTTCTCCCCGCCATACCTGGCCGCCTGCATGCATGCTCCGAGGTGGAACCCACCCGCCGGGCACTCAGGCCGCTGTAGGAAGACCAAACGGGAAGATCGAACATTAAGAGGCGGGGCGAAAAGTCCTCGGTGCCTAAGCGGGTTCCAAAACGGACCATTTCTTCCTACCCGCCCAAACTCTCCTCGGATCTCCAACCAAAATCGACAAAGTTGTTGACAAACTCGCAGAGCCGTGGTGAGCCCCTCTCTGACGCTGTCACAGTCTCAGACTCGGGAACGTCATCGGAGACTCAGAACGAGCGACCCCAATCAGAGGCTGCTTGCGGCTCTCCCCGAGGCGGCTGGTCTGAACCCTCAGTCTGTGCGTACGCCTCTCCTGGAGGAGGGGCTCCAGTCTTCACTCGAGCGGATTAGTTGTGAGAGTGCAGCTTCGCACGCACTGAGTATTGAGAAGCAGTCTGAAATCAACCAACCAGACAAAATTATAACTATGTTGAGCCCCCTGATGACAATTACCAGCGAAGGTGCAATACACTAACCTACAAACTCTAATGAAAACGCTCAAAATCAAATGATCCATCTAACGCGGGGCTTAACAGTAATCTCTTGTACTGCTCAAGTGCACAGCATGCCAACGCTGGAAGATTTGGAGAGCTCTACAGAGGCAGGTTTTCAAAACCCGCTCACCTCCAATGGAAATACTGGAGACCTACCGAAACTGAAAAGTTTCTATCTAGATCCAGCTGCACACAACTCTGCTTCCTGTAAACTCAGAGATGGAATTGAACCTGCCACAGAACCAGGTATCTTGAGTGTGGGCCCAGGAAAGTCTGAAGTCGTCAGGCCCCTAATGGTAACTTTACCAACAAAAAAAAAAGGAAAAACGAGGAGCACAAACTGAGGACCAACATAAATCACTACCAGTGATGCCTACGAAAACTCACCGATACAACCACAATAAGGCAAGAAGAAGATTGTCTTCAAGACCCAAGGTCCCCCCAAATAAGAAAATGAGCCCGAAGAACGGATCAACTAAGCCCCTCACAGTGGCAGTTTTGAATGACTTCTTCCGGAAAAAAATTGAGACGCGACTAAATCCACAGCAGGAGCTGTCGGATAGCAAAATCTTGGCGAGCCTCTCCTATACAGAGACAGATGTAACAGCTTCGAGAGGCCCCACAGAGGAACCTATCACAGTCCCGGGGCTTTTGGATACTACCTTACCCAAGACCCCGGCAGACGCTACGCCGCCACTCAGATGGCATTATTCCAACAAACCTACAACAACGGCTGAAAACGTTGAACATCAGGCTGGGACCGGGAGGACGAGCAACCTAGAAAAATCTCTTGCAAAATCGAGAGCTGTAACTGCAAGCACAGAAGCTAGATGGTCAAATCAACAGCTAAACCATAGCTTGCCTGGGAACTCACCTAAGCAACGCTGCCCTGCTTTGGAGCTATGAAATGAAAGAACGAGCAGCCTAGAGAGACCTGGGCCGCAGGAGGTCTTGGCACAACCACCAAAGATAAGAAACCCTACAAGGTTAAACGAGTTTGACCAAAACATCCCTCAGAAGAGTAATGACGAATATTTGACAAAAATATCTGCGATGACCTACACTCCAATTCCTATGCGCAGACTAAGCGGAACTCAACATCTATCATCGCAACACCCTGCCCAACAGAAAGTTGACTTAACGACCATCATGTCCACAGTAACGATAGCATTGGCACCCTTCAGCAAGTTGTATGAGAGTATCAATGATACTCTACGTGATCAGGTTTCCATGCTGGCCTTGATGCAGTCAAAATTTCAATATCTGGAAGGCTTCATTACGGGGTCCCAGGGATCAGGGGCAGACAGGAGAGCTTGTTGGACAAGGCCGGCTGTGCCCAGCCCCTTACATCATCTCTCTGAACCACATGCACCTGACGAAGAAGGTACCAACCGACGAACGCAACACACTAATGTCTCCTCGGGAGCGCTGCCTGCTGCCACACATGAGGCAGCTAGTTTGATACTTCAACAAGACAGAGACCATGGCAATTCAGCATGCGAGCAAGTGGACGAGCCTTTAGATGCCATTATTGCTATATTAGAGGAGGAAGAAGAGCCTGCAGCGTCCGACAGCCCGAGTGTGGTCAAAGAAGACATTGGCAAACAAGAATCCAACCCCTTCTCCTATACAAAGACTGTAGAAGGTATGAAGAGGCCAGACAAAGGCCATGACACAAACCCCAAGGTCTTTACATATGGCATATTCAGTCAACAAAAGTTGATAGTCAACTGAAATCCTAAGAAGGATCATAACATGCCACAAGTGACACCTGGTTCACAAGTCCAGAAGAGGCAGACCAAGGTTGTAGCCTGGAGGGAGGCCCCCCGCTCAAATCCAAGGAGGTGCCTAACACGCATCAGAACCACGCCATGGAAAAACTAAACAACTGTGTGAAGGAAACAATTCCAGTCCTTGTCGTAGAGGAGCAGTCGGACTGGAGCATTCTTACAATCGATGAGACTGGGTTTGAAAACAACTCAAGGAAAACATCGAAGAGAAAAGCGAATGAAGTGACCACAGGAACCCCCAATAATGAACCACCGAACAAAGTGCAAATCTATGATTTCTCTGCTTCACCGTCAAAGACCCCAGAGATAATCCAAAGACTTCAAAAAGTGGAGTTTGACAATACTCCAAAAATATAGTCGAATGCTCCTGATAAAAAAAGACCTGATCCTGTGCGTAGGGCAAGCACAAACATCTGGACCAGACAAAGACCCTCATCTGAGTCCGCCAACTCCCGGAAACAGGGGGATAAAATCGACCAAAAAAATTCAAAGCCAATCAAGGAAACAGGCCAAAAGAACTTAGGCTCACATTCTCAACATATCTCTTCAGAGAAGAAGAAGAGTAAAACTGATAGAAGACCTGAATCAGAAATAGCCCGGAAAACGGAATCGAAGCAAATTGTGAGCGACTGCATTTTAAGGCTGAAAAACATCAACTTAAAGCGGGATGGCCTGATTATGAACAGAACTACCATCATCAAAATTCTAACTCAAATCCCAAGCCTGAGACATATCCAAAATAAGGATCTTTGGATGGTGGAACCAAGCACGTCAGGAAGAACTGACTACTCTTACATACATCTTAATTCCAAAGCCATCGAATTACATTTACTGAAAGAATCCGAAAATTTGTTGGCAATGGGATTCGAATAATTGGAAATCACACGCTCAAATAAACAAGTGGACTCATTGAAAAGAGCCGATAGAGAAACAAGTAACCCAAAGGACTCATCGATGACGACCAGGGGCCCTCGTACCCACTACATTAGTAGGATGACTCACGCTCGCCTGTCTCAGAATGCTCAATCAACGGAAAATTCAAGATCCTACAGCTCTAACCAGGCGGAAGGAGGAACATCTGGAAAAAACTTCCACAAAGAAAGCAATCCGGAACAGAAATCAGATCGTAGCAAAAGGTTCCAACACACTTCACGAAGCGTCCAAAAAGCAAGTAACCACGGAACACCAGGGTCTAACCAAACTGAGCTCTGGTCTTGGCCTAAAACTGACAACAATTCTCGGCAAAAGCACTAGCAACGACTACCGGAAAAGAAGAGCCAGCAACCGCCAAATTGGGAAAAGGCTACCGATAAAAAAACACCCCCACTGAAGCTATTAAAATTAGGATGTTGGAACACGCAGGGTTTTGTTCATCTCACCAAAGAAACTGATGTCAATTTGGGCAACTTTGACATTCTTTGCCTACAGGAGACTTGGCTGACCACCAAACCCCAACTGGACGGATTTGAAATAATCTTTACGAGCGCCAAGAAAGGAGCAGCAGGACGTCCCTCAGCCGGTCTGATAACTGCGATCAGAGCCGGATCAGGCGTTGACGTTTCTGAAATCCTCCCGTCGCAGCACTGGGTCCAGGCATTAATACTCACGAGGAAGCCCTCGCCTAGCGAACTAAAAGAGAGCACAACTCTCGTAATAAATGTTTATTGGAATCTCGAGACGACAACGAACGAGGACTTCACTAACGAACTCCAAAATCTAATGGACGAAGCACAGGAAAAAATCTCGGACTACAGCATTATCATAAACGGTGATTTCAATGCTATATGTGAAGGGATCGGTAATCGTGTGAAGTTGCCAAACCAGAAGTCCCTAGCAAGGAAAAGAGGGAAACTTCTCGATAAGATAATGACTGATAGGGATATGCATAATCTCCATTGGCACCGTTCTAAAACAAACCAACAAGGGACGAGGGATCATATATTTGTCACAAGAGACATCCTGCCTGGGATCCACTCCTTTAAGATCACACCGACAGCCTTCAGTGATCATAACCTTCTTATCATAGAAGGCTGGGCGTCCAGAATACAAACGCTCACATGTTCTTTGCCACTTGAGACATCGGAGAGAGGCAAACAAGTTAAGATCTCCGAAAAAGGATTGCTTGAACTCGACGCCCAATACACTTGATCCCGAAATAAGATCAAGATAAACATAAAAAGGAATGGGATATACCGGGACTATACACCCTTACTAACCAGATTCTTGATGTCTACAGCAAAAACAACCAAACCACAGAAAGGACATCTACATTCATACAACAAAGATCTGGTAGAGAAAAGGCAGGAGCATAGAAGGCTCAAGAAATTGTATCACAAGTCAACTTCATCTGAAAATCTTGCAAATTGGTCAAAGGCAGTCCGAGATTACACACAAAGCAATACCAATGATAACATCCAGAATAATGTGGGGGAGGCCCGTTGGATTGACCACTTCTCTGAACTATTTGCACCAATTCCGGCTGTGAACACCATCCAACTACCTATCAGAGAAAGCCACAAAAACGATATGACGCGGAACATCCCTGATGATAAAGAGTCAATCCTTAACAAACTCAAGAAACTGAACAACTCAAGGGCTCCCGGTCCTGACGGCATCAGCAACCTGGAACTCAAAAAACATCCTGAGCTGTGGGCCAACATCATGAGCAAGCTTTTTTCAAACTGCAATCAGATTAAGGAAATTCCACCTACCTGGAAAAAAGCAACTATCGTCCCAATATTCAAGAGAGGTGCAACTGACGATCCCAATCAGTACAGGCCGATCGCCCTCTTAGACGTTATGGGGAACGTTTTTGCGTCCTTGGTATTGGACGCTTTTCAAAACTGGACTCGTGCTACTCATTCTGTGGACTCCTTCCAGAATGGTTTCATCAGAAACTCAGGAACAACTACCAACATGGCCTTCCGATCTACGTGGTCTATATTGACCCGGTCCAAGCTGTTTTTTTTTTAAACTTTTATTTTTGGCGGCAAAGGTTACGTGGTACATACATCAAGGCAACAAGCACAAGTAAGAAACATTAGGTGGAGCAGTGCATGAGCAGTTGTACAAAATCACAATAATGTCAGACAATAATCATACAAGATACATATGAGTACGAGTTTATGTTGTAGCAGTGGACACTGAAGGGGTGGGGGACGATCCAGAGCCGGGTGTGTCTTCACTACGACTGTTAAGGTACGAATTGAATTCCACTCAGATATTCTTGGGTCGAGAAGTGACGGGGAGCATGGATATAAATTCCTCCTCACAGTTCCGTGCACAAGTAAGCATATGGAGCCATTTCTGGTGGACCGGGGGGATGGGACTTTTCCAGTTCTGAAGTATGCATTTTTTGGCTATCATGCACCCAATATTAAGAAACTTGGCCAAACGTCTGGTATCATCCGTTTTCCAGGCTCCAAAGAGGACGGCTAAAGGATCAGGGTCAATCACTGTGTCAGTGATAGCCGTCAGCATTTCTAGGATGCTTTCCCAGAACCTCAGCAATTTATCACAAGACCAGAACATGTGTAAGTGGTCAGCTGCCGTCGCTCCGCAGCGGGGGCAGGGGTGCGCCGTATCACGGGCGAACCTCGAAGTCCTGTGTGGAGTGTAGTAAAGTCTATTTAGAAGTTTGTACTGCATGGTGTGAAAACGGAAATTGAGGGAGACTTTCCGAGTGTGTAGGCACATATCCCCCCAAACCCTATCTGATATTTCTAGATCTAGTTCGCCAGCCCATTCATCATGTGCCTTGAGAGTGGGAGCAGGGGTAGCCTCCTGTAGGATCTTGTAAAGTGATGAGACTACTCCATAGGCACCTCCAGAATTGGCAATATATGCAATGGCTGAGTTGCCTGGGGGCTCATCAGGGAATGTGGGCCATTTGGTGCGAAACGCAGCTCGCAGTCTGTAGTATTGGAGGGTCTCCAAGGCGGACCCGGTGTGCCCCGGTTTCCAAGTTTGGGGGGCGATGAACCTGCCCTCGGGGTAGAAGTCTGTCAGTGCTTGGTATCCCAGCATCCCCCAGTGTCGGGCCAGTGCCGCATCATGATTGGGTTCCAAGCCGGGAAAGGCCCATACAGGAAGCCACTTGTAGTATGGAGAGGCTTCAGGTGTCTGAAATAGCAAGCAAGCCCAGGCTTGAAGGGTTGTGCTGATTGGGTCAATGGGAGAGTCTGGTGTGTAGTGCCGATGTAGTTTGAGGGACATTAGATTGATACCAGCAGCTGCCATTCGTTCCAGTTTGATATGGGGACGCACCGGGGTGCCAGGGTACCAGTGGGTGGCATGTTGGGCCTGGGCCGCGGACCAATAAAGTGACAGATCTGGAGCCGTGAATCCCCCTTGTTTATATGGGAGTGCCATGTCCGTCCACTTTTTGCGTACTGCGCCAGAGTGCCAGAGAAACTGTGCATATAGTGTGTGTAGTCTAGTAAAATATCGCCTCCCGGGCCATACGGGTACGTTGCTAAACGTATATAACAGTTTGGGGAGTAGGATCATTTTTATGAGGGAGAGCCGTCCAGCAATGGATAGTGGGAGGGCACGCCACCATAGGAGTTTAGTCTCAGCTATTTGTGATATCGCGGAATAGTTTTCGGCGATGAGGGTGGATTTGTCTACCGATATTTGCACACCCAGATATCTTATACCATTCGGTGACCAGCGGAGGGGGTATTCGGTGGTGGGTTGTCGGGTGGACTTAGTGAGTTGGAAGATCTCTGATTTGGAGTAGTTAATAGTGAAACCGGAGTGGGTGCAAATGCGGGTGATGTCCCTTAGTATGGGGTCAAGGTGTGTTGCGGGGTCTCTGATGTATAGTAAAACATCATCCGCATATAAAGATATAATTTCAGGACTGTCTTTCAGTCTTATTCCCTTGCGGGCGTGATGAGCACGGACAAAGTCTGCCATCGGTTCTATTGCTAGGGCAAACAGAATAGGAGAGAAGGGGCATCCCTGTCGGGTGCCCCTGAAGAGTGTGAAAAGGTCAGATGTCAGTGTAATGGTCCTAACCTGCGCCACAGGAGAAGTGTACAGTAATTTGATGAACCTAATCATGTTTGGGCCTATGCCCATGGTCTCCAGCACTAGCCATGTGTATTTCCAGGAGACCATATCAAAGGCCTTCTGGGCATCAAGCGTAACCGCCACAGCCTGTACATCTTGATCAATGTGGGACATCACGTTAAACAGTCTCCTGATATTGTGGGAGGTAGACCTACTGGGTACAAAGCCGGCCTGGTCTTCATGGACTAAATACGTCATAATGGGTAGGAATCGGTTGGCTATAATTTTTGCAAAAATCTTTGTGTCGAGATTCATAAGGGAGAGGGGTCTATAGGACCCACATTCATTGTCAGGTTTGCCAGGCTTGAGCAGCACTGTAATGGCCGCTTTGCACATGGAGAGGGGGAATATAGAGGCACGGAGCGATTCGTCCCAGACCTCAAGCAGCCTGGGGGCGATTATGGCAACGTGCTCCTGGTAGAAATCAGCGGTTAGGCCGTCAGGTCCCGGGGCCTTGCCTTTGGGCAGGTCAGAAATGGCTGTTACAATTTCATCTAGTGTGATTGGGGAGTCCAATTCGTCACGAGTAGCGGAGGAGATCTCTGTGTTGGGGATCTGGTCGAGGAGTTCACGCATATGTTGTTCTGTGTGTTCAGCGGGTTGAGAGTAGAGGGACCTGTAGAACTCAGCGAACGTACATAGGATTTGTTGGTCGTCCCATTGTGCGTTGTCATGTTTATCTTTAATAGAGGTGATCTGCGTCCGGCCAGATTCCCATTTTAATAGCGTGGCTAATGTTCTCCCAGGCCTGTCTCCCTTTCCATATTTCCTGGCTGCCTGCGGGCGGATAAAGTATTGTGTTTCACTGACGGCGAGCTTGTTGTATGCCTGGAGTTCATCGGCGACCTGAGCAAGTATGGCAGGGTCAGCCCTAGTGGCACATTGTAGTTCCAATTGCTTCAGTTTAGTTTCAGATTGATCCAGTGCGGCTCTGATCGATTTCAACACCCCAACCTCCCGGGAGATGGACATACCCCTAATATACACTTTGAAGGCGTCCCACCTGACTGCAGCCGAGGTGTCCGAAAGAGAGTTGTGTTCAAAGAAAGACAGAATGTCAGCAAGTATGTCAGCCCTAAATACAACATCCCTAAGGGCCTCGGATTTGAAACGCCAGGTGGTGAACGTCGGGACAGGTATCCCCAGCCTCGCCGAGAGTGTAATTGGGGCATGATCAGACAGTGTGCGAGGTAAAATCTGGGCTTCCACCACCCCACCCATGACTCCTTTTGATAGGTCTATTTTAGAGGAGCTATCGTGCACTGATGAGTAGTAGGTGTAGTCTCTCCGTTGGGGGTGTAGCTTTCTCCAAGCGTCACAGATGTCAAGTGTCATAATGTGGGTTTGCAGTCTGCGTGCAGCACCGGACAAGGAACGTGGAGCAATTCCAGTTCTGTCCAACTCCGTGTTGAGGATAAGATTGAAGTCCCCACCCCACATGATCGGTATGCCCACAAATCCCAGCAGTATGGTGGTGATATTGTCGAAAAATTTGGGGGAATCCACATTAGGGCAGTAGGTATTAACAAGTAAATATTCTTTGTTAGCCAGAGTGCAGTGCAGTATTACATAACGACCTTCGGGGTTGGTGTAGTTTTTGTGCAGTGTAAACTTAATGGATTTGTGAATCATCGTTAGAACACCCCTGGCTTGAGTGGAATAGGAGGTGAAGAATCTCGCCGGTCCCCATGCAGGGGCCATGGTTCCTGGTATGAGGCCATTGGAGTGCGTCTCCTGTAGGAGCAGTAACTTGCAGTTGTGTCTGTTAGCATACGCTATGATTTTATGGGCCTTGGTGTGGTTGCTTAGCCCACGGACATTCCAGGACATTATGACGGTAGACATTGCAGTAGTAAATATCCTAACATACTGCACACATTTTTAGTGGACATCCCAGACCCGGCAGTGGTGTGTGCCCCAACGTTTGAAGTCGAACATGCATTCATGGGCCTTTAATGCTCGCACCATGCAACCTCGTGTGCCTTTTTTAGATAACACCCCATTCCCACCCACCTCCCTCACCACTAACCCAAATTTGGTAGTGTAAGCGCCAACCCACCCTCCCTGTGCACCGCCGGATCGACCCCAACCTGAGCCAGCTGGTGCAGGAGCCCAACAGGGGCTAACCCATAACAACAGTATAACAAACAGTGCAATCGCAATGGGGTGCGCTATTGCCGTGCGCTAGCACGCTTGGAGCCCGGTGGGATCCTTGAGAAAACAAGCAGTGTTTGCGGTATAAAAATGCATGTCGCTGCATCTATGCCGGGCCTGCGTGTGGAACAGAGGAACGTTACACTTAACAACAACAGGAAGTCAACATGGACAAGATGAGAGGTTCAGTATTATGGTAATCTGACAGTGCGTTTTCAAGAGATTAGGTGCAGTGAGTACAGCCAGGGCTACTTAGGAAATGTAAATAGAACAACCGGATACTTGTATAGCCATAAGGACGCCCGGCCATAGGGCGATCAGAGGGAGCAAGCCTCAGATGGAGTTCAGTCATTCTGCATCATATCCTCAGTGGGTGGATGAGGGGGAATGTGTGCCTCTATGAATTTCACCGCCTCCGAAGGCACCGTAAAGAAGTAAAGTTTGTTGTTGAATGTGAATTTCAAACGTACAGGGAATAGTATGGCATAAGGAATGTTCCTTTCCCTGAGCAGTTTCGTAACTCCAAGGAATTGGCGACGTTCCTGCTGGACTCCAGTCGAGATGTCAGGGAAAATGCGGATCACCTGCGAGTCCATTCTGAGCTCACCCTTCTCACGTGCGAGGTGGAGGATCTGGTCGCGATCTTTAAAACTCAGGATCTTCGCAATGATGGGTCTTGGAAAGTCCCCAGGCCTGGGACGTGGGGCCAGTGCCCTCGATCGTGAAGAAAGGGGACAAAACCGGGTTGCCCAATAGATCCTTCAAGAGGTTCTCGACAGCCAGTTCGAGTCGGCCCTTCAGCGCGTTTTCCGGGACCCCAATAATGCGTATATTAATCCTCCTCGATCTGGATTCGAGGTCATCACACTTAGCCTTCACTGACTTCATGTCCGTGACAAGGGTGGCCACTGTACTCTGCAGTGTGGCTACAGTGTCTTCGCTGGCACCAATTCTATTTTCAGCCTCAGTGAGTCGCGTCCCCTGTTGATCCAACTTGGCCCTAAGAGATGCCACATTCGCATTGATGTCGTCGAGCTTTTCATGAAATGCAGCAAAGTTTCCATCATGACCGTCAGGTCCGCCTGAGGCCCCTCCGCAGGGAGCGGTGTGTCGGTCTGATCGCATGATGAATGGGCTGATTCAGATCTCGAGGTGGCTTTTGCAAATGTATCCATAGCCCCAGTCTTGCTGGTATTCCTGGATCTGTTGGACATTATGTGATTTATGACCTGGGGCTATGTAGAGTGAAGGCCAAATGGAGGAACCCACTCTCTTCTAAATGGTGTCACAGTAACTCACAGAGTCATCCGGAGAAATCAGGGGAGGCCGTGGCAGGGGAGATGCCTCAATAGGTCACAGGAGAGCGGGCTTGCGTCGCAAGGCCCCAGGGGTGTATAACACGGGTGAGGGCGCGAGGGCCGCAAGCGGAGCGGAGTGTTCACAGGGACGCCCGCGCATGGCAGCCACCCCTGCTCCTCACCTCAAGCCAGCGATCAATCCAGATGACAGGGTCCCCAGCGATTCCACTCGTCACCCGCGGGTGTCACACGCGTCTGGCAGCACAGCAGTGCACCGCAGAGTTCCCCGGCCCCAGGCCCAGCGGGGAGATGTCCTCGGAGGTCCCGCGGGAGGGAGGGAGCCAGGCAGTGGCGCCACGAGAGCGCAGAGCGGCAGCCGGCCACGGGAGATCCCAGGCGGTGAAGTTCGACGCGGGATCCACCCACGCGTAGCAGGGCGGTGAAGGCGGCCCTCGTGCTCCAGATCAGCCCCAGCCCCAAGGCGACGGTAGGCCAGCATCCAAGCGAGGGAGGCGGGTAGTAGGATAACGTGAGCCGCAGGGCCACAGGCAGCGGCGAGCCCGGCCCAGTCGGCCCACTACGGGGGGCAGCGCTGGCGGACCAACCCAGGCTCAGAAGGACCGGTTCGGGCTGAAATTTCACAGGTAGGTAGCTCCAAGTGTCTGGGAGGCAGGAGCCGGGTTTGAAGATGGGGCAAGATGTTAAACCGCAGAACTTTAAGCAGATATAAAGTGGCAGCACACAGAGCTGGAAAGCTAGGCAGCCATTTTGTCAGCTGCTCAACAGCGCCCCCCCCCCGGTCCAAGCTTTTGACCAGGTCAATAGACAATGCCTCTGGGCAAAATTGGAAGCAAAAGGATGTCCGGTTTCAATCTTAGATCCCATAAAGGCTCTACACCAAGGGACCTCCATACGAGTAGGCCTCAGCGCAGACGGACGCCTGTCTGAGGAAATCGGGACAGCACGAGGAGTCAAGCAGGGTTGCCCCTTGGCGCCCTCTTTGTATAACTCCTACATTGCAGACTATGGGGAGTCAAGTAAAACGGTCTGGCACTTTCCACCCTCATTGGGAGGAGAAAAGATTGACCATTTATTGTATGCCGACGGCATCATTCTGATGGATTTGACGCCCATTGGCCTTCAACACCAACTTGATAATCTGGTATCATACATGTCAGAGAATAACCTACAGCTAAACAATGACAAAAACCAAAGTTCTCATCCTGGTCCGGCCCGCAAAGAAGAAACAAAAACCTTCTTGGCACTGCGACGGTAAGAAATTGGAAACAGTACATGCATTTAAATATCTTGGAATTACAATTAGTAATGATAGGGATGAAAAGACCATGCAAGAATCACTTTGGTCGAAACTAAAGAACCTCACAGCGTAAGCAAAGGCTGTGGATAGGAAGCACGGTCGCTTCTCGACCACACCTATCCTGAGATTTTTCAAGGAAAAGGTGGTCCCTGCCTTGATATATGGCATGGACGCAATGCCTCTGGCTCCGAACTCCATATGGGAGGAATACAAAAGTTATTTTTGGCGAAACGTCCTAGGACTGGCGACATCTACGCCAATAGCATTAATAAGAAGAGAACCTTGTCTATCATCACTCTTAGCAACAAAAATGAGAGCCACCTTGATGCTATATCGCAAAGTTATCAACAGGCCAGAAGCAAGAGTTCTAGATCTCATCCGAAAGGAAATTATAGACGGTGACAACTGGATGCTTTCAAAATGGGAACAAGCCAATTTATGGATCTTGAAAGAATTGGACCTGTCTGTGGAAACATTGATCCAAAATCCTAACAGAGTAGCGAAGAAACTGTTCGAAGCAGACTGGATCCACATGCAAGAAGTGGCCAATAACTATTCTTTGACAGCCAGTTTGCCAAGTGCTCCGATGAAGCTTAAGGCGGTGAGAGGATACCTCCATAAATTCCCAGACAAGAGACTCAGTCGAATGTTCCTACGGTTTAAATTAAACCAACTGAAAACCAACGAGATTCTGGTAATTCGTAATCAAGTACAAACGAACACATGTTGTTTCTGTAAATTACAGGAAAACATAGAAACTACAAAGCACTTGATACTTGAGTGTCCCGGCCTGGTGACGGAAAGACATCGCTTTCTTATGGACCCGCTGTAGTACTACTCTACCCTAGATTTGGAAAATCTTTGGACACTGTTGATTAATGGGAATAACAAGCGATGTGTTACAGGAGTGACTTTGTTTCTCAAATCGCTGAACTTATAACAGAGGGATCCAGCTCCGGGGAGGCCTGGCATCATTAACCCCCAACTGTGAAACTACTGAAGCTTTTTTCCTTTCTAGTGGGACTCAGGACCATAGATAAAGTCAAAGTCAAAGTAAGGACCTGTTTCATACAAGTTTGTAGACAGGAGTTTACAAACGGTTGTTTGTAAAAAATTTTATACAATTAAATAAAAAATAAAAAAATTAAAAATAAAATAAATAGTTTACACCAATGTTTTCTTCTCAAACACCCAAAGATCCAATGCCCCCTGTTTTCCCTGTCCTCACAGGCACTCACCATGTGCAGCCTCCTCTTTTCTTTGGCATATCACTCCCCTGAATTGTGTTGTGATTCCCTAACCCTCTCCCATTACCCATATCCTTCTTTGGCTTGTGTGTCGCACTTGCTTTTCTTATTGCATCTTGCAGCATTGCCACAGTATTCTTGCGAGATTCCCTGTTAAGCAAAAATATTTTTAACTGTATCTGGCTCCCCGGACTACCCCCAACTCATCAACATTACATAGTAGCCTCTTTCCCCTGTCCCCACCTCTAGCCCAATGGGATTGCATCCTTTTTCTACCTCCAAATATCTTTGTAAGCACTTTTCATTTTTGTTTTCCCCAGGTATTACCTCAGTAATCAAAATGACGGCTTTTCATTCCTGGAAAGCCTCTTTGCTGCAAAGCACCATTGGAGATATGACAATTTTTGGGAGCATGGGGCACCCCCTTCCCTTTTGAATATTTTTTAAACTACTGAACAGCTTTACCCCAAACAAGTACCGGGAATCAAATCAATGCTTTGTGCCCAAATTGCCTCTTAATATGATCAAATCTATCCAGTGGTTTTTGGACTAGGGCTACCGACAAATAACAATTTTTCTCTATGGAAAAAGGAGTGGGAGTAGGTCAAAAATAGTGTTTGTTTGATTTCTTAATACTTTTTTTATTTTTTTAAAAATCTCTTCCAAAATTACAACTTGGGGGAAGAATGGGGGGGGGGGGCGTTACAAACCCTTTGTTCGGAAAATGTCATCCAAATCCATCCAGCGAGATAGCCGAGGCTACAAGGCGATGTTTATAGCTGCATTTGAATAGCTGGGCTATCAAAGATGGTTGGGGAAAAAAAGGTTTCAATGTGTTTCAGTGTTTGTAATTGGTTGTTGTTATTGTTGTTCTTGTGTAGTTGTCTGTGATAGGTTGCAGTGAAAATGTGTCACCTATTTTAGTACTTTGCTTATTACATAGTCCTCTTTTGGTGGTATTGATTTTGAAAAGTATAAAAGCTACCAGTTAGTCAACTTTTCTCATTTTGATTGCAGCACTCACACTGTACACATGATGAATGTGTGGCTGATGTGAAAGCAAGGGTTAGTAAATAATTACAGATGTAAAGGTGTATTTGCAGTGTCAGCAATAATCAGATGGCATATCAGATGGCATATATTTCCACTATTTTTCACCTGCTCAGATTAAGTGCAGTTTATTGTACCATGAAAGTATTTGTTTTTACTTTATAGCATTAGAAGCATGTTAGTGCTGCTCATACACCTATGCATTGTGTCACCGTTTTACTGAAATGCTATAAAATATAACCATGTCTATTGATACACCTATGAATTATTCTTATTAGATTATAATACTCTTATAAATGTGCATCTCCAAAATGTAACATTGTTTTTCTATTTATAAAGCTACACTATTTTATAAGCCCTGTTATCAGATTACATGTGATGCTAGCATAGTACAGCTACTCTTACCAAGTTCTATTTTACAGTATTGTAAAAATGTCTCGCTATTGCTTTACTTGCAAATAAGGTACACATGGTGAGGCTCCCAATTCTTGATGCATTTTGTTTTTACTTTCACTAGAATCCTGCTTAGAAAATACATTTTAAATCACCAGCATGTATATGCAACTATTTCCCTTTTTGTATCAGGTTTCTGAGCATTGAGGTTTATTTGCTTGTCCTAAACTTTTACTGAACTGTCACCATGACATACTTCCAGCTGTCTGCAGTTTTCTTTTGGAAGGAAAATATTTCAAAATTGAAAAAGACAGGCAAACATATCTATGCCACTAAAAATAAAAAAAATTTAAAAAATCAGAGGCAGAAAATGGCATCTCCCACCCTGAAAGAATGATGACATTTGCAGCACACAACTTTGCACTTTGCCGGTGGAGGTTGTGAAAGGTACACTGCTGGAGGTGTATGCATCAGAGGTTGATGTGGTGTTTGCTAGTGTAGAGTTTGACACCATGGCACCTGTTGGCATTAGTGAGAAGAAAAGGGACTGAGGAAAAGTAAAGGAGTTGTCTCACAAACTTTATTGTTTTTTTCAATTCACCTTGGTTTATTTTTTCTCAACCACCAAATGGTTCTTATAAGCAAAGTGAATAACAGTTCGGCACTGGTGCTTGTATTTTATATTGTTCATGGGCCTTTCTGTAGTTCTCATCTACATCATCCCATTGTACTCTCCTCCCTAGGTGTTGAATCAGGACGGAGGTTCCCAGAAAGGACATATGATGGCCCCTGTTGTAGTTTCTTGTTACAGATCTTGCACTGCACGTTTTCTCTTTCTTTAAGAGACTGGTGCTCTTGTACCATGAAATATCTCAAACTACCTGCCTTCTTCTTCATTCTGCATATTTTTTGCATGTGTGTCAATGTTTTCTTCATCTGCCCACCCCCTTTCTAGCCAGCCGCGCTCGCATCCTTACCTATGCATTGTACCCTCACCCTCTGTACTGCTGTGCACCATACTCTCACTCTTTATATCCAACCCATCCTATCCCCTCTGTTTGAACCTCAGCCAGCCTGCCCTAGATTCACTTTCAATACTTTCACCCACCCTACTGCATAGAGCAGCATAAACCCACCCACTATAATCCCATGCATTTAACATATTGATTTGTTAGCATATGTTTTTCACAATGGCCCAATGATTACTATATGTGAAGAGAACAATGTTGTATTGAGAATAGTGCATTTGATACACTACATATGAGGGTAACAAATATTAAATGCGTGTATCTAATTGTATTTCATAAAGTATGTTCTCAACTAAATGTTGCCTTTTTTACAGACCGAAGAGTGGATATTATACCTTTGTCATCATATGTATTAAGTGTCCATACCTAATATGAAATCCAGACTGACTACCCATAGCCACTCAGCCTGTTTATAGTCTAGGCACTCTTCATCCATTCTAGCTACATCTTCTATATTTCTATGCAGGTTATCTCCGCCATGTTGAAATCTACTCATCCTGTTGCCACAGAATGTATTCATGCTACTGCACCATACTGCCACCATCGCTTACACTGTACACACTCTGTATATTTTAAAATGTAATTTACAAGCAGTACTGAACACATACATATATACATATCTCAATATACATTAATCCAAAACTGCGACTACAGTGGCTACCATACTAGCCAATCATATACCGATATTTGAGGTGCAGTTAATCTGGAGATTGTACCTGCAGCTACGAGATAACCAATTGTAGTGTGGCACATGTTTTTGCGGCTATACACAGGCCCCAATGGGTCCCCGATAGGTGCTGCTAGAAGAAAAGTCAATGAACCCATACCCCCATCTATCAACAAAAATGTGTGGGCAAACATTTTAGCAACACCCATTGCATAAATTAGATCACCTAAGATGTTGTGATCTTTAATTGCAGGTCGTTTTTTATTTTTTCTCTTTTTATAACCCTGAAATGTGCCATTTTGGTCGAGAGGGAAGGAGGATGGTGGAACGGGGACTGGAAGAATATTAGGGTTTACACATGTAACAATGGGTAAAAAAGGTAACATTTATCTGTTTTGGTATTTTTATGATTTGTGAGTTTTTTTTTGTTTAAATTATTTTCAAAAAAGGGGTATAAAAATTGACACTTCAAAAAAATCCTATTGGCACTGGGTCTGGTGTTCGGAAACGACCCGTCACAGGCCATCTCGGGTGGCATCTCCAACCATGATTCAATTGTGGCACTGTTTGCATATAACCTTGCAATTGTTAAGATTTGGTGTCGGCAGCAGTGGGGGAAGGTGGGGCTCGGTGGAGGTTGTGGTTGGTAAAGTGGTGGAGGTTGATGGTCCTGCGGTTGATGTGGTGGTTGCCGGTGTATACATAGCAGCAGGATTCTGGCATTCAGAGTTGGGGCCATGATCTTGTATTTTGTGTCACACATGGACCTTTCTGTACTTGTCGTCAACGTCATCCCAATGTACTCTTCCCAGGCCTTGTATGAACACTGATGTCCCCAAACTCTGAGATGGGACATTGGATGCCCTGGCGTAGTTTCTTCCAACACAGCTTGCATTGTATGTTCTCGCTTTCTTTGAGCGAGTGGTGCTCCTCCACCATAAAGTATCATCAACTGTCGATCTTCTTTTTCATTCTGCATAATTGAAACACTTGTGTATGTGCACAATATAAATAAAATATCACATCATTGTTTGTTGGGGGGGTATTTTGGCACCCAAATCCCATCATCACTTCTGCTGCCGTGTTCAGTCATGTCTGGGAGGAAAATATACAATGAAAAAAGTCATTACAAAATGAATATGCCACTACAAAAAAAGAAGAAAAAAAAGAAAACAACTAACTTAAATATTTAACACCATTGGGACACTAGCCCTTCACTAACCTGGGGGCAGTCTATGGAGAAGGAGGTAATCGTTATCCAAAACATAAGAGCATTTTGAAGAAGGCTCAGATTTTAATTAAGGTGCACTAGTAAGAAGCCCTATCTTGAAGGGGAACAATAGTGGTCAACACACATGTTGGCATAGGGGCAATTGAACTAATAATACATCTTTCATTTGATGCACAATTACTGGAACAATCGATCCAATTAATTTAACCAAGGTATGCAGGCACCATGCAGGGGTGTCAAATTGTATAATGTCTTTGAACTAAGGTATGGGGATAACTTAAGATATCCCTCTAAGTGACAGTCAGATATATAAGTTATCAAGAGGTAAGAGTAGAGCAACGCAACTATCCCTGCAAAATACTAAAATAATTAACAGACAAACAGAACAAAGCACAGGACAAAGGAAAGAGGTAAAAGGATAAAGGGTGGGAAAATGGATGGGTAAGTATTAGGAATTTGCTAATGATCACCTTCTGAAACCTTACAGAAAATCTGCTTAGTAGACAGAAGAAAAAGCAATTAGGGAAAGTTATGAAATTGTGCATTGGGTGTGGTGAATATTTGCGGTTACGACCTTCATCCAATCAGGCGGTGCAGTGTATACGTGTGGGTATGAGTCATGTGTCACCACGCTAGCTCAGGGCGCATGCTGATTGGTCAATTCTGCACACGCAAATTACCATCAGAGCCATGCCTACAGATCTTGACACATGATAGGGCCTTGTTTTTGATTTGTTTACGGGTCAAGTGTAGGCGTTTAAGGGGAGAGCGAAATGGGATTGGCTGCCGGCAGAAGCGCGAAGATGCATAAACACTTCAATGGAACTCACGGTTCTATTGGCCAATGCTGCACGCATGAATTTTATTGTACAGCGTGGACTTACACGCGTTAAGAAACCGCAGCACCTGGCCCTTGTCATTGACACAGTTATGGGTTATGCATTTAAGCAAAGAGTGAAATATTATTGGGTCACAGCAGAGGTGTGAAAATGCATAACCGCTTCAATGAAATTTGTGGTCCTGTTGTCTAATGGCGCACATGCAAATTTCGTCATATGGCAGGATGTACCCGCATTAAGAAAGCACAGTGCCTGATTGGGCCTTGTCATTGAAATGGTTATACAGTGCGCTCAATCTGATAGAGTGTAGCCGCTTGTACGAACCTTGCCATGTGATTGGGTATTCTATTGATGCCGGTACAAGACATGTGCAGGCGGGTAAGCGCAGAGTGCAATGTCATTGGTTAATGGTTTAGGCACGTGTGAGTGAAAGTCGCATTTTTATTGGCTGAGTACTGAAACCTTATTTACAATAATAGAATATTTGTTCAGCAAATGGTAACATTGGTTGAATATGAAAAGAGTCAGGATTGTGAAATATTGGCATATTTACCCATTCATAGAAGTCACATTGATGGCATCATGATGTATGAAACTATAACATTGTGTGGTGGACTATTCATCAGGAGGAGATATCCATCAACTTCTGTGTTCTCTAGGTAACGAAATAGCAACAGTTAACTCATTTATTTATAAAACATCACAGGGAAAGCAATGCATTTTCGGCACAAAAACACTTAATTTACCACTGATAACAGAATCATTTACAATGGGGTGAGAACATATGACTTGAAGATCAGAGGAAGGGGGAAAACATAAACCAGGGATGATGACTTTACAGAAAGACGTTGTAACGGGATGGTGGATGAAGTTCTGAATTAAGTATTGAGTGGTGACAGAAAAGTGCTGCACGGTAGGGAGATAGGAAAACAGGGTGATGCAGTAGCTTAGAGAGCTAGTAAACAGGTTCTTCTGAAAGAAAGAGAACTTGGAGATTGGATTTAAATAGTCGAGGAGTTGGAGTAGTACTGAGAGTGAGAGCAAGAGCATTCCAGAATAGTGGAACGAGGAGAGAGCGAAATGAGAGGGCGCACAGGGTGGTCAAGGGGTGGCAAAGATGTGGTCTGAGGAGGATCTTATCTAGCAAGGAGGAGAGTAGTGCATGAGATGGGCACATTCATAGCTTGGAGAGAGCGCATGGATAGTTTTGAAGATGGTGTGTAGTTTATACCCAGCCCTTTGTTTCATAGATAGCCAGCTAAACTGCTGATGGACAGAGGAGGTAGAGGTAAATAGAGACATGTTGAAAAGTGTTCAGTGAAAAAGCATTGTTTGGAAAGCCCTAGAGGAGACTGGCACAGTAGTCATATTTGGAAAGGACTACGGAGGAGATTAGCTGTTTAGCAGTATTAAAAGGAAGAAGGTGGCAGATTGTTTTAATATTGAGGAGGTTGAACCTGCCTGCAGTGGCAGAAAAGAATATTTAAATATAGGCCAATGTTAGTTGATAGCCTATATATGTATGAGTAGGTTTCATATTTAAAGGTTACATATATACATTACAGGTTTATTTAGCATTCCACTAGAATTGTTCTGGGTAACTTAACCTTGACTCCTATTACCTTTGACTCCTGTTTAGGAGCCCAAGCGGGTCCCTCAACACACTCATGACTCAATAGGTCATGATCATTCTGAAGAACATTAATAATCATCACTGTTTTCTCGATTTGATATGTCAGGATTCCTGATGTTCATTTAAAACCTGGTAATTGTGACAATGGGAGGGCATTTGGCAATGGTCCATTCTTTGAGATGTTATGTTAATTATCTTCCTTACGTAGAAAAACATTTGCTCTACTAGCACTTGTTAAAGTTACAGCCCTGCTGTCATTGACATGTTAGAGACTCCTTGAAATGTGAGCACTGAGATTTGTAGCAGGACACCCCTAATTTCTCTGGGACAAATGAAGCTACTTTGGTTTATATAACTTTTGTAATTCATGAAAGCAGAGGCAAAATCCAGCTTTTGGTGCTGGCCAGCACCCTAGGCAGCCACCTAGTTTGCCCAGGTCTTGCACTGGCCCTGATCATACTCAACCTCATCTCTCCAAATTATTAACAAATCCGCTTTTTCTTGATTTTGCATTGCATTAGAGAAAAAAATAGAAAACAGCTGTGTCCTTTGAGGAACATATTTGCCCTTATGGAGACATAGGGTCACAAGGAAGCTGACCCTGTACTTGAATTAGCTATCCCAGAAGGATACAATGGGCCTCATTACAAGGTGGGAGGTAAGGGATTACTGGCACCAGTAAGGGCTCGGGTGACGGTAATCCCTTACCTCCCTACCACAAGTTCCTTTGCAGGTCCTTCCTTAACGACTGGTTTTTGCAGGCGTTAAGGACGGGACCCGCAAAGGGACTCTAGGGCTAATAACGGTACCACAGTTTATGGTACCGTTATTAGTGCCTTTCCCATTCACATTGAGCTTTATGGGGGCTCAAATGGGAATGGGGAATGGCCCTGGTGAATGGGGAATTACCGCTCCCTCCGACCTCGGAATGGACCGATAATTGCTCCATTCACCAGGGGACGGATTCAGAAGGGATTTTGGAGGCAGCCATGGAGCTAGTAGCTCCATGGCTGCCTCCAACCTCGTATTGAGACCCAATATGATTCGGCAGGATAGAATGCTAAATAGAGGGGGGCAGGGTTTAGCCCTCATTATTAGGTCTGAGCTTAAAACATGGGAAAGTAAGCTCAACATTATTCCAGGCATCAGAACGAATCCTGGTTAAACTAGGGATCAGTGCTGAAACTACACTTTCATTATATAGAGCCCCTTCATCTGATCCAACCTTCCCAGCTATTCTGAACAGTCTTCTGTTATCTCTTTTGAAGCCAAAAACAAAATTTATTTTATTAGGAGACTTCAACCTCTGGCGGGGGTGTGCCACAGATGCCATTGAAAAAGTTATGGAGAATTCCTTGGACTCTCTGGGCTTTGTTCATCACATCAAAGTACTGACTCATATTAAAGGACATAACTTAGATTGGGTATCTTCTCTTAACCTGACCCTTACTGATATAGAGGTCAAAACATGTCCATGGTCTGACCATTCTTGCATATGTTTTCAAATACAAATTGATTACTTCCAAAAAAAAGGCTCTCCTGCCTAAGCTAGCAGTAAAGACCAGAAACCATAAAAAAAACGAATCGTGCGAATCTTACCGATTGGGCTTCTGCCCTTAATAGCAACATATCAACCATAGACAATCTAGAAGAAATCTTGACAACACTGAACAACTCTTTAGGCGCAGCCACAGAGAAGTTTGCACCAGCGAAAAGTCAAATTCAATCATCCACGGTGCGTAACCCCTAGTTCAATGAGGACCTTAAGGATCTTAAATCTAAAAAAAATCAAACTCTTTTATGCCTGGCGACAATCGAGAGAACCGCTCAGTCTTGCAGCCTACAAAAAGGCATCAGCAGAGTACAAATTGGCTATATTTACTGCCAAAAAAAGAGTCATTTAATACAAGAATTACAAATGCCAAATCCGACAGCAGGGAACTCTTTAATATCCTTAAGGAGAAATCAAATACACCCAGACCTACCCAGGATGTTATTCTAAAAAATGAGTTGTGGTGTAAGGAAATTCAACAGGCTCTGTCTAATAAATTCGAAGAAATTAGAGAGGTAATTGAGGAGAAAAACTTGTTATGCCAAAACAAGATCTGAAGGTTAACCTACATACTCCAGACAATAACATTAAGGATCACTCTACTTTTAGCTTTCAGCCAATCTCTGAACAAGAACTGGCTAAAGTTATCACCCAGCTTAAAAGTACAAGTTGCAAAGGGGTCCCTTGTTCATCCATTATTATAAAGGAATGTTCTCCTATTCTTATTCCTGCATTGACAACATTTGTTAATTCATCCTTTTCACTCAATAGGGTTCCAGATAATAACAAAGGTGCATGGATCACTCCACTTCTCAAGAAGCCAAACCTCTGTCCCCAGAACGCATCGAATTATAGCCCCATCACCAACAACATCTTCCTGTTGAAAATTCTGGACAGGGTAGCATACAATCAAATTTCAGTTTTTTTGGTGGAGAATCACATCTTCCATGACTATCAATCAGGCTTCAGAATGAATCATGGAACTAAGACTGCCCTGCTGGCCCTGAAGTGTCATTTACTCCAGAGGATGGACGGGGTTCATATCTCCCTCCTTATGATTCTAGATCTCTCAGCAGCTTTTGACCTGGTGGACCATTCCATTCTGTCCACCAGGTTAAAGAATAATCCCAAGTTCTCCCAGGCAGGCATTGAGTGGAATACCTCCTTCTTGAAGGGAAGCTAGTGATAATGCAGAAGCTAAACCTATTACTCTTATGTACGATGTTCCACAGATAGTCTGTGTATCGCCCTGCTTTTACAATATCTTTATGATCCCCTTTTTTCAGGAAAATGAAGGGATCATATTTGTTAATTACGCGGACGATACTTTTTCTTGAAGACTTCTGTAGATGCAATAATTCTCAATGAAGGCATTGAAGTGTTCCATGCCTGTGGAGCCGCCGATGCAAAAGCAGCATCCTGGACTTCTTAGTTTTACATCGGGGGATAGTAAGAAGATTACATTCACCTGTCCTAAGAGGTCTTGTGCTTTTCTTTAGAGTGATGACCTCTTTCAAATACACAGGCATTTGTCCCTGCACACATTTGTGGGTGATGAGAAGCAGCCTAAAAAACTCTGGCCTGAATGGGCAGCCAATGGAGACTTCTTCCTGCTTCCGTCACATGATCTCTTTTCATCTGCAGCCCGCTTTGTTTCTTCTGTTTGTATGTTGAGCGCCCTTGATTAAGCCTTTGGGTACCTGGTGCGCTATATAAGTTCCAAAACATAAACATACACTTAGCCAACTACATTAGAAGGTGCTGCTCAGTTTTAATTAAAATGGCACTTGTTATAGATAGTTGACTTGCACATAAGCCTCAGCTCTCCATACATATTGAATTCCCACTGCTAATAAAGCAATACATGTTTTATTGTTCCCTTATCAATTTGTTTCTAGAGGCATTGACTAAACCCAGGGCCAATTCCAAAATGTACTCTATTGTTTGAACGACCAGGCCATTGGAACACCAAATGGCACCCATTGTGAAATAATGGGGTGTCGAAATTCATCAACCGAATCTGCCCTGGTCAATACTTATTTGTCTTTCTGTCTTTACTTTACCTTTGCAGCACTTTAGTATTCCCTATTTTCCACAATGCAACATTTGGCAGTTATGATTACCAGGCTATTAGTATGCTACATTAGAACTACAAACCTCAGAAGCCCTAGAAATCAGTGTTGCTCTCACTTTACAGAGTACAGAGAGCTAGCACTAGAATACCTTTAGGTGTGGTCTTCCAGGTGCTGCTAACAAGACTGCCTCATCACTGGGTGGGTCGACATTTAAGAAGCTGCCTACAGAAGAACAGTGCTCTTTCATTGATTTCACTGCCAGCACTCATGCTTTTATCCTTGGATCTCTGCTGTCCTGTTGCTGCTGTTTCCAGAACCGGCTCCTTTTCTAGTGCCCTGTGCTCACACCCCTGCTGCCCTGCCTGCACTCCTCTGCCATCTACCCTGCACCGCTGTGCTTCGTGCCCTGCAGCCCTGTCTCCAGCTTGCAGTCCTCTCTTCCCTGTCTGCAGCCTCTTGCTCGCTGTGACCAATTCTGTTGTTTCTACCCACAGTTCTTATTCTGTGCCCAGCTTCCTAGATTTCAGTCCTGGGTTTCCTTGTTATCTGTCTGCAGTCCTGCCCTTGTTATTATTGTTCAGAGTTTCAATCCTGTGTTTTCTTGTTCCTGCTCTGTAGTTCAGTCAGCTGTTCTTAATTTTGGTTCTTAGTTTCCAGTCTGCAGTTTCAGTCTCCTGTAGTCTTGTGCTTTAATTCTTATGTTCTTGCATATGCCCTTTATTCTTATGAACCTCACTCACCTTGACTTCCTCTTCTTTCTCAGAATAATTCTGCTACTTTTGTTGCCTTGCTTGTGTTTGTGTAGTTTCTTTTTAAAGAGTTTGACAGCTGGGTTTCTCGACAGCCAATCTCTGGCCCTTTCCTTTGTCACATGTCAGTCCTGCCCATTGGCCCATATGTGTAAATAGTGTGCTCGTTCCTGTTTCAGGGGGCAGTCACTTTCTGTTTCTGCTGGACACATGCAGGCGTCAGACCTGCGAGTATTGTGTCATTGTCCATGCATTAGCATCCAGACATAGACATCCTCTCCTGCTACTCCTTTCTATGAGCATAAAGGGGTGGACCATGTAACAACAACCAGCTCAGAAGGCTAGGATTTCCTCTGATCTGTGAGAGATTATTCCCCCATTCTGTTTACACACCAGGTGGAAATCTAACATGTTTCTCTTGGTTGTATTACATGCCCATTTCTGCTCAATGTATGTGTTGCCTGTCCGTAGTAGTTGCCTATCCTTTGTTGTCTATAGGACTCCTTACACTCATGTCTCTTGTGCACTATTCTCCCCTCAGCTTTGTGGGCACGTCTCTGTGCTCAAACCCCTGACAATTGTGGTCCTATTCAATGTTAACTTCAACTCCTCAGCTACACTTAAAAAGGCTACCATGCACCAGAGCACCACTGAAGTTCAGTGTCTGGCAGTAACTCCATATTAACTTTAATGTGTTACTCTATGGGAACTGAGCAGTATATGACAATTGCAGTATGTGGCAGGAGTGCCCCTGTTTGATTTGATGTGATTTGTTGACACTTATAGAGCGCAACATCTGTCCGAGGGCATCTTGGCGCTTCCTAGCAGGAAGGAACAGAAAGACCAGCTTGAAGGGGAAGGTTTTCAAAGCCTTACAGAAGGCCAGATGATTGACTGTGGATCTAAGGGAATGTTGAGAGAATTCCACAGTCTGGCTGCCAGCACAGAAAAGGAACGGCACCAATGCCACTGTCTTTCACCATCGGGCTAAGCAAAAGGCAAGCATCGGCAGAGCGCAAAGCGCATTCAGGGAAATAAGCCTGAAATTTTGCCTGAAGATACTCGGCACCCAGACCATAAAAGGCGTGGTGAAACAGGCACAAAGATTTTAAATGGATGCGTTTGATCACAGGAAGCCAGTGAAGTAGCAATAAAATGGGAGATATGTGGCAGCCAGGTTGCAGAATTCTGGAGAATTGAAGACGGTGCAGTAAGTAAGCAGGCTGAGCAAGGAAAAGTGAGTTACAATATTCAATAGGGGAAGACACGAGTGCAGAGACCACCGCAGCGTGAAGGTGAACAGGAAGGAAGGGAAGAACCCCATGGAGCAGTTTCTGCTGAAAGTGGCCCCATTGTCAAACAACACTGACCTGGAGCTCCAAAGAGAGTGAGAAGGAGAGTTTCACCCCAAGGTTTTTAACCACAGTGACCGGTGTCGGGAGGGGACCAAGAGACTAACGCCAGAAAACAGTGGTCCAGAATAAAGGAGCAGACGGTTGGCCTACTACCAGCACCTCGGTCTTGTCCTCATTCAACTTGAGCCAGTTGTTCTGCATCCAATCTCCCACTCCAGTGAACCACCTCACTGACTGCCTTCTGATTGCCCCTGCCCGCATCCTTCATTATGAGGTTCCCACTGCCAGCATGGTTACAATACTGCATAACGTCACACACTCCTCAGATCCACTAGGTCCCAAGCATGCTCAAGGTGCAAAACAAAGCTCATCAAAGATTTCACACAGTACAAACAGATCAAACGGTTCAAACAGTTCCTGCCCATGGTCATCCAACAGCTGTTGCCCCTTAGCATATCTTAACATTGATCTCGCTTCCAGAGGAATGATACAGATACATCAGTAACTGCCATCTTCCTTGACCTGCAGATGAACTTGGCACTGCAAACCATACAATCCTACTTAATCACACATTTTTGTAATAAGGGCCCTTTGCCTTATGCCATCACTCCCAGAGCGCGTTACTTGGAGGAAAAGGAGGGGTCAGGAAAGAGATGAGAATGCTAACAAAAACTATTATGGTGTGGCCCTTCTTCATGCCTACCTTCCTTCTCTGACCACGCAGAGCAACATAGGTTTGAATCCCGGATCCAAGCAGGGAAACCAAACTGAGGTATTAAGCGCGTTATAAAATTATAAAAAAAACAATTAAATACCTTAAAGACATTCCAATAATCAGAAACTTGTTGTGAGGCTGGCTTTGAAATGTCAGTGCTGCCTCTGAAGCAACTTTTTCAAAGGACCTCATGGTCAAACCAGACCAATTAAGGTAACATTGGCGGTGGTCAAGAATAGATCTCAGGAGGGGTGAGGGTCACTGAAAGACCTCAATGAGCACACAGAGTAAAGGACACTACAAATCACTCTCAGTCAGGTGTATATATATTAAAAATACATGCACATTTATTCAAAGCCTTTGAAATTCAACACAAAGCAATGATTCAATAGTAATACATAAAAACAATACAACAGTACTATAATACATATATACAATACCAAGTGGTTTAAAGGGTTAAAACACACATAATGAGTCCACAACCTAAAAGGGACGGAAGCAAGCAGTGCAAGTAGTCTTTAGGCAGTTCTTCATTACATTAACCCTACATTAAACCTAATTGAGAGGCAGACAAGACCCTTCAAAGAGAGAAGCCTAGTGCTCAATGTACTTTCAAATGCTGGTGCACGAGATAGTGCAGAAGGGCAAAAACAGGGTCTCTTGCAGGAGCTGTAGCAACTCAGGAAGGTGGGTGACACAATGAAGTTTCATGGAGGGTCCCCCCAAGAGGGTAGAACAGTTTCCAGGAGTTGGGAATGGGGTGGTAGCACAGGCTACCTGTAGAAAGTTGTGTGGCCCTTAGGGAACACTTATGAGTAAAAGTGGATGGATGCGCCTAGGGTTGCAGGTACTCACTGACCCCCGGCGCACTCCGGACCAAGCTTCAACAGTTGAGTCCACTTCGGTCGCAAGTTAAAATGCGGCAGTTGTGAGTCTCTGCGGCTTTCAGTGGTGAAGTTACAGCAATGATTCACTGTCGAGACAGTGGTGATTTCTCCACTGCTGGTGAATGTATCAGGCCAGTTTCAATACAGCAGGCTTCAGGGCACAGAGGGGCACAGCAGCAAGGTGCCTGCAAAGTTTGTCACCATGGCAAGGCAACACGGTAACCGCATGAACTCCGGTTTGGGCGCTCTCTCTTTATTCCATACCTGGGAATGCCAAGTGTACAAAATTCGAAGTGAGAGTGCAGTAAATAGAGTGCTTGTGATGTACCAAATTTCAAGGGTCTCATCAAAACGGCAGCGGTGTCAGAGCAAAGGTCCTCCCCAAGCTGGTCAGCCCACTGGTTGGTCAAGAGTCACTTCCGAGAAGGCTTACTTGCAGGATTTGATGAAGGTCCTGAACATAGTTGTCCCACTATTCCAATGGGTGGAAGCATCTTCACAGACCTTCTAGTTCGATCAGATGCAGAGGGGTCCACCGGGACAACAACGGGCTCAGAGTGCCAAACCTTCCAGCGGGTCACCAGTGGTTCCTCGACTCTGCGTCTTAGTTTCAGAATACTTGGATCCTATCCTAGGTTCAGTGAACACTCAAGAGATTAAGCTGGTGTGAGTGTTTGGGGGCTTCTCTTATCCAGAATCTCCTTTGCGCCAAAACACAGAGTACCCAGTGGGAGATCTGCTCACATACAGGCACACCAGATGTGGACCAATCACGGACTATGGTGGTCACAGTCATTCACAGCACACCAGACTCTCTCTCTGGCACCCTGGATGTGTATTGGAACTAGACAGTCCAGCCTACATCCTAGAAGAACACATACAAAGGCATGCAGAAGCCTCCGAAAGCTTGGCATTTTGTGGGAGAATGCATGCCAAAATAAGGACTGACCAGGGTTGGCTCAACCTGGGGAAGGCAAAGAGGAAAGGTGGCCAAAGAACAGGACGAAGAACCTCGTGGCCTGGCCATTTTGGAGCCAGGCCACCTTCGTGTGCCAACCGCAGTACACGTGGTTTGCATGGCAAGAAAGAATTAAAAATATGCAAAAAGATAAGCTGCCAACAGCCCTGTCCAATGCTCATCTGCACTTCACCAGAAAAATCCTTTCAGGGAGTCTAGGGTGTTAGGCAGAAACCTGTGCAGTTCCCTCTGGGACCACTGCAAAAGATTTAAGACTACAGGTGTTGGCAGTAAACCCACTTGGTAGCAGTCTGCACCACACAGATTCACTGTGGTAGCTGTGGCTGAGCAGTCAGACTTCCCTCAAGAAGAGTTAGGCAGTATACAGAGGATACGCAATAGGTACAGAGGCACAGTAGTACAAACAAACACTGATCAGAGCTAGGTGTAAAAGTATAAACTTATTTATTAAAGACACACTCATAAATTACACTAGCACAGAGAAAAGGTAAGAAGGTCAAAACACAGTTACTATTACTCATATGTACATCCCTAATCATTTGTTGGACAGTTCTAAGTTAACACCACTTATTTCCAACCAGAGGTGAGCGCTTAACGTTAGATGGTACTCCAACAAGTTATTAACAAAGGGAGGGAAAAGGCAGAAATAGAGAGAGCAGTAAGATAAAACACTTTTCACATAAGGTTAGCAAAGGCAGACAATGGTGGAACAAGGAAATTTAGTTTGGGCCGCTTTAGAGGGAGCCAGGCGAAAATATGCCCAAGATCACACACTGTCTCAAGTCTTTACAGGTGAGTAGAAAAGGTTTTACTACGTTTCCGAAAAGTTTAGTTAGGGTGTCCCAGGCCTACCCAGGGTCGAGAGCCGAGGACTAAATCTACCCCGTACAATCGGTGGCAAGGGAGGCCAGGCGGAACACAGTACCTTTAAAAGTGGAAAGGATCCTCCAGCGGTGGTAGTCGTTCCTGGTAGTGGGTGCAAGTCGCGGCGTCGGCCAGAGGAAGAGGTGATCTCGACGTGGAGGAAAGCTGAAGGTCGTTGCACTACCAGGGATGAGGCCAGCCGTGGAGTTTTCGCACACAAAGGATTTTACCCCTCTTTCGCGGTTGAGGTAAAAAGTGGTATCCCGATTGCCGGAGTGCTTGGCACAGGCCAGGCGGCCACGAGATGCTTCGGGCCGGCGAAAAGAAGGCAGCAACTGGTTGTCCCCACCAGTTAAGGGAAGAAGACTCTCCGGCGGGAGATCTCCTCTGTCGTCGGGAAAAGTGGTGAGACGGTTCCGCAGGGCTCCACCGGTGGTGTCGTCTTGGCAGGTCGGCTCAGCTTCTCCCTCTTCGGCTTCTTAGGTCCTGTGGCGACTTCTGATGAACCAGTCCCAAAAACCCTGCTTTTATGCAGCAAACCCCCATTCATGCAGCCTAGCTGTCACTCAAACATGCTAAGTGGTGAGCGGGGTGGCTCACCACTTGGGCCAATCACACTAGAGTGCGACATGAGTTGGCAAGGCAACTCAGTCCAGGGTGCCTAAACCCCCTCCCACACCCCCTGTGGTACCCAGACAGAATGGCACCACTTTGGAGGGCTTCTGTGCAGAAGCCCGCCAAAAGTGGAACAAAGGCTCGACTCGGGTTCAGGGTTACTGAAGTGAACCTAGACGCCATTTTGGTGGCGAGTTCTGGCGAAAAATCCCAACCGGTGAATTTATTTTAATTAAATAACCCGGCGGTATCTTTAACATTGCACCAAAAAGTGGTGCATTAAAAACAATGGGAAATCCCATTGGGAAATATTCCGGTGGAATATTTCCGTGGTATCCACTGCCACCAGCCAGAACTCGGCGAGGGGGGACGGGACAGTACCCCCTCGACAACAGACCCAGGGGCAATCTAATTGCCCCTACCAGTACTTCCACAGTAAGATGGTTTGTACTGGTTAAGTTCCTAAGTTTAGACTAGTAAAGTTAATGGTAACTTTACTGACCCAGGGAGACAGTAGTCAGTCCCAGGGTGTGGAGTCTATGTTTGGGGGTCTCTATGACACCCCTGTGTTACTGCACTGAGGGTGCTGTGTAACACACATTCCAAAAACCAATGATGGCCTATGGGGAAAATTACCCCCTAGCCCATAAGCACATAACAAGTCACAGAAAACACTCTCAAATCATGTCCAGGAGTGAGGGTAAAAGAGTCTCACTCCTGGCAGGAGAAAAAATAAACCCTAAAAATCCAGCAAAGCTGCTGGGGGACTCACTAGGTTAGGAAATTCAGCCTGAACAGAGAATTCTCCCTAACATAGGGCCTTTGGAAACAAAAGGAAGACACAAGCGCACTGTACTGTAAAGTACATTGTGCACTTTTAATATGTAGCAGAAAAGTTGCAACATTGGAAAGGACTAAGGGAAACAAAGTCTCCCAGTACTGATTTTCTTTAAGGGCATGTCAGTTTCCACATAATAAAGTAAGTGAAAACCCAGTGGAGTACAGCTGAAGGATGTGATCCACTGGTAAAGTCAGATTATGGTGTTTAAACAGCAGCAAAATGTTGGGGGCTACACAACTGGAGGGAAAACTTCACATAAATAGTAATCTTTCCAAACAGTAACCATGTCAGTACCAGACATAGCTTATATTTAAAGATTCACCTGCCACCAAAGGATGACAATTATTAAATTACAGATCAGAGGTGCAGATAGTTCAGATAGTTCAAATGATATCACTGCATGCAGTGACATTTTGTCCCTGCATGTGTCGGCGATGGACATGTGACCTTTGAACCTGCGACGTGCCATTTATAGAGAAGATAGCTGAGGATGCCTACAGACAGCCTCAGCAAGGTCACATGTGTACACTATAATTTTAGAACCACAAAGACACTCAGACACTATAAAGGGACAACTAATGCTCACCTCGTTCAATGTTAAACTCACAACGTTCAAAATAAAAAAGGACTTGACTTATGCAGTCTAAATTATGTTTAATCCATCAAAACAGTCACAAAGAATGGTCCAAATAGGCTAACATAATGAAAATATGCTCCTTCAGCGATAATACCATAATTTTGAATTGGTAATAAGCAAAATGGTCACTAAATATTTCACAAAGCCTCACGGATTGGTATGCTACCTTGACATGTTTTTGTCAACAGATCATCTTCAGAAGCATAAGAGGCTAAAGAAGGTCATGACACAACTAATTACTTGTAGGATGCAATTTGATATGTAGCATGACTCTACCCTACTCTCTAAATTAAGAACAATATGATCTGTCAGTATTTAATGGAGTACCTGTATAAAACATACACTTTATAGAAAATGAGAAGATGAGGGATCAAATCCCCATACGTACATGAAAAATCAACAAAGAGAAATATAATTCTACATTGAGAATTTACCATTTTGAAGAGTGCTTCTGACAGATCACCCTGTATATCAGAGTAGCAACATCTCTAAAGACAACATTAAAACATCTATATAAGTATTTTATTCATCATAGATCAATGATTGTAGTAAGGACCTCAGGTAGATCACCATGTATCTATGATGTAGGATAACCACTTCCGATTCTTGAGAAGTATCAGTAAATGAAGTGGAACTGAATATACAGATGTTGTTCCTGGGACATGTTTTATACCGTGGGGTTTAATGACAGACCCTCAATGACATGAAGTGAACAACCAGGTTATGCCTCTAATACGAACAACATTGTTAAATGGAAAATGCTCATTGTGAATACCAAAAGGAGAGGGTAGCCTGTCAGTTTCAGCTACCAGAATAAAAATACTACAGGTGCAATGCAGGTGCAAAGCAAGGGAAAGACACAGATTCAAAATGGCCTTGCATAAAAGTGATAAGGCAAAGAAAAAGTAAAGAAAATGATTCTAAATGAAAGGCAGGGTTTTTATAACACTGAAACTTCAATGTCCAGAGCTGTGTGCCTTTTGCAAAAAGGATGCATGTTGCTAAGAATTAATCTATTATGTTGATAAAATGAACAGTGATCTACTAACATGTTAAAAATAATAGGAAGACCTCATGTCTATAGAAAGATATTGCGACATGCGACGTACAGACTTTTGGACAGTGGGTCCGACTTCAACACAGGGATTCAAAGCCACCTTCCCCATGACATACTCTGCTGTCCCTCTGAAAGAGCATTGCTTTGAAGTTTGAGCAGGAGGGCTTGAATTTATGGTGGACTGTATAATCCAAGGCTGCTATCAAGTGAATCTGAACTTTGTAAAATACAAGGACTTGTTGACTATCCCTGGCCTGACTGGGGGATGGCCTGCCATTAAGAGGGTCACTGGATGTCAGAGACCATCTGGTCAGATAGATATAATCTCTGCAGCATTAACTAGCTCAGCTTTTGACTCCACAAGAGTGATTGATAAATGTATTGCAGGCAAAGTCAACATTGAGAGACCAGAGAGACTGGGGCAGATGTTTTGGCCTCTCTGCAACTATCATTGAAGACATTAAACTACAAATTATCTGTTTTAATTATGTGGCCATAGACATGCATTAGGAATGTATTTCTACCCAGTAACATTTGAACCATGATACTGCGTTTGGACATATGTCGTTTTAATGCTGATTTCAGGCATCCAAATTTGAGTTGCAGAAATTAAGTTAAAATCAATCGACATTTCTAGCTTTTTGTGAACATTTCCTGAATCTGTAAATTGGGGAGCTGGTGGATCATTAAATTATATAATGAGATATCTGGGTAGAACATGTCACATTCCCATCTATGTTAAATTTTGCGCAAAGGGTGAAAAACTATAACTTGCATGTGGTATAACCTGCAGAAATGCGAGGAAATTTGATAAATTTGTCATAATTAGGAAAATATAAATATCTATATTGTTAGAGCCCTCCCTGACTTACCACGTGCAATAAGAATAAATGAGACACACCCAAGTTGGGGAATGAGGCTAAGAGGACAGGTTGCGAGAGTTCAAAATCTTTTATATAGAATTGGCATCCAAAGAACGCTTCTGCCTGAGAGCGCTCTGGCAAACATTGCATTTGCACAATATTTTATAGTTTATATAGTGAAAAATCGTCATAGATGACACAACTAACATAGGGTACTAAATCAGTGCAGGATTGGATAGACATTATAGGGATATAAGTTCATGGAGGCACTGTCTCGTCCGGATTGGGTGCTCCTTTGGCGGGAGGGTGAACATCATGTGGTCCAGCTGTCAGCGTCCAGAAGAGGTGAAGGTCAGGTCACTGCGAGGCACGGTGGGGTCACTAACTAAGCTAACATAATACATCTTAGTGAAGCATGCACTAAATAATAATCATTGCAAGTCCTTTGAGCAAATCAGTATAAACCCATAACATTCATGTATTTACATCATTACTTATTAAGATGTATTTGGGGTTTTAGGTTAAGGGTCTTGACCAATATGATAACATTGATTGCACCAAGGGTCTGAACTCGTAAAAGAGGCTGGGGCAAGTTGGCGTTTGTTAGTAGTGGGAGACAATATACTGCGACAGAGGTCTGATGTTAGCTGGGGGCACGCTAGGTGGGAATCATGATGAGGTCACGTATTTGGTACATCAAGAGAATACCTTGCAAGGACACAGGGTTACACTGGCAGTCATTTTCCAATAGTAAGGGTGAGGGAGCATGAGCAGATTTGTGGTGATGGATGAGCTACAGGGCCTGGCTCAAGCCAGTTCACACGCAGGACAGTGATCTCAATTACCTCCACCTCGAGTCTGAAAATGGAGCCACAAAGTTTTCCAGACACAGTGAGAGAAAAGGTGGGGGTCATGTGCGCAGTGTGTGTGGCGCTGCTAAGGGGAGAGAAGCCTTTTCGTATTATCACAGTGAGGCCTAGTTACCAAGATGGAGTCAAGGGGGCACAAAATCGATGCCATGTGTCCTGCGCAACAGCCCCATCTACGCAAATGCCAGCCGATGCTGGTATTACATAAGGGCGACGGGGGCACTCCCCACCATTGGAGGCACATGGTCCATGTTGTACGGAAGGAATGGAGGGGCGGCGGCCTACTGGCCCCTCAACCCACACATTCCCCCCTTTTTTTACATCTAAAGTAACAAACTATTAGCTCTTGTGTTCTCTCTTTGATAATACTCAGCTTCTGCTACTGCTTCATCCCAGACTGGTGTGCCTTTTATGGGAATCCATGCCCTACATACGCTTTTCAGACTGTGCCCTTTCCTTGCATATTCATCAAGGGTGCATGTCATGCATATCCCTCCATCCCCATCCAGGTCCACCCACACTTCCTTGTACCATTGTAGCTCCCTTGGTTCTTTTATGGTGGTGTGATATAAGTTGTCAACCCTGTCCCTATTCTGGCGGTACATCTCTGTCATGCGATACTTTGGTGCGTTAGGTTCCCCAGTTTGTATTTGTGCATCTATCATAGTTGTTACCGTTGCCTGTCTGCCCATCATTTCCATCATCATTGCTGAATTAGGCATAGATTTTGCACAACATCGGATACCTAGTAGGCACACACAGAAGAATAGCAATATGAAGACGATGACAGGAACGTACATTTTCATCACAGTTTGAACCAGGACGGTATCCAGCTGAACATATTGCCAAACCGAGTGCTTGGTTCTATTCCCACTTCTTTCGACATTCTTTCTCCCAAGCTGTGTACTGCTGTGATCACGTGGGAAAGTGTTCCATTATCTGCATCTTCAGAGGGCGTGAATGTACAACATGTGCTCCCGATTTTTCAGCAAACATTGATGTCCATTGCTGTGAGGAGATCTAGGATGTACCGGTTCTGCATAGACATTAGCCGAAGAGCACAGAGTTCTACTCTAATCACATTAAACCCTTCTTCAGTGTCGTTGGTGAGTTGGATCAGCTCCCAGCATACTAATGTAACCATTTGGCGTTCATTCAAGCCTGGAGCCCTGGCGTTAGGAGGGAAGCAAAGAATGTCTCTGCGGAATTAAAGAGTTTCACTGGGATCTCGGCAAGAAGAGCAGATGATTCAGAGGAGATGTAATTGGATGGTCTCCTTTTGCGAGAGAGTCTGTCTTTTAAGTCATTTTCCGACAACAGTTCATATGCTGGAGGCTCTGTTACCACTGCTTGGGGTGCTGCCGATGTGTCAGCCGATTGCCCTGCTGCCGATATGTCAGCCGATCCTCCTTTTCCTCCTTGGATATGTCTTTCTGGGATTAATATCAGAGCTGAATGTAGGGTGGCTAGGGCGCATGTTCCTTTCCATAACGCCGGGAGGTGCAGGTATGCTTGTTTACCACAGATCCAATACATATGCATGAGTGCCGCCATGCCTTTCTTCATGTCTGGTATTATAATTGTTTTGTTGCATTTCTTGTTGGTACCCATAGGCACCTTTTCTTCTTCGTGGAAACAAAGCTCATGTTGGATTTCTTTCTGCGTCTTGATGGGCTTTTCTAGTGCAGTGACTCACATGAGTTTAACAATGTGCTGGGACAAGGTGGGGGCACACGTTTCTTTTAGCCATTGAAAGTTTTCTTCAGTGAGTCCTCTGAGTGCCTCAGCTTTGCACTCGATCATTTCATCGTGCCATTTATTCTCTGTGAATCTTGTTCCTTTTATGACCAAGAATGGTTCTTTGATACAAATTACTCCTTGGCGCCTGCTTGTGCATGTTCTTTAGTTTTGCAGCAGCTCTATTGTAACTGTGTGTGCCTGGAAGGTGCTCCAAATTATACACAATACGAGATTAATTAAACATTGGGCGTCTGACAAGGGTACCTCTTGTGGCACTAGTATTTTGGGTTTCCCTGATGTGTGCAGTATGAGCGAGCAGACATAGCAGCTCTCATTCGTGGCTTGTTTTGCTGTGGCACTCATGTCTGAGTACCATTAATTTGACTGGTCAGGCTGGCGGCGGTCTTCTATTTCATCTAACTCCAGGCCGCGGTAGAGGTCATATCTTTTCCTGCCTGCCCCCCTTTTTCCTCACCTGTTTCCCCCGTTTCGGTAACTCCTAACCTTTCGGTCGTGTATTGGAAATACCCTGCCCATGCTCTGTCATTAACATTATTCACAGTGTGTTTAGCTGCAGGTCTGGTGATTCGTGAGTAGCAGCAACATAAAATGAGGTAGGATCTCTGGTTGTCTGTCCATTAATATACATTTGGTTATGCTCATTCACCCAATAATAGTCACCATCATACTTGTTTATTTCATTATCATTACTTGGGCTTATAGCAGCTAGTGGAAGGAAGGGGGCTGATGTTGTGTCATTAAAATACACCATAGAGAGGTTTGTATTGACAATATAATCATCAGAAGAATAATTATCTTTCCACATTGTTTTTACCCCTGTCCAGATAAGGACTGACCCTTTGCGTATCAGCTGCGACCAGCTCTCCCACGTTTTCATATCCTGAACAAAACTGAGCACAGTGTAATACCAGGCCATAAAAAATAACATTACAGAAAACAATATAGCAGAATACTTCAGGCCACACTCGATATTATAGTATCTATTGACTCTATTGACAACCCTGTCGCTAACTAACATTACGCCATTATCGGTGAGCACGCTGCTTTCAGCCATTGTGTTACCTAGAGGGGCGATATAAAATGGTTAAGTGACACGCATTCATTAATTCATTTTATTATTTAGTTCATTACCTTGTGTCATATAATCCTTATTAATTGCATATGTGTTGCTATACATATCTTAATATTACTATTCCCTACTCGCTCTACATTTTTACTTACAAGGAGCAACTAACATTATTTCCGTACACACATAATTTATTTTTCTTTTCATTAAAGTTGATGGAGAAAGCAGAAAGAGATACTATGAAGAACGTTATTGAAGGAAAATAAGAGAGAGAGAGAGAGAGAGAGAGAGAGAGAGAGAGAGAGAGAGAGAGAGAGAGAGAGGAAGAGAGAGAGAGAGAGAAAGATAGATATAGAGGGCATTATGTGAACACATTCATATTCATTGTCATTTTATAGTGTTTTTTTTGCAATTACTTTTCCATTCCATTGGCAATCTCAGTGTAGTTCGTCTGTTCATGTTGAGGGAGTGCTCTATCGTGTGCTCTCCTCACGTCTGAGAGATGCACCCAATATTTCAGTTCCTTAATCCTTACAGCTACAGGTGTGCAATAAATGGCCTTGAAGTGGCCATGAAATCTTGGAGAATTCCAAACAAAACTCCTTACATATACATTTTTGCATGGCATTAATGGGCCCTCTGGACTGTCTGGGTCCGGCACTGTAGTGTATGTTGCAACGTTCTCATTAAAGGGTGGTGCATTTTGTCACGCTATGATGCATACTGTGCGCGTCAAATGTATAAGGTACTCATTAAATTCTTCCCCCAGCACTCTGGCAGCCTGGTGCGCATCTGATGCTTTTCTTATTGGGAGAGTGACGTATGAATATGCCTGCCCATCACTATTTCTTGGGACTTAAATGGTGGTCCTTGTTTGGCTGCGTCCTGAGTTGGAACAGTGCTAGGGGCAGGCAATACACCCAATGTTTCTTCAGTATGTTGCACAACTTTGGCAATTTACTTTTGAGCATGCCATTGATCTTTTCCACCAACCCGTTAGCCATTGGATGATAAATAGAACACAGTTTGTGCTTAACCCTTAGGAGCGATGTTACTTCTTTGAAGAGGTCATTCACAAAATATGTGCCGTTGTCTGATCTTATTGTGTCACAAATTCCCCACCTTGAGAACACCTCCCGTACCAAAATCTTTGCAGCACATTTTGCATCTGGGTGGGGGCATGGTCCTGCTTCCACCCACCTGGAGAAGGGGCATACCACTACAATCAAGTATCTTGCCCCATTACATCTCTCCCCCATGTCGGCATAATCAATGTGGAGCTCTCTGAAGGGCCCCACTGGACGCAGCAGTGTTCCTCGCAATGTTCTTAGAGTCATCCCTGAACTGGATGCTTGACATGTCATACATGCTATGGTGAATTTTGACAGATGTTCCTGCAGGTTGGGAATGAACCAATGCTCTTGTATGTCCGCTGCGATATGTTGTTTGGCTACATGGGTCGGGAAATGCAGCTGCTGGAACATTATTTCTAATAGTTCCACTGGCATCACTACCTTCCCAGTTAATTCCTGTCTCCAGATCAGATATGTTGGTGATTGTTTGCATCTTCGTTTGGCCCACAACTCTTGTTCTTCTATTGGTGCTCTTCTCTGTAACTCTATTATTTGTGTTATTGGTGTATTGCTATACACCTTTTCTGATGGTGGTGCATTGGGCGTTTTGACAATACATTCAAATGTGGGGGGCACATTGAAATACGCAGCCTCTTTCGCTGCTAAGTCTGCTGCTGCGTTCCGCAATGAGATTGCATCCGTGTTGTTAGTATGGGCCTGGCACTTCACCACTGCTACTACTGATGGTTCCGCTAATGCTTCTATTAGTTCATTTAGTAATGCAGCATGTTGTGCTGGCGACCCATCTGCCCTTCTAAATCCTCTTTGTCGCCATCATGATAATCCAGAATATACCATTGTTGTGGCATATGCTGAATCTGAATAGATAGTTGCTGCGGCATCCTTTTGCTTTATGCAGCGCCTCAATTAATGACACCAATTCCGCTGCTTGTGCGGAGTAATGAGACAGGAGGCGTTTTTGGCCAATTGTTTCATAATTGTCTTCTTCCATTCTTACTACTGCCATCCCCACGCGTTTTTCCCCTGTTTCAGTATCTATGGATGCTGACCCGTCTATGAAGTATATTTCTCCTTCCTGTAAGGCATTCTCACTTGCTTTGGGAATATCATCCTCTTCTCCCTCGTATGTGGCACAATCATGTTCCTGCATGTCTTCCATGATGCAAGGTTCAGTAATGAATGTGGCTGGGTTTACTGTTTTACATCTGACCACATGGACATTTGGGCTGGATATTATTATTTAGTAGGCTGTTGCCCTTTGTGTTGTCAAGGTGGATTAGGACTGTTCTAGAATGCCAAATAGTGAGTGCTCTTCGTACATTGTTACTGAGCATCCCATCACGATTGTGGCACTTTTTTCAATGGCAGAGGCCGCTGCAGCGCAAGCTTGTTCTCATGGGAAGTGACCTTGCATTACTGCGTCCAGCGTTCCGCTGTAGTAGGCCAGTGGCTTGTGGCCTAGTGACGTTTTCTGTGTCAATACTGCAGTCATTCGTGTGCCATTGCAATGTGAAAATAGGTAAAATTCCCTATCATAATCTGGGTTTGCAAGAACTGGTGCGTTTGCAAACAGGTCTTGTAGCTTGAAGTACTGTGTCATCATCTCATTTGTCTATTTTATTGGCTCATTATTCTTTTTGGACTATTTTAGTGCTTGCAGCAGTGGGCGTGTGTATGCTTCGTAATCAAGTATCGATGTGCGGCAGTAATTACAGATGCCCAGAAACTTTTTCATGTCTTTTACTGTTTTTGGTATTATCATGTGGCGTATAGTAGCTGCTCTGTAAGGAAGTATTCTTTTGCCATCTTTAGAGATTAGTTGCCCTCGGTACAGTACTTTTGTTAGGCAGTATTGCAATTTTCTTTTGTCTACTTTATATCCTTTTGGGGCTAGCAAATTCAACAATGTTACAAAATCTATTCTACACTGCTCTTTGCTTTTGCTGCAGATGAGCAAATCATCTACATACTGTATTATTGTGCTCTCTACATCAATGTTTCCAAGATCTTTGTGTAAAATCCTATTAAAAATGCTGGAGCTTTCACAATACCCCTGCGGTAGTCTGCAGTGTTCGTATCTGTTCCCTCCTAGCGTGAATGCTGTGAGGTACTGAGAGCTTGGGTCAAGTGGGATTGAAAAGAAAGCATTCTTCAGATCCACTACTGTAAAGCATGTGGCTTCCTTTGATATGCTGCGCAATATTGATGCCGGATTAGGCACTAATGGAAATTCTTTCTGGATGATGTCATTAAGCACTTCTGGAGCATTTCTGGAGCACCACACACCGTGGGTAATAATAAGCAGCGCTCAGATACCTGAGGGTTCGTAGCGCTATATAAATGCCAAATTATTATTATTATTATTATTATTAAGTGGGCGTTAATCTTGTATCATCCTCCACGCCCCACCTTTCGCTTTTTTGATTAGAAAAATTCCCGTATTACATGAAGAGTTGGACGGCACTATTAGCCCTTGTTTTAGTAGTGTGTTTATTGTCTCTCTAATTCCTTCCTCTGCTTCCTTTGATAGTGGATAGTGCTTTACTCTTGGGGTATGGCACCTTGCTTCAATTTTATTTTTATAGGTGTCACTTCGTGCAATAACCCTACATCATGGGGGCCTGAAGTCTAAATCTCTGGTAGGACCCTTTCCATGTCTTCCTCAAATATTGTGGGTGGAACATTGACACTAGCCATGAGCGGATTGTGTATCTCCTGTTATTGGATCATGATGTCACATGGTATACTTATTTCCATTATTATTTCCCCATCACTCTCACTGTCAATGAACAGTTCTTCATCAGTTAAATTGCGCAACATTATGTTTGGGTCTTTGCATAGTACTGTTCTCCATTCGCATCCATGTGTGCCTAGTGCTATCACCGCAATACGTTTGCTTGAGACCTGAACCCCCTCTAGATCAATAGACACAATGGTCCCTGGCACAAGGTCTGTATTTACAATTGGACAAAATATAAAGTCTGATGGTACCCTCCATTCCTTTCTTGTTATTTCTGGCACCACTCGAGCTAACACTCTGATGCCGTAAATGAACATGTTTATGTCAATGGGCACCCCTCTTACTGCAACTTCGTTTGACATAGTGCTGATCATCAACATTGCTCATACGGGGCAGACTCCTGGGGTTGAACACACTATCCCCCGTTCGGTAAAAGAGATCGTCATAGTTAACTTACTCAACAGGTCCCTTCCCAGCAGGTTTATTGGCACGTCTTCGTGGTACAGTAAGGGTGCACTCACTGTTTTTCCCCCCAACTGTTATGTCAAAATCTTTTGTGTAAGGAACTTTTAAAATATCCCCAGAGAACCCCTGCATTTCCAAATTTCTTCCCGAGAGCGGAAACTGCCCGTCCATGAGACATGATTTTTCCGCTCCTGTGTCTACCATGAAGATAAACTGCTTGTTTCCCATCTCTGCTCCCATTAGTGGTTCCTCTTCTGCACGTAGGGCAGTGGATAGGACTGGACATGCAAGCGCTCTGTGGACTGTCCTAATCAGCGTACGTCTCAGTACCTGGCACTGAGAAAACATTACCTCCTACTACCGCTGCTCCGCGAAAAGTTGCAGGTGCACCATTAGCAGATGTCGCAAAAATGTTATTGTTCGCATTCCCTACTGTATTTTGTCTGGCCATGGGTTGTTGCACCCCCCTCTGTTGCTGCTGCTGCTGTTGGGGTGCCTGTCTTTGTGGCATTTTGGGTTCATTGTAATATTACTAATTTTGTCCACCCCCTCCCATAGGCAACCCGTAGGGACTACCCGAGTGTGGATGTCCGTACTGCTGTTCATTTCCCATAGGAGGCTGTCCTTGGAAGTAACCCACAGGTCATATTCTACAGTCTCTTGAATAGAGCCCCCACCTTCCACAGTTCCAACATGACCCTTGCGGTCCTCCTCTCATCCCAGGCCCAACAAATCCTTTGTTTCCCATTCCTCTGTATCCCCCTCTTGGCCACCTGTACCCACCTCGTCCTCTTGTTGGTCTGCCTTGCCATTGGGGCCCTCAGTATGTTTCTTCTCCATCTCACTGTTCTTGTCCTCCTGCAGCCCATGTTGCGTCCATTCTGGCTGGTGCATTTCCTGCTCCGTCATCCCCTTCACTGCTCCTATCAGTTGATGTTGCTGCGTTCAGCGCTGCGACTTTCACTAACTTATTCTATACTAACTTTGCTTTGTCTGCCAACCTTTTCTGTGCTATCTCCTTTTCTCTTTCTTTGATCCACCTACAATGGTGTACAATTATGCTTTGAATCTCAGGACAGCCCTTGGCTTTTATCCAAGACTTTCTGTACCTCCTTCGGGAGCCCTTTTTTAATTATGAAATAGAACAAGGCGGTGAATTGATCCCACGCCGTACCCGTTTCACTTCTCCACAAGTCTTGCATCCAGAGGATGAATTTCGTAGGCTCCTCCTCCTCTCCCATTGTGCACTGCATCACTGAGTGTAAATCTGCAATGTCTGGAAACGTTCTCCGCAATGCATCCCATACATGTTCTCTAACGTTGTTGAATGGCGATCCATCATGGCGGTAACAACTCATGGTCACCCCCGGGAACCCCGCCTTCACCCACACTGTGCCTGCTTCATCACCAACAGCGGACACCAACAAACTTTTCACATCCCCTATTGCTAGTGGAACTCCTGCTGTGTTCTTTTCAAATGTGTGTATCCATTTCCCCGCCCGAAAGTGGGGGGAGAAGTTTCAACAAGTTGTTCTTGTCCTTTGCGGGGGGTCACCAAATGTAAGAGCCCTCCGCGTAGTACCACGTGCAATAAGAATAAATGAGACACACCCCAGACGGGGAATGAGGCTAAGAGGACAGGTTGCGAGAATTCAAAGTCTTTTATATAGAATTGGCATCCAAAGAACTCTGCTGCCTGAGAGCGCTCTGGCAAACATTGCATTTACACAACATAATATAGTGAAAAATCGTCATAGATGACGCAACTAACATAGGGTACTAAATCAGTGCAGCATTGGATAGACATTATAGGGATGTAAGTTCATGGAGGCACTGTCTTGTCCGGATTGGTTGCTCCTTTGGCGGGAGGGTGAACATCACATGGTCCGGCTGTCAGCTTCCAGGAGAGGTGAAGGTCAGGTCGCTATGAGGCGGGGTGGTCACTAACTAAGCTAATATAATACATCGTAGTGAAGCATACACTAAATAATAATCATTGAAAGTCCTTTACGTAAATCATTATAAACCCATAACCTTCATTCATGTATTTACATCATTACTTATTCAGAGGTATATGGGGTATTAGGTTAATGGTCTTCACTAATATTATAACATTGATTGCACCAAAGGTCTGGACTCGTAAAAGAGGCTGGGGCAAGTTGGAATTTGTTAGTAGTGGGAGACAATATACTGCGACAGAGGTCTGATGGTAGCTGGGGGCACGCTAGGTGGGCATCATGGCGAGGTTGCGTATCTTGTACATCAAGAGACTACCTTGCAAGGACACAGGGTTACACTCACAGTAATTTTCCAAGGTGAGGGGGCATGAGCAGATTTGTGGAGATGGATGAGCTACAGGGCCTGGCTCAAGCCGGTACACACGCAGGACAGTGATCTCAGAGGAAGAGTGAGATGTTACATTTGTTCTTTGTTGCAATTACCTCGGCTCGAGCGTGAGAATGGAGCCGCAAAGATTTCCAGACACAGTAAGAGAAAAGGTGGGGGCCATGTGTGCGGTGTGTGTGGCGTTGCTAAGGGGAGAGAAACCTTTTCGTATTATCGCAGTGAGGCCTAGTTACCAAGATGGAGTCAAGGGGTCACAAAATGGATGCTATGTGTCCTGTGCAACAGCCCCATCTATGCAAATGCCAGCCAATGCTGGTATTACATAAGGTCAACGGGTGCACTCCCCACCATTGGGGGCACATGGTCCATGTTGTACGAAAGGAAAGGATGGGCGGCGGCCTACTGGCCCCTCACTCCCACAAAATATATTATGGCATTTATTGATACATTACAAGTTTTTGCCATGTGTGAATAAGCTGATATGTAAAAGAAATGTAAATGATAGTAGGTGTCCCTCTTCACATCTTGTCCATCATAAAACTCCAATGGCCTATTGTTAGAGGGGAGTGGGACCTTTGGGGGAGGAAGCGGGGATGAACTTCGAATGAAAAGTCAGAACCAATAAACTGGTACCTACAAATTTTAATATTTGGACGTGTGGCTCATAGGTAAAACACCCTTGCTCTATGGGGTAGGAAACTTGTGGAAATAAAATCTTGGGGAGAGTTCCCTATGATCCATCTGGGTGAATCCTGAAACATTTGCCTGTCCTTACCTGGGTGGAGAGGTCTCAAAACCTATGGAGACTTAACCCTGCATGGGAGACAGAAACTGTGAAAACCTAAAAGCTGACAGGGCCCTATTATTAAGGAGATCCAAATGAGGGATGGATGCTGGTGACTATCTTTGATTGATGTGTTTGGCCAAACCCCTGCACTGTCCAAAGAGGAGTCCTGCCATCTTTCCTGAGTGCCAAACAATAGGTGTAATGTAAATAGATTGAGTTATCTGAAATAATGTGTGTGGGGGGATCTGCCTTCCTTAATATATTCCCTTAATATTAATAGTCGGTGTGTGCAGATCCTTGCCATATTTGACTGATTATTAATGTAATTATCTCTCAAATAGATTGGCACAGAGGAGATGTCGGGGGAGTTCAAAACCTATTCCCTCTTTCGAAGCAGGAAGTTAAATTATAGTCACTTAAAGTAATTGAGGTGCATTTATTTTTCCTGTCAGCCAAAGAGTTCCCTGAAGAACAGGGATGTTTTTGTCCCAAACCAAAATTCCAAACTTTCCCCACTTCCTAGACCTTGCCTTCACACCAAGGGGATCCTTTGCCCCAACATTGAATTCTTAAACTGTCCCCACAACCCTAGATCTGGCCTTTAAACATAAAACTGATGACTGGGTTTTGGTGCTGGAGAGAGAAGTGCTTTGCAAAGTGAGACCAAGTGTAATTCTCTATTTCTCTATTGAAATATATACACTCTTTCCTGATAGTGAAAAAGTGACCCTGACAGAAGGACGATTGTGTATTGCTCTGCATTGAAAACGTTCTATGAATCAAAAGTATTCTTAAAAGTCTGTGTGATTTCAAAACTGCTAGAATTTTTAATTGTGCAGGGAAATTAAATATACCCAGTACTGCATGTGATATTGAAATCCAAAACTGTGCCTTTTTTAAATAGGGAAAATGTATGTTTTGCATTGAAGCTTTGTTGTTTTGTGCAACAGAGAAGGTGGCATGTATAACCATTTAGTATAAGATTTATTCAACATTTAATTGAAAGCAATATATATTATCTCGATACCCCTGTCTGGGTCTTGGGTCATTGTTGGGACAGGGGGAAGTATTTACATGGCTCTGTATGACTCATAGACAGGACTAGCTGAACCTACATAATCAGTGTGTTTTGGTCATCTTGATTGGGTGGGGAAGGAACTCCCTGTGTTAAGTGTGGTCTCCCAATAAATCATTACATTACAATCAAGAGACCACTTAAATTGGCCCACGTTTGCCCATTTGATGTGACACGCAATGACGTCATCAAATATATATGATACCATGATGTACCTACGTAAACATACATTTCAAATGAACATCTGTATTCAAACCTCATATATTACCAAACTTTATGATTTCCTAGATGACAGAAATACCCAAAGTAATCTGCTGTTACATTTAATGAATACGGCCAAACACATGTAAGGGAACATATACAGAAATAATAGCATATGTATGGAGTTGTTTGAATTATCAACTATTTCTAAACATGTACACATAAAGTTTAAAAATGAAAACCACATAATCGGTCTACTACATCAACTCAAAAATACATGAAATACATAATGAGTGTTGAAAGCAACCTGGTCCCATCACAATACCAAATAAGCCAAATAAAGGACGCACCCTGCTAGGGAATGAGACCAGGAGATGGATTGCAGTTGAACCAAGTTTTATATAAGATAAAGTTGTGCATGCAAAGAACTCTGCAGCCCTGAGACCCCTCTGCCAAACAGTACATGAATAGTACATTATGGGGGTAATTCATAGAAATCAGCGCACGAGTGGTGCACGCAGCTGGCACACAGAGGGAACATGCGCTAGTCTGCACCTGCCATGTGTGCCAAAACCCATTTCAGTGCACAACGTATTCATGGATACTTACATCCATAACCAGCCGTGGCGCAGAGAGGCACAGCGACCCTGCAGCAGCGCCAGTCACGCCTCCAACCCCGCCCCATGCGCCAAAAACATCGCACAAATCCCCTGTATGGCGCAAAGGCCAGTGGACCAGCATACAACCCCCAACCACAAAACGCGTGGAAAACTCCCTGTGCACCCCTCAGAATATGTGTACAACGCTCGTGCTAGCGAAAACGCATGTGAAAGTCCAAGCGCACCCCCGGAATACATGTACGCCAGTGTAATCACGTGTGAAAGTCCACGCGCACCCCTCAGAATACGCGTACCCCGCTTGTGCCAGTGAAATCACGTGTGAAAGTCCACGCGCACCCCCGGAATACGTGTACCCCGCTCGCACTAGTGAAAACGCGTGTGAAACTCTCTGCGCACTCCTGGAATACGCATACCCCGCTCATGCTAGGGAAAATGCGTGTGAAAGTCCATGCGCACCCCCGGAATATGCGTACCCCACTCGCGCTAGCGAAAACACGTGTAAAACTCCCCACGCACCCCCGGAATACATGTACACCAGTGAAATCGTGTGTGAAAGTCCATGTGCACCCCTCAGAACACACGTACCCTGCTGCATCAGGTAAAATGTATGGAAAAAGTCCACCCTGTGGTGTGACCTGCTTGTGGGGCATGCCCAGGGGTGATGGGCCACCTGTGGGCCATGGACTGGGGTGATGGGCTGCCTTTGGCATATGCCCAGGAGTAATGGACTACCTCCGGGCCATGGTATGGGGTGATGGGCTGCCTGCGGGCCATGGACTGGAGTGATGGGCTGCCTGCGGGCCATGGACTGGGGTGATGGGCTGCCTGCGGGGCATGCCCAGGGGTTATGGGCTGGCTGTGGGCCATGGACTGGGGTGATGGGCTGCCTTTGGGCCATGAACTGGGGTGATGGGCTGCCTGTGGGCCATGCCCAGGGGTGATGGGCTGCCTGCGGGACATGGATGTTGTGATGGGCTGCCTGTGGGCCATGGACTGGGGTGATGGTCTGCCTGCGGGCCATTGATGGGGTGATGGGCTGCCTGTGGGGCATGCCCAAGGGTGATGAGCTTCCTGCGGGCCATGGGGAGGGTGGATGGGCTGCCTGCACGTATTCTGGGGGTGCGCGTGGAACATGGCACCATGTACTCGGAAGCACCAACACATTTCCTCCCCACCCCCATTGAAGGGCACCTGCCAGCAGGCCCCGACTCATGTCCCCCCACCCCCTACCCCCATTGACGGGCACCTGTCAGCAGGACCTGACTCATGTATCCCCACACCCAAACCACCCCCGTTGACGGGCATCTGCCAGCAGGCCCCGACTCACGTCCCCCTCACCCCCCCAACCACCCCCATTGACAGGCACCTGCCAGCAGGCCCCTGACTCATGCCCCCCCATTGACGGGCACCTGCCAGCAGGCCCTGACTCATATGCCCCCACTCCCGACCCCCCCATTGATGGGCACCTGCCAGCAGGCCCAGACTCATGTACTCCCACATCGCCCACCCCCCCATTGACGGGCACCTGGCAGCAGGCCCCAACTCAAGTGCACAATCCCCCTAACCTCCATTGAGGAGCAGCCTGCCAGCAGCCCCCGACTCATGTCGCCCCACCCACCCCTATTGACGGGCACCTGCCAGCAGGCCCCGACACATGGCCCACCAAACAACATGTCCTAACAAAACAAACCCATGGCCCTAATGCCAACCCAAATCCCCCTGGCCCCCCAGCACAAGCATGCAACCATCCACTGCACCCACTCTGAAATTACCAATGCCATGACAATCTTAAAAGAAGCACCATGCGCATGCATAAATGCACAACAGAGCCACACAGTGGCAACACATGACTGAGACAATGTACATTGAGACATGCACAAAACCAAGGATAGTACACAACACCAATCATGAAGTTAAAATAAATGTATTGAAAACAAAATGAAATAAAATATTGAAAATAAAACTTGCAAATTAATAAATAATGAAAGCTATTACCAAAAAAAAAGAAAATCCAATAAAATACAAAAATCCCTGGCATGAAAAAAGAAAAGTGGTCCATCGCCAATGTCAATATGAATCAAAGGTCTCGGAGGGATCCAGCCATGGTCTCCTCCAACTCCCTGCGAGTTGCCTCGCGGCACTCAGAACGCCTCAATGCCCTGCGCATGGAGTTCTCCACCCTGACCATTGTGATCCGTGCCTCCTCCGCCAGCTGCCGCTCCCCATCTATTTGCTGGCCCAACCGCTGCCACATGGCAGACACTCCCAATCCAAGGACCCCTGCTGGACCTCCGACTCCCGACTGTGGCAGGGATGTGTCCTCCACTAGCCTGGCCGCTGGGTCAAGAGCAGCTCCACCAGGTGCCCAGGTGATACTTGGGCAGGAAGATGGCACCAAGGACGACTGGCGCATAGGGGGTTCAGTTGAGGAGGGGGTCGCTAGAAGATCCAGCACACAGAGGAACCCAGCACCGGTGACCTGTCCTAGTAGGCTGACATGGTATTTGAAATGATGTGTGTTGTCCACACAAGAACTCTGCACGTCATCCCGAATACCACGTTGATGCATCGCCACCCCAGCTAGGACAGACTCAATCCGGTCACGGATTGCCACGTCCGCAGGGAGAGGAAGGCCAGTTGTTGTTCGTGCATCCCCTCCCTGAAAATGGGTCTAGACGGAGGCATCCCTGCTGGTGCGGGATGATGCAGTCACAGGATCAGTGACAGGATTACACACAGGCACCTCCGCGGCAGCCTGTGCTGCCTCCTGTCCCTGCCCCTGGACTGCACCACTAGCACCAGTGGAATCCCCCCCTCCATGTCCCATGCATGGGCCTTCCACGGCCTCCTCCTCAACCAACCACCCACCAACCTGGATGACTCCATGCTATCTTCCTCCATAGGCCCCTGTGGGGGCTCAGCTGCCCCTACTGCTGCCGAGGAGTCCACCTCCAACCTCTGCCTCTTTGACCTTCCCTCGGCAGCTGCGGCCATGGATGCGGCAGCAGACTCCTCACTCCCGGAAGAGATGACAACGTGGGAGGAGAGCTGGGCCTTGCATCTCTGTCTGGCGGTGAGAACCCTGCCTCTGCACTCCACAGCACCGTCTTCGCCCACTTCATCAGTCGATGCTGCAGACATTGAGAGACAGAATACAGACATCAGGGCACTGTACAATGGTCGGATACACACGTGACAGTTGCACATGAGTGTCAGTGTCAAACTTCACAGATGGCATCACACTCCCCAACACTCATATCATTTGAACCCACACAGATGCACAAAAGGACAGGAATCGTGCAGCAGGCAGCAGCATCCATACAATGGCATGACGTCATAAGCAACAAGGGAGTGCCGAACACCTGCACACAAGCCAACAGACAGACATGCATCTGTACATCTCCACCACCTGTCACAGTGCAATCATCGGCAACTATGTCACATCTGCCAATTGGGTTCCTACATGTCTGTGTCACATGCATCCATGGTGTATCACTGTCGCACACATGTGAAACACACACACACACACATGTATGCCGTGCACATGCATGAAGATGGAACCAGCATCCATGTGTCACACTCCAACCATGCCATAGTACATACTCAGAAATACTAACATGTGTGCATCTCCACATGCAGTTGTGCATCATGCTTTGGAACACATACACCATTGATGTGCATCACACAGGACAGGACTCACATGCAGCATGGTCATGTCCCTGCACATACACCTCCATACATGGACCTTTTCAGACATATGTCCAAGCTGCACACTCCTGGCACACCTCAACATGCAATGCGTCCAGTAAGTACACCTGGACACTTACTGCTCGACTCCGGACCTGTCTCCATCTCGAGGACCTGGAGGTAAAGCGCTGGGTTAATGCGTTCCAGGACCCTCATGTCATCGGTGGTAAGGTGGACCCGGCACCTCATTGCATCCGCTGCTTCCAAGAGGCGCCGGGTTTTCCTGAGGGTCCTGGACCTGAGGTCCTACCAGCGCTTACGGACGTGTTGTATGTCGTGGTTTCCACCCCCTCCGCATTGATGGCAACCACGATGTCCAGCCAGATCCTCTCCCGTCCATCCTTGTTGGCGCGTCTTCTTCCATAGAGGGCATCATAATGCACCAGGAATTGCTCGACCAGGATGCCAACCTCTCCTGCTGTGAAGCTGGCAGCCTTCTGACTCTCTGGCTGGGGGTTGCCAGTGGTGTCTGATGGTGTTGCCCCCGACACGGAAATCCCTGAGGCAGGTGTGGGTGGGCAACTGGGTCCTGGTGCTGGGCTGTGGAGCAATGGAACTTCAGTCGGGAGTCTTCTGTTCCAGCAGCAACTGGATCCCTGCAGATGGCTGACGTGCAGGCATCAAATGGCAGGGCATGTGGCCAGCAGGCAGGCAGCAGCATATGGCTCGTGGGAGTCTGCTCGGGTCTCTGGGGGCAGGAAAATGGCCTTCTGGGCAGGAGCGTGGTCTTCCATGTGTTGTCGCTTGGCCAGCTTGGTACGGAGTGATTTGGCACGTGAAAAAACAACACGTCACAGTGTAATCCTTAGCACATAGGCACGTATGTGGCATAACACGCGCAGGAGTTTCCCTCAGGGAGTTTCCCTCAGCATGGGTGCATCCGACGTGCAAAGAAATCACGTCCGCATGTGAAAGAGTGTAATTCGAGGAAAGGGCCTTAGCACGTAAGTGATGTTACGCACGCGGGTGTTGCCTTCATCACGGGTTAAAGGTGAGCGCGGGCCATCAGACCACTGTATGTGCAGTTCGTGGAGATCGACATGTGTGTTTTCTCTGCTCGAATCACATGCGATTACTTCACAGCTCTGAAGTCTGTACCTCTTCTTTTGGTGGGGTGTTGCCTACACGCACAAGCGCATGTGTTTTTGATATTTTTTTCCACGCAAGGCAGGTGGTGAGTTGCGTACGCTATTTTTCCCACTGTCGTTCCCCCTGTGCATCGTGTACCATTTTTGAGGTCATAGTAGCCTGCGTGTTCCCCACGTATGTGTTTTTTGTGTTCCTGGGTGCCACACCGTACTGCTGGAGGTAAAATCCACGCACGTGGGCTACTGGGAAAACGTGCACATTTATTTTTTTTAATTTTCAATTTCTTGTTCTTATATTTTGTCAATTTTGGGATTTTATTTTATTTTTATTTTTTTGAGGAAGTGTCTGAGCGTTGCGTGACCTGTCATTTTTCTCCCCAAGGGTCACAGACAGCCTTTCAGGAGCACTGGGGTACCTATTCCATCAATTACCCTGCCCCCTTCTATCCAATTGCCCAGGACAATTGTTCAGTGAACCTCCCATAGCCTATTTTCCACCAGTGCCATGGTTGGGAGGCCACCAAAGGCTAAGGGTGGAAAAGCTGGGCATCCTCCCAGGGCTGGGTGTGGTCTGCGCATGGGCACAGAGACCAGGGAGGACGGGGAGTCCAGGGTGGCCAGGGTGCTACAGGGGGGGAAGAGGCAGGGGTGCCCCTCTGGGGTTGGATGTCCAGCCACGTACTGGTGCAGACATGCCACCACCCCCTGTGGCTCCTGGTGATGCAGCTGTTGGATCACAACCTGGTGCCCATATCACCCAACAGCAATTTACATCTGCTGTCATGGGCCAACTGGTGGTGGTAGCTGCAGGTGCAGCTGTGGGCTCCTCCACCCGGGCTCTGGGTCTGGTAGCGCAGGATGATTTCCATCTTGTCCGGAGGTTGGGGTCACATATGCCCACTGTAGCTGTGACTGTGGCACACGTATCTGGGCCAGTTATGACATCTGCTGCCTCAAGCAGCTGGGTGGTGGTAACTGCATGTGCAGATGCTGCCAACACAACCCTGGCACTGAGTCAGACCCAAGCCAGACCTTCTGTCCTCATACCAACACCAACTGCCTTGGTCGGGTCCACCAGCACCACTGCCCCCACTGATCAGGTCCACATTGCCCACTCAGGGTCAGTACCACCGGTCAAAAGGCAGAAGCATGCTCCTGCACAAGACGCTGGGACCCCAGACACGGCTCCGGCCTCCGGCAGGTCAAGGACGAAGCCTTTCTGCAAGCAGGAACTGGACTTCCTTGTGGACTACGTGTCAGAACACCAACACAATATGCTTGTGGGCCCACAGTGCCATACAACGCATCACCAGCGTTGGGTCCACTGGCAGCATGTTGCAGATGGTGTGACAGCCATGGGATTCGAGGTGCGCACAGCTCAGGACTGCTACAAGCGTGGGAAAGACCTCCGACACAGTGCAAAACAAAAGCATGCCTCCAATTATTCCATGTCTCTGGTGACTGGTGGTGGGCCGCCAGAGGAGGATGAACTAACTCAGCATGAGGCGATTGCTTCAGAGTTCATCCTGGAAGAACAAATTCATGGAGTGGAAGAGAGGATGGATTATGATGCATCATCTGGTGAGTATTGATGCATGTGACTCAATGACATGTGTGTTTGGCATGTGTGTCCTTCCCAGCTACAACTTGGCTCCTTCCTTTCTTCAATCTCCCTCTCCACCTGTGGTGTGCACCAGGGGTCTGACCTCTCGGCCTGACTATACGAACAGCACCTGGCAGCTCTCGCCTACTGCATTTTCATTTTCTGCTACCATTTCTAGTGCTATGCTTATGACAACCATCTCATTTCCAGGCTGCTCTTGGGCAACTCTTCTCCCCCCCTTATTTCTAACATCCTCATTGCCATTTGCAATTGGTGTACTGCAAACGATCTCTGTCTAAATGCCAGCAAGACTGACATCCTCCTCATCGGTACACCTTCACCATCCTTTCCTCTCACTCTCTGGCCAGCCGCATTTGGCCCTCCTCTACCTCCACCTGCAAGGCCAACAACCTCGGGGTCACCTTTGACTCAACACATTCCAAGTCCACACACGTTTCTAACATATCTTGAGATTGATTAACTTCTTCTCATCTTCAGGGGTACAGTGCCTTTCCTATCGTTCATCTACATGCTCAATGTCTCTTATGCTAGGTTTTACTCAAGGTTGGAGTACTGTGAATGTACGTATTCCACCTGCCTCCACAATCCACCATCTACCACTAATCCAGTACAGGGCTGCAAGACTTGTCCTTGGCCTCATGCCTTTGGATCCTACCTTTCTAGCTCTGTAATCCCTTCATTGCCTATCAGTGGATGCAAGGATGGTAGTTCAGACCCTCTGCATTGAGCACAATGATTTTTGGGACTGGGTGTGAAATTGCTGCAACAATCCCCACACAAATTCCTCCACTCTTGAGTCCTTTGCTCCTCCACCTCACACTCCCTCCAGGTCACTTGTTAATTGAATAGATCAGCTGGGGCAGATCTGTGTGTACGGCTGGGTACTCCCTTTGGAACAGCCAAGTGGGCATGAAGAAACTTGAGGATAAACATTTCTTCTTTCGGTAGCAACCCAAGACCTTCCTATTTGCTCCTGCATTAGCCCATCTTCTCCCCAGCTGAACAGTTTCCTCTGTCTACACTGTGCCCCTGCACACACACTGTCCTTTGGGCCCAGGTACCTGCTTACCCTGCCTCCCTGCTGCACTGCCTCCATGCCTCCAATTGCAATGGGTCCTGTGCGTGTACCCATACAGTCCCCCACTCTTTTTCTCCACTCATCAAATTTGCCCTATACAAATTGTCTTGAACTTGCCATTTGCTGGCTGCACTGCCACCTTTTGAATGCCTATTCTATAATTGTACTTTATTTTCCTTCTTTGGTCTCCTCTGTTTGGCACTTTCCCCTTCTCCGCATTGCAGGGTGTTTAGCCCTTTATCCCTTCTCCATGCAGTTGCATGTTCTCAATGTCACTGTGCCCAGTATGATAGTTGTTTTGAATTCCTTTTCTCCTCCGTCCCACTCCGTTAAATTGTTTGCGCTCTGAGCCACTTGTGTACGAGTGCAATCTTGATGAGATGTCATATCATGTCATTTACATCCTTTGTCCTTGGTGCAGTGTGTCTCACTCTGTGTTGATAGCAGTGGCTCCCCATGCACATGTGTGCACAATCATATTCCATTTGCATTCCATGCATGCCCCTAAGTGTCCTTGACCACCTGCTCATTGCAGTATGTTTCCAGAATGAACCAGTTGTCATCCCATTTGGACAGCCATGTCATGCTCACTGTAGGTCTGTGTGTCATCACGCACGACTTCAGGCTGACCACATCTGTATCATGCACATGGCTCCCCCTGTTACAGGTCCACTGCCTCTTTTCAACTGGTGTTGTCTTCTACATGCATGGGTGTACTATTGATGGTTCCTCATCTGCCCTCCATCATGTCCACTTCATAGCGGCTGTAGTGACATTTGAATGACAAAATGCAATAGACGCATACCTACACTGTCTGGCAATGCACACTTATGTGTGGAACATATCATTGACATGCAGTGCCTCCCTGCTATTGCCCAGAGGGTGGGTGTTTCACAGAAACCATGCCACATGGTGCATGCCATTTGCACATGATGGCTGCAACTGCTGTTATACTGCATCAGGTTTGGAGATTGTCATCACTACGTACGTTTTGATGTTGTAAGTTGAGGCGCTACACATGCACTGCACCGCATACATCCACTCATGTGCCAAGTTAAGCCCTTCAACATGCAAACACAATGCTGCTGTGTGATGTTGACCTGACATGTATGTACCCATGTGCAGCACTAGCGTAGGTTCCTCCTGTGACACATATACTGTGCATAGTTGATGTTAGTTGAGTGCTGCACATGAACATGCATGTTACATGTATCATGGTGTGTTTGGTTGGATTTCTAGCTGTGGCTATTTGTGTGTTCACACATGCTTATGCTAGGTGCCATCTCTTTGTTGCCATCTCTCATTTAGGCATTGGATATGTTCCTTCTAGAGGTTGTGTGTGATGCAGGCGATGTGCAACATGCAATACATGTGTTGCCTTCACCTTTTGCACACATCATTTTCTACTTTTGGGTTACCCTTGCATTGCAATGCCACTGGATGCACGTTTGGGTTTGAGTTGCCTTTGACATGGCTGTTTCATTATTTGGCTGTCAATGTTGTGAACTGTATGTGTGTGCTACTGACGTGCATGTCTGTGTTTGTTTTCTTTATGTTGCAGGTGACGACACACTCGCAGCAGAGGATGAAGATGCCATCCCCGACATGGTGGTTAGTTCACATGACCAACCAAGCACCAGTGGTGGTCGTGGGGTGGCAGCCCACGAGAACCCACAGGTGCTCCAGCCATCGTATCCAGAGCTGACTCTGAGTCAGGCTCTGATGTATCCTCTGACCACTATGTTGAGCCAGATCTGCATCATGACGTGTCGTCGCCGGTAAGTGATCCTGAGTTGGATGGTCTTCTGTCCACGACAAATGCAGCAGGTGTCCAGGCAGGGTTGGAATGTCTGCCTGTGGTGGTTACAGTGCACGGTCACACTCAACACCAGTTGGCCATATTCCTGGGGCATCAGGTCGACAGAGGGATACAGACCTGCAGCCGCGGGCGGCACCAACCCAGCAAGGACCACGGATCCTTGGGCCCAGCAGGTGTGGTGTCCAGCAATGCGGTGGCCGTGTGCCACCAAGGTGAATTGAGTGGGAGCATTCCATGATTTCCATAGCACAGCAACAGGGGGGAGCAGTTGAGATGATTGCTCAAGGTATAGAAAGTGTGACCCATTCCATCCTCCCCTCCGTAAGGCAAATGGTGCTCCAGCAGCGTGCTACACAGTCCACTTGCCACTCACTCAGTCTGGGCATGGCGGCATCTAACAGGGCGCGCCAAGCTGAAATGGTGGCTCTGCATCAAGCACTTAATGCTCAAGCAGAGGCACACTGTAAGGCCCTAAGGGTGGAACACCAATCCCTCAGATCTACTCTGGCTGTGCTCATGATGGACGAGAGTAGGCGGGCAGAAGTCAGAATGTGCAGCTTGTGAGAACCATCTCAGCTGAACTCCAAGCAAGCCGGCAGTTGCTCCGTTTGTAATGTGAGGCCACACGTCAGTCCTTGCAGGAGGAAGCACGTGTGACATGTGAGGTAATGCATGCTGACCTCAGTCTCATTGCCAGCCAGACCTGGTTTATCAGACCTACATGCTTGCTGCCATGGAGGGGCAAGGCGCGGCTAGGTGTGGTGAGTCAACTGAGCCACGTCCACCTTCTGATTTCCATCCAGAGGGTGACGATGACAACCTATCTCCCACATAGGTCGGGCCGTGCAGGCGCTGAGCCCAGTGAGCTATTTTTTTTAATCTCAACATCTACACATGTGGGTGTTGAGGTACACCCTGTACCTCACCCTTCCTGGGTGCCCCACCACCCCCTGGGTCATATATGGCCATTTTTGATTTTTTTTCTTCCTGCAATTCTTTTTTTCAGCAGTTTTTTTTCTGCAAAACTTTTTTTTCCAAATATTTTTTTTACTATAAATTATGTCTTTTTTTCATTTGTTTTTTTAATTATTCATTTAATTTTTTATTTTTAAATTATTATTTATTTAGATTTTTCTTATCTGCAGATTTTTATTTATTGCATTTTCTTTTGTCTATTGTGCATACATGTGACAGTGTGGTGCTTTGTGGCATTGGAAGGCATCCGCTGTGTGTTCCAGCTGGGTCCATTCAGGCTTGTCTTGTGTATGTGTTTTGCTTGGGGTCCTGACACATATGCTACTCCTGCTTCCCCTTTCCATGGGCTCGCAAGGATGGCTCGGTGTAACAGCATATCACACATGGGCATTGGGCTTCTGTCATATCTGTGGCCAGCCTGCAGTCCTACTTGTGTGTACACCCCTAGTGGGTATTCCGGATGGTTTCTCAAATGCATGTCTGCACTTCACTTTGGTGAGTATTATGTTGACTGTGCATTTCGTCATGTTGCTTATGACAGTTGTTATGTATTGACTGTCTATGTTCATGCACTTCCTGCTGTAGGCGGTACCATGCACCCTTTGGCTGTGTACAATACACTGATGGTGGGAGGGGTCCATGTGCTGACAATGTTGAATTGGGACACTTTCCCCACAGTGATTTTGATACCTCAGTGTGCAGCCACATGAAGGCTGCACACTGAGGTACCCATGTCACCACGCATTTCAACAACCACCCATTTCTTGCTTGCACCACTTTGGCCATCTTGCAGCCCTGGCTGGTGTTTTGATGTGACATTTGAGGTATGACTGCATTGCTCTTGATTTGATTGTCATATTTGTATCCTGGACCTGCTCTCCCCTCCCATTGGTTGCACTTGGCCCTTGTGACAATCCGGCCAACCAGGATGCTGGAGCCTGCCACCACTACCAAAAGCCCACAATGGAGGCCCTGTCTAGCCCTGTCCACCAGCCTTCTGGGTTGCTTGATTGCCCCCCTGACCCCCCTTCATCACCACATCCCCTACACTTCTGTACCGTCTGGTTTGCCTCTGCCCCCTGTGTGTGCTTTCTTTCCCCATCTCCCCCTTTATGCATTTTGCCCTTGGCCCCCTCCTCCCTACTCTCCTCCCTCTCCCTCTACACCACCATTTACCCTCCTCCTTGTCCTCTGTCTGTCATTTTCCACCACTTCCCCAATTGCCATCAGCCATGGTGATAAGTAGAGCTTGTTCTTTGCAGACATTTGCCCTTCTGCCTCCATCCTTCCGCCCCTCACCTTCACCTTTTTTAGTATTATTTTGCCACTTACTTTTATCATTAGTCCCTCCACCACTGATTACAGGTCGGCTGTTCCCACATTCCTTTCTGTGTTTCTTCTCCCCCTCCCCAACACTATCTAGATTGGCGACTTACCACAGTTTGTCACTTATTTTGTTACTCTCCTCACCTCTTCCCTCCTCTTCCCTCACTCACCTACTTATGTGACTACTGCACTGCAACTATTGCCGTCAGGCATAGCAATGTTGATGCTAGTTTTGTTATCCAACATTCCTTCTCTAGACCCTCCCTTATTGTTCCATGCATTTGTCATATCCACTTCGATTTGATAGTTCATTTTCACATTGTGGACTGTTTGAAGGACATGTATGAATGTACAGTCCTTCTCCCTTGCTACCTCCCTCATTGATGCGCTTTGATGAACTTTGTGTGTAGGTCGTATTATGAATTTCTATGATTCAGTGATGGGTCACTGTCTGCCATTGTCGACGTGGGGTACTCTGTACCTGATATGTTCTGCTGGTCAATGGCTGATGCAATGGTGTGCTTTATTTGGAGGTGTCAGGGGAGGGGTGGTTTAACACACAGGGTGGTCCTTGAGTGCAATGTTCACATGTGCTGTGTACAGGACACTGGGACTCACTTCATTTCACATGCATGTATTCGATGCATGTCCCTACTGACAAATACACTTAGGCAATACCCTCCCAACTACATTGACACCAAGCACACACGTGCACCCATATTGCCTTCTCAGGCATGCTGTGTCATGAAAATCCATGTTCCCTTCTGAGTCATTGATCATGTACATGCAGGAAAGGATACTATTTGTTTGAATGCCCTTTTTTAAAATGATGCTGAAGGGGTTTCCCCAATTCAATGCACACTCACTGTGCTGTCCAGTGAGCGGTGTTTGAAATACCAATTTTCAATTGTCCAATGTGCATGGCAACAGGTATTCTGACTTTTGTTGCTTGCACCACTGTTTTCATGGTGTGAGGTTTTGGTCAGTCATTTCTTCTTATTCCATATCAGGAGTAATTGTCTGGTGCCTATTTACATTTATCACGTGGCACTTCAAAACTATTGTGTCATGTGCTGTGCATATGGTTTGATGTTTTACCGTTGCATAACATGGCATGGTGTGGCAGATGGGGTTCAGGGGGTGTTGGGAGGGTTTTGGTGGCATACCAGTACTTTCATGCCCTATTTAGCAAGGGGGAGGGGGAAAGCACCTTGCATGTGTTCCCTTTGGTCACAGGGGATTGGTTGTGTTTAATTAGCTAGGGATGCACACAATGTGGAACTTCCGACGACACAATCTCAGGGTGGTAAGGTAGTGACAGTTAACTGTCCCTTTCTCATCATTGATTGTGACCTGGTATGTGCCAGGCCTGTGTGCACTCTGCAGGGGTTGGAGTTTAGGTGAAAAATGTGGCCACAAGCTGGGTACGGGCTGCCTCGCCACATGCCCTTTCCCCTCCCATGTGCAGCGGCCGTGCGTGTGGTTGGGGATGTGGGGGCACCTCCATGTCCACCGGTACGCCATTCCATGTTGCAACCTTGTGCAGGACACATGCTGCCACAATGATCCTGCACACTACTGGGGGTGCATATGGTAGCTGTCCAACAGAGCGGTCAAGAGAGCTGAAGCGTGACTTGAGCACTCCGAATGTGCGCTCCACTATGGCCCTGGTTGCAATATGGGCTGCGTTGTACCTTACCTGGGGTGGTGTGGTGGGGTTCCGGATTGGCGTCATCATGTAGGTGCTCAGAGGGTAGGCACTGTCCCCTGGTAAGGTGATAATGGTTGTCATTAGTCGGGCTTGTGTATTTGTCTGTGTGTAACATGCATGCATGTGCACAGGCATTTATACTCACCTAGGAGCCATGTGTCGCCATGCTTGCCAGCTTCCAGGGCCCGGCTCAGGGTGGACATTCTGAATATGAAACTATCTTGGGCGGACCCAGGATAGTTTGCATAGACAGAGGCGATGATTCCCTTGGTATCGTATACCACCTGCACGTTGATGGAATGCCAGTGCTTGCGGTTTCGATAGATGTGCTCAGTGGCCCTAGGTGGACGTAGGGCCACATGGGTGCAATTTATGGCACCATGCACTTTGGGGAAGTGTGCCACCCTGTAGAAGTCCAGGACCATGGCCTGCCTTTTTGCAGGTGTTCTGGGCATGTATATGTGCCTGCGGACTGAGGGGCGCGCAGTGATGATTGCCAACACCTGGTGTAGGCAGCATGACTGTGTGGGCTGTGAGACACCCCCCACAATGGCATTTGTCCACTGAAATGACCCAGTGGCCAAACAATGCAGTACATTGAGTACCTCCTCCAAGGGGCTCAATGCTTGGGAGCACAGGGTGGTTGATGTGAGTTCATCCTCCCACTCCCTGACCAGCTCTTGGATGATATGAGGTGGAAACCTATACATGCCATAGACCTGGTCATCAGGCATCCCAAAAAGGCTGGTCCTACGCAAAAAAATGCAGGGCCTGGCTATTCTCTTCCTCCTGCGGTGTCCCATGATCACTGCTGCGAGGAACGGGACATTCATCATAGCTGTATATGCTTTTTTGTTGTTTGCACACACTTTTATGCTACGCAGGGGCGCTTTATCTACTTTCGTGTGGCGGACGTAATTGTGTGTGTGCATGTGTTTTGACGTGTGCGGGTTTTCCCTATTTGATTCCATGAATACGTGTATTTCGTGTGCGTGTGGACATTCTGTGTAATTCTCAGCAGTACTTCCCCAGTTACGCCCTTATTTTCACGTGTTGTTCCCTATTCCGCGTGTTCCACCCCATGTTCCGTCCCCTTTTTGATGTGTGCACTAATTTTGTGCACTTTCGCTGTGCGTGTCGCGCACGGCGCTCGGGATGTGGAAGTGACGTGTGGCCCGTGTGCGCCCGTGTGTGCCACGGGCAGATTTGGCGCACATCCTGGGAAAAACATGCGCAGGGCCTTCCATAAATTGCACACGTGCGATTTGCACGCATACGCCGGCTTTTTCACGCTTGCGCCAGCTTGCGCCGCTAATTTCGGCACACATTTATTCCATGAATTACCCCCTATATGTTCTGGAACCGTCACTATTGATATTTCCTTATATTTGCATAATAGTACAACAGTATTGGTGAAATACATAGATATATTATAGGAGCTTAAAGGTTTTTCCCATGGGATTGGCTGTTAGGTCGGAGGTTCGGGGGGGGCAGCACGTGGGTCGGCTGGGCTCGTTTCAATATGGTGATTGTCAGGTGCACAGGATGCAATTTCTCTAGCTAATCTATGTTAGCACAACAGGAACTGAAGACACAAGACAAATGACTACCATAAAATTTGCCATTTTACTGGGGTGCTGCAAAGTTCATTTTGACAAGTATCTGGTTAACCTACCCTTTACCCCCATGGACCCATCAACCTTAGTGCCCTTAGCCCGGTGCCCATCTTGCAGTTTATTTGAACTGCCTGAAGCCTCATGATGTAAATAAGTGTTGTTTCTACAGTGGATATATGGTGTGAAGGCATTAGTACTGTGGTGGGCGCCTGGTTTGGTCACAACAAAGGGGTTAGATGTGTATCTGCATCAAAGTTGTGGGGAATGCGGGCAGGGGCTCTGTAAACTGCAAGATCTAAAGGCGGGGGTCGAGGGAGCACAAGCAGGTTTGTGGAGATGGATGGGCACACAAGTCATAGTTTGCTCTGGTCACACACAGGGCATTGAGCTCATAGGAAGAAGAAGGATACTGAATATGTACAACAATACATGGCTGAGTTTATGTGAGAAATGGGCCTGTGCGGAGCTGCCAGGAAGTGGAGGGGGAAAGCTGGGCTCGTTGTGCGTGGCGCTGGACAGAGGGAGAGATGGTATTTAGAGATCATTGTGTGGCCTAGCAAAAAATGGCATTCAGGGTGGCACAAACATGGAGCCTGTATGTCTCACCAAATGGCTCTGTTTACCATCTTGTTTGTTGTTAATATGAGGTCCAAATAACATATACAGGCAAACAAACATGAGGACTTCTCTCACCATTGGGTAGGCACAAGATCCATTTCTTGCGAGAATGTCGAGGGGGCTCAGAAAGACCTTCCCTTCCCAACAGTGTATATTATTCATAAACATTGTTGGAATTAATTATCATAATTTTAGAGTTTAGGAAGCAAAGCCGATCCAAAATGCTTCGAATTGTGAAAGAAATCTTTTTTGCAATTACCACCACTACTGCGCATAGGTACTACTTCCAGAATACAAACTTGAAGTTGTAAAGCCAGTGGGGATGTTACCTTTTTGAGCCTTATAGATGAGCAATGTTTATACCACCTCGCTTTGGCTTTTCTTCGAGTTTACCTATACGGACCTTCTCACAAGGGCATCTAATACCAATCACAGGTTGCAAAGCTTTATGAATGTACCCTTTTCTAGGTTAAGGGGTTGTGTATAAACAGTCCTTTGATGATAGAGCTGCATTGTCCACAATTAAGGCAGGCGTTATGTACCATTTTTCTTCGAGGTTAATTTGATAACCACTGCAAATTTGCTCCACAATTACAAAGAAGCTGTCGTAAAATCACACTACACTGTTGGCATGAAGCATTTACAAAAGGGGGCATGTTTTGTAGTCCTCTTTTTCCGAAACAGATTTACCCTCATCATTGTATAAGAAATAAAAATCAAAAGAGCTTGCATGTTTCACCCCCACTACATGGCATTTTGTCACAATGCTCTTCTAGGAGTTTAAGCAATGCTAACTAATTCTCCCTACTGCTGGCCCAAGCTAGGAAGAAGTGGCACGTGGGCACACTGCTGTGCAATTCTGGGGCTCCCTGGTACACAGCCCCCTATTACTCAGAGGTAGCTCGAAATCCATCTCTTGTTCAGGAAACTGCGGCGCCACGAAGGCGATGCTGGATCCTTGTTCCTGATGCTGAATCGGGGTGACACCTCATGCAGAAGATGGAGGACATTTTCAGGCCATTTAATCTAAGTCATCACAGATATTGATATAGTATCTAAGTTTAATGCAGGTGTAGAAACTTCATCAACTGGATCTTCTTTTATAAACCCGTAGAAGCCACTTGTGCAGGTGTCACCATGGCCACATTGAATGCATCAGGGTCCGAATGCAATACATTGCACCACTACTGGCACTTTTGTCTGGAAAATGAACACCAATGCCTGGCTAGTTTGCACTGATATGTGCAGCATTGGTTTCTGCACATATCTTGTTTGCACTGGTCAGTCGCTGCAAATGTTGAAGAATTACCTGGCACAAGTGCGCAATTGCCTCAAATTGTTGCCAAAGTTCCATGAGCACATGCGATACACCTAATGCCACTGGTGGACTGGCCTATAGGGAACTCTGGAGATTTCCCGGTAGGCATCTGCATCCTGGGCCTCTCTTGTAGGATATTTCCACATTTTCCCACAGGAAACGGCTTGGGTTTGCTGAATATGTGTAACATGGGGCCACTTTGAACATTATTTCCAGGTCCTCTTCTGGTTCCCAGTCCACCTCTGCCTAATTTATTTATTTAGTTATGCATTTATGTTGCGCTGAAGCCCGCAAGCATCAGGGTGCATACATATGGACAAGGAACCACATAATAGAATCACGAGTCAGCTGGGGGCTATTTGATCCCCCTGGAAAACTGTAACTGCTATCTAAAGGTAGCTGTCTTCAGGGCTTTCCTAAAAGCTAAATGGTTGCTCTCTAATCTGATTCCATATGCCTGCGGTATTACTGCATTTAAACGTAGTATTGCCACAAATGGTACATTGTACTTGGAGTGCAGTAAAGGACCAAAGATGCCCTGGAAGAATCCCTCACAACACTATCATGATGTAATAGAATTGCAAACCTCGAGTAAGTGATGTAATGCAATCTGCCTCGTCAAAAGTATGGCGGCATTTTGAGAAGAAATACCGCCATGCATGTTTGTCTTTACCACCTCTCATTTTGGCAGAAAGGTCACCAAAGTATGAGTGGCAGGGTAGAAGTGCGTTTTGGGGTCCCATTGGGGACTTGGAGCATTTACTGCAGGTTGTAATTCTGACAATGTTAAATACTCCATTTATTGAGAGAAATGTATCACTGCTGTATTTACTGCACTGCCAAACTCAGAATGAGGCCAGGAACTGGCAAACTGCCTGAACGCCCTTCACGTCTATATGGCCGGAATTAGAGCTGGCATGGTATGACACCACCTACCAAGCCACTGGTGTTGTCTTTTAAAGGGCTGCAAGAGCACACAGTGCGAAAGTTGCCTTTGTGGTTGGACAGAACTGCACGGGAGCTCTACCATGATTTTAGGAGCTGTATAGGGAGGATATCTGCGGGACAATGTGCTCGCCTTGGAAGCAAGACGACACGGAGCAACGGAGGTTCGATCCCCGGGTTCGCGATTAGAAACCTCTGGGTATGAAGCGCGTTATAAATAACCTATCATATCGTATTCAGAAATATAGTTTAAATTGAATTTTAATTCTTCCTTATTACTGATGTACTTATTGGATATTAAGGACTTGGGTGGTATTAATTTGAAGTGTATTCGTTTCTTATCATTAATTATATTATGTAAATAGACACACTGCGATTTTTTATTTTTATTATTATCATTTTTCAATATTGTTTGTTTACACGTGCTTAAAGTTTTGTAAATATGCTAATTGCATAATAAAAAAAAGAAAGTTTAAAACACATTCACAAATACATTGGCGTTGCGCTGCGGTGATTTGGGGGCACGCCTCATTGAGCCGTGCTTTGCTTCAGAGAATGCGGGTCGGATTCGGGTCAGGCGTTCACAGTACACACACCTGCACATTAGTGTTTGATGAACTGGTGGCAGGTCCCTGGCGTCTGGGGGCAGCAGACAAAGCAATCCAGTGATCTGGGCGAGAAAACCGCAGCAGATGGCTGATGAGCCTTACACATTAGCACATTCCCAGAGCACGTGCCCGCTGCACATCAAAACACACGATATAAATGCTGCCGTCCTTTGCAAAGCCCTTTGGTGCCGGTATACATTGTTTCAACACGTATGTTCAGTCTGCAGAAAGTAACATGTATCACAACCATCTTTCCCATAACCATGCAGACCTCTCCCAGGCGCAAGCTTTGATTGCCCCTTCTATGCAAAGTGTTTTCCAGTCCTCATTGTGACTCATTGTGGGAATATAAATATGGTTTAATTGTGGTACTTTCTTCCTTAGTCTTTCGGGGAATGTGCGTGCACTGAGGAGTTAACGAATTCCAAGTGAATTCCAATATGAGATTATACATTAAAGGGTAAGAGGCAGTGACAAAGCCCATAGGCCTGACTATTTTAATAGGTCAAATTGTTTATGGGTGGATGGATTTGATTGTGTGGGTGAATTCCTGCATCTGAATTCAATGGGTTTGATTGAATGGAAACATTGTTGAGTGGAATTATGGATGTTTCAGTGGATGGGTTCAGGTGGATGTGATGTTGATCTGATTGGATGATTGATGTATGTTACTGAGTAGATGGGTCGGCATGAATGAATGGCTGGATGAATGCATTTGATGGAAGTATGATGATAGATGGGTGGGTGAATTGATGCATCATTATGGTTATCTGGATGAATGCATGGGGTTCATTGTGTGATCAGGGACGAATGTGTTTAATGGTATGCATTTTATTGTGTTGATAGTGAGAAGGATAGATGGTGGAAACTACATGTATGGATGGATTGATTGGTCTGATTGGGTGAATGTATGGATGGATAAATGAATAGATAGATTGATGGATAAGTCTGTTTAGAAGAACGGATGGGTGGATGGACAAATCACTGTAATTGGATTGTTGGATGGATGCATTGTGGGAGAGCATGCAGAGCAGACAGTTTTATTCAAGTGAATTGACAACAGAAAATGCATTTGCAAAAGTATGCTTCCTGATGGATTGTGCATATTGCTCGCTGCCACGGTGAAAAGGGTGCTACTATAAAATGGAAGGTGCACATAACAGTGTGCACACACTAGAACATGCACTCCTGCCATGTCTAAGGCCTTTCAATTCAATCTAGATCCCATCTTTTGGATGCCAAGGCATGCCACAAACCAAATTGGCACTTTCTACTTGTAAAGGTGCAAACATGCCTGAGTTCATTCTTTAAAGACACACATCTTAATGTGTGTATCTATTCAATTAGTGCCTGGTCAATATGTGAGAACACACAGAAAAATGTATATGGAAGTTGGAACTTTTGCCATATGTAGAAAAATACTAAGGTCCACGTGTCTGGAGTGTAGTTATCAGAAAAGGAACTGAGCCTGAATCCCAGAACACTGAGGATCTGATTTACACATGGGGTTTTCTGATTCAACAATGTTTTTGCAAAGCGGCCCTTTGTTTCATAGCACTGAAGCTTAAAAATGACTACATTCCCGGAAATAACTCAGAAGCTCTGTGTAGAGAAAACAGGTCTGTCATTTTTAAATGAGTTCCCTTTCTTTTCATGGTAAACTCACGTGATGATGCAATTTTAAATGAAAAGGTTAACTTGTGAATTCTAATACTAAATAATGTGAAATGTAGTGAAACTCACAAAAACACTTTTGAATGTGAAAACCCTATTGTGAAAGGCTTAGTAAATCATGCCCATGGTTCGCATCATCAATGAGGGCCATTACTTAAAAATATAGAATAGATACACTGCCTAGATGTAAACCGTGGTAATGACTGATACGCACATGTCTGGTATTACATCAGAAGTGACCTTGAGGTCACAATTCCCATAAAAGTGTTCATTAAGAGTTGCTATCAGGGCCTCACAGACCTTGAACGGGGAAGCAGACGTAAACATGAGCTAGGCTCTGGCTATTCACAGGAGTAAGGCGAAATTTAACTTAGAGGAACAAGGGTTGTGGCTAGAGTGAGCGAGGCCTGTGAAGGCTGCAGTTCGATTAATAGGAAAATACATATTATTGCATAAAAAAGGCAGCACATATGCCACAATGGTCATTCCAGATTTGGCCCTTCCCTTTTTTCTGAGAGATTTGAACGTTGGTGTGAGCTTGCAGGTAATAATTATATGAACAATCTGATACGAATCCTGAGTAAATGAAGAAAAAACGTATCTCTGCATAGGAAGGGTGTGCCGACTTGAGACTAGCCTCATCTGATTTGCCTTAAAATGTAGTTCTCAAAAATATATTCATACATGTAAAGATTTGAAAATGTAAGGTACTTGCTATGTTGAGAGATTTTGCGAGTTTTAAAACACGCCGAGCCCAATGTCAAATTGGGCTAACAAAGCTTCCTCTCCCCCAGCTGTCCTGACTCACTCTCCATCCACTTGTCCTATTAGCACACAGGTGGGAAGTGGGTAGAGAAAATCAACCTATCCCTTGTGTGGGGAATCATGACACGTTGTCATTTGCCCTACAAGGAAACCAGTGTGCATTAGAACTGGGCTTTTTCCACTGATTCCGAAAGGCAACCTGTTGCTGAAATCTGGTGAGAAACATCTCAGCAGAGAGGCCCAAATCTTGCATTGGATATTGGAACCAGGAGATATAGAATCTGACTGTGTTAGGGCGAATTCTCTGTTAAGGCTAATTTCCCAAACCTAGTGAGTCCCCCAGCAGCTTTGCTGGATTTTTTGGGGTTTATTTTTTTCTCCTGCTAAGAGTGAGACTCTTTTTCTCCCAATCTTAGACATGATTTGAGGTGTTCCTTTGACGTTGTATGTGCTTTATGGGCTATGGAGTCCTTTACTCCATAGGGCTTCACTTATTGGAGTGCCATCTTTATTTAAGCACTCACCTCTGTCTGGAAATAAGTGGTGTTAACTAAGACTTGTCTAATAAGGAATAAGGGGTGTACCTATGATAATAGTGATTGTGTTTTTGAACTTACTTATAACAATAGTGCTAGAGTGTTTCTAAGTGTGTGTTTACATAAATAATTATATACTTGATACCAAAGCTCTGGTCAATGTTTGCTTGTGCTACTGTATTTTGGTACCTATCTTGTATACTCTACATACTGTCTAACTCTTCTTGAGAGAAGTCTGGCTGCTCAGCCACAGCTACCAGGTAAATCTGGGTGGTACAGACTGCTACCCATTGGGTTTACTGCCAACACCTGTAGTCTTAAGCCTTTTGCAGTGGTCCCAGAGGGAACTGCACAGGTTTCTGCCTAACAGACTGGGACCCCTTTGAGGACTCAGAGGAGATCCTTGAATGATCCCAGTGCTGCCCCAGCGGTGCTCTGCTGTTCCCTGATGCCCATTCCAAGGCCTCTCCTGTATGTAGAACTATCCCCGAAGCCATAGATTGTGTAGGCCCTGCATTTTTTAAGCATTGTTTTAGTTTGTTCCCCATAACAAAATATCATGTTTGTGTAGATCCTTAGCATATTTAACTGAAGTAAATCAATTATTCCCCCTATAGAAATCAAGGGGTGTGTTTGTAGGCATTTGAAACCAACAAGCTCTTCCCAGTGCATTTTGAGTCGGTATAGACATAAAGATTTGCCTAAAGAATTAATGCCAACACCCTGTTTCACGTGAGTGTGCAGGGTGAAAAACGAAATTCCCCAATGATCCCCTTCATTTTAAATCAAAAGTGTGAAGCCTGGTAGTGCCTTTGCATGTGCATGGTGCAAAACCAAATAGCCCCCTTGTTCCCATTGTGCTCTGACAAAACCACAACGCTCTGCCTGTTGGTTTTTGGTTGTGGCAAAACAAATCTTCCCATTCGCTTTCCTTTCCCCCCATTGCATCTGTGATCAGAATTCCCATTGTGTTCCCACTCTGTCACTGGCCTTCCATTCAGAGGGGTCAAGTGTAATTGATGTTCGGAGGGTGGGGGTTGCTGGGAGAAAAGTATCATAACCAAATCAGCAATCAAGGTGTGTCTTGAATTGTTCTTTTTCTGTATTGGTGGATGACTTTAAATTACATTGTGACTGAATATCTCAGTATTATCTCTGTGTTGGTGCCTTTGCGGAAGTCATTTTTGTTCTTGTGTTGCCACAGCATTGGTGGCTGATGTTAGTCTGTTTGTCAAATTTAGTTTAAAGAAATTAATTCATAAATATATTCTTCCCACACACCGGCTTGGTTCTTAGTCCATTGGGCACCGGGTACTGGTTGGGGTTGGGTGTGAGATGGGTTGGAGGCCTTACCAAAGTGGACTATAACAAACTAATAGTGATTGTTGTGTGCCATATTCATTTGGGGCAAGGAACTCCCTGAGTTGAGTGTGACTGCGTAATAAACCACAACAACACTATGGACGATTCCAACTGCAGCTGCTTTGGATTGCACTTTATGCTTTTCTTGAGCATCTTATTGGCCACCAAAGCACAATTTCAGGAGGCTGCACAAAGGACGCTACGCAGCTGGTAATCCTTAGAATTTGTTGGCATGATCAACGGTACCATTGGTGCAAAAAAGTAATTAGACACTCTAATTTAGGTGGCAAATACCCTTTCTTGCTTTCAATTATATAAAAAAGCACCAGCAGCTAGTGCATAAAGGAAAGAAGGTCATCTGACATTACTGGGGTATCAAACAAATTCTTACTTCCCCATTTCTGCCAACTGCATGTAGACCACTGCTGACCACTTCAGCGATCCAGTTATCTGACTGCCTTTTTGAAGAGGCAGGCACAATCACTTTGCAAATGGAGCTGCCCCTGATAGAAATGAATGACAGACTGCAGGTTAGTATTCTCTAAGGCTGGCCACTCCACTGCTCTACTTGCTTCCTAGTTAATAGCTTGGAATCAGAATAATAAAGTTGACACCCTTAAAGAGGAGACAAACTCTATAGTAAACAATGAACTCCTTTGCCAAATATTATCAATAATTATGTGCCCACAAATTGTATACATCTGGTAATCAAATAGAGGCCTACCTACAAAATGCTTATCACCTCTCATGCCATGTTATCTCCCAACAGAGGTTTCTCACCTAGGACAAGATGAAACAAGATGAATTTAAACTGGCCATTAGGATATTACACCTGGAAAATGCACTGGAGGAAACAGATGGACGTCCTATGGATTTCTTTGAAACCTTTGTTGATTCAGATTCTCCCAAGTTTGGTAACCAGATATGCATGTTACAATTATGATAAAAATAACAGGGCATCTTTTTGTAAACCATTTGTGTTGTATTTGAATTTATTTGAGGATGCTGGGTGACAATGTAGATCAGTAATAACTTAAAATAACATATTTACAGACATCAAAAGCATTCCCACGAAGAGTGCCTAAACAATACCATAAAGATGAGAAGAAGTACTGAGCCAGTTTATGAGGGTGTAACAAAATAGAACATAACCCAGGGAAAAAAACAGAACAAGCAGAAACAAAATGTGTATAAGAAAACAGGCAATTTACAAAGGTAACATTAACCTAAGGGGGCAAGTGCTTCAAACTGAAGAGGACTACTAATGAAATCTACACAATTGGATCAATGGAGGCATGATACAGGTCACACCTCAGCCAGGAAGGGACACTGCAGACCAATTTCACTGTTTCGCGCTGAAACAAAGATATAAGCCAAGAATTTGGGAATGAGACTCAAACCACTCTTAGAGAAGTTATCCATGAAGACCAAACTGGTCTCATCAAGGGCAGATTGCCTTCTGCAAATACTATGTGTGATCATAGATCTGGCAGGGAAAACTGACAGACCATGGGTGATGGCCAATCTACGCGGAGAAGTCTTTCGACAGGAGGGAGTGGGAATTCATGCTGAAGGCATTACTGTTGCATAGGTAACACCGGAAATTAATTTCCTTCCTTTTTACTTTATACTTCCTTTTTACTTTATACTTTTTTACTTTATACCAACATCCCAGGGCCACTGTGTTTGTCCATCGTAGCAAATACTCCCTATCTAAACGTTACATTGCAGCGAGGTACCAAGCATGGATGCTTCCTTTGCCGCTGCCCTTTAGGTGTACCCTCGAACATCTCCTTCAGCGTATGTATGGATTTGGCAAACGATTAAAGGGCTAGGCACTCACTCTGTAAATTAAGATGGCTGCATATGCAGTGGACAACTGCCCCTTTCCAGAAGCTTCTCACAAACGCCCCCATTTATGAAGAAAATGCACATCACTCCAGGCTGTCATGCTTCACGTTCCATATGGGCAAGTTACTCTTAAGAGTTACTAAAATGGTGTAAATGTTTGTTTGTTTGTTTGTTTATTTATTTATATAGCGCTCCAGACCCGGAGGTAAGAGGGCGCTTGTATATATGTATGTATTGTATTGGTATTGCTGAATTGAACTGAATTCTTTTTTGATGTGTTATATGATTGTTCATTTTGCAAAAGGCTATATTTGAACTATAATGCAATAAATACATATCATGGTACATTTTTTATGATCTAGAGTGGTACTAGTAATTACTTTTGACTCCTATGAGGAGGCTATTAATGATTCGTGCATATCTTGTTCAGGGAAAAGAGACGTTATGTGCCTTATAGTTTTTTTGGTACTTTTGGAGATATGCCTTGCAGTTACTTGTTAATGCAAAGTTTCTCAATAAAATAGATCAAAATAAAAAGCGGAGGGTTTAATGTACCAAATTACCCTTCCATGAACTTGATAGCCATATGTGTTTTTGCCAAGGAAATATATATTATTTAAACTCGAAAAAAGGTGCATTTTTAGGTAGGTTTACTTGTTTATTTGCATCATCGATTTCATTTTAACTTTAACAATCATTTTCTATACTTCTCTATTTTTAAAGTTAGAATGTTCAATTAAAGCTTTTTTTGGAGGAAAATGTTTCATATAAATGCAACAAAAACATGGGCAAATATAGTCTGCCTCTTGCTCCTTCAGGAAACGCAGTATGCTCCCTGAGAAAGGTCTAATGTCATGCTGAGTGGCCACCTTGCTTGGATAGTGCCCATGGATAAATGTTTGCAAACATGTCCAGTGAATACTAACCCTAGGGCATGAACTTCAGCCTTGCCACATCCAGCTCCCAGTAACCTCATGTGCCCGTTGAACATGGATAAATGTAATGTCCAGCAACAACACTGTCCAGAGTATAATAACTTCCTCTCAGAGCATCTCTGGGTCCTTGTCCAGTAGACATTTTGCCTGGGGCATGGATATCATAAATTACCCATGCCACCCAAAGCGCCCACTATGTCCATGTATTACTGCACACAGCTTTACCCACTGTCCACAGAGCTTTAGGAATGTTCTTTTTTTATGCCACTGGCAATGTATAGACTTCATAGACACCCAATGTTCCACTGTGTATGAACTGCTGCCATGTTTAGTGGCCACATTGTTATAGGGTGAGTTGAGGTTTCTTTTATAGTATGTTGGACATTCCTTGTATTGGGCAACTAGTTAACAATTGACATTTGAATAATAAGGTTGCCATTCCCAAAGTTGTTAGCATTCTCCCTTTCACATGACACATTGTTTAGCACAATTTCCTGCACTCCTTTTACTCTCCTAAGTTTAACCGTGATGTATGTATGTGCATGTTTGTGTGCGTGCACATGTGATGGTATTTGTGCATGTTTGCATATTGCGAGCATATTCACCATGTTGTCAAACAAATTCAGAGCAGATTCTACGCATCAGACCCATGCTTACATGCCTCCCAATGCACATTCCAGGCATGTTATATATGCCTAGGCTATCCAGAAAAGTGTTGGATATGTGCACTGCATCTGCAAATGCATATGACGTGCTTATTGCATACTTTGAATTTTTGCATCATGTTGATATTCATTTAGACTTAAATGTGTATGCTTATTGTCTGTGTATGAGTTTTACAAGAATATTTTGCGTGTCCCTAGCATGCATGTACACATGTATATGTTTAGCATGTTATCCATTCATAATTGGCCTGATTTACACACATGGTTTCAATGGAACTTCCCCATGTTAACACATGTTTTGTAAATCCGGCCCAGTGTATGCGCATATTAACATGAATATTGCACGCTAGAGTCATGTGATTAAGGATACATGTGAATCAGTCAGAGCGGTACCTGTGTGGGGATTATGTAGGTGTGGAGAGGCAATGCCTGCATGTGGGTGTGCACCGTTTTGGAGTGTGAGCGTGCAGGTGTATGATAGTGTATGTTTGTGTGGCGTGTATGTACTTGTCCGGAATGTACAAGTGGTGTGCGTGTGTGTGTGAATCTGCGTATGCAGTGGCATTCCATGCATAGTGATTTTGTTTCATTTGTCCATGCGTTGTGTTGCCGTTTCATATTGTGCCTGCAAGCTTTTTGTGCCAATTGTGCTCCATTGTATTCTACATTCCAATCATATACATTCCTTGCATGCTGCCTGGGCCTACCCTCTGTGGGTCACTTCTACTCCGTGCATATTGTTAAAGCATATATGTGTGCCCGTCCTGTTGCAGGAGGTCATAGTGGGTTTGTATGCACCTGCACCATCGACAAACGCATACATTACTTGGAAGTTCAGACCTACTGAACAGATCCAAATTGTAGAGGCATAATTTGGATTTCAATCATATACATTCCTTGCATGCTGCCTGGGCCTACCCTCTGTGGGTCACTTCTACTCCGTGCATATTGTTAAAGCATATATGTGTACCCGTCCTGTTGCAGGTGGTCATAGTGGGTTTGCATGCACCTGCACCATCGACAAACGCATACATTACTTGGAAGTTCAGATCTACTGAACAGATCCAAATTGTAGAGGCATAATTTGGATTTCAAAAAGGGAAAATCTCAAATGTAGTTGTTTTATTCCGATGTCGGTGCCACTTCTAGATAAGGGCTAGAAGGGCGCACATTAGCTCGAATCTTGATGCAGACAAAGTTGTGAGATGTGCTGGTTTATTTTTGGTGAATGGGAAACGCAATGCAAACAACGCCTATTGCTCAACATTCTTCTCGGACACGAACATGCCCATGAAACTTCACCAATTTAGAATGTGGCTAAATCAGTTTATTGCCAAATTAGGTACATGGGTAAGGCAAGAAGAAAACGTCTATGCATTTTCCCAGGTTCCATTTCATGGAAACTGAATAGATGTAGAAATCGGCAGCACCCAGCTATAGATTAGCCTTAGATTTAAGTGACAAAAACAATTAAGAGCAATTTTTTGAAACTTCTGATCAAATCACCCACCTGATTTGCTCTCTTGTAAATTTACATGAGCTTTTCTCAAAAAGTTAAAATATTAAAATGCAGATCTTTGCGATAACATGCACAATGCTGCCATCTTGTGGATATGTATATGTTACAGGATTATAACTACTAAATAGTATAGTTTACGAAATAAAAGATTAGCTGTCCCGTAAATGTCTAAAATCTAATCCAGCAAAAAACTGAATTTCCTTGGTGTCTTCATCCTCTTAGTAGGGCTTAGCCTGGTCTCCGATTAACTATTTTGCCACCAGGTCAATGTTCGACCTAGTCCTACTCCTTTGCCTAGGTGTGAAAATGCATTAAACGTATATTATATATTCACTAAGGTAATTTACCTCTAGTGCTAATTGCACTTGCACTGGTGCAACGTTTTTGTACTTCTGCCTCATGGTGTTACCGCCGATAAGCTGATAACTCTTCCAGTCTTATTTTGGAGGCACGTCTTTAGTTCAAAACACACAGCTCTGCTATGGTTAAAGCTCATTCTTTTGAAAGCAATCTTTCCATACAGAATCTGGCTCAGATTTTAGAACTGTCTTACAGACACGTCTGATTGGGTAACCCATTATGTCTAGCGCATATCAAATTAGTTTTACGTCCAGCTGCGTAGTGTATTAATTGCTCTTCCACACCTCACTCCTCTACTTACACAACTTCACTTTCTTTTCCATTAGACATTATTGTCGTCAAGAGTTGTGCACTCCCTGTCAAATAACTTGTTTTGAGAGATCCGAAGTGCTTGTCTGCCAAGATACATTTTCCCGATTGCTTCGAACTCCAAACAGTGCTGATAGACATATGTACTGGGGATCACTATATTTAGTGTGCTGGCTCTTCTCAGCTTGATGGACAACTGTCTATGCCTGTGTTGTTTTATTGTGATTTGGTTTCATAATTTAAACTTTTAGAAGTATCACAGTTCTACATCAATTATATGTCAACGAAAAGCAGAAAAGAAAAAAACCTTTACAAACAGCAGAGAACAATTTGACATAATTCCATTGCAGGAGTTGTCTGATTCATGAAGGGTTCACAATCTATTACTTCGCCAACACTTGGATTTGACTTTTGGACACTGACTCTTGGTGCTTCACCCCATCAACTCTCATGCTGGACCTCCCCTGGATCTCACACTCAGGTTGGCCCTGAATCATGCAGTGCCCATCGTCACCGTGAATCCTTGCCTACATTTTCTGTTCCCTTGCAACATTTGAAAAACTGTGTTTTTTCCAACTCTGCAACTGTATTCGCTCTCCCATCTGCTTCTCTGCTCTTTTCACTGTTTGTATTCTCTGTTCTCTTCTCCTCCCCCTTCTCACTCTCTCCTTCACCCCCTTACTTTTTTCTATGCACTTACTCTATCAGAATTGTCCCTGGACCTAGTAGGATAGTAACAAATGTTTTGTCTCCTACCCCCCTTACTTGTTATTTCCCCTCCCCCTCCAGCACTATTTGAAATGTTGTCAGGCCTAGTACAATAGTCACTTGTTTTGTTCTTCTCCCTCCTTTCTCCTCCCCTCTCCCTCACCTCGTGTTATTCTCCGGCTCTACCAGAAATGTTGTCAGGCCTAGTATGGTAGTCGCCTGTCTGTTCCCATTTCCTTCCTATCTGTGTCTTTGCACTTGCTCTATCTGAAATGTCGCCGGCCGAGTACGATAGTTAATTTCACATTCTTGTTGTTCATGGCCTGTAAGAATGTTTTGTATTTTTCCCTTGTCCCCTCCCTTGTTGTGAAGCGCTTTGAAACATATTGGGCCTCATTACGACTTTGTCGGCAGCCATGCCGCTATTGGCCGAAATCGGGTCCGGGTTCCCACAATGGGGAATTACCGGGCCATTGCGAGTTTGGAAGGCCCGGCAATTCCTCCCTCCAGGAACCCGGGCCCGGGCCTTGCCCATTCCCATCTGAGCACCCTTAGGGCTCAATGGGAATGGGAGAGGGTGCAAACAACGGGGCGATTACGAGCGGCCCGTTGTTTGCTCCCTCTTCCCCTCGCGGGACCCGGTAAGGACGCCTGGTTTGACCAGGCGTTACTTACCGGGTCCTGCGAGGGGAGCTTGTAATGAGGAGACGGAACAGGTTTAACGGGTCTGCCTCCTTTAGCAGAGCCCGTTAACCCGTTCCGCTTCAGTCGTAATGAGGCCCATTGTGTATAAGCACTATATAAATAAACATATCATCTCATATGATAAAAATGAATCTTCTACATTAACCTTTATACATACTCATACGAAAGATTCATTCCAAAGACACAGGGCCTGACATGGGAAAGTCCCATTGAAAACATGTGTGCAAATCAGGCCCACAATATCAATACATAATAGACTAAAGAGCATAGTCCCTGCTGTGTCATGAGCCACAAAAGATACTAGATAAAAGAAAGAAAACTTGTATGGTGTTACTCAATGATATTATGGCCGCCAAATCCCATACAGGAAAGTGCATGCACATAAAATACTCAATCATTGAATACTCCTGTGCGACAAAAGGACCATCAATTAATCCAATTAGGAAAGTGCATAGGGCCTACAATAAATACATACATCAATGTTAGGCAATGTTAGACAGAGACCTGGGTTCTGCAAAATTCATAATGTGATTAAAATCGTTTCCCCCAAAGAACAAAAATATCCCTTACAAATGCAACCAGGGCTACGGTCAAAGATAATTGTGTATCCTAAATTAATCTACCCCAAAAGGAATCTTCCACTAGGGAGGCTGGTGAATGGAAAAAAAATGCAAAATAACTTTCCTTAATGACTAAGAAAGTCACTAGGACAAGGTGTTTTGTCCTCGCACCCCTTCCTCCAGCACTTGCTCTCGGCCACCCTTCCCTGATTAGCCTTCCACACCTTACCCTGCCCCTGGCCTCCCCTGGTTCCCCCTAGCAGTTGCCCAACCCCATGGGCCCCTCCTTCTAGCTCTTCCCCTCCTAACACATCCCTTTTCCTGACCTTCGCCCTCCCCGCCCCCTGCCCTTCTTGATACTGTACTTGCATGAACCAAATGTTACGAGGCCTAGTAGGACCGTTATTGTTGTTTTCTCCTACACCCCCATCCCCCTCTTTTGTCTTTTGGTGCCTGGAAACACTTTCTGCTGTATAGGTGCCATACACATGTTCAATAAATAAATAAATTAAAGCACCATGCTGAGCGTTTCAAGGTTTCCTCATGGTAAAATTTACATAGCCAGCATTTACAATGTGTGAAATCTATATTTCTTCTTGGGCCTCCACTTTTAATATGTGTAGTTGGTTAAGTTGAATTCTCAAATACCATTTTCTGTGATCAGGCCAAGGGAATGTTCTCAATTACATCATTGGAGTGGACCTTCAAGGGGGATATTTAACATATTGTGACCCTTACTTTGTTAATTTAGACTCCTTTTCTATAATATCTATCTGCTTGGGTTTTTCCGCTTTAGCAACTTTGGATTTTCAACAAGCAATAGTCCTATCCAGCTCTAGTTCTTGTAGGTTTTCTTCACATTGCTCCATTAAAGAGTTGACTACCTCAGTTTTACATTGTTGCACCGTCTGCATGATCTCAGCGAGTTCCCTTCTATGGTTGAACAGATTTTGAGATAAAGATTCAGTTTAATTTCACAATGCACTCCCAAGATTGAGGGCCTAATTCAAATCTAATGGTTGCAATAGGGATGGAAGGTGGAAATGCAGGCACCATCCTCCATAGTCGGCCTACTAGGGGCCTGATCGCGAGTTCGGCGGTAATGTAATTCCCCATTCCCCATTGAGCCCATTCGGGAATGCCCCATTCCTCATTGGACACAATGGGGAAAATTCGCGCTCTTACCGCCGGCGGATTTCCCGCCGGCGGCAAAAGCGCACATTTTCGGCGGATTTCCCCCCAGCCAAGAGCTGGGGCCAAATCTGCCGAAGTCCTGATTTGGCGGACCCTTAAATCCGGTGGTTATAGCGCGACCGCCAGATTTAAGGGTTACCGCCAAAGTCGTGATGAGGCCCTAGGACTCTTAACCATTCCAGTTTATCATAACCAATACTTATAGACCATTAAAAATGCAAGGGTTGACTTTAGCCGTGTAAAATCTATTATGGGTTGTAAGGAATGTTGCTGTATCTGGCCCGTGTCACCAGAATGATTTTCGGTTGTACAATGTAAGACCCTGCCTTCAAACTCAATTTATTTTTGAACAGATTAAGATTTTCTATATTGGCAATTAGAAAGCCAAAACATGTGAATTCACTCACCTCTTCAAGAAGCATGTTAAAAGCATTGAACTTTCATGTTTCTTCTGAAACTAATTATTTTACTTTTTTCTATATTCATTTTAAAATTATTCTTTATTGCAAAGTTTCAAAAAACCCTGAGCAATCATTTGGAGGACAATTGTTGCTATATTCAATAAAAGAAGTTCATCATAGAGGCCAATCATCCTATGTGTAGGGAGCCTCATTTTGGAGGGAAAACATTATACTTTGCAAAGACTTCTTGAATATCAGCAATATACAAATTAAATAGGCATGAGGCCAGGGCAAAACCTTGTCTCAGACCTGTGAAGGTAGGTACCGACCCGGAGAGAGAACCCTCCCTGTCAAGTCTTATTTGAAGGGTGGACAATTTGAGAAACATTAATAACATATTCAGTAAGGTCCTTTAAAAGAAAAGCCACTCATACTGTACTACTGGTCTCTATAGGATACTGTTAAATTATTTGAATGCTTGTTGTTCTTGGCCATTATTTAACAACACCATAAAACCTCCATCTCTCTTCACTAGAACATGAAACATTACTTGGGCTTCCCTAACCCTTGTGCTTATTGTGTGTATGATTAAACAGTGTTTGTATTTGTGTTTTACTTGTTTCCTAAATATTATAGCCTCTTCAATGATCCTTCCATAATTTCTTTTCATTGTTCTTAGGTCCCATCTCATCTCACTTTTCTTGTTTCTAATGTATTTATCAAAAGATACTGATGTTTTACTAAACATGATTTAAAACAAATGTTTTGTTCACTTTTGAATCCAATCAAAAATGGTGTTGTAGGAGTTATGTGCATTGCAATGATCCACTTTCTCTCTATCTTCCCATGACATCCATATATTCTTAATGTTTTTGGTGATAAAATCTCTTTTTTTTGTGGTTCAATTTTAGCATATTTTCTGCTGTATTTACTGCTATGTCCCTTGCATTATTCTTACACCCTTTGTTTTCCTGAAAGTTGGATTGGAACTTTGGCACTAGTTTTGACAGGTCACTAAATGTTAGATGTTCCAAGCTAAGGAAATATCTGTAGCACGAGACATGATCTACACAGAAGGCCAGCTATTTAGCCAATTCACATGACATGCAGTCCTTATGTGAAGCTGACAAAGGGATAGATGAATTTCTGAGAGCGGTCAATGAAATAATACAGATTAGAAACTTAAAATATTTAACATATTGTGAGTGCATAGCATGTAGAGTAATGTAGAGGAGAATAATATGAACCAATACAGTAGAAAGAGGATACAACCCCTAAGTAAAGGAAGGAGACACATGGCAATGCATATAGTTGAAAGGTTGCTCATAGAACTATAATAGAAAACGTTCATAAAATATAGTAAGGAACATATAGAAATCCTAGAGCATCTAGCCCCAGCGACTTAACAAATGTGATGTTAAAGATAAATATAGGCCTGTGGTCGCATACTTTATTCTTAGTATTTAAGGATATTATAAAGTATCAAACAATGCTAAACTCATGGAGAGAATCTGTAATCGTTATGATCTATAAAAAGGGTGATCACTCTGACCCCCAAAACTGCAGGCATATAGCTTTGCTAAACATTGACAGCAAGATGTTTGTGTCTCTTGTATTGGAACATCTGGAGCTTTGGATACAAAATATGGGTATTCTATCAGATCTTCAAGCAGGATTCTGAAAAGTAATAGCTACGTGTTTGAATGGCCTAACTCTATCTGCGCTAAAGGGTAAACTCATTGCCTTGTCTAATGTTGTGACTGAAGTGCTATATGTGGGTATTATAGACTTCTCAAAAGCGTTTGATATGGTAGATTGGAATCTCTTATGGCAAAACTGAACAGATGGGGTATACCCTGCACTGTTCTCTGCATATTGATTTATATACATTCCAAGAATTCAATTAGAATAAGGTTGAATGCCCAAGGTTTGCTGTCAGAACCTATTCCTATTACCAGAGGGCTGAGATGGGGTTGCATATTTGTGCCCTGCCTTTTTATCTTTTATTTAGCTGATTTGAAGGACACTATCACTGTTGCAGCATTAGTGAGCCCTAAAGCCCTCAAATAGGTGGATTGCTCGTTAGTTGGCTTGCATATGCTGACAACATAGCACTCTTATATTACAATTGCATAGGATTGCAAACTGGGTGAATATGCCAAAATAAACCATTGAGGAAAAAATCATAAACAATCCCAGGACATCAGTTTTGGCAAACCTAAATTTAAACATCAGATCCAGAAATGGTCTATAGATGGACTTGAAATTCAAAAAGTATCTGATACAACGTACTTAGGCTTTAATCTTATGCCAACTACTAAGAGGGAGGACGTTATTAAATCTACCCATAACAGGAGAGACCATCTCATTTTTTTAATGAAAGAACATATGGTATAAGTACGGCAAGTTTTTGATCAAACCATTGTTGTTCTTTTATATAGGAAAGGTTATTCCTAAGATACTGTATGCTCTTGAGATCAATCATTTATCAATAGAGTTGCCGTGGGAACGTCTTCAGGGCCGCTTATGGAAAAGAGTCTTAAATCTGCCCAGCTCTATTCACATGGCCTGTGTTCAGTATGAATTAGGACTGTTATCTTTGGAGGCATAGTTTCAATTCAGAGTCTTAGCTATGATGGGGCAGATAATGCATCATGAAAACCGCCTCTCTATAATAGTCTACTTTTGGACTTGGGGGCACAGACATCATCTGTTCTAATGACCTTTGATGTACTTACTACTAAGACCTTGGAAGGCTGTGGGAAGTTGCAAGCGGAGCTGATCATAAATCCTTTGGGAGTAAAGAGAACTTTAAAATAAATGGACTGGGTAAATACAATAAGTAAGGTCCCTTCTTATAACTATCACTCCACTCTGTCTATGGTAGATGCATCTTTAGGAATATTGCCTAAATATCTAGCCCAGTTTCCTTGCACTAAAACCCGAGACCAGTCCCTCCGACTCTGTTTGAATTTGCTTCCCAATGGTGAAATTCGATATTCACGTGATAGAAATCATGATATAACTAATGCATTGTGCTCATAGTGCAAGGATCCAGGTGCAATTCAAACATTAAAACATATATTAGTGCACTGCCCAATGCTCAGAGAAGGTCAAACTTTTTATCTTGGTCGTTTTTTTTGCCTTAGAGAGGATATTTCACATGATATAGTGTGGCACAAACTGAATGCAGGGCATGAAGTATCGTTAACGATGGAAGTAATTCAAAGGTTGACTACTCTAGGATTTACTAAAGAATAATGTAAACTGGTGTGGTCTTTACCCTATTTCTATCTGTTTTATTATATTGTGACAATGTTTAAAAAATCATGTTTTTTATCTATTTTAAAAGATTGAAGCCTGAGTATGGTTGTATCTATTGCAAAAGATTGAAGATGGAGCATGACTGTATCTTATATCCATATAAGCTCCTTCTAAATTGTTATGTTTTACTGAATGATGAATTGAATACTACATGTAGTAAGGACTGTAAACAATGTTCCCTTTTTGTCTTGTTTTTTATTAAAGCGAAGTATGATGTAATTGTCAAAAATAAGAAATCCACATTGGCTAGCCAGCTTGAAGCAGCAGAAGGTTTTACCATTATAAAATAAAACACATTTCGAAAAGCAGTATTTTACAGTATTTAGAAAATGAGGTTGCAGAGATACATGTCATTTCTGTTTGCCTCAGGCACTGCAAGAGACAAGGGCCCTCATTACGACCCTGGCGGAAAGGGGTTTACGCCAGCGTAAACGTCCCCGACCCTTTCCGCCTGACTACGAGTTCCCTTAGCGCCATGGTGATTTTTACGCCTGCTTTTTGCAGGCGGTAAAATCCATGGCGCTAAGGGACCTTGATGTTAATTACGCCACCGTAATTTACGGTGGCGTAATTAACGCCTTCCCCACTCCCATTATGCCCTATGGGGCAAGAATGGGAATGGGGAAGGGCAAAATGGGGATTGGGGACTTACCGCCCCGCCAAGGTCGGAATGGGGCGGTAAGTCCGCCAACCACCATGGCGGAATTGCACCCTTAGCGCCATGGACCATGGTGCTAATTGCACCATGGTCCTCCGCCAAGTTCCTAATGAGGGCCAAGGTCAGAACACTGGAGGGAAGACGTGAAAAGCTGCACAGGGATTCAGTAGAAGCAGAGGGTGCAGCAGATTTCCAAGCCGTTAACGAGTGAAAAATATAACAAACAATGTTGACAGGTGCACCAGTCAAAGTTAATTAGGCAGAAGGAGCGCACTGCCCACTGTTGGAAAATGGGCACTTCTACTGAAGCTGCAAGTAATAAACAACAAGGGTACTTTGTCAAATAGAGGAACAAGGATACCTGTTAAAAGGCAGGGATTAAAGTACACTATCATGGAAAGGTGGGGGAAATGAATGACCTCAATGCACCCTAACCATCTATATTCTTAACATCTAAAAAGAACACACATACATGTCCACGTGTAGATGTACAATCCAGATTGGCACATGGGGCCTCATTCCGAGTATGGAGGTAGTTATGGCGCTATTTGCGCCATGACTACCTCCCATACCGGGTCTGGATCCGACCTGGTTCAATGAACCAATTAGTAATGGAGTAGCTGAATAACCTGAGGGTTTGTTCATTATCAAAAGGAGGTCATTAGATTGGTCACATGGAATAGGATAGGCTAATTGAGATACGTATTGTATAGATTTATGTAAGAGACAGCAAATACATTGCAACATTTTTAGAGCTGTGATGTCACTGACTCCTATAAAAACTGCCATTAAATAATAAAACATTGAATGATTATTGAGTTGTTCCCGGCCAAGGCTGTATGTGATAAACATTTGTTTTCCTTGCTACTCGTGGACTTTTATTGACTTACTGGATTGATGTTTGACTAATGGGGTTTTATGTCAACCTTACACTTACATTATAGTTTCACAGTTTGTTTTCCTGAAAGTTGAATTCGAACTTTAGAACTCGTTTTGACAGGTCACTAACTGTTGTTTTTTCTATGACCAATGATTGACATTTGTCAAATGTAGTTGATTGTGGAATATGATGACAACCTCGATCATGTCGCGTGATCTGGATTGTCACTCTTTAGATTTTCATTTATTTTGGCCAAGTTCCAGTTTTACCATAGACTCAGCCCAGCTCATCCCTCTAGACTTTGACTTGATATTGTGGTAGTTGATATGAGAAGTGGGAAGAGATGCTGGTAATTCATTGGTGATCCAATCTGCTGTGATATCAGGGCAAGTGCAGTTAAAATCCCCTATAAAGATTACATTTGCAGATCTTCTATAATCAATCCACCAGTTTCAATGTCAGTTGGTCATCCAATTTCACTCACTGCTCACAAAATATAATAATTGGTTATAGGTCCTTTCCTCATGGATAGAAAGAACAGCAACACAAATGTACCTAGAACTGACAGATTGTTCAAGCAGTGTCACCCAACGTAACACTAGTGGAAACTAAAAGCCCCTCGATGGTCTACCCCTGTTTTCCTTTCACAGCCTTATTTAAAGAGACATTAAATCCATAGTCTATTGGGGATGTAAATAACCACACTTCCTTTAACAACAATACATCACAATTAGAGAGCTGATCTGGCACCCTAGTGCCTAGAAAGCTGTTATATCCACTTGTATTCCAGCTCAACAAGTGTAATCCACCCCGCCATGAACATCTCGGTCGACTGAATTCCTGTCTGCAAAGCTGCGGGTAACCAGGGCTACGCTTTAATAGTGTCCAGCCTTGTTTGTCTTTTGAGGCAGTCCCTAGAAACTTGCCTAGAATCATCCCTAGTCCCTAGAAACATGCCTCCAGTCATCTTTGCCCATTAAGCATGTGATTTTCTGGTCATTATACTTTATCTTATCGTCCATATAATGGTCTGTCCTGGGGTTCTACCATTTCCTTGTAATGTCTGCACCCGGGCCTCCGTGAGTGCATCTTAACTCGGCAGACAAATGTCATAAACCTTCTGGAACCAACAATCATGTGCTCCCCATACCAGATTACCTTGTTCACAGCGTGGGCATGGCACAATTCCACCAGTTAAATGTCTACTGAAATTATTAAATGTAAAGATGAAATTCCCTGGAAGATGGATACTATTCTTGCTCTATTCAAAGGTAATTTGTCTTTGACCTTAAAGATTGACACTACATTAATACTCTTCTAATTCCATTAAATCTTGTCGGTGGCTTACTGGGTTTCCCTGTTGCTTCCCACCACTGCCCTGTGCAATTGCTACAACACATTGTATATCTGAGCATGGACTATATAACGGGGAACCAAAATTCTTTGGTGAATCTGACTTTGGATCCAAACTATCTTTCGATTCATATATGTTGGTTATTCCCTTGAGATCCTCACTTTCAGCCATCTACTCCTTCGGCCTCTCTGTGTCTACTATGAAATGTAAGGCAAAAAACAGGTTCTGATGTCCTTCTGTGATATCTGTTTCTTTTTTTGGTTTTTTTGGTTATTATTAGTCAGTGCCTTGCTAGGGTTAAAATCGGAATCTGTTCATACTAAGGCTAGAATTCAATTGTTTGCTAGGACGTGCAGACATTTAAAGGATCCTTTTCTCTTAATTTTTGAAGCATTCTTTATATTTTTGGAATTTTGTTGGGCAGCCCGAGGAGTTTTTTAAATGTGCCCAAATTGGACTCTGTCCTTTTCAGTAATCATTTCAGGTAATGGTGAAAAAAAAGCAGGCTTGTTTCTGCATTCCGTGTGTGCAGAGCTTGTGCAGATATGAGGACAGGGTCTTATAGTTAAAACTTTATCTTGAACCCTTCTACCTACAGGTGTGCAAGCTAGTGAGAACAAATGGTTTTTAATCATCTGTGGGCTGCATTGTTTGCTGACTTCTCCAGATTTTACGTATTTTGAGAATCTCAATAAGTTAGTGGCATGAGACCTCACTTTGCAGCCTATGTTGCAGTAAACTCCTCTTTTAGATTGCAAGACTAAGTTTAAGGCTGAGAGTGATGATGAGCCAAGTATTAGGACCGCTGTAACTAAGGGAAAGCCAAACATGTCATCATCAAATTGAAGGGTATAATATGAGCTGAGTATCTGCTTTCATCAGAAGACACAGACTGCTTCTCCATCCCCAAAACAAGACTCGAGTTGTGTGAGCTTTGGTTTTTGTGAAGACATACATAAACATAGTGAAGCACTGAAGTTCATAGCTGGTATGTTCTGGTTAGCAGTCTCCTTTTCCAAACTGAGACTCACATCCACTAATGATTGATTCAGTGAGTTGGGTAATTGTGGGTAATTGTTGGTGCTGCTGATCAGCAGCAGAGATATCTCAAGTGTACATGATTGTAATTGATATGGAAGTAGAAGTCGAAACTACTTGGCTATAGGTTTTGAGTTCATCTTGTCGAAAGAAGACACTGGTCTTGGTATAGGGTTCAAGTGTAGCTGTCTCCTTTGTATTTAGGGGGGGCTTTGGTCTATATAACACTGAACCGTAACCCGTTTTTGTTCCCTAAATTATAATGCTAAAGAAATATGTTTAAGTCCCTTATTGGAAAGTTAGTGCGTCTGAACCAACCGTTGTTTGCCGTGTACTTCCTCGCACTTAAGGAGGATACGGTCTCTTGCTCCAGGCCTATGTCTCTACAAGAACTGGTGTTTGCCAGCTTGGTAAACTTTGTAAACCAGAGAGCTCACTCAACGGATCCCCGTGTAGGGTGCAGACTCTGTCTGTCATAACCACACATCCAGCAACAACAGTGCACACAGGCCTAGATCTCTGTACCCTGGGCTAGCTCATTGCTATTTATGAACCTGATAACCCAGGAGAGCAGGGAAGTGCTAGTTATCCATGTTCATCGACATCAATGAGTTGGTATGTGGCAATGATGGGTGGTCATGCTGACCATTCACACACACTGCTCCAGTCAGCCTGGACGACACTGATGCAGATACACTATTGCAACAACCAACAGCACTACTACGGCAGTGTGGTTTGATAACATGACACTCACCAGCCAGCAGCAACTGTTCATCAGTTCAGTGATCATTATTCATGCATTTAGCCATCAGTTTAATATAGGAGGATAACATGTTTACTCTTTTTTTTCTGTGGCTAGATGTTAATCATATGCCACTTGCAAACTATTGTATCAGAGAACATGATGATAGTTTAAAGAAGCACCTACTTATCTTATTTCATGACACAATTAGTATAGTATGTTATGCTATTTTATGATATGTAAATTGCACAACTACCACATTCAGCACCCCAATGCATTGCTCAAAGTTGCAGTTTTAACCCCAAATATGGTGAAACTGTGATGAGGGACTGTGGGTGGTGGCAAGAGCTGCACTAGAAACTGGGCCTTGGCACTTATTTTGTTATGAATTAACCTGTGCCTGGGAGGAGGAGAGAGACAAGCTGGGGAACAGCAGGCCTCAGGGGAGGGGTGTGACACGTATTTGAGCACATTTGGTGCAACAGGAGATGTGACAATTGTGCTTTTTTTCTCTTGCAGTTGGATTGGCAATGTGCACTGGGGAGGCCAGATGTGCACATGGTCAATTGAAGGTATCAACCAACTCACGCTCCATACCACTGTCACAAGTCACTCTAGGGTACATGTACTAGTACAAGAAAATGTAAGGGTAATTCACCAAGACTATCAGAGGAGGCTGTAATTTATGTTCTGTCCACTATCTAAGGGTCTGAAGGAGCTGAGGTGCAAATCTTGTCTACCAAAGATCAATAGAAGAGAAACGTGAACAGCGAGAAGAGATTGAAATCCCAGTTCACTATATACGTTGCCAACATCCACTTCGTCATAGAGTAAAGGGGTTAAGGTCATTGATGATCTAGACTGAGATTCTACTCCAGTGTAAAGACAGAAAAATAAAACGCATTTCTATTGGAAAGCAGTAACACTGAGGAGGAGGAAGAGGAGAATGTCTAGTGGGCACGGACTACAGCAGTCAGTAGGACAAAAGGTCCAGTTTACGATATAGACATGTTGGCCAGTGGTTCAAGTGTGACCTACATGTCTACCACAGCAAACTGGGGAGCCTTTCCTTCTTCCAACAGTCAAGAGGGACCCCAACACAATTTAAGAGTGCAGCAGTTGTGTTCATTCTGGTACCAGGCAAGCATGGGATTGTAAGGGCATCAGGGCAAGGGAGTCAAGGAAGCACTGTTGAGATGATTGTTGATATGTCATACATTCACTGTGTGGGAATTCATGATATAAAGATCCCTGGTATTCAATCCCACCACAAAATTACAGGACAATGGGCAGGCTGTGTATGGTTAAAACTCATGTATGTAATTTAAAGAACAGCAAAGGTGGTCCCCTTACTTTATGCTAGGGAAGTCACCACAATAGGATACAATAAAATACATGAACTTGGATAGTTTATTTACAGAACTAGAATTGTGACAAACTTGTTTGGAGGCCGCACACAAACCCTGTCACATAATACATCAAACTGATATATTTCTAACATTTTCAATCCTAAACAATACAATGTAGCAAGCATCCTTAATTGTATTAAATCCTTGCTTCTGATCGGTCAGTATATTCCAACACTCTTCAGTCAACATTTACATAAATTGTATTTATATTATTAAATAGTGAATTTAAAATTCTATCTGAATCAAAAACAAGAATTGGTATCAGAGACAAGTTGCATAGAAAAATGACATTTATGTAACCGCATTTGTCATCCCTCCCCCGTGTGAATTTGGGCGTGTGGGCTTCTAGCATATGTATGAAAGAACAATGTAAACTATAATAGGTTGCCTTAGGATAGGGGTCTCCAACCTTTATGCTAGCTAGTGATGCTAGTAGTTGAGAGCCAATAGTGGAGAGCTACTAGCGGGCGATATCAGGGTGGGGTAGTTTATAAGCATCATAATGTGTTCCAAAGTCTTTTGGGGCAGTTTAATAACTTCAAAAACATTGTTATTGCATTATTTTCTATTAGTAGCCGTCTCATAAAAAAAAAAGACTATCAGAATGTAGAAAACTGATCAGGACATTCAGTGTGAAGGCTGACAATGCATTCTATCCACCGGTGCTCTATAATCTGGTTTGTAACTTGATGCAGCCACTCGATTGGAGCCACTAGATGTTCATCAGTCAGACAGGTTCCATGTTTTGAGTCTGAAAAAGCAGATTTGCAGAGATAGGGGAACTAAAAAGTGAAGTCACTTTTAATACTGCAGTGCACATGTAAATGTGCTCCTTGTAATAAACAAGGGTCCAGACATTGGTGTGGGATTGTCTGCTTTTCAAATGAATGTTACCTTGCAGGCTGGCAATCTCCATTTCCCATGCAAACCTTTTGAGATTAAACAGCACACTCATTTGTTCTTCAAGTTCACAAACATTGACTTCTATGAAGGAGTTTGAGGTGAACATCACACCTGGTTCCAGCTTCTCAAAATCGCTGATCTGGTCACTGAAATCTTCCTTAAGTCTGCTCAGGAGACTGTTTTTCTCAATGTTCAGGAGTTGAGCACAAGCTGTATTCTCTGTCAGCATTTGGCGAATACTGGAAAGTTTAAGTTTGGATTTAAAGTCTTTACTGCGCTTATTATGTCAGCTATGGTTTTATCTTTGCCTCACAGTTCACAGTGTTTAATTTCTCTGTAACATCTGTCACAGATGCCAAATCAAGAAGTCACAAAATGCTGAATAACTGGCTGATAGCTTCATTTCTCAACCCCATGAAAGTTCTGATTTCTGGCAAAAGTGAAAGAAATCAACTGACTTCTTTTTTTCCCCTGCTAAGCCACCACATTTCTGTGTGCAGAAATAGATCAACATGTGTGGCAGATAGTTCTTCCTGGAATATATTGGAAATTCTGTGGTGCTTGGCCTTTGCACAACTTGAATTAATAATGTTCACAACAGGGGCCATTACATATTGAAACCCATCACGTTGGCACCAATTGCCTGTTGATGGATGATGCAGTGGTAGTGCAACAATGGAGGGAAATCTGGATCTGCTTTACAACATGCACCAAAACCAGAATGACAACCGGTGCACCATCAGTTGTTGTTGCCACCAACTTGTTCAAAGGCATTTTTTGTTTTTGCAATATTTTATTTTATTTTATTTTTTTCTTTGTGTATGGTTTAAAATACACTTTTAAAAAATGTGCCATTTTAAAACACATTAAGACATCAAATAAAAATTCATCAATCTAGAATGGTAATGAAGAAATCAAAATCTAATAACTTTAGAACAATACAATATTACATTTGTTCTTATTTATAAAAACCACAATTGTAGAAATCTTACAGCTGCTAATGTCATTGCTATTGAATTTACATTTAGAATAATCTTCAATAAATCATCGGAATCCACACTAGCAAAATCATGAACACACTTCTTAAAATACACAATTTTCCAAGAGAGCAACATAGGACAGTGTAACAGCAAGTGATGTAAGTTTTTCTTCTGAAACACGGTCATCACAAAATCTACAAAATGACATCTCAGCAGGCAGATGATTCCTAATGCAAATGAAATCATTAGTTAAAAGTACATTAAATCTAAAATGTACACATTTATTTTGAAAAAAGATCAACCAGGAAACCTATACAAATGTCCCTCTAAGGTCACCACCTTTTTATGAGTTAATCATAAATGCTTGTAAAAAGTGGTATTAACCAATGTTTCATACATTTAAAAAAAAAAATAGTAATGGTATGAAGATGCAACAGAGAAGGAATCTAGGGGTTTGACTCCCATTGACCTATTCAACTTGTTGTGCTTTCACCGCGCGGCCTGCCAGCTGTACTACGAAGTAAGCCCCTTCCTGAGTGATCACCTGTTGGCTATTTCTCTCCTTATTTCTCTCCCTAAAGTAGCCTTAAAGTAGCCTATCGGAGACCAGCAGGCTTTAGCCGGCCACCTCACCAAAGGTCCACTTCCTGGGTCCACACTCTCGGCCGTGTCTTCCCTATTATCGGAGCATATGATCACCTGCTCCCTCAGCAACGGGACCGCATGCCTGGAGGCTGTGCTGCTGGCATCAACACAGATGCTCAGAGTTAGGAGCTAATCCTGCTGCAGATTCACCACATCTGACCTTTTTTCATTTTTGAGAAGAAAAAAAATAATAATAAATGAAAATGCAACAAAGAATGTATCTTAAAATTTGACTCACGTTCACCTATTCAACATGTTGTGTGCTCACTGCATGGCCTGCAGTGCCATTTGCTGCCCTGATACATCTTTGGGGTCCTGAGATTATACAACCTGGTGTTTGTCTCCATTGCAATTTTGCCGCAATTTCAAGATGACTGTCAGATGTACTCTAAAGTGAGCCCTTCCTGAGTGTTCACCTATTGGCTATTTCTTCCCTGAAAGTAGCTTATCGGGGACTGGCAGGCTTTAGCCGGCCCCCTCCTAAAGGCCCACTTTCTAAGGCCCCTGTCTGCTCCCTGTCCACTGCTAGTTCGTTGTCCGAGGTCTTCCTGCTCCCCTCATGAGCGCATTGCTGATGGCACACCCACAGCGTTCAGTGAGGTATAAACTTAAACTCTCGTGACACTTTCATTTCATCGCCCATGGCTTAATCGGCTATACCTTGACTTACTCCTACCCCTCTGATTTTTGCACCCTCTTTATCACTTCTCCTGGTGTCCCACTCTTATTGCCTGTGGCTGGACTGTGATTTTCAACATTTGCTAATATCCTACATCTAGCTGTGCTTTTTGCCATTTGCTAATTTCCTGAATCCAGCTGTGTTCTCGCCATTTGCTAATATTCTGCATCTAGCTGTGTTTTCCACCATTTGCTAATGTTCTGAATCTAGCTGTGTCTTTCACCATTTGCTAACTTCCTGCATCTAGCTGTGTTGTTCACCATTTGCTAATATTCTGCCTCTAGCTGTGTTTTTCAACATGTGCTAATATTCTGCATCTAGCTGTGTTTTTCACCATGTGCTAATATTCTGTGCCCTGTGCCTGTACTGTATTTTGCCTCTGTCTGTGCACAGTGACTACATTGTGCTACCCTGTCCTGCTGTGCGTGTCTAATCCCCTCCATTCTCTCTCTCTTCTTCTCCCTTCTCCACATCACCTATGGCACCCTCTGTCTCTTCTATCTTCTCAAATTGTTTCTCTATTGACTATCCCACCCATCTCACTACGTCTGGTAGGAAGAAGTTCAAGAAGGATATCTTGGTCTCTAACACTGGTCTCCCTATCGCTACACCAGTGCTTCCTCCAGACAGACCCTCACTGACATCCTTTTTGTCGTTCCTTCGCCAGACTTTTGGACTCTTCATATGGTCTCTGTTTGTTTGTTTATTTATGTATTTATATAGCGCACCGAACCCTGAGGTATCTGGGTGCATTACAGGTTACATGGTTGCTTAAAACAGGGTACATGATCAAGAAGATATTAGAATTATTTACAAAACATTATAGAACAAATAGGTACATGATTTATCAGTGAATTATTTACATACATATACAGGCATATATTTTCAAAATTCAATGTACATAAATGTACAATCAGGCAAGGTATTCAGCATAGGAACGGGATGGTGGCGGGGGATATTGGTATACATCGAGGGAAAAAAGCCACGTGTTAGTCTTTTTCCTAAAATTATGATAGGACAGGTCTGCCCTTAAAGCTACAGACAAGGAGTTCCACAGCTGTGCTGCCATAACTGGGAAGCTACTTCCCATTGCTTTCTTGAGCTTGTATCTTTGGACCTTAAGGCAATTTGAGTGCAAGGTTCTGGTGGGACGTTCAGATGTATGTTTGGAGAATTTATCCACTAAGTATTTAGGGGCCAGGTTGGAGAGACATTTGTGGGTAAGGGTAAAGGATTTGAAATTGATTCCATCCTTGATTGCGAGCTATTTACTGGTGCGTCTGGCATTTGAGATGTGCTGCATTCTTGGGATACTTAACGCAGTTCTTAAGGCATTGTTTTGTAGTGTTTGCAGTTTGTTGACATTACGTTTGCTGGATCCTAGATAGAGTGTGTTGCAATAGTCTAATTTTGACAGAATTGGAGCTCTTGCTAAGGTAATGAAACTATCAGTGGAAAGAAACGGTTTACATGCATTAATTAATGTGCATGTGTAACCTGTCGCAGAAGTAGCCATGTTGACTTGTTTGTTCTGGTTCAGAGCTGAGTCCCAGTAAAAACCTAATGTTTTTACTTCTTTGGGAACTTTGAAATGTATACTGTCAATGTTGAATGACTTAAACTGGTTACTAAGTTTGCCAGGCGAGCCAATGAGCAGGAGCTCTGTCTTTTCGTCATTGAGACAAACACCATGGGTGGCCATCCAGTTAATTTTGAGTTAAATTTTGTTCAGCCGGAACATGTCAGTGTCATAATCACCTGAGATGGGAGCAAGAATCTGCATAGTTGGTGTAGGTGACACCCGGATTGTCAAGGTCATCTAACAAAGGCTTGGTGAAAATGTTGTACATCGTGGGGGAGACACATGAACCCCGGGGTACTCCACACGTTACAGGTACTGGCTCCACTGATGCATTAGGTGAGAATACTCTCATGGACTGATTATACAGAAAGGATTGAATCCAAGCCGTAGATTCCGCAGAAAAGTGGGCAGCTGTGGTCAAATGATTACAAAGCACTTTATGATCCACTAAATCAAAAGTGGCAGACAGGTCCAATAGGAAGAGGAGGGCCAGTTCACCCTTGTCCTTTAATTCATCCATTTGGTACTTCAAGTCGAGCAGATTCTGTACCGTGTCTCAGTCTAAAGCCTGACTGACAGAGTCCTAGCAAGTTGTTGGCCTCTAGGTGTGTTTGAATCTGACGGTAGACTGCCTTGTCTAGGATTTTTAAGAGAAATGGGACCGTTGTTATCGGTCTGTAATTGGTAGGAATGCAAGGGTCAAGATTAATCCTCTCCTGATCAGGGCACTAGGTGAGAGGGCGTTTGCGCACTCCCTAGCGTACTCCATGCTTTGTGCCAGCTGCTGCAATTCCTTAGGTTTATTAAGTAGGGGGAGTACCCAGGCGTCTTTAAGATTGGTTGGGACCATACAAGCATCAAAGGAGGAGTTCATTAGAGTAGGGTCCTAACTGCTTCTTTAATTATTGAAGCTGGGCAGGTGTCCCCTTGGCATCTGTGCTCTCTCCCTTCTCGTTATCACCCATTAATGGGGGCACCCGGTGGGAGGCCCTCTGGACCCCTTCCACTCATCTAAGGTAATCATTACTGTTTACCGTAATGGGACCATCCTGGTCCAAGGCCCTCAGGCCAACCTTCTCCTCTTTGATAGATGCTTCTTGTGCCTCATCAACTTCCTTCCTGCTCCTGCTGTGCCCCCTCTCTCATTTCTGTCTTCCTTGCCCCCCACCTCTGCCTCCTCCTTGGCTACCTTGCCCTCTCCTCCTTTCCCTGCCTGCCCTCAGACTCCCTCTACACCTACACAGGACATAGCTCTGATTTGTACCCCTCACCAGAAGTCTTTCAAGGGCGGCAACCTTCGCCATATTGCCACTTTCAACTTCCGCTCAGCTGTCAAACACTCCTCTGACATCTGTCGCCTCCTGGAAGAACTTGACCTCGATGTTCTCAGTCTCACCTAGACATGGTTCATGGCCGGCTCTGCCATGAGGTTTGACACTCTCCTTCCTGATGGTTACAAGATCCTCTCTGCACCCATCTTCCCTGAATTGATTCCTACCTATGTTATTCCTGTCCTACACCTCTTTCGAATGCCTTGTCTGTAGGTTCTCCCTCTCTCCTGGTCACTGTCTCACCATTGCGACCCTCTATCGGCCACATGGTCAGATTACCTCTTTCCTCCCAGAGTTAGCGGACCTCTCCTCTTCCCTCCTGGCCTCAGCCACTCAACTTGTCCTCCTTGATGACCTCAATATCCACCTGGATGCTTCCTGTCCCTCCTATGGACTCTTTGGCAATCTCTGTGACGCCCTTCCTCTCTCTATTCTTCCCTCCGGCCTGACTCACTCTGCAGGGCACACTCTGGATGTTCTGATCTCCTCAGACTTCACCCTCACTATCACTCTCACCACTCCTCTCTCCTGGAGTGATCACTTTTTCCTTTCCTCCCATTTCTCCCTCTCTACCCCCAGGCCAAGCTAACTCCAGCACTGCCTCCTACCTTCTCTGTCATCCGACCCATGAAGCGTGTGTCATTTGAGGCTTTTGCCACATCTTTCCCTCCCCCTCCTCCTCCTCTGGCTGACTCACATCCTGACACAGCCCTTTCCATATTCTACTCATCTATCTCTGACACTCTTGATGTTCTTGCTCCTCTCTTGAGGATCCGCTTGAATCCCAAAGCCAAGAACAACTCCTGGTTCGACTCTGATCTTGTGACCATTAACTGCAAGTGCAGGGCGGCTGAGAGGAAATGGCTAGCTTCTTGTGCATCCTCTGACAAACTGGCCTGTCACCTGCTCCAAGGGCAATATCCGCTCCCCCTCCACTTCAAGAAGAGATCCCACATCCAAGCCTGCATCTCTGCGGCATGTAACAACTCGGCCAAATTCTTTAAAATCTGCAAGGATCTGGCCAATCCTACCTCTCCTGACCCCTCCCAGGCACTCTGCATGGCCATGACCTTTCAGTTCATTTCTAAAACTCAAAACATCCTGTCCAACATCTTCTCCTCTCCTCTTCCTCCCTCTACACACAGCACCCCGGTTGCCACCGATCCCCCCTCTTTCCCCACCTTGTCTCTGTTCTCCACTGACAAGGTTTCTAGACAAATGTGATCTATGAAAATATTGTCAAAGCAGGTCCTTCCCTGTTCTTACAAAACCATCAAGAATCACATTGACACCCTAGCTCCTGCCCTGGCTTACTTCTGCAACCACTCCTTCATCACTGGATCTTTCCCCTCTCCCTTCAAGCACTCTCTTGTCCACCCTCTTCTCAAGAAACCATCTGCTGACCCCACCTGCCCTGCAAACTATCACCCAATCTCCATCACTCCTTTTCTGGGCGAACTCCTGGAAAAGATGGCCATCTCCCAACTCAATCTTCACACTGAATCTGTTGGTTGTATCCATGAACATCAGTCTGGCTTCAGAACAACCAGAAGCACAGAAACTGCTATCCTGAACATCCGTGAAGACCTGCTCTCTAACCTCGATTCTAATCTCCCCTCTGTCCTCATCCTTATCAAACCCTCTTCTTCCTTTGACACGGTTAACCATGCTATCCTGCTCAATCATCTCCGTGATAACCTGGGTATCACCGATCAGTCCCTGGCCTGGCTGACTTCTTGTCACTCTGACCGACCCTCCCAGATCCAACTTGGGTCCTTCCTTTCCTCTATCTCACTCTCTGCCTGTGGTGTTCCCCAGGGGTTTTACCACTCTCCCTGGCTTTTCAACCAATACCTGGCACCTCTTACCCACCACATTGCCACTCTCTGCTCCAACTTTCAGTGCTATGCAGATGACACTCAGCTCATTTTCAGGCTCCCCTCTACCACCTCTTCCACTTCTCTCTATCTGACTGCCATCCAGGAGTGTTCTGCCGCCAATGGTCTCTGCCTTAATGCCAGTAAGATGGATATTCTCCTCATTGGCACACCTGCACCCTCCTTTCCTGTCACTCCCTTGCCTGCCTCCCTTGGCCCTCTTCCTGCTCCCACCTACGAGGCTAATAATCTTGGAGTCATATTTGACTCCACACTCTCCTTTTCCCCTCACATCTCTAAGAAATCAAACTAACAACTACGCCTGCTCAGAGGTATTCTTCCTTTCTTCTCCTTCCCCCAGAAGCTCACTGTTTCCAGAGCTCTGGTTCTCTCTAGGCAGGACTATTGCCACAACCTTGTTCTAAATCTGCCTGCTTCTACCCTCCGCCCTCTGAAACTCATCCAGAACAGGACTGCAAGACTTATCCTTGGTCTCAAGCCCTGGGACTGTATCTCTCCAGCACTGAAATCTCTGCCTTGGCTCCTAGTGGCAGCGAGGATTAAGTTCAAGACCCTCTGTATTGTCCACAAGTCCCTCTGGGGCCTGGGTCCTCAATACCTCCAACTCTCTCTTCGCAAATACCTTCCTACGTGAGCTCTTCGCTCCTCCACCTCCAACTCCCTTAGAGTCAGTCGCTTCTCCAACCAACGAGTTGGTGGTAGATCTCTTTCTTTGGCTGGGGTCTCCCTCTGGAACAGCCTGAGAACCATGTCTGGTTCCGGAAGCACCTCAACACATTCTTAGGATCAGAGTATAAAGAATTGAAGGTAGATCCAATGCGCAAATCCAAAGGTTAATAAAAAAGAAATATTCATTCACATCAGTTCATATAGTATAATAAGTGTGGTCTTTATGTTGATTGAAACATTAATTATTCAAAACAACAACCGACACGTGTTTTGACTTTCCAAGCCATTATCAAGGCTGCGCAGTAACAAACAATAATAATATTTGTGACATGAAAATATAAACAAATTGCATATAAAAACAAGAGGCCATCATTTGAAACCAGTAAAAAAGTAGATCATTGTCATAATAGCAAATTAAGCATTGAGTCATGAACATTATATTCTTACAGTGAGCCTGAAATTAATTTCGATAAAAAAGGCTGGTGTATGGATGAAGTGTAAGAGCCGCCTGGGTGGCATATTTGAGACATTTGAGACGAATGTGGTGCAATCAAAAGGTATAGCCATGGGAGCTAAATAGAATATAATTTGTATAAACAGACCATCACTGTGTGGTCACTCCAATTTCACAAGTTACACCTCTATATGCATATACTCATTTTGCACCTTCTTTCTGCCTTACGAGTAATACATTTACTCTAATTTCTGACCATTGCTAAACCACTTGTTTATAGTTTCATCCTCTTTCTCCCATATCCGTTTTTTGGGCGTGGCACGCGTGATGTCATCCGCAAAACGTGTGCATGACGTCACGCGCGCAACATTAATGCTACATAACAACGCGATCCGCATTGCTTTAAGCTACCGCTCATTCACACTTGTTTCAGACTCAGCGCACCTATATGTTTGAATCTGGGGACTCGGCCCCTGCACTTCACTTGAGACAACCAACTGATTTAACAGGTAGACATTTCTTGCTGACCAATATATTGACTATGGATAGTTTCGTTTACCAATGCTGCTCTCATACCTTTGAAATCAACTTCTGAGCTCATGGTATGATATTCTTATTTCATTTTAATTTTGGATGTGATATGTTCATGACTAAATGCTTAATTTGTAATTATGACAATGATCTACTTTCTTGCTGGTTTCAAATGATGGCCTCTTGCTTCATGTGCAATTAGTTTATAGTTTCATGTCACGAATATTATTATTTTTTGTTACTGCACAGCCTTGATAACGAACTGGAAGGTCGAAACACGTGTCGGCTGTTGTTTTGAATAATTAATGTTTCAATCAACATAAAGACCACATTTATTATACTATATGAACTGATTTGAATGAATATTTCTTTTTTATTAACCTTTGTTTGTTTGTTTGTTTATTATATTTATATAGGGCTCCAGACCCTGGAGTAAAAGGGTGCTTAGGATAGGTTACAGGCACAATATATATAGCATTTGCAGTATAACATTTGTAAAGTTATGTACAGTATATACAGACAGAGGTAGTAAAATTTACAGTTGAGGCATAGGTGAGGCATGTACAATATATACAATTTTGTGGTAGGCTGGGTCAAGCTTAAGGTTGGATTTTGATCAGTAACCAACCAATGACAAGTTTCCTGAATAATTGGAAAGATTTGGTCGATTTAATGTTCAAAGGCAGGGTGTTCCAAAGTTGAGAGGCAAGGACCGTGAAACTTGAGCCGCCAGCCCATTTAGCAGTGAATCTGGGCACGGTGAGGCATAGAGTGTTGGAGGATCTAGTAATTCTGGTGGCTGGTTTCATGGTGAATTTGTTGGTGAGGTAGGGAGGGGCTTGGTGGTTGATGGTTTTGTAGGTGAGGCAAAGCGTTTTTAAGTCAATTTTTTGTTGAATGGATAGCCAATTGCATGATATTCTAATGGCGGATATATGCTCACGTCTAGGAATGTTTAGATCTGCATGTAGCGCATTGTTTTGGAGAACCTGAAGTTTGTTAATTATAGTGTGGTTGGCACCTAAGTAGAGGCTATTGCAATAGTCTAGCTTAGATTGTATGAGAGCCCTAACCAGCGTAAGGCAGCTATTGGTAGATAAGAAAGGTCTACAGGCTCTAATTAGTTTCCCTGTGTAGGTGGTAGCTGAGGCGGTTGTGTTAACTTGTTTGGTAAGGTTAGTGTTGGTGTCGAGGTGAAAGCCGAGGGTTTTCACATTTTTAGCAACAGGGATGGTGTTACCGTCGATGATGATGTTGGAATAGTCAGGGCTCAGTTTTTGTAAATTATTATAGTCTTCTCATCATTCAGGCAAAGGCCATGTGTGGCCATCCATGCCTGAATGATGGAAAATATTTTGTTAATCCTGGTGACATCAGCGCTGTAGTTGCCCGAGGTGGTGAGGAGTATCTGGGTGTCATCCGCGTAATTGGTGTAGGTGACACCCAGACGGTCCAGTTTGTCAAAGAGAGGCTTTGTAAAGATGTTATATAGAGTGGGGGAAACCTTGTGGGACACTACAGGTGATGGGGATGGGGTCTGCTGCTGCCGTGGAAGAAAAGACCCTCATGGTTCTGTTGGCCAGGAAGGATTGTATCCACGTGACAGCAGAGGATGAGAAATGGGCAGCGGAAGAGAGGTGGCTACAGAGTATTTTATGGTCGACCAGGTCGAAAGCTGCTGAGAAGTCTAGAAGGAGTAGGATGGCAGCATTACCTTTGTCTTTAATGTCATCAATCTGACTTTTGAGGTCAACAAGGGCGGTTTCTGTTCCATGTTGAGGTCGAAAGCCAGATTGACGCAGTCCTAGCAGATGGTTAGTCTCTAAGTAGTCCTGAATTTGCAGGTAGGGAACTCTATCAAGAATTTTTAGCAGGAAAGGAACCGTGGTGATAGGCCTGTAATTAGTGGGAATGGCCGGGTCTAGAGATTGTTTTTTTAGAAGAGGGAGAACCCATGATTGTTTCAGATTGTTGGGTACTGAGTTGGTGGAGAATGAAAGGTTTATTAGCTTGAAGATGAAAGGGGATAGGTCTCTTGCTGCATCCTTGATGATTTGAGCAGGGCAGCTGTCTCCTTTGCATTTTGACGGTTTGAGGGATGTTTTGATTTTTGGGACTTCTAGTATGGTTACCTTTTTGAATGTGAAGCCAGAGGTGGTATTGGTGGTAGTAGGTGTGCTAGGGGTGGAAGAGTTGCTGTTGGAAAGTTGCAGTCTTTTAACCTCAATTTTAGTTTGTAGGCCAGTAATTTTATTAGCAAGGGCATCTTGGATGCTCGTGCACCAAGGTTTGTCTTTCACAGACGTGTCCGTCGGTGGGTTAGGGTTTTGTAACTCCTTCAGGATGGTGAAGAGTTCTTTAGCACTAGAACCTGCATTGTTTATTCTGACATTGTAGGCTTCCTTCTTAGTGCGGATTATCTCCTTTTCGTAGAGGGAGGAGATATTCGTGAGATTAGTTTTGTTTTCAGCTGATGGTGTCATTTTCCATAAGGTTTCCATCTTGGCTTTCTTTTTATTAAGTAATTTGAGTTCTGGTGTATACCAAGAGTTCAGATGAGCTCTAGGTTTGCCTTTACGTAGTTTTAGAGAGGCAACAGTGTCAATGGCTTTGGTCATGGCGTCGTAGTAGATTAAGGTCTGCGGTGGCAGGGAGCGTGTTTAGGATAGGGAGAACCAGTGGTGTAAGGGATTCCGCGGTAATGTTATGTTTGTTCCTGGTCAGGCAGGCTGGTGCGGGGGGACACTGTTTGAGGTTCTGGTTGTTAATGCTAATGTCAAATGATATGAGGAGATGGTCAGTCCATACGAGAGGTTGGGGGGCTTTGCAGGTGATCATGCAATTGTGGGCAGCGAGCCAGTCAATGGTTCTACCTTTTTGATGGGTAGGTAAGGTGTTGAGTTGAATGTTGTCATGTTCAGAGAGGGCGTTAGCAAGGGATGACACAGGAATGTCGTTAGGGTCGTTGAGCCCAAGGTTAAAGTGACCTAGAATGATATTTTGTGAGAAAGGGTTAGAGTTTTCGGTTATAAGAGAGGACATGTCTTCCTCGAAGGTACCTATGGGACCTGAGGGTCTGTATATTAGTTCCAAAGTGATAGTATTCTTAGGGGTGGTTTGTATTTTAATGGTGAGGTGCTCACATGATTTCAGAGGAGTGGAGGTAACATATCTAATGTCAAGCGATGATTTAAATATGATGGCTACACCTCCTCCGCGAGCATTAGGTCTGTCGGCCCTGAGGATGGAATAGTTGTCAGGAACCGCAAGGGTTAGATGGGGACCTGTGGCATCATGTAGCCATGTTTCTGTGGTGGCAAGGAAGTCTAGATCTGCTGAGTGGATGATGTCAGCAATTTCAGTGGGATGGGCAACAAGGGATCTGACGTTAAGTAGAGCACCTTTTTGGGTTTGCGCATTGGATCTACCTTTGATTCTTTATACTCTGGTTCTAATGCCTGGTACTAGCTAGGGGTCACCCGTGGAAGGGTGCCAACGCAGCAGATCCTATTTGCACTAACCACCTCATCACCTAACTGTTAGCACTATTAACAAGCGCACTGTCTCCTTACGACCCCCAGATCCTTATACACATGCTTAGGATCAGTCACTTCAGCCTTTTCTCTTCCTCTACCTTGCTGATCTCTGTCTGTTCCTGCATTTGACATTCTGACTACCCTCTGACTTCAGGCCCAGATCCCTTGCCCACCATGCAACTTACCTGCACTGCCTCTGGCAACCTCTGCACTAGGCTCTGTATCTGCAACTCTACAGCCTCCTCACCTGCACGTATCTGACACCCGTTATCAGTGATTAAGTAATGCACTTGCCACCCAATGGCCGCACTACCCATTGTTGTTTGAACCTGTATTTTGTACTTTTGACCCATCCCCTCACCCTCCCACTTTCCACTTTCCTCTCTCCTGTACTTGCTCCTTCTAATTGTCATTGGGCCTAGTAAGATCGCTGTTTTCTCTTCCCTTGTACCCGCTCCATTGCCTCGTCACGCCCTAAAACACTTGTGTATGGGCTCGATATGAATACATCATCATATTATATCATATCATATCATGTGTTTCAATCCAGTCCATTCTGCAAATTTGTACTTTCACCTTAAGTGGATTGGTCACCAGCATTTCCTCTGTCACTCCAATTGTTTATATAACATTAATACAGTAATCAACATACCCTTTAATTTCCCCTCCTCCATTTTTCATTAATTTCATAAAGACCTCATATAGCAGGTGTGCAGGGGAACTGACCATTTTGCAGTCTAGAGTTAACCTCCAGCAGACTCTGCTGCATAAAGATTGTAAGCCTAATTCATGCTGAAGGATTGCTATTGGAACAGGCTGTGCAGTAAAATAAAAAAACCCTTTGCACATAATTGACTTATAGTAATCCAGTTCAGAGACTAACCATAATGGGAAGATCTCTAGCCAGTATATGCATTTTGGGACCACTTTCCCCATATACAGTGCTAATACGGGCTACATAGAAAATTTACCACATTAGGTATCTATCTTTGCCATTTGCATAGCAAGGAACAAAGCTTTTTGTTTAAAAATAATCCTAATAAAAGATTTCAATGGATGAGCTTAAATTGGGTAACCTAAGTGCAAATTACTAGATTTAACAGTCAAAGCTCTATCCATAATAAATCAAGTACAATAATGTTTTTCTTATTTTACCCACAGATCTTTGTAACCAGGGTTTTAGTATGATTAATGCACAATTTATGAGCCTCAATAAAAACCCCAAATGCATTAATCAGTCTTTGAAGGCCTATAGGTGTTCTAACACATAAAATAAAATCATTTTGGGTACGACACCCATGCAATGTGTATAACTCCTATTTTGGGGGATACGAAGGAAGCATCCGGAAGGTGATGGCCTATATCAGTCATATATAAATTAAAAAGACAGGGGGCCAATATACACCCCTGTCTAAGGGCATAATGTTTTTAATTAATTTGGACAGGACAAAATTGTTGCTGAGTCTCACTTGAATTGAAGTGTCCTCATGCATATGCATCAGTATATTCAATACGTTCCTTGGTAATCCGCATTCATTGAATTTGGCCCTTAGGAGGTCTCTATTCACCAAATAAATAGCGGTGGATAAATCCATTGAGACTGCATAAATATGCATCGACTGACTACCCAAACCAAATTCTCCATATAAATCATTCATAAGCCCCCACAACCTGTTCCTTTGAAACCAATTTGAAATGTACTTAAGATGCCATTCTCTAAAGACCATTTATCAATATCCTCCAATAATATATTTATTTGTTTATTTATTTATTTATTTATTTATTTGTTACACGCCGAGACCCTCAGGTGTCACGGCGAGGTTACCAGACAGCTTAGAAATTAACAATACCAGTACATTGTTACATTGGTTACATTACAACATTATTGGAAAGTTGGTGCAAAGATACAGTTTACAAATACTCACAACAAAAAATGCAGCGGTGCAGAGACCTATCTTTAGGTGCTAATATTGTTTGAATAGCCAGGTTTTTAGCAGTTTCTTAAAGTCATGAAGGAGGATTCTTTTTTGATATTAATGGGTATGTGTTCCAGTGTTTGGGGGCTAGAGTGGTGAAGCTGCAACCCCCACTCTAGTGGTTTTGATGCGGGAGGGAGCCAGGAGGAGTTTGTTGTTAGATTTTAGTGATCTCCTGTCATCTTTAGGTGCAGAGTATCGTTGAGATAGATAGGTCCTTTTTTGGTCAGGTATCTATGTGTGATACATAATGTTTTAAATATTATTCTGGCTTTGATAGGGAGCCAATGGGCGTACTTCCTAGTCTTGGAGATATGGTCTGATTTTTTTATACTTAGAGCTGCCCTCAGGACTTTGTTTTGCAGTAGTTACATTTTGCCTAGATCGGTATTAGATGTGCCTAGTAGTAATACATTGCAATAATCCAATTTCGATAGGACCAGGGCTCTGACTAAGGTGAGGCAGTTTGCTGGGGTTAGAAATTGTCGGCTGAGAGCAATTAGTTTGGAGGTGTAAGCCGTGGAGGAGGCGAGCGCGTTAATCTATTTAGTCATAGTCAGGCTGGTGTCAATGTACACGCCCAGTGTTTTGACTTGCTTCAGCACAGGGATATCGGTGCCATTAATGTTGATGGTTGAGTATTCTGGGTGAAGGGTGGCTATTTTGGCTGGAGATCCTACGATGAGGAATTCAGTCTTCTCATCATTAAGACAGAGGCTATTTAGTACCATCCAATTTTGTACGATGACATATATTTTATTGATTGTTACGGTGTCCTGGTCATAGTGGCCTGTAAGAGGTATGAGGATATGGGTGTCATCCGCAAAATGTGTGTATATGACACCCATATCATCTAGTGCTGAGAACAAGAGTTTGGTGTACGCGTTGTACAGCGTAGGCGAGAGACAAGAGCCTTGTGGCACTCCTATTGGGACTGGGATGGGGTTGGCTGCTTCTTTGCCTATGGACACTCTGGAGGTGTGGTCGGTTAGGAAGGATATATAGCTGCCAATATTTTAGAATCAGAATCTAACAAGGTCACCGGCCGATAGTTTTTTGGAGACATTGTATCACCTTTTTTTATAAATAGGAATAACAAAAGCTGATTTCAATGAAGATCATATAGTCTCTAAAATACAAGATCTATAAAATATTTGCCCAGATCTCTGGGACTTGTTTAAAAAATGAATTTGAAAGCTGATTTGGTCCGCCGGCCATAGAAGAACTAGCATTTTGATGTTTTCACTCAAAATCATCAACTGAGAAGTCTAGGGCCCAATTTACATTATTACTTGGTTTACATATCATACAACTTTCAGCTTCCCACACCCGCAATTTCACCAAAGTACTGCACTCATGAGTCCTCCGAAATGTGTTTAAATACCCTCATCTGATTCAAATGTGACTCCTTTCTCCACATCAGTAAAGCCAAAATAGACTACCCATCCTGTTGATACAGCATATGGCGATAAGCTATCATATAATTTTTTGATTTTTGTTTTCTTTTTAAGCCTCAAATTCTTTTCATCGATATTCAACTCAGCGTTTTTTATCACGCATGGCCTTCCGTTTTTCCCCTTTAAGACCTTGTACATGGACATCAAACCTATGTTTATGTGATGCCCCCCACAATATTGTACGGCCCTTCTCATGGATAGAATTCATGGCCAACTGTGATAAATTATTCATTGCGCCTACTGACTATTTATCTAAATAATCTAGGTTGTAACAACTACATTTCGTTTCTCATCCACCTGCACAGTACTCATGCCAGTTGTACGGTATGACCTGCAATTGATCTCATATTCTGCAACAAACTTATTGTGATCACTTGTGTTGTTTCCAATGACATCACATTTTTTGCACTGAGCCAACAGTAAACCACTTACACAGATATAGTCAATTACAGAGTGACAGGGACCCCTCTGCCATCATGAAAACTCATACCAATTCCTTCCCAAAAATTCATTCAACCTTCCTGACTCCACTGTTTATCAAAACTTTCTTGTAATAGGTCCTCTCAGCAAGCAGCATTAAATTATCCAGCTACTATTACCTGCCCCCCCGAATAGAATGTATCGCATCTATCATATAGAAAATATCCCTCTTCTCAGGTGAGCAATATGTATTCACCAAAAGCAAATGAGTAATACTACCTCGCTCAACCTTCTTTACACCCACTACTACCAACCCCTTTATATCAATAATGTGTTTACACATCTCAAAACCTGAACCACAGCATACAGCCACAATGAACTCACCCTAAGGGTGACTTTTTTGACTCTGTGAGACTGCGTGTCATGATATAACATATCCATCTAGGATCGGAACAGTCTTTAGTCAGAATTCTTGTAGAACTAAAAAATAGAAAAAAGATCTTAGGTAGGCACATATAGTAGGGTCCAACATCAAGGCTGCAGGGCCCCTTGTGTTCCATGATATGATATATGATATGTAATTTATAACGCGCCTGTAGACAAGTGTTTCTAGGTGCAACAAGATCACGGAGGAGCCTGGTACCCAGTTAGATTCTGGGGGTAGCCAAGCAACCAGTCCACGCAGCAGGCAGATAGGTCAGCAGGGGAGAGAGAGAGAGAGAGAGAGAAAGCAGAGGAGAAAAGGAAGGTCTTGAGCAGCTATCGGACCTTCAGGTGGTCCATCTCAAGTATGAGAGGGAGGCACCTGCAGAGGAGAGATATCTACCCCCCACTCTATGCTTGGAGAAGCTTCTGACCCTCAGAGTTGGATGTAGCTGAGGGAAGTGCTCAAGAATGAAGGTATTTTGGAAGAGAGAGTTTGATGTAGTGCGAGCCCCTGTCCAAGAAAGACTTGTGGACTATGCAGAAGGTCTTAAACTTGATCCCTGCAGCTGGCGGGAGCCAGTGGTGAGATTTCAGGGCTGGGGAGATACAGTCCCTGGTCCTTGTCTCAAGGATAAGTCTTTCAGTCCTGTTCTGGATTAGTTTGCATAGGGCTGACAGTAGAGGAAGGCAGATTGAGAAAGAGGCTTTTGCAGTAGTCCAGCCTAGAGAGAACCAAGGCTCTGGAAACAGTGAGCATCTGGGGGAAAGTAAGAAAAGGATGATTATCTCTGAGGAGGTGCAGCTGGTAGTGGGCCTTCTTGGCAAGGTCAGTGATGTGTGGAGAGAAGGAGAAAGTGTAATCGAAGATGACACCAACGTTTTTTGCCTCATAGAAAGGCAAAGGAAGAGGGCCAAGGAAGGCGGCCAAAGTGAGAGGGGCAAAGCGGGAGCAGATGTCCAAATGAGAGGGATTGCCATCTTACTGGCACTAAGTCAGAGATTTTCGGAGGCACACCAATCCTGAATTGCAGATAGACAGTCAGGATTGAGCGAGAGAGGAGAGCAGAGGAGGCTAAGGGGAGCCTGAAAGAGAACTGAAAGAGAGCTGAGTGTCATTCGTATAACACTGAAAGCTAGAGAAGAAAATAGGCATCAGGTGGGCCAAAGAGTCCAGGTAGACATTGAAATGCCAGGGTGAGAATATAGAGCCATGTGGAACACTACATGTGGAGAGAGATGTGGTGGTGAGAAAAGACCTAAGTTGGACACAGGGGGGATAGGTCCAGGATGAAGGAGGTCAACTACTCCAGGGCCTGATCTGTGATGGCCAGAGTTGATTGATCAGGATGGCGTGATTGACCGTGTCAAAAGCAGAGGAAAGCTCAAGGAGGATGAGGACAGAAAGAACGCTGTAATCAAGATTAGAGAGCAGATCTTCACAGGTCTTCAGGAGAGCATTTCCCTGCCTCTGGCTGCTCTAAAGCCAGACTGATGGTGATGGAGAGAACCAACAGATTCAGTTTGGAGAGTAAGCTGGGAGATGGCCAGCTTCCCCAGGAGTTTGCCCAGAAAAGGAGTGATAGAGATCAGGCAATAGTTTGCTGGACAGGTATGGTCGGCAGAAGGCTTTTTAAGGAGGGGGTGCACAAGGGAGTGCTTGAGGAGATAGGGGTGAAAGAGTGATTTCAGAAATCATCCAAGGCTGGTGTGAAGGTTTCAATGTGGTCCTGGAAGGTTCTGGAGGAGCAGGGGAGCACTTGTTAGCTCAACACTTTCATAGATTGGACTTGTCTTGAAGCGTTGTCTGGTGTTTTCAGAGAGGAAGAGGAGAACGGAAGAGGAGAGGGGGAAGCAGCCAGAGGGGGGCCAGGAGAGGTAGAGGGAGAGGAAGAGAGAGTGAGGACAGGATGTCCTGGGTTTTAGAGGTGAAGTGAGAAGACAGAGCTGTACAGAGGGCCTGTGAGGTAACAGTGTGGGTAGAGACTGCAGAAGGATTGGCCAGATCCTTGCAGATTTTAAAGAGTTTGGCTGAAGAGTGTTACAATAGTAACATCCAGGTGGGTGTTGAGAAGAAGAGTCAAGGAGACAGGAGAAGTCAGCCCACTCTGAGAGGAACAGGGCAACCTGGCCTCTCACTGCCTGTAGATGGTTGCTACAGTAAGTGAGAGGCCAGGAGAGATAGAGGGCCTGCAGAGCAGGCACTCAAAGGAAAAATAAGCCTGTGTAGGAATGACAGAAGCAGAGACCCATTCCAGAAAGATCAGAGCTACTCCACCTCCTGGTCGGTTGGTTCTGGGCTCGGAGAAGATCTTCTAGCCATCAGGGAGGAAAGTGTCAAAACCTGTGACATAGCTGGCCGTGAACCATGTCTCGTTGAGAGCCAGGACATCCAGGTCAAGTTCTTCATAGAGGTGGCAGACGTGAGAGGAGAGTTTGACAGCAGAGCGAGAGTTTAGAGTAGCGGTGTGGAGCAGGTTGCCGCATTTAAAAGTCTTCCTGGGTGGGGTACAGGCTTGACGTATGCCCAGTGGGAGTGGTAGAGGAGCCCGAGAGTGGGCACATGTGGTAGCAGGAGGTGGGATAGTAGCCATAGAGGAGGAGGGAGGGGCAAGGGAGGTGGCAGAGGCAGGATTTGGCAGAGGAGCCAGAGAGGTGCCAGTAAGAATAGCACGAGAGGGAAGGCAGTTGATAACACACAGGAGATGCCTATCAAAGAGGAGGAGCCCTTTAGATACACATTAATGATGGTCTTGGAGGAGTGGTAGGAGGCCAAGAGAACCTCCCACCAAATGCCACCATTAATGAGAGAGGAAGAGATAGAAGAGAGAACCAAGACCATATGAGGGGTCCAGAAGTCTGGTAAGGGAACGACAAAGAGGATGTTGGTGAGAGTCTGTCTGGAGGAAGCACTGATGTAAGTATCAGTAACAGGGAGGCCTGGTTTGGAGACTAGGATGTTCCTCTTGACCGTCTTCCTTCTTGAACATACCCTTCCAGGCTTAGTGAGAGGGATAGGATACGAGATAGAGTAGCAGTTAGAGAAGATGGGAAAGAGGGAAAGTAGCATAGATAGTGTGAGGAGGAAAGTGGAGGAGGAGAGAGTGAAGGAGAAAAGGAGAGACACAGCCTAGCGCCGCACAACACAGGAAGCGCAGAGAGGGGATGGAGGTCACACAGTAGGGAACACAACTGATCAACACCAGATCACTTACGGCACACGCCGTCGATATGGCTGACCTCATAACAACTCATGACCTTGACTTCATAGCTGTTACTGAAACCTGGCTCCATGCAGCTTCAGGTCCACTACTATCTCTAGCGATCCCTGAAGGTTATACTATTATTAGAAGTGACCGTACCACTGGTCAATCCAAAGGAGGCATAATTGCTTTTATACACAAAAATGCCATCAATCTCTGTCTCTCCTCTGCTCTCCAAATCAGCTCAGCTGAACTACTCACTGTGAAGCTAGCCATCACCCCTAATCAGACTATTACATTCCACCTTATCTACAGTCCCCCTGGTCCATTATCCACGTTTGCTGAAGATTTCTCCCACATCCTTGCTGATAACACCAAGACTAAGTCCCAAATCATCATACTTGGTCACTTCAACTTAGGTTACCAAGACCCTAATGATGCCTCAGCCCATGACATCAACAACTTGTTACTTAATTTAGGCTTCACACAACAGACAACACACCAACACATTCTAAGGGTAGGATTCTCGACTGGATAGCCAACTTAAACTATGACACTAACATTGAATCTAACCAACCATGTGCATGGACAGACCACCACCTTATCACCTTCAGCATCCCAACCAATATCATCCACTCTACTCCTGATATCGCACCTGCCATCGCCACAAGAAACAAGCGCAACATAACTTGCGCTAAACTGCTCCCACTCATCCTCCCCGCTCTCAATGATCTCTCTGTCTCATGCTCTGAACCTACAGTCATGGTAGACACGTACAATCAGACCATGCTGAAAGCCCTCGATCTCATTGCACCTATCAAACTCAGAAAACCTAAACCGCGGGCCCACCTCAACTTGTGGTTTACGCCACAGCTTAAAAGCCTTCGTAAAGAAAAAAGGAACCTTGAATCACGTTATAAAAGCAATCCAACAGAAACAAACAAAGCAAGCATTGCTCTAGCTGCTCTAAACTACAAAGAGGCCATACTCCAGGCCAAAAGAGATGCGTATAACAAACGCATTGAACTCGCTCAATCAAACAAACTCCAAGGAGTTATTCAGAATATTAAAAGAACTGGAGTCTCATGCCACCTCTCGTGACACCTGCTCCAAAGACAATACCTGGTGTGCTAACATTCAAGAGGCCCTCCTTGGCAAAATCGCAACTCTCCAAACTAAAATCAATTACAAAAATAAACAGCCTGCAAACTAGTCTGCAGCATAAAATCCTCCAGGTCAGCACTAATGCTAAATCTGATTCCCTGAAAGCGTTCAGCTTCTCACCCCTATCCACCATTGAAGTTGAGCATATTATCAACAATCTCAAACCTTCTAACTGTCATGGTGACCTATGTCCTGCCACCATTATTAAGGAGGCCTCGCACAATCTAGCAGCATTCATTACCACGCTCATAAATTCCTCATTCAGCTCTGGGACTGTCCCTGACAACCTCAAGGATGCCTGGGTCATTCCACTCCTTAAAATACCTACATTGGATGCTAACATACCCACCAACTACAGACCTATCACCATGGTACCTTTCCTTTTAAATATTCTTGATCGTGCTGCATACCTACAGATCCAAGATTATCTGGAAACTAATAATCTCTTGGGACTGAAACAATCAGGTTTCTGCCCTCGTACGGTACGGAAACTGCACTTTTAGATCTTAAAACTCAGATTGAAGACTTAAAAGATAAGGGCAAGTGGCCCTATTTCTCCTTTTAGATCTCTCTGCGGTCTTTGATTTAGTAAATCACCAAATCCTTTGCCGTCACCTTAAAATCGCCGCCCACTTCTCGGACAAAGCCACGGCTTGGATCACATCCTTTCTGGAAAATAGATCCTTGAGAGTCTTCTCCCCTTCTGCCACCACCGAACCCTCGCCGGTCACCTGTGCGATACCACAAGGATCATGTGTTTCCCCGACACTTTACAATGTGTTTACAAAACCACTCTTCGACATCCAGGACTATCTGGGTGTCACATACACCAATTACGCTGATGCCACCCAGATACTCATCCCTATCACAGGTGACCACAAAACTGATACTCTAGCCATCAACTCTATTTACCAAGTCATCCAGGCTTGGATGGCGCAGCATGAATTGTGCTTAAATGATGAAAAGACTGAGCTTCTCATCCTAGGCTCTCACAAAAGACTCAGTAAACTAGACCCATCTTTCAAATCTTTCACAATTGATGGTAATACCATTAAAGTGGTCAAGGATACAAAAACGCTTGGTATCTATACAACTCCACCCTCTCATTATCTAGACAAACTAATGCAGTTTCCTCTGCTGCATCATATACCTGCAAGCTCATTACTGCATGTCGACCATCCCTATCACCAGCCAATTGCACCACATTAGCCAGGACCTTGGTCCTGTCTAAGATCGGCTATTGCAATGCCCTCTATCTCGGCACTAACCAATGCAATATTAACAACCTACAAGTCATCCAAAATAATGGCTTTAGAGCGGCACTAAACATCACTAGGAACCTTCACATCTCTGACTCTAGATGGAGTCTCCGTTGGCTCTCAGTCTCCCAAAGAGTCTGACTTAAAGCGCTAATGCTAACACAAAAAAGCTTCACTAACCAAGCACCTAGTTATTTGGCCAGCAGATTTTCTTTACATCCTACCTCAAGACCAATCAGAAGTGCCCAAATCAACTGTCTCGCCATCCCGCGCTTCAACCTCCAGAGCTCAGGCGGGAGCAGTTTTTCAGTCTTGGCAGCGAAACTATGGAACTCGCTACCTAATCCACTCAGAGGTGAACCTTCCTTCGTGGCCTTCAAGCACAAAGCAAAAGCCTGGCTGTCTGCCCAAGACAGACCCTGATTTTTACCCGCACTGTCACCTGATTCACAACACCAGCGCCAACTTGTTATTATGTATATAACTTGTATATTATCCCAAGTTGTCCTTTTTATCACACTGATTGTATTCTCTCACTATTCTGTATTATGCTTGTAACCTAAGTGATGCGCCCAGATGCCCTTGGGCCTGGTGTGCTATATAAATACTAAAAATACTAAAATACTAAAAATACAAAGGAGGAGTAGACAGGAGACACACAACAGTAAAACAGTATCTGCAGCAGAGGTGAGGATCTTTAGAGTGGTAGAGAGCCTAATGGGAGTTCACAGCACAACAGTAACCACAATGCAAAGGATTCAACTTTCCTAAAAAGAGGGAAAAAGGCCTATTTATAACACAGCAGCAATGCAAAAACCACCCAGATTCGAATTTCCTAAAAAGCAGGACTATGCCTAGATACAGATACAGCAGCAGTGCAAATGTGACATTTCAGAGGAAATGTGATGGGAAACAATACAATTATCTGAGGTGCCAAAGGGTGGTGGTGTGGGTCAGTTTAGTGGAGTGCAGTGATTGCTACCCCCCTGAATGTACCACACCTACCTGGTTGGTAGCAAAGTAAAATCTTGTTCTTCACTAAAGCTGTTGTTTATGTTCTTTTAACTGCATGATTGACTCATGCAAAGCCATTGCCAACCATCTCCTCTCGCTTTCTTCCCCCCAATTCTACATTGTTTTATTAAACGACCCCCATGAAGGGTTATCCTTCCATCCAGTAAGCCTGCATCCATCTCCTTGTCCTTTGCCCCCTCCTGTCCCATTCATCTTATCTTCTATATATGGAGGAAGATTAAATCCCTATTTATCAAGATTCATTGATTGTTGTAACAATTTCTCGTGCACAATTCTAGATGGAATATGTAATTTAACGCAACCTAACCTTAATGGATTAACTAACTCCACATATTCAATGTCCCTAGTTGTAATCAGACACAGGGCTGGAACATCAATGAAAACGGCCAATACCCCAGATTTATTCAAGGTGCCCCGTCCCCCTCTATTGATCAAATACTCCAGCACCAAACGTAAATACCGACTCCCTGATTCCGTATGTGTCCTGTCCCCTGAGAAGAATTCATCAATAAGGTGGTATGAACAGAATTCTTCCTAAATTCATTGTGTAGCTCTAACCTCTGAGTTTTATATTTTCCCTCACAACTGGAATCCACTCTTGCCTCATTATGTAAATCCTACATCTGTGTTTGACAATGTGCAGCACATCTAGAACTCACTAAAACTGCTTTATGCGCAAGGGGCTCCTCATATTCCTCATTCCAACAGGGCTAATTGCATCCCTTAACGTCTCTCTATCCTTAACGTCCCTAGAATACCTAGACATCTCCCTTTCTAGCACCTCACTTTGTGTTTGACAGTGCACATCTCATTTCCTCCCCTCATTTTCCCTTATTTCCAAAATGTTTAACTGCTTTCCACGGGCAATCCTCTGATCTTTCCTCTGTAGTGGAAGTTTGACTCTCTTTGCACACTGACTTTAAAATCTTCTTTCTGGACTGGGCACCCATTGGTCACTTGAATATCTCTACCATAGGAGGACCCTTTCAAGACACTAATTCTAAGGCTACCCAATCTTAACCTTGTTGTAGATATCAACACCTCTGATTGTGGATTTCAGAGGCAGCACTGTCAAGAATTCCTCTTTATTGGTGAGGTTTTTAAACACCATTTGAACCACCACTGCCAGCTGATCAGTATCAGTTGCATCAACCAATTCATCACATTGAATGGGAAGAAATGTGCATTTGCTCCAATCTTGTTCTAGCTGCCCCATCACATTGTTCGATAGTGCAGATACCCACCTAGTCATAGTGTATGCACCTAAATGCACATCTGAAATGGCAGACATAATTTCAGGGCAGTTTTAAAAATCTTTTAAAACTGACTCAGCCATAATAGCCATTGCATCTTTCACTCACAACTGCACCATCTGCAAAAGTACATTTCTTAACATTTGTATTTCCACTTTTCTAAAAGGGGGATCATAATAGTCCTATCAATTATCGAGCAATTATGATTCTGGATGGCAATCCAACACTTTTTTCATCCATAATCGTGCAGCATTTAGAGGCCTGGTCAATGAAGATGGGTTATTTAAAAAAGCCTCAGGTAGAATTTCGAAAATGCCAATTAATGTCAAGGGAATTCAGTCAATGGTTTTATGGTTAGGCTTTTACAAGGTATGGCCTGGGGTAATAGTTATAGTCATATTTTTATGTCATCTATTGATCTCTCAGCTGCATTTCAGTCTGTTAAAAGGAGTTTGTTGTGGAAAACATTAGCGTCCTGGGGGATCCTCGGCCGGGTGCTTGTTTAAATGGATTGTTCTTTTACAGTCGGACACTAATGTTGAGGTGGGATTAAATAATGAGGGACTCCTTTCAAATAAAATTGAGACAGGTACAGGTTTGAGGCAGGGGTGGATTTTGGATTCCTGTCTTTTTAACCTGTACCTGATTCAGAGGAAGAGCTCTCGCCTAAGGTTTTCTGCCCCACCAAAAATTCCCCTGGTCAGATTGTTTGGGATGGGGTATGCAGATGCTATCATGTTGTTTGACTGCACCCAATTGGGTCTGCAGAAACTAATCACTGCATTCGCCGTCTATTGTAAGACAAAATCTTTGCCCATCATTGCTGGTAAAATGAAAATGATTGATTTTACTAATTTTAAGAACCCTGTAAAGTACTCTTGGTTTTTAAATAAGCAAAAATTACAAGTATCTGACAATTTTACTTATCTAGTGTTCCAAGTTTTTAATAAACCCTTGAAGGGCAGGATCCTGGACAATCTGAAAAAGAATGCAGAGTACCTTGGTTCGCAGATGCTTTGGATTAACAGGAAATATTAGTAATTTTCAGTCATATCTTTGGTGCTTTTGTATCTGGGAAAAGTGGTCCCTAAATTACTATATGGTGTGGACGTAATTGCAATAATGTGTTTTGGACCACCTGGAAGCAATAGTTTGGATGAAGGCTTTGAATATTCCAAACTGTGTACAGGTCTATTTTTTAAGCTTTGAATTGGGCCTAATGTCTCTCCGAGCAAGATTAGACTTTAAATATATGACATTAATGTGGACATTGTTGGATCCGATAAAACATTCTTTATATGACTACATGGGCTCTCTGTTGAGAATAAGCTATAATAGAACTATGATCCAATTCTGAAATCTAAGCACTAATATGGTTGAGAAATTGGGCTATTTATAGGAAAACATCCCAACTAAATTGATGTTGATTTAAAAAAAGAACCCTGTACATAACTAATCCTCCCTAAACTTAGATATGTAAACAAAAAGGTGGGAATTCTGCTGAAAGATCTAAGTCTGTTCCCCAAGAAAAAAAGGGAGAGACGTATTTCTAAGGTTTGACTAAATATAATTTTAACAAGGCGTGTCTTAGTTAGAAGGAACATATTATCAAATTAATTGTTAAAACACATGTTCTGTAATGAATGTAATAGTGTGGAAATACTAAAGTATCTTGTGGTGTACTGTCCGAAGCTTAATTTTAAATGGCTGTTAGATTTTAGACATTGGGCCTCATTACACGGACGGCGGTAAGGGTTAACGGTCACCGTTAATGGCAACGGTGACCGTTAACCCTTACCGCCGTACTACGAGGTCCCTTTGCGGGTTGGAGGAATTAACGCCTGCTTCTTGCAGGCGTTAAGTACCAACCCGCTAAGGGACCTCGGAGCTAATTACGGCACCGCAAAATTGCGGTGCCGTAATTAGCGCCTTCCCCATTCCCATAGAGCCCTATGGGGCAGAAATGGGAATGGGGAAGGGCAATGGCGGAAAGGGGATTTACCGCCCCTCCAACCTTGGAATGGGGCGGTAAATCCCCTTTCCGCCAAGGCGGTGCCGGTAATTTACCGGCATGGTCCAGGGTGCTAATAGCACCCTGGATTACCGCCTTCCGTGTAATGAGGCCCATTATATTTATAATCCTGATTTTATAGGTTGTGAGGGTTTATGGTCTTTCTTATTGTGTGGTCACTCAGATAATGGACATTTTAAAATTTCTGAATAATATCCAAATAAGTGGAGATGGTTTTTGAATATCTTTGTGTGATGAATCCCAGGGATGTCGGGTATTACTTGGAGGTTAATTCTTTTCTTCAATGTTATTTGTTTTTTTTCTCTCTTTAATGATGAATTTATCTTTATTTTCTGATCTCTTTTATCTTGGATGTAACATTGTAAAGATATATAATGCAGCATAAACAATATAAACAAATATGTTGTTTTTCATCAGACAATGTGCAACAGGTTATCATGCCATGTTCTTTCCGGAGAGGAGCGCCAGCTACCTTTTTTGAAATATTTGCAAGGGACTTGGGGTTGGTCCCCCTAAATTACCTGGGAGCAACCAGAGGTGGACTCCCTGCTCACTGTGCTCACAGAGGCACAGCTTCACCTCACTGATGAGGCCCAACAAGGCTGAACCACGTGTATGGGGTTGCTGTTGGTACTCTTGCTCAGAGAGGAATTGCCATAGCATTTCGGTGCTGGACTGCCCATGGTGTTGGGGCAAAGACTGATATGCAAATGGATATTTCCCATCTGTGAAAGGTACAGTGAGCAAAAAGCGTTTGCTGCAAACTCTCATCTCATAACAGGTTATCATGCCATGTTCTTTCTGGAGAGGAGCGCTTGCTATCTTTTTTGAAACATTGAAGGATGCCTCTGTTGCAGCATTTGCTTTCTTTGTTGGGTCCAAAAAGATTGTTGCATCTGCAGGCCAGCTTTTAGTCCAGCTACTTTTTGGAAGGCAGATGACTTTGTTTATGAAAATTAATTTCATAATGTGACTGCATTGTTTCAAAACTGCTCTCGACATTACACTTTGTTCAACAGCAACTTTGGCACTGCTGATTAAACACAAACACACTCCATTTTACGCTTGTAACAAAAAAAATCGGTCGCCCACTTTTGATGAAAATAGTATGTCTTTTGTCATTTGTCACATGACCCACCTACTTCTGCATCCATGATTTCAACAAGTGTAGTTTGTACGTTAATTTTGGAACTCCAGGTGCATAAGTAATCAGAGGATATGTGTTATTATGGTTTTAAAAGGAATTCAGCATACACAAAGGTCAACTTTGTAAAAAATAAAAAACAGTGCCTTTTTAGCACATCGTCAATTGCTGCAAATAGTAATATTTTGGCGTGAACCTAGACTGAGTCAGAATTCAGCCAAGGATAAGGAAGGACCAAGCCTACTTTGTTGACTCACCTTAAAAGTCCCATTGTCAAACTAATGGATTGAAACTAATCTCATAGTGGAAGGGGAACAATAATTGAAAAGTGATGCAGGGATTGTAACCAACTTTACTGCAAATTATACATTTTGCAATTGAAGGCCTATAATAATACGGTATTGTAGAGTTTACTGACCAAATATAGAAATTGCAGCAACCTGACATGCAATCCCTTATAGAAACAGGTGAAGCTAATTGAAAATCATTGCAGCTTTATTTTGTACAGCCTGAAAGGAAAGCCTGTTAGTCCCAGAATGCAGAATCATGCAAGCCTGAATCATCCCCTTGCATCTTCACGATTTAAAGAAACACCCACGCACATGGAAAGAAGTTTTGTAATACAGTCAGATATGTATAGTGATTGTCACAAACATCTGGCTTGTTGTTATGATTGATGACACTCCTGCCCCAGTGGTTCAATCAGCACAGGGTCAATGCCCCCTTTGCCCCCATGCTCTCAGCACCTATGCCCTTGGCATGCAAGTACTAATCCAGCATCACGATTTCAATTGCCTAAAAATATATGCAAACACATGCAGCTGCTAACAATTAAATATTTTCCCCATTTAATGTTCTGTTCTGTAAGGCCAAGGTTCAGTAGGTCATCCAGGTCGTGTCACCATAGTCCAACATTTCAGGGGGGTAGGGGTGATAGAGCCTGATCTTCACAATGGTGTTGCACCACTAGCCACATTTATTAACGGCAGGGCACCAGCGAGCAGGCCCTGCTCGTTTCCCAAGTGTGCCAGGCTGAGACAGAGTATGTGTTAAACACTGTCTCACGGACACTGTTTCAGAATGGCACACTTCGAAAATGAGCAGGTCCTGCTTGCTGGAGCCTTGCTATTTATAAAATGTGGCTCCTATGACTGCAAATTATTGTTTATTTGGAAATGCATCTTCCAATCTGACTATTTGAATATCTATGGCTTTCTTAGGTGTGGGATTATTAATTCTCTATTGAGGCTATGAAGCGTTGCGGCCAATTCACAGACTACAGTGTTTTACTATACCTGTGAAAACTGTAGCATTCAGTTTATTTTAGCTATCACTTACAAAATGCTGCACTTACGGCTTTGGGAAGTACTCCCTGTTTCACGCAGCATGGGGACAGCTTTTTTGTTAAATGTAAACTCCCTCAGCTGTGGTACTGTGAAAGCAGGATATTACTCACACTAGGAAACTATAACATCCTATTCTCGTTATGTTAATGATAATGTATCAACCCCTTTGCTCAGAGCAGAGAAAAATACTATGTTTTCTTCAAGAAGTAATTCATAGAATTAAGTGCACAAGGGGCGCACGCGGCTGGCGCACAGTGTGCGTGTGCGACTTTCTGCGCCAGCCGCGTGCGCTAAAATCCATTTCCACGCACAGCGTATTCATGGAGTTTAACATCCAAAACCAGCTGTGGCGCAGAGTGGTGCAGGGACCCTGCAGCAGCGCCAATTACGCCCCCAAACCCTCCCTGTGCGCCATGTACAGGGCACAAATCCCGTACATGGCGCACACTCTCACAACCACGAAAACACCTGTAAAACTCCCTGCGCACCCCTCCGAATAGATGTACCCGCTACGTGGGTACTCTCACACGCGATTGGACCTGTGCGAGCGGGGTACGTGGATTACTGGGGTGAGCAGGAAGTTTCACACTTGATTGGGCCTGTGCGTGCAGGGTACGGGGATTTGGGGGGTGCGCAGAAGTTTCACACGAGGCAGCCCTGTGCGTGCATGCAACGTGGATTACTGGGGTGCGTGGGAAATTTCACACGCGATTCGCCCTTTGCGTGCCGGTTACGTGGATTACTGGGGTGCGCAGGAAGCTTCACAAGCGATTGGCCCTGTGCATGCGGGGTACGTGCAATTGGGGGGTGTGCGGGAAGTTCCACATGCGATTGGGCCTGTGCGAGCGGGGAACGTGTATAACGCGGTACGGGGGAAGTTCCACACGTGCTTTCGCTGTCAGAGCGGGGTAGTGTATCCCACACGTCAATTGGCAGTGTGGGTTCTCACAGGTGTGCCCTTTACCCCCTCCACGGACCCTGCAGGAAAACCACACCACAGGGAACTACCCAGCACCCCTGGTCATGTCCTGCAGGCAGTCCATCCACCATTGGCATGCCCCCAATCAGGCCACATGTCACCTTGCACTAGTGATCACCAGCTCATGTCCCCCAGCACCCCCACCCCCCAGCAGTGAGGGGCACCTGCCAGCAGGCCCCCACTCATGTCCCACTCATGTTCCCTGCACCCACACCCCCCAGGAGTGAGGGGTACCTGCCAGGAGTGAGGGGTACCTGCCAGCAGGCCCCCACTCATGTCCCACTCATGTCCCCCAGCACCCCCACCCCCCAGCAGTGATGGGCACCTGCCAGCAGGCCCCCACTCATGACCCCCTGCACCCCACCCCCAGCAGTGATGGGCACCTGCCAGCAAGCCCCCACTCATGGCCCCCAGCACACCCACCCCCAGGCAGTGATGAGCACCTGCCAGCAGGCCCCCACTCATGTCCCACTCATGTCCCCCAGCACTCCCACCTCCCAGCAGTGATGGACACCTACCAGCAGGCCCCCACTCATGTCCAACTAATGTCCCCCAGCACCCCTACCCCCCGTGTAATCTGAGGAAAGGGCCTACACGTCTGTGACGTGCATGCTTGGGCGTTTCCCTCAGCACGTGTGCATGTTCATCATATACGTCCAAAAACTGCACGTCCGAGTGTCAGCTCGTGTAATTGGCGGAAAGTGCCTTAGCGCGTACATGCGTAAGTGATGTTGTACATGTGGGCCGGTTAAAAAGGTACGTGTAGGATCCCATTTCCTTGTACGTGCTTTTCGTGGAGAGCGAGTGAGTGAATTCTGTACTTCTTGTCGGTTTAGCCGCGATTACTTCACAGCGTTTCAAGTTCGTACTCACTGTTACCTTTGACAGCGTTCATTTTTTGTGTTGGGCCTGTTCCCTCAAACAGTGTTCACTTCTTCTTTTGTCCTGTCTCCTTAGACAGCGTACAATTCTTCTTTTGGCGGGGGTGTGCGTGTCTTTTTCACGTTCTTTTTCCAGGCAGATGGTGAGTCGCGCACGTATTTACCAACTGTGCTTGCCCCGTGTGTCGCATACCCCTTCAGAGGTCATTGTAGGCTGCATGAAACACGCGTATGCTTATTTTTGTGTTTCTGGGTGCCACAGCGTAGTGCGGGTTCATTTTTCAACGCACGTGGTCTACGAGGGGTTGCGTGCACGTTATTTTTTGTTTTCGGGGTGCCTGTGCGTTGCGTGACACGTCATCTTCCCCCAGGGGTCACAGACAGCCTTGTTAGAGCACTAGGGTATGAATTCCATCTAGTACTCTACCCCTTTCATCCCCAATTGCCCAGGACAATCGTTTTCTGCTACTCCCATACGCACAACAACATCAGTGCCATGGTTGGGAGGCGACCAAGCGGTAAGGGAGGCAAAGGTGGCCGACCTCCAAAAGGTGTGCGTGGTGGGCGCAGTAGGTGATGTGGCCATGATTTGCAGGGTGCCCCTAGACCCCCATGTGTGGAGGAACAATCAGGGAAGCCCATGCCCCCCCATGGTTGTGGGAAACGTAGCTGACACCATCCCAGCTCAGCCCTTGTTGGACCAGTCCATTGTGGCACCTGAACCGCCACAGAATGACTCCCAGGCTGTCTTCCAGGTAACCAAGTCTGCGCCACGTGTGGCGGTGCAAGTTGGTGTCACCAAGCCACGTGGATCTGGGGCAGCTATGTCATCTGCTGCCCCAAGTAGGCAGGGTGGGGAGGCTGCAGTGGCAGCTGCAGCTCATTCCACCCCAGCTCTGAGTCTCCCAGCCAGGACAGTGTCGGTCCCGGTCCATCAAACCGACATTGCCCCTGCCAATATCACCCTGCAGCCAATGCCTGCACCAAGACCTATGGTCATGGTGCATTCGCACACTCCTAGTACCCAGTCCACCAGCGCTCAGCTGATGATTGCTACAAGCGCTGGAATGACCTGAAATGCAGAGCAAAGAACAAGCTGGCCTCAAATCATGCTTCTACTCTGGTGACCGGTGGTGGGTCTCCACAAGAGGACAACCAACTCACTGAACATGAGTCTGTTGCTTGAACCTTTGTCACAGAGGAACAGATCCAAGGCATGGGAGACCTACCAGATTATGACGCATTGTCCGGTGAGTGCCCATGCATGTGTGTTTAATCCATGTGTATGTTGTGTGGGTGATGGGTTCTGATTGAGTGCCAGGTGAGGGTGTGTGCACCTGAGTGGTATGGGTCACCCATGTGCTTCCTCCAAACCATTCACTGGCCTTGGTTTTGGGTATGACAGTATCCCTTCTGCCCACAGTAGCCATTTAGCGCCACATTACTGAAGTTGCCCTTGAACTGTCATCTTGCAACAACATTGTTCAGAATTTTTCAGCGTTCATTCAGGCTGATTGCTTCAATTCTCCCACTTTTGCAACGCATTTTTCAGCCCTATTGTCACATATGTGACATGCTTCTGTCATTGATTACACCCCACATTGGCCCACATTTGTTACCTTGTTATGTGAATGATTAGACCATTCAGGCTGATTGAGTATTGGCCTGCTCACATTGATTTTCGGTGCCTTTTTGTATGTGGTACTTGATAGTTGTTTATGTTTTAGTGACCAACCATTGATGTGTACATCTGCCTACAATCACTGTTTTCTTGTACACTGGATGTGTTTCAGTGAGTGGCACATGTGTATTTTGTCACACTATGTAGCATTTTTCATCTCATCATGTCCATCTCACATGGATGGCTGACAGTACTAATTCACTGACATATGGCTGCACTTGTCAAATGTACCATGGCTATGCTACATGCCATCTGTGTTGGCATGTGTCAGGTATGTGTATTGGACATGCCACTCACAGGCTAATGTGTGATGCCAGTGCTACCCAGCATGCAGCAAATGTGTTGCTTTTCCATCTTGGTGTCATCAGTGTCTGCTTTTTGCCTCCCCTTCCAACTCAGTGACAGTGCCTGCATGCCAGGGTTATAGTCATGTGGGACATGTGTAAATCATGTACTGGATCTCTGGCTTGTCAGGCCTATGTGTGTGCTATGGTGCTAATGCCTGTTCCCATTTTTTGTATTTCATGTTTTTACAGGTGATGACGCACTTGATGCTGGTGATGGTGCAGACCCAGGAGGATTCTCAGCCACGACCAAGCACCAGTGGGGGACGTGGTGAGGTGGTGGGTGAAAACAATGTGGTACTGCAGACCATACTGTCGAGGGGTGTCTCTGGGTGCAGCTCCCCAGACCTCTATTCAGGTGCTGAGTTGGATGATGAGACTTATGTGCTGTCGCAGGTCAGTGCTTCTGGCAGGGATTCTGTTCTGTCCAACCCACCTGCACCAGGGGTAGAACCCTCTATGGGGATGTCAGTGTTGGTAGGTCGGCCTTTGGCGGTTACGGATGCAGGGTCACACTCCACACCATCTGATCCTGTTCCTGGGCCAGCAGATCAGAGGGGAAATGCAGTCCTGCAGCCTCAGGCAGTGCCAGCACAGCAAGGTGCAGATCGCCTTGCCCCAAACAGGTGTGGTGCCCGCCGACGCGGTGGCCGTGCGCCACAAGGCAATACTGTATGGGAAAACTCCACGTACGGTCTGGCAACCCAACAGGCAGCATCAGTAGAAATGATGGCTCAGGCAATGGAGAGGGTGGCCACTTCCATTATCCCCCCTGAAAGGCAGATAGAGCAACAACAGCAGGCAACAGACTCCATTTGCCAATCACACAGGGAAGACATGTTGGCATCCAACAGGGGCCGACGGGCGGCACTGGAGACTCTGCGCGAATCCATATTAATAGAGTCACAGGGCCACAGGGAAGCCCTGAGGTTAGAACTCCATAACCTCAGGCAGAGTCTGCTTGAACTTGAGGCTTCCCGAAATTTAAGGGGAGAACAGCAGCTGGAGCAGCTCACACGATCGCTCTCAGCTGAGCTGCAGGCAACACCTGAGGAGATCCGGGCATCACGCGAGGCCATGCGTGCAGAAGTGCAGGCAACCCGTGAGGTGCTGCATGGGGATCTCCGCACTTTAATCCTCCAGAATCAGACCTTCCAGACCTGCCTGCTTGCTGCCATGGAGGACCATACCAGGGCTTTGCGTGGGCTGCCTCCTATAGTGCCACCACCTCCTGATGCAGCAGCAGAGGGTGAAGAGAGCGACAGCAGTTCTTCCACAATGGCATAGCCGTGCAGGCCATGAGCCCATGGAGGTATTTTTTTTTTTCGCAACATCCACGCAGGTGGGTGTTGGTGTGCACCCTGTCCTCGAACTTCCTGGGTGGCCTCCCCCCCTGTCCCCACATGGCCATTTTTGATTTTTCTTTTTTTTTTTTTACAGTGTGTTGCCTTGTGTGGCTCTCGTGGGCATCCACTGTATTCCGGCTGGGCACATGCAGGCTTGTCCTGAGTTTGGGTTAGATGTTTGGGTTTGTGACAAACACACCCCTCCTGCTTCCCTTTTCCATGGGCTTGCAAAGGGTGTGACCAAGTGACAGTGACTTACACAGTGACATTGGGCTTCCATGAGCTGTGTGGGCAGTCTGTAGTCAATACTGTGTGGACATCCCTAGTGGGTATTGTTGTTGTATTGTACACTTCATGGTGTATTGATATGTGCTTGTGCATCCATGTCTTCATCCTAATTTGCAGGTTCCTTCCTCATGTCTTCACAAGGCCGTCTCCTTTGCAGATGGAGTTCATGTTGTATGCAGTACACTGACACATTTGCGTGGCAGCAACACTCTACAGTTGGAAGGGGTCGATGTGCTGGCTTATTCAGGTTGTAAGACGACCACTACTTTGACTTAGTACTGTCATGTTTTTGCAATGTTTCATGGTGCGTTGCTGTATTGTGATGGTGGTAAGTATTTGTTCATGTGTGCTGTTTGTTATTGATTACTGGGAGCATATTGTCTGTGGGCAGTTTCCATTTGGGACAGTGCACTTTGTGACACTTGTGTCAGGTCTTGTGCATTGCTTTGTTTGCTTTCACATTGCATGACATGCCATGGTGTGTTGGGTGGCGGAGCTGGGGAGGGGTTGGGTGACATGGCGCTGTTTTCATGTTGTATTTTGTTGCAAGGGGGTAATCAATTTAGCAGCATAGATGTATGTCTTTTAATGACACAGCATTGGTGGTGTTTTGGTAGGTAGGGATGTACACAATGTAACACTTCCAGGTGACCAATCTCAGGGTGGTTTGGTTGTGACAGTTGACTCTCCCTTATGTCATCATCATTGATTGTTAGCTGGTATGTGCCAGGGCTGTGTGCACTCCACAGGGGTGTGATTTTAGGTGAAGTAATTAGCCACCAGCTGCGTACAGGCTGCCTCACCACGTGCCCTTTCCCTCCCATGCGCAGCGGCCATGCATGTGGTTGGGGATGTGGGGGCACCACCATGTCCACCCGCAGACCCCGGCGTGTTGCTACATGCTACAACTATGATCCTGCACACTACTGGGGGAGCGTATAGCAGCTGCCCACCAGAGTGGTCAAGGGAGCGAAAGCGTGACTTGAGCACTCCGAATGTGCGCTCCACTATGCCCCGGGTTTCACTATGGGCTGTGTTGTATCTTACCTCGGGTGGTGTGGTGGGGTTCCGAATTGGCGTCATCATGTGGGTGCTCAGAGTGTAGGCACTGTCCCCTGGGGAGGTGGTGATGGGTATCATTAGTGGGGTTGTGACATTACTCAGTATCTGACATGCATACATGTGCAGTGGCATTTATCACCATGCCGCCCAGCTTCTAGGTCCCGGTTTAGGGTTGACATTCTGTAAATGAAATTGTCATGGGTGGACCCTGGATAGTTGGCATATACTGAGGTTATGATTCCCTTGGTATCACATCCTACCTGCATGTTTTCATGGAATGCCAGTGCTTGTGGTTTCTATAGATGTGCTCCGTTGCCCGGGGGGACATAGAGCCACACGGGTGCAATCAATGGCACCTAGCACTTTTGGGAATTGTGCCACCCCGTAGAAATACTCGACGGCAGCCTGCCTTTCTGCAGGTGTTCTGGGCAGGTATATGTGCCTGCGGACTGATGGGCGTGCAGTCATGATGGCCAACACCTGGTGTAGGCAGCATTACTGTGTGACCTGTTACAAACCCCCCCACTATAGCATTTGTCTGCTGAAATGATTCAGTGGCCAAGAAGTGCAGTACATTAAGCACCTTTTCCAGGGGGCTCAGTGCTTGGGAGCAAAGGGTGGGTGATGTGAGGTCATCCTCCCACTCACTCACCAGGTTGAGTATTATGTGAGGTGGAAACCTGTACCTCCCATACACCTGGTCATCAGGCATCCCAAAAAGTCTGGTTCTGGGTGTAAAAATTCAGGACCTGACTATCCTCCTCCTCCTCCTCCTGCGGTACTTCACGACCACTGCTGCAAGGAACAGTATATTCATCTTAGCGTCTGAGCTTGTTTGTTGTTTCCATGTACTTTTATGCTGCACGAGTCCACGTACGCCTGCTTCCTGCTGGCGTATGTGTTTCCGGATTAGCGCGTCTTTTTTGGCACACGCATTAGCCCCGTTCGATTCCATGAATACGTTTTGTAGGCGCGCGTGTGGGCATGCCGCGGATTTGCCTCGTGTACTTCCCCCATGACACCCACATTTTCACACGTTGTTCCCCATTCTGCGTGTTACGCCCCGTGTTACGCCTACTTTTGTTGTGTGCGCTGCGCCATGTGCGCTTTCACTGTGCGCGTAGCACACGTTATTTGAAGACGTGTGCGCCAGCGTACGCCAAGGAGGATTTTAGCGCACATCCATGGATTTACACGCGCACAGACTTCCATGAATCGCTGTGCGCGGGTTTCACTGCGTTTTTCGCACTTGCGCTGCGATTTGCACGCTTTTGCACGCTTACGCGGGAATTTTCAGCACACATTAATTCCATGAATCGGCCTGTAAATCTTACTTGGCTATAAATATAGTGAGAAGGCACTGTTGCATTTCACATAGAAGTATCAAGAAATTCTATTTATGATGAACATCCCCTAGTGGAACTCACCTCCCCAGTTATTATTATTATTATTATATTATTATTATGTATTCTTTGTAAAATTAAGCACGTCCATAGGCCTCAGTGTGCACAATACAAATAAAACAGACAGTTGCAAATCAGAACCATGATCGAGGTTGGGTAAGCAGTCAGCATTCAGGGTTAATCATAGGAGTTAAAAAGGTTAGTCTTTATTGCTTCTTAAATTTAAGAGAGCAGGAAATTGAACATAAGTCAGGAAGGGGTGCATTCCATAGGGCAGGTGCACAAACGTATAAACTCATGCCTCCAAAGCTTTCCTGTTTAAAACGAGGAGTGTGCAGTTTGTTGTTACTGTTAGAACATAATGATCTAACCAGCAGGGCCTCATGCAGCCGCTCGGGGAGCTAAACTGGTGCTTTACCTATGTGACATTTATGTGTGAGGGAGAGGATTTTATGTAAAATTCTGTGCTTGACAAGCAGCGAGTGGAGTGACCTTCTGGACACAGTGGCCCTCATTACGACCCTGGCGGAGAACCATGGTGCAATTTGCACCATGGTCCATGGCGCTAAGCTGCCAACTCCGCCATGGTGGTTGGCGGCCTTACCGCCCCATTCCGACCTTGGCGGGGCGGTAAGTCCCCAATCCCCATTTACCCTTCCCCATTCCCATTTTTGCCCCATAGGGTATAATGGGAGTGGGGAAGGCGTTAATTACGCCACCGTAAATTACGGTGGCGTAATTAACAACAAGTCCCGTAGCGCCATGGATTTTTCCGCCTGCAAAAAGCAGGCGTAAAAATCAGCATGGCGCTACGGGAACTCGTAGTCAGGCGGAAAGGTACGCCATGCTTTACGCCGGCGTAAACCCCTTTCCGCCAGGGTCGTAATGAGGGCCAGTGACATGATTGATACTACTCAGACCACACATTGCACTTACTGCATTATTTTGGGCCATCTGTAGGGTGTTAAGTTTGACTATTGAATCTGCCAGTAGGCTGTTGCAGTAGTCAATTGTGGAGTTGACCAGGGCACCAGCCACCCATGTAAATGCAGTACTGGACACGTAAGGCTTGATCTGTGTGAGCAGTTTAGTGGTATAGGCATAGGAAGATTTCACATGTGCAACATGTTTCTTCATGTATAAGTTTGAATCGAGATGGACTCCCAAAGAATTTACAGATGACATGACAGCAGTCGACAATCCTCAGTTGCCCATATTTCTTATCCAATCTTTTCAGGCGTCGGTCTGAGTCCACAATCAGCAGCTCAGTTTTTCAGTCATTGGGTGTCAAGGAATTCATGGCCATCCGTGTTTGGATCAGCACATATGTTTGATTTATGTTGAACACATCAAAATCGTAGTTCCCTGTCAGCTCAAACATTACCTGAATATCATCTGCATAGTTGGTGTATGTTATTCCAACAATGTAAAGCAGATTGAAAAGTTTAAGGGTATACATGTTGAAAAGTGTAGGAGAAAGGCAGGCCTCCTGTGGCACACTGCCACAATGAGATACAAGGGGTGCTTTATGTGGAGGTCAGCTGGATCTATGTGTGTGCATGCTCTACTTCCTTGTGAGATCACAAGTGGAGGTTTGGGTGCGTGGAGTGCTTCAATCCCCTTGTGTCCATTACCGTTGGAGTAGAAGAGAGATCTTGGCAGCCAGCCTGGGTGATGTGTGCCGGTGTCCAGGGATCACCTCTCAGCAGTAACCTGCATGGTACATCTACTGGCAATAAAGTGTATGCTGACACTTACCTACTTCCTTCTTCCGTCCTTGAGTCTTGTGTCACCAGAAGCACAGAACATAACACTTTACAATCACCAGATGAAACCCTGGAGGACCGACGACACAGAAAGGAAATAATCCAGGCTGTGACCTCTTCCGAAAAGGTAGCAGTTTTAGTTAATCTCTCAAGTAACACAGAGTGGTCAATAAAATCAAACGCTGGCAATATGTGGAGGAGCATAAACAATTCAATATGTCCTCTGTCAATAATCTCGACCAAATTGGCCTTTAGTTCAAGCATGGCAGTCTCAGTTCCGTTCATGGTATGAACTCCCGAATGGCGACGTACAACCAGATGGTTCTGTCAATGTACCCCTGTAGCTGCCGGTAAGCAGTCCTGTCCAGAATTTTCAGCAGGAACAGGACGTTCATAATCAGATAGTTGTTACCCGCAACCTCAGGATCCAATGTATCCTTTTTATGGAGAGGAATAACCCAGACTTGAAACACGCTGGGAGGATTCTATTAGATCCCTTAATAATTCATGCAAGTCACCCTTGCATAAATATGGTTTCAGGCTAAGCACCAATTTTATTATTTCATTTCCTGTAACTTGCTTAAAATTAAACTCATGTGAAAAGTTACTAGCATTGATAGGAGGGCAGTGTTCAGTCCAGGTAAATACAAGGTAGTGATGACCCATAATACAGGCTGGCGGGTATTAATGGTGGTCTAATGTTGTCCGATTTTCCTGGAGAACTCATTCTGAATACTGAGGCACCAGGTAATTCTTTTTTTATTGATGATACTGAGGCTTTTTCCCCCTCAAGTTCCATAAGAATTGAGAAGAGTTTCCTTTGACATGTCTTAGCACTAGTAATCGCATGATTGTATTCATCCCATTCGGAGACCACTTACTGACCAACCTCTTGCACTCCATCTCAAGCCCCCAACTGACACATTCCGAACACTCACAGGCAATTCTCCGGAGCTGTCAATCACTTCATGCACTAACATTCCATCAGGATTCATAGATGGCCAGCAGGACAGGACAAGATTCAATGGCATACATCAACCTACATTGAGATCTGGCTCCAGAGAGTCATTAATGTGTCAATTAATTGAATACAACAGAATAAAATGCACCATCAATTTGACCCACTTTTATTGCGCTTCTCAAGTTCATCAATGATTAAGTTGGTCCCAGCAACAATGCAATCAGGAAATTATGCTCAGGAAGGATCCCACACAAAACCTCTTTGTGCAACAATTCAACATTTGAATGTTCCACGTTGTTCTGTTCACTTTGTCCATCTCAAATCAATGGAATGAGACTTTCCCCTCAATTACATGAACATATTCACCAATATTGGTCCAGCGTTATCCTACTCTCTCCCCTCTCCCCATCAGACCACTTCCCAACTAGGTGCAACATCCAAAAGCCATTATTCAAGAACTAAGACCATATCTAGTCACTATTGAATCTTTTATCCACCCATTTAGCACTACACATACCTGCATTCAGTAAAGAAACTAGATGAACTATATGTGTGCTAAAACAGGCCCACCTGGACAGTTACTTAGAATGTCAACTGCCTGAAGCTGCTTGCACACTTTATTTATTTATTTTTATTAAAATGTTTTACTTTAAAAATAAACTTTTCATTTTATCATACCAGTATTCTTTGAAAGACATTTAAACAATGTAATCAGATTTTCTCAATTTTTGTCCTGACCCAACAAGATCCGGGTCCATCTGTCATTTGCAGTCTCGATTTTCAAGTCCTGCAAATATTTCTCTCGTGTTGAAGGTCAGGACAGACCAATATGAGGTGAAACAATGTTTCTGTGATGTCTTGGTTTTTGCAGGCTCTACAGAAGATCGTCTTTACGTCTTATTCTCACTAGTCTTTCTCTTGTTTGTAGTATATTTAAACATAGTTTCATAAATATTTTTCTTATTCGTTTTTCTGGAAAAAGAACCAGGCATGGTTCATTAATGGCTCCCACTTCTATTTGTGAAACCAGATTATCTTTGTATCGATGTTTATGTTCATTGGTATTTATCCAATCGTTAAGCATCTTTTTCTTGCCATTTTGCGCTCTCAGTAATAGTGTTTCTGCATCTATTTCTTCATTTGCTAGTAACTGTGACATCTGGTGTTTCCTTCTGTCAATACTCTCACACCTATAGCATTTGACTTGGTTGTGAAAATCTTCAGTGCAGAGACTTTTTCTTCACCTGTTATCTTTTGGTACAAGTCTAGCTTTTTCCACGTTGGCACCTGTAATATGAGATGCTTTAGGCACTTGCAATATGAGATGCTTTATTGAATATAAGCTACCTTTGAACACAAGTTGATTTCCACATGTGCCATACATGGGTCATGACGTACACTCAGAATCATTAGTGTACCTCTCCTTTTCGGGCTATGCACTATACTTTATATTTAGCAAGCACTAAAAAAAGCCCGGACGGTGTGTGGTTAGTACTCTATACCTACCCATGCACTGAAGCATAGTCTCTTTGATTTCAACATTTATTCATGCTATGCCACATGTTCAGTACTTCGAATTGATCTGTGTACTGAAGCAAAATTGTGATTTTTGATTTCATTATTTATGTTAAGATTATTTGATTTGGTTACATGTAAAATATCTATAAATGTTTTCTTTTTCATGTTTGAATGTTTTCAATTTTAATACAAACCACGTTTAGTCACAACCATTGTTGTATGTGAGTTTTCTTGTTCAACCCTCTTCTTCTTTCTGGACAATCTCATGGGTAATAAACTTAGAGATTTCGTACATCAGTACCAACAATACCAGGATTCCCATTACTATGATATAGTTGTTTCATTCATTGACAAACAGTGGGAATAGACCTGGCCAGTAGCAGTACTATTTTTCCTTGATTTTTGTATTTCTTATGCCCGAGTCTGCTACGTGTCACAAAGGGCGTACCGAAGCTCTCTGTTTACATTACTATTTAGACAACCCGGGTTGTTTCCTTCGGATAGGTGACCACATTAGGGTATCAATTATTTGAGGGCCGGTTCAACAAATTCAATCCGGCCAGCACCCTCTTGAGCACGGCTCAAGGATACACTCCGAGCCAGTGCAAATTATCCTGGGCACTTTTTTGCACTCTACCTATATGCACATTTAATCTCTTCCAGTGAAGGCGGGCACCCCCCCACAGGTTGACCACTCAGCAAGCTATCTATATATAATGGCAGAAAGTGCCACTCTAAGCTATACAGAGGAAGAAACACTAGACCTAATAGCAGGGCCATGTTTCTTTGACCCTCCGGGACCCAACATACCTGGACCATCAACAAGCACAGGAGATGATCTCCAGAAACTTAAAAAGAAGGTGTTCCGAACTGAACTTCACGGACACTTCTTGAAGGAATACTTACAAGCAAGTATCATTCCTACAGGGCTAGTCGTCAGAAACGAACCTTGCTTGTTCCTTGAAGACAAGGATTACACAAAGAATTTTAGTTACATTGCAACTAAGTGCAGCAGGGACCTGATGGTCCTCACCATTACAAAAGCACATAGAATCAGTTTAGATTTACAAAAGATACTAGAAGACGAAGAGAGGAAATTTGCCAACAACTCACTCATAACTGATGCTAAAAATCAAATGGAAGCTACTAACAAACAATTTGCCACTTTTAAAACCAACACTTTGGCGAAAAAAACAAATAAATTACAGAAAGATATTCAGGAATTTAAAACCGAATTAATTTACCCTTATACGACAGAAGAATACTGTAAAAAATCTAACCAGCCAGGGAGAACACAATCGGGGAGTCAGAAAGCAAAGAAAAGAGGAGTATCCTTTTCTGGATCAAGCAGCAGCTCATCCAGTGGAAACTCCAACCCAAACTACAACCCATATCAGTTTAAGTTATTTGGCCAACCATTACCATACAATTATCCCCCACCACCATTCCAGCCACCTTTTTTAGGACGAGGAGAGGGAAGATGGGGGCCCCCACCTTGGAACCTGGGCTTCCAAGGGCAACACAGACGCCCCAGGCGACGGAGGAGATAGACTCAGTGAATAACCAGGGTCTCCCAATTTTCAATCTAGCTAAGGTCCAACTCACCACGACACAAATTTCGGTCCTAACGAAGGGTTTATCTTTTGTGCCATCTAAAAATACAGATTGGTACACTACTGAGATGGAGGTACGCAGATTTTTACGAACCATCAGACTACGTGCTTTTTTTAATGTCCATGAAATCAGCGAAAATTTGAATGACACATGATTACATCCTAAATCCACTTTCACTCCATCTGAAAACCAAGTACCCGCTGACCTTCTAACTTTTGAAAGATGTGTCCTGCGAGACCTCAGAAATTTGAGTAAGAAAAAGCATATCAACAGAGAACAGAACATCTCTCGGGCAGAAAGAGAAGCTCTGACTGAACTAGCGAACAACTCAGAGATAGTTATAAAACCCTCCGACAAAGGCGGCGGTATCGTTATAATGAACTCTGATCAGTACCGCCGCATGGTAATGGATCTTCTCAATGACACCCAAAGCTATAAGCTTCTAAAAAAAGACCCCACAAAGGAACTGACCATCGAAATTGCCGCCATGGTGTCCTTCGCTCTTGAAAAAGATTGGATTTCGGAAAAAGAATCCACTTTCTCGTTACCACAGGCGGTAGAACTCCTTGTCTGTACTCATTACCCAAGATCCACAAAAATCCAACCAACCCACCCGGAAGACCCATTGTGTCGGGGTGTGGCTCGATTCTGGAACCACTATGTAAATTTGTGGACTATTTCCTCAAACCTATTAGCATCACAACAGAATCCTACATTAGAGACACAATGCATACAATCCAAATGTTTGAAAATTTGGATTTTGACCCTCAAAAACATATCCTAGTGACTTTAGATATCAAGTCACTCTACACGAGTATTCCGCAACAAGCAGCAATTGATTGCGTATATGAATATCTCGTTGAAACTAACAGAGAAACAAAAGCCCCGCCTGAATTCATTATTGAAATAATGACTCTTGCCCTCTGCAAAAATGTCTTTGAACTTGACAAACAGTTTTATCTGCAAACCAAGGGTACGGCAATGGGGGCAACATTTACCCCAAGTTTGGCCATTTTATTTATGGCCAGATTTTTTTTTTTTTTAATCTTTAACCCCGTAAACTTATGGAAAGATAACATCAAACAATGGCGGCCCTATATTGATGATGTGGTTTGCCCATGGGAAGGATCAGAGGACAAGCTACAAAACTTCTTTGTCTGGCTGAACACCTGCAGTACAGACATACAGTTCACAATGGAACACAGCAACATCATGATTCATTTCTTGGATTTAACAATTGGACATACCCAGGGTAAATTGACTTGCAACACTTTCCGCAAACCGACTGATCGCAACACCTTACTTCATTTCCAGAGCAATCACCCCAAGCACATTAAAGAGAATTTACCCTATGGGCAATTCCTGCGGCTACGCAGAAATTGCACGTCCCTAGAGGACTTCTACCATGACGCTGATTTACTCAGCAGGAGGTTACAAGAAAGAGGGTATCCCCGACAGTTGGTGTCCCGATCTTTGAAGAGGGCACACTTCACCTGCCGGGACTCACTCCTCACCCCCAGAACCTGAGAGGAACCCCAGGACCAAATTACATGTGTGATTATGCATGGATAACATACTTTCCAAATTAAAAAAATCATCTACAAGTACTGGTCCATTTCAAGACTATGTCTTCCTGACCAACAAAAACCAAGATTCGCGTACAAAAGAGCACGGAATATTAAAGAACATCTGGTACATTCTATGTATATTAAGAAAACACAACAAAGCAATTTATGGAATCTAAGACCACTAAAAGGGCACTATCCATGCGGGTCGTGTTCGGTCTGCCAGTTTACGTCCAAAACACAACAATTCCAAGTGGGACAAATAACCTGGTTTCTCAACGATATTTCCAACTGCAAGACTAACCAAGTGGTGTATTGCATAGAATGTCCCTGCAAACTTTGGTACGTTGGGAAAACCATGCACAACGTAGGCACACGGATCTCGGAACATCGGTCACGGATCAGGTGCAAAAACCTCACATCCCCCTTGGTATAACATTACTTGGATAAAAAACACACCACACAAGACATTAGATGGTGGGTTCTTGAAAGAGTGCGGGATGGTCCCAATATTCAAGGACGACTGTTGAACCTAGAATTTAGATGGATTCATAGATTGGATTCGGTGCAACAGGGCCTCAATGAACAACAAATCTTTCCATCTCAATAAGAGTCAGTATCTCTCGGAACGTCCTCACTATAGACGTTATTCATCTCCCGTGAGTACGTCGGCCACCTCCATAAATCCAAGAGGTTTTCTGCCCTTTCTTGGGTTGCAGCCCTCAAGTGGGCTTCCATATTGCAACAAACAGGATCTAGCCCTTGGAAGGGATACATTCGGTATCCAGCTTGCTAACCATCGAGTGTGAGGATCCTTCCTCCACTTCTTGAATATACTGTGATTTACTTCATGGGCCTTTTCCTTGTGACTACCACAATTCATCATAACTCCTCGTTGTGCCACAACACTTGTTTGTGGTTCTACACTAACATCGAGACCCATGCAGTTTATAGTCCTTTCCCTCCCGACACTGACTCCCAATCGGGTGGAGCCCAGGTCCGCTACGATTGGTCTGGTGCCGCACATCCACTGGCTGCATTTCATGAATGGAAGCCCGGAGTTACGGCGCCGCCATCCAGGCCATAGCACAACACCGTTATGTGACACTTTATCCCGGGGGTTCCATTTAATTAATGGAAGCCCGGAGTTACGGCGCCGCCACTCAGGCCATAGTACATCACCGTTACGTGACACTTTACGGCGGGGGCACAATTTTAGTATTCTGTGTCCCCCTTGCCTTCCCAGATTCGGCTCTCCCACAGGACTTCCAGGGCCTGCATGAATGGGGGACTCAGCCCCCACTGACGTGACGTTTCTCATGCACTTGGTTCCGCATTCTTGTGACAGCAACCAATCCGGCCCCTACACGTAGTGCGCTCTCACTGGCTCTCAAACACACACACCCTCGTGAACGATATATGTCTGGATACAGCCGCCACTGATCAGCAGATCCTCGCCACATTACAGCGGACGTGCGCTTTTTGAACACACTCTCCCACTCTGACAGCACCACAAAGACAGTGCTTCACGGTATACATCCCAGGTAACACTGGCATTCCAGTTTCCAGCCCAGTACTACCCAGCTGCTTACTTTCGATCTGATGAGTTAGGGGCATGCCTTGCCCCACTAAATATCTTTTTGCCCTTTATATCAGGATGCACGGGATACCTTCGCTCAGCTTCTAGAACTCTGCTCCGGACATATTGACGGCTTGGTTCCACTCCGCTGCACCCTATGACTGGCATCCGGTTCCCAGGAATGACCTACCTTCCAGCCAAGGTACATTTAGGAGCTACAATGATTTGTTTTTCCCCTATATACGAGCAGGGGTCACATAGGCTCTCTTTAGACGGTACAATAAATCATGTCCCTGCGGGGGCATGGGTCTCAATATAGCCAGTGGTTCCCACCAAGTTCTACCTGCACCTGTGACTAGAATCACACATAGTGCGAGCGTGCCCAGTTTTGATTTCCCCCCCTTTTTTTACCTCTGTTTCAGAGCAAGCCAGCCATTTGGCTACTCAAGTGCAAATACTGGTTCCAGTCAAACTTTTTCACATTTAGTGACACAACAGTACTGACTGTCTGGCCCGACCTGTCCTGGGAGCCTGCCTCACAAGCGAGATTCATGACAAGGTTTCAGTGGTGAGTCAGGTATATTTTTCCACCACCACATATAATCTCAATAGCATGCGATTGCTCCCTTGTTATTGCATTACTGTGCCCTTCACTCTATTTAATGTTTTTAACAGAACCGCATACACGGTTCTCCTTGAACAACACGGTTGTAGGTACTATTTAACCCAGTTATGTCCAGAAAGAACTAAGGTGTTGATATGCAAGAATCTTGTATTTATGATTCTTTTCCTGTGTTTGATTTTTTTACTACAGGGGACACCTATTTGCCCTGATGAAGGCGGTTCTTGTAGAATTATACCTATCCGGCTGATGTATTTGGAGTTGGATACTTTCTCCGTCGAAATGTGTACCATATGCAAGGGGGACATTTGCACCAATAAGTACTTTTGGGGTCTATGAACTACCTATTTTCAGGCCTGTACTTGATACTAAGAAACTGATTACGGTCCCCGCGTCACGTTGGCACCTGTAATATGAAATGCTTTAGGCACCTGCAATATGAGATGCTTTATTGAATATAAGCTACCTTTGAACACAAGTTGATTTCCACATGTGCCATACATGGGTCATGACGTGCACTTAGAATCATTAGTGTACCTCTCCTGTTCGGGCTATGCACTATACTTTATATTTAGCAAGCACTAAAAAAAGCTTGGACGGTGTATGGTTAGTACTCTATACCTACCCATGCACTGAAGCATAGTCTCTTTGATTTCACCATTTATTCATGCTATGCTACATGTTCAGTACTTCGAATTGATCTGTGTACTGAAGCAAAACTGTGATTTTTGATTTCATTATTTATTTATGTTAAGATTATTTGATTTGGTTACATGTAAATTGTCTATAAATGTTTTCTTTTTCATGTTTGAATGTTTTCAATTTTAATACAAACCACGTTTATTCACAACCATTGTTGTACGTGAGTTTTCTTGTTCAACCCTCTTCTTCTTTCTGGACAATCTCATGGGTAATAAACTTAGAGATTTCACACATCAGTACCAACAATACCAGGATTCCCATTACTATGATATAGTTGTTTCATTCATTGACAAACAGTGGGAATAGACCTGGCCAGTAGCAGTACTATTTTTCCTTGATTCTTTTAGCTTTTTCCATGTAACAACTGAGGGGAGAGATTGCAATGCTAATTTGAAGTGGATCCGTGCTACTGGGAAAGATTGTGGCATCCTCATTATTTTTCTCCAGAATAGGGCTTTGAGAATGTGCCAAATTTTCTCTGCTAGTTTTAGCAGAGTTTCACTTCCATACATCAGAATCGGAATGACTTTAATCCTGTAGAATGTTATGATAGGTATGTATGAAAACTTTCCATATTTTTCATGAAGGGTATACCCTTGTCTTGCCAGGGCCATTACTTTGTTTCTTAGTTGCCTCTCCCATTCCTTTGCGTCCATAATGTGTGCGATATGGTGACCCACAAATATTTGTACAAATCAACCACATCAATGAGGGATCTGTTTATATTTAACACAGGCTTTCTTTCATTCTTTTTTGGTTTCATGATGGCCATAATTTTGGTTAGTGACGTATTTATTTTTAACTCATTTTTGGTCATGTAGTCACTGAGATCATCCAGGCTGTGTTGTAGACCTTTTGGGGTCATATCAAGCAAAATAATGTCATCCGCATATAGCATCAGAAATAGTCTTACTGAATGTATCCTTGGCGAGGTTTGTTAATGATATTATCATTTCTCTTTGTAGATCCACAGTGAATAAATTGAAAGCGTTGTTGCTAGCGGGCAGCCTTGTTATAGGCTGTTCCATGTCTCTATGTATGATGTTAATATCCCATCATTGGTAAGCCTTACTCGTATTTTTGTTGATGAGTATAATAGTTTTATCAGTTGTAAAATATGCGCCTTACACTTCCACTTTTCTAGCTTGTTCCATAGCAGACTGCAGTTGACCGAGTCAAAAGCAAGGTTAAGGTCTACAAAGGCCAACCAGACCTGTTGATTACTGGCCTTGGATTCATGTTTTACTAGATTCAGCAGGAAAATATTGATGTTAGTACCTACTGATTGAACAAAACCAGTTTGTCGTGGGGCAAACTTTTTTTCTTGTGTGGTCCAGTCTGTTATATCTCTCAATAACATAGTTGCTAAATATTTTCCTAGGGGATCGAACAGCGCAATATGCCTGTAGTTTGCCGGGTTTTGTTTGTCTCCCTTTTTAAATATTGGTATTAAGATCGCCTGTTGCCATGTCGATGGTATTTGCTGCAGATGGTCAATCAGATGTAAGATCTGTATCATGATTTCCGCCCATATCTCAGGAGTGGCCTTTATTTTCTCGTTCAATAGCCCATTGGGCCCTGGTGTTTGACAGGGATTGAGCTTGATAACTTGTTGCATTATTTGATCTTTCAATCGTGTGATTTGCCACCTGGTTGTAATCAGTGTTCTGATTGTCTCTTTCTATATAATTTAGCAAAATAATCTAGCAAACAGGCTTCAGTAACATTTTGGATCAATAGGTGCTGTGTTGTCTGTATGGGATTATGAGATTCCATAGATCTCAGGTATTCTCAGGTATTCCAGTTTTTGAGGCACAGCAGCATCTTTTCTGAATCTTGTTGGAGCATGTGCCTTTAACCAGTTACGAAAAGTCTGCTTGGCTGAATTAGGTAACACTCTGTATTCCTGTGTGTTTTGCTTGTTCAGGTATCTGCACCGTTTGTGCAACTCTTTTTTTTCTTCCTTATTTCTATGTAATAACAATGGTCATGTTTCTTATTTTGGTTATTTGATCCTTTTGTTTGCTGGTAGTGTGGATCGAACAGCCATTCATAATTCAGTTTATCTCTGTCATCTTTGTCTGATGTTTGAAATATCTTAGGTAGACCTGACAGATCAAAGGCCTTTTGAGTCTGGATGTTTTAGCATTTAGTTCAAATGGGGGCAATTTTAACTTGTTCCGTTGGTATCCATTGTGGGCCCATGTAAAGGAGATCTTATGATGGTCGCAGTTCAAATTAGCTATATTCTCTGTTTTTACTATTGTCTCCAATATACTTTGTGATACATACATATTATACAATATTGCCTTTGCATTTCTTTGAGACCAGGTGGGAATTATTTGAAGATTTTGGTTCTGGAAATTGCCAATTAGGAAGAGGTTCCTTACATTAATTTCTTTGATCCACGTTTTGGCTCTCGGGGCAAGGTCATTGTTTACATTCGGGGTGCCAAGTTTGTCAAAGAGGTGGATATTCAGATCCCCACATATGATAACATCGATCGTACTGAACTTTGATATGATCGAGTCTAGTCCTGTTCAAAAAGTGTCAATATATAACGACTCGTTTACTGCTAGAGGATTCCAGTACAAATTAAAGACAACTAGCTTAGTTGCTTGTTTAGATTTGTCTTTGTTTTGATTTGAAGGTTCTATATTTTGAAGTATTAGATATTTTGTCCATGGGTTCAGGTTTCTGGACTCTACTGGGGACCAGTTCGAGTTTATTTTCGCCATAATAATCTGTCCTGATGAAGGACTGCCTTTCACTTGTGCTACAGCAGGATTGGTGAAAACATTATATCCTTTGCATGTGGGAGCTTTGAGTAGCCATGTCTCTTGTAGACAGATAATATGTGATTGCTGGAGCTTTGAGTGGGTCTGATAGAAGAGGTGACTGTGACCTCTTGTGTCAACATTAGATGTCTGTTGGATTCTTCCTCTAGCTGTTATGAAAATTCTTAGGTCGAATTATAGCTTTCGTCTACTTGCGAAGAGTAATCTCTTCGTATGCATGTATTCATAGAAACCTCTCGTCTGTAGCAGTGAACATCCTGTGAGCTATAGGAAATAGTTGGATGCGTGGATGTCGAGAAAAAAAACAACCTCCATGGGTGGGAGAACTGCCATCGCTGTCATCACCTTCTGGTGGTACATCAGAGGGTGGGCATGATATGGGAGGCAGACCACACAAAGCCCTGGCAGGCTCCTCCATGGCAGCAAGCATGCAGGTCTGAAAGGTTTGGTTCTGCAGGGTGATGGTATGGTGATCCACCTTGCAGCACCTCACGTGTAGCATGCATTTCTGCCTGCAAGGCCTCGCGTGATGCCCGGATCCCCTCACGGGTTGCCTAGAGCTCAGCTGAGAGTGTTCATGTCAGATGTGCCAGCTGCTGTTCTGACCTTGCACTACGGGACACCTCAAGTTCACCCAGAGTATCTCTGAGGGACCAGTGTTCTAATCTCAGGGCATCCCTGTGGGCCTGTGACTCTGCAGGTATGGCTGTGCGCAGAGTCTCCAGTCCAGCCCATCACTCCCTGTTGGACGCCAAAATGTCCTCCCAGTGTGAGTGGCAAATGGACTCTGTTGCCTGCTGCTGGAGCTTCACCTGCCTTTCAGGGGGGAAAATGGAAGTGGCCACCCTATCCACGGCCTAAGCCATCATCTCACACAATGCCCCCTGTTGTGCTGCTATAGTGTACATGGAGTTCTTCCACACAGTATTGCCTGGTGGCACATGGCCACCGCGTTGGCGGGCACCACACCTGTTTGGGGCAAGGTGATGTGCACCTTGCTGTCCTGGCACTGTCTGAGGCTGCAGGACTGCATTCCTCCTTTGATGTGCTGAAACAGGAACAGGAGCAAATATTGTGGAGTGTGACTCTGCATCCGTAGCCGCCACAGGTGGACTTTCCAATACTGAATGCCCCATAGAGGGGTCTACCCCCAGTGCAGGTGGGTTGGACAGAACAGCATCCCTGCCAGAAATACTCACCTGCGGCGGGACATGTCTCAATGTCAGATTCAGCACCTGATTCATAGAAGTCTCCGGAGGTGTACCCAGAGACACCCATGAACAGTATGGTCTGTAGGAGTGATGAGTTTTCACCCACCACCACCCCACGTCCTCCACTGGTGCCTGGTTGTGGCTGTGCGTACTCATGCCTCTGCACCATCTCCTCCTCCTCAACAGCAACTAGTGCCTCATCACCTGCAAAAACATAAAAGAAAAGTAATGAAAACAGCCATGAGCACCATAGCCCACACACATAGGCATGACAAGGCAGACATCACACATGACAATAACTCTGGCATGCATGCACTGGCAATGAGTTGGAAGAGGAGGCAAAAAGCAGACACTGAAGACTCCAAGATGGAAAAGCAACACATGTGCTGCATGCTCGATAGCACTGGCCTCACACATTAGCCTTTGAGTTGCATGGACAATCCACATACATGACACATGCCAGTACACAGATGGCACGTAGCATAGCCATGGCAGATTTGACAAGGGCACCTAGATGGTAGCAAATCAGTACTGTCACCCATCCATGTGAGATGGACTTCATGAAATAGAACATGTAAAATAGTGTGACAAAACACGCATGTGCCACACGCTGCAACAAAGCCATTGTTCACTAATGCAGTGATGGCAGGCACATGGATACATCAATGGTTGGTCACTTCGACATGACAGAAGACGATTGTCATGTTGAACATTTAAACAGGGCCCCAAAGAGATTGTGTACAGGCCATGTGTAGGTGCATATTACTCAATCAGCCTGATTGATGAAATAATTCCCATAATAAGGAAACATATGTGGGCCATTGTGGGGTGTAATCTATGTCTGAAGTATGTTACATTTGGGGCAGAAGGGCACAAAAATGTGTGGTAAACATGCAAAGGATTTCATCAATCAGGCAGAATGAACAGGGAAACAGTATGAACAATGTTGTGGCAAGATGGCAGTTGAAGGGCAAGTGCAGTAATCAGGTGCAAATTGTCAACTGCGGTCAGAAGGGATACTTGAAAACCCAAACCCAAGGCCGGGCTATGGTTTGGAGGCATGACATGGGTGACCCATATCAGTCATAACTACACAGCCTCACCTGGCACTCAATCAGAACACACCACCCAAGCAACATACACATGGTTTGCACACACATGCATGGCCACTCACCGGACATTGCTTCAAGATCTGGTAGGTCTCTTATGCCTTGGATCTGATCCTCTGTGATAAAGCCTCCAGTGATAGACTCATGGTCTGTGAGTACTTCCTTCTCTGGTGTAGACCCACTACCAGTCATCACAGTAGAGGCATGATTGGAAGCCAGCTTGTTCTTTGCTCTGTGTTTGCGGTCATTCCACCGCTTAGAGCAATCATCAGCTCTGCGCCTGACAAATCCAAGGGCACTAATCTGGTCCACGATGCACTGCCAGTGGGCCCTACTTTGAGCAGTCGTAATCTTGCACCCTGCAGTCACCAGCATTTCGCGCCCATGGGCTGACACGTATCCCACAAGTGCATTTAGGTCCACATCATTGAAACTACGCTTCCTTGATGTGCTGGAGGGGGGAGCCGTGTCTGGGGTCCCAGCCTGTACCTCTTGGGAGGTGGTGCGGACCCTGAGTGGCTTACGCCACTCTGGTTGGCAGGGGCTGAAGCGCAGGTGGACTGGGAACTGGCACTCACCTCTGCCTCCCTTACCCCTTGGTCGCCTCCCAACCATGGCACTGATGTTCTTGTGCGAATGGGAGGTGCAGTAAACAATTGTCCTGGGCAATTGGGGTAAACGGGGCAGGGTACTAGATGGAATACGTACCCTAATGCTCTAGCAAGGCTGCCTGTGACCCCTGGGGGAAGATGACGGGTCACGCAATGCTCAGGCACCCCAAAAACAAAATGTAACGTGTACGCAACCCCTGGTAGCCCACGTGCATGGAATAAAGAACCCCCAGTATGCTGTGGCACCCAGAAACACAAAAAGAAGCGTACGTGTGGTACACGCAAGCTACAATGACCTCTGAATGGGTACGCGACACACGGGGGCAACCACAGTTGATAAATATGTGCGCGACTCACCATCTGCCTGGAAAAAGAATGTGAAAACGACAACACCCCCGCCAAAAGAAGAATTGAATGCTGTCTGAGTATACAAGGAGTACGAACTGGAAAAGTTGTGAAGTAATCGCGTGTGAACTGACAAGAAGTACAAGAATCACCCGCTCGCTCTCCACAAAAAGCACATACAAGAAAATGGAATCCTATGTGTACCTTTTAACCCAGCCCACATGTGCGACATCACTTACGCGTGTACGCGCTAAGGGCCTTTCCTCCAATTGCACGCAGTGACACCCGGACGTGCAGTTTTTGCACGTGTACAATCAACATGCACCTGTGTGGAGGGAAATGCCCGCGTGTTTTATGTCACAGAGGCGCTTATGCGCGAACGGCCTTTCCTCGAATTACATGCTGACGTGCACTTTTTTCACGTGCCAAATCACTCCGTATCAAGCTGGCCACGCAACAACACACGGAAGACCATGCTCCTGTCCAGAAGTCCATATACCTGCCCCCCAGAGCCCCGAGCATGCTCCCACCTGCCATCTGCTGCTGCCTGCCTGCCTGCTGGCCACGTGCCCTGCTGTTTGGTGCCTGCACGTCAGCCATCTGCAGGGGTCCAGTTGCTGTGACCACCCCTGCTGGAACAGAATACTCCCAACTGGCATTCCATCGCTCCACAGCCCAGCCCCAGGACCCAGTTGCCCACCCACACCTGCCTCGGGGGTTGCCATGTCCGACACAACACCATCTGGCACCACTGGCAACCCCCCAGCAGAGAGGCAGAGAGCTGCCAGCTTCAGTGCCAATGAAGTTGGCATCCTGGTGGAGCAAGTCTTGGGGCATTATGATGCCCTCTTTGGAAGTTCACGTGCCGACAATGAAGGATGGAAGAGGATCTGGAAGGACAACGTGGCTGCCATCAACGTGGAGGGGTGGTATCCCATGACATGCAACACGTCCGGAAGCGCTGGGAGGACTTCAGGTCCAGGACCCTCAGCAAGACCCAGCGCCTCTTGAAGGCAAAGCATGCAGAGGGGTGCCGGGTCTGCCTTAACAACATCCAGATGAGGGTCCTGGAATGCATAGACCCAGCGCTCCACCTCCAGATCCTTCAGAGGCAGACCAGTCCAGAGTTGAGCGGTGAGTGTACGTGCGTACTGATTGGACGCTGTGCATGTTGAGGTGTGGCAGGAGTGTGCAGGTTGGACATATGTCTTGGTAGGCCCATGTATGGATGTGTATGTACAGGGACATGAGCCTACCGCATGTGAGTCCAGTCATGTGTGAGGCACATCAATGGTGTATGTGTTCAAATGCATGGTGGCCAAATGCATGTGTGGGTGCACACATGTTTACATTTCTGTGTATTTACTGTGGCATGGTTGTGGTGTGACACATGGATGCTGGTTCCACCTTCATGTATGTGCACAATGTACATGTGCATGTGTGTGTATTTGAAATGTGTGCCACTGTGATACACCATGGATGCATGTGACACTGACATGTAGGAGGCTGATTGGCAGATGTGACATGGATGGTGATGATATCACTGTGACAGGTGGTGGACATGTACAGATGCATGTATGTCTGGTGGTGTGTGTGCATGTGTTCTGCACTCCCTGTGTTGCATGTGACATCAGGCTAACCTTCGGATGCTCATGCTGTTGTATGTGTATGGATGGTGCTGCCTGCTGCAACATTCCTGTTAATTTGCACATGTGTGTGGGTTGCATTGCACCGCCAGCCGGAGACGCATGGCCCAGCTCCCCTCCCATGATGTCCTCTCAACAGGGAGTGAGGAGTATGGTGCTGCGTCCATGGCCGCAGCTGCCGAGGTTAGGTCCAAGAGGCGGAGGTCAGAGGTGAACTCCTCGGCAGAAGAAGAGGCAGCTGAGACCCCACAGGGACCTATGGAGGAAGATGGCACGAAGTCATCCAGGTTGGTGGGGGGTTTGGTTGAGGAGGAGGCCGTGGAAGGGGCACACACAGGGACCGTGTTGATCCTGTCCTGGCTGGGGTGGTGTTGCGTCAACGTGGCATCCGGGATGACGTGCAGGGTTTTCGTGAGGACTCTGCAAGTTATTTGGGATGCCTCATTGACCGCGTCGACCTACTAGGATGGGTCACCAGTGCTGGGTTCCTCCATCTGCTGGACCTTGTACCGACCCCCTCCTCAACTGAACCCCCTATGCGCCAGTCGTCCTCCGTGCCATCTTCTGTGCCAAGTATTACCTGGGCACCCTGTGGAGCTGCCTCTGACCCAGCGGCCAGGCTGGTGGAGGACACACCCTGCCACAGTTGGGAGTCGGAGGTCCAGCAGAGGTGGCCACCCCAACAACTGGACCCCAGCAGGAGGAGAATGTGCATGCATCAACAGGCAGGGCACATGCACAGCCGCAGCAGGCTCAAGGTGGGAGCGATGATGGCTCAGGGCCATCAAAGCCAGAGGGGCAGGCATCGGCCGGAGGGCAGGAGGACCCTGGATTGGGAGTGTCTTCCGTGTGGCAGCAGTTGGGCCAGCAAATAGATGCGGAGCGGCAGCGGGTGGAAGAGGCACGTCTCACTATGGTCAAGGCGGAGAACTCCATGCGCAGGGCGCTGAGGCGGGCTGAGTGCCTCGAGGAAATTCATAGGGAGTTGGAGGTGGACATGCCGTTATCCCTGCGAGACCTCAGAGCCAGGGAACAGGCCTGCCTCCAGGACGTTGAACAGGAGTTCGATGATGCCATGGCCCGGGAAATCAGCAAGTGAGCCGTAGGACTTGCTCGCCGCCATTGTATACAGTTCATTAGTGTTAGGTTTCCTTTCTATTTTTCTTTCATTTGGGGCGCATGGACTTTGCCCCACCTTTTTGTATATAGTTATTTGTTAGGTAGGGTATTTTGTAGGTTTCCTTTGGATTGTTGGGCTCATGGACCCTGGATTTTTACATTGTTTATATATCTGGACTGGATTTGGTTTGATGGACGAACGCTTTGGAGCCTTTTTCATTTGGATTTATTTGGATTCAGCATTCATATATTTTTTATTCATTTTGGACATGCAGCCTTTTGTTTATTATTTCTTTTATTGTGTGATTTTCTTTCATTCCCTTGCTTTTGTATTTAATACATTTTGGTTTCATACTTCATTTCTGTGGTATTCTCTCATTGGTTACATGCATGTCACGATGTGGGTTTTCTCATTCACTTGCACCCATTGTGTGTGTGTGACGGACATGTATTGATGTGCATACTTGCCATTTTGGATCTATCATGACATGGGGATTTCAATGTGGGGTGGATGGAATACTTGGTTGGGTGTTTGGACTGGGATGGCGTGGGGTGGGATTTGGGTGGCCATAAGGGCCATGAGTGTGGATCGTGATGACGTGTTGGAGGGGACTGCTGGCAGGTGTACGTCACTGCTAGGTTGTTGGGGTGAGGGAGATATGAGTCGGGGCCTGCTGGCAGGTGCCCGTCACTGCTGGGTGGGTGGGGATGCAGGGGGACATGAGTCGGGGCCTGCTGGCAGGTGCCCGTCACTGCTGGTTGGGTGGGGGTGCAGGGGGACATGAGTCGGGGCCTGCTGGCAGGTGCCCGTCAATGGTGGGTGAGTGAGTGGGTGGGGGACATGAGTCGGGGCCTGCTGGCAGGTGCCCATTACTGGGGGTGGGTGGATGGGTGGGGGACATGAGTCGGGGCTCACAAGTGTGCTCACAAGTGCATGGTGAATGTGGGCTGCCTGCAGGGAATGGTGAGGGGGGAAACCGCACACCCGGAAGGTCCCACGATGCCAAATCGCGTGTGAAACTCCCTGTGTACCCCCAAATACATGTACCCCGCTCTCGCATGGAGTATCGCGTGTGAATCTTCCCGCGCACCCCCAAAATACACGTACTACGCTCGCCCAAGGCCTATCGCATGTGAAACTTCCCACGCACAACCCGAAATACACGTACCCCGCTCGCACAGGGCCTATCGCGTGTGAAACTCCCCGCATACCCCACAAATACACGTAACCCGCTCTCACAGGCCCTATTGCATGTGAAACTTCCTGTGCACCCATGAAATTCACAAAGGCTGCCCATCCACCCTCCCCATGGCCCACAGGCAGCCCATCCACCCTGCCCCTGCCCCACAGGCAGCCCACACCACAGGGGGGACTCCCACTCAATTTACCTGGCACGAGCGGGGTATGTGTATTCTGAGGGGTGCATCGGGAATTTTACACATAATTTCGATAGCGCGAGAGGGGTACGTGTATTCCGAGGCATGCACAGGGAGTTTTACATGCTATTTCGCTAGCGCGAGAGGGGTACGTGCATTCTGAGGGGTGCACAGGGAGTTTTACATGCGATTTTGCTAGCGCGAGAGGGGTACGTGTATTCTCAGGGGTGCGCGGGGAGTTTTACACGCGTTTTCATGGTTGTGGGGCTGTATGCTGGTCCACTGGCCTTTGTGCCATGTACTGGATTCGTGCGCTGTACATGGGCCACAGGGCGGGGTTGGGGCCGTAACTGGCGCTGCTGCAGGGTCGCTGCGCCACTCTGCGCCACGGCTGCTTATGGATGTTGAAATCCATGAATATGCTGTGCGCTGAAGAGGGTTTTGGCGCACACGGCTAGCGCAGACTGCCGCATGCGCACACTGTGCACCATCCGCGTGCGCCACTTGTGCGCTGATTTCTATGAATTACCCCCTTAAAGTTTTCTAAAATAATGCTGCTGGCCTCCTCTCAAGCTTCGATATCTCAGTTAAGAAATCAGCGCCGAATGTCTCAAACCTAACATAATTTGCAGATTGGGACTGCTGAAGAGCAAACATGGTGATATGTATTTTTTAGAGCTGGTCAAATACTATCACAAATGTGTATCGAATTTATTCACTAGACTTATTCAAATGATATAATTGATCAAAAGGGATGCACATTTTATTTTCTCTGAACATTGCAATAAGAAAATTGTGGAAATAAAATAGCTGATCAGTAAGGCACACTTGCTAGTGAAACAAAGGAACAGTCACTGTGATGCTGAGAATGTTGGTCATGGAGCTATTCTGCACCCCTTTCTGCACCCCTCTCCCTCACTTTTTGTTTTTCTCCGGCTCTACCAGAAATGTTGTCAGGCCTAGTACGGTAGTCGCCTGTCTGTTTCCATTTCCTCCCCACTCTCCCCCTCCCTTCCTAATCTATGTCTGAGCTCTTGCACTATCTGAAATGTCGTCAGGCCGAGAACGATAGTTAATTTCACATCCTTACTGTTCATGGCCTGTAAGAATGTGGTTGTATTTTCCCTTGTTCCCTCCCTTGCCTTGAAGCGCTTTGAAACACATTGTGTATAGGCGCTATATAAATAAACGATCAGATCATATCATATCACATCACAGGGAACATTGCCTGTCATCACCGAAAAGTATGATCTGGAATGTTCTAAACAAGAAATGTTTCGTAAGAGGAGATGAAGAAATGATAACTTGTTTAATGAGGCTTTTGCATTCATTCAAAGGCTAGTGTGAATATGACAAATGAATTAGAAACATGGAAGGCAACAAATCATCAAAGAACCCTGCAAGATTCTACTGCTCACAAGATCTCAATGGCCAAATACAGGTGCTGAAATTGCTATGATTACTCAATATTCAGAGAAAGGCAAGAACATGTATCTCATCATGAACAAACATTGACACATCCAAAAAATGGAAATCAAAATCAAATCACCTTGTATCATATATCTGGACACCCGATATCAAATAGAAGCTCAGTTCAACCAACTATATATATCAAACATGTGGCTACCTTCACTACCAACTGAATTATGTAAATACATCGAATTTAATATTTGTCAAAACAGATAGAGCAAGAAAACTATGTTTTAGATCCCACAACAAAATGTCTTCAAAATATTAGAGTCCACTAATCCACTAACTGTAATCTGTTAGATAATGGGCAAGAACACCTTTACCTTCTAGGTATTGAGGGAAATCGGTGGTAGATGTCCTTAACACTTACCCAGTGAGTGTGCCTAAAACCAGATATAAATACTTTTAAACTTACTAATGAATTGGCTTGATTTCTTTGAGGCAAAACAAAAGGGGTGATAGTTTGAAGCCTGCCAAGCCATTACAAAAGGGGAAAGAGCATATGCAAATCAGGCTTGGTCCTGCCCCAAAAGGGACAGTCGAGCCTGAACTTCTTGGTCACATCCCTTTTTCATGAGACCAGAAGCATCCCCAATCACGTGTTGGTCTCGTTGGGCCTCATCAGTAAGAAGTAGCTTGGGTCTCTAGGCGCTGCAGGCACGGAACACATGTTTAGGCAAACCAGTTCCACTCGGGGTGACTACAGAAAAACAAAATGGGTAAATGGGTAATAGCTGGAAGGTTTAGAATTAATCTTAACCTCTGGCATTGATCTGGGCAACCGTCCAGACCATTGTTCTTTGCCTGCCAAGTCATTACAAAAGGGGAAAGATCATATGAAAATCAGGCTTGGTCCCACCACAAAAGCTTCAGTCAAGCCTGAAATTTGCAGATAACACAAAACAAACTTAAACTTAGAGCATAAAAGTATGTTTTTCTGATTTTTGAAGTCATTCTTGTTCATGTATTTGCAACCAGCAGATGTTTTACAATGAATAGCTGGACTGGACCTAAAACCAATCATAAGCCGACAAAGTGAAAGCAATTACACTAATGCACTTACGGTTTAAAGGTGGATTTCTTAAAACCTTAGTGATTGTGCTGAGTTTTAGAATACTTTTAAAACATGTAATTTGCTCTGTCTAATATGAAGGACATTGCAGGCGCCATGGAGCTGAGGATATCATGGAAAGCTTACACTTGAGGCCTCTTAGCCTTTTCTCTTTGCTTACTTTCTGTTGCCATCTGATTAGGCACCCATGGCCAGAGGTCATTTAACATCACATGGGATAAGAACAGGAGGAGTGTCTAAGGTGTTCCAAAGGCAAGCCCCACTGCAGATGTCTGGGCCAAATCTGAGATATGGCAATATATACTGAAAAATTACACATAACAAACGGTCATACTCATCACTACAACGCCTCTGTTTCTGGCATCATGACCTGCAATGCCATGGGGAGCTAGTTCAGAAGATAAATGTATTAGATCTAAAACCTTAATAATCCCCACGTCAACTGTTTAAAGCTTATTCAGGCTACATGAGCCACTCTCTCACAAGCAAAACAGCAAATTGGAAATTGAGACATATCCTGATCAATACTAAATCATCAGTGAAATACTGCACAGAGGTAGCTGACCTAATCCTATCTGTTAGGGAGATTTCAGAGGGCTATACCTGATCTTATGTTATTTTCTTATGGTGGTAAAGTGAAATTGCGTTATGATGGCCTATGTGGTGTGACAAAACGTTCCTCTATCGCCTGTATTCTCAACTTTAAACACAGATGATCATGCTTTGTACACCTGAAATCTTGACCGTGCTACATGTCACCCCAGCAACTTATTTACGAGGCTGGGCTACACATTTTGTTAGCAGATCTATTCAGCTGTCAACATGCACAGCCGAAATATTGCACACTCACACACTCTGTCTAACTATTGCCCACAAAGCATCACTTTCATGAGAGCCTTTCCCCTCTTGCCGTTATAAGCACACACACAGTGACTCAAATGACACAAAATGTTTTTTTCAATGTGTGTTTATCTTGGCGGATAACTTACAACTGGTACGCATCAATCATTACATAACAATATTCGGTAGTGCGACTATGAAAGAGCAGTTACCAAAAAAACAGTTTCAGAAATAAACACCATTCAATGATAATGAACTGTAACCAGTTTCCCCGACGGTGGACCGTGGGACTTGGGATAAGCCACACTAACAAACTCTTGTGACTTTTATAAATATATTTGCATGTAGCATTGAACAAATGCACATTGAAACTTCTGGCTGACTAAGGAAAAATACATTAATTCATTCATGCCTTCACGTTTGTACTGGCATGCTCACCTTGTACACGGAAGATTCTACCTCTGTGTCAGCTTTGCAGCAAATGCAATCGACCTCCAGCCCACAGGGAGGATGCAAACACTATGCCAGAATAACCGCTCCCCTGTCTATCGCCTGCCTTTGGCTCAGCTGTTGAAACCTCTGTCAGTCTGCTGCCTGGAAAGAACCTTTGCCCCTCTCCACTGCTCATCTGCTGGTATGTCTGCAGTTCTACTCTGAACAACAACTACCTCCACCCTTTCTCTCAACCACATTTAAAGCCTCTTGCTGTTATTCAAACAGAAGCCTTCCCCTTTTTAAATCATACCACTGAATCCCAGGTAGTATTACTGTTGGACCACAAAATGATACTTTTCGCTTCCTTTTGGCCCTGGCTTAACAATACTGCCTCTTAGCAACGCACATTCCTTTTTCGCACTCTGTGCCATGCCACAAGAAATCGCACAACCAGAGAATGCCTGCATGTTTTAAACTGCAGAAAAAGCACTTCAATTCCGACCTGTCAACTGTGCCTGCTTTGCACTGCTTTGTTACAGACATTTTATGCATTATAGTTTGAGGGTATTAATGGATTCATTTAGATTAGTATATATTCAGTGCAAACCACATATGACCTGTTTATCCTGATCTCTTGGCATTTTAAACACATGCTTACTGCAAGAATGTGCATTTCCACTTGCAATGTGCACTAAACACTTGATGTCTGTATTCTCCATATGAATCCCCTTGTCATCATTTACTGCTCACTTACTACCTCCATATACAGTATCCCTACATATCACAGACCAGCTTTTTCACAGTTATGACTTTAACCTTGTTAACAGCATTGTTTTCTTAGTGTGGACTATTTAGTGCCCCATGGCTTCGCAATCGTAAGAGTTTACCAATTTACTATTCAGGGTGGTGAATTACTGATTACCTTATCTGACAATGTAACAATTACACTCTTTTGGCGTGATCCCTCTGTTAACTGTGAGTTAGTGCTGTTTTCTTGCGAAATATCAGACATGTCCAGCTACCATTTCTCATTCATTTATTACCATTCGTGGTGGGGTACTCAGTTTCCTATTCTGGTAGCTGAGGGAATTCTTGAATAATACGAAATTGTAGGAAATGTATTGTCTTGATGGAACTAGAGTCTGGATGGCAGAAGAGTTGAAGTCTGAACTACAATATGTAGACTTGTTTCAACAGATGGGGGACCATCACATAATGCAGGGCATACCTTAGACTTGGTTTATAGTGTTAGTGTAAGGATTAGTGGAGCTTCAGTATTGCCCCTAGCCTTGAAAGACAATCTTGCCCTCCTCTTTGAAAAACTCCACTCACAGCCATTTACTAAGATTATAAAAACACAAGACAATGGGCTAATATATCTCTCATACAATCAGAACATATATCCTTCAACTGAAAGTTTGATACTAATGTCAATTCTTAACCAGATAACATTTATCACACATGGAGAGAATGGGCATCCAAACTACTGTGCACGCGCATAATATAGATAAATAGAAATATATATCTGAGAATATTCCTCAGTAATTGGTTCACCATAGAATTAAAAGGAGTCAAGAGAACTTAAAGACCACTTAAATGTAAATAGCAGAAATGCTAAAGCCGAGAAGACAACGTCATTTTTATAAGATTTAGAAGACAATGCGTTATTACAGGAATGCAATGCTTTTGTACCGCCCCACAAAAGGAATTATAAAGAAATATCAGTAGGTTTCACTCACCAAGCACATTCAACTATGATATCACTTTGCAACACATATTTTGCAATTAAATTGCATCCTGTTTTGCTGGGAAAATACCCATGATGCCATAGGAAATCAGTTGCCATTATACAATGTTGCAATAATTTCTAAATGCAGGTCAAAATTAAAGCTAACAGCAGTTAATTTGCTGAATTAATCACAAAATGCAGACATTGCTAAAAACCAGCAATGTATGCCCACTAAGCATGTTCACATAAATTGTGCTCCTGCCTCCCTTTGCCCAAACTGTGACAGTTAATCCACTTTGCATCAAACAAGGTATGTCCACACAGGAATTCAAACTGGCTTTTGTGACAACTCTCCTGAAACAGACACGCGAGGAAGCTCAAATATGCCTGGCATTCACCCGATATCTAACTTACCAATTACAAGTTAGCTATAAGAACAGTGGTGGTCCAACAATTACAGGGCTTCTTTGAAGAGAACAATATACTAGATGCTCAAGAAACAGGATTAAGGCCCCCCTCAAAGAGCAGATCCCATGGTGATACCCAGATTGGATGAATTTAGAAATGAGGTCGAAGATGACAGTGCAGGAGTGCTAATACTTTTAGATCATTCAGTGACTTTCAAAACCATCAGCCATCCTGTACTATGTTTGACTCCAAATACATCCAGGCAACAATAACAAGGTGCACACATTGCAGAAAGACAGCTCTTTAAAGATTCCAGTTATCAGCTGGGAGATCAATCAGCCTCAAGTGTCCAACAGGCTGAGGACTCATCGACCCGTCCACATCGGGACACAGTTTTTATAGACAAAAACCACAAAATTAAAATATATGCCAGACCTTAAGTACATGCAAATTCCTGTTCGCCTACTGGCCCTTCCTAATTCCAAAAATAAAGATCAACATAAATTACCCTACTCTACTTTTACGTACATTGGACGTGACAGTCCAAATCCACCCCCCTGCTGGTGACCTAATAGAGCAATTAGCAAAAGTGAAACCAGCACCTCATAGCAACAATATCAGATACACTAACAGCCTTTCCCATGACACCACACTTCTTGGCACACTAGACCGTTCCCAGACTTTGCAGCTTCCTAACCGTGAAGCATATCTTTTCAACTATCACAATGATACATGGTGCTGTTCCCAATACTCAGCTAGGCCAAGGACAGAAACTGTTAGTTTGCAGGATGTTCATCTTGCTTGGGAAAGTGAGATGCTCATAGAAAAAACATGGAACAGAGGTCCCACTTTTGAGAAATAATTTCTTGTATTATTTGTACTTCCAAGTCACTCGGCTGCAAACTCTGCAGTCCTAGGACTTCACTAGAGGGCCAGAGATCCAGAGCCTGATTCAGTATTTTGGCAGTGCCTCAACCCGAAGCCTAGTGTACACTAGAACACATCCTTTGCAACTTATTGTATTTCTGTCTCACTAATGCTGAAAACAAAAATCTTTATTATTCTGTGTGCTCAGATTTCCTGGGAAAAGCTTTGTAAGAAAGGATAACAGGAACTTCATCTCTGAAACAATAATTAACATGATTAATGTTTGCATTGCCTTGCGATCCAGCCGCGTAATTGGCAATCTAAAAGTTTTCTTGGATGCGGTAGAAACGAGGCCTATTCAAAAATGGTAAAGCCATTAAAACAACATGACAATGATACCAACATTAAAATGGCAGAACCCTTCAGATTTATTTTTTATTCTCGCAGTCTGTATTTCCCATTACATTTAGGACAATGCATTTGCATACTAACAACTACTTTCCTGACTCCAATAAAAGAGGATCCAGGGATGAACAATACAATGGCTGGATTTATATGCTGAAAAGTGTTCATAGAGGACCAACCTAGCCTCGTACATGTCCATAGTGTTGCCTGTGGTTGGTACAGTTCCTCAGGGCTCCAATTCTGTCAACTTGTCTGTATAACATTTACATTACCCCTCTGAGTGGTCAGATTCACACCTCTGCCATTAAGACATATAATTATGCTAATGATAAGCAGTAGTATTATGTTAGACCCATATTCCTCGACCGGTTTCATTGGGTTCTGCATTTATTATAGAGGAAATAATGCAGTCACAACTACAGGTACACATCCCATGCAGAGAGAAGATGAGCTAGTGGAAACCTTAAGGGTAGATCTGTCTTGGACCACATGTGACTTAACCTTACATTCCCGACAGGTTGCCTTAACCGAACCTACCAGAACATATCACCAATAGGGACTTCATAACACTGTGGACAGGTTATTTCACCAGCTAGGGACACAAATGCATATCCCACCAGCCTTGAAAAACCTGCACAGGCTTCCAGTGGCAGCCGGATAAAGTTTAGGGAATGTTGTAAGGAAAACAATATTTATTATCACCTAGAGCCATATTTCCTCACAGCAAAGTTGTAAAATTAACAACCAATGAATCCTCTATATCCAGAAGCTACTATACAAAATGGATTTTTAAAAAAGTAGATTGGGGGGCATAGGTTTTCAGTTGTTGCTCATAACTCTAGAATTATCTTCAGATGGAACTGAGCCTGACCTAAAATCACTCTGAATTTCGGAGACTAAAGATAGATTTTTCTGTCTGAGCTTTGAGGAGCAAGGGTAGCCTAACTTGTATTTTAAATCTTGGTTCAGTGTATTTCAATTCACCAAGAGAACAAAGCAGATGGAAGTACTTGACAAACGCATTCAAACACAACGTACAATTTCAGGACCTGTCAAACAAGCTTAGTTTTTTATAACAAGGAATAAGCAAACACTAAATACTAAGAGGGAGCACAATTCAACTACTCAAATAACCCTTCCAGGAAAAAATCATCATAATAAAACATTATATGAGATATGTCATAACAATACTTTGGAACAGGGAATACCCACATCAAAATAAGCATATTGCATTTCTCGAATTGAGTGCCCAAGCGTTCATTTAGCATGTGCTAAATGGGGATTTGCTTTAAGAAAAAAACAAATAAGCAATATGGATCCATTAAAAATGGCCCAAGATGGGTTACACTTTAAATATGTAATGTAGGTAGATTTGGAAAATGTACTCAAGATCCCTTGATTTTAAAAGAATGCCTCACAATTCCAATTAAGTATTTATTCATTTAATCAAGGATATCATTTTAGGAGACCGATTTCCCTTGTTTCAATTAATATACATTTTTGCAAGTACATCTCATCAGAAATATCTTAACAAAGGTTTCTTTCAAATGAAATTCATAGCTATATAGCTCACTTTCATTAGCCTAATAAACTTTGAAAATGACATTTCATATATGAGCAATTACTATTGAAATATGCATTTAAACAATTTCAAATTGATTTTAATGATTCATCAAGGTGGATAGTCTTTTCGTGTATGTATGCCAACATAAACTCGAATGTGACATTAGATTGACGAGTATTACTCACACTGAAATCAGAAGAGTTCAGTGACAGAATGGAGCAGCAAACTTTAATGCATTTTCCTTATGATGAGAGGAGAAACGGGACCATATTTTGTATGAAACATCAGAGGTGGGCCATATACCTTGGAGACAGTGAAATTGACACAGTGGGCCTCATTACGAGTTTGCCGGTCTGGGAACTACCGTACCGGTAAGGTTGCCGGTACCGTAGTTCCCAGACCGGCAAACTACGAGTTGTGCTCGCGGGTGCCTTTCTGCCCACCAGGTCTGACAGAGCAGCAACCGCGAGCACAGCATGTCAGAAGGGGTGAATGGTGCATCTGACCTTCCCATTCCCATTGAGCCCTATGGGGCTCAATGGGAATGGGGAGTGAAGAATACCGGGACCCGGCAATGGGGGCGGGCCATGTCCGTCGGGGTCAGAATGCTCCTGTACGTCCCCAATGCTGGGTGCCGGTAATATTACGAGTTTGGCAGCACGGCTATCACCAACCTCGTATGAGGCCCAATGTATCTTATTAATGATACAGGCACTATAGGCTGCATTCCAAATGTATCTGTTTGGTAAAAAAGTGGGATTTATGGAACTATCACCAGTTTTAGAGTACCACCAAATTCCTATTTTGGCAGTAATGCAGAGGAAGCACTGTCAATGCTCTACATACCCAAAAGAGCCTTTATCAGTCCACGAATTTTAATTTTTAATTTGGGAGATTTAAAACCAAACCGAGTTGCAGTACTATTAAACCAGTTTGGTATTATGTCTGACGGAATATTGCAGAACCTGTAATGAAGACATATATCCATGAGGAGAGAGAAGGGGGGTACACTCCTTAATACTGTGAAGTGCACTATATCCCTTAACAGTCACCTGGTACTCTATACCCTAGACAGGGAATAAGTGGGACAGACACTTTCCTCCTCTCTGGATTAGAAAGAGTGAGATGGACGTTATATCCCGGTGAAGATGACAAATGTCAAGGAAATGGCTAGATGCTATATTCTTGCGAAAGTGAATCTCAATGAAGAGGTGGTTGACTGCTATATCCTGTGGAAAGTGAATCTGAGTGAAGAGATGTTATATCCCTGGGGCTGGGAGTGAAGCCAAGAAGCAGTAGAGTATTGTATACTTGAGAATGTGATCAAACGTAGACACCTTGCAGAGACCAGTATCAATGCCAGAAAAATAACTTGAAGAGTTTAAAGTTTAACCGCTCCTGATTCTTTGTATTTAGAAGAAACCCTGAGGAGAGTACCACACTTTATTTGGAATATCAAACTACTAGTTTCAGTCTGTATTTCTAAAACACTGTTTTACTTTTGTTGGGCCTGCCAGAGCAAACCAACAAGCCATAGAAGTAATAGTCATAGAGGGAGGCATCTACTCAAACTACCCAAAAAAAAAACAAAAAAAAATCATCAATTTTCTGGCAAAATTGGGTCCATGCAGTTTATCACTGCACAAGTCTCCAAACTGAAGAGAACAGAAGGATCTGGAAGGAGCAAGTCGCTGCTCGTGTATTTATCCTGAGATCAGATAACTCTACCACTCTTCTAAATTGTTGTTTCTTGGGGCGAAATTAGCTAGATGTAGTGATCTTTGTGATTTGGTGGCTGGACATTTAATGATCAAATGTTTAGCAGATTCCACTGCGTTGGTGCAGTATCTACATACATTACCAATGGTGTCGGGGTCACGCCTACTCATTAGGATTGTTTTTGTCTTATATAGATTAAAACGCAGTCTCATGAATTTGTTCCGATGATATTGTGAAGGAAATTTACATAAATATTTGGGCATTTCGTCGAAACCATGCGACGACGTTCCCAAATCTTGTATTGATGTCAACTGTTTTCTTTTGTTGTCGTTCTGGATCCAATTCCAGTGTCTCAATTTTATTTTGGCTCTTTGTGGCATTTTTATAATAAGGTCTTCCATCAAATCTGCAGCTTTCATAAACACACAGAGTTTTTGTTTCCATATGTTTAATAGATCCGATGGGTTGGAAGTCAATTTTTTTTGTACGATCTCATAAGGGCCGGCTACTAGAACCAATTTAATTTTGCGCCATGCCGAAATGGACTTCCACATCACAGTTCCATATAAAGAATCTATGCCCAGCTCATAGCGGATCACTGTTATTGAAAGATTCTGGGGTAGACATAGCACTTTTCGCCAAAATGTTCCCTCTAACTTGCACCATATCTCTGCAGGTATATTCCATCCGCCTTCACTCTCAAACGTTATGGCTGGTATTACCTTTTGTAAATAAAAGGAGAGTAATGGTTTCAGCGTAAGTTTGCCATATGCTTCGTGCAGTTTGAACCCTTGTGCTACGAACATTGTTATTCTCATCAACAACTCTTGGGTCCGATTCCATTCGCGTATTGAGGTATTGAACTGTACACCGAGATAGCGAATGGAAGCTGTGGCTTCTACTTTTTCATTATTTAAGTACCAGCTGAAGTTTTTTTTTATTTTTTATTGCTTTGTACAACTCCGCTGATGATCAACATAATCTTTGATTTCTTTGTGTTTATTAGTAGATCGTTGTTATTGCAGTACATTTGTAGTGCATTTAACGATCGCTGCAGCCCAATTTGTGTAGTGTCCAACAGGACAATGTCGTCGGCATATGTGACCCAGGCAACATGCTGATTGTTTATCTTTGGAGGGAATGTCCTTGGCTCCATTAGTGTGATGGGTAAATCTGCGATAAAAAGTTTAAACAATAAAGCTGCCAATGGGCATCCTTGTTTGACTCCCCTCTTTGTTAAGATTGTATTAGATAAGTCGCCTTTTGCATTCAGACTTACACAAAAGGAGGTGTTGGAGTATAATGCCATAATAGGTTGTAATAACTCATGGCATGCTCATAATTGTAATTTTCCCCACAGTCTCTATATTTATTATTGGGAATCCTGACACTTTATGACCAGACACACTGGGTTAACTTCTACTTTGCACAATTCCAGGGAGAAATATTCTGTTTTTCTGTTGATAAATGCATAGACTGTTATCGTAAACGTGGAATGTTTGTGAACAAAGTCATTTTAAAACCAAATCCATTGTGTCAAATGTGTTGTCTATGCACAATACATCACAAATGATTAGTCACATTTCAGTGAATCAGGGATGGACTCTGCCACTAACCACACCTCATATCAGCGACTTGCTCCTTCCAGATCCATCTGTTCTCTTCAGCTTGGAAACTGAGCGAAGTGGCCTTCAGAGAACTTGCTTTTCGAACACTGATGCATCTGCCATGGAAGGTCTAGGCTACCCTCAAATAGAAGGTTGTATGCTGTGAGGAAAGGGATACATTATCACTATTCCATAACCCTCTTGTGCTTCTTGACTTTCTGAGAGACGGATTCACTTTTTTTGGGTCTCCACCCTAAGGGCTCAATTTTTCCATTTTAGGGCCTCTCGAGATTGCTGGGCCTGTTTTGGCTTTTTGGAGGTCTACACTAAGCAGCTTGTCTGTAGTCTGGACATCCATTGACCTAGATCCATCACATTTTCCAGAAGGCCATCATGGGAACATCTTTTGAACTTCTCTCTGATGTCCTATAAAAGATCCTTTTGGCTATGGTTATTTCCTCACAGCTTGCTTCCACCCTCGTGTGGGGGTGACATGGCTTAGCTCCTTTGCAACTATACATCCCCTGGTTCCACCATACATGGGTTGATCATTTTCACTTCCTCTTCTTTTGTTCCTAAAAAAATATTACTTTTTTACCATCATGAGAAAATAGCCTTTCGTCGGGCTCCACGCAGTTTGGCACTGGCTCTGGGATTTTACTTCATGGTACTGGGAATTTGAAGAGTCGTAAAAGATTTACCTCACCTGCACCACCACTTTTAGTGTTTCAAATTCTTTTTTTGCTTCATTTGGATATAGGAACTGAAATAAGTTGGCTTCTAACCCTACGCTTAGTAGATGTCTTACATTGGCCACTACGTTGCCCATGATTCAGCAGGGGTTTTCCTATCCTTATCTTTCCTCTGCTCGGGGTCATTCCACAAGTGCTATGGTGGCTTCCTGGTGCAAGAAGGGGGCTGTTGTTTATAAGAATTGTGCATGGCTAGTACGGGTGTATGTCTTTACTTTGCTAGCATTCAATTCACCATCTCTTTCTTTATCACATTTATTCTGCCAGAATTGTACTTTGTCATTGCAAGAGGAGAGCCCCTGAACCACCCATTCTTTTCTATCCCATATCCTTCCCCCAGGCCCCCCCTTGACCTCAAACCTAACCTTACACTATCCCTAACCACATCCATTATCATCTACAGAATGTGAGAATGCAGGCATAGTAAAGGCATGACAAAGTAAATGTATGACAAACTAAATGTCTGGTGAAGTGAATGTTTGACAAAGTTAGTGTATGTGGTGAAGTCAAGGGGAGATACCACATGTGAAGAGTTCCGAACATCAATTTCCTTAGCTGTAAACTGGTTCTGTGTCATAAAGGTCAACATACTTCAGGCTGCACCTTTCATTTGTGCAAACAGCACCTGGCAAGTTGATAACTGAAGGCACATTCTCAACATGGAGAAAGGTGACTCTCAGGATAATGGAAGTGATTGCACATATACGTACACTGCTAAGGTGAAAGGGCTTGAATGTTATGGTTGAAGTTCTACAGAAAACATTAAAAAGTGAAAGACAATTACAGCTCAAATAATCAACAATAAGTCCCAGAATCCAAAGCGCTTTAGCAACCCAAGCCAGTAGTGCGTAAAGGTGACTCTCAGGACAATGGAATCCATGGCAGATATACGCTGCAAAGGTGAAAGAACATGATTGTTAAGGTTGCGGTTCTATAGAAAACATTAAAAAGTAAAAGACATTTTCAGCTCAAATAATCAGCAATAAGAGTAGAGGGAAATCTTTTGAACATTTGCTTGGATCATCTCAAAAAGTCAGAGGGAGCTAACTGATCCTGCTGTGAAAAACCAGTATTAGCCCAGACTTGATGTATCTTCCTGAACGCTTGAAGGCTGGTCTGTTGATCCGAGAGGATGTGCAGTTTATGTTGTTTAACATCTGCAGGTCCTTTCACAGTTGTCACCCACATCCTTCAAATTACAATATTGAACCAAGTCTCCACAGTTTTGAACTTTGTCGAAATAAGAACACTGATTTACTGCAATGAAACAAATCACAACATGAGTACATCAAATCTTTAATTGGTTAGTTTGTTAAGTCTTTGTCGGTGTTGCATCTTTTATTTTAAAAACATGTATACGTTAATTCATCTACAGTTCATCAGAATGAAATGCGAAGTTATGGTTAACAAACATATTAACCGGCTCATGGTTTCAATTGAAATGCCGAGGTATTCCCTTCCATAAGGGCAACTTAATTTTCATATGCGGTAATTTGAGAAGATTAAGAATCAGAAATAAGGAACATCATTTATATCAGCTGCCAAAATGGCATAGGTTTGCTGTACAAGACCTTCATGACGCATCATCATGTGAATTAAGAATTGCAGTTGTGAACAATTTATTTTCTTGTTTGTATTGTCATTATTTACCCTCAGCCTTCATTGCTACAGTGTACAGCTCCCATGCTTGTCAAGGAGCCTGTTACCATCTTGTTTCGTTGGGTGATATACTATCCTGCTCTGTTCAACCTGCAACGTGAACTCTTGAATTCCTGAATAGCCGACTCAGCTCCTCATTCTAAGGACCCTATCATGGTGGGGCATTACTTTCCAACCAAGAACAAAGAGTAAAATGGCAGATTTTGCGATGTACTTAAAAGACGGATCGGTATTACACGGCCTCTAGTTATGGTTAAGTTGCTCAATTCATAGGAAGAGCACTTTTTGGGTGGCTTATAACTTCGCTCCCCCTGGACGAATCCTTACCAAACTTTGCAAAAAAAAGTATACGGCCGGCTCTGAATTTTTTTGTTAAGTTTGGTGAGGTGTTGACAAGGGGGGGGGCAAAGTTATGGGGGGATCCAAAACATTTTTTTTCCAGCCTGAATGGAAAAAAAGTATGCTCACGCCTACAGCTCAACTGCTGAATGGATTTTCACCAAATTTGCAGCATGAGCGGCAGCTTTGTTCGAAAGCGAGCTTTTGCAAATTTGGTAATGGTGAAAATCCATCCAGTAGTTTTTTTTAAAACAGGCAAACGCTCTTGCGGACCTATTTCCCTGTTTGCTACGTGGACCAGACACTGATTGGCCCAGAGGGCCGTGTCATGTCCGCGGACACCCAATGTGCCCACTGACTGGCTGGAGGTAAGCGTGATGTGCATCAAATTTTTCTGAAACGCCTGCCATATTGTATCCGTGGATATCCGCGGATAGCGCTCTGGCGAAAATGCCTGGGAAACATGTTTTGGTGTATCTGCTGTTGGGTAGAGGGGCTATAAAGGGTGGGGAGTGAAAGATGGTTCATATGATGTATTTGTTTAGGTGGAAGAAGACTGTGTTGTGTTCGCAGTGTTTGCGGACACCGTGGCGGGTCGCGGTTAGAACCTCAGGCGAGCAGGTTATGTGGTGACTTCAGGCAGGCTTCATTAGGGTAGGGGAGTGGAATGTAGATGATATGATATGATACCTGCATGGTATTTTTCATTTCAATTGGCCCATTTTCGAATCTCCCGCAAAACTTCTAAGATGGCTGACACCATCAATGATCACTTCTAAGAGGCTTGTGCACCCGGCACTGCCCCTTGCCTCTATTGGTGCACCAGCCCTACTTACAGAGACCGACATCACCGTCAGGCTGAAGCCGGGCCGACCTCCCCAAGGGCCACTCATAAGGGCCTGTCTGTGGCTGCCCGCGGCGGGCCGTGCCGAGGCTGTACCTGCAACCCTCCACAGGCGACTTCTGCATGGGCACTTCGAAAACTACTTCGAGAGATCACGGCAACCGCGGAATCACACGTCATGTAAGAACTCAGATGAGGTACAGCTTCTTTACGATCACACGCTTGCTACCCCACGACTCTTCCTTAAACAAACCCACTAACTGTGCTCTACATGTGCACACATTAGGGACTCAAGCCCCGCTGGTCCATCCCCACTGCACCCTGTACTCCGTACCCTGCTTCACACTGTAATGTACACTTCCTTGTATTGAATAAATAGCACAATGCCAGAACAGTGCCCGCTGCTCCTACCACACGTCCTGCCCATTAAGGGACTATTGCACTCGACTATTATTGCCTACTAACTGTCCGGCGTAGCAAGTTGTAATCTCCTACCAAACAAGTGATTACTGCATTTTAGCATATTCTTCCATTTCATGATTACTGCATTTAGCCTGTTTTGCCTTTTAGCCTATCCTGCCATGTTATGTTTTGCATGTTATGCATTTTAGCCTATCCTGCCACTAGGTGATTACCAAATGTATCCCACCACCACACGAAAAGCACCCCCCAAACCCACATGCCCTAACATGCCCTCATTACCCCCCTCTCTCCTACATCTCTTCACTCTAGGTATTACATTAACTACACTTCTGCACTCTATCACAATCATGCTGACCACCCCCCCACACCACCCCTCTCTCTCACACCCACCCGCAATCTCTCCTCTAACCCTGACCCCCCTCCCTCCACTCGCACCCCAGCCAACACAACCGTCGCAGACACCAGGAACCTAAGACTGAGAACACAGACTCACTGCCTATCTCTCCCCAGCGTCCCTAATCCTACCCACCGCAGAAACCCCTCACTAGGCAATCACACCAAAGCAGCCTACTCATTTTCCACCTCACCCACCCGTGCAATCCAGCAAGCCAGCTCTCTCAAAACTGCAGCGCCCAGTCACACTCCTTCCCTGCTCCCCTAAACCTGCACCCACTAGCATTAAAAGCTCAACCACACTCACACCCACACCTCTCCTCACTGCCTCCCCCACCACTCACCTTCCTCTAAAAAGACCAATACTTCAGAGGCACTCAAATGTTCACCCATCAATGCCTGCTCCATCCCAGCTCATGCTCTAGAAATCAACAAACTCATAATCACATCCAATCTAGACCTACTGGCCATTACTGAAACCTGGCTGAACGAAGCCTCCAACCCTGCTATCAAGCTCGCCCTAGCACAAGGCTTTTCTATCCTCTGCCAGGACAGAAAACATGACATGGGGGGTGGTGTTGCCCTCATACACAGAAACAAACTCCCCATCAGACAGTGCAGTCTCACCTGAGAAGGTAACACCAACCTCCTCTCTGTCAAACTTCCCACCTCAGCCAACAACACCCTGAATTTACACATCATCATCTCCAGGAACCTCCCCTGACTTCCAAGGATACCTCCACCATGCCTTGAGCAACAATTTGAGAAACTCCACCAAAAGCCTTCTACTCAGCGACCTTAATTTATGGCTCACTGACCCCAAAGACAAGGCTCCTTCAGCCCTGGCCAAAGACCTTAAAGATCTAGGCTTCAAACAAAAAGTCACTGACCCCACCCACTCTAAAGGTCGCACCCTGGACTGGGTGGCTGACCACAATTGCCTCTCTGCTATAACTTCTAACCTGGCATACCCATGGACAGACCACAACTGCATTCAATTCTCCATCCCCACCAAACCCACCACTAAAACTCTTTCCTATACTTCACCTGCCATGGTCAGAAGCTCTAAAAAAACTCACAGCCAACAACCTTTTCCCACTCCTAGACACCAAGGAACTTAAACCCCCATTCTCTCCAATGACCCAGAGGTCCTGACAGACATCTATGCCTGCACCCTCACAGTACCATGAACTCCAACCCTTGGTTCACTGAGGACCTAATTGCCCTCCGCGCCGACAAATGGACTGCCCTTTCTAACTGGCAATCTAACCCCTGTGAGGCCACCAGAAATGTATTTAAAAATTCCTCTACAGTATACAAAAAAGCAATATTCACTGCCAAATCCAACAACATTAACTCTTGTATCTCCAAGGCCAACTCCAAATCCAAGGAGTTACTCTATTTTCAAAGACCTTACCACCCCCCCTGCAAGCCCCAATGAGATAATCAAAGACCAAGCCTGGTGCAATAGTATACAAGAAGCACTACTAAACAAAATATCCCTCCTCCAAGGTAAAATACTTGCCTAGCGCTCTATCTTATCTAATTCCGACCCCTCAGGCAAACCTTCTCCATTTAACCACAAGCCTCCCCACCCCCTCTTCACATTCAGAGAAGTCACCGAAACTGAAGTCACTGCACTCATACAACACATAAAACCCTCCACATGCAAAGGTGATATCTGCCCACTGAACACCATTAAAGACAGTATTGTCTCCCTGGCCCCACTCATCACAGCTTTCATCAATGCCTCATTCTCCTCAGGTATCGTCCCAATGAGCCTCAAAGATGCATGGGTCCGTACCCTTCTCAAAAAGCCCTCCCTAGACCCCTTATCCTGCAGAAACTATCGTCCCATCACAACTGTCCCCCTCCTTCTTAAAATTCTTGACAAGGCTGCGCACTATCAAATCCAACACTACCCGGAAACTCACTCTATCTTTAGCAAAAGGCAATTAGGATTCCGCAAAGACCACGGCATGGAAACCACACTTTTAGACCTAAAGAACCAAATCACCAAAATAATGAACACAGGCAAACTAGCCCCCCTTCTACTACTCGATCTATCTGCCACGCTTGACCTCGTAGACCACAAAACTGTCACCTCCCACCTCACTAGCGCTGCTCACTTCTCTACCCATGCCACCTCCTGGATCACTTCCTTCTTAGAAGGAAGAGCAATGAAGATCTTTTCTGACAAAGCCAATGCTGCTCAAAGAACCATCCACTGTGGCGTGACACAGGGATTGTGCACTGCCCCCACACTCTATAATTTGTTCACCAAGCCCCTCTTTGACAAGCTTGACTCCCTCGGCATAGCTTACACAAACTAAGCCGACGACACGCAAGTCCTCCTCCCACTCACAGGCTCCTACGACCATGAATCGGCAGCTCTTCTCCAAATCTACTCCACCATCCAGGCCTGGATGGCTACCAATGTCTTATGTCTTAATGGTGACAAGACAGAGATTATTATCCTAGGTCCCAAAGCCACGCTCAACAAACTTAATACCAAATATGATAACTTCACCATTGAATACACAACCATTCCAGTCTCCCCATCTGTCAAGACTCTTGGTGTATAGCTAGACGCCACCTTATTCATGGACAAACAGGTCAGTGCCATTGCCTCTGCTGCTGCTCACACCACCAAACTTATAAATGCTGTTAAAACTTTCCTCACTAACAAACAAAAACTGCCTGTCCATCGCCAGATATCACAGAAATTGGATCAGTTGAATGGGATGACACTGATTAAGTTTTAATACATATCACATTTTATTCAATTAATTCATCACAAAATAAATCATACTAATATCATAAAATCACATAAAAATCAATCAATTCATACCCTCATTCATAACCACATACAACACTCATTCAGACCTTTGAATATAAAAAGCCCTAGTGTTTTCACAATAGGTATTCAAAATATCATTACATCACATGTTCATTACAACAAATGTATTCCTTTGGCCTATTCAGCAATGACCCAGTCCATAGTATCAAGTGTCATTGTATAACTGGTATTGAATTCCACCAGATATCTTTTTCAGAAAAACGTCAAACTTATAAATGCTGTTAAAACTTTCCTCACTAACAAACAAAAACTGCCTGTCCATCGCCAGAGCCACCATTGGTGCCAAGCTAGAATATTGTAACGCCCTACTAGCAGGCACCTCTGAAAAAAAACCTTAACCGGCTTCAGACAGTTGAAAATATTGCACTCAGAGTGGCCCTCAACATCCCTAAAAGAAACTGCATCACGCAACTAAGGAGAGAGGCCCACTGGCTCCCTGTTAAGGAAATAATAACTTTCAAAACTCTTACCCTAACCCACAAATGCCTCAACATCTCCGCCCCCCATACCTCTCCGAAACCATTTACCGAGATACCTCCACACGCCCCAGAAGGACACATCATGCCAACCAACTCAGCATACCGCCGATAAAAAAAGCTAAAGCAGGAGGTATAAGCTTCACTTATCTAGCCCCCAAACTTTGGAATGCCCTGCCCAACGCCTTGTGAGCGGAAACATCCCTCACCACATTCTGCAATGGCCTCAAAATCACCCTGTTCAACAGACTCACCCCTCACTCCACTGCATTCTCCTGACTATCACTTTCATCAACTGTAACTAAGTATTCTTGAATAACTATTACTGTACCCGCAACCCAAGCACGTACAGAATTGCTCCACTGCAACCAGACATGAATGTTTCTGTTACTTTCACACATAACATATTTTTACCTGTAACAGCGTCACAATGCTTCTGGGCTGCTGTCACTTTAAAAATGTTTATAAATAAAATAAAATAAATGAGGATGTTTGTGTAGGCTGTATTGTGTTGTGGTAATTGTGGCCAGCTACTCAAGTATTGGGTCCATCTGTTCACTGGCTGCAAGAAGTGTAATATTATGTGTACAGAAGTGGACAGGGTGTGTCGCAGGTGGATTCTTGGATGTATGATAGTCTATGCACTGGGAGGTAATTGAGGGCAGCTTCTACAGTAGTGGGTTCGTGGCTGGAGACCATGCACCCAAGAGTCCAAGAGTGTGTCCACTGGTTGAAGTACTGTAATAGTATGTCTAGAAAAGTTTACAGGGCCTTAGGTGGCTGGTTTATTGGATCGAAGAGTGTGGTGACTGCTTGTACTTACTGGAATACTATGTGTACAGAAGTGGACACCGCCTCAGGCGGCTGGCTTATGTGTGTGGCCAGTGGACAGATTGTTGGGTGCATCGTTGTATTATGCTGTGGTGAATAGTGTAGTGTAATAGTATGTGTACAGAAGTGGACAGGGTGTGTGGCAGATGGCTTATTGGACTGCCCCGAGGGGTGTGGGCACTGGGCAGTTTCTTGGGTATATGGTTGCATTATGCTGTGGTAATTGTGTCAGCTACTGGAGTGTTGGGTGCACCCAGGAGTGTGCCCGCTGGTTCCAAGTAGTGTAATAGTATGTGAAGCAAGTGGACAGGGGTTTAGGTGGATGCCTTATGTGTCTGGGTTATGGCCACTGGGCAGATTGTTCTGCACTTCACTGTATTATGCTGTATTGGTTGTGGACAGTCAGTAGAGTCTTGGGTGCGGAGGCCATGCATCCCAGAGTCTGTCCATTGGCTGGAAGTACTGTAATTGTTTGTGAACTGAAGTGGATAGGGTGTCAGGCGGCTGTTTTATGTGTGTGGGGTGTGGTAAGTGGGCAGATGTTTGCATGCATGGCTGTATTCTGCTGTGGTGGTTGTGGCTAGGGCCTAGACTCTTAGGTGCATGGCCGGAGGCCATAGGCCATACACCCAAGAGTCTAGGCCCTGGCCACAACCACTTTAGCATAATACAGCCATTCGCGCAACATTTTGATACTGGCATATGGATTGCATAATTATGTGTATAGAATGCAATTTGCAGATTACAAAGAAGTATGACACCAATAAATGTATACTCACTGTATTTATTGTTAAGGCCCTGTGCACCTTTTTTGCATGCACTGCAGAATACTGTTCAAGTGGCAATAGCAGATGTGAGTATTTTGGTTTGTGGAAATGTAGGATAAATATTTGTTTCATTGTCTGTGATAAAAGAAAACATAACATTTTAGGGTACATATTTCGTAATAGTGTATTGCATTGCATTGCAGACATTTGTGTACTTTGTGGACCCTCATAATTAGTACTTAACATGTACTATGCTTTAAACAAGTGTACTGTGCAATGTGCTCAGTTCCTGTGTTTGTTTGCATAATCATTGGGTCTATGGGAAAGAAAATCCATGCAGGATAAAAAAAAAATGTTTAAGGTGCATACATATGTGGTATTCTGGTTATAGGCACTTTTGTAGTAAGAGGATTCGAAATGGTGTATGATTTTCTTTTGGAAGTGGTGGTACTATGGTTGCAGTTAGATACTAGTTGGTGTATTCTAACCGTATTTCTGTTTCCTCTTCTTAGCAGTATTTGTTTATGTGTTTGCTTGCTGTTGATGTTTTCTAAGTACTGTGGTATTGTACACTAATTTTACAGGATTGTGGCGGTTAGATACCTGTTGGCGTGTTCTAACTGTTGGTAGTTTGAAAGTTGTTGAGGATATGTTTGCAGTACTGTGATTGAGGAAGGTTTATTTTGGCAGTTTGTCTGCTGGAAGCATTATTGCAGTACTGCCGGTACTGTAAGATACCAGTTGGTGTATACTGGTTGTTTATACTTAATAGGTGTTGAAGAGTTTCCTCAGAAGAACTATCATTTTTGCTGGTGCATTTGAAATCGTGTAGTAATGCGAAGTAACATTGTAATAATATGGTTGTAGTTAGATACCAGTTGGCGTATTCTAACTCTTTACAGTTTCTCCGTTTTGCAGGGTATGTCTTCAAGCACGTTCTTTTTTTGTTGATGAATCTACATTTGTCACTATTGTGAAGTGCCTTTGCAGCACTATGGGTATAGTTACATGTAGTTGTGTATTTCTTGCATTGTTATAGGCCTTGTTAGCTGTTGTCTTATTCCACCAGTTGGTGGTTTGAGAGGTTATTGAAGACAGTTTGTAGACCCTCATACTCAGTACTTTTCTTTTTAAGTACTATGTGGGAAACAATATTAGTGTGTCCTTTCTACAGTTGTTGTTTCTATGACTATAATCATTGGGTCATTGGTGAAAAAACTATATAGCAGCGCAACTGATGTCTTCATGGGCATTTGCTGTATGCTAAGTTGTTCCAGTTTCACAGGGTAGAAGGTTATTTTCCTTCTACAATTACATATGTGATGGTGGGTATTGGGCAGTAGGTTATTCTACTTTTGTAGATCAGTGAGTACATTTTGGTTTCAATAATATTAAGAAGGCATTTGTAAGATTTGCTGGTAATCTCTGCTTCAGATTAACGGAAGTATCATTTCATTCAAACCATCCACATTTCTTTTTAATGTACGCAGTATAGTGACCTGCATCTGTTGTGGCACCTGTGTGGTTGATTATGCCTACTGTTGTGAAGGTTTTTTTGCCAAGTGATACTTGCCCGTGTGTGAAGCTAGTAAGCTTGCAGTTGTTTTTGGTACCATATGCATTGTATCGTAAAAGCATGACTATTATGTATTGGATATGTGATTGTATCTGTAAGGTGGAACGATTGTTGGAATTGCAAGTAGTACATAATATGCCATGGTTTGCATTTTGTACGAGCTACTGAAGTGGAATGGATTCACAGTTAGGTATCGATATATACACAAAGCGTTTGTTCGGGACTTGTTTCTGCACCACATGGCTGCAGGGAGTGAATCTATGTTCCACATGTATGTAATCTGGTAGATGTCATGCATAGGTATGTTTTTGCTTTCCAGTACTTGCAGTAAGCACATTAGAAATTCTTGTGTGTTTATGGTGAATCTCACCATTCCTGCACAGTAGTCCAATTCCTGCCTTATTCCCGAGACACTCTAAGTGTTCTCAGGATTGCTTGTTGCATTTCTGTGAAGGAGAAGCGTTTGCAAACATAACTGGTGCACGCCGTTTATGTAAATGTTTTCAACACTTGGTGGCAGTTGGAATAGAGGATTTATTGCTATATTTGCATAGCAATTTATACCAGTTGTATTGGAAAGTGTAAATGGACCAGACAGTTCTGTGTCTGACTCATTTGATGGAAGTTCATGTGTTTTTTTTGAAGAGGTAGTTCTCTTTGGTTGTGCAGTTGGGTATGTATTTGCTTTTTCAGTACATCCTTCTGTGATTGTGGTAATTGATGGATTACCAGCTGATTTCAATTTCTTTGGTGGTACTGTTGGGAGATCATGTATAAGTGGTGTCAGCAATAGTATTTGTTTACAAAGTTTGCCTTTATGAGGAAGAGGGTACATTTTGAGGTGGGGTGTGTAGAGTGCACATAGTCTGTTGTAATCTACGATGCAAGGAATGTCATCCTTGACTTTGCTTGCATCAAAATTGACTAGAAATAGTCCTTCAAGTGTATGTAGGCGTAACAGTGTTACATAACTCATGCCTTCTATAAAGAATGTGCTGCAAATGTCAATCAATGCTTGATTTAGGGTTCGAGCTTGCGATTTGTGAATAGTGACTGCGTATGCTAGAGACAGAGAAAATTGCTCTCTGCGTACATACATGTCTTTGAAAAGGAGAAATCAGGCTGTTGAGCATCCAATCCTTTTAACTTTCGAAAGTTTGTGAAAGTGAATATTGACAAACTGAATGCTGTTGTCACGCGGGTATGTCTGTTAGCCAACAACTGTACCAAGTGCCATAATAACTAAACCTTGCTCCACGTCAAGGTTACGTTTTAGCATCACCCTATAGTATAACACTATGTTAAAATTGTCTCCAAACCAGCTGTGTTAGAGATAGAGTTTTCTAAGGTATTTAGTCATGCTGTGGCTTGTTGACACATAGATACTGTCATACCGTGTACATCAAGTTTGTATGTGGAGTCATTTTGCACTAGTGGTTGCATTTCTTTTTTCAACATTGTTTCATTGAATTCTGCACAGCTTGCTAGGGTTGGCATTAAGGAATAACAGTTTATATTGTTGTGTGCTAATTATTCCTTGATATCAGCAGAACATGTTATGCCCGTATAGCTCATGGATGCGTTTGTTATTTAAGATAGACTGTGCTTCCTTAGAAAGCACACCAATCCGACTGCTTTTCAACATGTTGGCATAGGTGAGTTCTGCAGACAGACACATGTTTTCAGTTAGTTCTCTGTATTGGAAATGTTGCCAGAGATTTACATTTCCTATGCTGCCAAGTGTCTTACGGCAGAGTTTGTGTCCTAAGGTTTTAAAAATAGGTTTACCGTTCACTGGTGTTAATTGAAGCCGATCTCAGAAAACAATAATGTGTTTTCCTCCAAAGAGTTCTTTGTAAACAGTTTTAGGACCTTTTGCAATCTGAGGTGAATCAAAGCCAACATTAGGTTGGAGACCATGCTCACCTCATCTGTTAGGAGCATTTTAATTTGTTTCAAAACTCTGCATAGCTCCATAGCTCCATAGCTGCTTCTGCTGAAAGTTTGTAGTAGTCTAATTTGTTTTGGTGTTCTACTAGATGGAGTAGCAATCAGTGTAAAGTTGCACCGCCTATGTTGTAGGCAGCTAAACCTGCGGGGGCAGTTACAACAGCTGAAAGCTTGTTGTTTGTCAATTTTTGGAGGAACTTGCTGATGATTTTTTATTAAGAATGTTTTGCCTGAACCAGCTTCACAACTAACATAGAGGAGTACAGGTTTATAGTTTTGACAGGTACAAGTTTTAGTTTTGTGCTGCACACCATATTCAATTTATTTAGTTACTTCTAGGAAAATGCTACGGCGCACATTGTTTATTTGTGATTTCAGGAGAGCAAAGTTTTCTGCAGATTGCTCATACTGACACATGGTGTTTTCTACTTCAGTTATGGCTAATTCTGCCTCATTTGCTATGTTTGGTTGTCCAAGTGGTTCTGGGCTTCCTGTAAGAGAAGGTTGACTGCTCTCAGGAGTGTCTACATTTAGTTGTGCTTGAAGTTCTTCTTCTTGTTGGCTTTCATTGTCCAACATGTTTTTGTACTTTGTAAAATTGTTATCTGTTATAGTGCTTTCATTTGCATTGAAAGCCTCTTCATAGGAGGCATTGGTGTCCAATAAATCTTCATCTTTTCTCCATGGTTTAAAAAGTTTCAATAGGGACATGCAGTACAGTTCTCTATGTTGAGGAGTTCTTAACAATAGCTTCATATGATTAATCAGGCTGCATTTGGTAGGTTTAACCAGGCTGCCTTCACAACTTGTGACTATGTTTTTACCCTTTTTCTTATTAGGTTTAATATTGATTTTGTATGAGAAGTTTTGGGCCATGTGCTATAGGCACATGGTTTCCAAAGTAGTAATTCTGTTGGGTAGTATGTGTCCAATAAGTTGTTTTTCAAAATGTCCTGGCTGTTGGGATCATTTGTGTCTATTGTTTCTATGTCTTGGTATGATTTGAGAACTCTTTTTTCTGGATGCAGCAGGAACAAGGCTTAGCCAGACTATGTTTTCAGAGGTCCCATACAAGATGGTGCTGGTTAAATGGTCTGCGGCTTCGTAGCAGCCACATTCTCTATGGGAGAGCATTTTTATGCCAAAGCTGTAAAATTTTTATGGCAGTGTTTTGTCAGATGATATGTCATCCCAGAGGTCTTTCAGCTCTGTTTTCTCTGCTTTGGTTAAGTAGACTGTGACATATCATGCAACTGCAGTGGAATTGTCTGCAATGTACTGCACATCTATATTTGCATTCCATAGGAGGGCAATGATTGCATTGTAATCATAGATGTACTTTAATGCTTCATTTCTTTTTATGCAGTATGTGTTCTTAGGCGATTAACCTTTCATACTGTGTCTAACAGAAGACATGAAGCAGTTTACATGTCCTTTTGCTGAAACAGGTCTAGGAAAACCAAAGCAGCATTTGGTGTAGTATTTGCCTTTGTTTTTAAATTTACGCAGACAATACTTGCCACACTTGCGTCTTTGAAACTGCAAAATGTGTGCATGTGGGTCACTATGCGTACTTTGTGAAGGGATGTCGCAAGTGACTGAATGAACTGCAAAACATTGGCATCACTGTCCTGACCAAAGTTAGGAGCATCTTTAATCCACAAAAGCATGTGGATGTGTGGTGATCCTCTGGCTTGATATTTCTTTCTCCAAAAGAAGTGTTCCACTTCTCTGAGGGGAGGAATTGATTTATTACAAATGTAGTGAAGCATAGCAATGAAGCAATGATGGAAATACCTCGAGACATTTATAGGGTCAAGAGAGCAGAGTTCTCCTGGAACTTTCATGTCTATCCCAGCTTTGTTTTTGTTTGCTATACTCTGCACAACTTAGTGACAAACCATGTTGGTGGGCCAAGGTTGTGTAGCATATACCGTACATCTTTCTCTTGCACCATTTAAAGTAGCTGTGTAGCAGACATGTTTAGAAAATTGAAACCTGTTTTCAATGTGTGTGCAACTATGTAAAATAGAGTTGCTAGTTCATTTTCAAAGAGGAGGTAGAATATGTATTCCACGTTTTGTCTGTATCTGGGGTATTTAGAATACATTTGTAAAGAGTGGTATTCTGACGCAGTTATTTGTGTGTATCTTTCATCGCATCTTCCACTATTTCCAGTAGGTAACAGTAGATGAAAGGCACATGCTTCTACACTTTTTTCCCATATGCTGATTGGAGATCCTTTGGCTTGTCACATTTGATATGTTTCTAGAACATCGTCTATGGTGTCTTTGGAGTGCAGTGGGTGTATTGTAAACTGGTGTAAAATATTGGAGGCTGTAGTAGGATCTAAAAGTTCAAATTGCCCTGTTGATAAGGAATCCTGAATTATTTTGATGGTATCTCTCAGGTTTTCTTCAATGTTTATTTCTCTGTAGTGTAGTATTCATTGTTGTCTTTAAGATATTGCAGGGCTTCTCTATCTTTGTCTAAGTCTACTAGTTACTGCCACATTCTTTTGTCTTTTGTAGGTACATCATTCACAAGGATAATCAAAGATTGATCTATTAGCCGTTGCAGTCCTAGAGTGTCTACATTTTCTTTGAGATCTAATGGCAAGTAAACTACTTTGCCATGAATGCCTTTCAGCAATTCAGAGGGAGGCAATTTCGCTGTTCTGCTTGAAATGAGTGCACTGTTTGGATTATAATGCTCTCATACAAATTAAGCTGTTGGAATGGTTTTGGCAGTTGTAATATTTGCAAGTCATTAGTGACAGCCCGTGAAGGCATTTGGCTATTGTCAAGTTTTGCAGTGCAGTATCTGTAAAGTATTTAGAGGTTAGTAATTTTGTATTTGTTTTCTGCTATAAGATAGAGAGCTAATTGGAACCAATCGGATTTCTCATTGTCTTCTACTTTGTATGTTATATCTACAGTTTAGGTGCTCTTTGTATAAAAAGTTCTGCAGCAACACACACATACTTGGTTTGGTACTTCAGCAGATGTGCTTTTAAACCTTTCTGTTACTTTTTTGTATGTGTGCAGTAGAAGGTTGACATATGCAAGGCTGTCGCTACTCTTTTCTAAAGTTACTGGATTTTGTAAGTGCTCTTCTGTTCCAAAATATTTGGTTTGGATGTGGTCTATTTCTTCAAGCAGTTCTTTGGCTGTACCATGTAGGAGAATGTCATTTAAATGCTCAAGTGCTAAAGCAGGAGTTTTTGCATAGTACAGTCTGTGAATGAGATTTCGTACAGTAGAATGATGTGTTGCTAACGTTTTGATGTGGTGGAAGGTGCACTTGCAAGCAGGTCCAGAAATGTAGGCTAATGAATGTCCTCGTAATACCGTGTATTTGCGCTGTTTTCTACAGAGTTGCTTTTTGGTAGGCATTGTCCTGTGTCTGTTGGAGAAAAAAGGAAAGTGTGGGTTTGGAAGTTGTGGAATGTATTCATCATTCATTGTGTGTACCTGTGCTTGAGTGTCTGAATATGAGTGTAGGTATGCATAGAGGAATGTGATTGTGCAAAGGGCTGCTACTTTTGATTTGGAAGGTTGTCCTTTTATGTGTGTGTTCCTGTGGGAAAGGTTTGCTTCAGTGTGCATGACAGTGTGATGTGCTTGTAGAAGTAAGGACATTGCAATGTTTTTATGAAACTAGTGGGTGGTAACATACTGGTGCTCTGATGACAATAGAAACAGTGGACCTGGCAAGGTGCAATGAGTAACGGTGAAGAAAGTGCTGTGGGTTTGGATAACATTGTCTATGCTACAATAGAAGAACACTGCATTGTCTGAGTAACAAGCAGAACACTACAACACTACTGCAGTTACTTTTTTGGAGGTGAAGAGTAGATTTCTTCTGGGTTCTCTTCCAGCAGAGACGTCACTGGCTTCTAGCAGGTGGTTCTTCACTGCAATTGCAAAAGAAGGAAGTTAGTGGGTGTGTGTTTTAATGGTACAGTAATAGCAGTAGGAGAACACATTGTTTTAGCTTGTGGGAGGATTTGTTGGCAGGAAGAGTTAGTGTGCATGTGCAATTATACAGCACTGCATATGTGTGGGGACTTGGGAGTAAAAATATTGTTGGTATGGGGGCCAGTGCTGCGGTGATAACTGTGCCCTATTAGGCTGCAGTTTTGAAGTGTGTGACATTTTTTTGCACTATTTGTTTTGGAAATGGATTAGTGAAAGTTATAGCAGAGTGAGAAAAAGGCAAGAAAGATGTAGAGATTGGAAAGGAGAATATTACCGTGTGGAATTATGTTAAGTTTCTCACACATAGATGCTTGCTACATGAATGCAGCCAAAATACTTTTCAGTTGTTGAAGTTATGTATTCAAATGTACAGATAGCACTGTTTCCAATGTACATATGCATTTTTATTGCTTTCTTCCCAATGGTGCATTTTGTGAATTGTGCAATGTATGTGCTTAGCATGCTTTCCTAATATACATGCAGTCTCCCTTTTATGTGTGCAATGTGGGCATTTCAGATAGGATCTGGCACTTGCATGTACTGTGGAAAAGTTCACAGCATGTTTTTCAATAAAATAATTAGAGGCATTGGTGCAGAAATTGAAATATGTGGTTTGCAGCTGATATGCTAGTGGGCAGTACAAGAACACTGTGAAAGCAAACAGCATTGTAAGTAACTGTCAGTTGATCTGAGAAGATAGTACACATGACATTGTGACATGACATGACATTATGATTATTTGGTAGGTTATACAGGGCTTGTACTTGCTATGCTATGCTTTGGTAACATAGATGCAGTTTTAATTTTCTATGTGCATTACAAAACATATGCATACCTGTAGTTTCTGTTGCTGGATGTAGATGTGGATGAATCTAGAAGTAGAAATCTTGGAGGGTTTTACAGTAATTTTGAATGCAGGTGTCTGGGAATCACAGGAGACCTGGTCTCTGAGTGTTCAACAGTACATCTGCAGTGTTGTACTGAGTTGCTCGAGTTAGATGTAGAGCTTTTAGATGTGATTGCTGGATGGTTGTGGAACTGCTTAGCGAATGAGAGAGTGCTGTAAAGTGTGAAATGGAAAGGGAAGAAGGGCTGCCCCTGTGTTAACATGTCCGCGCACACCACAGTAGTCCGCGGATCGCACATACTGTATCCAGGGTTTGTCAGCATGCTTGGAATGGACTTGGGAGTGTACTATGGGGATTATTCAATCAGGTGTTAAGGGTGTGCTTTACAGGAAGGGAGGGTAATACTTTTTGTCATTGATGTGTTGGTTGTATGGTGAAGATGGATGGAGTTTGTCTCTGGATAGTTGGAGATAGTTTTGGTTCTGATCTGGAGAAACATGCTAAGTCAAGAGGTGTATCTACAGATCTTCAGTTTCCAGGCCTAGAGGCTTTGTGGTGGAGTGTGCCTGGATGCAATTTGGAGGCACTGGTTTCTCTTTGCAGAAATATGTCTACTCTTGGTAGTCCAGATGTCTTGTTGGTGCACTGTGGAGGAGACTGTTTGGGGTACATTAGTGCCTCAAGTTTGTTTCCTATATTGAAGTCCCTGGTGGAGAAACTAATGCTAATATTCCTATGTGAAAAGGTGTTTTTTTTCCTGAAATGTTACAAAGAGCACAATGAAACTACCCAAATGTGTTCAATACCCAGCAAAATATTGCAAGGCGCCTTGTAAATGGATGCATGGGTGCAGTTCTGTGGCATGCTAAGATGTGTGTTTTCTCCAATCACAATATTGACTCCCTTAGTGTGCAGTATTTTATAATCAATGGAGTTTATTTGTTCATTCTTGGAAATGCAGTTTTTTAAGGAATCTAAGGGATGCCGTTCAGAGGCTGATATAAAGAGGAAAAGAAGAGAACACCCCCTAAAAATACAAAATAAAAGGTGTATGTTTTAAGCACCTTTAAAAAATGGCTCTTCTCAACACCACCACTAAAAAGGAAATCTCCTACCCTGGTTCAAATGTTTCCTCTACACCCATGCACTGCAAGATATGTCGACAGACACCGCAGTAGTTTGTGGATCGCACGTGCCACACACAGAGCTTTTGAGGATGGCATGCATGGAAATGGGTCTGTGGAGGCCAGGGGTTTGGTCAATAAGGTTTCCTGGGTGTGGTGGGCAAGGAGAGACTGTGGTAGAAGGTCTGTTTGCTGAGAGGAGTCCAGATGGCTATGGCTGTGTCTTTCAGGAGGCAGAGTGTCTGGATTTTGGGAGACTCTTGGATACATTGTTTGCAGGTGTTTGCAAAACACTGTGGAGTGGCTGCACATTCCATCATATGGATGTGCACTGGTATGGAGTGCGGGGAATGAAGAGGCTGGATTTGGTGCCCCTTTGTGCAACTTTGGTGACATACCATCATCCAGACATTATTATTATTCATTGTCGAGGGAACAGTTTAGACAACGTTACTGGAATCTCTCTGAAGTATGCGATGAAGGATGAAGGAGGCACTTGGGAAAGTCATGGACATGTTTTCAAACTCTTGCATCCTTTTTTCACACATTGCCCAGAGACAGATGTGACGCGCTCTTCATCATTAAGTCCACAAGTGGAGAAAGCCACGCGCAATGTCAGAAATGTCAGCAAGGCTGTGTGCGTATTTTTGCAAGATGTTGGTATGTCTTCCGTCCACAATGAAAACATCACATTTTGAAGCACCGACATTTTCCACAGAGGTGACGTCCATCTCACTGATGCTGGCAATGACCTTTTCTTGCACAATATCCAAAATGCTTTGCAGCCCTTTTTGTAACTATAGCAAGCATGTGTACAGTAGGTGTTGGCCATTTCATATTTCCAAGAAAAAAAAAGAATGCAATGTTTTACATGCTACCACCTCTTGCATGCCTTTGGGAGATTGCGGACTACCGCGCTGTCGGCAGACTTCACGGACAGTGCAGGGGCCTGCACCCATTTTTTGATACTTCTATTTTTAAACTCTGAAAGGTGGCTCTGAAAAGTGCCTTTTCTTTTGTTTTTGGAGTTTTGTGATTTTTGGGGAAGATAGGGAAGGGGCACCAACCACAGGGATAGGAAAGGGCACATGGAGAGAGGAAGATATTGGGTGCACCTCATCAAGTTAGGGGGCACTTTCTGTTTTGGTCCCGGACCGTAGCCTCGAAACCACTCCGGAACTGCTCACCGCTACAGAGTACTGCATCGCAGTACACACACAAAACAGTGACTTTTGAAAGGTAAGGATCCACTACATTGCGTATGGCCTGCGAGGCTGCCGGAGGAATGAGTGTCCCTTGTGGTGACAGGAGCAGATGTCGAGAATGCTGCAGTGGAGCTCAACCTACTACCCTGTTCAAAAGGAACGACCCTCCGTACTGCTGCTTTGTGGTTGGATCTCAGGTGTCACCTCATGGAGGTAGTCCAATAACTGTAAAGGCCAGGTTTGCCGTAACTGAGTACGATACCACACTCTTAGCATCAAACCATTTTTTGCCACTGTAGATGGTAAGCATTGGGCTTATCATCTACGGTGGCAAAAAGCCTCCACACCCAAAACTCACGCTGCGAGCTGGTAGCAGGGACTTCCACTACCTCATTATCTTCTTCCTCTTGTTCCTCCTCTGCATCTCATCATCATGCCTGTTCCTCTCTCCAGGCCCCTTGGTGGTGGTGGTGGAGAGGGTGAGGGTGGTGCTAAGGCAGAAGGAGCAGCCATGCATGTTCTCGCCAAAGGTGTCAGGAACCAGAAAGACAGCAATCTGGAAAACAGGAAACTGCAAACAGCAAGCTGTAGCAGTGCTGTCAGGGGTTTTGACCCATGTTTGAGTTATTATGCTGCAACATTTGGGGCTGTGGGCTCAGAAAATCCAAGATGGCCGAAAGAGGCCACATTGCGCCAGAATCCAGGAAAACCACGCAGTTTTTGCGCACACCAAAATGGTCGCCTGAACTGCCACCCACCAGTGCGAGCATGATGGAACAGAAGCGCCATGAGTGAAACGTGGTGGCAAGGAAAAACAGCAGTGCCTGTTAGCTCCAAAAGCGCTTTGAAATCACCTTTGTTTCTCTGAATACAAGCTCAAAATGCATATTTCAAAACTCTGTTAGCAAAGATCATATGCTATCAAGTAGAATCCCCTTTTTGAAATGTATTAATTCAAGACAGCTCCCAAAAATGGGTGCAGTACCATTGCAAGCCACTGACCGGCGCTGGCGCTCTATAAATCCTGACAGGAGAGCTGTCTTGCAGAACTGTGCAGTGAACAGAAGGTGGTCTTATGTAATTAAAAGTTCAAAAGACTTGCTTTTCCTGAGAACCCTTAAAACCTCAGAGAACCACACAACAGCCCAGGATATCACATGGCACATTGATTGAGAGGGAGGAGTTTCCCCTGCAGCCTGCAGGACACAACACAATAGACCCTTTCAATTGAATAGCAATGCAGATTAGGGTGTAACTGTCAACAGCTGCCTGCCAGGAAGGAGAGGCCTGTGATCTCGGGCTCACCAAGTTCTGGGGGGCGGGCCAGACTGGTTTGCGGATTCATATTGCAGCAAATATATGTTTAAGTTAAATGCTTCTGAAATATTGTATTAAGCTCACAGAAATGTACAATTTGGGGGTCCTTAATATGGAAAATGCCCTCACGATTTGAGACCAAACTCCACTTTGTGCGGTGTTCTGGGACTGAACCCCGCTGTTTATTAATATTGCAGACACAGGGTTTATGCTAGAGACATAGTAAATTACTGTAATCTGACCAGAAGGGGGTGTACCTCTGTGTGAATTTGGGTAAAAGTCCAATATTGGAAAACCAACCAAAAAGTGCAAAATGTTGTCATTTCTTAACCCAAGCTCTTAGAAACATCAGAGTTGGAACAGAGACCTACCCGAAGTAATATATGACGTGTATATATAGTTTCAACAAACTGTGTATCTTGGAAATATGTGTTTTGGGTAAAATTGATTTTTCTATGTAAATGCAAAGGGGAGGATCCTCTGACTCATAAAACATACCTCATCACGATGACACTCCATTCCTTCCCCAATCAAGGGAGAGAGGAGGACTTGGCCAATGATAAATTGTGAGGGGCAGGCTTAGTTATGCCCACGCACACACCCATTTTCAAAACACATAAAAAGAGACTGCTTTGGACAGGCAAGACACTCACTTTCCACTTTCTCGCGAAGCATTTTGCCGGACGACTTCAAAATCCAGAACTCAACTCCAGATAGATCCAGAACCAAGCCAGAACTTAAAGCAGGGGCCTATTCACAAGCTGAATCCTCTTCAGCAGCCCACCAAACTTTTGCAACACACTATTCAACAGCCGGGTGAGCTGTTGAATCTTTGCCAAGAACTTTTGCCAGAACCGGTAGCAGACCCAGAAAGCAGTTCTGTTTCCAGAGAGACCAGAACCAGAGAGACCAGACGGCTGTGAAGTGCTGCTAGCAGACCCAGACCAGATCGATGTGAGCAGAACCAGTACCAGAAACCGGCCGGAGTCCAGTCCAAACCTGACCAGAACTTGACGGCCTATTTCAAATTCATAGTGTGAGTACTCAGCTAGAACTGTGCCAGAACCAATCTCTTAGTCAAAAATAATCTGATTCAAAACATTTGAACCTGTCCAGAACTGCATCATAGGAATCGTGTGTTCATTCTGTCATTTCAAAGCTGTAAAAGTGTCATTTTGTCATTCTGAAGTTTACTTTCATTTCGAGAAACTATCTCCACATAATCATCCATATCTCTGGAACCGCGTGTGCTAGGAACGAGATTTAACTTTAACTTTAAAGCTAAGATTCGAAGCTTTCCAACAAGCCTACATTTTCTATTCATTATAGTTTTTCCGTAATCGCGCTCGACCCATTTGAAAAAAGTACCGCGATTTGCGATTTGGTCCAATTAGCTCCTGTCAAAATAGCTGCTTTTGCTTGAACTGCTAAAGTCGTTTCCAACCTGCTAATCCCTCATTGAGCATCACGAGTGTGACTTGAACTAATCTTAAATAGCTATCACCTACCCTGAACCTCCTACAGGGAATTAAAATCATTTTTAGCATATTTTTCCCTTCTTTGCATACCACATTTAAAAGTACTTTTGCCTGTGTTTAAAACCATCCCTGTTTCTCTAAACTTGCTAAGGGGGAACTGAAATTTGTATGGTATTGTGATTGAATCCCTGAAAACTGTGTGCTTTACTTCCATCTTCTTATATTGCATAGGGGGGAGTGAATTGCCACAAGGGGAAAAGTGAACATATTATCTCTTGTGAAACCCTATCAGTTTATTTCTGCACTGCATTCTTTCTATCATTGTTTTTCTTTGAAACCATAAAAGCATTCTCAGTTACCTTTTCCTTCCTATACCAACTCCTAAGTAATCAAATAAGTGTACACTTGTAATATTATCCATTGTTGATCACTGTCATATTCTTAAGTGTGATATCAAATATTAATTTATTATGAAAGTGTGATATATATATATATATTGTTTAATTTTTCCAATAAATCTTTTAAATTGCAAAACAAACCTACTTCTTGGCTCAGTGAGGTCAGGGGGATTCAAAGAGAGGGGCATTATATAAGGGTTTATCATCCAGAGTATAACTTGTCATAAAAATATATAAATAAGGGCTTCCCTTGGGCGTCCCAGACGAGGCACTGACTTAGTGGGATTGCTTAATTGAAGTCATTAACAGTGCTCAGTAGTCCTTGGTAGCCAAAAATAGAATGAGGAGCAGCTCTGTGTTGTGGGGTACAAGTAAGCGCTTTGCGGACAGTTGTATGCTCTGCGAACACTTTGGACCCCAAGCCAAGCTCCAAAAAGTGTCCAGATCGCCAGTGGCCGGTGGCCTGGTCTGGGACCTCTGCAAGTGTGATGATTCACAGTAAGACACCTTGGATTGCTCAACAAAGAACATTGTTGGTATCCCTGGGCCCGGACCCTGTCCGCGAAGAAGGATGGACCGTCAGCGTGGGTGTGATCACATGGTGACATCGCGAATGTCCGCGAATGGGATGGCTGTCTGCATGACACCTATTGTGTGGGATCCGCTGTGTGCGGGCGCATAGGTGTCCTAAGAGACAGGGTTGGGATACCCAAGCTAATTAAAAGTGCGACACACATGCGCCAGACAGTTCTGAACAGGCATGGTGTTCATAGGACTCAGGGGATGAGATGCACATGCACCCAGGTGTCCACCGGACATAGGTGGCATCCCTGAACTAAGTAACGTATATCACCACTTTGCGGACATGCCGGATAGGCATGATGCTCTTAAGACTCGGGGGGAGAGATGCGCATGCCCCCAAGTGTCCACCGGACAGGGTTGGTGTCCCCAAACTAATTAAAAGTATGCCACAACTTTGCAGACATGCCGGGCAGGCACGATGTCCGTAGGACTTGTGGAGAGAGATGAGTATGTCCCCCACTGTCCGCCGGACAAGATTGGGTTCCCCAAACTAATTAAAGGCACATCACAGCTTTGCGGACAGGTGTACAGGACACCTCCGTTTTGAATGCAGACTTTCCGGACCTCCATGTTGATTAATTGCGGACATCCCGGACAGTTCTGCACTGCTCAGACCGATAACGGGGCTTTTTTTTTAAAAAAAAAAGAAATAGTATACATATAGCACTTTATTTACAAACCTAAATACACACAATTAGGAAAAGGAAGGGGTAGCAGAAATGGATACATATACAGGGGACTTGGAGTTTTCCACAGGTTGGTTATCAGGGGTGGAAGGGATTGAGGTCTTTGTGAACAAGGAATTTGTGGGGATGGTTGGCTGGGACAAGGGGAAGGGGACAGGTGCAGGTGGGGCAATGGAATTTAATATTGTCCATTATATGTCTCTGTACAAAATCTTTTAAGTCAGCAAAAGTGTTCATTAATCAATCCTTTCTTGCCTCCAGGCTCACAAGTTGATTGTGAACACTGTTACTTTGGGTTTCTATGTGGTCATGGACTTGTGGAGGAGCTGCTGCTTCTAGGGCATTCCCTTCACTTCCTTATTGTACTGTTAAATGACATTTGTGATGTCGTTGTTGATGGCATGGGTATTAGATTTAACGTTGCACGGTGGTGGCACAAGTTATGGTTGCTTAGTTTACCATAACTGTCGAATTTCTGTTTTTTTTTTGGCTTTACTTGTAACCATAATATGGATAGGTTGGTATTAGTGCAAAGTAACTATAACGTCCCTTTAACAAAGTTTTTACACTGAATTTGATATGTTTTTATTATGGCAACTGAACTATAACATCCCGTTAACAACATTTTTTCACTGAATTTGATATATTGTTAGTAGCGCAACTTAACCATAACATCCCTTTAGCAAACTTTTTTCACAGAATTATGAATATACATTATTAAAAATAAACTGATATAACATGCTTCTTTTATCCCTTCACCACTGTGAATTTGTGTTATTTAAGCACAGCACAGGGGATAAGCAATTTAGCTGGGATTTTATCTAATTATCTGTTTTTAGTTTGATAAGCTTAGGCACATAAGAACACGTACTATCCTGATCTGGCTTACATTTTTGGCAAAATTTTCTGTTTTCATTTTGCTTCTTTTAATTTGATTTTGGTTTTGTTTGGTTTCATGTTATGTTATTTTGATATTAGGTCTTTTCACACTGTGAATGTATTCAAATTTGAGTCAACACATGATATGCCTCTAATTCAAATAGATTGGAGCACAGAAAAGACAACCTTGACATTTTGTTTTTGAATCCATTCCCAAGATACGTTAGTGGGGTTTCAACTGATTCGAAATAATAATCAAAGACATTGTTTTAATGAAGTTAGCCTTGGGTCGAGTCCAATACTTTAATCTTTGCTTTAATCCTGGCAGTGAGCATCACTACATAACCATGATAGTAATGTATTTAAGAGGGGTAGCAATTTATTAAAATAGATTATGGGCCTGATTTACAAGGTGTTTTCCAATGAGATTGGGCCATTGTAAAAGGCTTTTGTAAATCAGGCCTTATGGCATAACATGTATAATTTCTCATCCAAAGGAGCCATACCTGCTATTTCATATCAAGCATTAGAGGTTTATGGAATGGCCATTCTGAATGTCTGAAAATGAGCTTGAATTAACTATGACTACCTGCTATTGTGTTTCGCTATACAAATAGATCAAGCAGAAAGATGCGGGATCCCACATCCTGCTAAAGGGTGCTTCCAAAGCAAGCCTTGTTATTTTCAATGTCTAGCTGACGTGATCCTCCAGCCTGTGGTATAAGGTAAGGATGGTAGGCAGTAGAAAACATATACACCACTCAGCAATATGTACACATAACCTTTGTGTAAATCAACAAAAGTTGCTTCCCTGGTGCAAACCCCCATCTTGGCGAAACAAACTCTTGTAAAAACCCTAATTATGCCAACACTTCCACAGGGGCAGCAGTGTTTTTTATAATGGCCTCGATTTTGGAATACATGGTTTTATGGACCCCATCCTCTAAAATGAACCACTTAGATGAGACATTAGTCATGCCAATGGTAACAAAGTAATTGTTTTCCGAGTATGAACTTCTGCCACTGAACCTTTAGAATGACCCCAGATATGCACGATAACTTTCAACATGTCTTGCAGTGAATTTCTGTTTTTTCTCCAATTCTGGGCCAGTAGAAGTGAGAATCTAACCTCTCCAAGGTGTCCCTCAATGGTGCCTTGTTGGCTAATATCCACAGGAAGGGTCTCTGTTTCAGGGCCCCGCCAGCCTCCAGTGTGCACCCGGCGCAGAGATAGCAGGAGACACCCTCTCAGTACAATGTGTGCTTCCCAGGGGCTTTCCCCTTTCAGCTGGTAGAGGGCTGGCCTGCCAGTAGCCTTGTATGTGGGGTACTCCCTCTAACAAAAACCTAATTTTGCCTTAACCAGGTCATGGAACTCCTTGGTATAGTAAAATGGCTCAGGATCTTTTTGGTCACAAACCTTAGCCCCCATTTATTTCTTAGACTCCTCTCATAGCCATCCTACTATCTACTTTGGTATCAACTAACAGTGATAGTGCAGTGTCCTGTTTACAAGAGTGATGCTAGCTACTATGGGGTTCGAGGCTGAGGTCCTGGTGACACTCCAGGAGTAGAATTGAGTATTCATTAGAACCTCATTCAGCTCCTCCTGGTGTTGCGCACTGACTCTAATCTGGAGTAACATTTCATCCAAGGGGAAACACCCAATATTTCTATGTTCCATCACCCTTTGGAAATGTGGTGACTGTTGCTCTTACTTGTGAGTTGTCACTGACAGGCCTTGCTTGGGAGTGGTGACTACGGGGTTTAAAGGAATGGCATGGTTCTTCCAGAAGCCACCCTCTTGGCAGAGGATTGTGGACAGCTAGTAGACTGAGGACACTGGAAGAAATGGACCCAAAGAAAAGCAGAAAACCCAGAATGAGAGAAACTGCTAGTTGAGTCTGGAGTACAAGGTAGTGGGTAGCTCTGGAACAGAGGAAAGGTAGATCGGATAGATCTGAAATAATGCTGCAGACAGGAGCAAACAGAGGCAGGAACAGTGGATACCGAAGTTACCCAAGAGGAAAGAATTGAAAAAAAACACTAGGAGCTGGACAAGCACGGAAGGCTTGAGGATACTGAAGCAGGGAAGAAAAACAAAAAAGAAGCACACTTTCGGTTTTGACTTGCTGAAGAAAGAAAGGCTTGCATGATATTCAATTGATGCCAGCTCTAAGATTTGATCACCTAGTGGAGCGTATGCCATTGCCTAGAAGAGATAGACTTCATATAGGGATAGTGTGATGTAGCATTGCCTGCATATTCATGTGCACCTCTTCCAAATGGGCTTTCTAAACCTCTGAGAACACCCACCATCAGCTTACCTACCAGTTATTCATCTGCCTGTTGGGTATCTGTGTGCCCATTAGCCTTCCCTGTGCCTTGCTCCTCTCCAGAGTACCCCACACATAGCTCACACAATCTAACGGATTAGTCTCACCTCACACAAAACACACAACCCACACATCCACCATAAAAACTAACTGCCATAAAAAACATCCCAGTCACTGGGCTTTGCCCTTCCGGCACAATAACCCCAGTTTGCACAATCCAAACACACATAGAAAACCGACAGGCACAGACAACAGTTTCTCTTAGTTCTACATTCACAAACAGAAAAGCAAAACCTCTATCCTACTGCCTCTTCCCTCACTAACGCGCCCAATGCACTTTCTTACAGAACTACGTGAGCACCTGGAGACCATGCTAATGGTAATGGTGCAAGTCAATTTAACATAACATACATTTTCTATTCTGCTTTCTGATTAGTTCCATATTATTTCTTGTTAATCCAGTGGTCAACCTACTGGTCTGCAGCCACATCGGTCAGCTTGGAGTCAACCATTTGCTAACAGCATTCAAAATGTGGTGTAATATGATCAAGTTATAAGTGTCTTAATTTAGCATAACTGTGGTGTGTATATTTACTGTTTAATTGGTGTGTATATCTATTTATTTTTGTATTCATTTATTTAGCAATTTGTATAGCACACCCAGCCTGAACGCATCTATATGACAGGGAATTAGCACAGATAGATATCCTATACCCTAATACAACAATCCCATTCTTCAAACTCTGAAAAGAAACAGGCTTTTTTAATTGGTATATTAAGTTATATTTAAAACTAGCAAAAAGTACCTGTTCTCCGAATGGGTTCTGTGGACAGACATGACAGCACTCTCATCACATGTTGAATAACAATGATCCTGTAGGTCGCTGCTATGATTTGCTTTTTGCTTTATGTGCTTTTCACCCAGAAGTAAACTTCACTGTGAATGGGCGTGTGTGGCTGGTTCAGATACCCCAGAGCAGACATTGGGGGAGGTGAGAGTTGGTGTGCTGCTGCATACTGGGGCCTCCTGTGCTCTCTTCCCACCTGTCGCCTCACCCTGGCATGGTGCAGTTCATTGGGGTGCATTGTTGTGCAAATGTATTGAAAACCGTGCATCCTAGGGCCTAGAAATGTGGTTTCAAAGGCCGTGCATTTTGTTCCCGGTGTCGAGCTCGGACCTTCTACGATCACACAAACGTTTTGCGGATTTCATGTTTGAAGGTTCTGGAATCTGGGGAAAGGGTTGGGGTGTCTAAATGTTATGTAGATGGAGGGTCCGAACAGGTAACTGTACAAAATATTGCTGCAGACTGGTGAAACAGTGAGGAATTGTATAAGGAACAACGCTTCGCCAAGCCACAAACCAACAAACAAATTTAGGGTTTTGCTGGAATCTGGGGAAAGGGGTGGGGTGTCAACATGTCATGTAGCCAGTAATCTCTGGGGGTCCTTACAGGTAACTTTGCAGAATTTGAAGTAGATTGGTGGAATGATGTGGAATTGTATAAGAAACAACACTTCGCCAAGTCACAAACCAACAAACACATTTTGACTTGTGCTGAAATCCAGGGAAAGCTATGGGATGTCCACATGTCATGTAGCCAGTAATGTTCAGAGGGTCCTAGCAGATAACTAGGCAAAATGTGGTGCAGATTGGTGAAACGGTGTGGATTTGTTTAAGGAACAATGCTTTGCCAAGCCACAAACCCACAAACAAATTCACATTTTTGCTGAAATCCAGTGAAAGGGGTGTTGTGTCCAAATGTCATGTATCCAGTAATGTCAGGAGGGTCATAACAGGTAACTATGCAAAATGTGGTGCAGATTGATTAAGCTGTTTTGAATTATATAAGGAAAAAATGCTTCACCAAGCCACAAATCCACAAACAAATATGTATTTGTGCTGACATCCGGGAAAAGGGGTGGGGTGTCCAAATGCCACATAGCCAGTATGGTCCAGAGGGTACTAACAGGTAACTGTGTAAAAATGTTGTGTAGATTGGTGAAGCAGTGTGGAGTTTGTTGGATATATATTGGGGTTATACCTATTACTTTTTGGTATTTTTTATTATGATGGTATTTGGTAGTGTTTTATAATCCTTGGTAATAGATGTGGTAACCTGTTGGTGTATTTTTATAGTGTTAAGACTGACTTCAGAATACTGCCTAATATATATATATATTTTTTTTACCTGGGGCACCTACAACAAACTAAATACTGGACTCGATACACGTGGATGGATGGCTCATGCCCTCCTGTGGTACCTTATGTACAATACCACACTATGCCCTTTTGGCTGAGTTTCAACAAATGCAAAACATGCAATTGAAATACAGCATATTCATTCAATCTCTCTAGATAAACAGCTCACAGCATCTACTTTACTTTGATATATTTCTTACTGTGCATCTGTCTCTTTAAGCATGTAAAATAAAAGAAACTGAATGGAGAATAAATGTAATGAAACTAAAAGTAACTTTGGAATCTGTTTTTATCGTAAAATAGAAATATGCAAGTTAAACAGAATTACACTTATGCCCAAAATGTATTTCATAATGCACTAGCTTTTAGCGCTTTATCTGTGCAGAGTCTTGTCAACTGTCCTTGGCACTGTTGAACTTGGCAAGAGAACTACACTTTAAAAACACACAGTAAGGCTTTAAAATATAAACACAGTATTGCATGCATGTTACAAATAGACAGCACCTAAAATGAAGTGAACTCTTACCCTCAACTACCTGATCTCATTCACAAAAGCACTTACCTTCATATGTAGATATGTTGGCGGTATTTCTGATTCAGTTTCGCATGGAGATCATCCCCAATCTTTCTGCTTGCCTCACACAGGGTCAACCCAGATAAGGACCACTTCAGCATCAGACAGCTTGCCAGCACTAGATTCCGTCTGCCTAGCCAGTCTCTGTTCCTTCGTCTCTCAGTGCCCGAAGATGAATCACCCCCACTCTGCCTCAAAACCTTTTTTAACAAACCCCCTTGTCACTCAAGGAAAACACCTCCCATTGAGCAGATCATTCCACCAAAATGGCACAAGATTTCATTGCTAAAGAGCAAAAGATACCTCTTTCTTGAGCTTCCTGAGCGAAAACAATGCCCTGTTTTCAGTAGAACGGATTTTCACCATTTTCTTGTTTATCAGCCAGCGCAGATTCAGCCTGCACATTTAGTTTAGTTTAGTTTAGTTTAGTTTATTCATTTGTATTGCGCACCAGACCCAAAGGTATGAGGGTCTGCAAGGTTATTCACAGCTTGGTTACATGTTACAAAGCATTACAATAATTACAATGGGAAAAAGCATGGTAGAAGCAGTCACGGTAAGGAAGAAGTTTTCAAATTTACAAGTATACATATTTACATAGTTACAACCGTGAGGTTGGATAGTATTAGTGGTCATTGTTCTTTATCCAGTGGATATAGTTATGTCTGAAGTGTGTGTATGTTTGGGGTGTCCTTAGAGAGGGTGGTAGGGAGTTCCAATGTAGGGCTGCTTTAACATGGAAGCTGTTGCCACCCATTTTGGTGCGTTTGAACCTGGGAACTGTGAGCAGATTTGCATTGGAGGTTCTAGTAGGTCTATTACAAGTGTATTTACTGATTATGTCGACTAAGTAGCGGGGGGCAGCGTTGTTGAGGCATTTGTGTATTAGTGAGGCTACTTTGAGCAGGATTTTATCTATAGTGTTGAGCCAATCATGGGTTCTCCAAATGTTAGAAATGTGTTCTCTCTTGGGGATGTTAAGCGCTGCTCTGAGAGCGTTGTTTTGTAGCATCTGTATTTTAATAGTAACCTGCTTGCTAGCTCCTACGAGGCCATTACAGTAGTCCAGTTTTGATAATTCCAGGGCTATGGCTAACGTAATGCAACTCTGGGTGGATAAGAAGGGTTTGGCTGCTCTTATAAGTTTACATATGTAGGTCATGGAGGATGCCATAGACTGTTTATGGAAGGAGAGGGAGGAGTCAATGTATATTCCTAAGGTTTTTACTTCCTTGGCTACCTTGATTGGGTTCCCGTCTATAATGAAGCTGGTGTAGTTGTGGTCCAGTCTGGTAAGGTTTGAGGTGGAGTCAAGGATGATAAGTTCAATCTTGTCATCATTCAGGCATAGACTGTGAGAAGCAATCCATGCCTGGATGATAAGGTACACCTTGTTCACCAAGGCCAAATCATGGTTGTAATCTCCCGGGATGAGCATCTGGGTATCATCGGCGTAATTAGTGTAGGTGATACCCAGACCATCTAGATCATCAAACAGGGACTTTGTGAACACGTTGTACATTGTGGGGGAGACACATGCGCCTTGGGGGACTCCACATGTGATGGGGATGGGGTCGGCTGCAGCAGTGGTGGAGAAGACACGCATGGATCTGTTGCTGAAGAATGACTCGATCCAACCGATGGCTTCTTAGGAGAAGTGGGCAGCTGAATCCAAGTGATTGCATAAGATTTTGTGATCAACTAGATTGAATGCTGCAGAGAGGTCTAGGAGAAGTAATAGAGCAGTTTTCCCATTGTTTCTAAGGGTGTCAATTTGAGCCTTCAGGTCGATGAGGGCCATTTCTGTCCTGTGTTGGGGTCTGAAGCCTGATTGCCGAATACCCAGGAGATGGTTTTTTTCAAGGTATTTTTGAATTTGTTGGTAGGCTGTCTTGTCTAGTATCTTGAGCAGGAATGGGACGGTGGTAATGGGTCTGTAGTTGGTGGGAACAGAGGGGTCTTGAGAGGGCTTTTTGAGAAGGGGGAGGACCCAGGACTCTTTAAGGTTGCTGGGGATGGTACCTGAGGAAAAGGAGGCGTTAATGAGTCTGGTGATGAATGGCGAGAGGTCTCTTGCTGCATCTTTAATGATTTGTGGGGGGCAAAGGTCACCCTGACAGTTAGATGGTTTTAGGCTGAGAATTATTTTTTCCACTTCAAGAGTGGAGACTTTGGAAAAGCTGAAGTGAGTGGGGTTGGGTCGAGGGTGTTGGGGTGCGGGGTGCGGGGCAGTATTAGTGGGGTAGGTTGGTTTAGCTATGGATTCTTTCTTATTTTTAGTTTTAGTTTGTAGGCCTGTGATTTTATTGTTAAGGGCATTTTGGATACCCGTGCACCATTGTTTGTCCTTCACACAAGTGTCTGGAGTTAGCACAGGTGTCTCCAGTTCTTTAATGATCGTAAACAGCTCTTTGGTGCTGGAGTTGGATTGTGCAATTCTCTGGTTGTAAGACTCTTGTTTGGCAGCTATGATTTCTTTTTTGTAGTTGGGTGTTATTTTATTGAGCAATATCTTGTTTTGGTCTGTGGGAGATTGTCTCCAGGCTTGTTCCCTTTTGCGTTTTTCTAATCTAAGAGCTTTAAGGTTGCTAGAGAACCATTGGTTGAGGTGCTTTTTCTGTTTACATTTTCTTAGTTTTAATGGTGCAATAGAGTCTAAGGCTGTATGCATGGCATTGTTATAGACTTCTACAAGGCCATAGGGGTTGGAGGTAGCAGGGAGTTGGTTAAGCGTCGGGAGGATGAGAGGGATCAATTTTTCTACTGTGATATTTTTCTTGCTTCTCGTGGGGATGGCTGAGGCTAGCACGTTATTGATGATGGGGCTCGAGGCTTTGAGGGTAAAGGATAGGAGATGGTGGTCAGACCATGGTTGAGGTGAATTATCGGTGATGGAGGCCGCGCAGTTATAGTCTGCTACCCAGTCGAGGGTTCTCCCTTTGTTATGAGTGGGGCCCAATACTTTTTGGGTAAAGCCTAATTCAGTATTATTGATGAGGGTAGCCTGGTGTTCTTTGGGGTCTTTAAAGCCTAGGTTGAAGTCCCCTAGGAGGAGGCTCTGGGAGGTGTTTTTCATGTTATTGGTGATGATGGTGCTAAGGTCTTCCTCGAAGGATCCTAAGGGTCCGGGAGGTCTGTAAAGTAAATGAATGGATATCCTTTGGGAGTTGGCAGTAGGCAGCTTAGCTGTGATTGATTCACATGATGGGAGGTGGGTAGAGGAGTCAAGACTAATGTTGAGGTGTGTTTTGGCAATTATGGCCAGGTCACCGCCTCTAGATTCTGTTCTATCTGCTCGGAGGATGAGGTAGTCGTTGGGGATAGGTAACGAAAGGGCTGTTCCTGCAGCTGCGTGAAGCCAGGGCTCGGTTATGGCTAAAAAATATAAATCTTCTGTTAGAATGAGGTCTGCTATATCTGTAGCATAGGCTATTATAGAGCGTGCGTTAATGAGGGTGCCTTTTATAGCTGGGGTGGTAGTCTTAGGGGGTGGGGATGGTGGCTGTATTGTAGGTTTTGTGTTTGGTCGTAATATTGAGTGGGCTGGACTTGGGTCTTTCCAACGTGAGGTTGGCGCAAGTGCTAATGGTAGTGGAGCGGTTAGTCAGTTTGGACTGGATAGAGTCCCTGGCTCGAGGCTCGTATAGCTTAGGTAGTCTGGACCGTAATCTGGTATTTCTTACAGAGAGGCTACATGGTAGAGAGAATTGGAGCAGCATGGTTGTGACGTACGGCTCTATGGGGGGTGGTGGAGAGGTGCCTATGGTGGCCGAGCTAAGGGAGTAACTAGGAGAGCATGAAAAATTAATAAGGTGGAGAATGGTTCTCAACAGTATTGAGTAAATACCTGGTAGGAACATTTTGTTGGCGGTGGGTGGGGTGTGGAAGTCAAGTGAAGAGGCCAACCTAGTTGGTGGTTGGGTGTGTGGCGATCAGCAGGAGGGCAGGGGGTTAGTGGATACTGCATATGTAACTGCGTGTGCACACATAAGGTAAGTGGCATACGAGAACGTGGTGAGCTAGACTTGATACAGGCATAGCTAGCATAAGTGTGCAGAGGTGATTATGGCAGTGTATGTATATCTAGGTTAGTAAAGGCACAGGTTGGCTAGATTGCAGTGTAGCATCAGTCCATAACCAATATAGCAGCAGACTCCTTCTAAGTTTTTAAAAAAAATCTTAGTATAGGCTAGAAAATACTGTGCAAAACATCAGCAAGGTCCATCTAGATTTGATAATCAGACTATAGTCTAAAATGCAGTGTAACAACAGACAAGAGCGGTTGTAGCAGCAAAGGACCGACTAAATTAGGAATCTCAGTAAGGCTAGAAAGTACAGTGCAGAACGTCAGCAAGGTGCATCTAGATTTGATAATCAAAATATAGTCTAAAATGCAGTATAACAACAGGCAAGAGCGATTGTAGCAGCAATGTCCAATTAAGTTTAAAAATCTCACTAAGGATAGACAATACAGTGCAAAACATCAGCAAGGTCGATCTAGATTTGAACATTGCACTAAAGGCTAGAATGCATGAGACCACATGTAAGCACAATTATGTGTAACGCAGGCAGTCAATTCCGGGAAATAGCATTAATACGAATGATTGGACGCTAATGAGTAAGGCCGCACACATGTAGCGTGCTACATAACAGTAGCCACACGGTGCCGGCACGGAGGTCGTGAGAGGCATATAGGCAGCATGTTCCAATACTAGAGGCAGTTTCTTAGCATGCTGTATGTTAGATCATTACAGACCATCCAAAAGGTGTGGGGACAGAGCAGGCATGAGGCAAGATCCGGCCAATCATGTACAGAGTAGTACGAAGCAACAAGTGATTGTTAGTGAACTTATTCAACACAGGTCAATGTATGGATAGTTACGGTGGCCGAACACAAATAGTCTTTGATGGGGTCGGTGCAGGTAGTTTTAGTTGGGGAGTAGAACAGAGGAGTACTTACAAGAGGATCAGGCTGCTCAGCTCCTTTCCCATTTCCAGCGCAACATGCATGTTCCCAATCAGCATTCAGCTTGATTTATCATAAACCAATTTGCACTAAATGTTATTATTTATTTATTTATTTATTTAATACACTCACAGCCTTACAGCTTTGTATATTCAACAAACATGTTATTAAGGGATTCAGTTATCAATCTGAAGCAAAGTGCAATTTCAATCATGTGCTCTCTGCATTAGCATCTATTTAATTCTGCCTGAGACTCACACTCTTGAGTCGAGTAATGAGTTTCACACCCTGGGCCCAGTAGCAGTTCAAACCCACGCTAACATGTGCATGCTGAATTGATGAATCTAACTGTTAAAATTCAGAGCCCCTACTCCTGCAAGTTGAGTAAGGAACAACACGTTGCTGCGAACCAAGCCACCCACAAATTTCACTTTCATAGATATAAATATTATATCACAGAATTATAAGTGGTCTCCTAACTTCCAATGCTGTGAAGTCACCCACAATGATACACATGAATACAAGTAGCGTATGTACAGAAATAAATATGTGACATGCCTGTTGTTTTCGCACTAACATTTTAATTCCAAATATAATCACACTAACATCCATACCTAAAAAAATGCAGTGACTATTTTCCTTTCCACAATAGGTGCAGATATTTTACCATAGATAGACACGACACTTGATTTTTCAATTTTCCTTTTTTGTGAAACCATCAATCTACATTATAGAATTATGTCTATTTGGAAACCATGTTCCCTGAAATCAAAGCAGGTTGTTGTCTCAACATAAATTATGAAACTTATTAATTTACTTCTCTGAAACCATATACAATATTTGGCATCAGGAACATTTATTGCATTTTTGAATTTTTGAAATATTAATACTGCGCACCTGGTGAACTAATTCGTATGCTGTACCAGGTACTATTCATCTTGCCATTTCTCACTTGGTAATATTATTGGTGCCATCTCCTCTACTCTCCGTCTCTAGCTGAACGGATCGGTCTTGAGGGCCCTACGAAATGTAGGGCGGGTTCTCATCTCGCAAATCTCTCAGGGTAATTTGGTCCATAATCTGGGGCCTTATACCCCGAATCTGCGATCCCCTTTACTCAAGCACCTATTGCATGGTACCTGGAGCAGTTTCTTGTCGAGTGAGCGCAATTGCAGAATGGAACAACAATGGATTTATCCCTTGGACAGTGTGAGACAAGGTTTAAATTCATCAGCAGAGTGGAATGACTTAATTACACACTACGGTTGTGTTAAACGCAATGGGAATACATGGACAAATATTGAACAGTACGCGGTGATTGAACCCCTTAACATCTCGGGTGGTCCAATGAGTAGTGGTTTCTGTTTATATTTTGCTTTACCATAAGGCGATGAAACATAGGAATACAAATATATATACTATTTACATCTTCTCCGCAGACGGTCTGCAGAGAACAGAATGAGGCATATGTGAAATAAATAATATAGATGTTTGAAATAGAATTTCTATGCCGCAGGAGAATAGTGCTTATTGAGGCACAAGAATGACTGGAAATAGAGCGAGGGTCACAGCAGCCACGAAGGGAGCTGCAAGGAATGCCAAGACCAGCATGGGATGGTGAGCAAGATATCAAAGACATAGAGCAGAGGCTTGGGAAGCTATATAAGCAAATGAGGGACAGAGTAAGGTATGGAACCCAAGAGAATATAGATCTGTATTAAAGGGAAGTGAAGGGCCTCATTGGGCCTCATTACGAGTTGGCTGGTAAAAATATCAAATTACTGGCATGCTGGTGCAACCGTGTCAGTGTTGCACTGCTGCCGGAATCAACGGTTGATTCCGAGTCACCGTGCATGTGCATACCGCATGCCGGTAGTGGCTGCACCGGTATGCCGGTAAAGCCCTCCAAACCCCTGATAGCAGCATAATCCATGCCGCAGGCACGGACACCGGCATCCTAGATGCCGTAAACAACGGTACCATTGATACTGACATTGTAAATACCGGCACAGGAAGTGCCAATACCGGAAGCTACATAATCACGCCGGAACGGAAAATGTGCTGGCGGCCATCTTGATAAACACAATCCATTGCAATCCTCTGCCTACAGGACCTGGAGTTTGCACACAATTAATACCCCAAGTTTAATGTTGGAGTCCAATTGGCACCTAGATGAGAGAAAATAAATGGCCCATCACCTCCCACTCAAAGTCAGCCCTAACTCAAACCTTTCATCTCTGCCACGAAAATACACTACAAACCCCAATGACGCAAACACAAGCAACAAATGCATGCACACACACATATACATCACTGTCGAGATGCAGGCCTACCACTGTGCCATCTCAGTGTATGGTGCACACATTTCCACTACCGATTGCACACTTGAGACCAAAGAGCACATGGTACACAGCCCTGAGGCATGGCTACGGCACGCAGGCCACCAAACAGACACCATGGACATCATGGCTGCACCAGAAGGATGCCTAAACAACAGCCCCCAACTCTTGTAAGCACCATGGCCACCCGTCCAACATGCACACGACAATGCACATGACTCAAAATGTACTAACATCGATGTATGTAGGATATACATTCACCCATGAATGATGCCCTGCCTCTCCGTCCCTCACAGAAACCGAATCAGACACCACAACTACGAAAAAAAACATTCATGCATGAGCAGAGGGGACGATGATGCCACCAGCCCATCGACGTCAAGGGCTTGCCCAAGGAAAACCACTGCTACCAAACCACAGCCCACCAGCCAACAGGGCGCACAGGCCGGAGACCAAGAGGAGCAGCTAGCTCAGACACATAGTCACGAGCCCCATCCCGGACACATTGATGCCATCAAGACATTCATACCTAAAGGCACACCAGCCCCAAAGGTCACAGCCAGGAAACCTCCAGCCCCCCAGCAGACACCTCATGTGGAGGAGGATGCATTACCAGTGGCCAGTGATGTCGAGGGGCCTCAGTCAACGGCCACGGGTGACATGGGTGAGGTGGCACAATCCGCCCAACATATCGTGGAGGAGGACGAGGAACAGGATGAGGCAGACACTGCCGGCCTTTGCATGTCTGAGGAAATGCCACACACCCCTACCATGGCGTCTACACCAGTGTTCTCCTCTGAACCTGGCTCTGATGGATGCAGCTGTACGGAGGACATGCCGGTGGTAGCATGCATCCCCAGAACCACGCAGTCACCACCACCACCTCCCGTGCAACCACCAGCTGCATAATCCATCCAGGACTTGGAGGGGTGGTTAACCCGCATGGAGGAGGGCAAGCAGGACATGCAGAATATGGTCAGCCAACACATAGCGGAAGGGGAAGCACACGCAAGGCCATGCAAGATGACACAAGGACAATAAGCCGTGCCATCTACCGCGTGGCCCGGTATGTGTCAGGGCATGGCAGCAATGATAGAGGGGGTCACCCAGTTGGTGACCACCATGGCCCAATATCGCACTGCAGAGCCTGACCCAAACTCCCCCCTGACCAGCGACCAGCTCAACACTCAGATGAGCCCGGTGTGCAGGTCAATGCACAGTCTGCGCCGGCCAGACGCACAACCCCCTCCACCCAAAAGGGGGTGTCAGTAGCCTGACACAGTTGAACTTGAAATGGGTGCAGGGGGGAGGGGGCGTGGGTGTGTGGGGATGTTGGTTGGAGGGGGGTGCGGGTGTGGGTGTGTGGGGATGTTAGGGGAGGGGAGCGTTGGTGTGTGGGGATGTTGAGGGAGGGGGCTGGATGGTAGTGTGTTGCACATTGAGGGGTTCCTGTTCACTGTACATAGTTATGAATCATTTAATACACCTGGTGTGCATAAGAAAAACACATGACTGAACATTGCTTTTTGAGTGTGTGTCAATTTATTTCTTAACAGTGCCCATTGCTCAGCATCCCCCATTCCAAGTTTCTTGTCTAACTGTCATGATCTCTGCTTCCAAAAGATCAGGACTTGCCCGACTCCCTTGGAAGCAGACCCATAACCCCGGTTCCGAGTGCCAGCCAGTCCCAATTGGGACCTTTTGGACCCTGTCCTGGCGCCAGTGGCACCAGGCTCATAAAGATACCCAGTCCCAGCGCTGGAAGCGCCGGGCTCATAATGCTTGTGTGGATTTACCTGCAGCAGACCATGCTGCTTACTTACCTGCCAGTTGAACCCCTGATCCTCTTCTGTTTGGGACTACTTTTTCTGTTGGGTGGGACAGGAGCCACTCCCTATGTTGAGAACACTGGAACTCTTCTGGAAAGCAGGAACTCTTTTCTTACCTAGGCGTGGCTGTGGAAGGAGACACCTAAGCACTACAGGAGGCTATTTAAACCACACCCGATGGATGAATCTTGCTTTGTGTTATTCTGCATTCTCTGCAGCAGAACGCTCATCGTGTCTTCTGCTTCTGATCCTGGGCCTAAGGGAACAAAGGCTTACCATCCTGGAATCCAGTCTTCAGCAGCACCTGTAAAGACAAAGAAAGAACAGGTTAGCACTATGGTCTTCAGTGGCAGCGCATCTCTTACCTGGTCCATCGGCTGTCACCAACGCCTCGCGCTGCATTCTGGCATCTGAAAGACAAAGGCTTACCTACTCTTCGCATGCTCTGGAGGTCTTCGCACTGCATTCTGGCATCTGAAAGACAAAAGCTTACCAGCTCTTCGCACGCTCCGGAGGCCTTCGGCGCTGCATCCCGCATCTGAAAGACAAAAGAAGGTGCGTTTAAAGACATTGGGCAACTTTATTACTCATGTGCCATTACTCCTTCAGACGCCGAATCCGGTGGGTATTCCAGCACCCTTCAGCTTCTCTAAAGCTCCGAACTTGTACCTGCAAGATAAAAGGGACAGTTAGTGCGCATCGTGAAGCAGGCTACAAGCGCTTACTTACAAAAAAGGTAGCAGGCGCCCCTCTCTCGAAAGAACTAGGCATGATAACCTGTTCAGTGGTTATTAACCACATTGAGAGTTCGCAGCCATTGCTTTTTGCTCACTAAACCTTCACAGATGGGAAATATCCATTTGCATATCAGTCTTTGTCCTGCCCACAAGAGCAGTCCAGCACCAAAATGCTATGGCAATTCCTCTCTGAACAAGAGTACCACCAGCAACCCCATACATGTGTTTCAGCCTTGTTGGGCATCATCAGTGAGGTGAAGCTGAGCCTCTCTAAGCACAGTGAGCAGGGAGTCCACGTCTGGTTGCCCCCAGGTAACCTAGGGTGACCAACCCCAAGTTCCTTTCAAAAATACAAAAAAGGTAGCAGGCGCCCCTCTCTCGAAAGAACAAGGCATGATAACCTGTTCAGTGGTTATTAACCACTTTGAGAGTTCGCAGCCATTGCTTTTTGCTCACTAAACCTTCACAGATGGGAAATATCCATTTGCATATCAGTCTTTGTCCTGCAGACAAGAGCAGTCCAGCACCGAAATGCTATGGCAATTCCTCTCTGAACAAGAGTACCACCAGCAACCCCATACACGTGTTTCAGCCTTGTTGGGCATCATCAGTGAGGTGAAGCTGAGCCTCTCTAAGCACAGTGAGCAGGGAGTCCACGTCTGGTTGCCCCCAGGTAACCTAGGGTGACCAACCCCAAGTTCCTTTCAAAAATACAAAAAAAGGTAGCAGGCGCCCCTCTCTCGAAAGAACAAGGCATGATAACCTGTTCAGTGGTTATTAACCACATTGAGAGTTCACAGCCATTGCTTTTTGCTCACTAAACCTTCACAGATGGGAAATATCCATTTGCATATCAGTCTTTGTCCTGCCCGCAAGAGCAGTCCAGCACCGAAATGCTATGGCAATTCCTCTCTGAACAAGAGTACCACCAGCAACCCCATACACGTGTTTCAGCCTTGTTGGGCATCATCGGTGAGGTGAAGCTGAGCCTCTCTAAGCACAGTGAGCAGGGAGTCCACGTCTGGTTGCCCGCAGGTAACCTAGGGTGACCAACCCCAAGTTCCTTTCAAAAATACAAAAAAGGTAGCAGGCGCCCCTCTCTCGAAAGAACAAGGCATGATAACCTGTTCGGTGGTTATTAACCACATAGAGAGGCATCAGCTTCACCTCACTGATGATCCCCAACAAGGGTGAAACACGTGTATGGGGTTGCTGGTGGTACTCTCGTTCGGTTGGAATTGCCATTGCATTTCGGTGCTGGACTGCCCCTGGGCAGGATAAAGACTGATATGCAAATGGATATTTCCCATCTGTGAAAGGCACAGTGAGTAAAAGCAGTGGCTGCGAACTCTCAAGTGGTTAATAACCACTGAACAGGTTATCAGGCCTTGTTCTGTCGAGAGAGGGGCGCCCGCTACCTTTGCAAACTTAATTTCAAGGAACCTGGGATTGGTAACCCTAGGTCTCCTGGGGGCAACCAGACGTGGTCTCCCTCTCACAGTGCTTAGAGAGGCATCAGCTTCACCTCACTGATGATCCCCAACAAGGGTGAAACACGTGTATGGGGTTGCTGGTGGTACTCTCGTTCAGGTTGGAATTGCCATTGCATGTCGGTGCTGGACTGCCCCTGGGCAGGACAAAGACTGATATGCAAATGGATATTTTCCATCTGTGAAAGGCAAAGTGAGTAAAAGCAGTGGCTGTGAACTCTCAAGTGGTTAATAACCACTGAACAGGTTATCAGGCCTTGTTCTGTCGAGAGAGGGGCGCCCGCTACCTTTGCAAACTTTATTTACAAGCGCTTACTTACGTGCTTCCAGGCGCTTCTATTCCTCACGCGGGTTCGATCCTCAACTCTCATCAGCCCGCCATCGCCATCGCCGGAACCCTGCAAAAGAAGAGATATCATTACAAAAGACTTTTAAGACATTTGAAGTGCCCAGAACTTACCATTCGTGCAGTTAACGACGGACAGCAGTCCTCTGAGGTCAAGAGGCCTGCACCCTTATCCAGTGAAGAAACTGGTTACGGCACCCTGCCCCGAGGCAGATGGAGAGCTCGGCGTTCACTTACCTAAGACATCTTACTCTTCGAGTCAGACATACAGTGCACAGAGGTCCAGCCCAAAGAGCCAACCGTGTGTTACACATCACCTTTGAAGATACGGCATTCACCCAGTCAAGACCGGCGCCTCTGTGGGAATCAGGTGAGCGTTACAGAACACAAAGCCCACCGCAAAACTCCCACCCAGGCGCTATGGAAACCTCGGATACCGACCAGCTAGCCCAGTTACTTGGGGAACTAAGAGCAGAAGTGCATGCAGCCCGTCAGGAAACGAATGCTCTAAGAAGGGAACTGATTATTTCCAAGGAGCGAACAGACGATCTTGCTAGACAATTGCTACAGTCACAAGCCGGACAAACTCCGTTACCCGCATTAGGGGCAAATCTTCCTTCAACATCCTCTACGAACCCAGTGCAGATCAACCTACCTGGGAATGTACCTCTGGCTCCGCCCGAACGATTTTCTGGTGACCCAAAGAGGTTTGCAGTATTTATTAATCAGCGCCGGTTGCACTTCTTATGCCGGCCAGCAGCCTTTCCAACTGATCAAGCTAAGGTAGCTTTCGTGCTTTCGTACCTTAGTGGCAATGCGGAAGACTGGTCGATCCCTCTAGTTAATCAAGATGATCCGGTTCTCCATGATTTTCAAGCTTTTCAGCTCAGTATGGAAAAACTGTTTGCAAGACATTCACAGGGGCAGGCCTTGGACAATGAGCTCCTTTCATTGCGACAGGGTAATCAAGACCTTTTGGCTTATATTGCGTCTTTCAACAGACTGATAGTGGAAACTCGATGGCCTGAGGACAAAAGGATTACGCTGTTTTATAGAGGTCTACGTGGAGAGCTCAAAGATGTGTTAGCCCAAGTAGTGAATCCCCCGCAAGACTGTTCGGACTATATTGACTTAGTCGTTCAATTTGACAACAGACTGCAGAACAGGAAGGCCGATCGTTCCAAGTTTGATGCTCGAGTATTTTCCAAACCACCAACTCCTACCAAAGGAGTACACTCCGGGGAACCCATGCAAATAGGGGGCCTGAAAGGACCACTAACACAAAAGGAGCGGGAAAGGAGAAAACAGCTGCAATTATGCCTCTATTGCGGAAACTCGGGGCACTTTCTTCGAGACTGTCCGGTGAAACCAGCCAAGAAGACAGTAGGAGCTGCAGTTACCAGGGTCACAAACTCTGAGCAGGGAAACGACCTCGCCCGACAAGAATAGAGGTCCTCTTACCGAGCGTTAAAACCATTTCCATGACCTCGCATTTCGTGATACCTATGGTCCTCATTAGCCCTGAACATCCGGATCGATTACATGCGATTGAAGCTTACGTCGACAGCGGTGCCATCGGCAATTATGTGGACCATGAAATGGTTTTGAGGATGAATCTGACTCTTTGTCCAAAGGCTGTAAAGGACGTCATTACTACGGTGGATGGTACCGAGATAGCCTCCGGACCAGCAACGCATACCACCCAAGAAGTGACGCTAGTAAGTCAAGATGGACACCATGAGAAGATCGTGTTCGATGTGATCAAGGCCCCTGAGTTCCAGATTATTCTAGGAATTCCTTGGTTAGAGAAGCACAATCCTCAGATCGATTGGCGAGCAAGAACGGTTCAGTTTCCAGAATGTGTCTCTACTTGTCACCCTCGACCTTGTGTTGCACTGGCAGCAATTTCCTCGGAGGCTCCCCAGTTACCTCCTGAATACCTAGAATTCCAAGATGTTTTCCGGAAGGATCAGGCTAACTCTCTACCTCCTCATAGGTCTTATGACTGCCAGATAGACCTGATACCTGGATCTACTCCTCCTTGTAGTAGAATTTATGCCCTCACCGAGCCTGAGAATCTTCACCTCCGACAATACCTGGATCAATACCTAGCGAATGGGTTTATTCGTCCTTCCAAGTCCCCTGCTTCCTCAGCTTTGTTCTTCGTTCCAAAAAAAGAAGGGGACCTTAGAACTTGTATAGATTATCGCACCCTGAACCAGATCACCGTTAAGAATAGATATCTGTTACCTTTGATCCCTGAACTCCTGGACCAAGTCAGAAAAGCATGCATATATACAAAGCTGGATCTTAGAGGAGCCTACCACTTGGTACGAGTAAAAGAGGGCGATGAATGGAAGACGGCCTTCCGCACCAAGTATGGGCTATTTGAATATCAGGTCATGCCCTTCGGACTTTGCAATGCCCTGGCCGCCTTTCAATATTTTATGAACGATGTCCTCAGAGAGCTCATAGATGTGTGTGTTGTTGTTTACATTGACGACATCCTCGTTTATTCTTCATCGGAAACTGAACATCGGAAACACGTGAAAATGGTCCTCGAGAGATTGCGTCAACACAAACTTTTCGCTAGGTTGGAAAAATGTGTTTTCAACGTGACTGAAGTTGAATTCTTGGGATTCATATTATCACCTAGCGGAGTGCGTATGGATTCAAAGAAGGTCGATGCAATTCTCAAATGGCCACCGCCATCCTCTGTAAAAGGTGTTCAAAGCATGTTAGGCTTCGCTAACTTTTACCGCAGGTTTATCCCCGAATTCTCTCGAATAGTCCAGCCCATCACCGCCTTGTTAAAGAAAAACAAACGTTTTGAATGGTCTGCCGAGGCGGAACAAGCTTTCCAGAATTTGAAGACTAGATTTATCTCTGCACCGATCTTAAAACATCCTCGCCCAGAACTCCCCTACATCAATGAAACTGATGCTTCGAGCCTTGCCATGGGGGCAGTTCTATCACAAAAGGACCCAGTAACCAATCAGTTGCATCCTGTGGCATTTTGGTCCCGCAAATTCTCGCCTCCTGAAATCAATTACACTATTACTGATAAGGAACTTCAGGCTATCAAGTCCGCCTTTAAGGCTTGGCGGCATTATCTTCTGGGGGCCCGACACACAGTTACTGTGATTACAGATCACCAAAACCTGCAATATTTGAAAACCGCAAAAGCTCAATCCTCTAGGCAACTCCGTTGGGCACTATTCTTTGCCGAGTTTGACTTCATAATTACCTATCGACCTGGTACAAAAAACGGAAAAGCTGATGCCCTTTCTCGGATGGGAGTGGAAGAACATTTGATCAATCCTAAACCTGTACCTATCATTCCCGAACAAAGAATTCTAGGTGTAATCGCCACACAATCCATAGAGGAAGTTAAGGATAAAGCCAGGCTACTGGTAACTCCAGCAGACATACAGAATTGGCATCTGCAGGGAAAGGACTTTACGGTGAAGGACAACCTATTATATTTCCAAGAACGGTTATACCTGCCCAGCACAGATTTACAGAAAAAGGTAATCTCTTGTTATCACGATTCTTTAATGGAAGGACATCCCGGTATGACCAAGACCTCGGAAAAGATCAAGCGCTACTTCTGGTGGCCGTCTTGGAAAAAAGATATCAGAGACTTTATAATGTCCTGTGGAGTATGCGCCCAAAACAAGAGTCAAAAGGAAAAACCAGTCGGCCTCTTACGCCCTATTGACATCCCGCCTCGCCCTTGGCATACGCTTTCTATGGACTTCATCCCCGATCTACCTCCATGCTCCGGATACAATACGATCCTAGTAATCGTGGACCTATTCTCCAAGATGGCGCATTTCATTCCACTCAAAGGCTTACCAACAGCAGCAACTCTGGCCCGAGAATTTCTCGAAAACATCGTCCGACTGCACGGTTTTCCTTCAGTTCTAATTTCGGATCGAGGTAGTCAATTTATTTCTCATTTTTGGCAAAGTTGCTGTCGGTCGGCTCAAATTGATGTGAGACTTTCGACCAGCCACCATCCTCAAACCGATGGACAAACCGAGAGGACCAATCAAACTCTGGAACAGTATTTGCGCTGCATGCTACAACAAACTGAAAAAACTTGGAAAGATATCCTTTGGATAGCCGAATATGCCTACAATAACTCTGTGCACTCGGGAACTGGGAAGACCCCGTTTTTTCTTTTATACGGTAGTCACCCTCGAACCTCGGAGTTGGATCCACTCCAAGATCTTGGAACACCAGCAGTAGACCACCTGCATTCTACAATCACCCAAGCCTTTAAGGACGCCGTTTCTCACCTTCAAAGGGCTAAAGAACAATACAAGAAAGGAGCAGACCAACATCGGAAGGAAGCCCCCCAATATCAAGTAGGAGATCAAGTCTGGTTATCCACCAAATATCTACCTCTAAAAGGACCACGCACATTCAACCCAAGATACCTTGGTCCCTATTCCATCACTACCATAGTAAATCCAGTAGCGGTCAAGTTGGACTTGCCCCCTCACATGAAGATACATCCGGTCTTCCACATCTCTCTATTAAAACCCGTGCAACCTCAAACCCGACTAACTACATCTCCAAAACCTATTCAAGTTGATGGAGAACTCGAGTTTGAAGTCAAAAGCATCCTGGATTCCAAGATCTCCAAATCTAAACTATTTTACCTGATTGACTGGAAAGGCTACGGTCCCCAAGAAAGATCCTGGGAACCTGAAGAATATGTCCATGCGCCTCGTCTAATCAAAAGATTTCATCGAACATTTCCTAACAAGCCCAAACCCCCGGAGAAGCCCGGTTTGGGAGGGGCCTTGAGGGGGGGTGCTGTCATGATCTCTGCTTCCAAAAGATCAGGACTTGCCCGACTCCCTTGGAAGCAGACCCATAACCCCTGTTCCGAGTGCCAGCCAGTCCCAATTGGGACCTTTTGGACCCTGTCCTGGCCCAGTGGCACCAGGCTCATAAAGATGCCCAGTCCCAGCGCTGGAAGCGCCGGGCTCATAATGCTTGGGTGGACTTACCTGCAGCAGACCATGCTGCTTACTTACCTGCCAGTTGAACCCCTGATCCTCTTCTGTTTGGGACTACTTTTCCTGTTGGGTGGGACAGGAGCCACTCCCTAGGTTCAGAACACTGGAACTCTTCTGGAAAGCAGGAACTCTTTTCTTACCTAGGCGTGGCTGTGGAAGGAGACACCTAAGCACTACAGGAGGCTATTTAAACCACACCCGATGGATGAATCTTGCTTTGTGTTATTCTGCATTCTCTGCAGCAGAACGCTCATCGTGTTTTCTGCTTCTGATCCTGGGCCTAAGGGAACAAAGGCTTACCATCCTGGAATCCAGTCTTCAGCAGCACCTGTAAAGACAAAGAAAGAACAGGTTAGCACTATGGTCTTCAGTGGCAGCGCATCTCTTACCTGGTCCATCGGCTGTCACCAACGCCTCGCGCTGCATTCTGGCATCTGAAAGACAAAGGCTTACCTACTCTTCGCATGCTCCGGAGGTCTTCGCACTGCATTCCGGCATCTGAAAGACAAAAGCTTACCAGCTCTTCGCACGCTCCGGAGGCCTTCGGCGCTGCATCCCGCATCTGAAAGACAAAAGAAGGTGCGTTTAAGGACATTGGGCAACTTTATTACTCACGTGCCATTACTCCTTCCCACGCCGAATCCAGTGGGTATTCCAGCACCCTTCAGCTTCTCTAAAGCTCCGAACTTGTACCTGCAAGATAAAAGGGACAGTTAGTGCGCATCGTGAAGTAGGCTACAAGCGCTTACTTACGTGCTTCCAGGCGCTTCTATTCCTCACGCGGGTTCGATCCTCAACTCTCATCAGCCCGCCATCGCCATCGCCGGAACCCTGCAAAACAAGAGATATCATTACAAAAGACTTTTAAGACATTTGAAGTGCCCAGAACTTACCGTTCGTGCAGTTAACGACGGACAGCAGTCCTCTGAGGTCAAGAGGCCTGCACCCTTATCCAGTGAAGAAACTGGTTACGGCACCCTGCCCCGAGGCAGATGGAGAGCTCGGCGTTCACTTACCTAAGACATCTTAGTCTTCGAGTCAGACATACAGTGCACAGAGGTCCAGCCCAAAGAGCCAACCGTGTGTTACACATCACCTTTGAAGATACGGCATTCACCCAGTCAAGACCGGCGCCTCTGCGGGAATCAGGTGAGCGTTACACTAACCCAGTCCATGAAAAGTAATGTGCAATCAAAGTTTGGCATACTACACGTCCTTCATTCACATTGTGCCGTGGTCGAAATGCATCTTCTACACCATCATCCTCTTCTTCTTCTGGTGGAATCTGGTCCGTGTCAGGGGGTAGGGGTTACGTTGCACCGGATGCACACGTTGTGCAGCATGGCACATGCCAACACTATCTTGCCAACCTTCTCAGGCCTGTATATGAGTGCCCCACCCGACCTGCAGAGGCAGCAGAAACGGCCCTTCAACAGGCCAAAAGTCTGCTCAATGGAAACACGAGTGCATGCATGTGCACGGTTGTAGTACTCTTTGTGCCTGTTGACTGGTTGACTGATGGGGGTCAGGAGCCACGGCTTCAGGGGATACCCGGCATCACCTGCACAGGAGCAATGGAAAGTGTATTTGTGAACATTGTTGTCATTCCGTGTGTGCAATGCCTGTACAGTGTTCATGGTCACATGCCCTAGATTCATCATGACTGCACTTGACATTTCCTCATAGTGAGAGCCAGGTAAGTGCACTTAGGGATGACCCATGCTTGGGGGGTATGTGTGCCATTCACGTCTAAGGGACCTTTCCATCAGGTGAGGCACTCACACAAATGAGTTGATAATGACCATGATCTGCTGACATCTGATGGGTGTGATGCATTTGAAATTTGTACTATACATGTGGAATGCATCATGACATGTTTTCCTGATGTGCCTCATGATACACTGTGGTTTGCTAAACATGGTCATGGCTACTTGCTGTCACCATGTACTTGTCCATCACTGCCTTCCCCCATATGACCAAGGGCCAATGGGAATGGTGGTATGGTCTGCCAGTGATGGCAAACATTTCTGTGAGGGGGCTGGGTGTGTACTGGCACGGTGAAGCAGAGGTACGGTGGATGGGTCCTGCGCCACTCACTCACATGTTATTTTTGGTAACTGATCGGTTATTACATAAGTTTCCTTGCTTGCACAATTGCACTTGTAAGTGTTCCTTAGAGATGCGTGGGCTGGTATACTGGTCTGCGGTGAACCTGTCGGGTGGGTGCAGTTACAGAGATTTCCATATGTGGTAGTTGGATTTGCCCCAGGCATTGCTGCATGTTCCGTGATGGACTTTGCTCCGCTCATGTATTTCAGGCATTGTGCCTGCAGTGTGGTGCACCGTGGTACCAGTGGTTCATCATGTCCGATGTTGTGCAAGATGAATGTGCTGAGGTGGGTGCTGTGCTTGTTGCTTGCATTTACGCACAGCTGTGTAGGCATGCCACATCTGCATCCATTGGCTGTGTTGAAAATTCTGGCGAGGTGATTGGGGTCACAGTTTTGCCACCCAGGTCGCTGTGTTCCCCACCCCCCTGGCAACACCCCTCATGCCCCAGCCAGCAGACAGGTTGCCTATGCTTGTGTCCCCCCCAGCAACACCCCTCATGCCCCAGCGAGCACACAGGTTGCCTATGCTTGTGTCCCCCCAGCAACACCCCTCATACCCCAGCCAGCAGACAGGTTGCCTATGCTTGTGTTCCACCCCCCGGCAACACCACTCATACCCCAGCCAGCTGACAGGTTGCCTATGCTTGTGGGCCCCCCCAGGCAACGCCCCTCATTGCCCTGTTGTTGGACTTACCCAGCAGCCAGGTATGTTAGGGGAAGCGTGGAGTTGCGCAGCACCATGGCATGATATGCACCGGGAATCTTGCAAAGCAATGCGTGATTAATTGCCTTGCATCGCACAGCATCTGGACTTTCAGGGAATGGTAGAGCTTCCTGTTGCCGTATACTACCTCCTCGGCATGCCGGACTACCAGCTCCACATGGGTGCAGTCGATGGCACCAATTATGTTAGGCATGCCTGCCAGTGTAAAGAATGCTGTTTTGGTATCATTCACCTCCTTCACAGTCCGTGGTAAATATATGTGGTCCCATCCATGTTTCAGGAGGGCATCTAGCACCTGGTTGAGCACACGGGAGAAACATGGTTGTGAGATGCCATGCAGCTGCCCCACAGTGTGCTAGTAGGTGCCTGTGGCAATGAAGTACAGCACAGACACTACCTTCAGCAAAGGGAGGATGCTTGTCCAGATGTTGATGAGGCTTACCAGGTCATCATGGATGAGGTCCACTATTGTGCATATGGTGTCCCTGTCCAGGCGGTAGAGGGTGTGGATCTGTGCAGGGGTTGGGTCAAATGGACTGGCCCTTAGGTGAGGTATTGGTGGCTGCCTGCGGCGTACAACTGACTGTCCTGGTGGTATGTGCTGGCCCTGTCTCACCCTCCTTCTCCTCCTGTGCCTCCTGTGGGATGTTTTAACCCACTTTCTGCTCTGCTATGCTGCAGCACTGTGTTATGATGGTGCCACAAATAGCAAAATGGCCGCAAAACCCTTGTGCGCACCAAAACCTCTGAAAATCGCGCTTTGCAAAGAACAAAAAGATAACTGCCCAATCTGCCATGCAGGTTGTCACTGGTGGAACAGAGATCTCATTCCTGGGAAATGTCACTGGGCTCCACAACATGTGAAAATGGATTACAGCAGGAAAAAGCAGTGTTTTGCTAAATGAAACCCCAAAATCATGCTTTAAATCCCTCTTTATTTGTTGCTGAAACTGCAGAAAGCCATTGCAAAACACCCTCAAACATCCAAAATTCTTGCTGGGTGCTACAATTCAGTTAGTTTAAGAAATCATTGTGAACTTCCAAGGTCCTGAAAAGCTGAAAGCATACATGGATTTCCACAGAAAAACTGACCTGTCTGTGGATGTCAAAAATCTCTGTGCAGCAGAGGCCTGCAGAGATGACAGCCATCAGGAGCCTGCCTGATTAAACTTTAAACATAAACTGAAATCAAATGTTTGGAATCTAAGAGGCCTGTTACTGAGAGTAACCTATGTTGTAATTGTTTGATCCCATGGTTTAAAATCTTGAATGAGCATTATAGCTGCTATTTGAAATCACAAGTTTGTTTTAAGCTAAGGAAAAATGCAACAGAATTAACAATTAAATAAGCCTGACTAAAGCTACCAAATTGGAATAACAGGTTACTTCACAGAGGCCTTTCCCTCCAGCAGGAAATCACACCAAAGTAATAATTATAGGGATTGGAAAGAACCAGGTCTACAGAGGCATGAGGAACAATGAACAGCTGCTGCTAAGGAAATGCGAGGTGTGAGGACAGTCATAAATGGCCTCTGCCAAGAGCAAACAGGGAGGAGATTGCTCCTGGACTGCAGGGAGACAAAAAGAGGTGGACCCAAACAACCATCTGTGGCTGAACATTAACAATGCATTTTTTTTTAAAGACTTATAATTTGCCAGTAAAAATTGTGAAAATATAAAAGTAACAGATTTGTGAATCACAATTTTGGCTGCACGTTTTAAGAAGCAGAAAAATCGTTTGAGCTGTTCTGGAAAGAAACGGCAGAAAATGTGATCTGCTAAAAGTATGAAACTTTATACACTTATGCCCATGTCAAACTCGCACAAATGTAGACATTTGCTTAAAAATTGGACATTGTGTTCCTGATAAAAAGGGCAACATTTTGTGAAATGCTGAGACAAGATCCCACATCTACGGGGTTTTGAAGGATAGCTGCTATATGAAATATGTAATGTGTATATGTGATTCTTATAGAGGTTGCACATGTGTAAATATGTATGGTGCCAAAAGTAGATTTTGTGTTCTAAGGGCGAGGGGGGATTCTAAGGCTCATAAAATCACACCATAAAGGTGACACACTGTTTCTCTCCTCCTATCAAGGCAGCGAGGAGATTCTGACCCTATCATCTGTCAAAGGGGCGAGTTTAGGCTAAACCAGCAGACACACCCCTTTATCATTGCATAAATAGAGACAGCTCACCACTCAAAAGACAGCCAGATTCACCCACTATCCTGATACTGGAGTAGCATCCTGCTACTGAACTCTACATCTTCTTTGCTCCAAACTCCACAAACTTGGCAAAGCAGAAACCCATTGCATAGCTGAACTATTTTCAGCTAGGCCTCAAATTCCATAACCAGAACCCCACAAACCTAAGGGGAAGCATCAAAATACAGCCAGGCTGCACTGTACTGCTTGCCTGCTTAAATAATTATCATCAGTACCAAGAAGGGCAGATCCAATGTAGTCATGTGCCGTGCTGTGACCAGAGCGCCTTGCTGATTGCAGATCCAATCCGATGTGCCCAGCTGTCTGTCCTAGAACCAGATCCAATTCCCTGACCAGAATCTTGACGGTCCAGAATTCTGACGGTTCCGTTTAAAAACCTATCTAGTGAGTATCTATAGAAAGAATTTTGTCACTAGCATATGTACCTTGCTTAGTGAATCCCCATCTCCCCATCTCAAACCCATCCTATCTGGTATTCAGAACCGGTATTGTTAGGAGTATTTTTGAATTGTCTAAACTCTCTATCCAAATCCCTCCTATCTCCCTCCTGTACTAGTATTGCTAAAACTATCTTTGCCCTGATCATTTCTCATCTGAAGAAGGCGAGTCCTTAGCAGGCAGTCATTCTGATCAAGTGGCTGTGTTCCTGTGGGGTATTTGTTTTGTTCATAGTCATCCTCTAGTGTAAAAAACCCATTTGTCATTTTAAAAGCGCATTCCTGTTTTCCATTCTCAAGCCTATCCCAAAAAAAGGACCTCCACTAAAACATCTATAACTTCCTCCGTTCTTGTGCTAGAAACAAAATTCCAACTTGTGCTTGTAGCTAACATCCACAGCTGTGATTAAATTGTAAATACAGAAATATATATTTTAACTTTGCAAACCAGCCTGATTCCTGGTTCAGTGTGACTGGGGGGGGGTTCCAGGAGAGGGGCGTAATGTGAGTGGTACATCGTTCAGAATAAAGAACTTTTAGACAAAAATAAATAAGGATTTCAGTTGTGCACTACATGCTAGGCATTGACTTGGGCGTGTGCCAGATTGAAATCACTTACACTCCGCTGCATTCCCTTGTTCAATGCCTGCTGGAGTAGTAGCAGTGCAGGCATGTCCGCCAGCCCCAGTATTGCAACTGCTAATGGTAGCATTTTGTCTTTGGAAGGGGTGTGGTGTGTGCTCCTTTGTGCTGTGCCAGACTCCATTGCCTCCACCTGTGCTGATTGTGTGCACCTGTGGCAGGTTTCAACACAGCAGATTGCTATTAATGGCTGCCCCGCAATGCTGGTGTTAACAGCATCGTGGTACCCGTGCTTACCAGCATCTGTGTGCCGGTAAGTGCATGTCTGTGAACCTCATAATGTGCACTTACTTACGACACGGCGGTGTTACTGGCATGGCTGCTGCGTGCCCGCCCCCTTTCCGGGTTGGTGCTCCGGGTAGCACCGGCATTGCGGCTTGTCATGCCCGGTCCGGTAAACGATGCCGGTATTCCCTTACCGGTATCCTTATTACCAGACAGCCAACCTTTTAATGAGGCCCATTGTCCTTAAATAGATCTCCACAACGCAGAAAAAGGCAAGCTGGGGCATAATGATGTCAGGCGAAGAAAGGAAAATGAAAGGGCACGAAGAGAGGGCATATGCAGGTTTTTAATGGAATCAAGCAGAGAGAAAGGGGTAACATGGTTAAATTTAGATGACCCTAAGGTGTGGACACCGGGACCAACAACATATACTGAGCAACCACCAGCATGATTGCGTTGAATATATATATTCACCCTCTATGCAAATTACTGGAAGACTACACAGACAATACTCAGCTCCTTATTTCTAGAACTGACAGGTGACTACTTGTTAAACCTAGACAAAGTCCAGTCCAGAAGGTTTACAAAGTGGTTAAGACCGGGGCATTAAGCCTCCCCACATATTTCCAGCACACCTCACCCAGCGCCTGGCACTAAATTCACATGCCGCAGCACCAGACTACAACATCACACAGTCTCGGCCAGCTAGCCTAGCCACCAGACTCCGCAATCCCAGAAATCGATCACTTCCTAGGTATTTACTCTGTTCACCCACACCCATCACGACAAGAAACACCAGATTAGGCACCCTCACTGCACCACTACCCCATACTAAAATGAGCATAGGCACTGCCCCTCTCCCCCCAACATGCCTCTACACTACTTCGCACTAAGCCCCTCACTACCTCACACCACAACAAGCACACTTCACCCCATACTAGTACAAACAAAAACATCAAAGGCACACAACACCCACCTCTTAAATGTGCACTACTGAACGTACGCTCCCTTTGAGATAAATGGTCGACTATCCACACTTAATCTGGACTTACTTTGCATCAACAAATCCTGGCTCAATGATGCCTCCTGCCCGGCCATCGCGCTAGCCCTACCCACAGGCTACACCATCCTTAGGGAAGATAGATGTTATAAGATTGGAAGGGGAGTCGCCCTTATCCACAAAAACTCACTATCCATCAGATTAGCAGACCATAGTAGAAGGGGTGGTAATGCTGATATCCTATCAGCCAAGCTTACGCTCTTCCCCAATAATCTAACCAACATCCACATCCTATACAGACCTCCCGGGCTCCCAGCTGACTTCCAAGCGCACCTCTCCTATCGACTCAGCAACAACATTAAAAAGTCCTCCAAAATCCTTCTATTAGGAGACTTAAATTTAGGATACAATGATCCAAAGGATAAATCTGCCGCAACCCTAGCTAAAAAACGTGCAGACTTAGGTTTCTCCCAAAGAGTCCTCACCCCCACTCACTCCAAAGGCCGAACCCTTGACTGGGTCATGGATCACAACTGTGCATCCAACATTACCTCAAACACTGCCCTTACTTGGACGGACCACACATGCATCGAATTCCTCATCCCTACCAACCCTAAACCTAAGACTCTCACCCACGCACCACCTGCCACATTAAGAAGTTCTAAAAAGCTCAACTTAAACGCAGACAATGTGCGTCCCCACCTTAAAAGCCCCTGCCTAGCACCAACTTTCTAGCGGGACTCAAATATACTATCAGCTATCTTCAATGATACTCTCACCAATGCCATAAACTCTATAGCCCCACTTGAAAGCAAGAAGGAAAGAAATAATTTTATTGCAACTCTTGGTTCTCGGAAGAACTCCAAACCCTCCGAGCTCAAAAGCGCCAGTCGCTTAAAAACTGGATCGAGTGATCTAAATAAGAGCCTCTTCAAACAAATAGCCCTCCAATATAAAAAAGCTATTTTAGCAGCAAAATCCATGTCCTTCAATGATAGGATCTCAAAGGCCAACTCCCAAGCTAAAGAACTATTCACAATCTTTAAATAATTAGTCACTCCTCCGGCTACCGCTGATGAGATAACCAAAGACAAAGCCTGGTGTGCCAGCATTCAGTCCGCCATGTTCAACAAAATAAAACTCCTCCAGAACAAAATCCAAAACCAATGCAAAGCCCTTCCAAACCAAAAAACCAACCGCCCTACACAAGACAAGCGTAGTAATCTCAATCACGCTCAATTCTCCTTCAGAAACGTCACTGAACCTGAGGTACTTAATCTCATCAAAAACCTCAAACCATCCCTCTGCAAAGCAGACATTTGCCCTCCCAAAATCATCAAGGAATGCGCCAATGACCTAGCACCCCTGATTACTGCCTTCATTAACGCATATTTCCAAACAGGAACTGTCCCAAACAATCTCAAGGAAGCCTGGGTGTGGCCACTTCTAAAAAAGGCCACACTTGACCCACCGCAACCCAACAACTACAGACCGATAACGACAATCCCGTTCCTCCTAAAAATTCTGGACACAGCAGCTCACATCAAGATCCAATCATACATAGAAGCTAACTCCATACTAGGCAAAAGACAATCTGGCTTCTGTGACGGGCATGGAACAGAATCCGCCTTATTAGACCTAAAAAATCAAATCTCACAGATCATGGACAAAGGCAAACCTGCCTTGCTCCTCCTCCTCGATCTATCAGCCGCTTTTGACTTGGTAGATCACCAAACACTCACCACCCACCTCACCCATGCAGCCCATTTCTCTAATCAAGCAGCATCCTGGATCACTTCCTTCCTTGAAGGAAGAGCCATGAAGATCTACTCCGACACAGCTAACGCAGATACTACCACTATAAACTGCGGTGTCCCCCAAGGATCTTGTACAGCCCCCACCCTCTATAACCTCTTCACAAAACCCCTCTTCGACCTACTTGACTCCATTGGTGTTGCTCTCCAACCTTGACTCTAACACTCTGTGTGTTCTCATTTTGCTCGATCTCACTTCTGCCTTTGATACTGTCAACCATGCCATCCTGCTCAACCGTCTCTGTGATAACCTGGGTATCACTGGTCAGGCCCTGGCGTGGCTGACCTCTTTCCTCTCCAATTGACCCTCCCAGGTCCAACTGGGGTCCTTCCTCTCTGACATCTTTTTCTCTACCTGTGGCGTCCCCCAGGGATCTAATCTCTCTCCCTGGCTGTTCAACCAGTATCTGGCACTCCTTGCCCACAGCATCGCTGCTCTCTGCCCCAACTTTCAGCGCTATGCGGATGATACCCAGCTCATTTTCAGGCTACCCTCGGCCTCCTCCTCTCCTTCCCTCATCTCTGACTATCTGTCTGCTATCTAGGAATGGTATGCCGCCAATGACCTCTGCCTTAATGCCAGTAAGACTGAGATTCTACTCATCGGCACACCCACTCCCTCCTTCCCTGCAGCTCTCTGGCCGGCCTCTCTTGGCCCTCTTCCTGCTCCTACCTGCAAGGCAAAAAACCTCGGGGTCATCTTCGAATCCACACTCTCCTTCTCTCCTCACATATCTGATGTCTCTAAGAAGTCACACTACCAGCTGCACCCTCTCAGAGGTATTCTTCATTTCCTCTCCTTCCCCAAGAAGCTCACTGTCTCCAGAGCCCTGGTTCTCTCTAAGCTGGACTACTGTAACAGCCTCTATCTAAATCTGCCTGCACTCTCCGCCCTCTGCAACTCATCCAGAACAGGACTGCGAGACTTGTCCTTGGCCTCAAGCCCAGGGACCGTATCTCTCCAGTACCAAAATACCTTCAACTCTCTCTTCCTAAATATCTTCCTTCTTGAGCTCTTCGCTCATCTGCCTCCAACTCCCTCAGGGTCAGCTGCTTCTCCAAGCAACGAGTTGGGGGTAGATCTCTCTCCGCGGCAGGGTCCTCCCTCTGGAACAGCCTTCCTGCCTCACTGAAACTTGAGGAGAACCATTTCCGGTTCCCGAAGCACCTCAAAACTTTCCTCTTTGCTTCTGCGTTCTCTCCCCCTCTCCCCTGCTACATTCCTGACTGAAATTGCACTGAATCTGCAACTGGGCCACTCTCACCGATCTCGATCCTTGGCCCAGCCACTCTCCCCTTGCACTGCCTCCCTGGCAGCCCCTGCACTGCGGGACTGTCTCTGTATCCCTACAGTCCCCTTCCCAGCACTTGTCTGCACTTACCTTGCACTTGCCACCAGCTGGCCCTTATTATTTATCTTGTGATTCTGCGACCCCTGTACTGCACTTTCCCCTCTCCCTTTCCCCTTGCACTTTTCCCTTCCCCTCTACCCATGCACTTGCGCAATCTGAATGACACCTGCCCTAGTAGGATCGTTGTCTGTCTTCCCTTTGTTCCCCCTCCCTGTCTCGTCGCACCTTGAAACACTTGTGTATAGGCGCGTTACAAATACCATATCATATCATATCATATCATATACAAACTATGCAGACAACACTCAAGTACTTTTACCCCTATCTGCACACTATCACCAAGACGCCACAGCCTTTCCCAACATCTATGCCACTATCCAAGCTTGGATGGCAATCAATGGCCTCTGTCTTAACGGGGAGAAGACTAAAATTCTCATCCTGGGCCAGACAAACACATTATCGAAACTAAGCCCCCAATACAACAACTTCCACATAGACAACTCAACCATCTCTGTATCATCCTCTGTCAAGACTCTAGTTGTTCACATTGATGCAAATCTATCGATGAACAAACAAGTCAGCGCCATAGCCTCTGCATCAGCGTTCAGCACCAAACTCATCAATGCCATTAAACCCTACTTATCCAACCCCAACCGCTTGGCCATAGCTAGAGCAACTATAGGAGCCAAACTCGATTATTGCAATGCCCTTCTAGCTGGCACCTCCATCAAAAACATTCACAGACTGCAAACCACACAAAACAATGCCCTAAGAGCCGCCATGAGCATCCCTAGAAGAGACCATATCCCACGGCAGACGTGAAGCCCGGTGGCTCCAGGTCAAAGACCGTATTACTCTGAAAAGCCTCACCATCACTCACAGGTGCATCAACAAAACCGCTCCAGCATACCTATATGAAGCAATATCAAGGACCACATCCACTCCCCCCACCAGAGCTCAGTACAACAACCAGCTACACATACCACACATAAAGAGAGCCACAGCGGGAGGTCTAGGCTTCTCCTATATTGCACTGAAACTCTGGAATGCACTCCCTGCCACCCTCAGAGCTGAAACTTCCATCTCTGTCTTCCGCAACAACCTCAAGGCCACTCCCCTCAACTAGCAAGTGGAGGACTGCCTCCTCCACTTCTGCCATGTATATTGTAATATAACACAAATGTAATATAACTATATTGTAACCTGTATATATACTGCTAATGACTATGTAACTATATTGCAACCTGTATATATATTGCTAATGACCATGTAACTAAGTAACTAAGCTTTGTACGGTAACAAGTGCCACGATGTCCTCAGGCGGTTGTGCGCTATATAAATACGAATAAAACAACCAAACCAAAACAAACAAAGAATCGGTTGACCACTAACTGGCTCTGTTTAAATAGCTCAAAGACAGAGTTTCTGATATTTGGCTCACCCAGGCTCGAGCAAAGTTAGACCCTCCCTTCTCAAGCTTTAATTAACATCGAGGAACATGACATTAGGGTGCAAGAAAAGTTGAAAACTCTTGGTGTCTTTTTCAAAGCATCCCTGGGAGCTGACACTCTGGTGGATAGCATCATTAAGAAGTCTCAATATAAACTGTGGTTACTGGGGCTACTAGGGCCTTACTCTTGTACAGTGCTTTAAGTGGAGTAAGAAATTGAGAGGGGGGGGCTCATGGCATAAGAATTGACGAGCTTGGCCTAATTGATGGCCGTGGCCGAAAGACTAACATGTAAAACTGGTCTCTACTGATTCCATCTTATTAAACATATGTGTCTCACCTAAGTAGTGTTTGTTGATGGGTTGTTGTGGGAAGAGATTTGCTGCATGCAGAGGATGCTCCTTTCTGAGATGGTAGCATTTATAATTTATATCGCGCTTAATACCAAGAGGTTTTTAAGCGCAGACCCGGGGATCGAACCTGTGTTGCCCCGTGTCGTCTTGCTTCCAAGACCAGGGCATTGCCCCTGAGCTATCCATCGGAGCCAAGCATGGCATACTAGGTGGCGGATCTAGTCATGTGGCGGGCTGTGCCAGTGGCCTGGATTGCTCTTCACGTGTTTGTGCAGGTGTGAGCGTGTGCATATGTGGCTCACCTCTGCAGTGCTTCTCTTTGTGGCTGGGTTCTGTCCTCTGAATGTTGTAGGTAGAAATATGCTGCATGAGAAGATTGATGCACCATTGCCTTTATCATCCTCAATGTGCCATAGTTTATTGGTTACAAATAAATCTAAGCATGTGTCTCAATGATGCCACTTTTTTATGAATGTAACTCACTGATAGATTTATGGGATGGTAACTTGCAGCCAAAGGCTGCGTTGGATCATGGCCTCAACAGCCTCTTTTTTCAGGCAACACATGGTCACCCAACTTGTGATAAGTTGACATATTACGGCATGAATTGCCATCAGTTAAACGATTGTGCAAAAACACCCTATGCAATATTGAAACACCTTAGCCAAAGGGAGTGCTCAGCCGACCCAACGCATTTCGGGAACAAGACCCCCACCGCAGTCAGTAAAAATATTGTTTCTTCCCTCCACCCACTAGGTGCCCCAAAGGATGTCCTGGGGGCAAGGGGGTGGTCGTTAGACTCCTTAAAATATAAGCAGATTTTCAAACAGTCACGTTATCTTAATCTCATTTTAAAGAGTCTGCCCCCCCCCAGACATCATTCAGGGTCCTCCAGTTGGAAGACGTGGACAGGAGACCCTGTACTAAGGGGTTTGAGGTAGCAGACAGCCCAGTTGTAATGATGTAATAAACTGCAAGTGTACATGAGGGCTCCGAGGGAGCATGGAAATGGGCAGTTGAGGCTTGGAATATTATTTGCATAAAGGTATACATTTTTATTTTATTTATTTACATTTTTAAAGTGCTCACACAGCCTGCGTGCATCGAGGGGCTGTTACAGGAATTGTTTGTCTTAGTTGCATATTTATAATCACGGACCTGATTGAACCTGTGTTGAAGTTGCTGCTAGCTATCCTCCCGGGACATATGTGTGGTATAGAGAAGAAGGCTGATTGTGTCGTTATTTGTGGGTTAATCAATGATTACACATGAAAATGAGGACTGACATTTTGAATGACGGATCAGTCTATGTTACACTTTGGTAAAATATTTGACGGTCATTTTAATAAAACTGTATATTGCACAGAGAAGATGTCTGTCTTACGTGTAGACTCACATTTAAACAGTCTTCTCTGGGCAATGTTGAATGTTGTTTTGTTTAGGTGTAAAATAATTCAGACTGGAACAATATTTCATTCAATACTGGCGCTAAACCATGGCGCTATTAGCACCATGGTTGGTGTCGGTATCGTAACGAGTCCGCCAATGTTCAATGGGGAAGTACCACCCCATTCCAAGGTTGGTGGGGCGGTAATTCCCCATTGAACATTGGCCCTTCCCCATTCCGATTTTTGCCCCATAGGGCTCAATGGGACTGGGGAAGGCGGTAAGTACGGTACCGCAAATTGCGGTACCATACTTACCTCGAGAGTCCCTTTGCGGGTCCCTACTTTAACAGCTGGTTTAGACCAGCCGTTCAGATCGGGTCCCGCAAAGGGACCTCGTAGTAAGGCGCTAAGTGTTTAATGGCGCCGCAGCCTTTTACGGTGCATACTCCGTCATTTAACAGGCTCTATTAATTTTATTTTTTATTTATTTAACATTTATAAAGCGCTCACATAGCCCACAGGCATCGAGGCACTGTTACAGGAATTGTTTGTTTTTCTTAGTTGTGTAATTGTGTTGTTTTTTTTGTCTTAGTTACGTATTTAAAATGCGCTTAAACACCCAGAGGTTTCTAAGCACGGACCCGGGGATTGAACCCGTTGTTGCTTGTGTCGTCTTGCTTCCAAGACGCGCACGCTGCCGCTGAGCTATCCTCCCGGATCATGACCGCAATCTGCTAACACGTGTTAAGTATTACCACACCGATTTACGGGTGTTGAATTGAAAGAGCAACTACAAGCAGAAATCTGCAGAATTCGTTTTGTTTCTATAGTAAATTGTCTTGCAGTAGCAATTTACTTGGTTCATTTGATGGGACTTCATTGTCAAATTACAAATAGTGTCTGGTCAGGTTTTCAACGTTGGCCTTGAGAACGACCCGTAGGTCGAAACACGTGTCGGCTGATCAATGAACTAATAAATCTATGTGTTTAACATATTAGTCCCTGTATTTATCGAAGTGTCCATATAGATAAAATATACACATTTCTTCATGGATTATGTTGATGTGAGCGTGTGATCCCTACCCACCACCCTTAATTTGGACAGTTAACTTTTGCCAGCTCTTGGTGGATGAGCTGGGGGGTTCTGGGACCATGCTGCCAGCTATATTTTTTTGACTGCTTACCACTTCACGTATTTCAAGAGTGTTCATGAGTGCACGGCACTCTGTACTCAAATCCACATCCTTCAATCCTGAAGTAAAGTCACAAGTTCCACCACAAAAAACCCCCAAAGGAAAGTTCCAAACTCCACAATCCAATCCCACGTCGATGCGTGTCCACTAGAAGCAGGTGAGTGTCCTTGTAGCAGTTCAAAAGAAAGTCCAGAGCCTAATTAGCAGCAGTTAAGGCTATGTCTGTGCAGGAGACCCCCAAGAAGTGCATGACAAATGGCAAGTGAAGAAATAAGCTGGCCAAGTGTAGCGAGCGGAAGCCCAGATGAGCGTGTGTACACATAAACAAGCAGCCGGCATATCGGAAAAGACAACCAGAACGCTGTAGGTTTCAAACTCCCAGAACGGGGAAGAAAAAGGTTTTGAAATACAGTGCTGCATGCAGAAGATTAAGCTGCAACTGCAGGTAGCCCGTGAATGAGTAGCCGAGGTCAACAGTCGGGAAGACAATGCTGGGGGAAGGAACCGGGTCATCAAAAACAGGAGAGCGGAGTTACCAAAATCAGGACCAGGAAGCCAAAAGGAGTTCAAGAAAACCAGGAAGTCTTGGGGTAGAGAAGTGTGTCGGGACAGCAGAAACGAACAACAGCAACCTTGTCGGGCGAAGGCGATGGCTAAATAGCGTCGCCCGGCAACCATGAAGAATCTTTAACCATTGGCTTCCATGTCATGTGAGAGACACGATGACATGTTCCCATTCTAGTATAGTTGGGAAATGTAGTTCCCCATCACCGTTGTCCCTGTGAGAGACGCCAGGGTCGTTGCCATGGTTTCAGAACATGACGTGGAGCTAGCCTCTGACACCCCGGCCCACTTAAAGCACTGCCCTTGTGAGAGCAGTAATCATGATAGATTGGACTGCTGTAATGCTCTTCTCTGTGGTGCAAGCAAAAAGAATTTGCATAAGCTTCAGGTCTTACAAAATGATGCTGTTCGCATTGTAAGGAATGTCCCTAAAAGAGAACATGTTTCGATCTACAGGAGAGGTGTTTACTTGCTCCCAATTTCAGCCAGAATCAAGTTTAAACTGAACACATTGGTACACAAGTGTGTCTTTAGTCTAGCCCCTCGCTATCTGAAAGAGTGCGTAAATCAGCAACAAGCCTCTCATTCAACTAGGTCAGCTGGAACCTTCAGACTGATTTGCCCCAGAGCTAAACAAACTAGAGTCAGTGGTCTCTCATTCCCTGTGCATGCTGCTAAGGCATGGAATCTACTTCCAGCTAGTATCCACACAGAGCAGAGTTTCTGTGTTTCATAAAAAAAGAATTAAGACTTTGATCTTTGCTTGAGATGCCTCCATCCTCTCAAGTCGATGCTCCTCTCTGGATTTTGTCCCTTGATTTCTTTGTTGTTTATTGTGTCTATGTTTGCGTTTTCATTCCCGTGGGCTTAAGTGCTATATAAAATCTGTAAAAGTAAAAGTAAAGTAAAGTAGTACAAGCAACATATCCCCGCCATATGTAAGCAGGCTAATACTGATACCAAAAATGAAACAAATGGGCAAGGCTAGCTCTGTCTTGAAGACAAGGAGCATAGGTAAATATGATTTTGAATCAGTGTTTCCAACATTCCCATTATTAGAGTAAGGGGGAGTACGACAACAATATATACTATGGTCACAGATGTACAAAGATAGTTTAGGATGTAAATTGCTGAGTTTAACTTCCGTTGCAGGGAAATTAATTTATGAATTAGAGGATGACATCAGGAATGACGTTAGCTATAGGTGACACTGTGGCTTTCCTGCGTTACAGCTTCAAAGTCCTTTCCGGGGGTCCCTGGGACTGCTGCTGTGCTTGGGTATGGTCGACCCACATGGAAGACAGCCGCCCAAGGCCGGGGACATTACTCCCTACATCCTGAAGCTTTGGCTGGGTTGCTTTACAGAATAGGGGTCTTCTTTTCAGAATGCATGGGGTTCCCTGTTTTCCTTGGTGGCTGCAATCTGGTTTAGCCTTCTCCCATTGCACCCATATATGTGCACCGACACATGTGAGGTACCGTTTTTGTTGGGACAACCATGGGAATGTGGGAAGGTAGGACATTTGTTGTTTTCTCTTGGTTTTGATAATCTTTTCATACATTGGCTACTGCACTTTGTTGCTTGTTACACAACCCTTTCATTTGCCAAATGTAACCTACATTTAGTCACTGCTTTAGGCACGATACCCTTTTGTAACCCGCACAAGTCACCTATCCTTCAAAAGGTCTGCCTGTGCTTTTTCAAAAAATGTATGCTTTCCATTCCTCACCACATTTGTTTTCCCTATTTTCACATGCTAAGTATGTCTGATTAGGCCGTCAGCATAAAATCATGTGTTCCATGGCTCAGTTGTTGGCTTGTGGTATTGCTTGTTTTGTGAAACATTATGAAAAATGTATGATTTCCTAACAAGAAGAGTCGGGGGAACATAGTGGTGCATTGCTTTTCTCAATATTCTGAGAAGCCATTACCTTACAGGTACAAATAAGTTCAGCACATACCTTTTTTCTGTAATTTTTCACATTCTTTTCCAAACTAATGGAATTTGAACTACATAGTTGTTGCCTGACCTGCACAAATGACTGTAAAGACTGGAGGGGGGTGTCTGTACTCCTGTTCTCTATATGGTAGAGGAGAAGCAGAGAGGACCCCAGTCAAGATTCTCTATTGTTGGTAGCAATGGACGAGCAATCAAGGCCTAGCTTCTCAGGAGGTGATGCAGGCTGGTTCTTAAGTACAGTGTAGTCAACAAGAACCCACAAAGGAATGTCTGCACACTGTATTAGTTAAAACACAGTCTTTATATAATTAAGGTTCAAGGTTATATACACAATCACAATAACTCACTTTGTTCTCAGTTAATCTACAATGACAAATATATTCAGTTCTAAGTGGTACCACACTTATTATCAGATCTCATTAAAGTACATCAAATCTCACACAGTTCAAATTAATAAAGGAAACCAACAATAGACATAGAAGGAAAGCTGTTGGTTAGAACAATTGGCAGAATACTGGACCTTACCGTTAGACACAGTTCTATGTGGAGATCCCCCCACCTGGGCAACCTGTAAGATAAAGATATACCACAAGCCTAGTCCATATATTGTTCAACGAGTCTTATTTCTTTCTAAAGTGTTCTACAACCCCAATGTAACTCGAATTGTAGGTTTCGATGACGGGTCGTCAATGGATCCTTCTTGAGTGCTCCCTTTAAAGCAGGAGCCACAGATCGTCGAGATCCCTCAAAGAAAGGGGTGAACAATGGCAGTGAGGTAGCAGCTCTAGTCCTGGTGGTGCTCGGCAACGACGAGTCAAAGATGTCCTGCAAGAAAGAGGTGTGCAGGGCTCCTCGGTCTCGTTAGTTCAGGACCGCAAGAGTTTGTGAAGAACTGTGGCCCAGCAAGGGCGTCGGGACGTCCGGCGTCTCTACGATCTTCGTGTGGCAGGAAACCCACCAGCGGATGCTCCTCGGCGCGTCGACGACCTGGCCTTCTCTGGCTGGATAAGGCGGTCGGCGGTGTGGACGAGCGCGTCCGTGATTCAAAATATCTTAGACAAAAGGAGTGTTGTGGCTCCAGTCATCGACAGCACAGTCCCAAGCAGTCTCTGCTTCTTGGCAACTAACTTCAACAGGACTCCAGTGGTTATAGCAAACCTGCAAACCTTGGTCGATGACGGTGGATGGAATGTCAGGTGCTTATCTTCATTCTCCTCGGCGGTCTCCGTCTCCTGACGGCAGCCTGTCGAGAGTCTGACTTCAAGGGAGCTTCGGCAAAGGTTAGCGGTGCACGATGGTCCCTCGTAGCTCGGGAAGAGGGCGCCTAACCAGGTCCTCTCTGGGTCAGTCCTTGGAGACACAGTGGCTTTCAGATCAATGATGTAGAGCAGCAGCACTACTTCTCTTCCAGCAGGGCTTCAAGGTTAAGCTTCAGTTTCAATGTCAGTTTCAACTCCAGCTTATGAACGATTTCTAGCAGTGAGAGGCCCCCAGATATACCAGTTGATCTCCCATTCATTTTGCTGGGTCACATTCAGGCAACCAATCACTCAGGAGGGCATTCATCAGTCAGTCAGCCAATCACGCACACAGTGCATTCAGGCCATTCTTCTTCATCCAGACACAACACAGAATGTGGAATCGGACAAGTACCATGCCATTCAACACTACACAATGCATTCATACCGGTTTCAGGCAGGGCTGTCTCAGTCATTGTGTCAAACACCAGATACCAGACATCCACAACAAGAAGTGTATATTTGTCACACACCCCATTCACCCAGGTGCCACCCACAGGTGTACCCACAACATACGGTCATTGGGAAGGCTCCAGCCAGTCTGTTTGGCACTTCCCTAAACTACCATATATGGAACTTCCACCCAACAGCCAGTCAGGGGGAAGGGACAGAGTCAGGGCTTCCCGGGACTTCGGAAAAACCAAGGTAAAAGGCAATGGAATGCAAGAGGCCACGGGGGCCATCTTGTCTCCATCAGGAATCTACCGATTCCAAAATGGAGGACACTCAGATACCTGTCAATTCAGCATGGAGTTGCCACCAGCCCATACCCTGCTCTGTGGGCCACACACAGGTGCCCAAAAACATACACTAGGGGCACAGGGTTGTACCCGCACCCATGGGTGCCATAAGGGTATCCCATGGGTCTGTACACCAAACCAAAAGAGAGAGCTGCACCGCCAGGAGTCCCACATGAACCCCTGCATGGAAAACACAACAGAACACACAAAAAAAGCAGTAAAGGACAAGGATACGGAGGCCCTGTCCCTCCGATGCATTTCCAGCTTCACAATGACCACTTTCTAAACTTGGAATTTTGTCTATTTTTCAGAATCTATGGCTTTCTGGCTTCCCATTCAGCTTTCCTACCCTTCTCTTCCATTACATCCATACATGTGCTATTGGAAAAAAGGGAACAATCGCCTACCTCTCACAAAACGGATGGTAAAATATGTTTTCTTGTTTACACTCAACCTGTTCATGAAAGCCTGGAACATGGCAAATTCAGAACAGCAAACCATTTGTTTCTAGCTCTTACAAGGAAAAATAATCCCAAACTTCTTTGTACATAATTTTATTGCCATTTTCTGAAATAAACACTGCATTTGCTCCCTTTTTTTATATGTTCTCTCACCCCCATACAATAAACTCGGATTCCTTGGTGACCTTATGGCTGCATACATGTGGGAAGAAAGAAAAACAAATTTGGCAGAGGTATCTCATGTAACAAAATTGTTACAAGGGGTTGAATAGCGACATACTGAAATCTCTAAAAAAAAAAAAAAGGGTTCAGCACAGATAGGGAAAACCCTTAGCAGTTAAGGGGTTAAAGAGAGGATAGCCACGATCAAATTACATTTTTTAATTTTATGTTTTTTAATTTTTTAATTTTATTTAAAAATATTTGTTTTTGGTGTACAACACCTTTACAAATAGCTTCATTAAAAACACATTGTTTGTAACATGTATAAAATCATTAAAGAACATTTGATAGCAACAATTCTCAAAATCATAATTTCACTTCAGAATTACTCACTTCTATTTTTAAACTCAATCACAAAACAATCTTTTTCCATTTCATTTCTAATAAGATTTGTCAAACGGGCCGTTGCTATTATAGCCATATTACTCGCTCTCCACATGCAATATTTCCATGTACAGTTTCTTGCGAAGCTCATATTAGCATTTGTGAATTCTTTCATCATAAGTACACATGTTTTTTCAAAATAGGAACAGTGTAAAAATAAATGTTTCAAAGATTCTGATGTTTTTTTGCAGAATCTACAAGACTGATCACCTAACTCAAGTTGATCTTTATTCCAATGTCTTGTTCTTAATTTAGTTTGAATTAAATCCATTCAAAATAACATGTAAGTTCTCCCAATCAATTTGTCAGGACACATCAATAAGTAATTCAATCGAGGACTTTGCCAATGAATAAATCCTGCATATTCATCGAAGGATGAATAAGATTGAACTTGTGTTATGCATTCGACCCAGTTTATTTTATCTGTATTTACATCTTGTTCATCAGCTCGTACGTTGATCTTCATTCGTAGTGTATCCATTCTCTCCTTAAATGTTCTTACAGATACAGGATGATGCTTAAGTAACATTTTTGCAAATTCAGCAGAAATCGAATTACGCGGGGTGGTCCAACATCTTAAAATACAGTGATAATAGACGCCAGTGATAACGTGCAGCTAAGGAAGTTAGACCTAATTCGTGTTTTAGAATAGCATAAGGAAGACTCTGCTGCAAACCTAGGGCATTCTTCCATAGAATTCCTTGTATGCGATTGAGAAGGGGTCCAAATCTTCTAGATGTAATTCGACCCCATATAATAAGATTGCTTCAATTTTCTTACTATAATATTCATACAAAGGAATAACAGAGACGGTACAGAATTTATAATATATCATTTTCATTTGCCCTTTAATGAGTCACATTTTTCCCATTAATTGCTCCTTCACTTTTTTTAAGGATGTGTTATTTGAAACCTTAAAACCCAAGTAGAGCATTTCTGAAGCCACATTTATCTGTGTTGTGTCTATATTCCACGTAAAGTGGCATATTTTCTTTCGATTTGCAAAAATCATGATGTTGGATTTTTGGGGAAAGACTTTGAGATTATTGTTAGTGCAGTACAATAGGAAGCTCTCCAGCTTTGCCTATAATCCAGAATGGGTTTTGTCAAACAAAAGTATATCATCTGCATAGGCTAGCCACGATAACTTGAGATTTCCTAATCACACTGCAAAAGATTCTTTTTCACTCCAAATCATGTCCAAATCAGCCATATACAAATTGAAAAGAATAGCTGCCAAGTTGCAACCTTGCTTCACCCCAATCCAGATAGGGATGGCTTCTGTTAGGGTTCCTTCTCGAGTTATTCGTACCCTGAAGTTTGTTTTGTGATGTAGCATGGATATCAGAGTTACTAAGTGTATTGGAAACTTAGCACTTAACATTTTCTTCCAGAGGATTTCTCTGATAACACAGTCAAAAGCAGCTTTAAGGTCGAGAGAGGCAACAAAGATGGGACTTTTGTCGGGTGCTTTACAAGATGCAATCAAATGAGCAAGAATGCTCGCGTTTAGAGTTGTCCCCATTGCTTTACGAAAGCCAACTTGTGCTATACTTAGGCAATCTGTATTGCGAATCACCATCTCTATTTCTTACAACAACAGTATGGAAAATACTTCAGCAGAAACATCCCTTAAGGCTATAGGCCTAAAGTTATTTGGGTTATCTATAGGTCCCTTTTTAAGTATTGGTATAATGATTGAGGTATGCCATGATGATGGAATTTTCTTGGTTCTAAATATCGCTTTAAAATTTTGTAATAGAACTTGAGCCCAGAATAGCGGATCATTTTTAATAACACATGGGGGTAAGCCGTTCGGCCCAGGACATCTAGACGTTTTTAGCTTGTTTATAGCATACAGAATATTTTGCATGTCCCAGGGGCAGGTGTCTGAAATATTTTCAATTTTTGGAGCTCTTACTAGATGAGAGAGTTCAACTGGAATTCTATATTTAAGTAGAAAAAAGGAGGTCCATGATGCTCCATCTATTGCTGAGTTGAATTCTAAGTGTAGATATTTGTTACTAACTCTAAGCTGTTTTCATATATCTCTAATATTACGCTTACATAACAGAGTAACCATGTTTTGGTTTTGTTTCAGTAGCATGGATGACCGAATTCGTGCTGCATCATTTTTATATTGCATAAATATTTTCTTTTTCGCACTTGTAAAGCGAATCGATTCATGGAGCAGAAGGGACTATCTTATTTTCCTTAGTTCTATATTTTTTTTGCGTTTCAGCTCCAAAATATCCAGAGAGCCATGGACACGCGTATTTATTAGGGTCTAGGGATGTTTGCATACTGGCTATGGAATTTATATGAAATGCCATCATTTTTAGATTCCATTGCATAATAGATTCCATCTCCTTGGGTATCTGATTCTTACATATCCATAGATCTCGATTAATCAGAAAAGATATTTTTCTGCAAGTACTTAAATTCTAATTGATAGATAGCCTTGTTCTGTTGCTCTGAATCATAGATAGCGTGGGATCGCATGTATGTTTAGCAATGTTGCATCTCATTAAAGAGGTAATCATTAAATGATCTCCTAATGTGGGATCTATCGTGCTTGAGGGAGACATCCATCCAGACAAAGTTTTGGAGCCTACCAAGTAATCAATCCACGAGGAATATGAACCTCTTTTCCAAGTATATTCCTCATGACTAGCATCAGGTTCAATAGGATACAAATCATAATTCTCAAAATGTTGGACCCACATTTCACCTTTTTTATAAGTACTTCTAGTGCACGATTTCAATTTATGATTAGAGTTAAGTTCCAAAACAGATTAAAATCTCCTCCAATCAAAATTTCTGCTTGTGGAGATTTTTCATATGCCTCCTGAAGTACTACGTCAGATTTTTCACAAGCTTGTAACAGTGATATACAAGAGGGATTCCAGTATAATGTAATAAAAAAAAACATTAAAGTTGTAAAGTGAATCTATTGTCACATCTACCAAGAGTAACGGATCTGAGTGGTAGATGTAGTTCACCTTAAAAGAAAGTACATTGTTAATAAGGATGGCCAATCCCCCTGCTGGTCTAGCGCCACCTTCTACATATGCTTGGTGAACAATGGAAGTAAAACCATCAAAATATAATTCAAACGTGGACATGGTTTCTTGAATCAGAAATATATGAGGCAACATATCAACCTGAGTAAGTCGCAACCATTTTCTGAGGTTGTTAAAACCACAGCAGTTCCACGTAATAATTTTTAGTTCTTTCCATTATGAGGGTGCTTGCGTGGAGCTTATTAGCGAAGCGGCTTTTATCAGGGGTTCCAACTAGGATAAGCCATTGAGTACTGTAGTGAGCGAAGCTAGATGTTCCATCATTTGTTTGGAAGTGTCTATGTTGGAGGTAACTTGGTTTGCATTATTACCGGGAGTTGGAATGATTGGTGGTTGGAAATCAAGAAAATCCATCGCCTCTTCCACTACAGTGAATTCATATAGTTCTAGGCCTAACATCATTAAATCAGATTTATGTTCCCAAAGTAATTTTGCAATGATGGGAGAAAGCAATATCGAGAGCATACGGTTATTATTTGTGTTCGATAACCGGATGCTTTCATTGTAATTGGAAACCAGTAGGCCGATTCATGGAATAATTAGCGCGGCGCAAGTGGGCAAAAACGTGCGAATCGCAGTGGAATAGCGAAAATCGCAGTGCAATTGCGAAAATCGCACGAAAAGCAGCGCACGTCGATTCATGGAAGGCCGTGCGCGAGAAAACCAGCGGATGTGCGATAAAAAGTGCGCGGCGCACGTTGGCGCACAGGCCATCTAACAGCGTGCGCCAGGTCACTGCGAAAATCGCACAGGCCACAGCGAAAATCGCACATAGCGCGGCGCACGCAACAAAAGTAGGCGGGACACGGGCGTAACACTCGGAATGGGGAACAACTTGCCAAAACGTGGGCGTCACGGGGGAAGTACAGGGCACAAGTGCGCGGAACGCCCACACGCTCGCCTACAACACGTATTCATGGAATAGAATAGGGGAAAAAAGCGCACGCTCAAACCAGCGCACAGGCACAAACACGACCGCCACAAGAAAGCAGGCGGTAGCGTCTCTGCGGCTGTAAGAAATGTGCGCCAAAAGGTGCGCCAACAAATCGCACCTATATACTGCCATGATGAATGTCCCATACTGTGGCCCTCCAGGAAAAATTACGTGCAAAGGGGTACCCACAAACACGGACACCCGCTGACAAAAAATACGTGTGCGTGTATACCGGGGTGCGCGGGAAGTCTAACACGCGATTTCAGCAGGGTACGTGCATCACAGGGGTTCGCGTGAAGTTTCACACGCGATCGGGTCTGGGGGAGCGGGCTACGTGTATATCAGGGGTTCGCGTGAAGTTCCACACGCGAACAGCCTGGGCGCGTGTATTTCAGGGGTGCGCGGGAAGTTCCACACGCGAACAGCCTGGGCGCGTGTATTTCAGGGGTGCGCGGGAAGTTCCACACGCGAACAGCCTGGGCGCGTGTATTTCAGGGGTGCGGGGGAAGTTCCACACGCGAACAGCCTGGGCGCGTGTATTTCAGGGGTGCGGGGGAAGTTCCACACGCGAACAGCCTGGGCGCGTGTATTTCAGGGGTGCGCGTGAAGTTCCACACGCGAACAGCCTGGGCGCGTGTATTTCAGGGGTGCGCGGGAAGTTCCACACGGGAATAGCCTAGGCGCGTGTATTTCAGGGGTGCGGGGGAAGTTCCACACGCGAATAGCCTGGGGGCGCGTGTATTTCAGGGATGCGCGGGAAGTTCCACACGCGAATAGCCTGGGCGCGTGTATTTCAGGGGTGCGCGGGAAGTTCCACACGCGAATAGCCTGGGCGCGTGTATTTCAGGGGTGCGCGGGAAGTTCCACACGCGAATAGCCTGGGCGCGTGTATTTCAGGGGTGCGCGGGAAGTTCCACACGCGAATAGCCTGGGCGCGTGTATATCAGGGGTGCGCGTGAAGTTCCACATGTGATTTGACAGTGTGGGTCCTCCCAGGTGTACCCTGTACACCCTCCACGGCCCCTGCAGGCAGCCCACACCACAGGGGACTACCCTGCATCCCTGGTCATGTCCCGCAGGCAGCCCACCCACCATGGGCATGCCCCCCAGCAAAGGCACATGTCTCCTTGAACTAATGAACACCAACTCATGTCCCCTTGCACCCCCACCCCCCAGCACTGTGGGGCACCTGCCAGCAGGCCCCCACCCATGTCCAACTCATGTCCCCCACCACCCCCACCCCCCAGCACTGTGGGGCACCTGCCAGCAGGCCCCCACCCATGTCCAACTCATGTCCCCCACCACCCCCACCCCCCAGCACTGTGGGGCACCTGCCAGCAGGCCCCCACCCATGTCCAACTCATGTCTCCCACCACCCCCACCCCCCAGCCACCAGGGTCAGCCTCCACCAGGCCCCCACTCATGTCTCCCACCACCCCCACCCCCCAGCCACCAGGGGCACCCTCCACCAGGCCCCCACTCATGTCTACCACCACCCCCACCCCCCAGCCACCAGGGTCAGCCTCCACCAGGCCCCCACTCATGTATCCCACCACCCCCACACCCCAGCAGTGCAGGGTCACCCTCCACCAGGCCCCCACTCATGTCTCCCACCACCCCCAAACCCCAGCCACCAGGGGCACCCTCCACCAGGCCCCCACTCATGTCACCCACCACCCCCACACCCCAGCAGTGCAGGGTCACCCTCCACCAGGCCCCCACTCATGTCACCCACCACCCCCACACCCCAGCAGTGCAGGGTCACCCTCCACCAGGCCCCCACTCATGTCTACCACCACCCCCACCCCCCAGCCACCAGGGGCACCCTCCACCAGGCCCCCACTCATGTCACCCACCACCCCCACACCCCAGCAGTGCAGGGTCACCCTCCACCAGGCCCCCACTCATGTCTCCCACCACCCCCACCCCCCAGCACTGTGGGGCACCTGCCAGCAGGCCCCCACCCATGTCCAACTCATGTCCCCCACCACCCCCACCCCCCAGCACTGTGGGGCACCTGCCAGCAGGCCCCCACCCATGTCCAACTCATGTCCCCCACCACCCCCACCCCCCAGCACTGTGGGGCACCTGCCAGCAGGCCCCCACCCATGTCCAACTCATGTCTCCCACCACCCCCACCCCCCAGCCACCAGGGTCAGCCTCCACCAGGCCCCCACTCATGTCTCCCACCACCCCCACCCCCCAGCCACCAGGGGCACCCTCCACCAGGCCCCCACTCATGTCTACCACCACCCCCACCCCCCAGCCACCAGGGTCAGCCTCCACCAGGCCCCCACTCATGTCTCCCACCACCCCCACACCCCAGCAGTGCAGGGTCACCCTCCACCAGGCCCCCACTCATGTCTCCCACCACCCCCAAACCCCAGCCACCAGGGGCACCCTCCACCAGGCCCCCACTCATGTCACCCACCACCCCCACACTCCAGCAGTGCAGGGTCACCCTCCACCAGGCCCCCACTCATGTCACCCACCACCCCCACACCCCAGCAGTGCAGGGTCACCCTCCACCAGGCCCCCACTCATGTCTACCACCACCCCCACCCCCCAGCCACCAGGGGCACCCTCCACCAGGCCCCCACTCATGTCACCCACCACCCCCACACCCCAGCAGTGCAGGGTCACCCTCCACCAGGCCCCCACTCATGTCTCCCACCACCCCCACCCCCCAGCACTGTGGGGCACCTGCCAGCAGGCCCCCACCCATGTCCAACTCATGTCCCTCACCACCCCCACCCGCCAGCACTGTGGGGCACCTGCCAGCAGGACCCCACCCATGTCCAACTCATGTCTCCCACCACCCCCACCCCCCAGCCACCAGGGTCAGCCTCCACCAGGCCCCCACTCATGTCTCCCACCACCCCCACCCCCCAGCCACCAGGGGCACCCTCCACCAGGCCCCCACTCATGTCTACCACCACCCCCACCCCCCAGCCACCAGGGTCAGCCTCCACCAGGCCCCCACTCATGTCTCCCACCACCCCCACACCCCAGCAGTGCAGGGTCACCCTCCACCAAGCCCCCACTCATGTCTCCCACCACCCCCAAACCCCAGCCACCAGGGGCACCCTCCACCAGGCCCCCACTCATGTCTACCACCACCCCCACCCCCCAGCCACCAGGGTCAGCCTCCACCAGGCCCCCACTCATGTCTCCCACCACCCCCACACCCCAGCAGTGCAGGGTCACCCTCCACCAAGCCCCCACTCATGTCACCCACCACCCCCAAACCCCAGCAGTGCAGGGTCACCCTCCACCAGGCCCCCACTCATGTCACCCACCACCCCCACACCCCAGCAGTGCAGGGTCACCCTCCACCAGGCCCCCACTCATGTCTACCACCACCCCCACCCCCCAGCCACCAGGGGCACCCTCCACCAGGCCCCCACTCATGTCACCCACCACCCCCACACCCCAGCAGTGCAGGGTCACCCTCCACCAGGCCCCCACTCATGTCTCCCACCACCCCCACCCCCCAGCACTGTGGGGCACCTGCCAGCAGGCCCCCACCCATGTCCAACTCATGTCCCCCACCACCCCCACCCCCCAGCACTGTGGGGCACCTGCCAGCAGGCCCCCACCCATGTCCAACTCATGTCTCCCACCACCCCCACCCCCCAGCCACCAGGGTCAGCCTTCACCAGGCCCCCACTCATGTCTCCCACCACCCCCACCCCCCAGCCACCAGGGGCACCCTCCACCAGGCCCCCACTCATGTCTACCACCACCCCCGACCCCCAGCCACCACGGTCAGCCTCCACCAGGCCCCCACTCATGTCTCCCACCACCCCCACCCCCCAGCCACCAGGGGCACCCTCCACCAGGCCCCCACTCATGTCTCCCACCACCCCCAAACCCCAGCCACCAGGGGCACCCTCCACCAGGCCCCCACTCATGTCACCCACCACCCCCACACCCCAGCAGTGCAGGGTCACCCTCCACCAGGCCCCCACTCATGTCACCCACCACCCCCACACCCCAGCAGTGCAGGGTCACCCTCCACCAGGCCCCCACTCATGTCTACCACCACCCCCACCCCCCAGCCACCAGGGGCACCCTCCACCAGGCCCCCACTCATGTCACCCACCACCCCCACACCCCAGCAGTGCAGGGTCACCCTCCACCAGGCCCCCACTCATGTCACCCACCACCCCCACACCCCAGCAGTGCAGGGTCACCCTCCACCAGGCCCCCACTCATGTCTACCACCACCCCCACCCCCCAGCCACCAGGGGCACCCTCCACCAGGCCCCCACTCATGTCACCCACCACCCCCACACCACAGCAGTGCAGGGTCACCCTCCACCAGGCCCCCACTCATGTCTACCACCACCCCCACCCCCCAGCCACCAGGGTCAGCCTCCACCAGGCCCCCACTCATGTCACCCACCACCCCCACACCCCAGCAGTGCAGGGTCATCCTCCACCAGGCCCCCACTCATGTCTACCACCACCCCCACCCCCCCAGCACTGTGGGGCACCTGCCAGCAGGCCCCCACCCATGTCCAATCCATGCCCCCCTGCACCTGGGTCCCAACATTCCCCAATCATGTCCGTAATGCCCATCCTCCCCTGCCAAAAGGCCCAACCAACTATCACACCCACCCACATATCAAAGGCAATTACATGTTACACCCCCAATTTAAATAATGCAATTTAACACATGTCTGTCACACACAATGGCTGCAGGTGAATGACAAAACACCCAACATGACATGCCTGAAAGCAATGAGATGATACGACACATTGAAGATTAAAAAAATAATATGTATTAAACAGCAAGTAGAATGGAAATGAAATAAGAAAAAACACAAAGCAAATCAAACAAAACAAGATGAATGTCCAAGAAAATAATCTGAAAAATTAAAATAAGCCAATGAAGAAGATCATCCTGGGTCCATGAGCCCTACCAAATTAAACCTAACTGACTACTAACTAAAAAGTGAACTATATACAAAAAAGTGGTGCATTGTCCAATCGCAACCAAAAAAAAATCAAAAAAACAAAGGAAACCTAACCCTAACTATACAACTATATACAAAGGCAGCGGGCTATTCGGACGGCTCACTGGTTGTTGTCATGGGCCAGGGCATCATCGAACTCCTGGTCAATGGCTTGGAGGCGGGCATGTTCCCTGGCCCCGAGGTCCCGCAGGGAAAACGCAGTGTCAAGCTCAAACTCCCTGCGAAGACCCTCGAGGCACTCAGCCCGCCTCAGCGCCCTCCGCATGGAGTCCTCCGCCCTGACCATCGTGAGCCGTTCCTCCTCTGCCCGCTGCCGCTCCGCACCTATCCGCTGGCACAACCTCTCCCACACGGAAGCCACTCCCATTCCAGGGTTCTCCTGCCCTCCGGCCGATGCCTGCACCCCTGATGTTGATGGCCCCGAGCCATGATGCCTCCCACGTTGAGCCTGCTGCTGCCTCCGACGCAACTGCCTGTGCCAGCACGACGGCATCCAGGCTGATGGAAACCACCGACGCCGTCGTGCACGTGCCCTGCCCGATGATGCCGTCACATCCTCCATCTGCTGGGGTCCAGTTGCTCTGGTGTCCACCCCTGCTGGATCTCTGACTCCCGACTGTGGCAGGGATAGGATCCCCACCGAGGCTGCATTGGTCGGGGCAGGTCCACAGGGGGCCCTGGTGGCATCTGGGCTGGAAGACGGCAAGGAGAACGACTGGTGGATAGCCTGCACAGAGGAGGAGAGGGCCGCCACATTGGCCAACACATGCAGGAAACCCCCGAACATGGCCGATCCCAATTGGGCCACGTCGGCACGGTGCACTTCGTGATGACGTGCGTGCTCATCCCGGGAAGCACGCACGGCATCACGAATCACAGCCGTGCGCATCGCGACCCCAATCAGGACCTTCTCCGCACGGCCAGGGGTTCCCACGTCCGCAGGTGGAGGGGAGTCAGGTGACATGGACATCCCCTCTACCTGCGGACAGGCCTGGGACGGGGCATCCCTGCTGGTGCATGGTGGTGCACTCACAGGGTCAGGGACAGCGACATGCACAGGCCCCTCCACGGTGACCTGTGCTGCCTCCTGCCCCTGGCCCTGGACTGCACCACTTGCACCAGCAGGGATGCCCCCACCAGGCCCCATGTGTGCCCCAGTGGCGGCCTCCTCCTCCTCTGTGCAAACCACCAACCTGGATGGCTCCTCACCGTCTCCCACCGTAGCAGGCCCCTGTGGGGCTCACCCACCCCTTCCACTGCAGCCGTGGGGGCATCCCCGCCGCCTTGCTCCACAGCGCCGTCTCCGCCCTCTTCTTCACTAGCCGCTGCGTAGAGGGAGACAAAGAACACAAGCATCAGGGCACTGTACAATGGTCCCCTAGACAGGAAGCAATAGCAGATGAGCACCACTGTCAAAGTACACTTCCATCATGTCCCTCCACAACACATGGGTCAGTCCAGGCAAAACACACACAGTAACAGGCATGGTGCATGCCATGGACATTTCCATGCATGTCCAATGGACTCTTGAAACATTCAATGATATGTAACTCACATGCATCATGGCTCTTGCCCATCACATGCACACACTTCACCTCAGTCACATCCATCTGGCCCCAAACACACCAAACACAGCGGATACAAGGGTAATTTGGCTGCTTTACTGAATCTCTGCATTGTCACACACATGTGTCATGCATCCATGGCATGCACAAGTCACAGACACGCAGGTCAGGCACACAGACATGGCTACCATATATGTACCTGGCATCAGCACCCATCCCTCACCCCCACCCATGTCCAGGTACAGAGACTGGCATGCTCTCATGTTCAAAATCTGAATAGGGCTCCCCATGCGGCATTTCAACACATGCAACAACCATGTGCATCACACATCACTGGTCGCACATGCATTACCATGATGTCCCTGCACACATACATGCATACATGGCCTATGGCACACATACAGGCAAGTATCATAGAACCAGCACACCGCAACATGCCCTGTCTCACACAGTAATGCATGGACACTTACCGCTCAACTCCAGACGGGCCTCCCTCTCAAGGATCTGGGCGTGGAGCGCTGGGCGTACGCGTTCCAGGACCCTCATCTGGATGGAACTCATGCGGCCCCGGCCCCCCTCCACGAGGCGCCGGGCCTTCACAAGGGTCCTGGACCTCAAGTCCTCCCAGCGCTTCTTGATCTTCAGGACGTCGCGGGTTGCCACCCCCTCCGCGTTGATGGCAACCACACAGTCGGCCCAGATCCTCTGCCGTCCTTCCTTGCTGGCGCGGGACGATCCAAAGAGGGCATCATACTGCCCCAGGACATGCTCCACCAGGACACCAACTTCGGTGACAGTGAAGCTGGTGCCCCTCTGCCCCTCTGGCCTGGGGCTGCCACTGGTGCCAGATGTGGAAGTGCCCGACATGGCAACCCCAGAGGCAGGTGTGGGTGGGCAACTGGGTCCTGGGGCTGGGCTGTGGAGCGATGTAATCCCAGTCGGGAGTCTTCAGTTCCAGCAGGGGTGGACACAGCAACTGGACCCCTGCAGATGGCTGATGTGCAGGCACCAAATGGCAGGGCACGGTGGCAGCAGGCAGGCAGGCAGGCAGGCAGCAGCAGATGGCACGTGGGAGGCTGCTCGGGGCACTGGGGGGCAGTAACTCGGCCTTCTGGGCAGGAGCGTGGGCTTCCGTGTGTTTTCGCGTGGCCAGCTTCATACGGAGTGATTTGGCACGTGAATATCCTGCACGTCAGCGTGAAATCCGAGGAAAGGCCCTTAGCGCGTAAGCGCGTCAGCACGCATACGCGATTCTATTGGACCAGAGTCCCTCAGCGCGTAAGCGCGTCTGTGACGTGACCCGCACGGGTGTTCCCCACTCAGCACGTGATGACGGGGCACACGTGGAGATACTGCACGTCAGAGTGTCATCGCGTGTAATTGGACAAAAGTGCGCGTACACGCGATTGGCCTATGTACGTGTATTTAATGGGTGCGCGGCCACTTACACACGCAAGTACGTCAGCGAACCTGTATCCCGTGGTGCGTGTGAATTTCCGCACGCTATTGGACTGGGAACTGGATTCCAGGGGTGCGCGGGTCACACGCTGTATCCCGTGGTGCGTGTGAATTTCCGCACGCTATTGGACTGGGAACTGGATTCCAGGGGTGCGCGGGTCACACGCTGTATCCCGTGGTGCGTGTGAATTTCCGCACGCTATTGGACTGGGAACTGGATTCCAGGGGTGCGTGGGTCACACGCTGTATCCCGTGGTGCGTGTGAATTTCCGCACGCTATTGGACTGGGAACTGGATTCCAGGGGTGCGCGGGTCACACGCTGTATCCCGTGGTGCGTGTGAATTTCCGCACGCTATTGGACTGGGAACTGGATTCCAGGGGTGCGCGGGTCACACGCTGTATCCCGTGGTGCGCGTGAATTTCCGCACGCTATTGGACTGGGAACTGGATTCCAGGGGTGCGCGGGTCACACGCTGTATCCCGTGGTGCGTGTGAATTTCCGCACGCTATTGGACTGGGAACTGGATTCCAGGGGTGCGCGGGTCACACGCTCGCCTAGAACACGCGCAAAGCATAAATTGCGGACTTTAACAATAACAAGCTCAGACGCCAGGATGAACATACCGTTCCTAGCAGCAGTGGCAGTGGGCTACCAAAGGAGGAGGAGGAGGATAGTCAGGGCCAGAATATTCACACCCAGAACCAGCCTTTTCGGGATGCCTGATGACCAGGTGTATGGGAGGTACAGGTTTCCACCACACATCATACTGGACCTGGTGAGTGAGTGGGAGGATGACCTCACATCACCCACCCTGTGCTCCCAAGCACTCAGCCCCCTGGAGAAGGTCCTCAATGTACTGCACTTCTTAGCCACTGGATCATTTCAGCGGACAAGTGCCATAGTGGGTGGGGTGTCACAGGCCACCCAGTCACGCTGCCTACACCAGGTCTTGAACATCATGACTGCACGCCCATCAGTCCGCAGGCACATATACCTGCCCAGAACACCTGCAGAAAGGCATGCTGCCGCCCTGGATTTTTACACAGTGGCACGATTCCCCAAAGTGCTAGGTGCCATCGACTGCACCCATGTGGCTCTACGTCCCCCCAGGGCATCTGAGCACATCTATAGGAACCGCAAGCACTGGCATTCCATCAACGTGCAGGTAGCATGTAATGCCAAGGGAATCATCACCTCAGTATATGCCAACTATCCCGGCTCCACCCACGACAGCTTCATTTACCGAATGTCCACCCTAAGCCGGGACCTAGAAGCTGGGCGGCATGGCGATACATGGCTGCTTGGTGAGTATGTATGCCACTGCACATGCATGCATGTTGGATACTGAGCAAGGTCACAACCTCACCAATGATACCAATCCCCACCTCCACAGGGGACAGTGCCTACCCTCTCAGCCCCCACATGATGACGCCAATTCGGAACCCCACCACGCCACCCCAGGTAAGATTTAACACAGCCCACATTACAACCAGGGGCATAGTGGAGCGCACATTCGGAGTGCTAAAGTCACGCTTTCGCTCCCTTGACCGTTCTGGCGGGCAGCTGTTATACGCTCCCCCAGTAGTGTGCAGGATCATAGTGGCAGCATGTGTCCTGCACAACGTTGCAACACGCCGGGGCCTGGCCGTGGACATGGTGGTGGCCCCACATCCCCAACCACATGCACAGCCGCTGCGCATGGGAGGGGAAAGGGCACGGGGGGAGGCAGCCCGTACACAGCTAGTGGCTAATTACTTCACATAGAAATCACACCCCTGTGGAGTGCACACTGCCCTGGCACATTCCATCTGACAATCAATGATGACTCAACCTGACACTGATCCTGAATGTCTGGAGAATGAACCGGGAATTCCATGTCAGCCTGAGATTGTTCACCTGGAAGTGTCACAATGTGTGCATCCCTACCCACACAGACACCACCAATGCAGTTTTGTGAAGTTACACATTGAAGCTGCTAAAATGAATACCCACTTGCAAAATGCAACAAGAGGACAGTGCCATGTCAGCCAACCCAACCCCAGCACTGCCACACGACACACCGTGCCATGTCATGCTAATTGCAGGTAAACAAAGTAATCCCCACAACATGACATCACTCTCACTATGTACAGTGGCACTATTAGAAACCTGCAACACCTGAAATGCTCACAGCAATGCCGGACCAACAACATACTTGAGCACGTAGTACCATTAACATGACATCACAAATGTTACATATTAGTAGTCTCACCACCTGGAAATGCCTGCACTCCCACCACTACCAACTGTGCAGTGTTGGCGCCATGTAGAGTTGTAGGTGCACTGCTGCCAACATGGTCCCCATCTCCAGACTAGAGGTCCTTGTGTGGACTTGAGGAAGGGACCTGCAAATTGGGAGGTAGACACAGAAGAAGAGTTACACATCAATGCAACATGCAGTGTACAACACAACAGCAATATGCACTATGAATGTATACACAGTATTGACTACAGACTGGCCACACAGCTCATGGGAGTCCAACGTCACTGTGTAATTCACTGTCACTTGGGCACACCCTTTGCAAGCCCATGGAAACGGGAAGCAGGAGGGGTGTGTGTGACTCAAACCCAAGCATCTGAACCAAATACATTACAAGCCTGCATGTGCCCAGCCACAATGCAGCGTATGCCCACACGAACCACGGAAGCCAACAGATCGAAGCCAACAGATCGAAGCCAACACATCGAAGCCAACAGATCGAAGCCAACAGATCGAAGCCAACAGATCGAAGCCAACAGATCGTCCCAAAAAAATTGGGAATAAAAGAAATCAAAATAAAAATAAAAATAAGAAACAATCAAAAATGGCCATTGATGGGCCCGGGGGGGTTGGGGAGGCCACCCAGGAGGTCCGAGGACAGGATGCACACCAGAACCCACCTGCGTGGATCCTGGGAAGATAAAACACCTCCATGGGCTCATGGCCCACACGGCTACCCTATTGTGGGAGTATCACTGCTGTCGCTATTATCACCCTGTGCAGCTGCATCCGGAGGTGGTTGCACTATGGGAGGCAGCCCACGCAAGGCCCTAGTCTGCTCCTCCATGGCTGCAAGCATGCGGGTGTGGTAGGTCTGGTTCTGGAGGATGAGTGTGCGGAGGTCCCCATGCAACAACTCACGGGATGCCCGGACCTCCGCCCTCGTTGCCTGCATCTCAGCTGAGAGCGTACGGGTGAGACGCTCCAGCTGCTGTTCTGTCCTTTGGTGTGTTGAAGCCTCAAGCTCAACAAGAGTCGTCCTGAGGTGTAGGAGCTCCTGCCTCAGGGCTTCCCTGTGGCCCTGGGACTCAATGGAGATGGCCTCCTGCAGAGTCGCCAGTGCCGCCCGCCTGTCCCTGTTGGACCCCAACATGTCCTCCCTGTGTGACTGGCAGATGGAGTCGGTTGCCTGCTCTAGTCGCTCCATCAGCCTTTCTGGGGGGACAATGGAAGTGGCCACCCTATCCATGGCCTGAGCCATCATCTCGGATGATGCAGCCTGTTGGGTAGCCATACCGTAAATGGATTGCTCCCATGCGGTATTGCCGGGTGGCGTACGGCCACCACGTCGGCGGGCACCACACCTGTCTGGGGCAAGGCGAACTGCGCCTTGCTGTGCCGGCACTGCCTGAGGCTGCAGAACTGCATTCCCCCTCTGATCTGCTGGCCCAGGAACAGGATCAGATGTCGCGGAGTGTGACCCTGCATCCGTAACCACCGAAGGCGTAGCTGCCAACACTGACATCCCCATGGAGGGTACTGACCCTGGTGCAGGTGGGTGAGACAGAACAGAATCCCTCCCTGGAACACTCACCTGCGACGGCACGTAGGTCTCATCCGAATCAACACCTGAGTACAGCTCGGGGGAGGTGCAGCCAGAGACACCCCTTGAGAGCACGACCTGCAGCACTTGTGGGTTCTCCCCCACCACCACACCACGTCCCTCACTGGTGGTTGGTCGGCCCTGGGACACCTCCTGGGTCTGCACCATCTCCACAACCCCAGCAGTATCAGGTGCGTCTTCCCCTGCAAAGACATGAAAACAAAGAAATGGAAACAGGCATTAGCACCATGGCACACATTGAGGGCTGAGAAGCAAGAGAACCAGTACTTGATTGACACATGTCCCACATGACTAAAACCCTCCCATGCATGCACCCTCACTGCGTATGAAGTGCAGGCAAATGGCACACACTGATGACACCAAGATGGAAGATGAACAAATTTTCTGCATGCTGCCTGGCAGTGGCATCACACATTGGCCTATGATTGGCAGGTGAAACACACATGCCATCACACAGATGGCATGTACCATTGCCATTGAGTGAAGATGGAGAGGAGGGCAGCACCTATTCATTCAGTCCAGTTCCCGCATGTAATAGCTTTTCTAATTCTAACAGGTCAGATTTTTCACCTGGAGCTGCCAGTCTGAAATGGTCAAATTGCACAGGGACATGTGTGTACAAATGATATCCAGGTAACAAAGTCACTCCACTTTACCATACCCATGTCAGACATGTGACTAGTGGACAGCGACATGCCTAGTGAAAGTGGTGGAATGCAAACAAACTGACTGAATGAACAGTGAAAAAGAAGCAAATATGTTGTGTGAAGGTGACACTTCAAGGGCAACTGGCGTGCAGTTGTGCTAGATGTCTACTGTTGGCAGAAGGGATACTGCTATGGCCAAATGCAGCTGCGCAGGAAGGATTGCATGAAGCACATGGCTGACCCATACGACTCAGGCGCACACACTCTCACCTGGCACCCAAACTGAAGCCCTCACACACACACCATGCACATGGATGACACACACATGCATGTGCACTCACCGGACAATGCCTCGTAATCAGCCAGATCTCCCACGCCTTGGATCTGTTCCTCCGTGACGTAGGTCCCAGCGACTGACTCATGTGGAGTGAGTTCCATGTCTACTACTGGAGACCCACCTCCAGTCACTAGAGTTGCGGCATGACTTGAGGCCAGCTTACTCTTTGCCCTGCGCTTTAGGTCATTCCAGCGCTTATAGCAATCATTGGCTGTGCGCCTCACGATTCCAAGGGCACTTACGATGTCCGCAACGGTCTGCCAGTGTGCCTGGCGTTGTGCAGGTGTGGTCTTGGATCCTGCAACAATGACCATCTCGTTGTCATGTCCGGACACATACTCGACAAGTGCATTCAGTTCGTCATCCGTGAAGCTGGGCTTCCTGGACGGGCCGGACTGTGTAGCCGTGTCTGGGGCATCAGCCTGTGCCGGACGAGCACTCTTCCGCTTCCGCTTGGAAGGTGGTGGTGATCCTGAGTGTCCTGCGCCGCTCTGGACACTAGGGGCAGGAGCCCTGGTGGACTCTGTATCAGGAGTGTGGGATTGCACACTCAGCATGGGAGTTGGTGCAGGCATTGGCTCTAGTGTGATGGTGTCAGGGGGAATGTCAGCAGCATGGACTAGGACCGACACTGTCCTGGCTGGGTGTGTGAGGGCTGGGGTGGATGGAGCCGCAGCTGCCCCTGCAGCCTCTCCGCCCTGCCTCCTTGGTGCAGCAGATGACCTTGCTGCCCCAGATCCACGTGGCATGATGGCATCAACGTGCACCAGCGCACGTGTCGTAGCCCTGCTGACCTGGAAGTCAGCCATGGAGTCAGCCAGGTCTGGTGCCACAATGGGCTGGTCCAACAAGGGCTGAGCATGGATGGTGTCAGCCACTTCAGCCTCAACAGGAGGGGGGGAGGGGGGGAGGGGGGGATGATGGGTGCCCTTGACTGGTCCTCCACACATGGGGGGACAGGCTCACCCTGCAAGTTACGACCACGTCCCCTACCGGATCCACCACGGCCACCACTTGTGGCTCTTCCACCTTTGCCACCCTTACGGAATCCTCGCCTCCCAGCCATGGCACTGATATTAATGTGCGTATGGGAGTGGCTGTAGACAATTGTCCTGGGCAATTGGGGGTCAAAGGGGTTGGGTACCAGATGGTAATTGTACCCTAGTGCTCTAGCACGGCTGATTGTAACCCCTGGGGAAAGATGACGGGTCACGCAACGCACAGGAGGCCCAAAAAAGGGAGATGACGTGCACGCAACCCCTCCTAGACCACGTGTGCAGAAAGAAAAACCTGCACTACGCTGTGGCACCCAGTAACACAAGAATGAACGTATGCGTGTCACACGCAGCCTAGAATGACCTCTGAAGGGGTAGGCTACACACGGGGCAAGCACAGAAGTTGGATACGTGCGTGACTCACCGTCTGCCAGGTAAAAGAGCGTGAAAAATGAGCGCGTTTGGCTGGCTAAACCCCGCCAAAAGAAGATGTGTACGCTGTCTGAGAAGACAGGACAACAGTAGAAGGGGACACTGTTTGAGGGAACAGGCCCAGGTAAACCAGTAAAAGAGAAAAAAGAGAAAAAGCTGTCAGAGGTAACAGGGAATACGAACTGGAAACGCCGTGAAGTAAATCGCGTGTGAAACGACAAGAAGTACAGAATTCACCCACTCGCTCTCCACGAAAAGCACGTACAAGGAAATGGTGTTCTACATGTACCTTATATACAGGCCCACACGTACAGCGTCACTTACGCGGCGTGTACGTTCACCAATCACACGCTTTGTCACTCCTGCGTGTAGATCCATTTTCACCAATCACACACTTTGTCACTTCTGCGTGTAGATCCATTTTCACCAATCACACGCTTTGTCACTTCTGCGTGTAGATCCATTTTCACCAATCACACGCTTTGACACTGGGACGTGTCACGCAACAATTTCCTGCACGTGCAGGTGACTATAGGCGCGCATATGCTGTTGACGGGTTTACGCGCTAAGGGCCTTTGCTGCCGTGTGGGATTTCACTCCCTATCAGGCTGTCCACGCGTTCACACACGAGAGACCACGCTCCTGGCCAGGAGGCCAAATTACTGCCCCCCAGAGCCCTGAGCACGCTCCCACCTGCCATCTGCTGCTGCCTGACTGCCTGCTGGCCACGTGCCCCACAGTGCTGGTGGGTGGGGGTGTTGGGAGACATGGGTGGGGGCCTGGTGGAGGCTGCCCCTGCACTGCTGGGGGTTGGGGGTGGTGGGAGGCATGGGTGGGGGCCTGGTGGAGGCTGCCCCTGCACTGCTGGGGGTTGGGGGTGGTGGGAGGCATGGGTGGGGGCCTGGTGGAGGCTGCCCCTGCACTGCTGGGGGTTGGGGGTGGTGGGAGGCATGGGTGGGGGCCTGGTGGAGGCTGCCCCTGGTGGCGGGGGGTGGGGGTGGTGGGAGACATGGGTGGGGGCCTGGTGGAGGCTGCCCCTGCACTGCTGGGGGTTGGGGGTGGTGGGAGGCATGGGTGGGGGCCTGGTGGAGGCTGCCCCTGCACTGCTGGGGGTTGGGGGTGGTGGGAGGCATGGGTGGGGGCCTGGTGGAGGCTGCCCCTGCACTGCTGGGGGTTGGGGGTGGTGGGAGGCATGGGTGGGGGCCTGGTGGAGGCTGCCCCTGGTGGCGGGGGGGTGGGGGTGGTGGGAGACATGGGTGGGGGCCTGCTGGAGGCTGCCCCTGCACTGCTGGGGGTTGGGGGTGGTGGGAGGCATGGGTGGGGGCCTGGTGGAGGCTGCCCCTGCACTGCTGGGGGTTGGGGGTGGTGGGAGGCATGGGTGGGGGCCTGGTGGAGGCTGCCCCTGGTGGCGGGGGGGTGGGGGTGGTGGGAGACATGGGTGGGGGCCTGGTGGAGGCTGCCCCTGCACTGCTGGGGGTTGGGGGTGGTGGGAGGCATGGGTGGGGGCCTGGTGGAGGCTGCCCCTGCACTGCTGGGGGTTGGGGGTGGTGGGAGGCATGGGTGGGGGCCTGGTGGAGGCTGCCCCTGGTGGCGGGAGGGTGGGGGTGGTGGGAGACATGGGTGGGGGCCTGGTGGAGGCTGCCCCTGGTGGCGGGAGGGTGGGGGTGGTGGGAGACATGAGTGGGGGCCTGGTGGAGGCTGCCCCTGCACTGCTGGGGGGTGGGGGTGCAGGGGGACATGAGCAGGTGTGCAGGGTAGTCCCCTGTTTTGTAGGCTGCCTGCAGGGGCCGTGGAGGGTGTACAGGGAACACCTGTGAGGACCCACCCAGCCTAATCGCGTGTGACTTCCCACGCACCCCTGTAATACACGTACCCAGCCAAATCGCGTGTGATGATTCCCACGCACCCCTGTAATACACGTACCCAGCCAAATCGCGTGTGATAATTCCTGCGCACCCCTGTAATACACGTACCTGGCCAAATCGCATCCCTGTAATACACGTACCCAGCCGAATCGCATGTTAAACTTCCCGCATACCCCTGTAATACACGTACCCTGGCCAATCGCGTGTTAAACTTCCCGCGTACCCCTGTAATACACGTACCCTGGCTAATCGCGTGTTAAACTTCCCGCGTACCCCTGTAATACACGTACCCTGGCTAATCGCGTGTTAAACTTCCCGCGTACCCCTGTAATACACGTACCCTGGCCAATCGCGTGTTAAACTTCCCGCATACCCCTGTAATACACGTACCCTGGCCAATCGCGTGTTAAACTTCCCGCGTACCCCTGTAATACACGTACCCTGGCTAATCGCGTGTTAAACTTCCCGCATACCCCTGTAATACACGTACCCTGGCCAATCGCGTGTTAAACTTCCCGCGTACCCCTGTAATACACGTACCCTGGCTAATCGCGTGTTAAACTTCCCGCGTACCCCTGTAATACACGTACCCTGGCCAATCGCGTGTTAAACTTCACGCGTACCCCTGTAATACACGTACCCTGGCTAATCGCGTGTATAACTTCACGCGTACCCCTGATATGCACGTTACCCACTTTGCGTTCCTTGTTTGGCAGCCCTGTAAACTGGTCCAGGGTTAGCGCAGCCCTTTGCGATGATTTGGCGATTTTGATGGCTTTTCCTTGCGCGAGGGCGTTCTTGGGGGCGTTACTGGCGCTGAGGCAGGGTCGCTGCGATACTCTGCGCCACGGCTGGTTTGGGAGCCTAAAATCCATGAATACGCTGTGCGCGGAAATCGGTTTTAGCGCACGTGCCTGGCGCAGTCAATCGCACGCGGACACTCTGCGCCAGCCGCTTGCGACACTTTTCTGCGAAATTCTATGAATTACCCTGTAAATTTCTTAGTGGAGGGATTTTATATAGAGATTTCATTAGGAAGGAGCGGTTGATCCGTTCCTTCCCGTTGATCATTGGATCAATTTTACAACCAATGGTTGTTTTCATGGCCTCCGGAATATTGTTGAATGCTACCAGGGTTGAATCAATGATGGTCAAGGGTTGAGCATTTGCATCATTGCCTGCAACCCCGGGCACAATATCGTTTAGCACAGACTTACTTTCAGGCACATGGCAATTCTTAGTTATGTTGTGTGCTTCTTGTGGGACTACTGATATTGTGGAACTGTTTATATTTTCACTTTGAGTAGATGTAGATTTTGGTTCCAAGTTGTTAACACCCTTGCTCTGAGATAAATTAGTTACATTTGAAGAAATTTGGGTTTTTAACATTACTTCAGATGCGTTAGGTATATGTTGTTCACTTGGACTACCGTGAATTTCAGCACATGTTTGAACCAGTGTTGCAGCTGTACTAGTTTGTTTAGGCATGATGGTTGGTACTGCCTCAACATTCACAGTATTCATGATAACGTTTTTGGAGGGTGATTTTATACTTGCATGGCATTCTGTTTTTTTTGTGTTACTTGTTTTTTTAGTTTGTGTTTCTGGAAAGTATGCCTTCAATTTTGTTTGTATTGCTTGTACAACCTTGAGTTCTTCATGGACCATTGGTTGTTCTTTTTTCTCCGTAACGTGTTTCTCCTTTTCATCTTGTGGATGCATTTGCAATACTATCTTGCTTTCTTCATTTAACTGACTTAAGTTCAGAGCATGATCATCAGAATTTGAAGTGGGCAATTGTTTCTGTATTTTGCTTTTCTTACCAACCACCTGGAGTTTTTTCACTCCTTGCTGCGTTCCAGTCACCTCTGCTCTTTTCTTATGCCTTCTTTTTAACGCTCTTTGATAATTTTCTTTGCTCTTCTCGATATATGATAGATCCCTTCAGCTGATGTAATTGTGTTCTCTGCTTCTTCAACAATTTCCACCAATTCTCTATTCTTCTCAATAATTTCTAAAATAGCCGAGGGGCTATCAGGAGATGGATTCAGTATGTCTTTTTCTGATGTATCTCCGTTTGAGGCATTTCACCAAGATGTAGTTGCGGGTTATTGTGATACAGCAATTGTTCAATCGGCAAGAGTCGCTCATGTTGTAATTTAGCGACTTCAATGAAGTCTATCGGCTCTTCATTTACATCCGTGGTTGTGGTATTAGCCTTCTTTTTTGCCATGTGTGCAAAGGTTTTCAGAGATCCAAGGTGTAGTAAAAGATCATTACACATTTGTGTCCCCATAGAGTTATGCAAGAGTGTATTAGAAGTAAAGCCTTCTTGATTAATTATTAGGGCGGTTCTTGTAGGACAATCTAAATTAAATTTGTGGCAATCTTCTTGCGCAAGGATATATCCTTCCTCTTTGCTTAATTTTTCTGAATTTAACGAAATGTTGTTTTGTATATCCTTCAGTAAAATGTGTGTGAGTTCATGTCCCTTGTCTAACAGGTTAAGGATTCTGGTTATTACCGGGAAGTCATGCATTTCTTTCTCAAATGCTTCTGAGAGCTTTCTTTCTACATGCACCGGTATCTCCCCTAGGGGACTGTTACTAAACACAGGGATCGAAGTTTGTGTGTTACTTGGTAGGTACCTCTCTGATAAGCTTAATTGTTTTTGTTCCAATATCGAAGTTGGGGAGCTAGTAGATTGATTTGGCACTTTGCCGATACATTCCTCACCCTTTTGGAAGAAGGTGTGTGAGAGGTTACTATGTTCTTGCCTGTTTAATTTATGAAAGTGGACATGTTCTTGATATTTTCCAAAAGTCGGCCACAATTACAGGTGCTAACTGAAATGTCCGCATGAGGAATTAAACTATTTTCTTGCGTATCTTGATCATGCATGGCATCATTTGTTTTTTTTATGGTTTCTTTTTCAGTAAATGGCTCGTGCGTGATGTCTTTGTTTAGATATTTCAAGGAGCATAGTGCTGTCTTTTCATGAGTCTCGACATTAGAATTCCTTTCATCCGTATTATCAGCTAGTTGGATAGACATTGAAAGGAAAGAACGTTTTTCTGTCAGAAAGGTAGGTAAACTTTCATTTTGTTGTTTTTTATTGTTGTACCTAAGGACTCTTTTAGAAGAGAGTCCTTAATTTTTTTCCATTACGGAGTGTAATCTCCATCTTTATTTTCAAATTCAGCTGTTATCAAGTATCTGTGTTACTAGGTATGGTTCTGTCAAGGTTTGTGGGTTTATGAACTCGCGGTTGCCTTAGAATGCGAGTTGGAATATAGACTAAACTATGCCCCAACCTAGCAGAACACAGCCCTACTTTTTTCGTTTATACAGCAAGTTTATACAGATAAATGTGTCTGGCCTTTCTATCAGCGTATCAGTGTATGCATTAACGTCATAAAGATCCTATAGATACATGCATACATTCATCATATTCAAGTACTTAAATAATGGAGGATCACAATAATTCCCGTTCTCAAACAATCAGTACCTTTTGACATCAATATGTAATGATGAAGACTTGAACAATAGACACTGCTTTAAGGAAGTAACTAAGCCACACCCCGCACCACGAACTGCGAACAGCTAACAGTACTTGTCTGTACTTCGCAGTGCGCGGCGCAGGTGCGCCAGGGTATGGATATTAAACAAGGAGGGATGCACGTCAGACGGCAGGAAGGGGCGGAGCCACCCTCCTCGTAATACACCTTAAACAATAGAGATAGAGAAAGGATTATCAGTTAGCTAACTCGTATAGTTTCAAAACATCTGGAGTATATAATTGCAATGGGGGTGTGTTTGGGCCGTGTAGGAAGCACACAGTCACACAATCACCTCCTATTTCCTCCAGGAAGGGTCAGGCAAGTTGAGTGTTCTCTTTAAAGACGTCCTCCAGATGGAACAGTAACACTGCACTCAAGCTAATCCTGGCTCTGTAAGGTTGCCGTGTGCTGTCACAATGCAGTGCTGGGTTAACGATTCAGGCGGCAGACGTTCCGGCAACAGCTAACAGTACTTGTCCGTATTAAATTACTTTAAAAAAGGGGTGGCTGCATTGTCTGACAGTTGCTCTGTTTGGATTAAAAAACCAGCCTGGTTCAGATCACCATTTAATTCCTCATGAGTTGGTGACTGGACCCTTTCTGAGAACCCCATTGACTCCTCCAACTAGGGTAAGAACTGATACCAACAGCGTAGGTAGGGCATTAGGTGATGAGATGCATGATTATTAAATAACAATTTCAAGTGTTTCTTTCATGTCTCAACAGATTTAAAAAAGAAGGTAGAGGTAAAAAAAGAAGGAATAAATACAATCAATTTCATGAAATATAAGATCCACTAAAACCTCCAAAACTTTATCCAGGAGACCAGGTGCTAGTGCGAAAATTCATACGCACCTGGAGCACACCCCATTTTGAGGGACCCCATGAATTTTAGGAAGCTAGCCCCACTGCAGTGAAATTGAATGGACGAAGAAAATGGTTACATCTGCACGACATCAAACTTTACCAAGTTGAAATATTGGACCCTCCCGAAGACATCCCAAGAGAAGGAAAAAAGTAGTTCTGCATGTGCTGATAAATCCAAACAAAGCAAGAGAAGTAGTTCTGCATGTGCTGATACATCAAAAAGAAGCAAAAGTGGAAGTCCTGAAATGCAGACCTGCCAAATGGCTAGGAACGAGAGCAAGGTGAATTAAGTGCACACAAGCACTATAGATTAGCATTTAACATCTTTTTTGATCAATTGAAGATTGTTGATTTTCATATTTGACAAGGGGAAAATAGACTTGCAGTAACTTTGGAATACTCCTTTTAGACAGGTTTCCAGAGACAATGGGAGAAGAGTCTGGGCTTTGAAGAAGAAAGAAGAGTGTCGACCATCGTTTATGATACCCATAATCACACTAGTACACACATTCTTATATGGTATTAAGGGTATTAATTAAACATCTATTATTATCCCTACTAGGGGATCAGACAGCCTGTTTTCCAATATAACTAGGATGTTTATTTGAATTTAAAGGGATTCTGATGAAGATCAAAAAGATATAAACTCATATCTTGATAATTCTGCTCATTTAAAAAATAACCTATGGTACCAGCACATGAAGGATGTGGGAGTGAGAATGTCAGATGCAAGCTGCTATGTCTGTTCCTTAATACTGTATGCCATGAACACTACTAGGACATGCATTGCACAAGAAACCCTGAACTGGTTTCAAGGAGTCTCAGTCACTTAGCAGCATACACAGCAAGAGAAATATTTGAAGGGAAATGGGAAACCCTACGATGGAGATCTAGAAACACATTCCCATATGAAGATTAATACATCAAAGCATAGCAAATGGAAAGGGACCCAGGCTGGAATAGGGTGCTCCTATATTCCCTTAGTGGTATGTCTGGAGACCAAACAAGGGTTGTCGAGCAAAAAAGACTAGGATTTTCAGAAACATGGGAGACACCGGGATTGCCAGGATGCTAGGAAAGACCTCAGCTATTAGTAGATGGACGAGTAGCAACCAACACAGGATGGGAGACAGAATGCTGGCCTGTACCAGTAAAGATAGTACAAGTGGTAAATGACAAATGTCTGAAGTCATGGGCCAAGTATGAAAAACTACTAACATAGGTCAAGAATGAAGCATGACCTTTGTCCATATTAACAATGAAGAATGCCACGTTGTGCTTCAGAAATACAGGATCAATCAACATGGGAGAAAACAAGAAATGCAAACCGATAATCGCGGTCCCAGGAATGAGTGGAGGAACTGCTGTGCTGATGGGATGGATCCATGTGAAATAAATGAATTAATAAATAACAAAATAAATATTAACGAAATATTATTAACAATACATTTTTTTTTCATTTTGGTTTTATTTGGGGGTCTTTTTTATTTGGGAGTTCCCCCAGTCTCCCATGTCCCTTTGTTTTTAACCCTACCCTAACCCCCTCCCCACCCGTGTTAACCCCTTACCCAACCCCCTATATATATTTATTTTTCTAAATGGTATTTTTTCAGTAAAAATGATTTGTTATTACCTATTCAGTAATATCACTGGAAACCGGTGGAATAATATTAGGCCAGTGGAACCAGAGCTTGCATGCAGCTGCCTGAGAATTGGGGAGAAATATGCTCAATCATGGCCATACATGTTCCAGCATGAGTGATTCCCCGAAGTGACCTGCACGTTGATGAATTTCCAAAAATGGATGCACACCTTAGGAAGAAGAGGTCGCTCAACCTTCATCGCAATAAGAGAGATAATTATTTTTCAGCAAAATCTGAAGATGCCTGTTATGATATTCCATAGGAACATAAACTGTTTAGCAGGACAGCAGAAATATTAACATCTATATTTCTGCCAGAACTCCAGGCTGCAACGAATGCCTAGTGGTTGCAGATTACACAATAGGAGCTACTGCAAATAATAAATATGACAGTAAAAAGATTTAATGCAATTCAAGAAGAAATGAGGGTGATCAGGCTGATGGGATGTTCTGATTTTAATTACAGCAATGGAAGGAGGTGTGTGCGCCAAGATCGGGCCTTCTTGCTGTACATTTACGCCATCCCATGATGACGAGAATGGAACCCTGACAGAAGCACTAACCATGTTGTCAACTTTACACATAAAGATGGCAGATGAAGTACACAAAATTGAAGATGACAATTTGTTTGCATCTTTGTTCTCATGGATCTTAACTTAGCTGGCAAATGCTTTCAAAATGCTTGCAGCAATACTAATGTTCATGTTGCTTGGATTCTGTCTCATAAGGATCATTGTGGAACAATGCAAGAAGACAGCCAAGTAAGCTATTGTGATGAAGATAATGATTGACATTAACGCTGGAACAGGTGAGCAGATGCTAAATGTAGCCCATGAGAATATAAAGAAATGTATTCTTTCACCACCAGGAACCAAGTTCCATTACCCTAAGGATTGGAAAAGATATGTAGGACTTTGGATATTCTGTACACCATCCGGAGAGGGATGTTAAATCACTTAGAGTGTGGATGAACACATAACGAATGCAGGACACCTGAGGGGGGGTAACAAGATTTGGATCCCAAAGAAAAAGTGGGATGAAGAAACAGTGCTGATAAATGATGAAGAGGAGATAAAGACCGTGGAAGAAGAGAATTTGGTCAGTGACCTGGGGGAATATAGAGGAGCAGGTAGGAACTATCCTGCCCGTCCCCATCTCCTCGCCACCATCATATTGGAACAGCCGGAGAAGAGCCATAGATGGGACCCCCTGCATTTTTCCAATACTGCATCGAGTGTATGAGAGACACTGTGCACTCAGACAGCCTTACAATATGTACCCTCCCACTGAAAGTGTGGTAGGATATTGCATGGAAGAAAATTACATGGAGGGATTTTGCCTGCCAAGATGTGAGAATGCATTGAAGAATATCGTTGATGGACATTAAGTGAAATCAGACAAGGACCAAGTGATGTCATGAAAAAGATATATGAACCTATGGTGAAACAATATGAAAATACTAAGTAACGAAGCAACTGGAGCACTAAGAGTAACATGAACCTGAGGTTAAAGTAATTATGGATCTAAAACAAATGAAGTAACATACTGACAAATAACTGTAAATATGCAGTAATGCAAAGGTAGGAAGACAACATATAGAAGCTTGCTATAGAGGAGTATATATAAGGTGGCAAGGACAGCCATATCAGAAAAATGGATGACGGCTCACGTGAATGTAACCGATCTACCTCAGAAACAGGCTGAGACTGTAAGAACCAGGAGCCGTGGAAAAAAAGCCCCATGATCAGATTCAACGATGAGTCAAGGTTGGCACAGAATGAACATGCTACTTCAAGGGATAAGCATAGAGAACAGAGGGAGTAAACAGATACGCTGTGAATGTAAGACATTCTTTATAGATGAAGGAAGACAAAAGCATCTGTGAGAGCCAAGCCTCTGGTCAATTAAAAGCACACAAAGTTCATGTGCGATAGAGTGAGCAAGTCTCAAGAAGCCAACAGGAGTAACAGCACTCTGAATAATTAAATCAAACAGCAGTAAAGGAAAGGCTGAAATGGACACATTTATGGTCTACTTACACTTGACTCAAAAGTCAAAAACAAAGGCTATCCATTAGAACCTCAAGTCAAGAGAGTGGTGTTCTCACACTCCCTTGAATGTTCCATAACAGGGAGCAGTAATGAGGTGAAGGGACCCATTCCCCGACACAATATCCAAAATTCTGAATAATAATAATATCTTTAATGTGATTTAGTTTAAATAATAAACTTTACACATATACATCTTATCAATATAGACCTTATAAAATAAAAAATGACAATAGAATATATATACCTTCATATAAAAACAATACAATATAGTTACATTCATAGGATACAATATAGTTCATCATCTCTTTATACTATCATCAAGTTAAGTAACAAATACAAATCGTCCTTGTCTCTTAATTATAATGTGTTATGTCACAGTTTTAACCTCCTTCCTAATGTCTCATTTTCCATGAAAAGCAAGGCCCTGGCCAATCCTAACAGTCCTCATATTGATATACCCAGTTTAGCTTCCACTTTCAGCCAGATAGTATAAAGTGCAGTTAACAAACGCATACTTTTAGTGTTAACACAGTAATTCCAGAACAGCATCTCCCCTATGGTCTCCCAATTATGTACATACTTTCCCAGATGTAATCTTATGTCATCCATCATTGCCTGTCATTCGGTGAGGACATGCTTAGCTGTTTCGGATAATTCCTGTTTCTTGCAGAGGCGACAAGAGCGTTGTTCTTTGGGTATATTATCTATCACCCCCGTAGTCATCTTAATGGGAAGGTGTTCTAATCTTGCTTCTGAATAATGCACACACCTCTCTAGGGAATGAGACAGGGGATACATTGCAAGTAAAACAAAGTTTATATCAGGTAAATTGTGAACACAGATAATTCTGCTTCCCGGAGAGCGCTCTGCCAAACAATACACAGGCAGCACATTAAGAAGGCACCATGAGTCATGAATGACATCACATATAGCTAACACATCAGGAGAGAGTATTGGCTAAGTACATATATTGAACCTAGCTCTATATGGGATGACTTGGCTCCATTCGTTGTGGTCTTCTCCTTCAGTCATGATGCACGTGGTCAGGTGGGCCCATCTCCACAGGGTGAAGGTCGAGCTTGCAGATTGCTATATATCTAACTAACTGTCTAAATGTAATCCCAGGAGAATGTGGGTGCTTTAGAGTTTACTGACAAGTATATAGTTCTGATACCCTTTGCACTTTGGTGTCTATAAAACACAGGTCCCCAGACCCAGGTGTCGGTCTTGTTTTTTTTTTTACCTTCCTGATGCCTCATGATTTAGGTGACGTGGATTGCTTCTGGGATGGAGAATGCGCGAATGGAGTTAAGGCTATGGTGGGTGTTCTGGCTTGGTCACTTCTAAAGCGTCAGATGTATATCTGCATCAAAGAACATGGAGAACATTGGTGGGGTGAGCTGTGACCTGGCCGGGTGGGGAGAAGAGGGAGCATTGGCAGGTTTGTGGAGACAAATGGACGAACAGGCCAAAGCCACTCCGGTCACACATAGGGCAATGAGCTAATTTCACACAGAAAGGATACTAAAAATATGCAACAATACATGGTTGGTCTTCCATGAGAACTGGGTTTGTACAGAGCTGAAAGGAGGTGGAGGGAGAGCCAGGGCTGGCTGTGCGAGGCGCTAGGCAGAGGGAGAGAGACATTCTTTTTCTGGGCCTAGCCTAATTAGGCAAGTAGACAAAAAGGGGGACATTTCGCACCGTTAACTGATCCATTTTATGCTGGAAATGTAAGGGGGGGTGTGAAAGACCACCTCGCCCCAACATTCTCCTCTTTTGTTATTCCTAAAGTAACAAATAGCCCTGCGTGGTACTTCTACGTTCCTTGGCCCTCTTTACTGCCTCAGCCCATGCAGGAATATCCATGATTGGCATCCAGACGCACCACACACTTCTCAAACTTTCTCCCATCCTGGCATATTCTTCAGGAGTACATGTCATATAGATGCAGCCCCATCCCCAGCCAGGTCACCCCACAACTCCTTATAATTTTCCAGATCTTGAAGTTGTTTGAGGTGGTGTGATAAAGATTGTCAACCTCATCTCCTGTGTTGTATAGTGCTACCATATGATATGTGGGTTCATCACTCTCCCCGGTTTGTATCTGTGCATCCTTTGTTCCCTGGATTAGTTTTATATCACTTTCATGCTTGGTACTGACAGTTGCCATCGTTCCTGTATTATGGGGAACAGCATCTGTGCATCATCGTAGCCGTAACTGGCACACACAAAAAATGAGTGAAAAGAATATGATGATTGGAACCAGCATCTTCATGGCAGTTGCAAGCCCTGAGGGGACCCAGACAAATGCCATGGTGAACCATTCTGAGGGTTGCACACCACCATACTTTTTCATGTGTACGCCCAGTTCATGCACTGCTGCGATCACGTGTGAAAGTGTTCCGTTATCAGCATCTGAAGAGGGTATGAAAGTGCAACATGCACTCCTGATTTTTTGGCAAACCCCACCCCATTGCAGTGAGGAGGTCGAGGGCGGTTCTGCATCGTCATTGACCGCAGGGCCCTTGATTCTACTTTGATAATGTTGAGCCCTTCTTCAGTGTCATTGGACCGTTGGATCAGCTCCCAATGCTCAATCCGCAGCCATGTAGCATTGAACTTGTTTGAATGCTGGTAATTAGTGATGCAAAACATGTCTTTGCAGGATTGAACAGCTTGTACTGATCTGGTATCTGTGCAAGGAGGTCAGAGGACTCTTGGGAGATGTAGTTGGAGTGCCTTTTTCAGAACAGACGATCGTGTCGCTCTTGCTCAGGCAGGATGCAGATGAAGGGGGCTCTTTAGTGAATGTTGTTGTGGGATTTGGCAACTGCATTTGTTGCATTGAGAATTGGTCATCAGGCAATAATAGCCCCCCTTTCAGGTGTTCTTCAGGTATCACCAGCAGCGCAGAATGAAAGGTCACAAGCGTTCAGTAGCCCCTCCATGAGGGTGGGAGGTGCACATACCTTGTTTGCCGCACACCCAATAATAGTCCATGAGGGCTGCTGTCACTTTTCTGAGATCTGGCAGAATGATTGTTTTGATTGCAGCATGTATTTGACCCCACTGCTGTTTGCCCCTCACTGTAGAAATAGAGTCCAAGGGACTGATTCATGGAATTATTTGCGTTGAAAAACAGGGATTTGTGTGCCATTCTGCCCGCAAATCCCTGTTTAACAAATGGGGATTTGCAGGCAGAATGGCACACAAATCCCCATTTTTCGGCGCAAATAATTCCATGAATCAGCCCCCATATGTTTCATCCTGTACCTTGATCGGCTTTTCGTGAGTGAAGATCCATGTTAGCTTGGTGCACAGTGTTTTTCTGCAAAGTTCAGTTTCTCATCCCACAGGCCCCGCAGCCCTTCAGCCCTGCACATAAAGGTAGAGTCTTTCCATTTCCCGTCTGCAAACCCTGGGCCCTTGATTGCCAGGAAGGGCTCCTTGAAACCTTTTGTTCCTGCAGTTCCTTTTTTGCAAACTTTTTCATCAGGTGGTAAAAGTGTTCATTTTACTATATGTGCCTGAAAGGTGCTCCTTATCCAGCACAGCGCAAGACGAACAAGACATTGGGCCTCATTCCAGGTTTAGAGCTAACCATGGAGTAATTAGCTCCATGGTTGCCTCCGAAACCGCCCCAAATCTGGCATGGTGAATGGATTAATTACTGGTCCATTCCAGGGTTGGAGGGACCGGTAATTCCCCATTCACCTTTTGCTCTTCCCCATTCCCATTTCTGCCCCATAGGGCTCAATGGGAATGGGGAATGAGGTAATTACGGCACAGTAAATTATGGTACCGTAATTACCTCCAAGGTACCTTTGCGGGTCCCGTACTTAACTCCTGCTAAAAGCAGGAGGTAAGGAAGGACCCGCAAAGGGAACTCGGAATACAGAGGTAAGGGATTACCGGTAATCCCTTACCTCCAACCTCGTAATGACCCCCATTGGGTTTCTAACAGAGGCACTTTCCGGGGAACCAACACTTTGGGCATCCATGAGGCATGGGTGATTAGGGAGGAAACATAGCAGATCCCATCATTGGCCCCTCTACCCATGGCCCTCATGTCAGAATACCAACTGTTGGACTCCCTGGGATGATTAATGTCTTACACATTATTCAACCCCAACCCACGGTATGCATCATACTTATGTGGGCCTACGTCCCTTTTTTCCCCTTTTGCTGCGTAGGAGTGTTCGATTCATTTCTGCCATTAGTTTGTGCCAACTTCTCCTATCGCACAACATTCTATACATGTTCTGTCTTGATGATCGTGCAGATATAAAATACCTCCGTCCCCAAGTACCACACGAGTAGAAGAAAAAAAACACTACACATGCAATCTTTGAGGCCACAGGTGTAGAGTGTCGTAGGCCTAGAACCAGGAACGCCGGAAGAACCCCCAACCACTGTAAGGCAAGGAATGATGATTAAGCAATGACAATGGTGTTCTATGAGTAATAAAAGGACAGTACCAGGGACTTACCTAGTGGGAAAGGAGGAAGGTAATGAATAATAGGGTAGCAGGATAACCGGCAGCATCAGCAGGCTGATGATGTCTTGTGGAGACTCTGAAAAAACACCTGAGCAGGAGCAAAGCAAGAAAATGATCTGTAACCGTCCGTAAAGCGGTCCGAGGTCGAGAATAAAGAGTGGCAGCCAGAGTCCAGGGTAAATCCGAATGCAGAATCAGTAAGCAATCCAAGGTCGGTTACCAGAACAACAGGTGAGCAGTGTGTCAAAATCCAAGGCAATCCAAAGACAAATCCAAAAAACGTTCCGTGGTTATGAAAGGAGCAAAAACAAGAGCAAACCAAGACGCTAAACAGTCCTCCAAGGAAGCAGCTGTGAAGCAAGGCTTCCGTTTTACCTCGATCCATTTGAATGCGAGGGTTGTCATGTGAAGCGGGTCACGTGACCGCAAGCAGCATGTTAAGTGTCCCATGTAGAGTGCAGTGATTGGTGTTGCTTTGCGTGCATCCGTTGTTTCCGGGTCATGTGAGACCGCTTCCTGATCACGACATGACCGTCCCCGAATGCTTGCACGGCACCGCTGAGCACGGGGGAATCGCCATGGCAACTGCCAATGCAAGTTGGCCACAAGTATCCCGGATTGCCAGCAGGTAAACCCCGCTTCCGACTAAGACACTGCTGCTGCCGTTGTGTACATGAACGGGACTGGGGAATACCAGGGTTTTGGCAGGCTGTGGGTAAGTGTAAGGGCAGAACAATACAGATAATCTGACAATAAAGAAACACACTGACTTGTGCAAATGCTTGCATTGGTAGGGTTGCATATAACATTGCTATCATTTACTCTGAAATACTACGCATCATTTTTGGGTGGCATGACTGAGTGAGAGGAAGCATCATTAAGCTGAGGTAAAATGGTTGAGATAGATAGTTGTGAGGCAGGGTTCACATTTGGTCGTACAGTTATTTGGTAATTTATCATTAGGCTGGCGGGGGGTGGCAGTCATACATGGGCTGACTGCATTACGTCTGGCACACTTGAAACATTCCTAGTTGAATTATTGAGCATAAATACTTTCTCTGAGATGGGAAGTCTATGTACAGCTATCTTTTTCATCAAATGTTTGAGTAGAGACGTTAAATTGCATGATGCATTTTTATTCCTGAGATGCTGATGGACTAATTGGGAAAATGGGGAGTAAAATGATGGGATTCAAGCACCTAAGTTTCGTCTTATGTATGCGCTGCTAAGGAGCAGAAAGTCCAAAGTTGGGATACTATGCCAACCAATAAGTGGGTTTGGGGGGCAAACTAACACACAATGTTTCAGGTGCCAATCCACTGTCGTTCGGTCTGCAATAATCAGTACTGTATGCATTTAGAGGTAGTTCAACACGTGCCCTACAGACAAGGGGTAGCCAATGAAGCACTAAATCCTTTATGTTCTATATGTAGACATGTTGCCTTAACCAATACCCCCTTGATAGGTTTGTATTTTGTCACGTAGAGTGACATCATGAATGACGTATATTGAACTATAAGACTTCCATGTAATCAAGTTGCTGTGTGAGTGTCCATGCATCAGTCCGATGTTTGTCAGGTCTCCCTACTTTATTAAACTGAGAATAAAGCAGTACTTTGCCACATTCCTAGAGTCTGTCCTATTATTTTGGTTTGTGACCATTATTGTAATTCCATCTAGCACAAAATACGCCTCAAGGTGCTACAGCACACTATCCATGGCACACTTTGAGTTTTTAGCTTGGGTATTGGCCCAATGTATTTCAATCATCTATGATGTTATATTTGTTGCAAATTATTCTTGGGTTTTCCACCAGGAATGCTGTTGCTTTTGGAGTGCTGGGACAACTTGGCTTGGCTAGCACAGAATGTTCAAGGCATCAACCGCACTATAGTTCCATGAGTTTATTAGGTAACAGATTTAAAATTACTGTATTTACTAGCAGACACCAATCAAAGGACTTGACATTTCCCATTTCAAAGTGTCTTGGGACTCAAGAGATCCCAAATTTGCAGTGAAATGCATTATCATGATGAAGATACCTTGGGGTAAAATTTGAATTATAAATCACAAACCTCATACACTTTGTATAATATTCTGACTTTCAGTGATATAGGTTTTAATTAGGGCTCCCAAATATTTTTGAATGGTATCTGGGAAGCCTGCAGGAGAAAATTTCCCCCCCAGTCCCCCAGTGTTGCTGCTCTAGACTTGGTCCAGACCCCCTGGTTACCGGACATTGAAGATCTACTTGGACTTCCGCAAAAGTGAAGCCAGCATAAGTCAAGGGAGCGGTTGTGGCGCTTGAAGACAGTATCCCCCAGTGTTGCTGCTCCAGACTTGGTCCCACTGCCCCTAATTACAGGACCTTGAAATCTGCTGGGACTCCCACAAGGGTAAAGCCTGCGGGAGTCAAGGGCGTGGGTGTGGCGCTTGAAGACAGTTTCCCCCATTGTTGCTGCTTCAACTTGTCCTGAACCCCCCACCCCCATGCTTACCGGACCTTGAAAATCTACTGGGATTCCCAAGAGGGTGAAGACGTGGGAGTCAAGGGCGTGGGTGTGGTACTTGAAGACAATTTCCAACAGTGTTGCTACTCCGGACTTGGCCCTGCACTCCTTCTTACCAGACCTTGAAAATCGGCTGTGATTCCTACGTGGGTGAAGCCAGCGGGAGCCAAAGGAGAAAGTCTTGCCAGCTGCTGGGGTGTTCGCACCTGCCGGGTGTGAGCAGCTACCTAGTGGACCTCAGCTTTTCCTGGATTTAACTCAGCACCCAATTGAAGGTATTTATTTTCTGTGGCTTTTTACCCCAGCTTGTTCACAAGGGAACTTTCTCACATTCAAGCCTTGAACCTGGGGCTAAGATCTCTTGGTGTGCTAGTTATCTCCCTTCTCGGGTGGATGTTTGAGGTGCCTCGTTCACCCAACCAAGTAGCAGCCTGTCCTTCGTGGCTGCATACTTGCTAAACTAAAACTGAATACATTTATTTTGAGTGAACACCTCAGGACTGAGTAGATCCAACAGAGTAAGGTGGGGCCTCGGACTAGGCATGCCCCTTGAGCTCACGGCATTGCCCTCCTAACCACCCACCCCTTTTAGTCTGTTAAGTCTCCTTTTTCGTCTGAGGGTGATTTTACCTGGATTTTGACTACTGATTTTGAACTCTGAACATTGCACTTTGAATAACCTACTCTGTTCTTTACCCAATGTCGAAGCGCAAAGGAATTAAATCCCCCCTTTCCTCCAATGATCCAGCTGGGGAAATACATTGCAACATTGAGTGACCCAATTGACCAAACAAATGCAATGAAGTAAGAAATTGCCCTGATTTTATATGATATCCAGCCTTATGACCTGGTCAGGAATGGCATTGTTGTGGAACAAGCAAAGCATAATAGGGACAGAAATCTTTCCCACCAGACAAGGAACTGTGTAGTGATGGATGATGTAACGCTGGAGAGTATTAGTACCTCACCTACAGTCAAAGAGTCTGTATCGCTCGAATACTTTAAACATTTTGGACTCATGCAGAAATGTGGGTGAAAGCAAATTGTGCTTTAAATGCTGTAACTGTCCCACTACCTGTGCGGTTGGAGGTGGGCACAATCTTGCCAGGCTATGAGGTACCAAACCCCCAGTACAGAGCGAGGGACAGAGTTATGTGCTACCAATTGAGTGTACTACAATATCTGATAGTGGAAAAGTATGCCCTCCATTGCATGATGAAAACAGAAAAGGGGGCCCAACTGTGTCAACACTGGTTCCGCTGTCAAATAGGTTCTCACCCCTGAATTTACTGGTGCATGAACTTGGGGATTCTAAATCATGAAATGTACTGAAGGTTCAGAGGCGAGGAGGGACTTAAATGGACTCAATGTTCGTACTGGTATGTTGAATGAACACAGGGGTTGGGGTGGGAATAGGGGGGGAAGCCCATACAAAGGTGATTATGAGGACTGTAGGAACTCAGGTGGAAAATGAGCATAGGGTAAAACTCCGGAAAGGGCCAGGGTGGTCCAAACCAGTAAACCGAGTACTGAACCCCCTCCCCCGGCCTGGCATGTAAGTGTGAGGAGGTCACACAATTAACGCACAGTGTGGAACAGGCACATATGGCTGTGGGATCAATAACAAAGGAGGTGGAAGCGCTCAAGAGAAAAATAGGTAAATTACAGCAAGAATTGGGTGCCCTGGTGGGTAGTGGCCGACCAGTATGGAAGAAATGGGAAGGTGATCCTGTGGAAGGGATGCAAAAGGATGGGCTCATCTATACAGTGTCCCCCCTGGGAGTCACCTCTCCTTACCCTGACAAAACATTAGGGAGTTGCCAAGAGTGGGTGGGAAGGAGAATACTTATCCCTCTGTCTCTCGGCAGGTGTTTAGTGCACAGCGTTGCAACTCCTATTCTTTTCTGACTAATGTCCCCAGAGTCCAAAGCCAACACCAGGAATCTGGAGAAGGTTTGATTAACAAAGTATGTCACTGGTTGAGAGTGAAGAGGGCTGTTTGTCAATCCTCAGGAGTGACATAGTCCAATGCTCATGTTTGCCCCATTCTGTGGCCAAAGATTTCATTAAAGTAGACTTAAAATCAAGTATATTGGTGGAGGGGTTTTTGGCTATCGAACAGAGGACTGTCCATCCTAGCTCTGAGCCTGAACCTACGTACATGTGTCCCGCCCCTTGGTGACTAAAATCCCCACACCTATAGGTGGTATACCAAGTACAAAGGGCAGTTGTTTGACACTGTGTCTGAGAGCACTCCATCTAACAGAAGAGGGGATTTGATACAAAGGCCAGTTGTTGTGCCCAAAGCTGTCATTGGTGTTAGATTGGGTGTCCTGGCAGTCAGACCATCATCTGGATCCCTGGGGGTGATGACCATAATGGGAGGGGGGTCTTCATAAAGTGGAAGGTAGGGGTAAAATTAAACTATCAGTGTCTGGGGTATTGATTGACAGATGATTGTCTGCAGAGCAAGCCCCCATTAATCAAATCATGAGGTTGTGCAAGATCCTCCCCTGTGATGCAATCTGTGACACCCTTGAATGCTCCAGTCGGTGGCCTGCGGTTGATATCTTTTAACATTGCTGGCCTCCAAGAATACATGAAAGATCCAATGTGGTTAGATCTGCCAGGTTTCCATGATATAGAGGCTATGCAAGAAACTTGTGGCCCGATTCATGGAATTACCGGCACAGAAAAAGGGGGACTTGCACGTAAAAACATGTGCAAGCACCCGTTTGCCGATTCATGGAACACAATGTGCGTGGCTTACTGGAGACTTCCTAGCAATCCACACAGCTCAAACACGTCAAAGCGCCACCTCGAACGCCTTGTGCGAGACCTACAGCAAAGGGGCGTTCCATCTTGCGCATGTCACCTATAAAGGGAGCGGAGCACGTGGAATGAGGAACAACAAGTGTAAATGTGGGCATTACGTGAGAAGTACCATAGTAAAAGACCTGCAACACCCACACGCGCGCTAACAACACATATTCATAGAATCCAACAGTGCTCAGCGGTGCAAGGAAAAAGATGCACAAATACAGAAACACATCCGCCATGCGAAAGCTGGCGTAAGCATCACAGCGCACCAAAAACAATGCATAAAAAGAGCATGCGCACACAAACGCTCGTAACCAGCTACGATGAATGTGCCATTTTTCTCAGCAGTGATCGTGGGACACCGCAGGTTTTTAACCAGGACCAGCCTTTTTGGGATGCCTGATGACCAGGTCTATGGCAGGTATAGGTTTCCACCTCATATCCTCAACCAGGTCAGGGAGTGCGAAGATGATCTCAGATCACCCACATTGTGCTCCCAAGCACTGAGCCCCCTGGAAAAGGTGCTCAAGGTCCTGCATTTTTGGTGCCACTGGGTCATTTCAGCAGACAACTGCCATTGTCGGGGCATTTCACAGCCCACGCAGTCACGCTGCCTACACCAGGTGTTGGCAATCATGACTGCAAGCCCCTCAGTCTGCAGACATATATACATGCCCATAACACCCACAGAAAGGCAGGCTGTGGTCCAGGACTTCTACGGGGTGGCACATGTCCCTAAAGTGCTTGGTGCCATTGATTGCACACATGTGGTCCTACGTCAACCTAGAGCCACTGAGCACATCTATCACAATCCCAAGCACTGGCATTCCATCAACGTGCTGATTGTATGCTGCAAAGGGAATCATTACCTCTGTATATGCTAACTATCCAGGGTCCACCCATGACAGTTTCATATTCAGAATGTCACCCCTAAACCGGGTTCTGGAAGCTGGGAGACTGGCAATACATGGCTCATTGGTGAGTACAAATGGCCCTGCAAATGCTTGAATGTCCCTCACAGACAAAAACAAAACATCACTGACAAACCATGTCACCTCCACAGGGGACAGTGCCTACCCTCCGAGAACCTACATGATGACGCCAACACGGAACCCCACCAGACCACCCAGGTAAGATACAACACAGCCCATATTGCAACTTGGCCCATATTGGAGAGAACATTCCGAGTGCTCAAGTCACGTTTCCACTCCCTTGACCACTCTGGTGGTGAGCTACTATATGCACGACCAGTACTGTGCAGGATCAGTGTGGCAGCATGTGTCCTGTACAACGTTGCAATGCAGAGTGGTGTACCGGTGGACATGGTGGTTCCCCCACATCCCCAACCACATGCATGGTGGCTGCACATGGGAGGGGAAAGGGCACGTGGCGAGGCTGCCCGTAACCAGCTTGTGGCACAATTTTTCACCTAAAATCCAACCCCTGTGGAGTGCACACAGCCCTGGTACATACCAGGTCACAATCGATGATGGCAAAGGGACAATCATCTGTCCCAAGCATACCACCCTGAGAATGTGCCCTTGGAAGTGCTACATTGTGTGCATCCCCTTGAACTTAAACCAACTCAATCTGGTGTGCACAAAAGATACACATAGAAGATGTAGTATGCCACACACCCCATGGCAAAGTACACATCCAAATGCCTGTATGTCACCTAAACCCTCCCAAACTCCATGTCACCTGGTTGCCACACCATGCCATGGCATGCAACATCAAAACTGAGAAATAAATTCCCAACACACAACTCTACTGTCACAAAGTGCTCAATGATCAACGGAACTAGTCCAGAAACAACTCACTCTCACACATCAAACCAACAATGTACCCAGGAACATCAATTGGCCAGTACAACATACTACAAACACAGGCCCCAAGAGTGAATCTGTCTGACAGTGACCAATCATGATTGCACAAGTGCATCAATGTGCTGTAACCTGCACATGGCACCCTTGTATTTTCAGTGTATTTTCAGTGTGGCACTGATAAGTAAAGTGGGCAGGGAAGCACATACAGCCGGAAGGCAAACAATAATTGAGATCGGCAAGGCAAAGAATGAAGATGGAACATGAACAAAGGATGTATCTCAATGTCCAAACAAAAAGGGATGCCAACCATGCACTGGACAACCAATCATGAATCACACTATGGGTGTATACACAGGTCGGACTCGCGACTGCCCACAGATATAATAGAAGCCCAATGCCTCTATGTAAGTTATTGTCACACGCTGCCCTCCTTGCAAGCCCATGGAAAGGGGAAGCAGGAGTGGCATATGTATCTGGACCCAAGGCACAAACACCAACACGAGACAATCCTCTACCGGTCCAGCTGGAACCTACAGTGGATGCTGTTGGATGCCACAAAAAGCAACCCACTGTCATATAAATCACAATAGACAAAAATCAAGGGAAAAAAAGAAAAATGCCCATGGTGGACCGGAGGGAGGGGGGAAGCACCCAGGAGGCCAGAGGTGCAGGGTGCACGTCAACACCCAAATATGTTGATGTTGAGAAAATAAAAGAGCCTCCATGGGTTGATGGGCTGTACGGCCATCATGGATTGGGAGAGCTGTCACTGCTGTCATCACCCTCCGGTGTAGCATTAGAAGGTGGATGTTCACCACGCATAGCCCTGGTTTTTTCCTCCATGGCGGCGGCCATGCGGGACTGAGATGAGCGCATCTGCAACATGATGGCTCGTAGGTCCCCATGCAACACCTCAGGGGATGCACGCAGTTCCTCTGAGATGGTATGAGTCAACTGTTGCATCTGCTGATCAGACCGCCTACTGCGGGCTTCCTCAAGAGCAGTCAGCATCATTCTGAGGGACCTATATTCCTCCCTCAGGGCCTGCCTATCTGCCCGAGCCTCTGCAACCAGGGATGCCTGCCAAGCCCTCAGTTCTGTCCATCGGCTCCTGTTGCTGGGCTCTATGTGCAGCCTGTGTGAGCAGCATGTGGACCACAATGCCTGCAGCAGGAGCTCCACCTGTCTAGCTGGGGGGATAATGGAATTGGGCACCCTATCCATACCCTGAGCCAACATCTCATATGAAGCACCCTGTTGCATTGCAACCCCATACCTGAACTGCTCCCACACAGTATTGCCAGCTGCTACATGGCCACCGCGTAGGCGTACGCCTGCCTGGCCCAAGGGAAATCGGCCCTTGATGTGATGGTGCTGCCTGTGGCTGCAGGACTGCATCCCTCCCTTGATCAGCTGTCCCAGTAACAGGAACCAATACTGTGAATCGTGGCCCTGCATCCATAACCACCATAGACGGACGGTCCTACACTGACTGGCCCTGTGAGGGGTCGTCCCCCCTGCAGACATTTGGGACACAACATCACCCGTAGGAGATGCACTCACCTGCGACAGCACTGATGAATCCATGTCCAGTTCACCACCAGTGCCAAAGGTATCATCAGAGGCTGACTCCGACATAGTCTGGGCCAGGATGGCCTGTAGCACCAGTGGATCTTCATGTGCTACCACACCACATCCACTGCTGGTGGTTGTTGGCCTCTCAGTAACCTATTCCTCCTCCACCTCCTACTCCTCTACATCCAGTGCCTCAACACCTGCACATGTACACACATGTCACACACATAGGTATCACAATGTTGTCATGCAACACATTCACCTGCCATTCAAACATGGCACAAACTCCTGCACGTACGCTGTGTCAATGTAAGGGAAGGGTAGTATGAAAGCAGCCATGACGTGTGTTAATGGGCTCCATACCCCATATACTGAATTGTGTTAAGCACCTGCTGCACACACGTGCACCTGACTGGCATAGTTGAGTCAGTTGATAAAGTCAACTATTAAATAGAACAGGAATCTACAAAGTAAACACGCTAGGTCAGTATAAAGATATGCATGGCGGTATTGAGCATGATGAACTGACAAATAGAATAAACATCAAGCCAGGCTATGCTAATTGGTTCACTTGTGATTTTGTCATAAATAGGAATGCCTCCCAGTGATCGCAGATAGTGTCATCCAGTTGAGAGCCAAGTAAACCCTAACATCATACAGACTTGGACTTGGAAGAGGATTGTAAATCTAGGGTGACCCCCCAACGACAACACATAAGAAGAAGTCAGCCTGTAGAAGGTAAAGCAAATTCATAAACACACTTGGACACCCTAGCTGTACCTAGCTAAAGATTAGACCATAAGTGATAACAGCATGGGGTTGGTTTTGATGTTCCCACAGGTTGGGAACAGTAAGGATTATCCTGGTTGTATTGTCTTTGTAGGACCTAGTTGCAGGCAGGGGTTGAGATGTGAAGATATAACAGATGTAAAGAAGGTGATGGTCTAAGTAATGACATCCTTCCGCTGATGATTGACACATAGCAGGTTGTGCATAATATAAATGTCGACCGGGATATTATCTCGAATATTACATTTTGATTATCCCACACTTGCTTCCCACAGTGTATTCGTTTTGAAGCTTGGACCTTAAAGAAAAGTGCGCTGGGATCTCATTGAAAGCTGACCCCGCAAGAGATTAAGTCTACAAGAAGACTAATACGATTGTGCATTTAATTGAATGTTGTGTAAATTTTACCCCTGAAAAATGTTCTTGTCAATAGTGTGTAAGTGTGTAAGGAATGAAACATGTCGGGTATGGTATGGATGTGGTATGAAAGTAAGCATGAGTTTTATGAAGAATAAGTGAAAGGTTTTTACGGGCTGGGTTGCTTGTCTCGACGATAGGGGTGAGCATCTTGTAGATCCAGGTTAAGAGATGAATTTTGTTAATTGTTAAATGGTCAACTGTCACATGAGATTAAATGTACACAACAAGATTGTATGGCGATGGTGCAGATATTGTGTATTGACATACTATCTGAAAAACTCTTTTTTTAAAAAGATTAAAAAATTGGAACTGTGAAGAAGAAAAGATAAAAGAAAAAAGTTTTTACTGTTGAAATATGAAAAATAAAATACTATTTTTTGATACAATGTGGTGTAGTAAGAGAATTTAATGGCTACTAACCTCATACAGTAAGGTTTAACCAAATATGGACTTGGGGAAGCAAGGGACCGAGTGAACATTGTGTATTGTTTAAGAGTTCTGTTTATAGAGGGCTGTTCACTATCGGTCATAGGAAATATTACCTCTAGTCTCTCTTAAGTTTATTGATAGTTGAGTCACCAACATCTCTGATGCAAATAAACAGATGCCACGTAGCATAGACATGCCTGAACTGTTAGACAGCATGATGCGGAACTTGATGAATATTGTCCCACAGCCATGTACAATGGATGAGACATGACATGTAAATCACAAATTCAAAACCCACAAGTGTCCCAAGAAGCAACTATCCAAGGCTGGTGGAATAGAGTCAATCCAGACAAACATATCCCATGAGGCCAGGTCACATTGAGTTCACGCAAGCAAATAGGCACAGTGAAGAAAAGACCTGGGTTTTGAAGTGGGAGTGGGCAGTGCAGTACATGGGAACGGCATCCAATCAACAATCAGTTATATAATCATGTACAAAAAATGACAGCAGGCTGGCTGCAGTGCTGGCTGCAGTGGAAGGGCAAGTGCAGACATCCAGTGGCGATTGCTGGTAGTGGGTTGCATGGATACAGTAAACAGCCACCAAGCGCATGGGATTCCAGGGAGGCATTGCATGGGTAAAAAAGGTGGCCCAGAGGCCCGTGTCGGAGAACATAGTGTGGGCAGATGACTATTGCATTCTCTCAGTCATCCTGGACTCCAGCAGGGGAGGAGAGAAAGCACAACACGTGAGGAAGCACCACATGTGCCTCCAGACCCGTAGATGGTTCACCCCCACTACCATTGAGCCAGGGAGTCTGTACCAGAGGGAGGCCCCTGCCAAAGATAGACATGAACCACCAACTCCTTGCTATGGCATGCTACTGAACCTGAGGGAGCAGGAGAGGGATGATTAAAGACCATGAGAAGGAACAAATCAGGAACACAGAGTTCAAGGAATTGTGGCCCTTGGACACATAAGTCCTTGTGGACAATGCACAGGGTTACAAAGTGAACAGTCGTAGCCACTGGGAGCCAGGGCCATCACCACAGTCCTACGGAGAACCAATATCTGGGCCCAGGACAAAGGGACAATTTCCACAGTCCAGTCCTGGATGAGTAGCACAGGGAAGAGCAGAGAAGCATAGAAATCATGGTAGAGGCCCTTGCAGAAGTCCAGCATAGGACTGACCAGTCCTCTGCAGACAGTGAGCTGCTGGGGGAAGAAGAGAAAAGTAAGAATACCCCTGAGGAGGTGCAGGTGGTCGAGTGAACTCTCAAAGACATCAGAGATGTCAGGAGTGAAGGTGAGTGTGGATTTGAAGAATATCACAGGCCATTTGCCACCACAGGTTTGAGCAGGAAGAGGGCCAAGAGAGGCTGGGCAGAGAGTGACATGAAAGGAGCGAGCATGTGTGGTCATGAGTATTGTCACAGTGAGTAGCACATTGTTTACATGCAGTGTGCTGGACAACTAGCCTGTATCATTCCACCATGACATGGTTCACCCATGGCAGTAATGTAAATACAGGCACGACTGCCAGACAATTGTAACACATAATTCAATCTACATACCCAATTCCTGGATGCACACGCTTCACCACTCACCAGACATTTCTTCATAATCTGGCAGGTTTCCCACACCTTGGATCTGCTCCACATCAATCATATCACTAATGAGTTCTTCCTTTCGAGTGAGTTCATCGTCCTCTCGTGGTGTCCCACTTCCAGTCACCAGAGTAGAGGTGAAGGCGTCAGCCAGCTTCTTCTTCGCTCGGCGCCAGAGGTCATTCTCATGCTTCATTGCCTCAGCAGCGGTGCGCCTATCATTACCCAAAAGGTTTATCATATCCGTGAAATGCTGCCAGTGCACCATACACTGAGCAGGTGTATGGGTGCTTGCGGCCTGCACAAGCATGTCACGTCTGTGATCCTGCACGTAGTCCACCAGGATTTGGAGTTCTTCATCACAAATTCCTCTTCCTCGACGTTTGGTTTCCCGGTGCCATGCCTTTTGCTACAGCCTGTTGCGCTGCTGCACGATTTGCCAGGACGCTTCACAACATGTCCCTTTCCCTTTGATGCACGGACAGCATCTGCCCCTGCATCTCAGTGTACCTGGGTGGGGTCCACTACAGGCCTGGCTGGGGGACCCTGTGCCTGGGTGGTGGTTGATGCAGATGCCCCGGCCCCTGCATCTGCCAGACCCTGGCTGGCCTGGCCAGCAGATGTTACTACTGATTCTGGTACCCTGGAGCCTGTGCCAGCACCTTTGACCATACGTCCCTTGCCATGGACATAAGAACATGTGCCTCAGGGTCTGTGAGGACCAAGGCCTGCACCACTACAGGCCTGGCTGGGGGACCCTGAGTCTGGGTGGTGGTTGCTGCATCTGCCCCGGCAGCTTCCGGACCATGTCTGCTGGGGACGTCAACATCAGTTGCATCTCCCTAACCCTGTTTGGTGGGGGGCATGTCTCTCCCTGCATGTCCATGAGCACCTTCGACACCTCGGCCACCTCTGCCACCTCCCCAACCTTAGACACCTTTGCCTCCCTTCCCACTTGTTGCCCTCCCAGCCATGGCACTAATGTATAAGTGCAATGGGAGGTACAGCTACCAATTGTCCTGGGCAATTAGAGTGAGGGGGCAGGGTATGTGATGTGAAACATACCAGTGTGTTCCAGCAAGGCTCAATGTAACCCCAGGGGAACCATAAAAATGCCGCTCAATGCACAGGCACCCCAAAAATCAAAAACGTGTACCCGAGCCCTCTGTAGCCCGCGTGTATATGAAAAATGCTACGCAGTATGCTGTGGCACCCAGCAACACAGAAAATGCATACGCAGATATCGCGGAAGGTACAGTGATGTCAAGAATGGGGGTACGCGATACACAGGCGCACCCACAGTATGTAAAATGCATACGCGACTCATCGTTAGCCTTATTGGAAAAAAAATACATGCGCTTGTGTGTGGAGGTAACTCCCCCGCCAAAATAAGAAGTACGCACTGCCACAGTAGTGAACGATTTGAGTGGCACCCCAAAATACTTCGAAGTCCACGCGTCCATCTGCTACGAATTGCACATACATTGCAATGTTCTCCTACGCACAGCTTTATCCCGATACTGAATGCCAACGCCTAACATTCAGCTCATGTCATGAACTTACGTGTTTAGGGCCTTTCCTCAGATTCCACACTAATGCGCTGTTTCCGCACATGCAGAGTCACTCTGTTTCTGGCTGGCCATGCAAGTAACAAGGAAGACCCACGCTCCTGCCTACCAGCCAATTTACCTGCCTCCAACTGCCCCAAGCTGCCTCCTACGAGCCATCTTCTGCTGCCTGCCCACTCTGTGTGCCTGCTGCCCACGTGCCCTGCATTTTGGTGCCTGATGTACAGCCATTTGCCAGTGCTCCTGTCGTTGGACCTGTGACCACCTGTGCTGATCCAGAAGACTTCCGACGTGCTATACAACCGCTCCACAGCCCAGCCCCAGGACCACCTTGTCCACCCATACCTGCCTCAGGGGTTGCCCTGTCTGAAGCAACATCATCAGAGGCAAGTGGCAACCCCCCAGCTGCGAGGCAGAGGGCTGTCAGCTTCTCAGTCAGGGAAGTTGACATCCTGGTTGAGCAAGTCCTGGGACATTATGATGCCTTCTTCCATGGACCATCACAAGTCGGCAATGAAGGACAGAGGAAGATCTGGGTGGACATCGTGGATGCCATTAAAGCGGAGGGGGTGGCACACCGCGACTACCATCATGTCCACAAGCGCTGGGAGGATTTCAAGTCCAAGACCCACAACAAGGCCTGGCGCTTCCTCAAAGCTGGTGACAACCAAGGGGGTCACCAGGGCCGGTTGACCGCTGACAACAGGGGGGACCTGGAGCAGTTCTACCCAGCGCTGCATGCCCTGGTCATCAATTTGGTGCTCAGTCTGGAGTCGACTGGTAAGTGTCCATGTGTTCTTGTGCACGACAGTGCATGTGCATGTTGATGTGTGGTTGGAGTGTGCACCTTGGTCTTATGTTACCCTGCCTCTTGCACAGGTGTCTGTGTGCATGTCCCAGGCAGTGCTGCATGTGAGTCCATTCAAGCATGTGTGACATCAGTGGTATTTGTGTTGCAATACGTGATGCGCACAAGCATGTAATGATGTGCACATGTTTGCAAACATGTGTCTGGACTGGGCCATGTGAGAGGTGTGACACATGGGTGCTTTTGGCAACAACATGGACATGCATAGTGTACATGTGCATGTGTCTGAGAAGTGAGTGTGTAACTGGCGAACACTCAGGGATGTATGTTACTTGAGCATTTTAATGTGTGATTGACTCATGTTGCCAATTTGACCTCGAGTGCACTCTGTTGTGATGTCCCCATGGCCTGCTTCATGACTGTCAGGTGATGTGTGTGAATGTGATGTGTATGTGCCATGAGGTTCTGATACAGCCTTGTGCAAGGATGTGACTGTCTGTTGTGAATGACAGACATAATTGTGAATGTGTGTGAACAGCACTTCCCTGTGTGTTGTGGACAGTGATGATGGTTGTTACCTTTGACAGTGCCACTCATATATATTTGCATTGTGCCTAAAAAACACACATATGTTCGGTATCCTGATGTTTGTGTTCTATGTTTCCCTATCCACAGCGACAATGGAAGATGTTGGCCGAGAAGGTGCTGTGCAACAAGGCAGCAGGGATGCCTCCTCTAGGCACAGAAGCAAGGCCCAGTCATCCTCCAAGGTCATATCATCTTCGGGGAGCGAGGAGACTGGTGCCACGTCTGGGACAATGGCCGCAGCTGCTGAGAGGAGACCCAAGAGAGTTAAGTTGGTTGCGGGCTCCTTGGCAGTGGGAGGGACAGGTGACGTAGCACAGTAGCAATCCAATGCAGAAGACGGTGGGGAGGGATCCAGGTTGGCGGAGGTGGAGGAATAGGAGGAGGCTGCATCAGCCCAGCCCATGGGGCCCGGCGTGGGTGATGACGTGGGTGTGACTGGTGCTGTCCAGGGTCAGGGGACGGAGGCAGTACAGGTTGCCGTGGAGGTGCCTGTGTCTAATTTTGTTCCTGGGACTGCGAGTGCACCAGTATGCACCAAAGGCATGCCTGAGGCCGGAACCATCCACAGGTGGCGGATGTTTCCATGCAAACGGAAACAGCAATACCTGCGGATGTTGCCATTCGGGACAGGGTGGTACCTGTGCTAGCCGGTATCGTGAGGCGTACATGCACCGTTCGTGATGATGTGCAGGCCTCCAATCGCAGGCTTATAGATCATCACAATGAGGTCTGCTGCCTCATTAACTGGCTAGCTCAATTCCTGGTCTCAAATAGGGTATGTGGGCTGGCCACTGCTACAACTCCCTCCTCGTCATCCTCCTCTGTGCGCCAATCATCCCCCCTGCCATCTTCCGGCCCAGATACCTCCAGGGCCCCCTGTGGATCTGTCCCAACCCGGCAGCCAGTCTGGTGGAGATCACATTCCTGCCAGAGTCGGGAGTCAGAGTTGAATCAGCCAAGGTGGTCACCACACAGATCCAGCTGGCGACAGGAGCTGTGGCAATGGAGGGAGAGCAGGCACCAGGGAGCAGGGCATGTGCACGACAGCCCCGGGTGTTGTCATCATCCCGGGGTCTGTTCTTGAGGCAGGGGCACCAGGCTATTTGCCAACAGCAGGCTTGGAGTAGGAGGCTACAGTACTCGGGGTATACCATTGCAAGGAGGCAGGTATTGGCCATCAGGCAGGAGGAAAACATGGACATTACACAAAGGATGTCTTCTGTGTTGGAGCGTTTGGGCCAGCAGATTGGGGCAGAGCAGCAGCAGGCACGGGAGGCTAGACTCACCATGGACAGGGTGGAGAAAACACTGCGTCGGGCAGAGAGGCGGGCTGAGGTCCTCGAGGAGACTTGCAGGGAGTTTGAGAGGAACATGTTGGAATTCATGCAAGCCCTCGAGGTGAGAGCAGAGGCCCGCCTGGGGGAAGTAGACGCAATGTTCAATAATGCCCTGGCCAAGACTTTGAGGGGACATGGTGAGTCGAAGGACTAGCCCGCTGCCTTTGTATATAGTTCTTTAGTTGTAGGTTTCATTTTTTTTCAATTTTTTGGGGAGTTTTTGGACTGTGCTCCACTCTTTGTATATAGTTTTTTAAAGTAGATTTTTCAGGTATATTTTAGGATAGTTTAGTTACACATTTGGGACAATGCACCTCTCATGTTTGTACATAGTTTGCAGTTTTTTGGATCCATTTGTGTTCACCATGAAGGAATAGTTTTCATTTCATTTGTGTTTTCATTTGATATTCATTTAAGGACATGGGCCTCATTTTTGGTTTATTTTTTTTAAACTTACACTGTTTTATCATTTGGACAATATTTTATTTATTTATTTGTTTCATGCTGATTTTATTGATTTTATGTGAATTAGTATGTCTTTAATATGGGTTTTTAATACATTTTTTAATTGGTACTCAAAGTGGTGTTTGGTCTCAATGGTTTGGTGCAAGTTTCACTCTTCCTTACTCTGTTCTGTGTCCCTGATGATGACCAATGTTGTTCTTGTGTGTGCATGTGTGATGTATGACATCCATTTGCATGAGGCATGTTCTGGTGTGCATGACCGATGGATGGGTGTTAAGGAACACTTGGAGTGTGCAGTGTGTGGTGGCATTTCATTTCATTTCACATGTGCTTCATAAATGTGTATTGGTCCTCAAGTGTGTTGGAAGGGTTGGGTGAGTGATGAGAGTGTGAAATGTTTTCACTGTTGTCACAGTATTAGTTGATGTAGTGTACGGGCCTTCACAGGCATGTATTTGTGGTAATTGTATTGTCTCTCATGTACTTTGACATCCTGCTTTGTAATTCATATAATTAAATTGTTACGGTTTTACACATGGCCATTCCAATGCTGCACTATTTGTTGTTTATGAATGGTATTGTTACCATGTATGCAAACAGAACTTGAGTCACTCTTCCGTGCTTGTGCTTCTGATACTCCTCTGCCCTAATGACGTCCTGTGCTATTCTGCTTTGGTCAGCTGTCTACCCTCTGAACTTTTCATGAGGTCCGTTCACACGTCACTTGCACACCTGCACTAGCTCACATGCATGTGTAGACTGTGTTTATGTATGCCAACAGACACCTACCAACAGTATCCACTTGCACTTGGGATTGACACCAGATGGCCAGATTATCTTTGTTGTCGATATGGGTTTTTTCTTCAGATGCCCTTCACATGTGCAGAACTACCACCTCCACAGCCGCATTTCATCAATCACCACTTCCCAGGCACGGACACCGTCTCAATGTCAGCTGCCTTGACAAGTGTCTTCAGTCAGTTCCCTCTCACGGTAGTCTTGGGATCTTTGCACACTTGTGTACATGTTCATTCTGAATGACATGTGTTTTGATTGTATGTCATGACATGTCGGGTCACTTGTGTGTTCATGGGGTGATACGTTCAGGTGATGTGTGCTCATTGAGGCTCATGCAACGATATGGCAGGCCAATCTCTCTTCATGTGACACAAATCAATGGTGCGTTTCATTCTGTCACGGTGTGGGTATTTGTACATGTGGTTTTTTGACATTACTTTGTCACAGGCCATGCAGGTTCTCTCTTTGACATACACCTTTGGGATGTGTATGTTGGGATATGTTTGCAGTCAGCAATTGTGTGTGGTCAGCTGTGACGCTGTAGCTTGTGGGCCAGGCTTATTTTTTTTAGTTGTATGCTGTGTGTTTTGTGTGCAGAGGGGTAAGGGTGGTGTCACTACACTACATGCAAGGTCCTGAGTGTTAGGCAGAATCACATGCAGTACCCTTTGGGAACACTACCCACAATTAAGACTACACCTCTAATTATAGTTTCACCTTTGTGTAATGTGGTAGCAGTGGCTGAGCAGCCAGACTTATCTCAAGAGTAAAGAGAGCAGTACAAGAGGTAACACAAAGGGCTAACAATCACAGTGGTTCAAACAAATACTTGTTCAAGGTTTCTTGGTAAAGGAATATACATTTATTTACACAGTCAGTTGGAAAACATTCCACTAGTAAGAGCAGCTCAATATCACAATCTTATAAACTACAATACAGACACAATAGGATTCTGAACAAGTTCAGGTCCCCTGAAGTGAGAGCAAAATGGCACTTCAGTTACTTTAAAAAGGGGGTAAAAAGACATGGTTAAAAGAATTAAAGCACAAATACTTTCAAGGGAGGGAAAATAGTTTCAGTTCACTACAACCTGCAATTCAATTCAACAGGCCTGGGCCAATGTCAATGGTTCAGAGTTTTTGATAGGAAAGCACAGTTCTGTAGTAAACGGTTAAGTCTTTGCCACTGTTTTTAGAAGTAGTTGGTCAGACGAAAAGTTATATGTCGGTTTAGGGAAGGACAAGCCTTCAAAGTTGGGAAATTTTCACAAACTTCCACTGTGGCAGAAAGGATTTCTTGACCGCACTTGCACAGTACCTTTAAATGAAGAAGAGCTGTAGCTCCGGCAGTTGTTCCTGGCAGTTCCTGCAGATCTCGCTGTTTCTGAGCTTCAGTCATGGGGACAAGAAGGAGGATGTTGGTAGGTTCCTGCATTGCCCAGGGAAGAGGCCACGAGCTTGGCTAAATGTCAGTTTGAGGTGCCAGTGCCTTAAAGACCACAAACTGGTATCCTTCTCACTGGCTATCCGGTTTTCAACAGCAATCTGAAGAAAATTCAACCAGTATAGAGACGGTGTCCAGGTGGCTTGTGAGTTGGTTGTTCCCACCAAACTCAAGGGAAGAAGTTAACCTTGAAGGGCTTCTCTGTCAATGGAGTTTCAGGCAATTCGGACCTGCAGCAGGGCTTCACGGGGGGACCAGGACTTGCAGCAGTCATCTTCCTTCAGCTCGTCTTCGGTTCTCTCGTTCCAGTGGTCGACTCTGCTTTCCAAGTCCCAGAGGCATGCTTTTAAACAGTTTTCCCCCATTCATTCCAGCCTAGCTGTCACTCACCCAGCAGGGTGGCTGTCCTTGCCGGACAGACAGCTGGCCAATCATGCCAGAGCACATTCAGGTCTCCTAGGAGACAAAGCACAGGGAGTTTCGGGCACCGCCCTCACATCCTGTCCACCCCAGACACTGAGGCGCCAGAGGAGGGCGTCAGCACTGAAGCCCACCAACGGCCATCAAACAAAGGGACCGAACCTGGTTTAGCACGCAGAGACAAACACTAGAAGGACCTTTCCTAAAAGAAACGGCAAATAAAGTTGACCAGAGTCTGTTTTCACAGAAAGGTCTTGGGCGCCATATTGAAAAACATGGCTGACCCTATTTTAGCTACCGGTGTTCGCAGTCGGGAAAAATCATGGTAGTTTGTTCTAAACCACTGCCACCAGCCATTTCAAGAGGGAAAGGGTAACATTTGACTGTTACATGAGTGTTTAGACTCTGGGTATGCTAGGCAACCCCTCCAGCACTCTATAGGAAGCTAGTGTGTGCTGGGTCTGTATATCTAAAAAGACTAGTAAAGTCAGTTTAACTTTACATGCTCTTGGAGACAGTAGCCAGTCCCAGAGAATGTATTTAAACCTTGGGAAGTCTGAAAGACATCCCTCTGCCCCTGCACTGAAGGTGCTGTGTGACACACAAGAAAAAGATGATGCCTACCGAGTTGTTTGAGAATTCTCCCTAACACTGAGCACTCCATCGGTGGGGTGAATGTGTGTCACTATGTCATCATCCAACATGCAGGCAGTGTCCAGTATGGGGGGCCTGCCTGCAGGTTGACGTCACAGGTGATGGGGATGGGGGTGTCCCAGGAGACGGGGCCTGCCTGCAGGTTACTGTCTAAGATGATGGGGGTGTCCCAGGAGACTGGGACTGCCGTCAGGTTTCCGTCATAGGTGATGGGGGTGGGGGTGTCCCAGGAGACGGGCCTGCCTGCAGGTTGCCGTCACGGGGGGTGGGGGTGTCCCATGAGATGTGGCCTGCCTGCAGGTTGCCATCATGAGGGGTGGGGGTGTTCCAGGAGATGGGGCCTGCCTGCAGGGTTGCCGTCACAGTTGATGGGGGCTGGGGGTGTCCCATGAGACGGGGCCTGCCTGCAGGTTGCGGTGATGGGTGCTGGGGTGGCCCATGTGATGCGGGATGCCTATGGGATCAGGTGGTGGGCGCTGGGGTGGCCCATGTGGCAGGGGATGCCTGCGGGATCAGGTGGTCGGTGATGGGGTGTCCCATGTGATGCAGGATGCCTATGGGATCAGCTGGTGGGCGCTGGGGTGTCCCATGTAGCTGGGGATGCCTGCGGGATCAGGTGGTGGGTGCTGGGGTGTCCCATGTGGTGGGGGATGCCTGCAAGCTCATGTGGTGCGTGAAGGGGTGTCCCATGTGATGGGGGATGCCTGCGGCCTGTGCTGATGGAGGCTGGGTGTGTCCCATGTAGTGGGTGCTCCCTGCAGTGTGGTGGGATGGGTGATGGAGCAGGGATGTCGGTGGCCTGTCAGGAGGGGTCTGCTTACAGTGTATTTGTGTGGTTGTTGCGTTTTGTGTTGGAGCGAATAGGGTGCGTCCGTGGTATGCAATGAGTTTCCACGTGATTTGGATGGGACACGTACGTGGTATGTGCTGAGCCCACACGCGATTTGATTTCTCCTTCCAAATCGCATGTAAACTCATTGCGTATCCTGGACGCACCCCAGCCAAATCACGTGGAGACTCATTGCATACCCCGGACGCACCACAGCCAAATCACATGGAAACTCATTGCGTACCCTGGACGCATCCCCAGCCAAATAGCATGGGAACTCATTGCGTACCCCGTACACACCCCAGCCAAATCACGTGGAAACTCATCGCGTACCTCAGATGCAGCCCAACCAAATTGCACGGAGACTCATTGCATACCCCGGATGCACCCCAGCCAAATCACATGGAAACTCATTGAGTACCCTGGACGCACCCCAGCCAAATAGCGTGGGAACTCATTGCATACCCCGTACACACCCCAGTCAACTCGCGTGGAAACTCATTGGGTACACCAGATGCAGCCCAACCAAACTGCATGGAGACTCATTGTGTTTCCCTCAATGCACCCCAGCCAAATCACGTGGAAACTTATTGTGTAGCCCGTACCCACCACAGCCAAATTGCATGGAAACTCATTGCATACTCCAGACTCACTGCAGCCAAATTGTGTGGGAACTCATTGTGTACCCCATAGGCACCCCAGCCAAATTGCGTGGAAACTCATTGCATACCATGTACACACCACAGCCAAATTGCTTGGAAACTCATTGCGTACCCTGGACGCTCCCCGGCCTTATCGCGCGGGAACTAATCGCATACCCGGAGGCACCTCAGCCAAATCACATGGAAACTCATTGTGTACCCCCGACGCACCCCGGCCAAATCGCATGGGAACTCATCGTGTACCCCGGACACGACCCAGCCAAATCTCGTGGAGACTCATTGCGTAACCCGGACGCACCCAGCCAAATCGCGTGGGTACTCATTGCGTACCCTGTACGCACCCCAGCCAAATCACGTGGAAACTCATCGTGTACCCTGGATGCACCCTAGCCAAATTGCGTGGTGAGTCAGCACATACCCCATCCGTACCGTGTTTTCACACGATTTGGATGAGGGGGCTGTTAGCTGGTCCAGGGATGGTGTGGGGTTTTATGCCGTGTTAGGTATTTTGCTTGCTTTTTGCTGCGCATGGGGGCGTGTTGGAAGTGTTACTGGCATAGCTTGGTATTCCTTGCGCCACAGCTGATGTTGCCTAGGAAAATCCATGAATACGCATGCTGCACAATTGTTTCCTTGTGCCAGGGCTGGCGCACGCTTCTTCTCGGCGCAAAGCGTTCCGCCAATTCTACGCTGGATTCCATGAATTGGGCCCCTGGTCTCTTGTGGCCCATAACATTCAGGGCTTTGCCACTTTTTTATACCTGCAACAAAGGGGAAGTGAGGGCGCCCTAATAGTGGACTAATTCTTTGGGTAAATGCAAAATTATTTATGTCAACTTGCATGTATCCTGTTGATTAAAATGGAACAACATTTTTGCGATGTCTCGATGGGTCAAACCTCCTGCTTATTAATTAGTATAATCAACACTGAATTTCCATCCTTAACACTATGTTTCACTGCTGGAGGAAAGTGTCGCTCAATGGAGGGAAAAGCAAAACCGCCTGGAAAAAATGATTGTAATGGGAGAACTGAAACTCCAGTTCAAACCACTTGTGAACATGATGAGGCTTACTGAGGAGGAGGATGCAAGATGGGGAATTGAAGGATTGGAGGCGTCATGCTCTAAGAGGAAATATACATATGCAGAAGTTGCAGCCAGTGTGTTTTTGTGGCAGATTTGTGAGCGATTGTCCAGCTAAAACTACTTTTGGATGTGGTTACAAATGCATTCTAATTGATTACATTCTGGTGAATATTGAACTATGGAAACATTTACTGGATTTCCGGGTAATGAAAAGACCAGAACGTGACCCTGACCCTGTAGCTGTATCTGTTTTAGGAACTTTGGGCCCAATTCACAGAATTGGGCCCAGAAAAGTCCCAAGCGCTGCGTGCGCCAGCCACAGAAATCTTTATGCGCCACACGTATTTCCCAAGGCATCAGTTGCCGTGGTGAAAGGAACAGAAAGCGGCACGCGTAACGCCCCTAACATGCCCCCATGCGCAATAAAAAGCAAGTGAAATGCCGAACACGGAGCAAGCCGATGTGCCATCCCTGGGCCAGCATACAGCCCACCTACTGAAATCATGTTAAAACACCTTGCGATCCCCAGCTGCACCCCAGCATAATCGTGTGAAACACCCTGCGATCCCCGGCCGCACCCCAGCATAATCAGGCAAAAACACCCCACGATCCCCGGCCACATCCAGTGTAAACAACCACGCAACCCCCGGCCGCACGGTAGCATAATCGCACAAAAACCTGCCGCGAACCCCGGCCGCACCCCAGTTTAGACGCGTGAAATCCATTGATTTGACAGCTGGGCCTACCCATACCAGCATTCCCGGGCAAAAAAAAGAGCCCGGGAAGCCCTGCAGTGGCTGGTGCAAAACAAAGGCGCAGTGAGGCTGGGCCATTGCGAGCCGATGGAGCTACGCCTGCTGTGTGGAAGCCTGTACTGGAGCAGAAACATCATAGGAGTGGTGCAGGATTGCTACTGTAGCTGATCGAAGCAGATACCTGAGGGAATGTCCAGCCAGTGGGCCCCATACATACTGGCCCCGGCTGTGAGACTTTCTATCCAGAGTTTGCCGCAGTCTTAATGCCGGAGCATGCGTGTGCAGCAGGTAGATAGCCGAGTGAGGGGTTGCCTCAGCAACACTAACGGTGCAGTCTGTGACAATTGGGAAGGTACAGCGGCAGCATTTGCACCATAGCGGCTGCGCTCTGTCTTCACTGCCGAGAGAAACCTAGCTGCAACATGCAACAGAGCTGCAGTGGTAACAGTATCTTATACCAAGGGGGAATTACGAGGAGAAGGACCTGCACACGGACTGCCTGGACACCGGCTGTGGGGGCGTAGGGCGAACGGAACACTCAGCACTGCCCAAACATATCAGCATGATTCGCAATGTCTGGCGCCACTGGACGCTGCCAAGCGAGGTTGTCCCATGAGGGAAATCGATTGTGTACCTGGACTCCATGAGAGGCTGTGGGTGATCGGCTGGCGCTCCAAACGCTTCACCCCTCTCATGCTTGCACATCCTGTTGGGAGCCATTGACAGGCTGGTACATGCCACAGCCCCTCCGGTCTCCTGCGGAACTCTCTTGTCTCTGTCGTGGTTGACTTGGTGCTTGCATTCACCATCCATTATGCGTCATCCTGGACCCAAGTGCTTTTGCGCCCTGATAGGCTTGGTCCAGTCACAAATGCCACTGCAATAAAGGCCTGGGTGGAAGGGTTGGTTTGGTGGATACTTCACAGTCTGGCAGTGGACTACTGCCTGGGACTCCTTGGCGCTGGTGGCGATGGGGCCCATGATTCACTGGATTGTGCTGCTATAGCAACATCCTATGCCAATCATTGGGGGGGAAAGGTTTCTGTCATTCCAGAGCTACAGAACTATCTGGACATATGACCCCATAACAGGTGATGCAACCATAGTGGGCACTACCTGTCGCAGATCCTTTGGGACAGCTGGGCACTAGAGGGGACCCCAACCCATCGCTATTACACAATAGAGGAGATTCAGTGCCTGCTACACACGTTTATACAGTGGGACGCCTACAGATGGTTGACCAACAATCCAGTGGTGGCTTATGAGAGGGGGTCCAAACACGAGATTGGGATAGTTGCTTCCAATAGACGATGGTGCAATAACTTGTGAAGTATGTGGACCACGGCTGTGGCAACATGTGCACCTGGGGAGCCTACAGAAGGACTGTAGAGGTGTGAATGGCTTCTTTGCTTACAACATGATGACTAGAGGCACGGGCAGAGGCAAACAAACTGGCGCCATGGATAATTACACAACACCTAATACCATGGGTACCTCTGAGCCTGCAATGACCTCTGAGGCGGCACAGGCACAACCACTGTTGAACCCGCCTCCAGATCTTATGCATATGATGGAGGCCATGGCAAAGGGTTTTGCTGCCGTCCACGAGAAACTGTATGATATCACAGCAAATGTTGCTTCCATAAGGACTCAGCTGGCTAGGGAATACGGTCCCATAACGGAAGCGGAGACAATAATTGGGGTGACAGAGGGCACTGTAAAAAGTCTTAAAAATACAGTGTCATCCCTGGTGAAAGACATGAAAATGATAAAGTCAAAATTGGATGATTTAGAGTCCTGATCCAGGAGAATCAACATCAGTGTAGTGGGAGTTCCAGAAGATGCCCTGACAGGTGGTATGGAACAGGCAGTCGAGAATCTGCTCAGGACCTCTTGGGATCACAGGTCTTGTCCCCCTTCTTTGCAGTTGAACGGGCACATCGAGCCTTAGGTCCGCGGCCAAAGCCCAGTGACTTCCCACAACCTATTACAGCTAAGGTTCTCAGCTATTGGGACAGGGACCATCTCCTCCATCTTGCAAGGGAAAAAAGGAACTGCGCCTGTGTAACGCTCACCTGATTCCCGTAGAGGCGCTGGTCTTGACTGGGCGTATACCGTATCTTCAAAGGTGATGTGTAACACACGGCTGGCTCTTTGGGCTGGACCTCTGTGCACTGTATGTCTGACTCGAAGGGTAAGATGTCTGCAGATAGAAAATATGGGGTTAATGAACTGGGTTATTGAATGTCTCTCTCTTTTTCCCTTTCTCTTCTCCTGTAGAACCCCAAAGGTTAACGCTCTCACCTTAGGTAAGTGAACGCCGTGCTCTCCATCTGCCTCGGCGCAGGGTGCTGTAACCAGTTTCTTCACTGGATAAGGGGAGCAGGCCTCTTGACTTCAGAGGACTGCTGTCCGTCGTTTACTGCACGAACGGTAAGTTTCGAGTAATTCTAATGTCTTTAAAAGTCTTTAGTAATGATGTCTCTTGTTTTGCAGGGTTCCGGTGATGGCGGATGACGGGCTGAAGTGAGTTGAAGATGGAGCCTGTGTGATGAATAGAAGCGCCTGGAAGCACTTAAGTAAGCGCTTGTTGCCTGCTTCACGATGCGCTCTAACTGTCTTTTTATTTTGCAGGTAAAAGTTCGGAGCGGCTGCAGGGTGCCGGAATACCCACTGGGTTAGATGTGGAAAGGAGTAATGGCACGTGAGTATTAAAGTTCCCCAATGTCTTTAAACGCACCTTGTTTTGTCTTTCAGATGCGGGATGCAGCGCCGAAGGCCTCCGGAGCGTGCGAAGAGTTGGTAAGCTTTTGTCTTTCAGATGCCGGAATGCAGTGCGAAGACCACCGGAGCGCACGAAGAGTAGGTAAGCCTTTGTCTTTCAGATGCCGGAATGCAGCGCGAGGCGTTGGTGACAGCCGATGGACCAGGTAAGTGAAGCGCTGTCACTGAAGACCGTAATGCTAACCTGTTCTTTCTTGTCTTTATAGGTGTTGCTGAAGACTGGATTCGGGATGGTAAGCCTTTTTCCTTAGGCCCAGGATCAGATGCAGAAGACACAATGAGCGTTCTGCTGCAGAGGATGCAGAATAACGCAAAGCAAGATTCATCCATCGGGTGTGGTTTAAATAGCCTCTTGTAGTGCTTAGGTGTCTCCTTCCACAGCCACGCCTAGGTAAGAAAAGAGTTCCTGCTTTCCAGAAGAGTTCCAGTGTTCTGAACCTAGGGAGTGGCTCCTGCCCCACCCAACAGGAAAAGTAGTTCCAAACAGAAGAGGATCAGAGGCTCAACTGGCAGGCAAGTAAGCAGCATGGTCTGCTGCAGGTAAGTCCACCCAAGCATTATGAGCCCGGCGCTTCCAGCGCTGGGACTGGGCATGTTTATGAGCCTGGTGCCACTGGCGCCAGGACTGGGTCCAAAAGGTCCCAATTGGGACTGGTTGGCACTCGGAACCTGGGTTATGGATCTGCTTCCAAGGGAGTTGGGAAAACCCTGACCTTTTGAAAGCAGAGATCATGACATTACCCCCCCTCAAGGCCCCTCCCAAACCGGGCTTCTCCGGGGGTTTTGGCTTGTCAGGAAATGTTCGGTGAAATCTTTTGATTAGGCGAGGAGCGTGGACATATTCAGCAGGTTCCCAGGATCTCTCTTGGGGGCCGTAGCCTTTCCAGTCAATTAGGTAAAATAGTTTAGATTTGGAGATCTTGGAGTCCAGAATGCTTTTGACTTCAAACTCGAGTTCTCCATCAACTAGGATGGGTTTTGGAGATTTAGTTAGTCGGGTTTGAGGTTGCACGGGTTTTAATAGAGAGACGTGGAAGACCGGGTGTATCTTCATGTGCGGGGGCAAGTCCAACTTGACCGCTACTGGGTTTACTATGGTAGTGATGGAATAGGGACCAAGGTATCTTGGGTTGAATGTGCGTGGCCCTCTTAGAGGTAGATATTTGGTGGATAACCAGACTTGATCCCCTACTTGATATTGAGGGGCTTCCTTCCGATGTTGATCTGCTCCTTTCTTGTATTGTTCTTTAGCCTTTTGAAGGTGAGAAACAGCTTCCTTAAAGGCTTGGGTGATTGTAGAATACAGGTAGTCTACTGCTGGTGTTTCAAGATCTTGGAGGGGATCCAACTCCGAGGTTCGAGGGTGACTGCCGTATAAAAGAAAAAACAGGGTTTTCCCAGTTCCTGAATGGACAGAGTTATTGTAGGCATATTCGGCTATCCAAAGGATGTCTTTCCAAGTTTTTTCAGTTTGTTGCAGCATGCAGCGTAAATACTGTTCCAGAGTTTGATTGGTCATCTCGGTTTGTCCGTCGGTCTGAGGGTGGTGACTGGTCGATAGTCTCACATCAATTTGAACCGACCGACAGCAACTTCGCCAAAAATGAGAAATAAATTGACTACCTCGATCCGAAATTAGAACCGAAGGAAAACCGTGCAGTCGGACGATGTTTTCGAGAAATTCTCGGGCCAGAGTTGCTGCTGTTGGCAAGCCTTTGAGCGGAATGAAATGCGCCATCTTGGAGAATAAGTCCACGATTACTAGAATCGTATTGTATCCGGAGCATGGAGGTAGATCGGTGATGAAGTCCATAGAAAGCGTATGCCAAGGGCGAGGTGGGATGTCAATAGGGCGTAAGAGGCCTGCTGGTCTTTCCTTTTGACTCTTGTTTTGGGCGCATACTCCACAGGACATTATAAAGTCTCTGATATCTTTTTTCCAAGACGGCCACCAGAAGTAGCGCTTGATCTTTTCTGAGGTCTTGGCCATACCGGGATGTCCTTCCATTAAAGAATCGTGATAACAAGAGATACTTTTTTCTGTAAATCTGTGCTGGGCAGGTATAATCGTTCTTGGAAATACAATAAGTTGTCCTTTACTGCAAAGTCCTTTCCCTGCAGATGCCAATTATGTATGTCTGCTGGAGTTACAAGTTGCCTGGCTTTATCCTTAACTTCCTCTATGGATTGTGTGGCGATTACACCCAGAATTCTTTGTTCGGGAATGATTGGTACAGGTTTAGGGTTGATCAAGTGTTCTTCCACTCCCATCCGAGAAAGGGCATCAGCTTTACCCTTTTTTGTACCAGGTCGATAGGTAATTATGAAGTCAAACTCGGCAAAGAATAATGCCCAACGGAGTTGTCTATAGGATTGGGCTTTTGCGGTTTTCAAATATTGCAGGTTTCGGTGATCCGTAATCACAGTAACGGTGTGTCGGGCCCCCAGCAGATAATGCCGCCAAGCCTTAAAGGCAGACTTGATAGCCAGAAGTTCCTTGTCAGTAATCGTGTAATTGATTTCAGGAGGCGAGAATTTGTGGGACCAAAATGCCACGGGATGCAACTGATTGGTTACCGGGTCCTTTTGTGATAGAACTGCCCCCATGGCAAGGCTTGAAGCATCAGTTTCCACGATGTAGGGGAGTTCGGGCGAGGGTGTTTTAAGATTGGTGCAGAGATAAATTTAGTTTTCAAATCCTGGAAAGCTTGTTCCGCCTCGGTAGACCATTCAAAACGTTTGTTTTTCTTTAACAAGGCAGTGATGGGCTGGACTATTCGAGAAAATTCGGGGATAAACCTGCGGTAAAAGTTAGCGAAGCCTAACATGCTTTGCACACCTTTTATGGAGGATGGTGATGGCCATTTGAAAACTGCATCGACCTTCTTTGAATCCATACGCACTCCGCTAGGTGATAATATGAATCCCAAGAATTCAACTTCAGTCACGTTGAAAACACATTTTTCCAACTTAGCGAAAAGTTTGTGTTGACGCAATCTTTCGAGGACCATTTTCACGTGTTTCCGATGTTCAGATTCCGATGAAGAATAAACAAGGATGTCGTCAATGTAAAGAACAACACACACATCTATGAGCTCTCTGAGGACATCGTTCATAAAATATTGAAAGGCGGCCGGGGCATTGCAAAGTCCGAAGGGCATGACCTGATATTCAAATAGCCCATATTTGGTGCGGAAGGCCGTCTTCCATTCATCGCCCTCTTTTACTCGTACCAAGTGGTAGGCTCCTCTAAGATCCAGCTTTGTATATATGCATGCTTTTCTGACTTGGTCCAGGAGTTCAGGGATCAAAGGTAACGGATATCTATTCTTGACGGTGATCTGGTTCAGGGAGCGATAATCTATACAAGTTCTAAGGTCTCCTTCCTTTTTTGGAACGAAGAACAAAGCTGAAGAAGCAGGGGACTTGGAAGGACGAATAAACCCATTTGCCAGGTATTGATCCAGGTATTGTCGAAGGTGAAGGTTCTCAGGCTCGGTGAGGGCATAAATTCTACTACAAGGAGGAGTAGATCCAGGTATCAGGTCTATCTGGCAGTCATAAGACCTATGAGGAGGTAGAGAGTTAGCCTGATCCTTCCGGAAAACATCTTGGTATTCTAGGTATTCGGGAGGTAACTGGGGAGTCTCTGAAGAAATTGCTGCCAGTGCAACACCAGGTGGAGGGTGACAAGTAGAGACACATTCTGGAAACTGGACCGTTCTTGCTCGCCAATCGATCAGAGGATTGTGTTTCTCTAACCAAGGTATTCCTAGAATAATCTGAAACTGAGGAGCCTTGATCACATCGAACACGATCTTCTCATGGTGTCCATCTTGACTTACTAGCGTCACTTCTTGAGTGGTATGCATTACTGGTCCGGAGGCTATCTCCGTTCCATCCACCGTAGTAATGAGGTCCTTTACAGCCTTGGGACAAAGAGTTAGATTCATCCTCAAAACCATTTCATGATCCACATAATTGCCGATGGCACCGCTGTTGACGTAAGCTTCAATTGCATGTAATCTATCCGGATTATCAGGGCTAATGAGGACCATAGGTATCACGAAATGCGAGGTCACAGAACTGGTTTTCAAGCTCGGCAAGAGGACCTCTATTCTTGTCGGGCGAGGTCGTTTCCCTGCTCAGAGTTTGTAACTTTGGTAACTGCAGCTCCTACTGCCTTCTTGGCAGGTTTCACCCGACAGTCTCGAAGAAAGTGCCCTGAGTTTCCGCAATAGAGGCATAATTGCAACTGTTTTCTCCTTTCCCGCTCCTTTTGTGTTAGAGGACCTTTCAGGCCCCCTATTTGCATGGGTTCCCCGGAGTCTACTCCTTTGGAAGGAGTTGGCGGTTTGGAAAATACTCGAGCATCAAACTTGGAACGATCGGCCTTCCTGTTCTGCAGTCTGTGATCTATTTGAACGACTAAGTCTATATAGTCCGAACAATCTTGTGGGGGATTCACTACTTGGGCTAACACATCTTTGAGCTCTCCACGTAGACCTCTATAAAACAGCGTAATCCTTTTGTCCTCAGGCCATTGAGTTTCCACTATCAGTCTGTTGAAAGACGCAATATAAGCCAAAAGGTCTTGATTATCTTGTCGCAACGAAAGAAGCTCATTGTCCAAGGCCTGCCCCTGTGAATGTCTTGCGAACAGTTTTTCCATACTGAGCTGAAAAGCTTGAAAATCATGGAGGACTGGATCATCTTGATTTACTAGAGGGATCGACCAGTCTGCCGCATTGCCACTAAGGTACGAAAGCACGAAAGCTACTTTAGCTTGATCAGTTGGAAAGGATGCTGGCCGGCATAAGAAATGCAACCGGCACTGATTGATAAATACTGCAAACCTCTTTGGGTCACCAGAAAATCGTTCGGGCGGAGCCAGAGGTACATTCCCAGGTAGGTTGATCTGCACTGGATTCATAGAGGATGTAGAAGGAAGATTTCCCCCAGATGCGGGTAACGGGGTCTGTCCGGCTTGTGACTGTAGCAATTGTCTAGCGAGATCATCTGTTCGCTCCTTGGAAATAATCAGTTCCCTTCTTAGAGAGTTCGTTTCCTGACGGGCTGCATGCACTTCTGCCCTTAGTTCCCCAAGTAACTGGGCTAGCTGGTCAGTATCCGAGGTTTCCATAGCGCCTGGACGGGAGTTTTGCGGTAGGCTTTGCGTTCTGTAACGCTCACCTGATTCCCGTAGAGGCGCCGGTCTTGACTGGGCGTATACCGTATCTTCAAAGGTGATGTGTAACACACGGCTGGCTCTTTGGGCTGGACCTCTGTGCACTGTATGTCTGACTCGAAGGGTAAGATGTCTGCAGATAGAAAATATGGGGTTAATGAACTGGGTTATTGAATGTCTCTCTCTTCTACCATTTCTCTTCTCCTGTAGAACCCCAAAGGTTAACGCTCTCACCTTAGGTAAGTGAACGCCGTGCTCTCCATCTGCCTCGGGGCAGGGTGCTGTAACCAGTTTCTTCACTGGATAAGGGGAGCAGGCCTCTTGACTTCAGAGGACTGCTGTCCGTCGTTTACTGCACGAACGGTAAGTTTCGAGTAATTCTAATGTCTTTAAAAGTCTTTAGTAATGATGTCTCTTGTTTTGCAGGGTTCCGGCGATGGCGGATGACGGGCTGAAGTGAGTTGAAGATGGAGCCCGTGTGATGAATAGAAGCGCCTGGAAGCACGTAAGTAAGCGCTTGTTGCCTGCTTCACGATGCGCTCCAACTGTCTTTTTATTTTGCAGGTAAAAGTTCGGAGCGGCTGCAGGGTGCCGGAATACCCACTGGGTTAGATGTGGAAAGGAGTAATGGCAGGTGAGTATTAAAGTTCCCCAATGTCTTTAAACGCACCTTGTTTTGTCTTTCAGATGCGGGATGCAGCGCCGAAGGCCTCCGGAGCGTGCGAAGAGTTGGTAAGCTTTTGTCTTTCAGATGCCGGAATGCAATGCGAAGACCTCCGGAGCGCACGAAGAGTAGGTAAGCCTTTGTCTTTCAGATGCCGGAATGCAGCACGAGGCGTTGGTGACAGCCGATGGACCAGGTAAGTGAAGCGCTGTCACTGAAGACCGTAATGCTAACCTGTTCTTTCTTGTCTTTATAGGTGTTGCTGAAGACTGGATTCAGGATGGTAAGCCTTTTTCCTTAGGCCCAGGATCAGATGCAGAAGACACGATGAGCGTTCTGCTGCAGAGGATGCAGAATAACGCAAAGCAAGATTCATCCATCGGGTGTGGTTTAAATAGCCTCCTGTAGTGCTTAGGTGTCTCCTTCCACAGCCACGCCTAGGTAAGAAAAGAGTTCCTGCTTTCCAGAAGAGTTCCAGTGTTCTGAACCTAGGGAGTGGCTCCTGCCCCACCCAACAGGAAAAGTAGTTCCAAACAGAAGAGGATCAGAGGCTCAACTGGCAGGCAAGTAAGCAGCATGGTCTGCTGCAGGTAAGTCCACCCAAGCATTATGAGCCCAGCGCTTCCAGAGCTGGGACAGGGCATGTTTATGAGCCTGGTGCCACTGGCGCCAGGACTGGGTCCAAAAGGTCCCAATTGGGACTGGTTGGCACTCGGAACCTGGGTTATGGATCTGCTTCCAAGGGAGTTGGGAAAACCCTGACCTTTTGGAAGCAGAGATCATGGCATCCGTGTTAAGAAACTGCTCCGCAGCTGCAACATTCAATATGCCATGCTATTCCCGGCCAGACTGAAATTACAGTTTCGGGGAAAGCTCTATTTTTTTTACGGTTCCTAACAAAGCGGTCAAGTTCATAGAGGCACAAATCCCGATGCCGGATGTTAGGGAGAATTCTCCAAAATGGCGAATTTCCCTTACCTACTGAGTCCCTCAGCAGCTTTGCTGGATTTCTAGGATTTTTTTTTTTACCTGGTAAGAGTGTGAGCCTTTTTTCACACTCTTACATGTGTTTTGCTGTGTGTGTTAACATTATTTGTGTTAATAGACTGTGGAGCTTCACCTACTCCATAGGCATCATCGTTTTACTGTGTGTTACACAGCACCTTCAGTGCAGTGACACAAGGTTGTCTTTTTCAGACTTCGCACTTTAAACATGTTCTGGGAGACAGTAGTCAGTCCCAGAAAATGTAAAGTTGCCATTGACTTTATTAGTCTTTTTAAAATAACAGACCCAGTACAAACTATCTTTCATAGAGTTCTGTAAAGGGTTAATAGTTATCCCTTTTTGTCTGTTTATCATGGAACATTGTTTCGTTCCTTCTTCATTAAGATTTGGCTGGTGGCAGTGGTAACTACCCTATTGTTCCTAACGTGGTTATTTTAAATACCCTTGGTATTGTTTTAGGCTATCTTGGTAGCCTCAAACTTAAACCCGCTGGACCATATTTACTTTTATATCGTCCCAGCTGGGTTTATTCGCCATTTCTTTTTGTAAAAGTAATTCTCGTGTTTTACTCTGCACACCAAACCAAGTTTGGTTCCTTTGTTTGCCGACCTTTCGCAGGCTTCCGCACAGAAGCCCTCCTTAGGTGCCTGAATGTCTGAGGGGGACAGGATGTGAGGGAGTGGTTTGAGACTCGCTGCACAGGGTCTCCTTGGACACCCATGTCGCACTCTGGTATGATTGGCTGTGGTGACTGTCCTGTCCAAACTTCAATGACAGAGAAGATCTGCAAGAAATCGTCTCCACTTGAGCTGGTGGGAACAACCAGTTTGCCAAACTGCAATCCAGGGCTCCCTCCTCTGGTCGAATTTGCTGTGCACAGCTACAGTGAACCGGATAGCCAGGAAGGTTGGACCCTCTTGGGTTTTAAGGAGAGCACCTTTTATTTGTCGCTTTGCTCCACTGCTGGTTTCTTCCCTGGGCAGTGCAGGACCCTCCAGTCTTCCTCCTTCTTGTAATGTCCGACAGTCGCTTCAGGAACCGTGAGCCTGCAGGACCTGCCAAGAACGTCTGCCTCAGCTGCAGAATTCTTCTGCTCTAGAGGTACTGTGCTTACCCGGTTGTTTGTTTCGTCCAGCCGTGGTGAAAGAGTGTGAAATCTTTCGCCAAGCCGAGGGCTTGTCCTTCTCTATTCTGTAAAGTAACTTCGTCTGACCAACTTCATTCTAAACTCTTGGCAAAGAATTAAGCGCAAACTATCCCAAACTGTGTGATCCTCTGCAAAGACGTTGGTTCATTGATGGTCCTCTTGATTTATAGATTGCCCTGCTTACTTACTTGTTGGTGCTGCTCACTTCTGTCTAACTTTGTCTTTCCCTCCCTTTTAAATTACTGGAGTGCCATTTTGCGCACACTTCATTTTGAGACTAACTTGTCCAGAATCTATTGGGTGTGGTGCAGTGTATTAAGGTTGTGATTTTTCTACTGCTTGATAATAGTGAAATGTTTTATAACTGATGTGTAAATAAACGTATATTATTTTACCCAGAAACCTTGAGTCAGTGTTTGTTTGAATCATAGTAATTGCTGTCCTTTGTGTTACTATTGATACTGCTAACTTACTCTTGAGATAAGTCTGGCTGCTAGCCATCGCTACCACTTCACTGTATCGTACAGGCTTGTACCAAAGGTGAATTTGTACTGTTACTTGAAATCTTAATTGTGTGTTGTGTTCTCAAAGGGTACTGCATATAATTCTGCCTAATACCGGACAGCCCTGAGCAGGCTGATGATGATCCACCACCGAACTGATGTGACACTCACAAACCGCATCATGTATTATCCTATTAAGCCTTTTTTTCTTGAAAAGTATGGTATTATGTCGCATTTACATAGTGGGTCACAGCGTCGACAGCTTACCCCACAGCAAGTTAGGTTGACCTACTAGAGGGTGCGTGGGTGGTCGGAGAGGATACACTGCTAGGTTGGTGGGGGCAGTGAAGGTGGGTGGGAGGATGGGAAGCTGGCCGAACCAAACCTAGTGAACCAGAGAAAATGGGAAAATGTTTGGCAGCAGAGTGTATGGTTCATAATGTTCATTCTGATAAAACACAGGTAATTTCTGCTAAGTTGGGAGTGGACTGGATAGATGCTTTCCCTGGTATGTGATGGATACTAAACTAATGCCCTGGAATATTAGAGGGCTGGGTAACTATACCAAGTCATGCAAAATCATGGTATACACCCTTAGATATGACATTAAAATCCTATTCCTACAGGAGACACATGCCAAGAGGGGTACTGCTCTGGTATAGCCCCGACCTGGGGGCTGGGGAGATATACTGTGATCATGAATCCTGCAATATCCCGTACAAAAGGACGTCCATCAGCTGGCCTATTAACGCTGATTAAAATGGAAGAGAATATCCAAGTGACAAACTTCACTAACATTTCACCGTGGTTTCAAGTAACAAAAGTAGAAATCAGGAGTACCAAGATGACATCTGGAACTCTGGGACAAGTACCGGCGCAGAAATTAGCGATATTTAACATTTATTGGAATCAAGCAGCAATTCAGATGGAAGAATTCATTGACACTTTATCCTCAGCTGTAGATGATGTAATGCTGGACGATAAGGACACTGAAATAATTCTGTGTGGCGATCTCAATATTCATCTATTCGACCGACAAGGAACAGCGATGGAGAAAAAACTCCTCTCAGCAAGAGCGAAAAATTGGATTAAAGAAACCACATGGCGACAGCTTTACTGTACCAATCAAATGAACCACATCGCAAACAGTATTACTTGGTCTAATGGGAAAGTGTCAGCGACTCTAGATTACATATACATGTCATCAACATTACTGTCACTAGTAACGACACAAGACATTACAAGATCAGAAAATAGTGATCATCAAATACTCAGTATTACATTGAAAGCACTGTATTGTGAAGGTAGTAAAGTGTACTTACCTTCTATGGAAAGTAATTCTGCAACCACTCGACTATGTATTAGTGGCAATCAAATGAAGAGCTTAGTAAGCACTTACATCAATCCTGAGGTGACTGGCATGGAACAGATAAACTATGAATGGATACTCTTACCGTTTCTACGAAAGATCCACAAACAAGAAGCCTCAAAGAAAAGTCATCCACATGCATACAATATCCAAGTAGTTAACAAAAAAAAAGATCTGAGGAGAACGCTCACGGAAATTAAAAGAAAGAACGAGGGCAACACGTGGAACGCCATTCGACAAGCAAAACAAGACTACAGAAACTGGATAAAGAATGCAAAAGCATTGCTCTCTCAACAAGATGCAGAAGCAATCCTAGCCCTTTTGAAAAATAACAATACAAGAGGATTGTGGAACCTACTAAATCCGCAAATGGACAGCCAGCACAAACTAATCCAAGGGATTGAAGAAGCTGCATGGATTAACCATGTTAAATCCATTCATGAACGAACAGTGAAAAATCAACCTATCAGAATTGAGCAGAGTGAATCGATTCCTTGGACAAACTCTTGGACATTGGAGGACATACTACCAATTATAAAGAAGCTCAATTCATCAAGGTCTCCAGGGTCAGATGGCCTAAGTAATATACTCTTAAGAAACATCCAGAGGATTGGGCTAAATTCTGTGTCCATTTATTTGCTGCAATTGAGCAAGCAAAACAAATTCCGATGACATGGACAACAGCTATTCTGATACCAATATACAAAGCAGGTGATAGACAACAGCCGATAAATTACAGACCAATTGCTCTCTTGGATCCGATTGGAAAGATCTTTGCAATGCTCCTCCTCAACAAACTTAACTTATGGATCAAAGAAACTGAGCAATTTGATATCAGGCAGACGGGATTTACTAAAAGTACTGGTACACATGTAAACCTGATGATCTTGAATCTATTGAAACAGGAGGCATTGGTCAACAACCACACGACATATGCAGCATGCTAGACCGGCACATGGCCTTTGATATGGTTAACAGGACAACACTGTGGGGAAAACTAAAGAAGTGGAATTGCCCACCGACGCTATTGGAACCTATCAAACAACTATACACCAATATCAATCTAAGGATCAGATTATTACAACAAGGACAATTGTGGGTACCCATTGAAACAGAAAATGGGCTCAAACAGGGGTGTCCCCTTGCAGCAACATTGTTTAAGCTGTACACTTTGGATCTTTCTGAGCCCCCTCGCTTTCAGAAGGCAAATCCACCCAAATTAAATAACCAGCAGATTTACCACTTGATGTATGCAGATGACATTGTCATTGTAGACAAAACTGAGCTAGGGCTACAAGGAAGTCTCCGGGACTTGGAAACTTACATGTTGGAAAATGGCTTAGAAATAAACACCGCAAAAACAAGAATCATGCCACTTTCAGCAAAGAAAGGACAGAAAAGAAAACAACAACCCTTTCAGTTCCAAATGAATGTACAAAAACTGATCATGGTAACTGGAATTAAATATTTAGTAGTCCTAGTGAACCAGTCAGCAGTAGAAACTCCTTGGATAAAGCATCTGAGAACAAAAACAGCCTCATTGGCGAGACAAGGGCTTTTCATACATAGAACATTTGGAAAATTCTCTTTGCAACCAATTCTCATATTTTACCACCAAAAAGTAATTGTGATCCTGAGCTACGGGAGTGAGACTATGATTAACCTTGATCAATCTATCTGGGATATCTTGGAAGGCCTCTTTTGGAGGAAAATCCTTGGACTATCGAACTCATTCCCGATTAAAAGAATTAGACATGAGATTGCAACACAATCATTAAGATCAATAGTCGAGTGGAAAAAATGATCAATGAGGATGAAATTCCAGCATACAAACTATTCCAACGAAGAAACATTACGGTGGCGAACACGGCATTAGCATTATGGAAGGATGCAATGGAAAGCGTGATGGCAGTAAACAGTATAACAATGGAGATGCTTGTGAATCGCCCTCAATGTGCCAAACAAAGACTACAGCGAAATGATTGGATAGCTACTCTAACAGAGAAATCAAGTTATCAGATGTACTTGCACTGTGACTTGGACAATCGCGCTATCAATGTTTTACCTGCGTATTTGAAGCAATTTCCAGATAGGCAAATTAGGGACACATTTATTAGGCTACGATTAAACCAACTACCGACACGGGAATTGATGGCAAATAACAGACAAATCCTGAAAGAGGAAGCATTCTGTCGATTCTGTGAGAATAAACAGATGCTCGAAACTATCCATCATATCATCATGATTTGCCATGCATTAGCCGAAAAAAGAAACTGGTTTCGAGAAATGATAACAAAACCCGGGCATGAACTCACTTGCCAGGACAGATGGAATCTAATATTGTCAGGGAACAACAGAAGCCTTACTACGGTTATAATTCAATTTTGGAACCATATAATCATGATGAAGAGGACTTAACCTTACTACTCATAGCAGTTTTCAATGTAGTAAGAAAATGACCATAGATGCTTTGGAGTGGATGGACAATGGGAAAATCTGTGTGCTAAAACACTGCTTTTTCTTATTGTATTTTTTTTCTTCTTTTTCTTCTCTTTTTCTTCTCTCTTTCTTTCTTAGTATTGTGAATTTCAGTATTATATGATGTTATGGATAAATGAAAAGTTTTTTAATAAAACTACAAAATTTTTAAAAAAAATAGCCCCGACCTGGTGGGCAAACAGATATTTGACCAACTATTCATCCCAGGCCAGAGGAGCCATGATACTGATTCTCAATTCTGTTAAATTCACTCTGAAAAGGAGCTACATCGACCCTGATGGTAGATATGTCATACTGCATTGTATTATTGCTGGTGCTGAATACCTGTTGGTTGATACATACTGTCCTAATGCTGACACTCCCGAATTCTTTGACAATGTGGCATCCATACTGATGGGATTTATCGAGATCACAATCATATAGGGGGGGTCATCAATCCAATACTGGATACAGTGTGGGATAGAACTGGGACAGCCCCATGACCCCATATCATGAGCGGCCCGCAAGCTGCTATTACAAATGGATTTGTTGGGTTTGTGCCATGTGTGTGAAATAAAGCAATACACGTACTATTCCTCAGTTCATGATAGCTCATCACGAGTAGATCTGTTCTTGGTGTCAAGCTCCTTGATGGGGAGGATCAGAAGTGCTGAAATACGGCCCGCACCTTATCTGATCATTCACTGGCAATATCAACATTGGTTCTGGGATCGTCTCCTGCACCCCAAAACTCCTGGCGATTTAAGTCTCAGGCACTCCTGGATATTGTGTACAAAGAGAGATTCACTCGGATATCGACACATACTTCAGTTACAATAAACTGGGTGCCACCTCTGCGGGGGTAAGATGGGAAGCCTTGAAGGGGTATATACAGGGCATGTCCATATCCAGCGAATCAGGTATACTAAAATCAATAAGGCAAGACCTTCACTGTTCTGAAGATAAGCTCAAGCACCTAGAACATGAATACTTAAACTCACCAAGTGCCAAAGTATTGGAAAATATCCAAACCTAGTTGGAGCTCTTTGCAAACGCACTTAGGGAAATACAATACTTCACAGGAGATACAGCGAGGGTGAAAGGCTGGGCAGAACGCTAGCTAGAATAGTCAGATTGGAAGGTGGACCCATGCAAGTAGACTGCATTATTGATGAGAAGGAATCCCCCAGTGGGCAGCCCAGGAGATCCTAAATGTATTCTCTAGTTTCTACGACAGCCTGTATGCTGCGGACTTCGATTTCACTAGAAGACATAGTGAAGGTAATATCAGAAATCCTGAAAGGTAAAGCTCCAGGACCTGACGGGCTTACCCCCGAGTTTTGCCAAGAATATGCAGCCCTGCTCTCCCAACATTTGCTAGAGGTATGGAATTAATCGCTCCATAACTCCATCCTTCCCGCCACTCTGAGAGATGCCACTATAACAGTCCGCCTGAAGCCCTGGAAACCGAGAAATAAATGTGGGCCCTACAGACCATTGTCCCTTGTGAATATAGACACTAAAATCTTTGCAAAAGTACTGGCAAATAGGCTTATACCGCTCATGCCCTATATAATACATGACGATCAAGGGGGATTTGTTCACGGTAGATCGACGTCCTTGAATATCAGGAGACTCTTTGATGTAATGGCCAGGATCGATGCTAAGGATGAAGCAGTGGCAGTCACATTGGACGCCCAGAAGGCCTTTGACATAGTCTTGTGGAAATACTTGTGGGAGGTCTTGGGGAGGATGGGATTTGATCCCGAAATTATCAGATATATTAAGTTGCTATACACTTGCCATACAGCCAGTGTATTGGTCAACTCTCACAGGTCACCATCATTTGCCTTTGGTAGGGGCACGCGACAGGTTTGCCCACTTCCCCCCCTGCTCTTCGCATTGGTTATTGAACCTATGGATGATATGATTAGAGCTTGCCACATCCATCGATGTATCCTACTGAAGGACCAGCCGGAGATAATATCATTATACGCCGATGACGTTCTGCTGTATGTCAGGGACCCTCAGGTGAACCATGACTCTATCCTGAGAGATATAATTCAGATGGGGGGCTTCTCCAGGGTCACAATTAATTATAGCAAATCAGAAATATTCCTGCTCACACAAAATACCAGACGACCGACTAGTGAATTTCTGCTTCGTTGGTCTCCAGAGGGATTCGGATATTTAGGGGTAAAGGTTTTCTGTGACGAAGGCGGCGTTATTAGCAGATAAATATGTAGCTATGGAAACCCATGTTGAAAATAAGTTAACTAGATGGTAATCACTACCAATCACCATGGCGGGTAGACTATCCTTGATGAAGATGTTGTTAGTTCCGAAACTGCTAAATATTTTTGCAAATGTCCCTATCTGGTCCAGGAAGGCATATTTTGCATCATTACATAGTCATTGAGTGCAATTCCTTTGGCATGCGGGAGCTGTGCAGAAAAAAGGGGCAGATATGTCTCTTATGTATGATAGAGGAGGCTCTACAGCCCCTGACCTCGGGCTATATTGGACAGCAGCACAGGCCCAGTCTGCTTCGTTCTGGTATGGTGATGCCGTCAACCGCCACATGTCAAACTTGAGCAACTGGCAGTCAGGAGTCTGATCTCCAAACTCTTATACTGAACTGCACCTACAGAGATGATTGCCCATTTGACCCGATTGCCACCAAATTGCAAGACTGGCACAGGCTGTTGCAAGCGAACACCGAACCGGGTCCTTACTACAAATATCTCCCCATGTGGCGATTACCGGGCCTAGAGCCCACACATGACCCAGCAATACTAATCCATTGGAGGGGGCTAGGTTATGAAAGACTGGCGGACATGTTCCCTGAAGGGAGGTTCATAACACCACAACCCTGGTTAGGGGGGTCACTCTGGTTCTGGGCTGGAAATGCTACAATACTATAGAAGCTGTGCAGCAATTCGATTCCGATGGCCATGTTTCCCCATTGAACCCTTGGAAACTCCTGAGCTACAGTACATTACCAACACGTATGGCGCACATGGGATTGTGTCATCTCAGTCTAAGATGTTGCTGCAGAAACAGCCGGACCTGACGTCAAGGGTGCATACTAAATGTACGGATGATCTTGGTGTAGACTTGTCAGATGCCCTGTGGAGATCTATGTGTTTGCAAACACGTACTGTTTCTGTCAATTTCAGGTTTCGCTGTATTCTGTACAAACTGCTGAATAGATTGTATTATACTCTCCAGATGATCAATCATTTTTCCCAGAACATGCTCCATAAATGCCCCAGATGCTACTCCACTGAGGCTGATCACCTACACATGTTTTGGTATTGCACCTACCTTCAGAACTTTTGGGACAGGGTCTTGCAAACGCTTACTGACATAATTGGGACCCTGTTGAATGTGCCCCACTCAGCGTGCTTTTTGGAAGGTGGGATAAAGCCACGAATAAAGCATTTTAGCTTTTGTAAATACAAACTCTTTTGTTGCCAAGAGATGTATACTCCAGTGTTGGAAACAAACATCCCCACCTAACTTTAGAATGTGGCACACAGCACTCACTTGGAATCACACATGTGAGGAGGAATATTTGAACCTAGTGCCTCTCCCATCCTGCCCTAAGAGTGTCTGGTCTGAATTTCGGTCATACCTGGCCAATCAGTTGGGGGATGGAACGTTGAATAGTACACTGTCCATCCATCTACTGTTGCCTCTGAAACTATATAATTGTGCCTATACTAATGCTGATATATGTACCCGAAATATTGCATTCATAATCCTGTTCACGTGCCTTTAATGATGCCAAGTGTATAACATGTATTCCATGTATTCGGCTTTGGTTCTGCCAATAAATAAAAGCTTAAAAAATAAATATATATCAGATGAAACAGCATACACCTCAAGAACATATTTTGGAAGATGGGATAGAAACGAGAACCTTCTCCATAACCTGCCCATGGAGTAAAACTCAGGTTGGATGCCCTTGCTGCTTGAGGCTCCAGTGTTGTCAAGTCAGAATGGTGAAGCTAGTCATTTAGTTATTTCAGCCCAAGATTTGTAGCCATTCTTGTCTCACATAGGTCCCTCTATGCATCCAGCATGCACTCTTCCAGTAGTAGTCTATCCTTCTCAAGGTTTTGATAAGGCAGCTATGCCCATTGATTCTCTATGTCCACCCCCTTTGATCATATGGCTTCTACTTGAGTTGACACAATCTATACTCTATCAGTGAACGCTAAGGTGGTGCACATTGCACATATATTGCTGGGGCATGTATCGTTTGGGGCAAATCCTTTTCCTCTTCATGCCCAGGGGCACTTTGTTACTCCTCGTGATTCTGTCAGATGACTGCCAGCATATATATTTTGTTTAGGCCTTTGGATCACAGTTTCTCACACCCTCCAAACCCCTCACAGTAATTTATATTCAGGTTGGTCAGGATGCTTTTACCTGCTTAAACCACCTTCCCATCTTTCCTCTGTTGTGATGAATCAAGGCCCTTCCTGTGAGGCTAGGGTGGTGAACCCGCTATGCAACATTCCCTGTAGGAGAGGCAGTAGGTGGGCCCTCACAGGGAGAGACTCCCCTCTTGGGGATAGGTACTGTCTTTCCCATAAGGAACTCCGATCTTATTACCCCACAAAACCCAGAACAAATTAATTAACTGACTGACAACTAAACTCCTATCACATATATTATTGTAATATAATGCCCGAAGAACAATATCAACCAGATACTGTGAAGAGTATAAACAGGAGAGCAATGAAGAGTGCTTGTCTGTCAAGTACTGAAATGAAGAATCCAACAGGATGCACAGTGAATATGGACCCAACACAAAGAATCTGGGGAAGCCCCAGCAGTGTGTCATAAAAAGAGGAGGGTCAAGAGAGAAAGGAAGTGTGACACAAGAGTTTCATACCAGCCGGAACGAGGAGGCTGGGAAACAGAGGGAGATGCTGCCTTGCCTCTACAAAAGCAGCTACTGAGCAGGAGGGACAGCAGCACGCTGTCCAACCAGTAGAGCGGAGAGAGTCATAATAGTCCCTGGAAGGATGCTTGAAAAGGTCCATCAAAGAGCCCTCTTGTTGGCCTGAGGAGGTATGTTCATGGGTGGAGAACCTGACCAACAAACCAAAGGAAGAATGTTATGGCATGGAACTGGCCTGAAGGAAAACCCCTTTAATCGTCAAAACTGCCATAGAAAAACACAGTGTGTCACAAGAGCAACATGGAAGGAACTAGAGATCATCTTGACCAGCCACGGAGGAGAGAAAGAGAGCGCTGAACTGGTGATGCAGAACCCCTTCAATACAGGTACTGGGATAGCAGGATACCCTGAGAGTGAGGTGGAAAGGGTGATAATCACTCAGCAGACACCCTTCATCCTCCTCCCAGTGATTGGGAAAAGTATATAAAGAGTGAAGATCACCCTGGGAACCTGCATCCTCATCTCAGTGACTGGTAAATGCATACAAAGAGTGAAGATCATCCAGTGGACCAACATACTCGTCCCAGTGATTGCCAAGAGTATAAGTGATACTTAAGAGTACAGGACACATGCTCCTGTGAATGGCAGGATTGTGTATAGGAATAAGAGTAAGACATAGACTTCGTCTACACATCTCTAGAAGAAAAAAAGTGTTTGGAGAAACAGGGGGATCAAATACATAAAGGCCTGGGAAGACCCATTGAAAGAGCTGAAGGAGCTGTTACAAGGAATATCAAGAGACCTTTTGAAGATATCATATTGAAGAGACTGATGCTGAGAAGCATCCCCTCAAGAGAAGCGAGTCATTCTCCTAGTCTTCCTTTATGTATTAATAGTGCTAGGGTCAGTTTAGGCTAGTTTTGTCAGAGGAGGGACTATTAAGTTTGGACTTCAAATCTTATGACGGGCACCCTTGTTTAGTTTTGTTAGTTAGGACATCCATTAGACTAGGGTTAGTGAGGTGTTTTCTTTATTATTTAAAATACAGCAAGTTGAACATGACTCCTTATAGTCCGTCTCTTCCTACTGAACTACCACACTGTCCTGTCCAGTATATCAGTATATACATGATACAAAGACATTGGAAGTTTGGTTGTGGAACCCCGGTTACCTTTGCTCTGGATAAGGCAGTTGCCAGATGGTATGTTAATACCGTAGATAGGCTCTCCAATAATTCAGAACACCGTTGTAGGCTTGAGCTTGGTCGATTTTAATGGTTTGTTGATTTAGTTACGATACTTGCAATGGATTTGCAGACTTGGTTGTGCACATTAGGATATACACATTATGCTGTTTGCATGTCTAGAGTGCCCACATGTGTTTTGACCTAGGGTTTTTCTCATGGCGTGAAGCAGGGGCCTGATAGGTCCTGGGTGTTGATGGCTGCTTAGCCTCGTGAAGCAGGTCCTAATTGAAGATGGCTGGTTAGCCTCATGGTGAAGGGGCCTGTTGGGTCCTGAGTGTGGAAGGCTGGTTGGCCTTTTCAAGCCTGGCTGGACTGTGTGTGGTGGTCTGGCTTGGCTCACGGCAGTCGGCTGACATGTGGCCTGTTGCTACTGGCGGGTTGCCGGCACACACATATACTGTTTCCGCTGCCTGAGATCCCGGTGCCACTGGGACATTACAAGTCCCGGCGGTCCGGAATATCAGGCAGCGGAAAGTGTCAGTCCCCATGGAGTCCCAGAGGACTCCATAGGAATGGGAATTCGGAAACACCAGCAGCGTTGCTAATGGTGCCAGTGCCTCTGTGGCAACTCTGCCTGACCTGCCGGGCGCAACGGCCCACGTAGGTAGAGTTGTAGTGTGTTAGTCCAGAAAGGGTGCCGGTACGGTGCGACCGCCACCCTTATTTCCCGACCGCCACACTTGTAATGAGGCCCAATGACTGAGTCCTGTCAGCAATCTCCCTGCTGCTGCCAGAGTTTGGAAAGGATGTTGCTAGGGGGTGTTTGGGGGCTTCTTTTCCAATCTGAGTAACACTGCTTGAGTTGTCCTCCATTCGCATTCATGCGGCCAAGGCACTCATCTTGGAATGGTATGGGGGGTGCCAAAAAAAACACAATACTTTTTTTCTTTAGAAAAGGAATGCACATACTTTGCTACTTACAGAATGCTTTAACATAATGTATCTAAGTGCAATTTTACAGAAGCTGGCACTTAATGTACGTTGAATGGTGAAAAGAACGTGCAGGAAAAATCACATCTTTACGGGCAATATAAGACACAATTAATGTACAGAAAAGCACAAAAATCCGAGTCAGGCGTTCGATCAAAACCAGAGAGTATTAAGTGTGCGGTTTTGCAACAATTGCTGCAAGCTTGCATCGTTCTAAAAGTAGCAGCAATCTTTCGTTGTTTCATTTCAGTTGTTAGATTACCTTCGTTGGACAAAACAAACTTTACCAAAAGAAAGAAATGTAACGGATATCCTCTAGTTAAACACTTCTTTCACACTTAATGTTGGCTATATATTTATGGCATGTTGTCAAATATATGGTTTGCAATTTTCTGCAGTTTCAGACCCTGCATTTCACAATGTATCAGTGTCATGTTCCGATGAATGGCCCATGTAATAATATAGAAGGCGTGCCAGTTCTTCAGCGACGGCAAGTGCTACAGTTTAGAAGGCAGGCCGTGCTTTATCGTTTAATCCCAGTTCTGCACTACAGAACCTAACTGTCAATTTATATGAGAGATCCATTGACTGACTCAAGCATTGCACTCAATCATAAAGCCTTGAAGGGGTCCCTAGGCAGTTCCCAGGTTCATGGTTTTGATGATGAAGTAGATCACAGAGATATGCAGTTGGCACTAGTTTGCACTCTCTGGGGCAGATGCTCTTGGGAGTCCCTCACACTTACTGGTCACAACCAAAAGATGAAGATGTTGGCTTTTGTCGACCTCAGTATCGAGAGAAATGGGAGAGTCCACTCTTTTAAGTTCGTGGGGGCCCGACTCTTGAAGGTTGTGTAAGTTCAGCAAACAAGAATGCGTCAAGGCCAGTGTAAACAACCTTCAGAGGGCTAGGGACTATTTTACTTTGCCATTCATGATCAAACTAGCAAGGTAAACTATTTTTAAAACAAAATGTATTCGAAATAAAGTATCACATTAAAAACAAATATACATATGACTTGAGTTGTCATTCGCAACACGTGAACATTTAGTTCTACAAGAGTGAGGTTAGTAACAAACGGGTGATTTTTATGTACTGAGAACAATAACAGCACATTTCATCTGTTGTAAACCCTAGATAGGAAATGTCATTGTTTTTCACAGGTCAGTAGCCTCTGAGGCAGGTCTCTTTGGGCAGAGGATGTGGTGGATGAGATGATCTTGCAATGTATTTAGTCCCACTAGATCAAGAGATCAGGATGGATGTTTGCCTCAACCAATGGCAAAACTCAACCTCTCATGAAAGACTTGGAAGAGAGTGTTCAGCTTGGCTTACCTTCTTACCCTATTACTTGAGTTGCTCTAAATTTTGAGTATCATTTCTAAATGAGGTATCGGTGCATAAGTAGGAGCTTTATGGTGTACTCTGCTCACAATAATATGGTGCCATTCTTTGAAAGATTTAGCTGATACTCAATCAATGGTGGGTTGCCTGTTTCAAACTAACACAGTTATATTTGTGGTTGTTCATTCTCATGTGGGTTCCAGCAAGGAATCAATAGACTATAAAAGAGTCCACTCAGCTCTGTGTTGTCTCTGCAGCTAGTTGCTCTTTCAAGTTATACAGAGCCCATGACCATACATGCCATCATCTATGTCCCGGTCACTCACATAATCCACAAGTTAGATTGCTCGGTTCAAGGCTGCATTTCTCACAGGGGTTCATGGTAGGCAGAGCTACATGGTATAGAAGGCATTACCTCACTAGAATGATGCATGATCGACTACTAATCAGTGAAGCCGAGATAACACGCTGAACCTCACTTTGCTTTACTTCTGCATAGCACAGTTCTAATCTGTCTGGATACAGAGTGATTCATCCCTGGTTGTGATGGTGAGGGTTGTGTATTATATGTTTGTTTTCTATTTAAAACAATGTGTGTCATCTGCTCAATATCGGCCATCTTGGTCTTCCACCCATAGATAGTATCCCATTTGTAATGCCCCATGCCAGCCATCTTAAGCCCCTTGTTTGTTGTACCCTCTACCTTTTGATCTAGAAATGTATATTCTCTGCCGGCAGCATGATTTTTTTATAATGTCTGACAACTCTTTGCTGGTGCATAATGTATCAATAACCTTTAAATTGTGTTCTCAATGTCATCGAGCTCCCTGCACTTGTGGATGCTATTTTTAGTGCAGATTCAGCATCCATTCACATGTACCTTGAATTTCGCCATAGTGTCAAAATGTTTTCAACGTCCCCCATTAATTTCTGAAAGAACAGAGTGATATGTGCTATGCATGTCTAAATGTGCCTTTGTAAGCGATTTCAGCTTGATCCTCAAAGCCCAGATTCCCCTTATTTGTGTTGAACGGAAATATGGTTAGAGTTTGGGTAGTAGTTTCCTAGATTTCCACAGATTCATAAGATAGCATCTTGCTATTATGAAGTCTATGCGTGAAGGTGTTCTTCAGAGTAATATGTTTCTTCTCATAGCACTCAAGACATGGAATGTGTGCTCAACACTTCTCCAGTGGATCCAAGTTCAGTATTCTGGAACACTTCTGCTCTCAGCATCATTCTTCCACATGTGTCATTAATGTGTCATCCGGGTGCTGAGCTCATTACTTTGACATATCAACCCCCACCCCCTCACATGAATGAACTTTTTTTTACACACAGATAGTCCACTGCCAGGAACAATTTCTTTGGGGAATATCACTCGGGCAAGGACACAAACAGGGGTCTTTGCTATGAGTTGGCAATATTATTATATGCTATTGTGGGTCTGGTTGCTTGACCAACAGCCACCAGGAAGAAACCTGGGGAACAGACGCTTGCTAAGCAGACCACCGGGTCCAACAGTTAATTAATTGCCTTCCGCAATTGCAAGGGTATTTAAAAGTACATCTACAATCACGCACGAATACATGCATCTGAATTACGTCAATATAAGCCTCAGAGGAAGAGCAAGGATTGCTCAAAACATGTGTCAGGCTGTACTCCATCCAATCAAATAAATATGCAACTTAAGCAGTGTTTATCTTTTTTCTGTTTGCGCAGTGAGACTGGAAACACTTCTAATTAGTTCATTTTTACCGTGGAGTATTTGGGAAATGTACCCACAATCCCCAGCCACCTGCTGCCTTCCGTGTTCTTATCTCAGACTGCAAGCACAGTGTCCCACTAGGCTTCCTTGCCCAGCGCGCTTTCTCAGTGATTAGCAAATTAAGCAGGATCTGCAGCTCACCTTATCACCTACTGCAATCTGGGATCTGGCAAAGTGGCCTGAAAGTCTGTCTGCTGGATTGATTAGTCTAAACTAATGCAATGACTTTATGAAATGCTTTCAGTAGTCAAGCCTGGCAACAGTGTAGCAGCACTAACCTTCTCAATGATGTTGGCTGGTAGCCCATTCGTTCTCTATAGAGAAGTTACTTCTCTGAATAGATTTTAAACAAGCAAGAAAACCTGGGGTGTAAAGTGTATCCAAGTATATCCTAGTGTTGAGAACGGCTTTATACTTGTGGTTACTAGATGTAGGGTTCACTGGATGGGGTCGATTTCAGAACGCTGGTATTCCCTGAGGAATCTGTGGGATAGAAGAAGGCATCCATTGGGCTAGTGTACTCATCGCTGCTACCAGGCCTTGGAGTGCTATGCCATTTCCTGCGGACAGCTGCTAGAGCCTCTTGCAACCCCATGAGTACATTTAGGCAATCTTAGTAATGCTGGCAGCAGGAAGAGAAGCAGTCTTGATATCTACCCCAGCTTCTCAGACAGTGATTGATCAACAACCCACTAGATGGGAATATGGAACATGGCAGTTTTACAGCAGGCACACACACCCATCTTTCCAGAAGTATAGAAGTTCCCAAAACTTTGCAAGACTAGTTTCTCTCCCACCACATGACTGTAACCTGTGCAAGTGTCCTGAGCATGCCATGATCACAAAACCAAAGGTGCACGAGCCAACCAAGTAAACTAGCAAATCAATGGCGTTATTGATGTTATAGGAAGTAGTGAAGTCTTTGAACAGATTATATTCCTAAAACATGAGGACATTCCTGGAGCTAAGCACAAAATGTGGACCTTATTTGGAGGCGTTTTTTAAGTATGCTTAATGTGTTAAGGAAACTTACTGCACAGTCCGCCATCACAGTGATCGGGGCACGTGGCACATGGGTTACCAGCCGTGTAAGGTACTTCAAGTTTACCAATAATATTTCCCCTAAAGGTGTAAAACAAGATAAACACATTGTTATTCTCACTTGACCATATACAGATTTTTTAGGAAGTATACTGAGATTCTGTTATTAAATGTTCAATTAGATCATTAGACCATAGAGAAAGACATTGATTTTGAGTATGAACATGCCCGAGTATGAGATAAACATATGAGATGCATGCATTATTGCTGATAAAAAGGATGATGTAGAAAGGCTGCCCATCCCATGTGTGCATAGTCTTTTGCTAGCATGGGTACCAGTATTTCTAAGGGGTGCAGCTGTGTATTTCCCTATTGCATTATTGCAGTCCTTGTGCACATTGGTTGATGTTCAGTTTGTGCTTTGTGCACCATCTCCTCTTTTAATTGTACATAGATTGTTTCCTGAGATTTTGATACATTATTCCACATTTGCGTGCCCTGTGCAAGCATGGCAATAGGGAACCCCCAGGTGCTGTGCATGGGCTGATTCTGTCCATGAAAATGATATTCCAATGTCCAGTGGGATAGACTTTGATCTGCTCAATCCCTGCAGCTCTTTATCTTCAGCTTGGTCTTCCATGTCAGATATCCAGAAAAAGGAAAATGGGAGTCTGGCATGGATATTTTCAGCCCCTGGGCAGAATTTTAAATTCCCCAAATTAAAATTCTCACGGTTGGCATGAGCCTTTCTATTAATTTATTTAAAAAATATTCACCTCTCATATGGAGTTGGAAATATAAAAACAGCATATACATTAAAGATGCTTTTACATGATCATCTATGGTGTTGTGCTCGCTGAACCTACATGGTTACCTAACCAGGAAGCCAATGCATGCCTACACTGCTGAAATATTCACATAACTATGATCTGCATGGAGTAGCAGGGTGTTGAAGTAAAACTGTAAACATTTTCAAGGTGGAATACTACTGTAGTTTTTATTTGTATATATTGTATTGTTTTTTTTATAACACGCTTAATACCTGAGTTCAGTTTCTAAGCTCAGATCTGGGATTCGAACCTCTGTCGCTCTGCGTGATCTTGGTTCCAAGACCAGCCAGTTGCCCCTTTACCTCTATGTTTGAAATCTAGTGGGTTATACATTTGAATGTATTTAGCAAATGCAGTGCTTCAGCATTCCCTCCATGGCTGGAAAGAGGCCCCTAGTTCCAACAGGTTGCTTGATCAAGTGGAGTGATGAGACCTGCAAGATTCAACGGCTACATTCGTCTTTGTCCAGATGTTTATTAAATTGACTTAACTTGTAATTCTATTCATATCAGAAATGTTATTGACATAGATGCTTGTCTGAACCGATTCAGCTGGCCAGAAGTAATCAATAGCACTTTTCCTTTGCAGATGGGAAGCAGGTGCAAGTGGATGTTAGTCACCTGGCCTAAGCCCCACCCACCTGATGCCTTCCTGGTTGCCACTCTTTTCCCCTACTTAAGGAGCCCTCCAGCCTCTTTTCCTTTGCAGATGGGAAGCAGGTGCAAGTGGATCTTGGTCACCTGGCCTAAGCCCTGCCCACCTTCTTAGCACTGCCTCTTCCTTCCTGCTCTTAACTCTTAGATCAAGGGCGTCTCTCGCCCGAGTGTCCAATGCAAAGGGCAGTCGGAGAAAGGGCAATTTCTGTTTGGACCTGTTCAGACCAGGAGGACCCAGGGCCCGAACCTCTGCTCAGACAGCAGGTAAGCATCCATCAACATGTGTTTACTCCCTCTGCCCCCACAGGCCATCACCACCCCTCTGGCCCCCCTGTAATGTTCCCTTGTGCCCCTCCTCTCGCACACAGGTGTTACCTGCTTTGCTTGATTCTTCTAACCTGATGCTCCCACCCCCTTCAGTCTACTTCTGCAGGAGTCTGTCCTGATACATTCTGGTTTCACCATCACTGTCTTCTGGCCAATCCTGGATTTGACTTTTATGGACTTCATTGATTCACGGTGCATCACCCTTTCTCATGGTGGCCCTGAATCATGGTGTTTCGATCTTCATCTAGTATCCAGGATTGCAACATTATGAGTTACTACTGACTTCCGCAATTGTATTCTCTCTCGCCTCTTGCTTCTCCACACTTTTTGACTGCTTCCTTTCTGTTCTCTCCTCCTCTCCCTTTCTCTCTTTTCCTATCTCCTTCCCTCCTCCCCTTACTTTCTTCAATGCACTTACTCTATCAGAATTGTCCCTGGACCTAGTATGATAGCAACCTTGTCTGTCACCTCCACCTCCCCTTACTTGTCCCCCTTACTCCACGCCCGCACTATCTGTAATGTCGTCAGGCCTAGTAGGATACTTGCTTGTTTTGTTCCTCCCCTCCCTTTCTGCACCCCTCTCCCTCACCTTTTGTTTTCACCGGCTCTACCATAAATGTCATCAGGGCTAGTACGATAGTCGCCTGTCTGTTTCCATTTCCTTCTCACTCTCCCCCTCCCTTTCTTATCTTATGTCTTAGCTCTTGCACTATCTGAAATGTCGTCAGTACGATAGTTAATTTCACACACCTACTGTACATGACCTGTAAGAATGTCATTATATTTTCCCTTGTTCCCTCACTTGCCTTGAAGCACTTTGAAACACATTTGGCCTCATTACGACCCTGGGTAGTGCTACCGGCGCCGTAGTTGCCTCACCACCTCATTACGAGTTCTGCTCACGGGGCCGCCCTGTACGCCTGGTCAGACCAGACGTGCAAAGCAGCACCGGCTAGCAGAACAGGATGCTAACAACGGTCGTGTCATTAACGGAACCATTATTAACATCCTCCCCATTCCTATTGAGCCATGGGGGCTCAAATGGGAATGGGGACGTACTGGGTCCGGGTCCTGCGAATGGGAATAACCGGGCCCGTAAAGGTCGGAATGGCCCGGTAATTCCCATTTTTCGGGACCCGAGTATGGGGGTAGCCATGCCGCTAAAAACGGCATGGCTACCCCCAAACTCGTAATGAGGCTGATTGTGTATAGGCGCTATATAAATAAACTATTATATCATATCACTGAATAAGGTCACCACTGTAAAGCAGTGTGAGTGAAAATACAGTGATACGCAACATACACAACTGGAGGCTTGGAGAACAAGTTCAATTCCTTTGCTAATGATATTCCTATGATGATGTATAACACATGAGGTCCTTTCTCTTAATGAAACAACCATTGTCACACTTTCGGAAATTACCCAGATTTGTTGTAAATCTTGGGCAGCCAAAGGTACGTAACCCAATTCTTCCACGAGAGAAAACGGTAGGGTTTCCATGGCTATTTCCGCAGTCGTGGGCCAAGGGTAATCAAAAATACAATGGGATCAATGTTTAAAGAGATAACAAGGTTCACTGGGCCAACAAAACCCTCCAGTTTGTGATCAGAAAAAATTAATTCAATTCGAGGATCAATGAAAGGATATCTTGGTCCAGTAGAATCTCTGAAGTTTAAACGACTGTCTTAACACATGTTTAATGCTACGTCCAAGTGCTGCCGATATTGGTTAACCAGGAAGCCCTGCACTGCTTCAACAGGTAGAAGTTGTACATTATTGTGGGACGTGGAATGGTAGGGAAACTGCATAGATTCTGGTCCTGCAAAGCATGGTGGGAAGGCGTTTGGAGCGAGTGAGTGAAAGAAAATTCTGAAATTCTGAAAGGACATTGAATCCACAATGGATACAAGCTTGCCGTGGCCTCTCACTTTTGTCAATAATACACTGAAACCCAAGAGGTATGTCAAGGCACCTGAGGAAATATTGTCAAGCATGCAAGAAGTGGTGGCTTTTCCCCTAAATACTTAATGGAGAAAATTGTCAAAAACACATCAACACACCCCATGACAACAGCAAACTCCTTTTGCCTTAAAATCCCGAGATACAAATGGAAAAAAGCAGGGGGTAGCAGCTTTCCTGTAATGGCCGGCCAGCTGTGGAGTTCCCTGCCCACAACTCTAAGAACTGACCAATCCTTTCAGAAAAAACACTAAAAGCTGGTTCCTTGCCAAAGATTCTTAACAGTTCTCAGAATGTTGCCGATTGTATCCACGTATACAACCTATTCTAAATATCCTTTGTATAATACTGTGAATTGTGAATTTTTACATGTAAATAATGCAACCATTGTACTATGTCTGTAACCTTTTTATGCCACCTGTACTCAAATACTCTTGTAAATGCGCCCAGATACCACCGGGTGAGGAGCGCTATATAAATAAATAAATAAACAAACAAACAAACATTGGCAACTGAATCCCTGAATCCATCATCCCTACAAATAATCCAGCTAAACCTTTGGCTGTATTTGATAAACTATACATTAGACTGGATGCTCTATTAAATGTATTTTTATTCATATATACATGTGGATTAATCAGACCTTGTAGACAACACAGCACAGAACCCAAAAGGAGGATACAAAAAGGCAGCAGACAATCCAACTAGCTCTACCCAATAAACACTATTAAATACTGTTCAATTTCTCTCTGTGTCGCTCTCCTTCCCCCCCTCTCTCTTCCTCCATCTCTCCCTCTTTCTGTCTTTCTCTCTCCCTCACCTTATGTCTTTCTCTTTTTTATATGAGGGAGCAGTGCAATCTCATGTGTTCATTTTCTGGAGTCACAGCAGGTGTTTGCTGAAAGCTGCACAACCAGACAAAAAACACAGATGTCCTGGTTAGAGGGTTAAAGAAATTAGGGTTTTGGGTGGAAAAATAGCTATAAAAAAGGAATTCCTTGTACAAACATTGTGAACAGGATGTTTTAAAATGTTTACATTGTTAATTTCAAATGGTAACTTCGGTTATATACTGTGGTCATTTTAAGAACATTATACTTGCCATGCTGGGTAAATCACATTGTCAACACTGATAATATCCATATTACATATTGTCTGATAGCAGGTTATCATTCCGAGATTGACAGTCTGGTACACTCCTGTTGTGCTCTTTCAATATACGCCTGCAGCAAGGGGACCCGGGCAAATCGCACCTCTGAGGGATCCAGCCTGATTCCCATGCAACCAGATAGTATTTATGGAGCACACTAATGATCACAGGTGTTTATATTCAACAACACTGCCTGGGACACACATGTTGTATGTTTGAATAAATAGGTACACAGTGTATGTACACTATGCTCTGGGCTCATTTCCTTTCTAACAAAACTCAACCATCATTATATTGTCTGTAACATTGACCATATATTCGAATTTGGGTAGCTTTGGGATTTTGATGAGTATAAACTGGTTGTGGACGAAAATTCTTGGGAAAAATACTATGCTCCAGACCAAAATCAATGAGAAAAAAAAACAGTCTACACTCCTTTATAGCACAGCTTGCCCTCAGGCTTACTACAAACCGAATACTGCACCTCAGCAACCTTTCTGCTTCTCACCCCTCTCTATTTCTGAAGTTGAACACATCATTAACAGTATTAAGCCCTGTAACTGTCAGGGTGACTCCTGCCCTGCCACTATTATCAAGGAGGCCTCACAGCACCTGGCGCATTGCATCACTACACTCATAAACTCCTCCTTCAAGTCAGGGATCGTCCTTGACAACCTCAAGGATGCCTGGGTTATTCCCTTACTGAAAAAACCTACCTTGGATGCTAACACTCCTACCAACTAGAGACCTATCACCACGGTGCCATTTCTTTTAAAAATTCTCGATAGAGCGGCATACCTGCAGATCTAAGATTATCTTGAATCCAACAACCTTCTGGGTCTTAGGCAATTAGGCTTCCGCCCTCGCCATGGCACAGAAACTGCGTGACTAGATTTAAAAACACAAATAGAAGAATTAAAAGATAAGGGAAAACTGGCTCTCTTACTCCTTCTAGACCTCTCCGCAGCATTCGATTAAGTCAATCATCAAATCCTCTGCCACCACCTTAAATCAGCGGCTAACTTCTCGGAGAAAGCCACAGCTTGGATTACATCATTCCTGGACAATAGATCTATGAGGGTCTTCTCCCCCTAAGCCACTGCTGAACCTTCCCCTGTCACATGTGGTGTCGCCCAAGGGTCATGTATGTCCCTGACACTCTACAACGTTTTCACAAAACCTCTATTTGACATAGTGGACCGTATAGGCATCACGTAAACCAACTACGCTGACGATACCCAAATACTTATTCCCATCACGGGTGACCACAAAATTGACTGCCTAGCTATCAGCGCCATTTATCAAGTCATCCAGGCCTGGATGGTGCAGCATGAACTGTGTTTAAATGATGAGAAGACTGAGCTTCTCATCTGAGGTTCACCCCAAAAACTCAGTAAACTTGCTTCTCATTCAAGTCCTTCAGCATCGATGGTAACTCCATCAAAGTGGCCAAGGACACCAAGACATTAGGTATTTATCTTGATTCCACCCTCTCCCTATCCAGACAAACTAATGCAGCCTCTTCAACCGCATCTTACACATGCAAGCTTATCACAGCTTGCCGCCCTTTCCTGTCTCCTGCCAATTTCACAACTCTAGCCAGGACTCTTGTCCTCTCCAAAATCGATTACTGCAATGCCCTCTATCTGGGCACTAACCAATGCAATATCAGAAAACTTCAAATCATCCAAAACAACGATATTCGAGCGGCCCTGAACATTCCTAGAACTGCACATATCTCCGAATGCAGACAGAGCCGTTGCTGGCTCTCAGTTTCCCAAAGAGTCTCTCTTAAAGCCTTGACACTCACACATACAACTATCGCTAACTTAGCCCCCAGCTACCTTTCCAACAGGTTCACCTCGCACTCAGCTGCGAGACCTCTCAGAAGCGCACACACTAATTGCCTTGTCATCCCACGGTTCAACCTCCAGAAATCTGGAGGTCACAGTTTCCCTGTCCTAGCAGCCAAGCTGTGGAACACACTAACCAACCCACTCAGAGCTGAACCTTCCTTCACTGCTTTCAAGCGGAATGCCAAAGCTTGGCTATCCACCCTCGACTAAGGATGACTATTGATTGTAACAATATTCTATGACACCACAGGCTATTTTGATGTCTCTGCCATTGCATTCTGCCCTATCCTGTAAATTGTATACCTTCAATTATGTCACTTGTATATTGTAAATTGTATACCTTTGATTATGTCACATGTATATTTTGTATATTCTAAATATAAATACTTCTATGTAAGCTGACTGTAACTAAATAATGCGCCCGGTTTCCCTCAGGCCTTGTGCACTATACAAATAAACAAAATACAAATACAAATACAAATTACCATATCGAGGTAATAGTTATTTTCGCTGGGGTGCCTTTTAGCTAGCTAAATGGGTAAAGATGGCTATGTGCATGCTTAGTTCCTGATGCACAGACATCTTAAGAGAAGTTTATGTATATAGAATACGCAGACCCCACCAAAATATAAAATCAACTAGTGTGAAAGCCTGTGTAAATGGGCCAAAGTGCGTGAGGAGAGAAATGTTCAGAGTGTTAAAATGCTATTCCTAAGGCAACGGCTCCCTCTAGCAGTGAGAGCAGGTGGAGCAGGCAGTCTCTAATGCGCATAACTGCATCGAACATACATACCCCTGGCTTTTCACTCTCCAAGTGAGATGGGCTAAAATGAGGAGTAATTGCTTGTGTTCTCTTATTGGTTAAATATGTTGTTTGAACGGTACTTGGGTTTGAGCAATTACTGCATTAACTGTGTTTACTGTCTATGTAAAATTGTGACAGTATGTTAAACTGATGTAAATACTTTAATTACTCAGGCAGCTACATATTTTAAAGATGTGAAATAAAAATAAACTAACACATATTTGCAAATCCTTTTAAACCCTTTACATCTACAGCATGCAAACAGATATTGATCCTGCAGCCATATCAACAAATCGCCATCTTTGCTGTGAAAAATGAACACATAATTGGTATAATTGGAGGAGAGTCTATTTTAACACATCATAGGGAACTTATAAAACGACTGTCCCTTACGTAATGCACAAACACCATGAGAGAGAAAGTAATGAAAGACATTACAGTGGGCTTGCTATGAAGGGCACGCCCACCCTTCTGTGAAACACTCACAGCATATCAATAGATGATTTCCCCATTGTATAATTATAATTGGTTATGTGCACCATCGGGGGATCGAACCGGTACTGCTCTGCGTCATCTTGCTTCGAAGGCGATCGCATTGCCCTGAGCTATCCTCCCGGTTCAATGTGCTATATCAAGTCCAATTCAGCCACCTTCACTTTTTGTGAACAATGTTTAATGCATCAGCACAGCCTGATGCCTCCAATCAGCCAATGTGACATTTAGCCAAACTGAAACAAACACAACGGACATCTAGCTTGAATAGGTTGCATTACGGTAATTCAGGGAATACTTGGTGCCAGCTCCTTACAGATTAGGGGCTCAATTATGGTAAATGTGTCCATGAGTAAACAGAGGGTGTGTCTGCGCATTTGTATTTACACTAGTGCTGGTAGGATTGCAAGTGGTCAAAAGAGGTGAGCACACATGCAAACTGTGCAAGCATGCTTAATTCAACCATAGAATAAGCTTTAATTGAATGACCATTCAGTTTAATCATCTGAATAATTTGATGTGCTTCTCGTTTAACACCATATAGAATTATTATGTTTGTAATTGTGTTTTGGGTTTTTAAAAGTAAACCTTGTACACATCCCAAAATCTATACAATTATATAAGAACATACACATTTCATCAGTCTTAATCTGTACAAAACATAACAAAGTGCTCGTAATGTTAAATAAAAAAGAACAAGTGGTCACCAGTCTAAAAAGATGTAAAGGTAAATAAATCATGTTTAAATGCATGCCTATATTATAAGAGTATGGAATTATTCATAATTAACCCATGTACATAGTTCAACAATCGTCTACTTGCACATTTTAGCATCATCTTGTATATTGATATTCAATTATAACATCTCCATTTCCTCACATCTCCCTTTCACATGTAAACGATATAATCAGCAAAGTAATAGATTCAAGGATTTCGAGTAATTATAGATAAAATCAGCTGGCAACGTTTTCCTAATCCCAACGTGTCTGATAGTGATAACCAGTAAACATGAGAAATCCCTGTATGAGTCTAGATTGTGGATGCACTGCCTATCACAGGTGGTAACAGCCACTGTTGTGTAGCCCACATATCTAACAGTCTCCTCGCACCCAGACATCCCTTCCACAGGTCATGATCCTTGCCACAGGATAGATGTGGTTTGCACCTGTACGTTTATTGCTTATTTCGGTAAAACAAAGCATACCATCAAAACACAACAAAAAATAAGCAAAGAGCAATATTACAAATCAAAATTAAGATGATTGCTGTCATACCTGTCAAACATTAGAGAACACTTAAAAACAAAACCACACAGTTCAGAATCCAACACATCCTAATAAAATTCTCTGAGAGACAAAGCATCTTTTAAAAAAAAAATCAATGCAGCCCACCCCACCTGAAGAGAGTCCTCTGGTAACAGTTAATACATTGCTGACTCATAACATCGAAAAGCTAAGCCCTGCAAAAACAGGTTTCAATGTGTGCGCCCTTGTCACCGAAAAACTGAGGCAGAAAAAAGAAGTGTGCCCAGTCACCTTTAAACACCCAAAAGAGCACACATGATTGATCTATGTTCCACTTAGACCAAGCCACCACCCCATCTCTTAAATGAATACAATTAAAACGTGCCCTACAAACAAGAATGCGCTGAGACGGCTCGGCTACTGAACCCAGCTCAGATACTTCTGCAAATCAGGGGATGTGATAATTGAATGTTTCCTATTGGCTGGTCTCATAAACTCTAGGGGCTCTCACCTATCCCAAATAAACTGTAGTACATTTAACTTTGCATATTTTGCAACCCTAATAGATAAAAATGCTGTAGTAGAAAAACAGTGACTCACACCCGCATCCATTAACAAAGCTTTTACATACCTAATCCTGGGGATATTCAAATGGGTATCTCTAAGCATAAACTAGTTAATTAATTTCTTGGTTAAAGTGGCTTCACTAATCCCCAAAATTCTAAACCAGTGTTTGGCAGGCAAGGATCTAACCAGATCGCCAAGGAACCAGCAACATAATTTTTGGTGAACTGCAAAATTGGAGGCAGGACCAGAAAACCCCAAAATGCTCTTAAAGAAGGTGTTCTCAATTACCTGGATAGGTTCTATTTTGCCAAATAGCCACAACTCCATATCATATCTTGCCACTGAAGAGGCTTTACCATAAAGAACTCAAGCTCAATTGGCTTTGTTTTGAACGGGCCCAAAGCTCTGGCTACCCCACTAATCACCTGTTTGAATCTTAGGATCTGATTCTCACCATGTGCCTCAGTCCCAAAGTCTGATGAGACTCTCACCCCCAGGTAATCAAAGAAATCCACTCTCAGGATTAACTTCTCCTTACAGAAGATAGTTGAAAACCTTGGGGGATGCTTTCCCCTAAAGCAAGCCATGGGGAGTTCTGAGTGTTAATCTTCAGCCCCAGAGTATCCATAAATCGGACATATTCGTCAACAAGGCACTGTATGGATCTGGGGGTGTGAGCTAATAAAACTGTGCCATTTGCATAGGCAAGTACAGGCAAATGCCTATTATCCAACCTAGGGAAATAAGAGTTAGATTTAAGTAATGTCATATGTAGGACATCTATATTGAGACGAAAGAGCAGAAGGGTCAAAACACAGCCTTGGAGTATCCCACATTCAACATTAAAAAAAGAGGTACAGTGTCCCGCAGATCCGCTCCTCACACAAGCCACAGTTGAGAGATGTAATCCCTCCAAAAGTTCCACCAAGGCACTAGGGCAATTCATGGTTCTGAGCATGCGCCACAACCTAACATGATTAACCTTGTCAAACGTAAGTGCTCAGATCCAAAAAAAAGGCTCATCCTTGACGAATAATGAATGTGCAATACCCAAGTAAAGATTCAAGACCTGCTCTGCAGTTCCCTGACCAGGTCTAAAACCCAACTGGATAGGGGAGAAGATGTTTGTACTCTCCACCTAGGACTCTAATCTCCCAAGAAGGGCCCTCCCCAAGATCTTAAGTACAGAATCTCAAAGAGAGATTATAATTATGATGCTGGTAATGTCCTTACCTCTTTCTTGTTAATTGGATGAATCAAAGCGTGGGACCAGGAGGCAGGATGGGTACCTCCAGCACAGACAGCGTTGAACCCCAGCAACAAAATAGGGGCCCATAGACTTGGTTCTGCCAAAAACAAGTCTGCAGGAACACTTATCAGACTTGGGACTTCAGTCCTACCTTGACTCTTGATACTGGACAGAAGTTCCTCAATGGTAAAAATAATGTTATCTTCCATAGTGCTTGATAAGTGATTAGACTCCAAAACAGAGGGTCAATCAATAGTCCCATCCCCTGGACTGTTGCTATATAAAGAGGAGTAATGGGCTTCCCAGTCCTGATCAGAAACCATCACATAAAAGGGCCCATTATTAACAATGTCCCAAAAAAGTTTAACATCATTGGTGACAGAATAATTAACCCATTCCTCCCAAGACTCTGCTTTCTATGAGCTATGGCTTTCTTATAGATAGTTGGAGCTGTGATAATATCAAACAGACAATGGATTCTTCAAAGTTCCCAGCAGGCAGTAATTCAGTTGTATACACTCTGTGTTGAACCACCTAGGATGAACACTGCTCTTCCTTCTACCCACCCTCAAAGTAAATGAGGCTGAAAGATTGGTCAGGAGTAGCGAGAAGTCAGACCAAATGTTACCCTGATTTGAATTGCCACAGAAAAGACATTCAAAAACCTGTAAATCAATCATGACTATCCCTCTGCAGGCTCTCACAATCCAATGCCTCAAGCCACCATGGGACACATTAGACAAACCTGGGGAGAAAGACCTACCCTGGAGTCTCAGCTCCAATCGGATAGGAAAATGATCGCTACATATATCATCCAGCACCCTAAACCCAATAAAACTATCCCAGAATTGTACTGGCTCACAAAAATAATCAACAACTGGGCATGCGCATCCCCTAAGCAAAGAGAAACGTCCATAACCTAGACCCCTTCTTACACATTCTAACGTCTCTCATAGTGAAGGACAAGATGCCAGCCAGATCATCTCAGTGGGGTCGGAGAAAGGCACACCAAGCCCACTGACCAACTTGACATTAAACCACCCCCCCAAAATAAGAAATACATCATTGCAACCACCCAACTGACCAAACCCTCATTCACAGTGGCCAAAATAGAAAGACAGTTCTTACCAAATTGGCCATGGGGGCTATTGATAAAATTGACCACCAAGCCTCTATTCCAATTCAGATCTAGTTAAGTCAATGATAGGGCGATCGGGACAAAAAAAGGCTCAGAATTGCTACTAGGCCCAGGAATCCAGGTACCCATAACAGGATACTTAGAACCTTCCTTGCTCCCCCCATCTCTTGCCAATGATACCAAGAATCATTGACGTGACAGAGCTCAGCCTTTGTATCTTCAAAAACCTCAATCGCCATGGAAGGCAAAACCTCATGACAATTCCAGATACACGTGCATAGATTGGCATTAAAAAAAGAAAAACAAACATTGCGCCCTTTACAGAACAAGCAATCGGACAGAATTTGAACAACGGGGAATATTTTGATAGAGATACCATTCACCCCAATCACTTCTGCAGCCACTGTGCTAATAGTCTTTCACAGGCATTTTTTTGCCATAAGTGAGGCCCCTAAAACAGCAAATCAGATTTAAGTCATGCCAGCCCCCCTGGGGATCGTTATTTGCGGCTCCTTGTCCCATAACATTAGGCAGAATCATATGCAGTACCCTTTGGGAACACCACACACAATTAAGACTACAAGTGCAAGTACAAATTCACCTTTGGTACAAGCCTGTACTACACAGTAAAGTGCTAGTGATGGCTGAGCAGCCAGACTTATCTCAAGAGTAAAGTGAGCAGTGTCAGAAGTTACACAAAGGATAGCAATTACTTTGGTTCAAACAAACTCTGACTCAAGATTTCTGAGTGAAAGAATATACATTTATTTACACTGTCAGTTTATAAAACAGTTCACTATTATAAAGGAGCAGAACATCACAATCTTAATATACTACACAACAACCAATCAATTCTGGACAAGTTAAGCTCATAATGAAGTGTTAGCAAAATGGCACTCCAGTAATTTAAACAGGGAGGGAAAGACAAGGTTATTCAAAATCAAGCAGCACCAACAAGTTACAGGCAGGGCAATCTAGAAAAGGCTTACTACAACTAGGATTCAAATCAATAGGCCTGGCCAATGTTAATGGTTCAGAGTCTTTGCAGAGGATCACACAGTTTTGAGTAGCTCGCGGTTAAGTCTTTACCAAGAGTTCAAAACGAAGTTGGTCAGAAGAAAAGTTATTTAAAAGAGTAGAGAAGGACAAGCTCTCGGATTGGCGAAAGATTTCAAACACTTTCACCGCGGTTGGACGGTACGAATGACCGGATTTGCACAGTACCTTAGTAGAAGAAGAATGCTGTAGCTGAGGCAGAAGTTACTGGCAGGTCCTGCAGGCTCACGGTTCCTGAGGTGACGGCCGGACTGACAAGAAGGTCCAGCCAGACACTCAGGTGTCTAAGGAGGGCTTCTGTGCAGAAGCCCACCAAAGGACGGTGATCAAAGGAACCAAACATGGTTTGGCACGCAGAGTAAAACACGAGAAAGACCTTACAAAAAGAAATGGCGAATAAACCCCACCGGAATCAAATTAAATTAAAAAGGGTCCAGCGGATTAAAGTTCGAGGCTATCACCATAGCCTTTAACAATACTGAGGCTATTTTCATAGCTTGCGGTAAAATAAAAATGGTAGATACCACTGCCATCAGCCAAATCTTAGAGAAAGGGGAACAAAAATAATGTTCCATGAGAAACAGACAAAAAGGGATAACTATTACCCCTTCCAGTACTCTATTGGAAGATAGGTTGTACTGGGTATGTAGATTTAAAAAGACTAGTAAAGTCAATGGCAACTTTACATGTTCTGGGAGACAGGAGTCAGTCCCAGAAAATGGAGTTTGAAGTGGGAAGTCTGAAAAAGACAACCCTGTGTCACGGAACTAAAGGTGCTGTGTGACACACAGTAAAAAGATGATGCCTATGGAGTAGGTGAGACTCCATAGTCTATGAACACAAACATGTATAACACACAGCAAAACACATGTAAGAGTGGGAAAAAAGGCTCACACTCTTACCAGGTGAAAAGAAAAATCCTAGAAATCCCGAAAGCTGCTGAGGGATTCAGTAGGTAAGGGAAATTAGCCATTCTGGAGAATTATCCCTAACAAATATCAGAAAGGGAATCCTGGGAGACGTGTGTGGCCACAGAGTTTGAATTGTCATTTACACAAAAACCTTGCACAATTCTGTTGGGCCTGACCTGAACCCCAAAGTCAGATTTAACAACAGCCGAACCTGTGCCCGAGGAGCAGGGGCACCCCATTATGAGACTCCACCAAGCCATCAAACTGTGCCTCTGCCTTCTCATGGGCCTCTGGGACACAGATGGAATACCCACCCCAGCACATACCGTGCAATCCTTCCCAGCCTTTATAGGGGGCACGTCGAGCCAGGGCCGTCAAAACCTGGTCAAAACGGGCTTTTGCTGCATTCAAGGCTTCAGGAGGTCTAAGTGTATTGCCCCAAAACTCAGACAAGGATTTTGCCAGCATATTGCTCACCCTCAAATAGGAGCCCAATCTCCCCGCATCTATTTCAAACCGATAAGTAAGTGACCCAAACGCCTCCCGCAGTTCCATAAAGGCTGTAACAAGTCTGTTGAAATGTTGAGAAAAAAAGAAAATGTGATCAGTACAGCCCAACAGGGTCTCAGCCGACAACTCAGATGCCCTAAGATTCAAAGGAATGGAGGGCAATGGCCTATACCAAGCCTATGAGTATTCAATAAAAGAACTGCGTTGTTCCCTTATAACCGATGGAATACACTGACGTTCGCTAAACCGGATGCTCCCAAGGACTCCAGCATGGCCAGAACTGTTAGCCGGACAGCCCGAAATACTTGGCATACTAAGCGGGCTATCTGCTTGGGGGAGCTATAACCTCCAGCACCCCCAGACCTGGCCAAGCTGAACGAATCTGCATCAACAACAATATTGGACCAGGGCACACAATCCCTTGTCTCAATCACTTTGTCCCCAAAGCCAAGCAGGTCAGGCAAGCAGTTCTCAGCGTAATAGAACGTTCTAATGCCTCCAGCAGAGTTCTGGATGAGAGATCAGCAACAGAGCCTAAGAACGAAATGGAGCCCCTATCAGTTTCAAACTTTGACCCCATAATCTCCTGGAGACCACGTCAGGTAGTTCCCATGTCTGGAGTCTCGGGTAGTAGAATCCAACAAACTGACCAACTTACTAACCCATGATTTCCCCTCCTGCTCCTCCAAAATAACTGACAGCAATACAGCAGACCGTGAACCATCCACACTACACATAAACATACAGAGAATCAATATCATGTCAATTCCCAGCACCACTAGATGCTTTAGCACACCGAAAGTGAACCACCCACATAGTCCATAAAACCGTCAACACGCAACTGCAAACCAAGATACCAGATTGGCTTACAGCTACGGCCACCCGTGACTCTGGGTCCCCTATAGACACTACCTAATCAGTGTGCATGAACTAACCAACAGAACACACTAACACCAGCACAAAACACCACCACACACTTGAGGCATTCCATATGGTTACAAAGCACAAGGCCTCTCTCACACATTACCACATGCAAACCAACACCCACAATACCAGGTGAACCTATCCTCTCAACATATCCCCACTAATCTTCTAATACCCCTCTCTTGCAGAGCCACACATCCACATGGAGAGTGCCCCTGGGTGGTAGTGATGCACGGTATAAATCCACATAACATAACCCAAGCATCCAAATCAGCTCCCACATCATTCAACACCAGTGCTGGAGCTTTAGGGAATGCTTGAGTGAGTACACCCTGCTGCCCTGTTGGAGACTCTTCCGGGGCAACCAGGGAAACCATATCTTCAGCAAATGCCACCTCCAGACCATTTGAGCCCTTTGGGGCACTTAAGCCTGGGCGGGCCAGAGCACACCCACAAGGATCAATGGATACAGCAGTAAAAGTTTCACTTCTGTTTAAACATCTTTCTTTAGTAGTAGGCTTGATTGGTGGGACCCGGGAAACATCATGGACCCTTATGGGAGCTCCTACGGCTCGCTGACTGAGGACCAGAAGCATTGCAGCCCAGGGTGCTGACTTTGATGCCCACTTTCTTGGGGGCCTTCCATGTACGAAGTTTGGCCACCATGAGCAGTCAGCCACTGTCAGATTTTGCCAAAAAATACCAACTGGTATACTAGATGGAAGAGTGCAAGTGCAAGTGCGGGTGTGAGTACAGATAAATGAAGAGCAAGAAAAACAATAGGACAGGACAGTCAAATACTGCTGCTGCGCAACAAAGCTGAACAAAACAAGCCCTTACATAGGCGCATGCAACTCACAACACCCACTAGGCAAAATGGTATGGCTGCACCTTTAAGACACGTATCACCTGTCACAGCAACAATGACGAACCTAATACAGAGACATGGCTGCTGACATTGGTCAGGCTACTCAGATGCAAACTATAACACTGCAGTCTGACATCACACAAAGTGACGCGCACTGATATCAGCAATGTGTGCATTACAGAATAATTTTAAAAACACATAACACAACATTAATCAGATAGAAAGTGGGCACGAATGGCAATGGTTCCTGTTAAATAGACAGCTGATATGATGACTACCATGACTTTTCCAGTTCTACCATGCAATACATATATCAATCATTATTTTGATATTAATTATGTCATAAAGCTAACACACAAAACGTAGACAAAACAAAACTATACTTACGGAGGGCAGTATTGGCAAACAAAATAGAAATTCTCTTTATTACACAAAGCGACTGCACATCCAAGATAGACGGAACCTGCTGCAACAATCTATAGAGTAAAATAAATATATTATCAACATTGCACAAAGTTCAACATTTCAAAGCACATTCTAGACAGGCTTGTAGGAGATTGCTGCAGGTCAATTATAGTAAATGCTGTATCTCAGAATACGTTACTATTGTTTAATGATGTCTATTGGTTTCTATTTGTATTTTTGATCAGAAGTACTACCCCTACTCCTTTGCCCCCCTAGCCCCTGAGCACCTGCTCCTTTGCTCCTCTCAATAAGATACCGAACTCTTCCTGCAACCATTGCTCATCTTTGCACTACATTCTCCTGGGGTAAGAATCCAGGTAAAAATGCCCCTCACTTTAAATTCCTTCTTCTTGTCTTAGCCCCTTCCCTGCATAACTATTGGCACCACAGTCTTGTCGTCGACATTTAACTGGAGATTTCCTTTGAAACACACACATAATGAACTGTTCCAACCATTACTATATATGACAATACCTACTTCTTGGCAAAGCCCATTTGTCACTCAGATCTTCTTGTCGTTCACCTCCTTATCTGATGAGCTACGGTCAAAAATATCTAACTGCCTCTCTGCCATCAAATACTGAATGGCAACTCACATGCTCATGCCCAACTCCACTAAAAATAAAGTGATCTACTTCCCATCCAAACAGGCCACTTCTCTCCTGACTACCTTCCCTACTCTGCTTCGGCTCACAACCTTGATGTCATCTTCGACCCATTTCACAACTTTGCGCTCTGTGGGCCTCATTACGAGTAAGGCGTTAAGGGGTTAACGGCACCGTAAATGGCGCCGACCCTTAACACCTGATTCCGAGGTCCCTTAGCGCCATGGTGAGTTTAACGCCTGCTTTTTGCAGGCGTTAAAATCCATGGCGCTAAGGGACCATGGTGCTAATTACGCCACCGTAATTTACGGTGGCGTAATTAGCGCCTTCCCCACTCCCATTATGCCCTATGGGGCAAAAATGGGAATGGGGAAGGGTAAAATGGGAAATGGGGATTTACCGCCCCACTCACCTTGGAATGGGGCGGTAAATCCGCCAACCACCATGGCGTAAACATACGACCCAGGCGGTAACTTACCGCCTGGGTCGTAATGGGGCCCTGTATCTCCAAATCTGCCACTGCAGCAAGACTTCGGGCCTCATTACGAGTTGAGCGGTAGCCATGGCGCTATTAGCGCCATGGCTGCCTCCCATACCTGTTCCGGTCTGGTGGAATGGGGATTTACCGGGACAGTCCGACTTAGGCGGACCCGGTAAGTCCCCATTCCAAATGCCATTCATAGGGCTCAATGGGAAGGTGCTAATAACGGGCCCACTAATTGAGGGCCCGTTATTAGCTCCAAGGTCCCTTAACGGGTCCCGTAAAGAACGTGTGGTCAGACCACACATCTTTTACAGTTCCTGCACCTCGGTTCCAGGACCTCGGAATTGGGCTGTAAGGGATTACCGGCACCGGTCTCCTTAACGGTGCCTGGTATCCCCTACCGCCCAACTCGGAATGAGGCCCCTAATCTCCTTAACATCAGAAAAAGAAGAGATTTTCTTCCCTTCAGCACTGCTAACTACATAATGTCCTTGTTAGTACTCACTCGATCTGACTACTGTGCCAATCTACTCAATGGCCTTCCGAACTATGTGTTTTTACCTCTCAAAAATGTCCTCATCGTTGCTGTCTGTACACACTTAAACCTCCCCCAATAAGCCACCACCCTACCTATCGCTCCATCTCACTCACTACTCTCCCTTTTGCTCCCTACGATCAACCCTGGCTCACATCTTTATATCCTCTCGTTTCCCTTGCACTACATTTCATGTATGCTCTCTTCCTGTCCTCACTCCCTTACTGTGGAATGCTCTTCCTCTGTCTCTCAGAACTACTTCACCTCTGTCTGTGTTTGAATACAACCACCCATCTCTCCTCCTTTCTGAAGACCCACTTGCATAGTATTTTACACCACCACATCTCCCTGTAGACCTCTTCCCCTACCTCTCTATGACACAGCACTTATTTTGTATGTATTTATTTTTTATTTCATTTGTTGAGTGCCCAGACCCAAAACTATCAGAGAGCTGGTACCAGTTACACAGTATAGTCATGTGAGACAGCATAGGACATGTGGTACATTGCAATGAGTTCATCAATGAGCAATGAGCAGCAATTACAGATAGTGACTGCAATGTTGATGAGACACATTTTTTTTTTAATGCTGGGTTAGAGGGATCGTTCCTGGTGGGTGAAGGTAATGTATTTCAGAGATTGGGGGCAGTGATTAAGAATATATAAACTCCAGGCCCTTTTGTTGAACTTGGGGGTACCTTGGGAGAGGGATGAAGAAGAGAGAAGATAGTGGGTGGAGGTTTTCTATTGGATGTGGGTGTTGAGATAGGCAGGAGCTGCTTTGTAGATACCGTGATGAGCTAGTTTGAGGGTTTTGAACTCAATGTGTGCTTTGATGGGTAGACAATGGGTATTTTTTCTTGCTTTGGTGATGTGGTCTGTACGTTTGAGGCCCCAGGAGGCTCTGAGTGCATTGTTTTGTAAAAGTTGGCGTTTTACTACATTTTTGGCTAGGGTGTAGGACATTGTAGTAATCAAATGTACTACCAATGATTGTTCTGGCAAGTGTGAGTCAGTTGTCAGGTGATGAGAATGTTTGGCTGAGCTTGATGAGCTTGGTGGTGTATGCAGATGAGTAGGCACGTGAATTGATATGTCTGTACAGGTTGAGTTTGGCATCAAAGTTGACTCCAAGGGCTTTTACATGGCTAGATACCTGAATGGGGTTGCCATTAATGGTGAAGGAGGCACATGCAGGGTCAAGGTTGTTTAGGGTTTGTGGGGAGTCGACAATGAGTAGCTCTGCTTTTTCATCACTTAAGTATATGGTCTGGTTAGCCATTCAGTTTGGTATTATGCTGTAGGTGTGACTGATCACACGTACACCAGAGTCTTGGGTGTAATTGGATGCATGTGTCATCAGCAAAAAATGGTTACGGGAATGTTCAGGGGGTCTATGTGACTGGTTTAGTATAGTGTGGGAGAGATGCAGGATCCTTGTGGTGCACTGTAGGGGACTGGGATGGGATTGGCTGATCCATCATCTATGAAGACTTTGGAGGTGCAGTCACGTAGGAAGGTTTTTATCCATTTGGTGGCTTCTGGCGAGAATTTCAATTTTTTAATTAGGTTTTCAAAAAGGAAGTCATGGTCGACTAAATCAAATGCAGAAGAGATGTCGAGGAAGAGGAGCAGGGAGAGTTTTCTGGTGTCACGGGAATGGTCGAGCTGAATTTTGAGATTTAGGAGGGCTGATTCTGTGCTATGGCGGGGTCTAAATCCTGATTGGTGGGTGCCAAGAAGGTTATGATATTCTAGGTAGGATTGGATTTGAGATTAGGCAGTGTGGTCTATAATTTTGAGTCGTAAAGAGGCAATTGTGATGGGTCATAGAGGGTGGGGCTGAGAGAGGGTTTCTTGTGTAGTGGGGTGACCTAGGCCTTCTGATATTGGTGGGAACAACACTGGGGTAGAACGAGCAGCTGATACAATGCGCAATGGAAGGGACAAGTGTATCTGTGCAATTCTTGATGATGGATGCTGGGCCAGCATCCCCTTTGCATTTGGAGGGTCTAAGAGCTTTGAGGGTGTCAAGCACATCAGTTGGGGTGACTTGACTGAAATAAAGTGGAAGGGTGGTGTGGTTGGAGAGATGGGGGTTGGTGTGGTGGGGGATGATGTGAGTGAGCAAGGATTTTTGGAGATTTTTTTTGTGCAGCTTCATAGTTTTGTGGGACTGGACTGTGCTGATAGGATAGCAGTGCACCAGGATTTGATTTTGGGAAAGTGTAGGTTTTTCAAGTTCTTTGAGAATCATAAACAGTTCTCTGGCATTGGAGCTGGCTTCAGATTTTCAGGTGTTGAGGTATTCAGATTTGGTGGAGATGAGGGTGGCTTTGTAAGTTTTAGCTGTGGCTAGGACATTTTGTTTTCAGGGTAGGGGTGTTTTCTACATCAGTTTTCAAGTGCTTGTTTTTGTCTGTGGAGTGAGTAAAGTTTATAAGTGAACCAGTTGTTGTGGTATCGTGACTTGCAGGGGTTAGCCATTTTGTATGGAGCAAGCATGTCAATAGTTTATTGCAGGTTGGAGTTGTAGGCTTCTACATGTGACACTGAGTCAGTTGGGTTCATAGGTGGGGTGTGAAGATTGGTGATGGTCGAGTCAAGCACAACTTTGAAGAGTTTTGAAGTGTAGGGATGGTGGTGGGAGGTTGGTAGGAGGGTTGGATATGTTGTATATTTGCTGAGGGGGAAAGTGAATTTGGTAAGTGAGTGATCAGACCATGGTAAGGGGTGTATGGATGTGATGGTGGGTTTGTGTTGATGTGTACAAACTTTATCGTGGGTAGGTGAGGTGACAATCTTTTGAAGGCTCATTTTGACTAGAGTGGTGTTATGGGCAGTGGATCTCAATTTCCCTCACCCCTTCATCCTAAAATCTTGCACTTCCTCCACTATCCTCTTCCTATATCATGCTTTATCGTCCATGTCCCTTTTTCTTGTTCTACCTGCCCTGCATCACCTGGTCTTATATCTACATCCTCTCACCCATTGTTAAGCACACTGGACCATTGCTCTGTAAATCAATGTTAAAACATCTTGTAAGCATGTTTGTACCAACATTGCATTGTTATCCCTGCAATTCCCATTAAATAAATGCATAAATAAGTAAATACATAAATAAATAAACACATACCTAGGATATCTAGCTTTCTTCTAAGGACTTAGACCATGTCCAAAAATGCAGATATGGCAACTGGATCCAGTAGAAACACTTTATAACTAGTCAACTAGCAATGCCTGATTGGCAGGCATCACGTTTTACTCACCTGAAAAGCATCCTACATGCAGCAGCCAGGTTAATCAGGGGGCTCAGGAAATACAATCAAATAGACCCCACTTAGATTCAGCAGCAGTGCCTACCTCCCCAAGCACACATATTCACTTGGAATGCCATTACCAGAACAGGAATACTCTAAATAGCAGGAAGATTGGTGATAACAGGATGCTAAAATGGCACTAGAGTAGTCTGATGGACAAGGGGAAAATACAGGTTCATATCTCATTACTTGGCCCAAACATTGTTTTGAGAATCTGGTGCAGTGAATCTAGAATACCAGCTATCCACCCTACGAGTATGCCATAAAGACATTTCATTTTAATAGTGTTCCTTATCCACAGGATAATTAAACATGTACGCTTGTATAATAAATGCATTTAGGAAATCAAATACATTGAGTCCATACCTGTGTAAAATGCCCCACTTGTTGTCCTGGCTCTCCTCCTACACCATATGTGAAATGCATGTCCTCATCATACCAGTTCTGAATAACATCTGACCATGAGATGTAAAAAGGTGCCTGGAACAGGTTCTCACCACAGCTACATGCTAAAAACAAATGAGGCAGCATCTTTCGGATTTGGCGTACATTGTGAATGTAAACATTACACATACAGTTATGTTCATGGTTTAGTATTACAGTGTTTACATTTGGAAAACACCTGTAAACCATCAAGGCACACGTTATTGAATCCTACCTTTTCTTGGGTTCGGGCAAGATTGTTGTTTACAAAGTAAGACTTTTTTTTCCTGACTATTGCGATCTGTCAGTGACTGGAACGATTCTTAATCCTCTTGGGCCCAGACTAACACCTTTGAGCAGCATCACACTTACATTATACCCCCATAGAAAATGATCTCTAATGTGTAATCATAGAGGCTCATTTTAGTGTTCCCTGTCGTTTGGCGGCAGGGAGATCTTACCTACACAGGTCCCTGCCACCAATTGTTCCTCATTTTCACGCTTGTACGCCACTCTTTTGCACTCCACCTTGCTAACGGAGTAAACGCTGGATGGCAGCGTTTGCATTGGATTACTATGCTGTCAGTCTGCTTTTTGTTTTTTGATGGTGCAAAATGCCAGTGGACTTCATAGGAATCTCCAACATTTATGCCGGCATGAAAATCGATCCTGGTGCAAATGCTGGAGTATTTGTATGGTGGAGAGGAAGGGAGCGAAAGATACGCAAGTTATGTTGTGCCCATCCTCTCTACTATAAAATTGCATGAAAATGGGGTGTGGCAGGAATGGGAATATGTCTTCCATTTCATTAGGCTACAATAGAAAGGGAGCTCCATTGTGTTTTTGTGTAAATTATTAACACGCCAAAGCAGTGCAAAGCATTTTAAAAATGTGATGACAAACTGGCATTTATGGTGAGGAAAGAGCCAATCAGGTGCACAGGAACATGACTTTCCCCTGGCAACCAATCATTTCACCTTTGCTTGCCTGTCCACCGACACACACCTCAAACCACATATTCACCCATTAGCTCCTGCCACCAATCTCCTTTGCATCCATGCACCTCTGCTCACACTTATCCCACTTTGAAATCACCTGTTGGCCACCTTTACCAATGCTGCTGCATTGGGCATAGAAAAGAGACTATGGGCCTCATTACGACCTTGCGTCCGGGTCCGGGTTCCCAGAATGAGGCATTACCGGGCCATTCAGAGTTCGTAGGGCCCGGTAATTCCTCCCTCCAAGGACCCGGACCATTCCCCATTCCCATTTCAGCCCCCATAGGGCTGAATGGGAATGGGAGAGGGAGAAAACAATGGGCCGATTACGAGTGGCCCGTTGTTTGCTCCCTCTTCCCCTCGCGGGACCCGGTAAGCATGCCTGGTTTTACCAGGCGTGCTTACCGTGTCCCGCGAGGGGACCTCATAATGTGGCGGAATGGGTTTAACGGGTCCGCATCCTTTTGTGGCACCCATTAACCCGTTTCTCCAGGGTCGTAATTAGGCCATATGTTTCTATTCATGGCGGTCATTATTGGTTGTAGATTTTTGTTAAGGGAACTTTGTGCATGCAAACTATGAAAATCCACATTACCTAAAAAAAAAAAAGAAAAAACATTCCTGAAGCGCTATCTGCGGTATATTCCTTGGAATGGGGCTTTACCACCTGGCAAGGTCCCATAGCCTGCATCAAGACCCAATGAGGCTGAAACATGCCTGGGGATGCTGGTGGTCTTGTGCAGAACAGATGTGACCAAGCAGTTTGGGCTGGACTGTCCCTTTTTTGGGGTGGGAACAAGCCTGGTTTGCATTTAGCATTTCCTATTTCTGTAAAGGAATAGCAGTCTAACAGATAATGGTTTAGAGGGTTGCCCAGAGCAGCGTCTAGAGGTTAAGATTAATTCAAAACCTTCCAGCCGTCACCTTTTGTTTTTTCTAAGTTACCCTCTGTGGGACCGTTATGCACAGACATGGGTCTCAAGTCTGCTGGGCCTAGAGACCCATGCTTCTCCTCACTGATGAGGCTCAATGAGAGCAAAACATGTCTGGGGATGCTAGTGGTCTTGTGCAGAACAGATGGCACCTGGCTGTTTAGGCTGGACTGCCTTTTATTTTTAGTTTTCTGTAATGGCTTAGCAGGCTACATAACGATTCACAAACCTTTTTCAACTACAGTGGCAAAGTTGGAAAATAGGTGCAATTTAAGCTTGAACAATATGCAGAAGGTACTTGCAGTTGAGCAAATCATACTGCACATGTGCAAATTCGGCTCTCCCTGTCGTAAACCAGATGCCAATTACATATAAAGAGGCATGGCAAGCCAGTTTCTCAAATTTGCACAATGTCACCAATGCCTCCAATTGTATTTACTCTGACAAAGTGCAGACTGGACTGTGTGGGGTGGGGATGCGTTAGAAAATGTATGAGATAAAACGTCTAAGCAGTAGGTGCACTAACATTTAGAAATGACACTAGAGTAAGATTAGATGCAAAAATACAGCAGGGAAACCCCAAGTAAAATCAAAAGTGAACAACCATTTTCACCATTCCAGAACTGCTCTTTGTGAAGTTAAAGCACATTTCTCCACTTAAACATCCAATAGCAGTTACACCTCAACTAAATTCTTTTTCAACTCGATTGGCTGTCAAACAGCATGGCTGCAACCCTTAAAAAATGCATTGCACGTTGCCCCCCGCCCGGATCATAGTTCCACTTCTTTTTTTGGTACACTTCTACCACTAGATAATGATCATAGGAAAACAAACGATAATGGACTCTAATATAGAGTTAGCTGGTGCCCACCTTAAGCAAGTCAAATCATTTGATTATTTGGGGCGCAGATTTGTCTACAGTGGATCGAGGAAGACCCTGGAAGAGAAAAGCTCAGTCATTTTAAAACAGAGAAGCACAATGTATGCCCAGTTTTTCTGGCCCCTTTTCTGGCACAACACTAGAAGCCTATTGATCCAAAGCCGTAGCTGAGCACTGTATAATGGCGAACGTTCGGTCCATGAAAATTTGCTCATGTTACAGAAAGCAGAGAAGATATTTGTGAAATCCTTTTTAAGGATTGCATTTGCAAAATCAATAATCCTGGCTCAGAAATAACTAGGTATTCGACCTATATCTGAGGAGCTGGTGTACAACACCACCTATGATTTTTGGAAAAGGATGTGGGCGCATCCTGCCCTGTCTATATATAAATACAAATTGCATGGCTTTGTGCATATCCAGGTTCTGAAAATCTTATTTGCTTTCGCTCAATTAGGACAGGGTTACTAGCTTTGGGCTTGGCCTACTTTGAGGGCTCTCCAACTAATATCCGAAAGCAAGATTTGAGCTATCTGAAAGCAAAGTATTGGGAGAGCATGAACATTAAATAGTACGTTGTCAGAAAAAAAGCAGCTGAAATCCCTAGGATTGCTAAATGCCTACAAGCCAGTAATTGTATGGACCAGGACAAGTATTTAGAGAAAATCACAACTACTAGGTTAAGTGGCTTAGCTCCATCTAGTGTCATTGAATTATATACCCCGAAGGATACGGGTATGGCCCATGATCCCTCATTGCAAGAAGAACAACTCCAGAGGCTCACACTAGGTGGGTGTTCCTTCAATTTAAGCAACTGACCCTGTTCCTCTGTCTGATACTCCTTGCATTGACACCACCATTATTGTACCTGATATAGCCTTGCTCAATCATTTTTCTGTTTTGGAGGGTCAGGTCAATGATGAAGATTTACCAGTAGAAGGCACATTGAATGGCCCACTATCAGTATCTGCTGTTGGAATCTTACCTCCTAGTATGGCAGTCAAGCCCATTGATCCAATAAAATTTAGAACCTTTACTGTGCACTTGTTGTAAAGGGGCCCCTTATAAAGGTGTACTGAAGGAGATTAAGGATTGTTGATTTCCTTGTTGTCAACGGGACAAACTTGGTGGCAATTCCTCACTGGGCTCTAACCTCATTTTGAACTTTCTGACTCGCTTAAACCAACCCTCTGAATGACATAGATCAAATGTAGTTGCAGCTTTGAACCGGGATGGACATGAGATAGCTCGTCCCTTTGCCATGTCAACACATCCCAAGGGAATACTGATGCTAGGGGAGGGAGTGGCACTATAAATGGTCTAAGGATTCTAATGGCCCTGCGATTGCCATCCTGTAACCACCTTTATTAGGAACCCTGAGATACCTCGCCTGCCCCACTCTGTCATACCAAACCCGCCATTGGCAATTTACCTAATAACATCAAAGGGTTTTTTGCGCCCACTACCACCACTATAAAGGTAGTAGATCAAGGGGGGGAGTGGTCTGTATGCATGCACAATGTACCTGGATTGCTTTGAGGGCCCTTTGAGAACCAGGAGACTCTGATTAATATGGTTATTCATTTTATTCACCATGTTAGGGTGTGTACCTCTGTTTTATGCAACAATTTTTGGTATTGCCTGTGAGGGCCGCTGCCCAACTGAAATGATGACTTCATTAAAATAGTACTGAAGAGTGGGCTTCTAGAAGCAATCAAACGTATCCTGCTCATAGCTCGACGATTTCATTGAGACCCCATATCCCAAACCCTTTAACTAACTTAAACACTCTGGGGCTTTGAACCACTTGTGGCAACGTTCCTTGAAGACCGATATCTGGAGGCTTGGATACCATAGATTGACACTCGACTAGCTTTGAGACTGTTCCCACTGATAAACTGACAGTGTTTAACATGCTGGTGTGGAACATTGCAGGTGTAACAAAATATTGACCCGCTTTACCTACAAGAGACCTGGTCACTGTACTTGGTGGAGTTCTAGGGATTTACGGTTTATGGTAGTCTGAGCTTGGACTGGACCATGAAGGTTCAAGAGAACCTGGGTTAACCAATGCTTAGTGCTCTTTAATGTTTACAACAGGCTCTATAGGACCACCAATTGAACATTGTGAATACCAGTTTGATATGGACATTCATCTTTTTTTTTTAAACTTTATTTATTAACTGCGGTACACTTCACTGCAACAACACCATTACATAATCAATCTTATCTTAAACGGAACACAGAGTCTTACACAAGTACACTTAGTGCGTGCAGGCTTTTCCAATTCTGAAGTATGCACTTATTAGCCACTGCGCACGCCACATTAAACAGTCTTCTTGTTGCCTCTGACATCTTACTAATATCCCCAAACAAGTATTTCTGTGGTGTGATGTCTACTGGTATCTGTGTTATTTTCTGCACTATTTCATCCATTTTTTCCCAGAACTCTTGGATATATGGGCACTCCCAGTACATATGAAATGAATCGACACATTTGTTTCCACACTTTTGTCAACTGCTTGCATGGATTTCTGTAAATGTAACTACTTTTAAAGGTATATAGTGCAGTTTGTTCACAATTTTAAATTGTATCTGGCGGAGGCCTGCATTGATAGACACCTTCTTGGTCAGTTCACAGTATTTCTTCCACCTTTTATCTTCTTTGCTTCTACCCATGTCTCCCTCCAAGATGTTTTGATCATGTTCAATGTGGGCCTGTGTTCCTGTGTTACTGCATACCGTTTGGAGTCACTAGTGCCCGATTGGCAGGATAATGACAGGAAGCAATCGGGCGTTGGGGGTTCATCCGAAAACAGTGGCCATCTAGCCTTATAGGCCAGCCTCATACGATGGTACTGTAGCACCTGTAACTGATTCCTCCCCACCGCAGCCTTAAAGTCTTCTAAACTGATAAACTTCCCATTCGGGTATAAGTCCTGCATCCTAAACTCCCCATCTGGGTCCCAGATTCTTTGTATATCTGCATCGAATGATGGTGCAATGCCGGGAAAGATCCAGAGAGGAGTGTCAGTGTAGTATGGCGTCTCCAATTGGAGTCTCTTATAGATTTTGGACCATGCCTGTACTGTTGCACTCACTGGATCAATTGAGCATTCATCTTTGTGTTTAGCTTTGAATAGGATAGATCTTATGTCTGTTGGCCTCGCTGCGTGTTTTTCTACCTGTACGTGTGGTATATTATCCCAGGAGTCGTACCAGTACCTGGGAAACTGTGCCTGCGCCACTGGATAGTATAGCTTGAAATCTGGAGCTGCCATCCCTCCCTTGTCATAGGGTTCCACTATTTTTTCCCATTTCATTCTAGCCGCCCCCCGTTCCATACAAGTTCCACTGCTAAGGACCTAAGTGCATTGAAGAACTTTCTGCCAGGCCACATTGGTACATTGGTGTATATGTATAGTAGTTTTGGCAGGATCACCATTTTCAGTATGTGACCCGGCCTATCAATGATATGGGGTGCTTAGCCCATAGTTTGAGCTTGGTGGATATTGGGCCTCATTCCGAGGATGGCGCAAAGGGATTACGGGCACCGGTAAGGACACCAGTGCCAGTAATCCCTTTGTGCCCTATTCTGAGGTCCCTTTGCGGGTCCCGCGAGCAAATAACGGTACCGCAAAAAGAGGATATATGTCATAGCTTTGATCAATCCGCGGAGTCTTGTCTCTCTGTTACAGGTCTTGGTCTCGCATTTTGTTCCATTGGTTGGTTTCCGGGGGGCAAAGGGATCGAGGTTTCAACGTATGCCATAGCCTCTGTCGGATTTTCAAAGAAGTGGGCTCTGCCCCCGTATTGTATCCTCATTTTGGCCAGGAAAATTAATGTGTAGGGCACATTGCGCATACAAAGCTGTTTCTTCACCGGTTCGTAGGATCTCCTTTGCCCTTGGACAGCGGTTGAAAAGTCTGGATATATATGTATCCTTCTCTCTTCGTGCTGTAGGGTTCCCTTTTCCATGGAAAGCCGTAGAATTGTGTCTCTGTCTCTGTAGTTAAGGAGATGTGCTATTATAGTGCGGAGTGGCGCACCCGGCTTCGGCGGTGGTGCCAGGGTACAGTGGGCTCTCTCAACAAGGAAGTGATCCGAGAAAGAGTCTGCTCCTAGGAGGGTCTTTAGAAGGTTTTCGGCATGTCTTTCCATAGGGGCTTTACCGAATGACTCAGAGACCCCGACTATCCGTATATTGTTTCTCCTTGACCTTGATTCTAAATCTTCACACTTATTTTGCGTTTTGTGCAGTTCGGATTTAAGCTGTGCTATGTCGCGGCTGTGTTGGGAGATTGTGTCTTCATTTGTGCGGATTGTATTTTCGTGTGCTTTCTTTCTCAACTCTTGCTTTCAGGGAGCCAATTGTCGCAACTATGTCGTCCAGTTTGATGTTGACTGCTAGGAAGCCATTTTGCACAAGCGTCGCCAGGCGGTCTTCCCTTGGGTCTAATGGTTCTTCTGCCTGGTTGTCCGGCACATTTGCTGTAGCGTTAGTCAGCCCGGCTGGCTGGGAGCTTGTGAAGGAGTCCATCGGCCCTGTTCTTTTCCCTCCTGTGCCCTTCTTTTCATGTCGACCCATGTAGTGTGACTGTACACGAAAGAGTGGACTGTGTCCACCCAAGTATTCGTTTCTGGTTAATTTTCTTACTAGGGAGGGGTTATTATGCCTTTATGTAGCCTTAGGGCTGAAAATACCCCCAAGTCTTCTCAGGGTTTTTCCTCTATGTGCACTTTCGCTTGTGGTGTGGCTTGGGTTGAGGGCTGAACTGGGCAGCTCCCCCCAGCTTCTCTAGATCAGCACCATTTCATATGCTAACAGTGTATAGTCCCCTTATGACTGTTTCCTTCTAGGGTGTCTCTTGGTGTGGTTTGGCACTCCACCTAAAGCAGGCTGTGGCGAAGTATTCCTTTCGTATGTGCCACTTCACCCTTCCCATCCTCACTGCACTCTATTGGTGTTTTTTTTGTTTCTTCCAGGCACTTTTACTTTCTATATGCATTGGTTGGGGCCCACTCCTCATGCCACAGTCACTGCACGTATCACTTTCACTGCCCCGTCCAGCCTGTATTCTGGAGCCTCTGTGCTTCAAGTCCCCGTATATTATGTGGCAGCGCCTGTCCGGATAACTACAGGGAACAGGTTTTCGCTGCGGCTGTGCCCCTCATGCTGCCGTCACCACATGCCACTTATGGGCCCCCACCAGTCCGACTCCAGATTAGGCACAAGTGGGGAGCCGCGCGTATCGCTGTCTCAGCCCTCTCCAGCCCTGCACAGCTCCGCTCTCACCACTTGTTTGTTTTTCGCTGTTTCCGGGTCTTTCCCAGATAGGGGGGAGAACCAGCACCAGCGTTCATCCGTCGCCCTCAGGAATTGGGTGCCGGCTGCGGTCGCTCCGCCTCCTCCTCTCACCAACTCCAATCCACGGCTCTCCATTGGTCTTGCGTGGAGGTCCCAGTGCGCATCGCAGACGCCTCTCAGCCGCTCAGGTAGTCACTCCAAATCTCTCTGTTTGTTGTGCGCGGATTCTCGTAATTTTTGGGGCGTATGTTCTTTCAGCCATCCATCTCGCTAATTGCGTGTGCACACAGTATTTAGACAGACCCTTTAAGGATTAATTTAGGCAGGATTCTTTTTTGGGCTGGAGCTCCTTTTTCAGGCGGCCTTTCACTTTGCGTGCTACAGCGCCCCCATGGACATTCATCTTTTGGTTGTAGGTGATTTCAACCTCCAATTTGAGCCCCGAAAAATACTACATAAAGTATAAGACGAGCAAGGACAAGCGTGGGAGATTTCACCTCTTATTTGTGAGAACCTGAGTAGAACCCACAGATGTGCTGCTGATTCAGCTCAGATTCTGTATGACTTGAATTTAGTGGCCTGTAATGGTCGACTACCTTTTGACCAACCGGCAAAGAAAACGTATGGCAGCCAGGATGGTTCATCTTTTATTGATTATGTCTTAATCCTCGCTAGTGATTGGGATCTAGCTAAATCTTTTGAAGTTTGCAACAGCCATGAGAGCAATGATAAACCATTAATTACCACTGTTGGTATCCTCCATGAGTTTGTCAAAATTAAAACCATTAATCCCATGTCCTCTGATATTTTGGTGTCAGGACATGCGCATTGCACAGTCAAATGGGCCAAGATTGACGTGTCGGACAAAAGACAAATTATTTATGAGTTGGCCCTATGCAGAATTGAGAATGTATGCAATCCTTTAGGACCTCAACCAGAATATCCTGCATGAGTTTGACAAACTCGGCCACTCCCTTTCCTCTCTTCTGACATGTCCGGTGATTGAAGTAATGAAATCATCAATTAAAAAGGAGGAGTGGTTCGATGATGACTGCACAGTAGCCATAACTGCATGTCTTGTGGGTGATGCAGCCAATGATTGTGTCTTCTTAGGGCCAACTATAAAACACTGATTACGAACAAGAAAAGGGCTTTCAACAGGCTAAATGGGATAATATTCTAGAAGCTGTGAAGAGGGGTGACCCTTCAACATTTTCGAAATTAATGTCTGGGAAGGAAGTAAACATCTCTGAAGAATTGTATTGCTGCATTGAGCCAGGGGCATGACAAGCATATTTTATGGGGTTGTACAAGGCCTCTCCAACCGCAGCCAATCATGTATCCTTCCCCACATTAGAAGTAGATGGGACTCCAACTGAGAGTGGGAGGTATCTCAATATTTTGCAAGCTGAAATCAGGGAGGCCTTGGATTTGTCTAGACTCCACAAAGCCCTAGACCCTGTGGGTTTCAGTTCTGTACCAGCTTTTCAATGCAGTGATTAGATAGAATACCATCCCTATCTCCTGGAACCAGGCAGTTATTGTTCCTATTTATAAAAAGGGGGACAGAAAGGACCCCAGCAATTACCAGCCAATTTCCCCAGGGGTGAGTACTATCGATCAGAGCTTCCGCCTTATTCTAATCCTTCAGAACTGTTTTTTAAAAAAGCAAACATATATGCAGTTTTCTTAGACCTGAAGACATCTTTTGATAGTGTCCCAAATAATCTTTTGAAAATAAGGCAGTTGTGCGATGGGGTTTAGGGGGAGAGGTGACGGAAGAATTTGAGGTTCAAAGAGAAGTGAGGCAGGTATGCTTCCTTGCCCCGCTTCTCTTTAAAATATATATTAATGAAGTTATAGAGGAACTTGCCAACAAGTCTCTTGATCCACACCGAATGGGCTGCGATAGGTTCCCGGGGGATATTTTTCACAGATAACGTTATCCTATTAGCTACCACGCAATGAGACTCAAACATACCCTAAGTTGCTTTTTTCATGTGTGAACCAAACTACTGCTGGAGCTGAACAAAAGCAAAACAAAGATAGTAGTTTTAGGCCGAAATTTACCAAGTCGCACAATTTGGATGTGGAGATGGACGGACATACACACAGGTTCCATATAATCAGCTCATGGCAAGCCCAGCTCACCAAAGTGTGTTTATCCCTTGAAAAAAACTGTGGGGGTGTGCAAAGGTTTGCAACTAGACACAAAAGTGGATCAGTGACCCCACTCTAGAAATTGACAATCTGTAGCCACTCTCGCAAAACTTTATGGGGCAGACATTTGGGGGCACTTAAACTGCCAATCCCAGACAAATGTTGAGAATACATTTCTGAAATTGTTACAACTCATGTAAAAAATGTTTATTGGACCTCAACCTGCACAGCCTATGGCATGGTCCGAACTCTATGAGAAGAGGGAGTAAAATCAAAGTGTCTAAAGCGGTTATAGGTGAAAGGATCGACTCAAAAGGATCGAACGACAAAAGGGTCTAATCAAAAGGACCGAAAACAAAAGGGTTGAATTTCTTTTCTTTTTTTTTACATGTGTTGTTTTTTGTTTTGGGCGGATCGCCCTCCCCCCAACCCGTTTTTGTGATAAAAACCACTTTTTTTACCTATACCGAAACCCAAAAAAAATATATAATTTAAAAAAAAATTCGACCCTTTTGTTTTCGGTCCTATTGCATCGACCCTATTGCATTCGATCCTTTTGTAGTCGAAACTTTAACCGGACACCATCTAAAGCAATGAAAGAACTATCTTGAAGAAGGCTGCAGGACTGAAAATAAGAAAGCTATACTTGCTGAACAAGCAAGCTCCTTGGCTTGATCATTATCTCAGTATAGTTACTCCACCACTTGCATGTTCGCTCTTTCTGGAATTCAGAATGGGTACATTTAAGGTGCAGAAGATCACAGAATGCAGAATGGTATTTGCCTGACTTGTAACATCGCTGAAGAAACGATTTTACACTTTTTGTTGCTCTGTAATGGTTATAGTGAGCTAAATACCTAATACCTCTGTTTAAAGCTGCTAATATTCGCCGTAGACATGATGGGGGTGACAACTTATCTTAATGTTGTTTATTTTACTACCACAAGTATTCATGGAGCATGGCGGTGAGGAAGTGATTAGTTTCCTAGATGTTTATCTTTGCTGGGACTTATCGTATCTCCCACCAATCTATTATTACTCCCTTGCATAACATAACACCACCAATGTGATTTAAGTGTTTCTATGCATTTATTCTTACTTACTTTTACATGGTATGTGCTAGTTTTATCCCCATGAAATGTTTCTATTTCCACTGGATGTATTTCAATTTGTATATTTATGTGCTGATGACTGATCCGAAATTCTTGCCCTTGACTGAGGAGGTTGAGAGGTGGATAGGTTCCAACCCCAATTAGCTATGTTGACTATGTGGAGCACCAAGGGAAACAATAGTACATGTCCTATGTTTATGTGGCCCTAGGAGCAAATAGCTGAAACCTGTGCTAAAAAAGTCTGAGATTAGGTGTACACATGAAGCAACAGAGTGGGCCTCTGTTACAGGTAATCAGGAGGTTGTGTTTGTAGTGTCTCAATTCATATAGAATGCATGGCCAATCATGACCAGAAAGGGGCAGAAAGCTGTGAAGTAGTTTGTGATGAGTCAGAGGGTCCCATCCCTTTTACCACCAGAAGAAATGTCACTCCCATACCTAAACCAAGGCGTTTCTTAAAGGTTTACAAAACTCTGCCTATTCATGCATTAACCTATGTATTTCAGCAAGATGGCTCCTGTAAAATATATGGCGAGCACTGCAATGAGAAAGAATGACAAAGATCTTGTAGTGAACAATGGTAACCTTAATGGGACGAGGAGGCCCCTTGGGGATGAAAGAGGAGGACATAAGAATCACAATATATGCTCTAATCTTTTCCCATCAGATGAGAATAAAGGTGCAAAAAGGGAGGAAGAATAGGACGTGGTGTGATGTAGCAAAAATGGTTCTGAATGCAGTTGGAGAAACCAAAGTTAGTCAAAGCAGAAAACAAGCTGCAATTGGCAGAAAGACAGAACGGCAAAGAAAGGACGTCAAGAGAAGTTTAGGGCTGACCCACTACTGTTTTGGGGCAGGAACTATCAACACCTTAATGCCGATGATGCTCATGGCAAAACGAGCGTTGTTAGCAGTTACTCGGACTGTATGTCCGTGAGCCCCCCAGTCGCATACACACACTGACACCGAGACGTGATGTTGCTTGTGTGGGCTCCACGGTGACTCTGCAGCCGCGGGAACGCCCCGTTTATTTATACAGCGCACACGACGGAGTGAACATCACCCCGTCGTGTGTGTGCCCTTAAAGGGCCAGCGCCACACTACTCCTTTTCCATAACAACAAACTTGAAAAAGGATGGTCCAAACTACCACACACTAAACAGCACACATTAGAGCACCCACACGTCCCCCGTTTATTGGCAGCCACCCTGGATCCCCTGATGGCCCGAGGCCAGAGTGGAGTGACCTTTCTATGATGGATGCTGTAGTCCTTCATGAGTTCTGCAAAGCTCTCTCCTTGGAAGGGCGCCCCATTGTCGGAGCACAAGACCGTGGGTAGACGGTGGGTGGCAAAAATCTTCTCCAGTGCTATCACCACCTGGTCGAACGCCACCGACTCCACAAACTCGACCTCGGGGTACCGAGACCACTCGTCCACCACTATGAGGAAGTGAGTGCCCCTGGTTGTGGACGCACAGTCAGCATGAACAGGGCATCCTTTCGATGGATGGTTCGCGCTGGGCCGGTGAAGCAGCTTGGCACCACACACAAGACGACACAAACTCCTCCACCCTCCTTTCCAGCTCCGGGAACCACACCTTTTGGCAGAGACAAGCCTTTGTTTTGGGGGCGCCTTCATGACCCTGGTGCGCCAGCGCGATGATCTGCTGAACCTTGGCCTGGGGGACCACAATCCTGTCTCCTCTCACTAGGAGCCCAGACTCTGAGAATGTCAATTCTTTGCGCACCCGCCAGAGTTGTTTCAGCGCTGTTTTGGCCTCATTAGTTCTTCTGCCCAAGGCTTCCAACACAGTCTTCCAGGCACCGTGCCCCATGGCCGTCTTCAGTATTTCAAAACACTCATCATTTTTAGATGCCTGCTCCAATTCCTCCACCTGCATCGAGTTTGGCGTCGCGTTTCAATGACGAGCCGAACATGTTCATCTGCTTCCTCCACCGACGTGGACGCCTGGGAGCCCCCTCTTGGATGTCTGGAGAGGTAGTCAGCAGCGTTGTTACTCCCGGATGATAGATCAGCAAAACTCCATACTCGAGAAGCGCGAGCATCCAGCGCTCTATCCTCACTGGAGGCTTCGATGAGGACCCAGCCATGATGGGCAGTAAAGGCTTGTGGTCTGTAACCACAGTCACTGGGCTCCCCAAGATGTAGAAGCGAAAATGTCTGCAGCCCCACAGCACCACCAGGGCCTCTCGCTCGATTTGTGAATACCGTTGCTCGGTATCGGAGAGCGCCTTACTGGCGTATACTATCGGGCGGATTTCCTGATCATTCCCGACTTGGGTGAGGACCGCCCCCAGGCCATAGTGGCTGGCATCCACGACGATCTCCGTCTATAGGCTCGGATCAAAAAACACCATGGTGTCCTCGGCAGCCAGAGCGCTTTTGATGTCATCGAAGGCTGTCTGCTCAAGCGGCCCCCACTGCCAGACGGTGTCCTTCTTCGTTAGTGCCCTCAGTGGCTCCGAGGGGGATACCAAGTTCTGGATTAAACAGCCACAATACGTGACCATGCCCAGAAAATTCCTCACATCAGCTACATTCTCCGGTTGTCTGGCCTCCTTTATGTCTCTCACCTTGCGGGGGTCAGGGGACAACCCATCCGCCTTGAAAACAAATCCGAAAAACTCAATGGTCGTTTTGAGAAACTCGCATTTGTCTCTATGCCGCGTGAGCCCCAGTGAGCGAAAGCATCCAAATGTCTTGGTGAGGGGCGCCAGATGTTCCGCCTCAGACTTGGCATGCACCAGGATGTCGACGCTGATGTCAAGGACCCCATCCAGGTCTGCCAACGCCCCTCGGATGATGTTCTGGAACACCTCCGCAGCCGATGAGACCCGAAAACAGCCTTTAAATCTGCACAACCCCTGATGAGTGGTGAATGTTGTTATATAGCGGGACTCGGGGTGGAGGACCACCTGATGATACCCTGCTCTTAGATCGATATTAGAGAAAAACCTTGCCCCTTGCAGTTCCCTTATGATGTCATCAATGGTGGGGGTCAGGTGCCGCTCCCTCTTTATGGCCTTTTTGGGGAGGCGCATGTCCACACATATTCTCACTTCACTGGTTGTTTGGGCTTGCGGGCGATCACAATGGGGGACACCCACGGGGTGGGGTCCTCCACCTTTTTAATGATGCCCAAACCGACAAGGTTGTCCAACTCCTCGTCCACCAGCTCTCTAAGGTGGAATGTCACCCGCCGATGCTTGAGCGCCACTGGCTGGATCGACTCATCTATGTGTAGCCTTACAGGTTCACCCACCATCTGTCCAATTCCTTCAAACAGGGAAGCGTGCTTGCCCAGCAATACCTGTATGTAGTCCAGGTATACCGAGTATGCAAATGTCACGATTCCAAAGGCCTCGGCCGCCACACAGCACAGCAATGTGTTGTTGCTTACCGGTGTGACATAGAACCTGGCTCGGAGTGATGTATGGCCGTACTGGACTTCCGCCACAAACACGCTGTCCAGGGGAATTGGCTGATCGCCCCCAAAAGTGAAGATACGTGTCTTCAGTGTCGCCAGAGCCGGAGGGGCCTGCATCGAGTCATAGTGTTGTCTGCCCATCACATTCACGGAAGCCCCAGTGTCTACTAACATTGGTATTGAGTCCCCGTTGACCAGCATGTTACACCTGGGCTGCCTCTTGGAGTGGTTTTTCAGAACACCAATGCTGGACACGAAAAACACATTTTCTTCATCCTCCTCCTCCTCGTCACCCTCCTGAGGGGCACTGTCCTCGCCCTGGTCCACCTGGGAGACATTCGATGACCTCTGGGGACGGAAGAAACCAGCCCGGACAGGCCCTCTGGGAACCACCTTCGGAGCTGTAGTCCTACACATCCTGGCAAAATGGTCCGCACCCCCACACCGGCCACACTTCACACCCACAGCCGGGCACTCTGCTGGGTGTGGAAGATCATATCCGCATTTCATGCAGGTGTTAATCCCTGCTGGCACTCTAGGTCCTTGGCCACTTGCGGGGCATCTAAGCCCACAGCCCCTGCCGACCGCGCAGATGTCATCCGGCTTGCTGGGGCGCACCCCGGCCTCCATTCTGGTTGCACGCAGTTCGGACACCTCATGGCATCTGCCAAGTTCCAGGATGCGGGGAAGGGTGATGCCAGGCTCTCGCAGGATTTGGCGCCGCAGTTTGCCAGACACACACCCTTGTATGAGTTGGTTGCGAATCATGGTGTCTTGGTCATTCCACGCGCACGGCACCGCCAGTCTGCGCAACCTCCCATAGAAGACATTAAGGGTCTCATCATCCTTTTGACGCGCCGCCCCCATGAGGAAACATTCATAATCTGCATTTGCCATGGGCAGAAAATGGTTGTGGAGCGCATCCTTCGCCACGGCAAACAACCCATCCGCAGGTTGCAGGGACAAGAATATCTCATGTACCGCAGGGCCTGCAGAGTACAGGAGGGTGGCCAACTTACTGTCATCACTAGTCTCCATAGTGGCCCTGAAGTACATCTCGAGTCTGTCCAGCCACATCTTTCACCTCGGTCCCAGACTTGATGGCGTGCCTGAGACATCAAACTCAGGCATTGGTTGTAGGGCCCCAGGTGGCTTCAGCAAAGGTCTTGGCGGCAGGATGGGTGGTGGCTGTGGTTCAGGAGCAGCCGGTTGTTGAGGGGCAGCCACAGCCGCCGCAGCCTGGCTCATGGTGGTAAGTGCACAGGCACCCCAGGGATGTCCAAAAAATGGGGCCGCAACTCACCACCACACACACCAGTGTTCTTCAGATGCAGTCAGGCAACAGCATTTCCACGATGGGTAAATCCAGTGACCAGGCAAATGCGGAGGATCCAAAAATTTAGCAGGGTGGGCCCCAATGTGCGCAACCAGCAGGCCTTCCTTGGCGCTTCACCCAAGTACTCGGTGAAAAACAGTGAAAATGTCAATAACTCACTATGAAAATGACATGCGCTGCTTCTAGTGGCTATCCGCCACTGGATCATCCAAAAATTAGGCTTGGATGGTTCACTGGCGCTTCATTTCGAAGCTGTGACCTCCCAGGGCCTATTCAACAAAATGGCCGCCGACCACGTGTCTCATACCTCTCTCCGCAGCATGATTTTGCAAAATGCACTCACTTCGGATCATCCGCGCATCATGCAAATATCACCGCCTGTCCCGGGTTTGGGTCCGATCGTTCGTCGCCACTGTTAGCAGTTACTCGGACTGCATGTCCGTGAGCCCCCCAGTCGCATACACACACTGACACGGAGACGTGATGTTGCTCGTGTGGGCTCCCCAGTGACTCTGCAGCCACCGGGAACGCCCCGTTTATTTATACAGCGCACGTGACAGAGTGAACGTCACCCCGTCGTGTGCGTGTCTTTAAAGGGCCAGCACCACACGCGTCCTCCCCGTGGGGTCTTGAGAGTCTGAGTGCAGAGGGCGCTCGTTGATGGACCTGGGGTCGCTAATAAGGAGCAGAGGAGACAATCTGCCTAAGATCAGAAAGACAACCCAGATAGGCTGAATTGCAGCACGCGAGACAGCGGGTTGACAAACAGCTATTCAGTGCAGGATAGCAGAGCTGAGCATGAGAATAGAGGAGGAGCTCCACATAGCTTTGCTTCACCTGCTGATGCAACTGCCAAGCCCTGTTGACCCACCGTAGGCAGAAAGCGGAAGTGTGACAAACAGAAAGAGGCATGCCACATTCACCACTGGCAGTAACTGAACCACAACTGACAGCAAAAGAAGCACTGCCACTGAAGCAGATGGCGCAATGAACACAGAGACAAGAAGAGAGAATGTGAAGACTGGACAGAGCCCTATAGGGAGTTCCAAAAGGTAGGAGCTTACTAGGGCTGGCTGGGAAGGAATGTAGTCGACAGCAAGAAAGTCAGCGTTTGGCAGGCAAGTAAACCAAGGTACAAAAAATGTATATGACCATGTATGCCCAAGAAACAATATAAGCCACTGGTGATTTTGGACAATGAGAGAACCATGGCTACTGGCGAAATATAAAAGGTAGCACAAGTAAGGACAAATACCAGTAAAGGAATACTTGGCAGGTTTAGTGAACCAAGTTCATTGGGCAGATAAAAAGGTGCATAGACCTTGGCGAGAGAGTACATCAAGTCTGTGGGTTAATGTGATGCTCAACAAAAAACACAGGCTAACAAGAGAACCTTTGCACACAATCGGTTCACACAGATCTTGACAGGAGAGTAAAACAAAACTGTGAATTAACCCAAAGCTGGACAATGAGAAAAAACAACTGTTAGTACCACAACCACTATAATGCAGAAGGCGAGCAAAGCCTTTGAACTGCATGGAACTTTAATTTATGAGCACCTTGTTTGATATTGGAACTTTTCATTTCTTTCAAATCCCAAAGTAAGGCTGCAGGAGACCTGCCAAGAGACATGTTGTCCGCTTTTGCAAATTTTCTTGAATTTAGCATGTACAGGTCAGATTAGGTTTTGTAACAGGATGGAGAACTGTATTTTGGACATTCCGACACTGATATTAGGTTTGTTGAGGTATGGAAACCACTCATAGGTTTAGGGAAATTTAGGAATTTTTGCAATCCTCCTTACTTTTTCTTTCAATAAAACTAGCTGATGTTCGGGAAGAGAGAGGGTCTTCTCACCCCCATAAGCAATCCCGAATGAGTAGCAAATGCTAGAGGGCACATCCAGGGAGCAGGCAAAAAGTTACTTTAAAGAAGAGAGAAGGACAAGCCCTCGGATTGGTGAAAGGTTTCACACACTTTCACCACGGCTGGACGAAACAAACAACCGGATTTGGAACAGTACCTTAAATGGAGAAGAAGCTGTAGCTGAGGCAGACGTTCCTGGCAGGTCCTGCAGGCTGACGGTTCCTCAAGTGACTGTCAGACTGACACGAAGTAGGAAGACTGGAGGGTCCTGTACTGCCCAGGGAAGAAACCAGCAGCAGAGCAAAATGGCAAATAAAAGGTGCGCTCCTCAAAACCGAAGCAGGGTCTGACCTTCCTGGCTATCCGGTTCACTGTAGCTCTATACATCAAATTTGACCAGAGGAGGGAGGACTGGCATGCAGTTTGGTGAACTAGTTGTCCCCACCAGCTCAAGGGGAGAAGATTCTTTGCAGATCTTCCCTGTCGACGAAGTTTGAAGATTCGGACCTGCAGCAGGGCTTCCCCGGGAGGTTCAGTCGTGGTAGAGGTCCTCTTCTGTCTGCTTCTCTTCGGTTCTCTCAATCTAGTGGCGACTCTGCCTTTCCAGCCCCAGAGACCTGCTTTTTATGCAGTTTTCCACCATTCACACAGCCTGGCTGTCAATCACACAGCAGGGTGGCTGTCCTGGCGGGACAGTCACCTAGCCAATCAAACAGGAGTGTGACTTGAGTTACAAAGGGAACCCATGGCAGGGGTCCTAAAACCCCGCCTTCACATCTTGCCTACCCAGCCTTTCAGGCGCCTAACGAGGGCTTCTGTGCAGAAGCCCGTGAAAGGACGGTGAACAAAGGAACCAAACATGATTTGGCACAGAGAAAAACATGAGAAAGACTTTTACAAAAATAAATGGCAAATAAACCCAGCCGGAACCAAAATAAAACAAATATGGTCCAGCGGATTTAAGTTCGAGGCTACTAAGATAGCCTAAACAATGCCAGAGTTATTTACAATAACTGCGGTAGGAAAAATAGGGTAGTTACCACTGCCACCAGCCAAGTCTTTTGAAAAGGGAATGAAACAATGTTCCATGAGTGACTGACAAAAAGGGATAACTAATAACCCTTTCCAGTACTCTATATAAGATGTTTGTACTGGGTCTGTGGATTTAAAGAGACTAATAAAGTCAATGGCAACTTTATATGTTCTGGGAGACAGTAGTCAGTCCCGGAAAATGGAGTCTGAGTTGGGAAGTCTTAAAAACAACCCTATGTCACTGGAGTAAGGGTGCTGTGTAACAAACAGTGAAAAGATGATGCCTATGGGGTAGGTGAGGCTCTACAGTCTATGAACACAAACAATGTTAAACACACACAGCAAAACACATGTAAGAGTGGGAAAAAAGGCTCACACTCTTACCAGGTGAAAAAAATAAATCCTAGAAATCCAGCAAAGCTGCTGAGGGACTCAGTAGATAAGGGAAATTAGCCATTTTGGAGAATTCTCCCTAACACCCCACATGTCACAGCACCATCCAAACCCAGAACACTGACCATAAAACATTTACACCCCTTGATCGATCTCTAAGATCAGAAGACAAGACTATTGCACCCTCGGAAATGGTTCACGTGATTTGTGTAGCGAGGTGCAGGATGGCATCACATTACATACTTAAAACAAGTGAAGCATGTCAGTTAGTGTGATCTCGGCTCTCTCCCCCAGGGCCATTCCCTGTTTTTGCCAGGAGCATTGTTACAACGATAACATAACATTTTTTGTGGAAGTAGCTAATTAATTGTTAGGCCAGCCTCACCGTGGATGACGAGCCCAGTAACACCCGCGTAGACGAAGATGGACAGATGATAACGGACCAATGGCCTGGCATCCAATATGGAGCAGGCCCTACATGTATAGAACTCCTCCAATTAGTATTGTAGAATTGTACTTTATCTGATTATGTCATCAGTGACAGTGTTTGTGTTAATAATGTGCTGCACATGCCTACAGAGCTCAGAACATTCAGCGGCAGGAGAGTTCTTTGCTGATGCATCTCTATTTTTCGTAGAAATAAATACTTGTTATCCTTGCAAGCGGTGTCTTGGGCCTTTTTCCCTATTGGGTTGTATTTGTTCTTGTGTGAGCGAGTGGAGGCATTCCTTCATTTGGTGACCCTGATGTGATCCCAGCAACCCCCACACGAAAAGAGGCCGGTCCCAAGGCATGTTACCCCCAGAGGTTTGCAGGAGCCGTTTTCACAGAAGTCCTGTCTGCTCTTTAAAGGGGGGCGCTGCGCTGGGGAGAGTGCATGCATTGTTGGAACCCCATGACGGAGGAGTTGGAGTGAAAAAGCATACCCTTACAAGCTAAAACAGATAGTGGAGCGGTATATGGAGAAGAGTGTTGTGTGCGAGTGAGTGGAGGACGTAGTTGGTTGTACGGTGTGGGTGTAATTTATTGCTTTATTAGTATTGATTTTTTAAGGAGGACAGTCATAGGAAAACATGAGCCAAGGGAGCCACTCTGAGTGAGGGGTGAAAGTGGTACCACTTATATTGTGTAATGGAGGAAAAGCAAGATAACTAGGAGCCCTGTGTAATTAGTGGGTTCGGGTACAATAGTGGTTGTTGTTTTAGCTTGTCATTTTAGCTTGTTGTTTGAGCGTTTTAGTGATTTTTCTCTTGTATTAGGTGAAGGCCCAAGCAGGGTGTTATTAAAATAGTGGTTTGTTTAAGTGAGTGAAGTGAGAGTGTGGGTGCATGAGAAAGGGAGGGGAGGCAAATTAACGTGGGCTGATGGGGAAAAAGGGAAAGTGGAGTGATTTTTAACTGTGACATCTGCGGCATGCGCAACGTGTAATTAGAAGCGTAGGGACGCTTTAGAGCACATGTATCACTGTAATGGAAGGAGACACCCCAGTAGAGTACATGCACAAGACCTTGTCCTTGTACCAAGAAACCATTGAGAAATCGCATAAGTAGTGTGTGACAGAAACACGAGGCGGAATGCCCCGCACTTGGCTAGAGCAGGGCACTCATAACAAGGGAATTTTGCAACATATGACTACATTTCTAGTGGCGAAATACATGGGCAAGCAGCTGCAAAATAAAAAGGAAATTCTAGAATTATGGAAGATGATTGAGGATGTTGAAGACCTCGATGGGGGTGAGGCATGGAATACACATGAAAGGGAAAAGCAAGCAGAAAGGGGTGGAAAACAGACAGGGTATAATGGAATATATCAGTTGCCAGCACGCCCAGTACCGAGGTACACTAGCACAACCTATGTGTCCAACCCGGCCAGAGCTCCTCCACCCCCTTTTACTTTACTTTACTTTATAACATTTATCTTGTGCAACCATAAACCCATGGGTGTGAGGGCGCAGACACGACAAGGAAAGACTTTAGAAATCGGGGAATCAGTAAGAGTGGTACCACAGATCCGAAGGCTACTATTTAAAAAGGAAGGTTTTAAGGCCCTTCTTGAAGTTACTCAAAGCTACCGAGTTTCTCAATTGATCTTGCAGGGTGTTCCAGAGAGCCGGCGCCGCGAAAGCAAAGGCGCCACATTGTGCTTTCTTACTTTTCACTTTGGGCTGGTGAAGCAGTTTCTGATTATTGGAACGAAGATTTCTGACACAGGATTTTATTCTTATGTACCTTTGTAGGTAGGTGGTCATATTGCCCTTTAGGCATTTAAATGTAATGACCATGAGTCTAAAGGATATTCGTGAATCCACAGGTAGCCAGTGCAATGCTCGCCATGCCTCAGATACATGTGCCCTGTATGCGAGTCCAGAAACCACTCTAACCACTCCATTTTGAACCACCTGGAGATGGTTGATGTTTTTTTTTACTGGAACCTGCTAATAAACTGCAACAACAATCCAGTTTCGATCCTATAATAGCACGAGCAATGGACTCTGCATTGAGCTGAGAGATAAATGGTCGTAGATGGGACAGCAATTTAATATAGTAGGTGGCAGAGGATACAGTACTTGCCACATAAGACTTCATGTTGAGCGATTGGTCCAGAACCACACCCAAAATCTTTACCTTGGGAAGAGTGGGACTTAAAGCGTCTCCCAGCTGAAACTGTTTGTAGGCTGGGTCTAATTTGGCTATAATGCTATCAGGGTGTGCAGTCATAAAGTCAAAGCAATAAAGTTGAATGACAAAAATGTCGAAAATAAAATGTCGAAAAAAAAAATTGAATTTATATGTCTTTTTTGGTTCCCGCGAGTAAAAAAAACCCAAAAAGAGGGGCTTGGGGGGGAACCGCCCCATTTCGAACATTTCGAATAAATAACATAGTCAAAAAGAAATTATTTTTTTCCACATTTTTTTTTTCGACTTTAAGACAATCGACTTTTTTACATTCGACTTTATGACTATAAACCTGCTATCAGATCCCACAACCATACGTTCCGTCTTTCCACGTTTGAGTGCAAAATTATTCAGCATCATCCATTGTTCAATTATGGCGAAAATACGGTTGAGTTCTCTTTCATCCTTGTCATGCTGGCCCGTAAGAGGGATGACACATTGGGTGTCATCAGCATAATTGGAAAAAAGTATGCCCTCCTGGGCAAGATGGTCAAAGAAAGGAGTCATGAAGATGTTATAAATGCACGGCGACAAGCTCGCACCTTGTGGCACTCCAAAGAGTATCTGGATTGCTGGTGCTTTAGCATTGTTAGCGCATGCCCTACTGGATCTATTAGATAGTAAAGATAGCAGCCAGTTGGAAGCGGCCCGCGAACAATTAGCTACAGACATAAGCCTATCTGCTAGTATGGCGTGGTCGACCAGATCGAACCCTCCCGGTTGGTCCAGGGAGATAAGGAGGGAAACCTTCTGGGTGTCCATTCTTTGGAGCAGTTGTGACTTGAGATCCAATAACGAGGTCTCGGTGCCAAAGCCTTGTCAGAACCCTGACTGAAAAGGTTTGAGGATGGGGTGGGAGTTAAGATGTTGAGCTATTTGAATATAGGCGACCTGGATCAATATCTTTAGTAGGAACGGGGTGTTAGTTATCGGCCTATAGTTAGTGGGTACGTTTTGATCCAAGTTGGGTTTTTTCAGTAAAGGGGTAACCCAAGCTTGCTTCATATCGTCTGGGACCGTACAATTCTGTAGAGAAGCATTGACAAATTTACATATGGCCTGTACCAGAGTTGGGGGACATGTTTTGATGATCGTAGAAGCACATGGATCCCCTGTGCAATTAGTTGCTTTAAGTTTGTTAATTATGGAGGCTAGCTCCTCCTCTGATATAGGAGTAAAGTCAAAAATGGGGATATCTGGATCCCTAGCAAAGGTATTACTGACGAAATGTGTTCCCTGTGTGTTGGAAACACTTTTTTTTCAGGGGTTAATTTATCTAATATGTGCCCATCACACTGGCACTATCACCAGCTCAAACACCCTCAGCACGCATACTTCTTAAATTACGTGCACCTGTGGGCGCATTCAGGAGATTTCCAGACAACGCTAGGGATTACCCAAACACTATCCCCCAGCACAAGCGCAGTCAGACGGTGGTCGCCTAGCTATGAGTGACGCGCCTATTTCAGTCATACACGCATGCGCAGTCCCAGAAACATGACCGCATACACAGCTCTGCAACACAGGAAGCAGCTGCAGGTGAGACCGTCTCCCTTCCAGGAGCAGATCGCTCCTTTATGCGATATGCCATCGCTTATAGCCACACAGGCAGGGGGACATTATTCACCAGGCCTCCACATGCAAAAATGGAACTCTCTGATACCACGCTAGTACTCGCTATTCACAGGGCACCAGACACAAAATGGCCGCACCGCTATTCATGTACGTGATGAAACTCCTTCATCACGAGTCGGCATTACTTTTCGAGGATGCCATCACTGGTGATCCATAACCCAGCAAGGGCGGGCCAACACTAGTCATCCATTTGTAAAAGGCCAGCTGGTCCACCACAGATGCAGCAATTTAGATCTGTTTGTTAACCTACAGACATGACAAAAATGATAAATGCTGTTTTGGTTTTTCAGCTAAACCAGCAGGACATGTACCAGCATACCCTATTCAATAGGACCAAGAAATACAAGGCGCAAATCAGGCACCTTGAGAGAAGAACGCTGCACCTCTTCTCAGTACCTGTGACACTTCAACTATTGTCTCAGGTAGGACATGTCGCAGCACACATCATAGGCAACTATGATCCCCTGTAGAGAGACACCAGGTTTTGATTTTATTTTCTCTATTTTTAGATGTTCCACCATGGGGCACATACGTGACACCATTCAGTCCACTTTTCACAATCCAGAAGACGGCACTTGAACAGAAAACCACCCAGTTTGTGCCAGAAACACCACAAATTGTCGGCTAGACAGATTTTTTTAACCATATTCTCAGTCACATGCTGTACTAACTCTCACAAATGAAGTGTGTTACCATTTGTTAGTCATATGAATATTTAATATGATTGCATTTGTATAATCTCCCATAAAACATGGGGTTGAAAATGGCTCTATGTATACAACAGCCTGAATAGGCTTTTTAATGATTTTCTAGATAATAAAATCTGTTAAATGTGTGAATTCAATCGTGGGTGCTCTCTAAATATAAGAATGGACCAAATGTTATGATCGATTCCTGTGTGCGATATTACACTACCGGCAAGTGCCAGACATGTGGGGTAGAGTATGTCCCCGTGTTTAAAGTATTGTAGCAGCAAGGAGGTCAGCAGCGTGGGATGGGTGAGTATAGAGTGGGTAAAGGGGATTTAGAAGCATGGAACCACAAGAGGAGGGTATGGGTCCCTCACAGTGTTAGAGCCGTGGAAAGATGGAACATTTTGTGAGACAGTGCAGGAGTACGCCAGGGCTTGGATATAATCTGTATAATCTGTACAATAACTACCACCCACCACCCCAGAACACACAACAGATGTCACCACAGTGGATGCCCCCCATACCCTACAAAATAGGCCATGCATACACGCAGCTCCCACCCCGGAGCCCCAGCGGCAGAAGTACAGCAACAACAGGGTACACATCAAATTATGCCCCAGGACGGAAATAAAAACTTGCACACTCCCAACGAAGTACCAAACAAGTACAAAAGTACGAAGAGTGAGCGTGTTGGGAAACAACCCTTTCACATTCCCCGGGACAAATACATACCCTGACAAGGACAGCCAACAGAGAGCACTTGCGTGCCCAGTTCTACCTAGGGCAGTCCGCCCTGATGAGGAACCCTTGGTAGGCGAAGAGATACGAAACAAACTCTTCATTTTTATGGTTGACACTGATACCACAAATCCTGCATCCGTGAGGGAGATTTCCAGCTATCGGCCCAAACTCTTGACAGACAGGGCTTTTCTGGGGCTGTCTCCACAGTTCCATACACTGAATAGGTTCACATCAAAATACGGGGGAAGGTAGTGCGGACCCCACTGCTATATTCCAAAGGTTCTGCAGTGAATTTGTTGGTAGCGATTTGCTTAGCAGGCTCAACCCGACTATCACATTTAGAGACAGTGGCATAGTGTGGACCACCCCAGGTATGTGCACAATAAGGGAAATGCTTATCATCCATGAAGTGGGGGGAGATGTGGTGGTTCGCGGGCACCTGGATATGTTTGTGTATGGGATAAGTGTGCTGGTGGAGGCAGTGCCTCAAAATGGCAAAGGGTGCTGCTGAGTGCCCACAGATTTTATATTGTGCCATGTGGTGTACCCCGAGTTAGCGGCAGGTTCGATACTGTTTCTGGATTTGCCAGGTTTGGTGATTTCTGTGGAAAGAATTCTGATAGTAACTGACTAGGATAGGTGCAAATGGTGCACAGTGCTTTGCATTTACCCCACGGTGCCTCTGATGGAGGTGACTGACGCATAGTTGTTCGAGGACAAGCCAGATGATGGAAAAATAGTGCTAGTGATGTGTATCCCCTGTGAAATAATAGTACAGCTTCCCTTGATGTTAGATGGCTGAAAATGCAGGCACAGGTAAAGGCTACTTATGGCACAAGATGACGATCTGCAAAGAACCAAGGCTCTGCTCAGAAAGGTGACAGCTGCAGTGAGGTAGCCCAGGAGAGAGCTGGTAAGTCCACTAGTTGGTCCAGGGACACTTCTGGAGGATCAGCAGGGATGCATCCTCAATCAGGTGTTGAGACTGGTTGTTACTACTGGTCCATGGATCAAAGCACCAATGGAGGCCTTATTGAGATCAGGACAGAGGAGCAAGACGTCACTGAGACAGCACTGGATTTGATGTTGGTCATCTACAGCGGTCTTCCTAGGGAAGTTGGCAATCCGCCCTTCTTTGTAAAGGTCTTGGGTCCAATTATGATTTGCTGAACAGTCGCAAGAGCTCTCCTTTTATTCAAGAATCATACTTGGAGCAAGCCCAATCTCACCAAGGGTAAGGATCTGCACCATTCAAACAGGCACTGGCTAATTAATCATGGGTAGCCACTGGCCACAACATCTGCTTACCAGCATACATTCACGCTCTATTGATGTGGATTGGGACTACACAGTCCCAGTCCCTTCCTCTGGTACATACAGAGTAACCGCCCCTTAGCTCGTAAAGGCACAACTTTCCACTGGAAATGGATTTCCATGTAAGGCACTTCTTGATGGAAGGAAGAAGGCCAAAATACAATATGGCTAGTGAGAAAATGAAAAACCTTGTGTCACGGCCATTTTAGGATGCTAGCCACCTTTCATGGTCATTCACAATAAATGAAAAAGGGTAGAGGACCAATGTCACATAAATGGTAAAAATAGCACAGTTGCCACAAGCTCCTCTCAGGCACATTGTAAAAGTAACACAAAAGCCATTATCTAAAAAGATACTGCGGATCCTAACTGACCTTCACTGTAATGTGATGTGTGCAATTGTACCAATGCAAGAATTTACAAAGGGAGACAAAGACATAAGGCGTAATTCACAGAACGTTTTTCAATGGAATTGCACCATTATAAAATACTTTTGTGAAATAGGTCCATAGTCTCTCAGTACTGATAGTATTATGAACCAATCAGTTTCCACATAGGCATGAGCAAAAAAGGCACGGAAGTAAAGCAGTAAAGCTTACCACCAAAACATCAGCACAGGGTTCAAAACAAGCAAAAGAGAAAGGGCGTTGAATAGAAGTCTATGGGAGGAAAGTATCAACAAGAGCATCTCTACTATGTTAATAGTGCAAACTAGTTAAATATATTCCTACAAAAAGTCAGAACTGATCTTGTAGAAAAAGGGATTTTGGCCTATATGGATGACCCGCTAATCAAAGCATAACTATGGAAGAGAACCTGGTGAAGATCCACCACATGTTGACCCAACTGAGCAATGAAGCTGCAAAGCTATCTCTTCAGAAAGCACAGTGGTGTAGAACTAAAAGTGCACTTGATATTGCAGCTTAGGGTCCTAATCTCCAGAAGCTCTCCTTGTTGGTAGGAGTTCTTTTTACTCTGATCTACTTTACTCTGTCTTATCCTCGTTGTCTCTTTTCAGATCCTCTTTTGTTTACTCTCACCTCCTTCACCCAAAGTGACTTCCAATTCTTTTCTTTCTGCTACTGTCTTTATCGATTACTTTTCCTCAAATGTCACTTCTCTTTGTGGTGCTATTGTTCCTTCTTCTTTTTCTACTTCTTCCTCTTCAGGTTATTCTGCTGCTCTTTCATCTTTTTCCCCAATTTCTAACTCGGACACTATCCGCTTGCCAGCTCATGCACACCCTACAACTTTGCCTGCTGATCCGATTACTTCTGACTTATTTCAAAGGTATATCCTTCTCTAGTTTCATATTTAACTTTTCCTTTTAATATTTCTCTTCTTTCTTTGACTGTTCCTTCTTCATGTATACATGTGACTATATTTCCTATCGTAAAAAAGCCTTCCTTTAAGTCCTGTCTTCCTTCTAACTTTAGGCATACTTTAGGCATATATCTCTCCTTCCCTATCTTGCAAAGCTTCTTGAACGCCTGGTTTATTCTCAGGTTTGCACCTTTGTCTCTGACAATTCGATTCTTCCTCACCTTCAATCTGGTTTTCGTTCATTTCATTCTACAGAAACTGCTCTTCTTTCTGTTTGCGACACACTACTTTCATCACAGTATTTGAAACATTAATCTCTTTTGAATCTACTTGATGTATCTGCTACTTTTGATACAATTGACCATGCACTAAACTTGCTCGTACTCATCTAATCGCACCTAGTCAGTGTCTTGGGTTGGTACATTTTCTGCATCTGTCTCTCTTCTACACAGGGTTCCCCATGGCTCGATCTTGGGCCCTTTTCCCTTTCCTCTCTACACGTCTCCTGTTGCTTCTACAACCTCATCTTTTGGGACATCTCGCCATTTTTATGCTGATGACACTCCACTATGTCCTTCTTTTTCTTCCTTCAAACCTGCCATCCATGATACCGTGTCATCTTGCCTTACAGCTATTCAATCTTGGATGGCTCATCATTATCTCATCTTTAATTCTTCTAAGATGGAAGTTCTTTTCTTTCCTACTACTGCTATTGCTCTCCTTCTCCCCTGCCACTATCTTTTTTCCTAAGCTTTCATTTCTTGACATATTTCTTTACTCTCAACCTCATATCACTTTCATCCTTTCAATATTTTCAAGGCTAGACCATTTCCTACCTTCAATGCAGCTAAACTTCTACTCTCATGACTTACCTTTTCTTGCCTAGTCTACTGCTCCTGTATTCTCTTTGGTCTTCTTGTCTGGTGATAGACTCCTCTCAAATCTATCTTTAATTCTTCTGTTCTTCTTATATGCTCTATCTCACATTGTGACCCCTATTTCTTCATCATTATAATCTCTTGGATGGCTGTATTTCCATTCTCTCCTTAAATTTAATTTCCGCTGTATGGTTTTCAAATCTCTTCCGTTCATTCTCTTTACTTACTCCTTTACATTACATTACATTACATTCTTAACCTTAGCCTGCAACGCATCTAAATTGAAATGTGAATGTTAGCATGTGCCACACTCAGAGAGAATTCTTAATCTAGCCCGCGTCACATCTTGACAGGATTGTGGATGTTACCACGTGCCACACTTGGATGGAATACTTAACCTTGACCTGCGTCACATCTAGACAGGACTAGTAAAGTCTGCATGCGCCACACTTAAAATGAAAATGTGAATGATAGCAAGTGCCATACATGGATGGAATTGTGATCACTAGCCTGCCTCACATCTAGACAGAATATTGAAAATGAGCAAGTACCAGACTCACTGGAATAGTGAATGATAGCAAGCATCTCACCTAGACATAATTAGAAGAACAGCAATGCCAACTAACCAATCTACTAACAATTTCACCCCAGTGCATACACTTCTCAAACTCTAACCAAACACAACCACAAGCCTAAAACACAGCAATCCGCACAAACTTCACTACACAGCAACAAAAAAAACAAACCACACATGCACAACAGAACACGACAACTACCGACCGTAAAACACCCCAAGCTCAGCCAACTGACCCATCGGGCTGAGTCTGCCAACAGCACATCACTGCTCTCTTACACTTTTCCAGCTTATTCCCACTAATTCACCCCCTCTTCCCCTTTTTTCAGAGCTGCCAGAGCGCCAGGGGACCACTCCAGTGGTGATAGTGCGCGGTACATATTTCCTTTAACATTAACATTAACATTAACATTCATAGAGGATTGCAAATAGATCACTCATCCCTGGGCCCTGGGGGAACTCTAAAATAGAATCTGTGGAAACAACTAAAAAGAAGTATTTCCCATGCTTTCTGCTTGACTTATCCCATTAAAAACAACACATTTCTCGTGGAAAGAGGATTGTTCGATCCCTATTTAACGGCAGTTTTATATCAGAAACATGATCAACTTAAACATCTGATTTAATATGGGAGCCAACAATTATTACCCTTTGAGATGAAATGTAATGTAAGAAATCATTCCTGGAAACCTTATGGTGCAGAAAAAACTATTGTCCGTTGATCCATGGGGGACATATAACAATTGAGACGCCCCACCAGCCAAAGCAACATTTGCAGCATGACCGAATATGAAGTGGGAACATCTCTAAATCAAGTATTACATCCTGGATTGTGTGAATGCAGGGTTACCCTATAGAAATCAGAAATGGTTAAAATAAAAGGAGACTAACAGCACTAGAATTAGTGGTTTTACATGATTGTGTTCAATACAGTTGACTAGATGAAGAGGAATGGATAACAATCATTAACATGGAGGACCTGGCTTCTCCTGATAAGGTGTATGATTAGAACATCTATCAAGGAATGCCGATATGTTATGTGAATAGGGGTTCCTCTCATATTAAAGAAAATGATGAGAAGGAATTACTAGCTGGTTTCAGAAATGATTGGGTGAATCACATGCCTGAACTTTAAGCCGGTTATAAAATTGGTCCCCAGAGTAGTCAGGTGGTGGAATAGATGCCTACATGGAAAGCTGTCCTTACTGCAGTGAATCATCAACTCCATGAACTAGTAACGATAATTGATTTGGACTTTGTTCAAAATTGATTTCTTGAACCCTAGGTAAACTAGAATGTCAGAGGAATGTTTTGTGCAAACAACAAGCCCTTAAAACATGGGACGTTAATCCAAAATAATAAGGGATTTGGTGACCTATATCAAGTGGGTGGATGTAGTGAACATGGCTGTATCCTTGCTGCAGTGCCTAACTGTACTGATATTCACTTATTCAGCTGAGAAAAATTAATAGAGCGGAAGCAGTTAGGTAAAGTGCTCTGCTAGGATTCAAGACAATACCATTTTTTTACATATCCAAATTTTATGGAATTTATTGGAAAATCCTTAAGAAACCACAGGTACTGAATATTAATCCTAAATGGTGAAAAGGCCTTGTCGTTTTGAAAAAATAGTTAAATCAATTAATTCAAACAAAATAAAAGAAAAGAAAAGCCCTTGTTAGAAGCCTATGATAGCCATATTAACCTGGTGGTGGCACGGGCTAATGTTTCTCCCTTTATCGGACTTTGTCAAGGCATTGCATAGTACAGTCAAGTTAGAGTGGACAGGAGAAGCCTGTTAGATTCATTACAGTTGCTTAACCATCAATTAGTACTCGGTAAGTGGTTGCTTTTGTAATCTTGTCATGTTGAACTGTTATTTAACAATGTGCTATGGTCAGATATCATGTTAGCATAGTCGTTACATACATTTTGCAATATTACAGATTACTAGTTTACTACATCACATTACAATGGAAACTTGCAATTATGAGGTCATTTAGCATTTTGGCATTTGCCTGTGATACATCGTCAGCTGTGCATCCAGGGTTTTCTGGTCAGTGGGCTCTGACTTCAGCACACCTCTGCGACAAAGAGTTTCAAATACATTGTTTTCAAGAGGTTCTTTATGCAGGAATTCATAATCTTTTCAGTACCTTATGAGTACAGGGTTGTTGTTCCGTATCCTGTTGGTTGGCTTGCATTAAGCAGTACAAATTCAATTATGACCCTTTCGGGTTAGTTCCTTCTCGAGGATGATGGTGCCCAGTGTATGATACATGTATGATCCACAACCAGGCCTTCACACTATTTAGGTCTGGACTACAGTACCGTGCCGATAGTTTCGTATGGATTTTCAATAACTTCCATAACAATTGGATATATAAAATAATTGTATTTCAACATTTTACCTAACTGCTTCCACACTACTCATAAAACATTAATCAATTCTGTAAGAAAACAAGAGGCCACTCCAAATGCGATGGCCCCTATGAGGCATTAGCTTCCCCCACATAGCACCCAGACTATGGAATGCCCTTCCCAATGCACTCAGAGCAGAACCCTCCCTTTTCTCCTTTCGCAAATCCCTCTAAACCACGCTATTCGCATAGCATCTCACCACACCCCCTACCACTGCACCCTCTGCACCCCTTCCCTGCGAAGCTCCTCCCAATACTGCTAATGCAAATTCGATGTAACCCTTGACTAAGTTCAATACAATATTATGTAACCATGAAGCTCTCCTCACAATGTAATCTTATGTAACCATGAAGCTTGCCTCCCAATGTAACCAGCAATGCATATCCGTAACAGTGCCACGATGACCAAGGGCTGTTGTGCGCTTTAAACATATGGATACATAAATACATAAATAAGACAGGATATTATTTGGCCGATGAACTAGCTAAAACTGGAGGAATCAAAGGAAAAATACATTGACCTAGGACATCCCCTGGGAGAATTATATATAAAAGCAGTGAACTAATGAAAATCTCACACTTAAAGCAAGCTAATTGGAATAGAGATGGTGCAGATCAAGTGTGAATTACTACCCAAAATGAAAACCCAATTATTGGAAACCTTTATCGAGTCTAAATGAAATTTCAGATAATATTAAAAATTCAAGGCAGACTTTTGTTATGAAACCCTAATCTTTTTATGATTAGTACCTAGCTCACTTTCAAACATAATGTTAAATCATACCCTTGATGCAACAGTAGCTGGTTATTGGGGATTTAAAAAAGATGATGAAAATCCTATGCGAGATTGCTAATTGGCCACAAATGGGTCAGGACCTAAACATATATTTAAAAGGGTGTAATGTGTATGCTCAGTTCCAACCAAGTTCTCCCACTATCTAGTCTCCTCTACAAAAGACAGTAATGACATTACCACTGTAAAGACGGCCTCGCAATCCCCCACATTAAAAAGTGTATCAGGAACCAGAGAAATCCAGACTCAATAACGGAAATAGACAAAGTGAAAGGAAAACCCCAGCTTTATTAACATTCAAATAAAGCAGAAACAGCATACAAGCCCAAAAGTCATCACTTTCAGTGTGTTTATCAAAAACAATAATTTGTATACTACAAATATGTCATCAACAACATCATTATACATTCACAGTTACCAAAACCTATTTGGTGAGGGAATTGGTTAAGCCAATTTATTACATATAGATTCAGGATGGAAAAAACTTCTGATTGGATAACAACAACCTGATATCTCCTCCTGAGACCACTTCTAAATTGATCATAATAAAAAAACATCATCTCTACAATATGGTATTGGTTGGCCTAATAGTACCGGGCAGTCTAACATAGGGGATTTTGATTAGTTGGCTTTCGAAGGACCAACCTTTGACAACTGATAGGTCATCAAGACATGAACCAGACAGGAGTAGGGTGAGAGAGGTCCATGGACTGCTTTCCTTTCAATTAAAAAAAAATAACATCCCTTTTTCCAAAGCCATGAGCCAGGGTGATTCCTCTGTAGTTGACCTTGTATGGCATCTTGTGTCTGGGAATATGCTTGAGGAGTGAGGCAGGTGTCCTATCTGTGTTTGTTGCTAATGAATAGACAATGTTCTTATTTATAAGTCACGTGTGATGAGATCACATATGGAATGATTTCATCCCGCATGTGTTGGGATTTGAGCTAAATTAGTGAGTGTTATGGTTCCTTTTACCACTGGGAATATTCTGAAGTTATTCAACGTGGGGTCTTCTTAGGTTCATGATTCACTTGTCTCTGATTACCAGCTACTGCCCGAGCTCTGCATGGATCTGTATTTCTGTGATTTAACCATCTTAAATTCCCGTGAAGTCTTCAAGGCCTTTTATTTAATTAAATGTGTGCTGCTGCTTCCATTTTGGAAAAGATGCTATTGAGTTTCTATGTTAGTGAGCTACAAACATGTGTCGTTCATGTTGCATTCAGCTTATACATTGCTTAATTTAGTATTCTTCACGTCTTTATGGATGTCATGTTAGTATTCTTCATATATAAATACATATTTGAACTAGTGTGTGAATTTTTGATGGTGAGTGCATATTTGCTTTGTGACTAATGAATGCACATGTAATGTCACCTCGTTAGATTAGAATCACTTGTGCCATCTTCAGCTTAGATCATGTCCATCTCCTGCTGTACATATCTGGGATATGAATGGTACGGCTTTCTAAGTAAGTAACGCTTTTCACCGTTGCTGTCTTGGCCCAGGGGAGGGGCGGTAGCTATGGATGATGGATTCATCTGTCTCTCAACATTCACCCCTCTGGTTGAGTCCTTGACCACACCTTCCTTCATGCTCTCCCCCGTAAAGTGCTCTTTGGCTCTCCATGTTTTGGTCACACCCCAAAGAGTGCCTGTATGTTCATCCACACTCCAGGTCATATAGCAGTATTCCCCATTGGAATCACAATATACCCTTTGCAAGGTTTAATTGTGGGGGTCCTGAAGACAAGTAAATATTGATCCTGGAGGGGCTATAGTATTTTCCAATGCCTGGGTATGAGGCAGGTCATTTTTCAGGGTATACTCATGTAAAGGATTACTTTAAAAGTGTGGAGAGCAAATAATATATCACAGCATTATTTGACATGGCCACTGGTGCCAACAGGGAAGGATCAGCACATAGAAGTACACGGCAGAAGGAAAATGATGAGAAGAGTGAACCGCAGTTGGGATGTGGGAGGTTGCTGGCCTTGGATTCTTCCTGCATGTGCAAAAGGATGGATAAACGACTTACTGTCAGTTCTGGGGAGGAGAGGTCACTGAGGTGAGAACATCATTAGATCCACAGTTAAGTCAACCAGGAGAGGAATGTCAGAATGCTTGTGTTTTGATCTCTGAGAGTAATAGGTCAAAGGGAACCTTTCCTGGGAGAGCTAGACTGGGCTACATACAGTCAAAAGAATGATATACAGGCCATGGGGGGAGACTCAGTCTTGCAGAGGAGTGATGAGTGTTTGAGTTTAGAAGGTGGATCATTTAGCAATGCCACAGAATTAGCAGATCATATCTCTGAAAATGGAATTTGGTGTCTGTGTCCAGATGGAAACATGACTACATGAGGCAGCAGGCCCCTCCCTGTCCTTGGCCAATCCAGTAGTCTATCATCTGTTTCACATAGATAAACAGAATGAAAATGGGGGAGTAGCAATAATCTATATTGCAGATCTAGAGGTTTGGGAAGTGGATATTGGTGGACTGGATGACTGAGAGACATTACAGGTCATAGTTCGCACAGATGCCAATACAAACGTACATTTGATCCTTTTATAGAGAATTCCTACACCTATGCTGGACTTCTCAAATCAATTGCAGAATGCTGTGCTCCCCATACCTACATTAAATGCTAGGTTTTTATTCATGGGAGACTTCAACTTGTGGTTGGGGATTGTTCAGATCAGACAGCCATGGGATTGGAAGTGACTCTTAGGGAAATGGGATTCAGTCATCAGGTCAACCCATATTAGGGTTAATATCCTGCATTGGGTGGCTAAATATCTCTATTAGTGAGCCAACCATTTCTCCGTGACCATGGTCAGACCATTATTTGGTCATTGTTGACTTAGTGCTCCCTAAGAAAGTGAGGCAAGCACAAACGAGCCAATTGTGGATAACATCTAGAAATTTGAGGATACTATCTCCAGAGTCTATGGGGAGGTAAATTGAGCCTCTGACTATGAATGTATCTAAATTATATTCCTCAAAGGATGTAGCGAATGTATATCAGGAGTTTATAGCCAAGGCAGTAAATAAAATTGTAAAGTTAAAGACCAGACTATTGTCATCCAAAACAGTGAATACTTGGTATTCCCCAGAGTTTCAGGGGTGAAAGCATGTAAAAGAAAATGCTTTAATAAATGGAATGGCACTGGACTAAGAGAAGATAAAGAGGCATATCTGAGAGCAGCCAAGGTGTATACATTGGCCATTATTGAAGCCAAGAAAACCTTTTATGATACCAGGATATCCAATGCATAGCAGGATTTGCACAAATTATTCAAGGTCATGAAGGAGTTAGAGAGCCCCTGTCTGGAAAGAACTGAGGGACCCCTCAATGATAGAAATGGTATATCATGAATCAAAAGGCAATGTTGAATAAACTTCACAAGATAAGGAAAGAATTATCATCAAGAGTATTTCATTGAAATTGTTGGAGGGGGTGGAAGTGACTGTTTACAGAATTCGATCCAGAACAAACTTTGTATAGGGTCCCCCAATGTGCGTGCCCCTCCCCATCAATATACAATATCTTTACTCTACCAATTGCTGGAGAATAATGGAGAGCGATTTACAATCTTTGTGGATGATACACAATGCTAATCCCCTTATCCGGTGTGTACCAAGAGGATGTAAATAATATCAATGTATGGGCGGATTCAGGCTTGGATGATAAAAATCGGCCTGGCTTTAAATGAGGATAACATGTCGTTGATGATGGTAGGTACAGGGAACAGAATACAAAATTTGGGTCCAGAATATCAATACTTTCTGGTTACGTGATATAGAATTGCCACGCAATAGAAGGTGAAGACAGTCGGTGTGGATCAAACCTTGAATATGCAAGCACAAGTTAAAAGTTTTGTATCAGCATCAGCTTCAGCATATCATACCAAATTATTGAGAAAAATACAGCCTTATCTCTCTAACAAAAAGTTGTGTCACAGTAGCCAGGACCATTATAAGCACAAAAATATACTACTATAGCACCCATTTGGTGGACATCAGTGAGGAGGACTGTGCAAGGCTACATGTGAATCAGAACAGCACTGTGAGAGCAGTCGAAGGATTGAAAAAAAGAGAACACATCTCCAATGGTAGAAACAATCTGCACTGGTTACATATTGAAGCAAGAATAATACATTACCTGTTGACCATAATGCATAAATGCCTGGCAGGGACTAGCCCTGAATGGGTGGCAGGAAAACATACAAGAAAGCCTGTGTCGAGATCATTAAGATCTAATGTTGCCAATTTTTGGTGGTGCCAAGGGCTAAACTGGCCGTGGTAAGTAAAGGTGCTTTTTTTGCAGCTGCTCCTTAAGCATGGAAAGCAATTCCGCCGGATCTCAGAGGTATTACATTGCGGGACATGTTGAAGGAGAAATTAAAAAACGTATTTGCTCAGGCAGGGTGTTGGTCTGGGTAGTTTGGTCGTTTGTTGTGTCGACATGCATACTTTTGTTGGTTTTTTGAGTTCCTATGCTCACATGCATTCGGGTGCAGTGGTGCGCATTATAGATAAATATAACACAGCATAACATGTGACCATTCAGGCTTATTACTATTTCCCTTTGGCAGCCTGTTTCCACCTTTTTCTTGCTATTCTTGGAACACAAAAAGCCAGTAGTAAGAATACTACTATTTTGAATGTATTAGCTTGCCAGGAGGGTATCCAGGAGCGCAGGTAGTTGAACAGGTGATCCTTTGTATTTTAGAATCATTAATTGGATGCATATGTATTTTGTATCCATATCATATTTGTAGATATGTTGCTTTATTGATTGTATAACTGATTCAAGAAATAATATTTTTTTTCTCTCGATATATATTTGTGATAGTTCATTAACTTTGTCATACATTTGTTAGTTCATGTTGGTCAATGGAATGTACTCGCTGATTACTATTTTATAGTGTTCATACCAATAACATCAACAAATAAAAAGCACGAAAAAAGAAACTGGCAATTGGGGGTTTAAATAAAGACGAGTAGAGTGAAAAACAACACATGGGTAACAAGAGACTGTAAATATTTCACTTACTGGTAATAGTTCTTCGTGCTTCGGGGCTGTGGCCATAGAAACATGCTTCTGCCCACTTGGCTGCATTATCAGCTGCTTCTTGGTTCCATTCCTGTTTGTAAAAAGAACATCATGATTAGTTTGAGCAATACTGCAATTCCAATGCATACCAATAAATATGAATATTATGTTTACTTATTCTCTTTAAGTGCAAATAAGACTGAACAAAAATATAAAGCTGATAACACAGAATTTCTTTTCCAGTTATATGGATCCAAACATCCAGGATGATGTAAGTATTCAATAGCTTTGTACACACGTGGCTGATACAAGTTAACAAAAATATTTTGATGCTAAAGTTTAATGAAAACACTAGCTCAAGTGTCTATATAGACCTCAACAAAGGACTATGCAGCGGCAAACTCGTAATTAATTTTTTCATGCAGCGACAGACTCGTAAGGCGCTGCATTGTCTTTCTCTTTCCACCTTCTCTTTCCACCCACAGTTTAATTTATGGTAATAGATCACTCTAATTGAACGTGGGCAAATCTATTTGGGAACACTCCAAAACATAAACATTTTCAGAAATTGTGAAAGGCTGAACTTTCCTAAACTTTATTCATGGTCTGTTGGCATGACTCTGGGAACTTAACCCATGCAAATTATAAACAGTACTTGCTATAACCATTTGTTATCCTAGAGTCTCACTGTGGCTAACGGCAAGACCTGCAATCATGTCCATTGAACACCTTGTCTCCTCACCTACAAAACATCTGATGTACCCATGTTCCCTCTGCCTTACTCCTGTCACCTCCTAGCCATTCATTGTGCCCACAGGGCATGGACTGCAGCCATTCCGAGTGGACACTTTGAAAGCACATGTCCAAAGAGTTCAAATGGGGACACTGGGCATGGCCGGAGACACTGTTCTTTGGCTGTTGTCCTTACCCTACCTTACCCTACCCCCAGATACCCAATGCGCATTGGGATTGAGACATGCTCATCGGCCATGCCCTGACCTCCCCAAAGAGTATCAATGAGGATGCTGGGCATAGCCTACAGTCATGCTGAGTGAGCAATGTGTCTATGGTATTGCCTTCAACTGTGCCTTGTGAACGGCCAAGCCTTCTGGGGATCATGCCTCATGCACCCCAAAACTAGCCAGAATCGTCACCGGGCATGTCCTGCAGCCTAAATCACTGGTATGTTGTTTAGATATGGAAGAGTAACATGCAAGCTACCAATGTTTTTGCCAGTGGCCACAGTTCTTGGGGCAAGACATTGGACCGTGTTCTTTGAATCACCAGGCAACATTCATTGCGACAGGAATTTAGCTTGGCCATGCACACTGGCCATCTTGCCCAGGGCATTGTCATGTACTCTGACCTCTGGCAATCAACACCTCTTGACAGAAATAATGGTTGTTATTAACAAAGGGTTGTGTATGGCTCAACTGAGGGCTTTGATCAGAGAAAGGTCTATCAAGGATTAAATGTGAGCTAATCCAGATTTGAAAATATAAAGTTGTTTTTGTGACACTGTGATATATTTGAATTTCTCTTTCTTTCTCTTAAGCCATGCTTCCAGGGTCTTCCTTCGATGGATAGGAAGTGGCTTTCTAGAACATCCTGTTCAAGAATATTTTACATTTGCACATATATTGATAACAAAACAAATCCAATGTAACTCGGCGACTGGTCTTTCTGAAAGATAGCAAGGATATCAAATTGTGTATATTTTAAGAGTTATTTTTTTGAAGGTGCAATGTGCATATTTATGATATGGTTGAATTGTATTGCTGTGGTCGTGGCCAGTGTCCAGACTCTGCTATGCCCCAAGAATCTGGGCACTGACCACGACTACAGTAATATGTGTACAGTAAGTACAGCTACAATAGGGGGTGTATGGGTCTATGCAGTATTTGTAATATGGTAGAAGGATATTTGTGAGGTTTATGTAGTATGCATAATCCTACCAGAATTGCGCACACTGCGTATGGCTATAATAGTTTGTCCTCAAGTATTTTGGCTACAGTAGTATCTTGACAGACATTGATAGTGGAGATGGATGCTTAGTTTAATATTGTAAGAAGGCTGTGATATAGAATTGTACACACTTGTAAACATGTCATAAATTCTCCTTACTAATTATCACTACAGTAATATGACAAGAGTAATTGATACTGGGTGTAGATAATTACTTGAATATGATAGCAAGGCTGCAATCTATGATTGTTTCTCTGTAAAGAAAAGCATGTATAATTTGTTAAACACCATACTTTGAAACATTTAATTACATACCATTGGCATACAGTTGACATACAGATTTACATATTTGACCATCATGAATAGTACATTGAATGTATTATGATCGGTAAAACATTTGTGTATGGTACACTGCTGTTGAATTAGCATGTTGTAATCATTGAGTCACTGGAAGAAAAAAATATGATGGTTTGAAAAAAGGCAATTTTATAGAGATATAGTTTCTGTCATTTAAATGGTTTTAAAGTTGACTTGTTACAGAATACAGGTGTGTGTTTGAAGTACTGGATACCAATTGGCATATTCTAAATGTATTGCATTTTAAAAGTACCATTGTTCTAGTATGGGTTTATTAGTTAATTAGAAGTGTGATGGCATGCTTGAAGTGTATTCTAATGAATGGTATGTTTAAAGTAGTTTGATGTCTGTTGGTGTATTCTAACTGGGTAATGTACTGTACTTTAACAAGTAAATTTGGGATGCAAGAATATTAGGAGGGCATGTGTTAGATTTTCTTGCTAACCTATGCTTTCGAGTAACAGAAGTTTTGTTACATTCAATCACTTCTTTTATGACACATGCAGTATGCCTGGAGTGATTATAGCACCAGTGCGGTATTTTATGCCGACGTTTGTGAAGGTTTTCTTGCCAAGAGATACTGGGCTATGCCTAAAGCTAGTGAGCTAACAGTTATTTTTGATACCATCTGCATTGTACCTTCAAAGCATTAGTATCCCATATTGGCCATATCAATCTATTTATCAATTGTCTGAATTGCAAAAAGTGTATAATGTGCAATGGGTTTTATTGCTGTAGAAGCTGGTGAAATTAAATGGATTCACAATTTGGTATGGATACATACAGAAATCGCTCATCAATGATGTGCTCTTGTGAAACATTATGGCTGAGAGTGCAAGTATGTTTCCACTTGTATGACATCTAGAAGATTAATTCATGGGGATGCTTTTGGTTTCTAGTACTTGTAGTAAGTGCATGGAATTCTCGTGGATCTTCCTGTGTGTTTATGGTGAATTTTGCCATTACTGCACAATAGTCCAATTCCTGCCTTATACTTGAGACACTGTAGGTGCTTCCAGTATTGTTTGTGGCATTTGTATGAAGGAGAAGCATTTGCAAACATAACTGGTCTGAGCTGTTTCAGTAAATGTTCTGAACAATTGGTGGCAATTTCAAGAGAAGATTGATTGCTACATGTGCATATCAATTTACTCCAGTTGTGTTGCTGAATTTAAATGGATGCAGGGTTTTTCCACTGTATCTTTTGAAGGCCTGCAGTTGTTTTTGGATGAGAGACATTTCTCTCTGAGTTTTTGTTGGATGTGCAGTTGATTTAGGACCAGAGAAATTTCTGCTTGTATAATTTGAAGGACCTGCAGTTGTTCTTGTTTTTTTGGGTGTGATTGTAGAGAAATCTGTTATAGCATCAGTTTCTGTTAATTCTCTTTTTCAAGCTTTCGTTTTTTGAAGTACAGGGTACATTTCCAAGTGGAGGTATACAGTGCAAGGAGCCTGTTGTATTCCAAAATGCAAGCAATGTCAGTGTTGACTTTCTTTGCATCAGAATGAACAAGGAATAAACCACTGAGTATATGGAGATGTGAAAGTGCTACGTAAATCATCCCTTCTTCGAGGGGTGTGCTGCCGATGTCGATTAGTGCAAGGTCTAGAGTGAGACCTTGTGACTCGTCAATATTGACAGCATTTCCAAGAGACAGATAGAATTGTTCTCTGTGTACATACATGTGTTTGAAAAGAAGGAAACATGCCATTGTGCAGCATATTATTTTAACTTCTGCAAGTTTGTCAAAGTGAATGTTGACAAACGGAATGTTGTTTTGTGGATATGTTTGGAAGCCAACAAATGTGTTGGAGATTTATTTTTCTAAGCTATTTAGGCGTGCTGTTGCTTGTTGACTCATAGGGAGTGACATGCCTTGCATTTCAAGTTTGTCTGTGGAGCTGATATGCAGTGTTGTTTGCATTTTTTTTTTCAACATTATTTCGTTGAATTGGCTATAGGTTGCAAGCCTTGGCATTAAGCACATGTATTTCAGATTCTGGTGAGTTAATTGTTCCATGACATCATGACACATGTGTGGCACTTTCCTCATATTTTCCTCCTTCCTTTTCCGGTAGGATAGAGTAGAGGAAAATAATTTGCTTCTACACTTTTATCCCATATGCTCATTGGGGATATTTGGCTTGACACTTTTGCTATGTTTCTAATTTATCTTCTCTGGTGCCTTTGGAATGTAGTGGTTGAATTGTATGGTGGTCTAAAATGTTGGCAGCACTAGGAGGATCCACATGTTCAAATTGGCCTGTTTGTGGTGAATTTGAATTATTCGGGTGGTTTCTTTTATGTTTTCTTCTATGTTTATATTTTTGTAGTTTTCATTGTTTCCTATAAATATTCTAAGGCTTGTCTAACTCTGTTTAAGTCAATTAATTGTTTCCAAATTGTTTTGTTTTTTGTTGGTACACCATTAACTAGTAGAATCAAAGATTGTTCTATTGGCCATCATATGATATGCTATGATATGATATGGCATTTATAACACACCTATAAACAAGTGTTTCAAGGCGTGACAAGGCCAGAGAGGGGAAACAGAGGGAAGACAGAGACAACGAGGATCTGCGTGGTTTTTCTGTGAAAAGGTCACATGAGAAATCTGCGAACCACAAAAGGTTTCCCATGCGAACACGCATTAAAACCCCTACAAACCCACACCCCCACCCACACCCACAACACACCCACCACAGACCCCCACCCACACCCTTAACACACCCCCACCCACACCTCCAACATACCCAAACCCTACTTACCTAAACACCTAAAAACACACCATGAAAAGTTTGGCAAGTGCAGGGGAGGGGGAAGGGGAAAAGTGCAGGTGGAAAGGGCAGGGGGCAGTGGTACATAGGATAACAGTAAAGTAAATAAAGACAATAAATAAAAGTGTGGCCATCTGGTGACCAGTGCAAGGGTATGTACAGAAAACAGGTGTCAAGTGACAGTAGGGGCTGTAGGGATACAGAAACAGTCCCCAAATGCAAGGTTTGCCATGGGGGCAGTGCAGATGTGCAACTGGCAGGGAGGGGACCTGAGCCCGAGATCAGAGGGTAGTCAGGTAGCAAGTGCAATTTCAGATTCAGCCAGGAGAACCGCAGGTGAGAGGAGGAGAGAGAGCAGTAGCAAAGAGGAAGATCTTAAGGTGCTTCCAGAACCAGAGATGGTTCTCCTCAAGTTTCAGAGAGGCGGGGAGGCTGTTCCAGAAGGAAACCCCAGCTTCAGAAAGAGATCTACCACCAAATCGCTACTTGAAAAAGCGACTAAATCTGAGGGAGTTGGAGGCAGATGAGCGAAGAGCTCGAGAAGGAAGATATTTAGGAAGAGAGAGTTGAAGGTATTGAGGCCCCAGAAGGCCTTTTGGATAATGCAGAGGGTTTTGAACTTAATCATCGCAGCCACTGATAGCCAGTACAGGGATTTCAGTCCTGGAGAGATACGATCCCTGGGCTTGAGGCCAAGGACAAGTCTCGCAGTCCTGTTCTGGATGAGTTGCAGAGGGAGGAGAGTAGAAGCAGGAAGATTTATAAAGAGGCTGTTGCAATAATCCAGCCTAGAGAGAACCAGAGCTCTGGAGACAGTGAGCTTCTGGGGGAAGGAGAGGAAAGGAAGAATACCTCTGAGGAGGTGCAGTTAGTAGTGTGACTTCTTAGAGATGTCAGAGATGTGAGGGGAGAAGGAGAGTGTGGCGTTGAAGATGACCCCAAGGTTTTTAGCCTTGCAGGTGGGAGCAGGAAGAGGGCCAAGAGAGGCCGGCCAGAGAGCTACAGGAAAGGAGAAAGTGGGTGTGCCGATGAGGAGAATCTCAGTCTTACTGGCATTAAGGCAGAGGTCATTGGTGGCACCCCACTCCTGGATAGCAGACAGACAGTCAGAGATCAGGGAAGGAGAGGAGGAGGCCGAGGGTAGCCTGAAAATGAGCTGGGTGTCATCCACATAGCACTGAAAGTTGGGGCAGAGAGCGACGATGCAGTGGGCAAGGAGTGTCAGGTATTGGTTGAACAGCCAGGGAGAGAGGTTAGACCCCTGGGGAACACCACAGGTAGTGAAAAAGATATCAGAGAGGAAGGACCCAAGTTGGACCTAAAAGGGTTGGTCCGAGAGGAAAGAAGACAGCCACGCCACAGCATGACCAGTGATACCCAGGTTATCAAAGAGACGGTTGAGCAGGATGGCATAGTTGACAGTGTCAAAGGCAGAAGAGAGCTCAAGCAGGATGAGGATGCAAGGGGTGTTAGAATCAAGGTTGAAGAGCAGGTCTTCACAGATGTTCAGGAGAACAGTTTCCATGCTTCTGGAAGCTCTGAAGCTAGACTGATGGTCATGAAGACAACCAACAGATTCATTGTGGAGATTAAGCAGGGAGATGGCCAGATTCTCCAGGAACATGCATATGAAGGGAGTGATGCAGATTGGGCGATAGTTAGCCATGCAGGAGGGGTCGGCAGAGGGTTTCTTAAGAAGAGGGTGCACAAGGGACTCTTTCAGGGGGGATGGGAAGACTCCAGTGATGAAAGGAGTGATTGCAGAAATCTGCTAGGGCAGGAGCCAGGGAGTCGATGTGGTCCTTGATAGTTATGGGGGAACAGGGGTGAACCTGTTTCAACAAGACTTTCATAGATCGTACTTGTCTAGAGACCTTGTCTGCGGAAAACAGGGGAAAGGCAGAGAAGGAGGGAGGAGAGGTGGCTGCAGAAGGGCCAGAGGAAAAGCAGGGAGTAGAGGGAGGGGATAAAAGGAGCGTGAGGACAGGATGTCATGTGTTTTAGAGATGAAGTGTGAAGCCAGTGCCATGAAGAGGGCCTGGGAAGGGACAGGAGAGGTAGAGACTGTGGCAGGATTTGCCAGTTCCTTGCAGATTTTAAAGAGTTCAGCTGAGTTGTTAGATGCCACAGAGACGCAGGCTTGGATATGAGCTCTCCTCTTGGTTAGGACAGAGAGCCGGTATTGTCAAGGAGGTCCCCCCTTCTCACCTGAGTCCGATCTTTGCTGGATTTCTTGGTCGATGCCTTCTTGCAGATGGATCGAGTCTTGAATAAGGCTGCACGAGTCTCTTCCGACTCCAGCGTGCGTTCAAAGTTCCGGGATGCAACGATCCAGGAATCTGGGAAATTAAGAAAGTGCATAACTCAGCACACAAGTCCAGGAAGTAAGAAAGAAAGGAGAGGGACTAGGAATTGAGTTAGTAGGGACAGAATCAGGGAAACAATACCACAAGCTACGGAGCACATGTCTGGTCTCTACTTCGCAATAGCATTGAGACGTGCGGAGCCGTGGGAGGCGTGGTCTATTAATAGAACACGCTACGTTCAATGTGTAGAGCGAGGAAGATGTTTCACGCTGGATGGCCTTATTGGGAGTACCAGGGAGTGCAAGCCCCATTGAGACAAGGACCAGGAAGTCCAAAAGGGGCACGTTCTGTAGGTCATGATAGCATGCCTCCTCTGAAGACCCGTTACTCCAAGTTTGCCCGGGTGTATGAGGTGAGCAGTCGAAGGGTCTTGAGATTAGAAAGTGGTTCCCAGGTTCTTCCACAATATTTGGGACACTTCATATTCCAGTTGGTTGTCGACCAGCAGAGGAGGGGGTCTGCAGGATTTCCGGGAGGATTGGGTATAGGGTTTTAATAAGGATGTGTGAAAAACTGGGTGAATTTTCTTGCAGGAGTCTGGTAGTTTGATCCGGTATGAGATGATTTATAATTTTCTTGATGGGAAATGGACCATAGTACTGAGGGGCCAATTTGTTTGGCCGTAGATGTCGGGGTAGTAATTTCGAGGACAACCAGACTTGATCACCAATTGCATAAAAGTCCCTGGTCTTCTTTTGGAATCTGCATACCTCTTAGTCTGTGTTCTGGCCTTCTCTAAGTTTTCTTTGGCCTCTGGTGTACATTGATGAGGGTTTCGATCCAGGAATCAACAGTAGGTACCGGTGTGAGATGAGGGAGAACAGAGGGTAGAACCGATGTATGGAAACCTTGGCTACAATAAAAGGGACTGGTCTTAAGTGCTGACTGATCGGAATTGTTGTAGACAAATTCAGCCACGGGTATCAGGAGCGACCAGTCATACTGAACCTTGGTGGTGAAACATCAAAGATACTGTTCCAGGGTCTGATTAGCACATTCTGTGTCCCTGTTGGTTTGGGGATGATAACCTGATGAGAGGGTGTGTTGGATTCCCAAAATGCGACAGAGATGTTTCCATAATTGTGAGACGTATTGAGGTCTTCGATCAGATATGATCTTGGAAGGAAGTCCATGCAGACAGAATATGTGTGCCAGAAAGATTCCAGCAAGTTCGGACGAGGATGGTATCTTACACAGGGGTGTAAAAAGAGCCATATGAGTGAACAAGTCAATGGTAACCATGATGGTCATGTATCCTCGGGAAGGTGGTAATTCCACAATGAAGTCTACAGCAATGAATTCCCATGGCCTTGTTGGCAGTGTAGGTTGCAGTAGAAGACCCGCCGGTCTCTTGTTATCATGTTTATTTTGACTACAGATAGCACAAGCTTGGATGTACTGCTGTACATCGGTCTTCATTCCAGGCCCCCAAAACTGTCTTTGTATGAGGCGGAGGGTGTTGGTTATGCCACAATGTCCAGAGTGAAGGGTATCATGACAGAGGTTTATTATTCTTTGTTGTAATTTCTGTGTGGGAATGACCAGTACATTGTCCTTGAATAAATATCCTTCCTTGACTCTTAGATTCCATTGATTCTTCCTTGAAATATCCTTCCATAGTTCATAGGATTGGGTTTGCACTTGAATTTCCTCCAGGAGATTGACTTCTTGAGCTACAAAGATCGTGTGGGGAAACATCTTAGGATAGGCCCTATCTTTGGTAGTTACATAGTCAGGACGTCGAGATAAGGCGTCAGCAATCAGGTTTTGTGATCCGGGAACATGAGTGATGTGGAACTGGTACTGGGCAAAGAAATAGACCCAACGCGCCTGATGACTGTTCCTACACTCCAATGACTGTAGAATTTGAAGATTCCGATGGTCCGTGCGGACCTGAACTGGATGTCTAGTGCTCAGAAGTAGATGTCGCCATTCAGTGAAGGCTTGGCGGATGGCTAACAGTTCCTTTTCCAGGACGGAGTAGTGTGTCTCACTGGGAGTCAGGGTTTGTGAAAGGTAAGCAATGGGGTGTTCTAGTTTATCCTCAAATTCCTGCTTCAATACCGCTCCTATGGCGTAGTTAGAGGCATCCGTTTCCACTAGGAATGGTTGATTTATGTCGAGTTGGGCTAAGAAAGGGGGCTTGCGTGAACTCTGCCTTTAAACTTTGGAATGCCTTATCTTGCGGTGTAGACCAGATAAATGGGGTGTCTTCCTTCAAGAGAGCAACGATCGGCTGAACGGTCTCAGAAAAGGTGGTTATGAACTTGCGGTAGAAGTTGGCAAGCCCCAGGAAGGATTGAACTTGTTTCACGGACGTGGGAGCGGGCCATGCCTGTATGGCCTTTACCTTTGAAGGGTCCATACCAATTCCTTCTGGGCTAAGGATGAATTCTAGGTAGTGAACAGAAGTAACGTGAAACAAGCATTTTTTGGGTTTGGCTAAAAGTTTGTGTTCACAGAGTCGTTATACTGCCTTTACATGTTCTACATGCTTTAGAAGGTCCTTGGAAAAGATCAATATGTCATCCAGATAGACAATGACAAAGAGGAATAACATGTCAGAGTACACCCTATCCATGAAATGTTGAAAAACTGTGGGGGCATTAGCTAGTCCAAAGGGCATGACTAGATATTCATAGTGACCAAAGGGTGTTCTAAAGGCTGTTTTCCATTTGTCTCCTTCCCGGACACGGATCAAAAGGTAGGCACCCCGGAGATCCAACTTCGTGAATATTATGGCACCTCTCACAGCTTCCAGGATATCCGAGATCAAGGGCAATGGGTACCGGTCTTTGAGGGTGCATTGATTTAAGCCACGATAGTCGAGGCAAGGTCTGAGTTCATTGGTGTCCTTCTTGAGAACAAAAAACAACAAAGCACCCGCTTCAGATTTTGAAGGTCTTGTGGTGCCATTTTCAAGGTTGGTATCCAGGTATTCTCGGAGGGCATTTTTCTCAGGTTCGGAAAGGATGAACATTCTGCCGAAGGGAATCACTGCTGAGGGATCTGTATCTATGGCGCAGTCTTCAGGTCTGTGAGGGGGTAAGGCCTGGACTATGGCAGTTGAAAATACATCAGCATATCCCTGATAGGCCTCAGGGACTTGTATGATATTGGAAACCATGAGTGGTGTTTGCTGGTCTCTTGGTGGTTCTTTAGGGGGTGTCAAGGAGGGATCCAGGAATAGACAGTGAGACATACAAAACTCTGAGCCTAGGAATAGTGATCCTGCTGTCCAATTGATATACGGATTGTGCTTCTGTAACCAGGGCATATCCAATACCATGGGGTAATGAGCTGACTTAATGATGTCAAATCTAATCCGCTCTTGGTGATGGTTTATAGAAAGCTAGATCGCTTTAGTCTGCAGGCTTATGGGTCCTGAAGTGAGGGGTCTTCCGTCTATTCCTTCCATCGACTGCATGGTGCTTCGTGTCTCGTATGGAATATGATGACTAACAACCCAATCTTGATCAATGAAAATTCCCATAGCTCTGCAGTCTACCAAGGCCAATATGGAATAGGTCTTATTCTTGGAGGGCGATAGGAAGGCCTGCAGTATCACCAAATTGTTTTGTCCAGGAGAGTTCAAGGATGGAATTGATGTGGAGCAAACATCTCTCTCCCGAAGCTCTGTCCATCTAGGATCGGGAGCTGGCGTTTCCCGAACGCTGAGGAGGGGCTAGAGGACACTCCCTAACCAAGTTTTTATCTGAGGCACAATACAAACTATTGGGTTTCCTCATTGTCCTGTATTGTGTAGGCCATGTCTTCTATTTTTGTACTCTTTTTGTGAAACGTTCTGCAACAACAATGCATGCTTTGTCTGGTATTTCAGCAGATGTTTTTTTAAACTTTGCTATTTCTCTTCTGTATGAGTTTCCGAGGTGTTCGCTAATGTTTTCTAAAGTAACTAAAATGTGTAAATCAATTTCAGTTCTAAAATATTTTGTTTGGATGCGTTCTATTTCTCGAAGACGTTCTTCGGCTGTTCTATGTAGAAAAATGTTATTTAAGTTTTGGAGTTCTAGAGCAGGACCTTTTGCATAGCACAATATATGGACAAGGTTTCAAATTGCAGAATGGTGTGTTGCTAAAAGATTTATGTGATGGAAGGTGCTTTTGCAAGCAGTTCCAGAAATGCAGGCTAATGAATTTCCTTGCAGTCCAGTGTGGATGCCTACTAGGCAGGAGTCCATGGTTTGTAAAGTTTTAATTCTACTTTTGTCTTTTAATTTCACATACTGATTGAGGAATTGTCGTAAAAATTTGAACAACTGTTGGCATATGTTACATATTGAGCTGCAGGTCTGTTTGTACACTGGACGACTTGTTTGGACAAAAGAAACATTTGGTTGAATGTTTGTTGGGGAAGATCTTCGTATAAGGGTTTCCTTTGCCATAATGGAGTGTATTAGCACGTCAAATCCTCGTCCTTAATTGTCTATGGGAAGTGGATTTGTTTGTTAATGTTTATAAGTCTCTTTGTTAAAATATGGTTCTCTGCTGCGTGTGTGAAACCATTCCCCTTCTCAGAAGTTTGAAAGGTTATCTACATTGACATTACCCATGTTCAAAAGTACTCTTTGTAGTTTGTTGATTAATTTGGTTTAATTATTTTTACATTTATAAAACACACCAAACCATTGGGCATCAAGGCACTATTACATACCATGTTGCATGATCAAAGTTCTTAGTTTGATAGAGGGTTTAGTAGGTAGTGAAAACAGATCACTTAGTGCTTCAGATAAAGAGCCAAGTTCTCAGGAGCTTGTCAAAGACAATTAAGATTGAAACACTTGTGTATAGGTGCTTTATAAATGCCATATCATATCATATCAGTGCTCAAGGCAAGTTGAAGTGTGTTGCAAAGTTTGGCTGCCATGACCAGGAAATGCGAGCGACCAGCTTAGCTCATTTAAATTTAGGCAAGATAAGATGGCAGGCAGCCCTGGTCGGTATCGTTGACTGGGCTTTCATGATTTTCTGTGTGCGGTACTGGGGTAGTTGGAGGTTTTCAATATACAGAACAGTCTCTTTAATTTAAATGTGCTGTCTATTAGAGCTTGAAGGATGACTTTTTTGTGGTAGTTGTTAAGCATAGAATGTGACTTGTCTGATTTACGCTGGAAATCTTTTTGTAAAATTGACATTTTAGAATGCTTTACTGTAGTTATATTAACATTGCTAGATATAGTGTGAGGTTCATCTTAATGGCTGCATATTTGTTTACTTTTATTTTTTTAAGGAGGGGACTTGATTGTTTTAGTGCTGACTGGTTTAGTTTGCTTTAGTGAGGTTACTAACTGTTCGGCTTGAATGTTTTTTATAAATTGTTTTAGTGGCGGGTGAGTATATGGCTTGTTTTGTTTTTATTTGCTCTATCTCTACTTTGTTTTCTAAGGAGTTGCTTTTTAGTAGGCTTGTGGAACGTTTAAATGAGTCTTATTGTGTAACGATGAAGGGTGTGTGTTTGTAATTCTAGAGGGTTGAAAAAGACTGCTTTGTGGTTCTGTAATGGAATGATAGGTGTGGTTGGGCAGGTTGTAAGAGTGAGATGTTGCATATGTGTGGTGGGTTTGGGTAAAGCTGATATTGAAATTTGAAGGTGCCATGTGAAATAGGTATGTGTATGTGATAGGGAAGGGTTATAGCGCATTTGTAGTACTTTACATTGTACAGTAGTGGTGTTAGTGAATATGGAAATAGTGGTGTTATTGAATAAGGAGGAATATTGTGCTGTGCTGAGAAGAACAGTGGTTGCTGTAATGGTGTGATTTACGGTATAGGTAGGCGGGTTGTGTGGGTGTAATTGCAAAGGAGTGAGGACGATTGTGTATGTATGTTATTGTGTGTTAGTAATGTGTAAGGCCATGAGTGTGAATGTTTTTTCGTTTCATTTGAGGCGTTCATGAGGCTAGGGTTATAAAAGAATAAAAAGAAATTAAACTGTGCTATAGAAGGTGTATGAGAAAAAGTTGTGGTGTATTGAATATGGAGGCATGTTGAGATGAGATTTGAAATAGTGTGACTGTTAGATTGGAATGAGTAAGATTGTAGTGGAATAGCAATTAATGTTTTAGGCCATTGGTATTTGTAACATTATTTTAGAAGCAAGGAAAGTGCACTTCTAAAGAATTGTAGAACACTGTTAAGTGGTGTGACCAGTTGCAATATGTTAGCAGTACATGTAATTAGCTGGCACTTAATGTCAGCAGGTGGACAATGTTGGTAAGACATGACTTTGAATAGCAGATGTTAAAAAAGAACATATGTTTATTGAGATGCTTATGACAGGGTAAGTGGTAGTGAGCCTGTATAAACATTTTAAAAGGTGGTGAAAAAAATACTTTTAAAAATAGAAGCATACCTGTACTAAGTCTTCTTGGATGTAGACATTGTTGAATCTTCAAATAGAAATCTGGAGAAGTTTCACAGAAGTATTTTTATAGAGGAGGCTCTGCGTGACAGGAGACATGTACTCTGGGAGTTGAAATGTACATATGAAGTGTTGTACTGAGGTGACAGTGTTAAATGTACAGGTTTTGAATGTGATTGGTGGATGGGTGTGTGACTGTTTGAAAGTAGCCAATGAGTGAGTATTACAAAGATAAAAGTAAAAAGGTAGAAGGGCTGTCCTGTGCATCAGCGTCTGCAGATGTCCGCTATAGTCTGCGGACCCGCATCTACCATCCGGGTCTTTTAATGATGCCCTGCATGTAGAGAGGACTGCAGAGATTGCAGACAGTTGCAAGCATCCACGGACATTGGGGAATTAGGCGATTAGGTTTTGTGGTTGCATAGGAGTGGTTGAATTCTACAGGAGTACAGGCTAGCAAGTGTTTTGTTTGTCGTGTGACTTGTTAGAAGAATGGCTATTTAGAAGCAGACTGTGTAGATGTAAGATTTGTGGATTCATTGGTTGAAGGTATATACGAAGCATCTTGGCATCTCTGAACATTTTGGACTTAAAGGAGTGGAGGTATCCTGGTATCGAATGTGTAGATTAAACTCAAAGGCATTATTACCCTTGTGTGAGAATATTGCTTATTTCAAACATCCAGATATCATTATATTACATTGTGGAGGCAACAGTTTAGGGTATTTTGCCTTGAACGATAACTCTAGAAGGTTAATGGAACTATTTCCAGCTACGAAGATCATTTTTTCACTAATAACTCATTAGATTTCTCTTTCCAATTTTCAGAATGCCTTGAAACAGTTTTTGTGAAAGTAATTAGAATGCAAGACATGATATATGCAGTAAAGCATTTATTAGTAGCTATATTACATAAAAAACAAAAACATAAAAAGTGTTTGAAGCAGTTTTTGTAAAAGTTATAAAAACAAATAAGTGCAATATGCAGTACAGTATGTGTTAGTAGCTATAGTACATACAACCTAAAAAAGGTTATTTAAGAGCCACAATAGTAGAATGAAAAAAAAAATTCACCCCCACGCCCCCATTCAATTCTCTAAGAAGTCTACGGAGAGTAAAACTGTCCACAGACTATATGATTGCAGGATACGGTGGTGAGTAATTTTTTGTTGGAAGTATAATGGGAGTGCGAAGTGTGAAAGCCATAAACAATGACTAAACACGTCCTAGACATGTTACACTTCATGTTAACATTTGTATGGCAGATAAAAGGGGTTGGAACAGAAATGTATTACTGTCACCTTTTCTTTTCTTTGCTATGCAAATTGTCTACAATTCCCATTACTATAACATGTAATGCTAAAGAAAATGTTAGTATTCTTATAGAGTCTTAATACTTTAAGTATAAATATAAGTAGATGGAGTCTATAAGAGTATTGGTTTTCTCATTCTATTTTGAAAGTTTGAACAGCAGTTCCATAAGGAACCATTCTTATGTTTTTTTGGGGGGGATTTTTGGTATTTGTTTGGGCAAGGGGAATGAGGGAACAAAGCAGGGAGGAAGTAAGGGAGATACAGGGCACCTATCACCATAAGGGAGGGACAGATGTACAAAGGATGATGTAGGGCCTGCTGAAAAACAAAGGGAGAAGGCAATCATTGTTGTGCATCTTCATAGCCAACTAAAAGGCTCTTCAGATTCCCTCCACCCTGCAGATGATTGTGCCACAGTACATGCAAAGTACTGTTGACCGTGAAAGGTACAGGTCAACAGCCTCCTGTATGGCCTGTGAGATGGCAGGAGGAGTAAGTTGTGACAGGATTGGTCTAAGAGGGTGTAGTTGCTGAAGTTATCCTACTCCCTGAGTATGGAATCACCTTTCTCAGGTTGACCGGGTGGAAGATGAGGGTTTGGCAGCACATGTAGCTAGTGCCAAAGGAGTACTACCCCTTTTGGTCACACCTGAGTACAATTCTGCAGTCAGTGCAGTGCGCACCAGCAGCCTGAGCCTTTGGCGCACCTGACACAGTTGTGAAAAACCTCCACACGCATGACTCCTTTTGCCCACCCGACAAAGTAGCCACTTTCTCCACTACACCATCTTCTTGCTCTTGCATGTCATATTCTGCAGGACCGATGTTCCGCTGTCCAGGTCATCCAGGTGTTGTTGGTCGTGGCCCCTGGGAAGAAAGGATGGCCATTGCAGATGCCATTGAAACATTGTGTGGAGTTTTTAGCTCCCAAAACAAATAGGTGCTCAATCAAGCTCTGGCAAGTGGAGAATGACTAAATGAAATGGGTGGGTCCGCTTGGAGGAACTGTATGCGCGCTATCACACTGTTTCTGAACTTTGTGGCCCAAATAAGCCTCTAAAAAGTTGTCAAAAGTTAGAAATGAGGTAAGAATGTTACCTGTATCTGCACAAGGGAACACTTTAACTTGAAAGTCCTTTGAATGACCGAAAATTGAATATAAAGATGTCCGCAAAGAGCAAACACTGACCCCGGACACATCATAACACCACATGGGCGTGGTCAAATGACGAAGTCAGGGGATGTGAACAATGATGTTATGAGACTGTGGACTTCTGGTACAGGGAAAAGTGTGTAGAAAGTTGTACAGCATTTATATAAGCACTGCCAATGGTGCTAGGAGGCGTGGAAGGGAAAAGTTCTAACTTTAAAGTCCCTAGTGGGCGGAAATTCAATTTACAGATTTACGCAAGACATGAACACTGATCGCAAACACATCATTATACCACACAAACGTGGTGGCATGTTGACGTCCGGGGACGTCCACAGCCATGTCACGACATTCACATACCTATGATATCGCGTGTATACACTGTGGTGTCCATCACCCAGACAAATGATGATTACGAACATAATAGTGCGTAGTTCACTATGCGGAATAGGCGGTACGATCATAAACACTGAAGCATCTGTAATGCATCACTGGTATGCTAATATGCAAACACTGACATTATCATAGTCCACGGACCTGAAACTGGCAACAGATCTGCTGTTCAAGCCTTTGTATTCTACCACCTGGATGCTGGCAATGCCCTTCTGAAAGCTCTTCCAGTGCCCACCTTGGAGATTTATCCTACATGCTGCAACATGGCTCATAAAACCATGCTGCAAATTTGACCACATCACCCCAACCCACATCAAATTGGGCTCCCACTGCAAGCACATAGCATTTTCAAATTCTGCAGCATCATCTACAGGCCTGTTGTTCTTAAGTCTCCAAGCTACCTCGCTGAGAAACACTAAAAGCAACAACATGTGCAGACTTGAACTCAGCTGGTGCAGGAAGGAAATAACTAGGAGACACGCCTTCTCTGTCTGTGCCCCCAGACTTTTGAACATTCCCCCCTTCAACACTCACACCATCACATGGCCTCCAACCCTGCAGCATTTGCCAAAGTTCAGTGAAAAGTTCAATTGTAGTGAAGGATGCAACACACAACTGGGCAATACAAATTGTCTGTCCATCAACACAATAGGATCTGGGAACCAACCAGAACACAGGTGAATGCTGTCAGGCCCATATAGAGAAGCTCTGGAAGGATCTAATGGGGTGTGTCAGCAAACTGGTCAGCAACGATTAGAGAGAGTGCTTGGCCACAGGAGGTGGTACAACACCTTACAGAGCTGAAGCCATGCTCTTAAGAAGAGCAAGCCATGATGGTTTTTGACCTCAGTGTCCTTCAGGGATTCAGAGAAGTTGCAACTGAAGTTGAAGATGAGTACACAGCACACATACAGTAGACAATATGCATGCTCAATTTACATGGAGTGGAATGCAACATGAAAGTAATAGCAAGGTGTCATACATATTGTCTGGTCTCATTCATGTGATTGTTAATTCATCTTTCATGAGATTGTGAATAAACCATGGCCATTGACATAACCGTTTCCCATTGTAATAGTTTTGCAAGAATATTGAAGCAAGAATATTGAAGCAATCTTACCATTTTTACCATGTCACTGGCCCTTGGTTTAACAATTTTCCTTAAGTGATTGTGTTTATCAAGAATGCTCGTTTGCACTTCTTTATTCTTGGCGTTCAGGTCGCTTGGAATCTAGATATACATGTATAGAAATGAAAAGATTGAAAAGTGTCAGCAAATAGCTCATGATCCTAAGAGAAAAGGTGAAGGACACAATAATATCACATATAATTAGCTGTAGGTTTCTTAATATTTTGTTCAGAAAATTAGACTTTGGATTGTTTGTGGGTCCTCTCTTTGCGGACGAGTTGTGACTCAAGCCAGTTGGTCAATTTGTTGCGTGAGGAGTGTGTACCACCATCACATGATGACATTGTATTGCTTATATCTTATATTATAGGGCAGCGGTCGCCGTGCTATAGTTAAGGTGAGTCAGAGACACATAGGAATCCCTCAAAATTCTATTGTTAATCACTTTTGATTCGAGTAATGAATTTCGCTGAAATTTCGAAAGTGATTTAAAGTCTGCAGGCCCATCCAGACTGCAAAGTTTTGTAAAGATTTGTTGAAAAAAAAAGTTATTAAGCGTCAAACATTTTTTTTAACCGAAATTGCAGCTACTTCCTATTAATTTTCCCATAGACAAAAAAGGACCATTTTCGCCAAATTGCACAGCCTAAACCACTGGACGGATTTGGACAAGGTCCAAAACAACTAGGGCACAAAGCGTTGACTCTCGATACATGCATGGTTTGGGGTTATTCCGTGATGTAGTTATTAAAAAATGTGACGGTGAAGGGGTTCCTCCTTCCCCAAAAATTATAGTTATATCTCCCATGGTGCATTGTAGAGTCATGGTTTTCAGAAATGAAACGAGTGACACCTTATTTTTCTCTTGATGCAAGTGATATTCACGGCTATAGCTGAGGTTATGGGAACATGAACCACAGTAAAAAGTGATCTGCAGGTCAAAACATACAAATGCCACCAGGGAAAACACTGAGTGAAATTTGGGAGTTGGAAGGGGTCCAGGGACCGAGTTTGCAACCCAAAGCTTTCAGTAGCCTCGGCTATAGCCGCAAATAGCCGACATCTAAAACAAACTGCATCACAGAGGCAGCGTGTGCTTGGGGTGAAAGGGAGAGGGCAGGGGAGGTGAGGAGACTGTGTGATGTGGTGTGGTGTGAGTGGAGCTGGTACAGATGAGGGCGGCACTTGCTGATGGCATGGAGAGGGAAGCATTTTTTTTTTGTTAGGCTGTTTTGCCCATATTTGTAGCTGTATCGATGTTACAAAGGATACAGATGACTGCGGGTATGTGTAGTTTGGTACCCCCGGTTACATTTCTTGAGATATATTTTGATTGTATAATGACATCGGGGGGGGGGGGGGTGAAAAATCACTAGCTAGTGATGCAATTGCTATCCACGTCTCCCATTTATGTGGTAAAAAAGTCAGACTCTGCTTAGCTTCAAAGTGGTCAGTCCCCTCAGGCAATGTTGCCCAACGAATGATCCAAACTTACAAGACCACTTAGCAAAATGGGCCGGTCCTTTTCTTGCTTTGAAGCTAAGCATTGTAAACCTCCCGTTAAAGCTAAGCATGGCCAGTCCAAGCTAGTGCATGGATGGACGAACGAATGGGCGTCTGAATTATTTACTTTTTTAAAGCGTGCTACTGTCAGTCCTTGAAGGTTTTGCACTCAGAGACAATGTTTAGCCTTTTTGCTGAATTGCATTCTGGTATTTGTAGTCTCCCAATCAATAATACAAAAAATAGGTATTTTTACAGCAACAGTGGGTTTCCAATCATTGCAGTAACTGGGACGAACGCTGCTTAGCTTCAAAGTTAGAAGCGGGTCAGCCTACTAAGGCCATGTTCCCCAATAAATGGCTAAAAAAAACAGCACTGTGTATTGCTACCCAGTAGGCCCAAATGCACTCCTAATGGAACAGGAAAACCCAATCTACATTCATTAATACTTTGGTAGACTTTAGCCTACGAAGGCTTTAGATATATATTTGTATATTCATAGATACTCTGATTAAATACAAACAGTTAACATTTATGTTATGTCGCAAATCTTTCATTAGATAAATACATGATATTCTTTATTCAATAGACTCAGCCTCAAACTCAATTCTCAGAGAATCTTTTAATTCTCTAGTTTTACAACAATACAAGTGATAAATTTCAACATTACTGTCTTTCATGACAATATCAAAAAACATTGACACTTCAAACAAAAGGTTAATACTTGAAACAAATAGGAAGCATAGCAATAACAAAACTGTTTTGTGTTTGTTAGTAAAAAGTGTGTTAGATGCAATTGTCTCTTGGACTGGTTGGCTCCCTCCAGGGAAACCCCATTTTAGATTTAGACAATCAACCAACGCGTTTCGGATCAAAGATCCATCTTCTGGTTGGGGGTTTCTCTGTTCCTATATATGGTGTGCTACAAGGAGTAGTACATTCCTAATTCTGGTCCTGTGGGTAATTCAAAGGGACATTCATTTAGTTAACTAGGAAAAGACAAAATGAGACTAAACGTAAGATACAGGGAGGCTAAAGTTACTGACCTCTCATCGAGGGCCGGAGAGATCCAGAATTTGACCCATTTTGGAAACAATCAAAAATAGGGAGCCAGGGTAAGAAACCTAAAAAGAGTAAAATGTAACCTTAGTCAGAAGAAATGCAATTCAAGCAGTACCGCTGCACTCACCCAGTCTTCAGATGGCAATCATAGGAGACTGGGAGGCGGCCAGGCTTAGTACGGCGGAAACCCTACAATTGAATAAGTGATATTTACTGCAAATGTAAGTTCTGTTCAACGATACCAATATGAATTCAGGGGGTGGACAATAGTCCAATGTGTGCCTGATCCTTAGAGTGGGATGGAGGAGACAGTTTCCCAATATACTTCCCTTCATGCCTCCCCAGCGTGCGGCATGCATAGAGGTGCAGCCTGTCTATATCGTAATCTCATTCAGGTCAATGCCTTCACTCACCGTGTCGCAAAGCTTATCCAACTGCGCCGACTGCTGTACTGAAAGCAGCACGGCCGCGGGGAGCGTTCAAGGTTGTCTCGGCAACCCCGCGCATGCGCACGGGGAGGGCGCACAGTGACCATCTTGGTGTGGGATCCCCGGCCCAAACATCCGTTGTCATGGAGATAGGGATTTCGTGCAATTATGCAATTAGTTCGGTTTGCGTGTCGGCGCTAACCTCTACACTGAATAAGACGATCATCATGAAGGATTCAGGTAAACCTGGACAACTATATGTTAATTGTGAACAAGAAGGAAGACTAGTGTGCATGGGGCACAACCGCGGTATGAAAAGGCCGCGGGGTGCCCCTATGGCACACAAGTCATTAAGTTCCCTCTAGGTAGGTGTTTCCCGGGGACTGCGCCTAGGCCATTAGTCAGCGGTGTCAAGTATGTATACGTGTGTGATCCAAAGAGTTAACCCGTTGCATGTAAACTCACACAACGCTCTTCTGGTTACAGTGTTGCAAATAATGGTGTCTACCATATGTTATGTAACTTCATCAACATACAAACATATGCTACCAATGAGGCTTTCGTGACCCATAATTAAATGCTGCATCATTAAAACCTATCCCCTAGCAGTTTTGAATATTTAGATCAAAGATTACATTGAAGTACTTCAACACTGACAAAAACAACTTGTCAACATGTCTCATAATAAATAAATGGCTCCCACTTAGAAGAACACTTAGAGAAAAATGGCCTAAGGGGGTTGGATGCTTCCTCGCTTTACAAAAAAGTAGGATTGGTCCTGGTAACTGCATATATGGCAGACAGTCCACAGTCCAGAATGCCATGTGTTTTCTTCGTTTTAAATATCTCATAACACACAGCATCCACATTTTTATAAAACAGAAAAAATGAAATTAAAAAAAAAACACAGTTATGTTGAACTACTATCAGAGAACCGTGGTCATAAGAAGTTCAATACACATCACTTAACCATTATGCTACAATGATGTTAACGGTTGGGGTTTCACAAGTTTCATATGTAGCCTTTTATCATTGAACATATTCAATTGTATGGTAAGTATGAAATGTATTCCCCAAAAATCACCAAGCCATTGTGGCCTATTGTTTAAATGCTGGGCCTAGTGGATAAATGCTGGGCCTTGAGCTCTGATAGAAAAGGGTTCAAGGATGTATGTTTTTTATATGATTTAACTAAAATAAAAGCAACGCAAGTGGGAGGTGGCAGGGTTTGTTGCAGTGCAGTCCTGTGATCTTATTTAGCATGAGGGCTTTTAGACATGGCTGAAATGTCAGCCACGTACAAACATCCCTCGTGCCAAAATAACACAGCCGAAAAGGGAGTGTCGTAATGGGCGCGGCGGAATGGCTGTGCCAAATTGTCCCGCATCAAAATGATGGCACCGAAAACAGGGTGTACCACTTGGAGAACACTGCTTAACCAAAGTGTGTGTCCCATGGCAAATAATTTAATCTCACTGCTCATTTCCTAAAAACATTCTGAGTTCTCAAAGTTTCAAACATCTAATAACACACGGCATCCACATTATCATTTTTTAACTGTTCTATTGTCAGTCCTTGAACATTTTGCACTCAGAGACTTGCATTCTGGTATTTGTAGTGTAGTCTCACAATCAAGATGGAGGGGGGGGGGGCTAATGCCACAATTGTATACGTTTTCCTAACATAGTTCTTTAAGGATTTATATACTTGACTGACACTATGATATGTGTACTTTTGAACTTAGCTTTATAAAGGAGAGTGTTGTTGAAAGACAGCCATGGGGGTGAGGAGGGGAAATGATAATAGGGCAAGTAAGTCATGAGTATTTGCCCATGATGTGGCAAGAGAGTTTGCAATTCTGGACAATGGTGCAGTTTCTTTCCCCTGATTGTGGTTGCCTTTTAGGGCACAAGTAAATGACACATGTGGGTGGACAGCTTACAAACTGATCAATGTCATAGGCCATGGCTAGTGGCCCATTTATATGTTAGAATATTTAGTGGTCACAGTCAAAGATCGTGGCAACTGACCAGTATTGTGCTAAAGTCCATGGCTAGTGCCTGTTCATTGTACATTAATTTTAGATGCATTAATTATGTTGCCTAATATCAATAATTAAATGTTTGTTTGATGCTTTCTTTTTTAAGATCTTTATTTTTCGAGTCACCTAGAAATATCAAAAATGTGACACATACAGTGGTAGGTAGCGTGATGAATCAGAGATGATTCTCTGAGCAAACATGGCCTGGGACCCTTCTCATGTGGCCAGGGAAATGCAGATGCTTCCTGATACTAATCGTGGAGGGGTTGCAGGGGTTGTTCTGTGGTTGGATCACAAGAGGGGGAATCAAGTCAGGAGGATTGGGAGAACCTCTTCAATAACTTCCTTAGAGACCCCACAATCTTAATGGCCTACTCTAGAATTGAAACCTTTAAAGAAAAAGTTAATTTGAACATTGGATACATCAAGTCCCACGATGTCCAGAGTACTGGGACGAGGAAGAGGGACAAGGAGGCACTAAACTGCAAGAAGCACTATAGTGGTTCTAATGACCCACACCTTAGTGGGATTTTTGAATATATAAGACCCCCTCAGGTGCAGGCCATGAGAAGTAGGCGGCGGAGTGGTTGCAGAGACTCCACATTGCAGTGGCAGAAAAAGAAGGGGAACGAAGATGCCAGAGCCGAAGCTATTTACAGAGTGGATGATGGTCCCGAGAGGGTTTCCACCTTTAATGGACTTGAATACAGAGGTTGCACGGTGGGAAGCGTGATTGTGAAAAGCTTTCCCCCAGGAGAGAGAGGCTCTCCTTATTGTAACTTGTTCACGGTGGCAGGCGATCCCTAGAGAGTTTCAGGAGCAATTAACCCTTCTTTCCTGACCAGCATGGGATGTGGGAAGTGAAACAAAGCAGTTGCAGAAGGAGAAGAAGCAGAAGGCACTGTGGCAGCGAAGCGAGCGGACGCATATGCAGCAACCGGTGAGTTCACCACTGTTGGGCAATCCTGGTACACTCCCTAGTCACCTGCTGTCCAATAGTACTTTTGAATACATTACTGATATAAAAAAGTTGAAATGGCATAATAGGAACACTGTAAACAGACAAGAAAGGAACGGTTATAATTGTAACTGTAAAGGTCAATAATATTGCCAAAGCGAAGAAAGGGCAATACTGAAACAAGTTAACAATAACCATCATTGCCAAAAGCAAGAGAGGGCAGTACTGAAACAAGTAAATTATAAACTTTGTTGCCAGATTAATGAAGAGGCAATAGTTGAAAAGGACCTCACCAAGTATTGCCTAAGCCAAAGAAGAGCAAGTGTGGCAGAGAGATCTTGTCAGTATTTGTTTGGAGTAAAAGTGAGAAAACAAGAGCGAAGAAAGAAGACCTCCTAATAGAAAGCATTCAGGGGGAGAAGAGCATTATCTGGATGGCCTCTGGAAATCACAAGAGTGAATTAAACTGCATCAATGCAATGTGTATCGTGTCTTCCCAGTATTACACTTTGATGTTGTTAAAAGTCAAAAAACTATACAATGCTGTTTTAAGTAAACTTTAAGACAGAAACACTTGTAGTAGTGTTAGGAGCCTTTTGTCCTGGCATACGAGTATACCAGAATAGGAACTTAGTAGTGGTAGTCCTGGTAGAGGACCAGGAAGGAACCATTGAAGTACTGTGTTGTGGTTAAAAGTTGTGAAGAAGAAGAAGTGGCAAAACCACTGAAATATTTTCATGAACTATTGTGAAATCATCCTGACAAAATATTGCTGTTGGCACAAATCAATTGTGGAAGTTTTTTGTTTTCGATTGAGAAGAAGTAGTATTGAACTCTTTGCTATAAGTCGAGAAATAAAGCTTTGTCACTAATTGAACTGTTGGTTAAAGTCCAAGTGAAAGACTTTTCAAAGAATAATAACTTTATAATCAGAACTTGGTTTCAACCCGGAACTTTCCTATTTTGAACTTTTGATTGAAAATCCTACTTTGAATCTGGGGAAAGGAATCCAACCCAGGTTACAATGATGAAAAGCTATTGGATTTGAGTTGAATATAACAGTTATTTCTGTTACATTTGAATTGCCATTGATTGCCCTTATGGGTTTGATATATGTACAAGTGTGAGGGATGGATTCTTTTGGTTAGAGTGTTTCCTTTAGTTATTTTGACAGGTGGGGAAATCCTCTTTAGGTTAGGGATGGTGAGGCATTTGTCTAACCCTTTTGAGTTAATAAAATGTCATCTTGTGAAAAACCTTTTACCAAGTTGTCCGCCTCACATTTCTGACCACTCACAGTAGGGTGTACACTCCATCTTACATAACATAACAAGGGTAGCTCTTTGCCAAACCTAATCCAAGGTTCATGAACAAGTATCAATAATAAAAAAAGAAGATCCATGAGCCTCGCCTCCCCGCGAACCATTTAATTTGGAGCCCAAAAGAAGTCAGAGCAATGTAAAATGCTTCAGTAAGAGGGGCCTAGATTCCTATTGCAAAAGTCATGGAGTGGATAACATTCCCATATGCATCTGGAGAGTCAACCCTGTTCCTAGGTCAGTCTCTTTTCTGCTTACGCCATGTGCCACAACTTGTAGCATCACATCTGTAGATCATACACTGACTTCTAACATCGAGCCAGGGAAATGATGGCAGTGGTCAGGTGAGTGATAAGAGATGAGCCTAGACATAGAATACATTTCTCTGTTATATCCCCCATAGCACAATCAATGGGTCCATCCGCAGTTGCGCTCCTGTCATGTACTTCATGAACACCAAGACATCCTTCCAAATAATTTGAGATTTTCAGCAGATCCACAAGAATGCCCCTACTGGATCATTGCCCTCGAGAAGCCTATATAGTGTAGCAATCTTCCACAACTTGATCCCATCTCATATCTTAGTTTCCAACCTGAAGGGCTGGCATGTGCCTACCCTACTGCTCCATGGGTGAGAGGCCCAATGTTGCAACTGCAAATAGCAAAAATGTTCACACTCACTGACATTAAAATGATCCTCACATTTAACAAAGGTGAGAGGGCCCATTTGCGATATAGCTGAGAGAAATATGAGTGCTCCCCTCCGACATTGGGGCGTGAAGGCACTTGATTTTAGCACACGGGTAAATTTGCAGTTGCCCAGAACCAGAGAAAAAGTTCCCAGCCCGCTCAGAATCGTAGACTGCCAGAATCGTAGCTCTATCCCAGTAGTGTGAGGAAGTGAGAGTGGAGGAGAGGCAGGAGCCCAATCAAGTTATAGAAGAATGGTGTTTTAAGGGTCCAGTATGCAAAACTACCCCAGTGACTCAGGGGTGTCATTTCACCAAAATGCCAGCGGTAGCGGAAGTGACATCACATGACCATTGACCTCTGATGACATCGCAGGAAGTGATGTCATTAACCCCACCTCAAAGTGACATCACGGGAAGCAATGGAACATGACCGTTCACCCTTTGACAAAACAGGAAGTAGCATCACATAGCATTGTTTCTAAGTATGCTATGAAAAATATGGTTACACTATTAATGTAACATGATATACATTTCATAAAAGAATGGATCACCATATTTATTGGCAGAACAAAACATGCCATAACTGCAACTTGCGAAAAGCAAAATACATTGTCCAAACTGTTTGCTTATTCTACTCTAAATGCTTTTTGGAGGTTTTGTCTGCATTGTGTATTTGAGGTGTTTAAGGATTAAGGAACAGACTAAATCAGTGACTCACCCCCAGAAGTGTGCCTGAAATAAACCTTTAATGAGTCTATGGAATTCCAGAAAGACACATAGCTCAAATAGCCACATGGCATTGGCCACAGCCAGGAGTTTCAATTTGTAAAAAAAAAAAAAAAAACTTTCTTTTTTCCTTTTCTATTTAGAGGTAGCAAAGGAGATCACAGGAGTAGCAAGGGAGACCTTAGGACTCGCAACTGCGACCACTGGCGACCCCTAAATGACGTCCCTGCAGTGACTGATTTTTCTATCTCCCTCCAGTTAGTGAGGTGTGTTAGGAAGAATTACCATTGATAGGTAATTTCCACTCCAGTTGTGAACCCCCCAACTTTTTGCTTTTGTCCTACCATCCTACCCTGACTTTTACCAGTTTAGCCCAGCCTTCTGCTGCACACCAAAGGTCTTTTGCTCATCCTGTTATGGGGAAAATGACATGCCTTTCAGACTGTCAGTACTGGGAGAATGTGTTTCCCTTAGTCTTTCACTTTGTTGCTATTTATTTGCAACATTTTATCAGTGCACATTGTACCTTTCAGTACCGTGCACTGGGGCGCCTTTTTAATTTTTAAGGCCCTAGACACCCTCAAAGGATTTTTGGTGAATGTACCAGTGGGTCCAGGACAGAGCTGGTGGCAGCAATTACTTTTAAAGCATTTTTGACTACTTTCTATGGTCCAAACAGCGTTTATCACATTTGGCCCAGGACAATGCGCAGTGCCTAAAATGGCCATGCCACGAGGTGCTATGTTCTCTCCTTTGGCCATTTTGTTCCTTTGCCTTCCCCAGGTCGAGCAGACCGAGGAATTTCCTTATTTGGTCATGCAGATCCCCATGCAAACCAAAGCTTTCATGCATGCCTTGTGTGTGTGTGCCCAGGATGTCGGCTGGAGATGTCTTGTTCCAATAAGCATCCTGGGTGACAAGATGTCTGGTGTGCTGGGATGACTGGGACCACAGTGGCCCATGATTGGTCAACGTCTGGGATGGCTGAATGTGAGCAGATTTCTAATTGGTTTCTCTGCATTTTGGCACAAAGGAGATTTTGGATAAGAGAAGGCACCTTACACCCATCCCAGGTCTATATTCACACCAAACTTAGTAATGTAGCCAGGTAGCCTGAAGATGCAGATCCGTGGAACCACTGTTGACCCGCTGGAAGGTTTGGCACCCTGAACCCACTGTTGTCCCGTCAGAGCCCCTGTTTCTCTTTGATCACAGAAGGCCTACAGGGGCGCTTTGACCCATTGGAGTAGTGGGACTAACTACTCTCGGCACCTCTTGCTTAACCTGCAAGCAAGCCTTTTTCAGAAGTGCTTCTGGACCGCCCAGTGAACTGACCAGCTAGTACGGGACCTTTGCTCGGGAAACCGCCCCTGTCTCGAGATTTGACTTGAGCCTTTGGGGACCGTAAGCTCTTGGTAGAAGGCACTCTCCCACCGAGTCTCGTAGACCTAGCAGCATTCCTAGGTCTGAAATTAGGAGAGTACACCTGAACCCGATAATATGTGGTTCCTGCATCACCCTCTAGTGACAATCTTCGTGGGTGCTTTGCTGCTGTGCCCTCATGTGCCCTAAGACGAGCTGCAGTGGAACTGGTCAGTCCCTTCACCAGAAGTAGAGAAATCGCCACTGTCCCGATACAACTGAGGTACCGGAACGTAGCCCCTGAAAGAAAGAGAGACGCGTAACTGTGGGATTCAAACCTGCAAACAAACAGGACTTGACTGGCGAAGTTTGGTCCGGAGTGTGCAGAGGGTCGGTGAGTACATGCATCACCTACTGGTGGCCCCTGGCGCATCCGTAGACTTTTATGCACAAGTGTCCCCTGATTGCCACTCTCCTTTGTTAGGGTAGCCTGCGCTACCATCCGATTCCCAATTCCTGGAAATCGATCTGGCTTCTTGTGGAGAGCCTCCTTAAATAGTGGAACGTTATTCTTCATCACCTCACCACCCTTCCTTTGACGCTACAGCCCCTTGAAGAGACCCCTTGTGTACTTTAAACGCACTATCCAGTGCTGCCATGCAGAACATACTTTTGAGAACAAGGCTCCACACTTATTAGTGATTTGATACCCTATTAGTTAGGGTTTGAGTTATTGAAGGACTGCCTAAAAGTATATTTACACTGTGTGACCCCTTTCAGTTTCAGGTTGTGGATCTCTACTCGTTGAATATTCCTTTAGGCCGTGAGTTACTGTATATATGTTTCATAGTATAGTGTTGTGTTGGTTTTGGTTAATATTGCTGTGGTTTCACTTGTTTGATTTAAAAGGCTTTTAATAAATGTATATGTATTTTTGATATGTACACCTGCCTGAGAGTAATTTGTGGTGTTGTTTGCTGTGTGTGTTCATTGTGGACTTTCGATCACCCTCACCCCTCCTAAAACCTAGTCTTGACCGCTGCCAAAGCTACCTTGATTGGTCTTTCTTGTCCAGAAGGTAACCCTGTTCCAAGAAACCAAGATGGCCTTCTGAACCACTGCCCAACAGGTCCAATTTCAGAAATCCATCTCTACCAGGGTCAGACTCCACAGACCAAGGTGGACAGTGTGCCAGATTCGCAGCCTGATGAAATTACAGAGAATCAGTGAATTCAAATCTCCCCTAAATCTGCTTGTCTGGAGGACCCAATGTCCAACTCTGGCTTTCTGCCCAGCCCAGATAAAAGGAGGCTAGGCAAAAGATCAAAGAGCGTAGGTAATCAGCCTGTATCTCATTAATTATGTACACAGATATCAGGGTCATCAGATGGCCATATAAATTACCCTTCACCAATAGACATCTACCATTACAGTCCCTAAATAACAGTGATGTTTTAAAAGGCGTAGTGCTGGCAAGCATGATCGCTGTGTCTCTCTTTTTGGAATAGGCAAACAATTGCTTGAGGAAGTATCTGTTCTCAAGCCTCTTCTCACTTTTCACAATTCGATGAATCTCTTGAAATAGTACTATTTCAGCCCCTAAATGTCTACACCTGTCTATTAATGATTTTCTATTGACCAGGGAGTTCATGACCTAGCCATTGATGTTGACAACCCCAAAAATATGTATCTGGGTCCTTTCAATGAAATCATTCCAGAAGCTAACAGTGCGGGTAACCAGATTCATATTCCACCACACACCATTGGACACATTTACCCTCTCCAGAGGACCAAAGTATTCCAAGTGACATCTTTGTTTGCAAATTTCAAACGACACACATCAATGAGAACTTAAATTCTGTGGCAACCAAGATAACAATCCCTGACAACTCCAATGAAGCACAGCACCCTAAACTGTTGATTCGAGTCCCAATAAGACAAAGACAGAGCACATCCATCTCAGTTGTCATATCAGGATCTCTCTGGTAAACCTCTGCGAGAAGGCCAGACAAAGCATGGGGATCAATGTTGCATAGCACAGGCATGAATTCAGTATTGCTTCTGACATGGACCAGAACACCTTCCTTTCTAAATCAGCAGTGTAGATCATACAACACGGAATCCCAAACTATACATAACCCCTTTCTCACGCAGCCATTAGGTGAAATCATAAAAGTCTCTCCTCCTGGACAACGTCAGTGGAGCCATGTTCTGAGGAAGCTTTATGCTATTGAAGGAAACATCTGTTTGTGAGTGGGCTTCCTTCCATAATCTTTTCTTTCACTTTGTGGAAATGAATTCTCATCCGGATATATGGTATGAGATTGTTTCAAAGCTGAATTGCATAGTATACACAGTGTGTTCAGTCCAGTTCTGTCTCCCCCAGTTCTTGGTATTCCAAGTCTGGTAGTAGAGTGTTCAAACGATCTTGGATGTATTGATGCAACTCCGAATCCTTGACCTGAACAGGAATACCTTGAATGTGTGTGTAGTTTTTTCAGGGCTGTTTTTGGTGCCTTCCAGGATTTCCCACAGGTTCTGCAGCAGTTTTTTCAGTGTGGAAATCCTGTTATCAATAAGGGATAGATCACAGGCCATCTTGCAAGTGTTTTTTTCATCTATCCATATAAAAGTTTGAAAAAGAAAATGTATGGTAGAATTGTTTGAATTTCGGCTGCACCGCCGAAAATTTCGAACAATACAATTCTTCCATAACTGGCCATTATGGCAAACGAGAGAAAGGGAGTTGCAGGGGTGTCCCCCACAGCTTTGTTCACTACAATGGCAACTGGGGTGGCAGGGGTGTCCCCCGCTTCAAAAACAACAAAGTAAAACAAAACAAAAATATGGGCCTTGTGGTTCCTGTTCCCATCCACGTAAGTGAAGGGAACTGGCATTGCTGGGAGACAGGGAATCGGCGGCACACAGTAAAGTGTGCCACCAAAAGGTAAGTAAGGTGGTGGGGTGGAGCACGGTCACAGGAGGGCATTTTGGTGTGGGTGTGATGTCCGTTATCATCTCATTTTAAAAAATGTTTCATTCGTAATTTTCGGGTCCAATATTTTCGGATTCTAAATAATCATGGACAACCGTATTTCCAAAATCATTTATTTGGGATTTGTCTCCTTTGACCCTATTGCGAATTGCAGAAATGTTCTAGGTGATTTTGGAAACCAAGCTCGAGTTCTCCCTCTTCATTTCTGCTAGCATCCAAATTCATGGCCTGGGCTGCCAGGTACACCTCATCATCCGGATCAGCTCCCACTTGTGCTTCAGTGAAGGATTCCAGCCTTCACGATCACTCTTGGTTATGCATATTCCGGCTCTGGATGCCATATTTGCAGGTCGGTTGTTAGGCAGATTATATGCAGTACCCTTTGGGAACACCACACGCAATTAGGACTACAAGTGACAGTACAAATTCACCATTGGTACAAGCCTGTACTACACAGTAAAGTGGTAGCAATGGCTGAGCATCCAGACTTATCTCAAGAGTAAAGTGAGCAGTATCAATAGTTACACAAAGGACATCAATTACTATGATTCAAACAAACACTGACTCAAGGTTTCTGAGAAAAAGAATGTACATTTATTTAAACATCAGTTATTAAACATTTCACTATTATAAGCAGTTGAAAAATCACGATTCTAATACACTACACCACACCCAATAGATTCTGGACAAGCTCAAAATGAAGTGTGAGCAAAATGGCACTCCAGCAATAAAAAGGGAGGGAAAGACAAAGTTACACAGAAGTTGAGCAGCACCAACAAGTAAGTAAGCAGGGCAATCTAGAAAAAGGAATTACAGTGAGGAAATCAAATCAAGAGGCCAGGGTCAAAGTCAATGGACCAAAGTCTTTGCAGAGGATGACACAGTTCATGGTAGTTTGCGGTTAAGTCTTTGCCAAGAGTTCAGAACGAAGTTGCTCATACGAAAAGTTACTTTAAAGAATAGAGAAGGACAAACCCTCAGATTGGCGAAAGATTTCACACACTTTCACCGCGGTCGGGCGAAACCACCAACCAGGTTATCACAGTACCTTTAGAGCAGAAGAATGCTGTAGCTGAGGCAGACGTTCTTGGCAGGTCTTGCAGGCTCACGGTTCCTGAAGCGACTGTCGGACTGACAAGAAGGAGGAAGACTGGAGGGTCCTGCAGCCCAGGGAAGAAACCAGCAGCGTAGCAAAGCAACAAATACAAGGTGCGCTCCTTAAAACCCAAGCAGGGTCTGTTCCTCCTGGCTATCTGGTTCACTGAAGCTGTGCACAGCAAATTCGACCAGAGGAGGGAGGCCTGACTTGTAGTTTGGCGAACTGGTTGGTCCCACCAGCTCAAGAGGAGAAGATTCCTTGCAGATCTTCCCTGTCGTCGAAGTTTGGAGATTCGGACCTGCAGCAGGGCTTCACCGGGAGGTTCAGTCGTGGTAGAGGTCCTTTTCTGTCAGCTTCTCTTTGATTCTCTTGACCCAGTGGCGACTTTGCCTTCTCAGTCCCAGAGACCTGCTTTTTATGCAGTTTTCCCCCATTCACACATCCTGGCTGTCAATCACACAGCAGGGTGGCTGTCCCGCCGGGACAGTCACCACAGCCAATCATACCGGAGTGCGACATGGGTCTCCAAGTAGACCCTGTGCAGGGAGTCTCAAACCGCTCCTTCACATCCTGTCCCCCTCAGACATTTAGGCGCCTAAGGAGGGCTTCTGTGCAGAAGCCTGCCAAAGGTCGGTGAACAAAGGAATCAAACCTGGTTTTGCGCGCAGAGTAAAACACGAGGAAGACTTTTCTAACCGTATAAAAATGTATATGGTCCAGCGGGTTTAAGTTCGAGGCTAATAAGATAGCCTAAAACAATACCAAGGCTATTTAAAATAACCGTGGTAGGAAAAATACTGTCGTTACCACTGCTACCAGCCAAATCTTAATGAAAAGGGAACAAAAACAATGTTCCATGAGAAACAGACAAAAAGGGATAGCTATTAACCCTTTCCAGAACTCTATATAAGATAGTTTGTACTGGGTCTGTGATTTTAAAAAGACCAATAAAGTCAATAGCAACTTTACATGTCTCTAGGAGACAGTAGCCAGTCCCAGAAAATGGAGTTTCAGTTTGGAAGTCTGAAAAAGACAACCCTGTGTTACTGCACTGAAGGTGCTGTGTAAAACACAGTAAACAGATGATGCCTATGGAGTAGGTGAGGCTCCACAGTCTATGAACACAAGAACATGTTAAACACACACAGCAACACACCTGTAAGAGTGGGAAAAAAGGCTCACACTCTTACTAGGTGAAAAAAAAAACCTAGAAATCCAGCAAAGCTGCTAAGGGACTCAGTAGGTAAGGGAAATTAGCCATTCTGGAGAATTCTCCCTAACATCAGTGTTGACAAAGCTCCAGGCTGAGGAAAGACTGCCACAGACTGGGTTGGCACAAAGGTAGTGGCTGTCCAGCCCTAATTATACCAGAAAAAGTGGCAGAATCAGTATCAGTGGTTCCACAAAAGAACAGGAGAAATTCAGTCCCTGAAGAAATGCTGTTACCAGAAGAGGACTCTACAACAGGCTACACAGACAAGGTTTGGGTAGTGGCGTTGGACAGCAGAAATATAGAAATGTATCCAAATACAGATTGCTGCCTGGGGATATTTAGGCAAGAGAAGAGCCATGTGCCGGCTTCAGGGCAGCCCCTGCTGCACCCCAGGCAGCCAGTGTGGGGCCAGGACGGAAGGAGCCTCAGGGGGTACAAGGATTGAGTTCCACAACAAAATGACCACTAGGAACCATCCTCAGCCATCACACATGATACAATGTCTAAAATCAATGAGGGAGGGTTCTAGGCACCAACCTCTCTTCAATCCACTTGAGAACTACCACAGCCATATGGCACAGAAACTGCTTGTCTCGTTCAGTTCAAACCCACTGCCTCAATCAGCCTTTGACCTTCCTTCTACTCTACTCCACTGGCTCGTGCCCGCATCTCAGAGCGGAGCTCTGGGGAACTCAGGGGAGGTGATCAGGCACAGGTGGGGGAAGTCACCATGGCAGGCACTGCCAGCCTTGCTTTGAACCCTCAGGACAATTCATGTGCCACCGATGGGCCACCAGCATATCTGCCATCTTGAACCGGGCTCATGCGCTCCTTGCAGAGTACTTCAGCCGTCTGGAGTAGCCTCCAATATGATTGAAGTAAGGTCTCTGAATTATCTGAGGGGGCTAGACGCTTGAGCACTCTGATTCAATAGAGATGGAGCTTTCTGGGCCACCATGAGACAGCCATCTGGAGCAGCTTCAAGAAGGTGACATAGAACACAGCCTGCCTTGATGTTTTCTTTTAAAGAAAGCAATGTATGTCTAGTATAGATATGTATATTTTAATAGAATAAGAAACATATAAATACGTTTGTACTTTGTGCTAGTGTTGTATAATTCTTTTGAGTACCCCTGTGACATATATTCTGAATATTTTTCATCAGCAAACTGGTCTGAGCTGAAACCCATCTGCTACATCTTTGACTAAAGAAATGCTACAATGCTGCACTCTATTCCTCGTTACAGTATCAATTATAGTGAGAGACATGTTCATGCCCTTTTAAAGTTTTTAATGAGACATCCTTAGCATTGCCTATAATGAACCTAGTTTTGATTGCATACGAACACCAAGGGCGAACTGTATGCTTGTCAAGTTCAGCTGTTCAGCTGTTCAGAGCAGTGAGTGAAAGCTAAATTATTGACCTAATGAAATAGTCTCAAAGCCACCTAAGTTAGAATGTGGGGTGTATCAGCATACTCAAACTGACCGCAACAACAGTGAGGCAATATTGTAGCCAAAGAACTAGTAGGACTAGACAGGACCATTTTTTATTAATAATCCTTCTTTTCCGTTTCATGGTAAAGCATTTTAAACCACACCTTTATAGTCAATGTTCCCAATAACATTTCTGTTTTAAGTGTAAAGATTAGAGTGAGAGTGTGTTTGGCTGTCATTGTTTTCTCAACCCCCTCCTTCTAGCATATGTAATAACCCCCACACTCTACAGATGATGTTAGGAAAACAAGAGTAACCCTTCATCTGACATTATCTTCTAGGATGTTCAATTCGTGTGGTTGTAGAGTTCTCTGGGTACTAGGACTATCTCATTATCTCATTATCTTTCATAATAATAATATGAATATCGCTTCAGGTGGCAGGAGTTGTATGTTATCCTCAAAAAGGTTAGAACATCTTTGAAAAGAGTCCCTCAGAATCCACCTTCACATTCAAAGAAGGAGTCAGACAAGGATGTTCTTTAAAGTTATCTGCATACACCAGGATTGGTGAAAAAATTTGTTTTGGTGGTCCCCGCATACACCTCAAACATATACCTAAAAAACTAAGATTTCTCTAAACTGTCACCCTAGGGTGGAGTACAAGCTATTATCTGAAAATGTAGCTCTAAATATTTAGTCACAGTTGTCATCAGTAATATAAACCACTTCTTGCCTACGTACCAACTGATAATACAACGTTATCGCATAACCGAAACTATTTTTTTCTCCCTCAACATTTCTTTCTGAGCATGCAATTTACAGTAGCTATCACTGAAAGTTGTTACATGGGCCATTATACAATGCGCCCTTTGCCAATATGCGATACACGTTCCCTCCTCAAGTCACATGTCCTGGAATTATTTATTTTCTCACAACACCGACATGTCTAAAGAGAAATTAACTGCACCCCTGTGCGATGGTAGATGGGACACATATACAAGTATTCATGAGAGCCGAGTTCATGAGGCCATATGAGGATGTATTAAAGCTTGTCCAATCAGGGTGAAACATGTCTGGGGTTGCTTGTGGTTTCGTTCAGAAGGGATGTTCCCAGGAAGTTTGACTGTACTGCTCTTTTTGTGGTGGGACCAGGCCCAATTTGCACTTGTTCTTTCGCCTTTCTGTAATGGCTTGGCAGGTGAGTAACTATGGTCTGGAGGATTGACCAGAGCTATGCCACAGGTTAAAGTTAAGATTAATTTGAACCATTTGACCAATAACCTAGTATTGCTCTTGTCACCATGAGTGGGATGGGTATGAACAGATGTGGGTACTGTGGCTGCTGGGTCTAGAGACCCAAGCTACACATCACTGATGATGCCCAATGATGCTAAAACATCTTGGGTTGCTTGAGGTCTCGTGTAGAAGGGATTAGACCAAGCCCAGCAGTTTGGAGCTTGACTGCCTCTTGGAGTGGGACCATGTCTGAAATGCATATGAACTTTCCCAGAATCAGGGTCTGGAGGGTTGGCCAGCGCCATGCCAGGGGTTAAGATTAATTAAAAACCCTTCCAGCCATCACCTCTTTTGTTTTGCTATTTTATGTTGTGCTTCACCAATATGGCTGCACCATCTTGAGCTCCAACACTGTGGGGAGAATTCTTGCCAGGCCATAAATATTTTGGATCATGAGAGCCTCCAAATTTGTTGGAAACAGACCTTGATGGCGTGGCCCCCCCAGGTGATTTGTTTCATTAGTTAGCAGCAGCGGAGCATGGCACAGTGGCACTTGGTGCGCAAGCTCTAGGCCTGGGTACCACATTGTGTGCTGATCCCAGCTGCGTGACAGGGCGGTGGCCTGTGGCTTCAGTGGACTGCATCGAGGTGGCAATGGCAGGGGTTGCGGGGGGACCATAGGGGCGAAGGAACAATGGGGGTAATTACGAGTTTGGAGGTAGCCATGGTGCAATTTTCACCATGGCTGCCTCCAAACTCGTGTTTGGGTCCGGGTTCCCTGAATGGGGACTTCCTGGGTCATTCCAACCTTGGAGAACCCGGTAAGTCCCCATTCAAAATACCCATCCCCATTCCCATTCGAGCCCCTATAGGGCTCGAATGGGAATGGGGAGGGAGCTAATAACGGGCCCCTTAATAAAGGGCCCGTTATTAGCTCCCTGGTCCCTTAGCAGCTCCCGCTAAGGACGGCTGGTTTTACAAGCCGGCCTTAGTGGGACGTGCTAAGGGACCTCATAATGCATCGGTAAGGGGTTAACGGCACCGGCATCCTTACCAGCAGCGTTAACCTCTTAGCGCAGCACTCATAATGACCCCCAATGTGTTGATCTCCATTTTGAGTGTGATACATGGAGCAGGGGTGCTGCTCCGGAGGATCGGGGAATCAGAGAGGCCTTAATTTTACTGGGACTGTTTCATTGCCACGGCAAAAATCCTAATGTCGGCCAGGTGAATTGCCTGCTTTTACCAGCATAGTGGGTGTTGGATGTCCCACTGCAGAGGTTCCAACAAGCTGGCATGAGAACAGCATAGAGCGATCATTGGCCAATTGGGGTGCACATCCAGATTGCTAAATGGGCTGCTGGGAGGATAGTGGTAGTCTAAGTGAAGTGGTGAAGGACTGCTGAGATACGGCGCAAGAAAACTTTCAGTACTTCCTGTTGAGGTCCTCACTGATGGCTGTGCAATCATCATGAAGTAGGACAACCGGCAGAAGCATGGCTGAGCTGTAGCTGCAGTAAGATATACATGTGTGTGGAGAGAGAGCCTGCAGCCACCTGTCGATGCTGTCCTTCCCATAGTGGCCAAATCATTCCTGTGATCTCCGGATGAGATGGTCCCAGGAACGGATATGAAGGTGGCCAGGAAAGTGCATGTGTGTCTACTGCCATAGTGGAGTGGAAAGTAGGTTTGTGTATGTACGTGGCTGGGGGAGACAGGAATCAACGGCATTGAGAGCGGTGCTGGGAGGAAGCCCCGCTCTTCCCCAAGGGCTGTTGTGGTGCTGATAGCTGGCTGTGGGGAACTCGATATCGGATAGGGCAATGGATACCTCTGGAACCAGATGAATCCGTGAACAGTGGATGACGTCTTCAGTGTGTTAAACAATGAACACTGTTAAACTTTGAACAGCCAATGGGGATTTGTCTGCTTCTACCCAGCAGCAGAGAGAAGAGGAAGTGGAAGAGCTGCAGCTCTGAGAAAGGAAGCGAGCCGTGCTGTCATCACCTGAGCATGAGCCTCCCCTCTCCGAGCCCAGCTGGTAAGAGCCCCTTCTACAATCCCACCCAGAGCCCACACTCCTCACCAATCCCTCCACAGTCCAGCTGATAGGATTCCACATTCCAGCGCCTAAAGCAGCTGCATCAGGACTCCAGATAGAGTGTCCATATTTTCGCTGATTCACCCTCCTGCCCCTGACCCTGGAAACAGCATCTTCCACCAACTTGTGTAATCTTATTCACTGAACTACATTTACCAAGAAACCCAGGGAGAAGTAAGCCATTCAACCAAAAAAAACACACAACATTTTGCACCATTCAGAGCATGTTCGGAGTGTATACTGTCCCCTGCCCAGAAATAACAACCTCTTCTTTAATGAGAACATTATTCAGTACCTTCCATAGCAAATTACCTGCATCAATGACTTAAAATCTTGAGGCCTGCAGCCCTCTGCATCTGCACATCTACCGCATTGGAAGTAGGGTCTGACTGGCCGGAGGTGACACTGAAGAATCTGGATAGGTCACTGGCTGCACCTGATTTATCTGCATTCACCTGCTGCTAGGCCACCTGGTGAGTTTGTTGTGCTTTGTGCAGTCCTCTGTCTCTCCCCCTGTCATTCCATCCCTCTACTCTCTCCATCCATCCATGGTGCTCTCCACCTAATCTATTTACTCCAATTGCCACTTTATCACCTATCCTACCTTCTCTAGAAGCCTGGAAGGAAAATGTTCAAAAAGGATCTCCTGGTCTCCAATCCAGGCCTGTCCAACGCAGACACCTATGCCATTGCTTCTTCCAGACAGACTGTCACTGACATCCTCATTGTTGCTCCTTTCCGGAACCTAGGGACTCCCGATATGGTCCCTGTCCTGTCTCCTTTTTCTTTGTCTTCATTTAATGGAGGCACCAGATGGGAAGTACTCTTGGCTGGTGTATCATCCTCTAAGTAAGGTGCATCATTAATGTCTATCTTAATGGCACTGGGAGGCCCAGGGCTCTCAGCCCAACGTTCTTGATAATCGCCTTCTGTCTCTCATCAACTTCCTCCTTTCTCCTGCCACTCCTCCGGTGGACTCCTCCCTTGCTCCTTCTCCACCTCTGATGGGCATGCAACATCCCTTTACCCCTCCTCGGAAGACTGTCAAAGGTTGTAACCAGGTCCAACTAGGTACCCTTCGCTCTTGCACTGCCATCAAACACGGTTCTGATATCTGTCTCCTTCTAAAAGACTTTGACCTCGATGTTCTAACCCTCACTGAGATGTGGTTCACTGCTAACTCTGTTACTGCCTTTGACACACTCCTGCCTGAGGGCTACAACATCCTCACTAAGCCCAGAGCTGACCAGTCTAGAAGCAAAGTGGCCATGATCTTCTGTAAATGGTTCCCTGCTACTAATGATAATGATAATAATGTGTTATTTATATAGCGCCCTAACCCAAAGCGCTTTACAGAGCACATATTTACACCCAACTGAAATTGGTACTCATTTATCGACCTAGGAAGGAGGAAAGGCTGAGTTGGCCTTACCAGGATTCGATCCTGCGACCTGCATATCACGCTCAGATCGCAGCAGCGAGCGCTCAACCTGCTGAGCTATCTTACCAGCAATTACTATGATTCCCACTTAGACCTACTCCTCATTTGAATGCCTTGTCTGCAGAATTGGTGTCCCTGCAACCCTCTCGTTGACTCTCGCCACCATCTACAGCACCCCTGGGCTGGTCTCTCTCTTCCTCTCTGAGTGGACTGACCTCACCACTTCCCTTCTTGCCTCTACCTCCAAACATCTTCTCCTTGATGACTTTGATATCCACCTTAACTCTCCTGAGGCGGCCACTGGACTCTTCTGCAACTTCTGTGACTTTCTTCCCCTCGCCATTCATCCCTCCGGTCCAACGCACTCTGCCGGACATGCTTTGGATGCTCTCATCTCTTCTGACATTCCCATCTCCAACCCTCTAACAACACCTTTCTTCTGGTCTGACCAGTCCCTCCTGTCTTTTACTTTGGTCCCACTGTTAAACCTGTTCCTGCACTGCCTGTCTCCTTCTCCATCATTCGACTGATGGAGCGATTTTCAGTTGCTTCTTTTGATGCCACTTTCATTCCCACGCCCACTCCTGTCACTGACTCTGCCCTTGCTAATCTCCACCTCTCTCACCAATGCCCTGGATATCCTTGCACCTGTTATGAGGATCCAGATGAAGCCTGCCGCCAAATACAACACCTGATATGACTGCGACCTATCCCCTCTGAAATGCAAGTGCAGAGTGGCTGAGAGGAAGTGGAAGGCATCAGATGCCTCTTCTGACAAACTAGCCTGTTGCCTGCTCCAAAGGCAATACAGACTCTCCATCCGCTGTAAGAAGAGGGCTCATATCCAAGCCTGCATCTCTAGGGCCACTAACAACTCTTGCAAACGGTTTAAAATCTGCAAGGAACTCGGCAATCCTTCTGCAGTTTCCACATCTCCCCTGCCATCCTTGACCCTCTGTACCTGTATGCCCTCCCACTTCCTTCCCAAAATTCATGACATTCTGTCCTCACTCTCCTCTATCCCCTTCCTGCATCCCTCATATAGGGGCCGTACAAATAACCAATAAAATAAAATGAATGTAATGATGTGTGCTTCACACTTATGGCATTGTACTAGTAAATGGAAATTGGAATTGACATGGCCCCATCCCAAGAGGAGAAGCATCTATGAAAGCTGGGTTTGAATATCCCATTTGCAAATGCTTTTTTGAAATTAGCTTTGTATGTATTAACATTGCATTTATTACAGAGTACATCATTTGAATACGCAGACTGGTGTGACTGGCAATGTAGTTTGCTGCTAATATTGTGAATGAGATTATCGAATAGAAAAATCAAGTGCAAACTAACAATTCTCATCCCACTATAATTGCCATGCTTCGAACCTCATTGCCAGCCAACGCTGATTTTTGTTTTTATTTATTGTATGTCAAAGGACATAATATTGTTGGTATCCACTTAATGATAGTCCACTATATCAGCATATTAATCAAAATCATCACAAGCTAGACCTCTGGAGGCTGTGTGCTGGGATTTGATTGTGTGTAGTGAAAGGTGGTAACACATGTTAGCAATTATTTGGTTGTCTGGTAAGAAGATGGTCATAGACACACAATGGGTACATGTGATGGTGGAAAAGTATGAGGCACCATCCCATAGTGTTAAGGATTTCAATCAGGCAACGCACACCTTAGTCCCGGCCCAGTATGCAGTGCGCGATTGAAATGCTTATGTTAGATTAGATTCAATATTGAGATGATACACCACTCATACCACACCCCCCTTTTCAAATACCCTAAGTCACAATGGACCATGAACCTGGCTGGTTGTTAAAATATAATATTTATATATTTATTTTAAAATTCAAAAGCAATCATACAATTTTGAATATGGGGCAGTAATCACCAATGGGGTGATAAGAACAACAGGAATGTAAGCAATGCACTTAGTTTAACGTTCTATTGACGCAACTGCAAAACACCAGGGAATAGGAACACTTTTGGATTTTAGGTAAGATAGCGCTTGAGTTAGAACTTCTCCCTGCAAGGTTCCCTCAACCCACAAATAGTCCATTTTAAGTGGATAAACAGAAGCAGCAGGTTATCAGGAATGACAAATAGAAAAAAGAATTAAAATCTGACTTTCCCTCCCCAAACAAGAGAGAAAAACGGATTTTAAACCCTGGCAATGCTAAAAATGACACTCAGAAATGGATGAATGAAACAATGAATGTGTATAAAACTCTTTAAACAAAAACAATTGTTTACTGGAACAACACTGGAAAGATACTAGTAATCAAAAGCAATGGATTGAGCAAAAGCATACAATTTGAAATTGAATGGAAGAGTGAAAACCGTTTATAAACAAAAAGACATGTTGTAAAATTATCACACTTTTGTAAATCCTGCCTAAATTTACCAAAACGGTTTTTAATAAAAACAGGTGAAATATTGTAAACCGGGATGTTGTGTTGGGGTGTAGCTATGGATCATAAGTACAATATGAAAGAGAAATGAGGTCCCCAGCTTTTAAATTGAATGAGTTATGCAAGATCTTGTGAGGTGCGTTTTTGAGAAAATGAAGGCGTGAAAAAGGCAAAGAAATTAGTTTTGACAAGGAACAGTTTTACTCTACACTAGGGCATTTAGGCTAGGCTACCAGATTGAGACACAGTAAGCTCTGGGGTTGACTCGCGAGTTCAACCTGACCACCTCTGCGCCCTCCCTGGCGGACCCAGTCCGATCACTCCAAACAGGATTAATAGTTTAGGATTTTACAAGACAAAATTATTAAAGAAATTGGCGTTAGCACAATGAATCAAAGGCAGGATTTTAAGAATGATTTTGACAATATTACAATGATTAGGATAAGGATAGGAGGACTTAGAGAGTGGAAATAAGGACAAGGCAAGGCAAGATATACTTTGATTTTCTTTGGTTCCTATTGATACTCACAGTTCACTTTAGTTAGGATTTTGGATTTTGGACAGTCAGCGGTTCTGGTCGCCACACAGATACGGTCTAACATAGGACCTCCAGACAAAATCAGCGGGCATGGACTGATACCGGGCAGCACTTCTGGATACTGGATAAGATAGGGCATCAGGAGAGCAGGATGGCAGAAGCATGCAGTGAGTGGCAAGCCAGGTTAGTTCAGGATGCTTCCCAAAATACCACAGCATTTCCCTTGGTTATGGGGATTATTTTTGACTTGAGGCCTAGCTGAAACAAAATCAGCAAGGTTTGGCCTTGTGGTTGGGATCTGGAGTCTAAATGAATGAATGTAAGATGAAGACAGGAACTGCCGTATAGGACGCTGGGCAGGAACCAGGAATCGGTCAGGAATCAGTGTCCCAGTGTGTTGTCAGGGGCTCTTATTTATAATGCCAGGTGACATCATCACAGTATATGACAGGGGCAGGCTTTACCACACATGTCCCTAACAATAGGATTGTGCAAGTGTAGTAATCTCCGCCTTGCTCTCTGCTGGTTGGATTTCTAAGGGGATGATGTCAGGTTTATGAGGTGAAGTTTACAATGTCCCAACACTCCCACATTTACTTTACTTAAAATCCGATTTTGCCAACAACCTACATTTCTTTACTTGCAATATTTTGGCAAATTAGACACACAGGTTACATATGATGTGCAGCACAGATTAGTCCAAACCTCCAGTCTGTGTATCCTTGTTTCACCTTTCTGACACATTTTGGTAATGTTACACATTAAAGATTTGGCCTAAAATTCCACATTTTATACACAAATGCGAATTGTCCCCAGGGATGCATGTACAAAATCTTATGTTTGCCACATTAATACTTTCCTGGGAATCTGTCATATTTTGCAACTTCTGTTACCCATGCGGCAATGAGTTCTACCAAGTTTTACAAGATGGCCCAAGAAATTAGATTTAACACAGCAAACATTTAAATTTCTAGTAATTCTTGCTACAGAAATAAGAGTCTTTAAAGTTTCTTTATAGTATAGTCTCTGGCACCAAAAGGCAGTCGCTTTGTTACTTGATCCTGGTTTTTTGTTCTTCCTTCAACTGCAGGAAGTTGTCATTTCCATCCAGGCAAGGGGGGTTCCATTCTTAATTGAAGGTTTTATTGCCCCTTCACACTTGACAGGTGAGTGTCCCAGGGCAGCTATTGTCCCAGCCTGGAGCAAAGATGAATGTCTGACAAGCTTGTGAACTCTAATTGCCTTGTCACATACAAAGTTTTTCAAGCTGGCACTTTGCACCTACTTGTCCTGGATTTAGGGTATATCTCCCTTCCTTTGGGAAGTTACATGGCTGGCAACTGGAATCACAGGTTTTTCTGAGATCTTGCAACTCCAGCCTATGTGTTTAAAACTGTTTAATTCCTTACTTTGAGTCTGCAATTAAACAAACCTGTGACAGAAGATAGCCTATGTGTGTATTATCACCACTAACATAATCCATTTATATTGCTAAGTAAACAGGCTTTCCTTAACAATTGAGTTTTAAACAGGCATTTGTTTTATCTTCAGTCAGCACAGCACAATTTTCCACATGTGTTAAAAACTGCTAGCATTGTTTCTTTAATTCCCATTTGCAGCTGCTCAGATTGCCACTGTCTTGGCAGCTGCAGTCATTTTCCTTGTAGTAAGACTCTTACTAAAGTATAGATACATTTATCTTTGACTTGGCTCAGAGAGTAAAAAGTCTCTTTGAACTGCTGCGCCTGGATACATTTTGTCAAGAAATAAACGCGTGTTCCTGTGCAAGGGAAACATGAAGTTGCTTTTGATTTCTCTGAGAGTTGGTTTGACCGGGCCTTTTTACTCACAGTGGTTTCAGAATGACAGGTGGAATTGGCACCCAAAAAAGCATTTTGAAAGGGTGAAAATGTTTCATTCTGAAGGTGAATTTTTGGCTTTTGCAGCAATGCAGTGCTGCCGGTTCACTTGATTCCATATATATATGTCTCAGAACACACTGGCATGCTCCTGTAGTGTGTCCCCGATTACACCCTACCTGAAATGTGGGTGGCATGATGATACAGCCATTTTTCTGTTGCTGCCAAAACACAGTTTTGAGCTCCTGGTGTGCACAGGAGCCAGTGCAGCCAGGTTGCTGTCTATAGCGCAAATGCAGCTCCGTGATGTGGTCAATGCGTTGAGTGGGTCAATATATCCCAAAATAGCAAGCTAATTGGTTCTATCCAGGAAAATGAGTTGCAGGGGCAGAGACAATCCTGAAACTAGATATAGCAGATAATAACATCAAAGGCATGAAAGTTATCAACACGCATTAGAAGTCATATCAACACTTGAAAAAAGGCCTTACAAGGCAAATCTCCCTGGTGCCTTGCCTACCCTGCCACACCAAGTCTCTTGCAGGAACGTCCAACAAAACTTTCTCATATTGCCACATTCAAGCCTGCTCTCTCTCACACTCTTATTTGCTCTCTTTCACTCTCCCTCCCTATCGCTCTCTCCCTCTCTATGATTCTCTCACTCGCTCCCTCTCTCTCTCTTTCTGTCTCGCTCTCAAATACCCTCTGCTCAACAAAGACCTGGGAATTGGCAGATGAGTGCAAGGGCAGTCTAGACATTCCAGTCATTACCATTATCTAAATGCTAAGGGTCATGTATGATAATGCTTTGGGTCTGAGAAATGGCTTACACGGTAACAGTCATATAATAACACATGCTAATAGTTATGTCTTGCCTAGTTTGTTGAAACCATTTACAGTTTTCTATCATCTAATATTTTACATTAAACTGCAAGCCCATCAACACAAGGTACAAACTATCTTAAGAAACATTGATAGGTAAGGACCTCTGACTTTCTACATTATTCCTAAAAAAATTGACCATTTTTTCTGAACTAAAGTGTTGAAACAGGTGAATAATAGATGTCCTCAGTGACGGTTCTTTCATTTATCCCTCTTAGAATTCAGAGATTGATAACTGTGATGAAATGTGCTTTAGGTAAACATATTTTAAACATATATTTTTAAAATAAGAAACTTCCCAAAACTCTGATAACTCTCAAATGTCTGATACATTTTGATCTATGCTTTTTTTCTTCAAAGTTCAAATGAATTTGTTTATATTATTACATTTATTAAGTAACATCTACAATGTAATACTGGGGCTAAGATCATTAACTTTTTAATTCTGGTTTGGACGTGACTGGAGTATTGCTTCCACACGCACCCCAGCCTATGGAGAAAAGGTTAAACTAGCAAACCGTGCACACTCTGAGATTCCAAAGTGCCTACCTTTATGGAATCCTTAGAAAAAGGAACCTTAATATCCAAGAGTTCTCGAGATCGATATTTTCGAAGTTGACATTTAAAAAGAAAAATCTTTCCATATATTTCTGTGTTTCAAAAATCTTAATGTGAAATGGATAAAACTAAAGAACACATTCAACTCCAAATTGATTACAGAATTGTAACTGATCCAGGAGTTGTATGATCTGGGATCTTTTAAAAATGGAATGACTAAGATTTATTTGGATTTGATGATTGATGAAGATGGTCCTCGAGTAATTGAACGCTATAAACGATTATATTGACATATCAAAAAATGATACCAGAACCATTTCTTCCTCCTGACAAAACAGGCCCCTATAGTTCAGAAAACCCAATTGCTGCCTAAAAATACAGATAACATCTGCCCATTCGTACTATACTTGTCTGAATAATGGAGAACAGGAGGGAATTTCAAACACAAATAATGTAGACAATGGCAGGCTTCAGTACTTGCATTAACTAGAATGCCTTCTTGACCCAGGTGAACACACGGTAAGGCTCATAATCACTCCCCTTTGCCTATGTTGGGTAGTGCTGATGGTAGTTGCCCAAAAGAACATCTGGAAAGCCAGATGTTGCAGACTCCCAGTGCAGCTCTTCATACAAGTGTTAGTACAGTGACTAGCATACTTACATAGAGGGCTACCTGTGCATAGTATAAATCGGGTTTGGTAAATCAGTGGTTTGCTGGTGGCATTACACATGGCTGTTTTTGGTGATAATATACGTGGCACCAGCCTTTAACAGGCAGTTGTGTCCTGCAGGCCTGCGTTAATACACCAGTTCAATGCAGACTGGTATCCTCCCTCCTCACAGGTTTTATCCCCGTTACCACCTTCCATTTTATTTCAGAAAAGGCCTTTCTACTTTTAATGCAGTCAGCACTGCATTCAAAGTAGAGACCAGAACATGTTTTTCAATAATGAAAACCAGTAAAATGGCCTAATTCTGAACTGCGAAGGCAGCTAATTCACTAAAAAAGAACAAGACCCCTATCTAGATGCCGAACCCCAAAAAACGGCTTGCTTTTGTGTGAAGGTATTTACCATCACGCACATGTGGTCACTCTTGCGGTGTTAGCCATGCAGTATTATTTTTTATTTTTGTTTTGATATAGCTGAACAAATAAACTTTTCAATATTGAGTGACAAAATTTAAAAATAACAAGTACAGTTTGACATCTCTTGAAAAAAATAACTAACACACATTGGGATGGTAATACAGCCATCAAGGTTAAAAATGATTGCAGATTGAAGTTAAGCAAAGAAGAGAAGAGGAAACATAATCACACAAGTGAGATAGTCACAGGATATATGTTTTTACGTGGGAACATTTTCCATAAGGAATTTGATTGATTAAAAATTGGCATGAAAAGAAAAGAATCAGGATCAAAAAGGGACTTAGATGACAACAATTATACCAGATAACATCATTCCGTGGAGTACAATGATCTTTATGTTCAAACATGAGTCTCTACGTCATTTATAAGGTCTGACATGCTCCGTGCTCAAATCATGAAAGATGAATAGATTCAGAAAATCTGCCATTTCAGACGGTGCACAGTGTTTTCAGAATAAACGTGCATGCTAATTACATGTTTACTATTTCATCAAAAAATACATAGTGTACAATACCTTCCCATATGAGAAGTGCAGCCCCGCAGACAAACACACAAGCACAGCAGTTCGCAAATCCATTTCTGGTAAGAAAATCAACAATGTAATCAAGTTTTAGTTTTTTTGGCTTTGTGGTAATCGTATGCAAACATTTGGTTCATGTGCATGATGTTACAGGGATTCTCGATGTGATTTAAAATGAATGCACGCTTCCGATAGTAGAGATTGCGGGTCATAACATCCAAAAGAAAACATGGAAAGGTAAATATTGAGTTCAGTGCACAACATGTAAATAACCACCTGTAAATAAATGTCATGTGTTGAGAACGTCCACGATGCTTTTTCATTTGCACTTTGCAGCAGGTTTTCAAAGTAGATAATATCGAAATACAGCTAAATGTGTTTTACAGATGTGATCATGCCACACGGTTCCGCAATCAATGTATTTCTCTTTTTTAGTTTGGGCTATTAGGTGGTCTAGCGCCATCTATTAGGCGAATTGTATTGCATTCGAGTAGAAATGGGGAGAAATTGAATATGAGAAGGGACACAACCTTGAAGGTGTTGTTTGGTTATTTGTTCACCCATTGACTGCCCATGACCATGTTCATCTCTATGGCCATCCCCATCCAGTTCCTGCGCCTCCCTGTAAAAATACCTCCCCATGGGAACTGTTTGAAGTCACTTTAATCAAGCCTTACCCCAGCCTTACCCCGAAGACTTTAACAGACTCATCTCACACACTCAACTTGTTGGTAGTCTCCACCATCAATCTGATTCCGAGCATCCAGAGGCACGGAAACTGCTCTTCAGAACACCTGTGAAGAACTGCTCACATCTCTGGACTCCAACTCCCCAGCTGTCCTCATCCTACTCGGTTTCTTCTCTGTCTTTGACACAGTCAGCCACTCCATCCTCATAGAAATGTTCCACAATACCCTTGGTATCTCGGAATGGGCACTGGACTGGCTCACCTCCTTTCTAACTGACTGCTCTTCTGAAATCATCCTGGGCTCCTTCTCCTCTCCTACTTCCTTCTTCACCTGTGGTGTCCCCCAGGGCTCTGTCCTCACCACTTGGCTCTTTAACATCTACCTTGCTCAGCTGGCACACCTTATCTCCTTCTCTCCCAACTTCCAGTGTAATGCAGATGATACACAACTCTTTTTCAAACTTACTGTTGTCCCTCTTGCACCTTCCAGCTGCCTAACTGCCGTCCACTCCTGGTGCACTTCAAACAATCTATGCCTCAATGCCAGCAAAACTGCGATCCTTCCCATTGGGACCCCTGCTCCCTCCTTCTTCCCCTCACTCTGGCCTTCCTGCATGGGCTCTCCCCGGCTCCCTCTTCTGAAGCCAGAAACCTTGGCGTCATCTTCGACTCATCTTTCTCCTGTTGGGTGTCCTGACCCACGTTTGAGCTATCATGCTGCAACATTTGGTGCTGTGGGCTTAGAAAATCCAAGATGACCAAAAAGCCCACATGTGCGCCAGAATCCAGGAGAACCACGCAGTTTGTGCGCACACCAAAATGGTCACCTAACTTGCCACCCACCAGTGTAAAGAAAGATCTTTGTTAACAAAATCCACTGTTACTGATGTCAAAAAGTTGCTGAAATCGTGGCTCATCGGACCACTTTAAAGATTCAACCCTTTTGTGGGGTTCCACATAACCATTTTACTGTAAGGAGCCCCATCAAAACAATGTTAAGCAAGGATTATTTACTACCATGTAAGAACCATTCCTGTTTGGAATGCATTAATCCAAGAAAGATCCCAAAAATGGATGCAGTACCAACAAAATCCTCAAGGCGGCGCTAACGGTCTAAACTCTGACAGGAGAACTGAGTGCAGTTGCTGACAAAGGAATTTGACTCAGCTGACTTTAAAGGCTGCATTTTAATCAAAAATTAGCCACCTGCTGTTCCCAGAGGCCAGAAGCCTGGGAAACCCTCTCACCTCCAGAGATCCACACCAGGAGTCAGAATCTCACATGACCTCTTGATTGATAGAAGGCAGACTGGCTGGCAGCCTCCTGGAGACCACACAATAGGCTCTTGCACTTGAATAGAATATGCTGATGTTGACTGTTGACTGTACACAAAGAGCTCCCAGCAGAAGACACATGTGATCACTGACCCACCCAAGTCTTGGAGGCGGACTCCAACACTCTGAGAACTGAATTGAAAGCAAAATATATATTTTACAGAAACACTGATAACTTATTGGGACTAAATGACAGGAATGCACAACTTTGAGTTCCTTAAAATGGAAACTTTGCCTACAATTCAAGCCCAAACTCCAATTTGTGTGATGTTCTGGGGCACAACCCTGCCATTTATTGATACTACAGACTCTGTGTTTAAGCTAGAGACATGGGAATTTACTGGAGTATGTATGGACAGGCCGTGTATATGTGTATAATTTTTAATGAAAAACCAATATTGCAAAACCAGTTAAAAAATGCAAAATGTTGCCATTTCTGAATGCGAGCTCCTAGAAACATCAGAGTTTGAACAGAGTATACCTCATGTGATACGTGTTGGGTGCATGTAATTTCAAACCACTGTGTATCTATGAAATATGTCTTTAGGTCAAATATAGATTTGTATGTAATTTGACAGGGGAGTGTTCTTTCTGCAAGCCATTAAATGACATCATTCTGACACACAATCCTGCTCTCCAGTGAGAACGCAAAGAATTCTCCAACCTATCAGAACTCTGAAGGGGTTGGGCCTAGAAAGCTAGCCTCTCCACCCACTTTCAAAACACATAAAAAGAGACTGCTGGGACAGGTAGAGACATTCAATTCCATTTGCTGCGGAGCATGCTGACCGACGACTTCACATCCAGACTTCAAATCCATCAATCTCTAGAACCTATAGCAGTACCCAGAAAGCAGTGTTACATCCAGAATCCAGAGAGGCTAGACCAGCAGAGCAGAGCTGACCCAGATCACTGTGAAGTGCCGAGGCCAGAACCGGAGTCCAGTCCAAAACCTGACCTGATCCGTGGCGAGGCCTATTTCAAAAATATATTGTGAGTACCTAGCAGAACTGTGCAGAACCAATCTCTTAGTTAAAATAATCTAATCCAAACTATTTTAATCTAACCAGAACTGCCTCCTAGAAGTTGTCACTTGTTATTTTGTAAAGCTGCACCACTGTCATTTGTCAATTCTGCAGCTGCAAAGCTGTCACCTGTCATTTTCTAGCTGCAAGCTGTAACCTATCGCTTTGAACTTTTAAAATTTCGAATCCAATAAAAACAACCTTCACAAAATCGTTCATAACTCCGTAACCGTTTGGGCTAGGAACTTGGTTTAACTTTCCTCTGAAAGCTTAGCATCTTACCTTTCCAACAAGCCTAGAACCGACTTACTACTCCTTATATGTACTCCGCAATCACGATTCACACATTCGCGAATTTTGCCACGATTTGCGATTTGGCCCGATTTCTTTACTTGTAAAAAGATAGCTGCTTTTGCCTGAACTGCTAAATTTCGCTTGCCTCTTAAGAACCATCCCTGAATCATTGCTAGAGTGAGCCTGAACTAATATTAACTAGATACCACTCACCCTGAACCTCCTGAAGGGAATTAAAAGCATTTTCAGCATATTTCACACTGCATTGTCACCATATTCAAAGCATTTTGCCTGTGTTTCAAAACTCCTATCTGTTGTATAAGCTGCTGGGGGGGAATTGAACTGAATTCTGTTTGATTGCATTCCTAAAAACTGTGTGCTCTCATCTTCATCTCCTTACATTGCATAAAGGGGGGTGCATTGTCCAAGAAAGTGATTATATTGTCTTTTGCTGAAATCCTATGAAGTTATTTTCTATACTGCATTTTCATTCCACATTGCATCTATTTGAAACCATAAAAGTATTGTTGCTATCTTATCCATCCTATACCCACTCATCATTGATTATAAAGAAGTGTGCTAGTGCCAGACTATCCATTATTGATTACTGCTCAGATTAAGTGTGATATTCATTATAAAAGTGATATATATATATATATATATATATATATATATATATATATATATATAGTTTAAATTCTCAAATAAACCTTTTAAACTTGCAAAACAGAACTACTTCTTGGCTCAGTGGGGTCAGGGGGATTCCAAGAGAGGGGTGTTATATAGGGGTAGTCATCCAGAACTCATGAACTGGACATAAAGATATATCAATAAGGGTTTCCATTCAGTATCCCAGACTAGGCATTGACTTAGCTGTAGTGTTGAATTGAATCTTCTTACACTCCTTCCTCCCTCACACTCAGGACATTGCCAAGAAGTCCCACTTTCAGCTCTTCGTTCTCACAGGAATTCCCCCTTTTCTCACTTTCCCCCAGAAGCTCAAAGTTACCTGAGCCCTCGTTCTCTCTAGGCTTGACTTTTGCAATAACCTCTGCCTAAATCTTCCTCTTCCACTGTGCGACCCTTACAGCTAATCCGGAATAGGACAGCAAGACTTATCCTTGGCTTTAAGCCCAGGTACCGCATCTCTCCTGCTCGAAAAACACTTCACTGGCTCCCGGTTGCTGCACTGATTAAATCACTGAATAAATTCAAACCCTCTGCATCTTCCACAAGGTTGTCTGGGGAAGGGTACCACTTTATCTGCAACTCTCTCTTGCTCAAGACTCTCTTTCTAGACCTCTATATTCCTCTGGCACCAACTCTTTGTGTGTAAAGCGTTTCGCTAAACAGAGGGTAGGAGGTTGATCGCTTTCCTCCGCTGGCTCCCTCCTATGGAACAGCCTCCCCCTCCCTCTGATTCTTGAGCAGACTTTCTTAAATTCCCAAAAGCTCCTCAAGACATTCCTCTTTTCCACCTCCTCACATTCTTCTTTCCTCTGCTAATCTCGTAGTTGTTATGATTGGTGTCCTGGGACATTATGCATCCTCGGGTGCTTGACCTCCCTCATCGAATCGCCCCAGCTTCTGTCTATCTTCAGCACTTGCCTCATCACACCCTCCACCTTGGAGGCTCACACTTTCCACCCAAAGCAGCTCCATGCCGTGTCACACTTACCATACCTTGCACCTTATCTGTGGTTCACCCACAAGCATAGACACCGCATTATCTACCCCCACTGCCCTCTTCCTTGCTACACTGGTACGTTCTGAATACTCATAAGGCATAGAAGGTCTGTCCTGTTTTTTTCCCCTCCACTGTATTTTCTGTTTTTGTGTTTTTAATGTGTTTCATTCCCATGTTCCCTCCCTGTTACCCTGTGGACACTTTAAAACAAAATGTACTTACTGTATAAGCGCCTAACAAGTGAACAATAAATACAATATATAAAATCTTCCACTCAAAGTTCCTGCCAGGGTTTTTTAAAGCAGTCTTCTGTAAGCGAATGACTTAATTGGGACATTGCACTGATGTAACAAATATGTCTTAACAAGGTCTGCTTTCAGCCACTTGATATGATAGGTTATTTATAACGCGCTTAATACCCAGAGGTTTCTAAGCACGGACCCGTGGATCGAACCTGTGTTGCTCCACGTCGTCTTGCTTCCAAGGCGAGCACGTTGCCCCTGAGCTATCCTCCCAGGACCAAATTTATACTTATAAGCACCATGTGTGTCCTTCACTGAAGTCCTGTTAAAAACAAGCATTGGCACAGCCAACAGTTTTGGCTTGTGTATAAATATGAGGCATTGACAGGTACTGATATTATATGCCTAGGCATTCACCCATTTTACACCTGGTACCACCAATGGCCAGTTAATAGCACTACAGTAGTGCCTGCCAAATGACTTTCCCATGCCTACACACAAGCCCAAACCTTCACATTGCCAATGCTTGTTCACCTTGCCACAAGTCTCAGTCCAGACCAACTGATTGTCTGAGCAATAGTGACATGGCACATACACTATGGCAGTGCCTGGCAAGTGCCTTTCCCATGCCTGCAAATAATCCAAAACTGTTGGCACTGCCAATTCTTGTTATGTTAATGCTATTTGTTATTGTATTTGGCATTTATATAGCGCCCTATATATCATAGGTACGATCTCAAAGCACTTGTAGGGTGAACGCCCTTGGGGTCCAGGTCAGTCGAGAGAGTAGAGTACAATACTGTGCTTGGGTACACTCAATATATGTGCAGTCAGTGTGATTTGTGTGAGGGTGGCAGCATCCTTCCTCTAGGTATGGTGGTATTGTGAGATCAGTCAAATGTGTTCAGTCAGGGATTGGTCTCTGAGACTGCATTCTGGCAGCATTTGGCCTGTGTAGGTAGTTTATGTGTGTAGCTAGGCTGATTTTTTCATGGGGTGTGTCGAATGTGAGTACGGAGTACATTCCACAGATATGGAGCCAGGGATGAGTAGACGGACCCTTCAATCCTGGATGAATTAGAGGCTGGTATCACTAGTAAGAGGGCAGTGCTTGACCTTACGGTGTGTGATGGGTGGTAGGGTGTAATCATCGCTTGTAGGTTTGCTGGGCCAGTTTTGTGCACTGCTTGGTGTGTAATAAATAGAATTTTGAAAGTGGCCCTTCGTCCAACAGGCAGCCAGTGAAGGGTGCAGAGGGTGGGGGAGATGTGATCCCTGTGTCCCAGTGCAAGAAGGAGTATGGCAGCTATGTTTTGGGCTGTTTGGAATTTGTTAAGTTGGTATGCCGGAAACCCAGAAAATAAGGAGTTGGCAAAGTCCAGTCTCCACATAACAGTGGACATAATAGTAGCTAATCTGTTGGGGTAGGTGAGGTATAGAAAAAAGGTGCCTTAGGAGCGTGAGGTGGTAGTTACAGGATTTTGATACATTATTGATCTGATGGGATAGGGTTAAGTCAGAGTCCATAGTGCAGACAATGTTTTTGACTATTTCGAAAGTAGGGGGTGCCAAGGGAAGGGGGCCATGTAAGTGGTTGCAGGAGAAGGGCAGAGTTGCCACTCACCATGATCACATTTCTATGAGGATGGAGTGGCAAATTCAGGCGTGGTATTACGTTAAGTAATGTTCTGCCACAGAGGTTATGAGCATGTGCTCTTAGGAGTGGTGAAATAACTATTTCGAGATTTCTGCCTGTTGGTCTACTGTATGGTATATATGTATATATGTAAAATGCTGCAGCGTAACGGACTGCTACTCAGCAACTTAACGTATTTCCATGCCTGAATTTGCCGAGAATAGAGCTTTTATGTAACTTATACGCCCTGAGGATGACCCAGCAGGGTTGAAACACGTGTTTGCATCTTCTTAGTCTTTCTAGACTCTCATGAATATATACTTAACCTTCTTTCAGATACTTTTCGGTTACTCCGGATATTCAGGAATTTGTACATGAGATTGTATATACTATCATTGAAAATTGCAAGTCAAATGCTGGCCAATAACAGCATCTTATACTTCAAGTTGTGTGTCTGTTAGTTCTCCTAAAGTTGATTTCAACTTGACATCTGTTGGAAGCACATGTATAGAGGATATTATAACCCATCCTATCGTGTATTCAGAACCTGTATTGTTAGGAGTATGTTTGAATTGTCTGAACTCTCTATCCCAACCATCCCATCTTCCTCCTGTACAAGTATTGTTAAACTATCTTTGCGCTGATCTTTTCTCATCTGAAAAAGGTGAGTGTCCTCTGCAGGCAGTCATTCTGATCAAGTGGCTATGATCCTGTGGGGCATTCGTTTTGTTCATAGTCATCCTCTAGTGTAAGAAATCCTTTTGTCATTTTAAAAGTGCATTCCTGTTTCCCATTGTTGAGCCTGTCTCGAAAAAACAACCTCCCCTAAAACGCCTATAACATCCTCAGTTATTGTGCTAGAAACAAAATTATAGCTAACATCCACAGTTTTAAATAATATCCAAAACCGCATTCCAAATCCATACGGTTCTCCCATTATCGTGATTATCGCGCAGTGAAAATTTTGCCGCACATTTTCGTTTAGGGAAATTCTTACACGTGTAAAATAGCTTTTGATTGCTTCCGACTTGATTTTTAAGATTTCAAATTGTTTCTTGGTATTAAATCATTGCTTCTGTTTGTGCGCAACTATCCCATAAGAATGTATAGCAATTTTAGCAATTTTGATCATATTTGGTGTTTTTGCCCAGTCCATTCTAAAATAACTTTAAAAGCAATTCTGACAGCTTGACAGTTAATTCTGTTTTTCTCTTGTGTTTGCTGCGGGAAAGTGGGTTTGATATTCTGTGTGAATTCTGCCATTCCTGAAAACCTGTTCTCTTCTCCTATCTCTTTACATTGCCTATTGGGGGTTGAGGGGGGGTGCAGGGGGAACCTTTAACCACAGTGCTATCTGATCTGAACACAAACACACAAGTATTATTTCTGTGCTGAATTGTTTTGCTCACTATTACTCCTGGTGTATTAAAGAGATTATTCTATGTTACATCACCCCATTGGTTATTATTGTATACCCATTAAAGTATAGTGTGATTAAATTGTAAATGCATAAAGACATATTTTAACTTTGCAAACCAGCCTGATTCCTGGTTCAGTGTGACCGGGGGGGTTCCAGGAGAGGGGCTTGATATGAGTGGTATATCGTTCAGAATGAAGAACTTTTAGACAAAAATAAATAAGGATTTCAGTTGTGCATCACACGCTAGTCGTTGACTTGGGTGTGTGCCGGATTGAAATCACTTACAGCTTGGGGGCTCGTCACAAGATCCTGAATTAGACATACCACATGTGACAGTCTAACACAGCATGCTAACTGACGGGGTACATACTGTAAAACACCCTTCAATAGAAATACTCAAAGGAGTTGGGCCTGTTCTGCAAAAGGAAAGTAACCCTGAGATAAGTCAGAAGGAAATTGATATTTCCAGAATGGCGACCTTAGTGGAAATCAATATGGCAAAAGAACACCTACTACACAAATTGTTTGTCAGGGGTGAATGTGTAGAGCAGGATGAGAATGCCTGGCTGCAGGAAATCAAACAACAAATCACTGCCATAGAATTAGATACATGGCAGGACCAGGGTCCAATACACCAGACACTTAGTGAATTGTATATGGCCCCAAAAGTAAAAGAAGATCAATGTAAAATTGCCAAAATAGTGGCTTACCTATACCTCTACTTTGGAGTAATACAGGAAAAATATGCCGACAATCTAGATCTGGCAAAGAGGCAAACACAATCCCTAGAGAAAACCCAAACTGATTTGGACTCTGCAGAGCAAAGGCTTCAAATGAGCCAAGATTCAGAGAGAGAAACCAGACAGTACCTGAGAAAAGTAAAGGAAGATCTGGATCTCCTGCATCAAGAGAAGGTAGTGCAATATACCAAATTACTGACACTGCAAAAATAGTGTCAAGAAAGGTTGGATTTGCTACAACAGAGCCAACAAAAGCTGGAGCAGCAAGTAAATTATAATAGAGCCTGTGCAGGGCAGATAGTTGCCCTAGAAAATCAGGTTGATGAAATGAAGGAGGAAAATAATAAATTAATGGTGAAGGATCTCCACACTCAAACAGATTTTGATGAGGATCGTCAGAAATGATGTGCCATTAGACAACAAAGGGATGACCTGGTTGCACAGAGGCATACTCTAATTCAGGAAAGAGATGCCTTAGGCCAGGAAGTCAGCCATTTAAAAACCAAGGTGGAAGAAAATCACCTGGCCCTTCAGGGACTGGGTGAACTCAAAATGGACTATGATAAGCTGTTAAAGCATGCCAGGAGGGTGGAAGATGCTCTGGCAAAGAATAATCAGGCCAATCAGGATCAGACTGAGGAGGTGTGTCTCCTGCAGCAAAAGTTGGCCCAATACTCCCAAAGCAGACAGGAAGCACAGAGAGACAATGAGTCTCTCAAAAACAAATGACATGCTCCATAGACAGATAGCCATGCAGGAACAAGTAATAGAGACCAGTAAGGCCTTAATTGAAGAACACAAGGGGCAGATTCTGGCATGCCATCAGGGAGTAGGGGCTGAGAGAGATGAGGTCAGATGGGAGAGGGAAACCCCTGAGCATAACCTCAGGAACCCTGTCCTCGCCAGAGACCTTAATCCCTGGAATTCCATGGACTCTGACACCCCCATGTACACTGGCTCACATGAACCAAGCACCACGGGATGGTAGACTTCAACCCAATGGGAAATATGGGTCTAATAGGTCAGCGCCTCCCAGAAATGGATGGGCAGGCATCTCTGTGCAGGTTCCCAAATACTAGGGACATCTTCTCTGACCTGGGAGACTCCAGTGAGGGGAGAATCAGAGAACTGAATCGTCAGAAATATAACTTACCAAGAGATCAGGCAGTGAAATTTGGTGGGGAATGGCTAGGCCCACTAAGAGCATATTAAAAAACTCTTCCCAGCTAGGACAGTGGGGGGGAAGTCAACTAATCCTGGGAGAAAGGAAGAGTCAAAAGACTCTTCTGAGCGCCACGGGTCCGAAGAGACTAGGCCCCCACATTCTGCCAGCCATTCCCAAGCTTGTAGAATCCGGGAGAGCCTAGAAGATCAGACAGCCACCTCTGGTAGCAGTGCCTCTGAGTCAGAGGATGAGTGGACCAGGGTGACAAGAACTAAAAAGGCTAACAAAGTTAAGAGGGCTTTACTTAAGGATCCCCTGAAGCAAAAAAAGCTATTAAGAGCGTCAGCATGCCCTACCACAAACATGCCAAATATTCGGTTTGGGAGCACCTTGAATTATTTGAGCAGATGATGGAGACTTTCCATCTGAAGGACAGCCAAAGCTGTATTCAGTATGTAAAGTGGACGTTTTCTCCTGAGTACTCCAACTTCTTTGCAGGGATGGAGGATCAGAACCATTCCAGATGGTCCACCTATAAGGCGGCCATCCTGAAACATTTTTCCATGCATAGGAACCCTCAAGAGGCTTGCAAGGCAGCCTAAAACTTACAATGTGGGGAAGACCAGGCCCCACAAGAATTTGTTCAGGAATTGAAGCGTGCCTTTGCGCTGACCTCTAGAAGGGTGCGTACGGACAGTATGGAATTTGTGAACACCTTCTTTCATGCACTCCCGAAATACATTATGACCCAGCTAGTGAGGGACTTCGATGAGAAAAGATCACTAGACTGGGTCATTGAACAAGCAACGCGCATCTATGAAGTACAGAAGCCGTTGGAAAGTAAAAATATTACCAAAAGCGCCAAACCGACCAACACCCCTGCTGCTGCTAAGGTGGCGAAGGTTGCCCCCATTTTAGATCTGGAGATGGAGGGACCTAAAAACCTTCCCGTGCAGAATCCGACCAACCCCAAACCCAGAAGGCCCTCGGGCCAATCCCAAACGGGGAGCCAGGGAGGTAACCCCACAAATGAGACCCTTAACTCTCCTGACTACATCAGCCCATGCTACAAGGGAAATATACCCATCCTGGGCTATGTGTGGACTCCTCCAGCCCAAGGGGGGGGGGTCCAACCAGATAGCTGGAAACCCAGGAAACTTCCCTCCTCACTTTCCTCAGGAGGACAGTAATCTCCCAAATGACGGACCAAATTTCTTTCCCTGGTACCCGCCAAACTTCAACCCCCAAAACAACCCTTCTTTCTTTCCCCACTTTCCTGAGCCCAGACAGCCCAATCCGGGAGAGGGGAGTCCAAGGGTGGAGGGGTACCCAAACTTTCCTAACCAGGTTTATTATGCGAGAAGGGATAGCTACCCTTCCCAGGATCAACCCGAGGACCCCATACCAGCCAGAGTGGGTGTCCCAACTAGAGCGCCAGGTCCAGAACATGGCACAGGGTCTGGGATGCATGCTGAGGGCTCAACAGTACCCTCAGATGAGCATGGCAGCTCAGAACTCTTCGAATCCAGGGTCTGGTGCTCCACAAAAATGATGGGGGAAGAACCCCGACAACCCACCGGTTCCCAGGGAGGAGGCACAAGAGGAAGGGGGGTGTAAAGCCTTAGAGAAAGCTTCCTTCCTCACTTGTGAAAAGCCCCTAGAAACCCAGGAACAGGAACCAAAATCTCCTGCCTCCGAAAGTCTGCAACTCAAGGAGCAGAGGGTGGGGAGGAGAAATAAAGAGCCAAAAAAAGCCCATTTTGTGGAGGAGGTGCAAATCTTCCAGTTTGAAGGAGAGGGGTCCTCAGAGGATCCTGGGAAAAGGATCTTCTCCTTCAGGGATGGGGGGGCTCATCCCATAGAAAAAGGGGTCCCAAAGGATCCAAATCCAGACTGGGTAGATGGGGGGACCGAGTTAAAACCGCCCATCATCAAACCACAGAATGACCAGCACGAAAATCCCCTGGTGCAAACCCATTCTGGTGACTGGTCACTAAGGAAGCCGGAATCCCTGTCAGTCTTCAGAAAGCAACTAAAGACACATTTATTTGAATAATGCTATGTCAATGATGACAGTCCATCTAATCCAGATAACACCTGCACCTAGATGTGGCTTGACACTTGGTTTCTCAGGGATATGCGCAATACAAATGACAAATCATTCAATCAAGCAATCAATCTAAAAATCTATTTATGTGGGCATTATTGTGGTTAGAATGTGTGTATGTGTGTGTGAGTGTGGTTGTGTATGTGTGTATGTGTGTATGTGTGTGACAGTTGCTGAGGTAAGCAAGGGTGGGCTAGTTAGTTGGTTTTGCTCCCATTCCTTATATATCTGTTGGGGCTCAGTGGTTAACAGGGCCTATTTGTATTATTTACTTTTAATATTCTCCTGGGACATCACTAGTCCACTAGATTTGTCATGATCCTATAGGCCAAACTTATAATTTCACCACTCGACACTAGACTCACCAATTTCACCATTGACTATTTTGAGAAGTAGTCTACCATTACTTGAACTTGATCTCTCAGCCAAGAGTATTATAAAGACCAAAAGATATCTATTCTAACACATGTCCATGCTGGAAGCGTGATAGACAACAATTCTTGTTTACAGACTCTCATGCTTTTGTCAGAACTCTGACATGCCCAGCATTCTTGCACTTTCCTTTTCACCATCATAAATATTCCAGGCCACCAATACATTTCCCATCCCTTATCTTTGGTACCCGTTATCCCTGGTTGCCCATCATGGGCTTTCTCCACCAACTTTTTCATAACACACGCGGGAGCCACCAACACATGTCCTCTAAGAAGTAACTCATCCTCCACTGACAGCTCTCTTCTCACCTCCCAAAATACTTTGCATTCTTCCTTAACATCCTTCTTACCAGCCACCCTTCTTGTGTCCATTTGATAACTTCTCTTATGACACTATCTGACGTCAAGCCTCCTTTCCACTCTTCCTTTCTGAATACTGCATTTTGATAAACAAACCCCTCTTCTAAACACACAACCACATCCTCTTCCTCCACATACCTATCAACATCCACTCTCACCAATGGTAACCTTGACAGATAATCTGCGATTTTGTTCTGTACCCCCAAAACGTATTCCACCCGGAAGTCATACTCCTGCCCACACTTGCACAATTTAGCAGTTCTCGGTGTGGCCCTTATACCATCAACACCTCTACCACTGGCTTATGTTCCATAGCACCACGAATGGTTGCCCCCAAACATATTTCCTGAAATATTCAATACCCCACATGCATGCCAACAGCTCATGTTCAATAACTGAGTATCTGCTCTCACATTATGTTGCCGCCCTGGATGCATGACATATTATCCTTTCAATTTACCCCTCTCTTGGTACCAAACCGCTCCCAACCCCCTTATGCTGGCATCAATGTTTATCACAGATTAATCTTCTATTTTAAATCCTCCCACATGCTTTGTATTACATATCCCATGTTGAATCTCAATCATCGTTTCTTGGCACCCCACATGCAAATCAAACTAAACACCCTTCTTTAATAATCTCCTGATTGGCTGATCAGGAAAAAATTATCTCAACAAAATTATTTATTTATTATTTGTAAAACTCTGCCTTTCTTAAAAATGCTCGGACCTCATCCCTATTTATTGGAACAGGCACATACATCTTTAATGGATTTCATCATGTCCTCTTTAGGCTTATAACTTGGACCGATAACCACATGCCCAAGATACTTTACTGCACATGCCCTGCACTTTAATTGACTTGCTTCCATTGTCAGACCCTTATCTCAAACCACTTAACACTTCATGTACCCCTTATCATGCTCCACTGCATCTCCCCCATATATACCAAGTTGTCCCCTTGATACACTAGCATACCTGGAACACCTTTGATGATCCGACTCATCACTCTATGAAAGACTTCTGATGCTAATCCAAACACATCGAGTGGTGACAAAAAAGTACAAACGGAGTGAGGAATTACATCAGTACTCTACTGAACGATGTCAAAGGTATTGGGTGATACACAGAAGAAAGGTACAATGGTGTAAAAAAGGTAGCATTTCCAACACAATTCAGCATCTCTGAAATCATTGGCATCAGAAAATTGTCTAGTGCAATGTTCTTGTTTACATCCCTTATGTCCACACAAACTCTAATCTTACAATTTGTCTTCTCCGCCACTACAATTGAGCTAACGCTTTCAGTTGATTCAATGTGTTCAATAACATTATACTTCACTAGCCTTTCCAACTCCCTTTCCACTTCCCCATTAACTGAAATCGGAATCTGTTGTAGTTTGTACTTTCAGGATTTGCTCCTTCTCTCATTGTAATCTTGTCATTTAAACATCCAACCTTATTAGTGAACACTTGTGGGAACTGTTCCTTTTCCATTCTATTCCCCTTTAGGAATATGACCGGTTCCTCTCTTCTTGGATCCAACCGAATCCCAAGGACAACCTGGTTCCGCCACCCCAAAACATAAACTCCCTTCTTTGCTACATATATGCTTACTACTGCCATCCTGACCTTGTACTCCACCATTAAATGAAACATTCCCACCATATTGATCCTTGACCCTTCAAATCCTCCTTGGTTTTTAACATTTCACTTCTGTAAATGTCCTTCTCCATCTATTCTCTCTTACATTCAAGTATGCAAAACAGCTATCCATCATCACCTTGCCAGAAAGTCCATCTGCTCTTATGCGACAACTTGGTCACTTCGTGTTAGAGTAATATTCTGCAGCCGTGGGTACAACCACAAATCTCTTCTTCATCGGAACTGTCCTCGTCCTCCTCCTGTACGCATGATACTTTCTTTTTCCACTGACATGTAGCTGCAAGATGACCCTTGCTCTCACTATTCGAGCACTTCTGATTGATTTCAGGACAGGTCTCAGAATCTGCAAAATGTCCTAGTTTCTCACACCTTTGACACATGCTCTTCTCATGCTCCGCCTGCATCACGGTTCATGTCTTTTCTCCCTTAAATGTGCCCCCCTTTTTATACTCACTTTCATTCTTGTTTATCTTATCAGTGCCTCCTCATTTGTTTTTCTTAATCACTACACTCAATCCTCATTTCAGCTCTCTCAGCCTTTTTCTTTTCCTTAATTATCTTAGAAGACAGACAAGTATCTTTGTCCCATTCTCTTTGTATTGCATTTTCCAACATAGGGTTCCCACACATCCACAACCTCTCCTGCATGACTGGGTTGTTGGTGTGGATGATTTTATGGTCCTTAATGAGCTCATCAGACAGACCCCATTATGGCTGTAAAATCACACAAAACTGTTAGGTTACTCAACACGCTCACATAATCTTCCACAGTTTTGTTGCTTTCTTACTTCCGTGTGTACAAATTAAATCTATTTATCGTTATACTTGTTTAGGGAGCATAGTAATTATCCAACGTTTTAAGAACATTCTCATAAACATTAATTTCTCCTCCCCCTTGATCATCAGTGATTGGCCGAATCTCCCAATACTTCTGTCCTTCAGGACCCAGTACATGCAACAGTAAGGACCTTTAAATTCTCCCATGCGATCATATTCTACTGCGCTCAAATAATTACACCAATATTACTTCCAATCTGTCCAAGGAATGGATGGTGTACCTGGGTTGGGTAAAAACACCTCAGGCGGATGCACAGTTAGTTGCATGTTCTGCATGAACTCCAGTAAAGATCCAATTACTTATACTTTTCCTGTGCTTGATAATGGCTGACGTGGTAGCTTTGAGAAGGAAAACACATGTTCTTTTTTTTAAAACAGTTTTATTTTCATTTGGAGGTAACAGCATTTTACGTTCAACAAGTATGCCACAATATAGCTTATATCAAAATGAACTTGTGTTAAAACCTTGTTGTCTACTTCTGTTCAACTGAACCCCCCAAGTTGTTAACCTTTTGTTCTAGGTCTTTTACCCCCTTCCCCCAGACTTTGATCTCTTTCACCATTCTTTCCCCATGTGGGAGTCTTGTCACGATCCATGCCCCTGACTCTCTCAGGTATAAAAGCCCCCTAGCAGCAGTGGGGCAAAAGCCCTTCACACTGGCCCCAAGGGCCTTAAAACTCCATCAGAAACATACATGGAGTTGGTCTTGGCACCTTTGGTGCCTGGCTCATTATCAGGAATAAAGCAATACCAGTTTTGAACCTTAACCCAACATGGAGGCCTATTATACAGCTCAGTTCTTTAGAACCAAGCCATACGGTCTAGTGTTTTGGGTGTGGCTGGGCCTGGAACTACTTGGCCTGGAATTACTTTACCAGGGCTATTTAAACCACATCCAAACAGCAGAACACGCTTTGTGTTATTCTGCACTCCTGCAGCGTACCGCTCACTGTGTCCAGCTCCTGCTCATCTGCTTTTCCGGCAGCCCGATACTGAAGCCCTAGATCTGGATTCCATTAATAACCTGGAACAACAAGAACAGTATTAGCGAGCAAGAACACTTACCTGTGAAGTAACGGGTCTTGAATCCATCCTGCGCACCGCTTACCTCGCCCATTTCCGGAGTTCGCCGCAACCTGCAAAGGTAAAGAAACTAGGACAGCATTAATAACAATTCTTACCTGGGCAAGCAGCGAGTCCGGGCAGCACCCTGCGCTTCTCTTACCTCGCCTATCTCCGGGTTTCACTGCAACCTGCAAGGGAGAAGGAACAAAGTCAGCATTAACAAAGCACTTACCTGGGCAAGCAGTGCTTCGATCGCTCATCACTCCGGAACATCACCGCAACCTGTACAAAGAATGGAAGAGAACACATGTTAGCAATTAACACCAATAAACAGCGCATCGCTCCGCACATCAATAACTCACCGTGGTCTCACGGACCAATGAAGCAACTAGGTCCACGGAACACCCACACCAACCACGTGCCCCTGCACAGAGACGCAGTACGGAGAGTTCAATGTACAAAAACCTAAGGTGAGCAATAACCCCAAGGTGGAGATTTGGACCAGAGAGAGGTGGGAGTCCACCCATCACATAACCAATATCTTAACCCTCCATTCTCCTGTTATAGGAACTACCCAACGTCTGGCACATAACCAAGCACAGAGGGGTCAGGGATAGCTCTTAGACCTCCATCCAGTATCGTGTTGCGCCCCCGTGGATACCAGGTGAGCGTAACAGTCTTTTTTTTAATAACATATTTTATTGAAGGTTTTTGAACATTCGTACAACATACCAACTGTTTCCCCCACCCTTCCTCTCCCTTTGCCGGGTCGATCGTCGATCTGTTCGTCTCTTGCAACTCTGCCTTTCCAGTAATATGTTGTTTGCCGTGTCCATGTTGTGCTCCTGCGCTTCCCGCTCTCCCACCCCTCAGACCGATCTCTGGTCACACGTTCTTCCCACTTTCCCCAGATTTTTGTGGCCTTTGCCAGGCATCCCCATGCTGTATAAATTCTGAGTGCTTTCGGCCTGCAGATGTCCATTTCGTTGGACCAGTGAGCCGCTGTCGAGCACTCCGGGGCTCCCCATTTCTGTGCAATGTCACATTTTATCAGGCCAATTGCTGTGGAGAGAAGAATGCCCTCCCATTTGTTCGAGATGTTCTCATCTGGGACCCCCAGTAACATTATTGCGGGTCGCAGTTCTATCGTGCGACCCAGTGCTCTTGCCAAAATTTGTAAGCATTGTGTCCAGAAGGTCTTGATTTTAGGGCAGTCCCAGAGGAGATGGATGAAGGTACCCTCTTCCCCCCATCATTTCAAACAGTTTGGATCCGTTACCCTTCCCCAACCAAAAAGAGCCACTCGGGGGTAGTATACCCTGTGAAGTATCTTTAGATGTACCAGTCTTATTCTGGTGTCTATAGAGATTTCACATGGATGCATGAGAACCTGGATCCAGTCCTCAGGCTCAATATCCCCGACATCCCGATCCCATCTGGCTTTGAGGCTGGTCAGCTCTGGGGTGGCAAATGCATTAATAGCTTTATATAAAGTGGTGGTTACCTTGGTGGGGATGTGTTGTGGAAGTAAGTTGCGTTCCAGGGGCGTGTAGTCTGGGGCGTCAGCAAGTGCTTGCCTGTGGCCACTAAGTGCGTGTGATAATTGTGTGTAGTGGTAGTGTTCTGCTGCCGAAATGCCAAATTCCTGCTGGAGCATTTCAAATGAAAGAATAGAGCCCTCTGTTAAGATATTTCCTATCGTGGTTATTCCGGCCCTCACCCACCGGGTCCAGGCGGGCAGCTTCCACACTTCCGTCAGCATATGGTTATTCCATAGTGGTTGTGCCATGGTAATCTTGTTCCCCCAGCCTATGTGCTTGTGTGCCTGCCTCCAGACGATCGCAATGTGAGAGGACATTGTCTGTGCGGGGGGTCTGGATAGGTTTTGATACATTATTGCGAGTGATGGGGTATCTTGCCTGAAGGGTAGTTCTGCTCTGATGTGTGGTAGGTCACAGTCCCCATGGAGGAGGTCATTGACTATGTTTAGTTGACTGGCCCAGTAGTAGGACTTCAGGTGTGGGACTCCAATACCCCCCTTCCAGATCGATCGCTGCAGCGTGGTCAGCGCAATTCGAGGTTGCCCCCCACTTCCATATCAATTGCCTGAGGAGGCGTTTCACCTGGACAAATTCCGAGTTTGGTATGGTCAGTGGGGCATTCTGCAGTACATAGAGAAACCGTGGAAGTGCCATCATTTTCAAGAGGGCCGCCCTTCCCATGAGTGTGAGGGGAAGGTGCATCCAAAGCCGTTAGTTGGTGCAGGTTGTGACGCACATAGTCTGAGAGAACCCCGGAAACCGATATGCCCATATAGCAAAGCCTTCTCTTTCTATTCGGTATGGGGAGTCCTGGGGGATTGCCAGATCATCCCCTTTTAATGGGAAGAGAACTGATTTCCCCCAGTTTACTCTAAGGCCACTGAAGTCTCCATAGGTCTTTAACATTTGGGTTATGATTGGGCATGCTTGGTCTGGATTACTCAGGTAGAGTAATAGGTTGTCCGCATAAAGGGAAAGCTTGTCCTCCCGTCCATTTGGCCAACAGAATCCGGACCACGTGGCGACCTGTCGGAGCCATCGGGCCAGTGGCTCGATTGCTAGGGCAAAGAGGAGGGGAGATAGAGGACAGCCCTGCCGGGTTCCTCTGCCCAGCGCGAAGGTCCCGGAGGTCCAGTCGTTCACCCTAACTGTAGCTAGTGGGGTTTCATATAGGAGTTGAATCCAGCTAAGGAAAGTTTTGCCGATGCTCATGCACCTCATTGTTGCCCAGAGGCGAGCCCACACCACCATATCGAACGCTTTCTAGAAATCAATTGCGAGGAGTGCGAGTGGAGTGTTAAGGGTTGGGGCCTCTTCCAATAGCAGGTGTAATCGGCGTAGGTTCATTCTGGTCGATCTTTGCGGCATGAAGCCGCATTGATCTTGATGGACCAGTGAGGATATTACCCCTTGGAGCCTGTTGGCCAGTACTTTGGCAAGGATTTTAGTTTCACTGTTGAGAAGCGATATCGGTCTATACGATGTGCACTGATCGGGGGGTTTGCCTTTTTTGGAAATGACCACTATGTTGGCCATTCGTAGATCCAGTGGGAGGGTGCCCTGTTCTTTGGCGGCGAGGAATAGGTCCCGGAGGGGGGCGGCCATCTTATTGCTGCCCAATTTCTTCCAGGTCTCGGCCGGGAAGCCGTTCGGGCCAGGTGTCTTCACAGATTGTAGCTGGGTCATGGCTTCCGTTATTTCGGTTTCGTCTAATCCCCTGTCTAAGTGAGTCTTCTGCAATTCCGATAACTGTGGAAGCACAATCTCATCCAGGAGGGAAGCGTCTGTGGGGACCGTTGGGGCGGCGTAAAGCATAGTATAGAATTTGGCAAAGGCCTCCGCTATTTCTGGGTCCGTTCAGGCCAGCCCGTTCGGGTCGTCGGTGATCTGTCTGACATGTCTGTGCCCCTCCTCCCGTCTTTTCAGCCATGATAATAGTTTGCCGGCTTTGTCCCCTTGCTCATAAATTCTCGTCTTTGATTTCCAATGCACCTGCCCTGCGTTATCAAGCTCCGTGTTATGGACTGATGCTCTAACCTTCAGGAGGGAGTGGTGTGTTTCCTCGGAAGCCTTCGATATATATCTGGTTTCCCATTTCTTTACTTCCTCCTCTGCCTCCGTCACCTTCCTGTGATGTTCTCTCTTTTGGTTACAGATCCAGGTTGTCATTTCCCCCCTAAGCACTGTCTTATGTGCCTCCCATAATATCACAGGATCCTCTACCGAGCCCGTATTGATCGCAAAGAATTCATTGGATTTGTCCGTGATGTGCTCCACGAACTCGGGGAGGCCCAGGTAGTAGCCATTTAGCCGCCATGTTTTGGGTGGCATGGGACGATCCGTGCGGAGCGTCACCTCCAGGGGAGAGTGGTCTGATATGCCCCGGGGAAGGAAATCTGCCGATATAGCCCTATATGCTTCTGGGGCCGGGAGGAAGAGGTAATCCAACCTGGATAAGGATGCATGGACCCCCGAGTGGAAGGAAAATCCTTGGTCAGTAGGGTGGAGTTCTCTCCACACGGCGCTCAGTCCAAGTGCTGATGTGAAGGTCGCCAGCCGCGTGGGACGGTCTGGGTTCCGGCTGCGGATGTGGGTCCGGTCAAGTGTGTTGCACATAACATCGTTAAAATCCCCCCCCCACGATCCACATCTCTGCTTGTTGTTGTGCCATCAGGGCCGTCACCTCCCTCAGAAGACCCTCCCCCAACCTCGGCGGGGGATATATCGCTAGAATGGCCACTGTCTCTCCCCTCAGCGCGCCCCGGATCATCACAAAACGGCCCGAGGGGTCCTGTACCACAGCAGATAGATCAAACGGGAGTCGCTTATGTAAAAGGATCAAGGCGCCCCAGGAGCCCATCGTGTACCTTGCATGGTATGCTAGTCGGTAATTAGTTCTGCGAAAGAACTGGCAGGTTGAACCGGCTAAGTGGGTCTCGGTTAGGAGGGCTATGTCGGGAGAGCGTCTGTTAAGGTATTGCGCAACTAATGGGCATTTTATACTTGAGCCCATGCCGTTTACGTTCCAAGTAATGATTTTGAGTGACCTGCGGCGTTCATTGGGTGGCATTGGGGCTAGTGCATTTCCATAAGTGGGGTCATCTTGGTGCTGTGTGGTCATTGCTGTCTAGAGATCTGGAAGGTTGTGCCAGATGGGTGCATGGTGTGTTTGGCCGTGGAGATGTGGCGTATGTGTGAGGTGAAGGCGTTGGCATCGGACATGGTGTGTTTGATGGCATCTTGATCAATGTGGATATAGTGTGATTACCCGGAAAGTAACTAACGTTATCCATTCCCCCCTCGCCATTCTCCTCCCCAACATGAAGTAGCTGTCGCCCAAACTCTACTGCCACTCAAAACTGTGTCGTTAACTCAGGTCAGGGGCGTGGTGTCCGCCGATGGCATGGTGTGTTAGCGATGGCAGCGTGTGACTCTGTGATCAGTTGTGTGGGAGCGACAGCATCCCATCACTGGTGTCGTTCCGAGAGGAGCGTTGCATTGCAAATGGTTGCCAAGAAAAGGATCGATCATTGAGGGTACTGATGTTACCGTGAGTTCCCCTCTCTGGCCAACATGACTGTTCCAGGAACCTTATCAGGGATCGCGGTCTTTGTCTGGGTCCGCTGGGATCTCCGGTATGGGTCATTGGGCGGGTCCCTCTCCCCGTGGTCGGGGGTCTTGGTCTACCTCTGTGGTTTTGAACGGGTGCAGTCCAGTCCCCTATCATATGGGTCTCGGCCCATTTCCAGGCTTCCTGAGGATCGGTGAAGTGGATGGTTTTACCTTCATGCTGGATTTTTAACTGGGCCGGGAACAGCAGCAATATCTCACTTTCATAGTGTGGATCTTCCTTTTAAGGTCCTCAAAGGATTGTCTGGCTTTCTGGACCTCGCGGGTATAGTCTGGATAGAAGGCAATTCTGGCTCCATTATATGTCATTGTCCCTTTGGTTCAGGCCATTTGTAAGATGGCGTCCCTGTCTCGATAATTGAGGAGCCTTGCGATGATTGTCCCTGGGGGTGCGCCCGGGGTCGGGCAGCCTGTGGGTATGCGGTTTGCACGTTCCACCGCGAAAAAGTTAGAGAGAGTCTTTGGCGCATACAGGTCTGCCAACCATTCCTCCAGAAAAAGCTCCATGCTGGGTCCCTCTTCGCGTTCCGGCAGTCCCAGGATGCGAATATTGTTACGGTGGGACCTGCCTTCTCCCTCATCCACTCGGGCCTCCAGGGTTTTCAATCTGGTTAATGCTTGTGCCAGTTGTTGGCGCACCCCACTGAGGCCATGCTCCACACTGGATATATGTTGTTCCGCCTCCCCAGTTCGGGATGGCAGTTTTTGGAGGTCATGGCGGAGGAATGAGACCTCGGTAGAGATGGCATCCATTTTTTGCTTAACCGAGGAACGCAAGCTGGTGATGGCGGCCATAACATCCTTGAGCGAGAGGGTCTCGTCTGGAGGAGGGGGGGTCACCCCAATCATCCTCAGTGCCCTGTACGGTGGATGTGCTTGTGGTGTATTGGTCCATGGTACTTTGTGTCAAGGTCTTTCTGCTTTTTTCTTTGCCCATGGTGTTGCTTTGTGTAGGGCCCCGTATATCTGTCAGTGCCAGTGGAGGAGGACAGGATTGGCTTCTTTTGCGCACTGGAGATGTCGGTATGCTTCTCCCCTTATTGCGTGTACGGGCGTAAGTTGCTGTTTCCTCCAGGGGCACTCCCTACGGGCACATTGGATTCAGGTTGGCAGGTCCTGCATGGCGGCTTACCCGTGGCCGTTCACTTTCGTTCCCGGGTCCAGGGGGCGGAAGGGTGGAATCCGAGCTGTCGCCGCCTGTGTCGGGTTCCCCCTCTGGGGGGATCTGCTCTCCGTCTCCGGGGGCGGACCGAGTCGTCCGCACCCCATCCCCTGGCCGCACCACATGGCTCTGGCAGCAGTTCCAGCCGATGTCGCAGGCCGGGGGCTCGCCCACTCTGGTCTTCCCCGCCCCGGCCGTACCGGGGACAGATGACAGGATTCGGTGGTGGCGCACCCTCGGATCACCCCGGGGATGCTGGCGCGGCTGCTGCGTTCAGCTGTTGGGGCGCGTGGGCTGCATTCGCTAATCCCTGTGACGCTTCAGCAGGTCGTGGTGGCGGCCATCTTGTTCGGGCTCGGGAAGTTCCCGGGCGAAACCTCCGACGCCGATATCTCGTGTTTCCCTTTGCGAACTTAGCTCTGTTCTCCGCCGGGTATTGCTCCGAGGTTCCGCAGCCTGGAGTTATCTTTATTTTGCTTTTACACAATCCATATGGCAGGATTTTGCAGGATGTTTCAGGCGGCCACGGGAGCGCCGAAGATTCATGTCTTCATTGCGCGCTTGCTGGCCACGCCCCCCAGAGCCTAACAGTCTTGCTTTCTTTGTGTTCCTTGCTGTCAACTGACATGAATGTTCTTAAGATTTAGTGGCTTATAGAAGTGGTCTTCTCTTTCCCCCACAACCTCCGGGAAGGGGTACCAAGAGGACAAGAATTTCTGGTATTTCCCTGCTTTTATGGCGGTTACTTTTTCCATTACCATGACCCCCTAAACTTTGACCCACCACCATGGCGTCATTGGCCCCTCTTTCCTCTTCCAACGCTGGGCCAGCGTCATTCTTGCAGCCGACAGTAGCTGAGTAATTAGGGAAGCGATGTGACCTGATGCTGCGTACAACCCCTCTGCCAGCTCTCCTAGTAGGATTATTTTGGGCGATAGCGGCAATTCCCTGCCAGCTATGTCTTTGATATGCCCTAGTACTTCCTTCCAGTAGGTTGTTGCTTTAAGACTTGACCACCACATGTGATACATATCTCCCTCTCTCCACATTGTCTTCAGCAGTCCGGGGGATGTTCTGGATTAATTTTGTGTAATCGGTTGGGGGGCATGTACTACCTGTAGCAAAGTTTATAAGCTATTTCTTCAATCGCTGTGCTTTTAGAGGATTTGTGAGCACTGGCCCATATCTGATCCCACTCTACTTCTGTAATTGATTCCCCGATGTCTCTTTCCCAGCTCTCTTTGGACGGAATATTGTCTGCTGGTTGTGCTCCATCAAGCAGTCTGTATATTCTCGATATCCCCCTCACTGCCCTCTCCTACCGCATGTTAGCTCGAGACCCATTGGGGCCCTTGTTCCTGCTTTTTTCACTGCTGGGTGGGAGATCTAATGGGCCTCAGTACAAGTATGGCAGTAAGGCAACAACAGCGCTGGTATCGCTACCTGGTGGATATACCAGCACCGGTGAGCAGTACATGATGGTAGCACCGGTACTGTTATTAACGGTACTGGTGCTACCACCCTCACCATTCCCATTGAGCCCTATGCGGCTCAATGGGAATGGGGATGTCCCGGGCCCGGCACCCGTGAAAGGGCAATTACTGGGTCTGTCTGGGCTGGAATAGCCCAGTAATTGCCCATTCACGGGTGCCGGACCCAGATGCAAGTTTGTTGGTAGCCTTGCCGATAAAACCAGCAAGGCTACCTCCAACCTCGTAATGAGGCCCAATGTCTTATTTGTGTGTATCTGAACCTTTCTTTTTCGCTAATGTCGAATTGCTTTTTACACTAAGTGAAGGGATTCGGGTCCCCATCCTCAAACATTTCCCTCAAGGTCGGGGCTTCTGCTCCCTTCCAACCTTCCCAGAATTTCTGCTGTAGGCCCGGGGTGAAGTCTGCGTTGTGTGCTACTGAGGAGAAGGGCCCAATCCCTGTCCTATCTTCTTCATTTTCATGGCGCTGTCTCAGCAGAGCAACGATAACTTGTTTGCTTCTAAAAGTTTCCCCCTGAGTCCCAGGGTCTTGGATTTAGTGGTTGTAGCGCTGTTAGTGGGATTGGAGTGGCTGCTTGTTAGACCCCTTTAGTATTACATTGTCTAGCCCAGTTGAGCATAGGGGCTAGGTTAGCAGCCATAATGTACCTCCCAATGTCTGCGATTCCCAGGTGTCCCATCAACGAGGGGCGTGTCAGGATGCATCCATGTATTCTCGGTCGCTTTTTCTCCAAATGAATTTGTACATTGCATTTTGGAGTTCCTTAATTAGGTGAAGTGGAATCTCAGTGGGTACCGAGCTCACCACATATAGGAGGCAGGGGAGGAGAGTCATTTTTATTGCAGCGATTCTTGCAAACCACGACAGTTCTTGGTTGTCCCATCTTTGCAAGTCCTCTTGTAATTGTTTCCAGAGGGGTGGAATGTTTGCTTTAAACAGGTTCCCCAGTTCTCTCGCCAAATGTATCCCCAGTATTCCAAGGAGTCTTTTCTCCCAAATTAGGGGGACCCTCTCCCACATGTTTACAATTGCCTCATGTTCTTCTGTTATATTTATTGCTTTGGATTTAGAATAGTTTATTGCAAACCCTATATGATGGCAAACTTCTCTAATGCCGCTATGGCTTATGGCAGCGTGTACTTAGTGTCGCCCATGTACAGCATAACATCGTCTGCGTATAACGCTATATTTTGTGATGTGCCCCCAGCTAGTACACCCTTTATTCGCCTCTAACCTGGAGTGCCAGGGGTTCCATTGCCATTGCAAAGATTAATGGGGACAATGGGCATCCCTGACGTGTACCCCTCCGGATGTCTACCTGTTTTGATTTCTGGCCATTCACTAGGCAGACTGTGGACGGGCACTGGAAATTTGCCAAGATCATTTTACTGAACATTGCATGCACTCAAACCCCTCTAGAAACAGTTTTAAGTACTACCAATCTAGGCTGTCCAAGGTCCGTTTGGCATCCAGAGCCACAATTGCAAATTTCTGTTTCGTTCTCACCCCCAATCGATTACATCTATGGCCCTTCTGACGTTATCTTGGGTATGTCTCCCTCTAATGAACCCCACTTGGTCCTCATTGATGATGTCTGGGAGGTCCCTCGATAGTCTGTTTGCTATTATTTTGGCATATAGTTTTGCATCCGTGTACAGAAGCGCAATTGGGCAGTAGCTTGAGCATTCTGAGGGGTCATTTCCTGGTTTTAAGGTTAGTATTGTTAGTGATCTCACCATATCTGATGAGACCAACCCCTTCTCTCTATTGGCAAATGAAGAGGAGTGTAAGATGCCCTAGTAATTGTGGCCAGAATTTCTTGTAATAGCCGTTCCCCAGGCCGTCCGGGCCTGGGGTTTTATTCCCCGGTAGTGACGAGATGGCATCATTGATTTCTTGAGTCATAAACTGTAACCTCAGCAACTCTCTGTTATGTTCGCAAATGTGGAGAGTTGCGAGCAGATAGGCTCTTTGGTCGGCCCGTTTAGATTTTCTTTAAATAGTAGCTCTTCATGGAACTGGATCTTTGTTTCTAACTTTTCTTCTTCTGACCTACTATTTTCCCCTTTTCTATTCTTAAGGCGAACAATATAATTAGGGGATTTTTGTTTATTCAGTTTTGCTGTGATGAATCTGTTTGCTTTCCCCCCATGTACATAGTACAACTGCTTGATATTCAGAAGCAACTGTGCCACTCTATCCGCCATGTGGTTTTCTAGCTGGACGCAGGTTTTCTTTAGCTCAAGCCATGTTTTTTGCGTTTGTCGGGTTTTGTGTTTATTCTCCACCTCTTTCAGTGCCTGTTTCATTTTTTCAGGTGCCATGTCCCCCCAAGATTTTCAGCAAAGTTACTCCACTGAGTATGCCGCTGCTTGTGCTATTAATTCGCCCCTCACTACTGCCTTACCCGTATCCCAGACTGTTTTCCAATCAACCTCACCGTTATCATTTTCTTGGAAGTAGTTATTTAAGGTTCTTTCCATTTGTGCCCTAAGCGCTATATCCCGCAGGATCAGTTTGTTTAGCCTACAGGGAGGATGCTGTTTAACCCTCTCCATCTCAATCTATATGCAGACTATTACTGGCGTGTGGTCAGATAGATATTGTACCGCAATCTCTACCTTTGTTACCTGGGTGATTAGGGCTGCCGAAACCAGGATCATGTATATCCTAGAGTAGCCATTATGTACAGCAGAGTAGTGTCTGTACTCTGTGTTCTCTTCCTGGAAGAAACACCAGGTCTCAATCACTCCCAGGTCCCTAAATCATTTCCACAGGGCTAGGCTATTTCTAAGGTCTGCTGCTGTGGGCGGACAAGTTTTATCGAGGCTAGAGTCCATTACGCAGTTAAAGTCCCCCCCTATGATTGTCTGACCCTCGCAGTAGCTCCCTACTTTCCGCAGGAGCTCAGTAATATATATATCTTGTCTATCATTAAGTGCATATACTGCCAGGATGTATGTCCTCCCTTTAAGTGTACCTTTAATCCCCAGATATCTCCCTTCTGCATCTCGGATCAGATGTTGCTTTTGGAAAACCAAATCTTTTTTGAGTTATATGGCTACACCCTTCGTTTTCGAGCTGTTAGAGGCAAAGTGTTGCTGGGGGAAGGACCTGTTCCGCAGCCTTTTCTTATCCACCAGTAGGAGATGAGTCTCCTGCAGGATTGCAATTGCTGCTTGCATCTTTTCAAGTTTGCTAAGGATTGCCCAGCGCTTCTTGGGAGAATTTAGCCCCTGTACATTCAGCGACAGCGATAGTATTGTTGTTTCCGCCATTGGGATGTGGATCTCTCATATTGCTCTTGCCTGCTTTTGAAGCCTTTGGGATCCCTCCGTACCTTCGACTCCGGGGACCTCTGCTTACGTTCTGTCCATGCTCTGGCCACGTGTCTTGCTCAATATATTTTGTCCTATTGTCTCCGTACCCCGACCAACCTAGACACTCCCCTCCCCCCGACCCCCACCCACCAACTTTCCCCTTGGGGCTTCCGAGGATAGGGATCCTAGAATCTCCCCCCATGTCCCTTTCGGACCATGGGCCCTCTTCGCACCCCATTTGTCCACATGTCAGGATTAATACATATCCCGACCCAGATTCCAAAATGATCTATTTTCCTGCCTCCGTGAAGGATTCTTGTATTTTTCCTTGTGGCCTATCTGCCTTGACGTGGCTCTTCACGGTCGTTCATTCCAGTGACTGCCATACTTAGTGTGTTCTTTAGAGTTCCTCTCTCGTGGTATTTAAATGGGCCAGCCAATTTCTTTTCTCTGTTCACTCTCCTTTTCTTTTCTGTCGACCATTCACATGAATTGTTCTGGCTGTTGGGGCACTACGTTGCGTACTGTCTTCCACTTGGCTCTGCTCACCTTCCATTTGTAGCAGTGTGAGGCGTTCCTCCCATGTGCTGATTCTCCTTTGTTTACCCGCCCAAGAGAAGGTAAGGCCGAATGGATAGGACCATCTGTACGTAATATGTTTCGCTTGTAGAGCTTTCGTGACCGGTTGGATGAGCCTCCTCTTGTGGAGAGTGACCAATGCCAGATCTTGGTATGACTGTATGCGGCCTCCGATGATCGTAAGTGTTACGCTCACCTGGTTCACACAGGGGCGTCGATCGGACCCGGACAGCTGCGGTCTCCACCAACGTGATGCGTAGTGCCGAGATGACTGTCTGGACTGGCCCGACTAATCTCGTCTGCTTGATCCGTAGAAGTATTCTCCTGCAAGTGGAGAAAGGGATTTAGCCACCCGTGGATATGAGTGATAGGCCCCTCCCACTGTTCTCGTTCTACCTTCTTGTCACCTCCGATATCCCCTTTTAAGAACCTCACCTTATGTTTTTAAATGATGAGCTCTCCATCCTGCGTGGATTGCAGGGGCGCGTTGATGCTAGTTACTTCACTGGTTTGAAGGCGTGGGAGAGTTCCGGAGAGTATTGACTCTGAGGTTCCTGGCAAGGTTCGGTAAGTATCAAGTTCATAGAGTTCAATATGTCCGATGATTCACTCTTGTTCCCCCCTTCCTTCCTTGTCTTGCAACTAAGATCGTGAGAAGATACCCCTCGTGGCAGTTGGTGGTGCTCAGGTAAGAGTCTGTATTACCCGACGCCGTCCGATAAATGTTGCCGGTGTTTAACGTGTAGTTTTCTCTCCCTTTGCAGGTGCAGCACATGAAGATGTGGATAGTTATAGAATAATGCCTCCGGTGGTAATCAGGTAAGTCTATGATGATAAGTGTTTTATTTGTTGGTTTTCTTGGCTCACCTTGTTGTTTTCTTTTGTCCCTCAGGTGCCGGAGTTCAGCGAAGAAATGATGGAGGCAGCGCCGAATCGAAAGATGCTGCGAGGACTGTTGAGTATGGTGCGGCGCTGCAGCTGGAGATGCGACGCGTACAGAAATTATGTTCTTTTCAGGTCCGGAGGCGAGATGGATCCGAAATCAGGTGAGGAATTTGAAATAGTTTGTTTTCTAATCTTGTCCTTTTATTTCCTCTTGGTTTTAGGAGCTCCAGATTCGAGGCGGGCGTGGCAGAAGACTGGATGCAGACTGCAGGCACGGTGAGCGTTACGCTGCTGGATGCAGAATAACGCGAAGCGTGTGCTGTTGTTCGGGCGTGGTTTAAATAGCCTCCAAAGCAGTTCCAGGTAAGAAGTTCCCTAGAACCACGCCCGAGTAAAAAATAGTCCCTGTAGAAAAATAGTCCAATCCAGGCCTCACGTTGGCTTGGACTCACTAGCAGCATGGTCTACATCAGGTAAGTAAAGTCTATGAGCCTGGCGCCTATGGCACCAGGACTGATTTCCATGATGAGCCTGGCACCTAAGGTGCCGGAACTGAACCCGAAAAGCCCCCAGCGCGGAGCTGTTGGGGTTTTAATAAGTATCTGGATGCCTGCTCCCGGAGCTGATGGGCTTGGTCCTGATGGCCGGGGGTAGGCATCATGACAGCACTCCCCTTCAAGGCCCCTCCTAAAGTTGTTCTTCCCCTTGGCCCTGGTTTGTCTGGGAAGTCCTGATGGAATTTCTTCACTAACCGAGGTGCATGAATGTGGTCACTAGGCTCCCATGACCTTTCTTGCGGTCCGTAGCCCTTCCAATCGATTAAATAAAAAGGTTTTGATTTAACCAGCTTGGAGTCCAGGATATTTTTTACCTCGAATTCAGGTTCTCCATCTATCAAGATGGGGTCGGGTGGTTTGGTTAATCTTGTTCCTGGTTGAACTGGTTTTAAAAGTGAAACATGAAAGACAGGATGAATTTGCACATTAGAGGGTAATTCCAATTTGACGGCCACCGGGTTGATAATGGCCTTAATAGTGTAAGGTCCCAAATATCTAGGGTTAAAAGTCTGAGTTCCCTTCAGAGGTATGTGTTTTGTAGCCAGCCAAACTTGATCCCCAATCTGGTATTGTGGAGTTTCACTTCTATGTTGATCAGCATTTTTCTTATATTTCTCTTTTGTTTGTTTCAAATGTTCTGTTGCCTCTTTAAATGCTTGTGTAATAGTTGAGTGCAAATGACTAACTGCAGGCATTTCCAAATGCTGAGGCGAATCTAGTTCTGAGGTTCGAAGGTAATGTCCATATATGGTATAAAAGGGGCTTTGTCCGGTTCCTGAATGTACAGAGTTATTGTAGGCATACTCGGAAATCCATAAAATATCTTTCCAATTACTTTCGGTCTGGTGTAGCCTGCAACGTAGGTACTGTTCAAGGGTCTGGTTGGTCCTCTCCGTCTGACCATCGGTCTGGGGATGGTGACTGGTTTATAACCTCACGTCGATTTGCGCCAATTGACAACATTTCTTCCAAAAATGTGAAATGAATTGACTACCTCGGTCAGAGACCAATACGGAAGGAAATCCGTGTATTCGAACAATGTTTTCGAGGAACTCCTTGGCCAGAATTGAAGCAGAAGGTAATCCCTTTAAAAGAATAAAGTGGGCCATCTTGGAAAAAAGATCCCCAATAACTAGAATGGTGTTAAATCCATTACATGAAGGTAGATCTGTAATAAAGTCTAAAGATAAGGTGTGCCATGGTGTAGGTGGAATATCCAAAGGTTGTAAAAGGTCAGCTGGTTTTTTCTTCTGACTTTTATTTTGGGCGCAAATGCCACAAGACATCACAAATGACTTTACGTCTTTTCGCCAGGTAGGCCACCAGAATTGTCTCTTAATTTTAGCTTCAGTTTTTGCGATACCTGGGTGCCCCTCCATCAGGGTGTCATGATAATTGGAGATGACTAGTTATTGTAGTTCCATGTATGGTAGAAATAGTCGCCCTTGATAATAAGGTAGGTCATTGATGACTGAGTAGTCCGGGCCTTTCTTTATCCAGTTCTGCAGGGCTGTTGGATCGAAGAGTTGTTGGATCTTTACCTGAATATCCTCTAGTGTCTGTAGAGTAGTTATGCCAAGAATTCATTGTTCTGAAATTATAGGCACCGGTTCTGGGTTCGAATATGCTTTTCCCATCCCTATTCGGGATAAGGCATCTGCCTTGCCATTTTTACAGCCTTGTCGATAAGTGATCATGAAATCGAACTCGGCAAAGAACAATGCCCATCGAAGTTGGAGCAACGATTGGGCCTTGGCTGTTTTTAAATACTGCAGGTTTTGGTGATCGGTGATTACAGTAATGGTCTGCCTGGCACTGAGAAGATAATGCCACCAAGCCTTGAAGGCGGATTTGATGGCTAATAACTCTTTATCGGTCCTGCATAGTTTAATTCAGGTGCCGAGAACTTTCTGGACCAAAATGCTACTGGGTGAAGTTGACCGGTTTCAGGATCCTTCTGGGACAGGACTGCTCCCATGGCTAAACTGGATGCATCAGTTTCAACTATGTGTGGAAGTTCAGGGCGTGGATGCTTTAAGACAGGTGCAGACGTGAATTTCGCTTTCAGCTCTTGGAAGGCCTCAGCTTCTTCGGTCCACAAGAAGCGTTTGTTTTTTCGCAAAAGTGCTGTGATACGGTGCACAACATGTGAGAAATCCGGGATGAATCTGCGGTACAAATCAGCAAATCCGAGCATACTTTGTACTCCTTTAACTGAACTGGGTGATGGCCACTTGAGAATTGCATCCACCTTTCGAGAGTCCATTCAGACTCCTTTTGGAGTCAGGATAAATCCGAGGAATTCAACTTCCGTAGCATAAAAAACACATTTTTTCAATTTTGCATATAACTTGTGCTGGCGTAGTTTCTCAAGGACTGCACCAACGTGCTTCACATGGTCTGATTCTGAGGAGGAGTACACTAGAATAACGTCTATGTATACGACAACACAGATGTCAATGAGTTCACGAAGGACATCGTTCATAAAATACTGGAAGGCTGCTGGTGCATTGCGCAACCTGAAGGGCATCACCTGGTATTCGAATAACCCGTACTTTGTGCGAAAGGCAGTCTTCCATTCGTCGCCTTTCTTTACACGTACCAGATGATATGCCCCTTGGAGATCTAATTTAGTGTAGATGCAAGCGTCCTTTACTTGGTCTAGTAATTCGGGGATCAGAGGCAATGGGTATCGGTTCTTAACCGTGATCTGATTTTATGCGCGGTAGTCTATACACGTTCTGAGGTCACCTTTCTTTTTAGGTCCGAAGAACAAAGCTGAAGATGCAGGGGACTTGGATGGACGAATGAAGCCATTAGCAAGGTATTGGTCCAAGTATTGTCGCAGGTGAAGTTTTTCGGGTTCCGTAAGGGCGTAGATCCTACTACATGGAGGTTGTGCACCGGGTATGAGATCGATTTGACAATCGTATGATCTGTGAGGTGGTAAGGTGTTGGCCTGTTCTTTTTGGAAAACATCCTGGAATTCTTGATATTCCAGAGGTAACTGCACGACTGGAGTAGCAGCTGTGGCCAAGCCTTGGTTCAAGGGTTTTTCCGGGTAACAAGTATGTGCACAATCCAGGAAGGTTATTCTCTTCTCTCACCAATCAATACAAGGATTATGTGTTTCCAACCAAGGTATCCGCAGTATTATTTGGAACTGCGGGGCTTTGATTAAATCAAACACAATAGTCTCTCGATGCCCATCTTGACCCAATAATGTAATCTCTGCGGTGGAATGAGTTACAGGCCCAGAGGCAATTTCTATTCCATCGACTGTGGTGATGACATCCGAAGTGGTCTTTTTGCAGAGAGGTAGATTCATCCTAGTAGCCAATTCGTGGTCCACATAGTTTCCTATGGCCACGCTATCAATGTATGCCCTTACTGCGTGTATGCGTGATGGCTGCCTTGGATCCACAAGGACCATTGGTATGATGAAGTGCGAGGTCTGAGTATCCTTCTTCAAGCTCGGCAAGCGGACCTCTACGCTTGTCGAGCATGGTCGTTTCCCGAATCAGGCTCTGTTTGATTTTTATCAGCAACTCCGACTACTTTTTTGGATGGTTTTATGGGGCAATCCCGTAGAAAATGTCCTGAGGCCCCACAGTACAGACATAACTGCATCTGCTGTCTCCTTTCTCTTTCCTTTTGAGTTAATGGTCCCTTGACCCCCCGATCTGCATCGGTTCTGGTGCATCTGTTCCTTTGAGGGTAACATTGGGTTTAATCAATACCCGAATCTCGAACTTAGCTCGATCAGCCTTTCCATTCTGAAGTCGGTGGTCTAACTGGACCACTAAGTCTATATATTCTGTGCAATCCTGAGGTGGGTTCACAACTTGGGCCAAAACATCTTTGAGTTCACCCCGAAGTCCCCGATGAAATAATGTAATTCGTTTTACCTCTGGCCATCCGGTTTCCACCACCAACCTATTGAAGGTTGCGATATAGGTTAGTAGTTCCTGGTTACCTTGTCATAAGGATAAGAGTTCGTTATCCAGGACCTGTCCCTGTGAATGTCTGGCAAATAGTCTCTCCATGCTCAATTGAAACCCTTGGAAATCCCGAAGAAGAGGGTCATCCTGGTTGACTAGTGGAATTGACCAATCCGCTGCGCTGCCCCTAAGGTATGATAGTACAAAGGCTACTTTGGTTTGGTTGTTCGGAAAAGCTCCAGGTCTGCATAAAAAGTGCAATCGGCATTGGTTCATAAACACTGCAAACTTTTTCGGGTCCCCAGCAAAACGTTCGGGTGGAGCTAAAGGACTGCTCTCAGGTAGAACCACTTGCACAGGATTGCTCGATGAAACAGGAGTTGGATTCCCCCCGAGTCCAAGTAATGGTGTTTGCCCAGCTTGGTTTTGCTGCAATTGTCTTGCAAGATCATCAGTGCGCTCCTTTGACACAATCAGTTCTCTCCTGAGGGCATTAGTTTCTTGGCGCGCAGAGTGCACTTCTGCCCTAAGTTCCCCTAACAATAGGGCTAGTTGGTCAGTTTCTGAGGTTTCCATGACGCCCGGGTGGGGATTTGTAGATAGGGTTCGCGTTCTGTTTCGCTCACCTGGTTCTCACAGGGGCGTCGATCGCACCCGCACAGCTGCGGTCTCCACCAACGTGATGCGTAGTGCCGAGATGACTGTCTGGACTGGCCCGCCTAATCTCATCTGCTTGATCCGTAGAACTATTCTCCTGCAAGTGGAGAAAGGGATTTAGCCTCCCGTGGACATAAGTGATAGGCCCCTCCCACTGTTCTCGTTCTCCCTTCTTGTCACCTCCGATATCCCCTTTAAGCAACCTCACCTTATGTTTTTAAATGATGAGCTGTCCATCCTGCATGGATTGCAGGGGCGCGTTGATGCCAGTTACTTCACTGATTTGAATGCGTGGGAGAGTTCTGGAGAGTATTGACTCTGAGGTTCCTGGCAAGGTTCAGTAAGTATCAAGTTCATAGAGTTCAATATGTCCGATGATTCACTCTTGTTCCCCCTTCCTTCCTTGTCTTGCAACTAAGATCGTGAGAAGATACCCCTCATGGCAGTTGGTGGCGCTCAGGTAAGAGTCTGTCTTACCCGACGCCGTCCGGTAAATGTTGCCGGTGTTTAACGTGTTGTTTTCTCTCCCTTTGCAGGTGCGGCGCATGAAGATGTGGAGAGTTATAGAATAATGCCTCAGGTGGTAATCAGGTAAGTCTATGATGATAAGTGTTTTATTTGTTGGTTTTCTCGGCTCACCTTGTTGTTTTCTTTTGTCCCTCAGGTGCCGGAGTTCAGCGAAGAAATGATGGAGGCAGCGCCGAATCGAAAGATGCTGCGAGGACTGGTGAGTATGGCGCGGCGCTGCAGCTGGAGATGCGACGCGTACAGAAATGAAGTTCTTTCCAGGTCCGGAGGCGAGATGGATCCAAAATCAGGTGAGGAATTCGAAATAGTTTGTTTTCTAATCTTGTCCTTTTCTTTCCTCTTAGTTTTAGGAGCTCCAGATTCGAGGCGGGCGTGGCAGAAGACTGGATTCAGACTGCAGGCACGGTGAGCGTTACGCTGCTGGATGCAGAATAACGCGAAGCGTGTGCTGTTGTTCGGGCGTGGTTTAAATAGCCTCCAAAGCAGTTCCAGGTAAGAAGTTCCCTAGAACCACGCCCGAGTAAAAAATAGTCCCTGTAGAAAAATAGTCCCATCCAGGCCTCACGGTGGCTTGGACTCACTAGCAGCATGGTCTGCATCAGGTAAGTAAAGTCTATGAGTCTGGTGCCTATGGCGCCAGGACTGATTTCCATGATGAGCATGGCGCCTAAGGCGCCAGGACTGAACCCAAACAGCCCCCAGCCGGAGCTGTTGGGGTTTTAATAAGTATCTGGATGCCTGCTCCCAGAGCTGATGGGCTTGGTCCTGATGCCCGGGGGTAGGCATCATGACAGTAAGCTCCTTGTGGGTACGCGCCACTCTCAGGATGTCTTCTTTCAGGCCGTAGGATGTCATTGCAATTAGCACATCTCTGGGTCTTGTCCCCAGCTCATTCCTCGTGCAGCCACCTCAATTCTGTGTCGACTCTCCACCCCCGTCTCAGGATCCCCACAAAGCCTTATTATTTCCGGGGGCCAGATCAGGGATACCGTATAGACCCCACTCTGGATCACTCAGTCTTGCGCTGGTCTCCTCAAGGATGAGGCGCTGTACCCCAATTTCTTGATTGTTGAATTGTGCCACCAGCCAGGTCCCTGTGGATTGAGGGGGTCTTCACAGGGCCACTTTGTCTATCTTTAGTGGTTCAGATCTTACATTGGTCCCCTCCCCCTCTTTCTTTGCTGCTGGGGTCACGCCTGTTGAAAAGCTCAGCTGATCCTCCCTTAAAAGTTTGGGGAGCCCTGGGCTCTGCTCCTGCTGTGCTTCTTGGCACTGAATGGGGGGGTACCCGAGGACGTGCACCCCACTGGGCTCGGCACTGACTCCTGCAAGCCAACTCTCATGCAGTAACCTCAGGGGCGTGGGGGGGTGTTAGGCCCTCAGTTCTTGTGTCCACTGGTTCCCATGGACCGGGAAGGAGCCCAGAGTTCTTTGGTGGGACCCCTAAGGGGGAGCAGTTGTTTGTGCCTCTTGCCCATCACTCCGGCATGTCCGGACCACTGTCAGCGTTGCTTGGGGGAGTTTTAGTCACAGTGTAGGCTGCTCCTGGAGCATTATCAGAGCTCCACTTGTGCAGCAAACTGAGCCGCCCGACTCCCTATTGTCCACTTACTTGTACTGTCAAGGCCTCATGGGTCCCGGCACATTCGCCCTCCGAAGGGTCCAGGGGCTGCTCCGCTGCCTGCGCACTCGATCCTGGTTGCTGGGTGGCAGACACTCCGGGCAAGTCGGGCCCCACCGCGTTATCTGTCTGGCATGGGGACTTCTCAAGAGGCGGAGCAAGTCAGGGCGAGACCTCCCTATGTTTTCTCCACTAGACCGTGGGTTGATGACAACTCCCTGTTGGCACACCTTCTGTCACGTTACTGGGCCTATCTTTACCGCAAGGAGCACTCCCTCTTGTAGCCGAGTGCCTTGCTCAGACTGTTCTGCACTTCCGCTGGATGGTATGTCCCCAGCACACTGGGCTCTCTTTACAGCTGTTATGTTTTCAACCTCTCCCATTTCAGACCCCATCCACAGATTTGTGCTGATCTGGCTTCGCGGGGTCACTGTCTTGGCCCGGGCTCCTCCTCTGGTTTGGACACCCGGGGGCCACACGCCTCACAGCCTGTGCGTGTTACATCCACGTACTATGGGCAGGTCTGTTCGGCAGGGCACCAGACTTTCTTTTTGTTCCCATGGATGTACCGCAGTCAGGCCACCTGGGGACAGCTGGAAAAGACCTTCTTTCTTTAATTTTGGCCGCTTTATACACCTTTCTTCTCCTTCCTGCACGGAGGTCTCCAGGAGTGCGTCCCTAGAGTCCGGAGGCTGTCTTGGAATCCCACACTGCCTTTTTTTAAGACAAGAGTCAAACACATGTTTTTTTTAAAAAATGGACACCATGGTGCATGTAATTAGAGGACCTTTCCTGTAACCTCCCTTAGTATGTGTCATACACGTCACAATAAAAATGGCCGTCACCTTCCTTCTTTGCAGAGAGGTTCTTTCCTCTCCTCCCCTACGAGCACATCCACATGCCAGTCTAAGTTAGCATTGCTTGCACCACCATGAACACCATCTGCTCTCACCAAAGTATTCTCTGCAATACAGCATGGCCGCAGGGTGTCCGCTGCGGCAGGACCTTCATCGATCCTCCTATGTTAGCTTCTCCGTTGTCTCTCGCTATGATCCAGGTCTGCTCAGCCTCCATCGGGGAAGCTAGTAGATGGGCTCCAGCACTAAAGTCCGGACCGCTCGTAGGGAAAATGTAGAGAAACGGCCACAAGACGACTTGAGTGTACGTGAGTTTGTATTGGTGTAAGAGACCCCACAGCCACCTTAACAGCCTTCCAGTAACCAACTTCTTCTTAACTGATCTGCCTTTAAGGTTCCAAGTTCTAGAGCTTGGAACCTGGCAACATGACCAAGATACAGCACTTTAAACTACATGAAGACTCCAGGATAAATCAATAGATTGATGATTTTATCCTTCAGCTCTACAACGGATGGTAGCAAATTACCTGTGCCTAGAACTCTAAGATGGTTATGTTATTGCTGTATCCCATTCACTATATCATTCTTACTTACACATTGGGCCTCATTACATGTTAGGAGGTAACCATGCCACTAATAGCGGCATGGCTACCCCCTTACCGGTACCGGGTCCGGGTTCCTCAAATGAGGAATTACCGGGCCATTCCAACCTTGGAGGACCTGGTAATTCCTCATTCAAGGAACCCGTACCCAGTACCTCCCCATTCATATTCGAGCCCCCATAGGGCTCAATGGGAATGGGAAGCATGCTAACAACGGGCCTGTTATTAACGGGCCTGTTGTTAGCATGCTGGTGTCCTCGTGGGACCCGCTATGGCCGCCTGGTAAGACCAGGCGTCCCTACCGGGTCCCGCAAGGAGACCTCGTAATAGGGAAGTAGGGGGTTAACGGCTCCAGCACATTTACCGGTGCCGTTAACCCCTTACTGCTCACCTCGTAATGAGGCCCACTGTCTTCTGCTCTGTGTCCTGCTCCCATAGCTTACACCACAAGCCCTTGATCTGGGAGGCACCTTTAGTACCCACAAATCCTTTACCTGCAAGTGCAAGTGAATGGCACCACATCATCTGCCTTCTCCTACTGGAGACTGAGAAGGGATTCCCCCCTCTTTCACAGATTGCCATACATACATCATTTTAGGTTTACCAGGGTACCAAGTGATAGCCCTGTGCAGGCATCCACTTTGGAATCCCTTGCACTGCCCCAGCAAAGCCTAGGCCAGCGATCACTGTGGGAATACAAAATGAAAAAAGTTTTCTCTTTGCTCTCGTCATGTTTGCTTTCTGATGTTCTGAACCCTGTCCCCCACCTCCAAGAACCAAAAAAGGCTCTAAAGAGAGACAGAGAGAGCGGTTGGAAAAATTCAGGGCACTTGATATAATACCTTGAATATGATTTCTATACTTGGAATTGTAGGCATTAACTGGCATAATATTGCCTTCCTGGGGCATGTGATGCTGCATAAGATGTTTTTACTGGACATATTGAGGCTGCACTTGGCATATGGTGACATAATCTGGACATATGATCCGGTACCTTCTTTACGATGATTATATGTAAGAGATATTGGATATCTTAATTGATATATGTTGGCATTAATGGGACATTTAAAGCTGCACTTGTCATATGATGTAAGATCCTGCACAAGTGAAGCTGTACCATAAATATGACTATACATGATGTACCATACACATGATATATTAACTGCTATAAGATGCATTTACCAGGCATTGGTGCATGTACACCCTTATCTTCCAAATACCAATTGTACATAGCAAAAATGACTTTTACTTCAATTGATGAAGTTTACAGTAAAAGAGACTTCTGACTCCTTTTGTAACATTGTTGTTATATTATTCTTGTGCTTATTATGGTGTTATAAGTGATTTTATTTAACATCCATTAGTACCCGGCACGCTCTGTCCACGGGAAATACTACACGTGGATTGGCTCTTTTCTGAGCCATGCCACACAGTATTCCCATGGATGTACGAGCATGCCAGTGCTTGTTTCCGGCGGGGACCGTGGCCGCCCCTTAGCCAATGAGGAGGCTCGAAACGGGGCAATACCCACTCCGAGTCTCCCCAAGGCTGGAGGCTGCCTTCGCCCCCTGCCAGGGACTCAGATACGTTTTTTCCCTCCACCCGTATCCCCTGCAAATTATCCCCTACCTGCCCTCCCAACCCTACTTACCTTCTTTTTTTCTTTTTCTCAGGAGCGAACGCGCTGGGAACACTTCTGTTCCAAGCCCATCCGCTCCCAATGGCTGCCAAGGAAAGGGAAAACAGACTACATTTTCCCTTTCCCGGCGGCCATTTTATTTGGCTTTTTTTTTCTGTTTCGAAACGAGGCAGCATTTTGGAACAGAAAAAAATGCCATTAGTACCCCGGTCTAACAGGCCGTGTACTAATGGCTATGAGACTCTTGGTGGCGGGCCAATACCACCCACGGTAATGCCCCTGGGGCCTCAATAAGGCTCTTGCTATGCTTGGGCCTGTAACTAGGGGCACCGGGGGCATTACCTGGCGTGGTATTAGCCCGCCGCCCCAGGTCTTATTGCCACAATAATGTCCTCTGAGTCTTCAGCCATGAGACATCAAATCTGGTAGTGCGATCAGAGAGTAGTTTGGTGTCACATCCTGTGATCTCACGTAGTGTGTGATGTCACTACTGATACACCTGGCATTTTAGTGAATCAACTTTAGTAGATGTGCCAAAGGGTTACCCTGGTGTTTGCAGTTTGTATATCGCTGATTGAGTCCTGCATTGAAATATTTGACGGGGTACCTGCCAAAGCACTGCAGTAATTTCACAAATGACACTCAAATCACCGAACTGGATACTTGAAGCTTCCATTCCGTTGCTGACCAATAGTGCACTGGTTTCAAGAGCTTACATCTGACCCACAAGTTCATCGATGGCCATCTACCCTTGTACCCATCATATGTTCTTCCTCTCTGCCTGAGGTCAAATTCTCATAATGTGATGGATTCATGTAAGTCCAAATATGCCAGTTATGAGGGTCAATATTCCACCATCAAGGCTCTTCATTTTGGAACTGAATCTGTGCACCCTTGGCAAGCATAAGACTGGCCGAATAGTTACTTGTTCCTCATCAGATCTAAAACTCTATTATTAGAATTTCCCCATCATCATTCTTTCATTCTCCCAGTTCTTTCTTTTCCTAACAACACTTTGAAGCAGCTCTATGGAGGTATTCAGTTTAACACAAAAAATGCAAACTTCATCTATATGCACAAGTTTGTTGAAATTATGCTGACAGCACAGAGGGTTGGTTAAAAGAAGCTTGGTTCCTCTTTGCAGGGTGGTGCAGGATAGTCAGAGAAAGAAACGTCCTTGAAAAGGACATTTGTTAAGGCTTTGTTGAAGATAGGTGGCCACTGAAAAAAAGAAAATCTTAGAAGAGATTTTTTAGGGCGTCCCCTACTCCTAGTGGCACCACGTATTGATGGTTGTTAAAATATGGACTAGGCATGTGGGCCCAAATCACTGACAATGAACATTTGGCCCGCCTTGGGAGAATGGGTCAAAGCCATCTGTTTTGTGCCAACGCATCGTGCTGGGTGTATGCCTTACACCCCTCGCTTGAAGAGGATGTGACCTGAAAGGTATGTGAGCCTTCATGATTCACCCAGAAGAAATCTTCCATGTATGTTCATATGGACCTGGACATAAAAAGGTGACTAGTGCCCCGGGATAAACATTTGTATTCTTTCAGTAATGGTGGGTATAATGCACCGGAAGACCCCGCAAGTGCCCTTCAACGGGTTGGAGTCAAGCTCCTGTAATGTATTAAAGGAGAGTAGCTGGAGAGTGGAGCACGTTAGTGGGCTAGGAATGGGTTAATGCTAGGATGCTGTCCGTTTTTTCTTGCAAGAGTAGCTCACCCAATTTGCTGAAATTAAGACTATTGTGTGTTTGACATTTAATAATTGGTAATGCAACTTAGACCAGTCCCAGAAGATGGTACGGCACCAGTTTGGTGTTCTACTTCCTCTCGAAGATACCAATGTGCACACCAAAAAATCAAAGGCATCCCTATTAAAAACACCATGAGGTTTATTGGGGGCAGATAAGGCTTGAAAGTGGGGCCGCTCAGGAGAGCCAAGAGTTTTACTAACATAGGTGATCAAAAAGGTGATTTGTTCAGCAAATATGTAAATATGCTAAAATGGGTTCGAAATTCTAGCTGGGGTATACTCTCTTCTTAATTGTTTTTGCCTGTTGCATTGTTTTGGTTTTGGAAATTGACTTCTTTTTTTACCCAGAAATAGATCTGCCAAAATAATGGAAATGGCAATTAGATAGACTGGATGTATAGTAAAACTCTGCAGGTCTCAGATATATATATCTGGGTACAGTCCGAATTCGAACGGGAAAGAGAAAAACAGGATTTGGTTGGTTGGACAGTAGCACCCAATATATCTATAGGGAATGCTACATTGTTGCAGGACCACTTTGCAGACCATCTGGTAAATCCCTTTCCACTCTCAGTATCATTAAGGACTGTGAAGGAGTGGAATCGATGAATGGATGGTAAAGGGGCAATTGAGCATGGGGTACTTTAAAAAGATAATTAGCGATAGACAATGGGCAAAGGGCAATTAAGGCAGGCAGAAGCGCCTCCTAAAGACTCTCTTGAGCATTATATGTTACTAACTTTAACAAGACTACTTATGATTTATAGGCTGGACAGGATGTAATAAACACAGTCAGTTCCACATACTAAGGAACTTAATCTGCATAAATTGGTGTTCAGGAGCGCATTAGAAGAACACATGCCTACGGTGAGCCCCAAGCAATGATATGACACGATAGGTTATTTATAACACACTTAATACCCAGAGGTTTCTAAGTGTGGACCCAAGGATCGAACCTGTGTTGCTTCTTGTCGTCTTGCTTCCAAGGCAAGCATGTTGCCCCTGAGCTATCGTCCCGAGACTGTTTGACATTTGTGACTTGATTAAAAGAGACATGAGCAAGACACAATGACTTCATGGTGGGGAGACTAAGTGAGGTTAATAACAGACTGTGAAGACAGATAAAATACCTGAGGGCAAGTGGTGTGTCAGAGAACTCAAGGTACCTGTTCTCCAAGATATTGGACCAAAAGAAGGAAACTGACAGGATGACCAGGACAGGGAGACGGCTGATGATATTGTTGGTCTTTTTACTAGTGTTTGCGAGTAGCGTGAGCAGGGCAGAGAGAAGCGGAATGGGGGCACAGTCAGTGAGAGTTAATCAGCCACTTCTGGGGGAGTTGAGGGTCGCTGTTGTATGGTGCATACTTACAGTGTATTGGAATGATTCTCATGTACTCCAAGCACCCATAGACAAATGTCAGCTAGAAAAGAACAGGATGGAGTGCAGAAAAACAGCTCTACCTCATGACATACATGTTCCCTGGACTCCATGTCACCTTCAGAGTGAGAAATAACAAATTCACAACTATTAGGGAGGGAAAAACTGCAGAGGTTCATAGAGGAACTATGCACTGTCATCCCTATTGGGCTGATATGAAACAGCTCATAAAGTTGGTGATGCCAACCAAGTTGACACAATGTAAAAGTATATTTTGCATGAATACTGCCTGATAAGAAATTATTGGCCTAAGCACATTTGCATTGCACTATACATTGCATTAAATGAACCTGAAACAGGCTGACTACGCCGTCATTTTGAGTTATCCACCATTTTGATCGCCTCTTGCTTTCTGTCCCATGTTTAGAATTATGAATTATTAGCAGAGCAAAATTAACTTTGTACTGTTTCCATGATGTCAACGTAGATAAGAATGTTGAAGCTGCTAAAGTGGATTGTTTTGTCCTACACTGAGAAACCTTGGAGTTAAACAAAAGCCGTACTAATCAATAATTTAGATGCCATCTGTTCCAATAGTACCTTCCCCGTTCAAACAGCAAAGAAGAATGATGAATAGTTGAACGTGCTCTTCTTGCAGAAATCTTTGTTTTCGCTCCTTGAAACTAAGCTGACTTTAAATTCAAGAACAAATGATTGACAAATATAAGTGACCAAAATAAGGAATGTAACCTTTGTCTTTTATGTTTGGAAAACATGTGAAATGTTTGAAGGAAAACAACAAACTATTCAAACATATTTAAGCTTGACTTAGTTATGTGGATAGGCCATGAACCCTAGATAATTGTGTGACAGGAAGAGGGGCTGGAAGATGTGTCCGGGATTGTGGACAATCTGTATAAATACTTGTGTTTTTGAAATGTCCAGCACCCCCTCACCTCACGGTGTCTGCTTGCACACATTGTAGGGTGTTAAGAGTCAGACAGCCAGACAGCTGCCTGTTAATAAATGTACATGGTACCTTTGGACTCGCAACTGGTGTATTTCTATTGTATGGTATTAAGCCTCGATATTCTTTAATTGTTCAGATGGCGTCCGAATAGGGACCCTCAAGATTGATGCCACATCGATAGACAAAGACGAGGTTACCGGACCGGGATCAGAGAGTGACAGGGTGTCCTGCAAAGTGAGATGCGATTCCTCTGCAGTACTGCACGCCCAATCCCTTGACGGTGAGCCGCGTTTAGTAGGACATCATGACAAGGGTCCGCGTATCGAGCCCTGTTTTGCAAAAACGCCAGCCACGATGATTTGATGTCCGATCGGACCCTTTGATTTGAATTAGGTGAGTGGTACCCCAATTCCTACAATCCTGATAAGTGTTGTCTCTGCAGAAACAAACGTAGCCAGGTAAGATCGCCATTTAACTATGCCTGGGAAATTTTCATCCTGTTGCAGGTTTTTTTTTTGCAGGAAAAGACAATCTTAGAAACATGACCAACTGGCGCCACCCGTAGGGTCGCCGTCTTAGTTCATGTATTGTAAGTATGGCCTCTGAGCTGTCGTATTTAAGAAAATTTTGCACAGGCAGACCAGACATGTTTCTGAACTTCAGTGGCTAGTTTATGGTAGTTTTGAACTTGACCGCCTAGAGCATTTAGAATCAGTATTGTTGAAAAAAAAGGCTAGGCCTGCAGAATTTGAGGCAGTTAAAGATTGGAGAAAGAAAACTAGGCAGCAACTCAAACGTAGAGAAAAGCATGCACGTAGACACATGACGAATGCTGAGAAAGCATTATTGCATGATCAACAGAAACAGTCAGAATCCATTAGAGGTATGGAAAGGGCTTTCCAACTAGATGTGCAAAAGATATATCCCTCTCAGGGTTTTATACATCAGACAAATTAATTAATACATTATTGAATGAACGTAGGAATGTTTCAACTGCACCACATCCTTATGGGCCCCCCATTGTTGTTCCTCCTCTTCCCATTGTTGTTCCTCTTCCTCCTGTTGTTGTTCCCCCTCCTGCACCTCCACCCATGCCAACAGTTGCCGTCCCCATAATTCTAGCAGTATTGCCTCTGCTACCCATTGAACTAGAATTGTATGAACCCTCTTTGCCAGGTGATTCTGCTCCACCTCAAGTGGTTGAAGGAGCGGGAGCTGATCCAAGAGTAGTGACTCGTGCACAGTATCTAAAGACAGAAAGAATTGTATATGTGGGCTAAAAAGTACATAGAAGAGTGTGATGAATCAAATGTTTTAGTTGCGATTTCTGATCAAGGGGTTTTTCCTGAGCAGAATATTTTGATAGAATGATGGGAACGTATTTAGTTCATATATGGAGTGATTTGACGGACATGAATGTCTCAAAGGGGGTGAGGAATTTGAATAACCTTGCCTGCTCAAGGGACACTGCGGCGAAAGTGTATGAGCATGAAGAGAAGGTATTTGAATTTAAAAGGGAGCTAGATCGGTTACAGAAAGACGAGATGGATGGTAATGGACGGCAGGCTTCCTATGTGCCGAAGCAATTTCTTCCTTCTTTGAAAGCAATGAGTGAAGACATGCGCATTTGCACAAGAGACGTTCTTAGATGGATTTCAGATGTTTTAATTTCTCCTATTGAAGTGCATGACACGTTTAGTCAATATGCTCCAGCAATGTAAAGGAAAGTGTTACAGGTGATGGTTGGGTATTTACAAGATGAATTTATGAAGAAAAAGGTATGTTGTCCAGCAGATTTGATGGTTATTTATAAAAGAGCATTTTCGCCCGGTACTGTTATGACTACTTTGTCACTTGATTTATCCTTGTTGCTTATTAGATGTTCAGATTTGCTTACTTTACAATTGCTGATGAGGGAGGTTCCTACGACATTTGTTCTGAAAGTTGAGATTCCTGCTAATGCTGCGGCAGGAACACCTGCCACCAATATTGAAGCACATTATAGCCCTGATTCATGGATTATTTGCACCAAAAAAAATGGGATTTGTGTGCCATTCTGCCCACAAAACCCGTTTAACTAATGGGGATTTGCGGGCAGAATGGCGCACAAATTCCGTTTATTTTGGTGCAAATAATCCATGAATCAGACCCTATAACTCACAGTTTGTCCATGTCCCATTTTCTAGACAGGAAGTGAATACCATTAGGTAATCAATTACAGATATTAAGAAGAATCCATCAGGATCTTATAAAGAAACTGACTCTGTCTTACATTCGTCAGTTTTCATGCTGGGTTATATAGATTTGTTGTTTCCTGTGATCCTTCCTGCTGATTTATAGAAGCAGATTAGAACTGTAGATTATTAGGCAGGGATAGGTGATACATGCAATGCCTTAGTATGAGCAGATGGGGAAAGGAATGCCAGTAAGAAACCACCACTTGTGATACTGTTTTTGCCAGATAGAATAGTGACTAAATTGAAAACTCTGGTTCCTGAAAAAGGAATTATATGGGATAAGTTTACAGCATGCATGCAAGGGAAGTTAAAAGGTGAGACAGAGTATTTTAACAGATTTGAGCTAGTATTTTTGGATTTTAGTGGTCAAGATTTGAGTACAGAGCTAGGAAAGAGGCTATTTGTTGATAAGTTTGTGCGTGGATTGTTGCCTGAAATCCAATCACAGATCATGACTTCTGAGAGTTTGTGGCAAGCGAAATCACAATCTGAAGTGTTACACATGGCTCAGTATTATGAAAATAGGGTTAATACAGAGAAGGAGACAGTTGGAAAGAAGAAAGGAGACCTGAGGACTAAAGTGTTATTGCAGCAGATAGCTAGAGGAGCAAGAGGTGGGAATACACAGTTCAGAGGCCAATTTACACCACAGGATGACACACAACTGGGTCCCGTACACATAAACCAGTGTGCATATTGTAGACAGGAGGGTCATTGGTGAGCACAATGCCCGATCCTACAGCAGAGTTCAAATAGTACATATGGTGCCATGGGTAGACGATCCAGAGGCCGTCCTGGGATAGGGGGTCCTGGTAGAATCCATTTGAACAGAACCAACAGACACCATCACAAGATAATCAGCAAAAGAGTGTAAGTAGTGGGAATATTTTTGATAATCCTTTGAATGTCTATTTTTCTGAGGATTTTGCATCTGACGGGTATACTGTTCTGTTAGGACAGTCTGAAACAGGGTCTGGAACCGATACCAGTTCCCATCGTTGAAATGAAGGTGGGGAATAGGGAGCATCTCTTTTTGATAGATACATGAGCACAGAAGTGTTCTATTGATCATTCACGGGTTCCCGATGTCCCACTGTCAGGCCAGAACAACATTTCTGTAGGGTTCTCTGGTACACCAGTGGTAAGTCCGGTCTCTCGGCCGGTACCAATTTCACTGGGACCATTTACTTATTCTTGTCCATTTCTATTCACGAGAATTTGTGCCAAAAATGTGTTGGGATTGAATTTATTCAAGAAATTGAATGCAGTGATTTACTGTTCTCCAGATGGAGTGTACTTAACGATTCTGCCCCAACAAACTTCTGTCCCCAAATTTTTGTCTATGCCTTTACCAACTGAATTGAATAAGGTTCCAACATGTTTATGGGCAGTTAATGACAATGATGTTGGAATTTTACAAATCGAGCCAGTTCAAATTGTGTTGAAACCAAGTGTTAAATTGCTGCGTATTCTGCATTATAAGATTTCAGTCGAAGGTGAACAAGCTTTGAAAAGTATTATTTTTGATTTCGTACACCGAGGTGTAATTGAAGAAATTGCGGGGAGTGTGTGTAACAGTCTGATTTTACCAGTCTGTAAGAAACAGTATAATGGCATTCATTTCCTTTTCATTTTATTATTGATTTGTGTGCAATTAATAAGGTGGTTACTCCACAGTTTCCGATTGTACCCGATGTCACCACAATGCTGACTATGATTCCAGCCACGGCTTCACATTTTTGTGTCGTGGATTTGAAAAACGGTTTTTTTAGTATTCCTGTGCATGTTGATAGCAGATATTTGTTCGCGTTCACCCTAAGGGAACGCTTGTTCACATTCACTTGTGTGCCCAAGGGTAGACCGAGAGTCCAAGTATCTATAGTAGAGCATTGAAAGAGCAGCTTGATACGCTCAAGTTGCCTTCCACTTGCATGTTGTTGCAATATGTTGATGATCTACTTCTAGCTGCTGATTCTGAAGATGCCTGTAAAGAGGGTACCGTGTTCCTGCAAATTCATTTAGCAGAACATGGGCATAAGGCTTCATTGAAGAAGTTTCAGTATTGTCGACAGGAGGTCGCCTATTTGGGTTATGTCCTGTCGAAGGAGGGAAGAAGACACCGGAACGGATACACATTATCTCTGATATATTTGTTCCAAATACACAGAAAGTGGTCAGAGCTTTAATAGGTATGGCCTCATATTGTAGACAGTGGATCCCACATTTTGCGTTGTTGATAAAACCTATGTTAGCGCTGACAAAGAAGAACATTTCTTTGCCTTTTCCGTGGAACATAGATTGCCAGAACGCTTTTCATTTGCTTAAGGCTGTGTTGTGTTCAGCACCAGTTTTGGGCACACCAAATTACAAAAAAGGCTTTGTTTTGTATGAGCATGAATGTGATGGATGTGGTTTGGCTGTTTTGACACAGGAACATGGGAGCAAGAATAGGCCGTGCAGCTATTTTTCCTCCATGTTAGACCCTGTTGCATGCGCTTTGCTGAGATGTTTAAGAACTGTAGCTGCTGCTGCTGCGTTCGTGAAACAAAGTAAGGGTATGGTTTTAAGGTCACTCTAACCGTGACGGTACCCCACTTTGTAGACGTTCTATTAAAGAGAACGCAGACGCAACATCTCACATCAACTGGACTAACAAGGTACAAGCTGATTCTATTTGCTCCGCAAATTCAAATTAAGAGATGTTATTCATTAAATCCGGCTAAACTATTTCCTTCTCCACAAGAGAAGGATTGCAGTGACGATATGTCACATGATTGCTTCTTTATTACAGAACAAGAAATAAAGGGCAGAATTGATTTAGTTGATACACCTTTAAAGAATCTGCAAGGGGAGCTATTTTGTGATGGCTCCTGTTTTAAACTACTGGATGGTACATCTACCGCTGCTTACACAATCACCACAATAAACACTGTTGTGGAAAGTAAACAAATTCTGCATAATTCCGCGCAAGCTGCAGAGATTATTGCGCTAACCAGATCTCGTGAAATTTCTGAAGGGCTTAGTATAAATATATATACAGATAGCCAATATGCATTTGGGGTGGTTCATCATTTTGGCCTACTATGGGCTGTGAGAGGATTCTTGACCTCACATGGAACAAAAATTCAACATGGCATTCTGATAGTCTGGTTGCTATCAGCACTTGCGCTTCCTACACAACTAGCAATAATGAAGTGCGCCACACAACAGAAAGTGATGGACAATGTAGGAAAAGGAAATGCTTTTGTTGACAGAATAGCCAAACAGACTGCTACTGATTTGCACTCAAAAATGTACATGTTGGATTCAGCAAGATGGGTTCCTGATACTTGTATGATGGACAAAGGGATTAGCTGTATAAAATAAATTCAGACTGAAGCTTCTCCAGAAGAACTCAAACAGTGGCCTGAGGGTTCAGTAGGTCTATATGATGAAGGTTGTTGGGTGGATGAATAGAAGCAAAGATGGATGCTACCCAATGCCTATGTCACTGCTAAGGCCACCATGGCTCATGGCCCAATGCGCATATGTGCTTAAAAGATTTGTCAACAGTTAGATCCCTTCTGGAATAACACTAATATCCAGAAAACTGCTCAACGTTTGGGCCAGAGTTGCATGATATGTTTGCAACATAACAATGGGAAGGGAACACCAACACCGAAGGGCAGTTTTGGTCCCCCCTCCATGCCTTTTGAGGTTATCCATTTTGATTTCATTGAGATGGAACATCGGCAAAACTATAGATATGTCTTCGTTGTGATCTGTGCCTTGAGCAAATGGGTTGAGGCTTTCCGTCTAAAAGACGCTACAGCAATGTCAACGGCAAAGACCATGCTTCGGGAATATTTCCCTAGGTTTGGCTTGCCCAGAGTAATTTGGTGCGATAATGGCCCACCTTTTATCACTGCTGTCATCCTGCAAGTATGTGCGGGATTACAGATTGATAAACGGTTCCACTCGGCCAGACATGCTCTGAGTGCCTGCCTTGTGCAACGCCATAACAGTATCTTAAAGAATAAAATCACTAAAGTCTGTGCACAGAGAAATCTGAAATGGCCGGATGCTTTGCCAATAGCCTTACTTTCGAGGCAGACGACCGCACAGTCAAAGACAGGGCTCTCCCCCTATGAGATTATCATGTGGAGACAAGCCAACATATGGAATACACCGAGACTCAAACAGTGGAAAGATATTGAGTAACTGCTTTTGTCTGATTATTGTGACCTGTTGACTCAAAGCTTGCATTTGATTCACCAACAGGTACGAGCAGCCCTCCCTAAAAAATGAGGGTCCAGGTCACCAACTCCGACCTTTTCAGTGGGTCTTGGTGAAAAATTTCGAGAAAAGCATTGCACCTCGTTGGAAGGGACCCCGTCAGATCCTTTTGGCTATGCAAACTGCAGTACGAGTGACCGGAAAGAAACACTGGATCCACGTGACACATGTGAAGAGGATTCCTTTTCCTCTGCCCTATGACGAAGGGGAGGAGAAGGGAATTGATGATCCTGATGCTCATAACGAGCCTGCTTTGAGTGACACTGAGGGTGCCATGAAAATTCTTCCTGAGCCTATGAGGCCTGGGGAGATTGTTGCTTCTTCTTCGAAAGTCCTTCCTGAGCCTGTGGGGCCTGGGGAGATTGCTTCTTCTTCTCCAATTTCTTCTTCACCATTGATCAATCTTGTTTCTGCTTCTTCATCTTCTTCAGGAAACAACAAGGCTTTGTTCACGGACCATTCCGTACCTGGTGTCTCAAGGTACAATCTGTGACCATGAAACAGGATTTAGATTTAGAGTCTGCTAAATAGAATAGGAAAGTGCAGCTAGGATTCTGTACACACAAGAAACGACAAGAAACCAACGTTGAGCCAGTCCCTCGTCATACCTCTGCTACATACGATAAGAGGTAGGGACCATCAAGATATGCCACATGTTCAACTGCCACCCCCAGATGAACTAAAAGAGCCTAACAGTGAGGTTTCTTAACGGACACTGAGAAAGTATGCCTGTTTTAAGGGCCAATCATACTAAAAAGAATACTGACTGTTTTGCTCATGATGAACCTGTTTTTCAAAGGCCATGTTCCCCTAGGACCAAATGGATACTGATCACAATAGCAGCTTGTATTGTAATTACATGGACACTCGTATTTTGGTATCTGCAGAGTGTACAAACACGTAGGCAGGGACATTTTACTAATGCCTTGGTAATGCAGGACATCGCCATAAAGACATTAATGGCGATCAATGTTTTTGAAGATAGCGAGTCAGGATCTCTGATGATGATACGTGGTTTTCGGATGATGCTAATGTTTGACTAATGCTCTTGCTTAAGGCCAAAAGGAGGGTTTGTAAAAGTATATTTTGCATGAATACCGCCTGATAGTAAACGATTAGCCTAAGCACATTTGCATTGCAATATAAATTGCATTGAATGAACCTGAAACAGGCTGACTATGCTGCCATTTTGAGTTATCCGCCATTTTGATCTCCTCTTGTTTTCTGTTCCATGTTTAGAACTGTGTTTTTGTCTCCACCAGAGCAAAATGAACTTTGTACTGTTTCCATGATGTCAACCTAGATAAGAATGTTGAAGCTACTAAAGTGGATTGTTTGTCCTACACTGAGAAACCTTGGCGTTAAACAAAAGCCGTACTAATCAGTAATTTAGATACCATGTGTTCCAATAGTGCCTTTTCCGTTCAAATAGCAAAGTAGAATGATGAATAGTTTAATGTGCGCTTCTTGCAGAAATCTTTGTTTACGCTCCTTGAGATTAAGCTGACTTCAAAATCAAGAACAAATGCAAAATAAGGAATGTTATCTTTGTGTTTCATGTTTGGAAAACATGTGAAATGTTTGAAAGAAAACAACAAACTATTCAAAGATATTTAAGCATTACTTAGTTATTTGGATAGGCCATGAACCATAGGTAAATGTATGACACAAAGAGGGGCTGGACGATGTGTCTGGGATTGTGCAAAATCTGTATAAATACTTGTGTTTGTAAAATACCCAGCACGCGCTCATCTCATGGTGTCTGCTTGCACACATTGCGGGGTGTTGAGAGCCAGACAGCTGCCTGTTAATAAATGTACATGGTACCTTTGGACTCGTGGCTGGCATATTTCCATCATATGATATTAAGCCTCGATATTCTTTAATCTTTCAACAACGGAGGTCATTATGAGTCAAGCAGTACATGGTAAATGTGCTGGAAACTGGAATTACTGCCACTTTCACCAAACCGCCGAATCACCAGTCATCACAAATACCATTGCATGTAATGCTGCTGCCAGTAATACAGTCCGAGTGAAATCCGCTGACTGTATTACGGGCAGCGGTATTACTAGTGACAGTATTTGCGGCAATGGTACTGCCAATTAAATGGTATTATCAGTTTATCACAAGTTGGGGAAAAGGCAGTAACACCTCCTAGATTTTCTGGTAACACCAGCAATACCACAGAAGAGATACCTCCACCTGAAAGCAGGAGGTAAATGCAAACAGATGATGGAAATGAGTCCGCAGTTGCATCCAATGCACCCAGGAGAACACAGTGCACACAATGCACACATGAAGGGAACAAAAGGACCACACCTTCCCCAAACACACATCCCAACACCACTATTCTGCCACTGGTCTCTGTGTGCATAGATATGAAGCTGCTCCTGCTCAATATTGAGCTGCAGCGGCTGGAGGACCAACACAAGGAACATGAAGCAACGGTCAGGAGGAGGAGGATGGAAAGCAGGAGATGCCATGCAAGGTGAGGGTGCATACTCTGGGTCATGGCCTCACCAAGGACCCTACCAGACAGTGAGATCAGATACTCTCACTCTACTAGCTGAACAGGGAGACAATTGCTGGGGTCGCCCTGATCCAGGAGGACATTGGACGTAGGATCAACATCAGGACAGCCATAACACCGCTCGTGTAGCTGGTGTTAGTCCTGCACTTTTTGGCGATGGGCACATTCCATACACTGTGGACACACTGCATGGAATCTATCAGCCAAAATGTCTGTATGTGCTCAGTCATGTTCTGGAAGCATTCTATGCCATAAATCACAGCATTTCGCCCTACCCACCACCCTGGCAAAGGTGAGTGCCATGAAGGTGCAATTTTATGCCTTGGCATACATGCCCAATCTCGAAGCAGCCCCTGAGTGTACCCATGTGGAGTTGGTGGACCCCCAGACATTGGATGATGTCTACAGCAATCATAAAGCTGTACCATTCCCTCAATGTCCAGGTCACTTGTAATCCAGACCTCATCATCACACACTGCTCTGCCCGCTTCCCAGGTTCCACCGATGATGCCATGGTCATGCTGAACAGCACGCTGCCGGGATACTTGGAGAGGCACAGAGGTTAATGGACCTGGATATTGGGTGAGTCCAAGTTCCATCAAACCAAACTTGCAGCACAGTTGTCATGCGATTTGAGGGGGTTAATACACATGGATAGTGTCAAGGCCCTGTACATGCAGGATCTGCCCGCACATGACAGACTGCAACCCACATGACATGGAATTAAGTTATGATGCTGAATGAAATGGGCAAGTAATATATTCCAACCAGGCCAGCTACACACACTGGACTTCAGGAACCACAATGCAACATCACACATGGCAAGAAATCTCTGCTTGGCAAACTGGGGCACTGGCCCACCTAGGGGTGTACGAAGTATGTCCAGGCAGTGCCCCCACAGGCAGGCAAAAAGGACGCTGATGACCATAGGGGACATACCAAAGGACAAATTTGACTCAATTCAACGTAAACGGATACAGTAAACTGATAATCATGGATGGCAGATGCACTAATAAATCACATCATGAATAGCTTGGGCCCTGGCAGACATCCCTTTGGCCACCTAAGGTGGGGGTCAAACACTAGGTAGAGGGCCCACAAACACCATTGGGATTCCAAGGGGGGTATGTTTATGCCCATAGACCACTACCATGCATTGAACGACATGCTGCTTAACTGCAACTTTGGAACATGAAACTGGCAGATGTCATGGCATGTATTCAGCTAACCATGGATGTAAATCCATCATGGAATCATCACAGACAACTGGCACTTGTAACCCATACCCCCATACAGCTATCAAGGCACATGCATGGGAGCAATGCACAGGGACAAACCACCTACAGTCAATCACAGACCCTGAAAGCAGTGAGTGTTGACTATGACCTGCATGCAAGATTGACAGACAAAAAACAAACCCCGAGTAGTCGACTCCACATGCAAGGACTGGAACGTTAAATCATGTTCTGTGACCAAACATGTGGCATGCATGCATAGACTGTCTATCAACATGCTGTTGTTACAGGCAATGCAACCACAGATCACTGTGAAATGACACATATGTCATGTACCCTTGCAGTTGACTCTGGATACCCTCAGTTTCCATGGCTTATGACACCACTGAGCAATCCCCAGATGCCAGAGAAGGTTGCATACAACCGGGCACACGTCTGGACTATGGTGTGTGTCGAGTGCGCCTATGGCTTGTTGAAGGCTTGCTTGCACTGCTAACACCACTCTAGAGGGGTCCTCATGTATATGCCTGATAAAATGGGTCGGATCATCATCACCTGTGCAATGTTGCAGAACATCTGCTTCAGGCAGAACTTTCCCATGCCCTCAGATGAGCACATACCGCCCTCTGATGAGGACGACTCATTGCCTGTACGTGCTAACAGGAACACCCTGAGCGGCCAGAGGCCAGGGAGTGACACCTGGCTTGCCAGAAATTCATTGATATTTTTTTTGTGAGCACCATCATATTGCACTTGCCTTGCACCTTTGTCAGTTGTCACTTCATTCATTAAACACTTGTACACAATAAGGAATGTCCTTGCATTGCTTCTAGTGGAGCCATGTTTTATATAGACAGGTGAATCGACCTTCCCCATGACACCATGCCTCTTCCCCTCTTCCCCAAATATCCTTCCCCAGAAACCCCTCCCCAACATCCCCACCTCCCCAACAACCCTCACCATTTGCACACCACAACATCCCTCTCAAAGCACCTTCTCCAATAACCCTCCCCATATTCCCTCTCAATACACCCTTGCAGTGTCCAACAGTAACATTCCACTCCTTGAGAGTGAGATGGTGCTGTAAATGATGCCTTGGGGTGCTTGGTAGGAACCCTATGTGATGGTCACAGAGGTGGAGGGCTCTGACCCCTGGGCCCGAGGAACTTCAGGGTGAGCTAGATGGCTTGGTTCAGTGACTCAGCAGAGGCCGAGGATGACTCTTTATGCTCCTGCACTACTTGTCCCATTGAGGTCATGGTGGAGGTGGAATGGCTGAGTTACCAGCACATCCTATAGCAACAACACTGCAGGTAGTAACGCATGGCCTGCATTTCATGAAGCTGCTGACCTGCAAATGCCTCTATGTATGCTTGCCACTACTTTATGGCATCCAGCCTTGCACATACTGCCAACATGTTGGTCACGGCAGAGGCAATAGGCTGTGTGGTAGCTCTGAGATGAAGCACAGTGAGGAATAGGCCATGTTATACTCCTGCACCTCCTCCTTATCAGTGGTAACAACAAGGGTGCTGCCACGATGGACTGGTGGCTGCACTGCACATGATGGTGATGAGGGCATGCTTGAACCCTGATCACTGTGAGCCAGTGCTGGGAGATGATTGTTGTGAGACACAAAAGGTGCTGGCTGTGTCATGGCAGTTGTGGCATCAATGACAGCAGTGCCACCTGCCTTGCTGGTGGAGTGGGCACTATGCACCACTGTGGGGATGCTGACATCATCCAGAGTTGCTGGTGTTTCCACAGAGGTGTTGAGTGGTGGTGGTGGAAGTGGAGGAGATGGTAGTGTTGGTGGCTTTGTAGCCCTGCTCTGCTGCTACCACTGGTGAGGGGTCTGGCCTGTACAGGGATTGAGGCAGCTGATGGGCCTGCAGTGGAGGTTCCTAGCTCATCACTGTTTGTGGACTTTGAACCTGTTGGGAATATAATCTCATGTTGTCAGTCATCAGTCATCTTGCAGACTTGTCTGTGGGCTTGCAAGAAAACACATGCAACATATTGTGTGTTCCAGTGATTCACATTTTGCATGATTGGCATGGGTGGCTTGAGTGCAATGATTGCTACTAGTTCTATGTGGTGGTAGTGCCTGCTGAGGGTGTACATGGTGCATGCATGTGCAAACTGTCTGTTGGCCTGCCAAGGTGGCATGTTGTCATGTATACTGTGGGCATCACTTGACAACATGGACTTTCATGGTGTGCATGGGTGTTTCTCATGTGTCCATTATTTGACATATCTACAGTGTGTGTGCATGACAACATTTCCCCACCTCCCCTGGAACATGAGTGCCCTTACAGTGCATTTGCTGTGATGGCCATGTGGTGGCCCTTTCCCTTGCCCATCTTGTACATCTCTGGTGGGGGATGCATGCTTATTGTCACACCATTAACATGCACATGGGGTGGGATGGACTTACCTGCATCAGTTTGGTACTCTGCTCTGGGCCTCCGTGCTGCCAATCACCCTCGATGCCCTTCATGTGGAGGATGGAGCTGGCCTTCTCCTTCCAAGGCATGAGTTTCAGGGGTTTCACTGTGCTACCTTTTGTGGCAGCACTCTCCTTCCTGTGTTGGGCTATGAGACGGCGCAACCTTTGAACCATCCCACCACTTGTGGAATTCCTTGGCAGTGTGGGGAACGGTGCTTAGTGCTGTCACCCATGACATGATATTGGCCCATAAGGCCATCTTCTTCTGTGCTGAGATCTTGCATTGTCTGTTCCAAAACAGCTCCTCTGCATTTGTCCATGACTGCATCAGTGAGTGCAGTGAGCTATGCATCTGTGAACTTGGGCTTCCGCAGCCACAGTTCTGAGAGACGTGCCTTTTTTCTTGTGCCATGATGCTGCAACACGTATGGGGACTGGATGACAGTAGGAAATGGGGATTCGGAATGGATTATGTTTTTAAAGATGGCCGCTGCCATGCTTCCCATACAGTAGCAATGTTATTTCTGCTGCCGGTATTACCGGCTATGGTAATACCTGCAATGGTAATACCGGAAGCGGTAATACCAGCCACTATGCTGCCAGTATCAGTTATACCACTTTTTATTTGGCAATATTTCCAGGACAAGGAATATTGTGGTGGTAATACCTACTGATGGTATTACTTTTACCAGCGGTGTGGTGCGCGGGCCCACGCAAGGTTGCAATGTGGTGGTACTTCTGCCAGTCACCCAGCTGATAATTGCAACACCACCATTTTACCAGTATACTTGTAATGACCGGTTAGGGCGGTTACCTGGTTGAATACTGATCCCAATACTGTGGGCCTCACCACAACCCCAGCAATAACCCTAAAAAATTCTGTAACAGATTTACTGCCACAATTACCACTCTGCCAAATCATGAGTCAGCGCAAATACTGTCGACTGTATTACAGCCGGTAGAATTACAGCTGGCAGAATTACAGCCAGTGTAATTAGCACCGATACAAGTAAGCACAATTACTGCCACATCACAAATCCTGACATGGCAGAATTAGCACAGAAATACAGTGCTAATACTGCCGCAAACAAAGCACTGTTACCTTCAGCCTCCAGGTAGAGGTAAATGCATACAGGTGCCACAAATGAAGTCACAGGTGAACTAAATACACCCAAGGGGGCTACATAAGGCACCCACCTTCCCCACAAACAGTTCCCAACACCATGCTGTCACTAGACATTGTGAGATGGGACATGCAACTGCTCATGCTGCACCTGGTGCTACAGAGGCAGGAAAACCATACCAGGGCACAGGGTGCAGAGAGGAGGAGGAAAAGGAAGAGCAGATGCAAAGTGAGGTGTGTGCCCATACTTAGGGTTGGGGCCTCAACCTTTATCCTCACTGACAGTCAGCTGGTAACCCTGTACCACCTCAACAGGGATACCATAAGTGAGCTACTCACCACAATTCAGGGGGACATAGAGAACCGGATTAACATCAGGACAGCTGTAGTCTCACTGCTAAAGCTATTGTCTGTCATGCAATGCCTAGGTATTGCCACCTTCCAGCACTCCATAGCCATGTTGCACGGCATGGCACAGCCAACATTTTGAGCTATGCTAGTACAGGTGCTGCAGGCCCACCTGCGGCATGTCTCAAACTACATCTCACTGCCCACCACCCCAGCACAGGTGCATGCCATGAAGGCACAGTTCCATGCCGTTGCACACATACCAAATGGCATTGCAGCCCTGGACTGTACCCATGTGGTGTTGGTGGCCCCTCAGGCCCACAAAGTGGTGTACCACAACATGAAGCACTACCACTCACTGAAAGTGCAGGTGACCTGCAATCCCAACCTGTACATCACACATTGTTGTGCCTGCTACCCTAGTTCCAGCCACAATGCCATGTCCTATGCAATAGTGCACTGCCTGGATACATGGAGAGACACAGAGGACAATGGGTGAGTAAAAGTGTCATTACACAATACATGAAGTTGATGCAATGCATTTTACCACATTGGGGTAGTGCATGGGCACAACTACAGAAAACATGCCCTGACAAGGCAATGTACAAGTAGGCAAACAACAAGGGGGGTCCTGGGCGACTCTCTGCCAGACATGAGTCCTGGTTACAAGAGCCTTATCCAGAGTCTTTAGCTCACTATCTTTCACAGAGAAGAAATATCCCAAGCATATCAGTCTTTGTCCTGCCTGGGGTAGTCCAGCACCGAAATGCTAGGCAATTCTCCTCTGAACAAGAGTACCAACAGCAACCCCAGACACGTGTTTTGGCCTGGTTGAACCTCATCAGTAGGGTGTAGCTGGTCCTGTCTAAGCATAGTGAGCCAGGGGTCCCCGTCTGGATTACCCTAGTAACTTAGGGTGAGACCCAAAGTTACTTGAAATATGCAAATAACAAGGGGGATCCTGGGAGACTCTCTGCAAGACATGGGTCCTGGTTACAAGAGCCTTACCCAGAGTCTTTAGCTCACTATCTTTCACAGAGAAGAAGTATCCCAAACATATCAGTCTTTGTCCTGCCCTGGGGCAGTCCAGCACCGAAATGCTAGACAATTCTCCTTTGAACAAGAGTACCAACAGCAACCCCAGACACGTGTTTCGGTCTGGTTGAACCTCATCAGTAGGGTGTAACTGTGCCTCTCTAAGAATAGTGAGCAAGGGGTCCACATCTGGATTACCCTAGTAATGTAGGGTGAGACCCAAAGTTACTTGAAATATGAAAATAACAAGGGGGGTCCTGGGAGACACTCTGCCAGACATGAGTCCTGGTTACAAGAGCCTTACCCAGAGTCTTTAGCTCACTATCTTTCACAGAGAAGAAATATCCCAAACATAGCAGTCTTTGTCCTGCCCTGGGGCAGTGCAGCACCGAAATGCTAGGCAATTCTCCTCTGAACAAGAGTACCAACAGCATCCCCAGACACGTGTTTACTCTGGAGGAGTAAGCTGTCAGTGACATAATCCCCGAGATCACCAGGACCAGCTGGGTGTTGTCAGCATAATTGGTCCAAAATACTCTGGATTTTTCTAGGAGATTGCAGAGAGAGAGAATGTATAGATTAAACAATGTGGGTGACATAGATGCTCCTTGAGGCACCCTGCAGGTGTAAAGAATAGGGTCTGAGGTTGCGTTCCACCGACAGACTTTGGATTGTCTACCAGTCAGGAAGTGTAGTATCCACTTGCAGGTTAAGGCTGGGAAGTAACAAGTGTCCCTTAAGATGTGTACAATTCGTTCATGATCTAATAAATCGAACACAGCCGATAGATCTAATAGCACCAGGAGTCCAGATTTGCCGCGGCCTATGATGCTCAGCATATGGCTCTTAAGATCAATGGGGGCAGTCTCTGTGCTATTGGCGGGATGAAAACCCAATTGCCTTGGATGTAGAATATTCATAGTCTCTATGTGGGATTGAATCTGGCGGTAGCTTCTTTATCCAGTATTTTCAGAAAAAATGTGCAGTTTGTGATGTGTCTCAAGTTCGCTGGGTCCTTTCGGTTCCGATCCGGGTTTTTTCAAAAGGGGAGTGACTGTGACATTTTTAATGCCATCAGGAACTACACGAGTATGAAAAGAGACATTAACAAAACGGGCCAGAAATGGGGCAAAGGTCTTCTGATTGTCTAGGATTGTCTAGGATGAGTTTTGGAGAAATTACATTATCTGGTCTGGCTGTCGGCTGCATGGTACCCAGAGTGCACAGCAAATCTGAACTGGACACATGCTTGAAGCTAAAGGAGGTGCAGTCATGTGGGGGTGGTAATGATTGGGGAGAAGGAGTCAGCAGTCCCTCGGGGGGTGTGCTTTATTTAGCAGAAATCTGACTTTGTCTTGAAATGTACCCTGCATTCTGGTGCCATCTGCTTTTAAAGGTGTAAACGGTGTCAGTTGGGCTTTTCGAGGAGCTTCAGTATGTATAACAATTTTTTAGGTTTGTTATTGGCCTCTGAAATTTGCTGGTTGTAAAAGTTCTTTCTCAGCCTCTGTGATTGCGTCTTTATAAGATTTCTTGGGAGACTTCAAAATGTCGTTATTGTCAGACGAGGGCAATTTAAGCCAACAGCTCTCTGCCTTTATCTTTTTAATTTTTAAGTATCTGAGTTCTGGTGAGAACCAGTTTCGATGGTTAGGGTTGTCCTGAATGGCTCTAGACTTGAGGGGGGCAAGTTTGTCCAGGAGCAGGGTGAATTTTACATTAAAGGCCTTGACTAGTTCGTCTGGGGAACCTGTCTCCGAAGTTTATAACATGACGTTAGTGATGCATTCCTTAAGGTCATGGGTTGACATTTTCTTTAGGTTCCGGCTCGTGATAATTTTGGCTGTGTTGGACAATTTAGGAAGGGGTGCTTGAAGATCGATATCAAAATTGATCAGGAAATTATCCGACCAGATACAGGGATACCTTTCACCACTGTGTGGACTCACACATTTATGATTAAACATATTGACGCAATGAGGAATGCCCTTCCATTGATTCAGTTGAACAATGGTTTAATGTGGAAGCGCGCAAACTATCCCCTTCCCCCACCCCACAACACCACCCAACAAACTATCCCTCCTCCCATACACCACAACACCACCACAACACCCCATTCCCCCTCCCCCACACTACAAAAACACCACAACACACTATGCCCCTCCCCATCCCATCACACCACCTGACACACTATCCCCGTGCCCATGCCCCACAACAGCACCCCAACACACTATACCCACTCCCCCACCCACAACACCACCCCAACATGCCCACTGTGGGTAACAACTAGTACAGAGTCACTTGTGTGGCCTCTTCCCCCTCAGGACTTCCCCAAGTGACCTAGGGCCCAGATTGCGCTCTGAACAGCTCTTTGGTGTGCTCAGCAAGGAACCCTCTGTAGGTGTTGCAGAACTCAATGGAATGGACCATGGCTCCCAGATAAGTTGCTGAGTCAGTTCCATGCTAGGCTGCATGGCCTCAGTAAACACAGAAATGCCCTCCATCAGTTCCTTACATGCTGGCCATACACTGTTAGTGCGGCAGTTGTAGCAGCCACCAGTGTCGAGTTGTGCTCAATGCTCCGCTCAACCCGGCGTATAGCACCCTGGTTGCAGTCCCGAATGGCCAGGAAGTGGAGGGAGTGTATATTGGCAATTGCCACCATTTCAACCTGGTGCTTCTGCAAAACATCGAGCCTCTGCATAAAGGTGTGGCTAGATGTGGGCTGGAAAATGTGTTGTGGGATAATTGGTGAGCGTGGGATGAAACATGGAGACCCATACAAGGGGTTGTCCATGTTTCACTCTGGTGTCTGGGCCTGCTGGTCATGGTGCATGCTGTCTGTGCTGTGGGATGCAAGTGAGCCATGCGCCAGCTGGGTGGTTTTCTCCACACTGAATACATCATGCCTGCCAGCAGCTGTGTCATCCGTCACAGGTACTGTGGCCGGCTGCTTGGGTTCAGTTAGAGTGGTGCTCCCTGAGGCATGTGGGGTGGGTACAAGGCCTGCACTGGCACCAGCAGGCCTGGTTTTGCTGGGGCCTGGTGTGACATGCTGTGCTTTGCGCTTGCTCTCACATTTGCTCGCCCTTCAGGGGTTATTGTCAACACTGACAACCTGGAGGCCCCAGTAACCTATGGGCCTTCCCCCTAATCCTCCTCTGTCCCATCTTGAGCCACCTGAGAGCCTGTTGCAGACAAATGATATGCTGTCAGGCATCGTGCATTCCCATGCCTTGTAGAGTGACACCCCATTCATGTGGCCAGGTGGGCATGGATGTACATAGCCCATTGCATTATCCCACAGCAGGCTGGGTCTTTATGCAGCCGTGTGTGTGTGTGACCCGTGACCAGGTGGCCTTTGGCACTTGTGTGGCCAAGGCGGCCTGTCGACGCAGGAGCAGCTGGCTGGGTCAACCATGCGTGCAAGCGACTCTGCACGGTCATGGATACTGTGGCATACCCTTAGTGACATGTGCTGGCATCCAGGCCCAGCCTTCGCTTTAACAGTGTGTGGGATGATCATATGTGCCCATGCCCCCACAGCCCCTCCCCTGATGATACACATCTGGCAGAAGTGGATTTAGTTGCTTCATCCTGGTCACTGCCATGGCTCAATGGGACACTGCTGTGCAGCCAGCAACAGTGCTCAATATGTTATGTTATGTTACGTTACATTACGTTGCGTTAAGTCATGGTATGTTATGTTATGTCACTCCATTTATATGGCGCCAAAACCCGAGGGCGTTTAGGCGGTGATCACTACAGAAGAAATAGGGAGACATTCCAATATTCCAGAACATTACTCGAATAACCTAGTTTTCAGAAGTTTTCTAAAAACAGTGTGGCTATCTTCTTTTCACATGGATTCAGGCAATTCATTCCATGCTTGGGCTGCTAGAACCGGGAAGGAGCTACCCTGGGCTCTTTTTATTCCGTCAGCTTTGAAAAGGAAGGCTTTTGTGGATTGCAGGTTTATCGTAGTCCGAGATACAAGGGGCAGTACCAAAGATACACTTGTGAGCAAGCGTCAGTATATTAAAGGCAACTCGCGCTGCCATCGGTAGCCAGTGTAGTTCTTTTCTGGCTACAGATACTGGATCTTTTCGCGGTAGTTGGTACACTATGCGTACAGCTGCATTCTGTGTTTTCTGAAGAATTTGGATGGACTTTTTGCCCGGCTCCCCTAAAAGGGAGTTGCAGTAGTCTAACCATGAAAGAATAGCAGCCCTCGCCAATTTAGCACAGTTCCCCTTCAAGATCACTGCTGCGCCCATATAGGTGGAGCGAGTAGAACATGGCTCGTCTGCCATGCCAGCATGGGGCTGCTTGACAGGGCCCATCACATGCTGGTGTGACAGCTGTGCTGTGACATGAATACTCGCACACCACAAAACTACTTGCGTGCCAAGCGCCAGCAGGGGAATGGGGTGCATTGCACTTTGATGGGCCACCTGCCCCACCTTCACACTCCACACCTGCTCAGGGGTGCACTTGGTGGTTTCTCCCCAGGCTGCAGTGGAGGAGGGCTGATGGAGCATCCCATCATGTCATGCTGGCTGCCTGTGCCTGATGCTGGGCCTGCTGGCATGTGTCCCTGTCCATTGGTACATTTGATGCTAAGGGAACATTTATTTGGCTAGTCATTTGCAATGTGCATGGTGGGGGGGGTGATGACTCTCCTCCTGCTTCCTGGCTGCTGGCACCCACTTCTGCTCTGCCAACTCCCTCAATCCCCTCCATATTGATCCGTTTTGACTTCTCCTCCCACAGTGTGAGGTGAAGGGGCTCTGTAGTGCCGCCTCCTGTGGCCATGGCCTCCTGCATGTGTTGGGAGAGGAGGCCCCGCACTCTGACCCTAAGGCCATTCCACCGTTTCTGGCAGTCTTTGGAATCCCAGGGGATCATGCATACCACAGTCACCTTCTGGCTTACTGCTTGCCAGATTGCAGACTTCCGCAGGACAGATGTTTTCCTCTGTCTTCTACCATATAATTTGTTGCAATGTCCCACCACCTCATCAGTGAGGATTTGTAGCTCCCTGTCACTGAATGTAGGCTTCTGGAGCCAGGTTTCGGGCACCTTCCCTCTGGTCCTCTCTTGTGACATGATCCCAGTGTCTTTTGTGCCCGCAGGCTGCAGGAAGTGAGGGATTCAGGGTGGATTCTCTTTTTCAAGATGGCTTTCGTTCCTGTAGACAGTGTGTTGGAGTGGTACCAATGTTGTAGTTAATGTGACAGCCCTTGGTTTGGGGTATCCCTTTGTCACATCCTCCTACTTTTGGCGACCAGTGTTGTGCCACACTCTGCACCCCACAGCAGGATGTACTCTGCCCTCCTGTTGTCCCATGGCTTTCCCTGGGTCCTATGGCGGCCTGGCGGTTGCCATCTGTGCAGGTAAGGTGGGGTAGGGAGTGGGCTTGTCTGCTCTCAGGCACCATGGTTGGGTTCGGATGGGCGAGTGCTGGGCTCCCTTCCTCCCCAGGCCAGGGACACAACGCTGGCTCTTTCAGAGCACCTATGAATGTTGAACCTGCCATGTGTCACTGAAGCGCAGAGAATGCAGATGAGGAGAGTGGTACATCAGGGCACGGGTTCTCACTCTTCTTTTGGCATGGAGCTGTGCGAAAGGGATCTGATTTGCAGACCACCCTCTCCGAGACAGAATTACCTTCAACTTTGCATTATTTAAAAACATGAAAAAGCTAAGCCTTTCACAACCTCACTAAATGGAAATTCGTCACAAGGTCACATTGTGTCAGATCAAGTTGCAACAGTTTTTATTCATGTACACATCTTAAGTGGTGACTCAGTATGGGATGGGGGATGGGTGACTGGATGGAAAAGCAATCATTGGTTGCTGTCTCCTTTATTGCTGGTATGATTCGGCTGCTCTGCACCCTTCCTAGCACTCTCCCTAGATCCATTAACTCATCCCACTTTTTGTACATGCAGACACGGATCAATAGGCATAAATGTAGGGCCGGCTGAAAACATATCTAACAACACATGCAACAGTCCAGTGTTTCCTTGTGAGATACACACGTTGTGGGACCTGTGAACCCTTGCCATGCATTCTACTGAATCAGGTAGATGTCATTCTGTTAAATGTAGTTCCCTGCAGGTTCTTGCACTGAGCACATTTTGCTGAGTGAGGGACAGTGCATTTTAGAACTTGTTACCCCCTGTGCACACTGCGCTGCCTCATCCGAATGCATTGCTGCACATGTATTTCTTTTGAGGCACCTGTATTGAGTAGAACAGTGTCCATTCTGGGAAATGCACTTAGGCGTGGTGTCTGCATTTAGTCATGGGGCAATTGGTGAGAAACCTTGATCCTGTAAGGCTGTATTTCAACATTAAAACCCACTTTTTTGCACTTGTATTTCAAACAGAGATGAAATACAAGTGAAAAATTACAGAAGCAAGAAGTAGAGATTTAACTTTGGTGCCTTTATACGTTGTATTTGTTGAATGGAAGAAGTAGAGCAGGTGTTGAAGGGATAATATAAAATAACATATACTCGGACAATGTATAATTAATATGACATTTAAGATTTGGTCCATGGGGCCGTTATATAAGCATTTATGATATTTACACTTGTTTGTCCCATGAGAACATAGCGAGGTGGGCAGGGTGCTCTTCTGAGAGGGGATATTGTGGGTGTTGGGGACACTCCTTGACTTGACAGCATGTGCAGTTTACGCCTGGTCTTGAATAAAGTGACTTATTGAATGGCGTTCATGTCCTGCAGGAGTGCAGTCTAGTGAAGAGAGGCAAGAAGTGAGCAGGAGATATAGTGGGAGGAGGAACAAGGTAACACTTCAGATTCTGAAAGGGTGAGTAAGTTGAGATGAAGCTGTCAAGGTAACGTGTCAATGCCGGGGAAAGGTTTCAGGACAATGTGTAGTAACTTAAAGACGGAGCAATTTTGCATGGGATGTGTTCCCATTCAAGTTCATAAAGGGGCATCAGCCCTTATGAACACCAGCATCTCCCAAATCTCAGGTCCTTGCTGGACTGATATTACACATCTCTGAGTTCATAGCTCTGACAAAAAAGGATTCACTATTGATCGATAATTGAAACTGTCTACTGAACTCATTCCTTATATCAGTTTCACTATGCTATCTGTATCTCCACTCTCCCCCTGTTTCCTTCTTCTCCCCTGATGCAAATTATAATATCATAGTATGTTGTTCCCTTTTGTGCTCTGACTCGATACATTTGTCTGTTTGTGCCCTTTAAAAATGTCAAATGAATGTTTGTCAGACATGTCGATATTGGCAACAGGCCACACCCTATCACACATCCATTGCTTTGTCTAGGATGTAGTTTGTCACGGCTGGGAAAGCAACAGACAACCTGGAGCCTAGACTGTCAAGTTCACAGGATTTATTCTTCTATTGTAAATGGGCCAGGGTATTAGCAGAGACTGGAAACAGGCTAATGGGAAACTCAAAATACAATGATAAATACATTCAACTTGCTTGAGGACTGTAGTCTGTAAGCCCTTACCTCTTCCCCATTGACTCCTACAGCTGCTGTTAATACAAAATAGTTTACAGTCTTTGGCAATTAAGAGCCCAAGCTCTTATTTCTTGGCTCCCTGAATTGGCAATTGTGGCTATCATCATGCTTTTCAGGATTCAGCTCTCCTCTGAAGAGCACTCCACCACCTCTGGTTTGCTGGGACTTCAAATCTTGGACACATTCTGCCAACTTCAGATCACATTAAGTCTGGGAATTGGTAGATACACTCCCTTTGGTGCTATTAGCAGGCTCTGTCACAGGTCTTCTAGTACTTGGGTGGCAATATGTCCAGCAGGCAATCAGCCATTGTTTTGGGCACCTGGTCCTCCTGGTATATATGTATTTTCCCATTACTCTCCACAAAGAGATCTTCCTGCCTTTCCTACTCAATGACTCACAACAATCTTCTCCTCCATCCCAATCTTCCCCTCCATGTCACCTCCTCCAGTTCACCTTTTCTGACTTCTTCTCAGATGTCATCGCCACCTTTGTGCTTTCCATTCCCTCCGTATTTCTTCTGTTTGGCAGTAACTCCTCTTCTCACCCTCTCTTGACTTGTGCCTCCTCACCCCTCCTGGCCTCCTTCATCTGCCTTGTGTTACTTCCTTCTGCCCCTCTTTATCACACCTTCCCTTCTTCACCATCTTGCCTCTGCTGTTCTCCAGTCTCCTTGATGTTACTCCTTCCTCCTCTCCTTGATGAACCCTTTTCCACTTTCTCTTCTCCTCTCCTGCTACACCATCCCCTTCTCCTCTCCTGTTCTTCCACCTTCTGAACACCTCTAAATGTATGCACCACACAGAGCTGAAAAACACAAACTCTCCAGTCTCCCATTCCTACACTTCCCATTATGAGCTGTATGTTTCAACACCTTTGCAGGCTCACTAGCAGGACTAATAATTGAGTTATTAAGTTCGGCTGGCAATTAGGAGTACCCAAGGATTGGGACTGGCTGACTCAGGTTTGAATTACAAGTGTGTATGCTGGCTGTAAATGACCCTTTACCACTAGCCCGTAGCAGAGTGGCCTGCCGCCTTTGTCATTATGCTGCATCCTGATGTTCTGGAAGAATGTTAAGTTGCCACAAGAGTGTTCCATATCCACTTTAGCGGGGATACCCATGAACCATGAAGTTACCAGTTTACGAGTGCCAGCATGAGTGGGATCTGTTGTTTTATACGTCCTCTCTGCAAATCGCTCCAAACGGATTGAAATATTGTGTCCTAAGAGAACTGAAACAGTTCATTGTCTGGTGTACCCCTAAAACCTCAAGTCTTCTTAAAAGAGAAAAGTTGAAACAGGCACAGCTAAAAGATATAGCTCCTTTGCCTTTTGTGGTAATGTGGACCCAGGGCCCATTATATTCTTAGGAGGGGTCTAACTGTGATCACTGAAGCAACACAAACAGCAATGCTAATGATGTGTAATTTATATAGCGCCTTAATCCAAAGCGCTTTAGAGGGCACATATTAACATACAATATCACCCAACAGAAATTGGCACTCATTTATCGACCTCTGAAGGATGAAAGGCTGAGTTGGCCTTGCCGGGATTTGAACCTGCGATCTGCACATTACGCTCAGATTGCAGCAGTGAGCGCTCTACCCGCTGAGCTATCTTACAACAGTCTAAACCAAAGGAATGTACAATAAACATTAGTACTGCAGCTGGGAGCGTCCTGGGCTGGAGAGGCGTGACCTGACCTCCAAAGGAAGAAAAGGAGACAGAGATTTCCTGACCATTGTATTGCTGGCTGAGCAGTGAAAGGGTGTGAAGCCAACGATAATACAAATAGCCTTCACATAGATGGCCTGGGCTCACAGTATTGATGTGCGTATAATAAAAATCAGATGCAGTGTTAAAATGTGTGTCAACTACCAGTTACCAAACCAAGGTGGGGCTTATTATGATTACCTATATCGGAAGTTCTACATGTGGTTTAGGATCAAAGGGGGACTTAAATGCAACCTCTCTGCTATGACCTTTGCTGTCAAATCAGCTGTCAAGCAGGACACCAGCAAACTGACCCTGTGCCACTGAAGTTGCAGATTAGGGAGCCTGAAGCAGCAGGGAACTGGTGGGCGCTTTTCCTTTTGCATGGAGATTTCAGAAAGGGGGTTCTGATAAGCAGACAACACTTTCTGAGCTGAAATTACCCACATCATATTATTAATTAATAAACATCAAAAAAGCTAGGTGTAGAGAGCTCGCGAGACATGGCACTGCCGTCATCTCACAAGATCTCGCAGTGAAGTGCGCTCAGCCACGCGATGCGGCAAACCAGCATTAGGAAGGCACCAGTGACACGAAGCAGTGGCCTCTGGTGCTCCTCTTGTTTAAGTTGTTTCTCCAATATCAACTTATCTTGCACCTTCGTGGTGTTGGTGTGGCCTGTCAATATGTTGCAGATCATTCCTTCTGCATTATTTCCAAAGACTGCCACAGGCCTAGCGGGCAAGCCTGAGGCCCCAGACCCTGCATGCTCGTCCATGGACACTCAGTGGACACATTTTCCAGTTATGCCTGTTACTGCACAAACTGAATAAAGAAAGCCTATTGCTACAAGTTAACATGTACCTGATTATTATACAAGATATTTGGCAATGAGGGTGGGATTCTGACACCCGCACATCACCATCCAAGAAGCAACACCTCCCCTGCCATTCCTACAAACACCAGGTAGGCCTGCTATCCCATAGCCACAATGGGAACCCCTATGCAAGACGTATGAGGAAGCACAAGGATGTGCAGGGTATACCGCTGCAAGACGCAGAGCAATTTTATTGAATGCTCTCGGAGTAGAATGACAACGCATTTTTGCTGGCCTTACGCGCGAAGCAGGTGAAGCTGAAAATGACAATGTGTACAAGGCAGCTGTGAGGAGACTTGTGAAGCAGTTTGCTTGCAAGGAAGACACAATGCTGCACAGAATATGATTTTATGGACGCAAACAAGAACCGCTGAAACTCGTGGACAAATATGTAATCAAGTTGCGGGAACTAACTGCACTATGCAACTTTGGAAATAATGCAGAAGGAATGATCTGCAACATATTGACAGGCCACACCAACACCACGAAGGTGCAAGATAAGTTGATATTGGAGAAACAACTTCAGCTCGACAAGGCCATAGAGATAGCAAGGTCTGTAGAAGAGACTGCAGGGCGACAGAAAGAGTTTGCGGGAAGCTCAGCCCCAGCAGAGGTACAGTCAATCACATTTAAAGAATTGAAAGTGACTGACGCAAGAGAGGGGAAGTGGGGAAGAAAGAAAGGGGCCGCTAAAGTGCCACAGGTGAACCAGCACAAAACACGCTCTGTGTGTAAGAACATCAGACACTTTGCATTCGTTTGCAGGTGATGAAACAGAAAAGTGACAGCCATCAATGCAGAACACAATGTGGAAGTAGATTCCTCGTCAGAAGAAGAAGCGAGACCCACGATGCTGGAAATGGTGGGAACCGATAGAGCTGAAGTACTCAGCACGTGCCACAAGCCCACTGTGTTTGGAGGTGCATCAGTGAACCTGTTAGGGTATATTAAGGGAGTTGTGAAATTCTAAGGAAGAGAGACCACAACAAGAGTATACCTGTCAAAGAAGGCCAAGCCATCCTAGTATGGGACGACCATGCCAACATCAAGATCAAACTGGATCTCAGCACAGCAGATCAGGTATTGGCAGTCAATACAGGAGGAGTGCCAGTAGTAAAAGACGACTTCCCTAAATTGTTGTCAAAGGGTCCAAAGAAAATCAAGAACATTGTTCACAGAATAATGCTCAGGGCAAATGCTGTCCCTGTCAAGCACAAGGTGCGGCCAGTCCCAGTGACTGCCAGGGACTCACTTAAAAATCAACTTAGCAAGATGGTGAAAGAAGACACCATCAAGGAAGTGGAAGCCTCAGAGTAGCTGAGCCTGGTTGTGCTGATAAAAAACTGATGAAGCTTAGATATGAGAAGTGCATCTTGAAAGCACAAGAAGTTGAATACCTAGGGTACAAGATATCCACCCGAGAAATCAGCCCCAAACAAAACCTAGTGCAGGCCAATGTCAAAGCTCCACAGCCTGCCAGGAAAGACAAAGTAATATCATTTATGGGACTTGCAGAATGCTATGCCAAGTTCACTCCGAACTTTTCGGAAGTCACCTCACCACTGAGGGACCTGCTCATGAAGGGGGCAGAGTTCACCTGGTCTGAAGCCCAGAAGGAGGCAGTGATAAACATAAACAGAAGGATATTTGAAGCACAGTGCTTACAGCCGATCAATCTGGCATGGGACACAGTCATCACTACGGAACCAGGGCGTGCGGACTAAGTGCCGTGCTCACCCAGCGAAAAGGTGATACCGAACATATGGTGGCATTTGCCTCCAAAGCCCTATCCAAATCTTAGGGGAACTACTCCACCGTAGAAATGGAGATGTTGGCCTGTGCATGGGTAGTGGAGCATTTCATGACTTACGTATGGGGCACCAAATTCAAATTGGTCACAGACCATAAGCCCCTTATACACATGCTCAGTTCAGGAGGAGCAAAGTCGTCCACACCCCGCCTGGCACGCATTGCGGTAAAAGCTCAGGAATATACTTTTAAGATAACCCACATATCCGGGTGGATGAATGCCCAAGCGGACTGTATGTCCAGGCTCCCCAGAAACAGAGAGAGAGCTACTACGTTCCTCCAGGACGAGTGTATTGTTGCATCCACCAAGACCTGGGATGTCCAGAGTTCCTTGAGATGAGTGAAGGTCACTGCAACAAGGAGGACAGGAAAGGGCCCACCATAGAGCGAGCCATAGAAGGACTGATTCTCAAGGGCAACCAAGTAATACCCCCAACGGGAATGAAAAGGGTCATCCTGTGCAGGGCCCATTCAGGGCATTTGGGGAACAACATGGCGCGCCAGTGAGTAAGAGAGGCATACTGATGGCCAGCGATAGAGCAGGACATCCGCTTCATGATTGAGAGATGATTGAGAGATGCCATGAGTGCATGAGCAGTGATAAACGTTTGAAGACCAGGCAAGCCCTATGATTCCCTCAGAGATCACGAAACTGTCTGGCACAAAGTGGGACTGGATTTCATGGGTCTGTTAGACATGATGGCTCCTGAGCATCGGTATGGAATAGTAATGGTGGGCTATCTGTCAAAATGGGTATAGGCAGAATTTGTCCCCAATATCACTACTGCAAAAGTTATTGAAGTTCTCATAGCTATCTTTCAGAGAGAAGACCTCCCCAAAGACATTGTCACTGTCAACGGGGTTCGACTAGTTTCGCAGGAGATGGATTCATTTATGCACAGACACAACATAAGGCAAAGGAATGCCACAGTGTACCATCCCCAGGCAAATTGACTAATTGAGAGGGACAACAGGTTTAACAAGGGCGCGATTCAGTTAGTAACAGCGTCAGGAATGGATCCCTTGAAAGCTGGCAAGGAGGCCATAGCAGCCCACAAATGAACCTCCAAAGGTGTCACCCAAGTATCACCATTTTGAATGCTGAGTGGGAGAAGATCGGCGTCCACACTGGTACCACCATGGTTGACCAAGATAAAAGAAAATTATGAAGTGAGTATGGAAGAGAAGGGAAGGAGACTGGATCAAAATTTGTCTACCCTATAAGGATCAAACGACAGGGTCGAAGTTCAGCAAGCCCATAAATGTGATACACAGAGGAACCAATCATGTCAGCACAGAAGAAGGCTGCATCTGGAACATGGAATGTGTGGCAATAATTGAGAAGCAACAGATAATTGAGAAAATGAAAGAAGAATCCCGGCAACTGGAAAGACCGCGATGCAATGAGAGAACAAGAGTGAGCGGCATCAACCAAAAAATGTCATAGAAAACGAGTCAGAAAGCGAGGCGCTGGAAGTGTCTTGTGAAACGATGCAAGCACCGGACGCAGGTGGGACAACTGAGGGTCACCCTAGAAGAGAGCACAGAAGACCAGTGAATTTTGATGACTTTATTATGGAATAGACATAGAGATGCGGCACTACGGTAATCTCACGAGACCCTGCGCAAAGCGGCAAACCAGCATTAGGAAGGTGCCAGTGACACGGAGCAGTCAGCTCTTGCTGCTTCTCTTGTTTTATGGACCGAAAGACTGCCACAGGGCCCAACATAAAATGTATCAAATTTACTTCCTGGGCTAAGCATAATAAACATTGTTTTTTCAAGGGTTTGCATTACCAGATCGCCAATATCGATGCCAGTGGTAATCTTGCTTTTGTTCAAATATTTTCTCTCCGTGGGATTTTTGACCCTTAATAACTATATTTGTATGGAAGGAGATGCAATAATCATATGTTTTCGGTTGGAGGGTTTCATTATTTCAATTGCTTCACTTGCCTCATAAATGTGTGCAGACATCTGGGCTGTCAGTTGGGTTACCACAATACAGTCCAAACTGTTTGGAGCATTAAACTAACTCATATCATTTCTTTTCCCACGTAAGGTTTCAAATGATTTGACCAAGGAACACAATGCCCTCCCCTTTTTTTCCAATGTAGACGTAATAATTAATTTCACTAATTCAGCCTTTGCGTTACTCCAAATACAAAACCAGTGACAAAATGGCTGTACAGCCAGATCATCAGCCAGGCGGTTGAGCCCCAGTTCAAGATGAACATGATTAATGTCTGGCCGGTGAAAACCAAGCAGTTTTGTAAGAAAACCATTTTCCACAATCAGCAGCTCTGACACATTGAAATCCCCGATAGTGAAGCTTCATATTTAGCTACTGCAATTGCTTTACAATTATTTACTTTCAGAATAAGGTTGAGGGTTTGGAACCCCTCAATTTCGATGTCCTTCAATTAGAGAGCTCAAAGCCTCATCCAGTATATTCTTTCCCCACTTGCTACTGGCGGCCACTGTCTAAGTGCTTGTTGACATCTCAATGGGCCTCATTACGGGTTTGGCGGTAGCCGTGCCTGTAACAAAGGCATGGCTGCTGCCAAACAGGTGATTTTACCTGCACCCGCGAATGGTCAATTACCAGGTCATGCCGAGTTTGGCGGACTCGGTAATTGCCCATTCACGGGTGCCGGCAGTAAGGGACTCCACATCCCCATTCGGCCCCATAGGGCTGAATGGGAATGGGGAGTTTGGATTCACTGGCACTGTTCATAACAGTGCCGGTGCATCCACGAGTTCTGCTCGCGGGTGCCGCACTGCCCGCCAGGTCGGACCTGGAGGGCAGAGCGAGACCCGCGAGCTCAACTCTAAGTATGGCAGTACGGTGACAACGGTGCCGGTAAGGTTACCAGCACCATTGTCACCGTACTGCCAGGGACGTAATGAGGCCCAATGTATCTACTCTTTGATCTCCTGTTGGCCCTTTCTCCGTTCCCAATACATTCTGTCCCTTTATCCATCATCAGCAGGAACCCTTAGAAAAAGGTTATGTCTCTCTCTCTCTCTCTCTCTCTCTTTCTCTCTCTCATTCCCCCCCTCTCTCTCTCTCTCTCTCTCCCTCTCTCTCATTCCCCCCCTCTCTCTCTCTCTCTCTCTCTCTCTTTCTCTCACTCTCTCTCACACTCTTTCTCTTGTCACCAGCAACTTTGGGAGGATCCAAATACTCTAAGATTGCGCATCCCCTCTCCCTTTTCATTGTAGGCACTACCAAGCATCCATGATCTTGGTTTTCACTTTATACAACTCCAAATAAATTAAATTCATGTGCACCGCCTGAGCTGCGGACGATATACTTAATATATGTTTGTTTGAGAGAGACAATTATAATGAGGATTCGTGATTGAGTGAAGAGTGTATTCCACAGGCTCTCAATCTCCATCCCATTGCTAGTCAGTAGAGTTCACAAAAGATGGGCCAGGTAGTGTAGATAACAAGAATAATGTACTCCCTGATGATGAATAAAATGCTCTTTACATCTGTTAGGGAGAATTCTCTGTTTAGGCTGAATTTCCTAACCTAGTGAGTCCCCCAGCAGCTTTGCTGGATTTTTGGGGTTTATTTTTTCTCCTGCCAGGAGTGAGACTCTTTTACCCTCACTCCTGGACATGACTTGAGAGTGTTTTCTGTGACTTGCTATGTGCTTATGGGCTAGGGGGTAATTTTCCCCATAGGCCATCATTGGTTTTTGGAATGTGTGTTACACAGCACCCTCAGTGCAGTAACACAGGGGTGTCTTAGAGACCCCCAATCATAGACTCCACACCCTGGGACTGACTACTGTCTCCCTGGGTCAGTAAAGTTACCATTGACTTTACTAGTCTTAACTTAGGAACTTAACCAGTACAAACCATCTTACTGTGGAAGTACTGGTAGGGGCAATTAGATTGCCCCTGGGTCTGTTGTCGAGGGGGTACTGTCCCGTCCCCCCTCGCTGAGTTCTGGCTGGTGGCAGTGGATACCACGGAAATATTCCACCGGAATATTTCCCAATGGGATTTCCCATTGTTTTTAATGCACCACTTTTTGGTGCAATGTTAAAGATACCGCCGGTTTATTTATTTAATATAAATTCACCGGTTGGGATTTTTTGCCAGAACTCGCCGCCAAAATGGCGTCTAGGTTCACTTCAGTAACCCTGAACCCGAGTCGAGCCTTTGTTCCACTTTTGGCGGGCTTCTGCACAGAAGCCCTCCAAAGTGGTGCCATTCTGTCTGGGTACCACAGGGGGTGCGGGAGGGGGTTTAGGCACCCTGGACTGAGTTGCCTTGCCAACTCATGTCGCACTCTAGTGTGATTGGCCCAAGTGGTGAGCCACCCCGCTCACCACTTAGCATGTTTGAGTGACAGCTAGGCTGCATGAATGGGGGTTTGCTGCATAAAAGCAGGGTTTTTGGGACTGGTTCTTCAGAAGTCGCCCCAGGACCTAAGAAGCCGAAGAGGGAGAAGCCGAGCCGACCTGCCAAGACGACACCACCGGTGGAGCCCTGCGGAACCGTCTCACCACTTTTCCCGACGACAGAGGAGATCTCCCGCCGGAGAGTCTTCTTCCCTTAACTGGTGGGGACAACCAGTTGCTGCCTTCTTTTCGCCGTCCCGAAGCATCTCGTGGCCGCCTTGCCTGTGCCAAGCACCCCGGCAACCGGGATACCACTTTTTACCTCAACCGTGAAAGAGGGGTAAAACCCTTTGTGTGCGGAAAACTCCACGGCTGGCCTCATCCCTGGTAGTGCAACGACCTTCAGCTTTCCTCCACGTCGAGATCACCTCTTCCTCTGGACGACGCCGCGACTTGCACCCACTACCAGGAACGACTACCACCGCTGGAGGATCCTTTCCACTTTTAAAGGTACTGTGTTCCGCCCGGCCTCCCTTGCCACCGATTGTACGGGGTAGATTTAGTCCTCGGCTCTCGAACCTGGGTAGGCCTGGGACACCCTAACTAAACTTTTCGGAAACTTAGTAAAACCTTTTCTACTCACCTGCAAAGACTTGGGACATTGTGTGATCTTGGGCATATTTTCGCCTGGCTCCCTCTAAAGTGGGCCCCGAACTAATTTTCCTTGTTCCACAATTGACTGCCTTTTCTAACCTTATGTGAAAAGTGTTTTACCTTACTGCTCTCTTTATTTCTGCCTTTTCCCTCCCTTTTTTAATAACTTGTTGGAGTACCATCTAACGTTAAGCACTCACCTCTGGTTGGAAATAAGTGGTGTTAACTTAGAATTGTCCAACAAATGATTAGGGATGTACATATGAGTTATAGTAACTGTGTTTTGACTTCCTTACCTTTTTCTGTGCTAGTGTAATTTAGGAGTGTGTCTTTAATAAATAAGTTTATACTTTTACACCTAGCTCTGGTCAGTGTTTGCTTGTACTACTGTGCCTCTGTACCTATTGTGTATCCTCTGTATACTGTCTAACTCTTCTTGAGGGAAGTCTGACTGCTCAGCCACAGCTACCACAGTGAATCTGTGTGGTACAGACTGCTACAAAGTGGGTTTACTGCCAACACCTGTAGTCTTAAATCTTTTGCAGTGGTCCCAGAGGGAACAGCACAGGTTTCTGCCTAACAACATCTTTGGTGGCGGTCTGCTGAATAAGGGGTGGTGGCGTGTTCTTCCTAACCCTGCCTTTCATGCACTTTCATTTCCATCCACTGCATCACAGAATTGTGTCTCAGTCTTCTGGCTTCTCTGGGTTCTCATGCAGCTAAAAAGCAGCCAGTTCGACCTTTAAATGTGAGTCTAGGAATGTGGTCAGGAGATATTTGGTGTTATATTTCGTTGGGGTTATGCATGCATTTGCATGTGGGGTTAAGAGCACATCCCTCACTAGTTATGCAGTATCCAACTCAGCCGACAAATAATGAGCCTTTCTGAGGTTGGATAGGTTTAGCTCTTTCAGGTATATCAGGGGCAGCCAGCACCTCAGTTTGTGATGCACTCTGATCACTTGTACACACCATGGCAACTTCAAAAGGCTGCCACTGTATTTGCATAATGAATGTACCGATTAAAGCTAACCTCTGACTACTGAAATAATCAGTGACATTGCATGGATAACTTAACTAGTCCAGCGTTTACAGAGAATGTCAGCAGGTTACAATTGCAGTCTTTATATGGTGCTCTGCCAACCTTTGGCATGCCTGCAATTTGTGCACCTTGAACTGCTGGTTCTTCTGAGGTGTGACCTGATCTTTTGGGGCATGGCAATCATGTCTTTCCTTCTTGGCTTGTAATTGCTGGTTAAAAGTGTCACCACAAACCATTCACGATTGTGTCAATTTGTAAGGCAGGATATCCATTTGGCTCACTGATTGGCAGCAGCAACAAACCCCAACTGTAGGTGTTCTCGTTGTACCTATTGCAGCATTTTCTCAGCTGTCAACTTACCTGCGTCCTCTGCTGCCACATTCTTGCACATATAAAGTGGCCAGGCTTCGGGCTGCATGCACTTCCTGTCCACTGGTCCAGGTGGCCATAGCAAAGTGGACTTTCTGGCCCTTTGACTGATCTAGTGTCATCCCAGTTTAAAGACCACATCGGTGTACAACTCTGGCACAATTGTCCATGAATACAAATGTTGAATGGGAACTTGCGAGTGGGGATTGATTTTACTCATAAACTTTCAGAAAGTGTTGTTTTGAACAAAATAATATGCAAAACATTGGTATAAAACAGTCATGTCTCATGTGGTATTTTTCTCTATGTACATAGTGCAAGAGGCAAGAGGGGATAATCTGCGTCTTGATTGAAAAAAAATGAATACTTTTAATGTTTTGTGGCACGCTAAGGTATTGAGGTATTGCCAACTAAGCATATATGAAAGTGAAGACAATGGCTGGGTGTTAGTAGCAGCACTGCCACAAGTCTGGCTAACACACACTGAAGCTTTGCACTTCCACATTTTACTGATTCTAATTAAAGGATATTGTACACAGATGGATGTGTAGCTTTGTGTTTCCCTCCAATCTGTGTAACATTGGCATTTGCCTCCTCTGTCTTGGTGCCAGTTGTTTCCACAATCAGGTATTGCTGCTATCTGTAGACGGATGAGTAATTACAGTGGAGGCAGGGGATTTTTTTTAAGATGAGCAGCTTAAATATTTCCCCCAAAGGTCGAACCCAAACCAATCAAGGGAGGTTCAGGGGAGGAGGGTTCTCCACCAGAGATTTTAAAAAAAAGAATGGGTTGAAATAGTGCATTTTACAGCACACTTTTTCAAGAAGGTAATACAAAATACCATGCCTGCACCTTTAGCCACTCAGCTGCTCACACACGCAGCCAATCAATGTGATTATGTGTGTATGCCAGGTGCCTGAGTGGCTAGGGCGATGGCATGTTATTTTTTTTTCGACATCTAGAAATACACCCAGTAAAGAAATACCATGCCTGTCCTCTGGCACCCCCAGTGCCTCGGAAGGGGAGCTGGTTTTAACCTGTGAGGAGGGGGTAGTGCAACAAATTCATTTTTTTAATTCTGTCATTGTACAACCGCCACCCGCCACTCACCAAAATCAGCTCCCCAGGCCCAGGTCAAACACTTGTGCACAACACAAATTCACACACAGCATGAAATTGCTCATTCACATGCACACCCATCATCATATACTTACTCATGACACACAACAGAAGCACACACGCATCCATAAACATATTTAAATTGACTTACATTCTGCCCCTGTCCTGAAGTTTCCCCCCAGCGCTCCAGCTCCTGCATAGCACGAACATGAAGCAAGCACTTCATGACTCCAGCACATGCACACAGGAGCTGGAGTGGTGATGATACAGTGCTCCTCTCCATTTATATGTGTGGGGAAGTCCAGGAGCACCTCCTCACATGTACAAACATGCAGTTCTCCAACTAACATTCCCAATGGGCTATGCAAGGCTGGAGAAGTAAAATGCCACAGGCATTGCATGGCTCATTGAGCATGCGCGCCTGAGGTACAGAAATGTCAAAGGGAAACTGCATTTCTACTTGACAGTTTTAGCCAGCTTAGAGCACACAGCACCCTCAGTGTTTGACCCCTCCATAATGAGCCAGGATGCCAGTGGGCTGGAGCCCCCTCGTCCATTATGGATGAACTGCCATGGGTAATTATTTTTAACTAGCCCAGCATCATTTTTATATATATTTTTCTTTTATTAAAAATGATTTAGTTAGATCTCAAACTTTACATTGTTTCTCAGAAAGATTTCAGTAAACAAGGAAAATGTATTCCATGATTTAAGTAAACCAAACAGAGTAGTTCAACAAAATTCTTTAAGTTCAGTCCGCATTTCCAAATTCTTTCAAGGTTGTTACAGATCTTCAGGCATATATTATCCTTTTAGGATGTTGTAGGTCGACATTATGTAGTCCCAAAATTGAATGACTCTAAAGGTGAGTAGTTTATCGTCTCCATGGATGATATATGCCCAACGGTCATTACAGTCCATTTGTCTCGCATCTTGCGGGAGCATCTTCGCGCAACTTTCTAATTTCTCCCTTATTCTACCTTATTGCCGGACATTCCATGATGAGATGGAACATGGATGCTGTCTGCTCACAACAGTTACATAATCTACAAAATCTACAAAAGCCTTCTTCACCTGGGAGTTGATAAGAGTGTGCAAGGTATGTGCGGGTCGGTAGAATATTCACTCTTAATGTTGAGTCATTATCCAATATTTTTGTTGGATTTTCAGTTTTGCTTTCTGTGGATGATTCAGTAACATCTCTCTTGATACTTCTGCATTCTCCATTAGTTGGCTGCAGTAGATTTTGGAGTGGAGGAATACTGTCATCTATCAGTGTTTTCCTGTAAAGATCTAAATATTTCCAGATGACTATCGAGTCCAAGGATTGTAAAGCCAGCTCATATCTAATTCTCGGCATGAGATACGAAGCCGGTAATAACAAAATCTTCCTCCAAAATATGGCTTCTATTCTGGTCCAAATTAGACCAGGAATATTTAATACAGATTTGCTCCCGAATGTCAAATTATATTCAGTCACTCGATGTGACTGTTACAAACCAGGAACTACTTGTTTCTGCATCTCTATACCGTGAGCTATTATTTATTTTTCAACGTCCTCCTATAGGCTATTTTTTGTACTTGCTCATAATGCTCTTCTAACTGGTGTGCTCTACCTCCACACATATCATGCTACTCAATACTGTGTGTTGTTTTTCCCAGCTCTCTAGTAGTGTTATTTTTTTTTTCTTTTTTTTATTGATTTATCTGGTTTACACCAGCTTTTCTATATAAGTACATTAAAATACATTACAAAACAATCATAATAGAAATTTAAAACAACAAGAAAAATACATGACACTCAGAAGTTCTTCATAATTTCACAAATTATCTTTCACAAGTTAATCCATGTCTTATCCTAAATTTAAACTACTTAAAAACTTAACAGTATCGATAAGTATTGAGATCTTTTCAGTACACATGATATATGACCATTGATAGGTATCATCGAGAGAACAAAAATAATGACAGTGAAGATTAAAGTAAGTCATTCTGCGGGCCACAATTTTGGAAAAAACGATATTAGATGGTCTAGTGATTCGATTAAGTTTTGATTTGAGCAGAAACATCAGAAATGTATCTCTTTAGGGATGAATTTTCACCTTGCTTGGATCTCTCTGGTGGGCCATAGATTAAAACGCATTTGCAATATGGCAGAGCATATCGCCGGTGATGGAGATCTTAACAAATAAGGTTCCATAGTTTGCATGTGTTTTGGGTGGAAAGGCGGTCACCAGGCGGTCCAGATTTTTAGAACAAGTTTCAATCCAATCACATCTATATAACATAGTTTTTGCTTTGTCAGGATTGGTAATCAGTGTTTCAATGGAAATGTCAGCATTATTGAGAGTTTGGTATACCTCCTTTAACCAACTCTGTACAAATGTATGTGTCGAAGAAAACACATATGATGATAAAGTTTGTAATATATTACCACATTGTATTGATATCAAGCATTTCCTAAATAAAACACAAAGGTTCCAGTGGTACAAAGCGTAGAGGGAAACCAAAACCAACCTGTATCTAATTGTCACGCCTTATACTCCAACAACTCCCCCTATTCCTCCTCACCTGTCAGATCCTCCAACGAAGATATGGGTCTTCTTCCCTTCTTTCTGCGGAGTACTTGTCTCTTCTTATGAAAATATGGCCTCCCTCGGGTGGACACCACTCTGTCGGCTCATTGGAGAGCAGAACAGCAGGGGACACACTTCCGTGAGAGCCGGGGAAGAGGAAAAAGCCAGAAGGCAGAAAATACCTCTTCAGAGCGGTGTTGAGGGTTTCACACAGAAGGGGTATTGTCTGGAGGCAGTTCAATGGAGGCAAGTTGGCGATGGAATAGAAGGAGTGCAGCTTGGTATCGTGTCTTGAGAGCGTGGAAATCCGGAAAACAATAAGGGTAGCTTAGGACTCTGAGAGACAGGTAAGCCCCAAACAACCCGCGGGTTCTGCGTAGCCAGCAGGAGGAGTGAACGGTAAGAAAGAGACAGGAAGGTAATGAAGTAACGAGGAGACAGCCTGAAAGCAGGAGAAAAAAGAAGGGAACCAGAGTAACCCGCAGCAGTTACCGGGGAGGTAAGGAGAGCTCTGGAGGAAAAAGAGAGATGGACTCGGAAGCGAGTCAATACCAAAAGTAAACGCAGCTGAACGTCGCCAGAGGCGGCACAGGAAGACGAGAGTAAGGAAGGTAGCGGAAGGAAGGCAACGGGAAGGGAAACCTGAGAACGGTAAGGGGAGAGAGGGAGAGAAAGAACGAGACAAAATAAGGGTGGTAGAAATTCATGGAAGAGCAGTAGCGCATAGACCCTAGGAATCAGCAAAGGGTTGCAACGCACAGTTGCAAGGAGGGGGTGTGGCTAAGTACATGCGCTGGCAAAGGGGAAAGAAAACTAGACCTACAACACCCGGAAGTGTGAAAGGAACAAAGGCACGCTAATGGCATCTAAGAGTCCATCCTCTTCACAGGCGCCCGAAATGTCGGCGCATTACACTAATCCATGATCCCAGAGTACATTTTCCAAAATTTTGATTCCCACTTGTTCAAGAGTTGTTTAGGTTCAGTTTCTAAGCCATATAGAAGGCATGGAATGGGTTTTTGATTCCAGTATAATAATGCTGGATTCATGGTAATTTTGCCAAATCGATATAACAAGATTTTAGTTTGAGAAATCGCAGTGTTTAGTTTCTGTTCCACGCTTTCTAACTAACCAGTAGGCTTGTGACAACCTTCAAAAGTCATTCCAAGATACATATATTTTGGTACAATCGCTAATTTGATTCGGTTGATCTTCCATGTAAATCTGTTGTGTAGGGTTTTACATGGCGAAAAAGATACTATTTGGGTCTCATTTGTGCTGATTGAGAGTTGATATAAAACAAAAGTTTAGAATGTCACAAGTCATTTTTGAAGGCCTGAGGGTGTTTTTGCAAGAAGAACTAAATCGTCTGCATAGATTAATGCTTTAATCGGGATAGCGTTGAGTATCGAAACACCTGCAGATATTATTGAAAAGGTTTCAGTGATATCATGAATTAAATAATTAAAGATAGCAGATGCCAATAAGCAGCCCTGTTTGAGACCCCGAGCCGTGGTAATAGGGGCTGATAACAGACCATCTAGATTCAGACAAATACAAATTGAAGTATGAGAATGCAGAGCATGGATGATTTTGCATAGTGTGTTCAGGCATTGATCTTTCGCTAATTTGGATATTAAAAGCACACGCAAGATTGAATCAAACGCAGCATGAAAGTCTATAAAGGCAAAGTATACCGCTTGTTTGATTGTTTGGCATTGCTATTTGATTGCATTCAGACTTAGAAGGTTAATGGTTGTGCCCATGCCAGCTACAAAACCCGATTGTTGTGGGTCTCGGAGACGACGGTGCTCGGTCCAAGCATTGAAGTCTCCCAAAATAAGCTCGGCAAAGAGCTTGCTGGCGGCATCCAACAATGCGATGGGGTGATAATTTTCGGGTAATGTGCGGTCACCTTTTTTGTAAATTGGCACAATTATCAAAGTTTTCCAAGACAATGGGTTTGCTTTTGACTTCAAAATTTGCTGGAAGATTTTATCCAGAATCGTGGCCTATTGACTGGAATTTGACTTAAACATCACATTGTTGAGCCCATCTGGACCCGCAGCTCTGGATGAAATGTTCAATAATTGCAGCCGAGCACTCAATGTGCCACTCTCCATGTGCGTAAGTTACACAGTTCATGCAATCGTATTCTACAACAGCATAGAGAGTGGTGAAATGGGAGATCCATTCATGTTCCTTCACAACATTAATGTGTGCTTCTCCTTGGTTAAGGTTGAAGCACCGATTGAATAGCGCCCATATGTCTGCTGAGTTTTTAGTAGCAATGGTTTGGATCATGTGTTCCCCAACCCTTTGGTATTGCTAAGCTTTACGACTACTTAGCCATTTATGGTATGCTCTGCGAGCTTGCTTCAATGCATCTGCTGTATGAGCATCTTTTTTGTTCAAGATCATTCTTCGCTGTTTCCGATATTCTGCTTTTTTTGTCTTTACTTCTGGGTGAAATGCATGAGTATGTGAGAATCTCTGATGTTGCACAATTGTAATTGTACTCTGGAAAGGTGTTAACAGATTGATGTATTGGGTTGGGGCTTCTGAAATTATATTATGATCAGCTGATCTCCCTAGAGTAGTTAAATTGATGGTTGACCATCAACAACGTGTTTTAGCATGTTTAATTTTCAGTGGTTGTTCGATCCAGGATCTTTTCTTGGGTATCATGTCCCACTTGATATTTGCAGATATTAGATTGTGGTCACTTTGTACCTGAGGAATGACCTCAAAGTGTTGTGTTCGCTTAAACAGATTTGCATCACCAAACATGTAGTCAATTATGCTTGTTGTAGAATTGCGTTGCCATGTGGGTTGCGGTGGGATATCTACCTCTATTGCACGGTTGAGCATATATAAATTTCTTTCACTCATTAGAGCGTTCCTTCTCTCTATGTTTTTATAGGTGGCTTTGTGCTTTTTTCCTATGCAATCTAAGTTTAAATCTCCAACAATTATGGTATTAGTGATTGCAGAAGTCATCAAAATTATATCAAGTAACCGTGTCAGGCCTGCATTAAAAACATCATCGCATAGGGCAATCGAATTGCGATATATATTCACAAGAGCAATAACATGTTGAGGACATTCAGTTCTGACTAGTTGGATATAAGAACTCACAGACTCCCATGCAGTGATTGAAAACCCAGTACTTATATTGACTCCCACCATTAAGCCCGAGGATAGTCTACCTTTGTCACCTCTTTTAGCTGGCAATAAAGCCATGTCATAGTTATCCCAAGCGGGTGTATGTAGCAGCCACGTTTCCTGCAAAGCAATGATGTTGTAGTTTATGGAAAGGTTGTGTATCCAGTTTTGTAGATGTCAATGACCTCTCGTGTTCCAACTAGCTACTGTCAATGATGAGGAATTTGGGGTGGGTAATGGTTAGATTCTTGCATGTGTGTCAACAGACATGGTATTGAACGATTGTGAACTTCTGTAAATGTTTGTTTGAGGAGTATATTTTGTGCTTTTTTCAGGATCCTGTGCGATAAGAAAGCCCATCACAAATAACTGCATTTTAGATTTCCAAATTGTGTTGAGAACAACACCAGATGGTATCCACAACCTGACAATAGAATATATCTCATTAGAGACAAACTTGATCTGATCGATGTTTCTAGACGAGATATCTTCAAGTTCTGGTAAATCCTCAAAAATTTTAAGTATACTCTGTCTATTGAGGACATACAAATCAAAGGTCCCTTCTCTGCATTTCATGTCATGATAAGTGAATGACATATAAGATTTTCTGGATGGGTATGGCGAAAGCTATGTTGGGAATGAGTGGTAAATCGTTTGGTCTCCGATGGCACCTGGAATTTCGCAATGTTGGAAGGGGCAGGCCTATGGTTAGTGGGCATGGATAATTCCGGTTGATGACATACGAATATGGTCTCGCTGGATTATGATTTGCCAATTCAGGGAGCTGTATACAGTTTTGTTCTTGCTCTGAGCTTGCTGAGTTTATTGAAGTGGGAGCCAAACGATGTTCCAAATATTAATCCACTGCTTGTTTCAAATGGTGAATTGACAATATACTGTCAAAGGGTATACTATGAGGTCTTTGCTCAATCTGTTTTCTTGGTAGCTTTTCGAGGCTCGTAGCTTGTTTAGCATGATGAGCTGATGCAGCTTGTTGGTCTTGTTGAACATCTGGTGTGAGATCAATGAGGGGCGGATTTACTGGATTTTCTTAGCGTTATTGGCTGCAACAGCTTGTTGGTCTTGTTGGATCTCACAGATTAAATCATTGAGTGGTGGATATGACATGGGTACACTGTCCACAAGTTCTTTGCTTTTGAGGGAGCAAGTCAGCGTTGGATTGGGCAGACAAGGTTTTCATTTAAAATTGCTTTAAAAAAGGAGTTCAACGAATTCTTGGTGTGTCTAATGTTCGGCATATGTTTTGATTTTTTAATGAAATTGCGGGCTCCTCTGGGTTTTTGTTTAAGATGTAAATTGGAGCTCTTGTCTCTTTGGTTGACAACTTTTTCAATAGATTGAGGAAGTTTTTTGGTGGCAGCCATATTATTTGTCACACTTACCCAGAATCATTGTCATTTGAAACCGCCTGGCAAGCTATAGGATCTGTAATGGGCCGAATGATATCCTGAAAACTTGGTAAGGCAGACAGTGGTAATGTGCGATGTATGGAAGCATTGATTTCAATGATAAAAACTTCTTGCGTTATAGGAATGGGAGGTTGTGTTAATTCCTGTGATGTATGGAAAGGTCTCTGACACTTACGCTCCAACCATTGTGATAATTGTTCAATCTGGAGTCCTTGATTATTTAATTTGGACTCAACTGATTAAAGCAGTAAGAGCCACTTGGAGCATGGGAGATGACATATTTATGGCGTCTACTGACAGAATCTGGCTTGGTCGACGAGGTTTTGGATGCGCATAAGATAGTGAGTGCGAGTGCAAGTGATTTATTGAGGTTACTGAATGATTGCCTCGCAGACGTGTATATGCTATGATTGGCGGTCAGTGATTCACATTGGCTAGCATAGATCGATAGATCTAAGTCATCGTGGTCCCCGACTGACCTGCCACTTATTGGAGACATGTTTCTCTTTGCAACAGGGGCTAGCCTGTTTTCGGGAGCTTGTAGTGTGGTGGCATCAGATAACGCATGTGAGACTGGTGTTAACACAATGGATTTGTGACTGACACAGGAGGCCATTTTCAAAGGAGTACTGAGTAGAAAGGCCTGATTAATTAAAGAAGCTGGCATGTTCAATTTGAGAGAGTATAATCGGTTCCTGGAGGCTATTACAATTGTTTATAAACACTCACTTGTTGCGCACCGGTCGCATGCACAAATCATAATTTGAAAAACTAAGAGTCGTTAAATGCGCCGCCGGCCTCTCGGCAAAGCGGCTAAGTGGCACTTAATACGGACTTGCTACGGGTGCCCGCGTGCGGGTGCGCATGCGTGCTCTTTTTTCGAAAACATCCAATCACGTAGCAGAGTGAAAGAGGCTGCAAACAGGGTAAAGGTGGATATGAGTCAAAGTAAGCTCAGCTGCAGAAGCAAATACAAGTGTTGGAGCAGAATGTTCACCAGCTTGTTAAAGCAGCAGTACGCAGTCCAACAAGAGTCCTGTGAATCCTGAAAATTGTGGAAAACAGAAGCAGGAGCTGGAGCAGTCCACCAGTCCAGCGGCTAAGCAGCACTTAATAAGGGACTTGCTACGGGCACGCGCACGCGGGTGCGCGTGCATGCTCTTTTTGTAGAAGACACCCAATCACGTAGCAGAGGGGAGGGGGCTGCTCGTTAAAGCAGCAGTACGCAGTGCGCAGTCCTTGGCAGCAAAGTCCAACAAGAGTCCTGTGAATCCCGAAATTGTGCCAAACAGAAGCAGAAGCAGGAGCAGGAAAAGTCCACCAGTCCAGTGGCTAAGTGGCACTTAATACGGGACTTGCTATGGGTGCGCTCTTTAGTAATGTCAATCTGCAACTTTCTACCTGTTGTTTTAGAGGCAGTTGAGGAAATCATCTTCCTAATACTCCTTGCCCCATACATTACTCAGCACATGCTACTATCTCTTGTGCAGCAGGCACTTCTCACTGCATCATTGAGGCTTTCAAAATGTCATGCACATTTCTGGACACCCCAGTGCAGAATGAAATCTACAATGGGTGATATAAAACATCCTCTAGCTGCATGCCTACCGCTGCCCATTGCATGTTTAGGTGCCATCTAAATGTTGGCACTCAAAATGGCTATAATATAATCTCCTTTGCATCCAAAGAATTCAAATACTTTTATCTGAAAGCAACAAGCTTGCGGACTGCCCGCAGAATCAAAACATTCATTTTCTGTGACTGAATGCAGTGTCTGGCCTACAAAGATTTCTATGACTTTTCATTTGCAAAAATATTTTATAGATTCAAAGAATGCTTTAAACAAGCAGCAAATAAGAAGACACATGACACAAAGATGGCACACTTAGTTACACATTTGAAGTTAATATACAGCCTGACACCACACAATTCCATCATCCTATTCTCATCAATCTGACAAGAAATGACGTGTTTGTTGTGAAAATTAAATTAAGTATTCACAAAAAGGCTTATCCAATTTTAATGTTCTAACTCTCCTTCAACTAAAGCCTATTTTGATCTCTTTACTTCTCCTTCAACTTTCTGCATTTCTCCATTTTATTGCTATTAATGGTCTTCCTGTTCCTCATCTAAAATATTTTCTCTTAGCTCAGTTTTCTGCGGTCAAACCATGCAGCTCCATTTGTTATTCAGACTCAATCATGTGATAACACTGCCCGAGGGCCAGGCGATTACGCTTCTGCGAAACCTCATGTAGCCCTAGTGATGAGGGGTGGTGAATGAGAACATAGATTCCAACAGGCCTAGCACAAGCAGACATGTTCTAGAGAAAGCTATCCAAGCCAATCAAGGGAGAGGCTCCCAAAGGAGATACCAAACAAGACAGTGTAGTTCTTTTTTAGGTCTCAGAAACAACCGTCGAGATTGGGGGACAAATTGGATACAGACCGGAAGCTACAAACAATGGTAGTGGACTAATCCTCCTACCCACTGTCCCAGATGGAAAAACAGATTCTCAATAATGGTCTGAATTATGTGATCTCGAAACATAATAACCCTTTTACTTCGGAGTGGCATTCCAGCAATTTATGTGGAAGATCCGTTTGAAGGAATTTTTTAGAGACCAGATTAAGTTTCAGTCCAATAATTGCAGTGGCCTACACAATCCCTGTGTGTTTTGCCCACCTAGCATTACACATTCAGCATAATCTCTTGTATTTGAAAAACGAGTACTAGAAGAGACAGAGTACCTAGTATCCAAAGGGATTCCCCGACATTCCAATTTGATTATGAGTGAAAAAACAACACTTGGTAATCTGGGATCCAATCTGGATATAGTTAAATGCCAAGTTGATAAAGGAGGGGCTATTGTTATTATGAAGAGGACTGATTACATACAGGAATGCAACTGCCTGTTGACTAATGAGACAAGGTATCATAAATTTGATGAGGATCCCAACCTATGTTTGCTGGAAATTATCAAGACTAAAGTCAACAGAGCATTAGAAGCTGAACAAATAAGTAAACAGGAAGCTGATTATCTGGTGAGAGAGAACAAAAGGGTGCCCTTATTTCATATCCTCTCAAGGATCCATAAAAGTCTAGAACTACCACCGGGGCAACCTATCATGTCTGAAGTTAATTCCCTGCTGGCACCTTTATAAAAATGTGTGGATTTGGATCCAGCTACAAATGTACTTATTTGCCTCGATATCCAGTTCCTAAGCACCAGAATTACCCAACAGGCTACTTTGAAATTGGTGGAAGAGACTCTGTTACGGAGCTCGATGATCATCCGGTCAGCAATGCATTTATCATGTGGTGCACTGAGATAGCACTTACCAACAACTTCCAATTTCATGGACAATTCTATGTACAAACAGAAGGTACAATGATGGGGGCAGACAGAGACCCTAATTTGAAAACCGTTATGTCAGTATGTTTGAGGAGACAATGGTGTACACAGACTGGAACCCATTAAAAACCAATGTGGTTCATTGGCTCAGATATATTGACGATATTTGTATACTTTGTTCTGGGATTGAAACTACTGCCAAGGAGTTTGTACAATGGTAGAATGTACAAAATCAGTTTCTCAAATGTACAGCTACTATCAGTGACAAAGAGATGTTTGTATATCACAACTGATCAGAATGAGGGCACCTTGATAGTCAAACCTTACACCAAACAGACTGACAAGAATGTGCTATTACACTATGGTAGTCATCACGCCAGACATTTAAGGATAATCTTCCTTTCAGCCAATTCCTCAGGATTAAATGCAACAACAGTACCAAAGAGGCTTTTGAAGGGGAAGCTATCAAATTACTCTTAAATCTAGATGCACAGGTAGCCGACCGGGCTAGTGAAATGCTCCACAAAAAGAGCGTATAACAACCACATACAGGCACTATTGGAGCATAAACATAAAGACAAACAGAGAGAAAGTGTTAGTGTTTGTTAACACTTTCAGCAAACTTTCATATAAAATTAAGTGGATTATCAAAAAGCACTGGAGAAATTGTTCAAATAATTTCCAGAGGCAATCGTCACCTTTAAAAGAACCAATATCAAGAATATGATAATCAAGAATGCTTTTACAAGAAGCAAAAGCAAAAAACAGGGGACACTATGTGGTCTCCCCACAGTGGTGGGTCATCATCCCTGTGGAAACTGTGTAATGTGCGCTTTTATCACCAAAACGTTGACGGCTGATATAGGTCAGGAAAGAGAGTGGAGGATGAATGAACAAACAAATTACAGCAAATAAAATGTTATATAATTCATCACCTGTCCATGTGGACAAATATTATATTGGGAAAACCATCAGACAATGTAAGACTCAACTCATCTACCACAGAAGCTGCATTAAGAACATAATCAAACAGGCTCTTAGGGTGAAACACTATATAGCATGTGGACACTCTTATACAGACCTGATATGGGGGATCCTGAAAAAAGTTACAGGTGACTCCCAAGAGAAAATTAATAGGAAACTGGAGCTCAGAGAAAATGTGGAATGTCATAATGTCACTCCCAGCTTCACCTACAGGCTGACAGCTTCAATGCAGATGTGTCAGAGCCCTAGTAGATCCATACCGTTGTAGCAAGATGCATTGAACAAATCTGGAGTTACAAGAACAGGAAGTTATGCTCATATGAGAAGCATCACCGGAGTAATTCTCTGGGATAGCTAGTGATAAGGAGGGGAATGAAGCTGTATTTAGCCATGTTTCTGTGATGGCAATAAAGTCTTGGTCATGCAATATTATGATGTCTGCTATGTCCAATGCATGTGCTTGGAGCGATCTAGCATTAATTAGTCCAGCTTTAATGGTGTTTGCGATGGGTGTGGGCGATTTCATCTTCTGGTTCTTGGCCCGTCTAGTGGATGGGGAATTAGACTTGATGGCTGGTGTAGATAGGGTTTTGTGGTTCCATGTCATTTCATCGCAGGATGTTTTTTTGCAGGTTTTTTTACCGCAGATTTTTTTCACAAAAAAACGAATCGATTTTTTTTATTTTTTTATTCCCGTACACTCACACCCAATTTATATATTTTTCTTACCCCTCCAAAAAAATTTGATGAGTTTTTTCCGCAAAGAATTGGTGGTAAAAAACCCTGCGAAAAAACATCCGGCGTTGAAAGGACATTGTATCAGTTTTGTTCAGTTGTGTTATTATGGAGTCTTCCAAACCATAACTAGTTCCACATATGCTTGTCAAGATGAATCTTGCCGGTGAGGACTGGCTGATTAAAGCATTTAGACAGAAACATGTATATGTAGGTCATGTTAGGGAGTGTTGAATGTAGTATTGGTACTCAATTACACCCATGGTCCAAGAATCCTGGATACAATTAATGATCTTGGAATGATGCGGATATGTATGCTTTACACAATACGTGTTAATGTGTGCTTTTAAAAATGTGGATTGTACTGTAAGATTTTATGAAAAATGATATAATTGTATTTGTTTATATAATAAAGTGTTTTACTTTTGGAGTTGAATGTTACTGTTAAAGTCCATTATTTCAAGACAGTGGGCCTCATTACGAGTCCGGCGTTAGCTGTTCCAGAAAAAGCGGCAGGCTGCCGCCAGACTCGTAGTGAATGACCACCTCCGTGTTTGCTGGAATCACCGGGGTTGAGGCAAAATTCTGTTAATGGAAACACTGGTTCCGTCTATGACAGAGCCAGTGTTTCCATTTCCATCTGCAGGCGGGTGGCGTTACTCCCTCCAGGTCAGACCTGAAGGGAGTAACGCCACCCGCCTGCAGAACTCGTAATATGCTGGTCCGCAAACAACAGTGGCAGCGGGTTTACCGCCACCGTTGTTTCCGGACTGGCAGACTCATAATGAGGCCCAGTGTCTCAGAAGGTGGACACCAGGGATATAAGAGTGACTTGTGTTATAAACCTTCCTTTTCGAGATTGTAAGTAATAATAACAATTCCCGAACATCAACACATCTTACAAAATTGTGTTTCAAGGAAATGAACAATTGTTGGGTGGTGGTTCATGTGTTTACCCAGGGTTAGTGTTGAGTTTCCCTTTCAGTGCCTAACAATGTGTGGGTAACTCAAGCTAGCGTGCTTGCCTTGGGAGCAGGATGATTCTACGTGACATCGGTTTGATAACCTCTTCGGGCAGATTATGACCTTAATCCTCGAGAGGTTAATGAATTGAAAACAACATGTAGGTAATGCGGTTGACATTAGAATTAATCAGGTAAGAAGCACAACATATATCATGCACTTATTATTACTATTATTATTTTTATTGTTGTCTGCAATGTAACCTCCTGGCTGTTGGGATTAAAGGGTGGAGTGAGCACCAGGAGAACTTAAAATAAAATAAAAATAACAGAATCGTGTTCCACTATTTTATGAAGTTGTTTCATTATTCATTTGTGAAAATATGTACTTATGTTTGCAAAGTTTCTTTTTCTGTAGTGTATACGCTTGTTTTTTCATGGATAGGTGCAACAGCTCTGAATTTATATCTTGCCTCCAGATCTTTCTGAGCTGCTGTGGGTAAAAACACGGATGACAGGTTTTTCTACAATGCAGTTCCACTTCAGGTAAACAGGTCAGGATAACCGATTCAAGCCAATATGATAAGGACATCACTTGTTTGTTCCTAGCGTTTATGTTCTTAGGAGCAAATCCGAATAAATGGTCATTTCTGTACTGACATTATATTATATAATGTCATAATACAATTAATTTTGCAATATGCTTAGATATGTGTATATTGTTGAGAAGATCTGTAGCACCCCAAATGCACTACAAAGCAGCTTCCTAGCACCGCAAGTACAATTAGGTGAGAAGAAGGGTTGGGGAAGGTAGGAAAGAATGTTACAAAGCATGACACGTGTTTGCGTCCTCAGCAGAGGAGCATGTGGCATTGCAAGAACCCAGAGACAAAAAAGTCTGGCACAAGCCCACCTACATTTGAGAATTGTTGGCAAATTTGTCCAAGAGTGAAGAAGTCGCTAAGCATTGTATTAAAGTGTTGTTATTTAAGGAATTAGCCCCAAGACGGGGGGCATTACCGCAGCAGGTGAAGCCTTTGGGGACTATAGCTACAGACCCAAGTGAAGCAAGGGCCTTAATGAATGCCCTTGGACATTACCTGATGCAGTAATGCCCCCCCATCTTGGGGCTCCCTCCCGGGAGGATAGCTCAGTGGTAACATGCTCGCCTTGGAAACAAGACGACACGAAGCAAAACAGGTTTGATCCCCGGGTCTGCGCTTAGAAACCGATGGGTATTTAAGAACATTATAAATATGCAACTAAGACAACAACAAAAACAAATTCTGTAACAGCACCTCAATGCCCTCCTCCCCCGGCTGTGTGAGCGCTTTAAAAATGAAAATAAATAAAGACAACAAACAAGATGGCCACCATGGAACGGGAGAAGGGATTACACATAGTCCATTCTCCCTTTCCATGATGACCATCAAAAAGATTGGAGGAAAAAGTAAACAAATAAATGGCAGCCATGGAACGGGAGAATGGACTAGTAGACTAGTAGAAATGGCAGGCAAACCTCCTTTGAACAAGAGTATCAACAGCAACCCCAGACACCTGTTTCAGCCTTGTTGAGCCTCATCAGTGAGGTGGGGCTGTGCCTCTCTGAGCACAATGAGTAAGTGGTCCACGGCTGGTTACCCCCCATAGTTAACTCAGGGGGACCAACGCCAAGTTCCTTAAAAAAATACACAAAAGGTATCAGGCGCCTCTCTCTGGAAAGAACATGGCAGGAGAACCTGTTCTGTGGGTTTGTCCCACTTTGAGAGTCTGCATACATGTGTATCAATTTAAAACACTATACTAGAATTCTTAATTTGGGCTACTAAACTTTTCATTATGCCCAACAAGCAGATTTTGTTGTCTCTGAATCCATTGTGCCTCCTTGAGCTTTAATGAATTCTCAATATGTTTCTGCTACTGGTCACTGTCCATAATCCCCCAAAAATGTCATTTGCAGAATGGTTCTAAATCTAGAGGTGTTGCGCCATGGAGGCAGTAGAATTTTGACATCTGCTTCTTGAAAGATGTTCACCTATCCCTGTGTTTGCTGCTCTCATAGTTTGGCCTACATATTTTAGGCCACCAGAGTATTGAGTGCAATATGCTATTTTAATGGTTTTACAATGTACTTTTTCGAATGGCCCAACCTTTATTATGTACTTTAATTTCTGTAACTTTATCTGTAAACTTACATACAGAGTAGATTCCGCACGGAAAGTGTTCCATTAATGGACATGCATTTCAAATTGTCTGATCTTTCTTAATTTCGGAATGTCTCAAACGGAGTAGTTGATCCTTTACATTTTGAGACCTTATTAGGGCATGCAATAGAATAGTGTCCACTCCCGTCCCCTGCACACCACAAATACTGAATAACAGCCAAATGCATTCACTGGTAATAAATACAACATTGTATGCGTAAGAAAATTCAATTTATAGAAACACAAACACATATTTTGCCTATACAGTAATCTTATAGGATCATTTCACAGTAATGTCATTCTTTCGAATACAGTCCTTCATACAAAATGTGTTTCGGGGTGCGGAACCCCTCCTTCAGGAATGTACTTCTGTAAATGTACACAAAACATACAAACTGAAGTCCAGATTATATATGTTATAACTCTTCAATTCCATAATATTAAACTAAATATTATGCCATAAATTACAGGACAACTTCACCACGAGTGTGTAGTTCCTTTAAACAATTCACAATTAGTGACTGCCTCATGTATATACAATACAACCGATTCCAATTCAGTGAGCCATGCACAGCAAATTAATAGTCCAAACAGATTGCCAATCCACACCCTATCCCTTCTATTGTTAAATGTCTGCTGTTCATTTTATGCAGGTAATATCATGTCTAATTAATCACCCGTGATAATAGGTGAAGTGTTCCCCGCCCAACTCAGAGACATGGAATAGTTCCTACCTTATCTAACACAAAGAATTTGAGAGGTATGCTGAATTCCTACATGTGAAAACACACACAAATATGTAATTAATTCCTGTGCCAGAAAACGTTGCTTTTGGTTAAACTAAGCCCCATACTACCATGAATACCTGTGTCACTAGGAAATTATTCCTAAATCGGAACAACCTTGTTGTTCCTCTGAATGAGATGTACGTTTCAATGTCGGGAGGAGCTCAAAGATCTTCACCTAGATTCTGTGCCCTGTGCGCGAGAAAATGCGTTAACATCTCCCGTAATGGAAATCATCTTCACCTTCCCCTTTGAAGAATAGGGAACATCTTTCCCTACCTCAAATGAACCAAACCTCCAACCTTGTCATATCTTGTAGAAATTACAAGACCACCTTTTCCAGGTCAATTTTTCAATCATCTGAAAATACTTTACCATTTAAATCTAATGCAAGTTATTATTCAAGCTTTGGAAATCAATCAGCAACAATGGAATTATTGTCCCAGAATTACTCAATTACTGGGATGAAGAAGAGGGAAAGAGTAATGCAGAGCAAGAGAAGCCACAAACCCAGCCAGAACTCCAGTCTTTTCCTGCTGTCATCTGTGCCTAGGAAATGTAAAGAACGGAAACAAGATGCTAGAAGCTATTGTTGGGAAGGCAATGTTTCAGGCGCGAAGGACCAAAAAGTAGAAGCAGGCGTTGTGGGGCCGGGCAGATCAACAGAAAAGAAGAAGGGAAATGCTGACAGAGCGGGTTGCGCTGCCGGGAAGCCAGAAGCCAGGGAAAGACCCCTACATGCTCACCGACTTCCCCAAGCAACCCCTGTCTTACTGGAGCCTAAGGTAAAGCAGGCGAGTGGAAGAGACACCGTGAGAGACGGAAAAACAAACAGGAAACTAAACGTACCTTCACCGAACCGGCCACAAATATCACCAGCACAAATGATCAGCAAGAGCCGATGAGTCAGCCCAAAGACAGTGGTGACCCCGGGTGTATCAGCGATCGTGCCAAATACTAATAACAATAACAAGAACCATAGAAAGTGAGAAAGTGAGGAGACTAACTGTTAAAGGGGGAACAGAGTTAAAAGGTGTGTCTGTATGCGAATGCATGGAATGTAAATACTTGGGAACACCACATTTAAGTGCATATCAAGAGAATAAGCTATCAACCAAATACATATACAATTGAGGTAATGCTTAGAAGCCCTGGCTGGAGAATGTACTAGGCATTTATAAGTTTGTGAACACAAGTAATTACACGTGTCTAAGAACAAGAAGCCCTGGTAGGAGAGTATAAAAGGCAATTACAACTGTGAAACGAGCAGACACCCTGGCAGTAGAGTACACTAGGCAATCACAAGTGTGTGAATTTGAGAAGTCCTGGCAGCAATTACACATTTTTAGGGAACAAGAACTTCTAAGTAGAGGAATATCAGAACTGTGTTAGGAATATGTGGAAAAGCCAAGCACTGACAGAAGGGTTTACAAAGCTAGGGAGATTTGGTTGTAACAGTGCTATTGTGGGCCAAGAAAGGCACAGGGACTACTGTTATATTTAGTGAAGAGAAATCTAGGGGAAGAGAGACCCATTTCTGGAACAAGAACTGTTCATACCTAAAGAACCTTTGTGTTGGAACTATTTATTCTTCCTTTATGAACATGTTTTCAAGAGCTTCAAAGGTTAAAGACATTTCCCTGTTCACCTGTATAATTAGCTTTTGTGTGAGGGTCAGAAAAGAACCTTCGGACACAAGGACAGTTTGATTTTGAAATCCTGACACAGACAGATCCTTAGTTTTGGTTTAATTAGCATAATTCATTTTAGAGCAGGGGCCTTTTCCCAACCCTTTAACTAAAATCATGGATAAATCATGGATAAATTGTGTCCAGGTTTCATATCTGACTCCTCAGAATAGCTGGCTCTTTTTTGGAGTGCCTTATAAGTTTCTTAGGTATACCCTCATTGTTCACTGCTCATAAAAAGTCACAGCTTGGAGATAAACCTCCTCAATGGTAGTGCAATTCCTGCATAGTCTAAGATATTGGCCATAAAGGTTATTTCAAAAAATTACATGGATTGTAGCTTTGTTAATAGAGATGGGTATTACAATCAATGGGCTTTCTATAAAGTGTACATGTTCGTTTTCTATTCTCTACCCTAATTAATACATCAAGGAAATGTATCTATAAATGAATATTCCTTTGTGAATTGAATGTGTCTTTCATCTCAATTCTATATGAGGGCCACATTGTTCATATATCTCTTCCAGATTTTAATTCTACCTTGGTAGGGATTAGTTAAGGAAAACATGTTGTTCTTCAAAGTTATCCACATAGAGGAGAGTTATCCATATAAAGCTGCTCCTTTGGTGGTACCACTGATTTGAAATACTTATCTGTAGTTCCTTTCAAAGGCAATTGTCATCAATTGAACTATGAATTAATTAGGTATAGTTTCCACATGGCACATGTTAGACAAAGCCTGTGTTATTCAGTCAATTGCCTCATCATGAGGAATATTCACATAGAAGGATTTAATGTCCATTGCAACTAAGAAATCATAATCATTATCAAATGGCAAGTTATCAAAGATGTCAATAGTTGATGTAGTATCACACAGGTATGTTTTGGTCTTTTGGCTACTAGGTTTTAAGAAATGATCTACAAACACATATATGGGTTGCGAGACAGACCTAGAACCAGCCACTTTTGGTCTCCCTGGATGTGTGTGGATGTTTGGCAAAGCGTAGCAATTAGGTATAGGTGTATTAGAGGCATTTAAGAAGCCAAATTCATTCTTAGCCGGTCTGAGAGCACAGCGAGTAGAGTGCTCGCTTTGACATCTGTGCAGAGACTGCTGACACAGGTACGAATCCTGTAAGGGACAAACTCAGTCTTTCATCCTTCTGAGATCTATACATGAGCACCACACACTGTGGGTAATAATAATAATACAAAATATTATTATTATTTGTTATCCAACTTCTGTTAAAGTTGAAAATCGTGGTGGCATAGACCTTATCCTCCACCTCTTTGGTAGGGCCACAATTCAGAATCTATTGTTTTGCTATACGTCAAATGCATTCCAAACCATTTTCTCATATTTTGTAGTTTCCATTACTCCAATATCCCCTCCCTTATCTGCCATTTTTATAATTATCCTGTCATCTTCCTTAAGGGATTTTAGCGCGTGCATCTATTTAAGCTCAAGGTGATTATACATTTTCTTGGACTTGTTCTCCAGACACCTGACATCTTTAAGTCCATATTATTCAAAGTTAATGATCTCAGGTGTCGGAAAGTCTAATGGAGTAAAAGCTGACATAGGACGCAACCAAGTATGTGATATTTCTTCTGAACATTCGCTATCACTAAAGAAACCTTTTAATCTCACCTTACAGAAACATTGATTTAGTTCAGTTTCAACTAAAGACCAGTTAGTGGGATGGGTAGGCACAAAAGTTAAGCCTTTTCCCAGGATTGATAATTCTGCTATGGCTAGATTACATCCTGATAAGTTAACAATAGGATGTGTCACATTATCATTCAACACAGGTATGTCTTTCTCTTCATTCTGAAGATTGCCTGGGCACCCTGATTCAGGATTTATTGAGGGCTTGAGTGTCTGTATCTGCTTCTTTGGCCCCTTCACCTTAAAAAAGAATGCATATTTGGCTTTTGTTGTAAATCCTTAGTCTCATATTGAATTCCACAGTAAAACTGCAGTAAATTTGTTGTAAATATTTGTGAGAACAAAGGGGGTTCACAAAAAACTCTTTCCTAAAACACCACATATTAAACTGATTCTTTTTCTTGTTCCTCATTATCATCAAGTGCCTATTTTGGGTCTCTCGTCTGACGGGCATGCCCCAGGCAATGTGGCAACCGACCCTGGTTGTTACCAGTGTGCTCTATAATGAAGAGATATTATTGATAGAGTAATATGTGATTCCATTAGAGATGTCATCATTGATGTAATTGGTGTGCTCATGGGCTGGGCAACAGGGGTCTCAGAGTTACACTGGTGTAGTTTCCAAACATGTTGAATTTCAAGGGTTCTGTTGCATTAAGCCATCAACTTAACATCACTTCAACATTTTTGGATAGCATATGGCAATTGTTATTCACACTATAAGGGGTAAAGAGTTGTGATTGAGGTATTTAGATATTCACTGAATGGGTTGGAATGCCTAGTGTAAGAGTGAGACAGATTACCTCATATCAATCACCTGACTCATTAATCAATTTCCAATGGTATTGTTTCATATATTTCTACAGAGGATAACATGATCTGTTATCCATATGCCATAAGCACAGCCGAAAATATTAATTCTAATAGATTTATCACAAGGAGATATGGGAAAATGTCAATGGCACACTGCCCCGGAAGGACTGTGTAGCATGGATGCCTCTCTAGGCAGGATTTTATATCGTAAAAAACAATGGTGCACTGTCATATGTAAATATGCTTCACTGTCCTTCACTAGTTTTATTAATTACCAACACTGTTGTGCGATTTGGATGCATCTAAATCACCCAAACATTTGATTGATTTAGAAATTGATAATTCATTATATTATTATTGTGAACGATTGTTATCTTCTCCCCCCGCACCTACATGTGTCATGCACTTGCATGGTAGGATTATCACAAGGCCAATATAGCCATTTTTGTTGTTCTTTCTTTATGGTTCCCATGCACCCCTGCCAATCTTGTCCTGTGGCGCCTGGGAACACTTGTGTATAGGCACCATACAAATGCCAATAAATACATAAAATTGAATAGGGTATAGATGCTTTGGCTAAACCACCTAATCAGTCCTCACACTTCCACAAAACAAGAGTGACCCAAATCATAAAGGTAAAACAGGCACTGTTATAAAATATACCACCTTTGTCTTTTGTGGTAATGTGGACAGAGGGAAGGCTATACTCGCAAGAGGGGTGTGAATGTGATCCAGTAGCAACTCAAACAACAAAGTATAATCGTACACAATAAAGGGAAAATTCAAATAGGTTCTGCAGTACTCTTGGGTAGTGAAGCATGGGTGAAAGGCAATAAAAAACACAATGTATGTAAAACTGATCTATTTGGTGCAGCACAGTGACTTGAAGAGTGATTGAGTGCCAAAGGCGATCCAGGAGACAGGGGGGCTCCTGTTGATTCAAAGGGGTCAAACATGCTCGAATCACAGCTTGCAGCAGTGATCCAACCAGGATCCTGGCTGTCCTGGCTCTCAGGCTGTGGTCAATCGAGGCACTAACAGATAAGATTAGTCCTTGCTCTGGGGCTCATAACATGGGCGAGGTTGGCAGACACTGCAGGAATCTTTCAGTACAGTGACATCATGGGTACCAGAGTAGCTGGTAGAGAAGCTGCTATTGCTCCAATGGTAGGAAACCGCCAATGTGCCCTTAGGAGAGTTAGGGAGCAGAGCTTGCCTCTGCCTTGGACACTCAGTTTTGACCTCACTGGCAGAGGGCTTTGGAAAGTCAACTCTCTAAACAAAGATCCAATTTATTCTTCCTATGATTTTTTGTTCAATGGTGGCAGACCCCTTCTACTAAAGGCACCATTTCACAGGTCATTGGACCAAACCAAGCCTGCTTTAGGGATCCTATTCATGTCCTTGCAACAAGTGGTTTTGCCTTATAAGATAGTTACAATAGTGTTTTGTAATAAAGGAAGTGGAGCAAACAGAAAAGAAGAGAGATATAAAGAGTGTTAAGGATTTAAATCAAGCGTCACACACCTTGGTCTCAGCCTAGTATGCAGTGCACAACTGAGATGCTTTTCTCCTTATCTTATCCAGATTCAATTTGAGATTGTACACAACTTATATCACACCCTCTTTTCAAATACCCCGGGTCACAATTGACCATGAACCAGGCTGGTTGGTGAAATGCAATATGTATTTCTTTGTTTTAAAATTCAATAGAAATCATACAATTTTTAATATGGGGCAGCAATCACCAAAGGGGTGATAATTACAGTGAGAATGTAAGCAATGCACTTGGTTGAACCTTCTAGTGGAACATAGACAAAACACCAGGGAATAGGAGCACTTTTTGATTTAGGAAAGATAGCACCCGAGTTAGGATTTCCCCCTGCAATGTTCCCTCAACCCACAAATAATCTATTCTGAATGGATAGAAAGACACAGCAGGTAATTAGGAATACGAGGAAGAAAGCATAATAAAAATCCAACCCTCCCTCACCAAATAAGAGTGGAAACCCCTTGCAATGTTCTAAAATGACACTCGGAAATGGACAAATAAATAATTAATGTGTGTCCAAAACCTAGAAACAAATACAATTCCTCACTAAAGCAACATTTCAAAGACACCAACAAGCACAAGCAATGGATTACCAAGAGCATATCATTCGAAAATGAATGGAACGTTTAAAACATGTTGCAGCCAAATGACACGTGCAAAAGTTGCATTTCCTTTCAATTTCCGTGTAAATTTACTCAAACGGTTTCTTTAAAAAAACAGATGAAATATTGAAAATCGTGATGCGGGTTTTAGTCCGAGGGACAGAGGTACATCACAGAGATATTACAGAAGTGAAAGAATAGTGGTAGCTGGTGAATTGAGAGGGATTTGGAAGGTAGAGTGAGGTTCGTTTTTAAGAAAATATAGAAGTTTAAATGAAAATTGGTTTTAAAAGTGAAAGGCAACTTTTACCTAAACTAGATTTAATGGCTAAGAAAAGAGGAATGCCACCTGTGAATATAAAAGTTACGCTCCAGTTGTAATCCTTCACGCAGTGTACCTCTTTTCTTAAGGGAAAATTAATTTATTTAAAGACAATATTGCTAATGACTTATGATCTATGCAAGACAGAAATGAATAGAAAAGTGGCAGAGAATTCTGACAGTTTTAACAAGTTACCAGGATAAGGATAGGATGGTTTAGAGAGTGGGATAAGGACAAATGCAAGACAAATTAGACTATGCATTTCTATGGGGTAGGGATTACACTTACAGTCCACTTTTAGTTTGGGGATTTTCGGACCGTCAATGGTTCTGGTCACTAAACAGCAGCGCGCCTTGCAAAGGACAGCGGGGCAAAAGACATCTGGGCAGGGTCGGGTCACCGGATGGTAATTCTGGTCACTCGATGGCACAGGTACCACCGGATGCAGTTAGTGGGCAGTAATTAGTGGGCAGCAGTTAGTGGTCAGCAAGCCAGGTGGGTTTAGGATGCAAAACGTACCACTGCTTTCCCCTTCTTAATGGGAGATTAGTGGGTTGATTCTGGATCAATGGCCATGCTGGGAATAGGATCAGCACTGCTTGGGTTTTGCAGTGGGCCCTGGAGTAGGGTCAGCAATGCTTTGGCCTTGTAGCTGGAATCTGGAAGAGTGAGTGTCTAGAGTCTTGTCAGGGACTCTTATTTATAATGCATAGTGACATCATCAAAGTATATGGTTGGGCAGGCTTAGCTAAGCAGACCTCTAACCCACGGGATTGGTCAGGGGTGCTAGTCTCCACCTCACTGTCAACTGGTTGGATTTCAAAGCAGGAGGGCAGATTTATGATGTGAGTTTACAATGTTCAAAAACATCCCACAGTTATTTTTTTACTAAAATCTGATTTTGCCACAAACGGTACATTTATACAGTTGAAATCTCATAGCAAATTATATACACATGTTACATGTTTTGTGTAGAGCATAGCACTCCAACTCTGCAATCCGTGAGACATTGTTTCACCCTTTTAATACTTTTTAGCAATTTTGAGTATGATTGATTCGGCCTAGAATTCCATAACTTTATACACATTTGTGGATTAACATAAGGGATACTTTCCTTGTAATCCTTGATTCTTTGCCATTTCCATTCCCAAGGGGTCAGTGAATTCTACAATGTCTTGTATGAAAGTCCATAAAATCACTTTTAAACAGCGGAATTTTTACATTTCTATTCATGAATAGTCTTTGGAAGCAAATGGCAGTCTTTTTTCTGTCACAGGACCATTTTTCTCTTTCTTCAGCTGTCACCAACTGTCATTTCCTCCAGAGCAAGGTGGGTGTTTCCCATCTGGATTGAAGGTTTATTGCCCCTTCCCCACTTCACACTTCCTTGTCCTGGCAATTCCATTGTCAGTGGGTTCAGCCTAAACTAGATTCTGTCCAACCTAATAATTATCACTGGGGTGTTAGTATCTGCTGAGAGAGGCCCTCCTGTTGGTAGCACCCCCCCCCAACGCGGAAACCTGATTTTCTGTTGGAACTTGCAAAATCCAGCCAATATAGTTTTACAGTTTTACTTTCTTATATTTGGTCCTGAATTAAAAAAGCCAGTTGAATAAAACCCATGGGTGTATTTTCCCCAGCAACAAAACCCTTCATATTGCTAGGTAATGGTTGTCATGATGCCTACCCCCGGGCATCCGGATCAAGTCCATCAGCCCCGGGAGCAGGCATCCGGATACTCATTAAAACCCCAACAGCCCCGGCTGGGGGCTGTTTGGATTCAGTCCTGGCGCCTTAGGCGCCAGGCTCATCATAGAAATCAATCCTGGCGCCATAGGCGCCAGGCTCATAGACTTTACTTACCTTATGCAGACCATGCTGCAAATGAGTCCAAGCCAACGTGAGGCCTGGGACTATTTTATTACAGGGACTATTTTTTACTCGGGTGTCGTTCTGTGGAACTTCTTACCTGGGACTACTTTGCAGGCTATTTAAACCATGCCCGAACAGCAGCTCATGCTTTGTGTTATTCTGCATCCAGCAGCATAACACTCACCGTGTCTCCAAGTCAGCATCCAGTCTTCTGCCACGCCCGCCTCGAATCCAGAGCTCTTAGACAAAAGGAAAAGAAAGGAGAAGAGGTTAGATCACGGACATTATTTGATTCTTTACCTGATTCCAGACCTGGCACATCTCCGAGCCTGGAAAGGACATTATTTCAGCACACGTCGCTTCGCCAGCAGCAGCGCCGCGTTATGCTCACCAGTCCACCGCATCTTTCAACTCGGCGCTGCCTGCATCATTTTCTTCGTCGAAACCCAGCACCTGGGGGGAAAACAAAAGGAATAACAAGGTGAGCCGAGAAAACCGACAAAGACAATATGCCTCATTACGAGTCAGGCGTTAAGGGGTTAACGGCGCCGTAAACGGCACCGACCCTTAACGCCTGATTACAAGATCCCTTAGCGCCATGGTGATTTTAACGCCTGCTTTTTGCTGGCGTTAAAATCCATGGCGCTAAGGGACCATGGTGCTAATTACGCCATTTACGGTGGCGTAATTAGCGCCTTCCTCACTCCCATTATGCCCTATGGGGCAAAAATGGGGAAGGGTAAAATGGGAAATGGGGATTTACCGCCCCACTCACCTTGGAACGGGGCGGTAAATCCGCCATCCACCATGGTGTAAACATAGTTTACACCATGGTGGTAAGGGTACGACCCAGGCGGTAACTTACCGCCTGGGTCGTAATGAGGCCCAATCTCTTTGCCACCATAGGCTTACCTGCTTTACCACCGGAGGTATTATCCTTTAATTCGCTGCATCTTTCTATGCCGCACCTATAAATACAGACTCTTACCTGAACGCCATCAGCTGCCTCCAGGCAATATTCTTTTGGACCCAGCTGCAACCTAACAAGGGAATGGAACAAGAGTGAACATCGGACATATTGAGCTTGTGTTAAGATAGGGCCATGTTTGGTATGTGATCAAATGTCCCTATGACAATCTGGGAACCAATAGGTGGGTAAGACCTATAATCAAAAGATAACAAGCCATCCACATGGCAACATCCAACAATGAGACTTTGATGGCAAGAGTCTTCAATCCATTCTACATATACAATATCATCTCAAATGATTCACAAACAGCCTTTAATATGGCAGAGGTAGTGAGACACCTTGTTAATCAAGGCAGTCTGGTTGTCTCGCTTATATATGTCGAGTTTGGAGATGTTTGCCAAAATAAAAATATTAGGTGAAAGATTATCCATCTGACTAGCAGAATGCTGTCTTGATTTACCTATGCTCATATTTATATTTACATGGGAGTTAAGTGGTGTTTTTGTTAAGGAACTTACAGGTGGAATGACTTTGGACGTGTACATTAAGTGTGCATTCTTAGTGCATCTAATTTTGGTTGAAAATTCATTAATAACCTTCACTAGTTGCATAAGGGGACTATCAGCATTCTGGTGCATATATTTCTACATATGTTGATACTTTATCCATAATGGAACTCAATTCATATTCCTTTGCACATGAATTACTGGCCCAAATTGTGGGGTAATGCCCACAGTATTTGCGCTAGCTATGGTTAAGCTTTGGATTGAGGCCTCCTAAGTGATGGCCATTTTCTGTGTCTCAGTGATACAAAGCCTCGGACTAGCAAGGGATTTCATTGCTACTGAAAGATAGGAATTAAATCTATTTTATTATGTATACTTTCACCCAAAATTTGGTTCATATGTTCCATTACAGCCCTACATTTGCAATGATCAGTTTCATGACAATTCATATGGGGGTTGGAATGTACCCAATACCTGTTAGGATTGGTGTAATATGTTTTTCTTCTAGTTGGTAAATGAGTACCAGTACAAGTGCTCAATATCGAGGGATCATGGGCCAGGGCAGATTGTTTAAGATTGCTACGAAGCAGCTGCTCAGGTTTGATGGGGGTGACTATCATATCAGCAGAAAAAAGGGGGAATCAGGTAGAGGAGAAAATCTATTTGCAATTTGAATTCATTCGGGGAAACAGATGGTTTCCCTAAGGACTGTGTAGCACATATTTATGTTATCTAGTAACAAGCCCTCTCTTTTACTGTAAATTGTGGCAGGAATGTAAATATATCAACCACGTCCTGTTGGTACCTTTGGGTACCTTGTATTGTGACATGCCCAGAGCATTAACCATATTGTTTTGCATATGACTTTGGTTATTTTGATTGAGTAAGACATTTTTCTAGTCCACCAACTTGCTCTGTATTAATTTGGTATTGACCTGTGCACCTCATTTTGCCACTTCTTCCTTTCTCTTGCGAGGATTGTCTTGGCTGAAGTAATTTAACATGACTTCCATGTCATTTAGAAGATTGTTTGATTCTTTTTTTTGAGGATAGCCACATTAGTGTTCTTCTTCTGATCATGAGATGTCAGGTCCGAACAGGCCATTCTTTTACTAGCCATCTCCAGGGAATCTTAACACCTTGTTAGGACAAAGGAAAAGAATGTGCAAAAGAAAATGAATAGACTAAACCAAATTACTCACAGTCCGCTCCCAATGTCCATGAAGAACAAGTTAAAGTGAAATAATGTGAGCTTACTATACACAAATCTTCGCAATGATATATCTACAGCATCATATGGCTTCATAACAGAGGGAAGAAAGAAAATTAAATATTGGGCAAAAATAAATTGCAGTGTGAAAAAAACGATCACAGCCCAACACTGGTGCCTTGGGGAACTTCCGACTGGCTTGGTCACAAGTCTGGTCAAGGCAAAGAGAAAGTTGCTGGATAGTGCATACATCAACAGCTATAAAGGGACAGAAGCTAAGCTGAGAGAGTGCAGTGTGAAGGCATCATGAGTCACACACAGACAATTTGTTCAAGTTCATTGAACAACGTTTTATAAACTCAAAAAGGCAGGGTGGAGTAATGCCAATCTTTCTCTATTCTATGGTGGGATTTCCCTACCTGAAGAAAACTCAACATAATCTGCATCAGGAAGTCCAAAGTAAATATTGGTCTGTCTCCAAAACCTATACTTGCCCTCAAAAATAACTGCATACAATTTGTAGATATGACAGCATAACAAATTAATAGTGTTCAAAGTAAAGCTCAAAGCTTCTTCCAACTCTTTTGATGCAAACAGCTTCCTCTTACCCAATATGAAAATACTTCATAAAGCACAGGGGTTTCCTTCCCCAAGAGTTTAATAGGCTGATTCATGGAATTAATGTGCGCTGAAAATTTCCGCGCAACCGTGCGAAAATCGCAGCGAAATCTGCGCACAGTGATTCATGGAAGTCCGTGTGCGTGTAAATCCATGGATGTGTGCCAAAATCCTGCCTGGCGGACGCTGGCGCACATGTCTTCAAACAGCGTGCGCTACGTGCACTGCGAAAGCGCACATAGCGCAGCACACAACAACAAATTTAGGCGTACCACGGGGCGTAACACGCGGAATGGGGAACAACGCGTGAAAATGTGGGCGTCACGGGGGAAGAACAGGAGGCAAATGTGCGGAACGCCCACACGCGCGCCTACAACACGTATTCATGGAATTGAACGGGGCTAATGAGTGCGCCAAAAAAGACGCGCTAATCCGGAAACACGTATGCCAGCAGGAAGCAGGCGTACGTGGACCCACGCAGCACAAAAGTGCGCGCAAACAACAAACAAGCTCAGACGCTAAGATGAATATACCGTTCCTTGCAGCAGTGGTCGTGGGATAACGCAGGAGGAGGATAGTCAGGCTCAGAATTTTTACACCCAGAACCAGCCTTTTTGGGATGCCTGATGACCAGGTGTATGGGAGAAACAGGTTTCCACCTCACATAATACTCGACTTGGTGAGTGAGTGGGAGGATGACCTCACATCACCCACCCTGTGCTCCCAAGCACTGAGCCCCCTTGAAAATGTGTTAATGTACTGCACTTCTTGGCCACTGGATCATTTCAGCGGACAAGTGCTATACTGGGGGGGGGTGTCACAGGCCACGCAGTCACGCTGCCTACTCTAGGTGTTGGCCATCATGACTGCACGCCCATCAGTCCGCAGGCACATATACCTGCCCAGAACACCTGCAGAAAGGCAGGCTGCCATCTCGGATTTCTACGGGGTGCCACAATTCCCCAAAGTGCTAGGTGTCATTGATTGCACCCATGTGGCTCTACGTCCCCCCAGGGCAACAGAGCACATCTATAGAAACCGCAAGCACTGGCATTCCATCAACGTGCAGGTAATATGTGATGCCAAGGGAATCATCACCTCAGTATATGCCAACTATCCAGGGTCCACCCATGACAGTTTCATTTACAGAATGTCAACCCTAAACTGGGACCTAGAAGCTGGGCGGCATAGCGATACATGGCTGCTTGGTGAGTATAAATGCCACTGCACATGCCTGCATGTCAGATACTGAGTAATGTCACAAACCCACTAATACCCATCACCACCTCCCCAGGGGACAGTGCCAACCCTCTGAGCACCCACATGATGACACCAATTCGGAACCCCACCACACCACCCGAGGTAAGATACAACACAGCCCATATTGCAACTCGGGGCATAGTGGAGCGCACATTCGGAGTGCTCAAGTCACGCTTTCGCTCCATTGACCTCTCTGGTGGGTAGCTGCTATACGCTGCCCCAGTAATGTGCAGGATTATAGTGGCAGCATGTGTCCTGCACAACGTTACAACACGCCGGGGCCTGCCGGTGGACATGGTGGTGCCCCCACATCCCCAACCACATGCACGGCCGCTGCGCTTCGGAGGGGAAAGGGCACATGGTTTGGATTGGTCACCTGGAAGTGTTACATTGTGTGCATCCCTACCTACCGAAACACCACCAATGCTGTGTCATTATAAGACATACATCTATGCTGCTAAATTAATTACCCCTTGAAAAATACAACATGAAAACAGCGCCATGTCACCTAACCCTTCCCCAGCTCCGCCACCCAACACACCATGGCATGTCATGCAAGTTGAAAGCAAACAAAGCAATGCACAAGACCTGACACAAGTGTCACAAAGTGCACTGTCCCAAATGGAAACTGCCCACAGACAATATGCTCCCAGTAATCAATAACAAACAGCACACATGAACAAATACTTACCACTAACACAATTCAGCAAGACACCATGAAACATTGCAAAAACATGACAATAGTAAGTCAAAGTATTGGTAGTCTTACAACCTGAATAAGCCAGCACATCAGCCCCTTCCAACTGTAGAGTGTTGCTGCCACGCAAATGTGTCAGTGTACTGCATACAACATGAACTCCATCTGCTAAGGAACCTGCAAATTAGGAGCAATACATGGATGCACAAGCAATATCAATACACCATGCAGTGTACAATACAACAACAATACCCACTAGGGATGTCCACACAGTATTGATTACAGACTGCCCACACAGCTCATGGGAGCCCAATGTCACTTTGTAAGTCACTGTCACTTGGTCACACCCTTTGAAAGCCCATGGAAACGGGAAGCAGGAGGGGTGTGTGTGTCACGAACCCAAGCATCTAACCCAAACTCAGGGCAAGTCTGCATGTGCCCAGCCGGAATACAGTGGATGCCCACGGGAGCCACACAAGGCAACACATTGTAAAACAAAAAAAAATGGCCATGTGGGTGCTGGGGGGGGGCACCCAGGAGGTTCGATGAAAGGATGCACACCAACACCCACCTGCGTGGATGTTGCGGAAAAAAAAATACCTCCATGGGCTCATGGCCTGCACGGCTATGCCATTGTGGGAGAACTGCTGTCACTCTCTTCACCCTCTGCTGCTTCATCAGGAAGTGGTGGCACTATGGGAGGCAGCCCATGCAAAGCCCTGGTATGGTCCTCCATGGCAGCAAGCATGCAGGTCTGGAAAGTCTGATTCTGGAGGATTAAAGTGCAGAGATCCCCATGCAGCACCTCACGGGTTGCATGCACTTCTGCACGCATGGCCTTGCGTGATGCCCAGATCTCCTCACGTGTTGCCTGCAGCTCAGCTGAGAGCGAACGTGTGAGCTGCTCCAGCTGCTGTTCTGCCCTAACATTTCGGGAAGCTCAAGTTCAAACAGATTCTGCCTGAGGTTATGGAGTTCTACCCTCAGGGCTTCCCTGTGGCTCTGTGACTCTATTGATATGGATTCGTGCAGAGTCTCCAATGCCGCCCGTCGGTCCCTGTTGGACACCAACATGTCTTCTATGTGTGATTGGCAAATGGAGTCTGTTGCCTGCTGTTTTTGCTCCATCTGCCTTTCAGGGGGGATAATGGAAGTGGCCACCCTCTCCATTGCCTATCTATCATTTTTACCGATGCTGCCTGTTGTAACGCTCACCTGATTCTCGCAGAGGCGCCGGTCTTGACTGGGCGACTACCGTATCTTCAAAGGTGATGTGTAGCACCCGGTTGGCTCTTTGGGCTGGACCTCTGTGCACTGTATGCCTGACGTGTAGAGTAAGATGTCTGCAGATAGAAAATATGGGGTTAATGAACTGGGCTTATTGGGGTGTCCCTATCTCTTTCCTCTTCTCCTCTCCTGTAGACCCCCAATGGTTAACGCTCTCACCTTAGGTAAGTGAATGCCGAGCTCTCCATCTGCCTCGGGGCAGGGTGCTGTAACCAGTTTCTTCACTGGATAGGTAGCGCAGGCCTCTTGACTTCAGAGGACTGCTGTCCGTCGTTTACTGCACGAACGGTAAGTTTCGAGTCATTCAAATGTCTTTAAAGTCTTTAGTAATGATGTCTCTTGTTTTGCAGGGTTCCGGCGATGGCGGATGACGGGCTGAAGTGAGTTGAAGATGGAGCCCGTGTGATGAATAGAAGCGCCTGGAAGCACGTAAGTAAGCGCTTGTTGCCTGCTTCACGATGCGCTCTAACGGTCTTTTTATTTTGCAGGTACGAGTTCGGAGCGGCTGCAGGGTGCCGGAATACCCACTGGATTAGATGTGGAAAGGAGTAATGGCACGTGAGTATTAAAGTTCCCCAATGTCTTTAAACGCACCTTGTTTTGTCTTTCAGATGTGGGATGCAGCGCCGAAGGCCTCCGGAGCGTGCGAAGAGTTGGTAAGCTTTTGTCTTTCAGATGCCGGAATGCAGTATGAAGACCTCCGGAGCGCACAAAGAGTAGGTAAGCCTTTGCCTTTCAGATGCCGGAATGCAGTGTGAAGACCTCCGGAGAGCACGAAGAGTAGGTAAGCCTTTGCCTTTCAGATGCCGGAATGCTAACCTGTTCTTTCTTGTCTTCATAGGTGTTGCTGAAGACTGGATTCAGGATGGTAAGCCTTTTTCCTTAGGCCCAGGACCGGATGCAGAAGACACGATGAGCGTTCTGCTGCAGAGGGTGCAGAATAACGCAAAGCAAGATTCACCCACCGGGTGTGGTTTAAATAGCCTCCTGTAGTGCTTAGGTGTCTCCTTCCACAGCCACGCCTAAGTAAGAAAAGAGTTCCTGGTAAGAAAAGAGTTCCTGCCTTCCAGAAGAGTTCCAGTGTTCTGAATCTAGGGAGTGGATCCAGCCCCACCCAACAGGAAAAGTAGTTCCAAACAGAAGAGGATCAGAGGCTCAACTGGCAGGCAAGTAAGCAGCATGGTCTGCTGCAGGTAAGTCCACCCAAGCATTATGAGCCCGGCGCTTCCAGCGCTGGGACTGGGCATATTTATGAGCCTGGTGCCACTGGCGTCAGGACTGGGTCCAAAAGGTCCCAATTGGGACTGGTTGGCACTCGGAACCTGGGTTATGGATCTGCTTCCAAGGGTGTTGGGAAAACCCTGACCTTTTGGAAGCAGAGATCATGACAGTACCCCCCCTCAAGGCCCCTCCCAAACGGGGCTTCTCCGGGGGTTTTGGCTTGTCAGGAAATGTTCGGTGAAATCTTTTGATTAGGCGAGGAGCGTGGACATGTTCAGCAGGTTCCCAGGATCTCTCTTGGGGGCCGTAGCCTTTCCAGTCAATTAGGTAGAATAGTTTAGATTTGGAGATCTTGGAGTCCAGAATGCTTTTGACTTCAAACTCGAGTTCTCCATCCACTAGGATAGGTTTTGGAGATTTGGTTAGTCGGGTTTGAGGTTGCACGGGTTTAAATAGAGAAACGTGGAAGACCGGATGTATCTTCATGTGTGGGGGCAAGTCCAACTTGACCGCTACTGGGTTTACTATGGTAGTGATGGAATAGGGACCAAGGTATCTTGGGTTGAATGTGCGTGGCCCTTTTAGAGATAGATATTTGGTGGATAACCAGACTTGATCCCCTACTTGATAGTGAGGGGCTTCCTTCCGATGTTGATCTGCTCCTTTCTTGTATTGTTCTTTAGCCCTTTGAAGGTGAGAAACAGCTTCCTTAAAGGCTTGGGTGATTGTAGAATGCAGGTAGTCTACTGCTGGTGTTTCAAGATCTTGGAGGGGATCCAACTCCGAGGTTCGAGGGTGACTGCCGTACAAAAGAAAAAACGGGGTTTTCCCAGTTCCCGAATGGACAGAGTTATTGTAGGCATACTCGGCTATCCAAAGGATATCTTTCCAAGTTTTTTCAGTTTGTTGCAGCATGCAGCGTAAATACTGTTCCAGAGTTTGATTGGTCCTCTCGGTTTGTCCGTCGGTCTGAGGGTGGTGACTGGTCGATAGTCTCACATCAATTTGAGTCGACCGACAGCAACTTCGCCAAAAATGAGAAATAAATTGACTACCTCGATCCGAAATTAGAACCGTAGGAAAACCGTGCAGTCGGACGATGTTTTCGAGAAATTCTCGGGCCAGAGTTGCTGCTGTTGGCAAGCCTTTGAGCGGAATGAAATGCGCCATCTTGGAGAATAAGTCCACGATTACTAGAATCGTATTGTATCCGGAGCATGGAGGTAGATCGGTGATGAAGTCCATAGAAAGCGTATGCCAAGGGCGAGGTGGGATGTCAATAGGGCGTAAGAGGCCTGCTGGTCTTTCCTTTTGACTCTTGTTTTGGGCGCATACTCCACAGGACATTATAAAGTCTCTGATATCTTTTTTCCAAGACGGCCACCAGAAGTAGCGCTTGATCTTTTCTGAGGTCTTGGCTATACCGGGATGACCTTCCATTAAAGAGCCGTGATAACAAGAGATTACTTTTTTCTGTAAATCTGTGCTGGGTAGGTATAATCGTTCTTGGAAATACAATAAGTTGTCCTTTACTGCAAAGTCCTTTCCCTGCAGATGCCAATTCTGTATGTCTGCTGGAGTTACAAGTTGCCTGGCTTTATCCTTAACTTCCTCTATGGATTCTGTGGCGATTACACCCAGAATTCTTTGTTCGGGAATGATTGGTACAGGTTTAGGGTTGGTCAAGTGTTCTTCCACTCCCATCCGAGAAAGGGCATGGGCTTTACCGTTCTTTGTACCAGGTCGATAGGTAATTATGAAGTCAAACTCGGCAAAGAATAATGCCCAACGGAGTTGTCTAGAGGATTGGGCTTTTGCGGTTTTCAAATATTGCAGGTTTCGGTGATCCGTAATCACAGTAACGGTGTGTCGGGCCCCCAGCAGATAATGCCGCCAAGCCTTAAAGGCAGACTTGATAGCCAGAAGTTCCTTGTCAGTAATCGTGTAATTGACTTCAGGAGGCGAGAATTTGCGGGACCAAAATGCCACGGGATGCAACTGATTGGTTACCGGGTCCTTTTGTGATAGAACTGCCCCCATGGCAAGGCTTGAAGCATCAGTTTCCATGATGTAGGGGAGTTCGGGGCGAGGGTGTTTTAAGATTGGTGCAGAGATAAATTTAGTCTTCAAATCCTGGAAAGCTTGTCCTGCCTCGGTAGACCATTCAAAACGTTTGTTTTTCTTTAACAAGGCAGTGATGGGCTGGACTATTCGAGAGAACTCGGGGATAAACCTGCGGTAAAAGTTAGCGAAGCCTAACATGCTTTGCACACCTTTTACGGAGGATGGTGATGGCCATTTGAGAACTGCATCGACCTTCTTTGAATCCATACGCACTCCGCCAGGTGATAATATGAATCCCAAGAATTCAACTTCAGTCACGTTGAAAACACATTTTTCCAACTTAGCGAAAAGTTTGTGTTGACGCAATCTTTCGAGGACCATTTTCACGTGTTTCCGATGTTCAGATTCCGATGAAGAATCTAGGGAGTGGATCCAGCCCCACCCAACAGGAAAAGTAGTTCCAAACAGAAGAGGATCAGAGGCTCAACTGGCAGGCAAGTAAGCAGCATGGTCTGCTGCAGGTAAGTCCACCCAAGCATTATGAGCCCGGCGCTTCCAGCGCTGGGACTGGGCATATTTATGAGCCTGGTGCCACTGGCGCCAGGACTGGGTCCAAAAGGTCCCAATTGGGACTGGTTGGCACTCGGAACCTGGGTTATGGATCTGCTTCCAAGGGGGTTGGGAAAACCCTGACCTTTTGGAAGCAGAGATCATGACACCTGTTGGGATGCCATACCGTACATGGAGTTTTCCCATACAGTATTGCCTGGTGGCGCACGGCCACTGCGTCGGCGGGCACCACACCTGTTCGGGGCAAGGCGATCTGCACCTTGCTGTGCTGGCACTGCCTGAGGGTGCAGGACTGCATTCCCCCTCTGATCTGCTGGCCCAGGAAAAGGATCAGATGCTGTGCAGTGTGACCCAGCATCCGTAACCGCCAAAGGGGGACCTACCAACACTGACATCCCTATAGAGGGTTCTACCCCTGGTGCAGGTGGATTGGACAGAACAGAATCCCTGCCAGAAGCACTGACCTGCGACAGCGCATAAGTCTCATCATCCGACTCAGCAATTGAATAGAGGTCTGGGGAGCTGCACCCAGAGAAACCCCTCAACAGTATGGTCTGCAGTACCAAAGTGTTTTCACCCACCACCACATCACGTCCCCCACTGGTGCTTGGTCGTGGCTGAGAATCCTCCTGGGTCTGCACCATCTCCTGAAACTCACCAGCATCAAGTGCGTCGTCACCTGCAAAAACATGAATTACAAGAAATGGAAACAGGCATGAGCACCATAGCACACACATAGGCCTGAAAGGACAGAGATCCTTTACATGGTTTACACATGTCCCACATGACTACAACCCTGGCATGCATGCACTGTCAATGAGTTTGAAGGGGAGTCCAAAAGGCAGACAATGAGGACACCAAGATGGAAAAGCAACACATTTGCAGCATGTTGTGTATCACTGGCATCACACATCAGCCTGTGAGTGGCATGTCCAATACACATACATGACACATGGCAGCACACAGATGTCATGTAGCATAGCCATAGTAAATTAGACAACTACAGCGATATGTCAGTGAATGATTACTGTCATACAGCCATGTCACATGGACATGATGAGAAGATTAATGCAGAATAGTGTTGCAAAATATGCATGTGCCACACACTGCAACACATCCAGTGTACAATAAAACAGTGATTGTAGGCAGATGTACACATCAATGGTTGGTCACTTCAACATGACAGGACACAACTATCATGTTCCACATGCAAACAGGCCCTAAAAATAAATTTCAGCAGGCCAATACTCCCTCGCCCTGAATGGTCTAATCATTCACATAACCAGGTAACTAAAGTGGCACAATGTGGGGTGTAAACAATGACAGAAGCATGTCACATATGTGGCATTAGGGATGAAAAAAGCATATGAAAAATGGGATGATCTAAACAATCAGCCTGAATGAACACAGAAAAAATCAGAACAATGTTGTTGCAAGATGATAGTTCAAGGGCAACAGCAGTAATGTGGGGTTAATTGGCTATTGTGGGCAGAAGTGATACTGTCATACCCAAATCAAAGGCAAGTGAATGTATTGGATGAAGCACATGGGTGACCCATAACACTCAGGAGTACACACCCCCACCTAGCACTCAATTAGAACCCGTCACCCAAACAACCTACACATGGATTACACACACATGCATGGGCACTCACCGGACAATGCGTCATAATCAGGTAGTCCTCCCATGCCTTGGATCTGTTCCTCTGTGACGAAGGTCCCAGCAACAGACTCATGTTCAGTGAGTTTGTTGTCCTCTAGTGGAGACCCACCGCCAGTCACCAGAGTAGCGGCATGATTTGAGGCCAGCATGTTCTTTGCTCTGCATTTCAGGTCATTCCACCGCTTGTACCAATCATCGGCTGTGCGCCTCACAAATCCAAGGGCACTTATGCGGTCCGCGATGGTCTGCCAGTGTGCCCTACGTTGACCAGGTGTGGTCTTGCACTCTGCAGTCACCATCATTTCGTGGCTATGTGCCGACACATAGGTCACAAGTGCATCAAGTTCGGCATCATTAAAGCTAGGCTTCCTTGACGCGCCCGAGTGTCTAGCCGTGTCTGGGGTCTCAGCCTGTAGTACCAGAGCACCCTTCTTCCTCTTTTTCAAAGGTGGAGCGGAGCCTGAGAGGCTTACGCCACTCTGGTCAGTAGGGGCAGAAGCGCAGGTGGACTGGGTACTAGGAGTGTGCAAAGGCACAATGACCATAGGTCTTGGTGCAGGCATTGGCTGGAGTGTGATGTTGGCAGGGGCAATGTTGGTTTGATAGATCTGGACCGACACTGACCCGGCTGGGAGACTCAGAGCTGAGGTGGATAGAGCTGCAGCTGCCCCTGCAGCCTCCTCGCCCTACCTACTTGGGACAGCAGATGACATTGCTGCCCCAGATCCACGTGGCCTGGTCACCACTACATGTGGCTTAGACTTGCTGACCGGAAGTCAGCCTGGGAGTCATCCTGTGCCGGGTCAGGTGCCACAATGGGCTGGTCCAACAAGGGCTGAGCTGGGATGGTGTCAGCTACGTTTCCCACAACCATGGGGGGTGGCATGGGTGTTGCTGATTTGTACTCCACACAGGGGGGTCTAGGGGCACCCTGCAAATCCTGGCCACGTCCCCTAACACTCCCACCACACCCACCTTTTGGAGGTCGGCCACCTTTGCCTCCCTTACCGCTTGGTTGCCTACCAACCATGGCGCTGATGTTGTTGTGCGTATGGGAGTAGCAGTAAACGATTTTCCTGGGCAATTAGGGATGAAAGGGGTAGGGTACTAGATGGAATTTGTACCCTAGTGCTCTAGCAAGGCTATCTGTGACCCCTGGGGTAAGATGACGGGTCACGCAACGCACAGGCACCCCAAAAACAAAAAATAACATGCACGCAACCCCTTGTAGACCACGTGCATGGAAAAATTAACCCGCACTGCGCTGTGGCACCCAGGAACACAAAAAGAAGCGTACGCGTGTTACACGCACCCTACAATGACCTCTGAAGGGGTATGCGGCACACGGGGAAAGCACAGTTGGTAAATACGTGCGCGACTCACCGTCTGCCTGGAAAAAGAATGTGAAAAAGATGCGCGTGTGCGCATTGGCAACACCCCAGCCAAAAGAAGAATTGTACGCTGTCAGTGGAGACAGGACAAAAGAAGAAGTGAACGCTGTTTGAGGAAACAGGCCCAACAAAAAAAATTAACGCCGTCAGAGGTAACAGGGAGTACGAACTTGAAACACTGTGAAGTAATCGCGTGTGAACCGACAAGAAGTACAGAATTCACCCACTCACTCTCCACGAAAAGCACATACAAGGAAATGGGGTCTTACACGTACCTTTTAAAGCGGCCCACACGTACAATGTCACTTACGCGTGTACGCGCTAAGGCACTTTCCTCCAATTACACGAGCTGGCACTCGGACGTGCAGTTTTTGGACGTGTACGATGAACATGCAACCGTGTTGAGGGAAACGCCCGCGCTTGTCAGATCACATACGAGTAGGCCCGTTCCTCGGATTACACGCATTCACGCGCAGACGTGCAGTTTTTTCACATGCCATGAGCCATTGTGACGAGGGAAACGCCCGCGTGCGTAACGTCACAGATGCGCTTACGCGCTAGGGGCCTTTCCTCGAATTACACGCAGACATGCAAGATTTTCACGTGCCAAATCACTCCGTATCAAGCTGGCCACGCAACAACACCCGGAAGACCACGCTCCTGCCCAGAAGGCCGAATTACTGCCCCCCAGAGCCCTGAGCACGCTCCCACCTGCCATCTGCTGCTGCCTGCTGCCCACGTGCCCTGCTATTTGGTGCCTGCACGTCAGCCAGGGTTCCAGTTGCTGTGTCCACCCCTGCTGGAACAGAAGACTCCTGACTGGGATACCATCGCTCCACAGCCCAGCCCCAGGACCCAGTTGCCCACCCACGCCTGCCTCGGGGGTCGCCATGTCGGGGCAAACACCATCTGAGACCACTGGCGACCCCCTGCAGAGAGGCAGAGGGCCACCAGCTTCAGTGTGAAGGAAATTGGTGTCCTGGTGGAGCAGGTCCTGGGGCATTATGATGCCCTCTTTGGAACATCATGCGCCAACAAGGAAGGACGGGAGAGGATCTGGGACGACGTAGTGGTTGCCATCAACGCAGAGGAGGTGGCAACCCGCGACATCAAGCACGTCAAGAAGTGCTGGGAGGACTTCAGGTCCAGGACCCTCCACAAGGCCCGGCGCCTTGCAGAGGTGGGCCGGGTAGCATGAGTGACATCCAGATGAGGGTCCTGGAACACGTATGCCCATCGCTCCACACCCAGATCCGTCGGAGGAAGACCCGTCTGGAGTTGAGCGGTAAGTGGCCAAGCATTGGTGTGTGAGACATGGCATGTTGCAGTGTGCTGGTAGTCTGATACTTGCCTGTATGTGTGACATGGGCCATGTATGGATGTGTGTGTGCAGGGACATCATGGTCATGCATGTGAGACCAGTAATGTGCGAACCACCTGGTTTGGGCATGAGTTCCAATGCAACATGGGGAGCTGTATGGCAAATGCACACATGAAAGCATGCCAGTGTCTGTTCTTGCACATGGTGGGGGTTTGAGGGATGGGTGCTGCTGTCATGTATGGTTCACATGTGTGTGTGTCTGAGAAGTGTGTCTGTGACTTTGATACGCCATGGATTCATGACACATGTTCGTGATGATGTGTACATTCACTCATGCAGTGCGGTCACCGTTGTATGCACTGTGTCTATCTATTGTGTCTGTGATGTACAAGGCATGATGCATGACCCCAGTGGCGTAACACAAAATGTGGGAGCCCCCCTCCGAGCCATGCTGAGGGGGCCCCCCCAACTCAGCAACAAATCACTGGTCGCGACAAACTCTGGGACGGCATAGATTATCACGCTTGCAAAATACGCACGAACGTGCTGCTGAAGGGATAGGCATGTTTTATTGCAGTATACAGCACACTTTCTGAGAAAAATTGCCTAAGAAACCAGAGTGTTTGCAATTGTGTTGTAGGGTAACACCAATCCAATAGATGCAAGTCACCAACAGTGCACAGGAACATTAATACTTTGCTATTAAAAATGCCATCCCACAATGAAAACATGTCCAACTGGCTACACAGTGTAGACCAGTGTAGACACGTAATATTGTTACAGTAAAGCATGCCAGGCCACATTTAGACATACCTAGACTGGCTGCGCCAAAATGTCAGTGGAAGCATTAACACTCATCAAGAAGAGAACACACATTCAAGCTTGTGGCCTCTAACAACACGGCCAAACTCTTTAAAATCTGCAAGGAACTGATCAATCCTGTTGCGGTCTTTACCTCTCGTGTTCCCTCCAAGGCCCTCTGTGATCTCACTTCTCTGCTAAAACTCCTGTCCTTAGTCTCCTCTTCCTCTCCCTCTTCCTCTCTCGCCCCCCCTTTGGCCATGTCTCCCTCTCTTGCTCCTTTCTCCTCTTTTTCTCTGACAACACCTGAGAGAGGTTTTTAGACAAGTCCGATCTATGAAACTGTCATCCAAACAGGTGCTCCCCTGCCCCTCCAAAACCATCAAGGACCATATTGACACACTTGTTCTAGCCTTGGATGATTTCTGTAATCACTCTTTTGCCACTGGAATGTTCCCCTCTCCCCTTAACCACTCCCTTATGCACCCACTCCTCAAGAAGCCATCTGCTGATCTTGCCTGCCCGGAAAACTATCGCCCAATCTCCATCACCCCTTTCCTGGCCAAACTGATGGAAAAGCTGGCCATCTCCCAGCTTACTCTCCACACAGAATCTGTTGGTTGTCTCCATGACCTTCAGTCTGGCTTCAGAGCTGCCAGAGGCATGGAAACTGCTCTCCTGAACACCTGTAAAGATCTGCTCTCTAACCTTGATTCCAGCATTCCTTCTGTCCTTATCCTCCTGATCCTTCCTCTGCTTTCGACACGGTCAACCACGCCATCCTGATCAATCCTGATCAATCGACTCCATGAGAACCTGGACATCACGGATCAGGCCCTTGAGTGGCTGACCTCCTTCCCCTTGGACAGCTGCTCCCAGGACCAACTTGGTCCCTTTCTCTCCACTCCATCCTCTCACCATGGTTTTGGCCCCTTTGGCCCACCTGAACTCCACCTTCTCCTCTAACTTTCAATGTTATGCGGCTGACACTCTGCTTTCCTTCAGGCTCCCCTCAGACTCCTCTACTCTCTTGCTGGTTCCTGACTGTCTATCCACGATTCAGGATTGGTGTGCCTCCAACGATCTCTGCCTTAATGTCAGTAAAATGGCGATCCTTCTCATTTGGACTCCTGCCCCTGATTTCCCTCTCTCTCTGGCTGCCTGCCTTGGGCCATTCCTGTGAGGCAAACAACCTTGGTGTCATCTTTGAATCCACTCTCTCTTTCTCTTTCTCTGCTCACATCTCGGACGTCACCGAGAAGTCCCACTACCAGCTGCTCCTCCTCAAAGGAACTCTTCCCTTTCTCACTTTCCCCCAGAAGCTCACGGTCTCCAGAGCCCTGGTTCTCTCTAGGCTGGCCTAGTGCAACAGCCTCTTTCTCAATCTGCCTTCCTCTACTCTCCACCCTCTGCAACTAATCCAGAACGGGACTGCAAGACTTATCCTTGGCCTCAAGCCCAGGGATCGTATCTCTCCAGCCCTGAAATCTCTCCACTGGCTCCCAGTTGCTGCAAGGATCAAGTTCAACACCCTTTGCATTGTCCACAAGGATTTCTGGGCCTGGGGTCCGCACTACATCCAACGCTCTCTTCCAAAATATCTTCCTTCTGAAGCCTTTCGCTCAGCTACCTACAACTCTCTAAGGGTTAGACACTTCTCCAGTCAGGGAGTGGGGGTAGATCTCTCTCTTCTGCAGGTGCCTCCCTCTGGAATAGCCTCCCTGCCCCTCTCAAACTTGAGCTGGACAACATGAAGTTCCGGAAGCAGCTCAAAACTTTCCTCTTCTCCTCTGCTTTCTCTCTCTCCCTCCCCTTCTGGCCTACCTGACCTACCTGTCCGCTGTACCGACTGGTTGGTTGGCTACCCTCAGAGTCTCACCGAGTCCAGACTCTTTCTTGATCAGTCACCCTTTCACGCCTCTGGGCCTACCAAGCACTTAAGGGCTGTTACTGTAATCCTACAGTCCCTTGTTCACCTTGCAATACCCAGAACCACGCTGCCCTGGCTGCACTTACTCCGAGCATTGCTACCCTGTTTTTCCCTCCCCTCTCCCTTGCACTTCCCTCCTCCCTTTCCCCTTGCACTTATGGTTCTCGCACTTGCATGAGCTGCATGACACAAGGCTTATTAAGATTGTTTGTCTTGTCCTCCCTCTATCTTCCCTCCCTTTTCTTGTCGCACCTAGAAACACTTGTGTACCGTCGCGTTATAAATGACTTATATCATATCATTTGATCACAGATGCCCAGACCCGAAAAATATACAATACCGCAGTAAGAAACGGCTAGACTGGCAGCACCCAAATGGCAGTCTAGCCAGGTAATTCACTTAGTAGGACTGCTTTATCAGAAATGCCCAGTTAAAAAAAAGTCATACCAAACTGAGGAATGACTAGACTGGCTGCACCAACATGCCTCTCTAGCCACTAATACCACACATCATGCCTGCTTAACCTGGACATGGACAGCATTATGATTTGTTGCACAATCCTGCCCCCCCACACATCTGCTCTCGCTACCACCCCTACCCCAACCTCCAAAATCAGCTCCTTGGCCCAGAATTACCTCCATGTCACTCTTCCTTGTCCCAGAGCTTACGTATGAGGCTCTTTGCCTCATAGGTAAGTACTGGGATGAGGAAGAGTGGGACTAGGAGTAATGAAGAGTACAGGTAGCTAAGTCAGGCATTACCTCCATGTACCTCTACCTCATCCCAGTACGTGTGCATGAGGCAGAGTGCCTTATACACAAGCACTTTCTCATACACACCACTGGGACGAGGAAGAATAGAGTTAGGAGTAATGAGCAATCAAGACATTAAACGCAAGTATTGGTGCAACACCATTGAGTTGACTGGGATTCAGAACTCCCCCTGAAACTTTGGGCTATGTTTGTTGATTCGACCTGGCTGACCTTTAGAGCAGTTGCCAGACTGAACAGGGCACAGATGTTAAATGGCACCTGGGTTTCCCTGTTTACAAGAGCCCGGCTAATACTAACATAAAGAATTTCACTGTCAGTACCTGCTTTCAAATGCCAAATGTTTTATGCAATTGAAATTGTGATGTGGTTTTAATACTTGCATGCCAGGGGAGTGATTGGAAGGGTAGAGAGGGAACAGGAGACCACTCATTCTCACAGCAGTCCATAAATGGGTGCTTTCAACCTTAAAGGAGAAAATTAACTGCTTGTAACATTGAAGATACACTAGAATAGTCTCATTAAAATGAGTAAAGAAATTAGATGCCCCCAAACAAATAAGTTTGCCCCTCCCCCACCGCCTATGAAGTTAGCGCCTCTCCCAACATTTGAAGGGTTAGCCTCCCCGAAATGAAGGTTTTGTTGCGCCTCTGAACGCAAACACACACACCAATCACCATATACACACACGCACACCCAGCCATCCATACATTTAAGTGTGCACCCTTTCACCATACAGGCACACACACCCAGGGACCCACCCATACATTTAAGTGTGCACCCTTTCACCATAAACTCACAGAGGCAGCCACCTATACTTTTAAGTGTGCACCCGTTCACCATACACTCACACACACACATATCATGAGGTTACGGGGAGCCCTAATACTTCAAAATGAAATTGGGCCTCATTAGAAATATGCCCATCTGGAAACAACGGTGCCGGTAAACTTACCGGCACCATTGTTTCCGGACAGGCATATTACAGCTCTGTGGGCGGTTGTCGTCCCACCCGGCAGGTCAGACCTGCCAGGCAGAATGGCACCCACCAGCAGAGTTTTCATGGAAGCACCGGCACCGTTGTTAACGGTGCTGGTGCTTCCGTGGTCCCCATTCCCATCTAGTCCAATAGGACCGCTGCTTTGGTGGAAGCAACTGCATTGTGTTTCTTGCGGAATTAACGCCCATTCTCAGTGTTATTTCAGCATCATTTTGATTTACAAGACGGTGTAAGCACCATTTTAGGTGATGGCATTTAGTCTGCCTGATTAATTCCGTTGCTGTAATGTATTAATTCCACTGGTGCTAATTCTGCGGGTGCTAATTAATTCCCAATTTCTGGGACTCTTTACAGAGTGGTAAAAGTGGTAGCAATTCTGTTACCGCCACTTTTAACACTTACCGCCAAACTCGTGATGAGGCCCACTGTGCTCTACTTGCATCACACTTTCTCTTAAACATTTCTATTAGCATGAACAATGTGATAGATATTACGTATAAGCAATGGTGGAAGGGCTGCCTCTAAATACTGAACCATTAATGAATTCTTGATGCATTTGCTTTCAAGCTGAGGTATGCGTATTCATGCAATTTTAAAACTACTTCTTGAATAATTATAATTTATTTTGGGTGCACACGATTTGTTTCTTGCCATACATTACACGTGGGTTAATTCATACCTGCTAGCATTATCTAGAATTTCTTGTAAAGTTAATGAACAAAAACTATACTAAACCTCCGAATTGATTTTCAATTGTCTGTGAATACATTTTCAAGCAATACTGAGCCACAAGGTCATGACCTGCCGTGTAGCCCAGTTTATATTTGTTGAGTGCAGGCTATAATACCAAGATAAGCATGCTGGTCTGGTGGGAAAATGCATAACACTGAACCTGTTAAAGTTTCATCTGAGTTGTGTGAGGGGTCAGAAATGAGAAGCAGACACAAACATATGCTATTACCAACATCAGACATTTTATGAAACAGAAATGGGTTGGAAAACACCTCTCTAGCCTATTCTAAAGAGGATACTCCCTATCTAACAACATAAAACTAAGGATCTGTCTGTCAAGTCATCAGTAACTTACAAGCCGTCCTTCTGTTCAAAACATGCAAAGCTGACCCTTGCACTAGAAACAAAACAACAAAAGGTGCATGGAAATGTCTGTGGCTTAATATTAGCTAAAAGTGCCCATAACCAAAATTATAAGGATAACTCCCAAAAAAGGGGTTGCCGGATCGAGAGGGTGTTTCCCTGCCCCCGGATTTGTAGATAGGATGGCAAAAAGCGTTTCGTTATCCAACATTTCATCTGTGTAAAAAAGTGTCTCTTATATCCAACTGTTTCTTTGTGTCTTTGGTACTGGATTTACAAAGTTCTTGTTCAAACAATAAATCTCATTAAAGTCTTTCTTCAGGTGTAAACAATGAATTCCACAAGAGTCTTTATTTAGTTTCAAAAATGAATTCCATAATAGTCTTTATTCAGTTCTTCTTGTTATTATTGTGGATTGACTTGTATACTCCCCTGCCAGGAATCCTTGTGTGGGGTTTTCAGATCCCCTGGTATACTATTGCGCCAAGTATCTTCCCATATACTGCCCTGCCAGGTATCTTGCCACAATGTCAATCTCTTTATATAACATAACTCTGCTAGGAGCTGCTGGTTGTGGGTGAGGGGCATTTGAAAGCAGAGAGCTCTAAATAGGAGGAAACCGTCAGCATACATGCAACCAGCTCCTATGCTGTAATTGATTTTGACAATGCAAAATGTCACTTGTATATTCTATGCAAAGCAATTTGTTCCTGTGAAGGGAACTTGTCTTGTCTCCACCCATGCTGAAATTTACCAATTTTTAAGCTTGTTTTGAATATCCTGACCAAGGGAACAGTACAGTGGCCTTCCGTATGTTGTACATTTCTCAGGGTGTAAAGTAAGCGTGCACAGGTCCTGCGTGTGCTATGCTTACACATATTCACTGGATAAATGTGCAGACACCCTTGCAGATGATTTGCCTGGCATCGCTGCAATTGTGCCTGTGTGTGCGAGAAACTTGCATTGGCCCTGGAATGTTGTATTGTCCAATTTTTGGAAAGCGCATACACCAGACGTGCCCACGTGGCTCCTGATAGTGAGGCAAGCTTGCGCTGGCCCTATCCCTGCTGTACCTTGTTGTGATGGAAGCTTTTAGTGACCCTGCACATGCTATATCGGTTTCTGGGTGACATTTCAACCAACCCCCATGCTTTACATGTACCTATTAGTGGCGCAGTTGTCCTGGTGCTGCCCATGTATTACATGTACCGATCACTTAGGGTAACATGTATTAGCCTTGTCCAAGTGGTACCTGTAATCACTTGCGATGGAAACATACACTGGATGTGTCCATTATACACATGGACCTGGTTATGAGGAAAGGTGTATTGACCATGACGTGCTGTACTTTTTGTGATTAAACGTTCGCTTGGTCGTGCTGTACCCGCTTGAGCTTGAAGCATATAGTCACCCAGTCCAAGCTTTACCAGGACTTGTTTCTACTAATACTGCAGATCCAGCTGTGAGGGGCGTTTCCACTGGTCCTGCTCATGCTGTGCATGATGGATGCAATAGTGCTGGCCATACTGTACCTGTGTGAGGAACGCTTTTACTGGACCCTCCCACCCTCTTCCTCTACCTGTCCTAGCTGTTGTGAGGGGCGGTTGTGCTGGTCTTACATATTTAGTAACTGTATGTGCTTTATTTGAGAGGACATCTTATGACTGTAGACTGCGGCCTATGCAGTGGCTGTTATAGTTTCCTGTGAGGGAAAGTAACACCGCTGCTTCCCATGATCTATGTGTTCAGTCTCTGCAAGTAGCTTGCAGTCCTGCTCTCCATGACGCACCTGAATGTGTGTGATCAAAGCTTTCAGTGCTGGTCTTACATGTCTTGGCCAACGCTCTACATAATGTGCTGTTCCTGTATGTCAGGGCAGTTTGAACTTCTGCATGTGTTTTTGTTGTCTTGTGTAAATAAAGCTTGCACTCTTTCTGCCAGTGTTGTTTAGTGAGTTAGAGAGGATCAGCACGACCTGCAGTCAATAAACATGATTTAGAACTTTACACAACAAACTGAGTAATACCTGGCAAACACGTTTGGGCAGAGTTTCTCGGAAATGGCACATTTTAAAGCTCAGTGCAGTAAAGCCCTCGTTTGAAACTTAGTGGAAGCAAAGTGTCTGCTCCACCTTCAAGCAGCCAGGACAGAATGCAGCACCAACACCTCATGCTTACATTTGGAGCAAACAGCGGCAGTAATCAGTCTGATAAAAGAACTTAACTGCATTTTCAGATGGGGAATTGGGTGGCATACCACTTGCTCGGAGTCCTGCTTCTAACCTCCCCACAGGCATCCAACATGCCAAAGGAGTTCCCTCCCTTGGCCAGGAACGCCTGGCTGATCAAACAGTATTTCTTCTACCTATGATGCCTGGAAGGTGGGTGTGAGGAGGCATATCACCATCTCTGAGGTGGCAGTGGTGGTAGTTAAGCTACTGGCAGTAGCCAATACTCTCTTCTTTCACTGAATTTATACTCGGTTTAGTAAAGAAGGAATATATGTGGGTGGAAGGAGGAGAAACATATTGTAAAGATACTGCAAACAAAGCCAGCGGTAGATTCCACATTCCACATCCAAAACAGCCAGGGCCCGATTCTGAGGTGCAGGCGAAAACAAGAAAGTGTTCATCCATGAGGGATGAACATTTTCTTTAAAAGCACCATATTCTGATGAAGTGCTAATGTGGCAGTCTGGCATGAAAGCCACAACTTTAGCAGGCTCCTGATTAACCGCAAGAAAACATCCTTAGCAACCATGAGAAATGCAAGGCTGGCACTGCGAGGGGATTCTGCTCTCAAGAGCACAGCCTTAGTAGGACAGTAAGAGAAGTTAAAATATGGTACCAGCGAGATGCAATTAAATGCTGCTTCACACTTTTCCTTCATAAAAATAGCTTTTTCATGACTCCAGCACCACTTTTCTAGTTTAAGGAAAGCTTAAGAAAAGGTTCTTAAACTGGAAACGTGGCAGCATTTTAAGAAATGCTTGCTGTGCCACTGGAGCACATGTTTCTCTGTAACGGATGGATTCATGCAGCTTTTGCTGCTGGAAAGTACATTTCCTCTCCAATATTTCCACCCACTCATGAATGGTGGTGTTGGAAACTGGAAAGGAGCATGTCGGCTTTCGACACTCTAATTAGCAAAAGCTCAGAATCAGGTCCCCAGTGCTAACAGTGAGCCTTCAGGGTTGGTGGAAGGAAGTGGAACCCACCTTTGTTTACATCCTGATCAACTCTCTGTAAAGTGATCCACTTGGCCCAGTAAGCTGAATCACACAGGTGGCTGTGTTACTGATATCACAGAATGTTCCTAATCTTTCCTGGTAATGTTATTTTGATTCCTATTCCTGCCTGCTCTAGCCAAACTATATTGAGTGTGTAAGAGTGTGTGATTTGATTTTACATTATTATGAAAAGAAGGTCTAAAACAAGATGGCCAAATGACAGCTTGTGAATGTTGTGAGCAGGGCACATGGGATTCGAATTAGGGGAGGGGGCTGCAAAATTATCTTTCATCTATGGTGGCAAAAAAAAATTGTACTGGCCACGCTTACAAGGAAGGAGGATATATGTTTTCAGTTATACAGCTAGCTGCCCTGCTTGCTATGACAATTAGAGAATTATACTAGCACGTCGTACAATGCAATTCATGGTCTTGTAGCTAATGCATCAAAATTAAATGTTATGTTTATTGCCAGGTTCTGAAAAGCATGCTATCATATATATTGCAACTGCAAAAAACTAACCCGCTGAGATTATTCTCATTATCATTATCTGGCCATAAAATTTAACCAGTGGTCGAAGTGTACGAAAAGAAGTAGTGGAACTATGTTCCTTGCTGGTCTGCCCCTGCTCCCCATAGACCCCATCGTCATGCCACCTCCCACACGCAATCCAAACCTCCAACCATACACACATGATGTTTAAGGGAATGTGCAGTGCAGTGCATTGAGCTGCAAGCTTGATCTTCCTACAGTTTTATTTTATGACTAAACCATTTGGGAATTGTTTCTTTTTAAAATAAAAGTATAGGAACAGTAAAACAACGGTTCCCGCCCACTTCGACCACCTCCAAACTTGCAAGAAATTCCGGCACCCGCAAATGGGAAACTACTGGGGTATTCCGCCCCCTCTGGACCCGGTGATTTCCGTTTCACGGATGCCGGAATAGGGTGATCCCCATTCCCATGTAGCACTGGCACTGTTCATAAAGGTGCCTGTGCTCGCGGGTGCCTTTCATTCCGCCAGGGCAGACCTAGCGGAATGAAAGCCACCCGCGAGAACAACTCAGAGTTTGCCGGTCCGGATACAATGGTACCTGCAAGCTTACTGGCACCGTTGTATCCGCACTGGCAAGCTCGTAATGAGGCCCTATGTGTCATCAACCGGTGGACCATATTCTGACCACTTATGAGATAAATGGCCTCATTATGAGTAAAGCGGTATGGGAAACACATTTGTAAAATTGCAGGAACAGAATTAATGCCATTTTACTTCTCTACACAGGTTCATCAAATTGATACTCCAACCCAAAAACGTGGGTAGTTCTCAAACCCTGTATGTAAGGTGTTTTCCGTGATGAGGCTGCAAGCCTCCTATGTAAAATTAAGCAGAACATGCTAAGTAAATATAACTAATACTAACAAGGTGTGTTTTCTCTCTCTTCCTGCTCACCTCCCTCTCTTATATTGCTATCCAATTGACATACACATGAATGCATGCGTTTTATATGTTATGTGATCCACTTCTTTTACATTTCGAAAAAAAAATGTTGCATTTGCATTTCAAATCAATATGGGAAGAAATCATGTTTTCTGTGTTGATCATAACGTGATTACCCAAAACACACCAGCTTTTTTATGTTCTGCTATTTATGTTCTGTTTCTTATATTAAACGTGAAAATAACAATCACTAATGCTTTTTGTTTTGTGTACAAAAAATATCATTTTTTGGGCACAAACTGTTAGTTCCTGTAGCGATTCAGCTTTGAAAAAGACCCGGTTGGGTTGAAACATGTGTCGGCTGACCTATTCTAACCACAATTTAAAACAATGTTAAGACAATACTATGGAAAGCACAATTATGAATTCAACTAATCATATTGTATCAGCACAAGAAATCCAGGCTCCATTACATTCTCATTTAAATTATCTACACTAATCATGTGCTTACCTAAATAACCTGCTATGGCAAAAACACCTTTATTTCGCTATGCAGAACAGAACAATCATTGCATCAGCTTTAATCAATCCTAAACTTGATTACTGTAGTATCTTGCTGGATGGCACCACTGCTCCTAACATAAAAACATTCCAGACTAACCAGAATGGGGCATTCAGGGCATTTGCAGGCCTTGGGAAACAACAGGATGTCACTGCAGCCAGGCAGAATTTACATTGGCAGCCTGTAAAAAAGAGACTTATCATAAGACCTGCACCCTAACTCATAAATTCATACACGGACTGGCACACACGTATCTGTACGAATTCCTGAAGGTCTAATGAACTTAACAACCTGGCTGTGCTCCAGTTTAATTTCAAGAAATATGGTGTAATCAGCTTTGACCTCTGAGCCCCACGTATGTGGAGTGTGCTCCCTCTTTCTCTTAGAGGTATCCCTTGCCTGGTTCCCTTTAGAAAAGCGATAACAACATTGTCCTAATTGAGTACATTAGTCCAATGAACTACTTCCTTGACTATGATTTGGCTGCAGTATCTGTATCCAGTCTGTCAGGGATGTCATTTAGGGGTCGCCAGAGGTCGCAACTGCGACCTCTGAGGTCTCCCTTGTGACCTCTGTAGTCTCCCTTGCGACCTCTGTCTTAAAATTTGGTAATGCAAGCTCCTGGGCTGTGGCCAGCACCATGTGGCTCTTTACTTCTGCAGTGGCTGGCTTTCTTGTTCAGGCCCTTTTAAAATAAATAAGAAAAATAAGAACAGGAGTGCCACAAGTCTAACACTTTCAGCACTGACCCTAAATAAGAAAGAATAGGAATACCAAATAATGTGTCTTTCTGGAATTCTATACAATAATTGCTAGACTCATTAAAGGTTTATTTCAGGCACACTTCAAGGGATGAGTCACTGATTTAATCTGTTCTTAAATGCCTCAACTCAGTCTTTCATCCTTCTGAGGTCGATAAATGAGTACCAACACAGGTTGGGTGATATTGGGTGTACATTTTTTCTATATAAAGCACTTAAGCGTAAGTGCTATATAATAACACATCATTATCATTTGGTCATGGACGTCTGCTTGCATTCACAGTAATTTAGTAATATGGGCCTATATAAACTGATCTTAACGATACATATGGCGATCCATTCTTGTATGAAACGTACATCACATTATAGTGATATCGTAACCATATTTTTCGTAGTGTACAATGCTATGTGATGCCATTTCCTTTTTTGTCAACGGGTGAAAGGTTGTGTTCCATCGCTTCCCGCGATATCACTTTGGGGTGGGGTCAAATGACATCACTTCCTGTGATGTCATCAGGGGCCAAGGGTCGTGTGATGTCACTTCCGCTACCCCTGGCATTTTGGTGAAATGACGTCCCTGAAGTCTGTGTTGATTCTTTGGGTGTGCACACTGAGGCCTTCAGATGTGTTGACGCAGTATAAGAAACAAAGTGCATATACTGTATACATCAGAGGAGGCTTCCAGCTCCTTTCCTCATAAAGTGTTTTTTCGCCAGTGTACGCCCACCATAATATCTCTGGTAATGTTACATGATCTTTCTACATGATATGCCTGGGTCACCAGTGCTGCCTTTAAGATAAGAAACAATATATGGAAGAGTGAATTGGCTTTCTGTTTATTCGAGTCCCAGTCCCCAAAGTCCACTTAATGAAGGCTTTGGTTCTCTTATTTTCAGAGATTTGTATTGACATCTTTTTTTAAAAAAATCTATTAATATATGTATTATTGATACGGCCACCAGCGGGCGCAGAGATCAGCATGCTCTCTCTTTGAGCTCCGTAACCAGCACCCCGGTGAAAATTCGGCCTTCCACGGCCACAGAAAACTCAAGAGAAAATCGTGGCCTCCGAGGCACGTGGAAATCGAAACCAACTGCGTGTGTCTCACCGTTGGAAAGCCCGGAAGGTGTGTGTTCGGCTCCCAGAGTGCAACATCCTCACACGAGGATGTGAGATCAGCCGACCGACCCGGTGAGCGCGAATAAGTGCTGCAAGAAGGAGTGAACTGCGGATTGCGAACATACCAATTTGTGATGGAGTGACATTGGGGAAGACCGCCGAGTGGTGCCCTCACAGATCTGCACCTTTCCGAGTGAACCCAACGGCGGAGTTGTCCAGGCCCCAAAGAAAGGTGCACGAACTCCACCAGAGACGGAATTCATAACCGGAACGGACAGGGGACAGTGCCTACCACCCCTCGGAGCCGACTACCCAGCACGACTCCCCGCTTGCCCACACCACCACTCCAGGCCCGCACAAGAACCTACTCCGTCCCAACCGCAAACTACCCGCAACCCAACTCGAGGGAGTAGGCCGTCATGATCCACCTAGATCGAGTGAGGCGCAGATTATCACAGCGCACGCAGCTTCTACCCAGGCCCACTATCGGTGATCTGTATGAGTACTAAGCATAAACTAGATCACTTTGCCTACATTCCCACCTTGCCTACAACCGCTGGCGCCAAGATGGTGAGCTGCGCCACTACAGGAGACGACCTGGCTGCAGCCACGAAAGGAGACATAGCCGTCCTACTGGGGGAGATTAAGAACTTGGGAACAAATATAGGCGGCAAAATAGATAGGATCACTCAACGGCTTGATAGCATGGAGGACAGACTCGAGAGAATTGAAAACAATCAGGCCTCCATTGACACGCTGGAAGGGCAACTTGACCAAAGAATGACGGAACTGGAACGACGTGAATACGAGTTTAAACTTAAGCTCGATGATTTGGAGAACAGAGAAAGGAGGAATAATATACAAATTTTTGGTATTCCGGAGAGAGAGGGCGAAACGGAAGCGGACCTTAAGGAGACACTTAACAACAACATCAACAAACTTCTGACAAAGGATGATGAGGTGGATGAACCGGTAACCGAACAAATTCATAGGGCAGGAGGCCCAGCGAGCGGACCGCGCTCAGTCCTCGCCCGATTTCACCGATTCAGGGACAAAGCTAGAATTCTTGAGAAAGCCAGAATGAGCGAGAAGATTACGCTATGCGGAGCACAAATCTCCATTTACCAGGATCTCTCCTCCTTGACCCTAGCCCTCAGGAAAATGTGCGGACCTCTAACAAAGATTCTCAAGGAAAAGGACATTCAATGTAGATGGGGTTACTCCTTCTCCCTCACATTCCAATACGAGGGGGCCAGATTCAGACTGCGATCGGAGAATGAGATAAAATCGTGCATATCTGACCGCTTAGGGTCGCAAGGAGAAGAGGTGAGCCAAGAAGCGACAAATAAGGAAGGAAGAGAATGGCGACTCCAAGGCCCCCGGAGAAAGAGAGTAAAGGGGTAGCGAAAATTCAGGAGGGGCAATCTCTCCCCAGAAATGGACAACTGACACCAGATGATACTGGTAAGACAGTTCCAATCAAAATATGTCAATGATGTGATATGGATGCACAAGCACACACACATTCCCTGAACTCTAATGAAGATAATTAGGGGGGAACCACCAGGGGGCTCACTCTGGACTATGATGACTTATTCTGGTCAAGGGGCATGAAGTAACGACCCCCGGAAGTGGTCCGATGTCGACCTAGGACAACCAACTGGGCTCGACCGGACGCCATCAATTAGGAAGGAGAAAAGAGGGGGGAGAGGGGGAGGGAAAAGTGAAGGAAACAAAGAAGGTCTGAGCAGCAAACATAATGAACCACAACAGCCAAATCAGCATGCGGCTCGTGTGCATAGCGCATTGCCGAGTGTATACAAAGAGACAACTCCCAGCAAGAAAGAACTATGGCTACGAACGTTAATATAAGGGAACCGGTCTCCTTAAGGGTTGAAACGGTCCCTTGTAGCTAGAGAATTTCGTAGAAGCGGACTAGATATTCTTCTACTCCAGGAAACAAAATACACAAAAGGAGATGAACGAAGGATTCTTGGTAAACGAGTGGGAGCTGAATTTTGGAGCTCGGGCCCACTCAGAAAGGGAGGGGTGGGAATCCTCATTAAAAAAGGCATAGATTTTTTGATGACCAAGGCGTGGTCAGACATTGAAGGACGAGCAATGCTAGTGAATGGGCAACTAGGCAATCTGAATGCCACCTTGTATGCTCCGAACACAGGCCACTCTAGATTTCTCTCCAGAACAATCCCTAAGATACTACTTGAAGCCACCGGACACATCATCTTGGGGGGGGGATTTTAACCAATGGGCGAACTCGGCCACAGACCAGAATCCTGGGAACCCTACCACGACTCATCAGAATAGACCTGAACCGACCGAGCTAGCTAATATGATGGAACTGTACAACATGGTAGACACATGGAGAGCTCTTCATCCGGAAGAACAAGGCTACACTTTCTATTCCGCTCTCCATAATACGTACACCCGTATAGATTACATGTATCTCTCCAGAAAGCTCTCTGAAGTAACGTCACAGGCAAAGATAACCCCGATTACTTGGTCCGACCACAACATGGTCCTTACAGACATCCAGTGGGCCGACCTACCTAAAAATAATGGGAAATGGCGCTGCAACAAGAGCCTTTGGAGAGATGTCGTTTTCAGAACTGAAATGGAGACAGAAATCTCCGAATTCTTTAAAACAAACGACAATGGAGAGGTACCCAAACAAACAGTGTGGGAGGCCGGGAAGGCCACCTGGAGAGGGATCTTGATAAGGGAAGGCTCATCAAAGAAGAGAGAACGCAATCTTATTGAACAAAGGCTCCGAACTGAAATCTCCCAATTAGAACGCACACCCAAAATCGGCGAAGAAGTGGATCCTCAGAAGATGAACGAAACCAGAGAGAAAAGAAACAAACTGAAATTATTGGAGCATGAAAAGGTTGTCCGTAAATTAAGATTCTTAAAACAAAAATTCTACGAGAAGGGCGACAAGGCCGACGCACTTCTCGCTGCCAGGTTGCGAGAACAAAGAGCGGAACGAAGAGTATTAGAAATTAAAAGCGATACCTCCCCCACATCACACGCCGGCACCACCATCCCAGAACATTTTGCTGACTTTTATGAAACTTTATATTCTTCTGAGGTAGACCCTGAACGATCGCAGACAGAGTCCTATCTGTCCTCAATAGACATACCCCGTATTCCTGACTTAGAGGTCGAATCATTAGAATCCCCTATTACGGAACTGGAGGTCCAAGCCGCCATAAAAAGATTAACATTGGGCAAGTCTCCGGGCGAAGACGGCTATACTGCCGGATTTTATAAAACTTTCATCACCGCGCTGGCCCCCTTCCTAACACTCCTCTTTAATGAAATAATGGACACAGGGAAACCCCCAGATTCTTTTACCAAGGCATTGATCACTGTTATCCCCAAGGCTGGGAGGGATCCTATGAAATGTTCCTCGTACCGCCCCATCTCTCTACTCAACCTCGATGCAAAGATATACACCAGAATCTTGGCAGCGAGACTCGAAACCCTCATCCCTCAACTTATACACTCAGATCAGGTTGGGTTCATACTGGGCAGACAAGGTGCAGACACAATCCGCAAAACCTCACACCTGATCCACACATCCCAGACCATGGAGAATGACCATGCCCTGCTTTCCATCAGCGCGGAAAAGGCCTTTGATAGGGTGGAATGGGGGTTCCTTGAGGCAGTACTCCGAAAGGTGGGAATGGGCAATAGATTTAGAAGAGCGATACACGCAGTTTATACAGACGCCAAGTCATCTATATTTGTGAACGGAGAATACTCACGATGGTTCAACCTGCAGCGGGGGACCCGACAAGGATGCCCCCTTTCAGCGATTCTCTTTGCCCTCTCCTTAGAACCCCTGGCAATCGCAATAAGGGCGGACCCTACACTAAAAGGTATTCGACTCGGGTCAACAGAATACAAAATTGCCCTCTACGCAGATGACATCCTCCTCCACATCACAAATCCCTCCGTCTCCATCCCCCGGGCTCTCTGCATGATAGAAGAATATGGTAAACTCTCTGGGTTCAAAATAAATAAAACAAAGTCCACACTTTTTCCCCTCCAAGGTCAAAAAGATGAGAATGCCATCAAATTCTCCCCATTCGGTCTCAATATCGAACATTCACAACTGCAATACTTAGGGATACAACTAACGAAGAATCTAAGTGACCTATTTGAAGCAAACTTCCCTCCCCTATTGAAACAATTTAGGTTAGACCTGACAAGATGGGATAAGCTCACAATATCCTGGCTAGGCCGGCTTAATGCAATTAAGATGGTATCCCTGCCCCGGTTCCTATATCCTTTTCAAGCGATACCCATTAGGATTCCCAAAAACTTTTTTTACTGAGATCAAAAGGGCCATGCTCCAATTCCTATGGTAAGGGAAAAAAGCCAGAATTCCATATAAGACTCTAACGCTCCCAAAAGATAAAGGTGGGGTTGGGCTTCCCAATTTTTTAAAATATTACGAGGCCGCCCAACTTAGGGTATTGATTCCACACCTCCGTAACCAAACAGACACCCAGTGGGTCGATGTGGACAACCATTACTTTACACCAGCTACAGTATCTGAATGGTTATGGGCACCTAAAAAAAGAATCTGTAGAAAACTCAAAGACCACCCGATACTAATGACCATCTGGGACATCTGGACACATGGCAAAAACATGCAAAACATTACTACCTGGCCGGCTCCCCTCAGCCAGTTGGGTCCCCAGGAATCAACGACCACATGCCAGGAGTCGAAAGGTTCCAATCATGGTATGAGGCTGGATTAGAGAGAGTAGGGCAATTACAAAGGAAAGACTCCTTCATTTCTCCCCCTGAACTAACCGAAGCTCTCGCAATAGGCCCATTATCCACCTTTCAATACTTGCAGATAAAAGGGGTTTGACAAGAGCCATGTGGAAACCCAAATTAATGAGAGAACTCACCCCTTTTGAGAAAATACTGGACTCAAGAACTGTAATGAAAGGCCTAATCTCTGATATGTACAAAACATTGATAGAAGGGGAGGGGGCGAACACGGACTCATTGAAAAGCAGATGGGAGGCAAATTTCTCCTAACAGTTCACTCCAGACCTATGGGATACCATATGCCAGGCTGCTACACGAATATCCATTTCGAATCAATACAAACTCCATGCAATCAAATTATTACATAGATGGCAATATGATCCAGTCAGATTATTTAAAATGTTTCAGACTACGAGCCCGGATTGCTGGCGTGGATGCGGAAACAGAGCAGACTACTGGCACGTGTGGTGGGGATGTTCTAAAATACAAGTGTTCTGGTCGGAGGTCCTGGGCTGGATCAAAGAAGTCGATGGTATCGACAGAACACCTACACCCTACCTCATATTGTTTGGCCTTGAGAAAGATGAAGATGACTGGGTCAAGATCAAGGATCTAGCACCACAATTGCTATTAGCCACTAGAGCAACACTAGTAATGAGGTGGAAATCGCCCACAACTCCCACGAAAAATGAATGGACCCATGTTTCCAATAATATATGCATAATGGAACATATTACAGTGTTGTTACATGGAAAACTACCTCAGACTGAAATCTTATGGATGGAATATAAAAGTATATACCTGCCCACCGGCTTATTTTATAACAATCCCCCTACCACGATGATGGAGGTACAAGAATTGACATAGGCAACGTATGAGTTGAACTCTCCAACTGACACTCTCATGACCAACGCAATTTCGACATTTAACACTGACGCTGCTCGCCACACGATGAACGCTGCTCGACCTGCAATACAGATTCTGATCAGGGGGAGGGGGGCAAGAAAGGGGAGGCGGGCAAGGTCATGTTTGTGCACGAACCCTATGTATGAAGAAGGTGTTTGCAGGACAGACACTAAATACGCCAAATTTTAGGGGTTTGCTTTTCCATTATGAGATAGTTAATTGTTTACTTAAATGTATCTTTTCTTTGCATGACTTGTATCTGTAAAAACTCATAAAACCAAAATTACAAAAGAATATATGTATTATTTATTTCACTGTATTTTGTTAATGTGCTATCACTTAAGGATGGTTTACTAATTTGAATAGGCTTCATTGATACAGTCACTCAATCATCAATAATACGTATAACTTTTTGAGAAATGCAACAGGTTAGGCAAATGATTTACAACTTCTTAGAAAATAATAGTCACTTGTTCAAAAGAGTTACATATCTTTCCTACATGTTGAAAATAATGTGTGCTTGCTTAGTTTTGCCAAAATACTGACATTTTTATAATTACTTAAGCTAACTTTTCAAATGCATGCTTTTTTTCTTACAAACTCATAGCACTGCACCACAAATATTTGCTATGATGCAATTATCATTCTTAAAGTGTATTTTACAGGATGAACATTTAATATAACAGGAGGGTTCCAGGAAGATTGGTGAACTGTCAAGGATATTGGGCCTCATTATAAGTTTGCCGGTCCGGTAACAACCGTACCGGTAAGCTTGGCCGTACTGTTGTTACTGGACCGGAAAACTACGAGTTCTGCTCGCAGGTGTCTTCCTGCCCGCCAGGCCAGTCCTGGCGGGCGGGAAGGCACCCACGAGCAGAGCATGTTGGATGCTGTGGCACCATTCGGAATGGTGCCGGTGCATCCGACCTCCCCATTCCCATTGAACCCTAATGGGCTCAAATGGGAATGGGGAGCATTTTTTTCCAGCACCCACGAATGGCAATTACTGGGTACAGCGAGGCCGTAATGACTGAGTAATTGCCTATTTGCGGGTGCTGGAAAAAATTGCAAGTTTGGCAGCAACTTACAGGTTTTACAGGCAAGACTACTGCCAAACTTTCAATGAAGCCCATTGTCCAGATTAGGGTTTTGCAACCTGTGGCTCTTCATACGTTTTGGACTGTAACATCCAACAGCATTATCCTGTGTAGACAATGGTGTGGGATTACAGAGGTTGTGGTTTAGAACATCTGGAGAACCAACTGTTGGTGAACCCTAGTAGATGATCAAGAATCCACTAGATCTGCACAAGAACAAATGGATGTAGTTGTAAAATGGCTGAAGCAAATCTGACATGCATGATGACCTTTTGTTACTTTCTTTTTTTAAACATTTCTGAATCAGGGTTACTGTGTGTAACTTTTCAAGAACAAAATCATGCTTTTACTAAACACATAAATACAATTTTGAACATTGCAGCATTAGTGTCACCTTTTAAATGTCAAATACCTTAATTATAACCTCTATGCAAGCAATTAAAGCATTGCAATATTTCTTTGTTTATTACTTTAAAAAACAATGATTTGTTTATTAGAAAGATAAAATAATCATTATTTAACTTTAATTCAGCCATACACTTTCACAACTGCTAAATTACTTGCCTCACATTTCTGCTGACAACACCTGCAGAAAAGCAACACACCATACTGTAAGTAATACAATGGGCCTCATTATGAGTATAGCAGTATTTCCAGGAAACGCAGTCATGATCATTTACAGTTAACACCACTCATGTCCGTGACAAATCTGCTAGATTATGATTGGTGTAAAGGAGACTAAGTCCCCATTCGTGTAGTCCCATAGACTCTTCTGAGAATTTGGAGGAATTATCACACACTGGGCCTCATTACGAGTCACCCGGTATGGAAATAACGGTGGTGGTAAACCCGCCGCCACCGTCATTTCCATACCGGGTGATTCGGAGTCCTGCAGGCGGAGGTGTCATTCCCGCCAGGTCTGACCTGGCAGGTTTAACATGACCCGCCTGCAGGCGGACGTGGAAACACTGGCACCATCACGTGATGGTGCCGGTGTTTCCATGGTCCGCATTCCTATGACTCAATGGGAATGGGGATTTACCGAATTCCGCCTCCGGAATTCCCGGGTCACCGGGGTTGTAATGCCCCAGTAATTCCAGGAATCACGGAGGCGGAATGGTAATTCAAGTCCGGCAGTAACCGAGCCGGAAAAACCGTCAGGTTACCGCCGGACTCGTAATGAGGCCCACTGTTATAATGACTCCATTTCTGTCAGTAAGGTGGAGGACAGACCAAGGGCTATAGCTCTTACCTCCACTTTACCTACAAAGTTGCAATTTGGCGTTGTGCCTAAAAGTGGAAGTATTCCATAACAACCATTTTTCCCAGTACACCCAAACCTTAAATGAGGTCCAATGTATGGGAAAGAAATTACATTACCAGGAAAGCAAATAAAAATCATTTTTCGTATTCTAAAATATTGATTAGACAATACTATTTCTAGGTGCCTAAGCAGACATGTAGAAATGACATGCCAATGCACAATAGAATAGGTCGATCCTTTCAACTGGATTTCATATGAGAAACTTTCATATCTCACTTAAGCATCTACCTTTTATTTGCTAATTTCCCTCCCCACACATACTGCTCCAAATATTTTCTACATGATTTCACCCACTCATGCAGTTTTACATTGTTCCTATTTCTTGTATTTTGTTAGAATACTATCTATCTATCTATCTATCTATCTATCTATCTATCTATCTATCTATCTATCTATCTATCTATCTATCTATCTATCTATCTCTCTATCTATCGATTTAGCTGTGCACACACACACCACAGACACGCACACACTATAGACACACACGTACAGACAGCACAGACACAAAACGATCAACCTTCATGTAAACCATAGAACATGATGGGCTTTTGTGAATCTCAATCACTTGTTCATTCTCTAAAGACATGCATGGTTATTAACTGTTAGTTAAACTGTACTTTGAAACTGTACTTTGAAAAAAAAAACTGTGTTGGAAAAACTGTGATCTTATTTTACCTTACCTTTGGGCAGCAGTAATGCTTAAACTTCTCCCTCCTTCCGTGAAGTGGCGTGTGCAGTTTAACAGTGAAAGGAGTGCCTTATACAGATTTTGAATTGCCTGCTTTGTGGCCAATTTATCATGCACAGCACTCCCAATGTGGCTCTTTGCCAGAAGATGTAAAAAAAAAAAAAAAAAAACAGGCTTGCATACGCAGACATACACAAATACTCTCTCACGCACACACACACTCACACACACACACACACACACACACACGCACACACACACACACACACACACACACACAGATATCAGAACATTATCTTGAAGTTTGTAAGTTTCCAATGTTGCAAAGAGGCAAAAGGAAATCAGTTTTGAATATCATTAAAATTCAAGTAGTGATTTATCCTGGATTCCTACTCATGCTAAGGGCTTTGATAATAAGTGTTGTTATGTCACAGGGGAGTGACATGGCATTCCCCGATTGACAAATTTCTGGGCAATATATCAGCTGGTACGGATTTCAAAATCCTTATAGCCCAAAAACTGGCCACTGAAGGAAGACTCAGCATTCCCATGGGCCCGTTGCTCTGGCTCACCGCGCTCAATGTGGTACTCTGTTGTAATATGCACGGGCTCGTGCATAGGCACACTGGTGGAATGTTGATGCACGTTCAGCAATCAACATTCTACAGTGGCCGTTGAGTGAGGGGAGCCGTAGCATCTGGCTGCGGGGTCTTGTTAATAAAGATACCTAACTGCACTTACCTGTGTCGAAGAGATTGTGTCATTGGCGACGAAGATTTCGACGAGACCCTGTCCCACGTGTGCGCGGATTAGCTGTTCGGGCTCCTTGCTCGCTTCTGGCGCAGTCGGCGAGGACGTGGGCCGATCAACGCCGGATCCGTCAGAGCTGTTGCTGCAAGACTGGTCCAATATTAGGACAGCGTTGGCCACAGGTGGGCCCCCCCTCGCCGGGCGGGCGGCTGTCCTGTGAAGGAGGGGAAGGCGAGGAACTGTTCGGGTGCCCATTTCAGGACATTTGTGTGGGGCATACCCTATGTGGTCAGAACGGACCATAAACCGTTGGTGCAGGTATTTTCTTCTAAGGGAGTCATGGCAGTATCCCTGAGGATTGCAAGGTGGTCAGTACAGTTACAGGTTTACAATTTTTCCTTGCAGTATTTTCCGGGGAAGTTTAATGTTGTTGCGGTTTGTTTGTCCCGTTTGCCAGTTGTAGAGGAGGACAGTGAGGGGGGAGTAGTTAAGGAGGATGATTTGCAGGAGTGTCAGGTTGTTTTGGTCACTTCTGCAGTGGAGAAGTCGGTGTGGGATCGGGAGTCTGAGGATAATCTTGAGTTAAAGTGGATTAGGGATGGTCTGGTGAAGGGGTGGCACACTGTGAAGGACAGGCCAGAAGGGAAAGGTTATGTTCAGGTTCTTCATGAATTATCCGAGGGTCCCTGGGGTGTGTCTAGGGGTAGTAGGTTGATACCCCCGGTAAGTCTGAGGGGAAGAATGGTGGAATTGGCACATGTAGGTCATTTGGGCCGATTTTTGACCAAAAGGAGACTGAGAGAGGAGTACTGGTGGCCGTCAATGGACAAGGATGTGGAACAGGTAGTGAAAGATTGTCAGGCGTGTTCTGTCAGTGATAAGAGCAATGTACTGCATCCACAACCTGTGCATCCTGTAGAGGTTCCAGAGCAGGTATGGTCGAAATTGGCTCTGGACATTATGGGTCCGTTTGACTGTTTAGAGCCTGAGTCCAGATATATGTTGGTGTTGGTGGATTATACGTCCAGGTGGATTGAGGTGGCGGCGTGTTCCTGTGTTACAACTAATTCTGTAATTGATTTTCTGAGGAAAGTATTTGACCGTGAGGGATTACCTGCAAGTTTAGCTACTGATAGTGGTGTGCAGTTCACTTCTAGAGCCATGAGAGAATTCTTGGAACAGCATGCCATTTCTCATTATAGGACAGCTCTGTATAATCCTTCTGCGAATGGTCTAGTTGAGAGGGCCAATGGCACGATTAAGTCAGCCATACAATTGGCTTTGGCCAATGGTTTGGATTGGCAGGAAGTTGTGACACAATACCTGGCTGCATATCAGAGGACTCCTGCCATGCTTACGGGAAGATCTCCATTTGAACTAATGAGGAAGGCAGGTACAATGTTGAGAACCCTGGCTATGGGTGGTGGTGGTCCATGCGATATGGATTTGCGAGCTATTCATCGCACCATTTTAGAGCGCCAGCAGACCACGGGGTCCTCACAAAAGAGTAGGAAGGAGTTAAATATGAAGCCTGGGGATCAGGTGTACATAAAGAATCCTAGGATAGTTCATAAAGGATACAGCACTGTTATGCCCTCAAGGAAGGTTGTTAAAGTTGGAAAAGGGCATGTGCACTTGGAGGATGGCTCTGTCTGGAGTAAGAGGCGGGTGGTGGTGGATGGATGCAATGGGTGGACAGGGCTGGTGTGGAATCTGATGTGGAATCACAGGAAACAGTGCTGGATTATAATGCTGTGGGTTCACAAGCCATCAGGTGTGAACAGGAAGAGGTTGTCCCAATTCCAGGTCCTGTTGATCCAGAGGTCAATGTGGAATGTCAAAATGCTATGGCTCAGCAACCTGATGCAGGTCAACAAAGGGGTCGTGCGGGTAGGAGCTGTGGTCCTCCCATAAAATTTAGAGATTATGTTTGTTAAGGGTGGAAGTACATTTAATGGCACCTATGTTACTTGTATTTATCTAGCTGTGAAAGTTGCATTTATGACATGTCATGTAATATTTGTTTCATTTTCCATTGTTCAATTTGGTGTTAACATTTTTATCCAAGGGAAGAGGATATGTTGTAATATGCACGGGCTCGTGCATAGGCACACTGGTGGAATGTTGATGCACGTTCAGCAATCAACATTCCACAGTGGCCATTGAGTGAGGGGAGCCGTAGCATCTGGCTGCGGGGTCTTGTTAATAAATATACCTAACTGCACTTACCTGTGTCAAAGAGATTGTGTCATACTCTCATTACTGGAGTGCTGGGTTTACAGCTATGCTATCAGAGTTGCATGTCTCTCAGTGCGTTGCTCCTGTGATGAGTGGGAGCACCCCACTGACAACCATGCTGCCAGCAAAGCACGAGTCCCAGCGCAGTGCTCCCTCTTTTCATGGGAGTGCCATGCTGACACCATGCAGCCATGTCACGCAGCACAGTGCCCCCTCTCTGCATTGGAAGTGCGTCTCTCTTCCTTGCCCAGCCCGAACCTGATAGATGGAACGTAAATCACGCTCCCCTCCTTGTTACCTGCTTAAGGTGGCGTACGGTAGACCCAGTGCCAGTGCCGATCTCCTCCTCATCTGAGCTGCACCTGACATACGGGATCCGCACACCTGAAATCACCTGACACCCTCATCCCACTTCTTACCTTCTTAGGGTGGCGGTCTGCCATCTGTCCCCCTAGTTGCCTGCAGTCTTTGTTGGGTTGCACCTGGCAGACGCGGACCAGCTATTTCGAAACCTTGCCCCTACCTTGCCATACATGGTTACTGGGAACTCCTGGAAGGCTGCCTTTAAACAAAAAAGAAAATCAAAGGCCACAATAGCTTTATGCACAATACCCTCAGGCCGTAAAGGAAGCTATGGGCCCTGATGACCAATACTGAATGCCCTTGCTGCGCTCAGGCCTTTAACTTGGACTTCCAGGTCCATAACGTCCATTGCAGACCTTGTGCTAGGTCTACAAATCTTTATTATAACACCGTCCTTTCTGGTACTCATTATATTAACTTCAGTAGAATGAAGGGCTGAGATAGCCTTTTCAGGATAGGAACATGTGTTTTGCATCCAGAAAACAGATGTCTGAGGGAGCACTTTTAATTACACAGATATCACCCTGCCCTTAGTCAATCTATTTAAGAGTGTGGGAGTACTTAAAAACAAATCATTATTCTTGGAAAAAAGGATTTTCTGAGACCTATTAAACTGTCTTGCACCAGAACCATGACCAGGTCGATAAGGTAATTTCATATGCAAGTAAGACATTATCACCTGAGAAACTACCAAACCTAGTTCCATGGGAAATATATGATAATCAAAACCTCCCATTATTATTATTTATTCTAGTTAATATTTATTTATGTTTTCTCTTCTCTGCTTCACACTTTCCACTCCCCCCGCTCCCCTCCTTGCACTTTTCCCCCATTTTCCTTTCCTATGCACTTGCGCTTTCTTAAATGTCACTGGGCCTATTAAGATCGCTGTTTTTTCTGTTTTTTCTCTCCCTTGTTCCCCTCCCTTTTTGCCTGGTCGCGTTCTGAAACACTTGTGTACGAGTTGCGATATAAATAAAATATCATTTCATCAGCCTCTGCAATTGTTTCAGAGCAGCCAACCATGAACTGGGAATGTCTGTAATTCAAGGGTCACTTTTGGAAATGTTATGCAATGCAGGCTATCCTGCAGAAATCAGACATGGAACACAGAAAGAAGAGTCCAGTTGCTCAAGGATTAGATGATCTACATGATTGTGTCAAGATTAAGTGTGTAGATGATGAATACTTAAAAACACCTGACAATATGGAGGCATATCTAAATTTTCCTCACAAGGGGTATGAAGAAAAAACCTATTAGGAAATGCCCTTGAATTTTGTATGGATGTTTCTACCACGTCACAGTAAAAAAACAAAAAAACAATGTAGTATTTGGCATCAGAAATGTTTGGGTGGATGACACCCCTGAACTCTAAGTCAGTTCTAAAATGCGTCTCTAGAGTAATCAGGTGGAAAAGGTGATGGTTGTATATTGAAAGGGTGGCCACCCAAAAACCGATGAATAAAAACAATCCTAAAAACCACAATAATCACTGCACCTCTTTGCAAGGTAAAACATTTTTATTACATGCAAAAAGGTTCTCAGATGGTCCGGTGGAACCAAACTGACACAGAACTAATCACAAGCTGTTACATCTTTTATAGCAGACAAACCACACATTAACAATACTATGCATAATATTGAGTACCACATAATCCCCCCACCTTCATTGGCTACTGTCTATATAACATGCGAATACCCTCGTATAACCTCTTGACCGGTTGACCACATCTACACTAACCCTGTCCCCCTAGACATGTGGGCCCCTACATTGTCACTGTCACACCCAGGTATATGATTGGTGAAATCTTATTAATATGTTCATACATTTGGGACAATCACGTGATGTGCACCTTTCTGTTCCGGGGGCAATCAAATCAACTTGGCGAGGCCAACCCTGCTTTTATTGAAACAATAAGCTTCATCATTGACCCAGATGCTATGGCACACACAAGCTCCACCCTCAACTTTGTAGCACATTTATTGGCTTCACCTCCGCTCCTTCTATCCCAAATCACAAGGTGCTCCAGACATGGCTCTCCCCTTATCTCCTCACAACTCAAGGTGCCCAGGGATGACGTGACCAGAGTACTGCCCTTGAGTCTGAATTTTGAGCATTTGTTTGCTTAAGTTGTGTGTCTAGGTGTAGTACATGTGGGGTGTTTGCCCCAGGGTGTGGGAAGTAGTGTTTTAAATATCTGCCAGGTTCATTGGCATCACAGAGCATTGTGCCCTATTCTCTTGAATTTGTCCTTCAAAGAGGACATACCTTCCTGCTCTTTTACCAACTAACATTGCGTTCCCATCACGTCCAGGCCCCGCAGCTGGATACAATTAGTGGTTATCTGTGCACCATGGGTGCCTCTAACCTCGGCTTCTCTTCTGGGGAACAGGAAAAGGGATTTGTTTTTGGAGCTGAACTATCAGAGCCGCAGTTCCACATCAAGGGCTTCATTATTTTCTGTTCATCGTGTACTAGGCCTTAACATCTAAATTGGTGACACTTCTGTCAAGTTAATACACTGACCTTGTTTTTACCACACTATCATGCTGACTCCATCTTATGCTTATTTCAATTCTTGCTGCTCATCAAGCTATCCTGCATCACTACAATACATCAACCAAACACGGGGCCTATTATACTGCCCTATCTATGGCCTCTGCCACCACAAAATTAATACATTTGTTGTTTCTGTGTTATTTTATTTAAGTATCTAATATGTTTCAGACTTAACTAATACAATGTATGTGCTGTGTGTGGCACAACATCCACTCTGCTCCCACAATGTTGTTCTCTAATATCTTTTCCTTGACATGAACCTCTTTGCCTGGCTGGGATGCCGTATGCAAATCCCAACATTCCCCCCATTAGTTAATACTTTGTTAACTAACCCTTCTTTCATCCTTCTATACTCGCCATCCTTGGGTAGCAATGCTCTACACATGTGATGTAAACTCCCCCCTGCCCTTCTGGCATATTCTTGCAGGGTGTCCGACATAAACCAGCATCCCTCATCTCCTGTTAAGTTGAACCAACACTTAATGTACTTATCTGGGCCTGGTCGGGGTGTGGTTACTGTACCCAGGGGTTCTAAAGGCCACTCTATAATAATAATAAATAATTTATTCTGTTTTAATCCTAAATTAGGATTTTACACAAATATACCAATACATACATAAATACACGGATATACATAGATATACTAATGCATAAATCGGACATCTTAGATCCTAAGCCATACCATAACGATCTACTAATCGATGTTGCTCAAAATACAATGATGCAAAAGTGCAAAAATATACAGGTAAAACAAATAAAACAGATAAAACAGTTAAGGCAATAAAACAGTAAGGACAAGGTGGTGGAACAATTAAACAGTGAAACAGTGAAAAAGTGGGGCGATATAGCAATGCAGGTGAATACACAACAACAGCATCATGACTAGATGTATATATTTAGATCACTTTCCACATTACCAGATGCCAAATATCTAGACAGCCGGGTCACTGGATGTTTCATGCTTCGTGCGGATTTTTGTCCGGTACCAAAGTTTTGATGTGAGACCATATCCTGAAGAGGGCTAGCTGGAATCCCAGGGATTCAGAGTTCAAACAAGTGTCATAGAAAACCTCCCCAGTTATTGCCAAATAATTGAGGACCCATTTCCCAAATGCACACATGTATAATGGTCCTAATTTAGGACAAAGGGTCAAAACATGCCTAGATGTTTCAAGCATTCCTACGGTCTAACATATTCAGCAGCACCTAGACCCCGAAGGCACTTTCAAACGAGGACCAGCAATAGCCAGAAACGGGAGCTGATTTGTCCGTAACCTTAATATGAACTGCCTTACCTCTGGCGCCGGACATAGCATCAGGTAGGGTTGAGGTTTTCGAAATCTGTGAGTAACATGTGACACAGCCTCATATCCACTCAGTTTAGACAGGTGGTTAGAGCGCATGCTCCAATCCCACCTGTTGAGCTTTTGTTCAAAGGATCTTTTTAGGTGTATATAGGGCATGTGTTTCTTTTGGGTGTAGGGGCATTCAATCTCCTCAAAGAGAGATTAATTCAGTTGTTTAACGGTAAACCCCCAGGGGTGCTTCTCTACATCACAGTTGTCCCCGGCCAGTTGCAACAATTTGCATGAAGGAGCTGAGCAGGCTTTTAAGAAAAATATACCTCGCGCACGCAATTCCATGCCTCTCAATGAGATGAGGCCCAACTCTAAGCGCAGAAACTGCACTGAGCAGGAAGGACTTAATCCCAAGGCACTGCGCCAGAATTTGCCCTCCGCAAAATTCAGCCATTTTAGGTCTTGCATGGCCAATGCCTCCAGTCCATAGAGAATGGAAGGAACAAAACACAGTTGGTATAGTTTTAGGATACCTCCTATGCTAAAGCCTGAGGTCCCCTTAGCAAATTTACTGGCCTGTAAGGTAAGCAATTTCGCACACTGTTTTTTATATTTGATTATGGCATCATAGTTGTACAGAGCTGTGAAATCCAATCTCAAATACGGGTAGGAATCCACCACGGCAATCGTGCCAAGATCAGTAGTGTCGCCAGAGCAACCAGGGCCATTTCTAGCAATAGCTACTATCTTTGTTTTATCAAGATTGATAGTGAAGCCCAACTGAGTTGCCTAGACCAACAGCTCATTTAGCATGCTCTTAATGACAGATAGTGTGCAATCAAATAGAATTAGATCATCGGCAAAGAGCATGCCGACAATAGGTGTACCACCTAGTTTAAGGGGGCAATTAAATTTTAGAACATACGAGGGAAAAGGTCCGCAATATAGAGGTTATAAAGCATGGGCCCAGCTACGCAACCCTGCTTTGCCCCTATATTTATATGAATTGTTGATGACACTTCTCCATCGTCATTGAGTCTCACCTTGGTAGATGTATTACTGTGTAGGGCAATTAATATATGCATTATCCAGGCGGGGCAATTCATAGCTCTAAGCTTTGACCACAATGTGTCCCGTACCACTTGTTCAAAGGCACTACGGAAATCTATGAAAGCTATGTACAGAGTGGCTTCCTTGTTACTGATGGTGTTATTGATTAGTTGGTGGAGCACCTGGATATTATGAGTCGTGCTTGACCCGGGTCTGAAGCCATTCTGTGCATAGTTTAAGATCCTGTTACCCGAGACCCACACTTCCAGTTACCTGAGCACCAGAGTAGTAAAGATTTTACTTGTGACGTCTAGCATTGACAGCAGACGATAATTGGCAGCATTCCCTCTGTCCCCCTTTTTGAGTATCAGGATCAGTAAGGACTTCCTCCATGTAGAGGGCACCTGCCGGGTTCTGCAAATTTGAGAATATAAGGTAAGTAATACCTGAGCCCAGTTGTTCCGGTCCCTTTTTAATACAGTATTTGCTAAGTCATTAGGTCCCGGAGCATTAGAAGGTTTTAGATTCATACTTATCTGCTTCACAATTTTATGGTTTAGGGGAAGAGACCAGCTCTTTACCTCCGTAGGCATACACATAGTAATTGCATTTTCCTTAATTGATTTATCGTGATGAATTCCACGCAAGCTTCCACAGAAATCGGTTCAGTATCCTCAGTTTCTGGTCGCCCTAGCCTGGGCAAGGAAGTGCCAAATTCTACAGCTGTCTCTACTAAAGAGAGTTTCTATGAACGTCTGCCAATGGCCTCTTAGGAGTGACTGGCGATAGAGGCGTAGCCAGGACCAAAACTTTCGTTTTATGACTTTTATCTTGGTCTGTACCAGCCCAAGATCTGCTGCAGTGACTGCTGTCAATTGAAGGGCCCAATAGCTCTACGCATGCCTCGTTTCTGGTCCCGGATATTAGAATAAAAAACTGCAGCACCCCCGCCTCTCCATCTTATCCCAGGCGCTGCATTGGCCTGGAAAACTGCATGTGTCAGTTGCAGTATCCAGAGCTCTATCTCCTCAGGTTGTTTACCCCAGTACAGCTGTATAATCTCTGAACTCACTGGGAAAGACAGAACGTTCATCTTATTATTGTTATGAGGTGTCCACCAAATTCAATTTCCAGCATGATTGGGCCGCTCTTTTGTTACTATTCTTAGCCTGACAACCCCATCACACCTATCAGTTTGGGTGCACTTATGCTTTGTGAGAGGAGGAGCTTTACCCACCCTATTAAAATCGCCATCATGCCACTCTTCGGCAAAGTCTTCGTCCAGCTCCTCAGGATCATCTGGTAGGAACAAAAAAATCACAAAAAAATACTACAATGAGACAAGCATTTTTACAGCTATCTCTAATCATTATGTGGCCCATGAAAACATGGCATTAACCAGCCATCTGTATTCACTCCAGCTTCTTTCTCCATGGCAATACTCAAATTTTGATGGGCCCCTCTTGCATGGGACAACAATCCCTTTTCAGCTTAATTTGGGAGTATGTACATACAGCAAGACAGTCCAATTTTCTTGCAGGTGCCCCTTCCACAGCTGTCAGCAGGTCCAGAACATATCAATTCTGGGGAGTCATAAGCCTAACACACTCACTTCCTCCTGGGTCACAGAGAGGGCATGAGCCATTTCCTCAACCCTGCAACGCTCATCAGAGCTGCAGTGACCCCCACACATGCTGCAGGAGCAGCTGGTTCAGTGTGTGCTTCCAGTGCCACCATCATCCGGAAGGTGAGCACTCCCGTTCTAAGAAGGCCCGTGACTCCACAGCTGATCCCTGCTTCAGAGATCCCTCAATCGGATGTTTCTGCATTTAATTGCATTTGTTATCTCGAGGCTGCCTGTTTGCTTAATGGCCACCTACTCGTTCACGGCACTGAAACGAGGTTGTTTGGCACATTGCTAAGCAACAGATGTTGTATTTGAACTTCGTATTTCCGCTGGCAGGCAGAAGCCATTCCGCTGCGGCGAAGGCCCGCTAAGGAAAAGGCCCTGTTTGCACCTGTTCACACATCTGAGCACTCAGCGCAGGCCTGCACAACCGTTTCCACCTACGTCCATAAGTGAGGCTCCTACACTCCCTCCGTAACACCCCTTGATTCCTATCTGTCTATTTGCACAATGTTCTCAGCTGCTCTGCCATAGAGGTAGGCAGCATCACAGCCATGTCCACTGCGCACTATCCCACCTGACCACAAAGACCTCAATTGCTTCACAATTATGAACTTAAAGCCATACTCAACGCCCCGGCGGCCCCCCATTGAGACTTCACCAACACAGATTACCGAGCCCTACTCATTAACGCTACCTCACACGCCAGCCTACTTCATGGCATACTAATCTATCATTGTGGGACTGCAGAACTTGCTCCATAGCACTTCCCATCAGACATTTGCACATACTGGGCCAGCCTACCTAGCCTGGTCCTAGCAGACCGGCCAGCATAGCCCCCCCCCCCGGCTCTATATCTTAATAGCCTATGGTATCATTGTGCTCCATATACCTAGACCCTTGCAAATCTATGTTGCTTGTAATGTTTGCCAGTTCTACCCACTCCACCCAGCCCATTGCATAACATTGTTGGCGGTTGTACCTAGCCCTTGCATGTTGTGTTGTCTGATCCTAGCCCATGGTCTGTAGACCATTGAAGAATATTGCTGCCTGTTGGCCACTGTATAGCATTGTTCGCTGTTGTACACCTAGCCCTTGCATATTGTGTTGTCTGATCCTACCCCATGGCCTGTAGCCCATTGAATAATAGTGTTGCCTGTTGCCCTCTGCATTACATTGTTGACTGTTGTACCTAGCCCTTGCATGTTGTGTTGTATGATCCTGGCCCATTGCATGCCCACCTGCTCTCCCATGTTGTCTACCACTCCTAGCATACAGTGCTGCTGGTTCCACCTAGCCCATTCATAACTTTGTTGCCTGTTATACTTAGCACTTTTGCATATTGTGCTGCCTAATCCTACCCAGTGCTCCCAACAATTTGTGTTGCCAGCGTTATGCTCATCCCATGATCGGCACTTAGCACACTGCTTAACTGTTTGTTTGTTTATTTATTATTAATGCACAGCTCAACCATAGGTATCTGGACGCAGAACAAGATAATGCACATTTTTCGTTTACAGGCAGAAATACATTTGAAAGAATAAAAATAATTTAGTTACAAAGGCAGAGTAGGAGAGAGGCACGCACTCCAAGCCCTGGCCAATATACTACCTGAAAAAAGAAAAAGAATAACTGGGTTAAATCCCAAAGTGTCCAATTCACTGGGTTAGATCCCAAATGTGGCAAAAAAGGTTCACAGGGTTGGATCACTTCTGCTGCATTTGTACTGCTGTTCTCCTCCTCCTAGCGCTTTCGTGTCCCAACACTCTTCACGGAGGCTGTGTTGACTTTCTTTTCAGGTCAATCCAATTAAGTTGCTAATGCAGTCTCTGAGGATTATGGGATCTGTAGTGAAATCATGTTTTCAATTCAGTTTACAAAGGAAAGACTCCCCTCCAGGGGCACATATTTTACCCTTAGCAGGGGGAGGGGGGAAAAACCATAACTATGGTTCTCCACTGTAGGGCAAAATATCCCTGGTGCTGCAGCCTCTGAAGTCCGGATCTCCACAAATTACATGTAAAAACAAAAGAGGGGTGAGGCGCGCACTCCAAGCCCTGGCCAATATACTACCTGAAAAAAGAAAAAGAATAACTGGGTTAAATCCCAAAGTGTCCAATTCACTGGGTTAGATCCCAAATGTTGTAAAAAATGTTCACAGGGTTGGATCCCTTCTGCTGTATTTGTACTGCTGTTCTCCTCCTCCTAGCGCTTTCGTGTCCCAACACTCTTCAGGGAGGCTGAGTTGACTTTATTTTCAGGTCAATCCAATTAAGTTGCTAATGCAGTCTCTGAGGATAATGGGAGCTGTAGTGAAATCATTTCTTTAATTCAGGTGACCAAGGAAAGTCTATACAGTACAATGTATAACAAGAATCCAAAAAAATTGTTCACAGTAGAGAAGCAAAGGCATTAAGGAATAGCATAGATAATTGCAAGCGGAGCATGAGAGAGCGAATAGTACATATATACATGATAAGGCTGGTGCATTATTGAGGGTCATTGTTGGTGATGAGCCAGTTCTTCATGTTATGTCTGAAAAAGGAGAGGGATTGGCTAGATCTGAAGTTGGCGGGGAGAGAATTCCAAAGTTGGGCAGCCAGTACCGGGTAGCTACAACTGTGCTTCCTTCTTTTAGCTTGCACCTAGCCAGTACCAATTATATTCTCGATGGCACAACCGTGCCTCCTTTACACAGTCCTCCGACCATCTATGCTGCCTAGTATCCCACCCAGACCCCTATCCAGCTAAGTGCCTGACGCCAGCTTGCCCGTGCCCGTGCACCACGTAGCACCCGACTCACTATGTCTGCCCTACGGAGAGCTACAATCACTATGGCAACCCTCTTACCTCTATTTCATTTCTTAGCCCCTACGACATTCTTTCCAGCCCTACTGCCCTTACATCCAAGCCCCACAGCTACCATGCAAACAACCACTATCACCAATGTAGATCCTATTTCCCCTACCAAACTGATCACCCATTTCGCCTTACCTCCCACTCCCTTAATTCCATGCCCGCTCAGCCTGAGAAAAACACAGGCTCTCGCTTTCACCGTACAAGTCATCACAGAGTGCACCTGCCTATCTTGACCGCTAGCTCGTATACCGCACCCACTCCCCCCTGCCAACTCACCTCCATAGAAATATCTGCCCTCCCCTTAATACAGCAATACCCTCCTACCCAGCCTTATTCCAGGAACCACAGCCACCAACATCCCCACCCTCAAAGGAGCACTTATCAATGCCCACTCCCTTGTCGCCCATGCACTAGACATTGCAGACCTCATCACCACCAATAACCTGGACTTCCTTGCTGTAACAGAAACCTGGTTACACTCGGCGGCAGGCCCCTCACTATGTCTAGCCATACCCGACAATTATTAATCATCTGCTCAGATAGAGACCATGGTAAAGGTGGTAGAGTGGCCTTTATAGCCAATTCCAACCTGAACCTCAGAGAGTTTCCTAACACAGGCTTACCTTAAGCAGAACTCCTTTCCGTGAAACTCCCACTCTCTGACACCCGGACCCTACTACTTCAACTCATGTATAGACCACTAGGTGCCATCTCCTCCTTTGAGGAAGACATCTTCCATCTCCTAACCCAAAATACTAAACTGGGCTAGTAATCATTCCTCAATCTAGGCCTCCATGACGCCAACACCATTAACACCACCACTCTAGACAATGCCATAACTCAACTATGGTTTAATCAACGCAATAATAAATCTAATCATGCCAAAGGTAGAATGCTGGATTGGCTGGGTGACTTTAACTGCTCCACCACTATCCTCAACAATTTACCCTGTGCATGGTTGGATCACCACTGCATTACCTTCTCCAAACAGAAAAACACCTTCACCTCTACCCAAGCTGCCATCGACCCACAATCCCTATCTAGGAATAAACATTATATAACAATAGATAACCTGCTACCACTGCTACAGCCCATCACCAGTTTGCCTCACAACTGTAATCTAGACACCTCTTCCTTGGTTGACCTATACAATGACACCATAGAACAAGCCCTTAACCGAATTGCACCACTGAAATTGATGAAGGCTAAACCGGCTGCCCATCTAAACAAATGGTTGGCCGACGAACTAAAAGCACTACACAACCTTAAAATATCTGCAGAAAATAATTGGAGAAAAGCCCTGTCTACTCCCATCAAGGAAAGGTACTCCTCGGCTGTGGCTACCTACAAAGCTGCCATCACCAATACCAAAAGAGAGATCTATAACACCAGAATTCAGAACGATAAATCTGGCACGAAAGAGCTCTTCTCCACCCTAAGAGAATTGGTGTCCCCAGCACCTCCCTCAGAGGACTGGACTAAAGAAAAGCATGGTGTGCTAACATCCAGAAAGCTTTATCAGACAAACTAATTTTACTTCAAAATTAAATTGAGTCAAAAAAACAGCCTAGCTCCTAGCACCCACTCTCGCAACCCACCCACTCCAGCATTTAACGTTGTCAAGCATCAAATTCTGACTGAACATCTATCTACAGCAGCAGACTTTTCCCCAAATGCAGTCAGCTGGATGCAATATTTCCACACAAACAGAACGACTAGAGCCTTTGCCCCTACAGCAGCTGCTGAGCCAGCACCCATCCACTGTGGTGTCCCCCATGGATCCTGCGTGTCACCCACGCTCTATAATATTTATACTAAGCTCCTTCTTGACCGTCTTGATGACCTGGGTGTCACCTACACAAATTATGCTGATGACACTCACTCACTGGTTGCTATGAGAGAGACTCCAAAAAATTCAATGAAATCTATCTGGAAATTCAAGCCTTGATGGCTACACATTGCCTTTGCCTAAATGATGACAAGACTGAGCTCTTGATCTTCGGCACTCAAGTCTGTCTGAACAAACTCGATCAGCGATACAATTCTTTTAACATTGATAGCATTATCATTAAGTTGCTAAAGAGGTTTAAACACTTGGTGCATACTTAGTTTCCACCCTCTCCCTCAAAAAACAAGTTAACTCCACAGCCTCCTCCACAGCATACACAAACAAATTGATTAAGGCCTACAAACCCTTTCTATACACAAATAGTTGCCTCACGTTAGCCAGGGCCTTGATCTTATCCAAACTGGATTATTGTTACACTCTATTCCTAGGCTCTTCTGAGCACAACCTGAATAGATTACAAGTTCTGCAGAACATTGCCCTTCGCTGTTCCCTGAACATAACACGTTCCAGCCATATCGCAACCTTCAGACGTGAATCTCACTGGTTACCAGTACATGACAGAATCAAACTCTGCCCACATGTCATTACCCAAAAATGCCTAGCCAACATAGTCCCTCAATACTTGTCAAACGAATTCCCCAAGCACCATTCTACAAGACCCTCTAGATCGCCATACATAAATTGCCTCAATATACCTAAGTATAAACTGAAAGCAGCAGGGGGTCGAGCTTTCCAGTATTAGCAGCCAAATGCTGGAACTCCCTCCTGACTTCCATCAGAGCCGAATAGTCCTTCTGGACTTTTAGATTTAAAGTGAAAGACTGGCTCTTTTCCTAGCCTCTCCATCTATCTTCACATTGACCACTATGTAATATGGTCCCAAATACTCTGTAATACTATGCTATTTTAATTGTAAATTTGTTTATGTCTATTAATCTTTTTTCATTATGTAACTGTAAAAGTAACATCAGTAACTGTAACATCTCTGTAACTGTAACATTCCTCCTATGTTCAAGCGCCCATATTCCTCAGTTTTAGGTGCGCTACACAAGTAATAATCTAAACTAAACTAAATTAAACCAAACTAATGGCTCACAACCAACTCTTTATTGAATTGAGACCCTTCTCAGTCTGGTTTGCCATCTAAAGTATCTCCCATGTAGTTATCTGCAGCCTTTTTGCATTGGCTGCAGTCTGGATACCTGGTGCCTGAAAGGAAGCAAAAAATGTCCCTGTTCTGGCGAACAACCGACATTGGTCTGGAATCGCCATTAGTTTATCAGAGTCATATTTGGACAGGTAGTTTTATCTCTTCTGACAACGACCTCTTAGTGAGCGAAAAACACATTTAATGGTTGGGGGCTTAAGTTCTGGGGCCGACACATTTATAACTGTTGGGTGAGAATCAGGAACTACTAGAACCACTGAGTGAAGGGTGGTCATTAAACATACACCCCCCATGATGGTTGAAGGTGTACATTTGCATATTGTCTACACGTTCAATACACATCCATCAATGCTGATGTGTCCTCAGTTAGATCAGGGATGAATAAGGTTTTATTAAAACTGCTGTTTGTTCCTATGGGTACAGTGCCATTTACACAAAAAAACAAAAACAAAACCAAAACAATAATAGTGCACTACTGGCTTTGTTCCTTTGCTGGTGTGTTATTCAGTTCAATCCATGTCACTTTCAGCACATACTTAACACATATTTTGGCACAGTTTTGATTCATCCGTGCCACCACGCCTTCAGGAAACCCTAAGCTGCCACACATCTATTGTTGGAAACCAACACTCCTTCCATCTTGAGCAATGGTCGCACCTTGCAATGTACCTGTTACTTCTTGGCACATTCTTCATCATCCCTGCCCATAATTACTTCTCGGACAGTGTGCCCCTGGAAAAGATTTCGTACTCTGCACAGGGTTTAGCGTACCAGGCACTGGACTATAAGAGGCAGCATTTCTTTGGGTATAAATAACTTGGGTGTGCCCGTTGCATGAGGTATCAAGGAGCATACATAGCAGCTCTAATTTAACCTCTCCATCTCCCTCTCCACATTGTGCATGTGATTATACGATGTGCTGTCTAATTCAGAGCACATGGTGCACATCTACCACGGTGTCAAATAGAACGCCCTTATACTGATTGTACTCAATCTCCTCCTCAGTTTCCCTCCTAATTCATGTTATATGCAAGTATGTTTCTTTCTAAAAAAACATTCCATAAGCCCATTAACCCCCCGTTATATGCCCCCACCATATAGAATAATCACATAGAAACAATATACAACCTGCAAAGAAAAAAACAACATATACAGCATAATATAAATATTACACATCTGTGGTGTTGTACCTGCAGAGGGAGAGAAAATGCAGACATCCATGCAAAAAACCCACAAATCCATTATTGTAGAAAAGGTACTGGAATGAGCTTCAATATCTAAAAGACACCATGTTAGCTTATGCACTTTAATGTCAATGAGCAATTGGGTCAGAAAGGGAACGTGGTGCAGTAATAAATAAATAGAGCACTGTATGCAGGATACAACTTATAGTGGGTCAATAACTGGTCAGTTCAAACTTTAATCGAACAATGGAAACATACTGGAATATGCAGCTTTATTCTGGGACAATAATTAGGTCTGCTTCATGAGAAGAGGAGTGGTGTTGGGTGCCTTCCGAATGTCAGATAGGTGGACCCAGTCCCACAACTCCTTCACCTTAACAACAAAAGGTGTTGAAAATACTACAGTGAAAGTCCCCTGGAGCCTTTGCTGGTTCCACCAGTGAACAATGTTACAAACACGTATTTTAGCAGCGGCAAGTTCAGTTTATCAGTCACTGATGTTACTGCTAAATCTGCTCTTCTAGGAGCAATCTGTCTATAATGCATTTGGTTAATTCATGCTGCAAAGTACCCATGAAACTCCTCCCCCAAAACTACTGCTGCCCTGTGTGAGAAACCTGTCGGTGTCTCACCTGCTAGTCCCTGGGGATCTGTCATCCAGGTGGCCAGGACAAGGCCATCACTATTGGATCCAGTTCCTGGGGGTGGACCAGTGCAGGAGAATCACCTGGATGGGGGGTCTTCATGGAGTGGGAGTGGGACACCGAAGGATGAGAAGCAGTATCCCCTTCTTTATAACACCTTTTTCCCATCCTACCAGGTAGGATACCTAGAAATTCAGCCCCCCACCCATTTTCCACCATGAAAACTTTCTCGCAGACAGTTTGTCATTAGCAACAACGAACTAACATTAGAGCCGTATAACTGACATGTCCCAACACAAGGGTCAGGCAGAGTCAGACGATGACTGAAAATTACACACACCTGACTTCCATCAAAATCCCCCACATGAATAAAAGGCAGGGCATGAAAGCATACTCGGAGCACGGCAAAACCCACGAGGAAGCAGCAAGTCCGAGATGACAGTTTAAAATGAGGGGAAAGGCTGCGAGATCAGAGAGGACAACAAGGAGGGAATTACCCTTTCCCTCAGGGGTGGACTGGGAGCCAAAAGAGGCCCTGGAAATAATTTTCAAAGTGGCCCCATATTATACATTTTCAGCAATCTCAAACCTTTTCCTATGGGACAATTTGGAAATACCACACAAAAGAGGCCCAGGGTGCAGAGGCCTACCGGGAAATCTCCAGAGTTCCCTATAGGTCAGTCCACCCCTGCTTTCCCTTTGCAACACAGAACCACAACTTTTAAGAAGCCTCAAGGAAACGAAACATAAGACCGGGAATTGCAGCTGACGAAAGGTACACTGTGCCCTCCTGCCTGGATATCCAAGGTGGGAGAAGCGGTTGCCACTGTGGTACTGTCCTTATCTCCAACAGCAACGTAACGCCAATGAGTTAAGCATAGCCTGTGAGTTGGAGAAACTGATAGCAGACCAGACTGTGTTATGCTCAAGGTTGTAAGCAGCAACATTGTATGAAGAAAGAGAACTTTTATACAATTGAACTTTGTCAAAACCAAGATAGGTACCAGATACAGAGTGTTCTGGCACCACCTGGATGCTCACTCGAAGTTCTCTGTTTGGTTTGGTGGTCCCCCCCTCCACCCTGAACGGGGAAGAAGTATTGAACTGTGTAATCAAAGTGGTCTTTGCTTGGATAGAATCTGAAGTTGGTGTGAGCCTGGCTGAGGGGGACTCATTTTATTAAAGGGGTCTGAGCCCAGAAAAGAGGGGGATCCTGGGTGGTCAAAGACTGTAACGCTCACCTGGTATCCACGGGGACATCACTCAGCCTGTTCTGACCTCTTACGACCTCGAACCCTTCCCTGGAGGCTATTCGACTGGAGACTGGGCCTGAAACACAGGATTGGTAGAGTTTAACTCCCTATTGTCTCTGTGTGCTTGAACCCCTTCTTTCCAGGGGTCCAACCCTTCCCTTTGATCCACAGCTCACCTTGTTTTCTTGGATAGTGTGCTCTCCGTCCTGCTTTCGGTGCAGGGGCGTGTTGATTGATGCGGGCTTGTTGCTGCCTAGTTATTTCACTGGCAAGAGTCCGACAGGTATGTATAATGAGTCTTTTGAACAGTTCTCTAACTTCGTTCCTTTCCTTCCTTAGATGATGGCCGGTGTCCGGGCATGGCGGCGTGCTGCTGAGATGAGTAGCGCTGAAGGTGAGTGAGAGGGCGATGTGGAATGCACCCCTTTCGTATTTGCATTGAACTGAGTTATTTTTCTGTCTCTTTTAGGTGCCACAACGTTTTCAGCGTGGATGCCGGTTATGAAGAACAAATGCGGTGGGTAAGCGCAGTATGCAGTGCCTCTAGATGTTTCCACGCTAACCTGGAGTGTCTTTTTCCTCTTGCAGATGGATGAGAAGTTCCGGAGACAGAGTTTCCCCAGAGCGGCTGGGATTCAGGTAAGCGTTTGAAGCTCATACAATATTTAAAAATAAGCAAAGATTTGTAGAATGCTTACTAATTTACTGGCATTTTTGATCAAATGCCATGATATGTAGGTCAGCCTGGACACGTACTACTATGATAATCCAGTCAAGGACACATAGGGGCATGCATGGAATGCACATGGAGCAAGAATGGGCACTCATGTCCCTGCGGAGCATCTGCCATCTGCACAGTCCAAGTGAGACATCCTGCATCAAGGACAGAGGATGTACCCCACTGCATGTGTCGGGCAGGTTGGCTAGTGGAAGTTTGCATGTACTCTGAGCCTTGAACAGGCCATTGCAGTACGCCAACATGATGCACACCAGTGCCATGGTAAAATGGTGGTGCGGGGGGGCAAGGGAGCATGCCTACATGGAGTACCCGCCTGCAGGCCGAAGACACATGCACATCAGTCATGCAATGACATAGTCCCAGTGCTGAGAGGAAAGACACCCCAGGCCACATGCAGAAGGTCCAGTGAGCTGGAACATGGATCTGGGGGGGTAGCCGGGTGACTAGCATGTGAGTAGGGTGCAAGTGTGGTGATGAGGACAGTCCCCGTCTGCTCTACATGTCCACTATCCTGCCCAGCAGGCATGCATCAGTGAAGCATTTCATGACTTGCACATGAGAACCATGTACTCATGACATGTAGTGGCAGTCAAGCACAACACATCACACAAGCAAAACACACATGGCCTCGACAAATACGCAACAACACTCACTGGATGGGGCATCAAAGTCCAGCATCTCTCCCACTCCTTAGACCATTCCTGCTGGTATGAACTCTGCAGTGACTGACTCGTGCAAAGTGAGCTCTTCCTCCTCAGGTGGTGGCCCACTGCCCGTCACCAGAGTCATGTTATAATTAGAGGCACGCTTCGCCTTAGTACTGCGTTTGAGGTCATCCCAACGCTTTTTGCACTCTTGAGCTGTGCGCACCTCATGGCCGAATGCACTCACATACTCCGCAACTTGCTTCCAGTGGGACATACGATGGGCAGCCGTAGTTTGACAATTCGGCCCCACTAGCATATCACGGTTGTGGTCCTGCATGTAGTCCACAAGGAAAGGCTTCTTCCTCGACGTGCTGGAGGCCGGAGCTGTGTCTGGGGTCCCAGGCTCTACTGCAGGTGCACCCTTCCTCCTCTTGGACAGTGGTGCAGACCCTGGCTGGCAAATGCCGCCCTGATCAGTAAGGGCAGTGGCGCTGGTGGATTGAACCAAGGGAGTGGCAGGTGGAACAAGGACAGAAGCCCTGACTTGCGTCAGTGGCTGCTGGGTGCCATGGAATGCACCCTGCGCAGCAACATCCGCTGTGCCAGGGTCTTTGACAGGGACTGTCCTGGTTGGTAGACTCACAACCGGGGTCGTGTCGGCTGCATCTGCCCGTGCACTTGCCAACACCCGGCTGGTCGGGGCAGCAGCTGACATTACTGCCCCAGGGACACGTGCCTCGCTCAGGGCAGCCCTGCGTGCACCTACGGTGTACCTCCTGACCTCCTGGAAATCTTCCATGGACGCTTCAGGTGCCAACGCAGCATGCTCTGGCAGACCCTGAGCCTGGGTGGTGGTGTCCGCAGCTGCACCTGCAGCTACCACTACCCTTGGGCCCGTGGCAGTCGATGAAACGGACTGCCGGGTCACATGGGCGCCAGTGCCAGATGCAAGAACTGCATCTCCCGGAGCCGAAGGGGGTGGTGGTATGACTGCACCAACACGTGGCACAACATTGTGCAGAGCTGGTGCACTCCTGCCTCTTACCCCTCTGCAGCCACCCTGTACACCCTGAAGTCCCCCTACTCCCTGGTCACCCTGGCCATGTCCCTGACCATGCCAGCCACGTGGAGTACGCCCAGCCGAGGTGCCCCTCACCTTTCGTGGCCTCCCAGCCATGGCACAAATGGAGTAGTGCCGGCACAGATGAAGTAGTGCCAATGGGAGTTGTACACGACAATTGTCCTGGGCAATTGGGGTGAAGGGGGTGGGATACAAGATGTTAACAGCACCCCTGCACCTGCAAGGCTGTATGTGACCCCGGGGATGAAGTGACGGGTCACGCAACGCTCAGGCACCCCAAAACTGCAGTAAAACCATGCACCCAATCCCGGGAGCCCAGGTGTGTGGAATTAACCTCCCGCAGTACGCAGTGGCACCCAGGGACACGGAAAACACGTACGCGTGGGACGTGCAGGCTACTATGACCTTGAAAATGGGTATGTGATACACAGGGGCACGCGCAGTGGGAAAAATAGCGTGCACGACTCACTGTCAGACTAGCATGATAATGAAAAACACGCGTGGCCAATAACCCCGCCAAAGGTAGAGATACGTCCTTGATCCGCTGTGAAGTTGTGCGCACGAAACAACACAAAGTAGCAACACACACGTCGTTCTCCATGAAAGCCACGTACAGCAAACTGCTGGCCCCGCTCACCTTTAACCCATGCTGAGGGAAATGCCCGCGCGCGTCACGTCACTTATGCGCTTAGGCCCTTTCCTCGTATTACACGCGTGTTTTTTCACGTGCTCAATGACTATGCACCCGTCACGAGGGAAACGCCCCCGCACGCTTAACGTCACAGACGCGCTTACATGCTAAGGGCCTTTCCTCTTATTACACCCTGACGTGCATTTTTTTCACGTGCCTATTCACTCCGTATCAAGATGGCCACGCGACAACACACAGAAGACCACGCTCCTGCCCAGAAGGCCGAATTACTGCCCCACAGAGCCCTGAGCAGCCTCCCATGAGCCATCTGCTGCTGCCTGCCTGCCTGCTGCCACCGTGCCCTGCCATTTGGTGCCTGCACATCTGCCATCTCCAGGGGTCCAGTTGCTGTGAACACGCCTGCTGGAACAGAGGACTCCCGACTGGTATTCCATCACTCCACAGCCCAGTCCCAGGACCCAGTTGCCCACCCACACTTGCCGCAGGGGTTGCCATGTCTGACACAACACCGTCTGGCACCAGTGGCAACCCCCCAGCTGAGAGGCAGAGGGCTGCCAGCTTCACTTCCAATGAAGTTGGCATCCTGGTGGAGAAAGTCCTGGGGCATTATGATGCCCTCTTCACACCATTGTGTGCCGACAAGGAAGGACGGATGAGGATCTGGACGGACATAGTGGGTGCCATCAATGTGGAGGGGGTGGCACCCCGCGACATCAAACACGTCCAGAAGCGCTGGGAGGACTACAAGTCCAGGACCCTCAAGAAGGCCCAGCGCCTCGTAGATGCAGCAGATGCAGTGGGGCACCTGGGCCAGCTTACCAACCAGCAGATGAGGGTCCTGGAGCGCATTCGCCCAGTACTTCACCACCAGATCCTCAGGATGCAGGCCCGTCTGTAGTCGATCGGTAAGTGGCCGTGCAGTGCTGTGTGAAACAGGGCATGTTGCAGTGTGCTGGTATTTGCCTGTATGTGTGACATGGGCCATGTATAGATGTGTGTGTGTGTGTGTGCAGGGACATGATTATACTGTATGTGAGACCAGTCAGGTGTGAACCACATGGATGGTGTATGTGTTACAATGCAACATGCGGAGCAGCATGCGGAATGCACACATGAATGCATGCCTGTCTCTGAACTTGGACATGGTTGGGGTGTGATAGATGGGTGCTGCTGTCATGGATATGTATGGTGTACATGTCTGTGTGTCTGAGTAGCGTTTGTGTGACTTGTAAACACCATGGAAGCATGAAGCATGTCCGTGATGATGTTCTGGTTCACTGATGCAGCCTAGTCTTCCTTGTATCCACTGTGTCTGGGGTGTACGAAGCCAGATGCATGAAACTACGGTGACGTGTGTGCATGTGATCAGTATGACCCATGATGCATGTGACTTTCAATCCACCATTGTATGTTTCAACAGTTCCTTGGACATGGATGCAAATGTTCTTTGCATGCGTCATGCCTGTTTCTGCATGTGTGTTGCCTGCACTGACCCATGTGTTGTGGAGGGACATGATGGAAGTGACGTTTTAAAAGTGCCACTCATGTGCTATTGCTTCTGGTCTAGAGGACAATTGTACAGTACCCTGATACTTGTGTTTTATGTCTCCCTCTACACAGTGTCGAGTGAAGAAGAGGGCAGAGACGGTGCTGTGGAAAAAAGCAGTGGGGATGCCTCAACCGGCCGGCGATGCAAGCCCTAGTCACCCTCCCAGGAATTACCATCATCTGGGAGCGAGGGGCTGGTGCCGCGTCTGCCACTACAGCTGCAGCGGAAGGGGTGGTGAGCCCCCACAGGGGCTTGCGACGGCGGAAGACGGTGTGGAGCCATCCAGGTTGGTGGTTTGCACAGAGGAGGAAGAGGCCGCTACTGAGCCGCACATGGGGCCTGGTGGGGGTGATACCACTGTTGCAAGTGGTGCAGTCCAGGGGCAGGGGCAGGAGGCAGAACAGGTTGCCGTGGAGGGGTCTGTGCATGTCACTGTCCCTGATACTGTGACTGCACCACCATGCACCAGCAGGGATGCCCCATTCCATTCCCATCCGCAGGTGGGGGGGAGGTCCACGTCATCTGGCACTCCTCTACCTGCAGACGAAGGGACCTGTGACTGTGTGGAGACCGTCCTGATTGGTGTCACGTTGCGCACATGTGACATTCGTGATGACGTGCGTGCTTCCTGGGGGTCCATGCACGTCATCACAAAGAGATGCGTGCCAACGTGTCCCAGTTGGGAGGGGCCATGGTCGCGGGTTTCCTACATGTGTCGGGCACTCTGGTGGCCCTCTCCTCCTCTGTGCAGACTATGTGCCAGTCATTCACCATGCCGTCTTCCGGCCCAGATGCCAACAGGGCCCCCTGTGGACCTGCCCCGACCACAGAGCCAGCTCGGTGGAAATCCCATCCCTGCCAAAGCCGGGAGTCGGAGGTCCAGCAGGAGTGGACACCCCAGCAACTGTACCCCAGCAAATGGAGGATGTGCCGGCATCATCGGGCAGGGCACGTGCACGACAGCGCCGGTGGATTCCATCAGCCCGGAAGCCGTCATGCTGGCAGAGGCAGTTGCATCAGAGGCAGTGGCAGGCTCAACGTGGGAGGCATCCTGGCTCGGGGCCATCAACATCAGAGGGACAGGCATCGGCCGGAGGACAGGAGGACCCTGGAATGGTAGTGTCTTCCGTGTAGCAGCGGTTGGGCCAGCGGATAGATGCAGTGCGGTGGCGGGCAGAGGAGGCACGGCTTACTATGGTCAGGGTGGAGAACTCCATGCGCAGGGCATTGAGGCGGGCTGAGTGCCTCGAGGCAACTCGCAGGTAGTTGGAACAGGCCATGACTGCATCCCTGCGAGACCTCGAGGACAGGGAAGAGGCCCGCCTCCGGGACATCGACGTGGAGTTCGATGATACCCTGGCCTGGAACATCCCAGAGTGAGCTGTAGGACTTGCCTGCCACCATTGTATATAGTTAATAAGTCTTAGGTTTCCTTTCTATTTTTCTTTCATTTGGGGCGCATGGACTATGCCCCACCTTTTTGTATATGGTTGTTTATTAGGTAGGGTTTTTTGTAGGTTTCATTTGGATTGTTGGGCTCATGGACCCTAGATTTGTACATTGTATATAGTTGAAGACTGGATTAGACTTTATTTATTTATTTTTTACCATGGAGCAATGGATTTTTTTTATTTTTTTTCCTTTGGATTTGCTTTGATGGACAAACTCTTTGGATTCATTTTCATTTGGATTTATTTGGATTCTGCATTCATATTATTTTTTTTTCTATTATTTTGGACATGCAGCCTTTTGTTTATTATTTCTATTATTGTGTGGTTTTCTTTCTTTCCCTTGCTTTTATATTTAATACATTTTGGTTTCATACTTCGTTTGTGTGGTATTCTATCATTGGTTTCATGCATGTCACGATGTGGGTTTTCTCATTCACTTGCATCCATTGTGTGTGTGTGACAGACATATATTGAAGTGCATACTTGCCATTTGGGATGTATCAGGTAATGGGGATTTCAATGTGGGGTGGATGGAATACTTGGTTGGGTGTTTGGACAGGGGTGGCGTGGGGTGGGATTTGAGTGGCCATAAGGGCCATGAGTGTGGATCGTGATGACATGTTGGGGGGGACATGAGTCGGGGCCTGCTGGCAGGTGCCCGTCAATGCTGAGTGGCTGGGGGTGCATGGGGACATTAGTCTGGGCCTGCTGGCAGGTGCCCGTCAATGCTGGGTGGCTGGGGGTGCAGGGAGACATGAGTCGGGGCCTGCTGGCAGGTGCCCGTCAATGCTGGGTGGCTGGGGGTGCAGGGGGACATGAGTCGGGCCTGCTGGCAGGTGCCCGTCAATGCTGGGTGGCTGGGGGTGCAGGGGGACGTGAGTCGGGGCCTGCTGGCAGGTGCCCGTCAATGCTGGGTGGGACAGGTGTTGGGGCTCAAAAGTGCATGGTGCCATGTGGGCTGCCTGCGGGGCATGCCCAGGGTGGATGGGCTGCCTGCGGGGCATGGCCAGGGTGGATGGGCAGCCTGCAGGGCATGGCCAGGGGTGTAGGGTAGTCCCCTGTGGTGTGGGCTGCCTGCAGGACCTGGGGAGGGGGCACACCTGGGAGGACCCACACTGCCAAATCGCGTGTAAAACTCCCTGCGCACCCCTCAGAATACACGTACCCCTCACGCGCTAGCAAAATTGCATGTAAAACTCCCTGCGCACCCCTCTGAATACACGTACCTCTCTCACGGTAGGGAAATCGCATGTAAAACTCCCTGCGCACCCCTCAGAATACACGTACCCCTCTCGCGCTAGTGAAACCGTGTGTAAAAGTTCCAGCACACCCCCGAAATACACGTACCCCTCTCGCGCCACCGAAATCACGTGTAAAACTCCCTGCACAGCCCTCAGAATACACGTACCCCTCTCGCGCTAGCGGACACGCATGTAAAAGTTCCCGCGCACCCCCAAAATACATGTACCCCCCTCCCCAAGGCCTATTGCATGTGAAACTTCCCGCGTACCCCACAAATACACGTACCATGCTCGCCCAAGGCATATCGCGTGTGAAACTTCCCGCGTACCCCACAAATACACATACCACGCTCGCTCAAGGCCTATCGCGTGTGAAAATTCCCACGTACCCCACATATACATGTACCACACTCGCCCAAGGCCTATCGCGTGTGAAACGTCCCGCGTACCCCACAAATACACATACTCTGCTCACACAAGGTCTATCGCGTGTGAAACTTCCGCGCACCCCTGAAATTCTCACAGGCTGCCCATCCACCATCCCCAGGCCTCACAGACAGCCCACACCACGGGGGGACTTTTTCCATGCAATTTACCTGGCGCGAGCGGGGTACTTGTATTCTGAGGGGTGCACAGAGAGTTTTACACGTGATTTTGCTAGCGCGAGAGGGGTACGTGTATTCTGAGGGGTGCGCGGGGAGTTTTACACGTGATTTCGCTAGCGTGAGAGGGGTATGTGTAATCTGAGATGTGCGTGGGGAGTTTTACACGCGATTTCGCTAGCGCGTGAGGGGTACATGTATTCTGAGGGGTGCGCGGGGAGTTTTACACACGATTTTGCTAGCGCGAGAGGGGTACATGTATTTGGAGGGGTGCGCAGGGTGTTTTACACGCAATTTTGCTAGCGTGTGAGGTGTGCGCATATTCTGAGAGGTGCGCAGGGAGTTTTACATGCGATTTCGATAGCGTGTTAGGGGTACGTGTATTCTGAGGGGTGCATGGGGAGTTTTACACGCGATTTTGCTAGCGCGAGAGGGGTACGTGTATTCGGGGGGGTGCGCAGGGAGTTTTACACGCGATTTCGCTAGCGCGTGAGAGGTGCGTGTATTCTGAGGGGTGCGCAGGGAGTTTTACACATGTGTTCGTGGTTGAGGGGCTATATGCTGGTCCACTGGCCTTTGCGTCTTGTACTGGATTTGCGCGCTGTTCCTGGCGCACTGGGCGGGGTTTGGGGCATAACTGGCGCTGCTGCAGGGTCGCTGTGCCACTCTGCACCATGGCTAGTTACGGATGTTAAAATCCATGAATATGCTGTGCTCTGAAATGGGTTTTGGCACACGCGGCTGGTGCAGACTGCCGCACGCGCACACTGTGCGCCAGCCGCGTGCGCTACTTGTGCGCCGAATTCTATGAATTACCCCCAAAATCGGGTACTGGAAGGCATAAAATAGCCAAGTGAAAAGTGGCCTGTAGCTGTGTGTAATGTAAGACAATTGAAGATTTAGAGATGGGTCAGTTGTTTGGGGAGACATGAGGGTTTGGGAACAGTGAGGACTCCTGCTGGTGTCTTTGTAATAGGTTGAACTGTTAGCCTGCTGAGACATGTAAACTGGACAACTGAAATCAGCTGTAGTTGGTGAGGGGTGCGGGGGGATTGTGCCTCTTTTGCATGACTGACTTCTTTTCTCTCTGTATGTTTTTGGAACTAAACTACCGAGAACAGTGGCTGCACACTACCAGATCAATGTGCAGGCAAGTGTTGCAGATCATTGAAATCAACTTCCAGGTAAATCGGTGACTAGCTGGGTATACCTATGGTGGCTTTTGAAGCAGCATGGTACACTTACCAGGAATCAGAGTTTATTACCAGCATTGTTATTGCTCTATGAATGTAAATACTTTTCTGAGGTTTGTCTCCTCCATGTAAAATGATAATGTAGACAAGGGCTTGCCTCTAAATTAGGCCCATGCATTTTGCTCTGATCCAACCTGCCCATCGGAGCGCCTGATTGGACAGTGAGTTCTCCCCGAACTTGGACTCCCCTGGGCAGCTGGTTGATGGCTAACATCCATCTTTTTTTTGCAGGTGGACCAGGACAGCGTCTCCTCTTCGTCCAACACTGTATACTAGGGCTCACCTCTAGATTAGGCCCATGCAGTTTGTGTCTATTCAACCTGGCCATCGGAGCTCCTGACGGGCACTGAGTCCTCCCACCTTGCACTCTGGTTGGCAGCTGGTTGATGGCAAAATCTCTGCATCCATCTTTTTTTTGCAGGTGGACTCGGGAATCGACTTCTCTATGCCAAGCACAGTAGACCAGGGCTTGCCACTAGATTAGGCCCATGCAGTTTGCGTCTATCCAACTTGCCCATCGGAGCACCTGACACACAGTGAGTCCTACCGCCTTGCGCTCCCCTGGGCAGCTGGTTGACCGCAAAATCTCTGCATCCGTCTTTTTTGCAGGTGGACTCGGGCATCGTCTTCTCTATGCCCAACACAGTAGACCATGGTTTGCCACTAAATTTGACCCATGCAGTTTGTGTCTATCCAACCTGGCCATCAGAGCGCCTGATGGGCAGTGAGTTCTCCCACCTTGCACTCTCCTTGGCAGCTGGTTGACGGCAAAATCTCTGCATCCGTCTTTTTTTGCAGGTGGACCGGGCCATCGTCTTCTCTACGCCCAACACAGTAGACCAGGGATTGCCACTAGATTAGGACTATACAGTTTGCATTCTTCCAATTTGCCCATTGGAGTTCCTGATGGGGCAGTAAGTTTGCCCCTTGCACTCCCCTGACCAGCTGGTTGACAGCTAAATATTTGCATCTGTTTTTCCCTTGCATGTGGAACCGGGCATCTTCTCCTCTACATCCAACACCACAAACCAGTGCTCACCACTAGACTAGGCCTCAGCAGTATTTTAATTAATGCATTTCTAAATATGTCAGTAAACTCCTGGTTGCTCGCAGTAGTCTTAGTTTGATTTTCAGCATCTATGTTTCAATTTTTAATTTCTTAAAATAGTTTTATGTTGGGGTTTGAGGGAGGTGGGAGGGCATGGGTTTGGTGGGATGGCATGGGTGTGGGGAGTTGAGGGAGGTGGAAGGGAATGGGTTTGGGGGACTGATGGGTGTATGAGGGCTAATTACTCTGTTTCTCACTTGTTTTACCATACACAGTTACTTAAAGTATGCATACTCCTCTAGAGACTAGAACAACATATGCAGTCATCCACTGCTCTTCCAATGCGCTGTGGTTAAGGTTGCAAAAGGATTTTGCCCTACTTTCATCCCCATTTGGAGAGTGTGATGGAATGGCGGGTGGTCTTCTGTAGAGAGTATGTGATTTATTTCATATAAACTGGGGTTATTGGGTATGGAGTGTACAACATGTTCGTAGTCACCAAGCAGTCAATAGAGCACTATGAATTTGTGTGCAACACTTTGTGCACCTTAAAAGGTTGTTTATATGTGACGTAAAAAGTATGCCTCTTTTCAAGGCTGGATGTATCCCCTTGTCTAAGTTGACCCACCTTTCCATTGGTAATGTGGTAGGTCAGAAGAAGGACAGAGACTGATATCTTCCATTATCAAGTATTTTATTGATCAAATGAAAAGGTGTAAACACCTAACTCCCAAAATACAAGAGGTTAAAGTGAATGTACAAAGAACAAAGCATTCTCCCAGCCTGGAGGCTGCTTCCCTGCCCCACCATCCTACTCCCATGATCCCCAGTCCTAAGGTCAGTGTTTCCTCCCCTACACACCCTCTTATCCCACTCAGCTTATTCTTTTAGCTGCAGAAAACATTACAACGCCAGTCCAGCCTACATCCTGGGCAGGCGCGGAAATGGAAGAGGGACTCTCTGAATGGAGCACCATGTTCCATCTCCACGGCCACCATCTTAAGTCAGTATTTTGTTTGAATGAACAGGTGGGTGTGAGGCGTCCCATTTATTCCTACAAATAGGACCCTGAGCTTCCTGATTGGAAAACTGAGATTCTACTGGCTATAATACCAGATCCTGGAGTCCGAATCCCTTGGTAATGTTGCCTTGGACAATCCTGCCAGCCGGATCTGGTGTTATTGCCATATTAAAGTGACATCTCTGCAATGTATCTCTGTCAGTTGTTTTTCAACAAAAAAAATCACTTTCATGTAAGTGATTATGGGGTCAAAGGTCAAATACTCAACATAGCTGTACCCATAATAGAAATGTATGCACCATGGCCTTGAGCTTACACCACACATGTCTGTATCGATTGAACAGTTTCAAAACAATTGCCAAAAACCCATTAAGAATGATTTTTCTAAGGTGAAAGGTCAACACTAATTGCCACTTGACTAGGTTAAATTAAGCGGCCACTCTTACTATCCAGAACAGTTATGTTATGTTAACACATTTATAACGCTCCAAAGCCCGAAGGCATCCAGGCGCCCATTGATGAGAAAGCAAATACCATAGCCTTTACAATGATACCACACTCATCCAAATCAATGGTTGCTGAGAATTTACAAAACACAGTTTGCAAATTCTAATTTTAAGGTCAAAGGTCAAATGTCCTACCTGCCCTATGCCATACTTGATGCATAGAAGACAACGTACATGACACGGTCATGTCAACAACCGCACCCTTGTGTAAATGTTAAACATGGTAGAAGAATAAAACAAAAACAATCATTTAGGTGAATGATTTAGAGGTCAAAGGTCAAATCCCAAGCACCTCAACTGACCCATAGCTTTTTATACAAAAGAATGTACAATGGGTTTAAAGTGACACCACATTTGTGTATATCGAACCCACAGTTACAAAGCAATTGAGAAGGATTGTTCTAAAGGTCAATGGTCAACTAAAATATCCACTTGATTTAGGTATCCAATACATGTCAGAAACATTTGTGTTGGCTTCACACTTTCCTAAAACTGTTCAAGAGTTGTCATAATATAACAAAAAAATCATATTTAGAATCCTTTTTTCTGAGGTCAAATTTCATAAGAAAAGGCCACTTTGACTATCTGCCCCATTGATGAGTAGTACATTGCATGACCATTACGGTGATACCCCACACATCTAAATCAAATGATTGGTTGCTGAGAAATTAAAGGCTCATTCTAAAGTTAAAGGTCAAATGTCATACCCCGTACACCCTACTTGAAGCCTAGAAGACAAAGCACCCAACATGACTGTTCCAATAACACCTCTCTTATATAAATGTGCTAAATGGTAGCAGAGCAACAACAAAAAACACCTTTGTGTGGGAGATTCTAGGATCAAAAGTCACATGACAATACCACAGACCTTATCTGATCCATACATTAAAAAACACAAATCAGGTATTTCGAGGAGACACCTCACTTGTCAAAATCGGTATCACGATTGTACAACAATTAACAGGAACACACTTTTCACTTGATTATTGTGAGGTCAAAGGTCAAATGTCATAACCTCTCAACCTATTAGGCTAATTGATTACGGAGAGCATTTCATTAACTTTCAAAAGGAACCACAATCAGGACAAACAGATCTAGGTTTACAAAGATATGACACCAAAAACATATCATGTATTGCATTTTAAGGTCAAAGCTCAGATACAACGGCCATGTGACCCATTGGCTCACATACAGAGATAGCACGTCTGAAAATTGTCTGATGACTAAACATACACAGCAGAAGAAAACATGTGATAGCCTTTATTGAATTCCAATTCTGCAATAGAGATTCTAGCATGAAAAACAGCAAAGGAAATAAATAAGGTCAGCCATTTTGAAATGTATGTAAGACTAACCGGAACTACTGAGAGTATTTATTTTTGCTTTGCATCATATTGCCACTAAGTAAAACTTGCTTTCTCTAATGATTTTTCTAAATAATTGGTATTTTCCAATTACTTTTTTTAATAACATTTATGGATTGAAAAAAAGTTTACATTTGACAAGAATGGGATGCACTATTTTCATGGGTTTTCATTGCTTGGCTTCATACTAACCAACCTTGGACAATTGACAGGTCATCAATACATGAACCAGACAGGAGTAGGGGGTCCATGGACCACTTTCCCTTCAATTTAAGAAAGTGCCATCCCTCATTTCTAGGCCATGAGCCAGGGTGATCCACTTTGTATTTGACCTTGTGTGGCACCCTGTGTCTGAGAACATGCATGAGGAGTGAGGCAGGTGTCCTATCTGTGTACATTGCTAATGAATAGTCAGTGTTCTTCAATTATGGGTCATGTGTGATGGGACCACATTTGGAATTATTTCACCCTGCATTTATTGCAATTTCAGCTAATATTAGTGAGAGTGTTATGGTTTCGCTTACCACTGGAGGCAATCGTGAGCTATTCTTCACAGAGACTTTGGGATTATAATTGTCCTACACATGGCTAACAAAGGGTGGTTGTTTTCTTAAATAATCTTAAGAATATATAGCTGCATTTTGGGAATTGTTATCTGTGCTTTCACTGCAACATTCCTATCCTCTGTTATTCATGGTAACCTTGGCTTGGGTTGCTAGCTACTTTCTAAGCTCTGCACAGATCTGTATTTTGTTAGTTCAGCATTGTGAGTCCTACTTAAGTCTTGATGCATTTCATTTAGTTAGAAGCACATTGCGGCTTCCATTTTGGAAAAGATAGCTGTCCATTACCTGTGTGTCATTTATGTTGCAATCAGCTTATACATTGATTATGTTAGTATTCTTCATGTCTTATGGATGCCGTGTTAATATGCTTTATCTATTAATGCCTATATTACCTACTGTTCTCATCCTTCATGTTGAGTGCATTTTTGCTTTGTGTCTAATGCATGCACATGTGTCCATATCCTGATGTACCTTCTAGATATGGATGGTATGGTTGCCTCAGTGAGTAACGTTTCTCACTTGTGCAGTATTGGGCAGAAGTTCTGGATGACGTGTTCATCTGCCTCTCAAAATTCCCCACTCTGGTCGAGTCCTCATCCACACTCTTGTTCCTGCCCTCCCCCACATAAGGCTCTTTGGGTACCCACACTTTAATCACCCCCCTCAAGGTGCCTGTATTTCAGACATGTTCGTCCATACTCCATTTCATGTAGTAGCATTCCAGTGCTCAGTGTAATTGTGAGGGTCCTGAGGATAAGTAAACTTTCATCCTATAGGGGTGATAGGGCTTTCCATTGCTTGGGTATGGGCAGGTCATCTGTTTATGCATACTTGTGTATGTGAGCATCCAAGTGTATTACTATTTCCATTCCAACTGCCCCTTTTGCAACCTATTTTCAATAGTTTTTTGCTATTCTTAGAATGCTGAAAGCCAGTGGTATCAGTACGTCTATGGCTATTAATATTTTGAATGCATTAGATAGCCAGGTGGGTATCCAGGAGTACAGGTGGAGTCCACCTCCTCTACCATAGTTTTGTGTAGTTCTGTTAAGATGGCTATGTCCTATGTGAGGGTTCTATTCTCGTTGTCACTGGGAGATTATATATGTGCTGCAAGAAAGTCCAATTTTGCTCAGACGCCCCCTCCATGTCCATTCATTATTGGAGAACATACCGGTTCTGGAGGGTTATAAGTCTCATTGCTCTCAGCTCCTTCCTTTATGGCATTAAAGCCTTTCACAGTTGCATTGATTGTTTGCAACAACTCCCACTGGTTATTTGTAACCATTTTTCATTTGTAGAAGCCTGCATACCAGAAGTAAAGAAGGACATAAAGAACATTGCTGTCCTTCTGAACAATTTATGCTGATCTGGTATGTCAGCATAGGCCTCTATTGCTGTGATCGAAAAATAATTTTCCTTCTTTCTGAATTTCATTTATTAGACATGCATTAATTTGAGGGAAATCACCAGTCTGTACGTCACTCTGAGGTACTGCTATAGCTGCTGTATTTATTGCTACCAGAGAACACAACCCTCCCCAAATGGGAAGAAGCTGCATATAGAGTTTTCAACCACAGGACCAATTGTGAGCCATTAGTACAGCAGTGGAAAATGTCATACCTGGTATACCCATAATGCGTGTGCATTCCTCATTTTCATTAACTTTCACTGGGCCATTATTTATAAAACATAACTTTGGTGCTTGTATTCTATTCATGGTAGTGGTCCTGCTTCATCTTACACCCATGTTAAAAGTTTGTCCATTTGTATCCAGTCTTCACGGCAGATTGTATCTGCCTTTTTTATCACATTTATGGATGCAGACATTATTGTGGCCTGTTGAAGTCTGCTGATCTCACATATTTTATATAAGAGCCGATTGTCCTTCAAATTGTCCTTTTTTCAGGCACAGTGGAAGATGAAGCAAGCAATGTGCTCTGGGTTCAAGTACTTTCTTGAGATATGAATCGTCTAGAGCCAGTCATGCGATAGGGTATGAGGGAATGCACCCAACAGCTCTCATCAGACATCTCTCTCAATATTATGCTGAAGTGCTGGTACCAAAAATGATTAGTGAGTTGGGAAGAATCCTACGATATTTACTCAGGTGCCTACAAGAAGAATATCTAACTGTAGTGAATAATCCCATTCTTTTCACCTTAAGAATTCCTTTTACATGTCTTTAGGAAATGTGTATTTACAGAAAAAACTGTGTCAGTATTGAAAGGAAGCTTCTTTCTAAAACAAAGTAGGCTTTTATATTAAGCAATAACACGCCAAAACAAATGTTCCATGCTCCTAAAAATTGCTAAGTGGCCATTCAATAGGATAAAACCAAGAAAAATATAATTGTTACAGGGAGCATTTGTTATTTTCCTTTTACTCTGGGAGTGTCCCTTAAATTTCGTTTGATTTGCTTAAGACAATGTCAGACCAACGTTTTGTGTGTAAGAACAGAGAACAATGTTTTATTCTTCGTGCTGCTGAATTCCTCATCATCTATCCTGTTTTTACTCTTGCCACATCTCCTTTACGTTCAAACCTGATGTTGGCAAGCAGGGGGGTCTCTCCTTTGTTGAGTTTGATGTCAGTGGGGTGAAGCAATGGAGCTTCCCTGCTGTCTGTGTAACCACTTCCACAATGAGCAGTGCATGAAAACAGGGCTTGTGGCACTGCCTCATAAAATTATTGCACATGACCTTATCTCCTGGATACAGTACTGGTGGTCTTAGGAAGGTCTCAGGATCAACTTGTTAATTTGCTTCACCAATCTTCTGTGACTCCCCTTGCCACATTTGTAGCTGTTGAGGCATAACTTTAAGAGACTCCATAATAGGTATCAAATCATTGTGCATTTAATTTCCTAACACAGTAGCTGCATTCTCTGCATCAGTGTGAGTGCAAGTGGGAGGAACAAGGGGTGTGTACATTCACGTTCTGCCACTAGCTCATGTGGAGTCAGGTGATGGTCCGCTGCATAATGCAAATAGGGCTAAAGGAAGGCAATGGAGTCAACCTTTTGTCAGTGTCTCTTTTAGTTTGGCAATCTGCTCCTTCAGGAGGCTTTTGGGGCACTAACAGTAGCCATTTGCTTGTGGGTGTTAAGTAGATGACAATGTATGCTTAATACCCTACAGGATAGTGATGTTCTCAAGTACCTCATTACAAAATGTGGTCCATTGTCAGACCGGAGCAATTCGCACACTCCCCATATTGGAAATACCTCATGAGGAATTTTGCAGCACATGTGGCATCTGGATATGTGCATGGACCTGCTTTGATCCATCGGGAATACGACTACTAGCATGTACCTGTAGCTGTTACACATTTGGAGCATATCTAAATAGTCAATATGCAAATGCTAGAAATGGTCCAGTATGATGGGGTATTGTTCCTCTCACTGTTCTCCAAGTATGGCCAGCAGTAAACCTCTGGCAAATCTAACTATTTACAACAAAATCTGCGACATGTTCTGCCAAATTCAGACAAACCGGTCTTCTGAAATCAGTACTGCAATACACTTTATTGATGTGTGTGCCAGGAGATGCAATTGGTCTAATGGTACTTGAAGCAGCCCTAGAGGCATGACTGGTTTCCTGCTGCTGTACTGTCCCCACAAGGCATCTGTGGGGGACAATGTGCACCCCCTTTGTTTCCATAATTATTGCTCTTCTGGTGATGCCCTTCCCTGTAGTTCAATAATGTGTGTAGCGTGTTAAAAACCTCCTTCAACACCATATTACGTGTACATGTGTATTTGTTCAGTGCAGTCCCAAAGACCCAAATCTCTGAAAAATATGCTTCTCTTTTTGCTTCAATGTCGGTGGCATCATTGCCACAATAAATGAAATCTGCGCCTCTAGAGTGGGCTGCGCCCTTCACTATAGTGATGACCAATGGGAGTTGGATTGAGTCTATAAGCCTGTCAAATATCGGCTCATACTGCACTGGTATGCTGGCTGCACATAAGAAACCATGCCTCTTCAAGCATGATATACCGGCATGTATTGTTGTGGTCACGTAGGCCCAGTCAGAATACACCATTACCACCTCATCGTCATGCGCTTCCAGTGCCAAAATCACAGCTAAAAATTCTCTTGTGATGAGAAATATGCCAGCATCTTGCACTTGTCACCATCTCAAAGCTGTCATTAAGTTTTGCTTTGGCTACTGCTGTGCCACTGTGCTGTTTGCTAGTGCTAGTGCTCTGGTGTATTGATGATGACCCGTCAATGAAGAGAATTATGCCCCCTCCAAGGACATATTCTTTGACATGTGGTATTGCATCATAGTATTCAGTGTATCATTATCTAATTCCTTTACTGGTTCTGCTATGGATGTGGCTGGGTTCAGTACTTGGCACCTGACAATTTCGATCAATGGGATTTGACATGATTACTTTATAACCAGAGGCTCTCTGTGTGGTCAATGTGCTTTTGGGCCTTTGAAATATGGCAAATAAGGCATGGTCAACATAAAACCTAACTGTGTATCCCATAGTTATGCTGGTAAATGTCTCAATCACAAATGCTGCTGCTGCCAAGCCTTGTTCACTGGGATAATGTCCTCCCCATACTGGCTCTAAGATCCCACTGTAGAATGCTAGTGGCTTGTGCCCATGGTAGTTTTCTGTACAAGGACATCCGTCATCACTACTCCATTTTAACGGGAGAATAGAAAGAATTCATTGTAATTGGGGATCCCTAAAACGGGAGCTTTTCTAATGGCTAGCTTCAATTAATCAAAGGCATCTACCATCTTGCGGGTTGTCTTTGTCTTTCTGTGCTTCCTTAATTCCTTTTAAAAGTTGCCTGACATATGTGCTGTAGTTAAAAACCCACGCGCTGCAATAATTGCAAAGGCCTAGAAATTGCTGTAGCCCTTCCACTGTTTCTGGCTTGGGTTTCTTCATGATTGCTTCTGCTCTTTCAGGTATCACTTTCCTTCCTTCTTTTCATATTCATATAGGACGTCCTTCTGGAAATATTGCATCTTCCGTTTGTCAACTTTTGCACACTTTTCCTGCCAATACTGTCATCAATTTTATAGAGTCTCTCCTGCACTCTTCCTCTGTATCGCTGCATACTAAAATGTAATCTACAAATTCTATCAAAGTGCTGTTAAATTGTACATTTCCCAAGCCTATCTTCAGGGCTCAGTTAAAGACCAAGGGGGACTCACAGTACCCCTGGGGTAATCAAACATGTTTTAGTGTAATTCTGTGGTAAGTGAACAAGGTCAACTACTGGGATGCTTGCATGCAATGGGATGGAAAAGAAAGCATTGTTTAAATCAATTACTGTACAATATTTTACTTTGGATGGAATGTTACATATTATTGTGGCTGGATTATGAACCAATGGAAACTCTGCCTCAACAATATTGTTCAGGGGGCGTAAGTCCTGAATAAGTCTCCACAACCTCTATTTGCTTTTTTCAATGGCTACACAGCCGTTTTACATGAGGATTCTGAAGGCACTAATATACCTTGTCGCACTAAGGCGGCAATAGTGTCATAGATATCATCACAAGCTTCTTTTGATATGGCGCATTGTCTTACTCGTGGTAAAAGATCTTCTTGCTTCAATATTATTTTGACTGCCCCTACTCCTTTTAATAGACCAACGTCATATGCACTGCTGGTCCACAATGTGCTTGGTACATATGCCAAATCTTCCTGGAGAAACAATGGTAACTTAGTGACATTCCCTAAGGTATCTGCCTATTTTCAATGTTCAATTGATATGCAGACTCATATTAAACATCACTTGGTCATATTAGTCGTCATCTGTAAACAAGTCTTCTTCTGTCAAATCAGTCAAACTATGTCCTTCATCAAGAGCTATCACTGTCCTCCAGTTTACACCTTCTTCATAAACTCAGTGAGAAATTAATCTGTCTTCCCTCACAATTGCTGTTTCTTGCTCTACTGAGATCAACAAAATATTACTTCATATTAGTCTCAACCTCTTATTTCCTGTTTTGTATAGTATCACATTTGTACCTGCTTTCTTTACTCCAAACAATATGAGCCAATAGGACTTTGAAAGGTAAAGTCTATTTGCGCCTAGCGCTAATGGTATGACCTAGAGAGACTGGTCGGACTAGAAAGGGTAAGTCTATTTGAGCCTAGCGCTTGTGGAATGACCAAGAAAGGCTGTTCAAAGACCAAAATATTTTGTTGATCTCTCGCTGTTTTAAAATATGTATATAGGCACACCAAAACATATGTTTTTTGCCTGTTCTTTTGTTTATAGTTGACTGTATTCTCACTGACTCCTGTTTGCATATTGCCACTATTTTTATGTTTGTTAGGCAAAAAATCATGTTGGTTTTAACATTTTTTGAAAACAATGTATGAAAAGCTACCTATTTAGCCAAAATAATAAAAAGGTGTATGTAGACCAATCTTAGTAGTTGGTTGGTTATTCCCCCAGCGACACGTATTAGCTACATGTTGTTCTGGGTGATTAGGAAGGTGGAAATAATTATTGCAAGAAGTTATTGCAGTCTTTAATTTGTGAGGACAGGACCACTCCCTGTTTATATATGTACAGAATTCCAGGCACAATACTGGTTCTATATACCAAAGTCAATCCCTTAATATTGCAATCCCCCTTATTACTTACAGATTTCTTAAGGGTGCACCATTTTTTTTAATGCATTGGACATAATAAAGTCTCCATAGTAAGCATTATTTGGATATTCTTTAACTGGGATGCCAAGATATAGATAGCTCTGACCTAGTTTAATGGCCACACTACCCAGCTTCCACATATGGCAATTTGCTTTTTTCCATGCACTAATACCAAAAGTTACAATTGTTGTATTACTGATGTTAATGGCAAGGTTATTTGACTGGGCATAGGAGGTGTGAGCATTAATGAAGTGTTGAAGGCCTATTGGGGTGTGATCCAGCAACACAGTGTCATCGGCATATCCAAGCCAAGTGCTGGATCTCACCCCAGTGTCAGAGGGAAGTTTATCACAGCACCAATGGCCAAGGCCATATCAAATGGGCATTAATTAAAAAACAGGTGTGCAAGAACGCATCCCTGTTTTAGGCATGGTTAGGGTTAATGGATTCAGAGACTAGCCCACTCTGGTTAATGCACCCCACCACAGTAGTATTGGAGTATAGCTCACTAATAAAGTGGCTGCGTGATCTTTATTGAAACCTGTTTTAAATGTATTTATCAACTCCCTCTCCTCAGCCCAGATGTTCATCTTTTTCAGGAGAAGGGTTGCAAAGATTGTTTGGCTAGTGCCTAACATGGCCAACGGTCAATACTTTTGGGGGTCCATTTTATACCGCTTCTTAAAGACTGTGACCAAGACAGACTGTCGCCAACTGTTGGGTATTTCACCAGAAAGAATTATACTATGAAAGAAATATGATCAAACGTGTGCCCAAAAAAACGGGTTTGCTTTGATTATCGCGTTAGCAATTCCATCAGGACCCGGTCCCTGAAGTTCTTCAATCCATAATGTCATCTATATCGAAATGTTGCAATCCTTCCAAAAGAATGAGGGGAATGGATATGACGTTATTATGCTATGATGTTATAATATTGTTCATCGCAGTATAAAGATTGTATGGATGCAACCCAACATGGCTCAGAGATACAATTATCCTCCAAGGAGGCGGCACCCGCTGTGTGAATTCTGACAATAGACCAAAACGTCTTATTATCTTTGGAACGCAGCAGGATAAAGAGCCGCATCCAATTGGCACTGCGCAAATAGGCCTTATGAGCCTTAACCCAGTTTTTATAGTGGGTGTGTACAATAATTTTAACTCGGTCCTTGTCTGTATTTGAGAGGACAAAATGTTTCTGTATCTGATCACAGGCCAACTGATGCTCCCTATTACTGTTGTGGATCAACACATCAACAGACGGTCCTCCACAGCAAAGGTTTCCTGACTTTCACCGGTGGGCTGAAACCTATCCCTCAAGGAATCCAACATCAGATTAAAGTTCCAGTTATTATTAGGTAGTGTGAGGAACTCATGGCGGCAACAAGTAAGACAGAGACAAGTGATCACAGTTCAAGAGTGTTTATTGAACACTGAATGCTGTATGCAGGTTGGAAAAATGCCTAATCTAAAGCTAAAACTAAGATGGGAAAAAGCATCAACCATCAAATGAAAAATAAGGCAGTCCTAGTGGTGTTGTGGTCAAAATGAAAGAGCCTATATTAAGAAACCTATTGCCAAACCTCACAACTAATACAAAAAAGGGGTGTGGGATAGTTCTCAAGAAAAGAAAGAAGTGTTCTCAAATAATAAGTCAGGATGCGGTAGCCTGGGTCTCCCTTCCCCACGTTTTGGACATGTGGTAAGATGGGAGCTTGGAGCACAGTACAGTCTTTGGCTTCTCCAGCACGAGACAACAGTTCTAATGGTAGCTGTCGGGACCGTCAATGGCTAAGTCTCATTTTCTTGAAAGTCTCTTGCCTTCGAGGACCTTAAATATTCAACTAAAAAAACAAATACACAGTTTCTTTTCCATGGGCTTTGGGTGACGACTTTCACCCCAGGATTCCCCTCTTCTGGGTGCAAATCCCTAGAAAGTTCTTTAATGAGACCAAGACCCTGGATAGCTGGATAGCTATGTTTTCTCGCTTTTGAGGGCCTCTCTTGTTCCAAAATAAAGTTTGTTTCCAATGTCCACTGGGTGATGGGTTCACCCCTGGGTTCCCCTCTTCTGGGCGCTGACCCTTCTTACATATTCCATTTCCCAAATTATATGACAGTACTTTTCTCAATGAACTTTTGGGTGATAGCTTCATCCCTGGATCTCCCTTGGTTAGGCTTGCACCACTCTTGACTGCTAATACTTGGGTGATAGCATTATCGCTGGATCTCTCTCGGCTGGGGTCAGACCCTTCTTCTCTGGCATCCGTCCTTCAGGTTCACTCTTGCCATCTCTTAACTTTTGCTTTCACTTTTCTCAATATTGGGGTGACAATTTTTCAACCTTTGATCCTCCTCTGCTGGGCTACGACCCCTCTCGATTCTTAGCCTCTCTAAACCAGGTTATCTGTGGCTCTGGATTAGGGTGATAGTGGCTCACCCCTTGTTCCCTCTCTTCTTGGTGCTGACCCCTCTTTACTTTCAATGTTCTCTTTTTACACAGTTCAATGTTTGCAGGATTCACCTTCCTTTCTTTCACACTACTTGTAGTTTTGTATGGGGGTTTTGCTTGACTCTCTATATGACCATTTTGACCTATTTTGCTGACCCTCCTATGGCCTTCTGGTAATTGTGGTTTCATTCAGATGGGGATCAACCAGAATCTTTTGAGTTAGCACCCACGTGGTGCCGGTTTCCTTCTGCAGCTGGTCTCCCCTTAATGCTTTTACAGTTAATTCAAAGTTTGTTGAACATGGTTTAAACTCGCCACTCCTGCGATTCTCCTACAACACAGCCTGGTTCTTATCGGTTCTCCCCTCGACTCACCGGCTGTGATGAACCACCAGGCTTTTCTCTCTGGAGTCAAGGCCGGTACCACGGGTGCAGGAGATTCCATCGCTCCTGCTTATCGGCATAGGCATGCCCCGTGTACCATTGACATCTGTGCTATTGTTTGTGGTCTTGGGCTCTCTTCTGCGAAGGTTCAGCAGGTCTGGTACAAAAAGAGCAAGGTCACTTCTATCCTCGCCACCTTCTCGATTCCTACCACCTTTCTCCTTCTCTTGAGCTGCCGCGCCTGCTTAGCCGTCTCGTTGTGCTGTCTGCCATGCTCGCCTTGCTCGTATTGTGCTCTACTGCTCCACCTTTTATCCCTGTGGGAAAAATGAAGGGTCACCAAGTGTGTATGATTTAAGTCAATTGCCTGACTTTGCCTGACTTTTGTGTTGGGGAATGTCAGGTAAACAGTTTTATTACAAGACTATTGTGCAAGGGGATGTATGTGATCACTGAGACCAAACATAATTGCGACGGCCGAAAATGACAACTTTTTTTTAAAAATTAAACCCTCTTTGCACCACATAGATATGCGGTGGGAGAACCCGTGCAATACCCCATACTGCTATAATATCCCATACCCCCCACATATATATGTGGTGTAAGGGGGGTTTAAAAAAACAAAAAGTCAGCATTTTGGGTGGAAGTTCCATATATGGTAGTGTGGGGAAGTGCTGACCAGACTGGCTGGAGCCTTCCCAATGACCGTATGTGGGTGGGACCTGGGTGAATGAAGTGTGTGACGAATACGCATTATGTGCTGTGGATATCTATTATCTGGTGTTTGACACAATGACTGAGACAGCCCTGCCCGAAACTGGTATGAATGCAGTGTGGATTGTTGAATGGCTGGGTACTTGTCCCAATACACAAAACTTGTTGTGAGTGTCTGGAGAGAAGTGAATGGCCTGAATGCACTATGCACTTGATTGGCTGCCTGCCTGCCTGAATGCCCTTCACCGTGATTGGATGCTTGAGTATGACCTAGCGAAATGAATGGGAGATCAACAGTATATCTGGGGACCTCTCACTGCTAGGAATCGTGTTCAGAAGCTGAAGTCCACTACGACGATTAACTGCAGTGAAACTGAAGCTTGACCTTGAAGCTCTCCTGGAAGAGAAGAATTGCTGTTGCTCTCCTTCATCAATCTGAAAGCTGCTGAGTCTCCAAGGACTGACCCAGAGAGGACCTGGTAAGGCACCCTCTTCCCGAGCTACGAGGGACCATCGCGCACCAGCTGATCTTTGCCAAAGCTACTTGGTAGACAGACCTATGACAGGCTGCTGACCGGAGACGGGGACTGCCGCGGAATCCCACGGAGAAGCGTCCGAACTGTTGTCCGCCACTCTCGACAACCGCCATCGCCGACTGAAGCCGCCATGCTCCCGTTGCCTAAGAACTTAATTTGATCCAAAGACTCTCTCGTCTGCATCGTCACCCGTCTTATCCCGACCGGAGAAGGCCATACCGTCAACACGCCGAGGAGCATCCGCTGGTGGGTTTTTCCACCACCCAAAGACCACAGAGACGCCGATGACTCGACACCCTTGCTGGGCCACAGTTCTTCAAACTCTTTGCGGTCCAGAAGTATCGAAACTAAAGTGCCCCGCACACCTGTTCCTTGCAGGACGTTTACGCTTTCCCGTCAATGAGCACCGCTAGAAAAGAAGCTGCCATTTCACCGTCGTAGATCACCCTGTTCTCCGTCGGATGTTCGATGACCCGTGACTCCTGCCTTAAAGGGAGGGCACTCAAGAAGGGCCGTTGATTCCCCGACGAGCAACGCTACAACACCAGGTACTTCGGGGTTGCAGAACTATTGGAAAGTCTCTTGTGAACAAAATATGGACTGGGCTTGTGATCTATCTTTATTTTACAGGTTGCCCAGGTGGGGGGATCTCCACACAGAACTGTGTTTAACGGTAGTGACCAGTATTCTGCCAATTGTTCTAACCAACTGCTTTCCTCTTATATCTATTGTTGGTTTCCTTTGTGAACTGATTTGTGTGACATTTAACCATACAGTTGATGCACTTTACAGAGATCTAATAGTAATTGTGGTACCATGTAGAACTGTATATTTGCCATTATAGATAACCGAGTACAAAGTGAGTTTAATGTTATATTGTACATAACCTTGAATATTAATTATATAAAGACTGTGTTTTAAGGAATACAGTGTGTGGACATTCCTTTGTGGGTGCTTGGGGACTACACTGTGCTTAAGAACCAGCCTGCATCACCTCCTGAGAAGGTAGGCCTTGATTGCTCGACCACATACCAATATTGAGAATCTTGGTAGGGGTCCTCTGTGCCTCTCCTCTACCAAATAGAGAGCGAAAGTACAGAACCCCCCCCTCCGGTCCCTCACAATGACAATCAGAGGGACGGGATTTGTAGTGTTTGCTGGGTGAGCGGGAATAGCTGCGGTCCTGATATGAACAAAAGGGTTTGTGGGAATTGTAGTGTTTTGTCTGATCAAGTTAGGAATGCGGACAATGATAATTAGAGGGACGGGAAGAAGAAGGATGGGGAGTATGACTCATGAAACAAGGATTCTGTGAAATATGCTTTTTGGGTATAACCAGGTTTGTGACCTTCTAGGATTGATTACGTATGGAGGGGCTGTTGGATCTGGGCCCGAGAGATCTAATGGGAACATCATGGGGGACACCCCCACTTGTCCCCCATCATGTTCCTTTGTGCCCCCACCTGTCCCCTGTGATGTTCCCTTGTGTCCCCATTGATGTTCAGTGTGCCCCCCATCTAGTCCCCTGTATTTCTGCTGTGTGCCCCACCTCCCTCTGGTCCCTCGTGATGTTCCCTTGTGCCCTAAACCCCACCTGCCCCCGTGATGTTCCGTTGTGCCCCTTATCACCCACCTATCCCCCTCAAGCTCCCTCTGGTCCCCTGTGATGTTGCTGTGTGCCCCCTGCCCCCTCTAGACCTCTCCCCCTTCATTGCTGGAGTTGTCTTAATTCATGAAGGCTTCACCATCAATGATCTTTGGCAACGCTTGGATTGAATTTTGGACACATTGGCTCTTGGGGCTTCACCCCCTCAACTGCCATGATGTAACTTCCCTGGATCTCCCACTCAGGTTGGCCCCCGAATCATGATGTGCACATTGTCTTTGTGAATTGCCTACATTGTTCTACTCCCTTGCAACATTCTGTGCCTCACTGACCTCTGCAACAGTTTTTGCACTCCTCTCTGCTTCTCTGCTCTTTTCACAGTTTTATTCTCAGTTCTCTTCTCCCCTCCCTTCCCCCTTCTCTCTCTCTCCTCCCCCCTCTTACTTTTTTCTATGCACTTACTCTATCAGAATGGTCCATGGACCTAGTATGATAGTAACTTTGTGTCTCCTCCCCCTCCTTACTTGTATTCCCCCTCTCCCTCCAGCACTATCTGAAATGTTGTCAGGCCTAGTACGATAGTTGTTTGTTTTGTTCTTCTCCCCCTTCTCCTCCCCTCTCCTCCACCTTGTTTAATTCTCCAGCTCTACCAGAAATGTCATTGGGCGTAGTACGGTAGTCGACTGTCTGTTTCCTATTTCCTTCCTATTTGTGTCTTAGCACTTGCACTATCTGAAATGTCTCTAGGCCGAGTACGATAGTTATTTTCACATTCTTGTTGTTCATGGCCTGAAAGAATGTTTTGTATTTTCCCTTGTTCCCTCCCTTATCATGAAGCACTTTGAAACACATTGGGCCTCATTACGAGGTGGGCGGTAAGGGATTACCAGCACCGGTAAGGGCACCGATGCCGGTAATCCCTTACCGCCCTACTACGAGTTCCCTTTGCAGGTCCTTCCCTAACGCCTGGTTTTACCATAAGGGATTTTACCAGGCGTTAAGGACGGGACCCGCAAAGGGATACCGGGGTCAATAAAGGTACCGCAATTTGCGGTACCTTTATTGCCGCCTTCCCATTGAGCCCTATGGGGCCTCTAATGGGAATGGGGAATGGCTCTGGTGAATTACCGGTCGCTCCGACCTCGGAATGGACCGGTAATTGCTCCATCCACCAGACCGGAGTCGGTACGATTCTGGAGGCAGCCATGGCGCTAATTGCACCATGGCTACCTCCAACCTCATAATGAGGCCCATTGTGTATAGGCGCTATATAAACTGTCATATCATATCATAAGGGAGGCAGATGCAATACAGCCCATGAAAGCCTCAGTTACCTCACCCTCCTCTCCTTCTCTGACACAACACTGCGTCTCACGTGGGGTATTCCCCTGAGCATAACCCCAGGTTCCCCTACCCAGTTGATCCTCCCCCACTGGTCCACCCCCAGGAACTGGATTCAACAGCGATGGCTGTGTCCTGGCCACCTGAATAAATGATTCTCAAGGTCAGACTGGAAGAATACCCTCAGGTTTCTCATAGTAACCTTGTAGATAATGCACATTTATTATTCTGAATAAAGCTGGTCATGATATCAATATTCTTCTCTGTCCAAATAAGACCCTGGAGTTTATAGTGGCTCTCAAATTAATGCAACACAAAACTAAATGAGAGTCTAGTCTTAGTGACCATTTCAGAATAGCATGATCGCTAAACTAGTGTGTTGCACAAGAAGATCAGCACACTTTTAGTCCCAAGGTCCATAAAAATGCAGTCCAAATGGAAAAAAGAAACTCCATTAGTTACTTTGGTCCTGCAGGAGCACCAGTCGAAGTTCCTAGATTGAGGCATAGCAGGTCATGCATGTCAATCAACACCCCTGTTTCTTACTTCTAGGTGTAGGTTTGTCAGCTACAATGTCATCTACTGAAGTGGATTGAAGAAACTGCGAGAATTGACCCACGTCAAGCTGGCTTTGTTAAAGGTGTCGGCTGTGGCCTTAATCTAACATTGATAAATTTCCTAAAAATGGAAGCAATACGACAAAACACAAAAATCTACATAGCATTTGTTGATTTATCCAGCGCATTTGACACCGTGGATAGAGAGCTGCTCTGGAGAAAAATGAGAAAATGGAAGTGCTCAGAAAATCTGTTGCAACCCATCAAAGAACTACATACAAATACCGTCATTAAGATCAGACTGGACAATGTTGGTACACGTAGTCAAACAATATCAACCAATTATGGTGTAAAACAAGGATGCCCATTGGCGGCTACCCTTTTCTGTTTATTCCTGTCAGATATCGGAGAAACTCTTGGAGTTATCAATTCTTATCTGCCTAAAATCAATGGCGAAGCAGTAAACTGGTTGCTGTATGCTGACGATATCATCCTACTTGACCTAACGCCAATTGGTTTAACAAGAAAATTAGCAGCATTTCAGAGCTATGTTACAAAAAATAAATTAAAGATCAATCCTGTTAAATCAGAAGTATTAATCTTGCAAGATCTTACTCGGACAAAAAAAGTAACTAAAAAACGGAAACCAAAATGGGCCTAAACAACGAAATACTAAAATGCGTCACAAAGGTCAAATATCTCGGGATGTGGATAAACAGTAATATAAATGACGCACCATGGGTTGAAAATTCAACACAAAAATGTAACCACGGGCCTGCCAAGCCGTAGATATAAACAAGAAAAATGGGAAGTTTTCATTGCAACCGGTACTTGCTCATTACAACCAGAAAGCAGTTCTGACTTTAATATATGGTGCAGAGAGCGCTTTAGGAGCTCCAGAGAACCTATGGTCACAACTTGAAAGCCAGTATTGGAGAAGGGTACTACAACTGCAAAAGGGCATACCGTCCGCCTGCTTACGATATAAATTAAATCTAATATCAATGAACCCGAGAGTGCTCTGGAATATGCTTTCCCTGTACCGCAAGACTATTCTTGACGAAAGGATGCTGCAGTTTGAAATATTAGCAAATTTGAGAAAAGGGAATTTAGAGTCAATACCAGTCAAATGGAGTAATGCCTGTGAAGAACATCTGAAGGAGTTATGTACAGACTGTGAGACACTAAAGAGCAACCCGAGCTATGTAAAAAAAAAGCTGTGGGAAAGGGATTGGTGTACAACTGTAGATGATAGAAATCGTTAAACCTTAATGAAAGATGCTGCAATGGAAAGGAAAGATCGGAGTAAACTTCCCCAAATGCCAACTATCGAAAAACCTTCATGAAATATCGGTTTAACCTATTTAATACAAGGGTAAGTTTAAAACAGAGATTTAAACAAAAATCAATGTTGTTAATATGCCGTCTCTGTGACAATCGTTTGGAGACTTTAAAACATCTAACTCGGGACTGCGAAGGGCTAAAAACGCTGAAGACGATACATCTGAAACAAGTGGTAAAACATACCCCACTCTATGCAGAGAAGACATGTGGTTAAAGTTTGCTAATCCGATAAGTTTTTTTATCAAAACTTGAAAAGCTGTTGACAGATTGAAACTGTATGGAAAATAGTAAAGATGAAAAGTGGGAGATCTTTGGGTTTAGACTCATAAAAGGGGAATGACTGCTCGATGTCTAATTGAAAGAACTTCAAGGACGTGATAGAGATGTGGCGCTGTAATAGTCGGGGTTAGAGCACTGCCTGTTTCGCCAATCTATAATTGAATGTTTTGAGCATCTGCTTCTGTAACATAGGGACTCCTACGCTTTCCCCTTCTTATTTTCTTTTGCTCTTCTTGTTTCTTCTTCTTTTCCTTTGTTGTTTTTGTTTTGGATTTTGTGTTGTCGTTTTTAAAAAGTTTGTATAAACTAAAGGAAATTTAAAAAAAAAAAAAGTAGGTTTGTTATTTACACTACTTGGCACCATAGTATGCTCATTTTTTTTAGCCAGCACCAGGAATCCATTAGCATCAGTGAGTTAAGATCCCCAGCAATGATTACTTTCCCACATGGGTTCGATCCGGACCATGAGATTAATATCTCATCGACTACACTCTGCCCAAGCCCTCCAGTGGATCGTAAACATTATTTATTAGAATCCGTGTATGAAAGCACTTGGGGTCACTAACCACAGCCGGAAGGACATATGAGGAAACACAGTTAATAGCATAAGGCATGAGACTATATTGCACCTGTGCGCCAATAGCAAGGCCACCTCTAGGTCTACCTTGCAACCCTCCAAATGCATGACAGCATAGAATTTGATAGCCATCAAGACAGAAATATTCCTTCAGCCAGGTTTTCAGTAACATAAAGATGTCACTATCCTTAATGTGTGATATCCAGAGGCTGAACAACAAAAGAAAGATCGCCCCTGTTGTTCCAACACACCATGATGTGACCTTTAAAGTATGTGTTAGTCACTTATTCCCATTAACACTTAATGTGTCTGACACCTAGTTCACTACTTGTCACTGCCCCTTAGTCATTTGCTAATTTACGTCTCTCACTGCTGGCTGAGTTGCTCTCTCGGATGCAGATAGGCGCATGAGAGAGGCTGGAGCATCAGTCTGTGCCAAGAAATCAGATTTGTGTCCTGTGATACAAGCCGTAACATGCTTTCTACAGACCGTAAGTATGTAACCTAATCTCTATATGTTCGATGTGCATGTGCAAGAGGGCCACTACAGCTGGAGAAAGGAATTCAACAAGGGCCCAGTTAGTACAACTATCAACCGTAGGTAACTATGTGGGTCATATCTGCCGAACACATACTCAACAAACCAGGTATTTTAGACCATAAGTCGAGTAAAGATTTGCGTTTCATTAGCCCATTTTCCAAATGGAAGCAACGCTCCTTGGTTACTATGATGTTGATTTTTTTTAGACAGAGTTATGAGAGCATTTAGAGCTATGTAATTTGCATCATGTGCAAAGTTCCCAACCACCGGTTATATCCCTCCAAGTATTTGGAACCACAGTCGGTTTGCTAGGACCTACTAGGGTAGTCTGTGGTTCTTGGAGATATCTGGTTGCCCTATAAACCACCCTAGGATGTTCATGTGTCAAATTGGGCACTATCCAAGGAGGGGCCATAACTTTGTGTTGGAAATAAGGATTATGCATAGTCATGATGGCAAAGTTCAGGAAGCTTAGACATAGAACTGGTCCGGGGAGCCAGCAAGGCAGAAGACGTAGGTCCAGGGTGGGGAGTAGCCACAAGCGAAGGAGGGTGGACCTCCTGTGAAAGGGATGCCGGAGCCACAGTCATCAGATCATCAGAGTGATGATATTGTCTCCAATTAGTACCTTAGCTCACCTGTGAATGCCTATGAGGCTCATCATAGTGAGTCTTAATATTCGTGATGAACTGGGCATTCGGGCAAACACATGCATCTACAAGGCTTCACAAGTGCACCCTTCCAATTGTATCATCTCTCTGTTCTCTAATCACCTTCCTAGGAGTTTCAATGGTAGAATTGGATGTGATCAGTATGCTATCTTGTTGGTCAACATCCAGAACAATATTGCTCACAACAGTATGTATCACCTGTTTAGGGGGAATTTTTAATGATCGTTTAATTTGCCTAAGTTTGTTGGGTCTAGGTGGACATGTGGGAACCACAGAAGAATTGTCCATCCTCACCTCAGGAGACAAAGCCTCTACAAGAGCTGAGGGAGAATCCGGGAAGGGAGAGGGAGGAAGGCTAGAGGAACTGTGAGTTGTGTGGTTCCGTGTCCACCAGAGTCGGAACTGGGAGAGATAAGGAGGGAGAAGGCATTTCAAGAGGTACAGAAGTCATCAGTAACCCATCATCATCACAATCAACACTGTTCATCAAAACCACATCAACAACTTTTGCCAGAATAAATTGGAGCTGCCGCTGCCCTGCTGCGATGTTAGAGCACAGAGACATAAGAAACTACATTTTTGCCAGTATCGTGTTCAAAGTTGTAGATGGAATGTTAGTCTCAACGTCATCTACAAAAGACCAGACCTGCAATGTAGTTGTACTCTCAGGTTTGCTGGTGGAATCAAAGTAAGAAGAGTCTGAAGAGGAGAGCAACCTTGAAGGTCCAAAGTGCCTTAGAGTTGAGTGCCTATCATATTGTCCAATCCCAATTCTATAATTATTTGTGGCTGAGTACCTCCCAAAGAATGTCTCTGCAGTCCAATACACATTTCTAATAACGAGTTATGATTATCGATGGAAGGCATATCAGTCAGTGATTTCGCATTAGAACACAACTGCATTGGTGAGTTAGAAGGAGGAGTACATGCTCCCATTACACAGTCAATTTCAGGTGCTATAGTAGAAAACGAAAACTGGGATCTTCGATTGCCTCCCTGAGTCCAAGTCCTGCCATCTGCCATGATAAGGAGCTGTAAACTCTATCATGGCAGATGGACTGTGTGTTCTTTTTCTCATCTTCCGTGTTGCACTCCGAAGTGCGTACTTCCGTTGGCGAGTCGTTTGCAAGTGTCTTAATAAATAGTTAAAACATTAAGGGGCCGATTCATGGAACAAATGTGCGTCGAAAATGATGGCGCACCTTGGCGCAAGTGTGAAAAAGCAAGTGCACGCGCACGCGTGCGATTCATGGAAGAGCCTGCACGTGTTTACAGCGGGATGTGCGCCAAATCCGTATGTGGTGCACATGGGCGCACACGTCATTCCAACATCCAGAACGCTGTGCGTGACGCGCACAGCAATAGCGCACAACGTCGGTGCACACACCAAAAAGGGGACGGGACACGGGGCGTAACACGCAGAATGGGGAACAACGCGTGAAAAAGAAAACGTAACTGGGGAAGTACTGCAGGGAAATACACAGAACGCCCACACGCACCCGAACAACACATATTCATAGATTCGAATACGGGAAACCCGCGCATGTGAAAAGACGCACACAGGCGTCAACACGCCCGCCACACGAAGGCAGGCGGAAGCATACCCGCGCACAGTATAAAAGTGCATGCAACAACAAACACGTATATACAGCTAGGAGGAGGAGAATAGCCAGGCCCTGCATATTTTTGCCCCGGACCAGCCTTTTTGGGATGCCTGACGACCAGGTCTTTGGCAGGTATAGGTTTCCACCTCATATCATCCTAGACCTGGTCAGGGTGTGGGAAGATGACCTTACATCCCCCACCCTGTGCTCCCAAGCATTGAGCCCCTTGGAGAAGGTGCTCAATGTCCTGCATTTTTTGGCCACTACGTCATTTCAGCGGACAACTGCCATAGTGGCGGGGTCTCACAGGCCACGCAGTCACGCTGCCTACACCAGGTGATGGCAATCATGACTGTGCGCCCCTCAGTCCGCAGGAACATATGCATGCCCAGAACACCCGCAGAAAGGCAGGCCGTGGTCCAGGACTTCTACAGGGTGGCACACTTCCCCAAAGTGCTCGGTGCCATAGATTGCACCCATGTGGCCCTCCGTCCACCTAGAGCCACTGAGCACATCTATCGAAACCGCAAGCAGTGGCATTCCATCAACATGCAGGTTGTATGCGATGCAAAGGGAATCATCACCTCTGTCTATGCAAACTACCCTGGATCAACCCATGACAGTTTCATATACAGAATGTGTGCTCTGAGCCTGGCCCTGGAAGCTGGGAAGCATGGCGACACATGGCTCCTAGGTGAGTACAAATGCCTGTGCACATGCATGCATGTCACACACAGACAAATACACAAACACAACTAATCACAACCATTACAACCTCCCCAGGGGACAGTGCCTACCCTCTGAGCAACCACATGATGATGCCAATCCGGAACCCCACCACACCACCCCAGGTAAGATATAACGCTGCCCCTATTGCAACCAGGGCCATAGTGGAGCGCACATTCAGAGTGCTGAAGTCACGCTTCCGCTCCCTTGACCGTTCTGGCGGCCAGCTACTATATGCACCCCCAGTAGTGTGCAGGATCATTGTGGCAGCATGTGTCCTGCACAATGTTGCAACATGGCAGGGCATACCGGTGGACATGGTGGTGCCCCCACATCCCCAACCACAGGCACAGGCGCTGCCCATTGGAGGGGAAAGGGCAAGTGGTGAGGCAACCCAGACCCAGCTTGTGGCCACATTTTTCACCTAAACTCCCACCCTTGCGGAGTGCACACAGGCCTGGCACATACCAGGTGACAATCGATGATGACAAAGAGACAGTCAACTGTCACAACCTTACCACCCTGAGGATGTTGCCATGGGACTGCCACATTGTGTGCATACCTAGCTACTTAAACATAACCAATCCCGTGTGACCAAAAGGTACACATGCAAGGGTGTATCACCCCCCCACCCCACAAAACAGGCCATGACAATCCCAGGTATGTCACCCAAACCCTCCCATAGCACATCACCCTTGTCTGCCACACCATGACATGGCTTGCAACAGCAAAAGGCCAAAACATGACCAATAACATTCGAAGTGACATGTGATGAATGCAAAGTGGCCCGAGGCAATGATGCCTGACATGGAATCAGATGAAATGACTGACAACAACCTCCCACACATACCAAGTCATACACAAATGCTGTACACCAGTGGTAGCTTCAACACAGCACTGAATGCCTGTTCACATGCACATTGGGCAAGTCAAAATCGCCACTCCCAAACCTGTGTGCTGTGTGTGTCTCCTGCTACACACTGCTCAGCACAGAGCACAGTGAGCATCCATTGTGTTGGGGCTACATCTTGATCATCACATCAAAAGGACAAAATAACAAATTTTCCCATCGACGCATGTCTGGGATCCCCAAATGGTAATTGATCATGCGCTGCAGGGACACAGCATGCCCGAGAAGGCAATATGTGTGCACCTGTGGACATGGAAGGGTGGTTGTACGTGTGGTGGAGCATTGTGCAACTGTGTGTGTCAGTAGGGACATGCACTCAATATATGCATGTCAAATCAAGTGACCCTAAGTGCCCTATACACATCACATGTGAACATTGCCCATGTGTACACCCCAGCACCTCAAACCACAAAAATCCCCTGACACCTGAAAAGTAAATACAACACAGGAACAGCCATTGACCAGCAGAACACATCATGTACATCATACCCCACAATGACATTGTCAGCGAGTGCCCAAACAGCATAGCCCAGGCTTACTGTTCAACAACTAAAGGCCCTTCCTCATTTACACATCACCATGAACTTCCGAACAACTGTGTCTGGGGTATGTGGCCTTCTCCCTTTTAGTGTACCTGGTTACAGGATCCCCTTACCCCTTGGTCTTCATGTTCCACCTTGCGTGCATATAAGGTCCAGCCCCCTCAGAGGCCTCCTTTACTGGTAAAAATGCCAAATCGCAGAGAACTCCAAGGAGCCAAACCCCCAAACCAGGAAAAAAAGCATCTCGGCACAAAAAAACCCTGGAAGAGTCTCCAGTAGATTACTCAAAGTGGAAAAAAAAGTTAGGGCACATATACAAGCAGAATGATCGAACTACCAAGGTAGCACAGTACAACAATGGTTAAACAGGAAGGGTACCTTTTTCCAGAAACAACATACAATGAGGATGCAACAACTGATGGGTAGTGTCACAGCTCCGGTCTCCAGGCGCAGGAGTGGCACGAACACCCCCTCCGTGGTCTGGGCGCCTGCAAGGTATAACTTACACAGGCCTCCAAGACCGCAGCTGGGAAAGAGGGTCAGGGATCCGTTGGTTGGACAGGCATTGGTATTCAGGATAACCGTAAAGAGGGGAAGGAGAGGGGAGTTGGATTTGCAAGGGAAAGTAGGCAAAATATAAAATACAATTATTGACAATAACACATACTCAATCAGAGAAACCATGTTCTACATGCACATTGTAAGAAATGAGTGAAATTCAAGACAAAGAGAGACTTTCTCTGGGATGAGTACTGGCCTCCTGCCTGCGCACTCTCAGGGCGGGTAACAGGATCAGTTCAATGCTGCAAAGAGAATGTGACTTACTAATCTGTGTGTGTTTACAACACACACACAACAATATTCCTACCCCAAAGTAAGTGACTTCTCCACAAACAAACACCCTTGACTTCTGCTATGTACGTATTCGTTAGCTTACCCCTGTGATGGTTCATACACTGTCAATGCAGTAAGGCAGGCACACGTGGGCGCGCGTTAAATGGAAGACCAATGCGTCAAGAATCACACATGAAAGAATGGTCCCTGGGTGACCTGCCAGACGTGTATAGCGAGGTGCAACTTCAGTACAAGTCGTGTTCTGACAGCTGTGGATTACAATAGGTAGTGCAAGTGGCAATTTGCACATGCAAATGATATGCACTGCACACAAGTCTGTGCCTTGCTGGGTGTTCCTGTGACCTGTATATGCGTTTCTGGCTCGGTACACTACTGCGCTAATTACTCAGCTTCTATGGAGCAGGAGGGACGGGAGGATATGTGCGACTGCCCCTGCGTGTGCCCCTGTAACGCTCACCTGATTCTCGCAGAGGCGCCGGTCTTGACTGGGCGACTACCGTATCTTCAAAGGTGATGTGTAGCACTCAGTTGGCTCTTTGGGCTGGACCTCTGTGCACTGTATGCCTGACGTGTAGAGTAAGATGTCTTCGGTAAGTGAATGCCGAGCTCTCCATCTGCCTCGGGGCAGGGTGCTGTAACCAGTTTCTTCACTGGATAGGTAGCGCAGGCCTCTTGACTTCAGAGGACTGCTGTCCATCGTTTACTGCACGAACGGTAAGTTTCGAGTCATTCAAATGTCTTTAAAGTCTTTAGTAATGATGTCTCTTGTTTTTCAGGGTTCCGGCGATGGCGGATGACGGGCTGAAGTGAGTTGAAGATGGAGCCCGTGTGATGAATAGAAGCGCCTGGAAGCACGTAAGTAAGCGCTTGTTGCCTGCTTCACGATGCGCTCTAACTGTCTTTTTATTTTGCAGGTACGAGTTCGGAGCGGCTGCAGGGTGCCGGAATACCCACTGGATTAGATGTGGAAAGGAGTAATGGCACGTGAGTATTAAAGTTCCCCAATGTATTTAAACGCACCTTGTTTTGTCTTTCAGATGCGGGATGCAGCGCCGAAGGCCTCCGGAGCGTGCGAAGAGTTGGTAAGCTTTTGTCTTTCAGATGCCGGAATGCAGAGTGAAGACCTCCGGAGCGCACGAAGAGTAGGTAAGCTTTTGCCTTTCAGATGCCGGAATGCTAACCTGTTCTTTCTTGTCTTTATAGGTGTTGCTGAAGACAGGATTCAGGATGGTAAGCCTTTGCCTTTCAGATGCCGGAATGCTAACCTGTTCTTTCTTGTCTTTATAGGTGTTGCTGAAGACTGGATTCAGGATGGTAAGCCTTTTTCCTAGGCCCAGGACCGGAAGCAGAAGACACGATGAGCGTTCTGCTGCAGAGGTTGCAGAATAACGCAAAGCAAGATTCATCCACCGGGTGTGGTTTAAATAGCCTCCTGTAGTGCTTAGGTGTCTCCTTCCACAGCCACGCCTAAGTAAGAAAAGAGTTCCTGGTCAGAAAAGAGTTCCTGCCTTCCAGAAGAGTTCCAGTGTTCTGAATCTAGGGAGTGGCTCCAGCCCCACCCAACAGGAAAAGTAGTTCCAAACAGAAGAGGATCAGAGGCTCAACTGGCAGGCAAGTAAGCAGCATGGTCTGCTGAAGGTAAGTCCACCCAAGCATTATGAGCCCGGCGCTTCCAGCGCTGGGACTGGGCGTATTTATGAGCCTGGTGCCACTGGCGCCAGGACTGGGTCCAAAAGGTCCCAATTGGGACTGGTTGGCACTCGGAACCTGGGTTATGGATCTGCTTCCAAGGGAGTTGGGAAAACCCTGACCTTTTGGAAGCAGAGATCATGACAGTACCCCCCCTCAAGGCCCCTCCCAAACCGGGCTTCTCCGGGGGTTTTGGCTTGTCAGGAAATGTTCGGTGAAATCTTTTGATTAGGCGAGGAGCGTGGACATATTCAGCAGGTTCCCAGGATCTCTCTTGGGGGCCGTAGCCTTTCCAGTCAATTAGGTAGAATAGTTTAGATTTGGAGATCTTGGAGTCCAGAATGCTTTTGACTTCAAACTCGAGTTCTCCATCCACTAGGATAGGTTTTGGAGATTTGGTTAGTCGGGTTTGAGGTTGCACGGGTTTTAATAGAGAGACGTGGAAGACCGGATGTATCTTCATGTGCGGGGGCAAGTCCAACTTGACCGCTACTGGGTTTACTATGGTAGTGATGGAATAGGGACCAAGGTATCTTGGGTTGAATGTGCGTGGCCCTTTTAGAGATAGATATTTGGTGGATAACCAGACTTGATCCCCTACTTGATAGTGAGGGGCTTCCTTCCGATGTTGATCTGCTCCTTTCTTGTATTGTTCTTTAGCCCTTTGAAGGTGAGAAACAGCTTCCTTAAAGGCTTGGGTGATTGTAGAATGCAGGTAGTCTACTGCTGGTGTTTCAAGATCTTGGAGGGGATCCAACTCCGAGGTTCGAGGGTGACTGCCGTACAAAAGAAAAAACGGGGTTTTCCCAGTTCCCGAATGGACAGAGTTATTGTAGGCATATTCGGCTATCCAAAGGATGTCTTTCCAAGTTTTTTCAGTTTGTTGCAGCATGCAGCGTAAATACTGTTCCAGAGTTTGATTGGTCCTCTCGGTTTGTCCGTCGGTCTGAGGGTGGTGACTGGTCGATAGTCTCACATCGATTTGAGCCGACCGACAGCAACTTCGCCAAAAATGAGAAATAAATTGACTACCTCGATCCGAAATTAGAACCGAAGGAAAACCGTGCAGTCGGACGATGTTTTCGAGAAATTCTCGGGCCAGAGTTGCTGCTGTTGGCAAGCCTTTGAGCGGAATGAAATGCGCCATCTTGGAGAATAAGTCCACGATTACTAGAATCGTATTGTATCCGGAGCATGGAGGTAGATCGGTGATGAAGTCCATAGAAAGCGTATGCCAAGGGCGAGGTGGGATGTCAATAGGGCGTAAGAGGCCTGCTGGTCTTTCCTTTTGACTCTTGTTTTGGGCGCATACTCCACAGGACATTATAAAGTCTCTGATATCTTTTTTCCAAGACGGCCACCAGAAGTAGCGCTTGATCTTTTCTGAGGTCTTGGCTATACCGGGATGACCTTCCATTAAAGAGTCGTGATAACAAGAGATTACTTTTTTCTGTAAATCTGTGCTGGGTAGGTATAATCGTTCTTGGAAATACAATAAGTTGTCCTTTACTGCAAAGTCCTTTCCCTGCAGATGCCAATTCTGTATGTCTGCTGGAGTTACAAGTTGCCTGGCTTTATCCTTAACTTCCTCTATGGATTCTGTGGCGATTACACCCAGAATTCTTTGTTCGGGAATGATTGGTACAGGTTTAGGGTTGATCAAGTGTTCTTCCACTCCCATCCGAGAAAGGGCATCGGCTTTACCGTTCTTTGTACCAGGTCGATAGGTAATTATGAAGTCAAACTCGGCAAAGAATAATGCCCAACGGAGTTGTCTAGAGGATTGGGCTTTTGCGGTCTTCAAATATTGCAGGTTTCGGTGATCCGTAATCACAGTAACGGTGTGTCGGGCCCCCAGCAGATAATGCCGCCAAGCCTTAAAGGCAGACTTGATAGCCAGAAGTTCCTTGTCAGTAATCGTGTAATTGATTTCAGGAGGCGAGAATTTGCGGGACCAAAATGCCACGGGATGCAACTGATTGGTTACCGGGTCCTTTTGTGATAGAACTGCCCCCATGGCAAGGCTTGAAGCATCAGTTTCCACGATGTAGGGGAGTTCGGGGCGAGGGTGTTTTAAGATTGGTGCAGAGATAAATTTAGTCTTCAAATCCTGGAAAGCTTGTTCCGCCTCGGTAGACCATTCAAAACGTTTGTTTTTCTTTAACAAGGCAGTGATGGGCTGGACTATTCGAGAGAATTCGGGGATAAACCTGCGGTAAAAGTTAGCGAAGCCTAACATGCTTTGCACACCTTTTACGGAGGATGGTGATGGCCATTTGAGAACTGCATCGACCTTCTTTGAATCCATACGCACTCCGCCAGGTGATAATATGAATCCCAAGAATTCAACTTCAGTCACGTTGAAAACACATTTTTCCAACTTAGCGAAAAGTTTGTGTTGACGCAATCTTTCGAGGACCATTTTCACGTGTTTCCGATGTTCAGATTCCGATGAAGAATAAACGAGGATGTCGTCAATGTAAACAACAACACATACATCTATGAGCTCTCTGAGGACATCGTTCATAAAATATTGAAAGGCGGCCGGGGCATTGCAAAGTCCGAAGGGCATGACCTGATATTCAAATAGCCCATACTTGGTGCGGAAGGCCGTCTTCCATTCATCGCCCTCTTTTACTCGTACCAAGTGGTAAGCTCCTCTAAGATCCAGCTTTGTATATATGCATGCTTTTCTGACTTGGTCCAGGAGTTCAGGTATCAAAGGTAACGGATATCTATTCTTAACGGTGATCTGGTTCAGGGAGCGATAATCGATACAAGTTCTAAGGTCTCCTTCCTTTTTTGGAACGAAGAACAAAGCTGAAGAAGCAGGGGACTTGGAAGGACGAATAAACCCATTTGCCAGGTATTGATCCAGGTATTGTCGAAGGTGAAGGTTCTCAGGCTCGGTGAGGGCATAAATTCTACTACAAGGAGGAGTAGATCCAGGTATCAGGTCTATCTGGCAGTCATAAGACCTATGAGGAGGTAGAGAGTTAGCCTGATCCTTCCGGAAAACATCTTGGTATTCTAGGTATTCGGGAGGTAACTGGGGAGTCTCTGAAGAAATTGCGGCCAGTGCAACAACAGGTGGAGGGTGACAAGTAGAGACACATTCTGGAAACTGGACCGTTCTTGCTCGCCAATCGATCAGAGGATTGTGTTTCTCTAACCAAGGTATTCCTAGAATAATCTGAAACTGAGGGGCCTTGATCACATCGAACACGATCTTCTCATGGTGTCCATCTTGACTTAATAGCGTCACCTCTTCAGTGGTATGCGTTACTGGCCCGGAGGCTATCTCCGTACCATCCACCGTAGTAATGACGTCCTTTACAGCCTTGGGACAAAGAGTTAGATTCATCCTCAAAACCATTTCATGATCCACATAATTGCCGATGGCACCGCTGTCGACGTAAGCTTCAATTGCATGTAATCGATCCGGATTATCAGGGCTAATGAGGACCATAGGTATCACGAAATGCGAGGTCACGGAACTGGTTTTCACGCTCGGCAAGAGGACCTCTATTCTTGTCGGGCGAGGTCGTTTCCCTGCTCAGAGTTTGTAACTTTGGTAACTGCAGCTCCTACTGCCTTCTTGGCAGGTTTCACCGGACAGTCTCGAAGAAAGTGCCCTGAGTTTCCGCAATATAGGCATAATTGCAACTGTTTCCTCCTTTCCCGCTCCCTTTGTGTTAGAGGACCTTTCAGACCCCCTATTTGCATGGGTTCCCCAGAGTCTACTCCTTTGGAAGGAGTTGGCGGTTTGGAAAATACTCGAGCATCAAACTTGGAACGATCGGCCTTCCTGTTCTGCAGCCTGTGATCTATTTGAACGACCAAGTCTATATAATCCGAACAGTCTTGTGGGGGATTCACTACTTGGGCTAAAACGTCTTTGAGCTCTCCACGTAGACCTCTATAAAACAGCGTAATCCTTTTGTCCTCAGGCCATTGAGTTTCCAATATTAGTCTATTGAAAGATGCAATATAAGCCAAAAGGTCTTGATTACCCTGTCGCAACGAAAGAAGCTCATTGTCCAAGGCCTGCCCCTGTGAATGTCTTGCGAACAGTTTTTCCATACTAAGCTGAAAGGCTTGAAAATCATGGAGAACCGGATCATCTTGATTAACTAGAGGGATCGACCAGTCTGCCGCATTGCCACTAAGGTACGAAAGTACAAAAGCTACTTTTGCTTGATCAGTTGGAAAGGCTGCTGGCCGGCATAAGAAGTGCAACCGGCACTGATTGATAAATACTGCAAACCTTTTTGGGTCACCAGAAAATCGTTCGGGCGGAGCCAGAGGTACATTCCCAGGTAGGTTGATCTGCACTGGATTCATAGAGGACGTTGAAGGAAGATTTGCCCCTGATGCGGGTAACGGGGTCTGTCCGGCTTGTGACTGTAGCACTTGTCTAGCAAGATTGTCTGTTCTCTCCTTGGAAATAATTAGTTCCCTTCTTAGAGCATTCGTTTCCTGACGAGCTGCATGCACTTCTGCCCTTAGTTCCCCAAGTAACCGGGCTAGGGGGTCAGTATCCGAGGTTTCCATAGCGCCTGGGCGAGAGTTTTGCGGTAGGCTTTGCGTTCTGTAACGCTCAACTGATTCTCGCAGAGGCGCCGGTCTTGACTGGGCGACTACCGTATCTTCAAAGGTGATGTGTACCACTCAGTTGGCTCTTTGGGCTGGACCTCTGTGCACTGTATGCCTGACGTGTAGAGTAAGATGTCTTCGGTAAGTGAATGCCGAGCTCTCCATCTGCCTCGGGGCAGGGTGCTGTAACCAGTTTCTTCACTGGATAGGTAGCGCAGGCCTCTTGACTTCAGAGGACTGCTGTCCGTCGTTTACTGCACGAACGGTAAGTTTCGAGTCATTCAAATGTCTTTAAAGTCTTTAGTAATGATGTCTCTTGTTTTTCAGGGTTCCGGCGATGGCGGATGACGGGCTGAAGTGAGTTGAAGATGGAGCCCGTGTGATGAATAGAAGCGCCTGGAAGCACGTAAGTAAGCGCTTGTTGCCTGCTTCACGATGCGCTCTAACTGTCTTTTTATTTTGCAGGTACGAGTTCGGAGCGGCTGCAGGGTGCCGGAATACCCACTGGATTAGATGTGGAAAGGAGTAATGGCACGTGAGTATTAAAGTTCCCCAATGTATTTAAACGCACCTTGTTTTGTCTTTCAGATGCGGGATGCAGCGCCGAAGGCCTCCGGAGCGTGCGAAGAGTTGGTAAGCTTTTGTCTTTCAGATGCCGGAATGCAGAGTGAAGACCTCCGGAGCGCACGAAGAGTAGGTAAGCTTTTGCCTTTCAGATGCCGGAATGCTAACCTGTTCTTTCTTGTCTTTATAGGTGTTGCTGAAGACAGGATTCAGGATGGTAAGCCTTTGCCTTTCAGATGCCGGAATGCTAACCTGTTCTTTCTTGTCTTTATAGGTGTTGCTGAAGACTGGATTCAGGATGGTAAGCCTTTTTCCTAGGCCCAGGACCGGATGCAGAAGACACGATGAGCGTTCTGCTGCAGAGGTTGCAGAATAACGCAAAGCAAGATTCATCCACCGGGTGTGGTTTAAATAGCCTCCTGTAGTGCTTAGGTGTCTCCTTCCACAGCCACGCCTAAGTAAGAAAAGAGTTCCTGGTAAGAAAAGAGTTCCTGCCTTCCAGAAGAGTTCCAGTGTTCTGAATCTAGGGAGTGGCTACAGCCCCACCCAACAGGAAAAGTAGTTCCAAACAGAAGAGGATCAGAGGCTCAACTGGCAGGCAAGTAAGCAGCATGGTCTGCTGAAGGTAAGTCCACCCAAGCATTATGAGCCCGGCGCTTCCAGCGCTGGGACTGGGCATATTTATGAGCCTGGTGCCACTGTCGCCAGGACTGGGTCCAAAAGGTCCCAATTGGGACTGGTTGGCACTCGGAACCTGGGTTATGGATCTGCTTCCAAGGGAGTTGGGAAAACCCTGACCTTTTGGAAGCAGAGATCATGACAGCCCCTGACAACTTGTAAAGCTACTTGACATTTGTCCCTCAACGCATCTTAGCTGTACTGTGCACTTCTACAACAATATCTGGCCAAGCTCCCCATCAGTGGCGCTACTTAGCATGCATGTGCAAGTGGCCTGGTGGAAGGTTGTCTGCAATGTGGCCCCCTTGTGCTGCTCACATTGCTTGGATCTCCTGGAAACACATCTGCTTCTTTTGGACGTCTGAGCACAAGCTTTGTGCTACTGCTTGCACACACATGCGCATGTCTACACCACCAAACGTAGCCAGGTTTATGTATTGCTTCGCTTTGTGTCTGCTGGAAAACGTGGTCTGGAGGCTCATTGTCCTGCAGAAAGGGCATAAAACATAAAAATAACGCTTGAAAGTTCCCTGTGTGTGTGTGTCTTCATGCTGGTTGTCACTGGGCCATGTTAGAGACCTACATCAGAACTCCTCCCACCATCAGTGTGGCTTCGACAGGCAAAGGGTGCAGGCTACTGTCTACAGCATGAAGTGCATCAAGCACATGTACAGGAAAGAAAATAACATACATCACAATCTAGATCAATTAATGGACACATCAATCATGAACCCACCCAAATTGATCACAGACATGCCGTGATAAAACCCCCACAATCTCCACTAGGGGTGTTAACACAAGTAGTACAGCAGCAGACAGGCCACAGATATGACAGGTAAGCAGGAGTGGCCTATGTGAGTCAGGACCCCAAGCTGCAAACACAGAAACGAGACAAGCTGGAAGGGCCCAGCTAGAACAGACAGTGGATGCTTTTGAAAGCCACAAAGCACCACACCATCACATGAATGCACAATAGACAAGCAATTTTAAACTATATTTACTAATTAAACTAACTATAAAAAAACTATATTACCTAATTAAACTAACTATCCAAAACCATATTAACTAACTAAACTAAGACGAAAAATCAAATATGTCCACATACGACCCGGGGGGGGGCACCCAGGAGGGTGGAGGTACAGGGTGCACCTCAAAACCCACATGCAATGATGTTGAGACAAAAAAATATCCTCCATCGGCTCAATGCCTGCACAGCTCGGCCTGTGTGGGAGATATCTCATCGTCCGAATCACCCTCTGGCTGAAAAGGTTGACGTGGCACAGTATCCTGACCAAGCCTAGGCACAGCTTGTCCCTCTTCGGCAGCAAGTCTGCGGGACGGGTGAGCCTGGTTCTGTGCGGTGATGACACGTAGGTCAGCATATAGAACCTCCCGTGTTACGCGTGCTTCCTCTTGCAAGGTAGCACGTGTAACACAGAGTTCTTCCTTCGTGGCCTGGCTGGACAACTGGTATACCTCCCGGCAAGCACGTAGCTCAGCCGAGATGGTACTCTCTAGCTGCTCCAACCTCTCCTCTGACCGCTTTCTCTGGGACATCAAGAGCACACCCACAGTAGATCTGAGGGAATCATACTCAACTCTCATGGCATCCATGTGTGCCTGTGCGTGAGCAGCAATTGCTTGACGCAAAGACACCATTTCTGCCCGGCGTGCCCTGTCTGAGGCTGCCATGCCCAGCCTGAGAGAGCGGGCCGTGGACTGTGCCACCCACTGCTGAAGTTCCACCTGCCTAGCAGGGGATAGCACGGATTGGGCCACACGCTCCATGCTCTCAGCGATGTTATCAATTGCTGCCCCCTGGTGTTCTGAATTGGCAACGATGGCTTGCTCCCACTCAGTATACCCCAGTGGCGCACAGCCACCGCGTTGCTGGGATTGACACCTGCGGGGCCCAAGGAGCCGACGTCCTTGTTGGGTTGGCACTGCCCGCGGCTGCAGGACTACATTCCTCCATCGACCTGATGCCCCAGGCACATCAGCAACTTGAGTGGAGGGTGACCCTGCATCCCGATCCACCACAGGCAGAGGTCCCACCACCGTCTGGTCCCTCAGTGCAGGTGTCGTGGACAGAGGAGCATCCACATCAGAATCACTCACCCCTGACAAATGGACCCGAAGCACATCCAACTCAAGATTGTCGTCAGAGTGATCATCCAAGCTAGACTCATTGCCAGTCCTAGACAAGATGGTCTGCAACACAAGTGGGTTCTCGTGGCCTACCACCCCACGCCCCCCACTTGTGCTGGATTGCTGGTGTGAATGCAACCCTTTGTTCTTGCATGACAACACCATCCTCTGGCTCCATTGCGTCATCATCTGGAAAGGGGAGAAAAGATGAACATTAGCACACATGTCAGAAGCACATGTAACACACACACATAGACATCACATACACAGCCAACACATGAAGCACACATGTCGCACACAAATGAGAACCTGGCATGCATCCAGTGGCCTTGATATGCTAACACATCCCAAAAACAGAAATGGATGTGTGTAAATAGCAAAGCCAACACTGTTACAAAATGTAGTATATGAACTCCGTCATACACCACCTCTATCCGGCACATGTCACAGGGAGAAAAGACAGATGGCAACTAAGAGATGCAACACACCATAAGCATTTGAACTGCAAATTGACCACTGCTGCAAGTGAATCCAAACACACAATGACACAGATAACATGCATGTAGCCATGCATCACTGAAGCATCATCAACAATATAGCAACATCCATCTGCAGCTCGCCCCGTACCGGGTGGCATGGGCCATGTAGAAATACTGAATGTCACAAGCAAAGCAAGGGCCTGCAACCAGGCATGAGGGACAATAAAGCCCTGTACTGTCCGAGCCGCAGGACATGAGGCCTCCACTACACCCCTCAGGTCCTGATTGTCCACATTGGGCTATGAATGTGCCCTCCTACATCATTCCCTGTGGAAATCTACATGCCCAGGAACCAACATAGTAGCTAAATGGGCCTGGCCATACACATACAGCACAACAGTGAACCTTTGGGATCATGCCAGTTCCACATAACGTGCGCAATGCAGAAATCTCACCAGCATAAACGTCTATCAACTACATATTACTCAGTCAACAAAAAAGCTGCAGAAGACACATGTGTAAATGGACACTTTCACAAACACATGAGTGAGTACTCACAATGTTACACCACACAACATTGAAGCTGCTTGCATATGTGCATGTGAAAGCATTTAAAACACCCATTTCCCCATACACCTGTATTGTGAACATGACCAGCATCCAATACACCAAAGCAAGCAGCTATAACGCTGCTTGCTTTGATGTATGTGGAAGTGCACACATACACACGTACACGTGAAGGATGCTCCACGGTCATCACAACCCAATTGGCAGGCTACATCCAATCCGTGCCCTATGCCAGTTGAAATAGGCCGCCCATTGACCAATAAACTCATCTAAACCACCACTAGGCAGTCCTAACACTGGGTACATGTGTCACAGGATGCACCTGTGCCTGTCACATACATGACAGAGAAGGGATGAAAAACAGTCCATACATGACAGGTGACTTTGACATAGCATCAGTGAGTAGTCATGTAGAAGGGTGTAACCCAGATCAGAAGTGGGTTGATGCAGTGCGGAACATGTTTATGTGACCCACTATCTACATGAACAAGTACATTATGAAGTCTACCAATACATGTGTAGGCAGTGCAAGGGCAAGTTCAGGCATCACGTGTGATGTGCATGCAATAGGTTGCATGGCTACAGGCCAGCCCCCCACACCCCAGTAAGTGAAAATGCAGGGAGGCATTGCATGGCAGCGAAAGGGTGACCAGAGACCTGTGTATTGGCAGACAGTGTTGACTAGTGTCAATTGCATCATCTGAGTTAACTGACAACACAGCAGATGATGATGGGACAGTAAGCAGGACACATGTTGAACCCTCAGTAGTACACCCATGTGTGCAGAAGACACTACACCAGTTGAACAGAGTCAGTGGGCCAGAAACAGGGTGAGGCCTGTGCCCCACACAGACTGTGACACCCTAAACCTGTGGGTGATGCTGGCCTGAGCTGGAGTGGGCATGGAATTGATGATCAAATGCCATGAAATGTAGGTCAGCCTAGACACATACTACTATGATCATCCTGTCAAGGACACATAGGGGCATGCATGGAATGCACATGGAGCATGAATGTGCACTCATGTCCCTGCGGAGCATCTGCCATCTGCACAGTCCAAGTGAGACACCCTGCATCAAGGACAGAGGATGTACCCCACTGCATGTGTCGGGCAGGTTGGCTGGTGGAAGTTTGCATGTACACAGGAGCCTTGAACAGGCCAGGCCAGTATGCCAACATGATGCCCACCAGTGCCATGGTCAAATTGTGCTGCAGGGGGGGTGGAGGGGCAAGGGAGCATGCCTACGTGGAGTACCCACATCCAGGCAGAGGACACATGCACGTCAGTCATGCAATGACATAGTCCGAGCGCTGAGAGTAAAGACACCCCAGGCTACATGCAGAAGGGCCAGTGAGCTGGAACATGGACCGGAGGGGCTGCCGGGTGACTAGCATGTGAGTAGGGTGCAAGTGTGTTGATGAGGACAGTCCCCTTCTGCTCTACATGTCCACTATCCTGCAGAGCAGGCATGCTTCAGTGAAGCATTGCATGACTTGCACATGAGAACCATGTACACATGACATGTAGTGGTAGTCAAGCACAACACATCACACAAGCAAAACACACATGGCCTCGACAAACACGCAACAACACTCACTGGACGGGGTATCAAAGTCCAGCATCTCTCCCACTCCTTCGACCTTTTCTGTTAGTATGAATTCCGCAACGACTGACTCGTGCGGAGTGAGGTCTTCCTCCTCAGGTGGTGGCCCACTGCCAGTCACCAGAGTCATGTTGTAATTAGAGGCACACTTCACCTTAGTGCTGCGTTTGAGGTCATCCCAACGCTTTTTGCACTCTTGAGCTGTGAGCACCTCATGGCCGAATGCACTCACATGCTCCGCAACTTGCTTCCAGTGGGTTTTACGATGGACAGCCGTAGTTTGACAATTCGGCCCCACTAGCATGTCATGGTTGTGTTCCTGCACGTAGTCCACAAGGAAGTCCAGTTCCTGAACACAGAAAGGCTTCTTCCTCGACCTGCCGGAGGCCGTAGCTGTATCTGGGGTCCCAGCCTGTACTGCAAGTGCAACCTTCCTCCTCTTGGACGCTGGTCCGGACCCTGGCTGGCAAATGCCGCCCTGATCAGTATGGGCAGTGGTGCTGGTAGAATGAGCCGAGGGAGTGGCAGGTGGAACATGGAGTGAAGCCCTGACTTGCATCAGTGGCTACTGGGTGCCCTGGAATAGACCCTGCACAGCAACATCCGTTGTGCCAGGGTCATTGACCGGGACTGTCCTGGTTGGTAGACTCTCAACCGGGGTGGTGTTGGCTGCATCTGCCCCTGCACTTGGCAACACCTGGCTGGTTGGGGCAGCAGGTGACATTACTGCCCCTGGGACACGTGCCTCAGACAGGGCAGCCCTGCGTGCACCTACAGTGTGCCTCCTGACCTCCTGAAAATCTTCCATGAACTCTTCAAGTGCCAACGCAGCCTGCACTGGCAGACCCTGAGCCTGGGTGGTGGTGTCCACAGCTGACCCTGCAGCTACCACTACCCTTGGGCCCATGGCAGTCGATGAAACGGACTGCCGAGTTACATAGGCGCCAGTGCCAGATGCAAGAATTGCATCTCCCGGAGCTGCAGGGGGTGGTGGCATGACTGCACCAACACATGGCACAACATTGTGCCGAGCTGGCGCACCTCTTCCTCTTCCCCCTCTGCAGCCACCCTGGACACCATGGAGTCCCCCTACTCACTGGTCACCCCGGCCACGTCCCTGGTCATGCCTGCCACGTGGAATACTGGAGTACGCCCAGCTGAGGCGCCCCTCATCTTTCATGGCCTCCCAGCCAAGGCACAGATTTAGTAGTGCCGGCACAGATGGAGTAGTGCCAATGGGAGTTGTACACGACAATTGTCCTGAGCAATTGGGTGAAGGGGGTGGTATACAAGATGTTAACAGCACCCCTGCACCTACAAGGCTGTCTGTGACCCCGGTGATAAAGTGATGGGTCATGCAATGCTCAGGCACCCCAAAACTGCAGTAAAACCATGCACGCAACACCCGGTAGCCCACGTGTGTGGAATAAACCTCCCGCAGTACGCGGTGGCACCCAGGGACACGAAAAACACATACGTGTGGGACACACAGGCTACTATGACCTCGAAAAGGGGTACGCGATACACAGGGGCACCCGCAGGGGGAAAAATAGCGTGCGCGACTCACGGTCAGACTAGCGTGATAATGAAAAACACGCGTAGCCAATACCCCCGCCAAAAGAAGAGATACGTCCTTCATCCGCTGTGAAGTTGTGATGGCACGCAAAATAACACGAAGTAGCAACACACACGTCGGTCTCCACGAAAGTCACGTACAGCGAACTGCTGGCCTCGCTCACCTTTAACCCGTGCTGAGGGAAACACCTGCGTGCATCCCGTCACTTACGCGCTTAGGCACTTTCCTCGGATCACACCCATTAACACGCGGACATGCTGTTTTTTCACGTGCTGAATCACTACGCACCCGTCACGAGGGAAACACCCGCGCGCGTAATGTCATAGACACGCTTAGGCGCTAAGGGTCTTTCCTCGAATTACATGCTGACGTGCAGTTTTTTCACATGCCAAATCACTCTGTATCAAGCTGGCCATGCAACAACACACGGAAGACCCCGCTCCGGCCCAGAAGGCCATTTTCCTGCCCCCCAGAGCCCTGAGCATGCTCCCACCTGCCATCTGCTGCTGCCTGCCTGCTTGCTGACCACGTGCCCTGCTATTTGGTGCCTGCACGTCAGCCATCTGCAGGGGTCCAGTTGCTGTGACCACCCCTGCTGGAACAGAAGACTCCCGAATGGTATTCCATCGCTCCATATTCCAGCCCCAGGACCCAGTTGCCCACCCACACCTGCCTCTGGGGTTGCCATGTCGGACACAACACCATATGGCACCACTGGCAACCCCCAGCCATAGAGGCAGAGGGCTACCAGCTTCAGTGCCAATGAAGTTGGTATCCTGGTGGAGCAAGTCCTGGGGCAGTATGATGCCCTCTTTGGAAGTTTCACACGCCGACAATGAAGGATGAAAGAGGATCTGGATGGACATTGTGCCTGCCCTCAACGTGGAGGGGTGGCAGTCCACGACATTCCACGACATTCAACACGACATTCAACACGACATTCAACACGACATTCAACACGTCCGGAAGCGCTGGGAGGACTTCAGGTCCAGGACCCTCAACAAGGCCCTCTTGAAGGCAGCGGATTCTGAGGGGTGCCGAGCACGTATACGCCCAACGCTCCACCTCCAGGTCCTTGAGAGGCAGACCAGTCCGGAGTCGAGCGGTAAGTGTACATGCATACTGATTGGACACTGTGCATGTTGAGGTGTGCCAGGAGTGTGCAGGTTGGACATATGTCTTTGTAGGTCCATGTATGGATGTGTATGTACAGGGACATGAGCCTGCTGCATGTGAGTCCTGTCATGTGTGAGACACATGAATGGTGTATGTGTTCAAATGCATGCTGGCCGAATGCATGTGTGGGTGAACACGTTTCAATTTGAGTATGTAATGTGGCATGGTTGTGGTGTCACACATGACATGTAGGAGGCTGATTGGCAGATGTGACATGGATGGCGATGATATCACTGCGACAGGTGGTGGAGATGTACAGATGCATGTATGTCTGGTGGCGTGTGTGCATGTGTTCTGCACTCCCCATGTTGCATGTGACGTCAGGCTAACCTTTGGCTGCTCATGCTGTTGTATGTGTATGGATGGTGCTGCCTGCTGCAACATTCCTGTTGATTTGCGCATGTGTGTGATTTGAAATGATGTGTGTGTTGGGGAGTGTGATGCCATGTGTGAAGTTTGACACTGCCACTCATGTGCAACTGTCGTGTGTGTATAAGCCCATTGTACAGTGTCCTGATGCCTGTGTTCTATCTCTCCCTGTCTGCAGCGTCAAGTGATGCAGGGTGCGGAGACAGTGCTGTGGAGCAAAGCGGCAGGGATTGCACCGCCAGCCGGAGACGCAAGGCCCGGCTCCCCTCCCAGGTTGCCATCTCGTCGGGGAGTGAGGAGTCTGGTGCCGCGTCCATGGCCGCAGCTGCCGAGGGTAGGTCCAAGAGGAGGAGGTCGGAGGTGGACTCCTCGGCAGCAGAAGTGTTACGCTCACCTGGTATCCACAGGGACGCCACCCAGCCGGGTTATTCACTGGTATGCTTCTCAGCTTTGCCCTGATGTGGTCTCTGGGGAAGGTTCTTCCTAGTGATAGAATTAGGCGTGCTCTGCCTTGTTTGCAGGGGCGCGTTGTCTTTCATGAGCGAGTGCAGTCCAGTTACTTCACTGACGCTGGCCCATTTGATATTGTTCAGGTAGGTCTTATTGCTGTTCTTTAGTTTTGTTGCTATCCTGCATACCTTTCTTTGTTTAAAATGTCTGGTAAATCATGGCGCATTAAGAGTGCTATGATGCGGTAAGTAAGCGCTATGTGCAGCGCTGCAAAGTCTTGCCTTTGCTAACCTGTGTTTTCCTTCCTTGTAGGTCACGGTATTCTTCAGAGTGAGTGAAACATCCGGAGTGGTGCCACCCGAGAGGCGACCAGCCAGGTAAGCCTTATGAGCAGATCGTAATTTGTAAATGTCTCTACTGCTTTCTTTAATGTTGCCTCTATCTTCCTCTTTCAGGTTGTTCTGTCTGGGAGGCATGCAGATTCGAGGAAGCTGTTCTCAGTAGCTGCGAGTGTTCAAAGATGAAGACTGCAGGTAAGATGCTGCTGCTAATGATGTTCCTTTTGTCTCCTTGCAGGTTCTGCTTCTCCGAGGTTTGAGGGAATAGCTGGACATGGTGAGCATCACGTTGCAAGCTGCAAAGTAACGCGAAGCGTGTTGTCTTGCTCGGGTGTGATTTAAATAGCCCCAACAAAATAGTCCAGGTAAAGTAGTCCCTAGGCTACCACACCCAAAACACTAGACCGCATAGCTTAGTTCTTAGGAACCAAGCTATGTGGATGCCTCCATGTTGGCTGACAATACAATAAAGTAGTTCCCAAGCACATTGTTTTTCATGGTGTATGAGCCTGGCGCCATAGGCGCCAGTGTTGGCCCCAATAGGGCTTTTGAAGAGGATGCCAGGCTCTAGAGGCCTAAATCCTGACTCCACCTGGCCAATGGGTTTGCCTGAGGGGGTTTTGGGCGAGGGTCGTGACAGCACTCCCCCCTAAGGCCCCTCCCATTGTGTTCCTTCTGTCTGGCCCAGGTTTGGTTGGAAAGTTCCGATGGAATTTCCTGATTAGACGTGGTGCGTGGATATTCTCACTGGGCTTCCAGGATCTATCTTGTGGTCCAAATCCTTTCCAATCGACGAGATAATATAGCTTGGTCCTAGAGTATTTAGAGTCCAAGATATCTTTGACTTCGAATTCTGGTTCTCCATCAACAAGTATGGGCTTAGGTGGTGTCCCAATCCGAGTGCCAGGTTGCATTGGTTTCAGGAGGGACACATGGAATACCGGGTGATGTGTAGATTAGGTGGTAAATCCAGTTTCACGGCTGCTGGGTTGATAATTTCCTTAATGGTATAGGGTCCTAAGAATCTGGGTTGAAAGGTCCGGGTTCCCTTGATGGGTATGAATTTAGCGGCTAACCAAACTTTGTCTCCTACTTGATAATCAGGGGCCTTTTTCCGGTGTTGGTCGGCAAATCTCTTTTGTTTTTCTTTGGCATGAATAAGGTGTTCCTTTGCCCTTTTGAAAGCCTGAGTAATGGTTGTATGTAGAGTCTTTACCGCTGGCATTTCCAAGCTGGCTGGAAGGTCTAGTTCAGAGGTACGTGGATGTCTGCCATAAAGGGTATAGAAGGGCGTTTGTCCCATGCTTGAATGCAAAGAATTGTTATATGCATATTCGTCTATCAATAGTAGGTCTTTCCAATTCCTTTGTTCGTGGTGCAGCATGCACCGTAAATATTGCTTGAGTGTCTGATTGGTTCTCTCAGTTTGGCCATCCGTTTGGGGATGGTGACTGGTAGACAGCCGAACGTCGATCTGCACCATTGCACAACATTTTTTCTAGAAATTTGAAACAAACTGGCTGCCTCGATCAGAGTCCAGAACCGAAGGGAAGCCATGTAGCTTAACCACGCCCTCCAGGAACACTTTTGCTAAAGTGGCTGCATATGGGAGGCTTTTGAGAGGAATAAAATGGGTCATCTTCGAGAATAAGTCCACAACTACAAAGTTGGTGTTGAACCCTTGGCTTGGAGGTAAACCAGCGATGAAGTAAAGGGAAAGACTGTGCCATGGAACTGGAGGAATGTCCAATGGTTGAAGGAGACCAGCTAGTTTTTGTTTCTGTGATTTATTTTGTGCGCAGACACCGCGGGACTGAATATACTGAATGATATCCTTACGCCAGGTAGGCCACCAAAAGTTCTCTTTCACCTTAGCTAGGGTTTTGGCGATCCCAGGATGCCCTTCGATCAGTGAATCATGATAGTTTGAAATAATATGCTGTTGTAATTCCTTCTTGGGTACATATAGGCGATCCCTAAAAAAGGGTAGATGGTCCTTGGTAGTATATTGTTCTCCTTGAGTTTGCCATGCGAGGTAGGCATCAGGATTCATTGTCCGTTGGATTTCTTTTTGTAGTTCTGCTTGTATTAAGGCTGTCGTGATACCCAAGAGTTTGTCTTCAGGTATAATAGGTACTGGGTCTGGAGTTGTATATACTATTTCATCTATGCCCATGCGAGATAAGGCATCCGCCTTTCCGTTTCTGACTCCTGGTCGAAATGTGATTACATAATCATATTCGGCGAAGAAAAGGGCCCACCGTAATTGGCGCGAGGACTGGCCCTTGGCTGTTTTGAGATATTGCAGGTTTCGGTGGTCTGTGATGACTGTAATGGTGTGTCTGGCCCCCAGAAGGTAGTGCCTCCAGGCTTTAAAGGCGGATTTGATAGCCAGGGGTTCCTTGTCCGTGATGGCATAATTAATCTCTGGAGGTGAGAACTTTTTCGACCAGAAGGCCACAGGATGTAGCTGGCCGGTTTCCGGGTCTCTCTGTGAAAGGACAGTCCCCATTTTGAGACTGGACGCATCAGTTTCAACGATATAAGGGAGGTCTGGACGAGGATGTCGCAGGATTGGAGCGGAGGTAAACCTTTGTTTAAGTTCCTGAAAGGCTTCTTCTGCTTCTTTGGTCCAAGCAAACTTTTTATTGTTTTTTCGTAATAGTACTGTGATTGGGTGCATGACCTGAGAGAAGTCTGGGATGAACCGGTGGTAGAAGTTCGCAAAGCCCAGCATGCTTTGTAACCCTTTCAGAGACGTCAGTGAAGGCCATTTCAGAATGGCATCTACCTTGTGTACGTCCATTCTGATGCCTCCTGGAGTAAGGATAAAACCAAGAAATTCTACTTCGGTGACGTGAAAATAGCTTTGCAAACAAGCAATGTTGGCAGAGCTTGGTGAGGACTGAACGAACGTGCCTGACATGATCTTGTTCAGAGGCCGGGTATATTAAGATGTCGTCTATGTACACTAAGGCGCACACATCAATTAACTCCCTTAAGACGTCATTCATGAAATATTGGAATGCCGCATGAGCATTGCATAACCTGAAGGGCATGACTTGATATTCAAACAAGCCATACTTAGTACGGAAGGCGGTTTTCCATTCATCTCCTTTTCTGACTCGGACCAGGTGGTACGCGCCTCGAAGGCCAAATTTGGTATAAATCTGTGCATCTTTAACTTGGTCTAGCATCTCAGGGATAAGTGGCAAGGGGTAGAGGTTCTTCACAGTGATCTGGTTCAATGCGCGGTAGTCAATACAGGTTCTAAAGTTTCCTTCCTTTTTCGGTACGAAGAACAAAGGACTGGCTGCGGGGGACTTCAAAGGACGGATAAATCCGTTTGCAAGTTACTGGTCTAAATAGGATTTCAAATGAAGGTTTTCTGGTTCTGTGAGAGCGTAGATCCTGCCGCAAGGGATTTGTGCACCAGGAACAAGGTTGATCTGACAGTCATAGGGCCTGTACTGCGGCAATGTATTGGCTTGGTCCATTCGGAAAACATCCTGGAAATCATGGTATTCACTTGGCAAGGTATTAGTTGCTCCCAGGGTTGATGCTGTTGCTCCGGGAGTCATAGGGATACAGATGTCGGGTTTCTCCTCTTGGTAATAGCAGGCAGGGGAGCAGTCACCGGGGAAGGTTAATTTTCATGCCCGTCAGTCTATCAAAGGGTTGTGAGCAACCAACCATGGCATCCCTAGTATTAGCCTGAACCGAGGTGCCTTGATGAGATCGAATGAAATAGACTCCTGATGTCCGTCCTGGCACAGCAAGGTTACCCTGGCTGTGCACTGGGTTACTGGTCCGGAAGTAATTTCTGTCCCAAAACATGGTGGTTACCTTGTCCATAGTTGGCTTAGAACACAAAGTAAGCCCCATCTCTGCTGCCATTTCTTGATCAATATAATTTCCAACTGCTCCGCTATCGATGTATGCTTCAACGGCATGCATTCTTGACGACTGTTGGTAGTTAATTAAGATCACTGGTATTGCAAAGTGCAAGGTCAGCAACTCTTTCTTCTCACTCGACAAACTGACCTCTACATTTGTTGAGCTTGTTAGTTTTCCGATTCCTTAGCTTCATCCTTCTCTGTGGCCCCGACTGTTCTTCTTGGGGGTTTTAATGGACAGTCCTTCAGGAAATGTCCTGGTTTCCCACAATACAAGCAAAGCTGTTGTTGTCATCTTTTGTCCCGCTCTTGCTTTGTTAATGGAGGCTGTATCCCTCCAATCTGCATGGGTTCTACATCATTTTCAGGTACACGGGGTGTGTTTTCCCTTGGTCGAACATACACGGTCCGAGGGTCCGTCTTAGACCGGTCTGCCTTTCGGTCCTGCAACCGGTGGTCTAGCTGCACAACCAGATTTATGAATTCTGCACAGTCTCTGGGTGGATCAACCACCTGGGCTAAGACGTCCTTTAATTTGCCTCGTAAGCCTCGATGGAATAACGTGGTGCTTTTGTTTTCTGGCCACCTAGCTTCAGCAACCAGTCTGTTGAAGGTAGCAATGTACGTTTACAAGTCCTGATTCTCCTGTCGGAGGGACAAGAGTTCATTGTCTACTGCTTGTTCCTGGGTATGGCGAGCAAAAAGATTTTCCATTTCTCTCTGGAACCCCCCAAAGTCATGAAATAGAGGATCGTCATGGGTTACCAATGGCACCGACAAATCTGCTGCACTACAATTCAGGTATGATAAGACAAAAGCTACCCGAGCTTGGTCGTTTGGAAATGCTCCAGGCCTACAAAGAAAATGAAGGCGGCACTGATTGATGAATGCCTCATACTTCCGTGGGTTGCCTGAGAACCTTTCTGGTAGTGCCAGGGGCACTGTTCCAGGTAACATGATCTGTACCGCAGTGGGTGGTATGGCAGGGTTTTGCATCGTTGGATTGCTTCCAGGTAGAGGCGTCTGTCCTGCCTGTGATTGCAGGTATTGCCTGCTAATCTCTTCAGCAAGTTCTTTGGTCACTATTAGGTCTCTCCGGAGGGCATTAGCCTCTTGTTGGGCAGAATTAACCTCAGCACGAAGCTCTCCTAGTAATTGGGCCAATTGGTCAATTTCTGATGTCTCCATGGCACCCAGTTGGATTTGTTATGGTAGGCTTTGCATTCTGTTACGCTCACCTGCTATCCACAGGGATGCCACCCAGCCGGGTTACTCGCTGGTATGCTTCTCAGCTTTGCCCTGATGTGGTCTGCGGGGAAGGTTCTGCCTTGTGGTAGAATTAGGCATGCTCTCCGTCCTGCCTTCTTTACAGGGCTCGTTGTCTTTCATGAGCAAGTGCGGTCCAGTTACTTCCCTGACGCCGGCCTGTTTGATATTGTTCAGGTAGGCCTTATTGCTGTTCTTTAATTTTGTTGCTATCCTGCATGCCTTTCTTTGTTTAAAATGGCTCTTTTTTCTCCCTTAGGTATGCAGAGCTTCAGTGCTGCGAACTGGATTGGTTGAGCCCCGCTGGTAAATGATGGCGCATTAAGAGTGCTATGATGCGGTAAGTAAGCGCTATGCACAGCGCTGCAAAGTCTTGCCTTTGCTAACCTGTGTTTTCCTTCCTTGTAGGTCGCAGTGTTCTTCAGTGCAAGTGGAACGTCCGGAGTGGTGCCAGCCAAGAGGCGACCAGCCAGGTAAGCCTTTTGAGCAGTTCGTAATTTGTAAATGTCTCTACTGCTTTCTTTAATGTTGCCTCTATCTTCCTCTTTCAGGTTGTTCTGTCCGGGAGGCGTGCAGATTCGAGGAAGCTGTTCTCAGTAGCTGCGAGTGTTTAAAGATGAAGACTGCAGGTAAGATGCTGCTGCTAATGATGTTCCTTTTGTCTCCTTGCAGGTTCTGCTTCTCCAAAGTTCGAGGGAATAGCTGGACACGGTGAGCGTCACGTTTCAAGCTGCAAAGTAACGCAAAGCGTGTTGTCTTGCTCGGGTGTGGTTTAAATAGTCCCAACAAAATAGTCCAGGTAAAGTAGTCCCTAGGCTACCACACCCAAAACACTGGACCGCATAGGTTGGTTCCTAGGAACCAAGCTATGTGGATGCCTCCATGTTGGCTGACAATACAATAAAGTAGTTCCCAAGCACATTGTTTTTCATGGTGTATGAGCCTGGCACCCTAGGCGCCAGGACTGGCCGCATGAGGGCTTTTGAAGAGGATGCCAGGCTCTAGAGGCTCGAGTCCTGACTCCACCTGGCCAATGGGTTTGCCAGAGGGGGCTTTGGGCGTGACCGAAGGGGCAGCTCAGACCCCACAGGGTCCGATGGAGGAAGATGGCCTGGAGGGGGGGATTCCACTGGCGCTAGTGCTGCAGTCCAGCGGCAGGGACAGGAGGCAGCACAGGCCGCCGTGGAGGTGCCTGTGTGTAATCCTGTCCCCGATCCTGTGACTGCATCATCCCGCACCAGCAGGGATGCCTTCATCCAGATCTGTTTTCAGGGAGGAGATGCGCACACAACAACTGGCCTTCCCCTCCCTGCCGACGTGGCAATCCGGGACCGTGTTGAGCCTGTCCTGGCTGGGAATATGTTGCATCAACGGGACATCCGAGATGACCTTCAGGGTTTTCGTGAAGACTCTGCACGTTATCTGGAATGCCTCTTTGACCGTGTTGACCTACTAGGATGGGTCACCAGTGCTAAATTCCTCTATGTGCTGGACCTTGTACCGACCCCCTCCTCAACTGAACCCCCCTATGCACCAGTCGTCCTCTGTGCCATCTTCTGGCCCAAGTATCACCTGGGTACCCTGTGGAGCTGCCTCTCACCCAGCGGCCAGGCTGGTGGAGGACACATCCCTGCCACAGTCGGGAGTCGGAGGTCCAGCAGGGGTGGCCACCCCATCAACTGGACCCCAGTAGGACGAGGACATGCAGGCATCAAGAGGCAGGGCACATGCATGGCAGCTGCAGCCTCAAGGTGGGAGCTATGATGGCTCTGGGCCATCGACATCAGAGGGGCAGGCATCGGCCGGAGGACAGGATTTCCCTGGATTGTAAGTGTCTTCCTTGTGGCAGCGGTTGGGCCAGCAAATAGATGCGGAGCGGCGGCGGGCGGAAGAGGCACGGCTCACTATGGTCAGGGCGGAGAACTCCATACGCAGGGTGCTGAGGTGGGAGGAGTGCCTCGAGGCAATTCGCAGGGAGTTGGAGGTGGACATGGCGTTATCCCTGCGAAACCTTGGGGCCATGGAACAGGCCCACCTACAGGACGTAGAACGGGAGTTCGATGATATCCTGGCCCGGGAAATCAACAAGTGAGCCGTAGGACTTTCCTGCCGCAATTGTATATAGTTAATTAGTGTTAGGTTTCCTTAATATTTTTCTTTCATTTGGGGCGCATGGACTATGCCCCACATTTTTGTATATAGTTCTTTATTAGGTAGGGTTTTTTGTAGGTTTCATTTGGGTTGCTGTGCTCATGGACCCTGGATTTGGAAATTGTATATAGTTGAAGACTGGATTGTACTTCTTTTTTTTCTTTTTTTACCATGGAGCAATGGATTTATTTTTTCATTTGGATCTTGTTTGATGGACGAACCCTTTGGAGACATTTTAATTTGGATTTATTTTGATGCAGCATTCATGTATTTGATTTCATTTATTTTGGACATGCAGCCTTTTGTTTATTTTTTGTATTATTGTGTGAGTTTCTTTCATTTTGTTGCTTTTATTTGTAATACATTTTGGTTTCATACTTCATTAGTGTGGTATTCTCTCATTGGTTTCATGCATGTCACAATGTGGGTTTTCTCATTCACTTGCACCCATTGTGTGTGTGTGATGGACATGTATTGATGTGCATAATTGCCATTTGGGATGTATCATGTAATGGTTGATTTCAATGTGTGGTGGATGGTATACTTGGTTGGGTGTTTGGACTGGGGTGGCGTGGGGTGGGATTTGGGTGGCCATAAGGGCCATGTGTGTGGATCGTGATGACGTGTTGGGGGGGACATGAGTCGGGGCCTGCTGGCAGGTGCCCGTCAATGCTGGGTGGGCAGGGGTGCAGGGGGACATGAGTCGGGGCCTGCTGGCAGGTGCCCGTCAATGCTGGGTGGGCAGGGGTGCAGGGGGGCATGAGTCGGGGCCTGCTGGCAGGTGCCCGTCAATGCTGGGTGGGCTGGGGTACAGGGGGGCATGAGTCGGGGCCTGATGGCAGGTGCCTGTCAATGCTGGGTGGGTGGGGGTACAGGGGGGCATGAGTTGGGGCCTGCTGGCAGGTGCCGGTCAATGCTGGGTGGGCGGGGGTTCAGGGGGGCATGAGTCGGGGCCTGCTGGCAGGTGCCCGTCAATGCTGGGTGGGCGGGGGTGCAGGGGGCATGAGTCGGGGCTTGCTGGCAGGTGCCCGTCAATGCTGGGTGGGCAGGGGAGCAGGGGGACATGAGTTGGGGCCTGCTGGCAGGTGCCCGTCAATGCTGGCTGGGTGGGGGTGCAAGGGGACATGAGTCTCGGCTCACAAGTGTGCTCACAAGTGCATGGTGCCATGTGGGCTGACTGCAGTGCATGGTAAGGGTTGTAGGGGAGTCCCCTGTGGTGTGGGCTGCCTGCAGGGCATGGGGAGGGGGGAAACCGCACACCTGGGAGGGCACACAATGCCAAATCACATGTAAAACTCCCTGCGCACCCCTCCGAATATACGTACACCTCTCGTGCTAGCGAAATCATGTGTAAAACTCCCCGCGTACCCCACAAATACACGTACACCTCTCACACAGGGCCTATCGCATGTAAAACTCCCTGTGTACCCCACAAATACACGTACCCCTCTCGCACAGGGCCTATCGCGTGTGAAACTCCCTGCGTACCCCACAAATACACGTATCCCTCTCACGCTAGCAAAATCGCGTGTGAAACTCCCTGCATACCCCACAAATAGACGTATCCCTCTCGAGCTAGCAAAATCGCATGTAAAACTCCCTGCGTACCCCACAAATACATGTACCCCTCCCACACAGGGCCTATCGCGTGTGAAACTCCCCGCGTACCCTACAAATTCACGTACCCCGCTCGCACAGGGCCTCTCGCGTGTAAAACTCCACGCGCACCCCTCAGGATACACGTACACCTCTCGTGCTACCAAAATCGCCCGGGAATTGCCCCCCTGTGGTGTGGGCTGCCTGTGGGGCATGCACTGGGGTGATGGGCTGCCTGTGGGGAATGGGGAGGGTGGACGGGCTGCATGCATGTATTCTGACGGTTGCGCGGGGAGTTTTACACACCTTTTCGTGGTTGGGGGGCTGTATGCTGGTCCACTGGCCTTTGCGCCATGTACTGGATTTGTGCGCTGCTCATGGCGCATGGGGCGGGGTTAGGGGCGTAACTGCCGGTGCTGCTGCAGGGTCGCTGCGCCACTCTGCGCCATGGCTGGTTATGGATGTTAAAATCCATGAATAAGCTGTACGCCGAATTCTATGAATTACTCCCTTAAAGTATATAAAGATGTGCATAGAAATTTAAATTAAGAATTTATTACAGATTTTTAACAGAGAGTTTATATTAATTTTTTGAACAAACAATTTAACGTGGCACTTTTGTGGGCAGCATTGGAATATGTTGTGAAAATGGATATAAGCAGTTGATCATAGGGCCTATGCACCTATTATCAGGATATACACTCGCAACAGTTCATCATATGCTGCGTTTGTGAAATAATTCAATTCATGTGCGCCTAATTTGAACAAAGTGACAGTGTGTAATGACGAGAACCAAAATAAAAAGGGCTTTGTGCCTCTATCTAGACACACACTCCCAACTGCTAATGGTGAGTCGTGATCAGACACATGGCCAGTTTGTGTGGATCAAACAAGCTATTGCAAGTCGAGGTAAGGGCTATGCGCTTGATGTCTGGACACACACTCCCAAAAGTTTGTTGTTGATATTGTTCAGATGGGAATTCACACGCCCCAATGGAGCATTTGTCATGATATGTACAGTACTCACCACCACTCCAGGGTATAACCCGATGTAAGATGGCTGTGCCTATAAATGTCAAAACACTGCAACATACTGCCACATACTGTGCCACACTCCTCGCTTGCACAGTGATTTTATACACACAGTCATCCTCTTGGGATGAAATGCCATGAATCTCTAGAAGGACTGGAAAGCTGTGGTAAAAACTCAGAAAATGCTGAGATTGCTGCTGACTCTGCTGTTGCCTCAACACACTGCCACACACAGTTATGATTTTGTCCCATGGCTCCATAGTTTACAGCCACCATTTTTCCTGAATATCCTGAAAAGAAGTTGTAGGATCTTCCGCTGCTCTTATTTGACGAGTCATAATGGCGCTCATGTCTGACGAGTCTGGGTTTTGAACCCTGAGTGCTCTCCATACATCCACTCGACAATTATTAAAAGGTGCTCTGTCATGGCTAGTATTCTGTGCCATCATACTAGGGTACCCCACCCATTTCCAAATTTAATCTGACTGCTAATATGGCAGTAAGTAGGCTTTTTATGTCACCTACCGCTAAAATCATTCCAGCTGTCATTCTCTCTAATCCATAAATCCAATTACCAGCCCCTGATGTCAATGATTGCAATGTACAAATCAAATTATTCTTGTTCATTTGTGGTCAATGAATATATTGCAGCAGTCCCCCTCCTTTCTCCAATAAGGGGAATTGTGTGAACACATAACCCTGTCCGAGTGCAGCAGGACTCTTTGTCTTTGTGACCGTGTTTTTCTCTTCCGTCCTGGAAATTCATTAGTCTAGTCACAATTGGCATTTTATTCTCTAATTACTTGATCGTATTTTCAGGCTACTGCGATATTCAACTGGCACTGGCCTCTTCACTGGTTCTTCCAAGTCTAACCATTCTATCTCTTTTCCTATCTCCATGCTTGTGAGGCCTTCTCCTCTCTGCTTTCATCTCTCTCTTCATCTTCAAACATTGTATCATCACTTTCACCCCCTCCATCATCTTCTGTGTCTTCAAAGTCTAATCTCCCAAATTCGCCCCCCCATCTTGCAGAGAACCTCTTCTACTCTCCATCATGCTACTAGTACCATCCTTCCAGCTCCTATGCAGATCGATGATGTCGTTTGTGACATCATCTTGATAGTGATAGTGATATATATACAGTTTCATAATGATTTGCAGATTAGTTCATATATTTTGCAGCAACAGATAATTTTCAATACACAGTATTTAGTACATGTTTAAGGAGAGAAAAGAAGAGATTTCGTAAGTTGGGTTGGAAAGTGTCCTAAGTGGTTTGGAGTATTTGGTAAGGATTGAGTCAATAGCAACGGGTCTCATCTGGTAGGTAATATAGAGGGATGGTCTTAAGTCCTGCGTGTGGCAGGCAGGTCAGTTAAATGCTGGGCAGTTGTGTGGGCAAGGGCTTGGTCCGCCCAGTTGCATATTTATTAGAGGTCAATACCTAAGAGTAAGGAAATATTATAAACTATCGAAAATAGTTGGTGCTCAATGACTGCGCTGATAGACATAGTGTAAAGACATGATTCTGTGCTTAAGTTCTTTACTTGTATCAATTGTTACCATTGTGTGGTCCCGACAGTGGTGATGTGCCCAAATGGGGTTCAATTGTGAGGTGATTTGCATAATTAGGGCACTGGTGCCCTGGGACCCTTCCCTTACTCACCTTGAGTGGCTTCTGCGGGAAGGGCCTTGTGCTTTTTGTGCAGAGCGTGTATATAATGTAAATAGTGCTCACCCATTGGGTATATACCCGTGTGGGTTCTGAGCATGGGTGCGCTGGTGCGTGCCTACATAGGTTATTCCGCATAAGGCGTGTTTCATAGTGCCGGTCTGATTACCTTCGATTTGGCCGTGGTGTGCAGGAGGCGTTGAGAAATTATTCTTAAGGGCATTGGTGCTCAGTGTTCCTTCCTACAAAGTGCCCCAGGAGGTGGCAAGTGAAGGAAGGGTCCCAGGTGCTGTTGGCAGTTTTCACGGGCATTTTTGATTGGGTTGGTGTGCATAACTGCTCGGGTGTGAGCTTGCGTTTGGTCTGGTTCGTGGAGAGAGGTGCCGTGGGTGTCTGGGTCCCTACCCACCCACTGCCTCTTAGTTAATTGGAAGGTAGCCACTGTGGCGTGATGAGGTTCCCAAGCAGTTGTTAATGACAATGGAGTCCCAAATAGGTGGTGACTATATTGGGTGATGCACCTGCGTTTACATTAAGGTGAAGCTAGATTTTGGCAAAAATTTGCCGTGCGCGAGCTTGGAGAGCATCTTACCTCTCGTGTTGTATCTTTCTGCCTACGGGTTCAGCTACAAGTTAGGAAAGTAATCCCTTAGCGTTATATAGTTTGTTAGTCGAGTGTCCATTGGTCCGAGGCCAGCAATCCTATTGATTGATGAGCTGTGGCCTCCGATTGGTTGCTGACAGCGCTCAACGCGGCTGTGTGCGTTGGTGCGCAATGGGCAGAGTTGGACTGATAGAGCCTATCTAATGGCAGCGGGTCCCTGTAGGAGAATGACGGTATGGTTGCGGTGTTGTGGGGACTGGCAGCATTGTGCCAGTGATTACGTTCATTGGAATTAAGGTAATGTGATGCGGTCATGTGATCGTGGTTCATATAGTATGAAGGAAGGCACATTGTTTTAGGCATTGGCCAGTCGAGTCTTAGTACTTGCGGATGATCCTGCAATGGATTGTGTGCTGGGCTAAGGTTGTGGATGGTGATCCCTGTGATAGAATCAAAGTAATGGGCTGCCCCCCAGGGCAGGTGTTCCTGGTTCAATCTAAGCTGCGTTTTGTTGTATGTCACTTTGGGTAGTGGTATGTCTGCCCTGGAAGGGGCGTGAAGCTGTTCACATGGTGCCAGGCTGGATCACCAAGATTGTGCTGGTTCATCCATGAAGAGGTCCATTTGGGATTTGTCAGGTGGTGGAGGTCATGGGGAATAGTGCCCAGTAAAAGTGGACCAATGTCCGAGTTACTAGCTTTGCTCTGGTGGTATAGTGGGGTTAGTATACATCAGGTAGCAGTTATATTTTACAAGAAAACATTGAGCTCATGCTCAGTATTAAGACCGAGCTCCATATTTCTCGTTCTACAAATGAGTCTTGCTTCATTTTGCTTAAGTTTCAGGGCTCGATTTCCTCCTCTGGAGTTGAGCTTGACGGTCTCGAGACCAACAAATCTGATATCTTTCTGGTTGTCCATTTGATATTTCTCTTGCCAGTGGGTAGCCAGTGGATATCTTGCTTCTGTGGTTTTCAAGGAATGTAGGTGTTCCCTTATCCTTGTCCTTAGTTCCCGTATTGTGCTGCCTATATATTTCAGGCCACATATGCATATTATTACATAAATAACAAATTTAGTGCGACAGTTGATGAATTGTTCGATCTTTTTTTTCATAAAGATTATCAAAGTACACTCTATTGGTTGTGGTGGCTTGAGGACACATTGTGCAGGTACTGCATTTATGGAATCCAGACCCAGTATGTTGGGTCAGCCAGTTCTCGCCTGGTCCTGCCTGGGGTTCCATAAATGAGGGACTGAGCATGCTCTTAAGTGTTGGTGCTCGGCAGTAGGTGATCTTTGGTTTCTCTGATATCAAATCCTTTATATCTTGATCTATTCCTAGGATATGCCAATGTCTAGTAAGTATCTTCTGAATCTATGAGCTATCCCTGTTGTATTTTGTTATAAATCGATGTCATTCATCTGTTCAGTGGCGTTCCCTCTTTGTTTTGCCTGTAACAAAAGGGGCTTTTGAACCTTGCACAATTGAATATCGAAATTCAGGAGAGGGCCAATTTTTGTCCATATCAGTGAAACCTGCATGCATTGAATGCTGATTTTGAAAAGTTATAAGCCATCCAAAAACTGCTTTTCACCGACCCATAATGCATACATAGACAGGAATGTCCCTGAACATCTGAGATGTTTGCGGACATCAGAGATGAAACAACACCTGGGAATCAGCAGCCCCTTTCAATAGATTGACAATTGGAATGTTGTGTTTTTAAATGTTTTACTTCCAAGTGCCCCCCTCATCTGTGCCAGCTCCCACTATTCCCCAGATGGTCTCCTCACCTCCCCTGCTCTCTCCCTTTCCCCCCACAAAATACACTGTTTCAGTAACACAGTTTCCTTTGAGATGTCAGCTATTGTAGGCTATAGCTGAGGCTACAGAAAGCTTTGTGTCCCCTCCAACTCTCAAATTTCAATTGGTGCCCTCTAGCCACCCCCCACCTCTAGCCTGATGGCATTTGCATGTTTATTGAGCTGCATACAGCTTTGTTCCTGCTTTTAATTTTCCCATGTCCTCGGCTATAACCTCGAATATCTCTTGCATTGAGAGAAAAACAAGATAGCGGTTGTTTCATGCCTCAAAAAACAATGATTTCTGGTAAATCCCAGAGATATAGCTATCTATTTTTGAGGAGGGGGCACCCCATTATCCATCAAATATTTAAATAACTACTGCATGGAATAACCCCAAACCAGGCATGTCAACACTTTGTGCCCAAGTTGTTTTGGACCTGGTCCAAATCTGTCCATCGGTTTGGGCTGTGCGCTTTGGTAAAAATTAACCAAGTTTGTCTATGGGGAAAATGAATGGGAAGTAGGATGCACATTTGGAAAAATACATTGCCTTCTTAATAAATTATTTATTTGTTAATAAATCTTGTTGTCTGAGCGGACCCACGAGTCCTTATTCACTTTCGAAATTTCGGTCAAATCCATTACTCGAATCAAAAGTTAAAAGAAATAGAATTTTGAGGGGTTCCTATGGGAGTGGGACTCACCTTAACTATACAGTGGATATCACCGCCCTATAATATTACACGTTCTACGGTAGTGGGCATGTAGTTAAGGTTAAGTTGCTCAACCCATAGGAAGAACACTTTTTGGGTGGCATATAACATTGTCCCCCCTGCACGAATCCTCAAGAAACTTTGCAAAAAAAGTATGACACCTTTGGGTTGAATTTGCAAAGGGGTGCAAAGTTACAATGGGGTCCCTAAATGTGTGTTTTTCCTCATAGATGAAATGGAAAAAAAATCTTTGCTCACGCCTACAGCCCAAAATGCTGGACGGATTTTCATCAAATGCACGGCTGTATCGGCTGCTTGGTCTGGAAGCATGCTTTTATAAATTTAGTATAAATCTGTCCTGTATTTTTTTTTAAATGGCCAATGGTAGGTAAAAAAAGTGATATCTGAGTTCGCTCTGTGGACTCACTTCCCTATTCGGTCCTCGGACAGACCCCTGATTGGTCCAAGGGCCGTTGTGAGGTCCACGGACATCGGACGCGCCCGCTGATTGGATGGTGAAAAGCGTGAGGTGCATCATATTTTTGGAAAAATGCCTGCCATGTTGGATCCACAGACATGGGCCGGTGTACACGAACAGCGTGCAGCGGAAAAAGTCTTGAAAACACATTTTGGATTATTTGATGGACGAAAGAGGCCCTGGAAAGGGTGGGTGAGTGGAATAAAGATGATATGGAGCTGTTTTTCCAGGTGAAAAAGGTGGACGCAGGTGTCTCCTGCTGCACGGACCCTGCGGTAGTTTGTGGACAGCGCTGTGAACGAACAGCTTGGAAAACACATTTTAGATTATTTGATGGGTGAAAGAGGGCCTAGAAAGGGTAGGGCAATGGAATGAAGATGATATGGAGCTGTTTCTATGGGTGAAAATAGAATCTGCAGGTGCCATTGAGTCTGCGCTCAGTTTCTGTGTCCACTGACACCAATTGAATGGCTGGGGGATGAGGGCGAGTTGTTATTTGCAGGGTATGGCACATACGTATTATATGGTTTAGTTATATTGTGGTGGTTGTGGCCAGTGGCCACATTTTTGGGGGCATGATCTTAGGCCATGGCTGCATAAATCTGCCCACAACCATTATAGTAATATGTGTATAGTAATTATAGGTACTGTAGGGGGAGTAGAAAGTATGTGGTATTTATGATTGTAGTACAATTGAGGATAGTGCTTATGGAATATGTATTTGTTTACCATTGTTACGGTTACTTAGTTGTATAAAGTTGTAAAGCTGGAATCTCTAGTTTGTTTACTGCGATTTTTTTAAAATAATTTGTGGAGCAGGAGAGTTGCAAACGTTTAATAGCTTACAATTTTACATATACATTTACTTTTTCTGACCCTCATAAACAGTACATTCTATGTATGGTAAAACATTAGTGTGTGGTACACTGTTGTTGTATTGACTTAAAGAAATGATTGGGTCAGTGGGAAACAAAATCCATAAAGGATTACAAAACAAAACACTGCCATTATGTCAGTGTAAATGTGGTTGTATGTTTGTTTGAAGTGTGTTGTTATTAAGAGAATGTTTAAAGTAGTTATATACCTTTTGGCGTACTCTAACTACATTAAACTTTAGAAGAAGTTTTGTAGTGACAAGAATTGTGATGGTGTATTTCAAGTGTATTGCAATGAATGGTATTTATTAAGTACTTAGATACCTGTTGGCGTATTCTAACTAGCTTTACTTTTTGAAATTACTATTGTAGTATTATGGATGTAGTTAGATTGCTGTTGGCGTATTCTAACTGTTTATTGTGTCACAGTTTAGCAAGTACATTTGGGTTGAAGTAATATTAAGTAGGCATCTGTTAGATTTGCTGGTAACCTATGTTTTGGAGTAACGTAGGTGTCTGTCATGACCGCTGTCTCCAAGGAGTCAGACCCAGCCCAACATCCTTGGAAGCAGGGTCACAACTTCCATTCCAGGCACCAGCCGGTCCCCACAGGGGCCTTTTGGACCTTGTCCTGGCGCCAGTGGCGCCAGGCTCATAAGGGAACCCAGTCCCGGCACAGGAAGCGCCGGGCTCATATTGAGAGGAATGGTGCTTGGGTGGACCTACCTGCTGCAGACCATGCTGCTCACTTACTTGTAGGATGATATCCTCATCCATTCCTGGCTGGAACTACTTTACCTTCTGGGTGTGGCCAGCACCACTCCCTGGGACTGGATACTGGAACTGTTCTGGAAGCTGGAACTTCTTTCTTGTCTGGGCGAGGCTGTGGAAGGAGACACCTAAGCACTCCAGTGGCCTATTTAAACCACACCCGATCAGTGCAACGTGCTTCGTGTTATTCTGCACTAGCAGCAGGACGCTCACCGTGTCAGCTCCAGAGAATCTTCAGCTTCTGCATCTGTGAATAAGAAATCTTCAGTCTTACCTCCCGGAAGATCAGTCTTCAGTCTTCAGCAGCGTCTGAAAGTGAACAAGGACACCAGGTTAGGACAAGACAAAACCAGCGCAGTACTTACCTCGTCCATCGGAGCATCCTGAGGCCGCGTGCCGCACTCTTCATACTCCGGCAATCCTGCGGAAACAAAGGACATTGGTTAGTGAACCTCTGTGATTATTCTACTCACCTGTGCCACGTACGCCTCGATCTTCGTCAGGCGCTGTTTGTCCGCACCTGCTAAAACAAGAAGGACATCATTAGGGGCACAGTACGCCATCACTACTCACGTGCCTTCTAGCTGTCATCGGCTTGTCCATTCTCCGGCACGTACCTCGGCGTCCATCTCCACGCCGATTGCTACGGCTACCTGAAAAAGGGAAAAGAGACATTAAGAAGTGCATTTAACTTCGAAAGGGAAAAGAGACATTAAGAAGTGCATTTAACTTCGAATAACATTCTTTTACTTACGTGCCTTCACGAGCTCCGGCATTCTTCTCGCTTACCTTATCTACATACTGGACCTGCAATGGCGAGAGACATTTAAGGGGTCATATAAATAAAACTCCATATTCAAGCAATCACCGTTCGTGCAGCTAACGACGGCCTTGCTCCCTGACTTCATCCTCTGCAATCAAGAGGCTGGGCAATTAACCAGTGAAGCAACTGGCATCAGCACCCCTGCACAGACGCAGGATGGAGAGCTCCGCTTTCACCTATATAAGGTGAGCATATTCAGCCTACGAGTAACGTGGGGAGTCCAGAAAAGGGGAAGGTCAGATTGGCCAACCAGACATACATTAACCCCTTGTTCTCCTGCTTGCAGACACCTCACCCTCCAGGTCAAAATTACGGTGAGGAGAGGGTCTATCCAGGGTGTTACCAGAGGCCTGCGCGTGACCCTAGAAGACACTGAAATCTCCAAGCCCGGACCTGCGCCTCCGAGGGATTCAGGTGAGCGTTACAGAACGCGAAGCCTACCGCAAAATTCCCACCCAGGCGCAATGGAAACCTCGGACACAGATCAGTTGGCCCAATTGCTTGGGGCACTGAGAGCTGAAGTACAGGCATCCCGCCAAGAGACAAATGCTTTACGAAGGGAGTTGATCGTTTCAAAAGAACGAACGGATGATCTGGCCAGACAGTTGTTGCACACACAAGCGGGACAGACGCCTCTGCCTGCCTCGGGAGGGAGCTACACTCCTACAACCTCAAATAATCCGGTGCAAATTAATCTGCCAGGGAATGTGCCTTTGGCCCCGCCCGAACGTTTTTCAGGTGATCCAAAACGGTTTGCAGTATTCATCAATCAATGCCGCCTGCACTTTCTGTGTAGACCCGCCGCATTCCCAACTGACCAAACCAAAGTAGCGTTCGTACTTTCCTATTTTAGCGGTAGTGCTGCAGATTGGTCCGTTCCTCTTGTGACACAAGATGATCCGATCCTCCATAACTTTCAAGATTTCCAGACCAGTATGGAAAAGTTGTTCGCAAGACACTCACAGGGGCAGGCCTTGGACAATGAACTCCTATCACTAAGACAAGGGAATCAGGATCTCCTAGCATACATAGCATCTTTTAACAGACTGGTGGTTGAGACTAGGTGGCCTGAGGATAAGAGAATCACGCTTTTCTACAGAGGGCTGCGTGGAGAACTTAAAGATGTCTTAGCACAGGTGGTGAATCCCCCACAAGATTGTTCCGATTATATTGACCTAGTAGTCCAATTAGATCACCGGCTACAGAACAGGAAGACCGATCGTTCCAGATTTGAAACCCAAAAATGTTCAAGACCTCAGAGCTCCGCTAAAGGAACTGATTCCGTGGAGCCCATGCAGATAGGGGTTGTTAAAGGACCATTAACCCAAAAGGAACGGGAAAGGAGAAGACAATTACAGCTGTGCCTCTACTGTGGGAATTCCGGACATTTCCTTCGTGATTGTTCAGTGAAACCGGTCAAGAAGGCTGTAGGAGCTTCCGATAAGAATGTTAAAAAACTAGAATCGGGAAACGACCTCGCCCGACAAGTGTAGAGGTCCGCTTGCCGAGCGTTAAAACCAGTTCCTTGACCTCGCATTTGGTAATGCCTATGGTTCTCATAAGTCCAGATCGACCAGATCGCATGCATGCAATTAAAGCATACATTGATAGCGGAGCGATCGGTAACTATGTAGATCAAGATATGGCAACCAGGATGAATCTTCCTCTATGTTCTAAGATGGTTAAAGACATAATCACTACAGTGGATGGTACAGAAATAGCTTCCGGACCGGTTTCTCACACCACCATGGAAGTGATGTTGCTATGCCAAGATGGACATCGGGAGAAGATCGTGTTTGATGTGATCAAGGCCCCGCAGTTTCAAGTAATCCTGGGTATTCCTTGGTTGGAAAAGCACAATCCTCAGATAGACTGGCGAGCCAAGGTAATCCGGTTTCCAGAATGCGCCCCAACTTGCTACCCTCGACCCGATATCAGGCTAGCAGCCATCGCTTCCGAGAGCCCCCAATTGCCTCCAGAATACCAAGAGTTCCGCGACGTCTTCCAGGAAGATCAGGCCAATACCTTGCCCCCGCATCGGTCATACGACTGCCAGATAGACCTAATACCTGGATCTACTCCTCCGTGCAGTAGAATATATGCTCTCACTGAGCCAGAAAATCTCCATCTCAGGCAATACCTGGACCAGTACCTGGCTAATGGATTCATTCGTCCCTCGAAATCTCCAGTTTCTTCAGCTTTGTTCTTCGTTCCGAAAAAAGAAGGTGACCTGAGAACATGTATCGATTATCGCGCCCTGAACCAGATTACAGTCAAAAATAGATATCCTTTGCCTCTGATTCCTGAATTATTGGACCAAGTTAAAGGAGCCTGCATATACACAAAGTTAGATCTCAGAGGAGCTTACCACTTGGTACGCATTAAGGAGGGTGACGAATGGAAGACGGCCTTTCGCACTAAATACGGATTATTTGAGTATCAAGTAATGCCCTTTGGACTATGTAACGCACCGGCCGCCTTTCAGTTCTTTATGAATGACGTTTTCCGAGAACTTCTTGATGTATGCGTAATTGTTTATATCGATGATATCCTGGTATACTCATCCTCAGAAGCTGTGCACCAAAGACATGTCACAGCGGTTCTACAGAGACTTCGCCAACACCGTTTGTTTGCTAAATTGGAGAAGTGTACTTTTCATGTAAAGGAAGTCAATTTCTTGGGGTTCATCTTGTCACCCAATGGAGTTCACATGGACTCAAGAAAGGTGGACGCTATCACCAAATGGCCGTCCCCAACTTCCGTGAAAGGAGTACAGAGCATGTTGGGCTTCGCTAATTTTTACCGGAGGTTCATTCCAGAATTTTCCCGAGTAGTTCAACCCATCACGGCCCTTCTGAAAAAGAATAAAAAATTCGAGTGGACTCCAGAGGCCGAACAAGCCTTCCAAGAATTGAAAGCTAAATTTGTCTCCGCTCCAGTCTTAAAGCATCCTCGTCCAGAACTTCCGTTTATCGTCGAGACAGACGCATCCAGCCTCGCAATGGGGGCTGTGCTATCACAAAGAGATCCCGAAACACACCAATTACACCCTGTGGCATTTTGGTCCCGCAAATTTTCGGCCCCCGAAATCAACTATACAATTACGGACAAAGAACTTCTGGCAATTAAGTCCGCCTTTAAGGCCTGGCGGCATTATCTCCTGGGAGCCCGGCACACAGTCACTGTAATCACTGATCATCGCAACCTAAAGTATCTGAAGTCAGCCAAGGCCCAATCTTCGAGACAACTCCGCTGGGCATTATTCTTCGCGGAATTTGATTTTGTGATCACGTATCGGCCAGGGAATAAGAACGGAAAAGCAGATGCCCTTTCCCGAATAGGGGTAGACGAACACTCAGCTAATTCAGAGCCGGTACCAATAATCCCCAAACAAAAGATACTGGGAGTAATCAACACGCTATCCCTTGAAGATATCGAAGCAAAAGTCAGTCAACTAATAACTCCTGAAGATTCATTGAATTGGCAACTGAAAGGGAAAGATTTTACGATAGATCAGAATCTATTGTATTTCCAAGGAAGACTATATTTGCCATGTGTTGACTTACAGAAGCAGGTCATCACCTGCTACCATGATTCTCTAATAGAAGGACATCCAGGGGTGGCCAAAACCCTAGAGAAAATCAAAAGACATTTTTGGTGGCCGACTTGGAGAAAAGACATTAAAGATTTTGTGGCTTCTTGCGGCATCTGCGCACAAAACAAGAGTCAAAAGGAAAGACCAGCAGGTCTGCTACACCCAATAGACATTCCACCATGCCCTTGGCATACTCTCTCAATGGATTTTATCACGGATTTACCCTTCTGCTCCGTATACAACACAATTCTAGTAATCGTGGACCTTTTTTCAAAAATGGCTCATTTTATTCCACTGAAAGGTTTACCAACAGCTCCCGTTTTGGCCCGAGAATTCCTTGAAAACATCGTCCGGTTGCACGGGTTCCCTTCAGTGTTAATCTCCGATCGAGGGAGCCAATTTATTTCCCATTTTTGGCGAAGTTGTTGTCGTTTAGCGCAAATTGATGTACGACTTTCCACCAGCCATCACCCCCAAACTGACGGGCAGACTGAGAGGACTAACCAAACTCTGGAACAATATCTACGCTGTATGTTGCAACAATCGGAGGGCACTTGGAAGGATGTCCTTTGGATTGCTGAATACGCCTACAACAATTCAATCCATTCAGGAACTGGAAAAACCCCTTTCTTTCTGCTGTATGGAAGTCATCCTCGAACCTCTAATTTGGATCCACCTCAAGCTCTCGGAACGCCCGCTGTAGACCATCTGCATGCGACAATAACTCAAGCATTTAAGGAAGCCACAGCTCACCTTCAACGAGCCAAGGAAATATATAAGAAAGGAGCGGATCAACATCGAAAAGAGGCCCCTCAATACCAAGTAGGAGATCAAGTCTGGCTGTCCACGAAGCATTTATCCCTAAAAGGACCACGCACCTTCAACCCAAGATATTTAGGACCCTACACGATCACGGCTGTAATAAATCCGGTGGCTGTGAAATTGGAGCTACCTACTCGGATGAAGATACATCCCGTTTTCCATGTTTCTCTCCTTAAACCTATGCAACCCGGAACCCGTTTGACTAACCCTCCAGAGCCAATCCAGGTGGATGGAGAACTCGAATTTGAAATTCGAAACATCTTGGATTCCAAAATTTCCAAATCGAAACTGTACTACCTGATTGATTGGAAGGGATTTGGCCCCCAGGAGAGATCTTGGGAGCCTTCAGAATATGTCCATGCACCTCGTCTAGTCAGGAAGTTTCATCGAACTTTTCCCAACAAGCCAAAGCCTCCGGAGAAGACAAGCTTGGGAGGGGCCTTGAAGGGGGGTGCTGTCATGACCGCTGTCTCCAAGGAGTCAGACCCAGCCCAACATCCTTGGAAGCAGGGTCACAACTTCCATTCCAGGCACCAGCCGGTCCCCACAGGGGCCTTTTGGACCTTGTCCTGGCGCCAGTGGCGCCAGGCTCATAAGGGAACCCAGTCCCGGCACAGGAAGCGCCGGGCTCATATTGAGAGGAATGGTGCTTGGGTGGACCTACCTGCTGCAGACCATGCTGCTCACTTACTTGTAGGATGATATCCTCATCCATTCCTGGCTGGAACTACTTTACCTTCTGGGTGTGGCCAGCACCACTCCCTGGGACTGGATACTGGAACTGTTCTGGAAGCTGGAACTTCTTTCTTGTCTGGGCGAGGCTGTGGAAGGAGACACCTAAGCACTCCAGTGGCCTATTTAAACCACACCCGATCAGTGCAACGTGCTTCGCGTTATTCTGCACTAGCAGCAGGACGCTCACCGTTTCAGCTCCAGAGAATCTTCAGCTTCTGCATCTGTGAATAAGAAATCTTCAGTCTTACCTCCCGGAAGATCAGTCTTCAGTCTTCAGCAGCGTCTGAAAGTGAACAAGGACACCAGGTTAGGACAAGACAAAACCAGCGCAGCACTTACCTCGTCCATCGGAGCATCCTGAGGCCGCGTGCCGCACTCTTCATACTCCGGCAATCCTGCGGAAACAAAGGACATTGGTTAGTGAACCTCCGTGATTATTCTACTCACCTGTGCCACGTACGCCTCGATCTTCGTCAGGCGCTGTTTGTCCGCACCTGCTAAAACAAGAAGGACATCATTAGGGGCACAGTACGCCATCACTACTCACGTGCCTTCTAGCTGTAATCGGCTTGTCCATTCTCCGGCACGTACCTCGGCGTCCATCTCCACGCCGATTGCTACGGCTACCTGAAAAAGGGAAAAGAGACATTAAGAAGTGCATTTAACTTCGAAAGGGAAAAGAGACATTAAGAAGTGCATTTAACTTCGAATAACATTCTTTTACTTACGTGCCTTCACGAGCTCCGGCATTCTTCTCGCTTACCTTATCTACATACTGGACCTGCAATGGCGAGAGACATTTAAGGGGTCATATAAATAAAACTCCATATTCAAGCAATCACCGTTCGTGCAGCTAACGACGGCCTTGCTCCCTGACTTCATCCTCTGCAATCAAGAGGCTGGGCAATTAACCAGTGAAGCAACTGGCATCAGCACCCCTGCACAGACGCAGGATGGAGAGCTCCGCTTTCACCTATATAAGGTGAGCATATTCAGCCTACGAGTAACGTGGGGAGTCCAGAAAAGGGGAAGGTCAGATTGGCCAACCAGACATACATTAACCCCTTGTTCTCCTGCTTGCAGACACCTCACCCTCCAGGTCAAAATTTCGGTGAGGAGAGGGTCTATCCAGGGTGTTACAAGAGGCCTGCGCGTGACCCTAGAAGACACTGAAATCTCCAAGCCCGGACCTGCGCCTCCGAGGGATTCAGGTGAGCGTTACAGTGTCATTACATTCAAACCAACCACTTATTTTTTTTATTATATGCAGTACAGTTTCATGAAGTGGTTGTGGCACCAGTGTGGTATATTATATCTACTGTTGTGAAGATCTGCTTGCCTAGAGATACTTGGCTGTGTGTGAAGCTAGTAAGCTTACAGTTATTTTTAGTAACATCTGCGTTGTACCTAAGAAGCATTAGTATGACACATTGGCTATGTGAGTTAATTTGCATACTGGAAAGATTGTCTGAATTGCAAAAATGCCTTAATATGCCATAATTTGCATTCTGCAGAAGCTGGTGAAATGAAATGGATTCACAATTTAGTATGGCTACATATACAAATCGTTAATTAGGTATGTGCTCTTGGGAAACATGGTAGCAGAGTGTGCATGTATGTTTCCACATGTATACAATCTGGAAGATTTCAATTTCTAGGGATGTTTTTGGTTTCCAGTACTTGTTGTAAATACATTCGGAGTTCTTGAGGATCGTCTTGTGTGTTTATGGTCAATTTTACCATTCCTGCACAGTGGTCCAATTCTATACCTTATACACTGTAAGTGCAGTCCAAATTATTTGTGGCAGCTCAATGAAGGACCAGCATTTGCAAACACAACTGGTCTGATCTGTTTCAGTAAATATGTTTAACAATTGGTGGAATTTATAAGAGAAGATTGATTGTTACATTTGCATAGTAATTTACTCCAGTTGTGCTGCTGAATTTAAATGTAACAGGGAGTTGTGTGTCTGCATCGTTTGATGGGCCTACAGATTCTTTGGGAGAAGAGATATTTGTCTCTTTCTTTCCTGATGGATGTGCAGTTGAGTTTGTAGTAGACAGTTCTGTGGTTGTATTATTTGATGGAGAAGGATTCAGAAGTAAGTGCACTCCAGACCCGAAGGTATCAGGGTGCGGAGATAAGAATACTTTAGGCTTACAGGTTACAAAGTTACATAGGCATCATGGTACACATAAATGAGAATACAGCAAGTAGTAAAGGTGCATTACAGAAAACAGAGTCAGTACAACATTCAGGTGTTACAAGAGAGGAGTCGTCACAATGAGAGGTGAGGGTCCAGTAGGTTACTAGGTTAGTAGCGGGAGCAGCTAGACTATAGGTCATTTTCTTTGAGTCATTTTATCATATTTGATCTAAAGAGTGGGTATGACTGGTCAGTCCTTAGAGTAGGTGGTAGGGAGTTCCACAGTTGGGCCGCTTTGACGGGGAAACTATTTCTCTCCGGTTGTAGTCTTTTTGAAGGGGGGAACTGATAAGTAATTTGAATAGGCTGCTCTAGTAGGTCTAGATGAGACTCTTCTATTGAATCTCTGTTAGGTAGCTTGGTGCACCGTTATTGAGGCATTTGAATGTTAGAGATGCAGTTTTAAGTTTAATTTTGTCAGCTATGGAGAGCCAGTTAGATTGTCTTCTAATAGTTGTTATATATTCTCTTTGGAAATTTCTAATGCCACTCCAAGGGCATTAGTTTGCAGTATTTGTATTTTCTGCATGATATATTTCTTCGATCCCAGGTAAAGAGCGTTGCAATAATCCAGCTTGGATAGCACGAGTGCTCTTGCCAACGTGGTACAACTAAGGTACAAAGGTAAGGTCTAGCTGCTCTAACAGCTTACAAGTGTAGGCTGTGGAGGAGGCCATAGCATTAACTTGTTTTGCCATGGTGAGGCTAGTGTTTTTACATCCTTTGCAACTGTAATTGTGTGCCCATCTATGACAAAGATTGTGTAGTTCTGGCTAAGTTTCTTGATGTTCTGTGTAGTTCCAAGTATGATGAGTTCCGTTTTGTCATCATTCAGGCATAGACCATGACTAGCCATCCATGCCTGGATGATGAGGTATATCTTATTCACCAAGGCCAAATCCTATTTGCAATCCCCTGAAAGTCGAATGAGAATCTGGCTATCATCTGCATAGTTAGTGTAGGTGACACCTAGAGAGTCCAGATCTTCAAACAAGGGCTTAGTAAAAATGTTATACATGGTAGGGGAGACGCATGATCCCTGGGGTACACCACATGTGATAGGGGCGGGGTCAGCAGCTGCTGATGTAGAGAAGACCCTCATGGTTCTCTCGCTTAGAAATGATTTGATCCATGCTATGAGTTGGGGCGAGAAATGTGCTGCTGACTCAAGGTGGTTGCAAAGCACTTTGTGATCCACCAGGTCAAACGCTGCTGAGAGATCCAGTAGGAGAAGCAGGGCAGTTTTTCCCTGGTCTCTCAGCTCGTCGACCTGGGTCTTAGGATCTATGAGTGCTCTTTCAGTACTGTGCTCTGGTCTGAAACCTGATTGCCGCAAGCCTAGGAGTTGGTGCAGCTCCAGGAATATCTGTATCTGTAAATAGGCAACTCTATCTAAAATCTTTAGTAAGAATGGCACCATGGTGATGGGCCTATAATTTGTGGATATAGCCGGGTCCAATAACTGCTTCTTGAAGAGGGGGAGGACCCAGGATTCTTTAAGATTACTTGGTATGGTACCTGAGGAGAAAGAGGAGTTGATGAGTTAAGAGATGAATGGTGATAAATCTCTAGCAGCATCTTTTATTATTTGAGCAGGGCAGTTATCACCTCAGCAATTTGATGGTTTAAGAGATAAGACTATTTTTTCGACCTTCAATATGGAGACTTTAGTGAAGTTAAATCTATGTTCAGGTTTGGCAGTGGTACTTGGTTTGGCAGTTTGGGTAATTATGGGAGGTACATTTATATTTTTTCTTATGAATTTTAATTTGGAGGGTGTCAATTTTGTCACTAAGGGCCTTCTGGATGTCAGAGTACCTATTTTTAATACAGTTATCTGGTACCGGGATGGGGTTCTCCCATTCTTTTAGAATTGTATAGAGCTCCTTTGTTCCTGATTTTGCTTGCATTATTCTTGTTTAATAGCTTACTGTTTCTGCTCGCTTTATTTCTGTTTTGTATTGTATTTGTATTTTGTATTTTATTTATTTATAAAGTGCAGCCAGGCCCGGGGGCATACGGGCGCGTACTTTTAGATCTGGTTACAATTAAATTTGAATGCGGTAATCAAAGGTTACAATGGTTACAGTTGCAGATAAGTACAGACATCAGTAATACATATACATACATACATGTTGCAGTGTTCATGTGCCAGGCAATGGAGGCTGCCGATAAAATATAGTATAAAATAAATTATTTACAGTACATACAGTAGGCAGTCAGTAATTCAAGGATCTGGGAAGTTTAGGCTGTCATTGTGTCCAAGTCGTGAAGCCAACGCTTCGTGTTGCATTTGAATAGGTTAAAGGAAGGATCAGACCTAAGGAGCGCGGGGAGTGTGTTCCATCATTTCGATGCTTGTACAGGGAAACTAGCTCCACCCGAGTTATGGAGTTTGAATCTCGGTATGGACATGGTGTTTGCTTGAGCTGCTCTGAGTGGTCTTGATGATGTATGTGGGGTGAGTTGGTTGGTGAGGTAGGCTGGTGCGAGGTTGGCCCTGGCTTTGTGTGTGAGGGCCAAGGTTTTGAGGGATATTCTATGCTCTACCGGGAGCCAGTGCAGATTACGTCTAGTCTCAGAAATATGCAACTTTTTAGGGATGTTGAGAGCTTGCCTGATGGCATTATTTTGAATTAATTGTATTTTGTTGATATTTTTGTGGCTAGTGCCTAATAAAGGGCATTACAATAGTCTACTTTGGACAAGACTAACGCTCTGGCATGAGTAATGCAATTGGGTGTGGAGATGAACGGCCTAAATGCAGTGATCAATTTGCAGGTGTAAGCAGCTGATGATGCTACTGCATTAGTTTATTTGGCGAAGGATAAGGTGGCATCAAGGTAGATACCAAGGGTTTTTGTGTTGTTTGAAATGGGGATAGGATTACCATCTATGGTGAAAGATTTGAAAGCACCATATTTTTTAGTTTAGCGTGAGTACCAAGGATGAGCAACTCAGTTTTTTCGTCATTGAGACAAAGTCCATGATGTGCCATCCATGCTTGTATTACTGAGTAGATTTAATGGAGGGTTTTGCTGTCTGTTGCATAGTCACCTGAGATAGGAATGAGTATCTGGGTGTCATCGGCATAGTTAGTATACGTGACATCCAGATAGTCAAGGATATCGAAGAGGGGCTTTGTGAATACATTATAGAGCGTCGAGGACACACAAGAGCCTTGCGGGACCCCACAAGGTACCAGTGAAGGTTCAGCTGAATCAGTGGGAGAGATGACCCTCATGGTCCTGTTCGCCAAGAAGGAACTGATCCAGGCAGTGGCTGCGTCTGGAAAGTGTGCTGCAGTTTTCAAGTGGTGACAGAGTGTTTGGTGGTTGACCAAATCAAAAACTGCTGACAGATCAAGCAGTAAGAGGAGTAAAAGTTTACAGTTGTCTTTTAGGATTTGGATCTGGGTAGAGAGATCAATTAATGCAGTTTCCGTGCCGTGTCTGGGACGGAAGCCGGATTGCCTTAGTCCCAAGAGATTGTTCGATTCTAGATAAGCCTGTATTTGCAAGTAAGCTGCTCTATCCAGTATTTTTAATAAGAAGGGTACAGTTGTTATCGGCCTATAGTTAGACGGGTTGGCTGGGTCAAGAGTTGTTTTTTTGAGTAGAGGAATGACCCAAGCGTCTTTTAGGTTGTCAGGCACTACTCCCGATTTGAAGGAGGTATTGATAAGGTTAGTAATAAATGGTGCCAGGTCATGTGCTGCAGCTTTGATGATCGGGGCAGGGCAGGCGTCACCTTGGCAATTTGATGGTTTGAGTTTCCTGATGATGTTTTCTACTTCCCAAATTGAGAGAGGTGAGAAGCTGAATGGCTTGCACATTGACTTAAAGGTGGGTGACTTGTTAGGGAGTTGTTTGTAGTCAGGGTCAGCGAGTAACAGGGATTTTTTTGCATTGATTTTGTGTAGAGATTGTGTAGAGATAGTGGTGAGGGTGGCTTTATTCTCTTCTGAAGGTACTAGTATCCAAGAGGATTCAGACTTACGATTATCTTTCCTTAATGATTTTAGGTAAGGGGTAAACCAGGCTTTTAGGTGTGCTCTAGGTGTGGTGTTTCTCATTTTTAATGGGGCGATGGTATCTAAGGCATTGGTAATAGCTGTGTTAAATTTGTTGACTAGTGATGAGGGATCTATTGAGTCAGGTAGTGAGTTTAAGGTAGGTAAAATTAGCATTAATAACCTAGCTGTGGTTATATATTTTTTATTCCTTGTTAGCGTTGGGGTTGCTGGAGTATTATTTTGTGGTTGGAAGGTTTTAACATCTGTAGAGAAGGCTATAAGAGTGTGATCAGTCCATACTTGAGGACTGATGGATGTAATAGTTGTGTTGCATTTGTGGTCAGCCACCCAGTCTAGTGTTCGGCCATTCTCGTGGGTAGGCTGTGTCACTCTTTGAGTAAAGCCGAGCTCTGCGAGGACATTAGCAATGTTTATGGCCTGTACGTCTTTATGATCATCAAAGCCTATTTTCAGATCTCCTAGTAGTAGGGCTTGGGATGTATTTTTTAAATTATCTGAGAGTATCATAGAGATGTCCTCTTCGAAGGAGCCAATGGGTCCTGGTGGCCTATAGATAAGGTGTATGTTAATAGTTTGTGAGTTAAAAGATAGGAGCTTGACGGTTAAGGACTCACAGGATTTGGTATGCAAGGGTGTTTCTATTCTTATTGACAGATTAGTTTTGGCAATGAGTGCTAAGCCTCCTCCACGGGAGTTGGTTCTGTCTTCTCTGAAGATGGTATAGTTAGTAGGCACAGCGAGCATCAGGGCTGGGCCAGCCGCCTGATGTAGCCACGTTTCCGTGATAGCTAAAAAAGTCGTAGTTGCCTGTTTGTATGGGGTCAGCAATTTCAGTAGCATGGGCTATAAGTGACCTGGCATTAATGAGTGCTCATTTAAGAGCAGTGTTAGGTAGAGCAGGTCTGCTATGCTTGGCTAGGCTAGTTCGTGGTTTGTAGTGTTTGTCTATTTTGTCAATGTGATTAGTGGTGGCATTTGTTGAGGAATAGTTTTGTTTGGTGGTGTCCTTATGATGACTTCTGCTATTTGCGTATGCAGTAAGGTACCTGGTAGTCGGTTCGTAAATCTTAGGTAATCTCGAATGTAATTTAGAGTTCCTACATGTGATGTCACTAGGAATGTTGGTTGTGATGAAATAGGGAACAGGAACATTTTCTAAAGTCTGTTCAATGCCTGGGGAGGTCATGTACAGTCTGGTGTTGCAGTTAGGGCTCTGACTAGGCATGTCTAGATGAGGTATACTCGTGGGAGGCATTATCAGCCTGAGGTCAGTCATAATGAGGAAGGTAATAGGCATTGTAAGCATGAAACATGCATAAATCACGGCAGGAGCTGTAATGCTAGTAAGGTGAGTAGTTAGTCGCAAGGCAAATCAACTAGGTATAAGCTTAAACAGTACATTTGTTAGGCAATGCCATGGGCCAGCTACAAATAATTTAAGAAGATTTTAAGTTAGCAAGGAGTAGTGATCTTAAGTATACTTTATATAAATGCTATACAACATGATTAATGGCTGGCAATATTACGATTTCAAATAAAGAAGCAGTGGTATAAATGGTCAGCGCGGCATTGTGAATGTGCAATACATATTGACACGGCATACAAATTGCAGCAAGTATGATATATATTGTAGCAGTAGCGCGTATACTATTCATATAAGACAATAATGGGGCACATGTTCTCCCACACGGTATTCAAGGTCACAAGAAAAATACACTGAGTGAGGTATGGGAGAGGCAGTTTGTTTCAGGAATCAATACGCTTGCACTGAAAGTGTAGCAGCATAATTATAGAGCAGTGGGCTGTGTGTGGCTTAATTCATAGGGTATTAAGTGTCGGCTCAGTGGGGAATATGAGGCAGACTCACCTAATTAAAGTTTTCAAGGTAATTATGCTACATATAGATTCTTGGACCCTGGCTCCTGTGGCGCTCTGTCAGCTCTGTCAGCACAGGCCTTCTTTCCTAGGCCGGCTAGTAGCCTGACGGCTATTGGGTCAAATGAATACACAATGCGGCAGCCAATCTGATGCGAGAGAGGCCAGGCACACAGTGCTACAGGATCAGGCAAAAGTTCAAATCTAGGCGGCGGCCATCTTGGACGATTTTTTTACTTCGTGGTTTCCAATGGATATGGGTCATAGACACCATCTAAGCATACAATTCAATGCAGGTAGCTTGTTAAGGGCAAGAATATTGTGGATGTCAGGGAAAACCTAACGGCTGGTAGCACGGATCGGGAGTGGATAGGGGGTACAATGAGGGGCTTCAAGGCAGTGGTTTATGATGCATGGAGCTTACCTCCTCTGCACGGGTGCTTCTGAGTTGGGTGTGCTGCTCCTGCAGCACATAGCGGCGACAACGCTGGGAAGCTCCTGCTCCAACATAGGAAACGGAAAACCTTTGTTTTATATCTATGTCAGCAGTATTTGCCACACTTAAGTTTTCGGAAGCATAGGATTTGTGTACATAGGTTACTATCTGTTGTTTTTGAAGGTATGTTACTGTTTATGTATTTTTCAATAAATTGTAAATCACTGGTGTCACTGTCATGGGCAAATTTGGGAGCATCTTTTATTCACAAAAGCATGTGGATGTGTGTTGCTCCTCTGGATTGATATTCTTTTCTCCAAAAGACGTGTTGCACTTCTCCAAGCGGAATGGTATTTTTATTGCAGATGAAGTGCAGCATGGCAATAAATTTATGGTGAAAGTACCTTGATACATTGACAGAGTCAAGAGAACAGAGATCTCTTGGTATGTTTAAATCTATTTCATCTTTATTTTGGTTAGCGGTGCGTAAGAAGTCATGCAAGTCATCCCATGCATACTCTGCAGAGCTTAAAGTAACAACCATGTGGGTGGGCCTAGGTTCCTTATTTATTTATTTAATTTATTGCATTTGTTTTACACCCAAAACCTGGGGTATCACGGCATAGGTTACAGAATGCTTAAACTCGGGTTACAAAGAGAAAATAGTTACAGCTCATACGATAGACAGCATAGTCAATGCATAGTTACTTAAGATGATTCTCTGGTTACAGAGGAGAATCCGAGTGGTACTTAAAGTTGGTACATCTTAGTTCACATTGTATGTATAAGACACATATATGATACTGGAATGGCTTGTGAGGAAGTGTGTCTATTTTGGATTTAGTATTTGTTAAAAAGCCAGGTTTTTAACATCTTCTTGAATTTCTGGTGGGAGGGTTCGTTTCTGGTATTCAAAGGAACAGAGTTCCATATTTTGGGGGCCATTACTGGAAAGCTGTTAGCCCCCACCTTGTGAGTTGGTAACGTGGGACAAAAAGTTGAGCACTGTTGCAATATCTCAAAGAACTTGTGGTCTTGTTACAGGCAATGGCGTTGTTGAGGTAGATGGGAGCTGTTTTGGTGAGGCATTTATGAGTAATGCAGAGTGTTTAAAAAATAATTCTGGCTTTGACTGGGAGCCAGTGAGCTTCACTTCCAGTCTTCTGCTCACAACAGTTTTATTTTGAAGGAGTTAGAGTTTAGCCAGGTGTGTGTTTTAAGCACCTAGCAGTAGTACATTACAATAGTCTAATTTTTACAGCATGAGGGCGTATCAAGAGTGATACAGTTTAGTTGCGTCTGGAATTTGTGACATAGGGGAATACGTTTAGAGGTATAGGACGTGGCTGATGAGAGTGCTTTCACATGTTTGGTCAATGTTAGGTTGGTATCTACGTGGCCGCCTAATCTTTTAACCAGTTAGAGTGTTGGAATGGGAATACCGTCACTTGTGATGGTGGAGTAGTCTGAGTGGAGAGATTTGATTTGGGCTGGTGAACCAAAGATGAGAATCTCAGTCTTTCTTTGTTGAGACAGAGACTATTATTAGCCATCCAGTTTTGGATGATGGCATAGATTTTAGTTTCCATGATTGTGTCTCGCTCATGGTTACCAGTGATGGGGATGAGTAGCTGGGTGTAATCCACAAAATTAGTATAGATAACACCCATTGCGTCTAAGGCTGCAAATAATAGTTTTGTATAGGCATTATAGAGAGTGGGCGAGAGACAAGAGCCTTGGGGTACCCTATAGGGTTCAATGTGTTGATATCCCCGCAAAAATAATGTGATACAAAAATATTGGCATATTTGTGCGGCGATTTTGACCCATGGACCTGCGGGGGATACCCCCACAACCCTTGCTCCCACAAATTATCCCCCCCAAAAATATTGCCTATGGTGAGACAAACAGCCATATGTACGGCGATTTTTTTGGTGGGAATATTTTGTAGGGATACCCCCTATAGGAACTGGTATGGGGTCCGGAGCTTCCTTGCCAATGGTGACTCTTGAGGTATGTTCTGAGAGTAAGGATTTGACACAGAGGATGCCTTCCTGTGAGAATTTGAAATTATTTGACAGCTTATTACATAGTTTGTAAGATACAACATTTTTAGGTCTAACAATGCTGTTTCAGTGCTGAGACTTGGCCGGAACCCAGATTCTCTAGCGCCTTAGAGATGGTTCTGTTCAAGATAGTTTTGTATTTTTGAGTAGGCAATTATGTCGATTATTTTAGGCAAAAAAGGAACAGTAATTATGGGGCGGTAAGTAGTGGGTTTTGTGGGGTCTAGTGATGGTTTTTATGAGAGATGGGGTGACCCATGCTTCTTGAATACTGGCCAGTACAATATTAGAGCAGAACGAGGCAGTGACACATTTGGTAATGATTGGTGTTAGCGTAGGTGTGCATTGTTTAACTAGTTTCCCAGGGAAGTAATCTCCTTTTCATTTAGAAGGTTTAAGTCTGGAAATAGTGTCTAAAACATGCTCTTGGCTGACCTGGGTGAATTTGAATTGTGTCACCATATTTTCATATTCTGTATCCAAAAGTGGAGGAGAGTTTTTCCTGTCTAGCAGTGTCCTATTGGCTAAGATTTTGTGTTGTGTTGGAGCAGGTCTATTTTTGAGGCAAGCTCGTTTTGTATGGTGGTGCACCAGGCTTTGCTGGTGTTAAATAGGGCTGTCACCAGTATGGGGTTTTCCAATTCTTTGAGAATGGTGAAGAGTTCTATGGAGTTCTACGATGCATTATTTATACGTGTGTTCAAGTTGTTAGCTTTGTGTGCTATTATGGTGGATTTGCAGAGTTTGTTGGCTTCTACAACTGATTTTGCCAAGTCTATGAAGAGAGATTTTTTGTGGATGTGTTCTAGAGATCTTTTGTTGCACCGTAGTGCTACAAGTTCCTCATCAAACCAGAAATTGGAGCATTTAGCTAACCGTGGTATTTCGGTTTTGAGTGGAACTAAAGAGTCAATGGTCGATTTAAGACAGGTGTGGTAGGTGTCCGCTGAACATGCCTCTAACAATACAGGAGTACAATGCATCCGGAAGTGCCTAGGAAGTGCTGTGGCTGTTTGGCTGTGGAACGCTGCTGCTGCTTCTGCTCACTTTATTCTCGTGAAAGCTTTCTTTTCCCCGGGCCGCGAAATGAAGCCGTCGGCAAGAAGAAGGCCCCGCTCACTGATCTGCCTACAGCAGCACAACCTTCCAACATATACACCGGTGCCCGCGCATCTCGCGCGTGCATCCGGAAGTGCCTACGAAGTGCTGTGGCTGTTTGGCTGTGGAACGCTGCTGCTGCTGCTGCTTCTGCTCACCTTATTCTCGTGAAACTTTTCTTTTCTCCGGGCCGCGAAACGAAGCCGTCGGCAAGGAAAAGGGTGAAGAGTGTGGAAACACCCAAGCAATATTGACTATACGTACTTAGTACGGCCAGTTGGACTTGTGCTTGCTACTACTCTAAACATAATCGCTTGAATCTGGTGCCAAATGTTTTTTTTCTCTTTCTCCCCAGCCCCGCCCACTGATCCGCCTACGGCAGCACAGCCTTCCAACATATACACCGGTGCATCTCGCGCGCGCATCCGGAAGTGCCTAGGAAGTGCTGTGGCTGTTTGGCTGTTCGGCTGTGTGGCGGGTAAGGGGGTGCCACTATGGTGTTTGTGATCCTGAATGCTAATAGAGGTATTTATGCTGTCAGTTTTGATCTGCTAACAGATTGTATTTGATTGTATTTGATGGGAATCGTGTTAGTATACATAATATATGATCAAAGGTTCCCCTGTTAGTTTGACAATTGCTGTGGGGAGTGAGTGTGCTTATTTGAAACTCAATTCCACTCTCTTGACATAGATAAACTTTCCATATATATGCACTCCCCATTTAGTGCTTATAACCAGTAGAGACCTGAACCATTTTCACTATGGCAACTGGCTTCAGAAGTTTGAAGAAACTTCAGGACCCACAATGCCTCTCGGGGGCAATCCATAAGGGTGGGGCGTGTATGTCCTCTACTATGGATGATGATTTGCTGCCACTTTATTTACATAGCGAGGCGGTGGATGAGGCTGATGACAAAGACTCTGGCATTCCAGTCGATCACAAAGAGAGGATTCTAAATGAAATGGGAATAATCCCAAAAAATTTGGCAACTGCAGATGTTCATACTTCCCTTGTTAGCCATGTCAAGTATGACTCAACACCTAAATATGCTGTAAAGGACCTCAATGATATCTTACATTCGGATGAATCGTATGAGGATCCCGATGTGGAACCTAGGAGACAGATGAATAAAGACTTATCTGAGGTATCAATGAAAGGCTCGAAGGGTAATGTAATAGATTGCTCTATGATGGGTCCCACCATTGAAGCCGAATTGGGGAAAAGGGAGCAGCTTTCGCTTGGCCCCTGGACACCTGTGAATTCAAGAACCATGGGTCATGAAGATGTATTCATGATGTGCAATCCATTAATAAAAAAATCCAAGGTAATACCTCCCTATCTGAAAACACAGGATGTGGCTAATACAATGGCACAATGGGAACCTGATTTGGCATCAGATTACCATTTAGAAAAACCCAAAATGAGTTCATTAAAAAAGAACAGCCCCCAATCGTTCATTGATGCTCGAATGAAACTCGATATACAAGAGTTCCAGTCGACCTTAAATGATAAAGACAAGGAGTTTGCGTCTCCGGTGGTGCAATCAGATATATTAGAAGGGCCATCATTAAACACCGATTTTCCTGTAATAGCGAGAATCCTAGACCTACTCGACAAAGGACATGAACGGTCTCACTGTGAGATAGGTCTTTTGAGAAGAACAATTGAGGAACTTGTTAATAAAACAAATCGAATTGAGGGACTATTATTCACGTGTGAAGCAGTAGCCACCCTAACAGGGAAGACTTGCATAGGGAAATCTTGGGTGGATAAAGCAACTCAATCCCACAGTGAGCCTGACCTAATGGGTAGGGATAAGAGAAGCTTTGCGGAGGTTACCGCAGCGAAAGTGACGCAAACTATATGCTGTCAAACGGATCCTTTTCCCCCGAATGAGGTGGGGTCCACAAACATGGCTACTTCAAAACAAAAAATTGAACATGATCTGGATGAGCTAAAGGATCTTTTTGGGTCCTTAAAACACAATGGCCCTCATTACGACCCTGGCGGATTTCGCAGTGCTAAATGCACCGCGAAGCACGGCGGAAAGCCGTCGATAGCGCCATGGGGGTTGGCGGATTTACCACCCCATGCCGACCTTGGCGGAGCGGTAAATCCCCAATCCCCATTTTACCCTTCCCCATTCCCATTCTTGCCCCATAGGGTATAATGGGAGTGGGGAAGGAGTTAATTACGCCGCCGTAAAGTACGGCGGCGTAATTAACAATGAGGTCCCTTAGCGCCATGGTTTTCTCCGCCCGGTAAAACCAGGCGGAGAAAACCTCCATGGCGCTAAGGGAACTCGTAGTACGGCAGACGGGTCCGCCGCGATTAGCGCTGGCGGAAACCCACTCCGCCAGGGTCCTAATGAGGGCCAATGGCTCTGAAGTGCATCTCGGTCAGGTTCCATCTAATATTGAGTGCCCTGATAGGCCCTCCCCCTTGACGGATTTAATTGACCTTACTAATGATTGTGTTGTGAGAGAGGGTTCACAAGTGCTGGATTTAAGAGAGGTCGATGATCAAGAGAAATCCACAGTTGTACTTACAAGAAGAGAAAAAAGATTAGCTGCGAGAGCTCAGAAAAGAAGGGCCAAAGCGAATGCAACAAAAAAAAAAAAAACTGTGAATGAGACCATAAAATCTAAACAGGACCGCCCCTTGCAGGAAATTTCGGGTACTCATAGCGAAGAGGGGGTCATTGATTTATCCCAATTAAACGAGGAATCGAGAGTTCATCTCGATCATAAACCTGATGATACGACTGGAGCTGTAAAGGGCCGAATTAACTCCAGTCTAACTTCTAAAAAGGCAAGGGCCTCTGACCTAAGCACTACTAATAAAAACTCTACAAAAAAAATACAGCAGGCCCCTGATATGATGATTGCTACCTCTCAATGTGCACTCTCACAATTCTATCCTATGGTCCACAAAACTACTTCGATGAATAAACAAAAAAAGATCCTTGATGAGCACTTGGCGACTAAGCATATCATAAATTCACAGACGGAGATGGGTGAACCGTGGATGATGTGGTTTTTGGGCAGAGATGAACAACTTGTGGTACCTTGTACTCATATAAGTTTGCCCAGTCTCAAAAACATAGTGGCCACAAATACTGTAGAATCCAAAAATAATGTAACCCCGCCTATAGCAGTTGGGGAAGTGTTGCCTAAATCATCTCCCAACCTAGTGTCTAGAGAAAGGGTAGTACTTGATACACAAAATGATGGTGTGAACCAAGTGGAGCATAGGGAAATCCTAATCACACCTGATGTGCTGCCTAAACCATCTCATAACCTAACGTCCAGAGAAAGGGTAGGACTTGATATTCAAAATACTGATGTGAACAAAGTTTAAAATAGGGAAAGCCTAATTACACCTAAGATGCCATCCCATCCTGGGATGGGAAAGCGACCTGAAAATTAATGGCAAAATCACTCTAAACCGATCCTCCTTGCTAAAAGCATTTCATTCTATTCCATCGCTAAGAACGCTCTGTTCGGATGATATTGACTAGGTGAGACTAACCTTGTGCCACAATAATAGAATGATTTGTGGATTACATTCATTGCTGCTTATGAAACAGGTATGGGAACAGAGGGAAAACTTTATGTATGTTGGTTTATTACCCTGCCTGTTTCAAACCGATACGGAAGCTAAAACGTTTCTGGAAATGCCGGTCAAGAAGGTTGTTAGTGATCAAGCAAATGGTGCAATGGATGTATCAATGCCCTCTAATGACAACATGATGACACAACTAATGGCATTGACAGCTGCTCTGAATGGCTTGAATGGTTTGAATAGTACCCTCTCTAATACTGTTTCAAAAATAACTATGTTACCCCCCTAATCAACCCAGCAATGAGTCTAAAATATTGTGCCGCTCATGGAACAGCTGTGGCCTAGCTAATTTTCTTAGATGGTGGGATACAGCGAAAGATATTTGTCATCTGGATGTCATCTTATTAGAGGAGACAATGCATATGTCACATTTTAATGTTGAAGGTTGTGTATGCCAATCTCAATCTGCCAAAAGGGGGGTTTTGGGGAGGCCTTCAGGTGGTCTGGCCATCCTCATTAATAACTCCTGTAAGCTTAATTCAAAGTTGGTATACAATGATGATGCTGTGATTGCTGTCGAGTTATCATCTTCCTCAGATCATGTGAGCCCAATTCTTATTCTATGTGTTTACTGGAACAAGGTTACTACGACTTACAGTGAGTAAGAAGGTATAATTGATTCAATTTTAGAGGATGCGTTGGGCCGACATGTGAATATCGGGGCCATAACGGGAGGAGACTTTAATTCATCCTGTTTATATAAAGGACAAAAAGTTGGACAAAAACTGTCTTCGTCTGCTCTAATGGTCAGGAATGGTAAAAAATGGGTTGAATTTTTTCTAAACTGGGTATGCAGGCTGTCGAAGTCGGTGATCAAACTTCCCCATATACATGGTCTCGAGGAGGGTTATTCTCTCATATTGATCACTTCTTTTTGTCAACCTCATTGTACAACTTGTGCGATCCAATCACAATTGAAGATCTGGGTTATGGAGATCACTGTGCTATTTCCCTCAAACTTGATTTCAGAGAATGGGGCTATAATACCTGTCCCGTCCTTACTCTTGTGGATACGGACAGACCTGGTTTATCAGTTAGATGGTCTGCATCCACCTGTCATCAGCTTATTTGGCGGATAAAAAATGATCCTACAATCATGGAGAATTTGTCCCGAGAAAACATGGACGCTCCTTATATGGATGCACTCCTAACCAAGCAAACTAACTTCCACTTATTGACATTGGTTAAGAAAACGGCTTCTGTCTGTACCGATAAAATACATAAGCATAAATGTAACATTGAGATATTCAATCTAAAGAAAGTTAAAAATGCAAACCTTAGACAGCTTGCGAAAACGGTGATGGACAGGGACTGCTACTGGGCTTCAAAATCCAGAATTTTGCAGACGTACAAAAATTCACTGAAGAGTCTCAAAGTTACACAATACCTTACAGACAATCAAAATATGATGTACCATCTTTTGAAATGTGACACACACAACATTTGAGCTATACTAAGATCTATAAATCATGAAAAAATTGGCCTAAAGGAAAACTCAATTGCGGGTTTTGAATGGGTGGATCACTTTAAGTCAAAATTTACATTGCCTGCTGATATTGTTAACAAAAAAATACTTCCTCCGACAATTGTTTGGTTGGCCAGCTCTCCTTGGTTCCTTTAAGGATGTTGAAAGGGCAATCATAAAACTAAATGCATCTAGAGCAGTTGGCCCGGATGGAATTCCAGCATGCCTTCTAAAATCTGACATACAGTTCTGGGCTAGTATTATAAAATATAAAACCGATATGGTATTTGACACTCAAACCCTACCTCAATCATGGTGTGCCGCTACGATCATTCCAATATATAAAAAGGGACCCATTAATGATCCAATTAATTTTAGACCAATAGCTCTCACGGATGCCTCCTCGAAAGTATTTTGTCATCTTATCTTAGAGGAGCTCTTGGAGTTCATGAATGTCAATGCTACCTTATCAAAATACCAAACTGGTTTTCATCGCTCAATGGGATGTTCTATAAATGCGACAATAATATCTCATATTCAATGGATGACCAAACACAATCACACGGGTGCTTTCTATATGGCTTCTCTCGACCTGAGTGCAGCTTTTGACTCAGTGGTGAGAGAATTATTGTGGAAAAAAATGCTACACATGGGTTTTCCTTCGTACCTGGTGTCGCTTATTGCCCTTCTGCATACATCAACTTATTATAGGGTTAGATTAAATAGAGCGGGCGCTACTACCAATGTCATCCCAACTAACATCGGACTTAAACAAGGCTGCACTCTAGCTGCGGTACTATTTAATTTATACATCTGCGATATTGAGGATTGTTAGACAGAGGTAATCCATTTCCCCGTGAATCTGGGGGTGCTGAAGCTCAATTACATGGGCTTTGCTGATGATTTACTATTATTTGATAAAACACCCTTTGGTCTCCAAAACAAGTTGAACGCCTTCTCCTTATATGCTGCAGAGAATAACTTAAAAGTTAATCAGTCCAAATCTAACATACTTGTTTTTACAAACGGTAAAAAAAAGGCATACCAATTTAATTGGTCTATGGATGGTATCCTTATTGAGTCAGTAAAATCAGTTAAATTTCTTGGTTACACTTTGTCCGATATGTATTCAGCGCAATGGTGTAAAAACAAACTGTATGAAAAATGTAGGCCCCTAATCTCTCAGATGAAAATTATCATGACAAAATATTGTGGCTTTTCCTTACAAGCTGTCCTACAATTTTACCTACTTAAGGTGGAACCTTGTATACTATATTTTTTGGATATATGTCTTTATGAAATTGAAGATGCTCTTGATGCATTACAAGGTGGCATATGGAAGCAAGTATTCAGTTTAGCTACCTCAATTCCAAATGATATCATAAAACATGAAATTGGACTCCTTCCTCTGTCTGTAAAATGGCATTGGCGGATGCTTAATAACTATGTCAAGTTTCTAAAACCACCAGCTAACAGTCTCTATGAAGATCTAAGAAATCAGGTGCTGCTTAAACACCCACCGTCCATTTTAGCATTCGTGGAAAAAATGAAGGATATTATGTACTCTACGCTTATCTCAGAAGATCATCTAATTTTGGGTTTACCTAGTTGCAAAGGGAAAATGCAGCTATATTATTGGTGCTGTCAATCGGACAGAATAAGCAGATATATCACGTATCAAGAATATGCTAAGATTATAAGGAAATGGGGTACTTGTCCAAGCTACCTTATACAATGTCCATCAGCTTCTTATAGAAATCTATACCACCGCTTCAGACTGAACCAATTTCATACGAATGAAAGATTAGCCCAATGGGGAAGATGCAATGAATCAACAAAACCAGGTGCCTGTAGATTCTGTCAGAAGGTTACTATGGTTGAATCCCTACAACATCTGGTTATTTCTTGTGACTATTTTGAAATTTTAAGACTTAGTACCCTTGGATCTTATTTCGATCCCTCTTCATTGCTGGCGAGAATGACGCTATGGTCTAGATGTATGATGGACAATAGTATTAAATTGATTATGAAACTGGCTATGCTATTGTGTGAAATAGACAAGAAATTGAAAGACATGATTTGTTTATGTATATAGCATAAAATGACCAATAATGAATGTCAAAAAGGTCAAAAAGGGTATCAGGATCTGGATAAATGCATTTCTTAGCTCTGTCATGTCCATATTTCTATTCTAAAAAAAAACCCACATAGGAATTGTAGCAAAGAGTTGTGTTTATTCGTAAAGGAAAACAAAAAAGGTTTTAATACTGTTTGTAAAAATGTGTTTATAATTTTGTAATTTTTTACGGTTCATTTTGTAAATTGTAAAGGTTTGTAATCTTACCGAATTCAATTTTAAAAAAAATACAGGATTGAGATTTTCAACTGTAAGTTTGCAGGTATTTCTTATCTCAATGGGACTGAGTGTTCTTTTGGAGATGGAGACTTTTCCTTGTTTTGTGACTTGGAAGCAGATTCGATGGTGGTCGGACCAGTTGATTGCTGGATGGAATCAAGGATAGGCATACATTTAAAATCAGTATCCAGTCTAGCGTTCTTCCCTTATCATGTGTAGGTGCAGTCACTATCACTAATTGAGTGAAGTTCATATCAGTGAGGGATGTGTGAAGGGGGGTGCTGGCTTTGTGGTCTATGGCGTCATTAAAACCTAGATTGATGCTGCCTAGAATAATGAATTTGGTGTTAGGCTTAATACATGGTGTAATGAGTAATCGGATGTCAGTTTCTGGGTGGTTGATGTGGTTGGGCGCTCCGTAAATGATGAGGAAGTTATGGTAGTTTTCGGGTCCGTTGTCAGTTTAAGGAGCAGTTTGTACCCTTCCTGGAGGTCTAGTGGACATGGCTGAAGGTTGGTTTTTGCAATGATTGCAACACCTCCTCCCATGGAGTTGGAACGGTCAGTCCTGATTATAGTAAAGTCAACAGCAATGGCCAGTGTCGGTAGGGGCCCAGAGTCTTGGTGCAGCCAGGTTTCGGTAGTTACTAGGAAATCTAGTTGCTGGTCTATAATGAGGTTGTGTATCTTAATGACATGGGCTCCTAGGGAGCGCACATTTAGGAGGAAGCCTTTGAGCGAGGGTCGGGGTGCAGGTAATGGAGTTAAGGCTTGAAGTTAGGGTGGTATTGACGATGTGGGATGATTGTTGGTCATGTTATTTTGTAGTGTTGTTGTAGCTGCGGTTTGTCTCTTAGGTAGTGGGGCTGAGAGGAGGTGTTACACTTTAGGGAGCTGTCTTTGCATAAGGGTGTGGCTCCTGGTGTGGAGGTGGCTGAGTCGTGATGCTAGTCTAGTGCGCCTAGTGTATCCTGTGCTAGGGTACATAGTGGTAGTGAGTGGTGGTGGCAGTCTGGACTTGAGGCGAGTTGCGCGGTGTAGTCCAGCACTAGGGGTGGTGTTGTAACTAAGCACATAGGTACTATTAGCATGGACAATCTTGTTAGGTTTGGTGATGGTCATGATACTACTTATGGGATTGCTGTAGGTGGTCTTAAGGGATTCAGTATATGGGAATGGGGGTGTTTTGGGTAAGAATAGGGTGGACATGGGAGGGGTTGGTGGCAAGAGCAACCAATTTCAGCTAGGCCATTTAGGGGTTAAAGCACCTCCTGTGTAGGGTATTGGATCTTCCTTGATGTGGATGGAGGCCATAATGGTGGTGTGAGGAGCACTGCCACGGGCGGTATACTAGGCAGAGAGTATGCTGATCCTATGTTGGGTAGGTGCAGTATGGTAGGGTGAACGAGTGAAAAAGCCACTTGATGGAATGGGGTCAGAGGCAGTTACATTCTGGAATAAGGCTAGAGGTGGTCAAAGCTCTAGCGAAATACAGTGGATTTACAGGTCTCTAAGAGCGCTAAGTAGGAGTTTGTTTTGGACAGACATATATTGTCCTAATTAGATGACATTAAAACAAGGTTAAGCTCTGGAAAATGGGTTTGGCTATGAGGGAGTGCTCAAGGTGAATTAGGAACATATTAGCATGAAATACATACACTTGTGCAGATGCATATTTAAAACACATGAGTTAGATCAAACAGTTGCATAAAACGGGCATGATAGTTCAGAGTACAGGCAATACAGTAGTAGGCATACTTTTCAAAAACGCAGAGTAAACAATGCACATCAATGGGAGGGGTGGAGTGTTAACAATTATGAGATTTGGGACAGATTGTGTGCAGTGAGTAGCAAACTGAAGTGGCTCACAAAGTCCTGATGGCAGAGTTGGATGCAGCAGTGAGGCGGCTTCAATTGTGCAGAACTGTGAAGAATGATTATAAATTCTGGGTCCGAGTAGTTAGAAGGGAATGTTTGTTAACTGGTGTCGAAAGTTGGACAAGGATTGGCTACTGACCTCTAGGCTACCAGGGCGGGTTGCACTAGGTAGGATTTGCCACGGCGGGTCGGGTTAATGTTACTCATTGAGCGGCAATACGACAGAGTCGATCCACAGTGTGTAAACTGCCAATGGATTTATGCAATGATATGCTATGAGGTGATACTTGTTATGTCAGATAGAGTGTGATATTTGGTGTGCATCAGAATCCCTGGGTATAAGGACATCACGTGGAAGACAAATCGTGTCAGTGAGGGTATCATAAAACAATAAGAACTGTTACCTAAGGAATTTTAGCGCTCTGCATTCCTTCCGGCTCTGACAGGCTCGAGACAGAAGCCTTAGTTTGATGGCCTTTGTTTGTGGGCCAGCGTTCGCCTGCCGGTGACAGATGATTGTATTATGAGGATAGCTTTAGTCAATCCAGATGCAGGCTACTTGAACAAAGCCATATTGGCAAATATTGGTCCTCGTGTTTATTCAATCCCAAAGAGGTACACAAAATGTGTAATGCAGCATTTGCACTGGGGCGATTTATATTCAAACAAGTCAGATCTTTCCGAAAGCAATATAGCGGATGCTACGGGGGACGGCACGACCTGCCGCACTTGATGTTAGGAATCAGCTGGTTGAGCTGATGCTATCATGAAGCCAGCAGGCTTACCTTCAATGACAAAAATGCGCTGGATGGGGTGCGGACCCTGCTCCTGCAGTGTAGGTGGAGCGCATACAACGTACATCAGCGTGATTTCAAAACCAGTATTATTTTGGACCACTCATATTTGAAAACAGATTTGTGATACTTGACTGCAAAACTTCATCTTTGTTTTTTATTTTTTGAAGAAGTTAGGATAGCGGACATGTTTAAACAATTAGAGCCTGTTTTTAATGTGTGTGCCACTCCATAACATAGAGTTGCTGGTTCACTTTCAAACAGGAGGTGGAAAATGTGCTACATTTTGTCTGAACCTGGGGTCTTCAGAATACTTTAGTAAAGAGCGATATTCTAATGTTCTCATTTGTGTGGACCTTTCGTCATATCATCCTCCTTGTCTGTAGGAAAGAGTAGAGGAAAAGAATGTGCTTCTACACAGTTTTCCATGTGCTCCCTGGGGACCCTTTGGCTTGACACATTTGGTTTGTTTCTAATGCATCTTCAATGGTGTCTTTGGAGCGTAGTGGGTGAATGATATACTGGTCTAAAATGTTGGCTGCATTAACAGGATCTGGATCTACATATTCAAATTGACCAGTTGCTGGTGAATTCTGAATTAATTGGGTCATTTCATTTAAGTTTTCCTCTATGTTTATATCTTTGAAGTATTCATTTTTTTCTTTTAGATATTGTAGGGCTTATCCTACTTTGTTCATGTCAACTAGTTGCTGTTAATGTTTTCTCTTTTGTTGGTATGCCAGTAACTGGTACAATCAAAGATTGATCTATTATTCAATGTACTATAGTTTCTACATTTTCTTTTAGAATTAAGGGGTAACATTCTAATTTGCCACGAATGGCCTTTAGTAACTCAGATGGAGGTAATTTGGCTGTTTTCGGCCGAAGCAGTATTATAGCTTGAAATTGGTGTACTGTTTGGATAATAATGCTCTCATACAAGTTAAGTTTTTGAAGAGACTTTGTAAGTCAGAATATTTCGAAGATATTAGTGATAGCAAGTGATGGCATTTGGTTATTGTCAAGTATTGAGGGGTCACTTATTTTGTATTTATTTTCTGCTGTTAGATATAAAGCTAATTGGGATGATTGCCATTCTTCATTGTCCTCTATTTTGTAGGCCATATCTACTGTTGTTGTGCTCTTTTTATAAAACATTATATGACAACAGACACATACTTGGTTTGGTATTTAAACAGATGTGTTTTGAAATTAACTATTTATTTTATGTATGTGTTAGTTAGGAGGTTAGTGTTTGGTGGGTTTTCAGTATTGTTTTCTGAAGTTACTGAATTGCCTAAGTCAACTTCAGTTCCAAAGTAATTACTTGGGATGTGCGCTATTTTTTAAGGAGTTCTTTGACTGATCCATGTAGGAGAATGTTATTTAAATTGTGCAGAGGTTTTTCCATAGTATAGTCTATGGACAAGGTACTGTATAGTGTGTTGGTGAATGGTGTGTTGCTAATATTTTGATGTGGTGGAAGGTGCTTTTGCAAGCAGTTCCCGAAAAGCAGGCTAATGAATGTCCTCATAGACCAGTGTGGAAGCGCACTGGGCAGGACTCTATGGTTTGTAAAATACCCTCGGCCATCACTGTCTATGGCAATTGTTTTTTTTCTGTTCTTGTTTATACGCCTATTCATTGAAATATGGTTCTGTGCTGCTTGTGTGAATACATTCACCTTCACAGAAGTTTGAAATGGTATCAACATTGACATTGCACGCTTTTAGAAGTACTTTTTGTAAAGTATTAATTAATTTAGTTAGTGGTTTCACACTGTTTAAAATCAATATAAATAATGTTCTCTTTAGTGAGTTGATTGCGTGGCAAAACCTTTATGCATGAAGGTTTAAGTCACTTTAGAAGAAATGTTATTCAAAAAGGGTGATCACGTGAGGATTTCCAAATTGAGAGGTATATTTACCAAGTGATATGGACAAACTCATAAGATGGAGCAGTCCATCATAGATGAGACTGGTGTCAAGGAAGGCATAGTCATCTACCATCTTAAGGACTATAACAATGATACTAAAGAGTAGCAGAAAATGAAAAGCATTCCGAAAGGTTTATGTCATGTTGAAAAGGTCATATTGACAAGGGGTAGTGGTTCCCAGAAGAAATATCTGGTTAAATGGGATGGTTTAATAGTGGATTCTGGCTAGCTCCCTAAAGGATGTAAAGGCTTACATTGCTACGAGTAGGGTAAGAAAATGGAAAAATCCTCTTTCTATATCCTTCTACCATCCAATGCATTCCAATACAGTTTTCCAGACAAGGAGACCTCCAATTATACTGTGAAATTAGCCAAACCCGTATATTTAAAAAGGGCTGTGGAAAGTGTTCCTCAGTGAGATTCAATATCCTAGATCATGGAATACTTTTACCAGAATCAAAGCAGAGTACAAAATCAATAGTAAAAATCACACAGCAATACCGCATGTTTCATTCTTTCATGGGTATTACTAGAGTGTAACAGATGTCATAACAGCCATAAACAAGAGGATTTTAAACATTGAGGAAAAATAATGACATGCAATTGGTTCTACATGCCTAATAAAGGAAAACCTTTCTTTTAAGTCCCGATTCACATACCAAATTTAATTGTACAGAAAAACGCTGCAGGGTCTTAAGAACAGTACAACACATATATAACGTAAAGCCGTCGGACAATACCTGGGCAGATATCAATGGTGGTTAATATACTTTGTTTCTATAATGTGACACTGTACAATCTCCGTGAGTGGGTGACAGTTATGCACCTCTGCTCAGACACATACAATCAAAGGTTTGAACAATTTGATTGTGAATAATCAGTATATCAAAAGGAACTATGTGCTCGTGAGTAAAGAACATTTTGACACTATTCGCATCATGATAATGGATGATCAGGTTTTTCCCATCTCATTCTAGTATGGGATGGTGATTGTGAAGCTACATCTTCCTCCTCATAAGGCCTTCAACTATTAATCATGTTTGTGGTACAAACATCCATGGCAGTCCTGATTTTTATAGGGATTACTACATGGGGTCATAGAATGCCTTCCTTCCATGGGGCTCCTGTCATATACGGTGCAGGATTGGGAAGTATATTTAGAAGCTCATTCAAAAGAGCCACACCTTTTTTGAAGAGAGGATTACAGATGGTTGAGCCCGTTGTCACCACTGCAGCTAAGAACATTGCTATGGCTGTGATGGGTTCAGTATCAGGGTTACTGTACATTTGTATAAATAATAGGATGCAGCTGACATTGCAGCAGCAGGTTGCTCACCAGGGATCTGCACTAGTCTACGTGAGTGAAACAGGTACTAAAAGAAAATGAAAAATGCATGTGATGGACCTCCTAAAAGAACATGAAAAACAAAGTGCCAGCCCATTCACAAAGAGTCCAAAAACGTTGAGGAAGGGTGCTAAAGAATTTCCACTAAAACATGGCTTTTGTACACTGTACATCTGCAGAATGTGCCAAGTCCGAACGTTCCATTCAAACCATTGTAGACAGCATTTACTTTTTGAAAGTCTCTCAGCTAGCAGCCCTCAAAGGCAATGGGCCCTTGGAGTTCTTTATATCCGGATCCCCGCTTTACTTGGATCTAAACAACTTATTGTGTTATATCTTGAATGCCTAAAACTCTGAAGTTCCCACATTCCCTAAGTATATATAACTCACTTGGGATTCATCAAAAAATCAAAAGAGCGATAGATCAATTTAGATTTAGTAATTTAGGAGATTTGTTTTTGAGTTCTATAGCACAGCGTGAAATGGCATTGCTGAAGCGGACTCTTCATGGCTATCTTATGCCCTAGGGGGCAGAAGGGTGTATACGTGAACCATATACTATTCCTGCATTTCAAAACTACATCCTAAACTCTCCCAAGCATCAGCAATTATCTGCGTGGTCTTTGCCAGTGCAAGCCAGCCCTTGTAAAAGACACTGCACTGCAGAAGAAACAGTCAGAGCAGTCCCTGTAACTGTTAACACAGCTGGACCTAAAGGTTCGTTGTATTCCGCATCCCCTTAAAAGCGGCCCTCATGAAATATTACAACCTTCTTTCTGTATAACACAGAGCATCTTAGGTTTCATGATGTGCATGCTGAAATGTTATTTTATTTCCGTTTCTTTACAGGTATAAGGAAGTGTAAACATGTCTACAAGACCCTGGACCTAAAACCCAACATGCCACGCTTACAGTGTCCGCCGCCATGTGCAGTGAGTGGTAATATCAGATCCTGTAGATACTGATAGCGGTCCTACTGTTTCATCGAGTACTTCAGGTATAGGATCCCATGTTACAGCACCTCATTTCTGGACACACCCCATCCCTACTCTCGTACACAATGAACATGCCAGTAATTCTCCCAAAGAGCCTGGTTGTAATGATGAGACCAGGGGTCAAGTCCTAAAAATAAAAGTGGGGGGACTCAAACAAACGCAATGGGATGTGACGTCACCAGAAATTAGCATATCAAGGCGAAATATTCACATTTCATTACATTGGCTTTGCATAACCACACAAAATGCACAGGATGAACGTCATTTGCCTTTCATAAAATCAACACACACACAAAGCCAAGAGAGGATATTTTCTTCTAATAGTGTTTTGGAAAATGTTAAAAAGTGTGCATGTTTTAAATTCCAAGAACTAATACAAATGCTTTCTGTGGAACATGCAGTAACGAAATGGGGCATTGCCCCTTTAGTTGTTTGTTATTTTCCATCAGGTTGTATGGTGCAGTGGTGAAGTGTCCAGCTGGCAAACCTGACGCTGGTTTTAATTGATAAATTCAAGGGAGAGTTTAATGTTTCCCATTTTAGCTGGGGGGACTGAGTCCACCCCTGAAGAAAGTGGGGGGACTCCGTCCACCTGCGTGTACCCTCGACTTTAGCCCTGGATGAGACTAGCATAGAGTGTGTGCAAGGGTACCCCGTAATGCAGCCTGTAATTCTCAACTATAACCATAAACACATATACAAAAACAGTCAGAACGAATCATACCATTTATTGATTTGACTACCAAACAAGTTAGTTAATGGTTAAACGAAAAACACATTGCGTGTAAGGAGTACCGCATAAATCTAAATCTATCACAGAAGAGAAAAACTGCATTCAGTTACAACACCAACACACTGAAGAGATATGTGACTTCATGCAAGTGGCTGAAATAGAAGAAGGTTCTTACATTGCACAGCTTGAACGCTCCTTACATGATGCAGATGGATATATAGACCCCAAACACCCCTCTCACCCATTACTCCCACTGAATGTGATGACCATCAGGCATACCCCCCTGTTTATGAACCACAGGACACATTAGAGAACCTACCTGTAGCTAAGGGAACTTGACATGTTCAACAGGATCACACTTTTAACATATGTGCAGAAATAAATGCTGCAGGTACTTACATGTTAAATAGGGAAATGGTACAAGCGGGGAAAAAGGTAGCAAAACTACTCAGACGTTTGAGACGTTAAGTTCCCTTTGTGGACAGATCATACGCTAAGAGTTGTTTCTAAACGATCTTGCAATACTCAATACACTGTACCTAAGCACATCCGTTTACAAGACCTATTAACACACTTAAAAAGGGTTTAACAATGAGAACCAGCATTGGCTAGCAAGAGTTGATGATTTTTCAGACAGCAGCATCATTGCGACTGACTAAAAAAAATAGTATTTTTAAGGCCTGTAATTCTTTGAAACAGATGAAGGCTGCTGGTATGACGGGATGGTTCTCATGGGACCTTAACAAAAGCAAAAGGAACTGACTCAGGCAGACTAGAATACATAACAAAAGCGAGACAGAACTTTCAGAAACAGAGCCAGACTCTTTAACACTGCCATCCATAAACTAACACTGAGGACTCATTTAGAAAGTGACAGAACTGCTTAAAAACGGATAGCTGCATGACTTGTACATAATATGTTTGGTATAAATTAACAAAGCAAAGGCAACCTTTAGGAAAAAATATAAAAAAGATCCTTGTCCACACTAATGGCTTTATGACACCTACCTCTACCCCACAGTGCCCACCTAGTGTCACCTCAGAGCAACAGTAGTCACAACATGGATGCGGAGGACAGTCCCGTCTCTTTAGAGAGCGTGAACAGTTCCAGTGCATTAATAAGAAATGCTTATCCAATTAGTGAGATTTATAACGTGCCTGTACACAAGTGTTTCTAAGCGTGACAATTATGAAGAATTCAGATTTGTTAATTTGAACAGAGTAACATAATCTGTCAATGGCATAGCTGCAATTAATACAGTTATTCAGAGACTCCGAAAAAGACTACTACCTAATGCCTTTGTAGAGTTACGTTTGAGTGCAGATAATCTTAACAGACCTATTTTCACCAAATGTTCTAAGACACTTTTAGATGCTGATAGCTTTCTTAATCACATTCAAAACATGTTAGAGTAACACAGAGATTCCCACCTATGGTACTCTGAGACTCACTGTGCTGATTTTGAGAGCTAACGAGGGGGCATTTACAGACATCTAAGTACTTTGATCTTTAATAAGATTATTGTGAATACACCTAAATGTCTGCTCAATTTCCGCTGAGAGACAGTACAGGTATATCTGGCCACTAGTGTGGCTGGTCTTTTGAAAACCACTAGACCCAAAGATGCTGTTTAACTGGCGATTCCTAGAGATGCCCATACACATCTAAATATTGGTGATGATCATATGTTGTCTTTCGCAGACATAGAGACAATTTAATTATATTTTGATGTCACTATTAAGGTGCTGTATTTTGATCACATGTGGCAGACCTTTGAGAGCGATGGTCCTCAGTGGGAAACATTTCTATGGCAAATACACATTGAAATGTTTTATAGGAGCTACATATGTGGGCACATTTTGTAATAAAGTATTTAACTCTAAGAATAACTCAGTGAATAAACTGTTGCACACGCTGTCAGAAAAATGGATGCCTAACAAAATAGCTAAATATCAGCCATGGCTGATCCTCATCGACACAATGTTTTACCTGAACACAAGTGTAAAGGGAGGAATTGTTGCATTTGTGGTGTGTAAAGAAGGTGCTGATTCAGTGCCAGATAGGGGTGGGGGGTGCTGACCAATTTAGGGAATACAATTGGGGCGGGCAGAAACACCTCCTACTGGGGAGCCAATGAGGGATCACAGGTAGCTGTATTTATGTCTCACTCTCTCTTCATCTTTCTCTCTCTCCCCTCTCTCTTTCTCTCTCTCTCTCCCTCTCTTTTCTCTCTTTCTTTCACTCTCTCTCACACTGTCTCTCTCTTTCTCTCTCTCTCTCTCTCTCTCTCTATCTCACACTATCTCTCCCTGCATTCAACTTGGAGAGGGATACTTTGTTTATAACAAGAACATGAGGACAATTATATGTACCAGCATGAGGGAAGCCCACAGGAAAACACACACTATGGTTGGGCTCCAGGTTGGGCTTAATCATGAAGGCCTGCATCGTACAATTGTCTTGTGCGCTGTACCCAAGGGAGGAGGGAAGCCAAACCTAAGTTGCTCATCTACAGCTGTCCAGAGTAACTGAGACAACACGGGGTGAGGTGATAAATGCCGGCATACCAATCTCATGGGAGCCACATGCCTTGAAGAACCAATCAGACGTTAAGTTCTGACATCCTGGGAAGTTAGCAGCCCTCACAGAGTACACTAAAATGTTTATGAAGGTTGCTATCCTGGAGGTGCCGTGTAAATACCTCCCTTCCCACTAGTTCAGGGTGTATCTTGTTCTAGCCGCTGTGGTGCAGACCAATGGCAGGACAATAAAGATCCAGAGGACAGCACAATTGTTCTTACTAATTGCAAACTGTTTGTGGGAGGAGTGGGGAAATGGTCTGGTGTCACATGTGGAGGAAATTAATAATTGTGGGCAGATCTATTTGCTCCAATCATCTTTGACTAACGTATGTTCAGCAATAAGGGAATGACATATTTTAACCAGTAGTGTTCATGGGAACCACAAAAACACGAAGTTTGAAGAGCAACAGATTCGAACAATGTAAACATTGTACTACGTGTATAAACACTAAGTTCACTGTATGGTCACTGTTCTGTTTGATTTGTGCTTTCCCAGCTGTAGTAAAAAGTGTTACTTCTTGCATGGTGTGTGCCCCTGTGGTAATTATTTATTACGAGATTCGCAGAGAAGCATGCCCATGTTTGAAATTGTATATGAACCCCTTGGGAGCAGACACAGCATCTTAGAATATTTCGTATAGCGAGATGAAAAGGGTGGGGCAATGAGCACCAACAGCAGTTGCTATGTGTGCTCCCTAATACCACATATTGCAGGGACGCCAAAACAATTACTGACCCAAGAGGTAACCACAGAGGAGGGGGATGCTTGATACACTTATCTCTGTGTAAAACTAGAAGGCTGTTTCAGGGGCACACAGTGGAAGTACAATGGATAGATGAGGGCGAAGATGTTTATATGGATAACTACATTCAGCTTGAAAGTATGATCCAGGGGGAAGCTAGTAAGCATGTGATAATGGAATATTACACCAAGTGGGCTCAAAGGGGAAAACAGGTGGCTACTACCCACAGGAGACTACGTTGCAACAATTCATCGGAGCACAGTAGCCCTCAGTGCCACACCAGGCCCCTAATGTGAATAGGTGGTTGGGTGTATCACAACGGGAAATGGGAATGATGCAGTGCTGTGCAGAGGGGCTGGTGGGATATGAAGAAGGGGTGGTGAGGAAAGTAAATAGTGAATGCTAAGGAATATGGGGTGCTAATGTGCATGGATTGACATGGATGGATAAAAAACACTGCCCAGTATACATAAAACCACTCACGCAGTACCGTTTTTCTTTCAGAGAAACAGGGTTGATTGCGCTGGAGGTGAACACTGGCTACGGAGAACAATGAGCATCACAGTGTTGCAGAAAGAACAGTGCCTAATTTGTGCTGATGTTTGCCGGTGGCCCAGCACTATTTGTTCAACACTGGCACTTTTATTTTGAAGATCTGACTGCTCCCAGCAGTGTTCCACTGGGGGACAGACATCTTCAACAAATAAATGGCAACAACGGGCCGGCCTGCGGCCACACAGACTCTACAGCAGCTGGCCTATAGCACTCCACAGTGTTTAAATAGCAGGCCAGAAGCTGCAGAGAACCATATGCCCCCCAGGAACAGGAGCACTGCTAAAATGGAGTCCACGTATTTCCAATCAGGTAATCTCTATTCAAAATCAAAGCTGGATTTTGAATTATGCGAACTCTTGAAAACTGAAGCTTTCCTGTCCCTTCCGAGAGAACAGGGGTGGCCAATGCTTGAGAAATAATGTATGTGCAACTTAAAGAGAGGCACTGCCCTTTCACGCTTAATATCTGCTGAGAAGGGATGTGCTATACACATAAACAAGGTTGTTTTTGCTGTGCTTTCGACGTGCTGCCTATACTGAACTTTCGCTTGTTTAGCTGTCCCATCCCTGTCGGTAAGGTACTCTCATGTCATCATGGGAGGCCTGTCCTCTGTTATCCGAAAGTATGTTATGGCGATGAAAATACCTGCATAAGCAGATACCGGAAGCCAGCTAGCTTTTTCTAGCTGTAAGAAACCCGAGTTTGATGTCGAAGAGCAACTGAGGATTTCCTCTACCAGATTAGTTGGAACTGCCTTCATTTGGTACGGGGAGGGAAAAGGGTAGTGGGTTTCTGAAACCACCAGTCAAGCAAAATGATGTCGTTCTTTTAGCACTCAGAATTTGAGTGTTCCGGATTTAATCATACGAACATTCGCACCAGCTTAGACTGTCAAATTATCCAGAATAGAGCTTGCTGAGATGGTGGATGGATGATGGTTGTCAGGTGCAGCGTATTTCAACGGAAACCCCACTAGAGGCAAATAACACCCTCCTTTGCTGTTCAAATGTCTGTAGTCCGTCAAAACCATGACCAATTGTCCTAGTCAAGTGACATTCCAGCTGCGCCAGAAAAAGCTAACTTAATTGTGTCTATCCCTGGTTGGGCATTACAGAACAGACAAGCCCACTGTTACATCACAATGCCATCTCAATATGTTCCAGTTATAGTTATAATATGTGACCATGCACCCTGGTTTTCTGTTTATCACATCATATCCCCTTGCTCTGACAAGCTTAAAATAATAAAAATTGTCACACTTTCTTAAATAGGCTTTAAAGCGAGGCCTTATCAAAGCACAGTCTGAAAATGGGGGCTGGAAGGTGAAGTTGCAGCTGTGGGGATACAGTGTACATGTCAGCATCCCTTAATGTTGCCAGGAGATACAATGCATAAGAAGACAAATCCAGGTACAGGGGAAAGACATTGTGGAGATGTGATGGGATGAAATAGAAGGGGAAACTGTGTAAAACAGAGAAAAGACTAAAGAAACCTACAAAAGCAAGCATGAGCACGCAGAAGAAGATGGCCTGGCCTAGAAGTGATACAAAATTTGTGTTCACTACAGTGCTTAATTTCTAATTTCGAGTATTTTCCGGGGCTCAGCCTCAGAGGCCTAGACTGGGTAGGGCCTGAGCCAGCAGGGCCCGCCCAAAATCTGTAAACGCCTACTCAGCAGCGCTGTGTGGGCATTAACAGATGTTAAGGTCACTGTGGTGGGGCCAACTTCATTAGCTTCAAGCCCCACTTGTTAGACAATCCTGGCTACGTGTCTGCTTAGCCCTGGCATTTATTTTTGAGCCCCGGCACTTATTGTCTCAAACTCACTTTAATTATGAAATGGTGATAGCCAGTGCATCCATCAACTACAGTGAGCAGATGCGAGCTCTAGTCTAACACCAAATATTTTGACACTGTGGGGAGCAGCTAAGGGCGGTAGTAGCAGTGGTGCCCACTGCATTGTCACAGGAGTGCTAGAAAATAATTGGGCCCTGGAACTTATTTTTTTACAAATTAAGCACTGAGAAAGCAACAGCGGTGGTAATGGATATCTGGTAGGCCTGCGGGTCCCGAGCATATGCCCTGTTGCCAACTGACTGGGGAGTAATGTGTACACATGTGCCCCTCCACAGCCCTGCCTTGGTTGTGCCACAGGCTGACTTGCTGCCTTTCAATGAATACTTGTCTTGGGCCGTGTACCCATAGGAGGGGGAAAACCAAATCTAAGCTGCGCATCTACAGCAGACCAGAATCACTGAGACAGCACTGGGTGACGTGATAAAATGGGGGCTTTAGTGAGCTGGCATGGGAACAGGGAGCAGTATTGGTGCTGTATGCCTCGAAGAACTATCAGGCGGTAAGTTCTGATGTCCCTGGGAAGTAAACAGCACACACAGAGTACACTACAATGTTTATGAAGGTCGCTATCCTGCAGGTGCCATGGCAATGCCTCCATTCCCACTACTTCAGGATGTCTCATGTTCTATCCTCTTTGGTGCTGACAAATGGCAGGCTAATAAACATCTGGGGTTCAGCAAACATGTTCTTACTAATTGCAAACTGTTTGTGGGAGGAGTGGGAAAGTGATGTGGCGCCACATGGGGAGGAAATTAACTAAGTGTGGGCAGATATGTTTGCTCCAATCATCTTTGATTAACGTATGTTTAGCAATAAGGGAATGACGTAGCTTAACCAGTAGTGATTCTGGGAGCCACAAAAACAAAAAGGTTGAAATGACACAGTTTCTAAAATGTTATGCTAGTTCTCAGCTCTCATCAATCAGTTCTGGTCCACTGTTCTGTTTGATTTGTGCTCGCCCAGCAGTAATACACATCATTACTTCTTGCCCAGTGTATGCACCTTTTTTAACTACCTGTTATAATTATTTATTACAAGCTTCGGAGGATCCCTGGTACAGGTCGATCAGTTGTTATTACTACAACACATAAGTGTTACATGACCTGCTTATATCTTCCACCACCAATGGAATCATACCGTGACTTTGATATTGGATGCTGTCTGGAAATGGGTAACCAATTATATATATATAATAAAGCATCTGTTTAACAACTCTGCTGTGGAGTTTGCAGGTGACAGATGTATTGTGGATTTCATTAGCACCTTCATTTACACTTGACTTTGTGGCTTTCTTGGCTACACCTTTAGGGGCCGATTCATGGAACAAACGTGCGCCGAAAATCTTCGCGCAAGCAGGCGCAAGCAGGCGCAAACGGAAGTCCCTGCGCGTGTTCACCTCAGGATGTGCGCCAAACCCATGCATGGTGCACAAGTCACTGCAACATCCCGAAAGGCGTGCGCGACGCGCACAGCAAAACCGCACAACCTCGGCGCATACACCAGAAAGTGGGCGGGACACGGGGCGTAACGTGCGGAATGGGGAACAACGCGCGAAAATAAGGGCATAACTGGGGATGTACTGCAGGGAAGCAAACGGAACGCCCACACGCACTCGAACCACACGTATTCATGGAATCGAATAGGGCAAAGCCACGCACAGAAAAAGACACGCACAAGCTGAAACACGTCCGCCACACGAAGGCAGGCGGTAGAGTCCCAGTGCATCACAAAAGTGGCAACATACAGCAATTGGGCCTGTGCGAGCGGGGCACGTGTATTGCGGGGGTGCGCGGGAAGCAACACACGCGATCGAGCGGGATACGTGTATTTCGGGGGTGCGCGGGAAGTTAAATACGAGATTGAGCGGGGTACATGTATTTCGGGTGTGCGCGGGAAGTTAAATACGCGATTGAGCGGGGTACGTGTATTTCGGGGGTGCGCGGGAAGTTACACACGCGATTGAGCGGGGTACGTGTATTTCGGGGGTGCGCGGGAAGTTACACACGCGATTGAGCGGGGTACATGTATTTCGGGGGTGCGCGGGAAGTTACACACGCGATTGAGCGGGGTACGTGTATTTCGGGGGTTTGCGGGAAGTCACACACGCGATCTCATCAGGGTACGTGTATTTCGGGGTGCGGGGGAAGTATCCCACTCAACATCAGCAGGGTACGTGTATTCCAGGGGTGCGCAGGAAGTTCCACACGCAATTCCATCAGGGTACGTGTATTACAGGGGTGCGCGGGAAGTTCCACACGCAATCTCATCAGGGTACGTGTATTACAGGGGTGCGCGGGGAGCAGCACACGTGAATTGCATTTGTGGGTCCTCCCAGGTGTTCCCTCTACACCCTCCACGGCCCCTGCAGGTGGCTCACACCACAGGGGCCTACCCAGCACATGTCCTGCTGGCACCCCATCCACCATGGCCATGCCCACCAGCCAACCCACATGTCAACTTGCACTACTGCCCACCAACGCATGTCCCCCTGCACCCCCAGCCACCAGGGGCACCCTCCACCAGGCCCCCACCCATGTCTCCCACCACCCCCAAACCCCAGCAATGCAGGGGCACCCACCACCAGGCACCCACCCATGTCTCCCAGCACCCCCACCCCCCAGCCACCAGGGGCAGCCTCCACCAGGCCCCCACCCATGTCTCCCACCACCCCCACCCCCCAGCCACCAGGGGCAGCCTCCACCAGGCCCCCACCCATGTCTCCCAGCCCCCCCAGCCCCCAGCAGTGCAGGGGCACCCACCAACAGGCCCCCACCCATGTCACCCAGCACCCCCACCCCCCAGCCACCAGGGGCACCCACCACCAGGCCTCCACCCATGTCTCCCAGCACCCCCACCCCCCAGCACTGTGGGGCACCTGCCAGCAGGCCCCCACCCATGTCCAACTCATGTTCCCCACCACCCCCACCCCCCAGCCACCAGGGGCAGCCTCCACCAGGCTCCCACCCATGTCTCCCAGCACCCCCACCCCCCAGCCACCAGGGGCACCCACCACCAGGCCCCCACCCATGTATCCCAGCACCCCCACCCCCCAGCCACCAGGGGCAGCCTCATCCAGGCCCCCACCCATGTCTCCCACCACCCCCACCCCCCAGCAGTGCAGGGGCAGCCTCCACCAGGCCCCCACCCATGTCTCCCAGCACCACCACCCCCCACCCCCCAGGGGCAGCCTCCACCAGGCCCCCACCAATGTCTCCCACCACCCCCACCCCCCAGTCACCAGGGGCAGCCTCCACCAGGCCCCCACCCATGTCTCCCACCACCCCCACCCCCAGCCACCAGGGGCAGCCTCCACCAGGCCCCGACCCATGTCTCCCACCACCCCCACCCCCCAGCACTGTGGGGCACCTGCCAGCAGGCTCCCACCCATGTCCAACTCATGTTAGCCAACACCCCCCCCCAGCCACCAGGGGCAGCCTCCACCAGGCCCCCACCCATGTCTCTCAGCACCCCCACCCCCCATCCACCAGGGGCAGCCTCCACCAGGCCCCCACCCATGTCTCCCACCACCCCCACCCCCCAGCAGTGCAGGGGCAGCCTCCACCAGGCCCCCACCCATGTCTCCCAGCACCCCCACCCCCCAGCCACCAGGGGCAGCCTCTACCAGGCCCCCACCCATGTCTCCCACCCCCCCACCCCCCAGCAGTGCAGGGGCACCCACCACCAGGCCCCCAACCATGTCTCCCAGCACCCCCACCCCCCACCCCCCACGGGCAGCCTCCACCAGGCCCCCACCCATGTCTCCCACCCCCCAGCCACCAGGGGCAGCCTCCACCAGACCCCCACCCATGTCTCCCACCACCCCCACCCCCCAGCCACCAGGGGCAGCCTGCACCAGGCCCCCACCCATGTCTCCCACCACCCCCACCCCCCAGCAGTGCAGGGGCAGCCTCCACCAGGCCCCCACCCATGTCTCCCAGCACCCCCACCCCCCCAGCCACCAGGGGCAGCCTCCACCAGGCCCCCACCCATGTCTCCCACCACCCCCACCCCCCAGCCACCAGGGGCAGCCTGCACCAGGCCCCCACCCATGTCTCCCACCACCCCCACCCCCCAGCAGTGCAGGGGCAGCCTCCACCAGGCCCCCACCCATGTCTCCCACCACCCCCACCCCCCAGCCACCAGAGGCAGCCTCCACCAGGCCCCCACCCATGTCTCCCAGCCCCCCCACCCCCCAGCAGTGCAGGGGCACCCACCAACAGGCCCCCACCCATGTCACCCAGCACCCCCACCCCCCAGCCACCAGGGGCACCCACCACCAGGCCTCCACCCATGTCTCCCAGCACCCCCACCCCCCAGCACTGTGGGGCACCTGCCAGCAGGCCCCCACCCATGTCCAACTCATGTTCCCCACCACCCCCACCCCCCAGCCACCAGGGGCAGCCTCCACCAGGCTCCCACCCATGTCTCCCAGCACCCCCACCCCCCAGCCACCAGGGGCACCCACCACCAGGCCCCCACCCATGTATCCCAGCACCCCCACCCCCCAGCCACCAGGGGCAGCCTCATCCAGGCCCCCACCCATGTCTCCCACCACCCCCACCCCCCAGCAGTGCAGGGGCAGCCTCCACCAGGCCCCCACCCATGTCTCCCAGCACCACCACCCCCCACCCCCCAGGGGCAGCCTCCACCAGGCCCCCACCAATGTCTCCCACCACCCCCACCCCCCAGTCACCAGGGGCAGCCTCCACCAGGCCCCCACCCATGTCTCCCACCACCCCCACCCCCAGCCACCAGGGGCAGCCTCCACCAGGCCCCGACCCATGTCTCCCACCACCCCCACCCCCCAGCACTGTGGGGCACCTGCCAGCAGGCTCCCACCCATGTCCAACTCATGTTAGCCAACACCCCCCCCCAGCCACCAGGGGCAGCCTCCACCAGGCCCCCACCCATGTCTCTCAGCACCCCCACCCCCCATCCACCAGGGGCAGCCTCCACCAGGCCCCCACCCATGTCTCCCACCACCCCCACCCCCCAGCAGTGCAGGGGCAGCCTCCACCAGGCCCCCACCCATGTCTCCCAGCACCCCCACCCCCCAGCCACCAGGGGCAGCCTCTACCAGGCCCCCACCCATGTCTCCCACCCCCCCACCCCCCAGCAGTGCAGGGGCACCCACCACCAGGCCCCCACCCATGTCTCCCAGCACCCCCACCCCCCACCCCCCACGGGCAGCCTCCACCAGGCCCCCACCCATGTCTCCCACCCCCCCAGCCACCAGGGGCAGCCTCCACCAGGCCCCCACCCATGTCTCCCACCACCCCCACCCCCCAGCCACCAGGGGCAGCCTGCACCAGGCCCCCACCCATGTCTCCCACCACCCGCACCCCCCAGCAGTGCAGGGGCAGCCTCCACCAGGCCCCCACCCATGTCTCCCAGCACCCCCACCCCCCAGCCACCAGGGGCAGCCTCCACCAGGCCCCCACCCATGTCTCCCACCCCCCCACCCCCAGCAGTGCAGGGGCACCCACCACCAGGCCCCCACCCATGTCTCCCAGCACCCCCACCCCCCAGCCACCAGGGGCACCCACCACCAGGCCCCCACCCATGTCTCCCAGCACCCCCAACCCCCAGCCACCAGGGGCAGCCTCCACCAGGCCCCCACCCATGTCTCCCACCACCCCCACCCCCCTGGCGCAGCCTCCACCAGGCCCCCACCCATGTCTCCCACCACCCCCGCCCCCCAGCCACCAGGGGCAGCCTCCACCAGGCCCCCACCCATGTCTCCCACCACCCCCAACCCCCAGCCACCAGGGGCAGCCTCCACCAGGCCCCCACCCATGTCTCCCACCACCCCCACCCCCCAGCCACCAGGTGCAGCCTCCACCAGGCCCCCACCCATATCTCCCACCACCCCACCCCCCAGCCACCAGGGGCAGCCTCCACCAGGCCCCCACCCATGTCTCCCACCACCCGCACCCCCCAGTCACCAGGGGCAGCCTCCACCAGGCCCCCACCCATGTCTCCCACCACCCCCACCCCCCAGTCACCAGGGGCAGCCTCCACCAGGCCCCCTTCCATGTCTCCCACCACCCCCACCCCCCAGCCACCAGGGGCAGCCTCCACCAGGCCCCCACCCATGTCTCCCAGCACCCCTACCCCCCACCCCCCAGGGGCAGCCTCCACCAGGCCCCCACCCATGTCTCCCACCACCCCCACCCCCCAGCCACCAGGGGCAGCCTCCACCAGGCCCCCACCCATGTCTCCCAACACCCCCACCCCCCAGCCACCAGGGGCAGCCTCCATCAGGCCCCCACCCATGTCTCCCACCACCCCCACCCCCCAGCCACCAGGGGCAGCCTCCACCAGGCCCCCACCCATGTCTCCCAGCACCCCACCCCCCACCCCCCAGGGGCAGCCTCCACCAGGCCCCCACCCATGTCTCCCACCACCCCCACCCCCCAGCACTGTGGGGCACCTGCCAGCAGGCCCCCACCCATGTCCAACTCATGTTCCCCACCACCCCCACCCCCCAGCACTGTGGGGCACCTGCCAGCAGGCCCCACCCATGTCTCCCAGCACCCCCACCCCCCAGCAGTGCAGGGGCAGCCTCCACCAGGCCCCACCCATGTCTCCCACCACACCCACCCCCCGGCACTGTGGGCAGCCTCCACCAGGCCCCCACCCATGTCTCCCAGCACCCCCACCCCCATCCACCAGGGGCAGCCTCCACCAGGCCCCCACCCATGTCTCCCACCACCCCCACCACCAGCAGTGCAGGGGCAGCCTCCACCAGGCCCCCACCCATGTCTCCCAGCACCCCCACCCCCCAGCCACCAGGGGCAGCCTCCACCAAGCCCCCACACATGTCTCCCACCCCCCCACCCCCCAGCAGTGCAGGGGCACCCACCACCAGGCCCCCACCCATGTCTCCCAGCACCCCCACCCCCCACCCCCCAGGGGCAGCCTCCACCAGGCCCCCACCCATGTCTCCCACCCCCCCAGCCACCAGGGGCAGCCTCCACCAGGCCCCCACCCATGTCTCCCACCACCCCCACCCCCCAGCCACCAGGGGCAGCCTGCACCAGGCCCCCACCCATGTCTCCCACCACCCCCACCCCCCAGCAGTGCAGGGGCAGCCTCCACCAGGCCCCCACCCATGTCTCCCAGCACCCCCACCCCCCAGCCACCAGGGGCAGCCTCCACCAGGCCCCCACCCATGTCTCCCACCCCCCCACCCCCAGCAGTGCAGGGGCACCCACCACCAGGCCCCCACCCATGTCTCCCAGCACCCCCACCCCCCAGCCACCAGAGGCACCCACCACCAGGCCCCCACCCATGTCTCCCAGCACCCCCACCCCCCAGCCACCAGGGGCAGCCTCCACCAGGCCCCCACCCATGTCTCCCACCACCCCCACCCCCCTGCAGTGCAGGGGCAGCCTCCACCAGGCCCCCACCCATGTCTCCCAGCACCCCCACCCCCCAGGCGCAGCCTCCACCAGGCCCCCACCCATGTCTCCCACCACCCCCGCCCCCCAGCCACCAGGGGCAGCCTCCACCAGGCCCCCACCCATGTCTCCCACCACCCCCAACCCCCAGCCACCAGGGACAGCCTCCACCAGGCCCCCACCCATGTCTCCCACCACCCCCACCCCCCAGCCACCAGGGGCAGCCTCCACCAGGCCCCAACCCATATCTCCCACCACCCCACCCCCCAGCCACCAGGGGCAGCCTCCACCAGGCCCCCACCCATGTCTCCCACCACCGCACCCCCGAGTCACCAGGGGCAGCCTCCACCAGGCCCCCACCCATGTCTCCCACCACCGCCACCCCCCAGTCACCAGGGGCAGCCTCCACCAGGCCCCCTTCCATGTCTCCCACCACCCCCACCCCCCAGCCACCAGGGGCAGCCTCCACCAGGCCCCCACCCATGTCTCCCAGCACCCCTACCCCCCACCCCCCAGGGGCAGCCTCCACCAGGCCCCCACCCATGTCTCCCACCACCCCCACCCCCCATCCACCAGGGGCAGCCTCCACCAGGCCCCCACCCATGTCTCCCAACACCCCCACCCCCCAGCCACCAGGGGCAGCCTCCACCAGGCCCCCACCCATGTCTCCCACCACCCCCACCCCCCAGCCACCAGGGGCAGCCTCCACCAGGCCCCCACCCATGTCTCCCAGCACCCCACCCCCCACCCCCCAGGGGCAGCCTCCACCAGGCCCCCACCCATGTCTCCCACCACCCCCACCCCCCAGCACTGTGGGGCACCTGCCAGCAGGCCCCCACCCATGTCCAACTCATGTTCCCCACCACCCCCACCCCCCAGCACTGTGGGGCACCTGCCAGCAGGCCCCACCCATGTCTCCCAGCACCCCCACCCCCCAGCAGTGCAGGGGCAGCCTCCACCAGGCCCCCACCCATGTCTCCCAGCACCCCCACCACCCAGCCACCAGGGGCAGCCTCCACCAGGCCCCCACCCATGTCTCCCAGAACCCCCACCCCCCAGCCACCAGGGGCAGCCTCCACCAGGCCCCCACCCATGTCTTCCACCACCCCCACCCCCCCAGCAGTGCAGGGGCACCCTCCACCAGGCCCCCACCCATGTCTACCACCACCCACACCCCCCAACCACCAGGGGCAGCCTCCACCAGGCCCCCACCCATGTCTCCCACCACCCCCACCCCCCAGCCACCAGGGGCAGCCTCCACCAGGCCCCCACCCATGTCTCCCACCACCCCCGACCCCCAGCAGTGCAGGGACAGCCTCCACCAGGCCCACACCCATGTCTCCCAGCACCCCCACCCCCCAGCCATCAGTGGCAGCCTCCACCAGGCCCCCACCCATGTCTCCCACCACCCCCACCCCCCCAGCAGTGCAGGGGCAGCCTCCACCAGGCCCCCACCCATGTCTCCCAGCACCCCCACCCCCCAGCCACCAGGGGCAGCCTCCACCAGGCCCCCACCCATGTTTCCCACCACCCCCACCCCCCGAGCACTGTGGGGCACCTGCCAGCAGGCCCCCACCCATGTCCAACTCATGTTCCCCACCACCCCCACCCCCCAGCACTGTGGGGCACCTGCCAGCAGGCCCCCACCCATGTCTCCCACCACCCCCACCTCCCAGCACTGTGGGGCACCTGCCAGCAGGCCCCCACCCATGTCCCCCACCACCCCCACCCCCCAGCACTGTGGGGCACCTGCCAGCAGGCCCCCACCCATGTTCCCCACCACCCCCACCCCCCAGCACTGTGGGGCACCTGCCAGCAGGCCCCCACCCATGTCCAACTCATGTTCCCCACCACCACCACCCCCCAGCACTGTGGGGGACCTGCCAGCAGGCCCCCACCCATGTCCAACTCATGTTCCCCACCACCCCCACCCCCCAGCACTGTGGGGCACCTGCCAGCAGGCCCCCACCCATGTCCAACTCATGTTCCCCACCACCCCCACCCCCCAGCACTGTGGGGCACCTGCCAGCAGGCCCCCACCCATGTCCAACCAATGTTCCCCACCACCCCCACCCCCCACCACTGTGGGGCACCTGCCAGCAGGCCCCCACCCATGTCCAACTCATGTTCCCCACCACCCCCACCCCTCAGCACTGTGGGGCACCTGCCAGCAGGCCCCCACCCATGTCCAACTCATGTTCCCCACCACCCCCACACCCCAGCACTGTGGGCACCTGCCAGCAGGCCCCCACCCATGTCCAACTCATGTTCCCCACCACCCCCACCCCCCAGCACCGTGGGGCACCTGCCAGCAGGCCCCCCCCATGTGCAACTCATGTTCCCCAGCCAACATGTCATCACAATCTAGATCCCTGGTCCCTATGGTCAGCCTCCAAATGCAAAACAACCACCCGAGTATTGCATCCACCCACTCATAATTTGCAATTACATCACAGAACACCAATTACAAGTTCCGAAACAAACACATTTCCCTCACATACACCCAATGGGTGTCAGTGAATCTCAAAACACATATCATGAAATGCATGAAACCCATGAGATACCACACATTGAAGTTCACCAAAAAAAATGTTTATTAAAGGAAACATAAATAGAATAAAAAATGAAGAAACAGAAATGTGAATGTACAAAAATGAAAAGAAGCATGTCCGTGAAAAAAAGCAAAACCAAAAATAAAATTCCAAAGTAATGTTGTCCAAAGTCAATGTCCACAAAACAAAATCCAGTGGGAAATAAAAAAGAAAGCCATTGCTCCATGGTTAAAATGTGAAAAAAAAATACAATCCAACAGTGAACTATGTACATGGGAACAAGCCAGGGTCCATTATCCCAACAAAAGAAAGGAAACCTATCTAACTACACTAACTAATAAAATAAACTATATACAAAAATGTGGCCAATGTCCGAAAGGTCCAAATAAAATCAAAACAAAAATGAAACCTAACACTACCTACATAACTATGTACAAGGGCAGCGGGCTAGTTTCACGGCTCACTTGTGGATGTCCCGGGCCAGGGCATCATCGAACTCCTCCTCAATATCCCGGAGGCGGTCCTCCTCCATGGCCCCGAGGGTCCGCAGGGCCGTCGACGTGTCCACCTCCAAACCTCTGCGGATTGCCTCGAGGCACTAGGCCCGCCTCAGGGCCCTCCGCATGGAGTTCTCCGCCCTGACCATTGTGATCCGTGCCTCTTCCGCCCACTGCCGCTCCGCATCTATGGCGTGGCCCAACCGCTGCCACACGGAAGACACTCTCTGTCCTGGGTCCTCCTGCCCTCCGGCCGATGCCTGCCCCTCCGATGTTGAAGGCCCCGAGCCACGTTGCTGCTGCTGCTGTGCCTCTGCCTGTGCACTGCCTCCTGCTGCCTGCACATCAACCGCCGGCTGGGGTGCAGTCGTAGATGTGGCCACCCCTGCTGGACGTCCGACTCCCGACTGTGGCAGGGATGCCTCCTCCACCAGCCTGGCCGCACCGTCAGAGGCAGCTCCACAGGGCACCCAGGTGACTGATGGGTGGGAAGATGTAACGGAGGACGACTGCCGCGTAGGGGGTCCAGTTGAGGAGGGGGTCGTAGCAAGCCACATCAGACGGAGGAATCCGGTCTGGGTGACCTGTCCCAGCAGGCTGACGTGGTCAACGAGCCATTCGAGATGACGTGCAGTCTCCTCATGAAAAGACTGCAGGTCACCTCTCATGGCCCGTTGACGCAACGCCACACCAGCCAGGACAGGCTCAACCCGGACCTGGATAGCCACGTCCGCAGGCAGAGGAAGGCCAGTTGACGTGAGCTCATCCCCTGCCTGAAAACGGGTCTGGACATAGGCATCCCTGCTGGTGCAAGATGATGCAGGGACAGGATCAGGGACAGGATTGCACACAGGCACCTCCGCGGCGGCCTGTGCTGCCTCCTGTCCCTGGTCCTGCACTGCACCACTAGCACCAGTGGGATCCCCACCTCCAGACCCCGTCTCTGGTGCTTGCACGGCCTCCTCCTCCACCAAACCCCCCACCAACCTGGATGACTCCGTGCCATCTTCCCCTGTTGGGTCCCAGCTGCCCCTTCTGCTGCCGAGGAAGTCCAACTCCAACCTCCGCCTCTTGGACCTCCCCCGGCAGCTGCGGCCTGGGACGCGGCACCGGACTCCTCACTCCCCGACGAGATCACAACATGGGAGGGGAGCCGGGCCTTGCGTCTCCGGCTGGCAGTGGGATCCCCGCCGCTGTGCTCCAAAGCACCTTCTCCACCCTCTTCATCAGTTGACGCTGCAGACAGGGAGAAACAAAACACAGGCATCAGTGCACTGTACAATGGACACATACACACATGACAGTTGTACATGAGTGGCATTGGCAAACCTCAGACATGTCATCACAATCCCCAACACACATGTCATTACAACTCGCACACATGAGCCATACCACAGCCATATCGCAACTGCCAGTACCATCCATACACATACAACAGCATGAGCAGCCAAAGGTGAGCCCGACATCACATGAAACACAGGAAGTGCACCACACATGTACACACAACACCACACTTGCATGCATGTGTACACCTCTGGCAAGTGTCGCAGTGTTCAGACGGGCATCCATGTCACATCTGCCAATCAGGCTTCTACATACCGCTGTCACATGCATCCATGTTGCATCACTGTTGCACCCTTGTCAAATACACACACATGCACATGTACACAGTGCTGATACATGCAGCCGAAAACAACTTACATGCGTGACATCACGGACATGTCTACTTACATACACATTCATCCAAACATGTGTGCCCACACAACTGCATTTGGCATGCAAGCCTACACACACAAGCACCATCCATGTCTCACACATTCCAGCCCTCGCATGTGTTAGCCCCACGGCCCTGTACACCCCCACCCATACTCGACCCCATACAAACAGATGTGCAACCTGCACACTACTGAATAATCACCACACGCACTGCTCACATTCAGGATGCATGTACACTCACCACTCGACTCCAGACGGGTCTGCCTCTCAAGGACCTGGACGTGTAGCGCTGGGGATATGCGTTCCAGGACCCTCATCTGTTCTTCCGACAAGTGGCCCCGGCGTCCCTTGGCATCCGCTGCCTTCGAGAGGCGCCAGGCCTTGTTCAGGGTTCTTGAAATGTTGTAAGTCGCGGACTGCCACCCCCTCCGCGTTGATGGCAGTCACGATGTCAGTCCAGATCTGAGTCCGTCCTTCCTTGTCGGCGCGGGAACTTCCGAAGAGGGCATCATACTGCACCAGGACTTGCTCCACCAGGACACCAACTTCGGTGGCACTGAAGCTGGTGCCCCTCTGCCTCTCTGGCCAGGGGTTGTCAGTGGTCTCAGATGGTGTTTGCCCCGACATGACAACCCCAGAGGCAGGAGTGGGTGGGCAACTGGGTCCTGGGGCTGGGCTGTGGAGCTATGGAATCCCAATTGGGAGTCTTCGGTTCCAGCAGGGGTGGTCACAGCAACAGCACCCCTGGTTGATGTGCAGGCAGCAAATGGCAGGGCACGTGGGCAGCAGGCAGTCAGGCAGCAGCAGATGGCAGGTGGGAGCGTGCTCGGGGCTCTGGGGGGCAGTAGTTCGGCCTTCTGGGCAGGAGCGTGGTCTTCCGTGTGCTTACGCGTGGCCAGCTTGATACGGAGTGATTTGGCACGTAAAAAATCTGCACGTCAGCGTGTGATTCGAGGAAAGGCCCTTAGCGCGTAAGCACGTCTGCACGCATACGCATTTTCATTGGACAGAAGGCCCCTCAAGCGCAAGCGCCCCTGTGACGTGACGCGTACAGACGTGCATGGGCATTTCAGCGTGTGAAAAAATGCACGTCCGCGTGTAATACGAGGAAAGGGCCCATGCGCGTAAGCGCGCGTGGAAAACTGCACGTCCGCGTGTAATACGAGGAAAGGCCCTTAGCGCATATGCACGGCAGCACGCATATGCGATTTCATTGGACCAAAGGCCCTTAGCGCATGAGCGCGTCTGTGTCGTGACGCGCGCGGGTGTTTCCCTCATTGCACGTGATGACAGAACACACGTGGATTTCCACCAATCGCGTGTGAAAGTTCCCGGCACCCCGGAACACACGTACCCAGGCCAATCGCGTGTACGCTCACTCCACTCCGATCACACGTGATGACACTCAGACCTACAGTCTTACCACGTATCCGAATACGGGAAACCCGCGCACGGCAAAAGACGTGCACAGGCGTCAACGCGTCCGCCCACACGAAGGCAGGTGGAGGCGTCCCCGCGCACAGCATAAAAGTGCACGCAAACAACAAACGCGTATATACAGCTACGATGAATGCCCCATTTGTCGCTGCACTGATCGTGGGACACCGCAGGAGGAGGAGAATAGTCAGGGCACGCATTTTCGCACCACGGACAAGCCTTTTTGGGATGCCTGATGACCAGGTCTACGGCAGGTATAGGTTTCGACCCCATATCATCCTAGACCTGGTCAGGGAGTGGGAAGATGACCTCACATCCCCCACCCTTTGCTCCCAAGCATTGAGCCCCTTGGAGAAGCTGCTCAATGTCCTGCATTTTTTGGCCACTGGGTCATTTCAGCGGACCACTGCCATAGTGGGGGGGGTCTCACAGGCCACGCAGTCACGCTGCCTACACCAGGTACTGGCAATCATGACAGCGCGCCCCTCAGTCCGCAGGCACATATACATGCCCAGAACACCCGCAGAAAGGCAGGCCGTTGTCCTGGATTTTTTCAGGGTGGCACACTTCCCCAAAGTGCTCGGTGCCATAGATTGCACCCATGTAGCCCTACGTCCACCTAGGGCCATTGAGCACATCTACCGAAACCGCAAGCACTGGCATTCCATCAATGTACAGGTGGTATGTGATGCAAATTGAATCATCACCTCTGTCTATGTAAACTACCCTGGCTCCACCCATGACAGTTTCATATACAGAATGTCCGCCCTGAGCCGGGCCCTGGAAGCTGGGCAGCATGGCGACACATGGCTCCTAGGTCAGTACAAATGCCCTTGCACATGCATGCAAGTCACACACAGACAAATATCCAAACCCTAATAATCTCAACTATTATCACCTCCACAGGGGACAGTGCCTACCCTCTGAGCAACCACATGATGACGCCAATCCGGGACCCCACCACACCACCCCAGGTAAGATACAACGCCGCCCATATTGCAACCAGGGGCATAGTGGAGTGCACATTCGGAGTGCTCAAGTCACGTTTCCGCTCCCTTGACCGCTCTGGTGGGCAACTACTCTATGCACCACCAGTAGTGTGCAGGATCATTGTGGCAGCATGTGTCCTGCACAATGTTGCAACACGGCAGGGCGTCCCGGTGGACATGGTGGTGCCCCCACATCCCCAACCACAGGCACAGGCACTGCCCATGGGAGAGGACAGGGCACGTGGCGAGGAAGCCCGGACCCATCTTGTGGCCACATTCTTCACCTAAACTCCCACCCCTGCGGAGTGCACACAGGCCTGGCACATACCAGGTGACAATCGATGATGACCAAGAGACAGTCATCTGTCACAACCCTACCACCCTGAGATAGTTTCCATGGAAGTGCCACATCGTCTGCATCCCTAGCTACTTAAACACAAGCTATCCTGTGTGACCAAAAGGCACACATATGACATATGACATGATATGGGCCATACACAAGTATTCCAAGGCACAATGAGGCAGGGAGGGGGGAACAAGGGAACACAGAGAACGCTACTACTAGGCCAGGTGTCATTGAGATCGTGCAAGTGCAGGGGTAGGGGGAAGGGAAAAGTGGGGGGGAGTCCAGTACAGGGGAAGTAGCCCAAAAAAATAATACATAGGTCGCCTGGTGGCAACTGCAAAGGTAAGTGCAGACAAGTGCTGGGAAGGGAGGGCTGTAGGGATAGAGAGACAGTACTGCAGTGCAGGGGTTGCCAGGGAGGCAGTGCAAGTGGAGAGTGGCTGGGCCAGGGACCGAGGTTGGTGAGAGTGGCCCAGTTGCAGCTCCTGTGCAGTTCCAGTGAAGAATTCTGCAAGGGAGCGGCAGAGAGTAAGCAGAAGCAAAGAGGAAGGTCTGGAGGTGGTTCCAGAACTGGAGATGGTTCCCCTCAAGTTCAAGTCAGGCAGGAAGTCTGTTCCAGGGGGAGGGCCCTGCTGCGGAGAGAAATCTACCCCCAGCTAGTTGCTCTGAGAAGCGGATGACCCGGACATGCAAGGTGTGCATCACACACACCTGCAAAACAGGCCATGGCCATCACTGTCATGTCACTCAAACCCTCCCAAACATCAACATGACATGGCAAGCAATACCCATACACCAACGCAGTAACGATAAGGTACACATTGCCATGTCCTAAATGTACAGTGGCATAGGACAATGATGCCTGACCCGGCATCAGATGAAATGACAGACCAACAAAATCTCCCACCCAAAATAAGTCATTTCCAAATGCATTACAACAGTCGTAGACGTAACATCACAATGAATGCTTGTCTACATGCACATTATGCATTGCAAAATAAACACTGCAGCTCATGTGTGCAGTGTCCTACTCCTGCATCACGATGCTCAGCGCACAGCACAGTGAACAGCCATTGTGTGTGATGCACACCCTGAGCATCACATCTAAGTGACAGACCACATCAAACATCAAATTAGGCATGTACGGGATCCATAATCGGTCATAGAACATGTGCTGCCGGGACACAGTGGGCACCAGAAGGCAAACAGTGTACACGTGGATATGCAAGGGTGGGAGTATATGTAGTGCATCAGAGTGCAAGTGTGTGGTTCTGCAAGGACATGCACTCCACATATGCATGTGCACTCAAGTGACCATCAGTGTTCCCTACACATCACATGTGAACATCCACCATGTGTACACCACAGCATGTCAAACCACAACTATCCCCTCGCACCTGAAAGGAAAACACAACACATGAACAGGCATTGATCAGCAGAACACAACATGTACATAGGATACCACCATTACTATGTCAGAGTTCCCATCACACTGCAGGGCAAGGCAACTATCAACAACAACCCCCCCCTCCCTCACAAATGACCATGACCCACTGAACAACTGCACCTGGGTCATGGAGCCTCCAAACCTCAATTCCACCTGGCCACAGGATCACCTTTACCCTTCGTCACCATCTCCCACCTTGTGTGTAAAAAGATGCCTGAACCCTCAGAATCCACACTCATTTCCAAAATCACAAAATCCAAGGCATAAAAACGAACCCGAACACCCTCCAGTAGATGACTTGATGTAGCAGTACCTCACAAAGGCCAAGTACTACCACAATGATGCAACAACCAAGGTAGCACAGCAAAACAATGTCACGACAGGATGTGAGACATGTGTGGTACATGACATAGGATAATGCACCATGAATGGATGTGTACTGTCACAGGTCCCCTGTACAGGCGCGGGAGTGTCACGAAACAACCACCCCCACCATGTCCCGGGTGCCTGCAAGGTCAAACTCACACAGGCCTCTGAGACCCTGGTGGGGAATGAGGTTCAGGGATATGCAGTCTGGATAGGTGTTGACACACTGGATGACTGGAATGAGTGGCAGGAGAGGGTATGAGGAATGACACATGAAACTAGGGAATGCACGAAAATGTACAACCTGCATGAACACATACACAATCCAAACAAACTTGGACATCATTGTCATGGCCTTCTGTAGTCCAGGCTCAGGAGTGGTACGAACCAACCACCTCCTCTAGGGTTTTGGCGCCTGCAAGTTCGGGCCTTACACAGGCATCCGCAACCCCAGTGGGGAAAGAGGGTCAGGGAACGTTGCTTGGATAGGCACGGGAAGCAGGAACACCGGGTAGAGGGTACAGGTTTCAAAATTGCATAGGATCACGGGTGATTAGGGAGGAAAAACTTACCAAATTGAACCACACATACATCCATGCATCAGTACACTCCCCAGCAAGCCTATGCAGAGCAGTTCGAAAGAAAAACAACAAGACACTTAGCTCTAGTTTTGAATGCTGGCCTCCTGCCTGCGCACTCTCAGGTCCGGTTACAGGAGCACTGCAATGCTGCAAAGAGAGCCACAGTCAACAACCTGTACATGCCAATTACACAAAAACACAACACCAAACATGCCCCATAGCAACAAACTACTCTACAAACAGACAATCTGTGCTCGATGCTTCGTACCCATATATAACATCACCCCTGTGACGGGTCATACACAGTCAATGCAGTAAGTCAGCCGCTGGTGGGTGCCTGGCAAATGGAACACCAATGTGTCACAATTCACACAACATGCAATGTTCCCTGGGTAAGCAGACAGACCCATATAGCAAGCCATGACTACAGAGCAAGTTGCGTACCACCATGAATGAAACAAAGTTGGCAGTGCATTTATCATGAAGTACGTGGAAAAGACATGCACTGCATCCGAGTATGTCCCTTGCTGTGTGTCCCTGTGAGCTGCCCCTTTCCATGTCTCTGAAGGCTACATGGTTGATACAAGTGCCTCAATGGACCTTGGTGTACCGGAGGGTATGTGCCACTGCCCCTGCATGTGTCCCAGACAACCCTACTATCAACAGCCATCAGTCCACAAACACATCTGAGCTGCATTGTGTGCTTCAACACCAATATTCGTCTAAGCTCACACTCAGTGCTGTGACTAAGCCTGCATGTGCAACTCGCCTGCTGCAAGCTTTGCTGTGTCGTGGCCCCCCTGTGATGCTCACCTTGCCTGGAGTTCCTTGGGACATGTCAGCAGTTCTAGGATGTGGGTCTGCAATCACTGTGCCTCTGCTTGTGCACACATGTGCATGTGGGCACCAACAAACGGGTCCAGAATTCCGTCGTCCAATGGGCCATGTCTGCTGGCAAAGGTGCTCTGGAGGCTCATCCCCCTGCAGAAAGGGCATGAAACACATGATTAATGCTTCAAAGTCATCTGTGTGTGTCTCATCAGGCATCTCATTACTTGACCATGTCAGAGAGTCACATCACAAATCACACCATCACTCCGTCTTTCACCTCCAAAGTGTGGAACACTATCTACAGCATGAATTGCAACAAGCACGTGTACAGGAAAGATATGAAACATACTACACAATGCATAGCAATCAATGTCCACATTAATCATGACACACCCCATCTAGCAAAAGCTGAACAGTGGACAATGACACCTAAATCATCCCCACTAGGGGTGTCAACACAAGTCACACAGCACCAGACATGCCACAGATATGACAGTCCAAAGCCCTTGTGTAATATTCTGTAACACCGAACCATCCTTGCGAGCCCATGGATAAGGGAGGCAGGAGTGGCATATGTGAGTCAAGGACCCCAAGCAGCAAACAAATACACAAGACAACCATGAAGGGCCCAGCTGGAACAGACAGTGGATGCCTTCAAAAGCCACAAAGCACTGCACCGTCACATGAAAGCACAATAGACTAGCAATTTTAAACTAACTCAACTATTAACTAATTACACTAACTATGGAAAACCTACATTACCTATTTAAACTAACTATCAAACAGAAACTTAACTAACTAAACTAAAAGAAAAATCAAAAATGGCCACATATGACCCGGGGGGGAGGGGAGGAACCCAGGAGGGGGGAGGTACAGGGTGCTGCTCAACATCCACATGCGATGATGCTGAGCCAAAAAAAAAATCCTCCATGGGCTCAACGCCTGCACAGCACGACCTATGTGGGAGATAGATGGTCGTCCGAGTCTGGCTCATCCTGTAAAGGAGGACGTGGCACAGTAGCCTGGCCACGCCTAGCCGCTGCTTGCCCCTCGTCGGCAGCAAGTCTGCTGGACGGGTGAGCCTGGTTCTGTGTGGCGATGTGACATAGGTCTACATGCAGAACCTCACGTGATACACGTGCTTCCTCTTGCAAGGTAGCATGTGTAACACGGAGTTCCTCCTGCAAGGCCTGGCTGGACAACCGCTGCATCTCCCGGCAAGCCTGTAGCTCAGCCGAGACGGTACGCTCAAGCTGTGCAAACCTCTCCTCTGCCTGCTGCCTCTGGCACATCATAAGGACACCCAGAGTGGATCTGAGGGAAGCATACTCCTCCCTCAGGGCATCCATGTGCGCCTCTGCGTGAGCAGTAATTGCTTGACGCAGAGACGACATTTCAGCCTGGCGCGCCCTGTCTGAGGCCGCCATGCCCAGCCTGAGCGAGCGGGCCGTGGACCGTGCCGCCTGCTGCTGGAGAAGCACCTGCCTAGCAGGGGGGAGCACAGATCGGGCCACACGCTCCATGCTCTCAGCGATGTTCTCCATTGCTGCCCCCTGCCGTTCCGAATTGGCAGTCATGTCTTGCTCCCACTCAGTATACAGCGGTTGCGCGTGGCGACCGCGTTGCCGGGCTTGACCCCTGCGGGACCCAAGGACCGGGGGTCCTCGCTGTGTTGGCACCGCCTGCGGCTGCACGACTACATGCCCCCGTCGACGTGATATCCCAGGCACATCAGTGACTGGTGTGGAGGGTGACCCTGCGTCCCGATCCACCACGGGCGGAGGAACCAAGACTGTCTGATCCCTCAGTGCAGGTGTCGCAGACAGAGGAGTGTCCACATCAGAATCACTCACCCCTGACACATGGACTTGATGCTCATCCAACTCAACATGGGCGTCAGAGTCGTCATCAAGGCTGGACTCATAGGCAGCCAGAGACAAGATGGACTGCAGCACTTGGGGGTTTTCGTGGCCTACCACCCCACGACCCCCACTAGTGCCGGGTTGATATGGTGTTACCAACCCTGTGTCTGGCATGACAACACCATCCTCTGCCTCCATTGCGTCATCACCTGAAAAATAGAGAGAAAAAGGTCACTACACATGTCAGAAGCACATGACACACACACACACCGACAGCAAAGGCATCCGGCAGACATGTGACACACAACATATGACCTGGCATGCATGCTGGGTCTACTTTGAATAGCTTCTGTGATCAGACCTGTTGAAAGGTGGCAGTTTCCATGGAAGTGGATCTATGCAGTGCAGAAAATGTGTACGCCACTCACTACCTACATGTACAAGCACTCCATGGTGTGTGCCAGGAAATGTGAAGGCAGTGCAATGTCAAATTCAGACATCACGTGCATTTTGCATTCAATGTGTACCATGTCTAGAAGCCAAGCACCCCTCCACCCCAGTACCAAAGCAGGGATGCCTAGCATGGTATCAAAAGGCTGACCATACACCTGTGTATTGACAGGCAGTGTTGACTGGCATCAACAGCTTAATGTGATTCAAATTACAACACTGCAAATGATGCTGGGACAGTGGGCAGGACACATGATGAAAACTCCGGAGGCCGCCCACGTGTGAAGAAGACACAAGAGTTGGACAGAGTCATTGGCCATTGAACAGGCTGAGGCCTGTGAGCCACACAGATTGTCAGGGCCTAAACATGTGTGCAAAGCAGGACTGAGTCACAGTTGACATGGGGAGGCCGATGAGATGGCAGGCAATGTATGTAACCAAGGACTCATATTACAGTGATCATCCAGTCAAGGACACATAGGGGCATGTGTGCAATGCACATGGAGCATTAATGGGCACTCATGTCCCTGCGGGACATCTGACCCATGCACAGTACAAGTGAGATACCCTGCATCGAGTACTAAGGCTGTACCAAACGGCATATGTCTGGCAGTTTCTACGCTGGAAGTTAGCATCTACACAGGACACATGAACAAGAAACTACACATTGGCAAGATTGAAGCATACCAGTGCAAAGGTGGAACTGGAGTGCAGAGTGGCGGAGGAGGGGCAAGGGAGCATGCCCACATGGAGTCCCGCATGCAGGCAGAGGAGACATGCATGACGGTAGCATTGCATTACTTACACATCAGAACCATGTACACGTCACATGTAGCAGCAATCATGCACAACACATCCCACAAGTGAAACACACACGTCCTCAACAAACACGCATCATCACTCCCTGGACTGGGCATCAAAGTCCAGCATCTCTCCCACTCCTTCAACCAATTCAGGTGGTATGAACTCCGCAACGAGAGCCTCATGCGGAGTGAGTTCTTCCTCCTCTGGTGCAGGCCTACCGCCAGTCACCAGAGTCAAGTTGTAATTTGTAATTTGAGGCACGCTTGGCCTTAGTGCTGCGCTTGATGTCATTCCAACGCTTTTTGCACTCCTGCGCTGTGCCTCATGGCCGAATGAACTGACATGTTCCGCAACATGCTTCCAGTGGGTGTCACGTTGGGCAGCCGTAGTCTGACTATTGGCACCCACTATCATGTCACGGCTGTGGCCCCGCACGTAGTCCACGAGGAAGTCCAGTTCCTGCTTACAGAAAGGCTTCTTCCTCGACGTGCAGGAGGTTGTGGCTGTGTGTGGGGTCCCAGCCTGTGCTGCAGGTGCAACCTTCCTCCTCTTGGACTGTGGCGCAGACCCTGGCTGGCTATGCCGCCCTGACCAGTATGGCCAGTGGGTTCGGTGGATTGAGCCAAGGGAGTGACAGGTGGAGAGATGACCAAAGGCCTGACTTGTGTCAGTGGCAGCTGGGTGCCCACTAATGGACCCTGCGCAGCAACATCAGCTGTGGCAGGGTCATTGACCGCAACGTTCCTGGTTGGCAGACTCACAACCGGGGTGCTGTTGGGTGCATCTGCCCCTGCACTTGCCAACACCCGGCTGTTCGGGGCAGCAGATGACATGACTGCCCCAGGGACACGTGTCTTGGTCTGAGCAGCCCGGCGTGCCCCTATGGTTTCCCCCCTGGCCTGTTGGAGATCTACCAAGGGCTCTTCAAGTGCCAACGCAGCCTGCGCTGGCAGACCCTTAGCCTGGGTGGCGATGTCCACAGCTGCACCTGCAGCTACCACTACCCTTGGGCCCGTGGCAGTCGATGGAACGGACTGCCGGGTCATACGGGTGCCAGTGCCAGATGCAGGAGCTGCATCCCCCGGAACCACAGGGGGTGGTGGCATGGCTGCACCGACACACGCCTGTGGATGAAGGACTCTTAACTCCCCCCCTAGAACCCAGCCATCAACTTTCACACTCACTTATTACCCACCAATCACTAACATACCTTCCCTGTGACATTGCAAATAGAAACGCAAAACTACGTTCAAGACTACCTAAAATTTACGAACCATTAGCTAGACTCAATACCTCTTGCAATAGAAGTAACGCTAACATCCGAAACACTCCTCCTGTAAAAATTGACCTCCATCGCAACAACCGCCTAAATAAGCAGCCCAACGCTAATAATAGCATACCAAAAAAGAAAAGTAATACCACCCAGGCCACAGCAAAGCCGAACATCCAACTGAAGTGCGCCCTTATTAATGCCAGATCACTAATAGCACACGCTACCGAAATTGCGGATCTCATTCAAATAGGAGACTATGACATCTTCGCCATAACAGAAACTTGGCTGCACCAATCTGCAGGACCTGCCCTAATGCTTGCCTTACCCCATAATTACACCATACTTAGAGTAGACAGAGTCAACTCTCGAGGAGGTGGCCTAGCTATTATTGCTAAAAATAATCTCACCCTAAAAATTGAATCAAGTTCAACGACTAACTCCTGCGAATCATTAACTACTAAACTCCTCGCATCTCCCTCTCAAACTATTACTATTCACCTTATCTATAGACCACCAGGCCCTATTGGCACATTCGAGGAGGACATTTCCACAATCCTCTCAAACAACCTAAAAACTTCATCCCAAGCTATCCTTCTGGGAGACCTAAACCTAGGCTACAATGACCCTAAAGACCTGCAAGCAACCAATATCACTAATGTCATCTCAGAACTAGGCTTCTCCCAAAAAATCCTACAACCCACACACGAAAAAGGCCGTATACTTGACTGGGTTGCTGACTATAACTGCAATACAACGATTGTCGATATCACCTCACAATTCTGGACTGATCATGCACTGATAACTTTCCTCCTAAATGTTAACCTGGCCCTACCTATTGAAAATGCTCTGGCTCCCCCCTTGCCAACCAGAAACAAAAAACGTATAACTACAGAAAAACTGCTACCACTCATCCTCCCCAGATTAAACTCTCTACCTGACTTATTGGACACCTCATCACTAGTAAATGAATTCAACTCTTCCATGGCTACAGCTCTAGATACTATTGCCCCACTGAAACTGAGAAAGAGCAAGCCCAGAGCCCACCTAAACACCTGGTTTACTCCTCACCTCAAATCTCTAAGACTTGAAAAACGTAAATGCGAATCTGCTTGGCGACTAACCCCAACAGAGACAAATAAAATTACACTCATCAATGCCTCCAAGATTTACAAAAATGAAATAAAGAAAGCAAAAAGAGATAATTTCAACAACAGAATACTGCAGGCCAAATCTGGAACGAAAGAACTATTCCTTATACTAAAGGAACTAGAAAACCCTATTCCTGTCCAAGATAACTGTGACAAAAATAAAATATGGTGCTCAAACATCCAAAAAGCACTAAATGACAAAATTGCCACACTCCAAACAAAAATTGAGACAAAGAAATAGAATATTCCACCCTCAACTAACCCAAGAGGCAAACCACCAATCAGCACTAAACCAGACCATAAATTTAACTTCTCGAAAGTAACTATACTCGAAACTGAAAAGATAATACTTTCACTCAAGCCATCCAATTGCCGAGGCGACCTATGCCCAGCCCAACTAATAAAGGACGCGGCCAGAGACCTCTCCCCATTCATCTCTAAGCTTATTAATGCCTCCTTTGCTTCAGGCACTATACCAGATAACCTCAAGCAATCCTGGGTCCTCCCCCTCCTAAAAAAACAAACACTGGACCCGTCCATCCCGACTAACTACAGGCCTATCACAACGGTACCCTTCCTGTTAAAAATCCTTGACAGGGTAGCCTACCTGCAGATCCAAAAACATCTGGAGCTGCACCACCTTTTAGGCACAAGACAATCAGGCTTCAGACCTCAGCACGGAACTGAAACCGCGCTCATCGATCTTAAAACTCAGGTTGATGAGCTGAGAGACTCGGGAAAGATGGCCCTACTCCTCTTACTGGACCTCTCTGCAGCCTTCGACCTAGTGGATCATGATGTGCTCTGCACCCACCTAGAAACAGCTGCCCATTTCTCCACACATGCCATCGCATGGATCAAATCATTCCTAACCGGTAGAACTATGAGAGTCTTCTCTACTTCTGCTGCTGCTGACCCTGTATCCATCACATGTGGAGTCCCACAAGGTTCTTGTGTCTCCCCCACTATGTACAACATCTTCACGAAGCCCTTGTTCGATGATCTAGATGATCTGGGTGTTACCTACACTAACTATGCGGATGACACTCAGATTCTCATACCACTTTCAGGGGATTATGAACAAGATTTGGCATTGGTGAACAAGACCTATCTCATCATTCAGGCATGGATGGCCACCCACGGGCTATGCCTGAATGATGACAAAACGGAACTTATCATACTGGGGAACAAACAAAACATCAACAGACTAAAAGAAGAATACTCCTCCTTCGTCATAGACGGCAACACTATCAAGGTGGCAAAAGAGGTAAAAACATTAGGGTTTTACCTTGATTCCCACCTCTCCCTAACCAAACAGGTGAGCGCAATGGCATCCAGCACCGCATATACCTGCAAGCTGATTAGAGCCGCAAAACCATACCTATCCACTGCCAATTGCCTAACCCTTGCTCGAGCATTAGTGCTGTCGAAATTGGACTATTGCAACGCACTATACTTAGGGGCCAATAAACATACGTTGCAAAAGATTCAAACACTACAGAACAATGCTCTTAGAGCTGCCTTAGGAATTCCAAGAAGGGAGCATATCTCAGAGGCTAGAAGACAATCCAACTGGCTCTCCACAGCGGACAAAATCAAACTCAAGACAGCTTCTCTAACTTTCAAAAGTATCAACCATCTAGCACCCAAATACCTAACTGCTAAATTCAACAGAAAAATCTCCACTAGACCCACCAGAGAAGTATACTCCAACCAGTTAGTGATACCCCCATTTAAACTAAGTACGGCCGGAGGAAACAGCTTCCCGGTCAAAGCGGCCCAGCTTTGGAACTCCCTCCCGCCCGGCCTGAGATCTACCCAATCCTACGCTCTCTTCAGATCTAACTGTATCAACTGGATCAAAGAAAATGACCGATAGTCCCGCCCTACACTAACATAACTACTGTCCTACAGACGTACTATGCACATAATTATATACTCTCTATCTTCCTACTGCATATTTCCTGTACATATTATGTTATATGTTTATTTTATGCACAATGTATATTCTCCCTACTGTCCTGCATTATGTAATTTCTACGATGTATAACCAACACTTGTAAGCATGCGTAACCTGTAAAGCTTAAAGTATCCTTGAACAACGCGCCCGGTTACCCTCGGGTTTGGTGCGCGCTATAAATAATAAACAAACAAACAAACAACATTGTGCTCAAGTGGCGCACCCCTGCCTCTTTCCCCTCTGTGGCTGCCCTGGACACCCTGGAGTCCCCCTACTCCCTGGTCACCACGGCCACGTCCCCGACCACGCCCGCCACAAGGAGTACGCCCAGCTGAGGCGCCCCTCACCTTTGGTGGCCTCCCAACCATGGCACAGATGTAGTAGTGCTGGCACAGATGGAGTGGTGCCAATGGGAGGTGTACACCACAATTGACCTGGGCAATTGGGGTGAAGGGGGTGGGAAGCAAGATGTTAACAGCCCCCCTGCACCTGCAAGGCTGTATGTGACCCCGGTGATGTGGTGAAGGGTCACGCAACGCTCAGGCACCCCAAAACTGCAGTAAAACCGTGCACGCAACCCTGCAGCCTATGTGCGTGGATTCAACCTCCCGCAGTACGCTGTGGCACCCAGTAACACGAATAACGCGTACGCGTGGGACACGCAGGCTACTATGACATCGAAAATGGGTGCGATACACAAGGGCAACCGCAGTGGGAAGAAGAGCATGTGCGACTCACCGTCTCACTAGCGCGATGTAGAAAAACACGCGTAGCCAATACCCCCGCCAAAAGAAGAGATATGTACTTGATAGCTGTGAAGTTGTGATGGCGCGCGAAACAACAGGAAGCAGCAACACACGTCGGTCTCCACGAAAGGCACGTACAGCGAACTGCTGTGCCCGCTCACCTTTAACCCGTGCTGAGGGAAAATCACGCGCGCGTCACGTCATTTACGTGCATGGGCCCTTTCCTCGTATTACACGCGGACGTGCAGTTTTCCACACGCGCTTACGCGCATGGGCCCTTTCCTCGTATTGCACCCGGACGTGCAGTTTTTCACGCGCGCTTACGCGCATGGGCCCTTTCCTCGTATTGCACGTGGACGTGCAGTTTTCCACGCGCGCTTACGCGCATGGGCCCTTTCCTCGTATTACACGCGGACGTGCAGTTTTTCACGCCCGCTGAAATGCCCATGCACGTCTGTACGCGTCACGTCAAAGGGGCGCTTGCGCTTGGGGGGCCTTCTGTCCAATGAAAATGCGTATGCGTGCAGACGCGCTTACGCGCTAAGGGCCTTTCCTCGAATCACACGCTGACGTGCAGATTTTTCACGTGCCAAATCACTCCGTATCAAGCTGGCCACGCGTAAGCACACGGAAGACCACGCTCCTGCCCAGAAGGCCGAACTACTGCCCCCCAGAGCCCCGAGCACGCTCCCACCTGCCATCTGCTGCTGCCTGACTGCCTGCTGCCCACGTGCCCTGCCATTTGCTGCCTGCACATCAGCCAGGGGTGCTGTTGCTGTGACCACCCCTGCTGGAACCGAAGACTCCCGACTGGGATTCCATTGCTCCACAGCCCAGCCCCAGGACCCAGTTGCCCACCCACTCCTGCCTCTGGGGTTGTCATGTCGGGGCAAACACCATCTGAGACCACTGACAACCCCCGTCCAGAGAGGCAGAGGGGCACCAGCTTCAGTGCCACCGAAGTTGGTGTCCTGGTGGAGCAAGTCCTGGGGCAGTATGATGCCCTCTTCGGAAGTTCCCGCGCCGACAAGGAAGGACGGACTCGGATCTGGACTGACATCGTGACTGCCATCAACGCGGAGGGGGTGGCAGTCCGCGATTTACAACATGTCAAGAAGCGCTGGGGGGACTTCAGGTCCAGGACCCTCAACAAGGCCCGGCGCCTCTTGAAGGCAGCGGATGCCAAGGGGCGCCGGGGCCACTTGTCGGAAGAACAGATGAGGGTCCTGGAACGCATATCCCCAGCGCTCCACGTCCAGGTCCTTGAGAGGCAGACCCGTCTGAAGTCGAGCAGTGAGTGTACATGCATCCTGATTGTGAGCAGTGCGTGTGGTGATTATTCAGTAGTGTGCAGGTTGCACATCTGTTTGTATGGGGTCGAGTATGGATGGGGGTGTACAGGGCCGTGGGGCTAACACATGCGTAGGCTGGAATGTGTGAGACATGGATGGTGCTTGTGTGTGTAGGCTTGCATGCCAAATTCAGTTGTGTGGGCACACATGTTTGGATGAATGTGTATGTAAGTAGACATGTCCGTGATGTCACGCATGTATGTTGTTTTCGGCTGCATGTATCAGCACTGTGTACATGTGCATGTGTGTGTATTTGACAAGGGTGCAACAGTGATGCAACATGGATGCATGTGACAGCGGTATGTGGAAGCCTGATTGGCAGATGTGACATGGATGCCCGTCTGAACACTGCGACACTTGGCAGAGGTGTACACATGCATGCAAGTGTGGTGGTGTGTGTACATGTGTGGTGCACTTCCTGTGTTGCATGTGATGTCGGGCTCACATTTGGCTGCTCATGCTGTTGTATGTGTATGGATGGTGCTGGCAGTTGCGATATGTCTGTGGTATGGCTCATGTGTGCGAGTTGTAATGACATGTGTGTTGGGGATTGTGATGACATGTCTGAGGTTTGCCAATGCCACTCATGTACAACTGTCATGTGTGTATGTGTCCATTGTACAGTGCCCTGATGCCTGTGTTTTGTTTCTCCCTGTCTGCAGCGTCAACTGATGAAGAGGGCGGAGAAGGTGCTGTGGAGCACAGCGGCGGGGATCCCACCGCCAGCCGGAGACGCAAGGCCCGGCTCCCCTCCCATGTTGTGATCTCGTCGGGGAGTGAGGAGTCAGGTGCCGCGTCCCAGGCCGCAGCTGCCGGGGGGAGGTCCAAGAGGCGGAGGTTGGAGTTGGACTCCTCGGCAGCAGAAGGGGCAGCTGGGACCCCACAGGGCCCAACAGGGGAAGATGGCACAGAGTCATCCAGGTTGGTGGGGGGTTTGGTGGAGGAGGAGGCCGTGCAAGTACCAGAGACGGGGTCTGGAGGTGGGGATCCCACTGGTGCTAGTGGTGCAGTGCAGGACCAGGGACAGGAGGCAGCACAGGCCGCCGCGGAGGTGCCTGTGTGCAATTCTGTCCCTGATCCTGTCCCTGCATCATCTTGCACCAGCAGGGATGCCTACGTCCAGACCCGTTTTCAGGCAGGGGATGAGCTCACGTCAACTGGCCTTCCTCTGCCTGCGGACGTGGCTATCCGGGTCCGGGTTGAGCCTGTCCTGGCTGGTGTGGCGTTTCGTCAACGGGCCATGCGAGGTGACCTGCAGTCTTTTCATGAGGAGACTGCACGTAGTCTTGAATGGCTCGTTGACCACGACAGCCTGCTGGGACAGGTCACCCAGACCGGATTCCTCCGTCTGATGGGGCTTGCTACGACCCCCTCCTCAACTGGACCCCCTACCCGCCAGTCGTCCTCCGTTACATCTTCCCACCCATCAGTCACCTGGGTGCCCTGTGGAGCTGCCTCTGACGGTGCGGCCAGGCTGGTGGAGGAGCCATCCCTGCCACAGTCGGGAGTTGGACGTCCAGCAGGGGTGGCCACATCTACGACTGCACCCCAGCCGGCGGAGGATGTGCAGGCAGCAGGAGGAGGACCGCCTCCGGGACATTGAGGAAGAGTTCGATGATGCCCTGGCCCGGGACATCCACAAGTGAGCCGTGAAACTAGCCCGCTGCCCTTGTACATAGTTATGTAGGTAGTGTTAGGTTTCATTTTTGTTTTGATTTTATTTGGACCTTTCGGACATTAGCCACATTTTTGTATATAGTTTATTTTATTAGTTAGTGTAGTTAGATAGATTTCCTTTCTTTTGTTGGGATAATGGACCCTGGCTTGTTCCCATGCACATAGTTCACTGTTGGATTGTATTTTTTTTTCACATTTTAACCATGGAGCAATGGCTTTCTTTTTTATTTCCCATTGGATTTTGTTTTGTGGACATTGACTTTGGACAACATTACTTTGGAATTTTATTTTTGGTTTTGCTTTTTTTCACGGACATGCTTCTTTTTATTTTTGTACATTCACATTTCTGTTTCTTCATTTTTGATTCTATTTATGTTTCCTTTAATACATATTTTTTTGGTAAACTTCAATGTGTGGTATCTCATTGGTTTCATGCATTTCATGATATGTGTTTTGAGATTCACTGACACCCATTGGGTGTATGTGAGGGAAATGTGTTTGTTTCGGAACTTGCAATTGGTGTTCTGTGATGTAATTGCAAATTATGAGTGGGTGGATGCAATACTCGGTTGGGTGTTTTGCATTTGGAGGCTGACCATAGGGACCAGGGATCTAGATTGTGATGACATGTTGGCTGGGGAACATGAGTTGCACATGGGGGGGGGCCTGCTGGCAGGTGCCCCACAGTGCTGGGGGTGGGGGTGGTGGGGAACATGAGTTGGACATGGGTGGGGGCCTGCTGGCAGGTGCCCCACAGTGCTGGGGGGTGGGGGTGGTAGGGAACATGAGTTGGACATGGGTGGGGGCCTGCTGGCAGGTGCCCCACAGTGCTGGGGGGTGGGGGTGGTGGGGAACATTAGTTGGACATGGGTGGGGGCCTGCTGGCAGGTGCCCCACAGTGCTGGGGGTGGGGGTGGTGGGAGACATGGGTGGGGGCCTGCTGGCAGGTGCCCAAGAGTGCTGGGGGGTGGGGGTGGTGGGAGACATGGGTGGGGGCCTGCTGGCAGGTGCCCCACAGTGCTGGGGGGTGGGGGTGGTGGGGAACATGAGTTGGACATGGGTGGGGGCCTGCTGGCAGGTGCCCCACAGTGCTGGGGGGTGCGGGTGGTGGGGAACATGAGTTGGACATGGGTGGGTGCCTGCTGGCAGGTGCCCCACAGTGCTGGGGGGTGGGGGTGGTGGGGAACATGAGTTGGACATGGGTGGGGGCCTGCTGGCACGTGCCCCACAGTGCTGCGGGGTGGGGGCGGTGGGGAACATGAGTTGGACATGGGTGGGGGCCTGCTGGCAGGTGCCCCACAGTGCTGGGGGGTGGGGGTGGTGGGGAACATGAGTTGGACATGGGTGGGGGCCTGCTGGCAGGTGCCCCACAGTGCTGGGGGGTGGGGGTGGTGGGGAACATGAGTTGGACATGGGTGGGGGCCTGCTGGCAGGTGCCCCACAGTGCTGGGGGGTGGGGATGGTGGGGAACATGAGTTGGACATGGGTGGGTGCCTGCTGGCAGGTGCCCCACAGTGCTGGGGGGTGGGGGTGGTGGGGAACATGAGTTGGACATGGGTGGGGCCTGCTGGCAGGTGCCCCACAGTGCTGGGGGGTGGGGGCGGTGGGGAACATGAGTTGGACATGGGTGGGGGCCTGCTGGCAGGTGCCCCACAGTGCTGGGGGGTGGGGGTGGTGGGGAACATGAGTTGGACATGGGTGGGGGCCTGCTGGCAGGTGCCCCACAGTGCTGGGGGTGGGGGTGGTGGGGAACATGAGTTGGACATGGGTGGGGGCCTGCTGGCAGGTGCCCCACAGTGCTGGTGGGTGGGGGTGCTGGGAGACATGGGTGGGGTCCTGGTGGAGGCTGCCCCTGGTGGCTGGGGGGTGGGGGTGCTGGGAGACATGGGTGGGGGCCTGGTTGAGGCTGCCCCTGCACTGCTGGGGGGGTGGGGGTGGTGGGAGACATGGGTGGGGGCCTGGTGGAGGCTGCCCCTGGTGGCTGGGGGGTGGGGGTGGTGGGAGACATGGGTGGGGGCCTGGTGGAGGGTGTCCCTGCACTGCTGGGGGGGGTGGGGGTGGTGGGAGACATGGGTGGAGGCCTGGTGGAGGCTGCCCCTGGTGGCTGGGGGGTGGGGGTGGTGGGAGACATGGGTGGGGGCCTGGTGGTGGGTGCCCCTGCACTGCTGGGGGGTGGGGGGGTGGGTGACATGGGTGGGGGCCTGGTGGAGGCTGCCCCTGGTGGCTGGGGGGTGGGGGTGGTGGGGAACATGAGTTGGACATGGGTGGGGGCCTGCTGGCAGGTGCCCCACAGTGCTGGGGGGTGGGGGTGGTGGGAAACATGGGTGGGGGCTTGGTGGAGTCTGCCCCTGGTGGCTGGGGGGTGGGGGTGCTGGCAGACATGGGTGGGGGCCTGGTGGAGGCTGCCCCTGCACTGCTGGGGGGGTGGGGGTGGTGGGAGACATGGGTGGGGGCCTGGTGGAGGCTGCCCCTGGTGGCTGGGGGGTGGGGGTGCTGGGAGACATGGGTGGGGGCCTGGTGGAGGCTGCCCCTGATGGCTGGGGGGTGTGGGTGGTGGGAGACATGGGTGGGGGCCTGGTGGAGGGTGCCCCTGGTGGCTGGGTGGTGGGGGTGCTGGGAGACATGGGTGGGGCCCCGGTGGAAGCATGCCCCCGGTGGCTGGGCGGTGTGGGTGGTGGGAGACATGGGCGGGGGCCTGGTGGAGGGTGCCCCTGGTGGCTGGGTGGTGGGGGTGCTGGGAGACATGGGTGGGGGCCTGCTGGAGGCTGCCCACAGTGCTGGGGGGTGCGGGTGGTGGGAGACATGGGTGGGGGCCTGGTGGAGGCTGCCCCTGGAGGCTGGGGGGTGTGGGTGGTGGGAGACATGGGTGGGGGCCTGGTGGAGGGTGCCCCTGCACTGCTGGGGGGGTGGGGGTGGTGGGAGACATGGGTGGGGGCCTGGTGGAGGCTGCCCCTGGTGGCTGGGGGGTGGGGGTGCTGGGAGACATGGGTGGGGGCCTGGTGGAGGCTGCCCCTGGTGGCTGGGGGTGCAGGGGGACATGCGTTGGTGGGCAGTAGTGCAAGTTGACATGTGGGTTGGCTGGGGGTCATGGCCATGGTGGATGGTGTGCCTGCAGGACATATGCAGGGTAGGCCCCTGTGGTGTGAGCCACCTGCAGGGGCCGTGGAGGGTGTAGAGGGAACACCTGGGAGGACCCACACGTGCAATTCACGTGTGGTGCTCCCCGCGCACCCCTGTAATACACGTACCCTGATGGAATCGCGTGTGGAACTTCCCGCGCACCCCTGAAATGCGCGTACCCTGCTCGCACGGGCCCATTCGCGTGTGGAACTTCCCGCGCACCCCTGGAATACACGTACCCTGATGAGATCGCGTGTGGAACTTCCCGCGCACCCCTGAAATACACGTGCCCTGCTGATGTCGCGTGTGAAACTTCCCCCGCACCCCAAAATAAACGTACCATGATGAAATCGCGTGTGGAATTTCCTGCGCACCCCTGAAATACACGTACCCTGCTGAAATCGCGTGTGGCGCTTCCCGCGCACCCCTGAGATACGCGTACACCCAATCGCGTGTTGAAGTTCCCGCGCACCCCTGAAATACACGTACCCTGCTGAAATCGCGTGTGGCACTTCCCGCGCACCCCTGAGATACGCGTACCCTGCTTGCACGGGCCCAATCGCGTGTGGAAATTCCCGCGCACCCCTGAAATACACGTACCCTGCTAAAATCACGTGTGGCACTTCCCGCGCACCCCTGAGATACGCGTACCCTGCGGAAATCGCGTGTGGAACTTCCCGCGCACCCCTGAAATACGCGTACCCTGCTCGCACGGGGCCAATCGCATGAGGTACTTCCCGCGCACCCCAGTGATACACGTAGCCTGCTTGCCGTGCTGGTACAGGGTTAGCGCAGCCCTTTGCGCTGGATTGGGTATATTGATGGCTTTTCCCTGCGCAAGAGGCGTTCTTGGGGGCGTAACTGGCGCTGCTGCAGGGTCGCTGCGCCACTGTGCGCCACGGCTGGTTTTGGTGGCTGGAATCCATGAATACGCTGTGCGCGGAAATGGATTTTAGCGCACGCGGCTGGTGCAGGGATTCGCACCCGCACACTGTGCGCCAGCCGCGTGCGCCACTTGTGCGCTGAATTCTATGAATTACCCCCCAAATGTATTGAGGATTTCATTAGCACCTTCATTTACACTTGACTTTGTGGCTTTCTTGGCTACACTTTTATAATCCAAAGGCTATGATGGGTACTTCATTATGAACCAATTGATTAAAGGGATAATCAAAATATCACTTTTAATGCACTTAGAGCACCAAATGTCACTTTCCCCACTTTTTTAACACAACACTGAACCAGGACTATGTAGGGACATTGCCAGATATGCATATTTATGGCCCTTCTGCAATGGTGCAAGACATGAAATTCGCCATAATAATTTTGATTTTCAAAAAGACCTGCACTCCTATTGCCAACAGGACATTAACATTCTTGGATAGGCCTGCAATCCCTTTAGAGGTGACATCAAAGAGATGACTCTATAGAATGGCACTGTGACAGACCCCAGTACATTAGAAGAGACAACCTATGAAGAATTTCGTGACCCTTTTCAATATGTCACCTTAGCAGCCCTGTGCATGGTTATGTACTGTTATATGTTTCTGAAACCCAAAACCATTGTAACCACCAACAGATCGCTATCAAAGGACTCAAGAACGCTACTCAACCCCATCTCTACAGTGACTTTTTTTTATGTTGCTGGTGGTGATGAACGTAAGGTGGTGCCATATTATTTGTACAAATATGCTGTAATTGATTGAGTACCCACATCATTTGAGTGTAGTGGGTGGTTGTTTTTACCACCGTTGCCCATTTAAGAAGTATCATTGGGGTAAATTTGGGATTTTGCTGTATTTTCCTACTGTAAAAATATTTGCTGTAATTTGGTGGTAAATTACTCTTGCATTTAGATTGGGTTTGGCCTCATATTATTTTAGTGACCAAACCTTGTTAGCATATATTAGCGGTCATTTTAGTGGTATTTTATTTTACGGTATTTATTTGCTTCTGTAACTCTTGTGTGGGGAGGCACGGCGAGATAACTCTCCCAGCCAGCGCTCTGTAACCCCTTGGAACTCTGTCTTCACAGCCCAGTCTCCACTAACTCCTCCCCGCAAGTTTTGCCATCAGCAAAACTCGCAGCCTTCACACTTCTTTACGTGGCATGTCTGCCTATAATTCTCCCCCAATCAGGTTAACAAGAATGCATACTGTATCAATGCTCATGTTCCAAACAATGAGAGTTTCAGAACAGAATTATTGTATCTCTGGTTTCCTGCTGCCTCTTCCCCCTGCTCTCCACAAGCTAACACAGAAGAAAAAGAAGAAAAAAATGCCAGTGTGCATTTAAAAAACGAATTACAGCAGTGCCACCAAAACATGTATTTTCACTTCATTATGTATAGAATACTGCATTTTAGTGTTAGAACAGTTAGAGTTAGTATTTTAGTAATATTAAATAAGGTTCTCTGAGGAAAAAGTAAAAAACCTAACCTCGCAAATGAAGATGATTGACCGCAAATTCGGCAAATTCTCTTGGACGCCCGTCATCGATTTCTACAAAGGCAAAGTAGTCCCTGCACTAACCTACGGCATGGACGCCACCATTAACATGCCTAGTTCAATATGGCCTAAGCTGGATGGCTACATCTGGAAGACAACTTTGGGTCTTCCGAATTCCATCCCGATCGCAGCCATCAGAAGAGACCTGGGCCTACTTTCGCTGGGTGCAACGGTCAGCCTTGCCTCCATGGCTATCTTCAGAAAGACCCTTATTCAAGACGGTCTCCCAATCTTTAACATCATCAACAAAGAACTGGAATCAACTAAATGCTCGGAGATCAAGAAGTGGATCGCCTGCCAAGCAAACAATCTGGAACAAGTGGCATGTTCTACAGAGGACCTGAAAACCAACCCACAAAGAGTGTCTCAAAAATTGAAAAATCAAGATTGGATCACCACAGCCGACCAAACCAGAGCGATCAAATTCTTAAAGCATCTGCCACCGACATTCAACCGGCTCAACTGCCCACTGGCCTACTGTGTAAAATTTCCAAACAGAAATCTTCGAACATACTTCCTAAGAGCAAGGCTTAACTTGCTCCACACCAGAGAAATCATGGCGATAAGAAGTCTGGCCGCGGCAACTACATGCAGATTATGTCAATCCGACGATGCAATCGAGACAATTCGCCATCTTCTGCTAAACTGCCACACTCTCAACGCAGAACGTGTAGCCTATTTGGAACCCTTATGGGTCAACTCAGTGTTGGTGGAGGAAGACACGTGGTGGTGCCGTCTCATCTCGCGTGAAAAAACACGCTGGGTTGTAGCGGCATGCAAACTACTGGAAGCTGCCTTCACAAAAATAAAGGCCATAGAATCTTCAAACACAGCCTCTCACTGAGACAGACAGCACCTCCTCTGGTGTAGCAAGGTCTGACCTTCGGACCCACAGTCACATTCAGTTCTTCTGGGCCTGACCAGTCCGGTCAACCCGTAAGGGACCCTAACTTCTTGCAACGGATTGTGCGAGCTGGCGTATTCACACGAAAGCAGAAGCACGCGCGGCCAGCCCGGATTCTGATCATCCTTGGATTCTGATCATCCTTGTAAAAATCATTGTCTCTTATGATTATGCACAAGTAAATAAAATAAAAAAAATAAATAAAAAATAAGGTTAGTCAGTTAGGTATATTCTAATGTATTTTCCATGCATGAGGTATCCAAAAATGGTGCACTTCAATATGTTGGCCTAGCAGCATTAAGCTTTTCTATTCATGCATTTCATTCTCTGCAGTTTCAAGTTGGGCTTGGCTGTGTTGTAAAATCTGCAGCTTGCATGCCACCAACAACATATTTACATGTTATACTGGCAAAAAAAAATGTATATATGTGCCAAATTACTGCTGGCAACAAAATGCCAGTACATTTTGCAATAAATGCAATAAAATGCCATCACCTTTAGTAAAACACTCTATATATTCTTACATATTCCCTCCTTTTCCGACAATTCTGGCTACCGAAATCCACAATTGGAGGAAACCCAAATTGTTATTCTTTCTTTTCTTTTATTACCCTAGAATGTATGTGCATTGGGATATCTTTCATTTCCCATTGTCACCAACGTCATAATTAACAACTTTATCTTTATGGACAAAATAACCAACTATCCTCCATCACTAACACTACTACTGCTAAACTCACTATAGTGCGTTCCACCCAGGTTCCCCAATTAAACACATCTACCTCCATTGCACCCAGGCTATTAACTGTAATGTTGTTCTTTCTCAGATTCATTTTAATAGTATACTTTTCCTTATGACTCAATAAAAATTCTACATCCGGGTCTACCGGAAATGTATCCCTTTGAAAAAATTCAATATTTTCCACTTGGCTTTCCCAAATATCATTTGTAATATGGAATAATGTTAGACCCCCAATCGAAACAACTGTATTCTTTGGAACCTGCAAGTAAAATACATTATATTTCAATAGCTTGACCACAAACGTTCCATGATTTAGATGCGTGACAGTCATATTCTTCATAAAGGTGCTCACCAACCATCTATTTTTAACCATTTTGGCTTGTGCTAACTCCTCACCACCCAAATTGCTAATGACCACTTCACATCCTCTTGATACACCTGGATCAGATTTTAAACCACATATAACATTTGTAGCATCAGGAACAAATGGTTTACCTGGACACATGTAATTTTGTTCTTTAAACTTTATACACGTTTCCAGGTTTGGAATCAAGCATACCTCATGCTCCAATGACTGAAATGCCACCACCTCTGGAGTTTTAATTTTTATATATTTCCCTTCTTGCCAAAATCCCACGTTATGTACCCACTTTGATTGATAAATAAGTTCAGGAGCTATATACGGGATGCACAATAGAAATCCGATTTCCATTCTTTCTAAATACACATATAGTGGCATTGCATTGCCCATTTCAAATGCAACTTTTACCTGCATCATTTCAATTTCCCTTCTACTGATCCTTTCCATCATTTGATTAACAATATCTTGCGAAACAAAATATAACGGTATATGTCCATGAATTAATTGGGAAATTGCAGTTTGGACCTCCCTCATGTAATTTGTTAACAATCTATCAATACGATTTATTACATTCATAATTTCATTCAATATTTGGTCATGCTCAAATTTTAGTTTGGTACTATGTTGTATAATTTCAGCCTGTTCATTTAGTAATATCGCAGTTTCATTAACAAATTTCACTTGTTCTTCCAATCCACCTCTAATTCCATGCCAGGTCTTTTGGATCATTTCTAGATAATGGCTCAATTGTTGTGTTTTGGCACTTAATGTCCCTACTGAAATTACATTAGCTGTTGACATCGTAGTCCCTATTACAGATCCAATATTAGACATTACATTACCAAGGAGACCACAAGCATTACTGCGCCTCTCTTTCCCCTCCTTTTCTTTATATACGCTGAATTCACAAATGTCTTTTCTAATTGCAATAACATATCTCTTATTGTCTGCTTAGCGTCCTTTTTTCTTAATTCTAGCCACTCTTTAGTCTGATCGGTTACGATCCCAGTTTTGTTAAAACGTTTTTCCAATAAACTATCAGGATTCATGGGTATATATATTTTCTGAAAGATCATCCTTCTATTTCCCATAATAAACCTAGCGCTTCTTACACTGCAATGCCAGATGCTGGTCCAGGCTCAGTGATAACCTGTGCTTCCATAGCTTTAAGATTCCCTGCAATCATTAGAACTGTTATCCATGTCGCGGGCGCCATTATCAATGACATCCATTTTATAGACTTGGTCTTCGCCCCAGCCAGGGGCTTTTCTTGAATTTCTTCCCGTGGACTCCAGGACTCCGTCATCTCTCATGTCCTCCGGTTCTGCGACCTCCGACCTGAAAAGATTAATTAGTTGTTCTAAATTAAATAAAAAAGAGACAGATTAAGTACATAGCACAATACCAATTTCACCCTTTCTACAACAAAAAAAATATATAGTCCAAAACATTCTGCTCGCTTTCTTAAACTAAGCACATGTTAGAGAGAAAACAAACATATACATAAGGCACTATTATACAGCAAAATATATTTCAACATTGTACCATAATATTTCAATCTGCTTCAGCCCCTTATATCAATGTTTATCGCCTATGGTATTTTCATTTACATTTATCTCTATAATAATGACCACAACAATTTTTTTTTTTTTTTTAATGATGTGGGATACTATGAACACAGCCACTGTGTCTTCCCTTGCATGCCTTCAGAGCACTTATGCTGTTTCTACTTGCTCAAGTCTCCTTATTTCATGTTTGGGATGACAGGGCTTGATTTGGTAAACATGAACAAATTTCTCTGTTACCGTTTCACCCTCTGTCTTTAATATTTTGTAAACTACTGGGGATATCCTATCTGCAATTTCAAATGGCCCTTGCCAAGCAGCAAGAAATTTAGAATTTTTATGTTTACCTTTTCCAAAATGAAATGTATATACCTGATCCCCCACGTTATACTCTTTCATAGCCGTCTTTCTATCATAATATGATTTTGCACTGTCAGCAGCCCTTTTCAAATTTTGCTGCACAAATGCAAATGCATGTTGTAAATGCTTCCTCAGTTCTTCCACATATTCGTGAACTGTAGATGCACTTACAAGTGTCTGTTCATGTGTCCTTTATAATAAATGTTGTGGCAGTACCGTCTTCCTACCTGTCAACACCTCATGAGGGGTGATACCTGTTGATTTGGCAGGAGTCGATTTGATTGCCATCAAAACCAGGGGTAATCGTAAATCGCAGCTGGAACCTGCCTCCGCTACAAATTTCTTTAATATCTCCACAACATATCTATTGCAACATACCATATTCTCAGCAGAGGTGGGTCGGTATGCAATATGCAGTTTCCTTTTCACCCCCAGTATCTGCCACACTTTACTCATTAAAGTGCTTGTAAAATGACTTTCTCTGTCTGACTCTATTCTTTGTGGTAACCCAAATCTTGAAAATATATGATTTACCAGTAATGTAGCTGAAGTTTGCGCACTGCAATCTGGTTCAGGAATACACTCTATCCATTTCAACATCAAACAAACCACGCTCAAAATATAACGGTTCCCCCTATTCGACCTTTTTACAGGCCCTACATAGTGAATTTGCAAATCTGACCATGGAAGGGTTAAGCCTCTTTTCATCAGTGGAGCTCTATGCATTGGTGAAGCGGGTTTAAATTGGGCACATACTAGGCACCCCCTAGTATATAAATCCACATCTTGGGACATATGTGGCCTGTAAGCATAATCTTTCAGTATCTCTAAAGTCTTTTGTGAACCTCTGTGTCCTGCAGTTATTGTATCATGTGCATGGTGTAGCATTAGCCCCCCGAATGAAAGGGGTACCACCCACTGTATTTGTCCATGAGTCCATCCTGTAGTCCGATTAGTTTTTTATTCTTTAATAATACCCTCACCTCCTCTTTTCCTACACAATAATTCTCAGTTAAAGGATTTTGTCTGGAATCCATCAAATGATTATAATAGATCCCCAATATTGGATCATCTTTTTGCACCTTAATCAAATTTTGATCTGGTGTATCATAACTCCAATGCACTACTGGTTGTTCTACCTCCTTTGGAGCCTTAGAGCGTGTAACTGCATCTATCTGTGTTTCATCAATTAAGTGTTCAATGGGTTGCAACTCTCCCATCACAGCCTCAATTTTGGCTAAATGATCTGCTTTATCATTTCTTTCCTTTATCTTCTCCTGGAGTTTTCAAATGTCCACACATTTTCCTCCAGAACACTGTTAAATCGTTTTCTGACACTAATTTCTCTAACCTGTATCATTTTTCCATGTTTGAGGGGCTTTTTATTATATGTAAGCATGCCTCTTGTTTTCCAGCCAGGCAAATACTCTACAAAACTATTTTGTGCATAATCAGAATCAGTCACCAGGACAATTGCACTGAATTTATTATCAACTGCAGTAGTAATTGCTTTATAAATGGCTGCCAATTCCGCTACCTGACTACTCCTAGCCCCAATTCTCATCACTATACTAGGAATGCCTTCACATTGTAACCAGACATTTCCTATTCCTGATACCAATTGTTTACTATTGTCATTTTCAATATGAAAAGCACAACCGTCAACATATACAGTTGGTAAATTCTTGCATGTCTTTTCATCAAAAGCTTTGTGTGGTGATTGTTCAAACTCATGCAAGCTGGATTCCACCTCTACTTCGTCTGATACACATTCAGCTGCACAGTCATGTAAATCCGCTAATCCTTGAGCAATTGGGCTCTTTTTATTTTGGCCATAACTCACTTCTACAGGAAAGCCTTTTAATGCCAATGTCCATGAAGTAATTCTGGACTGTGCCAGGTTGCTTGACCTAATCCTTTTACTCTGTAAAAACTGCAATGGTTGATGATTTGTGTCAATGATCACCTTTTCTCCTTGAACAATCGGGTGGAAATGCTGCAACACCCAAACAGTGGCCAAAAGTGCCGTTTCACATTCACTGAAATTAATTTCAACTTGCGAAAATGCCTTACTTGCATAAGCAACGTTTTTGTGGTTCAAATCATGTTTTTGAGATAACACTGCTGACACACAATGTTCAGTGAAACCTATTTCTATAAAGAAATCCCTGTTTTTTATGGGGTATTGTAAACATGGTGCCTTTACGAGACATTCCTTAAATTTAGCAACTGCCTCAGGATGCTCCTGTTCCCATTTCCAGGGCGTATTCAGCTTCAATAGTTTAGTTAATGGTTGAGAAATTTCAGCGTAATTTTCAATAAATTTCCTGTTATATCCCGTCATTCCTAATAAACTTTTTAAACTTTTCACAATTCTAGGATCTTTCAATTTCTGTATGGCCTCTACCTTTTTCTTTTGTGGATTTAGTCCATGTTCAGTTACTTCATGACCTAGGAAATTCACCTTTTTCTTGCACCATTGTGCTTTCTGTAAAGATTCCTTGGCACCCGCCTTTTGCAATTGGCAAAGTACATGTCTAATTTCATCAAAATGGCTTTTTAAGTTTTCATTTTTTATCAGGACATCATCCACATAAACTATAGTTCCTCTTTCTGCTGCATCAGGCATAGCCTTTCTCAAAAATATGCCAAATTCGCTCCCACTATTGATGTACTGAATGGTGTTCTAGCCCATGTGTATTGCGTTTTATCAAATGAAAATGAAAACAAATTCTGAATATCCTCTGTTAGTGGCACACACCAATATCCAGATGTATGATCTAAGGTAGTAAATACCTTTGAGCCATGTACCTGAGCAAGGCCTTGATCAATGAATGGCAGTGGCCATCTGGACACTGGCACTCTTTTATTTAATTCTCTCAAGTCTGCACACAGACGCCATTGATCATTTGGCTTTAACACAACCAAAATAGGAGTGTTGGATGTGCTATGAATGGGCCTGATAATTCCCAGAGACTTCAAGTTTTTAATTATCTCTGTCAATGACTCTAAACATGCCAGTGGTGATCTATATTGGTGCACAAACATTGGATTTCTACCACATCCTTCCGGTAATGTGGCAACATGTAAATTAGTTAGGCTGCAATCATATGCATCTTTGGCAAAAACGTCTTTAAATTCCATAAATATTTTTCTCAATTCATTCTTATCGTCTTCACTATCACATGCATCTGCTAACAAAATCTGCTCCTCTACCATTTTCGAAAATTCTGGGAAATCCTCCAGTGTCTCTCTGTAAAGCTGCCACTTTTAAATATGTTGACATATCAGCCCCCACTTCAATGTGCTGATTTTCAATTTCATTTTCATTTAAGTCAAATACTATACAATTCTCTTGGTGACAGTACACTGTTTCACTGGAATCATAAGGATACACAGAATGAATTTTAATGATCCCTTTGGGTTGAGAATCCAGATATTCTGTCATCACACGATGTGCATCTACATATCTCTCAGGAATATTTCCATACACCATCTTATTGAAATCTGCAGTATAATGTAATTTTTGTATGGCCATTCCTAATGAAGAATTCTCTTCTAAATGAATATCCTGACACCCTTTATTATTCACCTTAATTTTAATAGACCCTTCCCCAACATCTATCAATGGGGTGTATACATAATACAGGCCTTGCTGTTTCATGGATTCATTCAAGCACACAAATGCATCAGAATCTTTCATTTGCTGTCCATTCTTGCACTTTAGTGTTATAGTAGCCTGCTTGGTGAATGCAGGAATGGTAATATCCTTCTTCACCTGTAATTCAATTGCATATGGGACCAGTTGTGCGCAATGATAAGCCTTTCTCTTGTCTTCAAATTCGGGCGCCCACCTAGACGGGACCATATTTTTTGGTTAAGGAAATCGAACACCATACACATTCTGTGCATGATATCATTGCCCATGTAAAAATCATTTTGTGTTCACTCACTATCCACACTGGTTGTGATGGTTTTCTGTCCAATATTAATCTTTAGCATGCATCTTCCTGCAATTCGATTTTCCAAATCTAGGTTGTCCAAACCAGAGACATATTGGTTTTTAATTCTACATTTTGGGATCTCCTCCCTCTCCATTATTTTCTGCAGTAATTCCTCATTAATAAAGCTCTTTTCCTGTTCAAGCACCAAAGTAGCTTTTATCACTCTAGAATGGTCATTTAGACCAATGTGAATCCATGGCTGCTCATCTTCCATGTGTATTTCAGCAAGGGTGGTAATGTGTTTTCCTGTGTCTGTTTTAGGAATAGTATTCTGTTTGCATTTCTTCTCTTTTAAATAAAAGCGCAATGTGTGTTAATCTATTTCAGTTTGCCATTTCTTCCTAGGATCGAAATAAATCTGCACAGATTGCTTTTCTTTTTCATTTTGCATTTTATTCTGACACATCAAAATGACAGTGACACTAGGCACGCAGCTATTGTGTAGGTATACCTCCACTGTATTATTCGTTTTAGCAACAGTGTGGCACTCATTTATACTGTTGTTTTGTGATTTAATTTTCTTAGGTCTTAATGGTTTTTTGGTTAAAGACCACAGTGCCCCATTTACCCCATCTATGAGAGGAGACAATCTTTTCAGGCAATCTGTTCCCATTGGGAATGGAATTGCAGAAATAGATGGGATCAACAATTCATGTTTCATTCTGTGTTTTCCTATCTTCATGTCAACCTCAGTGACACCCACAATAGGCACCACCTCACCATTAAAGTTATGCACTGGGCCTTCACTCTGCCTCACTGTGATCTGGTTCTGTGGAGATCGCCTTTCATTGATACATTTTACCAATTCTTTGGACATAATTGTGGCCTGTGCGCCTGTGTCAATCATGGCAAAGTATTGCATTTTTCTTCCACAGTGATGGGAGCATAATATATTTCTTCAACTTCCTCTAACACACACAAAAAGTGTGAGTTCTTACTAATTTCAGGATCCACCTTTCTCAGACCTTTTCACTTTTGGCTAAGCACATTTGTAAATGCAAAGACATTTTTCCCTCCTTTTTGTCCATTTTCGTTTGAGAAACCTTACTAATTTCCCCATATTCAGGGGTCCTTTGGAGTGTGGCCACTGTGCGCCCTTCCATCCGCGGATTATCAGAGTTCACACTTCAATTCTCCAACTGAATATGCTTAGAAACATTACTTGGTTTTTTGTCATTTTCTAATTCTGGGCACTTGTGGATGTTTGGCATGGTACCAATCTTTTTAACTTCCTCAAAAATCTGTGGCTCAAAGAACTCTTCAGGTGATTGATCTGTACCCTCCTTTGAGCACTTATTCTGCCTGCCTGTATTTTGTTAGTGTTTTGATTGACCCCACAATGAAATCCCCATCACATGATACATCCCAAATGACAAGTATGCACATCAACACATTTCCATCATAACCACAGAATGGGTGCATGTGATTGAGAACACACACATTGTGACATGCATGAAACCAAAGGGAGAAAATCACACATTGAATTAGGAAATAAAAATGTATTAAACACAAAAGCAAGGGAATTAAATGAAACACACAAGAATGCAAATAATGATTAAAAAGCTGCATGTCCAAAATATAAAATATAAATGTAGGAAAGCAGAATCCAAATCAATCCAAAAGCACATGTCCAAAGTGTCAGTCCGGCAAAACAAATCCAAAGTGAAAAAAGAATATAAAACCATTGCTCCATGGAAAAATAAAAAAATAAGAAGTGAATTCCAGTGAAGAACTATTTACAAAGTACAAATCCAGGGTCCATAAGCCCAACTATTGAAATTAAACCTACAAAAAACACTACCTAATGAAGAACTATGTACAAAAAGGAGGGGCATTGTCCAAGCACCCCAACAGAAATAAAAACATAAAGGAAACCTAACACTAACTAACTATATACAATTGCGGCAGGCAAGTCCTACGGCTCATTCTGTGATGTCCCGGGCCAGGGCATCATCGAACTCCATGTCGATGTCCCGGGGGCGGGCCTCTGCCCTGGCCCCAAGGTCTCACAGGGATGCAGTCATGGCCTCTTCCAACTCCCTGCAAGTTGCCTCGAGGCACCCAGCCCGCCTCAATGCCCTGCGTGTGGAGAACTCTGCCCTGACCATTGTGAGCCGTGCCTCTTCCGCCTGCCGCCGCTCTGCATCTATCCGCTGGCCCAACTGCTGCCACACGGAAGACACTCCCATTCCAGGCTCCTCCTGCCCTCCTGCCGATGCCTGCCCCTCTGATGTTGATGGCCCTGAGCCATCATCGCTCCCACCTTGAGCCTGCTGCTGCTATCCATGTGCCCTGCCCGATGATGCCGGCACATCCTCCATCTGCTGGTCTCCAGTTGGTGGGGTGTCCACCCCTGCTGGACCTCTGACTCCCGACTGTGGCAGGGATGTGATCTTCCCCAAGCCGGCTGTGTTGGTTGGGCCAGGTCCACAGGGTCCCTGGTGGAATCTGGGCCGGAAGACGGCAGGGAGAAGGACTGGCGCATAGTCTCCACAGAGAAGGATAGGGCCGCCAGAGTGCTCGACGCATGTAGGAACCCTCCGACCAGGGCTCCTCCCAACTGTGCCACGTTGCCACACAGCTCTTTGTGATGGCGTGCGTGGTCCCCCCAGGAAGCACGCACGTCATCACGGACCCCATACGGTCATGGGTCTCCTCGTCCGCAGGTAGTGGAGTGCCAGATGACGTGGGCCCCCCCTACCTGCGGACGGGCCTGGGACGGGGCATCCCTGCTGGTGCATGGTGGTGCAGTCACAGAATCAGGGACAGTGACATGCACAGGTGTTAGGGAGAATTCTCTGTTTAGGCAGAATTTCCTAACCTAGTGAGTCCCCCAGCAGCTTTGCTGGATTTCTGGAGTTTTTTTTTCCATCCTGCCAAGAGTGAGACGCTTTTTCTCCCACTCTTGGACATGAATGTGTGTAATTCCTGTAAATGTCAATGTGTTCTATGGGCTATGGGGTCTTTTACTCCATAGGGTCTCATATGTTTTTCTATGTGTGTTACACCGCACCCTATGTGGCGTAGCACTGGGGCGTCCTAGCGGACCTTCATCCTAGACTCCATACCTGGGGACTGACTACTGTCTCCCCGGGCATTTAAAGTCACCATTGGCTTTACTAGACCTAACTTTACTAACAGAATAACAAACCATCCTATTGTGGATGTACTAGTAGGGCTAATTCGATTACTCCTGGGTCTGTTATTCAAGGGTGCACTGTCCCCTCCCCCCTCGTCGAGTTTTGGCTGGAGGCAGTGGAAACTACTTGTTATATTCGACCCCGAATATAACCCTATGGGATTCTTCCCATTGTTGGAGATTGATACTTTTTCTCGTTAATCTCTAACATACCACCGGTCTACTTATCTTAAATAAGTCTACCGGATGGTATTTTCTGCCAGAACTCGGTTTTTAAATTGGCGTCTGTGTTCGTCTCTGTGACTCCTAAACCAAAGGTTGAGGCCATTGTTCCACTTTTGGCGGGCTTCTGTACAGAGACCCTCCAAAGTGGTGCCATTCTGTCTGGGTTACCACAGAGGTGTGGGAGGGGGTTTAGGCACCCTGGACCGAGTTGCCTTGCCAACTCCGGTCGCACTCTGGTGTGATTGGCCCAAGTGGTGAGCCTCCCCGCTCACCTCTTAGCGTGTTTTGATTGACAGCTAGGCCGAATGAATGGGGGTTTTCTGCATAAAAGCAGGGCTTTTGGGACTGGATCTTCAGAATTCGCCACAGGACCTAAGAATCCGACGAGGGTAAAGCTGAGCCGACCTGCAACGACGACACCTCCGGTGGAGCCCTGCTGAACCGACTCACCACTTCCCGACGACAGAGGAGATCTCCCTGCCGGAGAGTCTCTTCCCCTAACTGGTGGGAACAACCAGTCACCTTTGCTTCTTCTTCGCTCCAGGACGCAGTGGTCGAATTGCCCGTGCAGAGCACCTCGGCAACCGGATAGCCACTACCCCTGTACCGCGACCAAAAGGTGGTGCCTTGTGACGGAGCACTTCGCGGCTGGTCTCTTCCCTGGTGGTGCACCGGACGTCACTTTTCTTCGACGACGAGATCATCTCTACTCTTGGCAAAGAACCGACGTGCATCCACCACCAGGAACAACTGCCCCACCCGGAGTTGACTCCCCACAAACAAGGTACCGTACCCGCCTGGCTTCCCTTTCTGCCGGATAGAGTGAGGTGTCTGAATCCTCGCATTTCCATTGGGTCGCCTCCAAGCGTTCTCTAACTTTCTGTTCTGAACTGGTCCAACCTTTCCATAACAATTTGCGATAAAGACTCAAAGCGCATTTCCTCTGAGACACTTTTGGGACATATCGCCTTGCCTCTCTCCGAGTGGGCCTGGCCTCTGAACTTTGTGATCTGAAGTAGACCCTGCCTTACTTGCCTTGCATTTGTCCGTAAAGTATTGGTACCGAGTTGATTTCATAACCTGCCTTATTTTTCTCTCCCGTCCTAACGAATACTAGAGTGCCACTAGGTTAAGGCATACACCTCTGTCTGAAAAAAAGTGATGCCGGTGAACCTAGACTTGTTGAACTATTGTTAGGGGGATTGATCTTTTTCTTCGTATAGTAATTGTTATTGAAGTTGTTTGCTGTATTAGTGCCAGAGTGTTTTCTATAGATGTGTTGTTATAAATAAATACCCTTATATCTTTACACAGAAGCCTTGTTCCGTGTTTGCTTGTTCTACTGTGTGGATTGCCCTATATTGTATACTCCACATACTGCCTAACTCTTCTTGAGGGAAGTCTGACTGCTCAGCCACAGCTACCAAGTGAATCTGTGTGGTACAAACTGCTACCAAGTGGGTTTACTGCCAAACACCTGTAGTCCTAAATCTTTTGCAGTGTCCCAGAGGGAACTGCACAGGTTTCCGCCTAACACTGGTGTACAGCGGTGGGATTTGTATCGAGTATACAGTTTAGAGTGCTTTTCGACACTTTAGGATAACTAACCACAAAGCTTAGCACTAAAAAGCAACTTTCAAAAACATGTCGACAATGGAACCTTACAGTCAAGAGTCCTTGTCAGGTGAAAATACTGAGAGTCTACGAGCTCTCTGTAGGCAAGAGAATCTTTCTGTAAGAGGCAAGAAGTTAGAACTGATAGCGAGATTGCTGGGAAACCAAAGTCTGAGTACTGGTTCAGAGGAACCAACTTCTCCAGCAGATGTAGATAACAGTGATGGTGTTGATCTAAATCGTAATTCTGATGATAGTGATGAAGAGGCTGAAGAGGAAGGAGAGGCTAACAAAACTGTCTCCCCTGCTCCTCTACCTGCCTTACCAGCTGTACCTACGGGGCCCATACCAGGTCCCACATGTAACCCTGCTTATTTTGAACTTGAAAAAATGAAGCTCGAATTAGAATACAAACGGTTCTTGGCTCAATCTGAAAGAAACCAAGAGCTCGAGTTCAGATGGATAAATGCCCAGGCTGAGCAGAAGCAAGCTGAGTTAAGACTCAGGGAAATAGAACTTAATCACGAGTTAGAGATGAAAAAGTTGTCTGTGGAAAATGCTTCTCTCTCCTCTGGTTCCTCTAGGAGCTCCAGTCCCAAAAGACCCCGGATGCCGATGGAATTAGTGGTAGAGTACAATCATGGGCTCCAGGACATCACCGGGAATGATTTACTTCCCTGGTTGTTCTCTAGGCTCCCCCCTGTTGCGACTGATGTGGTAATGGAGTTGGGGGAGGCGGATAAGACGGATTACGAAAGTGTGAAACTAGCTTTGATAGCTAGATTCGGGAAGACCCCTTCCCAGTATCTTAAGAGGTTTAGAACCCTCAAAAAGCATGATGGTACCCCCTTGGGCTACCTGGGTGAGTGAAGGGTTGATTTAGAGGGATGGATTAAGGTTTACAAAGTGAACACTTATGAGGGTATGAAGAATCTTTTTATGTTGGAGTCGATTTATGATGCCTGTTCTCCTGAGCTCAGACAGCACTTGACTGATTCGAAGGAATTAGATTCCCGGAAGCTGGCGAAGGCTGCTGACTTGTGGGTTGCCAACAGGGCTACTCACAAGGATTCTGGGGCAACTCAGAAACAGGATAAGGGAAAAAAGCCTAAAAAAGACTCAAAAGAGAATTCGAATAACTCAAATTCCAAAGAGGGCCCCAAACAAAACCAAAAGGGTAAGCCACAAGGAAAACCGCAGCAGAATAGTGTGTCTTCTGGTGCCAAACCGGAAGGAGGCCAGAACAAGCCACCATTCCAGAAAGCATTTGGTAAATGCTTTGTTTGTGGCTCGACTGACCACGTGAAATTAGATCCCAGATGTAAGGGTAAACCTTCAAGGGTCCAGCTTGTCTCCTTAGCCTTCGCTCCAGAGGAGGAAGTCCAAATGGCAAGTGGAAAATTTCTACTGCTAGCTGACAAACCCATTGGAGTCTCAGCCACCATTTCTTTAGTATCTCTGGGGTTGTGGGAACAACAGAATTTAGATGTCTATAATTGTATCCCTGATAATACTAAAGAGTATTATAAGGACAGTGTCCAGGTGAATGGTCAGGAGACTCCTGCCATTAGGGACACTGGGGCCAGCATAACTGTGGTGGATAAATTGTTTTTTCAGGCGGAGGATGTTGCTAAGGCACCCAAACGCCTCACCAAGTTAGCTGGAGGGCCTGTGCAGATGCTTCCCCAATTGCCAGTTCTCATCCAGTGTAACAACATGACTGTGAAGATACCTGTCAGCATACAGAGTGAGGTACCAGGACGCGTACTGTTGGGTAACGATTTGAAAACTCTCGGAGTTGTATCGCATACTCCCAGACCTCCTAGTAAACGGTTACAGGAGCTAACCAGACCTGCAAGAGAGAGGACCATGCGCGGTACTCTCCAGGAGATGATGAAGAAAGAGATCACTCCTGCTCCACTGGAATTGTTGGCAGCTGTCTCAAAGAAATCAGAACCAAAAGGGAAACCTAAGACTTCTACCCCAAAACCAGCAGCCAGCATTTCAGTGCAGCAAACAAGGACTTCCCCTCGGTTGTCCAAAATTACACTTGTAACTCCACCTCCAGCTGAGGCTGAGAGGGAGGTACAACCATGTGTGGTAGAATTAGACTCTGAAGAAGAGCTAATGGAAGGCCAGGAACTCATTGGAGATCTGGATCCTGTTGACCATCCTGAGCTGCAGTCGTTACTGGCAGAAGGTGGACCCAGAAGGGCAGACTTCAGTAAGGGACAGAGAGAATGTCCAACTCTGGAAGGTCTTCGCCACCAGGCAGAAGCTCAGGCTGAAGGGCAAGAGCCTGGGAAATACAGGTTGCACTGGAAAGATGGCCTCTTCTACAGTGAACCGACCGAGTCTGTACCTGGAGACTACAAGCGGCTTGTAGTACCCCAAGAGAACAGACCACAGTTCTTGCAGTTAGCCCACGAGATTCCTTTGGCTGGTCACTTGAGTTTCAAGAAGACTAAGGAAAGGCTCTCTCTCTACTTCTATTGGCCAAAGATGGGGGCCGAAGTAGAAAAACACTGCAGGAGCTGCCACACCTGCCAGACCTCTGGTAAGGTTGGCTCCAAGAATGTGGCACCGTTAGTGCCTCTCCCAGTTGTGGGAGTCTCGTTTGAGAGAGTAGGGATTGACATTGTTGGTCCCCTTGATCCTCCAACCTCCTCAGGCAACAGGTTTATACTTGTTGTAGTAGACCATGCTACTAGGTATCCTGAGGCAATTCCTATGAGGACTGTTACAGCTCCGGCTGTGGCTAAAGCCCTCCTTGGTATTTTTACCAGGGTCGGGTTTCCTAAGGAAGTAATCTCTGACAGGGGGTCAAACTTTATGTCCCACTACATGAAAGCCATGTGGAAAACCTGTGGAGTTACTTACAAGTTCTCAACAGCTTACCACCCACAAACCAATGGGTTGGTGAACGGTTCAACCGAACCATGAAGAGCATGATAGGTGCTTTAGAGGAACCCCTTAAGCGTAAGTGGGACCTTCTACTGCCATGCCTTCTATTTGCTTATAGAGAAGTCCCTCAGGAGGGAGTAGGTTATTCTGCCTTCGAACCTCTCTATGGTCATCCCGTCAGAGGTCCATTGGCCCTGATTAAGGAGGGGCTGGAGAGTACTCCTTCCCCCAAGCCAGTCAGAGTGACTGACTACGTGATAGGTCTACGGAGGAGAATGTTGCACATGATGACGGAAGCAAGCGATAACTTGAAAGCTGGACAAGCATTGGTCAAACACTGGCACGATCAAAAGGCTAACATGGTTGAGTTCGCTCAAGACCAGCTCGTTCTCTTTATGATCCCAACAACGCAGAGGGCCTTGCAAGACAAATGGATGGGACCCTTCAGAGTTGTGGGTAAACTCGGAGAGGTCAACTATCTGGTGGACTTGGGCAATCCCAAGGAGGCTCCGACAGTCTTCCACACCAACCGCCTCAAAGCGTATGTCTCCCGACCTGATGTAGGAGCGTTGCTTCTAGCATCATCCGAGGAAGAAGAAGAGAGTGAAGCTCTTCCGGATCTCCTCAGAGGCTTACCTTTAGATGAAAAAATTGAAGGAGTAAATCTCTCCTCCAATCTGACACCCGAGCAGCAAGAAGAGTGCAAATCTATGTTGAATCAGTTTGCCTCTCGGTTCTCGCTTTCACCAGGCTTGACCCCTTGGGGCCAGCATGACATACTCACTGCTGACTGTCTGCCAGTCAAAAGCAGAGGATACCGAATGTCAGAGAACGTACGAACCAACATCAAAGGTGAGGTCAGCAAGATGCTCGATCTCAGGGTAATAGAGCCCACCACTAGTCCATGGTCAGGCCCATTTGTGTTAGTACCAAAGGATGGATCTAAGGAGCTTAGATTCTGCGTGGATTATAGAGCTCTTAATGCAGTTACCAAGGCTGATGCCCACCCTTTGCCAAGTTCCTCCGCACATTTTACTTAACGTCAGGCTATTGGCAAATAGCCCTGACAGACCATGCCAAGGAGAAAACTGCATTTTCTACCCCCGTTGGCTTATACCAATTTAAGGTAATGCCTTTCGGATTGAAGAATGCACCTGCTACGTTTCAACGGATGGTAAACCAGGATCTGAATGGGCTGGAGGACTTCTGCATGGCATACTTGGATGACATAGCAGTGTTCAGCAATTCCTGGGAAGAACATGTAACCCACCTGAGAGATGTTTTGCAGGCTCTTGGACTAGCCAATCTGACCATAAAGGCGAGTAAGTGCCAAATTGGACAGAGTAAGGTAGTCTATCTTGGACATGAGGTAGGAGGTGGAGAAATAAGGCCTTTGCTCAGTAAGATTGAAGCTGTGCAAAATTGGACAACACCTACTACTCAAACCCAAGTGAGAGCCTTCCTAGGCCTCACTGGGTATTACAGGAATTTCATAGAGAACTATGGGACTATAGCTTCTCCACTGAATGTCATCTCCTCGCCCAAATTTCCTAAAAAGGTTAAATGGAACGAGGAGTGCCATCATGCTTTTGAAAACCTGAAAAAGGCTCTTTGCCAAGCCCCAGTACTCAGAGCTCCTGATTACCGCCAACACTTCATTGTGCAGACAGATGCTTCAAATGTAGGAATAGGTGCCATACTCAGTCAACTGGATGGGAAAGGTAGGGAGCACCCCGTTTGCTTCATCAGCCGCAAGCTGAAGGATCCTGAAACAAGGTGGGCAACAATCAAAAGAGAGTGCTTTGCTATCGTGTGGGCTCTGAAGAAGTTTAGGCTGTACTTGTATGGTTCTACTTTTGTCATTCAGACTGACCACCAACCCTTGAGGTGGTTAATGCAAATGAAAGGGGAAAACCCAAAACTATTGAGATGGTCGATCTGCCAGCACGGGTTTGATTTCACCATTGAGCACAGGTCAGGGTGTCACCACCAAAATGCTGATAGTCTCTCTAGGATATATGTTATCGACTAGAGGTATGAGATTCATCCAGGAGTGGATTAAATCCTCCTGTCCCTTAGTCTGGGGGGGCGAGTGTTAGGGAGAATTCTCAGTTTAGGCTGAATTTCCTAAGCTAGTGAGTCCCCCAGCAGCTTTGCAGGATTTCTGGAGTTTGTTTTTTTTCCATCCCCCCAAGAGTGAGACTCTTTTTCTCCCACTCTTGGACATGAATGTGTGTAATTCCTGTAAATGTCAATGTGTTCTATGGGCTATTGGGTCTTTTACTCCATAGGGTCTCATATGTTTTTCTATGTGTGTTACACTGCACCCTATGTGCCGTAGCACTGGGGCGTCCTAGCGGACCTCCATCCTAGACTCCATACCCGGGGACTGACTACTGTCTCCGCGGGCATGTAAAGTCACCATTGGCTTTACTAGACCTAAATTTACTAACAGAATAACAAACCATCCTATTGTGGACATACTAGTAGGGGTAATTCGATTACTCCTGGGTCTGTTATTCGAGGGGGCACTGTCCCATCCCCCCTCGTCGAGTTTTGGCTGGTGGCAGTGGAAACTACTTGTTATATTCGACCCCGAATATAACCCTATGGGATTCTTCCCATTGTTGGAGATTGATACTTTTTCTCGTTAATCCCTAACATACCACCAGTCTACTTATCTTAAATAAGTCTATCGGATGGTATTTTCTGCCAGAACTCGGTTTTTAAAATGGCGTCTATGTTCGTCTCTGTGACTCCTAAACTAAAGGTTGAGCCCGTTGTTCCACTTTTGGCGGGCTTCTGTACAGAGACCCTCCAAAGTGATGCCATTCTGTCTGGGTTACCACAGGGGTGCGGGAGGGGGTTTAGGCACCCTGGACCGAGTTGCCTTGCCAACTCCGGTCGCACTCTGGTGTGATTGGCCCAAGTGGTGAGCCTCCCCGCTCACCACTTAGCGTGTTTTGATTGACAGCTAGGCTGAATGAATGGGGGTTTTCTGCATAAAAGAAGGGCTTTTGGGACTGGATCTTCAGATGTCGCCACAGGACCTAAGAATCCGACGAGGGTAAAGCTGAGCCGACCTGCAACGACGACACCTCCGGTGGAGCCCTGCTGAACCGACTCACCACTTCCCGATGACAGAGGAGATCTCACTGCCGGAGAGTCTCTTCCCCTGACTGGTGGGAACAACCAGTCACCTTTGCTTTTTCTTCTCTCCAGGATGCAGTGGTCGAATTGCCCGTGCAGAGCACCTCGGCAACCGGATAGCCACTACCCCTGTACCGCGACCAAAAGGTGGTGCCTTGTGACGGAGCACTCCGTGGCTGGTCTCTTCCCTGGTGGTGCACCAGACTTCACTTTTGTTCGACGACGAGATCATCTCTAGTCTTGGCAAAGACCCGACGTGCATCCACCACCAGGAACAACTGCCCCCGCCGGAGTTGACTCCCCACAAACAAGGTACCGTACCCGCCTGGCTTCCCTTTCTGCCGGATAGAGTGAGGTGTTTGAATCCTCGCCTTTCCATTGGGTCGCCTCCAAGCGTTCTCTAACTTTCTGTTCTGAACTGGTCCAACCTTTCCATAACAATTTGCGATAAAGACTCGAAGCGCATTTCCTCTGAGACACTTTTGGGACATATCGCCTTGCCTCTCTCCGAGTGGGCCTGGCCTCTGAACTTTGTGATCTGAAGTAGACCCTGCCTTACTTGCCTTGCATTTGTCCGTAAATTATTGGTACCGAGTTGATTTCATAATCTGCCTTATTTTTCTCTCCCGTCCTAACGAATACTAGAGTGCCATCTAGGTTAAGGCATACACCTCTGTCTGAAAAAAAGTGATGCCGGTGAACCTAGACTTGTCGAACTATTGTTAGGGGGATTGATCTTTTTCTTCGTATAGTAATTGTGATTGAAGTTGTTTGCCGTATTAGTGCCAGAGTGTTTTCTATAGGTGTGTTGTTATAAATAAATACCCTTATGTCTTTACACCGAAGCCTTGTTCCGTGTTTGCTTGTTCTACTGTGTGGATTGCCCTATATTGTATACTCCACATGCTGCCTAACTGTTCTTGAGGGAAGTCTGACTGCTCAGCCACAGCTACCAAGTGAATCTGTGTGGTACAGACTGCTACCAAGTGGGTTTACTGCCAAACACCTGTAGTCCTAAATCTTTTGCAGTGGTCCCAGAGGGAACTGCACAGGTTTCTGCCTAACAACAGGCCCCTCCGCGGCGACTTGTGCTGCCTCCTGCCCCTGGCCCTGGACTGCACCACTTGCACCACTGGTGCTACCCCCACCAGGCCCCATGTGCGGCTCAGTAGTGGCCTCCTCCTCCTCTGTGGAGACCACCAACCTCGATGGCTTCGCACCGTCTTCCGCCATTGCAAGCCCCTGTGGGGGCTCACCTGGCCCTTCTGCTGCAGCCGTAGTGGCAGATGCGGCACCAGTCCCCTCACTCCCAGATGATGGTAATTCCTGGGAGGGTGGCTGGGCCTTGCGTCGCCGCCCGGTGGAGGCATCCCCGCCGCTTTGCTCCACAGCGCATCTCCGACCTCTTCTTCACTCGACGCTGTGTAGAGGGAGACATAGAACACAAGCATCAGGGTACTGTACAATAGTCCCCTAGACAGGAAGAAATAACACATGAGTGGCACTGTCAAACGTCACTTCCATCCTGTCCCTCCACAACACATGGGTCAATGCACGCAACACACATGCAGAAACAGGCACGGCACATGCAATCAAAATCAGCATCCATGTACAAGGGCATCTATTGACATAAATGTTGGCTTCAAACTCACATGCATCATGGCTCATACCGATCCCATGCACACACATCACCGGAGGGTCATGCATCAGGGCTCGTACACCACATACACTGTGGATACAAGGATGACTAGACTGCATAAGTGAATCAATACATCGTCACGAACATGTGTCATGCATCCAAGGCGTTTCACACACATGCTACTCAGACACACAAACATGTACACCATACATGTACATGAGAGCAGCACCCATCTCTCACACCCCATCCATGTCCAAGAACAGAGACAGGCATGCATTCATGTGTGCATTCCTCCTGCTGCTCCCCATGTTGCATTGGAACACATGCACCATCCATGTGGTTCACGCATGACCGGTCTCACATGCAACACCATGATGTCCCTGCACACACACATCCATACATGGCCCATGTCACACATACAGGCAAGTAGCTGACTACCAGCACACTGTAACATGCCCTGTTTCACACAGCAATGCATGGCCACTTACCGCTCAACTCCAGACAGGTCTGCCTCTGTAGGATCTGGACGTGGAGCGCTGGGCTGATGCGCTCCAGGGCCCTCATCTGGATGTTGCTCAGGCTGACCCGGCACCCCTCTGCATCCTCTGCCTTCAAGAGGCACCGGGCCTTGCTGAGGGTCCTGGACCTGAAGTCCTCCCAGTGTTTCCGGATATGCTTGATGTCGCGTATTGCCACTCCCTCCTCATTGATGGCAACCACTACATCCTCCCAGATCCTCTACCGTCCTTCCTTGTTGGTGCACGATGGTGTGAAGAGGGCATCATAATGCCCCAGAACTTGCTCCACCAGGATACCAACTTCATTATCGGTGAATCTGGTAGCCCTCTGCTTCTCTGGCTGGGGGTCGCCAGTGGTCTCGGATGGTGTTTGCCCCGACATGGCAATCCCCGAGGCAGGTGTGGGTGGGCAACTGGGTCCTGGGGCTGGGCTGTGGAGAGACGGTATACCAGTCAGGAGTATTCTGTTCCAGCAGGGGTGGACACAGCAACTGGCCCCCTGCAGATAGCTGACATGCAGACACAAAATAGCAGGGTACGTGGGCAGCAGGCAAGCAGAGTGCAGCAGATGGCATGTGGGAGCATGCTTGGGGCTCTGGGGGGCAGGTAAATGGTCTTCCATGTGTTGTCGCATGGCCAGCTTGATACGGAGTGATTTGGCACGTGAAACAACTGCACATCAGTGTGTAATTCGAGGAAAGGCCCTTAGCGCATAAGCGCGTCTGTGACGTTACGTGCACGGCCGTTTCCCTCGTGACGGCTGCATAGTGATTCAGCACGTGAAAAAACAGCACGTCTGCTTGTTAATGGCTGTAATCCGAGGAAAGGGCCTAAGCGCATAAGTGACGTGACGCGCGCAGGAATTTCCCTCAGCACGGGTTAAAGGTGAGCGGGGCCAGCAGTTCGCTGTACATGCCTTTCATGGAGACCGATGTGTGTGTTGTTACTTTGTGTTGTTTCGCGCCATCACAACTTCACAGCGGATCAAGGACGTATCTCTTCTTTTGGCGGGGGTATTGGCTATGCGTGTTTTTCATTATCACGCTAGTGTGACGGTGAGACGCTATTTATCCCACAGCGGTAGCCCCTGAGTATCGCGTACCCGTTTTCGAGTTCATAGTAGCCTGCGTGTCCCACGCGTACGTGTTTTTCGTGTCCCTGGGTGCTACCGCGTACTGCGGGAGGTTAATTCCGCACACGTGGGCTAACGGGGGTTGCGTGCACAGTTTTACTGCAGTTTTGGGGTGCCTGAGCATTGCGTGACCCGTCACTTCATCACTGGGCTCACATACAGCCTTGCAGGTGCAGGGGTGTTTTTAACTTCTTGTATCCCACCACGTTCACCCCAATTGCCCAGGTCAATTGTCGTGTACACCTCCCATTGGCACTATTCCATCTGTGCCATGGTTGGGAGGCCACATAAGGTGAGGGCCGCCTCAGCTGGGTGTACTCCTCGTGGCGGGCATGGTCAGGGATGTGGCCGGGGTGACCAGGGAGTAGGGGGACTCCAGGGTGTCCAGGGTGGCTGCAGAGGGGGAAGAGGCAGGGGTGCACCAGCTTGTGGCGATGTTGTGCCACGTGTCGGTGCAGCCATGCCACCACCCCCTGCGGCTCTGGGAGATGCAGTTCTTGCATCTGGCACTGGTGCCCATGTGACCAGGCAGTCCGTTTCATCGACTGCCACGGGCCCAAGGGTAGTGGTAGCTGCAGGTGCAGCTGTGGACATCACCACCCAGGCTCAGGGTCTGCCGGCGCAGGCTGTGTTGGCACTTGAAGAGTCCATGAATGGTTTCCAGCAGGTCAGGAGGAACACCGTAGGTGCATGCAAGGCTGCCCTGACCAAGGCACGTGTCCCTGGGGCAGTAATGTCATCTGCTGCTCCGACCAGCCGGGTGTTGGCAAGTGCAGTGGCAGATGCAGCCAACAACACCCCGGTTGTGAGTCTACCAAGCAGGACAGTCGCGGTCAATGACCCTGGCACAGCGATGTTGCTGCGCAGGGTCCATTCCAGGGAACCCAACAGCCACTGACGCAAGTCGGGGCTTCACTCCATGTTCCACCTGCCACTCCCTTGGCTCATTCCACCAGCACCACTGCCCATACTGATCAGGGTGGCATTTGCCAGCCAGGGTCTGGACCAGAATCCAAGAGGAGGAAGGTTGCACCTGCAGCACAGGCTGGGACCCCACACACAGCCACAACCTCCTGCACATCAAGGAAGAAGCCTTTCTGTGCACACGAACTGGACTTCCTCATGGACTATGTGCAGGACCACAACCGTGACATGCTAGTGGGGCCTAAATGTCAAACTACGGCTGCCCATTGTGATACCCACTGGAAGCAAGTTGTGGAACATGTGAGTGCATTCGGCCATGAGGTGCGCATGGCGCAAGAGTGCAAAAAGCGTTGGAATGACCTCAAATGCAGCGCTAAGGTGAAGCGTGCCTGAAATTATAACATGACTCTGGTGACTGGCAGTGGGCCGGCACCTGAGGAGGAAGACCTCACTCCGTACGAGTCACTCATTGCGGAGTTCATACCACCAGAATTGGTCAAAGGAGTGTAAGAGATGCAGGACTTTTATGCCCAGTCCAGTGAGTGTTGCTTTGTTTGTCGAGGCCATGTGTGTTTTACTTGTGTGATGTGTTGTGCATAACTGCCACTACATGCCATGTGTACATGGTTCAGATGTGCAAGTAATGCAATGCTTCACTGGCTACTCTGCAGGATGGTGGACATGTGAGCAGACGGGGACTGTCCTCATCACCACACTTGCACCCTACTCACATGCTGGTCACCTGGATGCCCCTCCGGTCCATGTTCCAGCTCACTGGCCCTTCTGCACGTAGCCTGGGGTGTCCTTCCTCTCAGCACTGGGACTATGTCATAGCATGATTGATGTGCATGTGTCCTCTGCCTGCATGCAGGTACTCCACGTAGGCATGCTCCCTTGCCCCTCCAGCCCCCTTCTGCACCCCAATTTCACCTTTGCACTGGTGTGCATGATTCTGCCATAATGCAATGGCTTGTTCATGCCTCCTGTGTACATGCTAACTTCCACCAGCCAACCTGCCAGACACATGCAGTGGGGTACATCCTTTGTCCTTGATGCAGGGTGTCTCACTTGGACTGTGCAGATGGCAGATGCTCCGCAGGGACATGAGGGCCCATTCATGCTCCATGTGCATTCCATGCATGCCCCTATGTGTCCTTGACTGGATGATCATTGTAGTACGTGTCCAGGGTGACCTACATTTCATAGAATTTCATCTGCCTTCCCATGCCCACTGTGGCTCAGTCCTGCGTCCCAAACATGTTTCGGGTGTGACAGTCTGTGTGGGTCACAGGCCTCACCCTGTTTCAGGCCCACTGACTCTGTCCAACTGGTGTAGTGTCTTCTGCACACATGGGTGTACTACTGAGGGTTCATCATGTGACCTGCTTACTGTCCCATCATCATCTGCTGCGTTGTCAGTTGACTCAGATGATGCAATTGATGCTAGTCAACACTGTCTGCCAATACACAGGTCTCTGGTCATCCTTTTGATACCATGCAAGGCATCCCTGCATTTCCACTTAGGAGGAGGGGTGGTTTGCTTGTAGCCATTCAACCCATTGCATGCACATTGCATTGGATGCATGAACATGACCTTGCACTGCCTTCACGTTTTTTGAAACACACCATGAAGTACTTGTAAATGTAGATAGTGAGTAACGTAAACATGTTCTGCACTGCATTGACCCACTTCTGAGCCGTATAACACCCTTCTACATGCCTACTCTCTGAAGCAATGTCAAGTTGACCTGGCATGCATGGCAAGTTCTCTTTTGTGTGTGACATGACTGCTTCATGTGTTGGCTGTCTATGTGATGTCTAGGTGTGTGTGTGTTGTGTGCTTCTAACATGTGTACTAATCTTTTTTTCTCTATACTTTTCAGATGATGACGCAATGGAGCCAGAGGATGGTGTTGTCTTGCCAGGCACAGGGTTGTTATCACACCACCAACCCGGCACTAGTGGGGGTCCTGGGGTGGTAGACCACGAGAACCAACATGTGCTAAAGACCATCTTGTCTTTGGCTGGCAATGAGTCCAGCCCATATGACCACTCTGACGTCCAAGTCGAGTGGATGTGCATCAGGTCCATACGTCAGGGGTGAGTGATTCTGATGTGGACACTCCTCTGTCCGCTACACCTGCACTGAGGGGCCAGAAAACAGTGGTAGGATCTCCACTTGTGGTGGATCGGGATGCAGGGTCACCCTCCACACCAGTCGCTGATGTGCCTGCGCCATCACGTCGACGGGGGCATGTAGTCGTGCAGCAGTGGGCGGTTCCAACCCAACGAGGACGGCTGGTCCTTGGGTCCCACAGGTGTCAAACCCAGCAACGAGGTGGCCGCGGGCCTCTGAGGTATACTGAGTGGAAGCAAGCCATGACTGCCAATTCAGAACGCCAGAGGGCGGCAATGGAAAACATCGCTGTGATCATGGTGCGTGTGGCCCAATCCGTGCTCCCCCCTGCTAGGCAGGTGCTTCTCCAGCAGAGGGAGGCACAGTGCACGGCCCGCTCGCTCAGGCTGGGCATGGCGGCCTCAGACAGGGCACGCCAGGCTGAAATGCTGTCTTTGCGTCAAGCAATTGCTGCTCACGCAGAGGCACACATGGAGTCCCTCAGATCCACTCTGGGTGTCCTCTTGATGTCCCGGAGGGCGTGGTCAGAGGAGAGGTTTCAGCAGCTTGAGCGTACCATCTCGGCTGAGCTATGTGCTTGCCGGGATGTGCATCAGTTGTCCAGCCAGGCCTTGCAGAAAGAACTCTGTGTTACACGTGCTACCTTGCAAGAGGAAGCACGGGTATCACGGGAGGTTCTGCATGCAGACCTACGTGTCACCGCCGAACAGAACCAGGCTCACCCATCTGGCAGACTTGCTGCCGACGAGGGGCAAGCTGCGGCTAGGCGTGGTCAGGCTCCTGTGCCACGTCCTCCTTTTCAGGATGAGCCAGACTCGGACAACGAGATATCTCCTACACAGGTCGGGCTCTGCAGGCTCAACATCATTGCATGTGGGTGTTGAGGTGCACCCTGTACCTCCCCCTCCTGGTTGCCTCCCCCCAGGTCGTATGTGGCCATTTTTGATTTTTGATTTTAGTTTATTTAGTTAATATTGACTATTTGATAGTTGTTTTAATTAGGTTATGTAGGTTGCTCATTGTTAGTTTAATTGCTTAAGATAGTTTAATATTGTTTGTCTATTGTGCATGTGATGGTGTGGTGCTTTGTGGCTTTTAAAAGCATCCACTGTCTGTTCCAGATGGGCCCTTCAAGCTTGTCTCGTGTATGTGTTTGCAGCTTGGGGTCCTGACTCACATATGCCACTCCTGCTTCCCTTATCCATGAGCTTGCTAGGATGGTTCGGTGTAACAAACATTTACACAAGGGCTTTGGACTTTCGTTATAACTGTGGCCTGTCTGCTGCTGTACTACTTGTGTTAACACCCCTAGTGGGGATTTGTAGCGTTATATCCACCCCATGTCTGTAATTGTTAGTCAGAAACCTGTGCAGTTCCCTCTGGGACCACTGCAAAAGATTTAGGACTACAGGTGTTTCATCTCGTTGTCGAAGAAAAGTGAAGTCCGGTGCACCACCAGGGAAGAGACCAGCCGCGGAGTGCTCTGTCACAAGGCACCACCTTTTGGTCGCGGTACAGGGGTAGTGGCTATCCGGTTGCCGAGGTGCTCTGCACGGGCAATTTGACCACTGCGTACTGGAGCGAAGGAAAAGCAAAGGGGACTGGTTGTTCCCACCAGTCAGGGGAAGAGACTCTCCGGCAGGGAGATCTCCTCTGTCGTCGGGAAGTGGTGAGTCGGTTCCGCAGGGCTCCACCGGAGGTGTCGTTGTTGCAGGTCAGCTCAGCTTTACCCTCGTCGGATTCTTAGGTCCTGTGGTGACTTCTGAAGATCCAGTCCCAAAAGCCCTGCTTTTATGCAGAAAACCCCCATTCATTCAGCCTAGCTGTCAATCAAAACACACTAAGTGGTGAGCGGGGTGGCTCACCACTTGGGCCAATCACACTAGAGTGCGACCGGAGTTGGCAAGGCAACTCGGTCCAGGGTGCCTAAACCCCCTTCCACACCCCTGTGGTAACCCAGACAGAATGGCACCACTTTGGAGGGTCTCTGTACAGAAGCCCGCCAAAAGTGGAACAAAGGGCTCAACCTTTGGTTTAGGAGTCACAGAGACGAACACAGACGCCATTTTAAAAACCGAGTTCTGGCAGAAAATACCATCCGATAGACTTATTTAAGATAAGTAAACCGGTGGTATGTTAGAGATTAACGAGAAAAAGTATCAATCTCCAACAATGGGAAGAATCCCATAGGGTTACATTCGGGGTCGAATATAAGAAGTAGTTTCCACTGCCACCAGCCAAAACTCGCCGAGGGGGGACGGGACAGTGCCCCCTCGAATAACAGACCCAGGAGTAATCGAATTACCCCTACTAGTACGTCCACAATAGGATGGTTTGTACTAGTTCTGTCAGTAAATTTAGGTCTAGTAAAGCCAATGGTGACTTTACATGCCCGGGGTGACAGTAGTCAGTCCCCGGGTATGGAGTCTATGAGGGAGGTCCGCTAGGACGACCCAGTGCTACGGCACGGAGGGTGCAGTGTAACACTCATAGCAAAACATATGAGACCCTATGGAGTAAAATACCCCATAGCCCATAGAACACATTGACATTCAAAGGAATTACACACTTTCATGTCCAAGAGTGGGAGAAAAAAAGAGTCTCACTCTTGGCAGGATGGAAAAAAACAAACTCCAGAAATCCAGAAAAGCTGCTGGGGGACTCACTAGGTTAGGAAATTCAGCCTAAACAGAGAATTCTCCCTAACACTCGCCCCCCCCCAGGCTAAGGGACAGGAGGATTTAATCCACTCCTGGATGAATCTCATACCTCTAGTCGATGACATACATCCTCCATCAGCATTTTGGTGGTGACACCCTGACCTGTGCTCAAAGGTGAAATCAAACCATTGCAGGCAGATCGACCATCTCAATAGTTTCGGGTTTTCCCCTTTCATTTGCATTAACCATCTCAAGGGTTGGTGGTCAGTCTGAATGACAAAAGTAGAACCATATAAGTACGGCCTAAAGTTCTTCAGAGCCCACACGATAGCAAAGCACTCTCTTTTGATTGTTGCCCACCTTGTTTCAGGATCCTTCAGCTTGCGGCTGATGAAGCAAAAGGGGTGCTCCCTACCTTTCCCATCCAGTTGACTGAGTACGGCACCTATTCCTACATTTGAAGCATCTGTCTGCACAATGAAGTGTTGGCGGTAATCCGGAGCTCTGAGTACTGGGGCTTGGCAAAGAGCCTTTTTCAGGTTTTCAAAAGCCTGATTCCACTCCTCGTTCCATCTAACCTTTTTAGGAAATTTGGGCAAGGAGATGACATTCAGTGGAGAAGCTATGGTCCCATAGTTCTCGATAAATTCCTGTAATACCCAGTGAGGCCTAAGAAGGATCTCACTTGGGTTTGAGTAGTAGGTGTTGTCCAATTTTGCACAGCGTCAATCTTACTGAGCAAAGGCCTTATTTCTCCACCTCCTACCTCATGTCCAAGATAGACTACCTTACTCTGTCCAATTTGGCATTTACTCGCCTTTATGGTCAGATTGGGTTACATGTTATTCCCAGGAATTGCTGAACACTGCTATGTCATCCAAGTATGCCATGCAGAAGTCCTCCATCCCGTTCAGAACCTGATTTACCATCCGTTGAAACGTAGCAGGTGCATTCTTCAATCCGAAAGGCATTACCTTAAACTGGTATAAGCCAAAGGGGGTAGAAAATGCCGTTTTCTCCTTGGCATGGTCTGTCAGGGCTATTTGCCAATAGCCTGACGTCAAGTCAAATGTGCTGATGAACTTGGCGGCGCCAAGTTTATCCACCAACTCATCTGTTCTTGGCAAAGGGTGGGCATCAGTCTTGGTGACTGCATAAAGAGCTTTATAATCCACGCAGAATCTAAACTCTTTAGATCCGGCCTTTGGTACTAACACAACTGGGCTAGACCATGGACTAGTAGAGGGTTCTATTACCCGGAGATCAAGCATCTTGCTGACCTCACCTTTGATGTGGGTTCATACGTTTTCTGACATTCGGTATCCTCTGCTTTTGACTGGCAGACAGTCACCAGTGAGTATGTCGTGCTGGCCCCAAGGGGTCAAGGCTGGTGAAAGCAAGAACAGAGAGGCAAACTGATTTAACATAGATTTGCACTCTTTTTGTTGCTCGGGTGTCAGATTGGAAGAGAGATTTAATCCTTCAATTTTTTCGTCCAAAGGTAAGCCTCTGAGGAGATCCGGAAGAGCTTCACTCTCTTCTTCTTCCTCGGATGATGCTAGAAGCAACGCTCCTACATCAGGTCGGGAGACATACACTTTGAGTCGGTTGGTGTGGAAGACTGTCGGAGCCTCCTTGGTATTGCCCAAGTCCACAAGTTTACCCACAACTCTGAAGGGTCCCATCCATTTGTCTTGCAAGGCCCTCTGCCTTTTTGGGATCATGACGAGAACAAGCTGGTCTTGAGCAAACTCAACCATGTTAGCCTTTTGATCGTGCCAGTGCTTGACCAATGCTTGTCCAGCTTTCAAGTTATCGCTTGCTTCTGTCATCATGTGCGACATTCTCCTCCGGAGACCTATCACGTAGTCAGTCACTCTGACTGGCTTGGGGGAAGGAGCACTCTCCAACCCATCCTTAATCAAGGCCAATGGACCTCTGACGGGATAACCATAGAGAGGTTCGAAGGGAGAATAACCTACTCCCTCCTGAGGGACTTCTCTATAAGCAAAGAGAAGGCATGGCAGTAGAAGGTCCCACTTACGCTTAAGGAGTTACTCTAAAGCACCTATCATGCTCTTCATGGTTCGGTTGAACCGTTCTACCAAACCCATTGGTTTGTGGGTGGTAAACTGTTGAGAACTTGTAACTAACTCCACAGGTTTTCCACATGGCCTTCATTTAGTAGGACATAAAGTTTGACCCCCTGTCAGAGATTACTTCCTTAGGAAACCCAACCCTGGTAAAAATACCGGAGCTGTAACAGTCCTCATAGGAATTGCCTCAGGATACCTAGTAGCATGGTCTACTACAACAAGTATAAATCTGTTGCCTGAGGAGGTTGGAGGATAAAAGGGGACCAACAATGTCAATCCCTACTCTCTCAAACCGGACTCCCACAACTGGGAGAGGCACTAAAGTTGCCACATTCTTGGAGCCAACCTTACCAGAGGTCTGCAGGTGTGGCAGCTCCTGCAGTGTTTTTCTACTTCGGCCCCCATCTTTGGCCAGAAGTAGAGAGATAGCCTTTCCTTAGTCTTCTTGAAACTCAAGTGACCAGCCAAAGGAATCTCGTGGGCTAACTGCAAGAACTGTGGTCTGTTCTCTTGGGGTACTACAAGCCGCTTGTAGTCTCCCGGTGCAGACTCGGTCGGTTCACTGTAGAAGTGGCCATCTTCCCAGTGCAACCTGTATTTCCCAGGCTCTTGCCCTTCAGCCTGAGCTTCGGCCTGGTGGCGAAGACGTTCCAGAGTTGGACATTCTCTCTGTCCCTTATTGAAGTTGGCCCTGCTGGGTCCACCTTCTGCCAGTAAAGACTGCAGCTCAGGATGGTCAACAGGATCCAGATCTCCAATGAGTTCCTGGCCTTCCATTAGCTCTTCGTCAGAGTCTAATTCTACCACACAGGGTTGTACCTCCCTCTCAGCCTCAGCTGGAGGTGGAGTTACGGGTGTATCTTTGGACAACCGCGGGGAAGTCCTGTTTGGCTGCACGGAAATGCTGGCTGCTGGTTTCGGGGTAGACGTCTTAGGTTTCCCTTTCGCTCCTGGTTTCTTCGAGACAGCGGCCGACAATTCCAGTGGAGCAGGAGTGATTTCTTTCTTCATCATCTCCTGGAGAGTACCGCGCATGGTCCTCTCTCTTGCAGGTCTGGTTAGCTCCTGTAACCGTTTACTAAGAGGTCTGGGAGTATGCGACAGTTACCCAACAGTACGCGTCCTGGTACCTCACTCTGTATGCTGACAGGTATCTTCACAGTCATGTCGTTACACTGGATGAGAACTGGTAATTGGGGAAGCATCTGCACAGGCCCTCCAGCTAACTTGGTGAGGCGTTTGGGTGCCTTAGCAACATCCTCAGCCTGAAAAAACGATTTATCCACCACAGTTATGCTGGCCCCAGTGTCCTAATGGCAGGAGTCTCCTGACCATTCACCTGGACACTGTCCTTATAATACTCTTTAGTATTATCGGGGATAGAATTATAGACGTCTAAATTCTGTTGTTCCCACAACCCCAGAGATAGTAAAGAAACGCTGGCTGAGACTCCAATGGGTTCGTCAGCTAGCAGTAGAAAGTTTCCACTTGCCATTTGGACTTCCTCCTCTGGAGCGAAGGCTAAGGAGACAAGCTGGACCCCTGAAGGTTTACCCTTACATCTGGGATCTCCTTTCACGTGGTCAGTCAAGCCACAAACAAAGCATTTACTGAATGCTTTTTGGAATGGTGGCTTGTTCTGGCCTCCTTCCGGTTTGGCACCAGAAGACACACTATTCTGCTGCAGTTTTCCTTGTGGCTTACCCTTCTGGTTTTGTTTGGGGCCCTCTTTGGAATTTGAATTATTCGAATTCTCTTTTGAGTCTTTTTTAGGCTGTTTTCCCTCATCCTTTTTCTGAGTTGCCCCAGAATCCTTATGAGTAGCCCTGTTGGCAACCCATAAGTCAACAGCCTTAGCCAGCTTCCGGGAATCCAATTCCTTCGAATCAGCCAAGTGCTGTCTGAGCTCAGGAGAACAGGCATCATAGATCGACTCCAACATAAAAAGATTCTTCATACCCTCATAAGTGTTCACTTTGTAACCCTTAATTCATCCCTCTAAGTTTTTCAACCCTTCACTCACCGAGGTAGCCCAAGGGGAACCATTATGCTTTTTGATGATTCTAAACATCTTAAGATACTGGGAAGGGGTCTTCCCAAATCTAGCTATCAAAGCTAGTTTCACACTTCCGTAATCCGTCTTATCGGCCTCCCCCAACTCCATTACCACATCAGTCGCAACAGGGGGGATCCTAGACAACAACCAGGGAAGTAGATCATTCCCGGTGATGTCCTGGAGCCCATGATTGTACTCAAACAGTTTTAACCAATCTAACACATCCAATCTCGGTTCATACATACCCACTAATTCCTTCGGCATCCGGGGTCTTTTGGGACTGGAGCTCCTAGAGGAACCAGAGGAGAGAGAAGCATTTTCCACAGACAACTTTTTCATCTCTAACTCGTGATTAAGTTCTATTTCCCTGAGCCTTAACTCAGCTTGCTTCTGCTCAGCCTGGGCATTTATCCATCTGAACTCGAGCTCTTGGTTTCTTTCAGATTGAGCCAAGAACCGTTTGTATTCTAATTCGAGCTTCATTTTTTCAAGTTCAAAATAAGCAGGGTTACATGTGGGACCTGGTATGGGCCCCGTAGGTACAGCTGGTAAGGCAGGTAGAGGAGCAGGGGAGACAGTTTCGTTAGCCTCTCCTTCCTCTTCAGCCTCTTCATCACTATCGTCAGAATTACGATTTAGATCAACACCATCACTGTTATCTACATCTGCTGGAGAAGTTGGTTCCTCTGAACCAGTACCCAGACTTTGGTTTTCCAGCAATCTCGCTATCAGTTCTAACTTCTTGCCTCTTACAGAAAGATTTTCTTGCCTACCGAGAGCTCGTAAACTGTCAGTATTTTCACCTGACAAGGATTCTCGATTGTAAGCTTCCATAGTAGACATGTTTTTGAAAGTTGCTTTTTAGTGCTAAGCTTTGTGGTTAGTTATCCTAAAGTGTCGAAAAAGCACTCTAAACTGTATACTCGATACAAATCCCACCGCTGTACACCAGTGTTAGGCGGAAACCTGTGCAGTTCCCTCTGGGACACTGCAAAAGATTTAGGACTACAGGTGTTTGGCAGTAAACCCACTTGGTAGCAGTCTGTACCACACAGATTCACTTGGTAGCTGTGGCTGAGCAGTCAGTCAGACTTCCCTCAGGAAGAGTTAGGCAGTATGTTGAGTATACAAAATAGGGCAATCTACACAGTAAGGCAAGCAAACACGCAACAAGGCTTCAGTGTAAAGATATATAGTTATTTATTTATAAGAACACATCTATAGAAAACACTCTGGCACTAATACGGCAAACGATTTCAATCACAATTACTATATGAAGAAAATATCAATCCCCCTAACAATAGTTCGACAAGTCTAGGTTCACTTATTTGCAGACAGAGGTGTATGCTTTAACCTAGATGGCACTCTAGTATTCGTTAGGACGGGAGAGAAAAAACGGGTTAAGAAATCAACTCGAGAGAGGCAAGGCGATGTGTCCCAAAAAGTATTTTAGTGGAAATGCGCTTCGAGTCTTTATCGCAAATTGTTATGGAAAGATTGGACCAGTTCAGAACAACAAGTTAAAGAAAGCTTGGAGGCGACCCAATGGAAAGGCGAGGATTAAGACACCTCACTCTATCCGGCAGAAAGGTAAGCCAGGCGGACACGGTACCTTGTTTGTGGAGAGACAGCTCCGGCGGGAGCAGCTGTTCCTGGTGGTGGATGCACGTCAAAGGAATTACACACATTCATGTCCAAGAGTGGGAGAAAAAGAGTCTCACTCTTGGCAAGATGGAAACAAACTCCAGAAATCCAGCAAAGCTGCTGGGGGACTCACTAGGTTAGGAAATTCAGCCTAAACAGAGAATTCTCCCTAACAGTAATCAATTTGGGTGAGTACGTGATTGATGTCTCCACTAATGTGGGTTGTGATGTATGTTATTTTCTTGCCTGTGTTTGCGCTTGATGCCCTTCATGCTGTAGACAGTAGCCTGCACCCTTGGCCTGTCAAGGTCACACTGATGGTGGGAGGACTTTGGATGTAGGTCTGTGACCTGGCCCAGTGACAACTAGCATGGAGACACACACAGGGAACTTTCAAGCCTTATTAATATCTTTGTTTCCCTTTCTGCAGGGAAATGAGCCTCCACACTACCTTTGCCAGCAGACACAGGACCGAGTAATCCTGATGACTGGCCACGTTTGGTGGAGCAGACGTGTGCATGTGTGCGTGAGCAGAAGCACAGAGCTTGTGCTCAGACGTCCGACAGACGCAGACGTGTTTCCAGGAGCTCCAGGCAAGGTGAGCAGCACAAGGGCCCACACCGCAACCAACCTTCCACCAGGCCACTTGCACATGCATGCTAAGTAGCACCAGTGCTGGGGAGCTTTGCCAGGCATTGTTGGACAAGCACACAGTACAGCTGACATGCGTTGAGGGACAAATGCTAAGTGGCTTTACAAGTTGTCAGGGGCACACGTAGGGGCCATCGAACATATCCTTGAGTACCCCCGGGCAGTAGCATTCCTAGCCAGGAACTGATACAGCACACAGGGACACCCTGCGAGGCACAGACTCGTGTGCAGTGTATATCATTTGCATGTGCAGGTTGCTACCTGCACTACCTATTGTAATCCGCGGCTGCCAGAACACAACTTGTACTCAAGTTGCACCTCACTATACACGTGTAGCAGTTCACCCAGGGACCATTGTATCATGTGTGATTCTTGTCGTATTGGTCTTCCATTTCTCGCGCACCCACATGCACCTGCATTACTGTATTGACAGTGTATGAACCATGAGGGGCCAACCTAACGTATGGGTACAAAGCAGCAAACTGGAGTGTTTGTTTGTGGAGGAGTCACTTACTTTGGTGCATGGATGGTGTTGTGTGTGTGTGTGTTGTTGACACACATTCAGATTAGTAACTCATGTTCTCTTTTCAGTATTGAACTCAGGCAGGAGGCCAGCACTCACCCCAGAGATAAGTCACTCTTTGGCATGCATTTGATGCATTTGGTACAATGTGCATGATGAACATGTTTTCTCAGATTGAGTATGTGTTATTGTGAATGGTAGTTTTTTGTATTTTGACTACTTTCCCTTGCCAATCCAACTCCCCTCTCCTGCTCCTCTTTCTGGTTATCCTGCATACCAATGCCTGTCCAAATGACACATCCCTGACCCTCCTTCCCTGCCGGGGTCTCAGAGGCCTGTGTAAGTTTGACCTTGCAGGCGCCCAGACCACGGAGCGTGTGGTTGGTTCGTGCCACTCCTGTGCCTGGACACCGGAGCTGTGACACTACTCATCAGTTGTTGCATACTCATTGTATGTTATGTACTGTAATTGGTACCCATCCGGTAGGACCATTGTTCAACTGTGCTACCTTGGTTGTTCTATCATTGTGCTTGTACATGTGCTTTGACATTTCCTGCTACTGCAAGTCATCTACTGGAGACTCTTCCTGGGTTTTCTGGTGCCTACTGCCTTTTTCCCTGGTTTGTGGGTTTGGCTCCTTGGAGTTCTCTGCGATTTGGTATTTTTACCAGTCAAGGTGGCCTCTGAGCGGGCTGGACCCTATTTACACGCAAGCTGGAACATGGAGAACAAGGGGTAGGGTGATCCTGTAGCCAGGTAGACTTGAAGGAAGAAGTCTACATACCCCAGCCACTGTTGTTCAGAAGGTCACGGTGATGTGTGAATGAGGGAGGGCCTTTTGTTGTTGTACAGTTGGCTTGGGCTACAGTGTGTTGGGTACTCTGACATTGTAATAGTGGGGTACTATATACATGATGTGTTGTGCTGGGCAATGCCTGTTCCTGTATTGTCTTTACTTTTCAGGTGTCAGGGGATTGGTGTGGTTTGACATGCTGGGGTGTTCACATGGGCAATGTTCACATGTGATGTGTACAGGACACTGAGGGTCACTTTATTTCACATGCATATATAGAGTGCATGTCCATAATTACACACATAGTTGCACAATGATCCACCACCCATACAACCACCCTTCCATGGCCACAGGTGTACACAGATTGCATTCTCGGGCCCACTGTGTCCCTGCAGCACATGATCTATGACCATTTGGGTATGCTGTACATGCGTCATTTGGATATTGATTTGATTTGTCATTTTCATGTGATGCTCAAGGTTTGTCTTCAACCCAATGGCAGCTCAATGTGCTGTGTGCTGAGCAGTGTGTTGCAGGAGACACACACAGCACACAGGTTTGGGAGTAGGGATTTTGCTGTGCCCAATGTGCATGTGAACAGGCATTCAGTGTTGTGTTCATGCTACGACTGGTGGGAAGCATTTGTGTCTGACTTTGTATGTGTGGGAGATTGTTGGTCAGTCATTTCATCTTATTTCATGTCAGGCATTCTCTCGTGCCAGTTTTCATTTATGACATGTCACTTTGTATCTTATTGGTCATGTGTTGGCCTTTTGCTATTGCATGCCATGTCATGATGTGGCAGACAATGGTGATGTGGGTTGGGAGGGTTTGGGTGACATACCAGGGATTGTGATGGCCTGTTTTGCGTGGGGGGGGGGGGGTGATACACACCTTGCATGTGTTCTTTTTGGTCACACAGGATTGGTTATGTTTAAGTAGCTAGGGATGCACACAATGTAGCACTTCCGTGGCAACATTCTCAGGGTGGTAAGGTTGTGACAGTTGACTGTCTCTTTGTCAACATCGATTGTCACCTGGTATGTGCCAGGCCTGTGTGCACTCCACAGGGGTGGGGGTTTAGGTGAAAAATGAGGTCACAAGCTGGGTCCGGGCTGCCTCGCCACATGCCCTCTCCCCTCCCATGGGCAGCGCCTGTGCCTGTGGTTGGAGGTGTGGGGGCACCACCATGTCAACCGGTACATCCCGCCATGTTGAAACATTGTGCAGGACACATGCTGCCACAATGATCCTGCACACTACTGGGGGTGCATATAGTAGCTGGCCATCAGAGCGGTCAAGGGAGCGGAAGTGTGACTTGAGCACTCTGAATGTGCTCTTCACTATGCCCCTGGTTGCAATATGGGCAGTGTTGTATCTTACCTGGGGTGGTGTGGTGGGGTTCCGGATTGGCGTTATAATGTGGTTGCTCAGAGGGTAGGCACTGTCCCCTGTGGGGGTGATAATGGTTGTGATTATTGGGGTTTGTGTATTTGGCTGTGTGTGACATGCATGCATGTGCACAGGCATTTGTACTCACCTAGGAGCCATGTGTCGCCATGCTGCCCAGCTTTCAGGGCCAGGCTCAGGGCGGACATTCTGTATCTGAAACTGTCACGGGTAGAGCCAGGGTAGCTTGCATAGACAGAGATGATGATTCCCTTTGCCTCACATACCACCTGCACGTTGATGGAATGCCAGTGCTTGCGGTTTCGATAGATGTGCTCACTGTCCCTAGGTGGACGTAGCGCCACATGGGTGCAATCTATGGCAGCAAGCACTTTGGGGAAGTGTGCCACCCTGTAAAATTCCTGGACCACGGCCTGCCTTTCTGCGGGTGTTCTGGGCATGTATATTACTAATTTCAGGATTCACTTTTCTCAGACCTTTTTCCACTTTTGGCTAAGCACATTGGTAAATGGAAAGACATTTCTCCCTCCTTTTTGTCCATTTTTGTTTGAGAAACCTTACTCTTTTCCCTATATTCAGGGGTCCTTAGGAGTGTGGCCACTGTTTGCCCTTCCATCCGGGGATCATCAGAGTTCACACTAAAATTATCCAACTGAATATGCGTAGAAACATTACTTGGTAATTTGTCATTTTCTAATTCTGGGCACTTGTGGATGTTTGGCATGGTACCAAGCTTTTTAACTTCCTCAAAAATCTGTGGCTCAAAGAACTCTTCAGGTGATTGATCTGTACCCTCCTTTTGAGTACTTATTCTTCCTGCCTGTATTTTTTTAGTGTATTGATTGTCTACTGAGAGCGTTCTAACATCCCCACTTACTCCCTGTTCAATTGTATTACCCGTGCATGACTTGACTTTCTTAAATCTGTCCCTTTGTTCTTTTGGAATTTCATGTTTTCCTTTTTCATTTGTGCAAATCTCCAATGTTTGATTTAACTCCAGGTTAAACCGAACTTCTTTTTTAGATGTATTTGCAATTCCTGTCACATGTTCATTTGCCGGTATTTTCCTTTTTAAATCATTAAGTATCTCAGAGTCATTATGCAAAATCAAATCAGGGCAATCTGTCCTTTTAGCATTGCAGGTATCATTAATATTTAGTCACTTATTATCGGAAACCACCCGGTCATTGCTATGGCCTTCTGCCCCCTCCTTTGATGACTGTTTTTGTGCCATACAGAGCTTTCCTATTTGTTCAGCCAACAATTTCACTTGGGCCTCGAGACACTTGAATCTTTCCATCTCTCTAGAATCTTCTCTTTGTGGCCTAGATCGATATTGTTTGTTTTCACCATTATTGAATCTATTATGATATCTCTCAGGAGAATGGTTTCTATTGGGGTTGTTTCTGAATTCTTGATTCATGTGGGGTGGGGGGTGGGGTGCACCTATCCTTTGGTTGTAGTCCTCCGATGGCGGTGATTGATTGTATTGATGTGGGGCATAATTCATACTCTGCCTCATGTCCTGTCTCTCATTTTGTGAGTATTGTCCCCTACGTTGATTTCCATTTTCAGTAAATCGATCCACATATCGGGGTCTATCCTGATTACCATATATCATGGTGTTGGGGTCAAATCTGCTCTCTGTCTCCAAAGTCTGGTAGGGACCATTATTTCTTTGGTCCTGGCCTTGTCTCTGATTATTGTTCATACCGGCGTCTTGTATCTATCTAACTATATCTCTCCATGCTCCACAAATGGTAATGTTTATACTACGTCATCTGCCGGTCAAGTGGCACAGCGAGTAGAGCGCTCGCTTTGACATCCGTGCAGAGCCTGCTAACGCAGGTTCGAATCCCGTCGGGGCCAAAGTCAGCCTTTTATCCTTCCGAGGTCGATAAATGTGCACCACACACCGTGGGTAATAATAAGCAGCGCTCAGATACCTGAGGGTTCGTAGCGCTATATAAATGCCAAATTATTATTATTATTATTACTGTATTCATATTGTAATCACTTGTATCCATGTATGACACATGTCTGTACTGTTTCATTTACTGTACTACACACTTTATCCACATGTATGCACAATCCTGCGACAGGCAATGTAACTAAGCTTTGAGAATCCTTCTACTGCTGCGCCCAGCTGCCCAAGGGCTTGGTGCGCATTATCAAATTAATAAACAAGCAAATAATAAACAAATACCTGACATATCAGGCCGATATCCAGCCCGGGGTCTGTCTCCTAAGTACCTAGGGCTAATGTAGCTCTCCCTATTACTAGGATCATGTGATTGAAACATCGGTGCGGGGAGTGACAACCTCTGTTGATTGCCCCTTTGTTCAGGTGTCAAAATATGTTTGCCTGGACATTGAACAGACTGAAATGACATTTTAGCAGACCAGATCTCCATCATTGTTGCTGAGGGTTCTTTAGATTTTGGTCTAGTGTCTTTCATTTTATCACTCTCTCTAGCCTGACAATATAGCACTTCACATAGTTTTGTACTTTGGTGTACAATCCATTCAAGGGACTTTTCACAGTCAAATTCATGGACTAACTGTGATATGATGTCTTTCTGCAACTCATAGAAGTAGGCAGTTTTAAACTCATTGGAATTGGTGTCAAAAGATACATCAAAGCGAGAAAGTCTTGTAAAAACTGGCGAGGGGACATATTTGGCCCAGTGTAATTGTGTAAGCAACTTTCTTCACCTCCTAAAGGACTGGAATGCAGAAAAATTATGTCTAATCTCTTTCTCAAACTCTGCCCATGTCCTGTTCTGCTGTTCACTTAACCGTCTAATGATACTGGCTGTGTGAGCGTCCAGAATTAAATGAAAGTATTGTCTGTATTGTTCTTTAGGTATCTGGAGTGCTTTATATATATCATGCACTGCTTCTAAGTGGTCCTCTATACAGCACGCCCCTCCTTTTTTGAATGGTTTGATCAGAGCCTTGATTGATTTCATTATTTTGATAGGGCTACTTGTTGCTATGCATGGGATCGCACTACTTTGTGATTCAATCCTTGTTTCAGGCGTATGGGAGTGGTGGCGGCCCCCAATGGGTGTATCAAATCCCCCAAGGGTGCTGCAGCCAAGTTCAGTGACCGGCCCAGCCACTGGGGCATTAGTTCTCTGTGTAGACATAGGATTCACCCCAACTCCATTGAATGTGGTGCCCTGTCGTTTGTCCTGGGACCTGGAAAGGCATATTTGCTGTTCCAAATCCTTGCACTTTTTAAGGAGCCTATCTGCCTCCTTGCGCAAATAATTGTTTTCATCACTCATTTTATTAATCACACTTTGCATATCGCTCATTTGCATTTGGCATTCATTGAATTCTTTATCTCTTATGTCTCTTTCTTGAAACATTTTAACTATCTCTTGTTCAGCATTTTGAAGATCACTTTCTTTCTCAAAATGTTCTTTTTGTAAAATCTGCATTTCCAAAAAAACTTCATCTTTATCTTGTCTAATATGATCTACCAATGCTTTCAAGTGTTTTAATTCTTGCTCACTGTCCTCAAAATGTGTCTTTCTTTGAGACAATTGAGTGTCGAGATCTTTACATTTTGACTGCATATCCTTTTGACATACTTCTAGTTCTGCTCTTAATTTTTCTTCTTGTTCACAAGCTCCATCCAGTTCAATTTTGAATCTGCTAATCAGCTTGGCATCATTTTCTTGCATTCACAGAGACCTATTTAAAATGAACCATCTCTTGGCACATAGCCATATCAGACAATCTTTCTCTGCATGTTTATCAGCGGCATTTAAAAATCTCAAGAGACAGACCTGGATTATGCTACCTTCTGCAAAAATTCTGTCTAATGGTTCTTTCTGCACTTCACCATAGATATGGTCATGCCATTCTGTGGCATTATTTGATGACCATGTCCCATGTGCATATAGCTTTGCCTCCAGATATTGCACTAACTCTGGGGATGTGGCCACCATTTGAGACATTCTGAAATTCACTTCTAGAGTCACACTGCTCTCATAAAATGGCTTCCCTTCAATGCACGCATGGCAGTGTTAGACACACTTGCCACGCCCAGTAGGTGCTCTACGCCACTTTCCCGGCCAACCCAACATTATCTGTAAGATATTTAGTCTTATTGGGGTAAATTTGGGATTTTGCTGTATTTTCTTAACGTAAAAATGTTGGTGGCAATTTGGTGGTAAATTAGTCTTGCATTTAGATTGGGTTTGACCATACCTTGTTAGCTTATATTGGTGGTAATTTTAGTGGTATTTTATTTTATGGTATTTAGTGGTGAGCATGGTTTTCTCCCTTATAGTACAACCCGATCATAAAACAAAACCTTCCGTTCTTTTATAATACCTCTTAGTTGTCTGTAGAGAGCCCCAGACCTATGCACTGTTGGGACACAATTTTATTCAGAGCACCACCTTAAGGTGGTGGCTGGTATCACTGGTTTATCTACATCCAGTAATCTATGTCACAAAATATCACTGGCTTATATACATCCAGCAATCTATGTCATAAAGTATCACTGGTTTATTTACATCCAGTAATCTATGCCTTTTCCATCATCATGCAAGGAAGGCACACACACACCACACACACACACACACACACACACACACAAACCTGCTTTATCTGTTACTTGACTTGCATTTGTAAATTGGCAAATGCATTACTGCACTAATATGAGCCTCCCCCTTAGACCTTGTCTATTGAAATATTTCATAGACGCATGAATGACACAAACTCACATTTGTTTTCATAGGTACTCATTATATTGAATTGCATATAGATGTCATAAAATCTAACCATGGTTATTTCCAGCAGTCTCTGGAATACAAAAGAAAGCAACACAGAACAAGCAGGTCTATTTGCAACGTAGATTAATGTTCCCAAATTCTGACATTGACAAAAATAACATGCAGTGATTTTCTAACCTTTCTACACTATGCTAAAATTGTAACAAAACATACGAAGTTCAAAAGATCTTCACTTGGCACACATCTTACCAAAATTAGCACTTCTTTTTAGTTCTTAGCACGACCTTTCTCCACTCGCAAAGGCAGGCCCAGTCAGCGCAAAATGCTTCTGTAACTCTTGTGTGGGGGAGCACGGCGAGATAACTCCCCCAGCCAGCGCTCTGTAACCCCTTGGACCTCTGTCTGTGTTCACAGCCCAGTCTCCACTAACTCCTCTTTGCACGTTTTGCCATCAGCATAACTCAGAGCCTTCCCACTTTTTTACGTGGCATGTCTCCTTATAATTCTCGCCCAATCAGGTTAACAAGGATTCATACTGTATCAACCCTCATGTTCCAAACAATGAGAGTTTCAGAACAGAATTAATGTATCTCTTTGGTTTCCTGCTGCCTCTTCCCTCTGCTCTCCACAAGCTAACACAGAAGAAAAAGAAGACAAAAATGCGAGTGTGCATTTAAAAAAACGAATTACAGCAGTGCCACCAAAACATGTATTTTCACTTTATTTTGCATAAAATACTGCATTTTAGTGTTAGAACAGTTAGAGTTAGTATTTTAGTAATATTAAATAAGGTTATTCAGTTAGGTATATTCTAATTTAGTTTCCATGCATGAGGTATCCAAAAATGGTGCACTTCAATATTTTGGCCTAGCAGCACTAAGCTTTTCTATTCATGTATTTCATTCTCTGCAGTTTCAAGTTGGGCTTGGCTGTGTCTCCGCAAGTGCCGTTTATTATGTGACATTTAGAGAGTGGACATATTACGGACTGTTCGGAGAGGCGCGTTCTCAGCAAAGTCAGTCGTGAGAGAATGCTAGGCACCGTGACCAGCACTGCCGAAGGATGGCACTGACGGCGCTGCAGGCACTGCCACTAATGCACACGTCACAACCAAGCCTTGCTTGGTGCGCAGCAGGGCTGAGCCGGAGTCACGTGACGGCCGCCCATCTCAGATTTTGATTGATGACAGAGGCACTGGCGTGCGCCAGGCGCACGCCAGCGCCTCTATCATCAGTCAAAATCTGAAATGGGGCCGTCACGCCCCCAGTGCTCTGGGGTCTCAGGCAGAGGCCTGAAAAAGCTGTAGTGCAGCCACAGAAGTCGGTAGGCAGTAGGACTGCTTAAAAAGCGGTATCCTTCCACCTAAATCGGTAGGGTTGGCAAGTATACATAAGTCTCTACATGTTGTGTTTGATAAAAGAGTGCTCTCACAGAGCTATAAAAACACTCCCTTATGGATATTAACAGTGTTAGTATCTGACAAATCTTTGTCCTCTTAACATAGATTTCAGTTTACAGCACCCCTTCTCATGCATTCTGGTGGGCCCATCTAACTGTGGTAGAAGTAATTGTATCAAAAATATTTTAGAAAATGCTGCAAACAGACAGTCACGCCTGCCAAACAATATTGTTTGGATAAACGCATGTTGGTAGAAGATGTGCAGAAAATGACTTGTCAAAATGCTGCATGTTAAATTTTTTGATTGAATGCCACCCACTTTTAATGATGACAGTCTTTCCCCCCTCATCTTTTGAACCTGGTGATAGTGGATGACCTGATGGGAGAGGCCTGTGATAACACAGACACTGAAAAGGTGCTCACACAATATGTTTGCCATAGAAATATGCCCATGTGCTATGTATCACAGAACTTATTTCAGAAGAGGCGTTTCTCTAGAGAAAGGAAACTTCATGCCTCATACATTTTGTTGTTTAAGAATCAGCATGATACATTACAGATCAATGTGCTGGGTAGGACTTTGAAACTTAACTTCCTTTTAGAGGTTTTTGAGGATCCCAAAACAATGTCCAATGGCTATTGTTTAGCTGATGTAAAAGCAAACAGGCTGGAGAATTATTGACTGGGAACAGGGTTTCCCCCCACCCCCCAACCTTCCTGTGGTATAGATCTTGAGAAAACAAGGGGCTTGGTATAGAAACAGAAACCAAGAAACACAGATGCATCATTCAGTAGTGATGCTTTCCCTTTTCTAACATGCAGGGACTTCTGCCAAGAAACCTAGGTGTTTTAGCTTCTGGTAACAGCTTCTCCACAGCAGGGAACAGCTCTCCTCTGCTCAGCCACTGATGGCTTGGTGAAAATTGCTAAGATCTCTCTCAATATCCTTAAAGGCAATGTAGCTGTAGCATCCAAACAGTTACTTTGAAAAGGAAAAAAGAGGTAATCAAGAAACTCAGAAACAAAAGAACCACTCTTAAATCTAAAAATAAATAGGTAAAACATTTGGGGGATTTATAGGTAGTCTGCTGGGTATTGTTATTCCACTAATCATTGGTCTTTTAATAAACCTTTGATGGAGCATTCAGAGAAGCAGAACCATGTCCGCAGACATCAGCTCAAAAATCTACACCGTTCAACCCCTGAAGATGATAGTGACATTCATAGAACTATGATGCACTGTTTCAATGCTAAGATGATAGCTGTCCTCAATCTCCAGGATGGGCCTGCACTCCCATGTATTCCAGGATGAGCAGGAACGAAATACTGAGACTCTTATCAACCCTAGGACTGATAAACCCCAACATCCCCACCCCCCAAAACCACACCCCACTCCCTAAAACCACTGCCTACAAACATTGATGCACATGCGCATTAGGTGCTGGACAATATCAATCGCTGTTAAAATGGCCTAGATATGTCAGTAAAGGGAAAAAAGGGAGAGCCAGACATGTGACTTCATCAGTGATGTCATCAATGACATTTGTGATGTCATCTTTGATGTCCTGGGTGTTAGTGTTAGCAGTGCACGGTGGCGCGAGTTATGGTTGCTTATCTTACCATAACTGCCGAATTTCAGGGGTTTTTCGGTTTTACTTCGAACCATAACGTCCCTTTAACAAAGTTTTTTCACTGAATTTCATAGGTTTTTAGTAGCGCAACTTAACCATAACGTCCCTTTAACAAAGTTTTTTTACTGAAATTCATAGGTTTTTAGTAGCAAAACTTAACCATAACGTCCCTTTAGCAAAGTTCTTTTACTGAATTTCATAGGTTTTTAGTAGCACAACTTAACCATAATATCCCTGACTTTAAATACATGTAACATAGAACATACTGAACCTCTAGCTAGTGATTTCGATGTCCGAGGACTACCGCCATGTCCGCGGACATATCGAAAATCTGAGCGTGGTGAATGTAAATTTAAATAGTGTGCCCCATTTCCCCTTTGAGGCTGGCTCTGAAAAGAGCCGTTTTGTTTGTTTTTTTTGCAGATGCTTGACAGACACCTGTTATATTTTCTTTTTTTTCTTACTTTACTCCTAAAATTTTCACATAACTTTCTCCAAAGCAACCCTTACATTCCAAAACAGCATGGCATTTCCCATAAAAGATAAGGAAATGCCATCTTCTTTAAAATAAACAGCATTATTGGAATCAATATTCTCATTATTACAGAAGAACATACCAGCTCTAAGCATGAAGACACACATGCCTCGGTTGATTGCACACCTAGCATTGTTTTGCTGAGGACAAAAAACTGAACCATTGTCCCATATTGCCCTAAGTAGTAATCCAGAAAAAAATACTTTGGCATTTGGAGGGATGTTCATTACTGCTTGAACCAAGTGTTCCAAATCTGCCAACAAAGTAGGGACAATGACATAGCTCAAATGGAAAGCACCATAGTGCAAAACTACCACATGTGGACTGTTCATCCTGCCCATATCTTCACAAACTTGTGCAATTCCCTGTACATTGCAATCAGGCAGAGTGCGCCACACCACCTCCACTCCTTTAACATCAAAATTCTTTGCAACATGCCTGTATTGAGCATACTGTTGTAAACCATGCACAAACATATCTCCAATCACCAACACCCTAACTTTCTCCACTTCTGCCATCTTCACTACACACAGTCTCTTTCATCACAAATCCACAACCTCAACATCTGATTGGCTGATCCCTACAGTCTTTTTTTCCATGCTGGATTTGCTGCAAAACCCCGGATGTAGCACGCCTTGTCCACGGACAGCCGCGGTTTCCGCAGACCGCGTAACTCTTAGACAGCCCTTCTACCATTTCCACTTCACTCTCTGTGCCATTTCCTCATTGCATACAGCTAAGCAGTCACACAATACGGAGAGCGTCCTCAGAACACCCCCATTTTTGTTTATTTTCGAACATTTCAGGACACCGCAAGTGTTCTTCTGGCTCACTCTTTTTTCTTTTGCTGACATATCTAGGCCACATGGTTTTCTTCAGTAACAGAAACTAAAAATTGTATTTTATTTGTAGACGTATCCTACAAGTAGGTTTGTATAGTAATTCCCTTAGAGTCCAGTCACATCATATGAAACATATACATAGGGGAAGACACAAGCTTTAAAGACAGCATTATTTTCATGCAAATAAATGATGATTTCTCTGTTTCAAAGCTGCTATTTACCCTATGTATATGTATATTGGTATGTGTTCTTGTCTCTTTGTGTTTTCTCTATAGTAATGCAATTATGTAATACATGGGTTTTATTAGCTACTTATTACATATTTCACAGTACACAAAAATCTATTAAGAAAACAATTATCATTTCATTATTCAACATATTAACATTACGAATATTATACCTTCATCTTGTACGCTGCACACAATGCTATGTTTCTGCATTAGTAGCTTAGTATACTAGATAGAACCCCATAACAGAATGCTATTTATATCAATGCATCGTTCAAAGCACTAATTAGGGTATGATATTTATTGCAATGATCCTTGACACTTTTTTCGCAACATTATAATAAGAATCCCTTGTACACATATTTCATGAAAAGTACATACACATATGATGTCATCAGTGATGTCATCAATGACATTTGTGATGTCATCTTTGATGTCGTGGGTGTTAGTTTTAGCAGTGCACGGTGGTGGCGCGAGTTGTGGTTGCTTTGCTTACCATAACTGGCGAATTTCAGGGGTTTTTCGGTTTTACTTGGAACAATAACGTCCCATTAACAAAGTTTTTTTCACTGAATTTCATCGGTTTTTAGCAGCGTAACTTAACCATAACGCCCCATTAACAAAGTTTTTTTATTAGCACGCAAACAATATACAAAGATGGAGTGTAAAAAGCAATTTCTCAGAGATGGCTGTACACAGAATGTTGCAAACTAAGAATTTATGGTCGTTTACAGTGAAGGTCAGCTGCTTCCATTTTTTGCTTGCGTGCCGGAGAGGCCAACAACTCGCACTATAAGGTTCTATTGTTTTTTGACCTTGACGGACAGGGATCGTGATAAAAGACTTCTTTTGAAGGAGTGTTGCAAAAATGTAAGACACGATAAGGATGACATTTCTGAAACAAAACCACTTTTATATATTATATCACTATGAGAAAGATCGTTGTCACAGACGGAGTCGTATTTTGGGACTGCACTACACTTAGACAATGGAAAATGCCAATATAATGTAAGTAACCCTTTAGATTATTTTATACCGGAATATAATAACAATAGCGTGGCGTTAAAGCCCGGTTAAGTTGTACTTGTTCGTTCAATGTGGCAAAGTGTTTTCTACCGCGCACTATCACCGCCGAATTGGTCCCCTGTCACTTGGAGGGCTCTGAAAAAGGCAGAGGACAGAGGGTGGATTAATGGGAATAAGTTAACATAGTCCGTTGCACTATCCTCGCTAGCAAATAGTTTCACGCCCTAATAAATAAAATGAATATTTTTAATGAAGATCGGCTGGTGAGACTAATTTATGTTTTTTAAAACAGGTACGTCCTTCCCTACTGTGAATGCCTTGATTTTCAGACCCCGGCCGACACATTTTTTAACTGCCAGGTGCAGCTACTTCTAAACAACTTCATGACCCTTACCATTTTATGGGACAATCGCCAAGGACCAATATGCCCGTACGCGGTACTAGCGGCTAGAAGCAACATACCAACCATTATGGTGGTCTAATGCCTCGTTGTTGGAACAGCCTTCCGATTATTAGTGCGACCATAGTGCTTCTTTTATCATAAACCAACACCCTGTGTACCGCAAAGGAGCAGCGCTTGACTCAAGATGAACTTTTGCGGATCAATAGCAAAGACAAATGCAAATCGCTGAATATTTTCTAAACATTTGATGTCAAATAAAAGTACTTTACGAAATGTACAATCTTGCTGTTTGCTTTTAAATCACAGTTTCATATTCCGAATTGTTGCGCGCTGTGTTGTGAGATGATCTGTGTTGTTTTCCCGGGTTCTGTGTAAAGTCGCGTAGGACTGGAGACGACTGGGCGCGTATGGCTAAGCACCCTGTACCGTCACGGAGAGAGACGGGGAATATGAATGCTTTGATAATGTCAGGCTTAGGGGCGTGAGATATGATTTAGTGTCGCAAAAGCAGGTCAGCCAGGTCGATGGGGCAAGTGATAGGATTAACACATAATGTCGGCGCACAGCAGCCTGATTTATTGTTTGTTTAGTGGACAAAAAGTCGGGTAAGGCCCATAGGAAATTGTAATGTCAACGGACATAAGGAGGGTTCTTAGAACACTTTCAACCTGACAATGAACAATACGAACAGCGTTCTCAGAACATCCCCATTTCGTTTAAGTGCAAACATTACCTCCACGTCCTCTCCTCCTCGTCCCAGTACTTACTTCATGAGGCCCCTGCCTCCGACACAGGAACTTCTTCTATTTTTTAAATTCCTATAACTCCTCCCCAACATCCACATCACTCAGTTTCATATTACCAAGCCGGAGCATGGGACCTACCCCGCAGGGAGGGTGAGGAGGGGCGTCAGTACTATGACTAGGAAGAGTGGGACTAGGAGTAATGAAGATTACCGCTAAGTAATCAGAGCATCTCAGGACACCACGAGTGTTCTTAGAACACATTCAACTTGCCAGAGTACACCACGGACAGCGTCCTCAGGACACCCCCATTTTGTTTATGTACGAACATTTAAGGACACCGCAAGTGTTCTTAGCTCAATTTTAGCTTGCTTGCGAACAAAATGGACAAATACTCTGTCCTCAGAACACCCCACCATTTAGTTTATATAGAACATTTCAGAACAGCCGTGTTGTCCGCAGACAAATCGAACACAACAAATGTGTCTAGCATATAAAAAAAACAGAACATTGAACCTATCTCATACTCCCCCACACACTCTTACACACCAACACACTCCATTAAATACAATTTTTAATCCACTTTTCACTGCGCTGTTCGCGGTCGTCGGAGAATGCAAGATGGCAGGCGCCACAGAAAATCTGACGCGCTTCACGCACCACGCCGTCCAATCAGCGAACACGTTGCATGTCCACGGACATCACGCAAGCCACTCGGCCAATCAGGGCACTGTCCGTGGAGCGAACCAGGAAGTCCGTCCGCAGAGCGAACGGAGATATCACTAATTTTTTTGCCTTACATTTTGGTAATTTTAAAAAAAAACTACTGGACGGATTTACACCAAATTTGCAAAAGCACGCTTTCGGGACCAAGCCCCCGCTCCTGCCGCAAATTTGGTGTAAATCCGTCCAGCGGTTTGGGCTGTAGGCGTGCACACAGTTTTTTTCCCATTATGTCTATGGGAAAAAACAAAAGTTTTGGGACCCCCCCTATAACTTTTCCCCCCCTGGACCGAACCTCTCCAAACTCTGCAAAAAAAATCAGAGTGGGCCATATACTTTTTGTGTAAAGTTTGGTGAGGATTCGTCCAGAGGAAGCAATGTTATAAGCCACCCAAAAAATGCTCTTCCTATGGAAACACCAACTTAACCATAACTACATGGACGCTACCGCGTCCATGTAATGTATTTCATCTTTTTTAAAGTAAATAAAAACGGTCACAACTTTTATTGGGCTACAGCTTTTTGTTTTATTAACAGATATATTGTGAGTTGCTACAAACATATTTGCACAGCTTTGATGTTTAATACGGCCATAAAAAAGAGTAATGCCTTTTCTCTTCTTTTTCTGAAGATGCCCAACATTGTCGTAACTGCTGATTGGTCTGTTCGGTTAATCCACCCACTTTCCCCACTTATCAGATGGCTCAATTTTGCCAGCCCCATGGATGTTGATTGGCTGAAATGCACTCACTTGTGTTTTATGTGAAATCACCCGATGACATACCAAAAGTGTTTTTCCTCAAAATCTACTTGAGGGTTTGTGGTAAGTTACAGGTTGAACGTTTACCATATTTTCTTAGCACATTCTTTCAGACAATGCATATGGCCCAAAATACAAACATATATGGTGAATGAGCGGGAGCGAAATGAGTGGGAACGACTTGCCTGTAAATTGAAAGGTTTTAAGAAGAGCACTAAATCGCAGATTGTTTAGTTCCATTGTAATATTAATGGGGAGGGTGTTCCATAGCTTATGTCAACAAATTGTGAAACAATGAATGGCCAAAATGTTGGAGAACTTTGATGTTATATAGCAAATATTGAAGAATAAAGAAGCCTTCAGAGACTGAATTCTATTAGGAAGAATACTTTTAAAGAGGATTGTAGTCCTAAAAAACAGCCAGTGATGAGACCTATGGCTCGATTGGAGAGATCGCGTCTAGAGAGACTAGAATCTAGCCTCACTACAGTCCATCTTCAACATAAATAAAGAGTTCAATGGTAGGCCTGTTAAATGCCTGAAAGGGAGGTATAGTGGGACATGTTTGATTGAAACAACATGAATCCTTGACTTCCTTCATGTGTGGGGTCCTGGCCCTATGAAAATCCACCAGGACTCAAAAATTGTTGGCTAGGACATAGCACTCAAACAATATATGAAACCAGGCAATAAGAAGAACAACTAAATATTGATTGATTGTGATAACTTTTAATGGTAATATAAGGGTGTTTAAATATAATTCACAAGAAGAGGAAGACATATTGATATCTGTGAAAGATAGCAATAAAATATTCAGCAATTCTATTAGTGATTAATAAAAAAGGAAAACATGTTTCATTTGTTGTGGCTGAAATATGACTTCAGAATGTGCAAAGTGTAGCAAGATCGCGATTATTGAATTCTGTTATTCTTAAACTAGAAAAAGCAACGCAGGGTTTTAGCTGGTGCTCTTAGACTTTTTATCCATGCTAACATGAAAAAATGAGTGTGTGGGCGTAGCATAGATGATATGTAACCTATACGCGGTTTTTAAGATTACCCAATATTAGGCACCATAACATCCAAACAAGAGCAAATTGAACCTAGAGAGCGGCACCTGGTCCAACATGGACAACCTAATATGTCCTTTAAATGTAATTCATTTTCTTCCACAAGCTAATTATACATGGACATAAAGTGTTGCAGGAACACAGCACACATGAACAGTACAATACATGATGTAGGATGTTTTACTTTTGTAAACTGCACAGTATGTTGCTCAGTAAATAGTGGGCCATATGTCACGCATGTTGCTCAGGTGAAAGTGCAATTGTGCACAGTATTAGCATTAGGGAAACACATGCCCTAGTTTAAAGACGTAGCCTCCCAACTTATTTTTTTACACAGAACACAATGGGTCCTAGTGCTAGTACAAGCCCCGTTAGCAGGAGGGCAAATGGAGCACTGGTGTAGAAAATGCAGAGAAAGAATACACGTTTGCACTACAGCAATGTAAACCCTGAGTGCTAATTCTGTACAAATGTGTACTTGCACACGTGAAACGTGTCTTTAATCAGGCCCATGGCGTGCCCCCGTAGGGCATTGGCATCAACAAATCAGTCTCAATGTGTCTCGGCATTTTAATGCTTTATTGTGCTCTACATCTAGATATTGTGCCTGGTGATCCCACACATTAAAGATTAACAATTGTTTTTCGTCTTTTTGCTCAGGATTTTCAGGAACATCAGAGAAACTGGACCAAGGTTCTCACCCGGATGAGGATTTTATTCGGATATAGTTTGAAGTGCTTGATAGACCTCTGGAGGGAAGGTATGCTGTTGGGGATCGTATACATAAACAGTTGATACTTTAATTCAGAAATATAATGTTCTATGAAATATAGATGGTTCTCTCGTCGCTTTTCCATAACCGGAGTTTTTCTGCAGAATCTTCTGGATGTTTTTACTTTATTTCTGTAGTGCATTGGCATGTTGCTTTGCACCCTTCCCTCACAAGTGAGTCGAATTCGCAGTCGTCTTTCATTTCGTCACAATTTACATATTTGTCAGTGTAAGGACAAGGATTAGCTAGAATAGAAAAACGAAATAAAAAATGACATTCATTTTTCTAGACAGAAATGTTCATACTTAACAATTTTTGTTGATCCAACTATTTATTAAATATTATTTTGCTTTATTCATTTATTTATTTATTTATTTATATGGCGCGCAGACAGCCCAGGGGCATTGTGGCGCTGTTACTTGCAGCAACTTAGTTACAGGGGGTACAGGATTGGTAGCTATAGTTGGCACATTATGATTTCTACAAACATATTAGTCATTACAGCTCATGCATCTTTGGTTATTACATTGCAGACAGTTTACGTGAAGCCATTACTCATCTTCCCGCATGTTTAGCCTCTTAAAAACGATAGCAACCTTTAGGAGCTCATATTTGAGCTTGTGTAAATTACACTGAGGGGTTCTGTTAAGTTTACACTTTTGAGTAGGCAGGTCCCCTCTGCTGAATGTTCCACTTTTGCATGGTGGAGTGCAAAGGAGGAGTATACAAATGTGGCATACTCAGTTGTATGCCACCTTTTTTAACTCCACCATGCAAAATGAGTACATACTTGCTGTCTTTTCTGCATGGCAGGCAGCGTTTGGAATGGATTCCTATGTAATCTGACTGTTTTTTGATGGTGTAAAAAGTAGGCGGACTCGATAGGAATCTACAGCATTTGCACCAACACTAAAATTCATTCTGGCGGAAATGCTGGAGTATTTGTAGAGCGTAGAGGAAGGGCGAGGACGAATCATAACTTATGTAGCATCTGTGTCTTATGCAGGACTTTTACACATTTAATTAATGGCATGCTTCAATGAAAATGAGCCCTTTACTGTTTTGGTAATTAAAACATCCACTCCACTGAAAAAAAGACTGCATTGCCTTTCCAATCTTACTTTATTGTTTGCTATTCCTCAACAATTTTCCAAATTTGCACAAGCCTCTACTGAAAACAAACATGGGCAAATAACCTGTTATCTGGGATGGTATTGACTCAGGAGGGTTGACAACTACGGCTGGGTAACCTGTTCCCAATAGAATAGGTTATTTGGCTGTGTTCATTCTCAAGAGAGTGCTCCCACTTTTGAAAACCTCGGGTAACCCTAAATTACTAAAGGTGATGCCAAGATTCTCTAAGCACTTTGTTCACTGTGCTTAGAGAAGCTTAGCTTTTACCTAACTGACGGTGCCCAACAAGGCACACACATGTGTCTGGATTTGCTGATGCTACTCTTGTTCTAGGTCAATTACCAAGCATTTTGGTGCTACACTACAAATGCATATCTCTCCTCTTAAATCATGGATGTAGACTTTCCTGAATAGGGCTGCCTCATAAAACCAGTTATTGGTGTTCAGTCTAGGGCCTCACACACTTTTGCAAATTTGGAACAATTGGGATTTCACCACATACTACTAATAGCATTCCAGATATGGACCACTTGTTTGCTGTGCTTAGATAGGCTCCACTTCACTCCACTGACACTGCCCAACTAGATGAAAACATGTGTCTGGGATTGCTGATGTTACGCTTGTTCATGGGAGAATTGCCAACCATATTGGTATTGGATTTTGGAAATGTCTCTACAACTTGCTTGTACACCCTCCTGAGTGGGAACCTCCTCATAGAAAGTGTTTTTGCTGTTTTAAATGTCAGTACAATGATACCCATCATTTAGTAGACAACAGGATAAGGACCACAAACAAAACACATAAGAACAACAGAACATCGAAAAAAGGAAAAGAATGAACAAAGAAGGAAAAATGCTGTTAAGAAAAATCTAGGGAAATGCAGATTTAAAAGGAGGAAGAATGGAGAATACACAGCAAGAACAAGAAAATGTGACTGGTGTGAATTTTCACGGGATCTCATCAATTCTCCCCAATGGGGATATCTTCCCTGTGAGGCAAGGGAGGTGAGCACACTAAGCACCATCTCACTTTAGTGAAAGCGGGACATCACAGGGCGCGACTCCCCTCTTGGGGATAGGGACTCCTATTTCATCCAGGAATTCTCTATATTCTTTTCCGAGGAAATAACCAGAACATCAAAGAACTAAAACCTTCCCTCCAAAACAGTTACTATTTGCTACAGCAATATTATCAATAACCAACCTTCAGCTACCACTCATACTGTGAAGAAGATTAGAAGAACCATGAAGAGTATTCAGTGGTTGGCAGCCAACCACACTGAGACAAAGGAGCTAGAAAGAGGCAAAATGAATAAGCCCTGGAAAGAAACAAAGGACTTTGTGCTATGTCTACATTGGGGAGGCCCCAAAGGTTCCTCATAACAACCAAGAAAGGACCAATGAAAGACATTCTCATCTTCAGAGCCTGGGAAGCTCAAAACAGGGTGGAGAAAGCAGTGGGAGGATGCAGACCAGAACCGTCTGTTGTCAGAAAGACTCCCAGGACCTCAGGAAGAAAGAAGCTGGGTGCCGGAAGAAGCCCTGGAGGTGGTGTAGCATGACCTAGACAGGGTGGAATGTGGTTCGCTAATGACCCTGAGACTGTACGAGGATGGGCCCCGCGGGGCCACAGCTGAAGGAAGAAGGAACGGAAGCCCATGCAAGTTGTGTCATTTGGACAAACCTAATCCCACGAGAAGAACCGGTGACACCAGCCTGGCACAATCGTGACAACGGGAGGGGCGTATATGTGAATTCGGGAAAACTAATGAAGAGTACCAAGGGACCAATCATGCTTGTCCCTGTATAAGTGAATGTTGGAAAACTAATGAAGAGTTCCAAGGGACCCATCCTACTCGCCCCAGTATAAGTGACGGTTGAAAGCTTGACGGTTGGAAAGCTAATAAATTGCACCAAGGGAAATATCATACTCATTCCAGTATGAGTGAATATTGGAAAGGTAATGAAGATTGCCAAGGGACCAATCATACTTGTCCTAGTATAAGTGAATGTGGAAAAGCTAATGAAAAGTACCAATAGACCAATCATACTGGTCCCAGTATACCCGAAGTTTGGCAAGCTAGTAAAGATTACCAACAAACCACTCACACTCATCCCAGTAAGACAATAAATGTTAAGGAGGCAAATAGACCATGGGCCTCATTACACGGATTCATGCCGGTAAAATACCGGCACCGCCTTGGCGGAAAGGGGAACTACCGCCCCATTCCAAGGTTGGCAGGGCGGTAATTCCCCCTTCCACCATTGCCCTTCCCCATTCCCATTTTTAGCCCATAGGGCTCAATGGGAATGGGGAAGGCGCTAATTACGGTACCGCAAATTGCGGTAGCGTAATTAGCTCCCTGGGTCCCTTTGCGGGTTGGTTTTTAACGCCTGCAAAAAGCAAAGGGACCTCGTAGTAAGGCGGTACCGGTAAATCCTTACCGCCATCCGTGTAATGAGGCCCCATGTCTTGCTGGTGGCAAACATCTGATATCCTCCTAAATGTTTAATATCAATATTTCTTTGAATCTATTGGAAAGAGCTTAGATTGGATGTCCTTCTGAATTAATCAATTCATCAACATTACTCAGAGTTGATTGGAGAGAGAATGTATGAGTTATAGGAAAATAGAGGAGATGCAAGAGCAGCAAACCAAATTAATTGTAGAGACAATTGAAAAAGGCCTTCCTGGGTATAGTAAATTGGCAGATGATATAATGATGCATGCTGTTAATGTGGAACCCTTTTCTTTGTTAGGGTGTAATGTAGAAAATGGTGTGGTTCATATGAACCATTCCCTACTTTTTAGATTTATTTCATGAAGGAAAATGATACAGAGGGCGATGTTTCAGAGTTGTCTGAGTGTTATTACCAAGACATGTTGACTAGAGTAGTTCCTGTATTTTACTAGGAAATTTGGAAATGTGAATATTTAAATTAACAAAACATTGAAACTTACTGCAGAGTCCATCCTCACAATCGTTCGGACATCTTTTGCATGTTGTGCCCATCTCATATGGCAACCCCATCCTTGTGTAATCATTTCCTCTGAAATCAAGCAAAATAAATGTGAACGTGAGTTGTCATTTGCACAAAAAACATTGAGATAAAAAGTGTACTGTAATTGTGAACAGGAATATGCAAAATAAATTCTACCTGAAATACATGTTCTGCCATGTTTATATTTCAATAAATGAAAAGTGTGTTTTTCAACATTTCATTAAGTGTAATTTCTTCTGTTATTGTTCTTGCATGTTGTAACAGTTTGTATGTGTTTGATATTTCAGGCCCTTTTGGCATTAGTGGCTTGCCATCACATTGTTTGTGTGTATTTGGAAGAGCGTCACCCTTTATGAAAATGGCTGAATTGTCATGTGGCGTCTAGTCTATGTACAATAACATGCTTCATTCAGATAACTGAGGCTTTAAGAAAATATACACTCTCTCTGCTTGCTGAAAACCAGCTGCAATGGAAAAAATGTTCTCATTTTTATCATCCCACCCAAACAAACTAACCTGCAAAATCTGGCCAAATACTGTACCATGTAAATTGCGCAGTGATATTGGTCAAAATCATTTAGGGCCACTTCTAAAACCCTTCTTCTTAATGGTTGTGACAATTATTTCCTTCTTCTAGGAGAGTGGGATAGCTATCTCACCCATAATGCATTTATATATTCCAGTGTAATCATATCTAGGGAAATCCGATCGGGATCATATATCTTATCATTCTTAAGCTTGGACATGGTCTCAGTGACTTATTCCCAAAGTCCAAACCATAACTGGGAGGGAACCCAACTGCACATACATATCCATACCTTGATAGTGTGGAACAAAGGGGGGTCATACAATGTTTCCCGGTCTGGAAAGAATGCTGGTAAAATTGAATGTGTTTCCGGTGGGGTCAAGTATCTACCTCCAGGCCTGATCTGCCAGTAAATCAGGCCCCCACAGGCAAAAAATGCTGTAATTACCTCCATCCATGGAATGGGGAGTTACTGGCATTCCTGCCACCTGGAATATCCTGGTAATACTGGGATATCAGGCGGGGAGAATGCTAATTCAGTTTCGGTAGCATCCCACCAGAATTACCAATAGGATACCAAAAAACTCGAAATTAGTGTTTAACCAGATGAGTCATGATCATCCCTCCACTGATATTCATGTGGGCACCAACTACCATCAAGGCCTCAACCCGTGAGTTTAGGTTTAGGTAGGTGTAAATATTCAAATATTCATACAGCAGGACAACATACAAGTATCAGCTAAATCTGAACATGAGTTATCATTAGGTGCTCTAATCCCAGTTTTAAATGTAGATCCTTTAGACTGAGTCCCACCTTTATGCATAACCCTTTAGACAACCACTGAGGTATTACATTTTGATTACGTTTCCTTACAGCCATACATTACATAGATGATAGCACAGCAGTTTGGTTTACAGAGAAAATCAATGAAAAACTTAAATCGGCTCTAACAAAATAACTATATGCCGTAAAACTTTTAATCTAGCGATTGTAGGCACTATCATGCCGCCTTGATTATTAATACACTATTGAGCTAAATATTTAAACACGCACATTCAGAACCATGCTTGAGATTATGTGCTGAGGTCCACATGATTAGTTGAAGGGCTGAGAGGGAGGTGCAGAACAATTATTAAAAGAGGTTTCCAATTTCAATCATTTCAACACATTGGGCCTCATCACAACTCACCCGGTATGGAAACAACGGTGTCGGTAAACCCGGGTGATCCTGCAGGCGGAGGCGTCAATCCCGCAAGGTCTTGCCAGGCGGGTAAAACACTGATCGCATGCAGGCGGACGAGGAAACACCAGCACCATGATCCCCAATAGGAATGGGGATTTACACCATTCCGCCTCCGGAATTCCCGGGTCACCGGGGTTGTAATGCGCCAGTAATTCCAGGAATCACGGAGGCAGAATGGTAATACAAGTCCGGCGGTAACCAGGCGGTTTTACTGCCTCGGTTACCACCGGACTCGTAATGAGGCCCATAGTTACAGTAATGATGGTGATGGTGGAGCTGGCAGTATTTGTACAAAAACTGCCCATCTTGCCAAGCACTACATTATAGCCCTGGAGATATTTGATATTGATAAATACTGCCTGATTACATGTTTTTCACATACATGAGGACAATCATTTTTCTCAGTGAACCAGAGAGGATAGGATTTTATGACTTTACTGTCAAGCGCAAGAAGCACTGATTTTCACCAAGAAGTAAGAACATCTGCAGAAGTAAATCTGAAGTCCACTCTGTTTCAGAAAAAAAATCAAAAGTAGCATTATGCAGTCCACAGCCCCTTCTCCATGCCTCTCCGATTCTAGAGCAACGACATCCAGTGTTCTGGGTGTGATGGCACAATGCTAACAATAATGCTTCAATGTCATGGAAGCCTTCATCAAAAAGAATGTGTGTGGAATTGACTCTACTTCTCCTGATGTAACTCAGTGTTTATACACTATATTATCTATATTCTAGAATATGAGCATGTCATGAATTGGCCCGGAAATCATAGAACTAATGGAGCTCTTTTTTTTTTTTTAAGTTTATCAAACAGTAACAGTAAAAAAAGAGAGGAGGTAATTGAAGAGATTAAGCCTGATTAATACTACAGCATTTGAAAATAGAGGTTCCATACAATGAGCCAGCAACATTTCGTATTAGATTGTTAGGTATTACAACAATTGAGTGGCACCTGGGACTCTAATGGCTTGAAACTGGAAGATAGAGAGGAATGGCTGGTTGTTGATAAGGCAGGCTATGGGAGTGATGTGGAGAAGAATGAAAAAGGGAAAGGGGTAAGGGTGGGGAAATGAAGAATCGTGTGGTTACAAAGCACATAGCCCAAATACAAGTCAATGGTTTTTTTAAAGATCTACATTCAGTGATAATCAGTTTCATTTGTCAACGAAACCACAGCTGCCGGTAGGTCAAGAATTAGTTTGTTAAACAGTAATTGAAACAGTTGTCAGTGAGCATGAAAATATGTCAGCAAGTGTGAAGTGTTCACTACTTTTCATAGCATAGAAATACTGATTCACTACCTCTAAGGTAAGCACAGGTTATGACAGAGACAATAGGCATTGAATAGAAGAGGGAATAGAGTTAAATCAACAATTTCATGGGCTCTAATGCATTTCTAAGGTCTACACATGTTGTGTTGTAAGTAAGCATGCTGACATTCCCAAATGGCGTCAGGTCTTGCGTAAGAGTAGCACATCTGGAAGTAGCAATATGTTCTAAACAATGGGTTTGACACACATGATTCCAACAAGCAAGTCCTTAAATATGTTCACAGTTTATCCAAGTGTTAGTGATAATTTGTTTTGGTCAACAACATTCAGTAACTTTAGCAAACATGTGTTGGGGTCATGGGCTAACCAAGTGCACTGCACAACCAAGTGGATACAGCATATCAAGTAAAGGTCACCTCGAGCTGTAAACTGTTACATATGGCAGGCCAAATGAGCTACAATATCACCACATGCTGTAAGCAGCAAGCACCATCCACAGAAACCAGCCAAATCAGTTTGGCATATGACACTTCAAAGCTGTTTAGAGTATCTTTGATCAAATGTGATGTAATGTTAGCCTGAAGGATGCTCCTCTTAACATAAGCAGCCAACATAGCCACAAACATGTTGCCATTCATTTAATTCTATTTTACGGTTCCATTCTTGTTCTCATTGTCTCTTGACAGAGGGAGTAACTCTCAGAATGTGGAAGCTACGTGAGGACTGTGATGACCATATATGGTAAGGCAAATAGGAGGATGGATGAGCTCTACTCTGATAGATTTGGTATGGGGGGTTTTGTGCTGCAGATGTAGGAAGTACCAGGTGAAGTCTTAATTCAGTAATTCAAAAAGATTAACACACTTATATATATATATATATATATACGCTCCGCCTTACATTGGAGCCGGCAATGCTAGGAGAGTGCCTTCAGGCAGGCCCAGCCCTCATTCTCAAAGAAAGGTGAACATTTTGAGAGAAAGTAGTATAACTTGAGTGTCAAAATGGAGAGACCATGCTTGGTTGAGCCAGATTGATTTAAGGAAAGTTGTACTGACAGAGTCCTCTCCATCAACAGCATAGCATATGGCCATCTTTGCCCATCCATCTTGAAATCTGCCACAGTGTAAATACTGCATGAAAACCAGATAGACATGAGGAGCGTGCACCAGCCATCGTGTGTGCCACTTGGCACATACTCAGATGCATATATAACATTTTGAACATGTGTACAAGTTAAGAATTTGTCTATCCAGCACCCTAAAAAAAGGCGATTGGAAAAGATGCGAGCCTACCCTGCAATGTGAGGTGCATATCGGTCAATTTTGGGGTGCTATCTTTAATTGAATCTAAAATGGCATTTGTGTTTAAGGACATTATGTGTTTCAAAGAAGGGATAACCGAGTCTCACAAAACAAGTTAGTCAGAGTGATTCTGAGGAGATGTCGATGATTTGATTTCATTTGATTTGAGTTTGGACTTGTATATTACATATCACATGGAACCATGGAGAATCTGCACCTGGGGGCAGATGATGAAAGTCATTGAACAAAGAGCTAAACAGATCACAAGCATTACTCAATTAGGAACGTTTTTAGTGTTTTTTCTGAAGATACTGAGGGAATCCATTTTTCGTAGATCAATTGGTGACATATTCCAGGTCCGCGGGCATACAGAGGAAAAGCATCTGCCTCCCCATGAAACGGATCTGGGTACTGGAGCCACCAAAAGACATTGTCCCATAGATCAAAATGACAGATTTGGGCGATAGACTGTGATTTTTGAAGAAAGATAGGTAGGAGCCAGGCCATTTAATGCATTTAAAGACCAAACAGAGGGTCTTAAACAGAACCTTCTGCTGCACCGGAAGCAAATGAAGGCTCCTATGAAACTGGGAGACCAACAATTTCCTAGGCAGAGAAAAGGTGAGCCTAACAGCTGAATTCTGAGCAACTTGCAGTCTATGTATTTGTTTTTGTTTTCTATGGCAATAAACGGGGCAATACAATAGTCTGGCGATCATTCTCTGCAATAAGAGGTAGCAAAGGCTTCAACAGTTTAAGTTGAAAGTAAACCGTTTTTATAGTTTGATAAACCTGTAAATAGCAGTTCAATTTTGACTGCCAAAGGTTCTTTACCTTGAGTGAGAACGTTGTTGGAACTTCAAAAAGTGTTGGACATGGAACAGATTGTATGATGTTAGTTAGTTTCTTCTTTGAGCCAAATACAATGACTTCCGTTTTCGAAGGATTCAGTTGAAGCTCGTTTTCCAACATGCAGTTTTTTATTTTGTCTACACAAGACAATACTCGATTAAGTGCTTCCACTGGTTGTTTTAGCAGGACGTAAATCTGGGTATCATCAACATAGGAATGATACTGCAGATCAAATTGGGAAAAGATTCTGATCAAGGGACGTATATAAATATTAAACAATAGTGGAGACAAAGAAGAACCCTGGTGCACACCACACCTGGCTGGTAAGGTGTCAGACAGGTGTGGACCCAAATATACCTGCTGGGTTTGATCATTTAAATTACTTCAATGATGGATTTTGGTGTTTTATAGATTTAATAGAAAAGGCCAATTAATGAGATCATGCAGGGATAAAGACCATTCACCGGAGAACGTTTAACGTTGTTGACGTCAATGGATTAGGCCCCTACATAAGTTATAAAAAATGACCATGTTCTGAGTAACATTACAAAAAACCTTAGTATTACCTGATGCAAGTCTGCCTTTGTGGAATCCCACTTGATGTAAAGCCATAATACACAATTTTACTAACAGCTATCAGTGTTGAGCATTTTTGCAAATGTATTGCTCGCTTATTTCTCCCTTATGCCCCCACCATTCTCACACACAAGTGTTGCCTGTTTTGCTTGATTCTTCTACCCTGCCACCCCCGAGCCACCTCAGGCCTACTTCTGTAGGGGTCTGTCCTGATAAATTCTGGTTTCACCATCACCGTCTTGTGGCCAATGCTGGATTGGACTTTTATGGACTTCATTCACCGTGCGTCACCCTTTCTCAACCCTCATGCTGGACTTCCTTTGCATCTTGTACTCATGGTGGCCTTGAATCATGCTGTTCCCATCTTCATCTTGTATCCTGGCTTGCAACATTATGTGTTACTACTGACTTCTGCAATTGTATTCACTCTCCCCTCTTGCTTCTCCACTCTTTTGAAGGCTGACTCTCTGTTCTCTCCTCCTTTCCCTTATCCATTTTCCTATCTCCTCCCCTCACTTTCTTCTATGCACTTACTCTATCAGAATTGAAGGTTTGAATCCCGGCAGGACCAAACTCAGCCTTTCATCCTTCCGAGGTCGATAAATGAGCACCACACACTGTGGGAAATAAGCAGCGCTCAGATACCTGAAGGTTTGTAGCGCTCTATAAATGCACAAACAAACAAAAAAATGACCCTTCCTCCAGCACTATCTGAAATGTCATCAGGCCTAGTATGATAGTCACTTCCTCCCCTACCTTTCTGCACCCCTCTCCCTGACCTCTACCAGAAATGTCATCACACCTAGTATGGTAGTCGCCTGTCTGTTTCCATTTCCTTCCCACTCTCCCCATCTCTTCCTTATCTATGTCTTAGCTCTTGCACTATCTGAAATGTCGTCAGGCCGAGTACGATAGTTAATTTCACATCCTTACTTTTCATGGCCTGTAAAAATTTCATTGTATTTTCCCTTGTTCCCTCCCTTGCCTTGAAGCGCTTTGAAACACATTGTGAATAGGCGCTATATGAATAAACTATCATATCATATCATATGAAATAAGTCTGTCATTTAATATGTTTGGGGTCTCTCTTAGCCTCTGGGAATTGGATCATTGAATCCAGAAGAACTGCATTGTCATAAATGCCAGTGTCAAACAGATGATAACATAGCAACATCATCATTAATGTAGGAACCAATTGGCATGCTAAAAAGAATTAGAATCCGACTGTAATGCTATCTCGATTGAGAGTGTTGCTCTTGCCAAGTTTGTTCATTGCAGAGATAAATTCCATCAGAAGGAGCATGGTCTCAATGTCGGTAAAATTGGTTTGGGTGGCTTCAGGTTTTGACAGATGGCTTAGAAACCTATATAGTTCATAAATGTATAGGTTTTAAAAAAAATTAAGATCAATCCGGTATCTTTTTGGTTAGCAGTAATTTTTGCACAGCCTTGCTCCGATTCTAAATATCCATGTAATTGATTTCATTGTTCATTGCTGCCTTGATGAAATGTTGCTATGGGGTTTAACAGAATAGTACATGTTTTCTTCGTGAGTAAAGTATTCAGGTTGTATTTTACTCATCTTAATATATATATTAAGCAAAAGCAGTATACCATTTTTCAGACACTTTCACCTTTTTTTCAAACATAATTACTTTTTGGGGTTCATCCCCCTCGTATGTTAAACTGGAGGGATCAGAAATCCCCCAAAATCTGCTTTATAAGTATCCCAGATATTTTGGGGAGATGTGTCTACTAGGGGATTTATTGCACAAATCCCATTTGTGTGTGTGTATATCATGGTGGGTTAAATGCTACTGTGTCCCACACACAAACGTCCTTCATCCCCAGGAAAATAACAACTGTGTCTGAAACATAATGCATACAGTAAATAATCATTTTAATTGAATAAGTTGACAAATAAACGGAAGATTTCGATAATACTCACGCAGGACAGAAAATACAAGAATATATGAATGCCTTGCCGCAGAATGCCACTTGACAGCCCATCTGATTGGACCGGGCCCAAACCATCTAGAAGTGATAACATATTCATAAGTTATATCATTTTGATGTGTAAGGTCAGGTTGAAACTAAGCGTTCGACTTTTACTAATACATAGGAACACAAACAGAACATGCAAAGTCATTTGTGTACAGTTAGTTACATTGCTCACTATTTTAGAACAAAATATTATTTGGAAATATTAGTACAGTGAACTTGACAGAGTGACATCTCCAATCCGCTGTCACATCACTCAAAGAACTTTTATCTGGAGCAGTGCAAGTGTGCTCTGCATTCAAACCAGGGCTGTCATTGACAATGCTGGCAAGAAGGAATTGCTGCAATCAATATATGGACTGGGAAATGGGTTGTCCATGTGCATATACAGTTGCAAAATTGCACTGCATCCGTGAAAATATGCACCCTCATCTAGTAGTTTCCCAGTCTTACATTCTTTTCTTAATGGTGGTGTTATTTCCTTTCTGCCCACTCCATTATTGAATTGATTCCAGTTAGAAAAGAAAACATCTAGTTCATATACATCTACACCTTTGTCTTGTGGGGAACAAATATGAGCCTTTCTTTATATCAAATGTGTTTAAAAATAGCATTCTACTATTCACTACCTCTCAGCCACTCTGAACTCCTAGACTGCAATAAAAAAGTAACATCATTGACTGCATTATACTCATTTCAACTTTGTCAACAGTCTGAAATACAGCATTGCCTTCATCTTCCATGCAAAGGTTTGTTCAGAACAATGGAAAGTGTCGTTCTTGAAAACATGTACTTCAATATACAAGGCAACTCCACACAAGTGGGATGACACAACATTTCCCAATACAAAGAAAAGTAAGCCTGCTGCAGGGAAAGGGCGCAGTGTTTGACACCGCAGGATTGCTCCGCCCGCAAGGAGAAGTTTGTTCACGCCCCCCTGGGAATATATTCACTGGCAAGACCCCGGGTTGAAGCCTGTGGTGGGGAAAGAGGGTGGTGTTTGATGGCACCGGTATTCGCTGCCCATTGTGTGTCGTGGATAACATTCAGCTGGTGTGGCTTTGGTACTTCACGCCTTTTCATGGAAGACGTCTGTGGATGCTTTTATCTTGGTTGGATTTTGATATTCCCTTTATTGGACAGTACTGTGGCTTTAAGACACAGGGAGGAAGGGGCGGGTGGCATCTGTTGGATGTTCCTTTATCACGTAATTCTCCTTCTCCTTGGCTTATCCCACCTGAACTACTAGTGTAGACGACTAGGTTATGGAATAAGGAGCCTGCTTCAAAGGTTTCAAAGGTTCCAGTCTGTTGCAACTGTGTCTGATTTGCAGCCTTGTGAGCAGCATGTCTGTTATTCTCCCATTATGTTTAAAAGGAAGGCTGTCTCCTCTGTGTCCCCTGTGCGCTGACAACGTAAACATTATACATGTGTCAATCAATTAAAGACGTTAACAATTTAATAACGGAGATAAGGGGATTATTAAATGACATTGGGCCTCATTACGAGTCTCGCGGCAATAAGCTGGTATTTCCAGCTCGGTTACCGCCGGGCTCGTATTACCATTCCGCCTCCGTGACGCCCGGAATTACCAGGGCATTACAACCCTGGTGTCCCGGGAATTCCAGAGGCGGAATTCGGTAAATCCCCATTCCCATTGAATCCTAAAGGACTCAATGGGAATGGGGCAGTGGAAACGCAGGCACCATCTCGTGATGGTGCTGGTGTTTCCACGCCCGCCTGCAGGCGGCTGGTGTTAAACCCGCCAGGTCAGACCTGGCGGGAACGCCACCTCCCGCCTGCAGGACTCGAGATCGGGCGGTCCGGAATTAACAGTGGTGGCGGGTTTACCGCCACTGTTATTTCCGGACCGTCCGACCCGTAATGAGGCCCATTGACTGCTCTGAAAGCAGTTTAAACCAGGTGGAGAATGTAAGTGTTCCTGTTAGGGGTGCCGCATATAACTGTGCTGTTGATGCAGACTGTCATCTTGTTTTAGACCCACATGCATCTCCTGTTTCCATAGTAAGAATCAATGAAGGTTTGCTGCCCCCGTGGATCTTTCAGGGACATCTGCAGAATCCCCATCTGCAAGAATCACCCAAAAGCTGTGGCAGGAGGAGGGAAAAATAATGTCCTTCCCGTAAACAAAAGTGTGGGGCGGGGTGTAAACACAGAAAGAAACCTGTGTTGAAGTTTATACAACTACTGGGTCAGTGAACCCTTGTTTAGGGGTTGACCGTCCTTGAAAAATATCTGAATCATCTGAATCTATCATCGGTGTGAGAGTAGAATAGGGGGAACAGGAATTAAATCTGGGGAGGTTAGCGTGATTGATGCCTGCATAGCATTCTCGTATCAATTAGCCCGGGGGACAAATAAGTTCCCCGTCTATAATTCCAAAAAAGGGGTTGAAGTTGCCTAGTAATAGGAACCCTAGATCTAAGAAAAAGGTTTCTAATGTCAGACGGATTGGGTGCAGCGGTAGAGTCCAATCAGTCACTAACGGCAGCCCTGCCGCCATTGCTGATGCTTCTGCTGAATCTGATCCATCTTTTCATGATTGTGATAAGTAATCTAGATAGGGATCTTCTTGATAATACAAAACATCTTATATCCTGCAAAATTGCTAACTGTCTGCAGAATTGGTTTGTGAAATTAAAACACTCAAAGAACGTGCCGCAGTTCTGACCCCAAAAGTGGAGTATTAATGTACTCTTGGTTCTTCTAAACCTGTTCCCTCAGCATGCTCTAAAAAGACCCTTTGGGAGAGGGAGGTCAGAAACCAAGAAGTGTTAATGCTGAACGAACTGTGTACAATCAACCAGGAGGGAGCTCAAAGACAAGTTGTGTGCACTGGCCTGAGGGGTAAACTTATGGGACCTTGTGGGGCTAGTTCATCAAGCCTGCAGTTAGGCAATATTAATAACTCAGCTCTTACACTATTTTCTAGCAGTCGACCCCAGCCCTATGGAAATGGTGTGAAAATGTCAAACTTTCTGTATCCAGCAAACATCAGTGACTCATTTGACAATGTCAAAGCTATATTGCTCTCTTTTACAATGTTTAATGCACCAAGACTGAGCCCTGGTATTATGGAAGATTTAGATTCTTTAACAACTAAATGTGCACGTTGGATGATAAACGTATCTTGATGGCCGAAGGCCAACCGTCTTATGCACAGAATTATAGAAATACAGACTGCTATGCTTGACCAACAAGCGGCCATTTTAAACGTAGGAAGAATCGCCATTTTGCTTGTTAACCATTGCTCATTGCTTTCTGTCTAAACTGCTTTGCAGCTTGCAATTCTTGCGAATTCTGCTTACTCTGCTCAACTGTTAACATTGTTGTCTGAATATGAAAGGGCAAGGCCGCGGGACTGAGGAGTTAGTTGAAACTCCTCATGAGCAGCCCATAAAGGAATGCCCACGCTCCCTCTCTGTAGCCATGAGGGAGAGCTGCGGGGCATTTAATCATTTCACAGCTGCCAGCCAGTCTTGTACTGTGGTAGAATATGTTAGAATAATGCAGCTAAAGGCTTGAATTATGCTCTTCTTACGGCCCCCCTTCACAAAACCCTTTAGAGCGTGTCGGCTCCCAGGACACGAATAGCACCTCATAGATAGCAAAGTTTGGAATGTGACTCTTCCCCCGTGTGCAGCTTGCTTCCAAGAACAGAAACACTGTGTTCTGTTCAACAACTAGAAGATGCCTCCACACTTTCTAAATTGCACATTGTTACTAGAATAGACATCGAAAGTGTCATAATTGTCATACTCGTCGGAAATGTCCATCATCATCTCAAGTTCAAAGAAACTCAATAAAAATGGGGGTGTTAAACATGTCATAGCTGATTGTATGATATGCATTTTGTATATATGTAACTGATGTACGTAATTCGCTCTCTTGCGTCCCTCGATGTCTAGAGAATACACCTTGCGGGGCGTGAGACCACAGTTGGCCAATTGGGACTATTTTGCTTGCAATAAACCCTAGCATTGGGAATTTTAACCTTGTGTCTGGCGCAGCCTTTCGTGTATGGTTATTGCCTTGTTTCCATATCGCGAGGGACCCCTAAGGGCCCCTTTCACAGATACGTAAAAGAATATTTGCCTATTATAAGAGAGGAAATAGTGAACTGCAAGCGGACTCAAATGCTTAACAGTTCCTATGATTGTATTCAGGTTTTCTTACGTTCTTTGGATTGTTGGATGGGCTTTTAGCCATTGATTTTTGGACATATCCTCATTTGGGAATGTAATTAATGATTAGATTTCACGCATACAGTCAGAATAGTGTTGGAAGTACTATAGACCTAATGCAAGGTCACCCTAATCTACCCAAAGTGCAGAGGGTCATTCCTGTGTATCGATATCATGAGGGTTATGGCCTTGGAAATGAGGTTGAACGGACGGTGGATAGAGGTCTTGAGGAAATAAATTGACTGAGGCAGGAATTACCTACCAATGCAGATCCCAATATTATGCTACTCTAATGGAATATAGCAGGGGTTGCAAAGCATGTTGATGGTCCAGGGTGGAATTATTTAGTAAGCGGGTTTCATCTAATCTTTCTCCAGGAGACCTGGTCTACTGAGGCAGTAGAACTATATGGGTCCCAATCTTTTCAGAGCTCAGCCAGAACAGGGCTGAAAGGGAGACCTAGAACAAGTTTACTAATTTGGGTTGACGTCACACTAAATTGGGAAATTGTTTCCTGGTCCACTGGTTCAGTGGATCTCCAACATCTGGTGGCTTGTACCCCTGGTGCTGAATGCAACCTTTTATTTAATGTATACAACAGACCCGTTATGCTGCATGGGCTAGGTACCTTGGAATAAATACAGGATCTGGTTAGCTCCCGGGGAAATTCTGAATCAGCTAAGACCCATATTTTGTTGTCAGAGTAATTCAAACTTCAATTCGAACCTATCAGAGAGTTGGGAGTGCTATGAGAGGACCAAGGTATTGTCTGGGATATTCCATTATTGGTGGCTGATAGACCCAAGAGGGGGCATAGTTGAGCTATTGATACAGCTCATATCCTCTACAGCCTTCAATTAAGGGCCTGTAATGGATGTTTTTATAATGACCAGCAAACTTGACTTTTCAAAGTGCCATTGGTTCCTCTGCTAAACATTACATCCCGTTAATGACCAAGTATTGGAACATGGTAAACTGTTTCAAAGTTCTTACTAATTCTGCAGTGATCAAAGTCCATTATGTATCAGTTTCGTTTTGATGTGGATCAGCTTTTGTAAACTTTAAATCAAATAAGGGTAGATGAAATTACTTTGAGTGGGCATGCAAGTAAAAGCATTAAGTGGTCCAGGTTAATAGAACAAGATATGAAACCAACTGTCTAGGATGCCACCCTGAGTAACCTGGGTGAGATCTTCAGTGAAGGGATTTCTAATGAAGATATTCTCTTAGAGAAATGTATAGAACATTGTTATTCCCATTTTACCTGCAAAGCATCTACAATTAAAAGAGAGCCTTAAAAAGTGATTTTTGGACGGCCACCAGGGGACTAAAGGAATATGGCAGCCTAGCCATGTGCTTGCGACATATGAGATCGGGAAAGTGACCTGCACCCACACTTCCAGACCCCCCCATGGGACATAATATTGTGAGCAAGCTGTCCGAGACTCCCCAGTCCCCCAAGCTTCAAAAACTGGCACAATCAGTGCCATAGGAGAGGAGTTTGGGTCGGCAGCATTGGCGTTAACAGCGAGGAAAGCAAAAGATGCTTTCCCCACCCGCAGTGTCCTGCATACACAACAGAGGTCGGAGGATGAGCGACACATGAGGCCCTACACAGTACCGGGGAGAGCTCCATGCCGGGGGCATTGAGAGCTGCAGGTGGGTGGCCCCCACCTGGGGACCAAGAAAAACTGCCCCTTTCCCCCAGTGAGTCATGGCAGACAGCTCCTCCCCCCAAAGGCTGGTACAGAGTGAGCGCTCCTTCCTTGGCTGCCACAGTGATATGGAGGTACGAGGAGGTCTGGCAGCAACTAGTGGCAGTACTGGAAGGGGCCTGTGGGACGTACATATGACCCCAACCAAGAGGCGGCAGCTGATGGCGCAGGCCTAAGGCCGTGGGTGAGAGGGATTGGAGGTCCACCAGAACTCAATGAGGTGTGGGACCCTGACACTGGGGCATGTGCCCGCCTACTGGAGACAGTGGGAAGCAGAGAGCCCCAGGTCCCAAGGTGAGGTTGGAGGTATTTAAAAGGACATCCTGACGGGCCACTGGGGACCAGGCTAACAAAAGTGGAAAGCAGAGGCCCACAGGCCATGGGAGGCACATAGGCCAGGTGCATGTGCCCACCTTCAGAGAAGAAAGGCCCAACAAAAATTCAGCTGTAAAGTAGCTGCGGGTGGTGAATCTCTATATCTGTGTATCCTGCAAAGAACTCACATAGGGTTCACTAGGGCCCGCCACATGTGGGACTGATCATAAATGCCCCAGGGACTTATACTCATCCTAAATACCACACACAAGTGCACTTGATGGTGGTGGCTCTCACATGGACTGGACGATGAGGCTCGCAGGCTGTAACTCAACCCTGAAGCCTGACTCTAGGAAAGAGGGCCACATGGGACCATGGCAGGGAAAGAGGAGGACTCAATGGTGAGAAAGAACGATGTGGCCTCAATAATGTATGAGATCAGAAGCAATAGAGCAGACATAGGCAGAAAAGTGGAAATGATCACTCAGAGGATCAATTAGATAAAGGAGAGACTGCAGGAGGTGGAGCACAATCAATCCTCACTGGTCATATTGGAAACCCATATTGATATGAGGATGACCAAAATTAAATGCAGAGAAGTGGAGATCTCAATGAAAATGGACAATTTTGAGACCAGAGAGAGGGGAAACAATCTCAGGATCGTTGGGATCAAGGAAGGAGAGACGAAGAGAGACCTGAAAAGGAATCTGTACAAAATAACAAAACTCATTTTTGGGAATGACTCCATAGACAAATCCAAAATCGAGAGGATACATAGAGCTGTGGGCACCCCTGGGGCCCCAGATCCTTCCTTGTTCACTTCCATAATTACCCAAACAAGGTGAACATTCTCAAGAGGGCAAAGAAGGTGAGGACTGTTACCTATGGCGAATCCAGAATCACCATCTTTCAGGAACTATCATCGCTGACCCTCGCTAAGAGAAGACTCTGCCAGCCCCTCATGAAGTGGTTCAACGTCAAAGGCATCCAATATATACATGGGGGGTCCCGTTCTCAATTTCTTTGAAATCGACGGACACAAACATAAATTGGTTACGCAGGAGGAGATCAACGGAGCGAAGAACAAACTTCTGGGAGACGCGAAAGGCCCCCTTGTGCTTGCAGTGGGAAAATTCAGAGTGAAAATAGTGATAGCTCAAGGGCCTGAGAAGGAAACACATTTCCGGTGTCAGGAAATACAGGATCTGGATTGAAAGCCTGCGATCCAAATGTTTGAGGGAGAAAATACAGAAGATAATTGTTCTAAAATAATCTTTGGTCTTTTCTCCCCAGAACATGTACACCTTGGCCCCGGCCCCACCCCCACCCCCACTACACCCCCACCTCACCACACCACACACCCACACCCTTACATACCTTGTGTCCCTGCGACAATTGTTCCCTTTCACTTCCAGCATTTGGAACCAATGCTGCATGGTCCTTTTCTCTTTTTTCTTTATTTTGTTTTTTGGGATAGCTGTGAGGGACACCCCTGCAGCTCTTTTCTATTTAATTTTTGTAGGCTTTTTGGGATGGCTGCAGGGCACAACCCTGCAAACCCCTGATCACAATATAGTGAGCAAAGGTGCAGGGAAGGAGGGAGCAGGTGTGCCAATGAGGAGAATCTCTGTCTTACTGGCATTAAGGCAGAGATCATTGGTAGCACACCACTCCTGGATGGCGGACAGAGAGTCAGAGATGAGAGAAGGAGAAGTGGTGGCAGAAGGGAGCCTGAAAATGAGTTGAGTGTCATCCGTATAGCACTGAAAGTTGGGGCAGAGAGCGGCAATGCAGTGGGTAAGTAGTGCCAGGTATTGGTTGAACACCCAGGGAGAGAGGTTACACCCCTAGGGAACACCACAGGTAGACATAGAGATAGAGGAGAGGAAGGACCCCAGTTGTACCTGGGAGGGTCGATCGGAGAGGAAGGAGGTCAGCCAAGCCAGGGCCTGATCAGTGATACCCAGGTTTTCATGGTGACGGTTGAGTTGATTGTGTCAAAGGCAGAAGAGAGATCAAGTAGGATGATGACACAGGGGGTTTTGGAATCAAGGTGGGAGACCAGGTCTTCATGGATGTTCAGGAGAGCAGTTTCCGTGCTTTGGGCAGCTCTGAAGCCAGACTGATCGTCATGGAGACAACCAAAAGATTCAGAGTGAAGGTTAAGCTGGGAGATGGCCAGCTTTTTCAGGAGTTTGCCTAGGAAAGGAGTAATGGTGATTGGGCGATATTTAGCCAGGCATGAAGGGTCGGCGGAGGGTGTCTTAAGAAGAGAGTGCACAAGTGAGTGCTTCGGGGGGGATGGGAAGACTCCTGTGGCAAAGTAGTGGTTGTAGAAATTAGCCAGAGAAGGAGCCAGGGTGTCAATGTAGTCCTTGATGGTTTTGGAGTGACAGGGATGAACCTGTTTCGACAAGACTTTCATAGATTGTACTTGTCTAGAAACCTTGTCTGAGGAGACCAGGGGAAAGGCAGAGAAGGAGGTAGGAGAGGTAGCCAAAGAAGGGCCAGAGGAAGAGCAGGGAGTAGAGGGAGGAGGGGGAGAGGAAGAGAGAGAAGACAGGATGTCCTGGCTTTTAGAGATCAAATTGGATGCCAGGGCCATGCAGAGGGTCTGGGAGGGGATAGGAGAGGTAGAGACTGCAGCAGGATTGGCCAGCTCCTTGCAGATTTTGAAGAGTTCAGCCGAATTGTTAGATACCATGGAGACACGGGCTTGGATGTGGGCTCTTTTCCTGGTGTGGATGGAGAGATGGTATTGCCTTCAGAGCAGGCGGCAGTCCAGTTTGTCAGAGGATGTTCTGGAAGCACGCCATTGCCACTGAACCAGCCTGCACTTGCGTTTAAGGGTGTCAAAATCTGATCGTACCAAGAGTTGCACTTGGCTTTGGGCTTCAAGCGGTTCCTCAAAACAGGGGCAAGAACATTGAGCGTATCAGAAATAGCAGAGTGGATCATGGAAATGGCTGTGTCAGGGTGTGAGTGAGCCAAAGGGATAGGGGGAGAGTAAGTGGCAGCGAAAGCCTCAACTTGACACATGCTACATGGGTCGGAAAACCAAGAAGGTAGGCGGATTTGCTGGAGTCGGCTTTGCCTGAGGGGTAGAGAGGATTGGATGGGAGGAAAGGAGAAAGCAATCACTCCAGGAGAAAGAAGTGGTGAGAGGGATCAAAAGGGGAAGGTCTGAGGAGATCAGAACATCCAGAGTGTGATCTGCTGAGTGAGTCAGGCCAGAGGGGAGAATAGAGAGTGAAAGACAGTCACAGGGGTTACGAAAGAGGCCAATGGAAGGACAAGAAGCATCCAGGTGGATGTTGAAGTCGCCAAGAAGGAGGAGTTGAGTGGTTGAGGCCAGGAGGGAAGAGGAGAGGACCGGCCATTCAGGGAGGAAGGAGAAGATCTGACCAGGTGGCCGATAAATGGTAGCCACAGTAAGGGAATGGCCAGGAGAGAGAGAGAGCCTGCAGATGAGGCATTTGAAAGAGGAGTAGGCCTGCATAGGAATGACAGAGGCAAGAATCCACTCATGGAAGATCAGGGCTACACCCCCTCTGGAACGGTTGGATCTGGACACACATAGGATCTTGTACCCATCAAGGAGGAGAGTGTCAAAGATCGTGCCAGAGCTGGCCATGAACCATGTCTCAGTGAGACCGAGGACATCAAGGTCAAGTTCCTCCAGGAGGCGGCAGATGTCAGAGGAGTGTTTGATAGCTGAGCGAGAGTTTAGAGTGGCAATATGGAGAAGGTTACCATCCTTGAAAGACTTCCGGGGAGAGGTACAAATAAGAGGTGGATGCTGCAGAGGTGTAGAAGCAGCCCAAAACCCAAAGGGGGCAGACGAGAAAGGTGGAAAGGGCACAGTAGCCAAGGACGAGACAGCAGGGGTAGGTGAGGAAGCCATGGAGGGGGAAAGAGGACAGCAGGAGAATAAAGGAAATTGATGAGTCGCTGGAAGCGTCTATCAAAGAGGAGAAGGTTGGCTTGAGGGCCTTGGACCAAGACGGTACCATTCACGTAAACATTAATGATGACCTTAGAGGAGTGGAAGGAGGCCACCGGGTGCCACTATTAATGGGAGAGGCAGAGAAGGGAGAGAGCACTGAGACCATATGTAGAGTCCATATTTCTAGTGGGGGAACAACAAAAAGGATGTTGGTGAAAGTTTGCCTGGACGAGGAACTGGTATAGTTGTCAGCATTCATGACAGAACTCATGACAGAACTCTTTAACAAAATGGTGGTGTCCCTCTATCCTTTCTCCCAAGCATTTATAATGGTAATACCCAAGAAGGGGAAAGATCCCAAGACCTGTGGGGGTTAACGGGCCATTTCTCTCCTTAACATTGATGCCAGAATATACACTAGAGTTCTCACGGCCAGGCTTGAGGAGCATATGCCTCGATTGATACACTGGTGGGCTTCATCATTCCTTCAGGGGGTGGACATGATGAGGAATTCCTTGCACTAATTACACAAAGCATTTGACATGGTAGATAGGGATTTCCTGAAAGCGGTCCTGGTTACATTTGGTATGGGGACAGACTCTTATGGGAATCATGGCAATGTATTCTTCACCCAGAAAGTGAAGCACGGTTAATGCTGGGTAAACGTGGCGTTTTCCCCTGGGGAGAAGAACTAGGCGGTGGTGTCCCCTTTCACCAACTCTCTTTGCGCTTTCCTTAGAACTGCTAGCACAGAGGATCAGGGGGGAACCCACACTTGAGGGATTCCATGTGGGAGGGCAGGAGTATAAAGTAGCATTATATGTGGATGACATGTTGTTACATGTTACAAACCCCCTTAGTTCAGTACCATTGGTGAGAATGAAGACCAGAACGTAGCCAGATGTGCACCTCTGGGAGTGCAGGTCAGTCTGGGGCCTCTCACGTACCTGGTGCTAGGGAGAATTCTCCAGAATGGCTAATTTCCCTTATCTACTGAGTCCTTCAGCAGCTTTGCTGGATTTCTAAGATTTATTTTTTTCACCTGGTAAGTGTGTGAGCCTTTTCTCCCACTCTAACATGTGTTTTGCTGTGTGTGTTTAACATTTTTGTGTTCATAGACTGTGGAGCCTCACCTACTCCATAGGCATCATCGTTTTACTGTGTGTCACACAACACCTTTAGTGCAGTGATAGAGGGTTGTTTTTTTCAGACTGCCCACTTTAAACTCAATTTTCTGGGACTGACTGCTGTCTCCCAGAACATGTAAAGTTGCCATTGACCTTATTAGTCTTTTTAAATTCACCGACCCAGTACAAACTATCTTACATAGAGTAATGGAAAGGGTTAATAGTTATCCCTTTTTTTCTGTCTCTCATGGAAAATTATTTAGTTCCCCTTTCGTTAAGATTTGGCTGGCGGCAGTGGTAACTACCCTACCCTCTGAACCCCATTTACTTTTATTTGGTTCCGGCTGGGTTTATTCGCCATTTCTTTTTGTAAAGGTCTTTCTCGTGTTTTACTCTGCACGCCAAACCAAGTTTGGTTCCTTTGTTCGCCGTCCTTTGGTGGGCTTCTGCACAGAAGCCCATCTTAGGCGCATGAATGTCTGAGGGGGACAGCAAGTGAGGGAGGGGTTTGAGACTCCCTGCACTGGGTCTCCTTGGAGACCCATGTCGCACTTTGTATGATTGGTTGTGGTGACCACTACCACGACTGAACCTCCCAGTGAAGCCCTGCTGTGGGTCCGAATCTCTAAACTTCGACAACAGAGAAGATCTGTAAGGAATCTTCTTCCCTTGAGCCTGTGGGACCAACCAGTTCGCCAAACACCAAGCAAGGTCTCCCTCCCCTGGTCGATTTTGCTGTGCACAGCTGCAGTGAACCAGATAGCCAGGAGGACCGGACCCTGTTTGGGTTTTAAGGAGCACAGCTTTTATTCGTTGCTTCGCTCTGCTGCTGGTTTCTTCCCTGGGCAGTGCAGGACTCTCCAGTCTTCCTACTTCATGTCAGTCCGACAGTTACTTCAGGAACCGTGAGCCTGCACAACCTGCCAGGAACGTCTACCTCAGCTACAGCCTTCTTTTTCATTTAAGGTACTGTTCTAACCCGGTGGTTCATTACGTCTGACCACGGTGAAAGTGTTTGAAATCTTTTGCCAATCTGAGGGCTTGTCCTTCTCTACTCTTTTAAGTAACATTTCTTCCAATCAACTTCGTTTCAAACTCTTGGCAAATACTTAATCATGAACTACTCTGAACTGTGTGATCCTCTGCAAAGACTCTGTAGCAGTAACATTGGCCCAGGCCTATTGATTTGAATCCTCATTGTAGCAAGCCTTTTCTAGATTGCCCTGCCTACTTACGTGTTGGTGCTGCTTAATTTTGTATAACCTTGTCTTTCCCTCCCTTTTAAATTGCTGGAGTGCCATTTTGCTCATACTTAATTTTGAGCTTAACTTGTCCAGAATTCATCAGGTGTTGTGTAGTGTATTATGAGTGTGATTTTTCTGCTGCTTCACTTAGTGAATTGTTTTACAACTGATGTGTAAATAAATGTATATTCTTTTACGCAGAAACCTTGAGTCAGTGTTTGTTTGAATGATAGTAATTGCTGTCCTTTGTGTAACTATTGATACTGCTCAATTTACTCTTGAGATAAGTCTGGCTGCTCAGCCATCGCTACCACTTTACTGTTTAGTACAGGCTTGTACCAAATGTGAATACATACTGTCACTTGTAGTCTTAATTCTGTGTGGTGTTCCCAAAGGGTACTGCATATGATTCTGCCTAAAACCTGGGGATCAATGTAACTAAGGACCTTGGAGAGATATTCGAGGCTAATTTCCCCCCACTGATGGGCAAACTAAAAAAAACACCTGGAGAAGTGGAGCAAGCTAACAGTCTCCTGGCTGGGATGCCTTAACACCCTCCTTCTCCCAAGGCTCCTTTACCTGTTTCAAATTTTACCCATCCTAATCCGGGAATCATACTTCAGGGAAACTAAAGGCACCATGCTGAAAATCCTGTGGCAAGGGAAAAGAGCTAGGTTCAGCCCGGGGACACTCACCCTTTCTAAAGAAAAAGGAGGTATGGGCCTACCAGACTTGAAACTCTACTGTAAGGCCGCCCAACTTAGAGTCCTGATATCCGACCTAAGGGGAACCGGGAGATCTCCAATGGGTCACTCTAGACAACACACACGTGCACCCGGCAACTGTCGGGGAACGACTGTAGGTCCCGAAAAATAAAATAACATGTAGAATTCAGAAACACCCGATTCTGGGGACAGGCTGGTATGTTTGGAAACAGTCCATGGAAATGCTAGGTGCTATGACATGTCCCTCACAGCTGGGATACATTTGGGTACCAGGAGCCAGAGATGCCACACAAAACACTGAAAGATTCCAGCCTTGGTTTGAGGGACGACTGGAGAGAGTCAGACAGCTCTGGAGGGAGGTGAGATTCATCACTATTCAAGAACTTGAAGAGGATCTGGGCATAGGCAAACGTCCGGTCTTTCTCTATCCCCATTATAAGGGGGAACTAAAAGGGCAGGGCTGGAAGGAACAGATCCAGAGGGACCTCACCCCATTTGAGAAGCTCCTAGACACCAGGACTGAGGGGAGAATGTACAAAGCCCTAGTATAATCATGCACGGGGTCCACGGATAAGCTATGGGAAAGATGGGAGAGAGACATGGGAGGGGGGTTGGACCAACCTCTATGGGATCAACTCTGCCGGGGGGCCTATCGGAACTCAATATCCTGCTAGTAAAATCCACATGCAATCAAGCTCCTACACTTGTGGCTGTACGACCCGGTCAGACATTCCAAGATGTACCAGAATGTCAGCCCCTTATGTTGGCGTGAATATGGTTTAAGGGCAGATAACTGCCATATGTGGTGGGGGTGCTCTAAGGTGCAGGTGTTCTGGGATGAATCCTGGGGTGGATCAAGGAGCTTGATGGGATCCCCAGAGAGAAGGCCCCCTGTGTTGCTATATTCGGTTTTGAGAATGTGGAGGGGGAGCGCTCTGCACTCCCTCCGATGGCAACTGGTTTACTACTGGCAGCCACGGCATGTCTGACGACCCAGTGGACAAATGTATATACCCAAGCAAGAAGGAATGGATCAGTGTGGCTAAAAGTATGTATGCTATGGAATGAATAACAGCGGGGCTCCACAGGGTCAGATGATCATTGGACCTGGAATGGGTTGAGTTTGTTAACAAATATGTGTCACTCGAAGAAGGCTGAGCTGACACACAGCTAGAGAATTGGACTGAGAGCGCCGGCAGCACTATGATGAAAATAATATGTCAAAAAGTGAACGCAAATGGTCAAAAGGGACAAAGGGACCGCCCGAGAGGGCCCAGAATCTCAAGATACTACAATGCAGGTGGACACTGCCACTGTATGACATGCCAAGTGGACTAGAGGTGAGAGAGCCATAGTTTGGGGCAGTGGGGATGAGGGTGAAGAGAGGAGGGAAGTGGTTGGGGTCAGTGCTTAAGGTTTGATGATTGTTCTCGATGGCTGAAGGCTGCAGACGAATTTGGATTCCCTAACAGGTGTTATAGCCTTTGTGAAGTTCATCTCCTTACATGTGCTCTGCACTCCCTCCGATGGCAACTGGTTTACTACTGGCAGCCACGGCATGTCTGACGACCCGGTGGACAAATGTACATACCCAAGCAAGAAGGAATGGATCAGTGTGGCTAAAAGTATGTATGCTATGGAATGAATAACAGCGGGGCTCCACAGGGTCAGATGATCATTGGACCTGGAATGGGTTGAGTTTGTTAACAAATATGTGTCACTCGAAGAAGGCTGAGCTGACACACAGCTAGAAAATTGGACTGAGAGAGCCGGCAGCACTATGTTGAAAATAATATGTCAAAAAGTGAACGCAAATGGTCAAAAGGGACAAAGGGACCGCCCGAGAGCGCCCAGAATCTCAAGATACTACAATGCAGGTGGACACTGCCACTGTATGACATGCCAAGTGGACTAGAGGTGAGAGAGCCATAGTTTGGGGCAGTGGGGATGAGGGTGAAGAGAGGAGGGAAGTGGTTGGGGTCAGTGCTTAAGGTTTGATGATTGTTCTCGATGGCTGAAGGCTGCAGACGAATTTGGATTCCCTAACAGGTGTTATAGCCTTTGTGAAGTTCATCTCCTTACATGTGCTGCCTCCATGGAGGCTGTTTGGTTGTACTGTTCTGAAAATGTTAATAGATACTCATTTGAAAAGAAAAAAAAAGATTGTTGGTATGACTCAGACTGTCAGGAAGCGACGACAAGGATGCTGGCATGTCTTGAAGCTGGACCTGCCATGGCTAAAGTACTTTTACGTCAATGTGTATCCAGGTATAACAATATAATGGGCCTCATTACGGGTCCGGTGGTAACCGAGGCGGTAACACCGTCTGGTTACCGCCGGACTCGTATTACCATTCCGCCTCTGTGATTCCCGGAATTACCGGGGCATTACAACCCCGGTTTCCCGGGAATCACGGAGGTGGAATGGTGTTAATCCCCATTCCCACTGAGTCCTATGGGACTCAGTGGGAATGGGGATCATGGAAACACCGGCAGCATTACGAGATGCTGCCGGTGTTTCCTCATCTGCCTGCAGGCTGGCGGTGTTACACCCGCCAGGTCAGACCTGGCGGGAACATCACCTCCCGCCTGCAGGAGTCAGGATCAGGTGGTCCGGAAACAACGGTGGCGGCGGGTTTACCGCCACCATTATTTCCGGACCGCCTGATTTGTAATGAGGCCCAATCTGTGAAAAGAAGAAGGCATATTTTATGTTAAAGTGGCATCGAGTATGTAGGATAATAGGGGGCAGTGAAGTACAGGGGTTCTTGTATAGATGGTGGTAAATTGCTCAGGTAGAAAATGCAACCATCATAAATGGCCAGGACACGCACCAGATTGAGATGCACACATCATTGCAGTGAGCATGTGTTAAAATTAGTTCATTTCAGAATAATGTTCCATTTGACTGAATTTGCACCAAATGTATTAACTAATATGCATTAACATACTAACATAACCTCCCAGGTAACAAACTTAATATCCCTATCCTTAACATGGAGTGCAAATCGGTTCAGATGAAATAAAATGGACATTATTTTGAAATGCCTTTCTGCAATGGAGTTAAGACGTGCAAGCAGTTACTGGCTGTGTGATTTCATTCGGCATGGCATTAAACTGCAAAGATGGAATGTGCACAGTTGAAAAGCACTATTATATGCACAGGATGCAATTGCTGCAGCTATGTTTACAGAATTATCGTGTTGAGGCGAAAAGTACTGGGCTGAACGGAAGGGATGACATGATCTAGACAAAGGGGAATGATTCTGTTTGAGTGGCAGTAGGAGGCTTTAAAAGTAAGAGAGAGAGGGGGTGTGGGACATATGTGCAGTGCAGGTGTTCAGAAACTTCCCGGCAGACAGGCATGCTGACTTGCAAGGAGATGTGCAGAGATCATGTACTGGGAACCAGGCTGCCGGGTGTTCGGCTGTGACAGACAGAGATGCTTTTCTGGCTGAGACAGTGATGCGAGTTGCTGAGGTCGTGACATTTCTTATCGGTGGCAAGCACAGAAAGAGGGGTTTTCCAGAGCTAGCAGCACAGGAACCTTGCCAACTTCTAAGGTGAATATGGGTCATAAGTGAGGTATGAATGCATGGATGCATTTCTATAGCTAATCAGGGCCAGCATGTTTCTTTCATGCATAATGTTCATTAATGTGAAACGAACATAGCTTTGAAAGTTCATTAAAAAAGTGTTGTTTTGTTGTTATTTTTTCTTTCTTTCTCTCAAGCTGCGTCTGCTGTCAACTTTATTAACCTTTAAGGACAGCGGTAAAATAAAACAGAAATAGCCTCTTGATAGAGGTGAGCTGTGAAATGTAACTTGACTTAGATGTTTTCTTTTGTACTTAAGTGTTACACCGCATTAAATGTTTTATCTGAATAGTATCATTGTACATAAAACTATCACGAATCTAAAACCAATTGATTTGAGTTTCTGTGCATGAATGCAGTCACTGGCACCCAGGTTGCGAGTTTGCAGGAAATAGATCCATTTTACTTCAGGTGGTAATTCATTTGACCACAGGTGGTAAAATCTGAAGTGATCTTTTGGTTTTCACAGTAAGCGAGTTTAGAAGTGTGTGATGTATGTGTATCCAGTGACTTGTGCATATTGTAAACTGTTTTGTGATTTGGCTGCTAGAGCATAGCTTACCATCGTAGATAAGTTGTTGAGAAAAAAAAAGTGAGACTGTCAAATTTAAGTGTAAGTGTAAGTCTAGTGGCTATTATTGTGAAGAGGTCCCGGTAAAGGGAAAAGGACAGGTGTTAGGGTATCTTATGAGGGGGGTGTTCCCATCAGAAATAAGGAAACCACCAATACATTACCCCAATAAAATATACCACACTTTACCACAAAAACCAAATGTCATAAGATTAGGTGTACCCTCTCTAGAAAATATACCCAACAACTCACACAGGCTTTCATAGAGGGCGATTGTGCAACATATTGGAAAATGGTGTATGGGAGGTAATACAAGTGGATTTGACCTTCAATGCTGCATTCCTCTGGATGCTTGGCAAAAGATTGTTTTAAGTCTATATGGAAGTTCCTCCAGCCACTCAGTAACTGTATACCACGTGACAGAAGCACTCCATAGGGGCGAAGATTTCCTGCTTAGTGTTTGGGATGTACATAATGCTGTGGGATCACAGAAGAGTGGCAGAGCCTCAGGACCAGACACTGTTCCTATTGATCTCTCTAAAGTAGAACCTTGCATATGAGGGCCTGTTTTCTGTAAGTTAGTCCACACTGTTATCAGAGGCATAGCTAGAGGGTGGTTGAGGGGGCTATAGCCCCTGATCTTTTGGATGTAGCCCTAGACCCTGATTGTAAACTCAGGGGCTACATCCAAAAGACTAGCTAGCTCCCGTCCCGACAGTCCCGAAATTAGTGTAGCCCCAGATCTTTTGCAAACCTAGTAACACCCCCGGCTGTTATCAAGATAAATATCGTTCCTTACTCATGGCAAAATGCTACTATAGTACCAATATATAAGAAGGAGGGCAGGAATTCTCCTGCCAATTACAGGTCTATCCCACTCTTAAATAGCACTGTAAAGATGTTTGCCAAAGCCATACTATTGTGTTTACAAGCCTGGGCTGAGGAGAATGCGATTATTAGTGATCTACAGGCTGAAACACAAAAGCACTGTTGACCAAAAGTTATGTCTGTTTCTTATGATTCAGAAGTACACGGTTCTTAACGGGATGAAATTGTATACTGTTTTCGTGGCGCTCAAGACTGCCTTTGATGGGGTGTCATGGGAAACGCTTTGGCATGTCTTGAGGAAATTAAACGTGCCTAACCACCTGATTTCTGTACTTCAAGCACTTTATAGTAACAGCACAACTGTGGTGCAATATGGTCTGGTTGACAAAGCTATTGACCCCTTTGATGTATTAAAGGGTGTCAGACAAGAATGCGTGTTGGCCGCTCTTTCATTGTGTCTAAATAGAAGAGATTATTGCTTCCCTAATGCTGGAGTGTCTGGATTGCGGTCAGGGTCGGACTGGGACAAGAAATAGGCCCGGACACCCAAAAAAAAGTGGCCCACCCCTCGCTTCAAAAAAGTGGCCCACCCTGCGCCTCAAAAAAAGTGGCCCACCCCACGCCTCAAAAAAAGTGACCCACCCCGTGCCTCAAAAAAAGTGGCCCTCAAACCATCATCCGTGAATCGCCTACCACGCTTCTCACTGTGCAAAAACAGATGTTTCTACAGTATCAGTGCCATTAATGAAACACAACCTTTCACCCCTTGACAAAACGGGAAGTGGCATTAAAAGCAGACTAATATGGTTATGATTTCACTAATATGATATGCATTTCATACAAGAATGGATCACTATATGTATCTGTGTGTTTAGAGCCATATTGTCAAATTACTGTGAATGCAAGCAGACGTCCAAGGCCAAATGATAATATGTTATTGTATAGCACTTACGCTTAAGCTCTTTTTAATAGAACAAATATGCATACAATATCACCCAACCTGTCTTGGTACCCATTTATCGACCTCAGAAGAATGAAAGGCTGAGATGGCCTTGCTGGGATTCGAACCTGCAGATCACACACACATCACAGCAGCGATCACTCAACCCACTAAGCTATTATATTGGCTATAGTAAAATGAGCATCTGCAGGTTTGGTGCAAATGTGGCCGCATTTCAAGCATGTGTGCAATGCATCTACTTTTCAGGCTCTGCCCACGGTAGTGCTTGTGTGATGAGGGCCTCAGCAAATACAAGTGCATGACACAAGGCAATGGCGCCTGACCATTGAGGGTAGTTTCTAAGATCCCAAAATGCAGTCTCTAGTAAATCACGTCCATGACAAGCTGCCAGCCAATCCCCCAGGACCTCGAGCACCTGATGGTAGGCTGATGTTAGCTGGATGTCAAAGCCAGTCTGAAAACAACAACGTCACGTCAGTAAAACACTGTCAGTAAAGGCCCTGTTTCTGGAACACCACCACCAAGGCATGGTGCTTCAGGCAGTCCCGGCCGTTTCCTCTGCTTATTAGGAAGTGGGGGCCCGAGAAACATGTGAATGAAAGAAGGGACATGCATAGCACTGCACTGTTAACTGAATCGCCTCAAGGCGCTTCCTGGCCACACGCCCACAGGGATTCTGGGAAATCGACAGACCAAAGGAGGTCGAAATTGTAATGCAAAGATCCCTGTTAAGCAGGCTAGATTCTGCACGGACAAAGCAAAAGTAAGATTCTAACAACAAAATGTCAAAAGAGAAAAGTCAATTAGCTTTGAAGAAGGAAGGATGACTGCTTTGTGGGATGGAAAGTACATCACACCCCTCTGAGATTTGTTTTAGCGAGTAGGCCCTCTTTAAATGCCATGTACGCGTACAGGTTCGAGATATCATTGATATGACCAAATTAAAAGACTAATTGGAGCATTGTTCACTATTAGTTGCATTTCCATTTTTAAGTTGGTGACATAAAATGGAGGCTCGTATGCAGGCATAACGTTGCCCACAACTACCTCATGCAAATAAAAGGTATCAAAGGACGTGGGAATCATATTAAAACCACAACACAGTGTGGCTAGTGAAATGTGCGTTCGCCTCCAGCTATACAAGGTTGACAGCAGTTCGGATAAAAATTGCACTCAATGCGAAAAGGCAAAACACAAGGTGAGAAATGGAAAATGCTGGCTGTGCTTGGATAAATGATAATAATGCATGCGCCAATAGTCATTAAATAAAGTGCATAGACTGAGAACAGCCAACCTTGAGCTGTTTATGTGGCGCTCCCCAAATGCCACAACACATCACAACACACCACCATGTTGCGCCCTCTCTACCCAGTCCACCTCACTCCCCCATTCCCGACATGGCACCGTGGCATCCATTCATGTAACAATTGTGTATAGGCGCGTTACAAATGCCGCATTCGCTCAGATTTTAGTCCATGGCCTACAGTCATCTCTGCAGCAGGACGCTACCCCGCCACGCTATCTTAAAGCACGTTGCCCACGGTTTTCTGAATTTCTGTGTGTTATGGCAAACTCTCCGGGGTTCCATTATCTGCCCTTTAAACTACCAACAGAACTGGCTCTCCTCCGGCGAGTTCATGGTATTATTCACTTCCAAAGGGGGAAAGTCTGGGGGGTCTGACTCTCGGGTCTGCCGTAGCTCGCACCCCTGACACTGGGACTGTACACCGATTTGAGCAGCGGGCGCAAGGCCCACTGAGATACCTTGCCTGCTGCTGAGTCACAGATTGGCCGACAGGTGATGATATGATGGGCCCTACGAGAATAGTACTAGTGCTAGTCCTTACCTCAGTGGCTGGCTGGCTGTTGGGCTGCTGTCTGTGGGCTGTGGCCTGTGGCAGTGGCACTGGGCACTGTCTGCTGGCCGCCTCGCCTGCTGCCTGGTGGTCCGCCTGTGTGTGGGCACTGGGCACTGGACTGTCGGCCTCCAAGTTGTCTGGTGAGGTCCAGCTCCGTGGTGCCTGGTGGTGGTGGCTCTCTCTCTGTCTCTCTGCCAGAGTGCTGCCTGCTGCGCTGTGTCGGTGTGACTGCGGCGTGCCCAAATAAATCAGGGCCAAGCCAACCCAGGGTGGGTCAGAGAGGCAAGCGAGGCCCAAGGCAATTAGAAATAGCAGCATTGGCGGCACTATGGGTGGGCAGGGCAGCCTGCCCAGCCGAATTTTCATTGGCTTTTCTGTGGCACCAGCGGCCCCGGGCCCCAGCCCAGCCCCCAGGCACAAGTTGAAGACAGTTGCTTTAAACTTTGCAAAGAAGTGTTACTTACTTCCTGCAAAGTTGAAGCAAGTGTCTGTGAAATGGGTCACTGTTCTGGCAGTACCAGCCCCAGGCAGGCCCCCAGCTCAGCCCTCAGCCCTGCAGGCAGGCTGCACCCCCAGGGTCAGGACTCGGAGGGAGGCAGGTGTTACAATAGCTTTATTGTGTGTTTGCAATTGCTTCAGCCTGACTCCCTCCCACAGATCAAAGAAACGTTCTGGCCTGGCCATTGCAGGCCCGAGCGGAGCGCGAGCCGGCGAGCACAAACGGCACCGGCCCCCTTCAGTGGCGGCACGGGTGCCGGCCCTGTGGCCCACGACGCCGTGAATGAATTATGCATGCATTTGCATCTGCATGCATCATAAATTATGATGCATGCATGATGCAGATGCAATCATCAAAGCAAGGTAACATCTAGTGTGTTACGTTGCTATGATGATTCTGAAGACGGCAGACAGTGCCGCTGCCGTGCGGCACCAGCGTCTCCCCCCCCTGGCTCCCTGCCCTGCTGCACAGCACAGCCCAGCCCAGGCAGCCCAAACCCCCCCTCCCCATCTGACTTCCCGGCCATGGGCAGCCTCCTGCTCTGAGCCCCTGGAGCTACAGACAGTCGCGAGCTGCTGCTCTGCGGTGCTCGGCGCACACACACACACTAGGCCGGGGCCGCCGGGCCTGCCAATAAAAAACTGACAAAAAAAAACGGCCCAGAAGTGGCTGCTGGAAAACCGGCCCCAGGGGACCCTAAAGTCCTTCGGCCACGGGCCGAAAGACCGAAAGGGCCAGTCCGAGCCTGATTGCGGTACAATGGGATTGGATAAGTGTCCGGCACTATTATATGCAGACGATCCAGCAATTTTATCTACATGGATTGAACAATAATTTGGACGTGTTTATATGAAAATGTGAGGAATTAGATCTCAAATTGAATGTTGAAAAAACCAAGGTGCTGATATTTACACTTCGGCATAGCAGGAACTGTAAAGATGATATAGCTGTGGATGGAAACAGTTCTAGAGCAAGTCAAGCTTTACCATAATCTTTAGATTCCATGAAAATATCCTGTGGCCTTCTCAATTAGACAATATATGTACCAACCTACGGAAGTACATTGGACATGGCTCAAGTCGAGGATACAGGCAGGTGGACTGAGTCAACCCACATTTTTCAGAGGGTGGTCTCGGTCCCCTCCAGCTAAAATGAGGAACATTGAATGTCATCTTTGAATGTATGCATTAAAAACCAACCTCGGGATCGAACAGCAGTCGTCAGGTTTGCTGGCTGGAAACTTCTCCAGTGCACTATATAACTTGATGAACAACTAAACATGAAATGTCCCGTTTCGGTACTGCAAGTTCCAGGGAAAACATTTGTATTGGTTCTTGGAGTTTATCAGATGCACACCTTTCAACATTTTCTAAAACACTATTACAAGGAAATAAACTCTCTTGTTTGTGTGTGTGTGTTGATTTTATGAAAGGCAAATGTCATTCGTCTCCTGCAATTTGGGTGGTTATGCAAAGCCAATTTAATGAAATGTGCATATTTCACCTTGATATGCTATCAAATCCCATTGTGTTTGCTGATGAGTCCCCTGCTTACGTTTTTCAGACTTGACCTCTGACAGTGGAGCTCACAGAACCTTTTTTACGAGGCATCTCAGAGGTGCTTTTTCGACAGTTATATAATTATATCGTAAACAAGGCATCCCGGCATCTCTTGATGGTGTAGAATTAATTATGTGGCTATGCAAATCCAGCAAGGTTAGAAAGTGCAGAGAACAAACACTTGAAACATCTACGTCAGGTCCCTCTAAGCACGCCTAATCCACTCTTACACCATGAACTTGACATGTGTCCCTTTGAAGAGCTGGATTCCTTGTACCCAATATAGTAATGGATCAGGTTATAGCGTACTGAGGGCTTCGGGAAGCAGAGGTGTTGCTGGGGGGCAGGGCCTAGGGGGCTATAGCTCCAGGCCTTTTGATTGTAGCTCCGAAAAGAATCTCAGGAGCTACAACCAAAAAACTAGCTAGCCCTGAGTCCCGACAGTCCCGACATTAGTGAAGCCCCAGATCTTTTCCACACCTAGCAACACCCCTGTCAGGATGTACCAAGTTGCTTTGAAACACCTATTGAACTTGGATGGGGGCTCATGTGAAGAGGTGCTGTGCAAGCTGAATGAAGCTGGACCGTGGGAAGCCCCATATAGTTTTGTCAGGGTTGCTACAGCCAGACATAAAGGAAAAACACTTATTTTTGCCAGGAAGAATATGGAAGAAGCAGCCAACATGCTGAAACTGGGACCAGAGTATCTTGCATGTAAGCCTGACTTTGTTCCATCGGAGTATCTTGACTATGTCAGTCAACGCTATGCCGCTGCTCTATATAGTAGCGTTCGACTAGGGACATTACAGACCCTACTGTTAGGCAGAATTGCATGCAGTACCCTCTGGGACCACCACACACATTTAGGACTACAGGTGTAAGCAAGACCAACCTTTGGTATAAGTCCACACCTGTACCACACCGTTTGTTGGTAGCGAGCTGAGCAGCTTGGCTTATCTCAAGAGTGAATGTGAGGAGTACAAGTAGTTACACAGAGGACTTTCAATCACAGTGGTTCAAGTAGACTCTTATACTCAAGATTTCTTGGTAAAAAATGTATTAATTTATTACACAATCTTTTATAAAACATTTCACTAGAAAAAGACAACTTAATAATATATACCAATACACGTCAATACAAAACTCTAAGCTTTTGAGACAGTTGATCTCCCCTGAAAAAGGAGCCAAATGGCAGTTCAGTTACTTAGCAGGGAGCAAAAAGGACAAAAGTAAGTAGAATAGATTACATATACTTTCCAGGCAGTGGAAATAGTTTCAGTTTACCGGAATAGTTCAGTTCAAGTCAATAGACCAGGCCAAAGTCAATGGGCTAGTGTTCTGGATAGGAAAGAGCAGTTCTGGTATCAAATGATAAAGTCTTTGCAAACGTTCTCTGAAATAGTTTAGACGAAAAAGAATCATTTGTGGGGTCATAAACTGAATAGACCTGCGAGTTGGGAAAGTTTCACAAACTTTCACCGCGAGAGTGGCGTTCTCTCAATGGGGTTGGCACAGTACCTTTGCATGAAGAAAACAAATGTTGCTGAAGTCGTGGTTCCTGGCAGTTCCTGCAGATCTCGCTGTTCCTGAGCCTTAGCCGTGGGGACAAAAGGGAGGATGTCAGGGGACTCCTGCACTGCACAGGAGTGTTGAAGAAAGCAAACAAAATGGAGTCACTTCAGTTCCAGTAGCTGTAGATTCAAGAACACAAACTAGTGTCCCTCTCTCTGGTTAAACCTTACCAGCCTTGAGAATGGTATCCAGGTGTCTTATGAGTTGATTAGTCCCACCAACTCAGGGGAAGAAGCCATCCTTGAAGGAGTTTCTCTGTCGAATGGAGTTTGGCTATTCGGACCTGCAGCAGGGCTTCACCGGGCAAACCAATGGTCCAGTGGTTGCAGCAGCCATCTGTTAGGCAGAATTATATGCAGTACCCTTTGGTAACACCACACACAATTAAAACTACAAGTGACAGTACAATTTCACCTTTGTTACAAGCCTGTACTACAAAGTTAAAGTGGTAGCAGTAGCAGAGCAGCCAGACGTATCTCAAGAGTAAGGGAGCAGTATCAAATAGTTACACAAAGGACAGCAATTACTATGATTCAGGCAAACACTGACTCAAGGTGTTCAAGTAAAAGAATATGCATGTATTTCACTCTTCGGTTGTATAACATTACACTATTATAAGCAGTCTAAAAATCACTCTCTTAATACACCACACCACTTCCCTTAAATTCCAGACAAGTTAAGCTCACAAAATGAAGTGGGAGCAAAATGGCACTCCAGCAATTTATAAGGGAGGGAAAGACAGAAGTTTAACAAAAATGAATCCACACCAACAGGTAAGTACTCAAGGCAAGCGAACAAGAGAGACTACAAAAATAAAAAGAAAAGGCTTAGGGCTAAAGTCAACGGTTCAAAAGTCTTTTGCTCAAGATAATACAGTTCAGTGTAGTTCGCGGTAAAGTTCGTGGCACGGTTTCCGGACGGGGTTGGTTGGTAGAAAAGTTAGTTCAAAGAGAAGAGAAGGACAAGCCCTCGGATTGGAGAAAGATTTCAAACACTTTCACCGCGGCTGAACGAAACAAACAACCGGATTTGCACAGTACCTAAAAACCAAGAGGGAGCTGTAGCTGAGACAGACGTTCCTGGTAGTCGGACTGACCAGAATTAGGAAGACTGGAGGTTCCTGCACTACCCAGGGAAGAAACCAGGGAAGAAACCAGCAGCAGAGCAAACCAACAAATAAAAGGTGTGCTCCTTAAAACCCAAGCAGGGTCCGATCTTCCTGGCTATCCATCCCACTGTAGCTCTGTAGAGCGAATTTGACCAGAGGAGGGGTCCTGGCTTGCAGTTTGGGTGAACGGTTGGTCCCACCAGCTCAAGGGAAGAAGTTTCCTGGAAGATCTTCTCTGTCGTCGGATTCTGGAGATTCAGACCTGCAGCAGGGCCTCACCAGGTGGTTCAGTCATTGCAGGGGTCCTCTTCTGCCAGTTCCTCGTTGGTTCTTTCGTTCCAGTGGTGACTCTGCTCTGCCAGTCCCAGAGGCCTGCCTTTTATGCAGTTTTCCCCCATTCATACAGCCTGGCTGTCAATCACACATCAGGGTGGCTGTCCTGGCAAGGACAGTCACCGAGCCAATCAAACAGGAGTGTGACTTGGGTTACCAAGGGAACCCATGGCAGGGGTCCTAAAACCCTTCCCTCACATCCTGCCAACCCAGACTCTCAGGAGGCTAAAGGAGGGCTTCTTTGGGGAAGCCCGCAAAAAGGCGATGAACAAAGGGACCAAACCTGGTTTGGTGCGCAGAGTAAAACACGAGAAAGACTTTAATAAAAAAGAAATGTTAACTAAACCTGGCCAGAGCCAAAATAAAATGGATTTGGTGAAGCGGGTTCATGTTCAAGGCTAATATAGTAGCCTAAAACCTGGTTTGGCGCGCATAAACAAACACTAGAAAGACCTTTCCAAAAAGAAATGGCGAAAAAAGAAGACCGGGACCCGTTTAAACAAAGGGGCTTAAGGCGCCATCTTGAAAAACATGGCTCCTGTGATTTTTAGCTACCGGTGTTCGTGGTCGGGAAAAATCATGGTAGTTCATTGTAAAACCACTCCCACTAGCCTTTTAAATAGGAAAGGGTAGCATTTGACTGCTACATGAGTGATTAGACACAGGGGATACTATGTAACCCCTCCAGCACTCCATTGTAAGATGGTGTGTGCTGGGTCTAGGAATTTGGAAAAGACTAGTAAAGTCAATTTCACTTTACATTATCTGGGAAACAGTAGTTTATCCCAGAGAAGGTATTTAAACCTTTGGGAAGTCTAAACGACATTCCTGTGACACTGCACATAGGGTGCTGTGTAACACATATGAAAAGAGGATGCCTATGGAGTTATCTAAAATCCATAATGAAAGAATACAAATGTAAAACACACATCAAAACACATGAAAGAGTGGGAAAAAATGCTCACACTCTTTCCAGGTAAAAAAAAATCAAATCCTCAAAATCCAGCAACGTTGCTGGGGTCTCTAAGGTGAAGGGAATTAGCACATTTATGAGAATTCCCTCTAACAGCCACAAAAACAATGTCTTGGGACTCTGTGGGGTCTGGTGTTTGTCCCTTATGTATTCAAGGCGAGGAAACAACTACCCATTTTCAACTTGTATGTGCCATGTTAAAACCTTTGAAAGTTCGTTACCTCAGACCGCTCCTTAGGAGGACCTGTACCCCCTCAATCCTTGAAGCCCTAAAATGTTGTAAAAGTAGTGATAATAAAAACAATGTGAACTTCATTGCCCGTTATATTCATCAGGATTGACTGTGTAGACGGACGATGTGCCTATGAGCTGAATATAAGATTTCCAATGTTTAAAGAAGCACATGTAGCCAATGTGTGCAAAAGCAAGACCAATGAATAAGGGCTGCCTGTATACGCTCCCTATTTTCTTACATTTTTGTAAATGTTTGTTTTATCCCATATGGAAATTTCCTGTTTAGTATTTTATTCTGAAGTTTTACTTTTATTGTGTTTTTAATATGCACATGTGCACGTGTCCAAATTGAAATACATCGAAAATCTGGAATTAGGAAATACATTGAGCCTCATTACAAGTACGGGGTAACCGCGCCAGTAAAACTGGCAGGTTGCCACCGGACTTGCAAATGTTACCGGCGTCTGGCTTGCTGGTAACACCAGGGGATTCCAACCCCGCCGGTCCGGCAAGTCAGGCACTGGTAAAATGTTGTGTCCAATTCCCATGGGATTGGGGACCACGGAAGCACCGGCACTGTTAATAACATTGCCGGTGCATTTGTGAAAGTCTGCCTACCGCGGCCGGTTGCCTGGCAGGACCAGACCTGTCAGGCACTGCGACTACGGCAGGCAGACTTGTACTTTGCCAGTCTGGAAACATCGGTGCCAGTAAGCTATCCGGCACTGTTGTTTCTGGACTGACAATGTTGTAATGAGGCCCATTGTTCAAACTATTTGACTTTATTTTTCTACAAAGGGCTAATAGCTATATAATCGTGTGACGGCCAGTTATCACTTGCTACAGATATGTGCCCTCTGCCAACTTATATCACTCGACTTTGCTTTAATTTAACAGCTGTAATGTGTATGAATCCCAAATCATTTCCAAATTCATGTCTCCGAGAATCACGACAGGAGCCGGTATTGTGAGGCTAAACAATACTTTTTTCACTCAGTGAACTGTAAATGTTCAATAACAGATGAATCACAGACTTTAAGGCAGTTACTTCACTGTGGTTTTAAAGTCTGGGGGTAAGGATACTCCTTTGGAACCTTCTCCTAATCATTCGAGCCCAGGTAGGCCCACCAGTCGCTTCCACTCTCCTTTCCTTCTGTCCGAAATGAGCAACAAACGGATAATCAGTCCAGTTCCTTTTATCCACTGTAACAGGCTTGTAAATGGGCCAATCAGGGACAGGTCCTCCCACCCTCACCGGGATGGGTTGGTACCATGGGAGCTCTGTGCCTAATATATGAGCTGCCGTCCCCCTTCCTGTTTCCTTCGCTATGTTGTCTTTGCCAGGACTTCCCAATATGCCCCCAGGCTCCACGTGGCCGCTGCGTTCCATGTGGGCAGTCCGCCACCTCAGCCTCAGGCAGGCTCTGCCCTCGCCGCACAATGGGCCAGCGGGAGCTTCCCATATGAATCCCCACGCTGCTGTTCCAGGGCCTGATGGTCGTGTAGGTAAGGAGAACGGGTCAGGGTTTTTAATGGTGGTTCCCAGGGGCTTTGCACCCCTTCGGACGTCGCTCGGGTGGCATAGACATGGAACAGGGGTTTCAGAGGCTGGCCGCTGATGCACATCGGAGGGGGAGGGCTTCACTTCGGACGCGCAGGTTGCCGAGCGCGGCCTGTGTTGTTCCAGCCCTGACGGCCCTGACTGTGCCAGCTCGGGTGGCGTGTTGCCATGCACCAACAGTGGGTTGCCTGGTGCTGTCGTTAGTTCCCCAGCAGTTCCCATCCCCCGACCTCTCGTACCCAGACCTGTAGCACCCTCACATAGTCACATAGGATTTTTTGCTTAAGCAACATTTGCTGAATGGATTGATTTACTAATTAATTAGAGTGTTTGTTTTTACATTTTGGACCTTATTGAAATGATTTTGTTGTTCCTTGCCCCATTTCCTTTTTCTCTCTCTGCCTCATCTCTCCCTCCATGTGTTTATCTAAATTGCCCCTACCCTCTACTCCTGTCTCTTTCCTCCTTGCTCTCTCAGTATGTTCCATCGCTCTCCTGCTCGCTTCATTCCCTTTGCCTATTCTTACCAACTGTGTTTGGTCCCTATTTATAGAGAAACAGAGTTCTACTTGTAGTGATCTAAAGATGACTGAACAGCAGGATGAAGTGAGAGGTGTTATATAGGTGGTTCAAACTCTGCTTTGGGAGAGGTAGTTTTCTGTTGGCACTCAGTCTCTGACAACAATTGCTTCACTACTGTAGGCAGGTATTGTAACTATATATATATATATATATATATATATATATATATATATATATATATATATATATATATATATTCTAGCCCCTTCTTTTTTGTTCACTGTCATATCTAGGCCAGGTGGGTTTATTTACTGACAGTCAGAAACTTAACTTTCTAAAGGTATTACATTTATAGATATTGCTATTCTCACATGTTCTTACACTACTTTCCTTAGAATTTAATCGCATTTTATGGTGTACATATATAGGGGTAGAAGCAGGCCTGAAACAAGCAATCATTTTTGTGCGTGAATACAATCATGTTGATTAAACACAGTTGCTAATGGTACTGCCTCTTGTTTGCTTACTTTACTCTCCATACATAAGCCCTATATTTGTATGCATTGTAGTCTATTTATGTTTTCTGTGTATTAGTAGAAATATGTAGTATGTGATGCATTATTAGCTACTTAGTACATGTTTCACAGTACTGAAAAGTCTGATACAGAAGCATTCACTGTTTTATTATATAACTTTGGAAAATTACAAATATAGCACCTCTGTGGTGTATGCTGCAGCCAATACCTACATTTCTGTATGAGTAGGTGCCTGTACTAGAAAGAACACTGCAATGGAATGTTCTTTAAATGCTACATTGCGTGATGAAGTATGTAGTTTATTACACATCTCCCGATAATCCCTGATACTTTTTTGCCAACATTACATTACCAACCCCTTGTATGAAAAGTAACTGCACATGTGATGTCATCAGTGATGTCATCAATGATATTTGTGATGTCATCTTTGATGTCCTGGTGTTAGTCTTAGCAGTGCACGGTGGTGGCCCGAGTTATGGTTGCTTAGCTTAGCATAACTGGCGAAATTCAGGGTTTTTTCGATTTTACTTGTAACCATAACATCCTTTTAACAAAGTTTTTTACTGAATTTCATAGGTTTTTATTAGTGCAAATTTACCATAACGTTGTCATGATTCCTGCCCCTCTTGTCCCCAGCCCTCCAAGATGTCAGGCTGGAGCCAGGCCGCAATCACCTACATGGCCCTCAAGGGCCTCTCAATCCCTCCAAAGACTCACTTGGAGTCAGACTTGGCGCTTGTGGCACCAGACTCACTCACTCCCATAGGATAACATTGGGGATTGGACTTGAAATGCATTGATGGGGACAAGATGGCCGCCCCCACATATTTCGGTTCCCAGAACTGCATGTGCGGTCTAGTCTTTTGGGTGTGGTTCAGCCCAGAGGCACCTGGGATACCCAGAGACTATTTAAGCCACACCCAGGCTGAGAAGCATGCTTTGCGTTTTCTGCACCTGCAGCGTGACACTCACCGTGTTCGGATCGGTTTCCAGTGGGCCTGCATCTTTCTTCCGCGCTCAGCTCCTGCAAGAACAAGAACACTGTTAGGAACAGCCTTACCTTGCAGCCCTTCTGCCCATCATTCAATCCTCCTTCTGTTCTGCGGGCATCTTCAGCGGTGTCATTCCCATCCCGGCACGCCGCTTCCTAAAGAAGAGGAAAAGAACAGAGAAAAGGCATTAGTAAGCATTCTACAGCTCTTTGCTTATTTTTTTTCAAATACAGTACGAGCTTCAAACGCTTACCTGAATCCCAGCCACTCTGGGGGAACTGTGTCTCTGGAACTTCTCATCCATCTGCGAGGGGGAAAAGACACTCCAGGTTAGCGTGGAAACATCTAGAGGCGCCGCATACCGCACTTACTCACTGCATCCACACTGACAACGTAGCGGCACCTAAAAGACACGGAAAATACAAAAAGGGTGCATCGTGCATCGCGCTCTCACTCACCTTCAGCGCCACTCATCTCAGCAGCACGTCGCCATCCCCGGACGCCGGCCATCATCTAAGAAGGAAAGGAACGAAGTTAGAGAACTGTTCAAAGACTTATTATACTTGCCAGTCGGACTCTCACCAGGGAAGTAACTAGGCACCAACGAGCCTGCATCAATCAACGCGCCCCAGCGCTGAAAGCAGGACAGAGAGCACACCATCCAAGAAAACAAGGTGAGCTGTGAATCAAAGGGACGGGTTGGACCCCGGGGAGGAAGGGCTTCAAGCACAGAGACAATAGGGAGTTAAATCCTGTGTTTCAGACCCAGTCACCAGTCGAACAGCCTCCAGGGAAGTGTTTGAGGTCGTAAGAGGCAAGGACTGGCTGAGTGATGTCCCCGTGGATACCAGGTGAGCGTTGCAGACGTCCCTTTAACAACGTTTTTTCATTGAATTTCATAGGTTTTTATTAGTGCAACTTAACCATAACGTCCCTTTAACAAAGTTTTTTCATTGAATTTCACATTTTTTTATTAGTCCAACTTAACCATAACGTCCCTTTAGCTAAGCTTTTTCATTGAATTTCATAGGTTTTTATTAGTCCAACTTAACCATAAATTCCCTTTAACAATGTTTTTTTCTGTGAATTTCATGGGTTTTTACCTGTGCTTGCTAATTTCCTACTATCATATCATACTTACCAAATATTACAATATTTGTGTCCAATTTACAAAGTGTCACCTTAAAACTCTGCCATTTCCCACCTTCTAGAATAATTTTTAACACGTCTATACACTTTTTGCAACTATTTCAACTAGTTTTGCATCCGTAGATATCTACGAACATCTGACTTCATTGCAGAACTCCCAGACAGTGCCACATGACCATATACTGGTGCGCGGCATGATGACGTGTCCGATAACCCGTCCGCACTTCACGATAAGATCCGTCCTTCGCGGATATTTCAGGACTGCATTTTCTACTGATTTACACCTTCTCATACTCATTATCCATTACCAATCTAGTGCACAGTCATACTTGGAAGAATTTTATCAAAACTGCTATTTATCTTAAAAATGGCATCAGTTATTGCCATCCTTCATCCCCAAGAGCCACCACCACCACCAGCTGGAGGACCTTCACAACAAAAAAGCACACTACTTTCAAAGACAATGAATAGGATCAAGAAAATGAGGTAGAGGAAGTGCCTACTTCTAGCACAAAGATCGAATCATGGGTGTACCAATTCTTTGCTACTGTTGGGAGTGTACCAAAGGCTAAAGCTACCAAAGTGAAATGCACTGAGTGCAATTTTGTACTCAGTCGCAGACTACATGGATAGTACTCCTACGGGGCCACCTCCATGCGCCGCCACACCAAATCCAATGACCCCAATGCCCTCAGAAAGGTTATTCCTTTCTCAGCAAGTAGTAAGCTGTCTTCCTTCACCTCATCTTCCTCAACAAATACTTTAACCACACAGCCTGATGTCTGCGGGCATTGGTGTGTTATAAATAAATAAATAAATAAATAAGGAGGGTTATGGACCATTATCGTCCATTGCAGCCCCTGAAATGGGGGATAAAGGCCATTAGCACCCCTTGTTCCCAAAGCGGCAACCGAGGGTGCTAAAACAAAGATTTTTCTTCCTATAGCAGGACACCTGCGGCGTCCCGCTTTAAGAATGAAGGATTATTCTCTAACACGGGCACATTTGCAAAAACCATGCTTTAATGACCTTGCCAATGCTCCTCACGAGTTTGCTCGAAATCCACCCATGTTTTATTTTTTAAAAAGTGTCAAAATGTATGTACATACAATAGTCAAATAACTTAGCCCCCACTCGACAAAATCCATTCAGTCTTTACACAAACATTGAATATTTGGTCTATACTCTGTCTGAAAACTTTTGTCCACATTCGTCAAATAGCAACAAAGTTATAAGCCATCAAAAAATGTTGAGACCCCCCTCTAATTTCACCCCCTCTTGAAAAAAATCCCACCAAACTTTAGAAAACCCTTTATATTTAGATCCAAAATCGTTTTGCCAAATGTTGTGCAGATTCACCAAATGACACCACATTTATATACCTTTACAATATTTTGGGACCCCCCCTCTAATTTTGCCCCCTCTTGACAGAATCCCAAATAATTTAGCAAAACCATTAAGGATTAGTTCTAGAATAAAATTGCAAAATTACATGCAGTTTCATTGAGTGGCGCAAAAGTTATAAGCCCTCCAAAAACTGCATTTCCCCAACCCTGTAATGCAGAAATAGGTGCAGATGTCCTGGGATATTTGAAGTGTCTGCGAAAACCAAAGGACTGTCCCAGGACATCCAGAGTGTTTGCGGACCTTCGGGGGGTGAAACAACCCGTTTTTTGGCTTTTTATGGCCATATCCAATCAAATCCATGCCCCCCCACCTCCCCAGAGATTGTTTGTCGAGTTTGACAAGTGAAATGCTGCTTTTTAAAAAAAGGTTTTCACTGCGCTGTTCGCGGACCCCAAAAAAGTCTGCGAATCCAAGATGGCAGGCGTTTCAAGAAAACAGACGCATTTCACGTTTTCTCACCATCCAATCAGCGGACGCTTCCTGGTGTCCGCGGACTACACAAAAGTCAGTGAATTTTTTCTGGCCAATCAGAGGCCAGTCTGCGGACAGCACAGCCAATCAGAGGCCAGTCTGCAGACCGAACAGGGAAGTGAGTCCGCGGACCGGACATAGATATCACTCATTTTTTTGCCTTACATTTCGGTCATTTAAAAAAAATAAAACTACTGGACATATTTACACCAAATAGCACACTTTCGGGACCAAGCCGCCGCTCCTGCCAAAAAATTTGGTGAAAATCCGTCCAGCGGTTCGGGCTGTAGTCGTGAGCAACGTTTTTTCCCTTTATGTCTATGGGGATAAAATACATTTTGGGACCCCCCCTATAACTTTGCCCCCCCTGGACCAAACCTCACCAATCTTTTCAGTAAAATTCAGAGTGGGCCATATACTTTTTTCCAAAATTTGGTGAGGATTCGTCCAGGGGGAGCGAAGTTATAAGCCGCCCAAAAGTGCTCTTCCTATATATATATATTCAGTAAAAAACTTTGTTAAAGGGACTTTATGGTTCCAAGTAAAACCGAAAAACCCTTGAAATTCGCCAGTTATGGTAAGCTAAGCAACCATAACTCGCGCCACCACCGTGTGCTGCTAAGCCTAACACCCAGGACATCAAAGATGACATCACAAATGTCATTGATGACATCACTGATGACATCACATGTCTGACTCTCCCTTTTTTCCTTTCCTGACATATCTAGGCCACATGATTTTCTTCAGTAACAGTCAGGAACTAAACATTGTAAATGTACTATATTCGTAGCCTTATCCTTCAAGTATGTTCTTACAATAATTCCCTTATGGTCCAGTCATATCATATGAAACATATACATAGGGGAAGACACAACCTTGAAAGACAGCAATTCTTTTTGTGCATTAAAATTATCATTAGATTTCTCAGCACTTTCTGATAGTTTTGATGTTTTTTATTACCGTACTTTCCCTGTATATGCTCATATGTTTATATGTTGTACCCACACTATTTTCCTTAGGGTCCAAACACATCATGTGATATATATAGATAGGGTAAATAGCAGCTTTGAAACAGAGCAATCATTTATTTGCATAAAGATAATCAGTTAGGTTATGAACACTTTCTGCTACTATTGCTGTTTTATTTTTACTTCAATACACTTGTATAATTCATATTTGTATGTGGTGTTGTCTCTTTGTGATTTGTCTATAATAATGCAATTATGTAGTAAGTGGGTTTTATTACCTTTTATTTTTTATTACCAATCACCTACTTATCACAAGTTTCACTGTACGCAAAACTCTAATATGAAAACAGTTATTTCACTATTCAACATGGCAAGCTTATGAATATTGCATCTCCATCATGTATGCTACACACAATGCTTATGTTTCTACATGAGTACCTTAGTATACTGGATTGAAATTAATAATAGAATGCTATTTATATCAATGCATAGCTTAAGGCACTGATTAGCACTTAATATTTATTCCAATAATCCTTGACACTGTTTTTATTAACATTACACTAAGAATCCTTTGTACAGACTTTTCATAAAAGGTAAATGCACATGTGGTGTCCAGAAATGTTCGTTTGACGTGTGACGCACTTTTAATTACTTCAGGACCCAAACAGTTTCTGTAGAAAAATCAATGCGCATGCGCAAACCAAGGTCCATGCATTTGGTGTCCTGCGGACAGCAGCTTCCTTCGCGAACATGTTCGCCAAGCGATCATGTGACCGCGCCCATGATGATCCCGTGTTCTGAATGCGGACACTGTTCGTGTCCCCGAACAATTTAAAAGTACATTTTCAAGTAATCCACAATATTTCTCAATAAAAACTCACCATAGTCCCACATACTAATCCTGAATTTTTACCTACTTTTTGAAAGTTTTTTAACCTTTTTTTTGTGTTCAATCTGTCCGCGGACAGCGCGCATGTCTGCGAACCGCGTACAAGCACCCCTATAAAAGACCACGCCCTAGAGTTTATTCACATTGTGTTTCTTGCTATTCTTCAGAGCACAGCAATTTTTCCTGCAACTTGCAGATTACACGATCATCGAGATGGCATCCATCTGGCTGAAGCACCTGCTTCAGCACCACCCACACCCCCTCCACCACCACCACCTTCCCAAGGGCCTGAAGAGGGGAACATGAGTGAGGATGCAGAGGAGGAAGAAGAGGATGACGAGAATGAGGTAGAGGAAATCCCTACTACTCGCACTAGGCGTGAGTCTTAGGTGTGGCGGTTGTTTACCATTCATGGGAATGGTCCTAAGGCTTGTGCGAACCATGTCACCTGCAATGAGTGCAAAATGGTACTGAGTCGTGGGAGGCATGGTTCGTACAGCTTTGGGACCACTACCATGAAGCGACACCTAAGGTCATTTCACTCTGGGGCCATTCGCAAGTTTGTACCTTGCGAGGAGCGTAGTAGGTTGATTTCCTGTACTTCATCCTCCGTTTCTGATCCTGTCACCACAAGGACCACCTCTGTGGGACAGCGTCTTCCTCAAGCTGCCTCACAGGCCATAAAGAATTCTGATGACCCTTATCTTTCGAAGGTCACAGTTGTATGAATGTACTGCGACACAGTACTCTGCAGGGGGGAGCGACTTCGCAGTGCTTTTGAGACTATAGTCTCAGAGCATGAGAAGACCTGCTCACTACCCAAATAAAACCCACTCTACCTCTTCCTCTCTCAGCTGCGTGCCCTTTCTTATCCCTGTGGTTGGTGTCCCCCCTTTACCCTCCTTTCCCCTCCTCTCCTATTGTGTTGTGTATAAAAAACAAAAAAAAATACAAAATAACAAAAATTAAAAAAAATAAGGCTCTTTTCAGAGCCGCCTTTCACAGTTAAAAAATAGAAGTGAAAATAAATGAAGCAGGGCCCTTTGTATTTTTTAGAAGTCCACGGATAGTCCACGGACATCTAAAAATTTGGGGTGCTACCCTATCATAACCATTGCAATTTTCTCTGGGAGGAAGTGGTGGCTCTGAAAAGAGCCTTTGGGAGGTGTTTGTATGTCAAAAATTATAAATACTGAACACCTACTTCAAAATGGATGCTGTAATTCTAAAAAAGGTTACAATGCATTTTGTACTTTTCTCAGAAAAATCTGATTGCCAGCATAAGTAAGATAGACTCCATCTCTGCGAAAAATGTATGTACTACGAAACATAATATTTTCATTGTGAAAAGAGGACATGCCAAAATCTCTTAGAAAGGCACAAACAGCCTTATTAACAGTGCTTTGCGGACGATACCCATCTCATTTTCAGGCTACCCTCGGCCTCCTCCTCTCCCTCCCTCATCTCTGACTGTCTGTCTGCTATCCAGGAATGGTGTGCCGCCAATGACCTCTGCCTTAATGCCAGTAAGACTGAGATTCTGCTCATCTGTACACCCGCTCCCCCCTTCCCTGCAGCTCTCTGGCCGGCCTCTCTTGGCCCTCTTCCTGCTCCTACCTGCAAGGCAAAAAACCTCAGGGTTATCTTCGACTCCACACTCACCTTCTCTCCTCATATATCTGACGTCTCTAAGAAGTCACACTACCAGCTGCACCTCCTCAGCGGTATTCTTCCCTTCCTCTCCTTCCCCCAGAAGCTCGCTGTCTCCCGAGCCCTGGTTCTCTCAAAGCTGGACTACTGTAACAGCCTCTATCTTAATCTGCCTGCCTCCACACTCCGCCCTCTGCAACTCATCCAGAACAGAACTGCAAGACTTGTCCGTGGCCTCAAGCCCAGGGACTGTATCTCTCCAGGACTGAAATCTCTGCACTGGCTCCCAGTGACTGCGAGGATCAAGTTCAAAACCCTCTGCATTGTCCACAAGGCCCTCTGGGGCCTTGGGCCAAAATACCTTCAACTCTCTCTTCCTAAATATCTTCCTTCTCAAGCTCTTCGCTCATCCGCCTCCAACTCCCTCAGGGTCAGCCGCTTCTCCAAACAACATGTTGGGGGCAGATCTCTCTCCGCTGCAGGGGCCTCCCTCTGGACCAGCCATCCTGCCTCCCTGAAACTTGAGGAGACCCATCTCCAGTTCCGGAAGCACCTCAAAACCTTCCTCTTTGCCTCTAATTTCTCTCCACCTCTCCCCTGCTATTACTACTGAAAATGCACTGAATCTGCAACTTGGCCACTCACTGTTCTTGGTCCTTGGCCCAGCCACTCTCCCCTGCACTGCCTCCCTGGCAACCCCTGCACTCCGGGACTGTCTCTGTATCCCTACAGCCCCCTCTTCCCAGCAGAATTATGCCAATTCCTCAATCAATATGTAAAAAGCAAAGACAAAATCAAAATTAAACTACTGCAAAATATGGATACCTGTCCAGTGCGCAAGTGCACAGGACTACAAGGACATGAATTGGCCTGCATTACAGGACCTACTTGTAAAACCACCTTTCATGATATCAAAAGGATATCAACACATCATTCAACTATAAGAAATCTAGTCTATAAACTGTACTATGCTAAAAGTCCTCCTTTATCACTAGCAAAGTTAAATAACATCCTTCTACATGGTACAGCAAAAGACCTACTTGAAGAAATTGTAGACCTATCATACAAAATAGAAGACAATTAAGATTCTAAATGGTTTGAATTAGCTCTCTACCTTGTAGCGGAAAACAAATACGAAATAACTGAATACTTTGCAGTTACTGCACTACAAAACTTGACAACAACCAAACTCCTTCACGTGCTATCACAAATAATTTGGAGTTACACCTACTACCAAAACCCCTACAACAACTTAATTTATATGAGAGCATCAAAATTCAAACAGTGCAACCATTTCAAGCAATAATACGCCTTCAACCAAAAACAGCAAAATTACCTCCTTCTGAATTGGTAAAATGCATTTGTGGAAAAGTAGTTTATTTACAATTAGATCTAAAAGAAATGTGCATACTCTAGGAGTGCAACGTCCAATTCAACAATCTTTAATTATCTTAGTAAATGCAGTACCTACAAAAGATAAAAAAATATGGCAACAGCTGGTAGATTTACAAAACGTTAGACAAGCCTTGCAATATCTTAAAGAGAATAATGAATATTACAAAGAAATTAATATTGAAGAAAACCTGAAGGATACAACTGAAATAATTCAAGAAACACAAGAAACAGGTCAATTTGAGCTCCTAGATCCTGCTACAATATCAAATACTTTAGACCATTATAAAATTAATCCTTTGCACTCTAATGACACCATAGAAGATGCACTGGAAACATACCAAATGCATCAAACAAAAGGATCACCATTCAACATATGGGAAAAAAGTATAGAAGCACGTGCTTTTCCTCTACTCTTTCCTACTAGCAAAGGAGGAAGGTACGATGATAGACCTATTCAAATATCAGCATCAGAATACGGCTCATTACGGATGTATTCTGAAGATCCCAGATTTAGACAAAATGTGGAATACATATTCCACCTACTCTTTGAAAGTGAACTAGCAACTTTATGTTACGGAGTTGCACACATATTAAAATCAGGATCAAACTTTCAAGATATGACAGCTACGCAATTATTACAAAAAGTGCAACAAAAGGATGAGGTTTTACAATCAAATATTACAAATCTATTAGCAAATATGCTTGGTACTAAAGAGTACTGGTTTCAGCATCATGGACTTGTACGTTGTATGATCAGAAACCTTGGCCCACCAACTTGGTTTGTTACATTAAGTTGTGAAGAATATGCATAGAAAGATTTACATTATTTCCTACGTATATCAAACAAAAACAAAACAAACATAGATATACTAACACCTGGAGAACTTTGTTATTTGGATCCTGTTAATGTTTCAAGATATTTTCAAAATCGCTTCATTGCTATGCTATATTTTGTTTGTAATAAAACTGTTCCCCCCCTTGGAAAAGTGCAACACTTCTTTTGGAGAAAAGAATACCAAGCCAGAGGAGCACCACACATCCACATGCTTTTATGGATTAAAAATGCTCCTAAATTTGGTCAAGACAGTGATGCCACTGTTTTACAGTTTATTGAAAAATATGTCACTTGTGAAATTCCATTGGAAACAACAAATAGTGATCTTCATGGACACATTTTACAATTTCAAAGACACAAATGTGGAAAATATTGTCGTTGCAAATATAAAAACGAAGAGAAATACTACACAAATGCTGATTTGGTTTCCCTAGACCAGTTACAAATACAGGTCAAAGGAACAACCTCATGTCTTCAGTTAGACATAGTGTTAAAGGTAAGTCACCTAAAAATACACATTACATAAAAAGAAAAGAAGAAGAAAAATATATCAATGATTATAATGCAATCATTGCCCACTTATGGAATGCAAACATAGATGTGCAGTACATTGCAGACAATTCTACTGCAGTTGCACGATATGTCACAGCATACTTAACCAAAATAGAAAATACAGAGCTCCAAGACCTCTGGAATGGCCTGTCATCAGATAAAACAGTGTCTCAGAAATTATACAGTTTGGGCATAAAAATGCTCTCCAATTGAGAATGTGGATCATATGAAGCAGCTGATTGTTTAACTGGTAGTGCATTGTATGGTAAATCTGAAAATATAGTATGGCTAAGTCTTGGACCAGCTAAATCTAGAAAAACAATTCTAAAATCATACGAAGATATAGAAACAATAGCCAAACGTGATCCCAACAGCCAAGACATTTTAAAAAACAATTTATTGGACAAATACTTCCCAAACAGAAGTAACACTTTGGAAACCATGTGTCTATACCACATAGCCCAAAACTACACATACAAAAATAATATAAAACCTGATAAAAAAAAAGGTAAATACAGAGTGACAAACTGTGAAGGCAGCTTAGTTAAACTTACCAAACCAAATTTAATTAATCATATCAAATTGTCATTAAAGACTCCTCAACATAAAGAAGTATATTACATGTCCCTGCTACAACTCTTTAAACCATGGAGAAAAGAAGAAAAAATACTAGATAACTATGACTCATATGAAGATGCTTTCAAAGCAAATGAAGCACTATAACTGATGTAAACTTTACACAGTACAAAATAATGTTGCACAATGAACAGCAACACGAAGAAGAACTCCAGGTCCAACTAGATAAAGAAACTCCTGACTGTAGTAAACCTTCTGTAACAGGAAGCCAAGAACCACTGGGAGAACCACTAATAATAAATGAGGCAGAATTAGCTATGATAGAAGTAGAAAACACCCTGTGTCAGTATGAAGATAAAGAAGACTTAACTATATCACAATCAAAACTAAACAATGAGCAATGTAGCATTTTTCAAGAAGTAACAAAACAAATTTCATATGGTGTACAACATGAAAATAAAGAATGTTCCTGCCATAATTATAAACATATACTACTGTACGTCAGTGGTGAAGCTGGTTCTGGCAAAACATTCCTAATCAAAATCATCAGTACGTTCTTTCAACAATTGACAAACAACAAACTGTCAGCTGTTGTCACTGCCCCCAATGGTTTAGCTGCCTACAACATAGGTGGTGTCACGTTACACGGATTACTACTATTGCCAGTAGAACACCGAAACAAATTAGACTATTACAGACTTTCTGCAGAAGCTGCAATGGAACTACGCAGAGTATTGAAACAAATGAAAATGCTACTAATAGATGAAGTGAGCATGGTCTCCAACCTAATGTTGGCTTTGATTCACTTCAGATTACAAGAAGTACTCAAAAAAAACTATGAAGAGCTCATTATTGTTTTCATAGATCTTCTTCAATTGACAACAGTAAAAGGTCAGCCTATTTTTAAAACATTAGGACACAAACTCTTCCGTAAAAATGTTGGCAGCATTGGAAATGTTTCCTTTGGCAACATTTCCAATACAGAGAATTAACAGAAAACATGCGGCAATCTGCAGATCTCACTTATGCCAACATCTTAAAAAGTATCAGAGTTGGTATACTTTCTAAAGAAGCAGAAACAATATTGAAAACCTGGCACATTCATGCACTTTATGGTGATAATGCATGTGCTACAGATGTTATGGAACAATTAGCCCACAAAAATGTCAATTGTATGGCCTTAATGCCAACTCTTGCAAGCTGTTTCAAATTCAATGAAATAATGTTAAGTAAAGAAATGCAACCAACAATGGAAATTAGCGCCACAGCCAAACTAGATGTACATGGTATGACACTACCCATGTGTGACCAAGCCACAACAAAACTAAATAGTTTAGAAAAATCAATCTCAAACACAGCAGGCTTAGAAAAGATAATAAAATTATCCTTAAATTGCAGAGTAATGCTTAAACGTAAACTTGACGTGGACCAAGGACTAGTTAATGGAGCACTGGGTACAGTTGTTGGCTTTCAAACATACCCACGTGACAACAGAATTCAGTTTGTCAATATTCTCTTTGACAAACTTTCAGAAGTAAAAGGCATAGGACGTTCAACAGCTCGATTCCTTCTCGTCAAAGACATGTATGTACGCAGAGAACAATTTTCTCTAACTCTTGCATACACAGTCACGATTCCTAAATCACAAGGTCTTACCCTAGACAAAGCAATGATAGATATTGGCAACACAGTCTTTAAAGAAGGCATGAGCTACGTAGCACTATCACGCTTACGTACACTTGACTGTCTATTTCTAATCAACTTTGATGCAAGTAAAGTAAACGCTGATATTCCTTTTATTTTAGAATACAATAGTCTTTGCTCACTATACATCCCCCATCTAAACACATATTCTGTTCCACAAAAAGTAAAACGTTATAAAAGAAAAATAAATCAAACAGAAATGCAACAGGATGTCATTGCAAATCCTCCATAGAGAGTAAAAGAAACTAATACTTCATCAAGTACCACAAGCACAAAAGAATCAATTAGGGAAAGTAAACCAGGCACTTCTTCAAAGAAGGAAGACAAACTCCAAAAAAAGGCAGTCAGATACAGAACTACCTGGTCCATTTAAACTCTGAGATATAGTTGGTGTAAGTTGCTATGCAAATGTAGCAATGAATATTCTATTTCAATTACCACCAATTGTTGACAACATTTACTTACACAGTACAGACACATTGTGTTTGCAAATGTTAGTACTTCATGGAAACGCAACAAACAATCCTGACAACACGTATACTGTTTATGGATACTGTTTATAGAATAAGACAACAATTGAACTACTGTGCTGGAATGATGAAATTCACTATAAACTCACAGGAAGATCCACAAGAATGTCTAATGTACTTACTACAAGAACTGGAAAACAAAAACATACCTATAAATGAAATCTTCCAGATTTCATACACGTGGAAACATACATGCACTCTCTGCAACAATGTGACACAACAACAGATCCCCAATGAATGCTTTGTGTGTATATCAATACCTAATTGTGAATCCATTCCATTTCAGCAACTTGTACAAAATGCAAACCATGGTAGATTATGTTCTACCTGCAATTCAGATAATCGCTCCACGTTAGTAATACAAACACACAGTAAATACGTATAACTAATGCTTCTACGTTACAATGCAGATGGTACCAAAAACAACTGCAAGCTGACTGGATTCACACATCGTCAAATATCACTTGGTAAGAAAACCTTCACAACAATAGGTATAATCTAACATGCAGGAGCCACAACCAATTCAGGGCACTACACTGCAAATATTAAAAAAAAATGTTGATGGTTTGAATGTAATGATTGTACCATTACTCTAAAGCAGGGAATACCAGCAAATCTTGCAAACGCTTATTTAATGTTCTTAAAACCAAAATTTGATAACTAAACTGTACTTAAACCTTAAGTAAACATTTAGTAAAAAAATATAGACTGTTATAATATTTCAAAAGCTATCTAACTGCCCAAAGATTTGACAACAACTAATCAGATAAATGAATACCACTAAATTAGAGCAAAAAATAGACAGTTAGAAAGCGCCAATTGGTATCTAACTATCCCAAAATTTAACAATATCCAAACAGATAGATCAATACCACTAATATATATAAAAAATAGACAGTTAGAATACACCAATTGGTATCTAACTGTCCCAAAATTTAACAATATCCAAACAGATAAATCAATACCACTAAAATATATCAAAAAATCGACAGTTAGAATACGCCTACTGGTATCTAACTGCTCCAAAATTATACAATATCCAAACAAATAAATAAGATGTTTCTGCTCCAAAAAAATGCAACAAGCTAATGTATAAAGCATTAGCCAGAAACAAGTGAACACTGAAAACAAACAAACAAATAAACTGTAGCATAACACAAAAAGGATTTTTTTTAATCCAACATGGATTTTTTTTCCTCCCACAGACCCAATGATTTTAGCAACGAACACAGAAACTGAGCAAATTGCACAGTACTCTGGTTTGTAATCTACTAAATATGAGGGTCAAAAAAAAAAAGTTGAATATACAATGTAATAAGTCATTACAAAATACTAATACTAACATGCTATTTTCTTTTATCACAGAAATGAACAAGAAATACATGTACTCCAGTTACTAAACCAAAAAGTAAGTATATTATACACTCTATGCCCTGGCCACAACCATCGCAGCATATCACACCCATAGTATCTTATAACTTTCTTCCTTATAAATTTGTTTTTGACCCAAAATTGTAAGCAACTATAAGTGTGATATGCTGTGGTGGTTGTGGCCAGGGCATAGAGTGTTGGGTGCATGGCCAAATGGTCATGCACCCAACACTCTATACCCTGGCCACAACCACCGCAGCATATCACACCCATAGAGTCAAATATATCAACTATGGCCTATGGAAACTTTTAATGTCCGCGGACATTATGAGTGTTCTTAGAACACTTTCAACTTGCCAGCAAACAATATGGACATCATCTTCAGGACACCCCCTATGAACATTTCAGGACAACGCGAGAGTTCTAAGAACACTTTCAACTTGACAACGAACAATACGGACAGTGTCCTCATAATACTCCCATTTCGTTTATTTGCGGACATTTCAAGACACCGTGAGTGTTCTTAGAACGCATTCAACTTGCCAGCAAACAATATGGACGGCGTCTTCAGGACACCCCCTACGAACATTTCAGGACAACGCAAGAGTTCTTGGAACACTTTCAACTTGACAACGAACAATACGGACAGCATCCTCAGAACACCCCCATTTTTTTTATTTATGAACATTTCAGGACACCGCGAGAGTTCTTAGAACACTTTGAACTTGACAACGAACAATACGGACAGCATCCTCAGAACACCCCCATTTTGTTTATTTGCGAACATTTCAGGACACCTCGAGTGTTCTTAGAACACATTCAACTTGCCAGAGAACAATACGGACAGCGTCCTCAGGACACCCCCATTTTGTTTATTTACGAACATTTCAGGACAACGCAAGAGTTCTTAGAACACTTTCAACTTGCCATCGAACTATACGGACAGCGTCCTCAGAACACCCCCATTTTGTTCATTTGCGAACATTTCAGGACACTGTGAGTGGTCTTAGAACACATTCAACTTGCCAGAGAACAATACAGACAACGTCTTCAGGACACCCCCTACGAACATTTTAGGACAACGCAAGAGTTCTTAGAACACTTTCAACTTGCCATTGAACAATACGGACAGCATCCTCAGAACACCCCCATTTTGTTTATTTACGAACATAATACGGACAGCATTCTCAAAACACCCCCATTTTGTCAATTTACGAACATTTCAGGACACCGTAAGAGTTCTTAGAACACTTTCAACTTGACAATGAACAATACGGACAGCGTCTTCAGGACACCCCCTACAAACATTTCAGGACAACGCGACAGTTCTTAGAACACTTTCAACTTGCCATTGAACAATACGGACAGCATCCTCAGAACACCCCCATTTTGTTTATTTACGAACATAATACGGAAAGCATTCTCAAAACACCCCCATTTTGTCAATTTACGAACATTTCAGGACACCGTAAGAGTTCTTAGAACACTTTCAACTTGACAATGAACAATACGGACAGCGTCTTCAGGACACCCCCTACAAACATTTCAGGACAACGCGACAGTTCTTAGAACACTTTCAATTTGACAACGAACAATACGGACAGTGTCCTCAGAACACCCCCATTTTGTTCATTTGCGAACATTTCAGGACACTGTGAGTGTTCTTAGAACACATTCAACTTGCCAGAGAACAATACAGACAGCGTCTTCAGGACACCCCCTACGAACATTTTAGGACAACGCAAGAGTTCTTAGAACACTTTCAACTTGCCATTGAACAATACGGACAGCATCCTCAGAACACCCCCATTTTGTTTATTTACGAACATAATACGGACAGCATTCTCAAAACACCCCCATTTTGTCAATTTACGAAAATTTCAGGACACCGTAAGAGTTCTTAGAACACTTTCAACTTGACAATGAACAATACGGACAGCGTCTTCAGGACACCCCCTACAAACATTTCAGGACAACGCGACAGTTCTTAGAACACTTTCAACTTGACAACGAACAATACGGACAGCGTCCTCAGAACACCCCCATTTTGTTCATTTGCGAACATTTCAGGACACTGTGAGTTTTCTTAGAACACATTCAACTTGCCAGAGAACAATACGGACAACGTCTTCAGGACACCCCCTACGAACATTTTAGGACAAAGCGAGAGTTCTTAGAACACTTTCAACTTGCCATTGAACAATACAGACAGCATCCTCAGAACACCCCCATTTTGTTTATTTACGAACATAATACGGACAGCATTCTCAAAACACCCCCATTTTGTTAATTTACGAACATTTCAGGACACCGTAAGAGTTCTTGGAACACTTTCAACTTGACAACGAACAATACGGACAGCGTCCTCAGAACACCCCCATTTTGTTTATTTACGAACATTTCTGGCCACTGCAAGTGTTCTTAGAACAGTTTGAGCTTGCTTGCGAACAAAACTGACACATATTGAGTCCTAAGAACACCCCACATTCAGTTTATTTAGAACATTTCAGAACACCCGTGAAGTCCGCAGACAAAACGAACACAACAAGAACATCTACCACATAAAACAAACACAACTTTCAACCTATCCCATACTCTCCCACCCTCCCCAAACACTCCTACACACCAACACACTCTACTAAATACAAATTTTGAACCAAGTTTCACTGCGCTGTCCGCGGACATCCGCGAATCCAAGATGGTGGGCGCTACCGAAAATATGACGCACTTCACGCTCCACACCGTCCAATCAGCGAACACGTCACCTGTCTGCGGACACCACGCAAACTGATTGGCCAATGAGGACACTGTCCACGGAGCGAACAGGGAAGTGTGTCCGCAGACCGAACACAGATATCACTAATTTTTTATGACCTACTTTTTGGTAACTACTGGACGGTTTTTCACCAGATCTGCAAAAGCACGCTTTCGGGACCAAGCCGCTACTCCCGGACCAAATTTGATGAAAATCCATCCAGCGGTTTGGGCTGTAGGCGCGAGCAAAGTTTTTTCCCCATTCAGTCTATGGGAAAAAAAAAAGTTTTAGGACCCCCCTATAACTTTGCCCCCCCCTGGACGAATCCTCACCAAACTTTGCAAAATAATTCAGAGTGGGCCATATACTTGTATTGCATATTTTGGTGAGGATTCGTCCAGGGGGAGCGAAGTTATAAGCTGACCAAAAAGTGCTCTTCCTATGGAAACACCAACTTAACCATAACTACATGGCCACTACCGGCCATATATTCACTCAAAAAAAAAGAAAGTGTTGATAACCTTACTGATTGTATTCATACACAGAAAGCATTGGCATCTTTCAAGTGTGTATTCTCCCTATGTATATGTTTCATATGGTATGAGTGAACCCCAAATGAAATAATGTATAAACATATTTGAAGTCTACAAATATAGTACTTTTCGATTTTTTCGTTCCTAAGTATTACTGGCTAAGATGTATCACTAAAGGAAAAAAGAGGGAGCCAGACATGTGATGTCATCAGTGTTGTCATCAATGACATTTGTGATGTCATCTTTGATATCCTGGGTGTTAGTTTCAGCAATGCACGTAGGTGACGCGAGCTATGGTTGCTTAGTTTACCATAATTAGCGAATGTCAAGTGTTTTTCGGTTTCACTGTCAACCATAACGTCCCTTTAACAACATTTTTTTTACTGAATATACATATATATATATATATATATATATATATATATATATATATATATATATATATATATATATATATGGCAGTGAACAAAGACAAAGGGGCTACACATGTGATATCATCAGTGATGTCATCAATGACATTTGTGATGCCATCTTTCATGTCCTGGGTGTTAGCAGTGCACAGTGGTGCGGGCAGGGTATGGTTGCTTACCCTACCTTAACTGGTGAATTTCAGGGGTTTTCGCTTTTACTTTTAACCATAATGGCACGTTTGTAAAGTTTTTTTAGTGAATTTAATAGGTTTTTAGTACTGCAACTGAACCATAAAGTCCCCTTAAAAAAAACAATTTTTGCAAATTTTACAGGTTTTTAGTAGGTCAATTTAAATATAACGTCATTTTAATAAAACATTTTTTTACTGCATGTCACAGATTTTCACTAGGGCAACGTAACCATAACATCCCTTTAACAAGGTTCTTTTGCTAAACAGTATACACCTTGCGAAGAATGCCACAAGACAATATGCTGGAGTACAGCACAGTTGTCAGTCTAGAAATACGGATAACTCTACTTTAAGACCACAATCGCATTTTGGTGGCCGTGGACCAACCGTCTCATGCACGATACGACAGAATATAGGTTTTCGAGTTTGCCAATGAACGGCCATTTTGATGTAGCAAGAATCGCCATTTTGTTTTATAACCATTGCTCATTGCTCTCTGTTTCTATTGCTTCGCAGTATATTTTCCGCTTACACTGCTCGACTGTGGAACATTGTTGTCTGTATGTGAAAAGGACAAGGCCGCAGGGCTGTGAGGATAACAAGAGTTCGCTGAAACACAAACGTAGGCAGTGCCAGGAAGAATGCCCCGCTCCCTCCCGAATGTAGCCTTGAAGCAGCGCTGCAGAGTGGTTAATCATTTCACAGCTGCCAGCCAGTCTCGTTATATGGTAGAATATGTTAGAAGAATACCGCTAAAGGCTTGAATTATGCTGTTCTAACGGCCCCCCTTTGCTGAGCCCGCCAGAGCATGTCGGCTCCCAGGACGCAAATAGCACCTGATAGATAGCAAGGTCCGGAATGCAACTCCCCCCCGTATGTAGTTTGCTTCCAAGAACAGAAGCACCGTGTTCTATTCAATAACCGAAAGATGCCTTTGCACTCACAAATTGCAAATTGTTACTAGAATAGATATTTGAAGGTGTCATAGTGGTCGGAGATGTCCATCATCACACCAAGTTCAAAGAAACCCAATAAAGGGGGGTGTTAACCATGTCATAGCTGATTGTTTGATATGCATTTTGTATATATGTAACTGATGTACGTAATTCACTCTCTTGTGTCCCTCGAGGTCTAGAGATACACGTTGCGGGGCGTGAGACCGAATTGGCCAACGGAGACTTTTGCTTTGCAATAAAACCCTAGCTTTGGGAATACAACCTTGTGTCTGGCGTCTCTATCATGTGTGGTGACCCGCCTTGTTTCCATAGACGTCAGGGTCCCCTAGGGGCCCCTTTCACAGTGACGTGTCCCAGAATCAGTACACACTTAACAGTAAGATATATGCCTCGTTGACAGTGTAAAAATAGATTTTATATTGATGTCGGAACGTCCACCTTCAACATTTCCCTTACATAGCGCCAACACATATTGGTAGGCAGCGATTACCAATGCACTACACATTATATATTTTTGGCAAAAGTTCCACTTATCTGAAAATGACATCAGCTAAAGCCATCCCTCCTCCCCAAGAAACAGCAGCACTGCTGTAATGAAGAAGCATGAGAAACAGTGCTGCTACCTTGCAAATAACAAACGCACAAAATGTTTCGCCATAAATCTACCGGCCCATATTACCGTTTGTTGCCTCTTTGCTCATTGCCGTTCGCAAATTGCCTTATTACCTGTCGTACCAAAAAATAAAGCCACCCTTAAACAAAGTAAATATTCTGTTAAGAGTGACCTTTCACAGTGTAAATAAATGTAAACAAAAAAAATTGCATACACTCCATGTACTTCATATTTCGCAGTAAAATACATAGACGCAATAATCATTGCCAGTAATACTCTAGATTTGCAGAGCAGTAACATGTGCTACTAAAAAATAGGATTACTGGTTATAATCGGGGGTGGCTTTGACGGGTTGGATAACAAAACAAAATCCTTTTTCAAGATGGCCACCATAGAAAGGGAAGGCGGTTGTTTCATACATAGCCCCTCTTCCCTTTCCATGGTAGCCTGCAAAAAGCACAAGCACGTGATGTGACGCAGAACCTATAAAAAGACATACAGTGACGTACAACGTAATAACTTACATTTTGAAATAATAGACTGGATTGTAAAAGAAAACGTTAACATTTTAGAGTTGGTAAAGATAGGTTTATTTAACAAGAAACTGTCAGAGACCATCGGAGTAATCCCATTTTCAATTGAATGATAACAATGGTTCTCAGGCCGTCATTGCAAATGTTAAAGATGAGGAACATGTTGTTTTTTTTCCATTAAAAAATGATGGGTTCTTGGTTAGAGCAGCCGCTTTGTTTCCACACTGATTTCCGAGAAGGCGACATGACCTTCGGCCTACAGCACCATAAATGATGTGATGTTGCTCCGAATAGCGAGTTCAGCATAGGGGCAAAGCGGGCTTAGGGTGTCATTCCAAATAATTGTTATGGACAGGCACCCGCTCACATATAGTTGTATTTGCCGGCCAAAAAAGACGTCACTCGGCACCTGGAAACAATGGCACGGACAGTACGGCAAAATGTACCTGGGTGGAAAACGTAACACAAAATACGTGTCAATAACCAACCTCTAGCAAAAAATTCCAAAAAGGACACAAGGAATGTGCAATGTAATACACAAATGTTAGTAGTCAAACATGACATTTTATAGTAACAGGCTACAAACGCTGAGATTCTGCATGCACCATAAGGTAAAAAAAAAATGCCAACTACTCAGGAAGACGACAAATGAGTTTTGAAGACAAAATGAATGGGCACGTAAAAAAAAAAATACACTTTGTGTTTTCAAACAAGACCAAACGAACGTGCAAAGTGATACACATAGCTATGTGGGCAAACGTTTCAAACAAGAAATATTAACGCTAAAGAATGGTGAGTGTAGGCATACCCTGCAAACGCGGAAACTCTGCACTCTCCATTATTAGTGGAAAAATATAACAGCGCAGAAAAATAATACTTCAGTTATATTGGCACAAGTAGAGTTTCGGTAATTTAAAATTAAACGCGGGTCGGTTTAAAGTGGTGAAAAGTAAACTTACATAATATGTACTGCCATCATTCTTTTTCGTCAAGTCAGACACCAACGTATTTGCATCAAAGAATCTTCTTGGACTGATAATGCATGTGCCTTACAAACATTTTTAAAACATAACCTTATCAATTGCTATTTTTTGCAAACCTTTCATTCCTTGAATTGCAGCTAAAGTTTCCCTTTCGCTCAAGGTCAAAAAACAATTGCCCCTTATACATTCACTCGGATGCATGGGTTTATTGAGCGTGCAACCAAAAAAGCAACTCATGCAACCTTCACTCAGAAGGCAAATACATTCTTACTTTGCAACAATATATTGAAATTCAATTATGAGAACCGCTACTCCCATACACCTCCAGAATCGCTGTTTCCAGCAAACAGTGCAGATGGCAGGCTTAGTTTTCAAAACTTAATATGTCAGTCTGACAGCAATATTATTCCAAAAACATTGTAACCCAGACGCACTAATTGGTAGTGGTACAGTGATCACCAACTTCCATTTAACCGTATGACTTTGATAGCAAGAAAACACCACTTTTTCTGTTTGTGCTGCCACATCCCATCCCACCCTCCTTAAAGGTCACCTTCTGAAATTGTATTTCATAAGTGTGACAAGTGCAATGCTGTCTTGTTTTGTATGTGCTACTGACGATCCCCGCGTACACCAAAACATGAATAAAAGATGGCGGGGCACCGAAGAAAGCTGACGTACTTCAGGCTGTTCCACAACCATTGGGAAAGCGCCACATGTCAACGGACACAAAGTTTTTCTCCCATTCAGTCTATGGGGAAAAGAGACGTTTTACACAAAGCCCTATAACTTTTCCCCCCCTGGACCAAACATCAACAAACTTTCCAAAGACATTCAGAGTGGCCCATAAATGTTTCTTACAAAGTTTGGTGAGCATTCGTCCATAGGTAAGCAGAGGTATAAGGCACCCAAAAAGTACTATTCTTATGAAACAGAAACTTCACCATAAGTACACAGCCACTACCGTGGCTATGTAATATGCTGCAGTGGTTGTGCGCAGGGCCTACAGTTTGGGGGGTATGGTGATACCATGCACCCAACACTGTACACCCTCCCCAGAACCATCTGAGCAATAAGTGATAGTATGAGTGTATGCATTGCAGTGCTATGGTGTGGTGGTTGTGGACAGGGCCTAGAGTAATGTACATCCTGCCCACAATCAATGTACTATATGAAAACCATAGTGTCTTGCAACTTTACTGCTTATAAAAAGGCTATGCACTCAAAACTCTACATCCTGGCCATGACCACCACAGCATATTGCACCCATTGTGGCCTGTAAATCCACCACGTATAAATTGATGTTTGATACTACGGGTGTATCTATAGCTGTGATATGGTGCAGTGGTTGTGGCTGGAAGGATAGAGTCTTGGGTGTAAGGTCATATATATATGTGAATGCAGTGGTGTACAGTATATGAAACTCATAGTGGCTTATAACTGCAGTGCTTATAACTGTGTTTTCAGGTGCATGTCCTTCAGCCATGCAGCCAAGACTCTATGTACTTCCACAACTACCACCGCATATCGCAGCCATAGTCCCTTATAAATTCTCTACGTACAAATGTGATCTTGTGTACATGGCCTTTGGCCATGCATCCAAGACTCTAGTCCCTCCTCACAAACACCTGATCAATAAGCGAGACTACAGGTGCAGGTATAGCTGCGATATGCTGTGGTGGTTGTGGCCAGGGCCTAGCATCTTGGGAGTATGGCCTACGGCCTATGACCTACAGCCATGTACCCAAGATTCTAGGCCCTGGCCACAACCACTGCAGCATATCACACCCATGGCGGCGTATGAATTAGTAGCACACCCATACAACCAAAAATAGGAACTACAGCATCTACTCAATTGTAGTGTTCGCTAACACCACATGTGTCCTTAGAACAGTTTAAAGTTGCCTGCGCACAGCACGGACTGAAGTACTATCCTTGTGAGACCCCTCATTTTCAGAACTTACAAACATCCCGGACAAGGCAGCCATGTCGAATACATCGTTAATACCTGCCGCCTAAATAAGTACAGTATTTCACCCATCTCTTACTCTTTGAACCTCCTCAAACACTGTAGCAGACCAAAACAGTTTCCAAAACACCATTTCTTCTCTGGTTGCCACCGCGCTGTCGTTGGATCCAAGATGTCGGGCGCATCCAAACATTCTGATGCACATAACAGCTCGCTGCAGCCAATCGGCGAAGGCGTTGCGTATCCGCAGTCATGATGATACCCCCTAGCCAATCGCTATCTTGTCCGCGGAGCAAACAGCGGAGTGTGACCGCGGAGCGGACATAGATATCACTAATTTTTTTGGTTGTTTTAAAGGAAACTACTGCACGTATTGTCACCAAATTTATAAAAGCACACTTTCGGGACCAAGCCCCTGCCCCTGCTGCAAATTTGGTGAAAATCTGTCCAGCAGTTTGACCTGTAGGCGTGCGCAATGTTTTTCCCCCATTCAGTCTATGGGAAAACAAGCCATTTTAGGACCCCCCCTGTAACTTTTGCCCCGCTGGACCAAACATCACTTCATTCAGAGTGGCCCATATGCGTTTTTGCAAAGTTTGGTGATGATTCGTCCAGGGGGAGCGTAGTTATAGGCCGCCCAAAAAGTGCTCTTCCTATAGAAACTGCAACTTAACCATAACTACACAGCCACTATTGTGTCCTGGGTGTTAGTGTTAGCAGAGCACAGTGGTGCGGGCAGTTATGGTCGCTTAGCCTACCATAACTGGCGAATTTCAGGGGTTTTTTGGTTTTACTTTGAACCATAATGGCATGTTTGAAAAGTTTTTTAGTGAAATGCACAGGTTTTTGGTAGGGCAATTCAACCATAACATCCCCTTAACAAAGTTTTTTTTTAGTGAATTTTATGTGTTTTTAGTAGGGCAACTTAGCCATAACGTCCCTTTTAACAAGGTTTTTTTTTTACTGAATTTCACAGGTTTTATGAAGAGGAACCTAATCATAACTTCAAGTTATTAAAGTTTTTTTGCTGAATATACACTATCATCATGTGATCTTGGGAGATTTGTAGTATAATTTGCTTACTTTACATACATGTAACATAGAACATTCAGAACCCCCTCGCTATTGATATTGGAAAGGCACGGACTGAGCGCCTGTCTGCGGACGGGCGCGGACGAGGTCAACACTACCCAAACAGTCAGGGGGTATCTGAAATTGTACTATTGTGTTACACAAAAAATGCTCAACTTTGAAAAAGGACACATAAAGACATTATAAGTACTAGTAAATAAATAGGGAAACCTAAATGTCTGAAACAAAAACCATGTATTTAATGACCATGTAGAATGAAATGGATTATACCATAACAAAAAAAAGTACGCCTCCAACTTAATTACCTCAGCAACTCTGCAGCCAGGACCGACAGTAGACACACACACTACAACGAAGACAAATTACAACAAAATAGTAAGTGAACTTCATTTTTCTTATATATGTGTGTACTTTTTTTAGTAAGAGGGGCAGAAAAAATAATTTCTTTCTGTTCTTTTGACACAGAAATGTGCAGTACTTTGGAGTGGCTGGAGGAGAATTTTCCGCATGGGGAAATGTCCGAAGATAGCAATAGTAATGGTACACAGTGCTCTGCATAAGCAAAATAATGGTCAGTATTTTATGGCCATTTAACATATGTATATTTATTTTTAACAGACCCGGAAAACAAAGAAGAAAGGACAACAAACAACACAGAGGAAGACAGGCTGAAAAGGATAGAACTGAAAATGGACACACTAAATGACAATTTTAACAGTCTAAGGCAATTTGTGGAAGATTTTGTGAGACGAAAAATATGTTACCACTGTCCCAACTGTACCTGCCCCCCTTCTCCATTTCCTGTTAGACCATCCCCAAACCTTCAAGAAGAAAATAGACGTTTTGATGAAACATCCATCCCTTCTTCCCCACACAAATCAGCTCATCACAATCAGCCTGTGTTTAACCCTAATTCCCCTATATTTGTATTAGTATCTGCATCCCCCTGTATTTCTGTTGATTGAAGTGTGTGTGTGTGTTTAGAATGTTTTTGTATATTTGTTGTAGAGGAAGGGTTTGAGGAAAAAATAGTTTTTTAAAAAGACTTAAATGTTCATGAACAGCGCGCCTGTTTGAGCTAGCTGTAAGCAATAGAATATGGATGTTCTAATGGCAATACACCTACCAATGCCAACCAAGATGGAACTGGTTTACAACGCACCATCTGTGCAAGTTGTGCGTAAATGGACAGAATGGGGCATGCTAAGGACATTATACCTCTCTGCACCGCTCAAAAACGAGATAAAACATGTTCCTAGACACACCTGGTGTCCGCGATGTCAGTAAATGAGCAACATGGGAGTGTTCTAAGGACACTATACCTGTCCGTATCGTCCGCAGCCAAGATGGAACCGTCCGTAGAACAGGTGCGGTGGCCGGCATGTTCGTAGTCAAACAAAATGGAGGTGTCCTAAGGACACTGGACCTGTCTGTATAGTCATTAGATAAGGTACGCACATGCGCAGTACACCCATAAGTACTGCAAACATTGCGCCTGTCCTAACTGTCCGTCTCACTTGTGTCACACTTTTAATTAGTTGCAGGACCCGAACACTGTCCGTAGAACACTGGCGTTCATGCGCACGTTTGTTAGTCTGCATTTGCTGTCCAGCGGGCACGCATTTCCCTTGTGGATGTGTTCAGGACGTCATGTGACCACACCCACGTTGAGCGTGTGGACTAATTTGCGCACTTTGTCTGCTTCCGCAAGTTTTTTAATTGAAGCTTTATTAATGTTTATGCACAGATTTGTTATAAAATGTTGGTTTTAAGAATATTAAATAAGCGTTAATAAGATTTGCTGGTAATCTTTGCTTTAAAGTAATGGTACTATCATTAGATTCGAACCATCCACAATTCTTTTTTATATATGCAGTGTAGTGACCTGCATTGGTTGTGGCTCCTGCATGGTAGATTATACCTATTGTTGTGAAGGTTTTCTTACCAAGTGATACTAGACCATGTGTGAATCCAGTCAGCTTGCAGTTGTTTTTGGTACCATCTGCATTGTAACATAGAAGCATTAGTATTATGTATTTACTATGTGTTTGTATTAGTAAGGTGGAGCAATTATCGGAATTGCAGGTAGTACATAATCTGCCATGGTTTGCATTTTGTACAAATTGCTGAAATGGAACGGATTCACAGTTAGGTATCGATACATACACAAATCGTTCATTAGGAATTTCTTCGTGTTGCATATTATTGCAGAGAGTGCATGTATGTTTCCACATGTATGAAATCTGGAAGATTTCATTTATAGGTATGTTTTTGTTTTCCAGTACTTGTAGTATGTACATTAGACATTCTTGTGGATCTTCTTGTGAGTTTATAGTGAATTTCACCATTCCAGCACAGTAGTCCAATTCTTGACTTATTCCATGAACACTATATGTGTTGTCGGGATTGTTGGTTGCATTTCTATGAAGGACTAACATTTGCAAAGACAATTGGTCTGTACTGTGTAAGTAAATATTGTCAACAATTGGTGGCAATTGAAATAGAATATTGATTGCTACATTTGCATAGCAATTTACACAAGTTATATTTGAAAATTTAAATGGACCCGATAGTTTGTGTCCAAGTCATTTTTTCGGAGTGTGTGTTGCTTCTTTGAAGAAGTACATGAGTTACTTTGAGTAATAGATTATTCTTTGGTTGTAGTAATTGATGAAGTACTAGCTTATTTTGCTCTCTTTGGAGGATTTGCAGTGAGATCCTGTTGCATTTCTGTTTGAAGTAGTTTTCTTTTACAACATTTTCCTTTTTGTGGAACAGGATATGTTTTTAGATGGGGGTATGTATAGTGAACATAGTCTATTGTATTCTAAAATGCAAGGAATATCAGCGTTTACTTTACTTGCATCAAAGTTGATTAGAAATAGACCGTCATAGCAGCCACATTCTCTAGGAGGGAGCATTTTTATGCCTAAGCTGTACAATTTCTGAGATAGTGTTTTGTCCGATGATAGGTTATTCCTGAGGTCTTGAAGCTCTGTTTTTTCTGCTTTTGTTAAGTAGACTGTAACATATCGTGCAACTGCAGTGGAATTGTCTGCAATGTACTGCACATCTATGTTTGCATTCCATAAGAGGACAATGATTGAATTGTAATCATTGATATATTCTTCTGTTCTTTTTATGTAATGTGTTCTTAGGTGATTTAACTTTAACACTAGGGGCCGCATTACAAGGTTGGCGGTAAGGCCAAAACGATGCCAGTATGGTAATACCAGCATCGTTTACCCCTCCGGTGTATTCTGACCCGGCAACCCGGTATTATCGGCACCCTAAATAACGGTGCCGCTAATAGCGGCATGGGCGCGTTCACGCGCCCCTTCGGGGTACAAATACTGGCATGCCGGTAATAGGGGGACATCCCAACCCCCACGGACATGCAAATACCAGCATCACAAAGCCGGTAATCACAGGATGCACAATGCCGGCCATACAGGCATTGCGGACCACCCGCAAACAGAAATCATGAAACAAGCCAACTGCCTCAAGTGCACACAATCCCCACTGGTGGAGGCAATGGAGGCTGGGCCAGTATAAAATGAGCACACCCACACACCACACCCCTTCCAACACCAAAATGCCACCACTAGCTGTTGCAATCATGGCGCTGGAGGACATGCCAATACAGCAACAACACCAACTACAACAACAACTACAGCAGCAACAACAGGCAGCACAGAGGAGATGCAGGAGGAGAAGGAGGGTGAGACAGGCCCAGCAAATACCACCAGTGCAGCCAGCAGTGCCTCCTAGGCAGCCATCAATCCCTTGCACCAGACCCAGCCCATTCAACCTAACCGCTGAGCAGATCCACACCCTGTACCGATTGGTCCGGGACACCATCACCACCATAGTGGACATGATACACAACGACATAAGCAGCCTCATAGAAATACATACTGTCATCCCCCCGCTACTAAAGGTGGTGTCTGTGCTCCACTTCCTGGCCACAGTCACCTATCAGCACACAGTGGGGCAGCTACATGGAATTTCACAACCACTTTTTTCACGCATGTTGAACCAAGTGCTGGATGCCCTCCTGAAGCACGCATGCACCCACATATCCCTAACATGGACTGGCCAGGAGATAGCTGACACCAAAGTAGGCTTCCATGCACTGGCAGGCATGCCCAATTGTGTTGGCGCCCTGGACTGTAACCATGTTGAATTGGTAGTCCCCCATGCCATAGAGGCGGTGTACCGCAATCGCAAGCAATACCACTCCATCAATGTGCAGATGGCATGTGACTCCAGCAAGATCATCACACATTGCCGCGCCCGATATCCCGGATCAACACATGATGACATGGTACTGCGCAACTCCACCATACAGCGTTACATTGAACTACATGCTGGACCACGTGCCTGGCTGCTTGGCGAGTTGCACAACTGGGCCATGGCACTGCTCTGATGTGTAGGGATGCATACCACACCTGGTTGGGAAAAGGGTGGGGGGATGCATATCCCACCTGGGTGGCAATTGTCGGTGATTGGAGAATGCATGCAGAGCTAAACACTCCAGACCTGAACCTCACAAACGGAACATGACACATCACTGGCACAAATTAAAAAAATAATGCATATCGATGAAAACAAGTAAGAGGCACAACCAAGCCAGTATGGTGATGGCAATCAATGCATGACTGTACATGATGGCAACTGGGCTAATGTGGCTAGTGTGACCATGCATAGAACTAACTGCTTGAATGGGAGGCTAAACATTGTCGTACTACCACAGTACATCCACCTCAGCATGCATGATTACACCCTGCATCATCTATTGAACACCATCCAGACTACCACACCTCATATCAGTTTAGAATGCATCTAGATGACAATTTTGCATACATACAGGGACATGTGCATGTCCACACCAAATAGCTGCCGCCATGACTGTGCTTCCTGAAGGTGCCAGCTCAGAATGACACACACCTATTTTTATTTGCTTGCAGGTGACAGAGGATATCCCTTGAGGCCGTGGCAACTTACCCCTGTGCGGAACCCACAGAACAGCCATGAAGAGGAGTACATTTGTTTGCACATCCCCACCCATGTTGTGATAGAGCAGACCTTTGGCCTGTTGAAGGTGTGTTTCCGCTGCCTAAGCAGGTCTGGTGGGGCACTCCTATATAGGCCTGAGATGGTGGCAAAGATCACCATGGCCTGTGTCATGCTGCACAACATGTGCGTCTGGAGAAATGTACCACTGCCACCTGACATTGACGTGCATGCCCCGGGTGAGGATGATGTGGATGTAGACAGAGGTGAAGTAGCCCCCCTGCTAGTACATGATGCATGGGATGGCCATGCAGTATGCCAAGCACAGATTCACGAATACTCCTGACCCACATAGACTATGAAAGACATGTGTCAGCCAGACACTAGTGCCAATGTGGACATGCACACAGGGAATGTTGGGAGTTGGGCACTGAACATCGTAACACATTAAATGGATGCACATGAAAATAACAATGTCCAGCCATGGATTTTTCTTATCACAACATGTGTATTATTTACAACAGCAAACATGTGCCCACTCCCCCCTCCATAACCCCCCAACAAACTCCCAGACCCCCAAACCAACACCAATACCCCCAATAGACTCCACAAGATGCGCCCCTTCACCCCCAACCTTTTGTCCCGCTCACATTGTCCACCCACACTACTTCCGGGACTTCTTCCTGTCCGGAGGTGGCATTTCAGTGTGCCTTGCACTCCTACGTGTCTGGCGCACTGTGCTGGTGGGGATAGATGAAGCTGGCTTGGAGGTAGTAGGTGAGTCGCTGGCAGGTTCCACACCTCCTGCAGGCCGTGGCCGCTGCATATAGAGCAGCATTAAAGTCAGAACCTGTGTCACCGCCCCCTTATTAGCCGAGCTGATGCATTAACAGCAGCTGTGTTGGCTGCGATGGCCGATGTGGTCCCCGCAATTGCTGTGGCAATACCCCGCCTGGTTTCCTCCCCGTCCACTATGTACTGGTGGAGTAGGTCTAACATGGCCTCCTGTCGGGCCTCCACCGTTGACCATCGTGTCTCCAGGGTTTTAGAGGGATCTGGAGTGGTGGGTTGTGCAGTCACGTGGGCAGCATTTTCGGGACTGTACTCCTCAGAGGTGGGTAGGTCACAGTCACGGAGGCAGGGATCAGCTTCACTGCAGGTGGGTGACTGCAGGTGTTGGGGCGAGGGGGTGGGCACGGGGCTCGGGGTGGCTGGGCATGTCACCTCGGTGTCTCCCTCAGCCTCCAAACTGGCATCAAGTTCTTCCCCAGTGGAGACGGGTGCTTCCAGGCACTCCCCTTCGACAGGTGTGGGTGTGGCCTGCTGGGTCAGTAGTGTGTCATGCACACTGGCAGCAGGTGTTGCTGGTTGTGTCCCAGCTCGCACAGGCACACTGGCAGTGGCTGTGGTCTGCTTGCCTCCAGAGGAGGTGGTGGTGGTGGTAGCCCTCTTCTTAGGGTTTGAGGTGGATGCCCTCGCAGTGGTCTCCTGGGTTGCGTCTTCCTCATCGGTGCCTGGGGGGTAGAAGAGATGCAGGGCATCAGTGATGGTGTGACATGGCAGAGGCATATGATGGTGCTGTTCATTATTCATTTGATCATGCATTCATGTCTTACAGGAGTATCACGTAGGGTACTCAGAGGGGGCATGTTAGCATTCACTGCATGGCAGCTGGCATGCTGTTGATATGGGGTTTGTGTTTTGGGTTACATGGGCACAGTCCAGGTATGTTGCCCGTGTTTAGGTTATGGGATTGGCACTCAGCATGCATTTCTGTGTGGCAGGGTTTGGGCCGCAATCTTGACTTGGATATGTTGATGTGGGTGTAGGGGCATACATTGCCTTGCCTAGTCTCACATCCACGTCACTAGAGCTAAGTCATGTTTTCCCCTCCAGGGATGTGCAGGGTCACTCACCTCTTTCTGTGGATGATGCCACACCCATCTCCATCTCTCCGAATCCCTCTATTGACTCAGGATCAATAAAAGTGCTGGCAGTCTCCTCCCAGGGCATCAGCTTAGCAGGTGAATGTGGACCCCCACCTGTCTCCATGGCCACCCTCCTGTTGCTTGATAAGATGTTTCGCAACCTCAAGCGGAGGTCGTCCCATCTCTTGTGGCAGTCACGCACGGAGCGTGTGGTGGTCCCCACGGCCGACACCTTCCGGGCAACCTCCTGCCAGATTTCCTTTCTCCTCATCTGGGCTTCTCCCTTCATATCATTGCTTTTCATTATGTGCAGCCTGAGTGGCAGCAAGCATATTGAGCTCAGCGTCTGAAAAACGCTTCTTCCGCTGCCGGGTGGTCGTCTTCCGGGTGGCCTTGGACATTCTCAGGGTTTTCCAACACAGCACGACACGAAAAGACTGGTGGTTTGGGAGGATGGCAATGGATTGTATTTTTAAAGATGGCTGCCGGCCCATTTCCCGTTCCTGCGCGATGGCGTAATTTCCGGGTCTGGTTTTGCGAACCTGCTATTAGCATGGTGGTATTACCGGGCCGGTATTTAGGGGTTGCTCTGAGGCGGTGCTGGTATCAGAGGGTCCGTGATACCGCTATCGGAGGGTTGGAGGGCCTTTAGCGGCATACCGGTATTATCATTACTGGCATGGGGGTTCGCGCGCGGGTTCATACGAGCACGGACACGCTCTTACCGGCATGCAGGTAATGAAACCATTTGTACCGGGCTACTCGTAATGAGGCCCTATGTCTAACTGAAGACATGAAGTTGTTCTCTTCACCTGTTCCTGTAACTGGTCTAGGGAAACCAAAGCGGCATTTGATGTAGTATTTCCCTTTGTTTTTGTATTTGCAACGACAATATTTGCCACATTTGTGTCTTTGAATGTGTACAATTTGTGCATGAAGATCACTATTTGTTGCTTGTGATGGAATTTCACAATTGACATATTTTTAGATAAACTGTAAAACAGTGGCATCACTGTCTTGACCAAATTTAGGAGCATCTTTAATCCATAAAAGCGTGTGGATATGTGGTGCTCCTCTGGCTTGGTATTCTTTTCTCCAAAAGAAGTCTTGTAGTTCTCCCAGTGGAGGAACAGTTTTATTACAAATAAAGTGTTGCATAGCAATGAAACGATGTTGGAAATATCTTGAAACATTAACAGGATCTAGAGAGCAAAGTTCTCCAGGTGTTAGTATATCTATGTTTGTTTTATTTTTGTTTGATATGCATAGGAAATCATGTAAATCTTCCCATGCATATTCTGCACAACTTAATGTAACAAACCTAGTGGCCAAGGTTTCTTATCATACAACTTACATCTCTGTGACGTCGGAACCAGTACTCTTTAGTACCATGCATGTTTGCTAACAGGTTTGTAATGCTTGATTGTAAAACCTCATCTTTTTCTTGCACTTTTTGTATTAATTGCGTAGCTGACATATTTTGAAAGTGGGTTCCTGATTTCAATGTGTGTGCAACTCTGTAACATAAAGTTGCTGGTTCACTTTCAAAGAGTAGGTGGAATATGTATTCCACATTTTGTCTAAATCTGGGATCTTCAGAATATATTTGTAATGAACGGTATTCTGATGCTGTTATCTGAATAGGTCTCTCATCGTACCTTCCTCCGTTGCCAGTAGTTGAGAGTAGAGGAAAAGCATGTGCTTCTATACTTTTTTCTCATATGCTGATTGGTGATCCTTTGGTTTGTCACTTTTGGTACGTTTCTAGTGGATCATCTATGGTGTCATTAGAGTGTAATGGATGAATGATATAATGGTCTAAAATATTGGATACTGCAGCAGTATCTAGAAGTTCAACTTGACCAGTTTCTGGTGACTCTTGAATTATTTCATTTGATTCCCTTAGGTTTTCTTCAATATGTATTTCTTTGTAGTATTCATTATTGTCTTTTAGATATTGCAAGGCTTGTCTAACTTTATTTAAGTCTCTGAGTTGTTACCAAATTTGTTTGTCTTTTGTAGGTACACCATTTACTAAGACAATTAAAGATTGCTCTATTGGACGTGGTACTCGCAGAGTGTGCACATTTTCTTTTAGATCTAATGTAAATAAACTGCTTTGCCACAAATGCCTTTCACCAATTCAGACGGAGGTCATTTTGCTGTTTTGGTTGAAGGCGTATTATTGCTTGAAATAGGTGCACTGTTTGAATTATGATGCTCTCATGTAAATTCAGTTGTTGCAGGGGTTTTGGTAGTGGGTGTAATTCCAAATTATTTGTGATAGCACATGAAGGAGTTTGATTGTTGTCAGTGCAGTTTCTGCAAAGTATTAAGGGGTCAGTTATTTCGTATTTGTTTTCTGCTATAAGGTAGAGCGCTAATTCAAACCATTTGGAATCTTCATTGTTTTCTATTTTGTATGTTACGTCTATAGTTTTTGTGCTACTTTTATCAAAAGTTCTGCGGCAACACACACACACATGGTTTTGTACTTCAGTGGATCTACTTGTAAATTTTAGTATTTCTTTTTTGTATGTGTGTAGTAGAAGTTTGCCATCTGTACAATTGTTGCTAGCCTGTTGTAAAGCTAATGCATTAATGCATTTTTTAAGTGGCTTTCACTTCCAAAATATTTTTTCTGGATATGCTCTATTTCTTCGAGTAGGTCTTTGGCTGTACCATGTAGAAGATTGTTATTTAAATTGGCTAGTGATTAAGCAGGACTTTTAGCATAGTACAGTTTATAGACTATATTTCTAATAGCTGAATGATCTGTTGATATCATTTTGATATTATGGAAGGTGCTTTTGCAAATAGATCCTGAAATGCAGGCTAATGAATTTCCTTGCAGTCCTGTGTACTTGCGCACTGGACAGGTATCCATATTTTGCAGTAGTTTAATACTGATTTTGCCTTTCACATACTGATTGAGGAACTGGCATAAAGATTTGAAAGATTGTTTGGCAATGTTACACATTGACGTTCAACGGCCATTTGTATACTGGAAGTTCTGGTTCAGTCTAATGGAGAGCTAATACTGAGTTTTCTGGGGATATTTTTGTAAGCAGTATTTCTTGTTGCATTATGGTATTATTAAGTTTTTCATAACCTCGTCCACTGCTATTTATTGCAATTGTGTTTGTTTGCTTTTGTTTTATGCTTCTTCATTAAAATATGGTTCTGTGCTCGTGGTGTGACTCCATTCATCTCCACAGATATTTAAGAAGTTATTTTTGTTGACATTCTGTTTATTGAGAAGTCTTTTTTGTAACTTAGTAGTTAGTTTTGTTAGTGGTTTCATTCTGTTTAACACTAAAATAAATAACTTTCTTATGAGAAGGATTGCACTGTCTACGAAAGCTTCTAAGATTAATTTTCTACAGTAGGTTTTAAGGATTGTGCACGATTTGTCTCCTGTTTTTATTATATTCTGAAGGACTCTGTGGCGGAACATTTTTGCTAAAATACTCTTTTTGGTATGGTTACTTGCCACTATATCAGGATTTATAGGAACAGTTTTAGCAGTAGTGGTAGCTGAATTCTCGTTAATCATTTTCTGTTTGGTTTTACATTTTGATAGAGGAGGCAAAGTTTCTGTACTGGAAGCTTGTTTTGTTTCACTAAATGACTATATTAGCTGTTTTGTTTGAACTTTTTGTACAAACTCTGCTAGAGATGGATGCTTATTTTGGACACTTTTGTTTTCATTTGCTCTATTTCTGCATTGCTTTCTGTGGTCTTGCTTTTTGGTAGGCATTCTTTGGGGTCTGTTGAAAAAAAAGAAGGTATGGGTTGGGCTGTTCTTCAATGTACGTGTACTGTGTGCGTGAGTGTCTGGGTATGATGGTAAAGATGTATGTGGTGCTGTGTGATTGTGCATTGGGCAGCTACAATTAGTTGGGAAAGCTATTTTTCTATTTGTGTGTTACTATACAGTGGTTCAGATGACAGTAGAAAGTGAGCTAGTGAAGACGCGCTACTAGTAAATCTAATGGTATACAATTAAAACAGTTCTTTGTTTTGTAATACAAAGGGGTTGAGTTATGTTATTTGTGTTATTCTGCCTGCTAATCCCTGATTAATAAATGGGGATTTGTGGGCAGAATGGTTCAGAAATCTCTGCTTTTTTGGTGCACAAATCACATGAATGAACCACACAGTGTTTTTAAGTAACAGTAAGAATATTAAGGTAGTATTGTACTTACTCTTTTTTTGTGGAATGAGCAGGTGTCTTCAGAGATGTTGTTTGTAGTTCAGATGCTGCTGCTTTTCAGGAGAGTGGTCTTCACTGCAATTGTAAAAGAAAGAAGTTCGTGATTTTGTGTGTTTATAGCACTGACTTTAATTTATGTTTTTGTAGTAGTATTCTTGTTTGATATCTGAACATAGTGTATGCATGCATTTCCATTTCATTTGACTATGTGCAACCTTTATATTTTATTTACAATATGTTAGTTCAACATGCTTTGCAAATGAGTCAAATTTTAAGTGTATGAAATTTGCTTGGTTTTTTAAAGCTATGTTGTAGATAGCAGACAGGTTTGGAAGTGAAAGATGATTATAGCAGATGGGAAAAATTGCAATACATTCATTTTATAGGTTATACAGTTTTAGTGGCATTACTCTGTTTATATGCATTCATAAGAGTTGTACATGTACTCTGAATAACATATGCATACCCGTAGTTTGTATTCATGCATGTGGATATGCATGCAGCTGTAAGTAGAAATCCTGGAGACTTGTACAGTAGTTTTCGTAGTAGGTGCTTACCAATGATATAAGACGTGTACTCAGAGTGATCAACAGTACATTTGAAGTGCTGAACTCTGATGATGGAGTTAAATGTAGAGGTCTTGGATGTGATTGGTGGATGGTTGTGTGGCTGCCTTGCTGAATCCAATGAGGGAATGGCAGAGTGAGTGAACTGGAAAGGGTAGAAGGGCTGTCTAAGAGTTAAGCGGTCCACGGACACTGCGGCTGTCTGTGGACAAGGCGTGCCACATCCAGGGTTTTCCAGCAAATGCAGCATGGAAAGGGGACTGTAGGGATCAGCCAATCAGATGTTGAGTTTGCGGATTTGTGTTGAAAGAGGCTGTGTGTAGTGAAGATGGCAAATGTGGAAAAAGTCAGGATGTTGGTGCTTGGAGATATGTTTGTGCATGGTTTACAGCAGTATGCTCAATGCAACCATGTGGCAAACAATTTTGATGTTAAAGTAGTGGAGGTGGTGTGGAGCATTGTGCCTGATTGCAATGTACAGGGAATTGTACAAGTGTGTGATGATATGGGCAGGATGAACAGTCCCCATGTGGTAGTTTTGCTCTATGGTGCTTTCCATTTGGGCTATGACAGTGCCCCTACGTTGTCGGCTGATTTGGAACACTTGGTTCAAGCACTAATGAACATCCTTCCAAATGCAAAAGTCGTTTTTTTCTGGATTACTACCAGGGGCAATATAGGACAATAGTTCTGTTTTTTGTCCTCAGCAATACATTTCTGGGTGTGCAATCAACCGACATTTGTGATGTCATCTTTGATGTCCTGGGTGTTAGTCTTAGCAGTGCATGGTGGTGGTGCGAGTTATTGTTGCTTAGCTTACCATAACTTGCGAATTTCAGGGGTTTTTCGGTTTTACTTGGAACCATAACTTCCCTTTAACAAAGTCTTTTTACTGAATATATACATACAAGGGATCAGTCCTCAGGCCTGATTGCAGGAGAAACGCCGGGGAGCGTCCATGTAAGCACCGGTCCACTCTCAGTCTGGCACTCAAAGGGGCTTTTTCACACATGCACAAAAGCAGTCTTGCGAGATCTCTGTGGTGCTGCGATCTTGCATGGCTGCTCTCCCCAATCCTTCTTTCTGTAATTAGTAGCAACTACCAAGCCAGCAGCTCTCTGCAATGCGTCTACTCAGGATATAAGGAAGATGATGCATAGAGAACACTCAAATATGTTCAAACTGTCGTGCTTGCTGGAGACTATGGTATTCAAGCTACACAGATTGGCGTGGTTTGTCAAGCACCTGTGCTTCCCATGAAAATGAAGCCAATTCCTTCAACTACTTGCAATATTGTTTATGTTAAACGCCCAATGGAAGTGTACGCTGATGATTGACCACAGTCTTGGTTTACATGCTCTCTCAAACAGTTTGACTCAAAAGTGAAGGCCTCAGGTCACCATGATGTAGAGGTTTCGGGTGACTTCTTAATTGACTTGAAGGTGTTCCATTGTGAATCAGAGGTTCCTTACCTTTCCCTCTTCATCAGAAACATAGAGTTACCATTTCACGGGACTTTGAAAAGTACTTCATATGATCCTTAATTTCTACCCTCATTTTCACCCTTCTCTTTAGAAGTTCTTAATTTGTGGGTGGAGTTGACTTGTCGGTAGGAAGTAAGGAGTCTATAAGAAGTGGCATGTTTACATGACTTTACACTTTTGTTGGTGATGAACTGGGTATCTTTGTGCATCACTTGTATATATCTTCTGTGCCTGATATCAGAAAAAAGTTGATTGCAAATGCCTGCTAGGGTCACCTCCTCCTACCAACTTGTCTTAATGATGGGACTTCTTTAGGAAGGCCCTCAAAACCGGGCTCTTACCTGCAGCAACCTGACAAAACTTCCCCACCTCATGCTCACCTTCAAGACACCTAGATCATGAAAATGTTTGTGCCTGTAGACTATATCCTCAAACACAAGGTAAAGTATAATCTTGAAGCAGACTGGAAAAACCAATTCCACAGGCACTTCTAAGCAAAATGCCAACTGATGCTCAAGTTACATACTTATGCACTACTTTTGTGGAAACTAGCTGCACTCAAGGCCACCCACCCTCATGCATTTGATTCCATACACCAGACTAAAACTCTGTACACAACATCTCTGCCATCAAAATCCAGCTAAGTCCCATGACAAAATGACGGTCTAGCTGGACACATAACACGTCTCTTGTACTCTCCTGACCACAGCTCAGCAGCAATCCACATGCCTGACCAACATGGGTAACTTACTGGGGCTCGGCCATCCCACCCAGTTTCTATTTGGCCAAATGCACACATGCATTCTAACATTTCTGACAATTTCTCCCATACTTTGGACTTCGGTACCCCGAGGGAGTTCCCCCCACACGCACATTGAGGCCATGCTAACAGGATAAAGTCACTTTATAAATGACAAACTACTGTTACTATAGTTCACAACGGCACATGGACCCACAAATCAAATGTGAAAATCTGAATTTCATTGAATAAGCTGATGTTACATTTTCCTTGTGACGCTCATTTTGGCATATTCAAGCATGTGATAATGTTTATGAACATGGTGCCTGGAAGGCAGAAGGCTATACTGTGTAGGCACTACGGGTAAGGTCACAAAGGTCACAAAGGTACTCTTGGTAGGTTTATTGGTTACATATTAGATAGTGTTGGAAAGAAGAAAAGTGTTTGAAAACACTTTGACTATGGGAAGTTATCATTCTCTTGTATTTTTATATAATACACTACATTATTTACAGTTGGTGAGTTAGTGCAAGGGATCTAGGTCTTGTGACATAAGCCCCATCCACCTGTCTGACAATCACTGCTAATATTTTGGTACCTTCTTGTTTTGCTGCTGATACTCTACTTAAGCAGCACTCCTGCTTATTTTCTTTTACAGTTGATGAGCTGGAGAAAGTGGAGGCCCACCAATGGCAACGCGCTCATCTTGGAAACAAGACGACGCAAAGCAATACAGGTTAGAATCCCAGGTCCACGCTTAGAAACCTCTTTGGTATTAAGCGCGTTATAAATAGCCAGATAAAGGCGTTTTTCACCTGGCTGTCCAAAAGTGAAGGGCAGAAAAAGAACATGGCAATTCTCGTTGGGATCTGGTCAGATGGTAAGGACCCAGGACCAGAACACCTGCTCCTCTGACAGGTAAACTCCCTTGAACATGTGTTTTACCAATCGCTCCGATCAGCCTGTCTCCACCGTCAGCTATCATCAATACCCATGCCACTCACCAGCATCATAATGAACACTGCATTGCAGCAACCTCACCCATCTCACCATTGACCCTATCAGCACTCCATCATCCATCACTACAGGACAACTGATGCTCACCAATATCTGCTCAACAATCCACCACAAAGCAGACCTTTCTGACTTTATCACCAGACATAACTTGGAAGCAATCTTCATTATTGAGACTTGGATGACATCCACCTCCACCCAAATCCTAGATGTCCTCATACCCAATGACTACAAAATTATATAAAGAGACCATCCAAACAAGATGGGCAGATGATTCACCATCATTCAACAAGGCATCATGGCTTTGCACCCAAATGGAACTCGCCACCATTGGCTCTTTCAAAAATCTTACCTGCCACTGCACACTCTCTCCAATGGACACAGTCACGTTCCACCTCATTTACAGACATCACTAGCCCAACACTGCATTAATCAAGACATCACTGTGAGGGATTCCGCCATCCGCACATTGAATGTGTGCTCGCCTGGGCTTTTTTTGATGAATTTTTAGGAAATGGAATGATGGGAGACCAACCTCCGAAAACGTGTGGGGCTAATTCGCACACATTTTCTAATGCTCACTGCACAACAAACACATAGGCCAGTGTACTCTGGGGCATACAGCATAGATGCACCGTCCTCCCTGTCCCATTTAGTTGACAGGTGACAGAAAGAGGTGCGTGCAAGCATCCAGAAGAGAAGGGCAACACCTTCCTCCACCCGTGGCCAGCCTTATTAAACATCAAAGGCTCCATGGATCCTGTTACGCTCACCTGGTTCCACGGGGACGCCACCCAGCAGTTGGGACTCAGGTATCCTTCTCTGCAGTTCCCAGGTTGGCCAGCGGGAGGGTTCTGCCTGGAATACAGGTGGGCAATGTTCAAGACTGGGGTAAACAGACCCCCACCACCCCGTATACCCGCGGCCTCTCTGGACCTCTCCTCACCTTGTTTTTAATGCAGGTGTGCTCTGCGTCCTGCCTTCTTGACAGGAGCGCGTTGTGCTCGGTCGGCGATTGCGATCAAGTTACTTCACTGATGCCGGCCCGCTTTGAGTCTTTCAGGTAGGTCTTAATGTGGTGGTATATCGTTGTCCTTGCATGCCTTTTTTGGTCTAACTAATGTCTTTTTCTCTTCCTTAGGTGCGCAGAAGTCCAATATGTGGCATAGACTGAATTGGGTCTCGCCGGTAAGTAATGGCATATTTAGAGCGCCTTGATGCGGTGAGTTGGCGCTAAGCGAAGCGCTATGATGCCTTGCCTTTTGCTAACCTGTTGTTTTTTCTTCCCCACATGTCGCAGTGCTCACCCGGTGCATGGAATTCCTGAGGCGATGCTGGTCGAGGAGCGGTTTGCGAGGTAAGCTTTTCGGCACCGTTCGTTCAATTGTAAAATGTCTAATGGTTCCGGGATGCTGGTTGCTAGAGCTGTAGACAGCTACGATGAAATTACAGGTAAGCTGCTGCTGCTAACAATGTCCTTTTCCGTCTTAACAGATGCTGTTCTTCTGAGGTTCGCGGGTGCAGCTGAACACGGTGAGCGTCAAGTTGCAGAATTGCAAAGTAACGCGAAGTGTGTTATCCCAGTCGGGTGTGGTTTAAATAGTTTCAAGAAAAACGTCCCGGTTAAATAGTTCCTATGGTACCACACCCAAAAATACTATACCGCATAGCTTGGTTCCAAGGAGCCAAGCTATGTGGATGCCTCTATGTTGACTGACACTGAAATAAAGTAGTTCCCAACACAAGTCCTTTATCAAGTATGAGCCTGGCGCCAAAGGTGCCAGGACTGGCCCCAAGAAGGCCTAGGCCAAGGATGCCTGGGTTTAGTGGAGACCCGAGTCAAGACCCTTCCTGGCCCATGGGCTTGCCAGGGGGTCTTCTGGATGTGGGTCGTGACAGATCCTCCCTGTTCTATTGTCTAAGTTCTGTGTGGTGGCAGTGCATACTAATGAGAGTTAATTGAAGAAGGCCTGTGAATAGGCATGGTCACATAACGTAACAATGGGCAGGAAAACTAACAGCTCTTTCATTTGCAATGTGTCAACTTAAAGCTAGTTCCCACCCCTCTGTATGAAGGACAGTAAATGGCATGTGTGGGTCCACTATTTACAGTAGGCAACCCCTGGTGAGCATACCCCTTTCAGAGGGAGAAGTACGTGATTTAATGGAGACAGAAAGTCTGCTCTCGTCACAAACTTCAATGGAGTCATGTGTTTTTATCAAGAGTCACAGGGGCTCAGTTAACCAGAGAGACACTTTGATCTACAACAGACAGGAAGATGGATGGGATTTAGGAGTACATGGTGTTACCCCTTACCTTTCCTGTTACAAAGCACTCTGGTCCTGACCTCACATACAACAGAAGATTGTTGGTGGGGACTCCAGAATTGGTTCCTTTACCGCTTAGCCTGCACCAATCACTGGGGCCCATTTGGCTTTAAAAGAGGGCTGAGCCCCTCACTTAGCAGATCATCTGAAGACTTCACCAGAAACAGGAAAGAAGAACTCAGCATTGCATCCTGACTGAATGTACAGTTTACCTTACTGCTTCCACCAGCGAAGGAAGGTCAGAACTACCAAGAGGGAAGCAAGATCCCTCCCCTAAACATCTCCCATGGAACATAGGGAGATACCGGACTCTGAGAAACAGCCCCGCAGCTCCAGAACTGGTACCCAGCCAGCACACAGAATGCCCTGCTAGGTTCTGCCAGCAAGCTTCCTAAGTGAGAAGTGCCAGAGAGTCTCTGAACAACGGACAAGGCTGTTGCCTGCAAACACTCTCCTCAGCTTTGGCCCGTCCACCTTGAAAGGATGCCATGAGCCCTGCAAAGAAGCTATGAGGAGTGCCAGACAAGCAACAACCAGTGTCCATCTTTTAAGGATATTTTCGAGGCAGTCAAGACCTCGAACCACACCCGGCTGTACCAATGCCTGTTGACACGCTGCAGTTACTAAAGCTGTCCGAGACACCTCGAACAGCATTCCAGATCTGCCAACCAACACAGAGACAACGATTCCTGACCCGAGCTGCCGTGTTGGCCAGCCTGAAGCCATCCGTCCAGCATCGCTTGCCGAACTGGCTGCCGCCTGATACCCGCAGCTGTCTCCCATCTTGAACTCTGTTGCAGGAGCTACAAAGCATCCTGGAACCGACTCAACGCTGTCGAGCATCAAGAACAAATCTAGCACCGGGTACATTGTGGTTCTGTCCCCCAGTTCCTTCTCGGAAGGCCCCTAGAGGCATTTACAACCCCTTGGTCCCTTGGTGCTGAAACCAAATAATCTTGAACAGTTAAGATTGATTGCTTTACCAACTATCCTGTCAGTATCCAGAGTGCATCCCATTCCTTCATGAGACTGTCCATCCTCTGTGTTCCTTTACAGGGTGGGTGGTATTTTGTAGTGTGCTAGAACTGTCTGTTGTAGTAATTATAAAGTAGATATTTTTATACAACCTGGACTGGACATTCTTAGCATCAGAGTTCTTTGCTGTTGCTCTCATATGTGTGTGAGATTAAAACGTGTTATCCTTATAAGATTGACTTGGGCCTTTCTTCCCTAGCGGGTTGTATTGTCTCTGGTGTGAGTGTTCAGGGACTTGTATTCACCTGGGAAGACCAACCAACTCATCTGAAACAGGCGCTTCAAGCTATGCAGAAAACTGGTTTGGCTATCAAAGCATCCTAGTGCCAGATAGCACAGGGTGTTGTGACTTACTTAGGGCACCACGGAAGAGGCTATGACGAATTGGCTTCTTCCCTAAAATCAAGTCAGGGTTGAACAGAAAGGTGGCTGCGGTCTCAAATTGTCTACTTGCGCTGTGCGGAACGGGCGGCCCCCAGACTGAGTTGGTGGTCGTTGTTTAACTGCAGTGAGCTTGTACCAGGATGTGCTCTCACTGTGGTTGGTCTGGACATATTATGGATAGCTTTTGAGTGGCAGAGTGTACTGAGTGGATGGTGCAACTGGTGGAGCAGTGTCTTTCTATTACGTACTGGCTAGCAGTCTTTCTACCTTTTCAATTGCAGAAGGAGCACTCATTCCAACAAAACCCTGCCCCAGGAAGCATAGCAGAGTTTACTGAGTGTTTGGTGGAACTAGTGGAGTGGTGTCTTTCTACCACTTACTGGCTGGCAGTCTTTCTTCCATTTTAATTGCAAGATGATCACTCATTTGAACAACACCCTGCTACCCAGTGAAGCCTAGCAGAGTGTACTGAGTGTTTGGAGGAACTGGTGGAGCAGTGTCTTTCTATTACTTACTGGTTGGCAGTCTTTCTAGCATTTCAATTCAAGGAGGAACATTCATTTCAACAAAACCCTGCTACTCAGCGAAGCCTAGCGTAGTGTACTGAGTGTTTGGTGGAACTGGTATAGTAGTGTCTTTCTAGCACTTACTGGCTAACAGTATTTCTACCATTTCAATTGCAGGACGAGCACTCACTTCAGCAAAATCCTGCTACTCAGCGGAGCGTAGCGGAGTGTACTGAGTGTTTGGTGTTCGGTGGTTGTGGCTGTGTTGGGTTCTTATTTTAATAGTCCCCCTCTGCGGGTGGCCCCTTGAGTGTTATATTAAATTGGAGTAGCAGCCGCATGGGCAATGTCACTTACAACTTAAGCAAGTACAGCTGAACGCCAAGCTATGCGGAGGAAGAGAACGGCTGACAGCTTTGTGTTTGGAAACAGGAGATGAGAAGGCAGCCGATTCCAATGAAAAGTGGTACTATATGCTAAGAAGCGCAGTGACTCGGGCTGGGCAAAAGACTGAGATGCCCATCCACTGATCAACCGTCTAGGGACAAAGTTCCCTTGAGAAAAAAGGATAGAACTGAAGGGGAAGTAGAATTCAACCAATCTATCCTGGGTAATTTTAATCCTACCGCTGCAGCGAGAGAGCCTGTGCCACTTTCCCCCTTACTGCCGATTCCTCCTGAGTCAGAGGAGTTTGATAAAATGCCCTTCTCCCCTAATTGACAATAAGAACTCCCTACTAAACTTGTGCATCAGCCTTGAGAGAGCCTCATTAGATAGGGTCCAATCTCTTCCTTCCACTAGTTGTAAAGACAATTATCATCCACTGCATCATCTGACTATATGGACTCAGAAACTGAGAGTGAATCCACCTCTGTATTTCAATCAGAACTTGGAAAAGAAGTACACTGTGGCCTTTAATACCATTTATTCCAAGATTGATGCTTTCTCCATCTTGATGGCAAATATCATGAAAGAACAATCAAACTACAAGTTCATCCTGGTAAAAGTGGTTGATTTGATTTGACACAATTCCACTGAGCCTGTGATTCCTCCTTTTATCCCTGCCAAGGATTCATCCCCGAGCACTCTTCCTATATTGTCTCAATTCGAGAGGATTGCTATCGAAAGAGTGTGCCTTGCCTCAATTACTGATTGGGATTATGTGGAGATGCTTATACCTCTTTCAACTACTGATGCAAACAATACTTTAGACAAGTTGATGCCAGCATCTACCGCATATCATCTAAAAACAAAGAACAAGAGGAAGAAAAGCAGGGCAAAAAAGTGATGAAACAGAAACAGGAGGAAAAGCAAGCTGATAAGGGGCTGATGAAGTGTGGATGCAGCTGTAAATCTTGTAAAACTCTGCCTAAAAAGTTGATTACTAACACCTTGCTGAATGGCACAATTAGGCATACTTTTCCTCTGCTCCATTGGGTGACAAACAATATTTGCAAATTCATGCAATTTCTACCACAAATTTACATACTGCATCTCTTCCAGACCCCACTACAGCAAATGGTATGCTCTCATTAGGACCTATTCAGAGCATGAGTAATCTGCGCTCAACTCAAACCTCTATTGCAAACCAATTCCAGGCAGACTAGTATGCAACTCTCCACCTGCCCGAAGTAAGGCCACCACTTCCATTTCTTGAAAAAAACCTCTAATGGCGATGTAGATACTACCTGTCTGGAAAAATTGATTATTTTGGACGAGAGTAATCCCACCAGCTACAGCCCGTTCCTAAATTGGACTCATGTCCTGGACTTGTTTAGCAAGGTTAACCAGTCAAAAGTCATTTCCTCCTCTGACATGATTCAGATAGAGCTCCCTAGTGTGGGCAGTGCCTCTAATTGGGTGCTTATCTAATTTACTTCACCTGTGATGGTGGTGCTGCTAAAAGCAAGTGCTCAGGCTTTGGAGCTTTTGGACCTTTCTCTGGCAATGTATTGTAAGGTTAAGAAACAATTATCATTTATAGAAAGCCCTCCAACCTTGATCAACCCAGCCCACAGAGCATCAAGAAACTGAACGTACCATTCTACGAGCATTTAAACTTTATATTGATCAAAAACGGGGATAATAGCTGTGAAACTGACCAGTGGAATATGAGGGGCAAACAATGCTCTCTTTCTCACCCAATTTCCTTCTCTCTACATACAACTTCAGAAATGCCCTTGACTCGAGGACGTGCAAGTGGAGGTTTAACCGTAGGTTCTAAGACCTGCTTTGGGCTGGAGTTATTTCTGGCCCATATAACTTTACCCTATGTTCTGTCGACCATGTTACCTGTATGTTGCTGCTCTGTAACTAGGATATTGGTCATTAATGTGGATGAACCTCTGAGTGATACTGATACAGGAAAAATCCAAAAGGTGATAGGCGACATTGTCACTCTGTGGAAGGAATCTTATTTCAACTGCCATATTATGATAGCATGGCATCTTAATGTCAGGGATATTCACTTAGAGGCATACGCTGCAGACAAGTTTACTCTAAATTGGAAACAATTATGTCAGTGCATGATATAAAATGACGGTCCCATAATCAAACTTGGTCAAATGGGCATTTTACACAAAATTGTGGTTGGATTGGAAACAATTGGAAACCCTGCCTCCAAAATGGTGTTCAAGAGGCATACATCTTGCATGAATCCCCATTTCTATAATTTCCCTGCCTTCGCTTTTTTCATTGGGTACACAGCCATGTTACATGGGGATTCTGATGGTACTGTTATGCCTTGCGTCTCGTACATTCCTTCGACTGCCTCTCTTGACATGGGATACTGCTTTACTCATGGTAATATTGCTTCCTTCTGCAATGTAATTCTAATTGTTTCTATAATATAAGTACAATTACATCCTGGGGAATACTGGTTCATAATTCTTTAAATGTTTGTGACATTGTGGAGATTCTTTCTCAGCCAATGATATTCTCTGGGGCAACTCTCTGTACTCTATTTTCAATTGGCATGAGATGCTTGTCTGGAAAATAAACTCATTGGTAGTGTCCTCATCTTGAAACAATTGTTCTCCATTAATATCAGTAAGTCGCAGCTATGGATCGATCGCTAAAACTGCACAGCAATCAATGCCCTCCTCATCTGTCACATGCAAAATCACACTGTCTTCCCTCGCCGCTCCTGCTCCTATGTACACCATAATAACTCTTCCACATTCAAGGTCTGTCAATACTTTACGGCTAAAAAAATACTCTCTGGGTAACCACAAAACCTTGTTCTTTATTCTGGGGACCCATCCCAACAACACCTGTACTCCTTAGGAGAACAGCTGTGCAGTAAGAGGCACTCCACTCATAATTCCCCATCCACAAAATGCTTGCATGAATGTTTTTGCCTTTACAAAATGAATACCTGTTCTGAAATAAACTATGCCCTTGTCTATGAATAAAATGTTCATGCGCAGTTTTCTTATTAAAGATCTACCTACAATATTCACTGGTGTGCTTTTTGAATGTAACAAATGTAGCGACAAAGTATGTGACCCAATTACAATTGGTAAATCTTCTGTAAATGGAACTGTTAACATAGTCCAATAATATCCCTGTGTGTCCATAATCATGTCTGATAAAGAGAATTCTCCCTCTGTGACACATGACCTAGTCGCCCTTTTTGTCTACTAAGAAAGGGAATGTCCTGTTCCCTATTCTCACTCCTACCTGCCGTTCCTCTTCTGGATCTGGAGTTACTGATAGTACTGGACAAACGAGAGCCCACTGTGGGCTGTCCTATTTCGGATACATGCTTGCGCCTGTTGGTGAAAAAGTATTCCCTAGAGTTACCACAGCCCTCCCCCCCCCCAAAATGCAGTACGACAACTCCTAGTATCAAACATTTGTCCCCCTGTTATGCAGTCTGCTGTGATTGTGCTTGTAAAACATTTGGTTTCTGTTGTTGGTTTCTTGGTGCTGTTTCTGTTGCTGTGTATAGTCAAAATTATTTGTCAGAGCGTATGCCATTTGCTCTGCTTGCGGTGCATCATAAAAATACTGTGTCTTCTGCTGTGGATGATATGTGGGTGCAAAAAGTGCTGCCTTTCCTATGTGACCCTGAGGCACCAATCTAATAACATACCTACAATTGTACACTAACAGAGAGGTGATGATCTTCTCTGAGTCAGAGAACATGGCGTCCACCGCACATTCTGGATCATTCAACATTACATCTTTACATGACGGCTTATATAATGAGAAGTGGAGTGAAGTTTTAAACAATGTTTCAAGGTACATGTAAATTCACATTCACTGATTGGACAAGCTTGGTCAATCTATAGGTGATTCTATACAATACCTAGCCCTATTGGCCTATCCTATTCCTCGCGACCAGTCTAATGCCTACTTCTTGACAATGGTCTCATGATGGGGCCATCTAGTTTCCCACAGTTTTGATTGGACAAATAACAAGTTAAAATGCTTCACATACAACTTGAATGCGGATTACTTACAAACCTTCGGATGTCTTGGGCAGGGTCGCTTACATCAAATTTAACCAATGGAATTGTGAGGTGTGAACAGTGTGGCAACAAAAAAGAATACTTTACATCCTTTCCGATGAGACTCAAAGGTTGGTGCCAAGTTCTCACCATTTTGACTGTTCAACTGACGGTTAATATTGTGACTTCTCGTGGGAAACATGTTACATTTCGCCTTCCTTTTTCATGATTTGTCTGCATGAGATCATGATGCGTGCTTCTTGGTCCTTTCTCTAATTCGAGGGTTATCAAGAATCAATGTATAATCTTTAATATATTCTCTATTATTTCAAGGACCTCCTGGCATCTCTGGGTCCCATATATCAATCTCTTCCTTGGATGGGGGCTCACGTTGTTCTGTATTGGTAATTCTACTTTGGTGGATATTTTCCTATATGGGGCAGTACGTGTCTTTTCCCTGATCAACTTGTCTGGTGTACTGGTCTGCTCACTTTGTTTTCTTTGCAGCTGTGATCTTTGTCTTGCTTGTTTCTAAAGCACAGGATATGCATATTATGTGTTACATGTTCCATTTATTCTGCGCCTGGGAACCTGCTACCCTTCAGTTTCTTACCCATCCCCTGTGAATCACATGAACTCTTCCTTACGTGCTTTTCTCAAACTTGTAACACCTAATTAAGTCACTGCTCCTCATCCAGAGCTTGGGAATAAACTTTGACTCTCTGCTTTGACCGAACACACTGAAACTTTACACTCTGTTCAGGGCTGCTTGACCTTGTCTGTGTGTTTCTCTAATGTGAGCTGGAACTTAAAGCATTTTACTGTGTGGAATTCTGAGTTCTAGTGAATCAAATTGGCATATGAATCTACCTTTATTATGAGCCTACTCCATGTGTTACACACTTAAAGATGGTGCTGCCTTTTTTTGTGTTTCTAATGAATGGTTATATGACTACTTGAAGCACTCCTTGTGTCTTTGTCTTGCTTAATTGTGTGTGCATGCCTGGATAAGCCTGTTTGCCTATACATCAGTTATCATTGCCATCATCCTACATGAACTAAATTCTAAGTGTAAGTGTGTGTTCCTTGCTGGCTACTGTCTATCTCACTTCGAAGGGAGATGGCGGATGTGTCAGTGTATCATGCATGATGTCTGGGCCCCTTGCCTTAGATGTGGTTGCAGACTCTTATTTAATGGCTTTTCTTAGTTTAGTGTTTTTCTCTCACATGTGGGACATTGGATGTCCATCCCAACATGGCAGTTCGTAAGTTTGAACCCTACATATGTGTGCCACATTGCACCATCCAAACACACCACAGACCTCTGAGGTGGTTCATGACTATGCAGGGTGAAAACTCCAAGTTTTTGCAATGGGTCATACCCCTAAAGTGATTTGACATGGATATCCAACACATACCTGGGTCGCAGCACTTCATCTCAGATGTCCTCAGAAGATACTTTCATCTTGAGGATGTACCAGGCCTTGTGATCCTTCAACCAGAACTCCCTTTTTAAAAACTCCATGCCAGAAGCATAGTGTACATCTGTGGCCTGCTGCATCAATAGCCTTATCTGCAGCACCTGCTCTCCAGTGGCACAGAGCAGGTTCAGGTTTCAAAGGTGTCCTCTTGACAGCTGCAGTGACAGCAACATCTCTGCAGTGCAGGGTCTGCATTTAAGATATGGACCTCTGTTCCAAAAACTATAGAACTATTGTATTGTATTGTATTGTTTATTTATTTATAAAGTGCACCTGGCCGTTAAGCAACTGGGCGCTTGCAGAAAATAAATCTTAGGTTACAGGTACATTTCTAATGTTACAGGATCATATATCAAGCATTTCTTATGTTACAATGTCGGAAGATTTACATGCGGGATATGTTACAGTTACATATGTTACAGTTACACGTATTTACAATAAACGTACAGCTAATTTGGTGCAGTTGGGGCATTTAGCAGTAGTTGGTGTTAAACCAGAGTTTGACGTTAGCTTTGAACACATGGAAGGAGGGGGTGGCTCTGAGTGCATCTGGGATGGAGTTCCAGAAATGAGCTGCTAGAACTGGGAAGCTGGACCCACCAGTTCTTTTCAGTTTAAAGTTGGGGATTTTGATGCTATTTGAGAGGGCCTTTCTGATAGGTCGTTCAGAAGTGTGTTTTGTGAATTTTTCTGTAAGGTATGCAGGTGCTTTGTTGTTCAGACAATTGTGTGTATTGTTTTAATTTTGAAACGGTCATTGATGGCCAGCCAGTTGACTGCTCTTCTATGGGCAGATATGTGTTGCCCTTTGGGAATTCCTAGGGCTGTTCTAAGGGCATTGTTCTGCAGGGTTTGGAGTTTGTTGATGTTATGTTTACTGGTGCCTAGGTACAGTGCATAACACTAGTATAATTTGGAGAGGATGAGGGCTCGCGCTATGGTGGTACAGCTATCTGTGGATAGGTATGGTTTGCAGGCGTGGATAAGTTTGCAGGTGTAACTGGTTGCTGAGGCTGTAGCATTTACTTGCTTGTCGAGGGTGAGAGCTGAGTCTAGGTAGAATCCTAAGGTTTTGACTTCCTTGGCTACCTTGATTTTGATGCCATCGATCATGATGGAATTGTACAACTGGGGTAATTTATTCAGTTTATTGGTGGACCCGATGATTATGAGCTCAGTCTTGTCGTCGTTAAGACATAGGCCATGTGTGGCCATCCAGGTTTGCATGATTTGGTAAATTTTGTTTATGAGTCTGGTGTCCTTTTCATAGTCACCCTGGATTGGGATAAGAATCTGGGTATCATCGGTATAGTTGGTATATGAGACCCCTAGTTTGTCCAATATATCAAGAGAGGCTTTGTAAAAATATTGTACAACGTGGGTGAAACACATGACCCTTGAGGGACTCCACAGGTGATGGGGACTGGATCCGCTGCTAATGAAGGTGAGAAGACTCTTATGGTTCTCTGGTCTAGGAATTAATTTATCCATGCCGTGGCTTTTGTAGAGAAGTTGGCTGCCGATTTGAGGTGATTACAGAGTACCTTGTGATCTACCAGATCGAAGGCAGCTGATAGGTCTAGGAGTAGGAGAATAGAGATGTCTCCTCTGTCTTTGCGCTCGTCTAGTTGGTTTTTAAGATCAAGGAGAGCCGTTTCGGTTCCATGTCTCGGTCTAAATCCTGATTGTCTTGTCCCTAGTAGATTGTTGATCTCCAGATAAGATTGGATCTGAAGATATGCAGCTTTATCTAAGATTTTAAGGAGGAACGGGACAGTTGTTATGGGCCTGTAGTTCGTTGGGACATTGGGGTCCGGGTTTACTTTTTTTAAGAGAGGTAATATCCAAGCATCTTTAAGGTTGGTTGGAACAGAGCATGATTTAAATGAAGAGTTAATAAATGATGTGACAAAGGGGGTTAGTTCATGTGCAGCCTCTTTAATAATTGGGGCTGGACAGGTGTCACCAAGGCATCGGGACGGTTTCAAGGACATGATGATGTTCTTAGTTTCCACAATAGAAATGGCTCTAAAGTTAAATTGGTTAGGGGGTTTAGTTTGGTTGGCGGCAAGTTCCTGGAGGATGGTTTCTTGCGTGGAGAGGGCAATGTTGTGGAGGGCGGATTTTTTGGCTAATATTTTGTCTTGTAACATTGTCATTTTGTTGCATAGGGCTTTTTGAATGTTAGTTCACCAGGCTTTGTCTTTGGTACAGGAGTCTATGGGTGCAATTGGAGATTCTAATTCTTTCAGAATGGAGAAGATTTCCCTGGTATTCGAGTTCGCTGTATTGATTCTGTCATTAAAGATCTCTTTTTTTGCCTGAATGATTTGTTTTTTGTAGCTGTTAGTAATGGCAGTGAGAAGGTTTTTGTTGTGGGGAGAAGGGTTTTTTCTCCAGCAGGCTTCTGCGTGTCGTTTCTCTTTGCCTAGGGCTTTTAGCGTGGGAGTGAACCAGGTGTTAACATGGGCAGTAGGTTTAGATTTAGTGAGTTTCAGCGGTGCAATGGTGTCAATCGCCGAGTTGATGGTGTTATTGTACAGGTCGACTAGATCATTAGGGTTAGAGGTCTGGCTAGAGTGATTGGTGATAGGTTGGATCAGGGGGAGAAGATTCACAAGTGTTACATTTTTTTTTTTACAGCGGGTGAGGGCAGGAGGAGCATGAAGTTTAGTAGAGTAAGGTTGAGGAAGGTCTGAAATGGTCAATGAAATCAGATAGTGATCTGTCCATATGCAAGGTTCAATTGCTGTTATGAGGGAAACGCAATTGATGTCTGTGACCCAATCCAATGTGCAGCCTTTAGAGTGCATAGGGCCGTTATTCTGAATAATGAGTCCTGCTTCCCCAATAGTGTTAGCTATGGTGGAGGCATTGGAGTCTTTGAGGTCCTTGTAGCCTAAGTTAAAATCACCTAGTAGGATGATTTGTGTACCCGGTTTGGCATTAGTGTTTAAGAGGGTGGTTAAGTCTTCTTCAAAGGTACCTACTGGACCAGGGGGGTCTGTAGATAAGGTGTACCGTGATAGTATGTGAGGCGGCGATTTCTAGTTTTAGGGATAGTAGTTCAGCTGACGGCATAGTGCAGCTGTCTATTTATTTGATGGTGAGGTTGGCTCTACAGATAAGAGCTATACCTCCTCCTTTGGAAGTTTCCCTGTTTTTTCTGAAGATGGTAAAGTTTGGGGGTATGGTTATCATAAGCGCAGGGCCAGCGGCTTTGTGTTGCCATGTTTCAGTCACTGCTAGGAAGTCGAGTTGGTTACAGGTGATAATGTCAGCAATTTCCGAGGCGTGGGCTATTAGAGATCTAGCTTTGATGAGACCTCCCTTGAGGTTTTGTGTTATTTCAGTGTTATTGCTAGTGTGGACCTTGTTGGGCAAAGTTTCAAAGGATTTGGTGCAAGGGGTTTGATTGCAGATACGTTTCCTTTTGTGCATGTTTCGCTTGGTGTGTTTGAGCTCCTGTTTAGTGTGGCTAAGAGGTGCGTGTGCACTTGGTGGTTTAGGAAGTCTAGTGCCTAGTCTAAGGTTCCTTAGTCTGGTAGGACAAGGCTGATTCAGTTGGGTCTGGGTAAAGGGAACAGGCTTGTGGAGTCTAGTGCCTACTCTAGAGTTCCTTAGTCCGGTAGGACAAGCCTGATTCAGTTTGGTCTGGGTGAAGGGAACAGGCTGTTTGGGGAGTCTAGTGCCTAGTCTAGAGTTCCTTATTCCGGTAGGACAAGCCTGATTCAGTTGGGTCTGGGTCACGGGAGCAGGCTGTTTGGGTGGTAACTGTGTGTACATCTCTCTAGTTGGTTCCCTTACTGTAGGCAGATTGTGGTGAAGGGCTACCGTAAAGGCTAAGGCAGAAAGTGTAGAGGGTATAGCTAAGTAGCCAATAGGTGAGTCGGACAAGAGAGATGTCATAATGGTGTTTGTTGGCAGGTTATTCTGAGGTAGTCTGGTGCTTAGAAGTCGTATAATCTAAGTGAGCAGCGTGCAGATGGGTTCGGCTCGATTCAAAATTCACAATATGAACTAAAATGCATGACTTACAGTACAGGGCAAGCGACCAAGAGGGTCTTCAATAGGTCACAGGGTGCAGTAGCTAGCGACCATAGCGTATAAATAGGTCACAGGGTACAATGGCAGGCGACCAAAGGGTCTAAATAGGTCACAGGGTACAATGGCGAGCGACCAAAAGGGTCTCAGATAGGTCACAGGGTGCAGTAGCTAGCGACCATAGTGTCTAAATAGGTCACAGGGTACAATGGCGAGCGACCAAAAGGGACTATGAGAATGTTATCCTAGTTGCATGCTAATCTATTCATATTTTGCACTCCTTTAGGTATTTTGTCTGGAATAACTCATAATTAACCAAACCAAATCAATTGGATGCCGCTTATGCGTCAGCCCTGTGGACCCAGTTTGGCAGTGTAATGGTTATGGGTATTTCATCCAGCCAGACTGTCTCTGCTGCTCCCAGCAAGAATGTAGCCCTGGGGATTTGCATCTTTTTCTTCCTTTCTGAGGGTAGGTAACAACCTTCCCAGTGAGAGGGATACCCTACAGGAAGCTGTCCTTGGCATAGGAATAAAAGGCACACCCTCACACCAGGGTGCTGCATACCAAACGGGCCTTTGATGCTGTTGACAAGGTGTGTATACAGAGTAGTTCAGACCAGCTGAAGGACGGTTCCTCTCTTTCTCTCTCTTACTTCCTGTCCCCTCAACTTCCATTAAAATAAAACTTTGGGTGTAATGTCTGAAGGCAATGTCCACGTATTTCAAGAACAACAGTTGGATAATTAAAGCAGTATTGCTTCTGTCCAATCACCTGAAAATGTATGACTTTAAAAGATGGGTCTGCCCCTCATTCTGCCCCTCCTTCTTTGAATCATCTCTGAACTTCAACCCTGGAAGAAGATTTCGTTGGACCTTTTTGGGAGAGCAGACCTTTCCAATTTCCTCCAGTTGTAAACACATAGTCCAAGGCAGAGACATGCTATGTTTCACAACCATCCCAGGGCACATTGTGCATGAACTGCTGCTGGAGTAAGATCTCTACCTCTGCTAGCCCCACCTCTGCCCTGGAGCTCACTGCACTGAAGGATCCACAAAGGTGTGTGTCAGCCTCCCCTTGTTTGAGATCCTGAGATCACGAACCACTCTTGCCCCTAGAGTGGGACTCTCAGGTCTGTGGAGCCAAGACAGCCATGATTCCTGCTGTTTTGCCATCAAACCACTGCACGTAGTGATTCAGATAATTCAACACCATTTTGAACCAATAGGTTCCTCCAAAGCTGCCGTTGGCACTCACCAACTCTCCAACTGCAGTTCCTCTCAATCATGCCAGTTTGCTGTCACACGGTACCAGCTGAAGTGTATTTTTACCTCAGATCAAAAAAAGAAACACTGCTGCAACTTCAGTGCTTGAACCGCTGTTCGAACCACCAGTCTCTTCATCGCGATGCCAGTCAGCAATCAAACTGACCCTGGTGTTTTCTTCGAACAGCATTCTTCGAACACTGGATTGAAATTGATCACCTACATTTCCCATCATCTGTCTGTCTGTCATCGAGCCTCAACCATCAAACTGAACCCGGCAGTATTCATGTTCTACATCACTCGAACATCAATTCAAACAGCAGCATTCTTCCGTTTGATCCTGCCTCGAGATCTGCATGTCTCTTGACTACTGCAATCACCACGTTTAGAACCAACTCAAACCACTGAACAGTGCTGAGAAGCCTGGTTCACCATTGTCAAACCACAAAAACACTACAAAATTATTATTGCCTGATATCTGAATCCCAGGTCCATGTTTGAGCCACAGAGACTTCCTGGGTAACTTTAATCCCTTTTGCACTTCAAGAACAATATATCCTTTGCAAGAGTTTAGTAGTATTTATTGCCTTTTCTCCCCCTGTCTCATTACCCAGAGTGCTGTTTAATGCTAACATGAACATTCTCTGTTATTCCGACAGGGGTGGGTTTTGTAGTGTTTTCTACTAAGTTATTATTGCATATGGTGTGTTTAATTCAAGAAAATATTTGTACGGAACTCTGAAGGAACATTCCGTTGTTTTGTACGGTTATACTTTGCTGCAGGTTTGCTACTGTTTTATATTCACAGCCTTCTCGGCCCACATAACCACAAAATGCAAACTAGGTATATCGTTTGACTGTGTCTGTTTTAACCTATGATTGGGATCACTCTTGATTTGTTGAAGTGTGAGGGCTGACTAGGCACCTTAGCCTCTACTTATTCTTGTACTCCTGCCAGGCAGAAGTCATTCAGTCATAAATAGTATAGCTTGTGTGTCTCAAAATGACACAAAATGTGGGACACACTGCCCTTGTTTTTTAGCCTAAAGAACTTGTACGGTGTGACTTGTAGGAAAGATTGCATAATTGTGAAAATAAACTCAAAGCACCAGCATGCAAAGTGACATTTGGTGGAAAGTCATTTCAGGCAGCAGGTGTCACACTACACTGGGCTGCTGCCTCCTGACAACTCTGTTTATTGTTGCTTATAATAACAGGACTGTTTTTTGTGTTTTTTGTCAAATGTGTTTGGTGCAGATAACTCCAGTGGAAACAACTTTTTTACAAATCGTGCCATTGTCCCTACTATGCAAGAAATTGCCTGGCATGGGTATTTTAGGCCAGCTGGAGAAAAAGGATACTTTTTATATGTGCATGTTAATGTTAAAGGCATTTGTACTGTGCACCGTCACCAACCGAATTGGTCCCCAGGCGCTCAGGCAGATCTGCAAACAAGAAGGCGGGGGTGAGGGGTAATTGGGTGAAGAGGGAGTCGGAAAGTGAGAAAGGTGATGTCCTGGGGGCAGCTTCAGTTCGGTTTTCACTGTGCGCTGGGCTTGGGTGTGAATATCGGATAGATGTGAGTCCTTGTGTGCTGTTGGTGCAAGTTATGTGTTGTTTGTTGTTGCGGTGTGGTGTGGTGAAGTGCGTGTAGTTTGTCATGCGAGAAGGTGATTGTGTGGAATTTTTTGTGAGTTAGGTTTGCAGAAAAGTGGGCTTTTGGGTTACTGGTTTATATGTTATAATTCTTGTTCTATGTATCCGGTTGTCCTATGGAGTAGGCCTATTCTTTCTCTTTTTATTTCCTGTCTTGTTAGGATTGAAGGTGTGGCAAGTTCCCAGCTTTATTATTTCTGACCTTTGTGTACCAGGTTGAGGCGTCCATTGTTCCCCACTCTGGTATTGGCGCTGTATTTTTACAATCACCTGCTTTCTTGCTACTTATTTCCTGTCAGTGATCCTTTGCTGCCTGTGTTTACTGTGTAGGCCAAGGTGTTATTGACATATCATCCTTACACTTCCATCCTGATCTCTCTGTGATCGTTCTTTGGTATAATTCTAGGTTATCTATCTTTCAATTAGTAAGTTGATTTGCCGTAGATTGTTCTTCCCTTACTTCAGTTGTTGGGCTGTAGCTTAGGGAGATAGGGACGATTAGTTTCAGCATTGTTTCAGCTGTGCATGTGCCACCATAGGCACCCTTTCTAGTTATGGGGTGAAGAGCCAAGATTTGAGGAATTTTCTGAATAGGAGGGGATCTCTTGTGTTACGTATGTTCTTTGGTAGCTCATTCCAGGCTCTTGGGGCGAGGTGAGAAAAAGTGGATCCTCCGTATTTTCTTTTGTTGTATGGTTTTGGTTCCAATCGGATGTCGCTGCTGGATCTGAGAGGCCTTGTTGGGCGGTGTACGTTTATTTTTTCTCTTAGAACTCTGCACCTTGGCCGTGGATTGTTCTATGCGCATTGATTTGAACTTGGATTTGCTGTTTTATTGGTAGCCAGTGTAGCGAAAATGATTACATTACTACTGACGAAATGACTACAGCTCTGCAGGAATAAAGGGATGAGTAGTGTCTAAAGCACCTCCTCAGCTCTAGTCTATTTCTAAACCAACTCTGATCCTGATCATAAAGATGACCCAGGCACAGACTAGAAGGTAAGCTTCCCTCGCCTCTTATGGTAGCACTTTCTGAGGGCAGGCTATACTCTTCAGGAAGGGTGTGCGCTGGCACAGAAGCAAATTAAACTACATTAGTACTTTGATACAAAAATAAAAATAAATAAAACTAAGGTTCTGTAAATATAGGGTTCATCAAAAATACTAACAAATCAAACACACTAGTCAAATTCACAATACCCAGCATACAAAGGAAATCACAGAGCATGGAATAAAAGCGGGAATTTTGGGTTTGAAGACAGGACTGCTCAGGCAAGAGATCCAGCAGCAATGTCAACATTTCTAAAGAGTGTCTTTCAAAAGGTAGGTAGCAGATTCTTAATATTCACGTGGGCCTTTTAAAGAAAAACATTTCACATTTCTTAAGTTCTTGTCCTAGATGTTCAACAGCATTGAGCCATGCTTTGAGGTGCTTTAACTGGATCATGTCAGCATCAAGACATTTTGAGTCAGCAGTTTACAGCAATTCAAAGATGCCAAGAAATTTGAGTCAGCTCCAGACAATTCAGCACCATGGTGTGGTCCTGTAGCAGTGATCGTCTTGAATCGTGTGAACTACAGGCACATGATGGTTCAGCCTCTACTGCTGGCCCTTTGATAAAAACCACAGAGCTGGGTAGGATTAAGAAACAGCTTTATTGCAGACCCAGCAGAGACCGCACCTAGACCTGCAACAAGATCTCCTCCAACTGTGCTCGCCTTAAATGTTACCACACAAACCAGAGCAACATTCCAGGCATGCACACATTACGACACACTTCCTATCTTCCAGGAAGGTGGCAACTCTTTCCCAGGGAAGATATAGGCTGTAACTGGGCCTATGCCCAAATGGACTGTTTTTCGGTGAAAAAAAAGTAAGCCATACCGGAAGGACACTATGAACCAAGATGATAATGAAATTGCACTGAATGGCTTTTGGCTCTCATAACCAGACATAACCTGTATTTAGATTTATCATGTAACAACTGTTCTGGACTACCCATTTATGTGATTTATTTTGGATCGGCACTGCCCACGTATAAAGCTACATCCTACTGTTGGAGCTTTGTGCACCAGAAGTCTGTTGGTAGGAATTCACATGTCACTTTGTACTGCCAAATGCTTGCACTATGCGTGTCTGCATGGAGGATTATGAAAAGTGGTCTGATTAGCAGAACTCACTTTCAGAGACAAATCTACCCTCTATCATTTTATCACAACCTTCACAAACGCACTCGGTTTCAGTTCAAGAACGTTTTTGCAAAACTGTAAGCCAGTCAAGAGGAAATATGCTGCAGCATGCATTATGTGTTTTCATGATGAGTAATTGAAGGCATGGCTGCCAAGTAGCCTCATACACGTTTGCACAGCTGTCACTTCACTGCCACCATTCACAGCCACCTGTGTTCCGATTCAGACTTTTCTTCTTCCCCTCTCACTCCATTTTAGTCCCTCGGCCCATTTGTTACCTTTGTCTTTTACACTCAAGATATGCCCTACTCCGTCAGTATGGGTATATGGATCAGACATAGGATGTGGTAACATGCTAAGGCCAAAAGATTGAAACATTTGGGTCTTTGGATGTTTTGGGCTACAATTCTTGTAAGTAGCAGTGAGAATAATACATTTTGAAGCGTCAAAGGAGTTGTAGTTTAAACATCTGGAGAACTGCAGGTTGCTGACCCCTTGGATAGGGAACAGCTCACCTTTGTCTGTTCAGACCTTCATTTCATGCCTATTCAGGACAACAAGGCATGGAGGCAGAGGCAGTTCAAGCTAGATGAAAGACCCACATGCCAGGACAAAAGACGTTCTGATAGCTGGAAAAAATGGCCAAAGAGAATTGACTGACATGTCTAGCTAATCGTGCAGATCTCTTTCAGTATGGCGGCAATAGAGCACCTACTGCATTGTAGTCCAGAATTGTTATGCCAATCTTAGCGCCATGGCTGCCTCCAAACTCGTGTCCGGGTCTGGGTTGTCGGAATAGGGACTTACCGGGTCATTCCAACCTTAGAGAACCCGGTAAGTCCCCATTCTGAAAACCATTCCCCATTCCCATTCGAGCCCCCATAAGGCTCAATGGGAATGGGGAAGGAGCTAATAATGGGCCCGCAAAAAGCTGGCCTGTTATTAGCTCCATGGTCGCTTAGCGGATCCCGCTAAGGGCGGCTGGTAAAAAGCAGCCAGCCTTAGTGTGACCCGCTAAGGGAACTCGGAATGCGGCGATAGGGGGTTAACGGCACTAGCATCCTTACCAGTGCCGTTAACCCCTTACCGCCGCACTCGTAATGAGGCCCTATGTATGGCTGGAAACTACAGGCCTATTAGGTGGTTGATATATGACCACCATTGTTTTTACCTGAACTGAAGCCTATACCGGTGATGCCAGAGTACGGTATGATGCTGCACACAGAAACCCACACAGAGCAGCAAATCAATCGGCCACAGTGGTGCAATGAATGGCCAGGAAGTACCATGATGAGATCAAACAGATATGTAGGAGGGGAGGCAAGTCACACTCTATAGAGCTGTTGCTTCTGATGCTGTATAATAATGTTACATGCGCAGGACAGCAAGTGACATCTTGCTACTCTTACTTCATGGACTCCTTTCTTTCATCCGGGAATTAATATAATCTATTTGATAGATGATCACTGAGATGCTCTTCTGGTATTAATCGCCGGTGCTGGCTAGTTTCGAGCATAAGAACATGAGAATTGTTAGTGAGCCAATGAACTTGGGAAGGTTAGAAAACATCAGGGTTGCTATTTATTTTTTAGTTCCAGCAACAACAAAAATATGACATAACATGCATTTGTTTAACTCAATGTAATGGTGTTTTACAGATAAAGACATGCCATCATTGATGACAGTCACATCACTAATTTCAGATGCATATATATTTGGCCTTTTTTCCTTGCTTTGTTAATATCACAGACTGGGCAATAGAGAAAACCAGACAAGTCCTTTGAAACAATTTAGAAGTTCAGGGAATGAAATTGAAATGGTGTATTTATCAGGCTATAAATGTCTCCTATTCCTGTGACTTGTCTTTAATCTCTTCAGACTTTCAGACGGGTAAATGGGTGGTTCCTGCTATCTTTTAAGAACCTACTTTGAAGGGGGGAAGGGACATGAATTTTATAAAACAAGCATTTTGGACATGATTTTTACAAGACATTACTTAATGTGTTAATTTCAACAGTAAGAGAAGGACGTTCATCTGAAAGGCGAGATCATAGCATTGCTTGGATTGTCCATATTCATGTTGTATGCCATAATTAGCAATAAATGTAATGGTGGGTCACTTAGTGCACAATAATACTCTCCAAACTGGCCAAACAAATGCAGGTCTACCCGTTGCAAAAGCCTAGTAACAACAAATGATCTTTTTATTCAAGGCCTCTGCATGTCCACATAAGAAATTCCCAATTTCCCAATTATCTCACTTTACCAGTATTCACAATACACAATTAGTTTCCAAAGTGTTGCAGTATATACACATGTAATGGTGAATTGTTTTGTTTGTATATGTTTTGTTTATTTTTTTTTAAATAAATATATTTTAATTCAGATTAACAAGGAGATAGTAAATACATAACATTCACCCCTCATGAGGGGAAGCAGCATGTGAATCAGTGACGGTTTTAACATTTTCTAGAAGATGCAAAACAGTAGAGACAAGAAGAAATAGTAAGACAGAAAAGAAGGACAGGAAGATCTTCGAAGTACACCCCGTCCACCACCCACCCACCCCTCTTTACATGGGGCCTTTTCCTGGTAGTTGGAATTTGCAGAGGATTAAGGGTTTTCCTGCATCAACCAAGTGGTAGGACGTTTGTGGTGGTTTACTCTCACACGTACCGGCAGCCCCACGCCTGCTGCTCTGCTGCTCGTGTCGGCACATCAGCGAAAATTAAGAAGCAGGAGGTCTGCTTGTGGGGCTGGTCTATTTATCTTGTGAGCGTTCGTTTACGGGATCCCGTTAAGTTGCTCAGGAGTGAGTTTGCGAGGTCGTGGCATTCGATTGCCAATATTTTAGGAAAGGGAGCCACAACATATCTATGTGCGTGTGGGATTCTTGGAGTGCTGCTGTAAGGCTTTCCATTTTATAGATCTCTTCTGCTTTGTGCAGCCAATCCTTTTTGGTGGATAGGGAGGCCCCTTTCCATTTCATGGTTATGCATACTTGTGCTGCTAAAAGCAAGTTTCTTGGCATGTGGGGGAGGGTCCAGTAGTGCTCTTCAACCTTTTCTTTCCCAAAGCCGGTCAGATAGCACAGCCAGTAGAGCGCTCGCTTTGACATCCGTGCAGAGCCTGCTGACGCAGGTTCGAATCCCGGCAGGGCCAAACTCAGCCTTTCATCCTTCCGAGGTCGATAAATGAGCACCCCACACCGTCGTAGCGCTATATAAATGCACAAACAAACAGTACTAAGAAAGGGGGGTTCGTAGGCTATATAAATGCACAAACAAACAGTACTAAGAGAGGGGAAAGGACTCTAGATACCCTCACTGTCATGGATCCATCCTCGTTTCTCCTTCCAATATGTCTGCATAAGTAGGCATTCCCACCATTGGTGCCAGTATGTGCTAACTTGTTTACACCCCTCCAGCAATATGGACTGGTACCAGCATACATTTTGGCTAGGCAGTGTGGGGTGTGGTGCCATTGGACGATGATCCTGCAATTATGCATTTTATATTGAACTGCAATGGATGATTTCCAAACTGCTCGGTAGATGGCTTTCCAGCCCTCCTGATTATCTTCCCAACCCAATGGTCTATCCCATTGTGCTTGGGTGTGGGGTGAGGTGAGGTGGCCCCTATCATGACTCGATAAATCTTTGCAATCAGGCCCTAGGTCCCTGGATGAGAGTTCAATATGTTCTCGAAGGGGGTCAGAGGGCGCCGTAGCTGTGCCTTCCATCTTACATCCATTAGGACCCCCTTCAGCTGCAGGAAGGGTAGCGGTTTGATTTTGAGGCCCTGCTGTGCTTGTTCCAATTACTCCCTGGACAGGAAGTTGCCCTCCCTCCACATCTGGCCTGCTCTGACCAACCCTTGCTCATATTGTGGTTGGAAATCAATGGGGTCTATAAGGAGGTCCCTAATCGGGGGAGGGGGCACCCAGATGCAGCTAAGGAGTGATGGCCATGTTGTGATACCCACTAGGCACGGGTTCCCTTTCTTCCATATTGACCATACGACGCTAAGGACTAGGTGGTCCAGTGCTTGACGTGGTAATGCCCCTAAGGGGGCCCAAAGCCATTCCCCCAGTGTGACTGGGAAGAAGAACCTGATTTCCAGGTGGACCCATTGTTTGTCTTTAGTTTCCCTAATATGATCTATCAAAATCCAGAGCTGTGCTGCCCTATAAAACCTCTGAAAATCTGGATATGCAAGGCCGCCCATTTCTTTGGGTAGAATCAGTGTGCTTTATGTAATACAGGCTCTTTTGCGGTCCCGCAAGGAGGCAAGGAGGGTGCTCCTTACTTCCGAGAGGAAGGAGTCAGGTAGGATGATCGGGAGGGATCGGAACAAGAAGAGGAGTCGTGGTAGAACATTCATCTTGACCGCCGTCAGCCTATCAGCCCAAGAAAGCTTTAGCTTGCCCCAGCCCTCAATGTCATGCTTGATTTCTGTCTAGAGTGGTTTAAAGTTTGGCTGGTACAGGTCATTAAGGTGTTTGGTTATGGATATGCCTAAGTATTTGAGATCACTGATGGCTGTCTGTAGGCCCAAGTTGCCCTGGTGTTAATTAGGGTACACTGCTTTGTCTGTTAACGTTAAGGCTATAGTTTTGTTGCGATTGATATGGGACCCGGAGTATGTGCTGTATTGTTCGATCGTGGACAAGAGTGATGGAATAGACTGCAAAGGGTGGGTCAGATAGACATGGATATCGTCTGCAAATAAGGCTAATTTGTATTCTTTGCCAAATCTCCTGAAGCCAGTTATTTTACTCTTGCTTCAAATGATTTGGGCAAGAGGGTCCATGACTAACTCATAAACCAAGGGCAAGAAGGGGCAACCCTGCCTAGTTCCTCTAGTTAGGTTAAATGGGGAGGATGCCACTCCGTTAACCACTGCTCTTGCTATCGTGTTGTTATAGAGCACTGGTGCGCTTTGGATCTAGCCAGGTCCTAGGCCTGCCTTTTCTAGAGCAAGGGCCATGAAATGCCATTCAACTCGGTCAAAAGCTTTTTAGCATCAACCGATATCCGTGTCGGGTCCACATCCCCCATCTCCACCCAGGCCATAAGATCAAGCATCTTGTGGACATTATCCGAGCCCTGACGCCCCCTTATGTAGCCCACCTTGTCACTAAGAATTAAATGTGGAAGGACTTTGTTCAGCCTGTCGGCAAGGATGCTGGCGTAAATTTTAGCGTCAACATTTAGCAGTGAAATGGGTCTATATGATCCACACTCTTGCTTATCCTTGCCTTCTTTTGGGATCATGATGATCCTGGCCTCAGTGAAGAAGGGCGGGGCCTGCCCGGAGGGCATTACATCATTGAACAGGAGGGATAGGAATGGGGAAAGGGCATTCTTCATCCTCTTATAGTGTGTTGCGGTGAAGCCGTCTTGGCCCGGCGCTCAGCCCGCTTTAAGATTTGAAATGGCATGATGGATTTCCTCTATTGTGATCGGGGCATTAAGCTCTGCTTGGTCAGTGGGTCTAATTGGGGGGAATGTGACTTTGGAAAGGAATTCTGCTGTTGTCAGAGGAAGGATTACAACTACAGGTATATAGTTGCTCATAGTACTGGGCGAAGCGGGCTGTTATGACGACCAGATCAATTAGGGTTTCTCCGGTTGGTGATTTTATTTTTGCTACCGCTCTTTCCGCTCTCTGTTTTCTTAGCCTAGCAGCCAAGAGTGTGTGGGCCTTGTCCCCCTTCTCATACTATCTCTGCTTGACATATCTCAGGTGGGCTAGTGCTTTTCCATGCCAGATGTGTTTGAGTTCCTGCCTGAGTTCTCAGGTTTCAGTTAGAAGTTCTGGGGCTTGTGCTTTGTCTTGTTCTAGGGTTTCTTCCCTGTCCTGTATTAATTTCTTTAGCTGGGTCTTTAACAGATGCCCCCTGGGTCATAATTAACCTCTTATGGTGGCCTTTGCCACTTTCCATACAATTATCCTAGGGATTTTACTGTGTCATTTCCCTTGAAGAACTCTCTTATTTCTGTGTCTAGGCATTCCCTAGAGGGTCCGTCTCTAAAGAGCGTGTCGTTGAATATCCAATGCTTGTCAACCCTCTTACTGGGGCGCAGATCCAAACCCACCACTGCCATATCATGGTTGGACCAGCCTAATGGATATATAGTCGCACTCCCTAGATGGTATTCCAGGCCACCCTCCAGGAAGATATAATCAATTCGGTTGAAGGTGTTATGCGGTCGGGGGAGTAAAAGGAGCCTGACTTCTGTGTATGGTGTTGAGTCCTCCAGGCGTCTATTAAGAGATGTTCTTGCATTAAGTTATGGAATAAGCCCGTGTACCGGGGGGGGGGTCGCACCCTCTCAGTAAAATGTCCAACCGTGCGATAAGTATGTGACCAGGTCTCCCCACAGATCAGGGAGCCAAATCTTTCATTGTCTAGCCGTGTGAGAAGGACTTTGCAAAAAGCTAATTGTTGAGTTTTGGGGGCATTTACCGAACATAAGGTTATGTCCATTGTTTTTATGGTCCCATGTATTATGAGGTAGCTCCCCTCTGGATCTTTATGGGCCTGTGCATTGTGTAATTGGAAGGAGTTGTGGTATATAATACCCACTCCTTTTTTTTTTCTGGTCCTGAAGCCCACAGTGTACCCACTCACCTGTTTACCATGCAGAGGAAATTCCTCATTGCTTTTAAATTCGGTCTCCTGTATGAATGACAAGTCTAATTTAGATTGTTGGAATAGTCGAGTGAGCATGGATCTCTTTTGTGGCGAGTTGAGCTCCTTGTCATTCAAGGACCCGATTCGTATGGTGTCAGCTGCCATCAAAATGCTGTGCTATGTGCTTTACCTGTCCCATGCCCAAACGGGAGAGCAAGATCCTTGCTTCCCACTCGGTGTTCCCATGCTGCCGGAGTGACTCTGTTATTGAGCCGCTCAGATGCGGGTATGTCAAATCCAACCCCTGATCATGCCTCTCAACCAAACCCTGTCAATTCACTGCTTCCTCCAGCAGAATTGCCCTTACCACACCAGTAACAAGGCCCGCGTTGTGTGTGTGTCCCATTCCAAACCCTTCACTCCCTAGAAAACAACAGAAAGAAAGAAGAAAGAGAAAAAGAGAAGTTAAGATGTCTTAGGGCTCGGAGACGCCCTGGTGAATGTCATAGGGCCACTCGACGGGTGTCTCAGTCGGAACCTAAACTCCAACAACTTCATAACATTTTAACAGGTAACAGCATGATATGCATCATGATTCATATGTATGCTACCCAGCCCGGTCAGCAAGTGCTTGTGGGCCCAGAGTGTATGGACCTTGGACTGATACGGGTTCAGAAATCTTATCACGTGAGGCAGTCAATGTTACCCAGTCCTCTTCTTCTGTGGGTAGGCATCTATTTTCCTGGTCAGAAGTATTCTCAGTTGCCAGCTTCAGGGTATCTTAGTTGACTCTATGAGGGATCAGCCTCGTGAATTTCCTGGTGCCTTTTGCTCGGCCTTGTCTCGGGTATGGACCCCATGGTGTTCGTGTGGGTTCCTATGAGGGTGGTAATTCCCCCTTTACCTTCTACCACGCCATCCCTTGCTTTTAGTCCCTTCAGGACCTGCATCGCTTCCTCCCCTGAAACCACTCTGTATTCTTCGTTGGCAAAACTGAACGTGAGTGCGAAAGGGTAGCGTCAATTGTATCGGGTGTTCTGCTCCCGCAGCCATGTGGTCATGGGGCGACAGGCACGCCTCTGGGCAAGAGTAACAGCAGGGAGGTCTTGGTAGATCTTGACTCTAGAATTTTCAAATGCTATTACGTATCACTCTCTGGCAAGCTTCACAATTTCTGCAGCATGCCTGTAGTATTGGCATTTTGCTAGGACCGATTTTAGGACTGAGGGCGGGCTTCCCACTCGATGAACTCTCGAACTCCAATGCTGGGGTCAGGAGGGCTAGGAAAAGGGAGTTCACGAGTGCTTTGACCTTTCTTTCCAGGCTTGCCGGGGTCTCCTCTGGGGCTTCGATCAGACCTTGGATCCGAATATTTGAAAACTGCTTCCAAACCATCTACTTTCGCTTCAAGGTCAAAGTTCCTCTGTTCTAAGTCTTGTAGGTGGCACTCGATTCTCATTTCCACAATATCCACGGATTGCTGGTAGTTCTCTAAGGCCTCCACCTTTTCTACTATTTTATGGACTCTTTCCTGGAGTGCATTGACCGTTGCAGTCATGTTGCATCTAAGGGAGCAGATTTTGTCCAAAAGGAGGCAAGCGTCTGCCTATGTAGAGGCTTCCTGGTCTCCCGGGATCAGCGAGGCTCTCTGGGATTGGGGGGATGCCATTATTCCGGTCTCCCTCTGATACCTTTGCATCTTCAAAGCTGTGGCAGGGTTGAGATATGTCTGCATGTGCTTCCCTGGTCACTTGAGTGCGTCTGGTGGGCCTACTCATGCACTATGCACGTAGGTCTTGCTCACTTCGGGTACTGTTCTTGTTGTTTCACTCTGTTGCCCTTGTGACCTCCTGGGCCTTGAGGATCCTGGGGATATGCAGGTTTGGACGCAACTGCAGGGCGGGATAGGATGATGGGGCCCCAGAGCTCCCAGTGCTTGCTCTCAACTGCTGGGATGGCTGCAGGATGTGGACCGGCGGTGAGTGAGCAGTTTTCCCTATGCATTTTCCATTCCCCTTATGGACTGCTTTGTCTGGGGATGTCTGCACAGTGCTGCTGCTCCTTTACTGTGGGAGGTGGCTCCTGCCCTGACAATAAGGGGAGCGTGGCCCCCTACAATGGAGTATTCACTCGGCGTCTCGTGGCAAGCTCAGAGTCTCATCTGAAAAAGTTGCTGTGGCCATGTATACCTTGTTTCATGCAGCACTCTTACCACAGGGGGTCAAACTGAGCTGTGCGCCTCTGAGGTCGGTGCCAGTTGTGAGGCGGCGGCAGGTTTACAATCCACCGCTGGCTTGAGTGAGGGGCACTCTTTAATATTAGACCTGCAGGGCGTGCCAGCTACTTTGGCTCTGTGTTGTCGTTGGAAAGCATGACTGCCCTCCGGTCTCCCTCCGCTTGGCTCGGCGGTGATACTTCCACTATGGAGGGCTGTAGATGGTTACAGATTGCTGTCCTACACCGGTGCCCTCCCTTGCCATCGAATGCCAGGGTCAGGCACGGGTCTTTGTGGCCCTGACTTGCTTGCCTCTTCTTCCCCTGTCACATTGCGCGAGGGTGACAAATTCGACGGGCGGGCCTGGCCTGCGGTTGCATGTGCGTGTCATGCACTGCCCAGGGCACTGTGATTAGTGAGCGATGCCAGAATAATGTTAGGGGCCGGCACTGTATGGGCAAGCGCCGGCACAGGTCCCCCGGAGGAGTCACTGCAGGTGGGCCAAGAGTTTAAGGGGGAGCCTGTCTGCTTCTTATGTATGCTGCCCCTCGGTCCATTCCCCTCTGTGACCGTGTGATTGGGCGGACGGGCGGAGGTGAGGACCAGAGAGACCACGGTTACTGGAAATGCTGTGTGCAGTCTGTCTCCGCCCTCCCGAACTGCTCCTTACCGCTGGGATCCCTTGGGGGGTGGTGCCCCTGGGCTGCGTCGGCGAGTGCTGTTTGCTGATCCGCACCACGGGAGCCACCACACAATCTCTCCACGGCTCCGGCTGTTGCATTCTCTGCCAGGTGAGCCCTCTGAAGCATTATTGCTGGGGCTCTTACACCGGCGGGGGCTCCTCTCGTTGGGATGGGGGCACACCAATACGCCTGAAGCCTGGCCCACACGGATGACTCCCAGGGGGCAGGACAAGGCCGGCAAGCTATGGATTCCAGGTCACACTTACCCTGAGCGACAGGAGGATGCTCTATGCGCCCCAAAGCTACTTGAAATCGGCATCGCGCTCAGGCTCCGAAACAGCTATGCGTTCAGGCATCCATGTTGCCTGTGCCCACTGGTGGTCTCTCAGTTTACAATTTTAATTGTATACGTGTAAAGGTTTAATATGAACTGATCAGATCAATACATAATATTAATAAACACATTTGAAGTTCATATATTTCTCTTTTTTGCCTATATTAGTAGTTTCCATAATCGCCATAATTTCCAATTAAACCTACATTACCAATTGCCAAAATTGCTCTGTATGCACATGAATGTAGTTAGCATTATTACATCAAAAAGCCCACACTATATCATCCCCATCCACAAACATTTGTAACGCATGAGTACAACAATGTGTACTATTCATAATCACAAAAATAAACATAAACACCATTATTAGAGTTTTTCCAACAGTATCCCATTATGATGTACCTCATAGACTCTTTCCTGCATTTACTTCCTCCAAGTCAAACTTACGCATACTATCAAAGGCTAAACACACTATATGCATGGTAAATACTATATAACATTGTTAAATCACCATAATAACAATTCGTTGAGCAGAGGATACTGCATAAGGACCTATACAGGCAGGACTGTCACACAGATTATGGAAATTCACGGTGCTAGTGTTTGCTTCACATGTCTAATATATAATCTTAGAGCAATTGCTGGGGAATGGATTACCTCCAGAATGGATGGCATGTTTAAAGATATCCAGTTTTTATTTGGACCACGATGTAATCCAATATAAATGTGGTTTAAGGTGCACTGTATAGCCAATCCGTGTTAGCCATAATTTAATTTTAAGTACTATGTTAGGTGGAATCTTGGGTCTGAAGAGCAACTGTTTAAGAACATTATTTCACCCTTTTTAAGGCCATCATGTTTTCAAACCCACCAAAGTTCAGCTCTACACAATACTGCGGCCCTCCCTTGAGATTTGCAAACCTCCAATGAGGTATAGTTGCAATCCCACACTAACTCTTTTCAAAAGATAAAATGCACCTGCATTTCTATTTAACAGAAACTCACTTTTTTGTCAACTGTGCATGCCAAGATCCATTCCTTGTCGTTTTAGTCTAGATATATATGTTCTATCGGGTTGATCACCATCACTTCAAGAGAAAGGACAATACTACCACTTACAGGGGCTGGCAGACCATAGGATAGGTCTTTTTAGCATCAATGATCAGCCCCTTCTGGATTTTGGGTCTTGTTGAAGGAGTGAAAATCGCTTCTGGAGTCCCATAAGGGTCTTCCCAATCATCACCACATTACCTGCAAACATAAGATATGAAGATAAATGTCACCAGAAACAGGGATCCTTTAATGTTTGGATTTAGCGCGCTGGGAGTAGGTGTTGGACACTATCAACACTGTTGTAAAGTTAATGAAGGCAAAGTACTGTGTTTCCTTCTTTAAGATGACGCATTTGTGCACCAATATCTGTAGCTCGAATATGTACTATCCTGACTTTTTTCTTGAACACACGTTACAAATGTGCTAAGAAATTATTCCCCTCAGATAATGTTTTGCGTCATTGTAGCACAATCTTCCCATACATTGTACTTGAAGTATCAATCAGCGATACCACTAGGGACTGTCGATTTTGCACTACATGGCTGAGGGATCTCTTTTGGTTTGAAGTTTGATTTTTGAAGTTTAAGGGCATCTCAATTATTTTTTGATATCATAAATTCTGAAAATCTTCCATGACAAATATTATAATGGAAGGGCAGTGGAGTTTAGGTTGAGGGAATGTTCATTGTGTGAATGAAGTGCTCTGTTATCACTGAATTCATGATGAATTATCCCCATATTATGGTACTTGATAAACGATGACTGTTTTGGAAAAAAAGTTAAAAGACAGCACATTCAATTCCCATATGTGTTATCAGAGATAGTTATTCCGTACCTGAGTATAATGGCCAATCTGTGCATCAACAAATTTTTCACCAACCCCATATGTGAAATTCTCCTCCTGTTTAAACCAGGTTCGAATTATGTGAGTCCACGATGCTGGATATGATGCCTTGAATAAAAGTTCACTACAAATTGTTTCTAAAAAGGAGACAAAAAAAACAAGTGGGATGACAACAGGTATATAGCAAAGGATACAATGATTTTAAAATAGTTTATTCATGATGTGCAAAAACAAAATGCATATAATTGTTCTGTATTGTAAGAATGATATTAATTTCTGAAAAGATCACATAGCACTTGAACTTTCCTGAAGCAGGTTGAGGGTAGTCTGAGGGGTACACAAACCTTTGTAAAGGCCTGGAAACTCTACATATGTCCTACAATCCTCAAACACAAGGGAAGTTTGAGGAAGCTAGAGTAAATCAAGGTGATTCCAGGCTCATATAGGGAGATACAATTTAATTTGCATCTCATAATAGCACAGTTACATCATTCTTGGAGTGACAGACCTAAAGGCTGTATTTGTATGCACACAATAGCTCACAGGTTCCAATGCAATGATTATATATATATATATATTCACTAAAAAAAACGTTGTTAAGGGAACGTTATGGCTAAGTTGGCTACTGAAAACCTGTGAAATTCGCTAAACTAACTTTACAAACGTGCCATAATATAAACGTGCCATTATGGTTCAAAGTAAAACTGAAAAGCCCCTGAAATTTGCCAGTTATGGTAAGCTAAGCAACCACAACTCGCGCCACCACTGTGCACTGCTAAGACTAACACCCAGGGCATCAAAGATGACATCACAAATGGCATACACTCCAAGTACTGCATATTTCTCAGTAAAGTACATAGGCTAAATAATATTTGCCAGTAATAGTCTAAATTAGGAAAGCAGTAACGTGTGCTACTGAAAAGTACACCTACTTGTTGTAATCCGGGGCGGCTTTGGCTGTTTGGATTACAAAAGAAAATTCTCTTTCAAGATGGCCGCCATAGAAATGGAAGGTGCTTATTGCATACATACGCCCTCTTCCCTTTCCATGGTAGACTGCTCAAAGTACAAGTACGTGACGTGACGCAACACTTGTAAATAAACATACAGCGACATACAACCTAAAAACTTACATTTGGAAATAATACAGTGGAAGGTAAAATAAAATGTGAACATTATAGAGTTTGCAAAGTAGGTTTATTTAACAACAAACTGGCAGAGTCCATCGGAGTAAGGCCATGTTCAAAACGATCATAACAATGCTTGTAAGGGCGGCATAGGAAATGGTGAAGAAGAGGAGCACGTTGTTTTTTAGCCACACAATTTTTTTTTAACTCTTTGTTGAAGCAGTTGCTTTGTTTCCACAGTTATTTCCCAGAAGTCGTCATGACCTGGAGCCTACAGCACCATAAATGAAGTGATGTTGCTCCGAATAGCGAGTTCAGCGTACGGACAAATCGAACTTACAGTCTCATTCCACATAATTATTATGGTCAGGCACCAACAGTTGCATTTGCCGTCCGAAGAAGCCCTCACTCAGCATTTGGAAACCATGGCAGACACAATATGGCATGATATACCTAGGCGGGAAAAGTTACAGAAAGTAACTGTCAATAACCAACCTCTACCAAAAAAATTCCAAAAAGACAAAGAAAATGTGCAAAGTACAACACAAACGTACGTGTTCAAACATGATATGTTAGTAAAATGTTACTAATTTCCATGAGAACCTATAGAAGCAGGCTACAAATGGCGACATTTTGCATGCGCCGCCCGTAACAGTAAAAAAAAAATACCAACTACACAGGACGAGGATAAATTGTTTATGAAATTAGAACAATAAAAAAAATATGATGTCTCCTCATTTCGAAGAATACCAAAAAAACGTGCAAAGTTACACCCAAAGCTATGAGGACAAAGTTACTGTTTCAAATTAAAAATATTAATGCTAAAAAGGATGAGTGCACTCATAAGGTACAAACTTACAACCTGGTCACTCTGCAACGTTAAAGGAAAAATGTAACAGTGCATAAAGATAAAACAGCAATTATATTAGCACAATTACATGTGCGGTAATGCTACAATAAAGTGGGGGTGGCTGTAGAGTGGTCAAAAATAAACTTACATAATATTTACTGCCTCCATTCTGTTTGTGCAAGTCACACGCCAATGTATTCGCATCGAAGAATCTTTGTATACTGATATTTCAAGCCCCTTTCAAACTTTTTAAAACATAACCTTATCAATTGCTATTTTTTTCGACCCTTTCATTCCGTGAATTGCTACTAACTTTCCCGTTCGGTCAAGGTAAAAAAACAATTGCCCCCTTGTACATTCACTCGGATGCGCGGGCGTATTGAACGGTCAACCGAAAAAGCAACTCATGTGGCCTTCACTGAGATACCAAATACATTCTTTCTTTGAAGCAACATATTGCAATCCAATTATGAGAACTGCTACTCCCATACACCTCCAAAAGCGCTGTTTCCAGCAAACACTGCAGATGGTGTCCTTAGGTTTGTAAACTTACGACGTCAGTCTGACCGCAATTTAATTTCAAAAACATTGTAACTCACACGCCGTAATTGATCGTGGTACAGTAAGCAGAAACTTCCATTTAAACGTATCACTTTGGTGACAAGAAAAGTCCACTTTTTCAGTTTGTACTTGCACATCCCATACTTCCCCCTTCAAAGGTCACCTTCTGAAATACTATTACATGAGTGAGGCAAGTCCAATGCTGTCTTCTTTTGGATGAGTTTCTGGCGATATGCGCGTACAGTAAAACATGAATAAAAGATAGGGGAGCCACAAAAGAAAGCTGACGTATTTCACACTGTTCTACAACTAATCAGGGAAAGAGCCACATGTTTGCGGGCACAAACTTTTCCCCCAATTAAATCTAAGGGGAAAAGAGATGTTTTGAGAACCCCTGTGTAACGCTCACCTGATTCCCGCAGAGGCGCCGATCTTGACTGGGTGAATGCCGTATCTTCAAAGGTGATGTGTAACACACGGTTGGCTCTTTGGGCTGGACCTCTGTGCACTGTATGTCTGACTCGAAGAGTAAGATGTCTTAGGTAAGTGAACGCCGAGCTCTCCATCTGCCTCGGGGCAGGGTGCCGTAACCAGTTTCTTCACTGGATAAGGGTGCAGGCCTCTTGACCTCAGAGGACTGCTGTCCGTCGTTAACTGCACGAACGGTAAGTTCTGGGCACTTCAAATGTCTTAAAAGTCTTTTGTAATGATATCTCTTGTTTTGCAGGGTTCTGGCGATGGCGGGTGGCGGGCTGATGAGAGTTGAGGATCGAACCCGCGTGAGGAATAGAAGCGCCTGGAAGCACGTAAGTAAGCGCTTGTATCCTGCTTCACAATGCGCCCTAACTGTCCCTTTTATCTTGCAGGTACAAGTTCGGAGCTTTAGAGAAGCTGAACGGTGCTGGAATACCCACTGGATTCGGCGTGGGAAGGAGTAATGGCACGTGAGTAATAAAGTTGCCCAATGTCTTTAAACGGACCTTCTTTTGTCTTTCAGATGCGGGATGCAGCGCCGAAGGCCTCCGGAGCGTGCGAAGAGCTGGTAAGCTTTTGTCTTTCAGATGCCGGAATGCAGTGCGAAGACCTCCGGAGCATGCAAAGAGTAGGTAAGCCTTTGTCTTTCAGATGCCGGAATGCAGCGCGAGGCGTTGGTGACAGCCGATGGACCAGGTAAGAGATGCGCTGCCACTGAAGACCATAGTGCTAACCTGTTCTTTCTTTGTCTTTACAGGTGCTGCTGAAGACTGGATTCCAGGATGGTAAGCCTTTGTTCCCTTAGGCCCAGGATCAGAAGCAGAAGACACGATGAGCGTTCTGCTGCAGAGAATGCAGAATAACGCAAAGCAAGATTCATCCATCGGGTGTGGTTTAAATAGCCTCCTGTAGTGCTTAGGTGTCTCCTTCCACAGCCACGCCTAGGTAAGAAAAGAGTTCCTGCTTTCCAGAAGAGTTCCAGTGTTCTGAACCTAGGGAGTGGCTCCTGCCCCACCCAACAGGAAAAGTAGTCCCAAACAGAAGAGGATCAGGGGTTCAACTGGCAGGTAAGTAAGCAGCATGGTCTCCTGCAGGTAAGTCCACCCAAGCATTATGAGCCCGGCGCTTCCAGCGCTGGGACTGGGCATCTTTATGAGCCTGGTGCCACTGGCGCCAGGACAGGGTCCAAAAGGTCCCAATTGGGACTGGCTGGCACTCGGAACCTGGGTTATGGGTCTGCTTCCAAGGGAGTCGGGAAAGTCCTGATCTTTTGGAAGCAGAGATCATGACAGCACCCCCCCCTCAAGGCCCCTCCCAAACCGGGCTTCTCCGGGGGTTTGGGCTTGTTAGGAAATGTTCGATGAAATCTTTTGATTAGACGAGGCGCGTGGACATATTCTGCAGGTTCCCAGGATCTTTCTTGGGGACCGTAGCCTTTCCAGTCAATCAGGTAAAATAGTTTAGATTTGGAGATCTTGGAATCCAGGATGCTTTTGACTTCAAACTCGAGTTCTCCATCAACTAGAATAGGTTTTGGAGATGTAGTTAGTCGGGTTTGAGGTTGCACGGGTTTTAATAGAGAGACGTGGAAGACCGGATGTATCTTCATGTGAGGGGGCAAGTCCAACTTGACCGCTACTGGATTTACTATGGTAGTGATGGAATAGGGACCAAGGTATCTTGGGTTGAATGTGCGTGGTCCTTTTAGAGGTAGATATTTGGTGGATAACCAGACTTGATCTCCTACTTGATATTGGGGGGCTTCCTTCCGATGTTGGTCTGCTCCTTTCTTGTATTGTTCTTTAGCCCTTTGAAGGTGAGAAACGGCTTCCTTAAAGGCTTGGGTGATTGCAGAATGCAGGTGGTCTACTGCTGGTGTTCCAAGATCTTGGAGTGGATCCAACTCCGAGGTTCGAGGGTGACTACCGTATAAAAGAAAAAACGGGGTCTTCCCAGTTCCCGAGTGGACAGAGTTATTGTAGGCATATTCGGCTATCCAAAGGATATCTTTCCAAGTTTTTTCAGTTTGTTGTAGCATGCAGCGCAAATACTGTTCCAGAGTTTGATTGGTCCTCTCGGTTTGTCCGTCGGTTTGAGGGTGGTGGCTGGTCGAAAGTCTCACATCAATTTGAGCCGACCGACAGCAACTTCGCCAAAAATGAGAAATAAATTGACTACCTCGATCCGAAATTAGAACTGAAGGAAAACCGTGCAGTCGGACGATGTTTTCGAGAAATTCTCGGGCCAGAGTTGCTGCTGTTGGTAAGCCTTTGAGTGGAATGAAATGCGCCATCTTGGAGAATAGGTCCACGATTACTAGGATCGTATTGTATCCGGAGCATGGAGGTAGATCGGTGATGAAGTCCATAGAAAGCGTATGCCAAGGGCGAGGCGGGATGTCAATAGGGGGTAAGAGGCCGGCTGGTTTTTCCTTTTGACTCTTGTTTTGGGCGCATACTCCACAGGACATTATAAAGTCTCTGATATCTTTTTTCCAAGACGGCCACCAGAAGTAGCGCTTGATCTTTTCCGAGGTCTTGGTCATACCGGGATGTCCTTCCATTAAAGAATCGTGATAACAAGAGATTACCTTTTTCTGTAAATCTGTGCTGGGCAGGTATAACCGTTCTTGGAAATATAATAGGTTGTCCTTCACCGTAAAGTCCTTTCCCTGCAGATGCCAATTCTGTATGTCTGCTGGAGTTACCAGTAGCCTGGCTTTATCCTTAACTTCCTCTATGGATTGTGTGGCGATTACACCTAGAATTCTTTGTTCGGGAATGATAGGTACAGGTTTAGGATTGATCAAATGTTCTTCCACTCCCATCCGAGAAAGGGCATCAGCTTTACCGTTTTTTGTACCAGGTCGATAGGTAATTATGAAGTCAAACTCGGCAAAGAATAGTGCCCAACGGAGTTGCCTAGAGGATTGAGCTTTTGCGGTTTTCAAATATTGCAGGTTTCGGTGATCTGTAATCACAGTAACAGTGTGTCGGGCCCCCAGAAGATAATGCCGCCAAGCCTTAAAGGCGCACTTGATAGCTAGAAGTTCCTTATCAGTAATAGTGTAATTGATTTCAGGAGGCGAGAATTTGCGGGACCAAAATGCCACGGGATGCAACTGATTGGTTACTGGGTCCTTTTGTGATAGAACTGCCCCCATGGCAAGGCTCGAAGCATCAGTTTCAACGATGTAGGGGAGTTCTGGGCGAGGATGTTTTAAGATCGGTGCAGAGATAAATCTAGTCTTCAAATTCTGGAAAGCTTGTTCCGCCTCGGTAGACCATTCAAAACGTTTGTTTTTCTTTAACAAGGCGTGATGGGCTGGACTATTCGAGAGAATTCGGGGATAAACCTGCGGTAAAAGTTAGCGAAGCCTAACATGCGTTGAACACCTTTTACGGAGGATGGCGATGGCCATTTGAGAATTGCATCGACCTTCTTTGAATCCATACGCACTCCGCTAGGTGATAATATGAATCCCAAGAATTCAACTTCAGTCACGTTGAAAACACATTTTTCCAACTTAGCGAAAAGTTTGTGTTGACGCAATCTCTCGAGGACCATTTTCACATGTTTCCGATGTTCAGTTTCCGATGAAGAATAAACGAGGATGTCGTCAATGTAAACAACAACACACACATCTATGAGCTCTCTGAGGACATTGTTCATAAAATATTGAAAGGCGGCCGGGGCATTGCAAAGTCCGAAGGGCATGACCTGATATTCAAATAGCCCATACTTGGTGCGGAAGGCCGTCTTCCATTCATCGCCCTCTTTTACTCGTACCAAGTGGTAAGCTCCTCTAAGATCCAGCTTTGTATATATGCATGCTTTTCTGACTTGGTCCAGGAGTTCAGGGATCAAAGGTAACGGATATCTATTCTTAACGGTGATCTGGTTCAGGGCGCGATAATCTATACAAGTTCTAAGGTCCCCTTCTTTTTTTGGAACGAAGAACAAAGCTGAGGAAGCAGGGGACTTGGAAGGACGAATAAACCCATTCGCTAGGTATTGATCCAGGTATTGTCGGAGGTGAAGATTCTCAGGCTCGGTGAGGGCATAAATTCTACTACAAGGAGGAGTAGATCCAGGTATCAGGTCTATCTGGCAGTCATAAGACCTATGAGGAGGTAGAGAGTTAGCCTGATCCTTCCGGAAAACATCTTGGAATTCTAGGTATTCAGGAGGTAACTGGGGAGCCTACGAGGAAATTGCTGCCAGTGCAACACCAGGTCGAGGGTGACAAGTAGAGACACATTCTGGAAACTGAACCGTTCTTGCTCGCCAATCGATCTGAGGATTGTGCTTCTCTAACCAAGGAATTCCTAGAATAATCTGGAACTGAGGGGCCTTGATCACATCGAACACGATCTTCTCATGGTGTCCATCTTGACTTACTAGCGTCACTTCTTGGGTGGTATGCGTTACTGGTCCGGAGGCTATCTCTGTACCATCCACCGTAGTAATGACGTCCTTTACAGCCTTTGGACAAAGAGTCAGATTCATCCTCAAAACCATTTCATGATCCACATAATTGCCGATGGCACCGCTGTCGACGTAAGCTTCAATCGTATGTAACCGATCCGGATGTTCAGGGCTAATGAGGACCATAGGTATCACGAAATGCGAGGTCACAGAACTGGTTTTAACGCTCGGCAAGAGGACCTCTATTCTTGTCGGGCGAGGTCGTTTCCCTGCTCAGAGTTTGTGACCCTGGTAACTGCAGCTCCTACTGCCTTCTTGGCTGGTTTCACCGGACAGTCTCGAAGAAAGTGCCCCAAGTTTCCGCAATAGAGGCATAATTGCAGCTGTTTTCTCCTTTCCCGCTCCTTTTGTGTTAGTGGTCCTTTCAGGCCCCCTATTTGCATGGGTTCCCCGGAGTCTACTCCTTTGGTAGGAGTTGGTGGTTTGGCAAATACTCGAGCATCAAACTTGGAACGATCGGCCTTCCTGTTCTGCAGCCTGTGATCTATTTGAACGACCAAGTCTATATAATCCGAACAGTCTTGTGGGGGATTCACTACTTGGGCTAAAACGTCTTTGAGCTCTCCACGTAGACCTCTATAAAACAGCGTAATCCTTTTGTCCTCAGGCCATCGAGTTTCCACTATCAGTCTGTTGAAAGACGCAATATAAGCCAAAAGGTCTTGATTACCCTGTCGCAATGAAAGGAGCTCATTGTCCAAGGCCTGCCCCTGTGAATGTCTTGCAAACAGTTTTTCCATACTGAGCTGAAAAGCTTGAAAATCACGGAGAACCGGATCATCTTGAATAACTAGAGGGATCGACCAGTCTGCCGCATTGCCACTAAGGTACGAAAGCACGAAAGCTACCTTAGCTTGATCAGTTGGAAAGGCTGCTGGCCGGCATAAGAAGTGCAACCGGCACTGATTAATAAATACTGCAAACCTCTTTGGGTCACCAGAAAATCGTTCGGGCGGAGCCAGAGGTACATTCCCAGGTAGGTTGATCTGCACTGGGTTCGTAGAGGATGTTGAAGGAAGATTTGCCCCTGATGCGGGTAACAGAGTTTGTCCGGCTTGTGACTGTAGGAATTGTCTAGCGAGATCGTCTGTTCGCTCCTTGGAAATAATCAGTTCCCTTCTTAGAGCATTTGTTTCCTGACGGGCTGCATGCACTTCTGCTCTTAGTTCCCCAAGTAACTGGGCTAGCTGGTCGGTATCCGAGGTTTCCATAGCGCCTGGGTGGGAGTTTTGCGGTAGGCTTTGCGTTCTGTAACGCTCACCTGATTCCCGCAGAGGCGCCGGTCTTGACTGGGTGAATGCCGTATCTTCAAAGGTGATGTGTAACACACGGTTGGCTCTTTGGGCTGGACCTCTGTGCACTGTATGTCTGACTCGAAGAGTAAGATGTCTTAGGTAAGTGAACGCCGAGCTCTCCATCTGCCTCGGGGCAGGGTGCCGTAACCAGTTTCTTCACTGGATAAGGGTGCAGGCCTCTTGACCTCAGAGGACTGCTGTCCGTCGTTTACTGCACGAACGGTAAGTTCTGGGCACTTCAAATGTCTTAAAAGTCTTTTGTAATGATATCTCTTGTTTTGCAGGGTTCCGGCGATGGCGGATGGCGTGCTGATGAGAGTTGAAGATCGAACCCGCGTGAGGAATAGAAGCGCCTGGAAGCACGTAAGTAAGCGCTTGTAGCCTGCTTCACGATGCGCACTAACTGTCCCTTTTATCTTGCAGGTACAAGTTCGGAGCTTTAGAGAAGCTGAAGAGTGCTGGAATACCCACTGGATTCGGCGTGGGAAGGAGTAATGGCACGTGAGTAATAAAGTTACCCAATGTCTTTAAACGCATCTTCTTTTGTCTTTCAGATGCGGGATGCAGCGCCGAAGGCCTCCGGAGCGTGCAAAGAGCTGGTAAGCTTTTGTCTTTCAGATGCCGGAATGCAGTGCGAAGACCTCCGGAGCATGCGAAGAGTAGGTAAGCCTTTGTCTTTCAGATGCCGGAATGCAGCGCGAGGCGTTGGTGACAGCCGATGGACCAGGTAAGAGATGCGCTGCCACTGAAGACCGTAGTGCTAACCTGTTCTTTCTTTGTCTTTACAGGTGCTGCTGAAGACTGGATTCCAGGATGGTAAGCCTTTGTTCCCTTAGGCCCAGGATCAGAAGCAGAAGACACGATGAGCGTTCTGCTGCAGAGAATGCAGAATAACGCAAAGCAAGATTCATCCATCGGGTGTGGTTTAAATAGCCTCCTGTAGTGTTTAGGTGTCTCCTTCCACAGCCACGCCAAGGTAAGAAAAGAGTTCCTGCTTTCCAGAAGAGTTCCAGTGTTCTGAACCTAGGGAGTGGCTCCTGCCCCACCCAACAGGAAAAGTAGTCCCAAACAGAAGAGGATCAGGGGTTCAACTGGCAGGTAAGTAAGCAGCATGGTCTGCTGCAGGTAAGTCCACCCAAGCATTATGAGCCCGGCGCTTCCAGCGCTGGGACTGGGCATCTTTATGAGCCTGGTGCCACTGGCGCCAGGACAGAGTCCAAAAGGTCCCAATTGGGACTGGCTGGCACTCGGAACCGGGGTTATGGGTCTGCTTCCAAGGGAGTCGGGCAAGTCCTGATCTTTTGGAAGCAGAGATCATGACACCCTGCCCCTTATAACTTTCTCCGCCCTACCCCAAACATCACCAAACTTTCCAAAGAAAGTCAGAGTGTTATATATTTTTTTTTGCAAACTTTGGTAGCAAACCTTCCAAGGGTACCACAGGTATAAGATTGCCAAAAAGTGTTCTTCCTATGGAAACAGCAACTACACCATAACAACACAGCCACTAACGTGCCTGTTTAATATGCTGCAGTGCTTGTGGGCTGGACCTAGACATTTGGATATGTGCGCATAAACATTTGAATGTATACATGTACATTGCCTTATAACTGCACTGCTGATAAGGTCGTAGGCCTATGGCCTACGGCCTACGGCCATGCATCCAAAACTCTAGGCCCTGCCCACAACCACCGCTGCATGTCACAACCATGGTGGCGTACTAATCAATAAGAGAGCCATATGAAAATGTAATGTAATAACGACATGAACTCAATTTCAATGGTCACTAACACGACGCGTGTCCTTCGATCATTTTCAAGGTGCCTGCACACAGCACGTACTGAAATACTACCCTTATTACACCCCTCATTTTCTGGGCGTACAAATATCCTGAACAAGGCAGCAATTGACAATACATCATTACCAGTTGCCGTCCAAACAAGCACAGTATTTTGTCCATCTCTTACTCTCTCAACTTCCCCAATCTCTATAGGAGATCAAAATAATTTTCCAAACACCATTTTGCATGGCGAATACATCATTATCACCTACCGCCCAAACAAGTACACTAATTAACCCATCTCTTACTCTGTAATCCTCCCCACGCACTGTAGCAGAGCAAAACACTTTCCGAAACGGCATTTCGCCTCTGGTAGTTACCGCGCTGTCTTCGAATCCAAGATGTCGGGCGCATCAACACATTCTGATGATCATCATGGCCCGCTGTAGCCAATCGGCAAAGATGTCGCATGTCCGCGGTCATGACGCTACCCCCCTGGCCAATTGGTATCTTGTACGTGGAGCGAACAGGGAAGTGTGACCGTGGAGCAGACATAGATATCACTAATTTTTTAGACATATTCTTTGGTCGTTTTAAAGGAAACTACTGGACGGATTGGCACCAAATGTACAAAAGCACGCTTTCGAGACCAGGCCCCTGCCGCAAATTTGGTGACAATCCGTCCAACTTTTTCACCTGTAGGCGTGCGCAAAGTTTTCCCCCCATTCAGTCTATGGGAAAAAAAGATGTTTTGGGACCCCCCCATAACTTTTCCCCCTGGACCAAACATCACCAAACTTTGCAAACAATTTAAGAGTTACCCATATACTTTTTTTGCAAAGTTTGGTGAGGATTCATGCAGGGGGACCAGAGTTCTAAGACGCCCAAAAAAGTGCTCTTCCTATGGAAACAGCAACTTAACCATAACAACACAGCCACTACCGTTTTTTTTCATTAACAAAAACATTGTTTAATGGACGTGATGGTTAAGTTGCACTAGCAAAACCTATGAAATTTGATGGAAAACGTTGTCTCAGGGACATTATGGTTACAGGTAAAACCGAAAAACCCACAAAATTCGACAGTTATGGTAAGCTAAGCAACCATAACTCATGCCACCAGTGTGCACTGCAAGGACTAACACCCATGACATCAAAGATGGTATCACAAATATCATTCATGACATCACATGTGCATTTACTTTTCATAGGAAGCCTCCTGAAGGGATTGTTATTGTAATGGTGGCAGAAAACTATAAAGGAATATTAAAAGAACTAAAATGAGAGAAGTATGTGTGAAAGAAAACAGCATTACCAATGGCGCTCAAATAATTGCCATTTCTACGGAACCACTGCATATTTTGCGACCTCATGATCTCATAGTGGGTGGAGAACATGCCAGCAGTCTGCATAAAGTGACGCATAATTCTGTTTATAACAAACCTTCTGACCGCTGGCTTGGGACAAATTACACTGTCATGGATGCACACTGCTCTGGGTGTTATGCATGAGAAAACCACCTTGGCAGTAGGAAAATATGCATCAATGCGGTGAGCAACCTCTTCAGGAGACGGATTAATCGTCCACACGACATGTAACCCAAATTTACACTTCCATACTGCACCACGGCACAGCCCACGTTCGTGACGGACGCCACATATCTGCAAAGGCGAACCATCCCTCCGAAACCCTGACAGGCCCAGAAAGTGTCTACTCCTTCCAACCCGAAATTACCAGCAGCGCCTCTTTGCATGCAACACCTGTGCAGATGGTGCACAAAGGTATCACCGATGATAAGCACTGTGCTTCTCTCCATGTCGACCACCCTCACAACACAGTATTGTGACAAAATGGTACTGCCCCTTCCTATGAACCACGCCCGAAACTCCTAATTGCCTATTTCCCACAATTCCATTTGCATTTCCACCCTGCTCATAATGGGAGGATGTGCAATTGCGCTTTCCCATCTACAGTGAGGGCCACAGCCAGTAAAGCTCTGACAATACTTCTTCTTTTTGCACGGTCACTTTTTGCAGCACTTCCCCAATTGGCTGCTGTCACATTTCAAAACACGCATGCACCAATCACATACATAACCTCTGCATTGCACACTGTCATTTCTATACACCACTCCTTATTTACCGTTAAACGCTCTCAGTTCATGTTCTGTTTGATTGCAAAGCCCCTCCACCAGAAACCTCTGCTAAAAAAGGCACTATTGCAGCATCCACAAACATCCTAACATGCCCCCAGCACACCTTTGGCTATGCACACAACATTTCAAACCTTTCAACACCCACCACGACACTAAGCATCCAAGCAAGCGACCATGTGGGCACCTAACATTATGCACAAATGTTACATACGAAGCAGCAGTTCTACCCATCCCCTCAAACCATAAAACACCCATTCACGAAAATGGACATACATATCATTACATGCAACTGTTACCATAATGTATAAACATTACACTGTCTCGGGCACCCCTACGTCCTTTCATTCACATACTATTGTCTTACCAACATCCACTCAGAAAGCATTGTTTCACTGGCAACATAAACACAACATGTTTACAACATTGCCCATACTGCAAGCATTGTGCACACAACACACTATCCAAGCACATAAAAGCTGCCCTTCAACCATTACCTGTAACACACTCACAGTATACAAGCATTGCACCCAGTGCCCTCACAGCGTGACTTTTCACTGCAGCATCTCAAACCACAGGGCACCGCCATAGAGCTATGCAGTAACAAATTGCAACAGTTACCTTATTTCTTTTTTTATATATTTTTTTTAAATTAAAATGCATTTGGTTTACATCTTAAACCTTACATTTATCATTCACATTCGATTTACATTGTTCTCCTTATTAAAAACGGAAACATTGTTGACTTTTATTATTCTTCATTACTGGTACTGTTTTGCAACGTAAAAGTTTCCCAGAAGTGAACTATGGTTGCAACCATCTTTCTATTATTTCCCAACAGGATTTGGCTCCATCTTTCTTCTTTTTCCATTTCTACTGTGGCACTAAAACATTTGGAGCTGTAGAGTAGTCTTGTTTGATTTAGTGCCTCTCATTCCATAATCACATGATAGAGAGTTTCTGTTTTTCCTATTGTTTGACAGAATCTGCAGTCGCTATTTGCACTTTTATTTTGGTTCCATTTCCCCAAGACAGTTACCTTAATGTACAAACAAGACACTCTCTCCTGCATCCCTGTGCACTTTCAATCACATACTATGGACGTACCCACTACCATTCACAAAGTATTGTGCCACTGCCAACCTACCCACAATCTGTTTGCAACAGTGGCCTATAACAGCTTAAATGTGCTCCACACCCATTCCTGACATGTCACCACCCTCTAACTCATGCACATTGAAAAATGCATTACTGCCGTGCGTGTCCACAAGGCCTAGGCTCTTGAATACATAGCCTATGGCCTATGGCCTCCGGCCATGCATCCAATAATCTATGCCTTGAACACACTCACGGTAATGTAAGGCCACCATGCATGTCTCTAAATCAGCAACTGCGACAATCCACATAGACACTTCTGCCACCAACACTTTTACCCAACCTGTAGACCATCATGGAGCCACGCAGCAACAAATGGCAACAGTTAACACAATGGCCATGTGGGCAGCTACCATTTTGCACAAACGTGCCACACATAGGTAGCAGCACTTCACCCCAACTCCCCCACGCAATAAAACACCCAACCACGAACACACATCGCACTTACCAGAATGCAGAAACATATCACATCCTCCGCCACCTCAAGCCACAGCCATTCACAAAGTATTGTGTCACTAATCACAACATTTTCACAACATTTGGCCTACTTCAACAACTCTGCACACATCATAGGCCTTGAACACACCTACAGCAACGTAATGCCACCATGCATTTCACCATTTCACCAACTACAACCATCGACATACACACCACTGCCACCAGCAGTCCTACCCAACCTGCACACCACCATGTAGACCTCCAGATCTTCTGACCTGGGCGGTAAGCTATCATTTCTTGTAATTGTCGAGTCATCATTAATCTAAGTAAATTTTGACCTTGTGTCTGTACCTCTTGTACGGTGTCATGGATACATTTTGACTAAAAACTCTATGCAGAATCTCATGATTAGCATTTAGTTTTATAAAGTCACTTTTATATGATGTCAATATATATCCTATTGCAGGTACTTTGATTATGCGGGTCATTGCCATACCTCTTATTTTGTATTATAGGCGCTCCACATTCAGGATAGGAGCCTCGATATAAATTGGTGTGTTAAGATTTGGAACACATCCTCCTCAACCATTGCCGGGGACGACACAGTTCTCACCTACACCACACTTAAGGTATTTTTAGCAGGCAATATGGTTGTATTTTGGTTTGGAAGCACACTTTGAATTGTAATTTTCCACTCTTGGGACGTGTAATGAGCATGTTGATGTGCACTGGCCACTTTGGCGGCTCGTCTAATCAGGTACACTGGACTAGCAGCCTTTAAGTTCCTTTAGACTTGGCAGTACAACTCTTGATTGACCTTTGTTTATTCTTCTATTTATGTTCTATTTATGTACGTGACTTCAACGTGATTATAGTTGAAAGGACTGAAATGCTCTCTATTCATGTATTTTTTACAGTTTAAACCTGCTTGGCTCAAGAAGAAGGGATATGGTTCCCGAAACGCGTCAGCCACTACTCAATTGTGTACATGGACTACCATCACTTATTACTTTGTTGACAGTTATCTTAGCTCTTTTTCGGTTCAGAATCTAAGTGTGAACTGATTGTTAATTGCAAATTAAAAACCTGTTTGGTTTCTTTTTACAAAAACTTACAAGTGATTTTTCTCATTATTTATGTAACTCTAAATACAATGGAATGATTAAGTTGAATTTATTTGACATTGATGAACCATCATTTGATGGATTTTGAAAAGAGTGCAGGGGACGGGAGGGCTCCTACCTTTGGATCCTCGTTTTTTTCCTCACTACCATGTAGCTATGCAGCAACAAATTGTAACAGTTAACACAATGTGAAATGAAAACACTCTCTCCTGCACCCCAATACACTTTCATTCACATACTATAGGCATACCCACTCTCATTCACAAAGCACTGTGTCACTGCCAAACTACCCACATTCAGTTTGCAGTACTAACGCTACTGCAACCAATCTGCACACACTGCACTATGCAAGCACCACCCTGTACCGGATACAGACTCAAACATGCCTTCCTGTGGTGTGTATGTTGCAGCCCTATGCTCCTCAGTGCATGCCCTACAGCCTACGGCCTTTGGCCATGCACCCAATAGTGTAACAGACCCACCACACCTTCATTCACCCATGCATGCCTCCATGTGCCCAACTAGTTCATTCCATCTGCAGCGCACCTCCACCCAAGCTCCCACCCAACCTATGTCATGTGCAATTCACTCCCCATCTGAAAATGACCTGCCACCACTCACCACAAAAAGAGTTTGCCGCAAACAGGTTGCTGCAGTTGCCTCCAATCACTACAGAAAATACTAGCCTACATATGTCACATTTAAACCACTTCTCACTCCCCCAGCCATTCCCTCCCTTATTGCCACAAACACAATACGTACGGTACATTTTCCAGACCCTTCCGCCGCCGCACTGTCCTCCGATACACCATGGCGGCTTCCCAAAAAATGTTGACACACAGCACGCTTCCCTCCAGCCAACCACCGGCTTCGTCCAAACTTCTCTGACACCACCAGCAACGCAATACAATGACACTTCTGTCCGCAGAGCGGTCCCAGATATCACTAATTTTTGGGGATGTACATTTCAGTATTTTACAAAGAAATTGTTGGGTTTCCACCAAACACATAAAAGCATGCTTTCTGGCACAAGCCCCTGCCGCTGGTGAAAATTTGGGCGGTGCGCAAAGTTTTTCCCCATTCAATCTATGGGAAAAAAATATTTTTGGGGGCCCCCTATAACTTTGCCCCCCCCTGCACAATACCTCAGGATTTGTCCGGGGGAGTGAAGTTATAAGCCACCGAAAAAGTGCTCTTCCTATGAGTTCAGCAACTTAACCAAAACTACATGGCCGCTACCGGTTAAGTTGCTCAACACATACGAAGACCACTTTTTGGCAGGCTTATAAATTCGCTCCCCCTGGATGAATTCTCATAAAACTTTGTAAAAAAAAGTATATGGCTCACTGTGAATATTTTTGGATAATTGGGTGAGGTTACGTGGGGGGGGCAAAGTTATAGGGGGGGTCACAAACATTTTTTTGTTTCTCCAAAGACTGAATGGACAAAAACTTTGCGCACACCTACAGCCCAAATGGCTGGACGGATTTTAACCAAATTTGTGGCAGGAGCAGGGGCTTGGTTCTGAAAGGTGCTTATGTATGTTTGGTGGAAATCCAAAGAGTAATTTTGTTGCAAAGAACTGAAATGTATGTGTAGTATAGCAATGTCCATGCTTGAGATAGATTGCTTATAAGTAAGTTTATTTTACAGTTCTTAAGTTACATGTTTCAGGACAAGACATCAGGTATAGGACAATAGATCACTGGCACCCATCACCCAGGGAGGGAGGGACCAACTGACCAGTTACAGAACACTCACCACAGCATTCTCACACTCATACATCAACATTCCAATTGATGCTTGCATGACATCGCTGAGCACATGACCAGATTAGGCAGACTCAGGCAAGTGCATCATAACACATCTCCCTCCTTACCGAAACATATACACAAACAATAAGCACTTTACATACAGGCAAGTCACATCACCATCCACCATACAACTTCACGAGTACTCCCACAGCTATGCAATTCCAAACTTCACCTACGTATTCAGGTCACTCTCAATACTAACACAAATTACCTTCAGTCTATCCCTGCCACGGATAGACTCTAGACTCTCACTCTAGACACAGCCAGCCGGTACACAAGGCTAAAACTACCCTATAAACCAAATGCCTACCAAAATAACATATATCCTTCTGCCCGCCACCGCCACAGGCGAGCCTCCAGGCTGCCACCCTGGAGCACAGCTTGTCACCCCGGCGCAATACTAGACATACAAGAAGACAACAAAATCACCATACCTAGTAGGAAAACTCATAAAACCGCTAACTACTGTTGAAATATTGCCACTCTGCCTACATCACGAACATACACAGATCATCAATGGACTAGGCCATGGAGCCCACTCAACCACACCAAGGTATACAGATCCTGCAACAACTTGAAGATGCTGGCCAGCCATCTCCAAGACCACCAAGAAAACAATGGGGTTGGCCTAAACGCTCATCTCAATGGCAGTACTTACATGTCCCATGATCCTGACCTTGGGGTACCTTGGCCAGGATTTACATCTAACACACAAAGAAAACAACTGGTAAGACAACTCTTCACTTTGGACAGCACACTTCCCTTTAGCCAATATGTTCACCAGAGGGCGTCCCCAACTAGTACAACAGGTATTTCTAAGAGAACCACTACCACAAATTCATCCAACAAAACCACCTGTCCATTACAGATAAGAGTCAACTTCTTCAAACAGTGCACTACTACTGTTCCTAAAATCACCAAACCACAACTCCCACTAACCTTAGTGCACTTCTCCACTTACCACTCACTCCTACACCTGGAAGGGCGCTACCCCAGGATTTACCTCACATGTCCCCATAACCAAAAGAGGAACTAACTCACCATGCTTAACTCATACAAAGGCGCTACCTCCGTATACAAAATACCAAAATACCAAACTAGTATGGATCCTACCACCCAGGAACACTTAATCATCTTCACGTAAGTGTCCATTGCCAACCAATTGACACCTAAATGAGGCGCTACCTCAATACAGTCAATTTATATAAAAGCACTACCTCCATCTCATTACACCTAGACGGAAATACAAATACCACCTCCTAATCTACCCATCAGTATCTTGCACACAAAGTCATTTACATATGAGCTCTGCACACATATCACATTGTATTTAATTATGCACTTTTCGATATAATCTCTAAAAGTCCATTAACCTGCAAATGCTTAAAATTGTTAATTTCCTAACACATTGCATTGCATCTTTACTCATCCATTCCTAAATGTTAATTTCCCAACACATTCCATTCCATTGCATCTCTACTTGCCCATAGCGCCAAAAAGTGCATTGCTTTCAGAAACTATGCTTAAACTTATGAGTGTGCAGCATTCATTTTCCTCATAGCAACATAATGCACATTTAAACTTGCTTTCCTCATAGCAGCATTATGCAATATTTAAACTTGCTACTACAACATTTCTCCTTCTTTTTTAAAAATAGAAATGCCTACGAAACCTGTAATCACCGTGGGCCGCTAAGCAACGCCCCTAACGGGCGGAGCAGCTTTGCCGCACTTACAACTGAATGCGTCCCGTGGGCTAAGACATTCCAGGATAAGTTCCGCGTGGCTCCTTCACTGCCTCCAAAATGCTTGTTACTGCTTTGTTCCCCGTATTGTCCTTCCCCCAGAACATGTCGTTTTACAAATGCGACATCAGCTGACTCTGCCACATACTTCCCGGTTGTCTTCCCGACTCCACTATAAAGTCCTTCTTCACTTAACACATGACGGCATCACGTTACGTGCACTATGTAGGGTCCTTTGCTCTAAAGGCAACACTCTCCCATTGCTCCTTCCCCTACGTGCTGCGACTCCATGGTGAGAATGCTTGGAACTGCCACGTTCCACTGCTTCGCCATCTTCCCCAGCAGCAAGACAGACGTCATCAGTCAAAAGAATGTCCAGGGGACAAATGTACTCCTGCGCAGACCGATGTGCCAACGGTCGACATGCAGGTACCACCGTTACGCGCACAGTTCCATTAAACCGATGAACAAATTGTGGCCTGCTCATGTGGAAACAGTGCCTTCAGAAGTGCTCCGCTCAAACTACTTACAACCAGAGCCTCTTATGTTTAACCAAACAAAAATCATGGACAAGGCACACAACATACTTCACTGCTTCGTACGGGGACTCAGCTTCCCTCGCCGTGGTGACAAATCACCCTTAATATTTGCAGCTGATGTATTAGTCCCAGGCCCATTTTAAGTCCATGAGCATCCCCAGCTATCGGGCTCCAGATACCTTGCTTATGTCAATTGCACAACCGGCCAGGCCCAGTACTCCCTCGTACTGTGGGCTGTTGGCCGTCACCACAGGGAATTTCCTTCTACTTCTTATCCCCCAGGATCCAGCACTCCCATGGCAATGGGCTGCAGATCCCTCACAATGTTCCGGGGACCCTTCTCAGCTGGACTTCTACCAGGTCCTTACACACCTTGTGACCCCCCCCTCTTGCCCCCTTAAGCTCAGCACTCCCAATTAGCCATGGGCTGCTGAGCTGATACAGTCTGTTGCGGGGCTTTCTTCAGTGGGACTTCTGAATCCTCCCTTGTCCACCCCAGGTGATGGGTATGCTTACTTGGGGGCGGTGATGTCTTCTTCTTTCCTTGGTCTTGTTGATTCCTGCACCCCCCACAGCAGGTCTCTGCAGTCACCTTCCTTTCCATATTTCCTTTCACCAGGGTTCTTCTTCCAGAGATCCTCGTCACCATTGTAGTAATGCAATGTCCATGCTTGAGATAGATTGCTTATAAGTAAGTTTACTTCCAGTTCTTAAGTTACATGTTTCAGGACAAGACATCAGGTATAGGACAATAGATCACTGGCACCCATCACCCAGGGAGGGAGGACCAACTGACCAGTTACAGAACACTCACCACAGCATTCTCACACTCATACATCAACATTCCAATTGATGCTTGCATGACATCACTGAGCACATGACCAGATTAGGCAGACTCAGGCAAGTGCATCATAACAGTATATCTCAAAAAATGTGTGATATCTGGCTCCACTCTGCTGACCCATTTCCCTGTTCACTCCGAGGTCAAAAGTCTCATTGGCTTGGAGTATGCTGTGATGTCTGTGAACATTGGACGCGCCCAGTAGTTGGCTGGAGGGAAGCATGTTGTGCATCACATTTTTGGGTTACACCGCCACGTTCTTTCCAAGGACAGTGCAGCGCCAAAAGGGCCTGGCAAACATTATTTACGCTATGTGGTGGTGGGAAGAAGGGTTGGAAAGGTTGGGGGAGTGGTTCGACTGATATATCTCATTAGGTGGAAGAAGACAGTGGTGTGCCTGCAGTATCCGTGCGTACTGCACAATTTGCGGGTACCTTCACAGGTGACTACCTTGTGTGGTGAATGCAGGCAGCCTCTGTTACGGCATGATAAGCTTAGCTTATCGACCTCTTTCTGTGGTGACTGGTGGCAGGTCAATTGCAGAAAGGGGGTACATTGACATGACATGAACATTTTAACATAGCGTGTACTATGGTGTGTTGCTTGTGGTAAGCCCGTAGCCCCTTCCATGCTTGCCCTGGTTGCAAGTAGGTTTGACATTGTTGCCTTACGTGTGTGGTTTATCAGCATTGCATACATTGTTGTCTCCATGGGTGTGGTGATTGTTAGAACATCTTACAGTGTTTAGTCCATGGCTGGAGCTGATGGAGTGAACACTCCTGCAGTGTGTCAACTGGGTGCAATGTTCAAAACCGTGTGCATAGAATTGGATAGGGTTCAACTGCATTTTATATCAGCTTGGGTAGTGTCTATTGCGCTGACTAGTGCTGACTACTGTACTGCACTATGAAGTATTGGTTAGGTGCGCTTAATAGAGTTCTGGGAGCAGAGCCACTGTTGTGAAGATTTTGTGTTCGGTTTGCAGTAACACCATAGTATGTGAATAAAAGTGGGTATGGGTGCCGGAGGCTGTGTTAGGTTTGTAGATTCTACTAACTGTAGCATGTTTCCATGCATAGCTGTATTACGGTGTGGAGGTTGGGTAGGAGTGACAGTGGCTCTGGTATGTTTGTGGATTGTGGTACTTGGTCACATTTTTGCATGCATGGCTGCATTACATTGCTGTGGGTGTGGCCAAGGCCAACACTCTTGGATGCATGGCCAAAGGCCGTAGGCCGTAGCCCATGCACCCAATAATCTAGGCCTTACCCACACCCACTGCAGCAATGCAGTTTAGACTGCATTTGTCAGAGGATACTCACCTTTACAGAATAGTTGGGAGTAGGCCCGATGTTGTGTAGATTTTGTGGTTTGGTTGGCAGTGACACAATACTTTGTGAATGGAAGTGGGTAGGGGTGCCGGAGGCTGTGGTATGTTTGTGGATTCTGCTAACTGTTACATGTTTCCATGTATCGATGTGTTATGGTGTAGTGGTTGGGAAGAAGTGCCACTGGGTATGTTACATTTGTGGATTATGGTACCTGGCCACATGTTCGCATGCATGGCTCCATTATGTTGTTCTGGGTGTGGGCAAGGCCTAGACTCTTGGGTGCATGGCCAAAGTCGTGATCGGTGCTGCTCTGGATGATTTTGGATGCTGAAATCATGGATTCTTTTGCAGAACTTTCTACTGGAGGTGCTTTGGAAGCACATGCAACGTTTACTCTGAGTGTTTAGTGGTTCATATGGAGTGCTATAAAGAAATGATAGTGTTGGATGCAGAGTTCTTGGATGTGATTGGTGCATGCGTGTGTGAATATTTCACAGTACCCAATGACGGAGTGGTGAAAAAAGAACAGTGAACAGGGAAGAAGGACTGTCCCTGCTTTGCTGAGGTGCCATGGCCCTCGCTGTAGCTGGGAAAGTGCACTTGCCACATCCTGCACTTCTGAGCATGGTGGGCATAGAAATGGAACTGTGGGGATTATCCAATCAGGTGTTCAGGGTGTGGTTCACAGGAAGGGGTGGTACTATTTTTTCTCAATATTCTGTGTAGTGAGCTTGGCACAGATGGAGAGACACACAGTGTTGATCATGGGTGATGCCTTTGTGCTAGATCTGCACAGATATACCGTGGAAAGAGGCTTTCATGGCAATTTTGATTTGAAGGGAGTGGAGGCTTTGTGGTGCGGTGTTGATGTGTGCAGTTTCAGCATTGTGCTTGCACGTTGTCGAGAAGAGGCCACTTTCTCCACTGTTCATGTTGTGATGGTGCACTATGGAGGCTTGCATTTGGGTCTTGTGCCTTCCTCACACATGTTCCGTCAACTGAAGAAGTTGATGAAAGCAGTGAAGCGCATTTTTCCCAAGGCAAAGGTGCTTTTCTCATGCATACCCCGAGGAAAAGTATGGGACTTTTCCAATGTATTTTGTCACCAGCCAGAGATCGTAAGGTGTCTTATCAACAGAAGCATTTGTGATTTTTTGAGTGGTGCAGCGATGTTCTCCTGTGACAATGAGATTATTAATTCTCAAAATGTGCATCTTTTCAATGCAAATGGCATTTCTTTGTCCACCGGTGGCAATGCTACTTTGTTTTACAAGCTACAGGCTGTATTGAAGACGTTATTGTAAGAATGTGAGGTTGAAAAGAAAACAAAAACCCCTATACAAACCAAAAAAAGGTGTTTCTTTTCAAGCACCTAAAACAAAAAGACAATGCTCTTTTCAGAGCCACAAATAAAAATGAAATCCCCATACACTGGTTGAAATGCATTCACCCACTCCCGCACACACCGCACGCACGAACAGTCAGCGGACTCTGGGGTAGTTCCAGGATGACACATGCCAGATCCAGCCCTTTTGAGGATGGTGGGATGGAAATGGGACTGTGGCGGCTAGGGGATTGCTCATTAAGGTTTCTGGGTGTGGTGTATATGCACAGACTGTGGTAGAAGGTGTATTTGTAGAGAGGAATGCAGAAGCGTACAGTTATGGCTGTGTGTTTCAGGAGTCAGCCTGTATGGATTTCAGGGTAGTCCTAGATACATTGGTTGAAAGTGAATGCAAAGCACAGTGCAGTGGCAGTTCATTTTGGATTCTATCATTTGGATGTGCACTGGTATGGAGTGCGTGCAATAAAGTGGCTGAGTGTGGTTCCTCTTTAGTGACGCACGATCATCCAGACATTACTATTTTTCATTGTGGAGGGAAAACTTTAGGACATGTTACTGGAATGTCTCTGCAGTTTGCAAGGAAGGATGCACTTGGCCAGGTCATGCGTATGTTTCCAAACTGCTGCATAATCTTATGTAGAATTGCCCAGACACGGTTGTTGCTGCGTTCTTCTTCATTTGGTCCCCAAATGGAGAAAGTGAGGCACATTGTCAAGATGCCTATTTGTGCCTTTTTCTGACATATGACCATGTCCTACATCCACAATGGAAATATTACGTTTCATAGCACGAAGATCTTTCGCACCAATGGCATTCATCTCACTGATCCTGGCAATCAAGTTTTTATGTTACCTATCCAAAATGCATTGCTGGCCTTTTTGGAAGTACAGCAATCATTTTTCTAGTAGGTCTTGCGTACTTCAACCCTTTGGAATGCAACCAAACATAAGAAGAAACCTCTTTTTACAACCAGCCCTTTCTACCCAAACTGACTGCAATGTTTTTCACAGACCCACTCCTTCCATTATTTGCCGCACAATCTGTGTAGCGTATACACTGCACAGTGGCCTGCATCTTTTCATTGCCAATTACATTTTTTACTTCTGAAGCTGATTTTTTAAAACATGTTTTCCTTTTTCCATTGTTTTGTATGTTTCTTGGTCTTCTAACACATGACACAGAAGTGAAGGAAGGAAAGGGAGGGTACGGAAGGGCCACCACCCACAAAGGTAAAATAGAGTAAGTGCACAGAAAGGAAGATGTTGGGTGGCCTTCACTCAAGTAGGCGGCAGTCATTGTCATGCTCCTGGACTGAACATTCCCAAGAACCTCGAAGTTGTTCCCTCCTGCACAGTACCGCATCACAGTACTTGCAAAATACAATAACCTTTGACAGGTAATGGTCTGCTGCACAGCATATGGTCTGCAAGGGTTTTTTAGGGCTCTGCTGCACTACAGGAGTGTCCCTGGTGTTGGCAGGAGCAGATGAGGAGAATGGTGTAGAGGAAAGTAACTTACTGCATTGTTGGAAGGGCAGTACCCTGCGCACTGCTGCCTTGTGTTTCGATTTGAGGTGTTGTTGCATGGACTGTGATCACTTGATGGTACAGCCTTAGCCGTAGCACCAGCATAAATTGTGAAATACAAGAATGCTTTCAACAAGGAGAAACGCAGATTCATTACGTGGAGCAAGAACATAATTATTGAGGCAGCCCCACGTGGCCACAGTACATTTGACACCACCACTGATATTCATTGAGATCCGAAGGTTCTGCTCTTTACTTAGTTGTCTGTACATTTAGTTGTATGGGAGTAACAAAGCAGCAACAGCGATGCCATTTTCCAGACTGACTACAGACTGTCACACTTGCAGTGAAATCCGTCCTCTAACTGTACAAACCGCAGGTGAGAACTTGACACTTTACCTCACGGTCCTCAGTATGGAGACGCTGTTTCTGTTTCACGGGTCATGGAAGGGCAAGCAGCACATTAATCACATTTATGGGCCAATTAACACACCCACCGTACACTGGAGGATGCTGTTCCTTGCTCCCACTGGGCCCCGGGCAACCAGGCCTGCTGCAGCCGTAAATCTGTAGGTTTGAACAGCAAAATACGTAGGTGGTATGACTGCTTTACATGTGGTTGCCTACTGCATGAATCGGTAGGGTTGGTGACAGGGGCAGTGTTAACAGGACACAGATGATGAAATACGTATGCGCATAGTTGTGGAAAGGGCAGACGAGCGCTCCGACAACTATTTAAAAGTGCGTTAGAAGATACGGACATGAAGCCAGTACTTGAGAATGAACGTCTTGTAGATGATTATCCATGATTTTAAGGTGCTACATGCTTGCAGCAGAAGCCTGTGCAGTTCAAAGTGGGTCGGGTGGTGTGATCAAATCTACAGAGTCCTTTGATGAGTTGTACTTCAGTATGAGGACACATCTCAGCATTACTAGGGTGGTCACCAGAGAGAAAGCCTTTGAGGAGAGCATTGGAACCACTCAGGTGGGAGAGGAACAAAGTGTGGACAGAAGATCTGAATTTGTTTGCTGAGATGCAGGTCTTCATCTTCCAGAGGAGGGACAGATGCTACCAAGCCATTTATTTCATCCTTAATATGTGCTCCTTGAAGGATATGTGTGTGTTGATTTAGAACTCTAGGGAAATGGCATAGGTGGTCAGCTGGGGTTTGAATCCCTTGCAGATACAAGGTTGATAGTGGAGAGCCAGCTCTGGATATCAGGGTGTTCATTGCTGTTGGTCAGCAGTAGGAATGTGGTCTTAGAGAGACTGAACTTCAGGTGAGCACTCGGCATTCAGGACTGGATCAATGTGAGTCAGGTCTTGAGGTTGTGTATGTCATCAATGGAGGCGATCTTGGGGTAGAGCTGCATGTCATCTGAGCATTGGTGGATGTGGATGTTGTGTTGAGGCAGGACACTTCTGAATGGTTCCATGTAAAGATTGAAGATCAAGGGCGAGAGGATGGATCCTTGCAGGACTGTTTTGGTGATGGTTAGAGATGGTGATCTGGAGGAATCCATTTGATGAATTCGTGGTGGGTAGGATTTGAACCAGCTGAGGATGGTCACCTTCATACCCATGCAGCGATGTAGAATGTCATTAACCGTCTGGTGGGCTACAGTGTTGAACATAGCTGAGAGGTTATGAAGAACCAGGATGCAAAATGGGTATCTTTGAGGATGTGGATGGCAAACACCTTAATTGTAGCTATTTCCGTGATGCATCTGCTGCTGAAGCAAAATTGATAGAACTGATGGAGGTTGTTGACCTCAATATGTTATTGGCATTGATGTGTCTGAGGTTCGGTGTACCTACTGCATTCTCAAGGATTTCATATTTTATGTTATTTTTGATGTGTTTTAGCTCAAATTTAACTTTTCACATCAAATTAAACAGTCAAATTATGTAAAAATGACCATACATAACATCCATTCATAAAAATGCTTGTCTTTACATGTCATTACACAAATTATTTAATTACATTACTTGAATCCATAATTAATGCATATCTTGACCTTGTCATATTTTCCAATTCAGAGATATCATGAACATTAAAATCTTACAACATGTGATTAAACTCCACACGTTGTCACAATAAGTATACCATAGTCAATTATAGCAATACACTGCTGTGGGAGAACTTATAATTAAAATGTATTTGAGGTAGCTTCTAATCTTGATTCAACCAATTGCCAAATATAAAAAAATGCTGAATTTAATGAGGGAGACGTCCCGCTTTGACACTGCTGCCAGAAAATCTCAATTTTTAAACATTCTGGATTGTATGCAAATTTCCCAAGACAGCATATGTATATACTCCCCAATGTGGAACAGCATGTAAGAATATGCCAATTTGTTTCAAACTTCCAGCCAATTTTGCATAATCTGCTTGATTTTAAGGATCATGCAACGCCCATTCTAGGCCCGATTAAGAGAAAACGTTGGCAATTGATTTAATCTTGCCAAAAGAAAAAAACTTCCTAAGAGAAGGGGAAGGGGCCATCATCAGCTATTTCTGGGGTCTCATGTATGTCTCGCATATTATGCCATGGCTTTCAGCTTGTCTATATGGATTTGATTAATATTCCAATCCCACAAACCAAGTTTGTAGTAAACATTTTTATAATGATGGCATATTCATTATTCCAATTAGGTTCCCAGTCAATTTCTTCAAATTCCTTATAATTAAAAGTTTCAAACTCCTTCAGAGAGGATACCTTAGGATGTACCATATTTATACCCAGTAAGTAATAAAATACAGTAGGGATTCTACACTGCCTTAATATATAGCACACCATGCCTAGGTTTAAGTATTCTAGACAGTGACATAAGCCACAACTCCAGCCTAATTGCTTCTCTAGAAACACATGGAGCTAAACCTAAAATGATTTGCCATATTTTGGCCACCATCAGATTTAACCATTTTAAACCATTTAAATAGCTAGCTTCTAGGCCATACAGTATAGCTGGGACCAATGACTGTTTACGGGACAAGAGCACCCCCATTAACATATACCCAGGAGACTGTTCCACAAATCTTTTAATCATTGTTGCGTGTGCGATGTTTTTGGACTGTTTGCCTGCTATTAAAGCGGTATTCTCAATAACTGAGTTAATAATAGTGTAACCCGGATATTTATATGAAGTAACTTGTTCTATGGTGTCCTCCTTTAAAACAAGGATAGGCGTTCACAAGTCAAAAAGCTGTCTTATTGAGATTTTGATTGAGGCCATTCTCTTTAGCATACAAACATAGCTCAGATGCAGATCCCTTTAATTCAATGTAAGTGTGATTAAATAAGACCACATGATCGCCACGTGACCGCGGTCTAACATGGCTGTTGCTGATTTTGGGATGTGCTCTCTGTAAGGCAGAATCATATGCAGTACCCTTTGGGTACACCACACACAATTAAAACTACAAGTGTAAGTACAATTTCACCTTTGGAACAAGCATGTACTACACAGTAAGGTGGTAGTGATAGCTGAGCAGCCAGACTTATCTCAAGAGTAATGTGAGCAGTATCAGAAGTTACACCAAGGACAGCAATTACTATGGTTCAAACAAACACTGACTCAAGGTTTCTGAGTAAAAGAATATAATATACATTTATTTACACCATCAGTTATAAAACAGTTCACTATTATAAAGCAGCAGGAAATCACAATCTCAATACACTACAAGAACCCCCAATCAATTCTGGACAAGTTAAGCTCAACATGAAGTGTGAGCAAAATGGCACTCCAACAATTTAAAATGGAGGAAAAGACAAGGTTATCCAAAATCAACAACACCAACAAGTGATAAGCAGGGCAATCTAGAAAAGGCTTACTATAACTAGGATTCAAATCAATAGGCCTGGCCCAATGTTAATGGTTCAGAGTCTTTGCAGAGGATCACACAGTTCAAAGTAGTTTGTGGTTAAGTCTTTGCCAAGAGTTCAAACAAAGTTGGTCCGAGGAAAATTTATTCGAAGGAGAAGAGAAGGACAAGCCTTCGGAGAGGCGAAAGATTTCAAACAATTTCACCACGGTCAGATGGAATGAACGACCGGATTTCAACAGTACTTTAAAAAGAAGAATGCTGTAGCTGAAGCGGTTGCTCCTGGCAGTTCCTGCAGGCTCACGGTTCCTGAAGCGACTGTCGGGGTGGCAAGAAGGTGGAAGACTGGAGGGTCCTGCACTGCCCATGGAAGAAGCCAGCAGCAGAGCAAAGCATCGGATAAAATGTGCGCTTCTTAAAACCCAAACAGGTTCCGTTCCTCCAGGCTATCTGGTGCACTGCAGCAATGCACAGCAAATTCGACCAGGAGAGGGAGGCCGGTGTTTGGTGTTTGGCAAGCTGGTTGGTCCCACCAAGCTCAAGGGAAGAAGATTTGTTGCAGATCTTCTCTGTCATCGGAGTTTATGGCGATCAGACCTGCAGCAGGGCTTCCACGGGATGTCCAGTAGTTGCAGCAGTTGTCTTCCTTCATCTCCTCATTGGTTCTCTCATTCCAGTGGCAACTCTGCCTTCCAAGTCCCAGAGACCTGCTTTTAAGCAGTTTTCCCCCATTCACACAGCCTGGCTGTCAATCACACAGCAGAGTGGCTGTCCTGGTAGGACATCCTCCTAGGCAATCAAACTAGAGTGCGACTTAGGTCTCCAAGGAGGCCCTGTGCAAGGGGCCTCAAACCCCTCCCTCACATCCTGCCCACCCAGACACTCAGGCGCCTAAGGAGGGTTTCTGTGCAGAAGCCCACCAAAGGACAGCAAACAAAGGAACCAAACCTGGTTTGGCACGCAGAGTAAAACACGAGAATGAACTTTACAAAAAGAAATGGTGAATAAACCAGACCGGAACTAAATAAAAATAAAAGGGGTCCAGCGGGTTAGAGTTTGCGACTACCACCAAAGCCTCTAACATTACAGAGGCTATTTTCATAGCTTGCGGTAGAATAAAAATGGTGCATACCACTGCCACCAGCAAATCTTAGAGAAAGGGGAACAAAATAATGTTCCATGAGAATCAGACAAAAAGGGATAACTATTAACCCTTCCAGTACTCTTTTGGAAGCTAGGTTGTACTGGGTCTGTAAATTTAAAAATACTAGTAAAGTCAATGGCAACTTTACATGTTCTGGGAGACAGTAGTCAGTCCCAGAAAATTAAGTTTAAAGTGGGAAGTCTAAAAAGACAACCCTGTGTCACTGCACTAAAGGTGCTGTGTGACACACAGTAAAAAGATGATGCCTATGGAGTGGGTGAGACTCCATAGTCCATGAGAAAAAATGTACAAAACACTGCAAAAACACATGTAAGATTGGGAAAAAGGCTCACACTCTTACCATGTTAAAACATGAATCCTACTAATCCAGCAAAGCTGCTGAGGGACTCAACAGGTAAGGGAAATTAGCCATTCTGGAGAATTCTCCCTAGCACTCGAGCCCCCCCCCACACGACTAAGGGACATGAGGATTTAATCCACTCCTGGATGAATCTCTTCACTCTAGTCGGTTATAAACATCTTAGAGAGACCATCAGCATTTTGGTGATGACATCCTGACCTGTGTTCAATGGTGAAATCAAACACTTGCAGGCAGATTGACCATTTTAGTAGTTTTGGGTTTTCCCCTTTCATTTGAATTAACCATCTCAAGGGTTGGTGGTCTGTCTGAATCATAAAAGTAGATCCATACAAGTATGTTCTAAACTTCTTCAGAGACCACACAATGGCAAAACACTCATGCTCTATGGTTGCCCACCTTGTTTCCGGTTCCTTCAGTTTCCTACTGATGAAGCAAATGGGGTGCTCCCTATCTTTCTCATCCAGTTGACTAAGGATGCATCTGTCTGCACAATGAAGGGTTGGTGATAATCAGGAGCTCTTAGGACTGGGGCTTGACAAAGGGCTTTCTTCAGGTTTTCAAAGGCTTGAGGGGACTCCTCATTCCATCTAACCTTTTTAGGGAATTTTTGAGAAGAGACTACACTGGAACTTTCACCTCTCCCCTTGAGCACTCCCTTGTACAACCCCTCCTAAAGAAGTCATCTGCCAATCCTACCTGCCCGGAAAACTATCACCCAATCTCCATCACCCCATTCCTGGGCAAGCTCTTGGTAAAGCTGGCCATCTCCCAGCAACCTCTCCATACTGAATCTTTTGGTTGTCTCCATGACCATCAGTCTGCCTTCAGAGCTGCCAGAGGCATGGAAACTGCTCTCCTTATCAGCCGCAAAAAACTGCTCTCTAACCGTGATCAGAGCATTCCTTCTGTTCTCATCCTCCTTGATCTTTCCTCTGTTTTCGACACAGTCAACCATGCCATCATGATCAATTGACTCCGTGAGAACCTGGGCATCACGGATCAGGCCCTGGAGTGGCTGACCTACTTCCTCTTGGCCTGCCCCTCACAGGACCAACTTGGTCCCTTTCTCTCCACCACTTCTCTCTCTACCTCTGGCTTTCCCCAGGGCTCTATCCTCTCACCCTGGTTTTTCAACCTCTACTTGGACCCTTTTGCCCACCTGATCTCTAGTTTCTCCTCTAACTTCCAGTGTTATGCGTATGACACTCAGCTTTCCTTCAGGCTCCCCTCAGCCTCCTCTCCTCTCTCACTCATTCCTCACTGTCTATCCACGATTCAGGATTGGTGTGCCTCTAACGATCTCTGCCTTAATGCCAGTAAGACAGAGATCCTTCTCACTGGGACCCCTGCTTTCCCTCTCCCACTACCAGCTGCACCTCCTCAAAGGCACTTTTCCCTTTCTCACTTTCCCCCAGAAGCTCACTGTCTCCAGGTTCTCTCTAGGCTGGACTACTGCAACAGCCTCTTTCTGAATCTGCCTTCCTCTATACCCTGTCCTCTGCAACTAATCCAGAACAGGACTGCAAGACTTATCCTTGGCCTTTAGCCCAGGAACCATATCTCTCCAGCCCTGAAATCTCTCCACTGGATGCTGGTGGCTGCAAGGATCAAGTTCAAGACCCTTTGCATTGCCCACATCTATTTAGCCAGTAGGAAACATCTCAGGCAACACTTAAAAAACTGGCTAAGATATTATAAAGCACATATAGCTCAGAAAGAGGGCTGGCAGATGCTTGAAATATTAATCAAAAAAGACTTTATAAATGTTTGGGATCTGATAAACTCAATGCAAAAGACAAAGAGTTGCCTGCAGTCTAACACAATTTTTGAATGTGAATGGATTAATCACTTCAAAGAAGTATATAAGAAACCAGAGACTGAAATAAAGAGTGTTAGGAAGGTCATGAGTGGAATCTCACTATGACAGTGGATGACATTGAGAGCCTGATTAATAAAGCCTGTAATTCCAGAGCATCAGGACCAAATGGCCTATCAAATGCACTTTTCAAACTGGCCCCGGAGATGGGGGCTAATATCCTATTTTATTTGTTTAAATCTGTCTTATTGATTAGGAAGATGCCACCTTCACGGCTCTCTGCAACTATCATACCGATCTATAAGAGGGGCAACAGATCAAGTCCCCTCAATTATCGTCCAATCTCTCTCATTGATAGTGTTTGTAAGATATTTGTGGGGTTGGTCCTAAAAGATCTGAAACAATGGGCAGCTGACTCTGGACATCTGCCGAAATATCAAACAGGCTTCTGCTGCGGGATGGCCAATGATTTGAATGGCCTAGTAGTTGGCTGGTTGAGAGAAGAGGCTCTCATACCAGGAAATATGCCCTTGCATTTTCCTGCAATTGACTTTAAACAAGCAGTTGATTGTGTTAATCACAATGTATTGTGGCTGAAGCTAAATGAATGGCAAATCCCGAACCACTTACTTATGATTCTGATACATCTGCATGACCATACTTCCTTACGAGGGAGGTTGAATGGGTTCAGTGAAACGACAAAGGTTTTTCTGGCCTATAAGGCGCTTTGGCAGGGCAGTGTGCTAGTAGCCTTTTTATTTAATTTATATTTATCTGACCTGGGTAACCTCCTGGAGAGCTTCCTATTTGCTCCTCCAAAAATCTTAAACCTGACAATACCGTATTTAGCATATGCAGATGATGTGGTCTTAGTGTATAGGATTTAAATTGGCCTACAGAAACAACTAGATGCTATTATGGAGTATGCTAGGGCATATGATCATTGTATTAATAAACAAAAAACTAAGATAGTGAGATGTACCCATTATAAGATTAAGAAAAAGGGTTTTAAATGGCATATGGGCGACCAAGACTTAACACCATCCATATCCAATCTCAGCTCAGAAGATAATAGTCAGAAGTTGAAGAAGAATGTTTTGTCAAAGGCTGTCCAAGTAAGAGCCCAGATGAAAAAAATCAAATACAAATACTGTAAATTTTCTCTGCAGCCTTTATTATACTTTTATAAAAATGAAGGTGATCCCGAGTCTTTTATATGGAATCGAGCTTAATTACAAATTATGTCAACTTCCTTTTGTCAAGCTTGAGTCCTGAGTTTGGAAACGAGCACTGAGCCTCCCTGATTGCATACCCATGGCCTCACTAAGGTTTGAGCTAGGGCTAACCTCATTGAGCTGATTTGTGGATGTAAGAATCGTAGCACTATACAGAAAGTATGTGGTTCACTTGTATGACTCTCTCTATACTGATCTGGCACATATCTTGAAATCAGGGGGATTTAAAGCGGCTGTTAACCTAAGGCTAAGAGTAAAAGCGATCCTATCCACTGTGGATTTAACAACTGAGGACCTTATAAGAAACCCTCATGAAGCCATGAAAGCCATGTTAAGATCAGATTGGATAGCTACCATGACAGCAATGAGGCATTACACTCTATATTACAGTAGGTCATCACTAGATAAGAAGCTTGGCAGATTACCAAACTACCTGATGAAGTTCCCAAACTCGTACTGGGCAGCCTGATTCTTACTGTTATAGAATTAATCTTTTCCTGACTAGAGAGATTTGTCAGGTCAGAGTGCAGGAATATGATACTGATCCTAGCTGCACTCTTTGTAATGATATAACAGCAATCCAAAATAGGAAACATATCATGCTATACTGTACTGCATTGACAGGAGCCCAATACTTGAGTTGTTTTATATGCTCTGCAGTTTTAGATGTTGAACAATTTTTAGCAGAATTTCTAGTGTGGAGGAATCCCTAGCCACAGTCGTTGTGCTAAAACCTTTACACGAAGCTAATATGCTAAATTTCCGATATCGCTAGTTCGATTGAGATAGTGCTATGTGTGTTTTAGATAATGTTCAATTTTTATTGTTGATAATCAGGTATATTTTTGTGATGTTTTTGTAATGTTTTTATTCTCTCAATGAAAGTATATGTAATGCTGTGTAAGGTTGTCTTAGTACAACAAGGATAACAAATAAAATAATAATAATAATAATAATAATAATTAGTTAGACGCTTCTCCATTCAGAGAGTGGGGGATAGATCTCTTTCCTCTGCAGGTGCCTCCCTGCCCCGCTCAAACTTTAGCCAGACCACCTGAACATCTGAAAGCAGCCCAAAACCGTCCTCTTGTGGGCGTAACCAGGAACGGGCCACAGACAGTCCATAGCACACCCACAAATGTGCACAACAAAGAGTATTCAGAGGTGAGTTTGCATTTGATATTTAGGGGTGCATGCACACAGACGGGTATCCGATCGGACTTAGGTATGCACGTACGCAGTATAGTGGGGTGATGGGCCGGTTTACTGGGGTTTACATGCAGATTGACCAAAATATGACTACAGTTATGGTAAATGGCACACATGTTCTCGGGGTGCCGGTTACAGGTACAGGTACACAGTGTGGCTGAGGTGCTGACTTGTGGGGGACTCCATGCAGTTTTCACGGGATGCGTGTGTTCATGCCCACAAAGCCTGCAAAGGTAGTTGAATGTGTCTGTTTTGGCTTTGTGTGGGGGCATATCAGGAGGTGTTGCAGCCACGAATTGTGTATCCGGTTACTTTGCGCAAACCATTCCATGAATACGTGGAGCGTGCATTTTCGATTCAGCCCGTAGACTTGCAAAGTTTCACTCTCGGCGCATGGCCCTTGCAGGATAAATGCGCACTTTTCCATGAATTTGCCCCAAATGTCCTCGAATCCTCACGTTTGCTACCACCATGATCTCTGTACTAATAGGATTCATTTTTAAATCGTTATTTTGCATGTAGTGGTTGATTGTCTAAATACAGTATGCAAAAAACTGCAATGTTTTTGGACTCATTAGCAGTAGGTATAAAAACCAGTTGAGTGTCATCGGCGCAGTTATACATCTTGACTCAAATTGATTTACTGTATCTGATTGAGGGGCTGATCTAGATATTAAATACAATAGGGCATACTGCTGAGCCCTTTGGCACTGGCAGAATGGAGCTCATACGTTTCTTATCCAATTAGAAAGGGTGAATCCTCTTCAACATAGTACCACTGGAGCCCAAGGGAGGCTTTGCAGCTGTTGAACCTCCACGTTCTTAATGAGTTTGGCTACATAAGCAGGTTAGACATTGGATACATTGGAACGATCAGCCACAGGTATTTTAAGTAGAGGGGTCACTACTGTGACTTTCTCGCAGCAGAGTATGACACTTGATATTAATGAACTATTTAGTACTCCACGTGGGCTAGTAGGGATGCCACTATTAAGTGCTGTATTGGCAAACATATTTGGTGCACAGGGATCCCTAGTGTAGGCAGATAATTTATCAGAGCCAATACATTAGTGAACTGAGCATAATTAAGTGAACTAACACCAATAACATCTGGTATGGGGCTATTTCACATCTGGGCAAAAGTGAAGCATTATTGTGAATTCCCATGTGCACTTTCCTACTTTTCACATGAAAAAGCAAGCAAGGATATAACACAGCGATCCTGTAGTTATGATCTTGTTCTTTATGGCCATATGGTAAAGAGGATTCGGAATGACACTGTAAAGTTCCTTCTGAGCTTGACATTATCATTGTGTGGGAGGAGAGGGACTTGAACAACCCCCCCATTCTTACACTCCCTTGGTGAGCCCAGTGGCAGCTGGTTTGGGTCCAGGACCCCTGCCCCGGAGAACCCACGTGGGGATACACCCAGGAACTGTAACCCCCTTATGGCAACATAAAACCAGGGCTGAACGAGACTCCAGTTTGGGAGCTACAGACTCCATTTTGTTATGGCAAGACGGACGCAGAATTAAAATGCAGGCCTGTAGCTCTCCCAGCCAAGTGCGCACAGGAGTAAGCTACTCCCCCACCTCCTCCCCTCTGCCGTCTTTGCAGTTGTCCATTTCTCATGAGAGACTAGTCGTGAGAATGCAACAATCTTTACACTGTATCTTCTGTCTTCCGTCTTACCTCACTGACCCTGACACGGCCCAGCACAGGGGCCAGCACAGAAGACATTCATCTCTATAAACCTGCCCAGCACCCAGCAGACCCTGGCCATAAAGAATACCCTCCCCAATACTCCTTAAAACAGGATCAAACAGTTAGAAGTGACCCTTAAGTGTGCTCCATTGCTCGTGCCTCAATAGAAGAAAACCCAAGTGTTTAGCTGCTTGCTACCTGAATAAACTGCTTATTCTATGTAGAATAATGTAAGGATTGTAGTGGAATAGTAAGGATGTGTAACATACAACCTATGCGTAAACAAAAGTCCTAACATTAGAATTCGGTCCTGAAAGTGTGATGTATATTAACGTATGAAACGATGCTGCTAAGAGAAATTAATTGCAATAACAAAATGCATAACCAGCATAATACTGTACATGCCAGCACTAAGCTACCTCATCTTTTAGTTAGAATGTAAATACATGCATGATATTATGTAAACCAATACAGTAGTTAGTCGTCCTGACCAGAATGTTCGTATTATGACAATATGTGTTAAGACCGCATGTGTAAAACCTGAACCATGAGCTGTTTAATGTAGAATGGACACTAACCTCAGCATACGTCTGCCTTCTTAATGAGTTTTGTAACAATGAGAATATTTAGTCGGCTAGAAAATATAGTATATTCAAAAACAAGTATAACCTGAATGTAATGTAGTAGACCACGTGTAAAAGCCTGAGTGTACAACTATCTCTGAAGGTCCTGTTTCTTTGTGCAACATGGAACGATATCGCAAAAGTGTTTCGATTCTCCTCTACCCCTAATGGTGTCAAAGCAGATTAGCAGAGATTTAATGATGTTTGAACAAATAACCACTAACCCCCCACAATATGACCAAGATGGTATGTGCCTCTTTTGACCTATTCTTTAATGTGTGATTCCAGTTCTAGATTTAGAGCCCTCTTTGTTGTATATCAGATGGACATTCCAGACCACACTGTGACCTCAAGAGCCTCACCTCTTCAGTCAGTATATCTCAAACAGTATCAACACACAGTTAAGTTTGTCTCTTAACAGATCAAGCTATGTATTTAATGACTGTATCTTAACCTATGCCCAAAAATATATTAACCTGTATTTGAAACACTTTTTCCTAAGTGTCTAAGCCCACAGTCCTCAGAGCTCATTGGACAAGCAGATTATGGTAGTGTATGAATGGGAATGGGAATGTGTGGCCACAAGGAAAAATGTCAAATGGTTATTTAACAATGAAACAACATCACAAGCCGCCGATTCCACATACCAGTTCGATGAGCCCAGCTGACCGATTGACCCGAGAGGCTTCATCGCCATCCCAGGTGGTCTCAAGCCAACCAAGCGCCTCCAACCCTATGGCATCTATAGGTGTTCGCCCCGAGTAACCAATCCCAACTGTTCATGCGCCTCTTAGGCCTTCCCTCGGTTTGATGACAAGAACGATGTATAAAAATAATTTGTTACATGTTTTCTGCAGAGCGCTCTCTGCGTGAGCTGAATAGATCCTGCTTCCTCTAATTTATATAAAAGCCTTTTCTTAACAGCAGCACTTGGTCTTGGTCTCATTCCCTTCTGGGATGTGTCTTGATTGACTCCATTGGGAGAATTAACTGTATTTTTGGGGGCCTCTCACTTTCATGTGTGACCCCGACATGATAGCGTTCTTTTCCGTCGTTCTGGCATAAGACGTCCCCCTGTTATGACCCAAAGCGCACTCCCTCAAGAGCTATCCGCCAACGGCAACCGGTACACCTAGACATGCGCATGAAGTAGGGCAAAAGCGTACGGGATCCCCCTTTCCAAATCCCACCATACCACTCGCCCGAGCCGGGCGTGGTCTTTGAGCGAGGATCAGCGCACTGACCGATTGGGTCCAGAGGGTCTTGGATAAAGACGGACACGTGATTATCAAGTGCGGGTCATATCAAAAGGATGGTGGGAGTCAGATCAGGAGGTTTTGGGTCAAACAGCATAATTTGGGTTGAACAAGGGCAAAGACTTGTAGTATACGGGTAAGCCTGGGGTGGGGGGCCTGGGTATCTTCTATATTCTATTCTGCTCTCATTCTATCGCATATGGCCATTAGGATAGTGACAAGAGAATAAGGTGATAAGAGGTTAAAAGGGATCCTATCTCCGTTGGAGGGTGGAAGGTGGCGCTGCATAGTGCTATCTCGACTATTACAGGATATATGAAAATGGGAAAACTGAGGTAAAAGACGATAATGTAGGGGTCTCAAAGGAAGACCGGGAGTAGTATTTAGAAACGCTTTTTCAGACTTTGTCTTACCTATCTCTTTCTCTCTCTCCCTCTTGGGTGGACTGGAGCGAAGTAGCAGGAGAGAATTGCTCCAGGGAAGTGCAGTTAAGCTGGGGTAGAAGGACAATAGGGAAGGCGAAGTACAATTTATGTTGTCTATTTTTTCCGTTGTATGTGAAATCTGTTAAGTGTTGGTCTCTTTGTGTAAGCATTGTCTGTTGTTGATGAACATTAATGAAAATTACCTGACATTGTATAGAAGGAGATGGTGTTTAAATGGATATAATTTAGAATTGATGTGAAACGAGTAAGCAGTCAATTTCTTTGAAAAAGGTTTCATAACATATTGAGTTGATCACACAAAAAGTGTAAGAGTATAGATAAGGATTGTTTGTGGATAACATTTGTAGTCGGGTACAATGGCCACAGAGATGCCCCTTGCCCATATTTGTAAGACCCTGCCAAGGTATGCAGAGAAGATCATCAACAATTACCATAACCAATGGGTCACAGAGTTGAAGGGAGAAGGATTGCCCCAGGTTTGGCCACAAGGAGGGTCTTTCGATAAAGCGGTGCTAGATATGGTTGCCACCTGCCTGTTCATTAAATATAAGGGAAAACAGTTGCAAAACAGGAGAGAAATATTGGACCTGTGGCGGCTGTTTGAGGAAGTGCCCCCAGAGAAAAGCGGCGAGTGTAATACATCTCCCCTGACAACAACTGGCAGTGAAAGGCCAATTACACAGAAAGAGAACAAGATAGAGATCACACAAGTATATCCCTTATTGTCAAAACCAGTGCCTGCAGAAGGATATAGTTACCCTTTATATGTAGCACAACCCACAGCGACCTCCATACTTAAGCCATCTGCCAAAGCACAACCCCCTTATGAGAGTCAGGGAGTAACAGGACAGGTGAGTACCCCTACAATCGATATTGAGAAGCTGACACAAGATTTAGATTTGCGACTAACAATGGCTCGAACTGAGCTATCCTGCATAAGGGCCATGGGAGAACAAGGGGGGTCACTCACCCCCCGGGTAGAATGTGATGAGACACCGCAACCGAGTGTAGGGGCAGGGGAAGATGGATGGAAAAAGGGAGAGATACTATTCCGAATAAATGATACCCCCACGCTAATCATAGAAATAAACACAGCTGACAGTGAACGCGAGTTAGAAGACTGAGGGTTGAAATCAGACGGGGAGGAAGAATATTGGTGTGACATAGAGGACCAAGAAGAAGAAGAAAGGAGGATAGGAACTGCCACAGATAGGGCTTCATTTGGGGCGGGGTTGTCACATATGGAAGAGTGGAGAGGGAGGTTTAGGAACAGACATGGCGCATGGTGGTGGTCGGGAAGAAAGGGAAGAAGGTGGGTACCAAAAAGGGGGGGAAATCTACAGCTGCCACTAATACACAGGGGGGCGGGAAGGCCAAACTACATACCATGGGCCCAAAGGGACAAAGCCAACTTGCTTAAACAGTTACCCCCACTGTCAGGAGGTTATGCATTTGAAAAACACACAGCAGGAGTGCCCTTGGCGGTGGGGGATGTTAAAAGTCTGCTGGTATCTGCAGTGGGAGATCAGGCAAATAGGGTCTAGGCGAAGGCGGGATTTCCCGGAATAACATTAGATTGTGACCGCCATGATGGGGCCTCATTTAACACAGTGCGAGCACGCATGTGGGATGCCTTGAGAGAAACATTTCCAGACACCCCATATTTACAGTCAGTTATGCAGTGTACAATGGGAGATGAGGAAGATGCAATGTCTTTCATTCTTCGGGTGCAGGACATGTGGAGAGCGGAAACAGGCACGGCCTGGGACCAATCAAATTCCCTGTTTTATTTTATTATAACAAGAGGGTTCCCAAAGGAAGTACAGAAGGCCCTTGATAAAATAGTTGGGATAGAAGCCAAGGGATGGCCTGAAATTCAGAGCATAATAGTGCACCACTGTAAAAGGATCAAAGAGAAGGAAAAGGAGATAGCTCAGCGGCGGTTGGCAGAGGAGGCTAAATTAGTACAAAGCAAACTATTGAAGGTTAGTGCAGTAGCAGCAACCAGCACAGCAGGAAGGAAGCGGGAGGAGGATGACGGACAGATGGGAATACCAATGCAAATGGCGGCAAACTGGACAGGTAACGGTCAGTATTAATGGTCAGGGGAAAAGCAGTATGAGGGACCACAGTGGCTATTGAGAGGGGGCGGGGCAATAGAGGAGTATTCAGAGGGTCAAGCGGAGGTGGTGCAGGGTACAGAGGGCCCGAGAAGGAGGGCAAGGACAGTGTTGGAATTGTGGAAGGTGGGGACATTTTATGAGAGAATGTCGAAGCAGACCCAATAACTCATGCCCAAATGAGCAACAGAATGGACACCCCACCCAGGGGGCCCCTACAGATTACCGATGGGTGGGAGTAGACGAGATAGCCATCCAGACCCTAGGTACATGAATGAGCATCAAATGCCCCCACAAAACACATCCCCACACCCCCAGTTTCATGAAGGTACTGCCCCCATGCGCAATAACACTTATGCCACCACTGCAAGTGGAGCACCTACACCGTGTAGAGGGACAGCAATGGTAACAGGAAATGTTTTTGATGTTGATGAACTCCCATTGCATTCAGCATAGGACAGCCCACAGGGAACACTTGCGTGTCCAGTACTATCGACGACCCTTAACGCAGCAGAAGAACCACAGGTAGGGGCAGCGATAGGAAAGAAACAATTCATTTTTGTGGTGGATTTCGGGAGTGAAAAAATCATGCCTCAAGGAGGGCAGGTTCCGGCTTTCTAATCGGACTTTGGAAATGCAAGGATTCTCTGAAGCGGTGGTCGAGGTACTGTACACTGAAGAACTAGATATAACGGTGGGGGAAAACTGTGTGGGCACCACTGTTGTATTACAAAGAGTCACCCATTAAATTGCTGGAAAGGGATCTTCTTAGCAAACTCAACATGACCATATATTTTACTGACAGAGGAATAGTGTGCTCTACACCAGGCATATATGCGATTTGCGCCATGTTAGCCATACACACTCAATCAAACTTCCCGCAAACACGTCACATACCTGTAAATACAGATCTGTTCATACAAGGATTGAGAATACTGGCGAAAATACTGGCGAGGGTGGTGCCAGAATTGAAGAGTGAAAAATGGAGGGTGCCTTCAGAATTAATTTTCCGCCCAATCGCAGATCCAGAAATAGTGCCAGGGACAATAGTGTCCCTGGATATGCATGCAGTACAAGTGTCACCACAAAGAATAGCAGTAATAGCAATGGACATGCAGGGATGGCAGTGGAGAACAGTGTTGTGCATCAACGCCAATACAGCCCTGCGGGATTTGACAGACGAGGAACTTTTTAGTGACACAGAAGATAATGGGGAAATAGTGATGGAGATTACAATACCCTGTGATGTAATGATTCAGAGAAGAGAGGTACCACTACCCCTCATAGCAGTGATCAAACCACCACCAGCATGTTTTGAGGAAGACATGTCACAAGTACCACAGCAATTGTGGACCACTGGCCCACATGATGTAGGGTTATTACATGAAATGACACCTGTAAAAATAAAACTCAAGCCCGGAGCTATTTTACCTCAGGTAAAACAATACCCCATATCTAGGGAAGCTGAAAAGGAATAAAAGACACAATATGTGCATTGATGAAACAGGGAATAATAGTGGCAACCAACTCACCCTGCAACACTTGCATTTACCCGATGTAGAAAGCAAAGGGAGGGGCGTGGAGGATGATCTAGGACCTACGACCCCTCAATGACGTAGTACAGAAGGAGTGCCCTCTTGTCCCAAATCCTGCCTCAATCCTATGCAGCATTCCAAAAGAGGCCACAAATTTTACAGTAGCGGACCTAAAAAATGTCTTCTTCTCAATTCCACTTGATGAAGGTTCATGGTACCCGACAGCATCCACGCTAGGGGGGAAGACAGATGAGCACTGCAGATTGCCCCAAGGGTATTGCGAAAGTCCCAGTATTTTTAACAGGATATTGCATGAAGATCTTGGAAGCATACACACAACAAGTCCGATAATTCAGTATGTGGACCATTTGTTGGTCTGCGGTAAAGACGAGAACGAGTGCAGAAAGGATTCTATTACCCTGTGAACACATCTAGCACAGAAAGGGTACAAGGTGGACAGACAAAAACTGCAATACTGCTTAACAGAAGTGTTATACTTAGGTCAACTAGTATCCAAAGATGGGAAGAGAATAATACCCGACAGAACAGCAGCAATAAAAGCAGTAAAAGAGCCCAACACAGTAAAACAGATGCAGAAGTTCCTTGGCATGTGTAATTATTGCCGAGCCTGGATACTAGATTATGCAGCATACACAAAACCCCTGCTACAGGCACTTAAGGAAGCACAGCGAGAAAACACCCAATTACAATAGACACAAGAAATGCACACAGCTTTTGACATACTCAAAGAATTGATATCCACTGCCCCAGTTCTTCCGAATCCTAATTACGAGTGAGAATTCAATTTGTTCTCACATTGTAATGGCACACTCATGACAGCTGTATTGACACAAAAATCATCCCTGGGTCACAAGTCCCTGGCGTTCTACAGTGGAACACTAGATGCAGTAATGCAAGGACACTTGCTTGTGAACAGGCTCTCGCAGCCGCCGCGTTTGCAAGCAAAAAGATTTCAACAATTGTGATGGGATGTTCTGTCACGTTATACGTAGAACACTCTCTTTTTTGCCATCCTTGAAAAGATCAAAAAGCACACTGACTACCCAAAGGGCCACAGCATATGAGTTGATCATATCTAACGCGAACATTCTTATTGTGTGGTGCAAAAGTGTAAACCCAGCCACATTTATCACAGAAACATGTACAGTAGAAGACATGCAGCAGCACCACTGTGCCACATACACAGGGGATGATGATGACATGTCCAAAGCACATGAAAATGCACTGTCAGAAGGGGAAATTTATTTCATAGATGGGTATGCCTCCATAGATTGTGAAACAACAGAAAAACACGTAGGAGCAGTAGTAGTTCGTGTAGAGGATGGGGAATTTGAAGTGATTGTGCAGAAAAGATTACCACTGCACTTCTCAGCCGAAGCAGCAGACCTGGTTGCGCTCATAGAGGCATTACACACAGCAAAGGTGTGCAGTCACCATATACACAGATTCTGCCTATATGACAACAACAGTACATGGAGGATTAGCAAGATGGGGGAGGAGAGGATTCCGAAGGGCAGACGGGTTCCCAGTCCAGCCTACAACGCTACTAGTGGAATTAAGCGACAGGTTAAAAGAACCTACACTTGTGGCCATCATGAAATGTCAGGCCTACACACGAGGTGATGACATCATCTCGTTGGGAAACGCAGCAGCGGACACTGCCGCCAAGGAAGCCTCCTATTTACAAAAACCCACCACAGGTGAGTACATACTACAGGAGATAGTAGAGGAGACACACCCGGAAGGATTCAACTCATTACCAGTCTCTCAAATCATTGAGCTTCAGCAAGATGCACCCAGTGAGGAGAAGGAAACATGGGTAAAAAGTGGGTGTAGCCAGTCATCCACTGACCTACTATGGAGACAGAACAACACTGGTAAGGTAGTGATGCCTGCGAAATTACTAGAAGTAGCATTCCAACAATTGCACTTCCCAGCCCACAATGCAAAGTAACATATAATCGCAGACATCCAGGAAGATTGATTCACCCCGGGACTACAAGAGCACGTGACAAAGTTAATAATAGAATGTATCACATGCCAAACATACAATTGTGGCATTACGTTACAAACACTTAGAGGAACATTGCCAAAGCCTGAAGGCCCATTTAGAGAACTGCATATAGATTATGCAGATATGGGAGAGAGGTGTAATGGAGCCAGATATTTGATCGTTGTGTTATGCCCCTTTTCCCGGTGGTTGGAAGCAGGCCCCTGCACTCATCCAGATGCATGGTGTGCCGCCAATTTCTTGGTCAGGGAAGTATTTCCCCGTTGGGGCATTTGTGATGTCATACGTTCCGACAATGGGACACATTTTGTGAATTACATGTTCAAGCACATCACTGCAATGCTAGGTATAACCCATATGCTCTGTACGATTTATCATCCGCAATCAAATGGATTTGTTGAATAAATGAATGGACTACTCAAGAGTAGATTGTCAAAACTGTGTCATGCACTCAAGAAGAACTGGGTGTATTGTTTACCCCTGGCACTTTTTGAAATGAGGACCAGCCTAGCAAGGACCACCACCTGTCACCCCTTGAGATTGTGACAGGTAGGAGGATGCACACAGCCCACTCACCCCTGCGCAGATAATCAGATTCACACCAAAGTGCTACAGTTCTAGGAGAAGAATTCCATGAGTATCTTAGAAATCTGACAAGAGCAGCACGAGTCATAGCCAAACAAACAGCACCACCATTCACACGAGAAAATGCCACTGATACAACCACTCCAGCCACAGATAGTTCAGACTGGCAGTTGATGACAGGTGACATGGTATATGTGAGGAGTTTTGTACATAGGTGGAACGGGCCAAGGTTCCATGTTCCATACAAGGTAATATACTGCACGCCCACAGCAGTCAAGGTACAGGGCCTAAGGTATTGGGTGCACCTGACAGATGTCCGAAAGGCCCATGGGAGTACGGACTGTGCAGACAATGAAGGAAACAGAAATGAGCAAAGTGCACAAACACAGAATGAGGGAAAAGGAAGGATACAGGAATAATAGCCAGGCACAGAATAGAAGCAAACCAAGAGTAATGAAGATATCTAAATAAATGTATGGTATCAAGGAGTACTGATAACATGTAAGACAGGATAAAATAACAAAGATGTCTCTCTCTCTCTCTCTCTCTCTATCTCCATTTTTCCCTTTGTTTATATGGATGTAAATATGCATATATGATTCATGTTTTTCGTTGAATTCAAATGACGGTGCATTGTCTCCCTCAGTTCTTCTTCCCCAGACTCGAGGTGTGGGGAGGGAGAAGGGAGGGATGCAGGAACACCTACTCATATTAAGAAATAAAAAGCAAATGTAAATTGAGTAGTTAAGGTGTCTCATGAGTAAACGATGTGTACATAACGAAAGAGTAATATGCATGATCAACAAATGCTTATGTTTCATTTATTAGGAGCTACCATGGGCATGGAAGAAGCCCCAGTGACTACAAATGATAGTGTAGATAGTAATAAACAAAGAAGACATGTTAATTCTAGTGATTCATATGAATGTGTGTTGTTTGTGTGTGCAGTGGTATTCTTTTAACATTATTTGGCCTGTTCTTGTATTGGGCAATTACATATATTTCGATTGATGTGAGCCAGGGGGGTGTGGGCATAAAAAGAATCAAGAAAGGGACCCATCTAATTTGGGATGGTGTAAGGTTAATATGGGTCCACGGGAGCCACGGGGATGAATATAATAGCACCACAAATATCACAATGATGCAAGCCACCCCACAGTCCCCATATGTAAATAGATCTGATTTTAGCGTTTACACAATGAATGACAGAACCCCTACAGAACTCACGTGGGTGCAGAATCACCCATACCCAACTACCATTCCAGTTTCAGAAACCGCAACCTCAGGAAGCATAACCATCAGAGAAAAGAGCAGTGATAACAAACATATGGCAGTTAGCTACTATAATTTATTCACAGAATGGGAGGGAAAGGCGGGTGGCAGGCAGGCCCAAGGAAATTAGAGAGGTGGACTTAGGAGGAAAAAGAGGGAAACACAACAGGAAAAATGGGAAGAGCATTATAAATTCGGCTTAGACACAGTTGATGTTCCTCAGCACCCACACCAGGCAAATAAATGGAATGCAGACATGAGCAACACGGCAAAGCAAACAACTAATGGAAGTTTTTACGTGTGCTCACTTATACCTCATGCCTCAGGCACTCCCAAAGTATTACTGCCACAAGAAATTCCATTTGCGGAGGCACAATGTCTCCTACATCTTGCTCAAAAATACTTTTCAAGCACACACCGTTTCATTTGAACTATTGCTAAACAAGCGGACATGTTACTCCCGGCCGCAAGGTGTAATTTGTGTAAAGGAGCCTTTTTATGGTGATAAAAGGGACATTGCACTCAGACAATAAGTGGCAGAATGAAGAAATATTGTGCAAAGCAGAAGCACTGCGAGGGCTGTCTGAAGAAAAACTTTCATGGGTACAGAAAACATGCGCTCCCATACAGACTGAACATATAACGAAGCTCACTTGGGTTACTGCCATCGAAAAACCCTTCAAATTGCAAAAAGACATTTCTTACGAACTCTGCTTCCATGGGGAAGGTGAAAGGGACATGGGGGAAAATAATAACTGCAGCAAAACTCTCATAATACCTGACATGAAGAAAGGCACGGCAGCAAAGATGGACACATATTGGGTTTGCGGCAACATGGCATATCTGCACCTCCCGCAATCACAGAGAGGCACATGCTCCTTGGCAACGCTGCATTCCGCGCTGATGGTAATTCCAGAAAGCCACATCCAAGGTGGAAGCATGGAAGCAGCAGCGCCAAACAAACTTTCCCCAACGCCGCCTGAAGGAGTTCCTGTGTATGCCATGGATGAGGAGGTTTTACAGAGCAGAATGCGGAGGAAGAAACGATCATCAAACTATATCTCTGCCGAATCATCAGAACTCCTGGCACAGATCCCTGATTGATTATGGTTGTTCAGCTCTGTTGAGACATTTTTCGCGTCCCTCGTTCCCAGTATCCAGGCGAGAGCTAATGCAAAATGGCTACAGATCACCAGGTGGGAACTTATCCAGCTGGCCAACGACACTGAAGAAGGGTTCAATGTCATCAAAGTATAACTCAGAGCATTGCGACTAATGACCATGCAGAACAGGTATGTGCTAGACCTGTTAACAGCAATAGATGGAGGTGTTTGCCGAAAAATTGGGAGCGCATGTTGCACGTTCGTACCTTCTGCAGACGCGGAGAACGGTTCCCTCTCACACATGATAGCAGCAGTGCACAACCTCAGAGAACGTATGAAGGATGAAGGAGGAGCACTGCCCAACACCTGATTCGACAATCTTTTTTCCTGGGTTCCATCGTGGCTTGGAATGACAGTGAAACTCCTCATACCACTCATCGTCTTTTTGCTCCTCATTTTTTGTGTGTGCCAATTAGGACTCAGATGCTGCACCAATGCAGTACCTAATGGTGAGCTGATTATGGTAACAACGGCCATGCAAATGGAGTGGCGCAAATCAAACACGAGGCGGAAGTGCAAACAGGAGATGGTTCTGAGCCCAAATATAGAATGACTGCCATAGACAACACAGGGCACAGAGTGGATTATTTATATCACACAACCATAAAGGAACCTAGAGAGTTACAATGGTACAAGGAAGTATGGGTGGACCTGGAGGGTGAGGGAGGGTGTATTTATATGACCTGCACCCCAGATGAATATGCTAGGAGGGGGGAAAGCCTCAGAGCAGCATGCAGGGCATGGATACCCATAAAGGGAACACCTGCATGTGAAGAAGCAGTAGCTGAGGAAGAGGAACGCAAGAGGTTAGGACAGTTACACTATTCAGTACTTAAGGAACGAAAGGGGGGAATGTGTGGGAGGAGAGGGTCTTGAACACCCCCCCCATTCGTATACTCCCTGGGTGATCCCAGTAGCAGCTGCTTTGGGCCCAGGGCCCTGGCCCCAGAGCACCCGCGTGGGGATACCCCCAGAAACTGTAATCCCCCTTATGGCATTTCGGGAGCTACAGACTCCATTTTGTAATGGCAGGACAGACGCGAAATTAAAACGCAGGCCTGTAGCTCTCCCAGCCAGGTGCACAGAGCGGGCAAGCTACTTTCCCACCTCCTCCCGTCTGCCGTCTTTGTAGTTGTCTGGCTCTCATGAGAGACTAGCTGCAAGAATGCGACAAACTTTACACTGTGTCTTCTGTCTTCCGTCTTATTTCACTGACCCTGACATGGCCCAGCACAGGGGCCAGCACGGAAGTCATTAATCTCTATAAACCTGCCCCCTACCCAGCAGACCCTGGCCATAAGGAATACCTTCCCCAATACTCCTTAAAACAGGATCAAACAGTTAGAAGTGACCCTTAAGTGTGCTCTGTTGTTTGTGCCTCAATAGAAGAAAACCCAAGTGTTTAGCTGCTCGCTACCTGAATAAACTGCTTATTCTATGTAGAATAATGTAAGGATTGTAGTGGAATAGTAAGGATATTAGTGTAACGTACAACCTATGCGTAACAAAAGTCTTAACATTAGATTTCGGTCCTGAAAGTGTGATGTATATTAACGTATCAAACGATGCTGCTAAGAAAAAATGAATTGCAATAACGAAATGCACACCCAGCATAATCTGTACACGCCAGCACTAAGCTACTTCATCTTTTAGTTAGAATGTAAATACATGCATGATATTATGTAAAACCAATACAGTAGTTAGTCGTCCTGACCAGAATGTTTGTATTATGACAGTATGTGTTAAGACTGCATGTGTAAAACCTGAACCATGAGCAGTTTAATGTAGAATGGACACTGACCTCAGCATATATCTGCCTTCCTAATGAGTTTTGCAACAATGAGAATATTTAGCCAGCTAGAAAATATAGTATATTCAAAAACAAGTATAACCTGAATGTAATGTAATAGGCCACGTGTAAAAGCCTCAGTGTAAAACTATCTCTGAAGGTCCTGTTTCTTTGTGTAACACGGACCGATACTGCAAAAGTGTTTCGATTCTCCTCGACCCCTAATGGTGTCAAAGCAGATTAGCAGAGATTTAATGATGTTTGAACAACCGACCACTAACCCCCCACAATATGACCAAGATGGTATGTGCCTCTTGTGACCTATTCTTTAATGTGTGATTCCAGTTCTAGATTTTGAGCCCACTTTGTTGTTTATCAGTTGGACATTCCAGACCACTGTTATGCTCACCTGGTATCCACGGGGACACCACTGAGCCCTGGTTGGATGATTTAACCCGCTCCCGGTCCCTTGGTAAGGCCTCTGGTTAAAGATGGGTCTGCAATATAGGAGAGCTGGATTCAATACCAGATTGTCTTTATGTTTTCCCACCTCCCCCTTAGGCCCTCTCCTCACCTAAATATTGTAAAAGGTGGATTCTCGGTCCTGCTCCTCGTGGCAGGGGCACGTAGATGTGGGGGTGAGCAGCGACCAAGTTACTTCACTGGTGCAAGCCCCCCTGTGGGAATCCAGGCATGCAGCGACTCCGTAGGTTTGCTGCTTTACAGTCTTTATATGCAGTTCTTATGTTCCTCTTAGTTCGGATAATAATGTCTTGCTTCTTTCCTTTTAGGTATGGAAAGGCATTTTGGTGTTGTCATGCAGTTTGAAGATGAGCATGGGCCGGTAGGCGAAAGCGCGGTGTGCGCGATGCTGTCCGGTGACTAATGTGCGATATGCGGTGCTGTTTCGCCTTTCATATTGCTAACCTGTGTCTTTTCTCTCCTTGCAGGTTGCGATGATCCTCGGCGAGCGCCGTAATATTCCAGCAATGTTACTGAACAGGAGATGACTACCCAGGTAAGAATTGTGTGGCTAAGAATCAGCGTGAGCAGAGTAGATCCTGCTTTCCCTAATTTAGATAAAGCCTTTTCTTAACACCAGCACTTGGTCTTGGTCTCATTCCCATTTGGGGTATGTCTTGATTGACTCCATTGGGAGAATCAACTGTATTTTTGGGGGCCTCTCACTTTCAGCATCATAGTACAGATCCCCATCATGTATTTTCACAATTGCATAGTGTCTATTGAACATCACAATTTGCACATGGGGAATTTATTTCTGTTCTCCAGGCAAGCTCAAGTTGCATGTTTATACTTGCATAAATTGCAAATCCTGGTGAACAAGTGATTCCTTTTCGATTATTTTTGAGGTTAGCAGTCCTCTATTTAGCCAGTCTACAACGTGATAGTATTTTTTATTAGTATCACTCCCTTGTTCAATGTGTTTAAAGTGTATTTTGTGCTTCGAGAATGTGGGATTAACAACACGTGCAGGGATGATTTAGGGCCTGATTTTGAGTTTGGCAGTATTACTTTTGCCATGCATTATTGAGTGCCATCGGACTCCATGGGTTGTCCAGTACTGTATGCAGTAATTATCAAATGTGATAAAGCTTTTGTGTGAAATAAGTACTGCCAAACAAAAGCTGTTAACAATGAGAGTTTTGAAAAGAAACTCAGAATTCAGCAGAGTAATAGAACAGCCAGTACAGGTACATGCTGGAAGCTTTACCACCACTGCCAAACTCCTAATCAGGCCCACAGGTCTCCTTTTTGGGCAAAAAGTCGGGTAGATGAATAGTTTCAGGAGGGAGCGTGCTAAGGAACAGAATTGCTGGGTGACTAAGTCGGAGGAAGTGATGCTTGACAAATGAAGGGATTGATAGGACATACAACCAGGTCAAGAGTACGTCCTGCATGAAGAGTGAGTCCCTTAATCTGGTGTTGCTATCCAAGGTCTTCTAAGCCATGTTGACTTTTATAGAGAATTATTTGAGAGAGTCAAGTTAGTACTTGAAATCAGACAGAACTCTCATGTCTCAAACTCTTTAAGAAGTTATGTGACCATCTCTACCAAAATACAGCAGCGGAATCCTACATGAACATATGGAAATGCCCCTCAATGAATGGTCTTGCATAACATGAGCTTCTTTAGGATGTGAGAGCCTGAGATAACTACCAGATCACCTCCACCACCATGTGTCTAGTCACCATAATGATCCTGCAGATTGCTGGTAAAAAATCTCAATGATACGGGCCACATCTTCTCCAATCAAAGTGTCCATTAGAAATGCGATGCCTTTGTTGTTGACGTCGATGATATTTGCCAGATCAACACTGTGTTTAGCTGCCAAATGGCAAATAATTAAGTCAAAGAGGGATTGTTTTCGTTTACAAAGGGTACAGAAGAAGATGTATTTCAATTACTCAGAGTTAGTGTTTGTGGGCAATGTACATTATAGCTTATTCTTCGATTGCAGTCCAGTTTTTAACCTCGATTGGGAAATTGGACTTCCTAAGGGTTTGTAATAGATCCACTTGCTAAGAAAGTTATGTGAGCCTGCCAAGGGAAATGGCCACTGCCACATCTTGGTCAAATATAGTTGGCGACAGGCAAAGAGGGGCTTGGATGAGGCAAACGTTCAGCATGCCACCAACAAGCATGCTGCCTGGCTTACACATCTCTCAGTTGTATACATAATAGACCGACATAGACCCTCATTACAGGCAGGCTGGTCCGGAATAAATGCTGGGAATAATGCTGGTACTACCAGATCCAGCATTTCTTCTGGACCAGCACACTCTGACTCTGCTGGTAGGGGCAGTGAACTACCACCAGGCCTGGGCTGCCGGGACTTCAGGCCCCTACCGACAGAGAATTTCCCCTATCACTGGTGCCAGCACTAGCGGTGCCGGTGATAGGGGCACACTCATTTGATGGGGAATTGGAACTTACTGCCATTGCCGGCACCGGTAACACCAGGATATCGGGCGACGGTAATGGTAAGGTGAGTTTCCCAGTCACCCGCCGATAGCACCGATAGCACTGACGGGTTACCGTCAAACTCGCAATGGGGGCCATAGTTTTTTGGGTAACAAAATGAGCACACACTAAATTTACTGATGCATGCTGCACACATATTTATTTGGTGATTCTGTCCCTGGTTTACTAAATCAAAATCAAGATATCACGTCCAAAGTAAAATGTTTAGTCACTGAGTTAGGCAGCCCCAGGTCCATAGCCACATTGCTGAGAAGACAATGCTATGTAGGAAATCCATGTGCTAGTTTGTTAGTGCAGGTCAACTGTTTAAACCTAAACTTTTCTGTCCCTAATAAAAATAAAGAAAATATATTATTTTTGAGTACCATATCAAATAATCACAAACTAAATCAACTGTCCCTGCTGCCGCCAAATATAGAGAGTGATTGTGTGCCTGGCGTATCCACGTAAAATAAAGATATCAAGTAAAAAATGTAGTCAGCGTGTTCGTTATTGCACTATTTACAGGAAGGACGAAAGTAAACAAGTGTCTGTTAGGGAGAATTCTCTGTAAGGCTAATTTCCCATACCTAGTGAGTCCCCCAGCTGCTTTGCTGGATTTTTGGGGTTTATTTTTTTCTCCTGCTAAGTGTGAGACTCTTTTTCTCCCACTCTTAGACATGATTTGAGGTGTTCCTTTGACATTGTATGTGTTTTATGGGCTATGGGGTCCTTTACTCCATAGGGCTTTATGTGTTTTTGGTATGTGGGTTACACAGCACCCTTCGTGCAGTAACCCAGGGGTGTCGGAGCGACCCCCAAACATAGACTCCATACCCTGGGACTGACTACTGTCTCCCAGGGCATGTAAAGTCATCATTGGCTTTACTAGTCTTCACATTGTGAACAGAACCAGTACAAACCATCATGTTGTGGACCTACTGGTCGGGGAAATTCGATTGCCCCGGGTCTGTTGTTCGAGGGGGCACTGTCCAGTCTTTGGCTGGTGGCAGTGGAACTACTTTTTATATTCGACCGCGAATATATTCCTATGGGATTTTCCCATTGTTCGAGGCTACCACTTTTTAATATAGCCTCGTACATACCGCCGGTTAATTAAATTAATATAAATTAATATAAATTCACTGGTTGGTATCTTTTGCTGAAACTCGGTTGCAAAATGGCGTTTGTGTTAGCTTCTGTGACTCCAACCCAAGTCGAGCCCTTTGTTCCACTTTTTGGCGGGCTTCTCCACAGAAGCCTCCAAAAGTGGTGTCACTCTGTCTGGGTACCACAGGGGGCGTGGGAGGGGGTTTAGGCACCCTGGACTGAGTTGCCTTGGCAACTCAAGTCGCACTCTGGTGTGATTGGCCCAGTGGTGAGCCGCCCGGCTCACTACTTAGCATGTTTGAGTGACAGCTAGGACTGATGAATGGGGGTTTTCTGCATAAAAGCAGGGCTTTGGGGACTGGAACTTCAGAAGTCGCCACAGGACCTAAAGAATCCGAGGAGGGAGAAGCCGAGCCGACCTGCAATGACGACACCACCGGTGGAGCCCTGCTGAACCGTCTCACCACTTTTCCTGACGACAGAGGAGATCTCCAGTCCGAAGAGTCTTCTTCCTTTGACTGGTGGGGATAACCAGTTTGCCCGTGTTTTCGCCTTCCTGGATCATCTCATGCCCGCCTTGCCTGTGCCAAGCACCCCGGCAACCGGTATACCACGATTTACCACTACCACGAATAAAAGGGTATTACCTTTAACCGGAGAACTCCGCAGCAGGTTTCTTCCCTGGCAGTGCAAGGACCTTCATCTTTCCTCCACGTCGAGATCTCCTCTTCCTCTGGACGAAACACTGACTTGCACCCGCTGCCAGGAACAACTGCCTCTGTTGGAGCGTTCTTCCCATTTCAGGTACTGTGTCCCGCCTGGCTTCACTTGCGACAGATCGTTCGGGGTGACAGTAAATCCTCGACTTTCTAACCTGGGTTAGCCTGGGGCCTGTTAACTAACTTTTCCTGACTTGATCTCATCTTTTTTTGAACTATCTACAAAGACTCTTTGGGCATAACCCCACTGTGTGATCCTGGACACATTTTGCTTGCTCTCTCTGAGAGTGGGCCTGGCATTTGAACTTCCTTGCTCTCCAGTAGACTTTGCCTAAGCTGCCTCACTGTGGTTCTTTTAAAAGTATTGAAATTGTGTGCTTTCATAACTCTGCCTTTTCCCTCCCTTTTTTTATAATTTATTAGAGTGCCATCTTAGGTTAAGCGCTCACCTCTGTCTGAAAAAAAGTGGTGTTTCTCACTAAGACTTGTCTAATAAGTAATCAGGGTTGTATATCTATAATAGTGACTGTGTGTTGAATTTACTTACCTCTTTTTGTGCAAGTGTAATTTACAAGTGTGCCTTTAAATAAAGAATTATATTCTTTTACACCAAAGCTCTGGTCAGTGTTTGCTTGTGCTACTGAATCTCTGTACCTACTGTGTATACTCTATATACTGTCTAAGTCTTCTTGAGAGAAGTCTGGCTGCTCAGCCACAGCTACCAGGTAAATCTGGGTGGTACAGACTGCTACCAATTGGGTTTACTACCAATGCCTGTAGTCTTAAGCCTTTTGCAGTGGTCCCTAAGGGAACTGCACAGGTTTCTGCCCAACACTGGTGTACAGCGGTGGGATTTGTATTGAGTATACATTTTAGTGTGTTTATAGATACCTTAGGGCAACTAACCACAAAGCTTAGCACTAAAAAAGTTATTTTCTAAACCTGTCAACTATGGAAAGTTATAGTCAAGAGTCCCTGGCTACAAAAACTGCTGATTGTTTAAGAGTTCTCTGTAAGCATAAGAATCTCCTGACTAAAGGTAAGAAAATGGAGCTAATAGAAAGGTTGTTAGCAAGCCAAAGTCTGGATGGTGGTTCAGAGGAACCTACCACTCCAGCAATTGTAGATAACAACAATGATATTGATATGAATGTTAGTATTGATAACTTTGAGTCAGAAGCAGAAGAGGAGGGTGAAGATAATAGAGTTGTCTCCCCTGGGCCTCTACCTGCCCTGCCAGCTGTACCTACTGGACCTTTACCATGTCCCACACTTAATCCCCAATATATGGAACTAGAAAAAATGAAGCTTGAATTAAAATTCAAAAGAATTAGTGCTCAAACAGAACAACGGCACCAAGAACTAAGGCTCAGAGAAATGGGGCTCAACCATGAGCTAGAAATGAAAAAATTGTCTGTGGAAAGTGCTTCTCTCTCCGAATCCTCTAGGAGTTCCAGTCCCAAAAGACCCCGGATGCCTAAGGAGTTGGTGGGTATGTATGAGCCTAAGTTGGATGTGTTGGATTGGTTGAGTTTGTTTGAATATAATCATGGGCTCCAGAACATTACAGAAATGAGTCACTTTCCTGGTTGTTCTCTAGGCTCCCCCCTGTTGCAACTGATGTGGTAATGGATTTGGGGGAGGAGGATAAGAAGGATTATTAATGTGTGAAGCTAGCTTTGATAGCTAGATTTGGGAAGACCCCTTCCCAGTACGTTAAGAGGTTTAGGACCCTCAAAAAGCATGATGGTACCCCTTGGGCTACCTGGGTGAGTGAAAGTTTGAAGAACTTAGAGGGATGGATTAAGGGTTACAAAGTGAACACTTATGAGGGAATGAAGAATTTGTGATGTTGGAGTCAATTTATGATCCCTGCTCTCCTGAGCACAGACAGCACTTGGCTGATTCAAAGGAATTAGATTCCAGGAAACTAGCTAAGGCTTCTGACTTGTGGGTTGCCAACAGGGCTACTCACAAGGACTCTGGGGTAACTCAGAAAAAGGATGAGGGGAAACAGCCAAAAAATGACTCCATAGAGAATTCTAATAATTCCAATCCCAAAGAGGGCCCCAAACAAAACAATAAGGGTAAGCCACAAGGGAAACCACATCAGAGTACCCTCTGGTGGTAAACCAGGAGGTCAGAGCAAGTCACCAATCCAGAAAACATTTGGTAAATGCTATGTTTGTAGCTCGCCTGACCATGTGAAAGGAGATCCCAGATGTAAGGGTAAACCTTCAGGGGTCCAGCTTGTCTCCTTAGCCTTCGCTCCAGAGGAGGAAGTACAAATGGCAAGTGGAAACTTTCTACTACTGGCTGATGAACCCATTGGAGTCTCAGCCAGTGTTTCTTTAGTGTCTCTGGGTCTGTGGGAACAACACAATTTAGATGTCTATAACTCTATCCCAGATAATACTAAAGAGTATTATAAGGACAGTGTCCAGGTGAATGGTCAGGAGACTCCTGCCATTAGGGACACTGGGCCAGCATAACTGTGGTGGACACATCTTTTTTTCAGGCTGAGGATGTTGCTAAGGCACCCAAACACCTCACCAAGATAGCTGGAGGGCCTGTGCAGATGTTTCCCCACATACCAGTTCTCATCCAGTGTAATGACATGACTTTGAAGATACCTGTCAGCATACAAAGTGAGGTACCAGGAAGGGTTCTGTTGGGTAATGACCTGAAGACTCTTGGAGTAGTGTCACATACCCCCAGACCTCCTAGTAAAAGGTTACTGGAGCTCACCAGACCTGCAAGGGAGAGAACCATGAGAGGTACTCCCCAGGAGATGATGAAGAAAGATATCACTCCTACTCCACTGGAGTTACAACTTGCTATCACTGAACAAAAAGAAGCAAAGGGGAAACCCAGGACTTCCAGGAAACAACCAACAGCAAGCACTCCAGTGCTTCCAACAAGGACTTCCCCTAGGTTGTTCAAAGTTACACCTCCAGCTGAGGCTGAGAGGGAGGTACAACCCTGTATGGTTGAGCTAGACTCTGAAGAAGAGCTAGTGGAAGGCCAAGAACTCATTGGAGATCTGGATCCTGTTGACCATCCTGAGATGCAGTCTTTACTGGCAGAAGGTGGACCCAACAGGGCAGACTTCAGTAAGGGACAGAGAGAATGTCCAACTCTGGAAGGTCTTCGCCAACAGGCAACTTCTCAGGCTGATGGGCAAGAGCCTGGGAAGTATAGGTTGCACTGGGAAGATGGCCTCTTCTACATTGAACCAACTGAGTCTGCACCTGGAGACTACAAGCGGCTTGTAGTACCTCAAGAAAACAGACAACAGTTCTTGCAACTGGCCCATGAGATCCCTTTGGCTGGTCACTTGAGTTTCAAGAAGACAAAGGAAAGGCTCTCACTCTACTTTTATTGGCCAAAGATGGGGACTGAGGTAGATACATTTTGCAAGAGCTGCCATACCTGCCAGACTTCTGGTAAGGTTGGGTCCAAGAATGTGGCACCTCTAGTGCCTCTCCCAGCTGTGGGAGTCCCATTTGAGAGGGTAGGGATTGACATTGTTGGTCCCCTTGATCCCCCAACCTCCTCAGGCAACAGGTGTATCCTTGTTGTAGTAGACCATGCTACTAGGTACCCTGAGGCAATTCCTATGAGGACTGTTACAGCTCAGGCTGTGGCTAAGACCCCCTCCTTGGTATTTATACCAGGGTTGGGTTTCCTAAAGAAGTAATCTCTGACAGGGGGTCAAATTGTATGTCCCACTACATGAAAGCCATGTGGAAAACCTGTGGAGTTACTTACAAGTTCTCTACCGCCTATCACCCTCAGACAAATGGGTTGGTAGAAAGGTTCAACAGAACCATGAAGAGCATGATAGGTGCTTTAGAAGATCCCCTTAAAAGAAAGTGGTACCTTCTATTGCCATGCCTTCTCTTTGCTTATAGAGAAGTCCCTCAGGAGGGAGTAGGTTATTCTCCCTTTGAACTTCTTTATGGCCATCCAGTCAGAGGTCCATTGGCCCTGATTAAGGAGGGGTTGGAGAGTTCTCCTTCCCTCAAGCCAGTCAGAGTGACTGACTATGTGATAGGTCTCCGGAGGAGAATGTCACAAATGATGGCAGAAGCTAGTAATAACCTGAAAGCTGGACAAGCTTTGGTCAAGGATTGGCATGACCAAAAGGCTAACATGGTTGAGTTCACTCAAGACCAGCTAGTTCTAGTTATGATCCCAACAAGGCACAGGGCCTTGCAAGATAAATGGATGGGACCCTTCAATGTTGTGGGTAAACTTGGAGAGGTGAACTATCTGGTGGACTTGGGCAATCTCAAGGAGGCTCCCAGAGTCTTCCACACCAACCGACTAAAGGCGTATGTCTCCAGGCCTGAAGTAAGAGCCTTGCTTCTAGCTTCAACAGAAGAGGAAGAAGAGAGTGAAGCTCTCTCTGATCTCCTCAGAGGCTTACCCTTGGACGAAAAGATTGAAGGAGTAAATGTCTCTTCAAATCTGACCCCTGAGCAACAAGATGAGTGCAAAGCTATGTTAAATCAGTTTGCCTCTCTGTTCTCACTTTCACCAGGCTTGACCACTTGGGGACAGCATGATATACTCACTGGTGACTTTCTGCCAGTCAAAAGCAGAGGATATAGAATGTCAGAAAATGTAATGATCCACATCAAAGGGGAGGTCAAGAAGATGCTTGATCTCGGGGTAATAGAGCCCTCTACTAGTCCATGGTCTACCCCAGTTGTGTTAGTACCAAAGGCAGGATCCAAAGAATTTAGATTCTGTGTGGATTATAGAGCTCTTAATGCAGTCATCAAGACTGATGCCCACCCTTTGCCAAGGACAGATGAGTTGGTGGATAGACTTGGTTCAGCCAAGTTCCTCAGCACATTTGACCTTACGTCAGGCTATTGGCAAATAGCCCTGACAGACCATGCTAAGGAGAAAACTGCATTCTCTACCCAGTCGGCTTATACCAATTTAAGGTTATGCCTTTTGGATTGAAGAATGCACCTGCAACATTCCAAAGGATGGTAAATCAGGTCCTGGCTGGTATGGAGGACTTCTGCATGGCATACTTGGATGACATTGCAGTATTCAGCCAATCCTGGGAAGAGCATGTTAACCACCTAGGACATGTTTTGCAGGCTCTTGGACAGGCCAATCTGACCATAAAGGCAAGTAAATGCCAAATTGGTCAGAGTAAGTTGGTCTACCTTGGGCATGAGGTAGGAGGTGGAGAAATAAGGCCTTTGCTCAGTAAGATTGAATCTGTGCAAAATTGGACAACACCTAGTACTCAAACCCAGGTGAGAGCCTTCCTAGGCCTCACTGGGTATTACAGGAATTTCATAGAGAACTATGGCTTCTCCACTGAATGTAATCTCCTCTCCAAAATTCCCTAAGAAGGTCAAATGGAAAAAGGAATGCAATCAGGCCTTTGAAAACCTGAAGAAAGCTCTTTGCCAAGCACCAGTATTGAGAGCTCCTGACTATCACCAACCTTTCATTGTGCAGACAGATGCTTCTAATGTAGGTATAGGTGCAGTCCTTAGCCAACTGGATGAGAAAGGTAGGGAGCACCCCATTTGCTTCATCAGCAGAAAGCTGAAGGATCCTGAGACAAGGTGGGCAACTATTGAAAGAGAATGTTGTGCTATTGTGTGGGCACTGAAGAAGTTTAGGCCATACTTGTATGGTTCTACTTTTGTCATTCAGACTGACCATCAACCCTTGAGATGGTTGATACAAATGAAAGGGGAAAATCCAAAACTATTGAGATGGTCAATCTGTCTGCAAGGGTTTGATTTCACCATTGAGCACAGGTCAGGGTGTCACCACCAAAATGCTGATGGTCTCTCTAGGATGTATGTCATCGACTAGAGGTATGAGATTCATTCAGGAGTGGATTAAATCCTCCTGTCCCTTAGTCTGGGGGGGCGAGTGTTAGGGAGAGTTCTCTGTAAGGCTAATTTCCCAAACCTAGTGAGTCCCCCAGCAGCTTTGCTGGATTTTTCGGGTTTATTGTTTTCTCCTGCTAAGAGTAAGACTCTTTTTCTCCCACTCTTAGGGCCTTATTACACGTTGTGCAGTAAGGGAATAACGGTACCGGTAAGCGATTACCGGTACCGCTAAATTCCCTAGCTAATTACGACCCGGACTTGCCGCTTTTAGCGGAACCCGTAAGTACGGTGCCACTAATAGCGACAAGTCCGTGGGCGCGCGCGACCCAGACCGGAAATAGCGGCATGGCACTAATTGCACGGCATCACAAGCCATGCGGACATGGCAATAGCGGCACGGTAAAGACCCAAAACCCCTTACCGCATGGCGCTAATACCGGCATCGCAAACCACCGGTTAAGAGACCTGAGCAGTGTTCCCACCTGCCACAGGTGGACACATCCAGCACAGGTGGAGGCAATGGAGACTTGCAGCACAAAAGAGCACACCACACCCCTTCCCACACACCTTCCCACACCAAAATGGTTCCAATACTGGCAGCATTACATGGGCTGGAGGACACGATTGCAGTGTGGCAGCACCAACAACAGGCAGCACAGAGGAGACACAGGAGGTGGAGGAGGAGTAGCAGTAGGGCAAGTCAGGTGTAGCAAGCACCTCCAGGGCACCCAGAAATACCACAGAGCCAGCCACCAATACCCAGGATCCAAGCCACTCCATTTAACAAAACACCTGAGCACATACATACCCCGTACCGTCTGCACCGGGATACCATCACCAGCATCATGGATAAGATACATGACGACAGCGTGAGCCTCATAGACATGCAATCCCCCCTCTACTGAAGGTGGTGACTGTGCTCCACTTCCTGGCCACAGGCTCCTAGCAGCATACTGTGTGGCAGATGCATGGCATCTCACAACCAGTATTCCCATGCACTCCGAACCAGGTACACAATGCCCTCCTGAAGCTTGCACATGTACACATATTCCTGCCACGGACTGTCCAGGAGATCGCAAACACCAAAGTTGGCATCTATTCACTTGCAACCATCCCAAGTAGCATCGGGGCCATCAACTGTACCCGTGTGGAATTGGTGGTCCCACATCACAATGAAGTAGTCCACTGAAACAGAAAACAAATCCACTCCATCATTTTCTGAATGGCATGTGACGCAAACAAGATAATCACACATTGTTGCTCCAGACATCTCGGCTCAACCCATGATTCAATGGTCCCGTAGAACTCAACCATACCACGCAACATGGAGCGACAAGCCGGCCAACGATCGTGGCAACTTGGTGATTAGCAGGGCATGTACATGGCGGTGTGATTGGGGGTGGGGAGAGAACCATACACCAACTGGGAGTTGACTGTCGTGCGTGGGACAAATGGTCATACAGATACGCCAATGTCCATCGGGGAACGCCACAATGTACTCAAGAAGGCCCCACATGAAATGTGAAGCTGCACAACATTGAATACAGTCCAACTTTCGAAAGGTTACACATCCATCCACACCCACATTTCACATCATGCCACACCACATAATACACAAATCAGCAACATGCCGTCAAGACCAGTCATACAGAATTTGGGCAGCACAACATCAATACAGCAATGTGCCCTAGAATGCATGCAAAGGGATCACCCCTAGCCATAGCATCTGACCACAAACCCATAGCACCACTGAAGTGATGCTTCACAGCATAGCAACATGGATGTTTGAATGGCAGTACACTGGCATTGCGGTACTAAATTTGCCTGGGCCCAAGGACACCTGAGACCTGCCTCACCCAGTAAATTTCTATTACTGTCGGAGGCATGATTCGGGCATGTCGACTTGCATGGTCGAGCTCAGCTTTGCACATTGCAGTCACACAGATCGTCTGCATGCATGCTGTCAGTTGTGATTTCCAATCACAATGCAAAGACGATTTGTGTGACATGTACAGGCCGCACCAGAGGTGGTCGGTAACAGGTACCCATTCTTTACCCCATACAGGCAAAGCCGGTTATCCCATGAAGAGGTGGCTCCTAACCCCTGTATGGAGCCCACAGAACCAGCAGGAAGAGGACAACAATATTGCACATACCGGCGTAGTGATGGAGCAAACACACAGCTCTGGTGCCTAAGCGTGCCGGGTGAGGCTCTCCTGTACGGCCATGACAAAGTGCCGAAGATAACCATGGCATGTGTGATGCAGCACAAAATGTGCATCAGACGGAATGTGCCTATGCCACCTGACATGCAACCACCAGATGAGGATGATGTGGATGGTGATGAGGATGGTTGAAATGGCCCGCCAGGACATGCAAGAGGCGATGGCCAGGAGGGACACGATGTGCATCAGCATCTGATGTATCAGATTCCATGAGATACAAGGGAAAACTATTATGGATGGAGATGGGTATTGTTGCCCTGATGCATGTGGTGAGTCCCACAAAGAACCATCTCCCCAATACAGTACACATACACAATGATGAAGACCAAGCCTGTGTTTCAACTTCTCAACAGTGTATTGTGAACAAAATTCAAACAAAAAGTGCATGGCCCCAACTGTGCAAATGACCACCCCCCCTCCCCCCACAACACTCCCAAAAACACCCTTACCCCCTCCCCCCACAACACTCCCAAAAACACCCTTACCCCCCTCCCCCCACAACACTCCCAAAAACACCCTTACCCCCTCCCCCCACAACACTCCCAAAAACACCCTTATCCCCCTCCCCCCACAACACTCCCAAAACACCCTTACCCCCCTCCCCCCACAACACCCCCATTTGAGCCTCATAGTGTGTACGTGTCCTTCTCCACATGTGCAACCTAGTCCTTGCTGGCCCTAATTCTCAGTGCCTCCTCCGCCATCGGGTGGTTGGAATGTGGTGCGCCTCAGGTTGCGCAGAGAGCGGCGCAGGGGGCTTGTTTGCCGGGAACTGCCAGAGGAGGAGGTGCCCGGTTGATCCTGTGTTGTGTGTGGGCATTGGCGCTCAATCGCGTCCGCTATACGGATCACGGCCTACCTGAGTTGGGCCATTTCATTGCAAATCCTGTTCATGCAGGCCTCCATGCCCTCCCTTGTCTGCCTTGCATACATACAGTGGTCCTCCCTCAGACGGGCTGCCTCGACCACATGCTGCCCTACCAGCCCAGTGATCTCTGCCTGCCTCTGGCTGATGGATGCAAGGTCATGTTGCGTGCTACGAGCAGGAAGGATGACTGCTGCGCCTTGGTCCATGCCTCTGGCATCAGGTGAGGACACCTGGGGGCTCCATGCTCTTTCCACGGTGTGGGTGGCTGATCCTCCATGGCTACCTGACCCTGATGACAACCTTGGGCTTGCCTCAATGGAGCGTGTTGGGCTGGGGGTCTGGCTTCGATCCACAATGTCAAGTGCTTCCTCCTCATCCGAAAGTGGTGCAGTGGCTGCTGCCTCACCAGTTGAACTGGTGGCAGCAGAGTGCGTGCCCTCCGTGCTGATTTCACATGCAATGGGACACACTGCCGTGGGTGCAGCAATGGCAGCAGCCATGGTCTCAGGCTGCGTGGAACTTGTGCTCCTGCTGCCTTTGTCCCTCTGCTGCTGGACACTCCTCCCGGTTACCCTTGAGGTGGTGGCGGTGTCCCCTGTCGCATCTCTCCTGGGCTTTTTTTTTTTTTTTATTATTTTGTCATAGCTGATTACATCAACTTTTCAAAATCAATACAGTTTATATATCATAACAAAGTAAATACATGAGAAACAGAGAAGGATGTAAAAGGGGAAAAGTTACAACTTTAGATATATGGATGTTGATAATAAAAATGATGTTTGGAGCAATTCAATATCTAAAACACTCATATGAGTAAATAAAATAATCATTATTACAAACAGACCAAGAAACTAAAATAACCATCCCTAAAGACAGAAGACCAATTGTTACTATAGAGTTCTAAGTTTAGAAACGTTCATCTTAATAGTGAGTCCATTCAGCATACTTATAACAGTATCTCATCAGATAAGACATTTTCCAAAAAGTGCACAATAGCCTTCATGACTGAAAATCTGGTGCTCTTAAATAAAATACTCCAAATCTCGTTTTCATCCTTCTCCATGTACAAACTCAAGAGATTTTTACAATGTTTCTGACGGATATCATACAAATATGGGCATGACACAATTAGGTGTTGGAGCGTTTCTTTCGCACATCGATTTTTACAAAAGCGGCAAAAGTTAAAATCTGCATGGATAATTTTGCGCCTGGCCATAATCTCTCTCGTCAACCATAGATTCAACCTCATTCGTAATGGGCATTTCAGGAGATAACCAGCTGCTTGTCCTAGGCGTTTGGGACCAAAAAGGTTGGGCACGAAATCTTTGTAATTTGCACATGACTAATGATTTGTAATCCAATCCCAGCAGAAGAATCTTTGCTTTGCACCAATTGGGTTATCTATAAGGAATTGCAAAGAGATGTTAGCTCCAGCTAATGTGTCCAATACCAGATTTCTCCATTTCGTTGGGAAGGGCGCAGAAGACCCAGATATCTGGCGAGCCACTGTACTTAGGATGTTATTATTAGTAATTCCAAGCAGACTTTTCCGAAAAAAGCACACATTCTCCATTTCACTCTACTATGCAGGGAATTCAGACCCAATTCAAATCTTAATATGGGCAGAGGTACGCAGTTTGGGAGTCGCAAAACCCTTTTCCAGAAAGTAGCCTCAAGCCTGTTCCATGAGTTGTCATTGGAGTATAATTTTGACTCCGCGCCATAAAGCAGAATGGGCACTACCTTTTGTTCATAGAACATCAAAATATGTTTCAGCGTAAATTTCCCATATTTGTATACAAGAATTTTGGCTTGCGATATCAGACTCAACAGTTTTGTATCTAGAATGTGTGAAAATGCGACATCAGTGGCAGTATTTTGAATGACAACGCCCAAATACTTATAGTCCGAAACAATTTCCATGGTTTGTTGTTGTTGCAAGAACCACGGCCCATTATAAGTTCTGCATTTCCCATGAGGCTTGCAGATCATAATCTGAGATTTGGTCAGATTAATTGTGAGATGGTTTGACTCTGCATAATGCGAAAGGGCAGTCAGCAAATTTTGCAAACCCTTCGGAGTCTGGGAAACCAAAACCAGGTCGTCTGCATAGAGCATCCACGGAATGCGTTGGCCAATCAACTTCGGAGCGTCTGCAGTAATGCCAAGGAAGGATAGGCCCAAATCTAATATAAAAAGATTGAACAATGTAGATGCCAATATACATCCCTGCTTGAGTCCGACAGACGTCGGAAAAGGTACAGATAAAAGGCCTTCACGTGTGAGTCGAACACGCATAGAAGTATTCGTGTGAAGTTGAATAATTAGGGCCACCAGAGAACTAGGGCAGCCAAACGCTTTTAATTTATTAAAGAGCAGGATCCGATCTATAGAGTCGAATGCTGACCGGAAATCTATGAATGCAAAAAATAGAGTTTGTTTCCTGGTTACATATTGGGCTTTCAGCATATTGATGGTAATGTTAGGAATTGTCCCCAAACCACTGACAAAGCCCGATTGAAGAGGGTCCCGTCTCAGGTGGTTCTTAGTCCACTCATTTAATTCTCGTAAGATGAGTCGACAAAAAATCTTTCCCGAGACATCCAATAATGAGATGGGTCTATAACTTGTCGGGCATGCACGATCGCCCTTCTTATAGATCGGAATGAGAATAGACTGCCTCCATGATATGGGAATTTTTTGGGATTTATTAACTGTTTCAAACATGAGAGATAGTATATCAGCCCAGATATCCGGGAATTGCTTTAGGTGCATGTTAGATAGGCCATCCGGGCCAGGGGCCCTGGAATTACTGGCCTGTCTAATTAAATGCACTATATCTTCTTTAACAAAGCATAGATTGAATGTGGTATCAAACTTTGTAAGTGAGGCAGATGAGAATGTTTGCGGACTGGTAAATAGGTCAGAATAATAACGTACCCACGTATCCTCTGAAACATCGTTTGTCTGAATTGCGACTTGATGACCTGATGTTGTTTGATTTATAATGTGCCACGATCGGGACAAATTTTTAGATGCCAAGGATATTAGCATATTGTCCCCATCATTTTGGTACAGTTTAGCTTTCATGCCTCTTACCCAATTTCTATAGGTCGTTTGTATCCGCAGAAGAGCAGCCTGGCGTAATTCTGGGGAAAGTTTACGAACCTTTCTTTTTTCAGCCCGAACTATAGATTTTTTGAGTTTAACTTCATTATTGGGAATGTGCAAGTGCGGTGTTTGTTTTTGTTTATGCATAGTAGAACATGGTGAAAAGAGCTGCATTAAGTCATAATAAACGCCATCAGACAAAGTATCACTCAGAATATTATTTGTTAGTTGGGCATGGTAACACGATCTAAAAGCTTTTAGGGAGTGTTCCGACCACGTTAAGCGGTTTCTAGCCGGATTCACTTCATAGGTCCCTTTAAGATAAACCGGTTGAGGCTTAGTGATCATTTTGTTATAACAGCAAGTTGTGTGCAGAATGTTATGATCACTTGCATTTGATTCTATTACGCAAAAATCTAGGACCAAATTTAGCATCTGCTCATTGACATAGGTAAAATCAATGATCCCAAAACTATTGGCCCGATGCCATGTTGGTCTTGGTGGAATATCGTGAGAAAGGGCACCATTTAGCATGTAAAGATTACGTGATTTGATAAACGTTAACCACATGTCCAGGCGTTTTTGTTCCGATTTGAGGTGAGGCCCCAAACAGTGTAAATTTAAGTCCCCTGCTAAATAGATCAAGTCAACATGCCCATCCAACATGATTAAATCAAAAGCATGTGCCAGAGATTCAAAGAAACTGTCATCAGAAATGCCCATAGGATTCCAATAGATGTTAATGACAGCACATGCGAAGCTCCCTCCCTTCAATCTAGATATTTGTATAAACTCATTCGGACAAAACCATGGGGAAATTTTTAGACCAGAGGATTGTTTAACGGCGGTTAGCAGGCCAGAAGTTGGGCGTCACACACGATGTTTCACTGCCGGAACTAAGCAGACATCATAATTGTCCCAGGACGGAACGCTGGTCAGCCAAGATTCTTGGAGCAGAATTATATCATAGTTCAACTCAGGCTGAGTATGGTTATTGATTAAATGTCGATTCCCTTTGGTATTCCAACTAACAAAATGGAGATTAGATGGTGCAAGGATCGAATGCTATCCTTGCTTGGGCTGACAATGACAACTGCATGACTGTACTGGCCGATCTTGGGATCCACTTCTTTGTTGGTTTAGAGGTGGCACAGCACGTGTAGAAGAACTATCTAATATGTCTAAGGTTGGAAGCAGTGTAAAGCCAAGGTCAGTAATTTGGGATTTCGCAGCCCAAATAGTATTTAGTACCACCCTTGAATTGATCCACAGATTTACCAAAGATTGATTAGAGGAATCTGGAAATTCGACAAGTTCAATGTCTACAGTTCCTATGTCATCGAGGTCCGGGATTTCACGAAAAATCGACAGTACGGACACCCGATTTAGGTTATACTGTTTAGCAGGTAGAGGCTGACAGCTGAGAGTCAAAGAGTGAATCGCCGAGCGTTTGAAACGGGTGGCAGTAGATTTTTGTTTGGCTGGTAATGATAGTTCATTGGGTTTTTTGCATGCTCCATTGTCTATGTTTGGAGTAGAAACTGTTTGAGAGGCAATAGAAGCCTCCAAAAACTTAGTGAAAGTTGCCTGCAGAAGGCGTTCCATATCACCAGAGAAAGCTGGGTTGGACACAGGTACCTCTGACCTGAGAGCTTTTGTAGGATTCGCCTTCCGTGCAGATTGTAGAAAATTAGTGGCGAGGGCCTCCGACACATCAGGTGAGCTTGGTTTTTTTAATATCGATACTACTGCAGGCGCAGGCTCCTGCGCAGTGGCTGGTGCATCCTGCAGAAAAGTTAATTTTTTTGTGACCGATTTCGAAGCTAAATATTCGTCAACGGCCCTGCGTATTTCTTTACGACGCTGTTCGTCGGCCCCTAGGTTCTGAATTGCAGGGGGTTTACAAGTAGAGCCAGTTGCTATTGGGCTGGGCCTACCAAAATCATCACTAGACATTGTGGTCCCACTTAGTTCGGTAGGGATATTTTGAGAGAGCTGATTTGCTGCAGTAATCAGTTTATTTAAAGGACTATAGGCCAGAGCTGGGTCAGAGGGAGCCGGCTGTATTTTTGCTTTTTTTATTTGATTTTGTAAAGCATATTTTTTTGTGATAGCTTTTGATGCTGCTATAGTAGGGGTGGCTGAAGCTGATAGCCTCCTAATAAAAGCTTTGGCTTGCGAAGATTGGCGAGAGCCCGCTTTGATATTTTTTGTTTTCTTTGTCTGTGTTTGCAAAGAATTTTTAGTACTGGAATTCTTGGCATTTTTAGTCCCAAATAAAGCATACGAGGGAATCTTATGTGGATCAATTTTTGGCTCATGTTCCATTTCCACATGGTCCAATATAGGCTCCAATATATACGGTATGGGCTGAAACTCTTGGACAGTAGGTTCAATTACCGATACAGTCTGTGTAGAGACAGACTGTTTAACAATTATTGGTACATTCAAATTAGTCAGATTTTCTAATCTATTAGAGATTACAAGTTGATTCATGAATATCTGGTCAAACTGATTCGAATGAGCCTCCGCCTTTACAACCAAGACTTCGAAGAGTTTGGCCAGAGCTAAAATAGCGTTGTTCATAGATGTGAGTGCAATGCTCGTATTTACAGTCCGGGAATCATTGGGACGCATATCAATAGGGGCTTTTCCAGTTGCCTTTCTGGGGGTAGGAGCAGTAAAGGAAGGGTTTGCAACTGAATCAACGGGACTAGCGTTCGTAAAAAGCGCAGGAGACTTGGATACATTTTCTGAAATCATGTGAGGAAATGCAGCAGAGGAGTTGATCTCCAAGTCAATGACAGGAATATCCTGAGACACAGAATCCACCGGTGAAATAGAAATTGATGTATCATTTACAGTTATAACAGACACGTTACAGGCTTCGGGCGGAGGTGCGACAGCACCAGTAAGTACATTCGTGAGTATAACACTATCGGTGAGTGAAACATTTTCTTTAGCAAAATTGACAGATGGACCGGACACTGTCATTGATTTATAGAACTCACCAATTCGACCTTCCCCCACATGAGCCGAAGACATTTCTTTGTCAATTACATTTTTTTCACATGTGTTGCTACTCACAGGATGGCCGTGCGAGAAGATTTTCGGATCCAGAGGCTCTAATGCTGGTTGTTCCAAAGAAATCCCTACGGGCTTTCCAATTGGTAGAATTGCGTGACCAACACGACTTGGGTCCTTGCAAAAGGGGCGAATGTCCATTCCATGGAGAGGCTCCGCTCCACTCTGTCTCGTACATCTGGCACTTGTACGCGGCGTGGAGCTGAGGCGAGATCTTTTTATGTTAACAGAAGAAGGAGATTTAGAGCAGCTGGCGCCATTAGATCTATGTAAGGCAGTTCCACCGGCATACCAGTCTTTAGGGAATTTAGATTTCGTTTCATAGTTGAAACGAGCTATAAATTGAATAGTAAGTGGCCAACCACAGACAGTCAATATTAATAATTGACAGTGGCCCTCATTACGACCCTGGCGGAATTCGCGGTGCTAAATGCACCGCGGAGCACGGCGGAAAGCTGCCGATAGCGCCATGGGGGTTGGCGGATTTTCCACCCCATGCCGACCTTGGCGGAGCGGTAAATCCCCAATCCCCATTTTGCCCTTCCCCATTCCCATTCTTGCCCCATAGGGTATAATGGGAGTGGGGAAGGCGTTAATTACGCCACCGTAAAGTACGGTGGCGTAATTAACAACGAGGTCCCTTAGCGCCATGGATTTCTCCGCCCGGTAAAACCAGGCGGAGAAAGGCTCCATGGCGCTACGGGAACTCGTAGTAGGGCGGACGGGTCCGCCACGATTACCGCTGGCGGTAACCCACTCCGCCAGGGTCGTAATGAGGGCCAGTGTATATAAGGAGCTTTGGCCGCTTGCCGCGGTGAGCGCGGCGAAGCGGCAAAGCGGGACTTAGACCGGGACTTCGCCGGTGCGCGCGCGCAGTGCGCGCGCGAGTCTCGTTAAATAGCTCCGCCCAAAGGAAAGGTGAGCGAAGCAGTGCCTACAAAAAAAACATGAACATATTAAGAAAGAGTCCAGCAATATCCAGTTTGTTGAATATAGCTAAGTATGTCTCTGTATGTGATCACCTTCTGGTTGCCGTAGTGCTGGAAATTAGGCAGTTCGGTTTTTCGGCAGGATTCACGGGTAGAAAAGTCACAGGAGACAGCAGCAGTAGCAGCGTCCACCAGCGGCAAAGCGGGACTTAGACCGGGACTTCGCCGGTGCGTGCGCGAGTCTCGTTAAATAGCTCCGCCCAAAGGAAAGGTGAGCGAAGCAGTGCCTTCTGGTTGCCGTAGTGCTGGAAATTAGGCAGTTCGGTTTTTCGGCAGGATTCACGGGTAGAAAAGTCACAGGAGACAGCAGCAGTAGCCTGGGCTTTTTTGTAAATGGGGGAGCAGGTGTCGCAGTGTGTGGGTCCTCAGTTTCTGTCTGTGATCCTGTAGGGGTGAGAAATGGGGAATATCATCGTTTATGGTTCTACCTGCCTTATGCTGAATGTTAACGTCATGCCGCTCTATGCATTGGGGCCTCTTTATTGTGGATTCCGGTAATGGGGATGTCAGGTGGGTCATGCATGAATGTGTCTGTGTTGCACGTGTATGTGGTGATGCATGCATGTATGTCTGTGGCTGGATCCATCGCATGAATATGGACACATATTTGGGGGGCCCCTCACACTTCACTGTGCATTTTTTGATGTATACACTCACCTCCATCGGATGAAGTGGCCACACCATGCTCCATTTCTCCAACACCCTCTATCGATTCCACTCCAATTGTGGATGCGCGGGTCTCCTCCCACTCACGGAGTTTCAGAGGTGAATCGCCACCTCCTGTGCCCATTGCCAGCTTGCGGTTCACTGACAGTATATTTCTGACACGGAGCCGGAGGTCGTCCCACCTCTCACGGCAGTCCTTGACTGTGCGGGTGGTGGTGGCCTTCTTTTTGAGGATGGTCTCCCGCTGCATGTCATTGCTGAAGACTACATTTGCATTTGCCGCTAGTGTCTCAGTGAGCATGATCAGCTCCTCATCGCTGAATTTTTCCTTACGTTGGCGATCAGCAGCTTTTTTTACGGCCTTGGGCATCTTTGGGCTATCCGGGATGGATTTGTGTCTGAGTTACCTTGAAAGGGGTCCTGGATGTGGAGGATGGCAATGGATTGTGTTTTTGAAGATGGCCGCCGTGCTCTTTCCCGTTCCTGTGCGATGACGCTATTTCTGGTTCCGCATTTTAACGGTGACCGCTAATGGCGTAATTTGCATGCAGCGTGAAGGCGGAGGTGCTATTAGCACTTTAGTCGAAGCCGGTAATGGACTTTTTGGGGACTTTTACGGCATGGCGGTAGGGCCATTACCGGCATGGCACTATGCTTGTATCCGTGTACTCGTAATAGTACGCAATTAGTGGCCTCTTGCGAGGGCAGAGACGCAAATAACGCCATGCCGGTAAATGGCTTCATTTACCGCACAACGTGTAATGAGGCCCTTAGACATGATTTGAGGTGTTCCTTTGACTTTGTATGTGTTTTATGGGCTATGGGGTCCTTTACCCCATAGGGCTTCTTGTGTTTTTGGTATGCGGGTTACACAGCACCCTCCGTGCAGTAACCCAGGGGTGTCGTAGCGACCCCCAAACATAGACTCCATACCCTGGGACTGACTACTGTCTCCCAGGGCATGTAATGTCATCATTGGCTTTACTAGTCTTCAAATTGTGAACAGAACCAGTACAAACCATCATATTGTGGACGTACTGGTCGGGGCAATTCGATTGCACCGGGGTCTGTTGTTCGAGGGGGCACTGTCCAGTCTTTGGCTGGTGGCAGTGGATACAACTTTTTATATTCGACCGCCAATATATTCCTATGGGATTTTCCCATTGTTCGAGGCTACCACTTTTTAATATAGCCTCGAACATACCACCGGTTTATTAAATTAATATAAATTAATATAAATTCACAGGTTGGTATCTTTTGCCGAAACTCGGTTCCAAAATGGCGTTTGTGTTCGCTTCTGTGACTCCAACCCAAGTCGAGCACTTTGTTCCACTTTTTGGCGGGCTTCTCCACAGAAGCCTTCAAAAGTGGTGCCACTCTGTCTGGGTACCACAGGGGATGTGGGAGGGGGTTTAGGCACCCTGGACTGAGTTGCCTTGGCAACTCAAGGCGCACTCTGGTGTGATTGGCCCAGTGGTGAGCCGCCCGGCTCACCACTTAGCATGTTTGAGTGACAGCTAGGACTGATGAATGGGGGTTTTCTGCATAAAAGCAGGGCTTTGGGGACTGGAACTTCAGAAGTCACCACAGGACCTAAAGAATCCGAGGAGGGAGAAGCCGAGCCAACCAGCAACCATGACACCACCGGTGGAGCCCTGCTGAACCGTCTCACCACTTTTCCCGACGACAGAGGAGATCTCCAGTTCGAAGAGCCTTCTTCCTTTGACTGGTGGGGATAACCAGTTTGCCCATCTTTTCGCCTTCCTGGATCATCTCGTGGCTGCCTTGCCTGTGCCAAGCACCCCGGCAACTGGTATACCACGATTTACCACTACCGCGAATAAAAGGGTATTACCTTTAACCAGAGAACTCCGCGGCTGGTTTCTTCCCTGGCAGCTGGTTTCTTCCCTTAATCTTTCCTCCACGTCGAGACCTCCTCTTCCTCTGGACGAGACACCGACTTGCACCCGCTGCCAGGAACAACTGCCCCCGCTGGAGCGTTCTTCCCATTTCAGGGACTGTGTCCCGCCTGGCTTCCCTTGCGACAGATTGTTCGGGGTGACAGTAAATCCTCGACTTTCTAACCTGGGTTAGCCTGGGGCCTGTTAACTAACTTTTCCTGACTTGATCTCATCTTTTTTTTAACTATCTACAAAGTCTCTTTGGGCATAAACCCACTGTGTGATCCTGGACAAATTTCGCTTGCTCGCTCTAAGAGTGGGCCTGGCATTTGAACTTCCTTGCTCTCCATTAGACTTTGCCTAACCTGCCTCACTGTGGTTCTTTTAAAAGTATTGAAATTGTGTGCTTTCATAACTCTGCCTTTTCCCTCCCTTTTTTTATAACTTATTAGAGTGCGATCTTAGGTTAAGCGCTGACCTCTGTCTGAAAATAAGTGGTGTTTCTCACTAAGACTTGTCTAATAAGTAATCGGGGTTGTATATCTATAATAGTGACTGTGTGTTGAATTTACTTACCTCTTTTTGTGCTAGTGTAATTTACAAGTGTGTCTTTAAATAAATAATTAAGTACTTTTACACCAAAGCTCTGGTCAGTGTTTGCTTGTGCTACTGTATCTCTGTACCTATTGTGTATACTCTATATACTGTCTAACTCTTTTTGAGAGAAGTCTGGCTGCTCAGCCACAGCTACCAGCTAAATCTAGGTGGTACAGACTGCTACCAATTGGGTTTACTGCCAACACCTTTAGTCTTAAGCCTTTTGCAGTAGTCCCTAAGGGAACTGCACAGGTTTCTGCCTAACAGTGTCCCAAAACAAAGTACAGTATTATACGAAAATGCACATTTATGATACTGTGCTTCCATTGAATTGGTCATTTAAAAAAGATCCAACTGGGGACATATTAGATGCAATGGCATTTTTACAGTGCAACCTGTTCTCCATGTTCAACAGTGTCCTGACCAAATATGTGATCTGGGTTTCAAGTTCCTACTCTCCAGTAGTGATAATGACTTGGCTTCATGTGACGGTGAGTGGTGAATTGGCCAGGAAAAAAAACGGGCATTAAATCATAGGGGTCAAGTAGAGACAAATAGTCCACATATCACTGATGCTCACCCCCAATCTCTTGTTTCTCTCTTCATTCTTTTGATTTATCCCTCATAAAAGCATGTTATTAGCATGTAACTAATATCTTTGTTAAATCATTGAAATAAGAAATGTAGCATTGGTGATGAGGCTTGTATTCAGCAGGGGAAAGTGCTCTAACTGCGTGTCCCTTAAGGCTCTGCCAATGAAGTGCATCTAAAGGCGGATGTGTACGCGAGTCGTGATAACATGTGTATTTTGGACAGGGCTATCAGGTAGAGGTGCTTCGACCCATGTTGAATGACAAAGAGACACCTTGTGGCGAAATGGCAGACAGACTCTCAAACGGCTCTGTTAGTGGTGTAGAGGAGCTATTGTGAACCCAAAATACGGGTCCCATTTGCAGACCTTTTTAGGTGATATTTATTTATTTATTTATAATGCTGACAGCCCGCCGGAATCAGGGCACAGACGATAAGACAAGGACAGATGATAAAAACAAACAATGGTCACAGGACAGATATGTGCAAATGTCACTCTAGGGTGACAAATAATCTTTTCCTGTCTGTTTTCTTCTCTCACCTTTAGCTGGTAACGCTCTTGTAAGAGGGACATTTCAAGTTTAGTAATTGAGAGAGGAACATTGTGCAAAAGCTTTGCATTCAAGACTAGCCGAGTGCGAGCTAGTAGTAAACCCACCAAGACTAAAAGGCTTTTTCTTTTAATAGTGAAATAATGTTTTTCTCACCATTGAGTGTTCTATCCTTGACAGGACTGTGGTTAAAGTTGCATTTCCGAACCCATGCTTCTGCACTTGCCGCAGCATGTTCGCTCCAGGTCTGAGTGAAGAGACACATATAATGACATTCTTTGGTAATGGTTATGGTAATGTTTATTTATAAAGCGCCTATACACAAGTCAAGTGTTTCAAGGCCCTCAAAGAAAGGTGGGAACAAGGGGAAAGACATCAGTCGAATCACAGCCCTTGAAATTCTGAGACGATAATAGTCTGTACAGGCAGAGTAAGTGCATATAATATATTTATAGTTCAGACACAGCATATAGGCCTGGCAGTGACTCTGCAGTTTTACCAAGTGCAAATAAGGGGTTAAGACAGGGGAGAGCACACAGACGATCTTCCGTCACCGTACATTCGGATCGTGCAAGTGCACAGATGGATACAGGGAGGAGGGGGTACACGTGCAACCAGTCGGTGGAATCTAGGGTAAGCGCAGAAAGAGCCACTCTGTTGGGTCATTTCTCAAGTGCAGTGAGGGTGGGGCGAGTGCAGGGCCCTGAGGCAAGTGCGCAAGAGGGCTGGCGGTTGGTGCCCAGGACGGTGTTCATGTAATATTTTGAAAGTAATAAGACAGATCCCAAAGCTCAGCGGAATGTGTTTGTCTGTGTAGCAGAAGATAGTGGCTTAACAGTGGTCTTTCATTACATCATTGCATTAAATCCATTTAAAAAGAACTTGGTGGCATAGATAAAAAAGAGTTAAAGCTACACCCCCCTGCAAGAACAATTGCATTCATTACGTGTAATGTCAATGTCCACAAATAACAATAATTTAACAATCGTCAGATAAGGTCTTATTGGGTGTGCTTCAGACTGATCCACATAGGGAAGGTATTGGAGAGAACATCCACACTAGAGTCACTTAAAAGTGCAAATAAAAAGAACAAACAAACAGATCCTTGAGCATGCCCCTCACAGCTCACAATCGCAATGCAAGTGATGGATACGAGGCTACTTACCATTTTCAGCATGTTTTGTGCTTGTGGCTTCACGTTTCTTCGTATGGTATTAATCAGACCGATTATCTCATTCTGAACACTCGGGATATTAGTTTCCACAGACGCCAATAATTTCTGCAAGACATAATTTCATGATACCTCTCACTCCATGAAAGATAGTTGCATGACATGATAATAGGCGATAAATCCATGCGTGGAAGGCGATACACACATTTCAACTCGTGCATTACCGGCGACTAGTGTTATGCCCTGCTGTCTGGCATCACAATCATCTCTCATTATCCAGCAATCCAGCATACGGATTCGGTTCTACAGATCCTTGGTTCGAATTATAGATGCTCTATACCCTCACAATCCATTCTGAATCCTCAGGCCAGAAATGTTAGCATAGCATCAGCCTGGCGTAGTGTCCCAAAAGCAACACATAGCTTCTTCCCGCGCACTACTGGTAATACTACTGGACAGCTTCAGACTGTGCTTTAATGTAGAAAGGCATGTAAGGTTTGTTATGTTCTTACTATAGCCTACCAGGAAGGCAGCTAGATGCAGCGACACGCTACGTGTAGTCCTTCATTGCTACAAGGGAAGTGCTGTGGTATTATAGTGCTTTACAAACAGAACATAACATAAACATCTGAAAGTACAAAACTCCTTTATGATGCCTTGTTTTACCCTCTGCGTATCTCCAGTCTTCTCTGGTATTCACCTCCACCTGTCCGACCCAGGCGGTAAGTTACCGCCTGGGCCGTGACTTTACCACCATGGCGTAAACTACGTTTACGCCATGGTGGTTGGCGGACTTACCGCCCCATTCCGACCTTGGCGGGGCGGTAAGTCCCCAATCCCCATTTACCCTTCCCCATTCCCATTTTTGCCCCATAGGGCATAATGGGAGTGGGGAAGGCGTTAATTACGCCACCGTAAATTACGGTGGCGTAATTTACTCCATGGTCCCTTAGCGCCATGGATTTTAACACCTGCTAAAAGCAGGTGTTAAAAGCGCCATGGCGCTAAGGGACCTCGTACTCAGGCGGTAAGGGTCGGCTCTGTTAACGCTGCCGTAAACCCCTTACCGCCTGGGTCGTAATGAGGCCCCATGTCTTTTCGAACAGCCTGTGTTCTACCAAAGCTATGTTCTATTGCTAGGATTTCTAATGCATGGCTAATCACCCAGACAGACCAGCAATCCATAGTTGGTCAGCACTATTTATTTATTTATTTATTTATTTATGTATTTATTTATTTATTTGTTTGTTTGTTTGTTTGTTTGTTTATTTATTTATTTATTCATGCATTCATTCATTTAGGGTGCATTTGTAAGCCGTTTATACATCAAGTAAATTGTGTTTCCAAGTACTAAAAGGGCAACAGGGAGGGAACATCAGAATGAAAATCACATATTACAATGAAAGATAGAGGCGTGCCTACTAATTCCTGATAATTCAGAATGTGCAAGTGCAGAGAGAGAGAGGTTTGAGGTAGTGGGGGTAAGTGCTAGGAGTACCATAGAGGAAAGTGCTACGGAGTGAGCAGCTGTTCAGTGATTTGGTGAGAGGGGTCAACTGTCAATAAATAAGTAAGTGCAGGCCTGTGGTGGCATAGGCCAGTGGGTGCCAATGCAAGTGCTGGAAGCGGACAGAGGCTGAGGGAGATTGGGTGTGCGAGGCTAGAACACAGGAGGACACATAGGGGCCTTGGTCATCAATCTCACGACTGTGGGTATTAGTGGTGGAAGGGAAGGAGAAGGTGAAAAGGAAGGTCTTATGGCGCTTCCAGAATTTGAGGAGATCCGGCACAAGATGAACAGGAAGGGGGAGGCTGTTCCATAAAATGGAACCTGCAGAGGAAAGAGATCGGCCACCAACTTGCTGTTTAGTGAAGTGCTTGACACACAGAGAGTAGGTGCCGGAGGAACATAAAGATCTTGAGGGAGAGTATTTAGTGAGAGCCAATTGTTGATGGAGTGGTCCCAGGGCCCCAGACAGCCTTATGGATGATACATTTGATCCTGGCAGCAAACGGGAACCAGTGTAGAGATTCTAGGGCTGGAGAGATGCGGTCCCTGGGCTTGAGGCCAAGGATAAGCCTCACAGCCCTATTATGGATTAGCTGGATGGGTCCAAGTAATGAAGAGGGTAGATTAAGGAAGGGGAGATTGGGGTAATCTAGCCCATAGAGAACCAGAGCTCTAGAGACGGAGCAGGACATTTCGGCTGCAGGATTGCGAGACCAGCAATGTAACCACTAGGCTATAGAGTTCTTGTAAATCTCATATGCACCAGTTACTTCTTTTAACTTGGGTCATTCTGAATATGTTATGCCTTATATAAGCAACTGTTGCAGATGAAATTGATAACATCGCTATGGCCTTGTGGTTAACTGTTCAGTCTCACAGTTCTGCATGCCAGGGTTTGCGAACGCCCTAAAACAATATAAATATATTTTGTAATTAACATTGCAATTGCAGTGCAATGTTATATAAACTTGCACTGAACTGGCCGTGCTAAACCGGCTCTTGCGGCGATACGTCTGTGCCATATCAGCCCGCGGCAAACTACATGAACATGACGGCATCTGCAGAAGGTTTTTTCAATAGGGGGCACACAAGGGAGTGCTTGAGGGAGAGGGGAAAGATTCAGTAGCAAACGAGTAGTTTCAGAAATCAGCATGTGCAGGGGCAAGAGAGCCAATATTGTCCTTAATCATTCTGGAGCAACAAGCAGAGACCAAGTCACCAACAGTGCACAGGAACATTAATGCTTTGCTATTAAAATGCCATGCCACAATGAAAACATGTCCAACTGGCTGCACAATGTAGACCAGTGTAATGACATTACAGTAAAGCATGCCAGACCACATTTATACATACCTAGATTGGTTGCACCACAATGCCAGTCGAACCAATAACACTCATCAAGAAGAGAACACACATTCAAGCCTGCATCTCTGTGGCCTCTAACAACACGGCCAAACAAATCTGTAAGTAACTGGTCAATCCTGTTACGGTCTTTATCTCTCCTGTTCCCTCTCAGGCCCTCTGGATGCCTCTGTTCTCTCACTTCTCTGCTAAAACTCAGGACATCCAGTCCCCCATCTCCTCTTCCTCTCACTCTTCCTCTCTTGGGCCCCCATTGGCCAGCTCTACGTCTCTTCCTCCTTGCTCCTCTTTCTCTCTGACAATACATGATGGGGCTTCTAGACAAGTCTGATCTTTGAATGGGTTGTCCAAACAGGTGCTCCCCTGCTCCTCTAGAACCATCAAAGACCAAATTGACACCCTCGCTCCAGACATGGCTGATTTCTGTAATCACGCTTTCACCACTGGAACGTTCCACTCTCTTCTTAAGCACTCCCTTGTGCACCCACTCCTCGAGAAGCCGTCTGTCTTTCCTGCCTGCCTGGAAAACTATCGCCCAATACCCATCACCCATTTCCTGGGCAAACTTGGAAAAAAACTGGACATCTTCCAACTTACTCTCCACACTGAATCTGTTGGTTGTCCCCATCCCATCAGTCTGGTTTGAGAGCTGCCAGAGGCATGGAAACTGTTCTCCTGAACACCTGTGAAGATCTGCTCTCTAATCTTGATTACAGTATTCCTTCTGTCCTCATCCGGCTTGATATTTCCTCTGCATTCGTCACGGTCAACCACGCCATCCTGATTAATCGACTCCATGAGAACCTGGGAATCACGGATCAGGCCCTTGAGTGGCTGACCTCCTTCCTTTTGGACTGCCCCTACCAGGTGCACCTTGTTCCCTTTCTTTCCGCTGATTCTCTCTATACCTTTGGCGTTCGCCAGGGCTCCATCCTGTCACCCTGGTTTTTCAATCTCTTCTTGGCCCCTTTGGCCCACCTGATCTCTACCTTCTCCTCTTATGCAGATGACACCCAGCTTTCCTCCAGGCTCCCCTCAGACTCCTCTCCTTTCTCTCTCATTCCTGACTGTCTATCTGCGATTTAGGATTGGTGCACATCCACCAATCTCTATCTTAATGCCAGTAAGATGGAGATCCTTCTCATTGGGACCCTGTCCCTGCTTTCCCTCTCGCATTCTCTCCGTCCACCTTGGGCTCTCTTCTTTCGCCTTCCTGCGAGGCAAAAAATGTGGTTGTCATCTTTGACTCCACTCTCTCTTTCTCTCCTCACATCGTGGACATCGCCAAGAAGTCCCTCTGCCAGGTGCTCCTCCTCAAAGGGACTCTTCACTTTCTCACTTTGCCCCAGAAGCTCACTGTATCCAGAGCCTTGGATCTCTCTAGGCTGGACTACTGCAACAGCCTCTTTCTCAACCTGCCTTCCTCTACCGCCTGCCCTCTGCAACTAATCCAGAACACGACTGCAACACTTATCCTTGGCCTCAAGCCCAGGGATCATATCTCTCCAGTCCTGAAATCCCTCCACTGGCTCCCGGTTGCTGCAAGGATCAAGTACCAAGACCCTTTGCATTGTCGACAAAGCTTTCTGGGCCCTGGCCCGCACTACATCAGCTACCTCCAACTCTCTAAGGGTTAGACACTTCCCCAGGCAGAGAGTGGGTGGCAGGGGGGAGATCTCTCTCCTATGCAGGTGCCTCCCTCTTGAAAGGCCTCCCTGCCCCTCTCAAACTTGAGCCGGTCCACCTGAAGATCCAGAAGCAGATCAAAACTTTCCTCTTCTCCCCTGCTTTCTCTCTCTCCCTCCCCTCCTGGCCTACCTGACCTACCTCTCTGCTTTACTGACTGGTTGCTGGGCTACCCTCAGAGTCTCACTATGTCCAGACTCTTTCTAGATCAGTCACCCTTGCACTATCTCTGGGCCTACCACGCATGTAGGCACTGTAACTGTAACCCTACAATCCCTTCCTCTCCCTGCACTACTCAGAGCTGCACTGCCCTGGCTGCACTTACTCAGAGAATTGCTGTCCTGTTTTTTCCTCCCCTCTCCCTTGCACTTCCCCCCTTCTTCTTCCCTTGAACTTCTCGTTCTCACACCTGCACAATCTGAATGACACAAGGCCTAGTAAGATCGCTTGTCTTGTCCTCCCTCTATCTACCCTCCAATGTCTTGTCGCGCCTAGAAACACTTGTGTATAGGCACATCATAAATTACTTATGTCATATCATTTTATCACAGATTCCCAGAAAAATATACAATGCCCCAGTAAGAAACGACTAGTCTGGCAGCACCAAAATGCCAGTCTAGCCAGGTAATTACAGTGAGCAGGACTGCATTATCAGAAATGCCCAGTTATAAAAAGAAAGTCATACCAAACTGAGGAATGACTAGACTGGCTGAACCAAAATGCCTCTCTAGCCACTAATACCACATATCATGCCTGCCTAGACTGGACATGGACAACCATTATGATTTGTCACACATTGCGCCCCCCCCCCGCACATCCCCTCTCCCTCCCACCCCTACCCAACCTCCAAAATCAGCTCTGTGGCCCAGAATTACCTCCACGTCCCTCTTCCTTGTCCCAGAGCTTACATATGAGACTCATAGTTAAGTACTGGGATGAGGAAGATTGACACGAGGAGTAATGAAGATTACAGGTAACTAAGTCAGGCATTACCTCCATGTACCTATACCTCATCTCAGTACTTGTGTTTGAGGCAAAGTGCCTCATACACAAGTAGTGGGACGAGGAACAATAGAGCTAGGAGTAATGAAGATTACCAATATGTACTCAAGGCATTAAACACAAGTAGTGGTGCAACACCATTGAGTTGACTGGGATTCAGCACTCCTCTCCCCCCCGAAATGTTGGGCTATGTTGACTTGACCTGGATGACCTTCAGAGCAGTTGCCGAACAGAACAGGACAAAGATGTTAAACGGCACCTGGGTTTTGCTGTTAACAAGAGCCCAGCAATTACTAACATACAGCATTTCATTGTTAGTACCTGCATTCAAATGCCAAATTTTTAAGACAATTGAAATTGTGATGTGGGTTTAATACTTGCATTCCAGGTGAGTGATTGGAAGGGTAGAGAGGGAACAGGAGACCACTCAATTCTCGCAGCAGTCCATAAGTGGGAGCTTTAAACCCTAAAGGAGAGAGTTAACTGCTTGTAACATTGAAGCTGCACTAGACTAGTCTCATTAAAATGCGTAAAGAAATTGTATTCCCCCACACAAATAAGTTTGCCCTTCCCCCACCGCCCGTGAAATTAGCACCTCCCCCAATATTTGAAGGGTTGCCCCCCCCAGAATGTAGGTTTTGTTGCACCCCTAAACACAAGCACGCACACCATTCACCATATACATACATGCATACCCAGCCATTCATACATTTAAGTGTTCACTCTTTCACCATACAGGCACACCCAGGCACCCACCCATACATTTAAGTAGTGCACCTTTTCACCATACACTCATGCACGCACCCGTCATGGGGTTAAGGGGAGCCTTATTACTTCAAAAAGAAATTGTTTCTTTTTGAAGTCACGCTTACTTCCTAAAGACATTATTTCCTTTAACCATAACGGAAATAATGTCTTTATGAATGCAGAGTGACTTCAAAAAGATACTGGCGGTCATTATGACCCTAGTTGTAGCCGTGCCAATAAATACTGGCACGGCAACCACTGGAGTCATGAATTTTCCGGTGCCGGGGAATTGTCAATTACCAGTGCATTATAGCGCTGGCAGACCCGGTACTTGCCAATTCCCAGGCGCCGGAAAATATTACTCCCCATTCCCATTTGTGTACAATTGCCCTCAATGGGAATGGGGAGGCCGGATGTACTGGCAGCATTCACGAATGGTGCCGGTGCATCCGTCAAGCTCTGCGCGCCAGTGCCGTTCCATCCGCTAGGTCAGACCTGGTGGGCTGAAAGGCACACGCTCGCAGAACTCGTTGTTTGCCGGTCCGGAAACAACAGTACCGGCAAGCTTACCGGTAATGTTGTTTGCGGTCCGGAAAACTCATAATGAGGCCCACTGTTTCTTTTGGAAGTCATAGGGCTTCCCCACCCCATGACATGGAGGCCTCCAACCTAGGTTCTTCCATTGCATGGGGTGGGGGATCCCTCAGACTGAAAAAAAATCTTGAAAAAACATTTTTTCTTTTTGTAGTCACTCTGCCTTTCAAAAAGACATTATTTCAGTTACATAAATAATTTCTTTATGAATGCAAAGTGAAATAAAAAATAAAAAATGTTTTTTAAAAAGTTTTTTTTTCAGTCTTTTTTTCTCCAAGTGGGGCCCCATCCCAGGACATGTGTTGGTGGGGCCCCCGCACCACAAGGGCTGCGGGGGCCCCCGTTACACCAGTAATAGGAGGCAGGGGCATATGAAGGGGGATTGGGAAAGGGAAGCAAGGGTGCTCAGGATGTCCTGAGTTTTTTCAGTGAAGTGTGTGGTCAATGTGTTGCAGAGGGCATGGGAGGGAAGAGGTGATGTGGAGACTGTGGAAGGGTTGGCTAGTTCCTTACAGATTCTAAAGAGTTCAGCCCTGTTGTTGGATGCAACAGAGACACACGCCTTTCTTGGAGCGAATGGAAAGTCGGTATTGCCTTTGGAGCAGGCGACAGGCCAGTTTGTCAAAGGGTGAGCATGATGTTTGCCACATCCGTTAGCTCTGCACTTTTGTTTCAGGTCTGCAAGTTCCGAGTTGTACCAGGTGTTACGCTTGGAGGTGTTTTTCAGGTGGAACCTGATGACTGGGCAAAAATGTCAAGAGTATTAGTGATGGCAATATGGAGGTTGTTGAGAGCGGAGTCAGAGGTAGTGTAGTGTTGAGAGAGGGGTGGATGAAGGTAGACAAAGACAGCATTTGACACTTGTTTCACTGGACTGATGTTCATGAACGAGGTTGGCAGGACAAGTCGAAGGGCAGTCAGACGTCCGAGAAGACCCAAGTGAGAGGAGAGACTGGTATGACCAGGAGAGTGTGGTGATAAGTGGGGGAAGAGCAACAGGGAGAATGGAGAGGGAGAGCGAGGTGCAGTGGACACGCAAGAGAGTGGATGCTGTGATTGAGGAGTCAAGGTGGATGTTGAAGTTACCCAGGAGAAGGAGTTGACAGGTGTTTGTGGAGAGAAAGAAGGAGACATCAGCCCATTCAGAGGGGAACAGGGTAGTAGAGTCAGGTGGCCTGTAGATGGTGGCAATGGTCAGGGATGAGGTGGGAGAGATGACCAGCTTGCAAACCAGGCTCTCGAAGGAAGAGTAAGTTTGGGTGGTCATGAGGGAAGAAGGGACCCACTCAGGGAAAATCAGAGCAACTCCACTGCCAGCACGATTAGGGCAAGGCTTGGGGATGATATTATAGTCATCAGGGAGAAGAGAGTCCAAAGCAGTAACTCAGCTGGCATTGAACCATATCTCAGCAAGAGTAAGCATATCAAGGTCAAGGTCTTCAAGGAGGAGTGAGATGTTGGCAGAGTTTTGGTGGCAGATCGGGCATTAACCGTGGCTGGATGAAAGAGGTCTTGACTGTTTTCTGAGAAGGGGTACAGGGGCGTGGTACGCCAGTCAGAGGAAGGGAGACAGACAGAGTGGAAGAAGGAGTAGCAGGTGTGGGAACGAAGTTTATGAGGGATGGCAAGCGCTGTTCAAAGAGGAGGAGGTTGAGTTGAGGACCCCTGACCAAGATAGTGCCATTGTGATAGACATTAATGATACACCTGGATAATGCAAAGCATGCCAAGAGTACTTCCCATTTGGTGTCACCATTAATGGGTGAAGATATGAGAGAAGAGAGAGTAGAGATAGGATGAGGTGTCCATAGATCTGGAGAGAGGACAGATAAGAGGATATCTGTGCAAATCTGTCTGGAGATTTCACTGACATATGTGTCTACGATATGTAGGCCAGGGTTAGTGGCCAGGATGTCTTTTGTAAGCTTTTTTCTTCCAGCCTTTGTGAGAGAGGGAGGATAGGTGATAGTATAGCAATTAAAGAATATCGAGGGGGGGTGAGTGCCATAGCGGCAACAGATAATAGGAGGAGGATACAGGAGGGACTGCACAGCACAGTACAGGCACACACTCACCAGGTGGCTTAGTAGCCAAAGGAAGTAAGAAAACAGATGCAATGGGGACAAGACTAGGTAATAATTTAACCTAGCCATGTCAGATAAATTTACTTTATCTAAAATAATGAATAAGTACCTAAAGCTTACATCTTTTTTCATATCTTCCTGTTCTATATCAACAGCTGCAGAAATAACATTCAAGTTCGACATTAAACACTGTCAACAAGAACCACCAACTCCAGAGATATGCATTGATAGCACACTCTATTGTTGTTGTTCTTCTTGTTTTTTACTGTAATACTATCAGATACAGTGACACTCCTGAAGAAAGTTCCGCAAAATTCCCAGAGAACTGAAACATGTCGCGTTTTCTCCATCTAGCTAAACTACTAGACTGATGATATAGTTATCCAAACACAGGTTCCATGAACAGTGCAAGACAGCAATTGCTCCCTGCATTGGTCACTGAATCAAATACCTATCAACTAGACAGATGTTACTAGATTGTTTCTAAGTCTAAGTGTCACGACTAATTTGTCTGTTTTTTAGACAGCGTGCAATTGTTTTATGCAAAGTGAATGGGATTAGCCCATCGCTTTTTTAAGCTAAAATGTGTGTTTTTCTATGAAATTGATTATTAAAAATGATTTAATATGTATTGTTTACAGCACTAATTTAATGAATGTAGACTGTAAGCTGTTGATATGAGCTATCTACTTCTAATGTTCAATACCATTATTCTCCCGATAAAAGGTAAATAAAAGGTAGAGCTAGTACCTAGGTAGTAAAATTGGGTTTCCCCCCTTATAGTGTAATGGTTGATGCCATGCCATTACACAGCAGGCCACTTTCTGTTGAAAGGAGGTGTGCTTTCCTCACACATAGGGCACGGGATAATGCACATGCACTAGAGGACACAAAGAGAGGATGAAACTTTCTTTGCAGGGGAATCCAAACTGTCACTCAACCAAAGGACTTCAGTTCCCTGAACACCTAATAGGTGAACAAACCGTACCATTAACTGGAACAATACATCTCCCAAGATAGGTAGACCATGTAAAAATTCCAAGCCGCCAAACACAAAACAGGATCTTTCAAGGGACACATCCTGCAGATGCTGATAAAATCCTGCAATTTCAATCAAACCATTATAGACCACTGCTCTCAAAGAATAATCAGATAAGACACATATGAGAACGAGCCAATCCCAGGAGAGAATGCATAGAGGGAGGAACCAATTAGAGTCACCCTTTGAAAATACTGCAATGCTTCTGCACAAAAGGGCCTGGCAACGTCAATCCAGTGCCCTGGGCCAGATGAAGTATACATAATTGCTAATGCTGCCTGGTACACAGGGATAGTACTTGTGTAAGAAGACTGGAAGAACTGATGCCTGGGATAAGGCACTACTATTGTTGGCAGCAGGGGCTGCAAAGAGAGATAGAGTCACTGAAATCCATTGAAGAAGAAGGTTGAAGAGCGCGGTCCAACAGCCTCTCAAAAGTTCTTGAGGGAAATTTAAAGCCAGAACAAAATGTTTGCCAACAGCAATCCATAGGGGAGGACTGAGGCTATGGCAGGCTGGATAGAGTGTTGTAGTTGCATGAAAATGATACTTAATAAGGGTGTGGCTAGGGGCACCTATACAAAGGAAGCTCCAGTAGGGAGCTGTTTTGAATCCTTAAATCAAAGTTCCAAGAATACTGAGTGTCCCAGTGTCCCAGAGGGACATGATGTGAAGTCCTCAGAAACACAAGTTCTAGGGGAATCCTGATGTGAAAACTGAGCAACCCACATTCTAGTAAATACCTTCTGCAAATCCTAAAGACCTAAATGCAGGGAGAACACTAACAGTAAACATTTCCTGGCAAGTAGAGGACTAAGAAGAGAAAGCTGTGGCATGAATAACTGGGATAGGTCCTTGAACATGAGGTTAAGACAAAGGGGCTAAAGGAACCTTTAGACTGTGCGAATACTAAAGGATCCTTCTGAGGTACAATTCTTTGTTTTTGGCGCAGATTAGCATAGAGCTGGACCATTACCGTTTAGGAACAGTTTTTCATTAGCTTAGGGTATCCCGATTCTAAAAACTCTTAAGACTAGGTTTGAAGACTATCTGCTGGTCACATCTTTTGGACTTTTCCTTTGAAGCATAGGGTGTCCCATCAGGTGCAATGACTTAGAAAGATTAAGCATTACTTTAATTTGAGATGTTGGGAGATTAACAACCTGAGAACCACATATTTTATTAGCCTATCCTTCCCTTAGTGCCTTTTGACATTTAGCTTACCTAAATACAAATTAACCTATTGCCAAATAAATATTTCTTGAACCACACTTTAGGCATGACATGTATCAATGGTATTCACTTCCAATAAGTAAGTCTGCGTGTGATCAAGGTGTCATCTTTGCCTCCACTCTTTCTTTCTCTCATTGTATCTCTTGGATCCTGATTCTATTAGCTCCACAATATTCAAGAAATCCAACCAGTTCTTATCTATTCAACTGGACTCTTCTTCATACAGAGGTTTCTTTGTGTGCCTGGAATACTGTTCTTTTCCTGTCAGGTTTCCTGCTTGTGCACTTGGTTCTCTTTAGAATATGTTTAATTGGGCCTTCTGCATACTCTCTGTAATTCATTCTCCTTCTCATATTGCTTTAACTGCACTTAATTGAGCTCCCTTGCCGGCCTATTTGTAGTTTTATTTTCTCTGCATTCATTTAACATGTATCCATGGTTTCCTTTTCTTTTGTCTTGGGTATCACTTTATGTTCCTTCTCATACACTTTGCTCTGGTTTTTCTTTTCTTTTTCCTAATCCTTGATTGGTTGTGCACAATCTCATTTTGGTTCTTTTGCTCTCTTAGCCTTAAACTCAATTTATGAATGCTAATCCTTTTTTGTATGACTTTTAGGCTATCCTTTTTTGTTTTCTCTCTTAAAACGGCTAATGCAGGGGGGCCAATGCTCGGTAGATGTACTCTCTTTATGACCATTAACAAGACTTGTCTCTGTTTAAATAAGAACATCGTTAACTCCAAAAGTGTTAAGGGCCAAGCATATGGAATACATCTACAAGCAAAATAAGTGAGCTCCAGCCCCAGAACATTTATTTGAACCTCTGAAACATAAACTACCAATCCCAGGATTTCACCATATTATATATTTTTTATGTTACTTTATTTAAGTGCTCATGGTTGAATAACAACCTTTTAAACTAACCAACAGACATAAACCAATACCAAAACATCACATTATCCATACAATCACTTAAAAGAAAAAAGATGAACAGATAATATCCGAGCCGGTCAAGTGGTACTGCGAGTAGATCGCTTGTTTTGACATCTATGCAAAGCCTGCTAACGCAGGTTCGAATCCCGGCAGGGCCAAACACAGCCTTTCATCCTTCCGAGGTCGATGAATGAGCACCACACACCGTGGGTAATAAGCAGCGCTCAGATACCCCAGGGTTCGTAGTGCTATATAAATGCAAAGTTATTATTAAGGCTTTAGCAAAAGCTCTCATAAATACAATAAACACAATTCTCTTGGCCAGACACAGCTAATGCAGGTGGGCAAATGCTTTGTAGATATACCCTCTTTATGACCATTAATAAAGGGCTTTTGCTGCAAGTTCATGGATCCATGGATGTTTTTGATTGTTGTTGGGTAAGCCAACATGCACGGAGTTGCAGAAATAGAGCTTAGCTGAAATACAGGATTTCAGTATTGCAACCACAGTGCTGAAAATAGAAGTATATGGAAAGAACACAACTGTGCAAAACACAATTGTGTAATTTTTTAAATCTAGGACATGAATGACATCTGTTCATCAAAAGTAAATCAGAGATTGCAAATTAGTGTAACAGGAGTGGGAAGGGACCCTCAATCTGAGGGGCACAATAGATTGCCCTTGGATGTTTCTGAGTGTCAGCTGAGTAAGCACTCATTTCATAAGGTGTCAGAATTCCAATGGTTGGTATTCATGCAGTTATTCTCTTCAAGCACACAACATTCAAAACATTGGGCTGCTACATTGTTATCTTTATCAAGTATGAGAAATGTTGAGAACGATGGAGCCAAATACAATCTCTTTAACAACACCTAATGAAAACCTTATAACAACACCTAATGGAAACCCACACATTTGTGGAGATTTCACACAAAGCAGGAACATTCAACTAAGGGATCCACAAGGAAGGGGTTTGTGATCAACTTTAATTGGTACCTTAGAACAGGAAAACTATTTGCATTCAAATCAAGCAAGGCCAGAATGGTTGAGAAAAATATTCTGCAAATTAAAGAACACAAGACATGTCATGTTAGGTAAAAATTCATTTCTATCCACCATTTGCTTCATCGAGAAACAGCACTGGGAGCACAAGTCTTGTCTCTGTTTAAATAAGAACATGGTTAACTCCAAAAGGGTTAAGGGTCAAGCATATGGAATGCATGAACAAGCAAAATAAGTGGGCTCCGACCCCAGAACATTTATTTGAACCTCTGAAACAGACATTACCAATCCCAGGATTTCACCATATTATCATTTTTGGTTTTGCTTTATCTAAGTACACATGCTTGAATAACAACCTTTTACACTAATCAACCAACATAACCAACCAATACCAAAACATCACATGATCCATACAATCACTTAAAAAACTCTTAACTGATAAAATAGCCATAACTTTTTTAACATATGGTTCAGGTTTTGGCCGCTGAACCTAATTTCATTTGAGGCATAATAACTTGTATAATAATAATTTCATAAAAAGGTGGACAATTCCATGCTACAATCGTCTAATACAAAATTCAATCTGAGATGCTATGTCACAATTCATTATAAGTTCTATAATATTTTTCAAAGCAAACCTTGTGTAGCAGGCAGTTTTGTGATGAGGGGAACACTAGGGAAAACATTAGGAGTGAAACAACGATCTTTGCAATCCAGAAATGTAGTGGCCCTGGCCAGACATGGTGCACAGCAGAGGCTACCACATATGATTCAGCCGAAAAGAGCATGTTCCAAAATGGATCCGTTTCATGTGTTGCAAAGTTTGCATAACAATCTCCTAAAATGGAACAGTGCATCAAAATGTGTCAAGCAGGGGAGTTGCTAGGTCTGGAAAAGACCCGGGGCTAAGCTGATGTTGGAACTGTTGGGACTGGGGGCTAGCTAGTCTTTTGGCTGTAGCTCCTGAGATTCTATCCGGGGCTACAACCAAAAGATCAGGGGCTATAGCACCCTTAGCCCCCCCCTAGCAACGCCCCTGGTGTCAAGCAGTTTCAATATGCTGCCCAGATAAATGGCAGAGGCTTTCCTCCAGCGGGATTTCCTGCCAGGCTCCCCTCACAGCATGCACAAGTAGGATATCAAGGCCCAGGCACATAACAAAGCGAATCAGGGCAGGCAAATGGCACTTGATTAGATATTGCCGCGGGCTCTGGTTAAAGCCTCCCTGATGGGTATACTGGATGTATTTGCTCCTTTCCACCAAGGAGGACCATGTGAGTGCACAATCATAGGCCCAACTCCTGGGGCTGAGTTTACTTAGAAACACCGGGACCTCTTGTTCCATGCAACATGTTAAAGAGATGGCCTGGCAGTGTGAAAGGACCACACTTTCCAGTTCTTTCAACTATATTCTATGAGAGTAGCATTTGGCATGGACCATAGAACAGTGCAATAGGGATTCATATCTGCCCCCACCAAACTTTATATTCACCCAGAGTTTACAGACTGCAATGGTCCACTGGGACAAGAGTGATTGTGGCCTAATTCCAATCTTAGAACTTCTACCGGGATCGAGCCTGGCAGGCCCAATAAGGGCCAAAGGACTTTAGCTTCCAGGTTTGGTAACCAACAAATTGCCCTCTTTTGCAAAACTTCAAGAGCATTTAGAATTCCAGGGACAATTGCTGTCTTTTAAGCCAATAGCTTTGCCTCCAGAAAACGACCAGCCCATGTGTCAATCACTTTCCTGATGGCCAACCATTTGATCCAGGCTTTTGGTACTATAGTGTCATATAAATACAGGAATAATCGAGACACTTTTATCTAGATGTCCAAATACCTGTATATGCCTGTTTGGGCCAGATTGGTAGCTCCCAAATACCAGCTAAACATATCACCCTCATATGTCTTCTTACCAATAGTCAGAATGTTTATTTTCTCCATGTTTATCCATAGGCCATTCCTGCCGGCATAAATATAAAGCACATTTAGGGAGTGTTGAAGGCCCATAGCTGTTTTGTCTAATATGACAATGAACATCAGCAATAGGTAAGGCTGTTTGCAGCCACATGGCCGTAGTGAAGGGAATGGGTACACACTGTCTTCAGGGAAATGTCCAGGTCGGTCATGTATAAATTAAATAATAATGGTGCCAAAGCATACAATTGCTTTACACCGACATTTGTCAAAATAGCTTGAGATAACATGCCATCACGTGATGATCAAACTTTAACATATAATTCATTATGTAGTTGTTTGATAAAATAGAGGAGCGATAGATTAATGCCCCATTTAGCTAACTTCTCCCACAGTTTTGTATCGATGAGTGTCAAATGCTGAGCGAAAATCACCAAAGCAAACATGTAACGATATTCCGGGGTAACGTAACACTTCTGAAATTAATGTAAAAAGAACCCATAACGGGTGTTGAGTGCCAAAGCCATTTCTAAGATCAAAGTGATGCTTTCTTTGTGTGACCAGGATGAGAGCATATCGAGCAAGATAGTGGCAATAAATGTTGAGATGCAATCTAGCATTACTAAGAGTCTATAGCAGTGATGCTCCACCCTGGGGCTCTATTTATTCACTGGGATCAGAATTGAGTTCCACCAAGAATTTGGGATATGACAAGTTGCACATGTATGAAGAAAGATAACTTTCAAAACAATGTTACAAAGTCCATCAGGTCCCATGGCCCGTGAGGGCATAGCTTTCTTAATTATTTCCTCCAAATATTTGTCTTTAACATGGTGTCAAACAGCAGAGCCCTCCATCGAGGTGACTGTGAAACTGACAGTAGATACGTTTCAGACCCCAAAAACATTTTTATATGACGTTTTTTGTGTCGTGTGTGCAAATGATCATGTGTATGTGCTTTCATTTACCAGTCGAACCCGTAAATCGATATTGCGGTAGCCACCGTTTGTACGCAATTTTTATCTTGGCAAGACTACTCTTAATTTCCTCACAAGACACCAGTCTACAACTCTTTAATCTACGAACCTCTATGTTCACCATACGCTTCTTTTTGGAAATGGTTGCATCAAAAAGGACCCAGGGCTTAGTTTATTTCACTCTGAATACCCCATGACCATGGTCATGACCATTGCTGTAGCAACTATGTGATTTAAATTCCATGATAATTTCCTAATTAGAGCTTCCTCATTAAGTTTGTGATTTTGAATTGCAGTGTTTAGTTTGTTTACATTGTTGAGTGACCAGCAAAGTCGATTACCATGCAGATATACCGTGGGAGTATACTTGAGTTTTATGCAAGATTTGGCCTTGGATACTTGGCAGCTCATTCTCAATGTAACATGGTCGCTCAAAGGTACCTCTTTAATTTGGACATCAAGGAATAGCTCTCGTATCAGCTGGTCTACAAAAATAAAATCAATGAAGGAAAAGTGGCTTCCGTTTGACCAAGTAAAATGTGATCCTGGTGTATTTATAGCTAAGGGACAAGATACAATTCGACTAGTGATGCTAACCACTCCCTGCCACGCCATGAGCCGGGTGTTGAACACCCACATGTCACATGTGAGCAAGGAGCTTTAGAGCAATTTGTTTTGTAATCCACTGCCAATATGATGGCCCCTTTATTATATTGATCGGACAATATGAGAAGGGTGTCAAGGACCACCTCCATGAGGTGCCCCGTATATTTACCCCCAGGTGGATCATACCTCCCAAACCATTTGGGAAGCCAACCAACGCGTGAGACGCGGTATCCCCCTATTTTTGACACGTTTCCCATCTTACAATGAAGAATATTCCAAAACACTGCCCCCCACCTTTCTGACACAAAGGGCCTCATTACGACCCTGGCGGTAAGTTACCGCCAGGGCCGTGACTTTACCGCCATGGTGCTAACTACGTTAACGCCATGGCGGTAAGGGGATTTACCGCCCCATTCCGACCTTGGCGGGGCGGTAAATCCCCAATCCCCATTTACCCTTCCCCATTCCCATTTTTGCCCCATAGGGCATAATGGGAGTGGGGAAGGCGTTAATTACGCCACCGTAAATTACGGTGGCGTAATTAACACCAAGTTCCCTTACCGCCATGGTTTTTTACACCCGCTAAAAGCAGGTGTAAAAACCGCCATGGCGGAAAGGGAACTCGTAATTGGCGGTAAGGGGTCGGCGCAGCTAACGCTGGCGCTAACCCCTTACCGCCAGGGTCGTAATGAGGCCCAAACACTTTTGCACAACACGGAAGACAACGGACTAACACCAGAGCCGTTTACCTGATATGTCCCAATTTAAGGGTCAGGCAAAGTCAGGCAATTAACCAGAATCACAGACACCTGACGGCCCTTTCCCTTCCCCACAGGGATAACAGGTGGAGTACGAGAGCACAGGACGAGCAAGGCAGATCGCCCAATGTGAGAGCTAACTCAGCACAGCGGTTCAAGAGGAGGAGAAAGACGGCGCATACAAAGGGGGTGACAAGAGAAAAGCGACCTTGCCCTTTCCGACCAAAGCCCATGAATCCTCCACAGAAGGCCGCAAACAAAAGCCAGCATTTATTCCAGCAGATGTCAACGGTGCGCAAGACCGTCCTCCGCTAATTACCAAGCTGGGAGAAATCCTTGTCTTGGAGGTACCAGCCTTGACTCCAAAGAGAAGGAAAGAAAGACGGTTCATCGCAGCCGGTGAGTCGAGAAAAGAGTCCATGAGAAACCGAACTGTGTTGAACGAAAAGTAGCCAACGGCTGTTTTGAACTTTGAAAGGTTTAAAGATATTATTGATGAAAGAGGGGGAAAACCAGCAACAGAGACGCCCAGCACCACGTGGGTGCTCACACAAGAACCTCTAGGCAATTACCTTATAGTAGAGACTAACGTAACCAGAATGCCTTGAAAGCGGTGAAGAAAGGTCAAAGTGGTCATACAGGGGTCGTCTAAATTCCTCTGTACCATTGAAACTCTATGACCGACAGATGATTGTGTAAGAAAGGGAGATGAATCCCGCTTGGTGAATTGAGTGTTTGAACTGTGTTTTGTAAAGGTTGGCAAGAGTGAACCTGAAATCGGCGGTGGGATGCTAACAAAAAGGGGCAAAGTCTAAAGTCCTGAAATACAGTGAACTGTCAGTAGAAGTTGTCGAGAGTGAACCCGGCAGAGGGAAGCCGACAACCAGAATAGTGTTTAGTTTAGTTTACTTTATATATTTGTAGAGCGCAAACTCAACCCTGAGGCATCTGGGTGCTATTCGTACATGTTACAATCATACACGTAAACATGAAGCATGATCAAATCGTTATAAACATACAAAATAAACATACAAAATACACATACAAAATTTACAAATGTACATACAATGGGCCTCATTACACAGTGCGGTAAACCATGGTGCATTTAGCACCATGGTTCATGCCGGTAATTTAGCGGTACCGCCTTGGAGGAAAGGGGAATTACCGCCCTATTCCAAGGTTGGGAAGGCGGTAATTCTGCCTTCCTCCATTACCCTTCCCCATTCCCATTTTTGCCCCATAGGGCATAATGGGAATGGGGAAGGTGCTAATTACGCTACCGCAAATTGCGGTACCGTAATTAGCACCCTGGTCCCTTTGCGGGTTGGTTTTTAACGCCTGCAAAAAAACAGGCGTTAAAGTACCAACCCGCAAAGGGACCTCGTAATCAGGCGGTAAGGGTTTATCGGTACCGGTGCCCTTACCGGTACCGGTAAACCCATACTACCTACTGTGTAATGAGGCCCAATATATTCAGTAACAACAAGGAAATTACTATGTCAATTGACCCTAGTGAAGCTGAAGGAGAGGCAGTATCTGGATTTACATATATACAGTGTGTAATTACATATTTATGCATCACTGGGAGGGTCTTGCTCCCGCAACATGCTTTGTGCCTTTTTCGGAAGTGAAGGAATGCAGGTTCTTCTCTCAAGGGAGTGGGTAAGGCATTCCACTTTTTTGCCGCTAAGACTGGAAAACGAATCCCTTCTGGCTGTTGTTGTTTGAAGCGTGGGGTAGCGACACAATGTTATTGGGCTGATCTGGTGGGTCTGGTGGTAGATGGTCGGCTAATAGTACTAAAGAGGTAAATAAGTGCTTTGTTGGTCAAGCATTTATGTGTGTTGATCGAATTGAACGTGACCAAGGGGTATGCGCATTGAACTGTCTGTAAAAGTTGGCGATAATGAACCCGACAGAGGGAAGGTGACAATCCGGGGCGAAGATTGAAGAACTGTTTAAAAAGCCATTAAGACTCGTGAAAGTAAGAAGTATTGAAGTTACTTGTCTGACTTGTCATGTGGGTTCAAGCCTGGTCAAGGGTGATCCAGGGGTGAAAAGTCCTCACCCAAAGTCCATTTGGAAAGAAACTCTTTGTTTGTTTGTTTGTTTGTTTGTTTGTTTGTTGTTAAATACATCAGTCCATCGAAAAAAGAGACTTTTTTATTGAAAAGAGACCTAACCATCAAAGAACCTGATAGCTAGAATCAAACTGTCGGCTCGTGGTGTTAAAGCTCGAGTGTGTGCTGTGCTCCAATCTCCCACCTTGTCCCGTAGTGAAAACGTTTGGAAGGGAGACCCAGGGCAATAACATCCAGACTTATTATTTGGAACACTTCTTTCTTTATTGAAACCCTATCCCACACTCTTTCTGTAATTAGTTGTAAGGAATTCACAATAGTTTTTTTTCCCACCCTGCATTTACAGTTTAATAAACACCCTTGCACTGTGAACACTTGTGTCTGATTTTACTGTTACCACCATAAGTTCCTTACATATGGTGTCAGGAGTGAGAGTGGATTCAACTGATACAAATTGAAACCCATGCTAATAATTATGGTACCACCGGAAGGGGAAAATAAAATAGTTGATCTCCTAGATCCACCTTAAAATTGATGTTGTCCTCTCAGTTACATGTTCCATCTAGTCAACAGGATCTGTTCTTTAAGACTCAATTCTTACTAGATACCCTACCACTCTCTCATTATAACATACAACCGTGGGACCGAATAATTCAAAAAAATCTGACCGGTCTTTTCTTTCATCAGACCCAGTGCTCTAAATCCTCCTCCCTCCGAGCCCTTTTTTCTGCATGGTATTTAGTCTCCATCGGCGGCGTGACAATCAGGGCAAAAACCTAATCTATCCCAGTTCACTCATTTGATAGAGTCAGAATCAGTCGACAATGAAGATTTTGAAACCTTATCCGATACGGTTTAGAGTTCTTTTCTTTCTGATTCAGACACCACGGGCGACCCTTACACTGCCAGAAGAAATAGCCAATCTAGCCAATATCATTGCCCAATTGGCAGCCCATCAGATACAAGCCGAAAACAGACTCCAGGAAAAGCTAATTGGTCTAACTGTGTTGCAAACAAAGCCATTACTACCACAAGGTGTACTTCAACCATATCTCGAAGGTGAGGATTTGGGAAATGTATTCCTAAACTTCGAACGCCTGGCCGAACACAAAGCATGGGAAGAGAACCTTAAGAAATGCTATTTGGACGCCTGCTAAAAAGAGAAATGCAAACTTCTTTTCAACTACTGAACCTTGTACAGGGAGACTCCGCCCTTTCCATCAAGGAAGGATAGTTGAAAAGAGTAGGGCAAAACTGACATTTTTATCAGCAGAAATTACACGCCATTAGGTTGAACCCGGGAGAAACTCCTTTAGAGATGGGCGAATTGATCAAAAACACGGTAACTCTTTGGACTAATAATAAAACTCTAGAAGAAAAGACCGAGATGGTTACCTTAGAACAATTTACTAAATCCTTACCCCCTTTTTTGCAAAAATCTGTCCTTCAATTAAATCAATCTACCCTAGCCATGGCCATTGAGACTGCGTAAAACCCCACAGATGCAGCTAAACACTTTCAGCCAGCCCATCGATGGGAAGATCAAAGAGATCATAAACCCATCCATCGCCTTATATCCCAGGGAACAGATAAACAAGGGGGGTTGGGTCGAGATTAAGAAACCTGCTCAAAAACCTAAAGATGAACACTGTAGAGAGATTGGACATCTAGCTAGGCACTGTGCAAAGAATGTAAAAGTCAAACCCATGGAAATAGGCTGCTTGAAGGGTAGAGAGTGTGCAGAATCAAAGGAATAACTAGAGACCTTTAGCATCTGCTTATGTCAAACCCTTTCCGAGTTCACCTATGAAACGGCTTGGGTAAATGGGAAACAGGTAAAGACCTTGATCGACTCAAGTAGTAAACAGACCGCTATACAGGCCGATTTACTTACACCACAAGACCTAAACCACGCAACCCTAGTCCGAATAACTTGTGTACATGGGAACAATGAAATCTATCCTAAGATACCAGTACACATAGAAATCCAGGGCCAGACATGTAAAATACCATCAGTTTTAATTCCAGGGCCCCTAAGGAAGTTATTCTGGGATGACACTTCCCCATCTTCTCTAATCTCCTACAGGAATCCCCACCTCCATTTGGAGATTTTCTGCCCCAAAGGTCCTGGCAGGAACCATTATGGGATTGGGAAGACGCTAAACCCATGAAGCCCAAGACAGCCTTTGAAACCCAATTAAACCGATTAGTGGAATCTGCAAGAATGTGTAGACATCTCTCACCTCTGTTCTTTGGCCAGTCTTAACAACAGGAAATCTAACCAAAAAACAGGTATATTCACCTCACAGAGGGGAAGGATATGTGAGAAACCTGTTGGTGTCTCCCAAGTTAGTCCCCGGGGAGCTCTCCTCCAGGTGGGACAGGGCCATTACTATTGGATCCAGGTCCTGGGGGTCGACCAGTGAGGGTGGATCACCTGGATGGGGGGCCCTTCAAGAGTAGAAGTGGTACACTGATGCGTGAGAGGCAGTATCCCCCTTCTTTCAACACCTTTTCCCCGTACTACCATGTAGGATATTCTGAAACACTGCCCCCCTTTTCTGACACGAACACTTTCGCACAACACGAAAGACAAAGGACTAACACCAGATCCATTTACGTGAGATGTCCCAATACAAGGGTCAGGCAAAGTCAGGCAATTAACCAGAATTATACACTCCTGATGGCCATTTCCCTTGCCCAACAGGGATAATAGGAGAAGTACGAGAGCACAGGACAAGCTAGGCAGACCGCACAACGGGAGAGCTAACTCAGCACAGCAGTTCAAGAGGAGGAGAAAGACGGCCTGTACCAGGGGAATGACAAGGAGAGAAGCGCCCTTGCCCTTTCCGACCAAGACCTGGGAATCCTCCACAGAAGGAATCATAAGACAATAGCCAAGCATGTATTGCAGCAGATGCCAGTGGTACTAGAGACCCTCCCCCGCTGATTACCAAGCCGGGGAGAGACGCTTGTCTCGGAGGTACCAACCTTGACTCCAAAGAGCACGAAAGACAGAGGGTTCATCACAGCTAGTGGTTCAAGAGAAGAGTCAATAAGAAACCAAACTGTGTTGAAGGAAAAGTAGGCAACAGCTAATTTGAACTTTGAAAGGTTTAAAGATACTATTGATGAAAGAGGGAGAAAAGCAGCAACAGAGGCGTCCGGAACCACGTGGGTGCTCATGCAGGACATTCTGGGCAATTACCCAATGGTAGAGTCTACCATAACCAGAATGCCTTAAGAAGAGGTGAAGATAGGTCAAAGTGGTCATACAGGGGTCGGGTAAAATCCTCTGTACCATCGAAAGTCTTTGACGGACAGATGATTGTGAAAGAAAGGGAGATGAATCCCACTTGGTGAATTGAGTGCTTGAACTAGGTTTCGTAAAGGTTGGCTAGAGTGAACCCGGTGCAGGGATGCTCACTGAAAGGGGTGAAGTCTAAAAATCCGAAGCACAGTGAACTGTCTGTCGAAGTTTGCAAGAGTGAACCCGGCAGAGGGAAGCCGACAACCAGAATAGTGTGTTGATCGAAGTGATTTCGACCAAGGAGTGTCCACAGTGAACTGTCTGTAAAAGTTGGCAGAGAGTGAACTTGGCAGAGGGAAGCCGACAATCAGGGGCAAAGCCTGAAGAACTGTTTAAAAAGACATTAAGTCTGGTGAAAGTAGGAAGTATTGGAAGACTAGGAGAAGTAAATTGTCCCCCTTGTCAAGTGGGTACGAGCCCGGTAGAGGGAGATCCAGGGGTGAAAAGTCCTCACCCAAAGTCCATTTGTTTGTTTGTTGTCGAATACATCATGCCCTCAAAGGCAAGAGACTTTTTATTGAAAAGAGACTTAACCATCGAAGGAGCTAGAACGGAACTGTCGGCTCGTGCTGAGAAAGCTTGAGCGTGTGCTGTGCTCCAAGGTCCCACCTTGTCTGTGCTAAAAAGGTGTGGAAGGCAGACCTGTGTCAATCCCATTCTGATTTATTATTTGTCCCACATTCTTTCTGTAATTAGTTGTAAGAAATTGGCAATATGTTTTTTTTTAGCATAGGCTCTTTTATTTTGACACAACGCTTGCCTTATTTTTCATTTGATGGTCAAAGCTTGCTCCCATCTTAGATTTAGGTTTATATTATGCGTATTTCCACCCTGAATTTACAGTTTAATAAACACCCTTGAACTGTAATCACTTGTGTCTGTCTTCACTGTTGTCACCAGGAGTTCCTTACATCACCGAGGGGATTGGCTAAAAAGGATCAATAACCACGAGAATTCTAGGATAGCATTGAGAAGGAGCTAGAATTGTATACTTTGGGTCATTTTGGGCAATCATATGCCCTTTCCCAATTTCCTTGGATTCTAGTTTGATTGACGTTTCCCTCCTGCCTATTGAAAGCTACAATGCTAGAAACCTGATTGTTTGCATATGGTACTGCTGTTTCTTGTGTGCTACTGTGCCTATAAGTGGTGAGTGGTTCACCCTGTGCCATGTAGGGATAGAACAAGGATAATTCAAAGCCAAGGTCATACAGGACGTTTGCATTGTTACACACACTTTCAGCAACTAATGGGGAAGCAATAGTTGCTAACGCTCAATTTGTATGGGTGTAATATTTGGGCAACTGTAGGCGCTCAATGTCCCCAAAGAAATAATAGTTAGGTCCATTGTGAAGTGCAATAGATCCAATAAGCAATATCTATTTTAAAAAGTACTAATCTCTGAGTTTTCAATCTCCGCCATTTTTATTTGTTTGGAAAATATCTGAGCAGGATTCCTAACCAGAGCAGCTGGATGCAGCTTAGCCACTTGGGCAAACAATGGTAGAGCGACTGAGCTGGCTGATTTTGATGACCCCCCATGCTGTATTTAGTTTGTGTCTCAGGAAAAAGTGTTAGTAGCCATGCTAGCTTTTTCCCCATCTGGGCATCCTATTTCAGCAATGGGTGTTATCCCGGAACTGGGAACCCCCAAAGAATAAATTGACAGAGGGTGTTGACCTTGTAGCTGCCCGGAATTTCTTGTAGGAATCTGAGTTTCGAAATCAAAATATGAGTGTGATGATTGACTACCTTGCTCAGAAAGTGCTTGGAACTCCAAAACACATGGGGCAATATGATTTGAGGTTGCTGTAAGAACCTCAGATCCATGCAGTACTGCCCCGTTTTTGATTGTCTTTGGACAGAAGGAAAGAACCCAATTATCGAGCAGCCCCTGTAAAACAACTTCTCTCAGGATGCCATCCTCTAGATCATTTTTAACAATGAGTTTACCATCATTGAGAGCCTTCATTCGAAGTACCATAGGTTGCTCTGGATCTTTTCCTGGCATTCCCCATAGCTCAGGTGGTGTCTACATGTTTGTCCCGTCACAGAAATTGCATTAGTGTTGTTATCGTTTACCTCATCCCATTCTGATAATTGTGTTTGGGGCATTTGGTAGAGACTGCTCAACCACATAGTCGCCAGGGCTTGCTCCCTGGAGGTTGCCGGGACACTCACCATTTAACCTGTTGATGTTGGTGTAGCAAGATCTACTATTTCAAAGCAATCAGGCGAGGTGGGTACCCCCTTTCCAGAAGGGCATGTATCCAAGCTTGTGGGCATTTGATTAATTGTTTTGACGCTGTTAGCACTGCTCTTGTCGTAATGTGCTACATTCTGGCAATTTGGACTAGATGAAATGATAATATCAACTATAAGTGCCAATATGCGATTTGTTTCACATTGTTCTTCAGCTATTTCTGGAATGGGTAAAAAGAGGACATCAAGTTTGTTGGATAGGGTGTCGGATTCCAAGGAACAATGAATGACCTGCTCTCACGAGTCCAACTTGCTGTGAATCTGGTTCGTAAACTGAAAAGTCCAGCTCACCATTGGTTTACCCAAAGGAGGAATCTGATGGAGATACCAATTTTTCCAGGTTCGGATCGGCCGAAAGGTTTGTTCCAATGATGTTGTCTTGACAATTGTTTTCCAGCAGTAAGGAGTTATGTTTCGGGCGTAATCACATGTTTAGCAGAGAACCATTATTATCAATCAGAAGGAAACTATGACGAGAATCATCTGTAGCTGTGGGATTATGTTACTAGAGTTTAATGTCATTAAAATAGCTTCGAAAGCTTATTTCCAGCAAGCCCATGGTCGGGCTTATTTCCAGCATGCCGAATTCCACAGCCTTGTTTTCGAAGAACTCTGTAATTGGCTGTTGGGACATGTCCTTACAGTTCTTGGGATATTTTTACCCCTTTTTGTTGCAAGGTAACAAAGTTGCACCAGTGTTGGCATCCGCAGGACTCTGGCCACGTTTGTCAACACATGTGCCTGCACTGCGTAGACCGTCTCACCGTTTTGTCCTTTTTCATTTAGCAGTTACTGTAGTAATTATTTTTTTTAATGATTTTATATGGTTTATTCAAACTTTTAAAATATGTTCACAATAGTTTCATCAAACTTGCATTTCAACTCAATTTTCCATTACTCAGCATTTACAACAGTTTAACATTTCTAAATAGCATTCGATTTTTCACTGAACTTCTTGATTATGTCTTCCATGAGATTAGTGCAATTGTTAGTTTTCTATTTGAATCCTCAAAACATAAACCCCAGAACTCATCCGCGCTCAAGGTTTGATGTTCAGCTAGTATCTTGCCTAGCTGTTTAGTTCTTACTTCTCGCAGTGTGGTGCAAAATAGAGTCAGATGTTTTATGGATTCCACTTGACTGTTGCATAAGCGACATTTATTGTCTTTGATTATATTCTTGTCCCAGTACGCTAGTACTTCTTTTGTTTTGAAAGCGTTCAAGCGGAATTTCACAAATGATGTTTGTTTAGAAATATTTCCAAATATTTCTGGATCTCATTGAGTTTTTTTGCTTCCGGAGGGACCAAGAGCATTTGTTTTTGTTTGAGTCTCAGCTCCCCTGTTTCATACCAGTCCTGTTGCCAAAGGTTTTTCTTGGCTTTGTTTGGATTCAAGTGGAGCATTTCGATGTCTAAATCATAGTGCTCCATCACTTTCTCACAATGTAACGACCACTGGGCCAACATGTTGGTTTTATTTTGACCACCTAAGTGCTGTAAGATCTCAAATTGAGGGGGTGTCGGCTTAATGGTTATCTTACGATAGAGCGTTCACATATTCCAGGCAACGTTGGTGCTTATAGATGTCAGGTTTAATTCATGCCTTATGCACACTGTTGGTACCCCTTTCGGTAGCCACAACACCTTCGACCAAAAAGATGTTTTCCAGTGTATTCCAGATTGTATCAGGGCGCCCCAAGGCACAGTCTGCACCATGCAGCAAAGCAGGCACCATCTTTTGTTTGTAGAATCGAATCGCTGGCAACAGAGAACATTTTCCATATTTTTTTGCAAAATTGCTGCCTGTACTGCTAGTTGGCGACATTTGGCTTTAATGCTTATCACCTAGCACATATCGTTTCTGCTAGAGCTGATTAGCATTCCCAAGTATCTGGTGTTAAAGACAGACTTTTTTTGCCAAAGGAATTATGTTTAGATAAATCTTGAAGGGACAGGATTTCAGATTTCTTGGTGTTAATACTTAGCCCATTCTTGACAACGTATTGTTCAGTGAGGTTTAGCTTCCTCTGTAACCCTATTGGGGTGGAGTCTAACAGAACCAAATCATCACATATACAATCCAGCTTATTTCTTTGTCACCAATTTTTGGATTAAATGCAGCAAGGTTGCCAACGTCGTCCCCTATATCAGATAAAAAAAGGGTTGAACACAATGGCAGCCAATGAGCATCCTTATTTTACTCCACAATGTGTGTTAATTGGGTTAGACAAGGTGCCAGTTTGATCCTACTGTAGTTATATGGTTAGGATGGTGGTGTGCGAAATGAGGATGAATTTCAGCGACTCATGTTTGGGTCTGAGGTTCAAGTTCGTATCCCGTTTCACTAAGATGCATACTATGGAGGTAACGCCCAAACCACCTCTCCGGAATAGTTAATCAAGGAGGCCCAATTTGCCTATTTGAGCTTCCAAAATCATCCCGGCATAAAGAAAGGCATAATACATAAGCCAAAGAAACCAGTAATATGTCTCTACGTGAAGGGCCACACACACAGTCTATTATTTTTTTGTATTATTAAATCATCACATTTATTTCAAAAGCTACAACAGAAAAAAATAATTTCTATCTCCAAGACAAGGAGTGATCCCCCATCTTTTCAAGTCATACGACTAGCAGTGGATAGCCCCACCTTTCAGGTCACTAGATTAGGGGAGAGTTTATGATTATAAAAGATATGGCACATAGATAGGAGATGTATTGATAATATTAAACAAATATGATGTCTGGCTGGCTGGCTCGAGTGGCACCAACATAAGGGCTTAATTTCCATAGATGGTGCAAAGAGGATCCCCATACTACGGAGAGGAGCAGTCCATATGGGAACCTGGTCCTAGAACAGCTTGTAGACATTGCTAATAGAGGAAACCTAAACTGAGAGAGTCCAGCCGGATCCAAAAAAAGAAAGCTACTATTGAATGTTATACTTAACCACCAAAGTAAATACAAATTGCTCCATAGTCTTGTCAGGGTAACTTTCTGGGAGCAAAGGTGGCCTGGCAAGAACCACGGGACAGCTGATTTTAAAGAGGCACAGAAGTTGCAGTGTAAGATAAACATGTACTGTGTTTTTCCACTGTTGATATGTGTAAATTTAGAATTTTATTTCTATTAACCCCGTAACTGCCAGGCTATTATGCAAGTCTATGCAAAAAGTATGAGCATATTCGTCCTTTGCACTTGATTGTCTTTTTGCATTGACAGTGCAATGTAAAACTGGCAGCATTTTGTGCACTTTCACCACCGTTTTGTTTTTGTCAAATTACACAGTTATAATATAATTCCTGGGTTACTACTATAGTCAGGGGCTCAGGTCAGAAATTTGTTGTGAACCCTTATTGCGTGTCAGAAATTCATTAATAATAGTTCCAATGGGAGCCTAGTCATTAATTAGACACTTACAAATGAACTAGCCTTAAATTATGTATTTCTATTTACAGAAAATAGTGTAAAGTATAAAACCCATTCAAAAGCTTTTCCTGAAATGCACAAATGAATATCTTTGTATAGTCAAAGGGGAAGGGTACATGTATCTATTCAATCAAAACAAGATACATTCTCTTCCATTAATTGTATAGGCATACATGAAGAGTCCAGGGCCACCCATCCATGGGGGAACAGGAAAGAAAATAATTACAGGTTATAGTCAGGCCAGATGGCTTAAGACCACTTCCAAATGACTATGCAAACACAGTAAATTGTCATCAGGTATGCAGTAATAGCACCGAGCCTTGCTTCAAAGAGCTATGATATGATATGGCATTTATAAAGCGCCTATACACAAGCGTTTCAGGGCGCAACAAGGCATGGGAGGGGAAACAGAAGGAAGATAGAGACAAGGATCTTACTAGGCCAGGTGAGAATTTAGATCATGCAAGTGCAGGGTAGGGGGAGGGGGAAAGTGCGGGGGGAGAAAAGGGGAGGGGGAAGTGCAGTACATAAGATAAACAGTGAAATAAATAAAAACAATAAATAAATAAAACAATAAATAATATCACATGCTTTATTTTACAGCAACTCATAAACTCAATGCATTAGTCTGAAGGAATGTCAACTGAGTAGGTCACAGGCGCTCAAGTGCATTAGTTGAGGTTAAACGTCACTGAAGATATGCACAACCAAGATACTTTACTGTGAATAGTGTTGACTCAGAGAAAGAATATTTATTCAACGTGTTGTTTCTGCCGTTTGAGGAGAATTACTATAAGTGCACAGCAGAGCAAACTCTATGCATTCACTTGAACAATAAAATGCATTACAATTTGCAAAATTTAAATTAAGTCCTGCATTGTCAGGAAGGCTCTGATTGAATTAAGCTTGTGGTATATTGTAGAAAAAGGCAAGCTATATCAGAATATTGAAACAGTACTATATGTTGTCATTTGGAAATGGCTTTGAAATGGCAAAAACGCAAAATGTAGTCACAAAAGTGTCCAAATTCATTGTTTCAACATATCAAACCTTTCACCATCATTGAGCTGAAACTAAAAATCACAATGGCACCGATGAGCCAGAAGTTACAGCATACAACAAATGAGCTTTTCTTTACAAAGAGCAGCAGCCCCTCCTTTTTGGTCATGTGGCTGGGAAACCATACCTCTATTCTCAGGGTAGGGGTGGAGTAAAGGCCTAGAAGAAGAGGCATCTGAATTCTGGAATATTGAGTGAGCAAGAGCCAGAAGGAGAACAATGTGGAGATTGGAGATAAAAAGGACTGATTCCACCCATAAGGTGAAGACTCGTGTGTTGAAAGAGGGAATCCAGAGCAGCCCATAGATAGATGCCACATGTGCACAGGAGAATTAACTTCCAAGGCAGCCACCTAAATTTAAGGTTTTTGCTGAAATGGTGATGCCTGCTTGGGTCCTTGACCAACTGAAAGTGTATAGCACATACCAATATGTGTCCAATGTACCAACTTTAAGGTTCTTTAATTCACAGATATCCCCAATAGGAATTGAGATTGACTATATTCATGTCCAACCAGGACTCACACAAGTGTAACCTTCCCGCAAGAGACATACAATATAATGAGTCCATTATGGGGGTTTATTGCTTAATTCTGGGATTAAACATTAAACAATAGCACTACCCTTATGCAGGAGCTTTCCAGGAAATGACTTGCTGCTTTCCATTATCTACAACTGGCTCTCACCAAATACTCTCCCTCCAGATCTTTACATTCATCTGGCTCCACCTCTCTGCATGTCAAGCGTTTCTCAAAACAGCGAGCTGCCGGGCGATCTCTTTCCTTGGCTAGCTCCCCTCCTTTGGAACAGCCTCCCCCTTCCTCTACATCTTGAGCCGGACATACTCATATTCCGAAAGGTCCACAAGACTTTCCTTTTCACCTCTTCCTTTCCCCTCTCACATCCTTGCTAAACACCTCAGTCACTGAGATTGGTGACCAGGGCCTCGTGTATCCTTCTGAGTTATGCCCCCCACCCAATCACCTCTAGCCTCCCCCCAATCCCAGCAGTTGGCTTTGGGCGCCCACAGGCATGTGCTGTCTCACAGGTGTGCACTTACTATTGGCAGTTGACCACACTCACCAAGTGATCTCTGCCAAGCACTTAACAAATGCTTCTCTCATCCCTTCTCCCTCTCTGCACTTACAAATTCTGAATGCTCAAAGGCCTAGTAGGTACGCATCTTTCTTTCTCTTCATTGCTAGTATATTTGCCTTTCATTCCCACATTCCCTCCTTGCTGCCCTGTGGGCACTTTGAAACACAATTTACTTGATGTATAAACGCCTTACAAATGCACAATAAAATACAAATAAAATAAAGCTATACATGCACTGATGCTAAAGAATAGACTAGTAGCACAGAGAATCTCATGCCGCCAGGAGACTGCCACGCTAAACTGTATCCAAGCAATGATGCAGAAACACTGATTATATACTAGAGATTTTGCTGATTTCATAAGACAGGCAGTCAAAAACTAAACACGAATAGCACATGATTACATATTACCTGAACATTACAGAATGAAGTACAATAAATATAGACGTATCTTACCACCTCTCTAATACCCTTCTTCTTTCTCCTCTCCTTTCCCCCACTTAACAGGTTTCTTCAGAACAAGGGCAATGGATTACTGTATATTGATTTTCTAATTATACATGAGGAGTGTAAACAATAAATAAGTGTAACAAATATGATGATATGTTAACAACATATGGATAACTGTAATCTTTGTGACAGATTAAGATCAACTAATGGTTGTTAACATTTAAGACTGTGAAGTAACAATGTCAGGATGGATAAACAATCAATGGAATATTGAGGACACTGTAACTAACTAAGAACACCCAGTTTGATAATGAGATCAAAGACATAAAAACCTGTACTTCCAGACAGGCTAATTGGTTTTTAATTGTTCAGATTTTTGTCATGCCTTGAAAAAGCCCGCTCACGAGAGAAACATTAGCATGTGCCGCCATTTAGATGATGTTGGATTAGGAAGGTTAAGATTAGCCTAGGATTATTTACGACTGTATTTATGTACCTAAAGACTAACGCTTTTTACTAATAAATCCTTTTTGTCTATATATGTTTGAATTGAGTCCAATTAATACTGGCAAAAATATGTACCTAACTATGCTGCATTTACATATTCTCTTTTGGACTAAGTGAATATCAGTCACAGTTAGGCATCTGCAGGCAAGACCTTTTTATATTATATATTGGACCTGTTATAATGGATTACTGTTTGAGTGGCGCACAGACATATTATTCACTCAACCATTCAACCTACTTCCATTACATCAATGCAATCACACTTGATTTGTTGACTCCATTCATTATAGGCATTGTGACAAGCAGGATTTCTATTGATTGGCCATTTACTCACCAATCTTGGACACTTTGATGAGACCTCAAGATATAAGAGACACATAGGGTAGCGGGCGAGAGAAGTGTGGCCTATCTATTCCTTTGTATTTGGCCTTGTATATCACCTTTTGTGTTTGTGTGTCATATTAGAGAGTTCAACAGGTGTCTTGTCTGTACTTGTCTCATAATGAATAGACAGTATTGTTCATGTCTTGATCACATTCTGTTTTCACCTTGTCCTGCCAAAATCGAATTTAGTTGTGCCCATTTGCTGCATTCTGTTTTTCACTTTGTCCTGCTGATATCAAATCTAGCTTTGCCTGTGGCTGCTTGGTGTCTTCCTTAGCTGTGGGCACCACGCTCCTGTCTCCCCCCCTCACATGTGCCCCTCACCCTGCCCCCCCTCCTCCATGTGCCTCAGACTGGTAAGTTTCCCCCCCTTACCCCCGTAGCCAATTATGTCGCCATCTATCTCTCCTATCTTGTCTAACTGTTTCACTATCTCCTATCCCTCTCCTATCACTAAATCTGGCTGAATGAAACTTAAGAAGGTCATACTGGGCTCCAACCCAGGCCTTCCTATTGCAGACACCTGTGGTATGGCTTCCGCCAGAGAGACTCTCACAGACATTCTCTTTTTCTTTAATGCACCTGACCTATGAACTTGCTATATGGTTGGCTTTCTCTTTCCTATCGACTCTTCTCACATTAATGTTGGCACTCAATGGGAGGTTCTACTTGACCTCTTTGCCATTTCCAAAGTCATCATCAATGTCTATTTCAATGGAACCATCATGGTTCAGGGTCCTCAACCCAACCTTCTTTTCTTTGACAAGCTCCTCCCTCGCCTCTCTTACCTCACCTTTCACTCTGGCCAGTCTCCCCTTCCATGTATGCCTCCCTCCTCCTCTGCACTGGCTCACTTGCCCACTGTGCCTTCCTCCTATGAACTGGCACACATGCCTTGCCTCACTGTCCTGGCTCCATTGTCAGACTTGGTCCCTCTGTCATCCTTCACTATCACTCTGGTCCACCCGCCACCCTCGGGGGGGACCACCATCCTCTGTGCCCCCCATGGAAGACCCTCAAAGATGGCAAGCTGCTCCACATTGCCACACTCAACACTCGCTCTGCTGTCAAACCCTTGTCTCAAATTAGGAACCTCCTTGAACTCATGGTTCCTTGATTTACTCACCATCACAGACATCGTTCAAGAATAGCTTTTCACGAGCTTCGACACACTCCTCCCCAAAGGCTACAAAATGTTCTCTGTGCCTAGGCCAAAGAAGACATGGGGGGGAGCTGATCTTCCCTGAATGGATACCTGTGTCCATCATCCCAACTCAGGCCTACTCCTCCTTCGAGTGCCTAGTCTGCAGGCGCTCACTCTCTCCTAAATCTTCTCTCCTTTTGGCCACCTTCTATTGGCCACCAAGGCAGTCCACTCTCTTCCTCTCAGAATGGGATGACCTGGCCTCCTCTCTACTTTCCTCCTCCTCTCAACTCCTCCTGATGGGTGATTTCAACATTCATCTGTGCCCTCCTGACTCCTCAGACCTTTCCGCAAACCTATGTGAATCTCTTCCCCTCTCTATCCTATCCTCTGGCTTTACGCACACCGCGGGCCACACTTTGGATGCTCTTATCTACTGACATTCCTCTCGCTATCCCTCTCTATCCCTCTAACTACCTCTCTTTCATGGACTGACCACTCTCTTCTCTCAACACACCTGAAGCTCTCCTCACCTCTTGCAGCGATACACCCAGCACAGCCACTCAGCTTCAAAGTCACCAGACCCATGAACAAAGTTACAGTGGCTGCCTACTCCCCTCCTCCCATCCCTGCCGCCACTGACTCCCACCCTGACACAGCCCTCGCTAACTTCAATCTCTCTATCTCCAACACTCTTGATACTCTTGCCCCTGTTATGAGGGTCCGCCAGAAGGCTTCCAAAAAGTGCAACTCTTGGTACGACTTTGATCTGGCTGCCCTTAAACGCAAGTGTAGGGCATCTGAGCGGAAATGGAACTCATCAGGTGGACCATCTGATAAACTGGCCCGTCACCTCCTTCAAAGTCAATATCGACTCTGCATACAAACCAAGAAAAGAGTCTTTATTAAAGCCTGCATCTCTGCGGCATCAGGCAACATGTCTGAACTTTTCAAAGTCTTCAAAAAACTGGCCAACATTGCAGCAGCCTCTTCTTCTGTCACGCCCACCCAGGACCTTTGCACAGCCCTGGCTGCACACTTCATCACAAAAACCAAAGACATCCTTTCCTCTCTTTCCTTTCCTCACACCACAGAATTCACCAACACTGCAGACTCCCTTGGCCCCCCTCCCCTTTCCCTCTCCTCTCTCTCACCTGTCACACCCAATGAGGTCACTAGACAAGTCTGGTCTATGAAGGCCTCATCCAAACAGGTGGACCACTGCCCCTCCAAAACCATTAAGGACAATATTGACTCCCTCACCCCAGCCTTGGCTGATCTCTGCAATCTCTCCTTTTCCACTGGAATCTTTCTAACCTCTCTTAAGCACTCCCTTGTGCACCCTCTGCTCAAGAAACCCTCTGCCAACACCTCCATTCTGGAAAACTACTGCCCAATCTCTATTACTCCTTTCCTGGGCAACCTCCTGGAGAAACTGGCTATCTCTCAACTGACCCTCCAAACTGAATCTATTGGTTGCTTCAATGACCATCAGCCTGGCTTTAGAGCATCCAGAGGCACAGAAACTGCTCTTCTGAAAACTTGTGAAGACCTACTCTCAAACCTTGACACTAACACTCCCTCTGTCCTCATTCTCCTTGATCTCACCTCTGCCTATGACATGGTAAACCTCAACATCATGATCGCACGTCTCTGTGACACCTTTGGAATCACAGGTCAGGCTCTGGCGTGGTTATCCTCCTTTCTCTCTGACCGCCATCCTAGTTGGAACTCTGAGCCTTTCTCTCAACTATTGCTCCCTCATTCTGCAGCGTTCCCCAGGGATCAAACCTATCCCCCTGGTTCTTCAATGTCTATATGGCTACCTTGGCATGTGTGATTGCCACTTTCACCTCTAACTTCCAATGTTATGCAGATGACACACAACTATCTTTCAGGCTACTCTCAGCTGCATCCTCCTCCTCACTCATATCTGATTGTCTGCTATTCAGTGATGGTGTGCTGCAAATGACCTCTGCCTCAACACCAGTAAGACTGAGATCGTTCGCATTGGGACCCCTACTCCCACCTTCCCGGTTTAACTCTGGCTGGCTTCCATTGGCCCTGTACCTGCACACTCCTCCAAGGCCAAAAACCTTGGGGTAATTTTTGACTCCACTCTCTCTTTGTCCTCTCACATTTCAGACATATCAAAAAAGTATAACTATCAGTTACACATCCTCAGAGGCACTCTACCTCTTCACACTTTTCCCCAGTGGCTCACTGTCCCCAGAGCCCTGGTCATCTTCAGGTTGAACTTTTGCAACAGCCTCTTCTTCAACCTCCCTGCTTCTGCCCTGCGCCATCTGCAACTCATCAAGACCAGAACCGCAAGACTTATCTCTCTGGCACTGAAATCCCTTCACTGGCTCCCTGTGGCTGCAAGCATCAAATTCAAGACCCTTTGCATTGCCCACAAGGCTTTCTGGGGCCTGGGACCAGCCTACCTGCAACGTTGCCTACCTAAATACTGTCCGTAACGAGCCCTCTGCTCATCTACCTCCAACCTTCTGCGATTTAGCCGGTCCTCTAAGTAGAGATTTGAAGGGAGATCCTTATCCTCAGAAGGTGCCTCCCTCGAGAACATCCTCCCTGCCACCCTCTGTTTTAAGCCTGATTTTCTTAAGTTCCAGAAACTCCTCAAGACCATCCTCTTCTTCTCCTCCTTCTCTCTCCCTCTACAGTGCTAATCTAGCTCCATTCTTTTTCCTTCCCTCCCTCCTATTCCTTACAGCTTGCCGACTGGCCGCCTGGTGTACCTCAGAGTCTCACAGGTCCCCGGCACCCCCGCCAGTCTTCTCTGCAACATACTTAGAATTAACCCTAGAGATTGGCTCTCTCTTCACTTACCTCAGTACCCACTGACTGGGTGCACTTGGACCTCTCCCTCCCTTGACCGTCTGCGCACTTGCACAATCCAAATGCACCTTTGTCTGAAGATTCAATGTCTGTTCTCCCTTGTCTTCCCCCCTTAATGTGCACTTGGTTAAACTGCAGAAACGTTGTCAGGCATATTTGCTGTATCTCAACTATTAAATGTATTATATTCACTTACTCTGCCTGTGCAGACTATTATCATCTCCAAATTTCACGCGCTCTGAGTAACTGTTGTTTTTTCCCATGTTCCCACACTCCTTGGACCGCTTTGAAACACTTGCCTGTATATAGGCGCTTTATAAATAAACAATACCATACCATACATGCTACGGGACCATGTTGGAAAATACATTTCTTCCTATTTACTGATTTTTTTGCTAATTCTAACATGCTTGTTGTACTCTTTGTGACCACTTGAGATGCCCCTCATCTATCCGGGATACCGTATTTTAGGATACTAATCTCCTGCACATGGGCATCAATAGCTAGGTGTGCTCTTATTGAACTTTAATTAGCTTGGGAGTCCTGGGAACTGTTATCTTGTCCCTCCGTTCTGCACATTCATTACTCCCTTTCGTGTATCTGTACTTGGTGCTTGCTACAAACTACTTTCTGGGCAGCTTCAAAGCTTCCAAAATAAATGTTTTTATGAATTCAATATCTTGTCTGAGGCTTTGCTAACTCCTAGGCCTGCTGCGGCCTCCAATGCTAGAAAAAATGCTGTACTTCTGCGATTTTCACCTCAATATTGGTGAGCTTTATTCGTGTCTGTTCATGTTACATTCACCTTGTGCATCTGCATATGTTACCCCCCAATGCCTGCTGCATCTATCCTGCCTATAATTCTATCTTCCCTATCAGTGTATTGAGTCTCTCTCTTCGTATTATGGAATCCTACTCTCTGCTATGCTATATACAGCACACTTTCTACTAACTATAATCCCTACTAGTGTCACACACAGGGGCGTTGCTAGGGGGGGCTATGGGGGTTATAGCCCCTGATCTTTTGGTTGTAGCCCCGGATAGAATCTCAGGAGCTACAGCCAAAAGACTAGCTAGCCCCCAGTCCCAACAGTTCTGACATCAGCTTAGCCCCAGGTCTTTTCCAGACCTAGCAACCTAATTCCTTATGGCAGAGGCATGTACATTGACTATTTAAAGTATTGTTTCTTGTATCCTGCCTTGGTTTGGCTCGTCTCTCAACCCTAGATTCATGGGTCGGTAGGGTTGCCTCCGCTGAAATTGTTTCTCATCTGTATGATAAGGGTGAGGAGTAGGGGCAGGAATTGGTACTTGCATATTCATCTGTGTTGGTAACATAGGTGATACCTGCATATTCATCTGGCCCTGTTACATGTTCATTATGGTGCAATAAGCACTTTGCAGCACAGCAACCTTAATCGGGGTAGAACAAGTTAAATATGGTTTGACTTCTGAAAACTGTGGTTTTTGCTATCAATGTGATTGGTGCAATTTTTGGAGTCATTGGGATAGATGAAATCCTTACTTTCACATGTCAGTATGCTCTCAAATTACCAGTCATTTCATTGTTAAAGTTGGGGAAGTTGAAGTAAAGTCAATTTTATCAAACAATATGAATTTCCTCAAATGTTTTGAGCAATTTAATGTTACATTCATATAGTTATTTCCATCTCTGTCCCATGCAAGTAATTAGCCAAGCTAATAGAATTATCTTCATTTAACATATAATAAATAAAATACATCATTTCCAACATATGCGTCAAACATTTCTGTTTCCGAGTCTCAAAAATATCTCCAGTCAATTGGATTCATTTAGCATCAACTCCTCTTTTTGACTGATTGGGTTAACATAGAGCTTGTATGTATAGTGCATCAAGCTGGATTACTACCATTTCTAAGCTCTGAAATAATATGTTCTACTATTACTACATTTCAAATAACTCAATGTATCACCATTTAAATGTAGATTGATATGGCCAATTTATGAGCATGAATACATCATATTTTTGTGTTATTTTAATGTGATATTTAAATGACTTACCGATCCAGTGGATTGTTGTAAAGCAAATGCCAACATAACAGTCACTGTTGCCAGCATGGCCATTCCTGAAAAGAGAAGAGATCAATTTCATATGTTGTAATTTAATTAATGCTGCTTTCAAAGTAACGTGCAATAATTGGGTTAAAATGCCTTTAAGCAATTTACAAGAGAATTATCCACATGGTTCTCCACTTTGGAAACCGACTTTGCAAAACCTGCTGATGGGAAGGCCTGGCAAGGCTGTAATTGCTTCCTAGCCCATGGGGAGAGATTTGAGAGAATTAAGAGAATCCAAGTCTTTCTCCAAGGTCTTCGGGCCACTACAGCCTGGGTTAACATCATCTCCTGACATTAACGCCACTAGCACCCGACGGAACATCTGGGATGCTAAAGGGATTTTTTAAGTCGGAAAACTGCTTTGTTCGATCGTGAGTTGAAAATTGAAGATGAAAAACATACTAACAAGATTCCCATCAGACAAATAGTAAAGGGGGTTCATGGATGTGTCCCTTTTCAATTGCCCTGGTGGCATGCAAAAGAGCTCTGCAGCACCGAGGGAGTAGAAAGAAGGTGATAGGTAAATTGTCTGGATTGGGACACAGGCTTAGATGGCCTACAAAAGCCACATTACTGGCTAATCAAAAATGTACAAAATATAAAATATGATATATTTGTTTTCCAAAGAAGAACAACAATTAAGTGCAAGTGTAACAAATTATATCTTAGATAAACATGCTATCTAGTCAGAATGCATATACTTCAGGAATTAATCCTAGGCTATGAGTTTTCATCCAGTTGAAATGAAAGCAGTGCTCCGTGTGGTTCGAAGGCGTCATCGAGTAATGCAAAATGATACAAGGAGTGGGCCGACGATTGAGCCTGGGTCAAAACAATGAGTCTCACTGATTTGTGTCAATGAGTTACGCAATGCTTCAGCAGATTGAGTTGAAGTTCTGTATGAAGTCCTGGTGATTCAAGTCTTGATTTGAGATATAGAGGTCCAAAGTCATCTACACAATGTGCTAGTGCTCGAGCTGGCAAGTGACAACTTCTGCTGGGTGGAAGCAAAGCAAAGGTTCACATTTTGAAGGTGAATGCTAAAGGCAGCACCACATTTTCTGATGGTTCAAAAGTGTTGCACAAGGAATTAATTAGTTTCAGGTAGTTCAAGTGACAAAACTGGAAACCAGTATGTTCTCGCTTGTCTGGATTCTGTGAGACCTAGTGCAGGGGGCCACAGGATAAGGTGGGTTCTTTACAGAGTCTGCTTTCCCAGTCGAGGGAGTTTTACTGGTTGACTGGCAGCCCTTGGCCTTCAGTAAATTAACTCCCAATGTACTCTTGGGAAGGGTGGGGGTCAGAGCTTGCCTCCTCTGTCTCAGAATCCCAGTCTTCACCTCAGGCAGGGTACCAACAAGATCAAGATGAAGTCTTTCTGATGTCCTAGAAGATCCAAATGTGATTTAATGAAGGAGTGGGGTCTCCACATTGTACAAGTAAAGGTTCATAAGGGACTGGAGTAAAGCAACTGTGATTTTAGGGGTCCAATGCCTGTCCCTGAGACAAGTGTCCTTTGCCTCCTGATTGTAGAAACAATTAAGAGAAATGGAGTCTACCTCAGGTTTATCGTGCAGAGACACCAGAATAATGAATTGCTTTATTCATGACAAGCACATGCTAATGGCATACAAGTAGCTAGCTGCTAACTTGATAAACAGCCCTACGCATATGGCATAGAATTTCGCACACACAGAGAACTCCCATGTGAACTAACCCAAAGATTGAGTTTTGAATACTTTCAAATCATCAGCAGGTAAAGCAGAAAGCGAATATCTTACAAATTATGGAACCAAATATCCAAAAATCACTATTGCCCAAGTGTGTCAGAATGTGATTAGGCAAACAAGAGAACACTGCCCGAGCTACTGAAATATTAATTTTAAATTTGTAAAAGTCAAATGAATTATCTTGTGATTGTATAGGGTGTTGGCATGTTTTCCAAAGAAGCACCTTTCTACTGCACATGAAGAAATGACACTTATGTAGATTATTTACTTTGTACCAGACAAGGATTTGTGTTTACTATATTTTAAAATAAGGACTGCATTACTGTGTATAATGTCTGTTGATGGCTTTCTTACTTATTTTTTTATTATTTTGTTAATGAATTTACAACAGTTAAAAACTCCATGCCAGGCCTGAATAGATAGTATGTGACACAGGTTTCTGTGTTCCATAAGATTTGCCTTGGTTCATCTAGTGAAAGAATGTACAGGTTGGCGTCATGAAAACCCATTAGAATCACACATACAAAGGGCCATCTGTATGAAGATCCCTGTAAAAGAAAACACAGAAAATGCAGATTGTGTGAAAGCGGTAGATGGGCAAAGGATAGGTCTTTGAGAATAAGTTCTAGGAGGGAGCCTAAAGTCACTATGTCACTATGTCCCGAAAATTTTAACCGGGCACAGGATCTCTTCACAGAACCTTAGTTGTTTGTGCTAGTTGCACAACAGTGTGATGCTGGGCTTCTTTTAACTTCAATGGTGCTCAAGATGATTTCAAAAGGGTTCGAGTTGATGTGATCTCACTGGCAGTCAGCGGCAAGTCATTTTGATGGTGCAAGCCCCTGATGTGACAAGTCAGCATTTTAGGCACCAGGATCATATCTTGCAGTGGTCCAAGCAGTGGTGGAGTCAGCAGCAAGAAGATGGCCTCTGCTAGGTTGAGTCAATATTTCCATCGGTGAGTTATGTGGCTTCCATCAGGATGATCTTGTGTGTGAGCCAGTCGATCCCACAAAGTTCCAGTCAGCAGTCAGGTTGATCGAAAAAGGTAATGACAATGGGTTGTGTAGGGTGTCTGGATGGCTCCGAATGCAAGTGGTTTGAAGATCGTGTGGAGTGTCAAAAGCAGCACCAAGTGCAGTTGATCAAGCTCAACAAAGTAACGTGGCAGAAAAATAGGATATGCGAGTAATCAGCATCTTGTAGAAGCCCTGTTATGATTTTCATATATTAATAAGATGATACAGGTAACTCCATCTCAGAAAGGGTGGCCTTTGAATCATATGCCCCTTTCCATAAGCTCCATGCAAAAATCATGGCATGCACATGTGCCCTGATACATTAGTATACTGATCTGTAGCACCTGATCTCCGGATGCACAGTGCAGGTTCAGAGGTCACAGGTTCCCTGTTTGATAGCTTCAGTGACAGCCAAGTCACTGCAGCATAGAGGCTGCATTTAAATCTGCACCTATATCCCCAAACCGCATAATTATGAGAGTTACCAACGTGGAGGCAGTTGTAACCTTTAAAATAAACCATACCTGAGTTTAGGGTTTGGCGGCTAGTATTCCTCGTAGCTAATAAAGCCACATATTTCTATAATACATGTGCTAACACTGTGAGCCCAGGCCAGCTGTGGACAGGCTGTGTGCATTCCACAAGATGGTATGTCACTGCTGCATCCAGCTGGACTGGAACCATGGGGGCGGTCTCTTTTTGATCCTTTGTGACGTTGGGTAACACCTGGAACCATGGGGGCGGTCTCTTTTTGATCCTTTGTGACGTTGGGTAACACCGGCCTCCAGAAAGACAGCCCTGCAGGAGTCCTGTCATTGAAAGGATACCCTACACAAAAGAACTGGCCTCAACCCAGACTGTTGCATACCAAGGGGCCTTTGATGCTATATGCAAGTAAAGGGAGTGGGCTTAGTGTAGACAGAGAGAGCTCAGAACAAGTGGGGAAGGTTTTTTTTTTCTCTGTACCTCTCTTTCCTACCTGTCTCTTCCACTCATACAGAAAATACCAATTGTCTCAAGGGCAGGCTTAAAGCAGGCTTGCTTTTGTACAATCACCTACATGGTTTTGTGTATTAAAAAAAGGTGTCTTTTTCCTAAAGTCCTGCAGTTTTGTGGTAAAAACAAGGGTTCAAAGGCAGCGGCAAGCTCTCCTCCCTAACCATCAACAGGGCACATTTGGGATTGACCTGCTGCTTGAGTAAGACCTCCATCTCTTCCAGCTACATCGGTACCCAGGACTTTACTGGAGGTGAAGGATCCCTGCAGATGTGTGCTATTCTCCTCCGCATTTGGAAGAATGAGAACAATGGCTTATCTAGTCCCTGAGCCCCTGGATTAATACTCCCGGAAAGCCCAGAGCCAGACCATCTAGGATCCCTTGTTTCTTTTTGTAGAGCTGCTTGCAGCCACTTTTTGAGCCCATTGGACATATTCGGACCAACAGGAACCACTGGAGCTGCTTTCAGCATTCTCTCTTTCTTCAAGCCGCTCACACAGCACCAAGAAGCCTGGTTCTAGACTTTTGAATGACTGAGAAAGGTGAGAATGTAGTTTTGACTTCTAACTGCTCCATGGTCCACCTTTGGGCCCTCGCACTGTGTATGGTACTTTTAAAAACATTGTAGTTACTGATTAAGCTTCACTCCCGTTTGATTAACCAGATCGTATCTTTCTTATCTTTGCATATTCTGTTTTCTGTCCACAAAAGTGGCTTTATGTACTGTATCTAATTAGTTATTTTTGCATATGTTGGGTTCAATTAAAGTAGATTTATTTTTATTGAACCTTGATGAGACATTCCTTTATCTTTGACTGTTGTAAGTTGCTGTTAGGGTTGCTACTGTTTCACATGTACACACCACTTGAAAGTATAGCCTGCCCTTGGGCCACGTTACTATGAACGCCGAAGGTGGTACATCTCTTAACTGTGCCTGTTTTAGAGGTATGATTGGTATCACTCTTGTTTTGCAGAAGTGTGAGTGCTGATTAGGCAGTTGAGACATCTTCTCATCCTTGTACCCCTGTGGGGCAGAATTCATGTTGTCACAGGATCAGAGATGCTTCTGGTCTTCTGGGTAGCTGGTAGTCCCAATCCAGGGGCTGCAGGACAAGGTGAGTCCTTTTGATCTGCACTCTCAGTCCATGGAGATTGGCTAGCACCTACATGGAATCCTTCACCTCTAGTGAGCAGGAGCCTTGATCCAGTGCAGTCTGTACCAAGGCCTTGGATGCTTTCTGTCTTCAACTCAGTTGTGGTGGACTTTGGAATGGACTGCACTCCCAAAAGTGGTCCCAAGGTGAATCCGTCTTCTCTTTCAGGTGGTTCAAAGATGAATCAAAAGTGTCCCTCTCCATGTAATGGCATATGTCACAGGGGATCCAAAGCATATTCTTTTTTAAGGTGTCCAATCCAGATATTTTAACAAGTGATCTTTGATGCCTGCATGACATTGAGGGGACAAGAAAAGAAAGAGACCAATAACACAATCCAAGGTGGTGGTGTTCTTCTCTACACCCACCTCCCCTCTAACTTTGTCCCCTTTCCCATAGGCCTGCTAACTTAAAAGATAGTCCAGTGATCAGCACCTTGTATAAGGGTGGCTTTGTGATGTTGGTGCTACCTCTGAAGCACTTGGGGAGGTTCCTGCATCTTGGGGAAAGGGGTAGCTTCCCTAAATTAGGATCAAACACTCCATTGTCTCACATAGCAGATTTGGAGAGTGTCTGCCAGACACCAATATAGACTAGTGTGATATCAGATTTATGTGGCTGCATGATTGTGTACTCTTAGCTGTCAACATGCCAATATCAGCCAATGCCTAGATTTGCAAATGTACTTGCCACCAGACTGAATAAGGCAAATAATTATTATAATTTAATTCACAGGTTCAGAAAATGAAAAGGTAATCTTTGCCTGCAAGGATGTTGTGTCGCATCAGTTGTCAGGGATGCACATGTAACATTTGAACCTGCTCAATGCCACTTCAGAGAAGGGATTGTAGATGTAGATGTCAGAAGACTGGTTAAAGTTAAGCAGAGCCGGTGCTACCACTAGGACATCTATGCACTCGCCTATGGTGGATTCAGAAGGGTGTACCAGTGTATGCAAGAAGGGGACGGGTTCCACTTGCCTCCATGGTCACATTGTTTTTAATTCACTTTGCAGAGTTTGTTTTCGCAATTATCTTTGCAGGTATGCTTGCAGCGACTTATCTATGGAGGGGAGGTCATCAGGGTTTTGGTGAGGGAAGGAGAGGGCATGCTGTTCCCCTCATCTGCCCAATCATGTGAGGTGATGGAAAACCTTTTGAGCAGGATGGTCAAGATAAGGGGGGAATCAAAATGACCTTTTGCCTAGATCAGGGAAAATGCTTGCACCAGACCTCAACTAAGGTGAATGTGTGCTCCTTAATTTTGGCATGGGATATCTGATTAGAAGACCTCCCTTTCAGAAATAGAATTACATGTATAAGTTCATAGTAATACAAAACAAATAGGCTTCAGCTTTCCCACACTCACCAGATGGTCATTCTGTCACAGCACCTCATCACGACCTCAAACCACAAGGAGGTTAATAATAATTCGGCCTGTATGAATCAAAGGCCCTTTGGCAGGACTGGGGTTGATCTGAATGAATAGGATTACACCTCTCTGTGCCACTTATGTCTACAGCATAAAAGTAAAAAATGTCTCTCAATGTCCAGATGAGTTCTGAGTTCGAACATCCCACAACTAACTCGACATACATCAAATCAATCCCATAGCCATCACATCACTCTGCATCAGCCAGTTCAAGCAGCACAGCACCCATTTTAAGAGGGCTGGATCTCAGCAGCAAGACCGGTATACTGCATTAACATTGGGGCTCCATTCCACAACTCAGGAGACATTAAATGCACCCCTGTTAGCCCACACAATTTTCAAAATCATGTGCCACATTTTCAAAAACATCCATAAAAATGCCCTGGCAATCAAATAGAGCACGACATTCATAATCTATCACTGACTTCCTCTGACAAAAGCACACTTTCCCCAGATCGCTTGAATGTTTTCCATGACCATTCATGACCATCCACATTAAATCAAATTATCTCAATTTTCAAATAAAATAATATATAATATGATATTGCATTTATAACGCACCTGTACACAAATGTTTCAAGGTGTGACGAGGCAGGGAGGGGAACAGAGGGAGGACAGAGACAGCGATCTTGCTTGGCCAAGTGACATTGAGATCGCACAAGTGCAGGGGTCAGGGGAGGGGAAAAGTGTCAGGGCAAGGGGAGGGGGCAGTGCTGTACATCAGATTAAATCAAAAAAAGAAGTGTGGCCAGCAGGTGGCAAGTGCAAGGGTAAGTGCAGAGAGCAGGTGTCCAAAAAGTGCAAGTAAGGGGACTGTAGGGTTACAGACCCAACTGCAATTGTTTCCGGGAGGCAGTGCGGGTGTGCCAATGGGCAAGCTGGGACCTTGGCCCTAAAATCGGAGGGCAGCCAGGTGACTAGTGCAGTATCAGACATCAAATCAGCAGGGGAGAGGAAGAGAGAAGGCAGAACCAAAGATGAAGGTCTTGAGGTGCTTCTGGAACTGGAGATGGTTCTCCTCAAGTTTCAGAGAGGCAGGGAGGCTGTTCCAGAAGGAGGCCCCAGCCTGCACCATTATGTACTATTAAGAAAGAGCTTTAAGTCAAGGTAATTCACCAACCTGTGCTGAATAGCTTTCGTTCTTTCCTTTCCTCTTTCTTTATTTCATGTGCTCTTTTTTGTTCATTCTTTTGTTCCTTCTCTTCCTTAGTGTGCTTTTTAGATCAAAAATGTATATGCTGGTTTATCATCATCTTACCCATTGTATTAATGACAATTTTTGCTAAAGTACCAATTCTTCATTTGCCGTTTTGAAACCATAATGAGGTAATCAACCTTCTCCTGACACAAAATGCATATATGCTAGTTGTATTATGAGAAAGGAGATACAGCTAACCACCAATTGGCATTTTTATTTACATTTTAAATTTAGTTTTAAACCTGAGTTTTAACGTTCAATTGAAGTTGCCCAAATCCGATGTGTTTGGCTTTACATTTTATTCAGTGTTCTGAACCCTCCTCCCTTCCTTTTCAGTATTATGTACAATTACTGAGACAATGGCAGGTTATGTTCTAACCCTTCTGGCGAAGGCTGTTGTACACACAGCAAAAAAGCCACATCTTGAGAGTGTTGCCAAGACAGAACTGAAACTGTTAAACCATATTCGCATAAATATTGTCTGATTATGAATATTGTCCTAAGCCATTTCGCATTTTGTATTAAAAACTGCAGTTAATTACAACTGACTTCAAACCCCAGTTTGGAAAATATCCGCCATCTTGATTCTAACTTCCGCTCTCTGTTCAGTAATGATTAACCATGTTTTCAGCTGTCAGAGCAGAAACGACCTTTGAGCCAATGTCAACACTAGGGCTGGCAGAGCAGACTATTTGTCCTGTGCAAACAGACCTTGTAGTCAGAATGAACTCTCATTCAAAGTGTTATCTATGTCTACAAAACTCATCCTCCCTCAAACAGTGAAATACAATGCATGTAAACTAATGTTGTGTGTTTTTGAAGGAATCCTTTGTACATTTCTTGAAACAGGATGTATATAAAAAGCTAAAGGTCCACACAGCTGACTACAACAAAGTTTGTCATATGCTTAAGGAACCTTGAAGCCAAAGTGAACTTCAATTTAAAGTGTTGTCTGCATCAATGGCCTCAGCCATATTCAAACATAAAAACTGAATGGTAGACAAACTAGAGCTATGTGCCTTAGCTATAAGCTATTGAATTTGTTTCTTGAAACTAGGATCAACCTAAGTTGGAGAACCAACAACACCATTGAATCTTCAAGGATGGGACAACATGTCAAAAGTACAAACCAATATTGTATATTTGTTATGTGAACTGGCACAATCCCAAATTTGTAACCTATTAGTTTGGTGATGGGCTGGGCTATGACCAGGACTGTGTATAAATACTGCATGTTTTGTGATGACCAGTACTCACTCCCCTCACAGTGTTTTCTGGTACACACTGTGAGGTGTTGGGAGCCAGATAGCTATCTGCTTTGATATTTGAATCTGTACAGAATACATTTATATTCATGACTTCGTGACTGGCGGATCCAATTTTTGGTGGTACTAAGTCTCGATATTCCTTCCTTGATCTTACAAAACATCTTGTAAAATGATTCTTTAATCCACCATTACAAAACCCTTGAAACAGCATAGCAGTGCTGTGGTCGGCTGAGGAGGCGAGTAATAACATCCCCTGGGTCGGATAATGCTGCAGGACCTAATAGACATCCACCTGGAAAACTTAAGGCCTGACCGCAAGGTGGATGGCAGCAGCTGGATGGAAGGAGAAGCTGCATCATATTTTATGACTGGTGTCCAGAGCCGTTGGTAGGCGATCCCTGGTCTCTGAGACCTACAATAATGCTTCATAGAAACGGTGGGGTACCATACCTATGGGCTTGAAGGCAGACACTGGCAGGCCGATACTGAACCGTGGTACGAGATGAAAGGTGAATATCCGACTCTGAATCCACCGGAGAGGTGGATCACAGCACGACATGGAATTGTGGACTGTGAAGTACAGGCCCATATTGAGTATCCACCTGCTGGGAGCATATTTACATTGGTGTACATGCAATTGCCCAGAGGTTTTAGATGCCCTGGGAGGTGGATCCCAGATAAGGGGAAGTCCCATGACCCACCAAACCAACTACACCATGATAAATATATCCACAATAACAGTATTTATTCCTGTGCTCAGGATCTGACATCTGAGGCCAAGCAATGCCAGGAGAGGCACATAATCCCAGTGGAGAAAAGGTGAGACATGAGCAAGGGCTGGGCGGCAGACTTGCAAGAAGGCTTAGGAGGTGAGTCAGGATGCAATGATCCTAAGCTTAATAACATGGAGCTGCTTAAAATTGCCAGAGTGGTTAATCTTATGCTTACCTGACCAGAAGTGTGAATGGGACTTAGTGTAGCTCAAAGAACCATCAACCACTTCTCAATTAACAGAAAGATACAGATGGGCAATGGTGGCCACTGGCAGATGCACCAATGTGGATGGGCAGTGGCCTCTCCCTTATCACAAACTCTGCTGAGATCAGACCACCGACACCCGCAGAGAACCCACGTGTAAACCATTGTGACTGCCATCTTCTTCAAGATTACACACTGCACTTGACCGAAAATGTATTAGCCCTCTGACACTTATTTTTCCATTTTGCTACCATATCAACGTGGACACTTATGGGCAACCCCAAGAGACAACTGAAGATGTAACCCTATGCGAGATCGACTACCACAGCGGGGGGGCTGCATGCACAGTATTAGAGAAGCTGAATCCCTGGATTTCCAAACATTGAACCAGAGGTTAATGGGCTTAAAGGATAATATGAACACCATGGGACTTAAAATTAGCACTGTAACATGCAAGGTGGAGACCTCAGCTATAGGCCTTGAAAAGCTCTGTGGACGGGTAAGTCATAGGTTACTCAACTACAACAGGTGCCCAAGAAAATAACTGTGATAAACGATGACCTGGAAGGCCAGTCACGCCACAGCAATATACAGATACATAAAGAGCTCAGAATGTTCCCAGCTGTTTATGGTGGAGCATGCAAATGGATCCTTGGGCCCCAGACCTCCCCCAGGCACAATAGAACAGCCCATTATTTCCCACATATTTAATAATCGGGAAAGGGATATAATTCTTAGGACAGCTAGAGAAAAGGGGGAATTGAAGTATAGACCATAAAACATCTGCATTTTTCGTGACTTCAGTCCGCAAGTACAGGAATCTAGGAGACCGTTTCAAGACGCAAATGACCTACTTCGTAAATATGAGATTTTATATGCGATGTTAAACTGAAGGTTATGTACAAAGGGAAAGCACACTTCTTCACTTACCCCCAAAGTTGCAATTAAAATGTCAAAGATCAGGTAAACAGCTTTGCCGGGACCAGCGGACACTTGATGGGGGCTCATAAATCTGCATGCACTTGACCACATGGTGGTTGAATCTACATACCAGGGAACATCAGAATGTTTCGGATTAATGGACAAAATCCGCTGAATTTGTGAGAGCATTCCGTATTGTACCACCGGGAGCAGCTGATTAACAGTTTGCCCTTAAGTTATGGTTTGGGAGGGACAGCCAGTAAGTTATACGTTGTTGCGTGGGTGGGTGGGGGATGACAATCTTGTGGGGGTTTTATGTTCAAGGTGTTAAGTTACTGTCCCGGGTTAGAAGAAGGAAGGGATGCTTTGTTTAAGACACAAAAACACAAAAGCATCAAGTAACTAATAGGGCTTAGATATAAAGCCTGGAAAATCTCCCCCTTAGTGGTACTACTCGCCATATATGGGTGAGATGCATATTAGAATAAATGTACTACTAACATGGAATATTAGGGGTCTGAAATACATGAAGAGGTTTTAACTGGTAGTGCAATATGCAAACCGACACCAGATAAATGTACATAAATGTACCGATGCTACACAAAACACACTTCAGCAAATGGGAAAGAATAGTCACATCAAAAGGACGGGGAATTCATTGGTACGGCTCGTCATATTCCACACACTCCAGGGGTGTAGTGACTTATGCCCAGACCTCTTTACAATATAAACTACATGACAAAATATCTGATGATCAGGGCTGAGTTCGATTTATAGCGGTAGAAAAAGATGGAAACAAGGTGGCAATGGTCAATATTTATGCACCAAACGTTGACTCACCCACATTTCCTCAGGAATGTGTAAGCTATCTGTATAGATTTGAGGGATATGAGATCATTTGGGTGGGTCGATTTTAATTTTGCACTAAAGCTGGAGATGCATAGGGCAAACTCCACACAATTTACCCTCTGCATTATCATTGTGGACATATGGTGATCTGCTAACCCCACATCCAAAGAATGCACTTACCATTTACATGTACATGTATCATCCTCACAGATTGACTACATAATGGCAACCCCGGGCCTCATTCCGAATACATATGGATGTAAAATACTTCCCAGGACATTATCAGATCATTCTCCAATTATTTTCTCTTTTCTTTGGTGCACCAACTGCACCAAACTGCGCAGACCCTTTCACACCCCACAGTTAAAGTACCTAAATCCACGCCAATGAAGTACCTACTCTTGGAACTAAGCATGAACAGTATCAACAGTACACTTAAAGTGAGCAGGCTGAATTTATTTGGGGAACTTGATAATGCTCAAATAAACGCTCTTCTCCATTCTTACTATGCTTTAATGATAGAAATCCCTCTGGGATTTACTGCCTCTGCCATATGCGCACGATGAAGCTCGCTATTGTGCACTTATGCGCACGATGAAGCTCGCTATTGTGCACTTATGCACGATGAAGCTCGCTATTGTGCACTTATGCGCACGATGGAGCTCGCTATTGTGCACTTATGCGCACGATGAAGCTCGCTCTTGTGCACTTATGCGCACGATGAAGCTCGCTATTGTGCACTTATGCGCACGATGGAGCTCGCTATTGTGCACTTATGCGCACGATGAAGCTCGCTATTGGAGCTCGCTATTGTGCACTTATGCGCACGATGAAGCTCGCTATTGTGCACTTATGCGCACGATGAAGCTCGCTATTGGGGTGTGCACTCACAGTTGAATCTTACTTGCATTCGACTTGTTCGATTTAAGACCCACTTTATGAAATTGATTCATGAGATTGATGTGGAAAAGCCTCTCGCTGATCTCGCTGCTAAATGCTTCTGTCATGAATCCATTGCGCAGTACGTATGCTACAACACGCCGCATAATTATTTAGACGAGTATCCGCATAATTGGATAGTTATTAAATATGTGATTCCATAAACCGCTCTCAAAGAGAATTTTCCCATCTGTTTCTCGTCTCATCCTGCACATATGTGTTTTGAGCAACCTATATATATATATCGGTAACCACTTTGTTACATGTAGAGGTATGGGGGACATGGTAGTTGTGCTACTCTTATTCTGTATATGTTGTTTCAGCCCTATTTGAAGCCTCATTTACAAAAGGGCTGTGATTTCAATTGTTGCATGCCGATCCTCCATGTGACCTTACATGTAGTCTGAATCCTATTTGCACTCATTATCATGGTCTTGGTCTTATTGACACTGATCCTAATGCCACTGAGGTCCAAGTACGCACTTAATTAATTTAGTAAGCATTGCAGTCCTCTAAGCGTGCTATCGAGGATGACGAGGCCGCCGCCATACTGAAGCCATTGCACGCATATGTTGCCCAATGAAATGAGTTGCAAGATTGAAGTTCTTCGGATACATCGGATGACTATAGACTGCATACAACTCGGCTTTAGCCCAATATGAGTGGTAGTATAGTCAGTAGTCTCACTGGCACGTGTCAGTCTAACTTTCACTCTAGTATTAGTGTAGAGTCAAATAATCATATTTAAAAGAGCCGATGGGCTGCCCCAATTGTGAAGCTAATGCTAGAGAATGTTGCATCGGACAGTGGCAGAGGCTGCACTAAAATCTGGAAAAGTGACATAAATGTTCTGCCCTCCGATGCGCCAGTAGGATTCAACCAGGGTGACCAAGTGCAGGGTGTCAGATAGTATACCAGAGCCTTTGGGCAATCCTGTCTGGTTCTTGGGCATCATATTTATTTTCAGTAGTATTCAGGTGTACATTTTCAAAGAGGAATTCAACATCGCAAGTATCCGTGCAAGGTCCCTTTTTATGGATGGGGACAATGAAGCTGTCTCTCCAAGTAGGAGGAATCGGGTCAGTATAACTGATGGTGCTAAATAAAATGAAACGTGTATATATGCCCAACAGGTGGCATTAAGCTTCATAAGAGCATTGCAAATTCCATCTGGGCCCGGGCCAACATGTCTTTTAATGGACTTAATGATACTGACCAAATCCGCTGACAGTGTCTCTAAATCAGGGTGGATGGCTGCTTGTTTATCAATGGTTGCCTTTATATAATTGTCCCAGTCGTGCTTGGACGCACTAGTCAACGTAAGAATCGGGCCTGAAGGGGGCCTGACTAGCTGCAAGAAGGGCCAGGTGTTACCATGTGTTACTGCCATAGTCAAAGTCTGGTATTGTTCAATTATCAATGTTTTACGGCGGGCCCTCATCCATTTTACTTGTACCTTTTTCATGTCTCTAACTGCACATGTTAATGTCTGTATGCACTTAACACTAGTTGATAGTCTGCGAAGATTGCGTCTCAAGCACCTTTTAGCCTCTGGTATGTTTTTGCCAGACTTATGTCTGTGTTTAATGATGCACACCTATTTGGAGTCAGTAGCTTAATGATGTTATAGATAGCATATGCATACAGAGTCAAGATGTGAGTAGCTAATGGTGGTGTCATAGCCCATGACAGTTTGCGTCTGTATTACAGGATTAACGTGCTGAGAGTCAATGGTGTTAAAGGTTAGAGATTCAATTTCAGTCAATTTACTATTGGCCTTCTGATGATTGCTAGGATTCCACCTAATTCTGTGTTTGCCAGTATTCATTACCACATGCCCAGTGCGTCATACGGTAAATTATATGATGTGATATGTTATTTATAACACGCTTAATACCCAGAGGTTTCTAAGCACGGACCGAGGGATCAAACTTGTGTTGCTCCATGTCGTCTTCTTTCCAAGGCGAGCACGTTGTCGTCAAGCTATCCTCCCGAGAATGTGGAAACGGTATGCCCAACACAGAATAGAGAGCACCTTCTTTTCAATAAATACATCCAAATCCATAAGAAAGAGAGATTTAAACTCAAAAATGTATTGGAATGTTGCTGGCACTCTTGCCAAAATCCCTAGTATAATTTGCCAGGGAATCGCGTGGACAGCGACCCTTCAGCATGCATAAGCCTAATGCCCCAACCTCATTTGCCCAAGATAGACCACCTGTGTCATGGGTCACTTGTGATAGTTCAGCCTCAGCAATGCCCTTGTGTGTGTAGTAAACATGACCTGCTCAAGAATCTAACAAGCCGTGCTCTACAGAAACTCTTTTGGGTGCATACTGTGTTGAAAGTTGTGTTAATGGGCTCTCAGTGTCTGTGTGTGAGAGGGGGAGAGGCAGTGAGAGAGAGACAGAGAGAGAGAGAAAGAGAGAGCGATTGATTGAGATTTTGATCCTATGAACTCTCAGTAATCACTAGTACCCTGTGTGTGCAGGTACTCCTTTTATTGAATACGTGTTTTAGGATGTCTTTCAGTATCTAAACATTGTTCAGGTAAACACTACTAACATGCTTACATATAACGAACAAAAGACTGCACATTTATAAGGCACAGCCCAGTAAATAAATTGACTGATTCTCCAACTGGGGACTACAATAAGTAAACTGACCTGAGGCACATATTACTAATGATACTCTATCATAGGTATGATATTGAGTGCCTGCTTGTATATATAGACTGAATCTTGCAAGAGATGACACATGATGAGGCTATGGAAATTATGAAGCCACATGGAGAAATGTGTGCTTAATAGAAACGTACTGACTTTCTGGAACAGGTAGATTTGAATGGTGCTAACAGGGTTAGCCTAAGGGCAGATTCTGTAGCCTTGGGATGGTTGGATCATATATGCAGGGAATATGAACGTTGCAGAGTACATGTACCTCTCACAGAAGAGACATCTCTGTTGCATCTACCCATGCATTCAGTGATATAAACACTCACCTAGGGAAGGTTCCAACGCAGGGCACGAATTAAACGATTAAACAGCACTGGTTGCTCCAAATCAAAATTGCTATGTTAAATTAAAACTGATCATTTTCGCCTAGTGGCCCTGATCCATATGGTCGTTCTGATGTGGATTTTGCAAACCGACCTGAAAGGTATGCATATTAAGCTGCAGTTGGCATATGCATGTATGGCTTCTATATATGTAACATTAGGTACCCAGATGATTAAGGGGCAATAGTTTAGTTTAGTTTATTATTTGTAGAGCGCCCCTAACGCTGAGGTATCTAGACTCTTGATCATAGATACGTTGTTACAGTCACAAATGCAAGGGAATGAAGAATGATGAGGACCAGGTTACAGAATGGTCAATGTGGCAATATAGCAACCAAAACATTACTCATTTCTTATTGTAATTGCCAAGAACAGAACACATCGTATTTTGTTTTTGCTTTATAATGTTGTTAAACCCAATCACTGTTCACAAAAGTGAAAAGTAATCCAAATTCATTATAGAATGTCTAAAAAGGGATTTGATTTGGAGGCATATATCGCTGCAATGCTATAACTTACCTTTCATGGGAGTTACTAAAGGGACCGTTCTCCGAAAGGATACCGCGGTAGTCACTATATGCAGTATGAAGTGAAACAGTGCATTTAGCATTCTTTTAATGCCTTTGGACAATTGTGTAATTACGCAAGGTGCACTTAACTCTTGGACAATATGCTCAGAACAATACATAAAAAACAGCCTGTACAAAGCTGTGACAGAACTGAGCATTTTTTCATATGAATGCTACTTTTCAAGCTGCTGCCAAAATGGACAGATTCCAACATGACTCCGGCACTTACCGTACACTCATGCTGAATGAGAAATGTATATTCTCTGTGTTATGTCCATTGTAATGATTCCCTGTTTGATAGCTCCACTTAGGAAGCTATTAACCTGGCTATGAAAGTATTGACAAGATTTGTTGAGGGAGCTTAACAGCGTCAAGGGGTGCTGCTAGATTAAGCTGTGTTTTTTTCGGTTAGTAAATCACTTTTCCAACCATGCCGAGATTATCAATGAGGCATTACAATTGGTTAGGCAGAGTTTCCCCTTGAGATAGGATACTGGCCAACATATATATGGGGCATGATAGAGCGGTTTCATTTTAATTGATTTCATGGCTAGGACAAATGCAGAACCGATGTATGGCAACACAAATATGCATGCATCACTGTGGGCCACAGTAACTTGAAAATCAAAGTTAATAACCTTGATCCCAGACTACAGCTCCCTGACACACCTTTCTGCATGGGCTGAAGATAATCAACTCCTACCTATGTTCCAAACTGTATTTAGAAGTGGCCATCCGTATTCCACTTATTTATTGGCCATCCGTTTGCTCCTGAGTAATTGTATGGGAACCACCCTAGGCTCTCGCTATGCAATCACTGTCGATCCAAACCCCATTTTAGACTGTGTAAATTGCTTCTTTGTCTAGAGTTAATTTGAGAATGGGGGGATTTCATTACAGTGCATCCCTTCAGACTAAGTTATCTCAGGAGATATCAAAGTGTTGAATATGTGCTCAACTCTGAGTTGTACATTTTAATTAAATTGTACTAAAATTACAACTTGCTTCAACTTGATATTTATACTGCATTTGACCATGTTGTAATAATGTGATTTGAAGGAATAATCTAGTTCATCCTTACACAATAAAAGGTTTTATGTTTGGCGATGTTGCTATATGCAAATTGATGCTTGTCATATAACCTTGTGGTGTGTGTGTATAAATGACAGACATCAAGGTAACTTAAGATCAGAGTATTGTGGGATGCACGTACAATATCCCGCCAGACAAAAGCTTTCAGTCTCAGGAAACATATTACAGTGCAACATTGTGGGAGCAGAGCAAAGGTTTTGCCGTGGGCAGTGCATACATTGTTTTACGTAGCTCAGACACATAACTATAGTAACGCGGGATAGCATGATGTGCGAGAAGGGTTCAAATGAGTGAAAGATCAAGTCAGCAAAGCGGTGGGGTAGAAGTGAGGTTGGTCTGCTAACTTGGCAGAAGGGTCACCATTTTTGATGTTAAGACCCAGCACAAGATGAACAGTAGAGAACAGAGACCTTGGTGTGGAGCTTTGGCTCTGGCAGTTCAGCTCCAAAAATAAATTCTCTTTCCCGTCCACGACGAGAGAAGCTGAGGTCAGATGCGCCCATGAGCCAGGCAAAGATTTAAAACACTGTGGCCCTCAACCCGGGACGGATACACCATATGAATTGCACACAACTTAAGCAAACAAATCCTCAAAACTCAGACTCAAGAGCGGTGCCCTGATCACGTGATCCTTGGGCACCTAGGGATGGGAGGAGATAAGGGGGGAGTTGTGACTAGAGTTATTATATGGGACAGAAGGAGGAGAAGTGATGACAACTATATTAGTACATGGTTGGGGGTGCAACTTGTGTGCGCCATGAAGTCTGGGTTAATGAAGGCCGCTTTTGTCTTATCAAAGCAGAGTTAGCCTTGCCAATATCGTCTGGAACAGGAGGGTGCGCATCACACGACGGTCTCAAATGTACAAACCAAATGATAAGAATCTATCAATCATATACCTGGGTTTGAGAAGGGGGGGGACCACATGTCTAAGGGAATGTGGGCATGCGTAGATGTGAGCAATCAGTCAACAGACTGTAGGGGGTGATTAGGATGTTCTATAGGTTGTAGACAATGATGGTGGTGGGATTATGCTGAACTCATTATTATGCATAGTATTGCCAATTTGCAGAAATCTGTGCTATATAAGCTTTAACCTTTTGAGATGAGACACACTCTGTGTCAGAATGATTCTACAGGACCGCCTGAGACCTTTTTGCATGTAATAAACCTTGTTTTCCCTTGCAAAGTGATAGCGTGATAATTTTGTCGTTTGGATTGTTTTTGTTCCCCAGTTTTGGGGATGCCATCCTTTCAGTATGAGTGCTTTACTTAAATATAAGGAACTCTGATCACTAGTCCTTTAAAGCCTGTACTAGTCACTAGAGGTCCGTGCAACTTTATTGAAATTCAATTTGGATTGCACAGATTTATTCCAGGTCAGCAGTTTAGATATTAAGGATAATACCACTAATTAGATTAAGTGAGAAATTACCATAGTGTGGATGGGACCAAGTCAGTCACACACAAAGGCAATTTAAACACTAATACATTCAAGGCACATTCAAAACTCACAAATTGAAATTACATTTTTTATTAATTGAAAATCATATTAGAATAATACAGAATAATCCAGTGAATACAATTTAAAACATACCACTTCATTTTGAGTGTTGTTTCAAAAGATAGACCACCGTTAACCAGGGTAGAATTTTAGGATTTTCAGTAGAATGGCCTAACGTCCACTAGGGTCCTGTATAAGGAAGAAAAGTTAAATAGCCATTTGATTATTATTTCCATGCAAATATGTAACCACAGGGCAAATCTTCTAGAACATTGAGTTGGCTGCAATACTGTCACATTGATAGTGGGTTCCCAGACCTTTCGCTATTTACAGTAGAAATATCTTTAATCATCCAATTTGAGACAGCAGAGAGATCACGTGCTAGGGATTCAGTTGTAACTGAATATTAGGTGGTACAGCCTAATCTGAAAAGTGAAAAATAATACTAAAACTGCAAGAGTCTTGGAAAGAAAATGAAAGACAAAGCAGAGTAAAATAATCTGCTTGGAAATCAGAGTGTCAGTGACTGTCAAATGTCCAAGCATAGAGCCACACTCCTGACGGTCCCACATTTGAGCATCTCCCCAGCAGATCATGGCTGTTCTTGTTGTGTATGTTCCATTAGGTGCAGCATTCAACTGTGCAATGGTGGCAACGACGGCCATTTCATAAAACATGGAAGTAGCAAATTTTCCCTGCTTTTGATACATAGATAATAGACGCAGCAAACCTAACTAGGCAAGTCTGAACAATTTAAAATGCAAACAATTAGTAGACAGTTTTCAACAAAGTAATATTTCTACATACCAGTCCTTCCCCAGGAACTAAACATGGGGAGAAAGTTATGAGTGAACATATGTGGATCTTGCACTGCTTATTCAACATACTACCAATTTATGTGTGATTATATTGTGACAAAAAAAAACAAAAAAAAAAGCATCCTCTTATGCATGTGCTTTAAATACAGACTTCAATGAATTGGACAAATACCCTCATACATGCGTTAAAAAAATGAATACACTTTTACAACAAAAAAAATACATATAAAGGTTACAACATGAATCCAATAATCACTTTTCCTAATACTCTATTACATGAATGGATGCCCTACATGTTTCAGTCACATTATGTTTGAACATTCTTCAGAGTCAACGATAACTGTTGTTGGGTTATTAAAATACATAATTATACTAACCTGGGATAGTATGATGTCCGGGAAGGATGGAAATGAGCAAAAGATCGAGTCAGCAAGGCTGTAGGGTAGGAGTGAGGTTGGTCTGCTAACTTGGCAGAAGTGTCACCGTGTTTGATGTTCATGCCCAGAACAAGATGAACAGTAGAGAACAGTGACATTGGTGTGGAGCTTTGGCTCTGGCAGTTCAGCTCCAAAAACAAATTCTCTTTCCCGTTCACCAGGAGAGAAGCTGAGGTCAGATGCGTCCAAGGTACATGGGGCCTAAGCTTGGTGAGAACGGAATGTTAGTTGGTAGAAGAGCAGGAAGGGATGCCCCCTCTGTTGGACAAATTCATGAAAATAGGGCACAAGGCTCTGTGATGCCAAAGAGCCTGGCACAGATTTAAAAAACTGTGGCCCTCAGCCCGTGGCGAACACACCATATGAATTACACACATCTTAAGCAAACAGGTCCTCGAGCTCAGACTTGAGAGCGGTGCCCTGATCACGTCATCCTTGGGCACCTAGGAATGGGGTGAGATAAGGGGGAGCTGTGTCTGCAATTATTATATGGGACAAAAGGAGGCAAATGTATGGCAATTATATTAGTACATGTTTGGGGGTGCAACTTGTGTGTGCCATGGAGTCTGGGTTAATGAAGACGCCTATTGCCTTATGAAAGCGGAGTTAGGCTTGCCAATGACGTCTGGAAAAGTAGGGTGCACATCACATGACGGTCTCAAATGTACAAACCAATTGATAAGAATCTATCAATCATATACCTGGGTTTGAGTAGGGAACCACATGTCTAGGGAAATGGGGGTATGCGTAGATGAGGGCAATCAGTCAACCGACTGTAGGGGTGATTAGCATGTTCTATAGGTTGTAGACAATGACGGCGGTGGGATTATGATGAACACATTAGTATGCATCGGCCCTCATTACAACCCAGGCGTTAAGGGGTTAACGGCGCCGTAAAGGTGGCGGTGCCGTTAAACCCTTAACGCCTGATTACGAGGTCCCTTTGAGGGTTGGAGACTTTAACGCCTTTTTGCAGGCGTTAAAAACCAACCCGCAAAGGGACCTTGGTGCTAAGTAAGGTGCTGCAATTTGCGGCACCGTACTTAGCGCCTTCCCCATTCCCATTGAGCCCTACGGGGCAAAAATGGGAATGGGGAAGGGCCATGGCGGCATGGGGAATTACCGCCCCGCCAACATCGGAATGGGGCGGTAATTCCCCATTCCGCCATGGCGGAGTCAGTAAGTTACCGGCATGGACCATGGTGCTAGTAGCACCATGGTCGAACGCCAGGGTTGTAATGAGGGCCTAAGTTTAACCTTTTGAGATGAGACAAACTCTGTGTCAGTACGATTCTACAGGAACGTCTGAGACCTTTTTGAATGTAAAAAACCTTGTTTACCCTTGCAAGGAGATACAGTGGTTACTTTGTCGTTTGGATTGTTTTTGTTCCCCAGTTTTGGGGATGCCATCCTTTCAGTATGAGTGCTTTAGTTAAATATTAGGAACTCTGAACACTAGTCCTTTAAAGCCAGTACTAGTCACTAGAGGTCTGAGCAACTTTATTGGAATTCAATTTGGATTGCACAAATTTATTCCAGGTACGCGGTTTAGATGTTAAGGGTAATACCACTAAGTAGATTAAGTGAAAACTCACCATAGGCTGGATGGGACCAAGCCAGTCACACACAAAGACAATTTAAACACTAATACATTCAAGGCATAATCAAAACTCACAAATCGAAATAACATTTTTATTAAGGGAAAATATTATTAGAATAATACAGAACAATCCAGTGAATACAATTTAGAACATACCACTTGATTTTGAGCTTTGATTCAAAAGATAGACCACCTTTAACTAGGGTAGAATTTTAGGATTTACAGCAAAATGGCCTACCGTCCACTAGGGTCCAGTATAAGGAAGAAAAGTTAAATAGCCATTTACATATTATTTCCATGCAAATATGTAACCCCAGGGCAAGTCTACTAGAACATTGAGTTGGCTGCAATACTGTCACATTGATAGTGAGCTCCCAGACCTTTCGCTACGTACAGTAGAAATATTTTCAATCATCCAATTTGAGACAGTAGAGAGATCACGTGCTAGGGATTCAGTTCTAACTGAATATTAGGTGGTACAGCCTAATCTGAATAGTCAAAACAACACTAGAACTGCACCTGGAATGCTGGAGCCATGGAAAGAAAATGAAAGACAAAGCAGAGTAAAATAATCTTCTTGGAAAACAGAGTGCCAGTGACTGTCAAATGTCCAAACATAGAGCCACACTCCTGACGGTCCCACATTTGAGCATCTCCCCAGCAGATCATGGCTGTTCTGGTTGTGTATCTTCTATTAGGTGCAACATTCAACTGTGCAATGGTGGCAACGATAGCCATTTCATAAAACATGGAAGTAACACATTTGCTCTGCTTTTGATGCATAGATAATAGACACAGCAAACCTAACTAGGCAAGTCTGAACAATTTAAAATGCAAACAATCAGTAAACAGTTTTCAACAAAGTAATATTTCTACATACCAGTTCTTCCCCAGGAACTAAACATGGGGAGAAAGTTATGAGTGAACATATGTGGATCTTGCACTCCTTAGTCAGTCAACATACTACATCGTCTTATGCATGTGTTTTAAATATGGTCTTCTATGAATTGGACAACTACCCTCATATATGCGTTAAAAAAATGAATACACTTTTACTTTTTGGCATAGTTAATCTCTTGAATACTTCCAATCCTTACAAAAATCAAATAGGTAATTTCATGGTACATTGTAGGTTCTGAATTTCTCATTTTGTTTGTTGCTATCTCCGGGGAGTAGGGCATCAAATGCCTCAATTACCAAAAGGATAGTGGTGATAGTGTGTGACGTTAACCTTCTGACAAAGTGCAAAATCTTGTGTCGAAGGGCTTGACAAAGTGCAAAATACATTCACCAATATGTATCTGTAATCAAACTCTTCTTGTATTCATTAGTGAATACCTTTTAGAGCTGAACATTGGATTGTTGACATCAGCCAAGGGCAAACTAGACTTTCTTCTTTTGGTCTGTGTGTTCACAAAGTGATATTCACTGTTGCCGCCTATAATAGTGATGTATGCTAAATCAGTATCTCCAAATGATTTAATGAGAAAGAGCTGTATGGCAAATCTTTATAAAGCCCAAATGATGCCCTTACTCACCTTGCTCCACAGCTGTATGTGGAGCCCGCTGAGTTTCCTTAGTTGACTCAGGTGCCAACAATTCATGTGACTATTTCTATGTGTGTGAGGAGTATATGTCCAAAAATAAACACAGTGTTCAATGTTTTACTTTTAATTACAGCATGTGCCTATGCAATCTAAATACTACTTTAGCATACCAGCATCATTATTTGTACATCTATTTTCAAGTTTAATGCACATAGCTTTAAAGAATCCATGCATTTCACAGTGAGTAGATATGTCCACAACATGTAGCAGAACAACATTGTCTTTCTTCACCAAGTGGCCTAACAAAGTCAGAGTTTTTAAAAAAATAAGAAAGAAAAAACAAACATTATATTCAAAACAAATTCATAAATCAACTTCATTGAACTTTAATGTTATCTTAACATGATCACTATGAATATTTAACTAACATTGAACCATCAAAACAAAATAAAAGTTCACTCACTTGTGTTGAAGGGCTTGATAAAAACACCTTTTCCTCGCTTTTAATGCAGAACTGTCTACTTGCTTTTCTAGTGATTTCAAAGTAGAATGAATTCACAATAGTGGTCCTATCCCATCAACCTTGTTTGTTTGTTTATTATTCATAATGCGCATCATACCTGGGGGTAACAGGGCGCAGCAGTTACAAGTATATCCAAGGCTTGGTTACAACAGAAAGGGTATAGAATCTACATACAAGTCATTCATTACAAGGAGGTATATACAGATGGTACCCATTTGCAGGCGTAGGATACAAGCGAGGTATATACAAATGATACAGACATCTTACAGAAGCAATATATACAAGGTTTAAGGTGTTTATAAATATAACCGGGTGGGCAGAGATAAGTACAGGTATACGGCAGTGAGTAGGGCAGTTATAGTTACCACAAGGGAAGCAGGTCGGGAGAAGCAAGGAAGGAAACACTCCATACAGGCATAATGTACTGCAGCAGTGAGTCCTAACTGCTTGCTGAGCAAGAGTTATCATTTACTGGTCATTAGATTTCAGCCACATAATGATGTTGGATCTGAAGTTTTGGTAAGTTTGGTGTGGGAGGCAGGGAGTTCCACAATTTGGTTGCTTTCACATGGAAGCTGTTGCCTCCGATTGTGGAGCGTTTGAAACAAGGTATGGAGAGACAATCTCTGTAAACTGATCTAGGTGGTCTCAGGGAGGTCTTTTTATGGAATCTCTCTGCCAGGTAGATGGGGCAGCATTATTGAGAGATTTGTGGGTGAGCGACAAGGTTTTAGAAAGATTTTTTCATTGGTTGGGAGGCAGTTGTTCTGTTGGCTGCACTCGGAAATGTGATCTCTTCTGGAAATGCCTAATGCCACTCTAAGGGCATTGTTTTGTAATGTTTGGATTCTTCTGATAGTAGCTTTAGTCGATCCTAAATAGAGGGCATTGCAATAGTCCAGGCGAGACAGGATGAGGGCTCTGGTAAGGATGGTGCAGCTACTGTCAGAGAGAAATGGCTTGCCGGTGCGAATAAGTTTGCACGTGTAAGCCATGGAGGACGCGAGAGAATTGAACTGTTTGGCAAATGAGAGGTTTGAGTCAAGATAAAAGCCTAGTGTTTTTACCTTGTGTTCCACTTTAATGCTATTGCCATCAATTGTGAATGAGGAATAGTCAGAACCTAGTTTCTTTAGGTTAGAGAGGGTACCCAGGAAGATAAGTTCGGTTTTATCATCATTCAGGCATAGACCATGCGTGGCCCTGGATGATGATGTACACTCTATTCACCAACGCCAAATCCTTTTCATAATCCCCTGAAAGCGGGGTGCGGATCTCGGTATCATCTGCATAGTTAGTGTCGGTGATACCGAGATGATCCAGATCATCGAAAAGGGGCTTGGTAAAAATGTTGTAGACTGTGGGTGAAACGCAGGATCCCTGAGGCACACCACAGGTGATGGGTATGGGGTCGGCAGCTGCTAGCGGCGAGAAGACCCTCATTGTTCTACCATTTAAGAAGGATCTAATCCAGGTGACAGCGTCGTCAGAGAAGTGTGCTGCTGTGTCAAGATGGTTGCAAAGAATAGTGAGGTCAACCAGGTCAAACACAGCCGAAAGATCTAGGAGGAGGAGTAGGGCTTCATTAAAATTGATAGAAATAGATTGACTTGCAAAACAATTGGGTAATCGCTCAGTGTCACAGAAGTATTGAAACAAGCATCTTTAGACTTACACTTGCCAAGGCAATTTTTAATTTAAACAATCCTGAATTTGAGATTTTAAAAACCCAGTTCACAAACAGTTCTTGTTTTCAAGCAGACACCAACATTCCTCTTCTCTTTGGTGTCTTGGAATTATTTCTAACAGCCTGAAGTGCAGTTGTGCAATAGTGTGTTTTCTGAAATGTCTTAATAATTTCAATTATTCAGTTAGTCTTGCGGACATTACGTTTTTGTGTAATGATCTCAAAATGTGACCAATATATTGCAGGCCAACCTGGACACTATTTTTGAGATAGCACATACATGCTTGAGTATGGTGGGCTCTGTTTCATCCTGATCCCTTTTCAACGTGCTGGATTTAGAAACTCATCTTCTTTTAGAGCATTGTAACAATGGGAGCCCTTTAGGCACAAATAAGTGCCACTCTTTTTTGCAGTTTGTCTCAAGAATGCTTGTGTACTGGATGGTTGGATGAACTTTGCAGAGTTGCAGATGTCTCAAACATTTGTCGTACATGTATGTGTGTTAGATGAGTTTTCTAGCAGTAAGACTTTAGCAAGCTATGCCAGTGGTTTATAGATCCCCAACTCTTAGTTAGTTTGTTTGTTTATTAATTTATAAAGCTCACCACACCCTGAGGTATCTGGGCGCATTACAAGACAGCTTCGATGAACAAAATTGATACATACAAAAATTGATACATACAATATAGTCATGGCAAAACAGGAGAAGGTACATACAGTATATACAAAAAAGCAGATGACTACTAGTATCAGTCTGTACTAGCTCAGGACTTTGGTAGTGTGGCAGAGCAGCCAGGCTTATCTTAAGAGGAAGATGTGAGCTGTAGTTAATTAGAATCTTAGTTAGACAGGCCCAATAAAGTTGCACTTACACATATATGTATATAAAAGATATATCGCATGCATGGCCTGCGGTAGCGGCCATGTAGTTATGGTTAAGTTGCTGATCTTATAGGAAGAGCACTTTTTGGGAAGCTTATAACTTCTCTCCCCCTGGATGAATCCACACCAAACTTTGTAAAAAAAAAGTATATGTTCCCCTCTGAATTTTGCAAAGTTTGGTGAGGTTTGGTCCAGGGGTGGGGGGGGCATAGTTATAGTGGGGGTCCCAAAATGTATTTTTTTCCTCTTAGACTGAATGGGGAAAAAACTTTGCTCACGCCTACAGCCCAAACCGATGGACAGATTTTCACCAGATTTGCAGCAGGAGCAGCGGCTTGGTCCTGAAAGCATGCTTTTCTAAATTTGGTGAAAATCTGTCCAGTAGTTTTTCTTTAAAGAAGCAAAAAATAGGTCACAAAAATGTGTGATATATATGTCCGCTCTGCGGACACACTTCCCTGTTCGCTCCGCGGACACACTTCCCTGTTCACTCAGCGGACAGGACACTGATTGGGTAATCGGCTTGCTTCATGTCCGCGGATATGCAACGTGTTTGCTGATTGGATGGTGAAGAGCGTGAAGTGTGTCAGATTTTTAGAAACGCCTGCCATCTTGGATTTGCAGACATCGGCCGGTGTTCGCAGACATCGCAGTAAAAACATATAAAAAAACACAACATTGCACTTGTCAAACTTCTAAAATAATTTCTAGAGAGGTGAGGGGTGATGAGGAGGGGATGGGATATGGCGGCAAGAAGCAAAACAATTGGTGGTTTTTGCTGCAAAAGTCCCTGAACAGTTCTGTAAAGTTTGTGAACACCTCAGCATTACAGGGTTGGTGAAATGCAGTTCTTGGTTGGCTTATAACTTTGGTGCCACTTAATGGAACTGCATGAGGTTTTGCATGTATATATATGACCTGATTCTGAGTGAGTTTGCAAAGTTTGGTGGGGTTCTGTCATGAGGGGGCAACATTAGAGGGGGCTCCCAAAATAATGTAAAGGCTTATAAATGAGTTGCCATTTGACAAATCTACACATCATTTGGCAAACTGATGATAAATCTAGATATACATGGTTTTGCAAAGCTTGGTGGTATTCTGTCAAGTGGGAGCCAAATTAGAGGGGGAGTCCCAAAATATTGTAAAGGCTTTTAAATGTTGTGCCATTTGAGAAATCTACACAAAGGTTTGCAAAAAGATTATAGATCTAGATATAGATGTTTTCGTAAAGTCTGAATGAATTTTGTCAAGTGGGGGCTAGATTATATGACGATTGTATGTGCATACATTTGACACTTTTGAAAAAATTAAAAACATGGGTGGTTTTCCAGCAAACTTGCGTAAGGAGCATTGGCAAGGACCTACAAGCATGGTTTTGCAAATTTGCCAGTGTTTTATTATTTGACAAGTGTCATAATGTGGCTACAAAATATAGCGGTATACCTTTAGTGACTGAGGGGTAGCCTGTGGCCATGGGCAGTGGCCAGATTCTCCGGGTCATGGAATAAGGTCATGATCTGGACAATCTGGCTACTGGCCATGACCACAAGGGACAAAACATAGGATTAAAGTGGCCACGTCCACCTGGGACTGGCTTTGTGGTAAAGATATTTGAAATTAGGATAGGTCTGAAAGGGAAGAAAAATGTGCTTGTGGTAATATGGTCATAGGGTTCTCATTTTGCCTTGTGCGGGCTGCCATGGAAAGCGGAGAGGGGTCCTGTATGGAACCCTCTTCTTCCCTTTCCATGATGGCCATCTGCGGCATCCCATTGTAGGAAGAAAAAAAATATATTTTAGCACCCCGGGTTCCCACTTTGGGAACCTAGGGTGCTAACGGCTTTCATCCCCCATTTCAGGGGCTCGAATGGGGGGATAATGGTCCAGAGACCTTGTTATCGACACCTGCTTCCCTTGGGCTGATAACTTGGGCTGCTGGGCCGGTATCCACCATTCCAGTCCCTGGAACGGAGGATGAACGCAACAATATTTTCATTATCATAACACAAAATGCAAATGGATATGTTGGAAAATCGTATTGAGTCTATGTACTTTACTGAGAAATGTAAAGTAGATAGAGTCTATACATGTTTTTTTTAAGTTCTATTTTTTAACTGTGAAAGGTGGTTCCTATAAGAATATGTCTTTTGTTGTTTTTGGATGTATTTTATTTTGGCAGGAGAGCTAAGAACGAAAGGTGGGGAGGGAAATGAAGGAAGAGGAACCAAACACTAATATGGAGGGGTAGGTGGACTAGGGAAAATTTTGCACGTTTGTTATTTCTAAAGTAGGGGGCAGTGTTTCTCATGCTCCTTGATTATAGCAGTGGTGGTGGCTCTTGGGGAGGGGGGATGGCATTAGCTGATACCATTTTAAGATAAATGGCAGTTTTGCTAAATGTATGTACTGTGCACTAGATTGTTAATGGATAAAGAGTAGGAATAGGTGTTGGAGCTGTGCAAGGGAAATTATGAAGTTGAAAGTTCCTAGATCAGTAGAAAATTCAGTCCTGAACTGCCTGCGAAGCAGAGATCTTATTGTGAAGTGCGGACGGGCTCTCGGACACGTCATCAATACCGCGCGCCAGCGTATGGTCATGTGGCACTGTCCGGAAGGTCCGCTATGAAGTCAGATGTTCGTAGACGTCTACAGATCCAAAACTAGTTGAAATAGTTGCAAAAAGTGTATAGAAGTGTTAAAAAATATTCCAGAAGGTGGGAAATGGTAGAGTTTTAAGGTGACACTTTGTAAATTGGACGCAAACATTGCTATATTGGGTAATTATGATATTAGTACATTGTAGGAAAATAACATGAAACTCACTGAAAAAACTTTGTTAAAGGGGTTTTATGGTTAAAAGTTGGACTAATAAAAACCTATGAAATTCAATGAAAAAACTTTGTTAAAGGGACGTATGGTTAAGTTGCACTAATACAAACCTATAAAATTCAATGAAAAACTTTGTTAAAGGGACATTATGGTTAAGTTGCACTCATTTGTGATGTTATCTTTGATGTCCTGGGTTTTAGTCTTAGCAGTGCATGGTGGTGACGCGAGTTATGGTTGTTGAGCTTACCATAACTGGTGAATTTCTGGGGTTTTTCGATTTGACTTGAAACCATAACATCCCTTTAAGAAAGTTTTCTCTTTGAATTTCATAGGTTTTTATTAGTCCAACATAACCATATCGTCCCTTCAACAACGTTTTTTCAGTGAAATTCAAAGGTTTGTATTAGTGCAACTTAACCATATCATCCCCTTAGCAAAGTTTTTTCATTGAATATATATATTTGTCATATTTACACTAGAATAACTTTAAATACTTCAGACCTTTACGAGCGGACACTTAGGAATACTAGATAATACACTTCAAAGGGCACTTTCACTAATGTGTTTGTTCGCGGTTACATTTGTATCAACGTTAGAAAGGGAAAAGACAAGGTTATTGTATTATCGGTAATTGCCAACTCATGCAGATTTCAACAGGTTATAGCTTAATGCATTTACTCTGCAAACACATATAGAAAAGTCACTTCAAGTGAGGAAAATAAGTGGTTAGTGTAACATGAGCTTCATTTAAGTTTGTAGAGATGGTTTGTTCACCTGGCAAGTCTTTAAAGTCAAAAAACGCAATCCAATCTAAAGGCAGTTCGGAGATGAATCCTTGAGAAACAGCGAATAATAAAGAGTTCCTGAGGATTTCTTCCAGTGTCTAAAGTTATTGAAGCAGCAAGTTAGCAACTAATGAAGGAGACCTAAAAGCGGACTCAGGAAGGGGACACAAGCAGTAGCTTGGTTCAGAGGCAAGAGGAGGTTGCCCTGGGCACCTCTAAGTGCAATCCAACGCTCTGGAGCGATTTCTTGGAATCAGGTAAGCAATACCTTTTTCTCCACAGTACCTTTGGTTTGAAGAAAGTGTTCGTGGCGGCTCCACCGTGATGTGGTAGCTCTGGACCCGACCTCTGGATTCCTTTGTCTGGTGATGAAAGGCAAGACAATGGATGGTGTCTCTCAGCAGCAGTCTCGAGGTAGGACCTGTTGCACAACTTTCAGCAACTTCACTCTGCGGTTTTAGTGCCTTTTCAGCAGCACCACATAAGAGCATGTATCTCCTGGTCAATCTTCTTTGCTTCCTGCAGTCCCACACTCTGGTGAGTGGGTCTGGGCAAATTGGATCAGATCTCTGAAGTGTCCTTATGGGTTCAGCACAGATTCAGCCTTTCCATGATAATGCACTCGAAATGGGCAGCACGTGTCCTGGAATTGGGGTTTCGCAGCACTGGAAGATCCTAGGACCTCGGGAGATGGCTTGTTTCAAAGTTCATCTTGTGATTGGTTGTTCCCACCAGCCAAAGGGAAGGAGTCGGCCTCTTCAGAGCTCCTCTGTCGCATAGAAAATGGACTCACGACAGCAGTGTTTGCTTCCCGGTCTTGCCAAGGGTATCCAGGTGTCTCTGGTCATCTGGAGCAGACAGACTCCACGGTACAGGTAGATTACAAAGAATAGAGTTGCAAAAGACAGATCCCAGAAGAATGAATGAGTGGAAAAAGGCTCCACTTATTCAGGGTTAAAAGAAAAAGGTCCAAACATTGCTGGGGGTCTCACTAGGAGAGGGGATGAAGCACAATAATGATAATTCTCCCTAACACTCTGCACACATAAAGTTGAAGCTTTGCAAATGAATGCCATTTCTCAGTCAGAGTGAAACATTTTCTATTTTGATTTGATGATTTGTTCACTTTTTCACACAAGGGATTTTATGAAACTAGACAAATAACTATATGCTCTGTGTACTTAACTGTTTTATTGATTTTGAAGTGTTCTGTTGTGTATTCACAGACATGCTCACAGCTGTCAGTACCACATTTGGGAATGTGTATTTTGTGCTTAGCCATTTGAGGTGTAAGTATTGTATGAAAGAGCTGCAATACTGTTAGGAGAATAGTTTGGTATTCAAAAATATATTAAATATATTATGATCAGTGTTTGTTTCACAATATTTTGCATGGTGATCTTGTATGGCGTGTATGTACAGTAGTATCTAAAACCTGATTTCATCTTTTCTTGAAATGATGATGCTATTTGGGTAGAATGCATTTTGATACAGAAAGAAACTGTCCAATGAAAAATAGACTACAATGGGAATGCTTGAGGTGAAAATACACATTTTATTTCATAATTGTGCCTAAACATGTTTGCAAATTTGGTGCAAAAACGTTTTCAGCCCAATGCGGAACAGAATTACAAGGAAATCGTGGTGCATAACAAATTTAAATGATGCTCACAATTTAGTACATACTAAGCCAATGCTTGTTTGCATAATGTTAACATACAGAAAATGTACAGCACAAGTTGATGTGGTCTCAGTAATATTGATCTGTACTGTTCAATGAAATATGTTTCTGATTTTTTGTCCGTAATATGAGATCACGAGACCTCTTATTTAATTTAATATGCAATGTTTCTTTTAAATATTTGTTGTTGCTGCATAGCACAAGCTTCAATAATATTTTGAAGCTGCCAGAAATACCCTGCCAGTCTAATGGTATAGACTTAGATGCATATCTATTATTATATATTTTTAAAAATAGTACATTGGTGAGCGAACACGTAGTTGACAACTTTATGAGGGTCTACAAAATAAATGACATATAATAAACGACATATATTAGGGGCAAGACAAACAAAGCAAACAGAAACAAAATGTATGTAAGAAAACAAGTGACTTACAAAGGTAACATTAACCTAAGGGACAAGTGCTTAAAACTAAAGAGGGGTACTAATTAAGTATACACAATTACATTATTAGCTATCACAGGAGGCACTGGTTGGGTCAGGTAGGGATGATGGGGAAGTGGGAAGGGGCACCTTCCCCTTTAGCAAGTAAGTGAAGTGTAAGCTGAACATTGAAGATATCCACAGTAAGGCTGGCTTTGATTGTTATAAGCCATTATTCCAGTGGGGTGGGCCAAATAGGGAGAAAGTGCTGACACGCGAGGAGACACTTGGGAGTGTATGGATGGTGAGGCAGAGGAGGATCAGAGAGAATAAGATGATGAGTAAAATGAGATGCAATCAGACAGGTACAGAGGGCCATTTGATAGATATGGATACTATGAGCAGGAACTTGAAAAGAGAGTGGTTGTGTATGGAGAGCCAACCAGCATGCTGTTGGTAGGTAGAAGTTGTGACGATATGGGTAGGTTGTAGAGAGTGTGGGTAGCATAGTTGAGGACTTTGTTTAGAATAAGGAAGGAATAGAGAGCCCAGCCAAAGAGTGGGTTTGAGCAGTAGTATAGTTTGCTGAGCAAACAAGTGGAGATACACGTTTTTGTAGAGTAGTCAGTAAGAAAAGGACACATTTTGAAGAGGTTATTATGAGAGGCAGAGGTAGTGGTAATGATGGAGTGTTCCAGTCTCAGGTTTCTATCAAAGAGGACCCCAGGATTTCAAAACTTGAGTGAGGGAGCAAGAAGGTAAGGCAGGAAGGAGATACGGGAGGGGAGGGATGGCATTGGATGCTCAGGGAAAGATTAATTCCCTTTTTTAGGAGTCCAGCATGAGGAATCAGAGAGAAATCCAGTGACGAATTATGAGACCGTTTATTATATGTTCTCAGATGGCTGGAGTGAAGAAGGGGAAGGAAAAAGTATTTGAGTGTATCAAAAAGGTGATAAAAAGGATGAGATAAATATTCCATGGATAAAGGTATAGAGGGTGAAAAGTAGATGGCCAATGACTTATCCTCAGGGGATGCTGAAAGTGAGACAGGTGGGTTAAGAGGTTTGCAAGTGATCCAGGCAAGAGTAATCTTGTGAAACCCCAGGCCCTAGAGTGTGAGGAGGAGAACGAATTGGTTGACAGTGCCAAAAGGAGCAGACTGATCCAATAGGATGAGTGTACAAGAGAGTTTGAAGGGGTGAGAATTGGAGAGAAAATTGGGAACATGCAGCCTCAGTGAAATCACAATGACATTATCATCAAGGTACTTAGTGATCTGGTTGAAGACAATCCAGTCAAGAACTTTTGAGTAAAGAGGAAGGAGAGAAACTGGGGGATGGTTTTCTGGGACACTGGAGTTAGTAGGGGCTTTCTTCTGTAGGGGTAAGGAAGTTGCAGATTTCAAGGAGGCAGGGAAGATTCTGGCAGGGGGAGAGAGGATAACAACTCAGAGAAATAAGGGCAAGTGATTGAGACAAACCATTTGTGGAGCAAAAGGGTTGATATGTTTGCAAGATGGTTTGGCATGGCAAAGGGTGGATGCTAATTCAATAAGAGATGTAGGGGAGAAGTAGTCATGTGTAGAGGTAAGGGGAGAGGTGCAGGGTACAGACAGGTGAAGGGTTTAGAATTAAGAGAGAGGAGTGCTATGAGTGTCACAAGTTTGAGAGATGTAAGAGGCAATATTGTGAGGACAGTCACGAGCAGAAAGGGTGGAGCAATTGATAATGGCTTAGGAGGTGTGAGCAAAGATTGGAGGGTAGATAAAGGTTTGCAGGGGTGATTTTGAAGGGAAGAAATTAGCTTTGTGAAGTAGGAGGATTTTGTAACGCTCACCTGGTTCCCACGGAGGCGCGGCGTCGAAGGCGCAGAACCCTGAAGATGGACAGGAAGGGCCCCTCTATTCTGGCTTCCCTGGCTCGTTGGATACCCTCCTTAGGGTTTGGAAGGATGAGCTCTCCATCCTGCTTCTGATGCAGGGGCGCGTTGAAACCCAGTTACTTCACTGGATTGAGGATTGATGGGAGTTCAGGTAAGCTTGACTGTTCAGGTAAGGCGCTGTAAAAGTTCTGTTCAAAAGTTCAAGCTTAATAATAATGTTCGTTGTCTAATTGCAGCAAGCGCTAATGCTTATGTCTTTTTCCCCTTAGGGGCCGGGGTTCGGAGTGCCGGAGATATGGCGCCGACCCGAAGTGAAACAGTTCTGGATGAGCGCTCAGGTAATGTCTTTGCATTCGCTCATTCAATGTCTTTGTCTTTTTTCCCCATAGGGGCCGGGGTCCGGAGATGCCAGGAAGCGGCAGGACCCGAAATGCAGTGGGAATAATCCAACAGGTAAGACTTAAAAGGAAACTGAGCTTTCCTTATTCCTTTTCTCCCTCTCACCTTTGTTCTTGTCTTTTTTCCTCTAGGCGCCGGGGCGTAGCTGAATCCGGAAGATCGCTGCTGAAGATGGAAGCGCCTTGCAAAGGTGAGTAAAATCCAGCGCTGCAGCGATCGAAACGAAATGCCTTTAAAATGATGTCTTCCGTTTCAGGGCCGTTGGAGAAATGACTCCGGGATGCAGATTTAGCAGGTAAGGGCTTTTCTTCTCCTATTCTCTTCCTTTCTCCCCTTGCAGGTGTTCCAGGGTGCTGGCAGGCGTGGCTGAAGTCAGGATGCAGGAGCTGACACGGTGAGCGTCCAGCTGCTAGGTGCAGAACAACGCGAAGCATGTGTGGCTGTTTGGGTGGGGTTTAAATAGCCTTGGAAGAAGTTCCTGGTATGTATCCTTCCACCAATCAGGTATGTATCCTTCCCCGACCACACCCGGGTGGTGAAGTAGTCCTACAGGTTAAGTAGTCCCATTCAGGCCTCAAGAGGGCCTGGATGAAGCAGCAAAGTCTGCATCAGGTAAGTGTGCACCCAAGCACTTAAACACATATCCTCTTCTATGAGCCTGGCGCCTAAGGCGCCAGGACTGGGGTCCGCTATGAGCCTGGCGCCTAAGGCGCCAGGACTGAGTCCAAAGGGCCCCGACTTGGGCCCGCTGAGACTTCCCTGGGGAAAATGATGTCTGCCTCTGGGGTTGCTGGGCACGGCCTGGCTCCTTAGAGGTAGGCATCATGACAGATTTGGTCGAGTCCAGTGCAGAGGCTAGGGCAGCACGTTCATTTTTGTAGGCTAGGTGTAGGGATAGTGTTGGTCAAAAGGAGTCATAATTGCATAGTGAAAGTCAGAGAAGGCATGCTCAATGGCAGAAACATTAATAGGGGAATAAACTGGAGAGAGGTCCCTACATCATCAAGTTAAGGGCCAAGAGAGTCCTGCCTGAATACCCTATTACTATACAGTTGCTGTCCTCTCCTAATAGGAACTTGAGGACAACATACAGTAATTAGCAAAACAATGTTCCTATCAGATGACAAAAATAAACCAGTCACTTTAATCTCATTTAAACTGTTTTTCATCTACCGCAAAACTAATTTAAGTCAAATTTATTGGTGACAATAGTGATTAATCACACAATAAACTATTGTAGGATGAGACATTCAGTGTCTTTTTAGAATAACATCAAATTGCATTATTTTAAAATGAGGTGTCTATGTCTATAGTTAGTATAAGTACGTGTAGATATATTTTTCTCTTCAGGTGTAATCCCGATGGAAATCGCCGGGTGTTTTTGAACTTGAATTTGTCTTTCTGATTTTGTTTTTTGATTACATTTCTTTACATCTATCCTTTTCCATTTAAATCCTTTTCTGTTCTAGGATGCACCTTGTCATATGTTTCTATGAGTTTTAAGCAATACTAACATTGTCCTTATGTATTTATGTGCTATCTCAACTAACAAGGAAAGATGAAAAACAGTTTTAAAGAAATAAAAGTGATTGGTTAATGTTTGTTATTTGATAGGACCATTTTTGCATAATTATTAAATGTCCTCTTAGTCAATGAAGTGCAGAGATGAGTTCTAGAAGGTAACAAGATGTTAACGTTACAATGGAATGATCAGAGAGAGAAGAGCCAATGTTGAGGTCAGAAGAGGAGAGTGAATTAGAGAGAAAGACAAGGTCAAGAGAGGTCCCACCAGAGTGGGTATGCTGGAGTAGACGGGAGGGATTTAAGTTCAAGGCAGGAGGATGCAGAAGGCTTGAGATGGTGAAAGCATGACAATGGAGATGTCAGTTGGAAGTGACTCAAAGAGAAGGGTCATATCAGGGAAGAAGGACAGGTGTAATACTCACAGACTGATAAACTGATAGAAGATTTCAAGCTAGTTGCTGCTTGTGAATGGATGCTATGATTGACGCTCACAACAAGGTACATCAAAAATGTATATGTTACTCATCTGCAAGCGGGGTCAAGCTTCAGTCCACTCTTTTATTATACTCTAAGCATGGGTCCCATCTTGGATTCAAATGGCTTGCAACCATGGTCGCCACAGGTGGCATTAGAACAATCATTTTTCCGTCTCAGATCTGTAATTGTATATATCTCTGGTCTGTGCTGGTATTTGCAAAGTGCTAAAGTCATCTGAGGATTTGTAGTACTGTTCCTGTATCTGCATTCATGCTTCTTGCCCTGAAAACACTGAAGCAGGTTTGCAGCTTACAAAAGACAAAAACAAATTCCTGTATATTATAAACCTTTTCCCTGGGGGCCCCTGGAATAAGGGGATCACTAAACATTCTGCCAACATAAAGGTCTTCTTCCTTAGTTTGCATGGATTTAAAGCAGGCACGCGAACATGACTGTTCGAACTGGGATACTCTTTGTTGAGCAGAGTTGTGTAAACTAATGTATTCCTTTCATTGTTTCAGGGAGGATTATTGTAGATCACAAACTTCCAACATTTTCTTTTCTTGGTTTTATCAGCTATTTTCATGCTCATCTATGCCTTTTGGGAGTCCCACCTGATAGGGAACCCCTCTCTATTTTCTTAGGCATGTCAGTCTTACATGCCCAGGACATCTGCATCACAAAGCGGGTTGTGGCACCCAGTCCCCAAGGTCACTGCGGTCCCATCACCAAGCCGCTGACATCGATCCATCGCAGCTCAGACACCGTTTTAGACCCAGATTGTCAAATGGAGACATCAGCTAATCTCAAGAAATGATTTTGATCTGTAGATGTCTCCATTATGTAGAGTTGAGGCTTTTACCAACATAAACCTTACAATAATTCATAATCCACAAAATTTCAATATGGCTTAATTTTCTTTTCTCCTATTCATCTATACATATAAAAGTCAAAGGCTGTTTGTGGGTGTGTGGCATGAAGCGTTGTTCTCTATACAGTTCCCCACCGTTTCACCAATCTGAATTACATTTTGCATAGATACATGTAAGAACCCTCTGGGCATTACTGGGTACATCACATTTGAACACCCCACCCCTTTCCCTGGATTTCAGCAAAAGTAAAAATATGTTTTTGAGTTTGTGACCTGCCAACAAAACCATAAACCACGTTCACCGGGAACGGAAACAAAACATGTATGAGAGACGAATGGACCTGGGAGGTGAAGGTGAAGGCAGGTAGAATTTCAGATGTTACCAAATGTTTGCTGCATCATTACTTTTCCAGAAGATGTTAGCGAGATGGTGCCTAATGACGAAGACGTAAACCATGCTAACCGGATAGCGGAACAAAAAATGTTTGTTTCTTGACAATCTTTACAATGCCGTCAACCATGTTCACTGGGAAGTGAAACAAAAATGTTGGCTGCATCAGGTGAAATCGCTTTTCCAGAGAATTTTTGCGAGATGGTGCCTGTCGGCAAAGCCGTAAAGCATGTCCACCGGGAAGGGAAAGAAAACATTTTGTTTCTCAACCGGTACCGAAATGAGGAACAAAACTCAAGGTCCCCAATGGACCATGAAAACCACATTGGAAGGCCCTAGAATGTACGATTTCTGATATATTTTCACCACAGTGCACTGCAACAAACTGCACCATGCAGGGTAAGGCAGAACAGCGACCTACAGGATCATTCATTTTCAATAATTAATGAGAGTGTTATCATGTCTGTCTACAGAACCCGTTTGAAGAATGGGCACTTTTGCTAGTTAGTAATAAGCCTAACCACCAAGTTCTATCTGTGCTTCGTAAGGCTTCATCCGTTATATATAATTGTTGAACTCAATGGGGCTCAGTACGGGTGCGATGGCAACTGTGTCGGTGCTACCAGTGGGTTGCCGCCGGACCCGTAAATATTTACCGGCACCTGACTTCCTGGTGCCACAAGGCTATTCTGAGTCAGGCGCAGGTAAAATGTTGTTCCCCATTCCCATAGAGTCCAACAGGACTCTATGGGAGTCGAGACCACAGAAGCACCCGCACCATTGTTAACGGTGCCGGTGCTTCTGTGAAAGGTCTGCCTACCGTGGCCGATGTGCCCGGTAGGGTCAGACCTGTACGGTACGGCGACTCTGGCAGGAAAACCTGTAATATGCCAGTCCAGAAACAACAGTGCTGGTAAGATTAGCAGCACCATTTATTCCGGACCGGCAGGGTCGGAATGAAGCCCAATGAGAACTTTTGATATTAACATACATTTTCAGCAATATCTTTATTCTACATCTCAACCATCAGACAAAAGGTTATATTTTCACCAGGATTCATTGTAAATGAAATTATGCTTCCCCGGAAATGAACAGTGGATGTAATCTATGGGGTACCATGGTCTGTGCTCAAGCTTCCTGTGGGCTCCCGCCATCCTATCCCAGATGTTCCTATTCTACAACATAGATTTCCAAGACATGAATCTCAAGCATGGTAACCCCTACCACCTTGGATTAGTCTGGTCCAAGGGATGCTAAAGGCCTTGGCCTTCTCTCTGTCTCTCTCTCCTTCTATTAAGAGATTTACTAGAAAGAAACTTATTTTTGGTTGTTCTGGGTAATCCAAACAAACAATCTCTCAACTCCCCTCATTCTCACTCCTCCAGTCCTTCTCCATCCTCTGCTATTGCCTTCTCCTTCACTCTCAATTCTCCCTTTCTCCTTTCTTCAACAGTTCCTCTCTGCAGCTATCCCTATTTCTCTATCTTTCCAAATCATCTCTCTATATCTCCTCTGCCTTCTCACTGTCTCACATTCTCTCATCTGCATTATCGCTCTCCTCCATCTCATCTCTCTCTCTCTATTTCTCTCTCTCACTGTTCCCTTCTCTGATACTCTGTCACTCCCTCTTCCTATTACTCCTATTTCTTCTCCCCCACCACCATCCTGTCTCACTCTCAATCCTTACTTTCAACTCATTCCCACCATCTCATACACTTCTAACGTTGGCCTCCCTCTCTACTCTCACAAATTTCTCTTTATCACTCTCATTCTCTCACCCTCTTGCCCTGTTCCAATCACTCTTTCTTGCTCTCTGCGTTACTTATTTTGGTACAACTCTCTCTCACAGACAACACATTACCTTTCATCTCAATTCTCAAAATACTTCTCTCTACTGTCCACTCTTCACTAACTGGTCAATCTGCTCGACCCTCTCTCTTCTTGATTTTTCCTCTGCTGGTACTGCACTCCTCATTCTTCCTAGTACTCCTATATCCTCCCCAAAACCACTGTCTCCCTCACTCTCTCCCTCTCTCTCAGCTCACCCCCTCTGACTCTAAATCCCTCTCTCCCACTCTCATTCTTTCACCCTCCCAAACTGTTCCAATCACACTCTGATCCAGATTCACAGACAAATTTTATAATGATGCAATCTCATTGAAAAACATTTTGGGAATAAGTCCCTCTGTCTCTCGATCTCTGCACTACTTTAGTTGGTACTACTCTCTCTTATAGACAACACCATAGCTACCACTGCCACTATCTTCACAACATTTCTCTCCACCATCTACTCTTTACAACTTGGTCTTTTGGTCCAACTACACCGTCGCTGAACTCAACTGAACTCCTCTCATCCTCGTTCTGTCTGGCAGTATCTTTAAATCCCAAAGTGTCCTGATTCATTCATCACCTGGGTTCTCATTAATTACTGTGTTCACTTGTCATTAGTAGCTAATTTAGTTCTACGTTTCTCACAGTGGTGGTTTGATTTTCACACTATAGCTTTCAAACATGCTGTTGAGACCCATCCCTCTTCGAGGTCTCCAAGCAGGAATGGAATAGTTTGTTCTTGATGTGTGGGCTTTCCATGGCGTCTAGGTTTGTTAATGTTCTTGTTGCTTCTGCCTCCAGTATGGTACTGGATGAAAGTATTGGCATGACAGGTTTATAATTATAAGTGCTGAGGACTGCATTGTGTTACATGTTCTCAAAGGGCTCGGCCCCACATTCTCTCTGCACACTCCCAGGTCTTCTGGGACAGTAGGTTTTGCAAAGGAAAGAAAAGAGGGCTAGCCAGAAAGGAGGTTGTAAGGCATTGTGGCCCAGAAAATGGCACAACGAACCTTCAGAGGTTCTAGGGTCTTAACCCCTCCATCCCCCTACCAACTCCCTCACCCCACCTCTGGGGTAGGATCAGCTCTGAAAACTGCCCTGGTAGGCTGCCTTCCCCAGGTTGGGAGTGGTCCCTGCCCCTGCCTTGACAGGGTCAATAACCTGACCCTGTAACAAATGCTTTACGTGTTGCAAAAAGAGAGGCATTATGCTTATCATAACACTTTCTCATTAGCTAGCATTTTTTCAACATAGCTGAGTCGAGAGAAGTCTAATTTTGTTTAAAAAAAGGAAACATTGATTTTACAACTATAAAAGCCTTCAATACACTCTTGCTAATGATTGATATATTTCCAACAAATTAACACACGTATAGGGTACAAGTCATATTTATGTATTTAAACTAATCTACAAAACATCTGTTAAAAAAAAAGCTGTGTTCAGTCCCACATGAGACATACACCACAATTATATTTGAGATACGCACAAAGCCATACCCATGGCTCAACAGCAATTAAGCACACAAATACTGCTCAATTCAAAGTCCTTAACTAAACCAAAAAAGCATATAGAAAAGAAAGCATCATTGCAAGGAAATGTAAAAATGAGAACATATTATCCAATGTATCATTCATCACTCAGAAAAAGACCAGAATTATAGTAGTATTGATTAAAGCAAAACCCCAATGCAAATTGACTTATAATATGCAGGCTTCTAAAAGAAGCATAGCATCTCCAGTGATCTGACAGCGGCCCCTCATCTCAGATTGTCTCATCTAGTCAGCCAGTCAGCCAGCTAACCTTGTAATGGCATTTATTTAGGGTCTAAATGGAAACCCCCTAATTATTAACAAAATGAGACGTGGAAGCCCCTCTACCGAGAACGAACGTGGCCAAATAACCTGTTCTTTGTGAAGGTGTCCACTCGGGAGGGTCTGTGACCATGTTTTAGCTCACTGTACCTTTCGAATGAGGAGAAATATCCATTTGCATATCAGTCTTTGTCCCACCCACTTGCGCAGTCCAGCACCCAAATGCCAAGCAATTCTCGTCTGAACAAGAGTACCAACAGCAACCCTAGACACCTGCTTTCGCCTAGTCAGGCCTCATCAGTGAGGTGAAGCTGAGCCTCACTAAGCACAGTGAGCAATGGGTCCACATCTGGACCCAAGTTACCAAGGGTTGTCCAGATGTGGACAACCCTTGGTAACTTAAGGTGAAACCCCAAGTTCCTAAACATACAAAAAGAGGTCTGGGAGCCCCTATACTGAGAATTAACACAGCCAAATAACCTGTTCTCTGGGAAGGTGCACACTCAGGAGGCTCTTCAACCTAGTTTTTGCCCACTCTACTATTCACAGAGCAGAAATATCAATTTGGATACCAGTCTTTGTCCACCCTCTTGGGCAGTCCAGCACCGAAATGCCAGCCAATTCTCCTCGGAGTACGAGTACCAACAGCAACCCCATACACGTGTTTCGGTCTACTCAGGCCTCATCAGTGAAGTGAAGCTATTCCTCCCTAAGCACAGTGCCAAGGGGTCCAGGTCTGGATAACCTGGGTAACTCAGGGTGAAACCCCAAGTTCCTAAACATACCAAAAGAGGTCTGGGAGCCCCTCTACTGAGAAACAACACAGTCAAACAGCCCATTCCTTAGGAAGGTGCCCACCTGGGAGGGTCTGCAACCACATTTTAGCTCACTGTGCCTTTCACAAAGGAGAAATTACTATTTGCATATCAGTATTTGTCCCTATCACTTGGACAGTCCAGCACTGAAATGCTAGGCAATTCTCCTCTGAACACAAGTGCCAACAGCAACCCCAGACACGTGTTTCAGCCTAGTCAGGCCTCATCTGTGAGGTGAAGCTGTGCCTCTCTGAGCACAGTGAGCAAGTGATCCACGTCTGTATATCCCTGGATAACTTAGGGTGAAGCCCCAAGTTCCTAAACATACAAAAAGAGTTCTGGGAGCCCCTCTACTGAGAACGAGCAAGGCCAAATACCCTATCCTTTGGGAAGGTGCCCACTCGGGAGGATCTGCAACCACATTTTAGCTCACTGTATCTTTCCCAGAGGAGTGAAATCATATGGGTTTGTCCCAATTTTTTGTTTTAGGGGGGTCAGACTTCTGAGGGAGAGCAAACCACAATGAGTCTAAGACCGACTACCCCTTTCTCAATTCCGCTTGTATATGTGGCAGACTTTCACAATCGTAATGTTTTGCTAATTTTAGTCACAGTACATTTATCATGTCAATGCAGGGAAACTACTAAATTTCTGACAAATTTTATTCAAAAAAACACTTATTTCACAAGTAAAAACCAGTTTAAGACCTTATGTGCACTTTCTGCAAGGCACATCAACATAAAACAGATTAGTCAACAACTTTTGCAATCCGATATTTTACCAGATCGTGAGGTTAATACGTGACAATATGTGTACACAGTTTTGACAATTTTTGTATTTCAACTGGATTTTGTATATTTTGTCAAGTTCAGGCTGCTACTATACAAAAGTAATTTGAGAGTCATCTGTTATCTTCTCTCATGTATTCGGATTTCTATTTCTATCCATTGGATTGTCTACATATGTTTCGGCACTAAAGAAAACATGAGACACTATCCCTAGTGCCTCATCCTTATTGTTTTGGCCGTCTTCAGGACAAATTTTGATTCTTATTGTTAGCAAAGTATACACAGGAACCCCAAAGGTGAATTCGAAAAAGTCATTGCAATAAAACAAAACAAACATCGAATTAAAACCCATATTGGGAGACATGATATGGGGAAAGTATCAGTCCATATACTGTCAAAGGCTAACCTGCTTTATACCCTTAGTCGGATTGAAGGCTTCCTATCTATCTTGAACATAGGGGGATATCTCTTTTTGTATGTTAGAAGGTTGCCACATTCATTTTTGCACTTTGATTTCCTTCTACATTTAGAGTTTCTGTAATTTCTTCTTATCTGTGATACACAATAAATACATGTATCACTATGATGTGCACTCTATTCAGTTATATCACTTTATCTATAGGTTTAAATAAATAGCTAACCTCGTCTCACTGGGGATGGCCGCGTTAGCTTGTCAAAGAATCTTCTAGTATGATTCAGCATGTGGGAGAAATAACATCTTTGTTCCTCTGTTTATGTCTTTGATGATTTTACTCTAGTCATTTGTAGCTTGTGAGCTTAAATCTTTGTCAGTGTCGCAAAATCTGTAATACAGAATACACTTGTCAGTGACTATGTTTTCTGGTGCTTCTGTTAGTTCATCTTTCTACTGATGGCATACTTTAGGTCTTAATATGTCTGGCATGGCTATGGATAATTTCAACATATTTTAGACATATTTTTCCTATTATTTCTTTAATGTCAATCAAGTACTTGTTCATTTGTTTTGTTTAACTCAGCACAGGGATGCTACTATTGTAATAACTGCAGTGCCTGTATCCTTAAATTACATACATATTTTGTATTTCCAAAAGGTGTTTGTAATCCCACCGCTGATCGCGTTATTTTCTCCAGCCTTGGCGTGAAACAGGCGTGAGAATCTGCTGCGTTCCTCTCAGCTGCTGTTTGTTTTTTTTATTCTGTTTGTTTTCCGCCTGCAGTAGAGGAACCTATTAGTCTCTATATTCAATCTAGTGTATAATCGCGGATTGTATGTTAACTTGCAGCATTATTGACATTTTTCAACAGTTCGAAACTTTTCCTTAGATGGATTGTGGTTTCTCTGATGTATTTACACCGTATGTGCATTGATATTGAAAGCTACAATACATTTATAGCTAGTGTGTGGCAATGCATATTATTTCCCTTATTAGACATTCCCCGGACAGAAGTTATTTCAGAAACTTTGATCCATCATATTGTTCATTCTAGTATTAAACAGTTTGCGGGTTATGTAAACCAAATTATGAAAAATACTTGCACTGGGGAGACTCAAGAGTCAAGGTTGATTTGAAGGATTTGTTTTTTGTTTTTTGCACTTTTAGGGTGTCTACTTATTACCACAGCTGATGGAAGGGCCTTGTTCTCTCATTGACATGTGATGTCTATGCGAAACTGCCCCATTGTATTGATGAATTTAGGCCGTGATGAACTGTATCTAGATTGTAAATCCATCTTTGTTCATGTTTCTTAAGTGTGGAATCTATGTCACCTCCTCGTTTTGATGCATGCATGGTTTGTGTTACAAACCAAAAGATGGCAGTGGGTTTGGGGTTGAGCCGCATATAGTGGGCAACTAGGGATTTATTCTCAATCTGATTTTTAATGCACGATCTGGGATCCCCAATGCATTGTCTCACAGGGCATATAGTTTTGCCAATATATAGCAGATTGCAAGGACATTTATTAATCCTGTAGACCACCCACTGTGACAGGCAATTTGTGAAGGTGTTCGGTACCTGGTCTTTTCCTTTTAAATTAATCTTTTTTAGGTGTTGTGTAAGTGGGCAGACCGAGCAGTTACCCCACTTAAAATAACCCACTACAGTGGGTAGATCCGATAGAGTTTTTTGTTTTGTCAAGGTATGTCTATTTTCAGGATAAGTATGGAGCAGGCTGTCTTTTATATTCTTCTGTTTTTCAAAAGCAAACCTGAGAGGGGCTGGATTAAAATCCACTGTTTTTATAATATGCCAGTTCTTGAGAATTGTTTTTCGTAGATGGTGATTTATGGGACTATATGTGCTAACACATGTTATTTTTTCCAAATTAAATTTCAGTTGTGGATACAGGAACATACTTCTGTTTACATTTTTGGCTCTCTTATATGGGACATGAATTTGTTTTTTTAGGATAGCCTCCATCCCTTAAGCGTTTTTCTAGAGCTTTCCCATGTATTATGCAATCTGACATTTTGGTACATTTTCTCCAGATTCTGAGAAACTGTCCCACCAGAAGATTTTCCTTTAAACTTGCCGGATGGAAACTGTGATATTTGAGAAACATATTATTGTCTGTAGGCTTTATAAAGAGCACAGTCTCTAAACAACCATCATGTGATTTTACAATTTCAATATCAAGGTCAAATAACAGCATTTGTTCTTTGCCATAATGTAAGGTGCACTTGATAAGTTTATTTTTTTGTCTCAGCCAATCTGTAAATTCTAGCAATGTTTCCCGTTAGCCTCTCCAGATTAGAAAAATATTGTCAATGTAATGATTACTGTAGGGATTCCTTTGCTGGTAAATGGAATTAATCTCAAAGTTGTCCATATATACATTCGCAATGTCAGGGGCGAAAGCTGCCCCCATGCTTGCCCCATGTTTCTGATTATAATATGTGCCTTCATATAGAAAAAAGTTTTCAGTGAGTGCTAGTCTTGTGCATTCTAATATGAAGGCTGTGGGTACTTGTGAGAGATTGTAGTTGTTTGTTTATTCATATATTGTTCAAGGACATGTATACAATCTGACTTGGAAATACTTGTATACAACGATACTACATCTAATGTCACCAGGAGGTTCCAGGAGAGTATGAAGATCTTTAAGAATTTTTATCATACTAGTAGTATCTTTGCCGTATGATTTCATTTGCTGAAGAAAGGGCCGTAGGAACCAGTCAGCGTAGATGGATAAGGTTTCCAATGTAGAATCAAGAGCCGACACTATAGGCCTGTCTGGTGGTTTGGTCATGCTTTTGTGGACTTTCTGTAGAATGTAAAATGCAGATGTTGTTGGATAGCGTTTAGTGAGGAAAAGCTTTTTGTCTGAACCAATGCAGCCTTCGATTAATGCATAATTCATAAGGCCTGAAATTTCCTCTTGTAATCTGGGGGTCAGATCTACTTGTAACTATCGATAGAAGATGTCATTATTCAATTGATTTGTACTATCCCGCCCCCTTTGTCTGCAGGTTTAATTACAAACAATTGATATTCCTGTAGGTTTTTTAAAGACAATCTTTCTTCTTTTGATAGATTGTCTGGTGAAAAGTTTTTAGATTTCAAAAGCTTTTGTGTTTCCTCAATTATTTTATTTTCAAAAGCCACTATGGCATGACTCACCATGGATGTTAAGGGGCAGAAAATAGAGGGAGGTTTAAGACCTGTTGTGTTTTTTTCTTTTTCTTTTTCTTTCTCAGTATTCGAGGAGGCACAAAAGAAATATTTCAGGCGAATGAGTCTAAAAAACTTTTGTAACTCAACTTCAGTCTGGAAATTGTTTGATCTTTCCATAGGTACAAAACATAGTCCTCGACTGAGTACACTTTTCTCCCCCTTGGACAACGTGACGGTATAAATTAAAGATAGGGACTAACAGTTCTGTATTGATCCCCTCCAGTTCCAGGCTTGCATGCGAGGTGGGCATTGCTGTCTGAGGCATTCCCCTGTCCCCCGCCCTTGAAAAAACTGCAGGTTTTGGATTTGTCTCCCCGTGACGTACTGGCATTTGTGCTGTTATCTGAGTTGCTACTGGTTGTGCTGTTGCTAGTGTTTGAGAAGGATACAAACTGTTTTCTCTGCTTTCCTTGAAATCTGCTTCTCGTTTGATTTAGCTTATTTTGGTCCTCATAGTAGGTTGCTACTAGGTATGGATATGTTTTTGTTTCTTTGTACAGCTCCACCTCTTTTTTTAATTTCCAGATTTTTTTTATCTAGGGTCAGTTTTTTAAACTTCACCATGTCTTCTTCTCCAACTCTCTCGAGGTCAGTCGCTTATCAAAGCAACAAGTTGGTGGTAGATCTCTTTCCTCTGCTGGGGCCTCCCTCTGGAACAGCCTCCCTGCCGCCCTGTCTCCCTGAAACTTGAGGAGAACCATCTCCGGTTCTGGAAGCACCTAAAACCTTTCTCTTTGCTTCTGCTTTCTCTCCTCCTCACCCCTGCTGAATTCCGGCTGAAACTGTACTGCTTATCTGGCCACCCTCTGATCTTGGGCCCAGGTCCCCTCACCCGCAGGTTACAAACCTGCACTGCCTCCCTGGCAACTCCCGCTCTTGGGGACTGTTTTCTGTACCCATACAGTCGCCCACCACCACTTGACACCTGATGTCTGCACTTACCCTTGCACTTGCCAGCAGCTGGCCCTACTTCTCTTATTGTTTTTATTTATTCTATTATCCCATGTACTGCACTGTCCCCATACCCCTCCCACTCCGCACTTTTCCCCTTCCTTCTTCCCCTGCACTTGCGCGATCTGATAGACACTTGAGCTAGAAGGATTGCTGTCTCTGTCTTCCCTCTGTTCCCCCTCCCTTGCCGTGTCATACCTTCAAACACTTGTGTAAAGGCGTGTTATAAATGTTCTATCATATCATATCATATCATTTCTTCCTTTGCTCTTTGTCATCCCTTCTACGCGGATGATACTCAACTTTTTCTATCTTTCTCTTTGTTTACTCCTGGAATTCAACACACAGTCACAGCCTGTCTTACTGCTATTACATCATAGATGTCTTCCCACTTTCTAATTCTTAATGCAGGGAAGACTGAGGTTCTGTTCTTTTCCGCCAACACCATTCCTCCCATCCCTCACCCCCTTTCATATCTTTCCCTCCCTCTAATCTCCCAATCTCTACTACAGTTTTCTCTCCAATTTCATTCTAAACTCTGTTTTTCTCATCATATTTTTATCACTTCCCACTAATATCCGCAAGGCTCTCCCGTTCCTCATTTGCCAAGCTTCTAAACTCCTAATATCTTCACTGGCTCTTGACCTTTTTACTGTTCCACTACGCTCTTTGGGCTTCCAAGTTCTCATCTGGCTCCACTAAAACCAGTCTCTAACTCTTCTATTTGCTTATTGTGTCTTCTTACCATGATTCTATCACTTCCTCTCTAGGTACTCTTGGCTGGTTTCCTTTCTATTCACAAATCAAATTTCTCTTTCTTTGTCTTGTCTTTAAATCTCTATATGGACTTGCCCCTAATTACCTTGCTGTGCTTGTTTCCTTCTATATCCCTACTCGTTCTCTCTGGTTTTCTTCTCTCTTAAGAATTGTGATCCCTCATCCTTCATGTGCCCAGTCCCGCTTTCGATGCTTTCAACTTCTTGCTCCTCTCAATTGGAATGCTCTTCCCTTCTCACTTCGCACTATTACTTCATACTCTTTGGTAAGTGCTTCCCTAAAAATGAATTTTCTTTTATATCCCTGATTGAATGTTACCTGGATTTGATTTGCTAAGTGTCTCAACCATTTTTATTGTACTGAATTCTCTTTTAAATGTGCAGCGCTTTGGATGAAAGTGCTTTATAAACCACACATAAAATACAAATAAAATACAAATGCTGTGCTCTTAACCTAGGTGTTCCCAGGGTAAAGCAGATATTTGTATATATATACATATATATATATTTATATATATATATATATATATATATATATATATATATATATATATATATATATATATATATATATATATATTCACTGAAAAACTGAAAAAACGTTGTTAAAGGTACATTATCGTTAAGTTGAACCAACAGAAACCCCTGAAATTCAGTGAAAAACATTGTTAAAGGGATGTTATGGTTACAAGTAAAACCGAAAAACCCTTGACATTTGCCAGTTATGGTAGGCTAAAATGAACACACAGGACATCAAATATGACATCACAAAGATGACCCATTCTACATTGATCTGGCAAATTATTACAACTTTTCAAGCCATATTTGCGACACGCTGCTCTGCAGACAGCATGGCTGTAAATGGACGGTTCCACAGAAGGGACCCACCCATTACTTTTCCTCATCGTCAATCTGGCTATCCAGGAGAGAGTACCTGTTTCACTGCTGGGCACATTTCTTTTGCAGAACTTGTTCTTGGAGACCATGGGATCTCTTATGGCCATTGCTTCTTCCCAGCCACCCCCACAACCACCATCATCATCTCGAGGGACTGGAGAGGGGAACAGGCGCAGTGATACAGAAGGAGGGCATCAAGAGGAAGAAGAGGATGAAGTGGAGAAAGTCCCTGTCACCAGTACTCAGAGGAAGTCCTGGTTGTGGCATTTTTTACGACCATTGGAAATGTCCCAAAAGTTTGTGCAAGCAAGGTTTGATGCACTAAGTGCAAACATGTACTCAGTTGTTGGAAACCTGGCTTGTATTCCTAACGGACTACTTCCATGATACCTTTCGCAAGAAATCACAGGTTGAGGATCCCAGTGGCATTTTCAAAGGCAGTACAGAATGTGTTGACCCTTACCTTTTCAGGGTCACAGTACTATGCATGTACTGTGAAGCACTGATCTATAGGCAGGAACTGTTTCATAGTGCTTTTCAGGCTTCAGTCAAGGAGCATGAGAGACACTGCCACCTACCTGATTAAGGCCCGCCCAACATCTTCCTCTCTCTAGCTGACCCTTCATCCCTGTGGTTGGCACCCATTCCTTCCATTCCCTCCCCTACATTGCCTCTCCTGAGAAAAAATAACCAAAAAATCCAAAATTGAAGAAATAGAAAAAAAAGCTTCTTTAGTAGCCACCTTTCACAGTAAAAAAATAGAAGTGAGAACAAACTCACAGGCCCTGTGCAGCCTGCATAGTCCGCTGAGAGCGATGTAGTCTGTGGGCATCTGCAAAATTCCAGGCATGGAACAATTTAAATCATTTTAATTGTTTTGTGTTCTAAAAGGGTGGCTCTTAAAAGAAACTTTTTTGGGTTTTTTTCTTTTTTTTGGGGATTTACAAACTGAACTAAGAAAACATTTCACTGAATTTAAAAATGTGTTCTTACTTTCACAAAAACTACTTCAAAGCATTTTGAATTTTTTCCACAAAAATCTGATTACCCAAATCAGTGAGATGGACTCCACCATCACGCCGAAAAATGTTTGCCCCTGAATGTTCTCATTATGAAAGAATGTCATGCCAACATCTCAAACAAAAGCACACACAGCCTTATTGAAGTTGTGCCTTGCTTTTTCCATTTGTGGACCAAATTAATTTGAACACATACAAATCTGTCTCTTGGCAAAGGAATTACGGAACATTCCCTTCAACTTTCCCAATGTCTCCTACATTGCAAACTGCAATGAAATTCCAGGCACTTTCACCAAACTGTTCCCTCCACAACGAACGATAATAATGTCTGGATGTTTCAATTCAACCATATTTGCACACAATGGGAGAAAGTCCACCCACTTCACACCTTGCACTCCATACCAGAAAACGTACAATTCAGGGAATCCAAGATTGTTGGCTATTCCATAATGCTCAGCATACACCTTCAACCAATAGACCCACCAGACCCCTAAAATCCAAACACTCTGCCTGCTGAAAGACAATGCTATGGCCATTTTCAATCCTCTCACAACTCCTACTAACAAAACTCCTGCTACTCTCTGTTCCTGTACACCACACCCAGTAAACCTAATTGGCTGATGCCCAATGCCCAAAATATGTCGACATTGAAAATGATATATATAGAGGGTGCCTGGCGGAGTCCTGATATGCCCAGGAGGGTAAATAATATTAATGTCAAAAAATCAGAATGTGAGATCAAAACAAAGCTGTAAAAATTTCTGTATACATTTATTACATCTCAGAATTCTTTTTTTCCAGCAAACTGTTGAATGTTTGCATTTTTGTACAAGCGGGACAGTGAAACGGACAGGTTTGGTAACAAATGGGGGGTACATCTGGGTACCAACGTCTTGATTATTGAAGTAGAGTTCCCATATTGGTGCACATGTTGATACAACAACTAGACAAATCAAACTGAATACAAGTGAGTGCTACCCAGGGCTACTATTGGTCCAAGGGTTTAAACATTCAACAGTTTGCCGGAAAAAGAATGTTGAGATGTAATAAATTTATCCAGGCATTTTTACAGCTTTGTCTTGATGTCACATCCTGATTTTTTGACATTAATGACATTGAAAATGAGCCATAGTCTTACAAAATGAAAGTAAACTTACCCAGTTTAGCCCAGACACTGTATACCACGAATCTCCACTCCATCAAACCAATACTACCAGAGATGCCACACAACCCATTGTACCTTTTTAAATTATTCACACAACAATCTCCAACCATCCACATAGTGAGATTTTTTTTAGCACTAGCCACATCCATCTTCCCTACATAGAACAATGAAAACACCTACTACCCTCTCTTCCTGTAAACAACACCAGAACACCTCCTTGGCTAATCCCCACGGTCCACTTTCCATGGCAGGCATAACTGAAAGAACCGGATTTGGTACGTGCCCATCCGTGGACTACTGTGTTGTCTGCAGACATGATGCCTACTCAAAGGGTTGGGGGAAATTAAACACAATTTAAGTTATTTAATCTTTAGTGGTGGCTCTGAAAATGACCTTTTTATTTGTTAGGTTTGTTAACAAATACCTTTTGTTTCCTTTGTTTTGCTTTTATGTACAGTACTACTGTATACTCTACATATTCCTGTACAATTTCCTTACAGGAACATGTTCAATGCATTCCTAAGATTGTAAAGGAAAAATGCATTTCTGACATCTGTGAATCAAACTTCATTTTGACAAAAAAATTCACACCATCAGAACTTACATTATCATTCTCAAAAGATGAAATTCCTGCAGCATATAAAAAAGCAGATACAGATTTATAGACAACCTCCTTTTGAGGTTGAAGTTATGTGAAATAAACAACAACTCTGGAAGTGTATTTTATAATATTTAGGGATGGATTGCATTTGAGCATCAGGTGTTCACCTAACAGGAGTTATTTTATTTTTCTTTGGTTAGTAAGGGCTTCCATGTTAGGTGAGCAATTGTTGCAATAACTCCATGACAGAAAAAAACATCTCTCTGTGCTTTCAAAATCTTCATTGGACAAGCTCCGAAAATAGTGGGAAAAATGTGGAAGGAGCTACTTAATGGTTTGGTGTTTTGAGGGCCATTCAAGGGATAAACGGCGGGCACTTTTTCCTCAATGCCCATACCAGGAACAGCCTCAGATGAGAACAGTGATGCAGACCCACTAGCTGAACATTGCAGTTTTGAAGTTCAGATGTATTGGAACCTCACAGAAATACAGCTTCAAGGTTGGCACCTGTGTTTTATATATGTATTATATATATATATATTCTCCCACTCTCTTCCCGCCCTCCTTTACTTTTTCTATGCACTTAGAATTGTCCCTGGACCTAGTATCATAGCAACAAATGTTTGTCTCCTCCCCTCCTCCTTTTACTTGTCTCCCCCCAGCACTATCTGAAATGTCATCAGGCCTAGTACGATGGTCGCTTGTTTTGTTCCTCTCCCTCCTTTCTCCTCCCACCTCCCTCACCTCTTGTTAACCTCCGGCTCTACTGAAATCTTGTCAGGCCTCGTACGGTAGTCACCTGTCTTTTTCCCATTTCCTTCTTATCTGTGTTTTAGCTCTTGCACTATCTGAAATGTCATCAGGACGAGTACAATAATTAATTTCACATTCTTGTTGTTCATGCCAGTAAGAATGTCATTGTATTTTCCCTTGTTCCCTCCATTGCCATGAAGCACTTTGAAACACATTGTGTATAGGCGCTATGTAAATAAACTATCATATCATATCATATCAAGCTGCTTTGACTCTTCAATTTGTGGACAGAAAAGGTTTGTTGGACATCTCCATGTTCGCCTCTAATTTATTTCAGAAAAAAATATCTGAGCAGCAGGAAACAGTTGCATTATGCTTTTAAATAAATCCTTCAGGGCAACTTGAAAAGATACTGGAGTCACAAACCCCAAACTGTCCCCTGCACAATTTCTGTACATTTAAAATGAGCCATACTCTCACTGAATGAAAGCAAGCTTGTGCAGTTTAAGCCACAAACTGCATGCCAGAAAACATCCACTTCTGCCAATCCAATATTTCCAAGGATGCCATACACCTTCAATGACTGAATTGAAGAGTCCCCCAGAATCCACACAGTCTGCCTTCTCCAACACATACCGATAGCCATTGTCAGTGCTCTCACAACTCATGCAAACACAACTCTGACTACCCTCTCTTCCTGTACACCACACCCAGAAAACCTGATTGGCTAATCCCCAAAGTCCCCTTTCCATGCCAGGAATCCTCAAAAGACCTGGATGTGGCAGGTGCCGTCTGCAGACTACTGCTGTGTCCACAGACCGCGTAAAACAGAGGGGCAGCCCTTCCACTCTTTCCACTTTCATGTTCCCAACACTCCCTCATTGCTTGCTTTCAGTCACCCATCCTTCCACCAATCACATCGAAAAGCTCTACACCTAACCCTGTCATCTCACTTCAACACTTCATATGTGCACATGAACTCTCAGAGTACATATCTACCGTTAATGTAAGACATCTGCAACATAAACAACTGTGCAACTGTCCAAGATTTCTATTTCCAGATTCAAAAAGATCTGCCTCTAACAAACCATAGTATAGGTGTGCTTATGTTTAAAAATAACATTCTTCAACTCTTTCACAAATGTATATAAAGGGTAACTGCTACGTACCGAGTGATAAGCTTATCAATAAGCATATTCTGTTTTTAACCACTCTAGCAAATGCCATGCATTGCAGCATTCATCACCTGCTCACATGAAGCAGCAAACAATTACAATGCTCTGTGCTTCCAAAAGTTTCTATTTACAAGCCTTGTGATGAAAGTTAAAACATGCATATGTACATTTACAGCAGCACTGTGTCATGTTTTCATAAAAGAAAGTAAAAGCAGATAAAATAGATGTGTACACCATTTGTAATTGGCACTCAGTGTGTGCCAGGTTAATATATTGACAGCACATGTATACTTCCTAACAAAACCATTTCCAATCTTCAGTTGCTTAAGCAGTCCTACTTTTTTTCTCTTTATTCTGTGACTTGTACGCCGACTTTCACAATGGGAAAAGTGAAACTACAAGATTAGAATGCATCGTGTTGGCAAGTATGCATATACTATTAACCTATTAAACTTCCACACACCAACTGCCATTTAAAAGTGTACTGCAAATATTTTTCATCACCTTTTTTTCTCTTTTACAACACGTTACAGAGCTTCTATAAATGCACATACAAATGTCTTAACTTTCAGGAAAATGATCCTAAAAGCAACCACTTTTTAAACATCCACAAATTGTATTAACTGTTATTCCCCGCCAATCCTCCTTTGTTTATAAATATAAACCTTGCTTACTAAAAGTACAAAGAAAACGCCCAAAAAATGAATACCCTTCGCATCCAAAAGAGCATGTACATTAGTGTACCATTTATGTGTATGCAATTACAGCAGCATAGTTCCACTATATATTACCCCAGACTACTCTTTTCAAACCAATATTTCTTTTAATCTAGCCTGTTTTACTCCTCCATTCACACTCTTACTATTCCCATCTACACACCCCCATTGCAACACCTACTCTGTTGCTCAAAACAACACAATCACCCTACAGATTCCATCACACCAGCACTGCCTTACTCACTAACCCAACACCATCACAACTGTGTAGACTCTTACTCTCACAACCTTCTCAACCACACCTATTTTACCAACTCACAATCAAACAGCACTCTATTCACCTCTACAATACACACCTACACACCCATGCACCATACATGCATATACATTGTACAACTTTCCAACGCTAACTTTCTCTTTTCCCACCTGACACAATGAAATGCCTACTAAAAAGCGATGTCATATAGTCATCCACCTCTAAACAATTTATAGAAAACATTAAAACAAAAGAGCTAGTAACCTCATTCAACAAAACTAAACCAACCACTACTAAAGAAGGTAAGGACACTCTTGCAAAAACAAAAATTAAATAATGATGCTCACTGAAAGGCGGACCTATTAATAAACCGAGGCTTCTTTTTGCGTTAACATAGTCATGGTAAAGCAATAAAAAAAATAATGTTACAGAAAATGTTCCACCGTAGAGTTCTTCAAAATCGTATAAAAACAGCTGAAAAGTGACAATCTGCCCTTAAAAACTGCAGCAGGAGACTAATCATACAAGCTCTAATTGACATTGCTTTTCTTTTGAAGAGTAAATTGTTTATATTTATTTTATACAGAATGTAGCCACTAACTAAATTAATCAATACATTACAAAAAGTACTTCTAAACCTGCACACTGTCAATATAGAGACCTTTTAAAACGTCTGTGATGGTGAATGGATTCACACAAGCAGCACAGAACCATATTTCAATGAAGAAGCTTATAAACAAGAACAACAAAAAACAATTGCCATAGACAATATAATGGTTGAGGGTATGAAATGGTGGAAGACACCATTATGGCAAAATAAACCCTTATAGAATAAAAGTCCTCAACAAACTTTGGACCAACTGCTCCTTTCACCCAAACAAACCATACAGGCTACAAATGGACATGCAGTTCAATGGGTAATGTACAGCAACAATCCTTTAAATCTTTACAACAATTCCTCAATCACTATCTGAAACTAAAAGACAAAAGTAAAATGAAATCTTTACAAACCATAGATTCCTGTCCACTGTGCTGACACACTGGTCTGCAAGGTTATTCATTAGTCAGCATTTTAGGAACTGCTTGCAAAAGTACTTTCCACCACATCAAAATGTTAGCAATGCACCATTCTACCATATGAAATCTTGTGCATCGACTATACTATGCAAAACGTCCTGCTCTAGAACAGCATTATTTAAATAGCATTCTCCTACATGGAACAGTCAAAGAACTGCTTCAAGATATAGTGAACATCCAACGTAAATGAGTTGGAACTGAAGTTGACTTAGAAAACTCAGTACCTTTAGAAAAACCTCATAAATACCAATGTCTGAATGAAGACATACAAAAAAGAAATAGCTAAGTCTTGAAATACCAACAAAATATGTGTCTGTTGTCACAGAACATTTTATAAAAAGAGTTCAAAAAAAGTAGAATTAGCCTACAAAATCGAAGACAATGAAGAATCCCAAAGGTTCCAATTGGCTTTATATCTAATAGCAGAAACGAAATACAAAATAACTAACCCCTTAACAGTTTACACGTACTGCAACACAAAACTTGACAATAACCAAATGCCTCACATGCTATCACTAATAACGTTGACATATTGTCACGTGGAAAGCTCTGCAACAGCTTAACTTGTACGAGAGAATTATCATTCAAACAGTGCTCCCATTTCAAGCTATAATATGCCTTCAAACTAAATCAACCAAATTACCTCCATCTGAGTTACTAGAGGGCATCTGTGGCTAAGTAGTATATTTACCACTTGATCTAAAAGAAAATGTTCAAACTCTAGGAGTCCAACGGCCAATAGATCAATCTTTGATTGTACTAGTTAATGGTGTGCTAAAAAAAGACAAAATATTTTGACAAAGATTCGAGTTAAACCAAGTTAGACAGGCCCTTCAATAGTTAAAAGAAAACAATAAATACTACAAAGATATAAACAAAGAGGAAATCTTTAGAGAAACCACCCAAATTATTCGAGACTCACTAGCACCTGGCCAATTTGCACATGCAGATCCTGTTACTGCAGCCAAAATTTGAGACCATTATACAATTCACCCACTACACTCCAAGGACACAATCGGCAATGCATTAGAAACATATCACATCCATCAAGACAAAGGATCCCCAATGAGCATTTGGAGTAGAAGCACGTTCTTTTCCTATACTCTTTCCTACAGGAAAACAAAAAGATATGATGAAAGGTCTGTGCAAATCAGTGTATCAGAATATCGCTCTTTAAGAATGTATTTTGAAGACCCCAGAGTCAGATAAAATGTCGAATACATTTTCCAACTCCTCCTTGAAAGTGAACTAGCAACTCTATTGCACACGCATTAAAAACAGGATCTAACTTTTTAAACATATTCGCTACCCAACTGCTTCAAAAAATAAAAGCCAAAGATGAAGTTTTGCAGTCAAATTTCACTAATCTCTTGGCAAACATGCGTGGTACAAAAGAATACTGGTTCTGACGTCACGCTAATGTACGTTCTATGCAAAGGAACCTAGGCCCACCCACATCATTTGTTACTTTAAGTTATGCAGGATACGCATGGGATGACTTGCACGACTTCTTACGTACTGCAAACCAAAATAAAGATGGAATAGATATAACAACACCCGGAAAACTCTGGTCTCTTGACTATGTAAATGTATCAAGGTACTTTCACCATTGCTTCATTGCCATGCTGCATTTTATCTGCAATAAAACTATGCCTTCCCTCAGTGAAGTGCAACTCCTGAAGAGTACCACACATGCACATGCTTTTTGAGACCATTATACAATTCACCCACTACACTCCAAGGGCACAATCGGCAATGCATTAGAAATGCATTAGAAAGATGCTCCACATTTTGGCCATGATAGTGACTCCTCTGTTTTAAAGATTATTGAAAAATACATTACCTGCAACATCCCTTCAGAAATCACAGATAGTGACCTACATACACAAGTGCTACACTTTGTTAGGCAGAATCATATGCAGTACCCTTTGGGAACACTACACACAATAAAGACTACAAGTGTCAGTACAATGTCACCTTTGGTACAAGCCTGCACTACACAGTAATGCAGCCAGACTTATCTCAAGAGTAAAAAGAGCAGTACAAGGGGTTACACAACGGACTAGCAATCACAGTGATTCAATAAACACTTACTCAAGGTTTCTTGGTAAAAGAATATACATTTATTTAATCAGTCAGTTGGAAAACTGGAAATTCCACTAGCAAGAGCAGCTCAATATCAACATCTAATATACTACAATACACAAACAATCAGTTTCTGAACAAGTTCAGCTCCCCTGAAGTGGGAGCAAAATGGCACTTCAGTTACTTTAAAAAGGGGTAAAAAGACAAGGTTGAAATAATCAAGCACAAATGCTTTTCAGAGGTAGGGCAAATAGTTTCAGTTCACTACAACCAGCAATTCAATTCAATAGGCCTGGGCCAAAGTCAGTGGTTCAGAGTCTTGCATAGGATAGCACCGTTCTGGTAGTAAATGGTTATATCTTTGCCACGGTTTTTAGAAGTAGTTGGTCAGACGAAAAGTTTGATGTTGGTTTAGGGAAGGACAAGCCTTCAAAGTTGGGAAAGTTTCACAAACTTTCACCGCGGCTGAACGGAGTACTGGACCACACTTGCACAAGACCTTTTAAATGAAGAAGCTGTAGCTGTGGCAGTTGTTCCTGGCAGTTCCTGCAGATCTCGCTGTTCCTGAGCTTCAGTCGTGGGGACAAGAAGGAGGACATAGGGAGGTTTCTGCACTGCCCAGGGAAGAGACCACAAGTTTGGCAAAACATTGGTTTAATGTGTGAGTGCCTTAAAGACCACAAACTGGTATCCTTCTCACTGGCTATCCGGTTTTCAACAACACTCTGAAGAATATTTGACCGGTATAGAGACGGTATCCAGGTGACTTGCGAGTTGGTTGTTCCCACCAAACTCAAGGGAAGAAGTTAACCTTGAAGGCTTCTCTGTCGATGGAGTTTTAGGTAATTCGGACCTGCAGCAGGGCTTCACCGCTGGACCAGGAGTTGCAGCAGTCATCTTCCTTCAGCTCGTCTTCTGTTCTTTCGTTCCAGTGGTCGACTATGCTTTCCAAATCCCAGAGGCCGACTTTTAAACAGTTTTCCTCCATTCATTCCAGCCTGGCTGTCACTTACACAGCAGGGTGGCTGTCCTTGCTGGATAGCCAGCTGGCCAATCGCACCAGCGTGCATTCAGGTCTCCTAGGTGACTAAGCACAGGGAGTTTTGGGCACCTCCCTCGCATCCTGTCCACCCCAGACACTCAGGCGCCAGAGGGGGGCTTCAGCACTGAAGCTCACCAAAGGCCAATGAACAAAGGGACCAAACTTGAAGGCCCCTTTTCTAAAAGAAACAGTGAAAAAAGTCAACCGGAGTCTGTTTTTACAGATAGGTCTTGGGCACCATATTGAAAAACATGGCTGATATGATTTCTTAGCTACCGGTGTTCGCGGTCAGGAACAATCATGGTAGTTTGTTAAAAACCACTGCCACCAGCCATTTCAAGTAAAAAAGGGTAACATGGGATTGTTACATGAGTGTTTAGACTCAGGGGATGCAAGACATCCCCTACAGCACTCTATAGGAGATAGTGTGTGCTGGGTCTGTAAATTTAAAAAGACTAGTAAAGTCAATTTAACTTTAAATGCTCTGGGAGAGAGTAGCCAGTCCCAGAGAAGGTATTTAAACCTTGGGGAGTCTGAAAGACACCCCTGTTTCACTGCACTGATGGTGCTGTGTGACACACAAGAAAAAAATGATGCCTATGGAGTTGTTTACAAACGTCATATCCAAAGAACACACAAGTAAAACACATAGCAAAATACATGAAAGAGTGGGAAAAGAAGGCTCACATTCTTTCCAGGTAAAAATTAAAATCCTAGAAATCCAGCAAAGTTGCTGCGGGTCTCAAAAGGTAAGGGAAATTAGCACATTCTTGAGAATTCTCCCTAACACACTTCCAAAACCTGTGGCAAATACTACTGACGTAGATATAAAAACAAAGGTTAATACTACCAATGTTGCTTTGGCTCCCCTACACCAGTTTGCAAAAAAAAAAAACAAGTAAATAGCTTGATGTCTTCTGTTAGATGTAGCGTAAAAGGCAAATCCCCTAAAAATACATACAACAATAAAAGGGACAAAGCATCCAAGTACATCAACGATTACAATGCAATCATTGCCCTCTTGTAGAATACATACACATACAATACATTGTAGATAATTTCACTGCAGTTGCAAGGTATGTCAAAGCTGAGAAAACAGAGCTAAAAGACCTCTGGGATGATATAACATCTGACAAAACACTATCATATAAATGGTAATGCTTTGATATAAAAATGCTCTTCCATAGAGAATGCGGTTGCTACGAAGCTGCAGACTGTTTAACAAGTACAGCTTTATATGGCAAATCTGAGCACATTGTCTGGCTGAATCTTGGAACAGTTTCATCCCGAAAAAGAGTACTAAATCCTACTAAGAGATATAAAACATAGCCTCAAATGATCCCAACAGTCAGGACATTTTAAAGAACAATGGAATTGACACATTCTAACCAAACAGAACTACTGCTCTGGAAAACAGGTGTCTGTACAACATTGCCCAAAATTACACCTACAAAAACAATGTCACACCAAACGTGACAACTGGCACATATTCAGTTTCATCTTGTGAAGGAAGCCTAGTGAAACTCACCAAGCCCCGTCCATATAAAGTTCTAATTTAAATCTCCACAACATAGAGAACTGTATTTCATAGACATGTATTTATGTGGCCCAAGGTAGCTTGGCCATTAGCTGTTGCTGGACCTGTCCGCCGCCTTTGATCTTGTGAATCATGATAGACTGGTGGATAGACTGGCGGACAGGCAAGCTGAGGTGGGTAACTGTTCTCAGCAGGCAGTGAACTGGTTTAGATCCTTTCTTAGACCTAGTAAGGTTAAGGTAGCCAGCGAGGACTTTAACTGTGTTGAGGCGTCCCACAGGGGTCTAGTGTTTCGCCTATGTTATATAACATCTACTCCAAACCCCTTTTGATCTCTTGGGTAGACTGTGTGTAAAATGTGCAACCTGTCAGGATCCTTTGAGGCAGACTCATAGATGGTCAGTAGGGTTTTTGATGACAAAGTATGGATGGAAAATAATTAATTGGCTCTTAACGATAAGAAGACTGAGATCTTGATTCTTGGTAGCATGGCTAAGCTAAAGTTGCTATGCCCTCAGTATGTGGCTTTCTCTATAGGGGGCGCTAGAATTCAGGTCTCCACCCATGTCAAAAACCTGGGGGTAATTTTTGACTCCAACCTAAACTTCAACAAATATTTGTCTTCTCTAAGTTCTAGTTGCACATATATGACAGAATTGCTATGGCAGATACAACCCTATCTGTCAGAGGAAAACTGCATTGATAGCCACAGCAACCATGAACACCAGGCTCGATTGCTGTAATGGGTTATTAGTTGACACTTCACAAGCAAACGTGAAAAAATTGCAGACTTTACAAAACAGGGATGTTAGAGCCATTTGTAGCAATCGACGCAGAGATCATGTCTCTGAGGCCCACAAGAAACTACATTGGCTCCCGGTCCGCCAGAGCATTAATTTTTAAGCAACCTGCCTGGTACATAAATGTCTGGCAGGTATGGCTCCCAGCTATCTTGTCTCACGAATTGCGACACACCTGCACAGGTGAACACTACGGTCCAATAATAAGGATCTACCGATACAACAGATTTTTAAACTCAAGAGATTTGGAGACCTGAGATTCAATGCCTGAGGCCCAAGGGTCTGGAATGATCTCCCCCATTTTATTAGGCAGCTACCGTCAACTGCAAAGTTTAGGAAAGCACTGGAATCTCTCCTGTTTGATGGAGGAGGAATGTAGGTCACCTTTCTCCTTTCTCACCTTTTCTTGTCTGCATTCTATTGCTATAGGTCTCTCTATGATTGGTGTTCTTTGTATGTATTGTCTATGAGCACTCTGAGGCCTACGGGCTTGTTGGCGCTATAAAATAATTCTTTAGAATAGAATATACGTGGCCCTATTCCAACTTTTTAAACCTTGGAGAAAAGAAAAATAATAATTAGGTGACTATGGCCCTCATTACGACCCTGGCGGAAAGTGACTGACCGGACCGCCACAGCGTAAATAGCGTTTCCGCCATTGCACGAAGGAGCAAAGTGCGGCCCATTCCGACCCATCGGGCACGAGCACCACGGCATGGCGGAAGTGCAAAGTCCGCGATGGCGGAAATGACCCCAAAACGGCCCACACCGCCGCCGTACGGCGCCCTAGGTGCAATACCGCCACCCATCACAGCGGACACCGCAGTGTGCGCCTACCGGAAAGTACGGTGACCGGAAATATACGGAAACGGAAGTTAAAACATGGGCCCGGAACGGGAAACATCCCGCCGTACACCTATAAAACCACTAAAACCACACAACCACTAAAATCACTACCCTGAAACACACCCCAACCCGTCATCCACCCTAGCGAAACCAAGAAAAATGGGAAAAGTAGCGAAGAAAGCGTGCGACCGCAAGCGGCAGGTCCACTTCTCCCGTGAGGAACTCACCGTGCTAACAGAGACCCTCCAGGAGAATGCTGCCGTCGTCTTCTGCACGCAAATGACCAGGACGGCACTTGCAAACAAGAAGGCCATATGGGCTCTGGTGGCACAGCGGGTAAGTGCGGTGGGGACCGCACCCCGCACCCCACAGCAATGCCGCAAGCGATGGGACGACCTGCGGATACGCGTCCGCAGCATACTCTCTGCCAACCGCAACATTGCCACAGCCACCGGGGGAGGTCCTGAATCACCCATCAAGTTGACCCCCTGGGAAGAAATCTGTGCCTCCACCATCGGAATGGAGAGCATAGAGGGAGTCGGAGGGATGGAGAAAGGAGTGCAGACATCCGAAGATTCAGGTAGGTGGGCCAAATAAAACAATGCCAAATCCACAAAGTCCATCCATGTGAAGTACCATGCGTCCACATAGTGCAACAGAAACACATGTCCAGGAGAACGTCCACACACATCGGCCTGATAGCGCACGTTAAAACCCACAATAAATACATAAATAATTAAAAACCCCTAAAACACGCACTACACGTGCAGCAGGCACACCCTAACTGCAGGCTGCCAAACAACTGCACCCTCACTCCACACACAAATGAAAGCACCTCCAAGGCCCCGACCCAAATCACCCTCAGGTACCACCCCAATGCATGTGATACAATGCCATTCCAATTCCCACAGACCCATCAATAACCCTCGCCCTCCTTTACTCCACCACAGGGTCCGATCCAAACGACGAGCTTCAGGACACCCCTACCAGCACACCTGCAAAGAGGGCCAAGACCAACGGCCAAAGACCCTCCACCTCAGCTGCACGCATCAAGACACGGCAGCAGCACAAATCAGGTGGCAGCACAGAGGAGGGAACATCAACAGGCACCCCAGCAGCCAGCATGCCCACAACACCACCACCACAGGTCCCCCCAACGGATGCCACAGAAGGCACTGCCTCTGGTGGCAGCAGCACCATAGGTGACACCCCATTGATGGCAGCATGCTCCGACACAGAAGACGGGGATGTCGAAGTCAGATCCATCCATGACCTGTCCCAATCCCCCTGTCTGTCCCATCCCGTACAACATGAGGATACCACGCAGGGGCACCCACAAGACGACGACTGGCCATCCCCCACAAGCCCTGTGGCAAGGCAACATGAGGACAACAGCCCCTCTGTGACAACCCCGCAAATGGCCATGGCCCAGCAGAGGCAACAGTCCCTCGACCAGTTAATCGTGCAACAGCAGCAACTGGCCACGCTCCTCAAGGACCATGCCGATGAATGTGGGGGCACTAAGGCAGACATAGAAACATCAACTGAGACACGTAGGGCACAAATGGAGAGAGGTACAGAGACACTAAGGGCACAAATGGAGAGTAGCACCGAGAGCCTGGGAGTCCAAATGGAGAGATGCACCGAGAGCCTGAGGGGGGAACTGCATGCGACGTCCAAGGACGTATGTGCCGAACTTGCCGCAGTGCGCCGTGTGCTCACTGAGCTCTCGCAAACCCTTAGGGACATGCATGGACGTGAGCAGGCAGAGACATCATCCGTTGCAAGTTCCGTCCAGGGCAGCCCCCAACGTAGATCTGGGAGGAACCTGCGCTCCACAGGCAGGGGTGCCCCTGATACCCGCAGAGGGGGCTTGCAATAGCGACTGCCCACTGACAATGAGCATCTTTGGACACTGGTGTTCGGGGGGGAGGTAGGAGGGTGGAGGGGGTGTGTTGGGCTCACTTGGGTGGCGGGTCGATAGGGTGTACAACATGATATCACATATGCCATAAACAGTGCACGATCAACCAATGAGATGTGTGGACATTGATCTTTGTGTACTAGGCCATCATAGGCGTACAGTCCATATTGTGCATGTCCCAGACACACACAGTGCCACGAGTCCCGTGTCCATGTATCAGCCACCAGGCGTGAGTGCTAGAAGCATACATCAATGAGATGCTGACGAATGTCACGGCCCTCCGGTGCCTCGCAGACTCCATGAGGTGCTGCCACATCCCCACCCTCATCATGACCATCATCAGGTGCTTGCAGTTCTGCGTCAGGGGGCATGGGCACATTTCTACGTACGCACATGTTGTGGAGCATGACACATGCCATCACCATCTTTGCAACCTTCTCATGGCGGTACAGGAGTGCCCCGCCAGACCTGCTGAGGCAGCGGAAACGACCCTTCAGTAGGCCGAATGCCTGTTCAATGACTACACGGGTACGTGAGTGGGCATGGTTGTAGTCCTCCTCATGCTGGTCCCGTGGGTTCCGGACTGGTGTGAGGAGCCATCTCTTCAGTGGATATCCAGCATCACCTGTATGTGGACGAGAAACGTATGATGTGGAATGCCATTGCTACGTACGCACACCCCCCCCCCCCTTCCTGCCAGGTCATTGCCGAATCACATACCCCACATTATCATGCATGTAATGAGACTCACCGAGTAGCCAGGATCTGTTCCCTGCGTGTCGCTCCATGTAGCGTGGTATTGTAGAGTTCCTCAAGACCATAGAATCATGGGTTGATCCAGGGAATCGGGCACAACAATGTGTAATGATCCTGTTGGAGTCACACACCATTTGTACATTCAGAGAATGAAATTGTTTTCGGTTGCGGTACTGGGCCTCCATGGCATGTGGGACGACCAATTCCACATGGGTGCAGTCGATGGCACCAATGCAACCCGGTATGCCGGCAAGTGCATGGAATCCCACTTTTGTGTTGGTAATTTCCTGCTCCGAGCGTGGTAGAGAGATGTAGTCGTCTGCGTGCTGCAGGAGGGCATCGAGCACTTGCAATAGTGTCCGTGAGAACAGTGGCTGAGAAATGCCATGCAACTGTCCGACTGTGTGCTGGTAGGTGCCTGTGGCCAGGAAGTGTAGTACAGACACCACCTTCAGTAGGGGTGGGATGGCGGTTGGGCTATCTATCATGCTGACAAGGTCAGCCTGTGTCATGTCCACAATGGCGGCTATGGTGTCCCGGTCCAGATGGTAGAGGGTGTGGATCTGCTCATCAGTGAGGTTGAACGGATGTGCTCGGAGGCGTGGGATTGCGGGCTGCCTGCGTGGTGGTAGTGGCTGTGCTGGCGGCCCTTGCTGGCCCTGCCTTGGCCTCCTCCTCCTCCTGCGTCTCCTCCGTGCGGCCGGTTGTAGTTGGTGTTCGTCTTCTTCTTGGAGTTGGAGTACTTGCAGTGCTATCAGGTCCCCCAGGGCCAACATCGCGAGTCCTGCCGGTAGCATTTCGGTGTGGTTGTGGGAGGAGACTGGCTGTGCAATTTATGTGTTTTCAGGCTGTATGGCCTCCACCTGTGGTGATTAATTCCACCTGTGCAAACTGCTCTCCCCTTTGGCCGAGCACGTCCCGCGCACAACGCTGCAATTCGGGGAATGGCATCTTGCTATTGCAATCATGTATTTGTACCCGATGGCCGTGTAAGATTGGTTGATATGTTCATTCTGCTGTGGTCCCATTGTTTCACATACTATCTGTGCAGTCGCGAACAGACTTGTGAAGGGTCAGTGGAACGTAGTACTCGAGTAACGGTGGGCCCTCATGCATCACTGTACCGAGTTGCAACGACGGGCGGGGCGTCCCATTTGTGGGTGAAGGCAGTTGCCATTTTCACACACAGCCGCACTCAATGGAATAATTAGTGATTTCAAACGGCCACAGATGCCTCTTCGACGTGATGTTGCAGATGAGGAATTCGAAGGGCGGCGCTTTCGGTTTTCAGCTAGCGGCGAGGAAATGCCCACAGGTCTGACTGCAAATATAACGTACTATTGTTCAATGTCCTTGAGACAGGGGCCATGGCGAGGATGCAATGATTGATATGAATAGTTTGGGATGCGCAATAGCGACGTGGGCGATGAGGCCGGACGTTCCCAAATACATGTTACTTCACTACACTGGAATTACGGGCTGGGGCACTGTTGATTTTGCAGGCTGCATAACGCACAGACTCAATGGATATTTCTAATGTTATGTGAGTAAATATTCAGGCGTTTTAATCCCGGGATGAGGGAATGATGAATGGATGCATGGGCAGGTGATTTGATACAGAGTTTGCCATGTACAGGGCTTCTTGGGATCTATCCGCCTCCCCTACGCTATGTGATGCAGGGCTGCCATAGTGGGACCATCGTCTATCTGGCCTTGTTGAGCCCTCCCTGTCTCGACGCGCCCTCAGACACTTGTGTCCATGCACGTTAACATTCCCATCTGATGGATTCTGTTTTGACAGACGCATGCACAGGTACACTCGTTTGTGATGGTGTTTGCACCTCGATATAGATGGTTATGAGTCGCAAGTGGTTTTGGGGTGGTGATGATCCTTTGGAGTGGGCTAGCATGCATATGGCTGTGGATTTAGTGTGATCATTGAAGTGAGTTGTTCGAATGTAGTTCTGATGGCCATTCTGTTCTTTTTCTTTTCTTTTGGTTGACAGGTATCTCCTCCCCTTTTGCCACTGCCATCTGTATGCCACTCCTGCAGATGGCTTTTACTCCCGACACCTGCTGCTTCGTGTTAATCAGTGGAGCAGCATTACGATCTTATGGGACGATCGCCAATGGGCCACATGCCCTTACGCAGTACTGGTGGCTCGGAGCAACATTTCGGCCTTTCAGCTGGACTAGTGCCTCCCCATTGGGACGGCCCTGCGGTTCTGTGCGCTTCCATGTTGCCTTTTCGTACGTGAATGTGGCTCTGTGTACCATGAGGGAACAGGGCGTCACACAAGTAGTGGCTGGTCATTTCTTGCGGATGCAGCCCACAATGGTGAAAAGTGTTTTGGAGTTCATGGCCTGATGGCTGTATGGGCTTGGTGATTTTGATGTGCATTAAATTTCTATTCTGATTTGGCCCGTGTAGCGTTCTTCTTTGCAAGTGATGTGGCATATGCCTATTTGGGGGGCGATGTATTGTGAGGAGATCTGCATTGGGTTCCAGCTTCGGAGTTTAGTTGCGTGGTACTGTACTGGGCGCGTTTGCCTACGAAGCCCGTGAGGTCAGGGATGGGGGCTGCCAATATGACAGTTTGAATGTTGTCATGCTCAGGGGCGGGGGATTGGGTTTTGTGTAACAGATGCCGGTCAGCCAGGTGGACTGGTGGAATGATGTGATTCTCGGAATATTGCTGGTCACAGGTGCCTGTGTTTGCGTGCGTTTCTTGGTGGGGGACTGTGGTCATGTCCATTGGGATGGCTTCTGTATTCGTGCCATCTGTGCCCTGCTGCTCCCATTGGCCCCTGTTGTGTTTCTTTTGTTCGTTGGCATGCATGGGTGACTTGTACATTTCAATGGTTGCATTGTGACTTCATTGCACCTACGGGGAGTTGTACTTTGTGGCCAGGGAGCGGTGTACAGGCACTCAGTGGGGCCGTTTACGGTTGATTCGCGATGCCGTACTTCTCACCATGGCGGAATGGTACATTCCGCCATGCTTGATGGCGTTAGGTACATGTCCGCTAGGGTCGGAATTAGCGTACCCTTGCGCCATGGTGGTATTTACGGTTTGGCATGGCGCGCGCGCGCGTGCTTGGTGCAGTTAGCGTTGGCGTTCACTACGGTGTCGCTAATGGCTTCGTACTTTGCGGTGACGGGTCATAGTCGCACCGAGCGCTATTCGATGGCGGTATTGCATTTCCGCCATCGTTTTCAGAATTCCGCAAGGGTCGTAATGAGGGCCTATGACTCATTTGAAGCTGCATTCATAGCAAATGAAAGCAGCATAACAAATGGCAATTTCAAATAATACAAACAAATGTTGTACAATGAACTCCAACAACAAGAAGAAGTTGAAGCTCAACTAGACAAAGACACTCCTGAGGGCGGTCAACCTTCCCTTACAGGAAGCCAAGAACCTCTTGGCGAACCACTCATTCTTAATGAAGCAGAAATAGCCTCGACTGATGTAGAAAATATCATCTATCAAAATAAACAATCGGAGTAAGACTTTTCAGTGCTAGAACCACAGCTAAACGATGAACATCTCACCATTTATCTAGGTGTCACTCAAGAAATTGAACATGGGTTTAAACATGAAACTAAAACCTGTGGCTGTAAAAATGATAAACCTCTGCTCCTGTATGTAAGTGGTAAAGCTGGTTCTGGTAAAATATTCTTAATTAAAATAAACAGCACATTTCTTCAAAACTTAACCAACAATAACCTTTTGGCTGTATTAACAGCCCCCACAGGTATAGCTGCCTACAACATAGGCGGTGTAACTTTACACCGACTACTACTCCTCCCCATAAAACACCAAAAACTGAAGTAGGCATAATTATAAAACAAATTAAAGTGCTCCTGATAGATGAAGTAAGCATGGTTTCCAACCTCATGTTGGCTTTAATTCATCTCAGAATGCAAGAAGTGCTTAACACAAACTACGAAGAACTGTTGCGAGGAAAACATGTTATTGTTTTCGGAGACCTCCTACAGTTAACACCATTGAAAGGTCAACCTATTTTCAAAACATTGGCACACAAACAATGCCGCAATACGTCCTGATCATGTACGTTCAAACCCCTTTCCGTTGTTGAGGGTGCATCCAACTCCCTAGCCAACCCCTTTCCCGGTACAGCATTTGACTCCAAAGCCACAGATCCTTGGCACTTGTCCCCAGTGTTGATACATAGCTCAAGTACCGACATCCGTAAGCCACTCATACTAGGGCCAGTTGTTAGAAAAGTGTCTTGGCTGGTTGTCCTGGGCATCAGCTGTAGTGTTGGAAGAAGTTTATTAGCAAATGCAGAGAAGCTGTATAGAGTGGTCTGGTTAGTCCACAAGTCAAATTTCTGTGGTTGTCCCTGAAGGTCTTTAGTCTGAGACCCACAGGACCCCATCCCCTGCAGCAGCTCCACGTCGGGCAGGTCAACATGACTAAGGTTGATGGTATGGGAACAGACTTTTTGGTAAACATCGATGGAACTGTGGGGTCCAAGAGAACGCTACGCTTTTGTAGCCTGAAGTATGTACGAGGCTTATGTACACATTTTGTAGATGGCCTGAAAGGCATTTTTATAGCAGCTGTGCATCCTGCCAATGCATCGATTGAGGGTTGCGTCAGGGTCCTTGTTTGGAACTTACTGCCTGGATAGTTTGGAGTAGGGCTTGTACTGCCCTTTTCAAAAGCAATGGTGTCATCAACATAACAGGGGTCCAGTACACAGTGTTCAACAGTTCTACTAGACCCTTGCACCCCTGTTAAACAACGAGCAAGCGGGCATAGGTTGCTTGTCCTTGGGCGAGTCAGGGGGTGGAACAGACAATACCTTGTCACCAGATGCGTTATCAACCATTCCCCCCATTTGAGATGGGGCTACCAGTGCTTGAGGCCCTGAGCACAATGAGTCACTGTATACTAGAGCTTCAACCAAAAGAGGCGTGCATGAAGCAGGGCAGACCGCATCAGCCCTCTCCGGATCAGCAGGAGTTTTGTTGATGTGCACATTGGGTCCGTCAGCTGGTGCATCAAAACCCAGGGTCTCCAGCGTGTCAAATGCCATTAGTATGTTAGAGTTCAAGGGACACTTGATGTGACTGGCAGACCATTCATTTGAATGAGGAACTGTTTGTGATTCCAGTTGGGGCTGTCGCTCAGCACCTGGCATGTGCTCCTGTGTGGAGACCTGCTTGGTCGCATTGTAAGGACACATCAGGGGTCCAGAAGGTACATGTGACTGGCCCTCTAAATAAAGCAAGCCTGGGGGTAGGTGCGAAGGCAATGAATCAGCTTCATTAACTGCCTCCTTGTCTGCTAACACATCCAAAGGTATCGATACCGGAGAAATGTTAGCAATTTCTTTTATTAAACTGGAGCAGGGGGTTAAAGAGCGGATAAAGGACTGCGTTTTAGGAGATGAAAGCATCGCCACATGTAAGGCAGAATACTTGGGCTTACTCACCAGAGAGTCTTCAAACTCGGAATCCGGGTGCGTCATAGATGTTGTTAGTATCGGGATTCTTGTTGGTAACGTCTGCACCTGGTTGATCATTCTCCGTCTTTTACAGCTCCGTAGCAGCATGTCTTCGGCCATCGGTTGCCGGACCACCGGACACCAGACACTCTACTAAATCCGCTAAGGCTGATGGTTTTCCCACATTATATAGATATCTAGGGTCAGTTTCTCATAAAAAAGCAGAAATTATAAAAGTGCAGAGGAACCCAGGAACATTACAAAGACTTCTGCAGCAAAAAAAATTGGCACTCTGTGAAGTAACGTTTGCCCCGCATGGTGCCACAGCTCCAGTTAAGCTCAGAAATACTTATCCAAGAGGGGTGCAGGAAGCCCCTGGTCCCTACCCAGTCCATACCTACAGGAAAAGAATAGAACAAAACAGTGTTAGAATCTACAAAGGAGAGATAAGGATACAAGCAGTAAGAATTGACTGCATGTGGATATATACTTATGAACAATAATTTATGAACATTGTGCCTTACAGATCAAGCAGGGCAACCAGAGTCCTTCCAACCCTACTTGTTGTGTATCTACAACTATAAGTCATATAAGCTACATTCCAGTTATTAGGAAAGTTACTGTTGAACCAGCAGGGGAGCCATATATAGAATCAAACATTGTACTCAAAATTGTCTTATTGTTCCCCGCTACAGAACCATCTGTGAACACCCAAGAGAACTGAGGGAAGAGACACCAATTAACAGCCCATCGCTCCTCCACAAATCTGAATCCTAGCTCTTTGGATGCAATGACAAGTGTGCTTACACTACACCACATGTGTATTCTCCACCAAGAGATTTGGGTATATTCCTCACTTTACGGCATCACCTTACAGCAGCCTCAAACCCTCTTTCATATCCTCTGCTCAGGTCAGTCTCTATCCGTCCCTGAAAGATCCAGGTAAGCATTACAATTACCTCCCTACTCTGAACTCTCTCAAGTCCTCGCATGATAGAGTGAAAACACATTTCTACTGCACCCTTATTGACTCTCACACCAACAATCCTCTCCGGCTGTAGGGCACCCTAAACTCACTACTCACTCCTCCTAAACCTATGACTATCAACTTCACTCTCACAATGAATACCCTACCCGAATTCTTTACTGCACAAATTTCACAAATAAGAAAATCTGTCGTGGTCTTCCTCACAATACCTCCTCCTACATTCTGCACGCTGCCTACTCTACCATCATCCTCTGCCTCTATCTCCCACTTTAGTCACACTAATACTGAAAAGGTATTACCTCTTCTGATGGAGGCTAACCCCTCTTTTGCCCCATCAGACATTCTTGCTGCACAGCTAGTCAAGCGTATTGCACCTTTCATTACCTCTCACCTCACTCAACTCTTCAAACTGTCTTTAGACTCTGCTTTCTTTCCCTCCATTTTCAAAATGGTGAGGGGCTGACCAAAAACTTCAAGCTAACATTTGCCCTGTGTCTGTACTTCTGCACTACTCGAATGTGCTCAGAAAGGTTGTGTTCAACTGTCTTACCAATTTCTTAGTCCTCCACAACCTTAAAGACCCCCTACAATCTAGTTTACACTCCTGTCACTCCACAGAAACTGCTCTCATGAATGGCTCCAACTTCATATTCTCTGCTAAGCATTCCAACTTCTCCTCTAGCTTATTTATCCTATGCCTGTCTGCTGTCTTTGACACTATTGATTACTCTGATCTCCTTAATACTCTCTTTCTTCTTGGGATTCACAATCAAGTCTTGCTTGGATTGCATCCTACCTGGCACCTAGCCAATTTCTCTTTCTCCTGGAGCAATACCACCTCTCAACTCACTACTTTAACTGTTGGCGTTGCACGGCACAATGTCTTGGGCCCTCTCCTCTTTACACTCTACACCTCTGCCCTTGGGACACTAATTTCCTCTTTTGGATTCTCATACCAACTCTTTGCAGACAACAACCACATCTTCTTGTCGTTTCATTAACTCTTCTCCTCCTGAACCGTCCTCTGATCACTCTCTCAAACTTTCAAACTGTCTCTCTGTCATTAGATATTTGATGGCTGGTGTAAAACTCTAGCAAAACAGAGTTTCTCGTCTTCCCTGCCACATAGCCACCTAACACTTTCTCCTACTCTTCTTCAGCTATAAACCTTTGGTGTCATCTATGATCCTTCACACACCTTATCTACTCATCTCCAAAACTGCAACAGCACTCACATCAACTTCCTAAATATTAGGAAAATCAGGCACCTCCTTCCTTTCAACACCGCCAAACATGTCTTAATTACTCTTCTATTCTCTAAACTGGACTACTGTGCCAGTATCCTCATTGGTCTCCCCAACTATTCTTTCTGTCCTCTTGACAAGATCATTAACTTTGCTACCAGTTCTTTCTTTGAACTCTCTCACTTCATCCCTAATTCCTCGTACCATCACCAGGCTGGATGGCTGATGATACAAAAAAGGGCCAGATTTAAATTTCTGGTTCACAAATCTATCCACAGAAAGACACCACTGTTTCTATCCTCATCTTTCCAACTCTACAAGCCTTCTTGACTACTCTTGTGGCACCTCACCCTCCCTGAGCGTCATCTTGCTTCTGCTCTTTCTCTCCTCTTGCTCCACTTGTATGGAATTCTCTTCCCCGAGACATCCAAAGAACAGTCCACTATGATTTGAACAGAACCAAACCAAAAGCCTTCCTCCTTGCCTCCGGGTTACCCTCTTAAGCTACCTCTCCTCAGCCTTCTAGTTAAACACCTCTACACTGTCCCTTTTTTCTACTGCCTCCACTCTAGCATTTCATCCAGCATGGTCACATCTCTAACACAGCTGGCTGTACCACCTACCTGCACTTAAGCATGTCTACTGTTGGTTGCCCTTAATCTATAGATGTCCTCCCATGTATTGTCCCTGGTCAGTGTTCCATTTACTCCCCGCCCACAAGCTGGTCAGAATGGCCCTCAAACTCTCTCCATTCTAAAAAGGTCACTGCTTCCTGTCAAATCTAATTTCTTATCTACTCTATCTTTTAATTTGTCAAAAGACCGTTGTTCCTGCTTGTATGAATAAGTAATTTAAAAATGTTTAACACTTCCCAATGACAGTTTTACATCAAAGGCATCATGGCACCAGGACCAGGAACACCTACCTACGGGTGAATATATATCTTCTATGGGAAAATAAAGAGGTTGATGGCCTTGTGAAAAGATAAGTGTTTGGTTACTGATTATTTAATTAATGGAAGTGTGTTAGACAGGCCAGCTGCCGGGATTTAGAAGGTGCACCCACCCTTAAGGGAATACTGACAGCAAGTTTCCATCAGTGATAGGACCTTTGAAGCATTATGGCCCCTTTGCAAGGGAATGAACAACGGCCTGAATCTAATTGTAAAACTTCAAAAGAATATTGAATGTGACACTGTGATGGCAAAATGGCATCTAGCACATCAATCACTCTGAAGCTCTCATAAAAATCTGTTTACTTGAGTCATGGGACTAGTTATGAGATGTTATTCACTGTGTAAATTGTATCCTTTGCCTGCAGAAATAATTTACTGAGGCTAAACTGCCTATGCCGAAATACTGAGGACATCTTTGGGAATAAATTACATTTTAATGAGGTGCATTGCACATCAAATTAAGCAAAAAAAAACATGTGTTTCCATTACTATAAACATAAAATATAAAACCAAATATAGTGTATAAAATTTTAATAAAAAATTATAGGAATCTGAAACCACTGTTGTTGTGTAAATTAGAATTCCTCTTCAACACCCGTTTCCCACAATTATGAATATTATTAAACTATGAAAAATGAATAACTTCATAAAGAAATATGTCACTGAACCATGCTGTATGTCAGATTTTGCATCACAAGCTATAATTCTCAATGGTCTTGGTTTAATTAAGTTAGCACATTCATATCAGGTGTTAAAGGGAAACATGAAATCACTATCAAGAAAATGTGGAGTGGTTTTTGCCCCCACCACTGATTCTGATTACCAGGTCAAAATTAATTAACATCTAATAAAGATTAGGGGTGTATTCTGTAAGAGTGACTGATTATAGAATAAACCAATGAAAACAAGCAGCATCATAATATCCATTGGGAGGAAATATTGATTACAAAATAGGCAACACAAAGAGAAAAGGGAGGAGTAAATAAATTAGCAGGAAGTTAATATGGATTGATGAGAGGCACCAACTGTAAATAAATTAGCAGGAAGTTAATATGGATTGATGAGGCACCAACTGGCAAACTGGGATTTCATAGAGGCTGCACAATGGATAATCCCAATCCTAAATAGATGAACAGTCCATATGGGAAACTGTGCATATCAGCTTGATTCCTGAGGGGGTCCAGATGTATTTCCGAAAATGTGAAACAATATACATGTAAAATAAGTGCAATTCACTACAGTAAATTGAGAGTGCCTTTTAGTCCTGACCACAACAATTTCAAGATGTGGGTGATCTGGAAGCAAAACGAGGATACTCATTTTAAAGGGACACAGTATTAGTGGAAGATAACATACACTATGGGCCTCATTACGACCCAGGCGCTAATGGGTTAACGACGCCGTAAAAGGCTGCGGCGCCGTTAACCTATTAGCACCTAAATACGAGGTCCCTTTGCGGGACCCGACCTTAACGGCTGGTGTAGACCAGCCGTTAAAGTAGGGCCCCGCAAAGGGACCTTGGTGCTAATTACGGTGCCGCAATTTGCGGCACCGTACTTAGTGCCTTCCCCATTCCCATTGAGCCCTATGGGGCAAAAATGGGAATGGGGAATGGCCATGGAGGAAGGGGGAATTACCGCCCCGCCAACCTTGTAATGGGGCGGTAATTCCCCCTTTCTCCATGGCGGAGTCGGTAACTTACCGGCATGGACCATGGTGCATGGTCGTAATGAGGCCCTATGTTCTACATTGCAATTAAGTGATATCACATTCCCATAAACCCAATTGAATTTTGTATTGACAATTTGCCCAGCATGTCTGCACAATTAATGCACATATTTATTTTTGTACAATTAAGCCAAATTAAAATAGAATCTATGTGTTTTTTTCTGGCATAGGGAATTATTCATAACCTGTCATAAAATGATTGACAATGTGCCTCCAGTGGGAATTGTAATTATTAAAAGGTTTGTGGAGGATAGTATGCTTATTGGCCTCTATCAAGTATGAAATCCTTTTGGGTATCATCAGCTAAAATATACAGCTGAAAAATAAGATTATGTGAGGATGGGGTGTCAGGGATTTTGTAAAGTGTCAAGTCGAAAGGATGGAGACTTGAGAAACCCCCACAGTTAGAGGACATATGAGGGGAGAGTGAACCCCACAGTTAGAGGACATATGAGGGGTGAGCCATTAGCCTAACCTGCCCTGGGCTTGTCTGTCCCTGGGAAAGGAAGATATCCACCTTAGGGCACAATATCTAAAGCCAAAAAGTGTTTTCATTGCAGCCAAGCAGAGCGGAATGGTTGACAGTGTCCAAGGCAAAAGATGGATCGACAAAGATGAGGATGACAGGACATTTGCCATCAATGAGAGGTTTTGACTCATTACTCCTTATTTTCTTGACAGTAGTTAAGACGTCAGTAGAAAAGACATGGTTAAAGGTGAAGAGCAAATATGAGCACCCTGTTACATTGTGCGTGGGGGGAAGAGGGATGTTTTTAGACTGAGATGCAATGATGTCCTGCCTTGTATCCAGCATTTTGTTTAAACAGGTTGATAGGCTGTCAGCAAGTCCCTTGGGTTCCACATCGACAAACACCTCTCCTTCAAGATACACATAGCTAATAAAACTCAGACAACTTGGTACCGGCTCTCTTGTGAAAAGACAAGCCCTTTCTCCCTCCAGACAGCTTTTGATCCACTGCTCAAGCAGTGGTCCTGTCCCACCTGGATGGGGTCAATGTACTCCTCAAAGGCCTCCCGTCATCCTCCCTTGAGCCCCTGAGAAGTGACCTACACATGGCTGCATGCCTCATCAAGGGTCTATGCAGATACGACCACATCATCCCGGCCCTCAACAACCTACAATGGCTCCCATTGCACACACAAATCAGCTTATGTCTTGCTGCATCATCTAAAAGGCAGTGGCGTGCAAGTCACCAAACTACCTCATGGGGAAACCTAACATCTCTGACAGACAGCGCACCACCAGACCAGAAAAAAACCTTCTCTGCCTATGCTGCAAGACTATGGAACCTCTACCCATCACCCTCACACTCCTACAATTCAGTAAATAACTCAATACCTACCTCTTCAAGAAGTCTCTCCTCCTCAACACCTAGGCCATCTTGTCGCCATCCTCCTTATCAAGGTTCCTGTCCCAATCTTGACTGGCACAGAGGCAGCACAAACACCTGCCTTCCCGTTGGGTCTTGGTACCTGGGAGAGTGTAACCACAGGCCACCGCAACCCGCTGGGGAAAGAGGGTTAGGCTTCGTTGTTTGGATGGGTAGAGGGACTTAGGAAAACTGGAAAGAGGGATAGGGAGAGATAGAGGATGGGAAGTGGGAAATTAGGATGACATGCTTCTCGGCTCCTGTTTTGACTCCGGCTGGATGTACTCCGCCTTTGCTCTCATGCACTCTTCACTCACACTATGGGCCCCAAGAGAGGGGAGCCTTTGTACTGGAGCTCTGGAACCAGAACAGCAGTGGACCTTGGGTCCCTTTGATGTGTTGCTGATTATATCACGGCCACAGAAAACGAATGACTCTCGACTGAGATCCTGCACTCCCTGCAATTACTCATGCAGAACATAACCTTCCCTGCATTAGCTCTCATGTGGGGTTGACTGCCCCTGCATTACACCATGCAAGGTTTCTGATCTCCCTTGCATTACACCATACAAGGATTCACAAACTTCTCAACGAGAAGAACAAATTAAGCAAACACTTAGCTTCGGTTTCTGCCTTGTGTTCCAGGTTCTCCTGGCCTGTTCGTGTTGCTTGGACAATGCTGCTGTGACAACGTTCTGATTACCGCTGAACAATACCAAAGTAAATGTCAGCATGTGCGGTCGCTGAATCCAGGTAATAGTAAAAGTGTAGCACAAATCAGCGGTATAGCCCCTCGTGGTTACTTTCACCCTGAGTGTGGGTTAATGCCCCTGGCTAACATGCAAGGGCTGTTTACTACATGCAAGTCATGCGGGGACCATGAGCAACGTGTTCGTGCATCCGCCCCTGTTCGGGAGCCTCTGCTTTGCCCGCAGTTCTAGCCGTGTGTTCAGCTGGTGGACTCCCTTGAGCCTCACAAATGCGCTTCCTGCAGATAATAAAACCAAAGACTTATCTTATCGTTGAAGGCAGGGCGTGGGATGTTCAGGTGGGAGCTTGAGCCCAAAGTAAGCGTGCCTGCCGGAGCCTGGTGAAACACGTCCTCTCCCCATTGTGTCTGGGATTGAGAGCGCTGTCTCCAGGGCACGGCACACGCCTGCGCGGTAGCACGGGCATGGCATTTCCGTTCCGGCAGGCCCGTGCATAGCATGGCCTGCTGGGAAATGTAGTCTCAGGGCTATTATCCATCCCTGAGCCTTCCTACTCCAAAAGGGATGGAGAACACGCCCTGAGTACCAAGTTGGGTGCTCCAGGACTGCCTTAACCCCACCAGCAGTCCCCATAATGGCAGCTATCTGCCCAGTTGACCCAGGAATGTGCCCAGCCCTGACACTCCTCCCCGCCACCCAGTACAGCTGTACCCCTCCTCTGTCGCCCTTTGTATCCTACACCTGCTGCATATGTGTTCTGTTGTTACCACTGAAAAGCGCTCTTCTGCATCTGTTATGCATCTGTAATGCTGTACACCTATGTAAAGCACTGTGTTATGTATCTGTATTGGTGTATACCAAGGTTGTCCAACATACGGCCCACGGGCCACAATGCGGCCCTCCAAGCCATTTCATGTTGCCCGCGAGGCTGTACAGAAAACATTGAACTAATAAAGAAATAAACTGGCCCGATTAATTTATTTATTTCTGCAATGGTGGTCGAACCAACATTGCAGAAATAAATAAATTAATCGGGTCCACGCACTCGGCAAACATTGAACAAATAGACAAATAAACCGAGCCTTGGTGAGCACTGTTACTGCCTGTGCCACGGCCCGGCTTATTTATTCATTTGTTCAATGTTTGTCGGGTGCGTGGACCCGATTAATTTATTTATTTCTGCAATGTTGGGTCCGACCAACATTGCATAAATAAATAAATTAATCGGGTCCACGGACCCGACAAACATTGAATAAATAAATAAATAAATTCGGCCGTGGCCTGCAACTGCCTCTGGTGCCTAAGGCACCAGAGGCAGTTTACAGGCCACGGTCCGGTTTCAGTGGCGCCGTGTACACTGGTGCTCCGGGCCCCCCTCCTGGCCCCCCCTGGCCAGAGAGAAGAGACGCAGTATGGATGGCCCTTTGTTCCATCCACACTGTCAGGGTAATTCATAGAATTTCGCAGAAAAGTGTCGCAAGCGGCTGGCGCAGAGTGTCCGCGTGCGATTGACTGCGCCAGGCACGTGCGCTAAAACCGATTTCCGCGCACAGCGTATTCATGGATTTCAGGCTTCCAAACCAGCCGTGGCGCAGAGAATCCTGCAGCAGCGCCAGTAACGCCCCCAAGAACGCCCAAGGAAAAGCCATCAAAATCGCTAAATCATCGCAAAGGGCTGCGCTAACCCTGGACCAGTTCACCGGGCTGGCAAACAGCAAACGCCAAGCGGGGAACGTGTATTGCAGGGGTGCACGGGAAGTTCCACACGCGACTGGCCCCGTGCAAGCAGGGTACGTGAATTTCAGGGGTGCGCGGGAAGTTGCACACGCGATTTCTGCAGGATACGTGCATTTCAGGGGTGCGCGGGAAGTTCCACACGCGATTTCTGCAGGGTACGTGCATTTCAGGGGTGCGCGGGAAGTTCCACACGCGATTTCTGCAGGGTACGTGCATTTCAGGGGTGCGCGGGAAGTTCCACACGCGAATGGGCCAGTGCGAGCATGGTACGTGTATTACATGGGTGCGCGGGAAGTTCCACACGCGATTCCATCAGGGTACGTGTATTTCAGGGGTGCGCGGGAAGTTACACACGCGAATGGGCCAGTGCGAGTAGGGTACGTGTATTCCATGGGTGCGCGGGAAGTTCCACACGCAATTTCATCAGGGTACGTGTATTTCAGGGGTGCGCGGGAAGTCACACACGCGAATGGGCCAGTGCGAGCAGGGTACGTGTATTCCATGGGTGCGCGGGAAGTTCCACACGCGATTTCATCAGGGTACGTGTATTTCAGGGGTGCGCGGGAAGTTCCACACGCGATTGGCCCAGTGCGAGCAGGGTATGTGTATTTCAGGGGTGCGCGGGAAGTTCCACACGCGATAGTCCCAGTGCGAGCAGGGTACGTGTATTTCAGGGGTGCGCGGGAAGTTCCACACGCGATTTCAGCAGGGTACGTGTATTTCAGGGGTGCGCGGCAAGTTCCACACGCGATTTCTGCAGGGTACGTGCATTTCAGGGGTGCGCGGGAAGTTCCACACGCGAATGGGCCAGTGTGAGCATGGTACGTGTATTACATGGGTGCGCGGGAAGTTCCATGCGCGATTCCATCAGGGTACGTGTATTTCAGCGGTGCGCGGGAAGTTACACATGCGAATGGGCCAGTGCGAGCAGGGTACGTGTATTCCATGGGTGCGCGGGAAGTTCCACACGCGATTACATCAGGGTACGTGTATTTCAGGGGTGCGCGGGAAGTTCCACACGCGATTGGCCCAGTGCGAGCAGGGTACGTGTATTTCAGGGGTGCGCGGGAAGTTCCACACGCGATAGTCCCAGTGCGAGCAGGGTACGTGTATTTCAGGGGTGCGTGGGAAGTTCCACACGCGATTTCAGCAGGGTACGTGTATTTCAGGAGTGCGCGGCAAGTTCCACACGCGATTTCTGCAGGATACGTGCATTTCAGGGGTGCGCGGGAAGTTCCACACGCGAATGGGCCAGTGCGAGCATGGTACGTGTATTACATGGGTGCGCGGGAAGTTCCACACGCGATTCCATCAGGGTACGTGTATTTCAGGGGTGCGCGGGAAGTTACACACGCGAATGGGCCAGTGCGAGCAGGGTACGTGTATTCCATGGGTGCGCGGGAAGTTCCACACGCAATTTCATCAGGGTACGTGTATTTCAGGGGTGCGCGGGAAGTCACACACGCGAATGGGCCAGTGCGAGCAGGGTACGTGTATTCCATGGGTGCGCGGGAAGTTCCACACGCGATTTCATCAGGGTATGTGTATTTCAGGGGTGCGCGGGAAGTTCCACACGCGATTGGCCCAGTGCGAGCAGGGTACATGTATTTCAGGGGTGCGCGGGAAGTTCCACACGCGATAGTCCCAGTGCGAGCAGGGCACGTGTATTTCAGGGGTGCGCGGGAAGTTCCACACGCGATTTCAGCAGGGTACGTGTATTTCAGGGGTGCGCGGCAAGTTCCACACGCGATTTCTGCAGGGTACGTGCATTTCAGGGGTGCGCGGGAAGTTCCACACGCGAATGGGACAGTGCGAGCATGGTACGTGTATTACATGGGTGCGCGGGAAGTTCCACACGCGATTCCATCAGGGTACGTGTATTTCAGGGGTGCGCGGGAAGTTACACACGCGATTTCAGCAGGGTACGTGTATTTCAGGGGTGCGCGAGAAGTTCCACACGCGATTTCAGCAGGGTACATGTATTTCAGGGGTGCGCGAGAAGTTCCACACGCGATAGTCCCAGTGCGAGCAGGGTACGTGTATTTCAGGGGTGCGCGGGAAGTTCCACACGCGATTGTCCCAGTGCGAGCAGGGTACGTGTATTTCAGGGGTGCGCGGGAAGTTCCACACGCGATTTCAGCAGGGTACGTGTATTTCAGGGGTGCGCGAGAAGTTCCACACGCGATAGTCCCAGTGCGAGCAGGGTACGTGTATTTCAGGGGTGCGCGGGAAGTTCCACACGCGATTGTCCCAGTGCGAGCAGGGTACGTGTATTTCAGGGGTGCGCGGGAAGTTGCACACGCGATACCAGCAGGGAATGTGTATTTCAGGGGTTCTGGAGAGTACTACACGTGAATTGGCCGTGTGGGTCCTCCCAGGTGTACGCTCCACAACCTCCACGGCCCCTGCAGGCAGCCCACACCACGGGGGACTACCCTGCACCCCTGCTCATGTCCCGCAGGCAGCCCATCCACCATGGGCATGCCCCCCAGCCAACCCACATGTCACCTTGCACTACTGATCAACAATGCATGTCTCCCACCACCCCCACCCCCCAGCACTGTGGGGCACCTGCCAGCAGGCCCCCACCCATGTCTCCCACCACCCCCACCCCCCAGCCACCAGGGGCAGCCTCCACCAGGCCCCCACTCATGTCTCCCACCACCCCCACCCCCCAGCATCCAGGGTCACCCTCCACCAGGCCCCCACTCATGTCTCCCACCACCCCCACCCCCCAGCATCCAGGGTCACCCTCCACCAGGCCCCCACTCATGTCTCCCACCACCCCCACCCCCCAGCAGTGCAGGGGCAGCCTCCACCAGGCCCCCACCCATGTCTCCCACCACCCCCACCCCCCAGCAGTGCAGGGGCAGCCTCCACCAGGCCCCCACTCATGTCTCCCACCACCCCCACCCCCCAGCAGTGCAGGGGCAGCAGGCAGTCAGGCAGCAGCAGATGGCAGGTGGGAGCCTGCTCGGGGCTCTGGGGGGCAGTAGTTCGGCCTTCTGGGCAGGATCGTGGTCTTCCGTGTGCTTACGCGTGGCCAGCTTGGTACGGAGTGATTTGGCACGTGAAAATCCTGCACGTCAGCGTGAAAACCGAGGAAAGGCCCTTAGCGCGTAAGCGCGTCAGCACGCATACGTGATTCTATTGGAGCAAAGGCCCTCAGTGCGTAAGCGCGTCTGTGACGTGACCCGCACGGGTGTTTCCCACACAGCACGTGATGACAGAGCACACGTGGAAAGACTGCACGTCAGAGTGTCATCGCGTGTGATTGGTGGAAATGGCCCTACACGCAGAAGTGACAAAGCGTGTAATTGGTGGAAATGGCCCTACACGCAGAAGTGACAAAGCGTGTAATTGGTGGAAATGGCCCTACACGCATAAGTGACAAAGCGTGTAATTGGTGGAAATGGCCCTACACGCATAAGTGACAAAGCGTGTAATTGGTGGAAATGGCCCTAGCGCGTACACGCCGCGTAAATGACGCTGGACGTGTGGGCCTGTATAAAAGGTACGCGTAGAACACCATTTCCTTGTACGTGCTTTTCGTGGAGAGCGAGTGGGTGAATTCTGTACTTCTTGTCGTTTCACACGCGATTTACTTCACGGCGTTTCAAGTTCGTATTCCCTGTTACCTCTGACAGCTTTTTCTCTTTTTTCTCTTTTACTGGTTTACCTGGGCCTGTTCCCTCAAACAGTGTTCCCTTCTACTGTTGTCCTGTCTCCTCAGACAGTGTACAAATCTTCTTTTGGCGGGGGTGTTGCCAACCAAACGCGCTCCTTTTTCACGCTCTTTTACCTGGCAGACGGTGAGTCACGCACGTATCTAACATCTGTGCTTGCCCCGTGTGTAGCCTACCCCTTCAGAGGTCATTCTAGGCTGCGTGTGACATGCATACGTTCATTCTTGTGTTACTGGGTGCCACAGCGTAGTGCAGGTTTTTCTTTCTGCACACGTGGTCTAGGAGGGGTTGCGTGCACGTCATCTCCCTTTTTTGGGGCTCCTGTGCGTAGCGTGACCCGTCATCTTTCCCCAGGGGTTACAATCAGCCTTGCAAGAGCACTAGGGTACAATTACCATCTGGTACCCAACCCCTTTGTCCCCCAATTGCCCAGGACAATATTTTACAGCCACTCCCATACGCACCTTAACATCAGTGCCATGGCTGGGAGGCGAGGATTCCGTAAGGGTGGCAAAGGTGGAAGAGCCACAAGTGGTGGCCATGGTGGATCCGGTAGGGGACGTGGTCGTTACTTGCAGGGTGAGCCTGTCCCCCCATGTGTGGAGGACCAGTCAAGGGCACCCATAATCCCCCCACCCCCCCCTCCCGTTGAGGCTGATGTGGCTGACACCATCCATGCTCAGCCCTTGTTGGACCAGCCCATTGTGGCACCAGACCTGGCTGACTCCATGGCTGACTTCCAGGTCAGCAGGCCTATGACACGTGCGCTGGTGCACGTTGATGTCACCATGCCACGTGCATCTGGGGCAGCAAGGTCATCTGCTGCACCAAGTAGGCAGGGCGGAGAGGCTGCAGGGGCAGCTGCGGCTCCATCCACCCCAGCCCTCACACACCCAGCCCGGACAGTGTCGGTCCTAGTCCATGCTGCTGACATTCCCCCTGACACCATCACACTAGAGCCAATGCCTGCACCAACTCCCATGCTGAGTGTGCAATCCCACACTCCTGATACAGAGTCCACCAGGGCTCCTGCCCCTAGTGTCCAGAGCGGCGCAGGACACTCAGGATCACCACCACCTTCCAAGCGGAAGAGGAAGAGTGCTCGTCCGGCACAGGCTGATGCCCCAAACACGGCTACACAGTCCGGCCCATCCAGGAAGCCCAGCTTCACGGATGACGAACTGAATGCACTTGTCGAGTATGTGTCCGCACATGACAACGATATGGTCATTGTTGCAGGATCCAAGACCACACCTGCACAACGCCAGGCACACTGGCAGACCGTTGCGGACATCGTAAGTGCCCTTGGAATCGTGAGGCGCACAGCCAATGATTGCTATAAGCGCTGGAATGACATAAAGCGCAGGGCAAAGAGTAAGCTGGCCTCAAGTCATGCCGCAACTCGAGTGACTGGAGGTGGGTCTCCAGTAGTAGACATGGAACTCACTCCACATGAGTCAGTCGCTGGGACCTACGTCACGGAGGAACAGATCCAAGGCGTGGGAGATTTGGCTGATTACGAGGCATTGTCCGGTGAGTGCACATGCATGTGTGTGTCATCCATGTGCATGGTGTGTGTGAGGGCTTCTGTTTGTGTGACAGGTGAGAGTGTGTGCGCCTGAGTCGTATGGGTCAGCCATGTGCTTCATGCAATACATCCTGCGCAGCTGCATTTGGCCATAGCAGTATCCCTTCTGCCAACAGTAGACATCTAGCCCAACTGCACGCCAGTTGCCCTTGAAGTGTCACCTTGCCACAACATTGTTGCTTAATTTTTCACTGTTCATTTAGTCAGATTGTTTGCATTCCACCACTTTTACTAGGCATGTCGCAGTCCTCTAGTCACATGTCTGACATGGCTATGGTAAAGTGGAGTGACTTTGTTACCTGGATATCATTTGTTCAAACATGTCCCTGTGCAATTGCACCATTTCGGACTGGCAGCTCCAGGTGAAGAATCTGACCTGTTTGAATTAGAAAAGCTATTACATGCGGGAACTGGACTGAATGAATAGGTGCTGCCCTCCTCTCCATCTTCACTCAATAGCAATGGTACATGCCATCTGTGTGATGGCATGTGTGTTTCACCTGCCAATCACAGGCCAATGTGTGATGCCACTGCCGGGCAGCATGCAGAAAATGTGTTCATCTTCCATCTTGGTGTCATCAGTGTGTGCCATGTGCCATTTGCCTGCCCTTCATACGCAGTGAGGGTTCATGCATGGGAGGGTTTTAGTCATGTGGGACATGTGTCAAACAAGTACTGGTTCTCTTGCTTTTCAGCCCTCATTGTGTGCCATGGTGCTAATGCCTGTTTCCATTTCTTTGTTTTTATGTCTTTGCAGGGGAAGATGCACCTGATACTGCTGGGGTTGTGGAGATGGTGCAGACCCAGGAGGGGTCCGAGGGCCGACCAACCACCAGTGAGGGACGTGGTGTGGTTGTGGGTGAGAACCCACAAGTGCTGCAGGTCCTGCTCTCAAGGGGTGTCTCTGGCTGCACCTCCCCCGAGCTGTACTCAGGTGTTGATTCGGATGAGACCTACGTGCCGTCGCAGGTGAGTGTTCCAGGGAGGGATTCTGTTCTGTCTCACCCACCTGCACCAGGGTCAGAACCCTCAATGGGGATGTCAGTGTTGGCAGCTACGCCTTTGGTGGTTACGGATGCAGGGTCACACTCCGCGACATCTGATCCTGTTCCTGGGCCAGCAGATCAGAGGGGGAATGCAGTCCTGCAGCCTCAGGCAGTGCCGGCACAGCAAGGCGCAGTTCGCCTTGCCCCAGACAGGTGTGGTGCCCGCCGACGTGGTGGCCGTACGCCACCTGGCAATACCGCATGGGAGCAATCCATTTACGGTATGGCAACCCAACAGGCAGCATCATCCGAGATGATGGCTCAGGCCATGGATAGGGTGGCCACTTCCATTGTCCCCCCTGAAAGGCTGATGGAGCGACTAGAGCAGGCAACCGACTCCATCTGCCAGTCACACAGGGAGGACATGTTGGGGTCCAACAGGGACAGGCGGGCGGCACTGGCGACTCTGCAGGAGGCCATCTCCATTGAGTCCCAGGGCCACAGGGAAGCCCTGAGGCAGGAGCTCCTTCACCTCAGGACGACTCTTGTTGAGCTTGAGGCTTCAACACACCAAAGGACAGAACAGCAGCTGGAGCGTCTCACCCGTACGCTCTCAGCTGAGATGCAGGCAACGAGGGCGGAGGTCCGGGCATCCCGTGAGTTGTTGCATGGGGACCTCCGCACACTCATCCTCCAGAACCAGACCTACCACACCCGCATGCTTGCAGCCATGGAGGAGCAGACTAGGGCCTTGCGTGGGCTGCCTCCCATAGTGCAACCACCTCCGGATGCAGCTGCACAGGGTGATAATAGCGACAGCAGTGATACTCCCACAATAGGGTAGCCGTGTGGGCCATGAGCCCATGGAGGTGTTTTTTTTCCCAGGATCCACGCAGGTGGGTTCTGGTGTGCATCCTGTCCTCGGACCTCCTGGGTGGCCTCCCCAACCCCCCCCCCCCAGGCCCTTCCATGGCCATTTTTGATTTTTTATTATTTTTATTTTTATTTTTATTTTTATTTATTTTATTCCCAATTTTTTTGGGACGATTTGTTGGCTTCCGTGGTTCCTGTGGGCATACGCTGCATTGTGGCTGGGCACATGCAGGCTTGTAATGTATTTGGTTCAGATGCTTGGGTTTGAGTCACACACACCCCTCCTGCTTCCCGTTTCCATGGGCTTGCAAAGGGTGTGCCCAAGTGACAGTGAATTACACAGTGACGTTGGACTCCCATGAGCTGTGTGGGCAGTCTGTAGTCAATACTGTGTATACATTCCTAGTGCATATTGCTGTTGTGTTGTACACTGCATGTTGCATTGATGTGTAACTCATCTTCTGTGTCTACCTCCCAATTTGCAGGTCCCTTCCTCATGTCTACACAAGGACCTCTAGTCTGGAGATGTGGTCCATGTTGGCAGCAGTGCACCTACAACTCTACATTGCGCCAACACTGCACAGTTGGTAGTGGTGGGAGTGCAGGCATTTCCAGGTGGTGAGACTACTAATATTTAACATTAGTGATGTCATGTTAATGGTAGTACGTGCTCAAGTTTGTTGTTGGTCCGGCATTACTGTGAGCATTTCAGGTGTTGCAAGTTTCTAATAGGGACACTGTACATTGTGACACTAGTGTCATGTTGTGGGGATTACTTTGTTTACCTGCAAATAGCATGACATGGCACGGTGTGTCATGTGGCGGTGCTGGGGTTGGGTTGGCTGACATGGCACTGGCCTCTTGTTGCATTTTGCAAGTGGGTATTCATTTTAGCTGCTTGAATGTGTAACTTCACAAAACTGCATTGGTGGTGTCTGTGTGGGTAGGGATGCACACATTGTGACACTTCCAGGTGAACAATCTCAGGCTGATATGGTTTTCACGGTTCTTTCTCCAGACATTCAGGATCAGTGGCAGGTTGAGTCATCATTGATTGTCAGATGGAATGTGCCAGGGCAGTGTGCACTCCACAGGGGTGTGATTTCTATGTGAAGTAATTAGCCACTAGCTGTGTACGGGCTGCCTCCCCCCGTGCCCTTTCCCCTCCCATGCGCAGCGGCTGTGCATGTGGTTGGGGATGGGGGGCACCACCATGTCCACGGCCAGGCCCCGGCGTGTTGCAACGTTGTGCAGGACACATGCTGCCACTATGATCCTGCACACTACTGGGGGAGCGTACAACAGCTGCCCGCCAGAACGGTCAAGGGAGCGAAAGCGTGACTTCAGCACTCCGAATGTGCGCTCCACTATGCCCCGGGTTGTAATGTGGGCTGCGTTATATCTTACCTGGGGTGGCATGGTGGGGTTCCGAATTGGCTTCATCATGTGGGGGCTGAGAGGGTAGGCACTGTCCCCTGTGGAGGTGGTGATTGGTATCATTGGTGGGGTTGTGACCTTGCTCAGTATCTGATATGCATGCATGTGCAGTGGCATTCATACTCACCAAGCAGCCATGTATCGCCATGCCGCCCAGCTTCTAGGTCCCGGCTTAGGGTGGACATTCGGTAAATGAAGCTGTCGTGGGATGACCCGGGATAGTTGGCATATACTGAGGTGATGATTCCCTTGGCATTACATACTACCTGCACGTTGATGGAATGCCAGTGCTTGCGGTTCCTATAGATGTGCTCAGATGCCCTGGGGGGACGTAGAGCCACATGGGTGCAGTCGATGGCACCTAGCACTTTGGGGAATCGTGCCACAGCGTAAAAATCCAGGGCGGCAGCATGCCTTTCTGCAGGGGTTCTGGGCAGGTATATGTGCCTGCGGACTGATGGGCGTGCAGTGATGATGTTCAAGACCTGGTGTAGGCAGCGTGACTGGGTGGCCTGTGATACACCACCCACAATGGCACTTGTCCGCTGAAATGATCCAGTGGCTAAGAAGTGCAGTACATTGAGGACCTTCTCCAGGGGGCTGAGTGCTTGGGAGCACAGGGTGGGTGATGTGAGGTCATCCTCCCACTCACTCACCAGGTCCAGTATGATGTGTGGTGGAAACCTGTACCTCCCATGCACCTGGTCATCAGGCATCCCGAAAAGGCTGGTTCTGGGTGTGAATATTCTGGCCCTGACTATCCTCCTCCTCCTCCTTTGGTAGGCCACGCCCACTGCTGCTAGGAACGGTATGTTCATTAAGGGTCTGAGCTTGTTATTTTGTTAGCGCGCAAATTAATGCGTTGCGCGTGTTGTAGGCGAGCGTGTGACCCGCGCACCCCTGAAATCCAGTACCCAGTCCAATAGCGTGTGGAAATTCCCGCGCACACCGAGATACAGGTGCGCTGACGTACTTGCGTGTGTAAGTGTCCGCGCACACCTGATATACACGTACATAGGCCAATCGCGTGTACGCGCACTTTTTTCCAATTACACGCGAAGACACCCTGACGTGCTTTCCAATTACACGCGATGAGACTCTGCGTGCTGTCCAATTACACGCGATGAGACTCTGACGTGCTGTCCAATTACACGCGATGAGACTCTGACGTGCTGTCCAATTACACGCGATGACACTCTGACGTGCAGTCTTTCCACGTGTGCTCTGTCATCACGTGCTGTGTGGGAAACACCCGTGCGGGTCACGTCACAGACGCGCTTACGCGCTGAGGGCCTTTGGTCCAATAGATTCGCGTATGCGTGCTGACGCGCTTACGCGCTAAGGGCCTTTCCTCGGTTTTCACGCTGACGTGCAGGATTTTCACGTGCCAAATCACTCCGTACCAAGCTGGCCACGCGTAAGCACACGGAAGACCACGCTCCTGCCCAGAAGGCCGAACTACTGCCCCCCAGAGCCCCGAGCACGCTCCCACCTGCCATCTGCTGCTGCCTGACTGCCTGCTGCCCACGTGCACTGCCATTTGCTGCCTGCACATCAGCCAGGGGTGCTGTTGCTGTGACCACCCCTGCTGGAACCGAAGACTCCCGACTGGAATTCCATCGCTCCACAGCCCAGCCCCAGGACCCAGTTGCCCACCCACTCCTTCCTCTGGGGTTGTCATGTCGGGGCAAACACCATCTGTGACCACTGACAACCCCCGGCCAGAGAGGCAGAGGGGCACCAGCTTCAGTGCCACCGAAGTTGGTGTCCTGGTGGAGCAAGTCCTGGGGCAGTATGATGCCCTCTTCGGAAGTTCCCGCGCCGACAAGGAAGGACGGACTCGGATCTGGACTGACATCGTGACTGCCATCAACGCGGAGGGGGTGGCAGTCCGGGACTTACAACATGTCAGGAAGCGCTGGGAGGACTTCAGGTCCAGGACCCTGAACAAGGCCCGGCGCCTCTTGAAGGCAGCGGATGCCAAGGGGCGCCAGGGCCACTTGTCGGAAGAACAGATGGGGGTCCTGGAACGCATATCCCCAGCGCTCCACGTCCAGGTCCTAGAGAAGCAGACCCGTCTGGAGTCGAGCGGTGAGTGTACATGCATCCTGATTGTGAGCAGTGCGTGTGGTGATTATTCGGTATTGTGCCGGTTGCACATCTGTTTGTATGGGGTCGAGTATGGGTGGGGGTGTACAGGGCCGTGGGTCTGACACATGCGAGGGCTGTAATGTGTGAGACATGGATGGTGCTTGTGTGTGTGGGCTTGCATGGCAAATGCAGTTGTGCGTGCACACATGTTTGGATGAATGTGTATGTAAGTAGACATGTCCGTCATGTCAGGCATGTATGTTGTTTTCGGCTGCATGTATGAGCACTGTGTACATGTGCATGTGTGTGTATTTGTCAAGGGTGCAACAGTGATGCAACATGGATGCCTGTGACAGCGGTATGTGGAAGCCTGATTGGCAGATGCGACACTTGGCAGAGGTGTAGACATGCATGCAAGTGTGGTGGTGTGTGTACATGTGTGGTGCACTTCCTGTGTTGCATGTGATGTCTGACTCCCCTTTGGCTGCTGATGCTGTTGTATGTATAGGGATGGTGGTGGCAGTTGCGATATGGCTGTGGTATGGCTCATGTGTGCGAGTTGCAATGACATGTGTGTTGGGGATTGTGATGACATGTCTGAGGTTTGCCAATGCCACTCATGTGCAACTGTCATGCGTGTATGTGTCAATTGTACAGTGCCCTGATGCCTGTGTTTTGTTTCTCCCTGTCTGCAGCGTCAACTGATGAAGAGGGCGGAGAAGGTGCTGTGGAGCACAGCGGCGGGGATCCGACCGCCAGCCGGAGACGCAAGGCCCAGCTCCCCTCCCGTGTTGTCATCTCGTCGGGGAGTGAGGAGTCCGGTGCCGCGTCCCAGGCCGCAGCTGCCGGGAGGAGGTCCAAGAGGCGGAGGTTGCAGTTGGACTCCTCGGCAGCAGAAGGGGCAGCTGGGACCCCACAGGGCCCAACAGGGGAAGATGGCACGGAGTCATCCAGGTTGGTGGGGGGTTTGGTGGAGGAGGGGGCTGTGCAAGCACCAGAGACGGGGTCTGGAGGTGGGGATCCCACTGGTGCTAGTGGTGCAGTGCAGGACCAGGGACAGGAGGCAGCACAGGCGGCCGCGGAGGTGCATGTGTGCAATCCTGTCCCCGATCCTGTCCCTGCATCATCTTGCACCAGCAGGGATGCCTACGTCCAGACCCGTTTTCAGGCAGGGGATGAGCTGACGTCAACTGGCCTTCCTCTGCCTGCGGACGTGGCCATCCAGGTCCGGGTTGAGCCTGTCCTGGCTGGTGTGGCGTTGCGTCAACGGGCCATGCAAGGTGACCTGCAGTCTTTTCATGGAGAGACTGCACGTCATCTCGAATGGCTCGTTGACCACGTCAGCCTGCTGGGACAGGTCACCCAGGCCGGATTCCTCCGTCTGATGGGGCTTGCTCCGACCCCCTCCTCAACTGGACCCCCTACGTGCCAGTCGTCCTCTGTGCCATCTTCCCACCCATCAGTCACCTGGGTGCCCTGTGGAGCTGCCTCTGACGGTGCGGCCAGGCTGGTGGAGGAGGCATCCCTGCCACAGTCGGGAGTCGGAGGTCCAGCAGGGGTGGCCACATCAACAACTGCACCCCAGCCGGCGGAGGATGTGCAGGCAGCAGGAGGCAGTGCACGGGCAGAGGCAGAGCAGCAGCAGCAGCAACATGGTGGGAGACATGAAGGCTCGGGGCTTTCGACATCGGAGGGGCAGGCATCGGCCGGAGAGCAGGGGGACCCAGTACAGAGAGTGTCTTCCGTGTGGCAGCGGTTGGGCCACGCCATAGGTGCGGAGCGGCGGCGGGCGGAAGAGGCGCGGCTCACAATGGTCAGGGCGGAGAACTCCATGCGGAGGGCCCTGAGGCGGGCCGAGTGCCTCGAGGCAATCCGCAGGGGGTTGGAGGAGGACACGGCGTCGTCCCTGCGGACCCTCGGGGCCATGGAACTGGACCGCCTCCGGGACATCGAAAAGGAGTTCGATGATGCCCTGGCCCGGGACACCACGGAGTGAGCCGCTGGACTTGCCCACCGCCTTTGTATATAGTTCTTTAGTTTTAGGTTTCCTTTCTTTCTTATTATGATTTGGAGTCGACGGACACTGCTCCACTTTTTGTATATAGTTGATTTTTAGGTAGGTTTTTTAGTAGGTTTCCTTTGTTCAGTTGGGCTCATGGACCCTTGGTAGTTTTTTACATAGTTCTTTATTGCATGGAGATTATTTTACTTTTGACTTTGGCCAAATATTTTTTGGATTCTGATTTGCAGTTTTGTGTTTTTATACGGACATGCAGCTTTTTTTTTCTCATTCACATTGTAGTTTGTTTTCTTTCTTTGGCATTCTTTATTTTTTTCAATACAATTTTGTTTCCATACTTCACTGTGTGGTATCATCTCATTGGTTTCATGCATGTCATGTTGTGTGTTTTCCCATTCAATCGCAACCATTGTGTGTGACGGACATGGGTTCATTAGCTTCATGAACATTGGGGGTGTAACATGTGATTTCCATTTCCATGTGGGTGAATGGGTTACTTGGTAGGGCTTTTTGGCTGTGGAGACTGTCCATTACGCACATGAGTGGGGATTGTGAGGACCTGGTGGGGGCTGCCCATGGTGGCAGGGGGGTGGGGGTGGTGGGAGACATGAGTGGGGGCCTGGTGGAGGGTGACCCTGGATGCTGGGGGGTGGGGGTGGTGGGAGACATGAGTGGGGGCCTGGTGGAGGCTGCCCCTGGTGGCTGGGGGGTGGGGGTGGTGGGAGACATGAGTGGGGGCCTGGTGGAGGCTGCCCATGGTGGCAGGGGGGTGGGGGTGGTTTTAGACATGAGTGGGGGCCTGGTGGAGGCTGCCCATGACGGCAGGGGGTGGGGGTGGTGGGAGACATGAGTGGGGGCCTGGTGGAGGCTGCCCCTGGTGGCTGGGGGGTGGGGGTGGTGGGAGACATGAGTGGGGGCCTGGTGGAGGCTGCCCATGGTGGCAGGGGGGTGGGGTTGGTGGGAGACATGAGTGGGGGCCTGGTGGAGGGTGACCCTGGATGCTGGGGGGTGGGGGTTGTGGGAGACATGAGTGGGGGCCTGGTGGAGGCTGCCCATGGTGGCAGGGGGGTGGGGGTGGTGGTAGACATGAGTGGGGGCCTGGTGGAGGGTGACCCTGGATGCTGGGGGGTGGGGGTGGTGGGAGACATGAGTGGGGGCCTGGTGGAGGGTGACCCTGGATGCTGGGGGGTGGGGGTGGTGGGAGACATGAGTGGGGGCCTGGTGGAGGCTGCCCCTGGTGGCTGGGGGGTGGGGGTGGTGGGAGACATGAGTGGGGGCCTGGTGGAGGCTGCCCATGTTGGCAGGGGGGTGGGGGTGGTGGGAGACATGAGTGGGGCCTGGTGGAGGGTGACCCTGGATGCTGGGGGGTGGGGGTGGTGGTAGACATGAGTGGGGGCCTGGTGGAGGCTGCCCCTGCACTGCTGGGGGGTGGGGGTGGTGGGAGACATGAGTGGGGGCCTGGTGGAGGCTGCCCCTGCACTGCTGGGGGGTGGGGGTGGTGGGAGACATGAGCGGGGGCCTGGTGGAGGCTGCCCCTGGTGGCTGGGGGGTGGGGGTGGTGGGAGACATCAGTGGGGGCCTGGTGGAGGCTGCCCCTGCACTGCTGGGGGGTGGGGGTGGTGGGAGACATGAGTGGGGGCCTGGTGGAGGCTGCCCCTGCACTGCTGGGGGGTGGGGATGGTGGGAGACATGAGTGGGGGCCTGGTGGAGGCTGCCCCTGGTGGCTGGGGGGTGGGGGTGGTGGGAGACATGAGTGGGGGCCTGGTGGAGGCTGCCCATGGTGGCAGGGGGGTGGGGGTGGTGGGAGACATGAGTGGGGGCCTGGTGGAGGGTGACCCTGGATGCTGGGGGGTGGGGGTGGTGGTAGACATGAGTGGGGGCCTGGTGGAGGCTGCCCCTGCACTGCTGGGGGGTGGGGGTGGTGGGAGACATGAGTGGGGGCCTGGTGGAGGCTGCCCCAGGTGGCTGGGGGGTGGGGGTGGTGGGAGACATGAGTGGGGGCCTGGTGGAGGCTGCCCCTGCACTGCTGGGGGGTGGGGGTGGTGGGAGACATGAGTGGGGGCCTGGTGGAGGCTGCCCCTGCACTGCTGGGGGGCGGGGGTGGTGGGAGACATGAGTGGGGGCCTGGTGGAGGCTGCCCCTGGTGGCTGGGGGGTGGGGGTGGTGGGAGACATGAGTGGGGGCCTGGTGGAGGCTGCCCATGGTGGCAGGGGGGTGGGGTTGGTGGGAGACATGAGTGGGGGCCTGGTGGAGGGTGACCCTGAATGCTGGGGGGTGGGCGTGGTGGGAGACATGAGTGGGGGCCTGGTGGAGGCTGCCCATGGTGGCAGGGGTGTGGGGGTGGTGGTAGACATGAGTGGGGGCCTGGTGGAGGGTGACCCTGGATGCTGGGGGGTGGGGGTGGTGGTAGACATGAGTGGGGGCCTGGTGGAGGATGCCCCTGGTGGCTGGGGGGTGGGGGGTGGTGGGAGACATGAGTGGGGGCCTGGTGGAGGCTGCCCATGGTGGCAGGGGGGTGGGGGTGGTGGGAGACATGAGTGGGGGCCTGGTGGAGGCTGCCTATGGTGGCAGGGGAGTGGGGGTGGTGGTAGACATGAGTGGGGGCCTGGTGGAGGGTGACCCTGGATGCTGGGGGGTGGGGTGGTGGTAGACATGAGTGGGGGCCTGGTGGAGGCTGCCCCTGCACTGCTGGGGGGTGGGGGTGGTGGGAGACATGAGTGGGGGCCTGGTGGAGGCTGCCCCTGGTGGCTGGGGGGTGGGGGTGGTGGGAGACATGAGTAAGGGCCTGGTGGAGGCTGCCCATGGTGGCAGGGGGGTGGGGGTGGCGGTAGACATGAGTGGGGGCCTGGTGGAGGGTGACCCTGGATGCTGGGGGGTGGGGGTGGTGGTAGACATGAGTGGGGGCCTGGTGGAGGCTGCCCCTGGTGGCTGGGGGGTGGGGGTGGTGGGAGACATGAGTGGGGGCCTGGTGGAGGCTGCCCATGGTGGCAGGGGGGTGGGGGTGGTGGGAGACATGAGTGGGGGCCTGGTGGAGGCTGCCCATGGTGGCAGGGGGGTGGGGTGGTGGTAGACATGAGTGGGGGCCTGGTGGAGGGTGACCCTGGATGCTGGGGGGTGGGGGTGGTGGTAGACATGAGTGGGGGCCTGATGGAGGCTGCCCCTGCACTGCTGGGGGGTGGGGGTGGTGGGAGACATGAGTGGGGGCCTGGTGGAGGCTGCCCCTGGTGGCTGGGGGGTGGGGGTGGTGGTAGACATGAGTGGGGGCCTGGTGGAGGCTGCCCATGGTGGCAGGGGGGTGGGGGTGGTGGGAGACATGAGTGGGGGCCTGGTGGAGGCTGCCCATGGTGGCAGGGGGGTGGGGGTGGTGGGAGACATGAGTGGGGGCCTGGTGGAGGCTGCCCATGGTGGCAGGGGGGTGGGGGTGGTGGGAGACATGAGTGGGGGCCTGGTGGAGGGTGACCCTGGTGGCTGGGGGGTGGGGGTGGTGGGAGACATGAGTGGGGGCCTGGTGGAGGGTGACCCTGGATGCTGGGGGGTGGGGGTGGTGGTAGACATGAGTGGGGGCCTGGTGGAGGCTGCCCCTGCACTGCTGGGGGGTGGGGGTGGTGGGAGACATGAGTGGGGGCCTGGTGGAGGCTGCCCCTGGTGGCTGGGGGGTGGGGGTGGTGGGAGACATGAGTGGGGGCCTGGTGGAGGGTGACCTTGGATGCTGGGGGGTGGGGGTGGTGGGAGACATGAGTGGGGGCCTGGTGGAGGGTGACCCTGGTGGCTGGGGGGTGGGGGTGGTGGGAGACATGAGTGGGGGCCTGGTGGAAGGTGACCCTGGATGCTGGGGGGTGGGGGTGGTGGGAGACATGAGTGGGGGCCTGGTGGAGGCTGCCCCTGCACTGCTGGGGGGTGGGGGTGGTGGGAGACATGAGTGGGGGCCTGGTGGAGGCTGCCCCTGGTGGCTGGGGGGTGGGGGTGGTGGGAGACATGAGTGGGGGCCTGGTGGAGGCTGCCCATGGTGGCAGGGGGGTGGGGGTGGTGGGAGACATGAGTGGGGGCCTGGTGGAGTGTGACCCTGGATGCTGGGGGGTGGAGGTGGTGGTAGACATGAGTGGGGGCCTGGTGGAGGCTGCCCCTGCACTGCTGGGGGGTGGGGGTGGTGGGAGACATGAGTGGGGGCCTGGTGGAGGCTGCCCCTGCACTGCTGGGGGGTGGGGGTGGTGGGAGACATGAGTGGGGGCCTGGTGGAGGCTGCCCCTGGTGGCTGGGGGGTGGGGGTGGTGGGAGACATGAGTGGGGGCCTGGTGGAGGCTGCCCCTGCACTGCTGTGGGGTGGGGGTGGTGGGAGACATGAGTGGGGGCCTGGTGGAGGCTGCCCCTGCACTGCTGGGGGGTGGGGGTGGTGGGAGACATGAGTGGGGGCCTGGTGGAGGCTGCCCCTTGTGGCTGGGGGGTGGGGGTGGTGGGAGACATGAGTGGGGGCCTGGTGGAGGCTGCCCATGGTGGCAGGGGGGTGGGGGTGGTGGGAGACATGAGTGGGGGCCTGGTGGAGGGTGACCCTGGATGCTGGGGGGTGGGGGTGGTGGTAGACATGAGTGGGGGCCTGGTGGAGGCTGCCCCTGCACTGCTGGGGGGTGGGGGTGGTGGGTGACATGAGTGGGGGACTGGTGGAGGCTGCCCCTGGTGGCTGAGGGGTGGGGTGGTGGGAGACATGAGGGGGGCCTGGTGGAGGCTGCCCCTGCACTGCTGGGGGTGGGGGTGTTGGGAGACATGAGTGGGGGCCTGGTGGAGGCTGCCCCTGCACTGCTGGGGGGTGGGGGTGGTGGGAGACATGAGTGGGGGCCTGGTGGAGGCTGCCCCTGGTGGCTGGGGGGTGGGGGTGGTGGGAGACATGAGTGGGGCCTGGTGGAGGGTGACCTTGGATGCTGGGGGGTGGGGGTGGTGGGAGACATGAGGGGGGCCTGGTGGAGGCTGCCCCTGCACTGCTGGGGGGTGGGGGTGTTGGGAGACATGAGTGGGGGCCTGGTGGAGGCTGCCCCTGCACTGCTGGGGGGTGGGGGTGGTGGGAGACATGAGTGGGGGCCTGGTGGAGGCTGCCCCTAGTGGCTGGGGGGTGGGGGTGGTGGGAGACATGAGTGGGGGCCTGGTGGAGGCTGCCCATGGTGGCAGGGGGGTGGGGGTGGTGGGAGACATGAGTGAGGGCCTGGTGGAGGGTGACCCTGGATGCTGGGGGGTGGGGGTGGTGGGAGACATGAGTGGGGGCCTGGTGGAGGCTGCCCATGGTGGCAGGGGGGTGGGGGTGGTGGTAGACATGTGTGGGGGCCTGGTGGAGGGTGACCCTGGATGCTGGGGGGTGGGGGTGGTGGTAGACATGTGTGGGGGCCTGGTGGAGGCTGCCCCTGGTGGCTGGGGGGTGGGGGTGGTGGGAGACATGAGTGGGGGCCTGCTGGAGGCTGCCCATGGTGGCAGGGGGGTGGGGGTGGTGGGAGACATGAGTGGGGGCCTGGTGGAGGCTGCCCATGGTGGCAGGGTGGTGGGGGTGGTGGGAGACATGAGTGGGGGCCTGGTGGAGGGTGACCCTGGATGCTGGGGGGTGAGGGTGGTGGTAGACATGAGTGGGGGCCTGGTGGAGGCTGCCCCTGCACTGCTGGGGGGTGGGGGTGGTGGGAGACATGAGTGGGGGCCTGGTGGAGGCTGCCCCTGGTGGCTGGGGGGTGCGGGTGGTGGGAGACATGAGTGGGGGCCTGGTGGAGGCTGCCCATGGTGGCAGGGGGGTGGGGGTGGTGGGAGACATGAGTGGGGGCCTGGTGGAGGCTGCCCATGGTGGCAGGGGGGTGGGGGTGGTGGTAGACATGAGTGGGGGCCTGGTGGAGGGTGACCCTGGATGCTGAGGGGTGGGGGTGGTGGTAGACATGAGTGGGGGCCTGGTGGAGGCTGCCCCTGGTGGCTGGGGGGGTGGGGGTGGTGCGAGACATGAGTGGGGGCCTGGTGGAGGCTGCCCATGGTGGCAGGGGGGTGGGGGTGGTGGGAGACATGAGTGGGGGCCTGGTGGAGGCTGCCCATGGTGGCAGGGGGTTGGGGGTGGTGGTAGACATGAGTGGGGGCCTGGTGGAGGGTGACCCTGGATGCTGGGGGGTGGGGGTGGTGGGAGACATGAGTGGGGGCCTGGTGGAGGCTGTCCCTGCACTGCTGGGGGGTGGGGGTGGTGGGAGACATGAGTGGGGGCCTGGTGGAGGCTGCCCCTGGTGGCTGGGGGGTGGGGGTGGTGGGAGACATGAGTGGGGGCCTGGTGGAGGGTGACCCTGGATGCTGGGGGGTGGGGGTGGTGGGAGACATGAGTGGGGGCCTGGTGGAGGCTGCCCCTGGTGGCTGGGGGGTGGGGGTGGTGGGAGACATGAGTGGGGGCCTGGTGGATGCTGCCCATGTTGGCAGGGGGGTGGGGGTGGTGGGAGACATGAGTGGGGGCCTGGTGGAGGGTGACCCTGGATGCTGGGGGGTGGGGGTGGTGGTAGACATGAGTGGGGGCCTGGTGGAGGCTGCCCCTGCACTGCTGGGGGGTGGGGGTGGTGGGAGACATGAGTGGGGGCCTGGTGGAGGCTGCCCCTGCACTGCTGGGGGGTGGGGGTGGTGGGAGACATGAGCGGGGGCCTGGTGGAGGCTGCCCCTGGTGGCTGGGGGGTGGGGGTGGTGGGAGACATCAGTGGGGGCCTGGTGGAGACTGCCCCTGCACTGCTGGGGGGTGGGGGTGGTGGGAGACATGAGTGGGGGCCTGGTGGAGGCTGCCCCTGCACTGCTGGGGGGTGGGGGTGGTGGGAGACATGAGTGGGGGCCTGGTGGAGGCTGCCCCTGGTGGCTGGGGGGTGGGGGTGGTGGGAGACATGAGTGGGGGCCTGGTGGACGCTGCCCATGGTGGCAGGGGGGTGGGGGTGGTGGGAGACATGAGTGGGGGCCTGGTGGAGGGTGACCCTGGATGCTGGGGGGTGGGGGTGGTGGTAGACATGAGTGGGGGCCTGGTGGAGGCTGCCCCTGCACTGCTGGGGGGTGGGGGTGGTGGGAGACATGAGTGGGGGCCTGGTGGAGGCTGCCCCTGGTGGATGGGGGGTGGGGGTGGTGGGAGACATGAGTGGGGGCCTGGTGGAGGCTGCCCCTGCACTGCTGGGGGGTGGGGGTGGTGGGAGACATGAGTGGGGGCCTGGTGGAGGCTGCCCCTGCACTGCTGGGGGGCGGGGGTGGTGGGAGACATGAGTGGGGGCCTGGTGGAGGCTGCCCCTGGTGGCTGGGGGGTGGGGGTGGTGGGAGACATGAGTGTGGGCCTGGTGGAGGCTGCCCATGGTGGCAGGGGGGTGGGGTTGGTGGGAGACATGAGTGGGGGCCTGGTGGAGGGTGACCCTGAATGCTGGGGGGTGGGGGTGGTGGGAGACATGAGTGGGGGCCTGGTGGAGGCTGCCCATGGTGGCAGGGGGGTGGGGGTGGTGGTAGACATGAGTGGGGGCCTGGTGGAGGGTGACCCTGGATGCTGGGGGGTGGGGGTGGTGGTAGACATGAGTGGGGGCCTGGTGGAGGATGCCCCTGGTGGCTGGGGGTTGGGTGGTGGTGGGAGACATGAGTGGGGGCCTGGTGGAGGCTGCCCATGGTGGCAGGGGGGTGGGGGTGGTGGGAGACATGAGTGGGGGCCTGGTGGAGGCTGCCTATGGTGGCAGGGGAGTGGGGGTGGTGGTAGACATGAGTGGGGGCCTGGTGGAGGGTGACCCTGGATGCTGGGGGGTGGGGGTGGTGGTAGACATGAGTGGGGGCCTGGTGGAGGCTGCCCCTGCACTGCTGGGGGGTGGGGGTGGTGCGAGACATGAGTGGGGGCCTGGTGGAGGCTGCCCCTGGTGGCTGGGGGGTGGGGGTGGTGGGAGACATGAGTGGGGGCCTGGTGGAGGCTGCCCATGGTGGCAGGGTGGTGGGGGTGGTGGTAGACATGAGTGGGGGCCTGGTGGAGGGTGACCCTGGATGCTGGGGGGTGGGGGTGGTGGTAGACATGAGTGGGGGCCTGGTGGAGGCTGCCCCTGGTGACTGGGGGGTGGGGGTGGTGGGAGACATGAGTGGGGGCTTGGTTTAGGCTGCCCATGGTGGCAGGGGGGTGGGGGTGGTGGGAGACATGAGTGGGGGCCTGGTGGAGGCTGCCCATGGTGGCAGGGGGGTGGGGTGGTGGTAGACATGAGTGGGGGCCTGGTGGAGGGTGACCCTGGATGCTGGGGGGTGGGGGTGGTGGTAGACATGAGTGGGGGCCTGATGGAGGCTGCCCCTGCACTGCTGGGGGGTGGGGGTGGTGGGAGACATGAGTGGGGGCCTGGTGGAGGCTGCCCCTGGTGGCTGGGGGGTGGGGGTGGTGGGAGACATGAGTGGGGGCCTGGAGGAGGCTGCCCATGGTGGCAGGAGGGTGGGGGTGGTGCTAGACATGAGTGGGGGCCTGGTGGAGGCTGCCCATGGTGGCAGGGGGGTGGGGGTGGTGGGAGACATGAGTGGGGGCCTGGTGGAGGGTGACCCTGGTGGCTGGGGGGTGGGGGTGGTGGGAGACATGAGTGGGGGCCTGGTGGAGGGTGACCCTGGATGCTGGGGGGTGGGGGTGGTGGTAGACATGAGTGGGGGCCTGGTGGAGGCTGCCACTGCACTGCTGGGGGGTGGGGGTGGTGGGAGACATGAGTGGGGGCCTGGTGGAGGCTGCCCCTGGTGGCTGGGGGGTGGGGGTGGTGGGGGACATGAGTGGGGGCCTGGTGGAGGGTGACCTTGGATGCTGGGGGGTGGGGGTGGTGGGAGACATGAGTGGGGGCCTGGTGGAGGGTGACCCTGGTGGCTGGGGGGTGGGGGTGGTGGGAGACATGAGTGGGGGCCTGGTGGAGGGTGACCCTGGATGCTGGGGGGTGGGGGTGGTGGGAGACATGAGTGGGGGCCTGGTGGAGGCTGCCCCTGCAATGCTGGGGGGTGGGGGTGGTGGGAGACATGAGTGGGGGCCTGGTGGAGGCTGCCCCTGGTGGCTGGGGGGTGGGGGTGGTGGGAGACATGAGTGGGGGCCTGGTGGAGGCTGCCCATGGTGGCAGGGGGGTGGGGGTGGTGGGAGACATGAGTGGGGGCTTGGTGGAGGGTGACCCTGGATGCTGGGGGGTGGGGGTGGTGGTGGACATGAGTGGGGGCCTGGTGGAGGCTGCCCCTGCACTGCTGGGGGGTGGGGGTGGTGGGAGACATGAGTGGGGGCCTGGTGGAGGCTGCCCCTGCACTGCTGGGGGGTGGGGGTGGTGGGAGACATGAGTGGGGGCCTGGTGGAGGCTGCCCCTGGTGGCTGGGGGGTGGGGGTGGTGGGAGACATGAGTGGGGGCCTGGTGGAGGCTGCCCCTGCACTGCTGGGGGGTGGGGGTGGTGGGAGACATGAGTGGGGGCCTGGTGGAGGCTGCCCCTTGTGGCTGGGGGGTGGGGGTGGTGGGAGACATGAGTGGGGGCCTGGTGGAGGCTGCCCATGGTGGCAGGGGGGTGGGGGTGGTGGGAGACATGAGTGGGGGCCTGGTGGAGGGTGACCCTGGATGCTGGGGGGTGGGGGTGGTGGTAGACATGAGTGGGGGCCTGGTGGAGGCTGCCCCTGCACTGCTGGGGGGTGGGGGTGGTGGGTGACATGAGTGGGGGCCTGGTGGAGGCTGCCCCTGGTGGCTGGGGGGTGGGGTGGTGGGAGACATGAGGGGGGCCTGGTGGAGGCTGCCCCTGCACTGCTGGGGGGTGGGGGTGTTGGGAGACATGAGTGGGGGCCTGGTGGAGGCTGCCCCTGCACTGCTGGGGGGTGGGGGTGGTGGGAGACATGAGTGGGGGCCTGGTGGAGGCTGCCCCTGGTGGCTGGGGGGTGGGGGTGGTGGGAGACATGAGTGGGGGCCTGGTGGAGGCTGCCCATGGTGGCAGGGGGGTGGGGGTGGTGGGAGACATGAGTGAGGGCCTGGTGGAGGGTGACCCTGGATGCTGGGGGGTGCGGGTGGTGGGAGACATGACTGGTGGGGGCCTGGTGGAGGGTGACCCTGGTGGCTGGGGGGTGGGGGTGGTGGGAGACATGAGTGGGGGCCTGGTGGAGGGTGACCCTGGATGCTGGGGGGTGGGGGTGGTGGGAGACATGAGTGGGGGCCTGGTGGAGGCTGCCCCTGCAATGCTGGGGGGTGGGGGTGGTGGGAGACATGAGTGGGGGCCTGGTGGAGGCTGCCCCTGGTGGCTGGGGGGTGGGGGTGGTGGGAGACATGAGTGGGGGCCTGGTGGAGGCTGCCCATGGTGGCAGGGGGGTGGGGGTGGTGGGAGACATGAGTGGGGGCTTGGTGGAGGGTGACCCTGGATGCTGGGGGGTGGGGGTGGTGGTAGACATGAGTGGGGGCCTGGTGGAGGCTGCCCCTGCACTGCTGGGGGGTGGGGGTGGTGGGAGACATGAGTGGGGGCCTGGTGGAGGCTGCCCCTGCACTGCTGGGGGGTGGGGGTGGTGGGAGACATGAGTGGGGGCCTGGTGGAGGCTGCCCCTGGTGGCTGGGGGGTGGGGGTGGTGGGAGACATGAGTGGGGGCCTGGTGGAGGCTGCCCCTGCACTGCTGGGGGGTGGGGGTGGTGGGAGACATGAGTGGGGGCCTGGTGGAGGCTGCCCCTTGTGGCTGGGGGGTGGGGGTGGTGGGAGACATGAGTGGGGGCCTGGTGGAGGCTGCCCATGGTGGCAGGGGGGTGGGGGTGGTGGGAGACATGAGTGGGGGCCTGGTGGAGGGTGACCCTGGATGCTGGGGGGTGGGGGTGGTGGTAGACATGAGTGGGGGCCTGGTGGAGGCTGCCCCTGCACTGCTGGGGGGTGGGGGTGGTGGGTGACATGAGTGGGGGCCTGGTGGAGGCTGCCCCTGGTGGCTGGGGGTGGGGTGGTGGGAGACATGAGGGGGGCCTGGTGGAGGCTGCCCCTGCACTGCTGGGGGGTGGGGGTGTTGGGAGACATGAGTGGGGGCCTGGTGGAGGCTGCCCCTGCACTGCTGGGGGGTGGGGGTGGTGGGAGACATGAGTGGGGGCCTGGTGGAGGCTGCCCCTGGTGGCTGGGGGGTGGGGGTGGTGGGAGACATGAGTGGGGGCCTGGTGGAGGCTGCCCATGGTGGCAGGGGGGTGGGGGTGGTGGGAGACATGAGTGAGGGCCTGGTGGAGGGTGACCCTGGATGCTGGGGGGTGCGGGTGGTGGGAGACATGACTGGGGGCTTGGTGGAGGCTGCCCATGGTGGCAGGGGGGTGGGGGTGGTGGTAGACATGTGTGGGGGCCTGGTGGAGGGTGACCCTGGATGCTGGGGGGGTGGGGGTGGTGGTAGACATGAGTGGGCGCCTGGTGGAGGCTGCCCCTGGTGGCTGGGGGGTGGGGGTGGTGGGAGACATGAGTGGGGGCCTGCTGGAGGCTGCCCATGGTGGCAGGGGGGTGGGGGTGGTGGGAGACATGAGTGGGGGCCTGGTGGAGGCTGCCCATGGTGGCAGGGGGGTGGGGGTGGTGGTAGACATGAGTGGGGGCCTGGTGGAGGGTGACCCTGGATGCTGGGGGGTGAGGGTGGTGGTAGACACGAGTGGGGGCCTGGTGGAGGCTGCCCCTGCACTGCTGGGGGGTGGGGGTGGTGGGAGACATGAGTGGGGGCCTGGTGGAGGCTGCCCCTGGTGGCTGGGGGGTGCGGGTGGTGGGAGACATGAGTGGGGGCCTGGTGGAGGCTGCCCATGGTGGCAGGGGGGTGGGGGTGGTGGGAGACATGAGTGGGGGCCTGGTGGAGGCTGCCCATGGTGGCAGGGGGGTGGGGGTGGTGGTAGACATGAGTGGGGGCCTGGTGGAGGGTGACCCTGGATGCTGAGGGGTGGGGGTGGTGGTAGACATGAGTGGGGGCCTGGTGGAGGCTGCCCCTGGTGGCTGGGGGGTGGGGGTGGTGCCAGACATGAGTGGGGGCCTGGTGGAGGCTGCCCATGGTGGCAGGGGGGTGGGGGTGGTGGGAGACATGAGTGGGGGCCTGGTGGAGGCTGCCCATGGTGGCAGGGGGGTGGGGGTGGTGGTAGACATGAGTGGGGGCCTGGTGGAGGGTGACCCTGGATGCTGGGGGGTGGGGGTGGTGGGAGACATGAGTGGGGGCCTGGTGGAGGCTGCCCCTGCACTGCTGGGGGGTGGGGGTGGTGGGAGACATGAGTGGGGGCCTGGTGGAGGCTGCCCCTGGTGGCTGGGGGGTGGGGGTGGTGGGAGACATGAGTGGGGGCCTGGTGGAGGCTGCCCATGGTGGCAGGGGGGTGGGGGTGGTGGGAGACATGAGTGGGGGCCTGGTGGAGGCTGCCCCTGCACTGCTGGGGGGTGGGGGTGGTGGGAGACATGAGTGGGGGCCTGGTGGAGGCTGCCCATGGTGGCAGGGGGGTGGGGGTGGTGGGAGACATGAGTGGGGGCCTGGTGGAGGCTGCCCATGGTGGCAGGGGGGTGGGGGTGGTGGTAGACATGCATTGTTGATCAGTAGTGCAAGGTGACATGTGGGTTGGCTGGGGGGCATGCCCATGGTGGATGGGCTGCCTGCGGGATATGAGCATGGGTGCAGGGTAGTCCCCCGTGGTGTGGGCTGCCTGCAGGGTCCGTGGAGGTTGTGGAGCGTACACCTGGGAGCGCCCACACGGCCAATTCACGTGTGGTACTCCCCAGAACCCCTGAAATACACATACCCTGCTGAAATCGTGTGTGGAACTTCCCGCGCACCCCTGAAATACACGTACCCTGCTGAAATCGCGTGTGGAACTTCCCGCGCACCCCTGAAATACACATACCTTGCTGAAATCGCGTGTGGAACTTCCCGCGCACCCCTGAAATACACGTATCCTGCTCGCACTGGCCCAATCGCGTGTGGAACTTCCCACGCACCCCTGAAATGCACGTACCCTGCAGAAATCGCGTGTGGAACTTCCCGCGCACCCCTGAAATACACATACCTTGCTGAAATCGCGTGTGGAAATTCCCGCGCACCCCTGAAATACACGTACCCTGCTCGCACTGGGCCAATCGCGTGTGGAACTTCCCGCGCACCCCTGAAATACACGTACCCTGCTGAAATCGCGTGTGGAACTTCCCGCACACCCCTGAAATACACATACCTTGCTCGCACTGGGCCAATCGCGTGTGGAACTTCCCGCGCACCCCTGAAATACACGTACCCTGCTGAAATCGCGTGTAAAACTTCCCGAGCACCCCTGAAATACACGTACCCTGCTGAAATCGCGTGTGGAACTTCCCGCGCACCCCTGAAATACACATACCTTGCTGAAATCGTGTGTGGAACTTCCCGCGCACCCCTGAAATACACGTACCCTGCTCGCACTGGGCCAATCGCGTGTGGAACTTCCCGCGCACCCCTGCAATACACGTACCCTGCTGAAATCGCGTGTGGAACTTCCCGCGCACCCCTGAAATACACATACCTTGCTGGCACTGGGCCAATCGCGTGTGGAACTTCCCGCGCACCCCTGAAATACACGTACCCTGCTGAAATCGCGTGTGGAACTTCCCGCGCACCCCTGAAATACACATACCTTGCTGAAATCGCGTGTGGAACTTCCCGCGCACCCCTGGAATACACGTACCCTGCTCGCACTGGGCCAATCGCGTGTGGAACTTCCCGCGCACCCCTGCAATACACGTACCCTGATGAAATCGCGTGTGGAACTTCCCGCGCACCCCTGAAATACACATACCTTGCTCGCACTGGGCCAATCGCGTGTGGAACTTCCCGCGCACCCCTGAAATACACGTACCCTGCTGAAATCGCGTGTGGAACTTCCCGCGCACCCCTGAAATACACATACCTTGCTGAAATTGCGTGTGGAACTTCCCGCGCACCCCTGAAATACACGTACCCTGCTCGCACTGGGCCAATCGCGTGTGGAACTTCCCGCGCACCCCTGCAATACACGTACCCTGATGAAATCGCGTGTGGAACTTCCCGCGCACCCCTGAAAAACACATACCTTGCTCGCACTGGGCCAATCGCGTGTGGAACTTCCTGCGCACCCCTGAAATACACGTACCCTGCTGAAATCGCGTGTGGAACTTCCCGCGCACCCCTGAAATCCACGTACCCGGCCAAATCGCGTGTGAGACTTCCCGCGCACCCCGGTATACACGCACACGTATTTTTTGTCAGCGGGTGTCCGTGTTTGTGGGTACCCCTTTGCACGTCATTTGTCCTGGAGGGCCACAGTATAGGACATTCATCATGGCAGTATGTAGGTGCTATTTGTTGGCGCACCTTTTGGCGCACATTTCTTACAGCCGCAGATACGCTACCGCCTGCTTTCTTGTGGCGGTCATGTTTGTGCCTGTGCACTGGTTTGAGCGTGCGCTTTTTTGCCCTATTCTATTCCATGAATACGTGTTGTAGGCGAGCGTGTGGGCGTTCCGCGCACTTGTGCCCTGTACTTCCCCCGTGACGCCCACGTTTTGGCAAGTTGTTCCCCATTCCGAGTGTTACGCCTGTGTTCCGCCTACTTTTGTTGCGTGCGCCGCGCTATGTGCGAATTTCGCTGTGGCCTGTGCGATTTTCGCTGTGACCTGGCGCACGCTGTTAGATGGCCTGTGCGCCAACGTGCGCCGCGCACTTTTTTATCGCACATCCGCTGGTTTTCTCGCGCACGGACTTCCATGAATCGATGTGCGCTGCTTTTCGTGCGATTTTCGTACTTGCACTGCGATTTTCGCTATTCCACTGCGATTTGCACGTTTTTGCCCACTTGCGCCGCGCTAATTATTCCATGAATCGGCCTCTGTGTCTCTCTCTGGCGGCCCGGGTGAAAGCCGGGTAAAAAACGATGTTTAAAAATTGAGGGACGGATGCAAAGCAAGATGCTCTTGTTTTCCATCTGTCCCTCAATTTCTAAAAATCGTTTTGGTTTGTGTAAACTTCTACATCTGTGTGCACGGATGTAGAAGTACACCCAACCCAAAACGATTTTTAGAAATCGAGGCACAGATGCAAAGCAAGTCTGTCCCTCAATTTCTAAAAATCTTTTTGGGTTGGGTGTATTTGTACATATGTGCACCCCTCTTGGCAAGAGTGGTGCACAGATGTAGAGGTGCACCCAACTCAAAACGATTTTTAGAAATGGAGGCACAGATGCAAAGCAAGTCTGTCCCCCAATTTCTAAAAATCGTTTTGGGTTTGGTGTATTTGTACATCTGCGCACCCCTCTTGGCAAGAGGGGTGCGCAGATGTTGAGGTGCACCCAACCCTAAATGATTTTTAGAAATGGAGGCACAGATGCAAAGCAAGTCTGTCCCTCAATTTCTAAAAATCGTTTTGGGTTGGGTGTATTTGTACATCTGCGCACCCCTCTTGGCAGGAGGGGTGCGCAGATGTAGATGTGCACCCAACCCAAAACGATTTTTAGAAATGGAGGCACAGATGCAAAGCAAGTCTGTCTCTCAATTTCTGAAAATCTTTTTGGGTTGGATGTACTTGTACATCTGTGCACCCCTCTTGGCAAGAGGGGTACACAGATGTAGAGGCACACCCAACCCAAAACGATTTTTAGAAATGGAGGCAGAGATGCAAAGCAAGTCTGTCCCTCAATTTCTAAAAACTACTTGTACATCTGTGCACCCCTCTTGCATTGCATCTGCGGGGGGAGGTGGCAGGGCGAGAGCAAATGAGACTGTTTGCATGTTTCTGAGTGTGTACGTGGTGAGGGTGAATGCTTTGCTATGGGTGGGGAACAGAGGCGTTGCGGGAGGTAACTCCCCTGAATTCTAAGGAAGGTAACAGCGTGGGAGAGGGTGGGAGTGTGGGGTGCGGTGGGTTCACCTTCTTGGGGGGTTTAGTGGGGTGGGTGGGCAGTAGAATGTGATAATTCGGCCTTTTGACCACACAAATCGGACGGAATAAATTGCTCTTTTTTGTTTTTGTTCTTCAAAATGCAGAATTATCACATAGAACCCAGTATGGACCTTGCCATACTGTTGACCTTGTTCAGTGTAATAGCATTCAATGGGACAGTACTTGCAGGGCCTAATGGTGCAGAGCTAATGGGCTTCTATATTTCTTATTGACAAGGCCCTAGCACTTCTCCGCAGATTTATTTATTTTTATTGGTTATTTATAATGCGCATAATATACCCAGAGGGATTGAACCTGTGTTGATCCATGCCGTCTTGCTTCCAAGGCGAGCACGTTGCCCCTGAGCTATCCTCCCGAGACTATGAAGATCTGAAGTACATTTAATGATACAGAACCAGAACTATTGAGCAAGTCTAACATCATCTTCATCATCATCAAAATAAATCAACACTGTTGTGGTTATACAAGAGCTAATATATTTAAAGGGATAGAATTACTCAGAATGTAGCAGCACTATTCAATAACCCAAAGTGCTTAAGCATAGTTAATGTGAAAATACGACACTTCTCACCATTGGGACAGTACTGCCTTGTCCAGAGTTTCACACTGAAGAAGTGAGCAAGTGATCCGGGGTATGCAGCCAACACACGTGCATGGGATTCCCATGCACCCACTTGTGAGATTTGCACCAAATTAGTGAGATTGTGCTCTAAGGTAGGAGGCACACGCATGGTCTTTGCTCTGAGGTTTGACACACTTACAGGATGGGGTGGCATTTCGTTCTCCCATCCTAGTTGTGTTGCTCTGCCTTTTGAGGTCTCCTACAACCTGGATGATTATAGAGGGGTGGAGTAGGGGCCGTATTGGCCTACTGGAATGCAACTGGAAGGCTTAAACCTCCTTCTTACTTGACTTTAGTATATGCAGTACATGCTAGCCAATGTTTCCACTGTTCTGCACCCCCTGGCCCCCTTGCACCAAGTTGGCGACTACGTGCAAATGCGGTCATATAACTGCTGGTGATGGCACTTCCTATATTTTGGCTCCCCCCGGGAAATTCATAAGTCGGTTCCCCTGCCTGATTTATTTATTTGTTCAATGCTTGTCGGGTCCGTGGACACAATTAATTTATTTATTTCTGCAATGTTAGGTCCGACCAATAAACCGGGCCGTGGCAGAGGACATTTACTGCCGCAGGTGCCCCCTGGAATTTGATTATGCTTCTTTCATTACCACAGAAGTAATGAATGTGTATTACAGAGATAAGCTGGCATATGTATTGGGCACACTGCACATGCTCAGGAAGCATCAATAATGCTTTGTAGAGGATATGGTATGGCATTTATAACGCGACTATACACAAGTGTTTCGAGGCGCGACAAGGCACGGGAGGGAGAACAACGGGAAGACAGACAACGATCTTACTAGGCCAGGTGTCATTCAGATTGCACAAGTGCATGAGAAGGGGGAAAGGGAAAAGTGTGTGGGGGAAGGGAGAGGGGAAAGTGCAGTACAAGGGGTAGTAGAAAAAATAAGATAATAAACAGCCAGAGGTGGCAAGTGCAAGGTAAGTGCAGACATAAGTGCTGGTACGGGGACTGAATGGATCCAGAAAACAGTCCCCAGGTGCAAAGGTTGCCAGGGAGGCAGTGCAGGTGTGCAGCTGGCAGTGCCTGGGCCCGAGATCAGCCAGGGTGGCCAGGTAACCAGTGCAGTTTCAGCCAGGAATTCAGCAGGGGAGAGGGGGAGAGAAAGCAGAAGCAAAGAGGAAGGTTTTGAGATGCTTCCGGAACCAGAGATCGTTCTCCTCAAGTTTCAGGGAGGTAGGAAGGCTGTTCCAGAGGGAGGCCCCTGCCAAAGAGAGAGATCTACCACCAACTCGTTGCTTGGAGAAGCGACTGACCCTGATGGAGTTGGAGGCGGATGAGTGAAGGGCTCGGGAAGGAAGGTATTTAGGAAGAGAGAGTTGAAGGTATTGCTGCCCCAGGCCCCAGAAGGCCTTGTGGACAATGCAGAGGGTTTTGAACTTAATCCTCGCAGCCACTGGGAGCCAGTACAGAGATTTCAGTCCTGGAGAGATACGATCCCTGGGCTTGAGGCCAAGGACAAGTCTTGTAGTCCTGTTCTGGATAAGTTGCAGAAGGCGGAGAGTAGAGGCAGGCAGATTTAGATAGAGGCTGTTACAATAGTCCAGCCTAGAGAGAACCAAGGCTCTGGAGACAGTGAGCTTCTGGGGGAAGGAGAGTAAAGGAAGAATACCTCTGAGGAGGTGCAGATGGTAGTGTGACCTCTTAGAGATGTCAGAGATGTGAGCAGAGAAGGAGAGTGTGGAGTCAAAGATGACCCCGAGGTTTTTAGCCTCAAAGGTGGGAGCAGGAGCAGGGCCAAGAGAGGCTGGCCAGAGAGCCACAGGGCGGAGGTTGCTGGTGTGCCGATGAGGAGAATCTCAGTCTTGCTGGCTTTAAGGCAGAGGAGAGAGGTTAGACCCCTGTGGGACACCATAGGTAGAGTAGAAGACAGAGGAGAGGAAGGACCCAAGTTGGACCTGGGAGGGTCGGTCAGAGAGGAAAGCGGTCAGCCACGCAAGAGCCTGACCAGTGATACCCAGGTTATCACGGAGACGGTTGAGCAGGATGGCATGGTTGACAGTATCAAAGGCAGAAGAGAGATCAAGCAGGATGAGGACGCAAGGGGTGTTAGAAGCAAGGTTGTAGAGCAGGTCTTCACAGATGTTCAGGAGAGCAGTTTCCGTGCTTCTGGCAGCTCTGAAGCCAGACTGATGGTCATGAAGACAACCAACAGATTCAGTATGGAGATTCAGCTAGGAGATTGCCAGTTTCTCCAGGAGCTTGCCCAGGAAGGGAGTGATAGAGATTGGACGATAGTTAGCCAGGCAAGTGGGGTCGGCAGAGGGTTTTTTTAAGAAGGGAGTGCACAAGGGATTGCTTAAGGGGGGATGGGAAGACTCCAGTGGCAAAGGAGTGGTTGCATAAATCAGCCAGGGAAGGAGCCAGGGAGTCGATGTGGTCCTTGATAGTTTTGAAAGAACAGGGGTAAACCTGTTTCAACGAGACTTTCATAGATCAGACTTGTCTAGAAACCTTGTCTGCGGAGAAAAGGGTAAAGGAAGAGAAGGAGGAAGGAGGGGTGGCTGCAGAAGGGCCAGAGGAGGAGCAGGGAGTAGGGGGAGGGAGAGGATAGGAGGAGAGTGCGGACAGGATGTCCTGAGTTTTTGAGACGAAATGAGGGCAGTGCCGCACAGAGGGCCTGGGAAGGAACAGGAGAGGTAGAAACTGCAGCAGGATTGGCTAGTTCCTTGCAGATTAGCAGATTAGGAGAATGCTGGCCTAAATTGGGAACAGCCAGCATAGACATGTTGCTACAGAGGCATATTTTGGGCAAAACCAGCATGCCAATGTGTTACATCAGTGACAGTGCTGTCTTACACTGTGGACACATTGATCATTAAAATGTGTGTGTTCTACAATGTTCTTGTCTGCTGTTGGTGACATGGAATGTACATGATCCCCTTTAGAACTGATTGTAAACACATGGCTTTTTGATCACTTTTCCTGCTGTAAAATGCACAATTTCATCCCCATATCTGGAAAAAAATCTTGGGGGGGAGCCCCCCCAAACCCTCCCTAGATCGTTATAGCTCCCTCGCTACGCAAGGTCGCCCCCACTATTTCAGAGAAATATCAACACATACACACTGGAAGAAATCACAAGGAACTAATCTTTGATCACTGCCCCCGACACCAAAAGCTATCATTGGGACAGCATGGCTATGCATGTGATGCTATTGTGTCAAAGGTCACACACCATCGCTTTTGAATGTACTGCTTTGGGCGAGGGTGTTCACTTTTGGCTCGCCGGCCCACCGGGTGACAAAAAGTTAATGCTTCGGCCCCACATTCAAAAAGGTTGGACAGGCCTGGTGTATACCTTCATTGCTTCTCGAAGGTAGGTCCGTGCTCAATAAATACCATAATAAAAATAATAATAATCATAATAATAAAACAGAGAAGTGGGAAGCAAGGAGCCTCATTCTTCAGGGGCACTCAGCCCGTTACACATTTGGAACAGCTCAGCTGTTCTGTTGGACGCCTTGTCATTGACACTATAAAGGAAGGACCATTCATTACAACACAGTCTTTATTAACGACATATTGTTTGGGCAAGTCGTTCATTACAGATATGTTGACAATAAAACTGGATTTCTTAGCATCTAATATTATCATTTACACATTAGTGACTGCCTAATTCGGATAACTAACACAGCTTGGGAGATGTTGCATGTGTTATTTAACCATTTGGAGTCAATCATTTGTTCACATTTTAATGTTTGTTTTTGTTTAATCTTTTTGTTTCAACAAAGAGGGCCATGGAAAATTGACGAGGGTGCGCACCGTATTTCCCTCAATGTTCTGCTGTTTACAAATATGAAAACTCTTAAACTTCACATGTAATGATGAAATGCCGAAGTTGCTAGTTGTTCCAAATTCAGCAATACGGTTAAAGTAAAATCTTCTTTAAAATATTAGTCTTCGTATCATTTTCCATCAGTACACTTTTTTACAGTGTTTGTTATTCAATGTACTTTTTGGAATAATGGAAGTTAAAATAAACATGATTACCTTGTAGGTCACCGCACTGTAATTTTCTGTCGTTTTTTCAAAAGTATATGCACCACAATGTACAGCACATTGTATCCTGCCATTAATTTTAATAACCTTTTGTACCTGCCGAGATGACATATTGGAATTGAAATGTACATTTCATATTTGAGAACTTAATTCAGTGCAGTATAGTCAGTGTTATTTCCATAAACTGTTTATTGAATATTTTAGAGTGCCATAGCTTTTTATGAAGTCGTCTATTTATGCTACATAAAGTACAGACATGTAGCCGTGCAAGGATGATATATTTGTAAAGTCAAAATATGTTAATTTTCAATGTATTTCAAAATAATTAGAAACACTGTTGTCATAAAAAGGAATACTTTCAGGAGAGTTAATCTATGTTGAGGTAAGCATTTCCATCTTACATAAAACCATGCACAGTTACTTTGCTCACGGCACAGTTTGGAAAAGCCTGTGATGGCACAGGAATGTACACATCCTGAATAACTCTCACTTGTATTATACGACTATAAATGTGGGTTGATTTAAAATATACAGCATACATTTGAAGATAGTTACTAGTAGTTCGAATTCCCAGGTATCATTCTTATATTTTTGTTGTCACTGGATTATTTTTATTGAAGATATGGTGGTGAATGTATGTATGTTCAGGGTTCCACCACTATTAAATTTGATCAAGGGCAGGATATTAGAAATTATAAGAAGGACTTAAGAACCATCTCTTCTATTCTGAAAATGGCCAATGACTTAACAATTGGGCAACCACAAAGTAACTCAGAAATGGTGACGCCTTCTTGCTCACTCCTTTCTGCCAGATCTATGTCTGCTTTGCAAGAGGTGGCATGATGGCATGATGGGAGAATGAATGAAGCTGGCATAGGCCAACAAAAGACTCCTGATTATTGCCCAGTCCATCATGCTCCTTGCCATTCCTCTGTTCAATTAATCCACAAAGTTGTCTATTTCTTATCAGATCCCTGAAATAAACATATAAGTAACTTAAGTAAGTAATTCACAATTACCATTGTAATTAATGGCTCATGAGTGTTGGGCTTCTGGGTTGAATCCTGCAGAGTCATCACTGATTCCCCGGCAATGGCTTCCTCCCACATGGCCAGGGGATGGCAGCCACTACCTGATTCATTCTGACCCTAGGGGTGGTAATATGAGAGAGGATCATGTGGGAGGAGTAGACTGCTTGGGGGAGGTGGTGACTCCACTGTAAGAGACGCAGTATTCATCCCCTTCTCCTGAAGAAAACCCCATGACATCCAAACTTCTGATGGCACACTATCATTCTAGTCAAAACCCATTCTACCTCCAACAACATACACACATAACATGTCTTGTTTCTTATGTTTGTCTAAATAAGACTCTGAATCAACATTATTTTAGAAATCCCATCTACTCTATGGACTTCAGCTACCATAAAGCCTCAAGTACTGAGACGAGGAAGAGGAAGGAGGAGTTGATGCAGATTGAAAAGAAAAAAAAACTGAATGTGCAAACTAGTTGTCTGGTTGAATTAAAAATCGCATCTGCAGTCAAAATTCAAGCTGAACTGGAAGGACCATGTTAGGCAGAATCATATGCAGTACCCTTTGGGAACACAACACACAATTAAGACTACAAGTGACAGTACAAATTCATCTTTGGTACAAGCCTGTACTACACAGTTAAGTGGAAGCGATGTCTGAGCAGCCAGACTTATCTCAAGAGTAAAGTGAGCAGTATCAATAGTTACACAAAGGACAGCAATTACTATGGTACAAGCAAACACTGACTCAAGGTTTCTGAGTAAAAGAATATACATTTATTTACGCATCAGTTATAAAACATTTCACTATTATCAAGCAGTTGAAAAATCAAAATCTTAATACACTACACCACACCCAACAGATTCTGGACAAGTAAAGCTCAAAATGAAGTGTGAGCAAAATGGCACTCCAGTAATTTAAAAGGGAGGGAAGTCAAAGTTAGACAGAAGTGAGCAGCACCAAAAAATAAGTAATCAGGACAATCTAGAAAAAGTAACTACAGTGAGGAAATCAAATCAAAAGGCCTGGACCAAAGGCAATGGACTAAAGTCTTTGCAGAGGATCACAGTTCAGAGTAGTTCGCGATTAAGGGGCCGATTCATTGAACAAACGTTTGCCGAAAATCTTCACGCAAGCAGGCGCAAGCAGGCGCAAGCAGAAAAAAAAAGGCGCACGCGCACGTGTGCGTTTCATGGAAGTCCCTGCGCGTGTACACCTCGGGATGGGCGCCAAACCCGTGCATGGCGCACAAGTCACTGCAACATCCCGAAAGGCGTGCGCGACGCGCACAGTGAAAGCGCACAACCTCGGCGCATACACCGGAAAGTGGGCGGGACACGGAGCGTAATGCGCAGAATGGGGAACAACGCGTGAAAATAAGGGCGTAACTGGGGATGTACTGCAGGGAAGCAGACGGAACGCCCACACGCACTCGAACCACACGTATTCATGGAATCGAATAGGGCAAAGCCACGCACAGCCAAAGACACGCACAAGCTGAAACACGTCCGCCACAAGAAGGCAGGCGGTAGAGTCCCAGCGCATCACAAAAGTGGCAACATACAGCAATTGGGCCTGTGCGAGCGGGGTACATGTATTTCGGGGGCGCGCGGGAAGTTACACACGCGATTGAGCGGGGTACGTGTATTTCGGGGGTGCGCGGGAAGTTACACACGCGATTGAGCGGGGTACGTGTATTTCGGGGGCGCGCGGGAAGTTACACACGCGATTGAGCGGGGTACGTGTATTTCGGCGGCGCGCGGGAAGTTACACACGCGATTGAGCGGGGTACGTGTATTTTGGGGGTGCGCGGGAAGTCACACACGCGATTGAGCAGGGTACGTGTATTACAGGGGTGCACGGGAAGTCACACACGCGATTGAGCATGGTACGTGTATTTCGGGGGCGCGCGGGAAGTTACACACACGATTGAGCGGGGTACGTGTATTTCGGGGGTGCGCGGGAAGTTACACACGCGATTGAGCGGGGTACGTGTATTCCAGGGGTGCGCGGGAAGTTCCACATGCAATCTCATCAGGGTACGTGAATTACAGGGGTGCGCCGGGAGCAGCACACGTGAATTGCACGTGTGGGTCCTCCCAGGTGTTCCCTCTACACCCTCCACGGCCCCACCAGTGCAGGGGCACCCACCACCAGGCCCCCACCCATGTCTACCAGCACCCCCACCCCCCAGCCACCAGGGGCAGCCTCCACCAGGCCCCCACCCATGTCTCCAAGCACCCCCACCCCCCAGCCACCAGGGGCAGCCTCCACCAGGCCCCCACCCATGTCTCCCACCACCCCCACCCCCCAGCAGTGCAGGGGCAGCCTCCACCAGGCCCCCACCCATGTCTCCCACCACCCCCACCACCCAGCAGTGCAGGGGCAGCCTCCACCAGGCCCCCACCCATGTCTCCCACCACCCCCACCCCCCAGCACTGTGGGGCACCTGCCAGCAGGCCCCACCCATGTCTCCCACCACCCCCACCCCCCAGCCACCAGGGGCAGCCTCCACCAGGCCCCCACCCATGTCTCCCACCACCCCCACCCCCCACTCCCCAGGGGCAGCCTCCACCAGGCCCCCACCCATGTCTCCCATCCCCCCCCACCGCCCAGCAGTGCAGGGGCAGCCACCACCAGGCCCCCACCCATGTATCCCAGCACCCCCACCCCCCAGCCACCAGGGGCAGCCTCCACCAGGCCCCCACCCATGTCTCCCAGCACCCCCACCCGCCCAGTCACCAGGGGCAGCCTCCACTAGGCCCCCACCCATGTCTCCCACCACCCCCCCAGTCACCAGGGGCAGCCTCCACCAGGCCCCCACCCATGTCTCCCACCACCCCCACCCCCCCAGTCACCAGGGGCAGCTTCCACCAGGCCCCCACCCATGTCTCCCACCACCCCCACCCCCCAGCAGTGCAGGTACACCCACCACCAGGCCCCTACCCATGTCTACCAGCACCCCCACCCCCCAGCCACCAGGGGCAGCCTCCACCAGGCCCCCACCCATGTCTCCCAGCACCCCCACCCCCCAGCACTGTGGGGCACCTGCCAGCAGGCCCCCACCCATGTCCAACTCATGTTCCCCACCACCCCCACCCCCCAGCACTGTGGGGCACCTGCCAGCAGGCCCCACCCATGTCCAACGCATGTTCCCCACCACCCCCACCCCCCAGCAGTGCAGGGGCAGCCACCACCAGGCCCCCACCCATGTCTCCCAGCACCCCCACCCCCATCCACCAGGGGCAGCCTCCACCAGGCCCCCACCCATGTCTCCCAGCACCCCCACCCGCCCAGTCACCAGGGGCAGCCTCCACCAGGCACCCACCCATGTCTCCCACCACCCCCACCCCCCCAGTCACCAGGGGCAGCCTCCACCAGGCCCCCACCCATGTCTCCCACCACCCCCAACCCCCCCAGTCACCAGGGGCAGCCTCCACCAGGCCCCCACCCATATCTCCCACCACCCCCACCCCCCAGCAGTGCAGGGACACCCACCACCAGGCCCCCACCCATGTCTCCCAGCACCCCCACCCCTCAGCACTGTGGGGCACCTGCCAGTAGGCCCCCACCCATGTCCAACTCATGTTCCCCACCACCCCCACCCCCCAGCACTTTGGGGCACCTGCCAGCAGGCCCCACCCATGTCCAACGCATGTTCCCCACCACCCCCACCCCCCAGCAGTGCAGGGGCAGCCACCACCAGGCCCCCACCCATGTCTCCCAGCACCCCCACCCCCCAGCCACCAGGGGCAGCCTCCACCAGGCCCCCACCCATGTCTCCCAGCACCCCCACCCCCCCAGTCACCAGGGGCAGCCTCCACCAGGCCCCCACCCATGTCTCCCACCACCCCCACCCCCCAGCACTGTGGGGCACCTGCCAGCAGGCCCCACCCATGTCCAACGCATGTTCCCCACCACCACCACCCCCCAGCAGTGCAGGGGCAGCCTCCACCAGGCCCCCACCCATGTCTCACACCACCCCCACCCCCCAGCCACCAGGGGCAGCCTCCACCAGGCCCCCACCCATGTCTCCCACCACCCCCACCCCCCAGTCACCAGGGGCAGCCTCCACCAGGCCCCCACCCATGTCTCCCACCACCCCCACCCCCCAGCAGTGCAGGGGCACCCACCAACAGGCCCCCACCCATGTCTCCCAGCACCCCCACCCTCCAGCCACCAGGGGCAGCCTCCACCAGGCCCACACCCATGTCTCCCAGCACCCCCACCCCCAAGCACTGTGGGGCACCTGCCAGCAGGCCCCCACCCATGTCCAACTCATGTTCCCCACCACCACCACCACCCAGCACTGTGGGGCACCTGCCAGCAGGCCCCCACCCATGTCCAACTCATGTTCCCCACCACCCCCACCCCCCAGCACTGTGGGGCACCTGCCAGCAGGCCCCCACCCATGTCCAACTCATGTTCCCCACCACCCCCACCCCCCAGCACCGTGGGGCACCTGCCAGCAGGCCCCCACCCATGTCCAACTCAGGTTCCCCACCACCCCCACCCCCCAGCACTGTGGGGCACCTGCCAGCAGGCCCCCACCCATGTGCAACTCATGTTCCCCAGCCAACATGTCATCACAATCTAGATCCCTGGTCCCTATGGTCAGCCTCCAAATGCAAAACACCCACCCGAGTATTGCATCCACCCACTCATAATTTGCTATTACATCACAGAACACCAATTGCAAGTTCCGAAACAAACACATTTCCCTCACATACACCCAATGGGTGTCAGTGAATCTCAAAACACATATCATGAAATGCATGAAACCAATGAGATACCACACATTGAAGTTCACCAAAAAAAATATGTATTAAAGGAAACATAAATAGAATAAAAAATGAAGAAACAGAAACGTGAATGTACAAAAATTAAAAGAAGCATGTCCGTTAAAAAAAGCAAAACCAAAAATAAAATTCCAAAGTAATGTTGTCCAAAGTCAATGTCCACAAAACAAAATCCAATGGGAAATAAAAAAGAAAGCCATTGCTCCATGGTTAAAAAGTGAAAAAAAATACAATCCAACTGTGAACTATGTACATAGGAACAAGACAGGGTCCATTATCCCAACAAAATAAAGGAAACCTACACTAACTAATAAAATAAACTATATACAAAAATGTGGCCAATGTCTGAAAGGTCCAAATAAAATAAAAACAAAAATGAAACCTAACACTACCTACATAACTATGTACAAGGGCAGCGGGCTAGTTTCACGGCTCACTTGTGGATTTCCCGGGCCAGGGCATCATCGAACTCCTCCTCAATGTCCCGGAGGCGGTCCTCCTCCATGGCCCCTAGGGTCCGCAGGGCCGTCGACGTCTACACCTCCAAACCCCTGCGGATTGCCTCGAGGCACTCGGCCCGCCTCAGGGCCCTCCGCATGGACTTCTCCGCCCTGACCATTGTGAGCCGTGCCTCTTCCGCCCGCTGCCGCTCCGCATCTATGGCGTGGCCCAACCGCTGCCACACGGAAGACACTCTCTGTCCTGGGTCCTCCTGCCCTCCGGCCGATGCCTGCCCCTCCGATGTTGAAGGCCCCAAGCCTTCATGGCTCCCACCACGTTGCTGCTGCTGCTGTGCCTCTGTCCGTGCACTGCCTCCTGCTGCCTGCACATCCTCCGCCGGCTGGGGTGCAGTCGTTGATGTGGCCACCCCTGCTGGACGTCCGACTCCCGACTGTGGCAGGGATGCCTCCTCCACCAGCCTGGCCGCACCGTCAGAGGCAGCTCCACAGGGCACCCAGGTGACTGATGGGTGGGAAGATGGCACAGAGGACGACTGGCGCGTAGGGGGTCCAGTTGAGGAGGGGGTCGGAGCAAGCCCCATCAGACGGAGTAATCCGGCCTGGGTGACCTGTCCCAGCAGGCTGACGTGGTCAACGAGCCATTCGAGATGACTTGCAGTCTCTTCATGAAAAGACTGCAGGTCACCTTGCATGGCCCGTTGACGCAACGCCACACCAGCCAGGACAGGCTCAACCCGGACCTGGATAGTCACGTCCGCAGGCAGAGGAAGGCCAGTTGACGTGAGCTCATCCCCTGCCTGAAAACGGGTCTGGACGTTGAGCGGGGTACGTGTATTTAGGCGGCGTGCGGGAAGTCACACACGCGATTGAGCGGGGTACGTGTATTACAGGGGTGCGCGGGAAGTCACACACGCGATTGAGCGGGGTACGTGTATTTCGGGGGCGTGCGGGAAGTTACACACGCGATTGAGCGGGGTACATGTATTTCGGGGGTGCGCGGGAAGTTACACACGCGATTGAGCGGGGTACGTGTATTCCATGGGTGCGCGGGAAGTTCCACATGCGATCTCATCAGGGTACGTGAATTACAGGGGTGCGCCGGGAGCAGCACACATGAATTGCACGTGTGGGTCCTCCCAGGTGTTCCCTCTACACCCTCCACGGCCCCAGCAGTGCAGGGGCACCCACCACCAGGCCCCCACCCATGTCTCCCAGCACCCCCACCCCCCAGCCACCAGGGGCAGCCTCCACCAGGCCCCCACCCATGTCTCCAAGCACCCCCACCCCCCAGCCACCAGGGGCAGCCTCCACCAGGCCCCCACCCATGTCTCCCACCACCCCCACCCCCCAGCAGTGCAGGGGCAGCCTCCACCAGGCCCCCACCCATGTCTCCCACCACCCCCACCCCCCAGCAGTGCAGGGGCAGCCTCCACCAGGCCCCCACCCATGTCTCCCACCACCCCCACCCCCCAGCACTGTGGGGCACCTGCCAGCAGGCCCTCACCCATGTCCAACTCATGTTCCCCACCACCCCCACCACCCCCACCCCCCAGCACTGTGGGGCACCTGCCAGCAGGCCCCACCCATGTCTCCCACCACCCCCACCCCCCAGCCACCGGGGCAGCCTCCACCAGGCCCCCACCCATGTCTCCCACCACCCCCCACTCCCCAGGGGCAGCCTCCACCAGGCCCCCACCCATGTCTCCCACCCCCCCCCCCACCGCCCAGCAGTGCAGGGGCAGCCACCACCAGGCCCCCACCCATGTATCCCAGCACCCCCACCCCCCAGCCACCAGGGGCAGCCTCCACCAGGCCCCCACCCATGTCTCCCAGCACCCCCACCCGCCCAGTCACCAGGGGCAGCCTCCACTAGGCCCCCACCCATGTCTTCCACCACCCCCACCCCCCCCAGTCACCAGGGGCAGCCTCCACCAGGCCCCCACCCATGTCTCCCACCACCCCCACCCCCCCAGTCACCAGGGGCAGCTTCCACCAGGCCCCTACCCATGTCTCCCACCACCCCCACCCCCCAGCAGTGCAGGGACACCCACCACCAGGCCCCTACCCATGTCTCCCAGCACCCCCACCCCCCAGCCACCAGGGGCAGCCTCCACCAGGCCCCCACCCATGTCTCCCAGCACCCCCACCCCCCAGCACTGTGGGGCACCTGCCAGCAGGCCCCCACCCATGTCCAACTCATGTTCCCCACCACCCCCACCCCCCAGCACTGTGGGGCACCTTCCAGCAGGCCCCACCCATGTCCAACGCATGTTCCCCACCACCCCCACCCCCCAGCAGTGCAGGGGCAGCCACCACCAGGCCCCCACCCATGTCTCCCAGCACCCCCACCCCCCAGCCACCAGGGGCAGCCTCCACCAGGCCCCCACCCATGTCTCCCACCACCCCCACCCCCCCCAGTCACCAGGGGCAGCCTCCACCAGGCCCCCACCCATGTCTCCCACCACCCCCACCCCCCCAGTCACCAGGGGCAGCTTCCACCAGGCCCCTACCCATGTCTCCCACCACCCCCACCCCCCAGCAGTGCAGGGACACCCACCACCAGGCCCCTACCCATGTCTCCCAGCACCCCCACCCCCCAGCCACCAGGGGCAGCCTCCACCAGGCCCCCACCCATGTCTCCCAGCACCCCCACCCCCAAGCACTGTGGGGCACCTGCCAGCAGGCCCCCACCCATGTCCAACTCATGTTCCCCACCACCCCCACCACCCAGCACTGTGGGGCACCTGCCAGCAGGCCCCCACCCATGTCCAACTCATGTTCCCCACCACCCCCACCCCCCAGCACTGTGGGGCACCTGCCAGCAGGCCCCCACCCATGTCCAACTCATGTTCCCCACCACCCCACCCCCCAGCACCGTGGGGCACCTGCCAGCAGGCCCCCACCCATGTCCAACTCAGGTTCCCCACCACACCCACCCCCCAGCACTGTGGGGCACCTGCCAGCTGGCCCCCACCCATGTGCAACTCATGTTCCCCAGCCAACATGTCATCACAATCTAAATCCCTGGTCCCTATGGTCAGCCTCCAAATGCAAAACACCCACCCGAGTATTGCATCCACCCACTCATAATTTGCTATTACATCACAGAACACCAATTGCAAGTTCCGAAACAAACACATTTCCCTCACATACACCCAATGGGTGTCAGTGAATCTCAAAACACATATCATGAAATGCATGAAACCAATGAGATACCACACATTGAAGTTCACCAAAAAAAATATGTATTAAAGGAAACATAAATAGAATAAAAAATGAAGAAACAGAAACGTGAATGTACAAAAATTAAAAGAAGCATGTCCGTTAAAAAAAGCAAAACCAAAAATAAAATTCCAAAGTAATGTTGTCCAAAGTCAATGTCCACAAAACAAAATCCAATGGGAAATAAAAAAGAAAGCCATTGCTCCATGGTTAAAAAGTGAAAAAAAATACAATCCAACTGTGAACTATGTACATAGGAACAAGACAGGGTCCATTATCCCAACAAAATAAAGGAAACCTACACTAACTAATAAAATAAACTATATACAAAAATGTGGCCAATGTCCGAAAGGTCCAAATAAAATAAAAACAAAAATGAAACCTAACACTACCTACATAACTATGTACAAGGGCAGCGGGCTAGTTTCACGGCTCACTTGTGGATGTCCCGGGCCAGGGCATCATCGAACTCCTCCTCAATGTCCCGGAGGCGGTCCTCCTCCATGGCCCCTAGGGTCCGCAGGGCCGTCGACGTCTACACCTCCAAACCCCTGCGGATTGCCTCGAGGCACTCGGCCCGCCTCAGGGCCCTCCGCATGGAGTTCTCCGCCCTGACCATTGTGAGCCGTGCCTCTTCCGCCCGCTGCCGCTCCGCATCTATGGCGTGGCCCAACCGCTGCCACACGGAAGACACTCTCTGTCCTGGGTCCTCCTGCCCTCCGGCCGATGCCTGCCCCTCCGATGTTGAAGGCCCCAAGCCTTCATGGCTCCCACCACGTTGCTGCTGCTGCTGTGCCTCTGTCCGTGCACTGCCTCCTGCTGCCTGCACATCCTCCGCCGGCTGGGGTGCAGTCGTTGATGTGGCCACCCCTGCTGGACGTCCGACTCCCGACTGTGGCAGGGATGCCTCCTCCACCAGCCTGGCCGCACCTTCAGAGGCAGCTCCACAGGGCACCCAGGTGACTGATGGGTGGGAAGATGGCACAGAGGACGACTGGCGCGTAGGGGGTCCAGTTGAGGAGGGGGTCGGAGCAAGCCCCATCAGACGGAGTAATCCGGCCTGGGTGACCTGTCCCAGCAGGCTGACGTGGTCAACGAGCCATTCGAGATGACTTGCAGTCTCTTCATGAAAAGTCTGCAGGTCACCTTGCATGGCCCGTTGACGCAACGCCACACCAGCCAGGACAGGCTCAACCCGGACCTGGATAGCCACGTCCGCAGGCAGAGGAAGGCCAGTTGACGTGAGCTCATCCCCTGCCTGAAAACAGGTCTGGACGTTGAGCGGGGTACGTGTATTTAGGCGGCGCGTGGGAAGTCACACACGCGATTGAGCGGGGTACGTGTATTTTGGGGGTGCGCGGGAAGTCACACACGCGATTGAGCGGGGTACGTGTATTACAGGGGTGCGCGGGAAGTCACACACGCGATTGAGCGGGGTACGTGTATTTCGGGGGCGTGCGGGAAGTTACACACGCGATTGAGTGGGGTACGTGTATTTCGGGGGTGCGCGGAAAGTTACACACGCGATTGAGCGGGGTACGTGTATTCCAGGGGTGCGCGGGAAGTTCCACATGCGATCTCATCAGGGTACGTGAATTACAGGGGTGCGCCGGGAGCAGCACACGTGAATTGCATGTGTGGGTCCTCCCAGGTGTTCCCTCTACACCCTCCACGGCCCCAGCAGTGCAGGGGCACCCACCACCAGGCCCCCACCCATGTCTCCCAGCACCCCCACCCCCCAGCCACCAGGGGCAGCCTCCACCAGGCCCCCACCCATGTCTCCAAGCACCCCCACCCCCCAGCCACCAGGGGCAGCCTCCACCAGGCCCCCACCCATGTCTCCCACCACCCCCACCCCCCAGCCGTGCAGGGGCAGCCTCCACCAGGCCCCCACCCATGTCTCCCACCACCCCCACCCCCCAGCAGTGCAGTTGCAGCCTCCACCAGCCCCCACCCATGTCTCCCACCACCCCAACCCCCCAGCACTGTGGGGCACCTGCCAGCAGGCCCCCACCCATATGCAACTCATGTTCCCCACCACCCCCACCACCCCCACCCCCCAGCACTGTGGGGCACCTGCCAGCAGGCCCCACCCATGTCTCCCACCACCCCCACCCCCCAGCCACCAGGGGCAGCCTCCACCAGGCCCCCACCCATGTCTCCCACCACCCCCACCCCCCACTCCCCAGGGGCAGCCTCCACCAGGCCCCCACCCATGTCTCCCACCCCCCCCAACGCCCAGCAGTGCAGGGGCAGCCACCACCAGGCCCCCACCCATGTCTCCCAGCACCCCCACCCCCCAGCCACCAGGGGCAGCCTCCACCAGGCCCCCACCCATGTCTCCCAGCACCCCCACCCGCCCAGTCACCAGGGGCAGCCTCCACTAGGCCCCCACCCATGTCTCCCACCACCCCCACCCCCCCAGTCACCAGGGGCAGCCTCCACCAGGCCCCCACCCATGTCTCCCACCACCCCCACCCCCCCATTCACCAGGGGCAGCTTCCACCAGGCCCCCACCCATGTCTCCCACCACCCCCACCCCCCAGCAGTGCAGGGACACCCACCACCAGGCCCCTACCCATGTCTCCCAGCACCCCCACCCCCCAGCACTGTGGGGCACCTGCCAGCAGGCCCCCACCCATGTCCAACTCATGTTCCCCACCACCCCCACCCCCCAGCACTGTGGGGCACCTGCCAGCAGGCCCCACCCATGTCCAACGCATGTTCCCCACCACCCCCACCCTCCAGCAGTGCAGGGGCAGCCACCACCAGGCCCCCACCCATGTCTCCCAGCACCCCCACCCCCCAGCCACCAGGGGCAGCCTCCACCAGGCCCCCACCCATGTCTCCCAGCACCCCCACCCGCCCAGTCACCAGGGGCAGCCTCCACCAGGCCCCCACCCATGTCTCCCACCACCCCCAACCCCCCCCAGTCACCAGGGGCAGCCTCCACCAGGCCCCCACCCATATCTCCCACAACCCCCACCCCCCAGCAGTGCAGGGACACCCACCACCAGGCCCCCACCCATGTCTCCCAGCACCCCCACCCCCCAGCACTGTGGGGCACCTGCCAGCAGGCCCCCACCCATGTCCAACTCATGTTCCCCACCACCCCCACCCCCCAGCACTTTGGGGCACCTGCCAGCAGGCCCCACCCATGTCCAATGCATGTTCCCCACCACCCCCACCCCCCAGCAGTGCAGGGGCAGCCACCACCAGGCCCCCACCCATGTCTCCCAGGACCCCCACCCCCCAGCCACCAGGGGCAGCCTCCACCAGGCCCCCACCCATGTCTCCCAGCACCCCCACCCCCCCCAGTCACCAGGGGCAGCCTCCACCATGTCCAACTCATGTTCCCCACCACCCCCACCCCCCAGCACTGTGGGGCACCTGCCAGCAGGCCCCCACCCATGTGCAACTCATGTTCCCCAGCCAACATGTCATCACAATCTAGATCCCTGGTCCCTATGGTCAGCCTCCAAATGCAAAACACCCACCCGAGTATTGCATCCACCCACTCATAATTTGCAATTACATCACAGAACACCAATTGCAAGTTCCGAAACAAACACATTTCCCTCACATACACCCAATGGGTGTCAGTGAATCTCAAAACACATATCATGAAATGCATGAAACCAATGAGATACCACACATTGAAGTTCACCAAAAAAAATATGTATTAAAGGAAACATAAATAGAATAAAAAATGAAGAAACAGAAACGTGAATGTACAAAAATTAAAAGAAGCATGTCCGTTAAAAAAAGCAAAACCAAAAATAAAATTCCAAAGTAATGTTGTCCAAAGTCAATGTCCACAAAACAAAATCCAATGGGAAATAAAAAAGAAAGCCATTGCTCCATGGTTAAAAAGTGAAAAAAATACAATCCAACTGTGAACTATGTACATAGGAACAAGCCAGGGTGCATTATCCCAACAAAATAAAGGAAACCTACAGTAACTAATAAAATAAACTATATACAAAAATGTGGCCAATGTCCGAAAGGTCCAAATAAAATAAAAACAAAAATGAAACCTAACACTACCTACATAACTATGTACAAGGGCAGCGGGCTAGTTTCACGGCTCACTTGTGGATGTCCCGGGCCAGGGCATCATCGAACTCCTCCTCAATGTCCCGGAGGCGGTCCTCCTCCATGGCCCCGAGGGTCCGCAGGGCCGTCGACGTCTACACCTCCAAACCCCTGCGGATTGCCTCGAGGCACTCGGCCCGCCTCAGGGCCCTCCGCATGGAGTTCTCCGCCCTGAACATTGTGAGCCGTGCCTCTTCCGCCCGCTGCCGCTCCGCATCTATGGCGTGGCCCAACCGCTGCCACACGGAAGACACTCTCTGTCCTGGGTCCTCCTGCCCTCCGGCCGATGCCTGCCCCTCCGATGTTGAAGGCCCCGAGCCTTCATGGCTCCCACCACGTTGCTGCTGCTGCTGTGCCTCTGTCCGTGCACTGCCTCCTGCTGCCTGCACATCCTCCGCCGGCTGGGGTGCAGTCGTTGATGTGGCCACCCCTGCTGGACGTCCGACTCCCGACTGTGGCAGGGATGCCTCCTCCACCAGCCTGGCCGCACCATCAGAGGCAGCTCCACAGGGCACCCAGGTGACTGATGGGTGGGAAGATGGCACAGAGGACGACTGGCGCGTAGGGGGTCCAGTTGAGGAGGGGGTCGGAGCAAGCCCCATCAGACGGAGGAATCCGGCCTGGGTGACCTGTCCCAGCAGGCTGACGTGGTCAACGAGCCATTCGAGATGACTTGCAGTCTCTTCATGAAAAGACTGCAGGTCACCTTGCATGGCCCGTTGACGCAACGCCACACCAGCCAGGACAGGCTCAACCCGGACCTGGATAGCCACGTCCGCAGGCAGAGGAAGGCCAGTTGACGTGAGCTCATCCCCTGCCTGAAAACGGGTCTGGACGTAGGCATCCCTGCTGGTGCAAGATGATGCAGGGACAGGATCAGGGACAGGATTGCACACAGGCACCTCTGCAGCGGCCTGTGCTGCCTCCTGTCCCTGGTCCTGCACTAGCACCAGTGGGATCCCCACCTCAAGACCCCATCTCTGGTGCTTGCACGGCCTCCTCCTCCACCAAACCCCCCACCAACCTGGATGACTCCGTGCCATCTTCCCCTGTTGGGCCCTGTGGGGTCCCAGCTGCCCCTTCTGCTGCCGAGGAGTCCAACTCCAACCTCCGCCTCTTGGACCTCCCCCCGGCAGCTGCGGCCTGGGACGCGGCACCGGACTCCTCACTCCCAGACGAGATGACAACATGGGAGGGGAGCCGGGCCTTGCGTCTCCGGCTGGCGGTGGGATCCCTGCCGCTGTGCTCCACAGCACCTTCTCCGCCCTCTTCATCAGTTGACGCTGCAGACAGGGAGAAACAAAACACAGGCATCAGGGCACTGTACAATGGACACATACACACATGACAGTTGTACATGAGTGGCATTGCCAAACCACAGACATGTCATCACAATCCCCAACACACATGTCATTACAACTCGCACACATGAGCCATACCACAGCCATATCGCAACTGCCACCACCATCCATACACATACAACAGCATGAGCAGCCAAAGTTGAGCCAGACATCACATGCAACACAGGAAGTGCACCACACATGTACACACACCACCACACTTACATGCATGTGTACACCTCTGCCAAGTGTCGCAGTGTTCAGACGGGCATCCATGTCACATCTGCCAATCAGGCTTCCGCATACCGCTGTCACATGCATCCATGTTGCATCACTGTTGCACCCTTGTCAAATACACACACATGCACATGTACACAGTGCTGATACATGCAGCCAAAAACAACATACATGTGTGACATCACGGACATGTCTACTTACATACACATTCATCCAAACATGTGTGCCCACACAACTGCATTTGGCATGCAAGCCTACACACACAAGCACCATCCATGTCTCACACATTACAGCCCTCGCATGTGTCAGCCCCACGGCCCTGTCACCCCCACCCATACTCGACCACATACAAACAGATGTGCAACCTGCACACTACCGAATAATCACCACACGCACTGCTCACAATCAGGATGCATGTACACTCACCGCTCGACTCCAGACGGGTCTGCTTCTCAAGGACCTGGACGTGGAGCGCTGGGGATATGCGTTCCAGGACCCTCATCTGTTCTTCCGACAAGTGGCCCCGGCGCCCCTTGGCATCCGCTGCCTTCAAGAGGCGCCGGGCCTTGTTCAGGGTCCTGGACCTGAAGTCCTCCCAGAGCTTCTTGACATGTTGTAAGTCGCGGACTGCCACCCCCTCCGCGTTGATGGCAGTCACGATGTCAGTCCAGATCCGAGTCCGTCCTTCCTTGTCGGCGCGGGAACTTCTGAAGAGGGCATCATACTGCCCCAGGACTTGCTCCACCAGGACACCAACTTCGGTGGCACTGAAGCTGGTGCCCCTCTGCCTCTCTGGCCGGGGGTTGTCAGTGGTCCCAGATGGTGTTTGCCCCGACATGACAACCCCAGAGGCAGGAGTGGGTGGGCACCTGGTCCTGGGGCTGGGCTGTGGAGCGATGGAATCCCAGTCGGGAGTCTTCGGTTCCAGCAGGGGTGGTCACAGCAACAGCACCCCTGGCTGATGTGCAGGCAGCAAATGGCAGGGCACGTGGGCAGCAGGCAGTCAGGCAGCAGCAGATGGCAGGTGGGAGCGTGCTCGGGGCTCTGGGGGGCAGTAGTTCGGCCTTCTGGGCAGGAGCGTGGTCTTACGTGTGCTTACGCGTGGCCAGCTTGATACGGAGTGATTTGGCACATGAAAAATCTGCACGTCAGCGTGTAATTCGAGGAAAGGCCCTTAGCGAGTAAGCGCGTCTGCACGCATACGAATTTTCATTGGACAGAAGGCCCCTCAAGCGCAAGCGCCCCTGTGACGTGACGCGTACAGACGTGCATGGGCATTTCAGCGCGCGTGAAAAACTGCACGTCCGCGTGTAATACGAGGGAAGGACCCATGCGCGTAAGCGCGCGTGGAAACTGCACGTCCGTGTGTAATATGAGGAAAGGGCCCATGCGCGTAAGCGCACGTGGAAACTGCACGTCCGCGTGTAATACAAGGAAAGGGCCCATGCGCGTAAGTGACGTGACGCGCGCGTGCGTTTCCCTCAGCACGGGTTAAAGGTGAGCGGGCCCAGCAGTTCACTGTTCGTGCCTTTCGTGGAGACCGACGTGTGTTGCTGCTTCCTGTTGTTTCGCGCGCCATCACAACTTCACAGCTATCAAGGACGTATCTCTTCTTTTGGCGGGGGTATTGGCTACGTGTGTTTTTCTGCATCGCGCTAGTCAGACGGGGAGTTGCACACGCTCTTTTTCCCACTGCGGGTGCCCCTGTGTATCGCACCCATTTTCGATTTCATAGTAGCCTGCGTGTCCCACGCGTACGCGTTATTCGTGTTACTGGGTGCCACCGCGTACTGCGGGAGGTTGAATCCACGCACGTAGGCTGCAGGGTTGCGTGCACGGTTTTACTGCAGTTTTGGGGTGCCTGAGCGTTGCGTGACCCGTCACCACATCACCAGGGTCACATACAGCCTTGCAGGTGCAGGGGGGCTGTTAACATCTTGCTTCCCACCCCCTTTACCCCAATTGCCCAGGTCAATTGTGGTGTACACCTCCCATTGGCACCACTCCATCTGTGCCAGCACTACTACATCTGTGCCATGGTTGGGAGGCCACCAAAGGTGAGGGGCGCTTCAGCTGGGCGTACTCCTCGTGGCGGGTGTGGTCGGGGACGTGGCCGTGGTGACCAGGTAGTAGGGGGACTCCAGGGTGTCCAGGGCAGCCACAGAGGGGGAAGAGGCAGGGGTGCGCCACTTGAGCACAATGTTGTGCCATGTGTCGGTGCAGCCATGCCACCACCCCCTGTGGTTCCGGGGGATGCAGCTCCTGCATCTGGCACTGGCACCCATATGACCCGGCAGTCCGTTCCATCGACTGCCACGGGCCCAAGGGTAGTGGTAGCTGCAGGTGCAGCTGTGGACACCGCCACCCAGGCTCAGGGTCTGCCAGCGCAGGCTGCGTTGGCACTTGAAGAGCCCTTGGTAGATCTCCAACAGGCCAGGGGGGAAACCATAGGGGCAGGCCGGGCTGCTCAGACCAAGTCACGTGTCCCTGGGGCAGTCATGTCATCTGCTGCCCCGAACAGCCGGGTGTTGGCAAGTGCAGGGGCAGATGCACCCAACAGCACCCCGGTTGTGAGTCTGCCAACCAGGACCGTTGCGGTCAATGACCCTGCCACAGCTGATGTTGCTGCGCAGGGTCCATTAGTGGGCACCCAGCTGCCACTGACACAAGTCAGGCCTTTGGTCATCCCTCCACCTGCCACTCCCTTGGCTCAATCCACCGAACCCACTGGCCATACTGGTCAGGGCGGCATTAGCCAGCCAGTATCTGCGCCACAGTCCAAGAGGAGGAAGGTTGCACCTGCATCACAGGCTGGGACCCACACACAGCCACGACCTCCTGCACGTCGAGGAAGAAGCCTTTCTGTAAGCAAGAACTGGACTTCCTCGTGGACTACGTGTGGGGCCACAGCCGTGACATGCTAGTGGGTGCCAATAGTCAGACTACGGCTGCTCAACGTGACACCCACTGGAAGCATGTTGCGGAACATGTCAGTTCATTCGGCCATGAGGTGCGCACGGTGCAAGTGGATGCCTTCAAAAGCCAGTGGATGCCTTCAAAAGCAACAAAGCACCGCACTGTCACATGAAAGCACAATAGACAAGCAATTTTAAACTATATTAACTAATTACACTAACTATGGAAAACCTACATTACCTATTTAAACTAACTATCAAACAGAAACTTAACTAACTAAACTAAAAGAAAAATCAAAAATGGCCACATACGACCCGGGGGGGAGGGGAGGCACCCAGGAGGGGGGAGGTACAGGGTGCTGCTCAACATCCACATGCGATGATGCTGAGCCAAAAAAAAAATCCTCCATGGGCTCAACGCCTGCACAGCACGACCTATGTGGGAGATAGATGGTCATCCGAGTCTGGCTCATCCTGGAAAGGAGGACGTGGCACAGTAGCCTGGCCACGCCTAGCCGCAGCTTGCCCCTCGTCGGCAGCAAGTCTGCCGGACGGGTGAGCCTGGTTCTGTGTGGCGATGTGACGTAGGTCTGCATGCAGAACCTCACGTGATACACATGCTTCCTCTTGCAAGGTAGCACATGTAACACAGAGTTCCTCCTGCAAGGCCTGGCTGGACAACCGCTGCACCTCCCGGCAAGCCTGTAGCTCAGCCGAGATGGTATGCTCAAGCTGTGCAAACCTCTCCTCTGCCTGCTGCCTCTGGGACATCATAAGGACACCCAGAGTGGATCTGAGGGAAGCATACTCCTCCCTCAGGGCATCCATGTGCGCCTCTGCGTGAGCAGCAATTGCTTGACGCAGAGACGACATTTCAGCCTGGCGTGCCCTGTCTGAGGCCGCCATGCCCAGCCTGACCGAGCGGGCCGTGGACCGTGCCGCCTGCTGCTGGAGAAGCACCTGCCTAGCAGTGGGGAGCACAGATCGGGCCACACGCTCCATGCTCTCAGCGATGTTCTCCATTGCTGCACCCTGCCGTTCGGAATTGGCAGTCATGTCTTGCTCCCACTCAATATACAGCGGTTGCGCGCGGCGACCGCGTTGCCGGGCTTGACCCCTGCGGGACCCAAGGACCGGGGGTCCTCGCTGTGTTGGCACCGCCTGCGACTGCACGACTACATGCCCCTGTCAACGTGATGTCCCAGGCACTTCAGTGACTGGTGTGGAGGGTGACTCTGCGTCCCGATCCACCACGGGTGGAGGAACCAAGACTGTCTGATCCCTCAGTGCAGGTGTCGCAGACAGAGGAGTGCCCACATCAGAATCACTCACTCCTGACACATGGACTTGATGCTCATCCAACTCAACATGGACGTCAGAGTCGTCATCAAGGCTAGACTCATAGGCAGCCAGAGACAAGATGGACTGCAGCACTTGGGGGTTTTCGTGGCTTACCACCCGACGACCCCCACTAGTGCCGGGTTGATGTGGTGTTACCAACCCTGTGTCTGGCATGACAACACCATCCTCCGCCTCCATTGCGTCATCACCTGAAAAATAGAGAGAAAAAGGTCAATACACATGTCAGAAGCACACGACACACACACACATCGACAGCAAAGGCATCCGGCGGACATGTGACACACAACATATGAGCTGGCATGCATGCTGGGTCTACTTTGAATAGCTTATGCGATCAGACCTGTTGAAAGGTGGCAGTTTCCATGGAAGTGGGTCTATGCAGTGCAGAAAATGTGTACGCCACTCACTACCTACATGTACAAGCACTACATGGTGTGTGCCAGGAAATGTGAAGGCAGTGCAATGTCAAATTCAGACATCACGTGCATTGTGCATTCAATGTGTACCATGTCTAGAAGCCAAGCACCCCTCCACCCCAGTACCAAAGCAGGGATGCCTAGCATGGTATCAAAAGGCTGACCATACACCTGTGTATTGACAGGCAGTGTTGACTGGCATCAACAGCTTAATGTGATTCAAATTACAACACTGCAAATGATGGTTGGACAGTGGGCAGGACACATGATGGAAACTCCGGAGGCCGCCCACGTGTGAAGAAGACACAACAAGAGTTGGACAGAGTCATTGGCCATTGAACAGGCTGAGGCCTGTGAGCCACACAGATTGTCAGAGCCTAAACATGTGTGCAACGCAGGACTGAGCCACAGTTGACATGGGAAGGCTGATGAGATGGCAGGCAATGTATGTAACCAAGGACTCATATTACAGTGATCATCCAGTCAAGGACACATAGGGGCATGCGTGCAATGCACATGGAGCATGAATGGGCACTCATGTCCCTGCGGGACATCTTACCCATGCACAGTACAAGTGAGATACCCTGCATCGAGTACTAAGGCTGTACCACACGGCATATGTCTGGCAGATTCTACGCTGGAAGTTAGCATCTACACAGGACACATGAACAAGAAAGTACACATTGGCAAGATTGAAGCAGACCAGTGCAAAGGTGGAACTGGGGTGCAGAGTGGCGGAGGAGGGGCAAGGGAGCATGCCTACATGGAGTCCCGCATGCAGGCAGAGGAGACATGCATGACGGTAGCATTGCATTACTTACACATCAGAACCATGTACACGTCACATGTAGCAGCAATCATGCACAACACATCCCACAAGTGAAACACACACGTCCTCAACAAACACGCATCAACACTCACTGGACTGGGCATCAAAGTCCAGCATCTCTCCCACTCCTTCGACCAATTCAGGTGGTATGAACTCCGCAACGAGAGCCTCATGCGGAGTGAGTTCTTCCTCCTCTGGTGCAGGCCCACCGCCAGTCACCAGAGTCAAGTTGTAATTTGAGGCACGCTTGGCCTTAGTGCTGCGCTTGATGTCATTCCAACGCTTTTTGCACTCCTGCGCCGTGCGCACCTCATGGCCGAATGAACTGACATGTTCCGCAACATGCTTCCAGTGGGTGTCACGTTGGGCAGCCGTAGTCTGACTATTGGCACCCACTAGCATGTCACGGCTGTGGCCCCACACGTAGTCCACGAGGAAGTCCAGTTCCTGCTTACAGAAAGGCTTCTTCCTCGACGTGCAAGAGGTCGTGGCTGTGTGTGGGGTCCCAGCCTGTGCTGCAGGTACAACCTTCCTCCTCTTGGACTGTGGCGCAGACCCTGGCTGGCTAATGCCGCCCTGACCAGTATGGCCAGTGGGTTCGGTGGATTGAGCCAAGGGAGTGGCAGGTGGAGGGATGACCAAAGGCCTGACTTGTGTCAGTGGCAGCTGGGTGCCCACTAATGGACCCTGCGCAGCAACATCAGCTGTGGCAGGGTCATTGACCGCAACAGTCCTGGTTGGCAGACTCACAACTGGGGTGCTGTTGGGTGCATCTGCCCCTGCACTTGCCAACACCCGGCTGTTCGGGGCAGCAGATGACATGACTGCCCCAGGGACACGTGTCTTGGTCTGAGCAGCCCGGCCTGCCCCTATGGTTTCCCCCCTGGCCTGTTGGAGATCTACCAAGGGCTCTTCAAGTGCCAACGCAGCCTGTGCTGGCAGACCCTGAGCCTGGGTGGCGGTGTCCACAGCTGCACCTGCAGCTACCACTACCCTTGGGCCCGTGGCAGTCGATGGAACGGACTGCCGGGTCATATGGGTGCCAGTGCCAGATGCAGGAGCTGCATCCCCCGGAACCACAGGGGGTGGTGGCATGGCTGCACCGACACATGGCACAACATTGTGCTCAAGTGGCGCACCCCTGCCTCTTCCCCCTCTGAGGCTGCCCTGGACACCCTGGAGTCCCCCTACTCCCTGGTCACCATGGCCACGTCCCCGACCACGCCCGCCACGAGGAGTACGCCCAGCTGAGGCGCCCCTCACCTTTGGTGGCCTCCCAACCATGGCACAGATGTAGTAGTGCTGGCACAGATGGAGTGGTGCCAATGGGAGGTGTACACCACAATTGACCTGGGCAATTGGGGTGAAGGGGGTGGGAAGCAAGATGTTAACAGCCCCCCTGCACCTGCAAGGCTGTATGTGACCCCGGTGATGTGGTGACGGGTCACGCAACGCTCAGGCACCCCAAAACTGCAGTAAAACCGTGCACGCAACCCTGCAGCCTACGTGCGTGGATTCAACCTCCCGCAGTACGCGGTGGCACCCAGTAACACGAATAACGCGTACGCATGGGACACGCAGGCTACTATGACATTGAAAATGGGTGCGATACACAGGGGCACCCGCAGTGGGAAAAAGAGCGTGTGCGACTCACCGTCTGACTAGCGCGATGCAGGTAAACACGCGTAGCCAATACCCCCGCCAAAAGAAGAGATACGTCCTTGATAGCTGTGAAGTTGTGATGGCGCACGAAACAACAGGAAGCAGCAACACACGTCGGTCTCCACGAAAGGCACGTACAGCGAACTGCTGGGCCCGCTCACCTTTAACCCGTGCTGAGGGAAACGCACGCGCGCGTCACGTCACTTACGCGCATGGGCCCTTTCCTCGTATTACACGCGGATGTGCAGTTTCCACGCGCGCATACGCGCATGGGCCCTTTCCTCGTATTACACGCGGACGTGCAGTTTACACGCGTGCTTACGCACATGGGCCCTTTCCTCGTATTACACGTGGACGTGCAGTTTTTCACGCGTGCTGAAATGCCCATGCACGTCTGTACGCGTCACGTCACAGGTGCGCTTGCGCTTGAGGGGACTTCTGTCCAATGAAAATGCGTATGCGTGCAGACGCGCTTACGCGCTAAGGGCATTTCCTCGAATTACACGCTGACGTGCAGATTTTTCACGTGCCAAATCACTCCATATCAAGCTGGCCACGCGTAAGCACACGGAAGACCATGCTCCTGCCCAGAAGGCCGAACTACTGCCCCCCAGAGCCCCGAGCACGCTCCCACCTGCCATCTACTGCTGCCTGACTGCCTGCTGCCCACGTGCCCTGCCATTTGCTGCCTGCACATCAGCCAGGGGTGCTGTTGCTGTGACCACCCCTGTTGGAAACCGAAGACTCCCGACTGGGATTCCATCGCTCCACAGCCCAGCCCCAGGACCCAGTTGCCCACCCACTCCTGCCTCTGGGGTTGTCATGTCGGGGCAAACACCATCTGGGACCACTGACAACCCCTGGCCAGAGAGGCAAAGGGGCACCAGCTTCAGTGGCAGCGAAGTTGGTGTCCTGGTGGAGCAAGTCCTGGGGCAGTATGATGCCCTCTTCGGAAGTTCCCGCGCCGACAAGGAAGGACGGACTCGGATCTGGACTGACATCGTGACTGCCATCAACGCGGAGGGGGTGGCAGTCCGCGACTTACAACATGTCAAGAAGCGCTGGGAGGACTTCAGGTCCAGGACCCTGAAAAAGGCCCGGCGCCTCTTGAAGGCAGCGGATGCCAATGGGCGCTGGGGCCACTTGTCGGAAGAACAGATGAGGGTCCTGGAACACATATCCCCAGCGCTCAACATCCAGGTCCTTGAGAAGCAGACCCGTCTGGAGTCGAGCGGTGAGTGTACATGCATCCTGATTGTGAGCAGTGCGTGTGGTGATTATTCAGTAGTGTGCAGGTTGCACATCTGTTTGTATGGGGTTGAGTATGGGTGGGGGGGTACAGGGCCGTGGGGCTGACACATGCGAGGGCTGTAATGTGTGAGACATGGATGGTGCTTGTGTGTGTAGGCTTACATGCCAAATGCAGTTGTGTGGGCACACATGTTTGGATGAATGTGTATGTAAGTAGACATGTCCGTGATGTCACGCATGTATGTTGTTTTTGGCTGCATGTATCAGCACTGTGTACATGTGCATGTGTGTGTATTTGACAAGAGTGCAACAGTGATGCAACATGGATGCATGTGACAGCGGTATGTGGAAGCCTGATTGGCAGATGTGACATGGATGCCCGTCTGAACACTGCGACACTTGGCAGAGATGTACACATGCATGCAAGTGTGGTGGTGTGTGTACATGTGTGGTGCACTTCCTGTGTTGCATGTGATGTCTGGCTCACCTTTGGCTGCTCATGCTGTTGTATGTGTATGGATGGTGGTGGCAGTTGCGATATGGCTGTGGTATGGCTCATGTGTGCGAGTTGTAATGACATGTGTGTTGGGGATTGTGATGACATGTCTGTGGTTTGGCAATGCCACTCATGTACAACTGTCATGTGTGTATGTGTCCATTGTACAGTGCCCTGATGCCTGTGTTTTGTTTCTCCCTGTCTGCAGCGTCAACTGATGAAGAGGGCGGAGAAGGTGCTGTGGAGCAAAGCGGCGGGGATCCCACCGCCAGCCGGAGACGCAAGGCCCGGCTCCCCTCCCATGTTGTCATCTCGTCGGGGAGTGAGGAGTCTGGTGCCGCGTCCCAGGCCGCAGCTGCCGGGGGGAGGTCCAAGAGGCGGAGGTTGGAGTTGGACTCCTCTGCAGCAGAAGGGGCAGTTGGGACCCCACAGGGCCCAACAGGGGAAGATGGCACGGAGCCATCCAGGTTGGTGGGGGGTTTGGTGGAGGAGGAGGCCATGCAAGCACCAGAGACGGGGTCTGGAGGTGGGGATCCCACTGGTGCTAGTGGTGCAGTGCAGGACCAGAGACAGGAGGCAGCACAGGCCGCCGCGGAGGTGCCTGTGTGCAATCCTGTCCCTGATCCTGTCCCTGCATCATCTTGCACCAGCAGGGATGCCTACGTCCAGACCCGTTTTCAGGCAGGGGATGAGCTCACGTCAACTGGCCTTCCTCTGCCTGCGGACGTGGCTATCCAGGCCCGGGTTGAGCCTGTCCTGGCTGGTGTGGCGTTTGCGTCAACGGGCCATGCGAGGTGACCTGCAGTCTTTTCATGAAGAGACTGCACGTCATCTCGAATGGCTCGTTGACCACGTCAGCCTGCTGGGACAGGTCACCCAGGCTGGATTCCTCCGTCTGATGGGGCTTGCTCCGACCCCCTCCTCAACTGGACCCCCTACGCGCCAGTCGTCCTCTGTACCATCTTCCCACCCATCAGTCACCTGGGTGCCCTGTGGAGCTGCCTCTGACGGTGCGGCCAGGCTGGTGGAGGAGGCATCCCTGCCACAGTCGGGAGTCGGACGTCCAGCAGGGGTGGCCACATCTACGGCTGCACCCCAGCCGGCGGAGGATGTGCAGGCAGCAGGAGGCAGTGCACGGGCAGAGGCACAGCAGCAGCAGCAACGTGGTGGGAGCCATGAAGGCTCGGGGCCTTCAACATCGGAGGGGCAGGCATCGGCCAGAGGGCAGGAGGACCCAGGACACAGAGTGTCTTCCGTGTGGCAGCGGTTGGGCCACGCCATAGATGCGGAGCGGCAGCGGGCGGAAGAGGCACGGCTCACAATGGTCAGGGCGGAGAACACCATGCGGAGGGCCCTGAGGCGGGCCGAGTGCCTCGAGGCAATCCGCAGGGGTTTGGAGGTGGAGACGTCGACGGCCCTGCGGACCCTCGGGGCCATGGAGGAGGACCGGCTCCGGGACATTGAGGAGGAGTTTGATGATGCCCTGGCCCGGGACATCCACAAGTGAGCCGTGAAACTAGCCCGCTGCCCTTGTACATAGTTATGTAGGTAGTGTTAGGTTTCATTTTTGTTTTTATTTTATTTGGACCTTTCAGACATTGGCCACATTTTTGTATATAGTTTATTTTATTAGTTAGTGTAGTTAGATAGGTTTCCTTTATTTTGTTGGGATAATGGACCTTGTCTTGTTCCCATGTACATAGTTCACAGTTGGATTGTATTTTTTTTTCACTTTTTAACCATGGAGCAATGGCTTTCTTTTTTATTTTCCATTGGATTTTGTTTTGTGGACATTGACTTTGGACAACATTACTTTGGAATTTTATTTTTGGTTTTGCTTTTTTTAACGGACATGCTTCTTTTAATTTTGTACATTCACGTTTCTGTTTCTTCATTTTTTATTCTATTTATGTTTCCTTTAATACATATTTTTTTTTGGTGAACTTCAATGTGTGGTATCTCATTGGTTTCATGCATTTCATGATATGTGTTTTGAGATTCACTGACACCCATTGGGTGTATGTGAGGGAAATGTGTTTGTTTCGGAACTTGCAATTGGTGTTCTGTGATGTAATTGCAAAATTATGAGTGGGTGGATGCAATACTCGGGTGGGTGTTTTGCATTTGGAGGCTGACCATAGGGACCAGGGAGCTAGATTGTGATGACATGTTGGCTGGGGAACATGAGTTGCACATGGGTGGGGGCCTGCTGGCAGGTGCCCCATAGTGCTGGGGGGTGGGGGTGCTGGGAGACATGGGTGGGGGCCTGGTGGTGGGTGCCCCTGCACTGCTGGGGGGTGGGGGTGGTGGGAGACATGGGTGGGGGCCTGGTGGAGGCTGCCCCTGGTGACTGGGGGGTGGGGGTGGTGGGAGACATGGGTGGGGGCCTGGTGGAGGCTGCCCCTGGTGGCTGGGGGGTGGGGGTGCTGGGAGACATGGGTGGGGGCCTGGTGGTGGCTGCCCCTGCACTGCTGGGGGGTGGGGGTGGTGGGAGACATAGGTGGGGGCCTGGTGGAGGCTGCCCATGGTGACTGGGGGGGTGGGGGTGGTGGGAGACATGGGTGGGGGCCTGGTGGAGGCTGCCCCTGGTGACTGGGGGGGTGGGGGTGGTGTGAGACATGGGTGGGGGCCTGGTGGAGGCTGCCCCTGGTGGCTGGGGGGTGGGGGTGCTGGGAGACATGGATGGGGGCCTGGTGGTGGGTGCCCCTGCACTGCTGGGGGTTGGGGGTGGTGGGAGAGATGGGTGGGGGCCTGGTGGAGGCTGCCCCTGGTGACTGGGGGGGTGGGGGGTGGGAGACATGGGTGGGGGCCTGGTGGAGGCTGCCCCTGGTGACCGGGGGGGTGGGGGTGGTGGGAGACATGGGTGGGGGCCTGGTGGAGGCTGCCCCTGGTGACTGGGGGGTGGGGGTGCTGGGAGACATGGGTGGGGGCCTGGTGGAGGTTGCCCCTGGTGGCTGGGGGGTGGGGGTGCTGGGAGACATGGGTGGGGGCCTGGTGGTGGCTGCCCCTGCACTGCTGGGGGGTGGGGGCGGTGGGGAACATGCGTTGGACATGGGTGGGGGCCTGCTGGCAGGTGCCCCACAGTGCTGGGGGGTGGGGGGGGTGGGGAACATGAGTTGGACATGGGTGGGGGCCTGCTGGCAGGTGCCCCACGGTGCTGGGGGGTGGGGGTGGTGGGGAACATGAGTTGGACATGGGTGGGGGCCTGCTGGCAGGTGCCCCACAGTGCTGGGGAGTGGGGGTGCTGGGAGACATGGGTGGGGGCCTAGTGGAGGCTGCCCCTGCACTGCTGGGGGGTGGGGGTGCTGGGAGTCATGGGTGGGGGCCTGGTGATGGGTGCCCCTGCACTGCTGGGGGGTGGGGGTGGTGGGAGACATGGGTGGGGGCCTGGTGGGGGCTGCCCCTGGTGACTGGGGGTGGGGGTGGTGGGAGACATGGGTGTGGGCCTAGTGGAGGCTGCCCCTGGTGGCTGGGGGGTGGGGGTGGTGTGAGACATGGGTGGGGGCCTGGTGGTGGGTGCCCCTGCACTGCTGGGGGGTGGGGGTGGTGGGAGACATGGGTGGGGGCCTGGTGGAGGCTGCCCCTGGTGACTGGGGGTGGGAGTGGTGGGAGACATGGGTGGGGGCCTGGTGGAGGCTGCCCCTGGTGGCTGGGGGGTGGGGGTGGTGTGAGACATGGGTGGGGGCCTGGTGGAGGCTGCCCCTGCACTGCTGGGGGGTGGGGGTGGTGGGAGACATGGGTGGGGCCTGGTGGAGGCTGCCCCTGGTGACGGGGGGGTGGGGTGGTGGGAGACATGGATGGGGGCCTGGTGGAGGCTGCCCCTGGTGACTGGGGGGGTGGTGGGAGACATGGGTGGGGGCCTGGTAGAGGCTGCCCCTGGTGACTGGGGGGGTGGGGGTGCTGGGAGACATGGGTGGGGGCCTGGTGGAGGCTGCCCCTGGTGGCTGGGGGGTGGGGGTGCTGGGAGACATGGGTGGGGGCCTGGTGGTGGGTGCCCCTGCACTGCTGGGGGTGGGGGTGGTGGGAGACATGGGTGGGGGCCTGGTGGAGACTGCCCCTGGTGACTGGGGGTGTGGGGGTGGTGGGAGACATGGGTGGGGGCCTGGTGGAGTCTGCCCCTGGACTGCTGGGGGGTGGGGGTGGTGGGGAACATGCGTTGGACATGGGTGGGGGCCTGCTGGCAAGTGCCCCACAGTGCTGGGGGGTGGGGTGGTGGGGAACATGAGTTGGACATGGGTGGGGGCCTGCTGGCAGGTGCCCCACGGTGCTGGGGGGTGGGGGTGGTGGGGAACATGAGTTGGACATGGGTGGGGGCCTGCTGGCAGGTGCCCCACAGTGCTGGGGGGGTGGGGGTGGTGGGGAACATGAGTTGGACATGGGTGGGGGCCTGCTGGCAGGTGCCCCACAGTGCTGGGGGGTGGGGGTGCTGGGAGACATGGGTGGGGGCCTGGTGGAGGCTGCCCCTGGTGGCTGGGGGGTGGGGGTGCTGGGAGACATGGGTGGGGGCCTGGTGGTGGGTGCCCCTGCACTGCTGGGGGGTGGGGGTGGTGGGAGACATGGGCGGGGGCCTGGTGGAGGCTGCCCCTGGTGACTGGGGGGGTGGGGGTGGTGGGAGACATGGGTGGGGGCCTGGTGGAGGCTGCCCCTGGTGGCTGGGGGGTGGGGGTGGTGTGAGACGTGGGTGGGGGCCTGGTGGAGGCTGCCCCTGCACTGCTGGGGGGTGGGGGTGGTGGGAGACATGGGTGGGGGCCTGGTGGAGGCTGCCCCTGGTGACTGGGGGGGTGGGGGTGGTGGGAGACATGGGTGGGGGCCTGGTGGAGGGTGCCCCTGGTGACTGGGGGGGTGGGGGTGGTGTGAGACATGGGTGGGGGCCTGGTGGAGGCTGCCCCTGGTGGCTGGGGGGTGGGGGTGGTGTGAGACATGGGTGGGGGCCTGGTGGAGGCTGCCCCTGCACTGCTGGGGGGTGGGGGTGGTGGGAGACATGGGTGGGGGCCTGGTGGAGGCTGCCCCTGGTGACTGGGGGGGTGGGGGTGGTGGTCGACATGGGTGGGGGCCTGGTGGAGGCTGCCCCTGGTGACTGGGGGGGTGGTTGGAGACATGGGTGGGGGCCTGGTAGAGGCTGCCCCTGGTGACTGGGGGGGTGGGGGTGCTGGGAGACATGGGTGGGGGACTGGTGGTGGGTGCCCCTGCACTGCTGGGGGGTGGGGGTGGTGGGAGACACGGATGGGGGCCTGGTGGAGGTTGCCCCTGGTGACTGGTGGAGTGGGGGGGTGGGAGACATGGGTGGGGGCCTGGTGGAGGCTGCCCCTTGTGACTGGGGGGGTGGGGGTGGTGGGAGACATGGGTGGGGGCCTGGTGGAGGCTGCCCCTGGTGACTGGGGGGTGGAGGTGCTGGGAGACATGGGTGGGGGCCTGGTGGAGGCTGCCCCTGGTGGCTGGGGGGTGGGGGTGCTGGGAGACATGGGTGGGGGCCTGGTGGTGGCTGCCCCTGCACTGCTGGGGGGTGGGGGCGGTGGGGAACATGCGTTGGACATGGGTGGGGGCCTGCTGGCAGGTGCCCCACAGTGCTGGGGGGTGGGGGTGGTGGGGAACATGAGTTGGACATGGGTGGGGGCCTGCTGGCAGGTGCCCCACGGTGCTGGGGGGTGGGGGTGGTGGGGAACATGAGTTGGACATGGGTGGGGGCCTGCTGGCAGGTGCCCCACAGTGCTGGGGAGTGGGGGTGCTGGGAGACATGGGTGGGGGCCTAGTGGAGGCTGCCTCTGCACTGCTGGGGGGTGGGGGTGCTGGGAGTCATGGGTGGGGGCCTGGTGATGGGTGCCCCTGCACTGCTGGGGGGTGGGGGTGGTGGGAGACATGGGTGGGGGCATGGTGGGGGCTGCCCCTGGTGACTGGGGGTGGGGGTGGTGGGAGACATGGGTGTGGGCCTAGTGGAGGCTGCCCCTGGTGGCTGGGGGGTGGGGGTGGTGTGAGACATGGGTGGGGGCCTGGTGGTGGGTGCCCCTGCACTGCTGGGGGGTGGGGGTAGTGGGAGACATGGGTGGGGGCCTGGTGGAGGCTGCCCCTGGTGACTGGGGGTGGGAGTGGTGGGAGACATGGGTGGGGGCCTGGTGGAGGCTGCCCCTGGTGGCTGGGGGGTGGGGGTGGTATGAGACATGGGTGGGGGCCTGGTGGAGGCTGCCCCTGCACTGCTGGGGGGTGGGGGTGGTGGGAGACATGGGTGGGGCCTGGTGGAGGCTGCCCCTGGTGACGGGGGGGTGGGGTGGTGGGAGACATGGGTGGGGGCCTGGTGGAGGCTGCCCCTGGTGACTGGGGGGGTGGGGGTTGTGTGAGACATGGGTGGGGGCCTGGTGGAGGCTGCCCCTGGTGGCTGGGGGGTGGGGGTGGTGTGAGACATGGGTGGGGGCCTCGTGGAGGCTGCCCCTGCACTGCTGGGGAGTGGGGGGGTGGGAGACATGGGTGGGGGCCTGGTGGAGGCTGCCCCTGGTGACTGGGGGGGTAGGGGTGGTGGGAGACATGGGTGGGGGCCTGGTGGAGGCTGCCCCTGGTGACTGGGGGGGTGGTGGGAGACATGGGTGGTGGCCTGGTAGAGGCTGCCCCTGGTGACTGGGGGGGTGGGGGTGCTGGGAGACATGGGTGGGGGCCTGGTGGAGGCTGCCCCTGGTGGCTGGGGGGTGGGGGTGCTGGGAGACATGGGTGGGGGCCTGGTGGTGGGTGCCCCTGCACTGCTGGGGGTGGGGGTGGTGGGAGACATGGGTGGGGGCCTGGTGGGGACTGCCCCTGGTGACTGGGGGTGTGGGGGTGGTGGGAGACATGGGTGGGGGCCTGGTGGAGGCTGCCCCTGCACTGCTGGGGGGTGGGGGTGGTGGGGAACATGCGTTGGACATGGGTGGGGGCCTGCTGGCAGGTGCCCCACAGTGCTGGGGGGTGGGGTGGTGGGGAACATGAGTTGGACATGGGTGGGGGCCTGCTGGCAGGTGCTCCACGGTGCTGGGGGGTGGGGGTGGTGGGGAACATGAGTTGGACATGGGTGGGGGCCTGCTGGCAGGTGCCCCACAGTGCTGGGCGGTGGGGGTGGTGGGGAACATGAGTTGGACATGGGTGGGGGCCTGCTGGCAGGTGCCCCACAGTGCTGGGGGTGGGGGTGCTGGGAGACATGGGTGGGGGCCTGGTGGAGGCTGCCCCTGTTGGCTGGGGGCGGGGGTGCTGGGAGACATGGGTGGGGGCCTGGTGGTGGGTGCCCCTGCACTGCTGGGGGGAGGGGGTGGTGGGAGACATGGGTGGGGGCCTGGTGGAGGCTGCCCCTGGTGACTGGGGGGGTGGGGGTGGTGGGAGACATGGGTGGGGGCCTGGTGGAGGCTGCCCCTGCACTGCTGGGGGGTGGGGGTGGTGGGAGACATGGGTGGGGGCCTGGTGGAGGCTGCCCCTGGTGACTGGGGGGGTGGGGGTGGTGGGAGACATGGGTGGGGGCCTGGTGGAGGCTGCCCCTGGTGACTGGGGGGGTGGGGGTGGTGTGAGACATGGGTGGAGGCCTGGTAGAGGCTGCCCCTGGTGGCTGGGGGGTGGGGGTGCTGGGAGACATGGGTGGGGGCCTGGTGGTGGGTGCCCCTGCACTGCTGGGGGGTGGGGGTGGTGGGAGACATGGGTGGGGGCCTGGTGGATGCTGCCCCTGGTGACTAGGGGGGTGGGGGTGGTGGGAGACATGGGTGGGGGCCTGGTGGAGGCTGCCCCTGGTGACTGGGGGGTGGGGGTGGTGGGAGACAATGGGTGGGGGCCTGGTGGAGGCTGCCCCTGGTGACTGGGTGGGTGGGGGTGCTGGGAGACATGGGTGGGGGCCTGGTGGTGGCTGCCCCTGCACTGCTGGGGGGTGGGGTTGGTGGGGAACATGTGTTGGACATGGGTGGGGGCCTGCTGGCAGGTGCCCCACAGTTCTGGGGGGTGGGGGGGGTGGGGAACATGACTTGGACATGGGTGGGGGCCTGCTGGCAGGTGCCCCACAGTGCTGGGGGGTGGGGGTGGTGGGGAACATGAGTTGGACATGGGTGGGGGCCTGCTGGCAGGTGCCCCACAGTGCTGGGGGGTGGGGGTACTGGGAGACATGGGTGGGGGCCTGGTGGAGGCTGCCCTGGTGGCTGGGGGGTGGGGGTGGTGGGAGACATGGGTGGGGGCCTGGTGGTGGGTGCCCCTGCACTGCTGGGGGGTGGGGTGGTGGGAGACATGGGTGGGGGCCTGGTGGAGGCTGCCCCTGGTGACTGGGGGGGTGGGGGTGGTGTGAGACATGGGTGGGGGCCTGGTGGAGGCTGCCCCTGCACTGCTGGGGGGTGGGGGTGGTGGGAGACATGGGTGGGGGCCTGGTGGAGGCTGCCCCTGGTGACTGGGGGGGTGGGGGTGGTGTGAGACATGGGTGGGGGTCTGGTGGAGGCTGCCCCTGGTGACTGGGGGGGTGGGGGTGGTGTGAGACATGGGTGGGGGCCTGGTGGAGGCTGCCCCTGGTGGCTGGGGGGTGGGGGTGGTGTGAGACATGGGTGGGGGCCTGGTGGAGGCTGCCCCTGCTGGGGGGTGGGGGGTGGTGGGAGACATGGGTGGGGGCCTGGTGGAGGCTGCCCCTGGTGACTGGGGGGGTATGGGTGGTGGGAGACATGGGTGGGGGCCTGGTGGAGGCTGCCCCTGGTGACTGCAGGGGGGGTGGGAGACATGGGTGGGGGCCTGGTAGAGGCTGCCCCTGGTGACTGGGGGGGTGGGGGTGCTGGGAGACATGGGTGGGGGCCTGGTGGAGGCTGCCCCTGGTGGCTGGGGGGTGGGGGTGCTGGGAGACATGGGTGGGGGCCTGGTGGTGGGTGCCCCTGCACTGCTGGGGGTGGGGGTGGTGGGAGACATGGGTGGGGGCCTGGTGGAGACTGCCCCTGGTGACTGGGGGTGTGGGGGTGGTGGGAGACATGGGTGGGGGCCTGGTGGAGGCTGCCCCTGCACTGCTGGGGGGTGGGGGTGGTGGGGAACATGCGTTGGACATGGGTGGGGGCCTGCTGGCAGGTGCCCCACAGTGCTGGGGGGTGGGGTGGTGGGGAACATGAGTTGGACATGGGTGGGGGCCTGCTGGCAGGTGCCCCACGGTGCTGGGGGGTGGGGGTGGTGGGGAACATGAGTTGGACATGGGTGGGGGCCTGCTGGCAGGTGCCCCACAGTGCTGGGGGGTGGGGGTGCTGGGGAACATGAGTTGGACATGGGTGGGGGCCTGCTGGCAGGTGCCCCACAGTGCTGGGGGGTGGGGGTGGTGGGAGACATGGGTGGGGGCCTGGTGGAGGCTGCCCCTGGTGACTGGGGGGGTGGGGGTGGTGGGAGACATGGGTGGGGGCCTGGTGGAGGCTGCACCTGGTGGCTGGGGGGTGGGGGTGTGTGAGACATGGGTGGGGGCCTGGTGGAGGCTGCCCCTGCACTGCTGGGGGGTGGGGGTGGTGGGTGACATGGGTGGGGGCCTGGTGGAGGCTGCCCCTGGTGACTGGGGGGGTGGGGGTGGTGGGAGACATGGGTGGGGGCCTGGTGGAGGCTGCCCCTGGTGACTGGGGGGGTGGGGGTGGTGTGAGACATGGGTGGGGGCCTGGTGGAGGCTGCCCCTGGTGGCTGGGGGGTGGGGGTGCTGGGAGACATGGGTGGGGGCCTGGTGGTGGGTGCCCCTGCACTGCTGGGGGGTGGGGGTGGTGGGAGACATGGGTGGGGGCCTGGTGGATGCTGCCCCTGGTGACTAGGGGGGTGGGGGTGGTGGGAGACATGGGTGGGGGCCTGGTGGAGGCTGCCCCTGGTGACTGGGGGGGTGGGGGTGGTGGGAGACATGGGTGGGGGCCTGGTGGAGGTTGCCCCTGGTGACTGGGTGGGTGGGGGCGCTGGGAGACATGGGTGGGGGCCTGGTGGTGGCTGCCCCTGCACTGCTGGGGGGTGGGGGTGGTGGGGAACATGCGTTGGACATGGGTGGGGGCCTGCTGGCAGGTGCTCCACAGTGCTGGGGGGTGGGGGTGGTGGGGAACATGACTTGGACATGAGTGGGGGCCTGCTGGCAGGTGCCCCACAGTGCTGGGGGGTGGGGGTGGTGGGGAACATGAGTTGGACATGGGTGGGGGCCTGCTGGCAGGTGCCCCACAGTGCTGGGGGGTGGGGGTACTGGGAGACATGGGTGGGGGCCTGGTGGAGGCTGCCCCTGGTGGCTGGGGGGTGGGGGTGCTGGGAGACATGGGTGGGGGCCTGGTGGTGGGTGCCCCTGCACTGCTGGGGGGTGGGGGTGGTGGGAGACATGGGTGGGGGCCTGGTGGAGGCTGCCCCTGGTGACTGGGGGGGTGGGGGTGGTGGGAGACATGGGTGGGGGCCTGGTGGAGGCTGCCCCTGGTGGCTGGGGGGTGTGGGTGCTGGGAGACATGGGTGGGGGCCTGGTGGTGGCTGCCCCTGCACTGCTGGGGGGTGGGGGTGGTGGGGAACATGCGTTGGACATGGGTGGGGACCTGCTGGCAGGTGCCCCACAGTGCTGGGGGGTGGGGGTGGTGGGGAACATGAGTTGGACATGGGTGGGGGCCTGCTGGCAGGTGCCCCACAGTGCTGGGGGGTGGGGGTACTGGGAGACATGGGTGGGGGCCTGGTGGAGGCTGCCCCTGGTGGCTGGGGGGTGGGGGTGGTGGGAGACATGGGTGGGGGCCTGGTGGTGGGTGCCCCTGCACTGCTGGGGGGTGGGGTGGTGGGAGACATGGGTGGGGGCCTGGTGGAGGCTGCCCCTGGTGACTGGGGGGGTGGGGGTGGTGTGAGCCATGGGTGGGGGCCTGGTGGAGGCTGCCCCTGCACTGCTGGGGGGTGGGGGTGGTGGGAGACATGGGTGGGGGCCTGGTGGAGGCTGCCCCTGGTGACTGAGGGGGTGGGGGTGGTGTGAGACATGGGTGGGGGCCTGGTGGAGGCTGCCCCTGGTGACTGGGGGGTGGGGGTGGTGTGAGACATGGGTGGGGGCCTGGTGGAGGCTGCCCCTGGTGGCTGGGGGATGGGGGTGGTGTGAGACATGGGTGGGGGCCTGGTGGAGGCTGCCCCTGCTGGGGGGTGGGGGGTGGTGGGAGACATGGGTGGGGGCCTGGTGGAGGCTGCCCCTGGTGACTGGGGGGGTATGGGTGGTGGGAGTCATGGGTGGGGGCCTGGTGGAGGCTGCCCCTGGTGACTGGAGGGGGGGGTGGGAGACATGGGTGGGGGCCTGGTAGAGGCTGCCCCTGGTGACTGGGGGGGTGGGGGTGCTGGGAGACATGGGTGGGGGCCTGGTGGAGGCTGCCCCTGGTGGCTGGGGGGTGGGGGTGCTGGGAGACATGGGTGGGGGCCTGGTGGTGGGTGCCCCTGCACTGCTGGGGGTGGGGGTGGTGGGAGACATGGGTGGGGTCTGGTGGAGACTGCCCCTGGTGACTGGGGGTGTGGGGGTGGTGGGAGACATGGGTGGGGGCCTGGTGGAGGCTGCCCCTGCACTGCTGGGGGGTGGGGGTGGTGGGGAACATGCGTTGGACATGGGTGGGGGCCTGCTGGCAGGTGCCCCACAGTGCTGGGGGTGGGGTGGTGGGGAACATGAGTTGGACATGGGTGGGGACCTGCTGGCAGGTGCCCCACGGTGCTGGGGGGTGGGGGTGGTGGGGAACATGAGTTGGACATGGGTGGGGGCCTGCTGGCAGGTGCCCCACAGTGCTGGGGGGTGGGGGTGGTGGGGAACATGAGTTGGACATGGGTGGGGGCCTGCTGGCAGGTGCCCCACAGTGCTGGGGGGTGGGGGTGGTGGGAGACATGGGTGGGGGCCTGGTGGAGGCTGCCCCTGGTGACTGGGGGGGTGGGGGTGGTGGGAGACATGGGTGGGGGCCTGGTGGAGGCTGCCCCTGGTGGCTGGGGGGTGGGGGTGTGTGAGACATGGGTGGGGGCCTGGTGGAGGCTGCCCCTGCACTGCTGGGGGGTGGGGGTGGTGGGTGACATGGGTGGGGGCCTGGTGGAGGCTGCCCCTGGTGACTGGGGGGGTGGGGGTGGTGGGAGACATGGGTGGGGGCCTGGTGGAGGCTGCCCCTGGTGACTGGGGGGGTGGGGGTGGTGTGAGACATGGGTGGGGGCCTGGTGGAGGCTGCCCCTGGTGGCTGGGGGGTGGGGGTGCTGGGAGACATGGGTGGGGGCCTGGTGGTGGGTGCCCCTGCACTGCTGGGGGGTGGGGGTGGTGGGAGACATAGGTGGGGGCCTGGTGGATGCTGCCCCTGGTGACTAGGGGGGTGGGGTGGTGGGAGACATGGGTGGGGGCCTGGTGGAGGCTGCCCCTGGTGACTGGGGGGGTGGGGGTGGTGGGAGACATGGGTGGGGGCCTGGTGGAGGTTGCCCCTGGTGACTGGGTGGGTGGGGGCGCTGGGAGACATGGGTGGGGGCCTGGTGGTGGCTGCCCCTGCACTGCTGGGGGGTGGGGGTGGTGGGGAACATGCGTTGGACATGGGTGGGGGCCTGCTGGCAGGTGCTCCACAGTGCTGGGGGGTGGGGGTGGTGGGGAACATGACTTGGACATGGGTGGGGGCCTGCTGGCAGGTGCCCCACAGTGCTGGGGGGTGGGGTTGGTGGGGAACATGAGTTGGAAATGGGTGGGGGCCTGCTGGCAGGTGCCCCACAGTGCTGGGGGGTGGGGGTACTGGGAGACATGGGTGGGGGCCTGGTGGAGGCTGCCCCTGGTGGCTGGGGGGTGGGGGTGCTGGGAGACATGGGTGGGGGCCTGGTGGTGGGTGCCCCTGCACTGCTGGGGGGTGGGGGTGGTGGGAGACATGGGTGGGGGCCTGGTGGAGGCTGCCCCTGGTGACTGGGGGGTGGGGGTGGTGGGAGACATGGGTGGGGGCCTGGTGGAGGCTGCCCCTGGTGGCTGGGGGGTGTGGGTGCTGGGAGACATGGGTGGGGGCCTGGTGGTGGCTGCCCCTGCACTGCTGGGGGGTGGGGGTGGTGGGGAACATGCGTTGGACATGGGTGGGGACCTGCTGGCAGGTGCCCCACAGTGCTGGGGGGTGGGGGTGGTGGGGAACATGAGTTGGACATGGGTGGGGGCCTGCTGGCAGGTGCCCCACGGTGCTGGGGGGTGGGGGTGGTGGGGAACATGAGTTGGACATGGGTGGGGGCCTGCTGGCAGGTACCCCACAGTGCTGGGGGGTGGGGGTGGTGGGAGACATGGGTGGGGGCCTGGTGGAGGCTGCCCCTGGTGGCTGGGGGGTGGGGGTGCTGGGAGACATGGGTGGGGGCCTGGTGGTGGGTGCCCCTGCACTGCTGGGTGGTGGGGGTGGTGGGAGACATGGGTGGGGGCATGGTGGAGGCTGCCCCTGGTGACTGGGGGTGCAGGGGGACATGCGTTGGTGGGCAGTAGTGCAAGTTGACTTGTGGGTTGGCTGGGGGTCATGGCCATGGTGGATGGTGTGCCTGCAGGACATGTGCAGGGTAGGCCCCTGTGGTGTGAGCCACCTGCAGGGGCCGTGGAGGGTGTAGAGGGAACACCTGGGAGGACCCACACGTGCAATTCACGTGTGGAACTTCCCGCGCACCCCTGGAATACACGTACCCTGCTGAAATCGCGTGTGGCACTTCCTGCACACCCCTGAGATACGCGTACCCTGCGGAAATCGTGTGTGGCACTTCCCGCGCACCCCTGAGATACGCGTACCCCCAATCGCGTGTGGAAATTCCCGCGCACCCCTGAAATACACGTACCCTGCTGAAATCGCGTGTGGCACTTCCTGCGCACCCCTGAGATACGCGTACCCCCAATCGCGTGTGGAAATTCCCGCGCACCCCTGAAATACACTTACCCTGCTGAAATCGCGTGTGGCACTTCCTGCGCACCCCTGAGATACGCGTACCCTGCTCGCACGGGCCCAATCGCGTGTGGATATTCCCGCGCACCCCTAAGATACGCGTACCCTACGGAAATCGCGTGTGGAACTGCCCGCACACCCCTGAAATACGCATACCCTGCTCGCACGGGGCCAATCGCGTGAGGTACTTCCCGCGCACCCCAGTGATACACGTAGCCTGTTGCCGTGCTGGTACAGGGTTAGCGCAGCCCTTTGCGCTGGATTGGGTATATTGATGGCTTTTCCCTGCGCGAGAGGCGTTCTTGGGGGCGTAACTGGCGCTGCTGCAGGGTCGCTGCGCCACTGTGCGCCACGGCTGGTTTTGGTGGCTGGAATCCATGAATACGCTGTGCGCGGAAATGGATTTTAGCGCACGCATCTGGCGCAGGGATTCGCACGCGCACACTGTGCGCCAGCCGCGTGCGCCACTTGTGCGCTGAATTCTATGAATTACCCCCTATGTCATTGCCAAGAGTTCAGAATGAAGTTGGTCGGACGAAAAGTTACTTTATAGAATCGAGACGGACAATTCAAACACTTTTACCGCGGTCGAACGGAATGAACAACTGGATTTGAACAGTACCTTAAATGGAGAAGGAGGCTGTAGCTGAGACGAACGTTCCTGGCAGGTCCTGAAGGCTCACAGTTCGTGAAGGGACTGTCGGACTGACACAAAGTAGGAAGACTGGGTGGTCCTGCACTGCCAAGGGAAGAAACCAGCAGCAGACCAAAGCAACAAATGAAAGGTGCACTCCTTAAAACCCAAGCAGGTTCCGACCCTTCTGGTTATCCATTTACTGTAGCTGTGCAGAGCAAATTCGACCAGAGGAGGGAGGCCTGGCTTGCAGTTCGGCAAACTGGTTGTTCCCAACAGCTCAAGGGGAGAATATTCCTTGCAGATCTTCCCTGTCATTGAAGTTTGGAGATTCAGACCCGCAGCAGGCTTATCCGGGAGGTTCAGTCGTGGAATAGGTCCTCTTCTGTCAGCTTCTCTTCGGTTCTCTCAATCTAGTGGCGACTCTGCCTTCTCAGTCTCAGAGACCTGCTTTTGTATGCAGTTTTCCCCCATTCACCCAGCCTAGCTGTCAATCACACAGCAGGGTGGCTGTCCCGCCGGGACAGTCACCACAGCCAATCATACAAGAGTGCAAAATGGGTCTCCAAGGAGACCCTGTGCAGGGAGTCTCAAACCCCTCCCTCGCAACCTGTCCCCCTCAGACATTCAGGCGCCTAAGGAGGGCTTCTGTCCAGAAGCCCACCAAAGGACGGTGAACAAAGGAACCAACCCTGGTTTGGCGCACATAGTAAAACACGAGAAAGACTTCTACAAAAAGAAATGGCGAATAAACCCAACCAGAACCATATAAAAGTCAATATTGTCCAAGTTCAAGGCTCCTAAGATAGCCTAAAACAATACCAAAGCTATTTAAAATAATCACAGTAGGAACAATAGGGTAGATACCACTGCTACCAGCCAAATCTTAATGAAAAGAGAACGAAATAATGTTCCATGAGAAACAGACAAAAAGGGATAACTTATTAACCCTTTCCAGAACTTTATGTAAGATAGTTTGTACTGGGTCTGTGGATTTAAAAAGACTAATAAAGTCAATGGCAACTTTACATGTTCTGGGAGACAGTAGTCAGTCCCAGAAAATGGAGTTTAAGATGGGAAGTCTGAAAAAGACAACCCTGTGTCACTGTACTGAAGGTGCTGTGTAACACACAGCAACACAATGATGCCTATGGAGTAGGTGAAGGTCCACAGTCTATGAACATAAACATGTTAAACACACACAGCAAAACACATGTAAAAATGGGAAAAAAGGCTCACACTCTTACCAGGTGAAAAAAATAAATCCTAGAAATCCAGCAAATCTGCTGAGGGACTCAGTAGGTAAGGGAAATTAGCCATTTCGGAGAATTCTCCCTAACAGAGCATACCTTAGGAAGTGAAGAGAACAGGCACTTCCATGCAGCAGCTCGCAAATGCGAGAGTCACATACCGGTGTGGTGACAAGGAAGGAGTGACGTAGCATGCACCTTTGGAGGACTGCCGGAGTACTAGGAGCAGCAAAGAAGCTCAAAGAGATACGGCCAAACCAGAAAGCAGTATTCTCCAGTCCAAGCCACCGTGAGTAGCTGCCGGGTGAGCGCAGAGTTGAAAGGAAAGCTGAAAAAAGGTCTGCAGTGCGCAGTAGGCCGTCCCAGAGAGGAAACTTTAACGCAAAGACATGTCACGGGTTGGGAAGGCTGCAAAGTACTGGTGAGTCTAGCCTGAACCATTGGGGACCCTGGGGTGTACCGACAGGCATGTAGACAAGTGAATTAATTAAGAACATTTGAATACTGACCAGATAATGTACCCAGACAAAACCTGAACAAGTCTCTATGTCTGAGATATCAATATGGAGAAAGTTGGAGCAGGTGTTATCCTAAGTAAATAAATACCAATAATTTAAAGACAGCCAACAAAAATTGAAACAAGTATTGCCTTAAAGCAAGCACATAGAAACAAAGTGAAGTAATACAACTGTGGCATACTTGAAAGGCAGTGACATTGATAAGAAGTCCTGGTCAAAGGAGTACACTATGACATTTGGGAGGAAGGTACCTGGCAGAGAAGTACATCAGGGGATCTACATGACCCAGAGAAGGAGGATTCCTGGCTGAGAAGTATACCAGGAAATCCAACAGAAGCATAGGAAGTCATAAGGTATTTTGGCAAGATACCAGGCAGGGGAGTAAACCAGGGGATCTAAGGAGTAAAAAAAAAGCCCTGATAACCAAATACACTAGAAATTTAGAATGACCTTTAAAATTGTGGGATGATACCTGGCAGGAGAGTATACCAGGGGATCTAAATAATCCACCAAAGGAGTCCCAGCATTGGAGTATACTAGGAGGTCCATTCAAGTAGTAAAAAGGAAATGTACTCATGTTAAAAAATACCTGGCAGAGAATTATACCAGGAAATCTAGGAAGCACATGAAGGGGGTATTCGTGGATAGAGGCTCCAGGCATTTGAAATGTTGAAGTTGAATGAAGACGTTTTGTGACAAGATACCTGGCAGGGGAGTACACTAGGAAATCCGAAGAGCTCACAATAAGATTTCTGATGAATAAACACATCAGACCATCTGTCAAAGTACAAGATAAGTTAAATAATACCTTCTGTGGAATTTCTCATCTAAATAAGAATTCTTGTAAATTCAGTACATAAACACAAGAGAGTAGCTGAATGCTATAAGAGCCTTTTGTGAACTCAGTACAGAGAAACCGAGGAAGAGTTGAATGTTAAGGAATCCATTGCTTACACAAGAACTTTCTGCAGATAATCTAACAAACCAAGGAGATTGATGTTTGAAATATACACCTTTGCCATCCTACCTAAAATGTAAGAAACTGTTGTTTGAAAGAGGTACTTTTGCCATTTTGCCTAAAAACCCAGGGGAAGGGGGGCACCCTCAAGATCCAAAGGTCACTCTTTGGAAAAATACATTTCTGTTGGATTTACTTATTTACTTTTGATTATGAACACTTTTTGCCATCCATAAATAAGGTATCAGGTAATAATATCCCCATATATATGGTCTCCGTAAATAATATCGCCGGGAAAATGTTGTGGCGATATTATTTGGGTGACCATATATATGGGGACAGGGGCAAAAAAAAAAAGAAAACAAACAAGTTTGGGGGTTGCGGGGTTGTCCCCCGCATGTTCCATGCAATAATGTCACCACAAAAAACGGCTATTTTTCGGCGATATTTTTGCATGGCGAGATTTTTGTGGCGACATTATTACATGGAACCATAAATAAAAGCCATTTCCTTGCATCCTTAGTTGTTAATTTCTAGTGTGAGGGCTAGATTAGAATGGTTTGGACACAAGGACAGTTTATAAGTTTAATGACTTCACACAGACTGATTTTTAATTTTAGTTTCCTAGGCACTGAAACTCTTCGTAGGATTGGGAGGGAGGCTTTCAACCAACCCATTTCTGTTACATAAACGTGTCTGATAATGAGAAAATCATAACCTAGTGTCTGCCTCTCATTTCTGACTCCTCATATTTGGTGTCAGCAGTGGGATCGGATTCAGGTGACATAAGCTGAGGTTCCCACACAAGTGGAACAAAAATTTGACCTACAGTTTTTACATCTGTGGATGAGTGGAACAGTGATGCCTCCACCTCTAACAGGTTATGTTCCAAAAAGGTTGAGGTGGGTTCTATTTCCTTATCATCTATACCAGGAGAAAAATCTAAAAAAGTTGTTTTCCTGCTAATAGATTAGTATCTTCAAGAAAACATTATGAGGCCCTGCCACCTTTACATTATAATGTGGAGGTTGTCTTCCAACTGTTATCCAATCAAGATATTTTACACACTAGATAAACTGTGGAGGGCAACATTTACCATCTTTTTGTCTCCATGATTGTTTGGTACCTGGAAAAGATAAAATGATCGTTTTTTTTACAATTAAGGATATATTATCACATCAGGTTATACCTCTATACTATCCCATGTAAGGAGGGAAAGTTAAACATTGTAACTCTTTTTTCTTGTGGAGAAGAACTAAGGTGTATCTTTTTAAATCTGTCTTTCACTCCTATAAAAGTTTAAAGATTTAAGATAGTGTAGAAACTGATATATGCATTCTTACAGGAATCATCAACCAAAAGGAAACACAGCGAATACTGGAAACATGACACCCCAGAACATTTTTCTTACCCTTTAATAAAAGTGACAGATTGTAAACCAATTAAAGAAGAGGCTTTGTGCAAAGAACCTAAGTCTCCCACTTTGTTATCCTCTTTGAAAGGTTTTCCTCAAAAACAAATGAATCCTGAAGTTAAAAAAGTTGTAGTTTAAATTTCTGAGGAGAAATCAAATCCCTCTTGGAAAGAATATGGGTCCACTGTATACTACTATCCTTTAGAAGTTGAATGATTTATTTGCAAAAGTCTAAGACAACTGTGATGAATCAGAGATGATTCCCCCCATAAACCTGGACTGGGACCCTCCTTATGCTCCAGAAGTTTCCTGATACTGACCCTGAGGGTGGTGCACTTGGGAGGATCACATCGGGCGGAAACAGACCAGGAAGATCAGGACAACAGCCTTTGTTTAACTTTTCCCCACAGTCCCACACTTTTGATGGCTGTTTGCCAAACTGCAGACATTGAAATAACTAACTTTGTTGAAGGAAACTGCAAGTCCCAGAGTTCCAGAAGTACTGGGAAGAGGGGTGAGAAGGCATGCGCAAAGTGCTGACAAGTGTCAGTCTGCAGTCGTGATGAGCCCTGCTGGTCGAGCTTTGTTCTTTGTGTAGCTGCATTGATCACTTTTTTAACTCTACTTTGAACCGCTGTGAAAGCTTAAACAACATCTACACCTTTAAGGCAGAGGTGTGGCCGGAGATGCTGTGTAGAGCTGACGTGGAGCTCCAACCCTTATTGCACTTTCATAATCTTGCGGGACCGCGAAGCGGCCGTGAAGTGCCGGCAAGTGTCAGTCTGCAGTCGTGAGGAGCCCTGCCAGTTGAACTTCTTTCTTTGGGTTGCTTCATTGATTGTTTTTTAACTCTACTCGGAGCCGCTGTGAAAGCTTAAATAACATCTACACCTTTAAGGCAGAGGTGGGGCCGGGGACACTGTGTAGAGCTGAGGAGGAGCTCCACCCCCATTGCACCTTTATAATCTCATAGAACCACGAACCAGCCACGAAGTGCCAGCAAGTGTCAGTCTGCAGTCGCGATGAGCCCTGCCGGTTGAGCTTTGTTCTTTGTGTTGCTGCATGATTGCTTTTTTAACTCTACTCGGAGCTGCTGTGAAAGCTTAAACAACATACACACCTTTAAGGAAGAGGTGTGGCCGGGGACGCAGTGTAGAACGGACGAGGAGTTCCACCCCCCCCTTCCCATCGGAGTTGAAGGACATGTGAACCCTGAGACCAGTGTCTAAGTTGAACAAATAGATTACATTGAGGAAATGACGAATGAGTTGAACATAATTAGTGTAGAAGAAGATGAATTAATGGAATATGGTCTTATGGAACAACCCATACGAAATGATTGTAATAAAGAGCATAATGTACCTGAAGAAGAGGATGGGACATATGAGATGTTCCAACCACATGGTAAATATAAAGATAAAAGAAAATGTGGTAAAAAAAAACACTAAAAAATCTAAACCTCAAAGTAGATCCCGGATAAACAAGCAAACTGTAAATAAAAAAAAATAATCTTAAAAGTAATATCTATACCTACAGATAAGAAAAACAAATTAACATAGAAAAAGAGAAGAAGGATAAAATCAAGATCCATGAAGTGAATTTAATGGCTTTTGAAGAAGGCAATATGAATGACAAAGATATAGGCAGTCCCATAAGTGTAAGAGATGAGTGTGATGAAGCTGAACTCATGAACCTAAGCACTTATCCCATAACTCCGGAAAAGTCTGTAGAGAAAGAGAATAGGTATGAAGACTCATTGTTGGAACTAATCAATCCAAATAATTATGAATCATCCATGCAGTTCAGAACGATGAAAGAAAAGAGAAGTAAACTTGAGGAGGAGAAGAAGATGAAGAACAGGGGGATTAACAGGCAAAGGGAAGATTATAGGGAAAGGCAAGTAACAGAATCAGACTTACGTAGGAACACAGCTTTTAAGATATGTATGATGGACAGGAGAGAAGAGGATCTGTATCCGAATAGAACAACCATACTAGCGGTACTTCAGAGTGTAAGGTCCTTAAAAGAAATGGAATCTAGCTATGTCCAAGCGTTACGAATAGAACGATCAAGAAGAATGGGCTCAGCAATAGGTACGAAGGAAGTTAGTATGGAAGGAAAAAGAGAGTTTGAAAGAGAAAGGACTCAACATACAGCTACAAATAAAACAAAGGGATTATCAAAGGGAAGAAAAAAGAAACAAAAGCTCAAAATAAATGCTCAGCCTTTAAACCTCTTATAATCAAATGCCAGGGGGAGACATGAAAGCTGAAGCGAAGTGTGTACCAACAAAGCATTAATGATACCACTCCAGAGAGACACACAAGTAAATGGACATGGTTGCATAAAGCAACAAAAGAAACTAAATATAATGATAATTAATAGATTACATTAGATAGTGAGCAGGACAAGATTAAAATGGCAGTCTGGAAAACAAGGTGCAATGCTCACATCAGACAAACTGAGAGTGCAAAGCTGTTGAACACATTTGACTTAATCCTGTTACAGGAAACATGGATGCTGCAGAGGCCAATATGGCCCAACTATCAGATATGGTTGGTACCGGCTATGAAAGGAAACAAAGGTAGATCCAGTATGAGCCTAGTAGTGACATTAAACATGTCTGATCCTGGATTGCTGACACAGATTGACTTTCTACATTCAGCAATTCAATTATTAAAATATGAATATGATAAGAACAATATACAAAATAGAACCAATGTAGGTATAATAAATACATACAGGAATCCAGCCAGCATAAGGGATAGTGAATATCTGAAATTAATGGACAAAGCGATGGTAAAACTTGACATTGACAATACTATAGATATGTTACTAATAGTGGGTGATCTAACTACAAAGTGCATTGGAAATGGTAACAAGATAAAATCTGATAAAACCGAAAAATGGCTAAAACCTATGACAGATAGAGACATGGTGATGATGAATGGAAGTATAGAAGGTGGTGTGCCAGCAAAAGCTACTTGGAAAAGTCACAATTCTGAATCAATAATAGATTATGCATTTGTTTCCAAAAACAACATAGAAAGTATTAGCAAATTCGAAATTGTAGCAACTAAATCAAGCGATCACAATTTACTATCCATCGCTAGTGTAATGCCCAAGAGGCAGGAAAAGACTAAATATAATTATACATTGGAAGTTAACCAAGGTCTAAATAGATTATGGTGGAATCAGAAGAACCTAAATGAACTCTTGGCTAGCATTTCAATGAACAGACAGAAAAACTATGTCAATGAAATACTACTTTTCAAAGAAAAAGAAAATAAAATAGACATGTAAGACAAATGGCAATAATCATATTTGATCCCGAGAAAAGAAGAGAAAAAAGTAAAGACATGAGGCATCTTTTAAACAGGCCGAAAACAGATTATAAAAAAGAAAAGCACAAATTAAGAAGAGATATAAAAATGACATTAGAGCACACAAAAGCAACAAGAACAAAACGAAAATGAAAAAATGCTAAAGGTTTTGGCATCTAAATCTAGTGCCTTAATCTGGCAACTAATGAGAGAGGGAAATAAGACAGAGGTAATTGGCCATACGATGAATAGCATTGGAGAGGACAAATGGGTTGACCATTTCTCTATATTATTCCAGAGAAAAGAGGAAGTTACAATCAAACAAACAAGGGAAAACAAGTGTAGGTCCTGTCTGAACATTGATTTGGAAGACATCAGGCTAGCCATTGGAAAGCTGAGTACCTCAAGGGCTCCAGGCCCTGATGGGGTATCCTATGCCAACTTAAAGAAACACCTAGAAGTATGGGGAAAGATCTTACTTCATATATACAAACAAATAAACGTTACAGAGAAAATATCAGAAACATGGACCAATCTATTGTACTGCTCATCTTTAAAAAGGGCGACAGACTGAATCTGAGTAATTATAGAACTTTGGCCCTATTAGATGCAGCATGAAAGATAAATACTATATTTGTCGTATGCTTTGAAGAAATTGCTAGAAGCAAACAACATAAATGATCCATATCAGGAGTGGGAACAACACCTAAAATTCTGAATTGAATGCATTGAAAAGATAAGGCAATAAGACAAAATAAATACATGTATGCTGCTTTCATCAACTACAAACAAGCCTTTGATAATGTGGATGACACACATTATGGGACAAGCTGTCAAAAGCTGGCTCTCCAGATTATATATTAGATTTAATTCAACAATTTTACACCAGAAGCTCAATTAGAGACTTCTGTCATTGAGCTTGCAGAGAGTGCTGTTGGAAGCGGCCGTTCTGCGATTGTGAGCGAGCGAATACAGCGCGGCTTGACAGTCTCTCTGAGAGGTGCCTTTCCTCTAGTCCTCCAGAGTCTTCCAGCCTACAGAGAACAGTGAGCGTGCAGGGCGCTGGATGCCGGTTTTGTTTGTTTTTCCTCACGCCTGAGAGCCGCGAGCCTGCTCATCTCCCTGGGGACTCTGGAAAGGAGGGAGGATCTCGCCACGGGAAGGGAGCAGGCTGCAGCTCCATCTGTTGTTACGGAGGCGAGTGTTGCTGTGCCCGCTGCTGTTCCCGCTGCTGAGGAGGAGACAGGAGGAGGTAGGAGTGCGGGAGAAAGAGACCGGGGAGTGCAGAGGGACGCTCACCCCTGACGCAGTGTGTGCACCAAAGGCCACCGACCGCGACCGCATGGAGTAACAGGTTGTGCGGTCTAGAGGTCTCTGGTGAGTGGCTGGAGTGAGACCTGATTTGCACACACTGGAAATGAGAGTACTGTAAGAGTATTGTGATAGAATTGTGGTCGCTGTGGATGGTTGTAGAGAACGCCTGTTTTGGCGTGTCTCTAGAGGTTGCTCCTCGTGCTCCTCTCTGGGTGTCCATTGGCACAGGTTTTGGCATAGGGTTCCCAGTACTGTGGTGTCTTGATCATTGGATTGGACACAGGCCTTGTGAGTGGCTACAGCGAGAGACTGTAGGTTTAATCCTCTGATCCCGGCTGTACATATTATGGCACTCTTTTGATTTATTCAATTAAGGCACAGTGATTAAATTCTGTGCAATTTGTGCAACCTGTCAATTGTACCCTAAAAAGTCCAATCTTGAAGTCTACATCAGCTCTTTTTGAGTTGTACACTTTATTAACTGACTCAGTTGGGGGGAGGACTGTGGGCAAGCGCCTTTGACTCACCCGTACTCTGTCAATAGGAACAGTTATTTGGGCATTTTACTGGACATTTTACTAACAGCACCTATACTTCCTTTGTTTAGTGTAGCCTTAGCAAAGCGCTATCACAGAGTTCTTTGCGGTAAATCCTCCCCCCAAAATTAACTCTACCATCAATGAGGAAACGGCTGCCCCGGGTCTAAGTGGTAATATCTCTTTAAACACCACTAACATTGACGACATAGACAATAATTCATTGCTAGACCTTTGCCTAAATATACAGAGAGGAATGTCGTCACAGCTTCCTCAGAGGGCACCTAGTAGCTTACCCCTGAAGGAAAACATCAGCACTCCTCCGGGTGTGCAAAATCCCCAGGACATCAGCACTCGTCTGTCGGCATCCCCGAATCTAGCGATGGCCTCAATGGAGGATGAACCGGACAATGAGGCTGAGCATACTAATGATCCACACTCAAGTTTAAGTGCAATAGCTGAGCTCCAATCATCGGTGGCCGCCCTTCCAATTTGTGCTAAAAAAATACTTCTGTAAATGTCCGGTCATATTCTGACAAATACCAATACCATCACCATGGCGTTAGATCTTAAGGATTTCCCACGAGACGACGCAGAAGTGAACCTGTCCAACGCTATGCACATAGTGGAAGAGATGGAAGAGCAGGAAACTATTCCAGAGGACGCTGGCGAGCATTCCACATCGCATGGGAATATACAAGAGGGGGGCGTACCTTTAGAATGCGGAGAGGATCAGGAGCTAGCACAAAGCCCTTGTGCTCCCCCTTCACGGAAACAACGTAGATTGGCCAAGAAGGCATTTAAAACAACAAAACTACAATGAGTGTCCCACTTACTCCTGTTGACCAACAGCCTGCCCCTGTAACTCTCTCGAAAAAGCCAGAAAAAGACTTGTGAGAGCGGCAGCACGAGCTGCAATGACAAAGGGTCCCCTCTCTGACTGGCTGGTACCGGCCGATAAGTCCATAATTATGGACTTAGACAAAGCATCACTGGTAGATTTAGAGCAAGACCTTGAATTCAGTGTCCCTTCACATCCTGAGCAACCCCTCGAAATGGGGGCAGCAGGAGAATCACCAGAGCCTATACTGCACGGACAGAAAAGATTAGCGGAGGAATGTAACGAGAACCGCATTTGTTTCATTAAGAACTTGTATCCCAGTGGCAAAAATCCCTGGTTGGCACGTTCTGAGTTCTTAACTAGACTCCATTACATTCCTCAACTCCGAGTGTTAAAATTGGATGATTTCATGTTCATTGAACCATTGCAGGTACCAAATTCCCACGTTTCTGCTATACATTGCACTTTTCTGGCTTCTGCGCAATTGATCAGAAATTTCAAAGAAGAATTGAGAGCAGCTGACATTGACATTGACGTTGATCTGCAGGAACAGGATTCATTTAATGAACCAGAGGTCATTGATACACCTCCACCCCCTGCTAATGAGCTCAAGTCTGTGGCAGGGGAAAATTCTGCTTTGGTTGAAATACAACAAGCTCTCAAGTCACTCCTGGAATCCCTCCCGCGAGTATTACAGAACCACTGATGTTTCTCTATAATTTCCTGGAATGGTCGAGGCTTTGGATATCTTTTGAGGCCAGAGGGCTCAGTAGACTTGCTGTCCAAACACAGTTGCATTTGTCTTCAAGAAACTTGGACACTGGACCCTCTGTTGCTTGATGGTTTTGTTACATATCAATCATCTGCTAAAAGGGGCAATAAGGGTCGCCCTTTTGGGTGTTTGCTCATGGGGGTGGTTAATGCGGTCATCTCACGTAAGAGACAGTGTAAAGCTGAGGACCATCTTTTGGCGGTAGAAGTCGATTATTCTAATGAAAGTGGTATTGATAAAATCCTACTGATTAACCTTCACAACCCCCCGGGCGCTGTGATGAGAGAACCATTACAAGAAGCAATCCAAGACTTATTGTCCTCCTGGTCTCTGAGGCCTGGTAATATTGCGGTAGCTGTTATGGGGGATTTTAATTGCCACATGACAGGTAATTTATTGGTATCTCCAAATCACGACCTCAGTGCAAGATGTTTGATGACCCACGGAAGAAGGGAGGTTAAAGGTTTAGGCTGGCTGCAATTGTTCGATTCATGGGATCTTACGATGATTAATGGTCGTACACCGGGAGATCGGCCTGGGAAACACATTTGGACTAATGGTACATCGTCCAGCACACTGGACTACATATTTATGTGTCCTGAGATGCAGACCAGAGTTGCTGATATGAATGTGATTCCCAATAAATGGAGCGACCATGCGTTGCTTTGCTGTTTACTCCGCCTCTCTATCCCCCCAATTTCGCACTCTAATACTGGCAGTATTCAAACTAATTGTACAGGTACAAGAATAGTCTGGTCAGAGAAAAACATAAGAGCGGCCACTGAAGCTCTTAAACCTGTCGCTTCAGGGGGTCTTCCTCACTTCAATCTCATGACAGTAAATTACTTTGAAGACTGGATTTTGGGGTTCTCAGGCTTACATGCCACTATAAATATGGGGCACATGTCAAGTCTAGGGAGCACTAAACTCCCCTATAATAAGGGTATTAGGAATGCCAAGAGAGGGCTTAGAGCAGAGATCCGGGGTTTTAAGAAAATGAATTTAGTGGGAGCCCTCTACTACGAGAAAGTTAGAAAAGCTAAAAATAGATATAGAGCTAGCATTAAGAGCATAGAAATATCTGAGAGGAATAACATTTATCAAAGGCTCGTGCAAACCATCTGCTCCAGAAATTCTCATAGTATATGGTCACTCTTAAATGAGAATAGAGAGAAGGTCAAAGGCCCACTAGCCAACCCTATTGGCGAGGAAATATGGGTAAAATTTTTACTAGGTTGTAATTCAGTAGAGGCTGAGGCCCCTATGACATCTGGGGAGACGGCTCCTTCCCCTCTGCCTTTCGATGTCTCTGCGGAGGCCATTCACAACAAAATAATTTCCCTCAAGTCCTCCAGAGCTCCAACCCTACGGGTTGGCCAATGTAGTAATTAAGAGCAACTCTGCATTTTGGGCATACCTCTTCTCTATTCTCTTTAAAAAGACCTTAGCTCAGGGGACTATTCCCCATTCCTGGCAAACGGCTATTCTTATCCCTGTTTTTAAAAAGGGTAGCCGCACAGACCCTAACAACTATAGGCTCCTTTCTATGCTTGACATCACTGGCAAACATTTTTCCTCACTACTGCTTCGTGAGCTGCAGAAGTGGGCAGAACAGACCAATATACTCAGCAGATTCCAATGTGGTTTCCGGCAAGACTTTTCCACCTCTCATAATCTTCTGGTGATGGATATGCTTCGCACACGGGTGCTCAGTATGGAGCAGCCCCCGCTTTATGCCCTCTATATTGATTTCAAGGCAACATTTGACTTTATCCCTAGAGCAAGGCTATGGACTAAGCTGGAAACAATGGGTTGCCCTACTGGTCTCTTATTCTATCTTAGACAGTTGCATCATAATACCTCTGTTTGCCTCAGATTAAATCAGGAGGGCAGCATGACTAGAAAGGTGATCCAGAATAGGGGGGTAAAGCAGGGCTGTGTTACTGCTCCCCTCATTTACAATCTATATGTATATGCTATCCCTGCAGCACTAGCCGAGGCCAACAACTGCCCTCCCAAAATTGGTGAGGCACCGTGCACAGTTTTAGCATATGCAGACGACTTGGTCGTATTTGATAATACTATAGCTGGATTTAGGTGCTCTGCTGTTGCCCTATGGGATTACGCCAAGATGAATGGCTTGACCATTAACCTGGACAAAACAAAGGTGCTCAGATTGACCAGGAAAAGAACCTCCCGAGTTAATCTGAGGCTACATAATAACCATATACTCTATGCTCCATCATATCGGTATCTTGGAGTGGAAATTGAGCCGCTGGGCGACTGTAGGCAAGGACCTATAACCAGGGCAATGCAAGTCATAGCATTAATATCTTTGTTCACTATCAAGCAGGGCGGTTTCACTCTATGGGGGACAAGACACTTATACATCCAAGTGTTTGCCCCCAGGATTACCTATGGCCTTGAGTCTCTTCTTTCCTTCGATCTGGCTTGGCTGCAGGTGATGGAGGGTAAATTCTGGCACCGGATACTGGGATTACCCCAGAGTGTTCCAATGGCCCTGATCCGGCTTGAATTGGGCCTTCCCTCACTTAAAGCACTGGTACTCAAAAGGAGGGCAGGATTCTATCTTAAATGACTGGCAGTTTTCCCAATCCGTTATTGGCTGTGATCCATCAGGAAGTAATTAGAAAATATACCACTTCCCCCCTTCAGAAAGCCATGACCAAGTTCTTCATAGACATAGGCTGGACGCACAGAGGGGCAACTGTCTCCATGGAAGTCCTAAAAGCGCTTGGTAAAAAGGTGGACTTGTGGGATTGGCTGGAGAATTTTTCACATCTGAGCAGCTTAAAGACCTATAATTTTGTAAAATATAGACTTTATAATTACATGAAACCGCAAGCATACCTGTATCTTTGTCCCACCAAAAGGCTCTGGCGTTTTATTATTTTGTTCCGTTTGGAACAATTGCCCACCTTGTATAACATAGGAGCAAGGGAAAAGATCACTGTCAATGAGTTTGTCGTATATGCAAATCTCCTGAATGCTTGGAGACAGCTCAACATCTGTTAACTGAGTGTTTAACACTAAATCATTCAATCTCTCAATATCTTGGGGAATTTGTACACAATCCTGCAACCATCTGCGAAGCTTCATTCTGGCTGTACTGCTCCAACACCTGCAATATGCACCTGATAATTGCATTGTATAATGTTTGGCAGCAGATTGAAAAATAGCTGGGCTCCCTGATCTGAAAAATCCCTAGATGGTGGGGTAAATATTGCATGTATCACTCTGGTTAAGCAGAGGCTTGACATCTTTTTTATCTATATTTGACTCTGATACAGGGTGTCTCTAGTAGAAACGTGTAATTTCTCCGATGTGCAGCTAAGACTGTGTTGATATGTGGGCAAAGACAATAACTATATACAATTGTTTTGATTTTTGACTCTTTCAGGTTGTAAATATTTTAAGAAAAATTGCTTCATTATATATGTTTTTTTTACTTTTTGTATATGATATTTGTTGATTTGTTTCTTCTTTTATGAGGTATATTAATGTATGTAAGCTGTATTATGTGTAAAGTTTGAATTTATTTTCAATCTATATCACATTAAAGAATTATTATTATTATTGAAGCTCTATTAGAGTAAAATGAAACAGGCAAGAGCATCTATACAAGTCTATATTGACAAACCATGGCCTTAAACAGGCTTCCCTGTTCACATCCACGTTATTCAACTTCTATATATGTGATGTTAGGATGAGTTTGAATGAAGTGAAAAGTTTTCCTCCGAAAGTGAATCAAACTGAAATTGGACATCTACTTCATGTAGATGATCTAATTATTTTTAATCCCCATAGGTTTATATAGACAACTGAGTGCCCTAGGGAAACATGCAAAAGAGATGAATTTAAAGATAAACTATGAAAAACCAAACATAATGATAATAAGTAGTTCTAGAATAGCTGCTGTCAAAATGAAAGACAGGTGGAAAATTGAGGGGAAAAAACAAAGTAGAGGAAAAGTTTAGATATCTTGGTCTAATACTGAATACTTCCAAGGCAGATACAGCATATAAAGATGACCTAAAATATAAAATGAAAATGTTGACATCCCAAGCCAAAACCATAATACAAAAATATGGAAAATGCACAGATATAACAGTTATCATGTTCTATAAGCAGAACATAATACCAACGATAACTTAAGGCACAGCTAGCAAAACAACTGAAGAACAACCTAAATGGATAAAGTTAGAAGGTAAATTCTGGAGAAAAATGATGCAACTTCCAAAGAGTTTTCCGATGCCCATTATAAGTGGAGAGCTTGGTTTAAAGTCACTACAATCTGTTGTGGAATTGAATAAGATCAGTTTGTAGAGTAAATGCCAAAACAAAGAAAAGTATAAAAACACTGTCATAAATATTATAGCAGAAGTATTTAAAGGCAAGAGAAAAGATATGACAGTACAGTGGGGAAAGGATTGTAGAGACATAATGCATAAGAATGACATCAACAGCGAGATGCTAGAATGCAACCCGAAAAGAGCTAAGCAGAAAATGTGGGACTCTGACTGGATTAACACTTTGATGCAATGTGAAAAATATAAAATATCAAAAAATAGACCTTCTTATGCTAAGAAAAGTAAGGAAATACCAAACTACTGCAAACAACATCCTGACGTACAATATCGTATCAAGATCATGAGATTAATATTCGATATATGGAAGACTAGAGTGAAGGATGCTAAATGGAATAATACCAAAATAACATGCAATAACTGCAGATGTTGTGAAATGAGTCCTGAAACCACTCAACATCTAATAGTGGACTGTAAATCCTTGGCTAATTTAAAAAAGGAGTATTTTCAGAAATGTTTCAAAGAACATAGAATATTTGAAAAGGCGAAGATGTAGCTAAGGCTGCAAAGTGCACACAGCATCTTGCTTAATCTAGCAGTCATAACATACTTAGAACAACTGAAGCTCAATGAGAGCCCTTGAGGATACAAAACAGATGAAACAAAAAGGGTCCGGACAGAAATGCAAGAATAATTTTCTTAAAAGGAGCGGTAAATTGAGAAAATTTGATTTTTATTACCAAAGATAGATACCATTTTAGAAAAAAGATGTTGAATGAACTACAGAAAAATATATGAATATAGTCTGAATGCAATTCATATATTATAAAATGTAAAGTAACGTAGAGTGTATACATAAGAAATGAATTTGGTTTTGGACATAGACAATATTGTTGTGATTATGTGTTTTTAGTGTATGATATTTTATGCATAATAATCAAATACATGTTGTTATGCTTTGTAGGAATTTTGTATTTTTAATTTGTATGTAATATTTGTAAAGTTGAATATCAACTAAATCAAATAAAGAAAATAAAAATAGGGAGTGTCATGGCATGCACTGAAAGATTATCTGTAGAGCTGATATGCACTATGGGCTGCATTTCTTTTTTCAACATTGTATCTTTGAATTGACTACAACTTGCAAGGGTTGGCATTAAGAACATGCATTTTATATTTTGTTGAGTTAATTGTTCATGACATCAGGGACGGATGTGTTTTGTATATGTAGCTCATGGACTAGTCTAGTTTTTAAGATAGATGTTGCATCTTTAGTAAGAAGACCAGTTCTAATGCTTTTTTAAATGTTAGCATAGGCGAGATCTGCAGACTGATACTTATTTTTATTTAGTTCTCTGTAACGAAAATGTGTCCGAGATTTACAATTACAATGCTACCAAGTGTGTTACTGCATTGTTTGTGTCCTAATGTTTTGAAAATAGCTTGACCTTTTACTGGTTTTTACTGTAGTAGGTCTCCGAAAACAATAACGTGTTTTACTCCTAACAGTCTTCGTAGTCGGTTTTTAGGACTTCTTGCATTCTCAGATAACTTAAAGCCAACATGATGTTGGAGACCATACGTACTTCATCTATGAGGGCACTTTCATTTGTTTCAGAATTCAGCATACTTCAGTAGCAGCTTCTGCTGATGATGTGCAGTATTATAATTTGTTTTGGTGTTCTACTGGGAGGAGCAGTAGTCGGTGTAAAGGTACATCTCGTATAGAGTAGGCAGATAAAAAGAGCTTAAAGGTTGTTTGTTAAGACTTGTAGAAATGTGCTGATTATTTTCATTAAGAATGTTTTGCCAAAACCAGCTTCACCACTTACAAACAGGATCAGAGGAGGTTTCTAATTTTGTAAGGTTTAAAGCTACACATGTTAGTTTCATGTTTAAAACCATGTTCAATTTCTTCAGTGACGTCTAGATCAATAGTTCCTTTTTTATCATTTAGCTGTGATTTGAGCACTGACAACACTTCTTCAGATTGTTTACATTGATACATGATATTATTTTTTACCTCAGTCATGGCTATTTCTACTTCATTTAGAATTAATGGTTCTCTAGGTGGTTCTTGGCTTCCCGTAACAGAAGGTTGACTGCCTTCAAGAGTGTCTTTATCTAATAGAGTTTCAATTTCTTCTTCTTGTTGGTGTTCATTTTCCAACATTTGTTTGTATTTTTGAAAATTGACATTTGTTATACTGCTTCCATTTGCATTGAATGCAGTTTCAAATGAGTCATGGTTACCTAATGATTCTTCTTCTTTGCTCTAAGGTTTAAAAGGTTGTGGTAAGGCCATGTACTAATGTTATCTGAGTTGTGGAGATATAAATGATAACTTTACATGATTAATTAGACTGGACTTGGGAAGATTTACTAGGCTTCCTCAACAAGTTGAACACTGAATATGTGCAAGTTGTCTCATCTGGTGTGATGTTCGTTTTGTAGGAGTAGTTTTTGCATTTGTCGTTGTGATGCTGGAAATGCCTTATGGAGGGAAAGGGCCTTCTAGTGTTTTCTCTATGTTGTCTGCCACTGAGGTCCAGACTGGATCTCCGGCAGTGCAGCTTTTCATGTTTTCCATTAGGTGAAAAACACCCATGGGATACCCTTATGGCATCCATGGGTGTGGGTACACCCTTAAACCTCTTTTGAGTGTTTTGGACACCTGTGTGTTGTCCACAGAGTATGGGCTGTTGGCAGCTACATGCTGATTTGGCAGTAGCTCTGAGTGTCCTCCATTAAACGGTCTGGCATAGGAATCAATGGATTCCTGATAGAAGGCAATATGGCCACTGTGGCCTCCTGGTTTACATTGCCTTTAACCTTGTTTCCGCGAGTACTGGGAAGCCCTGACTCTGTCCCTTTCTCCTGAGTGGTTGTTGCGTGGAAACACCATATATGTCTCTGTTCCCATTCCTCCTGACTGGCTGATCAGTGGACATACCACATATGGCTCTCAGGCTGTGTCCTGTCAGACTGACTGGAGCCTTCCCAAGGGCTGTGTGTTGTGGGTACACCCGAAGGGTGGGACCTGTATGAATGGAGTCTGAAGTGAACTCACATTCTATGTTGTGGGTCACTGATTTTTGTGTGTGTGAAACAATAATGAGATAGACCTGACTGAAACTGACATGTATGATATGATATGATATAATACTTTATTTATATAGCTCCTATACACAATGTGGTTCAAAGTGCGTATGTGTGCTAAATGGCTTGGTACTTACCCCAATCCACATTCCAAAATCCACAAACAAAAAAAAATTAATTTGTATGGGTGTCTTGGTGGAGTGAATAGCCTGAATGCCTGTAAGCCTGATTGGCTGTCTACCTGCCAGAATGCCCTTCTACATGATTGGTTGGTTGAAGATCTGATGAGATCTCTCCCCAAGTTTTGAGTGGCCATCGTGCAACCTGCTACTCTTGATATAAAGTGCCCTGGTGCCAGTTCTGTGTGCATGCGGTCTGGAGAAGGGGCCATCATGAGTCCTGAAGAGGAGTACCCAGACATCTCGAGTCGAAGAAATCCATTGGTGTCACCCAGAGTCTGGAGGTGAGTTCTGTGACCGCTAGAAGATGTTGCAGTCTACTGGCCAGAGGAGGGGTACACTGGCATAGTGCTGCTGGACACCCGGAGCTGTGAAAGTTCCAAACTGCCTAAGAAAATTTCAAAGAACTTGCCATCAGCACTGACCACTTTTTCCCACCAGAGAGATTTGAGAGTTGATAAGTGCAGAGGAAGGTCCCACCACCAGAAGCTAACAAAGATGTCCTGAGAGTGCAGACTTGGTGAGAATCCAAGGTCCACTCTAGTTGTCCAGTCCAGGACTCTAAAAGCCATCCAGATGTGTTACGCTTACCTGGTCTCTGCCGGGGCGTTAGGGCACGGTTGGAGCCCTCCCTCGACTGGACGCCCCTGGATCGCCTCCCTTTCTTCCAGTTTCTGCAGAGCCTGCTGTTCTGGATGCTGGTGTTGCCCCTGAGAGAAGTTGAGAGGCAATGAGAATGGTGTGGTGGTGTTGTGACTTCCCTCAACCCTCTCGTGCCAAAATGAAGTGCGCAAGAGTTTTCCCATGCAAGTTCACCTGTTGCATTGTAATGTTGAGCTATCCGTCCTACTTCTTATGCAGGGGCGCGTAGAGTGGACCTATTTGCTTCACTGGTCTGTGGAAGTGTGGATCCAGACCGGCTGCAACCAATCCACTTAGAAGGTAAGTCTTTTGGTTGTGAATATAGTTCATTTGTTATAATGTCTTTGGTCTTGATCATTAATAGTAATACTTGCAATGTCTTATCTCTTCCCAATAGGTGTGAAGATGTAGATCGGAGTCGTGGAGCAAATCTGTGGATTCCCCTGGGGATGATGGAGCTCCCAATTTAGCTGGTAAGTTGCCCTGTATAATGGAACTCTAGTCTCAGGTATGGCGCGGCCAAGTGTTCATTATCTATATGATTTTAAACCTATTGTGTTCTATTTCCCTTGCAGGAGAAGGTGGGCGGCATAGAGTGAAGTCTGGATGCTCGACGCAGCTCCACGGTTGCAGGATGAAGGTACCGCAATGGAGAAGGAAAGAAGTTGAGCTCCGAGTAGCTGGATGCCCGGATCAGGTTAGAAGAAGTCTAAGGTAAGAGGCGTGCAAAGCGTGCAAAGCGATAGAGCGGCTGGAAGGAGGTAAGGTGCGCCTTCAGCGGTGGAGTAGCTGGATTCAGGTAAGAGGCGCCTTCAGTGATGGAGTAGCTGGAATCAGGTAAAATGTGCCTTCAGCGGTGGAGTAGCTGGAATCAGGTAAGATGTGCCTTCAGCAAAGGAGTAGTTGGAATCAGATAAGATGTCTTCAGAGATGGAGCCTTCCAATGATGTTCTATGGCCACGCCCGACCCTGATGCATGTGCCTTAGGCACAGAGTGTGCAAGGCACACTCTTCCATGAGCCTGGTGCCAGAGGCGCCAAGACTGGGTGCATTTGGACCCTGGGGATAAGGAAGGACTGGACCCTGGTCCAGTGGCCATGACAAGATGTCGATGCTGCACCTGCAGCACCAAAGAATCGAAAGGTGGAAAACAGCGATATTCCGAAACCCGACACCAAAGTGACCTATGCACCTGTCGCCGCCAGAAGTCTTCGAAGTGTCCCAGGGTCTTATTCTCATCTGCCAAGCCTTTAAGGATACCACCTCATATTTCATCTTCCCAGGACTTCTACAGTCAGAGAAATCATCAACCAAAGAGAGCAGCGTGAAGAGGCAAACTCCTGCACTTCGGAAAGACTTTAGTTCAATCGTTCTTCTTGGACTCAGCATCCCAGTAGCTCCTTCTTCCAAGGTGGGTCAATCCTCAAAGGGAATTGTCGAGTGCAACCGAGAAACTCTGCCATTTTGCCTGCAAAGGCACCAAAGGTACTGTGATGAGGAAGAACATCTTCTAGCCTCTAGAGTTAACCAAGGGTCCTAGATTTGTCTTGAGGGTGGTATAACCTTTTAAAAGAAAGTACACGGTTATTGAACATCATTGGAGTGGCTGTAAAAGACAAGATAAGTTACTGCCTAACTTTTCCATTACAGGCTGCCCATTTGGGATGATCCTCAGTCAGAACTACTTATCTAGTCTAAAGAAAGCATTCTGCCACTATTCATAACTAACCTGACTTTCTTCCTTATTGTATGCTGTTACATCTCACTTAAGAATTCACTTGCCTACTTAAAACTGCAGTTATTGCATCTATTCCTGAATTTAAGTATTGGGTGGTACCACATAGAGTGTATATATTTGCCATTCTTTGAAAAAGTATTTCCAAGTACAGCATTGTATTATTTATATGTATATATTTTGGTAGCAGATTTATTTTCCATAAAGAAGCTGTGTTATCACCTAAAATAGTGGGTGGACATTCCTTTTCAGGGCTTGCAGACTCACTGTACTTAAGAACCTGCCTGCAACACCTCCTGACAGCTTAAGTCTTAGTCGATCATCCATTGCACCACATAGAGAACCTTGGCTGGGGTTGCTCTGTGCCTTTGTCCCAACCAAACAGAGGACAGAAGTACAGATACACCCCTCGAGCATTTACAGTTGTACAGGCACATGTTTTCCAAAGCAGTAACTCTGTTTGGGTATTATGTGTCAATTATATTTCTCTGGGCGCTGGCTGGTCATCTCTCTGCATCGGCCCTTTTACCACCTTATAACCTGCTGGCTCACACTCAGGTACAGCGGCCCTAAACTGCTACTCTCCTTCTTGCCTCAGACATCAGTTCTCCTCCAATCACGCCCTTGAGTGCTTACTCCTTTTGACCATATTGGGTCCTGCCGGTAATCATTCAGCACTGGACCCGTGAAATCCTGCTACAATTCAGAACTTCCTCCCCATTTTCCTGCCTCAAGCACCTGGACTCCTCCAATCTCAGTCAAGGGAATTTGCACCATCTGACTCTTTTGGCCCTTCCCGGCTGTCTCACACCACTGACTCGAGTCCACCTTTGAGCCATCTTCATTTGGTCTCCCCAACTTGATTCCCCAGTACATACTCCCCCTGACCCTATGCGATCCGTCATTTCTACCTTCCACTTGTCCCCCTTCTCCCTCTCCCCTCCTTGCCCTCTACTCCTCTCCCTTCTACTCTCCTCGGTCCTCCTGATGCCTGGTCCCCTCCACTATCCTCTCCCCCACTCTCCTAGCCACCCTCCTTTCCTTTCTCACCGCCCTTACCTTCTCTACCCTCCCACTTCCAACCATGCTGCCCTCATCAATACTGCTCTCTGGAACGCCAGATCCATCTGTAATAAAACCGCTGCGACACACAATCTATTCTTTCGTCTTAACCTTCATTTCCTCTGCCTAACTGAAACCTGGATTCCCCCTCATAATACCTCTCTCCCAGCTTCTCTAACAACCTCTTCCTCCTCTTTCCTCCATACTCCCCGCCCCTTTGGCCGCGGTGGAGGCGTCGCTCTCCTGTACAACCCCAAATACACCTCCTCCTCCTCATCCCCATCTCTTCCCACCTTCCCTTCCTTTGAATTCCTCTACAAATCATTCTCCTCTCCCCACCCTATTTTCTTCCTGATCATCTATCATCCCCCTGGCTCACTCTCCTCCTTCTTTGAAGACCTGGATCACCTCCTCTCACTTATTTCTCCCCCCCCCTCTCCTCTAACTGTGCTTGGCGACTTTAACATCCATCTTCCTTCTCCCACCCAATCTTCTCCCCTACTCTCTATCCTTGACTCCTACCTCCTCTCCCCCCTTCCTTCTTCCCCTACTCACTCCTCTGGTTCCACTCTTGACCTCATCTTCAACTCCTCCTATCCCTTCTCCCCTGTCTCCTCTCTCCCTGTCTATCTCTCTGACCATGCATTACTCTCGTTCTCCCTTTCTCCTCGCTCATCTTCCACTATTACTAATCCCTCAGTTCCAATCTAATCACGTCGCGACCTGTGCGATTTCGACACTACCCTCTTCTCTGACACCTGCTCTTCGTCTCCCCAATCTCACCATGACTTTTCACTACTCTCTCCTGATGATGCTCTCTCTTCCCTCTCGTCTTCCATCTCCACTGCCCTTGACCATCTCTATCACCTTTCTCTCTTCCGCCCTACTCAGAAGCCTTCTCAACCCTGGCTTACCTCCCATCTTTGTTCTATGCGGCGCCTTTTCAGGCGTCTTGAAAGACTTTGGCTCAAAACTCCCTCGCTTTCTAATCAAACCTCTTACTTCTCTTACCATGCACTTTACAACTCTTGCCTAGCTACAGCCAAATCCTCCTACTACTCTAACCTTCTACAGTCTCAAGCCTCACATCCTCGTCGGATTTTTCAAACTATTTCCAGCCTCCTCTCTCCTCCCTCTCCTGACCCCTCATCTAATTCCACACTTTCTTCCTCTGACTTTGCCAACTACTTTTCCTCCAAAATCATCTCACTCAGGCAAAAAATTAACTCCCTCTCTGACTCCCTCTCTTCTCCTCTCCACTCTCCTCCTTCTTCCAGTATGTCTGTTTTCTCATCTGTTTCCCCTTCTGAAGTCTCCTCCCTTCTATCCAAAGCCCACCCCACAGACGCCCCCTCTGACCTTCTCCCCTCCGTTCTCATCCCTAAAATTTACCGTCTTCTTATCCCTTACCTTACCACTTTCTTCAACTCCTGCCTCTCCTCATCTATCTTTCCCTCTGCTTTCAAACATGCAACGATCATTCCTATTCTTAAGAAACCCTCTGCTGATCCACTACTCACTGCCAGCTACAGAGCTATCTCTCTTCTGCCTTTCCTTTCTAAACTCCTTGAATGCCTCGCCTACTCTCAAATATCTTCCTTTGTCTCTACTTCCTCTCTCCTTCCTCCTTTCCAATCTGGCTTCCGTCCCAAACATTCCACTGAAACTGCTCTCACCTCGATTCTCAACTCGCTCCTCTCTGCTCGCCATGCGAAGCAATCCTCCATGCTTTTGTCACTGTCGATCATCCTCTCCTGTTCCACACGCTCTCCTCCATCGGGTTCAAAGGCCCTGTTCTAAAATGGCTCTCCTCTTACCTTTCCTCTCGTTCCTTTGCTGTTTCATGGGGAGGCCAGACCTTTCCTTCCTTCCCTCTTATTTACGGTGTTCCTCAAGGCTCTGTACTTGGCCCTTTCCTCTTCTCTCTCTATACCTCCCTCATTGCCCCTGTCATCTCCTCCTTTGGCATCTCCCATCATTTCTATGCGGACGACACCCAACTCTTTCTCTCTATCTCCTCCTTCACACCTGACCTCCACCTTAAACTCTCCTCTTGTCTCACTGCCATCAAGAACTGGATGTCCTCCCGCTCTCTCTCACTTAACACCGTTAAAACCGAAGTCCTTTTCTTCCCCGCTAACTCTCTTCCCCCTCCTTCTCCTCCCCCGTTCATCCACTGTCCTCGTTCCAATCTCCCTATCTCCACTCATGCTCTCTCACCTTCTCGCAACACATTTCTCTCACCTCCCGCTCCTGCAGATACCACCTCTACAATATTCGCAAAATCCGTCCCTCCCTCACATTCCATGCTACCAAACTCCTAATGTCCTCACTCATCTTTTCCCGCCTCTTCTACTGCTCCTCTATAATTTTCGGTCTTCCCTCATCTCAGCTTGCCCCTCTTAAATCTATATACCACTCTGCCATTCGAACCCTCTGTCTCCTTACCACCCGTGACTCCATCTCCTCTTCGCTCTCTCAACTAGGTTGGCTACCTTTCCACCTACAACTAAAATTCCACTTTCTCTGCCCTGTTTTCAAATCCCTTCATGGTCTTGCCCCTCCTTATCTCTCCTCCCTTCTCTCCTTCTACTCCCCCTCTCACTCCCTTCGTTCCGCTGACTACTTCTTTCTCTCTGTACCTCCTTCCCCCTGCGCTTCCTCCCAGTTCCCCTCTTTCCAACTTCTTGCTCCTCTGCATTGGAACTCTCTCACCCTCTCAATCCGCTCTTCCACTACCCTCATCTCATTTCGTACTTCTCTTAAATCCTTCCTCCTCCAATCCCCACCTTGAAGCCCCCTCTGCCCTCTCTACTCCCCCGTCTTTCCCCTCTTCTAATCCTTCCCCTCCCTTACCACCTTCCCTTTCTATTTTACACTCTCTCTCCCTTCCTTCTACACTCACTCATTCCTTCCCCGCCCCTCCCTCTACTCTCCTGTTCCCACTCCACTTCTCCCCCCTCTCAGTCAATTGCTCTTTGCACTGTTTTGTTGTTGAATGATTCAAGTTGCCACTTTGCTCACATTGTTATTTGTTTTTATTACTCTGTATTTTGTTGTTCCATTGTACAGCGCCTTGGTGTAAAGCGCTCTATAAATAAATAAATCAATCAATCAATCAATTACATTGGGCCTCATTCCGAGTATGGCGGTAAGGGATAGCGGCCACCGGTAACGAGACCGGTGGCGGTGATCCCTTAGCGCCATACTCCGAGTTCCCTTTGCGCCCTCGCCCTTAACGCCTGCTTTGAGCAGGTGTTAAAGTCGAGGGCGCAAAGGGGCCTCCAAGCCAATAACGGTGACCGTAATGAACGGTCACCGTTATTTGCATCTTCCCCATTCCCATTGAGCCCTATGGGGGCTCATTTAGGAATGGGGAAGAGCCTTGGTGAATGGGGAAATACCGCCCCGCCAACCTTGGAATGGGGCAGTAATTCCGCCATCCACCAAGGCGCTGCCGGTCCGGGTACGGCGTCAACCAAGGCGTTAATAGCGCCATTGGTTATCGCCGTACTCAGAATGAGGCCCATTGTTTTTAAAATGTCCCGGCTGTTGGGATCATTTGTGGCTATTGTTTCTATCCCCTGGAAGGATTTTAGTACTCTTTTTCATGATGAAGCTGGACCAAGGTTTAGCCAGACAATGTTTTCAGATTTCCCATAAAAGGGTGGACCTATTAAATGGTCTGCAGCTCTGTAACATCTGCATTCTCTATGAGAGAGCATTTTTACACAGACTGTAGGATTTTTGTGACAGTGTTTTGTTAGATGATATGTCATCCCAGAGGTCTTTTAGCTCTATTTTCTCTGCTTTGTTGAGAAGGGTGTAACATATCCTGCAACAGCAGTGGAAATGTCTGCAAATGTATTGTTTGTCTATATTTGCATTCCATAGGAGGGCAATGATTCTATTGTAATTACTTACGGTATTTGACAAACTTTTAGTTTTGGAAGCGTTAACAGTTGTGCATGTTGGTCACTTTGTGTGGTTTCTGAAAGGAATGTCACAGGTAATGCATTTTTGAATAAATTGTAAAACAGTGGCGTCACAATCATGGCCAAACTCAGGACAATTTTTTATCCACAAAAGCATGCGGATATGTGGTGCTTCTCTGGATTGATATTCTTTTCTCCAAAAGAAGTGTTCCACTTCTCCGAATAGAGGGTATTTTCATTTGCAGTTGAAGTGGCGCATGGCAATGAAGCGATGGTGAAAGTACCTTGATACATTGACAGGGTCAAGAGAACAAAGTGATCCTAGTGTTTTTATATCTATTCCCTCTTTATTTTGGTTTGAAGTGCGTAAGATGTTGTGCAAGTCATCCCATGCATATTCTGCACAACTTAAAGTATCAAACCATGTGGGTGGGCCTAGGTTCCTTAGCATACAACGTACGTCAGCCTGACATGGGAACCAGTATTCTTTTGTACCACGCATGTTGCCAAGAGATGTGTGACACGACTGCAAAACTTCATCTTTGTCTTTTATCTTTTGAAGCAGTTGGGTAGTGGATATGTTTGAAACATTGGAGTCTGTTTTTAATGTGTGTGCAAGTCCATAACAGAAGTTAGAAAATGTATTCTACATTTTGTCTGAATCTGGGGTCTTCAGAAAAACATTGATAAAGAGCGTTATTCTAATACACTCATTTGAGTGGCTCTTTCATCATTTCTTCCTAATTTTCTTGTAGGAAAGAGTAGAGGAAAATAATGTGCTTCTACACTATTCTCCCATATGCTCATTGAGGAGCATTTTCTTGACGCATTTGATATGTTTCCAATGCATCTTCTATGGTGTCTTTGAAGTGTAGTGGGTGAATTGTATATTGGTCTAAAATGTTGGCTGCAGTAACAGAATCTGCATACTCAAATTGGCTAGTTTGTGTTGAATATTTAATTATTTGGGTGGTTTATCTTAGGTTTCCCTCTATGTGTATATTTTAGTAGTCTTCATTGTTTTCTTTGAGATAGTGTAGGGCTTGTCTAACTTTGTTTAAGTCGACTAGTTGTTGCCTAATTATTTTCTCTTTTGTTGGTACACCATTAACTAGCACAATCAATGATTGATATATTGGCCGTTGTACTCCTAGAGTTTATACATTTTCTTTAAGATCTAATGGCAAATAAACTGCTTTGCCATGAATGCCTTTTAGTAGCTCAGATGGTGGCAATTGGCCATTTTCAGTTGAAGGCGTATTATAGCTTGAAATGGGTGTACTGTTTGGATTATAATGCTCTCATAGAAGTTAAGTTGTTGGAGAGTTTTTGGAACTGAGACAATTTCCACGCGTGATATTAATGATATCACGCGTGGGATTTGGTTATTGTCAAGCTTTCTATTGCAGTATGTGCAAACTATTGAGGGGTCAGTTATTTTGTATTTATTAGATAGTATTTATTAGATATATTTATTAGATATAAAGCTAATTGGTACCATTGGGTTTCCTCCTTGTCCTCTATTTTGTAGGCCAAACCTATTATGTGTGTCCTCTTTTTATACAAAGATCTGCAACAACAGACACATACTTTGTCTGGTATTTCAGCAGATGTGTTTTGAAACATAGCTATTTCTTTTTTGGATGTGTTTGTAAGGTGGGTGGTGTTTGTGAGGTTTACGCAAATGTTTTCTAGACTTACTGAATTTTCTAATTCAACTTAATTTCCAAAATATTTAGTTTTGATTTGCTCCATTTCTGGAAGTGGTTCTTTGGCAGTTCTATGTAGAAGAATGTTATTTAAATTTTGCAGTTCTAGAGCAGGACTTTTTGTATAGCGGATTGGTGTATTGCTAACATTTTGATGTGGTTTAAGGTGCATTTGCAAGCAGTTCCTGAAATGCAGGCTAATGAATGTCCTTGCAGTCCAGTGTGGATGCGCAATGGGCAGGAGTCCATGGTTTGCAAAGTTTGTATCCTACTTTTATCTTGTAACTTCATATAGTGATTGAGAAATTGTTGTAAAGATTTCAAGGATAGTTGGCATACATTACATATTGAGCTGCACGCCCATTTGTACACTGGAGGGTTTGTTTGGTCGAAAGTAACATTCATTTGAAAGTTTGTTGGGGATGTTTTTTCTATAATGGTTTCTTTTACCATAATGGTGTCTTCTAGCATTTCATACCCTCAGCCATTACTATATATGGCAATTGTTTGTTTTGTTTGTTCTTCTTTACAAGCATCATACTGAAATATGGTTCTGTGCTGCTTGTGTGAATCCATTCACCTTCACAGAAGTTTTGAACAGGTATCTCTATTGACATTGCGCATGTTTAGAAGTACTTTTTGTAATGTATTGATTCATGTAGTTACTGGTTTCATTCTGTTTAATATTAAAATAAACAATGTTCTCTTTAGTAGAAATGTGCTGTCAATTTAGCTGTCTGTATATGAATATTAAGAACTCTATGGTAGAAAATATTTTGTACACCTCATTTTTTTGATTGCTTAACTGTGGCTATGTTAACGTTGGCAGTTATAGGGCCTCATTACGAGTTTGGAGGCAGCCATGGTGCTATTAGCACCATGTCTGCCTCCAAACCGAGCTCCATTACCGGGTACCTTCAATGAGGAATAACCGGTTCATTCCAACATTGGAGGACCCGGTAATTCCTCCTTGAAGAACCATTCCCCATTCCAATTTGCGCCCCCATAGGGCTCAATGGGAATGGGGAGGGAAGTAATAACGGGCACATTACAAATTGCCCCTTATTACCTCCCTCTTCCCCTCGCGGGACCCGGAAAAGACGTCTGGATTTACCAGACATCTGGTCGGGTCCCGCAAAGGGAACCTAGTAATCAGCGCTCACGTAATGAAGGTGCCGGTCCCGTACCAGCACCCATCATTACGTGAGCGCCAGGGTCATAATGAGGCCCATAGTCTTAGGTTCATTAGTAGGTCTGGTTTTGTTTGTACATCTTGATTACTTTTAGATTTTGCAAGAGGGGCCTTACTTTTTTTTAGTGGTGGCTGGTTTAGTTTTGTTGAGTGAGGTTACTAGCGGTTTTGGTTTAATGCTTTTAATAAATTGTTTTAGAGGAGGATGACTATATGGCTTGTTTTTATTCGTATATGCTCTATTTCTTCTTTGTTTTCTACAGAGTTGTTCTTGGTAGGCATTCTGTTTGGTCTGTGGTGTGTGTTTCAAAGTTGCAGAATCTCTATGCATGTATTATGCATGGGTGTGTGTATGTGTGTGTGTGTGTGTGTGTGTGTGTGTGTGTGTGTGTGTGTGTGTGTGTGTGTGTGTGAGTGTAGAGTTGGTACAGACCTTCAGCGGCTAAGCCCTTGCAGGTCAAGGCCTCAGTGTTGAGCGATGCCGGTGCACAGGAGAAAATGCCTGATTATACGTAGCAAACCTCGCTACATCCACAATTCTGTGCCTCTAAGAACTGAGGTACGGACCCTCTGCGGCAAAGCCCATGTAGGAAAAGACCACAGTGTTGAGCGATGCAGGTGTTTGGCAGTGATGGGGTCAGAAATTAGACAGTGAGTGTGGATTACCTCACCCTCCTGTCTGCGGCCACCAGGTAAGAAGGTGCAGGCAGAGTTAGCTTGCGAGATGCATCCCCCTGACCTGGTGCCCCTTATCACTCTTGCACATGTGTGTTCCCCCCATGACCCATCTTTGCACCACCCTTCCTACATGTGCTCCCTTGCATTTTAGGGAATGCTTGCTCCCTCTCCCTTGCATTTTAGGCTGCGAATGCTCCCTCTTACCTAGGTTGAATTCACTCCCTCGATTCTTAGCTGTGTGCACTCCCATGCAACTCTAGTCCACAGGTGCCCCCTTAGGTTGCATGGACTCCTGTGCAATGCTAGGCTGCGTGCGCCCCCTCTTTCTTTAGGTTGCATTCACTCCCTCACAACTTATGCTGCCCCGCGCTCCCATGCAACTCTAGGCCGCTAGTGCCCCCTCTTACTTTTAGTTGTGTTCACTGCCTCACAAACTGTGCCATGTGAGCTCCTTCTTACCTAGGACATGTTCACCCCCACGCATTTCTTAGGTCGTGTGTGCTCTCTCTCTACTTGGCTGCATGTATCTTGCATCCCCAGCAGGCCTTCCCTTACCCTCTTCCTAGCTCCCTCCCCCTGATCTATTGTTTACTGTTCTTGATGTTTTTATTTATTCAGGGTTGTTTGCTTATATTGTACTGCCTGCATTCCTGATGTGTTCATCTTCATCTCTAGGTTTCTTTGGTGATTGTTCTGTTCCTGGTTGTTTCTCCAGGTTGTTTGCTTTACTTCTAGGTTCCTTTGGTGATTGTTCTGTTCCTTGTATTTTTTGTTTCCCAGGGTTGTTTGCCTAAATTGTACTGCTTGTATTCCTGTGTGTTCATTCCTTGCTTCTAGGTTCCTTTGGTGACTGATTTGTTTATGCATTGCATCTGATTTTCTGTCTATGTTCTGTCCTCTGTTTGCTCCCCTCCATCTATGTCCCTCCCAGGGTTTCCCCCCTGCCTGCCTGATTCCCAGCGCTACTCCCATCCCCCTCCCTGCATGGGCTCCCCCTTCTATTCTCCCCATTCTTCCTCTCTGCACCCTCTATGGTGCTCTCTGTCTCACCTATCTTCTGTAACTGCTTTTCTATTGATTATCCTATCTCTCTCACTAAGTCTAGCAGGAAGAATCTCAAGAGGCATATCCTGGTCTCCACCCCAGACCTCCCTATTGCTGACGCTACACCAGTGCTTCCTCCAGACAGACCCTTAGCGACATCCTCTTTGTTGTTCCCCCTCCAGGCCTATAGACCACCAATATGGTTTCTGTTCTCTCTCCTTTTTCTTCTTCAACAAATAATGGTGACACCCAGTGGGAGGCCTTCTTGGCCCCCATCCATTCCTCCAAATTCATCATCAATGTTTACCTAAATGGCACCATCTTGGTCCAAGGCCCTCAGGCCAACCTCCTCCTTTTTGATACACGCTTCTCACTGTTATTGAGAATTCTCAAAAATGTGCTAATTCCCTCAACCTTAGAGACCCCCAGCAACTTTGCTGGATTTTGAGGACTTGATTTTTTAACCTGGAGAAAGTGTGAGCCTTTTTCCCACTCTCTTACGCATTTTTGTGTGAATTTTACCTCTGTGTGTCCTTTTGGTTATGGAGTCTAACAAACTCCATAGGCATCATCTTTTTCAATTGTGTCACACAGCACCTTCAGTGCAGTGACACAGGGAAGTCTTTTAGATTTCCCAAGGTTTAAATACCTTCTCTGGGATCAACTACTGTTTCCCAGAACAGTGGAGTGAAATTAACTTCACTTAGTCCTCTAAAATTCTAGACCCAGCCCATCCTATGTTACCATAGAGTGTTGGAGGGGTTACTTAGTATCCCCTGTGTCTAGTTACTTATGTAGCATTTATATGTTACCCTTTCCTCTCAGAATGGCTGGTGGCAGTGGTTTTGCAATGAACTACCATGATTTACCCCGACCGCGAACTTGTCGCCGCTCCCGTAATGTTAAATCGCGGGAGCCATGTTTTTCAAAATGGCGCTGAACCTCCTTTGTTACAATGGGCCTCAGTCTTCTTTTTTCAACATTTCCTTGTGGAAAGGTCCTTCTCGAGTTTTCCTCTGCACGCCAAACCAGGTTTGGGCTCTGTGTTCATTCGCCTTTGGATGGCTTCAGGTGTGAAACCCGCCTATGGCTCAAGAGTGTCTGGGGTAGGCAGGAAGTAAGGGAGGTGCCCGAAACTCAATGCGCTTAGTTTCCTAGGAGACACACATGCACTCTGTGATGATTGGCTGGCTGACTGTCTGGCACGGACAGCCACCCTGCTGGGTGAGTGGCAGATAGGCTGGAATGAATGGGAGAGAACTTAATAAAAGTCTTTTGACTTGGAAGACAGAGTCGACCAGTGGACAAACTAACAGAAGAAGAGCTTGAAGAGGACGGCTGCTGCAACTCCTGGTCCGTTGGTTTGCCCGGTGAAGCATTGCTGCAGGTCCGAATCACCAAGTTCACATTGACAGAGAAGCCCTACAAGGACGACTTCTCCCTTTGAGTTGGCGGGACCAATCAACTCCCAAGTAAGCCACCTGGACACCCATCTCAGAGCTGGTTGAATTTCCTCAAAGTTGCTGCAGGAAACCGTAGAATCAGGGAGGACACCAGATTGTGTGCATTGCTTATAAGATGGCCTAAAGCTTCTGGAAGAGCCTCCAGACTCTCATGAAGCAGGACTGACCAAACCTGACCCCCTCAGTGAGGGCGGGACCTCAGATGTGAAGAAAGTCCACCTTAACAGCCAGGAACCGGGCTTATTGCAATTTGCTGTACCGCAAAGAGCTGAAACGCGGAACAGCCACTGAAAATAAGGTTTGACGGTGCCAATACAGTGCAGGAGTGCCCCAACATCCTCCTTCTTGTCGCCACGACTGAGGCCCAGGAACAGTGAGATCTGCAGAGCTGTACAGGAACAGAACTCTTCAGCTGCATCTTTTTCTTCTTTATTAAGGTACTGTAAAACTAGCCTAAGATAACTTACCTCTTACTGTGAAAGTGCTTGTAACTTCTGCAACTCACAAGTCTAATCAGCTTGTGGCCCTACATTTGGTTCTTTTTTTATCAAAGACTTGTGCAAAGACTTTTTCATTTACTTACCTGAAGTGCTGCACCCTATGCAAAGACTTTTGCCCATTGACCTTGGCTTAGCCTATTGAATTGAATGACTCTTCTAAGTGCTATCTGAAAGTAATTGCCCTTCTTATGAATATTTGTAATTACTTGTGTTCTAATAACGTTTGCCTTTTACAAACTATTGAGAGTATTCTGATGCCAACAGTAAGATATTAATGTCCCTAGCACCCCTGTTACTGAAGTCACCTGTGGGTGTAGGTTGTGTCTGCAGGCCATCCCAAAAGGGCCTTGTCTGATCCAAAAACTCAAAGTGTACATTATTGAAGTATATTTTTATGTTACTATTCTATTGCTTCCTTCTGAAGAAGGCATTATAACAGACTGATAAATACATTATTAATTGTTTTTGCAAGAAACCTTGAGTGTAAGAGTTTATATGAATACCTGTAACTGTGAATCTTTGTGTAACTCCACTACAGCTCACATTTCCTCTTTTGAGATAAGCCTGGCTGCTCAACATGCTACCAAAACTGTGCAGTACAAGCTTATACCAACGGTTGGGTTGCCTATACCTGTAGTCATGGTTGTTTGTAGTGTTCACAGAAGGTGCTGCATACAAACTTTGCCTAACACCCACACCTTATCAACTTCCTTTCTTCTCCTGGTGTTCCTTCTTTGCCCTCTCTGGCTTTTCTGCTGCCTGCTTCCTCTGCTACCTCTACGGCTGCTTCTGCTACTTCTCCTGCCAGCCTGTTGCCTTCTTCCTCTGCAACCCCTCTGGCTCCCACTTCCACCTCCCTGGCTACCTTGCCTTCTCCTCCTTCCTCCTCTGCCCATCCTTGGGTAACTGCAACTCTTCCTCAAGGCATACCTCTGACCTGTATCCCTCCACGGAAGTCCTTCAAAGGGGGCAACCTGCTCCACATTGCTACTCTTAACTATCGCTCAGCTGTTAAACACTCCTCTGAGATCTGCCATCTCCTGGAAGAACTCAATTTCGATCTGCTCAGGCTGAACAAAACATGGTCCACGGCCAGCTCTGTCACAAGCTTTGACACTCTCCTTCCTGATTGCTGCAAGATCCTCTCCAAACCCAGGACCAACAATCCCAGCGGGGGTGTAGCCTTGATCATCTCGGAGTGGATCCATACTTCTGTCATTCCTATGCAGGACTATTCTTCTTTTGAATGCCTGGTATGTAGGCTCTCTATCTCTCCTGGCCTTTGTCTCACTGTGACCACTATCTAAAAGTAGCCTGGCCAACTCGCCCCCTTCCTCTCTGAGTGGGCGGACCTCTCCTCCTCTCTCCTCGCCTCTACCTGTCAACTTGTTTTCCTCTGAGGCCTTAGCATCCACCTGGATGCTACCTGCCCTTCTTCAGGACTCTTTTGCAGCCTTTGTGACTCTCTCTATCTCTCTTTCTATTCTTCCCTTCGGCCCAACTCACTCAGCAGGGCACACCCTGGATGATTTGATCTCCTCACACCTCACCCTCTCCAACTCTCGCTCTATACCCCTCAGGCCAAGCCGACTGTAGCACTGCCACCTACCTTCTCGGTCATCGGACCCATGAAGCGTGTGTCAGCTGAGGCTTTAGCCGCTACCATCTCTCCTCTTTTGCACCTTTGGCTGACTCACACCCTGACACAGCTCTTTCTAACCTTCATCTTTCAATATTTAACACTATTGATGAACTTACCCGTCTTGAGGATCTGCTTGAAGCCCAAATCCAAGTGCAATTCTTGGTACGACTCCAGCCCCGTCACCCTCAAACGCAAGTGCAGGTTGGCTGAGAGGGAGTTGAGGGCAACAGAGGCACCCTCTTAAAAATGGCCTGCTGCCTGGTCCAACGACAATATAGACTCATTGTCCACATCCAAACCTGTGTCTCTGTGGAATCCAACAACTTGGCCGAACTCTTCAAAATCTGCAAGCAGCTGGCCCATCCTGCTGCAGTCTCTACCTCTCCTGTTCCTGCCATGCCCTCTGCATGTCCTTGGCTTCTCACTTCATCACTAAAACTCAGGACATTCTGTCCACCCTCTCTTCCTCTTCCTCCTCCTCCACTCCTGGCCTGCCTGTGGCCATCTCTCCTCCTCCCTTCTCTTCCTTTCCATTGTTCACCCCTGATGATATTTCTAGACAAGTCTGATGTATGAAAGGCTCATCAACACAGGATCTCCCCTCTTCATCCAGCACCATCAAGGCCCACATCGACACCCTTGCTCCAGCTTTGGCCAATTTCTGTAATCACTCTTTTGCCAATGGAACCTCCCAATAAACCCTTAAGCACTCCCTTGTCCAACCCCTGCCAAAGAAGCCCTCTGCCAATCCTTCCTCTCCGGCTAACTATCACCAGGTCTCCATCACCCCTTTCCTGGGCAAACTCTTGGAAAGGCGGCCCATCTCCCAGCTTAATCTGCACACTGAATCTGTTGGTTGTCTCCACGACCACCGGTCTGGCTGCAAAGCTGTCAGAATGACGAAAATGCTCTCCTGAACCCTTGTGAAGATCCGCTGTGAAATGTCGGTTCTAACCTTCCTTCTATTCTCATTCAACTTGATCTTTCTTCTGCCTTTGATATGGTCAACTATACCATCCTGCTCAATCGCCTGCGTGATAACCTAGGTATCACTGATCAAGCTCTGGCATAGCGGACCTCCTTTCTCACTGACTGACCCTCCCAGGTCCTGCTGGGGTCTTTCCTCTCTTCGATCTCTCTATCTACTTTTGGTGTTCCCTAGGGCTCTAACCTCTCTCCCTGGCTGTTCAACCAATACCTGGCACCTCTTGCCCACTGTATTGTTTCCTTCTGCTCCAACGTTCAGTGTTATGCACGTGACACCAAGCTTTCCTTCAGGCTCTCCAGAGCCACCTCTTCACATTCTCTCATACAGGACTGCCTGACCGCAATTCATTAATGGAGTGCCACCAATGATCTCTGCCTTAATGCCACTTAGATGGAATTGTGAATGTTAGCATGTCCCACACCTAGACAGAAATATGATTGTCGGCATACCCCACAATTGGATGCAATTGTAAATGGCAACATGTGTCACACCTCAATGAAATTGTGAACATTGGCCTGAGTCGCATGTAGACAGAAAGGCAAGTGACATCCTATGCCACACTTGGATGGACTTGTGGATGAAACATGTAGCTCACTTGTGAACATTAGCCGGAATCGCATCTGCGAATGTAAATGTTAGCATGCCCCACTTGTTTTCACTGTATACCCTGCTTTCCTGTTCTATATTCTATATTATATGCTGTTGGTATATATTCGTATGCCCACTCCTGTAGCTATAAGCACAGCTCCCTGTCTCTATGTGTCCATGTGTCGCTATGTTCCCTGCCATCCTGTTCACGTGCCGGTCTCGGACGCTTTAAAGATAACCATAATATTACATCACTACGCTTACTCTCTACTATACACCATCATTCAACTAGCTCAGCTATACGCCTGATTAATTTGGTCTAGCTGTTCCATACGAACACTACCCCATGAACACCTCATCACCCTAATAAAACGCAGCTATCCAAGCACATTACATATTAGTCTCTCACATACGCGTCCCACAGGCCTAGCACAGCCAGAGCCCAGCCTGGGTGTCCACCCACCAGACTGCACACATCCAACTGATATCTCCAGCACCACACCTAACACTAGGATGCAGCTACCACCCGGCAATTACATCAGCTGCACACATATATGGTGCACCCATGCACCCTACAACATTCTCTCTCTCTACTGACCAGAACTACGGTTCCCGAGGGCATTCAACCTACCAGCGCTTTGATGTCATACCAATGATATATAGAGCGCAATATAAATTCCAAGTAACATAACACAACAGTAAGACTGAGATCCTCCTCATTGGAAAACCAGCTCTGTCCTTTCATCTAGCTCTCTGGCCACTCACTCTATGCCCTCTTTCTGCGCTCCTACCTGTGAGGCTAAGAACCTTGGGGTCATCTTCAACTCCACCCTCTTCTTCTCGCGTCACATCTCTGACATCTCTAAGATGTCACACTATCTACTGCACCTCCTCGGAGGTATTCTTCCTTTCCTCACTTTCCCACAGAATCTCTCTGTCTCCAGAGCTCTGGTCCTCTCTAAGCTGGACTATTGCAACAGCCTCTTTCTAAATCTTCCAGCCTCTACTCTCCGACCTCTTCAACTTATCCAGAACAGGACTGCGAGACTTGTCCTTGGCCTCAAGCCCAGAGATTGTATCTCTCGACCTCTGAAATCTCTTCATTGGCTCCCACTGGTGGCATGGATTTAATTCAAGACCTTCTGCATTGTCCACATGGCATTCTGGGGTCTCAGATTGCACTACCTGTAACTCTCTCTTCCTAAACGTCTCCACTCTGGAGCTCTCCACTCATCCACTTCCAACTCTATGGGGGTCAGTCGCTTTTCCAAGTGGAGAGTTGGGTGCAGATCTCTATCCTCGGCTGGGGCCTCCCTCTGGAACGGCCTCCCTGCCTCTCTCAAACTTGAGCAGAACCATCTCCAGTTCCGGAAGCAACTCAGGACCTTCCTCTTTCTCACTCTCTCTCTCGTGCTGAATCCCGACTGCTCTACACACTGGCCACCTGGCTACTCTCTGAACTTGGGCCCAGGCTCCTGCATGTCCAGTTGCACCTCTAGCTCCTATAGCACTTGTGGTCTGTATCTGCCACCAAACAGTCCCTTCTCTCTGCACTTATGAGCTATGCAATGGCTGCACTTCTTGATTTACCTGTACTGAGCCACATGCTGGCTGCACTTTTGAGTTACCCGCACTTCTCTCTCACCCTCTCCCCCTCAGCACTTCTCCCTTTCCTCTTCCCTGCTCTTGCATGATCTGAATGACACAGGCCTAGTAAGATCATTGTTTTGTCCTCCCTATGTTTCCACCTCCTTGTCTTGTCGCGCCTAGAACCACTTGTGTACAGATGCGTTATAAATGCCATATCATATCAAATCATAGGCAAGCAACCGGTTTAGTGCATTTGTGTGGGTTAGAGTGGTCATTGGGTGGCAATGAAGCGAAGACCCGAGGTGTTCTGATGGGCATCTGTTGGGTAGACTTCTTGGAGTGAGACCTTGCAGTCAAGGAGCGTTTTAGTGGCTTGTATGTGCGTAATTGGAGTTGCTTGTTTCTATGATGTATGCACAAGGGGTTGATGGTAGGTGACATGCCCTGCACTGTCTGTGCCAAGAGGTGCTGAGTTCTGGTGTCCCCTAAACATGGCGAGGCAGACTACTGTAGGGACACAGCGAGTTTAAGGCCTAAGTCCTGTCTAGTATGGTAGGTAGGTGTAATAAGGATGGCCAATGGGGTGGGTTGATGGTGATGGTTGATGCTAGGGGCATGTTGTATCTTATGTGAAAGCGGAATGAAGCTGGTACGCAGTTGGAGTAGCTTATTTCTATGCCGAGTTGGCATGGGCATACTAGCGTGTATCCCGCTGAATGTGGTCCGTGAGGAGAGACACAGAGGTCTAGCAGCTCCAATAAGCGGGATAGCAAATTGCTGTACCACTGCTACTTGTTTGCGAGCCGGGCAGTGTTGAGGTAGGAGGGGTGACGTCCTGGGGCGAGCAATATAGAGGAGTGCATGATGGTTGGCGTGGTGTATTTGTAAGGTGGTGATAAGGATGATAAGGCTGCAGCGGGAAAGCATTACATAACATGTGAGCTAGTAGTGACATACCATGGGTTATGGTCCATGGTCCTTGGGCCTTCTATGGCCTGACAGGGCCTGACAGGAGATAACTCAGGCCTTAACAGTTGTCCATACCAGGGGGCAGGCATTGCCAGCTGGCTACCTGTGAACCAGGGAACAACATCGTTGAGAGGACAACAGCTGCTGCTGGAGGCAGGCTGCGAGCCTGCTTCACATCCAACATGGCGTCCATTTTTACAGGGCCCATTTCCGATGCTGGGAATGTCGCCTCCATGCAAATGAAGTTAAATTTGAGCATGCCATCATTTCTCGGCATTTCCTTTTCCATCACGTTATTTCCAAGAATGGTAAAATCAAATATGGCATCATTTCTCTGCATTTCCATTTCAGTCACCATATTTTCCATAATGTTATAATAGAGTAGAACAGAAAACTGGAAGCTAAGGCATATGTCATTGTATATTCTATTTATTTTTTTTTGTACAGCGGTTTCTTACAAACATTATACAAATATTCAAAAACCATAAAATCCAGACAAATCTGCATTACATTCAAATCTACTACACAATCAAAGCACACAATAATATACATAATACATATAGCAGCAAAATTACACATCACAACAAGAAATAAAAAAAAATAAAAAATAACGAAAACAAACGCTTTCATTAAAAGGCCGTTTCCTTGTGCAAACTTCCCATGCTGATTAATTTCTTTTAAGTCTCAATTACGGCATTTACGGTGGCCTGTATTTAATAGCTTGCACTCTCTTTAAAGATGGTATGGTACTAATTAAGATAGAAGTTGGTTTGCCCTGCAAGATGTAGCACCACGTCTCATCACTTAAACAATCACTGCTGTGAAATAACCGACTAAAGTGTTCCTTCCTACTTCCTGCAGGGCAGAACACCAGTTACCAAGTGTCTTAATGATTCATTTTGGTCACCACAAAATCAGCAAATTGCACTATCCCTTAGGCCTCGAGTGAAGAAGACCTCTCCAGTAAGAATCATGTCAATTCTGAACCTCGTAAAGGTATCTCTAAAACCTATGTCTGTACATTGATTTAGAAAATTCACGAGGGAACCCATTTTTTTTGTTGCACTTATCTCTTTTGTAGGAGTTTCTTCTCTCATCAAAATCCAATTATATTCCATTCATTTCTTTGTAACCTGCTCAGGGTTAATCACCAGGTCGTCTCGGGAGGATAGCTCAGCGGCAACGTGCTCGCCTTGGAAGCAAGACGACACGTAGCAGCACAATTTGAACCCCGGATCCGCGCTTAGAAACTTCTGGGTATTAAGTGCGTTATAAATAACCTATACTATCATATCAAGCCACTTCATATTTCTCCAGAATAGATAAGCATTTTTCTTTAAAAAAGCTAAAAGGTCAACCCTGTGATTTACATAGCTGCCCTCCCATGAAAGCACAAAGAGTATTCGCTTTGCATAGCAGCAATTTATCGTATAACATGAGGATTTTCAATTCTACCCAAGTAAGCAAAGAGTTAAATCCCAAATCAAAACGCAGCGTCACTACTCGCACACAAGATGGCAAAGACAAAGGGCCTCATTACGAGTCAGGCGATCCGGAAATAATGGTGGCGGTAAACTGTTTCTGGACCGCCTGATCTCGAGTCCTGCAGGCGGAGGTGTCATTCCCGCCAGGTCTGACCTGGCGGGTTTAACAGTGCCCAGCTGCAGGCGGACATGGAAACACCGGCACCATCACTCATGGTCCCCATTCCCATTGAGTCCCAAAAATGTGTTAATGCAACAAAGTGAAACAGCAATATTTTCTACATGCAATATTGCACTCCAGTGACCTATTCAAATGTAATCCCTGATATTTTACTGTTGGTAAAATAAACAGTACAGATGCGGTGATTGACCACTTAAAGAGTGCTGGTGTGTGTTTCCTTACCCTATAGCATAGTATGGGTGACTTGTTTGGATTCAGGAGCAACTTGTTTTCTGCCACATATTTGCCCAGGCGATTGAGAAGTCTCTGCAAACCTATGGGTGTCCTGTCAAACAATAGGAGATCGTCCGCATAAGACACCCCAAAACAATGCTCCCCATTTATCTTTGCTGGTGCAAATGAGACATTCACTAAGAATGCTCCCAAATCTGAAAGATATAAGTTAAAAAGGCAGCGAGCAAGAACACACCCCTGTCTTAAGCCTCGCTCTGTTTTTATAGGATGAGTGACTTTGCTGTTTACATTTAACCTTACCCTTTTTGTAGTGTTAGTGTGTAACTGTATCCAGATATTCAAGATGAATCTCGGAAAACCCCTCCTCAGGAGTTTGGTCCAGAGCATTGACATGTCCACTTTGTCAAAAGCAAGGCTCAGGTCCACAATTGTCAAAAACAGTGGGCCATTGCCCTCCAAATCCACCGGATCTATCAGGGACTGGAAGAACAGATCACTGACGTCTGTTCCCATGCCCCTCTGAAATCCCGTCTGCAACATGGAAACACTGCCAATGTCCTCGATCCAGTCCTTTATGAGATTTAAAACTCACTTGGAGAATACATTACTCTCCATGTCAATTAGAGCTATTGGCTGATAGCTGGCTGTGAGTTTGAGGGCTCACTTCTGATACTCTTTTTAAATATTGGCACAATAATAGAAGTACACCATGATACACACCATTAGTGCCCACAGGTCTGGGTCCTGTTTTAATAATAGATTACACATGTCATTAGGACCTGGGGCGCTTGAGTTGGATCCTACCTTGATAGTTGCGCACATTTTCTGTGGTAATATCAATGTCCCAATTGGCATCATTGTCCACCCTAATGTTTTCTGTGTTTACTGATTTATATAGCTCGATAAAATAACTCTTCCCGTCCTCTTCATGTACCGAGTTTATCAATTCTCCATTTCATTCTTCAATGATGCTCCAGAAATGTCATGCCGACTTTTGTAACACTGTCCTAAACATCCTTTCCCCTTCCCTTAGGGCAACCATATACCTGTGATGTTTTTATCACAGTTTTTGTATGCTTGCTTTGCCTTTCTTATTTGTTCATTCTTATCTTTCTCACAAAGAATACTGAAGCACAGCTCTTTGATTTTCTTTCGCATTTTTTTTCTACACTGCACTTTATATGCCTTTTTGGCCGAGGGCCTGGTTTAAAGTTCAATGTAGATTTATAAACCTTATCCATTATAAATATTGGAAAAGCCTCCACCCCCAATGTCCTGATTTTGGTGGGAAGCATAATACCCGAACAAAAGTCCCTAACCAAATTAGCAGACTCTGTCTTTTCAGTGATTTATGGTTTGGTTTCTACAAACCACTAAATCAGGTAAATGTATTTTGATCTTTAGATTTGAAGTTAATTTGTCATGATCACTTACACAATTTTCAATCACTGTTAGAGATCTTTTTTGGCCTATCTTTCGTATCTTGTGGTATTTTGGTATGATGGTATTTTCCTTATCTCTTGGCAATATATGGTGGTAAAGCTATTGGGGTATTTTTATAGTGGTGTGACTAATTTCAGAACACTGCCTAGTAATGACTTCACAAGGGTCACTAATGTTAAACAGGTGATCAAATGAGTACGCGCTGAATAATTAGTTCATGCTCTCCTGTGATATTTTATCTACAATATCACGCTTTCATGCCCTTGTGGCTTGCTTCCCAGAATAGATTAAACATGCAAATGAAATACAAAACATTCATTCAGTCTCTCAGAGTGAAACTATTTACTGTGACAAAATTTGCTGTGATATTTCTCTTACTGCACGTTTCAAATCTCTATGCATGCCAACTCAATAAGCCTGAGAGCAGAATAAATACACTGAGATTAAATTACTTTTTATGCAAGTTACACAGAAGGAAATGTGCACCCACTTTGTAATTCAAACATAACCAAGGTTTTCCTGCAAGGGTTTTCAATGTGCTATCTGTGATACTGTCCAGATCTCTGCCTGTTATTAGCCTTGAATTTCACAACTTAAATTTGCTGAAGCTGTGACACTCTGAATCACAGGAAAGCTTTAAGAAATATAGTCACGGTAATACATGCATGTTTAAATTAATGGTGTTAATGCAGCACCTAAAAACGAAGGAAATGTTTTAACCTATGCTACATAGTATCAGAAATCCAATTTACACGCACCTCAGTCGTCAATGAGTGAGTGAATGTCCCAGCCCTCTCTGCCTCAAACCTTTTTCTAAAACCTATGTGTCACTCAAAAAGCACCTCCCCTTGACCAATCGGCCCACTAAAATAGCATGTGATTTCCTCTGTGCCTTTACCCAAGATATAAACTGCAAACTGCATCACCCTGAGACAATGCAATGTCTTTGACAGAATGATCTCATATTCCACACTTTAAAACAAAGCGCAGCCCTAAATCTGCACATTTAAATTTATTCATTTCCATCAGCATGCATTTCCATCAATCTGCATCCAGTTTATATCATGGACTGGTTTGCACTGAATGTTACTATGGGAGTCTGTTATATGCTAAATGTGTAATAGAAATTAGTATGTTATTTTCATGTTAGTTTTATTTTTAGTGAAATAACAACATTGGCCCACAATGTTGCGGAACCCTCCCGTCCCTTGCACACTCTATGTGTGTTGTAAATACAACCAAATTATTAGTAGTAGTAATATTATTTCCCAAAAATACCATTAGAAATTAGATTTTTAAAAGATTTTACTATTTTGATACATTCAATTTCTTGTGAACAATAATCCCTAATATTACCACATATTCAATTCAATTACTTGGTCAAGAAGAAAGAAAACTTGAAAGTGAAGTTTATCAAATTCTGTTTGATTAACAGGAGGGGTGCGCAAAAGTGTGGGCCACTGTTATTCTTTCATTGTATGAACCAGCTAGTGTCAAGGTTGGTTTATCTCCATTGCACCCCAGTACTCTACAAAAGTCTATAAGAGTCTCTATAAACTACAGGCATGCTCCTAGTCACCCAGTGGATAAGCTAGTTAGCTATTTTGAGTACAACTCAGCCCACAACTGTAGTATCATGGATCAACATGATTATTTTCTAGCATATGTTGTGTGCATTGGCATCTATTTAGATTCAGCCTGAGTCTCATACCCTTGAGCCACATACATGAGTCTCACACCCTTGGCTCAAGTTAAAATTCAAACATTTGCTAAAATGTGGATGAGGAAATGCAGTGCTACTTTGTATTTCCTACATACCCTCCTTTTTTTCTGCTGGGCCACCACTGAAATCACTGCAGGAAAAAAACAAACATGCAATAATCCCAGCTTCACCACATAATCCAGGTGTCATCTTGGCACAATATGATCTTAATAGTCAAGAAACACATAACATGCAATTGGTAATATTCATACAAAAACACGTTATGCATATATCTCTAGTCTTAAGCAAAATAGCTTGTTTTTATCTTTTGTTAACCTTTATCTTCTTTAATATGGTGACCTCCTATTTGTTTTATTTTTTTTTTTATTTTTTTTTATTTAGAATAATTGTTTATAATATTTTTGAATCTTTTTTTAATAAAATATTAAAGGAAAACAATTTCTCTTTCAAAAATAACCGTAAATCCATAGAACTGTGCCAGTGGCCTCAGTCTGATGTAAGAATCAGTAAAAAATCAGTTTGTTAAAATAATTAAAAGAACAGTCAATTCAGAAATCGTTCAGGAAACCTCCATTCTTTGTAGACAGGTTTTCTTTCGGGTTTGTCATCTTCACCCTCTTTTTCATTCCAGGGGGCTTTCCAGGGGACTCGATTCGAGTGGCATCCTCCAGGGATTGGTGCTTCAAGGGAACCAGTGCTTCCAGGGACCTGGCACACTGACGTGAATACAATTATTTTTCTGGAGTAAAAAAAAAAGACAACTTAAGAATCAAGTACATCAAACCCTTTTCCTTTTCCCTTTTTAACTCGATATCTGAAAACAAATTATATTATGTATACGAATGCACATTATGCCTAAAATACCATGTAATGCAGCAAGGACATCTGAAAATAACATAAATTAAGCACACTAATACCACATGGTACTTTTCAGGCAACAGTCACAAACAACACTACTTTCTCTTAGTTACTTATTTATATTTTTGTTCACACATTTTATATATCTTTCCCTTTTAATCTCTTCAAATCTCACCACTATTTAGACCTATCCACCTGCAATGGTAATTCTATTTAATAGAAAGCACTTTACTTTTTCACTCCCTGCTAGTCTCAGTTTGCTCAAACCTTTTCACTTCATTTCAGGTGGAAGGGCTTCATTTGATTAACATGGACAAACTGTTCCACTGTTAATTCTCTCTCCTTCTTAGCAATTCTGCAAACCACAGGTGAAACTATATCTACAATTTCATCTGGCCCTTGCCATCCTGCAAAAAATTTAGAGTTGTTCTGCCAATTTTTCCCAAAGTTAAATGTGTACACCTGGTCTCCTATTTCATAATCTCTCACAGATGTCTTCATATCGTAATATGTCTTTGCACTGTCAGCGGCCTTTTCCAAATTTCACTACGCAAAAGCAAACACATAATCCAAGTGGTTTCTCAGTTCTTCCACATTTTCATGAATTGTGGACACATTTACAAGAACCTGTTCATTTGTTCCATAAAGCAAGTGTTGCAGCAAAACTATTTTTGTTCCTGTCACGTTTTCTTGGGGGATTTGTTGATTTAGAAGGAGTCAACCTGAGAGCCATTAGTACCAAGGGAAGCCACAAATCCCACTTTGATCCTGTTTCAGCTACAACATTTTTCAACATATCAACTATCGATCTGTTACACCGTTCAACTCCCCGTGAAGAGAAGGGCAGTAACAAATGTGTAGCTTCCTCTTCACACCCAAAATTTGCCACATTGTTGTCATTAATGCACTAGTGAAATTACTTCCACGGTCTGATTCTATTAAAGTGGCTGCTGTTTGCGCACTGCAGTCTGGAGCTGGAATGTAGTCCACTCATTTAGACATTAGACACATGACCATCAGCATGTACCTGTTTCCCCTTGCTGATCACCTCATGTGCCATACATAATTGACTTGTAAATCAGACCATGGGAGTGTCAAACCCCTTTTCATCAATGGTGCTCTATGAGCATGTGACGCAGGCTGAAACTGTGCACACACTAAACACTGTCTGGTGTAGAGCTCAACTTTCTGAGACATGTGTGGCCAATATGCATAATTTTTTACATTTTTCAAAGTCTTCTGTGAACCTCTGTGTCCTACAGTTATGGCATGATGTAAGATCAATCCCCGAAAGTACAAAGGCACTACCTGTTGGATTTGGTCTGTCACAGATTCTCTAATCATCAGTCCATTTTGTAACCTAATTCTCTTTTTTTTAAGAGCTCTCTCAATTCCTATTGCCCTTTGTAGTCCTCTCCAGTCAGTGGATTTTGTTCTGCATCTAGCAAATGGTTGTAAAATGGGCCTAGAATAAGATTGTCCTTTTGTGCCTTAATCAAGTTCTGATCTGGTGTATCAAAGCTCCATTGTGCCACAGGACGCTCAACTGTTTTCAGTGGTTTTGTACATGTTACCTCATCCATCTGTATTTCACCAAGCAGGTGTTCAATAGAAAATAACTTTCCCATTACAGCTCCATTTTTACCTCCAATTTTAGCTAATTGATCTGCCTTATCATTTCCTTCCTTATCCTCACCTTTTATTTTCAAATGGCCACATATTTTCCTCCAATATATTATCAGTTTGTCTATAGCTTGAATCATCTTGCCATGTTTAAGTGACTTCCTGTTATATGTGAGCATAACTTTCGCCTTCCAGCCATGTAGACACTCCACAAAACAATTTTGTGCATATTCAGAATCAGTGACTAGGACTATTTCCTTGAGTTTCTATTTTCTACTGATGCAGATATTACCTTTTAAATAGCGCCTTTTCTGCCACTTGACTGCTTTTGGGGCCTAATCTCATTCTCACTCTTGGAATGATGTCACTTAAACCATACATTTCCTTTTCCTGCTACAAGTTCTTTCTCAGTATCACTTTCTGCATGGTATGCACATTCATCTACATATACAATTGGTAAGTCCTTACATGTTTCTTCATTGAAAGCCTTGTGTGGGGAATGCTCAAATTCATTCAAACCTGTCTCTAACTCTGTGTCATCGGACGCACAGACAGCTGCACGATCATGCAACACTGCTAGACCTTGAGCAACTGGGCTCTTTTTCTTTTGTCCATATCTCACTTTTACTGGCAATCGCTGAAGTGCCAATGTCCATGAAGTTATACTTGACTGTGCCAAATGCCCTGATCTGATACTCTTACTTTGCAAAAATTGCACAGGCTGGTGATTTGTTTCTACAATCACTGGCTCCCCATGAATTATGCGATGGAAATGTTGTGAAACCCAGACAGTGGTCAGAAGCACTTTTTCACATTCACAAAATGTGGTCTCTACCCGTGACAATGCTTTGCTAGCATATGCAATGTTTTTTCTACAAAGAAATCCTGGTTTTTTCATTGGATATGCCAAACATGGTGCTTACAGTAGGCACCCTTTATGCATGGCCACTGCCTCACTTTGATCCTTTTTCCAATTTCCAGAGTACTCACTGATTCAGTAATCTCGTCAAAGGTTGTGTAACCTCTGCATCATTTTCAATACATATTCTGTTGTAATTTGTCATTCCTAACAAACTCTTTAAACATTTCAATTAAGTGGGATCCTTCAGTTTATGAATAGCACCCACTTTTTCTTTTGTGGGTTTAATCCATGCTCTGTCACTTCATGGCCTGGGAAGTTCAACCTTTTTCTGCACTACTGTGCTTTCTGTAAAGATGCGTATGCCCCGGCCTTCTGTAGCTGACTGAGTACGTGTCTAATCTCATTGAAGTGGCTTTTCAGATCTTCATTTTTGATTAGCACATCATCCACATAGACTATTGTCCCTCTTTCAGCTGCACCTGGGAGCACCTTGCTCAGTAATATCCCAAGCTCACTCCCACTATTGACATGCCCAAAATGGGTCCGGGACTATGCATATTGTGAATTGTCAAATGAAAATACAAATACATTTTGCATATCTTCAGCTAGTGGCACACACCAGTATCCAGCTGTAAGGTCTAAGGTGGTAAATACCTATGACATGTGAACCTGTGCCAGACCCTGAAGAGGCCACCTTTAAACATGTACCTTTTTGTTTAATTTGTGTAGATTTGCACACAAGCACCATTGGCCATTGAGTTTTAGCACACCTAATATGGAAGAATGTGATGCACTATGAATAGGCCTAATGATTCCTCTAGATTCTAAATTATTGATTATTTCAGATAGTGATTCCAAACATGCCAGGGGTAACCTATATTGTCGCACAAATACTGGCTCCCTACCATGTACTTCTGGTAGTGTGGCCACATGCAAATCAGTCAGCCAACAGTCATATGCATCTTTGGCAAAAACATGTTTGAACTCCATGAATATTCTCCTCAATTGGTCTATTTCATCTTCATTTGTGCAAGCATCTGCAACTTGAATCTGCTCCTCTACCATTTTAGAAAACCTCTGTACGTTCCTCTAACCGTGTGGCAGTGTCTCTTTGGATCGTTGCCATAATCAAATAATTTGGAATATTGACCTCCATTTCAATATGCTGTTTTTCTCTTTTAGATTCACCTAATACGAATAGAATATGATCATCCTGATGGCAGCATACCATTTCACCTGGTACACAGACTGAACGTTAAAGAATCATTTCGGCTGAGATTCCAATGATCCTGGTAATTCACCCTGTGCAGTCACATAGCTTTCAGGGATGTTCCCGATCACTGGGTTACTAAAATCAGCAGTGTAGGAAGACTTCTGTACTGCTATTCCAAATGCTTGATTCTCTTCCAAATGAATGTCTTGACACCCTGTATTGTCCACCAGTATTTGAATGGGCCCATCCCCAATCTCTATCAGTTGTGTATATTCGCATTCTAACCCTTGTTGCTTTATGGATTCATTTAGGCATACAAATGCATCAGAACCTTCTAACTGTTGCCCCTTTCTATATTTTAATGCTACTGTAAATTGTCTGGTAAATGCGGGAATAGTACCATCCCTTTCCACATGAAGCTCAATTGCATATGGTGTCATTTGGGCACAATGGTAAATTTGTCTTTTGTCTTCAAATTCATGTGTGGCTCCACACAAACTGGACCAGCCTTTTTGATTTAGAAAGTCTAATGCCATACACATTCTGTGCATGATGTCATTTCCCAAATAAAATCAGTTTTGGTTCTGCTCACGATCCATAAATTGTGATGAATGCTATTAGAGCCAATGGTAATCTTTAACATGGATCTTCCTACAATTTTATGACCCAACTCAGCATCATCTACGCCAAAGATCTGCTGGTTCTTTATTTTAAACTTTGGGATCTCCTCTCTGTCAAGTATTTGCCAGAGTACCTTTTCAATAATGAAACTTCTTTCATGTTCAAGTACCAAATTGGCTTCAATCGTTTCAGAATGTCCATTCACATGGATAGGGATCCATGGCTGCCCTTCTCCCATGTGTATTTCTGAGATTGTTGAAATGTGTTTTTCTTGATTTCACTCTGAAATAATATTTGGTTTTGCATATTTCTTCATTTATATAAAAACACAAAGTGTTTTCATCTATTTCTGTTTGGCAAGAATGACAGTGACATTAGGCACACAGCCATCCTGAAGATATATTTCCACTGCACTAATTTAGCAACATGGTGACCTTTTTTTACACTGTTGCTTTGAGTCATTATTTTCTTAGATCTCAATGGCTTTTTAGCTAAGAACACAATACTCCATTTACCCCCATCAATGAGGGACGATAATCTCTTCAGGCAATTCGTCCCTATGAGAAAGGGTATTTCATTAATGAGTGTGACCAACACTTCCTGTGTTATCTGATGCTTCCCTATATGTATGTCAACCTCAATGAAACCTTTTAAAGGTATTTATTCCCCATTGACACAGGGCCTTAATCTTGTCTCACTTTTACATGATTTGGTGGGGATCTCCCTTCATTGATACTTTATGAACAAAAAATTAGAATTTTTACTAGTTTCAGGACTTAATTTTCGTAGCTCTATTTTACTTTTTGCTAAGCAAATGAGCATATGAAATAATATTTTACCCTGCTTTTTGCCCACTTAATTTTCAATTTCCTTGTCTATTCTCCTGGGCTCAAAACCTATTTGCAGTATAGCCACTGACTGACCCTCTGATTTGAGGCCACTAGTGTTCACGCCCCAATTTCTCATTGTGCCTTTCCTATTGGCCGGGTCTTCTCTGCTTACTTCCACATTGCAACCTATTGGCTGTGTATTTTCACAAATGTCACGTGACAGCCTGTCAGCTTTTGGCATGTGACACTTATCTGCATTTTATATGGAGCCTGTCTTTTCTGTCCCTTGGAGCATTCGTGGTTCAAAATATTCCTCAGGTGACTGACCAGCACCAACCTTTTGGGCCATTGTTTTCTCTGTGTGTGTATCAACAGTATTTTGATTATCAATTAAGGATAATCCATTCGTTCATTATAAATCTTCATTTTGTGGTTTATTTTCACATTGGATTCTCTTTTTAAACCTGCTTCACTGATCTTTTGGTTTTTCTTGTTCATTTAACTTTTTGTGTTCTTCATCTTCACACACTTGAAATGGTCTGGTTCAGCTCTAAATTGAACCACACTCCTTTTTTGTATGTGTTGAAACTCCCTGTCTCACTTTCATTTGTTTGTTTTCTCATTTTTAAGTCAGCAAACAATGCAGTATTTTTATTCAAGGCCGATTCATGGGCATCTGTGTTCTAATCAGGGAATAGGTGATTAGCTAGTAACTTGCTGTTGCTACGCACAAGATCACCCCTATGACCTCTGCACCTTCACTTGGCAGTTGCTTTTGGACTGTACATCATTTTACTATCTGTTCAGGCAACATTTTGACTTGGGCATCTAAGAATTGAAACCTTTCCATGGGCCTCATTACGACCCTGGCGGAAATCGAAAAACGATGGCAGAAATGCAATACCGCCATCGAATAGCGCTCGGTGCGATCATGACCCGTCACCGCAAAGTACGATGCCATTAGCGACACCGTAGTGAACGCCAACGCTAACTGCACCAAGTACGCGCGCGCGCGCCATGCCAAACCGTAATTACAACCATGGCGCAACGGTACGCGAATTCTGACCCTAGCGGACATGCACCTAACGCCATCAAGCACGGCGGAAAGTACCATTCCGCCATGGTGAGAAGTACGGCATCGCGAACCAACCGTAAACGGCCCTACTGAGTGCCTGTACACCGCTCCCTGGCCACATTGTACAACTCCCCGTAGGTGCAATGAAGTCACACAATGCAAACAGTGAAATGTACTAGTCATCCATGCCTGCCAACGAACAAATGAATCTCAAGAGGGGCCAATGGGAGCTGCAGGGCACAGATGGCACGAATACAGAAGCTATACAAATGGACATGACCTCAGTCTCCCACCAAGAAACGCACGCAAACACAGGCACCTGTGACCAGCAATATTCCGATAATCACATCATTCCACCAATCCACCTGGCTGACCGGCATCTGTTACACAAAAGCTAATCCCCCGCCCCTGAGCATGACATCATCAAAACAGTCATATTGGCAGCCCTTATCCCTGACCTCACTGGGCTTCGTAGGCAAACGCGCCCAGCACAGTACCACGCAACTATACTCCGAAGCTGGAACCCAATGCAGATCTCCTCACAATACATCGCTCCCCAAATAGGAATATGCCACATCACTTGCAAAGAAGAACGCTACACGGTTCATATCAGAATAGAAATTTAATGCACAACAAATTCACCAAGCCCATACAGCCATTAGGCCATGAACTCCAAAACACATTTCACCATTGTGGGCTGCATCCGCAATAAATGACCAGCTACTTCTTGTGTGACGCCCTGTTCCTTCATGGTACACAGGGGCTACATTCTCGTACGAAAAGGCAACATGGAAGCGCCTAGAACCGCAGGGCCGTCCCAATAGGGAGGCACTAGTCCAGCTGAAAGGCCGAAATGTTGCTCCTAGCCACTAGTACTGCGTAAGGGCATGTGGCCCATTGGCGATCGTCCCATAAGATCGTAATGCTGCTCCACTGATTAACACGAAGCAGCAGGTGTCGGGAGTAAAATCCATCTGCAGGAGTGGCATACAGATGGCTGTGGCAAAAGGGGAGGAGATACCTGTCAACCAAATGAAATGAAAAAGAATAGTATGGCCATCAGAACTACATTTGAATTACTCACTTCAATGATCACACCAAATCCACAGCCATATGCATGCTAGCCCACTCCAAAGGATCATCACCACCCAAAAACCACTTGCGAATCATAACTATCTATATCGAGGTGAAAACACTATCACAAACGAGTGTACCTGTGCATGCGTCTGTTAAAACAGAATCCATCAGATGGGATTGGTAACGTGCATAGACACAAGTGTCTGAAGGCGCGTCGAGACAGGGAGGGTTCAACAAGGGCAGATAGACGATGGTCCCACTATGGCAGCTCTGCATCACATAGCGCAGGGGAAGTGGACAGATTCCAAGAAGCCCTGTACATGGCAAACTCTGTATCAAATCATCTGTCCATGCATCCATACATCATTCCCTCATCCCGTAATGAAAGCGCCTGTTTCCATACTCACATAACATGTGAAATTTCCATTGAGTCTGTGCGTTATGCAGCCTGCAAAATCCACTGTGCCCCAGCCCGTAATTCCAGTGTTGTGAAGTAACATGTATTTGGGAACGTCCGGCCTCATCGCCCACTTCGCTATTGCGCATCCCAAACTATTCATATCAATCATTGCATCCTCGCCATGGCCCCTGTCCCAAGGACATTGAACAATAGAACGTTATATTTGCAGTCAGACCTGTGGGCATCTCCTCGCCGCTAGCTGAAAACCGAAAGCGCCGCCCTTCGAATTCCTCATTTGCAACATCACGTCGAAAAGGCATCTGTGGCCGCTTGAAATCACAAATTAATCCATCTAGTGCGGCTGTGTGTGAAAATGGCAACTGCCTTCACTCACAAATGGGACGCCCCGCCCGTCGGTGAACCTCGGTACAGTGTTGCATGAGGGTCCACCGTTACTCGAGTACTACGTTCCACTGACCCTTCACAAGTCTGTTCGCGACTGCAAAGATAGTATGTGAAACAATGGGACCATAGCCGAATGAACATATCAACCAATGTTACACTGCCATCGGGTACAAATACATGATTGTAATAGCAAGATGCCATTCGTCGAATTGCAGCGTTGTGTGCGGGACGTGCTCGCCCAAAGGGGAGAGCAGCTTGCACAGGTGGAATGAATCACCACAGGTGGAGGCCATACAGCCTGAAAACACATAAATTGCACACCCAGTCTCCTCCCACAACCACACCCACTCCGAAATGCTACCGGCAGGACTAGCTATGTTGGCCCTGGGGGACCTGATAGCACTGCAAGTACTCCAACTTCAAGAAGAAGACGAACACCAACTACAACCGGCCGCACGGAGGAGACGCAGGAGGAGGAGGAGGGCAAGGCAGGGCCAGCAAGGGCCGCCAGCACAGCCACTACCACCACGCAGGCAGCCCGCAATCCCACGCCTCCGAGCACATCCGTTCAACCTCACTGATGAGCAGATCCACACCCTCTACCGTTTGGACCGGGACACCATAACCGCCATTGTGGACATGACACAGGCTGACCTTGTCAGCATGATAGATAGCCCAACCGCCATCCCACCCCTACTGAAGGTGGTGTCTGTACTCCACTTCCTGGCCACAGGCACCTACCAGCACACAGTCGGACAGTTGCATGGCATATCACAGCCACTGTTCTCACGGACACTATTGCAAGTGCTCGATGCCCTCCTGCAGCACGCAGACGACTACATCTCTCTACCACGCTCGGAGCAGGAAATTACCAACACAAAAGTGGGATTCCATGCACTTGCCGGCATACCGGGTTGCATTGGTGCCATCGACTGCACCCATGTGGAATTGGTCGTCCCACATGCCATGGAGGCCCAGTACCGCCACCGAAAACAATTTCATTCTCTGAATGTACAAATGGTGTGTGACTCCAACAGGATCATTACACATTGTTGTGCCCGATTCCCTGGATCAACCCATGATTCTATGGTCTTGAGGAACTCTACAATACCACGCTACATGGAGCGACACGCAGGGAACAGATCCTGGCTACTCGGTGAGTCTCATTTCATGCATGATGATGTGGGGTATGTGATGCGGCAATGACCTGGCAGGAAGGGGGGGGGTGCGTACGTAGCAATGGCATTCCTCAAAATTCGTTTATTGTCCACATACAGGTGATGCCGGGTATCCACTGAAGAGATGGCTCCTCACACCAGTCCGGAACCCACGGGACCAGCATGAGGAGGACTACAACCATGCCCACTCACGTACCCGTGTAGTCATAGAACAGGCATTCGGCCTACTGAAGACTCGTTTCCGCTGCCTCAGCAGGTCTGGCGGGGCACTCCTGTACCGCCATGTGAAGGTTGCAAAGATGGTGATGGCATGTGTCATGCTACACAACATGTGCGTACGTAGAAATGTGCCCATGCCCCCTGACGCAGAACTGCAAGCACCTGAAGATGGTCATGATGAGGGTGGGGATGTGGCAGCACCTCAAGGAGTCTGCGAGGCACAGGAGGGCCGTGACATTCGTCAGCATCTCATAGATGCATGCTTCTAGCACTCACGCCTGGTGGCTGATACATGGACACGGGACTCGTGGCACTGTGTGTGTCTGGAACATGCACAATATGGACTGTACGCCTATAATGGCCTCGTACACAAAGATCAATGTCCACACATCTCATTGGATGATCGTGCATTGTTTATGGCATATGTGATATCATGTTAAACACCCTATCGACCCGCCACCCAAGTGAGCCCAACACACCCCCTCCACCCTCCTACCTCCCCCCCCGAACACCAGTGTCCAAAGATGCTCATTGTCAGTGGGCAGTCGCTATTGCAAGCCCCCTCTGCGGGTATCAGGGGCACCCCTGCCTGTGGAGCGCAGGTTCCTCCCAGATCTACGTTGGGGGCTGCCCTGGACGGAACTTGCAACGGATGATGTCTCTGCCTGCTCACGTCCATGCATGTCCCTAAGGGTTTGTGAGAGCTCAGTGAGCACACGGCGCACTGCGGCAAGTTCGGCACATACGTCTTTGGACGTCGCATGCAGTTCCCCCCTCAGGCTCTCGGTGCTTCTCTCCATTTGTACTCTCAGGCTCTCGGTGCTACTCTCCATTTGTGCCCTTAGTGTCTCTGTACTTCTCTCCATTTCTGCCCTAAGTGTCTCAGTTGATGTTTCTATGTCTGCCTTAGTGCCCCCACATTCATCGGCATGGTCCTTGAGGAGCGTGGCCAGTTGCTGCTGTTGCACGATTACCTGGTCGAGGGACTGTTGCCTCTGCTGGGCCATGGCCATTTGCGGTGGTGTCACAGAGTGGCTGATCACCTCATGTTGCCTTGCCACAGGGCTTGTGGGGGATGGCCAGTCGTCGTCTTGTGGGTGCCCCTGCGTGGTATCCTCATGGTGTACGGGATGGAACAGACAGGGGGATTGAGACAGGTCATGGATGGATCTAACTTCGACATCCCCGTTTTCTGTGTCGGAGCATGCTGCCATTAATGCAGTGTCACCTATGGTGCTGCTGCCACCAGAAGCAGTGCCTACTGTGGCATCCATTGGGGGGACCTGTGGTGGTGGTGTTGTGGGCATGCTGGCTGCTGGGGTGCCTGTTGGAGTTCCCTCCTCTGTGCTGCCACTTGATTTGTGCTGCTTCCGTGTCTTGATGCGTGCAGCTGAGGTGGAGGGTCTTTGGCCGTTGGTCTTGGCCCTCTTTGCAGGTGTGCTGGTAGGGGTGTCCTGGAGCTCGTCGTTTGGATCGGACCCTGTGGTGGAGTAAAGGAGGGCGAGCGTTATTAATGGGTCTGTGGGAATTGGAATGGCAATGTATCACATGCATTGGGGTGGTACCTGAGGGTGATTTGGGTCGGGGCCTTGGAGGTGGTTTCATTTGTGTGTGGAGTGAGGGTGCAGTTGTTTGGCAGCCTGCAGTTAGGGTGTGCCTGCTGCACGTGTAGAGGGTGTTTTTAGGATTTTTAATTATTTATGTATTTGATGTGAGTTTTAAAGTGTGCTATCAGGCCTATGTATGTGGACGTTCTCCTGGACATGTGTTACTGTTGCACTATGTGGGCACGTGGTACTTCACATGATTGGACATTGTGGTTTTGGCATTGTTTTATTTGGGACACCTACCTGATTCTTCGGATGTCTGCACTCCTTTCTCCATCCCTCCGACTCCCTCTATGCTCTCCATTCCAATGGTGGAGGCACAGATTTCTTCCCAGGGGGTCAACTTGATGGGTGATTCCGATCCTCCCCCGGTAGCTGTGGCAATGTTGCGGTTGGCAGAAAGTATGCTACGGACGCGTATCCGCAGGTCGTCCCATCGCTTTCTGGATTGCTGTGGGTTGCGGGGTGCGGTCCCCACCGCACTTACCCGCTGTGCCACCAGGGCCCATATGGCCTTCTTGTTCGCAAGTGCCGTCCTGGTCATTTGCGTGGAGAAGACGGCGGCAGCATTCTCCTGGAGGGTCTCTGTGAGCACGGTGAGTTCCTCACGGGAGAAGTGGACCTGCCGCTTGCGGTCGCACGCTTTCTTCGCTACTTTTCCCATTTTTCTTGGTTTCACTAGGGTGGATGACGGGTTGGGATGTGTCTCAGGGTAGTATTTTTAATGGTTGTGTGGAATTTGTGGTTTTATAGGTGTACGGCGTGATGTTTCCCGTTCCGGGACCATGCTTTTACTTCCGTTTCCGTATATTTACGGTCACCGTACTTTCCAGTTGGCGCTCACTGCGGTGTCCGCTAAGATGGGTGGCGGTATTGCACCTAGGGCGCCGTACGGCGGCGGTGTGGGCCGTTTTGGGGTCATTTCCGCCATCGCGGACTTTGCACTTCCGCCATGGCGTGGTGCTCGTGCCCGATGGGTCGGAATGAGCCGCACTTTGCTCCATCGTGCAATAGCGGAAACGCTATTTACGCTATGGCGGTCCGGTCGGTTGATTTCCGCCAGGGTCGTAATTAGGGCCCATGTCTCTGAATTCCTCTCTTTGTAGTCTAGGCCGATAATGATTAAAATCACCCTGATTAGGCCTGTTCAAATATCATTCAGGAGATTGATTTCTATTTGCGTTACCTCTGCATTCACATGACACAGGAGGTGGAGAACGTGGAGGGACTGTCCTTTGACCATGGTCGACCGGTGGTGGGGACTGATTATATTTTGGTGAGGTACACAATTGATATTTAGTCTTCCATTTAGTAGGAACTGTTACCTATGCTAGTTTGCATTTTCAATGAATCTAGCCACATATCTTGGTCTTTCTTGGTGGCCATATACCATGGTATTAGGATCAAATCTACTCTGTGTCCCTAGTGTCTGGTATGGGCCATTGCACATTTGATTTTGATTGTTATTTAGGCCTGACATATAATGGCGAAATCCCACTCTGGGAAAAATAAAAAGATATCTAGGACTACTGTAAGAATTTCTATCATTGGGATCAATGAATTGGAACATAGGAGTTTGGTCCCTTGTTTCATTAACCATTCTAGGGGTTTTCCCTGTCAAATTCACCAACTAACTGGAAGATGATTTTCTTTGGAGCTCATAAAAGGATGCATTTTTAAAATCTACAGAGTTAGGATTAAAGGTCACATCAAAGTGTGAAAATACTCTTTTTAAGTTTTGAAAGAACTGGCGAGGTGACTCATTTTGCTTTGCCATCATAGTATAAGTGGCTTTGTTAGCATCCAGTATAGACTGTTAAGGTGAGAATTGATGTCTTATCTCCTTTTCAAATTCTGCCCATGACAAATCGTCTTGTTTTTTGAGACCACAAATGATATTAGCAGATGCTGCATCTAGAGGGAGGTGAAAGTATTGTCTATATTGTTCACTAGGGATCAGAAGGAATTCAAATAACATATCACGAACTGCCTCTAAATGGTCTTCCATGCAACTATCACCTCCCTTTTTTAATGGTTTAATCAAGTATTGATAGATTTCATAATTTTTAAAGGATGATATGGTGTATTCTGGTATGTGTCATTTTGTTGCTCCTTCCTGTTCTCTTGTGGGCAAGAAAGTGTGTGAATTAGGTGATGAAGTAGTGAAGTAATAAGTGAAGTAATAAGTGTGTGAAGTAGGTGATTTGGACCCTACCATTGGCCAAGAGAACAGCTGCTGGTACATTTCCATGGTTAGTGTTGTGATTGAGTTCAGCTCCAGGGAAAGTAGAACCATGTCAGTTTTCCTGAGATATGGAATGAAATATTTGCTGTTCCAGATTCTTGTGTTTTCCATGTAGCTGTTCTGCTCTACTGCTGTTCTGCCTGACTTTATTGATTATTGCTTGCAATATATTGATTTGCGTCTGACAATGATCAATTGCTTTGGCTTTTTTTTCACTTTCTTCCAGTAATTTTATCTCCTGTTCCATGGAGTTCTTTATTTTTCTCCCTGTTACCTTCTCTAAGGATTTGTATTTTGGAAACTGCAACATCTGGGTTAATTCTTGTTCGCTCTCATTATGTTGTTTCTCTCTCTGAGCCAGTTCTTCTCCTCTGTGTGTTCTGGCACTCGGAACAGTCGAAGGAGACACACCTGTACATTGCTCCCTTCATCGAATATACCTTCAAATGTCTCTTTTTCTACTTCTGTACTAATCCTGCTTTTCCATATTGTCACATTTTCCAAGGACCAATTTGCATGAGCATAAAGCTTTGCCTCAAGGTAATTTGACAGTTCATAACCTTCAGCTTGAACCTGGGTCATGGCAGTACTATTGCCAATAACACTATGACAAAAGTCAAGTCAGTGCACAGTACTCTAATACCACACAGCACTAATTCAGTTAATGAGTGCACAATATGCTTATGCTTTATGATGCAAGGCCACACCCATTTATTATTTTACTGATTCCCGGCCAACGCACCAAAATGTTAGAGAACTTTTTTGGGCTATCTTTAGTATCTCGTGGTATTTTGTTGCATATTGGTATGTGGTATTTTCCTTATCTCTTGGCAATATATGGTAGTAAACTTATTGGGGTGTTTTAGCAGTGGTGAGACTAATTTCAGACAACGGCCTTGTAATGATTTCACCAGGGTCACTAACGTTATACAAGTGCTGGACTTACTCTCTGAATAATTAGCTCATATTCTCATGTGATCTTTTATCTACAATATCACTCTTTTATGCCCTTGTGGCTTGCATCCCAGAATACATTAAACATACAAACGAAATACAACACATTCATTCAGCCTCTCAGAGTAAAACCTTTTCCTGTGACTATCTTTGCTTTGATATTTCTCTTACTGCACGTTTCAAATCTCTATGCATGCCAACTCAATGAGACTGAGTGCAGAATAAATACACTGGCCCTCATTACGACCCTGGCGGAATTCGCGGTGCTAAATGCACCGCGGAGCACGGCGGAAAGCTGCCGATAGCGCCATGGGGGTTGGCGGATTTTCCACCCCATGCCGACCTTGGCGGAGCGGTAAATCCCCAATCCCCATTTTGCCCTTCCCCATTCCCATTCTTGCCCCATAGGGTATAATGGGAGTGGGGAAGGCGTTAATTACACCACCGTAAAGTACGGTGGCGTAATTAACAACGAGGTCCCTTAGCGCCATGGATTTCTCCGCCCGGTAAAACCAGGCGGAGAAAGGCTCCATGGCGCTACGGGAACTCGTAGTAGGGCGGACGGGTCCGCCACGATTACCGCTGGCGGTAACCCACTCCGCCAGGGTCGTAATGAGGGCCACTGTGATTAAATTACCTGTTCAAATTATTATTCTTTATCAGAAACCAGAAATATATAAGTTATACAGAATGAAATGTGCACTCACTTTGTAATTCAAACATAACCTAGGTTTTTCTACAAGGGATTTCAACGCTCTAGCTGTGAGACTGTCCAGAGAAAAAATTGGCAGAAGCTCTGACTCTCTGAATCGCAGCAAAACTTGGAGAAATATAGTCTTAGTTATACATGCACGTTAAATAATTTTTATTAAGGCAGCGCCTAAAAAGAATTTAATGATGGCCCTAACATTCCAAGAGGCCAGGCAAAGGCTTGGAGGCTAGAATTAGGGTCTGCATCCCCCACAGTGACCAAACACATTCCTTCAAATGACTTGTTCTCACCCAGTTGACATTTTCCACAAAGAGGAGATGATGACATGCCAGTTGACTTTATTTGTGCCATACTTTGGTAAACGATCTTGCTCTGCAACCTCATTTACAAACCCCAACATTTTAGAAGCCTGTTTTCGGTTATGGCATGTGAATCCAAATAATTCTGCTTCTAAAGGTGTAATTCAACATTCAGAAGACGTGTGCTTTTTAGACAGCACTCGTTCGTACTCCTATTTAGAGTTAAGGTGTATGAATCAACAATTAGCATCCTTTTTGTCTAGGAATTCAATTCTGTCTATGTCTACAGAAGCCAGCACCCTCAAGTTTGGAATTTCTGCTAATATCATAAGCACATTTGTTCAATTCAAACATAAAGCCTGTTAATCCAGTACTGGTTCCACTGCCTAAAGCCCCCTGGCATGCAGTTAGTCCTAACTCTTCTTCTGAATCAGATCTTATCCATATTGGAGAGGACCCCAAGTTGTCTTTTTGTCTAGTGGGTACTTAGGTAGGGCGTTGATTTTTATTGGTTGTGAACAATTCTATTATTTTTACATATATACTTGAGAGCATGATGGTGTGTTCCCTTATCTCATCCCAAATGTTGTACACAGCTGATAAGGTCAGTGAAGGTCAGTGAAGTGAGGTGAATGGGCTTGTCCCCCTCTCTCAATGTGTGGTGTACGTTGCTATTCCCATTGTAGGTGTCATTTGTGGGGGAGTTTAGGGAATTAATTGCAAAGCCTTCGTCCACCTCATTTTCAATAAAATGTGTGAGCTCAGTGGGGGATCCTTGGATCGAGGGATCACAGGTATGTTGAGCTATGGTGTTGTTCACACATTTAGCTTCCACTCGAATCCTAGAATCAACATGTTCAATCAGGTCTTTAAGCGAGCTTGTTCATATATGTATGGACCAGGGTGGCAACTGTTTTATGCCTACTGCCTTGCTTATAGTGTTGGAAGCTGGATCTTTGAAAAAGTCAATCATTCTTTTTCCCGCAATTGGATGAGTAGCTGGATGGGGAGAAGAACTGTGGTCCTGTTAATCACCCAGAAAACATTGCAGGTCATTTCCCTGCTTAGGGCAAACAAAGTAAAGCCTACTCCTCATATGTCACACCGGCATCCAAAGAGCCTTGTGTGGAAGAACGCTCATCCCCAAAATTGTTGATCAGCTTTACCACCATTATCGCCTCATTACAAGTCAGAAGCAAGGTAGGTGTTCCACGGTTTATACCATTTGATACCTCCGAAGCCTGTGGATCTTGAGCCCATGCAGCTTTTTCGTGGGGCCATTAGACAAAAAGAAAAAAGAAAAGTACAAAAAGGGGACTTTGTTTATATCCTGCAAGCAACGCCGCTCAAAGGGTATGTTATCCCAACAGTCACCACTAGTTACTTTAGTGCTTGGTGATTTCAGGCCAGTCAATGAACCAAATGTTAGTACACAGTACCCTAATCCAATGAAATGTAGGCACAGGGAATAACGCTAGGTTCTACCTGCATGAAGATAGATGAACCAAGAGCACTCAGCCCATAGACCCACTGCCTTCCCAAGGAACACCACAGGTCACTTTTTCACATTTCTGAGTGTGCTCCATGGCAGACATTTGTGTTTTTCTGCCTGGTCTGCCTCTTCCTTCTGTTTTGTTCCCTCCAGCAAGGTTCTTAAAGAAACAACAACCAATTTTCAAGCAAAAAACACTGTACTGTAGAAATCTTCAAATAGAAACACAAAGAGTCTCAGGAGGGGCCAAGACCACCACAGAGCACACTCTCACACTGCTGTGCACGCTCTGTGCCAGCACTGAATGTTTGTATTTATATGCCTGGTCTGCCTCTTCCTGCTGCAATGTTCCCTCCAGCAGGTTCCTTAAAGAAACAACATCCAATTTTTAAGCAAAAAAAAACACCATGCTGTAGAAATCTTCAAAAAGAAACACAAAGAGTCTAAGGAGGGATGGGGAACACGTTCTCCACTTTCAGAACAGTGTTACAATTAGAGAGATATACATGCTACATTAATGTACTTTGTAGGATGTGAAGAGTGTTTTTTCTTTGGTAGCTGTCTTCAATCTTCTTTTCTCCTGTAATTGTAAGTTAGTGGGTATATGTGGTAATGGTGAAGTACAAGAGGTTGTTATTTATCACGGTAGGAGGACTTGTTGGGGCAAAGAGTTAATAAAGTTGTGTTATGGGTGGAGTAGTGAAGTATGTTAACCAGATGGTTAAAACAATTGGACTATGGCCCTCATTATGAGTGAGCTAGTCCGGTCCGGAAATAAACGTTCCAGTTAAAGTTTTCTGGCACCTTTTCTGGTCTAGCTCACTCAGTGTTTTTCATTAGAAGTACTGTACTCCCGGCCGGCCTGACCTGCAGGGAGTTCAGGCCAGTAGCGGCAGGCTTTACTCTGAAGCACTAGCACTGTTACTGACAGTGCTGGAGCTTAAGGGTTCCCATTCCCATGGAGTCTTGTAGGACTCAATGGGAATGGGAACTTATCGTACTGCCACCACCTGTGATATCACGGTAGCACTGTGTTGTTAGGTGGCGTTAACAGTAATATGGGGTTTTAGGGAGAATTCTCAGAAATGTGCTTATTCCCTCCACCTTAGAGACCCCCAGCAGCTTTGCTGGATTTTGAGGACTTGATTTCTTTAACCTGGAGAGAGTGAGACAATTTTTCCCACTCTCTCATGTGATTTCTGAACTTTCTGAGAAGGAATGTCAAATAGAGGCTGCACAACTGTATCCCCTCCTGCCAAAACCAGTTCCAGCCGAGTGGTACAGTGACCCATTATATGTGTCAAAATCTATGCCCCCGACAACACAAAAACCCACAGCACCGCCCCATACGAGTGCCCGAGACCAGGTGGACAGGTGAGTACCCCAGTGATAGATATTGAGAAATTTACACAAGACCTAGAGTCAAGGTTAACAATGGCCCAAAGTGAACTATCCCAATTAAGAGATATATGTGAGCAAGGAGGATCAGGCACCTCCAAAATAGAACAGACACAAATGTCACAATCACTTGATAGATCCACGGAAGAAGGATGGAAGAAGGGGGAGATCCTGTTCTGGATAAATGACACACCTACGAGAATAATAGAGGTAGGCCAGGAAGCAAATGAGGGGGAGGCGGATGGAGGGGGCATGACATCAGACAGAGGGGAGGAATTTTGGTGTGACATAGAAGGGAAAGAACAAGAGCAAAGAAGACTGGGAATCACAGCAGGTGGGGAACCAGCAGGGATAGGTCAGACACCTTTGGGAAGAGCAATGGAAGAAGAATGGAACGGGAGGTTGAGAAACAGGATGGGGCGAATGGCAATATTGGGGAAAAAGGGAACAAAGGTAAGTACCGGGAAGATGGTGAAAAGCAAGCTGCAATTGCCACTGATACACAGGGGAGGAAGAAGGCCTAATTACAAACGCTGGGCCTAAATGGATAAGGAAGGGTCAATAGAAATACAAGCCAGAATGGCAGCAAACTGGGCAAGAGCAGTGGAATGGCGAAGAACAGAATGGAGGGCCACAAAGGCAGGGAAGGAGCGCCCACAGAGGAAGAGGTGGGTACAGAAGATCCCGAGGAGGTGGATATGGGTATGGAGGGCATGGAGAACAGGGACTCAGATGAGGACCCGGGAATTGCTGGAACTTTGGGAGGTGGGGACATTTCTCAAGCGAGTGTTGCAGCCGCCCCATGAACAATTACCAAAATGGTCACCCCACCCACGAAGCCCACATGGGCTGCCAATGAGTGAAGGAGGGAAGAGCAACCTAATCAGAGGTACACAGATGATCGCCGGGCACCCCCACAGAATGTACAACACCCACAATCACGAGAACACATGGCTCCTTTTTCGAGGTAACCCCGTCTGCAAAACATCACATGGTGCTCCTATACCCTTTGGAGGAGTGGCAGTAGTGTCAGGAAAGGTTTTTGATAATGACGGAAACACAGATATTCAGCATAGGACAGCCCGCAGAGAGCACTTGCATGTCCAGTACTCTCAACAACCCTCAAGGCAGCAGAGGAACCACTGGTGGGGGCGGAGATAGGAAACAAACAGTTCATATTCATGGTAGATTCGGGAGCTTAAAAATCATGCCTACGAGAAGGCAGGTTTCCGCTATCTGATCGCAAAATGGAGACGCAGGGGTTCTCTGGGGCGGTGGTTGAGTTTCCATACACAGAAGAATTAGATGTAACAGTGGGGGGCAAAACTCTCAGAGCACCCTTTATTGTATTATGAAGAATCATCAATAAACTTGCTGGGGAGGGACCTCTTTTTAGTAAACTCAATATGACCATTTCCTTCACAGAAAGGGGGATAGTGTGCTCTACCCCTGGGATCTGCCCAATGCGAGCAATGCAAGCAATGCTAGTAATACACAGATGAGCCACTGAGCCATGGCACCGGAGGTGCGGCGGATACCGGTTAACCCAGACTTGTATATATCACATTTAAAAAAGCAAATGGTGGGGCGTGGAGGATGATGCAAGATCTACGCCCCCTCAATGGCTTCATACAAAAGGAATTTCTACTTGTCCCAAATCCAGTGTCAATTTTGAGCAGTATACCCAAAGATGCATCATGTTTCACAGTAGTGGATCTGAAGAACGCATTCTTCTCAGTGCCACTGGATCCTGAATCACAATATTTGACAGCATTTTCCCTGGGGGGCAAAATATATGAGCATTTCAGGTTACCCCAGGGGTACTGTGAGAGCCCGAGCATATTCAACAGGATCTTACATGAAATCTTGGAATCATTGACAGAGCACAATCATTCAGTATGTAGGTGATGTTTTGATCTGTGGGAAACGAGGACAAATGTAGGCAAGCGTCTGTGACACTACTAACACTTCTGGCACACAAAGGTTACAAGGTGGACAAGGAAAAATTACAGTACTGCTTAACGCAAGTATAGTATTTGGGTTAGCTGATATCTAAAGATGGCAAAAGAATAATCCCTGACAGTGTAGCAGCAGTACGAGCCATAAATGAACCTAGGACAGTGAAGGACATGCAGAAATTTCTTGGCATGTGCAATTACTGCCTTGCATGGATCTCAGAATATGCAGGGTACACAAAACCAGTTTTACAGGGCCTCCAGGAAGCACAGAGAGAGAACGTAGGAATACAATGGACACAAGACATGCACACTGCCTTCAACAAATTGAAAGAACTGATATCAACAGCACCCGTCTTAGCAAACCCAGACTATGAGAGCAAATTTTATTTATTTTCGCTTTGCAACAGGACACTAATGGTAACAGTAGTGACACAAAAAACATCATTGGGTCACAGGCCTCTGGCATACTACAGTGGTACACTAGACGTAGTGATGCAAGGACAATTTGCTTGCGAACAAGCTCTTGCAGCCGCAGAGCTCGCCTTTGAAAAGAGTGCAACAATTGTGATGGGATGCTCCGTGACATTGTACATGGTGCATTCACTTTTTTGCAATATTAGAAAGGTCCAAGAGCACACTGACTACAGAGAGCCACAGCATATGAGATAATACTCTCAAGCACAAATATACACATAGTGAGATGTAAAACAGTGAACCCAGCCACTTTCCTCACAGAAGCATGCACAGTGGAAGACATGCAAACACATGATTGTGCCACATACAGAGGGGAAGATGATGGTACACCCACAGCCAGTGAGGACGCATTAACTGAAAGAAAAGTATACTTTATAGATGGGTCAGCATCAATCAATTCTGTAACAGGAGAAAAACACGTGGGGGTGGCTGTGGTATGCCTAGAAGAAGGTGAGCATGAAATAATAGTTCAGAAAAGGTTGTCCGCCCATTTTTCAGCACAGGCAGCAGAACTAGTAGCACAAGGCAAAGGGATGTGCAATGACAATATACGCTGATTCTGCATACATGACCACAACAGTACATGTAGTGTTGGCACGCTGGGGAAGGAGGGGATTTCTCAGAGCAGATGGATCCCCAGTATAATACGCCGAATTGTTGGTAGAGCTAATAGAAGCACTACAAGAACTGACAGTTGTGGCATTGGTGAAATGCCAGGCCCATACCAACAATAATGACGTCATCTTGTTAGGGAATGCAGCAGCGAAGCTGCCACCAAAGAAGCGTCATATCTAGTAAAAGAAAGTACAGCTGGGTACATCTTACAAAAACAGGTAGAGGGCAAACAAGAGGAAGGGTACAACTCCATGCCAAATTTTCAAATATTAGAGTTACAACAAGAAGCGCCAGCCGAGGAAAAGGAGATATGGGAAAAAAGAGGTTGTAGCCAATCATCCACAGATCTTCTCTGGCAGCAAACCACACAGGTAAAGTAGTAATGCCTCAGAAACTCCTAGAAATAGCTTTCCAACAACTTCATTTTCCAGCTCACAATGCAAAACAACATATAGCAGCAGAGATTCAGGAAGACTGGTTCATTCCAGGACTGCAAGAGCAAATATCAAAAATGGCAATGGAATGTACTGCATGCCAAATATATAATGCCGGGAAGACACTGGGCTGTGGCATTTATATTTATAGATCTAAATGAGGGGTGAAATGGAACAAGCATGGTAAAGAAGGGGACACATCTCATACTGGGCCATGGCATTTATATCTATAGATCAAATGAGGGGGGAAATGGAACAAGCATGGTAAAGAAGGGGACACATCTCATCTGGGACAGGGTAAAACTGATATGGGAACATGAGAGGAAGAGGAATGACATACATCATGCAAATTGTACAGCCAGCACTATGATGGCAGTGCACCCCACTGCCCCATATAATGACATGAGAAAAGGTGAAGTGAGTTCTCTGAGGTTGGGTAAAATTATCTAGGCTACAATAGAACAACACTGCACTGTCTGAGTAACAGGCAGAACACTATACAGGTACTGCACTTACTTTGTTGGATGTGAAGAGTTGGTTTCTACTGGGTTTTATCTTCCAGCAGAGACGTCACTGGCTTTTAGGATGCGGTTCTTTACTGCAATTGAAAAATAAGGAAGTTAGTGGGTATGTGTGTTAATGGTACAGTAATAGCAGTAGGAGAATACATTGTTTTAGATTTTAGGATAAATTGTTGATAGGAAGAGTTAGTGTGTGTGTGTGTGCAATTGTACAGTACTGCATACAAGTGGGTGCTTGGGAGTGTTAGTATTGTTGGTATGGGCGCAGTGCTGCAGTGATAACTATGGTGTATGGGGCTGCATTTATGAACAGTGTCAGATGTTTTTGCACTATTTGCTTTGGAAATGGTTTAGTGGAAGTCATAGTGTAGTGAGAAAAAGGACAGAAAGATGTACAGACTGGCAAGGAGAAGGTTACTGTGTGTGGAATTTTGTTAAGTTTGTGACACATGGATGTTTGCTATATGAGTACAGAAGTTGTTTTCTGTTTTTTATTTATTTATACACATTTATAGATAGTACTGTTTCCAATGTAGACTTGCATTTCTTTGCTTTCCTCCCAATGGTGGATTGGGAGATTTGTGCAATGCATATAATTGCCATGCGTTCCTAGCATACATGTGATTTCCGTTTTTTTGTGTTTATTGTGCTCATTTTACTTAGGATCTGGCATTTGAATGTGCTGTGCAAATGTCCCCAATGTGATTTTCCATATGAAAATCACAGGCAGTGGTGCTTGAATTGAAATTTGTGATTTGTAGGTGTTATGCTAGTGGGCAGTACAAGAAAACTGTCATAGGAAACAGCAGTGTAAGTAACTTTCAGTTGATTTTAGGAGATGGCACAATGACAGTATGATTATTGACTACATTATGCAGGACAAGTGGCGAGCACTGTGTTTATATGCATGCAATCTATGTACTTGAATGGTTTAGTGACATACACATTCATGCCAACCATCCCAATTTAGGCGGGCAACTCCCGATTTTTAGATTAAAAAAAATTTTGTTTTTACTCCCATGTGAAATAAGTAAATTCCCAATGCATTCCTATGGGGAAATTCTTTTCTCACGCTTTCTGGAGTCGAATGTCCCTCCTAGGCAGTCGAGAATGTTGGCATGTGTGTATATATGTAGTTTTTATTCTGTTTGGACATCACAAAACATATGCATACCTGTAGTTTGTGTTGATGGATGTAGATGTGGATGAATCTCAAAGTAGAAATCGTGGAGAGTTTCACAGTACTTTCCGATGCAGGTGCTTGGGAATAATATGAGAGCTTTGTTCTGAGTGTTGAACAGTAGATCTACAGTGTTGTAGTGAGTTGATAGAGTTAGATGTAGAGATCTTGGATGTGATTGGTGGATGGCTGTGGGACTGTTTACCAGTAGCCAATGAGAGAGTGCTTTAAAGTGTGAAATGGAAAGGGAAGAAGGGCTGCCCCTGTGTTATGGGATCTGCGAACACCACAGTAGTTCTAGAATCACACGTGCCACATCCAACCTTATCAGCATGCTTGGCATGGAAATGGGACTGTGGGGATTATCCAATCAGGTGTTCAGGGTGTGCTTAACAGGAAGGGAGGGTCATACTTGTTTTCATTGCTGTGTTGGTTATGTAGTGAAGATGGCTAGAGTTATTATATGGATACAGGGAGATTCATTTGTATGTGATCTGGAGAGCTATGCAAAGGCAAGAGGGTTTTCTGCAGACCTTGGTTTTCCGGGCCTGTGTGCTTTATGTTGCAGTCTGCCTGGGTGTAATTTGCAGGCACTACTTGCTGTTTGCAGAAACATGGCTACTTTTGGTAGCCCTGATGTTTTGGTGGTGCACTGTGGAGGAGAGCATTTTGGCTACAACAGTGCGCCAAGTGTGTTTCCTGTATTGAAGTTGTTTGTGGAAGACCTAATGCTGCTTTTCCCTAATACAAACATGTTTTTTTTTCTCTGAAATAATACCAAGCACAATGGAACAATCTGAATGTCTTCAATCCCCAGCAAAATGTTGGAGGGTGCCTTCTTACTAGAGGCATGGGTGTAGTTTTGCATAGATGTCTGTTTTCTCAAATGAGAACATTGATTCCCTTAGTGTTCACTACTTTACTGGAGATGGCGTTTTGTTGTACTTTCTTGGAAATCCTAGTATTTTGGGGAATCTGAGGGATGCTTTGCTCCGGTTGATAAAAGGCAGTACGGAGGAAAAGAAGAAAAAAAAAAGAAAAAAACTAAAAAACAAAACCTGTTTCTCCAGTAGCACCTAAAACAAACAAAAAAAAACCCAAAAAATGTTCGCTTCAGAGCCACCACAATAGGAACAATCTGGCTAAAATGTCTCTCCCCACCCCTTTGAATTGGCCAAATTTTCTGCTAACCTCTTGGTATGTCACATATTGCATGTGCCACATCTGGGACTTTTAAGTATAGTAGGCACGGAAATGGGACTGTGGAGGACATGGGATTGGTCAATAAGTTTTTGTGGGTGCGGTGTGCATGGAGAGACTGTGGAAGAAGGTCTGCTTGCTGAGAGGAGTGGAGATTGCTCTGGATATGGCTGTGTCTTTCAGGAGGCAGATTGTGTGGATTTAGGGGACTCATGGATATATTTGTTGCAGGTGTATGCAGAGCAGAGTGGATTGGGTGTACATCTTGGATTCCCTCATGTGGATGTGAACTGATATGGAGTGCGTGACATGTATTGGCTGGATTTGCTCTCCATTTGTGCCACTTTGGTTACGCAGCATCATCTATCCATTATTATTGTTCATTGTGGAGGGAACAGTTTAGGCCATGTTACTGGAATTTCTTTGCAGTTTGCGATGAAGGAGGCACTTGGAAAAGTTATGGACATGTTCCCAAACTCTCAAGTAATTTTTTTCATGCATTGCTTAGAGACAGATGTGGCTGCGCTGTTCATCATTTGGTCTGCAAATGGAGAAAGCCAGGCGCAATGTGACCAAGGAAATTTGTAAATTTGTGCGAGATGTTGGTATGTCTTCTTTCAACAATGAAAACATTACATTTCGTAGCACCAATATTTTCCACAGAGATGTTGGCAATTGTCTTTTTTTATATCCAAAATGCTTTGCAGATGTTTTTGCAAGCATAAAAAGCATGTGTGCAGTAGGTGTTTGCAGTTCAAAACTTCCAAGAACAAATATAAAACCCCCAAAAAGGCTCTTTTCAGAGCCACCACTTTGTTCCAGAAAAGAATGGTATGGTTTACTTGCTGCCACACCCTACACACTTCGGATGTCCGCAGACTACCAGGCTGTACGTGGACGAAGCGGATAGCGTGGGGGCCTGAACCATTTCATTGGCACTTCTATTTTAAAACCGTGAAAGGTGGCTCTAAAAAGAGCTGGTTTTTGTGTGTGTTTTGTGATTTTTATTTAGATTTTTTAAACATGACACACAAGGGAGGGGAGGGTAGGGAAGGGGCACCAACCACATGCATAGGAAAGGGCAGATAGAAAGAGAAAGATGTTGGGTGTGCCTCATTGAGGTAGGGGCAGTTTCCTTCATGGTCCTGGACTGCAGCCTTAAAAGCACTCCGGAACTGCTCACCCCTGCAGAGAACTGTGTCCACACACAAAACAGTGACCTTAGAAAGGTAAGGACCTACTGCATTGCATATCGCCCGTAAGGCTGTTGGAGGGATCGGCTGCCCGACAGGAGTGTTCACAGGAGGAAGCTGTAGTGGACCTCAACCTACTACCCTTTTCAAAGGGGACGACCCTGTAAACTGCTGCTTTGTGGTTGGATCTCAGGTGTCACTGCATGGAGGTAGTTCCATTACTGTACAGCCCAGGTTTGCCACAACATAGTACCATCAGGCACTCATTGCAGCGAACCTTGGCCGCACTAGCCTTGGGCTTATTTCCAACGGTGGTAAAGAGCTTCCACACCCAAGACTCATGTTGGCAGGTGCTAATGGGGAGCTCACTACTTAATTCTCTTCATCTTCTGTTTTCTCTGTTGCATTGTCACGCCTGTTCCCCTTTGCTATGCTCTTTGGGAGGTGGTGGCATATTCATGGTATCTCATCACTTCTCCCTAGAGGGGAGCCCTTCCTTGTGAGCCTGGGGAGCAGAGCCTACTATGTAACCCTACAGGTGGTGAAATGTGTGCTCTCACATGCAGAGGCTTCCCTCATTCGGACAAGGACTCCCGTTCCGTGTCGGAAATCCCTAACCCTCTTGCCTTTGAGACCATGCAATCCTCAAGGTCAACCTTAGGAACTTATAATGCAATGCCTGCTGTTTACACCAAACTCTACTCCTCAAAGACTGCAGACCCGGTTCATGACAGACAGCCTCTATGGAAACATTTTGTGGGATATCATGCAGAACTCTTTGCCATAAGATAGCTTCAAAGTGATCAAGTTCATCCAGTAACCATATCAGTATTATCTCCAGACCACACATACATTTCGGAACCACCTTTCCAAGATAACATTTTATAACCTGGAGTCTGGAAAGTTTGCCAAATGTAGCATCCACTTTAGCCATATGGTGAGCATCACTGCTATTTGCTTCCAAAATTTAGATAAAGGTTTTAGACGGGTGTATTTAATTTGGGTAGTCTAAATACTGCATGTATTCTTTAAGAGACAATCTGCTCTTGTTTACATACCAAATACGATTGTTTCTCTTTCCCTTTTACAGAATCTCGTGTCAACTGTTTTGTTAATGTTAATCCTTAATTTGTTTTCCTCAATAAATACAACAAACGCATTCATTATTCTTTGCAAGCCTGTTGGTGTAGAACCAAACAAAACAAAATAATCCACGTACGCAAGCCACGACATACGCGACTCACCCAATTTAGGAGCTAAAAAAGAGGCTGGTGGTGTTTTTATTGGTCTCTGCCCAGGTTAGCTAACTGGTAGCATAATCAATGGCGCTCATATATGGACATCAATGTCAATGTTCAGAATTTATTTGACATACAAGCAACAGATAGGCAATATGGCTGCCTATCAGGAAATGTACATGCAGCAGAGAACTGTGCTTTGATGGCATGCTGATAGCAGTGCACACCTACTAACCTCAGAAAATCAAATTAATATTATACATTACTGCAAAAGCTATATCTTAGTGAAAGTATACTATTTATGTGAATTACTGTTATGCACAAAACATGCTAAGTAAAAGTGCTGCTCCCAGGTAATAATGCATCTGCAGTATGTTTTTACTTTCATATCTGGTGGTAGTTTATTAGGACAAAACATGTTTGGGGGTGCTTGTGGTCTCCTGCAGAAGGGTTGTGACCAAGCAGTTTGCGATGCACTGCCTCTTCTGGGGTGGGACCAAGCCTGATTTTCATATGGTTTTTCCCCTTTTGCAATGGCTTGGCAAGTGAAAAATGATAGTCTGGAGAGTTGCCCAGAGCAGTGCCAGAGGTTAAGATTAATTCTAAACTTTCCAGCCATCACCTCTTTTCTTTTAGCATTGAAATTGTTGTCTATAGTACCAAAATGTTTGCCAATATCCCATATATCTTTTTCATATGAAAAATCACGTGTGGCTGTGATTGTAGCAGGGTTGGTATGGGTCATACTGCAGCCCCTCTTCATCAATCTTAAAACAGATGGTAGCCAATTACCATGCCACATTCTCATGTGAGGGGGATAATTACAACTATTAGGCTGAGTCTCAGATGGATGTTGATCTCTAGTGATTAACATTCAGACATGTATATGCAAGGATGACACATTTTAAGGGCTTTCTTGGACGCACAAAAGCCCCTTGCAACATGGGGCTGATTATGCAAGAAAAAGTGTTTGAAGGCAGGTAACCTTTGATCTCAGAAAGCAGGAAATGGATGGGACAAAGACAGGCAGGGACGAATAATTCTTATTTTTCTTTTCATAAGTTACAGAAACATACCACATCCCAGAGACAGTTCAAGGGTTTTCATTTTGATTTCTGTATAAAAGGGCTCTAAGGGGCATGCCTCTCTCTGACAATCCAAGTATCCCAGCACCCAAGGCTGGTCACTATACTGATAGTAACCCCTACTATCTAAAGGCTATGGCCCTCATTACGACCCTGGCGGAAATCGAAAAACGATGGCGGAAATGCAATACCGCCATCGAATACCGCTCGGTGCGACTATGACCCGTCACCGTAAAGTACGATGCCATTAGCGACACCGTAGTGAACGCCAACGCTAACTGCACCAAGTACGCGCACGCGCGCCATGCAAAACCGTAATTACCACCATGGCGCAACGGTACGCGAATTCTGACCCCAGCGGACATTTACTTAACGCCATCAAGCAAGGTGGAAAGTACCATTCCGCCATGGTGAGAATTACGGCATCGTGAACCAACCGTAAATGGCCCTACTGAGTGCCTGTGCACCACTCCCTGGCCACATTGCACAACTCCTCGTAGGTGCAATGAAGTCACACAATGCAACCAGTGAAATGCACAAGTCACCCATGCATGCCAACAAACAAATGAATGTAGGGGCTCCAAGTGCCTTCTGAGTGGCCATCCATATTTGGCATGTCACCATTGCCGTACTGATGCAGCACAGGCATGTGAAGGTTCAAGTACAGCAAAATGAACTGAAAGATGAGACAAAACAACAACAGGCCCCCATCGCCTGACACCAGTGTAAGGCAACATTCAAAGCAGTATCCCGAGGCAGACTGCACCAGCCCTGTACACATGCCAGTAAACAAACCAACCATCAGCATAAGCATGTACCACACAAGTTGGCAGAGTGACTGAGCAGCCAGGCTCATCTCAAGAGGGGCCAATGGGAGCTGCAGGGCACAGATGGCACGAATACAGAAGCTATTCCAATGGACATGACCTCAGTCTCCCTCCAAGAAACGCACGCAAACACAGGCACCTGTGACCAGCCATATTCTGATAATCACGTCATTCCACCAATCCACCTGGCTGACCGGCATCTGTTACACAAAAGCTAATCCCCCGCCCCTAAGCATGACATCATTAAAACAGTCATAATGGCAGCCCCATCCCTGACCTTAGTGGGCTTCGTAGGCAAACGCGGCCAGTACAGTACCACGCAACTATACTCAGAAGCCGGAACCCAATGCAGATCTACTCACAATACATCACTCCACAAATAGGAATATGCTACATTACTTGCAAAGAATAACGCTACACGGTTAACATCAGAATAAAATTTTAATGCACATCAAATTCACCAAGCCCATACAGCTATCAGGTCATAAACCCCAAAACATCTACATTACTGTGGGCTGCATCCGCAATAAATGACCAGCTACTCCTTGTGTGACGCCCTGTTCCTTCATGGTACACAGGGGCTACATTCACGTTCAAAAAGGCAACATGGAAGCGCCTAGAACCGCAGGGCCGTCCCATTAGGTAGGCACTAGTCCAGCTGAAAGGTAGATATGTTGCTCCTAGCCACTAGTACTGCGTAAGGGCATGTGGCCCATTGGCGATCGTCCCATAAGATCGTAATGGTGCTCCACTGATTAACTCGAAGCAGCAGGTGTCGGGAGTAAAAGCCATCTGCAGGAGTGGCATACAGATGGCAGCGGCAAAAGGGGAGGAGATACCTGTCACCCAAATGAAATGAAAAAGAATAGTATGGCCATCAGAACTTCATTAGTATTACTCACTTCAATGATCACACTAAATCTACAGCCATATGCATGCTAGCCCACTCAAAAGGATTATTTCCACCCAAATATCACTTGCCAATCATAACCATATAAATCGAGGTGAAAACACTATTACAAACGAGTGTTTGTGTGCATGCGTCTGTTAAAACAGAATCCATGAGATGGGATTAGTAACGTGCATAGACACAAGTGTCGGAAGGCGCGTCGAGACTGGGAGGGTTCAACAAGGGCAGATAGACGATGGTCCCACTATGGCAGCTCTGCATCACATAGTGCAGGGGAAGGGGATAGATTCCAATAAGCCATGTACATGGCAAACTCTCAATTAAATCATCTGTCCATGCATCCATACATCATTCCCTCATCCCGGTATAAAAACGCCTGATTATTTACTCACATAACATTTGAAATCTCCATTGAGTCTGTGCGTAATGCAGCCTGCAAAATCCACTGTGCTCCAGGCCGGAATAATAGTGTTGTGAAGTAACATGTATTTGGGAACGTCCTGCCTATTCGTCCACTACGCTATTGCGCATCCCATACTAATCATATCAATCATTGCATTCTCGCCATGGCCCCTGTCCCAAGGACATTAAACAATAGAACGTTATATTTGCAGTCAGACCTGTTGGCGTCTCCTCGCCGCTAGCTGAATACCGAAAGCGCTGTCCTTCGAATTCCTCATTTGCAACATCACGTCGAAAAGGCATCTGTGACCGCTTGAAATCACAAATTCATCCATGTAGTGCGGCAGTGTGTGAAAATGGCAACTGGCTTCACTCACAAATGGGACGCCCCGCCCGTCGGTGAACCTCGGTACAGTGCTCGCCCAAAGGGGATTGCAGCTGGCACAGGTGGAATGAATCACCACAGGTGGAGGCTATACAGCCTGAAAACACATAAATTGCACACCCAACCCCCTCCCACAACCACACCCACTCAAAAATGCTACCGGCAGGACTAGCGATGTTGGGCCTGGGGGACCTGATAGCACTGCAAGTACTCCAACTCCAAGAAGAAGACGAACACCAACTACTACAACAACCGGCCGCACAGAGGAGACACAGGAGGAGGAGGAGGGCAAGGCAGGGCCAGCAAGGCCCACCAGCACAGCCACTACCACCACGCAGGCAGCCCGCAATCCCACGCCTCCGAGCACATCCGTTCAACCTCACTGCTGAGCAGATCCACACCCTCTACCGTTTGGACCGGGACACCATAATCTCCATTGTGGACATGACACACGCTGACCTTGTCAGCATGATAGATAGCCCAACCGCCATCCCACCCCTACTGAAGGTGGTGTCTGTACTCCACTTCCTGGCCACAGGCACCTACCAGCACACAGTCGGACAGTTGCATGGCATTTCACAGCCACTGTTCTCACGGACACTATTGCAAGTGCTCAATGCCCTCCTGAAGCACGCAGACGACTACATCTCATTACCACGCTCGGAGCTGGAGATTACAAACACAAAAGTGGGATTCCATGCACTTGCCGGCATACCGGGTTGCATTGGTGCCATCGACTGCACCCATGTGGAATTGGTTGTCCCACATGCCATGGAGGTCCAGTACCGCAACCGGAAACAATATCATTCTCTTAATGTACAAATGGTGTGTGACTCCAACAGGATCTTTACACATTGTTGTGCCCGATTTCCTGGATCAACCCATGATTCTATGGTCTTGAGGAACTCTACAATACCACGCTACATGGAGCGACACGCAGGGAACAGATCCTGGCTACTCGGTGAGTCTCAATCCATGCATGATAATGTGGGGTATGTGATGCGGCAATGACCTGGCAGGAAGGGGGGGGGGATGCGTACGTAGCAATGTCATCCCACAAACATCCTTTCTTGTCCACATACAGGTGATGCCGGGTATCCACTGAAGAGATGGCTCCTTACACCACTCCGGAACCCACAGGACCAGCATGAGGAGGACTACAACCATGCCCACTCACGTACCCGTGTAGTCATAGAACAGGCATTCGGCCTACTGAAGGCTCGTTTCCGCTGCCTCAGCAGGTCTGGCGGGGAACTCCTGTACCGCCATGAGAAGGTTGCAAAGATAGTCATGGCATGTGTCATGCTACACAACATGTGCGTACGTAGAAATGTGCCCATGCCCCCTGACGCAGAACTGCTAGCACCTGAAGATGGTCATGATGAGGCTGGGGATGTGGCAGCACCTCAAGGAGTCCGCGAGGCACAGGAGGCCCGTGAAATTCGTCAGAATATCATAGATTCATGCTTCTAGCACTCACGCCTGGTGGCTGATGCATGGACACGGGACTTGTGGCACTGTGTGTGTCGGGAACATGCCCAATGTGGACTGTACGCCTATAAAGGCCTCGTACACAAGGAACAATGTCCACACATCTCATTGGATGATTATGTAATGTTTATAGCATATGTGAAATTATGTTACACACCCCATCGACCCGCAACCCAAGAAAGCCCAACACCCCCTCTCCACCCTCCTACCTCCCCCCCGAACACCAGTGTCCAAAGATGCTCATTGTCAGTGGGCAGACGCTATTGCAAGCCCCCTCTCCGGGTATCAGGGGCACCCCTGCCTGTGGAGCGCAGGTTCCTCCCAGATCTACGTTGGGGGCTGCCCTGGACGGAACTTGCAACGGATGATGTCTCTGCCTGCTCACGCCCATGCATGTCCCTAAGGGTTTGTGAGAGCTCAGTGAGCACACGGCGCACAGCGGCAAGTTCACCACATACGTCTTTGGACGTCGCATGCAGTTCCCCCCTCAGGCTCTCGGTGCTTCTCTCCATTTGTACCCTTAGTGTCTCTGTACTTCGCTCCATTTGTGCCCTAAGTGTCTCAGTAGATGTTTCTATGGCTGCCTTAGATGCCCCACATTCATCAGCATGCTCCTTGAGGAGCGTGGCCAGTTGCTGCTGTTGCACGATCACCTGGTCGAGGGACTGTTGCCTCTGCTGGGCCATGGCCATTAGCGGTGGTGTCACAGAGGGGCTGATCAACTCATGTTGCCTTGCCACAGGGATTGTGGGGGATGGCCAGTCGTCGTCTTGTGGGTGCCCCTGCGTGGTATCCTCATGGTGTACGGGATGAAACAAACAGGGGGATTGTGACAGGTCATGGATGGGTCCTACATCGACAGCACCGTTGTCTGTGTCGGAGCATGCTGGCATTAATGCAGTGTCACCTATGGTGCTGCTGCCATCAGAAGCAGTGCCTTCTGTGGCATCCATTGGGGGGACCTGTGGTGCTGCTGGTGTGGGCATGCTGGCTGCTGGGGTGCCTGTTGAAGTCCCCTCCTGTGTGCTGCCACTTGATTTGTGCTGCTGCCGTTTCTTGATCTGTGCAGCTGAGGTGGAGGGTCTTTGGCCGTTGGTCTTGGCCCTCTTTGCAGGTGTGCTGGTAGGGGTGTCCTGCAGCTCGTCGTTTGACTCGGACCCTGTGGTGGAGTAAAGGAGGGCGAGCGTTATTCATGGGTCTGTGGAAATTGGAATGGCAATGTGTCACATGCATTGGGGTGGTACCTGAGGGTGATTTGGGTCAGGGCCTTGGAGGTGGTTTCATTTCTGTGTGGATTGAGGATGCAGTTGTTTTGCAGCCTGCAGTTAGGGTGTGCATGCTGCACGTGTAGAGGGTGTTTTTAGGATTTTCAATTATTTATGTTTTTTATGTGACTTTTAAAGTGCGCTATGAGGCCTATGTATGTGGACGTTCTCCTGGACATGTGTTTCTGTTGCACTATGTGGACACATGGTACTTCACATGATTGGACATTGTGGATTTAGCATTGTTTTATTTGGCCCACCTACCTGATTCTTCGGATGTCTGCACTCCTTTCTCCATCCCTCCGACTCCCTCTATACTCTCCATTCCAATGGTGGAGGCACAGATTTCTTCCCAGGGGGTCAACTTGATGGGTGATTCCGATCCTCCCCCGGTAGCTGTGGCAATGTTACGGTTGGCTGATAGTATGCTCCGTACGCGTATCCGCAAGTCGTCCCATTGCTTTCTGCATTGCTGTGGGTTGTGGGGTGCGGTCCCCACCGCACTTACCCGCTGTGCCACCAGGGCCCATATGGCCTTCTTGTTCGCAAGTGCCGTCATGGTCATTTGCGTCGAGAAGACGACGCCAGCATTCTCCTGGAGGGTCTCTGTGAGCACGGTGAGTTCCTCATGGGAGAAGTGGACCTGCCGCTTGCGGTCGCACGCTTTTTTGGCAACTTTTCCCATTTTGATTGTTTTAACTAGGGTGGCTAACGGGTTGGGATGTGTCTCAGGGTCGGATTTTTAATGGTTGTGTTGGGATTCTGATTTTATGGGTGTACGGCGTGCTGTTTCCCGTTCCGGCCCCATGTTTTTACTTCCGTTTCCGTATATTTACGGTCACCGTATTTTGCGATTAGCGCTCATTACGGTGACCGCTATGATGGGTGGCGGAATTGCACCTAGGGCGCCGTACGACGGCGGTGAGGGGCGTTTTGGGGAGATTTCCGCCATCGCGGACTTTGCACTTCCGCCATGGCGTAATGCTCGTGCCCGATGGGTCAGAATTAGCCGCACTTTACTCCATCGTGCAATGGCGGAAACGCTATTTACGCTATAGCGGTTGGGTCAGTTACTTTCCGCCAGGGTCGTAATGAGGGCCTATATATCTTAATGGCAAATGGCGTATCTAGCTAGCCTCTCTCAGGTAATACTCTAGGGTCCCTATGCAGTGCCACCCCAGCATGATGTCATTTCCGTTTGGGTGCCTTCAGGACACTCAGGTCCCACTCTATCCTGTCCTTGCATGCACTAATGTATGTCTCTCTATCTGACACTCTTCCTTCCTCCTGCTACTGCCGTCACTCCTACTTCCCGCCACCACTTTTCCTTTCTCTCCCTGATTATTCCTCACCTACCCCTATGAACTTCCACTCTCTACACCCTACCTCCACCCTCTGATCTTAAATTCTAATTTTCTCTCCTCCTACACAGATACTACTCTCTCCTCTGCTCACTACACCTACTTCCATGTCCACATCACTACTACTCTGACCATTTTATTCCCACCACCTATTCTCTGCTACTCTCACCTATATGCCACTACTATTCCTACCTCTTTCCTATTCCATCCTTCAAACTACCACTACTTCTTCCACATCACTACATCTACCCACATTCTCCTCCATCACCCTCCCTTCGATCCCTCATTATCCCTCTCACCCTCTCCATACTCACTTACTCCCACTCACTACTCACAGCAATTTCACACACAAACACAAAAAACCACACACACACACACACACACACACACACCCCCACAGTACAGTGCCACAATATCTTACCAACCACAACCCAATCTTTTAAAGAAATGTGACCATGCTCCCCTACTATTTCCTTCCTCCTGCTTGTCTCTTGTTCTGCTTCCTCCTCCTCAGACCTCACCTGAACAACACAAACATTCCTTTTTCTTAGGATCCCTTATATCCTCCAGTACTGCCGCCATTGTATTTCCATGCTGGTTCCCAAGAGCAGCCCTTCCCTGCCTTCCATGCCCAGGAGGTGTTCAAACATCAAAATACATATAACAGGCTCTAAGCATGACACCCCTTATTGTGCTGGTCCTCTGCAGTCCAAAAATAGTGGCTCGCTATTGTAAGGTTTCATGTGCATGTTATCAATGTCTGTGTTATTGTCGTTTTTGATGATGAGCCGCCCCACGGCTTTGACATTGGTGAGAATTGTTTCTTTACAGAATGGGACGTAGCTTTCTTTGTACACACCTGCACTCATTGTAATCAGTGGTGCAGCATCACATACATTTTCTTCTTTCCAGAGCTTGTCTCGAGAGGATAGCTCAGTGACAACGTGCTCGCCTTGGAAGCAAGAAGACATGGCACACGCAGGTTCGATTCCCGGGTCCATGCTTAGAAACCTCTGGGTATTGAGGGCTTTATAAATAACTTATCATATCATACCAGTTGTAGTATGTTGGTATGCGGAACCATTCTGGAGGCTGCTACGGGCTGTTGTCTTCCTGGTCCATGGCTCTGCTTACTGGTCATTGTAAATTTCTAAATATAGAAGAGACAAAACTGGACTGCATCTTGTAACTCTGGTATGGGGCTTTCAAGTTTGGTACTGCCACATAAGAAAGGGAAAGGACCTAGCACCCTTCCAACTGCCACCTTCCACCACTGGAGTAGGACTGGCCCTGGCATACACCCTGGTAGGCCTCTCCCCAGGTTCAGATGGACTGCCATCCCCTCTTTACAGACTCAGATTACTGAGCCTGTCATACATACTAGAATATCCTTATGTGTGATGCTCTTGGTGGATCTTGCAGTGATGGACATTTACTTAGGATTCCATCCTTTTTGAATTCCAGTAAGTGGCTTTGAAAATGCACACACCCCTGCTAGGATCTTACTTTAAATGGATTGGTGAGGAACAGTTTGATGCTTGCTTTTAGAGATGTTGGCAGCTGAATAGTCCCTTTCCGTAGGGGGCTAGACATTTCTCAGAGAAGAGAGAGAGACTATTTTACTAACAGTCCCTGTGCAACAGGACGGACCTAGTTGCCAGAACATTGACTCTTCCCTGCCTTACGTAGGATACCTAAGTAACTCAATGAAAATTGTGTCCTTGAAGGTGACCTTGTAAGTTTCTCCGATGTGGCAAGTGTTGTAGATATTGCTAATTAGAAAGGGATCCTGTTCTAGAGCCCAACAATATTCTAATCCTCATAAAGCTCCTCAGACAGGTTTGAGAAAATGAGCCACATGTGGCCCCCTGACCAATTGGCCTTCTGTGCCATGATATGCCTGTTGAAACTTCCCAGAGAGCCAGTCCAGACGTCCTGATTCAAAGCCAACTCACTGATCGAGCCTCTCATAGCAGCAGCTCAACCCATGAATATTCTTTGACCAAATGCTAAGCTTCTGATACATAGAGAAGTGCCAATAAGACCAGCCTAATGCGTGAAGAGCCAAGGCAATGAATGTTATTGATTTAGTGCCCATTCACCGACATTCCTAGGTAACTTCATCTCCTGGTATTTACCTTGGTTCATGGCAACTGGTTAAACCTCTTTCCCTACCTTATCCAATGCCATTTTAACAGTAACCATTTATGTTGTCCTTTTTTTTCCTACCCCTGTGTCTTTCTTGTTTGACTAATGTATTGTAAATCCCACAAGGGTCACTCTATTTAGCCTGCATTATCTGTTTTCCTGACATATGCAGCTCGTTAGTGATTTTGATTATTTTTTGTGTTTAAGATTTTTTTCTTTTTATGAACTTGCTTTGAGATGTATTACATTTTGGTAACTACCATAATATTCATGTTTGAGGATTCCATCTCTGAGATGCATAGTCTGTGCTTGGCCCATGCTATCAATAGAGAGGCAAAGAGGTACACCATTCACTTTTTATGTGCTTTACCTTTCTGACTGCCACGCCACTGAGCTGAGTTGTGGTACAAGTTGAGTCATCGTACATAGAAGCCTGGCATGAATCAGATTTCAGCACCTTTGTATGCAAGACACTTTATAACAATGCCAGGAGAAACAGCAGGTGTCATCCTGTATTGCCCCCACTCTATACAACCTCTTCACCAGGCCACTATTCAAAATCCTGGATGCCCTGGGAATCTCATATACAAACTATGCAGATGACACCCAGGTGCTCATCCCCCTCACGGGTGATTACCAATCTGACACTAACACCCTCAACTCCATCTATGCGACTATCCATCCTGGATGGCAGAAAACTGGCTCTGTTTCAACAGTGAGAAGACCGAGCTTCTACTGGTAGGCTCCCCCTCCACCCTGAACAAACTTGACCAACTATACTCCTCCTTCACCATTGATGACATCCCTATCACTGTCTCACAATCAATTAAAACACTGGGTGTATACCTGGAACCTAACCTATCTATGGACAGACAGGTCAACGCCATTGCATCCACCTCTGCCTACCACTCCAAACTCATCAACACAATAAGACCCTTCCTGTCACAACAAAATTGCCTTACCATTGCCAGGGCCATAATCGGATCCAGATTGGACTACTGTAATTCCCTCCTGGTAGGCACCTCAGCCAAGAATCTTGCTAAACTACAAATTGTTCAGAACAATGCTCTCAGGGCCGCTACTGGACTCTCGCGTAGGGATCATATTTCTGCACTCAGAAGGCAGGTCCACTGGCTACCAGTCAAAGAATGGATCATATTCAAAACCCTTGCCCTGACACACAAGGGCCTTCATGAACAGGCACCCACCTACTTGGCACAGAGAATCTCTAAACCCCCTTCCTCCAGGCCTACCAGAACCCCCTACGCCAACTTGATTGCTATTCCTAGAACACGCAAAGCCCGGGCTGGCGGCACCAGTTTCCCAACTATGGCAGCCACCCACTGGAATTCATTCCCCCCTCACATTAGGACTATTGACTCCCATGCGGCCTTCCGCAAGGACATCAAAACCAGTCTCTTTGTATGACTTGCATTGTGCAACCGCAATCCCCGCAATGTACCATGATCTAAATATGTATGTAACCCTATACCATGCATTGTATCGTCACTAAGTCTATCTACCTGGGTGGCTTCACTGTAACCCTTAAGCGAGCCTTCTTTGAGTACTGCTATAGCGCCCCGATGCCTGTGGGCTGTAGTGCGCTCTACAAATATAAATAAATAAATCATGCTAGTTATCCAGATGACTAGTAGCAGTACTCTCACTGGCTGCACTACACACTTTTTGCTATGGTTGGCATGACACCACTCCATTGCTTTCGGGCTCATACCCTGAACATGCTCCTTATGACACTACCCTTCTGAGCACCTCAGTGCTCCAGGTAGGTAGCACACATGTAATAAACAGAGGGAGGTGTTGGTTTACCCAAATTTCAGTGTTGGTTTACCCAAACGTCATGTGCAAAGAAGCACTTTTTTATTTAAACAATTGAGTGAATGTTAGGGAGAATTCTCGAAATGTGCTAATTTCCCTTACCTTTTGAGACCCTCAGCAACTTTGCTGGATTTCTAGGATTTTATTTTTTTTTACCTGGGAAGAATGTGAGCCTTTTTTCTCACTCATCCATGTATTTTGTGTTTGTTTTACTTTTGTTTTCTTTGGTTATGGAGTTTTAAAACAACTCCATGGGCATCATCTTTTTCTGTGTCACACAGCACCTTCTGTGCAGTGGCACAGGGGTGTCTTTCAGACTCCCCAAGGTTTAAATACCTTCTCTGGGACTGACTACCATCTCCCAGATCAAGTAAAGTTAAATTGACTTTACTAGTCCCCTTACATTTACTGACCCAACACACACTATCTTATTATAGAGTGCTGGAGGGGTTGTCTAGCTTCCCCTGAGTGAAAACATTCATATAACAGTGAAATGTTACCCTTTCCTACTTTAAATGGCTGGTGGCAGAGGTTTAGATCAACTACTGTGATTTTTCCCGACCGCTAGCAACGGTAGCTGAAAATCGGGTCAGCAATGTTTTTCAATATGGTGCCCAAGACCTATCTGTAAAAACAGACTCTGGTCATCTTTTTTCACCATTTATTTTAGGAAAGGTCCTTCTTGAGTTTGTCTCTGTGCGCCAAACCAGGTTTGGCCCCTTTGTTTGTTGCCCTTTGGTGAGCTTCAGTGCTGAAGACCTCCTCTGGTGCCTGAGTGTCTGGGGTGGACAGGATGTGAGGGAGGTGCCCGAAACCCCATGTGCTCAGTCTCCTAGGAGACCTGAATGCTCTCTGGTGTCATTGGCCGTCTGGCTGTCCCGCAAGGACAGCCACCCTGCTGTGTGAGCCCAGAATGGTTGGCTGTGCTGAAGCACAGGTTTGTAATGGGTTGCCCAAACATTTTTTCAAATGTTTGTTCTTATCATGCTTAGGTACACTCTGTCCTGGCAGAGTCAATCGATTGTGTTTAACATTTGCACATTGGAACTGCTGCTTTTATGTAACTTGTGATGTTTGAAAAGTGTGTTTTATGAGACAAGTGTTCTGGACTATGTCACCGCTGTGTTCTAGCAAACTAGATGTATTACTGCTCAGACCTGTTATGAAATATAGCTACTTGGAATATGTAATACTTCTGTTTTACAGAAATTAGCATAATTATTCCCCTAATACTCATTAAAATTTGGAGTCACTAAATGCTAGACATATTAACAATATATGGGAATAAAATATGGGATGAGGCTCCGTTTAAGAGGTTTCCACATTATCTCTGTATACATTTACTTTGATGAGCTCTTGCACACTTTGAAGTCATAGGCCCTCATTACAACCCAGGCGTTAAGGGGTTAACGGCGCCGTAAAAGGTGGCGGTGCCGTTAAACACTTAACGCCTGATTACGAGGTCCCTTTGCGGGTGGCAATTTGCGGCACCGTACTTAGCGCCTTCCCCATTCCCATTGAGCCCTATGGGGCAAAAATGGGAATCGGGAAGGGCCATGGCGGCATGGGGAATTACCGCCCCGCCATCCTCGGAATGGGGCGGTAATTCCCCATTCCGCCATGGCGGAGTCGGTAAGTTACCGGCATGGACCATGGTGCTACTAGCACCATGGTCCAACGCCTGGGTCGTAATGAGGGCCATAGTCAGAGTTTTAATATACTTGTTGTTTAATGAACTTAACTTTTATTTGGGTAGTAGTAACTCTGTTACCTTACTTTTGTAGAGAGACTATTTGATTTACAAAGAAGTTACGTTCTCAGGACGTTTGTTTTTCATGCAGGACTCTCAGATGGTGCACAGAGTCTTCTGACACAGCAGGATGCGGTCGAGTGTATTGTAAAAATGCACAGTTACCTAAACACATCAGCTTTCATTCAAGCATAAATGCACCACACATGGACACTCACACCCTTTCCATTGTGCTTTCACTACATAAAACACACAGAAAGAGCTGCTTTCCTTTATGCTCTACTTGCTACATGCAAAGATCGCACCATTGTGAAAATATTATGTTTTAAGTCCATCTTCCCAAAAGCAGTTGTTCGTTTCAAGGTGGACTCAAGTTTAAGTAATAACATGTACTAATGGCAAATGGGCATTATAACCTCCAAGGGCACCAGGATACAAGGAAGACAATAGCAAATGCCAGCATAGAGGGCTAGCTATATCACAAACATTCCTTTGGTCCTTGCTTGTAGATTGAAGAGAACATTTGCAAATTGAACTTTGTATCAATGGGCCTCATTACACGGTAGGTGGCAAGGGTTTACCGGTACCGGTAAGGGCACCGGTACCGGTAAACCCTTACCACCTTACTACGAAGTCCCTTTGCGGGACCCGACCTTAACGGCTGGTGTAGACCAGCCGTTAAAGTTGGGACCCGCAGAGGGACCTTGGTGCTAATTACGGTACCGCAATTTGCGGTACCGTAATTAGCTCCTTCCCCATTGAGCCCTATGGGGCAAAAATGGGAATGGGGAAGGGCCATGGAGGAAGGGGGAATTACCGCCCAGCCAACATTGGAATGGGGTGGTAATTCCCCTTTCCTCCATGGTGATACCAGCATGGTACCGGCAGCAACCATGGTGCTAATAGCACCATGGTTTACCGCCTACCGTGTAATGAGGCCCAATGTCTTTAGTACATTTCTTTTTCAAAGTGACTGTAGGAATTTCAGGAGCAAAGAAAAACAGATTCTTGGGGCCATTACAACCCAGGCGTTAAGGGGTTAACGGCGCTGTAAAAGGTTGCGCCGCCGTTAACCCCTTAACGCCTTACTACGAGGTCCCTTTGCGGCTCCGGACCTTAACGGCTGGTCCAGACCAGCCGTTAAGGTAGGGACCCGCAAAGGGACCTTGAAGGTAATTACGGTACCGCAATTTGCGGTACTGTAATTACCGCCTTCCCCTTTCCCATTGAGCTCTATGTGGCAAAAATGGGAATGAGGAAGGGCCAGTGGTAAATGGGGAATTACCACCCCGCCAACCTTGGAATGGGGTTGTATTTCCCCATTTCACCATGGCGGAATCATTAAGTTATTGGCATTAACCATGGCGCTAATAGCGCCATTGCTTAACGCCGGGCTTGTAATGAGGGCTGCTGTGTTGAGAGCACAGTGTACATAGACAGTCAGTAATGTCTAGCTGTTCTATTGCAAACCGTCCATTGGGTTACCCAGCCCATTGCAAATACTTACTATGCTAATGCTGATTTTTAATGCTGCACAGTAAAGGTATCTCTTCCTATCTATCGGCTTGGGAGAACAGAGAAACAAGGATGTGGAGAAAGTTGCCAGACTCTCATAGAGGCATGGGGCCTAATTCGCAGAAGCATTTTATAATGGCAAAACCTCATTGGAAAAATCTCTGTGAATCAGGGCCCATGGTGTCACACCAACAGACACAGACCCGAAGACCAACAACTTTCCCAACCTTCCCCAGGGCCCCAGAACCCAGGATAGTGACGTTTCCCATTGGCTGAGAAATCTCTGCCTTTCATATAGGGCAACCACTAGAGTGTTTTAAGGAACTGTTATGTTGACTTGTTGGACTGTAATGTACGCGTCACTATGAATTGTTGTAGATATTTTAAGGTGATTACCACCACTTAAAGGTAGTTAGCTCAGTCTTCACTCTCCCATCAGGCTCATATCCCTTGAGATGCATTGAAGTTATTACTAGATTTTTTAGAAGGAATGGGATCAATCACTGTGTGCCTCTTCACCCTTTTTTGTGGATGGTAAAATTGTGACTATGCTTCACTTTCCCTCTGTAGGCGTGCAGGTAACAAATTATGGGGACCCTCTTCACTGTGGGAGTGTGTCCAAATATTGTAGTGTATGCCATGTGGGTTCTACGTTATTTCGCCGAATGATTTTACATCGTGGGACTTTTCATCCCCACCCTTTCATCGCCAAAAACTCTTTTTTTTCATTTTTTTATTTATGGGGGGGCTTTGCCCCCCCGAAACCCTCCCTTACTTAAATAATCATACCCCAAACCGCACCAAACACCCCCCATAAAAAGTTTTTTAAAAAAGTTTTTGCCGATGAAAGGGTTAGCGATGAAAAGTCCCACGATGTAAAATCATTCGAAGAAATGCGTGTATACGGCCCTGTGTACGTAACCATTTTATGCTGTGGTAATGTGGTTTGAAGGGGGGTGTGTGTGTGTATGTGTGTGTGTGTGTGTGTCTCATTTAAAATATGGAAGACAGTTTTTGCATGACAAAAAGGCTACAAAATGCTACCAAATCATGGTCTTCTAGAAAATTACCCAAAAAACACGATCATCTGAATCATAATGTGGCACTATTATGACTAAGGGAAGATTAGGGTGTTAGACTACCCTTTAGGTCCAGCACGTGGATATCATTTTGAATATGTTCATGTTCCAATGATAGATGTTTAACCACACATGGTTGAAATGCAACATGTTCATTGTTTGACATTTAATAGACTTAGGAAAATCATAAGAATTGTTAATGTTCCCTCCACGACAAAAGTGTAATTAATATAGGCTTTGCTGCAATAGCTATTCATATATGGCTAACACCAGCGACAGGCACTGCTCTTTCCAAACATCTTTCTGCTGGGAAAGGGGTCATCCTGTGAGCCCAAAATGTGCTGTCACAATATAGATGCTGCAGGACTCCATATTTTTATGAATGTTACTTGTTCTGCATGGCACGAGTAGAGGTTTATTCTGTACCTGGAGAAAATAGGAACATTTCACTAAAACAACCAATCTGAATGAACACGAGGGGCCATGGTCGGAGCTTTTGGCCATACCTGTCATACAGATATTCGGAGCTGGGTGCTTAGACTGACAGTAGGACCAATGCTGTAGTGGGCCGGCTTCTTTTCTGAACTGTCCTGTAACATTGGACTACACATCCATCATATACAAACGCCTTTAGTGCTGTCATACGCAAATTGAACAGCCAGGGTGTGTAAAGCAAGGGTTTATATTTAACAGTTGTATATACTACATTGTGTGGAAATGCTATTACACACCTCTTTCACGTGGTTTACATATATACAAACATTACCAAGAAGGTTAGGAAACTTCTGAACTTCCTGAATACATACTTGGCAACATTATCCATTCCATTCGGGAGATGCTAGTCCAGTCCTGAGTATAGATTTGCATTCTGGGACTTATAGTCCGGGATTTCCCCCATTATAAATTCAGGACTGCAAGGACCAGGATACAAAGTAAAGGGTCTCCGGAATGTAGTAATGTTGGCACGGGTGTGTTCGGCACGTTCAGAAGTGTCCTGCCCTTGATTCTGCTCGGGACAGGAATTCCATTTGAAAGTGTATTTCTCGTACAGTCCTGTTTTTTGCAACTCTGTCTTCACTAAATATAGCCACCCCTGAAGAAAGGGATACAAAATAATATTTGACTGTGTTACCAGAAAGGGCTTTTAGCATTTTTTCCACCGGCTACATAATCACTGATTTCCCATGGTTTTCATGTTTAGTCTGCTTTCTGAACATGTTCATACACAACAATAGCATAAAAGTGAGTCCCTTGATTAGTGACAAGGAGCTCATACAGTTAGACTTCCCATCACCTATAGCATAGACGTGAGCAACCTAATATTTAAAGTGAGTGCTGTAGTATAGTCATGTTCTGTGAGATAAGTCTTAATTTGTGGTGTGATGACGTTTCTTTGTACAGGGAAAACCCTGATGTTGGCTAACTGTATATCTTAAATTTAGCATTCAGGATGTTTGAAGATTTATCATTTTATTACTTTTTGACTACTTGGTCCTGAGTCGCCTTCTTACCGTAACACAATAACCTCCACAAACAAGGCCCTGAGGAGATAATTTTGAACAGTCTGGAGTTTATTGATATTTTTTGCAGAGGTGCCTGCTAGGAGGGCATTACAATAGTCAAGTTGAGACCCTATTATGGCTCTAGCTATGGTGAGGCAGTTGTACTAGGAGAGGAAGGGTCCTGCGGTCATTGCCATCAGAACAGCCACCCCCCCTCCCTGCTGAAGCTTGTGGCAGTCCTACATTTATGTGAGTCAGGCGCCTTCCAACACACAGTAGGGGCACTGCATAGCATGTACCAGCCCACATTCTCAAAGGTGCTGGACCAAGTTCTGGATGACCTAATGATTCACGCACATCTCCACATCTCTATGCCCATCATCCAGGCACAGGTCCATGCAGCCAGGCAAGGTTCTACAGCATTGCCCATTTCCCCAACACCATTGCAGCATTGGATTGCAACCATGTGGCGTTGGTACCCCCAGGAGACAGAACAGGCATACCACAACCAGAAACAATATCACTCGATTAATGAGCACATGGCCTATGATGCCAACCTCACCATCAGTCACTGGTGTGCCCGATATCCTGGAGCCACACGTGATGCACTCTTCTGTGCAACAGTACCCTACCATCTTACATGGAGAGGCACAGACAGCACACCTTGCTCATGGGTAAGTAGCACTGAGACCTGACTGCCAAAAGCACTGACATACACCTGGGGTACGGAAGCAGTAGTAAAGTGAATGAACTTCAAGGCCCATGATGCAACAACAGCAATGCACAGAATAGAACCCTTTATGAACCACCCCAGGACACAGACATGAACCATGTGATGACAAACCATAGTTGACCAGTGCAATGCCAATACCACAGCCGTGCCAGCCACCACATGATTGCCGACTTCCACAACGTGAATAGCTGCAAGTGAGCCATGTAGCCCATGTCCCATCAACCTGAATGCACACAAGGTGCACTGTACCCATCCACTGAGTCATGCACATAAGGGTATACACATCAGGACCATTGACTTGTTCCCCAGCCCGCACTGCGCCGTGTCTCACACAGTCCATTCATGTCCTGCAGGTGACGCTGGATACCCGCAGTTGCTATGGCTAATGAACCCTGGGAAAAACCTGAGCAACCCTGCCACACCACAGTAGACAGCCTATAATGAGGCGCATAGGAGGACAAGATCATGTATCGAGCAGGCAGTTGGCATTCAGAAATCAAGGTTCAGGTGCCTACTTCAACTGATGTACAGCCCTGAAAAAGATGGGAAAATCATAGTGGTCTGTGCCATGCTGCACAACATGTGCATATGTAGAAATGTAGAAATGTCTGCAGATGAGGAAAACGACCCCCCTAACTCCGATGAGGAAGAGGCTGGAGGAGGGAACAAGGCTTGCAATATAAGAAAGGTAGGGACAAAGGGATTGTCAACAGTCACCTCTTCTCTTAATGATTAGATCGCATTTAAGAAAAATATAAAACGACTTTAATAGTGATGGTTTTTAAATTCAACATCGTACATATATTAATACAATAAAAATACATTTATAATTTCAATTTTAGACACTCTAAAATGCATGCATGATCAAGACAGTAAACAAAGACTAATTGAGACTCATCAATCTAAAAAAGATTAGGGGCATATGGTGGTATAGCCATTTGTTTTTAACCTTGATTGTCAATCCTATAGTTTTCGTAAGGTATTAGATCTTATTAGATCTCTAGGTAAATTAATACAATCTAAGTAGACTCGTAGATTGCCAGCTCAACATGTTTCAGTCCTCTGTAACGGGTGTTGGGACTTTCTTCAGGAGTAGTCTTTAACATCCAGATAGAGTAGTCAGGCGAGTGATATAGAGTCTTCTTTAGGTGAAGAGTCTTTAATTCAAAAGCGAGGTAACTGTTGACAAAACCAAACAACCAGAATCAATATTATGTAGTATTCTGGTAACACGGTTGAGGTGTTATGCAGCGGAGTAAGATAGATAAATTACCTTTCCGTTTTCGTGTAGAGACTCTCTTAGATGGTAGAGAGGTATCCACGTTAGTTGGATTGATTCTCTTTTTGGGCTATGGGTATAATTCCTTGAGTGCCTAAAAGGGATTAGATATGGGAGTCAGAAAAATCTGTTTTTCCTATCAGGGTCGGGATTTACAAAAACATTTGCATCAGTTTAAGGATTAAGAATGTATTGCCTAGCTTGCCTACCTTCTCAAACGTAGGCGGGAAATAATCCAACTACGGAAAAGATTGATTAGAACAGAACAGAACTACATGGTGCCATCATGTTAGAATATCTCAAAAACAAAGCCCTACCACAAGGGTTAACGGTACCTAATGAACCACGACTATTCTTAGACAACCCTAAATTCATACTACAATGGAGTTATATTGCGAACCGCTGCGGAAGAGACTGGCTTATACTCATAATAGACACAGCTAAAGAAACCACAAGTAAAATAGAGATCGATCTTAAAAAATTGGAACTAGATATTAAGAAATTGATCGCTCTAGACGTACTGAAGAAAAGAATAGAAGAAATTGATAAAGAAATGAAAGAGTTCAAACAAATAAATACTCAAGAGAGGATACAAAGACTTAAAAAAGACCTTGCCAATTACTCACATGAGAAAGCATATCCGTATACTAAAGATGGATATAAAACACAAGCAACACCCACATATGGCCAGCCACGTCAAAACAGACGAGTAAGATTTAGAGCTACATCATACAGCTCGAGCAACTCCAGTAATGACCAAGATAACTCTAATCAAGGCCCTTCCAGAAACCCACCTAATAGAGGAAGAGGGAACCCCAATTACAGACAAAGAAGAGGGAACCTGAGTACTCAACCTTTTTTATACAAGGGCCCCAACAGGGGCAACCGGAACGGAGACCAGAGATACCTCCGAAGCGGCAACAACTTTTAGTTAACCTATCGACCTATGAACCAACTAATACTGAGAAACAACTCTTGGAAAAAGGTTTAGGATTTGTCTTTTCCAACAAACATGATCCATTCCAGTTCCGCATGGAATTTTTTAAATTCATGCGCAAGATTAGATTAAAAGAGTTTTTCGCTACAGAACCAGACATACCAAAAGGACCCAATACTATGAATCATTCAGGCTTAAAGAATCCATCTACCTTCTGCCCACCTACTTACACCTATTCTCCAGAATCCATAATTTTTGAGAAGAAAGTACTGGCAGAAGTTAAAAAGCTAGAACAGCAGAATATACCTATGTATCATAATCTAACGACACAAGAAAGATTAGCCATGGAATCGTTAGCAATGAATGATAAAATAATCATTAAAAGAGCCGATAAAGGCGGAGCCATCGTGATGCTAAACAAGATCGACTACATCGCAGAATGTCAAAAACAACTAACAAATGGAAACTATTACAAGAAACTAAGTACAGATCCTACTAAAGACTTACAACAAATGATCGAACTCAAAACCACCAAAGCCCTAGAAAGAAACTGGATCAGCAAACAGGAATGGGCATTTCTAAACAATCCAGAACCCATTGTACCAAAATTCTACTGTTTACCTAAAATACATAAGTCACTAACGAACCCACCAGGCAGACCAATAGTCTCTGGTATTAACTCCATCCTGGAACCCCTCTCTAAATTTGCGGATCACTATCTTAAAAGCTATGTAGTAAAAATGAAATCTTATCTTAAAGACACTAAAGATGTGATAACTAAATATGAAAACCTACCATACAATCCGGAGAATTCCTACTTGATAGGACTAGACATCGTTTCTTTATATACTAATATCCCACAACAAGCTACACTTGAAACAATAAGCGAAATTCTGCTTAACAGACTAGATAATGATCCGGTACCCAGTTCTTTCATTTTATGGTGCATAGAACTTGCACTTACACAAAACTATTTCGAATTTCAAGAAACCTTTTTTCAACAGATAGAGGGCACAGCAATGGGAGCCACTATGGCTCCCAGTCTAGCTAATCTCTTTGTTGAATTCTTTGTATGTACGATGTTGAATTTAAAAACCATCACTATTAAAGTCGTTTTATATTTTTCTTAAATGCAATCTAATCATTAAGAGAAGAGGTGACTGTTGACAATCCCTTTGTCCCTACCTTTCTTATATTGCAAGTCTTTCAATTTTCCCAAATTCAAGGTAGGACTCCACATACAGTGGATGTTTGGGATCTCCCCCCTGTTGTTCCTTCTGGAGGGAACAAGGCACCATAGGACATATGTGGGGGAAGTAAGGGAAGGATGGATGGTCGGCCAGGAGCTCATGGAAAACTGTTTCTGACTACAGAGACATGACACCATGCATGCATTTAATGCATATGTCATGGAATGAAAACGGTCAAACTGATCATGATTCAAGTGTTTTTATTTCTGGCAACAAGTAAACCCCATCTCCAACACCAACGATCCAGCCCCCACCCCCACGGCCATCCCCAACACCAACTCTGACCCCCCCCAGCACAACTCCCACCCCCCACCCCCAGCCCCAGGTACTACTCCATCTAGTGCTTGCACCTATCCCCCTTGTCCGCTGGCTTAACAGCATTTGAGGCAAACCGTTGTGAGCACCTGGGCTGGGTGCTCGCCAACGATCCCTCATTAGGGATAGCAGCCTCTGCGCTCCCCCGCACGCTCCTCTGGCTCTGGCCAATGACTCATGTGATGCCCAAATTTGTTCAGCTAGCTTGCGCTCCCTCTGACTTGTCAGGCACAGTCTTGCATTGTAAGTCACTGTGCTCCTTCAGAGATGGTCAATAGACTTTCTCAACCATCTAGAGGCCCCCAGGATACAATCACAACACATGCATTCAGAATGGCCTAACTGTTCCTGGGTAATGGCATGCATCTCCGCCTGCCTCTGTTTCATCTAATCCAGATGTTCCCAGATGACCTGCAATGTAGGTGCTGGTAGATGCTGCGGGGAATGGCCTGGGCGATGTGGTGCATCCCATGCTTGAGTATGGGTTTGCTGGTACTGTTCATCTGAGGACATGTCCTGTTGGTACAAAAGTGCACGGTGGGATGAGTGTGGTAACGGAGTGGTGTGGCGTGGCGAAAGGCTGTGCAGGGGTGAGGACACAGGCAAAAACTGGCATACAAGTGAATGAGCATGGACTCATAGACTGTGTGTTGCCTCTGTCTGTGCCTCTGATGCAGCAGCCATGGCCTGTTGGTACAGCAGGGTGGCATCAACATCCATGGACATGCCTGAGTCTGCAGGCTCTGCATTTGTGGTGGTTTGCACAGTTGCTGGTGTGTCTGCTTGCACACTTGGGGCCTGTTGAGGCATTGTGCCTATGTGCTTTGATGCAGCAGATGAGGCTGTTGGAATCACACTGGCAGGATGCCTTTTTTTGGGTGGCACACTACTGCTCCATGCCCTTTCCTGTCTGGGTGTCCTGAGTGCCTGTTGCTGGACATGGAAATGGGCATGAATACATTGGAATAGGTCATGCATGGCAAGTGAACATTCACACTGTCACTTGTACTTTGCCCTCATGGTGTATAGTGCCAGAAGGGCGTGTGGAGTCGTTTGACCGGTGGTGTTGGGATAGCATGCACTGTGTCAGAGCGTCCACGTGGTTGGCATAGGGTGATTTGCATGTTCACTAACTCCAGAGCAGGGCCTGATTGTCACAATGGGTACCTGTTCACATGGCCATGGGGTACTCTCGATGTGTTGTATGCGTGTAGTGCTGTTAGCCGATTGGTTGATGTTGGTTAATGTGTGTGTTTTGTCGTCATGATGTCAGCCAGATTGTCAATGTGTGGTATGGGGCAGTTGCTGGCCTTGTGGAACTGATACACATGTCCATTGGTGTTGAAGGTCGGTCATGGACGTGGTCAATGCAGTGTTGACTGTGCATGGGTGGACAATGTGCAGTCAAGGGGTAGTTGCGTGTTGTATTGTGGATGTGCTTTGTTCCTTCCATCTTGTACTGACATGGTGGTGCTTGCCTGCTTCATCCTTTCCGCATCCTGCCTCATTGACATGTGTGGGGTGTCATGACATCAGTGACTCATGGAATTGTGCCCTTCTGTCTTACATGAACACTTCATGCATAGTGGCGGTTGATGTTGTATGCATGCATGGTAGTCACAGCATTTGTATGTGCCTTTATGGTTAGACACCTATGGGGCACTCATCCACTCAGGTACTCACGTGGGCTGTTGGCTCCACGCCATCTATGACGGGCATGTGCAATATGCAGCTCACCAACTCCTCCAAGGGTGCATGTTGGAGAAGTTCTGTGTTGCTGCCACCATTGGCTGCCATCTCCCTTGATGGATGGAGATTAGACTCCCCACCCTGGCCTTCAGATCGTACCACTGTTTCTGCATGTCTACAGCCTCCCGTTGCACGTGCCCCATGGCCACCACCTTGTTGTTGATGATTTCAGACCATATGGTGTTCTTCTGCTGCTGGCTGGTTTTACCCATATAACTCTTCCGAGTGGGCCACCACCTGCTCTGCATGCGCAGTCAGTTCATTTTCCGTGAACTTGGGCTTTCTCAGCATCATATCGGGTACGCTGCTCTTCCTCTTTCCTCCAGACATGCTTTTGTTGGTTTTGGTGTTTAGATGGCACTCCTGTATCCTGATATCCAATGGATTCTGATTTCCAAAATGGCCTCCAGGGAGTTTGCTTTTGTAGCGGTGATGTTTTTCCGCTGGCAGAATTTCCTCCGCAGAAATTCTGCTACCCAACGAATAATGGTAACTGTATTTCTGCCAATTACAATTACTGTGTGCGCGCAACGTGGTAATGGTAATTCCACAGAATTACCACTGATTCCTGGGCGAACTCATAATGAGGCCAGAGACTTATTTTCTCTCTCACTTGTACTGAATTCTGCTCCACCATTATGCACATATACTTACATGCACGTAGTTTGTGAATGTTGTCTGTGGCTATTACCTTACTTGTTATTCTGTGGGTGAACACTAGTCTTACATGGTGTCTTGGTCAATATTAATATGTGCTTTATTTCAGTGACTGTCCACCATAAAAGCAGCGTGCTATACAACTATCATCATTTTAACCAAATACAACTTGAATTGAGAACCATACAAACAAAATCTATTAAACATAAAACAATTACCTCTAAAATAGCATGATATTCATAACATGCATTAACAATTCAAAGTTTAAAATGTCAAAATAAGCTATAAGAAAAGTGCAACATTAAAATGAGATCCGTGATATCCAATTTAGTGATTTCTATCATGTATAGTTATCGTTATAAAAGTTAATAATCTATGTCAATTATGTTTTTGCTCAAGGTTGAAAGATAGGCAAAGGCCCTCCTACATGCCCTATACGCTTGTCCCAAATTAATGATAGGACCAGGCTTTTCCTAAAATTCTGTGTGTAAAGGGAGGAAAAGAAGAAAGTGCAAAGTGTTGTCCCTATGTCATAACGACTCGTTTGGTCTCGTTTTTACGAAAGTGTATTTTATAAGGAGAATTCCCAACCTTGCTCTTGTGTATCTAGAGCTCTCTGTTTAAATCCAAGTGCACAATAGGGCCCTGCCCCACTATGTATGCAACATATGCCCTTATCATACCTTTTTAAAGTTGATTAGTTGGTTCTGTGCATTGTTGATTAGACATGGTGTACACCGTCATCAGTAGCACCAAATTAGCATCTGCCAGAAACACGATGGGCTCAATAAACCCCAGCACCAAATTAGCATCTGCCAGAATCACGATGGGCTCAATAAACCCCAGCACCAAATTAGCATCTGCCAGAATCACGATGGGCTCAATAAACCCCAGCACCAAATTAGCATTTGCCAGAATCACGATGTGCTCAATAAACCCCAGGGCAAGGCCTAATTCCTTCACAACCTTTAACATGCTTTTTACCTAGCCGTTCTATGTGCAACAGAAGGTGCTTGAAATGATCTTAAATAATGAACTGCATGTTGTGCTCTCATGCTTGAGCCACAATTTAGCCCAAAAACCCAATGCTCTGTATAATAGTCTATATTCTACAGAAGTAAATCTCAGCCTCATTACAAGTTGGGCGGTTAGTGGCAAAATTGGCGGTAAATGAGATACTGCCAATTTTATCACTATGCCAAATTAGGAGTTTGGGTGTTGAGTGGAGGATTTATCTCCAGGAAAAAACGTGGAGGTAAAACTTCCCACTCAACGGCAAAAAATCGGCAGAATTGGCGGAATTACCACAGCGATAATTCCACCCAAAGAAAAACATTGGGTCCAATGGACCCAAAATAAATGGGGAATTACACCTCCACTATCACTTGTAATCAGGTGGAAATTACGCCGGACCAGGTGGTGGTAACGGTAATTCCTTAGGGCAATTATTGGACAGATTTAACTCAAAATTTCCACCTAACTTCTAATGAGAACCTCTCAGTTCCCCACTGACTGTTTAATTTGATACTCCCTTAGGCACGGCCAGCAGTTTTTAATTAAAAAGACTTTGTTCATGCTGATAACATTCTTTCTTCCCTTAGGTCCCATAAAGCGGGTCCATCAGGACACTGACAACTGTACACCTAAAACTGAGTAAAGTGAGGTTGATGCTAGCTTGGCATGCACCAATAAAATATCCGAGACTGCTTGGTTGAATCTATTTTGTACCCACCTGTTATTAGAGGCCTTTGATGAATTGGAAATTTAAAAAAAAACATATAATTTAAGGTCGTGATAACTTCTAAGCTACTGCCATGTATCACACATTTTAGCTTCGGTGATATTCGTGCAACAACCATTACATTTCTATTTATGTACATTTATTTGAAGTCCATGTGCATTACAAAATAGATCAAAGCCCTTCAAGAGAAAAACTAGGGCACGCTCAGATTTAGCCAACAATTCCCCATTGTCAGCCGAGAATAGTGATGGCCTCGCTCGTACTGCTATTTTTGTCACCTCCAGTGATTCCCTTAAGAAAAATAACTCTATGGTACATTTATATGCAAAACAAATAAAAGAGGGGCCAATACGCATCCAACCCTGGCCCTCCGATGTAATGGGAAGCTCAGGGTAGCATTGCCATTTCTACCAAATCTTATATGCAGACCAGTGAAGGAAATGGATGGGCCGGAACAAGACAGAGCTCCTTCAAAGTTTGTCTTGTCTGAGACCTGCTCTGATCCGAGGTCCAGGGAATGGCCCTGGACACTTGTGGAACTGTTCCATGCCAAGATCTCATCCAGCCTGGTTCTGAAGACTGGAGCCTGAATGCAGAAACAGCCAACGCCTTGCATTCTCTTCAGAAGCGGTCCAAATTGGTATATCTGTCTTGTCATGTATAGAAATGTTTTGTTAGTGCACATTTTGAAACCAATACACTTTTATGATGTACTTAAAAGGATTGCTTGTTGAGTTACTTTCACAGAAATATTTCACATGTATTATTGTTACCATTCTTATGTTCACAAAATGCGCTTTGCTATTATTCAAATGAACAGGCTTGGGTTCCATGAAGAGGTACTGTGGTGCGTCACCTGGCCTGGAGCCACACTCCTTGGCCCCACTCCGGGAAGGAGGAGAGGGCTGCCACAGTAATTATTTGCCATTTCCAGCACTGATGGACACTACTGTCCCCATCAAGTCCCATTACGTACTATAGAGGAGTCTGCTTAAGAACTCGCTTCCCTTGCATTTCCCATAGTGTGTTACTTGGTACCCTGGACTTCAAGTTAACACAAATGATTGAGTCCCTGTTTATTTGAAGAAAATGTACATGGAACTGGTTAGACAAATTTCATCCTGCCATTTAGATCTATAAGCCTAAATGTATACAAAATGTTCCAGAGTAGCTTTCCTTTCCTGCCTTATCTCTCTTCCTATCGGGGTTTCATTTCCTTTACCCCCCAGCCTTGCTCTTAAAGTATCGTTTCTTCACTCTCCACAAATGGAGATCCCTGCTTACCATTAAAATCACCCATGACTAGAATCGTGGACATACATCCTTGGTCCCAATTCAACATTGTATTAATCTCCCCCAATAATCATCTCGGATCATCAAGTTTATTTCCTCTGGTGGCCCCCAGTCCACTTTTTGCTACATTATAAAACCAGAGTAATACAGGATCAGGCAATTTTGAGGAGTTACCATGAACACACGTGATGTTACAAAAATCCACCTGTATTTCTGGCGAAAGCATTCATAGTGATGCTGAGACCTTCAATGATGCCCTCCTATGCACGGCTACCCTTGTTTTTAAGGGCAAACATATCAAAACCCACGCAACCATCCACTACTAACTCATTCACATGCCCGGTTTCTTGTAATCCAATATTTATTCGCCTTCCTTATCCAATTCCTCCAGTCATCACCCCCATTTACTTCCAATTTAACAAACATTCCATGATAATATTAATACATCATTCACCAACTTTGCTCTTGTGAGCTATCCAATGTTAAATGTGTACCTTCTTAAGCATCTTTTTTTTTTCTTTAAACTACTAACAGGTGTTCTCATGTGGCTTGTTGTACCCAGCCAGGCCAATTTATTTTGTTGGGTCATGACAAGCTGTCCCTCAGAAACTGTTTCCCTGTGTGCTGAATGATTATTTCTATGATACTCCCATTGGAGTTTAGTAGAAGTAAGGGATCCTCCCACCAACGTGTTTACCAATCAATCTCTTCCAAGTTACTAAAAGCCTTGTATCTGTTTCCAACGTAATACCGTATTTGCATGCCACAATTCATGCAAATATGTATGCTGAGAACACTGGGGAGACCAATTCCAATTTTGTCTGAACCATTTAGCTCATTTCACTAGTTGATCTTGACACTTCTCAGCATCCTTCTGCCCAGGCTGGGGTATATGTCTTGGACACAAATATTCAAGAGGGTGCAAAGGTATATTCTCCCTGTAGAATGTTTAAAATTGCAAATCTAATACTCTCTTGACGAGTAATGCATTGCTTAATTTTAGGACTACACAATCAGTAAGATTTTGAAATTAACTTGCCTGTGAATTTAGGAACCCTCCTAATCTTATACCAATAAGATGATTTAATAGTCAGAGAATGCGTGTTGTCACGTTCGTCTTTTCCCTTTTTGCAGCGGTGCAATGCCACGCATGACCAAAACCAGTGGGCTAGATTCCGGTGGGAGTCCCAAAATGTGCCCTCCATTAGGTGTTGTGCGATGTATTTTTAAGGCTAATACCTTCTGCTTGCCCCCCCCCAGCCTTTCACTGGAATGGTCATCCTCTTTAATCTGTTGGCGACCTGGTCTCAAACCATCCTTTAAAAAAGCCCATTAGGGCACTTTCAGCAGCTGTTTCAAATGTTTTCAATGGTCTGGGAGACATTCAAAGATCCATTTGACTCTAGCTGGTTTGACAGAGCCTGGTCCTTCGCCATCAGTAACAGACTTCCAATTTTACTCCATCTTCTCCGCCTTAGACAAAAGCCACTTAGCTTAAGCAGCAACCATATCTAGGGATTTTTTTAAGAGGCAAAATGTTAGTCTCTTGATTTGTTGCCGGTTTGCACAAATTACCCAGGTTTCCAAACATTTGTCATGGCCAATTGTAGTGAGTTAGTAGTTCCTTACGTTATTGGCTCTCTATGCCAGGTACAACATCTGGTCAATAATAAGATGTCATGTCGGTTTCCCATAGGGTGAAACAGGTGTTAGACCTGCCTCTGATTCCATCTCCTCACTTGTGCCAGCAATATCCTTTCCCAGATTACTGGCTTTAACAGTGTTTTTTTTATCTTTGACACCCTTATTGGTCTGCCCAAGCAAAAGACATCGGCCCTCATTACGACCCTGGCGGAGAGGGGTTTACGCCAGCGTAATGCATGGCGTACCTCTCCGCCAGATTACGACTTTCCGTAGCACCATGGTGATTTTTACGCCCGGATTTTCCGGGCGGAAAAATCCATGGCGCTACGGGACCTCATGTTAATTACGCCACCGTAATCTACGGTGGCGTAATTAACGCCTTCCCCACTCCCATTATACCCTATGGGGCAAAAATGGGAATGGGGAAGGGTAAATGGGGATTGGGGACTAACCGCCCCGCCAAGGTCGGAATGGGGCGGTAAGTCCGCCAACCCCCATGGCGGAGTTGGCAGCTCTGCGCCATGGACCATGGTGCAAATTGCACCATGGTCCTCCGCCAGGGTCGTAATGAGGCCCATCCAGAACTATCAAACTAGGAATGACTGCCTTCTCTAAAGCATGGTGATGAATGTGTAATTCAGTCATCACTTGCACGCTTTGTCCAGCTTCCTGCTCCAGTCCTCTCTGAACCTTTGTCATTACATGTGCCACCTTATGCCTTGTCTGTGCTAATTCCATTTTGACTGGAAATAGATCTGGAGCTGATACTGACATTTCTAGGACTGGGGTTGATGCTAAATGGCTCTATATGTCACTCCCTGTATCGCCATTATTGCCAGGTATGTTCTGATCATAATTGAATGGGATAGACATTTGTTCCTCCCTCAAGACCGAGATATTACTGATCATGAGATAGAACTGGTTTGATTTCCTGCTCTGCACCCTTTACAGTGATCTCTCACCCACGATTCAAAAGAGGGTCCTCTCTCTCATTATCCTTATCATTGCTTTTATTCTCTTCGACCCCTCACAGACTTCAAATCGACTTCTTTAAACTGCATTAAAGCCTTTACAGCATTTATCAACATTGACTCTCATTACAGGTCCGGTGGTAACGGTTCCGGTAAAACCGGCAGGTAGCCGTCAGACGTAATGAATTACAGCCGCCTAACTTTTGAGAAACACCGGGGCATTACAGCCTCGGTGGTGCGGTAAGTCAGGTGGCAGTAATTGTTAGTCCCCATTCCCATTGAGTCCCTTAGAACTCAATGGGAATGGGGACCACTGAAACACTGGCACCTTGTAATAACGGTGCTGATGTTTCAGTGAAAGTCTGCAGCCGGGTGCTGTTCCGCTGAAAGGCAACCCGCACGCAGACTTGTACTTTTGCCAGTCTGGAAACAATAGCGGTGGTAAGCTTACCATCACCATTGTTTCCGGAACTGCAAAGTTGTAATGAGGGCCATTGGACCTCATTACAGGTCCAGCGGTAACCGTGCTGGTAAAACTGGCAGGTAGCCGCCGGATCTGTAATGAATTACCGCCATCCGGAAACAACAGTGGCAGTAAACATTTTTTTCTTTTTTTCTGGCACCTAGCAATGGGGAATTACCAGGGCATTACAGCCCCGGCAATCCCGGTAATTCCCCATAGCCAGGGAAAACGTACTCCCCATTCGCATTTGAGTCCCATAGGACTCAATGGGAATGGGGAGGATGGTATCACCGGCACCATTATCAATGGTGCCGGTGCTACCGTCAAAGTTTGTGGGCGTGTGCTGTTCCGCCCGCCAGTTCAGACCTGGCGGTGGGGCCCGCCCGCAAACTTTGACGGTAGCACCAGCACCATTATTATTGCGGGCATGTGCTGTTCCGCCCGCTAGGTCAGACCTGGCGGGTGGGAGGGCACCCGCTCACGGATCTCGGAGTATGCCGGTCCGGTTACATTGGTGCTGGTAGCTTACCAGCACCATTGTTACCAGAACGGCATACTTGTAATGAGGCCCATTGTCTTTTTCCTTGTAGCTGTTCCTGGGGGAACCGCAGAGCTAGATTCCATTTACTCATCTTTAGCAAGCAAGGGTCACCAAGCACCCAGAAATATTGACCTTCCATCTATCAACACCCAATGATCCACCAAGCAATTTTACAACTTCAGACGTCAAGCTTGGCATCACACACATACACCCTATTTTAAGAGAAAAATAGAAGAGAGAAACAAATCAGCTACATTAAAGGAGTATTAAAAGAAATAAATCGAGATGGGATAGATTTCTCAAATACTAACAGGGTAATTCATAGAATTTTGCAGAAAAGTGTCGCAAGCGGCTGGCGCAGAGTGTCCGCGTGCGATTGTCTGCGCAAGGCACGTGCGCTAAAACCGATTTCCGCGCACAGCGTATTCATGGATTTCAGGCTCCTAAACCAGCCGTGGCGCAGAGTATCGCAGCGACCCTGCAGCAGCGCCAGTAACGCCCCCAAGAACGCCCTTGCGCAAGGAAAAGCCATCAAAATCGCTAAATCATCGCGAAGGGCTGCGCTAACCCTGGACCAGTCTACAGGGCTGCCAAACAAGGAACGCAAAGCGGGTAACGTGCATATCAGGGGTACGCGTGAAGTCATACACGCGATTAGCCAGGGTACGTGTATTACAGGGGTACGCGGGAAGTTCTACACGCGGTTGGCCAGGGTACGTGTATTACAGGGGTGTGCGGGAAGTTCTACACGCGATTCGGCTGGGTACGTGTATTACAGGGGTGCGCGGGAATTCTCACATGCGATTTGGCCAGGTACGTGTATTACAGGGGTGCGTGGGAATTATCACACGCGATTTGGCCTGGTACGTGTATTACAGGGGTGCGTGGGAAGTTCTACACGCGATTGGCCAGGGTACGTGAATTACAGGGGTGCGCGGGAATTATCACAAGCGATTTGGCTTGGTACGTGTATTACAGGGGTGAGTGGGAAGTTCTACACGCGATTGGCCAGGGTACGTGTATTACAGGGGTGTGCGGGAAGTTCTACACGCGATTCGGCTGGGTATGTGTATTACAGGGGTGCACGGGAATTCTCACATGCGATTTGGCCAGGTACGTGTATTACAGGGGTGCGCGGGAATTATCACACGCGATTTGGCCTGGTACGTGTATTACAGGGGTGCGTGGGAAGTTCTACACGCGATTGGCCAGGGTACGCGTATTACAGGGGTGCGCGGGAATTCTCACATGCGATTTGGCCAGGTACGTGTATTACAGGGGTGTGCGGGAATTATCACACGCAATTAGGCTGGGTGGGTCCTCACAGGTGTTCCCTGTACACCCTCAACGGCCCCTGCAGGCAGCCCACAAAACAGGGGACTACCCTGCACACCTGCTCATGTCCCCCTGCACCCCCACCCCCCAGCAGTGCAGGGGCACCCTCCACCAGGCCCCCACTCATGTCTCCCACCACCCCCACCCCCCAGCCACCAGGGGCACCCACCACCAGGCCCCCACCCATGTCTCCCACCACCCCCACCCCCCAGCCACCAGGGGCACCCTCCACCAGGCCCCCACCCATGTCTCCCAACACCCCCAGCCCCCAGCAGTGCAGGGGCAGACTCCACCAGGCCCCCACCCATGTCCCCTATCACCCCCACCCCCCAGCAGTGCAGGGGCACCCTCCACCAGGCCCCCACCCATGTCCCCTATCACCCCCACCCCCCAGCCACCAGGGGCACCCTCCACCAGGCCCCCACTCATGTCTCCCACCACCCCCACACCCCAGCAGTGCAGGGGCACCCTCCACCAGGCCCCCACTCATGTCTCCCACCACCCCCACCCCCCAGCCACCAGGGGCACCCTCCACCAGGCCCCCACCCATGTCCCCTATCACCCCCACCCCCCAGCAGTGCAGGGGCAGCCTCCACCAGGCCCCCACCCATGTCCCCTATCACCCCCACCCCCCAGCAGTGCAGGGGCACCCTCCACCAGGCCCCCACTCATGTCTCCCACCACCCCCACCCCCCAGCCACCAGGGGCACCCACCACCAGGCCCCCACCCATGTCTCCCACCACCCCCACCCCCCAGCCTCCAGGGGCACCCTCCACCAGGCCCCCACCCATGTCTCCCAACACCCCCACCCCCCAGCAGTGCAGGGGCAGCCTCCACCAGGCCCCCACCCATGTCCCCTATCACCCCCACCCCCCAGCAGTGCAGGGGCACCCTCCACCAGGCCCCCATCCATGTCCCCTATCACCCCCACCCCCCAGCCACCAGGGGCACCCTCCACCAGGCCCACACTCATGTCTCCCACCACCCCCACACCCCAGCAGTGCAGGGGCACCCTCCACCAGGCCCCCACTCATGTCACCCACCACCCCCACCCCCCAGCCACCAGGGGCACCCTCCACCAGGCCCCCACCCATGTCCCCTATCACCCCCACCCCCCAGCAGTGCAGGGGCAGCCTCCACCAAGCCCCCACCCATGTCCCCTATCACCCCCACCCCCCAGCAGTGCAGGGGCACCCTCCACCAGGCCCCCACTCATGTCCCCTATCACCCCCACCCCCCCGCCACCAGGGGCACCCTCCACCAGGCCCCCACCCATGTCCCCTATCACCCCCACCCCCCAGCCACCAGGGGCACCCTCCACCAGGCCCCCACTCATGTCTCCCACCACCCCCACCCCCCAGCATCCAGGGGCACCCTCCACCAGGCCCCCACCCATGTCTCCCACCACCCCCACCCCCCAGCCACCAGGGGCACCCTCCACCAGGCCCCCACCCATGTCCCCTATCACCCGCACCCCCCAGCAGTGCAGGGGCAGCCTCCACCAGGCCCCCACCCATGTCCCCTATCACCCCCACCCCCCAGCAGTGCAGGGGCAGACTCCACCAGGCCCCCACCCATGTCCCCTATCACCCCCACCCCCCAGCAGTGCAGGGGCACCCTCCACCAGGCCCCCACCCATGTCCCCTATCACCCCCACCCCCCAGCAGTGCAGGGGCACCCTCCACCAGGCCCCCACTCATGTCTCCCACCACCCCCACCCCCCAGCATCCAGGGGCACCCTCCACCAGGCCCCCACCCATGTCCCCTATCACCCCCACCCCCCCGCCACCAGGGGCACCCTCCACCAGGCCCCCACCCATGTCTCCCAACACCCCCACCCCCCAGCATCCAGGGGCACCCTCCACCAGGCCCCCACCCATGTCTCCCACCACCCCCACCCCCCGCCACCAGGGGCACCCTCCACCAGGCCCTCACCCATGTCCCCTATCACCCCCACCCCCCCGCCACCAGGGGCACCCTCCACCAGGCCCCCACCCATGTCTCCCAACACCCCCACCCCCCAGCATCCAGGGGCACCCTCCACCAGGCCCCCACCCATGTCCCCTATCACCCCCACCCCCAGCAGTTCAGGGGCACCCTCCACCAGGCCCCCACCCATGTCCCCTATCACCCCTACCCCCCAGCAGTGCAGGGGCACCCTCCACCAGGCCCCCACCCATGTCCCCTATCACCCCCACCCCCCAGCAGTGCAGGGGCACCCTCCACCAGGCCCCCACTCATGTCTCCCACCACCCCCACCCCCCAGCATCCAGGGGCACACTCCACCAGGCCCCCACCCATGTCCCCTATCACCACCACCCCCCGCCACCAGGGGCACCCTCCACCAGGCCCCCACCCATGTCTCCCAACACCCCCACCCCCCAGCATCCAGGGGCACCCTCCACCAGGCCCCCACCCATGTCCCCTATCACCCCCACCCCCCAGCAGTGCAGGGGCACCCTCCACCAGGCCCCCACCCATGTCCCCTATCACCCCCACCCCCCAGCAGTGCAGGGGCACCCTCCACCAGGCCCCCACTCATGTCTCCCACCACCCCCACCTCCCAGCCACCAGGGGCACCCTCCACCAGGCCCCCACCCATGTCTCCCAACACCCCCACCCCCCAGCATCCTGGGGCACCCTCCACCAGGCCCCCACCCATGTCCTCTATCACCCCCACCCCCCTGCCACCAGGGGCACCCTCCACCAGGCCCCCACCCATGTCCCCTATCACCCCGACCCCCCAGCAGTGCAGGGGCACCCTCCTCCAGGCCCCCACCCATGTCCCCTATCACCCCCACCCCCCAGCCACCAGGGGCACCCTCCACCAGGACCCCACCCATGTCCCCTATCACCCCCACCCCCCAGCAGTGCAGGGGCAGCCTCCACCAGGCCCCCACCCATGTGCCCTATCACCCCCACCCCCCAGCAGTGCAGGGGCACCCTCCACCAGGCCCCCACTCATGTCTCCCACCACCCCCACCCCCCAGCCACCAGGGGCACCCTCCACCAGGCCCCCACCCATGTCTCCCACCACCCCCACCCCCCAGCCTCCAGGGGCACCCTCCACCAGGCCCCCACCCATGTCTCCCAACACCCCCACCCCCCAGCAGTGCAGGGGCAGCCTCCACCAGGTCCCCACCCATGTCCCCTATCACCCCCACCCCCAAGCAGTGCAGGGGCACCCTCCACCAGGCCCCCATCCATGTCCCCTATCACCCCCACCCCCCAGCCACCAGGGGCACCCTCCACCAGGCCCCCACTCATGTCTCCCACCACCCCCACACCCCAGCAGTGCAGGGGCACCCTCCACCAGGCCCCCACTCATGTCTCCCACCACCCCCACCCCCCAGCCACCAGGGGCACCCTCCACCAGGCCCCCACCCATGTCCCCTATCACCCCCACCCCCCAGCAGTGCAGGGGCAGCCTCCACCAGGCCCCCACCCATGTCCCCTATCACCCCCACCCCCCAGCAGTGCAGGGGCACCCTCCACCAGGCCCCCACTCATGTCCCCTATCACCCCCACCCCCCCCCGCCACCAGGGGCACCCTCCACCAGGCCCCCACCCATGTCCCCTATCACCCCCACCCCCCAGCCACCAGGGGCACCCTCCACCAGGCCCCCACCCATGTCCCCTATCACCCCCACCCCCCAGCAGTGCAGGGGCAGCCTCCACCAGGCCCCCACCCATGTCCCCTATCACCCCCACCCCCAGCAGTGCAGGGGCAGCCTCCACCAGGCCCCCACCCATGTCCCCTATCACCCCCACCCCCCAGCAGTGCAGGGGCACCCTCCACCAGGCCCCCACCCATGTCCCCTATCACCCCCACCCCCCAGCAGTGCAGGGGCACCCTCCACCAGGCCCCCACTCATGTCTCCCACCACCCCCACCCCCCAGCATCCAGGGGCACCCTCCACCAGGCCCCCACCCATGTCCCCTATCACCCCCACCCCCCCACCACCAGGGGCACCCTCCACCAGGCCCCTACCCATGTCTCCCAACACCCCCACCCCCCAGCATCCAGGGGCACCCTCCACCAGGCCCCCACCCATGTCTCCCACCACCCCACCCCCCTGCCACCAGGGGCACCCTCCACCAGGCCCCCACCCATGTCCCCTATCACCCCCACCCCCCCGCCACCAGGGGCACCCTCCACCAGGCCCCCACCCATGTCTCCCAACACCCCCACCCCCCAGCATCCAGGGGCACCCTCCACCAGGCCCCCACCCATGTCCCCTATCACCCCCACCCCCCAGCATTGCAGGGGCACCCTCCACCAGGCCCCCACCCATGTCCCCCAGCACCCCCACCCCCCAGCAGTGCAGGTGCACCCTCCACCAGGCCCCCACTCATGTCTCCCACCACCCCCACCCCCCAGCATCCAGGGGCACCCTCCACCACGCCCACACTCATGTCTCCCACCACCCCCACCCCCAGCCACCAGGGGCACCCTCCACCAGGCCCCCACTCATGTCTCCCGCCCACCCCCACCCCCCAGCCACCATGGGCAGCCCCCACCAGGCCCCCACTCATGTCCACCTGCACCCCCACCCCCCAGCATCCAGGGGCACCCTCCACCAGGCCTCCACTCATGTCTCCCACCACCCCCACCCCCCAGCAGTGCAGGGGCACCCTCCACCCGGCGCCCACTCATGTCTACCACCACCCCCACCCCCCAGCAGTGCAGGGGCACCCTCCACCAGGCCCCCATCCATGTCTCCCACCACCCCCACCCCCCAGCATCCAGGGGCACCCTCCACCAGGCCCCCACTCATGTCTCCCACCACCCCCACCACCCAGCCACCAGGGGCACCCTCCACCAGGCCCCCACTCATGTCTCCCACCACCCCCACCCCCCAGCCACCAGGGGCACCCTCCACCAGGCCCACACTCATGTCTCCCACCACCCCCACCCCCCAGCAGTGCAGGGGCACCCTCCACCAGGCCCCCACTCATGTCTCCCACCACCCCCACCCCCCAGCAGTGCAGGGGCACCCTCCACCAGGCCCCCACTCATGTCTCCCACCACCCCCACCCCCCAGGAGTGCAGGGGCACCCTCCACCAGGCCCCTACTCATGTCTCCCACCACCCCCACCCCCCAGCAGTGCAGGGGCACCCTCCACCAGGCCCCCACTCATGTCTCCCACCACCCCCACCCCCCACCCACCAGGGGCACCCTCCACCAGGCCCCCGCCCATGTCCCCTATCACCCCCACCCCCCAGCAGTGCAGGGGCACCCTCCACCAGGCCCCCACTCATGTCTCCCACCACCCCCACCCCCCAGCATCCAGGGGCACCCTCCACCAGGCCCACACTCATGTCTCCCACCACCCCCACCCCCCAGCCACCAGGGGCACCCTCCACCAGGCCCCCACTCATGTCTCCCGCCCACCCCCACCCCCCAGCCACCATGGGCAGCCCCCACCAGGCCCCCACTCATGTCCCCCTGCACCCCCACCCCCCAGCATCCAGGGGCACCCTCCACCAGGCCCCCACTCATGTCTCCCACCACCCCCACCCCCCAGCAGTGCAGGGGCACCCTCCACCAGGCCCCCACTCATGTCTCCCACCACCCCCACCCCCCAGCCACCAGGGGCACCCTCCACCAGGCCCCCACCCATGTCCCCTATCACCCCCACCCCCCAGCAGTGCAGGGGCACCCTCCACCAGGCCCCCACTCATGTCTCCCACCACCCCCACCCCCCAGCCACCAGGGGCACCCTCCACCAGGCCCACACTCATGTCTCCCACCCACCCCCACCCCCCAGCCATCATGGGCAGCCCCCACCAGGCCCCCACTCATGTCCCCCTGCACCCCCACCCCCCAGCAGTGCAGGGGCACCCTCCACCAGGCCCCCACTCATGTCTCCCACCACCCCCACCCCCCAGCATCCAGGGGCACCCTCCACCAGGCCCACACTCATGTCTCCCACCACCCCCACCACCCAGCCACCAAGGGCACCCTCCACCAGGCCCCCACTCATGTCTCCCACCACCCCCACCCCCCAGCCACCAGGGGCACCCTCCACCAGGCCCACACTCATGTCTCCCACCACCCCCACCCCCCAGCAGTGCAGGGGCACCCTCCACCAGGCCCCCACTCATGTCTCCCACCACCCCCACCACCCAGCCACCAGGGGCACCATCCACCAGGCCCCCACTCATGTCTCCCACCACCCCCACCCCCACCCCCCAGCCACCAGGGGTACCCTCCACCAGGCCCACACTCATGTCTCCCACCACCCCCACCCCCCAGCAGTGCAGGGGCACCCTCCACCAGGCCCCCACTCATATCTCCCACCACCCCCATCCCCCAGCATCCAGGGGCACTCTCCACCAGGCCCACACTCATGTCTCCCACCACCCCCACCCCCCAGCCACCAGGGGCACCCTCCACCAGGCCCCCACTCATGTCTCCCTGACCATTGTGAGCCGCGCCTCTTCCGCCCGCCGCCGCTCCGCATCTATGGCGTGGCCCAACCGCTGCCACACGGAAGACACTCTCTGTCCTGGGTCCTCCTGCCCTCCGGACGATGCCTGCCCCTCCGATGTCGAAGGCCCCGAGCCTTCATGGCGACCACCATGTTGCTGCTGCTGCTCTGCCTCTGCCCGTGCACTGCCTCCTGCTGCCTGCACATCTTCCGCCGGCTGGGGTGCAGTCATAGATGTGGCCACCCCTGCTGGACGTCCGACTCCCGACTGTGGCAGGGATGCCTCCTCCACCAGCCTGGCCGCACCGTCAGAGGCAGCTCCACAGGGCACCCAGGTGACTGATGGGTGGGAAGATGGCACAGAGGACGACTGGCGCGTAGGGGGTCCAGTTGAGGAGGGGGTCGGAGCAGGCCCCATCAGACGGAGGAATCCGGCCTGGGTGACCTGTCCCAGCAGGCTGACGTGGTCAACGAGCCATTCAAGATGACGTGCAGTCTCTCCATGAAAAGACTGCAGGTCACCTCGCATGGCCCGTTGACGCAACGCCACACCAGCCAGGACAGGCTTAACCCGGACCTGGATAGCCACGTCCGCAGGCAGAGGAAGGCCAGTTGACGTCAGCTCATCCCCTGCCTGAAAACGGGTCTGGACGTAGGCATCCCTGCTGGTGCAAGATGATGCAGGGACAGGATCGGGGACAGGATTGCACACAGGCACCTCCGCGGCGGCCTGTGCTGCCTCCTGTCCCTGGTCCTGCACTGCACCACTAGCACCAGTGGGATCCCCACCTCCAGACCCCGTCTCTGGTGCTTGCACGGCCTCCTCCTCCACCAAACCCCCCACCAACCTGGATGACTCCGTGCCATCTTCCCCTGTTGGGCCCTGTGGGGTCCCAGCTGCCCCTTCTGCTGCCGAGGAGTCCAACTCCAACCTCCGCCTCTTGGACCTCCCCCCGGCAGCTGCAGCCTGGGACGCGGCACCGGACTCCTCACTCCCCGACGAGATGACAACACGGGAGGGGAGCCGGGCCTTGCGTCTCCGGCTGGCAGTGGGATCCCCGCCGCTGTGCTCCACAGCACCTTCTCCGCCCTCTTCATCAGTTGACGCTGCAGACAGGGAGAAACAAAACACAGGCATCAGAGCACTGTACAATGGACACATACACACATGACAGTTGCACATGAGTGGCATTGGCAAACCTCAGACATGTCATCACAATCCCCAACACACATGTCATTACAACTCGCACACATGAGCCATACCACAGCCATATCGCAACTGCCACCACCATCCCTACACATACAACAGCATGAGCAGCCAAAGGTGAGCCCGATATCACATGCAACACAGGAAGTGCACCACACATGTACACACACCACCACACTTGCATGCATGTGTACACCTCTGCCAAGTGTCGCACTGTTCAGACGGGCATCCATGTCACATCTGCCAATCAGGCTTCCACATACTGCTGTCACATGCATCCATGTTGATCACTGTTGCACCCTTGTCAAATACACACACATGCACATGTACACAGTGCTGATACATGCAGCCGAAAACAACATACATGCGTGACATCACAGATATGTCTACTTACATACACATTCATCCAAACATGTGTGCCCACACAACTGCATTTGGCATGCAAGCCTACACACACAAGCACCATCCATGTCTCACACATTACAGCCCTCGCATGTGTCAGCCCCACGGCCCTGTACACCCCCACCCATACTCGACCCCATACAAACAGATGTGCAACCTGCACACTACCGAATAATCACCACACGCACTGCTCACAATCAGGATGCATGTACACTCACCACTCGACTCCAGACGGGTCTGCTTCTCTAGGACCTGGACATGGAGCGCTGGGGATATGCGTTCCAGGACCCTCATCTGTTCTTCAGACAAGTGGCCCCGGCGCCCCTTGGCATCCGCTGCTTTCAAGAGGCGCCGGGCCTTGTTCAGGGTCCTGGACCTGAAGTCCTCCCAGCGCTTCCTGACATGTTGTAAGTCGCGGACTGCCACCCCCTCCGCGTTGATGGCAGTCACGATGTCAGTCCAGATCCGAGTCCGTCCTTCCTTGTCGGCGCGGGAACTTCCGAAGAGGGCATCATACTGCCCCAGGACTTGCTCCACCAGGACACCAACTTCGGTGGCACTGAAGCTGGTGCCCCTCTGCCTCTCTGGCCGGGGGTTGTCAGTGGTCACAGATGGTGTTTGCCCCGACATGACAACCCCAGAGGCAGGAGTGGGTGGGCAACTGGGTCCTAGGGCTGGGCTGTGGAGCGATGGAATCCCAGTCGGGAGTCTTCGGTTCCAGCAGGGGTGGTCACAGCAACAGCAACCCTGGCTGATGTGCAGGCAGCAAATGGCAGTGCACGTGGGCAGCAGGCAGTCAGGCAGCAGCAGATGGCAGGTGGGAGCGTGCTCGGGGCTCTGGGGGGCAGTAGTTCGGCCTTCTGGGCAGGAGCGTGGTCTTCCGTGTACATACGCGTGGCCAGCTTGATACGGAGTGATTTGGCACGTGAAAAATCTGCACGTCAGCGTGTAATTCGAGGAAAGGCCCTTAGCGCGTAAGCGCGTCTGCACGCATACGCATTTTCATTGGACAGAAGGCCCCTCAAGCGCAAGCGCCCCTGTGACGTGACGTGTACAGACGTGCATGCGCATTTCAGCGCGCGTGAAAAACTGCACGTCCGCGTGTAATACGAGGAAAGGGCCATGCGCGTATGCACGGCAGCACGCATATGCGATGTCATTGGACCAAAGGCCCTTAGCGCGTAAATGCATTGCCAGCGTATGCGCGTCTATGAAGTCACGTGCACGTTGACTTGGGCACACGTTTGAAAATGTTGCGTGTTAAAAAAAGGAAAGACACATCCGAGTGTCAAAGCGTGTAATTGGTGGAAATGGCCCTACACGCAGAAGTGACAAAGCGTGTAATTGGTGGAAATGGCCCTACACGCAGAAGTGACAAAGCGTGTAATTGGTGGAAATGGCCCTAGCGCGTACACGCCGCGTAAGTGACGCTGAACGTGTGGGCCTGTATAAAAGGTACGTGTAGAACACCATTTCCTTGTACATGCTTTTGGTGGAGAGCGAGTGGGTGAATTCTGTACTTCTTGTCGTTTCACACGCGATTTACTTCACGGCATTTCAAGTTCGTATTCCCTGTTACCTCTGACAGCTTTTTCTCTTTTTTCTCTTTTACTGGTTTACCTGGGCCTGTTCCCTCAAACAGTGTTCCCTTCTACTGTTGTCCTGTCTCCTCAGACAGCGTACAAATCTTCTTTTGGCGGGGGTGTTGCCAACCAAACGCGCTCCTTTTTCACGCTCTTTTACCTGGCAGACGGTGAGTCACGCACGTATCTAACATCTGTGCTTGCCCCGTGTGTAGCCTACCCCTTCAGAGGTCATTCTAGGCTGCGTGTGACACGCATACGTTCATTCTTGTGTTACTGGGTGCCACAGCGTAGTGCAGGTTTTTCTTTCTGCACACGTGGTCTAGGAGGGGTTGCGTGCACGTCATCTCCCTTTTTTGGGGCTCCTGTGCGTAGCGTGACCCGTCATCTTTCCCCAGGGGTTACATTCAGCCTTGCTAGAGCACTAGGGTACAATTACCATCTGGTACCCAACCCCTTTGACCCCCAATTGCCCAGGACAATAGTTTACAGCCACTCCCATACGCACATTAACATCAGTGCCATGGCTGGGAGGCGAGGATTCCGTAAGGGTGGCAAAGGTGGAAGAGCCACAAGTGGTGGCCGTGGTGGATCCAGTAGGGGACGTGGTCGTTACTTGCAGGGTGAGGCTGTCCCCCCATGTGTGGAGGACCAGTCAAGGGCACCCATAATCCCCCCCCCTCCCGTTGAGGCTGATGTGGCTGACACCATTCATGCTCAGCCCTTGTTGGACCAGCCCATTGTGGCACCAGACCTGGCTGACTCCATGGCTGACTTCCAGGTCAGCAGGCCTATGACACGTGCGCTGGTGCACGTTGATGTCATCATGCCACGTGCATCTGGGGCAGCAAGGTCATCTGCTGCCCCAAGTAGGCAGGGCGGAGAGGCTGCAGGGGCAGCTTCGGCTCCATCCACCCCAGCTCTCACACACCCAGCCAGGACAGTGTCAGTCCTAGTCCATCCTGCTGACATTCCCCCTGACACCATTACACTTGAGCCAATGCCTGCACCAACTCCCATGCTGAGTGTGCAATCCCACACTCCTGATACAGAGTCCACCAGGGCTCCTGCCCCTAGTGTCCAGAGCGGCGCAGGACACTCAGGATCACCACCACCTTCCAAGCGGAAGAGGAAGAGTGCTCGTCCGGCACAGGCTGATGCCCCAGACACGGCTACACAGTCCGGCCCGTCGAGGAAGCCCAGCTTCACGGATGACGAACTGAATGCACTTGTCGAGTATGTGTCCGCACATGATAACGAGATGGTCATTGTTGCAGGATCCAAGACCACACCTGCACAACGCCAGGCACACTGGCAGACCGTTGCGGTCATCGTAAGTGCCCTTGGAATTGTGAGGCGCACAGCCAATGATTGCTATAAGCGCTGGAATGACCTAAAGCGCAGGGCAAAGAGTAAGCTGGACTCAAGTCATGCCGCAACTCTAGTGACTGGAGGTGGGTCTCCAGTAGTAGACATGGAACTCACTCCACATGAGTCAGTCGCTGGGACCTACGTCACGGAGGAACAGATCCAAGGCGTGGGAGATCTGCCTGATTACGAGGCATTGTCCGGTGAGTGCACATTCATGTGTGTGTCATCCATGTGCATGGTGTGTGTGTGAGGGCTTCTGTTTGTGTGCCAGGTGAGAGTGTGTGCGCCTGAGTCGTATGGGTCAGCCATGTGCTTCATGCAATACATCCTGCGCAGCTGCATTTGGCCATAGCAGTATCCCTTCTGCCCACAGTAGACATCTAGCCCAACTGCACGCCAGTTGCCCTTGAAGTGTCACCTTGCCACAACATTGTTGCTTATTTTTCACTGTTCATTCAGTCAGATTGTTTGCATTCCACCACTTTTACTAGGCATTTCGCAGTCCTCTAGTCACATGTCTGACATGGCTATGGTAAAGTGGAGTGACTTTGTTACCTGGATATCATTTGTCCACACATGTCCCTGTGCAATTGGACCATTTTGGACTGGCAGCTCCAGGTGAAAAATCTGACCTGTTTGAATTAGAAAAGCTATTACATGCGGGAACTGGACTGAATGAATAGGTGCTGCCCTCCTCTCCATCTTCACTCAATAGCAATGGTACATGCCATCTGTGTGATGGCATGTGTGTTTCACCTGGCAATCACGGGCCAATGTGTGATGCCACTGCCAGGCAGCATGCAGAAAATGTGTTCATCTTCCATCTTGGTGTCATCAATGTGTGCCATTTGCCTCCCCTTCATACGCAGTGAGGGTGCATGCATGGGAGGGTTTTAGTCATGTGGGACATGTGTCAATCAAGTACTGGTTCTCTTGCTTCTCAGCCCTCATTGTGTGCCATGGTGCTAATGCCTGTTTCCATTTCTTTGTTTTTATGTCTTTGCAGGGGAAGACGCACCTGATACTGCTGGGGTTGTGGAGATGGTGCAGACCCAGGAGGGGTCCGAGGGACGACCAACCACCAGTGAGGGACGTGGTGTGGTGGTGGGTGAGAACCCACAAGTGCTGCAGGTCGTGCTCTCAAGGGGTGTCTCTGGCTGCACCTCCCCCGAGCTGTACTCAGGTGTTGATTCGGATGATGAGACCTACGTGCCGTCGCAGGTCAGTGTTCCAGGGAGGGATTCTGTTCTGTCCCACCCACCTGCACCATGGTCAGAACCCTCAATGGGGATGTCAGTGTTGGCAGCTATGCCTTTGGTGGTTACGGATGCAGGGTCACACTCCGCGACATCTGATCCTGTTCCTGGGCCAGCAGATCAGAGGGGGAATGCAGTCCTGCAGCCTCAGGCAGTGCCGGCACAGCAAGGCGCAGTTCGCCTTGCCCCAGACAGGTGTGGTGCCCACCGACGTGGTGGCCGTACGCCACCTGGCAATACCGCATGGGAGCAATCCATTTACGGCATGGAAACCCAACAGGCAGCATCATCCGAGATGATGGCTCAGGCCATGGATAGGGTGGCCACTTCCATTGTCCCCCCTGAAAGGCTGATGGAGCGACTACAGCAGGCAACCGACTCCATCTGCCAGTCACACAGGGAGGACATGTTGGCGTCCAACAGGGACAGGCGGGCGGCACTGGCGACTCTGCAGGAGGCCATCTCCATAGAGTCCCAGGGCCACAGGAAGCCCTGAGGCAGGAGCTCCTTCACCTCAGGACGACTCTTGTTGACCTTGAGGCTTCAACACACCAAAGGACAGAACAGCAGCTGGAGCGTCTCACCCGTACGCTCTCAGCTGAGATGCAGGCAATGAGGGCGGAGGTCCGGGCATCCTGTGAGTTGTTGCATGGGGACCTCCGCACACTCATCCTCCAGAACGAGACCTACCACACCCGCATGCTTGCAGCCATGGAGGAGCAGACTAGGGCCTTGTGTGGGCTGCCTCCCATAGTGCAACCACCTCCGGATGCAGCTGCACATGGTGATAATAGCGACAGCAGTGATACTCCCACAATAGGGTAGCCGTGTGGGCCATGAGCCCATGGAGGGTTTTTTTTTCCCAGGATCCACACAGGTGGGTTTTGGTGTGCACCCTGTCCTCGGACCTCCTGGGTGGCCTCCCCAACCCCCCTGGGCCCATCAATGGCCATTTTTGATTTTTTTTTATTTTTATTTTTATTTTTATTTTTATTTTTAATTATTTTTTCCCAATTTTTTTGGGACAATTTGTTGCCTTCCGTGGTTCCTGTGGGCATACGCTGCATTGTGGCTGGGCACATGCAGGCTTCTCATGTATTTGGTTCAGATGCTTGGGTTTGAGTCACACACACCCCTCCTGCTTCCCGTTTCCATGGGCTTGCAAAGGGTGTGCCCAAGTGACATTGACGTACATGGTGACATTGGACTCCCACTACATGTGTGGGTAGTCTAGTCAATACTGTGTATACATTCCTAGTGCATATTGCTGTTGTGTTGTACACTGCATGTTGCATTGATGTGTAACTCATCATCTGTGTCTACCTCCCAATTTGCAGGTCCCTTCCTCATGTCTACACAAAGCCCTCTAGTTTGGAGTTGGGGTCCATGTTGGCAGCAGTGCACCTACAACTCTACATGGCGCCAACACTGCACAGTTGGTAGTGGTGGGAGTGCAGGCATTTCCAGGTGGTGAGACTACTAATTTATTACATTTGTGATGTCATGTTAATGGTAGTACCTGCTCAAGTTTGTTGTTGGTCCTGCATTACTGTGAGCATTTCAGGTGTTGCAAGTTTCAATTAGGGACACTGTACATTGTGACACTAGTGTCATGTTGTGGGGATTACTTTGTTTACCTGCAAATAGCATGACATGGCACGGTGTGTCGTGTGGCGGTGCTGGGGATGGGTTGGCTGACATGGCACTGTCCTCTTGTTGCGTTTTGCAAGTGGGTATTCATTTTAGCTGCTTGAATGTGTTTCTTCACAAAACTGCATTGGTGGTGTCTGTGTGGGTAGGGATGCACACATTGTAACACTTCCAGGTGAACAATCTCAGGCTGATATGGTTTTCACGGTTGATTCTCCAGACATTCAGGATCAGTGTCAGGTTGAGTCATCATTGATTGTCAGATGGAATGTGCCAGGGCAGTGTGCACTCCACAGGGGTGTGATTTCTATGTGAAGTAATTAGCCACTAGCTGTGTACGGGCTGCCTCCCCCCGTGCCCTTTCCCCTCCCATGCGCAGCGGCTGTGCATGTGGTTGGGGATGTGGGGCCACCACCATGTCCACAGCCAGGCCCCGGCGTGTTGCAACGTTGTGCAGGACACATGCTGCCACTATGATCCTGCACACTACTGGGGGAGCGTACAACAGCTGCCCGCCAGAACGGTCAAGGGAGCGAAAGCGTGACTTTAGCACACCGAATGTGCGCTCCACTATGCCCCGGGTTGTAATGTGGGCTGTGTTATATCTTACCTGGGGTGGCGTGGTGGGGTTCCGAATTGGCGTCATCATGTGGGGGCTGAGAGGGTAGGCACTGTCCCCTGTGGAGGTGGTGATTGGTATCATTGGTGGGGTTGTGACCTTGCTCAGTATCTGACATGCATGCATGTGCAGTGGCATTCATACTCACCAAGCAGCCATGTATCGCCATGCCGCCCAGCTTCTAGGTCCCGGCTTAGGGTGGACATTCGGTAAATGAAGCTGTCGTGGGTGGACCCGGGATAGTTGGCATATACTAAGGTGATGATTCCCTTGCCATTACATACTACCTGCACGTTGATGGAATGCCAGTGCTTGCGGTTCCTATAGATGTGCTCTGATGCCCTGGGGGGATGTAGAGCCACATGGGTGCAGTCGATGGCACCTAGCACTTTGGGGAATCGTGCCACACCGTAAAAATCCAGGGCGGCAGCATGCCTTTCTGCAGGTGTTCTGGGCAGGTATATGTGTCTGCGGACTGATGGGCGTGCAGTGATGATGTTCAAGACCTGGTGTAGGCAGCGTGACTGGGTGGCCTGTGATACCCCACCCACTATGGCACTTGTCCGCTGAAATGATCCAGTGGCTAAGAAGTGCAGTACATTGAGGACCTTCTCCAGGGGGCTGAGTGCTTGGGAGCACAGGATGGGTGATGTGAGGTCATCCTCCCACTCACTCACCAGGTCCAGTATTATGTGTGGTGGAAACCTGTACCTCCCATACACCTGGTCATCAGGCATCCCGAAAAGGCTGGTTCTGGGTGTGAATATTCTGGCCCTGACTATCCTCCTCCTCCTCCTTTGGTAGCCCACGCCCACTGCTGCTAGGAACGGTATGTTCATCCTGGGTCTGAGCTTGTTATTTTATTAGCGCGCAAATTTATGCGTTGCGCGTGTTGTAGGCGAGCGTGTGACCCGCGCACCCCTGAAATCCAGTACCCAGTCCAATAGCGTGTGGAAATTCCCGCGCACCCCGGGATACAGGTGCGCTGACGTACTTGCGTGTGTAAGTGCCCGCGCACCCCTGATATACACGTACATAGGCCAATCGTGTGTACGCGCACTTTTGTCCAATTACACGCGATGACACTCTGACGTGCTGTCCAATTACACGCGATGACACTCTGACGTGCAGTCTTTCCACGTGTGCTCTGTCATCACGTGCTGTGTGGGAAACACCCGTGCGGGTCACGTCACAGACGCGCTTACGCGCTGAGGGCCTTTGGTCCAATAGAATCGCGTATGCGTGCTGACGCGCTTACGCACTAAGGGCCTTTCCTCGAATTTCACGCTGACGTGCAGGATTTTCACGTGCCAAATCACTCCGTATCAAGCTGGCCACGCGAAAACACACGGAAGACCACGCTCCTGCCCAGAAGGCCAAATTACTGCCCCCCAGTACCCCGAGCAGCCTCCCACGTGCCATCTGCTGCTGCCTGCCTGCCTGCTGCCACCGTGCCCTGCCATTTGGTGCCTGCACATCAGCCATCTGCAGGGGTCCAGTTGCTGTGTCCACCCCTGCTGGAACTGAAGACTCCCGACTGGGATTACATCGCTCCACAGCCCAGCCCCAGGACCCAGTTGCCCACCCACACCTGCCTCTGGGGTTGCCATGTCGGGCACTTCCACATCTGGCACCAGTGGCAACCCCAGGCCAGAGGGGCAGAGGGGCACCAGCTTCACTGCCACCGAAGTTGGTGTCCTGGTGGAGCATGTCCTGGGGCAGTATGATGCCCTCTTTGGACCGTCCCGCGCCAGCAAGGAAGGACGGGAGAGGATCTGGGCCGACTGTGTGGTTGCCATCAACGCGGAGGGGGTGGCAACCCGCGACGTCCAGAAGATCAAGAAGCGCTGGGAGGACTTGAGGTCAGGACCCTCGTGAAGGCCCGGCGCCTCGTGTAGGGGGGCCGGGGCTGCATGAGTTCCATCCAGATGAGGGTCCTGGAACACGTTAAGGCCAGATCTACCCCTAACCAGGAGATCCGCCCCACTGAAGGGAAGGTACCGGTCAGGGAACAACTCTTTAAATTTGACCCCATCTCAGAAGCAGATATGCTAGAGGTACTGAATAACATGAAACCTTCTACCTGTGCAGAAAATGTCCTGCCCCCCGGCATTATTCTTCAACACAAGGATATATTTTCTCCCATCCTCCGGAGAATAGTGAACGCGTCTTTTCAGGAGGGTATGGTGCCTAAAGATCTGAAGAGAGTTACCATCACCCCTCTCGTCAAAAAAGCGGGACTAGATCCCAAGGACCCCGCAAATCTCCGCCCCATTACCAACTCGAATTTTGTTCTCAAACTATTGGACAAGGTAGCCACACAACAGCTCCAACACTTCGTTGAAGAACAGGAGATTCTGCATCAACAACAATCCGGCTTTAGAGGATCCCACAGCACCGAAACAGCTATGCTAGATTTGCAGAATCAGATGTTGACGATGTTGGACGATAACAAACTGGGGATGCTGATGCTTTTAGACCTCAGTGCAGCTTTCGATCTAGTGGATCACAGCCTTCTTATCAAGGCGCTTAGGGAGAGCGTTGGCTGCTCGGAGGGAGCCATTGACTGGCTCTTATCCGTTCTCTCTAACCGCCAAGCGAGAGTACACTGGGGTAATAGTTTCTCCGACTCGTGTGACATCCTATTCGGAGTGCCCCAGGGTGCTAGCCTATCCCCAATGCTCTTTAACATCTATATGCGCACTCTGTGCACCCTTCTGGTGAAAGCCGGAGTGTCATTTACTAACTACGCAGATGACACCCAACTCATATTGGAGTTGGGGGGTAGGAACCACGCCACAGATAGTGAAATGCTCACCAAGCTTTATAAGCTAATTGACGACTGGATGCAGGCAAACTGGATGTGCCTGAACGACTCCAAAACCGAACTGATGTTGTTTGGCTCCAGTCGTCAGTTGGAAAAACTGGGAGCAGAGTACAACTCTTTTCAAATTAAAAATGCCACCATCCAAGTGGTTCCCAAGGTGAAGACCCTGGGCATGATGGTCGACTCAGTTGTCGACTCTCACGCCCAAACCAACTTCCTTCAAAAAAACTCAGCTTACTATCTTAGGCTCATGAAAGCAATCAATCCATTGCTTAATGAAGCAAACAGGGCAACGATAGCCAGAGCCATTATTCTCTCACGGCTCGACTATGGGAATGCCCTGTTGTTGGGGGCCGCTTCCAAGGATCTATCCAGTTGTCAGGTGATCCAGAACAACGCGGTCAGAATAGTAAAAAACCTGAAAAGGAAAGACCACGTTACTGAAGAGAGGCTAGCGCTGCATTGGCTCAGGGTTGAGGAGCGTATTAAGTTCAAAGCCCTCTGCTTGGTTCACAAATGCCTGTATGGCACAGCGCCTCCCTATTTGAAAACACATTTAAGGCCCTACAACCCCACCAGAAACCTACGCTCGGGTGGAAAATGCCTTCTGCACGTGCCCAAGTTTAAGCTAAAAACAGGGCTGGGCAGATCCTTTCTTGTGCTGGCTCCCAAACTGTGGAACAGCGTCCCTGAATCACTCAGGTCCGAAGTCAGCCACCCAGTTTTTAGGAAGAGGCTGAAAACATACCTCTTTAGATAAAAACCCGTGGGCGCAGGACCTCATTTAGAGACCGCGTCGCTCTTTAGCTAGCTGTACCATTCGTCCGTCCCATACGCGTTGTTTGTCTCCTGTCTCGCAGTATCAGTGTTCATTGTACAAGCGCCCTGATGCCCGTGGGCTATCGGCGCTATATAAAAACAAAATACATACATACATACATACATACGTACGCCCAGTGCTCCACGCCCAGATCCTTCAGAGGGAGACCCGTCTGGAGTTGAGCGGTAAGTGTCCAAACATTGCTATGTGAGACAGGGCATGTTGCGGTGTGCTGGTTCTCTGATACTTGCCTGTATGTGTGACATAGGCCATGTATGCATGTATGTGTGCAGGGACATCATGGTAATGCATGTGCGACCAGTGATGTGTGAACCACATGGTTGTTGCATGTGTTTAAATGCCACATGGGGAGCCCTATGCAGATTTTAGACATGAGAGCATGCCAGTCTCTGTTCCTGGACATGGGTGGGGGTGAGGGATGGGTGCTGATGGCAGGTACATATATGGTAGCCATGTCTGTGTGCATAACCTGCGTGTCTGTGACTTGTGCATGCCATGGATGCATGACACATGTGTGTGACAATGCACAGATTCACTGATGCAGCCTAGTTACCCTTGTATCTGCTGTGTTTGGGGTGTATGGGGCCAGATGGATGTGACTGAGGTGAAGTGTGTGCATGTGATAGGCATGACCCATGATGCATGTGAGTTCCATATCATTGTATGTTTCAAGAGTCCATTGGACATGTATGGAAATGTCCATGGCATGCACCATGCCTGTTACTGTGTGTGTTTTGCCTGGACTGACCCATGTGTTGTGGAGGGACATGATGGAAGTGTACTTTGACAGTGGTACTCATCGGCTATTGCTTCCTGTCTAGGGGACCATTGTACAGTACCCTGATGCTTGTGTTCTTTGTCTCCCTCTACGCAGCGGCTAGTGAAGAAGAGGGCAGAGACGGCGCTGTGGAGCAAGGCGGCGGGGATGCCCCCACGGCTGCAGCGGAAGGGGTGGGTGAGCCCCCACAGGGGCCTGCTACGGTGGAAGACGGTGAGGAGCCATCCAGGTTGGTGGTTTCCACAGAGGAGGAGGAGGCCGCCACAGGGGCACACATGGGGCCTGGTGGGGGCATCCCTGCTGGTGCAAGTGGTGCAGTCCAGGGCCAGGGCCAGGAGGCAGCACAGGTCACCAAGGAGGGGCCTGTGCATGTCGCTGTCCCTGACCCTGTGAGTGCACCACCATGCACCAGCAGGGTTTCCCCGTCCCAGGCCCGTCCGCAGGTAGAGGGGATGTCCATGTCACCTGACTCCCCTCCACCTGCGGACGAGGGGACCCGTGTCCGTATGGAGAAGGTCCTGATTGGGGTTGCGATGCGCGCGGATGCAATTCATGATGACGTGCGTGCTTCCCGGGAGGAGCACGCACATCATCATGAAGAGCACCGTGCCGACGTGGCCCAATTGGGATCTTCCATGTTCGGGGGTTTCCTGCATGTGTCGGCCAATCTGGCGGCCCTCTCCTCCTCTGTGGAGGCTATACGCCAGTCGTTCTCCTTGCCGTCTTCTGGCCCAGATGCCACCAGAGCCCCCTGTGGACCTGCCCTGACCTATGCAGCCAGCTCGGTGGGGATCCCATCCCTGCCACAGTCGGGAGTCGGAGGTCAAACAGGGGTGGACACCACAGCAACTGTACCCCAGCAGATGGAGGATGTGCCGGCATCATCAGGCAGGGCAAGTGCACGACGGCGTCGGTGGATTCCATCAGCCTGGATGCCGTCGTGCTGGCAGAGGCAGTTGCGTGGGAGGCATCATGGCTCGGGGCCATCAACATCGGAGGGGCAGGCATCGGCCGGAGGGCAGGAGGACCCAGGACAGGAAGTGTCTTCCGTGTGGCTGCAGTTGGGCCAGCAGATAGGTGCGGAGCGGCGGCGGGCGGAAGAGGAGCGGCTCACGATGGTCAGGGCGGAGAACTCCATGCGGAGGGCCCTGAGGCGGGCCGAGTGCCTCGAGGCAATCCGCAGGGGGTTGGAGGAGCAGATGGCGTCGTCCCTGCGGACCCTCGGGGCCATGGAACAGGACCGCCTCCGGGACATAGACGAGGATTTTGATGATGCCCTGGCCCGGAACACTACGGAGTGAGCCGCTGGACTTGCCCGCGGCCTTTGTATATAGTTCTTTAGTTTTAGGTTTCATTTGTTTATTCTTGTGATTTGGAGTCGACGGACACAGCTCCACTTTTTGTATATAGTTGCATTTTTGTTACGGTTTTTTGTAGGTTTCCTTTGTTCAGTTGGGCTCATGGACCCTTGGATATTTTGTACATAGTTCTTCATTGGATTGTTTTTTTTTTTATTTTATTTTTTCTTCTCCATGGAGCAATGGTGTTTGGATTTTTTTTTTTTTCTGTCGGATTGATTTCATTTTTAATGTGACTTTGAAGTACATTTTTTTTGGATTTGGTGTTTTTCATTTTTTGGGACGGACATGCACCTTTTCTTTTTTTCATTGGCATTGTAGTTTGTTTCATTTCATTTGCATTCATATTTTTTTAATACATTTTTGTTTTCATACTTCACTGTGTGGTATCATCTCATTGGTTTCATGCATGTCATGTTGGGTGTTTTCAAATTCATTTGCAACCATTGTGTGTGACAGACATGGGTTCATTTGCTTTATGTACGTTGGGGGTGTAACATGTAATTTTCATTTCCATGTGGGTGAATGGGTTACTTGGTAGGGCCTTTTGGCTGTGGAGGCTGACCATTACGCACATGGTTGGTGATTGTGAGGACCTGGGTGCAGGGGGACATGGGTGGGGGCCTGGTGGAGGCTGCCCCTGCACTGCTGGGGGGTGGGGGTGGTGGGAGACATGAGTGGGGGCCTGGTGGAGGGTGCCCCTGCACTGCTGGGGGGTGGGGGTGATAGGGGACATGAGTGGGGGCCTGGTGGGGGCTGCCCATGGTGGCTGGGGGGTGGGGGTGGGTGGGAGACATGAGTGGGGGCCTGGTGGAGGCTGCCCCTGCACTGCTGGGGGTGGGGGTGGTGGTAGACATGAGTGGGGGCCTGGTGGAGGGTGCCCCTGGATGCTGGAGGGTGGGGGTGCAGGGGGACATGAGTGGGGGCCTGGTGGAGGGTGCCCCTGCACTGCTGGGGGGTGGGGGTGATAGGGGACATGAGTGGGGGCCTGGTGGGGGCTGCCCCTGGTGGCTGGGGGGTGGGGGTGATAGGGGACATGAGTGGGGGCCTGGTGGGGGCTGCCCCTGGTGGCTGGGGGGTGGGGGTGGTGGGAGACATGAGTGGGGGCCTGGTGGGGGCTGCCCATGGTGGCTGGGGGGTGGGGTGGGTGGGAGACATGAGTGGGGGCCTGGTGGGGGCTGCCCCTGGTGGCTGGGGGGTGGGGGTGGTGGGAGACATGAGTGGGGGCCTGGTGGAGGGTGCCCCTGGTGGCTGTGGGGTGGGGGTGGTGGTAGACATGGGTGGGGGCCTGGTGGAGGCTGCCCCTGGTGGCGGGGGGGTGGGGGTGATAGGGGCCATGAGTGGGGGCCTGGTGGAGGGTGCCCCTGCACTGCTGGGGGGTGGGGGTGATAGGGGACATGAGTGGGGGCCTGGTGGAGGCTGCCCCTGCACTGCTGGGGGGTGGGGGTGGTGGGAGACATGAGTGGGGGCCTGGTGGAGGGTGCCCCTGGTGGCTGGGGGGTGGGGGTGGTGGGAGACATGAGTGGGGGCCTGGTGGAGGGTGCCCCTGGTGGCTGGGGGTGGGGGTGGTGGGAGACATGAGTGGGGGCCTGGTGGAGGCTGCCCCTACACTGCTGGGGGGTGGGGGTGGTGGGAGACATGAGTGGGGGCCTGGTGGAGGGTGCCCCTGGTGGCTGGCGGGTGGGGGTGATAGGGGACATGAGTGGGGGCCTGGTGGGGGCTGCCCATGGTGGCTTTTGGGTTAGTGGCGGTGGGTACGAGACATGAGTGGGGGCCTGGTGGGGGCTGCCCATGGTGGCTGGAGGGTGGGGGTGGGTGGGAGACATGAGTGGGGGCCTAGTGGGGACTGCCCCTGGTGGCTGGTGGGTGGGGGTGGTGGTAGACATGAGTGGGGGCCTGGTGGAGGCTGCCCCTGCACTGCTGGGGGGTGGGGGTGGTGGGAGACATGAGTGGGGGCCTGGTGGAGGCTGCCCCTGCACTGCTGGGGGGTGGGGGTGGTGGGAGACATGAGTGGGGGCCTGGTGGAGGGTGCCCCTGGTGGCTGGGGGGTGGGGGTGGTGGTAGACATGAGTGGGGGCCTGGTGGAGGCTGCCATTGCACTGCTGGGGGGTGGGGGTGGTGGGAGACATGAGTGGGGCATGGTGGAGGGTGCCCCTGGTGGCTGGGGGGTGGGGGTGGTGGTAGACATGGGTGGGGGCCTGGTGGAGGCTGCCCCTGGTGGCGGGGGGGAGGCGGTGATAGGGGCCATGAGTGGGGGCCTGGTGGAGGGTGCCCCTGCACTGCTGGGGGGTGGGGGTGATAGGGGACATGAGTGGGGGCCTGGTGGAGGCTGCCCCTGCACTGCTGGGGGGTGGAGGGGGTGGGAGACATGAGTGGGGGCCTGGTGGAGGGTGCCCCTGGTGGCTAGGGGGTGGGGGTGGTGGGAGACATGAGTGGGGGCCTGGTGGGGGCTGCCCATTGTGGCTGGGGGGTGGGGGTGGGTGGGAGACATGAATAGGGGCCTGGTGGGGGCTGCCCCTGGTGGCTGGGGGGTGGGGGTGGTGGGAGACATGAGTGGGGGCCTGGTGGAGGCTGCCCATGGTGGCTGGGGGGTGGGGGTGGGTGGGAGACATGAGTGGGGGCCTGGTGGGGGCTGCCCATGGTGGCTGGGGGGTGGGGGTGGGTGGGAGACATGAGTGGGGGCCTTGTGGGGGCTGCCCCTGGTGGCTGGGGGGTGGGGGTGGTGGTAGACATGAGTGGGGGCCTGGTGGAGGCTGCCCCAGGTGGCTGGGGGGTGGGGGTGATAGGGGACATGAGTGGGGGCCTGGTGGGGGCTGCCCCTGGTGGCTGGGGGGTGGGGGTGGTGCGAGACATGAGTGGGGGCCTGGTGGGGGCTGCCCATGGTGGCTGGGGGGTGGGGGTGGGAGACATGAGTGGGGGCCTTGTGGGGGCTGCCCCTGGTGGCTGGGGGGTGGGGGTGGTGGGAGACATGAGTGGGGGCCTGGTGGAGGCTGCACATGGTGGCTGGGGGGTGGGGGTGGGTGGGAGACATGAGTGGGGGCCTGGTGGGGGCTGCCCATGGTGGCTGGGGGGTGGGGGTGGGTGGGAGACATGAGTGGGGGCCTGGTGGGGGCTGCCCCTGGTGGCTGGGGGGTGGGGGTGGTGGTAGACATGAGTGGGGGCCTGGTGGAGGCTGCCCCTGCACTGCTGGGGGTTGGGTGTGGTGTGAGACATGAGTGGGGGCCTGGTGGAGGGTGCCCCTGGTGGCTGGGGGGTGGGGGTGGTGGTAGACATGAGTGGGGGCCTGGTGGAGGCTGCCCCTGGACTGCTGGGGGGTGGGGGTGGTGGGAGACATGAGTGGGGGCCTGGTGGAGGATGCCCCTGGTGGCTGGGGGGTGGGGGTGATAGGGGACATGAGTGGGGGCCTGGTGGGGGCTGCCCATGGTGGCTGGGGGGGTGGGGGTGGGTGGGAGACATGAGTGGGGGCTTGGTGGGGGCTGCCCATGGTGGCTGGGGGGTGGGAGTGGGTGGGAGACATGAGTGGGGGCCTGGTGGGGGCTGCCCCTGGTGGCTGGGGGGTGGGGGTGGTGGTAGACATGAGTGGGGGCCTGGTGGAGGGTGCCCCTGGTGGCTGGGGGGTGGGGGTGGTGGTAGACATGAGTGGGGGCCTGGTGGAGGCTGCCCCTGCACTGCTGGGGGGTGGGGGTGGTGGGAGACATGAGTGGGGGCCTGGTGGAGGCTGCCCCTGGTGGTGGGGGGGTGGGGGTGATAGGGGCCATGAGTGGGGGCCTGGTGGAGGTTGCCCCTGGATGCTGGGGGGTGGGGGTGCAGGGGGACATGAGTGGTGGCCTGGTGGAGGGTGCCCCTGCACTGCTGGGGGGTGGGGGTGATAGGGGACATGAGTGGGGGCCTGGTGGGGGCTGCCCATGGTGGCTGGGGGGTGGGGGTGGGTGGGAGACATGAGTGGGGGCCTGGTGGGGGCTGCCCATGGTGGCTGGGGGTGGGGGTGGTGGGAGACATGGGTGGGGGCCTGGTGGAAGCTGCCCCTGGTGGCGGGGGGGGTGGGGGTGATAGGGGCCATGAGTGGGGGCCTGGTGGAGGGTGCCCCTGGATGCTGGGGGGTGGGGGTGCAGGGGGACATGAGTGGGGGCCTGGTGGAGGGTGCCCCTGCACTGCTGGGGGGTGGGGGTGCAGGGGGACATATGTGGGGGCCTGGTGGAGGGTGCCCCTGCACTGCTGGGGGGTGGGGGTGATAGGGGACATGAGTGGGGGCCTGGTGGGGGCTGCCCATGGTGGCTGGGGGGTGGGGGTGGGTGGGAGACATGAGTGGGGGCCTGGTGGGGGCTGCCCATGGTTGCTGGGGGGTGGGGGTGGGTGGGAGAAATGAGTGGGGGCCTGGTGGGGGCTGTCCATGGTGGCTGGGGGGTGGGGGTGGTGGGAGACATGAGTGGGGGCCTGGTGGAGGGTGCCCTTGGATGCTGGGAGGTGGGGGTGCTGGGTGACATGAGCAGGTGTGCAGGGTAGTCCCCTGTGGTGTGTGCTGCCTGCAGGGGCCGTGGAGGGTGTACAGGGAATACCTGGGAGCACACAGCCAAATCGCGTGTGGGACTTCCCGCGCACCCCTGAAATCCATGTACACGTCCAAATCGCGTGTGGAACTTCCCGCGCACCCCTGAAATCCACGTACCCTGACAAATCGCGTGTGGAACTTCCCGCACACCCCTGAAATCCACGTACCCGGCCAAATCGCATGTGGTACTTCCCGCGCACCCCTGAAATCCACGTACACGGCCAAATCGCGTGTGGAACTTCTCGCGCACCACTGAAATCCACGTACCCTGACAAATCGCGTGTGGAACTTCCCGCGCACCCCTGAAATCCACGTAGCCGGCCAAATCGCGTGTGGAACTTCCCGCACACCCCTGGAATCCACGTACACGGCCAAATCGCGTTTGGAACTTCCCGCGCACCCCTGTAATCCACGTACCCTGACAAATCGCGTGTGGAACTTCCCACAAACCCCTGGAATTCACATGCCCTGCCAATTCGCGTGTGAGACTTCCCGTGCACCCCGGTATACACACACACGTATTTTTTGTCAGCGGGTGTCCGTGTTTGTGGGTACCCCTTTGCACGTCATTTGTCCTGGAGGGCCACAGTATGGGACATTCATCATGGCAGTATATAGGTGCTATTTTTTGCTGCACCTTTTGGCGCACATTTCTTACAGGCGCAGAGACTCTACCGCCTGCTTTCTTGTGGCAGTCGTGTTTGTGCCTGTGCGCTGGTTTGAGCGTGCACTTTTTTGCCCTATTCTATTCCATGAATACATGTTGTAGGCGAGCGTGTGGGCGTTCCGCGCACTTGTACCCTGTACTTCCCCCGTGACGCCCACATTTTGGCAAGTTGTTCCCCATTCCGAGTGTTACGCCCTGTGTTCCGCCTACGTTTGTTGCGTGCGCCGCGCCATGTGCGATTTTCGCTGTGGCCTGTGCGATTTTCGCTGTGACCTGGCGCATGCAGTTAGATGGCCTGTGCGCTAACATCCGATGGTTTTCTCGCGCACGGCCTTCCATGAATCGATGTGCGCTGCTTTTCGTTCAATTTTCGCACTTGCACTGCGATTTTCGCTATTCCACTGCGATTCGCACGTTTTTGGCCACTTGCGCCGCGCTAATTATTCCATGAATCGGCCTGTACGACTCATCATAAACAAGTGATATCTGCAATGGAATACCAAATACCAAATGTTTTGTCCACGTTTTAGTTTAAAAAAACTAAAGAACCAATACCATCCAATGGCAGACAGGGTGGATTCTAATCCACATGTAAAATGGATGCTTCCACAGGTTATGTGTGCGGCCATCATGGCATTGTATCAACATACACAGACACAGCCACTCAACCTTCTACCCTGCTGTACTTCCAAATCTTACTACAATCATCGACTGCACCACTGTATTCTCAGATATGCCCTGTCTTTTTTCTGTATAATCATAGCACAGTAGCCAGATGAAGACCAAACACACACAGCACCTTAACAAGTTTCCTCTGGGACCACTGCAACAGATTTAGGCCTACAGGTGTTTGGCAGTAAACCCACTTGGTAGCCGTCTGTACCACACAGATTCACCTGGTAACTGTGGCTGAGCAGTCAGACTTCTCTCAAGAAAAGTTAGGCAGTATGTGGAGTATACCAAATAGGGCAATTTACACAGTAGAACAAGCAGACACGGAACATAGCTTGGGTGTAAAGATATATAGTTATTTATTTATAAAAACACATCTATGAAAAACACGCTGGCACTAATACGGCAAACAACTTCAATTACAATTACTATAAGTAAATCAATCCCCTAACAATATCGACAAGTCTAGGTTCAAGGGCACCACTTATTTGCAGACAGAGGTGAATGCTTTAACCTAGATGGCACTCTAATATTCGTTAGATCGGGAGAGAAAAGGCAGGGTATGAAATCAACTCGGTACCAACACTTTTACGAAACAATGCAAGGCAAGTAAGGCAGTGTCTACTGTAGATCACAAAGTTCAGAGGCCAGGCCCACTCGGAGAGAGGCAAGGCGATATGTCCCAAAAAGTATCACAGTGGAAATGCACTTCGAGTCTTTGCCGCAAATTGTCACAGAAAGATTGGACCAGTTCAGAACAGAAAGTTAAGAAGGCCTGGAGGCAACCCAATGGAGAGGCAAGGATTAAGACACCTCACGCTAACCGTCACAAGGGAAGCCAGGCGGACACGGTACCTTGTATGTGGAGAGACAGCTCCGGCGGGGGCAGTTGTTCCTGGTGGTGGATGCAAGTCGGGGCTTTGCCAAGAGATGAGATGCTCTCATCGTCGAAGGAAAGTTGAAGATCGTTGCACCACCAGGGAAGAGACCAGCCGAAGTGCTCCGTCACAAGGCACCACCTTTTGTTCGCAGTACAGTGGTTAGTGGCTATCCGGTTGCCGGGGTGCTCAGCACGGGCAATTCGACCACTACATCCTGGAAGCGAAGAAAAAGTTCCCACCAGTCAGGGGAAGAAGACTCTCTGGCCGGGAGATCTTCTCTGTCATTGGGAAGTGGTGAGTCGGTTCAGCAGGGCTCCACCGAAGGTGTCGTCGTTGCAGATCGGCTCAGCTTTACCCTCGTCGGATTCTTAGGTCCTGTGGCGACTTCTCAAGATCCAGTCCCAAAAGCCCTGCTTTTATGCAGAAAACCCCCATTCATTCAGCCTAGCTGTCAATCAAAACACGCTAAGTGGTGAGCGGGGTGGCTCACCACTTGGGCCAATCACACCAGAGTGCGACTTGAGTTGGCAAGGCAACTCAGTCCAGGGTGCCTAAACCCCTTCCCACACCCCCTGTGGTACCCAGACAGAATGGCACCACTTTGGAGGGCTTCTGTGCAGAAGCCCGCCAAAAGTGGAACAAAGGGCTTAACCTTTGGTTCGGAGTTACAGAGACGAACACAGACGCCATTTTAAAAACCGAGTTCTGGCAGAAAATACCAACCGGTAGATTTATTTAAGACAAATAAACCGGCGGTATGTTAGAGACTAACGGGAAAAAGTATTAGCCCCCAACAATGGGATGAATCCCATAGAGTTATATTCGGGGTCGAATATAACAAGTAGTTTCCACTGCCACCAGCCAAAACTCGACGAGGGGTGACGGGACAGTGCCCCCTCGAACAACAGACCCAGGGGTAATCGAATTACCCCTACCAGTACGTCCACAATAGGATGGTTTGTACTAGTTCTGTTAGTAAATTTAGGTCTAGTAAAGCCAATGGTGACTTTACATGCCCTGGGAGACAGTAGTCAGTCCCAGGGTATCGAGTCTATGGCGGGGAACCTCTAGGACACCTCAGTGTTACGGCACGGAGGGTGCGGTGTAACACACATAGCAAAACATATGAGTCCCTATGGAGTAAAAGACCCCATAGCCCATAGAACACATTGCCATTCAAAGGAATTAACCACATTCATGTCCAAGAGTGGGAGAAAAAGAGTCTCACTCTTGGCATGATGGAAAAAACAAACTCCAGAAATCCAGCAAAGCTGCTGGGGGACTCACTAGGTTAGGAAATTCAGCCTAAACAGAGAATTCTCCCTAACAACAAGCACACGGCAGACCCTTTTGGAGCAAGGAATCCTTGCCATTGATATGATATGATATGATATGGCATTTGTAACGCGCTTATACACAAGTGTTTGAAAGCGGGACGAGGCAAGGGAGGGGGAACAGAGGGAGGACAGACAACGATCTTACTAGGCCAGGTGTCATTCAGATCGTGCCAGCGCAAAGGAAGGGGGAAAAAGAAAAGTGCGAGGGAAGGGCAAAGTGCAGAACATGGGATACTAAGTAACATGATAAATAAATGAACGGTCAGCTGGTGGCAAGTGCAGGGTGAGTGCAGACATAAGTGCTGGTGGGGGAACTGTAGGGATACAGAAAACAGTCCTCAGGTGTAGGGGTTGCCAGGGAGGCAGTGCAGGCATGCAACTGGCAGGGCTTGGGCCTGAGATCAGAAAGGTGACCAGGTAACCAATGCAGTCTCAGTATCAGCCAGGAATTCAGCAGGGGTGAGGGGGATAGAAAGCAAAAGCAAAGAGGAAGGTTTTAAGGTGCTTTCTGAACCGAAGATGGTTCTCCTCAAGTTTCAGAGAGGCAGGGAGGTTGTTCCAGAGGGAGGCCCCAGCTAAAGAGAGAGATCTACCACCAAATTGTTGCTTGGAGAAGCGACTGATCTTGAGGGAGTTGGAGGCGGATGAGCGAAGAGCTCGAAAAGGAAGTTATTTAGGAAGAGAGAGTTGAAGGTATTTAGGTGCCAGGCCCCGCAAGGCTTTGTGTGGCTGTATGTAGGACACTTCTCTGGGGCACTAGGGAGGACGATGTGCAGCCTTTTCGAGGAGGGCGTTGCCCACATCCAGGTGGGATAGGACCACTGCTTGTACGGTGGATCTAAAGCTGTACGGAGGGATGTTGGCCCGACTGACCTGATGGCTGGAGGGAGAGAAAAGGGAGCTGGGCGGGCCACTCCCAAGGAGAGGCCAGTAGCGAGTGGAGCAAATACCATGCTCTTGGCTGTCACAGAGGGCCTGGGCAGAGAGAGAGGGAGAGAGAGAGAGGAGCAAAGGCTCAGCTCCTGGCCCTCTCAGGGCCCATCAGAGAGTGGAGCAAAGGCCACGCCGCTCCTGGCCATCTCAGGGTCCAGCAGAGAGTGGAGACCATGCTCCAGGCCCAGCAGAGAGTGGAGCAAAGCCCACACTTTGAGCTGGCTGGCTGGTCCCTAGGCCCCGAACGGCCACAAACCGCTACGTTCTATAGGCAAGAAAACAGGGCTGACCACTGGCGTCTCGGGCAACAATGCACCGGGCAACAGAGAGTTCTCTAGGCCTGCTCAGAGGCTCATGGGGATGGCTAGAGGGGTGTGCGTGTGTCCCTCGCTTGGTCTGAAGCTGGGTACTTCTAGGAGTTATCAGCATAATCCTGCCTTTCCCAGCCATCTACACCTAGGCCGCAGTACCTTCTGCCGTTAAAAGACGGCATCATGGAGCTCTTTGCTTTCACATGAGTGCCCGATTCTGCTTACCAGAACGAAAGAGAGATTTGGGGGACAGGGAGGGAGGGGGCTTGCCATCTTTAATTGGGTATGTATTCTCATGTAGGTACAGTTTGAGCCGAAGCTAATAGCTATCAAGCGGAATTCTAAAGTGGACTTAGTTTCTTTTGATGCATTCCCCCATTTACATTTAAATGGGCGCACACACACAATGTGGCTGTCGGTATTTCAGGCCAAAGGACCTTGAGCGCCACTGACGTACAGGTCCACTGCACTGGGCGGGGAAGCAGGGATGTGGAAGAATGGCGCTGTTTTTTTGCAGCAATATTACCCCATGGGGGACACCCCCCTGCAACTCCCATATTTTTTTTTAAAGGGAACAGGGGACACCCTTGCTCCCATTTACCCCATAGATAATGTTGCCTATGCTATTTCCCGGTGACTATATGTATGGCGACATTATTTATGGGGATAATATTGGACGATACCGAATGCGCAGCGCAAAAGAGCAGCTCTGGTATTGGCGGTGTGGGCGGCTCTTAAAAGAGCCTTTGGGTTTGTGCATTGGTAGGTGCTGTGGTAGGTGTTCCTCAACCACCGAATCCACAGATAGTGCGTCCCTGGTGATTCAAGGCATAGACCACATCCATGGCAGTGACCGTCTTCCTCTTGCCGTGCTCAGTGTAGGTGACGGCGTCCCGGATCAAGTTTTCCAGGAAAACATTGAGCACTCCGCAGTTTTCCTCGTAGATGAGGCCAGAGTTGTGCTTGACTCCGCCATGGTGGGCCAGGCAGCGGATGGCAGGCTTGGAAAAGCCCTGGATGTTGTCTCTGAGCATTTTCCTGTGCCTCTTGGTGCTGCCCTTGCCGAGATCTTTCCGTTTTGTTGTGACCAGACATGTCTGCTGCTGCTAGGGTAAGCATGAGTGTAAAGCTGCACTGCTGTACATAGCCTCTCTGGGACTGTTGACTGAGTTTATTGGGCTCACTTGTATTCCACCTTTATGCACATACATCTGACACACATGTGGTTGATGCTTGTTGTATAGCTACTGTGCTTCCTGTCTTTTCACATGGTTCATACTAGTTGCGGTTTGTGTCCGTACATGTCATGTGTGCTATATGGGCCAATTAAACTCATTTATAATCTGCCATATGCATATGTAATGGGATCATACATCTCTCTTGCTCGTTTACCCGCTCAGCCTTACTAACCTATACCACCCTCTGTCATTTTCAGATCCGGCAGAGTGCCAGGGGACCACTACAGTGGTGATAGTGCACTGTATAAAAATCCTTTAACATTAACATTAAATCAGTTATGGTTCCTTTGATCGCTCCATCTGTTACTTGCATAACTGTGGTAAGTCTAAAGCTAATACCGCTGACCTCCCGGAATGCGTGCATTTATCAGACCAAGACCAATCCGGGCTTGCCCGGCCGCTTTGGTGACTCTAGATAACCTCAGGCCGATCACACATCCCCGTGACGGCGACAATGCATTCGGGTGTCTGCCCTATCATCTTTCGATGGTACTTTCTGTGCCTACCATGGTGACCACGGGTAACAGGGAATCAGGGTTCGATTTCAGAGAGGGAGCCTGAGAAACGGGTACCACATCCAAGGAAGGCAGCATGCGCGCAAATTACCCACTCCCAACTCAGGGAGGTAGTGACGAAAAATAACAATACAGGACACTTTCGAGGCCCTGTAATTGGAATGAGTACACTTTAAATCCTTTAACGAGGATCCATTGGAGGGCATGTCTGGTGCCAACAGCCGCGGTAATTCCAGCTCCAATAGCGTATATTAAAGTTGATGCAGTTAAAAAGCTTGTAGTTGGATCTCGGGATCGAGCTGGCGGTCCGCCATGAGGCGAGCTACCGCCTGTCCCAGCCCTTGCCTCTCGGCGCCACCTTGATGTTCTTGACTGAGTGTCCTGGGGGTCCGAAGCGTTTACTTTGAAAAATTTAGAGTGTTAAAAGCAGGCCGGTCGCCTGAATAATTCAGCTAGGAATAATGGAATAGGACTATAAGGAGCCCGGACACTTTCGCCGAGAGGTCCCCCTCTGTCGCTCTGGGTGCGCACATTGCAAGAGATCTCAGTCACCTTCCTGCGGATTACTATAGACAGGGGGGGAGGGACCTGTCTGCACGTCCTCCAGGGTATCCTCACCGCTTGCTGCCCGACCCGGGCTCCGTGGTGAAACCAGAGCACCTCCCCGGGCCTGGCCAGCCGGGGGAGGCGTTCCCCACGCACAGCACCCCAGCAGAGACTGGCCTGCTGGGGGCGCTCTTTTCCGAGCACTCCATGGGATCGATTTGGCGCACTTGGTCCATCTAGGGTTGGACTGCTTGACCAGCCTTGGCTGTTGGTTCAAGCAATTCGCTTCCACCCGCCTCGGGACCGTGTCAAGGGTATGCCCCCGTCTTCGGGGAGGGCCCCTGCCCCCACATGGGCGGCTCTCCCCTCCGAGCAGAGCGAAGGCCGATCAGCCTGGCAGCTTCCCCAGTGGTCAGATCAGAGTGGACGGGGTCGGGTGGCGCTAGCTAGCACCAGCGATAGGTGTGCCTACCTCAAGCCATGACGCGGGCCCTGCTCCATCGAGTACGTTTCTCCAGCAGCTCGGAATGCACATTCCGCGGGGTGCCAACCCCCTGCGTCGCCGCTCCGGTGGATGCATTGCGGGCGAACCCCCTACCGCTCCAAGTTGTGCCTGGGCAGGGCCTCTCCCTCCCACCCACCCCGCGTTTGCACAAATCATACCTCTGTGGATTGCCACGGATGTCTTTTTTTCGGAAATACATGGGGTTCCCTGTTTTCCTTGGTGGCTTGGACACCCGAGGCCCATATCTGTATGTTGCGCTTGTCTGGAGAAATTGTCAAATTCAGGTGTGAAAACAGACTTGGGGTTATCTGTGTTTTAGGCTTTCCCCTTGGCGCCCAGGTAGGTGCACCCACACATGTGAGGTACCGTTTTCATTGGGACACCTGTGGGAATGTGGGACGGTAGGCCATGTGTTGTTGGCGGGATGTTTCAATGGGTAATCCGAGTGAAATGTGCAGAAAATTGTTTTTTTCCCACATTTTGGACTTTGCAGGGGTGTCTGGGTAATAAATTCTGGGCCGATGTGCGCAAATCATACCTCTGCGGATTCCCATGGGTGTCCTCTTTTTGGAAATGCATGGGGTTCCCTGTTTTCCTTGGTGGCTTGGACACCCGAGGCCCATATCTGTATGTTGTGCTTGTCTGGAGAAATTGTCAAATTCAGGTGTGAAAACAGACTTGGGGTTATCTGTGTTTTAGGCTTTCCCATTGGCGCCGAGGAAGGTGCACCCATACATGTCAGGTACCATTTTCATCGGGACACCTGTGGGAACACAGGACGGTAGGCCATGTGTTGTTGGCGGCGTGTTTCGATGGGTGAGCCGAGTGAAATATGCAGAAAATGCATTTTTTTCCCACATTTCGGACTTTGCGGGGGTGTCTGGGTAATACATTCTGGGCCGATGTGCGCAAAACATACCTCTGTGGATTCCCACGGGTGTCCTCTATTCGGAAATGCATGGGGTTCCCTGTTTTCCTTGGTGGCTTGGACACCCGAGGCCCATATCTGTATGTTGCGCTTGTCTGGAGAAAGTGTCAAATTCAGGTGTGAAAACATTCTTGGGTTACCTGTGTTTTAGGCTTTCTCCTTGGCGCCCCGGTAGGTGCACCCACACATGTGAGGTACCATTTTGATCGAGACACCTGTGGGAACACAGGACGGTAGGCCATGTGTTGTTGGCAGCGTGTTTCGATGGGTGATCCGAGTGAAATGTGCAGAAAATAGTTTTTTTCCCACATTTCGGACTTTGCAGGGGTGTCTGGGTAATACATTCTGGGCCGATGTGCGCAAATCATACCTCTGTGGATTCCCACGGGTGTCCTCTTTTCGAAAATGCATGGGGTTCCCTGTTTTCCTTGGTGGCTTGGACATCAGAGGCCCATATCTGTATGTTGTGCTTGTCTGGAGAAAGTGTCAAATTCAGGTGTGGAAACAGACTTGGGGTTACCTGTGTTTTAGGCTTTCCCCTTAGCGCCCAGGTAGGTGCACCCACACCTGTGAGGTACCGTGTTCATCGGGACACCTGTGGGAACACAGGACGGTAGGCCATGTGTTGTTGGCAGCGTGTTTCGATGGGTGAGCCGAGTGAAATGTGCAGAAAATGCGTTTTTTCCCCACATTTCGGACTTTGTGGGGGTGTCTGGGTAATACATTCTGGGCCGATTTGCGCAAATCATACCTCTGCGGATTCCCACGATGTCCTCTTTTGGGAAACGCATGGGGTTCCATGTTTTCCTTGGTGGCTTGGACAGCCGAAGCCCATATCTGTATGTTGCGCTTGTCTGGAGAAAGTGTCAAATTCAGGTGTGGAAACAGACTTGGGGTTACCTGTGTTTTAGGCTTTCCCCTAAGCGCCCAGGTCGGTGCACCCACACATGTGAGGTACCATTTTGATTGTGACACCTGTGGGAACGCGGGACGGTAGGCCATGTGTTGTTGGTGGCGTGTTTCGAAGGGTGAGCCGAGTGAAATATGCGGAAAATGCATTTTTTTCCCACATTTCGTACTTTGCGGGGGTGTCTGGGTAATGAGTTCTGGGCCGATTTGTGAAAATCATACCTCTGCGAATTCCCACGGGTGCCCTCTTTTCGGAAATGCATGGGGTTCCCTGTTTTCCTTGGTAGCTTGGACACCCGAGGCCCATATCTGTATGTTGTGCTTGTCTGGAGAAATTGTCAAATTCAGTTGTGAAAACAGACTTGGGGTTATCTGTGTTTTAGGCTTTCCCCTTGGTGCCCAGGAAGGTGCACCCACACATGTGAGGTACCATTTTCATCGGGAAACACCTGTGGGAACGCAGGACGGTAGGCCATGTGTTGCTGGCGGCGTGTTTCGATGGGTGAGCTGAGTGAAATGTGCGGAAAATGCATTTTTTCCCCACATTTCGGACTTTGTGGGGGTGTCTGGGTAATGAGTTCTGGGCCGATTTGCACAAATCATACCTCTGCGGATTCCCACGGATGTCCTCTTTTCGGAAATACATGGGATTCCCTGTTTTCCTTGGTGGCTTGTACACCCGAGGCCCATACCTGTGTGTTGTGCTTGTCTGGAGAAAGTGTCAAATTCAGGTGTGGAAACAGACTTGGGGTTACTTGTGTTTTAGGCTTTCCCCTTGGCGCTCAGGTAGGTGTACCCACACATGTGAGGTACCGTTTTGATCGGGATACCTGTGGGAACGCGGGATGGTAGGCCATGTGTTGTTGGCGGCATGTTTCAATGGGTGAGCCGAGTGAAATGTGTGAAAAATGCGTTTTTTAGCCACATTTCGGCCTTTGCGGAGGTGTGTGGGTAATAAATTCTGGGCCGATGTGCGCAAATCATACCTCTGCGGATTCCCACGGGTGTCCTCTTTTCGGAAATGCATGGGGTTCCCTGTTTTCCTTGGTGGCTTGTACACCCGAGGCCGATATCTGTATGTTGTGCTTGTCTGGAGAAAGTGTGAAATTCAGGTGTGAAAACAGACTTGGGGTTACTTGTGTTTTAGGCTTTCTCGTTGGCGCCTAGGTAGGTGCATGTTAGGCAGAATCCAGGGCAGTTACCTTAGGGAGCACTACCCCAGATTAGGACTACAGGTGAGAGCAATAAATCCCCTTTGGTATCAGTGTGGACCACAAAGATTTAGTTGGTAGCTGTGGCTGAGCAGTCAGACTTATCTCAAGAGGGAGATGAGCAGTATTCAGGGTTGACACAATAGGTAGTACAGTACTATGGAGCAAGGAAACACTGACCAAAGTTTTGTATTAAAAAGAGAATATATATTTATTTTATACACTTCTAAGTCAACACATAGATCACAGTTAATAAAGTAAGTTAGGTTTAGTCAAAAGGAAAGCATATACAACTCCCTATTCAATTGTAGACAAGTTTGCGGTGGAGTGAAAACTCAGCAAAACGGCACAGTGAAAACCAACTACAAATGGCACTCTAACAATTCAACGAAAGGGAGGGAAAGTACAAGTTAAGTCAAAATATCTTCAGACACCCCCTAGCAACACTTACTTGAAGTTTTGTGAACAAGTAATGCACAGTAACACTTTAACCAAAAGATAAGTGAATGAAAACTGAGCAAAATGGCACTCCACAGGTTAAAACAGTAGGAAGGAAGAGGGGTTTAGAAGATTTGGGTGCATCAACACATTTCTCATTGAAAACTCATCTAGTGAGAGCAGATCTAACAAAATCAGCCAAAGTCAATAGGCCTGAGCCAGAGTCAGTGGTACAGGACCAAGAGTTTAGGAGCAAAAAATGTTCTTGTAGCTGCAGTCAAGTCTTTAGTAGAAAACTTTTGAAGAGGTAGATGCAAGGCAAAAGACAACGTTAAGAGAGAGGGCGGCCGACCCCACAAGTAGTTAAAGAATTTAAAATACCTTTAGGGCTACCACGGAGAAAGGGCGGCCTGGCGGAACAATGTACCTAAAACGTGGAGAAGTGGCGCATGCGGTGGCGGTTGTTCCTGGTAGTTCCTGCAGGTCAAGGGGTCCAACAGAGGAAGAGAGGCTCTCGCCGTGGAGGAAGGTTCGAGTCGCTGCACTACCCAGGGATGAAACCAGCCGCGGTGCTGCCAAACGAAGTTTAAAAGGTACGCTCCTTTTTAATCGTGGTCCGGGTCGATAGCTGCCTGGTTATCCGGTCTCCAAGTGCAGGGCACTGTCGAGTCGACCAAGGCAGGCCCGAGGATGCAATGGGTGAACTGGTTGACCCCACCAGCTCAAGGGAAGGAGGCTCCTTCGCTGAAGATCTCCTCTCGTCGTGTGGAAGAAAAGTGGTGAGATGATCCGGCAGGGCATCACCGGTGGTGTAGCTGCTGAAGATGTCTCTGGCTTCTCTTCCCTTCGGTTCCGTAGTTCCAGTGGCGACGTCTTGCTCTTCCAGTCCTCAGGACCTTACTTTTATGCAGAAAGAGACCCATTCATACTGTGAAAACAAAATCAAAATATCGAGGCTGAGTACCCCAAAAGGAAATACACCGAACACGGGTTACAAAGGAACATACAAAGTACTTTATTTTATACTGAATCCAGTTACAGAGAGCAAAAGAAAAAGAATCAGATAGCTATCGGCCCACAGTGCAACACAACAAACTCCAGCGTGGTTCAGTGTATTCAGTGAGAGACGCTGTACATTAGAATACATTGGTTTTTATATATTTTGTGAGCACAATGTCCAGCCCCACTTCGGGTTAATATTCCACTAATACATCACTGATCTAGGGTTCATGCCAAGTCTTGCACATCCGCATATAACTGGTTTGCTTTTAATACATATATCAACAAGCACATATTGCAACTGTGTATTCTAGGATTTTCCATGCAGGTCTTCTCAAACATTAATACAATATAGTTAAACAAGTGTTCTACGTTCAGTATTTGAATACATTGTTTTAACATATACTTGTGGATTAGTTTCATTGCACGAGTAATCCTTTTACACACAGGTCAACTAAGGACAAGGTCTCAGTTCATGACTTCAACAAGTGGCCTGCAGGCAAGTTACATATTAGCGACATGCAGAGGTCAAGATGGCCATGTTGTATTTTGGAATGACATTGTCCACCATTTTAACTCACAGGATGACTTTACAAAGCAAACCTAAAATGGCAGATTGACCTAAAATGGTGGCTTACATCCATTCTAAGGTCAGGACCTTGCAACACGGATTTCTTCGCTTAAAAGCGTAGGCCAATATACATACATTCATTGCAATAGGAGGCACGATATAATTTCTCTTTTGACAATAAAGCCTAGCTGTCACTCACACAGTGGAGTGGTCTTCTTGGCGGGAGACCCTCCAGCCTATCAGGTTAGAGTGCGACCTGAGTTGCTGTGGCAACTCTGTCCAGGGGTTCTACTCCCCCTATCAAACAACAGACCCACCCCAGACTCAGTGGCGCAGAAAGGAAGGCTTCTTGGTAGAAGCCCGCCAAAAGGACGAACAAAGGATCCCCGACCTGGGTTAGAAAAATGGAGTAAGACTCGAGAAAGAAGTTTTATCAAAGTTCCGGCAAATAAAACCTACCGCAGTAAAGTTAATAATAAAATAAACCGGCGGTATGTTAGATGCTGTCAGATAAAGTGGTAGCCTCGAACAATGGGAAAATCCCATAGAGAAATATTTGCGGTCAAATATAAAAGGTAGTAACCACTGCCACCAGCCAGAAACTTTGTAGAGGGGGACTTTAAGGTACCCTCTCGAAAATGAACATAGGGGAAAAACTATTAACCCCATCCAGTACTTCCATATTAAGATGGGGTGTACTGGTTAAGTGTAAAACACTACAAAAATGTGTGCTTTCCTAACTGCAAGATTCGGGGGAATGTAGTGGAGCATTTCTTTTCTCAAAATTCATAGAAGCCATTGCCGTACCAAGCCAACCATGTCCAACACATACCTTTTTTTTCTGTCATTTTCCCGCTTTTCCCCCAATCTATGACATTTTCCCCTACCTAGTGTTTGCCTGACCTACGCAAATCACCCCTTCCTAAACTTGGAATTTTGTCTACGTTTCGGAAATATATTCCTTTCTGTCCTCCAATTCAGCTTTCCTACCCTTTTCTCCCATTCCGTCCATGCATGACCAATTGGCAAAAGTAGCCAAAATCGCCTACCTCTTACAAAACAGTTGATAACCACATCAAAATAATGTTCTTCCGTTTCCACTCAACCTGTTCTCGAAAAGCCAGGAAGTTGGGGAATTCAGCACAGCAAACTATTTGTTCCTAGCTCTTACAAGGAAAAAAAAACACAGGCTTCTTTGTACATCATTTTATTGGCATTTTTTGAAAAAACCCAAAATGTTCGCCCTTTTTGCTTATTTTCTCTAACTCCCCTACAACAACCTAGGATTCCTGGGTGGCATTATGACCCCCTACATGTGGGAAAAAAGGAGCCAAATTTGGCCGAGATATCTCATGTAACAAAAAAGTTGCAAGCCATTGAATGGCCACATACCGAAATCACCAGAAAAGGCCCTGGCACTTGGGGGAAATACCCATGGCAGTTAAAGGGTTAACATTAACATTAACATTAACATAACATTCTAACTCTGTGGTGTGTAAACCCCTGGGAGGAATTAAAGAGACTTCTAAAGACTTGTCCAAAAGAATATCAAGGAACAGTCTCTAGAGCTCTTCCAGATAGACCAGGAGAAGGGAGTAAAACTGACATATGACCAGTATCCTGCCGACCCTGTAACCCACCATAAACCACATCCAGGAACCCAGATAATGGGCTCTCTGACACATAGTGGTGAGCCTAAGAATAATGACATTCTGATTGTGCGAATCATAACTTACTCTGGTCCAACCAGTGAATCTACCTCAGAGTACTGCTACCGCGAAACATGAGGACGATCACTGCCAACTCATCCAGACCCAGAAAGTAACCAGCAACAGTGGGCTCCTAAGAGTACTTCATCCACTCAGACACTCACCTCTCATACCACTATGCTCACTCTCCACTTTACACCAACAAACAATAGAGTTCAGCTATACCCCTCGATCAATTTCAGCCTAGCTGCACACATACAAACAATTCTCCATGAACACCTCAAAAACCTGTTAGAACGCAGCTATACGCCACGAAAAAATTGGCCTAGCTGCAAACATAAACATCCTACACAGGCCTAATGCCGCCAGAATGCACTCTTGGAGACCAACCACCTGATTGCACACATTCGATCGATCTCTCACTACCACTACACCTAGTGTTAAGATGCAGCCACCATTGCACAAATCACACCGGATGCACGCATAAAGGGCCTCATTATAACTCTGATGGTAGCCGTGCCGGTAAAAACTGGTTTGTGTTTTTTTCTGGTGCGTAGCAATGGGGAATTACCATGGCATTACAGCCCCAGCGGTCCCTTTAATTCTGCATAGACAGGCGCCAGAAAAAATTACTCCCCATTCCCATTTCAGTCCCATAGGACACAATGGCAATGGGGAGGTGGGTACTTACTACCCTCACGATCTGCGAGTGGGTGCCTTTCCGCCCGGCAGGTCAGACCTTGCGGCCGGAAAGGCACCCGCTCGCAGAACTCAGAGTGTGGCGGTCCGGTAACAACGGTGCCAGTAGCTCACCGGCACCATTGTTAGCAGACCGGCATACTCATCAGGAGGCCCATTGAGTGCACCCAAGCACTGTATTCTACCCTACTCTCTCGACAAACTTGGACTAAGGTCCCCAAGGGCGTTCAACCTACAAGTGCTTTGAGATCATACCAATGATATATCGGGCACTATATGTATGCCAAATAACATAACATATAGGTACTCCATGCATACGGTTCATGTATATTGTCTGTAGCTATTATGCTCATAATAGAAAGACATTCATATTTATTACAAAAACACGTCATTGGTGAGGTAAGCTATAGGGGGCATAGAGTCATGGGGATTGGGTGGTGGAGACTTGCTACTATGGATGGTGTAAGGGCGATGCTCCACGATTGACAGAGATCCACGTAATTCCATCGCGGGGTGCTCGGGTCAGCAGGGATTGTCGGGGTGGAGTATCAGGTCACAAGCTTTTCGAGTTGATACATCAAGGCTGCACTAACATTTTGCCCTTGTGGCCACACATACACATTCATCAGTGATGTCATCAATGATATTTGTGATGTCATCATTGATGTCCTAGGTGTTAGTGTTAGCAGGGCACGGTGGTGCTGCAATTTATGGTTGCTTAGCTTACCATAACCGTCGAATTTCACAGGTTTTTAGATTTTACTTTTAACCATAACGTCCTTTTAACAACGTTTTTTTACTAAATTTCATAGGTTTTTATTAGTGCAACTTAACCATAACGTCCCTTTAACAACGTTTTTTTTACTGAATTTCACAGGTTTTTAGTAGGGCCTCTTAACCATACCGGCCCTTTAAGAAAGTTTTTTTGCTAAAGGTCATCGGTTTTTAGTAGTGGCACGTAACCATAATGTAAAGTAACTTTTGACTTAATTACACACCTTGCGGAGAATGCCACATGTCCATATGCTGGCGTACAGCACAGTGACGTGTCCGAGAATCCATACACACTTAACAATAAGATGTATGCCTCGTGGACAGTTTTTTTGCTAAAGGTCATTGGTTTTTAGTAGTGGCACGTAACCATAATGTAAAGTAACAATTGACTTAATTACACACCTTGCGGAGAATGCCACATGACCATATGCTGGCATACAGCACAGTGACGTGTCCGAGAATCCATACACACTTAACAATAAGATGTATGCCTCGTGGACAGTGTGGAAATACATTTTATATTGATGTAGGAACGTCCACCTTCAACATTTCCCTTGCACAGCTACATCACGTATTGGTAGTCAGCCATTACCAGTGTAGTACACATTACATACTTTTATCAAAATGTCTAGTTATCTGAAAACGACATCAGCTAAGGCCATCCCTCCTTCCCAAAGAAAAAGCACCACTGCTGTAATGAAGGAGCATGAGAAACACTGCCCCTACCTTACAAATAACAAACGCACAACATGTTAGGCAGTGCACCTACCCCCATATAACTGTTTGGTGCCTCTTTCCTCATTTCCATTCGCAAATTTCCTCATGAGCTGTTCTAACGAAAAAGAAACGCCATCCTTAAACAAAGTAAATATTCCTTTAAGGACCACCTTTCACAATGTAAACATATTTTTTAAAAAAATGGTATACACTCCATCTACTTTATATTTCTCAGTAAAGGACATAGACGTAATAACATTTGCCATTAACAATCTAGATTTGCAAAGCAGTAACATGTGCTACTAAAAAATATGATTTCAGCTGGGATCGTCGGGGTGGAGTATCAGGTCACAAGCTTTTCGAGTTGATACATCAAGGCTGCACTAACATTTTGCCCTTGTGGCCACACATACACATTCAGCGGTAAAACCGCCTGGTTACCGCCAGACTCGTATTACCATTCCGCCTCCCTGATTCCCAGAATTACCGGGGCATTACAACCCCGGTTTTCCGGGAATCACGGAGGTGGAATGGTGTAAATCCCCATTCCCATTGAGTCCTATAGGACTCAATGGGAATCGGGATCATGGAAACACCGGCAGCATCTCGTAATGCTGCCGGTGTTTCCTCGTCTGCCTGCAGGCGGGCGGTGTTAAACCCGCCAGGTCAAACCTGGCGGGAACATCACCTCCCGCCTGCAGGAGTCGGGATCAGGCGGTCCGGAAACAACGGTGGCGGCGGGTTTAACGTTCCGGACCGCCTGACCTGTAATGAGGCCCATTGTTTCTATGTGCGTCATCAAAAATGTTAATGGTGAGTCACACGTTGTTCTTTTCCCATACACAAAGTATGCGTTTTCAATAAAGCAACTGCTTTGTTTGCACAGTGATTTCCAAGACATCGCCATGACCTTTGGCCTACACCACCATAAAACATGTTATGTTGATACTAATGGCCACTTCAGCGTACGGACCAAAGGTACCCGGCGCGATCATCCCACAAAATTGTGACCGACAGCCAGCCGGTCACGATCAGTTGCATCTGGCGTCCAAAGAAGCCATCACTCAGCATCTGGAATCAATGACATGCACAGTGAGGCAGGATGTAGCTGGTCGGAAAATGTGAGAGAAAGTACGTATCAATACGCAGCCTTCAGCAAACAATTTCAAAACAGAAAAAAAGAATGTGGAAACTAATACACAAATCAAAATGGTCATACATGACATTTTAAGGAAATATTAGTGTTGAACATGGGAAATCTAGTGACAGGCTACAAACACCGAGAATCTGCACTCTCCATGAATTTAAAAAAAAATGACACCTACACAGAAAGATGTTACTTCAGTTACAAGGCCAAAATTAATGTTCAAGTAACAAAAAATGACATCTCGTCATTTCAAAAAAGACCAAAATAACGTGCAAAGTGATACACAAAGCAATGTGGTCAAACATGACATTTTAAAGAAGAAATAGTAGCGTTGAACAAGTGTAAGTCTAGTCATAGCCTGCAAACGCAGAGAATCTGCACTCTTCGTAAGTGAAAAAAAATGACAACTGCACAGAGAGATAATACTTCAGTTATATTATCAAAATTATTGTTCTGGTAATAACAAATTTAAACTTGGTCCAGTGTAGAGTTGTCAAAATTAAATTTACATGATATTTACCGCCTCCATTGGTTTTAGATAAAGTCAGATAGCAATGTATTTGCACCAAAGATTCTGCGTGAACTGATATTTCATGTGCCTTACAAACGTTTTTAAAACATAACCTTATCTAATGGTATTTTTTTGCAAACTTTAACTCCCTGCATTGTGGCTTAATTGTCCCTTTTGCTCAAGGTCAAAAAAACAATTGATCGCTTATGGGTTTAGTGGAATGCGTGAGCCTATCGAGCTTGCAACCAAAAAAGCACATCAAGTGACCTTCACTCAGAATGCAAATACTTTCTCACTTTGCAACAACATATGAGAATCCATTCATGAGAACCGCTACTCCCATACACGTGCAGAACCCCTGTTTCCGTCAAACAGTGCAGATTTCACTGTAGGATGCCAGTATGACTGAAATAGTATTCTAAATACATTTTAACACAGTAAAACATCACTTTTTGACTTCCTGCTTCCGCATCCCATCCCAGCATCATTAACGCTCACCTTCCGAAACAGTATTTAATAAGTGAAAGAAGTGCTAGGGTGTCTTGTTTTATATGTGTTACCGCCAAAACACGAACAAAAAATGTGCAGCAAAAAAATCTGATGCACTTCAAGCTGTTCCACAACCAATCAGTGAACGTGTCACATGTACTGTTTTACTCTGGGCAATAGTGCCCCAGGTTTGAGCTTTATTTTTACTGGTGTCACCTCATGTAACAGACCTACATCATGTGGACCCATGGTCCACAGGTCAGTGGGCACTAGCTGCATGTTATTGTCAAAGATGGACGGAGGCGCTCCTACCACTGCCATTAGCTGCACTGGCACCTGCCGCGTTTGTATCAGATATCACAAGGGATCGCTATTTCCATTATTATTTCACCATCGCTGTCTGAATTGGTTGAAGAGGTCCTCGTCAGACAAATCTCACAGTGCGATGTTTGCATTAATGCACAACACCGTGCGCCACTGGCACCCATGTATGTCCATCCCAATAACTGCTATTCTTTGTGCTGATTCCTGTACTGCCTGCAAGTCTAAGGACATCACTGGTCCTGGCACTATTTCTGGGCGTGCTACAGGGCGAAAAACAAGCTCTGCGGCTACCCTCCATTCTTGACGTTTTAGCTCTGGGACCACTCGTGCTAGTGTTTTTAACCCCTGCATGAACATTTCTGGGTCCATCTGTAAATGAAATGGTCATATTGAGCTTGCTGAGGAGGTTCCTCCCCAACAAGTTGATCGGAGAGTCTTCATAGTACAGCAGGGGTGCTTGTACTGTTTTTCCCCCCAGTGTTACATCCAAATCTTCTGTGTAAGGAACTTTGACCACCGCCCCAGAGAGCCCCTGCGTTTCCAATTTATGATTAGATAGCGGAAACCTGCATTCTCATAGGCATGATTTTTCAGCTCCTGAATCTACCATAAAAAATGAATTGTTTGTTACCTATCTCCGCCCCCACCAATGGTTCCTCTGCTGCATCGAGGGTCCTTGATAGTACTGGACACGCAAGTGCTCTCTGTGGGCTGTCCTATGATGGATGTCTTGTTGTACTCCCATTGCCCAAAACATTTCCCGATACCACAGCCACCCCACCAAAGGGTGCAGGTGCACCATTTGCCATCGTGCCAAAAGTGTTTCCCGGTGTGTGTACTATATGCTTGCGGCATTGTGGGTGTTGCTGAACATTACGTGCCTGTACCCTATGCTCTTCTGGGCATCTCTGATCTTGCTGTCCTCCTGCCCCTCTGCCGCCCATTGGGAACCCATATGGGCTCCCTGGGTGAGGATGGCCATAATGCTGTCCATTTTGGTAGATACCCATAGGTCTGCTTCTACACTCTCTTGAAGAATGTCCCCATCTCCCACAATTCCAACAATTCCCTTGTCCCCCTCTTGGGCCCGGGCTTCCATACCCACCATACCCTCCATGCCCTGGACCACCACCTCTTTGCCCTCTGTTCCCACCTCTTCCGCCCCGGGCACTTGATGCTTGCCACTATGGCCCTCCGTACTGGTCTTGTCCATTCCACTGCTCATGGTCCTTTCCTGCCCAATTACCTGCCATCCTGCCTTGTATTGCTCTGACCCCTCCTCCTCCTCTCCTCTATCTGTGGGGAGTGCAGCTACAGCTGTGACCTTCACCAGTTTTGTTTGTATTAATTTTGCTTCATCTGCCAACCTTTTCTGTGCTATCTCCATCTCCCTTTCTTTGATCCTTTTGCAGTGGTGTACTAAAATACTTTGTATCTCGGGCCAGCCTTTTGCTTCTATCTATCCCAGCAATTTTGTCGAGTGCTTTCTGAACTTCTTTTGGGAGCCCTCTTTTTATTATAAATTAAAATATGGAGGTCGACTGGTCCGAGGCCGCGTTTCCGCTCTCCACATCTCTTGCACCCACAAAATGAAAATCATAGCATCATCCCCATCATTCATTGTACATTGCATTACTGACTGTAAATCTGGAGTGTCTGGGAAGGCGTCTCTTAATGCATCCGAAATTCTTGCTCTTACTGTGTTAAAAGAAGCACCATCATGTCTGTCACAATCTAATGTTATTCCTGGGAAGCCGGCTTTCGCCCACATCCCGTCAGCTTGATCACCGACTGCGGATACCAGCAAACTTTTAACATCACCTACTGCCAACGGGACCCCTGCTGTGTGCTTCTCAAATGCTTATATCCATTTACTTGCGCCTCCTGACAGTGGGGGCCACAATTTCAACAGGTTTGCCTTATCCATCTGTGACCAAGGTTTATAATTTGGTCTCCCTCCTCCTCTGTGTATCAAGGGCAGTTGTAACTTACCTTTCGTTCCTTTCCCAATACTCAACTTTGACCCTTTCTTTCCCACTACTGCCATACTTCTCACTCTGCTTCTTAGTCACCCATTGCATTCTTCTTCCATTGCCCTCCCAAAAGTTGTTTCATCCAACGTCACTGGCGCCCCTCCTGCTGCGTACCCTTTTCTTCTCCCTTCTAGCTCTTCTTCCTCTATGTCAGACCATAACTCCTCCGCCCCTCCTGTGGACATTCCTTCTTCCACTCTCTCTCTCCCTCGGGTGTGTGTTGTTATAGATCTATTATTCTGGTCGCCTCATCCCGTATTCTGAATAGTATCTCTCTCTTTTTCCACCCTTCTTCTATAGACCTGTTGGGTGTCTGTACCCTCTGTGTTTGTTCAATTCTTGAACTGCCTGAACCGCTCTGCTCACATATATTTCCTATCCTAGACAGTTCGTTTCCGGCCATTGATAGTCTGGAATCTAAATATTCTGTGAATTTTTCAACATCTATTGTACTCACCTCACCACTTGTTCTTGGGCACTCATATGGTGGGAGAGCAGTGGGTTGTGGCACAATTGCAGGGGTGGGTTTAGACACATACACTGGGTCACTGTATCCCTCAGTGGGCACTGGTTTATTAAAAAGTGGATACAATCGTGTTACTTCTAATGACCCTTCCTTTCCTTCGCCCTCTTTTTCACTAACTTCTGATGCCTGGGGGGATGCACTCTGTTCCTTTATTTTAATTGGGGGAACTTCTTCAAATAGCCTGCACAAGTCTAATATCTCTCTTCTATTCTGTAATTGTTTCCCTTTGTAATTCACAAACAAGCATGTGGCCACCGTGTCCATCACACTTTTATCAAACAATCCTCCTTGAGGCCATACCTGGGGTAGCCCTTCCCCTTTTAATTCTGTGACCCATTGGTCATGGTATTTTGTTATACATTCTGCATAACCTGGTAAATTTTGGCAAATATGGGCCTGGGGTGTTTCCGCCACCATGCTCTCACCCACCTGTGATACCCTGTTTTAATTGGTGTACTTTATGTGCACACTACTAGTGATGGCAGTTCTCAAACACTAATGTATCCCTTTTATATAACCTGTGTACTAAATCTCAGAAGGTCACACTTACAATGACCAATCTTCATCAAAACCTTACACAACCATTTTATCACTTTGCCACAACATTGTAATCACAAAATGAACATAACATATTCAATACATGACATTCATTTGACAAACGTTTTACATACAACATGTAACATATACCTCCCTTTCCTCCCTTCACTGTAATTCATTCAAAGGATCCCGTTTACTTTAACCCGTCATACCCTTTAACCCTTAAATTGTAGGAATATCCCCTCATAGATTTTTAGAAAAGATGAAAAAGGAAAAAGCACTTTCTAAATTATACACGGAGTCTTCTCTTCATATGAGACTCTTACTAATATTCTTTTCTGTTTCACTTATTCCCAGTGCTAGTCAAGATAGCACTATGCAGCGTTGCCTTCTACCCCCTTGCAGAGCTAGGTTCCTGTCTTCCCTTTTTCACCTTGTAATCTCCTTAACTCATCCTAATGGCCATATGCAAAAGAAATTAAAAGAAATAATGAAAACACCAACTGTTTCACCCTAAGAAGAGCCCCTTTATCTTATCTCGACCTCATACACCATTATCTATATCCCACTCCTTTTAAAGTTGCTCGCACTTAATACTCAAGTGCCCGTCTTGATTCGAGACCCTCTGGACCTGGTCTGTCCAGGCGGTGCTGCCCCACACTCAAGGCCGCCCCCGGCGAGCAGTACTATGGGTTTTGTGAAGTGGGAACCGTAGCCTCTCGCCCTACTGAGTGTGCACGTCTATGCGTACCAGTTGCCGTAGGCGGGCAGCTCTCTTGAGGGGGCACGCCGTGCGTCTCTGCTGTGGCCGGGGAAATCTACTGCCAAAATGGACAAAAAGACAAATCACGTCGGGGTCACCACTTGAAAGTGAGCATCCCCCAAAAAGGCATTTAAAACTCTACAATGGGAGTCAATAATGGACACACCCCAGCAGGGAATGAGACCAAGACCAAGTGTGGGTGAAGTATAAAAGGCTTTTATCTAAATCAATATAGGGCATGCAGAGGACTCTGCAAACTCTGAGAGCGCACTGCTAGATAATAGAAATAGATTCATATTTATTACAAAAACACGTCATTGGTGAGCTAAGCTATTGGGCGCACAAAGACGTGGGGATTCAGTGGTGTAAGGATGATGCTGCATGATTGGCGGAGATCCACGTGGTGCCAGCGCAGGGTGCTCATGTCAGCTGGGCTCCTCGGGTTGGAGTATCAGGTCACGAGCTGTTCGAGTTGATACATCACGGCTACACAGTTTGACCTTGTGGCCACACATACACATTCATTACTAACTTCTACTTCAATCTGTCATATAAATCCCACAAGTAGTTAATCGAACATCACCAATGGAATAGCATATAACTTTGGTTCTTCTCAATACATCATCATAAAGATCATTGTTAGCAGAAGGTGCAGTATCATGAGTCCAGGTGTCCTATCAGGGCATAGGGAGAGGCACCTTTATCATTCTACCTTGTTAGATGTAGTAAGCAACATTTTCATAGTATGTTAGTACAAGAGTGAATAACTGTCACCATGACCAGTCGAGGTTGGGGTGAACTGGAATACCATTAGGTCAGGGGGGGGCACATAGCTGGTACATCAAAAGGTAGTGGCATGTGGGGCCTTGCTGCTCATAATTCTTCTAGCCAGAACGTGGAGGTACACAGTGATTTTATGGTGGCATTGGGTGTCAGGGGGCATAGGGGAAGGCAAAAACCTTGTGTGGGTTCAGCAGGAAGGCAAGGAGGTATATCTGTGTTATTCTAACATCAATAAACTAAGGACCTTCATTCACCACCCAGGCCTTGGAGGGAGAATGGTGGGGGCTGAGTATGCAGCTCTCCAGGAGAAGGTGGGTAGGGATGGCCTTGTACCTCGTGTGTCTACATTACAGGGTTGCATGCACATTATTATAAATGAAAAATTGAGTTATACCAGTACAATTACATGGATGTGTATATATATATATTGCACAGCCACGGTAGTAGCTGAGTAGCTGTGTAGTTATGGTTAAGTTGCTGTTTCTTGGTGGCTTATAACTTCTCTCTCCCTGGACGAATCCTCACCAAACTTTGCAAAAAAATGAAATGGGTCACTCTGAATTTTGCAAAGTTTGGTGAGGTTTGGTGCAGGGGGGCAAAGTTATATTGGGGTCCCAAAACTTATTTTTTTCCCATAGACTGAATGGGGAAAAACTTTGCTCACCCCTACAGCCCAACCGTTGGACAGATTTTCATCAAATTTGGACCAGGAGCAGCGGCTTGGTCCCGAAAGCATGCTTTTGCAAATTTGTTGAAAATCCATCCAGTATTTTGTTTTTAAATGACCAAAAAGTAGGTCACAAAAAATAGTGATATCTATGTTCGGTCCACAGACACACTTCCCTGTTTGCTCCGCGGACAGTGTCCTGATTGGCCAACCGGCTCGCGTCATGTCCGCGGACATGCAACGTGTTCACTGATTGGATGGTGAAGAGCATGAAGCGCGTCAGATTTTCAGGAACGCCCACCATCTTGGATTTGCGAACGTTTGCGGACAGCGCGGTGAAACCTGGTGAGAAATACTATAGTAGAGTGTGTTGGTGTGTAAAACTGTTTGGGGAGGGTGGGGGAGTAAGAGATGGGTTAAATGTTATATTTATTTAGGTGGTAGACCCCCCTGTTGTGTTTGCTTTGTCCGTGGACAACGCTGATGTCCTGAAATTTTCTAAATAAACACTACGCCTGTACGTATGGTTCGTAGGCAAGTTGAAACTGTTCTAAGAACACACGGGGTGTCCTGAAATGTTCGAAAATAAACAAAATGGGTGTGTCCTGAGGACGGTAAGCCTGTCCGTTTTGTTTGCAGGCAAGTTGAATCTGTTCTAAGAACACATCATGTGTCCTGGGATGTTCGTCAATAAACAAAATGGGGGTGTCCTGAGGACGGTGGATGTTCATCAATAAACAAAATTGGGGTGTCCTGAGGACGGTATGCCTGTCCGTACTGTTCGCAAGCAAGTTGAAATTGTTCTAAGAACATTTTAAGTGTCTTGGGATGTTTGTAAATAAACGAAAAGGGGGTGTTCTGAGGACACTACACCTGTACGTATTGTTCGGAAGCAAGCTGAAACTGTTCTAAGAACACTCGCAGTGTCCTGAAATATTCGTAAATAAATGAAATGTGTGTGTCCTGAGGACCCTGTCCGTATTGTTCTCTGGCAAGTTGAAATTGTTCTAATAACACATCATGTGTCCTGGGATGTTCGTAAATAAACAAAATGGGGGTGTCGTGAATACGCTATACCTGTCCGTACTGTGTCCTAAGAACATACATGGTTGGGATGTTCGAAAATAAACAAAGTGGGTGTGTCCTGAGGACGGTATGCCTGTCCGTTATGTTCGCAGGCAAGTTGAAACTGTTCTAATAACACATGCAGTGTCCTGAAATGTTCGTAAATGGACAAAATGGGGGTGTCCTGAGGACGCTGTCCTTATTGTTCGCTGGCAAGATGAAAGTGTTCTAAGAACACATCATGTGTCCGGGGATGTTCGTAAATAAACAAAATGGGGGTGTCCTGAGGACGCTATGCCTGTCTGTACTGTTCGTAGGCAAGTTGAAACTGCTCTAAGAACACTCATCATGTCCACGGACATTAAAAGTGCCCATATGGCATAGTTAAAAGGTTTGACTCTATGGGTATGATATGCTGCTGTGGTTGTGGCCAGGGCATAGAGTTTTGGGAGCATGGCCATATGAAAGCATATCACAACCATAGTGGCTTATAACGTTTGGACCCAAGAGCAAATTTATAAGCAACGAAGTTATAAGCCACTATGGGTGTGATATGCTGTGGTGGTTGTGGGAAGGGCATATAGTCTTGGGTGCATGGACAAGACCAAATTTATAAGCACCAAAGTTATAAGTCACTATGGGTGTGGGGTGTGATTTGCTGTAATGGTTGTACTTATTATAACATACTTACTGTTTGGTTTAGTAACTGGAGTACATGTATTTTTTGTTCATTTCTGTGATAAAAGAAAATATCATGTTAGTATTGGTATTTTGTAATGACTTATAACATTGAATAATCAACATTTTTTTTTACCCTCATATTTAGTAGATTACAAACCAGTGTACTGTGCAATTTGCTCAGTTTCTGTGTTTGTTGCTAAAATCATTGGGTCTCTGGGAGAAAAAAAAAATCCATGTTGGATTAAAAAAAAAAACCTTTTTTTGTTATGCTACAGTCTATTTGTTTGTTTGTTTTCAGTTTTTACTTGTTGTATCTGGCTAATGCTCTATATATTGGGTTGTTGCTGATTTTTCGAGCAGTTAGATACCTTTTGGCATATTCTAACAGTCTATTTGTTGTTATAATGAAGTGGTATTGATATATCTGCTTGCATATTGTAACATTTTGGGGCAGTTAGATACCAGTTTGCGTATTCTAACTGTCTATTTTTTGTTATAATGTAGTGGTATTGATTTATCTGTTTGGTTATTGAAAATCTTCAGGTAGTTAGATACCAGTTGGCGTATTCTAACTGTTTTTTGTTTGATAAAATTTAGTGGTATTCATTTATCTGTTTAGTTGTTGTAGAATCTTGGGACAGTTAGATTCTTGTTGGCATATTCTAACAGTATATGTTTTGTTATAATGAAGTAGTATTGATTTATCTGTTTGGATATTGTAACATTTTGGGGCAGTTAGATACCAGTTGGCATATTCTAACTGTCTATTTGTTTAATCTAATTTAGTGGTATTCATTTATCTGTTTAGTTGTTGTAGAATCTTGGGCTAGTTAGATACCTGTTGGCATATTCTAACTGTTTATAGTTTTTTTTTATAATTAAATGGTATTGATTTATCTGTTTGGTTATTGTAAAATCTTGGGGCAGTTAGATACCATTTGGCAAATTCTAACTATCTATTTTTAGATATCATTTAGTAGTATTCATTTATATGTTTAGTTGTTGCAGAATCTTGGGGCAGTTATATAGATGTTGACATATTGGAACAGTTTATAGTTATTTAATAGAAGTTTAGTTAATGTTTAAGTACAGTTTAGTTAATACATTTTGGTTTTCAGAAGATTAAATAAGCGTTTGTAAGATTTGCAGGTAATCTCTGCTTTAGAATAATGGTACTATCATTACATTCGAACCATCCACATTTTTTTTTTATATATGCAGTATAGTGACATGCAATGGTTGTGGCTCCTGTGTGGTAGATTATACCTATTGTTGTGAAGGTTTTCTTACCAAGTGATACTTGCCCATGTGTGAATCCAGTCAGCTTGCAGTAGTTTTTGGTACCATCTGCACTGTAATGTAGAAGCATTAGTATTATGTATTTACTATGTGTTAGTAAGGTGGAGCGATTATCCGAATTGCAGGTAGTACATAATCTACCATGTTTTGCATTTTGTACAAGTTGCTGAAATGGAACAGATTCACAATTAGGTATTGATACATACACAAAGCGCTCATTGGGTATTTGTTCTTATGTCACATTGTTGCAGAGAGTGCATGTATGTTTCCACATGTATGAAATCTGGATGATTTCACTTATAGGTATGTTTTTGTTTTCCAGTACATTAGAAATTCTTGTGGATCTTCCTGTGAGTTTATAGTGAATTTCACCATTCCAGCACAGTAGTCCAATTGTTGTTTTATTCCATAAACACTATACGTGTTGTTAGGATTGTTTGTTGCGTTTCTAGTACTAACATTTGCAAACATTATTGGTCTGTACTGTGTAAGTAAATGTGGTCAACAATTGGTGGTAATTGAAATAGAATAGTCATTGCTACATTTGCGTAGCAACTTACACCAATTACATTTGAAAGTTTAAATGGACCAGGTAGTTCTGTATCTGAGTGCTTTTTTTGGAGTCTGTCTTCCTTCTTTGAAGAAGTACCTGGTTTACTTTCCCTAATAGGTTCTTTTTTGCTTGTGGTACTTGATGAAGTATTAGTTTCTTTTAATCTCTTTGGAGGATTTGCAGTGACATCCTGTTGCATTTCTGTTTGATTTAGTTTTCTTTTAGAACATTTTACTTTTTGTGGAAGAGGATATGTTTTTAGATGGGGGTGTACAGTGAATGAAGTCTATTGTATTCTAAAATGCAAGGAATATCAGTGTTTACTTTACTTGCATCAAAGTTGTTTAGAAATAGACTGTCGTGTGTACGTAAGCGTGATAGTGCTACGTAGCTCATGCCTTCTTTAAAGACTGTGTTACCAATGTGTATCAATGCTTTGTCTAGGGTAAGACCTTGTGATTTATGAATGGTGACTGCGTATGCAAGAGTTAGAGAAAATTGTTCTCTGCGTACATAGATGTCTTTGAAGAGAAGGAATCGAGCTGTTGAGCGTCCTATCCTTTTCACTTCTGAAACTTTGGCAAAGAGAATATTGACAAACTGAATGTTGTTGTCACGTGGGTATGTTTGAAAGCCAACAACTGTATCCAGTGATCCATTAACTAGTCCTTGACCCACGTCAAGGTTACGTTTAAGCATTACTCTGCAATTTAAGGATAATTTTAATATGTGTTCCAATCCAGCTGTGTTGGAGATTGAATTTTCTAAACTATTTAGTCTTGTTGTGGCTTGTTCACACATGGGTAGTGTCATACCATGTATGTCTAGTTTGTCTGTGCAGCTAATTTCAATTATTGGCTGCATTTCTTTTTTAACATTGTTTCATTGAATTTGAAACAGCTTGCAAGAGTTGGCATTAAGGCCATACAATTGACATTTTTGTGGGCTAATTGTTCCACAACATCCGTTTAACTTTAAGACCATAAAGTGCATGAATGTGTTTGCTTTTCAATATTGCTTGTGCTTCTTGAGATAATATACCAACTCTAATACTTTTTAAGATGTTGGCATAAGTGAGATCTGCAGATTGCTGCATGTTTTCTGTTAATTCTCTGTATTGGAAATGTTGCAAAATGTTGACATTTCCAATGCTGCCAACAGTTTTACGGCAAAGTTTGTGTCCTAAGGTTTTATAAATAGGCTCACCTTTCACTGGTGTCAATTGAAGAAGATCTCCGAAAACAATAATGTGTTTTCATCCAAAGAGCTCTTCGTAGATTGTTTTGAGTACTTCTTGTAATCTGAGGTGAATCAAAGCCAACATTAGGTTGGAAACCATGCTCACTTCATCTATTAGTAGCATTTTCATTTGTTTTAATACTCTGCGTAGTTCCATTGCAGCTTCTGTAGAAAGTTTGTAGTAGTCTAATTTATTTTGATGCTCAACTGGAAGCAGTAGTAATCGGTGTAAAGTCACACCGCCTATGTTGTAGACAGCTAAACCTGTGGGGGCCGTTACAACAGCTGACAGTTTGTTGTTTGTCATTTGTTGAAGGAACTTGCTGATGATTTTGATTAAGAATGTTTTCCATTATCCAGCTTCACCACAACGTACAGCAGTATAGATTTGTAATTTTGGCAGGTACATTCTTTATTTTCGAGCTGTACACCATGTACAATTTGTTTTGTTATGTCTAATGCAATAGTTTTGGAACATATTACCAACAATTCTGCACATAGCAACCTTCTATTACACACATACAGAGAAGAAATAGTAAAATTTGAGAGGTCATCGGCTGAAGTACCAAACCATGTGTGTGTGTGTTGCCGCAGAATGTTTTACAAAAGGAACACAAAAAATGTGGACATATCATACAAAATAGAAGACAATGAAGACTCTAAATGGTTTGAATTAGCTTTGTACCTTTTAGCTGAAAACAAATATGAACTAACTGAATGCCTCATATGTTGCAGTTATTGTACTGCAAAATTAGACAACCATACTCCTTCACGTGTGATTAAAAATAATTTGGAATTGTTTCCGTTACCAAAAATCCTGCAACTGCTCAATTTGTATGAGAGCATAATAATTCAAACAGTTCACCCATTTCAAGCAATTATACGCATTCATCCAAAAACAGCAAAATTACCTTCCTCTGAATTGGTGAAAGGCATTCGTGGCAAAGTAGTTTATTTGCCATTAGATCTAACGGAAAATATAGACACTCTAGGAGTGGAATGTTCAATAGAGCATTCTTTAATAGTCTTGGTAAATGGAGTACCAACAAAGGACACAAATATTTGGCAACCATTAGTGGACTTACACAAAGTTAGACAAGCATTACAATATCTAAAAGAGAATAATGAGTACTACAAGGAAATAAATATTGATGAAAGCTTAAGGGAAACAACCAAAATAATTCAAGAGCCATCAGAAACTGGACAATTTGAACTTCTGGATCCAGCTACAGTATCCACTCTGTTGGACCATTACACAATTCATCCATTACATTCCAATGAAAGCGTAGATGATGCACTAGAAACTTACCAAATGCGACAAACCAAAGGATCACCAATGAGTAATTGGGAAAAAGGATAGAAGCATGTGCTTTTCCACTGCTATTTCCTACTGGCAAAGGTGGAAGATATGATGATAGACCTACTCAGATTGGGGCATCAGAATACCGCTCATTATGAATGTATTCGCAAGATCCCAGATTTAGACAAAATGTGAAATACATATTCCACCTACTCTATGAAAGTGAATTAGCAACACTATGCTATGGAGTTGCACACATTCTTATATCTGGAACCCACTTTCAAAATATGTCAGCTATGCAGTTAATATAAAATGTACAGGAAAAAGATGAGATTTTACAATCAAGTATAACAAATTTGTTTGCAAACATGCGTGGTACAAAAGAATATTGGGTCAGACGGCACGGAGACGTGCGCTGCATGATAAGAAAGCTTGGACCACCGACTTGGTTTGTTATGCTAAGTTGTGCAGAATATGAATAGAAGATTTACATGCATTCCTACGCATAGCAAACAGCAACAAAAACAACGTAGATATATTAACACCTGGAGAACTTTGCTCTCTAGATCCAGTTAATGTGTCAAGATATTTCCATCATCATTTCATTGCCATGCTACACTTTATTTGCAATAAAACTGTTCCTCCCCTTGGAGAAGTGTAACACTTCTTTTGGAGAACAGAATATCAAGCGAGAGGAGCACCACATATTCACATGCTGTTATGGATTAAAGGTGCACCTAAATTTGTTCACGACAGCGATGCCACTGTTTTGCAGTTCATCCAAAAATATGTCACTTTTGAAATCCCTTCACAACAGACACATAGTGACCTGCATGGACAGATTTTACAATTTCATAGACACAAATGTGGCAAATATTATCATCGCAAATACAAAAGCAAAGGGAAATACTACACCAAATGCTGCTTTGGTTTCCCTAGACCAGTTACAGAAACAGGTGACGTGAACAACTTCATGTCTTCAGTTCGACATAGTGTTAAAGGTAAATCACCTAAGAACACGTATTACATAAAAAGAACAGAAGAATCAAAATAGATCAATGATTGCAATAAAATCATTGCCCTCTTATGGAATGCAAACATAAATGTACAGTACATTGCAGACAATTCCACTGCAGTTGCACGATATGTTACAGCCTACTTAACAAAAGCAGAAAAAAACAGAGCTTCAAGACCCCTGGAATGACCTATCATCAGAAAGAACACCATCTCAGAAATTGTACAGCCTAGGCATAAAAAGGCTATCTCATAGAGAATGTGGCGCCTATGAAGCAGCAGATCATTTAACTGGTACTGCTTTGTATGGAAAATCAGACAACATAGTATGGCTAAGTCTTGGTCCTGCTAAATCTAGAAAAAGAGTTCTGAAATCATATGAGGACATAGAAACAATTGCCAGAAATTATCCCAACAGCCAAGACATTCTAAAAAAAATGTTTTACTGTACACATACTATTCCAACAGGAGTAGCACTTTGGAAAGCATGTGTCTATACCACAAAGCTCAAAACTTTGCATTCAAAAATAATATAAAACCCGATGAAAGCAAAGGTAGATATAGAGTGACAGATTGTGAAAGCAGCTTAGTGAAACTTACCAAACAAAACTTAATTAATCATGTTAAATTGTCATTAAAAACTCCTAAACAGAAAGAACTATATAACATGTCTCTGCTCCAACTTTTTAAACCATGGAGAAAAGAGGAAGCGATACTAGATAACTATGACTGCTATGAAGTTGCTTTCAAAGCAAATGAACGCGCTATCACCAATGTGACCTTTAAGCAGTACAAAACAATGTTGCACAATGAACATCAACATGAAGAAGAACTTCAGGCCCAACTAGATAAGGACACTTCTGACAGTAGTCAACCTTCTGTAACAGGATGCCAAGAACCACTAGGACAGCCACTAATAGCAAATGAGGCAGAATTAGCTATGACAGAAGTGGAAAACACCATGTGTCACTATGAAGAAGATATAGAAGACTTAACTGTACTACAAGCAAAACTTAACAAAGATCAGCGCACCATTTTTAAAGAAGTAACAAAATAAATTGCACATGGTGTACAACACGAAAATAAAGAATGCACCTGACAAAATTACAAACCTATACTATTGTACGTCAGTGGTGAAGCTGGTTTAGGAAAAACATTCTCAATTCCTTCAACAATTGACAAACAACAAAACTGTCAGCTGTTGTAACTGCCCCCACAGATTTAGCTGCCTACAATATAGGCGGTGTCACTTTACACCGATTACTACTGCTTCTAGTAGAACACCAAAACAAATTAGGCTATTACAAACTTTCGCAGAAGCTGCAATGGAACTACGCAGAGTATTAAAACAAATGAAAATGCTACTAATAGATGAAGTGAGCACGGTCTCCAACCTAATGTTGGCTTTGATTCACCTCAGATTGCAAGAAGTACTTAAAACAAAGCACGAAGAACTCTTTGCAGGGAAACACATTATCGTTTTTCGGAGATCTTCTACAATTGACACCAGTGAAAGGTGAACCTATTTTTAAAACCTTACGACACAAACTCTGGCGTAAAAATGTTGGCAGCATAGGAAATGTCAACCTTTGGCAACATTTCCAATACAGAGATTTAACAGAAAAAATGCAGCAACCTGCAGATCTCACTAATGCCAACATTTTAAAAACTATTGCAGTTGGTGTACTATCTCAAGAAGCACAAGCAATATTGAAAAATCAGCACATTCATGCACTTTATGGCGATAATGCATGTGCTACTGATGTTATGGAACAAATAGAGCACAAAAATATCAATTGTATGGCCTTAATGCCAACTCTTGCAAGCTGTTTCAAATTCAATGAAACAATGTTAAAAAAGAAATGCAACCAATAATGGAAATTTGCGCCACAGACAAACTAGACGTACATGGTATGACACTACCCATGTATGAGCAAGCCACAACAAGACTAAACACCTTAGAAAATTCAATCTCCAACACAGCTGGGTTGGAAAAAATATTAAAATTATCCTTAAATTGTAGAGTAATGATTAAATGTAACCTTGACATGGAGCAAGGGCTAGTTAATGCGGCACTGGGTACAGTTGCTGGCTTTCAAACATACCCACGTGACAACAACATTCAGTTTGTCAATATTTGCTTTGACAAACTTTCAAAAGTGAAAAGGATAGGGTGTTCAACTGCTCAATTCCTTCTATTCAAAAACATGTATGTACATAGAGAACAATTTTCTCTAACTCTTGCATATGCAGTCACCATTCATAAATCCCAAGGTTTTACCCTAGACAAAGCATTGATAGATATAGGAAACACAGTCTTTAAAGAAGGCATGAGCTACGTAGCACTATCATGCTTACGTACACTTGACGGTCTATTTCTAATCAAATTTGACGCAAGTAAACTGAACGCTGATATTCCTTGCATTTTAGAATAAAATAGACTGCGTTCACTGTACGCCCCCCATCTGAAACAATATCCTGTTACAGAAAAAGTAAAACGTGGTAAAAGAAAACTAATTCAAACATACATGCAACACAATCTGACGGCAAATCTTTCAAAGAAAACAAAAGAAGCTAAAACTACATCAATTACCACAAGTAAATCAGGTACGGTATCCAGTTAATATGTCGAAAAAAAAGTGTTGAATGACAAAAATGTTGAAAAAATGTTACTAAGACAGAATTAGCTGGTCCATTCAAATTTGCAAATGAAACTGGTGTAAGTTGCTATGCAAATGTAGCAATGAATATTCTATTTCAGTTGCCACCAATTGTTAACAATATTAACTTACACAGCACAGACCAATTGTGTTTGCAAATGTTAGTCCTTCATAGAAACGCAACAAATAATCCTGACAACACGTACAGTGTTCACGGAATAAGACAAGAATTGGACTACTGTGCTGGAATGGTGTTATTCACTATAAACTCACAAGAAGATCCACAAGAATTTCTATTGTATTTACTACAAGTACTGGAAACAAAAACAAACCTATATATGAAATCTTTCAGATTTCACACATGTGGAAACATACATGCACTCTTTGTAACAATGTGATACAGGAACAAATCCCAAATGAGCGATTTGTCTATGTATCCATACCTAATTGTGAATCCATTCCATGTCAGCAACTTGGACAAAATGCAAACCATGGCAGATTATGTACTATGTGCAATTCAAACAATCACTCCACCTTACTGATACAAACACATAGTAACTACATAATACTTATGCTTCTACATTATAATGCAGATGGTACCAAAAACAACTGCAAGCTGACTGGATTCACACACGGTCAAGTGCCACTTGGAAAGAAAACCTTTACAACAATAGGTATAATCTACCACGCAGGAACTACAACCAATGCAGGTCACTACACTGCATACATTAAAAAGAAATGTGGATGGTTCAAATGTAATGATAGCACCATTACTCTAAAGCAGAGGTTGCCAGCTAATCTTACAAATGCGTACTTAATCTTCTTAAAGCCAAAAATTAATAACTAATGTGTACTTTAACATTACTAAAAAATCAAGTAAAAGAATATAAACAGTTAGAATACGCCAACAGGTATCTAACTGCCCAAGAATGTATAAGAACCACACAGATAAATGAATACCATAAATCTGTAACAACAAATGCACAGTTAGAATGCGCCAACAGGTTAAAAATCAACAGACATAACATTAATCAGAAAGAACAAGGAACCACTCAAAGAAAACACAGAAATACTTTGTAGCATAGCAAATAAAAAATATTTTTAAGCCAACAAGGATTTATTTTTTCCCAAGACCCAATGATTTAAAAAACAAACACAGAAACTGAGCAAAATGCACAGTACACTGGTTTGTAAACTAAATATGAGGGTAAAAAAAAAATCTAAACAGTCTATTATACAAAGTGATAAGTCTTCATAAAATACAAACACTAACATGCTCTTTTCTTTTATCACAGAAATTAAAAAAGGATATTTCTGCCAAGTACTAAAGTCAAGTAAGAAATATATGGATTATGAACAAAGTAAACAGTAAGAATAATTACAGTCATGTCATACATATTCAAATCTACACGTCTAATCTATGGCAGTAATATGGTGCAGTGGCTGTAGGCTGGGCCTAGCGTCTTGGATGTATAACCTACCACCTACACCTTACGGCTAGGCAACCAAGACTATAGGTCTTACCCACAACCATCGCAGCATAACAAAACCATGGTGCTTGTAATTTCACTACTTATAAGTTTACTCTTGGATACATGGTCTGCAGCCATGCACCTAAGAAGCTAGGTTTGGCACACAACCACCACACCAAAGCACACCCATGTTCATTTATAACCTCACTGTTTATGACTCAGTCTTGGGTGCATGGCCTTTGACTCTGGGTCCTGGCCAGAACCACCACAGCATATCAAAACCCATTGTGGCTTCTAACTTCACTACGTATAAAGTTGGGTTTGGGAGCATGGCCTTCGGCCACGCAGCCACAAAGCTACGCCCTCCCCACAACCACCTGAATAATGTTTGATAGTACGAGTGTAGCTATACCTGTAATATGCTGCAGTAGTTGTGGCCACAGGCTACAGTCTTGGCTGTAAGGCCATAGATTTTCAATGTATGGGTATGCAGTACATAAAATCCATAGTAGCTTATAACTGCAGTGCTTATAACTTTGTAATTGGGTGCACAACTACCACACCTTATCACATCCATTGTGGCTTGTAACTACACTACGTATAAATGTGTTGTTGGGTGCATAGCCTCTCCACAGCCACCTGAGTGATGTTCAATGGGTGTATCTATAGTTGTGATATACTGCAGTGGTTGTGGCCAGGGCCTAAAGCCTTAGGTGTATGTCCATACATATTTCAATGCATGGGTGTGAAGTGGCTTAAACTCCAGTGCCTATAACTTTGTTCTTGGGTGCATGGCCTTTGGCCATGCACCCAAGACTCTACACACTCCCCACAACCATTTGATTGATAATGAATACTACAGGTGTATCCATTGTTGTGACAGGCTGCGGTGGTTGTGGCCAGGGTTTACAGTCTTGGAAGTATGCCCTAAGGCCTACGGCCATGCACCCAAGACTCTAGGCCCTGGCCACAACCACTGCAGCATATTACACCCATGGTCGCTTATAAATCAGTAGCACACCCATAGAATGAAACATTGTAACTGTAGCATGTACTCAATTTGTACCCAGGACTCTAGGCCCTGCCCACACCTACCAGATGCATAATCAAAGGTATTGGTGTGATGTATGAATGTGATATGCTGCAGCGGTTGTGGGCAGGGTCTACACTCTGGGGTGTATGGCCTACAGCATGGATCTATGAACCCAAAAGTCTACGTCCTTCCCACAACCACTGCACTATATAAAAACCATGTTGGCTTATACATTTAAAGCTTATAAGTTTGTTCTTGGGTGCATGGCCTTTGGCCATGCACCCAAGACTGCAGGCCCTCCCCACAACCACCTGAGTGATGTGCGGTACTACGGGTGTATCTATAGGTGTGGTATGCTGCAGTGGTTGTGGCCAGAGGCTAGACTCCTAGCTGTATGTCCATAGATATTGCAATGTATGGGTGTGCAGTGGTTTATACCTCCAGTGCTTATAACTTTGTTCTTGGGTGCATGGACTTTGGCCATGCACCCAAGACTCAAAACACTACCCCACAACCATCTGATCGATAAGCAATACTACAGGTGTATCCATTGCTGTGATATGCTGTGGTGGTTGTGGCCAGGGCCAAGAGTCTTGGAAGTATGGCCTTCGGCCTACGGCCTACGGCTATATATCCAAGACCCTATGCTCTGGCCACAACCGCCACAGTATGTCACACCCATGACGGCATACAAATGAATAGCACACCCATAGAAAAAATAATTTAATTATGGCATGTACTCAATTTCAATGTTCGCTAACACCACGCGTGTCCTTAGAACAGTTTCAAGTTGCCTGCGCACAGCACGGACTGAAATACTACCCTTATGACACCCCTCATTTTCTGTACTTACAAGCATCCCGAACAAGGCGGGCATAGGGAATACATCATTAACACCTTGTGCCTGAACAAATACAGTTTTTCACCCATCTCTTACTTTCTGAACATCCCCAAGCACTCTGACACAGCAAAACGAAAATGGCATTTTGCTGCAGGTCGCCGCTGCGCTGTCGGTGGATCCAAGATGTCGGGCGCATCCAAACAATCTGACGCAGAAAAAGGTTCACTGCAGCCAATTGGCAGAGACGTTGTGTGTTTCTGCTGTCATGACGCCAGCCCCTTAGCCAATCGGTATCTTGTCCACTGAGCGAACAGGAAAGTGTGACCGCGGAGCTGACATAGATATCACACATTTTTTTAGACCTACCTTTTGGACATTTTAAAGAAAAGTACTGCACGGATTGTCACCAAATTTACAAAAGCACACTTTCAGGACCAAGCCCCTGCCGCAAATTTGTCAAAAATCCGTCCAGCGGTTTGGCCTGTAGCCGTGCGCAAAGTCTTTCCCCCATTCACTCTATGGGAAAAAAGAGGTTTTGGGGCCCCCCTATAACTTTCCCCCCCAGGACAAAACATCACCGAATGTTGCTGAAAAATTCAGAGTGGCCCATATACTTTATTTGCAATGTTTGGTGAGGATTTGTCCATCAGTGGTTATGGTTAAGTTGTGCTACTAAAAACATATGAAATTCAGTGAAAAAACTTTGTTAAAGGGACGTTATGGTTCCGAGTAAAACCGAAAAACCCTTGAAATTCGAAAGTTATGGTAAGCTAAGCAACCATAACTCGTGCCACCACCGTGCACTGCTAAGACTAACACCCAGGTCATCAAACATGACATCACAAATGTCATTGATGACATCACTGATGACATCACATGTCTCGCTCCCCCTTTTTTCCTTTACTGACATATCTGGGCTACATGGTTTTCTTCAGTACAGTCAGGAATTAAAATTGGAAAAGGTAGTTTATTTGTAGACTTATCCTTCAAGTATGTTCTTACAATAATTCCCTTAGGGTCCAGTCATATCATATGAAACATATACATAGGGGAACACACAAGCTTGAAACACAGCAATCCTTTCTGTGCATTAAAATAATCAGTAGAGTTGTCAGCACTTTCTGATAGTTCAGTTGTTTTTTATTACTGTACTTTCCCTGTATATGTTCCTATTATTATATCTTGTATTCACACTACTTTCCTTAGAGTCCAGGCACATCATGTGATATATTTATATATACATAGGGTAAGTAGCATGTTTGAAACAGAGCAATCATTTCTCTGCATAAAGGTAATCTGCTAGGTTATGAACACTTTTTGCTACTACTGCTGTTTTTTTCTTACTTCAATTTCCTTGTATATACTCATATTTGTATGTGGTGTTGTCTCTTTGTGTTTTGTCTATAATAATGCAATTGTGTAGTAAGTGGGTTTTATCATCTACTTATCACATGTGTCACAGTATGCAAAAGTCTAATAAGAAAACAGTTATCATTTCACTATTCAACATGGCAACTTTATAAATATTGCACCTCCATCATGTATGCTGCAAACAATGCCTATGTTTCTACATGAGCACCTTAGTATACTGGATGGACGAATTAGCACTTGATATTTATTCCAATAATCCATGACACTTTTCTTTAATTAAAATTACAATAAGTAACCCTTGTACAGACTTTTCAGGAAAGATAAATCACATGTGATGTCATCTGTGATGTCATCAATGACATTTATGATGTCATCTTTGATGTCATGGGTGTTAGTTTTAGCAGTGCACGGTGGTGGCGTGAGTTATGGTTGCTTAGCTTACCAGAACTGGCGAATTTCAAGGGTTTTTCGGTTTTACTTGGAACCATAACGTTCCTGTAACTAAGTTTTTTCACTGAATTTCATAGGTTTTTAGTAGCACAACTTAACCATAACGTCCCTTTAACAAAGTTTTTTCACTGAATTTCATAGGTTTTTAGTAGCGCAACTTAATCATAACGTCCCTTTAACAAAGTTTTTGTTCACTGAATTTCATAGGTTTTTAGTAGCACAACTTAACCATAACGTCCCTTTAACAAAGTTTTTTAACTGAATTTCATAGGTTTTTAGTAGCAAAGCTTAACAATAGTAACCTTGACTTTATGTACATGTAATATGGAATATACTGAACCACTTCTACTGAATGTAATGTCCGCGAACATTTTTGATGTCCGCGGACATATTCGGACAACAGTACCACTACCTAAAAAGTCTGGGGGGGGTATGTTTAATTGTTATATTACAACATGATAACATTTAAAAAATTCACAAAGTAGTACACATACATATTATATGTAGTAATACATAAGATAGTAAACAAGATGGTCCAAAGGCCTATGTGAACGACCAGCGCAACTGCACAAGAGTTAGAAGTTTAAAAAGGCAGCGTTCAACATGAGAGTGTGAGGGAACCCGGACCAAGGACCCTCGATAAGAAGTAAATTAGATATAAGCAGTGAACTGCGCCAATTGACAATAATACAATAATAATTGAATTATGTTTTTAATTCCATTCCACAGCCTGACACGTGTTTCGAGCAAAGCTCTTTTTCAAAGGCTGTACATAGTAACAATTATACAACCAGTAACCCATTCATTAGTGATATACATCATGTCAATTGGGCAAACATCAAGGGGTAGCAAGGGAGATGGCCAGAAGAAATCAGGACATCATGGCATTAAATTAAAAGGAACATAGTATAATATAAGTCATTTTACATACAACATTTACCGTTTAAGCAGATGATCCATCCGGTTACAAACCCAAAAAAAAGAGAAGAAAAAGAAACATAACATAATAAGATAATAAGAGATTAGGTGTGTGCGGTGGAAAATCAACCATAGATAACATAATTTGTAAATCAACTCAAGGACGACTGACTAGATAATTACCGTTGAACCTTGTCCAAAGGAAACTATACGGCAAAAAAGATAAATTAACAAGGATTATCTAATGTCATGTGCATTCAAACGCCAACAATTATCCCACAGTAGATATAAAATTTAGGTATAATTACCTTAATATTACTTGCGGTTGCAATAACCATTAATTAATTACTGCAAAAAGTCCACAGCCAAAAAGGAAAAGTTGCGCGTAGATAACACCAACCAACCAATTCAGGACGAGTCACGTATCCAATACCAATATTAAATTGGACAATTTACCAAAAGAAAAAGAGAGGAAACCGGCTCTTAGTTAAATAAAATTGATTAATTACAACATAGGGATCATATCGAAAGAGCACAAAAGTTTCTTACCAGCCTTCCGGCAACAACAATGTACAAAGAGAGAGTGCGCGCGCGCAATGCATCTCGTAGTAGTTAAAAAGAGAAATAGATCGCATAGGCAGCAACAGCACAAGGCATACCGCGGCGGCCATGTTAGGTGAGGGAAAGAGCCGGTTATTGATTAGATCAATAAGGCCAAGTTATGTATAAAGCACACAATCTATCGGTGCTATACACCTGAGCATCATAATTTAGTCGAAAATAAAATTAAAGGTGAGCAATACATAGAGCGCACTTGTTAAGCTGATGATGAAGAGATTAATCTTGGTAATGTATAAGAATATGTTATCACAGGTTGTGTATTCAGCCGCACACATCCATTAATACATCAAGAAAATATACAAACAATTAGGTATTCAGAAACGAAATTAAATAATATGAAGCACGGTAGTTCAGGTGTAGCTACCTAAGTATCAATGACACCAAACCAACTCTAAATATAAAATTAAATCATAAGAACACATGAAATTCATGATCGGAATTAAGTCCAAAATTTACTAATCTGTGTTTACAAATAAGTCTAGCCTCTAATTGTCTAAGTCTAAGTTCCATATTGCCCCCTCTTTTTAATGGACGTATTTGAGACAGCCCAATAAATTTCAAAGCCTTGAAGTCATCGAGTTGATGTAAAGTCTGCCAATGTAATGCCAGTGGATATTTGGCATCCTGTTTGTGCAAAGAAGCCAAATGCTCCCGAATACGCATTTTGAGTGGCCTAATAGTGCTCCCGACATAAAATAAGCCACAGACACATATAATGCAATACACCACAAATTTTGTGTTACAATTAATGAATGAATTGATAACATGTTTACCTGTTGTACCAAAATCAAATGCCTCAGATTCAAATACATGTGAACACATGTTGCAACTCCCACATTTGTGAAACCCATTCGCACGACCCAGTTCTAACCATGTTCTAACAGTAGGTGCTGGTGCCATGAAAGAGGGGCATAGAAGATTTTTAAGAGTAGGAGCTCTACTAAAAACTATCGATGGATTAGGTTCCAATAATTTGGTGAGATCCTTGTCTAAATGGAGTAAGTGCCAATGACGTTTTAGTATAGCATACACCTCATTACTATCACTGGTGTATCTAGTGATCAGCCTAATTTTATTAAAGCGCGTATTAGCTGAGTTCGTTCTAGTTTTAGGTTTAAGTAAATCAGCCCTCTTCATACTGGACACTTCGCGTTCAACCTTAGTAAGAAGGTTTGGTTGATAACCCCGTTGTACAAATTGATCGCGAATAAACAGTTTTTCCGCATCAAAATCAGCATCCAGAGAGCAATTGCGCTTGGCTCTAATATATTCACCTTTCGGAATGTTGTTAATAACAGAGCGTATGTGAGAACTAGATGAATGTAAAACTGCATTGACCGAGGTAGGTTTACGGAAAGTTTTAGTAATAAAACCCATAGGGGACTTAGAAATGTTCAGGTCAAGAAAATCCACAGAATCATTTGAAACATGATGTACGAATTGCAAACCCCAATTATTGGCATTTAAAAATTTGACAAATTCATTTAGTTCAGCCACATTGCCAGTCCAAATCATAAAAACGTCATCAATATATCTTTTCCAAAGATATATTGACGGTGAAAAGACATTATCATGAAACACATATTGTTCTTCAAATTGGTGCATGAATATATTCGCTACAGAAGGAGCAAAACTGGCTCCCATTGCAATGCCAATCAGTTGTTGATAATATGTATCATTAAAAAGAAACACATTATTTTGCAGAGCACAAAGAAGAAATTCTTTGATCATTTCAATATGAAGATGGTATGATGCTGATTTGTGTCGGAAAATATAAGTAATGCTACCAATTGCTTTGTAGTGATCAATAGAAGTATATAATGATTTAACATCAAGTGTGACCAATAATATTTCAGAAGTACAAGGCAATTGTGCAAGAATTTCAAGAATATGCATAGTATCTCTTAAATATGTGGGTGTAGAATGGACCAAAGGTGCAATACATTCATTGACATACACTGATATAGGTTCCAAAATTCCCCCCTGGCCACTAATAATAGGTCTACCTTCAGGTATCTGATCAAATGTCTTATGAATCTTAGGAAGAAAATAAGCAGTTGGCATTGTGGGTTTATCAGAAAACAAAAAACATTTTTCCACATCTGTAATGATTCCTAATTTATACCATTTATCAATTAAAGAATGCACTTTATTACGTATTTGAGCAATAGGATTGTTTTTCAAAATGGCATAGCAACCTGGTGAGTTCAGATGGTCAAGTGCCATGGAGATATAATCAGCTTTGTCCATAATCACGACGTTACCGCCTTTATCAGCCTCCTTAATTACCAGCGAATCATTAGATGCTAATTTGTTCAGGGCGGAACGCTGTGCTATTGACAAATTAGAATTTGTGAATTGTGAACGAGAAGAGCAACGATCAACTAATGTGTGAATATCATTGGTCACAACCCGATAGAACGTATCTATAACGTTGTCATCTGACAGAATTGGAGTAAATTTAGATTTATTTGCAAATTCTTTAATTGTCAAATTACGATGCTGAATATCTAATTCATGCATCGTATCAAGAAGGTTAGATTCACTGTCAGACATTGACTCATCAATAGACATGAGTATATGGGTACTCATCATCGTTTGCAATGAAATTTCTGATAGTGCAGCGACAGGTGTCGTAGGAGAGTATTGTTTGACCTGTGTAGCAAAAAACTTCTTGAGCTTCAGCTTTCTGATAAATTTAAATAGATCAATTTGAACCTGCACGATATCCTTAATGCAGGATGGAGCAAATGATAATCCTTTATTTAGCAATGAGTGTTCTTCTGGAGAGAGCTGATATTGACTTAAATTATGAATTAAATTTATCTGAACTGATTCTGAACGGTTTGATTCTGTATTGATTTCTGATATGAGGCTCTGGTTAGCCGTTGACCTAGTGGAGCGGCGTTGACGCCGCCTATGTTGGCCGCCCCTTGATCCCCTTGGTTTGGACCGAGCGTTGCGATATTGGCAGTGGGTGGTAGACGAAACCTGACCTGTTTTCTGATAGCCTCTTGTCTGTTGCCCTTTTTGAATCTTCTCATCTGTTCCAAAAAAGGTGCCGGAGATAAGCTAGATGGTTCTGACAATTCAACAGATTCGGCATCTTCTTCATCCCGTGATTCGTCATCACGAGGTGTATTCCCTAAGGCATTTCTGTTAACAGATCGATCTGAATCACTTTCGACATCAGAACTGACAGGTGAAGAAGCCGCACTGCTATTCCGCGATCTCGACACTTCATCAAACTTAGGTTGATAAGTGTAGACCCGGTTGTCTCGATAATCCCTATCATCTCTTGAAAATTTCCTGCATTTTCTCATTTTAACCTCATCCTGATGCCTTCTCAGTATATTATACATTGTTTTAAAATTTTTATCAATAGTTGCGGCAGGTGCATCAAATAATTGAATTTCTTGTTTGAGTACGTCAATCTGTTGGACAATACGAGAATGTGCTCTTTTTGCATGTTCAATAAGTAGAAGTAACATTTTGTTAGAGCTGTTGGTGAGGTTAGTTTCCCATTCCACTGCCAAATCATTATCCTGAGGATCTTCAAAATCCGGTAAGATAAGAATACGCAGACCTCTTGGTATTTTATTTTCTTGAGTATAGTGTTGCAACGTGGTCATTTCCCAAAATTTATTGATTTCTCTAATGCTCAACCTCTCAAGCTTAATGAATTTAGATCTAAGATCCTCAGTAATATTCGGTAAACGTTTGAACGGGTTCAAAGTAGAACCCCGAGGTGCGAATAGTGCTTTAATATCCGCATCTCTGGTGAGAATATATTCTGCTGCTTCAGCCATGATTTAATGAAGAGTACAATGCACTGCTGCTGGGTTCGAGACCTGAAATTGACAGTAAACAAGATGGTCCAAAGGCCTATGTGAACGACCAGCGCAACTGCACAAGAGTTAGAAGTTTAAAAAGGCAGCGTTCAACATGAGAGTGTGAGGGAACCCGGACCAAGGACCCTCGATAAGAAGTAAATTAGATATAAGCAGTGAACTGCGCCAATTGACAATAATACAATAATAATTGAATTATGTTTTTAATTCCATTCCACAGCCTGACACGTGTTTCGAGCAAAGCTCTTTTTCAAAGGCTGTACATAGTAACAATTATACAACCAGTAACCCATTCATTAGTGATATACATCATGTCAATTGGGCAAACATCAAGGGGTAGCAAGGGAGATGGCCAGAAGAAATCAGGACATCATGGCATTAAATTAAAAGGAACATAGTATAATATAAGTCATTTTACATACAACATTTACCGTTTAAGCAGATGATCCATCCGGTTACAAACCCAAAAAAAAGAAGAAAAAGAAACATAACATAATAAGATAATAAGAGATTAGGTGTGTGCGGTGGAAAATCAACCATAGATAACATAATTTGTAAATCAACTCAAGGACGACTGACTAGATAATTACCGTTGAACCTTGTCCAAAGGAAACTATACGGCAAAAAAGATAAATTAACAAGGATTATCTAATGTCATGTGCATTCAAACGCCAACAATTATCCCACAGTAGATATAAAATTTAGGTATAATTACCTTAATATTACTTGCGGTTGCAATAACCATTAATTAATTACTGCAAAAAGTCCACAGCCAAAAAGGAAAAGTTGCGCGTAGATAACACCAACCAACCAATTCAGGACGAGTCACGTATCCAATACCAATATTAAATTGGACAATTTACCAAAAGAAAAAGAGAGGAAACCGGCTCTTAGTTAAATAAAATTGATTAATTACAACATAGGGATCATATCGAAAGAGCACAAAAGTTTCTTACCAGCCTTCCGGCAACAACAATGTACAAAGAGAGAGTGCGCGCGCGCAATGCATCTCGTAGTAGTTAAAAAGAGAAATAGATCGCATAGGCAGCAACAGCACAAGGCATACCGCGGCGGCCATGTTAGGTGAGGGAAAGAGCCGGTTATTGATTAGATCAATAAGGCCAAGTTATGTATAAAGCACACAATCTATCGGTGCTATACACCTGAGCATCATAATTTAGTCGAAAATAAAATTAAAGGTGAGCAATACATAGAGCGCACTTGTTAAGCTGATGATGAAGAGATTAATCTTGGTAATGTATAAGAATATGTTATCACAGGTTGTGTATTCAGCCGCACACATCCATTAATACATCAAGAAAATATACAAACAATTAGGTATTCAGAAACGAAATTAAATAATATGAAGCACGGTAGTTCAGGTGTAGCTACCTAAGTATCAATGACACCAAACCAACTCTAAATATAAAATTAAATCATAAGAACACATGAAATTCATGATCGGAATTAAGTCCAAAATTTACTAATCTGTGTTTACAAATAAGTCTAGCCTCTAATTGTCTAAGTCTAAGTTCCATATTGCCCCCTCTTTTTAATGGACGTATTTGAGACAGCCCAATAAATTTCAAAGCCTTGAAGTCATCGAGTTGATGTAAAGTCTGCCAATGTAATGCCAGTGGATATTTGGCATCCTGTTTGTGCAAAGAAGCCAAATGCTCCCGAATACGCATTTTGAGTGGCCTAATAGTGCTCCCGACATAAAATAAGCCACAGACACATATAATGCAATACACCACAAATTTTGTGTTACAATTAATGAATGAATTGATAACATGTTTACCTGTTGTACCAAAATCAAATGCCTCAGATTCAAATACATGTGAACACATGTTGCAACTCCCACATTTGTGAAACCCATTCGCACGACCCAGTTCTAACCATGTTCTAACAGTAGGTGCTGGTGCCATGAAAGAGGGGCATAGAAGATTTTTAAGAGTAGGAGCTCTACTAAAAACTATCGATGGATTAGGTTCCAATAATTTGGTGAGATCCTTGTCTAAATGGAGTAAGTGCCAATGACGTTTTAGTATAGCATACACCTCATTACTATCACTGGTGTATCTAGTGATCAGCCTAATTTTATTAAAGCGCGTATTAGCTGAGTTCGTTCTAGTTTTAGGTTTAAGTAAATCAGCCCTCTTCATACTGGACACTTCGCGTTCAACCTTAGTAAGAAGGTTTGGTTGATAACCCCGTTGTACAAATTGATCGCGAATAAACAGTTTTTCCGCATCAAAATCAGCATCCAGAGAGCAATTGCGTTTGGCTCTAATATATTCACCTTTCGGAATGTTGTTAATAACAGAGCGTATGTGAGAACTAGATGAATGTAAAACTGCATTGACCGAGGTAGGTTTACGGAAAGTTTTAGTAATAAAACCCATAGGGGACTTAGAAATGTTCAGGTCAAGAAAATCCACAGAATCATTTGAAACATGATGTACGAATTGCAAACCCCAATTATTGGCATTTAAAAATTTGACAAATTCATTTAGTTCAGCCACATTGCCAGTCCAAATCATAAAAACGTCATCAATATATCTTTTCCAAAGATATATTGACGGTGAAAAGACATTATCATGAAACACATATTGTTCTTCAAATTGGTGCATGAATATATTCGCTACAGAAGGAGCAAAACTGGCTCCCATTGCAATGCCAATCAGTTGTTGATAATATGTATCATTAAAAAGAAACACATTATTTTGCAGAGCACAAAGAAGAAATTCTTTGATCATTTCAATATGAAGATGGTATGATGCTGATTTGTGTCGGAAAATATAAGTAATGCTACCAATTGCTTTGTAGTGATCAATAGAAGTATATAATGATTTAACATCAAGTGTGACCAATAATATTTCAGAAGTACAAGGCAATTGTGCAAGAATTTCAAGAATATGCATAGTATCTCTTAAATATGTGGGTGTAGAATGGACCAAAGGTGCAATACATTCATTGACATACACTGATATAGGTTCCAAAATTCCCCCCTGGCCACTAATAATAGGTCTACCTTCAGGTATCTGATTCTTTTTCTTCTTTTTTTTGGGTTTGTAACCGGATGGATCATCTGCTTAAACGGTAAATGTTGTATGTAAAATGACTTATATTATACTATGTTCCTTTTAATTTAATGCCATGATGTCCTGATTTCTTCTGGCCATCTCCCTTGCTACCCCTTGATGTTTGCCCAATTGACATGATGTATATCACTAATGAATGGGTTACTGGTTGTATAATTGTTACTATGTACAGCCTTTGAAAAAGAGCTTTGCTCGAAACACGTGTCAGGCTGTGGAATGGAATTAAAAACATAATTCAATTATTATTGTATTATTGTCAATTGGCGCAGTTCACTGCTTATATCTAATACATAAGATATGTAACCCATATATGAACCGCACTAACCATTCATTTAAATACAATATATTCTAAAATGGAATATACCAAGAGAAGATAAATAGGCTTCCAACATAATTAACTCACAGACACTCCACAACTAAGGATTATTAATAGACAAGAGGGCAAACTCTACAAAGTTAACAGGATACTACCATTAGTAGATTATGTTCACACAATAGATGGGCAATATACATCTATGTTATTAGCAGCCAAGTAAGAACCAAGGGAGGCCCAGTCGGCACAACCCAAACAACTGTGGTAAGAACTACAATTTCAACTGATATCTAGCTCGATATCGAGAAAGATGTAAAGACAAGTCTGTGGCAGAAGACAGAAGGATAGAACAAGAAATATACTATCCCTGCCTAAAGTGCGCTCTCAACTAGGTTGCAGTGTTACAACGCCTGTCTAAAAGTGACAGAATAAGAGTCAAATTACTAACTTGTATAATGTGTAATAGATCCAGCCTTGTAAGTCCTATACCACTTTCTTCCAGATCTAGAACAAATTGGAAGAAACTGTAATTTAAAAGAAAAAGCGCACCAGGGGTATTGAAGAGGATATATATCCCTTCAAACATGTGTGGCAGCTAATGGGGTAAACAGTCCTTTAATAGCCCAAAGATTTGTCACGCTGACCCTGGATTGCTAGGGTTAAAAAGACACAAAAATAATTGAAAAAGGGAGAAAATCCTTTTTCTTTAAGAACAAAGACAATACAGTCACAACTTCCCTTCCAATGCTCGTTTGAATTAGAGGGGAGTCGGAAAATGTAAAAAGGTTTGCTCAAACAATCGCAAATAGGCTAACTGCTGCCTTTAGTAGATGTAGCAAACACCGTCGACCGGTTTCAGTGGCATGACTTCATTACAACCACATTCATCAGGACAGTCTTAGCTTCCTCAGAACTGGTGTATTTTTAATTTAACAACCAGTTTATGAGGAAAAAAAATACGGAAGATGGAATTGTTCTTTACCACCTTGCCGTAGGTGTCAATGGACTGGAACAGTCTAGGAGGGAGCCTGCGGGATCAAAACAAAATAATCCACAGTCACAACGCGGCTGCTAGGTTCCATGCATTGGATAATGAATAGACCCCAAATGATGTGTCATTCATCTATGCAAACAGAGTCTGTTAGAACCACACTACATCATTCAATCTCAGTGTATATCTCTCAATCTCCTTCGTATGTAGCCATCATGGCATCTAGGGCCAGAGTATGGGCTACAGTGTTCTTAAGTCAATAATCATGGGTACATGTGAATCATTCATAAACACGTCTTGGCCAAATGTGCTCTTGGGTCAATGGAGATCAAACGTTGTAAATGCATGCACATATAAAGGAAGGACTCACCCTCTATTTGCTTCCCTCGAGAGTCGAAGAAAAGGTGACTATGCCTTAGTTGGAGGCACAATTCGACTACCCAGTCCCATGCTGATAATCTGTGGGGTAATATAAAGATGTGACAGTATTACTCATATTGAAGGCACCAGGTTTCGTTGTGACTCTACCTGCAGTGCCACTGATTTGGTTGCCGGTGAATTTTTGGCACTTCTAATGCATTTTAAGTATTATGAAAATGGTGTCCATACATTTGGTCGACTGAAAACTGGTCGAAAGACATTTGGTCGACGCAATTTGGTCGAAAACCAAATGGTTGATTGTTTTTTTATTTATATATATATTTTTCGGGTTTTCATTTTTAAACAAAAGGGGTTTTTAGAAAAAAAAGGGGGTTGCGGGGGACCCCCCCCAAAAAAAAAGCGTTGAAAATAATAAAAAAAAAAATTGACCATTTGGTTTTCGACCAAATTGGTTCGACCATTTGTCTGGTCTACCAATTTTTTTAGACCAATTGTCTGGTAACCATGAACATTATGGAAAAATTGTAAAGGGGAGGGCCAGGAGTTACTGCTCCTGAAGGGGGGCGAGTAATCCCTATCCAGCGTGACATAGTCCCATAGCTTTAGAAAACTTAAGTAAAGATTGTGTGAAACCCCAAAAGAGGTCCCAAAAGCTTACCAGCATACACCTTCCTAGGTGTGTGGTACGGCTGTAATGTCCGATGCGAATGCGACCGCAAATCTATCGCATTCGCTGTTCATAAAGAAAGGAGAGCGTAGAGCCTTCTGTTCGCTTCCGTGTCACGTGATAGATGCAGACGAGTCACATGCACGTGTTTCAATTGATTGCATAGGTGGCCCGAACGTCGGGCGAGTCACGCTAAACCTGTTCGGGCTATGGAAAGTGCGGTACACCTTTCACGTGATATGCCTTCTCACTCGTGTTGGCGTAGTGAGCCCAGAAGTCAGGCTAATCTACTGGGACTAGGTTAGGCACTATGAATCAGGGTGAATCAACGTAAATATCCACCGATCTCAGACAGATCGAGGTCCCATAGATATTTATTTTACAGGACTAAATGATAGGTTAGTTAATCATCGCTAAGGAATGCCAGGGTATATTTTCATTCAGACCAACCTTGTCAGTTTTTAAACGGAAAACCCATTTTTGTTCATGTTTCAGTAGGAGGTGGCTCATGTTCCCTCCTCTTCTTGGGCATCTGACTTTTTCTATGATTGTCCACTCAATTTCAGTGGCCAGATAATTCAACCTAATGAAATGGTCAACCATTGGTGCATTTTCCCAGTGGGTCCTAATGCATGATAGGTGCTCTTGAATCCGTTTTTGATTGGCCTAGTAATCATGCATATGTATTTTTTATCACAGGGCACTTTATCATGTAGATTACATTAGATGTATTACAATTAGTTAAGGAGACCTGTTTCCACGGTGTCCTTAGGCCAAGGTCCAAAGTTTTGGTGCGTTTAGTAAATGTACATACATTGCACTGACCGCACGGTGTGTGGCCCTGTGGAGCTGAATTGTTTCACAAGGTGGTCTGCGGAGTGGCCTCTAAGGCTGGTGTGTATGAATATATCAGTGTATCTCTTAACTTTTTTCTTTTTTTCATGGCAAATTGTGGTAATGGTAACGTGACAAGTCCTACATTAAGTATTGGCCACAGTTTGATGATTTCCCTTTTGATAAGGTTGATTTTGTTTGAATAACTAAAGACTGCAGTAATGGATTTTCCTCCAGCTGGTCGTGTTTTTGTTGCAAGGTTATATCCCGAGGGATATTTCTTGCACGTTTCCTTGCTGTTCTCATAGTTTTCTTGGGATATCCGCGTTCTAATAAGCAGTCTGTGAGTCCATGTGCTTGTACATCATACTCCTGTGTAGTTGAACAATTACGCCTATATCGTAAAAACTGACCAAATGGTAAGTGTTTTACGAAGACTCCTTGGATGAAAGCTGGGGTAATCCAGTAGGGAGTTGCAATCAGATGGTTTCTGTAAGACTGTGGTGACCAGACAGCCTAATTTTGGTGTTATTTCCACATCAAGAAAATGGATGATTTCTTTCGAAATGCTGTGTGTAAATTTGAGATATCTATCTCTTGAGTTGAGCCAAGTCATAAATTCTTTAAATCTTATTTCTGTTCCCGTAAAGATGACCAAAACATCATCTATATACCGTGTCCATAGAGTGACCTGTGTTCTGAAAAGATTAGATTGCTGGTATATGTGAGTCTCCCCAAATTCGGCAACATATACATTTGCCAGAGACGGGGCAAATGTAGCACCCATTGCGGTGCCTGAGCATTGCTCATAAAACGATTCTTTATGCAGAAAGAAATTCTTGGTAAGTGCCAGCTCTGCAAGTTGTAGTATAAGCCCTAGGGGAACCTCTGTGGGAGTCACTAGGTCTCTCAAGACTTTTTCCACTATCTCAAGGGTCGCCGCCTGAGGAATATTGGTGTAAAGGACTTCTATGTCTAGTGTCACCAAAAATTGAGTAGCTGGATGAACAGACGCACCTTGAAGCCTATTTAAAATACTCATGGTGTCCTTAGTGTAGGAACGCATTTTAGGAATTAGTGGCCTCAGAAAAAAATCTACAAATTGGGAGAGTGGTTCTAGAATGGAGTCGATCCCGGCAACAATAGGGCTCCCCGGGGGTGGTGATATCCCCTTGTGTACCTTAGGTAGTGCGTAGAACACCGGAATATTTGCAAATTTAGGAGTAAGGAAAGCCGCTTCTTTGGTACTGATATGGCCTTCACAAGCTGCTTCTTCCACAATGTTCGTAATGGTGAGGCGGAGACTCTCTGTGGGATCCCGTTACAATTTTGTAGTGGTCCCCATTTCCCAAACGTGATGTGACCATGAGGTCATAATCTGCTGAATTCATAACAACGGTTGCACCGCCCTCATCTGCCTGTTTGATTATAATAGCTTTGTTGTTACTAAGATCGCGTAAGGCATTGCGTTCTTGCATGGTGATATTGTGGAAGGTGCTTTTTTCTTGCTGTTCAAGCTCTTCCATTTTTTTCACTATGGCTTTCTGAAAGGTTAGGGATTCTGATGAGACATTCGGCGGATAAAACGTCGATCTAGGGTGCAACCCCATCACATCTGTCTCTCTCTCATCTGTGGGTGCCGGGTCCAACATACCAAAGTGTTGTCTGAATCTAATATTTCGCATTAGTCTTGCGAATTCAATGAGTGTTTGGAAGTCACCGTGTAGTGCAGTAGGGATGAAACTCAGTCCTTTTTGTACGACTTGTTGTTCTACATTTGTCAAGACATGTGCTGATAGATTTATTACTAATAATTCTCGGGCTGTTGGAGTCCCCTCCCTCTGCTCCTCCTCACTGCAGGGGAGCCTAGCTCTTGCCCTCTCACTCTGCCTCCTCTTGGGCCTTGGTATAAAAAAGCCCTTCTATTTGAATTCTGGCCTCTTTTGTTTTGATTACCCTGGAACTGTACCCTCCTGTCATTTGATTGGTCACGATTACGTGACGAACTACGCGTGTGGGTGCCTACTCCAGATGTGCCCGGTCTACTGTCTTCATCTGAGCTGCAACTGGAGAAGGTCCATTGTGCTGGTGTGTTCCTCTGTTTAGTCTTATTGTTGTTTTGTCTGGGGTACCAGTTTCTCTTGTTCTTATAGGACAAATTTTGGCCCACTTATGGTTGTGGGTCGTCATAGTAGCTATCGACTACATAGGGATAGATCTTTTCATACGAAAAAAACGAGATATCCTTTTTTAATTTCAAGATTTTTTTATTTAGATTGAATTCTGTATTGATTATTAAAATCAGCCAATCCCTTGTGCATTTATTTGCTATGTAACACCAATCCCTACGGAATTGGATTTGGTCTAGGAAGATTCTCGGTTCAATTCGGATGATAAGGCCGTCTGGAGCTGTTTGTGCAGGCAGGCATTCGGTCATGATGAGAACATGGAGCTCTGTTCTAGTTGAGAGCCCACTTTAGGCAGGGATAGTATATTTCTTGTTCTATCCTTCTGTCTTCTGCCACTGCCTTGTCTTTACATCTTTCTCGATATCAAGCTAGATATCAGTTGAAATTGTAGTCCTTACCACAGTTGTTTGGATTGTGCCGACTGGACCTCCCTTGGTTCCTATTTGGCTGCTAATAACACAGATGTATATTGCCCATCTATTGTGTGAACATAATCTACTAAGGGGAGTATCCTGTTAACTTTGTAGAGTTTGCCCTCTTGTCTATTAATAATCCTTCTAACAGCGACAGCCGTGGGCTTCAATTGTCCTATAATCTACTCGGCATGTCGATTAGATTTTGACACTTGCTCTGTGTATTCCTAACACATTTCTATTGCAACACTGTATTGTTATCCACACCTCATTGTTTCTACACTCTCTCTCTCCCCCTTTTTCGAAACATCCTTGCTCTATCACTAAGCCTCAATAGATCTGACGTCCTCAGTTGATACACAAATGGCGGACGTCAGCATTAATATGATGACTGAGTCAGATTTTCTTGCATTTGCAGAAGATCTGGTGGAATCTATCTTAGCAGCCCCCTCTTTAATAGGGGGGGCTTTGGCACCTCAAGTCACAGGTAATAATGATTCCTGGAAGGAACTTGAAGGCCTCCAAAAGAAGCTGATTAGAACAGAGCTCCATGGTCTCATAATTACCGAATACCTGCGTGCACAAACAGCTCAAGACGGCCTTATCATCTGAATTGAACTGAGAATCTTCCTAAACCAAATCCAGTTCCGTAGGGATTGGAGTTACATAGCAAATAAATGCACAAGGGATTGGCTGATTTTAATAATCAATACAGCCAAAAAGGTCTCAATTAAACTAATGACAGAAATCGAATCTAAAAATGTCTTACTTAAATCATCAGAAGTCCTTGAAAACTTCAAGAAAAAATTAGAAGACCTTAATATTTTGATCAAAGATTTCAAAGAATTCAATCTAAATAAAAAAAATCTTGAAATTAAAAAAGGATATCTTGGTTTTTTCGCTTGAAAAGATCTATCCCTATGTAGTCGATAGCTACTATGACGACCCACAACCATCAGTGGGCCAAAAATTGCCCTATCAGAACAAGAGAAACTGGTACCCCAGACAAAACAACAATAAGACTAAACAGAGGAACAAACCAGCACAATGGACCTTCTCCAGTGGCAGCTCAGATGAAGACAGTAGACCGGGCACATCTGGAGTAGGCACCCACAAGCGTAGTTCGTCACGTAATCGTGACCAATCAAATGACAGGAAGGTACAGTTCCAAGGTAATCAAAACCAAAGAGGCCAGAATTCAAATAGAAGGGCTTTTTTATACCAAGGCCCAAGAGGAGGCAGAGGGAGAGGGCAAGAGCTAGGCTCCCTGGAGTGACGAGGAGCAGAGGGAGGGGACTCCAACAACCCGAGAATTATTAGTAATAAATCTATCAGCACATGTCTTGACAAATGTAGAACAACAAGTCCTACAAAAAGGACTGAGTTTCATCCCTACTGCACTACACGATGACTTCCAAACACGCATTGAATTCGCAAGACTAATGCAAAATATTAGACTCAGACAACACTTTGGTATGTTGGACCCGGCACCCACCGATGAGAGAGAGACAGATGTGATGGAGTTGCACCCTAGATTGACGCTTTATCTGCCGAATGTCTCAGCGGAATCCCTAACCTTTGAGAAAGCCATAGTGAAAAAAATGGAAGAGATTGAACAGCAAGAAAAAAGCACCTTCCACAATATCACCATGAGAGAACGCAATGCCTTACGCGATCTTAGTAACAACAAAGCTATTATAATCAAACAGGCAGATAAGGGCGGTGCAACCGTTGTTATGAATTCAGCAGATTATGACCTCATGGTCACATCACTTTTGGGAAATGGGGACCACTACAAAATTCTAACGGGGGATCCCACAGAGAGTCTCCGCCTCACCATTACGAACATTGTGGAAGAAGCAGCTTGTGAAGGCCATATCAGTACCAAAGAAGCAGCTTTCCTTACTCCTAAATTTCCCAAAATTCCGGTGTTCTAGGCACTACCTAAAGTACACAAGGGGGTATCACCACCCCCAGGGAGACCTATTGTTGCCGGGATCGACTCCATTCTAGAACCACTCTCCCAATTTGTAGATTTATTTCTGAGGCCACTAATTCCTAAAATGCGTTCTTACACCAAGGACACCATGAGTATTTTAAATACGCTTTAAGGTGTGTCTTTTGATCCAGCTACTCAATTTTTGGTGACATTGAACATAGAAGCCCTTTACACCAATATTCCTCAGGCGGCAACCCTTGAGATAGTAGAACAAGTCTTGAGAGACCTATTGACTCCCCCAGAGGTTCCCATAGGGCTTATACTACAACTTGCGGAGTTGTCACTTACCAAGAATTTCTTTCTGTATAAAGAATCTTTTTATGAGCAATGCTCAGGCACCGCAATGGGTGCTACATTTGCCCCGTCTCTGGCAAATTTATATGTTGCCGAATTTGAGGAGACTCACATATACCAGCTATCTAATCTTTTCAGAACACAGGTCACTCTATGGACGCGGTATACAGATGATGTTTTGGTCATCTTTATGGGAACAGAAATAAGATTTAAAGAATTTATGACTTTCCTCAACTCACGAGATAGATATCTCAAATTTACACACAGCATTTCGAAAGAAATCATCAATTTTCTTGACGTGGAAATCACACCAAAATTAGGCTGTTTGGTCACCACAGTCTTTCGGAAACCAACTGATCGCAACTCCCTACTGGATTACAGCAACTTTCATCCAAGGAGCCTCGTGAAAACTTACCAATTGGTCAGTTTTTACGATATAGGCGTAATTGTTCAATTACACAGGAGTATGATGTACAAGCACATGGACTGACAGACCGCTTATTAGAACGCGGATATCCCAAGAAAACTGTGAGAACAGCAAGGAAACGTGCAAGAAATATCCCTCGGGATATAACCTTGCAACAAAAAACACGACCAGCTGGAGAAAAAACCATTACAGCAGTCTTTAATTAGTCAAACAAAATCAACCTTATCAAAAGGGAAATCAACAAACTGTGGCCAAAACCTATTGTAGGGCCTGTCACGTTACCATTACCACGATTTGCCATAAAAAAAGAAAAAACTTAAGAGATTCTCTGATACATTCATACACACCAGCCTTAGAGGCCACTGGGCAGACCACCTTGTGGAACAATTCAGCTCCACAGGGCCACACACCGTGCGTTCAGTGCAATGTATGTACATTTACTAAACGCACCAAAACTTTGGACCTTGGCCTAAGGACACCGTGGAAACAGGTCTCCTTAACTATTTGTAATACATCTAATGTAACCTACATGATAAAGTGCCCATGTGATAAAAAATACATAGGCATGACTACTAGGCCAATCAAAAAACGGATCCAAGAGCACCTATCATGCATTTGGACCCACCGGGAAAATGCACCAATGGTTGACCATTTCATTAGGTTGAATCATCTGGCCACTGAAATTGAGTGGACAATCATAGAAAAAGTCAGAGGCCCAAGAAGAGGAGGGGACATGAGCCACCTCCTCCTGAAACGTGAACAAAAATGGGTTTTCCATTTAAAAACTGACAAGGTTGGTCTGAATGAAAATATACCCTGGCATTCCTTAGCGATGATTAACTAACCTATCATTTAGTCCTGTGAAATAAATATCTATGGGACCTCGATCTGTCTGAGATCGGTGGATATTTTCGTTGTTCAACCCTGATTCATAGTGCCTGACCTAGTCCCAGTAGATTAGCCTGACTTCTGGGCTGACTACGCCAACACGAGTGAGAACGCATGTCACGTGAAAGGTGTACCGCACTTTCCATAGCCCGAACAGGTTTAGCGTGACTCGCCCGACGTTCGGGCCGCCTATGCGATCAACTGAAACACGTGCACATGACTCGTCTGCATCTATCATGTGACACGGAAGCGAACAGAAGGCTCTACGCTCTCCTTTCTTTATAAACAGCGAATGCGATAGATTTAAGGTCGCATTCGCATCAGACATTACAGCCGTACCACACACCTAGGAAGGTGTATGCTGGTAAACTTTTGGGACCTCCTTTGGGGTTTCACACAATCTTGACTTAAGTTTTCTAAAGCCATGGGACTACGTCACGCTGGATAGGGAGTACTCGCCCCTTTCAGGAGCAGTAACTCCTGGCCCTCCCCTTTACAAGTTTTCCATAATTTTCATAATACCTAAAATGCATTAGAAGTGTCAAAAATTCACCGGCAACCAAATCAGTGGCACTGCAGGTAGAGTCACTACAAAAGCTGGTGCCTTCAATATGAGTAATACAGTCACATCTTTATATTACCCCACAGATTATCAGCATGGGACTGGGTAGTCAAATTGTGCCTCCAACTAAGGCCTGGTCACCTTTTCTTCGACTCTGGAGGGAAGCAAATAGAAGGTGAGTCCTTCCTTTATATGTGCATGTATTTACAACGTTTGATCTCCATTGACCCAAGAGCACATTTGTCCAAGACGTGTTTATGAATGATTCACATGTACCCATGATTATTGACTCAAGACCTAGAACACTGTAGCCCACACTCTGGCACTAGATGCCATGATGGCTACATACGAAGGAGATTGAGAGATATACACTGATATTGAATGATGTAGTGTGGTTTTAACAGACTCTGTCTGCATAGATGAATGACACATAATTTGGGGTCTATTCATTATCCAATGCATGGAACCTAGCAGCCGCGTTGTGACTGTGGATTATTTTCTTTTGATCCCACAGGCTCCCTCCTAGACTGTTCCAGTCCATTGACACCTACGGCAAGGTGGTAAAGTACAATTCCGTCTTCCATATTTTTGTTCCTCATAAACTTTTTGTTAAATTACAAAATACACCAGTTCTGAGGAAGCTAAGACTGTCCTGATGAATGTGGTTGTAATGAAGTCATGCCACTGAAACCGGTCGACGGTGTTTGCTACATCTACAAAAGGCAGCAGTTAGCCTATTTGTGATTGTTTGAGCAAACCTTTTTACATTGCCCAACTCCCCTCTAATTAAAACAAGCCTTGGAAGGGAAGTTGTGACTGTATTGTCTTTGTGCTTAAAGAAAAAGGATTTTCTCCCTTTTTCAATTGTTTTTGTGTCTTTTTAACCCTAGCAATCCAGGGTCAGTGTGACAAATCTGTGGCCTATTAAAGGACTGTTTACCCCATTATCTGTCACACATGTTTGGATGGATATATATCCTCTTCAATACCCCTGGTGCGCTTTTTCTTTTAAATTACAGTTTCTTCCAATTTGTACTAGATCTGGAAAAAAATGGTATAGGACCTACAAGGCTTGATGTATTACACACTATAGAAGTTGGTAACTTGACTCTTATTCTGTCACTTTTAGACAGGCGTTGTAACACTGCAACCTAGTTGAGAGCGCATATTTCTTGTTCTATCCTTCTGTCTTCTGCCACAGCCTTGTCTTTACATCTTCCTCGATATCGAGCTAGATATCAGTTGAAATTGTAGTCCTTACCACAGTTGTTTGGGTTGTGCTGACTGGACCTCCCTTGGTTCTTACTCCACAACTAAGACCAAGACCAGAGTACTCAGAACATGTCTTACCTGAAATAGTAAGTGTGCATCATTTTACTCATATCTTTATAAACTTTCTGTATTAGATTTAAAAAAATATATATTTTTTTTTTTTCTCACAGAAATGTCTAGTACTCTGGAATGGATAGAGGAGCACTTCCCACATGACGAAATGTCAGAAAATAGTGAAGCTAATGGTACACACTTTACAATATAAACCATTTAATTGTTATTATTTTATATATATTTAACATATATATTTCTTTTTGTACAGAGCATACAAAAATAGAAAATATGTCTGAAGAAACTGTTATGGAAAACACGCTTGACAGCTTAAAAGAAAAGATGGATTTATTATTGAGCAATTTTAATAATTTGAAAACTTTTGTTGAGGATCATTTTAAAACAAAAACCTCATACCATTGTCCCACATGTACTTGTCCCCCGTCACCATATCCCAGTCAATTATCCCCAAACCCTCTCCATAATCCAAAACTTTTGATGAGACTTCCATCCCTTCTTCACCTGATACCAATCATGTTGAAACCCCTAATTCTCCTGTTTTTGTTTCTGTTTCTGCCTCACCTTCTCTGTCATAAATTATTAATATATGTGAAATAAAGTTAAATTTTTATATTGTGTTGTAATTACTTCCCATTTTATATTTTTTTCAAAACAATGTAGATGTCCGCGGACAGCGTGGGTGTTCTGAAATGTTTGTAAATAAACGAAAATGGAGGTGTCCTGAAGAACACCATACCTGTCCGTATTGTTCGCTAGAAAGCTGAAACTGTTCTAAGAACCCAATTGGTGTCCTGAAATGTTCGTAATTAAACGAAAATGGAGGTGTCCTAAACAACACTATACCTGTCCGTACTGTTCGCTAGCAAGTTGAAACTGTTCAAAGAACACAAGTGGTGTCTTGAAATGTTTGTAATTAAACGAAAATGGAGGTGTCCTAAAGAACACTATACCTGTCCGTAGTGTTCGCTAGCAAGTTGAAACTGTTCTAAGAACACAAGCAGTGTCCTGAAATGTTTGTAATTAAATGAAAATGGAGGTGTCCTAAAGAACACTATGCCTGTCCGTACTGTTCGCTAGCAAGTTCAAACTGTTCTAAGAACCCAATTGATGTCCTGAAATGTTTGTAATTAAACGAAAATGGAGGTGTCCTAAAGAACACTATACCTGTCCGTAATGTTCGCTAGCAAGTTAAACTGTTCTAAGAACACAATTGATGTCCTGAAAAGTTCGTAATCAAACGGAAATGGAAGTGTCCTAAAGAACACTATATCTGTCCGTAGTGTTCGCTAGTAAGTTTAAACTGATCTAGAACATACGCGATGTCCAGAAATGTTTGTTTGATGTGTGACGCACTTTTAATTAATTCAGGACCCAAACACTGTCCGTAGAACATCAACGCGCATTCGCAAACCAATGTCCGTGCATTTGGTGTCCTGCGGACAGGAGCTTCCTTCGCGGACCTGTTTGCGAAGGGATCATGTGAACGTGCCCATGCTGATTGCGTGTTCTGAATGCGGACACTGTTCGTGTCCCCGAACAATTTAAAAGTATATTTTCGAGTAATCCACAATATTTTTCCATAAAAACTCATCATGGCACAAGTTCCACTTGGTAATCCTGAGTTTCTACATATCTTTTGAAACTTTTTGAACTCTTTTTTGTGTTCGATCTGTCCGCGGACAGCGTGCATGTCCGCGAACCGTGTACAAGCACCCCTATAAAAGACCACGCCCTAGAGCTTATTCTCATTGTGTTTATGGCTATTCTTCATAGCCCAGCTATTTCTCCAGCAACTTGCTGAATCCACCATCGAGATGACATCCCTGGCTGCAGAACTGCCACCTGGTGCTGCACCTGCTTCAGCACCACCCCCACCCCTTCCACCACCACCACATTCCCAAGGGCCTGAAGAGAGGAACAGGAGTGAGGATACAGAGTAGGAAGAAGAGGATGAAGAGAATGAGGTAGAGGAAATCCCTACTACCAGAAACTCAGTCGCGGGAAGTACGGTTCAAACAGCTTTGGGACCACGACCATGAAGCGACAACTGAGGTCATTTCACTCTGGGGCTATTCGCAAGGTTGTACCTTGCGAAGAACATAGTAGGTTGATCTCCTCTACTTCATCCTCTGTTTCTGATCCTGTCACCACAAGGACCACCTCTGTGTGACAGCGTCTTCATCAAGCTGCCTCACAGGCCATACAGAATTCTGATGACCCTTACCTTTCGAGGGGCACAGTTGTATGTATGTACTGTGACACAGTACTCTGCAGGGGGGAGCGACTTCGGAGTGCTTTTGAGACTATCGTCTCAGAGCATGAGAAGACCTGCTCACTACCCAAATAAAACCCACTCTACATCTTCCTCTCTCAGCTCGCCCTTTCTTATCTTCTTATCCCTGTGGTTGGTGTACCACCCTTTACCCTCTTTTCCCCTCCTCTCCTAGTGTGTTGTGTCTAAAAAACCCCAAAAAAAATACAAAATTACAAAAATCAAAAAAAATAAGGCTCTTTTCAGAGCCGCCTTTCCCAGTTAAAAAATAGAAGTGAAGATAAATAAAGCAGGGCCCTTTGTATTTCTTAAAAGTCAGCAGACAGATTGCGAACATTAAACAAATTGGGGTGCTACCCTATTGTTACCATTGCATTTTTCTCTGGGAGCAAGTGGTGGCTCTGAAAAGAGCCTTTGGGAGGTGTTTGTATGGCAAAAATTATAAATACTTAACACCTACTTCAAAATGGATGCTGTATTTCTAAAAAGGTCGCAATGCATTTTGTACATTTCGCAGAAAAATCTGATTGCCAGCATAAGTAAGATGGACTCCATCTCTGCGAAAAATGCATGTACTACAAAACATAATATTTTCATTGTGAAAAGAGGCCAAAATCTCTTAGAAATGCACAAACAGCCTTATTAACATTGCGCCTTGCTTTTTACATTTGTGGACCAAATGAAGAAGAACGAAGCCACATTTGTCTCTGCGCAATCCGTGAAAATATTCCTTGAGAATTAGGAAACATGTCCATGACTTTCCCAAGTCCTTCTTTCATAGCAAATTGCAAAGAAATTCCAGACACATGTCCTAAACTGTTCCCTCCACAATGAATTACAATTATGTCTGCATGTTGCTTTGTTTCCAAAGTAGCACAGAGAGGTAGCAAGTCCAACCACTTCATTCCACGCACTCCATGCCAGTGTACTTCCACATGTGGAAATCCAAGATCTACAGCTACTCCACAGCTTTCTGCATGTACCTTCAACCAATGTATCCACAAATCTCCCAAAATCCAAACAATCTGTTTTCTGAAACACACAGCCATAGCTATCTGTTGTTCTCTCAGCAAAAAGAGTATCTGAGAAACTCTCTCCTGGCACAACACACCCACTACACTTTCCTGACCAAACCCTTTCACTGCTCATTCTCATTTGCATGACTTCTGAACCCAAAAATCCCCAGATGTAACTCCTGATGTCCGCGAACTACTGCCATGTCCGTGGACATATCATAACATGAACAGCCCTTCTACCATTTCCACTTCACTCTCTGTGCCATTCCCTCATTGCATGTAGCTAAGAAATCACATGACCATGCACCAATCACATTCAAGACCTCTAAATCTAAATGCATCTCCTCAGAGGTATTCTTCCCTTCCTCTCCTTCCCCCAGAAGCTCACTGTCTCCCGGGCCCTGGTTCTCTCGAAGCTGGACTACTGTAACAGCCTCTATATTAATCTGCCTGCAGCCACTCTCCGCCCTCTGCAACTCATCCAGAATAGGACTGCGAGACTTGTCCTTGGCCTCAAGCCCAGGGACCGTATCGCTCCAGGACTGAAATCTCTACATTGGCTCCCTGTGGCTGCGAGGATTAAGTTCAAAACCCTCTGCATTGTCCACACGGCATTCTGGGGCCTGGGACCTAAATACCTTCAACTCTATCTCCCTAAATATCTTCCTTCCCGGGCCCTTCGCTCATCCGTCTCCAACTCCCTCAGGGTCAGCCGCTTCTCGAAGCAATGAGCTGGTGGTAGATCTCGCTCCGCGGCAGGGGCCTCCCTCTGGAATAGCCTTCTGGCCTCCCTGAAACTTGAGGAGAACCATCTCCGGTTCCGGAAGCACCTCAAAACCTTCCTCTTTGTTTCTGCTTTCTCGCTCCCTCTCCCTGCTAAACTCTTCACTGAAACTGCACTGAACCACTCTCACCGACCTCGGTCATTGGCCCAGCCACTCTCCACTTGCACTGCTTCCCTGGCAACCCCTGCACTGCGGGACTGTCTCTGTATCCCTACAGCCCCCCCCCTTCCCAGCTCTTGTCTGCACTTACCTTGCACTTGCCATCAGCTGGCCCTATTATGCATTTTTATTCTACTTACCCTGCACTTCCCCCTCTTCCCCTTCCCCTTGCACTTTTTCCCTCCCCTCTACCCCTGCGCTTGCGCAATCTAAATGACACCTGGCCTAGTAGGATCGTTGTCTGTCTTCCCCTTGTTCCACCTCCCTGCCTTGTCGCGCCTTGAAACACTTGTGTATAGGCGCATTACAAATGCCATATCATATCATATCATATCATATCATCATCATAGATCAGCACTGCAAATGTACTGTGAATCTCTCTGAGTACAAGTGTCATATCATTGGCAAGCACCATCTACAAGAAATACTGTACAAGTCTCCAAGATTTCTACTTGCAGCTCCATGCATATCCATATGCATGAACACAAACTACAGGTATGCATATTTTCTGTACAGTACATGAACACATTTTCAAAATGACTTTTAGCTTGTGTAATCTGCAAAATGAATCTACTGTCTTTTTTCCAATTTCCCAAAATCAACTATCACTTATAAACCTTTATACTATTTACTTTCTATATACACACACTATCAAATCATGTTAAAGTAACATTTTTTAAATGAAATTTATAGACTACATATATTCAATCAAAATTGCATGCATGCACACTCCATGTTCCAATCTCAAAAAATAATACTTATACAATTACATTTATTTATTTATTTGATTACTTTAATTTAAGCATGACATTAAGGCACTATTACCTAGAACAGCGTAGTTACGGAAATGGTGGTATTCAGTGGTACATTATGAATTTCACAAGACATACTAAAGATTTTTTTGTTTGTTACAGTTGCTCATTGCATTACAATTTGTTCATTAAGAACATATCATATGTATTGAACTGGTGCGATGTATCTTATGTGAATAAGATAGTTTTAATGGTTTTAAGGAAGGCGCTGAGGATTTCAATTAAAAAAATCAACATCTAAATTAAAAACAATGCTATATACAAACAAAATTACTAATTTGTTTCTTTTACAATTGTAGTGAAGACCATTCTCCTGAAAAGAAGCAGCCGAATTTCAGGAACAAAGAGAGAACTAAGAATTAAACTGCTCATTTTAGAAAAAAAAGTAAGTAGAATATGTCCATAATATTTGTATTATTACTCAAACATACTGTAAAGATAATTCATGCTATTTCTGTGCCCAAAAATAGAGATTGTGCACCATTCTGTCCAAAAGTCCCCATGTCTTAAACAGTGATTTACAGCCAGAATGGTGCACAAATTCCTACTTTTGGACACATAAATTACCCAACTCAACCGCTAGAATGTTCATATTAAAGAACAAACAACTGTTTTATTGTATAGATTAGATTTACTATTTGTACTTCTCCAGACCACTGGCTTATTTTTTTCTGTCATCTGAACCTGAGTTTAGTAACATATTAATTGAAGAATACACATCCCTACTACTTGTAGTTCCCAATGCACAGTCAGACACCATTACATACATCATCTTACTCAAACACTCATGCACACAGCACACATACAGTGCAGAACACCACAACCCATACATTCTTTGTTTTTTTCAACAGACCCTAAAGAATGCCTACCAAAAGTCAAGTCTGTAGAAAGCAACGCAGAAGAGCAAATTAAAATAAAACTGTCCAACATAAGCATCCATCTCTAGCAGAATTTGTAAACAAAAGTTAAAACAAAACAGCTAATATAGTCATTTAGTGAAACACAAGAAGTTTCAAGTACAAAAATGTTGCCTCCTCTATCAAAATGTAAAACAAACCTAAAAACAATTAACAGAAAATCAGCTATCACTACAGATAAAACTACTTCGTTAAATTTTAATCTAGTGCACAGTAAGCATACCAAGAAAAGTATTTTAGCCAAAATGTTCCATCACAAAGTCCTTCAAAATCTTATAAAAACAGGAGAGAAATCAGGTTAAATGCTTAAAACCTATCGTAGGAAATTAATCTTAGAAGCGTTGATAGACAGTGCAATTCTTCTCAAAAGAAAGTTATTTATTTTAGTGTCAAACAAAATGAAACCACTAACAAAACTAATAACTAAATTACAAAAAAGACTTATCAATAACAAAATGTCAACAGAAAGAACTTCTTAAGTATCTGCGGAGGTGAATGGAGTCATACTACGAGCACAGAACCATACTTTAATGAAGAAGCGTACAAACAAAAGCAAACAAAATACAATTGCCATACATAGCAGTGGTCGAGGTTATGAAAAAGTTAATAATACCATAATTGAACAAGAAGTACTCCTTACAAAAATATGCCCTGAAAACATAGAATTACCCCTCCATTCAACTGAATCAGAACGTCTAGTGTACAAATGGCCATGCACGTCAATATGTAACATTCCTAAACAATTTTTCAAGTCTTTACGCCAATTCCTCAATCAATATATAAAAATCAAAGACGAAATCAAAATGAAACTAATGCAAAATATGGATACCTGTCCAGTGCGCAAATACACAGGACTACAAGGACATTCATTGGCCTGCATTACAGAACCTACTTGTAAAACCACCTTCCATGATATCAAAAGAATATCAACACATCATTCAACTATAAGAAATCTAGTCTATAAACTGTACTATGCTAAAAGTCCTGCTTTAGCACTAGCAAATTTAAATAACATTCTTCTACATGGTACAGCGAAAGACCTACTTCAAGAAATCGACTATATCCAGAAAAAATATTTTGGAAGTAAAAGCCATTTACAGAATGAAATAACTTTAAACCAAATTAGCAGCAATTCTACACATGGCAACCTTTTGCTAAACACATACAAAAAAGAAATACTAAAATTTAAAAGTACATCAGCTGAAGTACCAAACCATGTATGTGTATGTTGCCGCAGAACTTTTTATAAACGTAACACGAAATCTGTAGACCTATCATATAAAATAGAACACAATGAAGATTCTAAATGGTTTGAATTAGCTCTGTACCTTGTAGCAGAAAACAAATACAAAATAAGTGACCCCTTAATACTTTGCAGTTACTGCACTAAAAAACTTGACAACAACCAAACTCCTTCACGTGCTGTCACAAATAATTTGGAATTATACCCACTACCAAAACCCCTACAACAACTTAATTTATATGAGAGCATCATAATTCAAACAGTACACCCATTTCAAGCAATGATACGCCTTCAACCAAAAACAGTAAAATTACCTCCCTCTGAATTGGTAAAAGACATTCGTGGAAAAGTAGTTTTTTACCATTAGATCTAAAAGAAAATGTGCATACTCTAGGAGTGCAACGTCCAATGCAGCAATCTTTAATTATCTTAGTAAATGGAGTACCTACAAAAGACAACAAAAATATAGCAGCAGCTGGTAGATTTACTTAAAGTTAGAGGAGCCTTGCAATATCTTAAAGAGAATAATGAATATTACAAAGAAATTAATATTGAAGAAAATTTGAAAGATACAACTGAAATAATTCAAGAGACACAAGAAGCTGGTCAATTTGAGCTACTAGATCCTGCTGCAATATCAAATACATTAGACCATTATACAATTCATCCTTTGCACTCTAATGACACCATAGAAGATGCACTGGAAACATAACAAATGTGTCAAACAAAAGGATCACCAATCAGCATATGGGGAAAAAGTATTGAAGCACATGCTTTTCCTCTACTCTTTCCTACTGGCAAAGAAGGAAGGTATGATGATAGACCTATTCAAATATCAGCTTCAGAATACCGCTCATTATGGATGTATTCTGAAGATTCTGAAGATCCCAGATTTAGACAAAATGTGGAATACATATTCCACCTACTCTTTGAAAGTGAACTAGCAACTTTATGTTACGGAGTTGCACACATATTAAAATCAGGATCCCACTTTCAAAATATGACAGCTACACAATTATTACAAAAAGTGCAATAAAAGGATGAGGTTTTACAATCAAATATTACAAATCTATTAGCAAATATGCGTGGTACTAAAGAGTACTGGTTTCGACGTCATGGAGATGTACGTTGTATGATCAGAAACCTGGCCCACCCACTTGGTTTGTGACATTAAGTTGTGCAGAATATGCATGGGAAGAGTTACCTGATTACCGAAGCATATCAAATAAAAACAAAACAAACATAGATATACTAACACCAGGAAAACTTTGTTCTTTGGATCCTGCTAATGTTTCAAGATATTTTCACCATCGCTTCATTGCTATGCTACATTTTATTTGTAATAAAACTGTTCCTCCCCTTGGAGAAGTGCAACACTTCTTTTGGAGAAAAGAATACCAAGCCAGAGGAGCACCACATATCCACATCATTTTATGGATTAAAGATGCTCCTAAATTTGTTCAAGACAGTGATGCCACTGTTTTACAGTTTATTGAAAAATATGTAACTTGTGAAATTCCATCAAAATCCACAAAAAGTGATCTTCATCCACACATTTTACAATTTCAAAGACATTAATGTGGCAAATATTGTCGTCGCAAATACAAAAAAAAAGGGTAATACTACACCAAATGCCGATTTGGTTTCCCTAGACCAGTTACAAATACAGGTCAAGTGAGCAACCTCATGTCTTCAGTTAGACATAGTGTTAAAGGTAAATCACCTAAAAATACATATTACATAAAAAGAAAAGAAGAAGAAGAATATATCAATGATTATAATGCAATCATTGCCCACTTATGGAATGCAAACATAGATGTGCAGTACATTGCAGACAATTCTACTGCAGTTGCACAATATGTCACAGTATACTTAACCAAAGCAGAAAAGACAGAGCTCCAAGACATCTGGAATGACCTGTCATCAGATAAAACAATGTCTCAGAAATTATACAGCAGGTATTGATTTATCTGTTTGGATATTGTTAAATTTTGGGACAGTTAGATACCAATTGGCGTAGTCTAACTGTCTATTTCATGCTCTAATTTAGTGGTATTCATTTATCTGATTAGTTGTTGTAGAATCTTTGGGCAGTTAGATAGCTTTTGAAATATTCTAACAGTTTATATTTTTTTACTACAAGTTTACTTAAGGTTTACGTACAGTTTAGTTATCAAATTTTGGTTTTAAGAACATTAAATAAGTGTTTGTAAGAATTGCTGGTAATCTCTGCTTTAGAGTAATGGTACTTTCATTACATTCAAACCATCCACATTTCTTTTTTATATATGCAGTGTAGTGCCCTGAACTGGTTGTGGCTCCTGCGTGGTAGATTATACCTACTGCTGTGAAGGTTTTCTTACCAAGTGATATTTGACCATGTGTGAATCCAGCCAGCTTGCAGTTGTTTTTGGTACCATCTGCATTGTAACGTAGAAGCATTAGTATTACGTATTTACTATATGTTTGTATTACTAACGTGGAGCGATTATCCTGATTGCAGGTAGTACATAATCTACCATGGTTTGCATTTTGTACAAGTTGCTGAAATGGAATGGATTCACAATTAGGTATTGATATATATATATATATATATATATATATATATATATATATATATATATATATATATATATATATATATATATGTATATATATATATATATATATATATATATATGAAGCGTTCATTGGGGATTTTTTCTCATGTCACATTGTTACAGAGAGTGCATGTATGTTTCCACATGTATGAAATGTGGAGGATTACATTTATAGGTACGTTTTTGTTTTCCAGTACTTGTAGTAAGTACATTAGAAATTCTTGTGGAGTGTATAGTGAATTTCACCATTCCAGTACAGTAGTCCAATTGTCTTATTCCATAAACACTATACGTGTTGTCAGGATTGTTTGTTGCATTTCTATACTAACATTTGCAAACACAATTGGTCTGTACTGTGTAAGTAAATGTTGTCAACAATTGGTGGCAACTGAAATAGGATATTACCATAAACTGCAGTACTAGTTAAACGATCAGCTGCTTCATAGGATCAACATTCTCTATGGGACAGTATTTTTATGCCCAAACTGTATAATTTCTGAGACTTTGTTTATCTGATGCCAGGTCATTCCAGAAGTCTTGCAGCTCTGTCTTTTCTGCTTTGGTTAAGTATGCTGTGACATATCGTGCAACTGCAGTAGAATTGGCTGCAACGTACTGCACATCTATGTTTGCATTCCATAAGTGGGCAATGATTGCATTGTTATCATTGATATATGTTTCTTCTCCTTTTCTTTTTATGTAATATGTATTTTTAGGTGACTTACCTTGAACACTATGGGCCTCATTACGACCCAGGCGGTAAGTTACCGCCTGGGCCGTGACTTTACCGCCATGGCGCTAACTACGTTAACGCCATGGCGGTAAGGGGATTTACCGCCCCATTCCGACCTTGGCGGGGCGGTAAATCCCCAATCCCCATTTACCCTTCCCCATTCCCATTTTTGCCCCATAGGGCATAATGGGAGTGGGGAAGGCGTTAATTACGCCACCGTAAATTACGGTGGCGTAATTAACTCCATGGTCCCTTAGCGCCATGGATTTTAACACCTGCTAAAAGCAGGTGTTAAAAGCGCCATGGCGCTAAGGGACCTCGTAATTGGCGGTAAGGGGTCGGCGCAGCTAACGCTGGCGCTAACCCCTTACCGCCAGGGTCGTAATGAGGCCCTATGTCTAACTGAAGACATGAGGTTGTTCACTTGACCTGTATTTGTAACTTGTCTAGGGAAACCAAATTGGCATTTGGTGTAGTATTTCCCTCTGTTTTTGTATTTGCGATGAAAATGTTTGCCACATTTGTGTCTTTGAAATTGTAAAGTTTGAGTATGAATATCACTCTTTGTGGATTCTGATGGAATTTCACAAGTGACATATATTTCAATAAACTGTGAAACAGTGGCATCACTGTCTTGACCAAATTTAGGAGCATCTTTAATCCATAAAAGCATGTGGATATGTGGTGCTCCTCTGGCTTGGTATTCTTTTCTCCAAAAGGAGTGTTGCACTTCCCCAAGGGGAGGAACAGTTTTATTACAAATAAAATGTAGCATAGCAATGAAGCGATGGTGAAAATATCTTGAAACATTAACAGGATCCAGAAAACAAAGTTCTCCAGGTGTTAGTATACCTATGTTTATTTTGATTTTGTTTGATATGCGTAGGAAATCATGTAAATCTTCCCATGCGTATTCTTCACAACTTAATGTAACAAACCAAGTGGGTGGGCCAAGGTTTCTGATCATACAACGTACATCTCCATGACATTGAAACCAGTACTATTTAGTACCACATATATTTGCTAATAGATTTGTAATATTTGATTGTAAAACGTCATCTTTTTGTTGAACTTTTTGTAATAATTGTGTAGCTGTCATATTTTGAAAGTGCGATCCTGATTTTAATATGTGTGCAACTCTGTAACATAAAGTTGCTAGTTCACTTTCAAAGAGTAGGTGGAATATGTATTCCACATTTTGTCTAAATCTGGGATCTTCAGAATACATCCTATTGAGTGGTATTCTGATGCTGATATATGAATAGGTCTAACATCGTACCTTCCTCTTTTGCCAGTAGGAAGGAGTATAGGAAAAGCACGTGCTTGTATGCTTTTTTCCATATGCTGATTGGTGATCCTTTTGTTTGACACATTTGGTACGTTTCCAGTGCATCCTCTATGGTGTCATTAGAGTGCAATGGATGAATTGTATAATGGTCTAAAGTGTTTGATATTGTAGCAGGATCTAGGAGCTCAAATTGACCAGCTTCTTGTGTTTCTTGAATTATTTCAGTTGCATCCTTCAAGTTTTCTTCAATATTAATTTCTTTGTAATATTCATTATTCTCTTTAAGATATTGCAAGGCTTCTCTAACTTTAGGTAAATCTGCCAGCTGTTGCCAAAAATGTTTGTCTTTGTAGGTACTCCATTTACCAAGATAATTAAAGATTGTTGCATTGGACGTTACACTCCTAGAGTGTGCACATTTTCTTTTAGATCTAAAGGTAAATACACTACTTTTCCACGAATAGCTTTCACTAATTCAGAGGGAGGTAATTTTGCAGTTTTTGGTTGAAGGTGTATTAATGCTTGAAATGGGTGCACTGTTTGAATTATGATGCTCTCATATAAATTAAGTTGTTGAAGGGGTTTTTGGTAGTGGATATAATTCCAAATTATTTGTGATAGCATGTGAAGGAGTTTGGTTGTTGTCAAGTTTTGTAGTGCAGTAACTGCAAAGTATTACGGGGTCAGTTATTTCATATTTGTTTTCTGCTATAAAGTAGAGTGCTAATTCAAACCATTTAGAATCTTCATTGTCTTCTATTTTGTATGATAGGTCTACAGTTTTTGTGTCACTTTTATAAAAAGTTCTGCGGCAACATACACACACATGGTTTGGTACTTCAGCTGATGTACTTTTAAAGTTTAGTATTTCTTTTTTGTATGTGTGTAGTAAAAGGTTGCCATGTGTAGAATTGTAACTAATTTGGTTTACAGCTATTGCATTCTGTAAGTGGGTTTCACTTCCAAAATATTTTTTCTGGATATAGTCGATTTCTTCTAGTAGGTCTTTTGCTGTACCTTGTAGAAGAATTTTATTTAATTTGGCTAGGGCTAAAGCAGGACTTTTAGCATAGTACAGTTTATAAACTAGATTTATTATAGTTGAATGATGTGTTGATATCCTTTTGATATCATGGAAGGCGGTTTTGCAAGTAGGTCCTGTAATGCAGGCCAATGAAAGTCCTTGTTCACCTGTGTACTTGCGTACTGGACAGGTATCCATATTTTGTAGTAGTTTAATTTTGATTTTTTCTTTGCTTTTCACATATTGATTGAGGAATTGGCGCAAAGACTTGAAAACATTTTTGGGAATGTTACACATTGACGTGCATGGCCATTTGTACACTAGACATTCTGATTCAGTTGAATGGAGGGGTAATTCTAAGTTTTCAGGGCATATTTTTGTAAGGAATACTTCTTGTTCCATTATGGTATTATTAACTTTTTCATAACCTCGACCACTGCTATGTATGGCAATTGTATTTGTTTGCTTTTGTTTGTACGCTTCTTCATTAACGTATGGTTCTGTGCTTGTAGTGTGACTCCATTCACCTCCGCAGATACTTACAGGCTGATTCATGGAATTAATGTTCGCCGAAAATTTAGGCGCAAGCTTGCAAAAACGTGCGATTCGCAGTGAAAGAGTGAAAATCGCAGTGCAAGTGCGAATATCGCAGGGAACCCAGCGCACATCTATTCATGGAAGTCCATGCGTGAGTAAAATCAGGGATGTGCGCTGAAAAAGTGTGCGGTGCACGCCAGCGCACAGGTCATCTAATGGCGTGCGCTAAGGCCACAGCGAAAGCATATATAGCGCGGCACACATAACAAAAGTAGGCGGAACACGGGACGTAACACTCGGAACACTTCTACTGCTGGCCGATGAACCCATTGGAGTCTCAGCCAGTGTTTCTTTAGTGTCTCTGGGTTTGTGGGAACAACAGAATTTAGATGTCTATAATTCTATCCCAGATAATACTAAAAAGTATTATAACTACAGTTTCCAGGTGAATGGCCAGGAAACTCCTGCCATTAGGGACACCAGAGCCAGCATAACTGTGGTGGATAAATCTTTTTTTCAGGCTGAGGATGTTGCTAAGGCACCAAACGCCTCACCTAGTTAGCTGGAGGGCCTGTGCAGATGCTTCCCCAATCACCAGTTCTCATCCAGTGTAATGACATGACTGTGAAGATACCTGTCAGCATACAAAGTGAGGTACCAGGACGAGTTCTGTTGAGTAACGATTTAAAAACTATCGGAGTTGTGTCTCATACCCCCAGACCTCCTAGTAAACGGTTACAGGAGCTAACCAGACCTGCAAGAGAGAGAACCATGAGAGGTACTCCCCAGGAGATGATGAAGAAGGATATCACTCCTGCTCCACTGGAATTGTCAGCTGCTGTCTCAAAGAAATCAGAAGCGAAAGGGAAACCTAAAACTTCTATACCGAAACCAGCAGCCAGCACATCAGTGCAGCCAACAAGGACTTCCCCTCGGTTGTCCAAAATTACACCAGTAACTCCCCCTCCAGCTGAGGCTGAGAGGGTGGTACAACTCTGTGTGGTAGAATTAGACTCTGAAGAAGAGCTAATGGAAGGCCAGGAACTCATTGGAGATCTGGATCCTGTTGACCATCCTGAGCTGCAGTCTTTACTGGCAGAAGGTGGACCCAACAGGGCAGACTTCAGTAAGGGAGAGAGAGAATGTCCAACTCTGGAAGGTCTTTGCCACCAGGCAGACGCGCAGGCTGAAGGGCAAGAGCCTGGGAAATACAGGTTGCACTGGGAAGATGGCCTCTTCTATAGTGAACCGACCGAGTCCGAACCTGGATACTACAAACTACTTGTAGTACCCCAAGAGAACAGACAACAGTTCTTGCAGTTAGCCCACAAGATTCCTTTAGCTGGTCACTTGAGTATCAAGAACATTAAGGAAAGGCTCTCTCTCTACTTTTATTGGCCAAAGATGGGGGCCGAAGTAGAAAAACACTGCAGGAGCAGCCACACCTGCCAGACCTCTGGTAAGGTTGGCTCCAAAAATGTGGCACCTTTAGTGCCTCTCCCAGTTGTGGGAGTCCCATTTGAGAGAGTATGGATTGACATTGTTGTTCCCCTTGATCCTCCAACCTCCTCAGGCAACAGGTTTATACTTGTTGTAGTAGACCATGCTACTAGGTATCCTGAGGCAATTCCTATGAGGACTATTACAGCTCCGGCTGTGGCTAAGGCCCTCCTTGGTATTTTTACCAGGGTCGGGTTTCCTAAGGAAGTAATCTCTGACAGGGGGTCAAACTTTATGTCCCACTACATGAAAGCCATGTGGAAAACCTCGGGGGTTACTTACAAGTTCTCAACAGCTTACCACCCACAAGTCAATGGATTGGTAGAAAGGTTCAACCGAACCATGAAGAGCATGATAGGTGCTTTACAGGAACCCCTTAAACGGAAGTGGGACCTTCTACTGCCATGCCTTCTCTTTGCTTATAGAGAAGTCCCTCCGGAGGGAGTAGGTTATTCTCCCTTTGAGCTTCTTTATGGTCATCTCGTCAGAGGTCCATTGGCCCTGATTAAGGAGGGGTTGGAGAGTGTTCCTTCCCCCAGGCCAGTCAGAGTGACTGACTACGTGATAGGTCTCCGGAGGAGAATGTCACACATGATGACGGAAGCAAGTGATAACTTGAAAGCTGGACAAGCATTAGTCAAGCACTGGCATGATCAAAATGCTAACATGGTTGAGTTCACTCAAGACCAGCTAGTTCTCGTTATGATCCCAACAAGGCAGAGGGTCTTGCAAGACAAATGGATGGGACCCTTCAGAGTTGTGGGTAAACTTGGAGTAGGTCAACTATCTGGTGGACTTGGGCAATCCCAAGGAGGCTCTGACAGTCTTCCAAACCAACAGACTCAAAGTATATGTCTCGAGACCTGATGTAGGAGCGTTGCTTCTAGCATCATCCGAGGAAGAAGAAGAGAGTGAAGCTCTTCCGGATCTCCTCAGAGGCTTACCTTTAGACGAAAAAATTGAAGGAGTAAATCTCTCTTCAAATCTGACACCTGGGCAACAAGAGTGCAAATCTATGTTGAATCGGTTTGCCTCTCTGTTCTCACTTTTTTGGGGCCAGCATGGCCTACTCACTGGTAGAAAAGTCAGAAAGTGTAAGAACCCACATCAAATGTGAGGTCAGCAAGATGCTTGATCTTGGGGTAATAGAGACCTCTACTAGTCCATGGTCTAGCCCAGTTGTGTTAGTACCAAAGGCAGGATCTAAAGAACTTAGATTATGTGTGGACTACCAAGCTCTTAATGCAGTCACTAAGACTGATGCCCACCCTTTGCCAAGAACAGATGAGTTGGTGGATAGACTTGGTTCAGCCAAGTTTCTCAGCACATTTGACTTGACGTCAGGCTATTGGCAAATAGCCCTGACAGACCATGCCAAGGAGAAAACTGCATTTTCTATCCCAGCTGGCTTATACCAGTTTAAGATAATGCCTTTTGGATTGAAAAATGCACCTGCTACATTTCAACGGATGGTAAACCAGGTTCTGAATGGGATGGAGGACTTCTGCATGGCATACTTGGATGACATAGCAGTGTTCAGCAATTCCTGGGAAGAACATATAACCCACCTGAGAGATGTTTTGCAGGCTCTTGGACGAGCCAATCTAACCATAAAGGCGAGTAAATGCCAAATTGGACAGAATAAGGTAGTCTATCTTGGACATGAGGTAGGAGGTGGAGAAATAAGGCCTTTTCTCAGTAATATGGAAGCTGTGCAAAATTGGACAACACCTACTACTCAGACCCAGGCGAGAGCCGTCTTAGGTCTCACTGGGTATTACAGGAATTTCATTGAGAACTATGGGACCATAGCTTCTCCTCTGAATGTCATCTACTCTCCAAAATTCCATAAAAAGTTTAGATGGAACGAGGAGTGCAATCAGGCTTTTGAAAACCTGAAAAAGGCTCTTTGCCAAGCCCCAGTACTCAGAGCTCCTGATTACCACCACACTTTCATTGTGCAGACAGATGAGTCAAATGTAGGAATAGGTGCAGTACTCAGTCAACTGGATGGGAAAGGTAGGGAGCACCCTAGTTGCTTCATCAGCCGCAAGCTGAAGGATCCTGAAACAAGGTGGGCAACAATCGAAAGAGAATGCTTTGCTATCGTGTGGACTCTGAAGAAGTTTAGGCCATACTTGTATGGTTCTACTTTTGTCATTCAGACTGACCACCAACCCTTGAGATGGTTAATGCAAATGAAAGGGGAAAACCCAAAACTACTGAGATGGTCAATCTGCCTGCAAGGGTTTGATTTCACCATTGAGCACAGGTCAGGGTGTCACCACTAAAATGCTGATGGTCTCTCTAGGATGTATTTCATCGGCTAGAGGTATGAAATTCATCCAGGAGTGGAATAAATCCTCCTGTCCCTTAGTCTGTGGGGGGGCGAGTGTTAGGGAGAATTCCCTGTTTAGGCTGAATTTCCTAACCTAGTGAGTACCCCAGCAGCTTTGCTGGATTTCTGGAGTTTGTTTTTTTCATCCTGCCAAGAGTGAGACTCTTTTCTCCCACTCTTGGACATGAATGTGGTTGATTCCTGTGAATTTCAATGTGTTATATGGGCTATGGGGTCTTTTACTCCATAGGGCCTCATGTATTTTACTATGTGTGTTACACCGCACCCTCTGTGCCGTAACACTGGGGTGTCCTAGAGGATCCCCACCATAGACTCCATACTCTGGGACTGGCTACTGTCTCCCAGGGCATGTAAAGTCACCATTGGCTTTACTAGACCTAAATTTACTAACAGAACTAGTACAAACCATCCTATTGTGGACGTACTGGTAGGGGTAATTTGATTACCCCTGGGTCTGTTGTTCGAGGGGGCACTGTCCCGTCCCCCCTCGTAGAGTTTTGGCTGGTGGCAGTGGAAACTACTTGTCATATTCGACCCCGAATATATTCTTATGGGATTCTTCCCATTGTTGGAGGCTAATACTTTTTCACGTTAGTCTCTAACATACCGCCGGTTTATTTGTCTTAAATAAATCCACCAGTTGGTATTTTCTGCCAGAACTCAGTTTTTAAAATGGCGTCTGTGTTCGCCTCTGTAACTCCGAACCAAAGGTTGAGCCCTTTGTTCCACTTTTGGCGGGCTTCTACACAAAGTGGTGCCATTCAGTCTGGGTACCACAGGGGGTGCGGGAGGGGGTTTAGGCACCCTGGACTGAGTTGCCTTGCCAACTCAAGTCGCACTCTTGTGTGATTGGCCCAAGTGGTGAGCCGCCCCGCTCACCACTTAGCGTGTTTGATTGACAGCTAGGCTGAATGAATGGGGGTTTTCTGCATAAAAGCAGGGCTTTTGGGACTGGATCTTCAGAAGTCGCCACAGGACCTAAGAATCCAACAAGGGTAAAGCTGAGCCGAACTGCAATGACGACACCTTCGGTGGAGCGCTGCTGAACCGACTCACCACTTCCCAACGACAGAGGAGATCTCCCTGCTGGAGAGTCTTCTTCCCCTGACTGGTGGGAACAACCAGTCCCTTTGCTTTTTCTTCGCTTCCAGGGTGTAGTGGTCGAATTGCCCGTGCTGAGCACCCCGGCAACCGGATAGCCACTAACCCGTACCGCGACCAAAAGGTGGTGCCTTGTGATGGAGCACTCTGTGGCTGGTCTCTTCCCTGGTGGTGCAACGATCTTCAACTTTCCTTCGACGACGAGACCATCTCATCTCTTGGCAAAGCCCCGACTTGCATCACACCACCAGGAATAACTGCCCCCGCCTGAACTGTCTCTTCACTTACAAGGTACTGTGTCCGCCTGTCTTCCCTTGTGACGGTTAGCGTGAGGTGTCTTAAATCCTTACCTTTCCATTGGGTCGCCTCCAGACCTTCTCAAACTTTTTGTTCTAAACTGGTCCAACCTTTCTGTGACAATTCGCTACAAAGATTCGAAGTGCATTTCCACTGTGATACTTTTTGGGATATACCACCTTGCCTCTCTCTGAGTGGGCCTGGCCTCTGAACTTTGTGATCTACAGTAGACCCTGCCTTACTTGCCTTGCATTTGCTTCGTAAAAGTGTTGGTACCGAGTTGATTTCATACCCTGCCTTTTCTCTCCCATTCTAACGAATATTACAGTGCCATCTAGGTTAAAGCATTCACCTCTGTCTGCAAATAAGTGGTGCCGTTGAGCCTAGACTTGTCGAAATATTGTTAGGGGATTGATATATGTAATTGAAGTTTTTTGCTGTATTAGTGCCAGTGTGTTTTTCATAGATGTGTTTTTAAAATAAATAATTATATATCTTTACACCCAAGCTCTGTTCCGTGTCTGCTTGTTCTACTGTGTAAATTGCCCTATCTTGTATACTCCACATACTGCCTAAATCTTCTTGAGGGAAGTGTGACTGCTCAGCCACAGCTACCAAGCGAATCTGTGTGGTACAGACTGCTACCAAGTGGGTTTACTGCCAAACACCTGTAGTCTTAAATCTTTTGCAGTGGTCCCAGAGCGAACTGCACAGGTTTCTGCCTAACAAAACTTCATGCGAACCCCTGAAATACACGTACCCCACTCGCACAGGGCCTATCGCTAGTGAAACTTCCCGCGAACACCAGTAATGCACGTACCCCACTCGCACATGGCCTATCGCGTGTGAAACTTCACACGAAACCCCTGAAATACACGTACCCCACTCGCACAGGGCCTTTCGCGGGTGAAACTTCACGCGAACGCTGAAATACACATACCCCACTCGCACAGGGCCTTTCGCGTGTGAAACTTCATGCGAACCGCTGAAATACACGTACCCGACTTGCACAGGGCCTATCGCGGGTGAAATTTCCCACGAACACCAGTAATGCACGTACCCCACTCGCACATGGCCTATCGCGTGTGAAACTTCACGCGAACCCCTGAAATACACATACCCCACTCGCACAGGGCCTATTGCGGGTGAAACTTCCCGCGAACACCAGTAATGCACATACCCCACTCGCATATGGCCTATCGTGTGTGAAACTTCACGCGAACCCCTGAAATACACGTACCCCACTCACACAGGGCCTATCGCGGGTGTAACTTCACGCGACCCCAGGAATATTGGCCCTGTGCGAGCGAGCGGGGTACGTGTATTCCTGGGGTTCGCGTGAAGTTTCACCCACGATTTCAGCAGGGTACGTGTATTACGGTGTTCACGTGAAGGTTCACACGCGAAAGGGTCCTGGTCGAGAGAGTATGTGAATTTCATGGGTGCACGGCAAGTTTTACACACGAAAGGGCAACGCCTGTGCACAATACATCACAGACGCTAAGGGCCTTTGGTTCAATGATATCGCGTATGTGTGCTGACGCGCTTACGCGCTAAGGGCCTTTGGTCCAATGATATTGCGTACGTGTGCTGACGCGCTTACGTGCTAAGGGCCTTTCCTCGAATTACAAGCTGACGTGCAAGATTTTCACGTGCCAAATCACTCCGTATCAAGCTGGCCACGGGTACACACATGGAAGACCACGCTCCTGCCCAGAAGGCCATTGTCCTGCCCTCCAGAGCCCCAAGCACGCTCCCACCAGCCATCTGCTGCTGCCTGCCTGCTGCCCACGTGCCCTGCTATTTGGTGCCTGCACGTCAGCCATCTGCAGGGGTCCAGTTGCTGTGTCCACCCCTGCTGGAACAGAAGACTCCCGACTGGGATTTCATCACTCCACAGCCCAGCCCCAGGACCCAGTTGCCCACCCACTCCTGCCTCTGGGGTTGCCATGTTGGGCACTACACCATCTGGCACCACTGGCAACCCCCAGCCAGAGAGGCAGAGGGCCACCAACTTCACTGCCACCAAAGTTGGTGTCCTGGTGGAGCATGTCCTGGGGCATTATGATGCCCTCTTCGGAACATCACGTGCCAACAAGGAAGGACGGGAGAGGATCTGGGACGATGTAGTGGTTGCCATCAACGCGGAGGGGGTGGCAACCCACTACATCAAGCACGTCAAGAAGCACTGGGAAGATTTCAGGTCCAGGACCCTCTTCAAGGCCCGGCGCCTCACGGAGAGGGGCTGGGCACGCCTGAGTGCCATCCAGATGAGGGTCCTGGAATGCGTAGGCCCAGCGATCCATGCCCAGAAACTTCGGAGGCAGACCCGTCTGGAGTTGAGCGGTAAGTGGCCAACCATTGCTGTGTGAGACAGTGCATGTTGCAGTGTGCTGGTAGTCTGATGCTTGCCTGTATGTGTGACATAGGCCAGGTATGGATATGTGTGTGTGCAGGGGACATCATGGTCATGCATGTGAGACCAGTTATGTGTAAGCCACATGGTTGGTGCATGTGTTTTAAAGCAACATGGGGAGCTCTATGTGGAATGCACACATGCATGCATGGCTGTCTCTGTTCCTGGACATGGAGGGGGGTGTGAGGAATGGGTGCTGATGTCATGTACATGTATGGTGCACATGTGTGTGTGTGTGTGCGTGTGCCTGCGAAGTGTGTGTGTGACTTTGAAACGCCATGGATGCATGTGACTTTGAAGGCAACATCTTGGTTTACAGGGGCCCTTCTAAATGGATGTTGATGTTGATTGCAGGCGCACGGACTGTTTATGTATGTGTGTTGTGTGCATTCACCCATGTGTTGTGGAATGACAGGATGGAAGTGACATTTGACAGTGCCACTCATGTGTTATTGCTTCCTGTCTAGGGTATTTTGTACTGTACCCTGATGCTTGTGTTCTATGTCTCCCTCTATGCTGCGTCAAGTGTAGAAGAGGGCGGAGACGGCGCTGTGGAGCCAACCAGCGGGGATGCCTCCACTGGGCGGTGATGCAAGGCCCAGCCACCCTCCCAGGAATTACCATCATCTGGGAGCGAGGGGGCTGGTGCTACGTCTGCCTCAACGGCTGTGGTGGAAGGGCCGGGTGAGCCCCCACAGGGGCTTCCAATGGCAGAAAACGGTGTGGAGACATCCAGGTTGGTGGTCTCCCCAGAGGAGGAGGAGCCTGCTACTGAGCCGCACATGGGGCCTGGTGGGGGTAGTACCACTGGTGCAAGTGGTGCAGTCCAGGGCCAAGGTCAGGAGGCAGCACAGGTCACCACGGAGGGGCCTGTGCATGTCGCTGTCCTTGACCCTGTGACTGCACCATCATGCACCAGCAGGGAAGCCCTGTCCCAGGCCCGTCCGCAGGTAGGGGAGAGTGCCATATCACCTACCTCTCCACTACCTGCAGACAAGGGGTCCCGCGACCGTATGGGATCCGTCCTGGTGGGTGTCGCGTTGCGCACGCGTGTCACTCATGATGACGTGCGTTCTTCCTGGGCGGAGAACGCACGCCATCACGAAAAGCAGCGTCGTCACGTGGCACTGCTGGGAGGGGCCCTGGTCGGAGGTTTCCTACATGTGACGTGCACTCTGGCGGACATTTCCTCCTCTGTGGAGGCTATGTGCCGGTCGTTCTCCACATCGTCTTCCAGCCCAGATTCCACCAGGGCCCCCTGTGGACCTGGCCTGACCAACACAGCCAGCTTGGTGGAGCTCACATCCCTGCCACAGTCGGGAGTCAGCGGTCCAGCAGGGGTGGACACCACAACTGGAGACCAGCAGATGGAGGATGTGCAGGCACCATTGGACAGGGCACATGGACAGCAGCAGCAGGAGCAGGATGTAGGTGGGAGCAATGATGGCTCGGGGCCATCAACATTGGAGGGGCAGGCATCGGCCGGAGGGCAGGAGGACCCTGGACGGGAAGTGTCTTCTGTGTGGCAGCGGTTGGGCCATGCGATAGATGCGGAGCGGCAGCGGGCGGAAGAGGCATGGCTCACGATGGTCAGGGCGGAGAACTCCATGTGTAGGGCCCTGAGGCGGGCCGAGTGCCTTGAGGCCATTCGCCGGGACCTGGAGTTCCAGATGTCATCGTCCCTGCGAACCCTCGGGGCCATGGAAGAGGACCGCCTCCGGCACATTGAGCAGGAGTTCGATGATGCCCTGGCCCCGAACATCAACATGTGAGCCGTTGGACTTGCCCGCTGCCCTTGTAAATCGTTATTTAGTTAGCATTAGGTTTTTTTTTGGTTTTTTCTTTATTTTGGACCTTTTGGACAATGGACCAATTTTTGTATAAGGTTGTTTTATTAGGTAGGAGTTTTTGATAGGTTTCATTTCTTCAGTTGGGATCATGGACCCTGGATTGTTAATCTGTATATAGTTGACTATTGGATTCTACTTTTTTGTTTGGATTTCCCCATGGAGCAATGGTTTTCACTTTTGTTTTTCCCTTGGATTTCATTTTTGGAACTGTGACTTTGGACACCTTTCCTTTGGATTATGATTTGTTGTTTTTCATTATTTTACAGACATGCAGCTTTTCTTTTTTTAATTTCCATTGTTGTTTGTTTGATTTTAATTCCATTCATGTTGCTTTTTATACATTTTTTTCTTCAAACTTCGATGTGTGGTATTATCTCATTGGTTTCATGCATGTCATGATATGGTTTTTGAGATTCACTTGCACCCATTGTGTGTGTGTGTGAGGGACATGTCTTCATTTACATACTTGCCATTGGGGTTGTGTCATGTAATTGGCATTTCTATGTGGGTGGGTGCAATACTTGGGTGGGTCTTTGGCATGTGGAGGCTGGCCATAAGGGCCAGGGATCTAGATTGTGATGACGTGTTGGCTGGGGGACATGTGTCAGGGCCTGCTGGCAGGTGACCTGCACTGTTGGGGGGTGGGGGTGCTGGGGGACATGAGTGGGGGCCTGCTGGCAGGTGCCCTGCACTGCTGGGGGGTGGGGGTGCAAGGGGACATGAGTGGGGCCTGCCGGCAGGTGCCCTGCACTGCTGGGGGGTGGGGGTGCAGGGGGACATGAGTGGGACATGAGTGGGGGCCTGCTGGCAGGTGCCCTGCACTGCGGGTGGTGGGGGTGCAAGGGGACATGAGTGGGGGCCTGCTGGCAGATACCCCACACTGCTGGGGGGTGGGGGTGCAGGGGGGCATGAGTGGGACATGAGTGGGGGCCTGCTGACAGGTGCCCTGCACTGCTGGGGGGTGGGGGTGCAGGGGGACATGAGTGGGGGCCTCCTGGCAGGTGCCCTGCACTGCTGGGGGGTGGGGGTGCAGGGGGACATGAGTGGGGGCCTGCTGGCAGGTGCCCCGCACTGCTGGGGGGTGGGGGTGCAAGGGGACATGAGTGAGGGCCTGCTGGCAGGTGCCCCTCAGTACTGGGGGTGCAAGGGGACATGAGTGGGGGCCTGCTGGCAGGTGCCCTGCACTGCTGGGGGTGGGGGTGCAAGGGGACATGAGTGGGACATGAGTGGGGGCCTGCTGGCAGGTGCCCCGCACTGCTGGGGGATGGGTGTGCAAGGGGACATGAGTGGGGGCCTGCTGGCAGGTGCCCCTCAGTGCTGGGGGTGCAAGGGGACATGAGTGGGGGCCTGTTGGCAGGTGCCCCATACTGCTGGGGGGTGAGTGTGCAAGGGAACATGAGTGGGGGCCTGCTGGCAGGTGCCCCGCACTGCTGGGGGGTGGGGGTGCAAGGGGACATGAGTGGGACATGAGTGGGGGCCTGCTGGCAGGTGCCCTGCACTGCTGAGGGGTGGGTGTACAAGGGGACATGAGTGGGGGCTTTCTGGCAGGTGCCCCTCAGTGCTGGGGTGTGGGGGCGCAAGGGGACATGAGTGGGGGCCTGCTGGCAGGTGCCCCTCAGTGCTGGGGGTGCAAGGGGACATGAGTGGGGGCCTGCTGGCAGGTGCCCTGCACTGCTGGGGTGTGGGGGTGCAAGGGGACATGAGTGGGACATGAGTGGGGTCCTGCTGGCAGGTGCCCCGCACTGCGGGGGGTGGGGGTGTAAGGGGACATGATTGGGGGCCTGCTGGCAGGTGCCCCGCACTGCTGGGGGGTGGGGGTGCAGGGGGACATGAGTGGGACATGAGTGGGGGCCTCCTGGCAGGTGCCCTGCACTGCTGGGGGGGTGGGGGTGCAGGGGGACATGAGTGGGACATGAGTGGGGGCCTGCTGGCAGGTGCTCCACACTACTGGGGGGTGGGGGTGCAAGGGGACATGAGTGAGGGCCTGCTGGCAGGTGCCCCTCAGTACTGGGGGTGCAAGGGGACATGAGTGGGGGCCTGCTGGCAGGTGACCCTCAGTGCTAGGGGGTGGGTGTGCAAGGGGACATGAGTGGGGGCCTGCTGGCAGGTGCCCTGCACTGCTGGGGGGTGGGGGTGCAAGGGGACATGGGTGGGACATGAGTGGGGGCCTGCTGGCAGGTGCCCCACACTGCTGGGGGTGGGGGTGCAAGGGGACATGAGTGGGACATGATAGGAGTCCTGCTGGCAGGTGCCCCACACTGCTGGGGGGTAGGGGTGCAAGGGGACATGAGTGGGACATGAGTGGGGCCTGCTGGCAGGTGCCCCTCATTGCTCGCGGGTCGGGGTGCAAGGGGGCATGAGTGGGGGCCTGCTGGCAGGTGCCCCTCATTGCTGGGGGTGCAAGGGGACATGAGTGGGGGCCTGTTGGCAGGTGCCCCACACTGCTGGGGGGTGGGTGTGCAAGGGAACATGAGTGGGGGCCTGCTGGCAGGTGCCCCGCACTGCTGGGGGGTGAGGGTGCAAGGGGACATGAGTGGGACATGAGTGGGGGCCTGCTGGCAGGTGCCCCGCACTGCTGGGGGGTGGGTATGCAAGGGGACATGAGTGGGGGCCTTCTGGCAGGTGCCCCTCAGTGCTGGGGGGTGGGGGTTCAAGGGGACATAAGTGGGGGCCTGCTGGCAGGTGCCCCTCAGTGCTGGGGATGCAAGGGGACATGAGTGGGGTGAAGGTGCACGCAGAAACCTGTGGAGTAGCTGTAGATCTTGGATTCCCACATGTGAAAGTACACTGGCATGGAGTACGTGGAATGAAGTCGTTGGACCTGGTACCTCTCTGTGCTACTTTGGAGACAGAGCAACATCCAGATATAATTATAATTTATTGTGGAGGGAACAGTTTAGGACATGTGTCTGGAAGTTCTTTGCAATTTGCAATGAAAGAAGGACTTGGGAAGGTCATGGACATGTTTCCAACTTCTCAAGTAATTTTTTCACGGATTGCGCAGAGACAAATGTGGCTTCGTTCTTCTTCATTTGATCCACAAATGGAGAAAGCAAGGCGCAATGTCAATAAGGCTGTTTGTGCCTTTCTAAGAGATTTTGGCATGTCCTCTTTTCACAATGAAAATATTATGTTTCGTAGTACATACATTTTTCGCAGAGATGGAGTACATCTAACTTATGCTGGCAATCAGATTTTTCTACGAAACATACAAAATGCATTGGGCCTCATTACGACCCTGGCGGAAATCGAAAAACGATGGCGGAAATGCAATACCGCCATCGAATAGCGCTCGGTGCGATTACGACCCGTCACCGTAAAGTACGATGCCATTAGCGACACCGTAGCGAACGCCAACGCTAACTGCACCAAGTACGCGCACGCGCGCCATGCCAAACCGTAATTACCACCATGGCGCAACGGTACGCGAATTCCGACCCTAGCGGACATGTACCTAACGCCATCAAGCATGGCGGAAAGTACCATTCCGCCATGGTGAGAAGTATGGCATCGCGAATCAACCGTAAACGGCCCTACTGAGTGCCTGTACACCACTCCCTGCCCACATTGCACAACTCCTCGTAGGTGCAATGAAGTCACACTATGCAACCAGTGAAATGAACAAGTCACCCATGCATGCCAACAAACAAATGAATCCAGGGGCTCCAAGTGCCTTGTGAGTGGGCATCCATATCTGCCATGGCACCATTGCCGCACTGATGCAGCACAGGCATTTGAAGGTCCAAGTACAGCAACATGAGCAGAAAAATGAGACAAACAAAAACAGAATAGACATTTAATGCACCACAAAACCACCAAGGGCCATACAGCCATTAGGTCATGAACTCCTAAATACATTCCAGTATTGTGGGCTGCATCCGCAAGAAATGACCAGCTTCTGCTTGTGTGACGCCCTGTTCCATCATGGTACACAGGGGCTACATTCACGTCCAAAAAGGCAACACGGAAGCGCCTAGAACCGCAGGGTCGTCCCATCAGGTAGGCACTAGTCCAGCAGAAAGGACGATATGTTGCTCCTAGCCACTAGCACTGCGTAAGGGCATGTGGCCCATTGGCGATCGTCCCATAAGATCGTAATGGTGCTCCACTGATTGACACGAAGCAGCAGGTGTCGGGAGTAAAAGCCATCTGCAGGAGTGGCGTACAGCTGGCAGCGGCAAAAGGGGAGGAGATACCTGTCACCCAAATGAAATGAAAAAGAATAGTATGGGCATCAGAACTACAATTGTATAACTCACTTCAATGATCACACTAAATCTACAGCCATATGCATGCTAGCCCACTCAAAAGGAATATACCCACCCAAAAATCACTTGCGAATCACAACCATAAAAATCGAGGTGAAAACAGCATTACAAACGAGTGTTTGTGTGCATGCGTCTGTGAAGACAGAATCCATCAGATGGGATTAGTAACGTGCATAGACACAAGTGCCTGAAGGCGCGTCGAGACAGGGAGGGTTCAACAAGGGCAGAAAGACGATGGTCCCACTATGGCAGCTCTGCATGACATAGCGCAGGGGAGGTGGATAGATTCCAAAAAGCCCTGTACATGGCAAACTCTCCATCAAATCATCTGTCCATGCATCCATACATCATTCCCTCATCCCGGTATGAAAACGCCTGATTATTTACTCACATCACATTTGAAACTTCCATTGAGTCTGTGCGTAATGCAGTCTGCAAAATCCACTGTTCTCCAGCCCGGAATTCTAGTGTTGTGAAGTAACATGTATTTGGGAACGTCCTGCCTTTTTGTCCACTACGCTATTGCGCATCCCATACTATCCATATCAATCATAGCATACTCGCCATGGCCCCTGTCCCAAGGACATTAAACAATAGAACGTTATATTTGCAGTCAGACCTGTGGGCGTCTCCTCGCCGCTAGCTGAAAACCGAAAGCGCTGTCCTTCGAATTCCTCATTTGCAACATCACGTCGAAAAGGCATCTGTGACCGCTTGAAATCACAAATTCATCCATGTAGTGCGGCAGTGTGTGTAAATGGCAACTGGCTTCACTCACAAATGGGACGCCCCGCCCGTCGGTGAACCTCGGTACGGTGCTCGCCCAAAGGGGATTGCAGCTGGCACAGGTGGAATGAATCACCACCGGTGGAGGCCATACAGCCTGAAAACACATAAATTGCACACCCAACCCCCTCCCACAACCACACCCACTCCAAAATGCTACCGGCAGGACTAGCGATCTTGGCCCTGGGGGACCTGATAGCACTGCAACTACTCCAACTTCAAGAAGAAGACGAACACCAACTACTACAACAACCGGCCGCACAGAGGAGACGCAGGAGGAGGAGGAGGGCAAGGCAGGGCCAGCAAGGCCCGCCAGCACATCCACTACTACCACGCAGGCAGCCCGCAATCCCACGCCTCCGAGCACATCCGTTCAACCTCACGGATGAGCAGATCCACACCCTCTACCGTTTGGACCGGGACACCATAACCGCCATTGTGGACATGACACAGGCTGACCTTGTCTGCATGATAGATAGCCCAACCGCCATCCCACCCCTACTGAAGGTGGTGTCTGTACTCCACTTCCTGGCCACAGGCACCTACCAGCACACAGTCGGACAGTTGCATGGCATTTCACAGCCACTGTTCTCACGGACACTATTGCAAGTGCTCGATGCCCTCCTGAAGCACGCAGACGACTACATCTCTCTACCACGCTCGGAGCAGGAAATTACGAACACAAAAGTGGGATTCCATGCACTTGGCGGCATACCGGGTTGCATTGGTGCCATCGACTGCACCCATGTGGAACTGGTCGTCCCACATGCCATGGAGGCCCAGTACCGCAACCGAAAACAATTTCATTCTCTCAACGTACAAATGGTGTGTGACTCCAACAGGATCATTACACATTGTTGTGCCCGATTTCCTGGATCAACCCATGATTCTATGGTCTTGAGGAACTCTACAATACCACGCTACATGGAGCGACACGCAGGGAACAGATCCTGGCTACTCGGTGAGTCTCATTCCATGCATGATAATGTGGGGTATGTGATGCGGCAATGACCTGGCAGGAAGGGGCGGGGGTGCGTACGTAGCAATGTCATTCCACAAACATCCTTTATTGTCCACATACAGGTGATGCCGGGTATCCACTGAAGAGATGGCTCCTTACACCACTCCGGAACCCACAGAACCAGCATGAGGAGGACTACAACCATGCCCACTCACGTACCCGTGTAGTCATAGAACAGGCATTCGGCCTACTGAAAACTCGTTTCCGCTGCCTCAGCAGGTCTGGCGGGGCACTCCTGTACCGCCATGAGAAGGTTGCAAAGATGGTCATGGCATGTGTCATGCTACACAACATGTGCGTACGTACAAATGTGCCCATGCCCCCTGACGCAGAACTGCAAGCACCTGAAGATGGTCATGATGAGGGTGGGGATGTGGCAGCACCTCAAGGAGTCCGCGAGGCACAGGAGGCCCGTGAAATTCGTCAGGATATCATAGATTCATGCTTCTAGCACTCACGCCTGGTGGCTGATACATGGACACGGGACTTGTGGCACTGTGTGTGTCTGGAACATGCACAATATGGACTGTACGCCTATAAAGGCCTCGTACACAAAGATCAATGTCCACACATCTCATTGGATGATTGTGAAATGTTTATAGCATATGTGAAATTATGTTGCACACCCCATCGACCCGCCACCCAAGTAAGCTCAACACACCCCCTCCACCCTCCTACCTCCCCCCCGAACACCAGTGTCTGCAGATGCTCATTGTCAGTGGGCAGACACTATTGCAAGCCCCCTCTCCGGGTATCAGGGGCACCCCTGCCTGTGGAGCGCAGGTTCCTCCCAGATCTACGTTGGGGGCTGCCCTGGACGGAACTTGCAACGGATGATGTCTCTGTCTGCTCACGTCCATGCATGTCCCTAAGGATTTGTGAGAGCTCAGTGAGCACACGGCGCACAGCGGCAAGTTCAGCACATACGTCTTTGGACGTCGCATGCAGTTCCCCCCTCAGGCTCTCGGTGCTTCTCTCCATTTGTACTCTCAGGCTCTCGGTGCTTCTCTCCATTTCTGCCCTAAGCGTCTCAGTTGATGTTTCTATGGCTGCCTTAGTACCCCCACATTCATCAGCATGGTCCTTGAGGAGCGTGGCCAGTTGCTGCTGTTGCACGATCACCTGGTCGAGGGACTGTTGCCTCTGCTGTGCCATGGCCATTTGCGGTGGTGTCACAGAGGGGCTGGTCACCTCATGTTGCCTTGCCACAGGGCTTGTGGGGGATGGCCAGTCGTCGTCTTGTGGGTGCCCCTGCGTGGTATCCTCATGGTGTAGGGGATGAAACAAACAGGGGGATTGAGACAGGTCATGGATGGATCTTACTTCGACATCCCCGTCTTCTGTGTCGGAGCATGCTGCCATTAATGGGGTGTCACCTATGGTGCTGCTGCCACCAGAGGCAGTGCCTTCTGTGGCATCCATTGGGGGGACCTGTGGTGGTGCTTTTGTGGGCATGCTGGCTGCTGGGGTGCCTGTTGATGTTCCCTCCTGTGTGCTGCCACTTGATTTGTGCTGCTGCCGTGTCTTGATGCGTGCAGCTGAGGTGGAGGGTCTTTGGCCGTTGGTCTTGGCCCTCTTTGCAGGTGTGCTGGTAGGGGTGTCCTGAAGCTCGTCGTTTGAATCGGACCCTGTGGTGGAGTAAAGGAGGGCGAGCGTTATTTATGGGTCTGTGGAAATTGGAATGGCAATGTATCACATGCATTGGGGTGGTACCTGAGGGTGATTTGGGTCGGGGCCTTGGAGGTGGTTTCATTTTTGTGTGGATTGAGGATGCAGTTGTTTTGCAGCCTGCAGTTAGGGTGTGCCTGCTGCACGTGTAGAGGGTGTTTTTAGGGTTTTTAATTATTTATGTATTTAATGTGAGTTTTAAAGTGCGCTGTCAGGCCAATGTATGTGGACATTCTCCTGGACATGTGTTACTGTTGCACTATGTGGATACATGGTACTTCACATGATTGGACATTGTGGATTTGGCATTGTATTAGTTGGCCCACCTACCTGATTCTTCGGATGTCTGCACTCCTTTCTCCATCCCTCCGACTCCCTCTATACTCTCCATTCCAATGGTGGAGGCACAGATTTCTTCCCAGGGGGTCAACTTGATGGGTGATTCTGATCCTCCCCCGGTAGCTGTGGCAATGTTGCGATTGGCGGATAGTATGCTCCGTACGCGTATCCGCAGGTCGTCCCATCGCTTTCTGCATTGCAGTGGGTTGTGGGGTGCGGTCCCCACCGCACTTACCCGCTGTGCCACCAGGGCCCATATGGCCTTCTTGTTCGCAAGTGCCGTCCTGGTCATTTGCGTGGAGAAGACGACGGCAGCATTCTCCTGGAGGGTCTCTGTAAGCACGGTGAGTTCCTCACGGGAGAAGTGGACCTGCCGCTTGCGGTCGCACGCTTTTTTCGCTACTTTTTCCATTTCTATTGCTTTCACTGGGGTGGATGACGGGTTGGGATGTGTCTCAGGGTAGTATTTTTAATGGTTGTGTTGGGATTCTGATTTTATAGGTGTACGGCGTGCTGTTTCCCGTTCCGGGCCCATGTTTCTACTTCCGTTTCCGTATGTTTACGGTCACCGTACTTTCCGGTTGCCGCTCATTACGGTGACCGCTAAGATGGGTGGCGGAATTGCACCTAGGGCGCCGTACGACGGTGGTGAGGCGCGTTTTGGGGACATTTCCGCCATCGCGGACTTTGCACTTCCGCCATGGCGTAGTGCTCGTGCCCGATGGGTCGGAATTGGCCGCACTTTGCTCCGTCGTGCGATGGCGGAAACGCTATTTACGCTATGGCGGTCAGGTCAGTCACTTTCCGCCAGGGTCGTAATGAGGGCCATTGTGACTTTTTTTAGACTACAGCATCCATTTTGAAGTAGGTGTTGAGTATTTATTATTTTTGAAACACAGACACCTCCCAAAGGCTCTTTTCAGAGCCACCACTTCCTCCCAGAGGAAATTGCAATGGTTACGATAGGGTAGCACCCCAAAATTTTAGATGTCCGCAGACTGTCCGCGGACTTCTAAAAATACAAAGGGCCCTGCTTCATTTATTTTCACTTCTATTTTTGAACTGTGAAAGGAGGCTCTGAAAAGAGCCTTATTTTTTTTAGATTTTTGTTATTGTTTTTTTTTTTTTGTTTTTTATACACAACACACTAGGAGAGGAGGGGAAAGGAGGCTAAAGGTGGGGACACCAACCACAGGGATAAGAAAGGGCGAGCTGAGAGAGGAAGATGTAGAGTGGGTTTTATTTGGGTAGTGAGCTGGTCTTCTCGTGCTCTGAGACAATAGTCTCAAAAGCATTGCAAAGTCGCTCCCCCCTGCAGAGTACTGCGTCGCAGTACATACACACAACTGTCACCCTCGAAAGGTAAGGGTCATCAGCATTGTGTATGGCCTGTGAGGCAGCTTGAGGAAAACGCTGTCCCACAGGAGTGTTCCTTGTGATGACAGGATCAGAAACGGAGGATGAAGTAGAGGAAATCAACCTACTACGCTCCTCGCAAGGTACAACTTTGTGAACGGCCCGAGTGTGGAATGACTTGAGGTGTCGCTTCATGGTAGTGGTCCCAAAGCTATTCGAACCATGCCTCCCGCGACCGAGTACCATTTTGCACTCATTGCAGGTAACTCGGTTCGCACCAGCCTGAGGACCATTCCCATGAATGGTAAATAACCACCACACCCAAGACTCACGCCGAGTGTGGGTAGTAGGGATTTCCACTACCTCATTCTTGTCATCCTCTTCTTCCTCCTCTGCATCCGCATTCCTGTTCCCCTCTTCAGGCCCCTGGGGAGGTGGTGATGGTGGAGGGAGTGGGGGTGGTGCTGAAGCAGGTGCAGCACCAGGTGGCAGTAGTGCAGCTGTGGATGCCATCTCAATGATGGTATAATCTGCAAGTTGCAGGAAAAATAGCTTTGCTCTGAAGAATAGCCATACACACAATGAGAATAAGCCCCAGGGTGTGGTCTTTTATAGAGGTGCTTGTACGCAGTTCGCGGACATGCACGCTGTCCGCGGACAGATCGAACACAAAAATAGGTTAAGAAAGTTTCAAAAAGTATGTAGAAACTCAGGATTAGTATGTGGGACTTGTGCTATGGTGAGTTTTTATTGAGAAATATTGTGGATTACTTGAAAATGTACTTTTAAATTGTTCGGGGACACGAACAGTGTCTGCATTCAGAACACGCGATCAGCATGGGCGCGGTTTTATGATCGCTTCACGAACATGTCCACGAAGGAAGCGGCTGTCAGCAGGACACCAAATGCACGGACATTGGTTTGTGCATGCGCGTTGATGTTTTTCGGACACTGTTCGGGTCATGAACTAATTAAAAGTGCGTCACACATCAAACGAACAGTTACGGTCATCCGTTTCTTCTTAGAACAGTTTAATTTCCTTGCAAACAATACGGACAGACATAGCATCCTCAGGACACCTCCATTTCCCTTTATTTATGAACATTTCAGAACACCACGTGTGTTCTTAGAACAGTTTCAACTTGCTAGCGAAAAGTACGGACAGGTATACTGTTCTTCAGGACACCGCCATTTTTGTTTATTTACGAACATTTCAGGATACCGCTTGTGTTCTTAGAACAGTTTCAACTTGGTAGTGAACATTATGTACAGGTATAGTGTTCTTCAGGACACCTGCAATTTCGTTTATTTACAAACATTTCAGTACACCACTTGTGTTCTTAGAACAGTTTGAACGTGCTAGCGAACACTACGGACAGGTATAGTGTTCTTCAGGACACCCCATTTTGTTTATTTACGAACATTTCAGGACATTGCGTAACATACATATGTTAAATGTATATAAAATAATAATAATTAAATGGTTTATATTGTAAAGTGTCTACCATTAGTTTCACTATCTTCTGAAATTTCCTGATATGGGAAATGCTCCTCTAGCCATGCCAGAGTACTAGACATTTCTGTGAGAAAGAAAAAGATAATATATATATTTTTTAACTGAAAAAACCCTGAAAGCAACCATAACTCACGCCACCACCGTGCACTGCTAAGACTAACACTCAGGACATCAAAGATGACATCACAAATGTCATTGATGACATCACTAATGACATCACATGTCTGGCTCCCTCTTTTTCCTTTACTGACATATCTAGGCCACATGGTTTTCTTCAGTAACAGTCAGGAACTAAAAATTGTACATGCACTATATTTGTAGACTTATCCTTCAAGTATGTTCTTACCTTTTCTTGAGGTCCAATCATATCATATGAAACATATACATAGGGGAAGACACAAGCTTGAAAGACAGCAATCCTTTCTGTGCATGAAGATAATCAGTAGGGTTATCAGCACTTATGATAGATCTGTTGTTTTTTATTACTGTACTTTCCCTGTTTATGCTCATATTTGTACACATTGTACTCACACTACTTTCCTTAGGGTCCAGTCACATCATGTGATACATATACATAGGGTAAATAGCAGCTTTGAAACAGAGCAATCATTTATTTGCATAAAGATAATCAGTTAGGTTATGAATTGTTTCTGCTAGTACCTCTGCTTTTTTGCTTACTTCACTTTCCCTGTATATACCCATATGTGTATGTGTTCTTGTCTCTTTGTGTTTTGTCTGTAATAATGCAATTATGTAATACATGGGTTTTATTGGCTATTTATTATATATTTCACACTACGCAAAACTCTAATAAGAAAGCAGTTATCATTTCATTATTCAACATATCAACATCATGAATATTGTATCTTCATCATGTATGCTGCACACAATGCCTATGTTTCTGCATGAGTTGCTTATTATACTGGATAGAACTTCATAGTAGAATGCTATTTATATCAATGCATTGCTTAATGCACTAATTAGCTCATGATATTTATTCCAATGATCCTTCACACTTTTTTTTCAACATTATAATAAGAATCCCTTGTACAGACATTTCATGAAAAGTAAATGTATTTGTGATGTCTACTTTGATGTCCTGGGTGTTAGTCTTAGCAGTGCACAGTGGTGGCGCGAGTTATGGTTGCTTAGCTTACCATAACTGGCGAATTTCAGGGGTTTTTCGGTTTTACTTGGAACCATAACGTCCCTATAACAAAGTTTTTCACTGAATTTCATAGGTTTTAAGTAGCGCAACTTCACCATAATGTCCCTTTAACAAAGTTTTTTTTATTTTTTCACTGAATTTCATAGGTTTTTAGTAGCACAACTTAACCATACGTCTCTTTAACAAAGTTTTTTCACTGAATTTATATATATCAACTATCATGGGAGCTTACGAACATTATTTGCATTACACTTTTTCGTAGTTCCTGAATACTATATTTACAGACTCAACAAAGGTTTCATTAACATCACATCATTCGCTAGGGCATAGTGCTGTATCTGGGTGCGGGGACACATGGAAAAAGTTAGCATAAAACGCAAGGTAGAACCAGGTTGGCGTATACATCAGCAACAGTGACAATTTGCAACAATCTGCTTATGATCGGACGTGTGTACATGTTAAAAGGTTAGACCATTACTTCAACTGACATTTTGTTAAATAAGACAAGACTCATTACGTCAGAAAAACTTGTGCATATTGCAACACCTATTTGTCCATTTGCAAACTTGGTATTCATGGGAAATCATATTGTACATAGCGATCTTACACATTGCTTTTAGAATATTGTGAAGCCGCCCTAACCTTTGATAAGTATTGGCAGGTTTGGAATTACGTATGCTTGGTAACTTTACAAGTGCGTGCTCTGGGATGGGCAGAGGTTATCCCATTTTAATATGAGCCATCAGCCTGATGGGTTTTGAGGCCATTTCATATGAATGGCTTTGCAGCACGGATAAGGTTGGGGGGCACACAGGCTTCACATTCATGGTTGACATTTCAAACGGGGATCAGGGTTGGGGGTTATTCAAAGCATGTATTATAGATACAAGGGTCTGTTGGGAGACAGAACATGTTTCATAGAGGCAGCGTTGTTTTTCTGAGGCCCCATCTTAAGGTTCGGTCATTGTCAGGGCAATGATGTACTGGGGAAGGTGAAAGATACAGTGTTTGTACTGTTACTTGTCCGTGCCTAGTCTCTCATGAGAACAGGCCTCTAGTTGAGCCGCCATGGGGAGGAGGGTGAAGGGAGTGCTGGCTCACTGTGCGCATTCAGGTGGGGGAGAGCTGCAGCCCTGCAGGCCTCTGGTGCCACTGAGGCCCAGATTGTAATGTTCAAAATGGAATCTAAGTGTATTACAAAATGGAGTCTATATCATGCTGCAGGTTGAGTCATGCAGTCTCAGGCGTCGGCCCGCAGCCATCCCGCAGCCCGGGCCCAGGTGCATGGAAGGCTGCCGGTGAGTCATAAGCTCCACGTGGAGGGAGAAATGTGGGGGAGGGAGGTCCTGGAGACTCGTCCTCCTATACAAAAGTGTATCTTAAAGCCGGATATAGATCTGTATTTTTTCTATCACATCATTTAGTTTGGGGAGCAAAGTGCCCGGGAATGTTATACAGTCTAGAAGGTCATCTTCAAAGAGGGCAAGATTGTATTCCTTTCCATATCTTTCCAATCCTCGTATACCCTTCTCCCTCCAAATCAAATCCAACATTGGCTCCAGTGTCAGACAAAAGATCAGGTTGGAACCTAGGCATCCCTGTCCTGTACCCCAATTAAGGAGAAATCCCTCCAAACAAAATCCCATTAACTATCACCTGTGCAGCCGGGTTTTGGTATAGTACCATGACTCCCGTGAGCCATTGAGAGTCCAGCCCTATCTTTTGTAGGACTGCTATCAAGAAAGGCCAGTCAACCCAGTCAAAGGCCTTCTCAGCATCCAACGATACCAAAAGAGGCCCTTGATCGTTAACACCTATTCTGGAGATTAGATCTAGGGTCTTTCAAATATTTTCTGTACCCTGCCTGCCACTAACAAAACGTACTTGGTCAGGATGTATTAGTTTAGGTAAAAATATTGCCAGTCTTTCCGCTAGCAGACATTTGTAGATTGGCGCGTTAATCTTTAACAGTGAAATCGGACAGTAAGACCCACATTCTAGTCTGTCCTTCCCATCTTTATGGATAACTGCAATCCCTGCCTACATGAATGATTCTGGAGTATCCTTTCCTTCTGAAATAACATTAAATAGTTTACCTAAGAACGGCACTAGTTCTGTCCCATACCTTTTATAGAATGCCGTTGAAAAACCATCTGGACCTGGGGCTGATCCCATTTTCAATTAAGAGATAGCCCTGAGTATTTCTGTTGTCTTGAACAGAGTGTCTATTTGTGTAAGTTCCTCAGTAGATAACCTTGGCAGTGGGATGGCGTCAAGGTAGGAATTTGCTTCCAGTACACTCTGGTCATCATCACTAACATATAAGCTGGCATAAAACTTCCCACATTTCCGGGCTATTTCCCCCCTCATGTAACAGAATTATACCAGACCGGTCTCTTATTTTGCACACCACCCTATTTGATCTCTGACTTTGAGGATGGGATTATAGTAAGATGTGGGCCTTGTCTCCTTTTTCATAAAATGGTTGTTTGAAGTATCTAAGTTGTAAGAGTGCCTTACCTCTCCAAAGATCTCTGAGTTGCTTTCTCAAATCGGACACTTCCTGAAAATTGTCCTCTGAATAAACCAGATCCCCTCGCATATACTCGTCCTTTTCCCTTATCTGCTTGAGTTTGTTTTCACGTAGAACTCTGGCCCTTTTTTGGCAGACCCCTCAGAAATCAAAAGGCATCTGCAGGAGGCCTTCACCACTTCCCAAACCTCTCCATTATCATTTGCCTTAAATAATTCTCTTATTTCTGTCTTTACTTCTGAAAAACAGAGTCCTTGAATAGTGTGTTGTTACAAACCCAACGTTTTTCGGTCAATGGTCTGACACCCAGATCAATGGCAGTACAAGGGAAATTAACGCAGCCAGGGTTAAGAGGAATCCAACACAGTTCCCATCTTACTGACAATCATGTCTTGTTCAATTGGACCCACAGGACAATATAACATTCTGCTACTGGTGAGTGAAATAAATGCTATCTCACCAAACACCTATAAGAGAGCACTGGTTTAGCTATGTTCCCGATATTAAGACATGCTCACATTAGCATCTAACGACACTCACAGACCCCGTACTACAACTTATATTTCTTATCACCAGGGCACCCTGTGACACAATGCATGGGTGTAACGCTAATTAAACCATCTCCCAACCATTTGGCAAACCACCACATAGGGATTTCGGGTGCTTCAACAGATTAATTCTACAATTTACACTTGGTTGTAAATGCCCACCTTTGATAATAGATAAGGTGGGTTAATAAATAGCTTTTTTTCATTTACTTATTTATTTGTACATTTGTGTAGCGCACCAAGCCCTGTGGCATCGCGCCCTTAACCTGAGATTATGGTTATAGGTTAATTTGCTGTGGTAATAGGTTACAGTCATACCACTGAGCTTATACTTGTGATCGGTTACATACAGGTTATGGAGCGGATACATTATCTACATTTACATTTTACCTTAATTAATTACATTACTTGCATGTAGCATGGTGTGTACCCTACTCGGAATGATAACAGAATTGAACATGGGCAAATTGATGCTACTTTGGCTGCCTTGAGCGAAGAGCCAGGTTTTAAGACCTTTGCAGAATGACCAGAACGGCACGTCTGCTCTGAGCGCTTTGAGTTAAGTTTGATAATTAGGCAATTTATGCTGTTTTCTAGTTTATAATATTTGTTATTCCCGTGTCTCTGTCTGCTCTTTTTCTTGTCCCCAACCATGACCATTGTATTTATTCATAACTATCATGTATGCAAAAGTTACTGTTAGCATACATGCTCCAACTGATTTTACTTTACTATTGTGTTATTAACAGCCCTGTCTCAAAACTCGTGTTGGCTGAATTTGTCTTAAAGTCTATTTCATTAAAACAAGAATTGAGTTGAAAGACAATACGACTAACATACTTATAACTATTGTCCAAGGTGAGTGCGACCAACTAGTACCAACCTGTCATAGCTTGTGTACTTTTCCGTGGTTGGGAGTAGAACCTTGAGGTTTTAGTTGCGCTGCATGCCAAACAAATTGCTTTCCTTGACTAGAGCCCACTAATTACACACATTCATTAGTTTCTATTGACCATAAGTGCCTGCTCACTGTCTTGTTTTTCAAATATGGCTGACCATTTCTCAAAAGAGAGAAGGACAGGGTTGCCCTATTTGCACTGGGAAGCACTCATAGTAATGCTTTTTGGGAAATAAACACTGCAACAGAAACCTTGAAACAGAAATGTATACGCTTAGAAAGACTATCCAGGAAGGAGATACATAAATATTGGGAACAGGCCTCCATGTCCAATTATTTGGATAGTGGCAAAATAAGCAGGGGCGTCAGGATACTTATATGTCCCAACTTTGCCAACAAAGAATACCAAGATATAGCTGACAAATGGGAAGATAATCTGAACCAAAGTTCAAAGAACATCATGGAACTACTGGTTGAACATGCCACCAGAGAACATGACAGGGTTCTAGTAGAAATTGATGAAGTCAAACACAAGATTGCCAATATGACAAATGCTGACAGCCCCAAACAAAATAATTACACAAAGATGCATGAAATTCTTAACATTTATCAAGATGAGATTAAGCTACGCAAATCTCACAAAATTATTCATAGAGAAACCGTGATTACCGAGAGGATCGTGTCTACACCTTTCAGCCTAAATATGACGATACCCAGTAGAGCGGGTCTTGCGATAGCACACCCAATATGTCATCAGGTAGCTCTGATGTTCAATCTGAAGGAGAAACCAATGTGGGCACAGTGGTGCCCACCTCATACTCCACTACTGATAACATTAGACCCACACGTTTTTTTAAAAAAAACAAATATTCAGGTACAAAAAGGGCACTCTACGAAGCTATGCCAAACACATCAGGTTTTAAGACCCCTTAGTGCAAAATATTACAATGCATAGCACACTATCAGGGGCAGGAGGCATGGGAGGGGCCGGCCCAAGCGGAGACCAGGGACAACCAGTCGATTGATGAGTTCAGGGACCAGGAAAAAGGTGCAAATATGAACCCAGCCAACCTGGTCATTAACATATCCACCAAGACCCTGTGTAAGACAGAAGAGACAAGGGCTTTTCATTTGCTCTAAGCATTGACACTGACTTTGTAAATTTCCAGATATATATATTTAGGTTTCTTCACAAACTGAAATTAAAAAATGTTTTGCAACTCAGGTTAAATGTCATGTACCAGAGGTGCAATAAGCCATGCCTAGTGAATTCTCCATCACTGATATAGAAAACACTCATCTTCTTGTGTCTATCGTCAACAGCACATTGACAAATCAGGAAGATAGTTTTACCAACCTCCCGCTACATCAAAGTACCAATACAGGAATTGTGATCTAAATCCAAATTTACACCACAGATGGCAACAGACAATGCATTGGCACATTCCATCAAGCTGTGACGAACGATATTCACAAATATCTAGATGCTACCAATAAAGGTCAGCATAAAACCAGATGCAGTCTCAACTGGAATAAAAAGCAGGCATTGAACAACCTGGAATCAGATGGCAGTATAGTTAGTAAAGAGGTTGACAATGGTGGCAATGTAAGTGGTACTTACTCAATAGACAAGACTACATTGCCATGGGCATGGCACATCTAGCCACACCCGGCTGCTACAAGACACTTGCAACCAATCCCACCAAATCAATGGTTCAGGCCCTACTGGAAGAGATTTCCAAAAGGCACAAACTAGGTCTCCTTACCAATGATGGAAAACTTGTAAAGGAACTGACAACACTGACTATATAATTCTTGGCCAAAAATCCACAAACTTTTTGACACCTTACCACAGGTATGACCAATCATGAGTGGTATTGGGTAGGCAACAGAAGGTCTATCCCAATACATTGACAACGCTATTAGACAATATGTCTTGCAATTATCATAATACATTAGAGATAGTATGACAGCATTTCAGCTTCTACAGAATTTTTAATGGAAAGAAGGATATCTGTTAGCTACAGCAGATGCCACAGCCATCTACACCACGATAGATCATGACTTAGCCATCAAGGCTATTGATTACACCTTTAGAGATCACTCAGCATCCTACCTGCGGCATGTTGACATGATCAAATCTTTTTCTCAAATTCACACTAGAAAACAACATCTTTCTGTTTAATGACGTGTATTACTCACAAAGCAAAGGTGTTGCCATGGGGGCCAAAATATTCTCCTAGCCTGGCAAACCTTTTTATGGCTCAATATGAGGATGTACATGCACTCAACATCAATGACGTTGTGCAAAATGTCATTCTTTGGAGAAGATACATCAATGACATCATGATAATTTGGAATGGTACATTGGAAGTATTTAATGACTATATTCATTATCTGAACAATAATACATTTGGACTGTGCATTATGAGGCACTGCAATGATACATCGATAGATTTCTTTAGACCTGCACATTTACATTGACAATGTAAAATTGAAATTAGCACCTTCCTCAAAGCAACCAAAGTGAATTCAACTTGTTATGCTTCCAGCTGCCACCGCAAAGCGACTGTAGAATATATACCTGCAGGGGAGTTCCATAGGGCCCGCAGGAACTGCAGTTTGGACAGATATTTTGACAAGGAATGTGCATTGATTGCTATGAGATTTCAGGAAAGAGAATACCCACCTCCTGTGGCCAAGAAATCTCTTGACAAGATCAAAAAATTGACCAGAGCTGATCTTATACACTAGAGTCCTCAAGGGAGCTCGAATAAGAAGACCATTCCAGATATCCTTACACAGTACACGCAGGACTCTCATCTTGTCTAATGAATAGTGCAGAAGCACTGGCATCTCCCGTATATGGATAATGATTTACAAAATCACATTAACTCCAAGCCTAAATCTGTATACACAAGAGCACCAACAATCTGGAATCTGATTTGTCCCTCATTTTTGGAAAGTGAATGCTCAGATTCCGGCAGGGCAGTGACTGGTTGAGGACCCTGTCAGGCTAACACTGATGTTGTCATGAACTACAGAACACACCCCTTTTGGACTTCCTGGTCCTTGTCTCAACAGGGCTTACACTCCCTTGTACTCCCAACATGGCCGTCCACTGTGAAACACCTTCCTCGCTCTACACCTTGGACGTAGCGTGTTCTATTAATAGACCACGCACCCCTTAGCTCTGTGCGTCTCAATGCTATTGTGAAGTAGCGACCTGACGTGTGCTCCGTAGCTCGCGGTATTGTTTTCCTTGCTTCTTTCCAACCAACCCCATTCCTAGTCCCTTTCCTTCCTTTCTTGATTCCTAGACTCGTATGCTAGTAGCACACTCTGTAAATTTCCCGGATTCCTGGATCTTTGCATCCCGGAACTTTAAACGCAAGCTGGAGTAGGAAGAGACTTGTGCAGCCTTATTCATGACTCGATCCGTCCGCAAGAAGGCATCGATCAAGAAATCAAGCAAAGATCGAACTCAGGTGAGAAGGGGGGAACTCCTTGACAGATGTGGTACATGTAACATGTGCAAATTTGCACTTCGGGACTGTGACAGATTCTCTTTCAAACCTGGTGCAGTGATTATCATCAGGGATCTTATTAATAGCAAGACAACCTATGTGGTATATGCCATTATATGTGTATGCCAAAAGCTCTACATTGGAAGCACCATTAGAAAATTGAGAGTACAAATCAGGGAACACCTGGCAAGTCTCAATAGCCAGGATCCCAGGTTGTCCCTGGCACATCATTGGCAAACTAGCCATCAAATGTCAGACAAAAGTAGAAATCAAATGTATTGGTCTGATGAGAGCAAAATGCGGCAAACGCAGAGGCAACCAAACGCTAATGCTAAAACATATGGAACCCAAATGCATCTGCAAATTTAAGGGTACCAAAGATGGTTTAAACCTTCAGCATGAGATGAACGTGTTTCTGTAAGTAGGTGCCAGTCTGTGGCATTATGCTGATGTTAATATGTAACAACCTTGTGCCAGGTCCATTCATCTCCAGGGGATGTTATGTCACAAATTCCACAGATGATGTTATAGCCAGATTATAGCAGTGAATATATGTTCCCCTTTTTACATTTGCTCTGTGTTGCAATTGTTTAATAATGTGTTGCCTTGTTTACATTGCACTTTGCATTGATCTATCAGATTGTATCTATGTAATAGATGTGGAACAATAAATGTTCAGGTTGGAGGGATGAAGCACCCCAAATGTCACACAACAACAGTGAGGATTAATCCAATTCACATATGAATCCCAAAAACAACGTTGCAACCTTTCACTCTACACCAGATTAACAGCACAATATGCCTCTGAATGATTACTTCCGGGGTGACATTAATGTTATAATAATCAGCCTGGTATTATTCTAACCAGCCATGATATACAACCAGTCTTCGCAATGTGTGCCCTACTGGCCACACTAGTGCACTGGTGGTTTCAGTAGCCATTAACGCTGACGCTAATGTTTACAATTGCGGCTGTGACGACATAAACAACATGCAACATGCTGGTGACGTCACATGCCTTTTCTGACTATAAGAAATGGCACAATATGGCAGCCACACAGGGATCACGCACAGGTCATCAAGGGATATTGCGGGACATGTTACCCCATTCATTTTAGGTAAGAATGTTCAAGTGCTTGCATACTTTGTGGTTCCAGACCTATGGTCACAGCATTGCATTTTACCAGTACAAAAGATCTCTTCCCATGTTTTTGTCAAGGGTTACCATATAGACATCCCATATGCACAATTATGATTAGTACAGGATAAAAAGATGGACACTTATTATGACGTAGACAATCATCTGCAATATCCTTAACCATGTCACATTCCTACTTATTGCCGGATTATATATTGAGTCAAGAACAGATTATACTTTTAAGCATTGCTATTTTTAATGACCACCTCAACTTCTAGAGGTAAATCCATTGTAATCTACTCTCATTTAGTAGATTAAGGCCTAATTAGAACTCCTAATCAGGTTATTTTGGTAATCTTTAACAGCTATCAAAGAAGGATCTAGCACACTATTTCAAGTGAAATATCTGTCTCACTCGAGCATTGCCCACACTGCCAAGGTTAAGTGCCTTTATGATTACTTAACCAGGGTTAGGAGAGATCCAACACAGTTCCCACCTTACAGACAATCATGTTTTGTTCAATTGGACCCACAGGACAATATAACATGCTACTAGAGGTGAGTCTAATTTATGCTATCTCAACAAACACCTATAAGAGAGCACCGGTTTAGCTATGTTCCCGAGATTAAGACATGCTCACTTTAGCATCTAACGACACTGAGAGACCCCATACTACAGCTTATATTACTTATCACCAGGGCACCCTGTGACCCAATGCATGGGTGTAACGCTAATTAAACCATCTCACAACCTTTTGGCAAACCACCCCTTAGGGATTTTGGGTGCTTCAACCAATTCATGCTACAATTTACACTTGGTTGTAAATGGCCACGTTTCGTGATAGATGCGGGGAGGGGATGAATAACTTTGAGTTGATTTTGATAATTAGGCAATTTATGCTGGTTCCAAGTTTGGAATATTTATTTTTCCCATGTCTCCATCTGCTCTTTTTCTTGTCCCCAACCATGACCATGATATGTATTCATACCTCTCATGTATGCACATGTTACTGCTAACATACGCTGGTCCAACTGATTTTACTGTGCTATTGTGTTATTATCAGTCTTGAAAAGGAACCTATGTCAAAACACGTGTTGGCTGAATTTTTCTTCAAAGTGTCTCTCATTAAAACAAGAATTGTATTGAAAGACAATACGACTTACATACTTATAACTATTTTCCAAGGCGAGCGCAACCAACGAGTACCAACCTGTTATAGTGGGTGTGCTTTCTGGGGTTGGGAGTAGAGCCTTGAGGTACTAGTTGCGCTCCACTCCTAAAAAATGTCTTTCTAGGACAAGAACACACCGATAGGTGGTCATACTCATTCATTAGTTTCAGATCTTGATATGTAACCACTTTGATGCCATCATAATTTATAGTTCGCTTTTCTCTCACCTTTGCCAAAATGTCTGCCTTTTGTTTGAAGTATTAAGCTTTGGCCAGTACCGATATCAGGCCTACCGGGGCAATGTCGCCCCTGTGTATTCTATCAAAGGAGATTTGAGGGGCCTCAGAACCATTCAAGAGAGACAACACCAAACCTTTTACTGATCTTTGCAGAGGGGTTATGGATTCCCCCTGCGGTTCCCTCAAGCCTATAATATGGATATTACACCTCTCTCTATTTTCTAAGTCACCAATCTTCAGGGTTAGTTCTACTTCTTTGCTTTCTATGTCTTGCAACCTGGTGTCTAAATTCATTTCAATTAAAATGGCTACTCACTAAGCAGGTAACACGACCCTGCAACATCACAATTTCATCGATTTCTTTTACAGAATGCCCATGGTCTGACCACCTCTTAATATCTTTTGTCCTACACCTTTTCTATCTTTGAGTATGTTGCCTAGGAAACTACTCTAGATGCATTTGCTGCACTGGCATTGCCTCAGCTCTCTAAATGTCCCCTTTCTATCCATTGTAAAGATCTACCAAGTCAATTTCAACAGATTACTAGTTCAGTTTGTGATGCCTTAGCATTGGTACATACTATAATTCCTAAAGGGGATACGAAGAGGAACACCTGGTTCACTGACAAAGTCATTGTATCCATGAAACAGAAGCATGCTCAGGAACGCATGTTGCAGAGAAATTAATGTACCACTACATCATCCTCATATAGGAGTGTAGTTAAGGAATATAAGAAGGTCATACTAGCAGCCAAGCAGGCCTATTGCAATGAGAGAATTACTGCATCAAAATCTAACTGTAGGGAAGATCTCCCTCAACCTTAGCAATGAAGTTGACAATAACCGGTGAGGCTTCTTACAGGATGGGTTTGTTAGGAAAACTCTTTGCCACCAAGAATCCATAAAGAAAAGCGTGCTGCTTTTAGAGAAATCTCCCTTATTAAAAGTCCAGTCATTACTAGATCAAGAGGTACCTGCTGAGGATCAGCCTTGGTTCTCTTTCAGGCAAGTAACTGAGAGTGAGGTTCATAATATAGTAAATAATATACTACGTGCTGTTAGGGAGAATTCTCCAGAATGGCTAATTTCACTTACCTACTGAGTCCCTCAGCAGCTTTGCTGGATTTCTAGGATTTACATTTTTCACCTGGTAAGAGTGTGAGCCTTTTTTCCCACTCTTACATATGTTTTGTTGTGCGTTTTACATTTTTGTGTTCATAGATTGTGGTGTCTCACTTACTCGATAGGCAGCATATTGTTACTGTGTCACACAGCACCTTTAGTGCAGTGACACAGGGTTGTCTTTTTCAGGCTTCGCACTTTAAACTCCATTTTCTTGGACTGACTACTGTCTCCCAGAACATGTAAAGTTGCCATTGACTTTATTAGTCTTTTTAAATTCACAGACCCAGTATAAACTATCTTCCATAGAGTACTGGAAAGGGTTAATAGTTATCCCTTTTTGTCTGGTTCTCACGGAACATTATTTTGTACCCCTTTCATTAAGATTTGGCTGTTGGCAGTGGTATCTACCATTTTTTTTCCCTGGCGCGGACTATGAAAATAGCCTTGGTACTGTTTTAGGCTATGTTAGTAGCTTAAACTTTAATCCACTGGACCCCTTTTAATTTTATTTAGTTCCGGCTGGGGTTATTCAACATGTCTTTTTGTGAAGGTCTTTCTCGTGTTTTACTCTGTGCGTCAAACCAGGTCTGGCTCCTTTGTTTGCCGTCCTATAACGGGCTTCTGCACAGAAACCCTCCTTAAGCACCTGAGTGTCTGGGTGGACAGGATGGGAGTGAAACTATTTTTTGATTGGCTAGGTGACTCTCATGCCAGGACAGCCACCCTGCTGTGTGATTGACAGCCAGGCTGTATGAATGGGGAAAAACTGCATAAAAAGCAGGTCTCTGGGACTTGGAAGGCAAAGTCGCCACTGGATCGAGAGAACCATAGAGAAGCTGAAGGAAGAGGACTACTGCAACTACTCAACCTCCCGGTGAAGCCTTGCTGCGGGTCCAAATCTCCCATTCTTCGACAACAGAGAAGATCTGCAAGGAATCTTCTCCCCTTGAGCTGGTGGGACCAACCAGTTCGCCAAACACCAAGTAAGACATCCCTCCTCTGGTCGAATTTGATGTGCACGGCTGCAGTGACCAGATAGCCAGGAAGACCGGACCCTGTTTTGGTTTTAAGGAGTGCACCTTTTATTTGTTACTTTGCTCTGCTGCTTGTTTCTTCCCATGGCAGTGCAGGACCCTCCAGTCTTCCTCCTTCTTGTCAGTCTGACAGTTGCTTCAGGAACCGTAAGCCTGCAGGACCTGCCAGGAACTTCTGCCTCAGCTACAGCATTCTTCTTCTACTGACGTACTGTTCAAATTCGGTTGCTTGTTCCATCCGACCGCAGTGAAAGTGTTTGAAATATTTCGATAATCCGAGAGCTTGTCCTTCTCAACTCTTTTAAAACACTTTTCTTCCGACCAACTGCGCTTCGAACTCTTGGCAAAGACTTAACCACAAACTACTCTGAAATGTGTGATCCTCTGCAAAGACTCTGAACCATTAACATTGGCCCAGGCCTATTGATTTGAATCCTAGTTGTAGTAAGCCTTTTCTAAATTGCCCTGCCTACTTACTTGTTGGTGCCACTTGATCTTGAATAACCTTGTCTTTCTCTACCTTTTTAAATTGCAGGAGTGCCATTTTGCTCACACTTCATTTTGAGCTTAACTTGTCCAGAATTCATTGGGCGGTGTGTAGTGTATTAAGATTGTGAGTTTCTGCTGCTTTATACTAGTGATCTGTTTTATAACTGATGGTGTAAATAAATGTATATTATTTTACTCAGAAACCTTGACTCAGTGTTTGTTTGAACCATAGCAATTGCTGTCCTTTGTGTAACTTCTGATACTGCTCACTTTACTCTTGAGATACGTCTGGCTGCTCAGCCATCGCTACCACCTTACTGTGTAGTACAGGCTTGTACCAAAGGTGAATTTGTACTTGCTTTTTTAGTCTTAATTGTGTGCGGTGTTCCCAAAGGGTACTGCATATGATTCCGCCTATCACGTGCCATGGAGATGTATGCCCTGCTAGCCTCCTCAAATACTGCTTAGATTAATTATCACCTTGGATCACAATAATTATGAATACTTCCTTTGGAGAAGCCCAAGTACCTGGATGCCTCAAGCAGGCCTGGATCATTGCATATCTTAAGAAAGACAACCTGGACAAAGCCGTTCTGACAAACTATAGGTTAATTACGAATGTGCAATCGATCTGGAATCCTGTATAGGGTTGTTTATTGAAGCCCATAATGTGCTAGGAGTTAGACAATCTGGTTTCTGTACAATAAATGGTACCAAAACTGCTTTACTGGATTTAAAATCTAATATTGGTAACATTATTGATAAAGGCTGCATGCATTGCTCATGCTCTTAGACCTTTCTGCTGAGTTTATCTGGTGGGTCATGCTCAGCTGGTGGAAACATGGTTTTCAGTGCTGACAGCATATGCGAGGTGCATTTTGAGAGCTATCATTCTGATTGTGCACGTGCAGTGCAGGCAGATTAAGCTGAGAACAGAGGTACCCAGTGATTAAGTCACGCATTCTTATCCTGGCTTGTCAGCATAAGTAGGTAAAGACCAGGAATGGGCCAAACACGATGTCACCATGCAGCGCCTTTTCATACAAATGTCAGCATATCACATAAAGGTACAGTAGAGCTGGGAGTTAAAGAATGTATTCATCAGTTGCACTTTTGCTACAATGAGGAGTTTGCAGGATGTGTGACTTGCATTAAAGGATTGTGATACCAGCAGGCAATGTCTTTAAAAGCCTGTTGTCAGACTTCTAAGAGGGGACCACTGTGAGCATGTAAATGCAGGTAAATAAAGGACTTTATGCCATACTGTAGGAAAATGCAGGGAATGGAAACACAACATGCAACACAAGGTAACACCTATGGGGAAGGTGGCAGAACACCCTACTGACCAAGTTAACCTTTATCAAGTGTGAAGGATGGAGATGGTCTAGCAGCATTCCTACTTAGTCTGCCCACCCAATCGTTACAGAAAGATATTAAATCAAACAGAACCCCACAACACTTGGAATACATTGGACATGTTTACTTTCCACAAATCTCTCTGCGTCGACCTCTTAAATATATATGCATATTTTACTTCAATTGCACATTGGGGATTTGGGTCTTTATCTTTGGGTGCAGAAAGGCAAGCTCCACCTCCTGTCATTTTAGACAGGCATTCTTTTGCACATCATCTGTCTGCCAAGTGATGGACCACAAATGTACTTGCATTTTGGGGAATTATTCAGAGTTTGCCTCCATAACTGGGCTTTTTGTTTTGACAGGGCCTTCTGTTGACCTCATCAACCATTTAGGGCCTCATTAAACGGAAGGCGGTGATCCAGGGTGCTATTAGCACCCTGGACCATGCCGGTAAATTACCGGCACCGCCTTGGCGGTAAGGGGATTTACCGCCCCATTCCAAGGTCGGTGGGGCGGTAAATCCCCCTTCCGCCATTGCCCTTCCCCATTCCCATTTCTGCCCCATGGGGCTCTATGGGAATGGGGAAGGCGCTAATTACGGCACCGCAATTTTGCGGTGCCGTAATTAGCTCCGAGGTCCCTTAGCGGGTTGGTTTTTAACGCCTGCAAAAAGCAGGCGTTAAAGCACCAACCCGCTAAGGGACCTCGTAGTACGGCGGTAAGGGTTAACGGTCACCGTTGCCATTAACAGTGACCGTTAACCCTTACCGCCGTCCGTGTAATGAGGCCCTTAGTCTGGCACAAGCCCCATCCCTTTTCATGGTTCTGTGAGCTTCACAGACATTCCCTGATTCTGATAAGGATAGGTGTGAGTTGTGCAGTGCATGGTGACAATGTTGTTTTGGTCTAGCACACCTTTTTTTCATGCACAGAAAACTGGTATTTCGAATGTTGCAGATTCCTTCACACATTGACCTGCTTTGATATCTCGAAACATGACATCAATGTCCAACTGTAAATTATACTTTCGATTAAAATGGCACAGGCACTGAAGTTTCACTGGTAAACAGATCCTTTCAATTCCAGATGTAATTGTCTTAATTTCTCTATGCTGCAGAATGCACTCATTTCTATTTTTACATGGCAGCTTTCTTTCTGTGAAAATTGTCCCCCCCTTTAGTTAATACTCCATTAACTAACCCTGCTAACCCTGCTAACTCATTCCTTCTATCTTCATCATCTTTGAGTATCCAAGCCCTACATGCGTGACATGAACTCCCCGCTCTTCGGACCAGTAGGCCCCCAGCTGCTAAAATCGTTACTCCTGCCACCTATCTATCATTGGAAAACAAGGATCCTTCCATTTTCAGCAGTGGTCTTTTTTTAATGAGCTTGTTCTTCCTTCTTGGCATATTCTTCATCATCTCTGTCCATTATTGCTGCTTGGACTGTGTAACCTTGGAAAAGGATGTGCATTCTGCACAGGGCCAGGTGCACAAGACATTGTGCTCTAAGAGAAAGCATTTCTTGAGGTATAAATAATGTTGGTGTGCCTGCTACTTTAGGTATCAAAGAGCATATGTAGCAGCTCACATTTGACCTCTCCCTCCGCACTTCACACATGCGATTGCACCACACATTGTCTGATTTGTGGTGGTGCAAAGCTGCTACAGTATTTAGAAATAACAAATACAACATAATATGTATATATTACACAATGCTTACAGTGTTGAACCTGCAGATGGGTTAAAGAAACAGAAGAACACGCAAACCAATCCATATTTTTCATAACTTTACAAGGATTCAGCAATTGCACCATCATAAGAAGATGTGCTACAAACAATACTTTACATTTTTTCCAGAATATTTTCATTTTGGCAAGATGACGGGGCGGTGCGGGGTACTTTCCGAACCATCCTCAACCCAAAGGGAAAACAGACATTACAACTATAAGGTAACTACAATTACTGCCTCTGTTAAGTATATCCATATAGTCAATGTGCAGTTCCCGGAAGGTCCAGTTGGACTGGTCAGTGTGCTGCGTAACGTTCCATAGAGTCTGTCCTGTGCTGTAGAGATGACATGTTGAATAGTTATATATGAATACATTAATATACTCCTGGAGAGTGGGGACAAACCAGTCCTCATGAATAACTGCACCCATGTGTTGTTTGGAAATATGTTCAAAATCAACCACGAGCAATTCACGCTGCATTACTACTTTAAATGTAACATTTTGTCTTCATAACAAATCCATCTGTTCTTGTGAGCGCCCCATTTTAACCCATGGCTTCTTCTCTTCCTGGGGCACCAGACATTGGGCCTCATTACGACCCTGGCGGAAAGTGACTGACCGGAGCGCCACAGCGTAAATAGCGTTTCCGCCATTGCACGAAGGAGCAAAGTGCGGCCCATTCCGACCCATCGGGCACGAGCACCACGCCACGGCGGAAGTGCAAAGTCCGCGATGGCGGAAATGACCCCAAAACGGCCCACACCGCCGCCGTACGGCGCCCTAGGTGCAATACCGCCACCCCTCTTAGCGGTCACCGCAGTGTGCGCCTACCGGAAAGTACGGTGACCGGAAATATACGGAAACGGAAGTAAAAACATGGGCCCGGAACGGGAAACATCCCGGCGTACACCTATAAAACCACTAAAACCACACAACCACTAAAATCACTACCCTGAAACACACCCCAACCCGTCACCCACCCTAGCGAAACCAAGACAAATGGGAAAAGTAGCGAAGAAAGCGTGCGACCGCAAGCGGCAGGTCCACTTCTCCCGCGAGGAACTCACTGTGCTAACCGAGACCCTCCAGGAGAATGCTGCCGTCGTCTTCTCCACGCAAATGACCAGAACGGCACTTGCAAACAAGAAGACCATATGGGCTCTGGTGGCACAGCGGGTAAGTGCGGTGGGGACCGCACCCCGCACCCCACAGCAATGCCGCAAGCGATGGGACGACCTGCGGATACGCGTCCGCAGCATACTCTCTGCCAACCGCAACATTGCCACAGCCACCGGGGGAGGTCCTGAATCACCCATCAAGTTGACCCCCTGGGAAGAAATCTGTGCCTCCACCATCGGAATGGAGAGCATAGAGGGAGTCGGAGGGATGGAGAAAGGAGTGCAGACATCCGAAGATTCAGGTAGGTGTACCAGATAAAACAATGCCAAATCCACACAGTCCATCCATGTGAAGTACCATGCGTCCACATAATGCAACAGAAACACATGTCCAGGAGAACGGCCACACACATCGGCCTGATAGCGCACGTAAAAACCAACAATAAATACATAAATAATTAAAAACCCCTAATACACGCACTACACGTGCAGCAGGCACACCCTAACTGCAGGCTGCCAAACAACTGCACCCTCACTCCACACACAAATCAAAGCACCTCCAAGGACCCGACCCAAATCACCCTCAGGTACCACCCCAGAGCATGTGATACAATGCCATTCCAATTCCCACAGACCCATCATTAACCCTCGCCCTCCTTTACTCCACCACAGGGTCCGATCCAAACGACGAGCTACAGGACACCCCTACCAGCACACCTGCAAAGAGGGCCAAGACCAACGGCCAGAGACCCTCCACCTCAGCTGCACGCATCAAGACACGGCAGCAGCACAAATCAGGTGGCAGCACAGAGGAGGGAACATCAACAGGCACCCCAGCAGCCAGCATGCCCACAACACCACCACCACAGGTCCCCCCAATGGATGCCACAGAAGGCACTGCCTCTGGTGGCAGCAGCACCATAGGTGACACCCCATTGATGGCAGCATGCTCGGACACAGAAAACGGGGATGTCGAAGTCAGATCCATCCATGACCTGTCCCAATCCCCCTGTCTGTCCCATCCCGTACAACATGAGGATACCACGCAGGGGCACCCACAAGACAACGACTGGCCATCCCCCACAAGCCCTGTGGCAAGGCAACATGAGGACAACAGCCCCTCTGTGACACCCCCGCAAATGGGCATGGCCCAGCAGAGGCAACAGTCCCTCGACCAGTTAATCGTGCAACAGCAGCAAATGGCCACGCTCCTCAAGGACCATGCCGATGAATGTGGGGGCACTAAGGCAGACATAGAAACATCAACTGAGACACTTAGGGCAGAAATGGAGAGAGGCACAGAGACGCTAAGGGCACAAATGGAGAGTAGCACCGAGAGCCTGAGAGTCCAAATGGAGAGTAGCACCGAGAGCCTGAGAGTCCAAATGGAGAGAAGCACCGAGAGCCTGAGGGGGGAACTGCATGCGACGTCCAAAGACGTATGTGCCGAACTTGCCGCAGTGCGCCGTGTGCTCACTGAGCTCTCGCAAACCCTTAGGGACATGCATGGACGTGAGCAGGCAGACACATCATCCGTTGCAAGTTCCGTCCAGGGCAGCCCCCAACGTAGATCTGGAAGGAACCTGCGCTCCACAGGCAGGGGTGCCCCTGATACCCGCAGAGGGGGCTTGCAATAGCGACAGCCCACTGACAATGAGCATCTTTGGACACTGGGGTTCGGGGGGGAGGTAGGAGGGTGGAGGGGGTGTGTTGGGCTCACTTGGGTGGCGGGTCGATAGGGTGTTCAACATGACATCACATATGCCATAAAAAGTGCACGATCAACCAATGAGATGTGTGGACATTGATTTTTGTGTACTAGGCCATCATAGGCGTACAGTCCATATTGTGCATGTCCCAGACACGCACAGTGCCACGAGTCCCGTGTCCATGTATCAGCCACCAGGCGTGAGTGCTAGAAGCATACATCAATGAGATGCTGACGAATGTCACGGGCCTCCGGTGCCTCGCAGACTCCATGAGGTGCTGCCACATCCCCACCCTCATCATGACCATCATCAGGTGCTTGCAGTTCTGCGTCAGGGGGCATGGGCACATTTCTACGTACGCACATGTTGTGGATCATGACACATGCCATCACCATCTTTGCAACCTTCTCATGGCGGTACAGGAGTGCCCCGCCAGACCTGCTGAGGCAGCGGAAACGAGTCTTCAGTAGGCCGAATGCCTGTTCAATGACTACACGGGTACGTGAGTGGGCATGGTTGTAGTCCTCCTCATGCTGGTCCCGTGGGTTCCGGACTGGTGTGAGGAGCCATCTCTTCAGTGGATATCCAGCATCACCTGTATGTGGACGAGAAACGTATGATGTGGAATGCCATTGCTACGTACGCACCCCCCCCCCTTCCTGCCAGGTCATTGCCAAATCACATTCCCCACATAATCATGCATGTAATGAGACTCACCGAGTAGCCAGGATCTGTTCCCTGCATGTCGCTCCATGTAGCGTGGTATTGTAGAGTTCCTCAAGACCATAGAATCATGGGTTGATCCAGGGAATCGGGCACAACAATGTGTAATGATCCTGTTGGAGTCACACACCATTTGTACATTCAGGGAATGAAATTGTTTTCTGTTGCGGTACTGGGCCTCCATGGCATGTGGGACGACCAATTCCACATGGGTGCAGTCGATGGCACCAATGCAACCCGGTATGCCGCCAAGTGCATGGAATCCCACTTTTGTGTTGGTAATTTCCTGCTCCGAGCGTGGTAGAGAGATGTAGTCGTCTGCGTGCTGCAGGAGGGCATCGAGCACTTGCAATAGTGTCCGTGAGAACAGTGGCTGAGAAATGCCATGCAACTGTCCGACTGTGTGCTGGTAGGTGCCTGTGGCCAGGAAGTGGAGTACAGACACCACCTTCAGTAGGGGTGGGATGGCGGTTGGGCTATCTATCATGCTGACAAGGTCAGCCTGTGTCATGTCCACAATGGCGGCTATGGTGTCCCGGTCCAGACGGTAGAGGGTGTGGATCTGCTCATCAGTGAGGTTGAACGGATGTGCTCGGAGGCGTGGGATTGCGGGCTGCCTGCGTGGTGGTAGTGGCTGTGCTGGCGGCCCTTGCTGGCCCTGCCTTGGCCTCCTCCTCCTCCTGCGTCTCCTTCGTGCGGCCGGTTGCAGTTGGTGTTCGTCTTCTTCTTGGAGTTGGAGTACTTGCAGTGCTATCAGGTCCCCCAGGGCCAACATCGCGAGTCCTGCCGGTAGCATTTCGGTGTGGTTGTGGGAGGAGACTGGCTGTGCAATTTATGTGTTTTCAGGCTGTATGGCCTCCACCTGTGGTGATTAATTCCACCTGTGCAAACTGCTCTCCCCTTTGGCCGAGCACGTCCCGCGCACAACGCTGCAAATCGGGTAATGGCATCTTGCTATTGCAATCATGTATTTGTACCCGATGGCCGTGTAACATTGGTTGACATGTTCATTCTGCTGTGGTCCCATTGTTGCACATACTATCTGTGCAGTCGCGAACAGACTTGTGAAGGGTCAGTGGAACGTAGTACTCGAGTAACGGTGGGCCCTCATGCATCACTGTACCGAGTTGCAATGACGGGCGGGGCGTCCCATTTGTGGGTGAAGGCAGTTGCCATTTTCACACACAGCCGCACTAGATGGATTAATTAGTGATTTCAAACGGCCACAGATGCCTCTTCGACGTGATGTTGCAAATGTGGAATGCGAAGGGCGGCGCTTTCGGTTTCCAGCTAGCGGCGAGGAGATGCCCACAGGTCTGACTGCAAATATAACGTTCTGTTGTTCAATGTCCTTGAGACAGGGCCCATGGCGAGGAAGCAATGATTGATATGAATAGTTTGGGATGCGCAATTGCTACGTGGGCGATGAGGCCGGCCGTTCCCAAATACATGTTACTTCACAACACTGGAATTACGGGCTGGGGCACTGTGGATTTTGCAGGCTGCATAACGCACAGACTCAATGGATGTTTCTAATGTTATGTGAGTAATTATTCAGGCGTTTTGATTCCGGGATGAGGGAATGATGCATGGATGCATGGGCAGGTGATTTGATACAGAGTTTGCCATGTACAGGGCTTCTTGGGATCTATCCGCCTCCCCTACGCTATGTGATGCAGGGCTGCCATGGTGGGACCATCGTCTATCTGGCCTTGTTGAGCCCTCCCTGTCTCGACACGCCCTCAGTCACTTGTGTCCATGCACATTAACATTCCCATCTGATGGATTCTGTTTTGACAGACGCATGCACAGGTACACTCGTTTGTGATGGTGTTTGCACCTCGATATAGATGGTTAGGAGTCGCAAGTGGTTTTGGGGTGGTGATGATCCTTTGGAGTGGGCTAGCATGCATATGGCTGTGGATTTCGTGTGATCATTGAAGTGAGTTGTTGGAATGTAGTTCTGATGGCCATTCTGTTCTTTTTCTTTTCTTTTGGTTGACAAGTATCTCCTCCCCTTTTGCCACTGCCATCTGTATGCCACTCCTGCAGATGGGTTTTACTCCCGACACCTGCTGCTTCGTGTTAATCAGTGGAGCAGCATTACGATCTTATGGGACTATCGCCAATGGCCCACATGCCCTTACGCAGTACTGGTGGCTCGGAGCAACATTTCGGCCTTTCAGCTGGACTAGTGCCTCCCCATTGGGACGGCCCTGCGGTTCTGTGCGCTTCCATGTTGCCTTTTCGTACGTGAATGTGGCTCTGTGTACCATGAGGGAACAGGACGACACACAAGTAGTGGCTGGTCATTTCTTGCGGATGCAGCCCACAATGGTGATTGGTGTTTAGGAGTTCATGGCCTGATGGCTGTATGGGCTTGGTGACTTTGATGTGCATTGAATTTCTATTCTGATTTGGCCCGTGTAGCGTTTTTCTTTGCAAGTGATGTGGCATATGCCTATTTGGGGGGCGATGTATTGTGAGGAGATCTGCATTGGGTTCCAGCTTCGGAGTTTAGTTGCGTGGTACTGTACTGGGCGCGTTTGCCTACTAAGCCCGTGAGGTCAGGGATGGGGGCTGCCAATATGACAGTTTGAATGTTGTCATGCTCAGGGGCGGGGGATTGGGTTTTGTGTAACAGATGCCGGTCAGCCAGGTGGACTGGTGGAATGATGTGATTCTCGGAATATGGCTGGTCACAGGTGCCTGTGTTTGCGTGCGTTTCTTGGTGGGGGACTGTGGTCATGTCCATTGGGATGGCTTCTGTATTCGTGCCATCTGTGCCCTGCAGCTCCCATTGGCCCCTCTTGTGTTTCTTTTGTTCGTTGCCATGCATGGGTGACTTGTACATTTCAATGGTTGCATTGTGGCTTCATTGCACCTACGGGGAGTTGTACTTTGTGGGCAGGGAGCGGTGTACAGGCACTCAGTGGGGCCGTTTACGGTTGATTCGCGATGCCGTACTTCTCACCATGGCGGAATGGTACATTACGCCATGCCTGATGGCGTTAGGTACATGTCCGCTAGGGTCGGAATTGGCGTACCGTTGCGCCATGGTGGTGTTTGCGGTTTCGCATGGCGCGCGCGCGCGTGCTTGGTGCAGTTAGCGTTGGCGTTCACTACGGTGTCGCTAATGGCTTCGTACTTTGCGGTGACGGGTCATAGTCGCACCGAGCGCTATTCGATGGCGGTATTGCATTTCCGCCATCGTTTTCCGATTTCCGCAAGGGTCGTAATGAGGGCCATTGTAACTGAATTTTTTGGGTGAATGGTACTGCAGTTTATGGGATTGCTAACTGCAAATGTTAATTTGCCATGTCAGGATATGAAGTGTCATCTGGGTCTCGTCAATATGCCACTTTTTTACAGACATATGTGCTGCATCATTACCAAGTGACACAGGGTCTATATTTTGGGTGTGGGCAGCACACTTAACCACCGCTACTCGAGTTGGGCGGGACATGGCATACATGAACCTCTCCTACAAGGCTGCATGTCGTACAGGTGTGCTATTGGACCTCCAAAATCCCCTCCTTTTCCATCTATACAACCCTGAATGTACAGTGAAGGTCACATACGCAGAATCAGATTAGAATGCCACTTAGCATCCTTGTGATGTTTCTAATGCTTCAGTTAACACAATCAATTTTCTACCTGGGCCACCTTGTGTGTTGGCAACATCTTCTGAACTAACCTCTTATTCCCCATCTACAGGGTTCACCACTGCCACACCTGTGTGTCTCAAGCCAGTCTCCTAAATAATAGTCCATGACCCATCAACAAAGAGTATTTCCGCTTCATTGGGTGGATCGTCCCTTGCTCTTATTAGATCATCTTAAGGTTCTTCATATGTAACACAATCATGCACTTCCTCCCCTTCCATTACTTTTCCTGATAACTTGAAGTGCCTTTCCTTTATTCATGATGTTGTTGCACCTGTATCAACCATAAAAATGAATGATGGTGCTTATTTCCACACCTACCAAGGGTTCCTCTTTTGGGTCGCAGTGATTGACAAGACTCAGTGCATCAGGGCTCTATGTGGGCAGTCCTTGTCGAGATTGGTGTTTGACCCTGGAAACACAAAGGGGTTACCGCTAAACAAACTTGACACTGTAGACTGCATTACTATCCCGTGTGGTGCAGTGTTTTTGCACCACACTTCTCGTGCTGACTGTTGTGCATGCTCTTTAGCGTACCCAGGCACGTTAGTGGCCACTGGGGGTTGCATCTGTTGTGGTACTGGCATCTGATATTGAAACTGGGTTTGCTGCCAATGCTGGTATGCTTGTGTTGTCCCTGCGCCCTTGGTGAAATCATCCTGTACGGTACTTGATATGCACTTGGGGCGGCTGGTCCACTGGGTTATGCACAGGAATGATACTCATATGCTTGCCTACTTCTACACTCTCATGAAAAATGACCCATTCTCCCACATGAACAACATGGTTATGGTCCACTAAATCTCATCCCCATCCCTCCAAATCCTCCTCTTCTACAACCTTGTCCTCCTTGAAATAACCCTCTTCCTCACAGATTATTTCCCTAATAACCTCCTTGGTAACCTCCTTGATGTGCACGAGCAAACATTTCATATCCCCTACTGCTAGTGTCATGCCTGCTGTTTGTTGTTCAAGTTTATATATTCCCTCAAAGATTTTAAGAAAAAAATCAAGATGCACCTCTTTAATATGGTGTTGTTAGGCAGAAACATATGCAGTACCCTTTGGGAGCACCACACACAATTATGACTACAAGTGACAGTACAAATTCACCTTTGGTACAAGACTGTACTACACAGTAAAGTGGTAGCGATGGCTGAGCAGCCAGACTTATCTCAAGAGCAAGTGAGCAGTATAAATACTTACACAAAGGACAGCAATTACTATAATTCAAACAAACACTGACTCTAGGTTACTGAGCAAAAGAATATAGATTTATTTACACATCAGTTGTAAAACATTTCACTAAAGTAAAGCAGTTGAAAAATCATACTCTTAATACACCACACCACTCCCAATAGATTCTGGACAAGTTAAACTCAAAATGAAGTATGAACAAAATGGCACTTCAGTAATTTAGAAAAGTGAGGGAAAGACAAAGGTCCTCATTCCGAGTTTGGAGGTAAGTAACGCTCCTTACCGGCAAGGCGTAAATAGCATGTCCGGGCAGTCATCAGTCTGCTAATAGAGGACTATTACAACTTCCCGGGCACAAGCTTTATGCCATGCCGGTAAGGTCATTAGCGCCATGCCGTTAAAGACACCTAAAATACCCTTAGCGGCATCAAGCATTGCGTAGATAACACTACTGACAAGGTCCAATGTGGCATTATCAGTGACCATTATTAGCGGTCACCGCTAATAACGGTCAACGCTATTAACCGTCACCGCTAATAAGCGGAACCGGAAGTAGCATCATCGGACAGGAACGGGAAGGAGCATGGCGGCCATCTTTAAAAACACAATCCATTGCCACCCTCACCACACAGGACCCTTCGGACTTTGCTGTTGTCGTGAAAAGAACCAACTGTAACACCACTATGCCCAAGGCCCTGAAGAAGGGAGCTGCCCACCTGCGGAAAGAAAGATTCAATGAGGATGAGCTGCAGATGCAGGTAGACACAATACAGGAGCATGCTGCCATAGATCTCTCAAATAAAATGAAGAGAGAGGCAGTACTGAAGAAGAAGGAGAACTGGGCACTTTTTGTTCAGAAGGTCAGTGCTGTGGGGACAACCCACGCACGATCAAAGACTGCCGCAAGCACTGGGACGACCTGTGACTTAGGGTACGAAATATCCTCTCAGTGAACCGCAGCCAGGCAATGGGAACAGGAGGAGGTCCCAGTTCCCCAATCAAGCTCACCCCAAGGGAGGACATCTGCGCCAGCAATATAGGAATGGAGGGGATCGAAGGTGTGGGCGAGATGGAGTGTGGTGCCACAACATCGGGCGATGGAGGTGAGTGTCCAAAGTAAACATTGTAAAGCTAAATCTGATGAAAGTCAACCAATATGCCAGTTGAAAGAGTCAAGCCATGGTCCAACACACAACCACACTCCCAGCAAAGTAGGCAGACGTATTACAGACACATGCAGATGCCTGCTGCAAGGCAATATCGTACATTACATATACCACACAAAGATGTAAATGCCATGAGCCACACAGCGTGCAGGTCCAAAATACTATGCATGTCAGATAGCACTGCTATTGGGCAACAAGAGTGACGCTGACGTATGCCTGCATAAACCACTCATGTATCAAAGAATGTGCTCATCCAAACACATTTGTGTGGATGAGCAATTGTCCTAATGTATGTATGATGCCTATAAAAACATCACTCATGCCGTCCCTCTCTTCGACCCCCACAGGCACTGCCCATGACAGAGATGGGCAGGGTGCAACCCCTGCACAGTCCACACCCCGGAAGAGGTCCCAGGATGACAGCAACCACCCTTCAACCTCAACGGGACAACCCAGGGGGCGCCGTGCACCAACAAGCAAGCCACCCCAGGTACCCATCACACCGGTGACACCAAGTCCCGTAGAGGGCAAAGCACCACAACCACCACCCATTGGCCATCCTGATGAACCATGCGAGGCACCACAATCCGAGGAGTCGAGTTTGGTTGGGGAGGTGGCAGCCACAGCACCCCTGGCTGTGGAGGACCCACAGGACGACATATGGGTGCCCATTGAGGACAATGATTCAGAAGTGTTCTGTACCTCAAGTCCACCGGCATCCACCCTAATATCGTCCCTCGACACAGAGCATGCCACTATCCCAGAGCAGTCTGGTCAGGAGCAGACGGAAGAGCACTTCAGTCCAATTTTGATGACTAGGGAGGCTGAGCAGGCTGGGCAGGACAGCCAGGGACCCAATACCTCCACAGGTGCACCCGCAGGGCTGCAGTGGTCTGACCTGCTTACTGCCCTTGTGCAGGAGTTTATAGAGGACAACAGACTGGCCACACAGGAGTGGCGTCAGGACTTAGCCTCTCTAGGCAGGTCCATCAGGGACAACACTGCCTCCATGGCCAATTCCTTCGCTGACAACACCTGCCGCCTCTGCGAGGAGGTCTCGACCCTCCGGCAGGTCTTAGGCCGCATAACAGATGCCTTGGAGGCAGGGCATCCCGCTACACAATCACTGCAGGGGCCACACCGTCTTCCACAAGTTTGACATAGACAAGCCCGCTCCGCAGTTCGGCACATAACCTGCGCCGGCAAGACATGCCGCCCCCTGGACCAGGAAGTGCCAATTGATTGTCAGGACAGCCTCATGTAGGCATTGGAGACTCAATGGGACATGAGTGGGGGAGTTGTGGGGGCAGGGGTGAAAGTGTGTAGGGGAGTTGTGGGGGGAGGCGGGTGAGGGTGTGTGGGGGAGTTGTGGGGGGAGGCGGTGGGGGAGGAGGATGGAGGAGGGCTTTTTGCACTTATGTTTACATTGTTATATTTAATACACCCGTTGTGTGAAAAACAAGACCTGAGTGGACATTCATCATTGCACATGTGTCATTTATTCATTTACAGTGCATAGTGTAAATGTACCCCCACACCCAGTGCCCTCTGTCCAACCAACATGTCACCCTCTGCTGCCATGAGTGTCAGAAATATTGCGCAATCACTGACTGGCGCACAGCACGTCCCTCCTGTGCATTGGCACCGCAATGATGTCCTGTCAGATCTTCTTCTTCCCCTTCATCATCACCAGGTGGTAGCAGTTCAATGTCAGGGGGCAGAGGTACGTTTCCGGCCGATGCACATATTGTGCAGCCTGACACATGCCATGATGATCTTGGCCACCTTATCATGCCTGTAGAGGAGTGCCCCACCCGACCAGCTGAGGCAACAAAATCGTGCCTTCAACAGGCCAAAGGTCTGCTCGATGACCACACGGGTATGGGTATGGGTATGGGTAAGGGAACGATTATAGTCCTCCTTGTGCCTGTTCTGTGGGTTTTGGACAGGGGTGAGGAGCCACGGCTTCAAGGGATAGCCACTATCACCTGCATGAGAGGCAATTAAAGGTAAATTTTAGGCAATTCATGATGGACAGCTGTACTAGCCACACATGCCTGCAGGTTATCGTTGCCCACATGCACATGTTCCTGGATGTAGTGATGCCATTAACAGTCCCTCAATGTGTCCTGTGCCATGGACTAATGGTGTGGATTGCATCTTCAAGATGATACGTGGTGTGCACTGACATCTTGTTGCACTTGCATTGTGTACGCATACAGCTGTGTTAGTGTCACATTAGTGAGGTGTTGTGTTCTGTGAGATTTACTTAGAGGGCGTGTTGATAGTAGTCGGTGCAATATTGGGCAATCAGCGTTGATAATTCCCATGGTGACATGCAGCACTTGTGTGGGTGTGCCGGCCCTGTGACACACTGTGGATTCCCTAGTAGGTTCAGTTTGATACACTCACAGGGATGCTTGTCCTGTGTGGTGATATGCTGGAGACAGCAACATAGTGCATATGCACTGCAAGGTGCTGGATGGCATTACGGATGGTGATGGTTGCTGATGAGTGGTGCACGTGTTGTGGGATTTGGGGTGGTTTCCTGTTAGTCATGTAGTGATAGATGTCAACCTTCCTTCATTCAAATGGGATTTGGATGTCATGTACCGTTTGTGATGGTTTGGGGCACAGTTTTCAGTGATGTGCACATCGTGCAGTCACATCAAAATTGACAGCATGGTCGTGTGTGCATCTCTCCCCCCATTTCAATGCCATGTGCCAGTCCTGCAACTTACCAAGCAACCAGGCACGTCGTCCAGCATGTCACTCCATGAAGTGTGGTAGCGTGGAGTTCCGCAGGACCATAGAGTCATGAGTTGATCCGGGATATCGGGCACAACAATGTGTTATGATCTTGCTGGCATTGCATACCATCTGCACATTGATGGAGTGGTATTGCTTGCGGTTGCGGTACACCACCTCCATGGCATGCGGGACCACCAACTCCAAGTGGGTGCAGTCGAGGGCACCTACACAATTTGGCATGCCTGCCAGTGCATGGAAGGCAACTTTTGTATCAAATATCTCTTGGGGAGTCGGTGGTAGGGATATGTAGTCCCTTGTGTGCTTGAGGAGGGCATCCAGCACTTGGTTCAGAAACCGAGAAAATAAGGGTTGTGATATGCCATGCATGTGCCCCACTGTGTGCTGGTAGGTGCCTGTGGCAAGGAAGTGGAGCACAGACACTACCTTCAGTAGAGGGTGGATGTCGGTGCATATTTCAATGAGGCTTGCTATGTCGTTGTGTAGCTGGTCCACAATGGTGTTGATGGTGTCCTGGTCCAGAAGGTACTGTCATGATGCCCGCTCCCGGGGAGCCGGTTCAAGCCCTGCGTCCATGAAAGTGGACATCCAGTCCCCAAGGAAGGACCCAAGAACCCCATATAGGGGCCCTTTGGACAGTGTCCTGGCACCTATGGCGCCAGGCTCATAAGAGACATCAGTCCTGGCGCCATAGGCGCCAGGCTCATTATGGGAGTGCTTGGGTGCACTTACCTGATGCAGACCATGCTGCAGGATCCCGGCCTCCTTGAGACCTGACAGGAACTACTTTACCTGTGGGACTAATTTACCATCCGGGCGTGGTCGGGGAAGGATACATACCTGATTGGAGGAAGGATACATACCTGGAACTTCTTCCAAGGCTATTTAAACCGCACCCGAACAGCCACACGTGCTTCGCGTTGTTCTGCATCTAGCAGCTGGACGCTCACCGTGTCTGCTCCTGCATCCTGACTTCTGCTACGCCTGCCAGCATCCTGGATCACCTGCAAAGGAAGAGAAGAAGAGAACAGAAGAAGGAAAAGTCCTTATCTGCTAAATCCGCATCCCGGAGACATCTCGCCGATAATCCTGAAAAGGAAGACTTTTATTGAAAAGCTCATCACGTCGATCGCTGTAGCGCTGCATTCCACTCACCTTTACAGGGCGCCTCTATGTTCAGCAGCGATCATCCGGATTCGCAGTCACGCCCCAGCGCCTAGGGAGAAAAAGACCAGAACAAAAGGTAAGAGAGAGAGGGAATAAGGAAAGCTAAATCTCCATGTTGTTAAGACTTACCTGTTGATTTATTCCCTCTTCATTTCGGGTCCGCGCCGCATCCTGGCATTTCCGGACCCCGGCCCTTAAGGGGAAAAAGAGACATCAGCGTTAATGAGCGAATGAAAAGACATTACCAAAAAACGCTCATTAAAGACTTACCTGATTTCTACAAGGATTTCACCTCTCATCTCGGGTCGGTGCCTGTTCCCCGGCATTCCGTACCCCGGCCCCTATGGGGAAAAAGACACTAGCATTAGTACATTAATGCATGGACACAAGGGGAACCTCTTATCAAAAAACTTACCTGGAAGCCAAGCAAGTTTGGTTCTCACCAATCCGAAAATCCAGTGAAGTAACTGGATACCAACACGCCCCTGCATCAGAAGCAGGATGGAGAGCTCGCCCTTCCAGACCCTAAGGTGAGACGCTACGAGGAATCAAAGAAGGGTTTCGAGGAGGGTGAGAGGGGAAAGTGGGAGGCCGATTGCATTACCCCGCAGACAGTTAATCCCCTATTTTCGCCTACAGAAGGATACTTCTGCGAGCCAGACAAACCAGATTTGGGGGCCCGGTCCAGTCCATCTTCCGAACCCTGCGCATCACCTTAGAAGAGGTCACAGCAGCGCGAACCAGGCCAGCGTCTCCGTGGGAGTCAGGTGAGCATTACAGGTACAGGGTGTGGATCTGCACAGGGGTTAGGTTGAAAGGACTGGCTCTGATGCCAGGGATTGGAGGCTGCCGGCATTGTTACGGTGGCTGCACTGGTGGGGCATGCTAGGCCTGTCTCACCCTCCTTCTCCTCCTGCGTCTCCTCTGTGGTGCCGGCTGATGTTGTTGTTGTTGATGTTGTGGCAATGCAAGCATGTCCTCTAGCTCCAGTAATGCTACTACTATTGGAATCATCTAGGTGTGGGAGGGGGTGTGGTATGTGGGTGTGCTCCTTTTGTACTCGGCCAGACTCCATTGCCTCCACCTGTGCTGTTTGTGTGCACCTGTGGCAGTTGGGAACACTGCTCAGGGCATTTTACGGTAGCTCAGCGATGCCGGTATTTACGGCATGCCGGTAACCACTTTTTCTGCCTTCATGAGGCCGTTATTTGCATGTCCGCTTCACTTGTGATCTACTCCAGTTTACGGCATGCCTCTACTGCCCGCATGGTGGGTCACGTGCCCGTGCCCAGACCGCTGTTAACGGCACCGTACTTTATGATGCCGCTAATAGCGGTCGGGCTGGTCAGAATAGCCCGTAGCGGTAATCAATGCCGGTATTCCTTTACCGGCATCGTTATTCCATTAGCACCAACCTCGGAATGACCCCCAAAGTTAGTTAACAATTGAGCAGCACCAACAGGTAAGTAGGCAGGGCAATCTAGAAAGAGGAACTACAGTGATGGAATCAAATCATCAAATCAAAAAGGCTTAGAACCAAAGTCAATAGGACAAAAGTCTTTTGCTCAAGATCACACAGTTCAGGGTAGTTCACGGTTAAGTCTTTGCCAAGAGTTCTGGATGAAGTTGGTCGGCAGAAAAGTTAGTTTAAAGAGTAGAGAAGGACAAGCCCTCGGAGTGGCGAAAGTTTCACACACCTTCACCGCGGAGGGACGAAACGAACAACCGGATTTGGACAGTACCTTTAAATGGAGAAGAAGCTGTAGCTGAGGCGGACGTTCCTGGCAGTTCCTGCAGGCTCACGGTTCCTGAAGCAACTGTCAGACTGACATGAAGTAGGAAGACTAGAGGGTCCTGCACTGCCCAGGGAAGAAACCAGAAGCAGAGCAAAGCAATGAACAAAAGGTGTGCTCCTTAAAACCCAAGCAGGGTCTGACCTTCCTGGCTATCCGGTTCACTGTAGCTCTGTACAGCAAATTCGACCAGAGGAGGGAGTCCTCGCTTGTACTTCGGGCAAACTGGTTGGTCCCACCAGCTCAGGGGAAGAAGATTCCTAGTAGATCTACTCTGTCGTTGGAGTCTGAAGATTCTGACCTGCAGCAGGGCTTCACCAGGCGGTTCAGTCATTGTAGGGGTCCTCTTCTGTCAGCTCCTCATCAGTTCTTTTGTTCCAGTGGCGATTCTGCCTTTCCAGACCCAGAGACCTGCTTTTTATGCAGTTTTCCCCCATTCACACAGCCAGGCTGTCAATCACACAGCAGGGTGGCTGTCCTGGTGGGACAGTCACCTAGCCAATCAAACAGGAGTGGCGCTTGGGTTACCAAGGGAACCCATGGCAGGGGTCCTAAAACCCCTCCCTCACATCCCGCCTACACAGACTTTCAGGTGCCTAAGGAGGGCTTCTGTGTAGAAGCCCACGAAAAGACGGTGAACAAAGGAACCAAACCTAGTTTTGCACTGAGTAAAACATGAGAAAGACATTTTCAAGAAGAAATGGCGAATAAACCCAGACAGAACCGTATAAAAACATATATGGTCGAGCGGGTTTAAGTTCTAGGCTACCAAGATAGCCTAAAACACTACCAAGGTTATTTAAGATAAACGCGGTAGGAAAAATAGGTTAGTTACCACTGCCATCGACAAAGTCTTGATGAAAAGGGAGTTCAACAAAGCTCCAAGAGAAACAGACAAAAAGGGATAAGTATTAACCCATCCAGTACTCCATGTAAGATAGTTTGTACTGGGTCTGTGGATTTAAAAAGACTAATAAATTCAATGGCAACTTTACATGTTCTGGGAGCAAGTCGTCAGTCCCAGAAAATGGAGTCTGAGTTGGGAAGTCTAAAAGACAACCCTGTGTCACTGCACTGAAGGTGCTGTGTAACACACAGTAAAAAGATGATGCCTATGGAGTAGGTGTGGCTCCACAGCCTAGGAACACAAGAAAATGTTAAACACACATAGCAAAACACATGTAAGAGTGGAAAAAAAGGCTCAAACTCTTACCAGGTGAAAAAATAAATCCTAGAAATCCAGCAAAGCTGCTGGGGGACTCAGTAGGTAAGGGAAATTAGCCACTCTGGAGAATTCTCACTAACAGTCCTAAAATAACACTTCTAATTGATCCTCTGTTCCTCCTCCTGTCTGTCTCCTTTATGTGTGCCCTGAGACCCATGGGTGAGTGGTGTGTTATAAAATTAAAATTAATAAATAAATACATATCTACTTTTATCTACTTGCCTGCTCCTGCTGTGAATGATGACAGTGCCTTCATCAAATAGTTTTTTTCCATGTGTGGCTGGGGCATGTCCTGTGCCCTGCCATGTCATTTATGTGACAACGGAAACTGTGTTCCCACCTGCTTAGCCGGTGGCTTCCTTCCCCATCTCTTCCCCTTCACCACTACCAAGTGGCCTGTTTGCGCTCTCAGTCTTAGACCACACAAGCTCTCTACTCTTGGTGTCATCGCCCTGCTCTTAATCTGTTCCCTGTTCCTCCTCTTCTGCCATATCTGCATCAGCATCTCATGTAATTGACTCATAATCTTAACTGTTCACCCATGGTAGTCCCTCATTGTTGTGGCAATCATCTTAATTCTCAACATCTACATCCTTAATGGCGGTGCTATCAATTCTAAATAAAATATTACCCTCTCTCCATACATCAGTACCAAGTGGCGCACTGCGCCCTTCTTCCCGCTCTAGTTTTATTCATGCAAGCTCTGCTTCTGTACTTCACAGTGCCATTTCTTGGTCTCACCATGCCCTATACTCTATCTCCATAAATAACTGACGGGCCATTTATAGCATTCCCTGCTGCGGGCTGCAGTATATTTTCATACGACGTGGAGACTCACTGTCATGAGGTGGCGTGGGGTATATACTCAGGATTTGTGTATTCTGCAGCTGCTTGGATGTGTATCACCCCAGTGGTGGTGGCAGGGTTGTGGCTGTATGACAGGATGTGGGAGCTACACTGTTTACGGGGGTGGCACAGGGTGCTTTTATTACAATTTCTCCATTTTAGCATCATCTGGGACATTTTACAAATCCTCTATTATTCTCCAAAAGGTCTAGAATACCCTTCCTATTTCCTTCCTTTTTCCCCTTATATTTTGCAGCAAAATATATATACATGTGACCTCTTTGGCCACCTTTAGTACATCCCTCCTGTCGTATTAGCGACCCACTCCCTATGGTACTTCATAATTTTGTCATGCTACAGTGGGACTGTAGTAATTTATCATTATAATAAGTACACATGTACTCAAGTGTGGTAATGGAACTCCTAGTACAATCTACATCTGCACTTGTGCTAACCTTTAATTTACTAAACATCGATCCAGCGGCACTGCTCGCTCCCACCCGCCCACACTTCCCACACTGCACAAACCCCCTCCCTGTTCTTCTTGTCCCACATACCAGGCACATATTATATCACAATCTATTCACTCACTTCAGCTGTCACCACTCCACACAATACCAATTCCAAAAACACCTCAAACCACAGATAAAAACAACACAATTATATACTCAATCGTTATAAAATTCACTTCCTTGCTCCCCCTTATACCTGGCAAAGGTATCCCAGGCCTGCCATATATTGGGCATACACAACAACATCACACTTATTTACACAATGGTTTAGACCCTTCCTCTGTCCCCTGTCTCGGGATGAGGGCATTCACCTCCTCACACTCCCGTCTGCTCAGTGGAGGGATCCCAGGTCCTCCATTTAATGTACCTCACCTTTTATGTTAACTGCAATCAGCCTTTACCCCACAATGGAGGGGATCCCGTTTTCTCTGTTCTCTTTTTCTCACACATAAATAAAGTGATTTCACCTTTCCTCTCCCGATGGAGGAGATCCCTTTGGCCACCTTTATATATAATATAACATTATGGGCCTCATCACGAGTTGGGTGGTAGCCCTTAAATGTGGTGGTAATGGTATTAACGCCGCATTTAAGGGCTGGCCCTATGACGGGTTGGGCGCTAAATGGGCTGTTTCACGTCCAGTTTTTTTCTGGAGGTAAAATTTCCATTTAGCATCCTGTTTTGGGCATAATTACCGCTGGCTGTATTAGCGTGCAGTATTTGCGCCAAAAAATCCCCATTGGGTCCAATGAACTCAATGGGGAATGGGTACTTACTGTTAACACCCAACCTGTGATCTGGCAGTAATACCACCAGACCAGTCGGTGCTAACGCTATTACAGTTGGGCGGTATTACAGCTGGGATACTGCGCAACGCTAATAGAGCCACCGCAACTTAGTCCAGCGCAATTGTGCTGGATCACATGTTGAGGGGGAGGATGGTAAATACCCATTCCCCATTGGGGTTGGGTAGCACCATTATTCGCTGGCAGCAATTGCGCTTGAGGTAATAGTGCTGACAAAAAGCTGGAGATAAAAATGCCATTTTTCACCCAACTCATGATTTGGCCAGCCACTAAATGCAGCAGTAACAACATTACTGCTGCATTTAAGGGCTCAGGACAAACTCAGGATGAGCCCCTATATATTGCACCATGGTCTTTCACACTCCACACTCTCACAAGCAACTCACTTAACACACACACACTCCTCTCATTCTTATCTCCTGCAAAGGTGCAATTATACTATCTCTGCTGGGAATCTGGGATCATGTCAGTGTCACCAAATTGTAAGGAACAGTAACCCAAAAACCAAATACTAAAAATAATCCAGTGATCAAATAACACATGCACCTCTTTTCAAGAGAAAACAAGGTTTATTACATGAAAAAAGGTCTCAGACGGCCCCGTAGAACTGAACTGACATAGGTTACCAAGTCATCCTTACACCCTCATTGGCTGCCACCTATATAACATGCTAATGTCCCCCTATAGTCCTTTGACAGATTGCCCATATACTGTCCGCTTCACTAGACACGTTTTTTAAATTCAGGTATGTGAATGGGTGCTAAGCTTAATGACACATGAGTCAATAATGGTCCTCACGTGGTATTCACCCCTCCAACCCAGACACATTTAAAGTAACAGGCAAGGTCAACTCTGCTTTGATAAGACATGAGGCCTTTGCATTGTACCAGACACTGTGGCACACACAACCTGCAACCCCCGAGCTTGTAGTTGCATCACCTCTGCTCCTCCTATCCCAAATCACAGAATGTTCCAGACATGGCACTCTTCAGATTTCCTTCAGAACCCAGGGGCCCAGGAAGATGTGACTAGTGCACTGCTCTTGAGTTTGAATTTCAGGGATTTATTTGCTTTGGCTATGCGTGTACTTGTAATTCATATGGGATGACTGTTCTTCAGGCTCTAAATCTTCACCTGGCCTCTTGGCATCACAAAGCCTTATGCCCTATTCCCATGAATTGTCCTTCACAGGGAACATCCCTAATTTCCTACCACACAACTAACATTCCTTTCCCTTCACATTCAATCCCTGCAGCTGGATACAATTATCGGTTATCTGCACATCATGGGGTGCTTCTGACCTCAGCTTTTCTCATGGGGGTCCGGAGACGAATTGCTTTTGGGATTATGCTAAATTGAGTTGCAGCTCCACAGCAGGGCCTGTGTTCTGTTCTATTAATTTTGTGCTAGGACTTAACATCCAATCAGGCGATACTGCTGTCATGTTAACATGCTGACCTCGCTTCTACACAGTATGTATTTGACTCTGTATTTCACCTTTTTCGGCTCACACTTAACAACGCCTGACACCATAACTGCATATACTATTTCTAAACATGGGGGCTATATCACACTACCTTATCTATACCCTCTGCAGCTGCAACAATAATACATGTGTTGCTCTTTCTGTGTTGCTATATGTGGGCATCTAATATGTATCTAGACTACCTAATCACAATTTGTTTGCCTTCTGCCGTGTGAGGCTCATTCTGCTCGTACCATGACACATGCTACTAGGTATTCCGGAACCTGAACTTGTTTGCATTGGGTGGGAAACTGTATGTGCATCCAAACAGAAGTTTTATCCTGCTGAGTTTGCTTTCATAGGGACTACTATAGTTATTTATTGAATAATAGGGAGAGTCATGGATGCAGGTCAAAGACCTCAGAAATTCTAGTTGGACATATATCTACAGTAAAAGGACATTGGGTGCGTGGAGCCCCATACATGTCCCTGACACTAATATATGCATAGGAAAACATCAGCACATATTTTTGGCTGCTGCAGAGAACTTTAGAAATGTGCAGGCTACCATGTGGAATAAGGGGGCCTGCACGTTTCCCTAAGTGACGCAAATATAAACACATTGTATGCATTATTGATTTGCGTACATCTTTGTGAATTTGGCTGCTCCACATATACTATTGAGTCGCTCCTTGCCATTGACTGGTGGAGAGCTGGCCACAGGGATGGTGGAAGTGGTGGTACAGTTTGATGTATCAGTCCATGCAACCATATAGACTTTCAGATACCCAGCAATCTGTGTGATGACATGGTGCCCGCTCTAGCTTATGGCTCCCTTGCTCCCTGAAAAAGCCTTGGGAGCAAGTGTTTGAGGCTGTTTCTCGACAAGACTGAGGGACCCAGATGAGGACCCCAATGGATCAGAAGCCAATCCAGGTATTCAATTGTTACAATGTCTTGAGATTGTTCTCAAATAGCTGATGAAGATATTGGGTTTCAAGGAAGGTGAGGGTGATTCATATACCTACCAATGGTCAGCCTGTGGTGCAAGGGGGGGGGGGGGCAGGATTTCTACCAGTGGGATTCTGCTTGTTCTGTCCCATTGGGGGGGGGGGTGTAGTTTAGCAGGCCCACCTCCCTAGTCCCAAAAGGTATGGCTTCCTCTTGGGGATGAATTTCCTGATTTGGGCACAGTTCTCTCAATTTGCTCTCTGTTGTTTGTACTCTCTGTTTGTTCCCCAGTGAACCATGTCTCTCCATTTCTGCCCACTCTGGCTCTTTGTGTGTTCATTTTCCTTATCTATGGTTTATCTCTTTCTCTTGTATATGTATTCTCTGTCCATTTCCCAGTGTGCTCTGTCTCTCTGTCTGATCTGTCTCTTTGTGTGCCTCTATTTTCTTTGTGCTCTGTCTCTCAGTCTCTCTTTATGCTCCATGCTATCTGGGACGAGGCTATCTCACTTTGCACACATTGTCTCTGACACTGTTTCTCTGCATCTATGTGCTCTATGCACCTCTAGGTGCTGCCTCTAGTGCTATATTTAGTCTCTGTATTTCTGCCAGATGTCTCTCTGTGCACTCTGTTTCTCTTTATCTCTCTGTTCTCTGTAACTTGATGTGTGTTTTGTCTCTGCCTCTGTCCATTCTGTTAAGTTGATTCTTTTTATATATTGTTGAAACATGTGTATGCTCTGTCTCTCTTTGTGATATTTCTCTCTGCTTGATGTGTCTCTCTCTGCACCCCCTCTGCATTGTCTCTGCAATCACTGCACTTTGTCTCTACGTTTATCCGTGTGAGTTGTCTCACTATCTGCTTTGTGTCTCTGAATATTCATTCTGCTATGCCTTTGTCTGTCTGTGCATGTTTAGTTCTCCGTCTTCTCTGTCTATCAGCCTGTTATCTCTTTCACTTTCTCTTTGCACTCTGTCTCTCTGTGCTTTCTGGCTTTTACTCTGTCGCGGAACTCTGTTTCTTTATGCACTGTTTCTCTGTACAATATATTTACTCTGTGTGATCGGTTTGGTGTCTCTCTCTCTCCTAATCCTTCACAACCCATATAGACTGTTTTCTAATGAAAAGATCTTTGTCAATGAATTTTCAGCAGTATAATGGGCCCTGCACATATATGCGTAGTCCCCATTGCACAGACGCACTTTTGTGCATATGCACTATAGAATGTTTTACTGTATGGCTAATATAGTCAAACACAAGGTTACTAGTTGTACTAGTCATTACATATGATGTTCTAACACTCTCTGTCTCACTCATACATGATCTCGCTGTTCCCCTCTCCCCCGACCTCAGACTGTGTATCTGTGTTTCTCTCTCTCGTCTCTCTCTTACAAACACACACTATCTCTCTCTCAATCTCTATTTCTCTGCAAAGTCTGTTTCTCTCTCATTCATTGTGTCAATGTGCAGTCTGGATCTTTCACTACTACTTAATCTACAAGTGGACTCTTGTGGTCTCTGTTCTCTCTGTCACTATATGTCAGGGCAATCTGGTGCATACATCTTATCATTGTCAGTACGGTCTGATTTTATCTCTCCTTATGCCCCTCCTCAGTGTCTTTGTATATCTTACAACTTCTCTCTCTCTCTTGCTCTCTCTCTCTCTCTTGCTCTCTCTCTCCTTTTCGCTCTGTAACTCCCTCGCACTATCTTTATTTCTCTCTTTGTGAATCTCTGTCACCCAGACTCTCCTCTCCCCTCTGTCTCGTTCTCACCCTGTTTCTATGTCACTCTGTCTCTCTCTACATCTCTCTCTCTGTATCTATTCTTTTCTCCCTGTGTGTGTGTGTGTCCCTATCTCCCATCCTGCTTGAAAATTATAATGTCTTGATGATCTGTCTAGCATACTCTTATTGTATTCATTTTTAATATCCCAATGAGAAAAAGGAAGGGGGCTAATAGCACTAACGATGGTTCGTGGCTCCTTTGCATAAACACAAAAAACATCGCAATCAATTTATGACCAGAGATCATTCTATTTGACAAAAGTGTCTGTCATAAAAGGGCTGTATGTTTGAATAATAAAACAAATAATACACAATGGGCTTGATGCTCATTTCATTTTTCACAGCATCACCTTAACAGTGAAGTGTATGTCACCACACAGAATACATACTCATTCAGACATGTTCAGTACTTGGATGTGCGGGTAAAGTAGAAGCAGCATCTATCAGTCCAGGGCTGTCTTGCCTTTCATGTCCTGTGATAATATTTCCGCTCCATAAAACGGGGAAGTGGACACCTCAGTAATTGTTTGGAAGAGGAAAAGCTGTGTGTCAGGTAAGGATTTCAGTGCTTATAGGGGCTTTGTGCATTTGGTAAGGACTTCAGTGCTCATAGGGGCTTTGTGCATTTGAATGCCCAGTTCCACATACATGAAAATCCTTAGCTAGGTATATATGTAAAACATGATCTGGATTGTTGAACTGCTACAACTAATAATTAGAAAAAGGGTGTAATGCCCATAACTCAGGGTTTTTCGTGTATCTTATCCCTATAAAGGCAACATATTAAGGAGCTAAATACATCTGTGGTGGAAACTCTATGAAAGGAAGTCATTCACAAATGATAGCTGTTTAAGTAACCACCCCGTTAATTAGTTGTTAGAATTTCCTTCTGGTGGTATTCCAGCAGAATAATGACATTGTTAAATACCACCCGTTTCCAAGTTGAAAATCCACTGGTGGAGATGAAAACTGTAACAAGTCCCCTGATGATTCACGTTTGTTTTTTCTTGAACAGAAGAGAAGTATAAACTTGTCCTTTAATTTCATAGGACACCTTTTCATAATGCTCTTTTAGATCATGCCTCCTATGTATGTTGAAGATGGGGTGCTAGATGGCTCCTCATTTGTCGATTCATGTTCCTTATTTACCCTAGTACTGCTGCTACTTGACTCTCTGCCTTATCTTGTATATTTTACTTGACAGCATTTTAAATTGCTATTGTTTTAAAATTCTGATGTTGTACTTTGTGCTAATTTGCATTTTATTGGTGTTACTCTTCACAGAAACCATTTGCTTCTTCTGTTTGTTCAAGTGTGATTAAAAACAGAAGCTTTCTAGTTGTCTCCACACACTTGTGGGTAAAAACGACATTACCCAGAACCCCTGTAGTCAAGCCAGTGTGTGCCGGTCTTTGTTAGGCGGAATTACATGCTGTACCCTTTGGGAACACTACACACAATTAATACTACTGGTGTAAGCACAATCTCACCTTTGGTACAAACCTGTACTACGCAGTTATGTGGTATCAGTGGCTGAGCAGCCAGACTTATCTCAAGAGGGATGCGAGCAGTATCAGAAGTTACACAAAGGACTTCCAATCACAGTAGTTCAAACAAACACTTACTCAAGGTTTCTTGGTAAAATAATATACATTTATTTACACATTTAGTTAGAAAACATTCCACTAGCAAGAAGGAGCTCAATATCGCACTATAATACACTACAGTACTTAACCAAGAAGTTTCTGAACAAGTTAGGCTCCCCTGAAGTGGGAGCAAAATGGCACCACAGTAACTTTCAAAAGGAGTAGAAAGACAAAGGTTGTATGAATCAAAACACAATTACTTTCAGAGGCAGGGCAAATAGTTTTAGTTCACTACAAGAGGCAGTTCAATTCAATAGGCCTGGACCAAAGTCAATGGTTCAGTGTCTTGGATAGGACAGCACAGATCTGGTAGTAAACGGTTAGGTCTTTGCCAATGTTCTTAGAAGTAGTTTGCAAGAAAATGTGTAATATGTCGGAATAGGAGCGAACAGGACTCCAAAGTTGAGAAAGTTTCACAAACTTTCACCCAGCAGAAAGGATTTCCACACCGCATTTGTACAGTATCTTATGGATGAAAAAAAGCTGTAGCTGAGGCAGTTGTTCCTGGCAGTTCCTGCAGATCTCGCTGTTCCTGAGCTTCAGTCATGGGGACAAGAAGGAGGATGTCGGGAGGTTTCTGCGCTGCCCAGGGAAGAAGCCACAAGCTTGGCTAAACGTCGGTTTTAAGGTGTGAGTGCCTTAAAGGCCACAAACTGGTATCCTTCTCATTGGCTATTTGGTTTTCAACAGCACTCTGAAGAAAATTTGACCAGTATGGAGACGGTTTCCAGGTGGCTTGTGAGTTGGTTGTTCCCACCAGCTGAAGGGAAGAAGTTGCCCTTGAAGGGCTTCTCTGTCGAGGGAGTTTCAGGCAATTTGGACCTGCAGCAAGGCTTCACCGGGCAAACCAACAGTCCAGGAATTGCAGCAGTCGTCTTTCTTCAGCTCGTCTTCGGTTCTTTTGTTCTAGTGGTCTACTCTGCCTTCAAAGTCCAAGAGACCTTCTTTTAAACAGTTTTCTCCCATTCATTCCAGCCTACTTGTCACTCATCCAGCAGGGTGGCTTTCCTTGCCGGACAGTCAGCCAACCAATCACGGCAGAGTGCATTCAGGTCTCCTAGGAGACTAAGCACAGGGAGTTTCAGGCATCTCCCTTGCATCCTGTCCACCCAGACACTCAGGCGCCGGAAGAGGGCTTCAGCACTGAAGCCCGCCAAACACCAACGAACAAAGGGACCAAACCTGGTTTGGCACGCAGAGACAAACACTAGACGGTCCTTTCCTAAAAGAAACGTTGAAAAAAGATGACCGGAGTCTGTTTTTACAAAGGGGTCTTGGGCACCATATTGTAAAACATGGCTGACCCGATGTTTAGCTACCAGTGTTCGCGGTCGGAGCAAAATCATGGTAGTTCGTTTAAAACCACTGCCACCAGCCATTTTAAAAGGAAGGGTAATATGTGACTGTTACATGAGTGTTTAGACTTAGGGAATGCTAGGCAACGCCTCCAGCACTCTAAAAGGCAGTTAGTTTGTGCTAGGTCTATGAATTTAAAAAGACTAGCAAAGTCAATTGAACTTCACATGCACTGGGAGACAGTAGTTAGTCCCACAGAAGGTATTTAAACCTTGGGAAGTCTGAAAGACATCCCTGTGCCACTGCACTGAAGGTGCTGTATGATACACAAAAAAAGATGTTGCCTATGGAGTTTGTCTAAAACTCCATATCCAAAGACACAATCACATAAAACACATTGAAAAGTTCAAAGTACCAAAATATAGCAAAGTGCTAGAGGGCTATTAGGTAGAGGGAATTAGCACTTGGGTGAGAATTCTCCCTAACACTCTTATAAAGGCTTCTCTTTCCATTCTGTTCCTTTGATTCTCCCTAGTACTGCTGCTACTTGACTCTTTGCTTTATCTTGTATATTTTACTTGATGGCATATTAAATTGCTATTGTTTTAAAATTCTGATTTTATACTTTACACTAATTTGCATTTTATTGGTATTACTCTTCACAGAAACCCTTTCCTCCTTCTGTTTGCTCAAGTGTGATTAAATACCAAAGCTTTTTAGCTGGCTGCACGGACTTGTGGGTAAAAACTACATTACCCAGAACCCGTGTAGTCCTCACGCCTTTATTCTACTGAAACTGGCGCAAGCTAGCCAGCGCGAAAGCATCAAGCCGGTTTGTGGTGCTCCAGGGTCTGTGGGGACACTCTCTTGTTGGGTGACTCATCCGGTAAGTACCATGAGCTCAAATTGTATCCTGGCTTTAATTGCCAAGGAAAGAGCAGACTCAGAACAGAGGACAGCATGTCTTTTAGAAAGGGCTCTGGAATCTAGCATACGCCTACAGAGTACACATAAACTGTGTAATCTGGGGAAAAGCTCACGTGAGACAGGTAACATGGGAGTAGGACATCCTTGCAATGTGAACACTCACGTGGATGAAAGCTCAATGGATATTCCTGCCGACACTGCAACTATAACAGTATCACCCAATCCAAATAACCAGTTAGTATCTGGTGGACAGTATGTGCAAAATAATAAAAAACAAAGTATAAGGAAGGCTCACAGGACTAATAAGACTGCGACTGTGACTACACCTGTCCCTGAGAGCAACGCTAATTCCCCACATTCTCTTAAACGTCTATTGCTTAGCACACAGCTTCTGTTAAAACACACCTTAGAAGTGGCCAATTATATCTCCGCTCATAACATCGACATGTGTGCGGTTACAGAAACCTGGAATCACATTGCTGCTGGACCTACACTAGCCATGGCCATACCTCATGGCTATAATATATTCTGCCAATACAGACAGGAAGGTATAGGTGGTAGAATGTCTGGAGACAGGATGTCAGGAGAATCACTAACTGTGATACCCTCCACATTAAAGTAGGACTGCATGCTGAGAGTACTCTGAATATTGTCCTTGTATACCGTCTTCACGCTGTTATGAAAGATTTTAATAATGATCTATCTGACCTGCTTTTAACTTTCTTAAAACCCTCTACTAAAGTTTTACTTCTTAAGGATTTTATTTTTTGGTTACATGACAACAAAGATTTGCAAGCCAAAGCATAAAATAAGGCTCTTTCTAATGTGGGCTTCCTCCAATTCGTCAAGGTTCCCACGCATGTAAAAGATAACACACTTGACTGGTTGGCAGGACATAATGTTAGTCCTATTAACCAAGCAGTCAGTCTCTGCCCCTGGTCTGACCCTGCTCTTATTGACTTTGAAATTATCACCAAAATGAAAGTCATAAACAGGAAGCATATTACCACCTTAGTTCGGGGGAGAAACCTGAAAAAGTTGACCACTCAAGCATTGGACCCATGGATCTGGGAGTTACTGGAAAAACTGACAGAGGATAACTCAGTAAATAATATTACCAATATGTATGAAGATATTATGCAGAAAGTAGTTGACACCCTAGCGCCCCTACGAAATATGAATGTGACACAAAGAGCAACCAATTTATGGTTTTCCTCTGAACTACAAGACCTAAAAAGTATTAAGATTAAAGCTCTATGTAGGTGGAAAAGTTCCTTGACAGATCATGACAAATAATTATATAACTCATATGTAAAATGCTATAAAAATGCTGTCAATTTGCCTAAAGAAGCCTATTTAGATGACCACATAAATAAAGCACAGTCTAAACCTAAGGAACTTTTTTAAAGTCTTTAAAGAGCTGCAAACAACTAAATACACTGAGGCAGATACTATGATTAGAGATACCAACTGGTGCAACCTAGTCCAAGAGGCTATGATTAAGTTTGGATGCCAAACTTAATCAAATTAAAAATTGCATCCTTATAGCAAATAAGAGTTCTACACAAAAAGACCACGATATAGTCAGCCCCCGATATAAGAAATGGAAACCAGAAGAGTTGTTTTCATTTAAATCTATTGACAAAGCTGAACTTACGTTGATTATAAAAAAACTCAAGCCATCAAATTGTAAAGGGGATGTATGCCCTTCATTAGCCATTAAGGCATGCTCTGCTGCCTTGATCACCTCTCTTTGCTGGTTTGTCAATGTGTCATTCAGAGACTGTTGCGTGGCAGTTTTTATCAAGAATTCATGGACACTGCGCTTTTGAAGAAGCCTGGCTTAACACCATGTGATCCATTGAACTACCGCCCTATCTCAAATTCCCCTTTTTTGTTAAAAATCCTGGATTGGGTGGTATGCACGCAAATGCTTGCTCATATGAGATCCCACTGTATCTTAAATCAGAGACAATCTGGTTTTAGAGAGAGACATGGGACGAAGACTGCATTGCTGGATTTAAAATCCAGACTTCTCTGTCACATAGATCAAGGAAATACAAGCATGCTTATGTTCTTGGACCTATCTGCCGCCTTCAACCTGGTGGACCACTCATTGCTGGTCACCAGGTTTGAGAAAGTAGCTGTTTTTTCCATCTCAGCAGCATAATGGGTCAAATCCTTTTTGGGGGGGATGTCACTGGAGAGTGAGTAGTCCTTTCGCCAATGCAACTCCCAGGGAACTTATTCAAGGGGTGCCGCAGGGCGCTTGCCTTTCCCCCTTATTTTACAACATTGTCACAGTTCCACATTCATGAACTTTCTGGATATCAATGGCATTGAATTTGGAAACTATGTAGATGATACTCAGTGCATCATACCCCTCATTGGTATTTTTTCTGAAGGTGAACTGAATATCAATTGGATATATGGCCTTATCAGTGACTGGATGGCTGCTAATGGCTTATCACTCAATGCAAGTAAACAGAGTTAATGCGCGTGGGAACTGAAACCAAAACTCGCAAAATGGAAAATGTGTATTCTCAAGTACATATTGATGGGTGTACCATTGTTGTTAAAAAGAAGGTTAAGACACTAGGGATGTATCTGGACTGTGACTTGAATATGAAGGCACAGCTTAACAGTGTAGTCGCCTCTGCAGCCTATTACATCAAACTCTTGTCCACGACCGTCGCTTTCTATCTAGAACAAGTCAAGAAACCTTGGCTCGTGCCCTCATGGGATCGAGATTAGATTACTGTAGCAGCCTGCTGACTGGTTTACCCAAGTGTGAGATCAACAGACTCCAAGTAACGCAGAATAATGCAGTGAGAGTTATTGTTGATCGTAGCAGAAGGGATCATATCTGGGATGCGAGAAGGGATTTACATTGGTTACCAATTATGGAGAGGATTCAGTTCCGTTTTATGGTGATTACACATAATTGTCTGAAAAATGCCGAGCCAAAATACCTGAACACTGAACTAGTATTAAAAACCAGTAATTACAATCTAAGATCTAACAATTGCTCACTACTGAAAGTTCCCGTCTGCAGGCTATCACAGGTGAAAACTTGAGCCTTTTATGTTGTAGCACCAGCATCCTGGAACGGCTTGCCCCACAACCTGAGAGAAATGACCTCCACCATGGTCTTCAGAAAGTGATTAAAAAGCCTTCTGTTTAATTAAACACCTGTTGTTAACTGTGCTCATATTTTGGATTTGTACAGCTCCTGAGTGTCTGTATTCTGTCCTCGCTGTCTATCACCCTTAAGCCTCTGGGTGAGTGGACGAGCTATATAAATTTAGTAAAGTATAACATTGAGCATTGACCATCAACCATTATTCTTTCTTTTGTCAGTTTAAGAAGTTACATACGTGTCTTCATGAATTATCCAATTATGTTTTTATCTGCTTTTTTCAAATCCTGTTTATATGTCCTATGTTTCTTTTCGAATGTTAAAATAACAAAAAAAGAAAATAATGGCGAACATGTCTATGAACAAGACCATATTTATTGTGAAATACTTACTGAGCCAACTGTGATACTGGTTTAGAGTCACATCCATTCCGTCTTGCATAATATTGGTTAATAGTTATTTGTTCATTTTAGCAGTGAAACAAATGTTTGATCTTGATTAAAGATGTTTTGTCACCAATTAATTAGTTCTTCATTTGGAAAAATATGAGGTTTTACAATCTCCATAAAATGTACATTTAACACAAAGGCTGTTGACCATATACCCCATCCCAACATAAGGGAGTTATACTGCTTATCCATACCTTTAAGGATACTTGTCTAAACTGCTTGCATCACGTGTAAGGCAACTACTACCTGACCACCAACCTACCTGACCACCAACCTCCCCGACCACAAAACATGCAGGATCAGGTGGGCTTGCTTCTCCATACGGCAGACCTTTGGGAGGTTTCAAAAGAAACTGGTGAAAACCACAAAACATGACTTCTCTTGCTAGACCCCATCCCACTAGGACACTATCCCTTCAATCCAGGGGAAAAAAGAAAAACTCAAGCCCCTGTTCTTCTGGAAATACCTGGTGGTCCTTCCGGAGCTGCTACTCTTAGGAATATAACACCTGGTGGGGATATCCAAGGCAGCATCCCCTTCCACCGACTACCATTACTCCCAAATTACTCACACATTGCTTCATTGCTGCCTAGCTAGGTTGCTGCTAAATAAACCCAAATACAAGTACAAATGCATGTCCGCACAAAGTGCAACTTCCAAATATATGAATTCCTTGAAAGCAAACATGGTACAACATTGAAATTATCAAGGGATCTTTATGCTGTAACAATACATTCTACAGTAGCAAAACAGCAGAATATACTATTCATGATTGGTTAGTTTAACACTTAAACCACAAATAGAGCAAACAGAAGAAAGCACAAGCACGACTGTCCACATTAGCAGGGAGTTTTGCCCGATATTGCTGATCTAAGAGGACAAAAGGGTTCACATAGATTCTGGAAGTTTAGAGACCTGGCAATACATTGCACTTTGTTCTTACGAGTTCATGAGAAATCAATATCAAGGGTATATCAAACACTTTATAAAAGAAGGAAGTTGACCCTGGCTTTCACTGGCTTTCACGACTAGAATTTTTGGTGAAATGTACAATATTATACTACTGCAGGTACAACACATCTGCTGATTCATCAGTGGCCTCGTGATGGATATTCCAGGTCTTTTCACTTTATTTCCGTAGTGCATTTGCACGTGGCTTTGCAACCAGCCTTTACGATCTGGTCGTTAAGGCACGCATCTTTCAACTCATTGCAGTTTCCATATATGTCTTCGAAAGCACACGGATTGGCTAGAATATAAAGAAACGCATGTTAAAGTGAATATTTTTAATCAAAGAAACATCTTAAGACAATTATTTCACCTTTCCATGTGCAAAGTGTGAATTGTGAGGTGATGATATAAGCTATTTTACGGAGCGACCAAAATAACTCAGGTAGACAGAGGAGCCTGTGGTCACTGGAGTCACTATTGGCAGACCACGTGTTATAGAGGGTTATTTGACCTCGCAAAATGAAATTACATTAGATTGTTGATGCTGTTGACTTTTGAAGATGGGGGTCTTACAAAAAAAGCAATAAGTCAGTGCTAACTACGTTGTGCGAAAACAAACATTGCACAGAAAAAAGAACAGGGGCATCATTAAGGGGTCGCCAAAGGTCGCAACTGCAACCTCTGTGTTCTCCCTTGCGACCTCTGTGATCCTGTGATCTCCCTTGCGACCTCTAAAATAAAGAAAAAAAACATTTTTTATATTGCGTACCCATATTTTTCATAGTGTACAATGCTATGTGATGCCAATTCCTGTTTTGTCAACTGGTGAAAGGTTGTGTTCCATCGCTTCCCGCGATATCGCTTCAGGGTGGGGTCAAATGACATCACTTCCTGTGATGTCATCAGGGGGGTCAAGGGTCGTGTGATATCACTTCCCCTACTGATTTATGGAATCAAAAGCACAAAGAAACCTGCAGCGCAGAGAATAATGAGTTGCGCCTGGAACGCCCACAAAAGGCCTCCATGGCAAAAAAAAAAATGTGCACTGTCAAACAACCTTTCCACCGGACCCATGTAAAAAAAGTAATCACCTATTACTTACAAGCAATCACCATTAAATCCACTTCTCTCCTGCGACTAGCTAGTTCTTGTCCCAGTACCCCTTTGAAATTTCACCCCAACCACCTAGATCAAAGCAGAGACTGCGTACCCCGGCAAAACTGCACCTCATCCCCCTAACTCAAAGCAGCACCCGCGTACCTCAGCAAAACTGCACCTCATCCCCCTAACTCAAAGCAGCACCCGTGTACCTCAGCAAAACTGCACCTCATCCCCCTAACTCAAAGCAGCACCCGTGTACCTCAGCAAAACTGCACCTCATCCCCCTAACTCAAAGCAGCACCCGCGTTCCCCAGTGACACTGCCTTATCCACATAACTCAAGGTAGCACCCGTGTACCTCAGCAAAACTGCACATCATCCCCCTAACTCAAAGCAGCACCCGCGTACCCCACTAAAACTGCCTTATCCCCATAACTCAAAGCAGCACCTGTGTGCACTGGCGTAACTGTGACTCATGAGCACTTTGAAACACTTGCCTGTGTGTAGGCGCTATATAAATAAATACCATAGCATACCATTCCCCTAAATCAAAGCAGCTCCCATGAACCCCAGCGAAACTGCGCCTTGTCCCCCTTAACCAACTCAGCACCAGCATGTCCACTACCCTCCAACTACCCCAATGACCCGTGCCCCAAGCCCACCTGCGGCACCCACAAGTCTGACCTGCTCCCTGTACTTCAATGACCTGTGCCCCAAACCCAGGCAGCACCCGCAAGTTTGCTCTCCTCCCAGTACCCCACTGACCTGTGCACCAAACCCAGACAGCACATGCAAGTCTGCCCTCCACGAACTACCCCACTCACCTCTGCCCCTATCCCAGGTAACACCTGCAAGTCTGCCCTCTTTCAAGTACCCCACTGACCTCTGCACCAACCCCAGGTAGCACCTGCAAATTCGCATTCCTCCCAGTACCCTACTGACCTGTGTCCCAACCCGCAACCGCAGACAGCACCCGCAAGTCTGCCCTCCTCCCAGTACCCCACTGACCTGTGTCCCAACACCCTAGGCTGCACCCACAAGCTGCCCTCCTCCCAATACCCCACTGCCATGTGCACCAACCCCAGGGAGCACCCGCAAATTCACCCTCCTCCCAGTGCCCCAATGACCTGAGCCTACGTCCCCCAGGCAGAACACGCAAGTCAAGTCTGTCCTACTCTCAGTACCCCACTGTCCTGTGCACCAACACCAAGCAGCATCCGCAAGTCCGCCCTCCTCCCAGTACTCCATTGACCTGTGTCCCAACTCCAGGCACCACCCGCAAGTCTGTCCTCCTCCCTGTACCCCACTGACCTGTGCCTCAAAGCCAGGCAGCACCCAAAGGTCCACCCTCCTTGCAGTCCCTGACTGACCTGTGCACCAACCCCAAGAAGTACCCATAATGCTGCCATCCTCCTGCTACCCCACTGACCTGTGTCCCAAACCCAGGCAGCATCCACAAGTCTGCTCTCTTACAAGTACCTCACTGACCTGTGCTTCAACCCCAGGCATTACCCACAAATCCACCCTCCTTCCAGTACTCGACTGACCTGTGTCCCAACCCGCAACCCCAGGCAGCATACGCAAGTCTGTCCTCCTCCCAGTATCTCAATGACCCGTGCACCAAGCCCAGGCAGCACCTGCAACTTCGCTCTCCTCCAAGTACCGCACTGACATGTGCCCCAAACCCCCTGCAGCACCCGCCAGTCTGCCTTCCTCCCATTACCCCATTGACCTGTGCTTCAACTCCAGACAGTACCCACAAATCCACCCTCCTTCCAGTACCACACTGACCTGTGCACCAACCCCAGGCAGCATCCACAAATCCACCCTCCTTCCAGTACCACACTGACCTGTGCAACAACCCCAGGCAGCACACGCAAGTCTGAACTCTTCCCAATACCCTACTGATCTATGCCCCAAACCCCCAACCCCAGACAGCACCTGCACATCCACCCTCCTCCCAGTACTGCCCTGACCAGTGCCCCAATCCCCCAAACCCGGGCGGCTCTCACAAGCCCACCCTCCTCTCAATACCCCCACTGACCGGTGCACCAACCCCATAGAGCACCCACAAGGCCGCCCTCCTCCCATTAACCCTGTTGTAAAGGTCCAGGATCAACACTGCAAGGGCGGGCGCACGCACGAGTCATGCAGGAAATGTGGTGACGTCATGATTGACGTGGAGGTTGCGGATGCCATTGAATGCGGGCGATGCTTGCATAAGGGGATTCAGAAGCAGGAGCAGCGTGAGAAGTCCTACGGGGGTGTAAGGAAGGGTGCGTGCTTTGGGTGAAGTAAGGGGTAGTTGTATGAAACGGGCACTGGTTGAGGGTACAAGGGGGTAAAATGGTGTAGAGAAGCCATTATCTTGTAGGCTTATGTTAGGAAAGCATTTCTCAAGACAGCTTATAATGAAAGAGCTGCAGAGCGTTGTGTGACACCCAGTATGTATTTTTTGAACATTCAGCAGAAACAGTGTGCAGACATGTTGCACTGCTGACGTTTCCCAGAGTAATGCAGCCCCAGCAAATTCACTTGAACAGATACTTTTGAGGCCATTGTGCTAGGCTCCTGGGTGCACTAGGAGAATTGGCAGAGAAAAAGAAATTAAATGCAGTTAATTAATCTCCAGCCACGGTGTGGCATCATTTTTTTCAGACTACACTTGTCATCAAGGCGTTAGAAGGGGCCTGGGGCCAGAGCATTGGTGTAAGGGTTCTGGGGCACATGACAGAGAGCCAATCAGAGGAGAGATGTCTTGGCATCCCTAGGGTGCAACACTGTACATTGTCCTTGCTGATGTCCCCAGGGCACATTTTTGGTCAGACTTGAATGTCTCGCCCCTTTCCATCCCAAGCCATTTTGTATGTTGGACATTGCCAACCAATGGTAAACAATTGTCAGCACAATCCCATAATTGAGGGGCAGTGTGGGAAGGTTTGTGACATCACAAGGGGTTTTCATGTGATTTTTTTTGCCAAAAAAAGTTCTAACCAATAAGAGTTACTTAACATATACATGTATATAGGGGACTAACATAGGCCACCAACCAGCTCTTGTGACCTGCTTTAAAAATGTAACTAAAATGTTGCACAGTATTTTTGCAAATTGTGTACGAAATGTTCAGCCTCAGTAGGTGGCATTGACAGCTCACAGGGCTGTCTGAACCGTGCTTCCCAGCAGTTTGGGTTCAATAAATATGTGTTACTTCTTGCATGGTGTACGCTTCTTTGTCCCAGGATAGCTCAAAGTTGCCCCTGTCCAACAAGGGGGGTTTCCCATGGGGGGGCATGCCACAGGAAGGAGTGTATCGACAGAAAGGCAGGTTCCAACCGCTGGGAGGATATTCCCAACAGGGAGTGTATCAGCAACAGTGCAGAGGATACTCATAGAGAGGGAGGGTGTTTGGATACTTAGGAACGGGACCCAGATTTGGAGAATCAGTTTTATATGTGGGCACAAGGACATGGACAAAAGCAGCAGTATGGTAAACGGAAGCCCCAGGTATATGTTCAATGCATGCAGCCACAAGTGCAACCAATGCAGCCTCAAGTACAGCCCATGCAACCACAGATGAAGCCACTTCAAGTACAAATTCCATCATGGCAGGTGCAGGCATCCCTCACACAGGCAATGCAACCTGTAGGGTCCACAGTCACCCAGACACCCCAGATAAACACACAGCAGTGGACAGCAGTGCCACCGTACACCTTACAAGCTCATGCACAAATATGCACACACAGGGACAGCACATGGTTAGCTCAGAACACAGTACCACATTACACGGGAGTGACCATTCTTGGAGGTAACCTGTTCCCATTTTCAGGACAAGGCCCAAATGTATAGGCCAGCCCACACAAGACACCTGTGTGCCTAATCCTTACAATAACTGAAGACCCTGACAAGGAACCCGATGGTAGAAGTGAAGCCTCGACAAAAAGATGTTCCATTTTTGGTCGACACTCGAGCTACCAAATCCTGCAATTACAGTGTCTTTCCCCTGTTGGAAAAAATAATGGAAACACATGGATTTTCTGGGGTCCTTAAGAATGGTTCTTATCACAGAAGATGTACCACTCACAATAGGCAAACAGCAAATAGTAGGTCGCTGTTGTACTCAAAAGACACTCCCATCCTCCTATTAGGAAGAGACATAGGACCTCATCACAAATTGGGCAGAGCAGTAAAAATGTAGCGGTAATGCTATTACTGCTGCATTACCATACCACCCAACTATGAGTCTGGCAAAAAGTCAGCAGCTTTACCTCCAGCCCTGAGCTCAAGGTAAATCTGCTGACTTTCTGCCCATTTCCAGTGCAATTATTACGGTGCAATTTGTGCTGCGATTATTTTGCTGAAAATGGGTATTAACAGCATTGCTGCAACCTAGTTGTGGTAAAGCTATTTGCGTTGGGTGGTATACCGATGGTAAATCCACTGGGGTACCACCTAACACATTATGAGGCCCATAATGAGAAAATTAAATACAACAATTTCATTTTCAGAGAAGGGCATAGTATGCTCGACACCCTGTATCTTTTATGATCGGATTGCAGCCATAATACAAGCATTTTGCACACACACAGCACTTTACGCAGGTCACCACGCTATCCCAAGGTATTCCTTTATGGGGTACACGTATTGTTAGTGTGGGTACCCAGGATAAAGACAAGGCATTTTGAGTGGTCACATAATTCCTGTTCAGACCAGAGATACAGAAAGATATAGTATCAGGAACTACACTCACAATACATTTAGAAGCAGCACTCAGAAGGAAGGACATGGTAATTGCATATGGGACGGAAGAAGAGGTTAAAGAGTGGTTGCATGGTCCTCTGCATTGACTCGACATTAAAACTAACAGACTTGACTGACGAACATCTGTTCCTGGAAGATGAAGAGGAGGGGGAAATGGTATTTCAGATATGCATCCCATGTCAGGTAAACATAGTGACAAATCCCCCACAGGATGCAGATAATAGCACAGCATCAACTCACTTGCAGGAAGATTTGAAAAAGTACCAGAGGTATTATGTACCAGTATCCCCCACGATGTAGGGTTGTTGAAGGGGATAGAGGTGGTCCACATAAAAGTAGAGGATGGGGCATTGTGCCCCAGGTTAAACAATACCCACTATCTTGTGAAGCAGATGAAGGGTATATATGACAAACTCCTCGCACTGTGGCAGCAGGGCATAATAAAGATTCCAGAATCATCATCAAATACAGCCTTTTATCCTGTCAAGAAATCGAATGGTAGAGCATGGAGATTCATTCAAGATCTCCTCCTGTTGAACAATGTAGTGAAAGCAGAGTTTCCACTCATAACATATCCAGCCACAATATTATGTAAAATATATACAGAAATGACATGCTACACAGTTAATGATTTCAAGAATGTATTCTTTTCCAAACCATTTCACCCAGAGTCAACGTATCTCACTGCGTTCAGTTATCGTGGGACGAGGTTCCAACATACTCATTTACTACAAGGGTATTGCGAGTCAATTAGTGTGTTCAATAAGGTGATCCAGATTGACCTAAGCAACTTGCAAATGCACAGCACCGTCCTCCAGTATGTGGATGACCTCCTGGTGTGCAGCATAACAGAGTACCAGTGCAGGAAAGATTCAGTTACACATCCAACATCGCTAGCAGAGAAGGGGTACAAGATAGACAAGGATAAATTGCAGTACTACCAAAGAGATGTATAGTACCCAGAACATATAATATCAGTATATGGCAGGAGAATCATCCCAGAGATAGCAGAAGCGATACACAGCACACCTCATCCATGCAATGTCAAGTAGATACAGCAGTTCTTAAGCGTGTGCAATTATTGCAGGCATGGGTCTGCGATTGTTTCACATTTGCAAAGCTCCTCCTTCAGGGACTAAAATATGCACAGAAGTTAAAAACCCCATAAAATGAACATCTGTAATTAATTAGTCATTTGTCGAACTGAAGGAAGCATTGTCACACACACCAGTTTAATCAATCCCAAAGCATAAAGAAAAATGGGTTCTGTTTTCACATTCTGATTGCACAGTGATGACAAATGTCCTCACTCTAAAGAAGCCACAGGGACACAAGCCCCTAACCTACTACAGGGTTCTTCTATACCCAGTAATGCAAGGGCACGCCTCATGTGAACAGGCAATCACCACAGTGGGATTTGCCATAGAGAAAGCAGCAATATTTATAGCAGGGCACGCACTTAACATGTTATTGCAACATTACCATGCCCGCAGGGGCCCTTCCAGCATGTGCATACTGACTATGACGATATGCAGGATCAATGCAGCTCTTATAGGTATATGATCGTCATGGCATATTCTTGCTCACGTTGGCTTGAGGCAGGCCCATGTGGTCATAACGATGCAAAATCTGCCACAAAATGTTTGGTCTGTGAAGAATTCCCAAGGTGGGGTTATGTGATGTGTCGAGGTTCCACAACAAACAACACTTTGCTAAGTATCTCTTTAAAGAAGTAACATCCTTACTTGGCATGAAACACAGACTGTGTTCTGCATACCACCCTCAAGCCAACTGACTTGTTGAGAGCCACAATGGCATGCCTAAAGAGCACTTTGCTAAGCTGTCAGTAACATTTGGCAAGAATTGGCTCCATTGTCTCCCACTCGCTTTATTTGCACTACGCGATTTTACTGGTACGGGTCAATGCTTGACTCTCTCTCAAAATCTCACTGGCAGGAGAATGCATGTGCCTCTCACTCCTGCACTACAATTCTGGACGATGAAAGTTCTGCCCAAAACTGTTACGCTAACCTGGTATCCACGGGGACGCCACCCAGCCCTGGTTGGATGATTTGCACTCTCAAACAATCTCCCGGTCCCTTGGTAAGGCCTCTGGTTAAAGATGGGTCTTAGGGCCTCATTACACGGAATGCGGTAAACCGTGGTGCTATTAGCACCATGGTTGCCGCCGGTACCATACCGGTACCACCATTGAGAAAAGGGGAATTACCACCCCATTCCAAGGTTGGCGGGGCGGTGATTCCCCCTTTCTCCATGGCCCTTCCCCATTCCCATTTTTGCCCCATAGGGCTCAATGGGAATGGGGAAGGAGCTAATTACGGTACCGCAAATTGCGGTACCGTAATTAGCACCAAGGTCCCTTTGCGGGTCCCAACTTTAACGGTCTACACCAGCCGTTAAGGTCGGATCCCGCAAAGGGACCCCGTAGTAAGGCGGTAAGGGTTTACCGGTACCGGTGCCCTTACTGGTACCGGTAAACGCTTACCGCCTACCGTGTAATGAGGCCCTTAATATTTTAAGAGGTGGATTCTCCGTCTGCTCCTCGTGGCATGAGCGCGTAGATGTGGGGGCGAGCAGCGACCAAGTTACTTCACTGGTGCAAGCCCCCCTGTGGGAATCCAGGTCTGCTGCGACTCCGTAGGTTTGCTGCTTTACAGTCTTTATATGCAGTTCTTATGTTCCACTTAGTTCGAATAATAATGTCTTGCTTCTTTCCTTTTAGGTATGGAAAGGTATTTTAGTGTTGTCATGCAGTTTGAAGATGAGCATGGGCCGGTAGGCGAAAGCGCGGTGTGCCCGATGCTGTCCGGTAAGTAATGCGCAATGCGCGGCACTGTTTCGCCTTTTATATTGCTAACCTGTGTCTTTTCTCTCCTTGCAGGTTGTGTTGTTCCTTGCTGAGCGCCATAATGTTCCAGCAATGATACTGACCAGGAAATGACTACCCAGGTAAGAATTGTGTGGCTTTCTTCATTCGGGAGGAAACGTAAGTAAACGCTTACTAATGCTGTCTTTCTTTCTCCTCTTTCCAGGTTATGGTATTCCAGGATGCATGCGGTGCCGGATGATGGAGTTCGTACCTTCAGGTGAGTGGAACTGAAGTCAGCGATGGATTGAAGACAGGATACTGTTCCAGGAAAGTTTCGTAGTGTTCTTTCTCTCTCTGCAGGTCCCTGCCCCAGGCAAGCCGGCATCAAAGAACCGGACACAGTGAGTGCCACGCTGCCCACAGCAGAATAACGCAAAGCATGTTCTGCTGTTTGGGTGTGGTTTAAATAGTCTCAGGTAAAGTAGTCCAGGTAAAATAGTCCCAGGCCTGCCACACCCAAGTAGTCCAGGTAAAGTAGTCCCATGCCTGATACACCCAAGAGACTAGACCGCATAGCTCAGTTCCTTGTAACTGAGCTATGTGTGTGTGCCTCCATGTTGGCTGAAACCCCCAGGTTAAATAGTCCCAAGTAAATAGTCCCATTCTAATGTTGGTCTTCATGATGGTTATGAGCCTGGCGCCAAAGGACTGACTCCAAGAGAGTCTTGGATGAGGTTTCAAGGCCTTTGACCTAGCCCTAACTGGAAGGCTGACTTGCCAGTGAGGGCCAGGGGCAAGGGTCATGACAAATCCAGGCAGATGAATTTAAAGTGTATTTGTGTGAACTCATGAAATCTCAAAGGAGGAAGGACACTTTATAAGCTATGTTTTAATGTAGTGTTTTTGTTTTTTTGTTTTATGTTTATTTTGTTTTTTTAGTTGAAATGTGACAGTTTGCCCCTACTAGGAGTAATAATGAAGGAATACGCACCAGACGAGGTGCATTTAATTCTGAAATGTTCAAAGATGGCATATGGGGCAGTCATGCCACTGCATCTGACAATTTGTGGAATGGCAAAGTGAGATGGGTGGGGAGAGAGTGGGCCAATGACACATGTTTTGTGTGCTCTGTTATTTCATATGTTACAGGGGCGCCCAAGCTCTTTCTCCCTCAAGAAGTGTCAGTTGAAGAGGAGGGTTGTTTGATGCATTTGTCATTGTGTAAAACAAGGGGTTTGTTTCAAGGACGTTCGTTTACTATCCATTGGATAGATGAGTGTATTTGCAGACAATTATATGAAACATACGAGAATGGTGAGCAAAGTGGCTACAAAACACATTATATTAGAATATGTGACAGAAAGGGGGAGAAAATGTTCACAACCCCCAGTAAATGAAAGTGTCATAGTGCCACAGGGCGAAGTATTCCATGGTGCCATGCAAGGCGATTGATGCACAGGGGTCTGGTTTCTATGATGGTGCATGGAAGGTAGGAATGTTGCAGTGTAGGAGGGAAGGACTGGTAGAGCTCGAAGAAAATGTAGTAAGAAAAATGAATACCAGCAGTCTCATAATTTGGAACAAACATGTTCACTCTGATGAGAAAAAACAGCCTTTGAATATAAAGGCACTCACACACTTTTCTCTGTGTTTAGATCCACCAGCTCAATACATGTGGGGACAATAGCAGATGCACCAAGGAGATGAGGATCTCAGTGGGACTTCAGTTATTATGGACAGATAGTGGGCATGCAGAACCCAGGCATGCACTCAGATTCCTCCAGACTGGGGAGGCACTTGCTCCCTCATCGCTCTGCACAGCTCTACCCTGGTGGTGCCCCATTCAGAACTCTTTCTGTTCATGTTCATCCTGCACTATTGAATAAAGATTTACACTAATAAAGCATTGACCGGGAGGGGAGCACTAATCAGTCCGATCCTCTTGTCACATGTGTGCGTGCACTAACCCGGGCGCAAAGTGAAAAGGCTAAACTACTGGTGAACCAAACACCCTGGGGAAGACTAGATTTGGCATTCTGGACAACCCACAGATTTGGGCCTGGGGTTTTGCAGCCAACAATGAAAATGGACTACCCCATGCATATTTGAAAAAAAGACACACCTGGGAATGCAAGGAGGTCTCACGTGCATGTGTTGCACTACAAGAATGCCCAGCAAAAACCAAAATATAGGGAACAGAACACATTGTTGAGAGATTTGCGGCCAGCAAACCACCGAAAAATGCATGCAAAAACACATGTCCTACCTTTCCATGTTAAAACAAGTGTCCCAATGAAAATGGTACCTTACATGTGTGGGTGCATTGACCTGGGCGCAAAGGGGACAAGGCTGCGCCACAGCTACACCAAACGCCCTGGGGAAGACTGGATTTGGCCTTCTAGGCAACCCACAGCTTTGGGCTTGACGCATCGCAGCCACCAAGGAAAAGAGAGAACCACATACTTTTCTTAAAAGAAGATACCCGTGGGAATCCAAAGAGGTCTCACTTGCTTGTGTCGCGCTACAATTTATTAGCAGGAATGCCCAGCAAAGTCTGAAATGTAGGGTAAAAACCCCACAATTTTGAGACATTTGCCAGAAGGAAACTACAGCGAAAAGCATGCAACATCACATGTCCTACCTTCCCACATTCCCACAGGTGTACTGATGAAAACAGTACATAGGTGCGCTCACCTGTGTGCAAGGGAAAAGCTAAACCACTGGTACACTGAACGCCGTGGGGAATACTGTATTTAGCCTTCTGGTGGACAACCCAGACATGTGGGCCTGGCGTGTCGCAGCCACCAAGGAAAGCAGAGAACCACATGCATTTCTGAAAAGAAGACACCTGTGGGAATCCAAAGAGGTCTCACTTGCGTGTGTCACTCTATAATTTATTACCAGCAATGCCCAGCAAAATCCAAAATGTAGGGGAAAAAAATTAAACATTTAGGGCCTCATTACACGGAAGGCGGTAAGGGTTAACTGTCACCGGTAATGGTACCGGTGACCGTTAACCCTTACCGCCTTACTACGAGGTCCCTTTGCCGGTTGGTACTTTAACGCCTGCTTTTTAGCAGGCGTTAAAAACCAACCCGCAAAGGGACCAGGGTGCTAATTATGGTACCGCAATTTGCGGTACCGTAATTAGCACCTTCCCCATTCCCATTATGCCCTATGGGGCAAAAATGGGAATGGGGAAGGGCAACGGGGGAAGAGTGAATTACCGCCCCGCCAACCTTGGAATAGGGCGGTAATTCCCCTTTCCTCCAAGGCGGTGCCGGTATTTTACCGGCATGGACCAAAGTGCTAATCGCACCTTGGTCCAACGCCTACTGTGTAATGAGGCCCTTAGACATTTGCCACTAGGAAACCACCAAAACATGCATGCAACAACACAAGTCCTACCTTCCAACGTTCCCACAGGTGTCCCGATCAAAACCATACCTCACATCTGTGGGTGCACTGACTTGGGAGCAAAGGGAAAAGGCTAAACCAGGGGTACACTGAACGCCTTAGGGAAGACTGGATCTGACTTTGTGGACAATACACACAATTGGGTCTGGGGTGTCAAAGCAACCAAGGCAGGGTCCCCATCTCTCCCTGGAGGAAAGTGTGTTAAAGCAACCGAGCCAGAGCTCCAGGATGGCCAGGGCTGCTGCCCCAGGACTTGAGGGCCTGTCTCCAATGTGGGTCGATCGTCCACAAGTCCAGCAGCAGTTCCAGGGAGCTCCTGCAGGGACACCATTGCTCCCGAGAGACAAAAGCTGTAACGCAGCCCAGATTGAGCTCTAGGATGGCTGGGGTGTGATGTCTCCGGACTTGGGTGCCTGTCTCCCATTTGAGTCGACCTTCCCCAAGTCCAGCGTCAGTCCAAGGGAGCCCCGGCAGGGTCCCCATCCATCCCTGTTGGGAAAACCTGTAACACAGCCAGGCCAGAGCTCCAAGATAGTCGGGGGTGATGCCCTCAGCCTTGGGCACCTGTCTCCTATGTGGGTCGACCGTCTCAAAGTCCAGCCATAGACAAAGGGAGCCCCAGCAGGGGCCCCATCCCTCCGCAAAGCTGTAACGCGGCACGGTCAAAGGTGCTGACCCTGGCCTTGGGCACCTGTCTCCAATGTGGGTCCCTATCCCTGCCCAGAGGGAAAGGCTTTGATGAAACACACTCAGAGCTCAAAGGTGGCTGGGGGTGATATCCCCGGCCTTGAGCGCCCGTCTCCCATTAGGTTGGCCATTCCCAAGTCCAGCTACAGTACCAGGGAGCCCCGGCAGGGTCACCGTCGCTCCCCAAAGGGAAAAGATGTAACCCAGCCCAGATGGCGCTCCATAACGGTCAGGGCTGCTGCCCCTTGCCTTGAGTGCCTTTCTCCAATGCAGGTTGACTGTCCACAATGTTAGGGAGAATTCTCCTTACCTGGGAAGAGTGTGAGCCTTTTTTTGCCCACTCTTCCATGTATTTTGTGTGTGTTTTAATGTTGTGTTCTTTGGTTATGGAGTTTTTAACAACTCCAGTGGCATCATCTTTTTCTATGTGTCACACAGCACCTTCAGTGCACTGGCACAGGGGTGTCTTTCCAGACTCCCCAAAGGTTTAAATACCTTCCCTGAGAATGACTACTGTCTTTCAGGGTATGTAAAGTTAAATTGACTTCCCTAGTCTCTCTAAATTCACTGACCCAGCACACCCTATCTTACAATAGAGTGCTGGAGGGGTTGCTTAGCTTCCTCTGAGTCAAAACACTTTTCCTATTTTAAATGGCTGATGGCAGTGGTTTAGATCAACTACCGTGATTTTTCACGACCGCTAACAACGGTAGCTCAAAATCAGGGGTAGCCATGTTTTTCAATATGGTGCCCCAGACCTACCTGTAAAAACAGACTCCAGTCATCTTTTTTCGCCATTTCTTTTAGGAAAAGTCCTTCTTGTGTTTGTCTCTGCGTGCCAAACCAGGTTTGGTCCCTTTGTTCGTGCCCTTTGGTGGGTTTCTGTGCCAAAGCCCTCCTCTGGTGCCAGAGTGTCTGGGGTGGACAGGATGCGAGGGAGGTGCCAGAAACTCCCTGTGCTTAGTCTCCTAGGAGACCTGAACACACTCTGGTGTGATTGGTCGGCTGGCTGTCCGGCAAGGACAGCCACCCTGGTGGGTGAGTGACAGCCAGGCTGAATGAATGGGGGGAAAACTATTTAAAAGCAGGTCTCTGGGACTTGGAAAGCAGAGTCGACCACTGGAACGAAAGAACCGAAGAGGAGAGGAAGGAAAAGGTCTGCTGCAACTCCTGGATGACTGGTGAAGCCCTGCTGCAGGTCCGAATTGCCTGAAACTCTGACGACAGAGAAGCCTTTTAAGGTTAACTTCTCCCTTTGAGTTTGGTTTGAACAACCAACTCGCAAGCCACCTGGACACCATCCTATTCTGGTCGAATTTTCTTCAGAGTGCTGTTGAAAACCAGATAGCCAGAGGGAAGGAAACCAGGGGGACTTTAGGCACTCAAACCTTAAACCGACGTCTTGCTACAGCTTTTGGCCTCTTACCTGGGCAGTGTAGAGACCTCCAGACGTCCTCCTTCTTGTCCCCATGACTGAAGCTCAGGAACAGTGAGATCTGCTCGAGCTGCCGGGAACAACATCCTCAGCTTCAGCTTTCTTCTTTTAAAAGGTACTGTGCACACACGGTCCGGAAATGTTTTCGGCCGTCGAGAAAGTATGTGAAACTTTCCTCAACTACGAAGGCTTGTCCTTCCCTAAACATTCGTCAAACTTTTAGCCTAGCCAAATCCTTTAACAATCTGTGGCAAAGACTGTTATCCTATACAAAAGACTCTGAACCCTTGACTTTGGGCCAGGCCTATTGAGAAGAATTGCTGGTTGTATTTAACTTGAACCCTTTGCCCTGCCTATGATTATATTTGTGCTGTCTATCCTTATAACCTTGTCTTTTCCTTCCTGTTCTAAGTATCTAAAGTGCCATTTCGCTCATACTTCATTTTGAGCTTAACTTGTTTAGTTACTTACCGATTGGATTTCTGTGGTGTTTCTTTGTGTGATATTGAGCTGCTTGTGCTAGTGTAATGTTTTATAAATGATTGAGTAAATAAATGTATATTCTTTTACTGAGAAACCTTGAGTAAGTGTTTACTTGAATCACTGTATTGGTTGGTCCTTTGTGTAACTTTTTCTACTGCTCACTTAAACTCTTGAGATAACTCTGGCTGCTCAGCCATCGCTACCACTTTACTGTGTAGTACAGGCTTGTACAAAATGTGAAATTGTGCTTACACTTGTAGTCCTAATTACTTGTAGTGTTCCCAAAGGGTACTGCAGGTGATTCTGCCTAACACACAAGTCCAATCGCGGTCCTAGTGAGCCCTGGCAGGGTCCCCATCCCACCACAGAGGGAAAAGCTGTAACCCAGCCCGGATGGGAGCTCCAGAACGGTCAGGGCTTATGCCCGTGGCCTTTGGCGCCTGTCTCTCTTGTTGGTTGACCGTCCCCAATTCCTGTGGCATTCCTAGGGAGCCCTGGCAGGGTCCCTATCCCTCTCAGGAGGGACAAACTGTAACACAGTACGGCCAGAGCTCCAGGAGGGCCAGGGGTGCTGCCCCCGGCCTTAGTCACCTGTCTCCAATGCGGGTACACTATACCCAAATCCAGCGGCAGTCCCAGGGTGCACTGGCGTGGTTCCCATACCTCCCTGGAGGGAAAAGCTTTAACGCAGCCCAGACAGAGCTCCAGGACAGACAGGGGTGCTGACTGCAGGCTTGGGTCCCTGTCTACAATGTGGGTCGACAGTCCCCCAGTCCAGCAGTGGTTCCAGGGAGCCCTGGCAGGGTCCCCATTCCTGGAGGGAAAAATTGTAACGCAGTGTAGCCAGAGATCCAGGATGGGTGGGGGTGATGTCCCCGGCTATGGGCACCTGTCTCCCATGTTGGTCGAACATCCCCATGTCCAGCGGTGGTCCCAGGGATCCCTAGCAGGGTCCCCATCCCTCACAGGAGGGAAAAGCTGTAACGCAGCCCAACCAGAGGTCCAGGACAACAGGGTTGCTGCCCCTGGCCTTGGGTACCTGTCTTCTTTGTTGGTTGACTATACCCAAGTCCAGCTCCAGTCCCAGGGAGCCCCGACAGGGTCCTAACCCCTCCCTAGAAGGAAAAACTGGAATGCAGCACAGCCAGAGCTCCAGGGCGGTTGGGGCTGCTGACCCACCACATTGGTCGCCTGTCTCCCATGTGGGTCGACCATCCTCAAGACCAGCCGCAGTCCCAGGGAGCACCGGCAGGGTCCCAATCCCTCCCCGGAGGGAAAAGCTGTAAAAGCTGTAACACGGCATGGCCAAAGGTGCTGACCCTGGCAATGGGTGCCTGTCTCCAATGTGGGTTGACCGTGCACTAGTCCAGCGCTGGTCCCAGGGAGCCCCAACAGGGTCCCCATCCCTCCACATAGGGAAAAGTTGTAACAAAACCCACCAAGAGCTCTACGATGTTCGGGGGTGATGTCCCTGACCTTGGGTGCATGTCTGCCATGTGGGTCGGCAGTCCCCAAGTCCAGCGGCAGTACCAGAGAGCCCCGGCAGGGTCACCATCCTTCCCAAAAGGAAAAGGTGTAACGTGGCATAGCCAAAGCTATAGGACGGCCGGGGAGCTGCCGCTGGCCTCACGCACTCGTCTCCAATGTTGAATGTCCCCAAGTCCAGCAGTAGTCCCAGTGAGCCTAGGCAGGGTCACCATCCCTCCCCAGATGGATAAGCTGTAACGAGGCATAGCCAGAGCTATAGGACAGCTGGTGTGCTGCCTCTAACCTTAGGCGCCTGTCACCAATGTGGGTCGACCTATCTACAAGTCCAATCGCGATCCCAGTTTCCCCTTGCAGGGTCCCCACCCATCCACGGACAGAAAATCTGTAACGCAGCCTGGCCAGAGTACCAGTACGGCCAGGGGTTCTGCCCCCAACCTTGAGCGACTGTCTCCAATGTGGGTCAACCAGCCACAAATCCAGCAGCGGTCCCAGGGAGCCCCAACAGGGTCCTCAACCCTCCCCAGAGGCAAATGCTGCAACACAGTGTTAGGACAGTTTTTCTAAAGTCCAACTAAGGGCTTACTAAAGCCATACAACTGAGACAGTACAAGACTCAACTCTTAGTATAAGACTGTACCACCTGAGTATATTGTAGAGTACAAAGAACTTGTAGTGTACCAAGGGTTCAACAGAAACACTGACAACCAGAAGTATTATACAAAATAAAGGTTTATTATAATTAATACAAGTTAGGCCAGGATACATCTTGGCGGGGGGGGGGTAGTACTTGGTCATAGAATTATAAACAAACATAAAAACACAACACAATGCTTGAAGGTACACAGACCAAAGCATCAACCTTGTTCAGAATACTAACAGTATTTATATGCAAGTCAGACCTTATCATACACATTTATTAGAGGGCACACCTATTCATGTGGGGGATGGTGGGTAAACCCATAAGTTTCTTTCTGATTTCTTTCAGTAATACAAGGGTAGTAGACCCTAGCAGTTGTGCAGTGACACTCAGTTAACCAACCTGCAAGTAAACTTTACTGAATAGTGGAACACTCATTCAAGGAGCAGCAGAATCCTATAACCACATTCAGGATAGCACACAGTTATACTAGGTGAACAAGAACTTTTGGTTTAATATACAATTACAGTTGCTGGGCAGGGTCCCCATCCCTCCCAAGCTGTAACACAGTGTTGGACACCTGTCTCCTATGTGGGTCGACAGTTTTTCTAATGTCCAACTAAGGGCAAAGCCCAATGTTACACTTTATGATGACTCAATGTTATTCAAGGTAGGTAGAACCCAAGGCAGACATAGTTTAAACAGGCTACACATCAGGTCACTGGCAGCAAGACACAGTTGGTGAACATACACACTAATATTCTGGAAAAAATATTTAAGTGAAGCCAACAGCATTACTTTTGGGAACAGGCACACTAAATTCACAGGTGAGTAAAATAACCTTACATATACTTTTCAGAATTGCACAACAGACATTCATGGTAAGTTAGAACCTTGTAACTGCTCATTCTCAGAGTTACAGTTACCAACCAACTCATTTACAAGTAAGTACACTTCTAAACACATGATATCTTTTCTAGGCAACAGGCCCAATCCTTAGAAAGTATTTCCCTTATTCTTGGAACTTGAGTGTTCTCAGTGGCAGAAGGGAGGTCACTAGGTCTCTAGTATCAAGCACAGTTCAGGAATGGGACAGAAGTAGCACAAGTCAGAGTTCCCAAGGAAGACTGTTCAAACGGGTAAGTATTACACTTAGAGAAGTTGCATAGGACGAGGGACTTCTGAGAAGACACCCTAGGAGGATTTCAGCAGTGGGCTTGGGTGAACTGAATGAGATGACTCAGAATCACAAGAAACACCCCAAAGCTTTACAGAAATCATAGAGGCTTATGGTAAGTAAATACCCCAGCCAACACAGTACCTTAGCACAGAAGAAGAGTTGCAGCATGGGAGACTGCAGGGTCTGCAGCCAAAATCCTAGTCAATGGATTCCTTTATCATGAAGACAGAAGACAGCACTTTGGAAGGGATTTTGCAGCAAGGATTAATGGGAAGGCTCCAGGCAAGAGTTTCTTCAAGGCTATGTGGTGTTTGCACCCTATTCAGGAACCAGAAGAAGACAGAATATCGCTGATTGCATTTGTGTCGGTTTTAGGGTAGTTTTCCTAAGCTCCTACTGGAGGTATGACTCTAGTAAGCTATCCCAGTGGTTTGTAGATCCCCAACTCTGAGGCCCTCATCCCGAGGTTGGCGCTAAGGGAAAAACGATGCCGGTAAGGGAATACCGGCATCAATTACCGCTATGGCATATTCTGACCAATCAGACAGCTATTAACGGCATCGTAAAGTATGATGTAGTTAATAGCGGTCTGGTCGCGTGTCCGCGACCCACCATGCCGGCATTAGCGGCATGCCGTAAACTGGAGTAGATCACAAATGAGGCGGACATGCAAATAACAGCCTCATGAAGGCAGAAAAAGTGCTTACAGGCACGCCGTAAATACTGGCATCGCCGACATGCCGTAAAAAGCCCTGAGCAGTGTTCTGAACTGCCACAGGTGCACACAATCAGCACAGATGGACGCAATGGAGTCAGGCCCAGTAAAAAAGGAGCACACCCACACACCACACCCCTCCCAAATGAAGATGATTCCAATAGTAGTAGCATTACTGGAGCTGAAGGACTTGCTTGCATTGCCACAAAATCAACAACAACAACAGCCGCCACCACAGAGGAGATGCAGGATGAGTAGGAGGGTGAGACAGGCCCAGCATGCCCCACCAGTGCAGCCACCATTACCATGCCGGCAGCCCACAATCCCTCGCATCAGAGCCAGTCCTTTCAATCTAACCCCTGAGCAGATCCACACCCTGTACCGGCTGGACCGGCACACCATCACCACCATAGTGGACCTGATACACAACGACATAGTGAGCCTCACTGAAATACGCACCGCCATCCCCCCTCTACTGAAGGCAGTGTCTGTGCTCCACTTCCTTGCCACAGGCACCTACCAGCACACAGTGGGGCACATGCATGGCATATCACAACCCTTATTTTCCCGGATTCTGAACCAAGTGCTGGATGCCCACCTCAAGCACACAAGGGACTACATATCCCTACCATGGACTCCCCAAGAGATATTCGATACAAAAGTTTCCTTCCATGCACTAGCATGCATGCCAAATTCTGTAGGTGCCCTCGACTGCACCCACGTGGAGTTGGTGGTCCCGAATGCCATGGAGGTGGTGTAACACAACCGCAAGCAATACCACTCCATCAATGTGCAGATGGTATGCGACGCCAGCAAGATCATCACACATTGTTGTGCCCGATATCCCGGATCAACTCATGACTCAATGGTCCTGCAGAAATCAACGCTACCATGCTTCATGGAGCGACATGCTGGACGATGTGCCTGGCTGCTTGGTGAGTTGCCTAACTGGGCCATGGCAGTGCATAGGGGTTGTGAGGTGGGTGGATGCATACTCCACCTGGGTGGGAATGGGGGGGGGTGCATACTCCACCTGTGTGGGAATGGGGGGGATGCATACTCCACCTGGGTGGGAATGGTGGGGGGATGCATACTCCACCTGGGTGGGAATGTTGATGTGACTGCACAATGTGCACATCACCGAACACTGTGCCCCAAAGCATCACAAACGGTACAAGACACCCAAATCCCATAGTAATGAAGTAAGGTCGACACCTATTACTACATGACTAACAGGAAACCACCCCACATCCCACAACACATGCAGCACTCATCAGCGGCCCTCACCCTCCGTAAGGCCATCCTGCACCATGCAGTGCATATGCACTATGTTGCTGTCTCCAGCATATCACCACACAGGACAATCATCCCTGGGAGTGCATTGAACTGAACCAACTAGGGAATTCACAGTGTGTCACCGGGTTGGCACACCCACAGGAGTGCTGCATGTCACCATGGGAATGATCAGCGCTGAATGCCCAATATTGAACAGACGACTGCCAACACTCCCTCCAAGTAAATCTCACAGAACACAACACATCACTAATTTGACTCCAACACTGCTGTATGCATACACAATGCACATGCAACAAGATATCAGTGCACACCACGTATCATCTTGAAGATGCAACCCACACCATTAGTCCATGGCACAGGACACATAGAGGAACTTAAAATGTGGTCAATGCATCCAGGGACATGTGCATGTGGCCAACGCTTACCTGCAGGCATGTGTGACTAGTACAGCTGTCCATCATGATTTGGCGAACATTTACCTTCATTCCCCTCTCATGCAAGTGATGGTGGCTATCCCTTGAAGCCGTGGCTCCTCACCCCTGCCCGAAACCCACAGAAAAGGCACGAGGAGGACTACAATCGTTCCCATACCCATACCCGTGTGGTCATCGAGCAGACCTTTGGCCTGTTGAAGGCACGATTTCGCTACCTCAGCCGGTCGGGTGGGGCACTCCTCTACAGGCATGAGAAGGTGGCCAAGATCACCATGGGATGTGTAATGCTGCACAATATGTGCATCCGCCGGAACGTGCCCCTACCCCCTGACATGGAACTGCTACCACCTGATGATGATGAAGGGGATGAGGAAGATGTGGCAGGACATCATCACTGTGGCGATGCACAGGAGGGATGTGCTGTGCCCCAGTCATTGATCGCACAATATTTCTGACATACATGTCAGCAGAGGATGACATGATGTTTGGACATAAGGCACTGGTTGTGGGGTTACATGTACACTATGCACTGTGAATGATTAAATGACACATGCCCAATGATGAATGTCCACTCAGGTCTTCTTTTTCACACAACCAGTGTATTGAATGTAACAATATTATCATGAGTGACAAAACCCTCCACCACCCTCACCACCCTCCCCCTATAACTCCCCCACACATCCTCACCCCCTCCCCTCACAACTCCTCCATACACCCTCACCCCTACCCCCCTCCCCCCACACCTCCCCCACACAAGTCCCATAGAGTCCACAAAGCCTACATGAGGCTGCCATAACATTCACTTGGCACTCCAGAGCCAGGGGGTGATATGTCCCGTCGGCACAGTGCACGGACTGACCGGCGGAGCGGGCTGGTTTGTGTTGAACTGCTGGTGGATGGTGTGGCCTCCTGCTGAGGTTGTAGGGTGGGATGACCTGCCTCCAAAGCATCAGCGATGTACCCTAGCACCTGTCGGAGGGCCGAGACCTCCACGCAGAGGCGGTTGGTGTTGTCCGTGAAGGACCGGCCCAGTGCTGACAACTCTGTGCCTCACTCCTCCCTGGCCTGACGGTTGTCCTGTACAAATTCTCTGATGAGTGCAGTGAGCAGGTCAGCCTGCTGTGGTCCTGCGGCTGCACCTGTGGCTGTGCTGGGAAATTGGCTGGCATGCCCAGCCTGCTCATCCTCCCCAACACTGAATACTGGACTGTCCCTGGGTGTCATCATGGGCAAACTGCTCTGGGGTGTTGGTGTTAATGGTATCCCTCGTAGGTACCTGGGGGATGCAATTTAGGTTGAGGTATGGACCACATCCATTGTATCATTCTCAATGGTGCCCCAGATGTCATCCTGGCTGTCTTCCACTGTGAGGGGTGCCGTGGCTGCCACCTTCCCAGCCACACTGGACTCCTCCGAATAGGGTGTCTGACAGGTGTCTCCAGGCAGAACAGTGGGTGGGGGGTGGGGGTGGTGTGCCCTCCACGGGCCTTGGTGCTACAGGTGCTATGTGTCCCTGCGGTGGCTTGCTTGCTGGGACACGGCACCCCCTGGCTTGTCCCCTGGAAGTTGACGGACGGTTGCTGTCCTCCTGGGACCTCTTACTGGGTGTGGCCTGTGCAGAGGTGGTGTCCTGCTCTTCGCTGTCATGCTCACTGCCTGTGGGGGGAGGAAGAGAGGGATGGCATGAGTGATGTTTGGGTAGGCATCATTCATACATTGGGACAATTGCTCATCCACACAATTGTGGGTAATAGGCATTTGTGTTGGGAAGGGCATGTCATTTCATACATGGGTGGTAAATGCAGCCATATGTCGGAGTCACTCATGTTGGCCAGGAACAGTGCTGTCTGACATGCTCACTATTTTGTTCATGCACGCTGTGTGCCTCGTGGAATTTCCTACTTTGTCTGGTATGTGTCATGTACGATATGGCCTTGCAGCAGGCATCAGCATGTGTCTCACTTGCTTCGGCATACTTTACAGGGAGTGTGTGTGTGGCCGACCATGGCGTGAGTCTTTGGACAGACATTGGCATTGACTTTCATCAGATTTGGCTTAGCAGTGTTTACTTTGGACACTTACCTCCATCAGCAGATGTTGTGGCGTCACACTCCATCTTACCTATGCCTTCAATCGATTCTGACCTAATCATGCTTGCACATTTGTCCTCCCACGAGGTGAGCTTTATGGATGAACTAGGTCCTCCTCCAGTTTCCATGGCCTGGGTGCAATTTACCGATAATATGCTGCACACCCTTAGGTGCAGATCAATCCACCGCATACAGCAGTCTTTCACAGTGCGGGGTGTGTTGTCCACTGCAATAACCTTCTGGGCAACAAGTGCCCAGATCTCTTTTTTACGCATCACTGCCTCTCTCCTCATGTTGCTGCTGAAGTCTGTGCCTGCATGCTCATGCAAAGTGTCCACAAGCATCTGCAGTTCGTCCTGGTGGAATCTCTCCTTTCGGAGGCGGGCAGATCCCTTCTTCAGAGCTTTAGGCATTCTTGGCTTGTAGGGGGTACTTTTCAGTCGATCAGTCCCAGGGGTCCTGTGTGCTGAGGATGGCAATGGATTGTGTTTTTAAAGATGGCCACCGTGCTCCTTCCCATTCCTGTGCGATGATGCTTTTTCTGGTTCCGCTATTTAGCGGTGACCGTAAATAGCAGTGTTCGCTAATTACGGTCACTGCTATTTACAGTCACTGCTAAAGACGCATTGCACTATGTCGGAAGTGTAATCTGCGCCTAGCATCATGCCGGTAAGGGCTTTTAAGGAGCCTTTTGCGGCATGGCGCTAGGTACCTTACCGGCATGGCGCAAAGCTCGTGCCTGCAAAGTCGTAATAGTCCTTTATTTGCGGACTGGTGCCAGCACGGACACGCTATTTGTGCCATGCCGGTAAGGAATGTTACTTACCTCCAAACTCGGAATGAGGGCCTTAGTCACGACATTCCCTGATGTATTCTGTGAGAATCCAGGTAGAGTTCAAGTCACTTATCATTATATCAGAACTCCAAAGGGAAAAGTGGTCCATTTGTTACCATATAGACTCCCGAAGCCCGGAGACAGATAGTGTTTGAGGAACTGAACAAAATGCTAAGAGAAAATATTATCAAACGCTCTTCAAGCCCATGTTCCTCCCCTGTTGCAGTGGTCACAAAACCTGATAATTCCTGGAGGTTTTTCAAAGACTTCTGACAGGTCAAATCCATCTCTGACTTTGATGCCTATCCCATGCCGTGCATTGATGAACTGATTGATGAACTCAGAAATGCCACCTTCCTTTCAACCTTAAACTTAACCACGGGGTACTGTCAGGTCCCAGTACAAGGAAAAGGAGGCAGCTTTCTTGACGCCCCTGAAACAATTCCAGTTCAAAGTCCTCCCTTTTGGCTTACACAAGGCCCCACCACTTTCCAACGGCTTATGACTGGATATTACAGCCCTACTCTGATTTCTGTGGGGCTTATTTTGACGATGTAAGCATTTATAGTAAGACCATCTTTTCCACCTCTTTACTATTATGAGAGCCCTCAGAGAAGCCGACTTTACTGCCAATGCATCCAAATGTAAGCTGGCTCAATCAGTCGTAAAATACCTCGACTTTGTTGTAGGGAATGGCAGTGTCCAGCCTCAACGAGAAAAAGTGAAAGCCATCCTACATACCCCCATGCCTAAAATCAAGAGAGACCTCAGAGCATTCTTAGGGTTAATCAGTTATTACCGTAGGTTTATCCCTAATTTCTCGAACAGAACAGCTAGGTTGACAGACAAATTAAAAAATGCTGAACCCCAGAATATTCATTGGACTGACGAGGACGATGTAGATTACAACAATTTAAAACCAACCCTATGCCAGAACCCAATCCTAAAAGTAGTAGATTTTTTGTCATGATTCCTGCCCCTCATGTCCCCAGCCCTCCAAGATGTCGGGCTGGAGCCAGGCCAGGATCACCTACATGGCCCTCAAGGGCCTCTCCATCCCTCCAAAGACCCACTTGGAGTCAGACTTGGCTCTTGTGGCACCAGACTTACTCACTCCCATAGGATAACATCCGGGATTGGACTTGTAGTGCATTGATGGGGACAAGATGGATGCCCCCACATATTTCGGTTCCCAGAACTGCATGTGCAGTCTAGTGTGTTGGGTGTGCTTCAGCCCAGAGACACCTGGGATACCCAGAGACGATTTAAGCATGCCCAGGCTGAGAAACATGCTTTGTGTTTTCTGCACCTGCAGCGTGACACTCACCGAGTTCGGATCGGTCTCCAGTAGGCCTGCATCTTTCTTCTGCGCTCAGCTTCTGCAAGAACAAGAACACCGTTAGGAACAGCCTTACCTTGCGGCGCTTCTGCCCATCATTCATCGCTCCTTCTGTTCTGCGGACATCTTCAGCGGTGTCATTCCCATCCCGGCACGCCGCCTCCTAAGGAAAAGGGAAAAGAACAGAAAAAAGGCATTAGTAAGCATTCAGCAAATCTTCGCTTAATTTTAAAGACTGTACAAGCTTCAAACACTTACCTGAATCCTAGCCGCTCTGGGGGAACTCTGTCTCCGGAACGTCTCATCCATCTGCAAGAGGGAAGACACTCCAGGTTAGCGTGGAAACATCTAGAGGTGCCGCATACCACACTTACTCACCGCATTTCTTCTTCATAACCGGCATCCATGCTGAAAACATTGCGGCACCTAAAAGACAAAGAAAAAGAACTCAGTTCAATACAAATACGAAAGGGTAGCATTGCACATCGCGCTCTCACTCACCTTCAGTGCTACTCATCTCAGCAGCACGTCGCCATCCCCAGACGCCGACCATCATCTAAGGAAGGAAAGGAGCAAAGTTAGAGAACTGTTCAAAAGACTCATTATACTTACCTGTCGGACTCTTTCCAGGGAAGTAACTAGGCAGAAACGAGCCTGCATCAATCAACGCGCCCCTGCGCTGAAAGCAGGACAGAGAGCACACTTTCCAAGAAAACAAGGCCCAGTCTCCAGTCGAGTAGAATCCAGGGAAGGGTTCAATTCGTAAGAGGTCAGAACAGGCTGAGTGACGGTCCCGTGGATACCAGGTGAGTGTTACATTTTTGTGTTGCAAACTGGTCCCTCTCTCACAGTGTTAGGAGCAGTTTTGTCACAATTGTGTGATGGATTACAACACCCTATCCTATTCACTAGTCGTAAACTCTTCCCACATGAAAATAACTACTCTGTGTTGGAGTGAGAGGCCGTTGCCATCAAGTGGGCAATCACCCATCTAAGATACAATCTTCTAGGAGGGAGGTTTAGACTTGTCACCGACCACTCACCTTTAGTATGGATAAGTCAATGAAAGGACTCTAACTCTTGAGTCATGCAATGGTTTTAAACCTGCAACCCTACTGCTTCACAGTGGAACATCGAAAAGGTAAAGATCAGGGAACATAGATTTCAATCTGGTTTACCTGTGAAACAGATGTGGCTACATCGCATAGGTGAAGGGTATGTGAGAAACCAGAAGGTGTCTCACCTGCTAGTCCCTGGGGGTCTGTCTCTCAGGTGCCCAGGGCACGGCCATCGCCTTTGGATCCAGAACCTGGCGGTGGAACAGTGTGGGAGGATCACCTGAGGGAGGGGCATTAGGGGAGTGGGAGTGTGACGCCAGATGGGGAGACGCAGTATCCCTCCCCATCTAACACATTTTCCCCATCCTACCAGGTAGGATACTTGGGGACATTGCCCCACCCCTTTCCCTACACAAACACTTTCTCACAGTCAGCCTGCTGTGGGAGAAAACAGACTCACACCCGAGCATTATACCGGACATGTCCCAATACTGTGGTAGGGCAGAGTTAGGCAGTTATGGTCAACGACTCACACCTGACTCCCATTAACCTTCCCCATACGGATAAAAGGCGGAGCACGAGAGCACATTCTGAGCGAGGAAAAGCACACAAAGGACTAGTGTTCTCAACAAGGGGAGAATGGCAGCAAACCGAGAGAGGATAGCAAGGAAGGAGATAGCCTTGACTTTCCACTGAGAAACTGTTGCTTTCCAGAAACCTTCAGATTGGAAAGAGGAAGGTCAGGATACCAGACTAAAGAGTACTGCATTGTGTGTCAAAGATACCTGAGGCCATCCTGCATGAATGAGCAAGTCGGGGAGGAGCTGCAGCTGCTGTGGTACCATCCTTGGCTCCAGGATCAAAGCAGCACCAGAGAAATTAACACAGCCAGTGAGTTGGGCAGTCTGATGCAAGACCGGTCTGTGTTGAAGTGATGGTTGGAAACAGTAACCTTGTATGTCTGTGCCATGTGGGTTGACCGTCCTCAAGTCCAGTGACGGTCCCAGGGAGCCCTGTCAGGGTCCCCATACTTTCCTGGAGGGAACACCTGTAAAGCAGCCAGTCCAGAGCTCTAGAATTGCTGGGGGTTATGTCTCCAGCCTTGGGTGCCTGTCTCCCATGTGGGTTGCCTGACCACCGGCGCTGCAGCAGCCCCAGGGTTCCCGGGCAAGGTCCACCTTCCCTCCCATCCCTCCCCAGAGGGAAAAGCTGTAATGCAGTTAGAGCTCTAGGACGACCAGGAGTGGTGCCCCAGGCATTGGGTGTCGCCTCACGCATGGGCCGACCGCTCCCCATATCAGCGGTGGTTGCAGGGTGTCCTGGCAGTGTCTATATCCCTCCCCTGAGGGAAAAGCTGTCACGCAGCCCAGCCAGATCTCTTGGATGGCTGGGGATGCTGCTCCCGGTCTTGGGCGTTTGGCTCGCACATGAGTTGACCCCCCACCCAGCCCAGCGGAAGTCATGGGTAGCTCTGTTGGGGTCCCTGTCCCTCCGCAAAGAGAAAAGCTGTAACACGGCACGGCCAGAGCTCCAGGACAACTGGGGGTGCTACCCCCATCGTTGGGCACCTGTCTTCAATGTGGGTCTTCCATCCACAAGTCCAGCCGTGGACCCAGGGAGCCCCAGCAGGGTCCCCATTCTTCCTCAGAGGGAATAGCTGTAACGCAGCCCAGCCAGAGTTCTAGGACAGCTGGGGTTGCTGCCCTCAGCCTTGGGTATCTGCCTAGCACATGGGTTGACTGCCCCCCAGCTCAGCAGTGGTCATGGGGAGCCCCGGAAAGGTCCACATCCCTCAGTGGAGGGAAAATCTGTGACTTAGCCCAGCCAAGCTCTAGAATGTCTCGGCATTCTGCCCCTGGTCGTCGGAGCCTGTCTCCCATGTGGATGGACTGCCCCAAGCCCAGCAGTGCTCCCAGGGAGTGTCCCCATATCTCCCCAGAGGTAAAAGCTGTAACGCAGTGCAAACAGAGCTCCAGGACGGCTGGGGATGCTGCCCCCGATGTTGGGTGCCTGTCTACAATGTGGGTCGACGGTCCACAAGTCCAGTGGCTGTCCCAGGAAGCTCAGGCAGGGACCCCATCCCTCAACGGAGAGAACCGCTGTAATGCAGCCCAACCAGAGCTCAAGGATGGTTGAAGGTGATGTCCCCAGCCTTGGGTGCCTGTCTCCCATGAAGGCCAACTGTCCCCAAGTCCAGTGGTGGTCAAAGGGAGCCCTGTGTTAGGCAGAATCACCTGCAGTAACCCTTTGGGAACACTACAGGAAATTAGGACTACAAGTGTAAGCACAATATCACCTTTGGTACAAGCCTGTACTACACAGTAAAGTGGTAGCGATGGCTGAGCAGCCAGACTTATCTCAAGAGTTTAAGTGAGCAGTAGAACAAATTACACAAAAGACCAACTAATACAGTGATTCAAACAAACACTTAATTAAGCTTTCTTGATAAAAAAATATAAATTTATTTACTCAGTCAGTTAGAAAATATTACACTAGCATAAGCACCTCAATATCACACACTAATAAACCACAAAAATACAACCGGTAAGTAAATGAACATGTTTAGCTCCCTTGAAGTGGGAGCAAAATGGCACTTCAGATATTTAATAAAGGGTAAAACGACGAGGTTACAAGAATAGACAGCCCAAATACATTGATAGGCAGGGCAAAGGGTTTCAGTTAACTACAACCAGCAATTATTCTCAATAGGCCTGTGCCAAGGTCAATGGTTCAGAGTCTTTGTGCAGGATAGAACAGCTCTGGTAGATAACGGTTAAGTCGTTGCCACAGAGTTTAGAAGAATTTGTCTAGGCGAAAAGTTTGACAAATGTTTAGGGAAGGACAAGCCTTCGTAGTTGAGGAACTTTTCATGCACTTTCTCGATGGCTGAAAAGATTTCCGGACCGCGTTTGCACAGTACCTTGTTAATGAAGAAAAGCTGTAGCTGAGGCAGTTGTTCCTGGCAGTTCGAGCAGATCTCGTTGTTCCTGAGCTTCAGTCGTGGGGACAAGAAGGACGACGTCGGGAGGTTCCTGCACTGCCCAGGGATGAGGCCAAAAGCTTAGCAAGACGCCGGTTTAAGGTGTGAGTGCCTTAAAGTCCATGAGCTGGTTTCCTTGCCTCTGGCTATCCGGTTTTCAACAGCACTCTGATGAAAATTTGACCAGATGGGGACGGTGTCCAGGTGGCTTGCGAGTTTGTTGTTCCCACCAAACTCAAGGGAAGAAGTTAACCTTGAAGGGCTTCTCTGTCGATGGAGTTTCAGGCAATTCGGACCTGCAGCAGGGCTTCACCAGTCGTCCAGGAGTTGAAGCAGTTGTGTTCTTTCAGCTCGTCTTCGGTTCTTTCGTTCCAGTGGTCGACTCTGCTTTCCAAGTCCTAGAGACCTGCTTTTAAACAGTTTTCCCCCATTCATTCCAGCCTGGCTGTCACTGACACAGCAGGGTGGCTGTCCTTGCCAGACAGCCAGCCGGCCAATCACACCAGAGTGCATTCAGGTCTCCTATGAGACTAAGCACAGGGAGTTTTGGGCACCTCCCTCACATCCTGTCCATCCCAGACACTTAGGCGCCAGAGGAGGGCTTCAGCACTGAAGCCCACCAAAGGCCAACGAACACAGAGACGAAACCTAGTTTGGCACGCAGAGTTAAACACAAGAAGGACCTATCCTAAAAGAAATGATGAAAAAAGATGACCGGAGTATGTTTTTACAGATAGGTCTGGGGCGCCATATTGAAAAACATGGCTGACCCGATTTTTAGCTACCATTGTTAGCGGTCGGGTAAAATCACGGTAGTTGATCTACACCACTGCCACAAGCCACTCAAAGTAGGAAAAGGTAACATTTGACTGTTACATGAGTGTTTTGACTAAGCGGAAGCTAGGCAACCCCCCCAGCACTCTACAGCAAGATAGTGTGTGCTGGGTCGTACATTTAAAAAGACTAGTAAAGTCAATTTAACTTTACATGCTCTGGGAGACGGTAGTCAGTCCTAAAGAAGGTATTTAAATCTTGGGAAGTCTGAAAGACATCCCTGTGTCACTGCACAGAAGGTGCTGCGTGACACACAGAAAAATATGATGCCTATGGAGTTGTGTTAAAACTCCATAACCAAAGAACACAACATTAAAACACACATCAAAATACATGGAAGAGTGGGAAAAAAGGCTCTCACTCTTCCCAGGTAGAAAAATCAAATCCTAGAAATCCAGCAAAGTTGCTGGGGGTCTCAAAAGATAAGGGAAATTAGCACATTTTGAGAATTCTCCCTAACACCCCGGCAGGGTCACCATCCCTCCCCGGAGGCAAAAGCTGTAACGCAGCACAGCCAGAGCTACAGGACTGTCGGGGGGAAGTTCCTGGCCATGGAGGCCTGTATCACATGTGGGTCGATGATCCCCAAGTCCAGTAGTGGTCCCAGGGAGCCCCATCAGGGTCCCCATCCCTCCCTGGAGGGAAAACCTGTAACGCAGTGTAAAGACCTCATGGTGGCAACAGTAAAGACAGACACAAGTGGAGCACAGTTTAAGGGCGTTTTTTAAACTGGAAATGCAGGGTGGAAAAATGCCTTATCTAAACCTAAATCCATGAGCACATTTTGAGAACTCTCCCTAACACTCGTCCCCCCCAGACTAGGGGACAGGAGGATTTAATCCACTCCTGGATGAATCTCCTTACTCCAGTTGGACACACATTCTGGAGAGACCATCAGCATTTTGGTGGTGACACCCAGACCTGTGTTGAATGGTAAAATCAATCCCTTGCAGGCTGATTGACCATCTCAGTAGGTTTGGGTTTTCCCCTTTCATTTGCATCAACCATATCAAGGGCTGGTGGTCAGTCTGAATCACAAAAGTAGACCCATTCAATTATGGCCTAAACTTCTTCAGTGACCACACAATAGCAAAACACTCATGCTCAATGGTTGCCCACCTTGTTTCTGGTTCCTTCAGCTTCCTGCTGATGAAAGAAATAGGGTGCTCCCTACCTTTCTCATCCAGTTGACTAAGGGCTGCACTTATACCTGTATTTGAAGCATCTGTCTGCACAATGAAGGTGTGGTTATAGTCAGGAGCTCTTCGGATTGAAGCTTAACAAAGGGCTTTCTTTAGGCCTACAAATGCTTGCGTGCACTCTTCATTCCACCTGACCTTTTTAGGGAATTTGGGATAGGAGATCACATTGAATGGAGAAGCTATAGTCCCATTGTTCTCAATTAAGTTCCTATAGTAACCACTGAGGCCTAAGAAGGCTCTCACCTGGGTTTGAGTAGCAGGGGTGGGCCAGATTTGTAAAGCTTGTACCTTGCTTGACAATGGCCTGGTTTCACCTCCTCCTACCTCATATCCAATGTAGACCACTTTACTCTGATCAATTTGACATGTACTAGCCTTTATGGTCAGATGGGTCTGCTCAAGAGCCTGCAAAACATATCCTAAGTGGTCAACATGTTCTTTCCAAGTAGGGCTGATCACTGCAATGTCATCCAAGTATGCCATGCAGAAGTCATCCATCCCATTCAGAACTTGATTAACCATCCTTTGGAAGGTAGCATGTGCATTCTTTAATCCAAAAGGCATTACCTTAAACTGGTAGAGGCCTGCTGGGGTGGAGAATGCAGTTTTCTCCTTGGCATTGTCTGTCAGTGCTATTTACCAATAGCCTGAAGTGAGATCAAATGAACTGAAGTACTTGGCTGAACCAAGTGTATCCACCAGTTCATCTGTCCTTGGTAAAGGGTGGGCATCAGTCTTGGTGACTGCATTAAGAGCTCCATAGTCCACAGAGAATCTAAACTCCTTGGATCCTGCCTTTGGTACTAAAACAACTGGACTATACCATGGACTGGTAGAGGGCTCTATTACCCTGAGATCAAGCATCTTGTTGACCTCCTCCTTTATGTGGGATCTTACATGATCTGACATTCTGTAACATCTGATTTTAACAGGTAAACACAGAACAAGAGAGGAATCCAGTGAAGATAGCTACGTCCCCTGCACACTTTCTGGAAGGCCAGAGATGGCCTAATGGAGATTAAGTATCCAGTTTTAAGTAATTATGATCACTTGAAATCTCATGTGAGTACAATTTCAATAAAGAGTTCAATAGAGAGTTTGTGTTTATAAAAAACAATTTTTGCTTTTTATTTGCATCTTGATATGCCCAACGCGCTTCGAGTTGTGTACACTCTTCATCAGGGGCAGCATATTCAACAATTAAAGTCTACAAAAAGAAAGATTGTATACAACAATATATTAGTATTTGTTTAGCACAACGTGTGTTAATCAAATATAACATCAATTCAAAAAATCACGATTGTTATTTTTAAAGAATTAGTATCTTTTTTATAACAAAGCATCCTGACATTTGTTAAGTGACCCCATTGTGACTCATCACTAGAAGAGCAGATATTAATGTGGAGCGGTATTAAATTGTATGTGAGTATTGAAAAAAATAGTAATACTAGGTAACTATGAGGAAAATATTTGGTATGTGCCAGAAGTGGCCCGGTCCGTCTTACTCTTGCGCTCAATGCGGGGAAGAAAAGGGTTATGTATTTATAGAGAGGAAAGATAAAAGAGAAAATCAAGGATGATGTGCAATGTAAACAGGCATAAATGTGAAATGGAACATCATTATCTTACCGAAATAAATTTTCCCAAAAAAAGCAAAAGTTGCTGGATATGTCAGTTGGAATAAACCGGATGTGTTCCAGACATTCAACCAGGTAAGTGATGTAGGTGTCTTAAATGTAAGTAACCTAATATCTACAAAAGGAGGAATGTATGACAAGGGATTTAGTATACTCAAAGTATCTAGGCGTGAGCCAAATAGTATTTGCTGTAGAGAGTACTTACTAGATCATCACCTGCGAGTAGGGAAGCGTCCGAATGCGGTCAGGAACCGCGATCGAGTGAGCTAGTTGATACACGGCCGTGTATTTATACAAATGGCGGCTATGACATCATAGACGCATTCGCCAGCGACGTCAGACAATGTCGTGACGTCACTCACGCATGCGCGAACGAACGTAAACAATGCCAAGAAAGATGTAAGTGTCGAATTATTTAAATGAATGGAGGCTCGTTAATGCCGTTATTGATAAACATAATATCCTTTTTGAGAAACATAAGGGTAGATAGAAAAAATAAGTGCCGGAATAATATAATGAATTAAAATGATGCAAAAGATCGGGAAATGCCTTTGGTTAAGAGAACTAAGGGTGGATCAAAGGGGGTATACCAGAGAAAACCAGGTGATGGTGTGGAGTAGATGATCCTATGTCTGAATAACCGTATTGGGAGTACCATGCTCGGAAATAGACCGGGCGGGCAGGTGATGAATAGATCCACGAAAAGTGGATGTAGCTAGTGTATATCACAGTGCCTAGTGTATATCAGAGAACTGCTCCGCTCCCGCCCTCAGTACGGTAAGACTTCCCTCACCTTTTAAATAATCATTACTACGGATGAGAACCGCTTTCAACAACAGGTTTCTTCTGTTTCCAGCAATCGCTTTACAGGCTACTTTACTGCGCTGGTTCCTGTCCGGCAGTTCGATTCGGTCACCACATGGCCGCTACACTTTAGTTCGCCACACTCAACATTCTACCTACCTGTCACAGGTAACTGGCTCTTTTTCTTTTTCATTCAACTGATAGTTACCTATATACAATAATGTCTCATTGGCCTTTTCCATTTTTTTCTTTTTTCTGCTCTTTCTTACTCATCTACTACTGCAACCGCAACTGAATGGTATGTTTTTAACTTTACCACGATGATGTATGACACCAATATGCAATTATGCACCGTTTTGAACTGTTTCCTTTGTTCATGAATATCTATGTATTATTTTTAGACTGGCCCTGATGAAGGAAATGTATTTCCGAAATGCATTGGCAAATTCGGTCTGATTGATTAATTAATTGTGGCAAACTCTTCCTCACTAAGAAAATATTAGTGACCACTCATTTTTTTAGATCATTTTTTTGATATAAACTATTTTGAAAAACAACAGAACTTCTTGTTTATCTTTTTGAAATTTGAAGTATATTTTTTTGACTTTAAAGCTGAACTGTTAGTAATTTTGAAAAACCACAACCCAGGTTGGGTAACGTAGAGAGCGGCTGTGTGACTAGGTATTTTACTTGGTCTCTTGCTTCACTTGTATTTTGAGTTTGGGTGTCTCCAATCTTGTCACAGCCAGCTCCTTTTCAAGTGTTTTGACACATATTGTTTGAAAAGTTTGTTTCGTACACTAATTTTGGATACCAGAGACACGCGGATTTACTACCAGTGGTGCCCACTCACTTCACTAGAGGCACCAAAGGTGCCACATTCTTGGCTACACTCTTGCCAGAGGTTTGGCAAATGTGACAGCTCCTACAGAACTTATCTATATCAGACCCCAATTTAGGCCAGTAGAAATATAAAGAGAGCCTTTCCTTGGTCTTCTTAAAACTTAAGTTACCAGCCAAAGGTATCTCATGGGCTAACTGTAGGAACTGGAGTCTGCTTTCAAGAGGCACTAAAAGTCTTCTGTAGTCCCTTGGGATAGACTCAGTCAGTTCACTGTAGAAGAGGCCAGTTTCCCAGTAAAACCTATGCTTCCCTGCTTCTTTCCCTTCCAGTTGGGAAGCTGCTTGTTGGCGAAGACCTTCAAGTGTAGGACATTCTCTTTGACCTCTGCTGAAGTCTGCCCTACAGGGTCCACCTTCTGCTAGTTAAGACTGCAGCTTAGGATGCTATGCATGATCCAGATCTCCAACAGGAGCAAGGTCCTCTTCCAGCTCTGATTCCTCAGCAGCTGATTCAACCACACAAGGTTGTTCCACACACTTAGCCTCAGCTGGTAGAGGAGTCACAGTTGTGACTTTGCACAGTGCTCTCGGTGATGTCCTTGTTGGTAGCACAGGAGTGCTGGCTGGTTTCTTCCTGGAGGTTTTAGGTTTCCCCTTTTCCTCTTTCTTCTTAGAAATTGCAGTCAGTAAGTCTTGTGTGCTGGGAGTTATATTTTCATCTATAATCTCCTCTTGAGAGCCCCTTAAGGGGCTCTCTCTGGCCTTCCTAGTCTGCACCTGTTTCCTTTTGCTGGGTGGCCTGGGGGTGCTTGATACAACTCCAAGATTTTTTAAGTCATTCCTCAACAGGACTCTCCCAGGAACTTCACTTTGCACACTTACAGGTATCTTGACAGTCATGTCATTGCACTGGATGAGAGCTGGTCACTTTGGAAGCATTTGGACAGAGCCTCCAGAAAGCTTAGTTAGGAATTTGGGTGCCTTAGCAACATCCTCAACCTTGAAAAATTATTCATCAACTACAGTTATGCTGGCCCCAGTGTCTCTGATGGCAGGGGTCTCCTGACCATTCACAAGAACACTGTCTTTGTAATACTCTTTAGTATTGCCTGGAATAGCGTTATCCACATCTAAATTCTGCTGTTCCCACAGACCAAGGGATACTAAAGAAACACTGGCTGAGACTTTCATGGGTTCCTCAGCCAGTAAATGAAAGATTCCACTTGCCATTGGTACTTCATCCTCTGGGGAGAAGGCTAAGGAGACAGTGTGGATGCCACGACCCTTACCCCAGATCCCCACTGGCAAGTCCACTTGGAGCCAGTCCTGGTACCTCTGGCGCCAGGCTCATACACTTTGAAGAACATGTGTAAAAGGGGACTACTTTTTTCATTTGGGCCTGCAGCTAACATGGAGGCACCCACATAGCTTGGTTCCTATATATATGCGGTATAGTGTTGTGGGTGTGGTGGCCGAGGTACTATTTTACCTGGACTACTTCGTTGAGGCTATTAAAACCACAACCAAGCAACAAAGCACGCTTCTCGTTACTTTGCAGACTGCAACGTGACACTCACCGTGTACTGTGATACCCACGAGCCTCGGAGAAGCGATCCTGAAGAGGAGACAAAAGGGACATTGTTAGCAGCACCTTACCTGCAATCTCCATCCTGTTATCCGCTCTCAACTCGAGTGAACAGCTTCTTCTGGGCACCACGTACCTTCCAGATCGAAAGACATGAAAGAGGAAAAAGGAGGACAATATTAGAAAAGGCATACTCTGACATTGCTAAACTACAAACAGCACAAGAAGCTTACCTGGCTGGTCCCCTCCCGGGCGGCACCGCTCCGGAGTTCCACACACACTGGAGAAGCACCGCGACCTGTAAGGAAGGAAGGAAACAGGTTAGAAAAAGCAAGCCAAGGCAGCACCGCACATATGGCTTACTCACCGCATTATAGCGCCCATCACACGCCCTCATTTACCGGCAAGGCTCAACTTGACCAGTTCACCACACTGAAGCTCTGCACACCTAGGGGAACAAAAATACATTATTAGACAAAGAAAGGGATGCAAGGATAACAACGCTATACAGAATTGCTGCAATAAGACCTACCTGAGAGACACTTAAATGGGCACGCGCCAGTGAAGTAACTTGGTCGCACATGCCCACAGAAGACAACACGCCCCTGCCAAGAAGGCAGGGCAGAGAGCATCCTAATTCCACAACAAGGTGAGGAGAGGGCCCAAAGGGTTTGAAGTCACACTGGTTGGTGGGAGGATACTTACCTCAGTTGGCTGGTCTTGAACCCCGCCCCCCTGTATTTTCAGGCTAAACATCCTCCATAGACAACATCCAGGGAAACTGGGGAGAAGATTCCGGCAACCAACACGGGCTGAGTGGCGTCCCCGTGGATACCAGGTGAGCATAACAGAACGTGAAGTCTACCATAGCTAATCCACATGGGCGCCATGGAGACATCTGAAATCGACCAATCGGCTCAACTGTTAGGACAACTACGTGCCGAAGTTCATTCTGCCAGACAACAAACTAATGCTGTCCGGAGGGAACTAGTAGTAACCAAGGATCACACTGAACAGATCGGTAGGCAGTTCTTGCAATCACAGGCAGGACAGACTCCTCTGCCCGGAAACAACTCATTGGCACAAGACGCCACCTTATCATTCATTGCCCCCACTCCAGTACAAATTACGCTACCCGGAACAGTTCCCCTGGCACCACCAACAGTCGTCTAGGATGCATGCCGTTGACGCATACAAAGACAGTGGAGCAGTTGGGAATTATATCGATCAAGAACTGGCAGCAGAGATGGGGCTTCCTTTATTTTCCAAGCTGACCACGGATAAGGTAACCACCATGGATGGGACAGAAACGCTTCCGGACCAGTAACCCATTGTACAGCCTGGGTAACCTTGCTGTGCCAGGATGGACACCGCAAGTCCATTTTGTTTGATCTCACCAAGGCACCTCAGTTCCGGCTAATATTAGGGATGCCATTTATTTATTTATTTATTTATTTATTAAATTTATATAGCGCGCAGGCAGCCCAGGGGCATTGTGGCACTGTTACTTGCAAGGAAGACTTAGTTACAATGTGTGCAGGTTGTGCCTTGGGTTACAGTGAGGCAGTGACCTGTGATCAGATATACCACATAATACATCATACAATACAATTATGAGGGCTAGGCCATGTAATTGTTAGATGAACAGGGTCGTTTTCAGGGTTTTCCGAAAGGCGGTCAGTGAGGGTTCAGAGCGCAGGGAGCTAGGGAGGGTGTTCCAGTGTATGGCAGCGAGGTACGGGAAACTGGAGCCCCCTGCTCTGGTCCTTTTTACCCTGGGTACTGAGAGCATGCTGGCATAGGGTGATCTAGTGGGTCTTGTGGAGGAGACCAGGTGGATCCTCTGGGAAAGGTACATTGGGGCGGCAAGATGGACACATTTGTGGGTGATGCTTAGAGCCTTGAATAGGATCCTCTCCTTTATGGGGAGCCAGTGGGAAGCTTTTCTGGCAGCGGTGATGTGCTCTCTCTTGGCAATGCCTTGTGCAGCGCGTAGGGCACTGTTCTGTATTACTTGGAGCTTCTCAAGATTTTTGTTGGAGGTCCCAAGGAAAAGAATATTGCAGTAATCAAGTCGCGAGCCGGTTATGGCCCTGGCTATGTTAGTGCAAGTGTCTTTTGACAGATAAGGTCTGATTGCGTTAAGGAGTTTTGCATGGTAAGCGGCCGAGGAGGCAATGGCGTTTACTTGTCTGGTCATGGATAGATTGGAGTCTAAGTAGACGCCTAGTGTTTTTACCGTGTCAAGTACTGGGATCGTGATTGAGTCAATGGTGAAATGGCTGAACTGAGCGTCAAGTTTCTTGATGGTGTCAGGGGAGCCTACGAGTAGGAGCTCAGTTTTGTCGAAGTTAAGGCAGAGGCCGTTGATAGCCATCCACATTTGAATTGTGTTGTAGATGTTGTTGAGGGTAGCAGAGTCCGTGTCATAGTCGCCTGTCAGAGTGAGAAGGATCTGTGTGTCGTCGGCGTAGTTGGTGTAAGAGATGCCCATGGCGTCAAGGATGAGGAAGAGGGGGCGGGTGAAGATGTTGTAGAGGGTGGGGGAGAGGCAGGAGCCTTGGTTAGTTGCTCACAATCCTCTGATAGACTGGCGTGCACAGAAATTAACCTTCCCTGGCGATTGCTCCCCTGCCTGCTATTACCGCAGAAACCTGACTTCTATACTCCCACGATTCCTAGAACAGCAGCATCAACACTGGGGGTAACTAATACCCTACCAAGTGAATACCACGATTTCCAGGATGTGTTCCAAAAGGACCAAGCAAACACATCACCGCCACACAGGCCCTGTGGCTGCCAGATTGACCTCATTCCAGGTGCACAAATCCCTTGCAGCAGAATCTATGCACTCACAGAACCAGAAAATCTCCACCTGAAATCCTATCTAGACCAGTACCTGGAAAACAGATTTATCCACCCGTATAAGTCCCCGGCAGCCAGTCCTTTTTTCTTCGTACCAAAGAAAGAAGGGGACTTGAGGACCTACATCGACTACCGCGCATTAAACCAGATCACCGTAGAGAACTGCTACCCCTTGCCACTCATCCCTGAAATGCTAGACCAAGTCAAAGATGCCCAGATTTATACCAAATTGGACCTTCGAGAAGCATACCACCTGGTCCGAGTTAGAAGTGGAGATGAGTGGAAAACCGCCTTCCGTACCAAATACGGCTTTTACGTATACCAAGTCATGCCTTTGGGCTATGCAACGCTCCTGCGGCATTCGAATATTTCATGAATGATGTCCTGAGATAATTAATTGATGTTTGCGCCTTGGTTTACATAGATGACATTTTCTCTACCTCGATGCAAGACCATGTCAAGGACGTTGAACCGGAGCCAGAGCGGGATCGAGCGGTCGCCCGTAGCCCTGCTGTGAGGCTGCCTTCCAGGCCCCGTTGGGCCTTCAGTTAAGATCTTACCAAGCACTGTTGTTTTTGTTGTTCCTTATTCTCTGTGCGCGGTTGTGCTGCCCCCTGCCCCCTGCCTCCACCTCACTTCCTGGTCCTCCTCTCCCCCTCTCCCTTCCCGCCTCCCTGTACGCCCACCCCCCCCTCCCCTTCCTCTCCTCCTGCCTTAAATTCCCACCCCCCTGGGCAGCCCCCTGCCCGGCAGCCCCCTCGGCTAAGGGCCCCCTTAGGCAAAGGGCGGCTCCTACGGCTGTGGCTCCCTGTGTGTCTGCAGGTGTCTGCAGGGGACGCCAGGTGCCAGTTTTCACCTTGCTTTCTCCACTTCTGCCGGCCCACCCCACCTACACCTTTTCACTTCATTCGCATGGTGTCTACACCACACTGTGTTCCATCATTTGTGGTAAACTAGGGTTTTTCTCCCCTCGCAGGATTCTCAAACTTAGGTGGCCTCTCCACTGGGTCCCTAATATGCATTTACTGTTGTTCTCTGAAATGTGGTAAACTAGGGTTTTTCTCCCCTCGCAGGATTCTCAAACTTAGGTGGCCTCTCCACTGGGTACCTCATACGCATTTACTGTTGTTCTCTGAAATGTGGTAAACTAGTGTTTTTCTCCCCTCGCAGGATTCTCAAACTTAGGTGGCCTCTCCACTGGGTACCTAATATGCATTTACTGTTGTTCTCTGAAATGTGGTAAACTAGGGTTTTTCTCCCCTCGCAGGATTCTCAAACTTAGGTGGCCTCTCCACTGGGTACCTAATACGCATTTACTGTTGTTCTCTGAAATGTGGTAAACTTGCCGCTCACTTCCTGTCCGCATGCTCTCGTCTCGCCTGTCTTCCCCCCCACTACCTCTTATTCCATGGTGCTCTCTATCTCGCCCTGTCTTCTCTAACTGCTTCTCTAAAAAGGACATCCTGGTCTCCAACCCAGGCCTCCCTATTGCTGACATCTACACAAGTGCCTGCTCCAAGGAAACTCTCACTGACATCCTCTTTTTCGTGCCTTCGCCTGACCTATGGACCCTTCATATGGTCTTTGTGCTCTCTCCTTTCTCCTCTTCTCCCATTAATGGTGGCACCCGTTGGGATGTCCTCTTGGCCACCTTCCACTCCTCTAAGGCCATCATTAATGTCTACGCTAATGGGACCGTCTTGGTCCAAGGCCCTCAGGCCAACCTTCACTTCTTTGATAGACGCTTCCCACGCCTCATCAACTTCCTTTCCTCTCCTGCTGTCCCCCCTCCTCTGTCCTCGGCTACCTTGCCTCTACCCTCCCTCCCTGCCCCCTCTCTTGCTCCTTCTTCACCTCCTTCTTCTTCACCTCCGCAGGGCGTACCTCTGATCTGTACCCCTCCCCGGAAGTCCTTCAAGGATGGCAACCTTCTCCACATTGCCACTCTTAACTCTTGCTCTGCCACCAAACATTCCTCTGATATCTGTCGCCTTTTTGAGGAAGTGGACCTTGACGTCCTCGGTCTCTCTGAGACATGGTTCACGGCCAGCTCTGTCACCAGCTTTGACACACTCCTACCTGACGGTTACAAGATCCTCTCCGTGCCCAGGCCAACCGTTCAGGGGGGGTGTGGCCCTTATCTTCCCTGAGTGGATTCCTGCCACTGTCACTCCTACGCAGACCTACTCTTCTTTTGAATGTCTTGTCTGCCGACTCTCTCTCTCTCCTAGCCATTCCCTTACCGTGGCTACTACCTATCGGCCACCTGGTCAAATTTCCTCCTTCAACATCCACCTGGATGCCTCCTGTCCCCCCTTTGGACTCTTTCGTGACCTCTGCGACTCTCTCTCACTCTCTATACTCCCGTCTGGGCCTACTCATTCTGCAGGGCACACTCTTGATGCTCTGCTCTCTTCTGACCTTCCCCTCTCCGTCCCTCTCTCCACTCCTCTCTCCTGGAGTGATCACTTTCTCCTATCCTCCAACCTCACCCTCCCTACCCCACAGGCAAAGCCACCCTCATCACTGCCACCCACCTTCTCGGTCATCCGACCCATGAAGCGCGTGTCAGTTGAGGCTTTCGCTGCCACCTTCTCTCCCACTCCTCCCCCTTCTGCTGAATCCCAACCTGACACAGCCCTCTCCACGCTCCACTCTGCTATATCTGATACTCTTGATATCCTTGCCCCTGTCATGAGAATCCACCTGAAGCCCAAAGCCAAATGTAACTCCTGGTATGACTCGGATCTCGTCACACTAAAACGCAAGTGCAGGGTGGCAGAGAGGAAATGGCGTACTTCATGTTCATCCTCTGACAAACTGGCCTGCTGCCTGCTCCAAAGGCAATACTGTCTCTCCGTTCTCACCAAGAAGAGAGCCCTTATCCAAGCCCGCATCTCTGCGGCATCTAACAATTCGGCCGAACTCTTTAAAATCTGCAAGGAGCTTGCCTACCCTGCTGCAGTCTCTATCTCTCCTGTCCCCTCCCAGGCCCTCTGCACTGCATGGCCTCTCACTTCATCTCTAAAACTCAGGACATCCTGTCCTCACTCTCGTCCTATCACCTCCCTCCCTCTCTTCGCGGCTCTTCCTCCAGCCCTTCTGCAGCCACCGATCCTCCCTCCTTCTCTGCCTTTCCACTTTTCTCTGCTGACGAAGTTTCCAGACAAGTCTGATCTCTGAAAGTCTCGTCTAAACAGGTTCACCCCTGTTCCTCCAAAACTATCAAGGACCACATCGACTCCCTGGCTCCTGCTCTGGCTGACTTTTGCAACCACTCCTTCACCTCTGGAGTCTTCCCATCCCCCCTTAAGCACTCCCTTGTGCACCCTCTTCTTAAGAAACCCTCTTCCGACCCCTCCTGCCCGACTAACTATCGCCCAATCTCCATCACTCCCTTCCTGGGCAAGCTCCTGGAGAAACTGGCCATCTCCCAGCTTAACCTCCATGCTGAATCTATTGGTTGTCTTCATGACCATCAATCTGGCTTCAGAGCTGCCAGAAGCACGGAAACTGCTCTCCTGAACATCCTTGAGGACCTGCTCTCGAACCTCGACACTGTCAACCATGCCATCCTTCTCAACCGTCTCCGTGATAACCTGGGTATCACTGGTCAGGCTCTGGCGTGGCTGATCTCTTTCCTTTCCAATCGACCCTCCCAGGTCCAACTGGGGTCCTTCCTCTCTGACATCTTTTTCTCTACCTGTGGTGTCCCCCAGGGATCTAATCTCTCTCCCTGGCTTTTCAACCAGTATCTGGCACTCCTTGCCCACCACATCGCCGCTCTCTGCCCCAACTTTCAGTGCTATGCGGATGATACCCAGCTCATTTTCAGGCTACCCTCGGCCTGCTCCTCTCCTTCCCTCATCTCCGACTGTCTGTCTGCTATCAAGGAATGGTGTGCCGCCAATGACCTCTGCCTTAATGCCAGTAAGACTGAGATTCTACTCATCGGTACACCCACTCCCTCCTTCCCTGCAGCTCTCTGGCCAGCCTCTCTTGGCCCTCTTCATGCTCCTACCTGCAAGGCAAAAAAAAACCTCAGGGTCATCTTCGACTCCACATTCTCCTTCTCTCCTCATATATCTGACGTCTCTAAGAAGTCACACTACCAGCTGCACCTCCTCAGAGGTATTCTTCCCTTCCTCTCCTTCCCCCAGAAGCTCACTGTCTCCCGAGCCCTGGTTCTCTCGAAGCTGGACTACTGTAACAGCCTCTATCTTGATCTGCCTGCCTCCACTCTCTGCCCTCTGCAACTCATCCAGAACAGGACTGCGAGACTTGTCCTTGGCCTCAAGCCCAGGGACCGTATCTCTCCAGGACTGAAATCTCTACACTGGCTCCCAGTGGCTGCGAGGATTAAGTTCAAAACCCTCTGCATTGTCCACAAGGCCTTCTGGGGCCTGGGGCCTAAATACCTTCAACTCTCTCTTCCTAAATATCTTCCTTCCCGAGCCCTTCGCTCATCCGTCTCCAACTCCCTCAGGGCCAGCCGCTTCTCGAAGCAACGAGCTGGGGGTAGATCTCTCTCCGTGGCAGGGGCCTCCGTCTGGAACAGCCTTCCTGCCTCCCTGAAACTTGAGGAGAACCATCTCCGGTTCCGGAAGCACCTCAAAACCTTCCTCTTTGCTTCTGCTTTCTCTCTCCCTCTCCCCTGCTAAATTCTTCACTGAAACTGCACTGAATCTCCAACTGGGCCACTCTCTCCGACCTCGGTCCTTGGCCCAGCTACTCTCCACTTGCACTGCCTCCCTGGCAACCCCTGCATTGCGGGACTGTCTCTGTATCCCTTCAGGCCCCCCTCCCCAGCACTTGTCTGCACTTACCTTGCACTTGCCACCAGCTGGCCCTATTATTTTTTTTTTATTCTACTTACCCTGTACTGCACTTCTCTCCTCCCCTTCCCCTTGCACTTTTCCCTCCCCCGTACCCCTGTACTTGCGCGATCTAAATGACACCTGGCCTAGTAGGATTGTTGTCTGTCTTCCCCTTGTTCCCCCTCCCTGCCTCGTTGTGCCTTGAAACACTTGTGTATGGGCGCGTTACAAATGCCATATAATATCATATCATATCACGTTTGTTCTGTTCTCGCCAAGCTCCGTCAACATTGCTTATACGCAAAGCTCGAGAAATGCTTTTTTCACATCACCGAAGTAGAATTCCTAGGTTTTATCCTCACTCCAGGAGGCATCAGAAAGGACGTGCACTAGGTAGACGCCATTCTGAAATGGACATCACGGATGTCTCTGAAAGGGGTCCAAAGCATGCTGGGCTTTGCGAACTTCTACCACCGGTTCATCCCAGACTTTTCTCAGATTGTACACCCGATCACAGTACTATTACGAAAAAACAAGAAGATGTTTGTTTGGACCGAAGAAGCAGAAAAAGCTTTTCAAGAACTCAAACAAAGGTTCACTTCTGCTCCGATCCTGCAACACCCTCATCCAGACCTCCCTTACGTCGTAGAAACTGATGCTTCCAGTATGGCAATGGGGACTGTCCTTTCACAGAGAGACCCTGAAACTTGCCAGTTACGCTGGTTCAGAAAGTTCTCACCGCCGGAGATCAATCATGCCATCACCAACAAAGAACTTCTGGCCATTAAATCCGCTTTTAAGGACTGGCAACACTACATCCTTGGGGCCAGACACACCATTAGGGTAATCACGGACCAACGAAACCTGCAATATCTAAATACAGCAAAGGCCCAGTCCTCGCGCCAACTACGGTGGGCCCTTTTCTTCACCAAATACGATTATGTAATCACGTTTCAACCAGGAGTCCGGAATGGGAAGGCTGATGCCTTATCCCGTATAGGCATTGATGAAAAGGTGTATACAACTCCAAATCCAGTACCCATTATTCCTGAAAACAAACTCTTGGGTCTCACGGAAGCCTTGACGCAAACCGAACTCCGAAACGAAATTCAACAAGCGATGAATTCCAACACCTTACTTGCATGGCATACTCAGGGAGAACAATACTCCATCAAGGAAAAATTACCCTTATTTAGGGACCGTCTATACGTGCCCAAGAGGGAACTACAACAACAAATCATTTCAGGTTATCATGATTCACTGACTGAAGGTCACCCTGGAATCCCCAAAACCGTAGCCAAGGTGAAACAGAACTTTTGGTGGCCTACCTGGTGTAAGGACATCATCCAGTATATCCAGTCCTGTGGTATATGCGCACAAAATAAATCGCAAAAACAAAAAACAGCCCATCTCCTTCAACCCTTGGACATTCCTCCTGCTTCATGGCACACCCTTTCCCTTGACTTCATTACTGACCTGCCTCCCAGTCAAGGATTCAATACCATTCTAGTAGTCGTTGACTTGTTCTCGAAGATGGCACACTTCATTCCTCTCAAGGGTCTCCCAGATGCATCCAGTTTAGCAAAAGTGTTTCTGGAAGGCATTGTTAAACTACATGGCTTCCCATCAGTTCTGGTCTCTGATCAAAGCAGCCAGTTTGTATCTAACTTCTGGAGGAAATGTTGTGCAATGGCACAAATCGACGTCCGACTATCCACCAATCACCATCCCCAAACGGACGGCCAAACAGAGACGACCAATCAAACACTCGAGCAATACCTACGGTGCATGCTGCACCACGAGGAAAGGAATTGGAAGGACTTACTATGGATAGCAGAATATGCTTATAACAATTGCTTTGATTCTAGCACAGGACAAATGCCTTTTTACACCCTTAATGGCAGACATCCACGTACTTCCGAACTAGACCTTCCAAATAGCTTGGAAATGCCAGCAGTGAAGACTCTTCACGCAACCATCTCTCAGGCTCTTAAAAACGCAAAAGAACATCTCACTCATGCCAAGGACAGACAATAGAAATTCGCTGATCAACACCGAAGAAGGGCTCCTGACTATCAAGTAGGAGACAAGGTTTGGTTAGCAGCTAGATTTGTACTCATCAAATGAACCCAGACCTTTCGTCCTTGATGTTTAGGACCCTATTCCATCAAGGCAATCATCAACCCAGCAGCCGTCAAACTGGAATTACCACCTAATCTGCAAATCCACCCGGTATTCCATGTCTCATTCTTGAAACCGGTGCAACCCGGTGCACAGGTTATGACACCACCAAAACCAATAATTGTTGACAGAGAACCAGAATTCGAAGTCAAGGAAATCCTGGACTCTAAGTACACTATGTCCAAATTATACGATCTCGGCGATTGGAAGGGGTGTGGAGCTCAAGATAGATCCTGGGAGCCCAGCGAGAACATCCATGCACCACGTCTGATCAAGAAGTTTCATCAGAATTTTCCAACTAAGCATGGGCCGAACAGAAGGACCACCATGGGAGGAGCCTTAGGGGTAGTGCTGTCACAACCCTTACCCCAGACCCCGACTGGCAAGTCCACTTGCCAGTTAGGATCAGGGCTCAGATCTCCATTAAGGCCTTGAAGGCCTGGCACCCACTCCCAAGACTCTCTTGGAGCCAGTCCTGGCCCGGAGGGGCTGAAGTCACACGGGGTGGTGGGGGGATACTTACCTCAGTTGGCCTGTCTTGAACCCAGCCCTCCTTTATTTTCAGGCTGAACATCCTCCATAGGCAACATCCAGGGAAACTGGGGAGAAGATTCCGGCAACCAACCCGGGCTGAGTGGCGTCACCGTGGATACCAGGTGAGCGTAACAGAGGATCCCTGAAGGTTTACCCTTACATCTGAGATCCCCTTTCACATGGTCAGTTGACCCACAAGCATAACATTTACCAAATGTCTTTATGAATGGGGGTTTGTCTGACCTCCTTCTGGTTTGGCAACAGGAGGTACACTAACCTGATTCGGTTTCCCTGGTGGCTTACCCTTGTTATGTTTGGGGCCCTCTTTTGGATTGGAGGTATTAGAATTCTCTTTGGTATCTTTCTTGTACTGCTTCCCCTCATCCTTTTCTGAGCTACCCCAGAATCCTTGTGAGTAGCCCTGTTGGCAATCCCCAAGTCAGCAGCCCTTGCTAACTTCTTTGGATCAATTTCCTTAGAGTCAGCCAAGTGCTGTCTCAGCTCAAGAGAGCAGGCATCATAAATAGATTCCAAAATAAACAGATTTATCATACCTTCATAAGTGTTCCCTCTGTAACTTTAAACCTATCCATCTAAGTTTTTCAAACATTCAATCACCCAGGTAGCCCAAGGGGTACCATCATGCTTTTTGAGGCTTCGAAACCTCTTAAGATACTGAGAAGGGGTCTTCACAAATCTAGCTATCAAAGCTAGCTTCACAGTTTCATACTCCTTTCTGTCTATATCCTCCAACTCCATTACCACATCAGTTGCAACAGGGGGTAGCCTAGAAAAAAGCCAAGGAAACAACTAATTCCATGCGATGTCTTGAATTCCATGGTTATATTCAAAATCAGCCTACCAATCCAAAATATCAAGCTTAACCTCATACATACTTACTGCTTCTTTGGGCATGCATGGACTCTTAGGACTGGAAGACCTAGAAGACTCTGGGAGAGAACCAGTTTCAAGAGAAAGGTTTTTCATTCCAAGTACATAGTTCAACTCCATCCCTCTGAGTTTATATTCTTGATGTTTGGTTTCAGTTTGAGCTTGGATTCTTTTAAACTCTAACTCAAGTCTCATTCTTTCTAAAGAGACACATTCAGGACTTAATCTTGGATCTGGTCAGGTTCCTGTGGTCAAAGATTGAGACCTATGAGCAGGTAGAGGTAAGACAGGGCCTACATTCTGAGACTCTTCTGCCTCATCTAACTCATCACCTATATTAGAGATGGGCTCTGACATATTATCGTCCTCATCAACATTTTCTACATTTGCTGCAAGTGTGGAGGTTTCAGACCCACTCCTCAGACTTTGGTATTCTAACAACTTTTCTATCAATTCAACCTTTTTGCCTTTTACAGTGAGATTCCTAGCTTTCCGCATATCTCTCAATTGATCAATAGATAAAGTCACTAGGGTCTCCTGTCTGTAGATTTCCATATCAGTCATGATAAAACAATTGCTTAACTAGTGTTGCTTAGCCTTGGGAGGATTATGTGAACAAAGGTAAAAGTAGCACTCTAAATGTAACAAGTATACTTTATCCTCACCGCTGTACACCAGTGTTAGGCAGAATCACATGCAGTACCCTTTGGGAACACTACAGGCAATTAGGACTACAAGTGTAAGCACAATTTCACCTGTACTACACAGTAAAGTGGTAGCGATGGCTGAGCAGCTAGACTTATCTCAAGAGTTTAAGTGAGCAGTAGAACAAGTTACACAAAGAACCAACTAATACAGTGATTCAAACAAACATTTACTCAAGATTTTTTGGTAAAATAATACACATGTATTTACTCAGTCAGTTAGAAAACATTACACTAGCATAAGAAGCTCAATATCTCACACTAATAAACCACATAAATACAACCGCTAAGTTAATGAACAAGTTTATCTCCCCTGAAGTGAGAGCAAAATGGCACTTCAGATACTTGATAAAGGGGTAAAAAGAAAAGGTTATAAGAAAAGACAGCCCAAATACATTCATAGGCAGGGAAAAGGGTTTCAGTTAAGCAATTTTTCTCAATAGGCCTGGGCCAAAGTCAATGGTTCAGAGTCTTTGTATAGGATAACATAATTCTAGTAGATAACGGTTAAGTCTTTAGAGTTTAGAAGAATTTGGCTAGGTGAAAAGTTTGACGAATGTTTAGGGAAGCACAAGCCTTCGTAGTTGAGGAAAGTTTCACGCACTTTCTCGATGGCCGAAAAGATTTCCGGACCGCGTTTGGACAGTATCTTGTTAATGAAGAAGAGTTTTAGCTGAGGTAGTTGTTCCTGGCAGTTCGAGCAGATCTTGCTGTTCCTGAGCTTCAGTCGTGGGGACAAGAAGGAGGACGTTGGGAGGTTCCTGCAAAGCCCAGAGAGGAGGCCAAAAGCTTAGCAAGACCTCGGTCTAAGGTTTGTGTGCCTTAAAGACCACAAGCTGGTTTCCTTCCCTCTGGCTATCCAGTTTTCAACAGCACTCTGATGAAAATTTGACCATATGAGGACCGTTTCCAGGTGTCTTGCGAGTTGGTTGTTCCCACCAAACTCAAGGGAAGAAGTTAACCTTGAAGGGCTTCTCTGTAGATGGAGTTTCAGGCAATTTGGACCTGCAGCAGGGCTTCACCAGTCATCCAGGAGTTGCAGCAGTCCTCTTCCTTCACCTCGTCTTTGGTTCTTTCTTTCCAGTGGTCGACTCTGCTTTCCAAGTCCCAGAGACCTGCTTTATACAGTCTTCCCCCATTCATTCCAGGCTGGCTGTCACTCACACAGCAGGGTGGCTGTCCTTGCCGGACAGCCTGCCGGCCAATCACGCCAGAGTGCATTCAGGTGTCCTAGGAGACTAAGCACAGGGAGTTTCGGGCACCTCCCTCACATCCTGTCCATCCCAGACCCTCAGACGCCAGAGCAGGGCTTCAGCACTGAAGCTTGCCAAAGGCCACCGGACAAAAGGACCAAACCTGATTTGGTGGGCAGAGTTAAACACAAGAAGGACTTTTCCTAAAAGAAATGGCGAAAAAAGATGACCGGAGTCTGTTTTTACAGATAGGTCGGGGGCACCATATTGAAAAACATGGCTGACCTGATTTTTAGCTACCGTTGTTAACGGTCAGGAAAAATCTTGGTAGTTGATCTAAACCACTGCCACCAGCCATTTAAAGTAGGAAAAGGTAACATTTGACTGTTACATGAGTGTTCTAACTCAGGGGAATCTAGGCAACCCCTCCAGCACTCTATAGGGAGATAGTGTGTGCTGGGTCAGTAAATTTAAAAAGACTAGAAACGTCAATTTAACTTTACATGCTCTGGGAGACAGTAGTTAGTCCCAGAGAAGGTATTTAACCCTTGGGAAGTCTGAAAGACATCCCTGTGTCACTGCAATGGAGGTTCTGTGTGACACACAGAAAAATAAGATGCCTATGGAGTTGTGTTAAAACTCCATAACCAAAGAACACAACATTAAAACACACACCAAAATACATGGAATAGTGGGAAAAAAGACTCTCACTCTTCCCAGGTAGAAAAATCAAATCCTAGAAATCCAGCAAAGTTGCTGGGGGTCTCAAAAGGTAAGGGAAATTGGCACATTTTGAGAATTCTCCCTAACACCCCGGCAGGGTCACCATCCCTCCCTGGAGGCAAAAGCTGTAACACAGCGCAGCCACAGCTCCAGAACGGTCGGGGTGAAGTTTATGGCCATGGAGGCCTGTATCACATGTGGGTCGATGATCCCCAAGTCCAGTAGTAGTCCCACGGAGCCCCATCAGGGTCCCCATCCCTCCCTGAAGGGAAAATCTGTAACGCAGTGTAAAGACCTCATGGTGGCAACAGTAAAGACAGCCACAAGTGATCACAGTTCAAGGGCATTTTTTAAACTGGAAACACAGGGTGGAAAAATGCCTTATCTAAACCTAAATCTACGATGGGAGCAAGCGCCGACCATCAAAATAAAAATAAGGCAGGCCTCCTTTTGTCTTGTCAAAGTAAAAAGGCCTACACTAAGAAAAACCTATTGCCAAACCCTTACAACAATTTACAGAAAGAGTGTGGGATAGGGTTTCAATAGCGAAAGAGGTGTTCACAAATAATAAGTCAAGATTTGATTACCAGTATTCTCCCTTCCCCACTTTTTCAACATGGGACTAGGTGGGTCTCCTGAGCACAGCATGCACTCAAGCTTTCCCCAGCACAAGCTGACGTTTTCATGCCAGCCATGAGGTGTGCCGATGGTTAGAGTCTCTTGGTCTAAAGAAAAAGTCTCTTGCCCTCGAGCGTCTGATATTCTCAACAAACACAAAAGCTCTGTTCCAAGTATAGCTTTGGGGGCGGCTTCAACCCTAGGTTCCCCTCTTCCTAGCGCAGACCCCTCACAGTCTTATTCCACAAAATAGACCAAACAGTTCCTTTTCTCAATGAACTTTGGGTGATTACTTTTCACCCCTGGATCTCCCTTTGCCGGGCTCGGACCCCAAATATCAAGGGGGCACTTTGCTTCCCCTTGTCTTAGGATACTTTTCGGTTTCATGAATCTTAATGTTCTTTTGAACAACTCTTCAGGGTTCACCGCTGCTTGTCGGCTGCCCTCTTCCGGGTTCCTCCTGACAACGTATCCCTCACTGTAGACATCCCGCGATAGGGTTCACTCTTTCCTACACACTATTCATGCTTAATTTCACCATGTAGGATTCATTTCCCTTCGATTCACGATCATCTGCCAGTCAAAGACATTCCACTGTACGGAGGATTTGACAGGACCCCCATTTGACCACTTTGACCCCGTTTCACCTTTTCCTAAGGCCTTCTGGTTGCTGTAGTTCATTAACAGGGTAATCGCTCAGCGTTTCTCAAGTGAACACCTGTGTTGTGTTTGTTCCTGTTAGGCTGGCTTTCCCCTTTTTCTTATGTCAGCAATTTCTTGTTCCTTCAACGTTCAATTAGCAGTTTGCTACTTTCGTTCAACACAGTCGGTTTCTTTATCGGCTCTCCCCTGGACTCACCGGCTGTGAAGAACTGCTTTGCTTTCTTGTCTATGGAGTTAAGGCCAGAACAAACCAGGCCATGCATCTCTCCTCGGCATTGGCTGTCAGCGGAGGAGGCTTCCGTGTACCGTTGATATCTGCTGGAACACACAATGGCTATTGTCTGTGGACTTACGATTCCTTCTCTTGAGGCTTCACGGGTCTCTGTTGATAAGGGCAATGTCACTTCTCCCCTTGGTATCCTCTCGACTCTCGCCATCGTTTGCCTCCTTTTAAACTGCCGCACTGAGTTAGCTCTCGCGTCATGCGATCTGCCTTGCGCCTCTCGTGCTCTCGTGCTCCGCCTTTTATCCCTCTGGGATATGGAAAGGGCCTTCGGGTGTGTGTGATTCTGGTCAATAGCCTGACTTTACCAGATCCTTTTATTGGGACATGTCATATAAAGGGTCTGGTGTTAGTCTGTTGTCTTTCGAGTTGTACAAAAGTGTTTTGGTGGAAAAAGGGGGGCAGTGTTTGGGAATATATATATGGTAGAATGGGTGCATACCGCATCTCACTCGTCGGTGTCCCACTCCCCAAGGATCCCCCCTCCAGGGGATCCTACCGCACTGGTCACCCCCCAGGAACTGGATCCAAAAGTGACGGCTGTGTCCTGGCCACCTGGTTGACAGATCACTGGGGACTAGACAGGGAGACACCTTCAGGTTTCTCACAGCAACCAGGCCAGTGCTCCAGGATGGTTGGGGGTGATGTCCCCGGCCTTGAGCACCTGTCTCCTATGTGGGTTAACCATCCACAAGCACAGTGACAGTCCCAGGAAGCCCTGACATGGTCATAATCCCTCCCTGGAGGGAAAAGCTGCAACGCAGTGCAGCCAGTGCTCGACGATGGTCAGGGTGAAGTCCCAGGCCATGGGCACCTGTATAACATGTGGATTGACCGTCCCCAAGTCCTGCAGCGGTCCCAGGGAGCCCCGGCCACAGAGACTTGCGACCTACTGTGTGACTGCGTGTTGACATACTGCTCATCACGGAAACTCGGTTAAATGACAACTACAAAATCACAATCCACAGCTGCCTTCCCGACAACCTCAAGTGATATTATCGTTAATGATATGATATTATATGATATGATTGTTTAGTGCTCACAGGTACACAGGAAACAAAAAAAAGGAACAAACAGGACTTTCAATAGCATACAAAGAAATGAAATATTTTATTTATATTGAGCTTGTACACAAGTGTTTCAGAGCGCAACCAGGCAAAAAGGGAGGGGAACAAGAGAGAACAAAAAAGAAAACAGCGATCTTACTAGGACCAATGACGTTTAAGAAAGCACATGTGCATGGAAAAGGGAGACGGGGGAAAGTACATGGAAGGTGGGGAGTGGAGAGCGTGGAGCAGTCGAGAGAAAACATAAATGAATATTAAATGAAATAAATTATAAATAAGGGCGATAAACCATGGTAGTGCAGCCAGCAAGTGGCAGGCGAAAGTTTGTCCAAAAGGTATATCTGATAAGTGCAGAAGAAAAGTGGTAGGGGGACTGTATGGATACAGATACAGAACCTTAGTGCAGAGGGTGCCCTGGAGGCAGTGCAGGAAGGTGGCAGGGTGAGCAGGTACCTGAGCCCGAATGACAGAGGGTGGCCAGGTGCACAATGCCAAGAGAAGAAACAGATCAACAGGGGAGTAGGGGGGGCAAAGGCAGAGGCAACGAGGAAGGTCTTGAGATACTTCCGGTACTGGAGATGGTTTTCCTTAAGTTTCAAGGTGGCCAGGAGGCTGTTCCAAAGGGATGCACCAGCCGAGACAGAGATCTACCCCCAGCTCATTTATTTGCAAAACTACTTAACCTGAGGGAGGAGAGGAGTGAAGGGCTCGAGAGGGGATGTATTTACAGAGGGATAGTTGAAGGTATTTTGGACCCAGGCCCCAGAAAGCATTGTGGACAATGCAGAGGGTTTTAAATGTAATCCTTGCATCCACTGGGATCCAATGAAGGGATTTCAGGGCTGGAGAGATACGACCCCAGTGCTTGAGGCCAAGGACATATCTTGCAGTCCTGTTCTGGATTAGTTGTAGAGGGCGGAGGGGAGGCAGGTAGATTTAGAAAGAGGTTGTTACAGTAATCCAGTCTTAGAAAGAACCAGAGCTTGGGAGACAGTGAGCTTTATAGGGAAGGAGAGGCAAGGCAGATTACCTCTAAGGAGGTGAAATATAGTTATATTTTTGAATACATCAGAGATGTATGCGGAAAGTGTAGAGTCAAAGATAACCCTGAGGTTCTTAGCCGCGCAGCTGGAGGTAGGAGGTAGGAGGAGGGCCAAGGGAGGCTGGCCAGAGAGTGAGAGTGAGAGGAAAGGATGGAGATGGTGAACCAATAAGGAAGATCTCAGTCTTGTTGGCGGCAAACCAGTTTAGAATGGCGATTAGACAATCAGAGATGAGAGAAGGAGAGGAGGAGGCTGAAGGAAGCCTGAAAATTAGTTGGGTGTCGTCAGCATTGCACGGGAAAGTTGAGCAGAAAATGGAGATGCAGTAAGCAAGAGTTGCCATGTATTGGTTGAAAAGCCAGGGCGAGAGGTTAGACCCCTGGGGGACCCCACAAGTGGAGAGGGAGATAGAAGATAGGAAGGACCCAAGTTGTACCTGGGAGGGTCGATCAGAGAGAAAAGAAGTCAGCCAGGCCAGAGCCTGATCAGTGATACCCAGGTTGTCACAGAGACGATTGAGCAGGGTGTTATGGTTGACCGTGTCGAAGGCAGAGGAGAGATCAAGTAGGATGAGGACAGAGGGAATGTTACAATCGAGGTTGGAGAGCAGGTCTTCACGGATGTTCAGGAGAGCAGTTAACATGCTTCTGGCAGCTCTGAAGCCAGATTGGTGGTCATGGAGGGAGCCAACATAGTCGGAATGGAGATTAAGCTGAGAGACGGCCAGCTTTTCCAGGAGCTTATCCAAAAAGGGAGTAATGGAAATAGGGCAGTAGTTTGCCGGACAAGATGGATCAACAGTGGATTTCCTGAGGAGAGGATGCACAAGGGAGAGTTTAAGAGGGGAGGGGAAAGAGCCAGAGGCAAAGGAGAGGTTGCATAAATCGGCAAGGGCCGGCACAAGGGTGTCAATGTGGTCCTTAATGTTTTTAGAGGAACCGGGATGGACCTGTTTTTATGAGGTTTTCATTGATCAGACTTCAAAGAGTTCGGCCGTTAGATACTGCAGAGATGTGGGCTTGTATGTGGACTCCCTTTTTAGAGTGAACAGCAAATCATTGCCTTTGGAGCAGGCGGCAGGCCAGTTTGTCAGAGGATGAGCAAGAAGCCCTCCATTTCCTCTCCACTGCCCCACACTTCCGTTTAAGTGTAGCTAGGTCAGAGTCATACCAAGAATTGCACTTGGCTTTGGACCTCAAACGGATCATCATGACGGGGGCAAGAGTATCAAGAGTAGGAGGAGTAGAGAAGAGAGAGGGCTGTGTCAGGGTGTGAGTCAGCCTTGGGTGGAGGAGGGGGGGAGAAGGATGCAGCAAAGGCCTCAACTGACACTCGCTTCATGGGCCAGATATCCAAGGAGGTGGGTGGCAAACCAGGAGTGGACTTGGCTTGGGGGGAGGAGATGGATAGATGAGATGAGAGAAGAGGAGGCAGTGATCACTCCAGGAGAGAGGAGTGGTAAAGGGAGTAGAGAGGGGGGCCGAGTGAGAGCACCTGAATATAAAAACAGACAAACTACTAAGCATCTGAATCCCTAGTCCATCACTTGACAGTGAAACCCAAAACAAACCTCAAATTCATGCTGGTTTACAGGCCACCTATACACAATGCAACATTTGTTGACACCTTCATAGAAGCCATTACCAACCTATCCATCAAACATGAACACCTGATAATCCTAGGAGACTTAAACATTTGTTTGAAGAAGAAAACGCAAACTCACAAAAGCCACTAATCGAACAACTCAAGACAATTAATTCAGACACAGCATAATACATGCTTGATGCAATCTTCGCCAACAAAAACCTTATCACCACTGCACCACTGATTCAGATCCCCAGGAAGGGACAAGAAAAAATAGGAATATCCGATTTAGCCCTGCTCTGGATTAAATCATTCGTAACTGACAGAACAGAAACTGTCCTGATAAGATCCTACATATCCACTCCACAGGACACCAAAGGTGGAGTTACCACAAGGATCGTCTCTTCAATATCTACCTGTCTCCATTAATCAAGCTCATCAAAAGACATGGATATAGCTGCAACAACTATGCAGCTGACACACAAATCATCTACAAAATCGAAGATGCACAAGAAGAGAAATGATGAACACAGACTCAAACTCATCCCGGGAAAGACAGAAATCATGGTCATAACTAAAAACCAGGAAAACAATCATTATATCCCATGGCCCACAGAACTAGGAACAACGCCCACACTATCAAAAATATTCAAAAACGTTGGAGTCCTAATGGACAACAAGCTAACTCTAGAACCACAAGTAAACACAATAATCAAGAAATGCTTCTTCGTCCTACACACAATAAAAAGGATCCTATCATTCCTCTCCTTCACCCATAAAACACTTACCATCAGAGCCCTCATGTCCTGAATGAGAGAGGAGTCCTACCAACTGCTTGTACCTTGGGTGCGCTGCATACATGTCCTTTAACATTAACAATTCTATGTGGCCCAGGTGCGAACCAGCAGAGGATTCCATAAGAATCTACTTGTTTTATATCTGTGTGGAAATCTCATGCAGGTGTAACAAGTTTTGTTCTACCAAGAATCGAGGTGTAAAGCACAGCGAAAATGCACATTTTGATGTGTTCTCCTCCTAAATCTTGGTACAACACGAACAGAGCTGGAGTGCAAAATGAAGGAGAAAAAGACTTACGCCTTGCGTTTAAGCATCAGTTTTGCACGCTGCTCATTGTAAAATGACCCCCATCAAGCCCAATATATCCATAATACAACAAACATCACTGGGTTTATTATTTGGTTTGGTTTTATTGATATTTTCATAACTTTTTATGTTAATTTACACTATGTATATGGTGGAGGTATGTTGAAATGTCTGTGAATATGGGTATCACCCCATTACCGCGCATCAAAAAATTCAGGCCGAAAATGTTGACTTTTTTACTGCAACTTTTAAAGCAATGATATGTGGGGGATTGGTTAGGGTAATACATATTGTGAGGGGAGTATTTAGATGGTCGTGGGGGTCTCTCCCCACATATAATTGAATTGAAATGTGCAAAAAGAAAAATAAGATTCTGCATTTTCGTATTTTATATTCACAGTAATCACATAAATCGTGAATATGTGCTGCATACTACAAAATAATACTGGCCAAACATAGCCTTGCGTTTGTCCAGTTTTCTAGCTATTGGATCATGATACCCTCTGGGATACATAGGCAATAGATTAGTATAGGAGAAAAAAAAACATTGATCGTCATAAAATAAGAAGCAATGCTGGAGTTGATTGGGACTCAGAAAGAGTGTTGATATCTGGAGACTACTGTGACAGGAAGGTCAGTGACTCTAACAATATCCAACTGAGCTGAGGTTTTGTCGAAAATATGTGAACAACCATATCTTGCCTGCAGCCGAAACATGGATACATATATTTCCTTTAAGAGGAGGAAGCAAGATGATATTTAAAGAAAGATCATGACAAGATAAGAGTAATAGCTGAAAGAACAGAAAAAGGTAGAATGTTAAAAAAAATGCCAGAGACGGAAGAGCAAAGAAGTGAAAGCGGGTGTGAAGATAAGGGGGACAAGGTATGTAGATTCAGCAACAATAAAGATGAAAGGTAAGGGGCAAGACCATTGATGAATTTAAAAACAATGCAAAGAAAACTAGAAACAGGTGAGGAAAGAGAGCATAATTAAAGCCTGATTGAAGCTGGACAAAGCCATAGGCGAAAGAAATTGGGGAACAAGTTTGATTTGGCAAAACCCAAAATGAGGCAAAAAATGAATGTGAAGACCCGAACTCAGAATACAAGCAGGCATACAAGGACATGTCTACACATTGTTGTGGAATATGACAATCACTCCCTCTTCAGGGTGTGTACCAGGGTCAGTGATACCGAACCAGCCCGAGCCTTTGCAGGCCCAAACAAAGAGAGAGCTTCAGTGAGGGCTATGGGCGGTTACCAGCCCGGTGTGCCCACAAGACAAGGGTGTAATAGCTATTTAGAAACTGAGTTTTGTCCAGGGTGCAAACAGTTTTATTTTTTTTATTTCCATGGGATAAAGGTTCTGCTCTTATTGCACGAGCCCAGTCTGCACAGGAAATAAAACCAAGATGGCTGCTGCCATAGAAAATAGAGATAAAATGTAGTCCCTTTTATTATTCCTTTTCGGAAGCCTAAAAAGAAGGGAGGCTAAGCAAAGACACAATCTGTGCCTCCAGGAAAATTGATGGGGTAGAAAGGAGAGGGTGACTCACGGATGAGGAGGCGTTGGAAGGGGCTTGGGGAGAGACTGGTGGGTGCATCTTGGAGTGCCCAAAAGATGATGGTGGCACCTGGGAAAGGTTCACTGGTGGCTGGAATAATGCAAACGGTACACTGGCAGTTCTCAACTAAATTTACTGATGGCAAGTTTGTTACTGCCAATGTCTACTGCTTCTTCCATGCTTCTAATCATGTCCGTAATATAGACTTACAATAGGGGCCACTTGTTCTGATTCTTTTTCTGTTAGAATTGAACAGAAAAAGAATCAGAACAAGTGGCCCCTATTGTAAGTCTATATCACGGACATGATTAGAAGCATGGAAGAAGCAGTAGACATTGGCAGTAACAAACTTGCCATCAGTATTATTGTTCAGCCAAATTCCAAGCTTGGGGGTTAACTCAGAGTAATTACTTTGGGCTGATAAATTGATGAATTAATACCAGAAGAAGTACCACCAGCAGTTATTCCTCTTTTCCCCAACTGAGTGTATGGGACTTCATAATGGGCTATAACCATAACTTGTAATATTCTGGATTAACCTTGATTACAAATTGCGGAATTGGAAAACGCATTTTGTGTAAATAACACAAGTAATCCCACCAATCTCATTATAGAGACCTATATATCCTGTATGAGGTCTGGGTTGACAGCTCTGTGGTTTAGCCATCTCCTCTGAGATGAGGCCAGCTTGCACTTCTCAAGAATTAAATACCAGTATGGCCAACTCAGCCCTTCCAGTAGCAATACATTGTGAACCATTAAACTGAGTGTTAATAATTGCTATTAGAAATCAGAGAGATCTGCAGGAAGCAGGATATGAACACTAAGTAAAACCTATGTTTCTACAATCAGGTTTTAAGGTAAATTGTGAAAGACAGTAGATATGAGGACTGGTAAACCTGTGAACAAAATCCTGATCTTGTGAGAATATGTCTTATAATGAAACAACTACAATTACAGAATTGCGTTTCTTGAAGTAAGTGAGAAAAGGGAAATTACTTGCATGAAGAGATGGCTTTCAAGAGATTAATTTAGTTATAGCTGACAACCCTACTTCTGGATAATGAAAGAGGAACAAGACTTGAACCTTCAACAATGTTGCCTCAATCTCATGAAACGTGAGTGGTGCTTCCTCATTCACTAATGCAAGAATGAGTATGGGAGGAAATACTTCCAGGGAGAAAGGTGTTAGAATGGTGTTGACTTAGTGCTTCTGGAGGATGACATCGTGATACATCCAGGATTCTGCTACAATTCAAACTCAGACGTGGCTAAACACAGGAGCCGAGTAAATACCAACCAGCGGTAAACTAGAGACTGACAATGTCATATTCGAAACAGTTGAAATATCTGTGAACTGCAGAATGGTGGATCATGGGACTGCCTGGAAATAACTGGAGAAGAGCTATAGACTGATGATATATAAAGCCCCTCACATATATCCCTGGTATTTTGTTCCTACTAAGGAAGAATGTGTCAGGGTTCAGCAGGCCTTTTCAGATAAAATCAAGCTGGTTTACGCCAAGATTAATAGCAATATTGCCTTGGATACGCCGTTCATTCCGGTTGAGTCCCTGAGAAACAAAGCTCAGAATACCTTTAAGTTTAATCCAATTTCCGTGCCTGAGTTGGAGAGTGTGCTTACGAAAATGCACCACTCAACCTGTTCTGCATATATATTTCCATCCAAGTTTATTTTGGGTAACCTCAAGTCATTTGCCCCTTTTCTTTCGTGATTTACCAATGCAACTTTTCTTCACAAAACTGTTCCAGACTCTATAAAAGATGTCTTGGTAACTCCCCTGCTAAAGAAACCTGGAGAGAACCCCAAAGTGTATATCAATTTGATATATATTTCTAATGTCCCTCTTTTACTTTAAATGATGGACAACATTGCTGTGATACAATTTCAGGAGCACTTACATCATTCTGATATCCTGCATCCTAGACAGTCAGGGTATCGATCTAACAACGGCACTGACAGTGCCTGGTTGGATCTTCAGACTCAGATGCTAGGTGTCATTGATAGGAGTAAGACTGCTCTGCTGATGCTGCTTGATCTATCAGCAGCCTTTGGTCTTCTTGATCATGAGAAGCTCCTGAGAACTCTATCCAGTATAGGAGGCTGCTCCGGGGAGGCCATAGACTGGATTAGCTCCTTCCTTACTAAAATCTGCTGGGGTCATGGTACCTCTGACCCAGCACAAATCACGTGTGGAGTTCCACAGATTGCATGCCTCTCGCCAGCCCTCTTCAATGTCTATATTCAACCTCTTTGTGACTCACTTAAGAAAATGGGGGCACAAATTACAAACTACGCTGACGACACCCAATTGCTGATTGAACTGAGCAGTGATTACTCCAATTATGCTAATAAGATATCAAGAATCTATAAGGCTGTAAATTGTTGGATGTCAGCAAAATGGATGTGCAAAAACAGAGCTCCTAATTTGACAGGGCAACACAGTCGAGGGCTAAACCTGATCCCAAATGCTCATGTTTCACTATCTAGGACAACTGTATCAATGTGCTAGATAGAGTCAAAACTATTGGTGTCATTTTTGAGTCCTCCCTTGGTGATGACACCCACGTTGATAGCACAGTAAAAAAAGTAAAAGTACCATTTGAGGTATTACCCAAATTGACCTTTTACAATTGAATTTTGCACAATTGACCTAATTATAATGGTCCTAATTGACCTTCTGCAAAATAGACCTTAATATTATTTTAGTTATTTTATATATGTATTGGGTTGGTTTTGGATTATAAATAATATAAGGGGATTGGGTGGAGGGTTTCAGGGGTTTTTGGATTGGGTCGGGAGTTCCGGGGGTTTCCCCCCCACATATATGTCCTAATTGATCTTCTAAATTAGCTCAATTCTCCCGAGGTCAATTCATCCGAAGTCAATTGTGAAAAGGTCAATTAGTATACAACCCCATTTGAGACTACTAAGGTTAGTCAAAACTTATGTCTCCACAAAAAAGTGCAAAACCTTGGTGAGGGCAACAATCATGCCCAGCCTGTACTATTGTAATGCACACTTGAACTGCCCCAGCAAAAATTGCATCAGCAAACATCAGATGCTGAATAATGATGCTGCCATATTGTAAAGCATGTACCTATAAGAGAGCACATCTCTGTTTTTAGCAAAGAACTTCATTGGTTGTCTGTGGCATCTGGAATCTGTTTTAAGATTAACACTCTCACTCACTAATGTCTCTATGGGTCGGCTCCATCTTACCTCAAAAAGAGTCTTATACAACAAACTCCTTGTAGGTCTACAAGATCTTGCAATAAACTGCATCTAATATGCCTTACAGCAAAACGAGCAAGGGGGAGAGGTCGCTCCTTCCATGTCCAAATAGCAATTGCTTGGAACAATCTGTCGGCTGACTTGCATAAGGAAAGGAACATATTTACATTTAAGAAACTCCTAAAGACCTCCTTGTTTGAATAAATGTTTTTATGTCTGATACCCTGTACTAATAAGATATGCCCTTGGTGTTGCTGTGCGCCCTAATGCCTGCAGGCTTTGGTGTGTAACAAATAAACAAAACTGAATTAAAATAAATAAAGCTTCAGTAGCACTCAGTGAATATATAAAGCATACCAATGACAGAGTACGGATTGAATGTGTAAAGAGTTCGATATTTCATCTAAACATAGCTATACATAATTTCACAACACTAAATTTGCAAACATTGGTATCTTTAGCATTCGCATTTAATTAATGAATAGTATTTGGAATCTTACTGCATAGGCCCTCATCACAGTGTGCAGGGCACTTTTGGCATGGTTCGCCAGCTTCATATGGTGTATCTGTCCTTGAATAGTCATTTCCTCTGAAAGTATTTGAAAGGAAATGTGAAAAGTAGGCAACATTTCAGCAACACATTGAGCAACAGGATGCTACAGACATTTGAGCAATATGTGATAAAGCCTTTCCTTTTTTTCTTGAATCTAAAATTGCGTTTCTGCACACTGCATTATTATCTTAAATACATTAATTTCATTCTACAACATATTTTATTGAAATATAATGTAATTCCATGATTTTAGATTTCAGATTATTCTAACTCTTTGTTTTGTATATGCATAGGTGTCATCTGATCACCATCAATGCAGCTTTGGCTTCAAGTTATGTTATTTTTTATTTTTTATTTGTGCATTCAGTTTTAATCAAAACATTACACAATGTTTTATATCATACATAATTCATACCAAATTCACTTTAACGCTAACATTTCCCAAGTTAAAACTAATTCATGTAAAAAAATACATATCAAAAATGTAATATCAAAATGTCATCACTATACATTAAAACCTGACCCTGCTCATTCTACTAAACCAATCTTTTTTAGAAAACGCAATAAGGCTCAAATCACAGCTAGAGAATGTGTTGTACAATAACATTCCCATAACACATCAGTCAATATAAAATGTGTACAGTTCATAAAACGCCAGAACTACTCAATCCGTTCCTCGTGCAATTTCTCACAATATGATTCACCATCCTTATTACAGTAATGACACAGGTAGTCTAGTTCCCCATTTTTCCCCAACTGTGTACGTTTTTCTTAGTCCGCAGCAAATTTAGTCTAAACCACATATAGCTATTTCTGTATTCCAAACTCTGCAAATATGGAGCCATACCCCCAATTGTTTATGAACCAGAGCTAAATCGCCAGAGGCCTTATATTTCACAATTTCTGCACAGGGCTGACACCAATCCATTTGGTATATTTTCTTTCTTTAGGGCTAGCATACTCTCAACCTGTGAGATTTTTGTGAATTCTGTGCTGATTCATTAAATTCAGCACACAGAGAGAAAGCTACAGGATCTTTGAACTTTTAACCAGTAATAATGCCAAATTTCAATTCTATATAATCCAGACATTTTCCCGCTTGGACTGGGTAAAAAGTAAGTCACTGCCTGTCACCTTTGGCCTTGGACAAAAGTTGCCAAATAGAACGGGGATCTCTACTACAGAGTGCGGCAAACATATGTTGCCACTGAGTATTCCTATGGGAGAATCTCCTTCTGTTCAACCAGTTTCTGTATTCACACGTAGACCTCTTGATCCTTGCCTCCAACTCCCATCCAAGGCCCCCAGAATTTTTAATGAATCGAATGTCCCTTCACATTAATCGGCTACATAAATATCTTGGGGCTCCTTCGTTATTGGTCATGTGTTGGAAATAATCCATAACAAGACCCAGAAGAATGGCCCCCATCCCATGTCTAAACCCCATTTGGAAGTGTTTCAAAATTCCCTTTTGTTCTACCCAGGCCGTCAGATCTCTAAAAAACCAAAGAAGCAACCATGTTTGTCTCAGCGTCTAATAACAATATTGGCCGGTAGCTGAAAGGATCTAATTTACTCCCCTTTTTATATACAAGGATGGTCAGGACTTCAGGCCAATAATCTAGAAGGTGATGGGCTGCCAGTGTCTCCTTAAATAGTGTAAATAGCCAATTTGACCATATAGTTGTAAGCAATTGTAAAACCCGTTTACAAAAACCTCCACGACCCGCAGCTCTAGACTCTTTTACATTTGCAAGCCTGATATATTCTCTATGAAATATTAGGGTGCAGGACTCTTGTTCTAATGGGATATTCTTTCCTACATAAATGGGTGCAAATAGACCTTCAAAATGCTTTACCCATGTCAACTCCTGAATAGGATTTTCTTGTGCACTTAATTGAAAGTCCTCTTGATTATTTCTAATAGTTCCCACCCCCATATTCATTATGCGCTTGAAACATTTTTCTCCATTTTGTCACCACACCCTAATTTTTAGTTGTTTAATATTACTTTTTAGATCTTTGTTTCATTTTCTTAATACAAGCATTCCTAATGTTAATCTGGCATTGTCTCTTAAAATGTTCCTAACCTGGATCCACATATCCCTTTTATATTGTTGGATATTATGGTTATATACAGGGCACGGAATTGACCGCTTAGCTCTCAAGTTTTGAACATCCACATTTCAATTACGGTGCAAGGGCCGGGAAACGTACTGGGGTCAGCCGAGCTTCTTTTTCCTTGCATGGAACCTGCTCAAGGTACGTTTCTATGTTTAAGTTAAAGTTGCTTATATTCCTTGGCCTCCAAGATAAACAATTGTTTTTTTTTTTTAGACTTGCATTTCTGTCCAATTTTTTTTTACCATCACCGTGGCTCCACTCAGAGATGGTAGCATAAAAAAAAAGTATGGTCTGTATACTTAATGTCCAAAACAGGTGCAATGCTTATATAGTCGTTCTGTAACATATAATATATGATATGATATGATATGGAATTTATAATGTGCCTCTACACAAGTGTTTCAAGGCGCGACGAGGCAAGGGAGGGGGAACAAGAGGAAGACAGACAGCGATCCTACTAGGCCAGGTGTCATTCAGATCGCGCAAGTGCATGGGAAAGTGGAAGGAGGAAGAGGGAAAGTGCAGTACACGGGATAAAAGAATAAATAGCGCCAGCAGGTGGCAAATGCAAGGGTAAGTGCAGACATCAGGTGTCAAGTGCTGGTAGTGGGATTGTAGGGATACAGAAAACAGTCTCCTAGGGCGGGGTTTGCCAGGAAGGCAGTGCATATATAACATCTAGCCGTCTACCTTTCTGTGCCCAGGTCCATGTAGACATCCCCAAGTGGTCCCCAGGTCAGTTTTTGATTTAAACATATGAGATTCCAATCTTGTAGGACCTTAGACAATATGTTTTCACTTTCGTTCTGTTGATGCTGATATTTGGACAAAATCAATCCTGTACTGTTAATAAGAGGTACATCTCACAAGCAGTTGGCATTGAAATCGCCCATGAGAACTACCACTCCAGTTCCATGGGATACATACCAAACGTCCACTATGACCAAGGCCCATCACTGACTCATTCCAATACAAATCTACAACTAGAATGTGACATTTCTCTCTTTTAATACAAGCCAGGACAGATGGGATGCCCACTATGGAATCATCCAACACGGAAATATGTGTTGCCCAATAAGTATTTATTGTCGACATTAATCCAACCTTGGGTCAGGCCAACTATCCTTGAATGGCATTTTGTACTAATGTGAATAACCATCAAAACAAAGGGGAAACTGGGAGAATGTCTACTGGAAACAAACCAATAGACAATGTTTTAAATGAATACTAATCTCTGGTTTACCCACTATGTGTTTAAACCCCTGCGAGTTCCAGGACAACACGTTTAGAACGTCAGTCTTATTAAAAACCCGGACAAATCGGCATAGTTTAGGAAAACCTCTTAGTTAAACATTCCAGCACCCATGACCAGTGCTGGTTCTTCTGATTTGCTGACATTCCGGTTGTTCTACTTGTATTTTGTGGATTAGGATAACACGTAATACTGCATCTGCGGGACTAATTAGGAAGGCATGCGAGGACCTACTGGTTCAAAAGGTGATCCAAAAAATCTTCTTGTCTTATAGGGCAGATATCAAATCCCTTGAGGCTTAAATCATCTGCCGCCTGAAGCATGTTCAGACGAACAAACCTCGATGGAATGCCCACTTTTACTATGTCCACACGTCGTGCATCAATAAAAGGAACTAGGGCAATATCCGTTGTTAACACAGGTTGTCGTTTTTTCGACCCCCTTAAATAGAGCAAGAAGAGAATGCCTATTCAAGGTCAATTGCCCCTCGCCTTGAAAAATCACTTCCAGGATAATATCTGGCTCCTCAAAAGTTGTTCCTTGCTCCTGTGATGAAGATGACAAATGGTGTAATGTTGGTGGCTTATTAAACTCATTCATTCTGCTGTGAGGCCACATGGGTAAAAGCAAGAGTTCATGAGATGTTGACGTCCCTAAATTCCTTGAACTACTCTTAACCTTCTTCCTTTTCTTCCTACTTTTCCTCTCACTACTCGGCTCTGCCACTTGTACTTCCACAATTGGTGTAGGAGAATTTAAATTGCCTCACTGAATAAGGGATATAATCTACCCTTGTTTTTAGTATTATTGTTTGGGCCCCAATCCTCTTAGGAATGTACGTGAGGAGTTTTATTTGCACTTTATTTTTGGTTTTTAATTCTGTATTTTCTTCACCATCTGTGCAGCTGTGGAAGAAATTAGTTGACTATTTAATACCACCACTGATTGTTCTATTTGAGACATAGGAAGATACAGGGCGTCTTTCTCACCTTGAAATGGGAGATAACTCAGCCTCAGCAACTTTTGGAAAACTGACTCTGAAGGTGGGCAATCTAAAATGATTTCAGGGATTGGTGTTTGTCTACTACTCTCTCTCCAATTCACATCTTTCCACTTGAAACAATAATTCTCGTAATCTTATAACCCACTGTGATGCTGGAAATGCCTTATGGATGGACAGGGCCTCCTAGTCCCTGTCCTACCACTTTTCTGTGTGTGTTGTTTCTGTTTTCTGCAACTGAGATCCAGCCTGGACCTGGCAGTGCAGCACTTCATGTTTTCTGTTTGGTGGACAACACGCATGCGATACCCTTATGGCACCCATTGGTGGGGATACACCCTTGTTCCTCTTGTGTGTTTGTATGCACCTGTGAGTTGCCCACAGAGCAGGATATGAGCTGGTGGCAGCTACATGCTGATTTGGTAGTGGCTCTGAGTGTCCAACATGTGTTCCCTTTCCTCCTGTCTCGTTGTTGGGTGGAAATACCACATATTGCTATGCGGCTGCCTCCTGTCAGACTGACTGGAGCCTTCTCTGGGGCTGTGTGTTGTGGGTACACCCTAGGGGTGGGACCTGTGTGGGACCTGTGTGAATGGAGTTGGGAGTCAACGTGTCTGGTTTCTGTGTGAGTGACACAATTAATGAGACATTCCTGACTGAAACTGACGTGAATGCGGTGTAGTGTGCTGACCCTAATCCACATTCTTTGTTATGGTTGTCTGGGTGGAGTGATCCTGCATCATACAACCGAACCTGTACGCCTTTGTTTGTATGTAGGGAAACAAGGATTGTCAGAAGCCAGTCTGGACATCCCAAAATACTCAGTTTCCGCTGCACTGAAGTCGACAAAAACTAGATACAGTACAGGATTACCCCTTCTAACGGCTTTCTGTATCAACATGTCAACCAACCAGATGTTAGGGGCTGTACTTGACCCGGGCGGAAACCAGTTTTTGTTGGGTATAGCAGCTGTCTTTCGTCAACCCAACTCTGCATAACCCTCAGGTCATAAAAAGCAAACAGCTTCCCTGTCACATCAAGGAGAGAGAAACAGGGAGCATAATGGCCTGCTGCCACGTCCTGGTTATCACATCATCTCTACACACTTTATCAAAATTAATGTTTAATATGCGGCCCATATGCTTGGGTTGGCTTTTAATACAAGGTTGGAAAGGCCAATAGGCCCAGGTGCTCTAGATCCCTTCAGGTGAGTAAAAGTATACATGTGCTCGATATCGAAGGTAAATTGTCAGTTTCCCCCGCCAGTAAAACCACTCTCCCCAGTAGTTAAAGATACACATTTCAATTTTATATAATCAAAAAAATGTTCCCGTTTGGACTGGTTTTAGAATAAGTCGCTTCCTTTCCCCTTTGGGATTGGAAAAAAGTTGCCAAATAGTACGGGGATCTCTACTACAGATTGCGGCAAACATGTGTTGCCATTCAATATTCCTATGGGAGAATCTCCTTCTCTTCAACCAGTTCCTGTATTCACACTTAGGCCTTTTGATCCTTGCATCCAATTTCCATCCAAGGCCCCCAGCAATTTTAATTCTTCGAATGTCCATTTGCATTAATCGCTTGGCGTCTCGGATTTCTATGTCAAAAGCACTCTTGTATTTAAGATTATGGATAACATGATGTCCCCGACCAAGAGACCCAGAATCACAAGCGAGCAGCCTCAATCGGTCACCTATTTCGTTTACACCAGTTTTCGCAAACAGACACAACTCGTACCCAAACAGCTGGTAGGCCACCCTGGAGTCCTTATCAACATTCTTTGAAGTCTAGCTTATTTGGTTACCTGCATGATTTGCTTCCACATCCCCTCCACTAATTTGACTTAGTTGTAAATCACTCAAATTCAAAGTCAACACTAACAAAGAATGGTCACTGTAGTCGGTATCACGTACCACGAGGGACAACATTTTCTCTGCACAGAGGTTTCTTATGAATAGGTAGTCTAATGTGGACGTTCTTCTGCCCATTTGCCAGGTGCACTGGCCCGGGCAATCACCTGATGTTCTACCGTTGAGCATCAACAACCCCCACTCTTTCAAAAAGGACACCGACTGGGGCCCCTTACTATTACCCCTGTTTTTGATCATCACACTAGTTGGATAAACAAATCTGTAGGAGCCCCCCTTCTCAGGGTCCCCGCACTGTGCATTTAGGTCTCCGTCTAATATGATAGAATCGTGGCCAGGTGTAATCAGCAGGTCTACACAGATAGTATCAACAATGTTCAGTATGGCTTCCAGATTTTATACAGCAGGGGAAACATATACATTTAGCAACAACATGGCTGTTTGCCCCCACCCCACATCCAACACTACCTCAATAGCCAAAACATTTGCAGTACTAAAAATCAATCTGGATCTCTGGACTGATATATTTTGTCTTATTCCGGTGATAATGCTGCCAAAAGGACACCCACGTATATCCCAGGCAGCCAATTCCTGGTAAAGAACATATCCCTCCATGTGTATAATTTTTGTGAGCCACGTTTCTTGGAGATATATGATATCATATTCATACTAAAGAGGAAGCAAGCCTTTTGGTTCCAAGAAGTGACTGTTGCCCCTGGTGTTCCAACACGCCAATTTCAGAGTTAATTTGGACTCCACTCGTTGCCTCAATAAACCAATCCCAACCCAAGGCATCATCCAAGGTTTCAGCGAGTGCCAGCCCCCGCCCTGCGATGCCAGAGGTAGCGTCAACTCCAATGCTTTTTACAAGCTGCTAGGTCAACAAAGCCCCAGCTTGTTTCACGGGGGACACGTGGCATTGGAAATCTACAAGATAGCCCGCATCTGTGAGGGCTGGTACATTGGCAGTGTGGTACAATCAATCGGGACAATATTTCCCCCATTTAAGTCAACAGGTTCTACGAAACTAAAGTCGGCACACCAGCAAAGCAGCAACCTTTTTACAAAACACAAGTCGGATCTATTTTTGCATTTGTCTGTAAAGGTTAAGGGACCACAGCCAAACGTGGAAAGGATTTCACATCAGGAGCAGGAGCCAAGTGTGCAGGACTGACACCTGTTAACGGTTGAATTGGGAGTGGCAGCAGGCTTGGGCCAAGTGGATTGAATGCAACCAATGGGCCTGCTGACATCGCTTGCCTAGATGACGTCGCTCGATCGTCCAATTCCACGGGTAGTGATGCTACTTTATTTTCCACAATAGGTTGGACGCTCTGGGCCCCCTCCCCAATTAACCAGTTTTTAAAGGTCGTGGAATTTAAAGGTTCAGCCATAGGCAGTGGCGATGACAGAGATGGGGCCCTTATGGAAGTTACAACCTTTACATTGTAGGCCTCTCTGCAAACAGTCTTTCCATACTAATCATATAGATAGAGAGCTCTGCCTGCTTTTCATCTGTGGGGTTTATTTCTGATGGGGGAGTGGACTGGTTGTTGCTAGAATAAACAGTGATGTCAGGGTTAGTCTCCGCTGATACAGTATTGGAAGAGGGGGGCATATTTACCCCTGCCCCTGTAAGCGCTGGTTAAACGATACAATGATTCTTCCCCGTTTCTGCACTTCCTGCAAAATAACCCCACAGAGTTTTAATCTAACTTCACTGCAAAGTGTAGAACACCCATAGAATTATTACTGGTGTCTGTGTCATTTGTTCCTCCGCTACTGCATGTTGAGTTCTGGCGACCATCTTCGCCAGCAGAGTTTGGAAATGAGCTTGGTGAGGCTGATAGTCACAGACTCTCTTCTTGAGGTAGCGGAGGGCAGGGTTGATCAGATATCAGGATTGGTATATTGTTTGATGCCTGACTTGTGGTGCAAGCTGATAAAACTACATTCACAGTGCTAGTAACTGTTACAACTTGAAGTGAATAACAACGCTCAAGGAGGTTAATTCTTATTGATATCACCAAAATCTGAGTTTGTGCCATTAAAAACTTCAACTCGCTCTTTCTTTCCATTTTCAGCTATTTTAGATGTGACACCTTGATCAAGGTGTGAATAGTCCATAATTTTACCGGGGGCTAAAGGAGGTATAGGTTTAATAAGTGTTGCTCCATGGTCTGGCCTAGGGGAGACACCTCCTTGTTCGGCATCATTCATTGAGGGTTCATCAGAGAGGGTTACCACCTTAGCATAGGGTTTTCCCTTTCTGAGGTTATAGTTTCTGGTTTTGCATGTGAACTTTCCTGGCATTGTTTGCATGAATTTCCGTTCTGGCATGCAGAAAATGGTTTTTGCCTGGGGGCCAATAGAAATTTAATAGACCCAGGTGCCGCATCACGCAACATGGAAAACCGTATTGTAGTTATACAGTTTAATGGAACCCACCCTATTGAAACAGAACACATGGGGGATCAGTGACGACTGGTGTCTGGTGGTTAGCCAGTTACCTTATTGATGAAGTTGAGCAGTAATGTCCTTAAGTCTCCAACCTCCTGATCGTGGGGAGCGAGGCACCAAAGCCCCAAACACCAAAACACTCTGACAACACTCTCCATGCTTCGCAGTTTGTGGTGACTCCTGGGATTGATCTGTTTCATGTTGTTTAAAAGGCCAGTAGCGTTATTTACAAGAGAAACATTCCCAGTGTGGCGCCGTGGTCCTCGACACCAGAATACCCAAACATTCTGGCAACACACTCTGCACAGCATGCTTTGCGCTGACTCATGGGATTTATCTGTACCACATTGTTTAAAGGGCCAGTAGCATTATTCACAAGAGAAATGTTCCCAGTGTAGGGCTGTGGCCCACCACACCAGAACACCAAAACACGCTGGCAACACACTTTGAGCCATGTTATTGAACCCTCAACCAACCTATGGCCCAGCCCAGTTGTCCTTGTCCCCAAGGCAACTTCCCAGGCAGCTACCGAGTATTGGCGCTTCTGTTTGGACTACAGAGGAGTCAATACAGTCAACAATAAATTATTATAATGAAGCACACCCACCCATCGCTGAGGGTGGATGGGCTTGTGGACAAGATAGGTGCTGCCAAGTTTGTGAGCACCTTTGACCTCAAATCTGGCTATTGGCAAGTAGCTCTAACTGAACAGGCCAAGAAGAAAATGGCTTTTTCAACACCAGAAGGTCTTTACCAGTATTGGGTTACGCCTTTTGGGTTGAAGAACGCCCTTGCCACCTTCCAAAGATTAGTCAATCATGCTCTCAGTGGGTTGGAAGCCTTCTGTATGGGCTACCTGGATGACATTGCTGTCTACAGTTCCACCAGGGAAGAGCATTTGACATACCTGGATAGGGTGTTGCAGGCCATGAAAAGGGCCAACCTCACTATCAAGGCAACTAAGTGACAGATAGCACAGGTACAGGTTACCTACCTTGGTCATGAGGTAGAAAGGGGGTCAAATCCAACCTCTTCCTTGTAATGTACAAGCTGTACAGGACTGGGAGACTCCCTCTACTCAAACATGGGTGAGAGATGTTTTGGGCCTGACTGGGTACTACAGAAACTTCATGGCAGACTATGGCACCATAGCTGCCACTCTGACAGCTCTGACATCACCCAAACAGCCTAAGAAAGTTAATTGGAGTGGAGACTCTCAAAGGGCCTTTGATGGCTTGAAAGGAAAGTCTGTGCAGGGAACCGCTCTTGTGTGCCCCTGATTACAGCAAACTCTTAATTGTGCAAATTGATTACCATGACACTTGAATTGGAGTTGTCTTGTCTCAGTTAAATGATAAAGGGAGAGAACACCCCATAATGTTCATCAGTAGGCAACTCAAGGGTAGGGAATGTAGGCGGGCCACTGTTGAAAAGGAGTGTTAATGTATCATTTGTCCACTTAGGCGTTTTAGACCTTACCTTACAGGGTCCGCATTTAAGGTCCAAACTGACCATAAGCCCTTAAAGTGGCGTATGCACATAAAGGGTGAAAACCCCAAACTGCTCATGTGGTCCATTAGTCTGCAAGGGTTAGACTTCACCATTGAGCATAGGCCAGGGAAGAGTCATGACAATGCCAATGGCCTTTGGTATGGTATGGTAATGTTTATTTGTAAACCGCCTATACACAAAGCAAGTGTTTCAAAGCGCTCAAGGAGGGAGGGAACAAGGGGAATAAACAACAGTCATTCAGAGCCGTTACATTTCTGAACGATAGAAGTCTGCACAGGCAGAGTAAGTGCATATAATACAATAAACAGTGTAGAAAACAGTGTCAAAAACCTGACGATGATTCTGCAGGTTTTCCAAGTGCATTGAGGCTCCACCATGCAAGGAGGAGAGACAGGGAAGATAGACGATCTTCAAGGAATGGTACGTTTAGATTGTGCAAGTGCACAGAACGGTAGTACAGGGGAAATCCAAGTGCGCCCAGTAAGTCAGGAACTGGGAAAAGTGCAGAGAGATGGCATTCTCATGGGTCATTGACCAAGTGCAGCAGCAATGATGCAAGTGCAGGCCCAGAGGCAAGTGCGAGAGGACTGGCGGGGGTACCGGAAATCTGTGAGACTCTGAGGTGCACCCGGCGGCAAGTCGGAAAGCTGTGTGTAAAAGGAGGGAGAGAGGGATAGAACAGAGAGAGAGGTTAGCAGGGTAGAGGGAGAGAGAAGGAAGAGGAGAAGAGGAATGTCTTGAGGAGTTTCCGGTACTTTAGGAGATCAGGCTCAAGACAGAGGGTAGCAGGGAGGCTATTCCAGAGGGAGGCCCCTGCTGAGGATAAATATCTCCCTCCAAATCTCTGCTTGGAGAACCGTCATACTCCCAAAAGGTTAGAGGTAGATGAGAAGAGGGCACGGGAGGGACAGTATTTAGGTGGGCATTGTGCAGATAGGTAGGTCACAGGCCCTAGGAAGATTGTGGACAATGCAGAGGGTCTTGAACTTTATCCTTGCAGCCACAGGGAGCCAGTGGAGGGATTTCAGCACCAGAGAGATGCAAGCCCTGGGCTTGAGGCCAAGGATAAGTCTTGCAGTTCTGTTCTGGATGAGTTGAAGCGGGCGCAAAGCAGAGGCAGGGAGTCTGAGAAAGAGGCTATTGCAGTAGTCCAGCCCAGTGAGAACCAGGACTCTGGAGACAGTGAGCTGCTGGGGTAAAATGAGAAAGAGTAGAGTACCTCTGAGAAGATGTAGCTGATAGTTAGACTTTTTAGAGATGTCCAAAATGTGAGAGGAGAAGGAGAGAGTGGAGTCAAAGATGACCCCAAGGTTTTTTGCCTCGCAGGTGTGTGCGGGTGCAGGGCCAAGGGAGGCTGGCCAGAGTGATAGTGGGAAGGTGGGAGCAGAGGTCACAGTGCGAATGAGCTCAGTTTTACTGGCGTTAAAGCCAAGGTAATTTGCCGCACATCATAACTGAGTAGCGGAAACAATCAGATATGAGCGAGGGGGAGGAGGTGGGTGATGGTAGCCTGAAGGAAAGTTGCGTGTCATCCGCATAACACTGGAAGTTAGAGGTGAACGTGGCAATCACACGTGCCAGGCCACCATGTAGACATTGAAGAACAAGGGGGATAGGTTAGAACCCTGGGGAACGCCGCAGGTTGAAAGAGTGATAGTAGAAAGAAAACACCCAAGTTCCACCTGGGATGGGCGGTCGGAAAGGAAGGAGGTTGACCACACCAGAGCCTGACCTATGATCCCCAGGGTGTCGCAGAGAGATGTGATCAGGATGTTGTGATTTACTGTGTCAAAGGCAGAGGAGAGGTTCTAGAAGAATGAGGACAGAGGGAGTGTTAGTGTCAAGATTTCAGAGCAGGTCTTCACGGGTGTTCCGAAGAGCAGTTTCTGTGTCTCTGGATACTCTAAAGCCAGACTGATGGTCATGGAGGCAGCCAGCAGATTCGGTGTGGAGGGTGAGCTGAGAGATAGCCAGCTTCTCCAGGAGTTTGCCCAGGAAAGGGGTGATAGAGATGGGGTGGTAGTTTGCCCGAATGGAGGGGTTGGCAGAGGGTTTTTGAAGCAGAGGGTGCACAAGGGAGTGCTTAAGAGAAGTTGGGAAAACTCCAGTGGCAAAAGAGAGATTGCAGAGATCAGCCAAGGCTGTTGTCCTTAATGGTTTTGGAGGGGCAGGGGTTAACCTGTTTGGATGATGCCTTCATATATCGGACTTGTCTAGAGACCTCATCAGGTGTGATAGGAGTGAGAGAAGAGAGAGGTGGTGGAAGGGTCATGGGGGGAGGCTCCAGAGGTGTTGATGTATGATGTGTGGAAGTGAGAGAGGAAAGGATATCTTGGGTTTTTGCAGTGAAGTGTGCAGCCACGTCCGAACAAAGGTCCTGGGTGGGTGTGACAGAAAAGGAGGCTGCTGCAGGATTGGCCAGTTCCTTACAGACTTTGAAGAGTTCAGCTGTTTTGTTTGATGCCGCAGAGATGCGGGTTTGAATACAGACTTGTTTCTTGGTGTGGATGCAGAGTTGTTATTGCCTTTAAAGTAGGCAGCAGGCCAGTTTGTCAGAGGTTCCACCTGACGCATTCCATTTCCTCTCAGCTGCCCTACACTTGCATTTAAGGGCAGCCAGATCAGAGTCGTACCAAGAGTGGCACTTTTTGAAAGGCTTCAGTTGGACCCTCATGACATGGGCTAGAGTATCAAGGGTGTTAGAGATAGAGAGATTGAAGTTGGCGCGGGCTACGTCAGGGTGGGAGTCATCCGTAGGAGTAAGAGGTGAAGAGTAGGTGGAGGCAAAGGCATCCGCTATCACTCTTTTTATGGGTCTGGTGACTTTGAAACCGAGTGGCCTTGCCGGGTGTGCCGATGCAAGTGGTGAGGAGAGCTTCAAGTGTGAAGAGAGAAAAGAGTGGTCAGTCCGAGAGAGGTAGTGAGAGGGATGTCAGTAGAGATGAGAGCATCCAAAGTGTGGCCCACAGTGTGCATGGAGCCAGAAGGTAAGATACAGAGGGAGAGAGACTCTCATAGGTTCAGAAAAGGCCCTGTGGAGTCTGGGGAGTCCAGATGGATGTTGAGGTCACCCAGCAGGAGGAGTTGAGAGGTGGAGACTAAAGAGGAGGCCAGGTCAGCCCATTCTAAGAGGAAGAGAGTGGACTATCCTGATGGGCAATAGAAGGTGGCCATAAGGAGAGAAGAGTTAGGAGAGAATGAGAGCCTGCAGACTAGGCATTCGAAGGAGGAGTAGGCCTGAGTGGGGATGATAGACACAAGTATCCATTCTTGGAACATCAACACAACTCCCCCTCCTGAACCCTTGGGCCTGGGCACAGAGAGGATCTTGTATCCTTCAGGGAGGAGTGAGTCAAAACTCGTGACAGAGCTGTCCTTGAACCATTTTTCTGTGATGGCGAGCACATCCAGACCATGCGTTCCAGGAGGTTGCAGATGTCAGAAGAGTGTTTGACAGCAGAGCGAGAGTTAAGCGTAGCAAAATGGAGCAGCTTGCCATCTTTGAAGGTCTTCGCGTGGGCGCAGGGGACGTTGCCCCCTCCCACCCCCGAGGGTGGCAAGAGAGCCAGCACGATAGTGGAGGATGGTGGAGGGGCCTAGGCCCACAAGAGAGCCGGGACAGTGAGGTAGGGCAAGGGTGCCTGTGCAGAGGAGGAGGAAGGCACTGCAGGCAAGGGAGCCTGTGCAGAGGAAGAGGAAGGCACAGCAGGAAACTGAGCCTGTCCGGAGGAGGAAGGCACAGTAGGCAAGAGAGCCTGTGCAGAAGAAGAGTAAGGCACAACAGGCAAGGAGCGTGTGCAGAGGAGGAATAAGACACAGCAGGCAAGGGATCCTGTGCATATGAGAAGTAAGGCACATCAGGAAAGGGAGCCTGTGCAGAGGAGGAGTAAGGCACAGCAGGCAAGGCAGCCTGTTCAGGGGGAGGGGTAAGGTTTGAGAGGCGAGGTAGGAGCAAAAACACAGGGGGTGGGGACAGAGGGTGCGACAGACAGGCACTATCAATTCCGGGAGGGGCACTGCTAAAATCAATTTTTAAGCAAACAGGCAACTTTCACTGCAGCAAACAGGCACAGCTAAAAACGATTTTCACACAGACAAGCAATTTCAATGCAGGAAGGAGGCACAGCTAAGACAGTTTTCAGGCAAACAGGTGTTTTCAGTGCAGCAAGTAGGCCCTGCTAAAAACGATTTTTAAGCAAACAGGCAACTTTCACTCTAGTGAGCTGGCATGGCTAAAATGTTTTTCAGGCAAACACAGACTTTCAATGCAGCAAACAGGCATAGAGACATTGAGTATATGCATTGAAAAGGAACAACGGCACGTAGCCAAACCTCAGGAGTGTTGGTCAAAGTGTGACAGAGGGAGTGGTGGAAAGGCCTAGTAATTAATACAGTAGTATTTACAATGATACTAAAATATGAATATCTAAAATAGGTTAAAAAAGCCTACTATTTGGCGCAGCCTCCGGATTTAGAACAGGATTTGAAATGACAAGATACAGTCAAAGGCCTACATTTGAAAAGGCAGCATAATAAAAACATTTAGATTTGAATTTCAGATGTCCAGGAAAATGTCAAACATATTGAGAAAAAGGTGACAGAATAAAAATATCTAGATTTGAAATTCAGATAACTATTTGAATGCAAACATTTGATAATGGCAGCAGAATAAAGATGGATGGCTTAACAGTTATGCATAGCCAGAGTAATCAACATACCCAGAGTTGGTTTACAAAAAGAGGAAGAAAAAACAACAGTGAATGTAGTAGGCATATAGCAGGCATTAGCACAAAGTACAGACAGATATAGCCGTAAGGAAATAGTGTAGAGGAGCAGCACAAGAAACACTAAACCTAACAGACTGAAGGTTTGATGTGGCGGAAGATGAAAGTTACTTGGTGCAGCCAATATGCACGCATAGAGAGCATCCCCAGAGGACAATTAAGTACAGGTCACATGCAACGTGGCTCAGGTTAGGAGGAAGAGTTCTCAGTGTTTGAACATCAGGAAGCAGCATGAATGTCAATACGTAGAGGCGCAGTGCAGCGGATACAGGGAGGATGCAGCAAAATAGAGGTCCAGGGAGCAGGTGAGGACCGGCTGCCAAGTAGGAGAGGAGCGTGACCGTTGGGGGTGCTGCGCAGGAGTGAGACCTGGGATGTCTGAGATGTCTCATGGGCAAGACGCAAAGTTCGATTTGACGACAGGGGTGCAGCGAGTCCACCTCGGGTTGGTAGGAGGAGCAGAACTAGGCATACGGCTCCACTAGGGTGGGGGGACCAGGCTAGCAGCGTGAGAAGCGAGGGGAGTGGGAAGGAGGAGTGCTTACCCGCAAATATGTTTTGAAGGGCCAATGATGGCAGTTGCCATTCTGGATCAGCAACAAGCAGGGAAGGGGCCCTGCCAGGCCCGGACAGGGCCAGATAGGGAAGGCCTTGACCCTTAAAGGGAGCAGGAGTCACCCGCCGGTTCCTGCGCCGGAGTTAAATAAGGCCTGAATCCACCAATGGTAGGCCCTCACAGGGCTGGGGGACTGCCTCAGTTGGAGCTTGTGATGCCAGAAGCCATGATGGAAAAGGCCTGGCCAGCACTTTGTAGTGCAGCACCCCCACGCAGATCAGGAGCCCAGGCACTCTGTTGCTGCCAAGATGGAGAAGTAGCAAAGAAGGTATGGTGACCATCTGGATGAGGGTAACAATCTTGTGGGAGATAAATTGGCATAACCTCAGACTGGGGGGGCAAATGTGATGCTGGGAATGCCTTATGGAGGGACAGGGCCTCCTAGTTCTTGTCCTACCACTTCTCTGAGTATTTTCTCTATGCTTTCTGCCACTGAGGTCCATCTGGGACCTCTGGCAGTACAGGTCTTCATGTTTTCCTTTTGGTGAACAACACCCATGGGATACCCTTATGGCACCCATGGGTGGGGGTACATCCTTGTACCCCTTATGTGTGGTTTTGGGCACCTGTCTGTTGCCCACAGAGCAGGGTATGGGTTGGTTGCAGCTACTGCTGACTTGGCAGTGGCTCTCAGTGTCCTCCATTTTAGTACACCAAGGCCCTGCCATAGGAATCAATGGATTCCTGATAGAGGGCAAGATGGCCCATGTGGCCTCTTGGTTTCTATTGCCTTTTATCTTGCCTCCCAAAGTCCTGGGAAGCCCTGTCTCTGATCCCTTCCTCCCGAGTGGCTGTTGCGGGAAAAAACCCTGTATGTCTCTGTTCCCTTTACTCCTGACTGGCTGTTGGGTAGAAATATCAAATATAGCTCTGGGGCTTCATCCTGTCAGACTGACTGGAGCCTTCCCAGGGGCTGTGTGTTGTGGGTACACCCCTGGGGTGGGACCTGTATGAATGGAGTCTGATGTGAACAAACATTCTGTGTTATGGGTGTCTGGTTTCTGTGTGTGTGACATAATGAATGAGGCAATCCTGACTGAAACTGACATGAATGCAGTGTAGTGTGCTGAAAGGCTGGGTACTTACCCCAATCCACATTCTTTGTTAGTGGTGTCTGGGTGGAGTGAATGGCCTCAATGCCTATGAGCCTGATTGGCTGCCTGCATGCATGAAGGCCCTTCTGCGTGATTGGCTGACTGAGCCTGGCTCAGCCAGAGTGTATGGTTAACAGATGTGTATATTGGTCGGGAACCTCTCACCGACCAATTTTTTCAGAACCTGAAGTCGAAGCTGAAGCAAGTAGAAGCTGTTCCTTGAAGCCCAGCTCGAGGAGAAGTCTGCTGCTGCATTTTCTTTGTGTAATCCAAAAGCTGTTGTGTTCTTCTGATTTCTGATCCAAAGAGGACCTGCAAAGGAGACCTCTCCCCGAGCTACGAAGGACCATTGTGCAACCTGCTACTCTTCATCGAAAGTGGCCTGGAAGCCAGTCCTGTGTGCCTGCCGTCCAGAGAAGGGATCTTTGTGAGTCCGGAAGAGGAGTGCCCGGACATCTAGAGTCAAAGAAGTCCATTGGTGACACCCAGGGTCTGCAGGTGCGTTTCGTGTCTGATGGAAGCGATTGCTGTCTATAGCCCAGAAGAAGGGGTGCCTGGCATAGTGCTGCTGGACATCCAGAGCTGTGAAAGTTCCAAACTACCTAAGAACATTTCAAGGGATATCCTTGCCATCATCACTGACCATTTTTTCCCACTGGAGAGAGTCCAGAATCGCTGAGTGCAGGGGAAGGTCAGTCAGTGGGTTTCCCACCATCAGAAGATGTCCCAATGGTCCAGACTTGGTGAAGGTCCAAGTGCCACTCCAGTGGTCGAGTACAGGTCGCCAAAGGTTTGTGCTGCAGCTCCGAAGAACCGCAAGTCGGGAAACCACAATATTCCGAAATCTGACATCAAAAGTTACCTATGCACCCGTCGCCGCCAGAAGTCATTGACAGGTCCTAGGGGTCTTACTCTCATCTGCCAACCTTTTAAGGCACCCACATCAAGTTTCATCTTCACAAGACTCCTACAGTCAGAGAAAGCGTTGACCAAAGGAGAACATTGCGAAAAGTAGAACTGCTGCACTTCAAAAAAACTTCAATTTTTCTTCTTGGACTCAGCATCCCAGTGGCACCTTCTTCCAAGGGGTGTCGATCATTGGAGGGAATTGTCGAGTGAAACCGAGAAACTCTGCCACTTCGCCTGCCAAGGCACCAAAGATATTGTGATAAAGAAGAGCATCTTGTAGCCTCAGGAACAGTCCAGGGGTCCCGGATTCGTCTTTGATCCTGTTCTCCTGTGGCCTCTCAGGTACTTTGGGGTGGTGGGAGGGTTTAACCTTTTAAAAGAAAGCAGAACGTTATTGAACATTATTGGAATGGGCTGTAAATATGGAATGGGCTGTAAAATACAAGGTAAGTTACTCCCTAACTTTTCAATTATAGGTTGCCCAGATGGGGGGGATGTTCACACATAATTGTATATCTAGTCTACAGAAAACTAACCTGCTTCTCTTCCTTATTCTACGCTGCTGCAGCTCACTTGAGAATTCACATGCCTCTTTAAAACTGTCTGCAGTTAGTTCATCTATTACTGAATTTAAGTATTGTGTGGTACCACATAGAGTGTATACATTTGTCATTCTGTGAATAAGTATTTCCAAGTACAAAATGCTATTTAAATGTATATATATTTCTGAATCTTATTTTATATAAAGAAGTTATGTTATCACCTAATATGGTTGACATTCTTTTGTGGGGGCTTGGGGATTCACTGTACTTAAGAACCAGCCTGCTACACATCCTGAAAGCTTAAGCCTGGCTGCCTGCGCCACTTGCTACCCAATTGAGAGCCCTGGCTGGGGTGTTATGTACCTTTACCCAACGATATAGAGGGCAGAAGTACAGATACGCCCCTCCAGTCTTTACACACACTCATCTAATTTCAATTGAAGACCCACAACATGTGCACTATGCTCTGTAATGTCTTCCTTCAATGGCTCAAAAACCTTCACCAAAGAATGTTAGGACAAAGTTTACTGCTGCCAATGACAGGACCATGATATTCTGGGAATTTGTCACTTCTGCCTGTGAGAATGTAGAATAGCGTTAGGTGAAACGGACACAAATATGTCGCCGACAAACCAACACTTGTGTATAGGCGCATTACAAATGAACAATACATACATAAGTAAATATCAATTTGCCTTTGGTGTTCCTCCATAAAGTCCCCATTCATAGGAAGAACGGCTGCAATTTCACGGTGGCTTTGTGTTTCTGAAGGTGAAATATCTTCAAACATTAGGCCCTGCATTCATGACATAACACCCACACTTAAACTCGTCACCCGGTAATTCTTTTCTTAATATGTGTTTATGTAATTGCCTAATCTGTGATCTGTGTTCTCATTGGAACAAGTGGGTTTGTGGGCTGCGACCCCCAGACTAAATGAACCCGGCCTGTCTGGCATAGAGGAGGTCGCTTTCTCAGCTGGTCGATCGTCAGTAGTTTTGCTTCCCAATAAGTACATCCTACGATGCAGATTCAATAGATGTTTTCACAAAACTAAATGTTTACTTGCTGCACCGGGAAAGTTTCAAACACCCACCTTCAGACACAGATATGCCAACCATAGATTCCTCTCTGTCATCGCTTTGGGAGACTGCAGAAGACTCGCCTCTCTGCTCCTGCGCTCTGCTCGGAGGGGTGTTCAAATGTATTTCTGCCTCTGCCCATGTGTCACCAGTAGAAACGCTCCTCCAAGAAAGCATCAGCACATTCAAAGTGGCCCGCAGTACCCACACTGCATAAGACGGCACACTCTGCTCGTCACTCATCAAGTTATGGTATTATGCTAATTGCTGGTGACTCTACCTCCCAACTCATTATTGAAAGATGAGGACTTTTTACCACGACTAGCGGCAGCTTTCATTGATTGACAACAAAATGAAAGAGAATAAATAAACACGTGGTTATTTGCCTTGCCCCCTAGATTGACCTCTGGATTTCAACTTTAGCCCTCTCAATGTAGCAACTGTTCCACCCTGGCTTAATCAGTTATACATTTGAAACTGGAAATAAACCTTTAGATTTTGTTGCAGACTTAGGGCCTCATCACGAGTTGGGCGTTATCGGAGCGGTATTGCCGCTGGGATACCTCCTGTGCTAACAGCATTACCGCCACCCTGTCTGGTGCTATTAGCGCCGGATCATGGGTTGGGCGGTAATGGGTATTCCCCATTGGGTCCAATGAATCCAATGGGCCATTTTTTCAGTGCAATTTAGCGCGTGCACAAAGCGCTGCGCTAATTGCCCCAGAAAATGGGCGTTAAATGCTGCCAGATTCGTGATTGGGCAGACCCTTAAATGTTCCGCTGATAGCGTTACCGCCGCATTTAAAGGCTACCACCCAACTCGTGATGTGGCCCTTAGACTCTGGCAATGTACATGAGCATTTTGATCTTTGTCTTTTCATGGACATGTTTCCATCCTACTTTTTCACAGACAAGTTAGTGTGGTTCTTGCAACAGTGATTTACATGAGGGGCTATGAAAATTGTGCTTATTCAGGTGTTTCATAATACTTAGTATTACTGTCGGACCACGGGTTGGGCAGTAAACGTAATTGGACCCAATGGCTAATTTTCGGCGCAAATTCCGCTGTTGGTATTACCGCACAGTAATTGCACCAAAAATTGCCTACATTCCATCACATTTACCCCCCCCCTGCTTACAGTGGGGGGGAAAGTGCTGCCATACTCATGTTTGGGCGGACCCTTAAATGCGGCAGTATTAGCATTACCGCCACATTTAAGGGCTACCGGCCAACTCGTGATGAGGCCCTAAGTCTGGAAATAATAGAGAGCTCAAAATGTGACCGCCCATCTCTTGTGTTATGATCAAAACTCTTGAGCACCCTGCAGCCTTCATTTGTTACCAGTGCCGAAAAGGTTTTACTTGAGATGCTCTGTACAAGGACTGCCAACTTTTAATTCAATCAAGATTATGTGCTTATATTCTGGCCAAAATGCCACGTGCTTTGACATGGACATTGCTACATGTCCCAAAGGAGAAAAAGGATCGCCTGGGTGGCCAATCATTTTTCTTTCTGACCCCATAACTCTAGAATGAGCTGCTCCTGGAAAGTGTCTGCCAAGCATGGATGTGGCTACATATATGTGTGCCTTGCTTGCGTGTAATGTTCAGATGCAGGAACAGTCAGGTAAAGATATAACCAGTGTGGTGACCAGCATGCCTGTACACTTGAGGGAAGCCACACCATGAGTGTTTGTCAAGGAAGAATCTTGCTGAAGTTTAATGTTGTGTATGCCAAAGAAAAAGTGTAAAAAAATTGCTTGGAGCAAACACCTGGAGTTTGGGATTGTTATACCATTCCCAGTTTGCAAACTCTGTAATGCACCCTCCATCAGGATCTCCTGATGGTGATGCTGTGCTTGTCGCTTCCGTACTTTGGAAAGTGTACATGCTATCTTACATTGTGAGATCAGGACCACTTCTCACCCACTTGTCCCAACTGCACCCCACAGGATGATGTCTCAACTAATGTCCTTTATCTGATGGCCAGACTAGTCAAGGTTTTGGCCCTCATTACAACCCCGGCGCTAAACCATGGTGCTATTAGCACTACGGTTGGTGCCGGTGTTGTAACGAGTCCGCCATGGTGGAATGGGGAAATACCGCCCCATTCCAAGGTTGGCGGGGCGGTATTTCCCCGTTTCACCATGGCCCTTCCCCATTTCCATTTTCGCCCCATAGGCTCAATCGGACTGGGAAGGCGCTAAATACGGTACCGCAAATTGCAGTACCGTAATTAGCACCGAGGTCCCTTTGCGGCAGCCGACTTTAACGGCTGGTAAAACCAGCTGTTAAGGTTGGGTCCCGCAAAGGGACCTTGTAATCATGCGTTAAGGGTTTAACGGCTCTGACACTTTTTACGGCGCCGTTAAGCCCTTAACGCCAGGGTTGTAATGACTGAATGTTGGGTTAGAGGATCTGCATAGACTGGGGTGCCTAATGTCTGCAAAACCTTAGACCTAAGCCTTGACCCTGAACTAGGCTTGAACTGCAGCCTCTTTTCTGTGTGGATGTAGATATCAGGGAGGAGGAGTGGCAGCATCATGGCCAAGACTAAGGTTGGATTTGAAAAGCAGGAAGGAACACGAGGGCAAAGGCAAGTGATGGGATTGAACCTGATAGGCAGCCAGAATTGTGGCTATTTAACAACAATTGTCTGACACACTACATCTGAAGAATGCCAAACAGAGCACATTTGTCTTATTTCTCATATTTGATTTATTTTTTAAATATATTTGACAAGAAATAACTATTTCCAGTTTAAATACATTAGACTGCGACCCAGGTGAAAGACAGAGAGGCAGGAAGGTAGAGTACAGTAGAATACAGTAGGAAGTTCCCAGTAATGGATGGACTCAGGAGGCAGGGAGCCATGAGCGTCTATGCTCACATGTACATCGCAGATGTTCTGTTCAATGCCCCCTAGAAGTATCCATTTCATACGTTGAACTCTCCAACTGCAAATAACTTTATATAGTATAATTGCCTAAAATGATTTTATGGAATCCAACTTCTCAGACTTGTTGTTGAGTTTGTGTATGCACTTCTCATAACCCTTAAACTATGCCTAATCCAGATCAACCACATTTAGGTCAGAGGATTCATAAAGAGGTCTGATGCAATTAGGACCTTTTCTGTCCAGGAATTATGCAGTTGATGATTATTGGGTCTTTTGTCTATAATTATAAGATGATCTTGGGTGTCCTGAGCATATAGCGTTTTCAAATGCAGCAGCTGCATTCTCAAACAATGTTCTTCTAGACGAAGGCTGTGACCATCATTATCTCAACAATGACTAGGTGCCCTGCACCATGCTTGGAAATGTCTCATGTATACTCTCTGAACCGGACCTTGGCTTCTAAAATTGTCCCAGACAGACTATTCATTATTGGTATTTGAATTCTTAAATCTCATTTGTCATTTCTCATCATATACCTAATAGTACAGTCTTCATATTGGATCATTCTTTGTAGAGCCACTGGCAGAGGCCTACAAGGCTTTAAAGTTGTTTTCAGCATGCAGTACCATCTTTGAATTGTCACTGATGTGGAGAGCACTTCCGCTTTGCTCCACAATTCCTTTCTTCCTCTCTGCTCTAACTCTACCTAGCATTGGTAACTTCAGCTCCCCAGGCCCACTGGTTTGAAGGACTGCTGTTCTTTGTCCATTGTTAGTTGTTTCCCTGGTTCCCACTGTATCATGGTTCCTTGCAATCTTCCTTGGAATGTATAGTTATGTGGAACAAAACATTGTCTCTAGGCAGAAGGAAAGTCAAGGTATTCCCCCTCATCTAGAACTCATTTTAGCACCCCCATCTATCTTACACTGCAGTTCTCAATCTATTTTCCTTGCTGATGACCATGACAAAATGAACAAGGACAACGTAATTTAGATGTAGAGTGCAGCTTCAAGGATCACTGAGTAAGAGTTCAATTTCTTTCTGAAAAGAGGTCTTAGTACACACGTGTGATCTTTGCACATGCTAATGATTATATTAACCAAGGCAGCAAGCCAATCCTGCCAGCAATGGACTGCTACCCGAGTTACGGGCCCATGCAAAGCAATGACAATGAAGGAAAAATAAACAATTTACTTTTGCAAAAGCACTCAAACACTAGTGTGAATGTCTCCTCCACCTTTCACCATGCTGATCTATTCACCTGACTGTAGCTAGCTCACACCATCTTCATCAACTGAGTAATCTGTTCTGTGGTCTTCCAAGCAATTGGCGATAAGATGTTCATTCCTTTTCTTGCAAAAGTAAGCTCTCTAACATGGGCCATTACGCATAAGGGCCAGTGAAGCAAATGGGTCCGTCTATAGCACCCCTGTTGAAGAGAAGCAGGATGAAGAGCTCATATTTGCAAAATAACAGGTGAGAGCCTATGGGGAAATGCTTGCGCATCTCATTCTGGCATGAGGTGTTCGAGAGGGATCGCAATTCAGTCACAGCATTTTAACTGCATCTTACCTTCCCCCAAGGGCATTGCCAGCAACCTGACCAGACCAAATCAACACAGCTGGGGGTAAAGCAAGGTCCAGGGAAGCCAAATCCAGGGAGGGCTCCAACCGTGCCCCAACGTCCCCGCAGAGACCAGGTGAGCGTAACAGAACGAGAAGCCTCTCCGAATCTCTGCCTGCGCATTATGGAACCTCTGAGACTGACCAGTTGGCCCAATTGTTGGGAGAACTGCGGGCTGAAGTGCATGCCTCCAGACAAGAGACTAATGCCCTAAGAAAGGATCTTATTGTCGCCCGGGAACAAACTGATGACTTGGCAAGACAGATGCTTCAAACTCATGCAGGTCAAGTTCCTTTAACCCGGGGTCACACCAACCCCTTTGCCGCAGCCATCACCACGAGTCCAAGTGGTCCTCCCGGGGGCTATGCCTTTGGCCCCGCCCAAACGTTTTACCGGTGATCCCAATAAATATGCTATATTCATGAACCAGTGTTGTCTTCATTTCCTGTGCCGCTCTGGGGCCTTCCCTAACGACAGCGCCAGAGTTGCCTTTGTACTTTCATATTTGAGAGGCAGCGCAGCAGATTGGTCCATACCATTAGTTAACCAAGATGATCCAGTGCTTCACAATTTCGGTGCATTACAACAGGAATTGGAAGAGTTGTTTGCTGGGTACACCCAGGGACAAGCCCTAGACAACAAATTGTAATCTCCCAGACAGGGGCGCCACGATCTGCTGACACATATCTCCCCCTTTAATCGCCTCATTGCACAAACCAATTGGCCCAAAGTAAAGAGAACCACACTGTTCTATCGAGGGTTATGTGGGGAAATAAAGGACGGTTTTAGCCCAAGTAGTCAACACTCCGGAGTGTTGTGCGGAATACATTAAGCTGACGGTACAACTGAACCATAGACTGCAAGACCGGAAAATGGACCGCACAAGATCTGAAGGGAGGTCGGTTTACATGCGACCCAGAGAAAATCAAACTAAAACTCATGAACCAACAAACCTATGCAGATTGGGGGATTACGGGCCCCTATATGCAAAGGTGAAAGAGAAAGAAGGGGGCAACAACAACTTTGTTTGTATTGCGGCAAGACAGGACATTTTCTTCGGGATTGCCCAATAAAGCCTCCCAAGAGAATATTAGGTGCAACGGATAACAGCATGGATGAAAAGGATCATATCCTGGAAAACTCCAAAGCCCGGCAAGCGTAGGGGTCCACTTGTTGAGCGAAAAGAAGAAAGTTGTTCAGACCTCACACCTGGTCATTCCAGTCCTTGTAGTCCACCACCAGCAACCATCAAGGGTACATGCCTTGGATGCGTATATTGATAGTGAAGCTGTTGGAAACTATATTGATCAGAATCTGGCCGCACAAATTGGCCTTCCTCTCCAGCAGAAACAACTATCAGAAAACATCACTGCAGTGGATGGCTCTCAGTTGTCGTCCGGCCCAGTAACTCAACATACCGATAAAGTTATGCTGATGTGTCAGGACAGTCATCGGGAAGACATTTCCTTTGATCTTATTGGGGCACCTCAGTTCCAAATGATCTTAGGAATGCCATGGCTAGAAACTCACAACCCCAGGATTGACTGGCAAACCCGAGTGCTGACCTTTGCTCCAGAATGCGCCAAGAGTTGCTACCACAAGAGTCCAAAAGTCAAAGTTAAACCCATCCTGGGGCTCTCTGCTACCTTACCCCCTGAGTATCTGGACTACCAGGACGTGTTCCAAAAAGAACAACCAAATACCCTGCCTCTGCACAGGCCTTACAACTGCCAGATCGACCTGATTCCAGGAGCACAGATTCCTTGCAGGCAAATCTACGCTTTAACAGAGCAGGAAAACCAGCATCTACGGACTTACCTAGATCAGAACCTAGCTAACGGATTCATCCGCCTGTCTAAGTCTCCTGCCTCCTCGGCTGTCTTCTTTGTACCCAAGAAGCAGGGGTACCTTAGAACATGCATAGATTATAGGGCATTAAATCAGATCCCTGTGAAGAACAGATACCCTCTGCCACTCATCCCCAAATTACTCTATCAAGTGAAGAATGCTCGAATCTACACCAAACTGGATCTACAAGGAGCCTATCACCTCGTCAGAGTTAAAAGGGGTGACGAGTGGAAAACAGCCTTCCGAACGACGTATGGGATTTTTGGGAATTAGGTGATGCCCTTTGGGTTACGCAATGCACCAGCGGCGTTCCAGTTCTTCATGAACGATGTGCTTCACAAACTATTGGACATCTGCATCCTCCTTTACATCGACGATATCCTAATTTACTCAAAATCTAAGGAAGAGCGTGTTGGTCATGTAAGGGCAGTCCTGGAAAAACTCTGTCAGCATAGGCTATTTGCCAAATTGGAAAAATGCTTCTTCCATGTCACAGAAGTCGAGTTTTTGGGCTTCATGCTTACCCCACGAAGAGTTGATATGGACACACGTAAGGTGGTTGCCTTTCTTCAATGGCCATCTCCAACAAATACCAAAGGAGTTCAAAGTGTGCTTGTGTTCGCAAATTTACATAGATGATTTATCCCAAACTTTTCACAGATTGTCCACCCAATCACTTCTCTCCTTAAAAAGAACAAAACATTCTTCTGGTCCTCCGAGGCAGAGAACGCCTTCCAAGAATTGAAACAAGCATTCACCTCAGCGCCTGTTCTTAGACATCATCAACCTGATCTGCCTTATGTGGTGGAAACGGATGCCTCCAGTGTAGCCATGGGGGCGGTACTATCACAAAGGGATCCAGAGACAGGGCAGTTACATCCCATAGCATTTTAGCCCTGCAAATTATCAGCATCAGAAAAGAACTACGCAATCACTGACAAGGAATTGTTAGCAATTAAAGGGGCCCTAATGACCTAGAGACACTATCTCTTAAGGGCAAGACACACGGTCACTGTTATCACAGACCACAGGAACATGCAATATTTGAAAACTTCTAAGGCTCCATCTTTGCGTCAGCTTCGCAGGGCCCTCTTCTTTGCCGAATATGATTTCATCATAATGTACAGACCAGGTGTACGAAATGGTAAAGCAGATGCCTTATCACGCATGGGAGAGGACAAAGATGCCTTCTCTCCATCAGAGCCAGTAGCCATTATTCCTGAAGTACTGATTCAGACTCAGATTGCAACAACCGCCTGCTGGGAAGACTTGAAGGCTGATCTACAATCTCAAATAGATCAATCAGCCCAGCAGGGATGGTTGATTAAAGGAGATCAGTACTCCATCAAAGACAATTTACCCTATTTTCAAGGAAGACTATATGTCCAAGACAAAGAAATGCAAAACAAAATAATATCCAACTAGCACGGGTCATTAGTGGAAGGACATCCAGGAATAGCAAAGACTCGGGCCAAGATCCAAAAGAACTATTTGTAGCCCACCTGGAGAAAGGATGTTACCCAGTTGATTACAACCTGTGGAGTTTGCGCACAACTTAAATCCCAGAAGTCACGTCCTGCAGGATTATTGCATCTGTTAACAGTACCTCCAGCACCATGGCATACACTATCTATGGACTTCATTACCGATCTACCACTCTGTGAAGGGTTTAACACAATCCTGGTCGTAGTGGATCTATTTTCAAAAATTGAACATTTTATTCCACTAAAAGGACTTCCCACTGCTGCTATTCTGGCCACAGTATTCTTGGAACAGATTGTCAGATTACACAGTTTCCCATCCGTATTGGTTTCGGACTGCGGAACGCAATTCATCTCAGCCTTCTGGAAGAGATGTTGTAAGATGGCCCAAATTGACCTATGGTTGTCCACAAGTCACCACCCCCAAACCGATGGTCAAACGGAAAGGACCAACCAGATTCTCGAGTAATACCTGAGATGTATGTTGCAGCAGACAGAAGGATCCTGGAAAAACATTCTCTGGCTAACTGAATTCGCTTACAATAACTCCATTCATACCAGCACCGGACCGACACCATTCTACACAATGAATGGTCGGCATCCTAGGACATCTTCCTTTGATCCGCTGGACGAATTAGAAATGCCTGCAATCACTTCCTTACATAACATCATCACTCAGTCGCTTAAAGAAGCTACAGAAAATTTAAACCGAGCCAAGGAACAACAAAAAAGGTTTGTGGACAGACACAGGAAGGAAGCCCCGCAGTATCAAGTCAGGGATAAAGTTTGGTTGGCGTCCAAAAACATTCCATTGAAGGGACCGCGGGCCTTTCATCCAAGATATCTCGGACCCGACCCCATCAAAGCCATCATTAATTCAGCTGCCATGACATTGGAGTCACCAGTCAACATGCAGATTCATTCGGTGTTCCATGTTTTCCTTCTAAAACCAATGAAAACTGATACTTGTATTTCGACACCACCTGAGCCAGAGATCATAGAGGGAGAACCAGAATATGAAGTTAAGAACATTTTGGACTTCAAGGTAGTACGATCAAAACTATACTACTTGATTGATTGGCAAGGTCATGGACCCCAAGACAACACCTGGGAACCTGTAGAGTTTGTCCATGCTCCACGACTAGTAAAACAATTCCATCGAGACAATTCCACCAAACCGGGGCCAGGAGGAAGAACACCTGTGAGAGGGGCCTTGAGGGGGAGTGCTGTCATGGCCACTAACCAAGAGCCCTTATTTCCTCCTTCCAAAGGGTCCAAATGGACCCTGTCCTGGCGCCTTTGCCACCAGGTTCATAAGAAAGGGTGTTCTGCACACTTTCGATCCAAGGCACGTGTATCCAGGCCGGGCGTGGCCATTAGAAAGCATTGGAAGGCACGTGCAATCATCTATGGAAGTGGTGAGGTGGGGCCACAAGACGGAGCTAAAGGGGAGTGGCTAGGGCCAGACTATTTAAGCCGGCCCCACCCGCATGTTGAGGCTTCACGTAAATCTGCTGTATGCAGCGTAAGGCTTACCGCCGTCTGAAGCTCTTACCTGTCCCCAGCTCTGTATCTTCTGATTCCAGCTTCACATCTTTGGCACGCACCTACCTGATTCCAGCTGTACATCTTCAACGCGCACCTTACCAGCTATACCATCTCCCGGAGTGCATCCAACCTCGATCTGGCATCCGCACCGCGCACCTTACCTGAAGCCAGCCATACCACCACTTGAAGTACTACGAGCGTGCACCTTACCTGTCTGTTGGGTGCCTCTTCCTCACCTGTCGGACTCTTCATCCATGCGGAAGTCTTCTTCTCGTCAGGCATCCTCGCGGTTCTTCCATCTCACAGCCGCGGACAGCTTCCCAGATAGCCGTTCTCCAATTTCTGACGCCACGCCATCCCAGCAAGAAATAAAGACAGCACAAGGTTAGAAACTGCATAAACATTTATAGCTCGGCTGTGCAACACCTAAGCCTTGCGTTTCATTTAGAAACCCTACTTACCTTCTAGTGGGGTCTGCTCCATTCTTTTCGGACACTGCGTGGGTACACTGTCAGCAACACGACTCAGCAGAGCCATCTTCAAAACCTATTGGGGAAGAGAAATACATTATTAAGGATACAAACAATAATCATTGGGAAAGACTTTATAGAAGCATACGGACAATAATCATTGTTATCAACACTCACCTCACACGAGGATTGGTCACAGCCGATCTGGCCCATTACTCATACGGGCCAGTGAAGCAACTGGGTCCGTCTTTAGCACCCCTGCTGAAGAGAAGCAGGACGGAGAGCTCATCTTTGCAAAATAACAGGTGAGAGCCTATGGGAAAACTGTCACACTCACCTGTGTCTCTGCAGGATTGTTGGATGAGTTTCCCTTGACCCCCAGTTCTCACTTCCACAGTTTCACCCGGAGGTATATCTGTCAAATACAAGATGTACACTCAGACCTGATTTCTCCTGATTCCCCTGGCCCTTCCCTTCTCTTTACTGTGTGCTGTGATGTCCCCTAAGGGCTTACCTTGATTTTTAGTAGGGTGTGCACTCCATCCTGCATTTCGCAGGGGCGCGATTCACTGATAGGAATGATGCCAATGTCTGTTGGCTGAGTTCTGATGCCACATGCTGTTATATGCCTTCACAGCGAGGCAGAGTGTTCAATGCGCCAGTTTCTTCACTGGCTAGAAAGTCCTTTCACAAGTGAACATTGCGCGGAGGATGTTGAGTGTCCAGAATTGTCCGTATTGTCTTTATTTGCCAAGGTATTTTGTGGGTGAGTAGCGCTGCGTGTAGAAGTCAGCCGCTGGTAGGTATGCACAGCATCTTAGATGTAAGCGCGCCTGGTAATGTCTCTCCTTTCCCTTGCAGGAATGGATTATGTGGTATTAGTGCCTCGAGTCTGGGTTCAGCCCTACTGGAGACTTGGTGGTCTGGTAAGTATGCATGGAGGCCTTGGTAAGTATGCACCGTGTTATTAGAGAGAGCGCTGACAATAAAGTCTCTCTGCTATTGGAGCGAGCACGATGAATATTGTCTCTTCTTTCTTTTGCAGGGCTTTGAGTGCTCAGACTACAGACCTGGATTCCAGCATTGCGGGAAGATTTGGTGAGTATGCACAGCGTTACTGAAGTGCGCGTGCTAACGCAGTTTTTCTTTGTGCTTACAGGTGCCGGTGTTGAAGTCCCCTCTTGACCGGAGAAAGCTGCGGCGTGGAGAAAGCACGGAGGTTCATCCAGAGCAGGTAAGCAGAGGCAGGATGATCTGGAGCAGGTTAGCAGAAGATGGCTGATCCAGAGCACCGCGAGTATGTTGCTGATGCAGCTCACAGTAAGCAACACAAAGCACTGGAAGAATCTTGGGTGTGGCTTATATGGTCAGCCACAACCGAACACTAGAGAGCTCATGAATTGTCATGCACTTCCTGTTTGGCAACAGGAAGTGATAACCAGGAAGTTACTACAAACACTAGGAAGGAATTAAAAGAAGGTATCTGCTATGGGTGTTTTGTGTGCCTATGCCAGGCCTGCTAATCCTCCACCCAGCTTGCCCCAACTACCTGCCTGTTACCCATGACAAAATGCTTGTGCATCTCATTCTGGCACGAGGGGCTCGAGGGGGATCGCAATTCAGTCACAGCATTCTCACTGCCTCTTTCCTTCCCCCAAGGGCATTGCCAGCAACCTGACCACACCAAATCGCTGCAGCTGAGGGTAAAGCAAGGTCCCGGGAAGCCAAATCCAGAGAGGGCTCCAACCATGCCCCAACGTCCCCACAGAGACCAGGTGAGCGTAATACTCTCATTAACAAATGCACTGAATTTAACAAACTTTGCACTATAAATTCACTAATTCTATAATGCGTACTAGATCCAAATTTTACAGTGGATCTAACAAAACAGGGAAAATGTTAGCATCCTATTTAAATTATATTTTTTTCTGATTGCAATATACTAGCCAATCGAAAGGATATAAAGGCAGCCTTTCTAGACTTTTTTTTATCCAACCTTTATTCTTCTGAAACCTCCATTAAGACTTCCAAAATACACTCTTTTTTTGAAAAAAATAAAACAAATACTTTAAATCCCATCGACCTTTCCCCTCTTCACACTCCTATATCCATACCAGAAATTAAGCAAGCCATAATCTCAAACCCAATAAAGCTCCATGTCCCGATGGTTTCACTGTAGACTTTAATAAAACATTTATTGATTTCACTGCTCCAAAACCTTTACAATTATATTCGTACTTTATTGAATCTGGTGAAAGCACCGGCTCCTTTGGCGAGGCGCTTCTTGTATTATTCCTTAAACCCAATTAAGATCCTTCTCTTGTTAAAAACTACACGCCCATCTCTCTCATCAACTCCGACTCTAAGATATTCGCTAAAATCCTGGCTAGAAAAATACCTTCATAAACACGGACCAATTTGGCTTTATCAAAGATTGTTACCCGTCATCTAACACTAGGCTCTTATTTGATATCCTCTCTCACTCCCAGAATTCGGGCAACCCCTTAGCCCTCTTAGCCTTCAACGCTGAGACAGACTTCCATCATGTATCCTGCACCTTTATGTTCCATTCCTTAAAATCGCATGGCTTTTCTCATTATTTTATTAATCTGATCCGTGTATTATATTCATTCCCTACAACTCAAATTCTCATTAACAATTCTCTCTCCCCTTCTTTCCAAATAAAAACAGGTACTCGTCAAGGATGTCCCCTCTAACCCTTATTATTTAAACTTGCTTTAGAATGTCTCCTTCAAAGCATTAGAACCAATACCAATATCATAGATATCTGCATGAATAAAATAGAAATAAAGCTATCTGCATATGCAGACAACGTTCTGCTTTATCTTTCTAACCCTGCCTCCGCCATTCAGTATTTAAAATCTACTATCAATGACTTCTCCATTGTCTCAGGCTATAAAGAAAATTTGGCCAATTCTGAGATTATGCCGCTCACTAACGCTTGTAACCCAATTGATACCCCATTGTTTGGCATGTCTTGGCAGCCCTCACACATTCAATATTTAGGCCTCTCTATTGCGAAAGATATTCACACCACTATTACCCTTAAGATCAACCTCTTAATAGAGAAAGTAACACAAATTATCTCAGGATGGTCACCTCTTTTCTTATCTTGGTGTGGTTGTCTTGATACCATAAAAATGATTACATTATTTAACTTATTTGTCAGTATTGCTTTTCATGACATTACATGCAACTGGAAGAATACTTGTAATCTATCTTATAATATATGTGGGAGGGAGGCTGGAAAAACCAGTAGGTACCAAAGTCCAACTGCTGCTTGCTCAAATTTAACAAAAAATGGAATGCATTTGTTCAGTATCTTAATAGTCCTGTTTAGGCTATGTCAATGTTTCATTCACTGATGTCCCCCCCCATTTCTTTCCCTATTGCCTTTTGTCATGTTTTGTTTATCTCACCCTGTTTGTCTAAAACCCACTTAATCAATTATTCAAATAATTTTTTAACTTATTTTATTACATGTTATCAATGTTCATGGTTTTATGCTCCAAAAAAGAAAAACGTATTTTGGTTAATTTGTTAAAATGATAAAATGCTAAATATGTTTACCATATATTGTTAACAAACTGTTTATGAATTAACTTAATAAAAACTATTAAATATAAAAGCAAGACAGAGCGCAAGGACGCATCCCTTTCTCAAGGCTTTAGACATGGCAAATACCCTAGTTATGGTGCCATGTTTGTTTAGTCCAATCTTGAGCTTGGTGTCGGAATTTAGGTATACCAGGATGTTAAGTAGTCCCTCTGGGACAATCCCTTAGTTTGGTTTGAAGGAGGTATCTATTTACCATATCAAAGGCCAGTGAGAGGTGTTCACTTGCACCAAACAGTGCAGCATGGTCATTATGTCTGGCCTGATACTGCAAGACATTGAAAATGAAGCCATTGCATGTAGTGCCATACCATCTGCTAATTCAAATTGATACTTGGTCAGTTGGCCGTATGGACGTCCAAGGATTCAAATTCTCTGAGAATAAGAGATGTGAGCATGTTACTTTTGACATCCAAAAGGGCTATGGGTCTGTAATTAAGAATATTTTCCCTATGACACTTTTTAAATAGATAGATAATAGAAAGTGTCCAATTGTCTGGAGTGAACTTTAAAAGACTAATATTTCTAAACATAAATTATAAAATAGAAGCCCATAGGTCTGGATCTGTTTTAAACGTGTTAATAGTGAGTTAATTTTGACCGGGAGCTCTTGAGTTTGAGATGTTTAAAATTCCTCACAAGAAAATTAAGTGCACAATCCAATGAACTAAGACACATTGTATGACAAAACTTCAGGCTCTTTTATAGTTCTTCCACATGTGTGCCCCCGATAGCTTCTGATACTGGGTTTCACTGCTTATCCTTGTCCCGTAGAATTAATAATACACCAAAAATCACACATTTGTTTAGATAAGATGACTTGTAACAAGACTTCACTGACTGTATTAGAGTGTATTTGTGGCTTTTCAGGGAATGTTTGTAGCGCTGGCATAAGCATCTAGATTTTTCAATTATAATGTCAAGTGCAATAGTCTTTTTAAAAAAATATTTATTAGCCCCATACAAAGTTCTTGTTTTTTTTTGTAGGGCCTCAGCATCAAATTTGTGAGAATGCTTGTTTTTTATCTACTCAAAAGTGATGTTAGACAGTGGTGCATGTAAAGTATTAGATATGCAGTTGAAAAGAAAAGGGAAGTCGTCATCTCCATTTTTTTCTACTTTAGTTGTAGAATTATAAAAACCTTCAATTTCTTCATTAAACATTTTTACATTAGCAGGAGTCCACCTACCAGGTAAGTGTAAGATTGGTCTGGAGGCTCTACTCAATTTTTACACATTTCACACTTAAATTAATAGACTGCATGCTGTGATCATTCAAGTGCGCCTCCAAAATCTGGAAGTCAACACATTCACCAATCAATGCACGGTGAACCCCTATGCCATTTGTTTCTATTAGGCATGTCTCCCTCAAATTTCCATTTCAAATTTGGAGCTGCCAACCATCAAACAGTTGCAACGATCTGTCGCCTTGAGGGTTCCTAGGAAAAGAATGGGAATTTATGCATATAGAATTGAGGTCAACTTCCATTATAATATCCCATTCACATTGGAAATGCATAAAGAGTTACAAGACTGAGAGAACTTTCTCAAAACAGACATCTAAATTTGAGTGGGAGGAATTACAGTAAAGATGAATAAGACGCTGGTAGCCCATCCCCCAATTGCAATATGAATATTGACAACCAAGATGCCATAATCATCATTTGTTATAAGTTCCTGTTTAGAGGCTACATTTTTTTTAACAGCAATGATAAGGCCAGCAGTCTACTGCCATTCAGTCGAAAGCTCCATTGTTGAACATTTTTAAACACAGTTAAAAACCAACCCTCTGGAAGGAAAACAACAAGTAATTATTTAAGGAGTTACATAGATTGTGATTTGAAATAAGATTATAGTGCTCTCTCAAATTCCAAGATAGAAAGGATATAGATCCGTAAACAAAGCATTATTTTATTTACCCCTAAAGACCAGTTCCATAAATGCCTACCCTTGGTTATTTATAGAAAAGGTCTGCGGAAGCCAAGACCTGTCATTTTCAGAAGGTTGAGAGTAATGTTATATATTTGAACTGATCTCCCAAATGTCAAGCCATTATTGCACTAAATCCTCAATGCTTCACTTGGCTGATGAGGTTATAAATTCTGTAAGTCAAAGGAATATGCCATATGGCATTTGCATTAAAATCATAATAGGAATATAAGCTGTATTGTATCTGTTTTAAAGCTTCTACTTCATTCAACAGCATTTTGCAGAGTACCTTTGAAGAATTGTTTAAAATCACAACATCTAAGTGATTGTTGACTATGAAGTATATTAAATCAATATTCTTAGTAGTGACTAAACGTAAACATGAATTCCCTGGTATAATTTCAAGATATGTGATTTATTAAGGAGTAAAATTGAGTTTTTACCATTTGTGAAATAGAGGTTATCCAGCGATAGGTTCTTCAAACCCATTTTTGAACAGCAGAATCCTCCTCTTTGGTATACTGAAAGTGTTGGTTAGGAGGGTAGCAATTGTGGTGGTTAAGGAATTCCGTAAGACCCGTCTCCAGTACTGTTTTCATCAAACAGAGTGGGCTGATGATTTGGCTTTGTAACAGTTGTGACTTTTTACAGGACAAAACCTGCATTTTAGTAAATTCATTCCCTAGGTGCTGCAAGGGGTTTCCATTCGCAGGAGGAAATTGTGCAGCCTGGGTTTGAGTTAATATTGCTCCCAAAGGAGCTCCAGTTTCATGTGCTAGCGCCTCAGGTTTCGTGAGTACCAAGGGAGCGCTTATGCCATTTTTGGTGTTTGATGATTCAGATGATTTTTGGGCTGTACAATTTTATACTTTCTTAGATTATTTTGAATTGTTTGCTTTTAGGAGTATTCTTCCCCTTAGACTATGGCTGATTTAATACAGTTGGTGTTGTGGAAGTACTCAAAGAAGCTAGTACCTCTTCGGTAAGATGCATAGGAATTACCTGCAGCTTCTTTTATTGATCCATTTCCTCTTGTGATATTTTTTTCTATTCCCCCTTGCTGAATTGGAGGGAGTTTGAAGATTCATTGCTGGCTCTTGTGGTATGTCATCTGGGCTTTTACCTGAGGCAGCAAACACTGAGATTATTTGAAGATTACTCGTTTTGTCAGAATTGGCAGGATCTTCATGTTGTGCAAGGGTAATGTTTTTCGTTTCTGTCTGCAAAATCCTCTAATTTCTGCAAGAATTTGGTTTCCCAAAGTTCTAGGAATAATTTAATCTCACTAAGTATGATAGGGTGTGATTTTACTCCACAACTGATGTTATCAAAGAGTTTTACAAAGGAATTTAGCACCATATTGAAAGTGGATATCACCCTCAGCTTTATTTTATCATCCCGATTTCGAAGCGTTTGATGGAGACTGAAGGGACCTGCAACGTAGATGCCGACTGATTTGTAATGATGGCTGAAGGCTTGTCTAAGCCAATCAAGCCATCCACTATAGTTTGTTTACTTGAAAGATCATACATTACAACATTTAATGTAACTCACCCTTACGTGTCGACTCCTCCGACCTCCAACTGCCGGTAACTGCACACTCATACCCACGCTCTGTGCTCCAGGGGTCCTTATCAGCAGACACACTGCACCAAAGAAAGGGTCCATGTCGAAAGAGCAAACAAAAACCAAGAGAGGACCCACGCACTGCAGGCAACTGCACACATGTGCCCACACTCTGAAGAATATTTCAACATAGTGCAGTCACATCACTACCATTTAAAGCTTCAATGACTTCTTGGCATGTTCACAGTACACTGGCGTAACGGGGGCCCCTGCAGCCCCCACGGTGCAGGGGGCCCCACCAGCACATGTCCTGAGCGGGGGCACCACTTGGATAAAAAAATAATTTTAAAATATTTTTTTTCTTTTTGATTTCACTTTGCATTCATAAAGACATTATTTCTGTAGCACAAATAATGTCTTTATGAAGGCAGAGTGACTACAAAAAGAAACTTTCTTTTTGAAGTCCGAGGCATCCTGCCACCCCATGCAATGGAAGACCCTAGGCTGGAGGCCTCCACGTCATGGGGTGGGGAAGCCCTATGACTTCAAAAAGAAACAGTATATTTTTGAAGTCACTCTGCATTCCTAAAGAAATTATTTCTATAATGGTTCGGTCCTTAACGGAAATAATTTCTTTATGAAGTCAAATTGACTCAAAAAAGAAACAATTTCTTTTTGAAGTAATAAGGGTTGCCTCAACTCCATGACGGGTGCGTGTGTGAGTGTATGGTGAAAGGGTGCACACTTAAATGTATAGGTGGCTGCCTGTGTGAGTGTATGGTGAAAGGGTGTACACTTAAATTTATGGGTGGCTGCCTGGGTGTGCCTGTATGGTGAAAGGGTGCACACTTAAATGTACGGGTGACGGCCCGGGTGGGCCTGTATGGTGAAAGGGTGCACACTTAAATTTATAGGTGGCTGCCTGTGTGAGTGTATGGTGAAATGGTGCACACTTAAATGTACGGGTGGTTGCCGGGACGTGCTTTTATGGTGAAAGGGTGCACACTTAAATGTGTGGAGGGCTGGGTGTGCATGTGTGTATATGGTGAATGGTGTGTGTGCTTGCATTCAGGGGTGCAACAAAACCTACATTTCGGTGGAGCTAACCCTTCAAATGTTGGGAGAGGCGCTAACTTCACAGTCTAGGTCGGTGTAGAGGAGGGGAAAACTTATTTGTGTGGGGGAATCTCATTTATGTACACATTTTAATGGGACTATTCTAGTGCCGCATTAATGTTACAAGCAGTTAACTCTCTTCTTAAAGGTTGAAAGCTCCCACTTATAGACTGCTGAAAGAATTGAATAGTCTCCTGTTCCCTCTCTACCCTCTATGCATGCAAGTACTAAACCCACATCACAATTTCAATTGCCTAAAAAATGTGGCATTTGAAAGCAGGTACTAACAATGAAATGCTTTATGTTAGTAATGGCTGGGCTCTTTTTAACAGCGAAACCCAGGTGCCGTTTAACATCTTTGTCCTGTTCTGTATTGCAACTGTTCTGAAGGTCAGCCATGTCGAGTCAACATAACCCAACATTTCGGGGGCGGGGGAAGTAGTGCTGAATCCCAGTCAACTCAATGGTGTTGCACCAATACTTGTGTTTAATGCCTTATTTACATATTGGCAATCTTCATTACACCTAGCCCTATTCTTCATCGTCCCAGTACTTGTGTATGAGGCACTCTGCCTCATACAGAAGTACTGGGATGAGGTAGAGGTACATGGAGGTGATGCCTGATTTAGCTACCTGTAATCTTCATTAGTCCTAGTCCCACTCTTCCTCATCCCAGTACTTACTTATGAGTCATGGAGCCTCAAACGTACACTCTGGAACAAGGAAGACGGACGTGGAGGTCATTCTGGGCCAAGGAGCTGATTTTGGAGGTTGGGATAGGGATTGGGAGGAAGGGCATTTCTGATAAAGCAGTCCTGCTAAGTGTAATTACCTGGCTAGACTGGCATTTGGGTGCTGCCACACTAGTCGTTTCTTACTGGGGCATTGTATATTTTTCTGGTCATCTGTGATAAAATGTTATGTTATAAGTCATTTATAACGCACCTGTACACAAGTGTTTATAGGCGCAACAAGACGCGGGAGGGTAGATAGAGGGTGAACATGACTAACGATCTTGCTACGCCTTGTGTCATTCAGATCGTGCAGGTGCGAGAACAAGAAGTGCAAAGGGAAAGGTAGGGGAGAAGTGCAAGGGAGAGGGGAGGGAAAAACAGGGAAGAAATGCTCTGAGTAAGTGCAGCCAGGGCAGTGCAGCTCTGGGTAGTGCAAGGAGAATAAGGGACTGTAGGGTTACAGTTACAGTCCCTAAGTGCGTTGCAGGCCCAGTGGCAGTCCAGGGGTGACTGATCAAGAAAGAGTCTGGACATAGTGAGACTCTGAGGGTAGCTCAGCAACCAGTCGGGACAGCAGACAGGTAGGTCAGGTAGGCCAGCAGAGGAGGGAGAGAGAGAAAGCCGAGGAGAAGAGGAATGTTTTGAGCTGCTTCCGGATCTTCAGGTGGTCCAGCTCACGTTTGAGATGGGCAGGGAGGCCTTTCCAGAGGGAGGCACCTGCATAGGAGAGATATCTACCCCCACTCTCTGCCTGGGGAAGAGTCTAACCCTTAGAGAGTTGGAGGTAGCTGAGCGAAGGGCTTGAGAAGGAAGGGAGCATTGGATGTAGTGTGGGCCCAGGCCCAGAAAGCTTTGTGGACAATTCAAAGGGTCTTGAACTTGATCCTTGCAGCAACGGTAGAGCGAGAGGAGAGATTTCACGGTTGGAGAGATGATCCCTGGGCTTGAGGCCAAGGATAAGTCTTGCAGTCCTGTTCTGGATTAGTTGCAGTTGGCAGAGAGTAGAGGAAGGCAGGTTGAGAAAGAGGCTGTTGCAGTAGTCCAGCTTAGAGAGAACCAGGGCTCTGGAGACAGTGAGCTTCTGGGGGAAAGTGAGAAAGTGAAGGGTACCTTTGAGGAGGAGCAGCTGGTAGTGGGACTTCTTGGCGATGTCCGAGATGTGAGGAGAGAGAGAGTGGAGTCAAAGATAACAACATTTTTTTCCGTTGCGCGAAGGAAGAGGGCCCTAGGTGGGAGGCCAGAGTGCGAGAGGGAAAGCAGGGGCAGGGGTCCCAATGAGAAGGATCTCCATCTAACTGGCATTAAGGGAAGAAATCGATGGATGCGCACCAATCCTGAATCACGGATAGACAGTCAGGAATGAGAGAGAGAGGAGAGGAGTCTGAGGGGAACCTGAAGGAAAGCTCAGTGTCATCTGCATAAGAGGAGACGGTAGAGATCAGGTAGGCCAAAGGGGCCAAGAAGAGATTGAAAAACCAGGGTGAGAGGATGGATCCATGTGGAACGCCAAAGGTATTGAGAGATGTGGTGGCGAGAAAGGGACCAAGTTGCACCTGGGAGGGGCAGTCCAAGAGGAAGGAGGTCAGCCACTCAAGGCCCTGATCCGTGATGCCCAGGTTCTCATGTAGTCGATTGATCAAGAAGGCGTGGTTGACCGCGTCGAAAGCAGAGGAAATATCAAGGAGGATGAGGACAGAAGGAATGCTGTAATCAAGGCTAGAGAGCAGATCTACATGGGTTTTCAGGAGAGCAGTTTCCGTGCCTCTGGCAGCTCTGAAGCCAGACTGATGGTCATGGAGACAACCAACCGATTCAGTGTGTAGAGTAAGCTGGAAGATGGAAGATGGACAGATGTTTCCAACTGTTAGCCCAGGAAAGTTGTGATGGGGATTGGGTGATAGTTTGCCAGGTAGGCAGGAAAGGCAGATGGCTTCTTGAGGAGTGGGTGCACAAGGGAGTGCTTAAGGGGAGAGGGGAACATTCCAGTGGTGAAAGAGTGATTACAGAAATTGGCCAGGACAGGAGCGAGAGTGTCAATATGGTCCTTGGTGGTTCTAGAGGAGAAGGGGTGCACCTGTTTGGACAACACTTTCATAGATCTGACTTGTCTAGAAACCTCATCAGGTATTGTCATTGCATTTGATTACACGCCCAAATCCTTAGGTATCACGGCGTACATACATCTTAATCTTACATCTTAGTTCTCGTAGAGGTACAAGCTTTGGTTGCAGCAACAAAGTTATTTTACATTATAATCACAATTTGGAATTACATTGTCACAGCATAGTTTTGTGGTTGTGTTAGAGTTAGCTTGGGTGGCTAGTATTTGTTAAAAAGACATGTTTTTAGTTGCTTTTTGAACTTTTTGAAGGAGGCATCAATGGTGAGGTGGGGGGGAGTTCCAGATGCACGGGCTGCTATGGGGAAGCTGGAGTTGCCTGCTCTGGAGTGGGTAAAGCGTGGGATATGGAGATGTGTATTTTTGCTAGATATGAGTGGTCTCATTGTGGATTTGCGGGATATGCTTTGACTAAGGTAGGTGGAGGCTGTTTCAGAAATGCATTTGTGTGTAATGGTGAGTGTTTTGTGGAGAATGCTTGCTTGTACTGGTAGCCAGTTTGCATCTCTTCGGTGTTGGGAGATGTGTTCTCTTTTGTTTATTCCAAGGGCAGATTTAAGGACTTTATTTTGCAGAAGTTGTAGTTTGGCTAGGATTTTTTTTTTAAGTGCCCTGCAGTAGGATATTACAATAGTCTAGTTTTGTGAGGATTAGGGCTCTGGCGAGTATCAGGCAGTTTTCGGTGGAGAGGAAGGGTTTGCTTAATGTAATGAGTTTTGCTGTGTATGCAGTGGAAGAGGCAAGAGCGCTAATTTGGTTTTTCATAGAGAGATTGGAGTCAAGGTGAACTCCTAGAGTTTTGACTTTGTGTGATATGGTGATAGGGGTGCCGTCTATCAGTATGGAGGTGTAGTCGGGTGAGAGATTAGTGAGTCCGGCTGGGGTGCCGACTATGAGGATCTCCATTTTTTCTCAGTTTAGGCAGAGACTGTTATTCACCATCCAATTTTGGATGAGGGAGTAGATTTTATTGATACAGGCAGTGTCCTATTCTAGATTACCTGAGATGGGGATACGTATTTGCGTATCGTCAGCCAAACATGTGTAGATTACTCCCATGGCATCTACTGCTGCAAAGAGTAACTTTGTATATGCATTGTATAGCGTTGGGGAGCGGCAGGACCCTTGTGGTACTCCCAAAGCTACCGGGATGGGATCAGCTGCTTCTTCTATTAGGGAAAATCTGAAGGTACGGTCTGAAAGGAAGGATTTTATCCAAGTTGTAACTTTCTTTGAGAAGTGGAAGTTAGTGGAGAGAGTGCTGCATAAATTGTCATGGTCGACTAAATCAAATACAGCGGAGAAATCTAGTAGTGCCCAGTTTACCAGAGGTCCTGATAGAGTCCATCTGGTTTTTTAAATCCAGGAGAGCCATCTCAGAGCTGTGGCTTGGCCGGAATCCTGATTGTCTGTCCCCTAATAGATGATGCTGTTCTAAGTGGCTTTGCACTTGGGAGTATGCTATTTTATCAATGATTTTAAGGAGGAAAGGTACTGTTGTAATGGGCCTATAGCTAGTAGGATTGGTGGGGTCAAGTGTGGGTTTTTTGAGTATGGGTGTGACCCAAGCTGATTTAATGCATGCTGGAATGGTGCTGGATATGAAGGATTAATTGACAAAGTTGGTGATGATGGGTGCTAATGTGGCAGCGCAGTCTTTGACTACTTTAGCAGGGAAGTTGTCACCTTTACAATTTGATGGCTTAAGGGAGGCTATCGTTTTAAGGACTTGATCGTTGGTTACTTGTTTAAAATGGAATGCAGGTACCGCAGGTAGTAGAGATGGAGTATTGATGGGTTTGAGGAGCTTTTTTTGAGAAGCAATTTTGTTTTGCAGTGTGTTCACTTTGGAGGATAGAGCATCCTCTATAGTGGTGCACCACGCTTTGCTGATGGTTACGGGGCTGGTGGGTTGGATAGGGGATTCAAGTTCTTTAATAATGGTGAATAATTCTTTTGTATTAGAGGCAGCATTGATTATCCGACTGTTCAATGATTCTGCTTTGTGGGCGAGTATGCTGCTTTTATAGGTTTTGGATAATTGTTGCAGTTTGATTTGGATTTCTGGGGAAGGTTTTTATTCTGATTACATGTTCTAATGCTCTTTTTTCCCTTCTGAATGTTTTAAGCTCTTCATTGAACTAGGGTGAGCTATGTTTGGGTTTAGGTATTTTGGTTTTGAGCGGGGCTACTTTGTCTATTGTGGAATTTAGACATTGGTGGTAGTGGTCTGAGATGTTTTCGATATTAGAGAAGTCTAGCGGTTTGCCGTTGAGTAGGTTACTGATTAAGGGGTTAAGGTTTTCCAGGGTAAGTTTATGTATATTTCGAACCCAAATAAGTTCTTGATTTGGAGTTTTAGTAGATAGTTTTGAATTTAGGATTATGCTGAAGTGGATTAAGTGGTGGTCAGTCCATTGCATTTTATGGTTGTCTACTATAGATACAATGGTGTTATGGGTCAGTATCTAGTCGAGGATTCTACCTTGGAATGTGTGGGGGCGTTTACTATTTGAGTGAATTGCATCTCACAGAAGGCCTTGTGGCAGTCTGTTGCTTTATTGTCTTGCGGGTCATTTAAACGTATGTTAATGTCTCCTAGGAGTATGTATTTGATTTTAGGTTTAAGTGTAGGTGTAATTAATAATGGTATCTGGATTGGAATGAGTGCTTGGTGATCTGTATATTATAAGGAAGTTAATTGTTGACTTCGGGCTGGTGGCTGGTTTGAGAGCGAGGGTTTCGTATCCCGCTAGTGATTCCATTTTGCACTCCCTGAACTGGTGTGAGGTTTTGTGGATTATGGCTTCTCCTCCACCTATGGCATTTAATCGATCAGCTTGAAGGAGGGTATATTCATCTGGGACAGCTAATGTGATTTGTGGGCCTGAGGCAGTGTGCATCCATGTTTCAGTGAGGACCAGGAAGTTGAGTTTAAATTCTAATATACAATCGTGTATATCGATGGCATGGGCTCCTAATAGTGCTTCGCTGGGTTTGGGTGGACTCAGGGGTGGAGTCGAGGGCATCTGGGGTTGTGCCACTCTGTTGTTAGGTAGGGTTTGCGGGGACTCTTTATCAGTCGCAGGCTGCTGGGTAATGGTTATGGGGTTTATTTTAGCTGTGGATGTTGTGGGTGTTGTGTGCAGTTGCGTCGCAATTGGGGTCTGCTGGATTTTGACGGTGGAGTGATGGTGGTGGGTGCGTGTAGATAGTTTGCCATTTCTTGTGGGTACTGAACGGAATAGAAGTAGAGCTGGCCAAAGGGGAGCCAAGAGAGGAAGAGGGAGAAGAAGAGGAGATGGAGGGACAGGATGTCCTGAGTTTTAGCAGAGAAGTGAGAGAACATAGACATATAGAAAGCCTGGGTGGGAACAGGAGAGGTAAAGACCACAACAGGATTGACCAGTTACTTGCAGATTTTAAAGAGTTTGGCCATGTTGTTAGAGGCCACGGAGAAGCAGGCTTCAATGTGTGTTCTCTTCTTGATGAGTGTTATTGCTTCGACTGGCATTTTGGTGTAACCAGTCTAGGTATGTCTAAATGTGGCTTGGCATGCTTTACTGTAATGTTATTACCTTTCTACACTGGTCTACATTGTGCAGCCAATTGGACATGTTATCATTGTGGCATGGCATTTTTAACAGCAAAGCATGAATGTTCCTGTGCACTGTTGGTGACTTGCATGTATTGGATTGGTGTTACCCTACAAACCTATTGGAAACACTCTGGCTTTTTAGCCAATTTTTCTCAGAAAGTGTGCAGTATATTGCATTAAAACACATATTTATATCTTTCTCCTAGTGCAGTGTGTGGCATACCCCCTCAACAGCACATTTGTGCGTATTGCGCAAGCGTGATAATCAAGGCCGGTCCAGAGTGCGTCGCAACCAGTGATTTGTTGCTAAGTTGGGAGGGGCCCCACATTTTGTGCTACGCCACTGTCACAGCACATGGCTCCTCTTTATTCAATAGATCCCCCATCTCTTGTCATCCCAAATTCAGTTTCTTGACAGTTCACTCACCAGGACTTTAGCTTCCCTGCTAGGGGCACATATGTTGATGTTAGTAAAGTTACATGCTGCCATGTACATCGTGACATCGACTCCACTGAAATATCCGGTGCATCTGCCACATCTGTACCAAGGTCCAACCACACCATATGACTGCTTCCACAGCAATCTATGGCTGGAAACGACTCCCCATATCCCACAGTGAGCAAACCAAGCAGTGGGAGTGAACATATGAAAATACTAGATAGACAGTATCAGGGGCGGCCATGCCAGCAACCGGGAGTTAGGGGAGACGACCTGAGACGATGGTAGTCTGCTGAAAGGACCAGATGGGGGGCCAACTGGACATAAACATCCGTGGTCACAATCATTAGTCAAAAAGCTGCATGAAGTGGGAGAATCAGGAGGCCTCCAGAGTATGTAAGTGCAGAGCCCCCTATACCATTGTCAGGGATTTGTCAGTGCCCAAAAACCTGTCCTGTTCTCCTGGGATAGACTCATATTTTCCAAACGATTTGTTCACTACCACAAGCAAGATTTGGAAAAGTTCATCCACTCCCCCTGGAATGAATGACATAAAGAATACTACCATTTGAGAACAGATGTCGGAATCACTCTTGACTGACACTATGGATGACCAATAATATCTCTGAAACCAAAGGAAGAATGGACAAAATTCGACCATGAACTTCATAACATGCTGACAAAAAGTTAAACTGTAATGGACTTTTGACATTTTTAAAAAAGGTGGACTATTACATATATTGGGATTTACATTGTAACCCATTGCATGTATTTTCTGATATTGAGATTCATGATATGGTTGCTAGTGTATAGTGCATTAAACGTTTTGCTGAAGTGAAATGAATTACTGTGTTAAGTCAATAATCAGATGTTGATTTCGTATTTGGTACTGTCATTTCAGTGTTGTTAAACTTATGAGTACGATTGCGTGTATGGTCTCTCTCTTGAAATGTCAATGTCATGGTTGTTGTTCTATTAAGAACAGAATAGTGCTATACAAAGTTATAGGGCCTCATTACGACTCAGGCGGTAAGGGGTTTACGCCGGCGTAAACAGCGCCGACCCTTACCGCCTGAGTACGAGGTCCCTTAGCGCCATGGAGTTAATTACGCCACCGTAATTTACGGTGGCGTAATTAACGCCTTCCCCACTCCCATTATGCCCTATGGGGCAAAAATGGGAATGGGGAAGGGTAAATGGGGATTGGGGACTTACCGCCCCGCCAACCTCGGAATGGGGCGGTAAGTCCGCCAACCACCATGGCGTAAACATAGTTTACGCCCTGGTGGTAAAGTCACGGCCCAGGCGGTAACTTACCGCCTGGGTCGTAATGAGGCCCATAGTCAGGAACATGTTCTGAGGCACATAGGTGATGTGCAGGGTGGATGATATCACTGCATATACACATCCACCTTGGATAAGACATCCATGAAGCTGTGATTGACTGCATGGCACCGTTCTATGATAGTCATGTGGATATTAGAAGCACGACCTTCACTTATTGTATGTCTGGGTTGTCAACTAGGCTACTCACATGGCATATCAGTGCCCTAAAGACCCTGAAACAGTGGGTTCACTGCGATCACTGCATTTGATACTGGTGTTACTGTGCAGACATTAATCACGCATTGCCACGTGATCAATACTTCCATGCAATGTGTTGCCAATGAAAAGCAAATGTCATACATACAAACAAAGTGTTCAGTTAAATAAACGTGTTTGTGTTGTTAACATTAATAAAACATGTTCTGAAGTGCAGCACACATTGCAGAGTGCTTTTTCGGTGAAGATTTCCCAAAGACTCAATTAAGCATTTTAAGACTCATCAGGAAACTGCGATCATACTTACGCAGGGCAGAAAGTGCAAGAATACATATAGTCGGTGTTGCAATATGCCACTTGACATCCAACCTGATAGGAAACGGCCCAGACAATCTAGAATCGAGACAATATACATAAACATAAAGATTTGGAAAGTTAATTGAGATACTGGAACTCATGTTTCTTTCCATCAATGAATTAAAAAAAATAATATTGCTAGTTTTTTCAGCGTCACTTTTGCATCTTTTTTTCAGCATCAAACCTGCAGATTTCTGAACATTTACATGGGCAGCATTTCACCAAGACGTAGTATAAAGCTAAACAGCATTAATTTAATTAGATGAGAAACGGAAACCTAAGCTTGCAGCATGTGATGTCACTCTCCAGACAGCCCTTTTTTCAATATTGCAACTGCTTGGACCCCTGGGCCTTTACTAGGTCAATTTGGGGCTATTTACTGTAATCACCAACACCCTTTCCCCCAACTTCCAAGGTAGCAGGGGGAAGAGTAAGGGTTGGAGGTTTTCTATCTCACACCAACAGCTCATTTCCCCAATAGGGCATACAACCACACAATACAATTACATCAATTGACTGGTAACCCTACGAAAAGTCTGATCCCTATATCGTTTGGTTTAAGCTAATATCAGTGTTTGGACAATTAGTGTTTGATGACAATCTGTCTTTTTATCTCAAGGTTTCTAAAACACAATTATCTCATGTATATGTTTGAAATGGTTAATAATGTTTAAAGATAAACAAAAGTTCAACAATGGTGCCACCCTCTGTATCTCAAGTGCCATATCATTTGATAAGGTTTTCCACAAGTATCCTTTTTATATGAATTTTAGGTGTATATGTTTCATGGATTATCCTGTTTTGTAAGGAAACATATTTGTATGTGGGATTTCAATAGTGCAAGCCTTGTTAGGAAGCAGTAGAGCACTGTTTGTGTCACTGAGAGTAACACAGGAGGCAAGTAGGGAGGTAATACAATATGTAGCATTGGGGTTTCTGCCCATACGAGTGGGTTGTGATGTGGGAACAGAAGGAGCCTATTAACATACTAGTGATAGTTTCATACTGTGCCAAATTAAATGAAGCATACACTATGGGTATTAACCTATAGATGTATTCAACAAATGGGGCACAGAAATTGCAAATTAATGGATTTTCTTAAATGCCTCTTGAGGTTAGAGCTAAAGCTTCTAATGTCGAGAATTTAAGAACTAACAAGAGATTGCTTGTGAATAAGCCTGAAAAATAATGCTAACATACCTCGAAGATTAGGTATGCAAATACCCGGGTATCACAATTGCATGCTAAAGCATTTGATTTTATATATTTACTTACCCACCTCCTAAGAGGCATCTTGGTGCTATACAGAAGTTGTGCATGGATTGCAAAATAAAAATGAACAAAGCAATAAGAAAAGCAGATTAAACAGACAGTTATGAAAGACTATTAGGCAACAACAGAAGGAAAAAAGAGTGGGGTCCTTAAAAAGGAGCGGCGGTTAGTTGGGGTATGTTACTATCAGTCAGCAATGACTGCACCCCAGGACATATGTGAACCCATTCACATGAAAAGTACTAGAAGTGGCAGAGGAAGGAAAAGCCCTCTTTCAAAGGATTGTCACTCCATCAACTTGGGAGCTTGAGAGTCACATCTCCAGATCTGAAACAACAGAGGAACCCTAGAGTCAGTGCGCGAGAGAGTTCTGCCAGCAGAATAATAATCGGTACAAAGAAGTAATCCTTGGTCCTTCAATGACTTTCATTCAGAGTCAGAGTGAACATCTGAAGGTCACAGGAACTCTAGTACACCTGGGAGGGGGTAATAATATGTCATATTCGTCTTCTGCATCAGGCCATCATGGCAGTTATCTATGCAATTATCCCTCCTGACACCAGTGGCCCATTGAGTACCTCTTAGTCTGGAGCCAAACCCATGTTTCTACTGCTTCATAACATTAGATGGGCAGATCTTCCATTTGATCACAAAGTAGACCATAGGTAGTCATATTTGAGGCCCCGTGCACTGTGCCTTTTTCTGAGCGGCTCCTCATTTTCTCCACTCCAACACACTGATATCCTGCTTTCAACATGGATGTAGATGCTCAACCGATAGCAAGCATGCCATAACTGTTCATATTCCCGCCTCATTCTAGACCTTCGAGCATATTCTTTTTCCAGAAACTGAAACATAAATGGTGGTTACACCATCTGTTTCTCATCTCACCTTTTATCTTCTGATTGAAGCATGTAATAAAGCCAACAACTGAGTTCACATGATATGAAATGGTACAGACATGAAGAAAATCAATCAATCAAAAGTAAGCAAAACATTTGAAAAGTATGACATTTTTCTCCTTTATCTAAATGAGCATTAGAGCAATTACAGACAAGATACTCCCCATTATCCATTATATTAATTAGTGGTACAGCAAGAAGTTCATCAAGCCACACAAAATCTACATAATGAAACTTGGAGGATATATGTCAGAAGGAGAAAGAGATAAATGGGTGAGGGGCCACAAACTGGGGGTGTGGAGGAAGATTGAAAGGTATGGTTAGACTGAATGGAAGAATGTTCCTGAACACTTGTAGGCAGGTACAATGGCCTAAATAATTACATTCCAGAAGCCCTGAATCAGCTGCAAGTCTTAATAGGTCTAGCAATGTGTAGTCTTCAAAATTAAAAGACTGTTCATAGAAAACATTCCTTATCAGATCCAGGGTTGCAGCTTAGCATCAGTGCCTCTACATAGAACACGTTGAGAGCCGGATATTAAAGCACTCTTTGCACCAAAAGGTAGCACCATAGAACCTGTTTGTCAAAAAACTGTAGAAGGGGAAACCCTAAGACAGAAGTGCTGTAAATTTAAAAAAAACTACATAAAAAGACATTACAAAAGATTCGACGATTGCATTTTGAATGAATATTTGGACCATGAAACTATACCAAGAGGTTTAAGAATTTCAATATTCTCAAACTTTGATGAGGAAGATGATCCTCAATTGGGATGGGAATATCAGTCTTCATTCACAATGATTATACTGATTATACTGTTAATTAAACATACTGAAAAATGTCATTTTAAAGCTTAAGAAGAAATTATACAGTTAGAGGAGGAATTACATAATATTGATTGTCTGGTTACAATCAAAACAGCTTTAATCCACTAGATCAATCATTGAGAGAATTTCAAGATTAAAGTAAACCGAAAAAACATCTTCTTTAGCGACAGAAAAGATAATGAATTTAATAGGATAAACTATTAGCAACACAAATATGACTCCAAAGCAGAATCGAGTGGGAACACACCAATAAGACCAGGAAGGGCAGATGGTAAATGTGTAGAGAGTGAGGGAGAAGGTCTAAATATGGCAAACTGAGACTATACAAAACCGACATAGAAACTATGCAGTTGAAATATCATCATGCTGCATGAGTCTCTAAAAAAGCATATCCAGAGAACATCCAGAAAAGGTGTAAAATCTAATACAAACAGACAAATAATAGGCAAAAGTACCAATCAAATAGAATCAAATAGAGACAAATAAAAAAATGGAGACAACCGACAGATTCAGTGTAAAGATTGTATTATCTAATAAAACAATTATAATATATCTGAGCACAAATGTAACTGCTCCAGATAGACAGGTATAAGGAAAGGTGTTGTTGTTTGCTCCCAGTTCATATTTCAAACCTATGGACATTTATGCAGATGTGTAGACATTCTGTCACAAATTGCAAATTGCAACTAAAAATGTTTTGTTGCTAATATAACAGAGTCAATATCAGAAACAAGTATCTTAACATGTCATGATCTCTGCTTCCAAAAGGTCAGGACTTACCCAACTCCCTTGGAAGCAGACCCATAACCCAGGTTCCGAGTGCCAATCAGTCCCAATTGGGACCTTTTGGACCCTGTCCTGGCGCCAGTGGCGCCAGGCTCATAAATATGCCCAGTCCCAGCGCTGCAAGCGCCGGGCTCATAATGCTTGGGTGGACTTACCTGCAGCAGACCATGCTGCTTACTGACCTGCCAGTATGAGCCTCTGATCCTCTTCTGTTTGGGACTACTTTTCCTGTTGGGTGGGGCAGGAGCCACTAACTACGTTCAAAACACTGGAACTCTTCAGGAAGGCAGGAACTCTTTTCTTACCTAGGCGAGGCTGTGGTAGAAGACACCTAAGCACTACAGGAGGCTATTTAAACCACACCCGATGGATGAATCTTGCTTTGCGTTATTCTGCATCCTCTGCAGCAGAATGCTCATCGTGTCTTCTGCATCTGATCCTGGGCCTAAAGGAAAAAGGCTTACCATACTGAATCCAGTCTTCAGCAACATCTATAAAGACAAGAAAGAACAGGTTAGCACTACGGTCTTCAGTGACAGCGCATCTCTTACCTGGTCCATCGGCTGTCATCAACGCCTAGCGCAGCATTCCGGCATCTGAAAGACAAAGGCTTACCTACTCTTCACGCGCTCCGGAGGTCATCGCACTGCATTCCGGCATCTGAAAGACAAAAGCTTACCAACTCTTTGCACGCTCCGGAGGCCTCCGGTGCTGCATCCCGCATCTGTAAGACAAAAGAAGGTGCGTTTAAAGACATTGGGTAACGTTAAATACTCACGTGCCATTACTCCATCCACGCCGAACTCAGTGGGTATTCCGGCATCCTCCAGCAGCTCCGAACTGGTACCTGCAAAATAAAAGGACAGTTAGTACGCATAGTGAAGCAAGCAACAAGCACTTACTTACGCGCTTCCAGGCGCTTCTATTCCGCATACGGGTCCATCCTCAACTCACTTCAGCCTGTCAACCGCCATCGCCGGAACCCTGCAAAATAAGAGACAGCATTACAAAAGACTTTTAAAGACATTGGAAATACTCGGAACTCACCGTTCGTGAAGTAAACGACGGACAGCAGTCCTCTGAAGTCAAGAGGCCTGCGCTACCTATCCAGTGAAGAAACTGGTTACAGCACCCTGCCCCGAGGCAGATGGAGAGCTCGGCGTTCACTTACCTAAGGTGAGAGCGTTAACCTTTGGGGTTCTACAGGAGAGGAGAAAAGGAAAGAGATAGGGACACCCCAATAGCCCCAGTTCATTAATCCCATATTTTCTATCTGCAGACATCTTACTCTTCGAGTCAGGCATACAGTGCACAGAGGTCCAGCCCAAAGAGCCAACCGGGTGCTACACATCACCTTTGAAGATACGGTAGTCGCCCAGTCAAGACCGGCGCCTCTGCAAGAATCAGGTGAGCGTTACATAACAACAGAGAAATCTACACACTCACTGATTGATCTAGAAACAAAATCTATGTTAGATGACGAAATTGCATCTAATGCAAGAAGACTCATCAATCAATTATAGAATATGGAGCTAACAGACAAGATTGTCCTAATCATAATCTAAGTTTATTCCAATACAAAGGGCATGTAATAGATATTTTCTTCAATTCAGTCACAAAAGAGATTGATACATTAGATTATAAATATGCTCGTGAAAAAAACATTTCATGAGAACACATTTGACTAAATTAGAGAATAAAACCTTAAAGAAACAAAAATCAGATAATGATATCATGTTAAATGCTACAGATAAAGGAGGGAACATTGTGTTGCTGAATAGGGAAGATTACATAAAGATGGGAAAATATAACCTCCTCACGGGAGGTGAATTATAAATAAGTCACAAGGAACCCATGGAATGATTTGACAAAAGATGTGCATGAACAATGACTATTTTGGTTTAAAGTAGAGCTTATCAACAAAAAATATTTTGATCAATTTATGGTAAAACATCTTACCAATCATTATTTATTATTTATTATCTTCCAAAAATCCATAGGAACTATGAAAACCTACCTCCAGGCAGACCATAGTGAATGGACTAGGATTTACATTGGAACCGGATTTGGAATTCATTGATAGTCTTCTTAATCCACTTGTTTTACATACAACTGGCTTCGTACACTAGAGACAGTATGTACCCACTGCAGCAACTGATGGAGGTTAAATGGAATATAACATACTGGCTAGTAATACTAGATGTATTAGTAAAGTGAACTTCAATAGCGCATACAGTTGCAAAGAAGCTAAAGATCTTTCTTTACAATTACAAATCAGCAAAAATGATTCTGAAGGACTTTTGTGAATTTATCTTGAACAATATCTGTTTTCATCTTTAATAATTAAATGTACAAACATTTAAAAGGAGTCTCCATGGGGTCAAAATGGTCCCCATCATTGGTGAATCTCTGTGTGGTCTTTTTGGAAGAAACATGTATTGACATGTTTGAGATAATGCATATAATTAAATGGTCCTGCTGTACTGATTACTTTTTTTTATATGGGTGGGTATGGAAAGTAGATTGAATGAATTTGTGAATTACCTAAATGAAACAGATATATATTTAAAGTGACATATAACAAAGCAAAAACATCATTCACATTCATGGATTTAGAAATTGTCATATTAAAAACAGAATTGAGACAGAAAACCTCAAACAAATGTCTGTTCATCAGAAAATACAGTGCACAAAGCTACCAAGAGTTAAACATATAAAATCAATATTGGAAAGGAATATTGTTTGACAATGAAATACATTAATTCATTGAAGCTATCCAATTATGTTTTCAACAATTGGTAACATAATAGTGTGGAGACTGCAACCTTTGCAAATTTACAAACAGCAGGTAGACATTCTTTGACCCTCATAATTACAGTATGGCAATACAACAATCAATTATTAAAGTACTTTTATTTTGTATGAGATTACATCTATCTGTGAAACGCATAGGAAGCATTAGACCATTGAACATTAGAATGTATGAACGCATGAGATCTAAATGGATTACGGATACGTGACAACGATTGGCTTTACATTGGATGATGGAAGCACTTCAATTATGCCGAATAAGGAAAATTGTTTGTAAAAAAAGAGGAGGAGATAGTGAAAAAGCATTGCAACAACAAGAAGCAAGATGTATATGTTTCTTTTGTAGTACAATTGTGGGACTCTGACCATTAACTACATGCTTATTTGGGCTGAAATGCATGTTGCTAATTTTTTCATTTAAAGTGACACGTTTCATGCATTTTTCATAAAAGATGGGATGGAACTCTAATGCATCATTGGGCGGATCCATAAGTTCTATGTCAATGGGGTTAAAATTGGATGGGGATAAACAAGTTGACAAGATAATAATTGGCTTAAAAACGTTATTGGATATCAGTGTGAGTGAGTAAACAGGAAGATGAATGATTAAGATGAAAACATGTGCACACAAGAAGAGTGTGGGTTATGCAAATATATATATTTTAACATTAAGAAGATAACAGATATACACAAATACCAACAAATATAAAATGCAACATCGGTATATATGGTTTAGCATGTTTAAATAAGAAATTCTAAATGCTAAAATACATCAATGTCAAGAATACAATATTTTAAACAAATGAAACAATATTTATCCACATTGATTAATTAAATGCATTTTTTTTACCATTCCAATATGGAGGAAACAAGGTGGAAAAAGCTGAAATGTTGAACAGTGCAAATAGGTTTTCAAAAATGGTGTCTGGTAATTAAAGACCTCTGGGAACAAGCCGTTATCATGCATCAATCTATATAGAATTGTGTATGGCATAAAATGCATAATACCTACTTTTGAGGTATGTTGAACATATAAAAGAGCTATATACTGTAGATTAGTATGATGAAGGTAAGAAGGCTGTGGATTTTATAGAGAAAATATTATGATACATAAGACACAATATAGAACAAAAAAGCAGGATGGTTGGATTACTGATTTAGAAATAGAAGGCATTCTGACACTACAAAGAAATGTCTGTTTTATTTCCATTATTTAAGATGGACAATTAATATTTAAACAATTATGATATATAAAATACAAGAAGAGTGAATGTGCACCCACAAACTAGGGCAAAGATAATATATTTGTTCAGAATAAGATAATGCCAAATATATCATAACATTGTGTTCCTAATTAATAACTTTATTTTAGGTTGTTTCACAGGTTTAGATCAATCGGGCAATGAATATATAAATAAAAAGGTTCTGAAAAAAATATTAAGTGAGATATGGATTAAAGTGCAGTTAGGAGAACCAAAGATACATTTAGGAGGAATATAGAATGTTGCAAGGACAGTTTACTATTTGATTGAATTAGCGTATTAATAATGCATTCATATTCAATAGAACAATTTGACGCAGATTATTGTTTACAGATCAAATTCAAAATCATTATATGTGAATGATTAATACTTCCAGATAGATCCATTAGAAATCCATCAATTCGGTACAATTAAGCAATGAAAATGGTGATAATAATTTCTATATGCTTGATTCGAGCAGTATGAAATAAAATGACTAATCTATTAATTTCCTATTCATTTCCTTGTATGTTGTTTGTATTTTCTTCTCACTACGTGTTTTTGAAAATATTCTTGTTTTCTTGTTGGATGATATGCTTTTATAACGCGCCCATACACAAGTGTTTCAAGGTGTGATGAGGCAAGGCAGGGGAACAGAGGAATATAGAGACAACAATCTTACTAGGCCAGGTGAAATTGAGATCGCGCAAGTGCAACGGAGGGTGGAGTAGATAAGTGAGAGTGGGAATGGGGGAGGGGGCAGTGCAGTACAAGGGATCAACAGTTATATAAATAAAATAAAACCAATAAATATAAAGTATGGCCAGCTTGTGGCAAGTACAAGGGTAAGTGCAGACATCAAGTGTCAAGTGCTGTCAAATATAGAAAACAGCCCCCGAGTGCAGAGGCTGCCAGGGGGGCAGTGCAGGAGTGCAACTGGTTGGGAGGAGGCCTGGGCCCGAGGTCAGAGGGTAGCCAGGTGACCAGTGCAGTTTTGGTTTTAGCCAGGAGTGCAGCAGGGGAGAGGAAGAGAGACAGCAGAAGCAAAGGGGAAGGTCTTGAGGTGCTTCCGTAACTGGAGATGGTTCTCCTCAAGTTTCAGAGAGACAGGGAGGCTATTCCAGAGGAAGGCCCCAGCCGAGGAAAGAATTCTACCACCAACTCATTGCTTGGAGAAGCCACTCACCCTGAAGGAGTTGGAGGCAGATGAGCGAAGAGCTCGAGAAGGAAGATATTTACAAAGAGAGAGTTGAAGTTATAGAGGCCCCAGGCCCCAGAAGGATGGAACATGGGAGAACCTGTTTTGATGAGACCTTCATAAATCAAACTTGTCTAGAAACCTTATCTGAGCATAACAGGGGATAGGCAGAGAAAGAGGGAGAGGAGGTGGCCAATGAGGGGCCAGAGGAAGAGCGGGAAGTAGAGAGCGAAGTGTGAGATGAAGAGAGTGAGGAAAGAATATCCTCAGTTTTAGAGATGTAATGAGAAGCCAGGGCCATGCAAAGGGCCTGGGAGGGGACAGGAGAGGTAGAGACTGCAGCAGGATTGGCCAGCTTCTTACAGATTTTAAAGAGTTCGGCCAAGTTATTGGATGCCGCAGAGATGCAGGCTTCAATGTGAGCACTCTTCTTGGTACGGACAGAGAGCCGGTATTGCCTTTGGAGCAGGAGGCAGGCCAGTTTGTCAGAGGATGTACCTGAAGCACGCTATTTCCTCTCAGCAACCCTGCACTTGCGTTTAAGGGTGATGAGGTCTGAGTCGTACCAGGAGTTGCACTTGGCTTTGGGCTTCAAGCAGATCCTCATGACAGGGGCAAGAACATCAATAGTATCAGATATAGCATGGAAAGGGCTGTGTCAGGCTGTGAGTCAGCCAAAAGGGGCGAGGGGGGTGAGAAAGTGGCGGCGAAAGCCTCAACTGACATGTGCTTCATAGGTTGGATGACTGAAAAGGTAGGTGGCAGTGCTGGAGTTTGGGTTTGGCCTGAGGGGTATTGAGGGTGATATGGAAGAAAGGAGAATGTTATCACTCCAGGAGAGGGGAGTGGTGAGAGGGATAGAAAGGGGAACGTCTGAAGAGATCAGAACATCCAAAGTGTGTCAGTTGGGCCAGAGGGGTGGATAGAGAGTGAGAAAGCGTTGCAGAGGTAGTGAAAGAGTCCAGACGAAGGACAGGAGGCATCTAGGTGGATGTAATAGACTCCAAGAAGGAGTAGTTGAGTGGTCAAGACCAGGAGGGAGGAGCAGAGGTCTGCCCACTCAGAGAGGAAGAAGGAGACCTGAACAGGTGGTCGATAAGTGGTAGCCACAGTAAAGGAATGGCTATGAGAGAGAGAGCCTTGAGACTGGGCATCTGAAAGAGGAGTCAGCCTGCGTGGGAATAACAGAGGCAAGAATCCACTCCGGGAAGATCAGGGCTACACCCCCTCTGGAATGGTTAGATCTGGGCGCGTATAGGAACTTGTAGCCATCAGGGAGGAGAGTGTCAAAGCCTGTGACAGAGCTGGCCCTGAACCATGTCTCGTTGAGATTGAGGACGTTGAGGTCAAGTTCTTCCAGGAGGCGGCAGATGTCAGAGGAGTGTTTGACAGCTGTGTGAGAGTTGAGAGTGGCAATATGGAGAAGGTTGCCGTCCTTGAAAGACTTTTGGGAGGGGTACAAATCAGAGGTAAGCCCTGTGGAGGTGTGGAAGAAGCCTAAGGGGGGCAGAAGAGAAAGGAGGAGAGGGCAAGATACGAAGGAGGAGACAGCGGGGGAGGCAAGGAAGCCATGGAGGGAAGAGCAGAAGCAGAAAGGAAATTGATGAGGCGTATGAAGCATCTGTCAAACAGTAGAAGGTTAGCCTGAGGGCCTTGGACCAAGATGGTACCATTCAGGTATTTATTTATTTAAAAAAAACAAAAAACGTCACGCCACATGCCCATGGGCCTCAGGGCGCACATACAAAAACAACAATACAAACAAGAGGAACAAATATCATTCAAAGTGATGTGAGGAGAAAAAAACAAGGGCGAGACTCAGAATCCAAATAAAAGACTCATAGAATAAAGGAGCCTAATCAGGAGGTAGATTGAAAAGTAGTATCTTTAACTCTTTCTTAAACTTAGCTGTAGTCTCGACAGCTCTAAGATTCAAAGGCAACAGGTTCCAGAGATTGGGACCTTGTACACTGAAACTGCACACACCAGTCTTCACTAACCTGAATCTGGGTTTGAACAATTCCAGGTGATGCTCAGATCTGAGAGAGCTGGCAGGAGCATAGGGATGAAGGCGTGCTGCGAAGTGCTGCAGTGCCGTATTCCTCACACATTTGTGTGTTAGAGTTAAGATTTTATGCTTGATTCTCAGTTTGCCAGGCAACAAGTGGAGGCCCCGCCAGGTCGAGGTGACATGGGCTCGCCCAGCAAGACCCGAAACATCCCGCGCTGCACCGTTCTGCGTGACCTCAAGGGAAGCTATGATGGAATGTGTGCAGCCACTGAGCAGGCTGTTACAATAGTCCAGACGCATGTTAAGGACTGAGGCCAGGGCGTCTAAATTCTCATGGGAGAGAAAAGGATGAATATTACACAAGACATTAGTAATCAGCCCACAGGAAGATCTAATGAGGGCCACATGGTGAGACATAGACAATTCAGCGTCTAGGACCACCCCTAGAGTTTTTACCTTCTTCGCCACCAGGATCAACGTACCCAGAAGTGAAACATTTTTATACTCTGCAGGGAGTGACCTCAACATGGTGGTGGAAGCTACAATTAAAAACTATGTTTTACTGGCATTTAAAGCCAGGGAATTGGCTGCCATCCACAAGTGGCTGGACTTATACATTTAGCTACATCCTCAATGTATGAACCAGAGAGTTATACAGCCACCTGGGTATCATTCGCATTGTTAGCCACCTGGACACCCAGACTGATCAGAAGGAGCAGAAATGGAATCAGGTAAACATTAAGCAATGGCGGCGAAATACAAAACCCCTGGGGCATCCCACAGGTGATTCAGGAAGGTTCCAAAAAAACTTCACCTACGTTCACCCTAGAGTTCCTGGGACCCAAAAAGTAGTAGGAGATCCGGCTAGCAGCTTTAGGAGAACCCTGTCCGAAGACTGTAATCTGTCCTCAAGTAAAGCATGATCAACAAGGTCGAATGCTGAGGATAAATCCAACAGCATAAGAACTGTTAGTTGCCCCTGATCCATGTTCTATAGTAGGTTGGTCTGCAGGTTAAGCATAGCTGTTTCAGTGCTGTAACCTTTCCTAAAACCGGAATGGTGGGGCAGTACGATCTCATTACACTCCACAAAATGTGGAAATTGCAGATGTGCCACTTTGTTCAATATTTTTAACAAGAATGGCACATTCATAATGGGATGATAATTTTCCAGTACAAATGGGTCCAAAAGTGGGGTGACCCAACGCTCCTTGAGAAAGACTACCCTTTGCAAATGAGTAATTAATAAACCTAGTTACCCAGGGGCCAAGAATGTCCCTACACTTTATGAAGAGGCTGGATAGACAGACATCATTATGAAAAGAGGTTTGTTTCATCTCTGAAATGATTTGTATGATAAAAGATTCAGAGCATGGAGTGACATCAAAAGCGCAAAGCACTGTATTGGAGAGGTCAACCTCTTTAAGGTCAACCATGAACACATCCGAAGAGGGAAAAGTATTCTTTGTCCATTGGATATTACTTTGGTGTAAGGTGACCGTATTAGAAAAACATTATGAATAGACTGGCACCACTCCTTGTCCTTCACTGGTGCTGAAGAGGGTGGGGGTTTATTCTTAAACTCATGCAGAATAGAGAACAGTTCCTTTGAACTTGACTTAGCATTCTGGAACCTATGGTTATAAGTGTCAGACTTGGCCTCAGTAATGGCCTCCTTATACTCTTTTACCAAAACTTTATAGTTGGCCAAGGTTATACTGGATGGATCTTTCCGCCAACAGAATTCTGCTGTACGTTTTTTTTTTTTCTGCTAGCGAGAATGTCATCATCAAACCAAGATTTCTGGATAGTTTCTGTTTTTATATGACGAATCTTAAGTGGCGCCAATTGTTTAGTGGTGTCAATGAGAGACTTAGTAATGTGTAATACTAAATCATCTACGCACTCATAGTCCTCTTCTGACCCCAGTTTCTCTGACAATAGGGGAATAAAGTTTTCAGGCATCAATAGTTTCACGTCACGCATGTGAACGTCCAATCTGAGATTGGTATCAAGTCTGGAGGTTAAAGCAGGAAGAATAATACCAAATGTGAGAAGTGAGTTTTCCGACCAGATAGAGGGCGTAATTAACAGATTGGACACGGAAAGCTGATTGACTAATAACCAGCCCAGAAAGGTAAACATTAATGATGACCTTAGAGGAGTCGAAGGAAGCCAGGGGGGCCTCCCACCGGGTGCCACCATTAATGGGAGAGGAAGAGAAAGGAGAATTACAGAGACCATATGAAGAATCCATAGGTCTGGCGAGGGAACGACAAAGAGAATGTTGGTGAGGGTTTTCCTGGAGGATGCTCTTGCATAGGTGTCAGCGATAGGGAGTACTGGGTTGGAGACCAGGATGTCCTTTTTAAACTTCTTCCTATCAGATTTAGTGAGGAGAGCAGGATAGTCGATAGAGAAGCAGTTAGAAAATATAGGAGAAACAGAGAGCACCATAGAGTGGGTAGGGAGAGGAGAGAAGAAGAAAGGGGGTGGCAGGGAAGGGGGTGCAGGGCGAAACTAGTGAAGGACACAGGGAGGGGTGCAAGCAGACAAGACAAAGAGGGACAAGACAATAGTAGACAATTTACCTTGATAATACAACAAGGGCTCAGATAATAGTAGAACAGTTTGCAAAATGAACGATTTGCTGAGAAGACGAAACCAAGAACAACAAGGACAATGTAGTTGGCAGATCAGAACGTGGAGGAAGGAAGAGTGCAATGGTACACAAACATAGCAGTACAATATAGGACAGGGCAGTCAGTGAGGCGAATACAAAAAGAAAAACTACAGAACCAACACAGGAGATATTGAAGAAAGCTGACCTGGATGAGGGAGGAATACAAGGAGAATACAGTCAGTGTAAGCAGAACAGACAGTAGGACAACAGTGAGCAGGACAGTTCAGGCATAAACAGAGGGCGCTTAGGAGCAGGGGGTTAGGGGGAGGTGCGTGAAAGTGCGCAGAACACGTGATCGGGGAACGCAAAGAAGGAGACATGCAGTGAGGGAGTTGCGAGGAACTCTTCGTCAAGGATTGCGAGGGACCACACGGACAGTGCAAGACAATGCATGGAAAACACAGTCAGTGATCGCAGGGTAGTTGCGAGGACCACGCAGTAGAAGATTGTAAGGGACCACGTGGGCAGGCGTGAGGCAGGGAACGCGAGGAATTTCGAGGGCACACGAGAGGGCGTGAGAGGAGCCGTGCAATCAAGGATTGCGAGGAACCACTTGGGATGGAAGTGAACCAAGTGAAGAGCGTGGGGCACACGATGAGAGGATCGTGGGGGGAGCGCACTGTGATCCCAGAACCACGTGGACTGGGATCGAGGAGGACACGTGGAACGGAAGGGTGAGAACCAGCAGTCAAGGGGAGCGAGGAGCCATGCAATCATGGATTGCGAGGGAAGGCAGGCTAAGGTGCGCGTGAAGATGGAATGGGTGGTGCAAGGGAGGAGTACGAGAGGCTGCGTAGGGGAGGGGCGAGAACACATGCAGGTGAGGGTGAATGGTGCAGGAGGAGGGCAAGGAAGTGCAGAGCAGCAAGCAAACTCCAAACTTCTTACCCAGTGGCCACAAAGAGGAGGGTGAAACATCTGCAAGCCAGTCTATGCCGCAGACACCTTCATTGGCAAACACATGTGTCTCTCAACACCACAGCCTTGTCCTGTAAGGGCTTTGCCACAGAGCAGCATCACCTGCGCACCTGCATCACCTGCGCACCTGCATCGCTCAACACTGCGGCCTTGTCCTGCGATGGATTTGCCACAGGGGGTCCTGAACCTTGGATTAAATAAGCCCCGTAGCGTGGACGTAACAAACGTGTTACGTGGAAAGTTGGGCAGCGACACCTGTGTCGCTCAACACTGCGGCCTTTTCCTGCAAGGGCTTTGCCGCAGAGGGTCCCGAACCTCGGATTAAATAGGCTTTGTTGTGTGGACATAACAAACGTGATAAATGGAAAGTCGGCCAGCGTCTCCTGCTCACCTGCACCACTCAACACTGTGGCCTTGACCTGTGTGGACATTTGAAGTATATCAATCTAAGAGGATCCAGTAGATGTGTAACAAAGGTAAAGGAAGTTGTCTTTGGATAAGGAGAAGTTCATAATAATTGTAATAATTATTGTTTGTATGGAATTAGATTAGTAATGTATAGCAATTTAACGAAGGTGGCCACAGAGAGGAGGGTGAAACATCTGCAAGCCAGTCTATGCCGCAGACACCTTCATTGGCAAACACATGTGTCGCTCAACACCACAGCCTTGTCCTGTAAGGGCTTTGCCACAGAGGGTCCCGAACTTCAGATTAAATAGGCTCGCTAGCGTGGACGTAACGGACATGTTACATGGAAAGTCGAGCAGCGTCACCTGCGTCACTCAACACTGCAGTCTTGTCCTGCGAGGGCTTTGCCGCAGAGGGTCCCAAACCTCAGATTAAATAGGCTGGGTAGCGTGGACATAATAAGCGTGTTACGAGGAAAGTCGGGCAGCATCACCTGCGCACCTGCATCGCTCAACACTGCGGCCTTGTCCTGCGATGGATTTGCCACAGGGGGTCCTGAACCTTGGATTAAATAAGCCCCGTAGCGTGGACGTAACAAACGTGTTACGTGGAAAGTTGGGCAGCGACACCTGTGTCGCTCAACACTGCGGCCTTTTCCTGCAAGGGCTTTGCTGCAGAGGGTCCCGAACCTCGGATTAAATAGGCTTTGTTGTGTGGACATAACAAACGTGATAAATGGAAAGTCGGCCAGCGTCTCCTGCTCACCTGCACCACTAAACACTGTGGCCTTGACCTGTGTGGACATTTGAAGTATATCAATCTAAGAGGATCCAGTAGATGTGTAACAAAGGTAAAGGAAGTTGTCTTTGGATAAGGAGAAGTTCATAATAATTGTAATAATTATTGTTTGTATGGAATTAGATTAGTAATGTATAGCAATTTAACGAAGGTGGCCACAGAGAGGAGGGTGAAACATCTGCAAGCCAGTCTATGCCGCAGACACCTTCATTGGCAAACACATGTGTCGCTCAACACCACAGCCTTGTCCTGTAAGGGCTTTGCCACAGAGGGTCCCGAACTTCAGATTAAATAGGCTCGCTAGCGTGGACGTAACGGACATGTTACATGGAAAGTCGAGCAGCGTCACCTGCGTCACTCAACACTGCAGTCTTGTCCTGCGAGGGCTTTGCCGCAGAGGGTCCCAAACCTCAGATTAAATAGGCTGGGTAGCGTGGACATAATAAGCGTGTTACGAGGAAAGTCGGGCAGCATCACCTGCGCACCTGCATCGCTCAACACTGCGGCCTTGTCCTGCGATGGATTTGCCACAGGAGGTCCTGAACCTTGGATTAAATAAGCCCAGTAGCGTGGACGTACCAAACGTGTTACGTGGAAAGTTGGGCAGCGACACCTGTGTCGCTCAACAGTGTGGCCTTTTCCTGCAAGGGCTTTGCCGCAGAGGGTCCCGAACCTCGGATTAAATAGGCTTGGTTGTGTGGACATAACAAACGTGATAAATGGAAAGTCGGCCAGCGTCTCCTGCGCACCTGCGTCACTCAACACTGTGGCCTTGTCCTGCGTGGACATTTGAAGTATATCAATCTAAAAGGATCCAGTATATGTGTAACAAAGGTAAAGGAAGTTGTCTTTGGATAAGGAGAAGTTCATAATAATTGTAATAATTATTGTTTGTATGGAATTAGATTAGTAATGTATAGCAATTTAATGAAAGTGGCCACAGAGAGGAGGGTGAAACATCTGCAAGCCAGTCTATGCCGCAGACACCTTCATTGGCAAACACATGTGTCGCTCAACACCACAACCTTGTCCTGTAAGGGCTTTGCCACATAGGGTCCCGAACTTCAGATTAAATAGGCTCGCTAGTGTGGACGTAACGGACATGTTACATGGAAAGTCGAGCAGTGTCACCTGCGTCACTCAACACTGCGGACTTGTCCTGCGAGGGCTTTGCCGCAGAGGGTCCCAAACCTCAGATTAAATAGGCTGGGTAGCGTGGACATAATAAGCATGTTAGGAGGAAAGTCGGGCAGCATCACCTGCGCACCTGCATCGCTCAACACTGCGGCCTTGTCCTGCGATGGATTTGCCACAGGGGGTCCTGAACCTTGGATTAAATAAGCCCAGTAGCGTGGACGTACCAAACGTGTTACGTGGAAAGTTGGGCAGCAACACCTGTGTCGCTCAACACTGCGGCCTTTTCCTGCAAGGGCTTTGCCGCAGAGGGTCCCGAACCTCGGATTAAATAGGCTTGGTTGTGTGGACATAACAAACGTGATAAATGGAAAGTCGGCCAGAGTATCCTGTGCACCTGCGCCACTCAACACTGTGGCCTTGTCCTGCGCGGACATTTGAAGTATATCAATCTAAGAGGATCCAGTAAATGTGTAACAAAGGTAAAGGAAGTTGTCTTTGGATAAGGAGAAGTTCATAATAATTGTAATAATTATTGTTTGTATGGAATTAGAGTAGTAATGTATAGCAATTTAACGAAAGTGGCCACAGAGAAGAGGTTGAAACATCTGCAAGCCAGTCTATGCCGCAGACACCTTCATTGGCAAACACATGTGTCGCTCAACACCACAGCCTTGTCCTGTAAGGGCTTTGCCACAGAGGGTCCCGAACTTCAGATTAAATAGGCTCGCTAGCGTGGACGTAATGGACATGTTACATGGAAAGTCGAGCAGCGTCACCTGCGTCACTCAACACTGCAGTCTTGTCCTGCGAGGGCTTTGCCGCAGAGGGTCCCAAACCTCAGATTAAATAGGCTGGGTAGCGTGGACATAATAAACGTGTTACGAGGAAAGTCGGGCAGCATCACCTGCGCACCTGCATCGCTCAACACTGCGGCCTTGTCCTGCAATGGATTTGCCACAGGGGTCCTGAACCTTGGATTAAATAAGCCCAGTAGTGTGGACGTAACAAACTTGTTACGTGGAAAGTTGCGCAGCGACACCTGTGTCGCTCAACACTGCGGCTTTTTCCTGCAAGGGCCTTGCCGCAGAGGGTCCCGAACCTCGGATTAAATAGGCTTGGTTGTGTGGACATAACAAACTTGATAAATGGAAAGTCGGCCAGCGTCTCCTGCGCACCTGCGCCACTCAACACTGTGGCCTTGTCCTGCATGGACATTTGAAGTATATCAATCTATGAGGATCCAGTAGATGCGTAAAAAAGGTAAAGGAAGTTGTCTTTGGATAAGGAGAAGTTCATAATAATTGTAATAATTATTGTTTGTATGGAATTAGATTAGTAATGTATAGCAATTTAACGAAAGTGGCCACAGAGAGGAGGGTGAAACATCTGCAAGCCAGTCTATGCCGCAGACACCTTCATTGGCAAACACATGTGTCGCTCAACACCACAGCCTTGTCCTGTAAGGGCTTTGCCACAGAGGGTCCCGAACTTCAGATTAAATAGGCTCGCTAGCGTGGACGTAACGGACATGTTACATGGAAAGTCGAGCAGTGTCGCCTGCGTCACTCAACACTGCAGTTTTGTCCTGCGAGGGCTTTGCCACAGAGGGTCCCAAACCTCAAATTAAATAGGCTGGGTAGCGTGGACATAATAAGCGTGTTACGAGGAAAGTCGGGGAGCATCACCTGCGCACCTGCATCGCTCAACACTGCGGCCTTGTCCTGCGATGGATTTGCCACAGGGGGTCCTGAACCTTGGATTAAATAAGCCCAGTAGCGTGGACGTAACAAACGTGTTACATGGAAAGTTGGGCAGCGACACCTGTGTCGCTCAACACTGCGGCCTTTTCCTGCAAGGGCTTTGCCGCAGAGGGTCCGAAACCTCGGATTAAATAGGCTTGGTTGTGTGGACATAACAAACGTGATAAATGGAAAGTCGGCCAGCGTCTCCTGCGCACCTGCGCCACTCAACACTGTGGCCTTGTCCTGCGTGGACATTTGAAGTATATCAATCTAAGAGGATCCAGTATATGTGTAACAAAGGTAAAGGAAGTTGTCTTTGGATAAGGAGAAGTTCATAATAATTGTAATAATTATTGTTTGTATGGAATTAGATTAGTAATGTATAGCAATTTAACGAAAGTGGCCACAGAGAGGAGGGTGAAACATCTGCAAGCCAGTTTATGCCGCAGACACCTTCATTGGCAAACACATGTGTCGCTCAACACCACAACCTTGTCCTGTAAGGGCTTTGCCACATAGGGTCCCGAACTTCAGATTAAATAGGCTCGCTAGTGTGGACGTAACGGACATGTTACATGGAAAGTCGAGCAGTGTCACCTGCGTCACTCAACACTGCAGTCTTGTCCTGCGAGGGCTTTGCCGCAGAGGGTCCCAAACCTCAGATTAAATAGGCTGGGTAGCGTGGACATAATAAGCGTGTTACGAGGAAAGTCGGGCAGCATCACCTGCGCACCTGCATCGCTCAACACTGCGGCCTTGTCCTGCGATGGATTTGCCACAGGGGGTCCTGAACCTTGGATTAAATAAGACCAGTAGCGTGGACGTACCAAACGTGTTAAGTGGAAAGTTGGGCAGCGACACCTGTGTCGCTCAACACTGCAGCCTTTTCCTGCAAGGGTTTTGCCGCAGAGGGTCCCGAACCTCGGATTAAATAGGCTTGGTTGTGTGGACATAACAAACGTGATAAATGGAAAGTCGGCCAGCGTCTCCTGCGCACCTGCGCCACTCAACACTGTGGCCTTGTCCTGCGTGGACATTTGAAGTATATCAATCTAAGAGGATCCAGTACATGTGTAACAAAGGTAAATGAAGTTGTCTTTGGATAAGGAGAAGTTCATAATAATTATAATAATTATTGTTTGTATGGAATTAGATTAGTAATGTATAGCAATTTAACGAAAGTGGCCACAGAGAGGAGGGTGAAACATCTGCAAGCCAGTCTATGCCGCAGACACCTTCATTGGCAAACACATTTGTCGCTCAACACCACAGCCTTGTCCTGTAAGGGCTTTGCCACAGAGGGTCCCGAACTTCAGATTAAATAGGCTCGCTAGCATGGACGTAACGGACATGTTACATGGAAAGTCGAGCAGCGTCACCTGCGTCACTCAACACTGCAGTCTTGTCCTGCGAGGGCTTTGCCGCAGAGGGTCCCAAACCTCAGATTAAATAGGCTGGGTAGCGTGGACATAATAAACGTGTTACGAGGAAAGTCGGGCAGCATCACCTGCGCACCTGCATCGCTCAACACTGCGGCATTGTCCTGCGATGGATTTGCCACAGGGGGTCCTGAACCTTGGATTAAATAAGCCCAGTTGTGTGGACGTAACAAACGTTTTACTGGAAAGTTGGGCAGCGACACCTGTGTCGCTCAACACTGCGGCTTTTTCCTGCAAGGGCCTTGCCGCAGAGGGTCCCGAACCTCGGATTAAATAGGCTTGGTTGTGTGGACATAACAAATGTGATAAATGGAAAGTCGGCCAGCGTCTCCTGCTCACCTGCACCACTCAACACTGTGGCCTTGACCTGTGTGGACATTTGAAGTATATCAATCTAAGAGGATCCAGTAGATGTGTAACAAAGGTAAAGGAAGTTGTCTTTGGATAAGGAGAAGTTCATAATAATTGTAATAATTATTGTTTGTATGGAATTAGATTAGTAATGTATAGCAATTTAACGAACGAGACGAGTTGTACTTATGATTGTCTCATGGGTAGATTTTGTTTTCCGTGAATCATTTATAAAGTCAGATTGGAAGAAATATTAATGGAAGATCCACTATGAAGCAGCTTTAGTATTGTTTTAGGGCATGTGGGTTGTTGCAATGATACACCAGGCTCTCCACCTACAACACAGTAAGTGGGCAAAGTTAGGTGGTGGGATGACATCTGGTTTCACTGCCCAGTACTGGTCCTACAAGTAACTTAGGGAATGGCAGATTGGTTTTGTTTCAGTTAGTGGGCAGAGAATGGTTGGAGCAGGATTTAGTATTCAGAGCAGGGAAAGAATTTCGATTCATTTTTAATAGACACAATGATTTCCAGCCACAAAGATTTCCGGCCAGGTGCAGCAAATTAGTTCCGGTTCACAGTTAATTTTAACAGTTGCTGATTTTAGTTACAGGAAAGTGTAAAACGAAGCCCAAAAAGGTCAAAGAAAATAGTAGACAAAATCAGCAGAATTACCAATTACTAGTTACTCAGTTATTCAGGATTTTCAGTAGATGCTTAGTGAAAGAACTTTGGCTCAGATATGTTGGGACAGATTAGGCTACTATGTAGTGACCAAAACTCCTAGACTACAACTTTGAGTGAAGTGTCAAATGCTGCTAGCCACAGAGTGAACAGGGAGTGAGTGGAGGTGGTATATTGGGTATTCAGTGTGGAAGATCTCAGTTTGCCACACAATATGGCTCCTTACAGTGCCATGCCGGGATCACGAGATGCCAGCGAATAACTCGAGATAAACAGCAATATTATTATCCCTTACTTTTTCCAATAATGTGTAATTACTGATTTAACTGACACTCTCCTGCCTCCGGTGTATTAAACTGTGCCTTGCACAAAGTCTTATTCCCATTGACCCTCATATGAACAGCAAATATTCACTAATCTGGCCGAGCATTTTGCACAAAAACTGAACTTCCCTTTACTAATGGATGCGCATACTCACACACTGTACCCTCAGGCAAAAACAGGACATACATAGTAGGGCAATTATAGTCAGACATTAAATTCCTTTTGCAAGTGGAGGTCACTCCAGGAAAGCAGTTGCAGCCAGGCGTTGCATTGCACAGGTTTATGACACTTAGGGCTCTGGTTTAGATGCTGAAGCATTAGCTACTAAATGTAATTTGCAGTGGATGTTCCAAGAACTGAAACAGGGCATTACAGATAATCTAAGTCCATTTCCATCTTCACTTGCAGAGCTGAATAAACACCTGCTATCTGTTGAAGGGAAAGTAGATAAACTTGAGAACACGGTGTCAGAAGAATCCCATGAGCATGCATTCCTTTCTGAAAGGTTAGATAGTGCCTTAATGCCCCTGGACTTAGTGTGCTCAATAAATGCTAAAATAAATAGAAATAAAATAAATACATGAAATGGAAGTACAATTAGAATTCAGGATTGCTAAACAGGAGCACTGTGAGAATCACTCTCACCATAACAACATTCCTAATATGTGGATGGCCAAACAGGTGAAGGACCAAGCGATGGAGGAATACATTAAAAGCTTATTTAAAATTGTGCTTCCACTCACTAATACTGAGATTGCGCACGCACAGTGTATGCTGTACCTTTCAACATCAGAGGAGCCTGATCCAAGATGTTCTGACCAGAGTTCACTATTTCTTGAAAAGGAATCAACAATGGTGGCTGCGAGAATTGCACCCCCCCATCAGATTTCAAAAAGAATCCCTGTGCGAAAAGTAACCACACACACATTATTTGTGGGGGTTTCTTTTGCTGTGTGGGCCAAATGTCGCTTGCTACAATTTACATATATCATGATCAGCTGTATTGTATATTGCTGGCATTAATTAACCCTTGCCACCATTGAACCCCAAAGTTAAATGTGCCATTGCTAGTAAAATATAGGTGTTCTACTGGGTGTTTTTTTAATTTGTAATTGTCATTCACAGTACTGTTGATGGTATTACTCAGTAGAGCGGTAATATTAACAGAACAGAGAATTTTATTCTGCAGATTAGGCAGATTAATCATTGGTGATTTTAAGTCTAATGTCAGAATACCTTTTGCAAATTGTGTTCAGAATAAACAAGGGATTCATAGCGTGATTTATTGCCGGTACTGTAAATGATGGTCAATTTAAACCCACAAACGAAATGCAGTGGAGGGGTCAGGGGGGGTTGGGATAGCAGACACTGTTTTTGTTACTTTGTGTAACTTTAAGGATCGTAGGCCAGGGATTGATAATTTGCACGACTAGCATCAAAGCTCTAGTTGGCCTCTTATTTAGGGATATCATTTCACCAAAATGCCAGGCGTAACGGAAGTGACATCGCATGAACCTTGACCTCTGATGACATCACAGGACATGATGTCATTTGAACCCATCCCCAAGTGACATAACTGGAAGTGATGAACCATGACCTTCAGATCTGTCTAACACCCAGGTGCTCTCATTTCAGGCAGATATAAGAATCAAGGCAAAGAGGGCGGTGTGATTTGTCCACGATCACACATTTGGGAATGTAATTTTCCAGATTTGACGTGGGCCTATATGTAAAACATACATAATGCAGTACTTGTAACAGGTTAACCAAACTCTCTAAAGCAGGCTACAGCTAGTGTATGAAACATCTATAGATCAATGGACACAGAAGTACTTGTTATCTGTGGAATTGATGTGTTAAACAAGCCACAAAAACACTGACCTGGGGAGGCGTGCACCGTCTGTTTACCCAGGAGAAAAATGCTGCACGAGCAAGGCCTGAAAATTAAATCATTGGCCAGGATGTAGTATCAACAAAATTCCCTGGTTATAAATGTATCCATGAGTCAGCTACCACTGCAATACGTGAAACCTGTTGTGTGGGGGTAAGCTGAGGCCATCTGTCTCTGGGTGCATTTATCTTTAAACTATGGGAAAGCAGGCATTGATACATGACCCTTCATCAATCTTTTTAATGGGGTGAGGTGTGGGGAGGGTGGATGCACTTACCTCAAGAGTGTGGCTAAATGCATCTATGATTTTCAGAGCTCTATGTGCGAGGTGCGTTATTCAATACATTCTCCACCCCCGCCACAGGCCCGTAAATGAAGCTTCCACAAAGCCCTTTCCAAGAAGGAGTTTGAGTTGGGAGGGGTGGGTCACTCCTTGGCTCTCTCACTTCTGAGACTCCATGTCCAGCACTTATTTTCTTAAACAGTGTTTCAGCAGAGCAGGGTCCTGGTCGAGTTTGCAGCCCCTCTCAGCCATTTACATCACACTTGAATGAGTTCAAGGTGGGCAGAGCCCAATCAGTGGCGTAGCACAATTTCTGCGCCCTCCCTCCGCCGTAGCTCCTTAACAAAGCACAGGGCACGCCACACTCCGGGCCAGCCGGGGCCACCCCAGGTGTGCTATTTTCATGAAGATTATGCTGCTTCAGGGGTACGTACTTCTCCAAGTGAAAGAAGTATATATGTTTTTTTTAATCAAAGCTTAAATGTTACACCTACTGTAGAAAGAACGGGACGGTGCTTGGTCCCCAAATAAACCAGTCATCAGCAGTGGTTGGTGAGTTGTTTTTCTTGAAAGGTGCAATTCTTCCCCCTGCCATGAGTGTGCAAGCATTGTCATGCCAGTCCTTTCAGTATATGCCAGTATAAAAAACATGTTCATGCTGGCTGTGCCCACACATTTCCATGCTGGCTTCACCAACATATGTTAGCATTCCCACATATTTAAGATGTTTTTATAGTATCACTGTCAGTAGGCACAAAGCTGGCTCTGCCAAGATATGCCAGTACACCTACATAGGAAATACTCATGTTGGTTTGACCATTAAAAGTGACATGTCACAATAAGAAAACATGTCCAAACGGATTCCAATGTAAGCCAGTCTAGACCCATAAGAACACATATCATCTTTGGTTCATCAAGGATGTGTCAAAAATGCTCTCGTGATCCCCAGTCTCCCACAGCCTTACACACACACACATAGGCATTCCCTTTGCCCCACCCATACATCTCCCCTCACATTCATTCACACTGCATTCACCAAACAGGCATGCACCCACCCACCCAGAACATTCACACACACAAACACATTCATACCCATTCACCCACCAGTAACTCACCCATATACCTTCTCTCACAAACACTGTCACTGGCACCCACCCCGCAGAACATTTACACGCGCACACAAACACTTACATTCAAAGTCACCCGCCCACTATTCACCCACCGATAAACCTCTCACGTCCACTTGCATGGCATTCGAACACACACTGTCACATTTATTCTCATTCACCCACCATTCACTGACCCACAGCATATACATACATCTGACACGCACTTCTCGCATGCAAAATACACATCACTTTTTTTTTAAAGCCTTCTTACATGTTTTTCCATCTTCGGTCTGTCACTCCAGGCCACCCTCGGCTCCTCCGTGCTTCTCACAAACAGGAACCAGGAAGCTCAGAGAGCTTCCTGGTTCCTTAATATGAGCTGCAAGGAAGCCGGAGAAGAGGTTAGCGGTTGGAGCTGAACGTGGCATGTGACGTGTGCTACATGTCACGGTGAGCTCCAACCCCTACTGAGCACTTCCTTCTCACACTGCAAGCCCTGGCCTAGCCTTCGCTTGATGGCTGAGAACTGGGCTGGGGCCTCCCCAGACCTGGTGTGGTGGGGCCCCCCAGACCACTAGTCCAGTGCCCAGGAGCTTCCATTTAAAAGAAATATATATAATAATAATGTTTTGTTTTTAATTACAATGATAGCAAGAGAGACTGCAGGTGTAGCAAGGGACGTGCCTGCTCTTATTCTAGGAAGATCTGAATTTCGCTTATAAATTTACAAAACGTCAGGCTGCTGATGGGTAAACTCTACCTCATACAGCTTTTAATGTGCAAGGAAATCAGGCATAAGCAATGCAGTGTTCCCGAGAAACAGGCCCGTTGCGGAAATGTGTCCGCGTTAAAATGCTGTGTTTTGCAGCTTTATAAATCCTAAGCAATGCTGAGCTGCAATCTGCACACAGGAGTGTTTCTTTATGAAATAAAGTATGAAGTAGTTCATGTAACGTTGTCAAAGAATATTGGGAAAGCAATGAGACAGTGGAAAGGGCGTCTGAGTATCTGTGGCAGTAGGAGCAGAATAATCTAGTCTCGCATGAAATTAATATTGTTATAAAAAAATGAAATGCGATCTTCATGAGTTTGACAACATATGCAATATATTTTCAAAATGTTATACATCATAACTTGCGTGCCTGCCTGTGTCTCCCCCAGGTGTTGAATTCTTGAAGCACACTGGGTTTTCAGGATATCCTTTATTATTCATTCTACTTTCACTTTGGATTTATGTTGAATGGTTCTGCTGTGTTGCTCTGCATCTCTCAGAATATACAATACATATTTCAAAAGAACATGCAAATGATGGTCCAAGAAATGTCATGCCTCTCTTTTCGAGATTATAAAGTCCAATAAGAAAATCCTCCTAAATCAATAACTGAGAGTTGTTTCTTACCTGAGTATAATGCGAGATGTGTGCATTGCTGAACCTTTCGCCAATCCCAAAGGTGAAATTTTCCTGCTGATTATACCAAGTATTAATTACATCGGCCCATGAGATGGGATGATTTGTCTTGTAAACAGTTTCACCGCAAGAATTTGCTAAGAAAGAGAAAGGACGCATAACAATTGGAATAAGACATGTGGAATGAGGATACATTATTCACAAATCCATTGCTTTTCTTTTCTTTCTTTTTATCTGACCAGGCAAAACTTTGGCATACAGATAGTCATCCTCTCATCTTGACGTGCCTTCACCAATGACTAGTAATGTCTTGCAGACTTCCATTGTATGGAGTGACGCCAATTGTTATGTTCTCTTTTTTTAATTTCATAAATACATTCCATGAGTTCAATTTGGTTCAGCCTATTAATGGATTTCTAGACAAGCACATGTTATTTACTCCCGACCATAGCTTGCTCTTCTGTTCTATAGCAGATTTCTTCTGGAGTTGCCCTAATAAATCTTCCCAACTATGAACAATTAGCCCGAACCCCTAAAGGAAGTTCAGTTCCTCTGAATCGCCAGCAACTGTTGTGATTCAGAAATGGTCTGAATTATTTTACCAAGGATTACCAAAAAACTATTAATAAAATATGGCGTAGCAAGAGAAAACAAAAAAAGTTGAATCCAGAAGAGGTGTGTCACTTATATCCTGTGGTAAGCAACACACTAGAAGATATGAAACTCTATCCTTACTAACACAAATATACACTATTAGGAAGTGCATGAACCTGCACACCGCGTGCACTCCCATCCAGACTGCAGCCATGTCCAACATATTCTTACCATAAGGGAGCACAGAGTAGCAGCAGGCTACTGCACTACTGCATCACATATACCCTAGGTACCATCTGGCATGCACGAATGTGAGCAAAACTACAAAAACTCCATTGAGAAGGTACAATGCAGACATTAGTGAGCATGCAACAAACTGTCCATACATAGAAAGTAAGTGTACATAGGCGGTGGCACACACTTGCTGCAACTTCACTTTTAAGGTAACCAGGATATCCTGCTGAGGCCTTGCAATTTGCAATCATGTCTGTCCTGCTACCTGCATATTTATCCTACATGTAGTTTGCCTCAGTAATTGCATTAGAAAAGCATAGCTGGTCCTGCTGGGATCTGAATTAGCAACAACCTCAAGCAATGTGGCATAGAGCTAGAGTACACACAAGCCAAAGTGAAAGTTTAAATACTTTCTGAAAATTCTGGATCGACATGAAATGATTATTGCCTACGGGATTATTTATACAAGGATGTTGTACTAATATGATAGAGGATTCAGGAGCACTGGGGCAAAGGAGGGAGCTGCAGGCTATGTGATGCCACCCTTGGAGGTGGTTCATGGCTATATCCTGTAGGGCAACTCCCAGTGATCAGACTGGGAAAATACAAGCGCACAAATCGTCACTCGTGACACAATCAATATACAGTTTTAATCCACCACCCTCATTGGCTACCAACTATTTACATGCTAATAGTCACATATAGACCCTTCTCCAATTGGTTCCACAGTTTTCTTAATCATCTTCACCACACGTGGGTTACGTCCTCGTCTATTAAGGAATGTGACATGCACCTGGATATCACTGTGAACTCAATGGGCACTTAGAGGTCAGTCTGGTTCTCACGAACAAAGCAGCCCTTTTCTCATCCCTGACACGTTGGCAGCCCCATCATGCCCTCCCCACTGTATGGGCATCATTCTTAGCTCTAACTGGCACAAAACATAGCTCATGCTGTTCTCTGTTTTCCTCTTTATCAGTTCCCCTTCCCAAGGGTACACCTGGTGTCCCACTGATCAATCCAGTTCACAAAGGATTTGATCCCATGTCCCTGCACATCTGGTAGTTCAAAGAGAGTGACTATTGTTCCGGGGGACGCTAATGTCTTAAATCTTGGTTCTTGTTTTGTCATTTTAGGACTTCTGCCTTCGCTCCCAGGAATATGACCTTGGTACCAGGCCGCAGCCCTTCACTTCTTCAACTGCACACATTCCTGCATAATTAGTTCAACAACCTAATGGAGGTCGGGGCATATGTGTCTTGACTTGCCGTGCCTGGGAATCGGGATGCAATGATGAGGCGAGGGATAAGGCCTTGTTGTTCTATGTTTCTGTAGAAACCCAGCATGCAAGGATTCAGGCCTATTCATAGATTCAGTGTTAGTTCAGGTTAAAACTGTCATGTATAGAAAAGACAGAGAAACCTCCAAAGGCGGCGGCATAGCTTTCATCTGTAGAGCCGATCTCACTATCAAAGAAATAGATCATATGATGATGCCTTCAGCAGAACTTCTCTCGCTAAAACTAGGAATCTCTGCCACACGCACTATTACTGTGCACCTTATCTATAGACGTTCAAGCCCACTAGGTACCTTTGAAGAAGATATAATCACCCTCCTGAACACTAACGCCAAAACTGGGAAGGTTGAAATCATCCTACTAGGTGATTTCAACCTAGGCCACAATGACCCTAAAGACACTAATGCCTCCTTCCTAGACAACACAATTCTAGAAGCAGGCCTAACCATCCGGAACAACGGCCCGCGTATTCTAAAGGCCGCACCCTGGACTTCCCTCATAACGGCCATTGAACCGTGTATATGGTGCGATCATTATCTGATCTCATTGACCATCTCAGACCAACCTCAATTCAAGACAACCAAATTACCGGCACCTCCGGCCTTCACATTCTGTAAAAAAAAACATAACAATCACAAATCTCCTCCCGCTGATCCAACCCATCAACAACCATTCCAATCTTATCAGTAACCCTAATGATCTGGTTGACCTATATAACAACACCATCAACTCAGCTATAGATGCCATTTCACAGTTGAAACTAAGCAAATCCAAACCTCCTACTCATCTCAACTCCTGGTTCACCCCAAGCCTAAAAGCCTTGCGCAAAGAAAAAAGACAAGCAGAAGTCTGCTGGAAAAAAAATCCCTCTCCGGATAACAAAAAGCTCCTCATTGCCCTCACCAATGGTTACAAGAATCAAATCATTCAGGCTAAAAAAGAAACTTTTAATGACAGAATCAAAAAGCAAACTCTAAACAATAAGGAGATCTTTTCCATTCTCAGAGAATTAGAATCCCACCTGTAGACTCTTGCACCAAAGATAAAGTTTGGTGTACTAACATTCAAAATGCCCTATGCAACAAAATCACTATGTTACAAGACCAAAATATCAGCCAAAAGGTCCTCCCTCCTCAACATTGCGCTTTCCACTCAAGAAGCCATCCTACATGAACTTGCTGTCAACCAAACTAAACCACACAACCAATTCAACTTTAGAGCCATCTCCATTGTAGAAGCTAAGAACATACTTCTCTTAAACCATCCCGCTGTCTTGGCAACACCTGTCCAGCCCCAATTATCAAAGAAGCTGCACAATAATTAGCCCCTTTCGTCACCTCCTTCATCAATTAATCCTTTAAATCATGCTCTGTGCCTGCCAACCTTAAATATGCTTGGATATTGGCCCTCCTAAAAAAAAGCTAACCTTGATCCTAATGTCCCAACTAACTATAGGCCTATAACAACAGTTCTGTTCCTCCTTAAAATCTTACCTAAAGCTGCCTATCCACAGATTCAATCCTACTTGGAGATTAATAATTTACTGTTTACAAGACCCAGATTCAGACCCAGACACAGAACCGAGACGGCACTCCTGGATCTCAAAAACCAACTAGATGAGCGTAAAGATAGAAGAGACACCTCCATTCTTCTACTCCTAGATCTGTCAGCCGCCTTTGACTTGGTAGATCATAAAGTATTATGTAACCATCTCAAATCAGCTGCTAACTTCTCCACTAAGGCCACTGAGTGGATAAACTCATTCTTGGATAATAGAACTATAAGAGTATTCTCACCTACCTCAGCTGCTGACCCAGTTCCCATCACCTGTGGTGTTCCCCAGGGGTTCTGTGTCTCCCCTACTTTGTACAATATTTTTACAAAGCCACTTTTCGATATCTTGGACAAACTGGGTGTCTCATATACTAATTATGCTGACGACACCCAGATCCTCATCCCAATCCAAGAAGACTACGACAAAGACACTGACCTCATAAACAAAATCTATCAAATCATTCAAATGTGGATGGCCACACACGGTCTATGTCTCAACAATGACAAAACAGAGCTCTTAATCATTGGATCCACCAAGAAATTAAAAAACTCTCCCACTTGTACAAATCCATCACCATTGATGGTATCAAAATCAATGTAGCCAAGGTAGATTTTACTTAGATTCAGCTCTCAACCTTGACAAGCAAGTTAATGCCACAGCGTCAGCAACCAGCTACACTTGCAAACTAATCCATGCATGCAAACCATTTCTGTCAACTGAGAGTTGCATCACCATCGCACAAGCCCTTATACTTTCAAAACTAGACTATTGCAACGCACTTTACCTAGGCACCAGCAAACACAACACCAAGAAAATCCAAACCCTACAAAATAACACCCTTAGAACAGCTCTAGGCATTCCCAAAAGACAACACATATCGGAGCAAAGAAGAGCTGCCAATTGGCTGACCATTAATGAAAGAATCAAACTAAAAACCCTAAACATTACTCACAACTGCCTCAACAACAAAGCACCTGCATACCTCACAGAAAAATTCACTAAGCATACATCCGAACGCCCCATCAGAAAGGCCCAAGCCAATAGTATTAGAATCCCTAACTTTAATCTGAAAAGAACTGGAGGTTCAAGCTTCCCAGTACTTGCAGCTCATATGTGGAACTCCATCACAGATCCTTTAAGAGACAAACCCTCCTTCCACTCGTTCAAAACTAATGCTAAACTCTGGCTACTCACCAACAACTGCTGACATTCTACTTCTGAATGCCGCTAGCTGTTTTATATTGTAAATACAAACGTAACCTCAAATTGTAAATGACATTCTGTATGTAAATGTAATTTATTTTTTGCAACTGCAACACAAGAAATGTAAGATATCTATGTAACTGTAAGCTAAGAATTCACAAGCGCCCAGTTACCTAACGGCCTGGTGCGCTCTATAAATAAATAAACAATACAATGCAACACAATATATATGTATACTACATCCTATGTGATTCAGTTGCAGAATAACGTCCCCTTGCATGATTCCCCACACCCCCTACACCATCCCATGCTCATTTCCATAAGTTAATATATATTTCGCAATCTAAGTTCTCTGGGAGGGGAGATGGACTGAACGTGCATCCCAACAATTCTCAGAGACCTCTATAATGCCTGCATAGAGGGTGTAGCTCAGGAGAAGGGAGCATGTGACAAATTGACTTCTGCCCTGCAGGAGTAAAAGGATGAGCAGAGGCTAAAGTGCCTACTCAGCCCTCACACTTTTACAAACCAAGAGCCAAAACATTCATAGCAGGCACAGTTAACAGATATGCCGCCATTGCCTTTTGTGGTAACGTGGGCCGAGGGAAGGCTATAATCTCAAAAAGGGTGTGAATGTGGTTCAGTAGCAAGGCAAAAAGTAGCAATGTCCAATTGAAGTTTCTATTAAAATGTATACTTTAATCAAACACACCATGCATTTTATAACTAGCTAAAATAACACTGTACTAACACCCCCCGTAGAATGAACACAGAATATGAAATGATAGAAAAGACAAAAAGACAAATCACTCTGTGTAATGGGGCCGGGGAGAAAAGACATTTAAAAGACAACAATGTTCAAAAAGGATATCTCTTAAGTTTGCAAAGATTGATTAAAATGGCTTAGCCAGTCTATAGGGTCCAAAGATGGACCAAGGGTCAGTTAGCAGTCAATATTACCTTTTTGCAGTTCTTGGTGGTCCGACAGCGTCAAACCAGAGTTGCACTGAGTGAAGATCAGGAGAGCGCAAAAGCAGCAAAGCAGGGTCTTGGTGGTTCAAATGTGTCGAATGGTTCTTGGAACACTGCTTCAAGCAGTTCAACAGCTGTAAACACTTGAATCCTGGCTGTCTTGGCTCTCAGGGTGCTCTGAATCCCAATCCAAGGGTTCAGGCACAAGATTAGCAATTTCCTTGCGCTCACAAAGAAGGGGTAGGCTGGCACACAACTGCACGGGTCCTTGAAAATGGTGAGGTCCAGGGTACCGCTGCGGCTGGCAGAGAAGCAGGCTTTGCTCCTGCAGCAGGTCACTTCTTAAGTTGTTTTGAGACCCACTCCAAGGACTCAGGGACAAGATGGGTCCTTGTTCCCAGACTCCCAAACACAGGGTAGGCTGGCACACAACTGCAGGGATCCGTCATAATGGTGAGGTCCTGGGTACCACTGTGGCTGGCAGAGAGGCAGGTTTTGTTTGAACTGCAGCTTCACCCCCAATGGTCACTGGGATGGTTAGGGGACAACTGGAAGACTATGGAAAGGACTTCTCTCTAAGCAGGGCCCAAACTAAATCTTCCTCAAGGGTTGATGTCCAAAAGATGATTCATGAGTATTGTCACTTCTTTGTCAAAAAGGGGCTACTATATTGATGATAAGTTCCATCTATAGTTATCAGAAGACCAAATGCAAGGTTTTGTTACCAAACCCTTTCAGTGTTATTGGGGTGGTATATTGCTATATTTCAGCAAGATGTGTTGGAGTACAGAAATTCAGGATCATGTGCTCATTTTTATCGACTGAACTAGGGTGTATTTTCACTTAAAGAAATATTGTCTGGCTTGTCTGATTTTCCACAAAACCTCACAGGCTGATTTTCACTGAGCTCACTTACTACTGTGACCCATTTTTGATGTAACCTTCTATGGATTGGGAATCCAAATAAAAAGGCATCACAAAGCATTGAAAAGGGGACCCTTTTACATTGTGGTGATTAAGTGGCAAGGTATTCGAAAGCCTTTTCTTTAAAACGGAACATGCCCCAACAGATTTGGAACACTGTATACCACATTTCACTTATAAAGCTTCCCCAATGAAATCCTTAAAGGCACCAGTCTTATCTCTATGCTGCTGGAGTAGACTACATATCTGTTAAACACATAACCCTACATCATTAGACCTGCCACAAACTGATTGCAATGTTTCAATGTGGTTTTGAAGTTGGAAGCCGAAGATTTTAAAAACTAGGAAAAGGTCAGGCTTGGTGTTTGGAAACCTCCCTAAGCTTCCACAATGTTGGTGTATGGTAGGCAGCCCAGGATTATTTAGATATGTTAAAAAAGGCCACAAACAACAGGAAGTTCAATGAAACAATACTGTCTGATTTGCCCAGAGATCCAACGATAGGATAATGGTAGTAAGATGTCTGATGCATGAAAACTTACAGAAAACCAAGAAAAGCAAAAGCTTCTGTAACGCATAATTTTCAAACACTTTGTTTAATGCTCCCAAATTGGGTTTTGCAGGTAAATATGGACGCATATGTGCTTATTAGCATTATAAAGCATATATTCTTCTCTGTAACAAGTTGTTGCTGAGGAAAACATTCCACTAATGTTAGTGTGAGGAATTGCTATCTGGCAAGGGTGCAAAGCCCTGGCTTTAAAAAATAAATTATTAATGAATTAAATGATGAGGGTGAGTCCAGCTCTAGAAGTGGTAATCTGCTAAACAGATTCCCCATCTCAGTCGACTCCATGCCATAAGTATAGTGTACTTGTGCGCTGCCACATCAGTAGCCTGATCCGTGGCACAGAGCAGGTTTAAAGGTCACGAGATACCCACTTGGGATGGGACCACTAAAGCAGGCTACCTTTAGGCCAATAACCTCAGGACACTTGCTCTCAAAATAAGTGGTAATCCACCCCTTCAGTAGAAGCCTCAGCCTGTGGTGGAGACGGATCATCCGAGACAGAAGGAAGATCTATGGCCTAGCCACTCACAGTGCACATTGGGAGTGACCAATTATGTGGATCAGGACAAACCACTCTACAACACACCTCCTAAAATAGGGGAGCAGACACTGAACAGAGGCATCCTGTCCTGGAGTCCTCTGTGGAGATCTCATATCAACTAGAGGGCCAGAAGAGATTAAGCTCTCTGGTCTACTGGACTGAACCAGTCGCTCCATGTTCCATGCATCTTGAACAAGAGGGAACGTGCTGGCATCTCCAACTAGCAAAACTATGTCTTGTATCTTCACCAGCTCGACACTGCATCATGTCCTACCAAAGTGACTGCTCAATGCCGGGACCCGAATCAAATTACCAGAGAGACCCCCACCAACTCTAACCGGGAGTTACAACCATGGCTCGACCCAGCTAGTTATTGAACTGCTGCATCATTGATCGCACATCAACGCATCCAAGAGCACCACTTCGACAATTGCCCACTGACTCTAACTATTGGAGCGCCACTCATCAATCCCTCCCAGCAGCTGAAGCCCTACTCGGCCTGGCCAACTGCAAAGTGTTCCTTGGACTGAGCAGATCTGCATCATTGAAGAGCAGCTGTTATACTGCAAAAGCACCCCATTTGCCCCTACTTGACGCCTGCTTGTTGCCAGGATTGTATGATTCCCAGCAGCAACATATTTTTTTTTTAATTTTCATTTCATTTAGCTTTATTTTGTCAAACTGTCCTAAAAGCATTACAAGAATATAACATCAATATCGACCGTTCATCGACGCTGTTCCATAAATGTTAAAGGTGGCATCTGGAAACACCTTTTTCTGTATAGTGCGCCTTAGAAAATAAATAAATACAACATTACAATAAACAAAGTAGTACAACAGGGCAGTTCACAAGCATGACCCAAGTACAAACACATAAAAACATCAGGTTAAAATACTAATAGGATTACCGTAATTCTCACTAATCAAAAACAAGCTAAATGTATAGAAATCTTTCCTTTTGTTAGGGTCTAGCCCTTAAAACTGTATTACAGCGTGGAAGCGGGCGAGCAAACCACATTACACCAAGCATCTCTAAATAATGTTTTCCTTCTTGGTCAAGCATACGTGATATCAGGTCTATGCTGTTCCTAGTGGACAGTGACTTACAGAACATCAGGGCAGAGGACACGGTGCAAGAACCACTTGCCCTCAGCCATGGTTTTAGGTATCTGTTACGAATATTGGCATATGCAGGGAACACGAATAAACAATGTTGGAGGTTTTCAGTATTTTGTTTGCATGCTCTACAGATATGTGGGAAGTCTGGATTCCAATTCTTGGCCAGTACAGATGAGGGGAAGATGTCCATTCTTAATTTTGTTTAAATACTTTTGCCAGAATAAATATGAACATGGTCAAGGTACTGCTCGTAGAAAGGACATGTTTTGATGGCCAAATAGTTTAAACATTGATTAATGTTTGCACAATTGGATAAGTATTTTTTTTTCATTATACCATGCCATAATGGATAAGGTTTTTTTTTTCATTATACCATGCCATATACTTTTCGTTAACCTTTTATTAATGCACACAGGATTGTCCCACAATTCAGCTTTCCCGATTTCATACAGGATAGTTTTGACATATTTATACAAGGGATTGTGTGCAATTCCTGGCTGTTTCAGAAGGTAAAACAGTGCATCTCTATAAATGATCAATGCATTGTGGGTCTTCAATTCAAGCCAGTTTAAAACCGGCTTTAGTTTAAGTGGTTCGATCAGTGATAATCCTAGCTCATAATGCACAGGGACGTTTGGTGCAGAAAGGTGACGTCCCATCAGTTGCTTTAAAGTTGTATTTTTGCTCACTGTCAAAGGTTGGCTTTTAGAAAAAACCCAGATTTCTGCACCGCAGCAGCATGCTTGTCTGGCTTTGGATTTATAAACATTAAGGTGCTGGCTTCATTAACCTTCCCCATTTTCCGCATCCACATTTGAATACTGCATCAGCATTTTTGTTTAAAATGAAATCTGAATATGACTCATCGGTCCTGCCAAGTTCCCCTTCTGTCCAAATAATCAAAAAAAGACACTTCATCAATTGGAGAATGGTTCATGCATAAAGTGTAGCTCTTCTCCTTCCTTGTAGCCCATCAGCAGACCATACATTTTGTTTAATTATAATGTATGATAAGGCCTTTCGCATTGCCCAACTCTGCAAAACTATGGGCCCCTGTTTTGTTTTCATAATTAACATTCCATTGTCTGCAAATAATAACATACCATTTGGTTGATTATTTAGAGTGGGACCATTCGTCACCAAATCTAACATATTTTGAGCTGTCATTAATAAATAAATGAAATAAAGCAGGGACTAACACACACCCCTGCCTTACCCCTTTATGCATGGGAAATTATGCTGTCCTTCCGGGTCCTACACTATGGCAAACCTTGGCCGTTTTATCACTGTAGAGGAGCATTATGGCTTTCAAAAGATCATGCAGTGTTTTAAGGTCTACTATGGTGTGCAATACAAGGCTCATCGGAACTGAGTCGAAAGCTGTTTTTAATTCAATAAAACAAAAATACATAGTAGTTTTCCTTAAAATAGTACATTTAACAATAATTAAAAACAGTCTGGACACCTGATCTATTGTACCTACCCACTTCTGGAATCCGGCCTGGACTGTAGAGATAACTTAAAGGAGAGTTCCGGGACTTTTTTTTTATTGTCCCTACGGTTCGGCCATGTGTTTTTAAGCATAACTCGGTAGATCGTGGAAAACTTTCCTATGGACCTTACCCGACTTTTCGTCCATTAACGCACTCGAAATCAGCCGCCATTTTATGATAATCCTATCACTTGCCGCATCGCCCTGGCTCACCTGCTTTTGCGGCACTAAATCAAATCCCCCGCCCCTGAAACAGACTTGATCAAAACATTCATATTCCCCGCCTCTATCCGTGACGTGACTGAGCTGCGTAGGCAAACGCGCCCAGGCGTCTTATACGCGACTCCACACAGAACCAGGAAATCAACACAGATGAGCTCAAACAACACAGCGCGCCACAATTGGGAATATGAAACTGTACTTTTAAATTAAACCGCAAGATTGTAAATTTGGTAAAGTAAATTTATTTGACATCAAATGTTTTGAGAATATTCAGCGATTTGCATTTTTATTTGTTCACGTTCCGAAAAGTTCGTTTCGAGGCACACGATGTTCCTTTGCTGTACACAGGGTCTTAGATAAATGAATTTTTATTTGCTCTCGATCCAAAATATTTCGTCTTGAGGCAAGCGATGTTCGTGTGCAGTAGACATGGTGTTGGTTTACGATAAAATAAGCTCTTCGGTCGCACTGATAATCGCATGGCTATTCCAACAACGAGGCACTAGGGCACCACAACGGTCTGTATGTTGCATCTAGCCGTTAGTACCGCGTAAGGGCATACTTGTACTTGGCGATCGTCCCACAAAATGGTCAGGGTGCTAACGTTGTTCACGTGGAGAAGCAACTGGCGGTTAAAAAACCCATCCGCCGGTGTCTGGTACTCGTGACACAGACAATAATGGACGATGTATCTATTTGAAAAACATAAAAAAAGGAAATTAGTCTCACCATCAGATCTTTATTAAAATTATTCATTTTATATATTAGGTCTGGAAATTATTTCATAGCTAGGACAGTGCAACTGGGTTTTATACGTCAAGGGGGGCTGTAGGATACTGAGACAGTCCCCCAGTGCAGGGGTTGACAGGGAGAGCAGGTGGAGAGTGGAAGGGCCCAGGACCGAGATCGCAGACAGTGGACCAGTTGTAGCAGGGGAGAGGGAGAGAGAAAGCAGAAGCAAAGGTTTTGAGGTGCTTCCGTAAAAGTATGATATGATATGATATGGTATTTGTAACGCGCCTATACACAAGTGTTTCAAGGCGCAACGAGGCAGGGAGGGAGGGGAACAAGGGGAAGACAGACAAACGATCCTACTAGGCCAGGTGTCATTCAGATCGCGCAAGTGCACAGGTAAGGGGAAAAGGAGAAAGTGCAAGGAGAGGAGGTGGGGGGGAAGTGCAGTACAAGGTAAGTAGCGTAATAAAATAATAAATAATAAATAATAAATAAAAAGGGCCCGCTTGAGGCCAAGGACAAGTCTCGCAGTTCTGTTCTGGATAAGTTGCAGAGGGCGGAGAGTGGAGGCAGGCAGATTAAGATAGAGGCTGTTACAGTAGTCCAGCCTAGAGAGAACCAGGGCTCGGGAGACAGTGAGCTTCTGGGGGAAGGAGAGGAAGGGAAGAATACCTCTGAGGAGGTGCAGCTGGTAGTGTGACTTCTTAGAGACGTCAGATATATGAGGAGAGAAGGAGAGTGTGGAGTCGAAGATGACCCCGAGGTTTTTAGCCTTGCAGGTAGGGGCGGGAAGGGGGCCAAGTAGACGGTTCTCCCCAAGATAGTGCGCGGTACAAAACAACATGCCACATAGAACGAACAAGTACAACTTAACCCGTCTTTAAAGCAACTGTATAGTAATTAAATTGCGGTATAAACTCATCTAAAGAGTTACTTACATTATATTTGCATTTTCCATTGCGTCTGTGCGTAGGGCAGCCCCGAAATACCACTCCTTCTATGCCGACGTTATTTCTTCTAATGAACGAACATGAAATGGCTTTCGTTTCTGAAATTATATTCATTATCGTTTCTTACGTGGTCCAGGCCTGTCAAGGTCAAAATACAATAGAACCTTATTCTGAGTCGTGGGCCATTCTGGCACCCGAGAAAAAATCAAAGCAGCTGACCTTCACTTCGAACGAGCACACATTCCAAGTTAGCTACATTCAGTGTAAGGCATTCTCACAGGACTTGAAATTTACACTCCATCTTTGCATTTTGTCTGCGTGCTTTGCAGCCACACAGAACCATAAATACGGAGAGATTCTATATTTATTGAAAAATGATTTATATTAGAATCACTTTTATTTACACAATACATAGATACACATATTCAATGGGCCTGCGACATGAGGAGACTTGAGAGAACAGACAATCAAATTACAATCATTTAAACCGTGATGTGTATTTCTCAATGAGTTCTTCTTTAGGTGGACATGGAACAGATGCAATGTTGGGTGGCAATGCAGTTGTCCCCTGCACAGGTTCGTTCACAGCTCCATTTATGTGCCTATCTAGGACGTCAACAATAAGTTTCTCAATAAACTCATATTGCATATCCTCAAACACTGGTTTGATCACCCATTGTTTACTTCTTTTAGTGAAGGCCTTATTGTAGCGAAGCGTCCCTAAAGTTCCGGTCGTCCTACTTTGTTGACGGCCAACATTATGGTTATGTGCCAAGACCGCTAAAAGAGTCCGATTTATCATGCCCTCCATGCCAAAATGCAATCGTTTTGGCCTGTACTTTAGGCACATATTGTGGAACACCTCCAAATCTCCTGTGTGGCAGAATTCCGTGAGTCCACTCAAAGCTTTTGTTATAGTTTTATCAAATACAATCTTTTCAATGGCTTTGTGAGTGGGTGATGAAGGAATCAACCACTTCTTCTTCCGTGCCTCCTCTGTGGACAAATGGCCATGTTCACAATTGTGGAAATGTTGGTTCGTGTTCCATCGGTGAACATTTGTACAGTGTGGCATTACTGACCGCCATTTTTCCAGTAGAATTTCCAACGACCCTCCACATGTTTTTGAGCTCCACCAAAGATGGTTGCTGATTGACTTGGACCACTGTGAAATACCTTGCAATTCTTTTTTTTTACCTGCAGCCGACAATTTTTTATTGATTGATTTTGCAAGATGCCAAACGTCAAATTGGTGATTTATATTTTTGTACTGTTCTCTCATTGTCTTGGCAATTGAAACGTGTCTGTCCGTGGCTATCAGGTCGATCACCATTCCCCGCGATTGTAGTTCTTGCAATGATGCTACAAAGCCAACTTTCTCCATGGCCACTGAGGATGTACTTTGTGACACCTGCACGACCACCGAACTCACAATTTTCTTACTTTCCATGTCCTGAAAGTGGTAGGTGCAGTACTTGGCTGAAAATCCTGGGCTGTCGCACTGTCCATCACCGGCTAGCCTGAACCGTTTGCCCGCGAATGTACTATCAATAGACATTTTTTCCATTCTCCAAGCTTCGCTAATGGCTGGAAATAGATAATCGGTTTGGTATTTGTAGAACTGAGTTTTCGCAATGAAATGGATTCCCACAAACTGAAAGAACGACTCTAATTTTTTAAAACTTGAACCACTAAAAAGTGCAGCCGCTGCACAAAGTAGATTGCCTGCTGGCAGTTGTCCCAGCATAGGTTGTGCAGACCATGTGAAAGGATGATATTTTGTACAGGTGGCATGTATTTTAAGGTTAGTGCCTCGAATTGCACGAGTCACATTAATCAATGGCTCCCCACATACTTCCCCACCAACCAAATGCCCACATTTCATCCGAATAATAATATCAATCAAACAACTATCGAATACAATGAATTTGGCCTCTTTCCTTATACTGTCACTCTGCATCCCAGCTGGTTCGGCCTGTAACGTTGAGGACATGTCACTCACATGAAAGGTAGAATCTCTGATATCGTCTTCCGCTATGTTCAGTGATATTGATGGTGTTTCATTGTCGTCTACTTCATTTTCTTCCATTGCAACATCTGTTCCTTCTCCGGCGATGGGTGAATAAAACAATTTCTTCAACTTTCTCGCGGTCTTAGTTTTTGCGGGTGTGGATTCTGTGAATTGATCTCCGACTGCATCCGAACTACCAGGAGGACATTCACTATCAATGGCTGGTGGTGGTATAGCTCCGTTGTCAATCACTTCATATTCTTCCCATTGGCACGATGCATCTCCAGTCTCAAGTCCCTGCCAAACGGTTTGATAAGCAACATCTCTCGTTCGCTTCACTGTCTGTGTAGATCTAGTTCGTACACCCACTCGCAACTAGAGGACAGATTAGAAAAGGGATGTTCAGTTTAAACACAACTTACAGTATTGAACTATTAACAGTGAAAAACAACATAATATAGTGAACAGGACACTAACCTTCTTTTGCTTTCTTTTCTTTGAAACTTTCTTTCCTCGAACTTCAACATCTGGACGCTGTTGCTCCGACTCGTGTGTGCATGTCTCCACTTCCTCTTGCGCTGCAACGACTATATTTTCATGATAAGCACATCCATCACGCACTGACGCTCCATCGACTCCCTGAAACATAGAACTTTCATTATTATGTATAATAATATTGAAAACACAAAATGTACTTGGGGACCAATACCCACGTACATCTCAATAGCAAAACACGAATGAACGCTTTGTGTAGAACATTCAAACGACAATTATTCACGCATTGTTGATCTAGTTAGATGGAACTGTCAAGATCCATACCTCGGGCTCCTCATAGACTTCCATTGATGATATTATTGAAGATGATGCTTCAGTGACTCCCTGAAACACAGTAATTGCATTAGTATGGTTTTCTATTTTGATAAAAAGAACATAAAGTTTGTGCAGGCGTCAACGGCTCATCTAAATAGACCTGCACAAATGATCAGTTGTCTAAAATAAATAATGGATATCTAAATATGATTCGATTTGCTCGATCGTTGGAAGTGTCACCACCCAGAAATCTGCATCAACTACTAGGGGTGATGTTCTTGTAGAAGAAGCTCCGTCATCTCCCTGAAACATAGTACTTGCGTTAATAAAGAAGGAAGTATAGCGGATGTAATCAAGTCATATGATCTCGCTTGATCGAGCTGTCAGTATCCATACCTCGAAATGCATAAGAACATCAAGGGACGATGTGACTGCGGTGCACACTTCTGCAAGCTGTTGCGCCGACCCGTAACTGCACGCTCCCCCTTCTTCTTGGACTAATGCTCCATCTACTCCCTGAAACATAGGACTTTCATTAGTAATGAACACAATATTGAAAAAAGAAGACACATAGGAGGGCGACGACAGAAGGACATATCAATGGCTAAAAATGATAGAAACATTGTGTGTAACAATCACGCTACAAGAATGCAAGATCTGATGATCTCCATCGATGGAACTGTCCTGAAACGTACCTCGAGCATCTGAGTGACATCAACGGTAGTCGTCAATACGTTGGACTCCTCAGCATCTCCCTGAAAGACAGTACTTGAATTATTTTGGATAACAATAATTATAACTGAAAGCAAAGACTAGAGGACGAGTACAAGGGTGTACCATTAGGTAAAATAATTACACGATAAATTAAAACTATTGATTTACATGCCTAAAACAAGTCAGTGGCAGAATAGCCAAGTAAGATTACCCGATAGGCGCTTGAAGTGGCTGATGACTGCAATAACGACACGGATGGAGAATCTTCCGCCTTCATATTGAGTGGATACATAAATGGGGAAATTATTGTTAGCTAATGCTACACACTACCGCAAGGCCGAGAGATAAATACGTAAACTTGACTCACCAGTGGAGGGATGTGGACGAATAGAGTGGGAATAGCGGTTGAGAGCAATTTTCGCCTCGCTCGCGGTGTGTTCTTCTTTATTAGCAATGATGTGGAGTACATGTCAGAGGTAAAGTGCCTGCTGCAGATGCGGTATCGATCACCCCTCTTGTCCGCAAAGACTTCTAGGACTCTACTTTCAAGCTCAGAGGGTGGATATCCGCAATATCGGACCCATTCTCTTATCTGATCTATTGTCTTAGGGAAAACATGCATTATAGTACCTTCAGATTTATTATGGGTCTTCGAAGGACAACCGCCAATGGAACAGGCAGGCATTATGGAAAGTTCTGAAAAGTAAAGATCAACAATTCTCTATGAATACCATTGTGTTAAAAAATTAAATACATAAAAGGTTCAATGCAAGGTATGTTTTGGTTCTTGGAACTATACACGTTATTCACATGCGGATAAGTATTTGAATAACTTTAAAAAAATACAAAAATAATTTCACTAAACTCAGAACATGTGACTAGTTCCTTGCATGTACTGTCTTGAACGAAAAGAAATTGGACGCAAAATGAGTATGGTACATGGCCTTACCTTGACGAGCAAACAGTTAGATGCAGGGATCAGAGTAGTTTCTTGTCGTAGAACAGGGAGCAGTTCACAGGTTGCAAACTGATGAGTTTGCTCAAAGTGGTCACGGAAGTTCACAGAGACGAAGAGCAGACAACCAGCACCTTCACGGGTTGACTAGCAAAGCGCAAAGAAGTTCTCATTAGAAATATGAAGTGGGTTATAAAGAATTCGAAACAGGGGTGTGTTTGTGAATGAATGACGTGTATATGTCGTGGCATTATGCGGTTTGCAGGGGGGCGTCCCGCGTGAGGGGAGATGCTTGGCAGGAGACACGGGGTCTGGCGGTAGACATGGGAACAACAACCCATGCTCTATAGACCACTTTGAAGTGTACATGGTCTTTGGCACCTCTTGGCCTTTATCGCTCCCTGACAGCTCCACTTGCCAGCACAAGTACCCCGGTGCGAACTGCCTTTGATAGGGCGGGGGGTGGATTGGGGCGGTGGTCGTGCAGACAAGACACAGGAAGACTCGTGAATGGAGACACACTTATGTGGATTGCAGGGGGCCGTCCAGCGTGAGGGGAGATGCTTGGCAGGAGACACGGGGTCTGGCGGTAGACATGGGAACAACAACCCATGCTCTATAGACCACTTTGAAGTGTACATGGTCTTTGGCACCTCTTGGCCTTTATCGCTCCCTGACAGCTCCACTTGCCAGCACAAGTACCCCGGTGCGAACTGCCTTTGATAGGGCGGGGGGTGGATTGGGGCGGTGGTCGTGCAGACAAGACACAGGAAGACTCGTGAATGGAGACACACTTATGTGGATTGCAGGGGGCCGTCCAGCGTGAGGGGAGATGCTTGGCAGGAGACACGGGGTCTGGCGGTAGACATGGGAACAACAACCCATGCTCTATAGACCACTTTGAAGTGTACATGGTCTTTGGCACCTCTTGGCCTTTATCGCTCCCTGACAGCTCCACTTGCCAGCACAAGTACCCCGGTGCGAACTGCCTTTGATAGGGCGGGGGGTGGATTGGGGCGGTGGTCGTGCAGACAAGACACAGGAAGACTCGTGAATGGAGACACACTTATGTGGATTGCAGGGGGCCGTCCAGCGTGAGGGGAGATGCTTGGCAGGAGACACGGGGTCTGGCGGTAGACATGGGAACAACAACCCATGCTCTATAGACCACTTTGAAGTGTACATGGTCTTTGGCACCTCTTGGCCTTTATCGCTCCCTGACAGCTCCACTTGCCAGCGCAAGTACCCCGGTGCGGGCGGTGGTCGTGCAGACAAGACTCGTTTGCCGTAGGGCCTCACCAAGGAGAGGCCATCTAACTGCATGTAAGAGGCAGGCTGCAGGATCTAGTACATGGAAGGCAGGGGGGTGAGTTTATAAATACCTCAGCCTCCCAGGAGAATATATGGGTGCAGTTCACCCTGGAGACCCTGAACAAAGTGGTGTGGTAAGTATTTTTGGGGGAGGAGGCAAGGCCGGGAGGCTTGATGCCAACCCGCAAAATAACATATGTATGTCTGCTGCATATGGGTTCAACGGTTATGTGGATTGAAGGTGGGCGGCCAGCGTGAGGGAGGATGCTGGCCGGAGACATGTGGTGTGACAAGACAAGGCACAGGAAGACTATTCAATGGAGACACACTAGATTCATTTAAAAAATCAAAACAACCATTGTTAAAATATATGTTGGGTTTTATTTTAGATCTTAATTTCAATTGAACATAAATAATAAACATTACACATTGTAAAGTTGCGGTTGCAGCACATCCCGGGAAAAGCCGCGGTATTGTCCACTGTCGCTGGGGAAATGTTGTCTAATGGCAAGTACCGCACAGGCAGGTATTACTCTCCGAACGCGGTGTCCGAGCCTCCCGTGAAGCCACCAAGTGAAGCAACGATAGGCCACCAGCCTGTACCACCTGTGAAAATGAAAGATGCAAACTGTATTAAAATGACAACTTTCTTATCACTGTTGATTCATTTACAAAAATGTCATTCTGCTTTGAAAAAAATTCTATCTAGAAAATGCACAACATGGAACCAATTTACATGCATTCGAATGATATGTAGATGTAGTTTTATATGTGGGAGACGACCATGAAATAGTAGTGGCATCACTGACATCACAACCAGAGTATACTTACTCGTTACTCGGATTACGCGGACGAACAGTGCCGCAAAGTTCGTGCATAAGCACCATCATCATCCTCAACACTGTCCGTGAGAGGCAGGCTTCCCTGAACTCTGGCAGCTCGGTGATGCATTGCGGACTTGGCTCGCCTTCCGAAATGTAGGCCAAGCACCCGGAATTTTCACGGCAGCAGCAGTTCTCCTCCTCAGTTGGCATTAGCTCGCAACGATTGCACGTGCACCAGGTGGAGACGCCGTCCATGCGACATGGTCCAGGCTCTTCATCCGTTGACTGGTCCACCCAACTGCCGTCCGAATCCCCATCGTTTTCGCGTGCTTGCCTTTCCAGTAGTTCTTCCTCGGTGTACTCGGGCTCGTACATATACGGCATTATTGTAGCCATTGTGTGGTAAAGAAAGTAAAATAATTTATAGCGGTGGTACTGGTATCTGTTCACACGGGCTACAATCAACGAAGGTATTTGACCAGAGCACAGAAACGAGTCACAGAATACTCAAAGTAACACAGCGAGAGTAATGGAATCGAAAATCTGCTGCTGTGTGTTGTGAAACGGTGTGTTTATACTTATTGAGGAAAGAGGCGTCCTGCCGTTTCCATGGCGACACTTCATTAGCTGAGGCGCAGCGATTGTTGACACGAAACGTGCTTTGGCGTTGGGAAATGGGCGGTACGCGTCTGCTGATGTCAGGCTCGGGGGCGGGGGATTTGATTTAGTGCCGCAAAAGCAGGTGAGCCAGGGCGATGCGGCAAGTGATAGGATTATCATAAAATGGCGGCTGATTTCGAGTGCGTTAATGGACGAAAAGTCGGGTAAGGTCCATAGGAAAGTTTTCCACGATCTACCGAGTTATGCTTAAAAACACATGGCCGAACCGTAGGGACAATAAAAAAAAAGTCCCGGAACTCTCCTTTAATTATATCTCATCCATTCCTTTAAATGACCTAGGAGACTTTACCAAAGTGTCTTTCTTCTGTATGCAGGAGGGAACTGGGCCGATAGTTGGCTAGGTCTTCTCTTTCCCTTTTTTTTAAAAAGGGGAATAATCTCTGTGTTGTTTCATGAGGATGGTATTTTGGTAGTAGTAATTATTTAAGCAATATGCCCCGAGCGTCGGGGGCATTACCAACTCAGGTAATGCCCCGGGTACCGAAGACCCCAGGGCATTACCTGAGTCGGTAATGCCCCCGACGCGAGGGGCATATTGCTATTAGTACCCCAGCCCTCAAAAATTGTGTGACCGGGGCACTAAAAGCTTTTTTTTGTCCCGAAACGCTGCAGCGTTTCGGGAGAAAAAAAGAGAAGAAAATGGCCACCGCCATGGAAAGGGAAAATAGAGTCCATTTTCCCTTTCAATAGCGGCCATCGGGAGCTGACGCGCTGGGAACACAAGTGTCCCCAGCGCGTTCCTACCGGAAAAAGGATCAAAACGAAGGTAAGTGGGGTTGGGAGGGCGGGAGTGGGATGGAAAAAAAAAAAAAAGAAAAAAACGTACCTGTGTCCCCGGCGAGGGGCGAGGGAAGCCTCCAGCCATGTGGAGGCGCCGGGGACGCAGGAACAAGAAGGTAAATTGGGGGGGGGGGCAGTGGGAGGGAAGGGAATTGTAAAAAAAAAAAAGACTTACCCGAGTCCCCGGTGGGGAGCGAAGGCAGCCTCTCAGCCACGGGGAGGCTCGGAGCGGGGATGGCCCCACTTCGAGCCTCCTCATTGGCTGAGGGGCTGCCGCGCCCCCGACGGGAAGAATGGCCGTGGAATCCCGGCTGAGGGATTCCCAGCCAGGTAACGACCCAGCGAGAGCCAATCAGAATGAGTGTTACATTCTGCTTGGCTCTCGCCGGGTACTAATACATTGAAAGGTTTTGTAAGATACAGAGCCCAGATGGTTATCTCACTTTTGTAAGATCAATGGGTATGCCATCTGGGCCAGAAGCTTTCCCTGATTTTTGGCTCTTTATAGTCTTCTCAATTTCCGGTATTGTATGTATTAGGTATGCAATACCACTGCTTGCATAAAGGGTAATCGCTCAGTGCATGCTTTTATTAACAGTTACATCATATTTAACTTACTGGTAATTGACCTCGTTTTGGTAGGTGGCTGGTAAAAGACACACTGTTTATACCAGATGTCCCCAACTGTTGCAGCATCTTCACTCCACCTCTAAATAAAGCAGAAATATCAAGCCATGTTTAATGCATTGATTAATTCATACAATGTCATAGATAAGATATGATATAGCAAGTCAGAATATTTGAGTAGACAGTTGAATTCAGCTTAAATATTAAAGTGCCTGCACTGATTTTATGTGGCGTATCACGTTTTGTAGTATAGCATGCAGTAACAGCCTATATCAGCTCATATATGCCCAATGACTTGCAGTGATGTTAACAGTTGTGGCTTGCCAATAATGCTTCACTCATTAAAAAGGTCCATGAAAGGTAAAATCCTAGTGATTCCCTTAATCAAGCTCTGGGTGTATGAACCCTGAGGCTGTCCGTGCTATGGTTTCGGCAGGACGCTTAAGGGCATATTGGTGCAGGCATAGGGTCCCCTGTGTTGATGGGTGCACATATTCCCTATGCACTCAGAGAGAGTGAGTCTCTGGAACATTAGTCTGTAGAAGACCCTCACACAGGGGGTGACATTGAAAACTTCAAAACTCAGAAATGCATGATTGATGATAAGAATTTGGTGTTTCTGCAGAATTCACAGGGCAGAGACTCACAAAACTGGGGGAATCAAAGTGTAAGTGTGTGTATGTGTGTGTGGGTGCCCGTGCTTGCTTAGGTGCTCAGAAGGGGGTGTTGGATATGAAAGCCTGGCAGTTCTAGGACAAACAATGGAAACAGTGCACAACTGGGTGTATTTAGGCCATTCCCAGTGGGATAAATTGGATTCTACTCCACAGTAGTGCAAGGATGAGTAGCGGTAAAATGGCCCACTCTGCTCTCACATTTCTACAAACCAAAACACAACGCAATTATAAAGGTAAAGCAGGGACCGTTAAGAGATACACCTACTTCTCCTTTTTTGGTAATGTGGTCAGAGGGAAGTCCATGCTCTTAAGAGGGGTGTGACGGTGTACCAGTAGTGACCCAAACAAAACAGCATCACAGTCCAAAATAAAGGAACTGTCCAATCAAGGTTCAATAAAAACATATATACTATAATCAAACACACCATCTGCATGCAGAACAAATAGAAAATACTGTACAAAAATCTTCTTAAAGGAAGAACAAAGAGGATGCAACAGACTGGACAAAGTTGCACTCTTACAGGGGTAGTATGTAAAGTACTAACCGCAAAAAGACTATCTTGGTGGAAACAGGAGCGATCATGACATAGCCAGTCTCTAGGGTCCAGGTGGACTGAGTGGGCAGTACAGAGTCAACCAACCGTACCTGTATTCAGTGATTGGTGGGTGGACACAGTCAGACCCAGAGCCGAATATAGATGTGAGATGATTAATCTCAGTTTGACCACAGTCACCCCCACTTAAGGCACCAGTACCAAGCACGCATCAAGTAGGGGCCAGTGCTGGAGCTCTGTTTGAAAGTAGGATGGCTCTCAATGATGCAAGTTGGGGCGGTCACAGGAACTCTTCACATTTGACCAGGCCAAGTCAGGCTTTGGCTGGTGGGAGTGGTCAATGAGTGTTGCTCCAGCAGTTTGATGCAATCAATGAGGCAGATGTCAAGGGCTAGCTGTGCCGAGTTTGGTTGTAACCCCTGGTGAGGGTCAGCGTGTTCCTCTCCAGTGGTTCTGTTTGGGTCCCGGCGTTGAGCAGTTGGTTCAGGCCTGCCAAGTGACGAGCTTTGGCTAGGCAAGATGCAGTGTTGTGCTGGTCGACGCTGCAAGCAATGTTCGATTTGGTGTTGCTGTGCAGTGACAAGCACCAGTGACTTGCCTCTTGTTCCAGATGCAGTGAACACGGAGTGACCTGTTTGTTGTGCTAAAACAGGGAGCGTTGGCTGGTTTGGTCATCTAGTTGCTGCTCAGGAGATTCTGATGTAAAGTGGTAGGTCCCGATCCACAGCCAAGATTACCTGGGATGTGCCCTGAAAGTGGCAAGGGACAGCTCTTCCTTCTTTCTTGGATGATTCTTTCTCCACCTCATGCTGAGGACTTTGGAAAGTACCACTCTCCTAAAGGAGGTCCAGTGAGACCTTCAGAATGATCTGAGTGAATCTGATGCAGGGGAAAGTGATTGGACTAAAGCTAGCCTGCCTTAGTTGTCCAATCACTGCTCTTGAACAGAATGGAATTTGCACTGCTGATGTCACACCCAATGTGCTTTTCTCCAGAGGAAGTGGGGTGGATAGGAAAGAGAGAGGGGGAAAGTGAGAATCAAGATGGTGGAAGTATTTTTCCATGGACCCGAACCCTCCTGTTTATAATACTCGCGCCACTTCCCTTCTCACTGAGAACAAAGTCCTTTAGAGATGCATCACCCTGGGGTGAGGCTATTCCTTTTGAATGGGTGTGCTCCCTTGATGCCCAGCCACAGAACAATAACCTGTGTGTGGCTATCTCGAGTATAGGGTGTTACTTGCCATCACAAACAGATCAAAGAGGCCCGGTCCTCGAGGTTCCTGTTCTGCCATTTGGCGGGCAACTCCTGGCTGACCAGAATACACATCACCTTCGACAGCAGAGCTGACTCACAGGAGATGACTCATGTGTAATATCAATTGGAATGTGGCGGTCGTTATCAGAAGTAGTCCTATGCACTATGTCTAAACTTGGGCATAGATTTTACTTAGAGTTTACCCTGCCACCAGCACGGGTGACTTATCATCGCCATACTTTTGAGTACAGTGGAGCATACCTTAAATGCCACCTCTTGGCATCTCGTGACCTTCGTATCTGCTCTGGGCCACGAGTAGAGCAGTTGCTGTGGATAAGGCTACTGATGCAGCAAGGCATGAGGGCACTATGAGTTTGGCATGGAGTCAACGAAAAAGTGGAATCTGTTTGGCAGATTACCCTTTTTGAGATGGAATTGCCCTCCCCATTCTATTTGTTAGTAATCATGTTTAAAAAAAACAGGGCTTTGCATCTATTTGTTAATAAAAATCAAAAAGGTAAGGGCTTTGCATCTTTGCGCGATGGCAATTCCTCCTACCAGGGAAAATATGACCTGGAATATTATGTGGTCCTTTAGGCAGTTCTGTTGGAAAACAAGTGACATTGCACATTAAGGTTCTGGGGGAACACAAGAGGGCATACGTCATAGCTCGGGGCAAATAATGACATGGGGCAATAGGGCACCTCTGAAGGCAAAGACACATGGCATCACTTTAGCCAATGATTGAAATTGCACACACCTATGCCCAATGAGGCAGCTCTGGGGAAACCAAATGGCATTCAGCACAACTGAGGGCCAAATCTTCCGGTAAACATGAGTGAGGGTGCACACACAAATGAGGTGATGCACAATAGGGTGCAATGGTTAACACAATTCAAAACTGTTGGCATAACAGCAGTTATGTAGGAGACCAAAGAGAGCACAGCTGAGGGGCCTGAGATGGTTAACCAGATGATGGCCAGGAGTAGAGAATGGGGACCACTGCAGAATGTAAAAACACAGTATAATGTTATAGCATAAAAATTCCCTGCTGGCATTTCTCTTTCTGTTTACCTGATTTGGAATTTTATAAGAGAGGCATGCGTTACAGGTGTTGAAACTCAACCACACATTTCAGTCTTCAAGGTCTGAATGAATGGTACCATCTGTTAAAGGAGGCGTAAGGACATCGTTTAGGGTTTGCCAGGGGTGAGGGTGACCACTGCTGATTGGCCAGTGACCTCTATCAATCTCTTGCGACCTCTGGCATTTCCTCCAATCAGAGGAGGAGGGGGCATGGCCTCCGCTGGTGCCGCATGCTGGTGGTCCCAGAAGGCCAACTTCTTCCAAGCCTAACACGGTGAGTCAGTCTGACTGAGCAGTGGCTGTGCGTGCAAGTCTGTGTCGGGAATGAGGTCGGGGGGAGCGAGAGTGTGCACTGCTGGGTGGGTTAAATTTGCCAGCATGTGTGTGTGGTAATGGGTTCCGGCCCTCGCCTGCGGCCGCAGCACCACCGCAGGCCCCAGGCTGAGGTTGGGTTGAGCTGTCCTGCTATGCTACTAGCATGCGCCGGCTGCTGGGCTGCACAGGCCCAGGCTCAGGTCAGGTGTTTCGTGTGTGCATGTGTGCATGTGTGCTGTGCTACTCACCTGCAGCCACGCAGGCCCAGGCTGAGGTCGGGTTGGGTCACAGTGGGCTGTATTACTCTCCTGCGGCTGCGCAGGCCCATTATCATCATCATAAAAATAGTGGGCCAATTAATATATATCTGCCACAAGAATCAGTTCTGCCTCTAAAAATAGTGAGGGGTTAGCTTACACCCGGCACACGCATTGCGCGGAATACTGTTGCACGCCACTTTAGTAGCACTGTATTTCATTGTGAACCCATCCACACTAGTAAGGGGTCAAATGACCTCATTTACTCCACGCAAATGCTTGTAATAGATAATCTTGGCTCGGAGATGATAAGCCGGCCCTATAAAATGTGCGGGTGGTTCCACTTGTATGTGTTGCTAAAGTGATGGACTGCGGGTTGGCTGTATTGTGTGTACACTCAAGCCTTGCCTTAGTCCTGCGATAGCTGGTGTGTTAGTCCTTTTTTTGTGTGTCTAACGGCCAGAAGCTGTTGTCATCAAATGAGGGGTGCATAACCATAGAACCATTGCTAGAAACCACCTTGATGAGGTGCAACAGAGGGGAGGTCGTGGATGTACTAGTCCTCACGTCTCTGTTTCTAGGTGCCGCTAGCACCAAGGAAGCACCACTGCACCACAAATTACTCCCGTGTGTGTCGCTCTCTCACAGTCTGCCAGTTGAATTTTGTGGTTTGTTTCATGTTCTGCCCTTCGAGTTTCCCTTTCTGCTTTACTTACAAATTCACATGGAAATACGCCTTCGCGCTGAGAGACAGTGAAATCCGAGAGAAGCACTCGGTTTCCTTGGCGATGGGCTACAAAATCAGAAAGGGTCTCTCGCTGAGGATGTTCTTTCGGTAAAGCATGTGTAGACCTCCCAGAACCAGTGATGGATTATGGCAGTGAATAGACTGATGGGGTCCATTAAAGAGTGCAATAAGTTAGGGGCGCCTCTTGGTCATCTCTGTGCACCCTTCCGAACAAAGGTTTGAAACCCGTCTCAGGTTTATAAACTGAGTTGTCTGAGTACCATTAATTTGCAGAATAATAACATTTATTATGTTATCTAGAACCAGTGAGTTTTAAGTGTTTGGGAATGCCCTACGCTGGACTCTGGAGAGAAAGAGAAACAGTGATGGGCTCTGAGCAGGACGGGACCAGAGGGGCTATGTAAAGGATTGAGGCCAAATGAACCGATACATGACCAGTGGTTCAATACCTGAGTTAGGCAGGCCTATAGGGGGCAAATATCTATATCACCTAAACGAAGTTGGTCCTCATTTATCGAACTCAGAAGGATGAAAGGCTGAGTTGGCCTTGCTGGTATTCAAACATGTGACCTGCAGTTCATGCTCAGATTGCAGCATCAAGCACTCAACCTGCTGAGCTATCTTGCTGGTGCATCCATTCTGCCCACTCTTGCTCTGATGTACAAACATGCTGCGTGGCTCTAGTATTGACCCTTTTGACTGAATGCTCTTTTCAAGCTGTTTTCCCGCAATACCTTTACGGCATGTTGGGGAAAGTGTTCCGAATTTATTTATACTGTTGAATTTTGAGAAATAGTTGAACTAATATTGCCAACAGTGATCAAGAATAATCTGGGTTGACCCGTTCGTAATGGGTATAGGGGGCTGACTCGCTCCATATGATGGAGGAGCCAAGCGAAGCAAGCCCACCGAGTGAAAAATACTGAGCACTCCCTCAGCTGCTTCAAGCATCTGAGGACATGCTCCCCGACTGGCTTCCTTCTATAGGCAGGCGTGTTCTCCGTTTTATCGGACAGTACCCAGCTGTGTATGCCCAATGGGACATGCAAGGCTGGAGGCATGTTGCTTCCCCTGCATTGCATGGCCAATTGCGGATGCAGGCAGGGGACCCATAGGATCAAATGTGCGACTAGGGGTGCTCCGGAACCTCCCCACAAATTGTGGTGTCCTTAGGAAGTGGCACTCTGGCTCCAACACACATGGTAGGAACGTGCCACATTTTCAGCATGTGTGGCAGCCTATGGAATCCATATCTGGGGCAGATGTGTATGTCGTATGTATGTATGTGTGTATGTATGCATGCAGGCAAGCAAGGAGTTGTGTCTGCATATGTGTTCGTATAATTAGTGCGGTTGTATGGGTGCTCGTGTGAATGAGAAGCGGTGTGTACATTGTATGGATATGCCAAACATTTGAAAGAAAAGCAGTTTGTATATTGTATGGGTATGTGTGTGTGACTGTGTTTGAATGTTTGTGTGGGCTAGAGAGCAAACCTCTGACTGGAATGGGGGCTACATTGGGGCAGCAACATTGAAGTGTTTTTTTTTTATTACAGTGGAATAATATTTTGATGCCTGCAGCCGTGTTCTGACATTCGTGGATGCGTAAGAAAGAACCTGTGCGAAATGGCGCCCAGAAATTAATAAAGATTTACTGGCCGGTAGGTGGCATATGTGGGCACGTGCGGTAGCATGGGAATGAATTTTGGCTTTCACCTATCCCCATACCCGCCTACCCACCCCTGTCCCCCAGAATGTGATTTCGCTCTGTAGTCCTGCTTGCCGCTCTTTTTGCCTACTTAAGGAGCCCTCTAGCCTCTTTTCCTTTGCAGATGGCGAGCAGGTTCCAAGTGGATGTAGGTCACCAGGCCTAAGCCCCGCCCACCTGGTGCCTTCCTGCCCGACGCTCTTTTTCACCACTTAGCAAGCCCCGCCCACCTGGTGCCTTCCTGCTTGCCGCTCTTTTTCACCACTTAGCAAGCCCCTCCCACCTGTTGCCTTCCTGCTTGCCTCTCTTTTTCCCTACTTTTCTGCTCCTTAGCAGATGGGGAGCAGGTGCAAGTGGATCTTGGTCACCTGGCCTAAGCACCGCTCACCTTCATAGCCCTGCCTCTTCCTTCCTGCTCTTAACTATTAGATCAAGGATGTCTCTCCCCCAGGCGTCCTAAGTGAAGGGCAGACGAAGAAAAATGGGCAATTCCTGTTTGGACTAGGAGGACCGAGGGCCCGACCCCCTGCTCAGACAGCAGGCAAGAATGCACAAACACATGTTACTCCCTCTGTCCCCACAGGCCATCCCCAACCCCTCTGGTCCCCCCATGATGTTCCGTTGTGCCCCCACTATTCTCGCACACAGGTGTTGCCTGTTTTGTTTGATTCTTCTACCCTTTTCCCCCCTCACCCCTCTCAAGCCTACTTCTGCGGGAGTCTGTCCTGATAAATTCGGGTTTCACCATCACCTTCTTGTGGCCAATGCTGGATTTGACATTTATGTACTTCATTAATTCACGGTGCGTCACCCTTTCACAACTCTCATGCTGGACTTACTTTGCATCTTGTACTCATGGTGGTCCTGAATCATACTGTTCCCATCTTCATCTTGTATCCTGGCTTGCAAAATTATGGGCCTCAAAACGAGAGTGGTGGAGTGGATTAACGGGTGCTGCAAAAGGATGCAGACCCGTTAACACCATTCCGCCACATTACACGGTCCCAACACGGGACCGCTCTGCACGTCTGGTAAAACCAGACGTGCAGAGCGGGTCCCGCAAGGGGAAGAGGGAGCTAACAACGGGCCAGTCGTAATCAGCCCAATGTTATCTCCCTCCCCCATTCCCATTCAGCCCTATGGGGGCTGAAATGGGAATGGGGAAGGTCGGGCCCGGGTTCCTGGAGGGAGGAATCACCGGGCCCTCTGAACTCAGAATGGCCCGCTAATTCCCCATTCTGGGAACCCGGACCGGACCCGATTTTGGCGGCAGTCATGTCGCCAATAGCAGCATGGCTACCGCCAAAATCGTAATGAGGCCCTATGTGTTACGGCTGACTTCTGCAATTGTATTCACTCTCCCCTCTTGCTTCTCCACTCTTTTGACTGCTCTCTGTTCTCTCCTCCTTTTCCTTCTCCCTTTTCCTATCGCCTCCCCTCACTTTCTTCTATGCACTTACTCTATCAGAATTGTCCCTGGACCTAGTATGATAGCAACCTCGTCTGTCTCCTCCCCTCTCCCTTTACTCCTCATTCCCCTCCAGCACTATCTGAAATGTCGTTAGGTCTAGTATGATAGTCGCTTGTTTTGTTCCTCCCCAACCTTTGTGCACCCCTCTCCCCCACCTTTTGTTTTTCTCCGGCTCTACCAGAAATGTTGTCAGGCCTAGTACGGTAGTCCTCTGTTTGTTTCCATTTCCTTCCCACTCTCCCCCTCCATTCCTCATCTATGGGCCTCATTAAGAGGTGGGCAGTAAGGGATAACCGGCACCGGTAAGGGCACCGATGCCGGTAATCCCTTAATGCCCTACTACGAGTTCACTTTGCAGGTCCCGCAAAGAGACTTTGGAGCGAATAACGGTACCTCAATTTGCGGTACCGTTATTAGCGCCTTCCCCCATGGGGCCTTCCCCCTATGGGGGCTCAAATGGGAATGGGGAAGGGCCCTGGTGAATGTGGAATTACTGCCCCTTGCCCCCGCCAACCTTGGAATGGGGCGCTAATAGCTCCATTCACCAGGGCTGAGTCGATAAGGATTTTGAGGCAGCCATTGCGCTAATAGCGCCATGGTTACCTCCAAACTTGTAATGAGGCCCTATATCTTAGCTCTTGCACTACCTGAAATGTCGTCAGGCTGAGTGTGATAGTTAATTTCACATCTTTACTGTTCATGGCCTGTAAGAATGTCATTGTATTTTCCCTTGTTCCCTCCCTTGGCTTGAAGCGCTTTGAAACACATTGTGTATAGGCGCTATATAAATAAACTATCATATCATATCATATCATGACAATAGCAAAATCAGTAATCTCCCGAAACCACCTATACTGATAGTAACAGGGCCGGAACCCACCCTGTGCGGGGCAAATGGGTGGAGTTGGTCAAATTTTACTACAGCCACTACAGCCCAGAATGGTATGCCGAATGTCGGGACAACATTTCAGCCCACCAACTTTAATGGGACTGGAGCCAACCCTGAACATACACACACACTTTCACAAATATATATATATATAGATCGTGTAGGTGAACTTTTTCAAATTGTGCCACTTTTTCATGTATAGATTCAAGGTCTGAATTAATATGTTGTTCAATATTAATATTTGCATAATGTTTATTATTAGCTTGTAACCATGTTAAACAATGGTGCAAATCAGCATGTCTTTAATCGTGTAAAATTGTTTGACAAAGACATAGTATTTGAAGAAATATATCGTCATACAAGTTTGAATCTTGTAATATTTTGAGGATGGGTTGTGTTTTCACATTATTTTCAATGGAACACAGCAGCACTGTATTGTCATCTAATTATTTACATCCAAACAAACACATTTACATTTTCTCCATGTGGGATATTTTCTTCAAGGATTATATGCAGGTCCACGCCCTATTACATTTTTCCAGTCACTATTCTTTTAATCTAAATGCTTCCGGTCATTCTTAAATGTTTCTACATTGTTGTAGCATGTGCATCTACAACACTAACATGCGTGGAAAGGGTGTTGATTAAGTTGTTTTTCGTATTTTGACAGGGTTTACACAGTACATGGATGTAGGAGGTCAATTTCTAATGTGTAATCTTGATTCGTGCTTTCAGAAAGTTATACTCCAAATTATCAGTCTTGTCTGTCATTGCCGAAGTTGAAACTGAAAACACATGGTGCTGATGGTCACAGGGGTAGTGGACCAGAAAAAGGGCAGAGGTTCTGGGCGAACGGCGGGGAAGGCTGAGGACAGGCTAGGACAGGTATTCGTTTCCCTGGGCCTTGGTAGGAGTGGGCTGGCTTTGCCTACCGGCTCACGATAGGTGGCTAAGATCAGATCAATAGCCAATCGGTGCTCAGCATACTCTGCTGGGCTCAGTTAAAGGAGAGTTCCGGGACTTTTTTTTTATTGTCCCTACGGTTCGGCCATGTGTTTTTAAGCATAACTCGGTAGATCGTGGAAAACTTTCCTATGGACCTTACCCGACTTTTCGTCCATTAACGCACTCGAAATCAGCCGCCATTTTATGATAATCCTATCACTTGCCGCATCGCCCTGGCTCACCTGCTTTTGCGGCACTAAATCAAATCCCCCGCCCCTGAAACAGACTTGATCAAAACATTCATATTCCCCGCCTCTATCCGTGACGTGACTGAGCTGCGTAGGCAAACGCGCCCAGGCGTCTTATACGCGACTCCACACAGAACCAGGAAATCAACACAGATGAGCTCAAACAACACAGCGCGCCACAATTGGGAATATGAAACTGTACTTTTAAATTAAACCGCAAGATTGTAAATTTGGTAAAGTAAATTTATTTGACATCAAATGTTTTGAGAATATTCAGCGATTTGCATTTTTATTTGTTCACGTTCCGAAAAGTTCGTTTCGAGGCACACGATGTTCCTTTGCTGTACACAGGGTCTTAGATAAATGAATTTTTATTTGCTCTCGATCCAAAATATTTCGTCTTGAGGCAAGCGATGTTCGTGTGCAGTAGACATGGTGTTGGTTTACGATAAAATAAGCTCTTCGGTCGCACTGATAATCGCATGGCTATTCCAACAACGAGGCACTAGGGCACCACAACGGTCTGTATGTTGCATCTAGCCGTTAGTACCGCGTAAGGGCATACTTGTACTTGGCGATCGTCCCACAAAATGGTCAGGGTGCTAACGTTGTTCACGTGGAGAAGCAACTGGCGGTTAAAAAACCCATCCGCCGGTGTCTGGTACTCGTGACACAGACAATAATGGACGATGTATCTATTTGAAAAACATAAAAAAAGGAAATTAGTCTCACCATCAGATCTTTATTAAAATTATTCATTTTATATATTAGGTCTGGAAATTATTTCATAGCTAGGACAGTGCAACTGGGTTTTATACGTCAAGGGGGGCTGTAGGATACTGAGACAGTCCCCCAGTGCAGGGGTTGACAGGGAGTGCAGGTGGAGAGTGGAAGGGCCCAGGACCGAGATCGCAGACAGTGGACCAGTTGTAGCAGGGGAGAGGGAGAGAGAAAGCAGAAGCAAAGGTTTTGAGGTGCTTCCGTAAAAGTATGATATGATATGATATGGTATTTGTAACGCGCCTATACACAAGTGTTTCAAGGCGCGACGAGGCAGGGAGGGAGGGGAACAAGGGGAAGACAGACAAACGATCCTACTAGGCCAGGTGTCATTCAGATCGCGCAAGTGCAGAGGTAAGGGGAAAAGGAGAAAGTGCAAGGAGAGGAGGTGGGGGGGAAGTGCAGTACAAGGTAAGTAGCGTAATAAAATAATAAATAATAAATAATAAATAAAAAGGGCCCGCTTGAGGCCAAGGACAAGTCTCGCAGTTCTGTTCTGGATAAGTTGCAGAGGGCGGAGAGTGGAGGCAGGCAGATTAAGATAGAGGCTGTTACAGTAGTCCAGCCTAGAGAGAACCAGGGCTCGGGAGACAGTGAGCTTCTGGGGGAAGGAGAGGAAGGGAAGAATACCTCTGAGGAGGTGCAGCTGGTAGTGTGACTTCTTAGAGACGTCAGATATATGAGGAGAGAAGGAGAGTGTGGAGTCGAAGATGACCCCGAGGTTTTTAGCCTTGCAGGTAGGGGCGGGAAGGGGGCCAAGTAGACGGTTCTCCCCAAGATAGTGCGCGGTACAAAACAACATGCCACATAGAACGAACAAGTACAACTTAACCCGTCTTTAAAGCAACTGTATAGTAATTAAATTGCGGTATAAACTCATCTAAAGAGTTACTTACATTATATTTGCATTTTCCATTGCGTCTGTGCGTAGGGCAGCCCCGAAATACCACTCCTTCTATGCCAACGTTATTTCTTCTAATGAACGAACATGAAATGGCTTTCGTTTCTGAAATTATATTCATTATCGTTTCTTACGTGGTCCAGGCCTGTCAAGGTCAAAATACAATAGAACCTTATTCTGAGTCGTGGGCCATTCTGGCACCCGAGAAAAAATCAAAGCAGCTGACCTTCACTTCGAACGAGCACACATTCCAAGTTAGCTACATTCAGTGTAAGGCATTCTCACAGGACTTGAAATTTACACTCCATCTTTGCATTTTGTCTGCGTGCTTTGCAGCGACACAGAACCATAAATACGGAGAGATTCTATATTTATTGAAAAATGATTTATATTAGAATCACTTTTATTTACACAATACATAGATACACATATTCAATGGGCCTGCGACATGAGGAGACTTGAGAGAACAGACAATCAAATTACAATCATTTAAACCGTGATGTGTATTTCTCAATGAGTTCTTCTTTAGGTGGACATGGAACAGATGCAATGTTGGGTGGCAATGCAGTTGTCCCCTGCACAGGTTCGTTCACAGCTCCATTTATGTGCCTATCTAGGACGTCAACAATAAGTTTCTCAATAAACTCATATTGCATATCCTCAAACACTGGTTTGATCACCCATTGTTTACTTCTTTTAGTGAAGGCCTTATTGTAGCGAAGCGTCCCTAAAGTTCCGGTCGTCCTACTTTGTTGACGGCCAACATTATGGTTATGTGCCAAGACCGCTAAAAGAGTCCGATTTATCATGCCCTCCATGCCAAAATGCAATCGTTTTGGCCTGTACTTTAGGCACATATTGTGGAACACCTCCAAATCTCCTGTGTGGCAGAATTCCGTGAGTCCACTCAAAGCTTTTGTTATAGTTTTATCAAATACAATCTTTTCAATGGCTTTGTGAGTGGGTGATGAAGGAATCAACCACTTCTTCTTCCGTGCCTCCTCTGTGGACAAATGGCCATGTTCACAATTGTGGAAATGTTGGTTCGTGTTCCATCGGTGAACATTTGTACAGTGTGGCATTACTGACCGCCATTTTTCCAGTAGAATTTCCAACGACCCTCCACATGTTTTTGAGCTCCACCAAAGATGGTTGCTGATTGACTTGGACCACTGTGAAATACCTTGCAATTCTTTTTTTTTACCTGCAGCCGACAATTTTTTATTGATTGATTTTGCAAGATGCCAAACGTCAAATTGGTGATTTATATTTTTGTACTGTTCTCTCATTGTCTTGGCAATTGAAACGTGTCTGTCCGTGGCTATCAGGTCGATCACCATTCCCCGCGATTGTAGTTCTTGCAATGATGCTACAAAGCCAACTTTCTCCATGGCCACTGAGGATGTACTTTGTGACACCTGCACGACCACCGAACTCACAATTTTCTTACTTTCCATGTCCTGAAAGTGGTAGGTGCAGTACTTGGCTGAAAATCCTGGGCTGTCGCACTGTCCATCACCGGCTAGCCTGAACCGTTTGCCCGCGAATGTACTATCAATAGACATTTTTTCCATTCTCCAAGCTTCGCTAATGGCTGGAAATAGATAATCGGTTTGGTATTTGTAGAACTGAGTTTTCGCAATGAAATGGATTCCCACAAACTGAAAGAACGACTCTAATTTTTTAAAACTTGAACCACTAAAAAGTGCAGCCGCTGCACAAAGTAGATTGCCTGCTGGCAGTTGTCCCAGCATAGGTTGTGCAGACCATGTGAAAGGATGATATTTTGTACAGGTGGCATGTATTTTAAGGTTAGTGCCTCGAATTGCACGAGTCACATTAATCAATGGCTCCCCACATACTTCCCCACCAACCAAATGCCCACATTTCATCCGAATAATAATATCAATCAAACAACTATCGAATACAATGAATTTGGCCTCTTTCCTTATACTGTCACTCTGCATCCCAGCTGGTTCGGCCTGTAACGTTGAGGACATGTCACTCACATGAAAGGTAGAATCTCTGATATCGTCTTCCGCTATGTTCAGTGATATTGATGGTGTTTCATTGTCGTCTACTTCATTCTCTTCCATTGCAACATCTGTTCCTTCTCCGGCGATGGGTGAATAAAACAATTTCTTCAACTTTCTCGCGGTCTTAGTTTTTGCGGGTGTGGATTCTGTGAATTGATCTCCGACTGCATCCGAACTACCAGGAGGACATTCACTATCAATGGCTGGTGGTGGTATAGCTCCGTTGTCAATCACTTCATATTCTTCCCATTGGCACGATGCATCTCCAGTCTCAAGTCCCTGCCAAACGGTTTGACAAGCAACATCTCTCGTTCGCTTCACTGTCTGTGTAGATCTAGTTCGTACACCCACTCGCAACTAGAGGACAGATTAGAAAAGGGATGTTCAGTTTAAACACAACTTACAGTATTGAACTATTAACAGTGAAAAACAACATAATATAGTGAACAGGACACTAACCTTCTTTTGCTTTCTTTTCTTTGAAACTTTCTTTCCTCGAACTTCAACATCTGGACGCTGTTGCTCCGACTCGTGTGTGCATGTCTCCACTTCCTCTTGCGCTGCAACGACTATATTTTCATGATAAGCACATCCATCACGCACTGACGCTCCATCGAATCCCTGAAACATAGAACTTTCATTATTATGTATAATAATATTGAAAACACAAAATGTACTTGGGGACCAATACCCACGTACATCTCAATAGCAAAACACGAATGAACGCTTTGTGTAGAACATTCAAACGACAATTATTCACGCATTGTTGATCTAGTTAGATGGAACTGTCAAGATCCATACCTCGGGCTCCTCATAGACTTCCATTGATGATATTATTGAAGATGATGCTTCAGTGACTCCCTGAAACACAGTAATTGCATTAGTATGGTTTTCTATTTTGATAAAAAGAACATAAAGTTTGTGCAGGCGTCAACGGCTCATCTAAATAGACCTGCACAAATGATCAGTTGTCTAAAATAAATAATGGATATCTAAATATGATTCGATTTGCTCGATCGTTGGAAGTGTCACCACCCAGAAATCTGCATCAACTACTAGGGGTGATGTTCTTGTAGAAGAAGCTCCGTCATCTCCCTGAAACATAGTACTTGCGTTAATAAAGAAGGAAGTATAGCGGATGTAATCAAGTCATATGATCTCGCTTGATCGAGCTGTCAGTATCCATACCTCGAAATGCATAAGAACATCAAGGGACGATGTGACTGCGGTGCACACTTCTGCAAGCTGTTGCGCCGACCCGTAACTGCACGCTCCCCCTTCTTCTTGGACTAATGCTCCATCTACTCCCTGAAACATAGGACTTTCATTAGTAATGAACACAATATTGAAAAAAGAAGACACATAGGAGGGCGACGACAGAAGGACATATCAATGGCTAAAAATGATAGAAACATTGTGTGTAACAATCACGCTACAAGAATGCAAGATCTGATGATCTCCATCGATGGAACTGTCCTGAAACGTACCTCGAGCATCTGAGTGACATCAACGGTAGTCGTCAATACGTTGGACTCCTCAGCATCTCCCTGAAAGACAGTACTTGAATTATTTTGGATAACAATAATTATAACTGAAAGCAAAGACTAGAGGACGAGTACAAGGGTGTACCATTAGGTAAAATAATTACACGATAAATTAAAACTATTGATTTACATGCCTAAAACAAGTCAGTGGCAGAATAGCCAAGTAAGATTACCCGATAGGCGCTTGAAGTGGCTGATGACTGCAATAACGACACGGATGGAGAATCTTCCGCCTTCATATTGAGTGGATACATAAATGGGGAAATTATTGTTAGCTAATGCTACACACTACCGCAAGGCCGAGAGATAAATACGTAAACTTGACTCACCAGTGGAGGGATGTGGACGAATAGAGTGGGAATAGCGGTTGAGAGCAATTTTCGCCTCGCTCGCGGTGTGTTCTTCTTTATTAGCAATGATGTGGAGTACATGTCAGAGGTAAAGTGCCTGCTGCAGATGCGGTATCGATCACCCCTCTTGTCCGCAAAGACTTCTAGGACTCTACTTTCAAGCTCAGAGGGTGGATATCCGCAATATCGGACCCATTCTCTTATCTGATCTATTGTCTTAGGGAAAACATGCATTATAGTACCTTCAGATTTATTATGGGTCTTCGAAGGACAACCGCCAATGGAACAGGCAGGCATTGTGGAAAGTTCTGAAAAGTAAAGATCAACAATTCTCTATGAATACCATTGTGTTAAAAAATTAAATACATAAAAGGTTCAATGCAAGGTATGTTTTGGTTCTTGGAACTATACACGTTATTCACATGCGGATAAGTATTTGAATAACTTTAAAAAAATACAAAAATAATTTCACTAAACTCAGAACATGTGACTAGTTCCTTGCATGTACTGTCTTGAACGAAAAGAAATTGGACGCAAAATGAGTATGGTACATGGCCTTACCTTGACGAGCAAACAGTTAGATGCAGGGATCAGAGTAGTTTCTTGTCGTAGAACAGGGAGCAGTTCACAGGTTGCAAACTGATGAGTTTGCTCAAAGTGGTCACGGAAGTTCACAGAGACGAAGAGCAGACAACCAGCACCTTCACGGGTTGACTAGCAAAGCGCAAAGAAGTTCTCATTAGAAATATGAAGTGGGTTATAAAGAATTCGAAACAGGGGTGTGTTTGTGAATGAATGACGTGTATATGTCGTGGCATTATGCGGTTTGCAGGGGGGCGTCCCGCGTGAGGGGAGATGCTTGGCAGGAGACATGGGGTCTGGCGGTAGACATGGGAACAACAACCCATGCTCTATAGACCACTTTGAAGTGTACATGGTCTTTGGCACCTCTTGGCCTTTATCGCTCCCTGACAGCTCCACTTGCCAGCACAAGTACCCCGGTGCGAACTGCCTTTGATAGGGCGGGGGGTGGATTGGGGCGGTGGTCGTGCAGACAAGACACAGGAAGACTCGTGAATGGAGACACACTTATGTGGATTGCAGGGGGCCGTCCAGCGTGAGGGGAGATGCTTGGCAGGAGACACGGGGTCTGGCGGTAGACATGGGAACAACAACCCATGCTCTATAGACCACTTTGAAGTGTACATGGTCTTTGGCACCTCTTGGCCTTTATCGCTCCCTGACAGCTCCACTTGCCAGCACAAGTACCCCGGTGCGAACTGCCTTTGATAGGGCGGGGGGTGGATTGGGGCGGTGGTCGTGCAGACAAGACACAGGAAGACTCGTGAATGGAGACACACTTATGTGGATTGCAGGGGGCCGTCCAGCGTGAGGGGAGATGCTTGGCAGGAGACAGGGGGTCTGGCGGTAGACATGGGAACAACAACCCATGCTCTATAGACCACTTTGAAGTGTACATGGTCTTTGGCACCTCTTGGCCTTTATCGCTCCCTGACAGCTCCACTTGCCAGCACAAGTACCCCGGTGCGAACTGCCTTTGATAGGGCGGGGGGTGGATTGGGGCAGTGGTCGTGCAGACAAGACACAGGAAGACTCGTGAATGGAGACACACTTATGTGGATTGCAGGGGGCCGTCCAGCGTGAGGGGAGATGCTTGGCAGGAGACACGGGGTCTGGCGGTAGACATGGGAACAACAACCCATGCTCTATAGACCACTTTGAAGTGTACATGGTCTTTGGCACCTCTTGGCCTTTATCGCTCCCTGACAGCTCCACTTGCCAGCGCAAGTACCCCGGTGCGGGCGGTGGTCGTGCAGACAAGACTCGTTTGCCGTAGGGCCTCACCAAGGAGAGGCCATCTAACTGCATGTAAGAGGCAGGCTGCAGGATCTAGTACATGGAAGGCAGGGGGGTGAGTTTATAAATACCTCAGCCTCCCAGGAGAATATATGGGTGCAGTTCACCCTGGAGACCCTGAACAAAGTGGTGTGGTAAGTATTTTTGGGGGAGGAGGCAAGGCCGGGAGGCTTGATGCCAACCCGCAAAATAACATATGTATGTCTGCTGCATATGGGTTCAACGGTTATGTGGATTGAAGGTGGGCGGCCAGCGTGAGGGAGGATGCTGGCCGGAGACATGTGGTGTGACAAGACAAGGCACAGGAAGACTATTCAATGGAGACACACTAGATTCATTTAAAAAATCAAAACAACCATTGTTAAAATATATGTTGGGTTTTATTTTAGATCTTAATTTCAATTGAACATAAATAATAAACATTACACATTGTAAAGTTGCGGTTGCAGCACATCCCGGGAAAAGCCGCGGTATTGTCCACTGTCGCTGGGGAAATGTTGTCTAATGGCAAGTACCGCACAGGCAGGTATTACTCTCCGAACGCGGTGTCCGAGCCTCCCGTGAAGCCACCAAGTGAAGCAACGATAGGCCACCAGCCTGTACCACCTGTGAAAATGAAAGATGCAAACTGTATTAAAATGACAACTTTCTTATCACTGTCGATTCAGGTACAAAAATGTCATTCTGCTTTGAAAAAAATTCTATCTAGAAAATGCACAACATGGAACCAATTTACATGCATTCGAATGATATGTAGATGTAGTTTTATATGTGGGAGACGACCATGAAATAGTAGTGGCATCACTGACATCACAACCAGAGTATACTTACTCGTTACTCGGATTACGCGGACGAACAGTGCCGCAAAGTTCGTGCATAAGCACCATCATCATCCTCAACACTGTCCGTGAGAGGCAGGCTTCCCTGAACTCTGGCAGCTCGGTGATGCATTGCGGACTTGGCTCGCCTTCCGAAATGTAGGCCAAGCACCCGGAATTTTCACGGCAGCAGCAGTTCTCCTCCTCAGTTGGCATTAGCTCGCAACGATTGCACGTGCACCAGGTGGAGACGCCGTCCATGCGACATGGTCCAGGCTCTTCATCCGTTGACTGGTCCTCCCAACTGCCGTCCGAATCCCCATCGTTTTCGCGTGCTTGCCTTTCCAGTAGTTCTTCCTCGGTGTACTCGGGCTCGTACATATACGGCATTATTGTAGCCATTGTGTGGTAAAGAAAGTAAAATAATTTATAGCGGTGGTACTGGTATCTGTTCACACGGGCTACAATCAACGAAGGTATTTGACCAGAGCACAGAAACGAGTCACAGAATACTCAAAGTAACACAGCGAGAGTAATGGAATCGAAAATCTGCTGCTGTGTGTTGTGAAACGGTGTGTTTATACTTATTGAGGAAAGAGGCGTCCTGCCGTTTCCATGGCGACACTTCATTAGCTGAGGCGCAGCGATTGTTGACACGAAACGTGCTTTGGCGTTGGGAAATGGGCGGTACGCGTCTGCTGATGTCAGGCTCGGGGGCGGGGGATTTGATTTAGTGCCGCAAAAGCAGGTGAGCCAGGGCGATGCGGCAAGTGATAGGATTATCATAAAATGGCGGCTGATTTCGAGTGCGTTAATGGACGAAAAGTCGGGTAAGGTCCATAGGAAAGTTTTCCACGATCTACCGAGTTATGCTTAAAAACACATGGCCGAACCGTAGGGACAATAAAAAAAAAGTCCCGGAACTCTCCTTTAAGCACTGGAGGTCGGTGAAAGATTGCGGGCAGACATCTTTGAAGGTGCAAAACTCCTTGTGGTTTACAAGGTTTTCTAAACGTTTAGTTTGTATGCTTTCTTTTAACTGTAAAAGCAATTGTGCTGGTTGTTCAGCAATATACTTTTTCAATCCACACTTTTAAAAGATGTACTTTGGGCGGCACACAATTAAATGTAATGACAATTAATATTGTAGTGATTTAAAGAAGAACAAAGAAAGTGATGTGATGATTTTGTTTATTGTCTCATGAAACAGGATGCAATATGTGTCAGAATGCATAATTTATCTCCAATTTTTCCATTTGCAATACATAATGACAGACACTTAACATTAATTTTAGGTGCATTCTTGGACTGCACGTTTGTGTACATGTCCCTTGTTGTATTAGTTCAAATTGAACATATTAATTTGGGTCAGTATTTATAGTCAGCAATGGTTTCAACCTGATTTCAATCATGCATTTTCAGTTTGTACATTCAAAGTCTCAGCGTTCTTTTGCTAAGGTATACATTATATCAACACTTACTTGGCAACTTTCTTCTGTTAAGTAAAATTCTGGAAAACATGTATGTATCAATTTCCCTAACATGCTGTCTTTAACTGTGTTACAGCCAGCATTTGTAAGGACATTTTTACATTTCGGTAAAACATTGTTCACTCCCTTTGAGCATCAAAACTTTATTTAAAAAGCTTCTGTTGCATTAAAAACGCTTTGTCCACAACATTTTGAATTTGCTTTATTTCGGCCATTTATGAATGTGTTCCTTTATGAATATTATCTTTGTGAAGAACAAGTCTACTTCACATTCAGAGAACAAGTCTTTCATTGTATTTAATTGTTTGTAGCACCAACCTAGCTCAAGAGCAGCAGAGCGCTTCACAACATGTGGAAGCCAGAGTTGAGCATGGGATTCTGGGTGGGGAAGTATTATTGGCAGAAGGGCAGAGAAATATGGATTTAGTCATGTTGGAGCTATTCATTGGAAGAGCCACGTTTTAGTATTTTGTGGAACTGGGGAATGGTGGGAGCATTCAGAACAAGCAGCAGGAAAGACATCCAGAGGGCTGGGCCAGAGGAGGACTGTTTGTGGGGTTCTTTTCACAGGCTAGCTTTGACTTCAACCTTGTGATTTCTTTTTTATTCTTTATTGATTTTTAAACTGTTAATTTCATATTATGTGCTACAATGTCCTAAAAGAAAAACCAAGAAAGGTTTACTCTTTCACTTTATACCACCCTGTTTCAGCCTTCTATAGTAACATGTGAACTTGACAATATTTTCAAACATGGTTGATAAACATATCCCGCACAGCTCTGATGTTATGCTCAAATGAATTCCGGCAGATGCAGTTCAAATCCACCCACTTGTTCATTAGATATTTCCAAACTTTAAATATGGAGTCTTCCATTATTTCCAGTTTCTTAATATTATTCTTTATATTGTCCTTCTTGCACTTGCTAATGTGATTTTCAGCCATCAGGCTTGCTGATTTGAGATTTGCGGAGCCTCCCAGGTAACCCTTCATAGTGCTATCACCACTGATTCTCTAGTGTGAGACCTAAACTTTGATCTAAGGCTCAGAATGTGTTTTTCCAGAAGGAATGTATCTTTGGGCAGTCATATAAGATATACATTTAGGTCCCCTTTGATTACACTGCCTCCAGCAGTTCACTGAGGAGTCTTGGTCAATTCCTTTGATTGTAATGGGATACTAGTATAACCTATGCAATTTCCGGTGTCAGACCCATCTAGTAGCTAAGCCTCCTGGTCTAAAGGACCCGTTTTCAGTTATGTCCTTCCTAGTTTCCATGTCTCACGTCTTACCTAAATATCTTTTCAAAGTTTCGGAGTTAAAAGTCCAGTAGACAATCTGTCAACTGGCCTATTAGTAGTATTGTTTTCTTCAACTATAAGGATTAGTTAAGATCCGACTCAAAAGGTGAGAGATCTGAACTGTTTGACTGGATAACCTGTAGGGCCTCATTTAGACAGTTGCGTAGATGTAAACAAATATTTTCAGCAGCAGATCAACTTTTTTTGCTAGGTTTTCAAAAATGTTTAAGGTGTTATAAGAAACCATTGCCTTACGTGCCTCAGGCCTTAGTTTAGCCAGTCTTTTTATTAAAAGGGTTTGCTATCTATACACAGCATGTTATTATTCCATATTGGGGAAACAAAGGTCCAGCACACTGTAAGCTTACACTTGTGAATGGCTTTCCATGTGCTAGTTGAGTGATTCAGGATTACATTTCTATGTCGTCTGTAATCACCTTAATTGATCAACTCTAATAAGGTGAAGGGCTCTGAAATTGTGTCCTTGTTATACACCCAATAGGGTCTTTCTTTACCCGTAATGTTTACTCTAATGAGTTGGGACTATCTAGTGGCACAGTAGTTCAGTTTGATATTGGATAGGTTTAGCCCACCCCCTGTAGGTTTTGCTTTAAACAAAAATGTCAGTCCGATTTTTGTTCTCTTTTTGCGTCATACGTTATCCTCTGTAAAAATGTTTTGACCTACCAAACCAGGAAGCATACCAAATATATATATAATCTTGGGGAGCATTGTCATTTTATAAAGAGATATTTTACCCATGGCTTATAGTGAAAGATCCACCAATTTTCTGAAATCCCTCTATATGCTAGCCCATAATGAATCCAAAGTCACTTTCATTATATATATATGTCTTATTATGCCATTTGTTGTGTTTTTGGGAAATTCGGCAGTTTATGGTGCCCAGTTAGTCTTGAGAGCTGTAGGAGAAGAGATACTGGAGATGTGTAGGGAGAGATTAGGGAGATGTAGTGACACTGTGTATGAAAGGCAGTAAGAGGGACATGACATTACTTTCAGTGGAGGCAGTAAACTGAATGCAAACTACAGACAGCAAATGGAAATGCACATTAGGCACGTTTAAAATGATTCACTTCAGGATGAATAGATAATCTGTCCAGCTTGCACTGTATACATATATTAACCCAATTAACCACGAACTAACAATTCCCAGTAATTAATAATGTCCCCTTATGCGGCAGATGAAATGTCAAAATAATGTGTTGCTTTAACGTGCAAGCGATTTGCTGGCTGTGATTCAGTGCACAAATTATGAAAGGAAATATGTGCTCTGAACAGTTCCATTATTTCAGAGGAAGTGTTGTTGCTAATGTTTTTATGAGGCTATGCTTCTAGAGAAATCAGCCTGAATGATATGTAGACATCAGGAGAAAGGACTGGATTTAATTTGAGTGACCCGGCTAACTTATATATTTAGGAGTGAGAAGAGGTGGGGTGAGTTGCTGTCCAGAGGAGAACAGGAGAGTAGCTGTCAGCAGCCAGAGAGCATAGCCGTGCAGTGCAAGACTCCATGAAGCTGGGGCATTGGGCTGTCCTGTGTGGGTGGTGAAGCTGTTTGGAATGGTGACACTACCGTGTGCTAAGTCACTTTAGAGAGGGCTTTCCGTGATAGCAGCAAAGAAGTTTGATACACTGGATGTGAGTATTGGTAAAAGTTGAGGAGCATGTGCGAATTACTGTCTTATCTCTACACTCAGACAGTCAGGATTAAGTAATCACTTTATGAACAATTCTTGTATTAACATTTGAAAATGATAAGCACTGAAGTGAAACGGGGAAAAAGAAAATTGGCATGCTGCTGTGCTATTTGCTTTTGTCTCTTATTTTAGATGGTACATTCTGCCAATTGTCTCAGTCTTCAAGGTAAGAAATGAAAAGTGAATGTTTCAGTATGAACACAGGCTGGTTATGTATCTAATGCAGAGGTGATATTATGTTTTAATGTTCACACCGCATAATCTGTTTTCAAACAATAGTGCATGTAAAAAGAAAAGCATTTTGAAACTGAATTGCTGGGGCTGTGTTTTCTGTGTTTTAGGGCCTCATTACAAGGTGGGCAGAATGGGATTAACAGCGCTGGTAATGGTGCCAGCGCCGTTAATCCCATTCCGCCCTATTACGAGGTTCCCTTCGGGACCTTCTCTGGACGTCTTTTTTTACCAGATGTCCAGAGCGGGTCCCGTGAGGGGACCAGGGAGCTAACAACGGGCCCATTATTAACGGGCCCATTGTTAGTTCCCTCCCCATTCCCATTGAGTCCTATGGGGGCTCGAATGGGAAGGGGGAAGGACCGGGTCCGTGTTACCTGAAGGAGGAAATACCAGGCTCTCCAAAGTCGGAATGGCCCGCTATTTCCCCATTCAGGGAACCCGGACCCAGACACGATTTTGGAGGCAGCCATGCCCTCATTAAGGGCATGGCTTTCTCCAAAGTCGTAATGAGGCCCTAAGTATCATTTTACAGTGGGTGGTAAAACAGAAGATAAAGTTTAGGGGTTTAGCAAGCCAGTTCCAAAACATATGATGTATTTGTGTATGCTGAACTACTCATAAGAAAAAGTGTTTTATGAGCAAATCTGTCCAAGACAGTAATCCAGTCTCGTAGATAAGTGTTTAGAATGACAGTACTGTCGAATTTCCCTCCTGTACGAAGCCCGCTATACTGCATTTAGAGTTGACCCTAAGTAGAATACAGATATTAGAGGGGAGTCTTGTCACATCATTGAGGGCATCACTATAACCATTCTGTACCACTATTTTACCACAAAGTTTCCACAATACTGAAATACCACAAAATTAGGCAATAGTTCTCTGACTTAATCCCTAACAGAGCGGAATAAACTCTGTTTTTCCCTAGTTCATTTATAGCCTCATATAAGGTCATATTCAGAAGAAATCTCAGTTATATGACAGGTCCCGTTCCGGATCCGCCAGTGTCAGCAAATGACAGTACTGTTGAATTTCCCTCCTGTACAAAGCCCGCTATACTGCATTTAGAGCTGACCCTAAGTAGAATACAGATATTAGAGGGGAGTCTTGTCACATCATAGAGGGCATCACTATAACCATTCTGTACCACTATTTTACCACAAAGGTACCACAATACTGAAATACCACTAAATTAGATAATAACTCTCTGACAAAATCCCTAACATATTGGAATAAGTTCTGTTTGTCCCTAGTTCATTTTATAGCCTCATATAAGGTCATATTCAGAAGAAATCTCAGTTATATGACAGGTCCCTTTCTGGATCCGCCAGTGTCATCATAATTTTATCTGTGGACGGTAGGAGTTTTGACACTTGTCTGGCAACAGGGAAACCTCTAATTCCCTCAACTTCCCTTATCCTAATCACCAGTGGGTCTGAACTGATGGCAAATAGAAGTGGTGAGAGGGGCATCCTTGTATTTACACTCTCTTCAGCTGAAGTGTGTGAGCTGTAATAGTACCTGTGGAGATAACTGCCCGGGGCATTTGATATCATTTCTAGCCATTGGATGAGCTTTTCATGAACGCCAAACTCCTTCAGTGTGCATAGGAGAAAAGGCTGTTCCAACCTATTGGATATTTTTTCCACATTGATCAACATTAAAACTACGGTGTCCTCAGCTGTTTTTGCAACTTATATTGTGTAGACTTCTCTATGTAGAAAATCAGAGGGGTGTCTATATGCAATGAACCCTACGTGTTCTGTATGGATAATTTCCTTTATGTTTCTGTATTCTGGTAGTTGGGATCTTTCTGAGAATCTTGAGGTCTATATTTAATAAGGACATTTGCCTTTAGCTGCTGCAATATGCTGGATCCTGTTATGTAGTGACTGTCTTTGTCTGCAGTGAGCCTGTGATGTCACATGCAGTGCAGCTGTGTGAATGGTGGAATGTTGATCAGAGGGTTCAACACTGAGGCAGTTAGAGCTCCCCTGCCTAGGTGATGGGGCCAGTGTTGTGTCCTGTCCACACTCTATTGCATTTATCTTAATGTAAATGTAACTTGAGTACCTGTAATAAACCTAAGAAGTAATCCAAGAAAGCCTGGAAGTCACTTTACAACAATGGCAATGAGTTGGTCTTAATGAGAAGAACCTGCATGCAAGATAGAGAAGAGGACTGAAGAAACCTGCTGCAGGGGGTGCAGGAGAGAGGTGGACAACAAGAAGGACAACACTGCCCCTAAAGACAAGTAAGCCCCATCGACCAGGGCCCCAAGGGGAAGGAGGAAGTAAGCCCCATATTCTGAGGAACCAGCTGCCCACAAGTTCATGGGAGAGCTGGGTCCAAGGGCTAGAGCAAAGTCCCAGGGCCATAAGATGAATGGAAGCTCTGGAAAGGAGTTGGGACTCTAAGGTGAGGAAGTCTGCAGGCTAAGAGAAGTTAAGCCTGTTAAGGTTCAGGAAGTAAAGCTGGGAAGCTGTCCCACAGATGTCCCACAGTTTCAGTAGATCTCTTAATGAAAAAGGAGATGCAGAGCTAAGCACAGGGGTCTGGTGAAGCGGAAGGGTGAAGTAGAGACGTAAGCAGCAAAGTGGACTGTCCCAGCAAGCCCTTTTGAGAGCAGTATTACCCGGTGAAGTGGTTAAGTGCAGCCGATGGCCCACCCAGTAGCAGGAATGGGAAGAAGTGGTGGGCAGCCCACAATACGAGAAATGGGAAGTTTCATTTTACCAGAAGCAGTGAAAATGGGAAGCCCGGAGCAAGCCAGTGAAGATCCTGACACACACAAATGTATTTTGGACTATTTGCTGCATATCACGCACAGTTACATATAGTGTACAGTTGGCCTATGTTAGAAGTAACGGTTCCCCAGCTCCTCACACCATCGATGTGTGTGCCGGTTGGAACCACAGAGCTCTGTGGTTGTTCTGCCGGTCGGCGTACTGGTGATGTCACAGCTGGCCTATGGGATTTGGTGATGCTGTAGAACGTGACTTTCAAGCCTTCTGTTCGATTAAGAACGTGGAAGCTTTTTAATCTGCTGGAGTTGTGTATATGCGACGCAATGTCCTGTCTTGGGAGGTTAGCTGAGGGGCAACGTCCTCGCCTTAGAAGCAAGACAACCGGAGAAACACAGGTTCGATCCCAGGGTTCGCGCTTGGAAACCTCTACGTTATAAGCGCGTTATAAATAACCAATCATATCACATCATAACGCAAACAGCAGAAGAAAGCACCTGCTGTAACGTTCCAATGCGTTGAGGAAGTAGATCCGAGGGATGAGGAAGTGAATCCTTGGCTGTTACATGCCGTTACTGCTGCATGCCAAAACGGTGGTTGACTGCGGTTACGGTGGCCAAATGATGTGAGGTGTGAGCAGTTAACAAGCTGTAGATGGGAAGTGTTGGTCTACGATGTGTTTCATCTCGAGGTTGAATCGTTGATAAAGAAGCAGGATACAGCAGCCTGTTCAGTTGTCACTTTAGTTGTAAAAGTCTCGGAGATCATACTCGTGCAGAAGAAGGTAAAGTGCTTTTAAGTCAAGTAGGGACAACTGTAAAGCATCGCAGACTTGGCATACACATTCAGTATGCAGCATTGTGAAGGAGCATTGGAGTGTTTCGTCAAGCACAACAAAGGAATTAAGAGGTACAATTCAAAGCTTTGTGAAACAACTAAAGTGAAGATGATCTGTATCCTTTTTACGAAGTGAAGTGTTGTATAAGATGCTGTGAGATAGATGTAACAAGTTGGAGGATTTGCAGGTTACGGGTGCCGACCACCCATGGACTTTTAGAAAATAAGTGTTATTTTAACATACAGGTCAAGGTATGTTTTGATAAAAGTAGGAATTGAAGTGATTGAAGTTTGCCTGCGTGTCATGAAGGAAGTTGCTTATGGGAGAATAGGCTAGCATAACCGTTTGAGGATTTTCAGATGTTTAGTTGCTTTAAAGCAACATTGACTTTTAGGTGCTTAGTGGGGGAGTTTAGGGTCGTGAGATGCCATGGACTTGTACGTCTTCAGATGTCGGTTTAGGGACACAAGATGGCCATGGACTTTTAGGACAAATATGTGTGAAGACTATGTTGTTCTATAGCCATGATTTTGCACTTAGAATACTGTAATGCAAAATAAATTTGTGTCCTGACTCCGTTATGAATGTCTGTGTGATGGATGCATATTGTAGAGCATGAAGTGTGGTGTGAGTCAGGTTGTCACATCAGAGGTAGCGCCTCTGGTGTGTGTGATACTGTGGTATTAGTGAGAGGTAGCGCCTCTGGTGTGTACAACACAATGGTATTTGAGAGAAGTAGCGCCTCTGGTGTGTGTGACAAAATGGTATTAGAGAGGTAGCGCCTCTGGTCTGTGTGACGGCCAGGTAATAGGCAGAGGTGGCGCCTCTGGTCTGTATGACACAAAAGGTATATGAGAGAGGTAGCGCCTCTGGTATTTGTGATGCAATGGTATAAGAAAGAGGTAGCGCCTCTGGTGTGTGTGACACAAAGGTATAAGATTGAGGTAGCACCCCCGGTATGTGTGATACTTTGATTTTAGTGAGAGGTAGCACCTCTGGTGTGAGTGGCACTATTGTAGAGAGGTGGTGTCTGTCAGTAAGAAGCTTGGCTGGTGTTCCAAGTGGGTGAGTTACACCTCGGAATGATGCTGCAATGAATATAGGATGGTAGCGCCTTTGTTCTTAGGAGGAAGTTTGGTAGTGTTCTTAGTGGGTGAGTGCCACATCGGAATGATGCTACAATGAATATAGGAAGGTAACGCCTTTGTATGAACCTGAGATTTTGTTTTGTGATTTTCCTTGCTAAAGCCTATGGCTTTTTGAATGTGCAAGGTTTGGCATGACAGACTTGCGTGATTCTGTCATCGGGTCGTGGGTCAACTGTCAGATATGCAGATATATTTTGAGGATGTCTGGACAGTGTCTTAAGGTTCTCTGGAGTATTTGAATATTTTGTTTCGGTTGGTTGTGCCTGATTGCCTGAGTCAGTGTATAGTCTGAGTGGCTGTGAAGTGACTGTCTGTGTGTGTGGTTAAGGAAGGAGATGTGGTGTATTGAGCCTAGTTCTGTGTGTGTGTTGGGTCTTCTAAAGGAAGGAGATGTGTTATGTAGTGACTGTCTGTGTGTGTGTTGGGTCTGGTAAGGGAAGGAGATGTGTTATGTAGTGACTGTGTCTGCAGTGAGCCTGTGATGTTACATGGAGTGTTGCTGTGTGAATGATGGAATGTTGATCAGAGGGTTCCACACTGAGACAGTTTGAGCTCCCATGCCTGTGTGATGGAGCCAGTGCTGTGTCCTGTCCACACTCTATTGCATTTGTCTTAAAGTAAATGTAACTTGAGTACCTGTAATAAACCTAAGAAGTAATCCAAGAAAGCCTGGCAGTCACTTTACAACAGATCCTTCCAAGATGTTGGGATGACTATGATTTTCACATGTGACATTAAATTATGGAGTACCCCCCGACGTAAGAAGTGATTTAAGAACCTAGTCAGGTGTAGGACCAAGGTTCCTGGTGTGATCTTGTAGAGCTCCAAAGCAATGTTGGCCTGGGAATTGTTTATTTTTAAGGCAGTTAATAACCAAAGGTATTTCCTCCTCAGTGATGGGAGTCATCTTCCCAGAACCTCACAACCTAATTGTGAGAGGCTAATGGCATTGAAAATGTGCTACCCCAGGTGGAGAGGCCTGTGATGTAAAAAAGTGTTATAGAATTATTTACAATTGTTCCCTTCCCTTGTGTCCTCAATGTACCTCTGTACCTTTTTAGCTCAATGATTTACTGGGCCATTTCCTTGTGTTTAATAAGATGAGCTAATAACGTACCAGGTTTGTCTCAGTGGTCCTAACGTGAGGGATGAGCTTTATTGTGTAGGGACAAGACGCTAGCCATGTGTAAGCTAATTAGGTTTCATCTTGCTCTCTTTAAGTGCAGAATTGCAGAAGTGTCAGGCTTAGGGGGTCCTTATCTATATCAGGCTTCCAACTTCATATTTATGTTCAATACTATATATTTAGCCCCTGTCTTTTTTTCTTCCTACTCCCTCCATTAATAACAGGGCCTTCTAGCACTAACCTGGTCGTATACCAAAGTTTCTGTACTGAGGTCTCATTGTTATCATTCAGTTTCATGAAGTGCTCAATTTTATTTGAAGGCTTTCTTTGTCCTATTCTAGCACACATAGTTCAGGATTAAACATCCATGCACCATATGCTCTTTTTGAGCCTCTTAAAGACACCATGAGTGGTGCTGGGGCATAATTCAATAGTGTACCCACTAATATGGTTGCTCCACTGACGTCCACAAAATCTGACTTAGATACCAGTAATAGATACCAGTGATATGTCCGATTGAGATGAAGATATTATGCTGTGCTAAGAAAACGTATACCTCCTGTCTCCTGGGTGTGAGTGTGTGTCTCCAACAATCAATTAGAGCACCGTGTTCTATTAGTTGCTGTAACACACTCCTTGATGCCAGGACATTGGAGGTCACGCCACTAGACCTGTCAATGCCTGAGTCCAGAAATGTGTTCCAATTCCCTGTAAGAATAACCCAGTGAGTTGGAAAAGCTCTTAGCTTTTGCAAAATAAACTTAAACAAATACAGATCACCCTTAATTGGTGTATACTTTGACATGAGGAGCATATCCCGGCACTTAGATTCCCTTATGCCAACATCCATATCCCCCTCCCCTCCGGGTCGCTTGCCAGTGTTCTCTGCTTAAAACCTACATCCTTGTGGATCAGTATGGATATTACATTTTTCTTTTGCACCACCGGGGTGTGGAAGCCCATTCCTTTCCATGTCTTTATGAGCTTTTCCAGCTCTGTCTGATCTATGTGTGTTTCATGTAGTAGGCATATTTTTGCCTGTTCTTTCCTAAGGTGTGCCACGATCTTGTTCTTTTATTGGGTTGTTAATCCAGTTCACATTCCTAGTGATGATTTTTGCATCATTTGTCATTCTTCATGAAAGTTGTCAAGATAGTGATACGAAGATAAAGGACCCTATGTTTGTCAACAAGGCCTTTTTTACAAGTCACATCAGAAGGTTCCTGTGACTACACGTGGCTTCAGGTTTTCGAGAACATTTCCCGGATGCACTTTGAGTATCCTTTTGGAGTCTGGTCTTCACTCACTTTACTTTGCATTCCCTCTTGATTCCCTCTTGATTCTTCAAAATGTAGAAACATCATTAGTTCTGGCAATATGTTTCTGGCCCTTCTATCTGAACTTAATCGCAATCGGGGCATATTTCCAATTGTAGTTGATCTGTCCCGGCATAAGCTTTTTCTTGGCTCCATTAGACCTTTTTCTCTGCACTAGCATAAATTGGGATAGGTCTTGGAAAAAGGTTGTCTTTTGTCCTTTCCAGACTGATTTTTGCTTCTAACGCACTAACTGCATTCTCCAATTCCTGATTGTGAACCGTAGGAAGTGGATGGTGTTTCGTTTCAGGGACTTTCTTGGGTCTGGTCTAGGCCGCAGAGCTTGGTGTGCACGCTCTATCCGTGTCGCTTCCTGGATTTCCATAACCAAATTATCTGAGAGAAACTAAGATTCTTATGTTGTTTCTTTAGTCCCTCGCTTTCAGGTTCTGGAGTTTCTCCTTCACATTTTCGAGTTTTAGCAAAACTGACTGTGGACCTTGAGCCTGGGCCGCGAGATCATTCTCCGGCTGTGAAATCCTTCCTTCCGTCTCCTCAGTGTGTTTAACCAAATACTTGAGGTCCACCCTTAGTCCTACAATATCCAATATAATGGAGGCTGCATCCTTTGCCATGTGTCTCACCAGATTAAATATGTTTCTTGAAGATTTTTATTTTATTTTATAGTCTATTAATTTATCAGAGAGAACATCAGCAGAGCTGCTGGACTTGCTCTTACTCCATTTGTGCGATCTTATCTTTGTGCAATTGGGAAAAACCCTTCCTTATTTGCCTTCAGGAGTTCCCAGGCCTTGCTTGCTTAGGTTAGCACAACATATCCCACAGAAACATTCCATCAATGTGCGGTTGGATCGTCCTGCTAAGAATTTCTATTGTAACTGAATAGGTAATTGTCAGTATAAACAGACCGGTCAGTCATCATCTCCCCATACACTTCATACAAGGTGAACAATTTATTAGACTCCTGTACCCCCTTCTTCCAGACTGTTGTCACTCTGGTTAAGCTGTGTCGGCAAGGGGTCAGCTCACTGCCTCACTAGCTGCTTTCCCTTGGCCCGACAGGTGCTCCTATCTATAAGCTTCAGATTATCAGTTGATCTACGTGAAAGTTACTCCAACTGGGAGAGAGGCCATCTACACCTACCCTTGTCTGAGGCGTCTTTAATTTTACCACATGATGCCACGCCGTTGCCTCTCTCTCAGCTATCTGTGTATGCCAAGGCACTTTTTTCCCTACCAAGAGGTACTGTAACACTCACCTGATATCCACGGGGATGCCACTCAGCCGGTCCGGACTTCCGATCACTTGAAACCCTTCCCTGGACTTGCTCAACAAAGCACTGGGCCTGAAACACAGTATTATCAGAGGTCAATTCCCTATTGGTCTTGCTCGTCTGGCCCCCCTTTTGTTCCCTGGGTCCCAACCTTCCCCCGGACCTCTCCTCACCTTGTTTTTTGATGTGGGGCGCTCTCCGTCCTGCCTACGATGCAGGGATGCATTGGGTGATGTGGGCTGGAGGGTGCCTAGTTACTTCACTGGCACGGGCCCGGCGGATGGGGCTTGCTGCGGCTTCAGCCCACCCGGTAATTGGAATGAGTCTTACAAAAGTTCTGATGGCTCTAGTCCCTTTAATACTGTGTCTTTCTTTCCTTATGTGATGAAGGTCTTGAGGATGGTGATGCGCTGCTGAGGTAAGTAGGAATGCGGAGCGTGATGCTTATTGGCTTCCTTAGCACTAACCAATGTTCGTCTTTTCTGTGTCCTTTTAGGTGCTGCAGTAACCCAGCATGGAAGAGAGCTGAGAAGATGAGCAGCGGTGAGAAAGTGCGATGTGCGGCGCCTCTTAAATATTTTGCGCTAACCTGATGTGTCTTTTACCCTTTTTCAGCTCGGTGGGATGCTCCGGAGCAGAAGTTGTCCGATCGACGGGAGTTCAGGTAAGGATTAAACTCTATTTGCAAATTCGAGAGAGATAAGTATTGCAGAATGCTTACTAATGTCTTTTCTTCTATTCTTCTCCCCTTTGGTAGGGCGTGGCATGCCAAGATGGAGATGACTCTGTTGTAGGAATCCGCAAGACTGGGCAGAGCTGGACAGAAGTTGGATGCTCTTCGAGGTGAGTATTGGCAACAACATTTTTATTCTTGCAGGTGTGCTGGTGCTGAAGAAAGAAGTGGGCCTCTTCAGGAGATCCGAGCACGGTGAGTGTGACGCTGCAGGTGCAGAGAAACGCAAAGCATGTTTCTCAGGCCGGGTGTAGTTTAAATAGTCTGTAGGTATCCCAGGCATCCCTGGGCTGAGGCACAACCGAAAGACTAGACCGCTCATCCAGTTCAAGGAACTGAATTACATTGGGGGATCCATTGCCCCATAATACATTGAAAGTTCAATGCTAGGTGGATCTCAGGACTGTGTGTGAGCTAGGTGCCAAAAGGTGCCAAGTCTGAGTCCAATTAGGTGTCCGGGGAGATGGAGAGGCCCTTAGGGGCCGATTTGTTGGCCGTGACCTGGCTACAGGGGGGCTGGGGACAGGAATCGTGACAGCACTCCCCCCCAAGGCCCCTCTCAAGGTGGCTTTCCCCTCAGGTCCCAGCTTGTTTGGGTGGTTTTGGTGGACCCTCCTAAGCAGACGAGGTGCGTGGATGTATTCACAGGGTTCCCATGTTCTGTCCTGGGGACCGTACCCTTTCCAGTCCACTAGATAGTATAGTTTGGATCTGACATACTTAGAATCCAGGATGTCCTTGACCTCGAATTCTGGCTCTCCTGCGATCTCTATTGGCATTCAGTGCTGGTGTCACACAGGTCCCAGTTTGAACAGGTTTTAAGAGAGATACGTGGAACACAGGATGAATTAGCATATTAGCTGGTAAGGCTAGTTTGACAGCTACTGGATTTATGACAGAGGTGATAGTGTATGAGCCTAGGTTTCTTGGACGGAAGGTACGGGTCCCTTTAATGGGTACATGCTTGGTTGCCAGACATACTTTGTCTCCCACTTGGTAGTTAGGGGCTTTGATTCGGTGTTGGTCTGCAAATTTCTTCTGACGATCCTTAGCTTGGAGTAGGTGTTCTGCTGCCCTTTTGAAGGTTTGTGAAATGGTTGTATGTAAGGTTTTAATTGCTGGCATTTCTAAGGTCGTAGGGGTGTCCAACTCGGAAGTGCGTGGGTGTCGACCATATATGGTATAGAAGGGTGTTTGCCCAGTACTGATGTGTAGGGAGTTGTTATGGGCATATTCAGCAATCCATAACATAGCTGACCAGCTCTCCCCAGCTTGATGGAGCATACAGCGTAGATACTGTTCGAGCGTCTGATCCATTCGCTCAGTTTGACCATCCGTTTGGGGATGGTGAGTGGTGGATAGTCGGATGTCAATATGAGCCAAAGAGCAGCACTTGCTCCAGAAATTGGACACAAACTGAGTACCACGATCCGAAGCCAGTACCGAGGGGAAACCATGGAGCCGTACGATGCATTCCAGAAATACTTTTGCTAGAGTGGAAGCGTTTGGGGGCCCCTTTAGAGGGATGAAGTGTGCCATTTTTGAAAACAGGTCCACAACTACTAGAATGGTGTTGAATCCCTGACTGGATGGTAGGTCAGTAATAAAGTCGAGGTATAACGTGTGCCAGGGTGCTGGTGGGATATCCAACGGTTGCAAGAGTCCTGCCAGTTTCTGTTTGGATGATTTGTTTTGAGCGCATACTCCACAAGATCGGATAAATTGAACAATGTCTTTACGCCACGTGGGCCACCAATAATTCCGTTTTACTTTAGCTAAAGTTTTTACGATCCCCTGGTGGCCTTCGATTAAGGAATCATGATAGCTGGACATGACTTGTTCTCGTAGTTCCTGATTTGGTAAGAACAAGCGGTTTCTGAAGTAGGGCAACTGGTCCCTTATCGTGTAATGTTCCCCTTGTGTGCACCACTCTTGTGATTGCTTAGGACTAATCAAGTTTTGGATTTTTTCGTGCAGTTCTTTCTGAGTGATGGTTGCTGTAATTCCCAGGAGTTTATCACATGGGATAATAGGTATCGGGTCCGGTGGTTTGTAGTCCTGTTCTTCAATACCCATACGGGAAAGGGCATCGGCCTTCCCGTTTTTGACTCTAGGTCAAAATGTAATCACGTAGTCATATTCAGCGTAGAATAGGGCCCAACATAACTGTTGTGAAGATTGCGCTTTAGCAGTTTTTAGATACTGGAGATATCGGTGATCGGTTATGACAGTGATGGTGTGTCTTGCACCCAGAAGGTAATGGCGCCAGGATTTAAAGGCAGACTTGATGGCGTAATTTAGCTCGGGGGGTGTAAATTTATGTGACCAGAAGGCAACCGGGTGTAACTGACCCATTTCAGGATCCTTTTGCAAGAGGACGGCTCCCATGGCCATGTTTGATGCATCCGTTTCCACCACATATGGGAGTTCTGGGCGAGGATGCTTAGAATTGGGGCCGAAGTGACTCAAGCCATAAGTTCCTGGAAAGCTCTTTCTGCTTCCTCTGTCCATTGAAATGTTTTATTGCTCTTTTTTAGTAACAATGTGATGGGATGTACTATCTGTGAGTATTCTGGGATGAGCCGGCGGTAGAAGTTTGCGAAACCTAACATGCTCTGTACTCCCTTGAACGAGTTTGGTGATGGCCAGTTTAGGATCGCATCTACCGTGTGTACATCCATACGGATACCCTTCGGACTAAGAATGAAACCAAGGAACTCAACCTTGGAAACCTGAAATGACCACTTTTCAAGCTTGGCATAGAGCTGATGCTGGTGGAGTTTTGCCAGTACAGATCGAACGTGGTCTTGTTTTGGTGCAGAGTACACTAGGATGTCGTCAATGTATACTAAAGCACAGACATCAATTCCCTTAAAACATCGTTCATGAAATATTGAAATGCAGCTGGTGCGTTGCAAAGGCCAAAGGGCATTGCTTGATATTCGTACAGGCCATACTTGGTATGAAAGGCGGTTTTCCATTCATCGCCCTTTTTAACTCAAACAAGGTGATATGCTCCTCTTAGATCTAGTTTTGTGTAGATTTGGGCGTCTTTGACTTGGTCAAGCAGTTCAGGAATCAATGGCAGGGGGTAACGGTTTTTGACGGTAATCTGGTTCAATGCGTGATAGTCGATGCATGTTCTTAGGTCTCCTTCCTTTTTCGGTACGAAGAACAGAGGACTGGCCGCCGGGGACTTTGAGGGACGGATGAACCCGTTTGCCAGGTTTTGGTCGAGATAGGACTTCAGGTGCTGGTTTTCTGGTTCTGTGAGTGCGTAGATTCGTCCACCAGGGATCTGGGTGCCGGGTATCAGGTCAATATGGCACTCATATGGTCTTTGTGGAGGTAGGGTATTAGCTTGTTCCTTCTGAAACAAGTCTTGAAAATCCTGGTACTCTCTTGGTAGGGTCCCAGCCGCCACTGTTCCCAGCATAGAGGTTCTGGCGTCGATTGATTGTTTCTCTTGATGATAACACGTTTGAGCACAGGTCCCGGAGAAGGCCAGCTCCTTTGCTCGCCAATCTATTCGAGGATTATGAGCTACCAACCAGGGCATCCCTAAGATCAGTCGAAACTGAGGTGCCTTGATGAGGTCGAAAGCGATAGATTCTTGATGGCCATCCTTGCACAGAAGGGTTAATGTTGCAGTGCATTGGGATACTGGACCGGAGGTTATTTCTGTGCCATCGACTGTGGTTACAGTGTCTGTGGTTAACTTTGGACATAAAGGAAGTCCCATCTTTGCTGCAAGATCTTGGTCTATGTAATTCCCAACAGCTCCACTGTCTATGTACGCTCTTGCTGCGTGCATCCGTAATGGTTGTTGGTGATTGATCAGGATCACAGGTAGAGCAAAATGGGAGGTCTGTAGTTCACTTTCTTGGCTCGACAAGCGGACCCCACTTGCTGGGCTGGGAAGTTTTCCGACTCTTTGGTGGGGTCTTCCTTGTCCGTAGCTCCTACTATCCTTCTCGGTGGCTTCACTGGGCACTCCTTTAGAAAGTGACCCGATTTTCCACAGTACAAACATACTTGCTGTTGCCTCTTCCTATCTCTTTCCGCCTTAGTCAAGGGTGACCTGACGCCTCCAATATGCATTGGTTCCCCTGAGCCTTCTGTTGATTGAGAAACATTGTCCCTTGAACGCACATAAATAGGGCGAGAGTAGGGTCTGATCCAATCTGCTCTTCGGTCTTGCAATCTTTGATCTAGCTGAACCACCAGGTTAATAAATTCTGCACAGTCTTGAGGTGCGTCCACAACTTGTGCGAGGACATTCTTTAGCTCTCCCCGCAGACCCCTATGAAATAACATGGTTCTCTTCTCTGCAGGCCATTCAGCTTCAACCACAAGTCTATTGAACGTGGCGATGTATGTCAATAGGTCTTGGTTCCCTTGACGAAGGGATAGAAGTTCGTTGTCTAGAGCCTGTCCATGAGTACGATGGGCAAAATGTTTTTCCATTTCCTGTTGAAAACCCCTGAAATCGCGTAACAGAGGATTGTCTTGAGTCACAAATGGTACTGACCAGTCTGCAGCACTTCCGCTCAAATAAGATAGCACAAATGCGACCCGTGATTGGTCATTTGGAAAGGCCCCGGGCCTGCAAAGGAAGTGCAGACGGCACTGGTTGATAAAAGTGGCATATTTCTTAGGATCCCCACCGAATCACTCCGGTGGCACCAAGGGAACTGCCCCAGGAAGGGTTATCTGAACAGGGCTGGCTGATGGTACTGGAATTGTAGGCACGTTTCCCGGCAATGGTGCATGTCCCGCTTGCGACTGGAGAAATTGTCAGCTTAGGTCATCTGTTCGTTCCTTAGCAACTATCAACTCCCTTCTCAGGGTGTTGGTCTCCTGCCAGGCTGTGTGTACTTCAGAGCATAACTGCCCCAACATTTGGGCTAACTGGTCGGTTTCTGATGTTTCCATGACGCCCAGGTGGATTTTTGGTGTGAGGCTTTGTGTTCTGTAACGCTCACCTGATATCCACGGGGACGCCACTCAGCCGGCCCGGACTTCCGACCACTTCGAACCCTTCCCTGGACTTGCTCAACTAAGCACTGGGCCTGAAACACAGTTTTTTCAGAGGTCAATTCCCTATTGGTCTTGCTTGTCTGCCCCCCTTTTCTTCCCTGGGTCCCAACCTTCCCCCAGACCTCACCTCGCCTTGTTTTTTGACGTGGGGCGCTCTCCGTCCTGCCTTCGATGCAGGGGTGCATTGGGTGATGCGGGCTGGAGGGTGCCTAGTTGCTTCACTGGCACGGGCCCAGCGGACGGGGCTTGCTGCAGCTTCAGCCCGACCGGTAATTGGAATGAGTCTTACAAAAGTTCTGATGGCTCTAGTCCCTTTAATACTGTGTCTTTCTTTCCTTAGTTGATGAAGGACTTGAGGATGGTGATGCGCTGCTGAAGTAAGTAGGAATGCGGAGCGTGAAGCTTATTGGCTTCCTTAGCACTAACCAATGTTTGTCTTTTCTGTGTCCTTTTAGGTGCCGCAGTAACCCAGCATGGAAGCGAGCTGAGGAGATGAGCTGCGGTGAGAAAGCGCGATGTGCGGCGCCTCTTAAATGTTTTGCGCTAACCTGATGTGTCTTTTCCCCTTTTTCAGATCGGGGGGATGTTCCGGAGCAGAAGTTGTCCGATCGACGGGAGTTCAGGTAAGGATTAAACTATATTTGCAAATTTGAGAGAGCTAAGTATTGCAGAATTCTTACTAACATCTTTTCTTCTATTCTTCTTCCCTTTGGTAGGGCGCGGTGAGCCGAGATGGAGATGACTCTGCCGTAGGAATCCGCAAGACTGGGAAGAGCTGGACAGAAGTTGGATGCTCTTTGAGGTGAATATTGGCAACAAAGTTCTTATTCTTGCAGATGCGCTGGCACTGAAGAAAGAAGTGGGCCTCTTCAGGAGATCCGAGCACGGTGAGTGTCACGCTGCAGGTGCAGAGAAACGCAAAGCATGTTTCTCAGGCCGGGTCTAGTTTAAATAGTCTGTAAGTATCCCAGGTATCCCTGGGCTGAGCCACACCCGAAAGACTAGACAGCTCATCCAGTTCAAGGAACTGAATTAAATGGGGGCATTCATTGCCCCATAATACATTGCAAGTCCAATACTAAGTGGATCTCAGGACTGTGTGTGAGCTTGGTGCCAAAGGCGCCAAGTCTGAGTCCAAGTAGGTGTCTGGGGAGATGGAGAGGCCCTTAGGGGCTGACTAGGCGGCCGTGACCTGGCTCCAGCTTGATATGCCGGGGGGCTGGGGGCAGGAATCGTGACAGGTACTCTGCTTGGTGGTAAGCCCAGCGAGACCACCTCTCATAACCAATGTCCTCACCCTCCCTGGGGACCCTGTACTCCTGTCTACAGTCTGTGCTGGCAGCTCCTCCATTGTAACAACGATCCTCTCACTATCCCGCTGTGTTCGTCATGGGGCTTCAGGCTGCAGACTTATTCACCTCTGGGATTTGCTCCACTGCTTCATGCAATCTTGTGGCTGTTGCAACTTCTCTTCCTTGGGGATGCACGGGCCATTGGGAGTTCCTCCATCAAGTCACTGTGCCCTCTGTAGTAAGCCTCCACAAGGGTGAAAAAGCTCCTCTTCAGGTTTGCTACTGTCACTTCTGTTCCAAATTCTCCCTCTTTCTAAAGACCATCTGTACAGGCTTAGGGAATGGTTTTCAGCCCCAAGTAAATGAGAGGTGAAGGGACTGAATGCTGCGTTTTCGCTTCACTCGCTGGAGAAGCTGGAGATAACCATCATATTCGGCACTGCTCAATAGCACCTCCTGACTCCAACATTTTGAGGAATTTTCTATTGGCGGCTCAAGAGCCTAGCTTCCAGGTTTGTTGGTGTGCCATTTGATACTGTTTTGTAGATGATGCAAGTTTTGAATAGACTTCTGTCAGGGATGGTGAGCCATAGATGCATGAGCAGGAAGTAGATAGGTCATTGACTTCGTGGAGCTGGTAATGAGACATGCTGAGGCATGTTGGACACACTTAAAATAACCAGAGATGCAGCTGTTTTCCCCGATTAATGTGGAGATCATGAAAGTCAGAAACACAGTTCAGAAGTCATTCGGAGGGCTAAACATCTTGATATTGTGGAGTGTGGGGATTTGTAGCCAGGCCTTTTGAGATTTCTTGGCTATGTGTTTTTGGAAAGAGAGGCAGCTGTCGACAATGAAACCTAGGGATTTGCGTGAGACTGATACCTGCAAGATGAATCCTTCCAGCATATTGTCAAGCCAAGTCATGAATCACAAATTTGAGATTAGGGAGTGAATGTACATTGAGCAGTAGGCAAGTCGATGGGCTGAAAGAACCAGTTGTCGTGGGATCTGCTGTGATACATCAGGTGCTCTGACTATTAAGCAATGGGATAGGGAATAATAATATATTTTCTTGTCCTTGTTAGTGCAGAAAATATTGCTGGGAGATGTTGGGGACAAGTAATTTAGTTAGGATTACCTGTATTCCTTCATTTGGAACGTCTGGTGTCAAAAAGGCTTAATGATAACCAGCTTAGTTGTTCCAAATTAATCCACAAACCCTGAAGTTGCTTGGTGATAAACCTGCTCAGTATCTCAACTCTTGTTAATTGAGACTTCTACTGCCTGGTGACCCTTGGAAGGCCCCCGGGGAGTAGCAGTGTTCTGTTTTGGGTTCTGGAGAATATCGAAGGAAAGCTACACGGGAATTAGCAGGGTAAGAAATATGGGTAGCTACATCTATGTCTTGAGAGGATGTAATGATCCTTCCAGTTGACAATTTCCTAGACATGAATGAGGATACGGCAAGAGGGGTAGTGGGGTAGTGGGGTGCTGGAGTATGTGATGTTGTAACAATACCAGAGGGAGGCAAATTCTGGTACCTAGCATCCTCATGTGTCCAATACTTTTCTATATCTCATATTTAATTATTTATTTGGTCTTACAAAGGCTCTTGTAGCATGAGACATGCTGATCCATATTGAATTAGGCCACTAATCAGTTTTGTTTAGGTTTACTGTAAATGCACACTTTAAAGTACAATTTTCCTCTGGATATATTATAGAGCACTAAATCTTCAACAAACGCACAGTCATTTTAATTTCATGATTCCTGGGCTTCATGGAGAATGGTCTGGAGGATCAGTTATTAATCTTCTGATATATAATATCAATCCTCCAAAAATCATCTGAGGTACTTGGTTGCAAAAAGAAAAATGGCAGACTCATTGTTCTAAGGGGAGTGTAAAATAGTGTGGTTAATGTAATCCTGGAGGCAGGGCTTCAATGGTGCTTATGATTCCTCCAATTGAAGGAATGGGTTAATGTTTTGGAGTGTGTATGCTGCAAAGGGCTGTATAAAGTAACTGGGGCTTTCATGAGAGCCAGGGATTGAAGAAGGTTACCAGTGAATTAATAAATCTGAAAGGACAGGGTAAACGTAGGCAATAGGATATGCTGGATAGGAGCAGAGATCTTCTTGGCAGAGAATGAAAAGATGGAAGGGCATGTCTGTAAAGATAGAGAAATGGATGGGTGAAGACTAGGAGAAAAGGTCACCCTTGCCAGTCTTAGTTTTGAGGGAGTTAGACTATGAAAAGAGAAGAGAAAGAGTGAGTGAATGATTGATGGATTAGGGAAGCAGCAGTTGGAATTATGCAAGGATGCTTGAAGTGGTAATGCCCCCTCATATTTAATACAAGCTGACCTTGAGAGCATCAGGCATGAGTCAGGGAAAAGGGCATTGAAGCACAAGGTGGATAAAATATACCCATGGTGGCTGACGGTGAGCGGAAATAGTTGTAAGGTAACTAAAGAAGTGATAAATGGCAAGAGACCAGGGTTGATAGAGCTAGTTGAGGTGAAGGGGTATCTGCAGGAAAAAAAAGCAGGATTGGTATACAGCCTGAAAATTAAGCGTAGAGGGTTTTAATTGAGGCAGTAGGGTTACAGTGGGAGATTAAAAGCATGGCTGATAGAAGAGGGAAGGGTGATATTGGGTCTGTTTAATAATGAAGAGGTGGTACAGGAGAGGTAAAAGCAACATTAATTCAGGGACGCCATTTCACCAAAATGCCTGGGGTAGCAGAAGTGACATCACATGACCCTTGACCTCGGATGACATCACAGGAAGCGATGTAATTTGTCCAAACCGTCAAGTGACATCCTGGGAAGCAATGGAACATGACCTTTCACCACTTGACAAAACAGGAAGTGGGATTGCATTGTTCCTAAGTATCAATATCAGTGTTTATAGGCCCATATTACCAAATGACTGTGAATGCAAGCAGTCGTCCGAGGCCCAATGATAATGTGTTATTATATAGCACTTACGCTTCAGCTCTTTATGTAGAACAACTATATGTACAATATCGCCCGACCTGTGTTGGTACTCATTTATCAACGTCAAAAAGATGAAAGGATGAGTTGGCCTTACCAGGATTCGAACCTGCAACCTACAGATCACACACACATTGCATCGGTGAGCACTCAACCCACTGAGCTATGTTACCGGCTAGAGCTATCTTATCAGCTATAGTAAAATGAGCAATTACACGTGTGAATGTTCTCAAAGTCAGAAAGCAAATTACACTCTGTGATGGATACCATTGAACTTGTACCTGTGATTTAAGAACAGGCCAGCGAATCTGCAGGGCTGGTGCAAAGTTGGCCAAATGTCAAACCTGCATCGATCTACTTTTCAGGCTTCAGAGGTTGGCAAAATGCATACCATTGGAAGGGTTCATAACTGTCTATTAAAGAATTTAGAGTAGCATAGGGAAAGGAGCGCACTCACACAGCATCCAGTACTCTAGGAACTTGTTACCTCATACATGCAAACAGACATCCTGAGCAGCATGAAAGGGAGATAGGAAAGATAGACACATTACAGCAAAGCATTAATTGTGGCACAATTAAATTAAGGGCCACTTTACGTGCTGGGGTCAAACATACACAAGCTTTTAGGCACAAGTATTTTGTCAAGTGACCGAGGACACCAAGATGGAATGTCTTGTGATGATCGTAAATGAGACAACTGCAACTTGTGACAAGCAAAATAGATCGAAATGGAAGTGTATTCTACTCTAAATACTTTTTTGGAAGTTTATGTCTGCATTGTGAATTTGAGGTGTTTAAGATCAAAACAGTGACTCACCCACTGAAGTGTGCCTGAAATAAATCTTTAACGAGCCTGGCAATTATCGTATAGAATTCCAGAAAGACACAGTATTTCCTATTCATATACTTTCTTATTTAGAGTCACTGCTCACAATGTTACACTTGTGGAACCACCTGTTTTGTTAAGAGTCCTGAACAAGAAAGCCAGCCACTCCAGAAACAAAGAGCCACATGTCGTTGGCCGCAGCCCAAGGGCTTGCATTTAAAAAAAGAAAAATTTATTTTTTTAGGGGTAGCTTGGGAGACCTCAGGTGTTGCAGCTGCGACCTCTGGCAACTCCCAAGTGACGTCCCTGCATTCATTGATCTTATATAAGATTCATGAGCAGGACTATATTCAAACCTGTGCTGATCTGATTTGTCTTGCTTCCAAGACAAACGAGTTGACCCTGAGCTATCCTCCCAGCCTGGGAAAAGCACTGAGGACTGACGTCCTAGGAGTGGAGGCCAGACATAATTTGGCTGTATCCGATTGTGGGAAGGGTAGAGAAGAGCAAAAGGGTGTGAATGGAGGTGGAGGCTGACTGGGCCTGCTCTGCATCAAAGACGCCCTGTAACTCATAATGGGAAAAGGTTCTCACTTGCTCTATCCTGCACTGGTATTTGCTGATAACATATTTTTTTTAGATTAAATCTTTATTAACTAACTATTTAAAAGCCCAAAATAGAGAATAGGTATGGTAGAGCTCTCACAAAAATGAAAACTGAGGTGCAAAAAAGGCCAAAGCTATTAGAGTAAGTGGTAGGTTTAAAAAAGGCAAAATCTATTTGGATCTAAGAAAGAAAGTGAAGCAAAATGAGATATGTTAGGGTGTGCCGATGTGAATTCATTCCACAGGACGCACTAGGGTATCCACTTAGTACAGATGACATTTGTCAGTGTGGAAACCTACCTACAAAAGACAAAATCCCTGCAAGAAAAATAAATGATTTGGCAACATGCTGAGTAACAGCAAACGAAGTAAAGGGTAGGTGAGTGTTAAAATATTTTGCTGCCAACACGGACATCTGACAGTTGCCTTAAAGAAAGTAACTATTTCATTCTCCTATTCCTGTTTAACCATTCACAAATACATTTTATCTTCGCTATTTAAACAAAACAAAAAAAAAGTACATTTCTACGATTCTTGTAATAACCACAAAAGGGCACTGTCTACTCGTAAAAGAGTAGAATGATTCTTAAAAGAAGACGAAGGGTAGAATTCATGCAATATCTTTCTTTGAGATAGTGCCCGATTCCGTGCTATGTCATGCAAGACATGTAGACACTACTCTGTGGCCAGAAATATGGCTCCATTCTAAGTAGAGTTCAGTATTTGGTGGAAGACGTGATGCACAGGATGCATAGGAGGCTAACTTAAGTAAGCGGACCATACACATCGTACTTAAACAACATATTTTCAACCTTTCAGTTAGCTTTATTTTTATTTTTTGGACAAACTGTATCTAACAAAGGAACAATTTCCATGCACCTGAAAGTGTTAGCAATGTGCTTTTTTGGAAACCGGAAGTGCTTTCTTTTTTTATTTTTTTATTTTTTAAACACGCCTACAGAAGTACAGGAGTGGAACTTGAAGAACTTTGTGTAATGATGATCCATGGTGAATATCCATGGTGAATAAACAGGTGTTTTAAAGGCTTTTTTTTAGCATGGCTGCACAGTGCAATTACTAGTCTTAGAATGGAAAACGGGTTTACCCACTCTGCAAAGAGTGTGGGCCTTTCAGAGAAAGTGGGTCTCTTCCTGTATGTCAATGTAGCACTTTCTCGTGGGTTTGCAGAGGAAATCCACTTATAGAAGTCTTTCTGAAAACACATTGGGTGAAAACCTCTACACTTCAAGTGGTATTTGGTTTCTTAGGGGGTGGGGATGTGCCCCAGGTATGGAAAATTATGCTCTGAATTTCAGCTGGGGCAGAATGTTATCAAAAACTCAGACAGCAAGAGGTGTGAGACTGGTGTGAGTCTCTGGTGTGAATCTGGTGTGAGTCAGTACTGTGAATGTATATAAAACAAAGAAAAAAAGGGGTTTGATCCCAGCTTTGCATGGTAGCTATACCAAAGCATAGTGCATCACACCATGGTATACTATGGGATGAGATGCAATGAGGCACATGACTAACAATTACTTACCCGTAACATCCTAACATACTAATCTTTAATCCCTTACTAATATTGAAGGCAGCTCAGTCCAAAGCTGAGTGGTTCAAATCATTGGTTCAGATCATTGGTATAAATTGGGCCACTTCAGGAGGTTGCAAGCACAGGCTGTGCAGTGTTGCTTGAAAAATGCGAAAAATAAAGCTGCTTTGGTGATGAAGCTATGAGCTTAGGAATGCGAAAAGTCATGTTGCTCAAAGTAGCTCCATTGTGTTCTGCTGCAGGAAGCCAGCATAGAGAAATGTAACTCATTGACATCTGTGTGCAGCCCTGAAACTCTGTTAAAAACTGAAAGGAACAAAACTCTTGTTCTCTGAAAGATTCTAGAGGCTTGGCCATTTTGGGAGATGGTGTTTGATTGGCATTTCACATCACAAAGAGGGTCAGGGAGTTCTTACATTCCCCATAGGAGAAGATACATGAAGGGGCAGGTTAAAGAGAGAGGCCTTAAAGAGTGAAACACATAGAGAAAAAAAAAAAAAAAGGTTTGGCTCTCGGAGACAGACTGCAGTATATTTGCTGGGCATTTCCTGCCAAAAGAGGGAGAAGCAGATAAGAAGGGTTTCCTTATGCGAGCAGTGAGGTGAGAAAGACTCTCAGCAGCAGCGGGTGAAGGGGTAATCCGAGCCCAGCAGACCAAGGACACACAGAACTTATCCTTCCCTGAAGCTCCTTGCAAGAATATTTCAAGCATTTTTTTAAGTGAAAATAAAGTACCAAGTGAGGTTGTGTGTTTGTGTGATTGCATATTGTGGGCATCTGCAGGCAGGCAAACATTTTCCGCTTACAAATGTAGATAGCTATTTTCATGGTTTTCTGCACTGTCCAAGAAGTATATTCAACATATATAAACCGAAAGCTTAAAAACTCTACCAAAGTGAATAATGCAATTCAAAGACATAGATAGCAGTGCTCGGCCAACCAAAGTTAGAAATGTAATTGAAGTTCACTGTGGGAGAAAGGTTTTTATCGCGGGGATGCAGTTACTATGAAAAGTGCTTGCAGCTCTGTCTTCACCTGAAGTATAGAATTCTGCTATTGCTGCAAGGGGAAATGTAAGATCGCGATGTGTGCTTTAATTCTTGTATTTCAGAAAATGTCGTGCTGAACTAATTGCATTGCATATTCCATTTTGTGTTAGTCATGGACCTCAATTGCTTATAAAGTACATGAAGATTTTCAACATGTGTTTTGGTCTATTTATTGTGTGGCCTAATTACTCGAGGTATATATAATGTTATGGAGGTATTTTGTTTTTTACCGCCTGCAGTAAAAAGTAAGGTGCACCAAAACATTGGGTGCTGGATCAAATCATAAGGCGCTGATTCCCCATATTAATAATAATAATAATTATATTGTGATTTAGTCCAAATTAACACTTTACACATAGTAAAACACATAAAACATATAAAACATATAATACAGATACCATACGACATAACACATATTGCAGTTTCAGGTTACCCGGTAACTCTCTTCTGAGCCTCTACACCAAACCACCAGTGAGATATCACCTATGAAATACCACCAAGGTAGAGAAATTGTGCACTAGTGAGCACCAGTTCCAGTTGATGACGTGTCGGTCATGATCCCAATATAAGAATAACCTCTGGTAGACCTGTGTCTTTGGGGCTCACAAAATACCCATACGCCCCCTACCATAACCACCCGCACCTTTGCTCCCCAGAGAGTGAAAAGGAGGCACTAAGTAACTCAGCAGCACACAATGGCCACACTTGCTGGAAATAGAGAATGTATAAATAATTCTCTGACTCAGTTGCCACACTAGCGTCATGTGATGGTATGTGGTGGTATAAGGCGCGCAGGAACTGGGGCTCATCCATTGCCACTTACAATTTCTTTGTGAGATCCGTCGGAGTCCGAAGGCCTCCATGCACATAGTCTAAGGGCCTAAGGGCCTGATTCTTAGCTTGTGAATAAAAGTGCATTGAAATAGGACATTCTCCCCTCCAGTTTCCAACACTATCATTCTCAAGTGGGGTTAAAAATTGGATGGGGGATGTTGTGCTTTCCAGCAGCAAAAGCTGCTAAAATCACACGTTGTGGGGGGAACATGTGCTCCAGTGACATTGCAAACATTTCTTGATAGACTGCCACTTTTTTAGTTTTCTTAAACTTTCATTAAACTAGAAAAGTGGTGCTGCAGTCTGAGAAATACATTTTTTTTAAAGGAAAAATTGTGCAGTGGAGTTCAATGGCACCTCAAAGGTAGCGTATTATATGCTCCTTCTTTTGTTATGAAAATCCAGTGCTGCTGGGAGGAGAATCCCCTCTATGTGGCTGCCCTGCATTCCTGATAGTTGCTAGGGTTGTTGACACGCCATACATCAGGCACATGCAAAAGCTGAAGCTTTCATGTCCGTACACCACATTCTTTCTTCATCAGAATATGGTGTTTGTAAGTAAAGTGTTCTACCTTCATGGAGGACCACTTTCTAACATCTTGAAGCACCTCAGAATTGGCCCCCAAGTGTTTAAATCCTGGTAGTACATCACAGGTGTGGCCCGGGTGGGGGGCTTTTTATGCACGGAATGGTAGACTAGATCAAGTCATTGACACTTTCGAGGTGAAGGTGTGGTTGTCAGTTTTCAAAAAACCATTGACTGTTTGACAGTTGCTATTTTCAGGGGTGGGCGGGCCTGTTGAGCTCCAGACTAGCCTGACTCAGAGCTGGGGTAGGATCACCTTGACTCCTGAGTAGACGCGAGCTAGGCCAGCTGAGCCTCCTGCATGTTGCAGAATGGTCCGGCCAAACAGTTCCAGCCTCAACTCAAGGTAAATTAGTACAATCAACAACTAAGTGTGTTAATCTAATGCACCATTGCTAAGTGAGTGAATTAAACAAACTGTGTTTAGTAGCTCACTCACTTAGAAGTTCACAAATGAAAACAGGGCTGCAGGGCCTTTGGGGTTGTGTAAGAAATGGGGCTAGGAATAGGATTGGAGAATGGAATCCAGCTGTCGGCCCATCAGAACTAGGTCAGACTGGACATGAGCAACCCTGCACTGGCCAATCGTTGGGGTAAGAATGCTGTGCTTTCTCTACCATGCCAACCCCTAGTCTATGTACAGTAACACATATAAAATAGTAAAGTTCTGATTTTCATCAAAGTGACAGATTTGACCATTTCAACACTGGGGTAAAATTATGAAGGCACTGTGAGCAGGTTCATGACTGTTCTGAGACGAGGACACACGAAGCCTATCCTTGCAGGAGCAGGAGCTCCCAACCACTGCAGGAGCAGTAGGTCTCATCAGGCATCCAGACCATCTGTGAGGTATTCAGAATAATGCCACTTAATTTCTAAATGAAAATTCGAGATGGGCTACTCTTAGCGCACTAGGCGCGGTAAGGCCGCGGCATTTTTATCTGCCTTACTGTGCATTTGCTGAAGTTGCACCTGTGTCGGACAAGGACACACAGACCCCTTTTTCCACCGCCTCCCCCCACAACGCCATTGCAGCGCACAAGGCACTACACAGTCCAAGATGGCCACCTGTGATGTTTTCTCCACCTGATCCACCTTCACTTCCCCATCCGAGGCTAGCTGGTTGCTGATTGGGTTCCACTGCCCACATAGAAGCCAACCAGACGCCGGAAGGTGTGAGCCGCCCCCCCCCGGGAAGGCACTGTGAGCAGGTTCATGAGTGTTAGGCGGAAACCTGTGCAGTTCCCTCTGGGACCACTGCAAAAGATTTAGGACTACAGGTGGTTGGCGGTGAACCCACTTGGTAGCAGTCTGTACCACACAGATTCACTTGGTAGCTGTGGCTGAGCAGTCAGACTTCCCTCAAGAAGAGTTGAGCAGTATGTGGAGTATACAATATAGGACAATTCTTCTCAGCAAGACAAGCAAACACGCAACGAGGCTTAGTGTAAAGATATTACGGGATTTATTTATAATGAAACATCTATGGAAACACTAAGGCAAATCACGGCAAACAAATCAAACACAATTACTCTACGAAGTAGGAAACGTTCAATCCCCCTAGCAATATGGACAACTCTAGGTTCTACTGGTACCACTTATTTTCAGACAGAGGTGTATACCTCAACCTAGATGACACTCGAATATTAGTTAGGACGGGAGAGAAAAAGATAGGCAGGTTATGAAATCAACACAGCTCAATCCCACGCGGATAAAGGGCAAGGCAGGAAGGCAAGGATCAAAATAGATCATAAAGTTCAGAGGCCAGACCCACTCAGAGAGGGGCAAGGCGCGATGTCCCAAAAAGTCTCTAGTGGAGATGCATTCAAGTCTTTATAGCAAATCGTTATCGGCAGATTGAACCAGTTCAGAACCAAGAATGAGAAAAGCTTGGAGGCGACCCAACGGGACGTAGAGGATAAGACACCTCACTCGAACCGATAGAAAAGGGAAGCCAGGCGGACACGGTACCTTGTTGTGGAGGGCAGCTCCGGCGGGGGTAGTTGTTCCTGGTGGTGGATGCACGTCGGGTCTTTGCCAAGAGTAGAGAGGTTCTCGTTGTCGAAGAAAGTGAAGTCCGGTGCACCACCAGGGAAGAGACCAGCCGCGGAGTGCTCTGTCACAAGGCACCACCTTTTGGTCGCGGTACAGGGGTAGTGGCTATCCGGTTGCCGAGGTGCGCTGCACGGGCAATTCGACCACTGCATCCTGAGGCGAATAAAAAGCAAAGGGGACTGGTTGTTCCCACCAGCCAGGGGAAGAGACTCTCCGGCAGGGAGATCTCCTCTGTCGTCGGGAAGTGGTGAGTCGGTTCCGCAGGGCTCCACCGGAGGTGTCGTCGTGCAGGTCGGCTCAGCGTTACCCTCGTCGGATTCTTAGGTCCTGTGGCGACTTCTGAAGATCCAGTCCCAAAAGCCCTGCTTTTATGCAGAAAACCCCCATTCATTCTGTCTAGCTGTCAATCAACACATGCTAAGTGGTGAGCGGGAATGCTCACCACTTTGGCCAATCACTCCAGAGTGCGACCGGAGTTGGCAAGGCAACTCGGTCCAGGGTGCCTAAACCCCCTCCCACACCCCTGTGGTAACCCAGACAGAATGGCACCACTTTGGAGGGTCTCTGTACAGAGCCTGCCAAAAGTGGAACAAAGGGCTCGACCTTTGGTTTAGGAGTCACAGAGACGAACACAGACGCCATTTTACAAACCGAGTTCTGGCAGAAAATACCATCCGATACTTATTTAAGATAAGTAGACCGGTGGCACGTTTAGAGATTAACGAGAAAAAGTATCAATCTCCAACAATGGGACGAATCCCATAGGGTTATGTCCGGGGTCGAACATAACAAGTAGTTTCCACTGCCACCAGCCAAAACTTGACGAGGGGGGACGGGACAGTGCCCCCCTCGAGTAACAGATCCAGGAGTAATCGAATTACCCCTACTAGTACGTCCACAATAAGATGGTTGGTACTAGTCCTGTTAGTAAATTTAGGTCTAGTAAAGCCAATGGTGACTTTACATGCCCAGGGAGACAGTAGTCAGTCCCCGGGTATGGAGTCTATGGTGGGGGATCCGCTAGGACACCCCCCGTGTTACGGCATGTAGGGTGCGGTGTAACACACATAGAAAAACATATGAGACCCTATGGAGTAAAAGACCCCATAGCCCAGAGAACACATTGACATTTAAAGGAATTACACACATTCATGTCCAAGAGTGGGAGAAAAAGGGTCTCACTCTTGGCAGGATCGAAAAAACAAACTCCCGAAATCCAGCAAAGCTGCTGGGGGACTCACTAGGTTAGGAAATTCAGCCTAAACAGAGAATTCTCCCTAACATGACTGTCCTGAGACAAGGACACACAAAGCCTACCCTTGCAGGAGCAGCAGCTCCCGACCACTGCAGGAGCAGTAGGTCTCATCAGGCATCCAGACCATCTGTGAGGTATGCAGAATAATGCTACCTAATTTCTAAATGAAAATTTGAAATGGGCTACTCTTAGCGCACTAGGCGCGGTAAGCCCACAGCATTTTTATCTGCCTCACTGTGCATTTGCTGAATTTGCACCTGTGTCGGACAAAGACACACGGACCCCTTTTTCCACCGCCTCCCCCCATGACGCCATTGCAGCACACGAGGCACTACACAGTCCAAGATGGCAGCCCGTGATGTTTGCTCCACCTGATCCACTGATCCACCTTCACTTCCCCATCCGAGGTTAGCTGGTTGCTGATTGGGTTCCACTGCCCACATAGCAGCCAACCAGACGCCGGAAGGCGTGAACCCCACCACCCCCCAGGAGGCACTGTGAGCAGGTTCATGACTGTCCTGAGACGAGGGCACACAAAGTCTACCCCTGCAGGAGCAGGAGCTCCCGACCACTGCAGGAGCAGTAGGTCTCATCAGGCATCCAAACCATCTGTGAGGTATGTAGAATAATGCTACCTAATTTCTAAATGAAAATTCAAAATGGGCTACTCTTAGCGCACTAGGCGCAGTAAGCCCACAGCATTTTTATCTACCTTACTGTGCATTTGCTGAATTTGCACCTGTGTCGGACAAAGACACACAGACTCCTTTTTCCGACGCCTCCCCCCATGGTGCCATTGCAGCACACGAGGCAAGGCCCGAGGGTAAGGCCAGCAACTGTCCTGAGATTTTCCCGAGCTGACCAGAGCCCAGGGCCAGCCCCCCTGCCCATGCACACTGAGACTGTGAGTAACCCACCAGTGTTTTTCTGTCACCATGCTAAAGACCTAATCTATACAGAACCTCCTTACTATGTATACTCGCCTTGCCTACCAAACACGTGACAACTTGTAATTTTTGCTGCATGTGCACCCCTGACTAATTACTCTGCTCGCTAAGCACACACTGTAGAACTTGGACATATATGTACCTCAAATTGGCTTAAATGCCTACAGCTGTACTTTCCCCTGGTCCATTGCCTGCACTGCATACATCCTGACCATAACTAGCTCTTTGTTGCCTATATACTACATTTTAGCCCTGATTGCTAAAATTCGAATGTAGATGCTCCACTGTTTGTGCATATTTTAATTGGCCCCACGTTTGGCCCTGATTGCTAAAATTCGAATCTAGATGCTCCACTGTTTGAGCATATTGTAATTGGCCCCACTTTTTGGCCCTGATTGCTAAAATTCGAATCTAGATGCTCCACTGTTTGTGCATACACAGCTCTTTAGCCTGAACATGTCTAGTACTCAAGCTTAGACATAGAAGCGCTCTATATGCCTACTTTGATTACCAGTAGTGTACTTAGTCTCCTCTATACACCTTGAAGCATTCCCTATTGTCTTGCCTCACTTGCACTCTGCATATATTATACATGATACAGTATTTGATTAGCTACTGCTGCAGTGCACCAAGCGTCAATGTGCCTTAAATGTGTGAGATATCCTAAACTTGAATTGCCTTAGACGTTACTAGCCCTAGACTGCTTTTACACCCTGTGTGATACTAGCCCAGCCTCCGCTGATTAGCATTTGGTCTCTACATTTGCCTTGTGTTACACCTGTGTTATTATGCACGGACATCTTCTATACTTTGCTTAATTCCTCACCAGTTCTCTGTATACAATGTATTTCCCAATGCTTTACACTGTCCTACTAAGAACTCTCCTATACATTACTAGCCTATATGACCACAACATGCTCCTTAATCCACCCCTACCTGCGCCAGCGCAGAATGCCCTAAAGCAGGTTGCCATGATTACCATACCCTGCACTGTTTCACAGAGGAACCTTAAATTACGTGCTAGACTACCTAGGCTCTACGACCCTCCAACCAAACTAGCGCACAGGAATGCCACTCCCAGCCTGCGTAATTCAAGCCATCACCTGCACCCACTCCAACTTAACAGCAGACTCTGCTGAGAACCCATCCTTCCCCCAAAATGCAAACCTAAAACACAACTAGCAATCCTGAAACCAATTCAGTCTGGGATGGGAGCTGCTCTCATAAATCCATGCTCTATGGTAGCCCATGCTACTGACATAGCTGACTTACTACGCAACGAAAACTCAGACTTCTTAGCTGTTAGTGAATCTTGGCTCCACCCAGCAGCCGGCCCAGCAATTATGCTAGCCATGCTTGATGACTACACCCTCCTAAAACTCGACCGTACCACCTCTCGAGGTGGTGGCCTTGCTATTATAGCTAGAACCAACCTATCAGTTAATCTCTCACCACCACACAACATAAGTTCTTGTGAATCCCTAACGGCTAAGTTAACTCTATCTAATGTGCAGACTGTATCCATTCACCTAATATACAGACCTCCTGGTCCATTAGGATCTTTTGAAGATGTCTTAACATATATTATATCGCAAAATCTCAAGAACTCCTCCCAAAGCATCATATTAGGAGATGTTAACCTCGGTCCTAGAGACCCGTTAGACACCAATGCTACTATAATCAATAACACCCTAGAGGAACTAGGTTTCACTCAGAAAATCACAGCTCCTACCCATATCAAAGGTAGAACCCTGGACTGGCTAGCTGTGCATAACTGCCCACTTACAGTCTCATCTATAATTCCACAGCCGTGGTCTGATCATCACCTAATCACATTCTCCCTAGAGCTTACACCACCGCTGCAACCTAACAGCATAGCTCCAGCTGTGCCAACTAGAAATAAGAAAAACATCACGCATGAAAACCTTATTCCTATAATCCTACCTACTCTTAACGCTATTCCCGACCATACAGATCCCTCAACCATAGTAGATCTGTACAATAAAGTAATGCTATCCTCCCTTGATACCATAGCACCTCTCAAAGTGAGAAAGAGCAAACCTCGCAAACATGTGAACAATTGGTTCTCTCCTCACCTTAAGGCTGTCAGGCAGGAGAAACGACGCTATGAAAAAATCTGGAGATAAGATCCATCTGAAATTAATAAAATAAACCTAAGTAATCTAGCTTCCCAGTACAAAAAGAAATTATCCTTGCAAAACAAACCTCTTATAACCTTCGAATCTCTCAAGCGAAATCTAATACTAACGAGCTCTTCTCAATCCTGAAAGAAATAGAAACTCCCGTCCAGCCACCTGACTCATGCATCAAGGACAAAAACTGGTGCACAGATATTCAAAATGCTCTTGTTAATAAAATTACTTCTCTGCAAACTAAAATCAGTAACAAATAAGACTCCCTTCTCTCCATCTCCAAATTGAATAACAGCAGTTCTACTCCACCTCAACCCACCTGGACCCTCTTCAACTTCAGTAAAGTCTCCACCAAAGAGGTTGAAAAAGTTATTCTTGCAATCAAACCCTCGAACTGCCATGGGGACCTATGCCTTGCACAACTGATAAAAGATGCAGCTCGAGAACTCTCACCATTTATCACTAAACTAATAAATGCATCCTTTACAACCGGTATCATACCCAACAACCTGAAACAATCCTGGGTCCTCCCACTCCTTAAAAAAACAAATCTAGATCCTGCCATCCCTACCAACTACCGTCCCATCACTACAAAATCCTTGATAAAATAGCATACCAACAAATTCAACAATACCTTGAACTTAACCACCTTCTAGGAGTCCGACAGTCTGGCTTCAGACCTCAGCACAGGACTGAGACTGCGCTTATAGATCTTAAGACACAGATTGATGAGCTGAGAGATGAGGGCAAGACAGCACTTCTGTTACTTCTCGATCTCTCAGCTGCATTTGATCTGGTCAACCACGAGATCCTCTGCACACACTTACAGTCGGCAGCTCATTTCTCCCAGGAGGCAACTGAATGGATCCAGTCCTTCCTCAATAACCGCACTATGCAAATTATTTCCCCATCAGCAGCCACTGACCCTATGCCCATTACCTCTGGTGTGCCACAGTGTTCTTGTGTCTCCCCCACCCTGTACAACATTTTTACAAAGCCCCTTTTCGATAATCTAGATGGCCTGGGTATCACCTACACAAACTATGCTGATGATACCCAGATCCTCATCCTGCTGACAGGGGATTAAGACAAGGATTTGGCCTTTGTAAATCATGTGTACCTCATCATCCAGGCATTGATGGCCTCTCATGGTCTATGCCTGAATGATGACAAGACAGAACTCCTCATCCTAGGCACCGCACCCAACCTCAATAAATTAGGTCAAAACTACTCCTCTTTTGTGATTGACAATAATATCATCACCGTAGCTAAGGAGGTTAAAACCTTAGGATTCTATTTAGACTCAACGCTCACCTTCAAAAAACAAGTCAATGCCATGGCTTCCGCTACATCTTATACATGTAATCTCATTAGGGCACCCAAACCATTCCTCTCAGCAAATAACTGCATCACTCTAGTCAGAGCATTGATCCTATCCAAGTTGGATTATTGCAAATCGCTCTACATAGGCAGTAACAAATACATTACAAATAAAATTCAAACCTTACAAAACAATACCTTAAGAGCAGCCCTAAGCCTCCCAAGGAAAGCACATATCTCAGAGACTAGAAGATCGTACAATTGGCTTTCTACAAAAGATAACTTTTTCCTTAAATCGCTCTCTCTGATGCATAAATGCCTACACCAAGCGGCCCTTCAATATTTGGTAACGAGATTCACCAGACCGACTTCCTGCCGCCTCTCTAGAAAGGCCAACTCAAACCTCCTCCTTGTCCCAAGATTCAAACATACTTTGTCTGGAGGGAATAGCTTTCCGGTCAAAGCAGCACAATTTTGGAATTCCTTACAACCATCTCTTAGGGAAGGCCCTCCCTACCCACAATTCAGATCTAATACCATCCGCTGGATCAAGTAACATGACTCCTAATACTATGACATCCAATCTCTTCCACTGTTGCACCGTAAACTGTAAATTGTGTATAAATTGTATATCCTCTCACCTCTATGCTTAGATATATCTACAACTTGCAAACTATGTATATTCACCAATAATTTATACTTTGATGTATTTGTCCAAATGTTTGATGCCTCCAACACTGTAACCTAGTTGAATTCATTTACTACGTGCTCTGTAACTTAAGTTGGACACTCCTCTTGTTGCTTGCACCCTGCTACCCACGGGTTAGGTGCGCTTTACAAATAATTAAACAAACAAACTATGCACAGATCTATTAGGAAGATGTTTGACTGGTCCCTTCTCACTCCAGGGTGGTCTACATCGCTCTGTGAACTAGTGAATATGCGCACGTGCAACTGATACAAATCCTCGCTCTTGTTCATAAGCAGGGACGTATTTGCAGACCTCTGTGCAGCATGGGCCGATGTTTGCAAAATAATCTATTGCTGCTCACTTTCTGCCTAAACATTCTTGATGGATGTAAATCACTGAAGGTTCCAGCCCTGTGTGAGTAGTGGATTAGGTTTTAAAGTCTGTAGTGACTGCCACACTAGTGTGACAAAGATGAGTACAAAGATGAGTAGTGGCCAAAGCACCTACTCTGTCCTCACACTTCTACGAAACAAGAGTGATCCCAATCAGAAAGAAGAAACATGCACAGGCTATACTCTTAAAACTGGTGCAAATGGAAACAGTAGCAATCTAAAAAGCAGTCCAAAATATAGGAATGTCCAATCAAATGTATATGTATATCAAGGTCACTTGCACCAAATTCCAAAAGGGGATCTTACTGAGCATATTTAAGATGTACTCATTCAGATCCCCCTGGTCCCCTCTGTGCAAATAGGGCAGACTTTTGGGGCATTTAAAAGCACATCCCAAATTCACAAAAGGGATGTGATTTTAGATGAGCGGAAAGGAGGGTCATTGCAGCGCCTTTTGAACTGGGGGCAAAGGAAGACGCCAATCATGGCTGGATGATTTCTTTTTAAAGTGCCACAACCATGATCAAACCACAGCTATCACACTTGCATTTCCATCCCCCAAACAGAGATGGAAAGGTGCTTTTGTTTTTGCATTTCACTAAGAGGGAAAATTGAAGGGCATGTTGCGGCGAAATACGCTCCGAGCAAACACATGGTTTCTGATATGCTAATGTGTGCGAGGGGGCTGCACAGTGCATCTTTGAGCCACTGCCAAGTATTTCCTGAAATGCTTAGGTCCCCTTTGAGAATAAGGTTGCCAGAGCATTTCAGAAAGTAGCAAAAATGAAATAGGGGCATTATCTGTGCTGCTTTCATTTGGGCTACTCTTTGAAATTCTTGCCCGTGGACATTTTTAGTTTTACACAATGCATTATTCTAAAGTTCAGCTAGTTTCTTAGTGCTTCCATCTTTGTAGATAAAGAAAGCATGTGCTGTTTGTATGCGTGCCTGTAAGCATGTGAGTGCTTGCGTATGAATGTGTTCACACGTGTATGTGTACCTGTTTGTTTGGATGTATGCATGCATGCAGGGAGTTGTCTAAATGCTGTATGAATGTCTGGTTGAATGAGAAATTGTATGTTGTATGTATGCTTGTGAATGAGCATTTGTGCTGTATAAGTGTATATGTGCCTGCGTGTGCGAAGGGAGATCTGACCTCTAATTTTGTAGAGGCGGGTTTCTGCCAACATGGTATGATCTACTGGGCATCAAGAGTAAATCAAACACAATGGGCCTCATTACGAGTCCGGCAGTAACCGGCGGGTTGCGGCCGGACTTCCCGGTGCCACCAGGAGATTACAAGTCCGGTGGCCCGAGAAGTCAGGAGCCAGTAAAATGTAAGTCCCCATTTCCATAGAATCCTATAGGACTCTATGGGAGTGGGGACTCGGAAGTGCTGCCACCTTTGGTAACAGTGCAAGTGCTTCCATGACCGGTCTGCCTACTGTGGCTGATGCACCCGGCAGTGTCAGACCTTTAAGGCACAGCAGCCCCAATAGGCAGACTCCTAGTTTGCTGGTCCAGAAACAAGGGTACCAGTGATCTTACCGGCACCCTTGTTTCCAGACTGGCAAACTTGTGATGAGGCATATGTTTAATTTTGTGTCTAATCTTGCCTACATTGGTGTTGAGATGGATTTCTAGAATCTGGGCAGGTGGACAGATTTTAGGAGGCCACCTTAGTTATAATGAACAGGCTAACTCTGAGAGGTTAGCCAAAACCCAATCAGGGTAGCAGAGGAGAACAGTCAAGGGTATTCTCAGGAGAATGTGACTGGCGTAAGAAGTCCACAATGAGTCCACATAATGAAGCACCCAATAATGCAATCTAGACCGGTAAGTACACACATACTATATTTATTCTAGGCCCAAAACGCACTAAGACATGAAACATCCAGGTGATAATATTACACACCACTCTATAAAAATATATACAGTTAGACAAATTTGAATGAATACGTTCAATAACTTATTCAACCAAAGAAGAAAAGTAAGTGATGCGGAAGGATGGAACCAAGTCACAAGAAATGTGCCTTAAATTCAGAAGTCAGATCCCTATGACGAGTGGGTCCTTGTGCCCAAAAGTCACAAAGTGCCTCCCCATAAAGTGTCTTAAGTATGTAAGGTTATTGTGTTGGTGAATGTTCTAGAGAAGAAAAGCAACAATGTTACTTGTAGGTAAAATTATGTTTCTATCTTTCAGGTACAATTACTTTTAAACACAGTAATCAAAAAGTGATGGAGTTTCTTCTATGGTTTATTCTAAGAACAGTGGGGGACAATTGCTATCCATTTTACTTATCTCCCAGCTCAGATTTACCCAGACAACTGGGTGGATCGACGTGGGGTCTCAGGAGGTAGGTTTTTCCCAGAGTTGGTGCCAGTGAGAGGTGCCCAGGATCTGCGGGCGCAAGGATTCTTCCAGTTGGTTCCAGGAGCAGAATGCAACTCTTGCTGATGAAGAAATGTAGAAAATACAGATGCAGACCTCTTCAGGACACTTCGCCCGGTGGGGGAAGGAGAGTTCCAGCAACAGCCACTGCAGTCTCATGTGAATGGAGATCTTACAGAACAGGATCCTCTGGGAGGCTGAAATTCAGCAGGAAGGCATCTCACACCACAAGCTGGCTACTACCAAAGTTCTGTTGATTAAAATGGAACGGCGACAGTTCTAGTGAGGTAGCCGAGTGGAGAGCAGGTCAGTCCATCAGGTGGTCCAGGGACACTTCCAAAGGCTATGGCTGGCTGGATCCTTGAGAATGTATCAATACTGGTTGGTCCTACTAGTCCAAGGATTGAAGCACTGCTCAAGTCCTTGATGAGTCAGGTAGTCCAGCAGGGCTTCACCGGGGCAGATGCAGAAAGGGATGCTGGGCCTATGAGTCATCCACGGATATTCAGTTGACTGCTTTTCTATGCAGAACAGTATGTTCTAATGCTGATCTGTAGAAATGGCTGCAGGAGTCCTCCTCTTATCCACGATTCTGCCTGGAAGCAAGTCCAAGTCCACCAATGGTAAGGATATTATCGATTCGAACAGCTAGCAGTGGTCCAATCAGACACCAATGTGGGCTTCACTCATGTCACACACCTAGAATTTCAGTCACCATCGATGTGGAATGAGACCAGACAGTCCCACTCCCTTCCTGGGACACACACACAGAAAGACTTCACTAGCCAGTGAAAGCAGCAGCTTTCCCGGGCAAGTGCATGACCTTATATGGGATTTCCTGACCTGGTAAGGCAGGAAAAAAGGACAACCAACAATATGGCCTCGTTCAGTAGCCATACATGTTAAATGCAAATGTGCACACTAGAAATAACACAAACATCTTTAAAAATGTGTTTGCTGCTACCAGCTGGTCTCTAGGCACATATAAAGGTAACCAAAAATCCCAAGTGGAAAATATTAGGTTGACACTAAAGTATTCCCACTGCACTGCATTAAAGATCGTGTGTACACCTTCAAAAAGCTATTCAAAAGGTAAAAGGTAAAAAGACAAAAGGCAAATATAGTTTCCCAGTACAGATAATCTGAAGCACTGCTCAGATTCCCCATAACAAACTGAGCAATAGACCAGGGGAATGAAGCTGAAGGTTTCACTTCCCTGAAACAAGTCAGGAGAGCTTCAAAAACAAAGCCAAAACGTATGGGGGGTGTCCATAGAACTATGTAGAGGGAGTTGCTAAAAGAGAAATATTTCCTAACAATTGGTGCAGCAAATTTAGATATATAATCTTATTGTGGCACGTTATAATTTACTCGGAATTAAGGGTGAAGCAAAAAAGATATGTTTTATTATGTGCCTAGGTTGTTACTACATTGGTGGCACCAGTCTGGAAATGTTCTCTTACTATGGCATGGCATTTATTAATGGCAAATCCAACAGGAATACATAGAAACTGTGTTCTATACTGGCATATAGTGTGGGCAAATGTATAATGAAAATGCATTTGAAGATGATCCTGTGCACCAAACACAAACTGTGTGTTTTTCTTACCCATTTTACTAAAGAAAGAGTGCTCTAAAAAATGCAATATTTAAACCTATTATTTGTAATGATTTTTGTTTGGGGGAGAACCCCTTCCTGAAAACCTTTTGTTTTTTTGGGAGGCAGATGAATATGTCATCTATGACGTCTGCCCCTCCCCCAGCCCAATACCTAGCATGTTAGAAACATTACTCACTGAGGCAGCCATACCACCCTTATACCAGGCAGGTGCAATAGGACATGGAGACAATTTAAGCTGAAGATGGCAAAAGCAGTCAAACTAACATTGTAGCAGTAACAAGAGCATACATTAGACATGAAGCACATATACACTCCACCTGAATAGCACCAACAATAGGTATTATATGCATTTAGACAATAATAATATTAACATAGCATCCGCAGACATGAAAAACACTAACAAGACGTATAAGGTGAATACAACATGAACAGTTTGAAAATACAGCACATTAACTGTAACAAAGGCCTCAGGACTTTGAGAGAACTTAAAATGCTGAATGCACCGAATTACAAATCAGTGAAGAACTCAGACAGTAACTGGCAACTAGTGCCCAGGTCACAGGAAAATTAGGGCGAATCGGAACGACAGAGCGATGGAACAAGATAGCAATTCCCAAGACGCAAGCAGTATACTCACAGATAAATTAAAGGTTTAAAAGAGCAAAGCTAGCCCTTGTTAGCCAGGTGCAAAACAATTCAGCCAAAAGACTGCATGAAGAATAACCCAAGAGTGTCCCCATTGGTAATAGAGAATATGACACACATGTTAATAAGAGCTAAAATCTCAGTAAATAGGTAATTCCATTTTATACATGGTCTCGCAGCATGTGACCTATAATTGGAGAACACTGGCCATTCATTAGGAGCAAACATAAATAGGACAGCTGCCATACTCCCCTAATGTATAAATGAAATACCACACAAGGGCAAGTACAAAGGGATTGCTTGGTCTCATGGCCTGAGAATGAGGGGTAGTAACTTTTAATTGAAGGAACAAGATTCCAGTGCTCTCTCTCCCCCTACTCTATGTCTGGCTCATATCTTGATGGCCTCCCAAGTGTCGAAGGTTGGCAAGCTATGCGCCAACCTATCAAAATCCTTAGATACATATCACCCATCAAGTAGTATCCCAACCAACCTCTTGTCATGAAGATGATTTAGTTTAACCTTTATCAAAAAAGGGGTGGTTCAGGGTGGAGCCATCAGATATGTTTAACCCCTATAGAAGCCATATGTAGCCAAGTTCACTACCCTATCCCCATAGGTTTTGTAAACTGTTATTATGGTATGATGTAATTTAGTATTAGAGAAGCTTTTCTGATAAGGATGGCGAGAAAAACTAGATTTAAATGCTTGTATGCTGCCCCTGCTTTATTTGGATGATAATGAAGCTGGGTTTTGCTGTGCACTTTGTCTACTTCCTCATTTGAGTCTGGTTTGGATTGACTGCAGTTCCTCTGGGACCATCTTAACAGGTTGATTCAGGCTTTTGTGCTCTGCTCTGGTATGCTAGCCCATGCTACTGACATAGCTGACTTACTACGCAACAAAAACTCAGACTTCTTAGCTGTTAGTGAATCTTGGCTCCACCCAGCAGCCGGCCCAGTAATTATGCTAGCCATGCTTTATGACTACACCCTCCTAAAACTCGACCGTACCACCTCTCGAGGTGGTGGCCTTGCTATTATAGCTAGAACCAACCTATCAGTTAATCTCTCTCCACCACCCAACATAAGTTCTTGTGAATCCCTAACGGCTAAGTTAACTCTATCTAATGTGCAGACTGTATCCATTCACCTAATATACAGACATCCTGGTCCATTAGGATCTTTTGAAGATGTCTTAACATATATTATATCGCAAAATCTCAAGAACTCCTCCCAAAGCATCATATTAGGAGATGTTAACCTCGGTCCTAGAGACCCGTTAGACACCAATGCTACTATAATCAATAACACCCTAGAGGAACTAGGTTTCACTCAGAAAATCACAGCTCCTACCCATATCAAAGGTAGAACCCTGGACTGGCTAGCTCTGCATAACTGCCCACTTACAGTCTCATCTATAATTCCACAGCCGTGGTCTGATCATCACCTGATCACATTCTCCCTAGAGCTTACACCACCGCTGCAACCTAACAGCATAGCTCCAGCTGTGCCAACTAGAAATAAGAAAAACATCACGCATGAAAACCTTATTCCTATAATCCTACCTACTCTTAACGCTATTCCCGACCATACAGATCCCTCAACCATAGTAGATCTGTACAATAAAGTAATGCTATCCTCCCTTGATACCATAGCACCTCTCAAAGTGAGAAAGAGCAAACCTCGCAAACATGTGAACAATTGGTTCTCTCCTCACCTTAAGGCTGTCAGGCAGGAGAAACGACGCTATGAAAAAATCTGGAGATAAGATCCATCTGAAATTAATAAAATAAACCTAAGTAATCTAGCTTCCCAGTACAAAAAGAAATTATCCTTGCAAAACAAACCTCTTATAACCTTCGAATCTCTCAAGCGAAATCTAATACTAACGAGCTCTTCTCAATCCTGAAAGAAATAGAAACTCCCGTCCAGCCACCTGACTCATGCATCAGGGACAAAAACTGGTGCACAGATATTCAAAATGCTCTTGTTAATAAAATTACTTCTCTGCAAACTAAAATCAGTAACAAATAAGACTCCCTTCTCTCCATCTCCAAATTGAATAACAGCAGTTCTACTCCACCTCAACCCACCTGGACCCTCTTCAACTTCAGTAAAGTCTCTAGCAAAGAGGTTGAAAAAGTTATTCTTGCAATCAAACCCTCGAACTGCCATGGGGACCTATGCCTTGCACAACTGATAAAAGATGCAGCTCGAGAACTCTCACCATTTATCACTAAACTAATAAATGCATCCTTTACAACCGGTATCATACCCAACAACCTGAAACAATCCTGGGTCCTCCCACTCCTTAAAAAAACAAATCTAGATCCTGCCATCCCTACCAACTACCGTCCCATCACTCCAAAATCCTTGATAAAATAGCATACCAACAAATTCAACAATACCTTGAACTTAACCACCTTCTAGGAGTCCGACAGTCTGGCTTCAGACCTCAGCACAGGACTGAGACTGCGCTTATAGATCTTAAGACACAGATTGATGAGCTGAGAGATGAGGGCAAGACAGCACTTCTGTTACTTCTCGATCTCTCAGCTGCATTTGATCTGGTCAACCACGAGATCCTCTGCACACACTTACAGTCGGCAGCTCATTTCTCCCAGGAGGCAACTGAATGGATCCAGTCCTTCCTCAATAACCGCACTATGCAAATTATTTCCCCATCAGCAGCCACTGACCCTATGCCCATTACCTGTGGTGTGCCACAGGGCTCTTGCGTCTCCCCCACCCTGCACAACATTTTCACAAAGCCCCTTTTTGATGATCTAGATGGCCTGGGTATCACCTACACGAACTATGCTTATGATACCCAGATCCTCATCCCGCTGACAGGGGATTATGACAAGGAAATGGCTTTGTAAATCGTGTGTACCTCATCATCCAGGCATGGATGGCCTCTCATGGTCTATGCCTGAATGATGACAAGACAGAACTCCTCATCCTAGGCACCGCACCCAACCTCAATAAATTAGGTCAAAACTACTCCTCTTTTGTGATTGACAATAATATCATCACCGTAGCTAAGGAGGTTAAAACCTTAGGATTCTATTTAGACTCAACGCTCACCTTAAAAAAAAAAGTCAATGCCATGGCTTCTGCTAGATCTTATACATGTAATCTCATTAGGGCATCCAAATCATTCCTCTCACCAAACAACTGCATCACTCTAGCCAGAGCATTGATCCTATCCAAGTTGGATTATTGCAACACACTCTACGTAGGCAGTAACAAATACATTACAAATAAAATTCAAACCTTACAAAACAATGCCTTAAGAGCAGCCCTAAGCCTCCCAAGGAAAGCACATATCTCAGAGACTAGAACTTTCTACAAAAGATAACTTTTTCCTTAAATCGGTCTCTCTGATGCATAATTGCCTACACCAAGCGGCCCTTCAATATTTGGTAACGAGATTCACCAGACCGACTTCCTGCCGCCTCTCTAGGAAGGCCAACTCAAACCTCCTCCTTGTCCCAAGATTCAAACATACTTTGTCTGGAGGGAATAGCTTTCCGGTCAAAGCAGCACAATTTTGGAATTCCTTACAACCATCTCTTAGGGAAGGCCCTCCCTACCCACAATTCAGATCTAATACCATCCGCTGGATCAAGTAACATGACTCCTAATGCTATGACATCTATTCTCTTCCACTGTCGCACCGTAAACTGTAAATTGTGTATAAATTGTATAGCCTCTCACCTCTATGCTTAGATATATCTACAACTTGCAAACTATGTATATTCACCAATAATTTATACTTTGATGTATTTGTCCAAATGTTTGATGCCTCCAACACTGTGACCTAGTTGAATTCATTTACTACGTGCTCTGTAACTTAAGTTGGACACTCCTCTTGTTGCTTGCACCCTGCTACCCACGGGTTAGGTGCGCTTTACAAATAATTAAACAAACAAACTATGCACAGATCTATTAGGAAGATGTTTGACTGGTCCCTTCTCACTCCAGGGTGGTCTACATCGCTCTGTGAACTAGTGAATATGCGCACGTGCAACTGATACAAATCCTCGCTCTTGTTCATAAGCAGGGACGTATTTGCAGACCTCTGTGCAGCATGGGCCGATGTTTGCAAAATAATCTATTGCTGCTCACTTTCTGCCTAAACATTCTTGATGGATGTAAATCACTGAAGGTTCCAGCCCTGTGTGAGTAGTGGATTAGGTTTTAAAGTCTGTAGTGACTGCCACACTAGTGTGACAAAGATGAGTACAAAGATGAGTAGTGGCCAAAGCACCTACTCTGTCCTCACACTTCTACGAAACAAGAGTGATCCCAATCAGAAAGAAGAAACATGCACAGGCTATACTCTTAAAACTGGTGCAAATGGAAACAGTAGCAATCTAAAAAGCAGTCCAAAATATAGGAATGTCCAATCAAATGTATATGTATATCAAGGTCACTTGCACCAAATTCCAAAAGGGGATCTTACTGAGCATATTTAAGATGTACTCATTCAGATCCCCCTGGTCCCCTCTGTGCAAATAGGGCAGACTTTTGGGGCATTTAAAAGCACATCCCAAATTCACAAAAGGGATGTGATTTTAGATGAGCGGAAAGGAGGGTCATTGCAGCGCCTTTTGAACTGGGGGCAAAGGAAGACGCCAATCATGGCTGGATGATTTCTTTTTAAAGTGCCACAACCATGATCAAACCACAGCTATCACACTTGCATTTCCATCCCCCAAACAGAGATGGAAAGGTGCTTTTGTTTTTGCATTTCACTAAGAGGGAAAATTGAAGGGCATGTTGCGGCGAAATACGCTCCGAGCAAACACATGGTTTCTGATATGCTAATGTGTGCGAGGGGGCTGCACAGTGCATCTTTGAGCCACTGCCAAGTATTTCCTGAAATGCTTAGGTCCCCTTTGAGAATAAGGTTGCCAGAGCATTTCAGAAAGTAGCAAAAATGAAATGGGGGCATTATCTGTGCTGCTTTCATTTGGGCTACTCTTTGAAATTCTTGCCCGTGGACATTTTTAGTTTTACACAATGCATTATTCTAAAGTTCAGCTAGTTTCTTAGTGCTTCCATCGTTGTAGATAAAGAAAGCATGTGCTGTTTGTATGCGTGCCTGTAAGCATGTGAGTGCTTGCGTATGAATGTGTTCACACGTGTATGTGTACCTGTTTGTTTGGATGTATGCATGCATGCAGGGAGTTGTCTAAATGCTGTATGAATGTCTGGTTGAATGAGAAATTGTATGTTGTATGTATGCTTGTGAATGAGCATTTGTGCTGTATAAGTGTATATGTGCCTGCGTGTGCGAAGGGAGATCTGACCTCTAATTTTGTAGAGGCGGGTTTCTGCCAACATGGTATGATCTACTGGGCATCAAGAGTAAATCAAACACAATGGGCCTCATTACGAGTCCGGCAGTAACCGGCGGGTTGCGGCCGGACTTCCCGGTGCCACCAGGAGATTACAAGTCCGGTGGCCCGAGAAGTCAGGAGCCAGTAAAATGTAAGTCCCCATTTCCATAGAATCCTATAGGACTCTATGGGAGTGGGGACTCGGAAGTGCTGCCACCTTTGGTAACAGTGCAAGTGCTTCCATGACCGGTCTGCCTACTGTGGCTGATGCACCCGGCAGTGTCAGACCTTTAAGGCACAGCAGCCCCAATAGGCAGACTCCTAGTTTGCTGGTCCAGAAACAAGGGTACCAGTGATCTTACCGGCACCCTTGTTTCCAGACTGGCAAACTTGTGATGAGGCATATGTTTAATTTTGTGTCTAATCTTGCCTACATTGGTGTTGAGATGGATTTCTAGAATCTGGGCAGGTGGACAGATTTTAGGAGGCCACCTTAGTCATAATGAACAGGCTAACTCTGAGAGGTTAGCCAAAACCCAATCAGGGTAGCAGAGGAGAACAGTCAAGGGTATTCTCAGGAGAATGTGACTGGCGTAAGAAGTCCACAATGAGTCCACATAGTGAAGCACCCAATAATGCAATCTAGACCGGTAAGTACACACATACTATATTTATTCTAGGCCCAAAACGCACTAAGACATGAAACATCCAGGTGATAATATTACACACCACTCTATAAAAATATATACAGTTAGACAAATTTGAATGAATACGTTCAATAACTTATTCAACCAAAGAAGAAAAGTAAGTGATGCGGAAGGATGGAACCAAGTCACAAGAAATGTGCCTTAAATTCAGAAGTCAGATCCCTATGACGAGAGGGTCCTTGTGCCCAAAAGTCACAAAGTGCCTCCCCATAAAGTGTCTTAAGTATGTAAGGTTATTGTGTTGGTGAATGTTCTAGAGAAGAAAAGCAACAATGTTACTTGTAGGTAAAATTATGTTTCTATCTTTCAGGTACAATTGCTTTTAAACACAGTAATCAAAAAGTGATGGAGTTTATTCTATGGTTTATTCTAAGAACAGTGGGGGACAATTGCTATCCATTTTACTTATCTCCCAGCTCAGATTTACCCAGACAACTGGGTGGATCGACGTGGGGTCTCAGGAGGTAGGTTTTTCCCAGAGTTGGTGCCAGTGAGAGGTGCCCAGGATCTGCGGGCACAAGGATTCTTCCAGTTGGTTCCAGGAGCAGAATGCAACTCTTGCTGATGAAGAAATGTAGAAAATACAGATGCAGACCTCTTCAGGACACTTCGCCCGGTGGGGGAAGGAGAGTTCCAGCAACAGCCACTGCAGTCTCATGTGAATGGAGATCTTACAGAACAGGATCCTCTGGGAGGCTGAAATTCAGCAGGAAGGCATCTTACACCACAAGCTGGCTACTACCAAAGTTCTGTTGATTAAAATGGAACGGCGACAGTTCTAGTGAGGTAGCCGAGTGGAGAGCAGGTCAGTCCATCAGGTGGTCCAGGGACACTTCCAAAGGCTCTGGCTGGCTGGATCCTTGAGAATGTATCAATACTGGTTGGTCCTACTAGTCCAAGGATTGAAGCACTGCTCAAGTCCTTGATGAGTCAGGTAGTCCAGCAGGGCTTCACCGGGGCAGATGCAGAAAGGGATGCTGGGCCTATGAGTCATCCACGGATATTCAGTTGACTGCTTTTCTATGCAGAACAGTATGTTCTAATGCTGATCTGTAGAAATGGCTGCAGGAGTCCTCCTCTTATCCACGATTCTGCCTGGAAGCAAGTCCAAGTCCACCAATGGTAAGGATATTATCGATTCGAACAGCTAGCAGTGGTCCAATCAGACACCAATGTGGGCTTCACTCATGTCACACACCTAGAATTTCAGTCACCATCGATGTGGAATGAGACCAGACAGTCCCACTCCCTTCCTGGGACACACACACAGAAAGACTTCACTAGCCAGTGAAAGCAGCAGCTTTCCCGGGCAAGTGCATGACCTTATATGGGATTTCCTGACCTGGTAAGGCAGGAAAAAAGGACAACCAACAATATGGCCTTGTTCAGTAGCCATACATGTTAAATGCAAATGTGCACACTAGAAATAACACAAACATCTTTAAAAATGTGTTTGCTGCTACCAGCTGGTCTCTAGGCACATATAAAGGTAACCAAAAATCCCAAGTGGAAAATATTAGGTTGACACTAAAGTATTCCCACTGCACTGCATTAAAGATCGTGTGTACACCTTCAAAAAGCTATTCAAAAGGTAAAAGGTAAAAAGACAAAAGGCAAATATAGTTTCCCAGTACAGATAATCTGAAGCACTGCTCAGATTCCCCATAACAAACTGAGCAATAGACCAGGGGAATGAAGCTGAAGGTTTCACTTCCCTGAAACAAGTCAGGAGAGCTTCAAAAACAAAGCCAAAACGTATGGGGGGTGTCCATAGAACTATGTAGAGGGAGTTGCTAAAAGAGAAATATTTCCTAACAATTGGTGCAGCAAATTTAGATATATAATCTTATTGTGGCACGTTATAATTTACTCGGAATTAAGGGTGAAGCAAAAAAGATATGTTTTATTATGTGCCTAGGTTGTTACTACATTGGTGGCACCAGTCTGGAAATGTTCTCTTACTATGGCATGGCATTTATTAATGGCAAATCCAACAGGAATACATAGAAACTGTGTTCTATACTGGCATATAGTGTGGGCAAATGTATAATGAAAATGCATTTGAAGATGATCCTGTGCACCAAACACAAACTGTGTGTTTTTCTTACCCATTTTACTAAAGAAAGAGTGCTCTAAAAAATGCAATATTTAAACCTATTATTTGTAATGATTTTTGTTTGGGGGAGAACCCCTTCCTGAAAACCTTTTGTTTTTTTGGGAGGCAGATGAATATGTCATCTATGACGTCTGCCCCTCCCCCAGCCCAATACCTAGCATGTTAGAAACATTACTCACTGAGGCAGCCATACCACCCTTATACCAGGCAGGTGCAATAGGACATGGAGACAATTTAAGCTGAAGATGGCAAAAGCAGTCAAACTAACATTGTAGCAGTAACAAGAGCATACATAAGACATGAAGCACGTATACACTCCACCTGAATAGCACCAACAATAGGTATTATATGCATTTAGACAATAATAATATGAACATAGCATCCGCAGACATGAAAAACACTAACAAGACGTATAAGGTGAATACAACATGAACGGTTTGAAAATACAGCACATTAACTGTAACAAAGGCCTCAGGACTTTGAGAGAACTTAAAATGCTGAATGCACCAAATTACAAATCAGTGAAGAACTCAGACAGTAACTGGCAACTAGTGCCCAGGTCACAGGAAAATTAGGGCGAATCGGAACGACAGAGCGATGGAACAAGATAGCAATTCCCAAGACGCAAGCAGTATACTCACAGATAAATTAAAGGTTTATAAGAGCAAAGCTAGCCCTTGTTAGCCAGGTGCAAAACAATTCAGCCAAAAGACTGCATGAAGAATAACCCAAGAGTGTCCCTATTGGTAATAGAGAATATGACACACATGTTAATAAGAGCTAAAATCTCAGTAAATAGGTAATTCCATTTTATACATGGTCTCGCAGCATGTGACCTATAATTGGAGAACACTGGCCATTCATTAGGAGCAAACATAAATAGGACAGCTGCCATACTCCCCTAATGTATAAATGAAATACCACACAAGGGCAAGTACAAAGGGATTGCTTGGTCTCATGGCCTGAGAATGAGGGGTAGTAGGTTTTAATTGAAGGAACAAGATTCCATTGCTCTCTCCACCTACTCTATGTCTGGCTCATATCTTGATGGCCTCCCAAGTGTCGAAGGTTGGCAAGCTATGCGCCAACCTATCAAAATCCTTAGATACATATCACCCATCAAGTAGTGTCATGATCTCTGCTTCCAAAAGGTCAGGGTTTTCCCAACTCCCTTGGAAGCAGATCCATAACCCAGGTTCCGAGGGTCAACCAGTCCCAATTGGGACCTTTTGGACCCAGTCCTGGCGCCAGTGGCACCAGGCTCATAAATATGCCCAGTCCCAGCGCTGGAAGCGCCGGGCTCATAATGCTTGGGTGGACTTACCTGCAGCAGACCATGCTGCTTACTTGCCTGCCAGCTGAGCCTCTGATCCTCTTCTGTTTGGAACTACTTTTCCTGTTGGGTGGGGCAGGAGCCACTCCCTAGATTCAGAACACTGGAACTCTTCTGGAAAGCAGGAACTCTTTTCTTACCTAGGCGTGGCCGTGGAAGGAGACACCTAAGCACTACAGGAGGCTATTTAAACCACACCCGGTGGATGAATCTTGCTTTGCGTTATTCTGCATCCTCTGCAGCAGAGCGCTCATCGTGTCTTCTGCATCGGATCCTGGGCCTAAGGAAAAAGGCTTACCATCCTGAATCCAGTCTTCAGCAACACCTATAAAGACAAGAAAGAACAGGTTAGCATTCCGGCATCTGAAAGACAAAGGCTTACCTACTCTTCGTGCGCTCCGGAGGTCTTCACACTGCATTCCGGCATCTGAAAGACAAAAGCTTACCGACTCTTCGCACGCTCCGGAGGCCTTCGGCGCTGCATCCTGCATCTGAAAGACAAAACAAGGTGCGTTTAAAGACATTGGGGAACTTTAATACTCACGTGCCATTACTCCTTTCCACATCAACCCCAGTGGGTATTCCGGCACCCTGCAGCCGCTCCGAACTCGTACCTGCAAAATAAAAGACAGTTAGAGCGCATCGTGAAGCAGGCAACAAGCGCTTACTTACGTGCTTCCAGGCGCTTCTATTCATCACACGGACTCCATCTTCAACTCACTTCAGCCCGTCATCCGCCATCGCCGGAACCTGCAAAACAAGAGACATCATTGCTAAAGACTTTAAAGACAATAGAATTACTCGAAACTTACCGTTTGTGCAGTAAACGACGGACAGCAGTCCTCTGAAGTCAAGAGGCCTGCGCTACCGATCCAGTGAAGAAACTGGTTACAGCACCCTGCCCCGAGGCAGATGCAGAGCTCGGCATTCACTTACCTAAGGTGAGAGCGTTAACCTTTGAGGGTCTACAGGAGAGCAAAAAAGGAAAGAGATAGGGACAACCCAATAACCCCAGTTCATTAATCCCATATTTTCTGTCTGCAGACATCTTACTCTTGAAGTCAGGCATACAGTGCACAGAGGTCCAGCCCAAAGAGCCAACCGGGTGCTACACATCACCTTTGAAGATACGGTAGTCGCCCAGTCCAGACCGGCGCCTCTGCGAGAATCAGGTGAGCGTTACAGAACGCAAAGCCTACCACAAAACTCTCGCCCAGGCGCTATGGAAACCTCGGATACTGACCACCTAGCCCGGTTACTTGGGGAACTAAGGGCAGAAGTGCATGCAGCTCGTCAGGAAACGAATGCTCTAAGAAGGGAACTAATTATTTCCAAGGAGAGAACAGACGGTCTTGCTAGACAATTGCTACAGTCACAAGCCGGACAAACCCCGTTACCCGCATCAGGGGCAAATCTTCCTTCAACATCCTCTATGAATCCAGTGCAGATCAACCTACCTGGGAATGTACCTCTGGCTCCGCCCGAACGATTTTCTGGTGACCCAAAGAGGTTTGCAGTATTTATCAATCAGTTCCGGTTGCACTTCTTATGCCGGCCAGCAGCCTTTCCAACTGATCAAGCTAAAGTAGCTTTTGTACTTTCGTACCTTAGTGGCAATGCGGCAGACTGGTCGATCCCTCTAGTTAATCAAGATGATCCGGTTCTCCATGATTTTCAAGCCTTTCAGCTTAGTATGGAAAAACTGTTCGCAAGACATTCACAGGGGCAGGCCTTGGACAATGAGCTTCTTTCGTTGCGACAGGGTAATCAAGACCTTTTGGCTTATATTGCATCTTTCAATAGACTAATAGTGGAAACTCAATGGCCTGAGGACAAAAGGATTACGCTGTTTTACAGAGGTCTACGTGGAGAGCTCAAAGACGTTTTAGCCCAAGTAGTGAATCCCCCACAAGACTGTTCGGATTATATAGACTTGGTCGTTCAAATAGATCATAGACTGCAGAACAGGAAGGCCGACCGGTCCAAGTTTGATGCTCGAGTATTTTCCAAACCGCCAACTCCTTCCAAAGGAGTAGACTCCGGGGAACCCATGCAAATTGGGGGTCTGAAAGGTCCTCTAACACAAAAGGAGCGGGAAAGGAGAAAACAGTTGCAATTATGCCTATATTGCGGAAACTCAGGGCACTTTCTTCGAGACTGTCCGGTGAAACCTGCCAAGAAGGCAGTAGGAGCTGCAGTTACCAAAGTTACAAACTCTGAGCAGGGAAACAACCTCGCCCGACAAGAATAGAGGTCCTCTTGCCGAGCGTGAAAACCAGTTCCGTGACCTCGCATTTCGTGATACCTATGGTCCTCATTAGCCCTGATAATCCGGATCGATTACATGCAATTGAAGCTTACGTCGACAGCGGTGCCATCGGCAATTATGTGGATCATGAAATGGTTTTGAGGATGAATCTAACTCTTTGTCCCAAGGCTGTAAAGGACGTCATTACTACAGTGGATGGTACGGAGATAGCCTCCGGGCCAGTAACGCATACCACTCAAGAGGTGACGCTAGTAAGTCAAGATGGACACCATGAGAAGATCGTGTTCGATGTGATCAAGGCCCCTCAGTTTCAGATTATTCTAGGAATACCTTGGTTAGAGAAACACAATCCTCTGATCGATTGGCGAGCAAGAACGGTCCAGTTTCCAGAATGTGTCTCTACTTGTCAACCTCCAACTGGTGTTGCACTGGCAGCAATTTCTTCAGAGACTCCCCAGTTACCTCCCGAATACCTTGAATACCAAGATGTTTTCCGGAAGGATCAGGCTAACACTCTACCTCCTCATAGGTCTTATGACTGCCAGATAGACCTGATACCTGGATCTACTCCTCCTTGTAGTAAAATGTATGCCCTCACCGAGCCTGAGAACCTTCACCTTCGACAATACCTGGATCAATACCTGGCGAATGGGTTTATTCGTCCTTCCAAGTCCCCTGCTTCTTCAGCTTTGTTCTTCGTTCCAAAAAAGGAAGGAGACCTTAGAACTTGTATTGATTATCGCTCCCTGAACCAGATCACCGTTAAGAATAGATATCCGTTACCTTTAATCCCTGAACTCCTGGACCAAGTCAGAAAAGCATGCATATATACAAAGCTGGATCTTAGAGGAGCTTACCACTTGGTACGAGTAAAAGAGGGCGATGAATGGAAGACTGCCTTCCGCACCAAGTATGGGCTATTTGAATATCAGGTCATGCCCTTCGGACTTTGCAATGCCCCGGCCGCCTTTCAATATTTTATGAACGATGTCCTCAGAGAGCTCATAGATGTGTGTGTTGTTGTTTACATTGACGACATCCTCGTTTATTCTTCATCGGAATCTGAACATCGGAAACACGTGAAAATGGTCCTCGAAAGATTGCGTCAACACAAACTTTTCGCTAAGTTGGAAAAATGTGTTTTCAACGTGACTGAAGTTGAATTCTTGGGATTCATATTATCACCTGGCGGAGTACGTATGGATTCAAAGAAGGTCGATGCAGTTCTCAAATGGCCATCACCATCCTCCGTAAAAGGTGTGCAAAGCATGTTAGGCTTCGCTAACTTTTACCGCAGGTTTATCCCCGAATTCTCTCGAATAGTCCAGCCCATCACTGCCTTGTTAAAGAAAAACAAACGTTTTGAATGGTCTACCGAGGCGGAACAAGCTTTCCAGGATTTGAAGACTAAATTTATCTCTGCACCAATCTTAAAACACCCTCGCCCCGAACTCCCCTACATCGTGGAAACTGATGCTTCAAGCCTTGCCATGGGGGCAGTTCTATCACAAAAGGACCCGGTAACCAATCAGTTGCATCCCGTGGCATTTTGGTCCCGCAAATTCTCGCCTCCTGAAATCAATTACACGATTACTGACAAGGAACTTCTGGCTATCAAGTCTGCCTTTAAGGCTTGGCGGCATTATCTGCTGGGGGCCCGACACACCGTTACTGTGATTACGGATCACCGAAACCTGCAATATTTGAAAACCGCAAAAGCCCAATCCTCTAGACAACTCCGTTGGGCATTATTCTTTGCCGAGTTTGACTTCATAATTACCTATCGACCTGGTACAAAGAACGGTAAAGCTGATGCTCTTTCTCGGATGGGAGTGGAAGAACACTTGATCAACCCTAAACCTGTACCAATCATTCCCGAACAAAGAATTCTGGGTGTAATCGCCACAGAATCCATAGAGGAAGTTAAGGATAAAGCCAGGCAACTTGTAACTCCAGCAGACATACAGAATTGGCATCTGCAGGGAAAGGACTTTGCAGTAAAGGACAACTTATTGTATTTCCAAGAACGATTATACCTACCCAGCACAGATTTACAGAAAAAAGTAATCTCCTGTTATCACGATTCTTTAATGGAAGGTCATCCCGGTATGGCCAAGACCTCAGAAAAGATCAAGTGCTACTTCTGGTGGCCGTCTTGGAAAAAAGATATCAGAGACTTTATAATGTCTTGTGGAGTATGCGCCCAAAACAAGAGTCAAAAGGAAAGACCAGCAGGCCTCTTACGCCCTATTGACATCCCACCTCGCCCTTGGCATACGCTTTCTATGGACTTCATCACCGATCTACCTCCATGCTCCGGATACAATACGATTCTAGTAATCGTGGACTTATTCTCCAAGATGGCGCATTTCATTCCGCTCAAAGGCTTGCCAACAGCAGCAACTCTGGCCCGAGAATTTCTCGAAAACATCGTCCGACTACACGGTTTTCCTTCGGTTCTAATTTCGGATCGAGGTATTCAATTTATTTCTCATTTTTGGCGAAGTTGCTGTCGGTCGGCTCAAATTGATGTGAGACTATCGACCAGTCACCACCCTCAGACCGACGGACAAACCGAGAGGACCAATCAAACTCTGGAACAGTATTTACGCTGCATGCTGCAACAAACTGAAAAAACTTGGAAAGACATCCTTTGGATAGCCGAATATGCCTACAATAACTCTGTCCATTCGGGAACTGGGAAAACACTGTTTTTTCTTTTGTACGGCAGTCACCCTCGAACCTCGGAGTTGGATCCCCTCCAAGATCTTGAAACACCAGCAGTAGACTACCTGCATTCTACAATCACCCAAGCCTTTAAGGAAGCTGTTTCTCACCTTCAAAGGGCTAAAGAACAATACAAGAAAGGAGCAGATCAACATCGGAAGGAAGCCCCTCAATATCAAGTAGGGGACCAAGTCTGGTTATCCACCAAATATCTACCTCTAAAAGGGCCACGCACATTCAAACCAAGATACCTTGGTCCCTATTCCATCACTACCATAGTAAACCCAGTAGCGGTCAAGTTGGACTTGCCCCCTCACATGAAGATACATCCGGTCTTCCACGTCTCTCTATTAAAACCCGTGCAACCTCAAACCCGACTAACTAAATCTCCAAAACCCATCCTAGTTGATGGAGAACTCGAGTTTGAAGTCAAAAGCATTCTGGACTCCAAGATCTCCAAATCTAAACTATTTTACCTAATTGACTGGAAAGGCTACGGCCCCCAAGAGAGATCCTGGGAACCTGCTGAATATGTCCACGCTCCTCGCCTAATCAAAAGATTTCACCGAACATTTCCTGACAAGCCAAAACCCCCGGAGAAGCCCGGTTTGGGAGGGGCCTTGAGGGGGGGTACTGTCATGATCTCTGCTTCCAAAAGGTCAGGGTTTTCCCAACTCCCTTGGAAGCAGATCCATAACCCAGGTTCCGAGGGTCAACCAGTCCCAATTGGGACCTTTTGGACCCAGTCCTGGCGCCAGTGGCACCAGGCTCATAAATATGCCCAGTCCCAGCGCTGGAAGCGCCGGGCTCATAATGCTTGGGTGGACTTACCTGCAGCAGACCATGCTGCTTACTTGCCTGCCAGCTGAGCCTCTGATCCTCTTCTGTTTGGAACTACTTTTCCTGTTGGGTGGGGCAGGAGCCACTCCCTAGATTCAGAACACTGGAACTCTTCTGGAAAGCAGGAACTCTTTTCTTACCTAGGCGTGGCCGTGGAAGGAGACGCCTAAGCACTACAGGAGGCTATTTAAACCACACCCGGTGGATGAATCTTGCTTTGCGTTATTCTGCATCCTCTGCAGCAGAGCGCTCATCGTGTCTTCTGCATCGGATCCTGGGCCTAAGGAAAAAGGCTTACCATCCTGAATCCAGTCTTCAGCAACACCTATAAAGACAAGAAAGAACAGGTTAGCATTCCTGCATCTGAAAGACAAAGGCTTACCTACTCTTCGTGCGCTCCGGAGGTCTTCACACTGCATTCCGGCATCTGAAAGACAAAAGCTTACCGACTCTTCGCACGCTCCGGAGGCCTTCGGCGCTGCATCCTGCATCTGAAAGACAAAACAAGGTGCGTTTAAAGACATTGGGGAACTTTAATACTCACGTGCCATTACTCCTTTCCACATCAACCCCAGTGGGTATTCCGGCACCCTGCAGCCGCTCCGAACTCGTACCTGCAAAATAAAAGACAGTTAGAGCGCATCGTGAAGCAGGCAACAAGCGCTTACTTACGTGCTTCCAGGCGCTTCTATTCATCACACGGACTCCATCTTCAACTCACTTCAGCCCGTCATCCGCCATCGCCGGAACCTGCAAAACAAGAGACATCATTGCTAAAGACTTTAAAGACAATAGAATTACTCGAAACTTACCGTTCGTGCAGTAAACGACGGACAGCAGTCCTCTGAAGTCAAGAGGCCTGCGCTACCGATCCAGTGAAGAAACTGGTTACAGCACCCTGCCCCGAGGCAGATGGAGAGCTCGGCATTCACTTACCTAAGGTGAGAGCGTTAACCTTTGAGGGTCTACAGGAGAGCAAAAAAGGAAAGAGATAGGGACACCCCAATAACCCCAGTTCATTAATCCCATATTTTCTGTCTGCAGACATCTTACTCTTGAAGTCAGGCATACAGTGCACAGAGGTCCAGCCCAAAGAGCCAACCGGGTGCTACACATCACCTTTGAAGATACGGTAGTCGCCCAGTCCAGACCGGCGCCTCTGCGAGAATCAGGTGAGCGTTACAAGTAGTATCCCAACCAACCTCTTGTTGTGAAGATGATTTAGTTTAACCTTTATCAAAAAACGGGTGGTTCGGGGTGGAGCCATCAGATATGTTTAACCCCTATAGAAGCCATATGTAGCCAAGTTCATTACCCTATCCCCATTCCCCATAGGTTTTGTAAACTGTTATTATGGTATGATGTAATTTAGTATTAGAGAAGCTTTTCTGATAAGCATGGGGAGAGAAACTAGATTTGAATGCTTGTATGCTGCCCCTGCTTTATTTGGATGATAATGAAGCTGGGTTTTGCTGTGCACTTTGTCTACTTCCTCATTTGAGTCTGGTTTGGATTGACTGCAGTTCCTCTGGGACCATCTTAACAGGTTGATTCAGGCTTTTGTGCTCTGCTCTGTGACTCCCATATATTTAAGGCAAACATTTACCCATCTCCAATTAAAACATTCTGTCACTGCAATCTACACAAAATAATGCTGACCGTACACATGGGGTAATACAGAAGAGGAAAGGCATTTTTGTTTAAATTTTCCCTGACAAGTCTTGCTGATGGGACCACATCTCGAGAGGGAGTACTGTAGAGTGCCTTAGCACAACAAACCTCCTTGTCAGTAAAAAAAACAGCATCTGGCAGAAAATCCAAGAACATGTTATTTCAGTGGTATCTATAAAGTGTTCAATGGACAGAATGAAGAAATCCTGGTATGACATATGTAGAAGGGTGGGGTAGAAGCATCCCCATTGAATGGAAAGGTAATTGCAACAGGGCTGTTAATCCCTATTATCCTATTAAACTCTTGCTGAGATTGAAGTTCTTGCTATCATAGATGATGTTACTGTGGAGGACGTAAGAGGGATTGACTTCTTCAACTCACTTGGTAAATCTGCCTAATCCTGACTTGTTCAGACAATGAGATAAGTACTAATCAATTGTTGTAGCTACTCGTCATAAAATCATGCCATGCTGTCCGCTGGTGTAGTTGTTGACATTGCCCTCTTGTGGTGCAAATTACTAAGATAAGCAAGCAGAAACACATGCCATGTTTCACTTCACACTGCACATACATGAACATCATTAAGCTGCTTTCTACTGGCATTGTCCATATTGTCTTGTTCATGTGCGGAGAATATGGATCTGCAATAACAGCAAGAAGGGACAATGTTGCCATAGAACATGACCTGGGATGACCAGTATGAAGTTGTAGTGTTTAGAGACTAAGTCAACAAAAAGGGGCCACAGTACACCAGACAATCAGTTAAAAGACATTGATGTTGCCTTATAAAAGGAGATAGTTGTTTCTGTGTCAAAGGAATCACAGTGTTGGATGATGCTGCCCGAACAAACACAGGATACCAATACGCGGGTCATCACCAATACTGAACAGCAGTTCCAAATCCTGGTCCAAAGGAAGATACCTAAGAAATAAACTTGCTGCTTCCAAACTGGCTAGTGGAGCCCCACATGCTGATAATCTTTACATTGTGAAAGTGACAAAAGTGTGGTATAAGCACAAAATGACTTAAACTTTTCTTGCTACAAAACTCTTGTTCCACTGCTATTATCACAGCTAAATCTCACTACTACCAAAACCCGAATGATAAAACAATCCCAAATAGGCCAAATAATGAATGCACCATTCTGTTAGGAAAACAAAGTTGTATTACATGCCAAAGTATCTGACGGTCCTGTAGAACCAAACTAACAGAGAGCTGTCCCCAGCCAATAGAGTTACAATTGTATAGTGGAAAACCACAAATTAACAGAACTATGCATAATGTTGATTACAACATGAAGTTGCACTCCCCATTGGCTGACACCTACATACAATTATAATTACTCCTATAGCGTATTACCTTATTGGTCACACATTATTTAAAACACATTCTCCCAAACACGTGGCCTGCTACATCATCATTGTTAAGAGTTGTTTGACTACCAGGTACATTTTCACCATAATACATTTCTTTAATGAGTAATACTCTTGAACATCATGTGATGTGCATCCCTCTGTCGGTGCCTGATCAAAGTGTAAATAGCGTGGTAAACTCTGCTTTGATAATGCAATAGGCCTCCTCATTATACTTGATACTGTGGCACACACAAATAGCTCCCTGTCCTTGCAGATATATTATTGGTGCTCCTCCCATCCCAAATCATGAGACATCCCTAGCACGTCTCCTCCCTTATGTCTCTGGGAACCCAGGTGCCCATGAATGGCGTGATTGGGGCACCACTCTTATGTTTGAATTGTGCCTATTTATTGAACCCTAGAGTGCGGCTCCAGCAGTTCAAATAGGATTACCACTCTTCAGGTGAGGACTAAATCTTCACCATGCCTCCTGGCATCACAGAATCCCATGCAGTGATCACATGAATTCAACCTTCAAAAGGCACATCCCTACCCTTCCTCTCTCGACACAATATTCCTTTCCCACATCCTCTGAGTTCTGCAGTTGAACTCAATTAACTATAATCTGCAGTGCGGCTGCCTATGTCATTGAAAGTGTGACTTCTCTCTTGTGGGATGGAAGGGGTACTGATCTCAGGATGAACTGGACAGAGCGCAACTCCACGTTAGGCCTGGTTCTCATACTTTCTCAACTGCATCCTGTAACGTGCCATAAAATCCAACATGGCAGAATTCCTGCTACCTTGGCCCCAGACCTCGAGTTTACCACAGCACTTCTGTGACTCCATATCACACACCTAGGTCTGCTACCTACTCACACATCCCTTAAAACATAACATTGTATACTACTGCTAAATACAAAATACATCTACCTATCTTTAACCTTTGCATGTACAATGTGAATACATTGTTACTCTTTCTGTGTGACTATATGCTGTTTCCAGTAGGATTCAAAGCTAACTACAAATTGATGCATGCACATTCTACCATGCCCAACGAGAACTGGTAAAACTAGGTTGCCTACTAATACGTTTTGCGCAGTCTCTCTTCGCCTGCCTGGGATGTTGTACTTACATCCCAACAATCACTTATCTCACCTCCCCCCAGAAGCTCAACATCTCCAGAGTCCTGGTTCTCTCTAGGCTAGACTACTGCAGCAGCTTCTTCCTCAAACTGCCTCTTTTCTCCCTTCACCCCTTCAACTAATCCAGAATAGGACTGTGAGACTTATCCCTGGCCTCAAGCCCAGGGACCGCATCTTTCTAGCCCTAAAATCTCTCCACTGGCTCCCAGTGACCACAAGGATCCAGTGTAAAACCCTTTGCATCATTCACAAGGCTGTCTGAGGCCAGGTACCTCTTTGCATCAAGCCTTCCCTCCCTTAATACCTCCTTGAGTCTTATGGCTCCAACTCTCTGCAGATCAAAAGATCCTCTAAGGTATGTCCCTTTCCTCGGCTGGCTCCTCCCTCAGGAACAGCCTCGCCCACCCCCTCAGACTTGAGCCATATTTTCTTAAGTTGCGGAAACTTCTCAAGACTTTTCATTTCTCCTCTTCCTTCTCTCAACCCCTCCTGTGCTAACTCCACATCTGCCACTGCAACTGGGGCCAGGTCTCTTCAGAGTCATACAGGAGCCAGACCACCCTCTACCAGTACCTTCGGCATCCTTTCTCCGCACTTGCCCTCGGTTCTACTTTCCCAGACTAGCGCAACTTGGTCCTCCTTGTCCACAGCACTCGTCCTCCCCTTCGCTTCCTCTCCCCTGATATTTGCCGCTTTGGCCCTCCCAGGCCTTGCAAGCCCCCCCACCCTTGGGGGCAACTCACTCATTCTCCCTTAACCTCCCCCTCGCACTTACCACCTGTTCATGCAATTGCACAGTAGGATTGTCACAAGTAACTGTTTTTTGTTTGTTTTACTTTTTGAGTCCCATGTCCCACTGGCCCCCATTTTGTCTTGTGGTGCCTGGAAAAACCTATGTATAGGCGCCATACAAATGTAAAAAATAAACAAATGCCTCTTCTTCTCATTAACTTTTTTCTATATTAAATATAATGTTAGTTTCTCCACCTCCAGATCCATCTCAAGCACCCAAACTCTGCAAAGGACTTGTCTTCATATCTTGTGTATAAAATCACAAATAGACATTCTTCTATTAGCCCTTCAGTGTCTTAAGGTCCGACAAATACATCTTTGCAAACTCGAGAATCTGCTTTTTCTGATTATTCATCTGTCTCATAACTTAATTTATACATGTTCTAGCTATGGCATATTTAACCAAATCTCCGTTAGATCTTCTCTCAGCCCCATTGATTTAACTACCATAATTTGCATAATCCTCTTTTTCTTTCCTTTTCAATCAGGTTTTTACACTAGTCATTCCACAGAAAATACCCTTTTGGCAGTATTTAATTTCATTCTTCATGCAGGTCATTACAATACATCTTCTATTCTTTTGTTACTCAATCTATCTGCCACATTACATACTGTTGATAGCACCCAGCACTTACCTCCTCCCTGCCTTAACCTGGTAGCTCTGGTGCAGTTCTTTCTTGGTTTATAAAACACCTTCAAAGTCAATATTTTACAATATCCTGGTTGGGTTCCATGCCTGAGGTACACTCTATTCCATTTGATGTCCCCTAGGGTTCTGTACGGAGTCCTATTCTATTTTAACTATACTCTACCCCTCTTTATTCTCTAATGCTTCATTTTGGGCTGCAAGCTCATTTCTATGCACACAACAGCCAAATATGTCTTTCATTTCTGATGTCTATGATTCATTACATCAACAACTTTCAAAAGGTCTAGGTATAAAGTAATGGATAGCATCTTATTTTTTATAACTACATCAAAGAATTCTGAGATCCTGTTTATCCAACATCATCATTGGTTGCTGTCCCCTTTTCTATGCAATTCACACCTTTTAATGTGTGTGTCCCATTAATTCACCTGGAAATGTATGTTTTATTTTTGGTTCTGCTCTTACTTTTAAGGAACAAATCCTATCGGTCACTCATACCACCTTTTCACTATCCATGACATTCATCATTTACTGACATTTTCATCCACCAAGTTATCACTTCAGTCCTTAATTATATTCCCACACAATTATTGTTTTTCTCTTATGTTGGACTCCCCAAATATTCCATTCCTTCCCCACAGTCAATGTTACTGCAGTTCGGATTCTCTTTAAATTAAGTTATTCAGAGCATATAAACGTAAGGTTTCAATTTCATTATCAATGGATCATCTTTAAATGTGGCATGGACTGGCCACTTCATGGTTATACAATATGGTTAAATTACATCAACCACCCAGATGACTAAATTCTTCTATACAATTTATGTTAACTTCACATCGACATCCTTGTGCTCGATCACAGTTTCGTTCTTTCCAGTTACTGGCCTTAATAATGTGGACCAATCTGCCTTTAAACATACAGTTTTGAATCCCCCTACATTTATTTAAGAAATGCTTGAAACAATACATCTTGGATTCAGCCTTTGTTAACAGCTAATGTACATGCTTCTTTATTTGCGTTCTGAACTTGAACATATGTGTACATCATTGCATTGTATCGGTTAAAGAATCATGATCACTGCTTTGGCTAAAGGTCCTATATGAATTCAATAAATACACTGTTGCCAAGCTACACTTGATCAGCTCAGACATGTATTCATTTAGTATTACTGGTGCCAAGGATCAGAATGGAATCGCCAAAAATTGTAGCTGTTCGCATTCAGCTGCAATGGCCATTGCCAAGCCCCCAGGCTACCATGGTTATGATCTTCGTGAAGTGGCAGACATAACAATCATCCACCACTTTTCTGAACTTGTAGAATAAGCTAGGTATAGGAAAAGTGCCAGTGAGCCAGGCATTGGCATCTATTTAATATACCGTGCCCTTCAGAATGTAAAACGCAGCCAGTAACACACCGCCCTGGGATGTGGGAAAGTGAAATGACAAAAAGGAACAATAAATTACAAAGGATTACAACCCACAGGGTTGAGATAGGAAGGGCCAGAGAAAGTGACAGCAGAACCTTTGTAATGAAAAGAGCCACTGAGGCTGGGATGTAAATGGCAAGTATTTAGAGAGGACGGATTGTATTAAAGGGAACATGTCAATAGATAGAAGTCTGGAAGAAGGGGAGGAGGAAGTGTCTCTGAAGATCAAGGCCAGGAAGTGGTGGTGAGGCATAGAAGCCAGCTGTGATGAGTACATTGAAGAGGGATATTGGAGACGGACCTACCTGACCATGATCACTTGAGCCGCTGGTTTCTATTTACTGACTGGCAGATGATATTTGGGCCTTTATTCACAGACCGTTTTCCAATGGGGTTTTGCCATTTTAAAACTCTTCTGGGAATTAGGCCCTTACTTTCACATGTCAAAAAAGATATTTATTTGCATTTAAATCCGCAGATGCATACAAGAGTAAAAATCAATCTATAAAGCATGAAGCGGTGATGAATCGACTGTTAGAAGTCAGTACACATGTTATTTATTGGCCGATTCATGGAACAAATGTTCGCCGAAAAAAGTGGCGCAAGCTGGCGCAAGCAGGCGCAAGCGTGAAAAAGGAAGCGCACACGCACGCGTGCGATTCATGGAAGTCTCTGCATGTGATTTTCTCAGGATGTGCGCCAAACCCGTGCGTGACCAACACGGATGCACACGTCATTGCACTATCCCGATCGCCGTGCGCGACATGTACAGGGAAAGCGCACAACATCCGCGCACATACCAAAAAGGGGGCGGGACACGGGGCGTAACGCACGGAATGGGGAACAACGCGTGAAAAAGAAGGCGTAACTGCAGGGAAATACACGAAACGCCCACACGCACGCGAACAACTCGTATTCATGGATTTGAATACGGGAAAAAAGCGCATGCTAAAAGACACGCACAGGCGTCAACACGTCCGCCAAAGGAAGGCAGGCGGAAGCGTCCCCGCGCACAGTATAAAAGCGCGCACAAACAACAAGCACGTACATACCGCTACGATGAATGCCCCATTTGTCACAGCACTGATCGTGGGACACCGCAGGAGGAGGAGAATAGCCAGGGCACGCATTGTTTATCCCCGGACAAGCCTTTTTGGGATGCCTGATGACCCGGTCTATGGCAGGTATAGGTTTCCACCTCGTATCATCCTAGACCTGGTCATGGAGTGGGAAGATGACCTTACATCACCCACCTTCTGCTCCCAAGCAATGAGCCCCTTGGAGAAGGTGCTCAATGTCCTGCATTTTCTGGCCACTGGGTCATTTCAGCGGACTACTGCCTTAGTGGGGGTTGGGGGTCTCACAGGCCATGCAGTCACGCTGCCTACACCAGGTGTTGGCAATCATGACTGCGCGCCCCTGAGCCTGCAGGCACATATACATGCCCAGAACACCCGCAGAAAAGCAGGTCGTTGTCCAGGACTTTTACAGGGTGGCACAATTCCCCAAAGTGCTCAGTGCCATAGATTGCACCCATGTGGCCCTACGTCCACCTAGGGCCACTGAGCACATCTACCGAAACCACAAGCACTGGCATTCCATCGACTTGCAGGTGGTATGCGATGCCAAGGGAATCATCACCTCTGTCTATGAAAACTACCCTGGCTCCACCCATGACAGATTCATATACAGAATGTCTGCCCTGAGCCGGGCCCTGGTATCTCCTACCTCATCGTCCGAGTCTGGCTCTTCCTGGAAAGGAGGACGTGTCACAGGAGCCTGACCACGCCTAGCCGCAGCTTTTCCCTCGTCGGCAGCAAGTCTGCCAGACGGGTGAGCCTGGTTCTGTGCGGCGATGACACGTAGGTCTGCATGCAGAACCTCACGTGATACGTGTGCTTCTTCTTGCAAGGTAACATGTGTAACACAGAGTTCCTCCTGCAAGGCCTGGCTGGACAACTAATGCACCTCCCGGCAAGCATGTAGCTCAGCCGAGATGGTGCGCCAAGCTGTGCAAACCTCTCCTCTGACTGCTCCCTCTGGGACATCAGAAGGACACCCTGAGTGGATCTGAGGGAAGCATACTCCTCCCTCAGGGCCTCCATGTGTGCCTCTGCATGAGCAGCAATTGCTTCATGCAGAGACAACATTTCAGCCTGGCGTGCCCTGTCTGAGGCCGCCATGCCCAGCCTGAGTGAGCGGGCTGTGGGTCGTGCCGCCTGCTGCTGGAGAAGCACCTGCCTAGCAGAGGGGAGCATGGATCGGGCCACACGCTCCATGCTCACAGCGATGTTCTCCATTGCTGCCCCCTGGCGTTCAGAATTGGCAGTCATATCTTGCTCCCACTCAGTATACAGCGGTTGCGCGCGGCAACCGCGTTGCTGGGCTTGACACCTGCGGGACCCAAGGACCGGGTGGCCTCATTGTGTTGGCACCGCCTGCGGCTGCATGACAACATGCCCCCATCGACGTGATGGCCCAGGTACATCAGTGACTGGTGTGGAGGGTGACCCTGCATCCCGATCCACCACAGGTGGAGGTTCCAAGACTGTCTGACCACTCAGTGCAGGTGTCACGGACAGAGGAGTGCCGACATCAGAATCACTCACCCCTGACATATGGACCTGATGCACATCCAACTCGACATGGATGTCAGAGTGGTCATCAGGGCTGGACTCATTGCCAGCCAAAGACAAGATGGACTGTAGCACATGTGGGTTTTCATGGCCTAACACCCCACAACCCCCACTTGTGCCGGGTTTCTGTAGTGATAACAACCCTGTGCCTGGCATGACAACACCATCCTCTGGCTCCATTGCGTCATCATCTGAAAAGTAGAGAGAAAAGAGGTCACTACACATGTTAGAAGCACACAACGCACACACACATAGACATCACATAGACACCAAACACATTAAACAGACATGTCACACACAAAAGAGAACCTGCCATGCATGCTGATTCAACTTGACATTGCTTCTGTGATTAGGCATTTAGAAGGGTGTTATATCGCTCTGAAGTGGGTCGATGCAGTGCAGCACATTTGTACGTTACTCACTATCCACATGTACAAATACTTCATGATGTGTTTCAGAAAATTTGAAGGCAGTGCAAGGTCAACTTCAGCCATCACGTGCAATGTGCGTGCAATGTGCATGCAATGGGTAGTATGGCTACAAGCAAACCACCCCTCCCCCAAGTGCAAATGAAGGGATGCCTTGCATGGCTTCAACAGGATGACCATAGACCTGTGTATTGACAGACAGTGTTGACTAGCATCAATTGCATCATGTGAGTCAAGTAACAACACAGCAGATGATGATGGGACAGTAAGCAGGACACATGATGAAACCTCAGGAGTACACCCACGTGTGAAGAAGACACTACACCAGTTGGACAGAGTCATTGGCCATGAAACGGGCTGAGGCCTGTGACCCACACAGACTGTCACACCCTAAACATGTGTGTGACGCAGGACTGAGCCACAGTGGCCTTGGGAAGGCTGATGAAATGCCATGCAATGTAGGTCACCCTGGACACGTAATATAATGATCATACAGTCAAGGACACATAGGGGCATCCATGGAATCCACAGGGAGCATGAATGGGCACTCATGTCCCTGCGGGGCATCTGAATCTGCACAGTCCAAGTGAGACCCACTGCATCAAGTACACAGGATGTACCCCACAGCATATGTCTGGCAGATTGGCTGGTGGAAGTTAGCATGTACACAGGACGCATGAACAGGTAAGTACTCAATGGCAAAATTGAAGCGTACCAGTGCAAAGTTGAATTTGGGGTGCAGGGGGGGGAGGGGCAAGGGAGCATGCCTACGTGGAGTACCCGCATGCAGGCAGAGGACACATGTCAGTTATGCTATGACATATTGTCAGGGCTGAGAGGAAGGTCCCCCCAGGCTACATGCAGAAGGGCCAGTGAACTGGAACATGTACTGGAGGGGCATCCTGGTGACCAGCATGTGAGTAGGGTGCAATAGTGGTGATGAGTCCGCGTCCGCTCCACATGTCCACCATCCTGCAGAGCAGTCATGCATCAGTGAAGCATTGCATTACTTGCACATCAGAACCATGTACACATGACATGTAGTGGCAGTCATGCACAACACATCAAACAAGTAAAACACACATGTCCTCAACAAACACGCAGCAACACTCACTGGACTGGGCATCAAAGTCCGGCATCTCACCCACTCCTTTGACCGATTCAGGTGGTATGAACTCCGCAACGATGGACTCGTGCGGAGTGAGGTCTTCCTCCTCAGGTGCAGGCCCACTGCCAGTTACCAGAGTCAATTTGTAATTTGAGGCATGCTTAGCCTTAGAGCTGCATTTGAGGTCATTTCAACGCCTTTTTGCACTCTTACGCCGTGCACACCTCATGGCCGAATGCACTCACATGTTCCGCAACTTGCTTCCAGTGGGTATCACGGTGGGCAGCCATAGTCTGACAATTAGGCCCCACTAGCATGTCACGGCTGTGGTCCCGCAAGTAGTCCACGAGGAAGTCCAGTTCCTGGTTGCAGAAAGTCTTCTTCCTCGACATGCAGGAGGTTGTGGCTGTGTGTGGGGTCCCAGCCTGTGCTGCAGGTGCAACCTTCCTCCTCTTGGATTGTGGCGCAGACCCTGGCTGGCAAATGCCGCCCTGATCAGTATGGCCAGTGGCACCGGTGGATTGAGCCAAGGGAGTGGCAGGTGGAGGGACGACCAAAGGCCTGACTTGCGTCAGTGGCAGCTGGGTGCCCTCTAATGGACCCTGTCCAGCAACAACCACTGTGGAAGGGTCATTGACTGTGACTGTCCTGGTTTGCAGACTCACAACCGGGTGTTGTTGGCTGCATCTGCCACTGCACTTGCCAACACCTGGCTTGTCGGGGCAGCAGATGACATTACTGCCCCAGGGACACGTGTCTTGGCCAGGGCAGCCCTGCAGGCACCTACGGTTTCCCTCCTGCCCTGTTGGAAATCTTCCAAGGACTCCTCAAGTGCCAACGCAGCCAGTGCTGGCAGACCCTGAGCCTGGGTGGTGGTGTCCACAGCTGCACCTGCAGCTACCCCTACCCTTGGGCCCGAGGCAGTCGATGAAATGGACTGCGGGGTCACACGGGCGCCAGTGCCAGATGCAGAAGCTGCATCTCCCAGAACAACAGGGGGTGGTGGCATGACTGTACTGACACATGGCAAAACATTGTGCACAAGTGGCACACCCATGCCTATTCTCCCTCTGTGGCCACCCTGGACACCCTGGAGTCCCCCTACTCCCTGGTCAACCCGGCCATGTCCCTGACCACACCCGCCACAAGGAGGACGCCCAGCTGAGGCGCCCCTCACCTTTGGTGGCCTCCCAACCATGGCACAGATGGATTTGTGCAGCACAGATGGAGGAGTTCCAATGGGAGGTGTACACCACAATTGTCCTTGGCAATTGGGGTGAAGGGGGTGGGATGCAAGATGTTAACAGCACCTCTGCACCTTCAAGGCTGTATGTGACCCCGGTGATGTAGTGACGGGTCACGCAATGCTTAGGCACCCCAAAACTGCAGTAAAACCATGCACGCAACCCCTGCAGCCTACATGCGTGGAATTAACCTCCCGCAGTACGCAGTGGCATCCAGTAATACGAAAACCGTGTACGCTTGGGAGACACAGGCTACTATGACCTCAAAAACGGGTACGCGATACACAGGGGCACCCGCAGTGGGAAAAATAGCATGCGCGACTCACCGCCAGACTAGCGTGATGATGAAAAACATGCATAGCCAATACCCCCGCCAAAAGAAGAGATACGTCCTTGATCCGCTGTGAAGTTGTGATGGCACACGAAACAACATGAAGTAGCAACACACACGTCGGTCTCCACGAAAGGCAAGTACAGCAAACTGCTGGCCCCGCTCACCTTCAACCCGTGCTGAGGGAAACGCCTGCGCGCGTCGTGTCACTTACGCGTGTAGGCCCTTTCCTCGGATTACATGCATTCACACGCGGATGTGCAGTTTTTTCATGCGCTGAATCACTATGCACACGTCACAAGGGAAACACCCGCACACGTAACGTCACAGACGTGCTTACGCACTAAGGGCCTTTCCTCAGATTTCACGCTTGCCAAATCACTCCGTATCAAGCTGGCCACGCAAAAACACACGGAAGATCACGCTCCTGCCCAGAAGGCCATATTCCTGCCCCCCCAGAGCCCTGAGCAAGCTCCCACCTGCCATCTGCTGCTGCCTGCCTGCCTGCTGCCCACATGCCCTGCTATTTGGTTCCTGCACGTCAGCCAGGGGTGCAGTTGCTGTGACCACCCCTGCTGGAACTGAAGACTCCCGACTGGGATACCATCGCTCCACAGCCCAGCCCCAGTACCCAGTTGCCCACCCACACCTGCCTCTGGGGTTGCCATGTCGGACACTACACCATCTGGCACCACTGGCAACCCCCAGGCAGAGAGGCATAGGACCACCAGCTTCAGTGCCAGTGAAGTTGGTGTCCTGGTGGAGCAAGTCCTAGGGTAATATGATGCCCTCTTTGGAAGTTCGCGCACTGACAATGAAGGACGGAAGAGGATCTGGATGGACATTGTGACTGCCATCAACGAGGAGGGGGTGGCAGTCTGCTAGATCAAACATGTCCGGAAGCGCTGGGAGGACTTCAGGTCCAGGACCCTCAACAAGGCCCGGCGCCTTTTGAAGGCAGCGGATGCCAAGGGGTGCCGGGTCCATCTGACCGACAACCACATGAGGGTCCTGGAACGCAAACGCCCAGCGCTCCACGTCCAGGCCCTTGAGGAGCAGATCCGTCTGGAGTTGAGCGGTAAGTGTACATGCATACTGATCGGACGCTGTGCATGTTGTGGTGTGCCAGCAGTGTGCAGGTTGCACATATGTCTTTGTAGGGACATGTATGGCTGCGTATGCACAGGGACGTGAATCTGCCACATGTGATTCCTATCAAGTGTGAGACACATCGATGGTGTATGTGTTGGTAAGCATGCTCTGCAAATGTATGTGTGGGTGCACACATGTAATGAATTATGAGTATGTACTGTGGCATGGTTGTGGTGTCACACATGGATGCTGGTTCATGCTGCATGTATCTACACTATGCACATGTGCATGTGGGTGTATTTGACAAGTGTGCAACTGTGATGCAACATGGATGCATGTGACACTGACATGTAGAAGGCTGATTGCCAGATGTGACATGGATGGTGACATTGTCACTGCAGTGGTGGAGATGTACAGATGTTGTCAGTCTGGTGGCGTGTGTGCATGTGTTATGCACTCCCCGTGTTGCATGTGACGTCAGGCTCACCTTCAGCTGCTCGTGCTGTTGTATGTGTATGGATGGTGCTGCCTGGTGCGATATTCCTGTTGATTTGCTCATGTGTGTGAGTTGGAATGACATGTGTGTTGGGGAGTGTGATGCCTTGTCTGAATTTGACACTGTCACTCATGTACAACTGTCATGTGTGTATTAGTCCATTGTACAGTGCCCTGATGCCTGTGTCCTATCTCTCCCTGTCTGCAGCGTCAACTGATGAAGAGGGCGGAGAGGGTGCTGTGGAGCAAGGCGGCAGGGATCGCACCGCCAGCCGGATACGCAATGCCCGGTTCCCCTCCCATGTTGTCATCTCGTCGGGGAGTGAGGAGTCTGGTGCCGCGTCCCGGCCGCAGCTGCCGAGGGTAGGTCCAAGAGGCAGAGGTCGGAGGTGGACTCCTCGTCAGCAGAAGGGGCAGGTGAGATCCCACAGGGTCCGACGGAGGAAGATGGCACAGAGTCATCCAGGTTGGTGGGGGGTTTGGTGGAGGAGGAGGCTGTGGAAGGGACACACACGGGGTCTGGAGGTGGGGATTCCACTGGTGCTAGTGGTGCAGTGCAGTGGCAGGGACAGGAGGCAGCACAGGCCGCCGCGGAGGTGCCTGTGTGTAATCATGTCCCCGATCCTGTGACTGGATCATCCCGCACCAGCAGGGATGCCTACGTCCATACCCGTTTTCAGGGAGGGGATGAGCGCCCAACAACTGGCCTTCCTCTCCCTGCGAATGTGGCAATCCAGGACGGGGTTAGCCTGTCCTGGCTGGGATAGCGTTGCGTCAACTGGGCATGCGAGGTGACCTGCAGTGTTTTTGTGAAGACACTGCAGGTCATCTCGGATGCATCGTTGACTGCGTTTACCTACTGGGACGGGTCACCAGGGCTGGATTCCTCTGTATGCTGGACCTTCTTCCGACCCCCTCCTCACCTCAACCCCCTATGCGCCAGTCGTCCTCCATGCCATCTTCCCACCCATGTATCACCTGGGTACCCTGTGGAGCTGCCTCTGACCCTGCGGCCCGGCTGGTGGAGGACACATCCCTGCTACAGTCTGGAGTCAGACGTCCAGCAGGGGTTGCCACCACAACAACTGCACCCCAGCCGGAGGAGGATGTGCAGGCAGCAAGAGCCATGGCACAGGCACAGGCACAACAGCAGCAGCAACAAGGTGGGAGCCATGATGGCTCGAGGCCTTTAACATCCGAGGGGCAGGCATCTGCCAGAGGGCAGGAGGACCCAGGATTGGAAGGGTCTTCCGTGTGGCAGCGGTTGGGCCAGCCATAGATATGGAGCGGCGGCACGGCTCACAATGGTCAGGACGGAGAACTCCATGCGGAGGGCACTGAGGCGGGCCGAGTGCCTCGAGGCAATGCGCAGGGAGTTGGAGGTCAACATGGCATCGTCCCTGCGATCCCTCTGGGCCATGGAAGAGGACCGCCTCCAGGACATTAAGCAGGAGTTCGATGATGCCCTGGCCCAGGAAATCTGAAAGTGAGCCATCGGACTAGCCCGCCGCCATTGTGTATAGTTTTTAGTGTTAGGTTTCATTTTCGTTTTCCTTTGATTTGGGGTGTTTGGACTATGCCCCACACATTTGTATATAGTTCTTTTCTTAGGTAGTTTTTTGGATAGGTTTAATTTCTTTTGTTGGGCTCATGGACCCTGGATGAACTCTGTGTACATAGTTGAACAGTGGATCAAGTGAGGATTTTATTTTATTTTATCACCATGGATCAATGGATTTTTCAATTTACATTTCCTTTGGATTTCATTTGGTGGACTGTGAGATTGGACACATGTTTTTTTTCATCACTTTGGATTGATTCTTCATATGTTTTTTTATTCTGTTTCAGACATACATTTAATTTCATCGTTTGAAATATGTTTTATGCTTTCATTTCATTTCATTCATTTTGTTCATAATTCATTTTTGTTTCTTACTTCCATGTGTGGTATTCGCTTATTGGGTTACTGCATGTGAAAAAGAAGATTTAGACAATCACTTGGTTACCCAGTGTGTGTGTGTGTGAGGGACATGTTTTGATGTACATAGTTGACTTTCGGTTTGTGTCATGGAATAGCCATTTCAGTGTGGGATGGTTTGGGGACTTGATTGCCTCTCAAGACTGGGGTGGGGTGCTGTGGGATTTTGGTGCACATGAGGCCCATGATTGTGCATCTTTATAACGTGTTGGGGGGGACATGAGTCGGGGCCTGCTGGCAGGTGCCCTCAATGCTGGGTGGGTGGGGGTGCTGAGGGTGCTGAGGGACATGAGTCGGGGCCTGCTGGCAGGTGCCCCTCAATGCTGGGTGGGTGAGGGTGCTGAGGGACATGAGTCGGGGCCTGCTGGCAGGTGCCCCTCAATGCTGAGTGGGTGGGGGTGCTGAGGGACATGAGTCGGGGCCTGCTGGCAGGTGCCCTTCAATGCTGGGTGGGTGGGGGTGCTGTGGGACATGAGTCGGGGCCTGCTGCCAGGTGGCCCTCAATGCTGGGTGGGTGGGGGTGCTGAGGGACATGAGTCGGGGCCTGCTGGCAGGTGCCCTTCAATGCTGGGTGGGTGGGGGTACTGAGGGACATGGGTCGGGGCCTGCTGGCAGATGCCCCTCAATGCGGGTGGGTGGGGGTGCTGAGAGACATGAGTCGGGGCCTGATGGCAGGTGCCCCTCAATGCTGGGTAGGTGGGGGTGCTGAGGGACATGAGTCGGTGATCACTAGTGCAAGGTGACATGTGGGCTGGCTGGGGGGCATGTCCATGGTGGATGGGCTGCCTGCGGGACATGACCAGGGGTGCAGGGTAGTCCCCTGTGGTGTAGGCTGCCTGCACGGGCTGGGGAGGGGGTCAAGGGCACACCTGGGAGGACCCACACTTGCAATTCACGTGTATAACACCCCACACACCCCACTGGATACACGTACCCCCTCTCTGCAAGCAAATTCGCGTGTGAAAGTTCCCGCGCACCCCAGGAATCCACGTACCCCGCTCGCCCAAGGCTATCGCATGTGAAACTCCCCACGCACCCCTCAGAATACACGTACCCCACTCGCCCAAGGCCAATCCCGTGTAGAACTTCCTGTGCACCCCCGAAATACACGTACCCCACTCGCGCAGGGCCAATCGCATGTAGAACTTCCCGTGCACCACAGTAATACACGTACCCCACTCGCCCAAGGCCTATCGCATGTGATACTCCCTGAGCACCCATCAGAATACATGTACCCCACTCGCCCAAGGCCAATCGCGTGTAAAACTTCCTGCGCACCCCCGAAATACACATACCCCACTCACACAGGGCCAATCGCGTGTGAAACTTCCCGCGCACCCCAGAAATACACGTACCCCGCTTGCAAACTTCCCACGCACCCCCGAAATACACGTAGCCCGCTCGCACAGGGCCAATCGCGTCTAAAACTTCCCACACACCCCTGAAATACACGTAGCCCGCTCGCAAACTTCCCGTGCACCACAGAAATACACATACCCTGCTCGCACAGGGCCAATCGCATGTAAAACTTCCCGTGCACCGCCTAAATACACGTACCCCGCTCGCAAACTTCCTGTGCACCACAAAAATACACGTACCCTGCTCGCAAACTTCCCGCGCACCCCAGAAATACACGTACCTCGCTCGGCCAATTGCCAATCGTGTGTAGAACTTCCCGTGCACCCCCGAAATACACGTACCCCGCTCGCAAACTTCCCATGCACCACAGAAATACACGTACCCAGCTCGCAAACTTCCTGCGCACCCCAGAAATACACGTACCCCGCTCCAAAAGGCCCAATCATGTGTAACACTTCCCACGCAGTGGGGTACGTGTATTCGGAGGGGTGCGTGGGGATTTTTACAGACATTTTCATGGTTGGGGGCTGTATGCTGGTCCACTGGCCTGTGCGCTATGTACGGGATTTGTGTGCTGTTCATGGCGCATGGGGAGAGGTTGGGGGCGTAACTGGCGCAGCTGCATGGTCGCTGCACCACTATGCGCCACGGCTGGTTATGGATGTTAAAATCCATGAATATGCTGTGCGCCGAAACGTATTTTGGTGCACGCGGCTCGCGCAGACTGCCGCACGCGCACACTGTGCGCCAGCCACGTGTGCCACTTATGCGCTGAATTCTATGAATTACCCCCTTAGATGCTTCCAGACACCTGCAAGAAAAGGGCAGCACCATAGTAACTTTGAATTGGAAAACATGATCGTTATCAGCCCAGAGAATAACTAGTTCTCTACTGATAGACAATATTTTCCTAATTACATTTCTGATCGATGAAAGCAAACCTTTATTTATTTACGTAGAAAAACATCTTACCATTTTCAGCATATTTTGAGATTGTGGCTTTACATTTCTTCTCAAATCATTGATTAGTCCAACAATCTCTTTTTTAACCTTTTCATTATTTGTGTCCAGGCGTGGCAGAGCATCCTGCAAGACATAATTACATGAAAAGCTTTTACTTAAAAATACACTAATTTTGTTATCATATGTGATGGAGAGGTGTGAAGCTTCAAGTTGTAGTCTACCAAGAATGACTTACTAGTGCCATACCACTTTACTACACAGTGCAACCCCTGCAGCAAGCAACTTATGCCTCAATAATAGATTCTCTCAAAGGGAGTAGCATAATAACAAGGTCAAAATGTGCAGAGCAATGCTTCTCCCATTATGGCCCTTGCTGCATTGAAATGTGCAGAACAAGGCTTCTCCCATTATGGCCCTCGTTGCATTGAAATGTGCACAGCAGAGGGCTTCTCCCATTATGACCAATATTCACAGTGTAGTAGCATGCAGTACAAAATGTGACAAATGAATTCATTGTATGTGTTTTATTTTAATACGTGGAATGTGGTCAAATTCTGAATCTTTGTTCACATTATATCTCATTCACTTAACTCCAAATCAGTCCCTACATGCTTTTTCACCCAACCTATGTTTTAGGAAATGCACTTGATGTTTAGTTTTGGAATATTATGGAATGTTTTATGGCTTTTTAAGACAATTTACAATGTTGAATAGAAAGAAGGCATTAATGTTCCTGATATTTTATTTTTTCAGTACAGGAATAATTCATGTGAGGTCAAAAATAATTAACTATGTCTCTACGAAGAGGCCATTTTCCCTGACTGGTTACACGAGTATGTCTAGTGGTTAGTACCCTGTTAAGTCTTGTGTGAGAAATGTGTGGGGGGGACCACTGATCTCCTTACCAAAACAGGCCCACCTCTCAAGAAGTGAGTGCACATTTGTCTGTATAGCAAGTTTATTGTACAAATTGCTGAGATTGGCTAGATGACGCTGTAGAGCCAAACTAACCCGATTTTAATTGAACCACACAAAGGTGTCTTTATATACAGTTTACAACAGTTATCACACTCCCACATATTTCATTACAAAGTCAGCCCCCAAAAACATGATTGGTCAACCCTATACAAATAAATATAATCCCCTTGAGTTCCCACGCTCTCATTAGATACATTAATTTAACCACCATGCCCTTTCAACATACATTTGCTTTATCTCATATTTAAGCACACCCCTTTTCAGGATCTTTCCGTAGCAGGTCATTACATCACAAATGGTCACATATTCATCCACAACAATCCTAATTTATTACAGTTTCCATCTTGTTGGAGACCTCTAACCACGGTCATGATGCACATGGCTTTACCAAGGATACTTCAACAATATGAGGAGGGAGGGAAACAAGTTCCCTTTGAACTGATGATAAACATCTTAACCGCCAAGATTTGCTGATGCCCTCATTTCATGCTAATCTCTAACGACTACCATTTCAACACACATGGCCTCTGGCCACATCCTGGTCATTCCTGAGTACCTGAATGAAACCCCAAACTATGGTTCCACTCTGTCTCCCTTGCACCAGGTTCATTACCTGACCCCAAACTGATCCTACCAGGTTGCTGGACTTCCCTGGACACTGAATACCAACTCCCATTTACTTAAAGATTACATCTACTCTCCACAATAGTTCCAAGTTGTAAAACCCTTGCCTGGCTGCAGTTGACCATTTAATGTCATTTCAAGTAAAAGATAAGTATATCAAAAATTGTTTGAATGTGTCTCTGTCTGAATTTATTTCAATGTATGCAGTGTGTGTGTATGTGTGTGTGTGTATGTGTGTGTGTGTGTGTGTGAAAGATTTGAAATGGCTCTCTGCTCCAGTATATGTTTGATGGGGAGTGCTACATCATATTTATAGTGACAATGATGAAAGCCATCAAAGTGCTTAATTGGGAATTTTGGCCACAGCTTCATGAAAGTTATAAACAGTGGCCACATTGTCATAGATTGTGGCTGTACCTTCATGAAAATAAATTATTATGATCACACTGTCATAGTTGTATTAAACTGAATAACTGTTACAATAGTGTGACAGACTGTGACCATTGTTACAATAGGTGATTTACAATCATGCTTACTTTTATAGATTGTGGTCACAGCTTTGTGAAAGTGATACACATGGAGCATTAATGGGAGAGATTGTGGCCACAAATGCAAGAAAGTGATTTCCAGTTACCATACTGGCATAGATTGTGGGCACAACTACATTATAGATGACATACAATGACAAAGCTGGCATATGTTTGGACACAAACATTATTGTATGTTGTGAAATGCTCCTGAGTTCTATTAGTCAAGTGTCCGCTACTAAATTTATCAATGTGTTAACCTATAGAAAAACAATTCTTTTTTCAAAGGTTGTGCTTTAAAATTCTTAAACGACTATGCATCATTTGAATACATTTTAACATTTTTCACAGGGTGAGAAACCTGCATCCCCCATCATTATTTATGTCTCATTATTTATGACACTTGGCATCCAGCACCAATTTGCAGTAGATATTAAATCTTCTGCACTAAACATACGTGTCTACTGTCATTGACCTTGAATGCTGATACCTACTCCAAAGTTGTCTCCTCAATCTTAATCTAAAAGCTGCCTCCATCACTGACATCAACATAATAATGTTAGTGGTTGTGCACAATGATGACTGGCAGATTTAGGGATCAGGTGCTACCACACTTGTTTCTACGATGGGTGAAAGTTGTAAACTGTGATTAAAACATGTACTTACATCTTTCTCAGTGTTGGGAATGCCCCATGGCAACATGATAATCATGTGCATTTCATAGGTGTCTGTGGTGGCATGCGCTACTTCAAGGAGCTTCGAGAGGTTGCCCCACAGCAGGGCTCACAGGGGGCCCCACATATTATGTTATGCTACAGTCACTAACCAGATTCTTTATTTCAGTTATAGAGTGTACACCTTAATATCAAGAACACTATCAAAATTCCACCCCTGTAAAGGAATACGGAGACATATTGGATGTAATAATGTGTTGAATGTAATATTTCAGCACTCTGGATTGTTAGCAGATAGGAAAACACAGAGTTCAAAAAGGATATGTCTTGTAGGAAAAAGGTGCAAATGGGCATTAACCATTCATTAAGACCCCAAGAGGTCGACAAGGTGGACAGGGTCAATTCAAAGTGCCAGACTACATGTTTAGGTGGTTTGAGGGTGTCAAACAAGGCTTCAATATTTTGCAGATGGCAGTAGATCCAGGTTTTGGTTGTGGCAGATCATATTGGTCCAACAGACGAGTGGGCAGTAAGTCAGTTTGAAGCTCTAGCTCAGACCAGTTTGAAGGTAAAATGCATCTGATGCAGTTCATCAGGCATACCAGGGTTGGTTCATAGGTTGAACTGGTTTGAGATCTTTGGTAACCACTGATTACGATTGATGAGTGCCGCTGGAGGTCCGATTATGGCTCAAAGTTGGTAAGGTATTAGCTGGTAGAAAAGCAGGTTTTGTTCCAGCGGCAGATCACCACCAAGGTGCCCTTATAGTGGGTCATAAGTAAAGCTTGGAACACTCAATCTTCGCTCACTGGTGGAGGGCTTTGGAGAAAACTGCTCTCCCAAAAGAGGCCCAAAATAATTCTTCCTTGAGGGTTGGATAGTTCAAAAGTGAATCAAAAAAGTGGTCGGTGGCCCCTTCTTTTATAAGCAAAAGGCCAGATGCAGTCCTTTTGGTATGTGATCTTTGCCTCGTTGCATTATACCCAAAGGAAGAGCAGGAGACAGTAAGGAAGGTGAGGTACAGGGAAAAGCAAGCTGGTGGAATCCTTGCCAACTCTGCTAAGCTCCCTCTGACTACACTAACTCAGCCCCCTTCTCAGACATGCATAGTATCAAAAGTATCAAAGCCTCTTGGTGTGCAACAACCTTTTGTGAGGCTAGTCCTTTTCTTTAGGGTGTGCTCTTTTATTCCTGTTTCCCAGGCTGCTCCTGCCATGGGCTATCCTGCTGTAGAGAGCTGTTAACTGACCACATAAAGGATCTAGAGAGAGGCAACTCCTACTTTGATACACTCCTACCTGATGGTTACAAGATCCTCTCTGCGCCCAGGTCCAACTGCTCTGGTGGGGGTGTTGCCCTGATCTTCCCTGGGTGGATTCCTGGATCTGTCACTCCTACACAGGCATACTCCTCTTTTGAATGCCTCATCTACAGGTTCTCTCTCTCCCCTAGCCATTCCCTTACTGTGGCTACTATCTATCGGCCAACTGGTCAGATCTCCTCCTTCCTCTTTGAGTGGGCGGACCTCTCCTCCTCACTCCTGGCCTCAACCACTCAACTCTTCCTTCTTGGAAACTTCAACATTCACCTGGATGCCTCCTGTCCTCCCTCTGGACTCTTTTGCGACCTCTGCGACTCTCTCTCACTCACTATTGTCCTCTCTGGCCCGACTCACTCTGCAGGGCACACCCTGGATGTTCTGATCTCCTCAGACTTTCCCCTCTCTGCCCCTCTCACCACTCCTCTCTCCTGGAGTGATCACTTTCTCCTCTCCTCCCACCTCACCCTCCCTACCCCTCAGGCCAAGCCACTTCCATCACTGCCACCCACCTTCTTGGTCATCCAACCCATGAAGCGTCTGTCAGCTGAGGCTTTCGCCACCACCTTCTCACCTCCCCCCCTTTGCCCTTTTGGCTGACTCTCACCTTGACATAGACCTCTCCACCCTCCACTCTGCTATATCGGATACTCTTGATATTCTTTCCCCTGTCATGAGAATCCGCCTGAAGCCCAAAACAAGTGCAACTCCTGGTACGACTCAGACTCGTCACCCTAAAACGTAATTGCAGGGTGACCGAGAGGAAAGGGCGTGCTTCATGTACATCCTCTGACAAACTGGCCTGCCGCCTGCTGCAGAGGCAGTACCGGCTCTCTGTACTAACCAAGAAGAGACCTCATATCCAAGCCCGCGTCTCAGCGCCATCTAACAACTCGGCTGAACTCTTTAAAATCTGCAAGGAAATGGCCAATCCTGCCACAAGTTCTACCTCTCCTGTCCCTTCCCAGGCCCTCTGCACAGTACTGGCTTCTCACTTCATCTCTAAAACTCAGGACATCCTGTCCTCACTCTCCTCCTATCCCCTCCCTCCCCTGCCTCGCTGCTCTTTCTCTGGCCCTTCTTCATCCACCTCTCCTCCCTCCTTCTCTGCCTTTCCCCTGTTCTCCGCTGATGATGTTTCTAGACAAGTCTGATCTATGAAAGTCTTGTTGAAACAGGTTCCCCCCTGTTCCTCAAAAACTATCAAGGACCACATCGACTCCCTGGCTCCTGCCCTGGCTGATTTCTGCAATCACTCCTTCACCACTGGAGTCTTCCCATCTCCCCTAAAGCACACCCTTGTACACCCTCTTCTTAAGAAACCCTCTGCCAACCCCTCCTGCCCGGCTAACTATCGCCCAATCTCCATCACTCTCTTCCTGGGCAAGCTCCTGGAGAAACTGTCCATATCCCAGTTTAACCTCCACACTGAATCTATTGGTTGTCTTCATGACCGTCAGTCTGGCTTTAGAGCTGCCAGAAGCATGGAAACTGCTCTCCTAAACATCCATGAAGACCTGCTCTCCAACCTTGACTCTAACACCCCTTGCTTGGTCTCTCTTCTGCCTTTGACACCATCAACCATGCCATCCTGCTCAACCGTCTCTGTGATGTCCTGGGTATCACTGGGCAGGCTCTGGCGTGGCTGACTTCTTTCCTTTCTGACCGACCCTCCCAGATCCAAATTGGGTCCTTCCTCTCTGCTATCTTTTTCTCTACATGTTGTGTTACCCAGGAGTCTAACCCTCTCCCTGGCTGTTCAACCAATACCTGGCACTCCTTTCCCACCACATTGCCGCTCTCTACCCCAACTTCCAGTGTTATGTGATGACACTCAGCTCATTTTCAGGCTACTCTCGGCCTCCTCCTCTCCTTCCCTCATCTCTGACTGTCTGTTTGCCATCCAGGAGTGGTGTTCCACCAATGACCTCTGACTTAATGCCAGTAAGTCTGAGATTCTCCTCATCGGCACACCTTCTCCTTCCTGCCCTGCAGCTCTCTGGCCGGCCTCTCTGGGCCCTCTTCCTGCTACCACCTGCAGGTCTAAAAACCTTGGGGTCATCTTCGACTCCACACTCTCCTTCTGGCCTCACATCTCTGACGTCTCTAAGAAGTCACACTACCAACTACACCTCATGAGGGGTATTCTTCCTTTTCTCTCCATCTCACCGAAGCTCACTGTCTCCAGGGCTCTGGTTCTCTCTAGTCTGGATTATTGCAAAAGCCTCTTTCTAAATCTGCTTGCTCTCCAGGCATTCTACTTATTCAGAACAGGACTGCAAGACTTTTCCTTGGCCTCAAGCCCAGGGATTGTACCTCTCCAGGACTGAAATCTCTGCACTGACTCCCAGTGGTTGCGAGGATTAAGTTCAAAACCCTCTGCAATGTCCACAAGGCCTTTTGGGGCCTGGGCCTAAATAGCTTCAACTCTCTCTTCCTAAATATCTTCCTTCTCGAGTTAATCGCTCATCCGCCTCCAACTCCCTCATGATCAGTCGCTTCTCCAAGCAATGAGTTGGTGGTAGATCTCTTTCCTCAGCTGGGGCCTCCTTCTGGAACAGCCTCCCTGCTTCCCTTAAACTTGAGGAGAACCATCTATGGTTCCGCAAGCACCCGAAAACCTTTCTCTTTGCTTCTGCTTTTTCTCCTCCTCTCCTCTGCTGACCTCCTGGCTGTTACCGGAACTGCACTGGCTACATGGACACCCTCCGATCTCAGGCCCACGTCCTTCCCCGCAAGCGCCACACACCTGCACTGCCCACCTGGCAAACCCGCACTTGGGGACTGTTTCTGTATCCCTACAGTCCCCCTACCAGCCCTCGACACTTGTTGTCCGCACTTACCCATGCACTTACCACATGCTGGCCGTTACTTACTTGTTATCTTTTACCATGTACTGCACTGTCCTTGTCCCCCTTCCCATGCACTTGTGCGATCTGAATTACACCAGGCCTATTAGGATCATTGTCCTCTCCTATCTTTGTTCCCCCTCCCTTGCCTCGTCATGCCTTGAAACACTTGTGCATAGGCACGTTATAAATGCCATATCATATCACATCATATCATACTGTCTATTTTCCTGCCAGTTGTAGCAGATACAACCAATCTAGGGATAATTTGCACAGCCAGTTTATGGCTGGTTTGGAATCACAGTATTGAGATGTTTATGATAGAAAACAGATGTGGCTTTACTATTTATTTGAATTATCAATTCACATGACCAATTCACATATGGCCTTATGGCTTAGGTTTAGAGATTAAATTCCCAACAGGATGATAGTTAACCAAAATTACTTAGTTCTGGAAGAGTCACAGATTAAAATGCAACCTATGTTCTGGGTCGACTTGGCTGTCACAACATCTGTCAAAAGGACACCTCTGTATGCCTTTGGAGAGCAGAGTTTGCAGATCAAGAGCTGATTCAGAACGGCATGCTTTTGTCACTGAAAGAGTGATTACCCACATAATTTAAATAAATATAAAACAATAAAAAACAGGGCTTCTACACGCTTTCTAGATGGTATTTCTTCACATTTACATAGTCATATAGTTTTTGTTTAATTTTCACCTGCCATCTTTAGGTGTGATTGTCGGAGGGCACATTATTTGCTATCAATTCTGCTAATACCAACTGTTCAGGCCCATCCGATGATCAGTATTTCTTATATGTGTTATGATTTCTTTTGCATCAGCAAGAAACTCAGGTATTATAATTATGTAGAATTTAAAAATCACCAGTGGGTAAGATACAAAAGACTGCGCTATTTTCCAAACTGAAATATGAGTTCTATCTCAAGCTGCGAAAATCTTCTTGACTGAGAAACACCCACTGAGGTTCCAGAAAAATACAAATATCACAAGGAGTGTCACAAGACCATAATCGCGCTTGGTTGAAAGATACATCAAGATATCTAAGTCAATCAATAGATTATCAAAAAATCTGAATTTGATTTGGATAGAGACGATAACATGTGTTATGATGATTAAAGTCTTGTTTTTATTCAGGAACTGCCTACAGCCGTCACGTGTTTCGACCTGCTTGATCGTTATCAAGGCCTATTTGTGATTAAATCCTGATCAATCTCTGGGCGGCACTGGATATGATTAGTTTTTTGAGGTGATTTAACCCGTGACATCCTTTGGATTTTGGATTAATCCTATGAACTAGATTCTTTATGATTGGAACCTTCAATTTGGATTACTACAATCAGCATATGCACTGGGACCGATTTTGTAATCTCATTTCGTGAGATTATTGAGTATCTGCTATTGCTATACGGACTAATCTAATGATACCCCAATAATATTCAAGTGGGACGATTTAGTCCCAGAGATTGAACAGGATTTAATCACAAATAGGCCTTGATAATGACCAAGCAAGTTGAAACACGTGACGGCTGTTAACCACGCCCTCGAAATACTTATCTAGAATGTGAAACGAGCCTCGCACTGGGAAAAGAAAAAATCAGTATTTTTATTATTTTTTCTATCTACACATGAAAGAAAACAGAAAAGTAAAATATGTCCTTGATGGTGCTTGAAACTGTCAGCACCTTCCACATCATTGTGTGGGTGGGCTGCCGTTGCGGTCCAAGCAGGACAGACAGGATGTTACGTAGGGGTTAGGGAGGGCGGGGACAAGTTTGGCAGTTGTTTGCCTAATGTGAATAAAGAAGGTAGCATATGCCACCGGCTCCCGTGTCTCTCTTTATGTCAGGCTGGTAAGAGGCCTCGGTGAGGTCTCAACAGAAACTGGACACATTTCTTTTTTTCTTCACATTTATGACACAAGATCGACCTCGTGCTAACCGTATAGATGTAGACTTAATATATAGCAGTTGGAATGTGCGTGTAAACATGTATCACTGAGAGCACCTATGAAATCGTTATGATCACTACTAAACAAACTCCAAAGCACAAAACGTGCATTCATGGTTGTGGTAGGTTTGGGGAGCCCTCAAATGACCCATGAATATTTCTCGCAATATGTTTAAATGGTTGGCTCAGTAAACATTTGCCGGCCATTTATGGTTTGAGCAGACCAGCAGTGCCCTAATGTTGCAATCTTACTCTTGAACAACTGGCATATAAGATGCACGTTCTGCTCACATAAAAATCAGCTGGCGTTCCGTTTTTGGTGTGAGCACAAATTAGAACCTGCCGCATTTGGTGTCCAAATCAGTTTACTTGGTACACAGGCCTTTGCATCTCTGATTTTGCTTCAACTATACAAGTTTCCCCTACATTTGTTGCTCCCCAGTCTACACATGGATCCCTGGAAGACTCGTCTGTATACCCAGATACCATGTTAGATGCACATACAGCTTACTTCGTATGAAGGATGAATACTTTACCTGCCCATTGGATTGGTCCAAAACAACAAACAAAGCAATGGCCACCACTGCCAACATAGCCATTCCTGAAAAGCAAAAGTAACATTTCAGTCATTCTTGATGAGGATGTTACAGTATCTATTTCATTCATGCATTACTTTTTTTAATTTTGCCTTTCAAAACTTTCCAAAATGATAGCAGATACATTATAAAATAGTTCAATTTGATTTAGGCTAGTGAAAGAAAATATATTGCGCCAGAAGAACATTAACACTCCAATTCAACTTCATAATAAGAATTATAAATATGTTCAAGAGTGTCAGTAATATTATAAACCTAGTTTAGCCATTTACAAGACCACCCACAGTACTGTGTGCATGAAATATGACTTGTTTCTTAACATTCGCACAGGCACTTAACTTGGGTGGTGACCCGTTACCGGCAGGGTCGGCCCGTCTCCTCGCTATATATTGCTTTATTACAATTAGGGGCAGAATACAGGGGTCTTGGTGGACCCACCTCTACAGCTGGATTTTAAGGCCATGCTGATAGCAGGGATACACCTAGGGAGACACAAGTCGTACAACAATTCTGGTTTATTGTCAAAATAGACTTGTCACTAAAACATGAAGGCATGTAACCTACTCTTTTAAACTTCCAATGTATTTCTCGGCTGCATTGAGAGAAACCTCCAACAAGCCAATATAAGTCGTAGACCAATTCTGGCTTATTGTCAAAATTGACTTGTCCCTACAAACCTGAAGGATTGTACCCTTCTTTTTCGAATTGCATATGTCTTTCTAGGCAGCACTGAGCGAATCCTCCAACAAGTCAATAACTGTGCACATTATAAACAACTGTTGGGTGCAGAAAGACCATTTCTCAAGCAGCTATGTTGGGGATAGGTTATTACTGATTTTCCTGCTCTAGGATTGCAACCCAGAGCATGGTAGCATGGATTTGTCAGAAAAGTATATGCCAGGTGAGGCACATTCAGTGATGTGACAGGTCTTGGTTTGGACTCCCTCCAATCAGCAGTAAAAACATTGTATCACTGGTCACCAGAACATTCAGAAGATCATGGGCCTCATTACGAGTATGGAGGCAGCCATGCCCTCAATAAGGCTGCCTCCATACCTGGCTTCATAACCGGGTTCTGTGAATGAGGAATTACCTGGTTATTCTGACCTTGGAGGACCCGGTAATTCCTCATGCACAAAACCATTCCCCATTGGGATGGAGCTAATAACGGGCCTGTTAATAATGGGCCCGTTATTAGCTCCTTGGTCCCCTCGCGGGACCCGGAACAGACATCTGGTTTTACCAGACATCTGTTTCGGGTCCCACTAGGGGTCCTCGTAATCAGGCATCCCTTAATGAATGGTGCTGGTGCCATACCGGCACCGTTCATTACGGGACCGCCAGGGTCGTAATGAGGCCCCATATCTATTTGCTATAGCAGTTAATCAAGTTCTAGCAAAAATTGGACTGCTGCAACAGGAGTCAGACTTAACACAGGCTCAAATTGAAAGTTGAAGTAAAGGAACATTGGGGGTTGGTGGTCTCGTAGTAAATAAATTTGGGCTTAACAAAGTGGCAGGATTGCCAGTACAGACTGTGAATGGCAAAGATATGTAACGGCAGATAATAGGTTAGTTACAACTTGCCTATACTCCTCTGCCTTTTTCTCCCCTCATTTTCACTTCTATGTCTCCTCGATCCCCTGGCTTCCTGTTGTCCTCTTTTTTTCCCTCTTTTATTTTTCTTATCTTTATCTCTTTTTTAATTCGGTTTTATTGTTTATCTGTCTAAATCATGTAAGAGGATTCGATTCAATTCAACACTACAGCTAAGTCAACGCCTAATCTATAATACTGAATGAAAACCCTTATTGATATACCTTTATGTCCAGTTCATGCGCTCTGGATGACTACCCCTATATAACACCCCTCTGTTGGAATCCCCCTGACCCCACTGAGCCAAGAAGTAGTTCTGTTTTGCAAGTTAAAAGGTTTATTTGAAACTTTAAACAATATAGATATATATATCACACTTTATAATAAATTAATTATTGAATATCACACTTAATCTGATATGATAAAGATTAACAACGGAGAATCTGGCACTAGCACACTTCTTTATAATCAATGATGAGTGGTTATAGGATGGATAAGATAGCAACAATACTTTTATGGTTTCCAATGGATGCAAGGTGGAATGAAATGCAGTACAGAAAATACTCAATATGATTTCAACAAAACAATGTAATCACTTTTCTCTGGCTATTCACTCCCCCCCCCTCTTTATGCAATGCAAGGAAATGGGAGGAAAGCACACAGTTCTCAGAAATGTGATCAACTGTAATTCAGTTCACCCCAGCAAGCTTAGACTACAGAAGTTTGAAAACACAGGCCCAAATTGCTTTGATATGTGCTGGCAATGAATTAAAAAATATGCTAAAATGCTTTTGATTCCCTCTAGAGGTTCAGGGTGAGTGGTATCTAGTTACTATTAGCTCAAGCTCACTCTTGCAATGATTCAGGAATGATTAGCAGGTTAAACGAATTTCTGGCAAAAGGAAGGCAAGCAGCAGCTGTTTTTACACGAGGAGAAATTTGCAAATCGCGGTAAAATTCGCGGATGTGTGTTCTGCGATTACGGCTATAGGGGGTAGGAATGCGGTTCTTAGTGCGATTAAAAGCTTAGATTCTCAACTTTCAGATGAAAGTTACTGCAAGTCTCTAGCACAAACGGTTGCGGAGATATGAGCGATTGAATAAAGGTCGTTTTTCAGATTTGAAATTTTAAAAGCTCAAAAAGACAAGTGCAGCTTGCAGCTAGAATGACAGGTGACAGATTTGGAGCTATCAGGCAGTTCTACTTAGGTTAAATAGATTGAATTAGATGAAAAATGTGCGCTGCTTGGCCTAGTTCCTTTGGAAGTTGTATAGATAGACCCGGTCTCCCACCTGATATTCCTTCCTGGAAGTTTTCAGGTCATAATGGGTCTTCATGCTATCAGCTGATCTTTCTAGATTCCGCTGAGCATAAGCAAAAGCATGTTGGAGGTGTTTCCTTAAATTCTCTACATACTCATGAGTAGTGGAGGCATTTATCAGTGTCTGCTCTTGGGTCCTGTAGAGCAAATGCTGAGGAAGCACCATCTTGCGCCCAGTCATCAACTCAAATGGTGACATTTTGGTTGCAGATGAAGGGGTAGATCTGATAGCCATTAGGACCAGAGGTAATCGGATATCCCAACTTGGCCCAGAATCTGCCACAAACTTCTTTAATATGCTCACAATTGTCCGGTTATATCTCTCTACTGCCCCAGAAGAAGCTGGTCTATAAGCAATATGCAGCTTTCTCTTGACCCCCAGTATCTCCCACATCTTTGTCATTACTTCACTGGTGAAGTGGCTACCCCTGTCTGACTCAATCCTTTGAGGTAGACCAAAACGAGAAAAGATGTGGTTAATCATCAAGGCAGCTGCAGTTTCTGCCTTGCAATTTGGGGCTGGGAGACATTCCACCCACTTGGAAAACAAGCATGTCACAGTCAACATGTACTTATTCCCCCTAGCCGAGCGAATCACAGGGCCTACAAAGTCGATTTGTAAATCTGACCATGGCAGTGTCATCCCCCGCTTTTGTAAAGGCGCCCGGTGCGTGAGGGATGTCGGCTGAAATTGTGCACACACAAGACAACCCTTCAAATATTGGTCGAGGTCCTGCCCCATGTGTGGCCAGTATGCAACCTCTCTTAAGATTTCCAATGTTGTGTGAAACCCCCTATGACCGGCGGTAGCCGCATCATGGGCGTGACTTAACATCAGGCTTCGGAATGAGGTAGGAACCACCCACTGATCGTGGCCAGCTTTGGATTTCCTTACCAACAAACCGTCTTGGATCCGGAACATTTTTGGACATTTCATCAACACTCTTAGGTCCTCTTTCCCAATGCAATCGGTATCCGTCAGGGGAAAGTTCTCAGGGTCATCAAGGTGCTGGTAAAATTTACCAATTATTGGATCCCCCTTCTGAGCAGTAATCAAATCAGCATCAGGGGTCTCCTTACTCCATTGTGCAATTGAAAGGTCGTTGTGAGCATTTGTCTGGGACCTAGTGATGGCAGTGACCTGGATTTCCCCCAACAGGGACTCAATCTCAATTAGATCCCCTTGGATGGCCCCGGTTTTGGCCAGCTGATCAGCTAAGTCATTTCCAGTTTTGTCTGGTCCCTCTACTTTGGAATGACCCTTGATCTTTTTCCAATAGGTGGTCATCCCATTCGATGTGACCAGATCATCAATGTTTTGGATCAACTTCCCATGTTTCAAGGGTTTGTTGTTAGCACATAACATGCCTCTGGTTTTCCAATTAACCAGGTGCTCCACGAACCCGTTCCGTACATAATCCGAATCTGTGATTATGACCAGTTCGTGGAGTTGATGCTAGACAGCAGTGAGGATGGCCTGATGCACAGCCATCAATTCTGCCACCTGACTACTTCGGGGACCAATTTTGTATCCAGCGGAGGGTTCTGGGGACTCATTCACCCATGCATTCCCTACGCCGGCCACCAGTTCTTTCTCCCCGTTGTTGTCAACATGGTAAGAGCATCCATCCACATAGACAGTGGGCATTCCCTTACACTTGTCCTCTTCAAAGACTTTGTGTGGGGAATTAAGGTATGCCTCCGTGTTGTCCTTTATTTTTAGACTCTCGTCCTCGAGACAGTTTTCTCTGGCACAATCATGCAAGTCAGCCAGACCTTGCGCGAGGGGACTCTCCTTGTTTTGGCCATATCTGACTTCCACAGGAAAGCCTTGCATTGACAGAATCCAGGAAGTAATTTGGGAATTACTCACATTTCCGGCCCGGATTCTGTCACTTTGGAGATATTGCAGAGGCTGGTGTGGAGTCTCCACTATGATGTGCTCCCCCTGGATAAACGGGCGGTAATTCTTCAATGCCCACACCGTCGCCAGGAGTGCCTTCTCACAATCGTTGAATTTCTCCTCCACAGAGGATAAAGTTTTGCTCGCATAGGAGATTACTTTATTGACCTTGTCATGCTTTTGGTATAATACGGCCGTCAAGCACGTATTAGAGAACCCTGTCTCCAGGAAGAACTCCTTGTTTCTGACAGGGTAAGCTAGGCAAGGCGCTTGTGAGAGGCTTCTCTTGAGTTGTCTTACTGCCTCGGCTTGTTCTGGACCCCATTCCCACTTGACCCCCCCCTTCAGGAGATGAATCAGGGGTCTAGTGATCTCTGCGTAGCCCTCAATGAACTTTCTGCTGTAATTAGTCAGTCCAAGGAGGCTCCTTAGTTCCCGCAGAGTTGTGGGGTCTTTCAGTTTCTGAAGTGCTTCCACTTTCTTTTCCTGGGGACAGAGACCCTGAGGAGTAACCTCATGCCCCAAGAAATTAACACGGGTTCTACACCACTGTGCTTTCTGAAAGGAAAGTTTTGCTCCGGCGGCCCTCAACTGCGTCAGAACATAACGGATCTCCGCTATGTGTTCCTCCACAGATGAACTTTTGATGAGGACATCATCTACATAAGCCAGGTTACCCCTCGCACCCAGGTCGGGCATGGCCTTGTGTAGAAAAATGTTGAATTCATTGCCGGAGTTGAGGTATCCGAAGGGAGTCCGGGTCCATGTGTACTGCTGACCCCCAAAGGTGAAAGCCAGTTTGTATTGGTCCTCCCTACTGACAGGCACGGTCCAGTACCCATTGGTCAGGTCTATTGCAGTGAATACCTGTGACCCCTGGATCTGGGCCAGCCCTTGGTCAATGTAGGGCAGAGGCCATCGGGAAGTATGGACCCGTTTGTTGAGCTCCCTGAGGTCGGCGCAGAGTCTCCACTGGCCGTTTGGCTTCAATATTCCCAGCACCGGATTATTGAAGGTGCTGTGGACTGGACGGATTATTCCCCTGGACTCAAGGTTCTTAATTATTTCAGTAAGGGACTCCATTGATGCGAGAGGCAAGCGATATTGCTTCACAAACACAGGAGTCATGCCAGGGTCCGTGGGGATTGTTGTTGTGTGGATGTCAGTGCGACCACAGTCATATGAGTCTACCGCAAAGAGATCTTGGAAATCCAAGAAAACTTGTTTCAACTTTTGCTTTTGTTCCAGAGTCACACAGGCATCAGCTAGGTTGACTCTCTCTTCCACCATCTGCCTGAAGCCTGGAAAGACTTCTGGTTTGGCTATCTCCGCGGCCTCCTCCAGCTGGGTGGAGAAGTCCCTGGTCAGAGTGCTGATTTGGACCGGAGGCTTCAGGTGGGAAAGGCAGCCTTCATGCACCTGGAAAGTCACCTCATCCCTCCTGAAGTCACAAGTCACATCTTCCTTACCATAAGGGCAGGAAGTGTACACCAGGAAGTTCCCCCCATGCCGGGTAAAAATCCTGTCTGGTGTTGTATTGTCATCACTGTCACTGTCAACGCAGTCCTTGGGGATTGGCCCTAACAGTTCGTTACCTAAATCAATGGAAAAATGTCGGTCATCAACCGCCATTCCAATAATGGTGCCTGCGGCTAGAGTAATACTCTTTAAGTCGCTGTTATCCACCTCTATTGGAATGGTGTCATGTTCTATGTTGACTAATGGAGTTGGGTTTACCCCCAACCCTTGCTGTTGGAGAGAAGCATTTAGATGTATGTAAGCATCAGGGTTTTTCAATTCTTGTCCCCTTTTAACTCTCACTTCCAGGGAGAATTGTCGGGTCCTTTCTGGGATGGTGACTTCCTCTTTAACCTGAATTTCAACTGCATAAGGTAGCAATTGAGCTGACCTAAATGCTTTTTCTGGATCATCAAAGCCCATGGGATTATCCGCTAATCGGGACCAAGCTTTGAAGTTTATTAGGTCCAAACTAATGGCAAAGCGATTGAGAATGTCACTGCCTAAGTAAAAGGCGGCAGGGACGTCTCGCACGACCCAACAATTGTGGACTATGCTCTTGTTGCCAATGGAGATTTTGAGCATACACCTGCTTGGCAGGAGATGTTTGGAATTAGGCGCTTCCAGGTCCATTTCCCATTTGTCTATCAGTTTGAATGTGGGAATGGCTGGATCTTTTGGGAGTTGGCGGAACATGGCTTCGCTGATGAAGCTCTTACCGTTGTTCACACACACTCGAGCGAGAACAGAGTCCTTCCCATCATTTAACTGAACAGGGATGAACAACTGCTCTCCAATTTGCTGAATATCAGCCAGGCTCTGAGCTGATTTCACATATTTCTGGACTATAGGAGTGGGAGTTTCTGATTGTGGATTAGTATAGAATTTCAGAGTGTTTCCTTCCAGCGTGGAATACCACCTTAAACTGGAAGGAAGGTTGATTTTCAGAAATAGAGAGGACCCCCCATCACCAGTCTGTTGACCTACTGCTATTACTGTCACGTCTGGAATCTGGTTATTCTGGAAGTGGAATTCTACTTGGTCAGATTTTTGTTCAACCATGTGGCAGGTGCCGTTTAAACTAACATGGTTGACACTCTGCTTTAATTTTATTGGTCGGCTAGTCTGGGTCCAGAGGACCTTGTTTACGCAATCTATTAGGGGTGACAACCTTCTCAGGAGGTCATTCCCCAGTAAACAAGGGGTGCCCTCTGGAGTCACAACTATGACCGGGTGTTTCAACTTATGTCGCCCAATTTTAATGTCCAAGTCTGCAGTCCCCTCAACGGGAATTTCCTTCCCGTCAAAGTTCTGTAGTTGTCCCGGAAGAGAGGTGAGAGGAATTTGGTAATTCTCTCCCCTTCCTGCATTCAGTTCGTCAAAGGCCCTTCTGGACAGAAGGGTAGCTTGAGATCCAGTGTCCACCAGTGCCGAGATTGTACCCTGCCCCTGTACTTGTACCGGGGCATAATATCTTCCCTCCTTCTCCTCAAGGGGGCACAGGTAATGTACATTTTTGGACAACTGGTGGGTTAACTTTCTGGTTTTGGACCTCGCTAGCGAAGAGATTTGGGCAGAATTCTGTGGAGAGCCTTGGGAATCTGAAAGAAAGATTTGGCAACTGGAGATCGGAGCCATTGTGGGTTCCCCTGGCTCCGGTTCTGGGCCGCCCCCCCCTTTTTGGAGGCAGTCACCAGGATGGGTTTGAACCAGGGGATTTTCTTGCTGTTGGTTCTGGGATGAGATGGTGGGCGGCGGTAGCTCAGTTTCCACATCTCCCCAGTCTGGATTTGCATCCCTAGGGACCCATTTTTCTTTGGGAGGAGTTCCCCCCTCTCTGAAGGAGAAGATCCTTTTCCCAGGATCCTCTGAGGATCCCTCTCCCTCAAATTGGAAGATCTGTACCTCCTCCTCAAACTGAGTCTGTTTGGGTCTTTTGTTTCTCCTTTAGGAGGCAGACTTTCAGGGGCAAGAGATTTTGTTTCCGGTTCCTGGGTTTCCAGGGGCTGTTTACAAGTGAGGAAGGAAGCTTCCTCCAAGGCTGTACACCCCCCTTCCCTTTGTGCCTCCTCCCTGGGAACCGGTGAGTTATCGGGGTGCTGCCCCCGTCATTGTTCTGGAGCACCAGGTCCAGAGTTGGGTGCGTTCTGCGCCGGCACGCCCACCTGAGGGTTCTGCTGAGCCCTCAGTATGTGACCCAGATCCCGCGCCATGTTTTGAACCTGGCGCTCTAACTGGGAAACCCGCTCAGGCTGATACGGGGCCCTGTTTTCTCCCCTGGGCTGATCCCGGGAAGGGTAGCTGTCCCTCCTCTGGTAATACCCCGGGTTGGGAAGATTTGGGTACCCCTCCACCCTTGGCCTCCCCTCTCCCGGATTCAGTGGTCTGGGCTCAGGGAATTGGGGAAAGAAGGATGGATGGTTTTGGGGCTGAAAGTCGGGTGGATATCTGGGGAAAAAGTCCTGCCCAGGGTTTGGTAAACTTCTGCCCTCCTGTGGGAAGTTAGGAGGGAAGTTCCCTGGGTTAGGTGCTTGGCTGGATCCCCCCCCTTGGGCTGGAGGAGTCCACACATAACCCAGGATGGGTCGATTTCCCTTGTAACGGGGACTTACATAATCAGGAGAGTGAGGGACCCCATTTGTGGGGCTGCCTCCCTGGCTCCCTGTCTGTGACTGGCCCGAGGACCTTCTGGGCCTAGCATTATTAGGTGCAGGTAGGTTTTTAGGCCCCCCCATCTCCAAATCCAAAACGGGGGTGACCTTTACCTCTGCCACCTTGGCAGCAGCAGGGGTGCTGTTGGCTTTGGGGTTTTTCTGGGCATTACTTTTGCTATCTACCGGTTTCTGCACCTCATAGATCCGGGTAGCCTGTTCAATGACCCAGTCTAAGGATCTTTTCTCGTGAAACTCCCTCACGAGCTGGGTCATGATGTATTTGGGCAAGGCATGAAAAAATGTATTAACAAATTCTCGACTGTCTGTGCGCACCCTTCTTGTGGTCTGTGCAAAAGCACGCTTTAACTCCTGCACAAATTCTTGTGGGGCCTGATCCTCCCCACATTGCAAATTGTAGGCTGCCTTGCGAGCCTCTTGAGGATTTCTGTGAACAGAAAAATGTTTCAAGATGGCCGCCTTATAGGTGGACCATCTTAAATGATTTTGGTCCTCCAGCCCCGCAAAGAAACTGGAGTATTCCGGGGAGAAGGTCCACTTTACATATTGAATACAGCTTTGGCTGTCCTTCAAATGGAAAGTCTCCATCATTTGTTCAAACAACTCTAAGTGCTCCCAAACAGAATACTTAGCGTTCTTATGGTAAGGCGTGATGACGCTCCTGATCGCCTTAATCTGCTTTAAGGGGTCCTTAAGCAAGGCCCTTTTTGCCTTATTGGCCTTTTTGGTTCGGGTAACCCTTGTCCATTCGTCCTCGGACTCAGAGGCACTGCTCCCAGAGGTTCCCGTCTGTTCTTCCAGGTTTTCCCGGATTCTGCGAGCCTGGGAATGGCTGGCAGAATGTGGGGACCTGGTCTCCTGTGTCCTGCGCAGTTCAGATGAGTCTTCAGATTCCTCCTTGCTGCCAGGATTTGATGGGTACCCCCTCCACTGACCTAACTGGGTAGAGGTTTTCAGGATGCCCTTAATGGGCCTACTCTCCTGGGGTTCCCCATTGAACTGTACTGTACTTGGGTGCCCATACCCGGATGCCCACCCCTCCATTCCTGAGTGGTACTGGCCTATGAGCCCCATGCTTCTGGTTGGATAGTAATCTGCCATCCCTGTGGCCCTGTGCTCGTGTGCGCCAGGGGACATGGGGGTGGCAGAGTCCAGGGACTGAGAGGTATGAGGGCCTCTGGTACTAGGGCTCCTGAGGTTATGCTCCGGAGTTTCCATTTCCCAGCGAACCTCATCTCTATCCGCTCCTGCTCCCTGTTGCAATGCAAGAGCCTGCATTTGTGCCTTCAGTTCCTCAGTTAAGGCCTTACTAGACTCTATCAGTCTCTCCTGCATCGCTACCTGTTGTTGGAGCCTATCATTGTGTTGACAGAGGGCCTCATTTTCCCTCTGTGCTTCCTGGTTGGTCCTGGAGAACTGGGCCAGTCTTTGCTGCAGGAGGTTTACCTCCTGAGCTGTGTCCCTATTGGCCTGCTCCTTTCTTGCTAGAGCATCCTCCACCCTCCTGGTGTGCTCTAACAAGTTCTGGTTTTCTTTTTGGAGGTCACCCAGCCCCTGGAGGGCCAGGTGATTTTCTTCCATTTTCCTTTTTAAATGGCAGACTTCCTGGCCTATGGCGTCTCTTTCCTGACTAAGAGCCTGTATTTGTGCCGCCAGGTCGTCCCTCTGCCTTTGGAAGGCACCAGCTTTCTGGCGCTCCTGATCAAACTCTGCCTGGGTATCCAGGTCTTTCAGAATCAGTTTATTGCTCTCCTCTTTCTCTCTATCTAGCTGGCTTTGCAGGGTGACTACCTGCTCCGCGCATGCCCTGTTGAAATTGATCTGTTGCTCCAACTTTTTCTGGTTCTGCAGTAAGGAGTCCAAACTGTCTTGGTGCTCCTTCTGCAGGGCCAGAAATCTGGTATCCTGGTCTGTCTTTTCCTGTTGTAGGATGCCCATATCCTCTTTTATTTTAATGATGTACTGCCTGCTGTCATTTTCTGACTCCTGGCTCCCCTGCAGCCTCTGCTCAGAAGAGACCAGGTCAGATTGGACCTTCTCTAACACCACCTGTTGCCTATTTGCCAGATTTTGGCTTTCAGCACATCTATCCTGCATGTCTCCCATATATAGGTACAGGTATGCTGCTATCCTGGCAATCTTATTGTGTTCCTCTTTGGCTTTAGGAGCCATATATAGTTCACTCAGGGCCACATGTAATGGACCCTGATCTCTCCATGAGTCTGACCCTGTTTCAGTGACCTGTCGCGTGATGGCCTGCAACCAGGCATCCTGGCCCTGCTCAGCCCATTCACCTCTCACACATAGTTTATGTAAGAAGTGCTCTCTGGCTATTTTCATATCTACCAAGGTCGTCATTCTAGAGATTGGTCTCTGTCCTGACTTACAGAAGTTAGTATTTTATTTTTGCAGAACAGAACTTTTCTTGGAGTGTCCCTTTGAGGAGTGCTTTACAGCGTAACACAGCATGGTGATCTGACCGGATCTGTGTATCTGGTCAGCTGGCACGCTGTATTAAGCTGCACAAGTGGTATTCTAACCCAAACGTCCGGCCGAGCCCCCAGTTTGTAAGAGGATTCAATTCAACACTACAGCTAAGTCAACGCCTAATCTATAATACTGAATGAAAACCCTTATTGATATACCTTTATGTCCAGTTCATGCGCTCTGGATGACTACCCCTATATAACACCCCTCTGTTGGAATCCCCCTGACCCACTGAGCCAAGAAGTAGTTCTGTTTTGCAAGTTAAAAGGTTTATTTGAAACTTTAAACAATATAGATATATATATCACACTTTATAATAAATTAATAATTGAATATCACACTTAATCTGATATGATAAAGATTAACAACGGAGAATCTGGCACTAGCACACTTCTTTATAATCAATGATGAGTGGTTATAGGATGGATAAGATAGCAACAATACTTTTATGGTTTCCAATGGATGCAAGGTGGAATGAAATGCAGTACAGAAAATACTCAATATGATTTCAACAAAACAATGTAATCACTTTTCTCTGGCTATTCACTCCCCCCCCTCTTTATGCAATGCAAGGAAATGGGAGGAAAGCACACAGTTCTCAGAAATGCGATCAACTGTAATTCAGTTCACCCCAGCAAGCTTAGACTACAGAAGTTTGAAAACACAGGCCCAAATTGCTTTGATATGTGCTGGCAATGAATTAAAAAATATGCTAAAATGCTTTTGATTCCCTCTAGAGGTTCAGGGTGAGTGGTATATAGTTAATATTAGCTCAGGCTCACTCTTGCAATGATTCAGGAATGATTAGCAGGTTAAACGAATTTCTGGCAAATGGAAGGCAAGCAGCAGCTGTTTTTACACGAGGAGAAATTTGCAAATCGCGGTAAAATTCACGGATGCGTGTTCCGCGATTACGGCAAAACTATAGGGGGTAGGAATGCGGTTCTTAGTGCGATTAAAAGCTTAGATTCTCAACTTTCAGATGAACGTTACTGCAAGTCTCTAGCACAAACGGTTGCGGAGATATGAGCGATTGAATAAAGGTCGTTTTTCAGATTTGAAATTTTAAAAGCTCAAAAAGACAAGTGCAGCTTGCAGCTAGAATGACAGGTGACAGATTTGGAGCTATCAGGCAGTTCTACTTAGGTTAAATAGATTGAATTAGATGAATTTAAACTAAGAGCTTTGGTTTGGTACAGTTTGGCGGTACTCACAAGAGATTTTAAACAGGAAGGCGGCTTTGTCACGATCTGGTCAACAGGTCTGGACTTCGGACGGTCTCTGGGCACAGCGTCTGGTCTCTGGAACTGCTCACAGCATCGGGGTCAGCACTCTGGATACAATGGCCTGGTCTCTGCTAGGCACCGGTTCTCTGGGTCGGGTCCTGCCTTCTCTTTGGATATTTCTGTCACCGGGTTCTTGCAAAAGTTCTTGGCAAAATTCAGACGGCGTCAGCCGGCTGTCTGAAGAGTTCAGTTGCAAAAAGATTTTTAGGCCTGCTGACAAATACTCTTGCTGGCAGTGGCCTTTTTGGTTAAGGTTCTGAAGTCCCTGTTTATCTTGGAGTCTAAGTGTTGGCTCTTTGAAGTTTGATGGAGGTAAGTATGGATTTTTCCGGCAGAGCTTCCAGCGGCAGATGGAATTGAAAGTCCCTATCTGTCCTGTCTGTCTGCTTTTATGTGTTTAGAATGTGGGTGTGTTCTAGCATCACTGACCCTACCTCTCTCTCAGATTCTAATTGGTCAAACTTCCATTTCTCATTTGATTGGGGGAGCTAGGTTGTGTCAGAGTGATGTCATTTTACAGCCTGCAGAAAGTCCACTCCTCCTGTCATCTGTGCACCCAAATCTATATATGATCAAAAAACATATTTCACAGTTACACAGTTGCTTGAAATTACATATACATGGTGTGGCTGAATTTAGCCATGTCTCTGTCCAAATCTGTTGTTTCTAAGAGCTTGCATTCAGAAATGGCACATAATTGACTTTTTAACTGATTTTTCAATTTCTGACATTGACCCAACTTTACATACATGTGCGCAGGGAGTATGGACATTAACTGATGAAGTTTCAGATTTTTAACATGCATACATTTAGAGTTATATCCACTTTTCCGCTGACACCCCCCTGAACATACCACCGGTTCTAAAAACCTCTTAAACTGTGGGCAGAAAAATCACAAGAATTATGGTATCATTTATAAAATGTTCACATGTCCGCTCTATGAATGATCCATCTTTTTAAAGTTATGTTCTGGCTCCAAAGGGGTGTGGTTCCCTCTCAGCACAAGGTAGAAATACTGGTTTATCCAGTTCTGCCAAGCCAGCTTGCTCTCACAGGCAGTGCTCCTCCCAGCTTCTGCCAAGAGGAAGCTACATTTTACGACCGCTGTAATAAAACCTTTGCCTGAGTCAAGACAGGCTTTGTTCAGAGCTCCTGTAGAGCACAGGTAATTCAATTATCAGATAGATGGCATATCCTTAGTGTGGCCAGCAAAAAGGCAGATGGGCCTGGGAACACAGTTGTGACTCAAGTTTCACTACTGATGGGGGTAGCTGTCAAGCAGAATCAAGTTCCTTAAGCCAGACTTTCAGCTAACTGTCATGTTTTTTGTTGCTTTTTAAATTAACTTGCAATTTTACACATACAGCTAGAATGCTGATTCTAAGTGCAAAACTATGACATTTCAACAGTTACAAAGGCATGTGACACCAAACATAGGTCACTCATTTAATCTAAACATTTTCGATTTTAGTGTCTTTAAATCCAGTGCAACTTAAACTGCTGACTCCATAGCTCAGCCAGTTTTGTTATAAGCATTGTTCTGGGCTCTTCATTTCCCAGATTTGGTAGGCACACAAAACTCCATTCTGCCAAATGTCTGCTGGTGTTCAGTGAATATTTTGCACATATTGTAATGTTAGAAAATAGGCATTTTGAGCCTGCCTTCAGAGAAACACAGGGTGGTTTTAAAACGCCGGCTTTTGGATAGTGGTGAGTACTGGTACTGCACCCATTTTTGGGATTTAACAAATGAATTCCCCACAATTCTAAGTTGCATTTGGCAATCAGCATTGCCATTCCCAATGGTTTCAGACTACTGTGCGGGTAGTCCAATGGTGGTTTTAAAGCGCTTTGAAGCTAACCGGCGCTACTGTTTTTCCTTTGGCAACCCATTTCCCTCATGGCAACCCGGCCTTTCATTCTCGCACTGGTGGGTGGCAAGTGAGGCAACCATTTTGGTGGGCGCACAAACTGCGCAGCTTTCCTGGATTTCGGCGCACATGTGGGTTTTCCGCCATCTTGAATTTTCTAAGCCCACAGCACCAAATGTTGTAGCATGATAGCTTAAACGTGGGTCAGGACACCCAACAATCATACTAAGTGTTCTAGAACGTTGATCATTTTTAAGCTGTAAATATGTTGATGAGTTTGTAAAGGTCAGAGTTGACCCAAACAAATAAAATATATATATATCTATTTGGGATTGCAACAATCAGATCAAGCTAATAGTCTCAGCACTCTTTCGCACGCATGTGCTAACTGTATAAGTTAAAATCCAAGAACTGAGGACCTTGGCTAGTGAAAGCAAGCGGTGTGGGTTGCACACCCTTAGTCTAGCTAAAGTGTCAGAGAAATGTACCTTAATGGTGTCGGTGATCTTGCAGTATTCTTAGGTTGAAAAAAATATACGCAGAGATTCTTGTTGAGACAAAACAATGTTGTATTCAATATGTTGATCACTATACTGCGGACAGTGCTAAAAAGCTTCAAAGCCTATGAATTTCAAACCAGTGGTCTATTGTCAGGGAATACAGCTGTGCATGTCATTAAGAAGGCCATCAAGACCCCAAACAAACAACTTTGTGTTATTCTGTTAGCTTACTTTCAACAGTAGAAGCAGTTGGTCGCGACACGCACTTTGATTTACTTGTTGCTGTCATTTGCAAGCACACAGCAGGTGTGCGCAGCCAGATGGGCAGCTGATGAGTGTGACACGTTGAGACACCCTAACCATCACACCCGTTCTAGCCAGTGGGATTCCACCAATATAAAATGTGTGCAAAATATACTGAATTGCTGTTTTTCAGAACCTCAATCAGGCCATACTTGTGTGTACTGAAAATATCCTGACACTCCTCAGACAATCCACTGATAGTGCACGGTGGTAAGTGCTAGTCACAGCACTGCATGTGCACTGCACAACGTGCTAGAATAGGTGTGTTTAGACTCCACAGAGAGTGCCTCCTAGAGCACACATAAAGCTGTGATACCTTCACACGTACAGTTCAAATAACCTTAAACAAAACCCAAATAAGAAGCCCAGGATGTTAAAATCATATTTCTCAAGGCAGAATCCGATATAATCTGCCTTTGTTTATGACAAATACATTACTGCAACTTCTAAACACTCCTGTCTGCACACAAGATAAATGGCATGCAACAAACTAGAAATCCTAAACCATTGGGATTAACACATTTCAACCATTGCCTTTAATGACAATCAACATGGTGGCGATAGGAGAAAGTAGTAGAGTGTGTCACGGGGAACCTCCTACCCACCAATCAGCACTTGAAGGAAGCCATAAAAAGCCTGATTGTCTCCAGCCACAAATCCCCTTTGTGTTGCCACTCCCACTGCTCCAATACTCTGCCCGATCATGTCCAGAAATATGAAGCTGAAAACTAGAAGGGGGCATTTCTACATCCAATGCCCAAAAGCCGTGCTGCCAACCTCACTGCAGTGAACCACCTCAAAGAGGGGTGGTGGAATGTTTAAATGTGGTAGGGACAGGACGCGGATTAGAGCCTTGACACAAACAGGGTTTCAAAGTGTCCATGTACACATTAATAACAACGAGGCAAAGCTGATCCTAGAGGAATGCCAAAAATGAAGCGTTGCTTGTCAGGGAAAGAACCAATGCTTACTTGATGTATTACATAGTGCGAGGTTGGTGTGGTCCAAATGAGAGCTGTGCCATCCCCTCTTGAAATCCCTCTAGCAGGATGGAGTAATCCAGCCTTTTGAAGGCCTCACTGAGGTCTAGCAGGAAATCGTAAGAGAGGTTCCTGGCAGTAGTCCACCTCCTTCAGCAAGGAACATGGTTAGTGCCAAGGCATTCAATAAAAATCATTGTAGAAATATTTCAGCTGGTCAAAAAGAAACAGAATAATATGCACCCTTGCTCGATTTGATCACCAAAATGTTGTGGTTAGTGAAGATCGTTTCCCCTTCCCACTCTTATACAAGGAGCCTATTTTACTATGCTGTAAAATTCCCGGAGATTCCAAAGGTGGGTGCAATCCTACGCACAGGTTATATCCATATAAATTGCCTTTAAAGTGGCCCCTCAAAATATTTACAGCTAGAAATAAACAGTTTTAGCAATGTTGTTTGGAAACTGTGCAAAAACACACATCCATACTGCAGTCAGGGGCACTGTTCAGCCTTAATTTGAATTTTAAATAAATGCCTACGCTTTCTGAATTATACATATATGTGTTGGCTCGTATTTTCAGTCAAAGGTGATATCCAATTATACGTTTCCTTTTTCATGACAGACAGCTCACTTATTTCCCCCATTATATCCATCATGTCCTTCTGGCTATTAACGCATGCAATGTTGTAAGATGCATTCACGTCTAATAGTATTGGTTGTAATTTTCCATAGCCCATTGTCTGTTATGCAAGTATATATTTTCTTCTGTGTTTCAAACTAGACTTGTAATATTGAATGACACTTTTGGGCTTGGTTCAAATAGCATTTTCCAATGGGATTGTGCCATTATAAAGCGCTTATGAGAACCAGGCCAAGTCATAGGTCTACGTAGTTCCTATTTTGTGATGTATTGTACACGGATATGTCTAAACAATGTCATTGTTACAGAGCAAGAAAATCTATTTTTATTTCATTGTAATTTTTATTCTTAGTTTTTCAACAGGCTGTAGGAGCAAATTGAACAACATTATAATACGGACTAAAAGACCAGGAATGAGGCGAGACCTACTGAAGGAATCGTACCAATTGTGTAGCAGCTTGGGCTGCTCTTTCACCAAGATACTGATTCTCATCCAGACCAGGCCCAGACCCACTATTTATTTTATTTTTTGTAAACGCGCCCAAAGACCTCAGAGCACATGTAAAACAAGCAAGACAACAGAAAGTGGGCCCTCAGAAAGAGAGAAGGATGGATTTAGATTGAGGGAGCATTGAAAAGAAACTCAATGATGGTTTGGATTTTTTTGGAGTACGAGGGGGATGGTGTTCCAGTTAACAGGGGCCAGGCTATGCGGCCAAACACACCCTTAGCACCCATGTGTGACCTTCACGGGTGCTAAGGCAATGGTGCGAACAGGCAAACGAGCACGAACAAAAGTGGGTAGTGGGCGCAGAGTGAGTGGCACTCAGACTACTCGGAATGTGAGTTTATACAAATGAATAGAGCCCACGTTCCGAGATTCCTGATTGGCTAGCTCCACATCCTAAGGTGCTAATGGTGTTGGAAACATGGACCACAATTCACAATAATAAAGTAGCTCTTATGCCTATTTTAGAACTGACATGTTCACAGGAGTAAAGAATAGCAGGTGAACACAAAGGGAAATGACCTGCAAATGTCCCCAAACCAGTGCTATTCAGCCTCCTAGGCTGGACCTGACTACCCCATCCCGATAATATCCCATCTGCATCTTACCCAAGGAGCTATGGTTCCAGTGCTCGTCGTGGTAGGGCTGCCTCTGCAATCAGCAAATCAATTAGAAGTCTGTTGCCAGACTTGTGTTTCTCCTAGGGGTAGACCACCTACCCGTCCTTTAAATAAATGATATCACCATATAGGAACATCTATAAACGCATACCTTTATTGTTAGTCAAACTTCATTAATGCCCCTACGGTACCTTTGCGCCTCATTTCAGAAATGTTGCACTGGTGTACCTTTTCCCCATATAAGCACTAGTGCAACACTTTCCCCAGTGCAAAATACACATGGTCTCATTTTCTCACTTATACAAATTGCATGGAGGGGACCGTAAATGTTTGCACTTATGTACATGGTTTGCCCTATGAAGTGGGAAAAATGCACGCAAACTGGAACAGACCATTTTTTTTAAAACAAAAATGCATAATTATAATTTAGTAGTGCAAAGAAATGTAAATGCCTCCCTCCAGGTCGACATGCTGGAAAGCATCTATCATTAATGCCTCTCCAATGCCCCAACTTTTAGCAGCTGCTAAAAGCGGAAGGATTCCAAAGGAATATGGGGCATTTATGACATCATCAAAATCAGACGCTAGCGCAAACACATTATTGGGAAAGGGGATTGGATGTGGAAAGCAGAAACCATTCCTCTGCTCCACCTGCCAAAAATGGAAAAGCACAGAAAGTGCTAAAGCATGCCTAAAACCATGCATACACCTCCTGTGCATGGTTTCCCACATGCTTTAACAGGCTGGACTTCGTAAATGCAATCTATATTCTGGGAATGCACGTTTTATTTATTTCATTTATTTGTTTACTTTTTTAAATAAAAACTTTACACATTTCTGTTACAAATACATAATATTACCAAAATTTCAATCATTTATATTCAAACAAACTGTGATTATGATAATGATGATTTTGTAGCATATATATTGCATTAGATAAAATTAAATAACTTCAATATCATTATACACATTATCTCCTACATTACAGTAATACATTGTACATTCTAATATCCTTATCACACAGCTAAACTCACTTTACGTTCTTACATAATATTAATAAAAACATCATTATTGGTTGCGTAAAATACAAAGATCGAATTTTAAAATTCTACGGTCTTAACATATATGACCATTGTGCTTTATTTATTAGCTCGGCTAATTACTGTATTGCAGTCAACCGGCGATTATCCAACTTCTCATTTAGATGTTTATTTTTGATACACTTCCATAGTTGATATAAACTTATATGGACTCTCTCCAGTTCAGTGTTCACACAATATACCCAAAAGGCGTCACTTCTGATGTAATCATAATTATGTACCAGGTGTCCTAAATATACCATATATTCCGTACTTAATCTAGAGCATTGCAGCAGTATGGAATGCACTTTTGAGCCAGGGACATTTTTGTCCTAGTGCTATATCTTGCCCTTCTAGATCTAGTGCAAACGTTGCTGTGGTCCAATGAAATAATACCTTTTCTAAATTAGGGCAATTGGTGCTCATGCCAAGTCTCAGTAATGAGTGTCTTGGAATATTTTCCAATGTTGATCTTTCTTACTCATTGGGCAACCGTTTTTCTGAAGTTTAAAATCACAATTAGACTTTTTGTTCATTCCTAAATATAAACACAAAATATGGGCAAAGTCGTAGTCCGTACGAAATTGTGCAATCACAATTTAACATGGATGGCCCTTGGTGCCTCTTTCTGCTCAATCCCATGAACAGGTGTTTAACATAAACTCTAGGAAAACATGTGGATAAAACATAGGCCACTCGTATTTACAACTCATCAGCACACGTTTCAAGTCTGAGGACTTTGTACAGCTTACAAAGTTTGGTTCTTTTTATACGGTGACAATGCACTAAACATCTCGAATTTATTGCATAGTTTGAAAATCAGCATTTCTGGAGTTGGGTTGAAGAAATATTGTGAAAAGGGCGTACAAAAGAAAATCGCGTGATTGACATATTTTGCAAGATTTAGATTCAATTATTCGATCATCATCATCATCTGTCAGACTACAGCAAAGGTACAGGCTCTTGTTTCATCACATGAATAATTTGGACAAGGGACCAGACCATCTAACATTTTCACTGGAACAAATCATTGACCAAACCCACTTACCATCAATGTTGTTCCTTGCGTGTGGTACTGAATGGAGCTGTTTTGCCCCAGTCCATATTGCACAAAGAGTTTTGCAATGGAGTGAAATGGTTTTGCCCACGTTTCATGCCACAGTGATAACAAATGGAGCAACACCGAACCTATTACTTAACATTTTGAACCAAGGCAACAATGCTGACGACACAAACGACTCATTGTCAATCAAATGTAAATGGCATGCGGCAACGACCAATGTTAGCACTTATGGTCTTTGATCCCACGCATGCAATTTTTGTCGCTTTCATCACTCACAAAGAGGACTGTAATCGTGAATAGAACATCAAGGCAAAATCAGATTCTTTACTTTTACTCTCTGCTTTGTGAGAAATAAAATGTGGCATGGAAGTTGCAATTTGCTTGTGGCATTTTATAATGTGTTCCTATGGAATCCTCACCAGGTGTAAATGCAAGGCTTACTCCAAAAGAATCCTTTGGTTTTACGCCTGCATGCAAATCTCAGTTATGCTTAAAACCGGGTGCTCTTCCAAGACAGAGGAGGAAAGCAAAGCAAACATTCAATCTCCACGTTGCTACCCACCTATGTCCTGGAAAGGCACAAAAAAGAGATGAAGCACAAAAGCAAAGCGTGATGCTATTGTGCCTCGCTTTTAAACTTTTATTGTGCGCGCCATTCAGTTTCTGCAATAAGGAATGGAAAGAAAATGCTTCTCACCCTTTCCCAAGTCAGCAATCAAATTTAGAGGTAAAAACCTTCTTTTAATATGACACAGCAAGCATAGTACAACAATTCAGATAGATCAATTTTTACCCGAGTGCAAAAACTTGATATTATAGGGATTGATGCAAAACTTGTTGGACCCATTCCATTTGACACACCAAGGCGTGTGCTGATGGCATTTTAGCAGTTTTTAGAAATGGTGCAGCCATTAGATAATCTGGACTAAGATTGGGATCAAAGCTATGGTAGTGAATATATTTACATATTTTGATACAATTAGTCAAACATGGTTGCAAGAATAGCCACATTTACAGATTGCTTTATTTCGAATCTGGGCAATAGTTGATAAATTGTTGATTTTAGAATTGTCCTCAGTTCATTCATCTGTTGCCTTATATCATTTATTATATTTTAATTTAAATGATGTGTTATTTCTTTATTTGTATATTTTCATTGTGTCTCAATTTAATGATATATTAAAAGTTCCTTATGAGCTAAACACATTAAATATAATTAAATACATAATAAAATAGCCAAAAATACATATTAAACAAACACCTGTGCACCTGCGTGAAATAACGTACCTTTTCTAGGGAGATCCCAATGCAACTGTCCAGTGTCTTTGTAAAGAGACTGCAGTAGAAGCTGTGCTCACTCTGTGCTAAAGATTACATCTAACATTCTCTTAATGTTTTGGTAATTCTGTAATTACCCCAGGTGCACTTAAGGCTTGGACAAGATGCTCAGAACAAAATATAAAAAATAAAAAAGCTTTCTGTGCAAAATTGCTGCAGAACCGATTATTACTGTAGGTGCAGCTCTTCAGAACTTGCCAAATTGCATTCCAATGATATTCCTGCACTTACCATGGAACAATAAGTACTCATGCTGCTATACTCCCTTTTAGTTCACAATTAACTAATACATGTGTTTCACCTAATGAGGCCTGCAGGTGTCCTCTTTCTCTGACTTTGCTCAATTAAAAAATAATGTGGGCTGACTGCAGATTAGATTGCAAACCACTTTATAAAACACCAATATTTCGTGTCCCTATGATTTGCAAGCCAACCCAGTTGTCATTAAATAATACACAGAATTATTTTAATTACAAAAAAATGGGTTATATACATATGCATGTATGCATGTATGTAACTATATAAATTAAGTACAAACCGTGGCCTGAATACAACGGGGCGCTGACAGCCAGCAACACGTCTTTACCCTCTGCCGGAGAGCAAAACAAAGAAGTTGTCAACATATTTCGAAACTGGGGGTGGTTAGAGATCCCTCGCAAATGACCAGGAAGAGAGTTAAACAGAGATGGAGCCAAAACAGAAAGAGATCGCTCTCCAGTCCACATCTTAAAAAAGGGCAGGACTTACAAAAAGGTTTTGAGAAGCTGATATCAAAACAAAATGGGTTAGTCGAGCTCGAAAAAAAGTAGGGCCAGAAAGAAAGATGGCCCGATGTACAATACAACAAACCTTACATTTAATATGGCTAATCACCATGATCAAGGCAGTGTCTCGTCTCGTTCCGTGTAGCAGACCACCAGGCCCAACTCTTAAATTTAAGAGTATGTCGCAACAGCGATGCAATTGATTAAATGAGATATACTTTCCAGGAGGTAAGACACTTGTTCAACAATCTTAAGCCTTAGAGGAAGAGCAAGGACTGCTCGAAACACGTGTCAGGCTGTCTCAGAATACAAAAAATCTGCAATTGTAGCAGTGTGTAGCATCCTTTTGTGTCGGCGCAGCAAGACTGGAACCTTTCTTTTGTCTTGATATTACAGTGGTATACCTGGGCAAGGTACCCCCAAATCCCAGTCCACTGCAGCCCTCCGCTCACCTATTGTACGGTGCAAGCGCTTTGTTATAATTTAGGTTTGCTTTGCCCATACCCTTCTACAGTCAAGGCAGTGTCTACTGAAGAGCAATACTGAGCTGGAAAACATGGAAGAATCTGCATAAAAAGTCTAAGGAAGCCAGTTTTATAAACAGAAGCAATCTGGTGTTCACGAGAACCAGTGGGAAGCAACTTTATCCCTAAACTCTTAACACAAATGTTACCAGTGGGCAGGGACCAAGAGAATCCGGCCAAAATGCAGAATGACAAAAGGAGTGAGAACGAGAAGACCCCATCACCAGGATCTCTGTTTACTCCCCACTGAACTTCAGCCAGTTTCCAGACATCCATTAACCAATCAGTGCCAAACCCTCTCAGGTTTAGAGGGAGGATCTGAGATTGGTGAATGGAGCCTAAAGAGCAGCTCATGATCATTGGCATACATATAAAATATAAAAACAAATTCTGTGGGAAGAAAGGAGATCGTCCTGAGGACTTAAGTACAAATTAAAAGAAGCAGGGACAAGGAAGACACCTGAGGCACCCCACAGGAAGTAAATATGCAGCAGAACAAAAAGGGAACACAGGAAAAAGTCTGCTTACGATCTGCAAGAAAAGAGGTAAACCAGAGCAAAGGAGCCGCTGAAAGCCCACTATATTCCAACCGAAGCAGGAGATTCCCATGATCAATAGTATGGAAATGCTGCAGAGAGAACCAGGAGAATCAAAACTCAGACTTGCCTGCAGTCCTGGAGCAAAGCCAGATAATCAAGAATTGATATCATAACTGACTCAGTTCCATTAAAGGACTACACCCAGGTTGAAAAGGATGCAACTTAGGCAGTTGAAGGGTAACAATCACCTCCATTTGTTTCATGAGGACCGGAAGCAGTGAAATAGGCCGATAACTGTTCGGAACTGCTGGATTAAGCTAAGGCTTAAGAGGAGAGACCACAGCATTTTTCAAAGAAGCCGGAATATCTCTGTTACAGAAGGAGAATTGAAGAGCTGTAGTGAACAACACAATCAGTAATTGGTTTGAAATCAAAAGGAGATTCACTGATGATGTGTGCTTTCACTGAATAGCTCAACACAGAGGCCGTAGGACCAGTTGAACACTCCCCTAATCTTGCCAATCTTATCCACAAAAAAGGAAATGATTGAGTCACTGACCTCCTGGGAGCGAGAGGAATCAATCAACGGAGGGGGTAGAGTAGAGAGTTCTTTAACTACTTTAAATAGCTCCCGAGATGAACAGGATGCTGATGAACAGGATGCTGATGAACAGGATGCTGAAATGATGCAGTCAGCATAATACAGTGATTTTGTTGAACTGATGGCCTTCATATAGTGCAAGAGGGCGAGATTACATTTTGTTTTATATTCAAGGTCAAAGGCAACCCAGCATTTATGTTCTGCTTGACGTGAGGCTTGCTTAAGCAGCCTAAGATCAAGGGAGTACCATGCAGCAGATGGTTTGGGATGGCAGATGCCCAGTTTAACAGGTGCCAATTCATTAGCTGCCGAAGACATGGCTTTAATCAAGGTTGCACAGGGATCAAAATGGCTGTTCTAGAAACCTGTTGCTTCAGCATATTCCATGTGTCCAATGTCCAATTACCTTAGTCTAATGGTGACGGCTACTATGCACATGAATTTGACCCCCAGGCACAACTGGGGAGAAAATAAGGAAATGGAGAAGAAAGTGTTCGGACCACACCAATGGTTACCAGTAGATCACTGTCAGAAAAAATAAGATCAAGTGTGTTGCATCTATCATGAGTGGGGAGGAAGTTATGCACATTTCAAAGCCCTGACACTGACCCACAAGTGCATTCACTTCACTGCTCCTGCCTACCTTTCTCAAAGGATCCACCCTGTCTCCACCAACAGGCCAACCAGATCCCCGTACACCAACATGCTCTCTGTGCCACTAGTGAAAAGAGTAAAAGCGGGTGGGTCCAGCTTCCCCTACCTCGCGCCCACCCTCTGGAATGCCCTACCTCCCACCATCCGTGGCGAGGACTCCCTCACCACCTTCCGCAAAACACTGAAAACTACCCTCTTCACATAAGGACCGACACATCAGCACAAATACTTATCATTTAGGTTTGTAATTATAGCCCAACTGCTATATTTGTAACAACCGTATGATTTCCTGTACTACTCATAATGTGTCAACAATCGCTATCATATGTACCATGTAACTAAGTTATTGCAAGTAACAGCGCCTCAATGCCCCTGGGCTGCTTGCGCGCTATATAAATTTAAATAAATAAATAAATAAAATAAATTTAGGTTAAAATCAGCAAGACTGTAAACAAATTTAGCTAACTGAGCATAATTAACATCCTAAGGGTGTAGATTGCAATCCCCCAATAAAATTAAGCTTTTGCAAGACACAGCAAAATCTGCTGTAACTTGCATAAAACTATTAATAAAACCAGTGTAGGATATGAGGGAGTATGATAAACCAACAAATGATTTGGAACAGTTTGCAGAACACAGAGTCACACTTAGAACAGTTTGCAGAGCAGAGCATGGATTAGAGGGATAGCAGTACACTCAAGTGGCGGACTAAATTAAGACCAGACCGCCTACTACCAAAGAGTTATAGCACTACAAGCATTACAGTTTGTAAGTGGGGGGGAGCAACATCTGTATCACATTCGGATCTGGAGAGTCTGTGAACCAAGTTTCAGACAAACCTAGTATGTCAAGTTGATAGTCAGTTAAAACTGTATGCAACTCATCACTATGAGCTACTGAAGAACGTGCATTAATCACAAAGCCCAACAGGGGAAACACAGAGTTCCCAATAGTTTCCCAAGTTCCACCCCACCTGTAAATAGCAGGAGAGGGGCACAATTTCAACAGAAGGCAGGCAGCTATGGGGGCCAGAGCAAATAACATGGCCTGGGAATATACAGTGATGCAGTCTAAGCATGCTTCTCCACACCGAAAGTGTGGCTTGCCAGAGTAATCCCTAGTATCATTTTGACAGAAGATCTTCACCCATGGCCCATTCCAGTCCCTGACGGGCACAGATGGGCTTACGTTTGGAGCACTTTCTGCGTGTTTCTGGCGCACCCGCTGCATGGTTGCCCTGCACATAAAAGCAGGAGGCCACGTAAGGCAGTGTCGTGCACACAGCATGGACAGAAAAGTAAGAATTCTGTGAACGCGGCAAACCTTGAGCAATTAAAATGAAGGATTCTCAATTTCTTTTAATATCTGGTTCACCAATATTGTATTGTATTTTTTTATTTATATAGTGCTCTTTTCCCACTTGTGTGCCTCAATGCGCTTTTTCCTTGGTAGAACGACCTTGGTGACCGTAGGGGTTTAGCTTAGGAGATGCATGTGTGCATGTTTGCCGTTCTAGGACTTGGGTGGCTGGCAAAGCTCGACTAAGCAGCCCAAGGGAGGTCAGACACATGGGTGGGTGCTGTTGGGGGTTAGAGATAGATTGCTATTGTTGAGAGAGTCTATGTGAGGCCAGCTATACCGGTTCCTTCGGACGGTGGTTGCTGTGTGCTAGTGGCAGAGGTGTTGAGGTACGTCAGGTGTTTCTGTCTGGACGGCTAGTAAACCCCCCTGCCCAGAACAGCAGACACCAATGATCAAACACACACCGTAAAATAAGGATTATATGAGTAAAACTGTTAACATTACACACTACACACAGTAAAGTGATCACACGCTGTCAAATGCTCAGTCGCCCGGCACTGCACATAAATGCAGCAGGCCACGTAAGACTGTGCCGTGCACACAGCACAAACACAAAAGAAATACTTCTGTGAATGTAGCAAGGCCTGAACATTTAAAATTAAAGTGTCTCTTTTTTCTTACAACACCGGTTCACCAATATAATAGAAGCCCTCTCTCCCTCCAGCACAACAGTCATCAATGATCAAACACACAATGCAAAATGAGTTTGATACAAGCAAAACTATTTAATTTAACACAGAACACACTAGCTGTCAAGTGTGCAGTCGCCCCGCCCAGCACATAAACGCAGGAGTCCATGTAAGGCAGCGCTCTGCACACAGCATGGACAAAAAAGAAAGACTTCTGTGAACGTGGCAAGCCTTGAGCGATTAAAATGTTCGTTTCTCTATTTAAAAGTCTGGTTCATCAATATAATAATCCCCTACCCCCAGCACAACAGACATCAATGATCAAACACACACGGTCAGATTAGCATTATGCGAGCAAAACTGTAAAATAACACAGAACACACTAACGTGCTCACTGGCAGTCCTTAGGTAGGTTGTAGCAGAGGGCAAAGCTCACTCAAACTTACCAACCTGTCTCTGGGGATGCCTGGACACATGATCACATTACTGCATTGTTAATACATCTTTGTTGGATGTCTTTACCTGGCTGTTTGGGTTGTTTTTTTCTGCTGGTCTTCTTGGTGTATTTGCCAGAGAGCAGGGTTTTAAGCGGGTCACGCCTTGCTGCACCAACCTCAGCCACCGCAACAGGGCCACCCAGGGCGTCCTGCCCTGAGTGCCCCACCCTGATTTCATAGCTAGTAAAATGACAATTATCAACCCGTGTTTAGACGCATTTGGAGTTAGATAATCTAAATCCAATACGCAATATAGAAAAACACTGTTTCTTGCACCATATTATTATAGTGAAGTCTTGCCATCAGAATAATAGGATAAATGTATACATACAAAGCATAGATTTACTTTCATTAGAACCTGCATTGGCCTGTTTTGATTTGGTTTTTGAATTCGTTTTCACATTTGACTATGCTTTATTTTAGCCGATTTATTTTGTAACGTTATATTTAACACACTTTTTTTCAAATAGATTTTACTCCCTTTCATCTCAAGTACGAAAACATAATGCACTCCGGTATCCCAAAAGTAATGTTGGTTCCTTAGCTAATAGCTATTCATAGCTTAGCCAGCCACTGATTAGGGCCCATCCACACATTTGGATGTGTTACTCATGGTGTTAGCACCCCCTCCCGTTTTATCTCCCTTAAAGAACTGCCCAAGCATCTATTTACCACAACAAGCCTTGCCCCCATTGTGAAAGCCTCAATCTTCTCCAGGCATTATAGGAATCCTGAAATGATCTGGCCTCGCAAACTCCACCTTAGACGAGATAATGCAATCAAACTATCTTTCGCAGGTATTTCCCTCACTTTGCGGATTATTCCAAGTGAGAGCAGAATGGGGTGAAAATATTTCTCACTTTGAAAAACAAATTGCATCACTGGTCAATATTTGAGAGATTAGCGACTTACCTTTTTCAACTCTATCATTATGACTTTTAATGGACTTTATTTTGCTTTGCTGTTGCTTGCTTTTGACATGGGTTATCTTGCTTTCACATATTGATTTGCCACTTATTATATTGGTTTTAGATAACTGTGTGATTTATTTACGGATATTCACGTCTGAATTCCACATGTGATATATATTTTGACCGCATACTACAACGTGTTAAGACAAACGATTGCAACCGTGCTCCAGAACTGAACGCATATTGGTTTTACTTAAGAAAATATAATTGACAAAGCCAATAGTCTTGGCTGACATAGTAGACACATTAGTATAATGTCTGCAAGTTCTTGCACAATCCCCCAGCTTTCATTATCATGTACCCAGGAAGTTCCATCATTTGTAAGGAAGTGACATCATGTCATCTAGTACTCATGTGCCAGATATTGTCATGCTCTACCAGGTAATGGCATCAAATGGCCAGGTATTCACATAATTTAGACGTATTTTATATGAAACTCACAAGGGACTCACACCACCACCAAGCAATTCCATTCAAATCTTAATTATTTGCACTAGTGCCATCCAATCCTAGCCATCCTAGGTACTGAAACCATTGTCAAACATAAATACGTTTAGGAAATCAGTGTTAGGTCCGACTATGTTCAGCTAACATAGCACAACCATATTTAATTATTCTCCATTAGGATGGCAATTACAGGTTCAAGTTTGTCGATTTAGCTGAGTAAGGGCAGATAAGATTATGGCCAGTAAAAACAGCAAAGTGGCATTATGTTATAACAAGCTGGCACTTTAACACCCCATTTCAATATTCAGAGTAATTGCAGTGAAGACGGATATTATGTCCAGAAAATAAGGCAGTCTGAGATTCCAGTATGCCCAGTTATCAGTTTCAGAGCAAGGTGCATTGTGTCTGCATAAGTCTATTGCTGGCGCAGTGTGTTCTGTTCTAGGGACAGTATTGTTGTTTGCACTGTTGTCAGTGGTGATTTTGCAGTGCTGGGATGCTCTGTGAACAATGCTGGTGTAGTGTGTGTGTGTGTGCACATGCGTCTAGAGATGATTCTGTGTTTGTGTGTGACTATGTGCACATAGAGCTGTGCTTCTGTATGTGTGCCCATCTGTGTGCCTGTAGTGCTGGGGTGATAATGCAGGGCCTGCGGTTGCAGCCATGTGGCTATGGTTAAGTTGCTCAACTCATAGGAAGAGCACTTTTTGGGTGGCTTATAACTTCACCCACCCTGGGTGAATTCTCACAAAACATTGCATAAAAAGTATATGGCCCCGTCGAAATGATTCTGTGAAGTTTGGCATGGTTTTGACAAGGGCGGGCAAAGTTATAGAGGGGTCCCACAACTTGTGGAAATCATCATAGACGCAATGAAAAAATAAATGTGCTCACACCGACAGCCCAAACCCCTGGACGGATGTTCACCAGGAGCGGCAGCTTGGTCCCGAAAGTGTGCTATTGTATATTTATGGTACATCCGTCTAGTATTTATTTTTTAAACGGCAAAAATGCAGGTAACACAAAATGAGTGATATCTTGGTCCAGTCCACCGACTTACTTCCATATTCGGTCTGCGGACACCCCCAAGATAAATCAGGGCCTGATGTCCAGGGACAAAGGATGCGCTCGCTGTTTGAATGGTGAAAAACGTGAGCTGCGTCAGATATTTTGAAACAGTTGCCATATTGGATCCGCAGACAGCAGATGTCATCCGCAGACATCATAGTAAAAACATATTAAAAAACGCAATATTGCACTTGTCAAACTAATGAAACAATCTCTCAGGAGGTGAGGGATGATGAGGATGGGATGGGATACAGCCATAAAAAGCCAAAAATCCTCTGAGGCATGCATTCCTATTTCTGAATTACAGGGTTGGTGAAAAGTAGTTTGTGATGGCTTATAACATTGGCACCATTGAGAATGCATATTTCAAGGCCAGATCACTCGAACGTGAGGACTTATTTTCAACCAACAAAACGGTGAGGTGCAGTGATAATAAGGACATATGGAGTTATTTGCAGAGAGTGAGAAAAATTGTAAAGCAATACTGGCATGACCTCAAGTTGGACACAGATTTGTCATCCTTATTAGCTTCCCACCCTATCTTGTCATTCAGGCGAGCACCCTCACTGAAAGACAAACTTGTCAAGTGTTTCTTGCATCCCCCAGTCTAAGCTTGTAACCAACTCTACCTGGTTGACCATATTATCTGCAGGCTTTGTTAAATGCTACAAGTGTGAAGTCTGTACCCATGCCATTGTTCAGAAATGTTTTGTACATCCTGTTACTGCCACTCCCTGTGTCATCAAACAGCTCATAACATGTGACACCACATTTGTGGCTTATGTGCTATGTTGCCTGTGTGATAAGAGGTACATGGGCAGAACAACCTGTAAACTAAAAATCTGTTTTCTCTAACACCGCAGGGCTATCAAATCTTCTGACCCCTCTTATCCAATCTCTAAGCAGCATGAAAGACTGGCACCCGCAAAGGGGCAATTACTGGGTATTCCTACCCCGCCGGACCTGGTAATTGCCCTTTCACGGGTGACGGTAGATCCCCATTCCAATTTTAGCACCATAGGGCTCAATGGGAATGGGGATGCCTGAAGTACCGGCACCTTTCATAAAGGTGCCAGTGCTACAGGCATGCAGTGCTCACAGGTGCCTTTCATTCTCCAGGGCAGACCTGGTGGAATGAAAGGCACCCGCGGCACAACTTAGAGTTAGCCGGTCCGGTAACAACAGTACCGGCAAGCATACCAGTACCGTTGTTACCGGACCAGCAATGTCGTAATGATGCCCCATGCCTATAATGCACAATTATTAACCTTCTTTGGGGTTGCTCATTTTACAATGAATACTAGAGGTGGTGACTGAGTACTTCGCCTTCACCAGCTAGACACCAAATTCATATTGGATTCAGACACCAAGGTCCCATTGGGGCATAACATAGATGAGGAATGAAATGCTTTCTTAGGAGTTTAGTGAAGATGCTTGGCCTTTAACTTGGTAGCCTGTGCAACATTCTTCATCCTACAGAGTTTTCTCTTCATCTGCCGGTTTTCGCAAGTTTTTTTTTCATTTTGTGTCTTAATGCCATATGCGTTCGAATGTTGCTTGTTCTCATTAAACAGTGTTCTCTCCTGCTGTTCCAATTTAAATGTGTATTTTTATTTCCTTTTACATCATTGTGTGCACACCATCGATGCATTACAGTTTCATTAATTTCTGGTGTTTTTTTTTACTCTTTACTGTTATTGTTATAGTGTGTTTTTTGGGAAACAGTCGTGTTTCTTTCTTATTTTGAGAACGTGTATTTTCCTTGAACTTGGGTACACCTTTCGGGCTCAAATTATGGTCAGTTATTGGATCTTGTGTTGGCAGTCCTGTTTCATTGGTGCATTCCTGTTTTTTTTTCCTGTGGCATTTAGGGAGGATGTTTATCACTTAGCGGAATTGCATGGATAGCTATTGCCTTTTGCTTCTCAATTGCAGTTTGTAATATGCGCTAGCACTTTATGGATGGTTTGCCCATCACCTAATTTTGCAAATGTGTAGGCGCCCAGCACTTTATCAGACACTTGGTTAGCTTTTAAGGTGTGCCTACATGATACCATGTCTGATTTACAGTGGGTTGTTTTCTTGCACTTGCACGACATTCCCACTTTGGCTTTACCATTGCTTTCATTTGCACTTTAAGACCATTCCTCGTTGACAGTTCTACCTTGCTGCTTGCACTTGCACTTTTACATAATGTGTTCCATTTCCATGATGATTTTATACTGATTGTGATAGAATAATGTACAGATATGAATATATTTTCATCCTAACGCTTTCTTCATGAATTTATATGCCATCATAATACGCATCATCTTTGATTTTGGCGCTTTCCTCTTCTTTAGGACTATACCCTTTAGCCAGTATTTTACTGTTCATAGTGTTGTCCACTTTGGTCTTCACATGTTTAAAGATATCTGCCGCTGTGATTCACTAACAGACCTTAATACTACACTGTGTCACCAGTTCTATGATGTGTCATAACAAAAAGTTTAATAATAAACTATGTTAAAAAAAAAAAAAAAAAAAAAAAAAAAATTGTGTGTTCTATGCTGCAGCCATTGTGTGATCAAGCGCTCTGCAAGCATGAAACCCATAACCATTTCCTGTGTGCTTTCTGCATGCTTTGCTTGACCAATAAACATGTTTCAAGTCATTTTATCTTGGTCGTTGTTTTGATTGATGTGGCATCCTTTTTGACCAGCAGTGCAGTCCGCCTACCAGCGGTGATTGATGTGGCATCCTTTTTGACCCGCAGTGCGGTTCGCCTACCAGTGGTAGGTTTCTTTCTGTGTTTTTCCATATTACATGGACGCAGTAGCGTCCATGTAGTTATGGTTAAGTTGGTGTTTCCATAGGAAGAGCATTTTTTGGGTGGCTTATAACTTCACTCCCTCTGGACGAATCCTCACCAAACTTTGCAAGTATATGGCCCACTTTGAATGTTTTTGCAAAGTTTGGAGAGGTTTGGTCCAGGGGGGGGCAAAGTTATAAGGGGGGTCCCAAAACCTTTGTTTTTTCCCATAGACATAATGGGAAAGAACTTTGCGCACGCCTACAGCCCAAACCGCTGGATGGATTTACACCAAATTTGCAGCAGAAGCGGGGGCTTGGTCCCGAAAGCGTGCTTTTGCAAATTTGGTGTAAATCCGTCCAGTAGTTTTTTTTAAAATGACCAAAATGTAAGGCAAAAAAATGTGTGATATCTCCGTTCTCTCCGCAGACGGACTTCCCGGTTCGCTCTGCGGACAGTGCCCTGATTGGCCGAGCGGCTTGCGCGATGTCCGCAGACATCTGATGTGTTCGCTAATTGGACGGCATGGGGTGTGGAGCGTGTCAGATTTTTGGTGGCGCCCGACATCTTGCATTCGCGGACGACCGCGGACAGCGAGGTGAAACTTGGTTTAAAAATTGTATTTAGTGGAGTGTGTTGGTGTGTAAGAGTGTTTGGGGAAGGTGGGAAAGTATGAGATAGGTGCAATGTTGTATTTTTGTATGTGCTAGATGCTTTTGTTGTCTTCGATTTCTCGCCGGACAACACGGCTGTTTTGAAATGTTCGTAAATAAACAGAATGGATTCGGTTTCAAGTTGAAATTGTTCTAAGAACACTCGTGGGGTCCTGGAATGTTCGCAGGGGGTGTCCTGAAGACGTTGTCTGTATTGTTCGTTGGCAAGCTGAAAGTTTTCTAAGAACACTCGCGGTGTCCTGAAATGTTCGTACATAAAGAAAATGGGGGTGTCCTGAGGACGCTGTCCGTATCGTCCTCTGGCAAGTTGAATGTGTTCTAGGAACTTCCTTGTGTCCGTGGACATTGAAATGGTTGCAATGCTTGAATATATGAGTGTGATATGCTGCGATGGTTGTGGCCAGGGTATAGAATGTTTGGTGCATGGTCATTTGGCCATGCACCGAAGACTCTATGCTCTGGCCACAACCACCGCAGCATATCACACTCATATGCCATGCACCCAAGAGTCTATGCCCTGGCCACAAGCACCGCAGCATATCACACTCATAGTGGCTTATAACTTTGGGTCAAAAACAAATTTATAAGGAACAATGTTATAAGCCAGTATGGGTGTGATATGCTGTGATGGTTGTATTTATCATGTTATACTTACTATTTGGTTTAGTAATGGGAGTCCATGTATTTCTTGTTCATTTCTGTGATAAAAGAAAATAGCATGTTAGTATTAGTATTTTATAAAGACTTATTACATTGTGCAATCAACATTTTCTTCTTTTTTTTACCCTCATATTTAGTAGATGACAAACCAGAGTACTGTGCAATTTGCTCAGTTTCTGTGTTTGTTGCTAAAATCATTGGATCTGTGGGAGAAAAAAAAAATCCATGGTGGATTAAAAAAAAACCTTTTTCTGTTATGCTACCGTTTATTTGTGTGTTTGTTTTCAGTGTTTACTTGTTGTTTCTGGCTAATGCTTTATACATTGGATTGTTCTAGTTTTTGGGAGCAGTAAGATATTAGGTATTTGCTTGGATATTGTAAAATTTTGGAGCAGTTAGATACCAGTAGGTGTATTCTAACTGTTTATTTTTTGATATAATTTTGTGGTATTGATTTATCTGTTTGGATATTTCTAAATTTTGGATCAGTTAGATACCAATTGGCGTATTCTAACTGTCTATTTTTTTCTCTATTTGAGTGGTATTAATTTATCTGATTAGTTGTTGTAGCATCTTTGGACAGTTAGATAGCTTTTGGAATATTGTGACAGTTTATATTTTTTTACTACAAGTGTACTTAAGGTTTAAGTACAGTTTAGTTATCAAATTTTGGTTTTAAGAACATTAAATAAGTGTTTGTAAGATTTGCTGGTAATCTCTGCTTTAGAGTAATGGTACTGTCATTACATTCTAACCATCCACATTTCTTTTACATATATGCAGTGTAGTGCCCTGAATTGGTGTTGGCTCCTGCGTGGTAGATTATACCTATTGTTGTGAAGGTTTTCCTACCAATTGATATTTGACCATGTGTGAATCCAGTCAGCTTGCAGTTGTTTTTGGTACCATCTGCATTGTAACGTAGAAGCATTAGTATTACGTATTTACTATGTGTTTGTATTACTAACGTGGAGCAATTATCTGAATTGCAAGTCGAACATAATCTACCATGGTTTGCATTTTGTACAAATTGCTGAAATGGAACGGATTCACAATTAGGTATTGATATATACACAAAGCGTTCATTGGGGATTTGTTCTTGTGTCACATTGTTGCAGAGAGTGCATGTATGTTTCCACATGTATGAAATCTGAAAGATTTCATTTATAGGTATGTTTTTGTTTTCCAGTACTAATAGTAAGTACATTAGAAATTCTTGTGGATCTTCCTGTGAGTTTATAGTGAATTTCACAAACCCAGCACAGTAGTCCAATTGTTGTCTTATTCCATAAACACTATACGTGTTGTCAGGATTGTTTGCTGCATTTCTGTGAAGTACTAACATTTGCAAACACAATGGGTCTGTACAGTGTAAGTAAATGTTCTAAACAATTGGTGGTAATTGAAATAGAATATTCATTGCTACATTTGCCTAGCAACTTACACCAACTATATTTGAGAGTTTAAATGGACCAGGTAGTACTGTATCTGACTGCTTTTTTTGCAGTTTGTCTTCCTTCTTTGAAGAAGTACCTGGTTTACTTTCCCTAATTGATTCTTTTTTGCTTGTGGCACTTGATGAAGTATTACTTTATTTTACTCTCTTTGGATGATTTGCAGTGACATCCTTTGGAGGATTTGCAGTGACATCCTGTTGCTTTTCTGTTTGATTTATTTTTTTTTTATAATGTTTTACTTTTTGTGGAACAGAATATGTGTCTAGATGGGGAGTGTATAGTGAACGAAGTCTATTGTATTCTAAAATGAAAGGAATATCAGCGTTTATTTTACTTGCATCAAAGTTGATTAGAAATAGACAGTTGAGAGTACGTAAGCGTGATAGTGCTACATAGCTCATGCCTTCTTTAAAGACTGTGTTAACAATGTCTATCATTGCTTTGTCTAGGGTAAGACCTTGTGATTTATGAATGTTGACTACGTATGCAAGAGTTAGAGAAAATTGTTCTCTGCGTACATACATGTCTTTGAACAGAAGGAATCGAGCTGTTGAGTGTCCTATTCTTTTTACTTCTGAAAGTTTGTCAAAGAGAATATTGACAAACTGAATTTTGTTGTCACGTGGGTATGTTTGAAAGCCAACAACTGTACCCAGTGCTCCATTAACCTTGGTCCACGTCAAGGTTACGTTTCAGCATTACTCTGAAATTTAAGGATAATTTTAATATATTTTCTAAGCCTGCTGTGTTTGAGGTTGATTTTTCTAAACTATTTAGTCTTGTTGTGGCTTGGTCACACATGGGTAGTGTCATTCCATGCACATCTAGTTTGTCTGTGGCACTAATTTCTATTATTGGTTGCATTTCTTTACTTAACATTATTTCATTGAATTTGAAACAGCTTGCAAGAGTTGGCATTAAGGCCATACAATTGACATTTTTGTGGGCTAATTGTTCCATAACATCTGTAGCACATGCATTATCACCATAAAGTGCATGAATGTGCCGGGTTTTCAATATTGCTTCTGCTTCTTTAGAAAGTATACCAACTCTGATACTTTTTAAGATGTTGCCATAAGTGAGATCTGCAAATTGGCACCTGTTTTCTATCAATTCTCTGTATTGGAAATGTTGCCAGAGGTTGACATTTCCAATGCTGCCAACAGTTTTACGGCAGAGTTTGTGTCCTAATGTTTTAAAAATAGGCTCACCTTTTACTGGTGTCAATTGAAGAAGATCTCCGAAAACAATAATGTGTTTTCCTGCAAAGAGCTCTTCATAGTTTGTTTTGAGTACTTCTTGTAATCTGAGGTGAATCAAAACCAGCATTAGGTTGGACACCATGCTCACTTCATCTATTAGTAGCATTTTCATTTGTTTCAATAATCTGCATAGTTCCATTGCAGCTTCTGCAGAAAGTTTGTAATGATCTAATTTGTTTTGGTGTTCTACTGGCAGGAGTAGTAATCAGGGTAAAGTGACACTACCTTTGTTGTAGGCAGCTAAACCTGTGGGGGCAGTGACAACAGCTGACAGTTTGTTGTTTGTCAATTGTTGAAGGAACTTACTGATGATTTTGATTAGGAATGTTTTGCCAGAACCAGCTTCGCCACTGACATACAATAGTATAGGTTTGTAATTTTGACAGGTGCATTCTTTGTTTTCATGTTGTACACCATGTGCAATTTCTTTTGTTACTTCTTGAAAAATGCTACGTTGCTCATTGTTTAGCTTTGATTGTAGTATAGTTAAGTCTTCTTTATCTTCATACTGACACATGGTGTTTTCTACTTCTATCATAGCTAATTCTGCCTCATTTGTTATTAGTGGGTCTCCCAGTGGTTCTTGGCTTCCTGTGACAGAAGGTTGACTACTGTCAGGAGTGTCCTTATCTAGTTGGGCCTGGAGTTCTTCTTCATTTTGCTGTTCATTGTGCAACATTGTTTTGTACTGTGCAAAGTTTACATCAGTTATACTGCTTTCATTTGCTTTGAAAGCGCTTTCATATGAGTCATAGTTATCTAGTATTCCTTCTTCTTTTCTCCATGGTTTAAAGAGTTGTAGCAGAGACATGTAATATACTTCTTTATGTTGAGGAGTCTTTAATGACAATTTGATATGATTAATTAGATTTGGTTTGGTGAGTTTTACTAAGCTGCTTTCACAGTTTGTCACTTCGTATTTACGGTTTTGTTCATCAGGTTTTATATTATTTTTGTATGTGTAGTTTTGGGCTATGTGGTATAGACACATGGTTTCCAAAGTGGTACTCCTGTTTGGGTAGTATGGGCCTCATTACGAGTCAGGCGTTAAGGGGTTTAACCTCGCCGTAAACGGCGCCGACCCTTAACATCTGATTCCGAGGTCCCTTTGCGCCATGGTGAGTTTAACGCCTGCTTTTTGCAGGCGTTAAAATCCATGACGCTAAGGGACCATGGTGCTAATTAAGCCACCGTAATTTACGATGGCATAATTAGCGCCTTCCCCACTCCCATTATGCCCTATGGGGCAAAAATGGGAATGGGGAAGGGTAAATGGGAAATGGGGACTTACCGCCCCACTCACCTTGGAATGGGGCGGTAAATCCACCATCAGCCATGGTGTAAACATAGTTTACACCATGGTGATAAGGGTACGACCCAGGCGGTAACTTACCGCCTGGGTCGTAATGCAGAGGTATGTGTCCAATAAATTGTTTTTTAAAATGTCTTTGTTGTTGGGATCATGTTTGGCTATTGTTTCTATATCTTCGTATGATTTTAGAACTCTTTTTCTAGATTTAGCTGGACCAAGACTTAGCCATACTATATTTTCAGATTTACCATACAATGCAGTACCAGTTAATTGATCAGCTGCTTCATAGGATCCACATTCTCTATGGGACAGCATTTGTATGCCCAAGCTGTATAATTTCTGAGACACTGTTTTATCTGATGACAGGTCATTCCAGAGGTCTTGGAGCTCTGTCTTTTCTGGTTTGGTTAAGTATGCTGTAACATATCGTGCAGCTGCAGTAGAATTGTCTGCAATGTACTGCACATCTATGTTTGCATTCCATAAGTGGGCAATGATTGCATTGTAATCATTGATATATTTTTCTTCTTCTTTTCTTTTTATGCAATATGTATTTTTAGGTGACTTACCTTTAACACTATGTCTAACTGAAGACATGAGGTTGTTCACTTGACCTGTATTTGTAACTGGTCTAGGGAAACCAAATCAGCATTTGGTGTAGTATTTCCCTTTGTTTTTGTATTTGCGACAACAGTATTTGCCACATTTGTGTCTTTGAAATTGTAAAATTTTTGCATGAAGATCACTATTTGTGGATTCTGATGGAATTTCACAAGTGACATATTTTTCAATAAACTGTAAAACAGTGGCATCACTGTCTTGAACAAATTTAGGAGCATCTTTAATCCATAAAAGCATGTGGACATGTGGTGCTCTTCTGGCTTGGTATTCTTTTCTCCAAAAGAAGTGTTGCACTTCTCCAAGGGGAGGAACAGTTTTATTACAAATAAAATGTAGCATAGCAATGAAGCGATGGTGAACATATCTTGAAACATTAACAGGATCCTGAGAACAAAGTTCTCCAGGTGTTAGTATATCTATGTTTGTTTTCTTTTCGTTTGATATGCGTAAGAAAGCATGTAAATCTTCCCATGCATATTCTATACAACTTAATGTAACAAACCAAGTGGGTGGGCCAAGGTTTCTGATCATACAACGTACATCTTCATGACGTTGAAACCAGTACTTTTTAGTACCACGCATATTTGCTAATAGATTTGTAAGATTTGCTTGTAAAACCTCATCTTTTTGTTGAACTTTTTGTAATAATTGTGTAGCTGTCATATTTCGAAAGTGTGATCCTGATTTTAATATGTGTGCAACTCCGTAACATAAAGTTGCTAGTTCACTTTCAAAGAGTAGGTGGAATATGTATTCCACATTTTGTCGAAATCTGGGATCTTCAGAATACATTCGTAATGAGCGATATTCTGATGCTGATATTTGAATAGGTCTATCATCGTATCTTCCTCCTTTGCCAGTAGGAAAGAGTAGAGGAAAATCACGTGCTTCTATACTTTTTTCCCATATGCTGATTGGTGATCCTTTTGTTTGACACATTTGGTACGTTTCCAGTGCGTCTTCTATGGTGTCATTAGAGTGCAATGGATGAATTGTATAATGGGCTAAAGTGTTTGATATTGTAATAGGATCTAGGAGCTCAAATTGATCAGCTTCTTGTGTCTCTTGAAATATTTCAGTTGTATCTTTCAAGTTTTCATCAATATGAATTTCTTTGTAATATTCATTATTCTCTTTAAGATATTGCAGGGCTTCTCTAACTTTATGTAAATCTACCAGTTGTTGCCAATTTCTTTTGTCTTTTGTAGGTACTCCATTTACCAAGATAATTCAAGATTGTTGCATTGGACCTTGCACTCCTAGAGTGTGCACATTTTCTTTTAGATTTAATGGTAAATACACTACTTTTCCACAAATACCTTTCACTAATTCAGAGGGAGGTAATTTTGCAGTTTTTGGTTGAATGCGTATTATTGCATGAAATTGGTGCACTGTTTGAATTATGATGCTCTCATATAAATTAAGTTGTTGAAGGGGTTTTGGTAGTGGATATAATTCCAAGTTATTTGTGATAGCATGTGGAGGAGTTTGGTTGTTGTCAAGTTTTGTAGTGCAGTAACTGCAAAGTATTATGGGCTCAGTTATTTCGTATTTGTTTTCCGCTATAAGGTAGAGAGCTACATCAAACCATTTAGAATCTTCATTGTCTTCTATTTTGTATGATAGGTCTACAGTTTTTGTGTTACTTTTATAAAAAGTTCTGCGGCAACATACACATTTGGTACTTCAGCTGAAGTACTTTAAAATGTTAGTATTTCTTTTTTGTATGTGTGTAGTGAAAGGTTGCCATGTGTAGAATTGTTCCGAAGTTGGTTTACAGCTAATTCATCTTGTAAGTGGGTTTCACTTCCAAAATATTTTGTCTGGATATAGTCGATTTCTTCTAGTAAGTCTTTTGCTGTACCATGTAGAAGAATGTTATTTAAATTGGCTAGTGCTAAAGCAGGACTTTTAGCATAGTACAGTTTATAAACTAGATTTCTTATACTTGCATGATGTGTTGATATCCTTTTGATATCATGGAAGGTTGTTTTGAAAGTAGGTCCTGTAATGCAGGCCATTGAATGTCCTTGTAGTCCTGTGTACTTGCGTACTGGACAAGCATCCATATTTTGCAGTAGTTTAATTTTAATTTTGTCTTTGCTTTTCACATATTGATTTAGGAATTGGCGTAAAGACTTGAACATTTTTTTGGGAATGTTACACATTGACATGCATGGCCATTTGTACACTAGATGTTCTGATTCAGTTGAATGGAGGGGTAAATGTACGTTTTCAGGGTATATTTTTGTAAGGAGTACTTCTTCTTCCATTATGGTATTATTAACTTTTTCATAACCTCGACCACTGCTATGTATTGCAATTGTATTTGTTTGCTTTTGTTTGTACGCTTCTTCATTAAAGTATGGTTCTGTGCTTGTAGTGTCACTCCATTCACCTCCACAGATATTTAAGAAGTTATTTTGTTGACATTTCGTTTATTGAGAAGTCTTTTTTGTAATTTAGTTATTAGTTTTGTTAGTGGTTTCATTTTGTTTAACACTAAAATAAATAACTTTATTTTGAGAAGAATTGTACTGTCTATCAACCCTTCTAAGATTACTTTCCTAAGATAACTTTGAAGTGTTGAACCTGGTTTCTCTCCTGTTTTTATAAGATTTTGAAGGACTTTGTGACGGAACATTTTGGCTAAAATACTTTTCTTGGTATGCTTACTTTGTACTATATCAAAATTTATAGAAGAAGTTTTATTTGTAGTGATAGTTGATTTTCTGTTCATTGTTTTTTGGGTTGTTTCGCTTTTTGATAGAGGAGGCAAAGTTTTTGTACTAGAAACTTCATTACATGACTGTATTAGCTGTTTTTTTACAAATTCTGCCATAGATGGATGTTTATGTTGGAGACTTTTCTTTTCATTTGCTCTTCTTCTGCGTTCCTTTCGACGGAGTTGCTTTTTGGTAGGCATTCTTTAGGGTCTGTTGAAAAAAATACAGAAGGTATGGGTTGGGGTGTTCTGCAATGCATGTGTGTTGTGTGCATGAGTGTTTGAGCAAGATGATAAAGATGTATGTAATGGTGTGTGATTGAGCATTGGGAAATACAACTACTAGGGATGGGTATTCTTGAATTAATTTGTTACTAAACTGGGGTTCAGATGACAGTAAAAAGTAAGCCAGTGGTGTGGAGAAGTATAAATAGTATATCTAAAGCTATACAATTAAAACAGTTGTTTGTTCTACAACATCTACATTCTAGTGGCTGAGTTGGGTAATTTGTGTGCCGAAAAATAGGAATTTGTGGGCGATTCTGCCAGTAAATCACTGTTTAAGATGGGTGATTTTTGGTCAGAATGGTGCAGAATCTCTATTTTTAGGCACAGAATTAGCATGAATTAACCTTACAGTGTGTTTGAGTAATAATTCAAATACTTTGGTAACATTCTACTTACTTTTTTTTCTAAAATGAGCAGTTTGCTTTTTAGTTGTTTTTTGTACTTCAAATTCGGCTGCTTCTTTTCAGGAGAATGGTCTTCACTGCAATTGTAAAAGAAAGAAATTAGTAATTTGGTTTGTATATAGCACTGTTTTTAATTTAGACATAGATTTCAAAAATTGAAATGCTCAGCGCCTTCCTCAAAACCATTAAAACTTTTTTATGTCTAACTGTAGGAAAGAAAATATCTTTACTATGGCTTGTAAAATTCATAATGTACCACTGTATACCACTAGTCTTGTAACTAAGCTTTTCCACGTAATAGTGAGTCAATGTCATAGCCTGCTTTTCCACGTAACAGTGTGTCAATGTTATAGCCTGCTTGTCCTATATAAATGTAAGTAATGATATAAATTAAAAAAAAACTAAAACCAATTATGTGTTTGTACAAATATTATTGTTTGAGATTTGATCATAGAGTGTGCATGTAATTTTGTTTGATTATATGTAGCCTATATATTTTATTTCAAAAATGTTAGTTTAACATTATTTCCGTGTGTGTGTGTGTATGAAGAAATTAAACGGTATAAAGGTTTGTAAGTCACAGTTCATTTTAGGACAATGAAAAAAATATCATAGATTCATTTTACAGATTATACAAGGTAAAAGTCGGTTAGAAAATGTGTTCATGTACTGTATAGAAAATATTAATACCTGTAGTTTGTGTTCATGCATATGGATATGGACGAAGCTGCAAGTAGAAATCTTGGAGGCTTGTATAGTATTTCTCGTAGATCATGCTTGGCAATTTGAGCGGCTTTTCTAGAATGGAGGCCCTATTTGTTGGGAGCCAGACATTAGGTGGTGGTAGTTACAGATCATAAGAATTTCCAATACTTCAAGACTGCTCACACCCTCAGTCCACGCCAATTGAGGTGGTCACAATATTTCAATGAGTTTGACTTTGTGGTCACTTTTCGACCTGGCAGGAAAAATGGAAAGGTGGATAACTTAACCAGGCAACAGAATATAGAAAATGTAGTGACAAAGGTTAAGGCAATCATTCCGGCTGAGAGAGTGGTGGGGGCTATGACAGAAAGACTGATGGAATAAATAAAGACTAGTATGAAGAAGAGAGGAGTTAGATGGAGTGGGGAGGATCAATTACAAACTATCAGAAAGGGTCTTCCTTATTATGTAGGGACATTGTTTTTGCCCTCTCAGGAATTACAAGAGAAACCAATGTACTGGTGTCATAATTCACCCCTTGCAGGAGATTCAGGACGTCAAAAGACTCAATACTTGTTAGAAAAGTATTTTTGGTGGCCAAATCTGAAAAAAATGTGATTTAGTACATTCAGAGATGTGAAACATGTGTTTGCAACAAGGCGGACCATGTCAGAAAGGCAGGGCTGCTCCAACCTTTACCCACACCTGAGAGAGCTTGGGCACATATTTCCATGGACTTTATTATTGACCTTCCACCCGATAATCAACATGACACCATTTAGGTGATGGTGGATTATCTATCTAAACAAGCACATTTTGTGCCATGTGTTGGCATTCCTAGTGCTGGGCAACTGGCAAAGTTATTTCTGCATAACATTGTAAGATTACATGGCCTTCCCAGGAGTATTGTTTCAGACAGGGGGCCTCAATTTACTTCCAAGTTTTGGTGTGCCTTATGTAAAATGTTGGGAATTGACTGCGCTCTGTCCACAGGCTAACCATCCCCAGACTGCTGGGCAGACGGAGATAGTCAATCAAACTTTGATTAGCAGAATGTACATACAATACCAAACATGTCTCGCTAGGCATGGCACCAAATGAATGCTTGTATGGACATGAGCAAAACATATTACCAGAGAGTTTACCAGAAGTGGAACTGATTCCTGTATTACAAGAAAAGAAGCAGTTGCTTCTAGACATTATACAGAAGGCAGGATCCAACTTGGAGCATGCTACGGTGGCCTACAAGAAGCAGGCAGATATGAAACGTCAGGAAACTCCCCAATACAAGGTGGGAGATTGGGTTTGGTTGTCTACACAGAATTTACCATTGATGGGACCATGCAAATTTGCACCACGTTTCATTGGCCCCTATCAAATTGTCCAGTTTGTCTCTCCAGTGGCTGTGAAACTACGTCTACCTGTCAATTTCAAGATACACCCGGTATTCCATGTGTCTTTGCTTAAACCTGCAGCTCTTGGGATCCGGACACAGAGGCCTCCAGTGATCGTGAAGGATGGGCAAGTGGAATATGAGGTGAAGCGGATTCTGAACTCTAGGAGACGGAAGCAGGGATTATGGTGTTTGATTCAATGGAGTGGCTATGGTCCTGAGGACTGCTGGGGGGAGCTGGCAAGTGAAGTTCATGCTCCCAGACTTGTGTGTCAATTTCATTTGAGACATCCAGAAAAACCTTGTCCTGGGAAGAGCCCTGGGAGAGGAGGTAATGTCAGGAATTGTGCTTGAGAGCGGTCAGGAAGCGTGTGGGGTTCTAGAGACTTCAGTTCTCAGCATGCTTGGTGAAAAGCTGTAGTCATTCGCGCTTCGTGCGGATTAACATCTGAAGGCTGATTGCAGTTCTTACTTCAGCCGTCGTCCACCGTGCGCAAGTGTGGCTTATTGAGAGAATGCAGCATGCGTGGTCACAACGGCATGCAGGAGAACTTTTGGAGATCTAAGGAATGTCAAAGGAATGTTTCTCTACATTCATTCCGGGCAGCGGCGGTGAGCGCTCTCTGGATGATTCAATGCACTGCTATGTTTGGTTCGGGTCATTTCCCACGGGAGGCTCGGGACGTCAGTTAAGTGCTGGGAAATCAGATATGGGCATGTTTTTTTTTTGTGCATTGTACTAACTTTCAGCAGGCAACAGGCATTGGGGCAGTCAGTGGGCATAGAGCTATTCGAGACTTCTAATTGCAATTTCACGCAGAATGGCTCAGTAAGAAACTTGCCTTCTCCATTGCCTAAAGAATGTGACTTCGGTGCCAGGCTCGTTTTGGGAGCACTACGGCAGCATTAAGACGCTGTCTTCCATGTTCTGCTTTACGTGTGCTTATGCTCGCCCACAGGGCCATGTGTTTGTATCATTCATGAAGGGAGTCATTCCCCTGTTTGTTTCATTACTACTTGCTTAGCGATTAAGTGTTGCAACGTCTCAATGTGCTACATGTCAGTTTACTATGTCAGTGTGGCAATATGTTTGTACTCATATGTGAAATCTTCACACGCTTTATGTAAAGTGTATAGGCTTCATGTGGCTAAGTTTGCTAAAGCATCAGGTTGGGTTAGGAGATACAGGGCAGGAGTTGTTCGTCGGAATTAAGAAGGGTGCAGAAGAAATCTATTCAAGTCTTAACTGCTACAGTGTATATGTGTTGCTGCAGATTGGTGTTAGAAGGCAGTTCTAAGTGTTTTGACTTTTCCCATTTAACCCCCTTGCCCTATTTTCCGGTTTTCCTAATTTCCCTTCCCTATCCACAACCTCTCCCTAATCCCTCCTTCGCCCATTGGCTGCCACGTGGTACTGTGTGATTCTAGTATCAGGAGCCCATGCCAACCACGGGTGGAGGTGTAGATCTATTTGGCTTCTTTTATTTGGGGGAGGGTGTCATACCCTTATCCCTCTAGTGTTGAATCTTGACAACTTTTCTTAGGTTCCAGTTACATCATGTGATACATATATAAAGGGGAATTAGTAGCTTTGAAACAGAGAAATCATTTCTGTGCATGAAGATAACGAGTTAGGTTATGAGCACTTTCTGGTAGTACTGCTGCTTTGTTGCTTACTTCACTTTCCCTGTATATGCTCATATATGTATATGTTGTTGTCTCTTTGTGGTGTGTCTGTAATAATGCAATTATGTAGTAATTGGGTTGTATTGGCTACTTATTACATGTTTCAAAGTACGCAAAACTCTAATAAGAAAGCATTTATCATTTCATTATTCTACATGGCAAGATTATGAAGATTGCACCTCCAGCATATATGCTGCACACAATGCCTATGTTTCTACATGAGTAGCTTAGTATACTGGAAAGAACTTCATAATAGAATGCCACTTATATCAATACATTGCTTAATGCACTACAAAGCTCATGATATGTATTCCTATGATCCTTGACACTTTTTGTCAACATTATAATAAGAAACAGACTTTTCATGAAAAGTAGATGAGCATGTGATGTCATCAGTGACGTCATCAATGACATTTGTGATGTCATCTTTAATGTCCTGGGTGTTAGTCTTAGCAGTGCACGGTGGTGGTACGAGTTATGGTTGCTTAGCTTACCATAACTGGTGAATTTCTGGGGGTTTTTGGTTTTACTTGTAACCATAACGTCCCTTCAACAAAGATTTTTCACTGAATTGCATAGGTTTTTAGTAGCACAACTTAACCATAACATCCCTTTAACAAAGTTTTTTCATTGATTTCATAGGTTTTTAGTAGCTCAACTTAACCATAACGCCCCTTTAACAAAGTTTTTTCATTGAATATAGATATAGATAGGATGAATTTGATAGGTGTTTAGTAGAGTTCACTTAGTTTATGTACATGTAACATAGAACATACTGAACCCTCTGCCCCACGCTAGTGGTTCTGAGGTCTGTGGACCGAGCGCATGTCTGCGGATGGACTCGGCCAACATCAACACTATCCAAAAATTCAGCTGCTATCTTACATTGTTGTATCATGCAATAAACACACTAAACATGTTCAAACACCAGTAAATGCATAAATTACTTTCAAAAAGAAATAAAAAACGCAAACTGCATATGTAAAACACCAACAGTCCAATTACCTAGCATATGCAACATAATGGTATATACCAAAAGAAAATAATATATGCCACTACCAGAATTACCTCACAGAAACTGCACAGCAAAATTCAACAGCACACCTACGCAAAAGTAATAGCAAAACTTAAAAAGAAACTGGTAAGGACAGTACATTAATTTCTTAATTTCTTATATTTGTAAACTTTCTGTATTAGGGTACACCAAAAGTATTATTTTTTTAACACAGAAATTTCTAGTACTTTGGAATGGAAAGAAGAACATTTTCCTCGGGACCAAAAGAGTGAAAACAGTGATAGTAATGGTAGACACTACACTTCTGGAAATAAACCAAGTAATAACCTTTATTTTATTGGTACTTAACATATATATTTTTTTTAACAAATCATACAGACAATAAGAACAATACAGAAACAGACACCTGTTGCGTGTAGAGCAACAAATGGCTCTATTAATGACAAATTTATATCTTTTAAAAAACTTTGTAGAGGACCATATAAATGAAAAAAATAAATATCACTGTCCCACATGTACCTGTATTACTTCTCCAGGTCCCAGCCAACCATCCCCAAAAACTCCCCAGCAAGAAAAATGTTATGATGAGACTGCAATCCCTCCCTCCCCTACCATCCAACATGTACAAATCCCTAATTCCCCTGTATTTGTATCAGTTTCTGCTTCCCCTCTCTTTCATAATGTTTATATTTTTATACAATAATAACATATTATGTGTGCTGTTACTATATTCCTCTGTGTCTTATTTTTTTTAAAAAGGCAGTTAGGGTGTCCGTGAACAGCGCGGGTGTCCGGGATGTCTGTAATTAACCAAAATGGGGGTATCCTAAGGACACTGTGCCTGTTCGCACTGTTCACAATCAAAATGGAGGTGTCCTTAGGACACACAAGATGTCTGCCCATCCGCAATTAACCAAAATAGGGGTGTCCTAAGGACACTATACCTGTTTGCAATCAAAATGGAGGTGTCCGAAGGACACTAAATTCATCTGCATGTCCGCAACTATTCACAATGAAGTGTCCTTATAATGTACCCTCTTTTCGAGTTGTCCGCAACTACAATTAATATGTCTGTACAACACATAGCCCATCCACCTGTCCGCAAAGTTGTGACGCACATTTAATTTGGTCGGGGATCACAACTCTGTCCATAAAACACTGACACGCATGCATACTACACCATTGGGTCCTACAAACATTGCGCCTGTCCGTAACTGTCAGCCGCGTTTGTGTTGCACTTTTATTAATTAGTTCGGGGACAAGAACACTATCCGTAGAACACCCGCATGCATGTGTACACACAACCCCACTCATTTGGTGTCCTAGGGACACCTTTCCCATTCGCCAACGTGTCCGTGACATTATCATGTGACCACCCCCACGCTAAGCATGGGTCCTTCTTCGCTGACACAATCCAGGCCCCCGGACATAAAAAAAGTGCTTCTTTGAGCAATCCAAAGTATTTTCCTGGAAAAGTTCAGCCTTGCAGATGTCCCAGACAATCTCCCTAGCGATCTACATACTTTTTGGAACTTTTTTTAGCCCTTTTTTGGTGTTCGCAGTGTTCGCAGACAGCGCTGGTGTTCGCGAAGCGCGTCTTAGCACCCCTTTAAAAGGCCACACCCCAGAGCTGATCCTCATTCTGCTTTTGGATTACCAAGCAAGAAAGATCTTTGCTGGACATTGATCCTTGGTGGACCTGCTTTTGCTAGTACATTAATTCCTTTTGGAAAATTCATGCCAGCTGTCCTGATGGCATCTATGGCTGGTGCTACTTCTGTCTCAGCACCACCCCAACCCCTCCACCACCACCATCTCCCCAAGCGCCTGCAGAGGAGAACAGGCATGACGATACAGAGGAGGATGAAGAGGATGACGAGGATGAGGTAGTGGAAGTCCCTCCTACTAGCACTCTCCATGAGTCTTGCGTGTGGAGGTTGTCTACCAGTCGTGATGGAGTACCCAAAACTTGAGCAAACAAGGTGTGCTGCACTCAATGTCTGTTAGTGCTGAGTCGTGGCAAACCAGGTTTGTACAGCTATGGTACTACCTCAATGAAGCAACACCTACAATAATTCCATGTTGTGGCTATTCGTAAGGTTGTACCTTGCGATAAACGTAGAAGGTTAAGTTCTTCTGCAACAACCTCTGTTTCTGCTCCTGCCACCACATGAGACACTCCTGTGGGGCTGCGAATCCCTTCAACTGCCTCGCAGGCCATACGTGATTCTGTAGACCCTTACCTTTCGAGGCTCACAGTAATATGTATGTACTGCTATGTAGTACTCTGCAGGGGGGAGACCCTTCGAAGTGCTTTCAAGGCTGCTGTCTGGGAGCATGAGAAGGATTGCCAACTACCTGATTAAGGCCCACCCTACATCTTCCTTGCTTCACCTGCCCTTTCTTATCCCCATTGTCGGTGCCCCTTCCTTACCCTCCGTTCTCTTCCTTTCCTTATGTGTCAAGTTTGAAGAAAAAAAAAAATAAAAAAATAAAAGAAAATAAAAACTGCTATTTTCAGAGCCACCTTTCACAGTTCAAAAATAAAAGTGCCAATGAAATGCTGCAGGGCCCTGTGCATTTATTTAGTATTCTGCAGACAGTTCACAGACATTGACATTTTTGGGAGGCTGCCCTATCAAAACCATTGCACTCTTCTCCGGGCGGAAGTGGTGGCTCTGAAAAGAGCCTTTTGCTAGTGTTATTTTGTTTCAAAACGTCAAATGGTCAACACCTACTGGAAAAAGAATTACTATAAATCCAAAAAGGGTTGCAATGCATTTTGTATATTTCGCAGAAAAATCTAATTACCAGCATAAGTAAGATGTACTCCATCTCTGTGAAAAATGTGTGTACTATGAAACATAATATTTTCATTGTGAAAAGAGTTCATGCCAACATCTCTCAAAAAGGCACAAACAGCCGTGTTGACATTGCGCCTTTCTTTCTCCATTTGTGGACCAAATGAAGAATAAAGCAGCCAAATTTGTCCCTGCGCAATACGAGAAAAAATTACTTGGGACTTTGGAAACATGTCCATGACTTTCCCAAGTCCTTCTTTCATTGCAAATTGCTAAGAGGTTCCAGAGACATGTCCTAAACTGTTCCCTCCACAATGAATAATAATATTGTCTGGATGACGCTTTGTCACCAAAGTAGCACAAAGAAGTACCACATCCAGCCACTTCATTCCATGCACTCCATGCCAGTGCACTTCCACATGAGGGAATCCAAGATGTGCAGCCACTCCACAGCGATCTGCATGCACCTCCAACTAATGTATCCACGAGTCTCCCAAAATCCAGACAATCTGCCTTCTGAAAGACACACCCATAGCTATCTGCTCTCCTCTCAGGAAAACGACTTTCTGACAAAGTCTATCCTTACACATCACACCCAGTAAACCTTATTGACCAATTACTTGCCCTGCTAAGTCTCATTTGCATGCCTCTCAGCCTCAAAATCCCTGTATGTAATACACGCTGTCTGTGGACAATCGCATTGTCCGCTGACAAATCGTACAATCTGAGAATGGGGGATGAAAATTTAAATCGTGTGCCCCATTTCCACTTTGAGGTTGGCTCTGAAAGAGCCTTTTTTAAGATGCTTCAGAAACACCTTTCATTTGTACATTTGTTTGTTTTTATTTCCTTATTTTCTCCAAATTCCTAACCATTTGCTTCTCCAAAGCAATCCTTAAGTTCCAAAACAGCATGGCATTTCACATAAAAGATAAAGACATGCCATCTTCATTAAAATAAACAACATTACCAAAATCAATGTTGTAATTATTGCAAGAGAACATGCCAGCTCTAATCATATAAGCAAACATGCCTTGGTTAATTAAACACCTAGCAACATTTTGCTGAGGACAAACAATAGAACGATTGTCCCATACTGCTCTAGGTTCCGAAGCAGAAAAAATAACCTTGGCATTTGGAAGTACTTTCATGACTGCCTGAACCAAATTTTCCAGATCTTACAACAAAGTAGGAGCACTGACATAGCCCAAATGCAAAGCACCACAGTGTAGGATAACTACAAGTGGACTATTAAACCTAGCCATATCCTGACAAACTTCTAGCATTACCTGCATATGTATACCAGGCACAGTGCTCCACACCACCTCCACTCCTTTCACATCAAAATTGTTAGCCACATTCCTAGATTTAGCATACTGCGCCAAACCATTCACAAATATACCTCCATCCACCAACACCCTGACTTTCTTCACCTCTGCCATCTTCATTACACCCAGCCTCTCTCAATACGAATCAGAACCTCAACAGATGATTGGCTAATCCCCAAAATACACTCCCATTTCATGCTCAGAAGCCCCAGATGTGGCACGCCCTGTCTGCGAACAACCGCAGGGTTCTCTCATTGGCTACTGTTAAGCAGTCACACAGCCATCTACCAATCACATCCAAGAACTCTACATCTAACTCCTTCATCACAGTTCAGTACTTTAGATGCACTGTTGATCACTCTGAGTACAATTGGGCTGTGATTGCAAAACACGTACATCAGCAACTACTGCAAAACTCTCCTAGATGTCTGCTTCCAGATTCATCCACACCCACATGAATGAACACAAACTAAAGGTATAAATATTTTTTGCACAGTACATGTAAAGCTCTTGTGTAAATACATATAAACGGAGTAACGGCCACTTACACTGTATAACCCATAGCTCCCAACCTTTTGTGTCACCAAGGTGGGTATAAACACCCAATTTTCTTTTTGGCGGGTGAGAGGTCATAGAAGTGAATGGGCATATGTGGGACATGGTGGGTGATTCAGCTGCTTGCAAGGCGGGTAACAACTGCCAAAAGTGGGTGAATTGAGAGCTATGTATAACCTGTAAAAAAAGCATACTGTCATTCCTCCAATCTGCTATGATGAAGTGTCGCTTCCAAAGCTGTCTGCTCTCCAAATTTGTATTTATCTATCTTTCTAACTGTAATGTGCAAACTGTTATTCTCTTCATTCATTCTGTCATTTGTGTAACCACTGCCACCTATTTATCCACATTTCAACTATAATAGCATTTAATGCATTATAGCGCATATGATGTACATACAGTTTCCTTTCTATACAATCTGGATATTTTACACAATCTATCATTTGAACTTCCTTTAGAAATGATTATAATAGTAATCAGACAAAACACACACACACACCTGTCTAACCAAGAGGCATTTCATGTTAAAAGATGTGCGAAATAACAGTATACTTGTGGGAGAAGACTTTGTAGTGTGTTATAAAATGACACACAGCTAGGATGAGCACATGCATCTTTATTCATGCACACAGCCAATATCATTTGAAAGGCTCCCAGCTGAAACAACACCACTGCATCTACAACTGTTCTTCCAATCTTCACAGCTCTCTCATTCCAGCTTGTTGCCCATTCCATTTTAGAATTTACTGCAGATTTCAACTATACACAGGTGCAGTTATGTCTATCTCATCATGTACAATTATGTATGAACAATGTAGTAAACCAACACATACAACATATCCACCTTCCCTGCAGTCTGCAACGCAACCACCACACCCTTAATTGCAACCCTTACTGTATTTCACACGCTCCCATCTACAAGCACCACAGGATCACCCAGTAGTTTGCTAATCACCTGCAGTCAAGTAAACGTGCTTTGTCCCATTGCCACTTTACCAGGTTTTCTTTTTCAACCTTCTCCCCTAAAACTATCCTACAGAGTAACAAGCTGCTGAACCCATCAAGTCCTGCTACCTTATTTCCCACCCCTTCACAAATGCATACATTGCATGCTTTTCCCGACAGTTCCTGCCATTTACCCTGTATAAACAGCAAGAAAAGTATAGAGTTATTTCTCCTATCTCCTAACATCCAATAACACTGCCTTAAAAAGTCAAGCGTGCTCTGTGTGCTCACTATTGTGATCATTTCTAAAGCATGTTCAACTGACAGATTCTAAGTAAAATATACAGATTGTGCATAGACAAAAGAAAGTGCATCTAATGATATGCACAGTTATCAGAAAGCACTGCTACTGCAAAAAAAGAAAAGCATGTCTACATTAACAACAGTGCAATTAACACACATATTTACTAACTTATTTCTTTCACAATTGCAGTGATGACCACTCTCCTGAAAACCAGCAGTGTCTAAAGTACGAACCAGAACTCAGAAAAAACATATTCCTTCCATCCTAAAAAGTAAGTCAATACTGCGATAATGTTCTAACTGTTTTCAAACACTATAGAATTCTAGTATTTTAGAAGAAACAATTGTATTAACCCTGCAGCATTAGATTCAGTATTGCTGCTTGCCCCTAAGCAACTGCATACTTTGTGTTGTCATCTGAACACCAGTATAGTAACACAGAAATATGAGAATAGCCTTCCCAACCTGAAGTAACAGCCCATTGCACAATCACACACCTCTACATACATTCTTACCATCATACTCAGACACTCATGCACAAAGCACACATACATTGCACAATATCCCAACCCACACTTTCTTTTTTTCTCCAACAGACCCCAAAGAATGCCTACCAAAAAGCACCTCAATAGAAAGCAACGCAAAAGTAGACAAAATAAAAATTAAAGTGTCCAAAGTAAGCATCCACCTCTAGCAGAATGTGTACAAAAAGTTCAAACAAAACAGCTAATACAGTCACTAAGAGAAACAAAAACAGCTTCCAGTACAGAAACTTTGCCTCATCTTTCAAAATGTAAAACAAAACAGAAAGTGATTAACTAGACTGCAGCTACCACTAGTGCTAACACTGCACCTATAAATCTCAAAGTAAGCATACCAAAAAAATTATTTTACAAAAAATGTTCTACCACAGAGTCCTTCAGAACCTCATAAAAACAGGAGAGAAATCACTCACAACCCTTAAAAACTACCATAGAAAAGTAATTGTTGAAGCTCTCATAGACAGTGCAATCCTTCAAAAAAGGATATTATTTATTTCTGTTTTAAACAGAATGAAACCACTAACAAAACTAAGTACTTAACTACAAAAAAGACTTCTCAATAAACGGAATGTCAACAAGCATATCCTCGCAAACATCTGTGGAAGTGAATGGGCTCACACCACCAGCACAGAACCATATTTCAAGGAAGAAGCATAGAAACAAAAGCAAATAAATCCAATTGCCATACATAGCAGTGAACAAGGGTATGAAAAACTTAAGAGTACCATCATGGAACAAGAAACGTTGCTAACAAAAATTTCCCCAGAAGACTTAGTATCAACTATCCACTCCACTGATCCAATGCGTTCAGTATTCAAATGGCCATGCACCTCAATGTGTAACATAGCCAAAAAATCTTTCACATTTTTATGCCAGTTCCTCAATCAATATGTGAATGGTGAATACAAATTGAAAATAAAACTGTTACAAAGTATGGATACCTGTCCAGTCTGCAACTACTCAGGAATACAAGGACATTCGTTAGACTGTATTTCTGGACCTATTTACAAAAGCACCTTCCACCATATCAAAATGATATCAACACACCATCCAACCATTAAAAATCTGGTTCATAAACTGTACTATGCCAAAAGTCCTGCTTTAGCACTAGATAATGTAAATGACAATCTTCTTCATTGTACAGCCAATTAACTACTTGAAGAAATAGAGCATATCCAGAGAAAATATTTTGCAAGTGAAAACCACTTACAAAATACAATTGCTTTAGAACAGAATACCAACAACTTTACAAATCGCAACCTTCTACTACACACATACAAAAAATAAATCCTAAAGTTTAAAAGTACATCTGCTTAAGTTCCAAACCATGTGTGTGTTGCAGCAGGACTTTTTATAAGAATAGCACAAAAACTGCAGACATAATGTACACAATAGAAGACAATGAAGATTCCAATTGGTTCCAATTAGCTCTCTATCTTATAGCAGAAAACAAATACTACATTACTGACCCCTTAATACTTTGCAGTTACTGCACTGAAAAACTTGACAACAACCAAACACCTTCACATGCTATGACAAATAACTTGGAATTATTCCCACTACCAAAACCCCAGCAAACAACTTAACTTGTATGAGAGCATCATAATTCAAACAGTGCACCCATTTCAAGCAATAATACACCTTCGCCCAAAAACAGAAAAACTACCTGCCTATGAATTACTGAAAGGCATTTGTGTCAAAGTAATTTATTCGGCATTAGATCTCAAAGAAAATGTACACACTCTGGGAGTGCAATGTCCAATAGATCAATCTTTAGTTATCTTATTAAATGGTGTACCTACAAAAGACAAAGAAAATTGGCAACAGCTGAAAAAGGAGGAAGGTACAATGATAGACCCACACAATTAAAAGCATCAGAATACTGTTCTTTATGAATGTATTCTGAAGACCCCAGATTCAGACAATACGTGGAATACATATTCCACCATCTCTTTGAAAGTGAACTAGCAACTCTATGCTACAGAGTTGCACACTCATTGAAAACAGGTACCCCTTTTCAAAATATGTCAGCTACGCAATTACTACAAAAAGTGCAAGAAAAAAGTTAGGTTTTACAGTCAAGTGTAACAAATCTTTTAGCAAACATGCGTGGTACAACAGAATACTGGTTCCGACATCACAGAGATGTACGCTGTATGGTAAGAAACCTTGCCCCACCCACTTGGTTTGTGACATTAATTTGTTCAGAATATGCACGGGAATATTTACACGATTTCCTACGCATAGCAAACAAAAACTAAACAAATATAGATATAAAAACACCAGGAGCACTCAGCTCTCTAGATCCTGTAAATGTATCAAGATATTTCCATCATCGCTTCATTGCTATGCTACACTTAATTTGTAATAAAACGGATACTCCCCTCGGAGAAGTGCAACACTTCTTTTGGAGAAAAGAATACCAAGCCAGAGGAGCACCACACATCCACATGCTTTTGTGGATTAGAGATGCTCCTATATTTGGTAAGGACAGTTATGCCACTGCTTTTATGTCACTTGTGAAATCCCTTCACACACGACACATGGTGACCTTCATGCACAAATTTTACAATTTCAAAGAAAGAAATGTGGTAAGTATTGTCGTCGCAAATATAAAAACAAAGGGAAATACTACACCAAATGCCACTTTGGTTTCCCTAGACCAGTTTCAATAATAGGTCAACTAAACAACTTGATGTCTTCAGTTAGACATAGTGTCAAAGGTAAATCACCTAAAATACATTGTACATAAAAAGAACAGAGGATCAAAATATATCAATGATTACAATGCAATCATTGCCCTCCTATGGAATGCAAATATAGAAGTGCAGTACATTGCAGACAATTCCACTGCAGTTGCACGATATGTCACAGCCTACTTAACCAAAGCAGAAAAAACAGAGCTACAAGACCTCTGGGATGACATGTTATCTGTCAAAACACTATCACAGAAATGCTCTCCCATAGAGAATGTGGCTGCTATGAAGCACCAAACTGTTTAACCGGTACTGCCTTGTAGGGAACATCTGAAAATATAGTATGACTAAGACTTGGTCCTGTTAAATCTAGAAAAAGAGTTCTGAAATCAAATGAATACATAGAAACAATAGCCAAACATCATCCCAACATCCAAGACAGTTTGAAAACAATTTACTAGACACATACTACTCTAACAGGAGTACCACTTTGGAAACCATATGTCTATTCCACATGGCCCAAAACTTAACATACAAAAACATTAAACCAGATGAGAAGAAAGATAGATACAGAGTGGAAAATTGTGAAGGCAGCTTAGTGAAACTTACCAAAGAAACCTTAATTAATCATATCAAATTGTCATAAACAACTCCAGACGTAAAATTTACACAGTACAAAACAATGTTGCACAATGAACAGCAACAAGAAGAAGAACTTCAGGTGCAACTAGATGTGGACACTCCTGAGAGTAGTCAACCTTCTGTAACAGGAAGCCAAGAACCACTTGGACAGCCACTAATAGCAAATGAGGCCGAATAAGCCATGACAGAAGTAGAAAACAGCATGTGTCAGTATGAGCAATCTACAGAAGACTTTGCTGTACTAAAATAAAAAATAAAAAATGAGCAGCGTAGCATTTTCCAAGAAATAAAAAAACAAATTGAACATGGTGTGCAGCATGAAACTAAAAATTGTACCTGCCAAGAGTAAAAACCTATACTGCTATACGTAAGTGGTCAAGCTGGTTCAGGCAAAATATTCTTAATCAAAACCATCAGAAAGTTCCTCCAACAATTGACAAACAACAAACTGTCAGCTGTTGTAACTGCTCCCACTGTGTCACTTTACACCGATTACTACTCCTTCCAGTAGAACACCAAAAGAAATTAGACTAATACAAAATTTCTCCAGTAGCTGCAATGGAACTACGCAGAGTTTTCAAACAAATGAAAATGCTGCTAATAGATGAGGTAAGCATGGTTTCCAATCTAATATTAGCCTTCATTCACCTCAGATTACAAGAGGTCCTGAAAACAGACTATGAAGAACTCTTGTGAGGAAAACATATTTTAATTTTTAAAGATCTTCTTCAATTAACACCAGTTAAAGGTGACCCTATTTTTAAAACCTTAGGGCACAAACTATGCCGTAAAACTCTTGGCAGCATAGGAAATTTCAACCTTTGGCAACATATACAATACAGAGAATTAACTGAAAACATGCGTCAGTCTGCAGACCTCAAATAAGCCAGGATTTTGAAAAGTATTAGAGTTTGTGTACTATCTCAAGAAGCACAATCTGTATTGAAAACTAGGCACATCCATGCACACTATGGCCATAATTCATGGCCTACTGATGTCATGGAACAATTAGCACACACAAATGTAAACTCTATGGGCCTCATCACGACTTGGGCGGTAACGCCGGCGGTATTACCGTTGGCGGTATTAGCCCTACCACTGAACTCCCTGGTGCTAATAGCGCCGGATCACAAGTTCAGCGGTAATGTCAATCCCCATTCCCCATTGAGCCCATTTGGGAATGCCCCATTCCCCATTGGGCTCAATGGGGAAATTTCACGCTAACGGGAAATCCGCCGGCGGTAATAGCGCACATTTTTGCCGGATTTCCCCCCAGCTCAGAGCTGGGGAGAAATCTGCCGAAGTCCTGCTTTGGCGGACCCTTAAATCCGGCGTTAATAGCACTACCGCCGGATTTAAGGGTTACCGCCAAAGTCGTGATGAGGCCCTATGTCCTTTATGCTAACTCTTGCAACCTGTTCAAAAAGTGATGAAACAATGTTAAAAAACAAATTGCAACCAATACTTGAAATGTTCTCCACAGACAAACTGGACTTACATGGTATGATACTACCCATGTGTCAACAAGCCACAATAAAGCTAAATACCTCAGAAAACTCCATCTCTAACACAGCTAGTTTGGAGAAAATATTAACATTATCTTTAAACTGTAGAGTAATGCTTAAACATAACTTTGACGTGGACCAAGGACTAGTTAATGGAGCACTTGGTATAGTTGTAGGCTTTCAAACATACCCAAGTGACAACAACATTCAGTTTGTCAATATTCTCTTTGACAAATTATCAGAAGTTAAAAGTATAGGACGCTCAACAGCCTGCTTCCTTCTCAAAGACATGTATGTACGCAGAGAACAATTTTCTCTAACTCTAGCATACGCATTCACCATTCATAAATCACAAGGTCTTACCCTAGATAAAGCATTGATAGATATTGGTAGCACAGTGCTTAAAGAAGGCATGAGCTATGTAGCACTATCATGCTTACGTACACTTGGCAGACTATTTCTAATCAACTTTGATGAAAGTAAAGTAAATGCTGATATTCCTTGCATTCTAGAATACAATAGCCTACGTTCACTCTACACCCCCTTCCAAAGACCTATCCTGTTCCGCAAAAAGCAAAACTTTGTAAAAGAAAACTACTTCACTCTCAAACAAAGTCAACTACCTCTTCAAAGAAAGAACGCACACTCTGAACAACATTTTCAAATACAACTGGTGTAAATTGCTACGCAAATGTAGCAATCAATATTCTATTCCAATTGCCACCAATTATTGACATTTACTTACGCAGGACAGACCAATTGTGTTTGCAAATGTTAGTCCTTCATAGAAATGCAACCAACAATCCTGACAATACTCACAGTGTTTGTGGAATAAGGCAGGAATTGGACTACTGTGCTGGAATGGTCAAATTTACTATAAACACACAAGAAGATCCACAAGAATTTCTACTGTAATTACTACAAGTACTAGAAAACAAAAACGTACCTATGAATGAAATCTTCCAGATTTCATACATGTGGAAACATACATGCACTCTTTGCAGCCATGTCCTAATGAACACTTTGTATATGTATCCATACTTAACTGTGAATCCATTCCATGTCAGCAACTTGTATAAAATGCAAACCATAGCAGATTTTGTACTACCTGCAATTCAGATAATCGCTCTACCTTACAAATACAGACACATAGTAAATACGTAATAGTAACGCATTTACGTTACAATGCAGATGTTACCAAAAACAACAGTAAGCTGACTGGATTCGCACATGGTCAAGTATCACTTGCTAAGAAAACCTTCACAATAATAGGTATAATCTATCATGCAGGTGCCACAACCAATGCAGGTCACTACACTGCATATATGAAAAAGAATTGTGAATGGTTTCAATGTAATGATACTACCATTACTGTTAAACAGAGATTACCAGTAAATCTTGTGAACGCTTACTTAATATTCTTAAAACCAAAATTATACGCCAACAGGTAACTAACTGCCCCAAGATTCGTCAACAAGCAAGCAGATAAATGAATACCACTAAAACAAAACAAGAAGTGAACAGTTAGTATACGCCAACAGGTATCTAACTGCCCCAAAAATCTGCAACAAGCCAACATATAGATCAATACCACTAAAATGGAAAAAGAAATAAACAAATAGAATACACCAACTGATATCTAAGTGGAACAATATTACAACCACTTCCAAATCAATTCAATTCCTCCTACTGAAATCAATGAAAGAAATATATTGTACCACAACGTAGAAAGTTTTTTTTTCTATCCAGCATGGATTTTTTTTCCCACAGACCCAATGATTTAATGAACAAATGCAGGAACTGAGCAAATTGCCCAGTACACTGGTTTGAACTTTAGTAATTCTAAAGTACTAACTATAAGGGTCGACAAAATACAGAAATGTCTACTATGCAATGCAATACTCATTATAAACTACCTACTGGAACATGTATTTTTTTCTTTTATCACAATGATTGAAAAAAATGTCTGCTCCAACTACTGCTGTAATATGAAAAAACAGCATACAACCTCAAAAAGTGAATCAGTAAGTACATAATGATTGGACTCACAAATAGCACAGCACAACACTCTCATTCAAGCAAACACCTGACCATATAACCAAAATCCAAATTGTTTGCTTCCATGGGTATCTTATGCTGCAGTTCGTGTTAACAAACACTACAATCTTGACTTCATGTCCTGGCCAAAACTCAACATACAACCTCAATAAAGGAAACAGTAAGTATATCATAATTAGACTCACAAACACCGCAACATGACACAGCCATGCAAAGGAACACCTCACCAATAAATACAACCCAAAATGCCTACAGTCTTCAATACCAACAATATGAACACAATCCAGCAAACAAATGAACACACATCATCTCAATTTCCTATAAACACTATTACACTACTGCCAATCAGTACTCACATTTTTGAAAACATCCCCTAAGCAGCCCACATACCACAATCAAAATGTTTGGTAGCATTGTAGAGTTATGCTGCAGTGGATGTGGCCAGGGCCTAAAGTCTTGGGTGCATAGCCGGCTCTAGGGCCTGACCACAACCACCGCAGCATAACACACCCATATAGGCAAACACCTACCAATGACTACAACCCAAACACATAACACATTCACCTCAAAACTTATCCACTTCAATTAACATTCTAAAATAATTATTTACAACCAACGCACAAACTCTTCAAAACATACCCTCTTCACCCAATGCTCTACTTACGACCCAAAACCAACATCACAATAAAGTAAAATAGCCAGTAGCGCGTTCAGTGTTCAGTATGTCTACATACAACCGTGGTGACTGGAGACACCGCAAACACATCACAGCCTTCTCCCACCTAAACAAATACATCATTTGACCCATCTCTTACTCCCCCACCCTCTCCAAGCTCTCCTATACACAACACACTCCCCAGAATTGGTTTTATGCTCACTTCCATGCCGCACTGTCCGCAGATGACCGCGGATGCAATATGGCGGGCACATAGAAAGAATGTGACACACCTCACACATCAGCCTACCCAATCGGTGTCCTGTCGCGGAGCGAACAGGGAAGTGTGTCCGCGGAGCGCACATAGATATCACTCATTATTTTAGACCTACTTCTTTGGATTTTCACCAAATTTACAAAAGCACGCTGTTGGGACCAAGCTGCCACTCCTGCTGCAAATTTGGTGAAAATCCAACCAGTGGTTTGGGCTGTAGGCGTGTGCAAACATTTTCTTCATTCAGTCTATGGGAAAAAAAAGAAATGTTGGGACCCCCCGTAACTTTTCACCCCCTTAATAAAACCTCACCAAACTTTGCAAAATAGATCACAGTGGGCCATATACTCTTTTTTTTGCAAAGTTTGGTGAGGATTCGTCCAGGGGGAGCGAAGTTATAAGGTGCCCAAAAAGTGCTTTTCCTATGGGTTTAGCAACTTAACCATAACTACATGGCCGCTACCGCAGGCCATGTAATAAATAAATAAATAAATAAATATATATATATATATATATATATATATATATATTTTTTAAAGAAGAAACACTTCTGTTTGCATACAGGGAATGACACACACAGGAACAGGTCCAAGAAGATTACCGCGCGTAGAAATGCCAAACAAATACAGTGGGCCTCATTCTGAATTTGGCGGAAAAGGCAAAAATGGCACCTGTAGTGCTACTGGCGCCGTTGTTACCTCTCTGCCACATTACGAGTTCTGTTTGCCGGTGCCGGACTGCACGCGTGGTCTGACCATGCGTGCAGACCGGCACCTGTGAGCGGAACTCGTGACTGCCTCATCACCATTATTAACGGTGCTGGTGCAACCATGCTCCCGACCCACATTCTGCCCAATTGGGCAGAATGGTGATCGGGAGGCCGGCCATACTGGCACCTGCGAATGGGCAATTACCGGCCCATTCATCTCGTAATGGGCCAATAATGGCCCATTCATGGGTGCCGGGCCGGCAGCGAGTTTGGTGGTACCCGCGCCCTTGAAACTTATAATGAGGCCTAGTTTCTTTAAAAACGTCCAGTTTTATTTTGACATGCAGTTGTTAAAAGGAAAGGAAACAAGGTACAGCGCATTTCATAGCACACCTATTACTTGTTCACTTACCGCCCTATAGTTAAGGTGATTCAGACACCCATCGAAACCGCTCCCAATGTTAGTGTTAATAACTTCGGCTGACATTTTGAAGTTAATTAGGGGAGCGTGCAACCACCCCCCCCAAGACTGCAAAGTTCAGTAAGGATTTGTTAAAAAATAAAAAAGATATTAAGAAAACAAAACAAAAATTCATCTCAGTTGAAGCCTACTTCCCATTCATTTTCCCACATAAAAATAAGTTACATTTTTGCTGGACTGCATAGGCCAAACCACGTGATAGATTTAGACCAGGTCCATAACAGCCTAGGCGTTTACTGGAGGCCTTTTTGTGGTTTGTGGTTATTTCTTGTCGTCATTTTTTAAATCTTTGATGGAGAATTGGGTGCCCACTTATCCAAAGTAGATAGCTATATTGCAGGTAATTTGCCAAAACCGGGTGTTTTTAGAAATGAAACAGGCACCATCTTTGTTTTTCTCAATGAGTACAATAGCCGCGACTATAGCCAAGCATATTGGAAAATTCAACAAAGGAGAAAAGCCATTTGCAGGTCTAAAAACATGCACATGTTATTGTTAGAGATTCTCTTTACTGCACCTTTCCTTCCATCTTTATGGGACCCCCAAACATTTTGCTTTTGTTTTTAAATCTGACCTGTACTTTTTGCAGTACAGTGAAGCCTTAAGCTTCACTATACTGGCCTTTGCTCACATGTTATGGGGAAACTGATACAACCATAAGGCTATCAGTACTGGGGAACAGAGTTTCCCTTAGTCTTATGACTGTGTTGCTACTTGTGGCTATTTTTGTATCACATGTGGTAACCTTTTATCATTGCACACAGCAGCTTACACTTCAGTGCAATGGGGTTCATTTTTGTTTTGCCCTAGACTAACACTCAAAGGAGTGAGGTGCATAAACGATGGGACGGTGGCAGCAGTGACTTTTTCCCACTTTTTGGGGAATTTCATTTTAGCTTAACCAGGTTTACCGCGTTTGGCAACTTACTGTGGCTACTGGCCAAACATGGCTGTGCCACAAGGTTTTTCGTCCATTCTTTTTGCATCTTATTGTTTAGCCTTCTTCCTGGCCTCAGAAGCCAGAAAGATCCTTATAAGCACTTCCAGTGCCCGGGAAAGCAGCAGCTTTTAGCTGGATACTGGAGGGCTTTGTGTGTTTACAGGCAGGATGTAGGTGGGTCAGTCTGACCTCAATACACATCCTGGTATCTGTGTGTCTGAGTGGTATGCATGAGTGTTCCCACCAGTGGTCCTGATTGGACCACTGTAGGGTGTGTTTGTGAGCTAGTTCTGCCATTGGCTAGTGCAAGTTTCAACTCCTACCTGGCTTTTAGGATAAGAAGAGTGCCCCTGCATGCATTTCTCAGAGATCCTGGAAAACCTAAAGGAGCCAAGAATCCGTCCAGCTGAGAAGACCCGCAAAGAAACCTATAACCTGTCTGAAGGAGGCCTGGCAACCAACTTCTACTGCAGTCCTGGTGGAGCCCTGTCTGTCTCATGATCTCTAATAGGCCTGAGAAGGTGGTACGACCGCAGGAGTGGAGGGACCATAGACACCTGAAGCCTACTCGGTGCCCAGCACAAAAAAACGCCTTCGTAAGTACTCAGGAATTGTCCTGTGGCTGACCAGCTTCGTTTTTGGGCTACCGGGTTCTCTTCATTGCCATTCCGAGCTTCTGCCTGAAAGTTGGCAAACCCTCAAATGCCACTGAAATGACACCCTCTGTGAAATTTTGGCATCCTAGCACCAAGGGGACCCAAGAAAGACTGGAAAGTCTGACCACAGCTACTTACTCCTGCTGCATCGTTGTGCGTGGCATGCACGGTCCGAAACCTGCTTTTCTGACCCACCTCCAGTCTCAAGAGGGGTGCTGCATTGTTTGTTTCTGCATTTCTTCATCAAGAAGCATTGCACCAGCAAAACATCCTAACCGGAGAATCATTCGAACCTGCAACCCGTGAAAATCGAGGACTGTGGAATTCAGCGGGAAAAGCAAGCCAGGACACCCTTCCTTTGTTCTGGAAAGTCTTGGGAAGATTTGGAGTGAGGGGGTAATTTACTGAGCTTGTAATATTCTCCTACACTCCCATTATAAGTCAATGAACTTGTTATAATATCCTTTATCTTAAACTTATTGGCTTTGCCAATACTTGCCTAGGCAAGACTTCTAACTGTAGGGGGTAATTTTGGACACTTGTCTATCTTGAACCCTGGCTCTAAGAATCCATCACTGGATCCCAGAGACCCTACCTACATTTTCTCCTGCCTCCTGAGTGCTGCGTCTTTGTATTCTGAACAATAGGGCACAAGGCCCCAGGCAATTTAGGGTTGGACAATATTAGTTAGGGATTATCTCTGTGGACCTTTTTGTGTGTGATACTCACCTATTCATTCCCTTGCAGGAGTATTTTGATTTGTATTACGCACTTGAACCTGTGACTGTATATATGTATTTTAGTTTGATGGTATTGGTTGATAAGTCTACCTGTTTGTAGTCATTTTCTTATAGTGTGTTTGGCCATAATTAAATAACTGTATTTGTATACATCCTGTCTAAGTGTAATTTGTGACTCTCATTGTGTGACCTCATTGTGGACCCTTTACACTCTCACCCCCCTGAAGATCTTAGCCTAGACCGCCTGTCACTGCTACTTTAAACTGGTTTGGCTACAGCTTCCCAGAGTTGTCCCTGTCACAATATAGGTTGGCCTTCTATACATCTGTCCACCAGGTCAGAGTATAGAAAATCAGTCTTAACAGTTATTAGGCTAGAGGTGGGGCTGGAGAGGGTAGCTAGAGGACACCAAGTGAGTCGGAGGGGTATAGCCGCAAATGGGTGACATTTCATAGACCACTGCATCAAAGAAACATTGTGTGTTATGGGGCAAATGGGAGAGGGCAAGGGATGTGAGGAGGCCATCACATGGAGAGTCAGCACAGAGGAGGGGGACTCTTGGTGAGTGCCTGGGGGGGCAGGAAGGCATTTGATCCCGCCAATTGTTTTCCCCATAACTGCGGCTACATAAGACTTCAGATACCCGTGGTTATGGGTAGTTCCATACCCGTGGTTGTACGCGCTAACCCATATTCTCCCCACATACTTATCCCTATTTACAGCTTTAGTATTACTATTGTACCCCACCATCTTTTTGTCTATCTATCCACTCTACACACTTTCTGTACTCTTATGTAGCCTACATCCACCCTTTTGACCACTACCCACCCACTCTTCCGGTACAGAATACATTAATGTTTCTGTACTGTTCTGCCATTTTATCTTATACTGTATACATCTGCAAATAACAAATACAAGGAGAAGTAAATATTGACATATATACATATGTAAAAATAAAATTATAAATATAAATGAATAACCATTGGGTGCCAAGGTTTGAGACTTGGCTAATCCCGGCAACGACTGCAGTGCATGTCTGTGACTATGGAAGCCCCTCTCTCTGTGCAGCATGCATAACCGCGGCTATCCTGGGTCTCCTGGGTCTCCTGTGTTATTGTGGGTACATATATGCCAATGGTATGTTGTGCATTTTCCCTGGCTGTATAGACACAGGTATCAAAACGGCATCACAGAAACAACAAGTGTTATAGGGGGTATGGTAAAGGGCGCGGGCGATGAGGAGGACATTAGGGGAATGAGAGAGGTAGCATTCTTCTTGGGGTCACTTGGTGAGGGCTTGGGAGTGCAGGAGAAAAAGATTGTTCCTGTCATTTGAACATATCTCATCAGTGTATTGGGTGCTGTTCTACACACGGCTAGTGAATGGCCATGAGTATTAAGCCATACATTTTCTGTGCAATAATCATATTATTTTGTGAATGTGAGACCACACAATCTTACTTGTGATTCTGATTTTATGTCACCACATTTACAATTGTCTTATGTGAACTTTTAAAAATTGGCAAGGTTTATTTTTGAGTTTTCCAAAAATGTGCTTGTATCCATGGCTACAAGACAAGGGGCCTCATTACAACTGTGCCCGCCAGTAACAACGTTGCAGGTAAGCCTACCGGCACCATTGTTAACGGACCGGCATAGTACAACTCTGCGGGCGGGTGCTGTCCTGCCTACCAAGGTCAGACCTGCTGGGCGGGATGGCACCCGCTTGCAGAGTTCTCACGGGAGCACCGGCACTGTTGTTAACAGTGACGGTGCTCCCGTGTCCCCATTGCCATGGAGTCCTATGGACTTCATGGGAATTGGGACTAACAAAACAACCGGCGCCTGACTTCCCAGCCCCGGGAAGTCGGCTGCGTTATTTTTTTTCAGGTCTGGCAGCAACCCGCTGTTATCACCCGCTGTTATCACTGGCAGGGTTACCGCCAGACCCGTAATGAGGCCCATTGTATATAGCCGCATTTGAATAGCCATGGCTATCAAAGATAGTTGAGGGAAAACTGTTTTCTATGTGTTTCTGTGTTTGTAATTGGTTGCTGTTACTGTTGTACTTGTATACTTGTCTGTCATAGGTTGCAGTGAAAATGTGTCAGCCATTTTAGTACTTTGCTCACTATACAGTTATACAGTTCTCTTTTTGTGGTGTTGATTTAGGAAAGTATTAGCAGGCGTTAAGGACCGGACCCGCAAACGGACACCGGGGTCAATAACGGTACCGTAATTTACGGTACCGTTATTGCCGCCTTCCCCCTTCCCATTGAGCCCTATGGGGGTTCAAATGGGAATGGGGAATGGTTCCTGGAACGGGGATTTACCGTTCCCGCAAAGGGGTTGGAATGACATGGTAAGTCCCCATTCCGGGAACACGGGCCCGGAATGCGGTAAGGGGGTAGCCATGGCGCTAATAGCCCGAGATCATTACAACTAACAGGACATATATAAATAAATATGTGCCTCAAACTTGAAAACTCATTTTGCGTCAGATTACGAGATTCAAGCCACATCTCTCTAGGGAACAACCGACATTTGAAAATTAAAGTGAAATCCTTCTGCTGGCCCAATCGGCTACACAGAGACATCCACATAGTATCCAACCTCTTTAGGAATAATGCTCCACGCAGTTTTGAACGTTTACACAGCCGCTATGGATTAGAAGCCAATGAAAGGGCATTCTGTAATACATTGATGTGTGTATATGTGTGTAGTTATCCATTAGCTTTTCATGACCTCCTGTCCATCTTTGATAAGTCGACTAGATCCTCCCAGTCAGCTTCATACAAATACAACTGGCGACAGAAGAACATTGATCACAACATGTCTACAACCTCGGAACCCAACACTATCGTCTCTGTTTCTTTCCCTCAAACTCTGGTGGTGTTTTGAGGCAATGAAAAGGCAAGCTTCAGCATCACTTTCACATTGTGTGACACTACACAATCAATTTTTGACACTGCTGAGACTACACCACACTGATACCCCTGTCTCAGAGACTTACTGGAACTGCCAATCTCACAAAAGCACTGTGATCGATCTTTACTGCAAGAGTCACTCTATTCTCTATGGAAGAACGCATGGGCCAGCATCTCACACATACCTTCCGTCCCTACTGTCATTGTTGGCCCAGTATGCATCAGTTAATTTGGACAACTGCAAACTAACGCCACTATGCTGACCGTCAGATGAAATTGTTACTGCTGAGTTGCCAAAAGATCTTTAACAGTATTCCTTCCACCCTGACCCTGCAGAATCATGTTGTGGACCCTGCTCGAATTGTATATTAGCAAACTAACGTGCACCCATCTGCAAAACGCCAGGCCCCCACCAAAGTCAGTGGGTTACAATCACTGGCTGTACACCATGTATTTTCTCATTTGCCCATTGCTGAGAGCCATCCCATATGTGTCCACAAATATGTGCTGACCACTAAGTACCATTTGAATAATGTAAGTGTATATAGTCTGCATATTTTGTTCTGCTTCTAATTACAACATCACCCACATTCTCGGGAGAGGATAACTCAGGGGCAACACCCTCTGGGTATTAAGCGCGTTATACATAACTCATTACAATTAATTACCCACTGACCACACAGCTACATTCCCTTACACTCCTATTTACCACTCTTTGAGCCAGTTTTGTTTGCACAACTTCACTTGTATTTTGGACTCACGTTCTATCCAACTAGCATCCAGATGACCATATCTTACTCTAGCTCATCTAGTCAATGACCATTTTAAACCCTAACCTTATTTTCTTCTAGCAAATAAATAACGTGGCTCAATTCGATTTAAAACTTTGTAATGTCTGCCATATTTTATTTTTTGCAATCGCTGTGGTTTGTAACACTGTTTGTTTCTATATGCCTTTGTGTCATTCTCATGTGATTACTTTAAAAAAAGTAATACAAACATTTGAAGAAAACAAGGGAATGTAAATACCCTGAAAGCAATGTAAAACAGTGTGCTTGTGGAAAACAGGTAGTTTCATCTTAATCTGTTGTCATGCTAATCGCTTTTGTCTTGTTTGTTTAGTAATCTTCACGATGACGTATGTGATCATACATTGTAATTAACCATAATTTCCTGAAGTATATAAAGCACACTGTGCAGTACATTGTATGCTGCCATTAACTCTAATTGCATCTTTACCCATAACTAGATGACCTATGGGAATTAAAACGTGTAGGCAATACCTGAACGCTCATCCAGTGCAATATACTTTTCTTTCCCTGTGAATACTGAGGGCTCTGAAAGGTTTTCCCTCTTTGGCAGTTATCCGTTTTTGGGCCCCTTCCAGAAAAGTGGAATTTATGCAGTTCATTGAAAGACCATGGTTTTCCTAAAAACATCACAATTCCACTGATGTCAAGTTAAACACATTTTATTTTGGTGGCACAAAGGTGTTAAATATATTCGCTGGAAATGAGAACCTTCTGTCATATCCCAGACATCAAAGGGCTTTTTCTTTTTCCATCATTAGCAAATGACCCTTAATTTGAGTAACATGGCTGATGGTGTTTGTGCTTATGAAACTTATATGATCAAATTAAATATATTTTTTAGATCAAGCTATCATACCATATGTATTACATATTGTGTCTGAGGAGTGATGGTCTCTCATTTAAAGAACGAGTGACTGCCTATCACTGCAGGGACGAGGACCAGTGAACAATTCACACTGCCGTAAATAACATTACACTGTGGGACATTGTAAGTAGCAGCTGGCTCATTATTACACTTTATATACCTCAGGTGGGGTCATTATCATGCATTAATTACCCACTTCCACGTTATTGCCTGAGGCAATGGGTAGTGTCATTATAGCAAAGTATCAAGGCTCCTTCCTTGATCTTAAAGGCTATTAGAACATGCAGGTATGCAAGTATAAAGGCAATTATTATTATTGTTTTTTTTTATTGTAAAACTTCAACTTGAAATGTTATATCAAGCTTTTGTTACATTTCAAAGAATACATTGTTTCATCTCCTCCGTAAGATAGCCAAAGTCAACTTCAACAGAGAAGGTTAGACTATTATGATGCAAAGTCATATGGAAAAACATAGACTGTTATAGCATGTCCTTCAGTTAATCACAAGGTTCAGTTAGGAACTGACTTTAAGACTTCATCAAAGAAATTGACTAAGCTACAGGAAAGCTTAATGTTATGACCTGCTACAGCATAATCCCACCAGTAATCAGACACATGGATTTGTGGTTTGAATTCATTTAAATGCACTTCGCGGAGATCTGTCAGCATTGGGCATGTAGTCGCTAGGTGCTTTAAAGTCTCGACTTCTGTTGATTTACAGAATCGGCAATTGTTGTTAACTGTTTCTTTGTTCCTGCGCAGCCAGAGCATTTCGTTAGTGTTTAACGCGTTCATTCGGAACCTTAGATATTGAGCCCTATGGTGACGAGATGGACAATTCGTGAGATATTTTGGTTGACAGTGTAGTTTAACCAAACTTCTGGAAGTGGGCAAGGTAGATTTAAGAGCTAGACGACTGTTATAAATTGTAATCCAGTCCCATATTGCTAGCTTTTTTTTAGCGTGTTGCGGGCGCTGGATGAGCTCTTCTTCCGATATGCCTGCTTCATCCATAATTAAATTTAGTTTGAGCTTCCATACATGAATGAGGGCATTGTCGACAGATTCTTTCCCCTTCTTGAAGATGTTATATGCTGGGATGGAAGAGCCAAGTTGCATCTTACGTAAGATGGATAAAGATTTCCAGGCAATTGTCATGTCAATTGAATTCAGGGCTAGTTTATATCTCAAAGCTGACTTAGAGATATAATTAGGGAGGCCCAGAACATGCTTCCAAAACTTTCCCTCCAATCTGCGCCATAGTGTATGATTGACATTCAAGGCTGCTTCGCCACCAAAAGGTGAGTGTTGGAATTACTTTTTGAAGGTAAAACATTACTACGGGAGTGATGGAAAGTTTCCCGTAGTATATGTTGATTTTAGCAGTTTGGATACTCAGAATTTTTGTTTTGTCCATCAAGTCGCTAATCCAGGGAGCTTCGCAAATGGAGTCGTTAGCCATTACACCTAGATAACGGATTGACTTGACAACATTTAGAGCCTTTTTTTCTATGTACCATCAGAAGGAATTGTCTTTCTTTGACATAGTTTGTCCGATGCACATGATTTTAGTTTTCTCTGCATTGAAACGTAACTCGTTAGTAGTTAAAAACTCATGCAGGCGAGAAAGGAGATGTTGGAGGCCAATTTGTGTTTGGTCAACCAACACTATGTCGTCAGCATAAACTAGGTGGTTAACAAAGGATCCATTAATCTTAGGAGGGAAACAGTGGACAGACTTTAGACACTCCGGTAGATCAGCAATAAAGAGTTTAAAGAGATCTGCTGCAAGAGGGCACCCTTGTTTAATGCCTTTGAATGTTCTTATTGGATCAGTAAGGTCGCCTTGTGAATTGACTCTAATTTGAATGGAAGTATTAGAGTGCAGGGAGATAATGGGTTCTAACAGGTGATCCGTACAATGCCATGAGTGTAGTTTTGCCCATAGTTTGCTGCGGTTGATGGCATCAAATGCTTGTCGAAGATCGACAAATGCAAAGAAGATTCTTTTTTTCGCTTCCATTGCTGACAACTTTAGGAATGACAAGATTGTAAGATTTACATCGGTCCCCACATGTTTCGTGAATCCTGTTTGGCCACAGTCAAGTTTTCCAGCTGCGAATGCCCAATTCACCAACTGTTGGCGCAAGAAGGATCCAACATTTTTTCCAATAGTATCAAGAAGGGCAATCGGGCGATAGTTCGCAGGATTGGCCCGGCTGCCCTTCTTGTATATAGGAACTACAATTGCCCTGGACCAAGAGGACGGAAGCTTGTTGCTGTTTGTGATATGGAAAAACAGATCATGGATGAATTTAGCCCAGTGTACGCGATGCTTCTTGAGCATAAGATTTGAAATTTCGTCTGGTCCAGCAACTCTTCAATTTTTCAACTTGGAGATTGCATCCTCAAGCTCTTTGCAAGAAGGTGCAATATCCCAAGTGGAAGTTGTCACCTCAAACGGCAAGGAATCTTCACATGCAGGTTTTTCATAGATTTAAGTAAAGTTTCACGCCATTTGTCGCTTGTAATTTCATTAGAGATTGCTGGAGTAGATTTGGAACGCCCTTTATTCAGGATGGCCCAAATTTCACATGTGTTTTTCTGTGCTAATAATTTTAGCATTGTTTCTGCTCGTCCTTGATCGATGATGGTCGAGTGTGATCTTAGCCAATTTCGATATAGTTGCCGCCAAACCTTGACCTTCCTTGCCTTACAGCATGGGTCGCTCAGCTCTCTTTTGATTTGTCAAAGGTCTTTTCTTAGTAGTTTTTTTGCCGATGCTATTTCAGCACTATATAGATGTTTCGGCGATGGCCCAAAAGACCTTGAAGTAAGCATTTTCAGAGTGTGGTCCATCAGCAATGGGGTGCATTCTACTGTCTGGAATGCATTTAAGCTTTGGCTTGGATGTGCGATGGCAGATCCATTAGTTACCAATCGGTTGCCTGCAGCATTTGATTGTAATTGGGAGGAATATTTTCCTGCCGTGTTACAGTGCTCTTCACACCATACAAGCCGCAGCATATCATGATCGCTAGATGACATCGGCTGCACATTGAGAGAAGAGGCTTTATCAAAAAGATCTGTCGAGGCCCAAATGTAATCAAGAGTACTTGTTCGGGCAATACTATGCCACGTCTGATCAGCAGAAAGGTGGCCTTTTATTGCTCCATTTAACATCTGACAGTTGCGTTCTGACAGATCTTTAGCCCAAGTTTGGCCTCTCGAAATAACTTCATGATCAAGTAGGTGAACAGTTGACTTGGTAGATGGATCACATTTAAACCAACTGCAGTTGAGGTCACCACAGATGATTACAGAAACATTGTCATACTCTAGAAGAGAGTGGTCAATTTCATTCAGTACTGACTGGATGAAAGATGTTGATGAGATCATGGTGGGATTCCAGTATCCATTGATTATTAAGAGATTTGAAACATTGGCTCTCAACGAGAGTTTGATCAAAGTACTTTGCACAAAAGGATTTGGATTCGTGGAGGCTATTAAAAACCACCAGTTCTGGATTTTCAAAAGTGTTATCAGACCTACAAAAGGTCGACCCTTAGGGTTTTTACCAGCTGGGTTTATCAGCGTGGTAAATCCGTTGCGAGTGGGTGGATCTCATAGCCATGTTTTTTGTAAGCATATGACAAACACATTTTCTAAAGATTCACACATTTTCTAAAGATTCTTGGAATGTGTTAAACAAATGCATGAATCCAAGACAGTAGAATTAGTTCTTGTTGCTTGATGTTGGCTCATTGCTATTTGCGTGGTCCATTTGGGAATCTTCTCACGTTGTTGGCTCTTCTTTCGAATGACTGATGTGTGGTGGCGTCTAAAATGTCAGGTGATGAGACTAGAGACTGGCGCAAGGCTGATCGCTTAGTGGCTCTGTGTCTTCCTTCATGCTCGAAATTTGCCTTAAAAGATGAAGCAGGTCTCGTGGCAGGCGGCTCAAGAGTGATATTGAAACCGTAAAGCAGGAGATCTTCGTTTGCGTGGAGTAACATGTTTTTCACCGCCACCGATGAAATGTGAAGAATAACTTGGTCGGAAGACGATTCAGATAAATATTCCACAATTTTGATGTCATCTGATGAAATGCCTCGCAGTGGTGGAATACATGCAAGTAGTTTTAGAATATTTGCTCTGTTTAAGTTAACTTCATTACCATCCGAATGAATGTTTTGAAGACAAAGTTTCCATTTGCATGTTGAAGTCTCGAGATTTGCAGGTCCAGAAGCTCGCTGAACTCGAGGCAGACGCAAATTTAACTGATTCGATGTGTGTTTAGGGTTCAACCTTGAGTTTAGAGGTTGCTGAGAGGCCCCCTAAGTCCGAGGAGAAAGTTGTCGAACATTGGGTCTTGGTTGCGATGTGCTCTGGATTTTGCTCATTGATGACCCGGTTGTTTTGACAACTTGAGCTTCAATAGAGGCATCAATGGGGTTCTCCTGGTCAGCCGAGTAGCTTGCTAAATTGCATAAATCAATGGAGGTGTCAGAAGTGGCATTTCCAATGGAGGAATCATTTGATGCTATGCACCGGCGTTTTGCAGAAGTCCATGAAGGATACAGTGGAGCACCTGTTGTCCTCGGGGGTGCACAGCTTGCAGAGATTGTTGTGTGAGCAGGTTGGATAAACAAACTTGTCTTCTTTGGGGCCGTTATGTTTCTTATGAATTTTTTTACCTTCTGTTGTGTTTGTTTTGGCAGATTTTTTTTTGGATTGCTGAGCATGTTTCCCAGATAACTTTTTCAATTTAATTTCAAGGCTTGTAGTAATGGTTTTTGCCGGACCTTGAAATATATTGAATGAATTCACTGACGTTAGAGTTTGAGCAGATTTGCTTCCTTGGATCGGGATCACATTTGTTGCAGAACTACTCACATTAGGGACTAGACCCTGCATTTTCGAATTTGGGTCCAGAGCCTCATGAGAGGGAACCAAAGAGCTCACTGTTGGGACAGGCTGTAATGGTTCTTTGGCAGCTGTCACGGGTGCAACCACCGGTTGAGGATGGGGGCATCCAGGTGAATTGTCTCGAGTATTAGAGTCACCCCTCGAGGGGATGATTGCATTTTTTCACATCCATTTCACAGAGTCCAGCAGGCCCTCCATTAGGGAGTCGTTTTGGCAATGATGACGAGCAGCTAGATCGCTCAGCCTGTCTTGCCATCTCACCGCATTTTCAGCATTGGATGCCATTTGAACTTGCAGGAAACTTGAAAAGTGTTCAAGTTTGTCAATTTTTTTCATTAAGTTGGAAATTGGAGCACCTTGATCACTTATAGTCCCTATCAAGGATTCAAAATGTTTGTTAATGGTGCTAAGGCAACAGCAGAAGCAGCTAGGACATTGTTATGTATCTGAGAAAGTGCATCAGATGAAATGCTGAGCGATGGAGGTGCAAAATCATGAAGTGACGAAGAGCAGGCTGAATTGTCCAAATTATATTGCGGATTGAAGGAGGCAATATTTTTGGCAAAATTTGTGGGATGAACTTTGTCACCAAACTGAGACAACATGGGATGCGGGGTGCTCGCATTTAGCATGGAGTTGTCACACAGAGGAAGTATGGTAGAAGTGCATTTTGCCTTGAGCTCGGCAACTCTTTGCAGGTGACTAGCGCGCGCAATCGCACTCTGCTCAAGATGAGTAGGGAGTGGATTGGATTTGAGCACCCGAGGCCCAGGGTTGTCAGATGGATTGGCGTCAATGAACTGTTCATTTGTGCTCAGTGTGGAAGAGCGACCAACATCTGGTGCTTGGCATGCTAAAGCACTGTCATTATTAAGTTCAGTACTTTCAAATACAGCTCCTAGAGCAGCTCGACCTGTTGTTTTTGGTCCGGTAAGGTCGATTAAGGGACAAATTGAATTGGTTGTAGACAGAAGGCATGGAATAGTAACACAAGGCCTCACTCCATTTTTGGCATCAACCGAGCCAATCTGTAGATCATGCGACTGGGCAAGAAGGCAGCAAGAGGTTTTTTCCTGTAGCAAAATGTCTTTGGCAGTAAGGGGACGAGTGGACCCCGGGGTAGGCATGAGTAGTCGTTTCTCTTTCGGAGCTTGTTTAAGAGGCAGTATGGTCGCCGAAAGATTTTCCACTTCGTTCGGAATCTTTAGCAGTTCTTCATCAGTTACTAGATGTGATGAAAGACCTTTATCTATAGGAGAACCGACAATCTTTGTAAAGTTATTGTTCTGTGAAGGCGCCCTGGCCAATAAGACCGATTGCGTCGTTTGTGATGTGACAGATGCCTTGACTTCAGACCGAAGCGCCGGAGTGGCGACTGGAGCGCTGGGTATGCTCAGTGAGTCCACCTTGTCCGCTCTGTATGCCAACGAGACTGTTTTATCGGCAAACGTGCTTGCGAGTTAATCACAGTTGAAGGCAGGATTACAGTCAAGATTAGAAGCGGGGATAATCGAAGAGCAGGAATTTCCGAGCTGGACTGCTGTAGAGCCAGAAGGAACAGTTGACAGAATGGGTGGAGTTAAGACATCCGGTGACACACATCGCTCACCGAAAAACGACGAACCTGGATGCGGTGGAGAGCAGGTAGCCACCGTTGTCAACGAGCCATTCAAAGCCAAAAGCACGCGTCCGGTTGCTTTGCTTACCTTGGGTCCAACGGCTGCTTTCATCATGGACAAAGGATTCGTTGTGCGCAGTTGCAGTGAAGATTTTTTCTGGGTCACAGGGCCGTCTGCTAACAAAGTCATTACACCGCCGCCAGAGGGTGTGCGATCAGGCAGAGAAAGCAGGAAGGAGCGGGGGAGCGGACTGGGGCAGACTGGGACTCTGCTCCTTGACTCCGCTCCGCGCTCTGAAGATGTTTTTAAACACTGAAGCAGTAGAGGTAGAAACAGGACAGGACGTGCAGCTCCTCTCAGCAGAACAGGGAGACTGGGGCAGACTAGGACTCTGCTTGACTTAATCAATATAATCTGTATTTGGAATAATCTCTATAATACACTGATGACAACCCATGTGCTAATTCAGATTTGCATATGGATCCCGTCATACTCCTCCTATCTGCCACATAGAATGCTTGGAATACAACGCTGTGACTTGAGCAAAAGTCTAAACTGATTCACTTTCCTATTAACTTGCTCAAATACCTACGCTAATAGCCTTAACAACCTCAGGAGGTATTACGAAACTTGTACTACCATCCTTACCCTATGCATAGCAATGACTTTACCCCTGCCAATAACCTACACTCCTGACCCTGCCCTCTGCCTATATTGCTTGGTCAGTGTGCTGCAGTAATATGATGCATAGGTCATCACATATTGTATTATTAATTGATAGAAAAATCACCTACTGCCTGCAGGAACAGAGGGCCTGCAATACCTCGTTTGGGATACCATGCTAGCTGTACACCTACAGGCCACTATCCCTACAGGCCTTATGGGTAGCAAGGAAGCATGTTATCCTATGGACCACGTGCAGGAGGTACTCAGGGAAGGTGTCAGTCAACCTCTCTGCCTTATTTCTATTCTGTTGATATATGGACCACGAGAAAAGATGAGCAGATTAATTAAAAAAAGCTAAGTGTGTGTGTGTGTGTGTGCGTGTGTGTGTGTGTATGTGATGATTTTATGTACCTAAGGGCATAAGTGTGATGCACAAGGCAGTGAGAGTGGAGGCAGGGGTGTCATCAATGTGCTTTTCAAAAGCAATCCAGGTATAATTTGGGCACTAAAAACAATATGTTACAGTGCAATGATGGCATTCATTGCTACTCCAGCACAAACATGTTTTCTGTACAGAGGCAATACCGCAATGTTTGGTACAGTCAGCATGAGTGTTCTTACAGTGACATATATTGACATAGCAAGTATGGAAATACCTTTTTGAGTGGTAAAACATGTGGACAGGCAGTGCTAATATATATTATGATAACAGCATGGTGAGCATTGTGAGCATGTGCTATACAGTGGCAGTGCTGACAGACATTATGGGTAAAGGAATAATGAACATGTGCCTTAGAGTCACACTGCTGGCATACATTGTGGGAACTTGCATTAGTGATATTCTACAGTGACAGAGCCGGCACATACTGTAGGCACAGGAAACACAGAGGATTTTTTCCAGTGGAAATACTTGTGGGATCAAGATTATGTAAGTGTTTTTTGCAGTGGCAATACTAAGGCAATAAGCCCTGAGCCGGCAGCCCATTAACGCAAAAGATAAGGCTACCGGGGACCATAGTTACAGAATGCCCACTAGCGAGGGTCTTATTGGCATTTTTACCCTGGCCCATTAGAAAGGGGTACTAATGGTGTTTATTTCCAGTTGCGAGAAGCGTTGCGTTTTGTTGCCAAAAAAAAAAAGAAATGAAAATGACCACTGTGGACTGGGAAACCTAGTCTGCTTTCCCTTTCCGTGGCGGCCAAGGTAAACAAAGAAAATGCACATCATGGAAGGGGAGAAGGGACTACATGTTGTCCCTTCTCCCTTTTCATGGTGGCCATTAACGTAAATGAAAAAAGGTAAACAAAAAAATGGCCATCATGGAAAGGGAGAAGGGACGACATGTAGTGCCTTCTCCCTATCCATGGTGGCCACTCTGGGAAGGAACTCGGGGCCGCGGCGGAGAAGCAGAGTCTTCAGAGCCTTCCGGGAGAGGTAAGTCCCAGGGGCGAGGGCCCAAAAGCTTGATTGTAACAAGCACATTGACCATCGCCGGGTACTAATGGTTTATATTGTACAGGCATCATGAAAAGGCTCAGAACATTATTCCTGTGTGCTGTTGGTACCCTGAAACCTACAACATTTATGTACCTATTGTCCTTCGGACCAACTGTAATTTGTGTGATTTTTAACCTATTTTTTCGTTAAACGTTTAGTGTAAAATTCACAGTTTCACCCATTTCTTTTAAAAAAATGCTCTCAGTGGGAAAACAAAAACAAAACCATGCCTTGTTTGCATTGGCTCCCTCATTACCTTCAGTTGCTCATGCTCATTTGCAGGACATTTTTATGCCCCTCTGGTCGAAATAATGAACTTATTGAAAGTTTCCCAAATTTTGAGAATTGGAAATCTCTGTAAACTTGACATTTTCTAGCAATGAATGATTGCTTTGATACATTGACATCTGGCAAATCATCACTTCATTAGGCCTGCTGAAGACTCCAAAAATACAATATCTGCTGGTTAACCATGTTAAATAAAATTCATAACTGAAGGCAAATATTGTACTAGCAGTCAATCTGCCTGCCCCATGATCTGATCAACTGTTAAAAACATTGAACTGACATGTAGCTCTGAGTCAGTCATATTAATCGTCTGTCGATTTACAGTTGGGACATTATATTGTATCCATTTTATTGGATAAAGAGATGTTTAGGGAGTGAGCAGTCTGTCTATTGTTCCTAGAAAGTCTCATTATTTGTGGACTCTTATTAATGGTGCACTGCATGAGAGAAGAATGAGTAATACTTTTCATATCAGAGATGGTTGCCTTGCCCCATGCTTCACTTGAAGCCTACCATATAATGTGATTCATAAAAATGATTTAACTAGCCTCTTCATCAAGATCAGAAAGCTTGGAGTTGTGTCTGCTGACTGCACAGGATCTGGAGAAGTAGCCCATACAAAGATCTGTACACTCTAGATATCTCTAGAGATCATGGTTGTTTCTGGATCATTAACAACAAATCTATTAACACAATCTCGCAGGCCTTCCTAAATGAAAGAAGTGCCAGCCAAAGGGGGACTTTTTTATTGGACACTCTGCCAGGTGACCTTTTTTATATAAATATTCAATGAAGGATAACACACAAACTGTTACCTGATTACATATTGGATCCTGTTTGAAGATGAGGGTTTGCTGCACTAAGAAATACATCTTCAGCGTGGGCATTAATTTTGGAAGAAGGGAACAGGCCGTAAAGACAAAATGAGTCAAGTCTGAGTCAACAAGAGCAGAATTCCAGCCCTGACTCAATAGAAAATATTGCCCTATAAGGAAAATGCACCTTAAATGTACATTGAGTGTTTATATCACCAGCATCTTTGAAACCAAACCTCATAAACAACTCATTTAGATGTTGAAACGATCAGCTGAAAATCCTCTATTAGATGTATAAAAAATCCTGCAAATTATGTGCATTTGTATTTTGTCACAAAGAAAGGGTGCAATGCTAGTGTGTCAGACATTGAAGCATTCCCAGGGACAAGACTGTTATGTTGAGATGGAAAAATAATTTAAATCTATAACCTATTCATGCTATAATGATAACACCTGTCAAATTGATTTGTGCCAGAGAGAGGAATCTGGTGAGCAAATTATTAAAGTGGTCACGTAGCTGGAATGTAATGTTTGAATGTGATACATTTTAATGCCAGAAGCCTGTGAGATTAGCAAAACAAAAAGGTGATGGCTGGAATATTTTGAATTAATCATAACCACGGGCACGGCTCTGGGAACCCGTCCAGGCCATAATTTTTCAGCCTTCAAATCCATTACAGAAGGAGAAAATCCATATGCAAATCAAGCTCGGTCCTACCCCAAAAGGGGCAGTCCAGCCGTAACTGCTGGGTCACAACCCTTCTTCATGAAACCACAAGCATCCCCAGACATGTTTCAGCATTGTTGGGCATCATCAGTGGGGAGTGGCTTGGGTCTCTATGACGGCAGACTCGGGACCTACGTCTGGGCATACCCGTCCCACTCGGGGTGACTTTAGCAAAACAAAAAGGTGATGGCTGGAAGGTTTTGAATTAATCATATTATATGCCCTCCCTGCAATGCACAATCAATCTTGCGGTCCAACGCCGGTCATGAGACACAAGGAAGACTCCTTTGCCATCCCCCCGCTATAATCACAGGTCATTCAACAATGCAAGGCACGGCCAGCTCCAGACACTTAATCAACGTCTTTGGACGCACTGAACTTTTCATGCCCACTTTCAGATCTATCTAGTCATGCACATTCCATGTAAATATCTCCTCTATCCAATCAAATCACAGCCGAAACCAGTTTTGTGGCCTTCTTGGAGGTCTCCTCCAGGCAGCTTTCTAACTTGCTGGCTCTTTTCTCTTACAGGCAACCAAGTAATCACCCCTCGCCATCAAAGTCGGAGTCTTCATTAGTGGCCGCCTTCTCTAAGCCAACTCCCCACCATCATTTGGTTTTCCATCTTCAAATACTGAGAACTTAGATGCAGCTCTCTCGGCAGTAAATGCAAGCATCTTCACTCTGCTAAATCTGTACGAAGTGCTAGTTCAGAAAACTACCTCACAGACAAAATGCTGCAAATATGTATCAACAATCTAGATTGGATGGTATGGAACTTTCCCTCACTTCTAGACTCTGTATACTCTAACATCCGTAAGGATGCAGTCAATGTTGACAAACCTAGCCAGGACCTCATAGTGATGCCAGAAACCAGGACAGAAAGCATTATGATGATAGCAGCATCTTATCCAGAGCCCTGTGCCCTGCTAAACTCCTCAGTGCAAGTGATAGAGGAGTCATCCAACCATAACTCTACCCTGTGGCCACAGAACCTGAGATAAATCCAGAAACCCCACTTTACAACGTATTTTGTCCGCGGGGTAAGACGAGAAAAAGGAAAAAGCAACGTACATCTTTAATATGCATCGAGCCCAAAAATCCGAAAAAAATAAAAGAATCCAAAAACATATCCATCCCTGTCATAAAATCATGCTAGTCCAAAACAAAAGCGTTTATAGCCAATATTTCTAATTTGGAGGGGTCAAGGGACCCCATAATGGAAAGTTCAGCTGGAACTAACGCCCAAGAAGATAAGCTAGCTTGGAATCCCCCCACTTCAGCTGACCCTCCTGCCTTGATCCTGGCATAACTTCAAGTTAAGCTAGTGAATCTAGTACCTATACTGATTATTTCTCCTGCAAAATCAAATTCTGTGAATAAATCAATTGACAATGTACACAACACCAATGATAAACTGATGAACATGTCTGTCTATTCTACACACTCAATACCCATAACAGAAATTGTTCACCATAGCCTGCATGTGAACATTCCTAACTCTGTAAAGCCCAAACAGACCTTCTGCGTCAACTTCAATGTTGACATTTCAACATTCAAAACAATTGGGCAGAAATTAACTGAGGCCCTTGAGACATCTGCAGTGTAGAATGAACAGGCACCCATTGTCATATATATGAGTGCTCATCACGCTTTAGGCTGCTTAGCTCCATTAATCCAACCGCTACCTTCAAAATCTCATGAAACCTCATTTCTTCACCCCCCCTAGGGCAGCAACCACTTACATGTGCTGACCCCACCAGTGAACAACAAAGGCCAGGCACCTGTGAGCCCGGCCTGATTGACACTGAAGTGCTAACAGCAAACATGAATGATAGGGTACATTCTGAGCCGTACCCCAATAGAGTAACAATTTTGACCATAATCCATGCCATTCCAGCTCTGCAGCACATCTAATCAAGTGACATTGAGCTAATAAGCTATCCTATACCAGCCAACCAGGACATTGTTGAAGTTATAATCCCTCAAGGATAGTTAAGAATATAGTCTGGGGAGAAAGGGTCGCACTACACGCAACAGGCCTTCTAATTGAAGCAACTCGACCCCCAGGCCCCCTGATCAAGCCCCTCAACAAGCAATCAGACCTCAATGGCCAATAGACACGACTAATCAACCACAGGCTAACCCCAGTGGCAAATCCTGTTGTAGCTGCAATAGGGGATATCAACCAACAACAAATCAAGCAGCTAAACCCCAAGTTAAATGTAAATGGTCATGGGGCTCAAAAGCTAGCATCAGTTTGGACAAACCCCCACAATTGCAGGAGCCCCTACTGTCAATACAATCTTGCACAATGGCAAACTCGAATACGAGAGGCTTCTCACACCTGTTAACGAAGATGACACAATCTATGCATGCTATCGACATAGTGCTAGTTCAAGAAACATGGTTGACAGTAGCTCCAATATGGTTGGACCATCAAATTGCTACAGTGCTAGCATTGAAGCAAAAGGCAGGCCGTCCTTCGTCAGGTCTGCTAGTAGCAGTTAAAATGGACTCTCAACTTCAACTTGTATCTTGACTATGCCCAGATCCGGGTATACAAGTAATGAGAATCACCACCACAAATCCTCACCACCCGCTATACCCTGTTACTGCAATGCTTAACATATGCGGGAACCCAAATTCCATAAATGAGCACCAGTTCCTTAGTAAAATTTAAGCAATTGTCAACCGTATCGCCCTTGATTCACAAATACAAAACACCATTATTGCAGGAGATTTCAATATGAACTGCCTGTCCACTTCCGTAAAGCAATCCAAACCACGAGCAGCTGACTGGATTTCATTAATGGAAATCAGGAACCTTTGCATGTTGAATGGATCTTCAACTGAAGACCTGCCACCAGTGGCAACGTGGTCTAGGGGATCAACCTCCTCCACCCTGGGCGAAGTGTACATTTTTCTAGTGCACACAAACACATTGCTCCCTTCAGAGTGGTGTCAACTAAGGCTAGCGATCACAAGATACCAGAAACTTGATGGATGCCCCATCCTGTACAAAAGTCCCTACAATATACTCATCCAGTTGAGCTCAACAATAGTAGAAATCACTTGCGATGGAATCCGCGACAAATAGCCATTCTGCATAATCATATTAAAGAAGTGCATACATTGAAAGTGACCACGACTCATGAATAATACACAGATTACATACAGTTGATCACCCAGTCAACGCAACAGGGAACAGTGCCCCTGTTCAGACACAAACACACTTTCAATATCTCAATTTCTGAACTCAGGAAGAAAGTACGCCAGGAAATGCAGTTGCTATATCCTCTTACTCAGTCCACTCAGAGGGCAAAAGTGAAAACTAAATACCGGAATAAAATCAAGGCAATATTAGCACAGCAGAAACAAGTCGATGCTGAAAATATGTTAAACGCTCTAATGACAAAATCGGCCGCAGAGATCTGGTGGATGATTGATTATATATCTAAAAATGCACACAAAACACTAGAGCTCAACACAATAAATGAAACTAAATGGAACACCCATTTCCAAAACCTTCTCAATAACCGAAAAGGTGTAGCTCGACTGCCCCTTCACCCAGCACCTGACCTTAAATTATTCAAATTTGATACTATTCTTTTTTTTTTTTTTGGCACCAGTCTTGGCAAATTTGACAATATTGACATCTTAATAATAATAAAAAACTTAGCATGTCCAGAGCACCAGTGCCAGACAACCTGACCAATGCCATTCTTAAAGCCAACCTTGAAGTGTGGGCCGCTACCTTGGAACTAATTTTTAAACAAGACATTCAATCAGCTCGCATTCCACCCACTTGGCAAGAATCAATAATTGTCCCAATATTCAAGAAAGGGTATCGGAATGATCCCAACAACTACAGACCAATTGCGCTCCTAGACGCACCGGGTAAATCATGGTGAGGCTGATTTTGTGGGACTTTATAGAATGGGCTTCTGAGAGAAAACTACTAGATAAAAATCAGTCAGGCTTCGTGCCAGGGATTGGAACAGCACAAAACTTAATGATTCTTACGGCCATCAAGAAACAAGCTTGTTCATCAAAACAACCAGTAACTCTAGCACTAATTGATTTTAAGCAGGCCATCGATTCAGTGCCCCGCAAAATTGTTATGGTCAAAACTTTTAACCAGCACCTGTCCATTTTATATTGTTTATTTAATACATCAATTTTATTCTAATATCTCAATCATGGTTAAACTTACGACCGACGGCCTGCTATCGAAAGCCATACTAACAAATATTATATTAAAGCAAGAATGTCCTCTAGCACTCAACTTTCATATCAGCAATTTACACAAAGGGGGTAATTCATAGAATTTCGCGCACAAGTGGCATACGCGGCTGGCACACAGTGTGCGCGTGCGAATGTCTGCGCCAGCCGTGTGCGCTCAAATCGATTTCCATGCACAGCGTATTCATGGATTTTAGCCTCCAAAACCAGCCGTGGTGCAGAGTGGTGCAGCGACCCTGCAGCAGCGCCAGTTACGCCCCCAAGAACGCCCTCGCGCAAGGACAAGCCATCAAAATCCCCAATCCAGCTCAAAGGGCTGCGCTAACCCTGGACCAGTTTACAGGGCTGCCAAACAGCAAACGGCAAGTGGGGAACGTGTATTACTGGGGTTTGCGTGTAGTTTCACACGCGATAGGTCCTGTGCGAGCAGGGTACGTGTATAACTGGGGTTCACGTGAAGTCTCACACGCGATTGGATCCGGGTATGTGTATTTCGGGGGTGTGTGGGAAGCTTCACACGCGAAAGGGCCTGTGCGAGTGGGGTACGTGTATTACTGGGGTTTGCGGGAAGTTTCACACGCGATTGGAGCAGGGTACGTGTATTACTGGGGTTCGCGGGAAGTTTCACATGCGAAAGGGCCTGTGCGAGTGGGGTACGTGTATAACTGGGGTTCACGGGAAGTTTCACAAGTGATTAGAGCAAGGTACGTGTACTACGGGGGTTCACGGGAAGTCTCACAAGCGATTGGATCCGGGTATGTGTATTTCGGGGGTGCGCGGGACGTTTCACATGCGAAAGGACCTGTGCGAGTGGGGTACATGTATAACTGGGGTTCGCGGGAAGTTTCACACGCAATTGGAGCAGGGAACGTGTATTTCGGGGGTGCGCGGGAAGTTTCACACGTGAAAGGGCCTGTGCGAGTGGGGTACGTGTATTACTGGGGTTCGCGGGAAGTTACAAACGCGAAAGGGCCTGTGCGAGTGGGATACGTGTATTACTGGGGTTCGCGGGAAGTTTCACATGTGATTGGCCCTGTGCGAGCAGGGTACGTGCATAACTGGGGTGCGTGGGAAGTTTCACACACGATTTGAACAGGGTACATGTATTCCTGGGGTGTGCAGGAAGTTTCACATGCGATTTTGCTGTCAGAGTGGTGTACTGAATTTCGGGGGTGCGCGGGGAGTCCTACACGTGAATTGGCAGTGTGGGTCCTCCCAGGTGTTCCCTCTATACCCTCCACGGCCCCTGCAGGCAGCCCACACCAGAGGGGACTACCCTGCACCCCTGGTCATGTCCCGCAGGCAGCCCATCTACCATGGGCCTACCCCCCAGCCAAGCCACATGTCAGCTTGCGCTACTGATCACCCACTCATGTCCCCCTGCACCCCCACCAAATAGCAGTCAGGGGCACCTGCCAGCAGGCCCCCACTCATGTCCCCCTGCACCCCCACCCCCCAGCAGTCAGGGGCACCTGCCAGCAGGTCCCCACTTATGTCCCACTCATGTCCCTTTGCACCCCCACCACCCAGCAGTCAGGGGCACCTGCCAGCAGGCCCACACTCATGTCCCCCTGCACCCCCACCCCCCAGCAGTCAGGGGCACCTGCCAGCAGGCCCCCACTCATGTCCCCCTGCACCCCCACCCCCAGCAGTCAGGGGTACCTGCCACCAGGCCCCCACTCATGTCCTCCTGCATCCCCACCCCCCAGCAGTCAGGGGCACCTGCCAGCAGGCCCCCACTGATGTCCCACTCATGTCCCCCTGCACCCCCACCCCCCAGCAGTCAGGGGCACCTGCCAGCAGGCCCCCACTCATGTCCCTTTGCACCCCCACCCCCCAGCAGTCAGGGGCACCTGCCAGCAGGCCCCACTCATGTCCCCCTGCACCCCCACCCCCCAGCAGTCAGGGGCACCTGCCAGCAGGCCCCCACTCATGTCCCTTTGCACACCCACCCCCCAGCAGTCAGGGGCACCTGCCAGCAGGCCCCCACTCATGTTCCCCTGCACCCCCACCCCCCAGCAGTGCAGGGCACCTGCCAGCAGGCCCCCACTCATGTCTCACTCATGTCCCCCTGCACCCCCACCCCCAGCAGTGCAGGGCACCTGCCAGCAGGCCCCCACTCATGTCCCACTCATGTCCCCCTGCACCCCCACCCCCCAGCAGTGCAGGGCACCTGCCAGCAGGCCCCCACTCATGTTCCACTCATTTTCCCCTGCACCCCCACCCCCCAGCAGTGCAGTGCACCTGCCAACAGGCCCCCACTCATGTCCCACTCATGTCCCCCTGCACCCCCACCCCCCAGCAGTGCAGGGCACGTGCCAGCAGGCCCCCACTCATGTCCCACTCATGTTCCCCTGCATCCCCACCCCCCAGCAGTGCAGGGCACCTGCCAGCAGGCCCCGACTCATGTCCCAGTCATGTCCTCCTGCACCCCCACTCCCCAGCAGTGCAGGGCACCTGCCAGCAGGCCCCCACTCATGTCCCCCTGCACCCCCACCCCCAGCAGTGCAGGGCACCTGCCAGCAGGCCCCCACTCATGTCCCACTGCTCCCCCACCCCACAGCAGTGCAACGCACCTGCCAACAGTCCCCCACTCATGTCCCACTCATGTCCCCCTGCCCTCAGGTCATGACAATCCTCAATCATGGCCCTTATGGCCAGCCTCCCCAGCCCAAAGGCCCAACCAAGTGTTGCATCCACCCACATAAAAAAGGCAATTACATGATACAACCCCAATGGCAAGTATGTAAATGAACACATGTCCGTCACACACACACAATGGGTGCAAGTGAATGTGAAAACCCATATCATGACATGCATGAAACCAATGAGATAAAACCACACATCGAAGTATGAAGAAAAACATGTATTAAACACAACATGAATGTAATTAAAATCCAACACACAACAATGAGAATAATAAAAGAAAAGCTGCATGTCCGCAAAAGAATAAAAAACAAGAAATCATAATCCAAAGAAATCCAAAATAAATGATGTCCAAAGTCGCAGTCCAACAAAGCAAATCCAAGGGAAAAAAGAAAGTGAAAACCATTGCTCCATGGTGAAAATAAAAAAGAAGAGAATAATCCAATGGTGAACTATGTACAGATGAACAATCCAGGGTCCATGAGCCCAACTGATGAAATTGAACCTATCAAAAATACTACCTAATAAAAAACTATATACAAAAACATGGTGCATTTTCCAAGCGCAACCAAAATAAAGAAAAAACGAAAGGAAACCTAACACTATCTAACTATATACAATGGCGGCAGGCAAGTCCAGCGGCTCACTCTGTGGTGTCCCGGGCCAGGGCATCATCGAACTCCATGTCTATTTGCCGGAGGTGGGCCTCTGTCCTGGCCCCGAGGTCTCGCAGGGAGGCACTCATGGCCTGTTCCAACTCCCTTCGAGTTGCCTCGAGGCACTATGCCCGCCTCAAAGCCCGACGCATGGAGAACTCCGTCCTGACCATGGTGAGCCACGTCTCTTCCGCCCGCCGCCGCTCCACACCTATCTGCTGGCCCAACCGATGCCACACGGAAGACACTCCCATTCCTGGGTCCTCCTGCCCTCTGGCCGATGCCTGCCCCTCCGATGTTGATGGCCCCGAGTCATCATTGCTCCCACCTAGAGCCTGCTCCTGCTGCTGCTGTCCATGTGCCGTATATGATCGTGCCTGCACATCGTCCATCAGCTGGTCTCCAGTTGTGGTGTCCACCCCTGCTGGGCTGCCGACTCCCGACTGTGGCAGGGATGTGAGCTCCACCAAGCTGGCTGTGTTGGTCGGGCCAGGTCCACAGGGGCTCTGGTGGAATCTGGGCCGGAAGACGATGTGGAGAACGACCGGCGCATAGCCTCCACAGAGGAGGAGAGGTCCGCCAGAGTACGCGTCACATGTAGGAACCCACGGACCAGGGCCCCTCCCAGCAGTGCCACGTCACGACGCTGCTCTTCGTGATGGTGTGCGTTCTCCACCCAGGAAGAACGCACGCCATCACGAATGACACGCATGCGCAACGCGACACCCACCAGGACGGATCCCATACAGTCGCGGGACCCCTCGCCCACAGGTAGTGGAGAGGCAGGTGACATGGCACTCTCCCCTACCTGCGGACGGGCCTGGGACGGGGCCTCCCTGCTGGTGCCTGATGGTGCAGTCACAGGGTCACAGACAGCGACATGCACAGGCCCCTCCGCGGTGACCTGTGCTGCCTCCTGACCCTGGCCCTGGACTGCACCACTTGCACCAGTAGTACTACCCCCACCAGGCCCCATGTGCGGCTCAGTAGCGGGCTCCTCCTCCTCTGTGGAGACCACCAACCTGGATGTCTCCACACCATCTTCCGCCATTGGAAGCCCCTGTGGGGGCTCACCCGGCCCTTCCGCCACAGCCGTTGTGGCAGACGCAGCACCAGCCCATTCGCTCCCGGATGATGGTAATTCCTGGGAGCGTGGCTGGGCCTTGCGTCGCTGCCCAGTGGAGGCATCCCCGCCGCTTGGCTCCACAGCGCCGTCTCCGTCCTGTTCTTCACTTGAAGCTGCATAGAGGGAGACATAGAACACAAGCATCAGGGTACAGTACAAAATACCCTAGACAGGAAGCAATAACACATGAGTGGTACTGTCAAATTTCACTTCCATCTTGTCATTCCACCACACATGGGTGAATGCACACAACACACATGCAGAAACAGTCCCGGCGCCTGCAATCAACATCAACATCCATGTAGAAGGGCCCCTGTAAACCAAGATGTTGCCTTCAAAGTCACATGCATCCATGGCGTTTCAAAGTCACACACACACTTCTCAGGCACACACACACATGTGCACCATAAATGTACATGACATCAGCACCCATTCCTCACCCCCCCTCCATGTCCAGGAACAGAGATAGCCATGCTTTCATGTGTGCATTTCGCATAGAGCTCCCCATGTTGCATTAAAACACATGCACCAACCATGTGGTTCACACATAACTGGTCTCACATGCATGACCATGATGTCCCTGCACACATACATAAGACAAAGAGAATACCACAAAAACAGCTACCCGCCTACACACGTGCCAGGTGTGCCTAGTTGCACAACGTGCTACCTTTCATGTCGGTCAATTATTTGCGACAGAAAACATAGAGAAATACATATTTTAATTTATGGATACAAAACACTTAGAAAAATTTATATTAAAACAAGAGGGACAAAAATGCATTTTGTTTACACATAACATTCCATAAAAGAACCTATACTGAAAATCAATTATCTTGACCAGTTGGTTTGAACTGAACACATTCGTCAGATACTGGTGATGTAGTGAGGTTAGTAAACATATAAGGTGACATCCTATTATTAAATGAAACCTTGATACAATTCACTATCCTTGGCTTTGTCAGTTTTTCTGTCCTTGACTTTGTCGACACCAAAGAGTGTGTTTCTGGGTCCTGGCAAAAGATGGTTAAACAGGCTCAGTAGCTAGTTATTTAATGTTATCAGGCATGCGTTGGACCCGTCTTCAGGATTTGATTTATATAGATCTCCCAAATTGGAATTTCAGAAATAGTTAATTGGTTAATTTCCTTTTCATAGTTAATTTGGCGTGTGTGGCCTTGATTTTAGAACAGATGCGGACAGGATTCACTGGTCCCAACTGTGAGTTCTTCTCAAAGATTTGGAAACTCTTGATCCAAGCGAAGATATGCTATGATATAACTTCATTCGCGGACACACATATCACGTATGTGGTGTTTTTCGTATTGTGAATTGAAGTTTACAATTGCTGCTTTTCAAGGAACTTGCTTGATCACAAGCGTTGTTGCTTCCACTCGAAACGAACACGGGTAGTTACTGCCGGGTTCGCTTTCACTCACAAATGTATATGACATCAGCACCCATTCCTCACCCCCCCTCTATGTCCAGGAACAGAGACAGCCATGCTTTCATGTGTGCATTCCGCATAGAGCTCCCCATGTTGCATTAAAACACATGCACCAACCATGTGGTTCACACATAACTGGTCTCACATGCATGCCCATGATGTCCCTGCACACATACATCCATACATGGCCTATGTCACACATACAGACAAGCATCAGACTACCAGCACACTGCAACATGCCCTGTCTCACACAGCAATGCTTGGCCACTTACTGCTCAACTCCAGACGGATCTGCCTCCGAAGAATCTGGGCGTGGAGTGCTGGGCCTATGCGTTCCAGGACCCTCATCTGGATGTTACTCATGCATGCCCGGCCACCCTCTGTGAGGCGCTGGGCCTTGTGGAGGGTCCTAGACCTGAAGTCCTCCAAGCGCTTCTTGACGTGCTTGATGTTGCGGGTTGCCACCCCCTCCGCATTGATGGCAACCACTACGCCGTCCCAGATCCTCTCCCGTCCTTCCTTGTAGGCGCGTGATGTTCCGAAGAGGGCATCATAATGCCCCAGGACATGCTCCACCAGGACACCAACTTCGGTGGCAGTGAAGCTGGTGGCCCTCTGCCTCTCTGGCTGGGGGTTGCCAGTGGTGCCAGATGGAGATGTGTCTGACATGGCAACCCCAGAGGCAGGAATGGGTGGGCAACTGGGTCCTGGGGCTGGGCTGTGGAGCGATGGTATCCCAGTCGGGAGTCTTCTGTTCCAGGAGGGGTGGACACAGCAACTGGACCCCTGCAGATGGCTAATGTGCAGCCACCAAATAGCAGGGCACGTGGGTAGCAGACAATCAGGCAGCAGCAGATGGCAGGTGGGAGCGTGCTCGGGGCTCTGGGGGGCAGGAAAATGGCCTTCAGGGCAGCAGCGTGGTCTTCCGTGTGTGTACGCGTGGCCAGCTTGATACGGAGTGATTTGGCACGTGAAAAAATTGCACGTCAGCATGTAATTCGAGGAAAGGCTCTTAGCGCGTAAGCACTCTGTGATGTATCGTGCACGGGCGTTGCCCTTTGCGTGTAAAACTTCACACGAACCCCAGGAATAGACGTACCCCACTCTCACAGGGCCCTTTCACGTGTAAAACTTCACGCAAACCCCAGGAATACACATACCCCACTCGCACAGGGCCCTTTCACATGTAAAACTTCATGCGAACCCCAGGAATATTGGCCCTGTGCGAGTGGGGTACGTGTATCCCTGGAGTTGCGCGGGAAGTTTCACACGCGATTTTGCTGTCAGAGTGGTGTACTGAATTTCGGGGGTGCGCGGGGAGTCCTACACGTGAATTGGCAGTGTGGGTCCTCCCAGGTGTTCCCTCTACACCCCTCACGGCCCCTGCAGGCAGCCCACACCACAGGTATCTACCCTGCACCCCTGGTCTTGTCCCGCAGGCAGCCCATCTACCACGGGCATGCCCCCCAGCCAAGCCACATGTCAGCTTGCACTACTGATCATCCACTCATGTCCCTTTGCACCCCACCCCCCAGCAGTCAGGGGCACCTGCCAGCAGGCCCCCACTCATGTCCCACTCATGTCCCTTTGTACCCCCAACCCCCAGCAGTCAGGGGCACCTGCCAGCAGGCCCCCACTCATGTCCCACTCATGTCCCTTTGCACCACCACACCCCTCAGCAGTCAGGGGCACCTGCCAGCAGGCCCCCACTCATGACCCACTCATGTCCCCCCCTACACGAAATAAAGATGCACAGTCATGGCCCACTTCTACACCAAAAAATACCACATCACGCCACCCCATTCTTGAGACGCAATGATTTCCCAATCCACCCCACACTGACATGCCTATCTCAAGACCAAACCAAAACTCAACTTCAACAGTTGTCTTGATGTACATCAACACATGTCCATCACACACATACACTGGTTGGCATTGCTTGTGTAAACCCACAATTTCACATGCATCAACCCAATGAGCAAATCCCACACATGGAACTAAAATATGAAAATGTATTATGTACATAAATAAATAAATGAAATGAAAGCATACCAAAATATCAAACATGAAATGAAAAGCATGTGAAAAAGATGAGTGAATGAAAATGATAAGCAATGTAAAAACATTTGAAAGAAAAACAGTCCAAACTCTCCCTCCACCAATGCAAATCCTAAAAAAGGGAAAAAAAACGATATCCATTGTTTCATGTTCACAATGATAAATAAAAATGTGAAATCAATCCATAGTCCAACTATTTACAATACATTGTCCTGAAAAAAAAAAAAATACTCCATGTCCATAATGAAAAATAAAATCCAAATGAATCCATGATGTAACTATATACAATCCATTGTCCAAAATAAAAATCCATTAATCCATGTGCAAAAATCCCAAAAATAAATCAATCCATTGTCCAACGATGTAAAGGGTCCATGAGCCCAACTAAACAAATGAAACCTACCTAAGAAACTACCTAAAAATATAACTATATACAAAAGTGTGTGGCATTGTCCAGTGACCACAAATACAAGGAAAATGAAAAGGAAACCTAACTCTAAAAACTATTTACAATGGCAGCGGGCTAGTCCGACGGCTCATTTTTGGATGTCCCGGGCCAGGGCATCATCGAACTCCTGCTCAATGTCCTGGAGGCGGTCCTCTTCCATGGCCCCGAGGGTTCGCAGGGATGACGACATGTTCTCCTCCAACTCCCTGCGAATTGCCTCGAGGCACTCGGCCCGCCTCAGGGCCCTCCGCATGGAGTTCTCCGCCCTGAACATTGTGAGCCGTGCCTCTTCTGCCCGCTGTCACTCCGCATCTATGGCATTGCCTAACCGCTGCCACATGGAAGACACTTCCAGTCCTGGGTCCTCCTGCCCTCTGGCCGATGCCTGCCCCTCCGATGACGAAGGCCCTGAGCCATCATGGCTCCCACCTTGTTGCTGCTGCTGCTGTGCCTCTGCCTGTGCCCTGGCTCTTGCTGCCTGCACATCCTCCTCCGGCTGGGGTGCAGTTGTTGATGTGGCCACCCCTGCTGAACGTCCGACTCCCAACTGTGGCAGGGATGTGTCCTCCACCAGCCTGGCCGCAGGGTCAGAGGCAGCACCACAGGGTACCCAGGTGATACATGGGTGGGAAGATGGCATGGAGTACGACTGGTGCATAGGGGGTTCAGTTGAGGAGGGGGTCGGAACAAGGTCCAGCAAACGGAGGAATCCGGCCCTGGTGAGCTGTCCCAGTAGGTCAACACGGTCAACGAGCCATTCGAGATGACGTGCAGTCTCCTCATGAAAAGACTGCAGGTTACCTCGCATGGCCCGTTGACGCAACACCACCCCACCCAGGACAGGCTCAACCCGGTCTCGGATAGCCACGTCCACAGGGAGAGGAAGGCCAGTTGTTGTAAGCGGATCCCCTCCCTGAAAACGGGTCTGGACATAGGCATCCCTGCTGGTGCGGGATGATGCAGTCACAGGATCGGGGACAGGATTACACACAGGCACCTCCGGGGTGGCCTGTGCTGCCTCCTGTCCCTGCCCCTGCACTGCACCACTAGCACCAGTGGAATCCCCACCTCCAGACCCCGTGTATGTCCGTTGCACGGCCTCCTCCTCCACCAAACCCCCCACCAACTTGGATAACTCCGTACCATCTTCCTCCGTCGGACCCTGTGGAGTCTCAGCTGCCCCTTCTGCTGCCGAGGAGTCCAACTCCGACCTCCGCCTCTTGGACCTTCCCTCTGCAGCTGCGGCCTGGGATGCGGCACCAGACTCCTCACTCCCCGACAAGATGACAACCTGGGAGGAGAGCCGGGCCTTGCGTCTTCGGCTGGCGGGATGATCCCTGCCGCTGTGCTAGACAGCACCCTCTCCGCCCTCTTCTTCAGTTGACGCTGCAGACAGGGAGAGATGAAACACAGGCATCAGGGCACTGTACAATGGACTGATACACACCTGACAGTTGCACATGAGTGGCATTGTTTAACTACAGACACAGCATCACACTCCACGTCACACATGTCATTTTAACTCACACACATGAACATTTCAACAGCAATATTGCACCAGGCAGCACCATCCATACACAAACAACAGCATGAACAGCCAAAGGTGAGCCTGACATCACATGAAACACAAGGAGTGCACTAGACATGCACACACACCACCACACTTGCATGCATGTCTCCATCTCTTCCAACTGTTGCAGTGATGAGATCGCCATACATGTCACATCTGCCATTCATCCTTCTACATATCAGTGCCACATGCATCCATGTTGCATCACAGTTGCACACTTGTCAGATACACATACATGCACATGTACACAGTGCAGATACATGCATTATGAACCACCATCCATGCCACAACCATGCCAATGTACATACACAGAAATTCAAACATGTGTGCTCCCACACCTGCATTTTCCCAGCATGCTTACCAACACATACACCATCAATGTGTCTCACAACTGAGAGGACTCATATGTGGCAGCCTCACGCCCATGTTCATACACATCCCTACATGGCCCTACATAAACACATGTGCAACCTGCACACTACTGGCACACCACGACACGCACAGCGTACTATTAACATGCATGTACAATTACCGCTCGACTCCAGATGGGTCTGCCTCTCAAGGATCTGGACATAGAGCGCTGGGCATATGCGTTCCAGGACCCGCATTTGATGGTTCGACAACTGGCCCCGGCACCCCTTGGCATCCGCTGCCTAAGCGAGGCGCCAGGCATTGTTGAGGGTCCTGGACCTGAGGTCCTCCCAGCGCTTCTTGACATAATGTAAGTCGTGGACTGCCATCCCCTCCGCGTTGATGGCAGTCACGATGTCCATCCAGATCCTGGTCCGTCCTTCATTGTCGGCGCGTAAACTTCCAAAGAGGGCATCATACTGCCCCAGGACTTGCTCCACCAGGACACCAACTTTGGTGGCAGTGAAGCTGGTGGCCCTCTGCCTCTCTGGCTGGGGGTTGCCAGCGCTGCCAGATGGTGTTGTGCTGGACATGGCAACCCCAGAGGTAGGAGTGGGTGGGCAACTGGGTCCTGGGGCTGGGCTGTGGAGCGATGGAATCCCAGTCGGGAGTCTTCGGTTCCAGCAGGGGTGGTCACAGCAACTACACCCCTGGCTGATGTGCAGGCAGCAAATGGCAGGGCAGGTGGGCAGCAGGCAGTCAGGCAGCAGCAGATGGCAGGTGGGAGCGTGATCCGGCTCTGGGGGGCAGTAATTCAGCCTTCTGGGCAGGATTGTGGTCTTCCGTGTGTATTCGCGTGGCCAGCTTGATACAGAGTGATTTTGCATGTGAAAAGATTGCACGTCAGCGTGTAATTCGAGGAAAGGGCCTTAGCGCGTAAGGCGTCAGCACACGCACGTGATTTAATTGGACCAAAGGCCCTTAGCGCGTAAGCGCATAAGTTACATTACGCGCGCAGCCGTTTCCCTCAAAGCACGTGATGACAGAGCGCACATGGAAAAACTGCACGTCCGAGTGTGATCGCTTGTAATTGGAGGAAATGTCCCGCGTACACGCGTATCTGACGTGTACGTGGGAGCCGCTTTAAAAGCTACGTGTAGGACGCCATTTCCTTGTACGTGCTTTTCGTGCAGAGCGAGTGGGTGAAATCTGTATTTCTTGTCGGTTCACACGCGATTACTTCACAGCGTTTCTAGTTCATACACCCTGTTACCTGTGACAGCTCTTTTCTGATTTTTTGTTGGGCCTGTTTCCTCAAACAGAGTTCACTTCTCCTTTTGTCCTGTCTCCTCAGACAGCGTACAATTCTTCTTTTGGCAGGGGTGTTGCCAAAGCGCACACGCGCGTATTTATCACGTTCTTTTTCCAGGCAGACGGTGAGTTCTGCACGTACTTAGCAACTGTGCTTGCCCCGTGTGCCGCATTCCCCTTCAGAGGTCATTGTAGGCTGCATGTATTACGCATACGCTTATTTTTGTGTTTCTGGGTGCCACAGCGTAGTGCAGGTTCATTTTTTCATGCATGTGGTCTACGAGGGGTTGCGTGCACGTTAATTTTTGATTTTGGGCTGCCTGTGCATTGCGTGACCCGTCATCTTCCCCCAGGGGTCACAGACAGCCTTGTTAGAGCACTAGGGTACGAATTCCGTCTAGTATCCTACCACTTTGGCCCCCAATTGCCAAGAACAATAGTTTACTGCAACTCCCATACGCACAACAACATCAGTGCCATGGTTGGGTGGTGACCAAGTGGTAATGGAGGCAAAGGTGGCCAACCTTCAAATGGTGGGCGTGGTGGGCGCGGTAGGGGACGTGGCCAGGATTTGCAGGGTGCCCCCATACCCTTATGTGTGGAAGAACAATCAGGGACGCCCATGCTCCCCCCCATGGTTGAGGGAAACGTGGCTGACACCATCCCAGCTCAGCCCCTGTTGGACCAGCCCATTGTGGCACCTGACCTGGCACAGGATGACTCCCAGGGTGACTTCCAGGTCAGCAAGTCTAGGCCACGTGTGACGGTGCAAGTTGTTGTCGCCAAGCCATGTAGATCTGGGGCAGCTATGTCATCTGCTGCCCCAAGTATGCAGGGTGGGGAGGTTGCAGGGGCAGCTGCAGCTCCATCCGTCCCAGCTCTGACTCTCCCAGCCAGGACAGTGTCAGTCCTGGTACATCAAACTGACGTTCCCCATGCCAACATTACCCTGCAGCCAATGTCTGCATCAAGACCTGTGGTCATTGTGCATTCCAACACTCCTACTACCCAGTCCACCGGTGTTTCTGCCCCTACTGACCAGAGCGGCGTAAGCCAATCTGGCTCCGCTCCACCTTTAAAGAAGAGGAAGAAGGGTGCTCTGGCACGACAGGCTGAGACCAGAGACATGGCTACACACTCCGGCACATCAAGGAAGCCTTTCTTTAATGACACGGAACTTGATGCACATGTGTCGGCACATAGCCGCGAAATGTGGTGACTGCAGGGTGCAAGACCACACCTGGTCAATGTAGGGCACACTGGCAGACCATCGCCGACCGCATAAGTGCTCTTGGATTTGTGAGGCGCACAGCTGATGATTGCTACAAGCGACGGAATGACCTGAAATGCAGAGAAAAGAACAAGCTGGCCTCAAATCATGCCGCTACTCTGGTGACTGGCGGTGGGTCTCCACAAGAGGACACCAAACTCAATAAACATGAGTCTGTTGCTGGGGCCTTCGTCACAGAGGAACAAATCCAAGGTGTGGGAGAACTACCTGATTATGATGCATTGTCCGGTGAGTGCCCATGCATGTGTGTGTAATGCATGTGTATGTTGTTTGGGTGACGGGTTCTGATTGAGTGCTAGGTGAGGGTGTGTGTGCCTGAGTGGTATGGGTCACCCATGTGCTTCATCGAAAACATTCAGTGGCCTTGGATTTGGGTGTGACAGTATCCCTTCTACCCAAAGTAGTAATTTAGTGCAACATTACGGCAGTTGCCCTTGAAGTGGCATCTTGCAACAGCATTGTTTGTATTTTTCAGTGTTCGTTCAGGCTGATTGTTTCAATTCTCCCACTTTTGCTACGCATTCCTCAGCCCTATTGTCACATTTGTGACATGCTTCTGTCATTGATAAACCCCACATTCGCCCACATGTGTTACCTTGTTATGTGAATGATTTGACCATTCAGGCTGATTGAGTATTGGCCTGATCACATACATTTTTGGGGCCTGTTTGAATGTGGAACATGATAGTTGTTTCCTGTCATGTTGAATTGCAAAACCATTGATGTGTACATCGGCCTGCAATCACTGTATTTGTGTACACTGGATGTGTTGCAGTGTGTGGCACATGCGTATTTTGTCACACTATGTAGCATTTTTCATCTCATCATGTCCATCTCACATGGATGGCTGACAGTACTCATTCACTGACATATGGATGTATTTGTGGAATGTACCATGGCTATGGTACATGCCATCTGTGTGATGGCATGTGTCATGTATGTGTATTGGACATGCCACTCACAGGCCAATGTGTGATGGCAGTGCTACCCAGCATGCAGCAAATGTGTTGCTCTTCCATCTTGGTGTCATCAATGTCTGCCTTTTGCCTCCCCTTCCAACTCAGTGACAGTGCATGTATGGGAGGGTTATAGTCATGTGGGACATGTGTAAATCATGTACTGGTTCTGTAGCTTGTCAGGCCTATTTGTGTGCTATGGTGCTAATGCCTGTTTCCATTTTTTGTCTTTCATGTTTTTGCAGGGGATGATGCACTTGATGCTGTTGAGGAGATGGTGCAGACCCAGGAGGAATCTCAGGCACGACTGGGCACCAGTGGGGGACGTGGTGTGGTGGTGGGTGAGAACCCAATCTTTCTGCAGACCATTCTGTCCAGGGGTGTCTCTGGGTGCACCTCCCCAGACCTCTATTTAGGTGCTGATTCGGATGATGAGACCTATGTGCTGTTGCAGGTAAGTGTTTCTGGCAGGGATTCTGTTCTGTCCAACCCACCTGCACCAGGGGTAGAACCCTCTATGGGGATGTCAGTGTTGGTAAGTCTGCCTTTGGCGGTTACGGATGCAGGGTCACACTCCACAACATCTGATCCTGTTCCTGGGCAAGCAGATCAGAGGGGGAATGCAGTCCTGCAGCCTCAGGCAGTGCCGGCACAGCAAGGCGCAGATCGCCATGCCCCAAACAGGTGTGGTGCCCGCCGACGCGGTGGCCGTACGCCACCATGCAATACTGTATGGGAACAATCCATATATGGTATGGCAACCCAACAGGCAGCATCAGTTGAGATGATGGCTCAAGCAATGGAGAGGGTGGCCACTTCCATTGTCCCCCCTGAAAGGCAGATGGAGCAACTACAGCAGGCAACAGACTCCATTTGCCAATCACACAGGGAAGACATGTTGGCGTCCAACATGGACCGACGGTCGGCACTGGAGACTCTACGCCAATCGATATCAATAGAGTCCCAGGCCCACAGGGAAGCCCTGAGGGTAGAACTCCATCACCTCAGGGAGACTCTTGTTGACCTTGAGGCTTCCACTAACTTGAGGACAGAACAGCAGCTGGAGCGGCTCACACGTTCGCTCTCAGCTGAGATGCAGGCAACTCTGGAGGAGATCAGGGCATCACGTCAGGTGCTGCATGGGGATCTCAGTACTATAATCCTCCAGAACAAGACCTTCCACACCTGCATGCTTGCTGCCATGGAGGACCATACCAGGGCTTTGCGTGGGCTGCCTCCCATAGCACCACATCCTCCTGATGCAGCAGCAGAGGGTGATGAGAGCGACAGCAGCAGTTCTCCCACATTGGCATTGCCGTGCAGGCCATGAACCCATGGAGGTGTTTTTTTTTCTCCCAACATCCACACAGGTGGCTGTTGGTGCGCACCCTGTCCTCGGACCTCCTGGGTGGCCTCCTCTCCCCCCCAGCCCCCACATGGCCATTTTTGATTTTTGATTTTTGATTTTGTTTTACAGTGTGTTGCCTTGTGTGGCTTCCATGGGCATCCACTGTATTCCGGCTGGGCACATGCAGGCTTGTACTGAGTTTGGGTTAGATGCTTGGGTTTGTGAGACACACACCCCTCCTGCTTCCCATTTCCATGGGCTTGCAAAGGATGTGCCCAAGTGACAGTGAATTACACAGTGACGTTGGACTCCCATGAGCTGTGTGGGCAGTCTGTAGTCAATACTGTGTATACATACCTAGTGGATATTGTTGTTGTATTGTACACTGCATGGTGTATTGATATGTGCTTGTGCATCCATGTCTTCCTCCTGATTTGCAGGTTCATTCCTCATGTCTTCACAAGGCTGTCTACTTTGGAGATGGAGTTCATGTTCTAAGCAGTGCATTTACACATTTGCGTGGCAGCAACACTGTACAGTTGGAAGGGGTCGATGTGCTGGCATAATCAGGTTGTAAGACTACCACTACTTTAACTTAGTACTGTCATGTTTTTGCTATGTTTGAGGTTGTGTAGCTGCATTATATTGTTGGTAAGTATTTGGTCATGTGTGTTGTTAGTTCTACATTGCTGGGAGCATATTGTGTGTGGCCAGTTGCCATTAGGGACACTGTACTGTGTGACACCTATGTCAGGTTTTGGGGATTGCTTTGTTTGCTCTCACATAGCATGGCATGGCATGGTGTGTTGGGTGGTGGTGCTGGGCAGGGGTTGGGTGACATGGCACTGTTGTCATGTTGTATGTTGCAAGGTGGTAATGAATTTAGCAGCATAGAAGTGTGTCTTTTGATGACACAGCATTGCTGGTGTTTGTGTAGGTAGGAATGCGCACAATGTAACACTTCCAGGTGACCAATCTCAGGCTGGTATGGTTGTGACAGTTGACTGTCCCTTATGTCATCATCATTGATTGTCAGCTGGTATGTGCCAGGGCTGTGTGCACTCCACAGGGGTGTGATTTTAGGTGAAGTAATTAGCCACCAGCTGCGTACGGGCTGCCTCACCCCGTGCCCTTTCCCCTCCCATGAGCAGCGGCCGTGCATGTGGTTGTGGATGTGGTGGCACCACCATGTCCACGGGCAGGCCCCGGCCTGTTGCAATGTTGTGCAGGACACATGCTGCCATTATGATCCTGCACACTACTGGGGGAGCGTATAACAGCTGCCCGCCAGAACGGTCAAGGGAGCGAAAGCGTGACTTGAGCACTCCGAATGTGCGCTCCACTATGCCCCGGGCTGCAATGTGGACTGTGTTGTATCTTACCTCGGGTGGCGTGGTGGGGTTCCGAATTGGCACCGCCATGTGGGTGCTCAGAGGGTAGGCACTGTCCCCTGGGGAGGTGGTGATGGGTATCACTAGTGGGGTTGTGACATTACTCAGTATCTGACATGCATGCATGTGCTGTTGCATTTATACTCACCGAGCAGCCATGTCGCCATGCCGCCCAGCTTCTAGGTCCCGGTTTAGGGTTGACATTCTGTAAATAAAACTGTCGTGGGTGGACCCTGGATAGTTGGCATATACTGAGATGATGATTCCCTTGGCATCACATACTACCTGCACATTCATGGAATGCCAGTGCTTGCGGTTTCTATAGATGTGCTCTGATGCCCTGGGGGGACGTAGAGCCACATGGGTGCAATCAATGGCACCTAGGACTTTGGGGAATTGTGCCACCCTGTAGAAATCCTGGACGGCAGCATGACTTTCTGCAGGTGTTCTGGGCAGGTATATGTGCCTGCGGACTGATGGGCGTGTAGTCATGATGCCCAAGACCTGGTGTAGTCAGCGTGACTGCGTGGCCTGTGACACTCCCTCCACTATAGCACTTGTCCGCTGAAATGATCCAGTGGCCAAGAAGTGCAGTACATTGAGGACCTTCGCCAGGGGGCTGAGTGCTTGGGAGCACAGGGTGGGTGATGTGAGGTCATCCTCCCACTCACTCACCAGCTCTAGTATTATGTAAGATGGAAACCTGTACCTCCCATACACCTGGTCATCAGGCATCCCAAAAAGGCTGGTTCTGTGTGTGAAAATTCTGGGCCTGACTATCCTCCTCCTCCTCCTGCGGTATCCCTGGACCACTTCTGCTAGGAACGGTATATTCATCCTGCGTCTGAGCTTGTTTGTTGTTTGTGTGCACTTTTATGTTGCGCGGGTCCATGTACGTCTGCTTCCTGCTGGCTTACGTGTTTCCGGATTAGCGCGTCTTTATTGGCACACGCGTTAGCCCCGTTCGAATCCATGAATATGTGTTTTGAAAGTGTGTGTGGGCGTTCCACGCATTTGCCTCCTGTACTTCCCCCGTGATGCCCACATTTTCACGCGTTGTTCCCCATTCCGCGTGTCACGCTCCTTGTTCCTCCTACTTTTGTTGTGTGTGCCGCGCTATGTGCGATTTCGCTGTGCGCGTAACGCACGCTGTTTGGAGACGTGTGTGCCAGCGTGCGCCAAGCAGAATTTTGGCACACATCCCGGGATTTACACTCGCACGGACTTCCATGAATCGCTGTGCGCGGGTTTCGCTGCGATTTTTGCGCTGGCACTGGGATTTGCACGCTTTCGCACGCTTGCGCCGAAAATTTCAGCACACATTCATTCCATGAATCGGCCTGAAAATCTTAAGCGCAGTCCGTTTGTTCTCCCCGAGGCTAGCTAAGACAGAGATCCCTTATTTACTATATGCAGATGATCTAGTGTTCATGGATTGGATGCCCATTGGGCTGCAAAGAAAACTCACAGCTCTAAGTTCCTATGCAGAGGCCTAACATCTGGCAATTAACATCAGCAAGTCTAACATACTTATTTTTCATCAACGCTTGCCCAAGACAAGATATCACTTTAACTGGATGCTCTAAAAAGTCTCTGTCCCACAAATATCTTGGAGTCATTATCAATGCAAATGTGACGGACCAGCCTTACAAATCCGAACTCAAGAGCAAGATGAGACTCTTAGCAAACCAGGGCAAAGCCATATACCGAAAATATGGGAAATTCTCTCCAGAAACTCTCCAACATTTAATATCTGAATGCCCTGCACTAGAAGATGCTAGGCATCGATTTTTCTATGAACATTTTAGCAGCACCAGGTTGCTGACTAAGGACCACTCAGGGTAGACGTCTTTAATGCCACTAGAATGTCATTAAACATTGCGACTGTGCAGTTTCTGATATCTATAGACCTCTCTGTTGAGACTCACCCTTGAACGAAGTCATAGTCAGCAGTCACTAAGCTGTTATAAAGGCAACATATCCATAACAATAATTTGCATTTTTATATAGCGCTACGAACCCTCAGGCATCTGAGCGCTGCTTATCCACGGTGTGTGGTGCTCATTTATCGACCTCGGAAGGATGAAAGGCTGAGTTTGGCCTTGCCAGGATTCGAACCGGCATGGGCAGGATCTGCACGGATGTCAGAGCGAGCGCTCTACTGACTGTGTAATCTGACCGGCAAATGTTAAAGGAGATAACACAGTCAGTATACACAACCCAATTTTGATATCGGTTTCTGTTAACCACCATGGTCTGAGGTTTCCAGTTCCTATTGAATTGCTGCTAATCCCATGTATCTATCTCAAGATAGCCCACATCAATTTGCTGTTCATTACAACGATTTACCTAATTTGATCATCGAATTGCTGCTAATTTATATGATCCCTCTATTGAAATTAATCGAATTCTGATTATTTATGATTTTGGGGCTTTTTAGAATTGTTATTAATCACTTGATTTTAACGTATGTATATGCCTATGTCGAACTGCTGCTAATTGTTATGCTTTGTCTATCAATATTTTGAAGTCTGATTATATATGATTTTGAGGCTTTTTAGAATTGCTGTTAATTACATGGTTTTAACATATTTTGGCTTATGTCAAATTGTTGACCATATGCCAACATCTTAATGCTGATTGTGCAAAATTGCTGCTAACTTCCATGGTTTTATTATTGAAAGCAATAGAATCTTGATTTTATGGGTTTGTAAGGCTGTTAAAATAATTGCACTTAGTCGGTGTACTTTCACATCTATCACATTTTAATCATGACATGTGCGTACTGTGTTGCTCAGCGCTACTGATTATATGTTTTTATACTAATGTAGAATATGGGTTAGTGCACGATGAAGCAGTAATATAGCACTGAAACTATACATTTAAAGGAATGTCTATAATCATGTAAAAAGAGCAAGTTCAAATTGATACAAATCTGATGTAATTTTATCTCTTGTCTATGACTGAACTTTGTTATATTGAAAGAGTTGTAATTACAACTAAATCAATGTGAATAATAATTCAAAAAAGAAAGCGGGCCGGCTGTGAAGAAAAGCTGATCGCATCCTGCTGACTGATGCCCACCTGTGTCTAGAGGGGGAAGAATTGAACCAGCGCTTAACAAGGGGTGCCCACTTGTTTGTGATTCAGCCCAAAGAAATCCTGATGTGAGTATTATCTGAAATGGAGGTAATCTTGTGGGGAGCGATCCTCTACAGTGAATTGCAGTAAATCCTGGCCTTTATTATTTGTAAGTACTGAGGTGTGGGAATAGATAAAGTAATTTTGCATCCAGTGAAGTTAGGGAATATTTTAGAAGTGTATATGCGCTCCTGTAAAAACATATATAATTGAGGGACTAGGTCCATGGTGCAATCCCTTGACTCCTTCAAAGCACAGAAAAGCATAGAACATCTCAATGTGTGCATGCCTAGAAACATAAGGTAATTAAGGTTGCTTCCTGGATATACCATTGACTAGAATACTGTTGTTAAAGCTAAGTTGCTCATGATAATAGGGAGTGGCTGATTTTTCACTCTCCATTTCTTTCCGCTGTTCAAGGTTTCCATTGAAAGGGAGAAAGTTACAGGGACTCTATAGAAACATCACTGAAGGCAATTTTGCTGAACATACATTTTCTTTTCTACAAGACATTCACATACACGAAGGTCCAATTGTTTGTTACAATTGAATTGAAACTCTGGCCTATCTATCAAGTAAGGGTGTGTGGTATTTTGAATAAAGAGGAAGCCTTGACTAAATAGAAATTAATTCACAAATGAAAGATTCCTCCTGGACTCTAATGCACCCAATCCATGGTGCATGCGTGCACCGGGTGAATTAAATTCCTAGATACTGATGGTGAAGTGTGTGTTATTAAAGTCTCTATTTCCATATCCATGGCATTGAAAATTGAAATTACTAGTCTGTTGATTATTCTTATTATTGACCTGTTATGAAGAAACACTTTGGGCCGGATTCATGGAAGTGTTTTATAATGGAGCGATCCCATAGGAAAACGTTCAATGAATCAGGCTCATTGTTTTTTTGTAATCTGATTCAATTATTTCGATTTGGTCAATAACTATACCTTCTGTGCAATACTGTGTTTCTTGCTCCAGTAGGGACGCTTTGGGGAATCAATTCTATTAAATACGGGGGTCCCAAGTGCATAAAAGGAACAGAATTGTGCATACCTTGTTTTGGGTGGATGGAAAATTCCCCTGAATTAGATATCAGGCAGTTAAAAAATCCTACAGTGGAAACATTCTGAATATGATCACACAGGAGCATGGATGTCAGGGTCACAAATAAAATACCTACCCACTACAAGTACAACAAAACAAAATATCAAAGCATTATTAACCAGTTTTACCAATTACTCATTTTATCTAGATAACTATGTCTACAAAATTGTTATCCTTTGAACTTCTCATTGAGGCTTTAACCCACTGTTCACCTGTCCAAAATCCAAGTTTCATTTTTTTTTCATTTTCGAATGAACAAATGCAACCAACTCCAAATTGTACACCAAACAAACAAAATAAAGAAAACACAATAAAAATGATTTACCATTACACATTTTACAAAGTTAACAAACACAACTTCATAACAAATAATAATGATAAACTCATAACTTTAAAGTAACAACACTCACAAAAGTAACACAGCAACCATATGAAAGGAGGTTTACACACCCAAGCGTGCCTTCATCAAGGCATTACAAATAATAAAACACCAATTTCTGATGCTTATTATCAATGTAAACCTTAATATTCCACATTAAATAACTTCCATTACACTCACTCATTTAACCACAAACACATTATCAAAATAGTAAAGATCAGCAACCTTTATTGGTTAAAAGTTAACCAAAATGGTTCTACAGGTTTTGAAAGACTTTCATTTGAAAGTCTGCATTTTGGTTGTGCATTTTTTTAATGGGGGCATCCCCACCCGACCACCTTCTCCATTACATGTTTGTACTTATATATTTATTTATTTAGTTATTTAGTTATTTAGTTATTTATTTCGTTATTTATTGTATTTAGCTCATGAAGAACCTTTACAATTTCATTTGTTTAAAGTAAAGCAATCATTTACAACTGTCACTTAGGTAAATATACGTATACAAAAAACATTTAAAAATCAGCAATAAAACAGTAACAAACCCATCCATACAGATCAGAATAAACACTTTATTATAGTTCAGGGCCAAAGTGAGTTCATAGTTAATTCATATCAATTTCAGTCAAATTGCTACCATTTCACTCAATTTCAATTGTATTGTTTTCCACACCCAATAAAGTGGCAAGTAAATTGCAGCTAATTGTGTAGTAGAGCAGTAGATCCAAAATTCATTTGTCTTAATGTTTCTCAGAGTGGTCATATAGAGAGACTCTAAACATGGGCATTCAGTGAATAGATGCTTAACTGTTTCCACATTATCCAGGTTCTTCTAAATTCTGCAGTACCTTGCATCTGTTGGTAAATTCCATTTTGCACCTCAAACAGATCCCACAGGAAGCTGATTTGTGCACATCAGTAGGCAGACTTTGCAAACCTCCTGTTCAGGTCAAAGAGACAAATAACATTGAGGCTTCAAATATCTATGCGTCACATGGAGCACTTGTGGGTATCCATGTAGCCATGAAAGGAGTTCATAATTTTGAAGCCAATCCCACTTCATTAGTCTCCGGGTGAATGCCCCCTTTAGGCTGGCTCACCAACCTTAATTGCACTATTGCTCTCCTATTTTACAAACCATGTATTTGGTCTGATCACCATAAAATAACCTTCTCCATCAAAGCCACTACACAACGTCCTGTGCCTATCATTGCCCCATCCACCCACACCAGGAACAAGAAAGACATTACTCCTGATAAATTCCTCCCATTATTACTCCCCCTTCTCAACAATACCGCCAACCCTGACCCTACAGTCCTAGTGGACACTTACAATCAGGCAGTATTTAAAGCCTTGAATACCATTGCCCCGTTAAAATTGCGGAAACCTAAAACACAACGTCATCTGAATTCATGGTTTATGCCGCTTCTAAGAGATGTGCGTAAAATTAAGAGAACTGCAGAAGCACACTGGAAAAAGTGCCCTTCAGTAACTAATAAGAATGAGCTAACCTTAGCATCTTCTAACTACAAAGAGGCCATTATACTTGCTAAAAAAGACACTTACAACAAAAGGATTATACAAGCGGATTCAAATACAAAATAACTTTTCAAGATCCTAAAAGAATTGGAAACTCCCATCGCCCCTGTTGACAAATGCATCACAGATGCATTATGGTGCACGAACATTCAGAAGGTGCCATTAGATAAAATAGCTCTGCTACAATCTAAAATTAATGTGAAAAAATGCACGCTCTTCTATGACCCTGAATACAAACAATATCCTAATAAAACCTCTACCTTTGAGCCTTCCTGTAAACCATTTAGTTTCTCACCTCTGTCAATATGGGAAGTGGAAAACATCATTAGGAAACTCAAACCTTTGAATTGCCAAGGTGACGCCTGCCCTGCTCCGATCATCAAAGCAGCAGCACATGACCTCGCCCCATTTATTACTAACCTTATCAATGCATCCTTCAAAACTGGAGTAGTGCCTGATGACCTAAAAGACGCCTGGGTCATTCCTCTAATCAAAAAACTGACTCTTGACCCAGCCAACTCGTCTAACTATAGGCCGATAACAACGGTACCCTTTTTACTAAAAATATTGGCTAGAGCAGCCTACCTGTAAAAACAATCCAACAATCCATTGGGACTAAGGCAATCCCGTTTCCGACCTAAACAGGGCAGAGAAACTACCTTGATAGACCTCACCACTCAAATTCAAGTATTAAAAGACAATGGTAAACCAGCACTCCTCTTACTGTTTGATCTGTCAGCAGCTTTTGATTTGGTTAACCACCAAACGCTATGCCACCATCTGAAATCTGCAGCACATTTCTCTGACTCAGCCACATCTTGGATCAGCTCCTTCCTGGAAAACAGAACTATGAGGGTCTTCTCTCCTACTGACTCTGCTGATCCCTCCCCGTTACTTTGTGGGGTTCTGCAAGGCTCTTGTGTGTCACCCACGCTCTATAATATCTTTACGAAGCCCTTATTCGATATCCTTGACTATCTGGGAGTCACGTATTCTAACTAAGACACCCAGATACTCATTACCATCTCCGGTGACTATGCAACTGACAGCAAAACCCTCAACGAAATCTACTCAGTAATACAAGCATTGATGGAGCAACACAGTGTTTGTCTAAACGACGAAAAATCTGAGCTGCTTATCCTTGGTACACACGCCAAACTGAAAAAACTAAGCACTGCCTTCAAATCATTTACTATAGATGGCAACGCCATCCCTGTCTCAAACAACACTAAAACTTGTGGCATTTACCTTGATGCCACCTTATCCTTCTCCAAACAAACCAACGCGATATCAACTTCATCTGCATATACTTGTAAACTAATCACCGCCTGCAGGCCCTTCATTTCCACGCCTAATTGCATCACACTTGCTAGAACCTTAGTTCTGTCCAAAATTGATTATTGTAACTCCCTCAATTTAGGTACTAGCCACAAAAACATCAACAAATTACAAGTAATTCAGAACAATGCCATCAGGGCAGCCCTTAACATGCCCAAGAAGTCGCATATTTCTGAGACCAGACGCAACCTGCACTGGATCCGGTAGAGCACAGAATATCTCTCAAAACTCTTGCCCTAACACACAAAGCTAGGACCAACCTCGCTCCAGCCTACCTTACTAAAAACTCACTTCACATACGTCCTCAAGACGACTTAGAGCAGCTCAAGCAAACACAATGTCCATACCGAGATTCAAACTCCATAACTCGGGTGGTGCTAGCTCCCCTGTACGGACATCAAAGCTATGGAACACACTCCCTGCCTCACTCAGATCAAAACCTTCCTTCCACTTTTTCAAGCGCAACACTAAGCATTGGCTTCAGGACGTGGATACTATGACAGTTTAACAGCTGGTGGTAGATCTCTCGCCGCAGCAGGGGCCTCCCTCTGAAACAGCCTTCCTGCCTCCCTGAAACTTGAGGAGAACCATCTCCGGTTCCGGAAGCACCTCAAAACCTTCCTCTTTGCCTCTGCTTTCTCTCCCTCTCTCCCCTGCTAAAATCACTGAACCTGCACTGAATCTGCAACTGGGCCACTCACCGATCTCATGTACTGGCCCAGCCACTCTTTCTTGCACTGCCTACATGCAATACGGGGCTGTCTCTATATCCTACAGCCCCTTCTCCCAGCACTTACCTTTGCACTTGCCACCAGCTGGCCCTATTATTTATCTCATATTCTATTAACCATGTACTGCACTTTCCTTGCACTTGCCACCAACTGGCCCTATTATTTATCTTGTATTCTACCAACCATGTACTGCACTTCCCCTCTCCCCTTCCCCTGCACTTTTCCCAGTCCCCCTACCCTTGCACTTGCGCGATCTGAATGACACCTGGCCTAGTAGGATCGTTGTCTGTCTCCCTTTGTTCCCCTCCCTGCCTCGTCGCGCCTTGAAACACTTGTGTATAGGCGCGTTACAAATGCCATATCATATCATAACTTCTTTGATCCTAGGCTCTTGTCTGACCGACTGTATTTATTGTAAATTCTGTATTGTATTATTTAACTGTATCCTCCTTTATTTACTGTATGTAACTGCAACATGTATGTCTCTGCAACACGTATGTATCTTCCTTATCTACTGTATGTAACTGTAACGTTCTGCAACTTGTTGTAATTTGATGCTCCCGGATGCCCCTGGGCCTGGCTGCGCTTTACAAATAAAATAAATACAAATACAGATAGTATCTGGAACTCATCACACTGTTCAAAATTTGGTTCCCAGTTTATTAGGTGGCATGTTTCCTTAAATAGGCTCACAAAGGAGTCCCCAGCTCTCATAGTGTGTGTCATAATATAGCACTCTGCCACTTTTGCTAAAAACGGGCATGTCGGATACAGCCAAGCCTTCAAGAATAACACACCCCTACAAAATAGCAATCAAGCTTGCAAGGAAACCAGACCCAATTCCAAGCGAACATATTCAATAGAGGCAGAACAGGGCAGGCAGAGCATGTTGCGCTTAAAGTTCCCTTCTATCACATCCAGCCATTTTAGATGGGTTAGCGCCAAGACCTCCAAACTGTATATATAATCACCAGACAGAACCACTGCTTATAAAGAGAAAGAACACCTTCCAATAAAAATTCTGCATAATTAGTGGCAAATTTACAAACTAAATGAGTCATTTTTCTAGTCCGTCTTTGTCTTAATTTTAATAACGTTATTGTAGTTACTACTGTTCGATATTTCCACTCCCAGTTATTTATAGGAGTCGGTGTAATCAATACTACCCAGGCTGGTGTTTAAGCGGGTTTTGATGACTTTCCAAAATAGTTCTGGTATTCTTTAGGTTTGTTTCTTTGTTTGTTTGTTTTATTTATTTGTATAGCGCTCCAAACCCAGAGGTAGAAGGGTGCTTAAGAAGATGGTTACCAAATTGTGATGTATACAATTTCAAAATACAGCAGTTTACAGTGTATACAGACATTTTTGAGCAATGGGAGGGGTACGCACATATTAGGTGGTACTACAGTTACAGATACAACAATCTGCAAAGTTCACAAATATTTAAGCATATGGTGGAGCTACTCATTGTTCAGGAGCCATCCGATAACATGTTTCCTGAAGATCTGGAAGGATTTGATAGTTTTAATGTTGAGTGGTAGGGTGTTCCAGAGTTGGGAGGCAGGTACTGTGAAGCTAGCTCCTCCAGCTCTTTTTAAGAGGAATCTGGGCACTGACAAGCATACAGTGTTGGAGGATCTAATGGTTCTGGTGGCGAGTTTCAAGGTGAATTTGTTAGTGAGATATGGTGAGGCTAGGTGGTTTAAAGCCTTACATGTGAGGCAGATGGTTTTCAGGTCGATTTTTTGTCGGATAGAGAGCCATTTGCAGGATTTCCTGGCAGTGGAGATGTGCTCTCGACTGGGGATGTTGAGTGCTGCGTGTAATGCGTTATTTTGAAGTACTTGTAGTTTGTTAATTATTGATTGGTTGGCACCTAGGTACAGGCTATTGCAGTAGACTAGTTTGGAAGGTATGAGGGCTCTCGCAAGAGCGAGGCAACTGTTGGGTGATAGGAAAGGTCTACTGGCCCTGATAAGTTTGCCGGTGTAGGCAGAGGCTGAGGCAATCATGTTAGTTTGTTTGGAGAGATTGCAGTTGGCATCAAGGTAAAAGCCAAGCGTTTTCACGCTTTTGGCGATAGGGATGGTATGACCATCGATAGCGATGTTGTTGTAGTTGGGATTCAGTTTTGCCAGGTTACTGGGAGAGCCGACAAGGAGGAGCGCTGTATTCTCATCATTCAAGCAGAGGCCATGGGAGGCCATCCATGCCTGAATGATGGAGAATATTTCGTTGATCCAGGTGACGTCTGCCTGGTAGTTGCCTGTGATGGTGAGGAGTATCTGGGTATCACCTGCGTAATTTGTGTAGGTGACACCCAGACCGTCCAGTTGGTCAAATAGTGGCTTTGTAAATATGTTATACAAAGTGGGGGAGAAACAGGAGCCTTGTGGGACGCCGCAGGAGATGGGGATGGGGTCTGCTGCAGTTGTTGTTGAGAAGACCCGCATGGTTCTGTTTGCCAGAAAGGATGTATCCATGTGATGGCAGCGGAGGAGAAGTGAGCTGCGGTGGCTAGGTGGCTACAGAGGAGTTTATGGTCGACCAGGTCGAAGGCCGCTGAGAGGTCTAAGAGGAGTAGGATTGCGGCATTACCTTTGTCTTTAATTTCATCAATTTGACTTTTGAGATCAACAAGGGCCGTTTCTGTTCCATGTTAAGGTCTGAAGCCAGATTGACGTATTCCTAGCAGTTGGTTGGATTCTAGGTATTCCTGAATTTGGAGGTAGGTGACTCTGCCCAAGATTTTTAATAGGAAGGGGACTGTGGTGATGGGTCTGTAGTTAGTGGGTATGGCTGGGTCTAGAGATTGTTTTTTCAGGAGTGGGGGAACCCATGATTGTTTTAGATTACTAGGGACTGAGTTATTGAGGATCAACAAGGGCTGTTTCTGTTCCGTGCTGAGGTCTGAAGCCAGATTGGCGTATTCCTAGCAGTTGGTTGGATGCTAGGTATTCCTGAATTTGGAGGTAGGCGACTCTGTCCAAGATTTTTAATAGTAAGGGGAGTGTGGTGATTGGTCTGTAGTTAGTGGGTATGGCGGGGTCTGGAGATTGTTTTTTCAGGAGTGGGACAACCCATGATTGTTTTAGATTACTGGGGACTGAGTTATTGAGGAATGATAGGTTGATAAGTTTTGTGATGAAGGGGGATAGATCTCTGGCTGCGTCCTTTATGATCTTGGCGCGACAGCTGTCCCCTTTGCAGTTCAAGGATTTTAGGGAGGTGATGATTTTTTGAACTTCTACCGTAGTTACTTTCTTGAATGTGAAGCCTGATTTGATATTGATGGGCGTTGGTGAGCCAGGGTTGGTGAGCTTGTTGTTAGAGAGTTGTCGGCGTTTGTCCTCAATTTTAGTTTGGAGTCCTATGATTTTGTTCTTAAAGGCGTTTTGGATGCTGGTGCACCAAGGTTTGTCTTTTAAGCAGGTGTCAGTAGGTGGATTGGGATTGTCCAGTTCTTTTAGGATTTTAAATAATTCTTTAGTGGAGGATCCAGCCTGATCAATCCTGATGTTGTATGCCTCTTTTTTGGTGCAAATTATCTCACTTTTGTATAGGGAAGATATGGTCGTGAGATTTAATTTGTTTTCCGTGGTAGGGTTGGTTTTCCAAGTGAGTTGTGCCTTAGCTTTCTTTTTTCTGAGTAGCTTGAGTTTGGGGGTGTACCATGAGTTCACATGAGTTCTTGATTTGACTTTATGCAGTTTCAGAGTGGCATGGAGTCGTTAAAGGTGTCGATCAGTAGGTTTAAGTCAGCATTGGCTGGGAGTGCATTGAGGGTAGGTAGGACCAAGGATATTAGAGCTTCAACAGTAATATTGCGTTTGTTCCTGGTAGGGCAGGCTGGTACTAAAGGGCTTTTTTTGGGTAATGGTTGATTAGTGTTGACCTCAAGGAGGATGAGATGGTGATCCGTCCATGTCAGAGGTTGGGGGTCTTTGCAGAGCGTGCTGCAGTTGTAGTTCGCTACCAAGTCGATGATTCTGCCCTTCTGGTGGGTGGGGTGGACATTGAGTTGTGAGAAGCCAGGTTCTGTTAGAGCGTTAGCTAAGGATGCAGCAGGTACGTTGTTAGGGTTGCGGTAACCAAGGTTAAAGTCCCTGAGGATAATGATTTGTGCTGATGGCTTGGAGTTGTCAGCAATGAGGGATGTGATGTCTTCTTCAAAGACCCCAGAGGAGCCTGGGGGTCTGTATATGAGGTGGAGGTGATTGTGCTTGTGGGGGAGGTTTGCAACTTGACTGTGAGTAGCTCTCAGGATGTAAGTGACACTGAGGAGGCTGCTCTGAAGTCTAAGGGGAATTTGTAGATGATTGTTACACCTCCTCCCCTAGCGTTGGGCCTATCGGCTCTGAGGATACCATAATTGTCCGGGATGGCTAGAGATAAGTAGGTCCGGATGCTTCATGAAGCCAGGTTTCCGTTAAGGCTAGGAAATCTATGTCATTGGTGAGAATGATGTCGGCAATTTCTGTGGGGTGGGCAGCGAGGGATCTGACATTGAGTAATGCTCCTTTTAGTGGGAGTAGCGTGGGTTTGGTAGGCGCGTTGCGCTCCTTGTAGGTTTTGGTGTTGAGTTTGGCAGTGCTGCTGCTTGCGGTGGGGAGTCTAGTGCTTAGTCTATTGTTGCGGGCTGTGAGATTAGGAGTGAGAGAGGGGGTAGGTCCCGGAGGCTTGGGAGTGGCATGAGGCTTGGTGTGGTTAGGCTCTGTGCTAGGTCTGAAGTGGCTGTGGGTTGTGTTAGTGGTGGCAGGGGAGCCTATGTTTGTGGGTGATGTAGAAGGCAGGTGGTGAGTGGGTGGGAAGGGGGGCAGTGGTGGTAGGAAGGGTGTGGGGCACGGTATGGGGTGGTGTCTAGGACAGCCGAGTTTAGCTAGGCCGTTCATGTAGGCTATTTAGATGTTACCACTACAGGGTACATTCTCCAGCGTGACGCAGAAAGGGAACATGATAAGTGTAAGCCAGATGAACAGAGTATGGCTACGAGGGTATGTGGTGCTGGGAGCTTGAGTTGTGGAGATAGTTTGGAGAGCAGCCTAGGCTGTGACTAGCAGATGAGTTAGTAAGATCTGGGTAGGGGTAGGTCTATGGGGCAGTACTATAAAGTACAAAATGGCTAAAATGCAGTGGGGCAGCACCTAAGTTCAAAATGGTACAAAATGGCTGAAAATGCACCTAAATTCAAAATAGTAAAAAATGGCTGAAAATGCACCTAAAATCAAAATAGTACAAAATGGTTGAAAATGCACCTAAATTCAAAATAGTACAAAATGGCCAAAAATGCACCTGAATTCAGAATAGTACAAAATGGCAAAAAATGCACCACAATTCAAAATAGTACAAAATGGCCAAAAATGCACCTAAATTCAAAATAGTACAAAATGGCTGATAATGCACCTAAATTCAAAAAAGTATAAAATGGCGAAAAATGCACCTCAATTCAAAATAGTAAAAAATGCTTGAAAATGTACCTAAATTCTAAATAGTACAAAATGGCTGAAAATGCACCTAAATTCAAAATAGTACTAAATGGCAAAGAATGCAGTGGGGCAGCACATAGATCAAAAATAGTATTACCAAATAGTATAGCGTGAGTTAAAGAAACTGATCATACATGCTTAAGTAGTGGTAAAATAGGCACTCAGCAATGGGCACTAGGTAAGAAGGGAAGAGGCCCGTAGGTAAGCTTGATACTAGATGCAGGTGGCAGGCATGCTAATAGGCTAGTTACATGAAACAAATAAGCCTGTAGTGAATTACAGGTATTCGGCGCGGCAATATGCAGGGCACAGCAGTGGGTTTGGTGCTACATTCAAGTTATTAGGCACAACAACAAGCTCGGTACTGAGATGAGGTCAGGGCATGAATAAAAATTTGGTGTTCAGCCAGGCATCAGGCATTGGTAAAGTAAGCGAGTGACCGAGTCCATGCGCCGGAGGATAACCAGGAGTCTAGGAGCAGTGTGATTAGCATTTGAGAAGAGACTAAGCAATTACTTGGTGAAGGGGTCTTAGCGTGCGTGCCGAGCAGCATGGAAACAATACCAGGGAGCGTTGTCAAGCGAAGTTAGTTAATTGCGCACTGCGATGCACACTTGCGAATCAGCGTGGGGCAGAACAAAATAGTACTCGGAGGCACCAGATGGGGGTGCGTTAGTGCTAAAATAGCGAATTCTGTGGAGGATTCCTTTGTGCTTTGTTGTCTGGTGCAGCAGTCGTCTGCATACCCTCAGGCGGTCGAGTTACTGCTGCGGGTAGGGGGCTGGGCTCCTGCCCACCCAGACGACGATCGGGTCTCCTGTAGTAGTGAGGGTGCAGGTAGGTGCTTCCTATATATGTCCCTTGGATTGTGTGCCGGCTCACATCTTCTGGCTCGATGTGGGGAGGAAGTCAGATTCCCAGCCAATGGAACGCGATGTGCATTCGTGCAGGTTGCTAGGCAACCATTAAACAAAATAGCACAGCGGCCATTTTAGGCTGCTCCTCTTGGAGGGGCTGGCCTCGGAGTCACCAGATGGGGGTGCATTAGTGCTAAAGTAGCGAATTCTGTGGCAGATTCCTTTGTGCTTCGTTGTCTGATGCAGCAGTCGTCTGCTTACCCTCGAGATTTGGCTTAAGGGCTTTTGTGTGCCGTCGCAGGTGGTCGAGTTGCAGCTGCGGGTAGGAGGCTCGGCTCCTGCCCACCCAGACGATGATCGGGTCTCCTGTAGTAGTGAGGGTGCAGGTTGGTGCTTCCTATATATGTCCCTTGGATTGTGTGCCGGCTCACGGTTTCCGGTTCGATGTGGGGAGGAAGTCGGATTACCAGCCAATGGAACACGATGTGCGTTTGGGCAGGTTGCTAGGCAACCATTAAACAAAATAGCACGGTGGCCATTTTAGGCTGCTCCTCGTGGAGGGGCTGGCCTTGGAGCCACCAGATGGGGGTGCGTTAGTGCTAAAGTAGCGAATTCTGTGGCAGATTCCTTTGTGCTTCGTTGTCTGATGCAGAAGTCGTCTGCTTACCCTCGAGCTTTGAATTAAGGGCTTTTGTGTGCCATCGCAGGTGGTAGAGTTGCTTCTGCGGGAAGGGGGCTGGGCTCCTGCCCACCCATATGACGATCGGGTCTCCTGTAGTAGTGAGGGTGCAGGTAGGTGCTACCTATATATGTCCCTTGGATTGTGTGCTGGCTCACGCCTTCCGGCTCGATGTGGGGAGGAAGTCGGATTCCCAGCCAATGGAACACGTTGACACACATTCCATGTTCTCCTGCATAGCACCCCAAATTATTCATGCTTGCTTTCATGCCGGTCAACAGCTGGTCAAAAACCACTAAGTCATCTGCATAGAGCATGGCAGCAATGGCGAATTTCCCGATTTCAACTGTCTGTCTAGTAAATCAGAGATGTAGATATTAAAGCGCAGTGGTGCTAACATGCACCCCTGCTTTGCTTTACTCCCTTATTGATTCTCAAAGGCATCAACAAGTTCCCCTCGTTACCCAAACAAATCTAGGCAGTGTTTTCAGAGAAGAGTGCCCCAACGATCTCATGTAGCCAACTTGGGCAACCCCACCCCTTGAGTTTACACCATAAATGATCCTGATTAACCTGGTCAAGTGCTGACCTAAAGTCGACAAATGTGATATATGCAGCGGGGATTTGGTGCCTTTTGACATGGCCAATTATAGTTTCCAGTAACCAGATATTATGCACCGTACTCGACCCAGGTCTAAAGCCCTTTTGGAAGTCATGCAGAATATTATTATCAGTGACCCAGGTTTGAAGGTGTTCAAGTACATACGATGCAAACATGTTACCAGCTACATCAAGCAAAGACAATAGATGGTAATTCTCAGGAAATATCCGATCACCTGATTTGAACACGGGAACTAATATAGATGTTTTCCACGCCCCCGGGATCGATCTTACTTCGCAGACTTTTTTAATTCAACACATAAAAGATTGGCCCACAGCTGACTGTCCCCCTTCAGTACCGCAGCATATATCCCCTTGGTTTGTGGTGCCCTAGAATACGTGAAATTCTAGATATAGCGCTGGATATTGTCAGGGGTAAAATGGAGTTTCCAGATGCGCTTACTATTGGGTGCCATTCTCCCACCACACACTAGGTCGTACATCCTATTTTCAACAAAGTTTAACCAGGTGTCAGCAGTGATAGGCTTTAGAATTGACAAGTCAACTGCCCTCTAGCCAACAACAGCACTTTTAATTTATTCCTGGGGTTACCACTATTTAAGCCTGTAAGCATTTTTTGCCGATTAGAAATAAGGCCCCTAAAGCGTCTACTCTTTACCCAATTTTTATATCAATTTTTTTCAATCAACGAGACTCCCACTGATACATATGCAAGGTAACTGACATCCTTATTCATTCCTATAACTCCTTGTGTAATACACATTTAGTCTTATTAATTTTAATGTCGTACGGATGCATCTCTTTTATACCGCTCATTAATGTACACTTCGGGTTCACCCTGCCTGTTTGTTTAGCCAATAAGCATAGCATGCTTCAAACTCATCAGATGAAGCCCCATGTATGACAGAATACGCTGTATCTACTTGCAACTGAAGAGTCAAGTATATTTTGCGCTCCAACCACACCCCTACTTTCCAGGTGATTAGGAATCAGCCCCTCCGGTCCTTTAGCCAGCAATTCAGATTCCTCCATATCCCAACATGAGAGAGAGGGTTGCTTGATCTCTGGGTGCTGTGTGGAAGTGAGGGATCGTTTAGGCCCCCCTCATACATTCAGCACGATGTAAACCACTTGCTCGTACAATAATGGGGGACACTTCCATTGCTCGCATGCACACTAGGAGTTTTATTGGCAGTGGCAGAAGCAAGGTTATTGTGTGGGACACTTGGCTTCCATTTTGTGTATCCTCAGCTCCATCGTTGGACTAGGCCTCACTGCGATAATACGAAAAAGCTTCTCTCCCGTTTGCAGTGCCACGCACACCTCGCTCATGGCCCCCACCTTTTCTCACTGTGCCTGAAAGCGTCACAGCTCCATTTCTCACGGATGAGCTGGAGATAATTGAAATGAATACACCAAAGTAACATTTCATTCTTCCTCCGAGATCACTGTCCTGTGTGTGAACCGGCCTGAAACATGCCCATCTATCTCCACAAATCTGCCTGTGCCCTCTTACCCCTGCTGTTGGAAAATTACTGCCACTATAACCTTGTACCCTCGCAAGGTATTTGCTTTATGTAACAGACGTGTGACCCTGCTGTGTATCCCACCCCAGGGTGCCCCTGACTAACATCAGACCTCTGTCACAGAATATTTCACCCTAGAACTAACAAATGTCAGAATTCCTTATAGCCTCTTTTGATGCACCTGGACCCACCCCACCATCAATGTTATCTAACTGACCAAGACCTTAAGCCCAGGACTTTATATAAGTCCCAATGGGTGATGCTGTGATTTTATGTATACAATTTATATGTTTATGATAATGTACTCAAAGGATTTGTAATGACTATTATTTAGTGCATGTCTAATGGTACTATCTCATGTTAGCTTAGCTAGGGCCCCCCCTATCTCACTGCGACCTGACCCTCACACCTCCTGGACAGAGGCAGCTGGACCTCGTGACGCTCACCCTCCTGCCAACCAAGTAGCCAACCACGGAGGAGTAGCGCCTAAATGCGACTATACATCGTGGTCTTGTGTATAATCATAATGAACTTTTGTAACATCCGTATCTGACATCACTGATGACGTTTTTTGCTCTTTTAATCAATTGTAAGTGTGCTGTTTGCCAGAGCGCTCTCGGGCAGCAGAGTTCTCTGGATGCCAATTTTACATAAACAAAACTCAACTCTCGCAGCCTGCTCTCTTAGTCTCATTCCTTCATATTTATTTTGTATTTGCATGTCTAAGACGGGGAGTGGGCCTATACAGTGCCCTCAAACAAACATCAAGAACACTGATTTTAACAGACGAATATTTCCTCATCGGTAATCAAGATGGCCTTTGCCCGTACCGAACACCAGATACGCTTCCCTGGAATATCACATTGAGTTCTACCATTTAGAATTTCCAGTTCCCAATCCCTCAGCAACCCCAGCCACCTATGACCTCATGCATTTACATCACCAATAATCGTTTTGCTATCTACCTCAATAGTCCTGAACCTGCCAAAGGATGTGTGGTCCCCACATCTGGCGTTCAGCCCCCCCCCTAATAGGATACAGTCTTCTAAAGGTAACTTGACCAAATCAGCAATGATGGTGTCTATGTAGACAAAAATGTCACCAATTGCAAGCCCCCCAGTGGGGTCATATACATTAATTAATAACAGCCAGTTGATATTCATGAGCCCTTCCCAGTTTATTTCTACTGCAAATTAGAGGGAGATATTTTATTAGAATTATAAATCTGATTCACCCTAATGATTAAATCGCCAAACGGCCACCCTTTGGCACCCTTTTTCGCCAGCAAAGAATGAATCAAATCCATCCACCTGAAAATCGGCTGTACATTTCCTGCAACATGAAGGCAGTATGATTGAATAAATAATTTTGGGAGAGACCCTTACCAAGAAAATGCAAATGGCCTCTAGTGTTCTTCGAGGCCAGAGTGAATTATAATTTTGGACCGCATTCACCCCCCGATAACATACATTTTAGCCCCTGCCATGCCACCCTTTTTCATTAACAAAGCTCTCAGTACCATTTACAGTGTTAGCTTTTCCCAAACATTTGGCAATTTGTTTCCCCACCAAAACATTGTTCACAGCAAGACCGCACTACAGTGGGGGAATGGCTTGATCTAATTCAAACCCCAAGAATGCAAGTGAATCCTTATGCTCTAATAAGGGAGGCCATCATGGGGAGGTACCGACTTCACAGATTCAATAAATTCTAAATCACAAGAATTTAGCAATCAAAGTATTGGTATTTTAGCAAAAGTCCAGAGTAGTTCTGATCGATTCACATGCCCCTTTTTACAGGCCGGCCCTTTTCTACTAATAGACAGTACACATATGTCCAAAACTAGAGGGTCAACTCTAGATGGGAGAACCACAACTGGTGCAGACAGAGGAGGCAGAGTGCCCCCTTCCCTATTCAATCTTCTAGGGGCAGTCTAAGCAGGATTCGCTAGTGAGTCATTGTGGCATACCTCAGATGCCTCCAGGTCACACCGACTTAAGTCATTCTCTTTAAGAAGCCAGCTGGTCTTGCTGAGATTGTCTTTTCCTTTTACCGAAGACCCATTTCATAATTTTCCTGCTCTTACATGTATGATTAATTACAGTCACAATTGTAGAGTTCAGGGGTTGGATGAAGTTGTCACTGCGTGCAGTTTCTATTGCAGGTTTCCTAGTTAGGATCCTGTTTTGTTTTGTGATTCGCTGCATTTGTTTGTGAGTTTTGTAGTTGAGAGGGGATTGAGTGGAGCCTGCAAATGGAACTTGTGACACCTTCAGGTCCTGTGATGAGACAACAATAGGGGTGTTCGTGACCGGAAGGACCTGCGGCTCATTGGGGGCATGAGGCAATGCACTGGACGGGACTGAAGCGCAATGGGATGACATGCAGGTCTCGCATAAGCATACTTTGTCTCTTAAAGTCTTCATCTATCAGGCCACATCATTTTAAATTTGTTTTATTGCCAAGTGAAGCACATCTCGAGAACGTTTGTTATCAGTGTGAATCGACAGCTCATGACCCATCACACAGCTTTTATCAGCTAATTTTGCAGATTCTAGCCTTTCAGCATCATGCTGGTTGAATCCTGGTTATCCCCACATCCATGATCTGAGGGTAGGAATGGAGCTAATTGTGAGGGAATGCTTAGCCCGTTCTGGGTTTGTGCTTCCCCTGTTAGCATGGGGCGGGCTTCACAATGTGAACAGGCTGAATTTTGACGAGAGTAACATAGGTTCAATAGAGAATTTCCATCAATGTCACCGAAGGACCCATTGGATGCTACACTCCCTTTGCCTGTTTGATTCAATCCCTCAGCAGTGGGTTGATCATTGTAATCCCGGCGTCTGGCTGCCCTCGTCACGCAGCTGGTTTTAGTAGGTTCTAAATAAGCCATAATATGTCCAATAGCCTCCAAACTTTCTTGAGTGCGAGGGGTCACACTGGGAGTGACATACACAGAGGGTTTTGCAGCCTCCTCAATGCTTGATGCTTGGAACTCTCGATTTCCAGCTCTTTTATACCTATTAGACATCCCATATGGTTTTCCTTTTTTGGCAATTGTAGTTTGAAACTCTCCCGGCAATTTTACCAGGCATTTCAACGCACAAAGAGCAAAGGGCGCAGGTACCAAAAGTAAGACAGAGGCAATGACAGGGAGGATCAACAGAGTCTCACAAAGACCTGCAACCAATGCACTTTTACAATAGCTTATGGTACCTGCAATGATTGATGCACAGCATACACTCTAAGATGTTAACTCCAAAGGCTCTGCCGAAGCACAACACAGTATTAGCAGGATATCCAATCCGGACCCGACACCTTCCCTTCCCAAAGCCCCAGGAGCATGAGGAATACACAGAACACTCCTCGCCACACTCCACGATGCTCCCTGTCATGTAATTCACGTTAACTTTTCACCTGTGTACAAAATAAACCACCTTACCCATGCATGACCATTAACCGAATGACTTAGGGCCTCATTACGACCCAGGCGGTAAGTTACCGCCTGGGCCGTGACTTTACCACCATGGCGTAAACTACGTTTACGCCATGGTGGTTGGCGGACTTACCGCCCCATTCCGAGTTTGGCGGGGCGGTAAGTCCCCAATCCCCATTTACCCTTCCCCATTCCCATTTTTGCCCCATAGGGCATAATGGGAGTGGGGAAGGCGTTAATTAACTCCATGGTCCCTTAGCGCCATGGATTTTAACACCTGCTAAAAGCAGGTGTTAAATCCGCCATGGCGCTAAGGGACCTCGTACTCAGGCGGTAAGGGTCGGCGCTGTTTACGGCGCCGTAAACCCCTTACCGCCTGAGTTGTAATGAGGCCCTTAATCACCTGATGCACATCATTTAGAAATTTAATCAACAAACTACAAATTCAAGTGCTCATTGCCCAGTTAAGGCTTTCCACATGTTTGGACCATATTTCAACTGTTAAAATTGAAACTATGAATCAATGTCAAATTGCTCAACATGCCATGTTTCTGTTCTATGGCGCCAAAAATGCTGAACATTCATCAGGAGAGAAAAAGATATTCACAGCCAAGAAAAGCAGATTGACAAATCACAATCCACCTTTCCTGGTTGTGCCTTCACCGCCTACTGCGGTTAGAAAAATAAAATGTAACAAATATGGGAGCGGCCATCTCCATTTTTTAATATGTTTTCTATTTTTATGGCAGTGGGAATTTGTTTGCCTTTTTTTTCATTCCATCAGGAGATGTGCTTGCGCTGAGCTCATCTCCTGTCAGAAATTTGAAAAATATATATATATATGCACCCCGGAAAATCTGGGGGTGCAGATAGCTATTATGCCATACCAGCAGGGGTGGGGGATACATGGTGTTTAATGGCCTATAGCCCGAACTGAGGCCCGAGCGAACAAAGCTCAGGCTGGCGGGGCACTAAATGCTATGTCTGCCCAACTGTGCCGAGAAAGCTATATTCACGCTACAATCAACAGATACTAAAATTGCTCTAAACTGTAAATGTTACAAGTAATAAAAAAACACAGAAACCACCACCATAGCAACGGAATTACCTCAAGATGGGTGGGGAGTTTATTACTTAGGCACACCAATGCGCAGCCGCACGGCAGATAGATTGACACCTGCGGAACATACACAAAATATGTACTCAGCCTCTAACTCTTCGTATCAATTGATATCACCAACACTATCTTCATGTATTTTATCCCCCTCAGCCTTTGAAATGTGTGGGCAAATCAACACTTAATGTATTGTAAACTCAACCAATGCACATGAATAGGCCAATTCTCATTTTAGGGTGATAGGTTCATATCCATCGTGGTGCACAATAAATCCCTTACTGTCAATCAAGCCTCCTGCCTGGACGTACTGCAGTACATTTAAAAAAGTATGTTTAGTTTGTGTAACGACTTGTCCCGGATACTTCACTTGCCAAGCCTTAAACCACAAGCCCCTTCTGTTGGACCTGTGTTTACCTTAAGTTGGGCATGTGTTCCAATACCAGCCCTGTACTTTTTACTCCATGGGCAGAATGTGCATGCAGGGAACCTCACTTGCATGTTTAAATGGTCCAGAAAGCACCTGCTGCCAGAATTCATCTTAAGGGGTCCATGTAGGCACGGTGGCGAATCTTGCCCATTTCAAGATGACGGCCGATTCACATCATAATGACCTTCCCAAGATGGCAACCATACATTTCTGGTTCTGCATACATAGCATTTGAGCGCAACAGCACTACACAGTGTCCACTGTAGAATAGACCTGCTTGCCGGTGAGAAAGTGCATCGCAACTCAGCTTTTCCTGATTGCCATGATGCTCATTCCTTCTTTCTCTTGTCTCCTCTCTGCTTCTTCTGCTGATTACAATCTCACTTGCTCCTTCGACACTTCTGTCCTAAGTACTGTCCAACCTTGGACTCTAGTGCCTTTCCATGTTCCTGCCTTGTTCCTGCTCTGCTGTCTCACGCTGTTAGAACTCTGCAGCCCCCTACACCAATGCTATTAGACCTTTTTCCACGTGCGGGAGTTTTCTTGCAAAGTTTTTCCTGAATTCGGGTCCAGTCATTAGGTGAGGCCCCCTTGCTTTCCTGTATCTCAAAGGGGCGCGGTGGCTTCCCAAAGGAATAGACCTTATCCTTATTCCCTGAGAGGAGCTGTCTAGCGCCTCAGGTAAGGCGTGCATTTCAGAATCCCGGTGAAGTTCTTTGGTCAGAGACAGCAAGGACCGCCCATCATTAGATCTACATTATCTCAGATTCTAAACCGGTTCCAAAGTGGATCCAAACCCATTGAAAGGACATTGAGTGGCACAGAATCAAGCTTTAATGAAGCGTCAGAATCACAGGAGTTTTGAGAATTTGATGGACTTCTTACAATATTCATCCCTGTATCTTCTTATTCAGACCAGTTAGGAGAAGCCAATCCTATATCCTAAGCAGTTGTATTTGTTTAAATTACCATGCATTTTTCTATGCAGTAACACTCCTTGGAATGATTTCCATGGGATTGGATCCACATTAAAATGGCCGCCGGCTAAGAGTGTGTCTTAATGGGTATCTAATGATGGGCAGTCCTTGCTGCCTCTGACGAATGAACTTCACCTCAGCTGCTTTTCAGACCATTTAAACGTGTGAGTGAGCTTCCCCACATGTACATGCTGCCCAGTGGATTAAAAGTGCAGGTCTGAGATTGGAGCACACCCCTGACTTAAGGCACACACAGGTACAATAAAGTGGCTTGTGGTTTAAGGCTTGACAAGGGGAGCATCTGAGACAAATTGTACACAAACCAAAAACACGGACAGGAGGCTTGATTGGCAGTAGGAGATTTATTGTGCACCACAATGGATAAGAACCTATTGCTCTAAAAGGAAACAATTGCCTATTCATTTGAATTGGGTGAGTTTACGCTATATTAAGGGTTGATTCTGACTACACATTTCAAAAGCTGCTGGGGATAAGAGACATTGAAGAGGGTGTTTGTGATATAGATTGATAAGAAGAGTGAGAGTCTTCATACATTTTGTGTATCTTCTGCAGGTGTCAAACGATATGCTGTGCAGGTGCTTATGGCTGCACTTAAGAAATGTACATCCCAAAACACCACTTGAGGCAATTCTGTTGCCAAGGTAGTTGTTCTGGTGTTTTTCTTTTAATGCTTATAACATTAGGTTTAGAGCAACTTTAGCACTAACGGCTGTATTTCTGGTCTTTTGTAGTTTGGAGTGAATATGCATGTAGAAGAAACCCCCTGTATATGGTCAGCGAAATACAAATTTACCAGATATTAATATCTGATGATTGAAGCATGAATATATTTTTATCTCCTGATGAACGTTTAGAATTTTTGAGGCCATTGAACAGAAACATGGCATGTTGAGCAATATTGTATGGAACTGATTCATACTTTACGTTTTACTAGTTTAACTAGGGTGCAAGCATGTGGAAATATTTGATTGGTCAATGACCCCCTGCCATTTGTAGTTTTTTACTAAATGTCTAAATTATGTGGATCAGGTGCTAAAGTCACTCGGTTATGGGTCACACATGAGCAAGATGGTTTCTTTTGTGCAAAAGGTGAAAAGATGAGATGAATTACATTTGGGTTGTTGAGTTTTTTTAAACAATGTGCCTAAGCCCAGAGTAATGCTGCCCCATTGTTTGTTAATATTAGTAGGTTTGAATCCATGGAAGCTCTGTGTTTATCACACATTAAGTATTTTTTGTGGGCCCTCGGTTTCTTTCATAATAGCGATTATCCTGTTATCAAAAAGTGTTTTTAAAAGAAAACCAACATGGCTGGCTCATTTACTCACTCTGACAAATGATACATAAAAAGGTACCAACAACATAAATGTCTAGCTGTACAATATACGTCAGCGAGAGACATAGGGCCTCATTACGACCCAGGCGGACTTCGCGGTGCTAAATGCACCGCGAAGCATGGCGGAAAGCCGCCGATAGCGCCATGGGGGTTGGCGGATTTACCGCCCCATTCCGACCTCGGCGGAGCGGTAAATCCCCAATCCCCATTCTGCCCTTCCCCATTCCCATTTTTGCCCCATAGGGTATAATGGGAGTGGGGAAGGAGTTAATTACGCCACCGTAAAATACGGTGGCGTAATTAACAACGAGGTCCCGTAGCGCCATGGTTTTCTCCGCCTGGTAAAACCAGGCGGAAAAGGCCGCCATGGCGCTACGGGAACTCGTAGTATGGCGGAGAGGTACGCCATGCACTACGCTGGCGTAACACCCTCTCCGCCAGGGTCCTAATGAGGCCCATAGAATACATTCTAAAAACACACAGCATTGCCATTTAACTGTGTAGGAATAAGATACACCTTACAATACATGATATCATTGCAAAAACCCGCAATTAAAAAATAACCATATCACAGCATCTATTCCTACTACTAATATTATGCTCGATTTGACATCAAGCAAACACACCTACAATATCTGCACACAGCAAATGATACAGAAACACATGTACAGTCATTCAGACACATTTGGTGTGTTAAGGTTTGAGCAAAGTTGTCTTTCTTTAATCCAAAGTGTTTAACAATAGGTGGTCCCTTAACGTTGACATAGTCTGTATATTTTAAATCTACATCGTTAGAAATCCTCACTCTGGTTAAAACGTGCACTGTCCCTACTAACCTGAAGGATTCCTGGTTATTACCACTATTAAAGAAATCTTCTTTGGACCCAACTATCCCAACTAATTACAGACCTATTACAACAGTGCCTTTCTATTAAAGATCATTGACTAAGCAGCCAACATCCAGACACAAACGTACCTAGAAACCAACAATCTGCTAGGGCTCCGGCAATCTGGCTTCAGACCCCAACATGACACTGAAAAAGCCTTGATTGACCTGAAAAACCAGATTGACAACCTGATTGACAAAGGGAAACTTACCCTCCTACTCCTTTTAGACCTGTCAGCCGCATTTGATCTGGTAGATCAGAAAGTGTTCTGTAATCATTTGTCTACAGCAGTACACTTCTCCCCAGAAGCAAGAGCATGGATCCAATCTTTCCTGAATAATACAAACAAACAAACAAACAAACAATAGGTCCATGAGAGTGTTCTCACCATCGGCTTCAGCTGACTCTACACCAATAACATGCAGAGTACGGCAGGGATCCTGTGTATTGCCTACGATGTACAATGTGTTCACCAAACCACTGTTTGATGACCTAGACCTTCTGAGTGTCACCTACACTAATTATGCAAATGACACCCATATCCTTATACTGCTGACTGGCAATTACGATAAGGATCTGGCACTAGTTAACAAAATGTATCTTATCATTCAGGCCTGGATGGCCTCACATGGCCTATGTGTGAATGACGAGAAGACTGAGGTCTTGCTTCTAGGTGCACTGGCTAATCTTAACAAATTTAGTAATCACAACCTCTCATTCAAAATTGACGGCATTAACATCAAAGTGGTTAAGGAGGTAAAAACTTTGGGTTTCTACCTAGACTCTTTTCTGAACATGCGTAAGCGAGTTAATGCCACGGCATCAGCAACAGCTTACACCTGCAGGCTGATACATGGCTATAAACCCTTTCTATCTACAGAGAGCTGCATTCCCCTAGCTTGAGCCTTAATCCTCTCCAAACTTGACTAGTGCAACAGACTTTACCTAGAAGCTAGCAAATATATTGTCAACAAACTTCAAATATTACAGAAAAACGTACCTAGAAGGGTTTTAGGTATCCCTAGAAGACAACACATCTCGGAGGCCAGAAGGAAAAATATCTGGCTCTCAGTCAAGGATAGAATACAGCTTAAAATGGTCTCCCTTACATACAAATGTCTAAATAACTCAGCCCTGCAATACCTAAGGGAGAAATTTGTCAAAAATATGTCAACACGACCCACGAGGACTCCAAATACTTTTTGCCTAAGAGTCCCCAGATTTAAACTGAAAAAAGCAGGAGACAGTAGTTTTCCTGTTATGGCTGCCCAACTTTGGAACTACTTACCTACAACTTTAAGATCAGATCAATCCTTCTTCAGCTTTAGGAAGAACACCAAAAGTTGGCTCTCTACTAATGGCGTATGACACTCCTAGCACTCCCAGCCTTGCACTTTGTAGTTCATATTGTTGTATCCGCATTTTGTTTTAAAAGTATGTTTTATTCTTCTTTGCTTTTTCAATGTGTAATTATTGTAACTTTGGGCTGTATTCCTACTTCTACATGTAATTTATAATCTGAAAATCTCTTGTAATGTGTCCAGATATCTCTGGGTTCGGAGCGCTATATGAATAAATAAACAAACAACCAAACAATAGGTCCATGAGAGTGTTCTCACCATCGGCTTCAGCTGACTCTACACCAATAACATGCAGAGTACGGCAGGGATCCTGTGTATTGCCTACGATGTACAATGTGTTCACCAAACCACTGTTTGATGACCTAGACCTTCTGAGTGTCACCTACACTAATTATGCAAATGACACCCATATCCTTATACTGCTGACTGGCAATTACGATAAGGACCTGGCACTAGTTAACAAAATGTATCTTATCATTCAGGCCTGGATGGCCTCACATGGCCTAGGTGTGAATGATGAGAAGACTGAGCTCTTGCTTCTTGGTGCACTGGCTAATCTTAACAAATTTAGTAATCACAACCTCTCATTCAAAATTGACGGCATTAACATCAAAGTGGTTAAGGAGGTAAAAACCTTGGCTTTCTACCTAGACTCTTTTCTGAACATGCGTAAGCGAGTTAATGCCACGGCATCAGCGACAGCTTACACCTGCAGGCTGATACATGGCTGTAAACCCTTTTTATCTACAGAGAGCTGCATTCCCCTAGCTTGAGCCTTAATCCTCTCCAAACTTAACTAGTGCAACACCCTTTACCTACCTCATGTTACAAATTATGTATATATGTGACAAGGTAAAGCAGTCACTCATGCTTAGATCTTTTATGGCCAGTAGGTTTACAATTTGGACTGGGGTTGTTCACTATTTTAGAATGCAGGGGGTGGGGATCAGGTCAGTGGTGTGGGCCATGGGTGTGGGTAGGCTGGGTAGGGGTTACAGGCCTGCTGCCAGCTTTGCTGTGATTAATGGCCACTGCGAGGAGCCTGGTGTTTTCTCACAGCCTTGCAAGGCACATTCCTCACAGTGATCCTGAGTTGCAACAATGGAGTGACAAGGGGGAAGGAAGCTTCCATGAGAATTGGTGGTGCAGGCTCATTCTGCCTTAATGATCTGGGCCTAGTTGAGTCCTTCCATGAAAGTGGTGCTGCGCAGCCATGTCAGACTATACATCTGCCATAAGTGCAAAATGGTGTCCTTTCTATGCGCACACTATGTCTATGCATCTATCATCTGCATTATATTATGTCCATGCCGAGTTTCATAGCACGGGCGACCCCTTATACAATACACAATTTCATATATGATTCACCTCACCTTAAAGTGCCTTGGGGGATAGGATAGGCTTATTTCCATCCCAACATTCTCCCCTTTTTTTACTTCTGCAGTAACAAATTCTTCCCCATATTTGCGCTTATTTACTAATCTCGGAGGCCAGAAGGAAAAATAACTGGCTCTCAGTCAAGGATAGAATACAGCTTAAAACGGTCTCCCTTATTTACCCTCCTCACTGCAGACTCATATGGAGGTGTTCCCTTTATCGGCATCCAGGCCCTACACTCATTTCTCAAGCTTTCTCCTACAAGTATATACTCCTCAGGTGTACATGTCCTAATGATTCAGCCCCCACTCCCTGCCAGGTCAACCCACACTTCCTTGTAATTTTAGTTGTCAGGGAGAGGGATAATGGTCAACTTCATCCACCACAGGGATCGGGACCATATGAGGAATGGAGTGATTAGTCTGCACTTTTACTTCCTTTGTATTATAAGATATCTTTGGACCGCCAATAGAAACCATCATCATTGAGCTACTAGGCACTGCTTTGGCATGACACCGGGGAACCAATTGGTACATACTGAAGATCACCGGGACAAACACAATGATGAGCACCATCATCTTCACCAATGTTCTGAGCCAGGATTGAGCCCACCTGAACGCCAGAGAGAACCAATCTTCTTCATTGATGCCAGCTTCCTTTTTCTTCTTCAACCCTAGCTCATGTACTGCAGCAATGACGTGTGATAAAGTCCATTTTCATCATCTTCGGAAGGTAAGAATGTGCAACATGAACTTACAATCTTTTTGCAAACCCCACCTTCCATCGTTGTTAACAGATCCAGAAAATACTGGTTCTGCATCTTCATGAGCCTGAGGGCATGCAGCTCCACTCTTATGATTTTGAAACATGCTCAGTATCATGAGCCAATTGGATCAGCTCCTAACGAACAATCTATAGCCATTTGGCATTTGCATGCATCTGTATGCTGTGTATTAAGGATGCAAAAAATGTCTCTGTGGATGTATTTAACTTTTACTCATCAGTTATGTGTGCAAGCAACTCGGATGAGTCTGGTGATATGCAATTTGATACTTATTTACTCCTTTGCAGTTGATCATGTGGCTCTTTCTCAGGAAGTATGCGAAAGTCTGGTGGTGGCAGTGTGAGCTGTGTTTCGATTGTTGGGGGCATTGTGGGTGCTTTGTCAGGTAGTGCCCCCCCCCATCATGTGTTCTTATGGGACTACTAACAGGGCTGAGTGCAGCGTTGCCAGTGAACAGTGGCCCCTCCATAAAACTGGGAGGTGCAAGTACGCTTATTGGCCGCACTCCCAGTAGTAGTCCATCAGGGCTGTGGTGCCTTTCTTTAAGTCTGGAATCAAGAATGTTCTGTTACAACGTTAATTTGAGCCAACAGAGATAGTTCCTTCACTGAAACAGCACAGATCATAAATCTTGCACATATACTGGCTTTTACATGGCTGCAATACATCCCAGTTTTGTGATGTGCTCTGTCAATATCAGGGCACATATTTCTCTTACTAGGGCCACTGTTTCTTCTGTAAACCCTAAAGGTCCTTCAGCTTTACAAGTGAGAGTCGTCTCTTGCCATTTGCTATTCACATACTTTGCTCTAATGTTGTTCTCACTCGTTTTGCATTTTTGGCCGTTTGAATTAACGAGTTCCAGATGCACGTTGCATGCCTGGAAAGTGCCTCTGAGCCTATACAGCGCGAGATGTATTAGGCATTGTGCCTCTATAATTGGTACTTCTTGTGGTACTAGAACATTGGGTGCCCCAGATGTGTGCAGTATTAAGGCACACAACTGCTATAAGTCATTCTTCTTCCCACTTCACTCATGTCCAATTACCAACTCTTGGAGTGCTCGGGATGACGGATATCTCCAACCGCATCCAGGCCTAGGCCATCATATGCATCATATTTATATTTGTGTACTTGTCTTTTTAATTCTATCATAGCGTAATACGTGCCTTTTTGCCCCTCTGTTCCTGCTGTTTGTAATATATGCATTACTGCTCATATTACACAAAAGGTCTTTGACATTTGGAAGTAATATTACAAACATTTTACTTGTGCACATAGGCATGCAGGTATTGCTGTCATTTGTAGAGGTTAGGTTATAGATATAGGTTGTTTCATGTGCTTGCTCAGTCAAATTAAATAATAAATAATAATAATGAAGGGTGTGCTTTCATTCACACTTTGATTCAGGTTTAGGCTTGGGGTCAATTCAGTTAAATTTAAGGTTGTATTCTTGTTCGAGTTCCCCGTAGTCCCCCCCGCTTTCTTTTAGATGGCCAGCCCAGATAAAAGATGCTCTCCAATATATCCCCAGCAAAAACATTAAAACTGTAAACAAAATAGCCGTAAAGTGTAGGCCTCCATCATATACATACATTCTGGTACTACTAACTACATTTGTATTTCTAGACAATAAACAATTTGACGTTGCTCTCTTCATCTCTATAACACCTGTGGTGGGAAAATACGTGAAAAAAAAAGGGAGGAGAGGATATGGGTTTTAGGGTAAAAGTGGGAAAAACTGGGTAGGAGTAAGAAGGAAGGAAAGGAATGGGAGAGAGAAGGAGACAGACAGAGAGAGAAAGGAGAAAGAAAGAGAGAGAGAGAGAGAGAGAGAGAGAGAGAGAGAGAGAGAGAGAGAGAGAGAGAGAGAGAGAGAGAGAGAGAGAGAAAGAGAGAGAGAGAGTTTTAATTCTTTGGTAGCTGATGCTTTTAATATCAATTCATGTGTTTGGTTATCTTTTATGCATGCACTTATATAGTCAGCATTGAGCTACATCGACTGAGGTAGACCTGTTGCATTACTCTTGTGCTGTTGGTGTGGAATTGGGTGGGGCCCTGCAAACATCTGAAAGGTGTATCCAATATCGGAGTCTTTTCACTTTTTCTGCGAGAGGGGTGGAAAACACAACCTTCTAGGGCCTATGGAATCTGGGGTTGTTACATGTTCTGACAAAGCTTCTGACATATAACAGCTCCCCCGGTAATAATGGTTGGGTGGGTTCTGGGTCAGTCTGTGAATCTCCCATGTTTTGTGCATCTTCTAGGTGCAGCGGTGCTATCTGTCATTGCACACACCTGATCGCATTTGTTAGGTGTGTCAAGTACTGCTTGAATTCCTCTCCCAGAATTGTTGCTGCTCTATGGTCATCTGATGCCTTCCCCACAGGGGAGAAGGGCATTTGCATACATCTGCCAGTTACTATTTCATGGAGGGAGATGTGGTGATCTTTGCTGGGCTGAGTGTGCAAATGAAACAGGGCCAGGGGTAGGCATGAGCCTGTCTCTGGTCTGGTGGTGACTGCTGCAACAACATATTCAGCAGAGGTGGGTACTCAAAGGTTTGCTGCAGCTTTTTCTGGTGTGTCAGTCCCTGCGGTTCCGAACGAGATTTCATCAGTGTTGTTGGTGTGTGCTGTGTATCTGATGACCACCACTACAGATGGTTCTGCGAGGTCGGAAATGATGGTATTAAGGAGGGCGGCATGCTGCACTGGTGAGGAATCTGCCCACCTGTAGCCTGTCATCCTCAAGCATGAAAGACCTGCATGAACCTTTGTGGTGACATAAGCAGAGTCTGAATACATGGTGACAGAACACCCCTTGGATGGCCACAGGGCCTAAATGAGTGCCACAAGTTTCGCTGCTTCAGCTGAGTAGTGCATGGGCAACCTTTTCATTACAAGTGTTTCATAGTCATCCTCCTCTAAGCACACCAACATGTCCCTGCCCTGTGCTTTAGTCAATGGTTTCTGACCTGTCAACAAAAAGTATTTTTCCTTCCTCTATGGGGCTGTCATTGGCTTTCGGGATTTCATCTTCCTCGCCTTCATAGGTTGCACAGGTATACTGTTGCAAATCTTCGGCGGTGCATGGTTGTGTGAGAAACTTGCCTGGGTTCACTGTTTTATACCTTTTAATGTGGATGTGTGGGCTTGACAGTATAATCTCAAGGGCAGATCCCCATTGGGTGGTGGGGGTTGACTTTGCGTGATTCAGGATTGCAAACAATAAATGCTTCACATCCAATGTTACTTAGTACCCCATCACAATTATGGAACTCTTTTTGATAGTAAAGACTGTGGCAGCAAGAGCTTGTTCGCAATGCAAACTGCCCCTGCATCACTGACCAAGTGTGCCACTGTAATAGGCCAGTGGCTAATGGCTCATGGTGCTCTTTTGTGTTAGCACCACTGTCATAAGGGTGCCATTTGAGTGTGAGAAGATGTAAAAGTCCTGAGTGTAGTCTATGGTGGCAAGCATGGGGGCTGTTGAGATCACTTACTTTAGATCATTGAAACTCCTGATCATATCTGCGGTCCAGTCTATCTTATTGTTCTCTTTTTGGGCTTCTTTGAGACCCTGTATGAGTGGCCTTGTGTTTGCTGCATAATCAAGAATTCATGTGCTGCATTAATTGCATAATCCAAAGAACTTTTGCATGTCTTTCACTGTAAGTGGGTTGGGATTGGCGTCCACTGTTGATGCACTGTCAGGGATGATTCCTTTTCCGTCTGCAGAGATAAGATGCCCTCTGTACAGTACTTCCAGGTGGCAATAGTGGATTATTGCCTTGTCTACCTTCTACACTTTACGCGCTAACAGTTGCAACAGGGCAATGGAGTCTCTTCAGCAGTTCTGCTCACTGTCACTGCATACCAGTAAATCATCTACCTACTGAATTATCATGCTGGGTACCTGGATGTTACCCAAGTCATCCTTGCAGTATCCTATTGAATATGCTGTGGTTTTCACAATACCCCTGAGACAAACGAGTGTGTTCTTAGCGCTTTCCACCAAGAATAAATGCAGTGAGGTACTGTGAGTCTGGGAGCAGGGGCACTGAGAACAAGGTGTTTTTTAAGTCTATGACTGTGAAATGCATTGCTTCTTTGGGGATGCCGCACAAAATGGCTGCAGGGTTGGGGACAAGTCGAAACTCCTTATGCACTACGTCATTAAGGGGGTGGAGATCCTGGATCATCCTCTAACTGCCCGCAGTTACCTTTTTGATAGTGTCTATCACTGTGTTGCATGGTTAGGCACAGGGTACTATGGTCTTTGGGTGTAGTAAGGCCTGTATTTTTTCCCTGACCCCATCCTCTGCTTCCCTAGACAATGGTTATTTCTTCACCCAGAGGAGTACTTGCCCTGCCTTAAGTGTGATTCTTACAGGGGTCACTTCTTTTAACATCCCTACATCATGTGGGGGGGTTGACTGTCCATAAGTGTGTGGGAACTTGTTCTAAGTCTGCCTGCCTAGACGGAGATGGTGAGTCAACAGCCATAAGGGGGCTCTGAACTCTTATGTATTGCACCATTATCTCACAGGGTATGAAAATGTCGAGGATTATCTCCCTGTTATTGTTGTCATCCTCAAAAAAGATCTGCATCAGGCAATTCCTTGACGGGCACTGTAGAATCAATACATAACATGGTGCACCACTGGTACCCGTGAGGATCAGTACCTGGTACTACAATTATCTTTGCGGACACCAGTAAACCCTATAGATCTTGGGAGAGTATTGTGCTTGCAACTAACTCGGAGGACACCACAGGTCGAAAGACTAAATCAGTGGGTACTCTCCAGCAAATTATGGTAATCTGGGGGATGGCTCGTGCGAGCACTGTGATGCTGTAAATTAACATGTCGGGGTTGGCAGGGATGCCTGGTACCACTACATCATGTGTCATGGCATGTATCACAAGCATTGTTCTTAGTGAACACATTCCAGGCATGGCGCAGACGATACCGCTGTCTTTGAATGAGGTCGTCATGGTCAGCTTACTCAGGAGATCCTTACCGAGCAAGTTGACACGAGAACTCTCCGAGTTTAAGAAGGGGGCTCTTATGACCTTCCCTCCCACAATCCCTGCATGCCGAGAGTGTTTCCTGATAGTGGGGAGTCACCTTTACTGATGCATGACTTTCCCACTCCTGAATCCACTGTAAAGATGAATTGTTTTTTTTCCTATCTCTGCCCCAACTAACGGTTGCTCTTCTGGATTTAGGGTCATCGACAGGACTGGACACGTACGTGCTCTCTGTGGGATGTCCTAGGAAGGGTAAGTGCCTGCCCCAAGGAACGAGAATGGGTTTCCCCCTACCAATGTAGCTCCTTGGCACGGGGTGACAGTGCCATTAGCATGCTACCGGAAGCATTCCTATTCTCTGATTGCTGTGAGTTAGGGCAGGGCTGGTAATGTTGAACTGTCTGTTTCTGGTGTTGTGGGTGGCAGGGGCTGGGGTTCTGTGGGGGTAGCTGTGTGTAAGCCTGGTGAATTGCATATGGTATCGAAGTCATAATGGGAGGTAGTCCTTGGGTGTTCCCTTGATGTGGGGAGCCATAGTTTTGCTGATTGTAGTTGTCACCCTGCCTTGCCTTGTCGATACCGCAGAAACTTTCGCTAGTTAATTTTGGACTAGTTTTGTTTCCTCAGCCTGTCGCCTCTGAATCGTTTCTTTTTCTCGCTCTTTTAGCCTTCTACAATGGTGAACTATGAATTTCGGGCCATCCTTTTGCTTCTACCACTGCTATTTTGTCAAATGCTTTCTATAATTCTTTAGGTAGGCCCTTTTATTTTTGTACATTTGTGTCCAGAGTACATAGTGAGGCCTCTCTGCACACTTGTGTATCAGGGCATTTGCATTTTCATCTTGCCTTTTCTGCCTTTAGTCATACTTCCCTTTTTCCTTGCTAAGGCTATCCTGCCAAATCTCTCCCTTAGTCTTCTGTCACACACACTTTCTAACTTTGGGGTGGGCTGGGGCGCCTGCTACATCCCTGTCTCCCTCTTCATTAGTCTCATCAAAATCACTCAAATATTGCTCATCTCCTTGTTGGGACACCACATTCTCATAGCCCAAGCTGTCTGTTTCTCTGTCACGCTCTTGGGAATATTTCTAATGGGTGCACTGTCTATTCTGAATAAGAAATCACCCGACTTTCACTCATCTCCTGCTGGTTGTGCTTGCGCCCCTGTAGGCTGTACCGCTGTATCTACTTTGGTTGAATTGCATGCTGCCCTCAATCTGGCGAGTTCAGTCTGTGTTGATGCCAGTGCTACTTCTAATTCTCTTTTGCTTGCCCGGTGTGGGCAGTGACTTCTGCGGGTGGGACATAAGGCGGAGGTAAGGTCTGTAACTGCTGTTGTAACCATTGTGGCTGCCGATACATACGTTGGGTTGGTGTACCCTTCCGCTTGGTGAATTGCTAGCACTTGTATCCCTTTTTTCGTCTCAATGTACTTCCCATTTTCTCATGAGCCTCTCTCTTTGCTACTGTCTTTGGTCGCCTCTTCCTCCTTCGGATTCTCTGTGTCTTCAAACATTTTCCAGAGGTTCAATATTTCCCTTCTATTTTGCAATGGTCTCGCCTTGTATTTTTTATTTTTTTAATTTGTACATTTATAAAGAACACAAAGCAGCACTAGGGCATCGTGATGCTGTTGCATGCATGGCTTTCTTAGTTACAAGAGAAAGACAGCCTGTCTGTGGTTTGTGGTTAGAGGGAACCTATTACCAGACTGGTAATGGCTAATGTATAATGTTACAGAGGATGGGGGGCTCCGCGGTTCAGAGGGTTACAGGTGAACCAATTACCACTAATAGTTTCATGAAACACAGGTATCGAAGGGGTGAGCCTAATGGTGAAGGTGTGCTCTAGTTGAAGAGCCTCGTTTTGAGGGCTTTGCAGAAGGATAGGTGCAAAGTCTTATTCCTTAGTGTAGTTGGGAGGGAATTCCATTGTCTTGGAGCTATGAAGGGGAAGCTTTGGCCCATTTGATGGTGGGGATGTTCAGTTGTTTAGAATGGTGTGATCGTTTAGGTCTGGAAGAGCTGGCTCTGATTACTTTCTCTGATCGATAAGGGGGGGGCTGTGAAGGAGAGGCATTTGCGTGTTATGGCTAGTGCCTTGAAGATGATGGGAGCCAGTGTGCTGCGTGCCTAGCATTGGGGATGTACTCCCTCTTGGGGATGGTCAGGGCTGCTGGCAGTGCATTATTTTGAATAATTTGCAGTCTGTTTGGATTTTTTGCAAATGTCCCAGCAAAGAGAAAGCTGCAATAGTCAAGTTTGGCCCCAATGGTGGCTCTGGCTAGTGCAAGACAGTTCTGGGTAGATATGGAGGGTTTGACTGTATTGATCAGTTTCGTGGTGAATGATGCCGACGAGGCAATGGCACTAACTTGGCGTGTCATGCAGAGTGTGGCATTGAGGAACACCCACAGGGTCTTAACTGCCGGTGAGACTGTGATTTGGGTGTTATCTATGGTGAAGAAGCTGTATTGTTTGTCCAGTTTATTAAGGATTTCCTTTGGGCCAACTAAGAGGATCTCAGTTTTGTTCCCGTTTAGGTGGAGACTGTTGTCAGCCATCCAAGCTTTGTGAAGGGTTTTGGCATTGCTTTCGTATGAGCCAGAGAGTGGGAGAAGGGCCTGCGTGTCGTCAACATAGTTTGTGTAAGCTATACCACGTGCATCCAGATTGTCAAAGAGAGGTTTAGTAAATACATTATACAGGGTGGGTGAGGCACAGGAGCCCTGTGGAACTCCGCAGTGAATGGTGGTAGGTTCTGTGTAGGCCTGCTCGAAGAAAACCCTCATGGCTCTCCCTTCGAGGAAGGAATTGATCCAAGTAGTGGCTTCAGGAGTGAATTGAAATTGTGTTGTGAGATGTTTGCATAGGGTTTTATGGTCCACTAGGTCAAATGCTTTAGAAAAATCAAGAAGGAGCAGTAATGCTGGTTTGTCTTCATCCATGATTTCTGCTATTTGTTTTTTTAGGTCAAGTAAGGCAGACTCAGTTCTGTAACCAGGGCAGGAGCCAGATTGCCTTTTTCCTAGAATACTGTTGGTTTCAAGGATGTCCTGGATGTTGGTGTAAGCGGCTTTGTCAGGATGTTCCAACACACTTCGGTCAAAAGAGCCTTGGTCTTGCCAGGAGTGGGGCACCCCTCATCCCCTCTAGTCTGTCACACATTGGTTGTGGTATTTCGCAATTTTTCTGCAGTACAGTGGCGGGGCCTTGCATATGTAGTCTAGAGGCGTTTCTACCCCCATTATCGTGTCTCTCGTGTGTCTTGTATTTGGGACTGGACCTATGCTACCGCGCCACATTTAAACAGTCATTCATTCACTTCAATGGATATGCAGTTCAGTTTCATTTCTACTATATCTTAATACCGTCGGCAGGTTTCACAAAACAAAAATCATCAATTCACTTTCCCAAACCCACTATCGCCTATTTAAACACATTATGTTTATGTCACTACTAGTACTATTATATTGTATGCGATTAACATTTATTATGGTAAACTGATCTGTTTCTATAAACCTTACAATGTATTTTAACTTTTTGATTTTTATGATTGTTTGTTGGACTGTGTATAAGGTTGTATAACCAGTAAACACAATTAAAGAGACAGTGACTGAAACAAATGCTCAGGGTGGGCGGATTGGGCACATAGAAGCACAGAGCAATGCCAGAATATCCTCATTGCATAGCGCATGATAGGAAGAAAAGGCTGAAAGATCTGAGTTAAACAAAGTTTTACGACAATGCCTTTCAAGACAGGGAAGGGCTCGATGCAGAGAACAAAGATGAAAAGTGAGCCATGGCTGGAGGCTTCTGGGAGGCAGAAAAAGAAGAAGATGGACAAAGAGAATCAAGAGAAAAAGAGGGCAAAGAGGAGGGAGTGGTGGCTGCATTATTATCAGTAGATAGAGCAGCAAACAGTGAGTGTGAAGAAAGAATGGAAAAACAAGAAGAGGCAAAAAGAGGAGTTTTAAAAGCATGAATCACATGATAGGGCAAATGATAGGGTAAGATATGCACAGTAAACCAACAGATACTCATCTGTATATATAAATGGACACACTGCAATCCTCATCATGTGAAACTAGGCACAGTATAGTCCAACACACAGAATAGGACATGTATGCAACAATGAAGACAATTGCAAACCACATATGCATGAGCTCACTAATCATGCCTGACCTGTAGCTACCCTCTGCATATTATAGAGTGGTGCATTCATATATCTGTTGACTTACCTAGGGGCACACACTATGAAAAGAAGGGAAGCGACAAATATGGCAATGATCCACAAATCTATGCAAACATATTGTTACAGATGGATTATAAGAAACAGTTACATTATAACTATGACAAAGGTTCATAAACATCCTACTTATACCCACAGCTGACGAACAGTTGCTGCAACCAAAGCAATTTTGAAACCCCTCATACAGGAAACCAAAACCTATACCAAGAACACAACACATCACACTTACCATATGTCTGTGATCATCACACAATGACATCATCATGTGATGACATCATCGTGCACAGAATTTGCTGTGCACAAAGTAATTTTTTTAAACTCCTACTATCCTTTTTTGTAGCTTACTTGGCTCTAGGATTTGTCCATGTGTGACTGCTGTATGCTCCTCACAACCTTTGTCGTGAGTACCCAGCCACTTACAACAGGGGATATCATCTTCCCTCTCATTTTTACCATCTTTTATTATTTTTGAATTGATTTGATCTCTCATTTACCCAATATTTTTGTCACTATTTTTTTATTTCTTCGTTTTTTAAATTTTTTTCTTGTAGCCCTAGCTCTCTGCCGATTCCAAAGACTATTGCAGCTAAATGACCAGTTTAGCCATTTACTTTCTCAAGTCAAGTTATGCCAGAATGTTTGATACTTTTTTGATAACTGCTTTTTTGATAACATTGGCAAAAATGGTTTCTTTTTGCAATTTTCATTTCTTCTTTTTTTGTTACATCACTTTATTGTGAATACATTTGTAAAGCTTCACCTACTTTGTTACCATGTTTTGTTTTGTTTACCTTAAGAGTGCAGTCATCACTGTGGGAGCAGTCCCATGGTCCACAATTTCCATTTACCATTACCAACTCCATGCAGGAGTAGTTTTGTTTGCTGGCAACCTCAGATTTTGTTTATCATAGCGTATCTGTGTATACCCCAATAGGCTGTGTCCACTGCTATCTCTTTTTTCATCTCATTTACTGAATGTAACACTGGACGAATTTGTACAAAACCTTAAAAACAACCTTGTCTGCTCTGGCTGACAATCATGTTTGTTCCATGCTACAAATCCATTGTGTATACCTGCCACAAGAGGCCAAATTCAATTCGGTTTTTCTCAGTTATTCTGGATATATCTTGCTTTGAGGTGAGCATGGCCTCTTCAGTAGACTGTATTGATGCAATGATGAAGAAAATGAGTCCCAGTGAAGATGAAGGAGAATTACCTTAACAATCATTGTGCAAATCTAACCCACACATTGGATCCTTTAGTTAGTCCCTTCAAGTGTCGTTCATGTGGTAATTGGTCTCCTGTTTGATTAATTTATAGAAGTATCTTGATTGTGAGACATCAGACAAAATATCCTTGTGATTTAATGCAGAACACAGTACATCTTATCAATTCATGTGTCCACCGTTTCCTTTGATTGGTGTGGTTCTTTGAACAAGAGGCTTCACAGTCCCTCATTTATTTTCTGTTTTGGTCCTTGTATCAGAATATTTCAGCTACGTCGGTCTAGACCCACCAATTGTGTGGTTTGGAGTTTTTCTGCATTTTACTTTCCAAAATGTGTTAGGTTTCCCATTGGCTAGCCTGACACATGTCTCACTCCAGATCACTGTATGGTTGAGGGAGATGTAATGGCCATGTTCTTTAGCTCAGAACACGCTTCTGGTCCACCCAGTGAGCGAAGGAAACCATTTGTTAATTAGTTTCACCCTTTGATACTGGGTGTGTAACTTGCTTTGGCAGGAAGGAGGGATGTACCAAACTGGTCAATTTCAATTCTTTCAATTTCATAAAGTTATGTACTTAATAACACATGCATTAGGGAAAATGGTATTACCCAAATTGGTTGTTTCAAAATGACTGAATTGACAGAATAGTACAATTGGCCGAACTCAGCCAGTACCATTTGCTCATTTTGAAACGAGCAATTTGGGTAATCACTACCAAACATGGAGAGCAGGGGTTTCGGGGGTGTGTCCCGCTCCCTATTGTTAAGCGGAAAACCTGTGCAGTTCCCCCTGTGACCACTGCAAAAGATTTAGGCTTACAGGTGTTGGCAGTAAACCCACTTGGTAGCTGTCTGTACCACACAGATTCACCTGGTAGCTGTGGCTGAGCAGTCAGACTTCTCTCAAGAAAAGTTAGGCAGTATGTGGAGTATACAAAATAGGGCAATTTACACAGTAGAACAAGCAAACACGGAACAGAGCTTGGGTGTAAAGATATATAGGTATTTATTTATAACAACACATCTATGAAAAACACTCTGGCACTAATACGGCAAACAACTTCAATTACAAATACTATAAGTAAATCAATCCCCATAATAATAGTTCGACAAGTCTAGGTTCAACGGTACCACTTATTTGCAGACAGAGGTGAATGCTTTAACCTAGATGGCACTCTAGTATTCGTTAGGATGGGAGAGTAAAAGGCAGGGTATGAAATCAACTCGGTACCAACACTTTTACAAACAAATGCAAGGCAAGTATGGCAGGGTCTACTGTAGATCGCAAGTTCAGAGGCCAGGCCCACTCGGAGAGAGGCAAGGTCATATGTCCCAAAAAGTATCACAGTGGAAATGCACTTTGAGTCTTTGTCGCAAATTGTTATCGAAAGATTGGACCAGTTCAGAACAGACAGTTACGAAAGCTTGGAGGCAACCCAATGGAGAGCCGAGGATTAAGACACCTCACACTATCCGTCAAAAAGGGAAGCCAGTCGGACACGGTACCTTGTATATGGAGAGACAGCTCCGGCGGGGGCAGTTGTTCATGGTGGTGGATGCAAGTCGGGGCTTTGCCAAGAGAAGAGATGATCTCGTCGTCCAAGGAAAGTTGAAGATCGTTGCACCACCAGGGAAGAGACCAGCCGCGGAGTGCTCCGTCACAAGGCACCACCTTTTGGTCGCAGTATGGGCTAGTGGCTATCCGGTTGCCAGGGTGCTCTGCACGGGCAATTCGACCACTACGCCCTGGAAGCGAAGAAAAAGCAAAGGGGACAGGTTGTGCCCACCAGTCAGGGGAAGAAGACTCTCCGGCGGGGAGATCTCCTCTGTCGTCGGGAAGTGGTGAGACGGTTCAGCAGGGCTCCACCGGAGGTGTCGTCGTTGCAGGTCGGCTCAGCTTTACCCTCGTCGGATTCAGAAAACCACCATTCATTCAGCCTAGCTGTCAATCAAAACACGCTAAGTGGTGAGCGGGGTGGTTCACCACTTGGGCCAATCACACCAGAGTGCGACTTGAGTTGGCAAGGCAACTCAGTCCAGGGTGCCTAAACCCCCTCCCTCACCCCCTGTGGTACCCAGACAGAATGGCACCACTTTGGAGGGCTTCTGTGCAGAAGCCCGCCAAAAGTGGAACAAAGGGCTCAACCTTTGGTTTAGTAGTCACAGAGACGAACACAGACACCATTTTAAAAAACGAGTTCTGGCAGAAAATACCGACCGATAGATTTATTTAATATAAATAAACCGGTGGTATGTTAGAGATTAACGAGAAAAAGTATCAACCTCCAACAATGGGAAGAATCCCATAGGGTTAAATTCGGGGTCGAATATAACAAGTACTTTCCACTGCCACCAGCCAAAACTCGACGAGGGGGGACGGACAGTGCCCCCTTGAATAACAGACCCAGGGGCAATCAAATTACCCCTACTAGTATGACCATAATAGGATGGTTTGTACTAGGTCTGTTAGTAAATTTAGGTCTAGTAAAGCCAATGGTGACTTTACATGCCCTAGGAGACAGTAGTCAGTCCCAGGGTATGGAGTCCATGGTGGGGATCCTCTAGGACGCCCCAGTGTTACGGCATGGAGGGTGCGGTGTAACACACATAGAAAAACATATGAGACCCTATGGAGTAAAAGACCCCATAGCCCATAGAACACATTGACATTCAAAGGAATTAACCACATTCATGTCCAAGAGTGGGAGAAAAGAGTCTCACTCTTGGCAGGATGGAAAAAAACAAACTCCAGAAATCCAGCAAAGCTGCCGGGGGACTCACTAGGTTAGGAAATTCAGCCTAAACAGAGAATTCTCTGCCCCCCCCCCCCAGACTAAGGGACAGGAGGATTTAATCCACTCCTGGATGAATCTCATACCTCTAGCCGATGACATACATCCTAGAGAGACCATCAGCATTTTGGTGGTGACACCCTGACCTGTGTTCAATGGTAAAATCAAACCCTTGCAGGCAGATCGACCATCTCAGTAGTTTTGGGTTTTCCCCTTTCATTTGCATTAACCATCTCAAGGGTTGGTGGTCAGTCTGAATGACAAAAGTAGAACCATACAAGTATGGCCTAAACTTCTTCAGAGCCCACACGATAGCAAAGCATTCTCTTTCGATTGTTGCCCACCTTGTTTCAGGATCCTTCAGCTTGCGGCTGATGAAGCAAATGGGGTGCTCCCTACCTTTCCCATTCAGTTGACTGAGTACGGCACCTATTCCTACATTTGAAGCATCTGTCTGCACAATGAAAGTTTGGCAGTAATCAGGAGCTCTTAGTACTGGGGCTTGGCAAAGAGCCTTTTTCAGGTTTTCAAAAGCCTGATTGCACTCCTTGTTCCATCTAACCTTTTTAGGAAATTTGGGCGAGGAGATGACATTCAGTGGAGAAGCTATGGTCCCATAGTTCTCAATGAAATTCCTGTAATACCAAGTGAGGCCTAAGAAAGCTTTCACCTGGGTTTGAGTAGTAGGTGTTGTCCAATTTTGCACAACTTCAATCTTACTGAGCAAAGGCCTTATTTCTCCACCTCCTACCTCATGTCCAAGATAGACTACCTTACTCTGTCCAATTTGGCATTTGCTCGCCTTTATGGTCAGATTGGCTTGTCCAAGAGCCTGCAAAACATCTCGTAGGTGGGTTACATGTTCTTCCCAGGAATTGCTGAACACTGCTATGTCATCCCTGTATGCCATGCAGAAGTCCTCCATCCCATTCAGAACCTGCTTTACCATCCGTTGAAATGTAGCAGGTGAATTTTTCAATCTGAAAGGCATTACCTTAGACTGGTATAAGCCAACGAGGGTAGAAAATGCAGTTTTCTCCTTGGCATGGTCTGTCAGGGCTATTTGCCAATAGCCTGACGTCAAGTCAAATATGCTGAGGAACTTGGCGGCGCCAAGCTTATCCACCAACTCATCTGTTCTTAGCAAAGGGTGGGCATCAGTCTTGGTGACTGCATTAAGAGCTCTATAATCCACGCAGAATCTAAGTTCTTTAGATCCGGCCATTGGTACTAACACAACTGGGCTAGACCATGGACTAGTAGAGGCTCTATTACCCCGAGATCAAGCATCTTGCTGACCTCACCTTTGATGTGGGTTCGTACGTTTTCTGACATTCGGTATCCTCTGCTTTTGACTGGCAGACAGTCACCAGTGAGTATGTCATGCTGGCCCCAAGGGGTCAAGCCTGGCGAAAGTGAGAACAGAGAGGCAAACTGATTCAACATAGATTTGCACTCTTCTTGTTGCTCAGGTGTCAGATTTGAAGAGAGATTTACCCCTTCAATTTTTTCGTCTAAAGGTAAGCCTCTGAGGAGATCCGGAAGAGCTTCACTCTCTGCTTCTTCCTCGGATGATGCTAGAAGCAGCGCTCCTACATCAGGTCTTGAGACATACGCTTTGAGTCGGTTGGTGTGGAAGACTGTTGGAGCCACCTTGGGATTGCCCAAGTCCACCAGATAGTTGACCTCTCCGTGTTTACCCACAACTCTGAAGGGTCTCATCCATTTGTCTTGCAAGGCCCTCTGCCTTGTTGGGATCATAACGAGAACTAGCTGGTCTTGAATGAACTCAACCATGTTAGCCTTTTGATCATGCCAGTGCTTGACCAATCCTTGTCCAGCTTTCAAGTTATCGCTTGCTTCTGTCATCATGTGCGACATTCTCCTCCGGAGACCTATCACGTAGTCAGTCACTCTGACTGGCTTGGGCGAAGGAGCACTCTCCAACCCCTCCTTAATGAGGGCCAATGGACCTCGGACGGGATGACCATATAGAAGCTCAAAGGGAGATTAACCTACTCCCTCCTGAGGAACCTCTCTATAAGCAAAGAGAAGGCATGGCAGTAGAAGGTCCCACTTTCGTTTAAGGGGTTTTTCTAAAGCACCTATCATGCTCTTCATGGTTCGGTTGAACCGTTCTACCAACCCATTGGTTTGTGGGTGGTAAGCCGTTGAGAACTTGTAAGTAACTCCACAGGTTTTCCACATGACTTTCATGTAGTGGGACATAAAGTTTGACCCCCTGTCAGAGATTACTTCCTTAGGAAACCCGACACTGGTAAAAATACCAAGGAGGGCCTTAGCCACAGCTGGAGCTGTAACAGTCCTCATAGGAATTGCCTCAGGATACCTAGCAGCATGGTCTACTACAACAAGTATAAACCTGTTGCCTGAGGAGGTTGGAGGATCAAGGGGACCAACAATGTCAATCCCTACTCTCTCAAATGGGACTCCCACAACTGGGAGAGGCACTAAAGGTGCAACATTCTTGGAGCCCACCTTACCAGAGGTCTGGCAGGTGTGGCAGCTCCTGCAGTGTTTTTCTACTTCGGCCCCTATCTTTGGCCAATAAAAGTAGAGAGAGAGCCTTTCCTTGGTCTTCTTGGAGCTCAAGTGACCAGCCAAAGGAATCTCGTGGGCTAACTGCAAGAACTGTGGTCTGTTCTCTTGGGGTACTACAAGTCGTTTGTAGTCTCCAGGTGCAGACTCGGTCGGTTCACTGTAGAAGAGGCCATCTTCCCAGTGCAACCTGTATTTCCCAGGCTCTTGCCCTTCAGCCTGAGCTTCTGCCTGGTGGCGAAGACTTTCCAGAGTTGGACATTCTCTCTGTCCCTTACTAAAGTCTGCCCTGTTGGGTCCACCTTCTGCCAGTAACGACTGCAGATCAGGATGGTCAACAGGATCCAGATCTCCAATGAGTTCCTGGCCTTCCATTAGCTCTTCTTCAGAGTCTAACTCTACCACACAGGGTTGTACCTCCCTCTCAGCCTCAGCTGGAGGTGGAGTTACGGGTGTAACTTTGGACAACCGCGGGGAAGTCCTTGTTGGCTGCACTGAAATGCTGGCTGCTGGTTTCGTATAGAAGTCTTAGGTTTCCCTTTCGCTTCTGATTTCTTTGAGACAGCAGCTGACAATTCCAGTGGAGCAGGAGGGATTTCTTTCTTCATCATCTCCTGGAGAGCACCTCGCATGGTTCTCTCCCTTGCAGGTCTGGTTAGCTCCTGTAACCGTTTACTAGGAGGTCTGGGGGTATGCGATACAACTCCGAGTGTTTTCAAATCGTTGCCCAACAGAACGCGTCCTGGTACCTCACTCTGTATGCTGACAGGTATTTTCACAGTCATGTCGTTACACTGGATGACAACTGGTAATTGGGGAAGCATCTGCACAGGCCCTCCAGCTAACTTGGTGAGGCATTTGGGTGCCTTAGCAACATCCTCAGCCTGAAAAAACGATTTATCCACCACAGTTATGCTGGCCCCCTGTGTCCCTAATGGCAGGAGTCTCCTGACCATTCACCTGGACAGTGTCCTTATAATACTCTTTAGTATTATCGGGGATAGAATTATAGACATCTAAATTCTGTTGTTCCCACAACCCCAGAGATACTAAAGAAACACTGGCTGAGACTCCAATGGGTTCATCAGCCAGCAGTAGAAAGTTTCCACTTGCCATTTGGACTTCCTCCGCTGGAGCGAAGGCTAAGGAGACAAGCTGGACCACTGAAGGTTTACCCTTACATCTGGGATCTCCTTTCACGTGGTCAGTCGAGCCACAAACAAAGCATTTACCGAATGCTTTCTGGAATGGTGGCTTGCTCTGGCCTCCTTCCGGTTTGGCACCAGAAGACACACTATTCTGCTGCGGTTTTCCTTGTGGCTTACCCTTCTGGTTTTGTTTGGGGCCCTCTTTGGAATTTGAGTTATTTGAATTCTCTTTTGAGTCTTTTTTAGGCTGTTTTCCCTCATCCTTTTTCTGAGTTTCCCCAGAATCCTTATGAGTGGCCCTGTTGGCAACCCCCAAGTCAGCAGCCTTAGCTAGCTTCCTAGAAACCAATTCATTCGAATCAGCCAAGTGCTGTCTGAGTTCAGGAGAACAGGCATCATAAATAGACTCCAACATAAAAAGATTCTTCATACCCTCATAAGTGTTCACTTTGTAACCCTTAATCCATCCCTCTATGTTTTTCAACCCTTCACTCACCCAGGTAGCCCAAGGGGTACCGTCATGCTTTTTGAGGGTTCTAAACCTCTTAAGATACTGGGAAGGGGTCTTCCCGAATCTAGCTATCAAAGATAGTTTCACACTTTCGTAATCCTTCTTATTCGCCTCCCCCAACTCCATTACCACATCAGTCGCAACAGGGGGGAGTCTAGAAAACAACCAGGGAAGTAACTCATTCCCGGCGATGTCCTGGAGCCCATGATTGTACTCAAACAGTTTTAACCAATCCAAAGCATCCAATCTCGGTTCATACATACCCACTAATTCCTTCGGCATCCGGGGTCTTTTGGGACTGGAGCTTCTAGAGGAACCAGAGGAGAGAGAAGCATTTTCCACAGACAACTTTTTCATCTCTAACTCGTGATTAAGTTCTATTTCTCTGAGCCTTAACTCAGCTTGCTTCTGCTCAGCCTGGGCATTCATCCGTCTGAACTCGAGCTCTTGGTTTCTTTCAGACTGAGCCAAAAACCGTTTGTATGCTAATTCGAGCTTCATTTTTTCAAGTTCAAAATAAGCAGGGTTACATGTGGGACCTGTTATGGGCCCCGTAGGTACAGTCGGTAAGGCAGACAGAGGCTCAGAGTGGCTAACTTCATTAGGTTCACTTTCCTCTTCTGACTCATTATCAAGACTTTGATTCAGATCAATACCATCACTGTTTTCTACATTCGCTGGAGAAGTTGGTTCCTCTGAACCAGTACCCAGCCTTTGGTTTTCCAGCAATCTCGCTATCAGTTCTACTTTCTTTCCTCTTACAGAAAGATTCTTTTGTCTACAGAGAGCTCTCAAACTCTCAGTATTTTCACCTGACAAGGACTCTTGACTGTAAACTTCCATAGTAGACATGTTTTTGAAAGTTGTTTTTTAGTGCTATGCTTTGGGGTTAGTTATCCTAAAGTGTTGAAAAGCACTCTAAACTGTATACTCGATACAAATCCCACCGCTGTACACCAGTGTTAAGCGAAAAACCTGTGCAGTTCCCTCTGGGACCACTGCAAAAGATTTAGGCTTACAGGTGTTGGCAGTAAACCCACTTGGTAGCTGTCTGTACCACACAGATTCACCTGGTAGCTGTGGCTGAGCAGTCAGACTTCTCCCAAGAAAAGTTAGGCAGTATGTGGAGTATACAAAATAGGACAATTTACACAGTAGAACAAGCAAACACAGAACAGAGCTTGGGTGTAAAGATATATAGGTATTTATTTATAACAACACATCTATGAAAAATACTCTGGCACTAATACGGCAAACAACTTCAATTACAATTACTATAAGTAAATCAATCCCCCTAATAATAGTTCGACAAGTCTAGGTCCAACGGCACCACTTATTTGCAGACAGAGGTGAATGCTTTAACCTAGATGGCACTCTAGTATTTGTTAGGATGGGAGAGAAAAAGGCAGGGTATGAAATCAACTCGGTACCAACTCTTTTACGAACAAATGCAAGGCAAGTAAGGCAGGGTCTATTGTAGATCGCAAGTTCAGAGGCCAGGCCCACTCGGAGTGAGGCAAGGTGATATGTCCCAAAAAGTATCACAGTGGAAATGCACTTCGAGTCTTTGTCGCAAATTGTTATCGAAAGATTGGACCAGTTCAGAACAGACAGTTACGAAAGCTTGGAGGCGACCCAATGGAGAGGCGAGGATTAAGACACCTCACACTATCCGGCAAAAAGGGAAGCCAGTCGGACACGGTACCTTGTATATGGAGAGACAGCTCCGGCGGGGGCAGTTGTTCATGGTGGTGGATGCAAGTCGGGGCTTTGCCAAGAGAAGAGATGATCTCGTCGTCCAAGGAAAGTTGAAGATCGTTGCACCACCAGGGAAGAGACCAGCCGCGGAGTGCTCCGTCACAAGGCACCACCTTTTGGTCGCGGTATGGGCTAGTGGCTATCCGGTTGCCGGGGTGCTCTGCACGGGCAATTCGACCACTACGCCCTGTAAGCGAAGAAAAAGCAAAGGGGACTGGTTGTGCCCACCAGTCAGGGGAAGAAGACTCTCCGGCGGGGAGATCTCCTCTGTCGTCGGGAAGTGGTGAGACGGTTCAGCAGGGCTCCACCGGAGGTGTCGTCATTGCAGGTCGGCTCAGATTTACCCTCGTCGGATTCTTAGGTCCTGTGGCGACTTCTGAAGATCCAGTCCCAAAAGCCCTGCTTTTATGCAGAAAACCCCCATTCATTCAGCCTAGCTGTCAATCAAAACACGCTAAGTGGTGAGCGGGGTGGCTCACCACTTGGGCCAATCACAACAGAGTGCGACTTGAGTTGGCAAGGCAACTCAGTCCAGGGTGCCTAAACCCCTTCCCACACCCCCTGTGGTACCCAGACAGAATGGCACCACTTTGGAGGGCTTCTGTGCAGAAGCCCGCCAAAAGTGGAACAAAGGGCTCAACCTTTGGTTTAGGAGTCACAGAGACAAACACAGACGCCATTTTAAAAACCGAGTTCTGGCAGAAAATACCGACCGATAGATTTATTTAAGATAAATAAACTGGTGGTATGTTAGAGATTAACGAGAAAAAGTATCAACCTCCAACAATGGGAAGAATCCCATAGGGTTATATTCGGGGTCGAATATAACAAGTAGTTTCCACTGCCACCAGCCAAAACTCGACGAGGGGGGATGGGACAGTGCCCCCTCGAATAACAGACCCAGGGGCAATCGAATTACCCCTACTAGTATGTCCACAATATGAAGGTTTGTACTAGTTCTGTTAGTAAATGTAGGTCTAGTAAAGCCAATGGTGACTTTACATGCCCTGGGAGACATTAGTCAGTCCCAGGGTATGGAGTCTATGGTGGGGATCCTCTAGGATGCCCCAGTGTTATGGCACGGAGGGTGCAGTGTAACACACATAGAAAAACATATGAGACCCTATGGAGTAAAAGACCCCATAGCCCATAGAACACATTTACATTCAAAGGAATTAACCACATTCATGTCCAAGAGTGGGTGAAAAGAGTCTCACTCTTGGCAGGGTGGAAAAAAACAAACTCCAGAAATCCAGCAAAGCTGCTGGGGGACTCACTAGGTTAGGAAATTCAGCCTAAACAGAGAGTTCTCCCTAACACCTATGTTTGGTAGTGATTGCCTTTCGGGGTAGTGGGGGTGTTCCCCGCTTCCAGAGGTATGGAGGCAGGGGACAAAAAAAAAGAAACGCAGACCCTGCAGCATTGGATGCGTCCCGCTAAGGGGCCGGGGGAGATTCAATGCAGCAGGTTCAGTAAAGGCCCAGACTGTGAAAAGGTACATAAGGGATGGGTGGGGGTTTAAACAGGGGGGTTTTGTCAGTGGCAAAATTGGATTTGCGACCAATTGTGCCACGGTCAAAATGGAAACATCCTGAAAAATGCATTATTAAGAAAATATTTTTAAATATGTGTTTGTCACCACAGCATGTACCAGCATAAAACCAGCAGTCTGGTGAGAAGGGTCACAACAAAACACCTGGTATGTTTCGACCACACAGAGCTTTATGTATTTCTTTTTTACAATGAAGAACACAGGGCACACACAGCAATACACAGGATGGATCCAGAGATTCTTTGAGCCATTAGAATGACCTGCCTAGGCATGAGAGAAAAACAGGAAGTGGGCGTGGTAGACAGGCTAGCCGGCAAGCTCCTTGCATTAGATGGCATGATCATCTCTATTATCCTTTTGAATGATTTGTGGGAAATCATTTTAGCAATTAGTGTTTTGAGGGAATAATTGTTTGACCAGACCTCACAGTAAAGAGCACCATTTATCCCACTTTATCGCAAATGCATACATAAATATTTGTATATTCTGATTCTGTGTTTTGTATGTCCCCAGCAAAAAACTTGACCAATTTTTTGAAGGTTTTTAAAGGTTCCATGTGATTTTCTTTTTTAAATGGCGTGGTACCATATCTTTATTTATTTATTTATTTATTTATTTTTATTGATTCACTTTAGAACATTTACAAAAATTTATCAAGTATAAATTCATCATTTACCATGGGAAAGGGTCATAAACATTCAACTTCAAACTTTAAAACATTCAAGAACATTTAACAGATAAAAACGTTTAAAATGTTGTAGAGGAACAGCCAAAAGCCCCTACCAAAAGCTCTGCCCCCATGTTCCCTATATGTTGGGAACGGGAAATTGCGACATCTGCATTACCAGTGAGGATGCTTATATCGCAAATAATTCTTGAAACAAGGTATACATTGAGAAAACCCATATAACATTCACAAAGAAATTATGGTCTTCTGGACAGAGTCCCGGAAGAAGTGTGAAAATGAGTGAGACAGAAGACTGGTGTGACATCATGCGAAGCAGAACTGACGCACCTTGAAAAGATACACAAGACAAAAGAACAGACATTCTATAAGATCTGAAGAGGAGGTGTCGAGGATAAGCAGTATTTCGGGATTGAAATGAAGATGTTCGTGCAAAGAAACACTGAAGAAAATGCAAAGTCATTTTACACTTGTACAGATTATTGACTGCCATTGTAGAGTTTAAATGCCTTTTTGGAGGACGCTCACTTTCAAGATGCTGTAATGCAAGCAGACAGTGATCTTGATGCTGGCTACATAGTGAATAGATTGCAGCGATGCACCAATGTGTATACATAGGAAAGTATAGAACCTGGGTGTTCCACAATGCACTTCAGCAAGACTTGAACCCCGTGAATAGAAAGGGCTTCAGAGTGGCACAGTTGGAAAATAGCTAATGGCGAAGGAGAATTCAAGAAAGGCTGGCTGGTCCAGCACCAAGAGTCGAGGCCAACGTGACCCTGATTGTCTGTCAAGTAGTTACATGAACGTGATAAACAAACAGACATCTGTTTGAGATGGAATGAAAAACCACTGAAGGCGTCAAGAGTTCATCTTTTAATAGAATTATATGCAGCGAATAGCTAAAACGTGGTCTCCAGTGACATGGTCAGATTGAAATAGACTTTGGGACGAGATACACCGAAACCAGAAGATAAAACCATGCCACGCTCCCTTTTATTCTCAGGCACCGAGTGCTTCTGCAAGGTCAAGTTCAAAGCCTTAATTGAATGAGAGACCGCAAGAGTGATGATAGATATTGAGCTAATTGGGTGCAAAGGCATGACCAGGCCAACCCTCCCCCCCAAGCACCTGGGGTACCTAACTGTGTGCTGCTAGCATGTGGAATATTCCCAAAGGGTACAAGAGTGCCAACTAATTATAGAGGCCGCATAACAGAGAGCGCTATAGTTTGTGTAACCAATGAATCGTCATGTATTTTGTGACGATGAAGATGTCTTACACTAGAGGAGGGCTTAATTGTGGACCTGATGTTAGAGACCCAATCACAACCCCTATCAGTATGGAATGTATACTTAGATGTTCCCTGTAAACCTATCACATCCGAAATTAGGTTTTTGTAGTTTGCCACGTAATGTGACGTCAATGATGACTTTTGGCTAAAAAAGTTGTGTTTTTTATGAAATTCATTGAGATCATACTTTGCGTCCTCCGTTGATGCCTGTTGTAACTCCCTGTTTTAGATAATTGCATATAAAACAGCACTAAGTTTTGTCAACTTCCTGAGTCAGTTTGATTATTGATGTATGAGGACGTTCTGCATCTCCATCCATCTCTAAGTATTGCTCCCTCGTCTTAAAGGACCCAGGTCTGAGGGTGAAATGTTTAAAAACACATATGAAACGTTTAACGCATTTCAAAACATTAAAAAAGTTTAAATGTTCAAGGCAGTTGGGACTGTTAAGACATATCCAAGACACGTCCAGCATTTCCAGTAAACATCACAGTAAATTCACTATCATCAGTCTGGAGTCAACAGGAACCAGCAATATTGGGGTGCAACATATGATTAACTGCAGTCAAATCAAATCCTCAGTTTATCCACAGTGCGCTACAGATTTTTAATAGTGCCATATGAACTCCTCAGAGTCTATATTCAGACAATAAACCCAAAATGCATCAGACTTAATCATGTCGTAATACCCCACTAAGTGCCTGAGTGTAGTCATGTAAAGCGACACCCACCTTAGGCATGTTGTCAGAATATGCCCTGGGGTTTCAACAGGGTTTCATCTTTAGATACCATTCACAGATTGTTGGTATTGAATCAATTGATTATTCTTAAGTACAGATTCAGCCCTAATTGTAAGTATTATAGGTTTTTATATAGTTAGACCTATGATCACCTAAACCTAGATTCATAAGATTGCTCAAACCCAGTCCTTCTATGTACAAAATATGGTTTCATGAAGTTCTAAATTAATATTCTTTTCCTGGGCTCGTCTTCAAAGTTATAAAAGTCAGTGGGAAGTGTTGCACAAATACATTAAACATGGCCAATATTAATTGGTTGTTCTATTTGACATACATTAGGACATGGTCCAGCTGTTGCTGGAACTAGTCCCAATCGCCTCTTTGCTGTTGCATCAGGCCTTTGTAAGTGTTTTTTTGTTATTTACTTACTGTTGTATGGGACGGTATACAGATGCTGAGCTCTTGCCTGTAAGGGTTTCTAGAACACCTAGTAACTGTACTATAAAAACAAGTAGTGCATTATATTCCTTCTTTGACTAATTAGTCGAATCAGCAGCTACCTTCCAGTGTACAGTCTGTGCAGAACGGAGCAATTATCTGCACGCTTCTTAAAGCCAGCATTCCTATAAAATCACCACAATAGTAAAGGTTGCCCTCATGGCAAATTTAAGGAGACCCTGTCTTTCTGGAAGCAGTTTTGAAAACATTATATATAACATGACTGTTGACACATGGACGGCTCGTTCCCTGTTAACAGTATATTATCAAAATAGCTACCAATCCCATGCCTAGGAACGGGTTATCAAGGTCATGAAATATAAATCTCTTCTGTAATAATGATCGCTCCCAATTCAATCATGTAAATGCCAGCTCTTAAACCAGCGGAAATGTAGACATGTTCATTGTTACGATATTCGCCCCACCTACCCTACACCCTCTTTACCTCATCCACCTACCCTATGCACTTTCTCTCTACTCGCACGCGCCCTCTTTCTCTACCTACACCCACCCTACCTCATGCTCTCTTCGTGATCAACCCTACATCCTCGCTCTCTAGCCCCACACACCTTTCCCCTCTATTCCCCCAACCATCCACCCTACCTCCTCTATTCCCCCACCCAACCACATAACCCTACCTTACCTACTCACTTACACCCTACTCTCGCTCATATTTCTTCTTGCTCATCACTGATTGCACCTTCCATCAATGGATTGCTCCCTTGCTCTAGTCTCCTTCTCATTCTCTTACACACTTGAGCCCCTTATCACATCCTCCTTTTGAACTTTGCACTCTCCTTCTTGCACCCTGGTGGATATACATGCAAAATGCAAAGAATGGAAGTAAAAGCCACGACTGTTGGCTAAGCGAATGCTTGTTTTAATTTAGAGTCCACTGTGAGAACAGTATTACAGCCCCACAAATTATAGACCCATCGCCATTTTAGACAGGGACAGTTAGTTGTTCTCTGCATTGATGATTAGATACTTGCTGAGAAGATTGAGCCAATGCTACTGGCCGGCTGGTGGGTAAGAAACCAAACAGATTTCAGAAACAGGATCGAATACCACACAGAATGGTTTTATAATTAGCATCTTAACCCAAACAGCCGTGGAAAAAGATGCATCCCCGATTTACGCCACATGTATTTACCTATATTGACCTGTCCATGGCATTTAATATCGTTAGCCAGGAGAAACTTTGGTTTAAATTATGGAGCTGGGCCTTCCGAATGTTCTACTGAATATGCTGATATAAATTAATTCAGAGACTAAATTACGAGCAATATCTAGTGAGCAGGGAGCCATATCGAATGAAAAGGATATCTAAAAAGGCCTCAGACAGGGCTTTGTACTGGCCCCCTGTCTAGTCAATCTATAGGTCTGTGATAGGGGGGAGATGCTATCTGAATCAGCTTTCGCTACAGCATGCATAGGCTCCTTGAAAATAAGTTGGCTGTCCTATGCAGATGGCGTGATCCTTTTGGATCACATGCAGATCGGTTTGCAGGTTTGCAGCGTCTGATAAACACTTTCCTTCAGTATACTATTGGTAATGATGTATGGTTACAGTCTACAAAAACAAAAATCATCAGATTTACCAGACATATTACAAATAAATACAAGTTATTTCCCTCTAACAAAGACAAAGGAACTGAACTATCTAGGTCTCCATCCGCGGTCCAACCCCAACATGGAAGCACTACTGGCAGAATTAGTAGAAAAAGTGAATGGTTTTGGTTCAGAGATGAAGCAGATCAATTATCTCTATGGGTGCTTATCAATTCGACCACTTATTGATTTCTATAAAGGAAAAGTTGTCCCAGCTCTTATATATGGATCGGAAGCAAATCATCTTGTTCAATCTATAGATCTTATCAAGGTAGAAGGGAAATTATGGAGAAACGTAATCAAATGACCCAACTGTGCACCGGTTCCCATTAACAGACACAAGTTAGGACTGATCTCATTAAGAGGTTGGTACTACCGCAAAATGTTACAATTGTATAGAAACCGTTTAACACCTCTAAAGAACTCTTTTTCTTCGTAGGCTTTGGTCTTCATATTGAAACAAAAGTAAATGTACATATGACTGTTTTTATATTGAAATGCAATAACACTCTAATCATGATCGCACTATCCCAAAGGGATAACACATTTTAGGTAAAAAATATTTTTTTAAAAAGATTTTTCTGATACGTGGAAGGTGATATCTAAGTACCAATTACACACATATCTCTTCTGGGATATAAGGAGTTACAGCATAATTCCAAAATATATGATACACTTGCCAGGAATGAATGTGTTACCCACTGGGGAAATGAGTAACATCAGAAACAAAGATCCCAATACATTATAGACTTGTAAACATTGTGAAGCAGGTAATGTTACAGAATAATTTCTGCATTTGTTTACTGAATATCCTTTGAACAGCTTAAGGTGTCAAATGTATGAAAAATGTGTCCTCAATTCGGAATTCGGAATGGGTAAAGAAGCAAAGCTTTTGGCAACAACTGATTGCCGGTAATTAACTCCCTATGAAAAAGCACTGATTTTGACTTTTTTTTTACATTCTATTAATTCAATCAACAAAAAATAAATAGAGGAATAATATAGTGCAATTGTTCAACATGTATATATTTCTGACTACTGAATTTGTACTTTGGAATGTGCTTCTGTTGTTTTTATAGAATGTATGTAATTTTATAAAAATGTATTCATGTTTTATTGCGAAAAGCTCATTTGGAGCGATGAATATTGATGAATGTATTTTGTAAAGTGATGAATACTGATTAATGTATTTGCAATTAATGCGTATTATGTGATGTATGTAAAAAGGTTTCTCGTAAACTAAAACACAAATTAATAAAAACAAAATAACATTTCTAGGGTAGGAGAATTAAATCATTACGACCCATTAGCGCCATGGTTGACGCCGGAATCCGCCATGGTGAATGGCGGAATTACCGCCCCCATCACAAGGTTGGCGGGGCGGTAATTCCCTATTCACCATTGGCCCTTCCCCATTCCCATTTTTGCCCCATAGGGCTCAATGGGAATGGGGAAGGCAGTAATTACGGTAACACAAATTGCGGTACCGTAATTGCCTCCAAGGTCCCTTTGCGGGCCGTAAAACCAGCCGTTAAGGTAGGGACCCGCAAAGGGACCTCGTAATTAGGCGGTAAGGGGTTAACGGCGCCACCACCTTTTACGGCGCTGTTAACCCCTTAGCGCCTGGGTCGTAATGAGGCCCAGTGTCATGGTTGCATTCTCTGCTCTTTAAGAGGCACATTCATAAGACTACTGAACCCTTCATGTATAGCCAAGAGTGTGCCTGGTTGGAATTGGATGGCGGTAACATAAACAATTGAAAATAGTCAATGACTGTCCTGGGAGAAGGTGGGTGAGAGAGCGAGAAACCCAGGCACAGCCACAGATAGAGGTAGTATGAAAATGGCACACACACTCCATGGGAGAGGCTGGGTTGCGAGGGACATAGAGACAGAGAGAGAAATGAGAAATACAGGGGATATGGAAAGAGAGGTATAGATAAGGGGATGCAAGTAATGTGAGGGGCAGAGTAAAGGAGACAGACACAAGGGTGTTGTGTTGCCCAACATGTGTTTATTTAAAGAACAAAAGGGGTTGCAAAAATGCCTCATTATCACTAACTCAATGAAGGGTTTCCCTGCCTCACTAAAACGAACTAATGAAACAGTTATCAGGCTAGACTATGGCAATAGTCTCCTCCTTAATCTTCCTTCCTTCACCTTGCGACCCCTCCAGATCACCCAGAATAGGGCAGCAAGACTTATCCTTCTCAAGCCCAGGGACCACATCTCTCCTGCCCTACAAAGCCTTCACTGGCTCCTGGTCTCAGTACACATTAAATTCAAATCCCTCTTTATCATACAAGGGGCTATCTGGGGCCATGGTCCACTCTACCTTCAACGCTTCCTGACCAAATACTCTTCTTCTAGACTCCTCTGTTCCTCTGGCACCAACTCCCTACATTTTAAGGGGCCGATTCATGGAACAAACGTGCGCCGAAAATGGTTGCGCAAGCAGGCGCAAGCAGGCGCAAGCGCAAAGAAACAGGCGCACGTGCACGCGTGCGATTCATGGAAGTTCCTGCGCGTGTTCACCTCGGGATGTGCGCCAAACCCGTGCATGGCGCACAAGTCACTGCAACATCCCGAAATGCGTGCGCGACGCGCACAGTGAAAGCGCACAACCTCGGCGCATACACCAGAAAGTGGGCGGGACACGGGGCGTAACGCGCGGAATGGGGAACAACGCGTGAAAATAAGGGCGTAACTGGGGATGTACTCCAGGGAAGCAGACGGAACGCCCACACGCACTCGAACCACACGTATTCATGGAATCGAATAGAGCAAAGCCACGCACAGCCAAAGACACGCACAAGCTGAAACACGTCCGCCACACGAAGGCAGGCGGTAGAGTCCCAGCACATCACAAAACTGGCAACATACAGCAATTGGGCCTGTGCGAGCGGGGCACGTGTATTGCGGGGGTGCGCGGGAAGCAACACACGCGATCGAGCGGGGTACGTGTATTTCGGGGGCGCGCGGGAAGTGACACACGCGATTGAGCGGGGTATGTGTATTTCGGGGGCGCGCGGGAAGTTACACACGCGATTGAGTGGGGTACGTGTATATCGGGGGTGCGCGGGTAGTTACACACGCGATTGAGTGGGGTACGTGTATTTCGGGGGTGCGTGGGAAGTTACACACCCGATTGAGCGGGGTACATGTATTTCGGGGGTGCGCGGGAAGTTACACACGCGATTGAGCGGGGTACGTGCATATCGGGGGTGCGCGGGTAGTTACACACGCAATTGAGTGGGGTACGTGTATTTCGGGGGTGCGCGGGAAGTTACACACGCGATTGAGCGGGGTACGTGTATTTCGGGGGTGCGCGGGAAGTTACACACGCGATTGAGCGGGGTACGTGTATATCGGGGGTGCTCGGGTAGTTACACACGCGATTGAGCGGGGTATGTGTATTTCGGGGGTGCGCGGGAAGTTACACACGCGATTGAGCGGGGTATGTGTATTTCTGGGGTGCGCGGGAAGTCACACACGCGATCTCATCAGGGTACGTGTATTTCGGGGTGCGGGGAAGTATCCCACGCAACATCAGCAGGGTACGTGTATTCCAGGGGTGCGCGGGAAGTTCCACACGCAATTCCATCAGGGTACGTGTATTACAGGGGTGCGCGGGAAGTTCCACACGCGATATCATCAGGGTACGTGTATTACAGGGGTGCGCGGGGAGCAGCACACGTGAATTGCACGTGTGGGTCCTCCCAGGTGTTCCTTCTACACCCTCCACGGTCCCTGCAGGTGGCTCACACCACAGGGGCCTACCCAGCACATGTCATGCAGGCACCCCATCCACCATGGCCATGCCCACCAGCCAACCCACATGTCAACTTGCACTACTGCCCACCAACGCATGTCCCCCTGCACCCCTAGCCACCAGGGGCACCCTCCACCAGGCCCCCACCTATGTCTCCCACCACCCCCACCCCCCAGTCACCAGGGGCAGCCTCCACCAGGCCCCCACCCATGTCTCCCACCACCCCCACCCCCCAGCAGTGCAGGGGCAGCCTCCACCAGGCCCCCACCCATGTCTCCCACCACCCCCACCCCCCAGCAGTGCAGGGGCAGCCTCCACCAGGCCCCCACTCATGTCTCCCTGCACCCCCACCCCCGGGGAGTGCAGGGGCAGCCTCCACCAGGCCCCCACCCATGTCTCCCACCACCCCCACCCCCCAGCAGTGCAGGGGCAGCCTCCACCAGGCCCCCACTCATGTCTCCCATCACCCCCACCCCCCAGCCACCAGGGGCATCCTCCACCAGGCCCCCACTCATTTCCCCTATCACCCCCACCCCCCAGCCACCAGGGGCAGCCTCCACCAGGCCCCCACTCATGTCTCCCTGCACCCCCACCCCCCAGCAGTGCAGGGGCAGCCTCCACCAGGCCCCCACTCATGTCCAACTCATGTCTCCCATCACCCCCACCCCCAGCAGTGCAGGGGCAGCCTCCACCAGGCCCCCACTCATGTCCAACTCATGTCTCCCATCACCCCCACCCCCAGCAGTGCAGGGGCAGCCTCCACCAGGCCCCCACTCATGTCTCCCTGCACCCCCACCCCCCAGCAGTGCAGGGGCAGCCTCCACCAGGCCCCCACTCATGTCTCCCTGCACCCCCACCCCCCAGCCACCAGGGGCAGCCTCCACCAGGCCCCCACCCATGTCTACCACCACCCCCACACCCCAGCAGTGCAGGGGCAGCCTCCACCAGGCCCCCACTCATGTCTCCCATCACCCCAACCCCCCAGCAGTGCAGGGGCAGCCTCCACCAGTCCCCCACTCATATCTCCCACCACCCCCACCCCCCAGCCACCAGCGGCAGCCTCCACCAGGTCCCCACCCATGTCTCCCACCACCCCCACCCCCCAGCACTGTGGGTCACCTGCCAGCAGGCCCCCACCCATGTCCAACCATGTTCCCCACCACCCCCACCCCCCAGCACCGTGGGGCACCTACCAGCAGGCCCCACCCATGTCTCCCACCACCCCCACCCCCCAGCCACCAGGGGCAGCCTCCACCAGGCCCCCACCCATGTCTCCCACCACCCCCACCCCCCAGCACTGTGGGTCACCTGCCAGCAGGCCCCCACCCATGTCCAACCATGTTCCCCACCACCCCCACCCCCAGCACTGTGGGGCACCTGCCAGCAGGCCCCACCCATGTCTCCCACCACCCCCACCCCCCAGCCACCAGGGGCAGCCTCCACCAGGCCCCCACCCATGTCTCCCACCACCCCCACCCCCCAGCAGTGCAGGGGCAGCCTCCAACAGGCCCCACTCATGTCTCCCATCACCCCCACCCCCCAGCAGTGCAGGAGCAGCCTCCACCAGGCCCCCACCCATGTCTCCCACCACCCCCACCCCCCCAGTCACCAGGGGCAGCCTCCACCAGGTCCCCACCCATGTCTCCCACCACCCCCACCCCCCAGCAGTGCAGGGGCAGCCTCCACCAGGCCCCCACCCATGTCTCCCACCACCCCCACCCCCCAGCACTGTGGGGCACCTGCCAGCAGGCTCCTACCTATGTGCAACTCATGTTCCCCAGCCAACATGTCATCACAATCTAGATCCCTGGTCCCTATGGTCAGCCTCCAAATGCAAAACACCCACCCGAGTATTGCATCCACCCACTCATAATTTGCAATTACATCACAGAACACCAATTGCAAGTTCCGAAACAAACACAATTCCCTCACATACACCCAATGGGTGTCAGTGAATCTCAAAACACATATCATGAAATGCATGAAACCAATGAGATACCACACATTGAAGTTCACCAAAAATAATATGTATTAAAGGAAACATCAATAGAATATAAAATGAAGAAACAGAAACGTGAATGTACAAAAATGAAAAGAAGCATGTCCGTCAAAAAAAGCAAAACCAAAAATAAAAATCCAAAGTAATGTCCAAAGTCAATGTCCACAAAACAAAATCCAATGGGAAATAAAAAAGAAAGCCATTGCTCCATGGTTAAAAATAGAAAAAAAATACAATCCAACTGTCAACTATGTACATGGGAACAATCCAGGGTCCATTATCCCAACAAAATAAAGAAAACCTATCTAACTACACTAACTAATAAAATAAACTATATACAAAAATGTGGCCAATGTCCGAAAGGTCCAAATAAAATAAAAACAAAAATGAAACCTAACACTACCTAGAAACTATGTACAAGGGCAGCAGGCTAGTTTCACGGCTCACTTGTGGATGTTCCAGGCCAGGGCATCATCGAACTCCTCCTCAATGTCCCGGAGGCGGTCCTCCTCCATGGCCCCGAGGGTCCGCAGGGCCGCCGACGTCTCCACCTCCAAACCCCTGCGGATTGCCTCGAGGCACTCGGCCCGCCTCAGGGCCCTCCGCATGGAGTTCTCCGCCCTGACCATTGTGAGCCGTGCCTCTTCCGCCCGCTGCCGCTCCGCATCTATGGCGTGGCCCAACCGCTGCCACATGGAAGACACTCTCTGTCCTGGGTCCTCCTGCCCTCCGGCCGATGCCTGCCCCTCCGATGTCGAAGGCCCCGAGCCTTCATTGCTCCCACCACGTTGCTGCTGCTGCTGTGCCTCTGCCCGTGCACTGCCTCCTGCTGCCTGCACATCCTCCGCCGGCTGGGGTGCAGTTGTTGATGTGGCCACCCCTGCTGGATGTCCGACTCCCGACTGTGGCAGGGATGCCTCCTCCACCAGCCTGGGCACACCGTCAGAGGCAGCTCCACAGGGCACCCAGGTGACTGATGGGTGGGAAGATGGCACAGAGGACGACTGGCGCGTAGGGGGTCCAGTTGAGGAGGGGGTCGGAGCAAGCCCCATCAGACGGAGGAATCCGGCCTGGGTGACCTGTCCCAGCAGGCTGACGTGGTCAACGAGCCATTCGAGATGACTCGCAGTCTCTTCATGAAAAGACTGCAGGTCACCTTGCATGGCCCGTTGACGCAACGCCACACCAGCCAGGACAGGCTCAACCCGGACCTGGATAGCCACGTCCGCAGGCAGAGGAAGGCCAGTTGACGTGAGCTCATCCCCTGCCTGAAAACGGGTCTGGACGTAGGCATCCCTGCTGGTGCAAGATGATGGAGGGACAGGATCGGGGACAGGATTGCACACAGGCACCTCCGCGGCGGCCTGTGCTGCCTCCTGTCCCTGGTCCTGCACTGCACCACTAGCACCAGTGGGATCCCCACCTCCAGACCCCGTCTCTGGTGCTTGCACGGCCTCCTCCTCCACCAAACCCCCCACCAACCTGGATGACTCCGTGCCATCTTCCCCTGTTGGGCCCTGTGGGGTCCCAGCTGCCCCTTCTGCTGCCGAGGAGTCCAACTCCAACCTCCGCCTCTTGGACCTCCCCCCGGCAGCTGCGGCCTGTGACGCGGCACCGGACTCCTCACTCCCCGACGAGATGACAACCTGGGAGGGGAGCTGCGCCTTGCGTCTCCGGCTGGCGGTCGGATCCCCACCGCTGTGCTCCACAGCACCTTCTCCGCCCTCTTCATCAGTTGACGCTGCAGACAGGGAGAAACAAAACACAGGCATCAGGGCACTGTACAATGGACACATACACACATGACAGTTGTACATGAGTGGCATTGGCAAACCTCAGACATGTCATCACAATCCCCAACACACATGTCATTACAACTCGCACACATGAGCCATACCACAGCCATATCGCAACTGCCACCACCATCCATACACATATAACAGCATGAGCAGCCAAAGGTGAGCAAGACATCATATGCAACACAGGAAGTGCACCACACATGTACACACACCACCACACTTGCATGCATGTGTACACCTCTGCCAAGTGTCGCACTATTCAGACGGGCATCCATGTCACATCTGCCAATCAGGCTTCCACATACCGCTGTCACATGCATCCATGTTGCATCACTGTTGCACCCTTGTCAAATACACACACATGCACATGCACACAGTGCTGATACATGCAGCCGAAAACAACATACATGCGTGATATCACGGACATGTCTACTTACATACACATTCATCCAAACATGTGTGCCCACACAACTGCATTTGGCATGCAAGCCTACACACACAAGCACCATCCATGTCTCACACATTACAGCCCTCGCATGTGTCAGCCCCACGGCCCTGTACACCCCCACCCGTACTCGACCCCATACAAACAGATGTGCAACCTGAACACTACTGAATAATCACCACATGCACTGCTCACAATCAGGATGCATGTACACTCACCGCTCGACTCCAGACGGGTCTGCTTCTCAAGGACCTGGACGTGGAGCGCTGGGGATATGCGTTCCAGGACCCTCATCTGTTCTTCCGACAAGTGGCCCCGGCGCCCCTTGGCATCCGCTGCCTTCAAGAGGCGCCGGGCCTTGTTCAGGGTCCTGGACCTGAAGTCCTCCCAGCGCTTCCTGACATGTTGTAAGTCGCGGACTGCCACCCCCTCCGCGTTGATGGCAGTCACGATGTCAGTCCAGATCCGAGTCCGTCCTTCCTTGTCGGCGCGGGAACTTCCGAAGAGGGCATCATACTGCCCCAGGACTTGCTCCACCAGGACACCAACTTCGGTGGCACTGAAGCTGGTGCCCCTCTGCCTCTCTGGCCGGGGGTTGTCAGTGGTCACAGATGGTGTTTGCCCCGACATGACAACCCCAGAGGCAGGAGTGGGTGGGCAACTGGGTCCTGGGGCTGGGCTGTGGAGCGATGGAATCCCAGTCGGGAGTCTTCGGTTCCAGCAGGGGTGGTCACAGCAACAGCACCCCTGGCTGATGTGCAGGCAGCAAATGGCAGGGCACGTGGGCAGCAGGCAGTCAGGCAGCAGCAGATGGCTGGTGGGAGCGTGCTCGGGGCTCTGGGGGCAGTAGTTCGGCCTTCTGGGCAGGAGCGTGGTCTTCCGTGTGCTTACGCGTGGCCAGCTTGATACGGAGTGATTTGGCACGTGAAAAATCTGCACGTCAGCGTGTAATTCGAGGAAAGGCCCTTAGCGCGTAAGCGCGTCTGCATGCATACGCATTTTCATTGGACAGAAGGCCCCTCAAGCGCAATCGCCCCTGTGACGTGACGCGTACAGACGTGCATGGGCATTTCAGCGCGCGTGAAAAACTGCACGTCCGCGTGTAATACGAGGAAAGGGCCCATGCGCGTAAGCGCGCGTGGAAAACTGCACGTCCACGTGTAATACGAGGAAAGGCCCTTACCGCGTATGCACGGCAGCACGCATATGCGATTTCATTGGACCAAAGGCCCTTAGCGCGTGAGCGCATCTGTGACGTGACGCGCGCAGGTGTTTCCCTCATTGCACGTGATGACAGAACACACGTGGATTTCCACCAATCGCGTGTGAAAGTTCCCGGCACCCCGGAACATATGTACCCAGGCTAATCGCGTGTGGAACTTCCCCTGCACCCTGAAATACACGTACCCTGCTGATATCGTGTGTGGAACTTCACGCGCACCCCTGAAAAACACGTACCCTGCGTAAGTCACGTGTGTAACTTCCCCTGCACCCTGAAATACACGTACCCTGCTGATATCGCGTGTGGAACTTCACGCGCACCCCTGAATAACACGTACCCTGCGGAAGTCACGTGTGTAACTTCCCCTGCACCCTAAAATACAAGTACCCTGCTGATATCGCGTGTGGAACTTCACGCGCACCCCGAAATACACGTACCCTGATGAGATCGCATGTGTGACTTCCCGCGCACCCCTGAAATACACGTACCCTGCTGAAATCGCGTGTGTAACTTCCCCTGCACCCTGAAATATACGTACCCTGATGGAATCGCGTGTGGAACTTCCCGCGCACCCCTGGAATACACGTACCCTGCTGATTTTGCATGTGTAACTTCCCCTGCACCCTGAAATACACCTACCCTGATTGAATCGCGTGTGGAACTTCCCGCGCACCCCTGGAATACACGTACCCTGCTGATTTCGCGTGTAAAACTTCCCCCACACCCTGAAATACACATACCCTGATGGAATCGCGTGTGGAACTTCCCGTCCACCCCTGAGATACGCGTACCCTGCTCGCACGGGCCCAATCGCGTGTGGAAATTCCCGCGCACCCCTGAAATACACGTACCCTGCTGGAATCGCGTGTGTAACTTCCCCTGCACCCTGAAATACACATACCCTGCTGATATCGCGTGTGGAACTTCACGCGCACCCCTGAAATACACGTACCCTGCGGAAATCGCGTGTGTAACTTCCCCTGCACCCTGAAATACATGTACCCTGCTGATATCGCGTGTGGAACTTCACGCGCACCCTGAAATACACGTACCCTGATGGAATCGCGTGTGGAACTTCCTGCGCACCCCTGAAATACACGTACCATGATGAAATTGCGTGTGGAACTTCCCGCGCACCCCTGAAATACGCGTACCCTGCTCGCACGGGGCCAATCGCGTGAGGTACTTCCCGCGCACCCCAGTGATACACGTAGCCCGCTTGCTGTGCTGGTACAGGGTTAGCGCAGCCCTTTGCGCTGGATTGGGTATGTTGATGGCTTTTCCCTGCGCGAGAGGCGTTCTTGAGGGCGTAACTGGCGCTGCTGCAGGGTCGCTGCGCCACTGTGCGTCACGGCTGGTTTTGGTGGCTGGAATCCATGAATACGCTGTGCGCGGAAATGGATTTTGGCGCACGCGGCTGGCGCAGGGATTCGCACGCGCACACTGTGCGCCAGCCGCGTGCGCCACTTGTGCGCTGAATTCTATGAATTACCCCCATATTGTCTACCTTCCTCTGTCCCCACCATTTCTCCTCTGTGGGCGATTTGGAACAGTTTTGCTAATTCTATAAGCACCTAATAAGTGAATAATACATAAATCAATACATACATGTCAAAAATAATGTTCACCGTCCTGTGTGCACAACCAATTCTGACCCTCACACTCAAATACTACAAAATTCTACTATACGCGGAAATTATACACACTCTTGGCTATGCTCTTTTAGCCTTGTCCAAATGTGCAACACAAAGTTCTCACGAATAAAGCAAAATCCAAAGAGTTAGAAGGAAAAGGTTGTTGTGCAACTAAAAGATATTATCTGCTGTCTCTTTGGTACTGCTTGTAAGTTCCCCAAATGAAAATTCCAAACAAACCCTTCCGAAGGGGGACAATCCACATCCACTGGTCTTTCCTTACTATTAATTGCAAGTCACTAGAGAACTATATTATCTTGTCTGTGGTAGACTTGGCTTTCTTTACTGTCAGGTTATGTCAACCTCAATTTCCAGAATTACTGGCAGAAGTAAAAATGGGCGTTGTTAACTAACCAACTTATTTTACCTTAATGTCTGTTATACCCTTTCTTTTAGTTTCTCCCGTGGTTTTCTTTATTAATCAAGAAGTGTAAATGTTGATTTCCCAGAATCACTGGGATGAGGAAGAATAGGCACAAACTATCTCCGGTGTCAATTTTTTCTTTTATTCCAGTCAGCTTGAGTTAGGCTTCATGGGAGGGGTTTACTTTGGCTACATTATTTCCCATGACTTGGCCACCGCTTCCCATGCGAACCCCAGCCCGTAAGCACCTTGTCAAGGGCTTTTTTGTACTCCTCAGATAACTCTGCAGTCTGCATTGCTTCCCAGTTGCGGCGTGGGTAACAGTGGTCCACAGAGCTTTTTCGCAGGCTTCCCATGCGACACTGCTCACACCAGTCAGGAAGGTCCCGGCTTTGCTCAGGTGTCAAAGAGTTTTCTTGTGGAGCCCAGCAAACTTTTTCCACGTTTGCTTGGGCTTTCATAGTTTTTCTTGAGCCTGGGTTCCCCCTGCCTGTGAGCGCTGTCTGTGCTCTGTCTTCCAAGTAGGCAATGGGTTATGAGAGCTTTGCTGCCCCTGGTCAGCAGGCTGCCTTTGGAAACGCTGCGCTATGGGGTATCTTTGCTGTCAAGCGTTTCTCCGGATTTTTGTCGTTTCTCCTGCCTCACTAACGCCACGTCTGCTACCTGCAATAAAGTCCTTCTCACAATCTCTTCTCCGGTTTGTATCGCTCTGTCTTTTCATGATGTCATATTTAGATTGTCTGTTGGTTTCAGCTCTCCCACCACAGCTTACCTCTACAGTGCATTCACAGCTTCTTTTGTTTCTCTTGTTCCGAGATGTTCTTATCCTGCTTTTCGAACACAGTCATCACTGTAACTGCCACGATCACTGCGATGGCAATTTATGTTACTACTTCTTCTACCACTCCTCTTCTGGGGTAAGGTTAGTGTGAATACCAATCATAGTTCGTTGGGCCCCAATGTTCTTTTTTAGAATGTAACATTCTAGCGTCATTACAGATTTTCAGTGCTCCCAAAATCGTGGGGTATCATGGAGCATCATTGCTAAGCCAACACATGTTTAGAATACGGTCTTTTTAAGGCTAATTGGTATCTTGTTAAAGCGTCAGGTAAGTTTGCGCTTTCCTAAATTAGCTCAATTTGGACGCTAATTGGCGGTTTCACTGAGAGTCGCTGAACTCGGCCGGATGCTCCACATTAGGGATACTAAAAACTTGCTACAATTATTGGAAAACTAATTCATCCTGAAAACTACTTTAAATTGTATTCTGCAAAATGCTTACTAGCCACTAAACACAATGTGCTGCCCATTAACATCCAAACAGAGTTAAATTAGGGCAGCTCAAACATACCTGATGCTTGAACAAGATACCAATTAGCCTTGAAAAAGAAGTCATAGTCAAAACATGTGTTGGCTTAGTCATGATACTACATGATTTTGGTAGCACTGGAAAACTGTAATGACGCTTATTAGGATATTAGGCTCAGTGCAGTATGACTGGTGCTCACACTAACCTTACACTATTTCCTTAATAGTTTAGGGCATTTCCTCTTTAACACCACAATACGCAGTGACCAACTCTCTTAATTTTGTATCACTCGCACACCTCAGCACTTAAGACAATTGGTTGCTCTAATAATTGTTTATACTTCTCTTCTGGTGTTTGCCTACACTGCTTCCGTGTGTCTGACCACTGCTACTACTTCCTCTACTACTACCACAACATCTTGTTCTGGATATCCGTCAGTGATTTATCCATCCCAGTACTACCTCTTCCTAGTACTGGAGGTTCTTTACAGAGATCTTGATAATAAAAAGGGGTGATACCTTTAGGTTCACCAAAGTACCAAGAGAGAAAAGGCAAGAAAGGCAAGAAAGACATAGGAGGACTCTCACAAAGAAAGAGACCCAGACACTCAGATCACAGAAAGAGAATGGCAAAGATTTAAAGACATACAGAAACAGAATGAAGGAGAGAGACACAGAGTGTGAGATAAAAAGAGAAATGGAGAGATGCTAAGATGTATTTATTTATATGCTCTTTTAATCACAAAAGAATGTACAATAGATAAGAAATCAGATTTGATGGGAAGCAGTGAGGCCCTTGTGGTGAGTTTGAGGGACATTTTGACCAGGTTGTGGAGGGGAGTACATGGAAATGTCACCAATGACAATACATAAGTGGACATACATAGCTTAAGGACAACAAACATTGGACATTTTTAAGTGCAGGTAGTCAGTACGACCAGCTGTGTTAGGGATGTGACTATGATGGAGGAAGAGCTAGAGTGGAGGCAGATGAAGCGAGAACAGACGCAGGTTACATGAGTGGAAAAAATGTTAGCTGGCAGGCAGATGAGCGGTAGATTAAGAGGGTAACTCAGAAGCGAGGAGGTAGCTTTTAGTTTGGTTTTTGAAAAAATCTGTGTGGGCTCTTTCTCGGATGTCCAGGGGAAGAGAATTCCATGCAAGTGGAGCAAGAAGAGAGAAAGAGCAGAGGTGAGAGGATGAACTGTGTGGGCGAGGAGCCACAAGGGAAGTCAAGGAGGCAGAGCAGAGATTATGAGAAGGCTTGTAGAGTTGGGTAGATGAGGATAGATACAGTGGTGCCTTATTCTGGATCGATTTGTGAACCAGGAGAAGGAATTTGAATCTTGCCCTGTTTTGCATTGTCAGCCGTCCATCATTGTGATGGTACAGTAGTACCATCACGAAGTAGGTGTGAAGTGAGGGAGTTCAAGAGATTCCTGGTAGAAAAGTTAATAATATTGGCGAGAGGACAGAACGCATGGTTGGGGGAGATGAAAAAAGATGCTGAGACTGTCTAGTTTAGAGAAGACAAGAGTTGTTGAGAGATGCTTGGCAGTGTTGAAAGGGTGGAGGTGTTGATTTTCCAAATATTTAGAAGGTGGAGGCGAGCTGCTATTCTAGTTTTGGAGATGAAAGTAGTGAAGGTGAGAGAAGTGTCATAGATGATGTCGAGGTTTCTAGCTTAAGAAAAGTAAGGGAGAGTGTCAGGTGGGAACTTGATAAGGCAAAGGAAGAGATTAGAGAGAACTTGGCAGAAGAAGGGCACTTCTGTTTTGGTAGAGTTTGACATCCGAGAGTGCAAAGTCATCCAGTATTTAAGGCCAGAGAGACAGTTAGAAGTGTTGATAGAGAGATCAGAGGAAAGAAAATGTGGGTGCAGTCCGCTAAGGTTTGGCACGAGAACTCAAAGAAGGAGATGAGTGTCCCAAGAGCAATGGTGTAGAGTGTAAAGAGGAGCGGACCCAAGACAGAGCCTTGTGTTACACAAACAGTTAGCCGAGTGAATAGAAAGATGCCGCCCCAGGAGACAGAGAATTGGTCAGGTGCATGGTAGGATTCAATACTGGCATGGGTTTGATCGCGATTCCCAAGAAGAAAGAGAGTTTTAAGGAGATCAGAGTGATCGACAGTGTCAAAAGGGAGAGACTACGAGAAAGAGAGAAAGAGGAATATGCAAATACAAAGAGAAACACAGTCAATGAGTGTTATGAGTGTTAGGCAGATTCATATGCAGTACCCTTTGGGAACACCACACACAACAAGCCTGTACTACACAGTAAAGTGGTAGCGATGGCTGAGCGGCCGGCTCAAGTGTAAAGTGAGCAGTATCAGACGTTACACAAAGGACAGCAATTACTATGGTTCAAACAAACACTGACTCAAGGTTTCTGAGTAAAAGAATATACATTTATTTACACTTTCATTTGTAAAACAGTTCACTAAGTAAAGAAGCAGAAAATCCAGATCTTAATACACTACACACCACCCAATGAATTCTGGACAAGTTAAGCTCAAAATGAAATGTGAGCAAAATGGCACTCCAGCAATTTAAAAAGGGAGGGAAAGACAAGGTTACTCAAAATCAAGCAGCGCCAACAAGTAAGTAGGCAGAGCAATCTAGAAAAGGCTTACTACAATGAGGATTTCAATCAATAGGCCTGGGCCAATGTTAATGGTTCAGAGTCTTTGCAGAGGATCACACAGTTCACAGTAGTTTGCGGTTAAGTCTTTGCCAAGAGTTCAAAACGAAGTTGGTTGGAAGAAATGTTACTTAAAAGAGTAGCGAAGGACAAGCCCTCGGGTTGACGAAAGATTTTAAATGCTTTCACCGCGGTCGGACGGAACGAATAACCAGGTTTGAACAATACCTTTAGAAGAAGAAGAATGCTGTAGCTGCGGCGGTAGTTCCTGGCAGTTCCTGCGGGCTCACGGTTCCTGAAGCAACTGTCGGACTGACAAGAAGGAGGAAGACTGGAGGGTCCTGCGCTGCCCAGGGAAGATGCCAGAAACAGAGCAAAGCGACAATAAAATGTGCGCTCCTTAAAAGCACAAGAGGACTCTCTCAAGCTGGCTATCCGGTTTTCTGTGGCACAGAAAATTCGACCAGGTTGCAGTGAGAGGTACAGGATCTTTCCGAGCTGGTTGATCCCAACAGGCTCAAGGGGAGAAGACACCTTGTGGATCTCCTCTGTCAACGAAGTTCAGGTGATTCGGACCTGCAGCAGGGCTTCACCGGGATGCCCAGTAGTTGCAGCAGTCGTCTTCCTTCAGCTTCTTCTTGGCTCTCTCGATCTAGTGGCGACTCTGATTTCCAAGTCCCAGAGACCTGCTTTTTATGCAGTTTTCCCCCATTCACACAGCCTGGCTGTCAATCACACAGCATGGTGGCTGTACTGGCAGGACAGTCACCTAGCCAATCAAACAATTGTATGACATGGGTATCCAAGGAGACCTGAAGCAGGGGTCCTAAAACCCCTCCCTCACATCCTGTCTACCTAGACTCTCAGGCACCTAAGGAGGGTTTCTGTGCAGAAGCCTGGCAAAGGACGACAAAAAAAGGAACCAAACCTGGTTTGGCGCGCAGAGTAAAACACAAGAAAAACCTTTACAAAAATAAATGGTGAATAAACCCAGCCGGAACCAAATAAAATTACAAGGGGTCCAGCGGATTAAAGTTTGAGGCTACTAACTTAGCCTAAAACAGTACCAAGGCTATTTTCATAGACTGCGGTAGGAAAAATACAGTAGATACCACTGCCACCAACCAAAGCTGAAAGAAAGGGGAATGAAATAATGTTCCATGAGAAACAGATAAAAAGGGAGAAATATTAACACTTTCCAGTATTCTATGGAAGATAGTTTGTACTGGGTCTGTGACTTTAAAAAGGCTAATAAAGTCAATGTCAACTTTACATGTTCTGCGAGACAGTAGTCAGTCCCAGAAAATGTAGTTTAAAGTGGGAAGTCTGAAAAAGACAAACCTGTTTCACTGTACTAAGGGTGCTGTGTGACACACAGTAAAAAGATGATTCCTATGGAGTAGGTGAGGCTCCATAGTCTATGAACACAAAAATGTAAAACACATAGCAAAACACTTGTAAGAGTGGGAAAAAAGACTCACACTGTTACTGAAAAGAAATTAATCCTAGAAATCCAGCAAAGCTGCTGAGGGACTCAGTAGGGAAGGTAAATTAGCCATGCTGGAGAATTCTCCCTAACAATGAGACAGACAGAGAGTAGGATGCAGAAACTTGAGAAGCACAACAGATGGAATTAGAAGCACAAACACACATTGAAGGAGGACAAATCAAGAGATGCACATACAAACACACATAATGACAGAGTGAAAAACGAGACAAAGAGCAACAGAAAGAGCCACAAACAACACTAGAGTGAGATAAAGGAACAGACAAATACACATAAAGATAGGGAGGGACACACACAAAGAAGGAGTTAATGAGCAAGACTGTGTGAAAGACAGAGACAAGATGAATGTGGCCATAAAAAGGGAGTCCCCCCCACACAGACACACAAAAATAGAGAGCCTGGCACAGGATACAGTGAGGGAGACCTCTGCAAAGAGGGTGAAATAGAAAGACATTTATGCACACGGGTATTCTGGAGATCATTAAAGCTATGCAAGCATCATTGCATCATGTATAGCACCAGCTCCAGATGTAGATGATAAATAAAGTGGAGCCAGTATTCCAAATTCTTTTAAAGACTAGAGGTTAGCAGAAACACCTATCCACCTTGTGTTAGGGAGAATTCACATTCTCATTTCTGTGCTAATTCCCTTCAACCTTAAAGACCCTGTGCTCTTTTGCTGAACCTAGGATTTAGTCATTTTTACCCTGGAGTGAGTGAGACTTTTTTCACTCTCTCATGTGTTTCTGAACTGATTTGCACTATGTGTTTTCACTGTTTTTGGGAGTCTGATAAACTCCGTATGCATCTACGTTTTGTACGATGACATAAAGCACCTTCTTTGCAGTGTCACATAGAAATCCTTTTAGAATTCTCATAAGGTTTAACTACCTTTTCATGTGTGATCTACAGTTCCCAAGAATAGTAAAGTGACATTTACTGCACTTACCTTTTCTCTTTGTAGGTCCAGCACACACCATCCTATGTGGAGTGCTGGGGGTTACCTAGTAGCCCCTTATCCTACACTCTCATGTAACATTTGTATGTTACCCTCACTACTTTAAATAGCTGATGGCAGTGATTTAATGTGTCCTACCAGTGTGCTTTCCTACTGCAGGCTGAACCCTCAGCTGCAGTACAGCACCAATGGATGACCATTTAGCCAAAATGGCCCCTGACCTCTTTTTTCACCATTTTCTGTTTGTGAGGTCTTTCTTGGGTTTTACTCTGTGTGTCAAAAAAGATTTAGGCCCTTTGTTTATCTTACCGTCATAGGGCTATAGCCCTGAAGCCCACCTCTGGCTCCAATGTGTCTGGAAGGACAGGATGTGAGGGAGGGTCTTGAAACTCCCCTGTGCTTTGTCTCTCAGAATGTCTGAATGCAACTAGCTGGCTCGCTATCCTTCCAGTACAGTCACCCTGCTGTGTGATTGACAGCCTAGGCTGTGCATGAATGGGTGAAACCTGCTGAAAAGGCGAGGGTTTTGGGACGAGAGGTATAGTCGACCACTTGGAGAAACAGCTAAGAAACTGTTAATGAAGCTCACTGCATCGTCCTGGACCTTTAAATTGCCCGGTGAAGCCCTGATTCTGTGCTGAAACTCCTTTTTCAATTTAACAGAGAAGCTACGGAAGGGGTGACTTCTCCCTTTGGGTTAGTGGGACCAACTAACCCTGAGAAGAACTCCACTGATCCACCTTCTCCAACTGGTTGTACTTCTTCATTGCTTGAAGAAACAAATGCCAGGGGTCGAGTAATCTGTAGTTGAGTGAAACATCTGCTGCGGTAATGAATCTGGCTAGAAGCTCCAAGAGTCTCCTCAGCCCTCTCCAGAGTCAGGATGACCAGATCCCAAGTCCCCTCACAAGAGTGCAGGACACAAGGAGTGAACGAAGCTCAACCGGTATCCAATATCTGCGACAGTGCTGTTGGCTAAGCGCTCAAAGCGCAAAAAGCTGTTGAACCGAAAAGAGCCCGTAGCTGCTGACAACCACCCAAGTACCGCTGCATGAGCCCTCCAGATGTCCTCTCTCTTGTCCCCATGACTGATGCTCAGGAACAAGGGTCTGCGCCGCTGTAGCAAGACCAAATCCAGCTGGACTACTCTTCTTCTAACCAGAGGTACTGTTTAGGCTTGGGGTACTTACCTCATTGTCTTTTTAGCTGTGCTTTTCTCAGTTGGGAATTGCATTCGCTTACTTTTTGAGTTGAGTCCAACTCTTTTTATCACAGGCTTAACAGCGTGCGACTCTACAAGTGATTTCCAAACTCTCTAACTTTGTGCAAGGCTGTTTCTGATCAAAGAAGTGCCTCAGCTCCATATACTGTGTTCCAGTTGACTTTGGCTATCCTGGCTCCCTGAAGACTCTTCTAGTCAATTGACTAACGTCTATGGAAACAAGGCGAGTCACCACACACGATAGATACGCCAGACATGAGGTTGCATTCCCAAAGCTAGGGTTTATTGCAAAGAAAAAGTCTCAGTTGGCCAACTCGGTCTCACACCCCGCAACGTGTATCTCTATACCTCGAGGGACGCAAGAGAGTGAATTACGTACATCAGTTACATATATACAAAATGCATATCAAACAATCAGCTATGACATGTTTAACACCTCCCTTTTATTGGGTTTCTTTGAACTTGGTATGATGATGGACATCTCCGACAACTATGACACCTTCAAACATCTATTCTAGTAACAATTTGCAATTTGTGAGTGTGGAGGCATCTTTCTGTTGTTGAATAGAACACAGCGCTTCTGTTCTTGGAAGCGAGCTACATACGGGGGGAAAAGTTGCATTACGGACCTTGCTATCTATTAGGTGCTATTCGTGTCCTGGGAGCCGACACGCTCTAGCGGGCTCAGCACAGGGGGGCCATAAGGAAAGCACAATTCAAGCCTTTAGCTATATTATTCTAACATATTCTACCATATAACAAGACTGGCTGGCAGCTGCGAAATGATTGAATGCCCTGCAGCTCTGCTTCAAGGCTACATTCAGGAGGGAGGTGGGCATTCTTCCTGGCGCTGCCTACGTTTGTGTTTCAACAAACTCTTGTTATCCTCTCAGCCCTGCAGCCTTGTCCTTTTTACGTACAGACAACAATGTTTTACAATTGAGCACTGTAAGCAGAAAATATACTGCGAAGCAATAGGAACAGAAAGCAATGAGCAATAGTTAGAAAACAAAATGGCGATTCTTGTTACATCAAAATGGCCGTTCATTGGCAAACTCGAAAACCTATATTCTGTCATATCATGCATGAGACGGTTGGCCCACAGCCACCAAAATACGTTTGCGGTCACAAAGTAGAGGTATCCATTTTTCTAGACTGACAAACCCTCCTTTGGCCGTATGCCAAACGTCTCATCTATTTATTGAAACCTCCTCTAGTGATGATGAGTCTGATGTACTTATGCCTGAATTTTGCATGCTATCGTAAACATCATCGTCTTCATCAATATCTATTGCCATCAACTCTTTTACTGCTCTCATCTCATTTGGGTCTTGTTCAGTTCGACCATGAGGTTGTTTTTTCTTTGTTATCATACGCATACATCCTTCCGTACATCCCTCAGTTACCTCAGCGCAAACTATGGGTAGACAATGTATACAACAAAAGCATGCTAGGAATATTCCAAACACCACTACTAATATTGAGATCAATTTCCATCCCCAAGAACGTAGTATTCCCCAAAACCAAGATCCTATTCCCCAGCTTCCTTCTCCAGTAGGGAGTTTAGAGCTTAGGACGTGCATTTTCTTTATTGCTTCAAAGATCGTGGGGGAATAGTCATCGACATAAACGCAACACGCTGATCCCACTAATTTGCAAATTCCCCCACGATCAACCAGGATCACATCGAGAGCCATTCTATTTTGCAGCATCATTAACCTGATTCCTCTTTCTTCCAACGTCATGTTAAATAGTATATCTGTTGTTGTGTTTATTGTATTTTTTAGGATTCTGGAGAGTTGCCTTATATTATAGGAGTTCACTATCTGCCCTAAGAATGGAATGAATGGTTTTGCTACATCAGTTGCTATTAAAACACCCTCATCAGTCCTTTTGACTCTAGTTCTGGATATTCTGGCCATGTCTGCTGTTTCTAAGAGGAATACTCCTGGGAACCGTAGACCAAGGTAACATGTACCTCCCCAGTTTCTGGGCAACCAAGGATATGCTTTCTCTCCACATATAAAATAAACTGGATCACCTACATATACTAGTTCTATTTCCCATTTCAATACCACTGTATTCATGCATCCAGTATATGTTCCGACTGAAAAGGAGCCTTTCTTTTTTAGACAAAAAGGGACAGTTCTTGGGCTATAATTCACCGTGTAAGATGGGGGGATTGCATCTTTGTCCCCTTCTGTTCTTACACGAAACGTCATTACAGATGTTTTTTTTCTGGTGGGGACAATCTATCTCGTCTATTTTGTCATGTCATCTTTTGTGTTCTTTTCCTTGTGGGCTCTGGGGATATTACTTGTGCTTTATGGAAAATGGAACAACCCACAGGCTTCATTATTATCTTCTCAAACTCATTCATGTTGGTTCTGTCTAATTGACCCGTACTACTCTCATTCCATTTCCCATAAAATATTGCACCTAAAGATGCACTACATGCAGAACTTAATGGTAATGGCTGTACATACCACCCTATTCCTTTCCCAGCAAGCTGTGGTAAATGGGCACATACCCAGCAATTTGTTTTCTTTAGAATTGTATGTGTCATGTTCATGATCAATAGCAATGTATTATTTCCAAAACCTTCCCTGTGTCTTTCTTCCATTGGGGGCAGGGTATAAGTAATCACCTGAACCGGGCTTTCAGTAGTGGATATATTAATTATTGGTAAAAACATTTCTAATGGGTGTATTGCTTCCACATACCACAATATTAGGGCTGTCGATATTGGTGCTACCACGCTCATAAAGGACATTATTATTGTCAGTACCAGCATACAATTCGTTTTACCATGCGTTTTTCCTAAGCTTACAGTCTTTATAATTGACTCATTCTCAGCAGTGGTGGTTCAGGAGGAGGCTGGAACCAGTCCCGGCATGTTTCTCGTCCTTCTTCTTTCTTATCACAGTTCGTTGTAGATATCTCTCTTCGTCGGGCTTTCTCTGATGTCAATAAGTTCAACGGAATTGTCACAGTTCAGTTCTGCCTGTCCTTTTTAGCCTGGATTTGTTTATTCGTTTTTAGGCAAGATCACTTGTCCTTTCTTATACTACTCAGAGGACCTTTGATCAGTTATCTTATTGCCTTAGTACCATGTGCGCCCAGCTTGTCCGCTCTGGTTCCTGACACATGTACTTTTAATCAGTTATCTCATTGCCTTAGTACCATGTGCGCCCAGCTTGTCCACTCTGGTTACTGACACATGTACTTTTATGATTGCACCGAGGAGCCGCGAGTCTTGAATTGTCCGACTTGCACAATTCTCACACTTCTCTCCTCTAAACCTCTAGTTCCTTCTCCGTCCATGAGCTGAACCAGAGGTTGACATATACATCAAAAAAGAACTGAGGATCACTTTGTCTTTCGAGGCGGCAAGTTGTATCGCCTCACTCCTGGTATCGTGTGATCCGTGAACAATGCTGGTGCACTTCCAGATTCAGGCTCAAAGTCAGCCTGTGGCGCTAGTGCAGGTGTTAGTGTGCGCCGCGCCAATGATGCAGATCTGTTCTTTGGCGTGCTGGCAAGTGCTGGTGGGCGCCAAAGGGGTACACGATTTGTTTCTGCTGGTATTTGCAAGGCAGATTTTGTGTCGGCCAGCAGTGATGTCGATTCTGCTGGGCAACGTTGGGGCACTTTTTGCCCTTCCCCCTCTTTGGCAATCGTCTCGGGCTTTGTTTCGAGTTTCACTTCCCGTTTTGGCAGATTAGGTGGCTGCTTACTGGCAACAGTTTCTTTCGTTTCTGGGACCGCTGTCTCTTTCCGGTCATCAGTGTCAGGCAAGTCTTTCAGTGCAGTTGGAATCTTCTTAGCATGGGTGGCATGGATCCACGACTTCCTTCCATCCACCCTTATTGCCATCTGCGTCGCCAAGAGTACTTGATAAGGCCCGTGCCACCTGGGTGCTAATGATGATTTTCTTTCAAAAACTTTTAGCAGCACCCAGTCGCCTGGCTCCAGCGCGTGCGCTGGACCGGTGTATCTCACTGATAATGAATCCTGCACCTGCTGATGAAGCAAATGCAATTTCTGCATTAAAAGGCCACAATAAGTACTAAGCACAGGATGTTCTACCTCACTAAGTCATTTCGGCTGTGGTGCGCACCATACATTTGCCGGCCTCCCCATCATGATCTCGTACGGGGAGAGCCCAGTTTTAGCCTGTACAGACGTACGCATGAATAATAGTGCTATTGGTAATGCATCCACCCAACTAAACTTGCTTCCTGCACAAATCTTGCTAATCTTTCATTTAAGAATCCCGTTGTGCCTCTCCACAAGACGGGCAGAACTCGGATGCCTTGAACTATGGAATCTCTTATCAATCTGAAGACCAGCACATATTTGTAATACCACTGCGCCCACAAAATGTGGTCCATTATCGGACCATAGGACACGGAAAAGTACTCCTTAAGCATTACTTTTGCCGTGCTCATTGCTGTGCAATCCTTCAAGGGATATGCCTCCAACCACTTACTGAATGCACAGATCACGACCAAGACGTATTTTAAGTTTTGACATTTCTCCATCTCTATGAAATCAAAATGGATCACCTCAAATGGCATAGAGGGCGGGCCAAAACTGCCTTTTGGAGTCACTGTTCCCTTTCCTACATTGTGTTGCAAACACGTGATACAGTTCAGCACCAACCTCTCTGCATTTTTTTTTATGTTTACATTCTGCCAAACTGTAGAAAGGTGCTGTATTATTTTCTTTGCACAGATGTGCGTAGGGCTGTGGGCCATTGTGACCATTGCAGTCACGTACGAATTTGGCAACATTCAGTTTCTAGTTCCCTTGTCCACCAAACAACCCTCCAGATCCAACTCAGCAGATCCCTCTGCCCACCCCTGTATTTCATCGGCCTTCGGCCTGCATTTCTTTGACAGTGGCAACTCCATTTTCTATCATACAGGGTACTTCCTCAGTCTGAACCGAACAAATATCTGCTGTCCTTGTCCACTGGAATACTAAAGAACGCGTTTTTTCAAATCTACTACACTAAAATTTTCTGCTGAAACAGGTCTCATTGTCAATATTGTAGTGACATCTGGCACTAGAGGAAATTGTGGATCTACTACCTTGTTCAATGCGCGCAAATCAATTATAAAACGGTATGGTATCTCATTGCCTCCTTTTTTATAAACTGGAAGAATCGGGCTGTTGCATGTACTGCCTGTAATTTCCTCGATTACCCATAATTTCACCAAATCTGTTACAATACTCTTCAATCCTTTCTCACCTTCAGCCGAAATTCTGTATTTGGGTATTCGCGGTAGGGTAACACCTTCTTTCAAAATGATCTTTACTGGCTCTATCTTTAAACATCCTACATCATTGTCATGCATTGCCCATATACAGGTTGGTACTTTACTTAGTTCCCCTGGTAACGTTTCGGACATGAATTCTGACCTAGGGTCATCGTGTGGCCAAATCGTTAGGAACACTCCGTCTGCCGTGCAATGTATAACGGAACCTAGTTTTTTCAACAAATTTAATCCCAACAAGTTCTCCCCACAATTTTCGGTTAAAAGGAAAGGACAATGTTCGGTAAATGGTCCTATTGTAACTGGGACTGGTTTGGACACTGGGTTTATGACTGGTGTACCTGCGAACCCTACGGAAACATTCTTTTGCCCTGACAGTGGTATATCCGGAACCAAGTGGTGGTCTATTGAACACTTCTGTGCTCCTGTATCTACAAGAAAGTGGTGCTCCTCATTCCCGACTCTCATTTCTACGTAGGGATCTCTCTGATTCATGGGAATAGACACTGGTTCCGACCCCTGTCCTGGGCTGTCCTATTGGGGAAATAACACATTGTCCGATGTGTAATCATTACTATTACTGTAATACGTGTTTGGCTGTGTATCAAAAACATTCCCACTCTTTCCTCTATTTCCCCCACTCTGGTTTCCATATTGTTGATTTTGCTGTCCCTGACTCTGGTTTGGGCCATTTTGGTTTTGGTCTTGGTTTTGATTACCTCCGTTATTGTGATGCTGCTGCATACTATTCCTATTTGGTCCATTCACTCCTGGGTGTCCTCTATGCTGTCTCCTCTGACCAGACCCATTTCTATTCTGTAGATGCGGACATTGCGCTCGCCAATGTCCTTCCTCCTTACAATACGCACACTGATTTGGTCCCACTGTTCCCCCATGCATATTCGAATGACTCCTTCCTTGTGCGTTCCCTCTCCCTCTATTATGTCCTACTACTTGCTGCATTAATACCCGTGTTTTCAGATTTACCCTATCCCTCTCTTCTTTTTCTTTTCCCGCAGTCACTCTGTGCTCATAATATTGGGCCATATGTAACACTTCGCCCAACGTTTTTGCTTGCCATGCACTCTCTGATGTCATTATTAGATCCTGGATTGGAAGTTTTAACCCCCTCGCATATTTGTCAACAAATAACCTCTTTCCCGCTTCCGAGCCCACATCCTGCCCACTGAAGTCTGTGAATACTTCTTCATATCTATTAAAATAATCTGTAGCGGACTCATCCTTGCCTTGTACACATGCAGTCAATTTGTCCCATTGAATTCTTTTCTCTGGGACAATTTCTTTTAACTTCTGCACTATATGTGCTGGTAATGCCACCAGGTTCGCTCCTGGAGTCCCTCCAACCACTTTATTCCTGTCTTCTATTATCAAGTCCACCCATGTGGCGCCAAAGGCCGTTGCGTCATCTACCTTCCTTATTGGTTTCCATATGTCTTCTGGCAGAATCACCGGGAATATTAGGTCTATATCACCCATGGTAAGCACGGATGATTGTAGGCAGGACTCTACTTCCTTGTAAAACCCTGCAGAGTTCTTTCTTATATCAGGAATCGTCTGCTTTATGTTGTTCACATCCTGTCTGGAAAAGGGGACATGCACATAATGAGCGGTGTAATGGGCTGGTGTTACCTGCGCCGCTACATTGCCCACTGCGGGAACCTCTACTTTGGGCACAACGGTAGGTGGGACCTCTCTCATAGGAAATGCCCCACTTACCGCCCCCCCCTTCCCTTAGATGTAACAATATTCCCATATCCAACGATAGGGATGTTTCTCCTGACCCTCGCTGTAGTGCTCTTCTATATACTGCCATTATTTCAGGTGGGCTGGCCTTATCGTTTTTTATATCTTTCTCTAATAAATGTTCAGCCATCGACTGCAGTGCTTTTCTTTTCATGGGCATGGAATATTCATCAAATATCTTGTGTATCTCATTGTGGGAATACTGGGATCCGACATCCATCTAAACGCTTCTCGTATACATACTGTTAATTTGTCTCCCCTTTGCACTGACGACATTGAATGTCGTCGTTGTATATATGGCTCTACAGTTTCCTTCCTATTTCTCCCGATATCCCTACTCCTGTACCCAGGTGTAGCAAACATTTTGGCATAATCATTATCTAATTCATCTTTAAGTTCATAAAGTCCATTCACATGTTCTCTCACTTCTTCATCCCTCTCCCTACAGCTTGCTAATGCATTCAAATCTAACAATCGCTGCGGTGGTAATTTCCCAATTAACTGTTACCATTTCTCCAACAAATATTCACCCATGCATTCCAACACTACCTGTCTTTCATTGCTTCTTCGGAAGTCATACATCGAAGCCAATGCTGCCGTCCCATCATTCCCGTCTATATATATATCTCTGCCTGTTTCTGCAATTCCACTTTCCTTTCTTTGCTGATCGCACTGCGAGTTACCCTTGTGCATCCCCGTTGGTCAGTCCCGCCTCTTGCCCCCGTGGTTTCAACTTCAACCCAAGGAGGAACAAACGGTACCAAGTCTGTGTCTGAGGCGGGAGGTGCGGATGGGACAATGGGAACAGGGAGTGTCTGTTGTGGACCTGGTTGCCTAATAGGAAGTGTTACGTGTGCCGTCTGTGGCTGTGGGAGGGCTTGAGCTACCGGAGGGGGAGCTTGGGCTACGGGCGGGGTCTGGGCAATAGCTACTGACGTGTCTGGCCTCACTTCTGATCTTGGGCCTTGTTTTGTATGGGTCAATATATTTTCTATCAATTCATCTGCTATGTGTAATTCCCGTTGTGGATATATCTTTTCTATATTCAACTGGTCTCGCCTACCTGCCCTTCTTAGACTCTCAGTCCACTCCTCCTCTTCTTTCTCTTCCGCTACTTCACCTTTCGATTTATGCCTGCGCGCATGCTTCGCTCTGCTTTTAAATCGGAGCATTGCTTCCTTTCTCCAGTCTTTAATAGTCTCAAATGTTTAATAGTCTCAAATGCTGCAGGACGCGCTTTCTTTCTTATCAACACCCTTTCCAGGTTATCTATCCTCGCTATCTCAAAACTACCAATAATCGGCCACTGATGGTCTTGTTGCTTTCTGGTTTGCCTATGCCAAGTCTCACAGAATATTATCGCACCCACTCCACACTTCACATACATCTCATACGCCGGCGTTCCCCCAGGTGGTACAATTTGGCCATCTTCCAAAGATTGTCTACCACAGCGGAAAAACCCTGCTAAGGTGGACAATACCCCAGGCATGTTTCAACCTTCCCCCTGGTTAATCAACTTTACATAGGGCGTTTGATTTTGCAAAGTCAACTCTCAACCAATATCAGGATTACTTTGAATCGGGGAATGACTCACCTGATGAATCAAGTCGTCTGTATACTGACGCACCAAAGGACGTCGTGTCTGCATTTCTTGGCTTCTGCCTCGTTTCGGGACCCTCACCTCCTTGTTCTCTAGCCAGGCACGTCGTTCAGGGATCAGATGTGTGCAGATCTGCAAAGGTGCCTCTCATCACTTTTACAGGGCGCCCCAAACACGTTTTAAGCCCGGCTCGATAGTCCGGTCCTCGCCGTTCTCCGCCTTACTCAATTACAATGTTATGCGATGGAACAAGTGGGGCAGGATCCCTATTTGGGTGCCATCTTGAAAGGGGCTCCTAGGGGTCCCTAACGTCTATGGAAACAAGGTGAGTCACCACACACGATAGATACTCCAGACATGAGGTTGTATTCCCAAAACCAGGGTTTATTGCAAAGCAAAAGTCTCAGTTGGCCAACTCGGTCTCACGCCCCGCAACGTGTATCTCAAGACCAAGAGGGACACAAGAGAGTGAATTACGTACATCAGTTACATATATACAAAATGCATATCAAACAATCAGCTATGACAAGTTTAACACCCCCCCTTGTATTGGGGGTCTTTTAACTTGGTGTGATGATGGACATCTCCGACAACTATGACACCTTCAAACATTTATTCTAGTAACAATTTGCAATTTGTGAGTGCAGAGGCATCTTTCTGTTGTTGAATAGAACACAGCGCTTCTGTTCTTGGAAGCAAGCTACATACGGTGGGAAAAGTTGCATTCCGGACCTTGCTATCTATTAGGTGCTATTCGTGTCCTAGGAGCCAACACGCTCTAGCGGGCTCAGCAAAGGGGGGCCGTAAGGAAAGCATAATTCAAGCCTTTAGCTATATTATTCTAACATATTCTACCATATAACGAGACTGGCTGGCAGCTGCGAAATGATTAAATGCCCTGCGGCTCTGCTTCAAGGCTACATTCGGGAGGGAGCCAGGCATTCTTCCTGGCGCTGCCTACGTTTGTGTTTCAACAAACTCTTGTTATCCTCTCAGCCCTGCGGCCTTGTCCTTTTTACGTACAGACAACAACGTTTTACAGTTGAGCAGTGTAAGCGGAAAATATACTGCGAAGCAATAGGAACAGAAAGCAATGAGCAACGGTTAGAAAACAAAATGGCGATTCTTGTTACATCAAAATGGCCGTTCATTGGCAAACTCAAAAACCTATATTCTGTCATATCGTGCATGAGACGGTTGGCCCACGGCCACCGAAATACGTTTGCGGTCACAACGTAGAGGTATCACTTGTTTAAGACTGACACCACCTTGCTCTTGCACACCAGCAGTAAAGAATAGTTCTCGAGTGGAATCAGGGCATGGTATCCATCTAGTGTGCCTACTGATAGAAACAACGTTCACTGTTAATTAAGGCACTAACTAATTTATGCATCTTGTATTAACCCCTTAAGTGCCATGGGTATTTCTCCCAGTGCCAGGGCCTTTTTTGGTGATTTCGGTATGTGGCCATTCAATGGCTTGTAACTTTTTTGTTACATGAGGTTTCTCGGCCAAATTTGGCTCCTTTTTTTCCCACTTGTAGGCGGTCGTAACGCCTCCCAGGAATCTTAGGTTGCTGTAGGGGGGGAGAGAAAATAAGCAAAAAGGGCAAAAAATTTTGCAGTTTTTTAAAAAATGCCAGAAAAATGATCTACAAAGAAGCCTGTGTTTTTTTCCTTGTAAGAGCTAGGAACGAATGGTTTACTGTGCTGAATTCCCCAAGTTCCTGGCTTTCAAGAACAGGTTGAGTGGAAACGAAGAGAAATTATTTTGATGTGGCTATCAACTGTTTTGTTAGAGGTAGGCGATTTTGGCCATTTTTGCCAATTGGACATGCATGGACGGAATGGAAGAAAAGGGTAGGAACGCCGATTTGGAGGACAGAAAGGCAAGTATTTTTGAAACGTAGACAGAATTCCAAGTTTCGGAAGGGGTGATTTGCATAGGTCAGGCAACAGCTAGGTAGGGGAAACTGCCATAGATTGGGGGAAAAGCGGGAAAATGACCGAAAAAAAGATATGTGTTGGACATGGTTGGCTTGGTACGGCAATGGCTTCTATGAATTTTGAGAAAAGCAATGCTCCGCTACATTCCTCCAATTCTTGCAGTTAGGAGAGCACGCATTTTTTGTAGTGTTTTACAAAACAAGCAATACCACAAGCCAAACACTGAGCCATGGTACACAGGAGTTATACGCTCATGGCCTGAACAGACGCACTTAGCATGTGTAAATCGGGAAAATCAATGTGGTGAGGAACGGCAAGCATACATTTTTTGAAAGAGCACAGGCAGACCTTTTCAAAGGTAGGTGACTTGTGCAGGTTACAAAAGTGTATGGTGCCTAAAGCAGTGAATAAATGTAGGTCACCTATGGGAAATGAAAGGGTTGTGTGACAAAAGCCACCAGCAAATGGGTCAAAACGTTATGAAAACCACACAAACACAACACATGGCCTACCGTCCCTCGTTTCCACAGGTGTCCCAATGGCCGCCAACCTGGCCGCCAAGGGGAAAGCCTAAAACACAAGTAACCCCAAGTCTGTTTTCAGACCGAAATTTGAGACGATCTGCCGACCGGCACAACATACAGATATGGGCCTCCGGTGTCTAAGCCACCGGGGAAAACAGGGAACGCCATGCATTTCTGAAAAGAGGACACCCGTGGGAATCCGCAGAGGTATGATATGCGCAAATCACCCAAGAATGTATTACCCAGACACCCCCGCAAAGTCCGAAATGTGGGAAGAACAGCGCATTTCCCGCACATTTCGCACGAATCACCCATTGAAGCATGCCCCCAACAACACATGGCCTACCGTCCCGCGTTCCCAGAGGTGTCCCAATAAAAATGGTACCTCACATGTGTGGGTGCACCTACCTGGCCGCCAAGGGGAAAGCCTAAAACACAAGTAACCCCAAGTCGGTTTTCAGACCGGAATTTGAGACGCTCTACCGACCGGCACAACATACAGATATGGGCCTTGGGTGTCCAAGCCACCGGGGAAAACAGGGAACCCAATGCATTTCCCAAAAGAGGACACCCGTGGGAATCCACAGAGGTATGATATGTCCAAATCACCCCAGAATGTATTACCCAGACACCCCCGCAAAGTCCGAAATGTGGGGAAAAAAACACATTTTCTGCACATTTCGCTCGGCTCACCCATCGAAACATGCCCCTTAACAACACATGGACTACCGTCCCACATTCCCCCAGGTGTCCCGATGAAAACAGTACGTCACATGTGTGGGTGCACCTACCTGGCCGCCAAGGGGAAAGCCTAAAACACAAGTAACCCCAAGTCTGTTTTCAGACCGAAATTTGAGACGATCTGCCGACCGGCACAACATAGAGATATGGGCCTCCGGTGTCCAAGCCACCGGGGAAAACAGGGAACGCCATGCATTTCTGAAAAGAGGACACCCGTGGGAATCCGCAGAGGTATGATATGCGCAAATCGCCCAAGAATGTATTACCCAGACACCCCCGCAAAGTCCGAAATGTGGAAAGAACAACGCATTTTCCGCACATTTCGCACGAATCACCCATTGAAGCATGCCCCCAACAACGCATGGCCTACCGTCCCGCGTTCCCACAGGTGTCCCAATAAAAATGGTACCTCACATGTGTGGGTGCACCTACCTGGCCGCCAAGGGGAAAGCCTAAAACATAAGTAACCCCAAGTCGGTTTTCAGACCGGAATTTGAGACGCTCTACCGACCGGCACAACATACAGATATGGGCCTCGGGTGTCCAAGCCACTGGGGAAAACAGGGAACCCCATGCATTTCCCAAAAGAGGACACCCGTGGGAATCCACAGAGGTATGATATGTCCTAATCACCCCAGAATGTATTACCCAGACACCCCTGCAAAGTCCGAAATGTGGGGAAAAAAACACATTTTCTGCACATTTCGCTCGGCTCACCCATCGAAACATGCCCCTTAACAACACATGGACTACCGTCCCACATTTCCCCAGGTGTCCTGATGAAAACAGTACCTCACATGTGTGGGTGCACCTACCTGGCCGCCAAAGGGAAAGCCTAAAACACAAGTAACCCCAAGTCTGTTTTCAGACCGTAATTTGAGACGCTCTGCCGACCGGCACAACATACCGATATGGGCCTCGGGTGTCCAAGCCACCGGGGAAAACAGGGAACCCCATTCATTTCCGAAAAGAGGACACCCGTGGGACTATGCAGAGGTATGATATGCCAAATCGCCCCAGAATGTATTACCCAGACACCCCCGCAAATTCCGAAATGTGGCGAAAAAAATGCATTTTCCGCACATTTCGCTCAGCTCACCCATTGAAACACCCCCCCAATAGCACATGGCCTACCATCCCACGTTCCCACTGGTGTCCCGATGAAAACGGTACCTCACATGTGTGGGTGCACCTACCTGGCCGCCAAGGGGAAAGCCTAAAACACAAGTAACCCTAAATCTGTTTTCAGACCGGAATTTGAGAAGCTCTGCCGACCGGCACAACATACAGATATGGGCCTCGGGTGTCCAAGCCACCGGGGAAAACAGGGAACCCAATGCATTTCCGAAAAGAGAACACCCGTGGGAATCTGCAAAGGTATGATATGCCCGAATCGCCCCAGAATTTATTACCCAGACACCCCCGCAAAGTCCAAAATGTGGGAAAAAAAATGCATTTTCCGCACATTTCGCTCGGCTCACCCATCGAAACACATCCCCAACAACACAAGGCCTACTGTCCCGCATTCCCACAGGTGTCCCGATGAAAACAGTACCTCACATGTGTGGGTGCACCTACCTGGCCACCAAGGGGAAAGCCTAAAACACAAGTAACCCCAAGTCTGTTTTCAGAACGGAATTTGAGACGCTCTGCCGACCGACACAACATACAGATATGGGCCTCGGGTGTCCAAGCCACCAGGGAAAACAGGGAACCCGATGCATTTCCGAAAAGAGGACACCCGTGGGAATCCGCAGAGGTATGATTTGCCCAAATCGTCCCAGAATTTATTACCCAGACACCCCCGCAAAGTCCTTAAAGTGGGAAAAAAAACACATTTCACTCGGCTCACCCATTGAAACACGCCCCCAACAACACATGGCCTACCGTCCCGCGCTCCTGCAGGTGTCCCGATGAAAACGGTAACTCACATGTGTGGGTGCACCTACCTGGCCACCAAGGGGAAAGCCTAAAACACAGGTAACCCCAAGTCTGTTTTCAGACCGGAATTTGAGACGCTCTGCCGACCGGCACAACATACAGATATGGGCTTCGGGTGTCCAAGCCACCGTAGAAAACAGGGAACCCCATGCATTTCCAAAAAGAGGACACCCGTGGGAATCCGCAGAGGTATGATATGCCCATATCATCAAGGAATTTATTACCCAGACACCCCCGCAAAGTCCGAAATGTGGGGAAAAAAATGCATTTTCCGAACATTTCGCTCGGCTCACCCATCGACCATGCCCCCAACAACACGTGGCCTACCGTCCCGCATTTCTACATGTGTTCTGATGAAAACAGTACCTCACATGTGTGGGTGCACCTACCTGGCCGCCAAGGGGAAAGCCTAAAACACAAGTAACCCCAAGTCTGTTTTCAGACCGGAATTTGAGACGCTCTGCTGACCGGCACAACATACAGATATGTGCTGCGGGTGTCCAAGCCACCGGGGAAAATAGGGAACCCCATGCATTTCCGAAAAGAGGACACCCGTGGGAATCCACAGAGGTATGATATGCCCAAATCGCCCTAGAATTTATTACCCAGACACCCCCGCAAAATCCGAAATGTGGGAAAAAAACGCATTTTCCACACATTTCACTCGGCTCACCCATTGAAACACGCCCCCAACAACACATGGCCTACCGACCCGCGCTCCCACAGGTGTCCCGATGAAAACGGTACCTCACATGTGTGGGTGCACCTACCTGCCACCAAGGGGAAAGCCTTAAACACAAGTAACCCCAAGTCTGTTTTCAGACCGGAATTTGAGACGCTCTGCCGACCGGCACAACATACAGATATGGGCCTCGGGTGTCCAAGCCACCAGGGAAAACAGGGAACCCCATGCATTTCCGAAAAGAGGACACCTGTGGGAATCCACAGAGGTATGATAAGCCCAAATCGCCCCAGAATTTATTACCCAGACACCCCCGCAAAATCCGAAATGTGGGACAAAAAACACATTTTCCACACATTTCACTCAGCTCACCCGTTGAAACACGCCCCCAACAACACATGGCCTACCGTCCCGCGCTCCCACAGGTGTCCCGATGAAAACGGTACCTCACATGTGTGGGTGCACCTACCTGGCCACCAAGGGGAAAGCCTAAAACGCAAGTAACCCCAAGTCTGTTTTCAGACCGGAATTTGAGACGCTCTGCCGACCGACACAACATACAGATATGGGCCTCGGGTGTGCAAGCCACCAGGGAAAACAGGGAACCCGATGCATTTCCGAAAAGAGGACACCCGTGGGAATCCGCAGAGGTATGATTTGCCCAAATCGTCCCAGAATTTATTACCCAGACACCCCCGCAAAGTCCTTAAAGTGGGAAAAAAAAACACATTTTCTGCACATTTCGCTCGGCTCACCCATCGAAACACGCCACCAACAACACATGGCCTACTTTCCCACGTTCCCACAGGTGTCCCGATGAAAACGGCACCTCACATGTGTGGGTGCACCTACCTGGCCGCCAAGGGGAAAGCCTAAAACACAAGTAACCCCAAGTCTGTTTTCAGACCGGAATTTAAGACGCTCTGCTGACCGGCACAACATACAGATATGTGCCGCGGGTGTCCAAGCCACCGGGGAAAATAGGGAACCCCATGCATTTCCGAAAAGAGGACACCCGTGGGAATCCACAGAGGTATGATATGCCCAAATCGCCCCAGAATGTATTACCCAGAAACCCCTGCAAAGTCTGAAATGTGAGGAAAAAAACGCATTTTCCACACATTTCACTCGGCTCACCCATTGAAACACGCCCCCAACAACACATGGCCCACCGTCCCGCGCTCCTGCAGGTGTCCCGATGAAAACGGTAACTCACATGTGTGGGTGCACCTACCAGGCCACCAAGGGGAAAGCCTAAAACACAAGTAACCCCAAGTCTGTTTTCAGACCGGAATTTGAGACGCTCTGCCGACCGGCTCAACATACAGATATGGGCTTCGGGTGTCCAAGCCACCGGAGAAAACAGTGAACCCCATGCATTTCCAAAAAGAGGACACACGTGGGAATCCGCAGAGGTATGATATGCCCATATCATCCCAGAATTTATTACCCAGACACCCCCGCAAAGTCCGAAATGTGGGGAAAGAAATGCATTTTCCGCACATTTCGCTCGGCTCACCCATCGACCATGCCCCCAACAACACGTGGCCTACTGTCCCGCATTTCTACAGGTGTTTCGATGAAAACAGTACCTCACATGTGTGGGTGCACCTACCTGGCCGCCATGGGGAAAGCCTAAACACAAGTAACCCCAAGTCTGTTTTCAGACCGGAATTTGAGACGCTCTGCTGACCGGCACAACATACAGATATGTGCTGCGGGTGTCCAAGCCACCGGGGAAAATAGGGAACCCGATGCATTTCCGAAAAGAGGACACCCGTGGGAATCCACAGAGGTATGATATGCCCAAATCGCCCCAGAATGTATTACCCAGACACCCCCGCAAAATCCGAAATGTGGGAAAAAAAACGCATTTTCCACACATTTCACTCGGCTCACCCATTGAAACACGCCCCCAACAACACATGGCCTACCGACCCGCGCTCCCACAGGTGTCCCGATGAAAACGGTACCTCACATGTGTGGGTGCACCTACCTGGCCACCAAGGGGAAAGCCTAAAACACAAGTAACCCCAAGTCTGTTTTCAGACCGGAATTTGAGACGCTCTGCTGACCGGCACAACATACAGATATGGGCCTCGGGTGTCCAAGCCACCAGGGAAAACAGGGAACCCCATGCATTTCCGAAAAGAGGACACCTGTGGGAATCCACGGAGGTATGATATGCCCAAATCGCCCCAGAATTTATTACCCAGACACCCCCGCAAAATCTGAAATGTGGGAAAAAAACGCATTTTCCACACATTTCACTCAGCTCACCCGTTGAAACACGCCCCCAACAACACATGGCCTAACGTCCCGCGCTCCCACAGGTGTCCCGATGAAAACGGTACCTCACATGGGTGGTGCACCTACCTGGCCACCAAGGGGAAAGCCTAAAACGCAAGTAACCCCAAGTCTGTTTTCAGACCGGAATTTGAGACGCTCTGCTGACCGGCACAACATACAGATATGTGCCGCGGGTGTCCAAGCCACCGGGGAAAATAGGGAACCCCATGCATTTCCGAAAAGAGGACACCCGTGGGAATCCGCAGAGGTATGATATGCCCATATCATCCCAGAATTTATTACCCAGACACCCCCGCAAAGTCCGAAATGTGGGGAAAAAAATGCATTTTCCGCACATTTCTCTCGGCTCACCCATCGAAACATGCCCCCAACAACACATGGCCTACCGTCCCACGTTGCCACAGGTGTTACGATGAAAACAGTACCTCACATGTGTGGGTGCACCTACCTGGCCGCCAAGGGGAAAGCCTAAAACACAAGTAACCCCAAGTCTGTTTTCAGACCGGAATTTGAGACGCTCTGCCGACCGGCACAACATACAGATATGGGCCTCGGGTGTCCAAGCCACCAGGGAAAACAGTGAATCCCATGCATTTCCGAAAAGAGGACACCCGTGGGAATCTGCAGAGGTATGATATGCCCAAATCGCCCCAGAATTTATTACCCAGACACCCCCGCAAAGTCCGAAATGTGGGGAAAAAAATGCATTTTCCGCACATTTCGCTCGGCTCACCCATCGACCATGCCCCCAACAACACGTGGCCTACCGTCCCGCATTTCTACAGGTGTGCCGATGAAAACAGTACCTCACATGTGTGGGTGCACCTACCTGGCCGCCAAGGGGAAAGCCTAAAACACAAGTAACCCCAAGTCTGTTTTCAGACCGGAATTTGAGACGCTCTGCCGACCGGCACAACATACAGATATGGGCCTCGGGTGTCCAAGCCACCGGAGAAAACAGGGAACCCCATGCATTTCCAAAAAGAGGACACCCGTGGGAATCCGCAGAGGTATGATATGCCCATATCATCCCAGAATTTATTACCCAGACACCCCCGCAAAGTCCGAAATGTGGGGAAAAAAATGCATTTTCCGCACATTTCGCTCGGCTCACCCATCGACCATGCCCCCAACAACACGTGGCCTACCGTCCCGCATTTCTACAGGTGTTCCAATGAAAACAGTACCTCATGTGTGTGGGTGCACCTACCTGGCCGCCAAGGGGAAAGCCTAAAACACAAGTAACCCCAAGTTTGTTTTCAGACCGGAATTTGAGACGCTCTGCCGACCGGCACAACATACAGATATGGGCCTCGGGTGTCCAAGCCACCAGGGAAAACAGTGAATCCCATGCATTTCTGAAAAGAGGACACCCGTGGGAATCTGCAGAGGTATGATATGCCCAAATCGCCCCAGAATTTATTACCCAGACACCCCCGCAAAGTCCGAAATGTGGGGAAAAAAATGCATTTTCCGCACATTTCGCTCGGCTCACCCATCGACCATGCCCCCAACAACACGTGGCCTACCGTCCCGCATTTCTACAGGTGTTCCGATGAAAACAGTACCTCACATGTGTGGGTGCACCTACCTGGCCGCCAAGGGGAAAGCCTAAAACACAAGTAACCCCAAGTCTGTTTTCAGACCGGAATTTGAGACGCTCTGCCGACCGGCACAACATACAGATATGGGCCTCGGGTGTCCAAGCCACCGGAGAAAACAGGGAACCCCATGCATTTCCAAAAAGAGGACACCCGTGGGAATCCGCAGAGGTATGATATGCCCATATCATCCCAGAATTTATTACCCAGACACCCCCGCAAAGTCCGAAATGTGGGGAAAAAAATGCATTTTCCGCACATTTCGCTCGGCTCACCCATCGACCATGCCCCCAACAACACGTGGCCTACCGTCCCGCATTTCTACAGGTGTTCCGATGAAAACAGTACCTCACATGTGTGGGTGCACCTACCTGGCCGCCAAGGGGAAAGCCTAAAACACAAGTAACCCCAAGTCTGTTTTCAGACCGGAATTTGAGACGCTCTGCTGACCGGCACAACATACAGATATGTGCTGCGGGTGTCCAAGCCACCGGGGAAAATAGGGAACCCCATGCATTTCCGAAAAGAGGACACCCGTGGGAATCCACAGAGGTATGATATGCCCAAATCGCCCCAGAATGTATTACCCAGACACCCCTGCAAAATCCGAAATGTGGGAAAAAAAACGCATTTTCCACACATTTCACTCGGCTCACCCATTGAAACACGCCCCCAACAACACATGGCCTACCGACCCGCGCTCCCACAGGTGTCCCGATGAAAACGGTACCTCACATGTGTGGGTGCACCTACCTGGCCACCAAGGGGAAAGCCTAAAACACAAGTAACCCCAATTCTGTTTTCAGACCGGAATTTGAGACGCTCTGCCGACCGGCACAACATACAGATATGGGCCTCGGGTGTCCAAGCCACCAGGGAAAACAGGGAACCCCATGCATTTCTGAAAAGAGGACACCTGTGGGAATCCACGGAGGTATGATATGCCCAAATCGCCCCAGAATTTATTACCCAGACACCCCCGCAAAATCCGAAATGTGGGAAAAAAAACGCATTTTCCACACATTTCACTCAGCTCACCCTTTGAAACACGCCCCCAACAACACATGGCCTACCGTCCCGCGCTCCCACAGGTGTCCCGATGAAAACGGTACCTCACATGTGTGGGTGCACCTACCTGGCCACCAAGGGGAAAGCCTAAAACGCAAGTAACCCCAAGTCTGTTTTCAGACCGGAATTTGAGACGCTCTGCTGACCGGCACAACATACAGATATGTGCCGCGGGTGTCCAAGCCACCGGGGAAAATAGGGAACCCCATGCATTTCCGAAAAGAGGACACCCGTGGGAATCCGCAGAGGTATGATATGCCCATATCATCCCAGAATTTATTACCCAGACACCCCCGCAAAGTCCGAAATGTGGGGAAAAAAATACATTTTCCGCACATTTCTCTCGGCTCACCCATCGAAACATGCCCCCAACAACACATGGCCTACCGTCTCACGTTGCCACAGGTGTTACGATGAAAACAGTACCTCACATGTGTGGGTGCACCTACCTGGCCGCCAAGGGGAAAGCCTAAAACACAAGTAACCCCAAGTCTGTTTTCAGACCGGAATTTGAGACGCTCTGCCGACCGGCAAAACATACAGATATGGGCCTCGGGTGTCCAAGCCACCAGGGAAAACAGTGAATCCCATGCATTTCCGAAAAGAGGACACCCGTGGGAATCTGCAGAGGTATGATATGCCCAAATCGCCCCAGAATTTATTACCCAGACACCCCCGCAAAGTCTGAAATGTGGGGAAAAAATACATTTTCCGCACATTTCACTCAGCTCACCCATCGAAACACGCCCCCAACAACAAATGTCCTACAGTCCCGCGTTCCCACAGGTGTCCTGATGAAAACAGTACCTCACATGTGTGGGTGCACCTACCTGGCCGCCAAGGGGAAAGCCTTAAACACAAGTAACCCCAAGTCTGTTTTCAGACCGGAATTTGAGACGCTCTGCTGACTGGCACAACATACAGATATGAGCCGCGGGTTTCCAAGCCACCAGGGAAAACGGAACCCCATGCATTTCCGAAAAGAGGACTCCTGTGGGAATCCACTGAGGTATGATATTCACAAATCGCCCCAGAATGTATTACCCAGACACCACCGCAAAATCTGAAATGTGGGGAAAAAAATGCATTTTCCGCACATTTCGCTCGGCTCACCCATCGAAACACGCCCCCAACAACACATGTCCTACAGTCCCGCGTTCCCACAGGTGTCCCGAAGAAAACGGTACCTCGCATGTGTGGGTGCACCTACCTGGCCGCCAAGGGGAAAGCCTAAAACACAAGTAACCACAAGTCTGTTTTCAGACCGGAATTTGAGACGCTCTGCCGACCGGCACAACATACAGATATGGGCCTCGGGTGTCCAAGCCACCAGGGAAAACATGGAACCCCATGCATTTCTGAAAAGAGGACACCCGTGGGAATCCGCAGAGGTATGATATGCCCATATCATCCCAGAATGTATTACCCAGACACCCCCGCAAAGTCTGAAATGTGGGGAAAAAAATGCATTTTCCGCACATTTCACTCGGCTCACCCATCGAAACACGCCCCCAACAACACATGCCCTACAGTCCTGCGTTTCCACAGGTCTCCCGATGAAAACGGTACCTCGCATGTGTGGGTGCACCCACCTGGCCGCCAAGGGGAAAGACTAAAACACAAGTAACCACAAGTCTGTTTTCAGACCGGAATTTGAGACGCTCTGCTGACCGGCACAACATACAGATATGGGCCACGGGTGTCCAAGCCACCGGGGAAAACAGTGAATCCCATGCATTTCCGAAAAGAGGACACCTGTGGGAATCTGCAGAGGTATGATATGCCCAAATCGCCCCAGAATTTATTACCCAGACACCCCCGCAAAGTCTGAAATGTGGGGAAAAAAATGCATTTTCCGCACATTTCACTCGGCTCACCCATCGAAACATGCCCCCAACATAACATGTCCAACAGTCCCGCGTTTCCACAGGTGTCCCGATGAAAATGGTACCTCGCATGTGTGGGTGCACCTACCTGGCCGCCAAGGGGAAAGCCTAAAACACAAGTAACCACAAGTCTGTTTTCAGACCGGAATTTGAGACGCTCTGCTGACCGGCTCAACATACAGATATGGGCCACGGGTGTCCAATCCACTGGGGAAAACAGTGAATCCCATGCATTTCCAAAAAGAGGACTCCCGTGGGAATCCACTGAGGTATGATATGCCCAAATCGCCCCAGAATGTATTACCCAGACACCCCCGCAAAATCTGAAATGTGGGGAAAAAAATGCATTTTCCGCACATTTCACTCGGCTCACCCATCGAAACACGCCCCCAACAACACATGTCCTACAGTCCCGCGTTCCCACAGGTGTCCCAAAGAAAACGGTACCTCGCATGCGTGGGTGTACCTACCTGGCCGCCAAGGGGAAAGCCTAAAACACAAGTAACCACAAGTCTGTTTTCAGACCGGAATTTGAGACGCTCTGCTGACCGGCACAACATACAGATATGGGCCACGGGTGTCCAAGCCACCGGGGAAAACAGGGAACCCTATGCATTTTCCGAAAAGAGGACACCCATGGGAATCCGGGGAGGTATGATATGCCCAAATCGCCCCAGAACTTCTTACCCAGACTCCCCCGCAATGTCCGAAAAGTGGGGAAAAAAACTCATTTTCCACACATTTCGCTCGGCTCACCCATCGAAACACACCCCCAACAACACATGGCCTACTGTCCCGCGTTCCCACAGGTGCCCAGATGAAAACGATACCTCACATGTGTGGGTGCAACTACCTGGCCGCCAAGGGAAAGCCCAAAACACAAGTAACCCCAAGTCTGTTTTCAGACCAGAATTTGAGACGCTCTGCTGACCGGCAAAACATACAGATATGTGCCGCGGGTGTCCAAGCCACCGGGGAAAACAGGGAACCCCATGCATTTCCGAAAAGAGGACACCCGTGGGAATCTGCAGAGGTATGATATTCCCAAATCGCCCCAGAATTTATTACCCAGACACCCCCGCAAAGTCTGAAATGTGGGGAAAAAAATGTATTTTCCGCACATTTCACTCTGCTCACCCATCGAAACACGCCCCCAACAACACATGTCCTACAGTCAGGCGTTCCCACAGGTGTCCTGATGAAAACAGTACCTCACATGTGTGGGTGCACCTACCTGGCCGCCAAGGGGAAAGCCTTAAACACAAGTAACCCCAAGTCTGTTTTCAGACCGGAATTTGAGACGCTCTGCTGACTGGCACAACATACAGATATGAGCCGCGGGTTTCCAAGCCACCAGGGAAAACAGGGAACCCCATGCATTTCCGAAAAGAGGACTCCTGTGGGAATCCACTGAGGTATGATATGCACAAATCGCCCCAGAATGTATTACCCAGACACCACCGCAAAATCTGAAATGTGGGGAAAAAAATGCATTTTCCGCACATTTCACTCGGCTCACCCATCGAAACACGCCCCCAGCAACACATGTCCTACAGTCCCGCGTTCCCACAGGTGTCCCGAAGAAAACGGTACCTCGCATGTGTGGGTGCACCTACCTGGCCGCCAAGGGGAAAGCCTAAAACACAAGTAACCACAAGTCTGTTTTCAGACCGGAATTTGAGACGCTCTGCCGACCGGCACAACATACAGATATGGGCCTCGGGTGTCCAAGCCACCAGGGAAAACATGGAACCCCATGCATTTCTGAAAAGAGGACACCCGTGGGAATCCGCAGAGGTATGATATGCCCATATCATCCCAGAATGTATTACCCAGACACCCCCGCAAAGTCTGAAATGTGGGGAAAAAAATGCATTTTCCGCACATTTCACTCGGCTCACCCATCGAAACACGCCCCCAACAACACATGCCCTACAGTCCTGCGTTTCCACAGGTCTCCCGATGAAAACGGTACCTCGCATGTGTGGGTGCACCCACCTGGCCGCCAAGGGGAAAGACTAAAACACAAGTAACCACAAGTCTGTTTTCAGACCGGAATTTGAGACGCTCTGCTGACCGGCACAACATACAGATATGGGCCACGGGTGTCCAAGCCACCAGGGAAAACAGTGAATCCCATGCATTTCCGAAAAGAGGACACCTGTGGGAATCTGCAGAGGTATGATATGCCCAAATCGCCCCAGAATTTATTACCCAGACACCCCCGCAAAGTCTGAAATGTGGGGAAAAAAATGCATTTTCCGCACATTTCACTCGGCTCACCCATCGAAACATGCCCCCAACATAACATGTCCGACAGTCCCGCGTTTCCACAGGTGTCCCGATGAAAATGGTACCTCGCATGTGTGGGTGCACCTACCTGGCCGCCAAGGGGAAAGCCTAAAACACAAGTAACCACGAGTCTGTTTTCAGACCGGAATTTGAGACGCTCTGCTGACCGGCACAACATACAGATATGGGCCACGGGTGTCCAATCCACTGGGGAAAACAGTGAATCCCATGCATTTCCAAAAAGAGGACTCCCGTGGGAATCCACTGAGGTATGATATGCCCAAATCGCCCCAGAATGTATTACCCAGACACCCCCGCAAAATCTGAAATGTGGGGAAAAAAATGCATTTTCCGCACATTTCACTCGGCTCACCCATCGAAACACGCCCCCAACAACACATGTCCTACAGTCCCGCGTTCCCACAGGTGTCCCAAAGAAAACGGTACCTCGCATGCGTGGGTGTACCTACCTGGCCGCCAAGGGGAAAGCCTAAAACACAAGTAACCACAAGTCTGTTTTCAGACCGGAATTTGAGACGCTCTGCTGACCGGCACAACATACAGATATGGGCCACGGGTGTCCAAGCCACCGGGGAAAACAGGGAACCCTATGCATTTTCCGAAAAGAGGACACCCATGGGAATCCGGGGAGGTATGATATGCCCAAATCGCCCCAGAACTTCTTACCCAGACTCCCCCGCAATGTCCGAAAAGTGTGGAAAAAAACTCATTTTCCACACATTTCGCTCGGCTCACCCATCGAAACACACCCCCAACAACACATGGCCTACTGTCCCGCGTTCCCACAGGTGCCCAGATGAAAACGATACCTCACATGTGTGGGTGCAACTACCTGGCCGCCAAGGGAAAGCCCAAAACACAAGTAACCCCAAGTCTGTTTTCAGACCAGAATTTGAGACGCTCTGCTGACCGGCAAAACATACAGATATGTGCCGCGGGTGTCCAAGCCACCGGGGAAAACAGGGAAACCCATGCATTTCCGAAAAGAGGACACCCGTGGGAATCTGCAGAGGTATGATATTCCCAAATCTCCCCAGAATTTATTACCCAGACACTCCCGCAAAGTCCGAAATGTGGGGAAGAAAATGCATTTTCCGCACATTTCACTCAGCTCACCCATCGAAACACGCCCCCAACAACACATGTCCTACAGTCCCGCGTTCCCAGAGGTGTCCTGATGAAAACAGTACCTCACATGTGTGGGTGCACCTACCTGGCCGACAAGGGGAAAGCCTTAAACACAAGTAACCCCAAGTCTGTTTTCAGACCGGAATTTGAGACGCTCTGCTGACCGGCACAACATACAGATACGAGCCGCGGGTTTCCAAGCCACCAGGGAAAACAGGGAACCCCATGCATTTCCGAAAAGAGGACTCCCGTGGGAATCCACTGAGGTATGATATGCCCAAATCGCCCCAGAATGTATTACCCAGACACCCTTGCAAAATCTGAAATGTGGGGAAAAAAATGCATTTTCCGCACATTTCACTCGGCTCACCCATCGAAACACGCCCCCAACAACACATGTCCTACAGTCCCGTGTTCCCACAGGTGTCCCGAAAAAAACGGTACCTCGCATGTGTGGGTGCACCTACCTGGCCGCCAAGGGGAAAGCCTAAAACACAAGTAACCACAAGTCTGTTTTCAGACCGGAATTTGAGACGCTCTGCCGACCGGCACAACATACAGATATGGGCCTCGGGTGTCCAAGCCACCAGGGAAAACATGGAACCCCATGCATTTCTGAAAAGAGGACACCCGTGGGAATCCGCAGAGGTATGATATGCCCATATCATCCCAGAATGTATTACCCAGACACCCCCGCAAAGTCTGAAATGTGGGGAAAAAAATGCATTTTCCGCACATTTCACTCGGCTCACCCATCGAAACACGCCCCCAACAACACATGCCCTACAGTCCTGCGTTTCCACAGGTCTCCCGATGAAAACGGTACCTCGCATGTGTGGGTGCACCCACCTGGCCGCCAAGGGGAAAGACTAAAACACAAGTAACCACAAGTCTGTTTTCAGACCGGAATTTGAGACGCTCTGCTGACCGGCACAACATACAGATATGGGCCACGGGTGTCCAAGCCACCGGGGAAAACAGTGAATCCCATGCATTTCCGAAAAGAGGACACCTGTGGGAATCTGCAGAGGTATGATATGCCCAAATCGCCCCAGAATTTATTACCCAGACACCCCCGCAAAGTCTGAAATGTGGGGAAAAAAATGCATTTTCCGCACATTTCACTCGGCTCACCCATCGAAACATGCCCCCAACATAACATGTCCAACAGTCCCGCGTTTCCACAGGTGTCCCGATGAAAATGGTACCTCGCATGTGTGGGTGCACCTACCTGGCCGCCAAGGGGAAAGCCTAAAACACAAGTAACCACAAGTCTGTTTTCAGACCGGAATTTGAGACGCTCTGCTGACCGGCTCAACATACAGATATGGGCCACGGGTGTCCAATCCACTGGGGAAAACAGTGAATCCCATGCATTTCCAAAAAGAGGACTCCCGTGGGAATCCACTGAGGTATGATATGCCCAAATCGCCCCAGAATGTATTACCCAGACACCCCCGCAAAATCTGAAATGTGGGGAAAAAAATGCATTTTCCGCACATTTCACTCGGCTCACCCATCGAAACACGCCCCCAACAACACATGTCCTACAGTCCCGCGTTCCCACAGGTGTCCCAAAGAAAACGGTACCTCGCATGCGTGGGTGTACCTACCTGGCCGCCAAGGGGAAAGCCTAAAACACAAGTAACCACAAGTCTGTTTTCAGACCGGAATTTGAGACGCTCTGCTGACCGGCACAACATACAGATATGGGCCACGGGTGTCCAAGCCACCGGGGAAAACAGGGAACCCTATGCATTTTCCGAAAAGAGGACACCCATGGGAATCCGGGGAGGTATGATATGCCCAAATCGCCCCAGAACTTCTTACCCAGACTCCCCCGCAATGTCCGAAAAGTGGGGAAAAAAACTCATTTTCCACACATTTCGCTCGGCTCACCCATCGAAACACACCCCCAACAACACATGGCCTACTGTCCCGCGTTCCCACAGGTGCCCAGATGAAAACGATACCTCACATGTGTGGGTGCAACTACCTGGCCGCCAAGGGAAAGCCCAAAACACAAGTAACCCCAAGTCTGTTTTCAGACCAGAATTTGAGACGCTCTGCTGACCGGCAAAACATACAGATATGTGCCGCGGGTGTCCAAGCCACCGGGGAAAACAGGGAACCCCATGCATTTCCGAAAAGAGGACACCCGTGGGAATCTGCAGAGGTATGATATTCCCAAATCGCCCCAGAATTTATTACCCAGACACCCCCGCAAAGTCTGAAATGTGGGGAAAAAAATGTATTTTCCGCACATTTCACTCTGCTCACCCATCGAAACACGCCCCCAACAACACATGTCCTACAGTCAGGCGTTCCCACAGGTGTCCTGATGAAAACAGTACCTCACATGTGTGGGTGCACCTACCTGGCCGCCAAGGGGAAAGCCTTAAACACAAGTAACCCCAAGTCTGTTTTCAGACCGGAATTTGAGACGCTCTGCTGACTAGCACAACATACAGATATGAGCCGCGGGTTTCCAAGCCACCAGGGAAAACAGGGAACCCCATGCATTTCCGAAAAGAGGACTCCTGTGGGAATCCACTGAGGTATGATATGCACAAATCGCCCCAGAATGTATTACCCAGACACCACCGCAAAATCTGAAATGTGGGGAAAAAAATGCATTTTCCGCACATTTCACTCGGCTCACCCATCGAAACACGCCCCCAACAACACATGTCCTACAGTCCCGCGTTCCCACAGGTGTCCCGAAGAAAACGGTACCTCGCATGTGTGGGTGCACCTACCTGGCCGCCAAGGGGAAAGCCTAAAACACAAGTAACCACAAGTCTGTTTTCAGACCGGAATTTGAGACGCTCTGCCGACCGGCACAACATACAGATATGGGCCTCGGGTGTCCAAGCCACCAGGGAAAACATGGAACCCCATGCATTTCTGAAAAGAGGACACCCGTGGGAATCCGCAGAGGTATGATATGCCCATATCATCCCAGAATGTATTACCCAGACACCCCCGCAAAGTCTGAAATGTGGGGAAAAAAATGCATTTTCCGCACATTTCACTCGGCTCACCCATCGAAACACGCCCCCAACAACACATGCCCTACAGTCCTGCGTTTCCACAGGTCTCCCGATGAAAACGGTACCTCGCATGTGTGGGTGCACCCACCTGGCCGCCAAGGGGAAAGACTAAAACACAAGTAACCACAAGTCTGTTTTCAGACCGGAATTTGAGACGCTCTGCTGACCGGCACAACATACAGATATGGGCCACGGGTGTCCAAGCCACCAGGGAAAACAGTGAATCCCATGCATTTCCGAAAAGAGGACACCTGTGGGAATCTGCAGAGGTATGATATGCCCAAATCGCCCCAGAATTTATTACCCAGACACCCCCGCAAAGTCTGAAATGTGGGGAAAAAAATGCATTTTCCGCACATTTCACTCGGCTCACCCATCGAAACATGCCCCCAACATAACATGTCCGACAGTCCCGCGTTTCCACAGGTGTCCCGATGAAAATGGTACCTCGCATGTGTGGGTGCACCTACCTGGCCGCCAAGGGGAAAGCCTAAAACACAAGTAACCACGAGTCTGTTTTCAGACCGGAATTTGAGACGCTCTGCTGACCGGCACAACATACAGATATGGGCCACGGGTGTCCAATCCACTGGGGAAAACAGTGAATCCCATGCATTTCCAAAAAGAGGACTCCCGTGGGAATCCACTGAGGTATGATATGCCCAAATCGCCCCAGAATGTATTACCCAGACACCCCCGCAAAATCTGAAATGTGGGGAAAAAAATGCATTTTCCGCACATTTCACTCGGCTCACCCATCGAAACACGCCCCCAACAACACATGTCCTACAGTCCCGCGTTCCCACAGGTGTCCCAAAGAAAATGGTACCTCGCATGCGTGGGTGTACCTACCTGGCCGCCAAGGGGAAAGCCTAAAACACAAGTAACCACAAGTCTGTTTTCAGACCGGAATTTGAGACGCTCTGCTGACCGGCACAACATACAGATATGGGCCACGGGTGTCCAAGCCACCGGGGAAAACAGGGAACCCTATGCATTTTCCGAAAAGAGGACACCCATGGGAATCCGGGGAGGTATGATATGCCCAAATCGCCCCAGAACTTCTTACCCAGACTCCCCCGCAATGTCCGAAAAGTGTGGAAAAAAACTCATTTTCCACACATTTCGCTCGGCTCACCCATCGAAACACACCCCCAACAACACATGGCCTACTGTCCCGCGTTCCCACAGGTGCCCAGATGAAAACGATACCTCACATGTGTGGGTGCAACTACCTGGCCGCCAAGGGAAAGCCCAAAACACAAGTAACCCCAAGTCTGTTTTCAGACCAGAATTTGAGACGCTCTGCTGACCGGCAAAACATACAGATATGTGCCGCGGGTGTCCAAGCCACCGGGGAAAACAGGGAACCCCATGCATTTCCGAAAAGAGGACACCCGTGGGAATCTGCAGAGGTATGATATTCCCAAATCGCCCCAGAATGTATTACCCAGACACTCCCGCAAAGTCCGAAATGTGGGGAAGAAAATGCATTTTCCGCACATTTCACTCAGCTCACCCATCGAAACACGCCCCCAACAACACATGTCCTACAGTCCCGCGTTCCCAGAGGTGTCCTGATGAAAACAGTACCTCACATGTGTGGGTGCACCTACCTGGCCGACAAGGGGAAAGCCTTAAACACAAGTAACCCCAAGTCTGTTTTCAGACCGGAATTTGAGACGCTCTGCTGACCGGCACAACATACAGATACGAGCCGCGGGTTTCCAAGCCACCAGGGAAAACAGGGAACCCCATGCATTTCCGAAAAGAGGACACCCGTGGGAATCCACTGAGGTATGATATGCCCAAATCGCCCCAGAATGTATTACCCAGACACCCCTGCAAAATCTGAAATGTGGGGAAAAAAATGCATTTTCCGCACATTTCACTCGGCTCACCCATCGAAACACGCCCCCAACAACACATGTCCTACAGTCCCGTGTTCCCACAGGTGTCCCGAAAAAAACGGTACCTCGCATGTGTGGGTGCACCTACCTGGCCGCCAAGGGGAAAGCCTAAAACACAAGTAACCACAAGTCTGTTTTCAGACCGGAATTTGAGACGCTCTGCTGACCGGCACAACATACAGATATGGGCCACGGGTGTCCAAGCCACCGGGGAAAACAGGGAACCCCATGCATTTCCGAAAAGAGGACTCCCGTGGGAATCCACTGAGGTATGATATGCCCAAATCGCCCTAGAATTTATTACCCAGACACCCCCGCAAAGTCCGATATGTGGGGAAAAAAACGCATTTTCCACACATTTCACTCGGCTCACCCATTGAAACACGCCCCCAACAACACATGGCCTACAGTCCCGCGTTCCCACAGGTGTCCCAAAGAAAACGGTACCTCGCATGCGTGGGTGTACCTACCTGGCCGCCAAGGGGAAAGCCTAAAACACAAGTAACCACAAGTCTGTTTTCAGACCGGAATTTGAGACGCTCTGCTGACCGGCACAACATACAGATATGGGCCACGGGTGTCCAAGCCACCGGGGAAAACAGGGAACCCTATGCATTTTCCGAAAAGAGGACACCCATGGGAATCCGGGGAGGTATGATATGCCCAAATCGCCCCAGAACTTCTTACCCAGACTCCCCCGCAATGTCCGAAAAGTGTGGAAAAAAACTCATTTTCCACACATTTCGCTCGGCTCACCCATCGAAACACACCCCCAACAACACATGGCCTACTGTCCCGCGTTCCCACAGGTGCCCAGATGAAAACGATACCTCACATGTGTGGGTGCAACTACCTGGCCGCCAAGGGAAAGCCCAAAACACAAGTAACCCCAAGTCTGTTTTCAGACCAGAATTTGAGACGCTCTGCTGACCGGCAAAACATACAGATATGTGCCGCGGGTGTCCAAGCCACCGGGGAAAACAGGGAACCCCATGCATTTCCGAAAAGAGGACACCCGTGGGAATCTGCAGAGGTATGATATTCCCAAATCGCCCCAGAATTTATTACCCAGACACTCCCGCAAAGTCCGAAATGTGGGGAAGAAAATGCATTTTCCGCACATTTCACTCAGCTCACCCATCGAAACACGCCCCCAACAACACATGTCCTACAGTCCCGCGTTCCCAGAGGTGTCCTGATGAAAACAGTACCTCACATGTGTGGGTGCACCTACCTGGCCGACAAGGGGAAAGCCTTAAACACAAGTAACCCCAAGTCTGTTTTCAGACCGGAATTTGAGACGCTCTGCTGACCGGCACAACATACAGATACGAGCCGCGGGTTTCCAAGCCACCAGGGAAAACAGGGAACCCCATGCATTTCCGAAAAGAGGACTCCCGTGGGAATCCACTGAGGTATGATATGCCCAAATCGCCCCAGAATGTATTACCCAGACACCCCTGCAAAATCTGAAATGTGGGGAAAAAAATGCATTTTCCGCACATTTCACTCGGCTCACCCATCGAAACACGCCCCCAACAACACATGTCCTACAGTCCCGTGTTCCCACAGGTGTCCCGAAAAAAACGGTACCTCGCATGTGTGGGTGCACCTACCTGGCCGCCAAGGGGAAAGCCTAAAACACAAGTAACCACAAGTCTGTTTTCAGACCGGAATTTGAGACGCTCTGCTGACGGGCACAACATACAGATATGGGCCACGGGTGTCCAAGCCACCGGGGAAAACAGGGAACCCCATGCATTTCCGAAAAGAGGACTCCCGTGGGAATCCACTGAGGTATGATATGCCCAAATCGCCCTAGAATTTATTACCCAGACACCCCCGCAAAGTCCGATATGTGGGGAAAAAAATGCATTTTCCACACATTTCACTCGGCTCACCCATTGAAACACGCCCCCAACAACACATGGCCTACTGTCCCGTGCTCCCACATGTGTCCCGATGAAAAAGGTACCTCACATGTGTGGGTGCACCTACCTGGCCACCAAGGGGAAAGCCTAAAACACAAGTAACCCCAAGTCTGTTTCCAGACCGGAATTTGAGACGCTCTACCGACCGGCACAACATGCAGATATGGGCCTCGGGTGTCCAAGCCACCAGGGAAAAGAGGGAACCCCATGCATTTCCGAAAAGAGGACACCCGTGGGAATCCGCAGAGGTATGATATGCCCAAATCGCCCCAGAATGTATTACCGAGACACCCCCGCAAAGTCCGAAATGTGGGAAAAAAAACACATTTTCTGCACATTTCGCTCGGCTCACCCATCGAAACATGCCCCCAACAACACATGGCCTACCGTCCCATGTTCCCACAGGTGTCCCGATGAAAATGGTACCTCACATGTGTGGGTGCACCTACCTGGCCGCCAAGGGGAAAGCCTAAAACACACGTAACCCGAAGTCTGTTTTAAGACCGGAATTTGAGATGCTCTGCCGACCGGCACAACATACAGATATGGGCCTCAGGTGTCCAAGCCACCGGGGAAAACAGGGAACCCGATGCATTTCTGAAAAGAGGACACCCATGGGAATCTGCAGAGGTATGATATGCCCAAATCGCCCCAGAATTTATTACCCAGACACCCCCGCAATGTCCGAAAAGTGGGGAAAAAAACGCATTTTCCACACATTTCGCTCGGCTCACCCATCGAAACACACGCCCAACAACACATGGCCTACTGTCCCGCGTTCCCACAGGTGCCCCGATGAAAACGATACCTCACATGTGTGGGTGCACCTACCTGGCCCCTAAGGGGAAAGCCTAAAACACAAGTAACCAAAAGTCTGTTTTCAGACCGGAATTTGAGACGCTCTGCTGACCGGCACAACATACAGATATGGGCCACGGGTGTCCAAGCCACCGGGGAAAACCGGGAACCCTATGCATTTCCGAAAAGAGGACACCCGTGGGAATCCGCGGAGGCATGATATGCCCAAATCGCCCCAGAACTTATTACCCATACTCCCCCGCAATGTCTGAAAAGTGGGGAAAAAATGCATTTTCCACACATTTCGCTCGGCTCACCCATCGAAACACACCCCCAACAACACATGGCCTACTGTCCCGCGTTCCCACAGGTGCCCCGATGAAAACGATACCTCACATGTGTGGGTGCACCTACCTGGCCGCCAAGGGAAAGTCCAAAACACAAGTAACCCCAAGTCTGTTTTCAGACCAGAATTTGAGACGCTCTGCTGACCGGCACAACATACAGATATGTGCCGCGGGTGTCCAAGCCACCGGGGAAAACAGGGAACCCCATGCATTTCCGAAAAGAGGACTCCCATGGGAATCCACTGAGGTATGATATGCCCAAATCGACCTAGAATTTATTACCCAGACACCCCCGCAAAGTCTGATATGTGGGGAAAAAAACGCATTTTCCACACATTTCACTCGGCTCACCCATTGAAAATCGCCCCCAACAACACATGGCCTATTGTCCCGCGCCCCCACATGTGTCCCGATGAAAATGGTACCTCATATGTGTGGGTGCACCTACCTGGCCACCAAGGGGACAGCCTAAAACACAAGTAACCCCCAAGTCTGTTTTCAGACTGGAATTTGAGACGCTCTACCGACCGGCACAACATACAGATATGGGCCTCGGGTGTCCAACCACCGGGGAAAACAGGGAACCCCATGCATTTCCGAAAAGAGGACACCCGTGGGAATCCGCAGAGGTATGATATGCCCAAATCGCCCCAGAATGTATTACCGAGACACCCCCGCAAAGTCCGAAATGTGGGAAAAAAAATGCATTTTCTGCACATTTCGCTCGGCTCACCCATCGAAACATGCCCCCAACAACACATGGCCTACCGTCCCATGTTCCCACAGATGTCCCGATGAAAAAAGTACCTCACATGTGTGGGTGCACCTACCTGGCCGCCAAGGGGAAAGCCTAAAACACAAGTAACCCCAAGTCTGTTTTCTGACTGGAATTTGAAACGCTCTGCTGACCGGCACAACATACAGATATGGGCCACGGGTATCCAAGCCAACGGGGAAAACAGGGAACCCCATGCATTTCCAAAAAGAGGACACCCCTGGGAATCCGCAGAGGTATGATATGTCCAAATCACCCCAGAATTTTTTATCCAGACACCCCCGCAAAGTCCGAAATGTGGGGAAAAAAACGCATTTTCCGCACATTTCGCTCGGCTCACCCATTGAAACACCCCCCCAACAGCACATGGCCTACCGTCCCACATTTCCACAGGTGTCTCGATGAAAACGATACCTCACATGTGTGGGTGCACCTACCTGGCCGCCAAGGGGAAAGCCTAAAACACAATGACCCCCAAGTCTGTATTCAGACCGGAATTTGAGACGCTCTGCTGACCGGCAAAACATACAGATATGAGCTGCGGGTTTCCAAGCCACCAGGGAAAACAGGGAACCCCATGCATTTCGGAAAAGAGGACTCCAGTGGGAATCCACTGAGGTATGATATGCCCAAATCGCCCCAGAATGTTTTACCCAGACACCCCCCGCAAAGTCCGATATGTGGGGAAAAAAACGCATTTTCCACACATTTCACTAGGCTCACCCATTGAAAATCGCCCCCAACAACACATGGCCTATTGTCCCGCGCCCCCACATGTGTCCCGATGAAAATGGTACCTCATATGTGTGGGTGCACCTACCTGGCCACCAAAGGGACAGCCTAAAACACAAGTAACCCCAAGTCTGTTTTCAGACTGGAATTTGAGACGCTCTACCGACCGGCACAACATACAGATATGGGCCTCGAGTGTCCAACCACCGGGGAAAACAGGGAACCCCATGCATTTACGAAAAGAGGACACCCGTGGGAATCCGCAGAGGTATGATATGCCCAAATCGCCCCAGAATGTATTACCGAGACACCCCCGCAAAGTCCAAAATGTGGGAAAAAAATGCATTTTCTGCACATTTCGCTCGGCTCACCCATCGAAACATGCCCCCAACAACACATGGCCTACCGTCCCATGTTCCCACAGGTGTCCCGATGAAAACAGTACCTCACATGTGTGGGTGCACCTACCTGGCCGCCAAGGGGAAAGCCTAAAACACAAGTAACCCCAAGTCTGTTTTCTGACTGGAATTTGAAACGCTCTGCTGACCGGCACAACATACAGACATGGGCCACGGGTATCCAAGCCAACGGGGAAAACAGGGAACCCCATGCATTTCCAAAAAGAGGACACCCCTGGGAATCCGCAGAGGTATGATATGTCCAAATCACCCCAGAATTTTTTACCCAGACACCCCCGCAAAGTCCGAAATGTGGGGAAAAAACGCATTTTCCGCACATTTCGCTCGGCTCACCCATTGAAACACCCCCCCAACAGCACATGGCCTACCGTCCCACGTTTCCACAGGTGTCTCGATGAAAACGATACCTCACATGTGTGGGTGCACCTACCTGGCCGCCAAGGGGAAAGCCTAAAACACAATGAACCGCAAGTCTGTATTCAGACCGGAATTTGAGACGCTCTGCTGACCGGCACAACATACAGATATGAGACGCGGGTTTCCAAGCCACCAGGGAAAACAGGGAACCCCATGCATTTCGGAAAAGAGGACTCCAGTGGGAATCCACTGAGGTATGATATGCCCAAATCGCCCCAGAATGTATTACCCAGACACCCCCCGCAAAGTCTGAAATGTGGTGAAAAAAATGCATTTTCCACACATTTCACTCGGCTCACCCATTGAAACACGCCCCCAACAACACATGGCCTACTGTCCCGCACTCCCACATGAGTCCCGATGAAAATGGTACCTCACATGTGTGGGTGCACCTACCTCGCCACCAAGGGGACAGCCTAAAACACAAGTAACCCCAAATCTGTTTTCAGACTGGAATTTGAGACGCTCTACCGACCGGCACAACATACAGATATGGGCCTCGGGTGTCCAACCACCGGGGAAAACAGGGAACCCCATGCATTTCCGAAAAGAGGACACCCGTGGGAATCCGCAGAGGTATGATATGCCCAAATCGCCCCAGAATGTATTACCGAGACACCCCCGCAAAGTCCGAAATGTGCGAAAAAAACGCATTTTCTGCACATTTCGCTCGGCTCGACCATCGAAACATGCCCCCAACAACACATGGCCTACCGTCCCATGTTCCCACAGGTGTCCCGATGAAAACAGTACCTCACATGTGTGGGTGCACCTACCTGGCCGCCAAGGGGAAAGCCTAAAACACAAGTAACCCCAAGTCTGTTTTCTGACTGGAATTTGAGACGCTCTGCCGACCGGGACAACATACAGATATGGGCCTCGGGTGTCCAAGCCACCGGGGAAAACAGGGAACCCCATGCATTTCCAAAAAGAGGACACCCGTGGGAATCCGCAGAGGTATGATATGTCCAAATCACCCCAGAATTCTTTACCCAGACACCCCCGCAAAGTCCGAAATGTGGGGAAAAAAACGCATTTTCCGCACATTTCGCTCGGCTCACCCATTGAAACACCTCCCCAACAGCACATGGCCTACCGTCCCACATTTCCACAGGTGTCTCGATGAAAACGATACCTCACATGTGTGGGTGCACCTACCTGGCCACCAAGGGGAAAGCCTAAAACACAATGAACCCCAAGTCTGTTTTCAGACCGGAATTTGAGACGCTCTGCTGACCGGCACAACATACAGATATGAGCCGCGGGTTTCCAAGCCACCAGGGAAAACAGGGAACCCCATGCATTTCCGAAAAGAGGACTCCATTGGGAATCCACTGAGGTATGATATGCCCAAATCGCCCCAGAATGTATTACCCAGACACCCCCCGCAAAGTCTGAAATGTGGGGGAAGAAATGCATTTTCCGCACATTTCACTCGGCTCACCCATCGAAACACGCCCCCAACAACACATGTCCTACAGTCCCGCGTTCCCACAGGTGTCCCGATGAAAACGGTACCTCGCATGTGTGGGTGCAACTACCTGGCCCCCAAGGGGAAAGCCTAAAACACAAGAAACCACAAGTCTTTTTTCAGACCGGAATTTGAGACGCTCTGCTGACCGGCACAACATACAGATATGGGCCACGGGTGTCCAAGCCACCGGGGAAAACAGGGAACCCTATGCATTTCCGAAAAGAGGACACCCGTGGGAATCCGCGGAGGTATGATATGCCCAAATCGCCCCAGAACTTATTACCCATACTCCCCCGCAATGTCCGAAAAGTGGGGGAAAAAAACACATTTTTCACACATTTCGCTCGGCTCACCCATCGAAACACACCCCCAACAACACATGGCCTACTGTCCCGTGTTCCCACAGGTGCCCCGATGAAAACGATACCTCACATGTGTGGGTGCACCTACCTGGCCGCCAAGGGAAAGTCCAAAACACAAGTAACCCCAAGTCTGTTTTCAGACCAGAATTTGAGACGCTCTGCTGACCGGCACAACATACAGATATGTGCCGCGGGTGTCCAAGCCACCGGGGAAAACAGGGAACCCCATGCATTTCCGAAAAGAGGACTCCCGTGGGAATCCACTGAGGTATGATATGCCCAAATCGCCCTAGAATTTATTACCCAGACACCCCCGCAAAGTCCGATATGTGGGGAAAAAAACGCATTTTCCACACATTTCACTCGGCTCACCCATTGAAACACGCCCCCAACAACACATGGCCTACTGTCCCACACTCCCACATGTGTCCCGATGAAAATGGTACCTCACATGTGTGGGTGCACCTACCTGGCCACCAAGGGGACAGCCTAAAACACAAGTAACCCCAAGTCTGTTTTCAGACTGGAATTTGAGACGCTCTACCGACCGGCACAACATACAGATATGGGCCTCGGGTGTCCAACCACCGGGGAAAACAGGGAACCCCATGCATTTCTGAAAAGAGGACACCCGTGGGAATCCGCAGAGGTATGATATGCCCAAATCGCCCCAGAATGTATTACCGAGACACCCCCGCAAAGTCCGAAATGTGCGAAAAAAACGCATTTTCTGCACATTTCGCTCGGCTCGACCATCGAAACATGCCCCCAACAACACATGGCCTACTGTCCCATGTTCCCACAGGTGTCCCGATGAAAACAGTACCTCTCATGTGTGGGTGCACCTACCTGGCCGCCAAGGGGAAAGCCTAAAACACAAGTAACCCCAAGTCTGTTTTCTGACTGGAATTTGAGACGCTCTGCCGACCGGGACAACATACAGATATGGGCCTCGGGTGTCCAAGCCACCGGGGAAAACAGGGAACCCCATGCATTTCCAAAAAGAGGACACCCGTGGGAATCCGCAGAGGTATGATATGTCCAAATCACCCCAGAATTTTTTACCCAGACACCCCCGCAAAGTCCGAAATGTGGGGAAAAAAACGCATTTTCCGCACATTCCGCTCGCCTCACCCATTGAAACACCTCCCCAACAGCACATGGCCTACCGTCCCACGTTTCCACAGGTGTCTCGATGAAAACGATACCTCACATGTGTGGGTGCACCTACCTGGCCGCCAAGGGGAAAGCCTAAAACACAATGAACCCCAAGTCTGTTTTCAGACCGGAATTTGAGACGCTTTGCTGACCGGCACAACATACAGATATGAGCCGCGGGTTTCCAAGCCACCAGGGAAAACAGGGAACCCCATGCATTTCCAAAAAGAGGACTCCATTGGGAATCCACTGAGGTATGATATGCCCAAATCGCCCCAGAATGTATTACCCAGACACCCCCCGCAAAGTCTGAAATGTGGGGGAAGAAATGCATTTTCCGCACATTTCACTCGGCTCACCCATCGAAACACGCCCCCAACAACACATGTCCTACAGTCCCGCTTTCCCACAGGTGTCCCGATGAAAACGGTACCTCGCATGTGTGGGTGCAACTACCTGGCCCCCAAGGGGAAAGCCTAAAACACAAGAAACCACAAGTCTTTTTTCAGACCGGAATTTGAGACGCTCTGCTGACCGGCACAACATACAGATATGGGCCACGGGTGTCCAAGCCACCGGGGAAAACAGGGAACCCTATGCATTTCCGAAAAGAGGACACCCATGGGAATCCGCGGAGGTATGATATGCCCAAATCGCCCCAGAACTTATTACCCATACTCCCCCGCAATATCCAAAAAGTGGGGGAAAAAAAGCATTTTCCACACATTTTGCTCGGCTCACCCATCGAAACACACCCCCAACAACACATGGCCTACTGTCCCGCATTCCCACAGGTGCCCCGATGAAAACGATACCTCACATGTGTGGGTGCACCTACCTGGCCGCCAAGGGAAAGTCCAAAACACAAGTAACCCCAAGTCTGTTTTCAGACCAGAATTTGAGACGCTCTGCTGACCGGCACAACATACAGATATGTGCCACGGGTGTCCAAGCCACCGGGGAAAACAGGGAACCCCATGCATTTCCGAAAAGAGGACTCCCGTGGGAATCCACTGAGGTATGATATGCCCAAATCGCCCTAGAAGGAATTACCCAGACACCCCCGCAAAGTCCGATATGTGGGGAAAAAAATGCATTTTCCACACATTTCACTCGGCTCACCCATTGAAACACGCCCCCAACAACACATGGCCTACTGTCCCGCACTCCCACATGTGTCCCGATGAAAATGGTACCTCACATGTGTGGGTGCACCTACCTGGCCACCAAGGGGACAGCCTAAAACACAAGTAACCCCATGTCTGTTTTCAGACTGGAATTTGAGACGCTCTACCGACCGGCACAACATACAGATATGGGCCTCGGGTGTCCAACCACCGGGGAAAACAGGGAACTCCATGCATTTCCGAAAAGAGGACACCTGTGGGAATCCGCAGAGGTATGATATGCCCAAATCGCCCCAGAATGTATTACCGAGACACCCCCGCAAAGTCCAAAATGTGCGAAAAAAAACGCATTTTCTGCACATTTCGCTCGGCTCGACCATCGAAACATGCCCCCAACAACACATGGCCTACCGTCCCATGTTCCCACAGGTGTCCCGATGAAAACAGTACCTCACATGTGTGGGTGCACCTACCTGGCCGCCAAGGGGAAAGCCTAAAATACAAGTAACCCCAAGTCTGTTTTCTGACTGGAATTTGAGACGCTCTGCCGACCGGCACAACATACAGATATGGGCCTCGGGTGTCCAAGCCACCGGGGAAAACAGGGAAGCCCATGCATTTCCAAAAAGAGGACACCCGTGGGAATCCGCAGAGGTATGATATTGTCATGATCCCTGCTTCCAAGGGGTCAGGACTTGCCCCACGACCTTGGAAGCAGGCCCATGACTCTGATCCCAGGAACCAGCCAGTCCCTATAGGGACCATCTGGACCTTGTCCTGGCGCCAGTGGCGCCAGGCTCATGATGGTGACTGGTCCCGGCACAGGAAGCGCCGGGCTCATATTAGATAAGAGTGCTTGGTGGACCTACCTGTAGCAGACCATGCTGCTTACTTACCAGCTAACTGGTCTCCTGATCCTTCTCTGCCTGGAACTACTTTTTCTGTCTGGGTGGAGCAGGAGCCACTCCCTGGAAGCAGAACACAGGAACTCTTCTAGAAATCTGGAACTCTTTTCTTACCTGGGTGGGGCCGTGGAAGGAGACGCCTAAGCACTACAGAAGGCTATTTAAACCACACCCGATTGGTTTCACGTGCTTCGCGTTATTCTGCATCTGCAGCAGGACGCTCACCGTGTCAGCTCCAGGAAACCTCCAGCTCCAGATCCTGTGAACACGAAATAACCTGCTGGAATCCAATCTTCAGTCTTCTGCAGCTCCTGCAAAACAAAGGCACAGGTTAGGCTAAAGTAAAGGCAGCGAATCTACTTACCTAATCCAACGGCAGCATCCAAGGCGCCTTTTTCTGCCTTTCTCTTCCGGCATCCGACATCTGCAAAGAGAGAGAACATCGGTCAGTAATATTCAACTACAAGTTCTGCTTACCTGTGTTACGCCCGTTCCAACTCAGCTCGCGCTGCAGTCCGGCACCTGCAAGGCAAGATACATCGGTTAGTAACGCTTAGTTACAAGACTGCTTACCCGTCGCTTTCAATCTGTTCGCGCTGCACCTCAGCACCTGCAAAGACAAAAGAGACATTACGGAGCATTCTCCAGCGCTAGTGCAGTCTTTCTACTTACGTGCCATTAGAAGGATAATCTTCATCGTCACAGCATCTGAAAAAGGAAAGACATAGACTTTACAGACTTAAGACTTTTGAAGGAGAATAGAACAATGCAAAAGGAACTTTAATACTTACAAGGCACGCTCGTGCATTAACGGCGTCTTCGCTCTCAGCAAATCCTCTGCTATCAAGAGGCAGAGCTCGCATCCAGTGAAGCAACTGGATCCAGCGCCCCTGCACAAGACGCAGGATGGAGAGCCCGGCATTTACCTATATAAGGTAAGCGCAATATCAACCCAGTTCCACGGGGAAAGAAAGGGCGAGAGGGGCTAGGAACTTTCCGAATCTTCTAAACACTAATACCTTGGTTTACCCTTGCAGACATCTCACTCTTCAGCTTAAACTGTCGGTGGGAAGGGGGCCCAGTCCGGGAGCAAAACGAACCCTGCGCCTAACACTGAAGACAGTATCCTCGCCAGATCAAGACCTGCGCCTCCGGGGGAACCAGGTGAGCGTTACAGATATGTCCAAATCACCCCAGAATTTTTTACCCAGACACCCCCGCAAAGTCCGAAATGTGGGGAAAAAAACGCATTTTCCGCACATTTCGCTCGGCTCACCCATTGAAACACCTCCCCAACAGCACATGGCCTACCGTCCCACGTTTCCACAGGTGTCTCGATGAAAACGATACCTCACATGTGTGGGTGCACCTACCTAGCCGCCAAGGGGAAAGCCTAAAACACAATGAACCCCAAGTCTGTTTTCAGACCGGAATTTGAGACGCTCTGCTGACAGGCACAACCTACATATATGAGCCGCGGGTTTCCAAGCCACCAGGGAAAACAGGGAACCCCATGCATTTCCGAAAAGAGGACTCCATTGGGAATCCACTGAGGTATGATATGCCCAAATGGCCCCAGAATGTATTACCCAGACACCCCCCGCAAAGTCTGAAATGTGGGGGAAGAAATGCATTTTCCGCACATTTCACTCGGCTCACCCATCGAAACACGCCCCCAACAACACATGTCCTACAGTCCCGCGTTCCCACAGGTGTCCCGATGAAAACGGTACCTCGCATGTGTGGGTGCAACTACCTGGCCCCCAAGGGGAAAGCCTAAAACACAAGTAACCACAAGTCTGTTTTCAGACCGGAATTTGAGACGCTCTGCTGACCGGCACAACATACAGATATGGGCCACGGGTGTACAAGCCACCGGGGAAAACAGGGAACCCTATGCATTTCCGAAAAGAGGACACCCGTGGGAATCCGCGGAGGTATGATATGCCCAAATCGCCCCAGAACTTATTACCCATACTCCCCCGCAATATCCAAAAAGTGGGGAAAAAAAAGCATTTTCCACACATTTCGCTCGGCTCACCCATTGAAACACACCCCCAACAACACAGGGCCTACTGTCCCGCATTCCCACAGGTGCCCCGATGAAAACGATACCTCACATGTGTGGGTGCACCTACCTGGCCGCCAAGGGAAAGTCCAAAACACAAGTAACCCCAAGTCTGTTTTCAGACCAGAATTTGAGACGCTCTGCTGACCGGCACAACATACAGATATGTGCCACGGGTGTCCAAGCCACCGGGGAAAACAGGGAACCCCATGCATTTCCGAAAAGAGGACTCCTGTGGGAATCCACTGAGGTATGATATGCCCAAATCGCCCTAGAATTTATTACCCAGACACCCCCGCAAAGTCCGATATGTGGGGAAAAAAACGCATTTTCCACACATTTCACTCGGCTCACCCATTGAAACACGCCCCCAACAACACATGGCCTACTGTCCCACGCTCCCACATGTGTCCCGATGAAAATGGTACCTCACATGTGTGGGTGCACCTACCTGGCCACCAAGGGGACAGCCTAAAACACAAGTAACCCCAAGTCTGTTTTCAGACTGGAATTTGAGACGCTCTACCGACCGGCACAACATAGAGATATGGGCCTCGGGTGTCCAACCACCGGGGAAAACAGGGAACCCCATGCATTTCCGAAAAGAGGACACCCGTGGGAATCCGCAGAGGTATGATATGCCCAAATCGCCCCAGAATGTATTACCGAGACACCCCCGCAAAGTCCGAAATGTGGGAAAAAAAATGCATTTTCTGCACATTTCGCTCGGCTCACCCATCGAAACATGCCCCCAACAACACACGGCCTACCGTCCCATGTTCCCACAGGTGTCCCGATGAAAACAGTACCTCACATGTGTGGGTGCACCTACCTGGCCGCCAAGGGGAAAGCCTAAAACACAAGTTACCCCAAGTCTGTTTTCTGACTGGAATTTGAGACGCTCTGCTGACCGGCACAACATACAGATATGGGCCACGGGTGTCCAAACCACCGGGGAAAACAGGGAACCCCATGCATTTCCAAAAAGAGGACACCCGTGGGAATCCGCAGAGGTATGATATGTCCAAATCACCCCAGAATTTTTTACCCAGACACCCCCGCAAAGTCCGAAATGTGGAGAAAAAAACGCATTTTCCGCACATTTCGCTCGGCTCACCCATTGAAACACCCCCCCAACAGCACATGGCCTACCGTCCCACGTTTCCACAGGTGTCTCGATGAAAACGATACCTCACATGTGTGGGTGCACCTACCTGGCACCCAAGGGGAAAGCCTAAAACACAATGAACCCCAAGTCTGTTTTCAGACCGGAATTTGAGACGCTCTGCCGACCGGCACAACATACAGATATGGGACTCTGGTGTCCAAGCCACCGGAGAAAACAGGGAACCCCATGCATTTCCAAAAAGAGGACACCCGTGGGAATCCGCAGAGGTATGATATGTCCAAATCACCCCAGAATTTTTTACCCAGACACCCCCGCAAATTCCGAAATGTGGGGAAGAAAACACATTTTCCGCACATTTTGCTCGGCGCACCCATCGAAACACGCCCCCAACAACACATGGCCTACCGTCCCGCGTTCCCACAGGTGTCCCAATGAAAATGGTACCTCACATGTGTGGGTGCACCTACCTGGCCGCCAAGGGGAAAGCCTAAAACACAAGTAACCCCAAGTCTGTTTTCAGACCGGAATTTGAGACGCTCTGCCGACCGGCACAACATACAGATATGGGCCTCGGGTGTCCAAGACACCGGGGAAAACAGGGAACCCCATGAATTTCTGAAAAGAGGACACCTGTGGGAATCCGCAGAGATATGATTTGCGTAAATCGCTCCAGAATTTATTACCCAGACACCCCCGCAAAGTCCAAAATGTGGGGAAAAAAACACATTTTCTGCACATTTCGCTCTACTCACCCATTGAAACACGCCACCAACAACATATGGCCCACCGTCCCACATTCCCACAGGTGTTCTGCTGAAAACGGTCCTCACATGTGTGGGTGCATCTACCTGGGCGCGAAGGAATAAGGCTAAACCACTGCTATCCCCCCCCAAAGGGTTTGGGGAGCCAACCTACAGATTTAGGCCTGTGGTGTTGCAGCCACCAAGAAAAACAGGGACCACAATGCATTTCCGAAAAGAAGACACCTGTGGAAATCCGCAGAGGTATGATTTGCGCGAATCGCCCTAGAATTTATTACCCAGACACCCCTGCAAAGGCCAAAATGTGGGAAAAAAACACATTTTCCGCACATTTCGCTCGGCTCACCCCTCGAAACACGCCCCAACAACACATGGCCTACCGTCCCGCGTTCCCACAGGTGTCTTGATGAAAACGATACCTCACATGTGTGGGTGCACCTACCTGGCCACCAAGGGGAAATCCTAAAACACAATGAACCCCAAGTCTGTTTTCAGACCGGAATTTGAGACGCTCTGCCGACCGGCACAACATACAGATATGGGACTCTGGTGTCCAAGCCACCAGAGAAAACAGGGAACCCCATGCATTTCCAAAAAGAGGACACCCGTGGGAATCCGCAGAGGTATGATATGTCCAAATCACCCCAGAATTTTTTACCCAGACACCCCCGCAAATTCCGAAATGTGGGGAAGAAAACACATTTTCCGCACATTTTGCTCGGCTCACCCATCCAAACACGCCCCCAACAACACATGGCCTACCGTCCCGCGTTCCCACAGGTGTCCCGATGAAAATGGTACCTCACATGTGTGGGTGCACCTACCTGGCCGCCAAGGGGAAAGCCTAAAACACAAGTAACCCCAAGTCTGTTTTCAGACCGGAATTTGAGACGCTCTGCCGACCGGCACAACATACAGATATGGGCCTCGGGTGTCCAAGACACCAGGGAAAACAGGGAACCCCATGCATTTCTGAAAAGAGGACACCTGTGGGAATCCGCAGAGGTATGATTTGCGCAAATCGCTCCAGAATTTATTACCCAGACACCCCCGCAAAGTCCAAAATGTGGGGAAAAAAACACATTTTCTGCACATTTCGCTCTACTCACCCATTGAAACACGCCACCAACAACATATGGCCCACCGTCCCACGTTCCCACAGGTGTTCTGCTGAAAACGGTCCTCACATGTGTGGGTGCATCTACCTGGGCGCGAAGGAATAAGGCTAAACCACTGCTATCCCCCCCCAAAGGGTTTGGGGAGCCAACCTACAGATTTAGGCCTGTGGTGTTGCAGCCACCAAGAAAAACAGGGACCACAATGCATTTCCGAAAAGAAGACACCTGTGGAAATCCGCAGAGGTATGATTTGCGCGAATCGCCCTAGAATTTATTACCCAGACACCCCTGCAAAGGCCAAAATGTGGGAAAAAAACACATTTTCCGCACATTTCGCTCGGCTCACCCCTCGAAACACGCCCCAACAACACATGGCCTACCGTCCCGCGTTCCCACAGGTGTCCCGATGAAAACGGTACCTCACATGTGTGGGGGCGCAAAAAGAAAAGGGTAACCCACTGTTAACCCCAAGCCTTTCTCCACTGCCCATTTTGTTCATGCGGGCAACCTACAGATTTGGGCCTAGGGTGTCGAAGCCAGCAAGGGAAACAGGGAACCCCATGCATTTCCCAAAAGAGGACACCCGTGGGAATCCACAGAGGTCTGCCTTGCACAAATTGACCCAGTTTTTATTAGCCACAATCCCCGACAAAGTGTGATATTTGGTGGGGAAAATACACAATGTTCACTTTGTCTGGGGTTCTAGGTAATAAATTCTGGGCCGCTTCGCGCAAGTCAGACCTCGGTGCATTCGCACAGGTGTCCTTTTTTGGGAAATGCATGGGGTTCCCTGTTTTCCTTGCTGGCTTCGACACCCTAGGCCCAAATCTGTAGGGTGCCCACATGAACAAAATGTGCTGTGGTGAAAGGCTTGGGGTTACCAGTGGGTTACCCTTTTCCTTTTGCGCCCCCGGTAGGTGCACCCACACATGCGAGGTACCTTTTTAGTCGGCACACCTGTAGGAATGCGAGAAGGTATGACATCTGATGTTGGCGATGTGTTTCGGTGAGTGGACACAGGGAAATGTCTCTGAAAATGGCCGGAAATGAAGACAATTCTCAGACATTTCCCTTTGGTCACCCACTGAAACACGTCACCAGCACCACATGGCCTACCGTCCCGCTTTCCCACAGGTACCCCAATGAAAGTCAGACCTAGTATGCGTGGGTGTCGTACCTGAGTGAGAATGGGTACATCATTTGCACAGCAAGTAGTCTTTAGTGCTCCCAGTACATAGGAAAGTGCTGTCAGTAAGCCCCTTCACATGCACCTTTGCTCACACTTCTCATACATTAACGTCACAATGCAGTCGGACAAGCAAGGTGGGATTTAGCACACGGACAAGCCTCCCTGCTTAGCACAAGGAGGAACGTCCTTGTGAGCATTGATGCCACGGAAAGGCACCCACCATATCACTGGCCACTCATACACTTTTTGTGTCTGCAGTCAGTCAGCATCCATGTCAGCAGTCACACCTCTACCAAAACACTTGTGCCAGAGCAAGCGTATCTGCACACTTGTCCCATGTGTCCGTGTGCTCACAATGCAACCGTGTCTCCAGGCAACATCTTTCACATCATTTTCCAGCAATTGCACATCAACTGTCCGCATTCAAATGGCATGTGCCAACAATCGTATCTGCACACTGATAGCAAGTGCTCATTGGCTCCCTTGGCTACCTGGCCTGCAGGCGCTGTCTCTCACACCAACTTCAAGTATGTCCATAGCAAGATTTTTACAGCACTCATATGCGCAACCTCACCCACACAAAGCTAACACCCTCTAACATGCTACTCATTTCTGCAGTGCTGGGAAAGTGCATTCACAGAAATGACATCTGCATGATCTATGTTGCTATACCTCACTCACACACCAATCGCATCAAAGTCATTCCTACAGAAGACATTTCAGCTACACCACACATACCACAAGTTACGGTAAAACAATAAAGAGTGCAGGGTGGTACGAGGTACGCAAGACACCTCCGCCATGTAGGTGTCCAAGTACCACTTTCATGACACTTTGACTTCAAGGGAGGGAGCCAAAGTGGCGTGTACTATTTCTAAAATACACCCCTTGAGTGAAGGGAACTGAAATGGTGTTCCCATCTTCATCAACGCACCCCTCCAGTGGAGGGAGCAGCACTAGCAATGCTCGTGAAGGCACGCTAAATGAAGTGACGTGAGGTGAAATGCTGTTGCATTTTCATTGTTGGTACACCTCCAGTGCACGGAGCAGGAGTGCCGTTCCTTTGTAAGAGGTGCACGAAATCACAGTCCATTGGTTCCTTTCAAGGGATGATGGCCATTTCCTGAAATCACTCCATCTCCCAATACTTTTCCTTTGTATGATACAAAAGGAAACAAGGCTGTAGGCAGAGGACTGGATTGGAAGGGCATTGGGGACAGTACACCCGAGTATCCTTCCTCACTCAATGTTTACTACACACCTTACATCTTCTGTAAGGGTGTGTCTTCATTGGTGTGGCAGGAACAAAATCAGCAAAGTGTCGATCTTGCAATCTAGCCACATCTTCTACCTCTGGAACGGAGAGAAATTATACATGGACTATAGTCAGCGATTGAACAATTTCTGTTTCAAAGTTCAATAAGGACAGGTTGTTTTGTGGTGGCCCTCTCCTCACCCACACTGAACGGAGGGGGGCACATCATGCAGTCCTTCCTAGGAGGCTCAGGGAGGGCTGCATGAGGTGCCCCCCCAGCCATTTGGGGTGGGGGGGAGAGGGCCACCACAAAAGGTGGGACAGGACCCCCAATAGATGGGACAGTCGGGTTTGGGCACCCTGGGGCCAGATTGGCACACTAATGTGGCCATCTGCGCCAAGCCAAGTTGGGTAAACAAAAAAAAACTACTAAATCGTAGGCTGCTTTTTAGGGGGGGCTGAGGGGCACCCTCAATTGGCAGCGAATGTTGTACTGCAATGGGGGGTGGCACTCCCCCCCACCCCAAATGGAGGATGGTGGTCCCCACCTCATGCATCCCTCCCTGGTGTCAGATAGGGGAGGCCCCACCTCATGCATCCCTCCCTGGGGTCAGATGCCCCTTCCTAGGAGCAGATATCTGCCCCCAGGAAGGGTTACAAAGGGTGCCCCCCTTTCTACTTCGGTTGGGGGGCCACCCCCCCTTTCAATCAGTAAAAAATCCATGGTGGCTAGTGGTCATCTGCCCCCAGGGGTCTCTGGTGCTGTGGGCCCATGCTTTGGGGCCACGGGGGGAAGGGAGCCGCTTACCTAGTAAGCAGCCCCCCCGTCCCCCGCGTCACAAACGGATCTGTATTGATCCGGTGGCATTGCTGCCCACGGATCGCGCACCCTGCGCCCGATCCGCGGGCAGCAATGCCACACAATGGGTATCGTTGGAAAGGGGAGGATCTCCCCTTTCCAACGATGCCCGCCTCGATCTCTGGCTTGAAATACAGCCGGAGATCGAGGCGAAACAAGAAGGTCTCTTACCTTCTCTCTTCCCCGCAGCAGCCGAAAATGGCTGCTGCGGGGAATTTAATTTCATTTTTATGCGGACGTGCGTTACGCACGCCAACGTGAAACTGAAGGTAATGCAGCCCCCTGGCGGAGAGGGGCGGTCCTCCCCTCACATAGCCCGGGGTTGGATTACAGTTTTGCTCGATCCCTGCATTGCAGGGAACGAGCAAAATAGAGTGCCTAAACCGACAAGCTGGCTCGTCGGTGGCAACCTGGAGCGCTTGCCACCGACGAGCCGGCTCGTCGGTGGCACTTAAGTGGTTAACGAAGCCCATGTTGAGATGTGTCAGGTGCTATGGCTGCTCAAATGTATCACAAAAGTATGTAACAGAGATATGGGGAGTAAGTAGAGTCCAAGCTACCTCATCCTTAAAACGCAATGGTAGTCATTGACACGCATAATCAAGGACCTAGTGTAGCATGATTAGATTACACTAGTAGCACACAAGTAGTTAAAACAAAGTTTATTCTAAAACAGAAAGTAAAAAATGGTGACAGCAAAATATAACAACAAAGTAGTGTATGTGAAAGCATATCTAATTACAGTTCATGGTTTGTCACAGTATTTAATACACAACACAGTTTGTGAGCCATGGATTGATTACATAGCACATCTGAAAAAGGACTATCTCTGTTACACCCTCATGAGCCAGGCCCCTGGTAACCAAAAAATAGGGTCCACAGCCTATTTCTTTTTGAGGATCACAAAAGTATGTTCCATAATTCTTTCTATTTTGGGAAACTATGTCCTTTCAAGAGATGAAAAGCTATTGAAATATAAGAGTTGTTGTTATTTTTTTATTTATTTTTTTTTATTATTGAATATAGTTGAAATTTCATCAACTTTTTCAATTTATACAGTTTAGAAAATTCATAAGCATAAAATCTAGATAACACAACTATATAAATTCATATTGTACAATCATCATTATTCTAGGTTCAAGGCCTGTAAAAAATTAATCAATGCAATTCTTATACTCATATATTCAGTAGCAGCCAAGGCGACCCATCTATTTTTTGGATCGAGTTGTGCAAGGTATGCATAATGATTAACAAAGTGCAATTTTCTTAAGGTACTAAGTGCAGGACATTCCAGTATTAAATGTTGAAGAGATTCTACAATCATAACATTTTTACAGAACCGACACCAATTAAGGTCAAAGGGAATTTGTTTCCTTCTTGATTTGACCTCGCGGGTGGGCCAGATGTTAAACCTTAACCGAAGAATAGCAGATCTTACAGCAGCAGATGGTGCTAAACATAAATAGGACGCAATGTTTTTATAGCGTTTTGGACCAAAGATTGTAGGGTCAAAGTCTTTATAAGTTAGACACAAAGTTCTGGTGTCAATCCAGTCCATCATGTACACCTTCTTCTTCGCAAGCTCTGGGTGAGCAATGAGGAGTTTAAGTGAAATGTCGGCATGTGCCATAATTGTTAGAATTTTCGTAGTCCAGTATTTCGGAAACATTTCTGTAGAATTGATCAGATAACTTGAAATGGTGGATAGTGTCGAGTTATCATATGTTGATAATAAACATTTGCGAAATAGGGCACATAAACGCCAGTTATAAAGTGCACTTAGAGAAATTAACCCCAATTCGTATCTTATTAACACTCCTGGGATACATTGAGGTAGGTTTAGGATTGCACGCCAAAACCTGGCCTCTAATAGATTCAGAAACCCTAAGGGGACAATTAGTGTTTCCAGACCATAAAGGACGGTTGCTACAACATTCTGGTCCCAATAAATAATGGCCGCTTTGATGGAAAATTTACCATATTTAGAAATGATTAGTCGTGTCTGACAAATTGCTGTGTTTAGCTTCTGCTTAATTTTAATTAGTTGCGAGTCTATCGTTGGGGTGCCCTCAAAGATCAGGCCCAAATAAACATAATTTGGTACCGTTTTTAAGGGTATCCCCTCAATCTGCCAGTTCATTAAGTGTTTGCGTGAGCCTTTAGGAACATATGCAACGATTTGTGTTTTGCTCGTGTTTATTACAAGTTCATTTTCTTTGAAATAGGAACATAGAGCTAGCAGAAGATTGTTTAAACCACTTGGGGTTTTTGATACCAACACAAGATCGTCTGCATACCACAATGCACAGATTTTTATATTGTTCAATTTAGGAGCATCAGCGATTACTCCGTGAAAAATTTCCTGTACATCGTTAATAAAAAAATTAAATAAGGCAGCTGCCAAAATGCACCACTGTTTCAGCCCTCTAAACGTTAGGATAGGGGTTGATAGAAGCCCCTCTGAGTTTAGCCTTACATAAACCTTGGTTTGTGAGTGGAGGGCAAGAATAATGTCAATAAGAGTAGATGGGCAATCTGCTTTGAATAACTTATCTATAAGTTTTGGTCTTGAGACCGAATCAAATGCGGAATGAAGATCTACAAACGCGAAATATCTGGCTTGCTTCTTATATATTGCTTGTTGTTTTATAGCATTTAAAGTAATTAAATTAATGCCCGTGCCCAGCCCTGCCACAAATCCAGTCTGTGCTGGGTCACGTTGATTTACTTTATTTGTCCAAGCATTGAAATCTCTTAGCACCAGTCTACAGAAAAGTTTACCCGGTACGTCTAGTAACGTTATTGGACGATCATTTTTCGGGTTCGTACGATCACCTTTTTTATAGACTGGAATGATTACAGAAGAACGCCAAGATTGCGGAATATTTTTAGTTTGTGGTATCTGCTGGAACATATTATTCAAAATTAATGACCACTCTGTTATATTTTGTTTGAGCATTACATTAGTCAGCCCATCTAAGCCTGCCGCTCGAGATGATGAAGAGGCTTTGATGAAGGTTCGAATAGTCATTTTTGTATAGTGTAAAGACCAACTGTTTACAACGTTACTATTGTAGATATAATGGTTCATCATGGGATCGTTATACAAGGATGAGAAATGTGTAACCCACATCGATTCAGATACGCCGTTAAGCTGTACATGGGGTTGGGATGAGATGTTACATTTATTCAGGAGTTCCCATATTAGGGCTGAATTTTTACCACGGCAAGCTGATAGAAAACATTCACTATCTATTTGATACAAAGTAGCTCTCCTTGCTCGGACCCAGTTACGATATCTCGAAGAAGCAGTTTTGACTGCTTTATTTCGATCAATTAATGGTAATTTCTGAGAAATTCTGATCTCTCTTCTGTAGGCTTTCTTTCGTTCACACAGAGCTAAATCAAAGCCATGAGCATGTCTTTTAACTGGTTTACTATGAGCAGGAAAAAGATTTGCGAAGGTGCTTAAAATTTCTATATAAGAACTGGGCTTGGGTGAGCTTTGATTTTTTAAAATTGCATCGTTCAAGGCTAGTAATTTGTTAGCAGACCATTTAAATCGATTTCTGCCATTATTAACAGATAAAGTTTGTTTATAATACACTGCAATTTTCGTGTGGTCTCCTCTTTCCATCGCCCAATGTAAGGATAAGAGGTGATGATCACTAGATGTTTGTTTGATTATCTCAAATTTGCTAGTGTTCATAAATATATGAAATTCGATACGAAGATGTAATCAATGGTAGATTTATAGGAGCCTCTTTCCCAGGTATTCATAGGTGGAATATCACCTGTGATTGCACCATTTATTAATCTTAAACCATGATCTTCCATAAAGGAATTCCATCTTGCACCTTCTCGAATCCAATTCCTCTTATTAGAATAGAAACAAGAGAAGTTCAAATCACCCATTAACAATATTCCAGCAATATTAATTTGATTTGAGATAAGCTCAAGGATACAGGAAAGGGCATCATAAAAACTATCATCAGTGATACCTGCCGGGTTTCTATACAGATTAATAAGTGCATATGTCTGTGAGTTAAAGAGAATCTTAACCAATTGGATGAATTTGTTAGGTGTTTGCCAAGGCAAGATTTTCAATCCCCTACTAACTTTCACTGCTACTAACAACCCGGCTGTGGGTCTACCTTTACCACCATGTGCTGCTGGCAGTAAACTAATCTCATGATCGTCCCATGTGGGAAGGTTTAATAACCATGTTTCTTGTAGGGCCACAATATCATAACTATTCAAACCATTATCTAGATTCCACTGCAAATGAGAGTAACCTCTAGTATTCCAACTAGCAAGAGAAAAAGTATTGGTGGAGATGGTTATTCGTGGTTATGAACAAATATTGGGTCCTGCATTGGGATTTGATGATGAGTGACTGATGCAATAACTGCAGACACATGAGGGTTCGGTATTTATATCACCAATAGACTTATTTTAATCGATCTCCTTAAATTGCTGGCGTGCTGGGTCTTGGGCTAACAGGAAACCCAAATTAAACAATTCCATTCTGGCATTCCATAGTGTATTACGAACAATACCAGATTTTATCCAAAGCCTAACGATGGAAAGGTTCTTGTCACAAAGAAACTCAACTTGGTCCACGTCTGATGAGGAAATGGCTTCTAGTCCCTCTATGTCTCCAAATATGTTGAAGACACTAGCACGGCATAAATCATATTTTGGGAAGGATCCATCACGACATTTCAGGATCAGAGTATGATACTGGTTAAGTTTCTTTGAAAATGCGGCACCATCGTCATTTATATAGCATTTATTACTGGCGTTGTGTATATTCGTGTTACACCTATTTCTATCTTTAGATTGATCACGATGGTGCTGCATATTAGAAGCAAGTGGCATGGTTTTCATACAATTATCAGATCTGTTTTTGAAAACTCGAGCCTCGTTTTGTGGGTTTTTATTAACATTATGTGTATGAGGGAGCTGTTCAAAGGTATGTGGGGCTTCAGGTAGTACTTCAGATCTTCTATTAAGTAGATAGAAATCAACTGCATTTCTCAAAGCAGTTAAACGATCTTCTGCTTTTGCTATCGGAGCAATAGGAGGGGATACCTTAGGTGCACCTGTCAAATCGACCTCATTTTGGGCCACTAGTTTCGTATGTGCATTTGAACAAGATTGTGTTTTCAGTATGTTATCAGGTTTAGATGTTAAAAGAAGGACCAGCTTGTTCAAAGGATCATAGTTGGGGGCAGGCTTAGGAACTTCCGATAGGATCCTGTGAATGGGAGCAGCATAAGAGGGAGGAGGAATATCTTGCAAAGCTCCATCGGAGCAATAGGAGGGGATACCTTAGGTGCACCTGTCAAATCGACCTCATTTTGGGCCACTAGTTTCGTATGTGCATTTGAACAAGATTGTGTTTTCAGTATGTTATCAGGTTTAGATGTTAAAAGAAGGACCAGCTTGTTCAAAGGATCATAGTTGGGGGCAGGCTTAGGAACTTCCGATAGGATCCTGTGAATGGGAGCAGCATAAGAGGGAGGAGGAATATCTTGCAAAGCTCCATCAACACACGTGTTGCCGGTTATATCGACAAAATCATTATTAGGTATCTCATTGCTTAAAGCTGGCAAGGCAGCAGATCTATGAGGAAGAGATGTGGCAACATCTGACGAAAGAGATAGCTGTGGTATTTTTTTTAACTCTGAAAGAGCTTTTTTATTTCTTTGTATAAGTTTAGATGATAACAATTTAATTTTTCTCTTATTTAACAAAGAACCTCCCACCTTTTGTGCATTTTGGATGGTGTCTCCACGTGATTAACTTGCTATAGATTGACCCGCAGTTCTCACAGGGGAATCAATACTAATCCAAGATTCATTAGATTTTGCTGTGTCTTTTTCGTCAACACATTCAATAGGCCGAATTATTTTAGTAAACATTGGTAAAGCCGGTGTAATTACTAGAGGCTCTTGAATCATACTCTCTAAGTGTGATATACGCTGTAAAATAGATGGTCCTGAGTGTACATTTGAGCCTTGATAAGATGACCAGTTGGATTCGAGCTGTACAATCCTTTGTTCCAATTTTACTAAAGAAGACTCTTTGGAACATTTAAGTGAGGTATCTTTCATCCAATCACTTATATGATTTAATTTGTCAGTTTGGATAGCTAGCCTCTGATCCAAAGAATTAAAAAGCTTAAATAGAGTAGCCATAGTAGTATTAATAGCCCCCAGAGTAACTTCTAATAAGACAGGGTTCGGTAAAGATTCAGTTGGTTGTCGTTTCTTATTAGAAGTTTGGCAACGACGAGGGATAGGTTGCATAAAAGAGATCTCCTCATCTTGTCTTGTTGAATCCATGGAACAAGCCTGTGCATAATCAGTCTTGATCGACACTCTTGAACTTTCAAGGTCTCTACATTCGGGAGAATTTTGTAAGGAAGCAGAAATAGACTTATTATTAGAGGCATGTCCCACGTCTTCAATAATTACTGATGCTAATGTAACATTCTCCAATAGTGAAATTTGACATTCATTTGACACCACATTAGAGTCTGAGGATGACTCTTCTAAAACAGTAGTGAAAATTCGCATAGGTTTAATCATTCTAATCGGCGAATGGGGTACAGTTAGTAGAGTTTGATCTGATACGGAAGAGCTCAAAGACGGAGCAGAAGCCTCATTATTTGGGTTGGGAATTTGTATAGGAATCAGATCATTCACATCGCCATTAGATAGTACAGGATCTGCACTAATCGATACTGCGGAAGTAGGCTCAGTCAAATTAGAAATCATTACAACCTGTGGTTTTGTTATATAAAAATTACGTATGTCATTTGGGTTTTTGTTAATAGGGGTTAAAATGATGTTTTTTTTTGATGTACGAATTCGACTTTTGCTTTTTTCCTGTAAAATGGGAAGGTTTTGGTTAATGGGGGTTTGAGGGAACAGCGCTAAATCCAGTGTATTAGGCATCATAGGTAATGTAGTAGACATTAAGTCTCTAGTTATCTCTGATGGCATGCCTGTTCTTAAGGTGAACATGAAGTAAAATTCACTTTCTTTCTTGAGAAAAACACTATGTAAACTTTAAAATTATGAAATGGCAACCTTAAATGTTAATAGCTTGATATTTAATAGATTCCTGAGGCCGTCACAGTTTTTGGGTCAGAGGTATGGAATGAATGGTAACGCTGTTTGCGTACAGTACCTTACGTGAGCAATTCACTTTTATGACCATCCGCCAAACAACCGCACAACAGCCGATGGACTTGACGCCACAGGGCTTATCGCCGCAAGGGTGGCTCGCAGCTGCTTTAGTAGCAGAATGCAGTCACGTGTGCCGTCATGTGACCCACGCAGATCCGCCTCCTCCAGGAAGCGGGGATGATGGGAGAATATCGGCAAGAGCAACGGCTCGCAGTGCCGATTGGGTCAGGCAGAAGGGTTCCACACAGCACAATTAAAGCGATCCTTCGCTTTCAAACACGATGCGCCGCTCGAGCAGCTCGCAGCTGCTTTAGTAGCAGAATGCAGTCACGTGTGCCGTCACGTGACCCACGCAGATCCGCCTCCTCCAGGAAGCGGGGATGATGGGAGAATATCGGCAAGAGCAACGGCTCACAGTGCCGATTGGGTCAGGCAGAAGGGTTCCACACAGCACAATTAAAGCGATCCTTCGCTTTCAAACACGATGCGCCGCTCGAGCGGCTCGCAGCTGCTTTAGTAGCAGAATGCAGTCACGTGTGCCGTCACGTGACCCACGCAGATCCGCCTCCTCCAGGAAGCGGGGATGATGGGAGAATATCGGCAAGAGCAACGGCTCGCAGTGGCGATTGGGTCAGGCAGAAGGGTTCCACACAGCACAATTAAAGCGATCCTTCGCTTTCAAACACGATGCGCCGCTCGAGCGGCTCGCAGCTGCTTTAGTAGCAGAATGCAGTCACGTGTGCCGTCACGTGACCCACGCAGATCCGCCTCCTCCAGGAAGCGGGGATGATGGGAGAATATCGGCAAGAGCAACGGCTCGCAGTGCCGATTGGGTCAGGCAGAAGGGTTCCACACAGCACAATTAAAGCGATCCTTCCCTTTCAAACACGAAATAACATGTTGTTATTACGTATTGTCCATTTATAGAATGGCAACAGACATTTTGTTAACACACAATACAAAACCTACTCCATAAAATATTGTTAGGCTGTATTAGGAAATGGCATATTTTTTTCTCCCATGGATGTTTTACAGTAAAACCTGGAGGCCCTCTGCTGTTGACTCACATGCAGGGGAGGCATAGCCTATTATCAGCCTATTGTAACAGCTTACTTATCTGAATAAAGTTAATACTTATCTGAATAAAGATAGCTAAGAGATATTTCGCATTTCAAAGTGATTGAATCAGTTTTCTTGGACAACCAAGCAGAGTTTCTAGAGTCTGTGTGGTACAGCCTCGCTGAACAAAACCGCATTCTTTTTCTGAAAACGTTTATTACTCTGTGTTTGCTGCTATTACTCTTTTCAATTAATTTGAGCTAATTTTATAACATTCTTCGCAAAGATTTTTCTTGTTGTCAATGGCACACATATCTTGCAAAGAAAAAATAGAAACAGGAGGATAAAATTATACCGGTGCATACCTAGTGGTTTAAATGTGTGTATATTTAGTTTGGGGTTGGTAATGAGGTGCAGAGGAGTGTATAGGAAGCCTGACAATAGTCAAAAAGTAATTGTGTGCGAAATCATGATTACGCTGAAGTGTCATTGATGATAGATGAACAACAGGAATATTATCCACAGCTGCTGGAGAGAGATTGAATCCACTTCCTTTGATTCAGACTGTGAGCATGGGTGCCCTTGGGTGAACCCACTACAAGACGCCCCGCACCACTAGAATTGAACTTAGATGTGTAGAGCATATACCTAGTGCACTGCTCACACACAGCTGCCGCACATTAATGTCATTTGTTTACATGTGACGTAACCCAGCGGACGTGCGGACGCGTCACTGATCCACAACATTAACCACATCTCTGGCATGCTACTGCTGCCACCATTTCTTCAGCAAACTCGCATAGGAGTTAAACTCTGGCACCAGGAATTAAGCGAGAACCTTGCTCTGACTCACAAATATGAGGGGGTGTGTAAAACCCAGAATGGGCTGGAACGGTACCCTAATAAATAAAATTGCAGCACAATACAACTGAAAATGATGCAAACACACATGAAGAACATTTGAAATGAGAAAGGTGCACCAATATGCTGTCATTAACCAATTACTGCCCAAAATCTACATGTTATCACAAAAAAGTACACAGAAAGGGCCAGAACGCTACCCTAATATATAAAACGGCAGCAAAACTCACCTGAAAAATGATGCAAACATACATGACAAACGTTTTGAAATGGGAAGGGTGCACCAATATGCTGTCATTAACCCATTACTGCCTAAAATGTACATTAAATCACAAAAAAGTACCTGTAACGGGGCAGAACGCTACCCTTATATATAGAACGGCAGCAACACTCACCTGAAAATAATGCAAACACACATGAAGAACATTTTGGAAATGGGGAAGGTTGAACAATGTGCTGTCATTAACCCATTACTGCCCAAAATCTACATGTTGAGATGAAAAAGTTCCTGGAACGGCCCATAACTCTACCCTAAAATACAGCACGTCATTTTCATGACGTTTTATTTGACTATTTCGCCATTCAGATCCTCAGACACCACGGCTAGCGGCTGCTGCATACTTACCAAAAACTTGCACAGCTAATGAGCCACATGGCTACAGAATAAATCCTCCATTCAATACGGAGACAGCTTGCCTAATGTCACAGAAAGAATAAAGCATTTTTATCATAGATGACACGCTTAGTGCCTCATTGGGAATATTTTAACTGTTCAGATTTCGGTAACAGAACTTTATGGGCTACCACTCAGCACCTATTTACATACTATTAACAACGCCTGCCACCAGGTAGGTTTTTAGATTTACCATAGCAATATCCCTTTCCAGAGTTCTTCTCACTACCCAGGGATACATTCACTTAACAAGTATGTTACCTTCCTCCAGTCGTCGCTGCTACAAGGGGAAGACTCTGGGCCTCATCACGAGTTTGGTGGTAGCCCTTAAATGCGGTGGTAGCGCTGTTACAGCCGCATTTAAGGGTCCGCCAATTCATGGCTTCGGCTGATTTCCCCTCAGCTCTGTGCTGGGGGAAATCCGCGGAAAATTTGCTGATTTTCGGTGTGTTTACCACCGGCGGGAAATCCGCCGGCGGTAAAAGCACGAAATGTCCCCATTGAGCCCAATGGGGAATGGGGAATTCCCGAATGGGCTCAATGGGGAATGGGCAATACCCGTTCCGCCAAACCCGTGATCCGGTGCTAATAGCGCCGGTGGGTTTGGCGGTAGGGCTAACGGCAGTGCTATTAGCGCGGGTGTTACTGCCCAACTCATGATGAGGCCCTCTGTCTTGAACCACTTTATAACCATCCCAGCATGCCCTTAGAGGGGTCTCCCAAGGGCACCCATGAGTGACAGGCAACAACCACATAACTTGTGTTAATTATTAATTAAAAACATACTTTTTGACCACTAAGATACCATAGCTAACACACACCTCTTCTCTTACCTTGTCACACAGATTCTGCTGAATGAACTACAAGAAGTAATATGAATTATTAACATTAGATGAGATAGTGCTCCTGACGAAGGGAATAGGATTCCCGTAACACATAGAACTCATTGCTAGATTTGTAGACAATATGAATTAAACATTGTGGAATACTTGCCATTATTTGCAGTAAAAGTGTGAAAATCGCAGTGCAAGTGCGAAAATCGCAGGGAAACCAGTGCACATCGATTCATGGAAGTCCGTGCGCGAGAAATACATTGGATGTGCGCTGAAAATGTGCGCCGCGCACGCTGGTGCACAGGTCATCCAACAGCGTGCGCCACGGCCACTGCGAAATCGCACATAGCGCGGCGCACATCACAAAAGTAGGCGGAACACGGGGCGTAACACTCGGAATGAGGAACAACGCGTGAAAATATGGGCGTCACGGGGGAAGTACAGGGGGCAAGTGCGTGGAACGCCCACACGCTCGCCTACAACCCGTATTCATGGAATCGAATAGGGCAAACCAGCGCACGGTCAAAGACGCGAACAGGGCCAAACAAGTACGCCACAAGAAAGCAGGCGGTAGCGTCCCTGCGCCTGAAAAAAATGTGCGCCAAAATGTGCGATAACAAAAAGCACCCATATACCGCCATGATGAATGGTCCATACAGTGGCCCTCTAGGACAAATGAGGTGCAAAGGGGTACCGACAAACACGGACACCCGCTGTGTGAAAAATAGCATGTGCGTGTGTACCTGGGTGCGCGGGAAGTCCCACATGCAATTGGCCTGGGTACGTGTACTACGGGGTGCGCGGGAAGTTCCACATGCAATTGGCCTGGGTACGTGTACTTCGGGGTGCGCGGGAAGTCTCAAACGCGATTAGCCTGGGTACGTGTACTACAGGGTGCGCAGGAAGTTCCACATGCGATTGGCCTGGGTACGTGTACTTCAGGATGCACGGGAAGTTCCACACGCGATTGGCCTGGGTACGTGTACTTCGGGGTGCGCGGGAAGTCCCACACACGATTAGCCTGGGTACGTGTACTACGGGGTGCACGGGAAGTTTCACACGCGGTTAGCCTGGGTACGTGTTTTTCGGGGTGCGCGGGATGTTCCACACGCGATTGGCCTGGGTACGTGTACTTCGGGGTGCGTGGGAAGTTCCACCCGCGATTGGCCTGGGTACGTGTACTTCGGGTTGCGCGGGAAGTTCCACACGCGATTGGCCTGGATACGTGTATTCCGAGGTGCACGGGAACATTCACACGCAATTTCAGCAGGGTATGTGTATTTAGGTGGTGCCGGGGAATCCTACACATGATTTGGCCGTGTGGGTCCTCCCAGGTGTTCCCTCTACACCCTCCACGGCCCCTGCAGGCAGCCCACACCACAGGGGACTACCCTGCACCCCTGCTCATGTCGCACAGGCAACCCATCCACCATGGCCATGCCCCCCAACCAACCCACATGTCACCTTGCACTACTGATCACCAACACATGTCTCCCTGCACCCCCACCCCCCAGCCACCAGGGGCAGCCTCCACCAGGCCCCCACTCATGCCTCCCACCACCCCCACCCCCCAGCCACCAGGGGTAGCCTCCACCAGGCCCCCACCCATGTCTACCACCACCCCCGCCCCCCAGCAGTGCAGGGGCAGCCTCCACCAGGCCCCCACTCATGTCTACCACCAAGCCCACCCCCAGCAGTGCAGGGGCAGCCTCCACCAGGCCCCCACTCATGTCTCCCATCACCCCCTGTTAGGTGGAAACCTGTGCAGTTCCCTCTGGGACCACTGCAAAAGATTTAAGACTACAGGTGTTTGGCGGTGAACCCACTTGGTAGCAATCTGTACCACACAGATTCACTTGGTAGCTGTGGCTGAGCAGTCAGACTTCCCTCAAGAAGAGTTGAGCAGTATGTGGAGTATACAAAATAGGGCAATTCTTCACAGCAAGACAAGCAAACACGCAACGAGGCTTAGTGTAAAGATATTACGGTATTTATTTATAATGAAACATCTATGGAAAACACTAAGGCAAATCACTGCAAACAAATCAAACACAATTACTCCACGAAGTAGAAAACGATCAATCCCCCTAGCAATATATCGACAACTCTAGGTTCTACCGGTACCACTTATTTTCAGACAGAGGTGTATACCTCAACCTAGATGACACTCGAATATTAGTTAGGACGGGAGAGAAAAAGATAGGCAGGTTATGAAATCAACACAGTTCAATCCCACGCGGATAAAGTGCAAGGCAGGAAGGCAAGAATCACAATAGATTATAAAGTTCAGAGGCCAGACCCACTTGGAGAGAGGCAAGGCGAGATGTCCCAAAAAGTCTCTAGTCGAGATGCGTTCAAGTCTTTATAGCAAATTGTTATCGGCAGATTGAACCAGTTCAGAACAAAGAATGAGAAAACCTTGGAGGCGACCCAACGGAACGGAGAGGGTAAGACACCTCACTCGAACCGATTGAAAAGGGAAGCCAGGCGGACACGGTACCTTGTTGTGGAGGGCAGCTCCGGCGGGGGTAGTTGTTCCTGGTGGTGGATGCACATCGGGTCTTTGCCAAGAGTAGAGAGGTTCTCGTCGTCGAAGAAAGTGAAGTCCGGTGCACCACCAGGGAAGAGACCAGCCGTGGAGTGCCCCGTCTCAAGGCACCACCTTTTGGTCGCGGTGCAGGGGTAGTGGCTATCCGGTTGCCGAGGTGCTCTGCACGGGCAATTCAACCACTGCGTCCTGAGGCGAATAAAAAGCAAAGGGGACTGGTTGTTCCCACCAGTCAGGGGAAGAGACTCTCCGGCAGGGAGATCTCCTCTGTCGTCGGAAAGTGGTGAGTCGGTTCCGCAGGGCTCCACCGGAGGTGTCGTCGTGCAGGTCGGCTCAGTGTTACCCTCGTCGGATTCTTAGGTCCTGTGGCGACTTCTGAAGATCCAGTCCCAAAAGCCCTGCTTTTATGCAGAAAACCCCTATTCATTCAGCCTAGCTGTCAATCAACACATGCTAAGTGGTGAGCGGGAAGGCTCACCACCTGAGCCAATCACTCCAGAGTGCGACCGGAGTTGGCAAGGCAACTCGGTCCAGGGTGCCTAAACCCCCTCCCACACCCCTGTGGTAACCCAGACAGAATGGCACCACTTTGGAGGGTCTCTGTACAGAGCCCGCCAAAAGTGGAACAAAGGGCTCGACCTTTGGTTTAGGAGTCACACAGACGAACACAGACGCCATTTTACAAACCGAGTTCTGGCAGAAAATACCACCCGATAAACTTATTTAAGATAAGTAGATCAGTGGTACGTTAGAGATTAACGAGAAAAAGTATCAATCTCCAACAATGGGACGAATCCCATAGGGTTATGTCTGGGGTCGAACATAACAAGTAGTTTCCACTGCCACCAGCCAAAACTCGACGAGGGGGGACGGGACAGTGCCCCCTCGAGTAACAGATCCAGGAGTAATCGAATTACCCCTACTAGTACATCCACAATAAGATGGTTGGTACTAGTCCTGTTAGTAAATTTAGGTCTAGTAAAGCCAATGGTGACTTTACATGCCCGGGGAGACAGTAGTCAGTCCCCGGGTATGGAGTCTATGGTGGGGGATCCGCTAGGATGCCCCCGTGTTACGGCACGTAGGGTGCGGTGTAACACACATAGAAAAACATATGAAACCCTATGGAGTAAAAGACCCCATAGCCCATAGAACACATTGACATTCAAAAGGAATTACACACATTTATGTCCAAGAGTGGGAGAAAAAGAGTCTCACTCTTGGCAGGATGGAAAAAACAAACTCCCGAAATCCAGCAAAGCTGCTGGGGGACTCACTAGGTTAGGAAATTCAGCCTAAACAGAGAATTCTCCCTAACACTCGCCCCCCCCCCAGACTAAGGGACAGGAGGATTTAATCCACTCCTGGATGAATCTCATACCTCTAGTCGATGACATCCTAGAGAGACCATCAGCATTTTGGTGGTGACATCCTGACCTGTGCTCAATGGTGAAATCAAACCCTTGCAGGCAGATCGACCATCTCAATACTTTTGGGTTTTCCCCTTTCATTTGCATTAACCATCTCAAGGGTTTGTGGTCAGTCTGAATGACGAAAGTAGAACCATACAAATACGGCCTAAACTTCTTCAGAGCCCACACGATAGCAAAGCACTCTCTTTTGATTGTTGCCCACCTTGTTTCAGGATCCTTCAGCTTGCGGCTGATGAAGCAAACGGGGTGCTCCCTACCTTTCCCATCCAGTTGACTGAGTACAGCACCTATTCCTACATTCGAAGCATCTGTCTGCACAATGAAGTGTTGGCGGTAATCAGGAGCTCTGAGTACTGGGGCTCGGCAAAGAGCCTTTTTCAGGTTTTCAAAAGCCTGATTGCATTCCTCGTTCCATCTAACCTTCTCAGGAAATTTGGGCGAGGAGATGACATTCAGTGGAGAAGCTATGGTCCCATAGTTCTCTATGAAATTCCTGTAATACCCAGTGAGGCCTAGGAAGGCTCTCACGTGGGTTTGAGTAGTCGGTGTCGTCCAATTTTGCACAGCTTCAATCTTACTGAGCAAAGGCCTTATTTCTCCACCGCCTACCTCATGCCCAAGATAGACTACCTTACTCTGTCCAATTTGGCATTTGCTCGCCTTTATGGTCAGATTGGCTCGTCCAAGAGCCTGCAAAACATCTCTCAGGTGGGTTACATGTTCTTCCCAGGAATTGCTGAACACTGCGATGTCATCCAAGTATGCCATGCAGAAGTCCTCCATCCCATTCAGAACCTGGTTTACCATCCGTTGAAACGTAGCAGGTGCATTCTTCAATCCGAAAGGCATTACCTTAAACTGGTATAAGCCAACGGGGATAGAAAATGCAGTTTTCTCCTTGGCATGGTCTGTCAGGGCTATTTGCCAATAGCCTGACGTCAAGTCAAATGTGCTGAGGAACTTTGCGGCGCCAAGTTTATCCACCAACTCATCTGTTCTTGGCAAATGTTGGGCATCAGTCTTGGTGACTGCATTAAGAGCTCTATAATCCACGCAGAATCTAAGTTCTTTAGATCCGGCCTTTGGTACCAACACAACTGGGCTAGACCATGGACTAGTAGAGGGCTCTATTACCCCGAGATCAAGCATCTTGCTGACCTCATCTTTGATGTGGGTTCGTACATTTTCTGACATGCGGTATCCTCTGCTTTTGACTGGCAGACAGTCACCAGTGAGTATGTCGTGCTGGCTCCAAGGGGTCAAGCCTGGTGAAAGCGAGAACAGAGAGGCAAACTGATTCAACATAGATTTGCACTCTTCTTGTTGCTCGGGTGTCAGATTGGAGGAGAGATTTACTCCTTCAATTTTTTCATCTAAAGGTAAGCCTCTGAGGAGATCCGGAAGAGCTTCACTCTCTTCTTCTTCCTCGGATGAGACTAGAAGCAATGCTCCTACATCAGGTCGCGAGACATACGCTTTAAGTCGGTTGGTGTGAAAGACTGTCGGAGCCTCCTTGGGATTGCCCAAGTCCACCAGATAGTTAACCTCTCCGAGTTTACCCACTACTCGGAAGGGTCCCATCCACTTATCTTGCAAGGCCCTCTGCCTTGTTGGGATCATAACGAGAACGAGCTGGTCTTGAGCGAACTCAACCATGTTAGCCTTTTGATCGTGCCAGTGCTTGACCAGTGCTTGTCCAGCTTTCAAGTTATCGCTTGCTTCCGTCATCATGTGTGACATTCTCCTCCGGAGACCTATTACATAGCCAGTCACTCTGACTGGCTTGGGGGAAGGAACACTCTCCAACCCCTCCTTAATCAGGGCCAATGGACCTCTGACAGGATGACCATAGTGTGAAACTCTAATCCGGCAAATCAAATGAAAACCCACAAGCGGGTGAATGTACATACAAGTTTCCACCAACCTGGTCAGAACGCCGGAACCGGGACAGCAACGGCGGAAATGAAGAGCCTCCCTGAGAGTCCTGAGCCCCCTACCCCTTCGGAAGGAAAGAAAACCTCAACAGGGAGGGGCAGGACCCCCAGGGAAACCCTCAAAGGGGAAAAAACCCTGGACGCGTTGTCGGAGATCCTTGCAGAAAGATGGCTATCCAAGGCACAGAACTCCTGGCTCGATGGCAGTATCACAGGTTCTATCGGGAGAAAATAACAGGTAAATATAGGAGGAAACCGGAATAGAAGAACAGAATTAATACAGGTGAGTATGTTCTTACGGATGGTGTTGGTAGATTCTAGCTGTTGATGAGAGGTGAAGATTTCTCGGAGTGAAAGGTAGGTGAGGACTGGAGTTCTAGTTCCTTCAGGAACTTCTGTAGTAATGAGAGGAAAGAATACTAAACAGGAGCGGGAAAGAACGGATAAAAAACTAACCAGGAACGGAGAAGAAACGGAGGACCGGGGAAGGAACTCACCGAGTCAGGAAGACTTGGGATTCCGCTGTTTTCACTTTGTAATAAAGGCTTGGGATAGGATAGCGAACGGGTTCCCGGAAATGCAGGCTGAACGGTAGTAATAGCTGGAAGGGAGCGCTGGAAGGGAACGCTAGACGGTAGGAGAGAAAAAGGAATAAGTAGTCACAGGCAGGATAGCTTGGATACACGAGAGTAAGGAGTACCTAGAATTCGAACTTACGGAGCGTCATGCAAGTCAGTAGTGACGCGAGAGGACGAAAGCCTTCGGTTCTGAAATAGTGCCACATGACTTGTCGTAAGAGTCAGCTGGTTGCGTGGATGAATCATGTGACCTATTCTTGACGTGCGCTGGCAACGCGGAACAACAGTACCGCTAAAACTGGTAGCATTGACAGGAATAGACAGCGCTGCCGTACAACAAAGCGCGGAACTGCACAGTCTCCACTTATGCAAATGTAAAAAGCAGCGATGACGGAAAGGTGTAACACATAGAGTAGTTCGAAGGGAGAGTAACCTACTCCCTCCTGAGGCACTTCTCTATGAGCAAAGAGAAGGCATGGCAGTAGAAGGTCCCACTTACGCTTAAGGGGTTCCTCTAAAGCACCTATCATGCTCTTCATGGTTCGGTTGAACCTTTCTACCAACCCATTGGTTTGTGGGTGGTAGGCTGTTGAGAACTTGTATGTAACTCCACAGGTTTTCCACATGGCTTTCATGTAGTGGAACATAAAGTTTGACCCCCTGTCAGAGATTACTTCCTTAGGAAACCCGACCCTAGTAAAAATACTAAGGAGGGCCTTAGCCACAGCCGGAGCTGTAACAGTCCTCATAGGAATTGCCTCAGTATACCTAGTAGCATGGTCTACTACAACAAGGATAAACCTGTTGCCTGAGGAGGTTGGAGGATCAAGGGGACCAACGATGTCAATCCCTACTCTCTCAAATGGAACTCCCACAACTGGGAGAGGCACTAAAGGTGCCACATTCTTGGAGCCAACCTTACCAGAGACCTGACAGGTGTGGCAGATCTCTGGTAAGGCCCCCACTCATGTCCCCTATTACCCCCACCCCCCAGCAGTGCAGGGGCAGCCTCCACCAGGCCCCCACTCATGTCCAACTCATGTCTCCCACCACCCCCACCCCCCAGCCACCAGGGGCAGCCTCCACCAGGCCCCCACTCATGTCTCCCTTCATCCCCACCCCCCAGCAGTGCAGGGGCAGCCTCCACCAGGACCCCACTCATGTCTCCCTGCACCCCCACCCCCCAGCCGTGCGATTTGCCTGGGTACGTGTACTTCGGGGTGCGTGGGAAGTTCCACACGCGATTGGCCTGGGTACGTGTACTTCGGGGTGCGCGGGAAGTTCCACATGCGATTGGCCTGGGTACGTGTACTTCGGGCTGTGCGGGAAGTTCCACACGCGATTAGCCTGGGTACGTGTACTTCGGGGTGCGCGGGAAGTCCCACACGCGATTGGCCTGGGTACGTGTACTTCGGGGTGCGCGTGAACTTCCACACGCGAATGGCCTGGGTACGTGTACTACGGGGTGTGCGTGAACTTCCACACATGACTGGGCCTGTGAGAGTGGGATACATGTATCCCAGGGGTGGGCGGGAATATTTACCCGCGACTGGGCCTGGGAGAGCGTGCTACGTGTATTCCTGGGGTGGGCGGGAAGATTCACACGTTCGCCTACGACGTGCCGAAAAATAAATGGTCCAATCCTGAGACACGTACGCCAGCATGAAGCAGGCGTACGTCGACCCACGCAGAATAAAAGTGCGCGCAAACAACAAACAAGCTCATACGCCAGGATGAATATACCATTCCTAGCAGCAGTGGCCGTGGGTTACCAAAGGAGGAGGAGGAGGATAGTGAGGGCCCGAATTTTCACTCCCAGAACCAGCCTTTTTGGGATGCCTGATGACCAGGTGTATGGGAGGTACAGGTTTCCCCCACACATAATACTGGACCTGGTCAGTGAGTGGGAGGATGACCTCACATCACCCACCCTGTGCTCCCAAGCACTCAGTCCCCTGGAGAAGGTCCTCAATGTACTGCACTTCTTGGCCACAGGATCATTTCAGCGGACAAGTGCCATAGTGGGTGGGGTGTCACAGGCCACGCAGTCACGCTGCCTACACCAGGTCTTGAACATCATCACTGCACGCCCATCAGTCCGTAGGCACATATACCTGCCCAGGACACCTGCAGAAAGGCAGGCTGCCACCCTCGATTTCTACGGTGTGGCACAATTCCCCAAAGTGCTAGGTGCCATTGACTGCACCCATGTGGCACTACGTCCCCCCAGGGCATCTGAGCACATATATAAGAACCGCAAGCACTGGCATTCCATCAACATGCAGATAGTATGTAATGCTAAGGGAATCATCACCTCAGTATATGCCAACTATCCAGGGTCCACCCACGACAGCTTCATTTACCGAATGTCTACCCTAAGCCGGGACCTAGAAGCTGGGCGGCATGGCGATACATGGCTCCTTGGTGAGTATGAATGCCACTGCACATGCATGCATGTCAGATGCAGAGTTATGTCACTACCCCACTAATGATACCCATCACCTCCTCACCAGGGGACAGTGCCTACCCTCTGAGCACCCACATGATGACGCCAATTCGGAACCCCATCACACCTCCAGAGGTAAGATACAACACAGCCCATATTGCAACCCGGGGCATAGTGGAGCGCACATTCGGAGCGGTCAAGTCACGCTTTCACCCCCTTCACCGTTCTGGTGGGCAGCTGTTATATGCGCCCCCAGTAGTGTGCAGGATCATAGTGGCAGCATGTGTCCTGCACAATGTTGCAACACGCTGGGGCCTGGCTGTGGACATGGTGGTGCCCCCACATCCCCAACCACATGCACGGCTGCTGCGCATGGGAGGGGAGAGGGCACGGGGTGAGGCAGCCCGTACGCAGCTGGTGGCTAATTACTTCACATAGAAATCACACCCCAGAGGAGTGCACACAGGCCTGGCACATACCATCTGATAAGCAATGATGACTCGACCTGACAATTAAGACGAACAAAGGGACTGTCAACTGTCAGAACCATAGCTGCCTGAGATTGTTCATGTGGAAGTGTCACAATGTGTGCATCCCTACCTACACAAACACCACCAATGCAGTCTCATGAAAAGACACTTCCATGCTGCAGAAATGAATACCCACTTGCAAAATACTACATGAAAACAGTGCCATGTCACCCACCCCCTCCCCGGCACGGCCACACAACACACCATGGCATGTCATGCAATGTGAGAGGAAAGACATTAATCCCCACAACATGCCCCAAGTGTCAGCAGCTACAGTGTCCCTAATGGAAACATGTCCACACATGAAATACTCACAGTAATGCAGGACCTACAACCCACATTACCAAATACTTACCAAGAATACCAATCACCTACACAACCTCCAACCTTCCTTAAACATGACATTACAGACTTAAAAATTTGCTAGCCTCACCACCTGATGATGACAGCCCTCCGAACACTTCCATGTATACAGTGTTAGCGCCAGGCAAGAGTGTAGGTGCACTGCTTACAACATGGACTCCAGTTCCAAGGTGGACCGCATTGTGAAGACATGAGGAATGGACCTGCAAATATGGAGGATGGGATGGATGCAGAGGCACATATCAATACACCATGCTGTGTACAATACAACAACAATATGCACTATGAATGTATACAGAGTATTGACTACAGACTGCCCACACAGCTCATGGGAGTCCAATGTCACCATGTACGTCAATGTCACTTGGGCACACCCTTTGCAAGCCCATGGAAACGGGAAGCAGGAGGGGTGTGTGTGACAAAAACCCAAGCATCTGAACCAAATCCATGACAAGCCTGCATGTGCCCAGCCACAATGCAGCGTATGCCCACAGGAGCCACACAAGGCAACACACTGTCCCAAAAAAAAAAACAAAAAAAAATAAAATCAAAAATGGCCATTATTGGGCCCGGGGGGTGGTGGAGGCCACCCAGGAGGTCCGAGGACAGGGTGCACACCATAACCCACCTGTGTGGATCTTGCGAAAAAAAAACACCTCCATGGGCTCATGGCCTACACGGCTACCCTATTGTGGGAGTATCACTGCTGTCGCTATCCTCACCCTCTGCAGCTGCATCAGGAGGTGGTGGCACTATGGGAGGCAGCCCACGCAAAGCCCTAGTCTGTTCCTCCATGGCTGCAAGCATGCGGGTGTGGTAGGTCTCGTTCTGGAGGATAAGTGTGCGGAGGTCCCCATGCAACAACTCACGGGATGCCCGGACCTCCGCCCTAGTTGCCTGCATCTCAGCTGAGAGCGTACGGATGAGACGCTCCAGCTGCTGTTCTGTCCTTCGGTTTGTTGAAGCCTCAAGCTCAACAAGAGTCGTCCTGAGGAGAAGGAGTTCCAGCCTCAGGGCTTCCCTGTGGCCCTGGGACTCTATGGAGATGGCTTCCTACAGAGTCGCAAGTGCCGCCCGCCTGTCCCTGTCGGACGCCAACATGTCCTCCCTGTGTGACTGGCAGATGGGGTCGGTTGCCTGCTGTAGTCGCTCCATCAGCCTTTCGGGGGGAAGTGGCCACCCTATCCATGGCCTGAGCCATCATCTCTGATGATGCTGCCTGTTGGGTTGCCATACCATAAATGGATTACTCCCATGCGGTATTGCCAGGTGGCGTACGGCCACCAAGTCGGCGGGCACCACACCTGCCTGGGGCAAGGCGAACTGCGCCTGAGGCTGCAGGACTGCATTCCCCCTCTGATCTGCTGGCCCAGGAACAGGATCAGATGTCGCGGAGTGTGACCCTGCATCCGTAACCACCAAAGGCGTACCTGCCAACACTGACATCCCCATTGAGGGTTCTAACCCTGGTGCAGGTGGGTCGGACAGAACAGAATTCCTCCAAGGAACACTCACCTGCGACGGCACGTAGGTCTCATCATCCGAATCGACACCTGAATAAGCTCGGGAGAGGTGCAGCCAGAGACACCCCTTGAGAGCATGACCTGCAGCAGTTGTGGGTTCTCACCCACCACCACACCACGTCCCTCACTGGTGGTCGGTCGGCCCTCAGACCCCTCCTGGGTCTGCACCATCTCCACAACCCCAGCAGTATCAAGTGCGTCTTCCCCTGCAAAGACATTAAAGAAAACAAATGGAAACAGGCATTAGCACTATGGCACACAATTAGGGCTGAGAGGCTACAGAAACAGTACTTGATTGACACATGTCCCACATGACTAAAACACTCCCATGCATGCACCGTCACTGCGTGTGATGGGGAGGCAGATGGCACACATTGATGACACCAAGATGGAAGATGAACACATTTGCTGCATGCTGCCTAGCACTGGCATCACACATTGGCCAGTGATTGGCAGGTCAAATACACATGGCATCACACAGATGGCATGTACCCTAGCCATGAAGTGAAGCGGGAGAGGAGGTCACCAATTGTTCATTCAGTCCAGTTTGCTCATATAATTGATTATTTTCATTGTAATGGTTCAAATGTTTAACCTGCAGCTGCCAGTCAAAAATGGTCCTATAGCACAGGGACATGTCTAAACTAATCATGTCCACGAAAATGAGCCAGTCCACTGTACCATAGCCATGTCAGACATGTGACAATAGGACTGAGAAATCCCGAGTAAAAGTGGTGGTATGCAAACAATCTGCCTGAATAAACAGAGGTAAATAAGCAACAGTGTTGTGGCAAGATGACACTCCAAGGGCAACTGGCGTGGTGTTGGGCTGGATGTCTAATGTTGGCCGAAGGGATGCTGCTATACCCAAATGCTGGTGCCAAGAATGTATAGGAAGAGGCACATGGGTGAGCCGAACCACTCAGGCACACGCACCCTCCCCTGGCACCCAAACAGAAGCCCTCCCACACACACCTTGCACATGGATGACACACACATGCATGTGCACTCACCGGACAATGCCTCGTAATCTGCCAGTTCTCCCACGCCTTGGATCTGTTCCTCCGTGACGTAGGTCCCAGCAACCTGCTCATGTGGAGTGAGTTCTATGTCGTCTGCTGGAGACCCACCTCCAGTCACTAGAGATGCGGCATGACTTGAGGCCAGCTTATTTTTTGCCCTGCGCTTCAGGTCATTCCAGTGCTTGTAGCATTCATTAGCTGTGCGCCTCACGATTCCAAGGGCACTTATGATGTCCGCAATGGTCTGCCAGTGTGCTTGACTTTGTGCAGGTGTGGTCTTGGATCCTGCAACAATCACCATTTCGCGGTCATGTGCGGACACATACTCAACAAGTGCATTCAGTTCGGCCTCATTGAAGCTGGGCTTCCTTGACGGGCCGGACTGTGTAGCTGTGTCTGGGGCATCAGCCTCTACTGGACGAGCACTCTTCCTCTTGCGCTTGGAAGGTGGTGGGGATCCTGAGTGTCCTACGCCGCTCTGGACACTAGGGGCAGGAGCGTGGGATTGCACACTCAGCATGGGAGCTGGTGCAGGCATTACCTCAAGTGTGATGGTGTCAGGGAGAATGTCTGCATGATGGACTTGGACCGACGCTGTCCTGGATGGGTGTGTGAGAGGTGGGGTGGATGGAGCCGCAGCTGCCCTTGCAGCCTCCCCAGCCTGCCTACGCGGGGCAGCAGATGACCTAGCTGCCCCTGATCCACGTGGCCTGATGACACCAACGTTCACCGGCGCACGTGGCCTAGACCTGCTGACCTGGAAGTCAGCCATGGAGTCACCCTGTGCCAGGTCTGGTTCCACAGTGGGCTGGTCCAACAAGGGCTGAGCATGGATGGTGTCAGCCACAGTAACCTCAACCGGGGGGGGCATGGGTGTCCCTGACTGCTCTTCCACACATGGGGGGCTAGGGGCACCCTGCAAGTCACGGCCACGTCCCCTACTGGATCCACCACGGCCACCACTTGGGGCTCGGCCACCTTTGCCACCCTTACGGCTTGGTCGCCTCCCAGCCATGGCACTGATGTTATTGTGCGTATGGGAGTCGATGTGAACTATTGTCCTGGGCAATTGGGGGTCAAAGGGGTTGGGTACCAGATGGTAATCGTACCCTAGTGCTCTAGCAAGGCTGTATGTCACCCCTGGGGAAAGATGACGGGTCACGCAACGCACAGGCACCCCAAAAAAGCGAAGTAAGGTGCACGCAACCCCTCCTAGACCACATGCATGGAAAAATAAACCTGCACTACGCTGTGGCGCCCAGAAACACAAGAATGAACGTATGCGTGTCACACGCAGCCTAGAATGACCTCTGAAGGGGTACACGACACACGGGGCAAGCACAGATGTTAAATACGTGCGCGACTCACCGTCTGCCAAGAACAAAAGCTTGAAAAATATGCCTGTGTGCGCTTTGGCAACACCCCCGCCAAAAGAAGAATTGTACGCTGTCTGAGGAGACAGGACAACAGTAGAAGGGAACGCTGTTTGAGGAAACAGGCCCAGGAAAAAGAGGAAAAGAGAAAAAGCTGTCAGAGGTAACAGGGAGTACGAACTGGAAACACCGTGAAGTAAATCGCGTGTGAACCGACAAGAAGTACAGATTTCACCCACTCGCTCTCCACGAAAAGCACGTACAAGGAAATGGCGTTCTACGCGTACCTTTTATACACAAGTCACAGACGCGCATACGTGATGAGGCCATTTCCACCAATTACGCGCTTTGACACTCGGACGTGTATCTCTTCATTTTTACACGCGCCATTCTCTACGGCCATGTGCGTGATGTCACAGCTGTGCATGGTGGCCTTTGGGCCAATGAAATCGCAAATGCGAGCACACGTGGTAAAACTGCACGACTGAGTGTCATCGCGTGTAATCGGAGGGAAGTGAGCGTACACGCGATTGGCCTGGGTACGTGTATTTCTGGGGTGCGCAGGAAGTTCCACACGCGATTGGTGGAAATCCATGTGTGCTCTGTCATCACGTGTAATGAGGGAAACACCCGCGCGCGACACATCACAGAAGCGCTTACGCGCTAAGGGCCTTTGGTCCAATGAAATCGCATATGCGTGCTGACGTGCATACGCGCTAAGGCCCTTTCCTCGATTCACACGCAGACGTGCAGGATTTTCACGTGCCAATTCACTCCGTATCAAGCTGGCCACACGTAAGCACACGGAAGACCACACTCCTGTCCAGAAGGCCGAATTGCTGCCCCCCAGAGCCCCGAGCACGCTCCCACCTGCCATCTGCTGCTGCCTGACTGCCTGCTGCCCGCGTGTCCTGCCATTTGCTGCCTGCACATCAGCCAGGGGTGCTGTTGCGGTGACCACCCCTGCTGGAACCGAAGACTCCCGACTGGGATTCCATCATTCCACAGCCCAGCCCCAGGACCCAGTTGCCCACCCACTCCTGCCTCTGGGGTTGTCATGTCGGGCACTGCAACATCTGGCACCACTGAAAACCCCCGGCCAGAGAGGCAGAGGGACACCAGCTTCAGTGCCAGGGAAGTTGGTGTCCTGGTGGAGCAAGTCCTGGGGCCGTATGATGCCCTCTACGGAAGTGTGCGCGCCGACAAGGAAGGACGGCCTCGGATCTGGACGGACATCGTGACTGCCATCAACGCGGAGGGGGTGGCAGTCCGCGACTTCCAACATGTCAAGAAGTGCTGGGAGGACTTCAGGTCCAGGACCCTGAACAAGGCCCGGCGCCTCTTGAAGGCAGCGGATGCTAAGGGGCGCCGGGGCCACTTGTCGGAAGATCAGATGAGGGTCCTGGAACGCATATCCCCAGCGCTCCACGTCCAGGTCCTTGAGAGGCAGACCCGTCTGGAGTCGAGTGGTAAGTGTACATGCATCATGATTGTAAGCTGTGCATGTGGTGATGTGCCAGTAGTGTGCCGGTTGCACATCTGTTTGTATGGGGCCGAGTATGGGTGGGGGTGTACAGGGCTGTGAGGCTAACACATGCGAGGGCTGTCATGTGTGAGACATGGATGGAGCTTGTGTGTGTAGGCTTGCATGCCAAATGCAGTTGTGTGGGCACACATGTTTGGATGAATGTGTTTGTAAGTGGGCATGTTCGTGATGTCACGCATGTATGTTGTTTTCAGCTGCATGTATCAGCACTGTGTACATGTGCATGTGTGTGTATTTGACAAGGGTGCAACAGTGATGCAACATGGATGCATGTGACGGCGGGATGTGGAAGCCTGATTAGCAGATGTGACAGGGATGCCCATCGGAACACTGCAACAGTTGGCTGAGGTATACACATGCATGCAAGTGTGGTGGTGTGCGTGCATGTGTAGTGCACACCCTGTGTTGCATGTGATGTCTGGCTCACCTTTGCCTGCTCATGCTGTTGTATGTGTATGGATGGTGCTGGCAGTTGGGATGTGGCTGTGGTATGGCTCATGTGTGCAAGTTGAAATGACATGTGTGTTGCCGATTGTGATGCCATGTCTGAGGTTTGACAATGCCACTAATGTGCAACTGTCATGTGTGTATGTGTCCATTGTACAGTGCCCTGATGCCTGTGTTTAATTTCTCCCTGTTTGCAGTGTCAACTGATGAAGAGGTCGGAGAAGGTGCTGTGGAGCACAGCGGCGGGGATCGCACCGCCAGCCGGAGACGCAAGGCCCGGCTCCCCTCCCATGTTGTGATCTCGTCGTGGAGTGAGGAGTCCAGTGCTGCGTCCCAGGCCGCAGCTGCCGGGGGGAGGTCCAAGAGGCGGAGGTTGGAGTTGGACTCCTCGGCAGCAGAAGGGGCAGCTGGGACCCCACAGGGCCCAACGGGGGAAGATGGCACAGAGTCATCCAGGTTGGTGGGGGGTTTGGTGGAGGAGGAGGCCATGCAAGCAACAGAGACAGGGTCTGGAGGTGGGGATTCCACTGGTGCTAGTGGTGTAGTGCAGGACCAGGGACAGGAGGCAGCACAGGTCGCCGCGGAGGTGCCTGTGTGCAATCCTGTCCCTGATCCTGTCACTGCATCATCTTGCACCAGCAGGGATGCCTACGTCCAGACCCGTTTTCAGGCAGGGGATGAGCTCACGACAACTGGCCTTCCTCTGCCTGCGGACGTGGCTATCCGGGTCTGGGTTGAGCCTGTCCTGACTGGTGTGGCGTTGCGTCAACGGGCCATGCAAGGTGACCTGCAGTCTTTTCATGAGGAAACTGCACGTCATCTCGAATGGCTCGTTGACCGCGTCGGCCTACTGGGACAGGTCACCCAGGCCGGATTCCTTCGTTTGATGGGGCTTGCTCAGACCCCCTCCTCAACTGAACCCCCTATGCGCCAGTCGTCCTCCGTGCCATCTTCCCACCCATCAGTCACCTGAGTGCCCTGTGGAGCTGCCTCTGACGGTGCGGCCATGCTGGTGGAGGAGGCATCCCTGCCACAGTCGGGAGTCGGACGTCCAGCAGGGGTGGCCACATCAACGACTGCACCCCAGCCAGCGGAGGATGTGCAGGAAGCAGGAGGCAGTGCACGGGCAGAGGCGCAGCAGCAGCAGCAGCAACGTGGTGGGAGCCATGATGGCTCGGGGCCTTCCACATTGGAGGGGCAGGCATCGGCCGGAGGGCAGGAGGACCCAGGCCGGGAAGTGTCTTCCGTGTGGCAGCGGTTGGGCCACGCCATAGATGCGGAGCGGCAGCGGGCGGAAGAGGCACGGCTCACGATGGTCAGGGCGGAGAACTCTATGCAGAGGGCCCTGAGGCGTGCCGAGTGCCTCGAGGCAATCCGCAGGGAGTTTGGGGGGAACATGTGGACGGCCCTGCGGACCCTCGGGGCCATGGAGGAGGAGCGCCTCCGGGACATTGAGCAGGAGTTCGATGATGCCCTGGCCCGGAACATCCCGAAGTGAGCCGTCGGACTAGCCCGCTGTACTTGTAAATAGTTATATAGTTAGTGTTAGGTTTCCTTTGGTTTGGCTTTATTTTCGGACCTTTTGGACAATGGCCACATTTTTGTATATAGTTATTTTTTTTAGGTAGTGTTATTAGATAGGTTTCATTTCTTCGTTTGGGATCATGGACCCTGGATAGTTATCTGTACATAGTTGACTTTTGGAATTTCAATTTTTATTCTGATTTCGCCATGGAGCAATGGTTTTCAATTTTAATTTGTGACTTTGGACACCTTTCCTTTGCATTATGATTTGTGGTTTAGCATTTTTTCACGGACCTGCTGTTTTTTTTTTTCATTTCTATTATTGTTTGTTTATTTTTGATTCAATTTATGTTGCTTTTAATACATATTTTTTCTTCAAAGTTCAATGTGTAGTATCATCTCATTGGTTTCATGCATATCATGATATGGGTTTTGACATTCACTGACACCCATTGGGTGTATGTGAGGGACATGTGTTCATTTCAAATCTTGCAATTGGGCTTCTGTCATGTTTTTGCAATTTCTAAGTGGGTGGATGCAATACTCGGGTGGGTGTTTGCCATTTGGAGGCTGACCGTAAGGGCCAGGGATCTACATTGGGGTGACATGTTGGCTGGGAGACATGGGTGGGGGCCTGGTGGAGGCTGCCCCTGCACTGCTGGGGGGCGGGGGTGGTGGTAGACATGGGTGGGGGCCTGGTGGAGGCTGCCCCTGGTGGCTGGGGGGTGGGGGTGGTGGGAGGCATGAGTCGGGGCCTGGTGGAGGCATGCCCCTGCACTGCTGGGGGGTGGGGGTGGTGGAAGACATGAGTGGGGGCTTGGTGGAGGCTGCCCCTGGTGGCTGGGGGGTGGGGGTGATAGGGGATATGAGTGGGGGCCTGGTGGAGGCTGCCCCTGGTGGCTGTGGGTGGTGGGAGACATGAGTGGGGGCCTGGTGGAGGCTGCCCCTGAACTGCTGGGGGGTGGGGGTGCAGGGGGACATGAGTGGGGGCCTGGTGGAGGCTGCCCCTGGTGGCTGGGGGGTGGGGGTGCAGGGAGACATGAGTGGTGGCCTGGTGGAGGCTGCCCCTGCACTGCAGGGGGGTGGGGGTGGTGGTAGACCTGGGTGGGGGCCTGGTGGAGGCTGCCCCTGCACTGCTGGGGGGTGGGGGTGCAGGGGGACATGAGTGGGGGCCTGGTGGAGGCTGCCCCTGGTGGCTGGGGGGTGGGGGTGGTGGTAGACATGAGTGGGGGCCTGGTGGAGGCTGCCCCTGGTGGCTGTGGGGTGGGGGTGGTGGGAGACGTGAGTGGGGGCCTGGTGGAGGCTGCCCCTGGTGGCTGGGGGGTGGGGTGCTGGGAAACATGAGTGGGTGCCTGGTGGAGGCTGCCCCTGCAATGCTGGGGGGTGGGGGTGATAGGGGACATGAGTGGGGGCCTGGTGGAGGCTGCCCCTGGTGGCTGGGGGGTGGGGTTGGTGGTACACATGGGTGGGGGCCTGGTGGAGGCTGCCCCTGGTGGCTGGGGGGTGGGGGTGCAGGGAGACATGAGTGGGGGCCTGGTGGAGGCTGCCCCTGCACTGCTGGGGGGTGGGGGTGGTGGTAGACATGGGTGGGGGCCTGGTGGAGGCTGCCCCTGCACTGCTGGGGGGTGGGGGTGCAGGGGGACATGAGTGGGGGCCTGGTGGAGGCTGCCCCTGGTGGCTGGGGGGTGGGGGTGGTGGTAGGCATGAGTGGGGGCCTGGTGGAGGCTGCCCCTGGTGGCTGGGGGGTGGGGGTGGTGGGAGACATGAGTGGGGGCCTGGTGGAGGCTGCCCCTGCACTGCTGGGGGTGGGGGTGATAGGGGACATGAGTGGGGGCCTGGTGAAGGCTGCCCCTGGTGGCTGGGTGGTGAGGGTGGTGGGAGACATGAGTGGGGGCCTGGTGGAGGCTGCCCCTGCACTGCTGGGGGGTGGGGGTGATAGGGGACATGAGTGGGGGCCTGGTGGAGGCTGCCCCTGGTGGCTGGGGGGTGGGGGTGGTGGGAGAGATGAGTGGGGGCCTGATGAAGGCTGCCCCTGCACTGCTGGGGGGTGGGGGTGATAGGGGACATGAGTGGGGACCTGGTGGAGGCCGCCCCTGCACTGATGGGGGGTGGGGTGCAAGGGGACATGAGTGGGGGCCTGGTGGAAGCTGCCCCTGGTGGCTGGGGGTTGGGGGTGGTGGTAGACATGGGTGGGGGCCTGGTGGAGGCTGCCCCTGGTGGCTGGGGGGTGGGGGTGGTGGTAGACATGGGTGGGGGCCTGGTGGAGGCTGCCCCTGGTGGCTGGGGGTGCAGGGGGACATGCGTTGGTGGGCAGTAGTGCAAGGTGACATGTGGGTTGGCTGGGGGGCATGGCCATGGTGGATGGGGTGCCTGCAGGACATGTGCAGGGTAGGCCCCTGTGGTGTGGGCCACCTGCAGGGGCCGTGGAGGGTGTAGAGGGAACACCTGGGAGGACCCACACATGCAATTCACGTGTGGTGCTCCCCGCGCACCCCTGTAATACACGTACCCTGATGGAATCGCGTGTGATACTTCCCGCGCACCCCTGAAATACACGTACCCTGCTGCTTTTGCGTGTGATACTTCCCGCGCACCCCTGTAATACACGTACCCTGATGGAATCGCGTGTGATACTTCCCGCGCACCCCTGAAATACACGTACCCTGCTGCTTTTGCGTGTGATACTTCCCGCGCACCCCTGTAATACACGTACCCTGATGGAATCGCGTGTGATACTTCCCGCGCACCCCTGAAATACACGTACCCTGCTGCTTTTGCGTGTGATACTTCCCGTGCACCCCTGTAATACACGTACCCTGCTGGAATCGCGTGTGATACTTCCCGCGCACCCCTGAAATACACGTACCCTGCTCATTTTGCGTGTGATACTTCCCACGCACCCCTGATGCACACGTACACAGGACAATCGCGTGTGGAACTTCCCGCGAACCACTGAAATACACGTTCCCCGCTTGGCGTTTGCTGTTTGCCAGCCCTGTGAACTGGTCCAGGGTTAGCGCAGCCCTTTGCGATTATTTGGGGATTTTGAAGGCTTTTCCTTGCGCGAGGGCGTTCTTGGGGGCGTAACTGGCGCTGCTGCAGGGTCGCTGCGCCACGCTGCGCCACGGCTGCTTTTGGATGCGAAAATCCATGAATACGCTGTGCGCGGAAATCGATTTTAGCGCACGCGGCTGGCACAGACATTCGCACGGGCACGCTGTGCGCCAGTCGCGTGCGCCACTTTTGTGCGAATTTCTATGAATTACCCTGTTGATCTCCAATGATGGCAAAAGAGTTACACTGGAGCACGCAGCTGCAGTGCACAGCACCCCACAGCCAGTGACTGTTAAAGACATGCAGAAGTTCCTATGATTGTGAGATTACTGTAGGGCATGGATTTATTAATTACACCACATTCAAAAGACCATTATTGTGAGGACTAACGGAGGCCCAAAAGGCAACAAGCCCCATCACATGGATAGAAGAGATGGTTACATGCTTCTTAGCATGAAAGACATTATCAGTAATGCCCTTGTCTCAACTAATTCCAATAATACACAGGAGTTCTATTTGTTTTCCCATTCAAATGGACAGATGATGATAGCATTGTTGACACAGAAAAGCACTATGTGTCACAAGCCCTTGGTCTATTATAGCAGGATGTTCGATTCAGTAATGCAAGGTTAGTTCCAATGTGAGCAGGCTTTGGCAGTGGCGGTTTTCTCCATTGAAAAATCTGCCACAATTACGTTGTTGTGGTCAGTAACCTTATATGTGGAACACACAGAATATATAATTCTTGAGAGGTCCAAATCCACACTGACTCCACAGAGAGCTTCAGCATACAACGTGATTTCTTCAAGCCCATCAATTAATATTGTGAGGTGCAAAACCATTGAAACAGTCATGTGTCTCTCTGAACCAATTAGTGAGGGAGACGAAGTGCCTGACTGTGTTACCTATGAGGACGACATCAGCAAGGCAAAGGGCTGTGCTCTTAATGATGGGGAAGTATTCTTCAAGAATGGTTCAGCGACTGTAGACCAGGAGACAGGCAAAAGGCATGTGTGGACGGCCCTGGTCTGCCTAGTAGATAGAGAGTATGATGTATTGGTTCAGAAGAGATTGCCGATGCACTACTATGCCCAAGCCACAAAGCTCATTGACCTAATAGAAGCGCTGGAGGCATCAAATGGGTGCCGAGCAACAATATTTTCTGATTCTGCCAATGTAACCACTACTGTACATTCACTGCTATCCTGATGTAAGAGGAGGGGGTTTTGGAGGGCTGATTGGTCTCCAGTACAATGTGCAGCCTTTCTAGACAGATTGATTTATGCTCCCTCGTGGCCTACACCAGTATACGCAAACAGTCCAAATAGACCACATATGGTGAGAATTGGCCGCCCTATGGATCCCCCAGGAACATTAATATCACCTCCACTGGACCCAGAAAACTATGTAGAGCACCGGGTCAATTTAGCTGGGATAGTGATTCCCTTTACTTTGCCTGTACCACAGAAATATATGCCCAAGATGGGCAGGTTTATGTCATGTGTGTAGTGTTGCGTGCCCAAAGATGATGATTATAGAAGAAGGGAAGCTGCTCTGTTAGTTAATGGAGGATTAACTAAAGGGGGTGGGGTTGTTGGGATGCACCTACGGCTCCCATGCCCTCCCTAACGATTCCTGCTTAGAAAAATCTATTAGCACACAAGAAAGTGAACATGCATGGGTTTAGGGGGTGGAGAGTGCGAGTGGGAACAACATATGCATTTGTCAGAAGTGCCGGGCGCAACAGCCCCTGTAGGCAGACTTTTCACAGACGCAACAGTACCGTTAGCAACGGTGCCAATGCTTCCATCTCCCCACTCCCATGGAGTCCTATGTGATTCCACAGGAATGGGGAGTTACGGAATCTGCCACCTGACTTTGTGCAATATCGGGACCTGTAATGTCCTGGTGGCACTGGGAAGTTAGGTGAAGGATTTGGTGTTTCTGGGTGTGTGGCAACCCGCCGGTGGCACCAGCGGGTTACTGCCGACCTCGGAATGAGGGCCAGAATCTTGGTGGGGGAAATACTGAAGCATTACCATATTGGAAGTGAGGCCTAGCATTGTGTATTGCCTTTTGAAGCGGTAGCAGTGTGGCACAATGAAGAGTTCAAATCATGTTCCCTTTCCCAAGCCCCAGCAGCAAAGCTGAGAATAGTGGCATTCATGCTGAACAGAAATTAGTTTAATTGTATCAAGCTGTAGGCCTCCAAAACCAGAATGGAATGTGAATGGCAGAGCAAGGGTAGGGCTGCACCCGTCCCACAGGACAAACCCATGGCAGCCAGTTTAGAGGTCATGAGCTGCCAAAATGCTTGGTCTAAATTTAGGGCACCATTGCTCCCAGATTAATGCCCATTCCATTTGAATTGCCAGAAAGCTAGAAAACAGAGCACCTAAATCCATCAGAATTAGGCCAATTAATGTGGTCTTTGAAAGAGCTAGGAGGTGAACCTGGGGTGGGCAGCTAATAAGGGAAGAGTAAGGAGAACATCCCGTGATTTTTGATACAAGGATCAAGAGGTGATTCCAACAAATGTAGTTCCACAACGGGGAGGCCTGTTTGGGGTGCCCGCATGTCTGGTATCAAGAGAAGCACACTATTATTTCAAAAGGGAGCTTTGACCGCAGAAATGTCCACTGAGCTCATGCTAACCACCAGGTGCACACCATGTGACTAGGCCAAAGGGGCTGGTGACATCTTAGGTAACTCGCCAATCCAGTAGCTGTGAACCAAGGTGACGGAATAGGGGAACCACGTGTTAGGGGGCAACGGTAGATTGGGATGTGGCCAATCGGTCAATAAGGGACTGGAAGTATGTATATAGGTTGTAATAAGTGCGGGTTGGGGTTTAACAATGTATATTGATCACGTCATGAGTGTCGATTTCTTTCCTTAAAACCTCATACTTGCTTTGAACTAATTGAGAGCCTTGTGTCAGTTTGGTTCTACAGGAGCTTCTGTCACCTTTTTCCTTTTTGTATACACAATAAACCTTGTTTTCCTTGCATACAGGTGCATCCATCCTTTTTCCTTAGAAGAGTGTTTTTTTATTGTCTGGTTGTCTGGAGGTCTTGCCTTACAATAGATCCTGAGAGAAAGTCCATGTTATGGGTTATGTGTAAGGTATTGCGGATTCAATTTGTGGGGTGACAGGAAGCATCTCATGAATTATATAATGTTTCGCAAAATATACTTAAACAAACACAAACTAGCTACTGAAGTTCCATTATGAAAATAGCAACCTTAAATACATCAACATTGGAATTTGCTACGTCATGGAACATAGAAGTACAGCATGCTTTAAATGTTGTAGCCAAAAGTAGAATTAAATGTCTAGGCCTCTCAGAGCTCTGGGTAATATTAAACCTGTATTCAATCAGTAAATATACATCAAGCACTTGGCTAATGTCTGAAAGGGTGTATTCTTGAGCAATTGGTGCATCCAAAACTGAAGAACATTCAGATAACATCTCGAAAGGGGGAATTGGATACAATGACTAGGACATGAGTAGGTGTATTTGCCAAATGTATTGTGTAAACCCTTTTGTATAGTTTTAACATGTATATATATTGCATTTGATGATGTAATTGATGATGCCATTTGTGATGCCATCTGTGATGGAGTACTGCAAAGTGGGGTCGTGAATTAAGGTTACCCAATTTACCATAACTTTCCCATATTTTATAGTTTTTAGATTTGGTGCTGCAACAACTCCTTAACACAGATGTGTCACTGAATTTCACTGTGTTGGTTTTAAGGGCAATTTACGCCTAGCGTCCCATTAACAATGTTGTTTCAATGAATTTCAGTGACTGTTAGAGCTGAACATGTTTCATGAGGTTCCAGCACTGTATGTAAGTTACACACATGTTTACTTTCACATTATCTTATTATTTGCAGTGCACCTTCATACATGTTTGGGGTGCATTGTATGGCTGAACTGCCCAGGAAATACGGTTTGGCCGTGTGCATGGCCCCTCGAAACTACACACAATAGCCACCCAACACGGCCTGAGGTCTGGCCCAGTGTCAATTATAGCAACATCATGGAGTACACGTTCCATGGAGTATGGACATTGTGAGTGGTCAAAATCCTAGGATCGTGGGCTTCAGTAATGTTGCCAGACCAGCCAAGCAACGAACAGTAGAACAAGTGTGAAGCCCACAGCAAGTATTACGCTACCCCACTCTTTATTTTGCAGCATCTAGAAAGTGTGAGCATTCATAAAAGACCACCCAATGTACAAGAGTGACTACATATGCACTAACCTTAATGCTCGGAACATTTTAGTATACATGACATTCTTTCAGCAGCAGTCTGCCATTCCTGTTTCTGTGGAGAGAGATGGGTGCGCCTCATCTGCTCATTTTCCCAACAGCCCTGTCCCAGGTTGATTGTATGCAATTGAAACTGTTGTGGCGTCCCTGCAAAGCGGCAGAGTATATTTTTGGTGTCTGTTGGGCGGTGACACCTACGAGGCTAGCAGCATTCTAAATGATGTAAGACAGTGATGGCAGGTGACTATTTGGAGTTGTGCTATGAACAATATTTCCCCAGACTTAGTGTGAATGACCAAGTGTGGTGAGGGGGCTCTAAGTAATGTAAGGCGAAGCAGGGTGGTTTCCCCAATATTTTTTTTAAGCAAATATATTACAGCACGGTTCTTGACACAAAAAATAATATGCAAAGTAGAGTAACGCATAAATAAATCCAGTCGATGGCTGGCCACCATCCGTGCACAGTAATATTGTATAATTCCTGCTTCCTGTGCCCACAATATAATGAAGGTGGTCTCGTATAGGGCCCATCTGCCACTATTGGTGGCCTCACTGTGCTTGGCTTTGTAAATAAAATGGGGGCTGGGGTTCATTAGTGGGGCACTGAGAGAGGTAGAGGCAAAACCTATGGTGTTGATGGGTGCATTTGGGAATTACCCAGTTCCTGAGTGTCAATCTGCGTTCTATGGGTTTGGCAGAGAATCGTGGGGTATCTTATCCATATAGAAGAGCCCAAATTATAATAGACTACTGATCTAGGTCTGGTTAGCAGCTGATGTGGGAGATTGTGAAGAGAAAAGCTTAGTTGTGGCTGTGATTAGTGTTGATGTACTAAGCGTTAGAACTGTGGTGGCTGTCTGTGTGGGGTTTGTGCACATATTGTATGGTGGTAGGAAATTTACAGGGGAGATTGTTAGTCAGTGGAACAAGGAAGCAGGCACAACAACCAGCAACCCTGAACTCCAACCACTGGTCTCTTCAATAGTTTGCCTTTTGAATACAGGTCCCATTTCATTAGTTTGCTCTGCTCCTGTCAACCTCTCTCTCTCTCTCTCTCTCTCTCTCTCTCTCTCTCTCTCTCTCTCTCTCTCTCTCTCCTCTCTCTCTCTCTTTTGGTTGAGTGCGAAAAGGTAGTTTGTTAAATCCGGTCAATTTCCATAAGCCACATCAAAGGATTATGGGAAGAAAGAAACCTTGATTGAAAGAAATGGCTACTTAAAATGTGTTGCAACAGTCAGCCATATTGCCTTTGATTATCATGTTGGTTGGCAGGATGAGGGATGCCTCAAAGCTCACTCTACCACGCCCAGGTGCTGTGCTCAGTGGCTTGCTGGGAATTCCGCTCATCAGGGCAAGGCCTGTCAATGTAAAAATCACAAACCCCCACACTCAGCCAAACCCACACACAACTATGCAGGCACATACCTCTGCAGACTCAGCACATACACACCCACACACACACACACACATCGCATACAATTTGAAGCACATATGCAGACTGTTTTTGTAAATAATAAGTAGCCTTTTGTAGTGACCTTGTCCTTTGCTACGGGCCTGGTTTGATGTCATACATGGAATGTTAGTGTGGCTGTGAGAGTGTTCTGGTTCTGGGGGTACTGAACTGTACAGTTGGTCCTAGAAGTTGGAAGGAGAGTTGGATGAGGGTGTGGGGGAATAATTATTTTGCTGTACCTATTACTTATCATTGCTGTGGTGTTCATGCTACTAACCCACCGGCATAAAATGGAATAGGGCAATAAAGCAGTGTTGACCTTTACTTACCTAGAGTCTGGTCATTCCTGGACTGAAGTGACATCACTTAACTGGAGACGAGGTTTCAGTTTGCTGGGAGGGTGGGGGAGGAGCAAGCATTGAACCCCAAAGTTGTAACCCCACACCATAGGAGGTTTTGGCTGAGCGGTGCGAGCACACAATCCTTCCAGGTTGGGTGGTGAAGTGGCTGTGGAGGTCAGCCGGGTCTGAGGAGCATCTGAGGAGTGTGGGCCAGCTGGTGGATTTGCAGGAATCATCCAAAAAAAAAAAACGATATTGAAACACTGAATGGGAGATTTGGCCGAATTTTGGCTGTTCAAAAATACTGAACGGCTGAAAAGTTTGACCAAATCCCCCATTCAGTGGCGGGGGCTGCAGGGGTGACCCCCGCACCCTTGCTCACTATATTGTGAGTGGGGGTTGTGGGGGTGTCCCCTGCAGCCAGTCACAAAAAAAGGAGAAAAAAAAGGAAAGGACCCTATAGCGCCGGTTCCCGAAAGTGAAAGGGAACAGGCGTCGTAGGGACACAGTCGGTGGCACATAGCGAAGTGTGCCACTGCAAGGTAAGTAGGGAGCTCGCGGTGGGGGTGGGTTTGGAAGCCCATGGCTGCAATGTTCAGGGGAGAAAAGACTGAAAATGTTTGGAAAAATAATTTTCAGTCTTGTCTCCCTCGAACGTTTCCATCACAGGTTTTCAACCCCGATCCGATTTACACCAGGCAGTGCAGCGAGCAAAGTGCCATTGGTGTAGTGGCAGGTGGGGCATCAAATTGGTCCGATTATCCAGTATCCAGTCCAGGCAATCTCAGTATCCAGGCAATCTAAGGTGGCCAAGTAGGAGTACTTGGGGGGCGCCAGCCATTTGTAACTGTTTGTGGCCGTGATTGGGCGAAGTGAGAGGGCCGGGCGGTACTGATGTAAATCAGGAACAGAGTCTGCAGGTTGCCGGGCAGTGACTCTATGGTGTCATGGCCTCATCACAAGGTTTGGAAGGGGTGGTTGTGTGTCCCATTGTTAGGCAACATTTGTATGCAGTACCCTCTCGGACCACTACACACAACTAGGGCTACAGGTGTAAGCAAAACTAACCTTTGGTATAAGTCTGTACCACACAGTTTTTGGTAGCGAGCTGAGCAGCCAGGATTATCTCAAGAGGGAATGTGAGCTTGCAAGGGTGTTACACAAAGGTCTAGAACTACAAGTATTCAGAGAGACACTTATACTCAAGGTTTCTTAGTAAAACACTTATTCATTTATTACACAATTATTTATAAAGCATTCACTAAATGAGGCAACCAATATCACACAAAAATGTCACGCTCACCTGATTCCCACGGAGGCACAGGTCTGGCTTCGAGTGCTGATGCTTCTTCAATGGTGAAGCGCAGGACTCTGAAGATGGACAGGTAGGGCCCCTCTACTCTGGCTTCTCTGGCTCGTAGGAATATTCCCCTGTGCATGAAAAGGGAGTATTACCTACTGACTGAATAATGCTCAAGCCTCCCACTCCCTTCCAACCCTCCACGATACCCTTCCACGATTCCCCGTGAAGTCTCACCTTAGGGTCTGGAAGGAAGAGTTCTCCATCCTGCTTCTGATGCAGGGGCGCGTTGAAACTCAGTTACTTCACTGGATTGAGGTTTGATGGAAGTTCAAATAAGCTTGACTATTCAGGTAAGGCGCTGTAAGAGTTCTGTTGCAAGTTCAAAAGTTCAAGTTTAATAATAATGTTCATTGTCTTATTGCAGCAAGCGCTAACGCTTATGTCTTTTTCCCCTTAGGGGCCGGGGTTCGGAATGCCGGAGATATGGCGCCGACCCCAAGTGAAACGTGCAGTTCCAATAAATGACAGGTAAGTTCTGGATGAGCGTTCGGGTAATGTCTTTGCATTCGCTCATTCAATGTCTCTGTCTTTTTTCCCCATAGGGCCAGGGTCCGGAATGCCAGGAAGCGGCAGGACCCGAAATTAAATGGGAATGACCCAACAGGTAAGTCTTAGAAGGAAACTGAGCTTTTCCTATTCCCTTCCTTCTCTCACCTTGTGTTCTTGTCTTTTTCTCTCTAGGCTCTGGGAAGTGGCTGCGGATCCGGATATTCGCTGCTGAAGATGGAGGCGCCCAGGAAAGGTGAGTGAAATGCAGCGCTGCAGCATTCGAAGCGAAATGCTTTTAAAAATGATGTCTTCCCTTTCAGGATCGTCGGTGTGATGTCTCCGTGATACAGCTTTAGCAGGTAAGGTCTTCTTTCTCCCCAATTCTCTCTTATCTCCCTTTGCAGATGACCCAGGATGCTGACAGGCGTGGCTGAACTCCAGATGCAGGAGCTGACACGGTGAGCGTCCAGCTGTGAGGAGCAGAACAACGCGAAGCGTGAGTTGCTGATCGGACGTGGTTTAAATAGCTTTGGAAGAAGTTCCAGGTATGTATCCTTCCACCGATCAGGTATGTATCCTTCCCCGACCACACCCAGGTGGAAAGTAGTCCCACAGGTAAAGCAGTTGCATTCAGGCCTCAAGAGGGCCTGGATGTAGCAGAATGGTCTGCATCAGGTAAGTGCACATTAAAACACTTAAACACATGTCTAGCTTTATGAGCCTGGCGCCTAAGACGCCAGGACTGGGGTCCAACATGAGCCTGGCGCCTAAGGCGCCAGGACTGTGTCCAAAGGGCCCCAGCTTGGGCCCGCTGGCACTTCCCTGGGGGGAATGATGCCTGCCTCTGGGGTTGCTGGGTCGGACCTGGCTCCTTGGAGGTAGGCATCATGACAGTCCCCCCCCTCAAGGCCCCTCCCAAGGTTGTTCCCTCCGGGGGTTTTGGCTTGTTCGGAAATCTCCGGTGGAACCTTTGTATTAATCGAGGTGCGTGAACATGGTTACTAGGCTCCCACGATCTCTCCTGAGGTCCATATCCCTTCCAGTCAACAAGATAGAAGAGTTTTGACTTTAACACCTTGGAGTCTAAAATGTCTTTAACTTCGAATTCTAATTCCCCTTCAATTTGAACTGGGTCTGGAGGCTTGGACAGTCGGGTCCCTGTTTACTGGCTTCTAAAGTGATGCATGAAAAACTGGATGAATACGCATGTTGGACGGTAAATCCAGTTTAAAGGCCACAGGATTGATAATAGCCTTGATGGGAAAAGGTCCTATGAATCTGGGATTGAAGGTTCGCGGGCCCTTGAGGGGTAAATGTTTCGTTGCTAGCCATACCTGGTCTCCTACTTGGTAAGGAGGAGTTTTACTTCGGTGCAAATCAGCGTTTTCTTTATACTTTTTCTTGGCTTGCTGTAAATGAGTTGCAGCTTCTTTGAAGGCTCGGGTTATTGTGGAATGCAAATGATTTACTGCGGGCATTTCCAGGGTCTGAGGTGGATCTACGTCAGAGGTCCGAGGATGGTGACCATACAAAGTATAAAAAGGAGTTTGTCCGGTTCCAGAATGCACTGAATTGTTGTATGCATATTCTGCGATCCAAAGGATGTCTTTCCAATTTAACTCGGATTGGTGTAACATACACCGAAGATATTGCTCGAGAGTCTGATTGGTTCTCTCGGTTTGTCCGTCGGTCTGGGGGTGGTGGCTGGTGGATAACCTCACATCTATTTGTGCTAGTTGGCAACACTTCTTCCAAAAATGGGAGATAAATTGACTTCCACGATCCGAGACTAACATGGAAGGGAAACCATGTATGCGAACTATATTCTCCAGAAATTCCTTGGCCAAGGTGGAAGCTGAAGGCAAACCTTTTAAAGTGATAAAGTGGGCCATTTTGGAGAATAGATCCACAATTACAAGAATAGTGTTGTAACCAGCACAAGGAGGCAGGTCAGTTATAAAGTCCATTGACAAGGTGTGCCATGGTGCCGGTGGAATATCCAAGGGTTGAAGTAGGTCGGCTGGCCTTTTCTTTTGACCCTTGTTTTGGGCGCAAATTCCACAAGACAATGCAAAAGACTTTATGTTTTTTCTCCAAGAAGGCCACCAGAAGTGGCGTTTGATTTTTTCCTCCGTTTTAGCGATACCAGGGTGTCCTTCCATTAATGATTCATGATGATGGGCAATAACAAGTTCTTGCAATTCTTTACTTGGCAGAAACAACCGCTCCTGGAAGTAGGGTAAATCATCCTTAACAGTGTAATGAGGACCCTTTTGACTCCATTCCAGTAAGGCTGAAGAGTCTAGAAGTTGTTTTACTTGCGTTTGGATGTCCTCAATAGTTTGCAATGAAGTTAGGCCTAAGATTCTTTGTTCAGGTATGATTGGCACAGGTTCTAAACTCGAATTGGGTTCTTCCATGCCAATCCGGGATAAGGCGTCCGCTTTACCATTCTTGCAGCCAGGGCGATAGGTAATTACAAAATCAAATTCCGCAAAGAATAGAGCCCATCGGAGTTGTCGTGAAGATTGAGCTTTGGCCGTCTTTAAATACTATAAATTTCTGTGGTCCGTAATTACGGTGATGGTGTGTCTTGCCCCGAGAAGGTAGTGACGCCAAGCCTTGAAAGCAGATTTAATAGCCAGTCAGCCTCATTACGACCCAGGCGTTAAGGGTTAACAGCGTCATTAACCCTTAACGCCTATTCTGACTTTAACGGCTGCTTTTAGCAGCCGTTAAAATCCATGGCACTAACCTGCCATGATGCTAATTATGCCACCGTAATTTACGGTGGCGTAATTAGCGCCTTCCCCACTCCCATTATGCCCTATGGGGCAAAAATGGGAATGGGGAAGGGAAAATGGGAAATGGGGATTTACCGCCCCACTCACCTTGGAATGGGGTGGTAAATCCGCCATCCACCATGGTGTAAACATAGTTTACACCATGGTGGTAAAGTTGGCGCAATTAGCGCCTGGGTTCTAATGACCCCTAGTAACTCTTTGTCGGTAATTGCGTAGTTGATTTCAGGAGGAGAAAATTTCCTGGACCAAAAGGCCACAGGGTGTAGTTGGTTAGTTTCTGGGTCTCTTTGCGACAGGACAGCTCCCATGGCCGAACTGGATGCGTCGGTTTCCACAATGTAAGGGAGATCTGGGAGTGGGTGCTTCAATACTGGTGCAGAGGTGAATTTGGTTTTCAGGTCTTGAAAGGCTTGTTCGGCCTCAAGAGTCCATTCAAAGCGTTTGTTTTTCTTTAGGAGAGCTGTGATGGGTTGGACTGTTCGGGAAAATTCCGGGATGAATCCGAGCATGCTCTGAACTCCCTTCACCGAGCTAGGCGATGGCCATTTGGGGATGGCGTCCACCTTTCGCGAGTCCATTCGGACTCCTTGTGGTGTCAGGATGAATCCGAGAAACTCAACGTCTGTGGTATGAAAAAGCATTTTTCGAGCTTTGCAAATAGTCTGTGCTGGCGCAATTTCTCAAGAACTGCCCTAACATGTTTTCTGTGATCGGATTCTGAAGAAGAGTACACCAGGATGTCGTCAATATAAACAATGACACAGACATCGATAAGTTCCCGAAGAACATCATTCATAAAGTACTGAAAGGCGGCAGGTGCATTGCACAAACCGAAGGGCATCACCTGATATTCGAAGAGCCCAAATTTGGTGCGGAATGCAGTCTTCCATTCGTCGCCTTCTTTTATACACACCAGGTGATAAGCTCCTTGAAGATCTAACTTGGTGTACACACAAGCATCTTTCACCTGGTCGATAAGCTCAGGGATCAGGGGCAGAGGATAATGATTCTTAATTGTTATTTGATTTAGGGCGTGATAGTCTATACATGTTCTAAGGTCGCCCTCTTTTTTCGGCATGAAGAACAGAGCTGAGGAGACAGGAGACTTGGACGGGCGAATAAAACCATTGGCTAGGTACTGATCTAAATACTGACGCAAATGCAGGTTCTCAGGTTCCGTAAGAGCATAAATCCTAGGTAGTTGAGCATTGGGTACCAGATCGATTTGGCAATCATAAGACCGATGGGGAGGTAACGGGTTAGCATGTTCCTTCTGAAAAACGTCTTGGAATTCTTGGTATTCTGACGGTAGCTGTACAGGGGTGGAAGTTGCTGAGGCTAGACCCATAACTGGATTTCTTGGATAACAAGTTGGTTCACAATCAGGAAAACTTATCTTCTTTGCTCGCCAGTCAATTCTGGGATTATGTGTTTCTAACCAAGGAATTCCAAGAATTACTTGAAATTGTGGGGCCTTGATCACATCAAACACGATTGCTTCCCAATGTCCATTCTGACCCACCAGTGTCATTTTAACAGTGGAATGCGTTACAGGCCCTGAGGCTATTTCAGTTCCATCTACTGTAGTAATGACATCTTGGGTTACTTTCGGGCGGAGATGGAGCTTAATCCTGGAAGCCAATTCACGGTCTATGTAATTTCCAATAGCTCCACTGTCGATGTATGCTTTTATAGCATGCAACTGCTGAGGCTGTTTTGGGTCCACAAGCACCATTGGCATGACAAAATGCGAGGTCAAAGAATGTGTTCTCAAGCTCGGCAAGCGGACCCCTACGCTTGTCGGGCTAGGTCGTTTCCCGAATCAGGTGTCAAAAAATCATTATCGGTGGCTCCAACCACCTTCTTAGGTGGTTTAACCGGACAATTTCGAAGAAAGTGCCCAGAAGTCCTGCAATACAGACAAAGTTGCATTTGCCGCCTTCTCTCTCATTCCTTCTGCATTAATGTTCCTTTAACACCGCCGATTTGCATAGGTTTGGATACTTCGGTACTCTTAAAGTTGGCGTGGGTTTTGATCGGTACTCGGGTTTCGTACTTGAACCGATCTGCTTTTCAATTTTGAAGTCTGTGATCAAGTTGAACCACCAAGTCTATGTAGTCTGCGCAGACCTGGGGTGGATCTACTATCTGAGCTAGAACATCCTTAAGCTCTCCGCGCAGGCCTCGATGAAAAAATGTGATCCTTTTGTTTTCTGGCCATCCAGTTTCCACAACCAGTCTATTAAAGGTGGCAACATAGGACAGGAGATCCTGATTACCTTGTCATAAGGATAGCAGTTTGTTATCAAGGGCCTGTCCTTGAGAGTGTCAAGCAAACAATCTTTCCATGCTGGCCTGGACACCCTGAAAATTCTGGAGAATGGGATCATCCTGATTTACTAATGGAATAGACCAATCGGCAGCACTGCCACTGAGGTAAGATAGTATAAAGGCTACCTTGGTCTGGTCGTTGGGGAAGGCCCCGGGTCTGCATAGAAAGTGTAAACGACATTGGTTCATAAAGACGGCATATTTCTTGGGATCCCCGCAAAACGTTCAGGTGGGGCCAAAAGCATGTGTCCAGGTAGATTGATTTGTACCAGGTTATTCAAACCCATTGATGTGGAAGTACCTCCGGAATTAGGTAAAGGAGTGTGCCCTGCCTAGGCCTGCAATAACCTTTTGGCCAGGTCATCTGTTCTTTCCTTGGATAGGATCAGTTCTCTTTTGAGAGCGTTAGTCTCCTGGCGGGCTGAGTGCACTTCTGCCCGTAATACCCCCAAAAGCTGGGCCAGCTGATCTGTCTCGGAAGTCTCCATAGCACCCGGGTGGGAAATTGTGGGTAGGCTTCGCGTTCTGTCAGGCTCACCTGATTCCCACGGAGGCGCAGGTCTGGCTTCGAGTGCTGATGCTTCTTCAATGGTGAAGCGCAGGACTCTGAAGATGGACAGGTAGGGCCCCTCTACTCTGGCTTCTCTGGCTCGTAGAAATATTCCCCTGTGCGTGAAAAGGGAGTATTACCTACTGACTGAATAATGCTCAAGCCTCCCACTCCCTTCCAACCCTCCACGATACCCTTCCACGATTCCCCGTGAAGTCTCACCTTAGGGTCTGGAAGGATGAATTCTCCATCCTGCTTCTGATGCAGGGGCGCTTTGAAACCCAATTACTTCACTGGATTGAGGTTTGATGGAAGTTCAAATAAGCTTGACTATTCAGGTAAGGCGCTGTAAGAGTTCTGTTGCAAGTTCAAAAATTCAAGATTAATAATAATGTTCCTTGTCTTATTGCAGCAAGCGCTAACGCTTATGTCTTTTTCCCCTTAGGGGCCGGGGTTCGGAATGCCGGAGATATGGCGCAAACCCGAAGTGAAACATGCACTTCCAATAAATGACAGGTAAGTTCTGGATGAGCGTTCGGGTAATGTCTTTGCATTCGCTCATTCAATGTCTTTGTCTTTTTTCCCCATAGGGGCTGGGGTCCGGAATGCCAGGAAGCGGCAGGACCCGAAAGGAAATGGGAATGACCCAACAGGTAAGTCTTAGAAGGAAACTGAGCTTTTCCTATTCCCTTCCTTCTCTCACCTTGTGTTCTTGTCTTTTTCTCTCTAGGCTCTGGGAAGTGGCTGCGGATCCGGATGATCGCTGCTGAAGATGGAGGTGCCCAGGAAAGGTGAGCGAAATGCAGCGCAGCAGCGATCGAAGCGAAATGCTTTTAAAAATGATGTCTTCCCTTTCAGGATCGTCGGTGTGATGTCTCCGTGATACAGCTTTAGCAGGTAAGGTCTTCTTTCTCCCCAATTCTCTCTTATCTCCCTTTGCAGGTGACCCAGGATGCTGACAGACGTGGCTGAAGTCCAGATGCAGGAGCTGACACGGTGAGCGTCCAGCTGCGAGGAGCAGAACAACGCGAAGCGTGAGTTGCTGATCGGGTGTGGTTTAAATAGCTTTGGAAGAAGTTCCAGGTATGTATCCTTCCACCGATCAGGTATGTATCCTTCCCTGACCACATCCAGGTGGAAAGTAGTCCCACAGGCAAAGTAGTTCCATTCAGGCCTCAAGAGGGCCTGGATGTAGCAGCATGGTCTGCATCAGGTAAGTGCACATTAAAACACTTGAACACATGTCTAGCTTTATGAGCCTGGCGCCTAAGACGCCAGGACTGGGGTCCAACATGAGCCTGGCGCCTAAGGCGCCAGGACTGTGTCCAAAGGGCCACAGCTTGGGCCCGCTGGCACTTCCCTGGGGGGAATGATGCCTGCCTCTGGGGTTGCTGGGTCGGACCTGGCTCTTTGGAGGTAGGCATCATGACAAAAAATTCTACTACAGTACTGATTACTAAGCAGTTGAGCTCCCTTGAAGTAGGAGGAAAATAGCATGAAAGTAGGAGCAAAAAGTCATAAGTTAATAAAACGAATATTACAGCTACTCTAAAACAGTGCAAATATTTTGAGTTCCTCTGAGGAGTTGATTCAAAGCAATAGGTATACCAAAGTCAATGGGCTAGTGTCTTGTATAAGTAAAACCGGTTCTGGAATTTTAAACGGAAAGGTCTTTGCCACAGTTCTTAGAAGTAGTTAACAAAAGAAAGGTTTGTATGTCGGGTCACAAGCTGACTAGGCCTGCAAGTTGCCATAGTTGTATGCACTTTCACAGTGAGAGGTAAGTTCTCTCGGTCGGGTTTTCACAGTACCTTATATTGAAGAAAAAGATGCAAGTAAAGACTTTGTTCCTGGCAGTTCCTGCAGATGTCACTGTTCCTGAGCCTCATTCATGGGGACAAGAGGGAGGACGTCGGGGGACTCCTGCACTACACGGGACAGATCGTAAATCTGGCAAATTGGCAAATCTTAAATTCCGGTTGCTGTTCTTCAAGCACACAAGTCGGTGTCCTTCCACTGGTTAATCCTACCCAGCTCAGAGAATGGTATCCAGATGGTTTACGAGTTGATTCGTCCTACCAACTCAAAGGAAGAAGTCGTCCTTGAAGGGCTTCTCTGTCGAGGTGAACGTGGCTATTCGGATATGCAGCAGGGCTTCACCGGAAAACCAATGGTCCAGTAGTTGCAGCAGCCGTCCTATTCCAACATTTCTTAGGTTCTTTCGTTCCAGTGGTCGACTCTGCTTTCCAGTCCAAACGACTCGCCTTTGAAACAGTTTTCTCCCATTTATTCCAGCCTAGCTGCCACTCACCCAGCAAGGTGGCTGTCCTTGATGGATAGTCAGCCAGCCAATCATACCAGAGTGCATTTGGATCTGCTAGGAGACTAAGCACATGGATTTTCAGGCAACTCCCTCACATCCTGTCCATCCCAGAAACTCAGGCGTCAGAGGAGGGCTTCAGCACTGAAGCCCGCCAAAGGCCAACAAACAAAGGGACCAAACCTGGTTTGGCGTGCAGAGACAAACACAAGAAGGACCTTTCCTAAAACAAATGGCGAAAAAAGTTGACCAGAGTCTGTTTTTACAGATAGGTCTTGGGCGCCATCTGGAAAAACATGGCTGACCCGATTTTTAGCTACCGTTGTTAGCTGTCAGGAAAAATCTTGGTAATTTTATCTAAACCACTGCCACCAGTCATTTCAAATAGGAAAGGGTAACATTTGACTATTACATGAGTGTTTTTACTCAGGGGATGCTAGGCAACCCCTCCAGCACTCTATAGGAAGATAGTGGGTGCTGGGTCTAGGAATTTAAAAAGACTAGTAAAGTCAATTTAACTTTACATTCTCTGGGAAACAATGGTTTATCCCAGAGAAGGTTTTTAAACATTGGGACAGCCAAAAAGGCTTCCCTGTGTCACTGCACTGAGGGTGCTGTGTGACACGCATGAAAAGATGATGCCTATGGAGTTATCTTAAACCCCATAATCAAAAGAACACAAGAGTAAAACACATATCAAAATACATGAGAGAGTGGGAAAAAAAGGCTCACACTCTCTCCAGGTAAAAAATCAAGTCGTCAAAATCCAGCAAAGTTGCTACGGGATTCTAAGATGAAGGGAATTAGCACATTTTTGAGAATTCTCCCTAACACCCGTGAACCCTGTACCGGGCAGTGCAGAGGTTAAAGGTGAGCGGGTTAACTTGGCCGGGGACGCCCTAAATCAACCTGAGCAGGGGGGTAATAAAACATTGGCGGCGGGCTTGGCAAACCTGTGGTGCTTGTGATGAAGAACAGGTCCAGCAGTTCCAAGAGCAGGGAGTTCCTTTTCCCTTGGAGCTTAGTGCCGGAGTGGTGATGCCACAGAGAGCTGACAGAATGCACTTGCATCACGTGTTTGGGCATCAGTGTACGTTCAGCCGTTGCCCTGCCCACAGCGTATTGGATGTTTCAGGCGATGCCTTGCCTGATTTGGAAGAGTTTCTGACTGGAGGGGATTTTGTGCTGAGGTCATGTTCAGAGTGCCTGGATTCTTTAGAACATGGTCTGGGTTATCTTCAATGGGGGCTTCAGCCGGACGCTGCAGTAGGCTGTGGAGATGATGAGGCACAAGGTATTCCAGGGTGCGGAGTATGCCTTAAAGGTGACTGGTATGCTCCAGAAGTGTGTAATGTATGCCAGAGAATTTCAATGAAGTTGAAGCATTTCAATTTTGACTTGTGGAGGTCGTCCATAGACCCAGCCAGTTATTGCTGCAGATATAACGATTTCTTTTGGTTAGGTGTGTGTAGGGCCAGTGTCTTATTTGTTATTTTTTGTCTCTCGTTTTGTGTCGTAGCCTAATGGGTGCTAACACTATGGTCGGAGGTATGGTTACGTGCTAGGTTTTGATGCCCTTTTGTTATTTTTAACTGTGCTGTGTGTTTATGTGGTGACCTTTGTTAGGGAGTTCTTTGTAGGTTCTTACATGGGGGAAGGAAGTGTCATAGCTAAGTGTTTGGTGGAAGTGACACCTGCGTTTTGGTGAGAGCTGCCTAATTGACTATTTGACTTTGACCTGAAACAGCATTTGTTGAAGCCAGTGGAAAGCCAGTGGAATTGCTCGGTAATCAGACAGTCAGTGACAATGGGCCTAGGCCCTAAAGCAGACTGGTGGTTTCGACTTATTCAGAGCCTGTATATGAGTTTAGCAATCAGACGGTCAGTGACTGTGGGCAAAAGCCTTTCAGCCAACCATCTGCTCTGATTTGGCTCTGAATGTGCTGGAATTATCGTCTTTCTGTCTCTATCCAGAGGCTGTTGAACAGTCCAGAGGGTTCGTAGCTGTGAGCAAAGGCCTTTGAGCCGACCGTCAACATCTCATTGGAACTGTTTAATCCATAATTGGAACTACTTGTGACTGATATTTATCTGAATTGGGGTCCTTACAGATCCGAATCATAGTACGGGTTATTGGATGTTGGTATTTGCAGGACTTAGAGCCTTGAGCCATCTACGAGAACTGCATACTGTGTGATCTGCACCATATGGGCAATTACTAGAAGTGTGTATTCTGGTGGTATTTTGTAATAGCTAAATGCTACATTTTCAAATTTACTCTACAGCCATAACGTGTCTCAACTGTGCGTGGTTGTGCACTTAATACCAATTCATGTGTCTGTTTAAATCTAACTTGTTGGTTTTATTACACACATGTCAAGAGCTACATATTTACCTAAACTTAGAAGTTATACTGGTGTGGGGTTTAGTCAGGTGAACTCGCCCAGTATAGCATGTTGTGAACTCATTTTCAACTCAAGTATTCGATGTAAGTCTGTGTGTGGCTCCTATGTTGAATTGGCTAGCGAGCAAACTGATCAGGGTGAACAAGAGGCCAAGGTAAAAAATAGTGTCGCACAAACGGGTGTAAAAGTGTAAAAAAAAACAACAGGCCGATTCATGGAATTAATGTGCGCTGAAAATTTCAGCGCAAGCGTGTGAAAACGTGCTATTCGCAGAGAAAGAGCGAAAATCGCAGTGCAAGTGCGAATATCGCAGTGAAACCAGCGCACATCTATTTATGGCAGTCCGTCCGTGAGTAAAATCAGGGATGTGCGCTGAAAAAGTGCGCGGCACACGCCGGCGCACAGGCCATCTAATAGCGTGCGCTAAGGCCACAGCGAAAGCGCACATAGCGCGGCACACATAACAAAAGTAGGTGGAACACGGGCGTAACACTCGGAATGGGGAACAACTTGTGAAAATGTGCGCATCACGGGGGAATTACAGGAGGCAAGTGCGCGGAACGCCCACATGCTCGCCTACAACACGTATTCATGGAATCGAATAGGGCAAACCAGCGCACGCCCAAAGACGCGCACAGACCCAAACCCGTCCGCCACATGAAGGCAGGCGGTAGCGTCCCTGCGCTGGAAAAAAATGTGCGCCAAAATGTGTGCTAACAAAAAGCACGAATATACAGCTCTGATGAATGTCCTATACTGTGACCCCCTAGGACAAATGACGTGCAAAGTGGTACGCGAAAACAGCGACACCCGCTGTGTGAAAAATAGCGTGTGCGTGTATTCGGTGTGTGCGTCGGAAGTTTTACACGCGATCGGGCCTGGGGGAGCGGGGTACGTGTATTTCAGGGGTGCGCGTGAAGTTCTACACGCGATCGGGCCTTGGTGAGCAGGGTACATGTATTCAAGGGGTGCACGGGAAGTTTCACACGCGATCGGCCCTGGGTGAGCGGGGTACGTGTATCACTGGGGTTCGTGGGAAGTGGCGCACGCGATTGGCCTGGGTACGTGTATTTCAGGGGTTCGCGTGAAGTTTCACACGCGATGGGGCCTGGGTGAGCGGGGTACGTGTATTCCAGGGGTGCGCGGGAAGTTTCACATGCGATCGGGCCCGGGTGAGTGGGGTACGTGTATTACTGGGGTGCGTGGGAAGTGTCACACGCGATTGGCCTGGGTACGTGTATTTCAGGGGTTCGCTTGAAGTTTCACACGCGATTGGGCATGGCCGAGCGGGGTACGTGTATTACTGGGGTGCGCGGGAAGTTTCACAACACGTATTCATGGAATCGAACGTGGCTAAGGCATGCACCCAAAAAGACGGGCCAATCTGGAAACACGTACGCCAGCAGGAAGCAGGCGTACGTCGACCCGCGCATCATAAAAGTGCGCACAAACAACAAACAAGCTCAGACGCCAGGATGAATATACCGTTCCTAGCAGCAGTGGCCGTGGGATACCTCAGGAGGAGGAGGATAGTCAGGGCCAGAATTTTTACACCCAGAACCAGACTTTTTGGGATGCCTGATGACCATGTGTATGGAAGGTGCAGGTTTCCACCTCACATAATACTCGACCTGGTCAGTGAGTGGGAGGATGACCTCACATCACCCACACTGTGCTCCCAAGCACTCAGCCCCCTGGAGAAGGTCCTTAATGTACTGCACTTCTTGGCCACTGGATCATTTCAGCAGACAAGTGCCATAGTGGGGGGGGGTGTCACAGGCCACGCAGTCACGCTGCCTACACCAGGTCTTGGCCATCCATCACTACATGCCCGTCAGTCCGCAGGCACATAGACCTGCCCAGAACACCTGCAGAAAGGCAGGCTGCCGCCCAGGATTTTTATGGGGTGGCACAATTCCCCAAAGTGCTAGGTGCCATTGATTGCACCCATGTGGCTCTACGTCCCCCCAGGACATCTGAGCACATCTATAGCAACCGCAAGCACTGGCATTCCATCAACGTCCAGGTAGTATGTGATGCCAAGGGAATCATCACCTCAGTATATGCCAACTATCCAGGGTCCACCCACGACAGTTTCATTTACAGAATGTCAAACCTAAACCGAGACCTAGAAGCTGGGCGGCATGGCGATACATGGCTGCTTGGTTGGTATAAATGCCACCGCACATGCATGCATGTCAGATACTGAGTAATGTCACAACCCCACTAATGATACCCATCACCACCTCCCCAGGGGACAGTGCCTACCCTCTGAGCACCCACATGATGACGCCAATTCGGAACCCCACCACGCCACCCCAGGTAAGATGCAACACAGCCCACATTGCATCCCGGGGCGTAGTGGAGCGCACATTCGGAGTGCTCAAGTCACGCTTTCGCTCCCTTGACCATTCTGGCGGGCAGCTGTTATACGCTCCCTCAGTAGTGTGCAGGATCATAATGGTAGCATGTGTCTTGCACAACGTTGCAACACGCCGGGGCCTGGCTGTGGACATGGTGGTGCCCCCACATCCCCAACCACATGCATGCCCGCTGCGCATGGGAGGGGAAAGGGCACGGGTGAGGCAGCCTATTGTTAAGGTGAGTATCACGAGCATGCAGCGTACCTGTTGGTTTGGTTGAAGACCTTGAAGTTGCAGCCAGACTGACTGTTGTTTCCAGATGAGTGTATGACATGGGGTACCAGCCTTTCCTCCACCCAAAATGGGTATTGGGTGGAAGATGGACCGACTCCCAACGTCACAGTTCGCTCCCTCCTATTTTTCTAGACATCGGGACAGTGCAAGCACTGGCAGGAGAGGCGTAAGGGCTGTAGTTCTCCACTTGAAGATGATCACCAGCAGAAGTAGTGTTGGAGAAACAAGTCCATGCAGTAAATGAACAGATGCGAAGAGATACTGGAGATCCAATACAGGCGAGGAGATAGCTGATGCAGGCTGACGGGCGCTGAAATGGCTGGTGCTGGCAGTAGGAAGGGGATGGTTGATGCAGGCAACTGGCGAGGAGAAGACTAATGCAGGCAGCAGACGAGAGGATTGTTGGTGCAGGCAACAGGTGAGGAGAAGGCAGACCAGACTGAGGCACCCCACTAGGGTCCAGGAGGTAATAGTACTGCACAGAGAAAGTGAGGCAGGCAGGAGGATATGGAACTAATCCAGGCAATAGGAACTGGCCACAGACAGAAAGGAACCACTAAGGGGGCCAAAACAGACCAAGGGAAGCCAACTCAGGAACAGAAGAACCAACTGACAGGGAGGCAGGCAGGCCGAGAGGAAGACCTCCAGGGGAAAAGGAGAAGACCAGGAAGGGACTGAAGGAGCAAGGCAGCGAGCAGGAGAGCAGGAGCAGAGTCACAGGACCGGGAACAGGACAAGGCTCAGAGGACCGAGCGGAGCAAGCAACACGATCAGGAACAAACCGCATTGAGACGCGGCTCGCTCCTGATCAACGTTCCTCTTTATGGGCCGCCAGGACCCGAGAGGCTTGAGACGCAAGCAGTCTCGTTGCCGGGCGCTGGCAGGCCCGAAACGAGGCTTGGAAGGCAAGCCTTCAAAGTGTCAAGTGTTACCAGTCTACTGCGCATGCGCGGAGACGCAAACGCGTTCGTCAGCGCATGCGCAGAGGCATGTCAACATGGACCACAGGCACCCTCCGGGCGTCGGATCCCCAGACGCGAAAGCATGGGTAGATCCGCCAGGAGGGAACCAGGGAAGCAGGAACAGAAAACCCCGGTCTCCCAGTAAGTGGCGTGACACCCGTACGCAGCTGGTGGATAATTACTTCACCTAAAATCACACCCCTGTGGAGTGCACACATCCCTGGCACATACCAGCTGACTATCAATGATGATGAGTCAAGTGACAGTCAACTGTCACAACCATACCAGCCTGAGATTGTTCACCTGGAAGTTTTCCATTGTGTGCATCCCTACCTACACAAACACCACCAATGCTGTGTCATCAAAAGACACACTTCTATGCTGCTACAATCATTACCCCCTTGCAAGATACAACATGACAACAGTGCCATGTCACCCAACCCCTCCCCAGCACCGCCACCCAACACACCATGGCATGTCATGCTATGTGAGAGCAAACAAAGGAATCCCCAAAACATGACACAAGTGTCACAAAGTACAGTGTCCCAAATGGAAACTAGCCACACACAATATGCTCCCATTAATTTAGAACTGACAACACACATGACCAAATACTTACCACACTACAATGCAGCTACCCAACCCCAAACATAGCATTCACATGACAGTACTAAGTTAAAGGATATGTAGTGTCAACCTGGTGATGCTAGCACATCGACCACTTCCAAGTGTACAGTGTTGGTGCCACGCAAATCTGGAAGTGCACTGCTTACAACATGAACTCCATCTCCAAAATAGACAGCCTTGTGAAGACATGAGGAATGAACCTGCAAATTAGGAGGGAGACATGGATGCACAAGCACACATCAATACACCATGCAGTGTACAATACTACAACAATATGCACTAGGAATGTATACACAGTATTGACTACAGACTACCCACACTTGTCATGGGAGTCCAACGTCACTGTGTAAGTCACTGTCACTTGGGCACACCCTTTGCAAGCCCATGGAAACGGGAAGCAGGAGGGGTGTGTGTCTCACAAACCCAAGCATCTAACCCAAACTCAGGAAAAGCCTGCATGTGCCCAGCCGGAATACAGTGGATGCCCACGGGAGCCACACAAGGCAACACACTGTAACAAAAAAGCAAAAATCAGAAATCAAAAATCAAAGATGGCCAGAATGGGGATAAGGGGGGTGGGGGAGGCCACCCAGGAGGTCCGAGGACAGGGTGCACACCAACAGCCACCTGTGTGGATGTTGCGAAAACAAAAACACCTCCATGGGATCATGGCCTGCACGGCTACGCTATCGTGAGAGATTCTGAATCGATGTGGTCGCTCTCATCACTCTGTGCTGCTGCTGCCACAGGAGGTGGTGGTGATATGGGAGGCAGCCCACGCAAAGCCCTAGTCTAGTCCTCCATGGCAGCAAGCATGCGGGTGTGGAAGGTCTCGTTCTGGGGGAATATGGTGCAGAGATCCCCATGCACCACCTGACGTGATGCCCGGACCTCCTCCCGAGTTACCTGCATCTCTGCTGAGAGCGTACGTGTGACCCGCTCCAGCAGCTGTTCTGTCCTCATGACAGTGGAAGCCTCAAGATCCACAAGAGTCTGCCTGAGGTGATGGACTTCTACCCTCAGGGCTTCCCTCTGGCCCTGGGACTCTAAAGAAATGGCTTCCCGCAGAGTGTCCAGGGCCACCTGTCTGTCCCTGTTGGACGCCAACATGTACTCCCTGAGTGATTGGCAAATGGAGTCTGTTGCCTGCTGTAATTGCTCCATCTGCCTTTCTGGGGGGACAATGGAAGTGGCCACCCTCTCCATTGCTTGAGCCATCATCTCAGATGATGCTGCCTGTTGGTTTTCCATACCGTATATGGATTGCTCCCATGCGGTATTGCCTGGTGGCGTACGGCCACCGCTTTGGCGGGCACCACACTTGTCTGGGGCAAGGCAAACTGTGCCTTGCAGTGTCGGCACTGCCTGAGGCTGCAAGACTGCATTCCCCCTCTGATCTGCTGGCCCAGGAACAGGATCAGATGTTGCGGAGTGTGGCCCTGCATTCGTAACCACCAAAGGCGGACCTACCAACACTGACATCCCCATAGTGGGCTGTACCACTGGTGCAGGTGGGTCGTACAGAACAGAATCCCTTCCAGAAACACCTACCTGCGAAGCCACATAGGTCTCATCATCCAAATCAACACCTGAATAGAGGTCTGGGGAGGTGCACCCAGAGACACGCCTGGAGAGAACGGTCTGCAGCAACAGTGGGTTCGCACTCACCACCACACCCCGTCCCCCACTGGTGCCCGGTCGTGCCTGAGATCCCTCCTGGGTCTGCACGATCTCCTCACCCTCAACAGCATCAAGTGCGTCATTCCCTGCAAAAACATGAAAGACAAAAAATGGAAACAGGCATTACCACCATGGCACACACACACAATTAGGCCTGACAAGCTACAGAACCAGTACTTGATTGACACATGTCCCACATGACTACAACCCTCCCATGCATGCACTGTCACTGAGTTTGAAGAGGAGGAAAATGTCAGACACTGATGACACCAAGATGGAAGAGCAACACATTAGCTGCATGCTGGCTAGCAGTGCCATCACACATTGGCTTGTGAGTGGCATGTCCAATCCACATACATGGCACATGCCATCATACAGATGGCATGTACCATAGGCATGCCACATATTGTTTGACAATAGGGCTGAAAAATGCGTAGTGAAAGTGTGGGAATTGAAACAATCAGCCTGAATGAACACTGAGAAATACGGAACAATGTTGTTGCAAGATGCCACTTCAAGGGCAACTGGTGTGATGTTGCACAAAATGTCTACTGTGGGCAGAAGGGATACTGTAATACCCAAATCCAGGGGTGCAGAATGTTTTGGATGAAGCACATGGGTGACCCAAACCACTCAGGCACACACACCCTCGCCTGGTACTCAATCAGAACCCCTCACACACACAACATACACATGGATCACACACACATGCAGGTGCACTCACCGGACAATGCCTCGTAATCTGGCAGTTCTCCCACACCTTGGATCTGTTCCTCTGTGATGTAGGTCCCAGCAACAGACTCATGTACAGTGAGTTCAATGTCCTTTTGTGGAGACCCACCTCCAGTCACCAGAGTAGCGGCATGACCTGAGGCCAGCTTTTTCTTTGCCCTGCGCTTAAGGTCATTCCTGCGCCTCACAAATCCAAGGGCACTTATGATGTCCATGACGGTCTGCCAGTGTGCCTGACGTCAAGCAGGTGTGGTCTTGCACCCTGAAGTGATCAACATTTCGCTGTCATGTGCGGACACATACTGCACAAGTGCATCATGTTCGGCATCATTGAAGCTAGGCTTCCTTGGCGTGCCGGACTGCGTAGCCGTGTCTGGGATATCAGCCTGTACTGGACGAGCACTCTTCCTCTTTCTTTTGGAAGGTGGGGGGGATCCTGAGTGGCCACTAGGGGCAGGAGCACTGGTGGACTGGGTAGTTGGAGTGTGGGAATGCACACTGAGCATGGGACTTGGTGCAGGCATTGGCAGAAGTGTGATGTAGTCAGGGGGAACGTTAGCAAGATGGACTGGAACCAACACTGCCCTGGCTGGGAGAGTCAGAGCTGGGGTGGATGGAGCTGCAGCTGCCCCTGCAGCATCCCCACTCTGCCTACTCGGGGCAGCAGATGACACAGCTGCCCCTGATCCACGTGGCCTGGTGATACCAACTTGCACCGCCAAATGTGGCCTAGACTTGGCGACCTGGAAGTCAGCCTGGGAGTCACCCTGTGCCAGGTCAGGTGCCACAATGGGCCGGTCCAACAAGGGCTGAGCAGAGATGGTGTCAGCCATGTTTCCCTCAACCATGGGGGGGCATGGGTGTCCCTGACTGGTCTTCCACACATGGGGGGCTAGGGGTACCCTGCAAATCCCAGCCACGTCCCCTACCGTGCCCACCACGCCCACCTCTTGAGGCTCGGCCACCGTTGCCACCCTTACTGCTTGGTCGCCTCCCAACCATGGCACTGATGTTGTTGTGCATATGGGAGTTGCAGTAAACTATTGTCCTGGGCAATTGGGGGTCAAATGGATAGGGTACTAGATGGAATTCGTACCCTAGTGCTCTAGCAAGGCTGTATGTGACCCCTGGGGAAAGATGATGGGTTACGCAACGCACAGGCACCCCAAAAACAGAAAATAATGTGCACACAACCCCGCGTAGACCACATGCATGGAAAAATGAACCCGCACTACACTGTGGCACCCAGAAACACAAAAATGAACGTATGCGTGTTACACGCAGCCTACAATGACCTCTGAGGGGGTACGCAACACACGGGGCAAGCACAGTTGGTAAATACATGCGTGACTCACCGTCTGCCTGTAAAAAGAGCGTGAAAAATACACGCGTGTGCGCGTTGGCAACACCCCCGGCAAAAGAAGAATTGCATGCTGTCTGAGGAGACAGGACAAAAGAAGAAGTGAACGCTGTTTGAGGAAACAGGCCCAACAGAAAATCAGAAAAAAGCTGTCAGAGGTAACAGGGAGTACGAACTAGAAACGCTGTGAAGAAAATCGCGTGTGAACCGACAAGAAGTACAGAATTCACCCACTCGCTCTCCACGAAAAGCACGTACAAGGAAATGATGTCCTACACATACCTTTTGAACCGGCCCACAATTCCAACGTCACTTCCGGGTGTACGCGCTGAGGCCCTATCCTCCAATTACACGAGCTGACACTCGGACGTGCAGTTCTTGGACGTGTAACATGCACCCGGGTTCAGGGAAATGCCCGCGAGTGCACATCACAGACGCGCTTACGAGCTAAGGGCCTTTGGTCCAATGAAGTCGCGTACGCGTGCTGACGCGCTTACACGCTAAGGGCCTTTCTCGAATTACATGGTGACGTGCATTATTTTCACGTGCCAAATCACTCCGTATCAAGCTGGCCACGCGTTCGCACACGGAAGACCACGATCCTGCCCAGAAGGCTGAATTACTGCCCCCTAGAGCCCCGAGCACGCTCCCACCTGCCATCTGCTGCTGCCTGATTGTACACTGCCCACATGCCCTGCCATTTGCTGCCTGCACATCAGCCCAGGGTGCTGTTGCTGTGACCACCCCTGCTGGAACGGAAGACTCCCGACTGCTATTCCATCGCTCCACAACCCAGCCCCAGGATCCAGTTGCCCACCCACACCTGCCTCTGGGGTTGCCATGTCGGGCACTACACCATCTGGCACCACTGGCAACGCCCAGCCAGAGAGGCAGAGGGCCACCAGCTTCACTGCCACCGAAGTGGGTGTCCTGGTGGAGAAGTCCTGGGACAGTATTATGCCCGCTTTGGAAGTTTGCGCGCCAACAAGGAAGGACGTACTCGGATCTGGACGGACATCATGACTGCCATCAACGCGGAAGGGGTGGCAGTCCGACTATTCCATCATGTCAAGAAGAGCTGGGAGGACTTCAGGTCCTGGACCCTCAACAAGGCCCGGGGCCTCTTGAAGGCAGCGGATGCTAAGGGGCACCGGGGCCACCTGTCGGAACATCAGATGAGGGTCCTGGAACGCATATGCACTCCACGTCAAGGTCCTTGAGAGGCAGACCCGTCTGGAGTCAAGCGGTAAGTGTACATGCATACTGTTTGGAAGCTGTGCGTGTGGTGGTGTGCCAGTAGTGTGCAGGTTGTACATGTGGTTTTGTAGGGCCATGTATGGATGTGTATGTACAGGGCTGTGAGGCTGACACATGCAAGTCCTTTCATGTGTGAGAAACATGGATGGTGTATGTGTGGGTAAGCATGCAGGCCAAATGCAGATGTGTGAGCACACATGTTTGGATTACTGTGTATGTATGTTGGCATGGTTGTGGTGTCACAGATGGATGTTGGTTCCAGCTGCATGTATCTGCACCGTGTACATGTGCATGTGTGTGTATTTGACATGGGTGCAACAGTGATGCAACATGGATGCATGTGAGACTGATATGTAGAAGACTGATTGCCAGATGTGACATGGATGCCAATCTCATCACTGCGACAGTTGGCAGAGGTGTACACATGCATGTAATTGTGGTGGCGTGTGTGCATGTCTAGGGCACTCCCTGTGTTTCATGTGATGTCTGGCTCACCTTTGGCTGTTCATGATGTTGTTTGTGTATGGATGGTGCTGGCTGTTGCAATATGGCTGTGGAATAGCTCATGTGTGTGAGTTGCAATGACATGTGTGTTGGGGATTCTGATGCCATGTCTGAAGTTTGACAATGCCACTCATTGTCCGATTTGGCCGATTCCGCTAACTCCCGTTCCTCCCCACTCTCCTCACCTGACTCAAAGTCCTCCGGTTGCAGTTGCCTGTGAGAGAGATAGTCCTTCTCCTTTTTGTGTTGAGAGTGTCTGTCTCGAGAGGAAGCCACAGTGAGTGCTAAAGTATAGCAAACCTGGGGCCCCCTTCCCGAGGCGAGACAGTACGAAGGGAAAAAGCCTGTTCAGGCAGAAAAAACCCTCTGAGGAGTGCAGCGGTTTGAGAGGATCTGGAGCAAGCAGTTGTAGTGGAGTTCTTGAGGCAGTTAGCTGATGGGAGCAGGCAAAGCCGGACATCCGAAGCAAAGAAGGTTCCGGAGAGAAAGATAGCCGCCGGAAAGGGTACCAGCAGAGAAAACAACTCCGGAGCAACAGGAACCAGGGCGGCTGAATGACAGCGCAGCCGAAAGGTAAGGCAGAGGAGGCGGGCGTGGAGAACAGCGCACCGTAGAGCTGAGGGAAGGAAGAGAGAGAGAATAGTCCGGAGAGGGCGGACCGAAAGTACAGAAAGTGACCGAGGAGGTCAAGGCTGGAAAACTAGCGTGTAAACCCAAAGCAGCGAGCTAGCGCAGTGAAGGGGGTTGCAACGCCGCGATCGCTGGGAGAGGAGGAAAGAAATACTACCAGCGATGCCATGTTGGAAAACCACTAGACCGTAGGGTGAGTAACAGAGAAATCACGTAGTGGAACCTCCGCACGCCCTTCCAGCGCGTAACCGCCAACGCGGATACAAACGCCAAACAGGACGGCGAATGACAGTATGCCCCCTCCCAGAGCGTAGGACCCCCGGCTTAAAGGGGAAGCGGGCATGAAACTGAGCCAACAACCGAGGGGCATGAATGTTGGAAACCGGTTCCCACGAGTCCTCCGACCTAGGGTAACCCTTCCAAGACACCAAATACTCCAACCTACCACGGTAGTGGCGGGAGTCACGTAAAGCAGAGACCTCATATTCCCTAGAGGAATCCACCTGAGGAAAAGGCTGGTCGGGAACAGCTCTCTGGTGGACGTCCGGGCTGAAAGGTTTGAGAAGAGAGGCATGGAAGACAGGATGAATGCGGCGGAGGTAAGGAGGCAGTTTCAGTCGAAAGGCAACCGGATTTATTTTGGAAAGAATGGGAAAAGGACCCAAAAAGCGAGGAGAGAGTTTAGAAGGGTGAACCCATCGTGGCAAGAACCTGGTGGACAACCAGACCTTGTCCCCTTCCTTCCATTCAGGGCAAGGCCTACGATGTTTGGGTTTTGTTGTATTGACGACTCTTCTCCAAACACCTTCTGGCAGTGACGTGTGCATCAGAAATAGACTGCAGTACTTCTTCAGCTGCCAGGGAAATGGTGGGTGACGGAATGTAGGGAAGAAGAGATCTTGGGTGTACCCCATAGGTGCAAAAGAAAGGAGAGAGTCCAATGGCTGTATGAAATGAGTAATTATAAGTAAACTCTGCCGTAGCAAGCAAAGAAACCCAATTGTCCTGAAGACGATTGCTGTAGCATCTAAGGTACTGTTCCAATGTGGCGTTAAGGTGCTCAGTTTGACCGTTGGTCTGAGGGTGGAAGCCAGACGACAGAGCACGTTCCATACCAAGGCGAGAACAAAGAGCCTTCCAAAACTTTGAAACGAATTGGCTGCCACGATCCGAGATGATCTTGTCAGGGAGACCATGAAGACGGAAGATATCCTGGGCGAAAACCTCAGCCATCTCGGTAGCAGTAGGAAGACCATGCAATGGGGAAAAATGAGCCAGTTTGGTCAAGGTGTCAACTGTAACCATAATACAGGAGCAGGAGTTAGAAACAGGAAGTTCTACAATGAAATCCGTAGAAAGCAAACCCCAAGGGCGAGAGGGTACCTCAGGTTGGGTGAGAAGACCCAAGGGCTTGCCGGTAATGAACTTAGTCATGGCACAAACCGGGCAACTGAGTATGTATTCCTCCACATCCTTTTTGAGTTCCGGCCAAAAAAAAGAACGAGTGATAGTTTCTGTGGTACTTAGCTTCCCACGATGACCTGCAGTGAGTGAATCATGACACCAATTTATGATCTTCAGACGTAGTGGACTGGAAGGTATGTATAGACGATGGTTGAGGAATAGCAAACCCTCTTTGTTGGTGTAGGAAGTCTCTCCTCTGAGTAGCGGAATAGTACCTTCCGAAGCAACACCGTCTCGAACCTCTTCCAAAAAGGTATTATCAACCGTTAAGATCCTATTCCTGTGGAACATCGGCTCTGGGGTATGTCTTTTCTCCTCACATTTGGGACCCTTCCGAGAGAGAGCATCCGCAAGAGTATTGTTGGTACCAGGCAAGTAGGTAATTCGCAAATCATATTGGGCAAAGAAATATGCCCAGCGAGCCTGCCTGGAGTTGACACACTCCATATTCTGAAGGACCCTGAGATTCTTATGGTCCGTTCTGATGATAACGGTCTGCCTTGCTCCCATCAATAGATGTCGCCAGGTCTCACATGCGTGTTTTATAGCCAGCAATTCTTTTTCAAGTACGGAGTAGTTGAGTTGGCTGGGAGACAACGTCTTGGAAAGGTAACAAATGGGGTGTTCTCGTTCCTCGAACACTTGTAGCAGAACAGCTCCAATGGCCAAGGCCGAGGCGTCCGTTTCGACGATGAACTGTCTATTCTGGTCAGGATGGCGCAAAATGGGAGCAGTACAAAAAAGATTCTTGAGATTGTGAAAACTCTGTTCTGCTTCGGAAGTCCAGCTAAAGGGATTGTTGACCTTCTTGAGTAAAGAAGTAATAGGGAGAACTGCTTTAGAGAAGTTTGGGATGAATGAGCGATAGAAATTAGAGAGCCCAAGAAACCTTTGGACCTCTTTGATCGAAGCCGGAGAAGGCCAGTCCAGAATAGCAGAAACTTTGCTGGGATCCATGGCGATGCCTCTTTCAGAAAGGTGATACCCTAGATAGGGCACTGAAGTAGCAGCAAAACACACTTCTCTGGTTTGACAAGAAGTTGGTTGTTTTTAAGTCTTTCCAAAACTTTTTGGACATGGGTTTCGTGGTCCTCTAGGGTGCTGGAATATATAAGGATGTCGTCCAGGTATATGATCATGGAGACAGACAATAAGTCTGAAAACATCCGATCCATAAACCGTTGAAATACAGCAGGAGCATTCACCAAACCAAAGGGCATTACTCGGTACTCAAATAGACCGAAAGGAGTGCGAAAAGCGGTCTTCCATTCATCTCCTTTGGCGATGCGTAACAAATGGTAGGCATTTCTGAGGTCTAATTTGGTGAACCAACGTGCACCTTGAACAGCTTCAATGATCTCATGTATTAATGGCATAGGATACCGATCCCGGATAGTCATCTTGTTGAGGCCTCGGTAATCGATACATGGGCGCAATTCAGTTGAGTCTCTCTTCTTGATAAAGAACAAAGAAGCTCCGGCAGGAGACTTGGAAGGTTGAATGAGCCCATTCTGAACATTGGCATCAAGATAATCTTTAAGAACCTTTCTTTCCGCTTGAGTTAAAGAGAACATCCTACAGAATGGAACCAAAGCATTGGGTTCTAAGTCAATGTTACAATCTTCTGGCCTATGGGGAGGTAAGGTCGCTGGCTTTCTTTCGATGAAAACCTCCGAGTAAGGGGAACAGTACAGAGGTAGAGCATGAACCCCAGCCAGTTGTGTGGTAGACCCTGTAACAATCTGAGGAATACCGTCGTCAGAAAAACAGTTGAGCTTGCAGTAGGAGGAACTAAATTGTAGTTGATTGTCCGCCCAATTGACATGAGGGTTATGTTTTCTGAGCCATGTGATGCCAAGAATAACCGGAAAATGGGCAGCTCGAATAATGTCAAACAGGATTGTCTCAGAATGTTGAAATATGGTAACTGATAGATCCTCGGTGGTGTGAGTAATAGGCCCTGAAGAGAGAGGAGAACCGTCGACCCCTTCTACCTTTTGATCTTCTTTGCGAGGCAAGGTACGGAGACCCATCCTTTTGGTCCAGATGACATCGACAAAGTTTCCGGCGGCTCTGCAGTCCAGGAGTGCGAGACACTCAACTGTTCTGCCGTTGACCTTTATTATAACAGGTAGAACCATAAGCCTGGAATCCTCAGGAATGTATGGAGCCGAAATAGAGAGAGAGACATAGGGACTGGTGGATGAATCAGAAGCCCCTCGGAACCAGGTCCCTACTGGCGCCGAGGTAAACCGTTTCCCTGACGTTTCTGAGGAAGTTCAGTACATTCCTTGAGGAGATGTTGATCCGATCCACAATAGGCACATAGACCTTTCTCCTTCCTTCTTCTTCTTTCAGCCGCGTTAAGAGGTCCTCTTGCCTCTTGTTGCTCCAATCTGCATGGGTTCGTCTGTAGTATGGGAAGGAGAGGAGGAGACAGTGGAATCGGAAAAATGAACGGTTGTTCGTTGTTTTCGGCGTTCTGACCTTCGTTCCTGCAGTCTGTATTCAATTTGTAAAGCTGCGGAAAGCAGATCCGAAAAAGATGGTGGCCTGGAAGCCCTGGCGAGTTCGTCCTTAATTTCCTCCTTAAGGCCTCGCCGAAATATGGCAAATTGTGCCTGTTCAGACCACCCAGCACCCGAAGCCAATCTCTTGAATTCTGATATGTACGATAGAACATCCGATGACCCTTGTCGGATATCCAACAGGTCCTCGCAGGCGGTGAAAGTCAGTTCGGGTCTCTCAAAGGTCTGCTTCAACAGGGTCTGAAAACCAGCAAAATCGTGTAAGATGGGATTAGCCCCGGTAACCAGCGGAGTGACCCATGCCAGGGCATTGCCGGTCATGTTCGAAACCATGAACCCGATCTTTGTCTGGTCGGTGGCAAACAGCCGGGGCCTGAAAGTAAAATATACTAAGCAGGCCTCCAAAAACTCTTTGACCTTTTTAGGAGTTCCATCGAACTTCCCTGCCGAAAGAGCCATGACAGGAAGTTCTGGGGATTGTGGTTCGCGGGCAGTAATCATCTGTTTCAAGACCACATTCTCTGCCTTAACAGTTTGTAACTCTTGGGAGATTGGCCTTCCATAATTCTTGTATCTGCTCTTCTGCCGACATCTTCTGGTGTTGCAATCTGTCCGATTTGGCCGATTCCGCTAACTCCCGTTCCTCCCCACTCTCCTCACCTGACTCAAAGTCCTCCGGATGCAGTTGCCTGTGAGAGAGATAGTCCTTCTCCTTTTTGTGTTGAGAGTGTCTGTCTCGAGAGGAAGCCACAGTGAGTGCTAAAGTATAGCAAACCTGGGGCCCCCTTCCCGAGGCGAGACAGTACGAAGGGAAAAAGCCTGTTCAGTCAGAATAAACCCTCCGAGAAGTGCAGCGGTTTGAGAGGATCTGGAGCAAGCAGTTGTAGTGGAGTTCTTGAGGCAGTTAGCTGATGGGAGCAGGCAAAGCCGGACATCCGAAGCAAAGAAGGTTCCGGAGAGAAAGATAGCCGCCGGAAAGGGTACCAGCAGAGAAAACAACTCCGGAGCAACAGGAACCAGGGCGGCTGAATGACAGCGCAGCCGAAAGGTAAGGCAGAGGAGGCGGGCGTGGAGAACAGCGCACCGTAGAGCTGAGGGAAGGAAGAGAGAGAGAATAGTCCGGAGAGGGCGGACCGAAAGTACAGAAAGTGACCGAGGAGGTCAAGGCTGGAAAACTAGCGTGTAAACCCAAAGCACTGAGCTAGCGCAGTGAAGGGGGTTGCAACGCCGCGATCGCTGGGAGAGGAGGAAAGAAATACTACCAGCGACGCCATGTTGGAAAACCACTAGACCGTAGGGTGAGTAACAGAGAAATCACGTAGTGGAACCTCTGCACGCCCTTCCAGCGCGTAACCGCCAACGCGGATACAAACGCCAAACAGGACGGCGAATGACACTCATGAACAACTGTCATGTGTGTATGAGTCCATTGTACAGTGCCCTGATGCCTGCCTCCTATCTCTCCCTGTCTGCAGCCTCAACTGATGAAGAGGGCGGAGAAGGTGCTGTGGAGCACAGCGGCAGGGATCGCACCGCCAGCCGGAGATGCAAGGCCCGGCTCCCCTCCCAGGTTGTCATCTCGTCGGGGAGTGAGGAGTCCGGTGCCGTGTCCCAGGTCGCAGCTCCCAAGAGGAGGTCCAAGAAGCGGAGGTTGGAGTTAGACTCCTCGGCAGCCGAAGGGGCAGCTGAGACCCCACAGGGCCCGATGGAGGAAGATGGCACGGAGTCATCCAGGTTGGTGGGGAGTTTGGTGGAGGAGCAGGCCGTACAAGGGACAAAGACGGGGTCTGGAGGTGGGGATTCCAATGGTGCTAGTGGTGCAGTGGAGGGGCAGGGACAGGAGGCAGCACAGGCCGCCGCGGAGGTGCCTGTGTGTAATCCTGTCCCCGATCCTGTGACTGCATCATCTTGCACCAGCAGGGATACTTACGTCCAGACCCGTTCTCAGGGAGGGGATTGGCTTACACCAATTGGCCTTCATCTCCCTGCGGATGTGGCTATCTGGCACCGGGTTGAGCCTGTCCTGGGTGGGGTGGCGTTGCGTCAATGTGCCATCCGAGCTGACCTGCAGTCTTTTCATGAGGAGAGTGCACGTCTTCTCGCATGGCTCGTTGAACGCGTTGACCCACTGGGACAGCTCACCAGGGCCGGATTCCTCCATTTTCTGGACCTTGTTCTGACCCCCTCCTCAACTGAACCCCCTATGTGCCAGTCGTCCTCCGTGCCATCTTCCCACCCATGTGTCACCTGGGGGCCCTGTGGAGCTGCCTCTGACCCTGCGGCCAGGCTGGTGGAGGACACATCCCTGCCACAGTCGGGAGTCGGACGTCCAGCAGGGGTGGCCACCTCAACAACTGCACCCCAGCTGGAGGAGGATGTGCAGGCAGCAGGAGCCAGGGCACAGGCAGCGACACAGCAGCAGCAGCAACAAGGTGGGAGCCATGATGGCCCGGGCCCTTCATCATCGGAAGGGCAGGCATTGGCTGGAGGGCAGGAGGACCCTGGACGGGAAGTGTCTTCCGTGTGGCAGCGGTTGAGCCATGTGATAGATGCGGAGCGGGCGGAAGAGGCACGGCTCACGATGGTCAGGGCGGAGAACTACATGCGTAGGACCCTGAGGCGGGCCGAGTGTCTCGAGGCCATTCGCTGGTCCCTAGAGTTCCAGATGTCTTCGTCCCTGCGAACCCTCGGCCCATGGAAGAGGACCGCCTCCGGGACATCGAGCAGGAGTTCGATGATGCCCTGGCCAGGGACATCAACATGTGAGCCGTTGGACTTGCCCGCTGCCCTTGTAAATAGTTAGATAGTGTTAGGTTTCCTTTGTTTTTTTCTTTTTTTGGGTTGCGCTTGGATAATGCACCACGTTCTGTATATAGTTTTTCATTAGGTAGTATTTTTTATAGGTTTCATTTCTTCAGTTGGGATCATGGACCCTGGATTGTTCATCTGTATATAGTTCACTATTGGATTCATCTTTTTTTTTTGGATTTCCCCATGGAGCAATGGTTTTCACTTTTGTTTTTCCCTTGGATTGCTTTGTTGGACTGTGACTTTGGACACCTTTCCTTTGGATTATGATTTCTTGTTTTTCATTATTTTACGGACATGCAGCTTTTCTTTTTTTATTCCCATTGTTGTTTGTTTGATTTTAATTCCATTCATGTTGCTTTTAATACATTTTTTCTTCATACTTCCATGTGTGCTATTATCTCATTGGTTTCATGCATGTCATGATATGGCTTTTCTATGTGGGTGGGTGCAATACTTGGTAGGGTCTTTGGTCTGGGGAGGCTGGCCATAAGGGCCATGATTGAGGATCGTCATGACCTTGGGGCAGGGGTCATGAGTGGGGGCCTGCTGGCAGGTGCCCCGCACTGCTGGGGGGTGGGTGTGCAAGGGGACATGAGTGGGGGCCTGCTGGCAGGTGCCCCGCACTGCTGGGGGGTGGGTGTTCAAGGGGACATGAGTGGGGGCCTGCTGGCAGTTGCCCCGCACCGATGGGGGGTAGGTGTGCAAGGGGACATGAGTGGGGGCCTGCTGGCAGGTACCCCTCAGTTCTGGGGGGTGGGGGTGCAAGGGGACATGAGTGGGGGCCTGCTGGCAGGTGCCCCTCAGTGCTGGGGGGTGGGTGTGCAAGGGGACATGAGTGGGGGCCTGCTGGCAGTGCGGCGCACTGCTTGGGGGTGGGTGTGCAAGGGGACATGAGTGGGGGCCTGCTGGGAGGTGACCCGCACTGCTTGGGGGTGGGTGTGCAAGGGGACATGAGTGGGAGCCTGCTGGCAGGTGCCCTGCACTGCTTGGGCGGTGGGGGTGCAAGGGGACATGAGTGGGGGCCTGCTGGCAGGTGCCCCTCAGTGCTGGGGGTGGGGGTGCAAGGGGACATGAGTGGGGGCCTGCTGGCAGGTGCCCCGCACTGCTGGGGGGTGAGTGTGCAAGGGAACATGAGTGGAGGCCTGCCGGCCGGTGCCCCGCACTGCTGGGGGGTGGCCGTGCAAGGGGACATGAGTGGGGGCCTGCTGGCAGGTGCCCCTCAGTGCTGGGAGGTGGGGGTGCAAGGGGACATGAGTGGGGGCCTGCTGGCAGGTGCCCCGCACTGCTGGGGGGTGGGTGTGTAAGGAGACATAAGTGGGGGCCTGCTGGCAGGTGCCCTGCACTGCTTGGGGGGGTGGGGGTGCAAGGGGACAAGAGTGGGGGCCTGCTGGCAGGTCGCCCTGCACTGCTTGGGGGGTGGGAGTGCAAGGGGACATGAGTGGGGGCCTTCTGGCAGGTGCCCTGCACTGCTGTGGGGTGGGGGTGCAAGGGGGTAATGCGTTGGTGATCACTAGTGCAAGGTGACATGTGGCTTGGCTGGGGGGGCATGCCCATGGTGGATGGGCTCCCTGTGGGACATGACCAGGGGTGCAGGGTAGCCCCTGTGGTGTGGTCTGTCTGCAGGGGCTGTGGAGGGTGTACAGGGAACACCTGGGAGGACCCACACTGCCAATTCATGTTTAGGACTCCCCTGAACCCCTGAAATACACGTACCCCACTCGCACAGGGCCTATCGCGTGTGAAACTTCCCCGCACCCCAGTAATACACGTACCCTGCAGAAATCACGTGTGGAACTTCCCGCGCACCGCTGTAATACATGTACCCTGCTGAAATCGCATGAAAAACTTCCCTGCACCCCAGAAATACACGTACCCTGCTGAAATCGCGTGTGGAACTTCCCGCGCACCCCTGTAATACACGTACCCTGCTGAAATCGCATGTTAAACTTCCCCGCACCCCAGAAATACACGTACCCTGCAGAAATCGCGTGTGGAACTTCCCACGCACGCCTGTAATACATGTACCCTGCTGAAATTGCGTGTTAAACTTCCCCGCACCCCAGAAATACAGGTACCCTGCTGAAATCGCATGTGGAACTTCCCGCGCACCCCTGTAATACATGTACCCTGTTGTAATCGCATGTTAAACTTCCCCGCACTCCAGAAATACACGTACCCTGCTGAAATCGCGTGTGGAACTTCCTGCGCACCCCAGTAATACACGTTCCCCGCTCGGCATTTGCTGTTTGCCAGCCCTGTATACTGGTCCAGGGTTAGCGCAGCCCTTTGCGCTGAATTGGGAATTTTGATGGCTTTTCCTTGCACAAGGGCGTTCTTGGGGGCGTAACTGGCGCTGCTGCAGGGTCGCTGCGCCACTCTGCGCCACGGCTGGTTTTGGAGGCTAAAATCCATGAATACGCTGTGCGCAGATATCGATTTTAGTGCACGCGGCTGGCACAGACATTCGCACGCGCACACTGTGCGCCAGCCGCGTGCGCCACTTTTGTGCGAAATTCTATGAATTACCCTATAAATATGTTCCTCCTAAACCAGCTGAAATTCAAACATAGAAGGAGTTATTACAATTAATTTATGCTGACTTAAACATGAAACCGATTAAAGTAGTGGTAGCCGGTAATAATGTGCCTGTAAAATCAATGTGAATATACAAAAATGTTGCCTTCGTTTGTGCGCCCCTCAGTCACTGCGACTTTGGGGGCACACACAATGCCAACTCCCATTACTGCACCTACCTAAGCAGAGTGGTGATTGCAGGGGTGACCCCTGCTCTCCTTGGAGGCAGTAACAGGAGTCGGGGTATTGTTTGGGTGTCCCCCGCTTACCATTGTGGTAAGTGGGGGACAAGAACAGTGAAAAGAAATGCACTGTGTGGCGTCAGCTCCGACCCACGCAAGTGGGAGGAACTGACGCCACAGGGATAGAGCGGTGTTGGCGGCACACACAGGAGTGTGCCGCCGTAAAGGTAAGTGGGCTAGGGGGGCCAATATGGAGTATGCGGATGGGGGACGTGGGTAAAGTAATATATTTGATCCCTGCGCCATAATTGGCGTCATCATCTTCGTCGGTGTAGTTACGCGTGGTGCAGTGATCTCCATAATGGCACAAAAAATTACTGATTTTCTTCTGTCTGCTGGTTCAAGTATGGAGGTCAGGTGTCTTTCCCCCATTAAAGGCAACTTTAGAGAGGGAGTTGAACATTTAACAGACCATATTCTGCTTGCATGTGTGGGAAACGTAGGCTGTTCAAATTATGGAAGTGTGGAAGACATAGTTGAGGCCTCCACTGGTCCCTATTCATTAAATACGATATCAGATAATGCAACTCATATGGAATTGTGTGAGTCACTATCAGCTGTAGATTTTGAAGACATGCCAGCTTCATCAGCTCAATGGATGGAATGTATGCCTTTGAGCAATTTGGCACATGGACAGGAGATTACAATTAGTAACAGCAAGCACCACACACTAAAATAAGTTGACAACCAATTAAAATTATCCCCTCCCTCCATCTCTGCGCTAAATTTAATATTAAGAGCCCAATTCATAGAATTAAATAGCGCTGAAAAATGGGCGCAAGCGTGCAAATCGCATTCACCCGCCTGTTTGTTGATTCACGAAACACATTGCACGTGGTTTACCGGGGACTTGCTCTGAATCCGCACAGGTCCAACACGTCACTGCGACATCACAACAGCTTTGCTCGAGACGCCCAGCGAAGGCTTATACCGTGTAGCGCAGTCACCTAAAAAGGGGGCGGAACACATGGAATGGGGTACAACAAGCGTAAATGTGGGTGTAAAGTGGGAAGGGAAGTACCACAGCAAAATACATGCAACGCCCACACGCGGGCTAACAAAACGTATTCATGGAATTGAACAGGGCTCCCCTGCACACGGAAAAAGCCACGTTAATCCGGAAACACGTCCGCCAGGGGAAAGCAGGTGTAAGCGTCATTGCGCATCAAAAACAATCCATAAAAAGAGCACGCAAACACAAACACGCATATACAGCTACGATGAATGTCCCACTCTTCGCAAGCAGCGATTGCGGGACTCTGCAGGAGGATAACCAGGGCACGCATTATTCTACCCAGAACCAGCCTTTTTGGGATGCCTGATGACCAGGTCTATGGCAGGTATAGTTTCCCACCCCATATCATATTAGACCTGGTCACAGAGTGGGAAGATGATCTCACATCACCCACCCTGTGCTCCTAAGCACTGAGCCCCTTGGAAAAGCTGCTCAATGTACTGCATTTTTTTGCCCACTGGGTCATTTCAGCGGATAACTGCCATTGTCGGGGGCATTTCACAGGCCACGCATTCATGCTGCCTACACCAGGTGTTGGCAATCATGAGTGCACGCCCATCAGTCCGCAGGCACATATACATGCCCAGAACACCAGCAGAAAGGCAGACCGTGGTCCAGGACTTTTACGGGGTGGCACACTTCCCTAAAGTGCTTGGTGCCATTGATTGCACCCATGTGGCCTTACGTCCACCTAGGGCCACAGAGCACATCTATCGCAAGCACTAGCATTCCATCAACATGCAGATTGTATGTGTTGCCACATAGGAATCATCACCTCTGTATATGCCGACTATCCAGGGGTCCACCCAAGATAGTTTCATATTCAGAATGTCACCCCTACAGTGGGCCCTGGAAGCTGGGAGGCATGGCAAAACATGGCTCATTGGTGAGTACAAATGGCCCTGCAAATGCATGCATGTCTCACACAGTCAAAACCACACCACTGACAACCCCTCTCACCTCTACAGGGGACAGTGCCTACCGTCTGAGATCCAACATGATCAATACAGAACCCCACCACACCACCCCAGGTAAGATACAACGTAGCCCATATTGCAACTGGGGCCATAGTGGAGCGCGCATTTGGAGTGCCAAATTCACTCTTCCGCTCCCTGACCACTCAGGTGGTGAGCTACTATATGCACCACCAGTAGTGTGCAGGATCATTGTGGCAACATGTGTCCTGCACAACATTGCAACACAGCGTGGTATACCGGTGGACATGCCCCCTCTTCACCATCCACATGCATGGCGGATGCGCATGGGAGGGGAAAGGGCATGTGGTGAGGCTACCCATACCCAGCTTTGGACACAATTTTTCACCAGGAACAGAACACCAGCCTCTTGACTTGGGGTTATACAGAATATACTCAGGATAGATCTAGCACAGATCACCAGTGGAGGCGAACAGCAGCCGCAAACCCTCATCCACAACCTCAGCCTCTCGCACTCATGCTGGGATTACAGGCATGCTCCACCATGCTCTGGTACAATTTTTCAATCACCTAAAATCCAACCCCTGCGGAGTGCACACAGCCCTGGCACATTCCAGGTGACAATCGATGGTGACAAGAGAGAATCATCTGTCCCAACCTTAATACCCTGAGAATATATCCTCGGAAGTGTTACAATGTGTGCATCCCTTAGTACTAAAATTATCTCAATCTAGTGTGCAGAAAAGGAACACATGGAAGATGTAGTATGCTGAAACGGCATGACAAAGTACACATCTAAATGCTGGTATGTCACCTAAACCCTCCCACACTTCATGTCACCTGCTTGACACACCATGCCATGGCATGCAATGTCTACACAGAGAAATAAATGGCCAACACCTAACAACACTACTGTCACAATGCATGCAACTATCAACCTAATAATTCCACAGATAACTCACACATCAATATAATCATGTGCACAGGAACATCAATTGGCCAGTACAACAAACCAGAAACACAGGATCCAAGAGTTAATCTGTCTGACCATGACCATACCCAAATGCTCATGTGCCTCAAAGTGTGTTGACTTTCGCATGCCACCCTTCGAAATTCCACCCTTCCACATGTGTGTGGCACTGCTAACCAAAGGGGGCCAGGGAAGGGCATACCTCATTAAGGCTAACAGCAATGGAGACAGTCAAGGCAATACATGAAGATGGAACATGAACAAAGGATGCATCCCAATTTATGATCATAAAATGATGGCAACCATGCACTGGACAAACAATCATGAATCCCACTAGGGTAGGACTTGAGACTTTCCACAGATAGAATGGAAGCCCAATGCCACTGTGTAAGTTAATTTCACATGCTGCACTCTTAGCAAGCCCATGGAAAGGGGAAGCAGGAGTGGCATATGTGTCTGGACCCAAGGCACAAACACCAACACGAGACAAGCCTCTATGGGACCAGCTGGAACCTACAGTGGATGCCCTCAGCTGCCCCACAAAGCAACACACTGTCACATAAATGCACAATAAACAAAAAACTAATTAAAAAAAAATACAAAAATGCCCATATGGGACCATGGAGGAAGCCACCCAGGAGGGAGGAGGTGCAGGGTACACGTCAACAACCACATGTGTGGATGTCAAAAAGGAACCCTCCATGGCTCAATGGGCCGCACGGCTGTGATGGAGTGGGAGACCCATCACTGCTGTCACCACCCTCTGGTGCTGCGTTAAAATGTGGTAGTTGAAAGGGAGGATAACCACACATAGCCCTGGTCCGGTCCTCAATGACAGTGGCCATGCAGGATTGAGATGCTTGCATCTGCAACATGATGGCTTGGAGGTCGCCATGCAAACCGTGCTGGATGCACAGAGTTCCTCCGTGATGGTCATCAGTTGCATCTGCTGTTCAGACCATCTACTGCTGGATTCCTCGAGTGCAGCCAGTGTAGTGCTGAGGGACCTATACCCTGACCTCAGGGCTTCCCTGTTGGCCTGACCCTCTGCAGCCAAGGTTGCATGCAGATCCCCCAATTCCTCCCGTCGGCTCCTGTTGCTGGCCACCATGTTCAGCCTGTGTGAGCGCCATGTGCACCACAAAGCCTGCTGCTGGTGCTCCAACTGTCTTGCTGGGGGTATAATGGAATTGGCCAGGTGACTAATGCATTCTCTCAGTAATCCAGGACTCCAGCAGGGATGAAGAGGTAGAGAAAGCAGAACACATGAGTGAGGCTCATAAGAGCCTCCAGACCCAGAGAAGATTCATCTCCAGTGCCATTGTGGCAGGGAGGCTGTACCAGAAGGAGGCCCCAGCCAAAGATAGACATTAACCACCAACTAATTGCTCTGAGAAGTAACTGACTCTGAGGGAGTAATAAAGGGATGATCAAATACCATGAGAAGGAAGCTAATCGGGAAGTTGAAGGAACTGCGGCACCAGGAGCCATAAGGCCCTGTGGACAATGGAGAGAGATTGACAGTGAACAGTCCTAGCCACTGGGAGCCAGTGCCATCATCACAGTCCTAGGGAGACACAGTACCTGGCACCAAGACAAAAGGACACTCACCACTGTCCAGCTCAGGATGAGTTGCAGAGGGAAGAGAGTATTTGTATTTTGTATTTATTGACATTTATTTATATAGTGCTTTACACGAAAGCACTTTACAAAAAGGACAACGAGAATAACAATTTGCAAAACATAGTAACATTTGAATCAAGTACCATAAAACAGTGCAAGGATAAATTTGGCCATTGCAGTACCGAACCATAGGTATGACCAGTCATCTCGAGACACTGAGTTACTAGGGGAATCAGAGTAAAGGAGGAATCCCCCTGAGAAGGTGCAGCCAGCAGGGTGACCGTCAGAGATGTGCATAGAGAAGGCCAGTATGGAGTGCAAGATTGTCACAGGCTATCCGCCATCACAGGTTGAAGCAGGGAGAGGGCCAAGAGAGCCTGGACAGAGTGACATGAAAGGAGTGTGCAGGTGTGGTGCTGTGGTTCGTCACGGTGTGCAGCACATTGTGCATATGCAGTCGGCAGGTCAACGAGCACGTGTCAGTCCACCATGACATGGTTCACCCATTGCAGTCATGCTAACGCAGCCAGAATTGCCAGACAACCAACACACTTCATTAAAGCAACATACACATGACCTGGATATACATGCATCACCACTTACCAGACATTGCCTCATAGATTAGCAGGTCTCCCACGCCTCATATCTGCTCCACATCAGTCATAGCATCTATTATCTCCTCCTGTGGAGTGAGTTAATCGTTCTCTTCTGGTGACCCACCTCCAATCACCAGAGTAGAGGCATAGTTGGCACCCATCTGACATTTGGCTCGGTGCTGCAGGTCATACCAACGCTTCATTGCGTCAGCAGCTGAGCGCCTCTCATGGCCCAAGGCATTAATAAGGTCAGCGACACACTGCCAGTGGGCCATACGCTGGGCAGGCATATGTGTGCTCCCTGCCCGCATAAGCATGTTGCGTTGGTGTAGCTGCACATAGTCCATGAGGACCTGGAGCTCCTCATCACTAAAGCTCCTCTTCCTCGACATGCAGGTCTCCTGTGCCGTGTCTTGGGACTGAGCCTGTTTGCCTACTGCACGCTTTGCCTTCTTACGAGGCTGTGCACACCCGAGTGGCTGGGACCACTTGGGTCAGTAGGGGCTGGAGTACTGGTTGCCTGGGCCTGTTCAACACAATGGGGAATAAGAAGAATTAAGTTGCCATTGTTGTTTGGTGATCAAGTTTTGATATTTGGTGACTTTTGATATTGGAATAATTTTAACATGTATATTACTATGTGATGTGTATATGTTTTTTAATGTTTGTATTACTTGTGCTAAAAAGAGAATAATGTATAAAAAATGATATTTTTTGGTAACACTGTTTGTTATTGAGTATATAAAACACAGAATGCAGCCCATAATTGTTAAATGGCTGTTTTTAGATGCCGCTATCTGAGGGTACAGCAATTGTTTGACATAGAGAGTCATTTCGTGTTCCTTCCTTTGGTTAAAATATATATTATATATCCTCACTTAGTAGGAGGGAATATCACCTGAGTGTGGGGCTACCCCTGAAGATTAATATTGGCCTGGGCTGTGGCATCACACACTGATGGTGTGCCTGTAGGTGCCCTTGCAGGTGGCTGTACCTGGGTGCCGGTGCCATGACGCTGCACAGCATTTCCCTTCCCCCTCAATGCACGGCTGGCATCGGCCCCTGCATCTCTGTGGATCGGGGAGCCCCACAGGCATTGATCAGTGACCCAGAAGCCGGGGGGTGGTTGCTAAAGCTGCCCCTGCAGCTACCTGACCTTGGCAGGTGCGTACAGCAGGTGACAATGCAGCATCTGGAACCTGGGTGCCGGTGCCATGACGTTGCACAGCATTTTCCTTCCCCCTCGATGCACGGATAGCATCTTCCCCTCATCTCCGTGGACCGGGGAGGGGAGCACCACAGGCATAGAGGAGTGACCCGGAGGCTGGATTGTGGTTGCTACAGCTGGCCCTGCAGCTTCCTGACCCTGTTGGGTGGGGGGCATGGCTCTTCCAGCACAGGGCTGGACACCTTGGGCACCTCTGCCACCTTGGGCACCTTTGCCACCCCAGCCACCTTTGCCTCCCTTCCCACCAGATGCCCTCTCAGTCATGGCACAGATTGAATGGAGCAATGGGAGGTGCAGCTATTGATTATCCTGGGCAATCTGGGTGAGGGGGCAGTGTACGTGATGTCAAACGTACCAGTGTGCACCAGTAAGGCTCAATGTAACCCCTGGGGAAAAAATAAACAACCTGCGTAATGCACAGGCACCCCAAATATGAAAGAAACATGTACGTGACCCCTCTGCAGCCCATGGCTAAAGAAAAAACCTAACGCAGTATGCTGTGGCACCCAGCAACACATAAAATATATACGCGAAGGACACGTAACCTACAGTGATGTTAAATAAGGGGTTACGTGACACACAGGGGCACCCACAGTTAGCAAAAAGGGTATGCAACTCACCGTCAGCCTCAAAAGTACACGTGCGTTTGTACAGAGGCAATCCCCCACCAAAAGACGAGGCTTGCACGCTGTGAAGAGATCGCGTGGAAACGAAGTCCACATGTCTGTCCGCTATAACTCGGCAAGCGTTTGATGCTCTCCTATGCTCTACTTTATCCTGATCCTGAACGCCACACCCATCGTTCAGCATGTGTCATGTAAATTACGCGCTTAGGGCCTTTCCTCTGATTTCACGCTTACACACTGTTTCCGCACGTGCAGAGTCACTCTGTTTCCGGCTGGCCACGCTCCTGCCTACCAGCAAATTTACCCCAACTGCCCCAAGCTGCCTCCTACGAGTCATCACCTGCTGCCAGCCCACTCTGTTTGCCTGCTGCCCACGTGCCCTGCATTTTGGGGCATGCTATGAAGCCATTAATCCTCCCGTCCCCTGCACACTTTCAAATGTTTGGAACAAGTCCAATACTGAAATTTTTAAATCCTGGATGAATTGAAAACAAATGTCTTGTTGATCAGTATTTTAGTTTCTGGTAGTGGGTCCCTATCTAGTGCTGCATAGGCGTTAGTGTCGCTCAGAAGTTCAAGGCATTTCTTTGTATAGAAGGACGTGTCCATGATCACTATTGCTCCGCCCTTATCAGCTGGTTTAATAGTAATGTCTTCGCTTTTGGCTAGGGCGTCTATTACATCTAGCTGTCGGTTTTTGACATTGCAACCTTTAGCATGATTAATTGTTGGTGAATACCAGTTCTCTAATTTGAATGAGAAGAATCTACTGTGTATATAATATAGTTTGTAACCATCAAACAAGCATCTGAACAAAATGTTTTCTTTTCACATTAAGTATCCAATTCTGGTCATATGAAGAAGGGGAATGAATCCTCGAAACGCGTCGCCAATTGAACTGGACTTCACTCTCTTTTTGTAAATTGTTGGGATCTATCGATACTATTTGTGCTTCTCTACTTTGTAAATAATTTTTCGTGAAAATTTGAATCACATTGCCTGTGATATAAATACCTTTTTGTATTTAATCTTGCCTATTTACATTCCTTTACATAAGTTGTTTATAATTATTTGTTTTCAATTCATCCAGGATTTAAAAATGTCACTATTGAACTTGTTCCAAACATTTGAAAGTGTGCAGGGGACAGGAGAATTCCTAGGTTGAATCTTCTTTCTTCTCTTTTTTTCAGTGTAGGGGTTTTGTGCCATGACCCCAGTTCCTTCCCCGCAGCTAAAATGTAATTAATTTAATTTCTGAAATGTTGAACAGTTCTTAATGAACCTGAGGTGTGCACCTGTACTCAACCTTTTACTGCTATGAAGCCATTGCCAGTGATCCAGTTGTTGTGACCACCTCTGCTGATTCTGAAGACTCCTGACTGCCATACCACAGCTCCACAGCTAAGCCCCAGGACAAACTTGCCCACTCACATCTGCATCGGGGTTGCCTTTTCTGACACCACACCATCTGAGGCAATTGGTACCCCCTGGCAGAGAGACCGAGGCTGTCAGCTTCTCACTCAGGGAAGTTGGCATCCTGATGGAGAAAAATCTGGGGCATCATGATGTCCTCTTCCCCGGACCATCGCAAATCGGCAATGAAGGTTGGAAGAAGATCTGGGCAAACATTGTGGGTGCCATCAATGCGGAGGGGGTACGCGATTACGCTGGGGTGCAGTAGGGGTATGCGAAGACCTTTCCACGCAATTTGGCTGGTGTGACCGGGGTACACGATTACGTTGGGGTGCGGTAGGGGTACGCGCAGGCCTTTCCACGTTATTTGGCTGGTGCGACCGGGGTACACAATTACGCTGGGGTGTGGCAGGGGTATGCGCAGACCTTTCCACGCAATTTGGCTGGTGCGACCGGGGTACGTGTTTACGCTGGGGTGCGGATGGGGTGCGTGCGGCTCCTTGCGCTGTATTAGGCAGTTCACTGGTTTTTCCTGCGCATGTTGACACGTTGGGGGCGTAACTGGCGCTGCTTGATGTTCATTGCGCCACCGCTACTGGTGCCTCAGGAAATCCATGAGTATGCATGCCGTGCAATTGCCGGTTTGCACCACGGCTGGCGCACACGTGGCGCACGCTCATACTCTGTGCACAGCGCTTTCGCTACTTCTGCACTGGATTCTATGAATTTGGCCCTAAGTGCTTTAGTCGAATTATATGACAATATTTGTGATGAGTAAGGGCGCACACATTAATGCTCAGTGAATTTGTATGTAAAAATATATATCCTCAGCAATCCCGCTTTTCGAAAACCTGTAAATACTATAATGCATGATAAACAAATGGGAGTGGAAAAGGGTGATTGGGAAGTTGATCTTCCCGGAATGTTAGAAGTCAAACTAAATCAACCCTTAGTTACCCCGAGTATTGTAGAACTATCTGAAACTGAGGTGCAACTGAAGAAAGCTGTAAGTGGGAGAAGAAATGAACAAAGAGCTTACTCTAGAAAATTCCTTAATAATCTACACTTAACAGACAGTGAAGCTAATTTGGCCAAGGCTCCTAATAGTAAAGATGAGAATATGGGAAGAAGTACCGAAATTGAGTTGGCAAATGAACTTCCAGGGCTCGATATTGACAGGCAGGAAACTACAGACAGAGTTGAGTAAGCTAGACAAACAGCTGGGCCAACTGCCAGATGCAGTATTCTGGTAGATGTCGACACTATTTCTAAACGTGGAATGAATATACAGCAAATTGGTGGCACAGCCAAGATAATTCCTAATGTTCGAAATGTCTTATCATCTCAGTAAATTCCCCTAAAGCATGCCAAACGGTGGGAATTGATCTGCCAAATAATACTGTAGTAGGGAATCCTGCTAGTACATCTGCTATTTCAAATGATCAAACAAGACAATTGTCACAAGTGGCAGCAAGGGACAGCTGGGCGCAAATATTCAAATTCCCCAAAACAGTTAAAGATCTTGCAATATACGAAGAAGGAAGTATTGGAACATTCATAGAAAAACAGGTGGGCTTTAACGCACATATCAGAAGCTTCCGTCCAAAATACATTATCTAAAACAGGAGAAACACTATTGCCAGGGACAGCTGATTTGGTACTGGCAGAAAAAGAAGGGAGGCTCTTCACGAGAATAGTCTCGGGCACAGGTGAGCGCTCTGACATGCATCACCCGAAACTAGCTGGGAAAGATTATGGCTGCCTCCTCAGTATTTGTATAGTAGAGGGTCAAAAACAGAGGCAACACGTTTGAAACTGTGGCTCATTGTTCAAAGACCAATATCATACCTCAGCGGGGTGGGTGTCAGAAGGACCGTAGGAAACCAGAAAAAGACCTGAATAGTAAGCCGGTAGCTGAGAAAGACTGCTCAAATAAGATCTTATATTTAAAATTAGACCCAGAACTTAGTTCAATGATTGTACTGAATCGCTCTAATATTTTGATCTTTTGCATGAGGTCCCTATATGAAGTAAGAACCGATATGGTAGAAATCTTCTTAAAATCAGTATTTATGAAAAGATCTAAATTGTCAGTTCAAAATGAACTTGAACAATTGGGTGCCAGTTTATACTGAGAGAAAGCATACTGATGTAACACTGATGGAATCGAGCAATAGGCCACAACCTGATACAAGCATGCAATCAAAGGGCCTCCAAACTCGGGTCTGGGTCCGTGGTCCCTGAGTGGGGAAATACCGGGTCATTTCGACTTTGGAGGGCCCGGTATTTCCCCATTCGGGGAACCCTGACCTGGGCCATCCCTATTCCCATTTGAGCCACAATAGGGCTCAATGAAAATGGGGAGCATGCTAACATCGAGCCCGATAATCACTTGCCCGTTGTTAGCATGCTGGTACCCTCGTGGGTCCCGCAAAGGACGTCTGACCAGACGTCCAGAGGGGGGTCCCGCGAAGGAACCTCGTAATGAGGCGATACGGTGTTAACAGCGCCGGCACCTGTACCAGCGCTGTTAAACCCTCACCATCTCTGTTGTAATGAGGCCCAAAGAGTGAAACTAGTTTAAATGAGCTCAAGCAGTGGGACATGTTTTTAAATATCATTAGCCACGCAAAGGATTAGGAAGAACAGGGAAGTTGGGCCTGTTTATTTGGCATTCGACAATGTGAAACAGTTAAGCACCGCATATCAGTGAAAGGCCACTAGCAAAAAGGGAACTCACTATAATAACTTGGAACTGTAGAGGTTGCGCTAGTTTCTTGTGTCACTAACAGGAAAATCGAATGTGTGATACAAATGACGTGATCCTATTTCAAGAAACCTGGCTCTAGGAAAGAATTAGTATTGATGGCTTCACCACAGTGCAGCAAGAGGCCACTAAATCTCAGACCGGAAGGCCCTCTGGTGGACTCTTAATTGCAAAAAGAATTTGTATTATTACTAATGTAATTGTCATTTGTAATACTGTCCCAGGAATACTGGCGGTACAAACAGATTTCTTCTTCCAGGGGGTTAGCACCATTGTTCTAATTGTTAATTTATATTGGAACCCAGTGTTGATCGCCATAGATATTTTTTGGGAGAACATCTCTGCAAGCAATAGGTGAGTGGTCAGCTGCCAAGTAGCTTAATATAATCTTGGCGGAAGACATTAGCACACAATTGGTTACACGTTTTTCCTAAAATGATAAGGAAACACAGAATGCCTTTCTTCCGAATGGTATCTGCTTGTCACTAATGGAAACATGGTTAGCAACCTGGAGCCTCATGCTACATGGATAAGTGTCTCCAGATAAACTGTAATCTACTATGCTATCATGTCTAGACATTTATTTGAAATATGTTCCAAGCTAAAGGTGAAAGAAACCCTATTAAGTGATGACAACATGGTTATAGGAATGCTGCCCATTGAAATTAAAACGAAGTTGGGACATAATGGTAGCGATTTGGTCATTATTCTGGGGAAAAATGATATTAAAAGTTATCGGAAAGGGGGTGCTTCTCTAATGAGAACACCATGCTTCTACTAACTTAAAGGAAGTGCTGCAGGCAGGATGCTCTAGTCAGTTGTTCAAAACCTTGTTATGGGACACAGAGGAACCTGAATGTGGTAGTACTTTACTGCGGACATATGAACACAGGTTCGTCTAAGTAGTCAGCATAAAAGAAAAGAGTACGGGCTACAGTTAAGGCAATTAAGATTATCTATGTTAGATGTCAATACATATAAACTGTGTAAAAGGCAGTCAAAAGAACATATAAAAACTGGTTTCAAACTCATAGGCAGGACATATTTCAAAGAGACGGAGCAAGAATGTTAAGCACTTTGATCACAAGGGATACTTACAGTTTCTGAAGTTTAATTGGCAAATCAACTAAATCACAAAGGGAGCTACAAATGTGCTGTGAGTGATTGCTGTTGGCGCACACCTTGCAATAACAAGAATGGCTCATATATAGAAAGGGTGGGTACATGGGATGAAAATTCACCTTTCAAGTATCAGATGTGGCACGCATGATAGCTCATGCTTCTAGCTCTAGAGAGGCGGGCCCGAATTTGGCTAAAAAATGCTATCCTAAAAATGAATAAGGATGTGTGGGCACATAGGCTGTTCATGTTATTTGAAGATATAATGATCAGTCGAAAACTGCCTTAGACATGGACATTCTCTTTTGTCCTTCTAATATTTAAGAAAGGCGGTCAGCTGGATCCTATGAATTACTGGCCGATCGCCCTTCTAAATGCAGATAGTAAGACATTTTCTGCTCTGGTATTAGAAAGTTTGGAGGAGTTGATTACAGTTAGGGAAATCCTCTGTAAAAATTGGATCGGATTTCATAAAAATACGAGATGATTTTAAAAGTTCTAGTGATGGCCACTTTGCTGCATACTGTCTGATGTAATGGAGAGTTGTATTTGTATGCAGCTTGTGTGGGAGGAGGGGGTCTCAGATCCCTCTCCATCCATTACGAGACAACACACACTTCCTGGATAGGCCCTGATGCAGCTGCTATGGGTTCAGGGCCCCGGCCGGGGAGCACCCGCACGGAAATACCCCTAGGAACTGTGACACCTGAGAACAGTCCAGATCAGAGTCCAACCAGACTCCATTTTTGTGTGCCAACGACTTCATTTTATTTTCACATAATGGCAAGCCAAACATGAAATTAGAAAGCAGGCCTGCAGCACTACCCGCAAGGCATGCACATCAAACAAGCTACTCCCGCAACCTCCTCCTTCTGTCATCTCTGCAGCCGTCCGATTCTCATGGGATGCTGGCTGCGCGAAGGCAGCATACTTCGCACTGTATCTTCTGTCTACTGTCTTACCTCATTGGCCCTACCATGGCCCAGCTGCAGGCCTGGCAGCAGAAAGTCATTCATCTCCATAAACCTGCCCCCACCTTGCAGACCCAGGCCATAAAGAAGACCACCCCCATATCCTTTGAACATGTCCAAGTAATTAAGAATGATCCTCGAGTAGGTAACGTTTGTTTGCGCCTTAATACGAGAAAATCAAAGTGTCTTTCAGCACACAATCAGAATAGGTTTGTCATAAACTGTTTCCATTGCAGGCAGAATAATGAACCGATTGCAGTAGAACAACAAACATACTAGTGTGTTGTATAACATATGCATAATCAGAGCACTAATGTTAGATTCCAGTTATATAAGTGTGAAGTATATTAACGTGTAGTATGAAGTTTATAGAAACAGATTGTAATAACAAAATGCATAACAGAACATAACACTGTACATGCCAACACAAAGCTACCTCATTTTTTAATTCAATGTAAATATATGCATAGCATCGTGCAAAAGCAATTTAGCAATCAGATGCCATAACCAGTATGATTTCATCATGATAATATGCGTTAAGGCCTGCATGTAAGGAATCTGGTAATGGACTGCTTAATCTAGTATGGAAAATAACATGTGCATACACACATTATTACTATGAGTTTTATAACAATGAGAGCACTCAGCCAAGTAGAGATGATAACGTGTTCTAAATGATCCTAATCATAATGTAATGATACTGCCTAAATATCCCCAGATTTAAGCTCCAAAAAGCCGGTGGCACAAGTTTCCCAGTGCTTGCTGCCAAACTTTGGAACTCTCTACCTACCGACCTGAGATCCGAACCTTCCTTTCACCTCTTCAGACATAGCGCCAAAACTTGGCTCTTGGCCAAAGAAGCTTAAACACCGACGTATTACAACTGTATTGTATATATCATATAAACTGAACACTCACTAACCTTGTAAATACATCATAACCTGATTATATTTTCCTTAACTGCGTTATCACTCGGACATTACCAGCAACTGTATTATAATGTCTTCTTTCTATGTAATGCTTATCAATTCTTACCATGCCTGCAACACTTTCACAACTTGTAACTTGCAACCATGCAATCTTTGTAACTTGCAACTTGTAACCATGTAACTTGTAACCTTTGTCAAGCGCCTGGATGCCCCAGGGTCAGGCGGCGCTATATAAATAATAAACTAAACTAAACTAAACTTTGTTTTCTGCTTGCGTCCCAGGTTCTTCTGGTCTGATTGTGTTGCTGGGCCAATGCAACACCACTCGGTTCCATTCGCCACTGAAAGTACAGGTCAGTACATGTGAGCGCTAGGTTCCGCTCCTGCTTGTTAGGGAGAATTCTCTTATAAGGCTAATTTCCCAAACCTAGTGAGTCCCCCAGCAGCTTTGCTGGATTTTTGGGGTTTGTTTTGTCTCCTGCTAAGAGTGAGACTCTTTTCCTCCCACTCTTAGGCATGATTTGAGGTATGTCTTTGACTCTTTGTGTGCTTATGGGCTATGGGGTCTTTTACTTCATAGGGTATCATCTGTTTTTTATGTGTGTTACACAGCACCCTCAGTGCAGTAACACAGGGATGTCATAGTGACCCCCAAACATAGACTCCATACCCTGGGACTGACTACTGTCTCCCAGGGATGGTAAAGTCACCATTGACTTTACTAGTCCAAAATTGTGAACAGAACCAGTACAAACCATCATAGTGTGGAAGTACTGGAAGGGTGTAATTGGATTGCCCCTGGGTCTGTTTTCAAGGGGGCACTGTCCAGTCCCCCCTTGTCGAGTTTCTGTCTGGTGGCAGTGCTTTCCACGCAAAATATTCCACCGGATACCGCCGGTTTATTTATTTACTATTCAATCAACGGTTGGGTCTTTTTGCCAGAACTCTTTTCTAAAATGGTGTTCGTGTCGTCTCTGTAAATCCAACCAAGGTCGGACCCTTTGTTCCACTTTTTGGCGGGCTTCTCCCCATCTTTGAGTGACAGCTAGGCTGTTGAATTGGGGTTTTTCTGCATAAAAGCAGGGCCTTTGGGACTGGAACTTCAGAAGTCGCCACAGGACCTAAGAATCCGAAGAGGGAAGAAGCTGAGCCATCTGCAATGACGACACCACCAGTGGAGCCCTGCTGCAACTACCTCACCACTTCCCCGACGACAGTAAGCGACCATATAAATGTCATTGTAACGGGAGATGACTGTACTTCGGCAACACCTGCCATTCATCTGAACAACATTCAATTGTCTCGTCGTCTCTGGGGTGCCAGGTGCTCACTTTTGCCAACTGCTGCCAGCTCATTCTTACTGCACATACACACCATCAGTTCTTTTAAAAGATCTTTCTCCGCCTTTCAATCAGCAATGCACATCAAAAGGACTTGATTTCATACACATCATTGTAGGAATTCTATGAAGAAACCTATGAGCCTGCGACAGGGGGTCAGGCATCACCATATATTACAATGCAGTTGCAGCATTTGCTGCAATCCCCCCTAATAAAGTCCAATTCAGTATCTACTGTGATGTGCTCAGAGGATGAGGTGGAGCAGGGAGGGATGGGGGAAACAAAAGCAGATCACCCACAGAAGACGCAAGTTTACCTGCGGGACAATTACGTTGAAGGAAACACAGCTCTGCCTCTCTCCCTGCTGTTGTCTTCTGAATACAGAAAGCGCCGACGGCGAGTGGGTGGCGCTAAATTCCATATACTGGCAGGGAAAACAGGGGAATTTCACTTTTCTTGGTGTTCATAGTAATTGAAAGAGGGTCCGGGAATACAAACGTCCTGCTCCGCCGGGAAGGGGGTACATTTAGTAAACTATAAATACACTCTTCATGCAAGAGCTGCACAATGCTCCTCTAGACCTCTGTACTAACCAGAAGTAAACTATGCTATGCCGCTACTTGGCTTAACATGGCCTCAGAAGTGTATATGTATACCAAACCGCTTATTACCCACTGTTAATCAGCACAAAGCTCTGTCAGTTTATTTTGTTTGTTGCTGAACTGCAGAAAATGCACACAGCTCCACACAGCACTGGCCTGTCCGTTGGCCTTCAGATTAATGTCACTTTAGCACTGGGATTAATAGAAGAGTCTGTGAAAATGCCACGGGCAACTGTGCTTCTTTGGTTTTCCAATATCAAAAGCTCAACCCGTCTACTGCCTTCCTGATTTGCAGTACTCCCTTGCCTTCACAGGGGTCAGGCGTTGCTGCCTTCTTCCTGCCCGCCTCGTGCTTGCCGGTGTGGCCTGTCCCTGGCAGTAACACTGACAGACCTGCAGATAACTGTCAGGTTTACAGATCTGGGTAAAACTAGAGAAACCTCTAAACAAAAGCAGCACGATGGGTGGTTTGGTTTGAAAAAGAACGCATATCTTTTTTGTCTGGTATATTTTTTCAAGAAAATATGGTAAATTATGAGTTCATTTCTAAGTTTGTTTAATAACCACAATGATCGAGGCAGGGATGGCATCAAGGACTTTCCACCATATCAGCAGAAAGGCGCCATGCATGACCCTCAGGGGGCCCCCAGCAACTGACCCATGTTGCCAGTCAGCAGTCTTATAACACAACAATATATTTCTATCTATATTACTTTGGTTCTGGGGCTTTAAATGTGCACTTTGCAGCCTGTGTCATGTCCTGTCATTTCATTGTGTCAAATTCATGTGACATCATTTCCTAATTGTCATTATGATAATTACTATTTTTTTTTTTATGTTGCATTTTATTGGATTTAAACAATACAATCAACGAAAACCAAAAGAAAAACAAGGTCAAAATATACTCATTCAAGGAACAAATCAGTAAGTGAAAACATGGTAAGAGTCAATTGGTCTCCATGTGTCGCCCATTCCATCTACAATTTAGTCTTGTGTCTTGGGGCATAATGAAATTACTGGGATTCCCTCTCCACCCATTTGCCCCATATCTTAGAAGCTTTGGTAGGGCAGCCTCTTGCTTTATAAACTCTGTGCTCTAACATTGCAAGTGTGTCCATATCGTCTGTCCATTGATCCAATGTTGGGGACTCTGGGGACCCCATTTTTGTGCAATTTTCCACTTCATCAATCCTGCGGCTGTGGATAGGAGCAGTCATTCCCATTTAGTAGTAGTGTTCTCGTCGGAAGCACCCAACAACAACACCTTTGGGTCCTGTGTTATATTGCGGCCTAGCACCCTGGATAGTTCATTGCAGCATTTCCCCCAGAAAGTCTGGATTCGCAGACATTCCCAGAGGATGTGTATGAATGTTCCAACCTCTCCCCCACATCAGAGACAGTTTGGGTTTGGGGCTCGTTTCCAGCCGTGCATCATAGTTCTTGGGTAGTATATTCTGTGGAGGATTTTTAGTTGGACCAAGCGGAGTCTGGAGGAGATAGCAATCTACCTGGGATGCATTAGGATCTGGATCCAGTCTTCCGGGTCTATGGCTCCCACATCGTCCTCCCATTTGGATTTAAGGCGAGGAAGTTCCGGAGTAGCAAAGGAGGACCTGGGGCCTCATTACACGTTGTGTGGTAATGGAATACCGGTACCGGTAAAGATTTACCGGTACCGTTGATTCCCTAAGCCAATCACAACCCGGACCCACCGCTATCTGTGCACCCGTTAATTACGGTGTCATTAATAGCGGCAAGGCCGCGGGCGCGCGACCCCCATGCCGGAATTAGCGCCATGGCGCTAAAACCAGGTAATCACAAGCCATGCGGACATGGTATTAGCTGCATGTAAAACTCCCAAAAACCCCTTACCGGCATGGCACTAATAACGGCATCGAAAAGCACCTGTAAAGAGACCTGAGCAGTGTACCTATCATCTACAGGTGGACACAATCAGCACAGGTGCATGCAATGGAGACAGGCAGCACAAAAGAGCACACCACACCCCTACCCAGACCCCTCCCCACACCAAGATGGTCCCAATAGCAGCAGCATGACCTGACAGCCTTGACTACATGCTAACAGTGCAGCACCAACAACAACAGCCAGCACCAGAGGTGAGCCGTAACAGGTACCCATTCCTCACACCATACAGGCGATGACAGCCATCAACTGAGGAGGTGGCTCCTAACCCCTGTACGGAACCCACAAAACCATCAGGAAGAGGACAACAATATTGTACAGCCTCCCAATGACAGTGCTCCGCTGCCTAAGCGGCCTGGGTGTGGCACTCCTGTACGGCCGTGTCAAAGTGGCAAAGACAACCATGGCATGTGTAGAGCATCACAAAATGTGCATATCATGGAATGTGCCTATGCCACTTGAAATTGACATGCAACCGCCAGAAGAGTATGATGTGGCTGGGGATGAGTGCGGGTGGAATGCCCCGGCAGGACATGAAACAGGCAGTGACAAGGAGGCACACAATGTGCATCAGCATCTGATTCTGTAATCTCATCATGCACCAAGGTGAAATAGCATGGACGTAGATGGGAATTGTTGCCCTGGTGCATATTTCGAGGCCCACAAACGACCCTGCCCACAATGAATGACACATACACAATAATGGAGACCACGCTTGGGTTTCAAACTCAGAACAGTGTATATTCAACATAATGTGATACTAAAGTGCATTAACCCAACTCCCAGAATACACCCTTACCCCCCCGCTCAACACCCCCAAATACACCCTTACCCCCCTGCCCCCTCAACACACCCAAATACACCCTTACGCCCCTCCCCCCTCAACACACCCAAATACACCCTTACCCCCCTCCCCCCTCAACACTCCCATGTGAGTCTCATGACGTGAATGTGTCCATTGCCACATGTGGCACCCGAATCCTGGTGGGCCTATTAGCCAGTGCCTGCATCGTCATCTGGTGGTTGTGGAGCCGTGCGCCGCAGGTTCAGCATAGACCGGCGTAGGGGACTAGTCTAGTGTGAACTACCAGACGAGGAGGGGCCTGGTTCTTCCTGGGCCGTGAGTGGGCACCGACGCTCAATAGCGTCTGCTATGCGGTTCATGGCCTGCCGCAGTTGGGCCATTTCACTGCATATTCGGCTGGTGCATGCCTCCATGCCCTCCCTTGTCTGCTGTGCAAGTGTAGCAATGTCCTCCCTCAGGCGGGCTGTCTCTGCCACATGTTGCCCTACTAGGCCACTCATCTCAGTCTGCCTCTGGAAGATGGTCGAGAGGTCATGTCGCATGGTGGGTGCTAGTGGGATGGCTAATGCACCTGGACCCATTGCACTTGCATCAGGAGAGGATATCTGGGGGCTCCATATCCCTTCAGGGGTGGGTGAATCTCCATGACTACCCGGACCTGAAGAGTACCTTGGGCTTGCCAGTAAGGGGCTTGTTGGTCTGGGGCTCTGGCTATCAGCTTCAATGGCAGATGTGTCCTCCTCATCTGAAGGTGGGGCCGTGGCTGCTGCTTCACCAGTTGAGCTGGTGGCAGCAGAGTGCATTCCCTCGATGCTGCCCTCACCTGCTGGGAGACACACTTCCGTGGGTGCCACGACGGGAGCAGCCATGGCCTGTGGATGCGTGCAACTGGTGTCCCGGCTGCCTTTGGCCCTGTGGTCATGGTCACTCGTCCTGGCTGCCCTTGTGGATGTGGCGGTATCCCCTGTGGCATCCCTCCTGGCTTTTTTGCTGGATGTGGGAGCAGGCGTGGAAGTGTGTGCCTCCTCAGTGTCAGTGTGTGATCCTGTAAGGGTGAGAAATGTTGACAACCATCAGTAATGGGTCGCCCTGCCTTGAGAAAAATGAATTCGTCATGCAGTTCTATGCATTCCGGACACTTTAGTGTAGATGCAGGTAATGGGGATGTTGGGTGGGTCATGCATGAATGGGTCTGTGTTGTACGGGTATGTGGTGATGCATGCATGTCTGTTTGTGGCTGGAGCCACGGCATTCATATGGACACATAATTGGGGGGAACATCACACTTCACTGTGCATTGTTTGATGCATACACTCACCTCCATCGGACGAAACGGCCACGCCATGCTCCATTTGTCCTACTCCCTCGATGCATTCCACCCCGATGGTTGATGCACATGTCTCCTCCCACTCAGTGAGCTTTATTGGTGATTCACTGCCTCCTCCTGTGCCCGTAGCCAGGTTGCGGTTCACGGATAGAATGTTCCGCACACGGAGCCGGAGGTCATCCCACCTCTATCGGCAGTCTTTGACTGTGCGGGTTGTGGTGCCTACCACGCTGACCTTGTGACCTACCTGTTCCCAGATGGCCTTCTTCTTCACAATGGCCTCCCGACGCATGTCGTTATTGAAGACGACATGAGCATTGTCTGCTAGTGTCTGCATTAGCATAAGGAGCTCCTCCTTGCTAAATTTCTCCTTGTGTTGCCGCTCAGATGATTTTTTAACGGCCTTGGGCATCTTAACGGTGTCCTTGGTGTATTTTCCAACGTGGTTCCTGGTAAGGTGTCCTGGATAAGGAGGATGGCAATGGATTGTGTTTTTGAAGATGGCCGCAGTGCTCTTTCCTGTTCCGGTGCGATGACGCTATTTCCGGTTCCGCAAAATTATGGTAACCGCTATTAGCGGTGACCGCTAATGGCGGTCACCGCTATTTGCAGAGACAGCTATTTGCATGTGGCGGCAGGTCGGAAGTGCTAACAGCGATTTCAACGATGCCGTTAAGGGACTTTTTGGGGACTTTTGCGGCATGGCGGTAGGCTCATTACCGGCATGGTGGTAGGCTCGTGCCCGCGATCTCGTAATGGCACGCAATTTGCGGCCTCTTGCGAGGGCGGACACGCTAGTCACGCCATGCCGTTAATTAGCGATTTTTACCGCCTACCGTGTAATGAGGCCCATGGCATTGTATAATATAGAAGTGACTTTAGTAGGGATATGTGTTGGAAGTATATTGCGCTCTATGGGTGTGTACTCGGGAATAGCAGGGTCCAACTGGATGTATGTCCATAGGGCGTGAGTCAGTTGAGTATGGTGATAGCGTTCGGTTGTTGGGAGCTGGAATTTCTGCTGCAGTGCAGCAAAGGAGGTGATTTCCCCATCTGTCAGGACATCCCGATCTTTGTGATTCCAGCCTCCTCCCATTTGGGCCATGGACTGAGTTTCCCCAATTCGGCCAGTTTACTATTTTGCCAGTGGTGATCTTGTCTTTCCATCCCACAAAGGCGTGGGCCCGTCTCCAGACCCTGGAGACATGTGCTGCCATTGTTTGGGGTGAGGGTCTGTGGAGGGACTGGTAGAGCAGGTGTAATGGGTCAGTGTCGTGGATGGCTGCAATTTCTGCCTTTATGTGCAGGAGTTCCCTGTCCCCGTGTAGTAGGTCGTTAACCACCACCAGCTGGGAGGCCCAGTAGTAAACTCGGAGACAGGGCACGCCGATACCCCCCTCCCAAACTGATCTTTGGAGTGTAGCCAGTGCAATACGAGGCTGTCCCCCTTCCATTATGAGTTCTCTAAGGAGGGAGTCAAGGCGGTCAAATTCGGTGTCTTGAATCTCCAGTCGTGCGTTTTGTAGTACATAGAGAAATCTGGGCAGGGAAATCATCTTAAAGAGGGCGGCTCTACCCATTAGTGTCAGGGGGAGAAGCCTCTAGTGGCGGACATCGTCTTTAAAACGGTCCATGATCGGCTGGAGGTTATGGGCTGCGTAGCGCGTCAGGTCCTCCGATATCCAAATCCCAAGATACTGGAAGCTGCTTGGTTCCACCTTGTGTGAGCATTCCTGGGGGATGGCCTGTGTACTGCCCTTTATCAGGAAAAGGATAGATTTGTCCCAGTTAATTCTCAGCCCACTGAATTCACCGTATCGGATGAGCATTTGCGTTACTATGGGGCAGGTTCGTATCTGGTCACCCAAGTATACCAAGAGATCACCCGCGTACAAAGACGCCCTGTCTTCGTACCCCTCCGGCCACCTGAATCCCAACCAATCCTTGCTCTGGCGGAGCCACAGGGCGAGTGTCTCTATCGCAAGGGCAAAGAGAAGGGGGGACAAGGGACATCCCTGCCGTGTGCCATTGCCCAGGGGGAAAAGCTCAGAGGGCCACCCATTTACCTTCACCTCTGCTTGTGGATCAGTGTAAAGGAGTTGTACCCATCCCAGTGAGTTGTCCCCGAATCCCATTCTTCACATAGTTTCCCAGAGGCTGTCCCAGCGAACCGATTTGAACGCCTTCTCAAAATCTATGGCAAGTAGTGCAAGCGGTTTGTCTATGATAGGGGCCCTTTCCAGCAGTAGGTGGAGTCGCCGCAACTTCATACGTGTTGATTTATGTGGTATAAACCCACATTGGTCTGACTGGACCAGGGAGGTAATTACTGTTTGCAACCGGTTGGCTAGGATTTTGGCGAGGATTTTAGTTTCGCCATTGAGTATTGAGATAGGCCTATAGGAGGCACATTGCTCGGGTGGTTTACCTGGTTTGGGAATAATGACGATCGTGGCTTTGCGCAGATCCGGCGGGAGAGCGCCCTGGTCACGGGCCACGATGAACTTTTTGTGAAGGTATGGTGCCAGTTTCTCCCCACCCAGTTTCTTCCGGGTCTCGACCGGGAACCCGTTGGGGCCCGGCGTTTTCCCTGACTGCAATTGGGCTACAGCCTCAGAAATCTCTGCTTCGGTGAAAGCCGAATCCAGTACTGCCCTCTTTTGTTCTGATAGGAATTGTAGGGTGATGTTGTCTAGTAGGGAGGGATCCAGAGGGGACACTGGTGCGCCGTACAGAGTAACATAGAAGTCAGCGAAAGCCTGTGCTATATCCCTGTCTGAGTGGCATTTCCCATTCTGCGGGGTTATAATCTCTCTAACGTGGCGTTGACCCTCGTCTCTTCTCTCGAGCCAGGCCAGCATTTTCCCAGCTTTGTCCCCGTGTTCATAGACCCTTGCCCTGGAGTCCTGGTGGGCTTGTCTGGCGTTGTCTAGTTTGATATGTCGAAGACGTTCTCTAGCACCCTTAAGGGATCTGAGAGTCTCCGGGCTTGGGTTGTGAACAAATTTGGTTTCCCAATCGCCCACATCAGTTTCTTCCTCTAGCAACTTCCGAAGTCGCTCCCTCTTCTTATTTGCTACCCAGGAGATCACTTCCCCCCTCAGTACCGTTTTGTACGCTTCCCATACCGTTTAGTTTAGTTTTAGTTTAGTTTATTCATTTGTATTGCGCACCAGACCCGAGGGTATGAGGGCGCATGAGCAGCAGGTGATTCAAAGCTTGGTTACAGGATGCTTATACTTTACATTACATAATTATACTTTACATTACATAATTACAGTGTGACGATGAAGGAACATGTGTACAGTTTGGCAGGAGAGAATGCAGTAGATGTATTTAAAGAATTACAAATATATACAAGTTTAGTATTACAAATTTACAGATTCTCTTAAAGCATGCAACGCGGAGAGCAGCCGTGTGGTGTTAGAGGTGTTAGTGGTTCGTGTTCTTTAACCAATGGATGTAGTTGCGTCTAAAAAGTGAGTACGGTTGGGGAGTTCTGAGCGATGGTGGTAGGGAGTTCCAGTGTTGGGGTGCTTTCACCTGGAAGCTGTTGCCACCCATTTTAGTGCGTTTAAACCTGGGGACGGTGAGCAGATTAGCATTGGAGGTTCTGGTGGGTCTGATGGGGCTGTGTTTGCATATTCTGTCTGCCAGATAGCGTGGGGCAGCATTATTCAGGCATTTGTGGGTGAGCGATGCTACTTTAAGCAGGATTTTGTCTGTTGTGCTGAGCCAGTTATGGGATTTCCTGATATTGGAAATGTGTTCCCTCCTGGGAATATTGAGTGCTGCCCTAAGGGCGTTGTTTTGTAGCGTCTGAATTTTGTTGGTGATTTGTTTGGTGGCTCCTATGTAGAGGGCGTTACAATAGTCCAGTTTGGATAATACCAATGCTCTGGCAAGTGTAGTGCAGCTGTGGGTGGAGAGGAAGGGTTTGGCTGCTCTTATGAGCTTACATGTGTAGGCCGTAGAGGATGCCATCGAGCTAACCTGTTTGTGGAAGGTTAGGGAGGAGTCGAGGTATATTCCTAGGGTTTTTACTTATTTCGAAACCTTGATTAGGTTCCCACCTATGATGAAGTTGGCATAATTGTGGTCGAGTTTGGTTAGGTTGGACGTAGAACCAAGGATGATGAGTTCAGTTTTGTCATCATTCAGGCATAGACTGTGCGAAGCCATCCATGCCTGGATGATGAGATACACCCTGTTCACCAAGGCCAAATCCTGGTTGTAATCTCCCGTCAACGGGATGAGGATCTGTGTATCATCGGCGTAGTTAGTGTAGGTGATACCCAGGCCGTCTAGATCATCAAACAGGGGCTTTGTGAACACGTTGTACAGAGTGGGGGAGACGCACGAGCCCTGTGGGACTCCACATGTAATGGGGATGGGTTCGGCGGCGGCAGAGGAGGAGAAGACTCGCATGGATCTGTTGTTGAGGAATGACTCAATCCAACTGATGGCTTCTTGTGAAAAGTGGGCAGCTGAGTCTAAATGATTACATAGGATTTTATGGTCAACTAGGTCAAACGCCGCAGAGAGGTCTAGCAGGAGTAGTAATGCAGTTTTCCAGTTATCTCTAAGGTCGTCTATTTGGGCTTTCAGATCTATCAGGGCTGTTTCAGTTCCATGTTGGGGTCTGAAGCCGGATTGTCTTATTCCTAGAAGGTGGTTTGTTTCAAGATACTTTTGAATTTGTTGGTATGCTGTCTTGTCTAGTATCTTGAGCAGGAATGGGACGGTGGTAATCGGTCTGTAGTTGGTTGGGATGGACGGGTCAAGGGAGGGTTTTTTGAGGAGAGGGAGGACCCAGGACTCTTTAAGGTTACTGGGGACTGTTCCTGAGGAAAAAGAGGCATTGATGAGTCTGGTGATGAATGGCGAGAGGTCTCGTGCTGCGTCTTTAATGATTTGTGGGGGGCAGAGGTCACCTTTGCAGTTGGAGGGTTTAAGGCCAAGAATTATTTTTTCTACTTCGAGGGAAGAGACTTTGGAAAAGCTGAAGCGAGCAGAGTTAGGTGTGTGGTGTGAGGGTGGAGGGCTCGAGTGGGCGTTGATGGGGTTGGTAAGATTGGTGAGGGAGTCTTTCTTATTTTTAATTTTTGTTTGAAGGCCAGTGACTTTGTTGTTTAGTGCATTTTGGACACTGGTGCACCATTGTTTGTTTTTAACGTAAGTATCTGGGATTGTTACCGGGGTTTCCAATTCTTTCAGGATAGTAAATAATTCTCTGCAGCTGGAGTTGGATTGGGAGATTCTCAGGTTATAGGATTCTTGTTTGGCCGCTATGATTTCTTTTTTATAGTTGGCCGTTATTTTGTTAAGCAATAGTTTGTTGTGGTCAGTCGGAGATTGTCTCCAGACTTGTTCCAGTTCACTCTTTTCCAATCTAAGGGTTTTAAGATGGCTGGAGAACCATTGGTTGAGGTGCTTTTTTGGTTTGGATTTTCTAAGTTTCAATGGTGCAATGGCGTCTAAGGCTATGCGCATGGTGTTGTTATAGCCTTCTACGAGGTCATAGGGATTAGAGTCTTGGAGTTGGCTTAGTGTAGGAAGAATGAGTGGGATCAGTTTTTCTACTGTGATATTTTTTTTGCTTCTCGTGTGGATGGCTGGGGCTAGTGCCATGTTGGTTGTAGGGCTTGAGGCCTCAAGTGAGAAGGAGAGGAGGTGGTGGTCGGTCCAGGATTGGGGAGTGTTGTTAGTGATCGATACGGCACAGTTATAGTCTGCTATCCAATCAAGGGTTCTCCCTTTGTTATGGGTGGGGCTGGTTACTTTTTGTGTGAAGCCTAGTTCAGACAGGGTGTTGCTGATGAGAGTGGCTTGATTGTCTTTGGGGTCTTTGGAGCCTAAATTGAAGTCTCCTAAGAGAAGGCATTTTGAGGAGTTTTTTAGGTTGTCGGTAAGGATGGCATTGAGGTCTTCCTCGAAAGATCCCGGGGGTCCGGGCGGTCTGTATAGTAAGTGAATGGATATTGTTTGGGAGTTAGCGATGGGTAGTTTGGCTGTAAGTGATTCACATGATGGGTGGTGTGTGGCGGAGTTGAGTCTGATGTTAAGGTGGGTCTTGGCAATGATGGCCAAACCACCGCCTTTAGCTTCAGTTCTGTCCGCTCGGATGATGGTGTAGTCAGTGGGGATGGCTAGCGAAAGGGCTGGGCCTGCGGCTGCATGAAGCCAGGACTCTGTTATGGCTAGGAAGTCTAGATCTTCAGCTAAAATGAGATCAGCGATGTCCGTGGCATGGGCAATCATGGAGCGTGCGTTGATGAGGGCACCTTTTATAGGTAGGGGTTTGGCTTTGGCAGGGGTGGGGGCGGTAGCTGTGCTGAGCGCTCTATTGTTGGTTGTAGTGGAGTTGACGGGTTTAGGTGCGGTTTTTTTTAGCGTAAGGTTAGCGCAGGAGCTGATGGATGTTCGGTGTGTGAGTATGGATTGTGTGGAGTCCCTGGTTCTAGGCTCGTGTATTTTGGGAAGTCTGGATCGTAATCTGGTCAGCCTGTCCGAAAGGCATGGTGGAGCGAGTAGGGTAAGCATGATTGTGGTGCTGGGCTCTGTGAGGGTGGGTGATGCGGTGCCTAGGCTGGTCAAGTTAAGGGGTGAGCTGGGCAGGCACGCGGAATTGGTGATGTGGAGAATGGTTCTCAGTAGTATAGAGTAAAGGCCCGGGAGGAACATTGTGTGAGGGGGGTAAGGTGCAGTGTGTGTCCTGTCTAGGGTCGAAATCTAGCAGTGGACAGTGCGGCCTGCTTGGAGTAGCCGAATACTACCTAATCCATGTAGTGCAAGGTTGCAGATTGGCATCTGACTCAGGTACAGGTAAGCAAAGTGGTCATAGTAAGCGTTTGTCAATTAGCACAGCATTAGGTTTAGAATTGTGCCAGTGTACCAATTAACATCTTGGATCAGAGTAGCATGTATTCAGAATAGCGCCTGGAATGGGAATAGCACCTAGGTTCAGAGTAACACTTAGTTCAAGATAACACCTAGAATCAGAATAACCCCTAACTTCAGAATAGCACATAGAGCAGATTAAGCACAACATTGAGTTTAGTGGCTATAAAAGTATGTTGAGCGGGGACACATTGGGCTGCAGGTCAACAGATCTAGAGGCAGTTGGTGAGCAGATCAGCAGAACAGAGAAGATGGTCACAATGCGGTTAAAAATGGCAGCTAGAATTGCATAGGGTAGCCGAGCAGCAGTGAGGCACAGTGCAGTTATATGTGACAGGGATGATTAGCGACACAGTACTCTAAATACGACTGAGCACCTATGTACTGGAAATGGCAGCAACTTTGGGCACAGATACAGCATGCAATAAGGCCTGAGTGCACGAGAGTGGCAATAAGTAGCTTGTGGTAACAAAGCCTTTTCCAGAGTCTAGGCAGTTCAATTTAAAAGCGAAGTGGCGTTTACCGTTCAGGTTGGTCTGGAATCCGGCAGGGGGTCCGGGCAAACGGCGAGGAAGGCTGAGGACAGGTGAGGACAGGTGAGGACAGGTATTGGCCTTATTATCCTGGCCCTTGCTGGGAGTGGGCCGGCTTCGCCTACCGGCTGGCGATAGGCTGCTTAAGGTGGCTCAATGGCCAATCGGATGCGAGGACAGTCGGATGTGCTCAGTTAGGCACTGGGGTTCCTTGAGACATGGCGGGCGGCCATCTTGGAAGTGTAAAAACCTCGTGGTGGCTAATGTTGGCAGGGGCAAACACAGCAGCTGTTGGCATCAAGTTTAAAACATGCAGGCTGAGTAGATATTCTTGCAGGTCGGCGGATCACTGGTGCAATTAGCAGCAAGAAAAAACGAATCTTGCACGGAATAATGATTCTTACCCGAATTCGAGGGCAATTCAGGATGGATCCAGGAAAGGGAGACCACTGCTCCTGCAGGGTCCGGGGGAGCTCCTGCTCCTCTGGCGAAGGAGGGGGTCTGCTCCACGGCTGGGACAGGTGAAGACAGGTATTGGCCTTATTATCCTGGCCCTTGCTGGGAGTGGGCCGGCTTCGCCTACCGGCTGGCGATAGGCTGCTTAAGGTGGCTCAATGGCCAATCGGATGCGAGGACAGTCGGATGTGCTCAGTTAGGCACTGGGGTTCCTTGAGACATGGCGGGCGGCCATCTTGGAAGTGTAAAAACCTCGTGGTGGCTAATGGTGGCAGGGGCAAACACAGCAGTTGTTGGCATCAATTTTAAAACATGCAGGCTGAGTAGATATTCTTGCAGGTCGGCGGATCACTGGTGCAATTAGCAGCAAGAAAAAACGAATCTCGCACGGAATAATGATTCTTACCCGAATTCGAGGGCAATTCAGGATGGATCCAGGAAAGGGAGACCACTGCTCCTGCAGGGTCCGGGGGAGCTCCTGCTCCTCTGGTGAAGGAGGGGGTCTGCTCCACGGCTGGGACAGGTGAAGACAGGTATTGGCCTTATTATCCTGGGCCTTGCTGGGAGTGGGCCGGCTTCGCCTACCGGCTGGCGATAGGCTGCTTAAGGTGGCTCAATGGCCAATCGGATGCGAGGACAGTCGGATGTGCTCAGTTAGGCACTGGGGTTCCTTGAGACATGGCGGGCGGCCATCTTGGAAGTGTAAAAACCTCGTGGTGGCTAATGGTGGCAGGGGCAAACACAGCAGCTGTTGGCATCAAGTTTAAAACATGCAGGCTGAGTAGATATTCTTGCAGGTCGGTGGATCACTGGTGCAATTAGCAGCAAGAAATAACAAATCTCGCACGGAATAATGATTCTTACCCGAATTCGAGGGCAATTCAGGATGGATCCAGGAAAGGGAGACCACTGCTCCTGCAGGGTCCGGGGGAGCTCCTGCTCGTCTGGTGAAGGAGGGGGTCTGCTCCACGGCTGGGACAGGTGAAGACAGGTATTGGCCTTATTACCTGGCCCTTGCTGGGAGTGGGCCGGCTTCGCCTACCGGCTGGCGATAGGCTGCTTAAGGTGGCTCAATGGCCAATCGGATGCGAGGACAGTCGGATGTGCTCAGTTAGGCACTGGGGTTCCTTGAGACATGGCGGGCGGCCATCTTGGAAGTGTAAAAACCTCGTGGTGGCTAATGGTGGCAGGGGCAAACACAGCAGCTGTTGGCATCAAGTTTAAAACATGCAGGCTGAGTAGATATTCTTGCAGGTCGGCGGATCACTGGTGCAATTAGCAGCAAGAAAAAACGAATCTCGCACGGAATAATGATTCTTACCCGAATTCGAGGGCAATTCAGGATGGATCCAGGAAAGGGAGACCACTGCTCCTGCAGGGTCCGGGGGAGCTCCTGCTCCTCTGGTGAAGGAGGGGGTCTGCTTTTGATATTGGAATAATTTTAACATATATATTACTATGTGATGTGTATATGTTTTTTAATGTTTGTATTACTTGTGCTAAAAAGAGAATAATGTATAAAAAATGATATTTTTTGGTAACACTGTTTGTTATTGAGTATATAAAACACAGAATGCAGCCCATAATTGTTAAATGGCTGTTTTTAGATGCCGCTAGCTGAGGGTACAGCAATTGTTTGACATAGAGAGTCGTTTTGTGTTCCTTCCTTTGGTTAAAATATATATTATATATCCTCACTTAGTAGGAGGGAATATCACCTGATTGTGGGGCTACCCCTGAAGGTTAATATTGGCCTGGGCTGTGGCATCACACACTGATGGTGTGCCTGTAGGTGCCCTTGCAGGTGGCTGTACCTGGGTGCCGGTGCCATGACGCTGCACAGCATTTCCCTTCCCCCTCAATGCACGGCTGGCATCGGCCCCTGCATCTCTGTGGATCGGGGAGCCCCACAGGCATTGATCAGTGACCCAGAAGCCGGGGGGTGGTTGCTAAAGCTGCCCCTGCAGCTACCTGACCTTGGCAGGTGCGTACAGCAGGTGACAATGCAGCATCTGGAACCTGGGTGCCGGTGCCATGACGTTGCACAGCATTTTCCTTCCCCCTCGATGCACGGATAGCATCTTCCCCTCATCTCCGTGGACCGGGGAGGGGAGCACCACAGGCATAGAGGAGTGACCCGGAGGCTGGATTGTGGTTGCTACAGCTGGCCCTGCAGCTTCCTGACCCTGTTGGGTGGGGGGGCATGGCTCTTCCAGCACAGGGCTGGACACCTTGGGCGCCTCCGCCACCTTGGGCACCTTTGCCACCCCAGCCACCTTTGCCTCCCTTCCCACCAGATGCCCTCTCAGTCATGGCACAGATTGAATGGAGCAATGGGAGGTGCAGCTATTGATTATCCTGGGCAATCTGGGTGAGGGGGCAGTGTACGTGATGTCAAACGTACCAGTGTGCACCAGTAAGGCTCAATGTAACCCCTGGGGAAAAAATAAACAACCTGCGTAATGCACAGGCACCCCAAATATGAAAGAAACATGTACGTGACCCCTCTGCAGCCCATGGCTAAAGAAAAAACCTAACGCAGTATGCTGTGGCACCCAGCAACACATAAAATATATACGCGAAGGACACGTAACCTACAGTGATGTTAAATAAGGGGTTACGTGACACACAGGGGCACCCACAGTTAGCAAAAAGGGTATGCAACTCACCGTCAGCCTCAAAAGTACACGTGCGTTTGTACAGAGGCAATCCCCCACCAAAAGACGAGGCTTGCACGCTGTGAAGAGATCGCGTGGAAACGAAGTCCACATGTCTGTCCGCTATAACTCGGCAAGCGTTTGATGCTCTCCTATGCTCTACTTTATCCTGATCCTGAACGCCACACCCATCGTTCAGCATGTGTCATGTAAGTTACGCGCTTAGGGCCTTTCCTCTGATTTCACGCTTACACACTGTTTCCGCACGTGCAGAGTCACTCTGTTTCCGGCTGGCCACGCTCCTGCCTACCAGCAAATTTACCCCAACTGCCCCAAGCTGCCTCCTACTAGTCATCACCTGCTGCCAGCCCACTCTGTTTGCCTGCTGCCCACGTGCCCTGCATTTTGGGGCATGCTATGAAGCCATTAATCCTCCCGTCCCCTGCACACTTTCAAATGTTTGGAACAAGTCCAATACTGACATTTTTAAATCCTGGATGAATTGAAAACAAATGTCTTGTTGATCAGTATTTTAGTTTCTGGTAGTGGGTCCCTATCTAGTGCTGCATAGGCGTTAGTGTCGCTCAGAAGTTCAAGGCATTTCTTTGTATAGAAGGACGTGTCCATGATCACTATTGCTCCGCCCTTATCAGCTGGTTTAATAGTAATGTCTTCGCTTTTGGCTAGGGCGTCTATTACATCTAGCTGTCGGTTTTTGACATTGCAACCTTTAGCATGATTAATTGTTGGTGAATACCAGTTCTCTAATTTGAATGAGAAGAATCTACTGTGTATATAATATAGTTTGTAATCATCAAACAAGCATCTGAACAAAATGTTTTCTTTTCACATTAAGTATCCAATTCTGGCCATATGAAGAAGGGGAATGAATCCTCGAAACGCATCACCAATTGAACTGGACTTCACTCTCTTTTTGTAAATTGTTGGGATCTATCGATACTATTTGTGCTTCTCTACTTTGTAAATAATTTTTCGTGAAAATTTGAATCACATTGCCTGTGATATAAATACCTTTTTGTATTTAATCTTGCCTATTTACATTCCTTTACATAAGTTGTTTATAATTATTTGTTTTCAATTCATCCAGGATTTAAAAATGTCACTATTGAACTTGTTCCAAACATTTGAAAGTGTGCAGGGGACAGGAGAATTCCTAGGTTGAATCTTCTTTCTTCTCTTTTTTTCAGTGTAGGGGTTTTGTGCCATGACCCCAGTTCCTTCCCCGCAGCTAAAATGTAATTAATTTAATTTCTGAAATGTTGAACAGTTCTTAATGAACCTGAGGTGTGCACCTGTACTCAACCTTTTACTGCTATGAAGCCATTGCCAGTGATCCAGTTGTTGTGACCACCTCTGCTGATTCTGAAGACTCCTGACTGCCATACCACAGCTCCACAGCTAAGCCCCAGGACAAACTTGGCAATCACATCTGCCTCGGGGTTGCCTTTTCTGACACCACACCATCTGAGGCAATTGGTACCCCCTGGCAGAGAGAGCGAGGCTGTCAGCTTCTCACTCAGGGAAGTTGGCATCCTGATGGAGAAAAATCTGGGGCATCATGATGTCCTCTTCCCCGGACCATCGCAAATCGGCAATGAAGGTTGGAAGAAGATCTGGGCAAACATTGTGGGTGCCATCAATGCGGAGGGGGTACGCGATTACGCTGGGGTGCAGTAGGGGTATGCGAAGACCTTTCCACGCAATTTGGCTGGTGTGACCGGGGTACACGATTACGTTGGGGTGCGGTAGGGGTACGCGCAGGCCTTTCCACGTTATTTGGCTGGTGCGACCGGGGTACACAATTACGCTGGGGTGCGGCAGGGTATGCGCAGACCTTTCCACGCAATTTGGCTGGTGCGACCGGGGTACGTGTTTACGCTGGGGTGCGGATGGGTGCGTGCGGCTCCTTGCGCTGTATTAGGCAGTTCACTGGTTTTTCCTGCGCATGTTGACACGTTGGGGGCGTAACTGGCGCTGCTTGATGTTCATTGCGCCACCGCTACTGGTGCCTCAGGAAATCCATGAGTATGCATGCCGTGCAATTGCCGGTTTGCACCACGGCTGGCGCACACGTGGCGCACACTCATACTCGGGGCACAGCGCTTTCGCTACTTCTGCACTGGATTCTATGAATTTGGCCCTAAGTGCTTTAGTCGAATTATATGACAATCTTTATGATGAGTAAGGGCGCACACATTAATGCTCAGTGAATTTGTATGTAAAAATATATATCCTCAGCAATCCCGCTTTTCGAAAACCTGTAAATACTATAATGCATGGTAAACAAATGGGAGTGGAAAAGGGTGATTGGGAAGTTGATCTTCCCGGAATGTTAGAAGTCAAACTAAATCAACCCTTAGTTACCCCGAGTATTGTAGAACTATCTGAAACTGAGGTGCAACTGAAGAAAGCTGTAAGTGGGAGAAGAAATGAACAAAGAGCTTACTCTAGAAAATTCCATAATAATCTACACTTAACAGACAGTGAAGCTAATTTGGCCAAGGCTCCTAATAGTAAAGATGAGAATATGGGAAGAAGTACCGAAATTGAGTTGGCAAATGAACTTCCAGGGCTCGATATTGACAGGCAGGAAACTACAGACAGAGTTGAGTAAGCTAGACAAACAGCTGGGCCAACTGCCAGATGCAGTATTCTGGTAGATGTCGACACTATTTCTAAACGTGGAATGAATATACAGCAAATTGGTGGCACAGCCAAGATAATTCCTAATGTTCGAAATGTCTTATCATCTCAGTAAATCCCACTAAAGCATGCCAAACGGTGGGAATTGATCTGCCAAATAATACTGTAGTAGGGAATCCTGCTAGTACATCTGCTATTTCAAATGATCAAACAAGACAATTGTCACAAGTGGCAGCAAGGGACAGCTGGGCGCAAATATTCAAATTCCCCAAAACAGTTAAAGATCTTGCAATATACGAAGAAGGAAGTATTGGAACATTCATAGAAAAACAGGTGGGCTTTAACGCACATATCAGAAGCTTCCGTCCAAAATACATTATCTAAAACAGGAGAAACACTATTGCCAGGGACAGCTGATTTGGTACTGGCAGAAAAAGAAGGGAGGCTCTTCACGAGAATAGTCTCGGGCACAGGTGAGCCCTCTGACATGCATCACCCGAAACTAGCTGGGAAAGATTATGGCTGCCTCCTCAGTATTTGTATAGTAGAGGGGCAAAAACAGAGGCAACACGTTTGAAACTGTGGCTCATTGTTCAAAGACCAATATCATACCTCAGCGGGGTGGGTGTCAGAAGGACCGTAGGAAACCAGAAAAAGACCTGAATAGTAAGCCGGTAGCTGAGAAAGACTGCTCAAATAAGATCTTATATTTAAAATTAGACCCAGAACTTAGTTCAATGATTGTACTGAATCGCTCTAATATTTTGATCTTTTGCATGAGGTCCCTATATGAAGTAAGAACCGATATGGTAGAAATCTTCTTAAAATCAGTATTTATGAAAAGATCTAAATTGTCAGTTCAAAATGAACTTGAACAATTGGGTGCCAGTTTATACTGAGAGAAAGCATACTGATGTAACACTGATGGAATCGAGCAATAGGCCACAACCTGATACAAGCATGCAATCAAAGGGCCTCCAAACTCGGGTCTGGGTCCGTGGTCCCTGAGTGGGGAAATACCGGGCCATTTCGACTTTGGAGGGCCCGGTATTTCCCCATTCGGGGAACCCTGACCTGGGCCATCCCTATTGCCATTTGAGCCACAATAGGGCTCAATGAAAATGGGGAGCATGCTAACATCGAGCCCGATAATCACTTGCCCGTTGTTAGCATGCTGGTACCCTCGTGGGTCCCGCAAAGGACGTCTGACCAGACGTCCAGAGGGGGTCCCGCGAAGGAACCTCGTAATGAGGCGATACGGGGTTAACAGCGCCGGCACCTGTACCAGCGCTGTTAAACCCTCACCATCTCTGTTGTAATGAGGCCCAAAGAGTGAAACTAGTTTAAATGAGCTCAAGCAGTGGGACATGTTTTTAAATATCATTAGCCACGCAAAGGATTAGGAAGAACAGGGAAGTTGGGCCTGTTTATTTGGCATTCGACAATGTGAAACAGTTAAGCACCGCATATCAGTGAAAGGCCACTAGCAAAAAGGGAACTCACTATAATAACTTGGAACTGTAGAGGTTGCGCTAGTTTCTTGTGTCACTAACAGGAAAATCGAATGTGTGATACAAATGACGTGATCCTATTTCAAGAAACCTGGCTCTAGGAAAGAATTAGTATTGATGGCTTCACCACAGTGCAGCAAGAGGCCACTAAATCTCAGACCGGAAGGCCCTCTGGTGGACTCTTAATTGCAACAAGAATTTGTATTATTACTAATGTAATTGTCATTTGTAATACTGTCCCAGGAATACTGGCGGTACAAACAGATTTCTTCCTCCAGGGGGTTAGCACCATTGTTCTAATTGTTAATCTATATTGGAACCCAGTATTGATCGCCATAGATATTTTTTGGGAGAACATCTCTGCAAGCAATAGGTGAGTGGTCAGCTGCCAAGTAGCTTAATATAATCTTGGCGGAAGACATTAGCACACAATTGGTTACACGTTTTTCCTAAAATGATAAGGAAACACAGAATGACTTTCTTCCGAATGGTATCTGCTTGTCACTAATGGAAACATGGTTAGCAACCTGGAGCCTCATGCTACATGGATAAGTGTCTCCAGATAAACTGTAATCTACTATGCTATCATGTCTAGACATTTATTTGAAATATGTTCCAAGCTAAAGGTGAAAGAAACCCTATTAAGTGATGACAACATGGTTATAGGAATGCTGCCCATTGAAATTAAAACGAAGTTGGGACATAATGGTAGCGATTTGGTCATTATTCTGGGGAAAAATGATATTAAAAGTTATCGGAAAGGGGGTGCTTCTCTAATGAGAACACCATGCTTCTACTAACTTAAAGGAAGTGCTGCAGGCAGGATGCTCTAGTCAGTTGTTCAAAACCTTGTTATGGGACACAGAGGAACCTGAATGTGGTAGTACTTTACTGCGGACATATGAACACAGGTTCGTCTAAGTAGTCAGCATAAAAGAAAAGAGTACGGGCTACAGTTAAGGCAATTAAGATTATCTATGTTAGATGTCAATACATATAAACTGTGTAAAAGGCAGTCAAAAGAACATATAAAAACTGGTTTCAAACTCATAGGCAGGACATATTTCAAAGAGACGGAGCAAGAATGTTAAGCACTTTGATCACAAGGGATACTTACAGTTTCTGAAGTTTAATTGGCAAATCAACTAAATCACAAAGGGAGCTACAAATGTGCTGTGAGTGATTGCTGTTGGCGCACACCTTGCAATAACAAGAATGGCTCATATATAGAAAGGGTGGGTACATGGGATGAAAATTCACCTTTCAAGTATCAGATGTGGCACGCATGATAGCTCATGCTTCTAGCTCTAGAGAGGCGGGCCCGAATTTGGCTAAAAAATGCTATCCTAAAAATGAATAAGGATGTGTGGGCACATAGGCTGTTCATGTTATTTGAAGATATAATGATCAGTCGAAAACTGCCTTAGACATGGACATTCTCTTTTGTCCTTCTAATATTTAAGAAAGGCGGTCAGCTGGATCCTATGAATTACTGGCCGATCGCCCTTCTAAATGCAGATAGTAAGACATTTTCTGCTCTGGTATTAGAAAGTTTGGAGGAGTTGATTACAGTTAGGGAAATCCTCTGTAAAAATTGGATCGGATTTCATAAAAATACGAGATGATTTTAAAAGTTCTAGTGATGGCCACTTTGCTGCATACTGTCTGATGTAATGGAGAGTTGTATTTGTATGCAGCTTGTGTGGGAGGAGGGGGTCTCAGATCCCTCTCCATCCATTACGAGACAACACACACTTCCTGGATAGGCCCTGATGCAGCTGCTATGGGTTCAGGGCCCCGGCCGGGGAGCACCCGCACGGAAATACCCCTAGGAACTGTGACACCTGAGAACAGTCCAGATCAGAGTCCAACCAGACTCCATTTTTGTGTGCCAACGACTTCATTTTATTTTCACATAATGGCAAGCCAAACATGAAATTAGAAAGCAGGCCTGCAGCACTACCCGCAAGGCATGCACATCAAACAAGCTACTCCCGCAACCTCCTCCTTCTGTCATCTCTGCAGCCGTCCGATTCTCATGGGATGCTGGCTGCGCGAAGGCAGCATACTTCGCACTGTATCTTCTGTCTACTGTCTTACCTCATTGGCCCTACCATGGCCCAGCTGCAGGCCTGGCAGCAGAAAGTCATTCATCTCCATAAACCTGCCCCCACCTTGCAGACCCAGGCCATAAAGAAGACCACCCCCATATCCTTTGAACATGTCCAAGTAATTAAGAATGATCCTCGAGTAGGTAACGTTTGTTTGCGCCTTAATACGAGAAAATCAAAGTGTCTTTCAGCACACAATCAGAATAGGTTTGTCATAAACTGTTTCCATTGCAGGCAGAATAATGAACCGATTGCAGTAGAACAACAAACATACTAGTGTGTTGTATAACATATGCATAATCAGAGCACTAATGTTAGATTCCAGTTATATAAGTGTGAAGTATATTAACGTGTAGTATGAAGTTTATAGAAACAGATTGTAATAACAAAATGCATAACAGAACATAACACTGTACATGCCAACACAAAGCTACCTCATTTTTTAATTCAATGTAAATATATGCATAGCATCGTGCAAAAGCAATTTAGCAATCAGATGCCATAACCAGTATGATTTCATCATGATAATATGCGTTAAGGCCTGCATGTAAGGAATCTGGTAATGGACTGCTTAATCTAGTATGGAAAATAACATGTGCATACACACATTATTACTATGAGTTTTATAACAATGAGAGCACTCAGCCAAGTAGAGATGATAACGTGTTCTAAATGATCCTAATCATAATGTAATGATACTGCCTAAATATCCCCAGATTTAAGCTCCAAAAAGCCGGTGGCACAAGTTTCCCAGTGCTTGCTGCCAAACTTTGGAACTCTCTACCTACCGACCTGAGATCCGAACCTTCCTTTCACCTCTTCAGACATAGCGCCAAAACTTGGCTCTTGGCCAAAGAAGCTTAAACACCGACGTATTACAACTGTATTGTATATATCATATAAACTGAACACTCACTAACCTTGTAAATACATCATAACCTGATTATATTTTCCTTAACTGCGTTATCACTCGGACATTACCAGCAACTGTATTATAATGTCTTCTTTCTATGTAATGCTTATCAATTCTTACCATGCCTGCAACACTTTCACAACTTGTAACTTGCAACCATGCAATCTTTGTAACTTGCAACTTGTAACCATGTAACTTGTAACCTTTGTCAAGCGCCTGGATGCCCCAGGGTCAGGCGGCGCTATATAAATAATAAACTAAACTAAACTAAACTTTGTTTTCTGCTTGCGTCCCAGGTTCTTCTGGTCTGATTGTGTTGCTGGGCCAATGCAACACCACTCGGTTCCATTCGCCACTGAAAGTACAGGTCAGTACATGTGAGCGCTAGGTTCCGCTCCTGCTTGTTAGGGAGAATTCTCTTATAAGGCTAATTTCCCAAACCTAGTGAGTCCCCCAGCAGCTTTGCTGGATTTTTGGGGTTTGTTTTGTCTCCTGCTAAGAGTGAGACTCTTTTCCTCCCACTCTTAGGCATGATTTGAGGTATGTCTTTGACTCTTTGTGTGCTTATGGGCTATGGGGTCTTTTACTTCATAGGGTATCATCTGTTTTTTATGTGTGTTACACAGCACCCTCAGTGCAGTAACACAGGGATGTCATAGTGACCCCCAAACATAGACTCCATACCCTGGGACTGACTACTGTCTCCCAGGGATGGTAAAGTCACCATTGACTTTACTAGTCCAAAATTGTGAACAGAACCAGTACAAACCATCATAGTGTGGAAGTACTGGAAGGGTGTAATTGGATTGCCCCTGGGTCTGTTTTCAAGGGGGCACTGTCCAGTCCCCCCTTGTCGAGTTTCTGTCTGGTGGCAGTGCTTTCCACGCAAAATATTCCACCGGATACCGCCGGTTTATTTATTTACTATTCAATCAACGGTTGGGTCTTTTTGCCAGAACTCTTTTCTAAAATGGTGTTCGTGTCGTCTCTGTAAATCCAACCAAGGTCGGACCCTTTGTTCCACTTTTTGGCGGGCTTCTCCCCATCTTTGAGTGACAGCTAGGCTGTTGAATTGGGGTTTTTCTGCATAAAAGCAGGGCCTTTGGGACTGGAACTTCAGAAGTCGCCACAGGACCTAAGAATCCGAAGAGGGAAGAAGCTGAGCCATCTGCAATGACGACACCACCAGTGGAGCCCTGCTGCAACTACCTCACCACTTCCCCGACGACAGTAAGCGACCATATAAATGTCATTGTAACGGGAGATGACTGTACTTCGGCAACACCTGCCATTCATCTGAACAACATTCAATTGTCTCGTCGTCTCTGGGGTGCCAGGTGCTCACTTTTGCCAACTGCTGCCAGCTCATTCTTACTGCACATACACACCATCAGTTCTTTTAAAAGATCTTTCTCCGCCTTTCAATCAGCAATGCACATCAAAAGGACTTGATTTCATACACATCATTGTAGGAATTCTATGAAGAAACCTATGAGCCTGCGACAGGGGGTCAGGCATCACCATATATTACAATGCAGTTGCAGCATTTGCTGCAATCCCCCCTAATAAAGTCCAATTCAGTATCTACTGTGATGTGCTCAGAGGATGAGGTGGAGCAGGGAGGGATGGGGGAAACAAAAGCAGATCACCCACAGAAGACGCAAGTTTACCTGCGGGACAATTACGTTGAAGGAAACACAGCTCTGCCTCTCTCCCTGCTGTTGTCTTCTGAATACAGAAAGCGCCGACGGCGAGTGGGTGGCGCTAAATTCCATATACTGGCAGGGAAAACAGGGGAATTTCACTTTTCTTGGTGTTCATAGTAATTGAAAGAGGGTCCGGGAATACAAACGTCCTGCTCCGCCGGGAAGGGGGTACATTTAGTAAACTATAAATACACTCTTCATGCAAGAGCTGCACAATGCTCCTCTAGACCTCTGTACTAACCAGAAGTAAACTATGCTATGCCGCTACTTGGCTTAACATGGCCTCAGAAGTGTATATGTATACCAAACCGCTTATTACCCACTGTTAATCAGCACAAAGCTCTGTCAGTTTATTTTGTTTGTTGCTGAACTGCAGAAAATGCACACAGCTCCACACAGCACTGGCCTGTCCGTTGGCCTTCAGATTAATGTCACTTTAGCACTGGGATTAATAGAAGAGTCTGTGAAAATGCCACGGGCAACTGTGCTTCTTTGGTTTTCCAATATCAAAAGCTCAACCCGTCTACTGCCTTCCTGATTTGCAGTACTCCCTTGCCTTCACAGGGGTCAGGCGTTGCTGCCTTCTTCCTGCCCGCCTCGTGCTTGCCGGTGTGGCCTGTCCCTGGCAGTAACACTGACAGACCTGCAGATAACTGTCAGGTTTACAGATCTGGGTAAAACTAGAGAAACCTCTAAACAAAAGCAGCACGATGGGTGGTTTGGTTTGAAAAAGAACGCATATCTTTTTTGTCTGGTATATTTTTTCAAGAAAATATGGTAAATTATGAGTTCATTTCTAAGTTTGTTTAATAACCACAATGATCGAGGCAGGGATGGCATCAAGGACTTTCCACCATATCAGCAGAAAGGCGCCATGCATGACCCTCAGGGGGCCCCCAGCAACTGACCCATGTTGCCAGTCAGCAGTCTTATAACACAACAATATATTTCTATCTATATTACTTTGGTTCTGGGGCTTTAAATGTGCACTTTGCAGCCTGTGTCATGTCCTGTCATTTCATTGTGTCAAATTCATGTGACATCATTTCCTAATTGTCATTATGATAATTACTATTTTTTTTTTTATGTTGCATTTTATTGGATTTAAACAATACAATCAACGAAAACCAAAAGAAAAACAAGGTCAAAATATACTCATTCAAGGAACAAATCAGTAAGTGAAAACATGGTAAGAGTCAATTGGTCTCCATGTGTCGCCCATTCCATCTACAATTTAGTCTTGTGTCTTGGGGCATAATGAAATTACTGGGATTCCCTCTCCACCCATTTGCCCCATATCTTAGAAGCTTTGGTAGGGCAGCCTCTTGCTTTATAAACTCTGTGCTCTAACATTGCAAGTGTGTCCATATCGTCTGTCCATTGATCCAATGTTGGGGACTCTGGGGACCCCATTTTTGTGCAATTTTCCACTTCATCAATCCTGCGGCTGTGGATAGGAGCAGTCATTCCCATTTAGTAGTAGTGTTCTCGTCGGAAGCACCCAACAACAACACCTTTGGGTCCTGTGTTATATTGCGGCCTAGCACCCTGGATAGTTCATTGCAGCATTTCCCCCAGAAAGTCTGGATTCGCAGACATTCCCAGAGGATGTGTATGAATGTTCCAACCTCTCCCCCACATCAGAGACAGTTTGGGTTTGGGGCTCGTTTCCAGCCGTGCATCATAGTTCTTGGGTAGTATATTCTGTGGAGGATTTTTAGTTGGACCAAGCGGAGTCTGGAGGAGATAGCAATCTACCTGGGATGCATTAGGATCTGGATCCAGTCTTCCGGGTCTATGGCTCCCACATCGTCCTCCCATTTGGATTTAAGGCGAGGAAGTTCCGGAGTAGCAAAGGAGGACCTGGGGCCTCATTACACGTTGTGTGGTAATGGAATACCGGTACCGGTAAAGATTTACCGGTACCGTTGATTCCCTAAGCCAATCACAACCCGGACCCACCGCTATCTGTGCACCCGTTAATTACGGTGTCATTAATAGCGGCAAGGCCGCGGGCGCGCGACCCCCATGCCGGAATTAGCGCCATGGCGCTAAAACCAGGTAATCACAAGCCATGCGGACATGGTATTAGCTGCATGTAAAACTCCCAAAAACCCCTTACCGGCATGGCACTAATAACGGCATCGAAAAGCACCTGTAAAGAGACCTGAGCAGTGTACCTATCATCTACAGGTGGACACAATCAGCACAGGTGCATGCAATGGAGACAGGCAGCACAAAAGAGCACACCACACCCCTACCCAGACCCCTCCCCACACCAAGATGGTCCCAATAGCAGCAGCATGACCTGACAGCCTTGACTACATGCTAACAGTGCAGCACCAACAACAACAGCCAGCACCAGAGGTGAGCCGTAACAGGTACCCATTCCTCACACCATACAGGCGATGACAGCCATCCACTGAGGAGGTGGCTCCTAACCCCTGTACGGAACCCACAAAACCATCAGGAAGAGGACAACAATATTGTACAGCCTCCCAATGACAGTGCTCCGCTGCCTAAGCGGCCTGGGTGTGGCACTCCTGTACGGCCGTGTCAAAGTGGCAAAGACAACCATGGCATGTGTAGAGCATCACAAAATGTGCATATCATGGAATGTGCCTATGCCACTTGAAATTGACATGCAACCGCCAGAAGAGTATGATGTGGCTGGGGATGAGTGCGGGTGGAATGCCCCGGCAGGACATGAAACAGGCAGTGACAAGGAGGCACACAATGTGCATCAGCATCTGATTCTGTAATCTCATCATGCACCAAGGTGAAATAGCATGGACGTAGATGGGAATTGTTGCCCTGGTGCATATTTCGAGGCCCACAAACGACCCTGCCCACAATGAATGACACATACACAATAATGGAGACCACGCTTGGGTTTCAAACTCAGAACAGTGTATATTCAACATAATGTGATACTAAAGTGCATTAACCCAACTCCCAGAATACACCCTTACCCCCCCGCTCAACACCCCCAAATACACCCTTACCCCCCTGCCCCCTCAACACACCCAAATACACCCTTACGCCCCTCCCCCCTCAACACACCCAAATACACCCTTACCCCCCTCCCCCCTCAACACTCCCATGTGAGTCTCATGACGTGAATGTGTCCATTGCCACATGTGGCACCCGAATCCTGGTGGGCCTATTAGCCAGTGCCTGCATCGTCATCTGGTGGTTGTGGAGCCGTGCGCCGCAGGTTCAGCATAGACCGGCGTAGGGGACTAGTCTAGTGTGAACTACCAGACGAGGAGGGGCCTGGTTCTTCCTGGGCCGTGAGTGGGCACCGACGCTCAATAGCGTCTGCTATGCGGTTCATGGCCTGCCGCAGTTGGGCCATTTCACTGCATATTCGGCTGGTGCATGCCTCCATGCCCTCCCTTGTCTGCTGTGCAAGTGTAGCAATGTCCTCCCTCAGGCGGGCTGTCTCTGCCACATGTTGCCCTACTAGGCCACTCATCTCAGTCTGCCTCTGGAAGATGGTCGAGAGGTCATGTCGCATGGTGGGTGCTAGTGGGATGGCTAATGCACCTGGACCCATTGCACTTGCATCAGGAGAGGATATCTGGGGGCTCCATATCCCTTCAGGGGTGGGTGAATCTCCATGACTACCCGGACCTGAAGAGTACCTTGGGCTTGCCAGTAAGGGGCTTGTTGGTCTGGGGCTCTGGCTATCAGCTTCAATGGCAGATGTGTCCTCCTCATCTGAAGGTGGGGCCGTGGCTGCTGCTTCACCAGTTGAGCTGGTGGCAGCAGAGTGCATTCCCTCGATGCTGCCCTCACCTGCTGGGAGACACACTTCCGTGGGTGCCACGACGGGAGCAGCCATGGCCTGTGGATGCGTGCAACTGGTGTCCCGGCTGCCTTTGGCCCTGTGGTCATGGTCACTCGTCCTGGCTGCCCTTGTGGATGTGGCGGTATCCCCTGTGGCATCCCTCCTGGCTTTTTTGCTGGATGTGGGAGCAGGCGTGGAAGTGTGTGCCTCCTCAGTGTCAGTGTGTGATCCTGTAAGGGTGAGAAATGTTGACAACCATCAGTAATGGGTCGCCCTGCCTTGAGAAAAATGAATTCGTCATGCAGTTCTATGCATTCCGGACACTTTAGTGTAGATGCAGGTAATGGGGATGTTGGGTGGGTCATGCATGAATGGGTCTGTGTTGTACGGGTATGTGGTGATGCATGCATGTCTGTTTGTGGCTGGAGCCACGGCATTCATATGGACACATAATTGGGGGGAACATCACACTTCACTGTGCATTGTTTGATGCATACACTCACCTCCATCGGACGAAACGGCCACGCCATGCTCCATTTGTCCTACTCCCTCGATGCATTCCACCCCGATGGTTGATGCACATGTCTCCTCCCACTCAGTGAGCTTTATTGGTGATTCACTGCCTCCTCCTGTGCCCGTAGCCAGGTTGCGGTTCACGGATAGAATGTTCCGCACACGGAGCCGGAGGTCATCCCACCTCTATCGGCAGTCTTTGACTGTGCGGGTTGTGGTGCCTACCACGCTGACCTTGTGACCTACCTGTTCCCAGATGGCCTTCTTCTTCACAATGGCCTCCCGACGCATGTCGTTATTGAAGACGACATGAGCATTGTCTGCTAGTGTCTGCATTAGCATAAGGAGCTCCTCCTTGCTAAATTTCTCCTTGTGTTGCCGCTCAGATGATTTTTTAACGGCCTTGGGCATCTTAACGGTGTCCTTGGTGTATTTTCCAACGTGGTTCCTGGTAAGGTGTCCTGGATAAGGAGGATGGCAATGGATTGTGTTTTTGAAGATGGCCGCAGTGCTCTTTCCTGTTCCGGTGCGATGACGCTATTTCCGGTTCCGCAAAATTATGGTAACCGCTATTAGCGGTGACCGCTAATGGCGGTCACCGCTATTTGCAGAGACAGCTATTTGCATGTGGCGGCAGGTCGGAAGTGCTAACAGCGATTTCAACGATGCCGTTAAGGGACTTTTTGGGGACTTTTGCGGCATGGCGGTAGGCTCATTACCGGCATGGTGGTAGGCTCGTGCCCGCGATCTCGTAATGGCACGCAATTTGCGGCCTCTTGCGAGGGCGGACACGCTAGTCACGCCATGCCGTTAATTAGCGATTTTTACCGCCTACCGTGTAATGAGGCCCATGGCATTGTATAATATAGAAGTGACTTTAGTAGGGATATGTGTTGGAAGTATATTGCGCTCTATGGGTGTGTACTCGGGAATAGCAGGGTCCAACTGGATGTATGTCCATAGGGCGTGAGTCAGTTGAGTATGGTGATAGCGTTCGGTTGTTGGGAGCTGGAATTTCTGCTGCAGTGCAGCAAAGGAGGTGATTTCCCCATCTGTCAGGACATCCCGATCTTTGTGATTCCAGCCTCCTCCCATTTGGGCCATGGACTGAGTTTCCCCAATTCGGCCAGTTTACTATTTTGCCAGTGGTGATCTTGTCTTTCCATCCCACAAAGGCGTGGGCCCGTCTCCAGACCCTGGAGACATGTGCTGCCATTGTTTGGGGTGAGGGTCTGTGGAGGGACTGGTAGAGCAGGTGTAATGGGTCAGTGTCGTGGATGGCTGCAATTTCTGCCTTTATGTGCAGGAGTTCCCTGTCCCCGTGTAGTAGGTCGTTAACCACCACCAGCTGGGAGGCCCAGTAGTAAACTCGGAGACAGGGCACGCCGATACCCCCCTCCCAAACTGATCTTTGGAGTGTAGCCAGTGCAATACGAGGCTGTCCCCCTTCCATTATGAGTTCTCTAAGGAGGGAGTCAAGGCGGTCAAATTCGGTGTCTTGAATCTCCAGTCGTGCGTTTTGTAGTACATAGAGAAATCTGGGCAGGGAAATCATCTTAAAGAGGGCGGCTCTACCCATTAGTGTCAGGGGGAGAAGCCTCTAGTGGCGGACATCGTCTTTAAAACGGTCCATGATCGGCTGGAGGTTATGGGCTGCGTAGCGCGTCAGGTCCTCCGATATCCAAATCCCAAGATACTGGAAGCTGCTTGGTTCCACCTTGTGTGAGCATTCCTGGGGGATGGCCTGTGTACTGCCCTTTATCAGGAAAAGGATAGATTTGTCCCAGTTAATTCTCAGCCCACTGAATTCACCGTATCGGATGAGCATTTGCGTTACTATGGGGCAGGTTCGTATCTGGTCACCCAAGTATACCAAGAGATCACCCGCGTACAAAGACGCCCTGTCTTCGTACCCCTCCGGCCACCTGAATCCCAACCAATCCTTGCTCTGGCGGAGCCACAGGGCGAGTGTCTCTATCGCAAGGGCAAAGAGAAGGGGGGACAAGGGACATCCCTGCCGTGTGCCATTGCCCAGGGGGAAAAGCTCAGAGGGCCACCCATTTACCTTCACCTCTGCTTGTGGATCAGTGTAAAGGAGTTGTACCCATCCCAGTGAGTTGTCCCCGAATCCCATTCTTCACATAGTTTCCCAGAGGCTGTCCCAGCGAACCGATTTGAACGCCTTCTCAAAATCTATGGCAAGTAGTGCAAGCGGTTTGTCTATGATAGGGGCCCTTTCCAGCAGTAGGTGGAGTCGCCGCAACTTCATACGTGTTGATTTATGTGGTATAAACCCACATTGGTCTGACTGGACCAGGGAGGTAATTACTGTTTGCAACCGGTTGGCTAGGATTTTGGCGAGGATTTTAGTTTCGCCATTGAGTATTGAGATAGGCCTATAGGAGGCACATTGCTCGGGTGGTTTACCTGGTTTGGGAATAATGACGATCGTGGCTTTGCGCAGATCCGGCGGGAGAGCGCCCTGGTCACGGGCCACGATGAACTTTTTGTGAAGGTATGGTGCCAGTTTCTCCCCACCCAGTTTCTTCCGGGTCTCGACCGGGAACCCGTTGGGGCCCGGCGTTTTCCCTGACTGCAATTGGGCTACAGCCTCAGAAATCTCTGCTTCGGTGAAAGCCGAATCCAGTACTGCCCTCTTTTGTTCTGATAGGAATTGTAGGGTGATGTTGTCTAGTAGGGAGGGATCCAGAGGGGACACTGGTGCGCCGTACAGAGTAACATAGAAGTCAGCGAAAGCCTGTGCTATATCCCTGTCTGAGTGGCATTTCCCATTCTGCGGGGTTATAATCTCTCTAACGTGGCGTTGACCCTCGTCTCTTCTCTCGAGCCAGGCCAGCATTTTCCCAGCTTTGTCCCCGTGTTCATAGACCCTTGCCCTGGAGTCCTGGTGGGCTTGTCTGGCGTTGTCTAGTTTGATATGTCGAAGACGTTCTCTAGCACCCTTAAGGGATCTGAGAGTCTCCGGGCTTGGGTTGTGAACAAATTTGGTTTCCCAATCGCCCACATCAGTTTCTTCCTCTAGCAACTTCCGAAGTCGCTCCCTCTTCTTATTTGCTACCCAGGAGATCACTTCCCCCCTCAGTACCGTTTTGTACGCTTCCCATACCGTTTAGTTTAGTTTTAGTTTAGTTTATTCATTTGTATTGCGCACCAGACCCGAGGGTATGAGGGCGCATGAGCAGCAGGTGATTCAAAGCTTGGTTACAGGATGCTTATACTTTACATTACATAATTATACTTTACATTACATAATTACAGTGTGACGATGAAGGAACATGTGTACAGTTTGGCAGGAGAGAATGCAGTAGATGTATTTAAAGAATTACAAATATATACAAGTTTAGTATTACAAATTTACAGATTCTCTTAAAGCATGCAACGCGGAGAGCAGCCGTGTGGTGTTAGAGGTGTTAGTGGTTCGTGTTCTTTAACCAATGGATGTAGTTGCGTCTAAAAAGTGAGTACGGTTGGGGAGTTCTGAGCGATGGTGGTAGGGAGTTCCAGTGTTGGGGTGCTTTCACCTGGAAGCTGTTGCCACCCATTTTAGTGCGTTTAAACCTGGGGACGGTGAGCAGATTAGCATTGGAGGTTCTGGTGGGTCTGATGGGGCTGTGTTTGCATATTCTGTCTGCCAGATAGCGTGGGGCAGCATTATTCAGGCATTTGTGGGTGAGCGATGCTACTTTAAGCAGGATTTTGTCTGTTGTGCTGAGCCAGTTATGGGATTTCCTGATATTGGAAATGTGTTCCCTCCTGGGAATATTGAGTGCTGCCCTAAGGGCGTTGTTTTGTAGCGTCTGAATTTTGTTGGTGATTTGTTTGGTGGCTCCTATGTAGAGGGCGTTACAATAGTCCAGTTTGGATAATACCAATGCTCTGGCAAGTGTAGTGCAGCTGTGGGTGGAGAGGAAGGGTTTGGCTGCTCTTATGAGCTTACATGTGTAGGCCGTAGAGGATGCCATCGAGCTAACCTGTTTGTGGAAGGTTAGGGAGGAGTCGAGGTATATTCCTAGGGTTTTTACTTATTTCGAAACCTTGATTAGGTTCCCACCTATGATGAAGTTGGCATAATTGTGGTCGAGTTTGGTTAGGTTGGACGTAGAACCAAGGATGATGAGTTCAGTTTTGTCATCATTCAGGCATAGACTGTGCGAAGCCATCCATGCCTGGATGATGAGATACACCCTGTTCACCAAGGCCAAATCCTGGTTGTAATCTCCCGTCAACGGGATGAGGATCTGTGTATCATCGGCGTAGTTAGTGTAGGTGATACCCAGGCCGTCTAGATCATCAAACAGGGGCTTTGTGAACACGTTGTACAGAGTGGGGGAGACGCACGAGCCCTGTGGGACTCCACATGTAATGGGGATGGGTTCGGCGGCGGCAGAGGAGGAGAAGACTCGCATGGATCTGTTGTTGAGGAATGACTCAATCCAACTGATGGCTTCTTGTGAAAAGTGGGCAGCTGAGTCTAAATGATTACATAGGATTTTATGGTCAACTAGGTCAAACGCCGCAGAGAGGTCTAGCAGGAGTAGTAATGCAGTTTTCCAGTTATCTCTAAGGTCGTCTATTTGGGCTTTCAGATCTATCAGGGCTGTTTCAGTTCCATGTTGGGGTCTGAAGCCGGATTGTCTTATTCCTAGAAGGTGGTTTGTTTCAAGATACTTTTGAATTTGTTGGTATGCTGTCTTGTCTAGTATCTTGAGCAGGAATGGGACGGTGGTAATCGGTCTGTAGTTGGTTGGGATGGACGGGTCAAGGGAGGGTTTTTTGAGGAGAGGGAGGACCCAGGACTCTTTAAGGTTACTGGGGACTGTTCCTGAGGAAAAAGAGGCATTGATGAGTCTGGTGATGAATGGCGAGAGGTCTCGTGCTGCGTCTTTAATGATTTGTGGGGGGCAGAGGTCACCTTTGCAGTTGGAGGGTTTAAGGCCAAGAATTATTTTTTCTACTTCGAGGGAAGAGACTTTGGAAAAGCTGAAGCGAGCAGAGTTAGGTGTGTGGTGTGAGGGTGGAGGGCTCGAGTGGGCGTTGATGGGGTTGGTAAGATTGGTGAGGGAGTCTTTCTTATTTTTAATTTTTGTTTGAAGGCCAGTGACTTTGTTGTTTAGTGCATTTTGGACACTGGTGCACCATTGTTTGTTTTTAACGTAAGTATCTGGGATTGTTACCGGGGTTTCCAATTCTTTCAGGATAGTAAATAATTCTCTGCAGCTGGAGTTGGATTGGGAGATTCTCAGGTTATAGGATTCTTGTTTGGCCGCTATGATTTCTTTTTTATAGTTGGCCGTTATTTTGTTAAGCAATAGTTTGTTGTGGTCAGTCGGAGATTGTCTCCAGACTTGTTCCAGTTCACTCTTTTCCAATCTAAGGGTTTTAAGATGGCTGGAGAACCATTGGTTGAGGTGCTTTTTTGGTTTGGATTTTCTAAGTTTCAATGGTGCAATGGCGTCTAAGGCTATGCGCATGGTGTTGTTATAGCCTTCTACGAGGTCATAGGGATTAGAGTCTTGGAGTTGGCTTAGTGTAGGAAGAATGAGTGGGATCAGTTTTTCTACTGTGATATTTTTTTTGCTTCTCGTGTGGATGGCTGGGGCTAGTGCCATGTTGGTTGTAGGGCTTGAGGCCTCAAGTGAGAAGGAGAGGAGGTGGTGGTCGGTCCAGGATTGGGGAGTGTTGTTAGTGATCGATACGGCACAGTTATAGTCTGCTATCCAATCAAGGGTTCTCCCTTTGTTATGGGTGGGGCTGGTTACTTTTTGTGTGAAGCCTAGTTCAGACAGGGTGTTGCTGATGAGAGTGGCTTGATTGTCTTTGGGGTCTTTGGAGCCTAAATTGAAGTCTCCTAAGAGAAGGCATTTTGAGGAGTTTTTTAGGTTGTCGGTAAGGATGGCATTGAGGTCTTCCTCGAAAGATCCCGGGGGTCCGGGCGGTCTGTATAGTAAGTGAATGGATATTGTTTGGGAGTTAGCGATGGGTAGTTTGGCTGTAAGTGATTCACATGATGGGTGGTGTGTGGCGGAGTTGAGTCTGATGTTAAGGTGGGTCTTGGCAATGATGGCCAAACCACCGCCTTTAGCTTCAGTTCTGTCCGCTCGGATGATGGTGTAGTCAGTGGGGATGGCTAGCGAAAGGGCTGGGCCTGCGGCTGCATGAAGCCAGGACTCTGTTATGGCTAGGAAGTCTAGATCTTCAGCTAAAATGAGATCAGCGATGTCCGTGGCATGGGCAATCATGGAGCGTGCGTTGATGAGGGCACCTTTTATAGGTAGGGGTTTGGCTTTGGCAGGGGTGGGGGCGGTAGCTGTGCTGAGCGCTCTATTGTTGGTTGTAGTGGAGTTGACGGGTTTAGGTGCGGTTTTTTTTAGCGTAAGGTTAGCGCAGGAGCTGATGGATGTTCGGTGTGTGAGTATGGATTGTGTGGAGTCCCTGGTTCTAGGCTCGTGTATTTTGGGAAGTCTGGATCGTAATCTGGTCAGCCTGTCCGAAAGGCATGGTGGAGCGAGTAGGGTAAGCATGATTGTGGTGCTGGGCTCTGTGAGGGTGGGTGATGCGGTGCCTAGGCTGGTCAAGTTAAGGGGTGAGCTGGGCAGGCACGCGGAATTGGTGATGTGGAGAATGGTTCTCAGTAGTATAGAGTAAAGGCCCGGGAGGAACATTGTGTGAGGGGGGTAAGGTGCAGTGTGTGTCCTGTCTAGGGTCGAAATCTAGCAGTGGACAGTGCGGCCTGCTTGGAGTAGCCGAATACTACCTAATCCATGTAGTGCAAGGTTGCAGATTGGCATCTGACTCAGGTACAGGTAAGCAAAGTGGTCATAGTAAGCGTTTGTCAATTAGCACAGCATTAGGTTTAGAATTGTGCCAGTGTACCAATTAACATCTTGGATCAGAGTAGCATGTATTCAGAATAGCGCCTGGAATGGGAATAGCACCTAGGTTCAGAGTAACACTTAGTTCAAGATAACACCTAGAATCAGAATAACCCCTAACTTCAGAATAGCACATAGAGCAGATTAAGCACAACATTGAGTTTAGTGGCTATAAAAGTATGTTGAGCGGGGACACATTGGGCTGCAGGTCAACAGATCTAGAGGCAGTTGGTGAGCAGATCAGCAGAACAGAGAAGATGGTCACAATGCGGTTAAAAATGGCAGCTAGAATTGCATAGGGTAGCCGAGCAGCAGTGAGGCACAGTGCAGTTATATGTGACAGGGATGATTAGCGACACAGTACTCTAAATACGACTGAGCACCTATGTACTGGAAATGGCAGCAACTTTGGGCACAGATACAGCATGCAATAAGGCCTGAGTGCACGAGAGTGGCAATAAGTAGCTTGTGGTAACAAAGCCTTTTCCAGAGTCTAGGCAGTTCAATTTAAAAGCGAAGTGGCGTTTACCGTTCAGGTTGGTCTGGAATCCGGCAGGGGGTCCGGGCAAACGGCGAGGAAGGCTGAGGACAGGTGAGGACAGGTGAGGACAGGTATTGGCCTTATTATCCTGGCCCTTGCTGGGAGTGGGCCGGCTTCGCCTACCGGCTGGCGATAGGCTGCTTAAGGTGGCTCAATGGCCAATCGGATGCGAGGACAGTCGGATGTGCTCAGTTAGGCACTGGGGTTCCTTGAGACATGGCGGGCGGCCATCTTGGAAGTGTAAAAACCTCGTGGTGGCTAATGTTGGCAGGGGCAAACACAGCAGCTGTTGGCATCAAGTTTAAAACATGCAGGCTGAGTAGATATTCTTGCAGGTCGGCGGATCACTGGTGCAATTAGCAGCAAGAAAAAACGAATCTTGCACGGAATAATGATTCTTACCCGAATTCGAGGGCAATTCAGGATGGATCCAGGAAAGGGAGACCACTGCTCCTGCAGGGTCCGGGGGAGCTCCTGCTCCTCTGGCGAAGGAGGGGGTCTGCTCCACGGCTGGGACAGGTGAAGACAGGTATTGGCCTTATTATCCTGGCCCTTGCTGGGAGTGGGCCGGCTTCGCCTACCGGCTGGCGATAGGCTGCTTAAGGTGGCTCAATGGCCAATCGGATGCGAGGACAGTCGGATGTGCTCAGTTAGGCACTGGGGTTCCTTGAGACATGGCGGGCGGCCATCTTGGAAGTGTAAAAACCTCGTGGTGGCTAATGGTGGCAGGGGCAAACACAGCAGTTGTTGGCATCAATTTTAAAACATGCAGGCTGAGTAGATATTCTTGCAGGTCGGCGGATCACTGGTGCAATTAGCAGCAAGAAAAAACGAATCTCGCACGGAATAATGATTCTTACCCGAATTCGAGGGCAATTCAGGATGGATCCAGGAAAGGGAGACCACTGCTCCTGCAGGGTCCGGGGGAGCTCCTGCTCCTCTGGTGAAGGAGGGGGTCTGCTCCACGGCTGGGACAGGTGAAGACAGGTATTGGCCTTATTATCCTGGGCCTTGCTGGGAGTGGGCCGGCTTCGCCTACCGGCTGGCGATAGGCTGCTTAAGGTGGCTCAATGGCCAATCGGATGCGAGGACAGTCGGATGTGCTCAGTTAGGCACTGGGGTTCCTTGAGACATGGCGGGCGGCCATCTTGGAAGTGTAAAAACCTCGTGGTGGCTAATGGTGGCAGGGGCAAACACAGCAGCTGTTGGCATCAAGTTTAAAACATGCAGGCTGAGTAGATATTCTTGCAGGTCGGTGGATCACTGGTGCAATTAGCAGCAAGAAATAACAAATCTCGCACGGAATAATGATTCTTACCCGAATTCGAGGGCAATTCAGGATGGATCCAGGAAAGGGAGACCACTGCTCCTGCAGGGTCCGGGGGAGCTCCTGCTCGTCTGGTGAAGGAGGGGGTCTGCTCCACGGCTGGGACAGGTGAAGACAGGTATTGGCCTTATTACCTGGCCCTTGCTGGGAGTGGGCCGGCTTCGCCTACCGGCTGGCGATAGGCTGCTTAAGGTGGCTCAATGGCCAATCGGATGCGAGGACAGTCGGATGTGCTCAGTTAGGCACTGGGGTTCCTTGAGACATGGCGGGCGGCCATCTTGGAAGTGTAAAAACCTCGTGGTGGCTAATGGTGGCAGGGGCAAACACAGCAGCTGTTGGCATCAAGTTTAAAACATGCAGGCTGAGTAGATATTCTTGCAGGTCGGCGGATCACTGGTGCAATTAGCAGCAAGAAAAAACGAATCTCGCACGGAATAATGATTCTTACCCGAATTCGAGGGCAATTCAGGATGGATCCAGGAAAGGGAGACCACTGCTCCTGCAGGGTCCGGGGGAGCTCCTGCTCCTCTGGTGAAGGAGGGGGTCTGCTTTTGATATTGGAATAATTTTAACATATATATTACTATGTGATGTGTATATGTTTTTTAATGTTTGTATTACTTGTGCTAAAAAGAGAATAATGTATAAAAAATGATATTTTTTGGTAACACTGTTTGTTATTGAGTATATAAAACACAGAATGCAGCCCATAATTGTTAAATGGCTGTTTTTAGATGCCGCTAGCTGAGGGTACAGCAATTGTTTGACATAGAGAGTCGTTTTGTGTTCCTTCCTTTGGTTAAAATATATATTATATATCCTCACTTAGTAGGAGGGAATATCACCTGATTGTGGGGCTACCCCTGAAGGTTAATATTGGCCTGGGCTGTGGCATCACACACTGATGGTGTGCCTGTAGGTGCCCTTGCAGGTGGCTGTACCTGGGTGCCGGTGCCATGACGCTGCACAGCATTTCCCTTCCCCCTCAATGCACGGCTGGCATCGGCCCCTGCATCTCTGTGGATCGGGGAGCCCCACAGGCATTGATCAGTGACCCAGAAGCCGGGGGGTGGTTGCTAAAGCTGCCCCTGCAGCTACCTGACCTTGGCAGGTGCGTACAGCAGGTGACAATGCAGCATCTGGAACCTGGGTGCCGGTGCCATGACGTTGCACAGCATTTTCCTTCCCCCTCGATGCACGGATAGCATCTTCCCCTCATCTCCGTGGACCGGGGAGGGGAGCACCACAGGCATAGAGGAGTGACCCGGAGGCTGGATTGTGGTTGCTACAGCTGGCCCTGCAGCTTCCTGACCCTGTTGGGTGGGGGGGCATGGCTCTTCCAGCACAGGGCTGGACACCTTGGGCGCCTCCGCCACCTTGGGCACCTTTGCCACCCCAGCCACCTTTGCCTCCCTTCCCACCAGATGCCCTCTCAGTCATGGCACAGATTGAATGGAGCAATGGGAGGTGCAGCTATTGATTATCCTGGGCAATCTGGGTGAGGGGGCAGTGTACGTGATGTCAAACGTACCAGTGTGCACCAGTAAGGCTCAATGTAACCCCTGGGGAAAAAATAAACAACCTGCGTAATGCACAGGCACCCCAAATATGAAAGAAACATGTACGTGACCCCTCTGCAGCCCATGGCTAAAGAAAAAACCTAACGCAGTATGCTGTGGCACCCAGCAACACATAAAATATATACGCGAAGGACACGTAACCTACAGTGATGTTAAATAAGGGGTTACGTGACACACAGGGGCACCCACAGTTAGCAAAAAGGGTATGCAACTCACCGTCAGCCTCAAAAGTACACGTGCGTTTGTACAGAGGCAATCCCCCACCAAAAGACGAGGCTTGCACGCTGTGAAGAGATCGCGTGGAAACGAAGTCCACATGTCTGTCCGCTATAACTCGGCAAGCGTTTGATGCTCTCCTATGCTCTACTTTATCCTGATCCTGAACGCCACACCCATCGTTCAGCATGTGTCATGTAAGTTACGCGCTTAGGGCCTTTCCTCTGATTTCACGCTTACACACTGTTTCCGCACGTGCAGAGTCACTCTGTTTCCGGCTGGCCACGCTCCTGCCTACCAGCAAATTTACCCCAACTGCCCCAAGCTGCCTCCTACTAGTCATCACCTGCTGCCAGCCCACTCTGTTTGCCTGCTGCCCACGTGCCCTGCATTTTGGGGCATGCTATGAAGCCATTAATCCTCCCGTCCCCTGCACACTTTCAAATGTTTGGAACAAGTCCAATACTGACATTTTTAAATCCTGGATGAATTGAAAACAAATGTCTTGTTGATCAGTATTTTAGTTTCTGGTAGTGGGTCCCTATCTAGTGCTGCATAGGCGTTAGTGTCGCTCAGAAGTTCAAGGCATTTCTTTGTATAGAAGGACGTGTCCATGATCACTATTGCTCCGCCCTTATCAGCTGGTTTAATAGTAATGTCTTCGCTTTTGGCTAGGGCGTCTATTACATCTAGCTGTCGGTTTTTGACATTGCAACCTTTAGCATGATTAATTGTTGGTGAATACCAGTTCTCTAATTTGAATGAGAAGAATCTACTGTGTATATAATATAGTTTGTAATCATCAAACAAGCATCTGAACAAAATGTTTTCTTTTCACATTAAGTATCCAATTCTGGCCATATGAAGAAGGGGAATGAATCCTCGAAACGCATCACCAATTGAACTGGACTTCACTCTCTTTTTGTAAATTGTTGGGATCTATCGATACTATTTGTGCTTCTCTACTTTGTAAATAATTTTTCGTGAAAATTTGAATCACATTGCCTGTGATATAAATACCTTTTTGTATTTAATCTTGCCTATTTACATTCCTTTACATAAGTTGTTTATAATTATTTGTTTTCAATTCATCCAGGATTTAAAAATGTCACTATTGAACTTGTTCCAAACATTTGAAAGTGTGCAGGGGACAGGAGAATTCCTAGGTTGAATCTTCTTTCTTCTCTTTTTTTCAGTGTAGGGGTTTTGTGCCATGACCCCAGTTCCTTCCCCGCAGCTAAAATGTAATTAATTTAATTTCTGAAATGTTGAACAGTTCTTAATGAACCTGAGGTGTGCACCTGTACTCAACCTTTTACTGCTATGAAGCCATTGCCAGTGATCCAGTTGTTGTGACCACCTCTGCTGATTCTGAAGACTCCTGACTGCCATACCACAGCTCCACAGCTAAGCCCCAGGACAAACTTGGCAATCACATCTGCCTCGGGGTTGCCTTTTCTGACACCACACCATCTGAGGCAATTGGTACCCCCTGGCAGAGAGAGCGAGGCTGTCAGCTTCTCACTCAGGGAAGTTGGCATCCTGATGGAGAAAAATCTGGGGCATCATGATGTCCTCTTCCCCGGACCATCGCAAATCGGCAATGAAGGTTGGAAGAAGATCTGGGCAAACATTGTGGGTGCCATCAATGCGGAGGGGGTACGCGATTACGCTGGGGTGCAGTAGGGGTATGCGAAGACCTTTCCACGCAATTTGGCTGGTGTGACCGGGGTACACGATTACGTTGGGGTGCGGTAGGGGTACGCGCAGGCCTTTCCACGTTATTTGGCTGGTGCGACCGGGGTACACAATTACGCTGGGGTGCGGCAGGGTATGCGCAGACCTTTCCACGCAATTTGGCTGGTGCGACCGGGGTACGTGTTTACGCTGGGGTGCGGATGGGTGCGTGCGGCTCCTTGCGCTGTATTAGGCAGTTCACTGGTTTTTCCTGCGCATGTTGACACGTTGGGGGCGTAACTGGCGCTGCTTGATGTTCATTGCGCCACCGCTACTGGTGCCTCAGGAAATCCATGAGTATGCATGCCGTGCAATTGCCGGTTTGCACCACGGCTGGCGCACACGTGGCGCACACTCATACTCGGGGCACAGCGCTTTCGCTACTTCTGCACTGGATTCTATGAATTTGGCCCTAAGTGCTTTAGTCGAATTATATGACAATCTTTATGATGAGTAAGGGCGCACACATTAATGCTCAGTGAATTTGTATGTAAAAATATATATCCTCAGCAATCCCGCTTTTCGAAAACCTGTAAATACTATAATGCATGGTAAACAAATGGGAGTGGAAAAGGGTGATTGGGAAGTTGATCTTCCCGGAATGTTAGAAGTCAAACTAAATCAACCCTTAGTTACCCCGAGTATTGTAGAACTATCTGAAACTGAGGTGCAACTGAAGAAAGCTGTAAGTGGGAGAAGAAATGAACAAAGAGCTTACTCTAGAAAATTCCTTAATAATCTACACTTAACAGACAGTGAAGCTAATTTGGCCAAGGCTCCTAATAGTAAAGATGAGAATATGGGAAGAAGTACCGAAATTGAGTTGGCAAATGAACTTCCAGGGCTCGATATTGACAGGCAGGAAACTACAGACAGAGTTGAGTAAGCTAGACAAACAGCTGGGCCAACTGCCAGATGCAGTATTCTGGTAGATGTCGACACTATTTCTAAACGTGGAATGAATATACAGCAAATTGGTGGCACAGCCAAGATAATTCCTAATGTTCGAAATGTCTTATCATCTCAGTAAATCCCACTAAAGCATGCCAAACGGTGGGAATTGATCTGCCAAATAATACTGTAGTAGGGAATCCTGCTAGTACATCTGCTATTTCAAATGATCAAACAAGACAATTGTCACAAGTGGCAGCAAGGGACAGCTGGGCGCAAATATTCAAATTCCCCAAAACAGTTAAAGATCTTGCAATATACGAAGAAGGAAGTATTGGAACATTCATAGAAAAACAGGTGGGCTTTAACGCACATATCAGAAGCTTCCGTCCAAAATACATTATCTAAAACAGGAGAAACACTATTGCCAGGGACAGCTGATTTGGTACTGGCAGAAAAAGAAGGGAGGCTCTTCACGAGAATAGTCTCGGGCACAGGTGAGCCCTCTGACATGCATCACCCGAAACTAGCTGGGAAAGATTATGGCTGCCTCCTCAGTATTTGTATAGTAGAGGGGCAAAAACAGAGGCAACACGTTTGAAACTGTGGCTCATTGTTCAAAGACCAATATCATACCTCAGCGGGGTGGGTGTCAGAAGGACCGTAGGAAACCAGAAAAAGACCTGAATAGTAAGCCGGTAGCTGAGAAAGACTGCTCAAATAAGATCTTATATTTAAAATTAGACCCAGAACTTAGTTCAATGATTGTACTGAATCGCTCTAATATTTTGATCTTTTGCATGAGGTCCCTATATGAAGTAAGAACCGATATGGTAGAAATCTTCTTAAAATCAGTATTTATGAAAAGATCTAAATTGTCAGTTCAAAATGAACTTGAACAATTGGGTGCCAGTTTATACTGAGAGAAAGCATACTGATGTAACACTGATGGAATCGAGCAATAGGCCACAACCTGATACAAGCATGCAATCAAAGGGCCTCCAAACTCGGGTCTGGGTCCGTGGTCCCTGAGTGGGGAAATACCGGGCCATTTCGACTTTGGAGGGCCCGGTATTTCCCCATTCGGGGAACCCTGACCTGGGCCATCCCTATTGCCATTTGAGCCACAATAGGGCTCAATGAAAATGGGGAGCATGCTAACATCGAGCCCGATAATCACTTGCCCGTTGTTAGCATGCTGGTACCCTCGTGGGTCCCGCAAAGGACGTCTGACCAGACGTCCAGAGGGGGTCCCGCGAAGGAACCTCGTAATGAGGCGATACGGGGTTAACAGCGCCGGCACCTGTACCAGCGCTGTTAAACCCTCACCATCTCTGTTGTAATGAGGCCCAAAGAGTGAAACTAGTTTAAATGAGCTCAAGCAGTGGGACATGTTTTTAAATATCATTAGCCACGCAAAGGATTAGGAAGAACAGGGAAGTTGGGCCTGTTTATTTGGCATTCGACAATGTGAAACAGTTAAGCACCGCATATCAGTGAAAGGCCACTAGCAAAAAGGGAACTCACTATAATAACTTGGAACTGTAGAGGTTGCGCTAGTTTCTTGTGTCACTAACAGGAAAATCGAATGTGTGATACAAATGACGTGATCCTATTTCAAGAAACCTGGCTCTAGGAAAGAATTAGTATTGATGGCTTCACCACAGTGCAGCAAGAGGCCACTAAATCTCAGACCGGAAGGCCCTCTGGTGGACTCTTAATTGCAACAAGAATTTGTATTATTACTAATGTAATTGTCATTTGTAATACTGTCCCAGGAATACTGGCGGTACAAACAGATTTCTTCCTCCAGGGGGTTAGCACCATTGTTCTAATTGTTAATCTATATTGGAACCCAGTATTGATCGCCATAGATATTTTTTGGGAGAACATCTCTGCAAGCAATAGGTGAGTGGTCAGCTGCCAAGTAGCTTAATATAATCTTGGCGGAAGACATTAGCACACAATTGGTTACACGTTTTTCCTAAAATGATAAGGAAACACAGAATGACTTTCTTCCGAATGGTATCTGCTTGTCACTAATGGAAACATGGTTAGCAACCTGGAGCCTCATGCTACATGGATAAGTGTCTCCAGATAAACTGTAATCTACTATGCTATCATGTCTAGACATTTATTTGAAATATGTTCCAAGCTAAAGGTGAAAGAAACCCTATTAAGTGATGACAACATGGTTATAGGAATGCTGCCCATTGAAATTAAAACGAAGTTGGGACATAATGGTAGCGATTTGGTCATTAATCTGGGGAAAAATGATATTAAAAGTTATCGGAAAGGGGGTGCTTCTCTAATGAGAAAACCATGCTTCTACTAACTTAAAGGAAGTGCTGCAGGCAGGATGCTCTAGTCAGTTGTTCAAAACCTTGTTATGGGACACAGAGGAACCTGAATGTGGTAGTACTTTACTGCGGACATATGAACACAGGTTCGTCTAAGTAGTCAGCATAAAAGAAAAGAGTACAGGCTACAGTTAAGGCAATTAAGATTATCTATGTTAGATGTCAATACATATAAACTGTGTAAAAGGCAGTCAAAAGAACATATAAAAACTGGTTTCAAACTCATAGGCAGGACATATTTCAAAGAGACGGAGCAAGAATGTTAAGCACTTTGATCACAAGGGATACTTACAGTTTCTGAAGTTTAATTGGCAAATCAACTAAATCACAAAGGGAGCTACAAATGTGCTGTGAGTGATTGCTGTTGGCGCACACCTTGCAATAACAAGAATGGCTCATATATAGAAAGGGTGGGTACATGGGATGAAAATTCACCTTTCAAGTATCAGATGTGGCACGCATGATAGCTCATGCTTCTAGCTCTAGAGAGGCGGGCCCGAATTTGGCTAAAAAATGCTATCCTAAAAATGAATAAGGATGTGTGGGCACATAGGCTGTTCATGTTATTTGAAGATATAATGATCAGTCGAAAACTGCCTTAGACATGGACATTCTCTTTTGTCCTTCTAATATTTAAGAAAGGCGGTCAGCTGGATCCTACGAATTACTGGCCGATCGCCCTTCTAAATGCAGATAGTAAGACATTTTCTGCTTTGGTATTAGAAAGTTTGGAGGAGTTGATTACAGTTAGGGAAATCCTCTGTAAAAATTGGATCGGATTTCATAAAAATACGAGATGATTTTAAAAGTTCTAGTGATGGCCACTTTGCTGCATACTGTCTGATGTAATGGAGAGTTGTATTTGTATGCAGCTTGTGTGGGAGGAGGGGGTCTCAGATCCCTCTCTATCCATTCCGAGACAACACACACTTCCTGGATAGGCCCTGATGCAGCTGCTATGGGTTCAGGGCCCCGGCCGGGGAGCACCCGCACGGAAATACCCCTAGGAACTGTGACACCTGAGAACAGTCCAGATCAGAGTCCAACCAGACTCCATTTTTGTGTGCCAACGACTTCATTTTATTTTCACATAATGGCAAGCCAAACATGAAATTAGAAAGCAGGCCTGCAGCACTACCCGCAAGGCATGCACATCAAACAAGCTACTCCCGCAACCTCCTCCTTCTGTCATCTCTGCAGCCGTCCGATTCTCATGGGATGCTGGCTGCGCGAAGGCAGCATACTTCGCACTGTATCTTCTGTCTACTGTCTTACCTCATTGGCCCTACCATGGCCCAGCTGCAGGCCTGGCAGCAGAAAGTCATTCATCTCCATAAACCTGCCCCCACCTTGCAGACCCAGGCCATAAAGAAGACCACCCCCATATCCTTTGAACATGTCCAAGTAATTAAGAATGATCCTCGAGTAGGTAACGTTTGTTTGCGCCTTAATACGAGAAAATCAAAGTGTCTTTCAGCACACAATCAGAATAGGTTTGTCATAAACTGTTTCCATTGCAGGCAGAATAATGAACGGATTGCAGTAGAACAACAAACATACTAGTGTGTTGTATAACATATGCATAATCAGAGCACTAATGTTAGATTCCAGTTATATAAGTGTGAAGTATATTAACGTGTAGTATGAAGTTTATAGAAACAGATTGTAATAACAAAATGCATAACAGAACATAACACTGTACATGCCAACACAAAGCTACCTCATTTTTTAATTCAATGTAAATATATGCATAGCATCGTGCAAAAGCAATTTAGCAATCAGATGCCATAACCAGTATGATTTCATCATGATAATATGCGTTAAGGCCTGCATGTAAGGAATCTGGTAATGGACTGCTTAATCTAGTATGGAAAATAACATGTGCATACACACATTATTACTATGAGTTTTATAACAATGAGAGCACTCAGCCAAGTAGAGATGATAACGTGTTCTAAATGATCCTAATCATAATGTAATGATACTGCCTAAATAGCCCCAGATTTAAGCTCCAAAAAGCCGGTGGCACAAGTTTCCCAGTGCTTGCTGCCAAACTTTGGAACTCTCTACCTACCGACCTGAGATCCGAACCTTCCTTTCACCTCTTCAGACATAGCGCCAAAACTTGGCTCTTGGCCAAAGAAGCTTAAACACCGACGTATTACAACTGTATTGTATATATCATATAAACTGAACACTCACTAACCTTGTAAATACATCATAACCTGATTATATTTTCCTTAACTGCGTTATCACTCGGACATTACCAGCAACTGTATTATAATGTCTTCTTTCTATGTAATGCTTATCAATTCTTACCATGCCTGCAACACTTTCACAACTTGTAACTTGCAACCATGCAATCTTTGTAACTTGCAACTTGTAACCATGTAACTTGTAACCTTTGTCAAGCGCCTGGATGCCCCAGGGTCAGGCGGCGCTATATAAATAATAAACTAAACTAAACTAAACTTTGTTTTCTGCTTGCGTCCCAGGTTCTTCTGGTCTGATTGTGTTGCTGGGCCAATGCAACACCACTCGGTTCCATTCGCCACTGAAAGTACAGGTCAGTACATGTGAGCGCTAGGTTCCGCTCCTGCTTGTTAGGGAGAATTCTCTTATAAGGCTAATTTCCCAAACCTAGTGAGTCCCCCAGCAGCTTTGCTGGATTTTTGGGGTTTGTTTTGTCTCCTGCTAAGAGTGAGACTCTTTTCCTCCCACTCTTAGGCATGATTTGAGGTATGTCTTTGACTCTTTGTGTGCTTATGGGCTATGGGGTCTTTTACTTCATAGGGTATCATCTGTTTTTTATGTGTGTTACACAGCACCCTCAGTGCAGTAACACAGGGATGTCATAGTGACCTCCAAACATAGACTCCATACCCTGGGACTGACTACTGTCTCCCAGGGCATGTAAAGTCACCATTGACTTTACTAGTCCAAAATTGTGAACAGAACCAGTACAAACCATCATAGTGTGGAAGTACTGGAAGGGGGTAATTGGATTGCCCCTGGGTCTGTTTTCAAGGGGGCACTGTCCAGTCCCCCCTTGTCGAGTTTCTGTCTGGTGGCAGTGCTTTCCACGCAAAATATTCCACCGGATACCGCCGGTTTATTTATTTACTATTCAATCAACGGTTGGGTCTTTTTGCCAGAACTCTTTTCTAAAATGGTGTTCGTGTCGTCTCTGTAAATCCAACCAAGGTCGGACCCTTTGTTCCACTTTTTGGCGGGCTTCTCCCCATCTTTGAGTGACAGCTAGGCTGTTGAATTGGGGTTTTTCTGCATAAAAGCAGGGCCTTTGGGACTGGAACTTCAGAAGTCGCCACAGGACCTAAGAATCCGAAGAGGGAAGAAGCTGAGCCATCTGCAATGACGACACCACCAGTGGAGCCCTGCTGCAACTACCTCACCACTTCCCCGACGACAGTAAGCGACCATATAAATGTCATTGTAACGGGAGATGACTGTACTTCGGCAACACCTGCCATTCATCTGAACAACATTCAATTGTCTCGTCGTCTCTGGGGTGCCAGGTGCTCACTTTTGCCAACTGCTGCCAGCTCATTCTTACTGCACATACACACCATCAGTTCTTTTAAAAGATCTTTCTCAGCCTTTCAATCAGCAATGCACATCAAAAGGACTTGATTTCATACACATCATTGTAGGAATTCTATGAAGAAACCTATGAGCCTGCGACAGGGGGTCAGGCATCACCATATATTACAATGCAGTTGCAGCATTTGCTGCAATCCCCCCTAATAAAGTCCAATTCAGTATCTACTGTGATGTGCTCAGAGGATGAGGTGGAGCAGGGAGGGATGGGGGAAACGAAAGCAGATCACCCACAGAAGACGCAAGTTCATCTGCGGGACAATTACGTTGAAGGAAACACAGCTCTGCCTCTCTCCCTGCTGTTGTCTTCTGAATACAGAAAGCGCCGACGGCGAGTGGGTGGCGCTAAATTCCATATACTGGCAGGGAAAACAGGGGAATTTCACTTTTCTTGGTGCTCATAGTAAATGAAAGAGGGTCCGGGAATACAAACGTCCTGCTCCGCCGGGAAGGGGGTACATTTAGTAAACTATAAATACACTCTTCATGCAAGAGCTGCACAATGCTCCTCTAGACCTCTGTACTAACCAGAAGTAAACTATGCTATGCCGCTACTTGGCTTAACATGGCCTCAGAAGTGTATATGAATACCAAACCGCTTATTACCCACTGTTAATCAGCACAAAGCTCTGTCAGTTTATTTTGTTTGTTGCTGAACTGCAGAAAATGCACACAGCTCCACACAGCACTGGCCTGTCCGTTGGCCTTCAGATTAATGTCACTTTAGCACTGGGATTAATAGAAGAGTCTGTGAAAATGCCACGGGCAACTGTGCTTCTTTGGTTTTCCAATATCAAAAGCTCAACCCGTCTACTGCCTTCCTGATTTGCAGTACTCCCTTGCCTTCACAGGGGTCAGGCGTTGCTGCCTTCTTCCTGCCCGCCTCGTGCTTGCCGGTGTGGCCTGTCCCTGGCAGTAACACTGACAGACCTGCAGATAACTGTCAGGTTTACAGATCTGGGTAAAACTAGAGAAACCTCTAAACAAAAGCAGCACGATGGGTGGTTTGGTTTGAAAAAGAACGCATATCTTTTTTGTCTGGTATATTTTTTCAAGAAAATATGGTAAATTATGAGTTCATTTCTAAGTTTGTTTAATAACCACAATGATCGAGGCAGGGACGGCATCAAGGACTTTCCACCATATCAGCAGAAAGGCGCCATGCATGACCCTCAGGGGGCCCCCAGCAACTGACCCATGTTGCCAGTCAGCAGTCTTATAACACAACAATATATTTCTATCTATATTACTTTGGTTCTGGGGCTTTAAATGTGCACTTTGCAGCCTTTGTCATGTCCTGTCATTTCATTGTGTCAAATTCATGTGACATCATTTCCTAATTGTCATTATGATAATTACTATTTTTTTTTTATGTTGCATTTTATTGGATTTAAACAACAATACAATCAACGAAAACCAAAAGAAAAACAAGGTCAAAATATACTCATTCAAGGAACAAATCAGTAAGTGAAGACATGGTAAGAGTCAATTGGTCTCCATTTGTCGCCCATTCCATCTACAATTTAGTCTTGTGTCTTGGGGCATAATGAAATTACTGGGATTCCCTCTCCACCCATTTGCCCCATATCTTAGAAGCTTTGGTAGGGCAGCCTCTTGCTTTATAAACTCTGTGCTCTAACATTGCAAGTGTGTCCATATCGTCTGTCCATTGATCCAATGTTGGGGACTCTGGGGACCCCATTTTTGTGCAATTTTCCACTTCATCAATCCTGCGGCTGTGGATAGGAGCAGTCATTCCCATTTAGTAGTAGTGTTCTCGTCGGAAGCACCCAACAACAACACCTTCGGGTCCTGTGTTATATTGCGGCCTAGCACCCTGGATAGTTCATTGCAGCATTTCCCCCAGAAAGTCTGGATTCGCGGACATTCCCAGAGGATGTGTATGAATGTTCCAACCTCTCCCCCACATCAGAGACAGTTTGGGTTTGGGGCTCGTTTCCAGCCGTGCATCATAGTTCTTGGGTAGTATATTCTGTGGAGGATTTTTAGTTGGACCAAGTGGAGTCTGGAGGAGATAGCAATCTCCCTGGGATGCATTAGGATCTGGATCCAGTCTTCCGGGTCTATGGCTCCCACATCGTCCTCCCATTTGGATTTAAGGCGAGGAAGTTCCGGAGTAGCAAAGGAGGACCTGGGGCCTCATTACACGTTGTGTGGTAATGGAATACCGGTACCGGTGAAGATTTACCGGTACCGTTGATTCCCTAAGCCAATCACAACCCGGACCCACCGCTATCTGTGCACCCGTTAATTACGGTGTCATTAATAGCGGCAAGGCCGCGGGCGCGCGACCCCCATGCCGGAATTAGCGCCATGGCGCTAAAACCAGGTAATCACAAGCCATGCGGACATGGTATTAGCTGCATGTAAAACTCCCAAAAACCCCTTACCGGCATGGCGCTAATAACGGCATCGAAAAGCACCTGTAAAGAGACCTGAGCAGTGTACCTATCATCTACAGGTGGACACAATCAGCACAGGTGCATGCAATGGAGACAGGCAGCACAAAAGAGCACACCACACCCCTACCCACACCCCTCCCCACACCAAGATGGTCCCAATAGCAGCAGCATGACCTGACAGCCTTGACTACATGCTAACAGTGCAGCACCAACAACAACAGCCAGCACCAGAGGTGAGCCGTAACAGGTACCCATTCCTCACACCATACAGGCGATGACAGCCATCCACTGAGGAGGTGGCTCCTAACCACTGTACGGAACCCACAGAACCATCAGGAAGAGGACAACAATATTGTACAGCCTCCCAATGACAGTGCTCCGCTGCCTAAGCGGCCTGGGTGTGGCACTCCTGTACGGCCGTGTCAAAGTGGCAAAGACAACCATGGCATGTGTAGAGCATCACAAAATGTGCATATGATGGAATGTGCCTATGCCACTTGAAATTGACATGCAACCACCAGAAGAGTATGATGTGGCTGGGGATGAGTGCGGGTGGAATGCCCTGGCAGGACATGAAACAGGCAGTGACAAGGAGGCACACAATGTGCATCAGCATCTGATTCTGTAATCTCATCATGCACCAAGGTGAAATAGCATGGACGTAGATGGGAATTGTTGCCCTGGTGCATATTTCGAGGCCCACAAACGACCCTGCCCACAATGAATGACACATACACAATAATGGAGACCACGCTTGGGTTTCAAACTCAGAACAGTGTATATTCAACATAATGTGATACTAAAGTGCATTAACCCAACTCCCAGAATACACCCTTACCCCCCCGCTCAACACCCCCAAATACACCCTTACCCCCCTGCCCCCTCAACACACCCAAATACACCCTTACGCCCCTCCCCCCTCAACACACCCAAATACACCCTTACCCCCCTCCCCCCTCAACACTCCCATGTGAGTCTCATGACGTGAATGTGTCCATTGCCACATGTGGCACCCGAATCCTGGTGGGCCTATTAGCCAGTGCCTGCATCGTCATCTGGTGGTTGTGGAGCCGTGCGCCGCAGGTTCTGCATAGACCGGCGTAGGGGACTAGTCTGGTGTGAACTCCCAGACGAGGAGGGGCCTGGTTCTTCCTGGGCCGTGAGTGGGCACCGACGCTCAATAGCGTCTGCTATGCGGTTCATGGCCTGCCGCAGTTGGGCCATTTCACTGCATATTCGGCTGGTGCATGCCTCCATGCCCTCCCTTGTCTGCTGTGCAAGTGTAGCAATGTCCTCCCTCAGGCGGGCTGTCTCTGCCACATGTTGCCCTACTAGGCCACTCATCTCAGTCTGCCTCTGGAAGATGGTCGAGAGGTCATGTCGCATGGTGGGTGCTGGTGGGATGGCTGATGCACCTGGACCCATTGCACTTGCATCAGGAGAGGATATCTGGGGGCTCCATATCCCTTCAGGGGTGGGTGAATCTCCATGACTACCCGGACCTGAAGAGTACCTTGGGCTTGCCAGTAAGGGGCTTGTTGGTCTGGGGCTCTGGCTATCAGCTTCAATGGCAGATGTGTCCTCCTCATCTGAAGGTGGGGCCGTGGCTGCTGCTTCACCAGTTGAGCTGGTGGCAGCAGAGTGCATTCCCTCGATGCTGCCCTCACCTGCTGGGAGACACACTTCCGTGGGTGCCACGACGGGAGCAGCCATGGCCTGTGGATGCGTGCAACTGGTGTCCCGGCTGCCTTTGGCCCTGTGGTCATGGTCACTCGTCCTGGCTGCCCTTGTGGATGTGGCGGTATCCCCTGTGGCATCCCTCCTGGCTTTTTTGCTGGATGTGGGAGCAGGTGTGGAAGTGTGTGCCTCCTCAGTGTCAGTGTGTGATCCTGTAAGGGTGAGAAATGTTGACAACCATCAGTAATGGGTCGCCCTGCCTTGAGAAAAATGAATTTGTCATGCAGTTCTATGCATTCCGGACACTTTAGTGTAGATGCAGGTAATGGGGATGTTGGGTGGGTCATGCATGAATGGGTCTGTGTTGTACGGGTATGTGGTGATGCATGCATGTCTGTTTGTGGCTGGAGCCACGGCATTCATATGGACACATGATTGGGGGGAACATCACACTTCACTGTGCATTGTTTGATGCATACACTCACCTCCATCGGACGAAACGGCCACGCCATGCTCCATTTGTCCTACTCCCTCGATGCATTCCACCCCGATGGTTGATGCACATGTCTCCTCCCACTCAGTGAGCTTTATTGGTGATTCACTGCCTCCTCCTGTGCCCGTAGCCAGGTTGCGGTTCACGGATAGAATGTTCCGCACACGGAGCCGGAGGTCATCCCACCTCTATCGGCAGTCTTTGACTATGCGGGTTGTGGTGCCTACCACGCTGACCTTGTGGCCTACCTCTTCCCAGATGGCCTTCTTCTTCACAATGGCCTCCCGACGCATGTCGTTATTGAAGACGACATGAGCATTGTCTGCTAGTGTCTGCATTAGCATAAGGAGCTCCTCCTTGCTAAATTTCTCCTTGCGTTGCCGCTCAGATGATTTTTTAACGGCCTTGGGCATCTTAACGGTGTCCTTGGTGTATTTTCCAACGTGGTTCCTGGTAAGGTGTCCTGGATAAGGAGGATGGCAATGGATTGTGTTTTTGAAGATGGCCGCAGTGCTCTTTCCCGTTCCGGTGCGATGACGCTATTTCCGGTTCCGCAAAATTACGGTAACCGCTATTAGCGGTGACCGCTAATGGCGGTCACCGCTATTTGCAGAGACAGCTATTTGCATGTGGCGGCAGGTCGGAAGTGCTAACAGCGATTTCAACGATGCCGTTAAGGGACTTTTTGGGGACTTTTGCGGCATGGCGGTAGGCTCATTACCAGCATGGTGGTAGGCTCGTGCCCGCGATCTCGTAATGGCACGCAATTTGCGGCCTCTTGCGAGGGCGGACACGCTAGTCACGCCATGCCGGTAATTAGCGATTTTTACCGCCTACCGTGTAATGAGGCCCATGGCATTGTATAATATAGAAGTGACTTTAGTAGGGATATGTGTTGGAAGTATATTGCGCTCTATGGGTGTGTACTCGGGAATAGCAGGGTCCAACTGGATGTATGTCCATAGGGCGTGAGTCAGTTGAGTATGGTGATAGCGTTCGGTTGTTGGGAGCTGGAATTTCTGCTGCAGTGCAGCAAAGGAGGTGATTTCCCCATCTGTCAGGACATCCCGATCTTTGTGATTCCAGCCTCCTCCCATTTGGGCCATGGACTGAGTTTCCCCAATTCGGCCAGTTTACTATTTTGCCAGTGGTGATCTTGTCTTTCCATCCCACAAAGGCGTGGGCCCGTCTCCAGACCCTTGAGACATGTGCTGCCATTGTTTGGGGTGAGGGTCTGTGGAGGGACTGGTAGAGCAGGTGTAATGGGTCAGTGTCGTGGATGGCTGCAATTTCTGCCTTTATGTGCGGGAGTTCCCTGTCCCCGTGTAGTAGGTCGTTAACCACCACCAGCTGGGAGGCCCAGTAGTAAACTCGTAGACAGGGCACGCCGATACCCCCCTCCCAAACTGATCTTTGGAGTGTAGCCAGTGCAATACGAGGCTGTCCCCCTTCCATTATGAGTTCTCTAAGGAGGGAGTCAAGGCGGTCAAATTCGGTGTCTTGAATCTCCAGTGGTGCGTTTTGTAGTACATAGAGAAATCTGGGCAGGGAAATCATCTTAAAGAGGGCGGCTCTACCCATTAGTGTCAGGGGGAGAAGCCTCTAGTGGCGGACATCGTCTTTAAAACGGTCCATGATCGGCTGGAGGTTATGGGCTGCGTAGCGCGCCAGGTCCTCCGATATCCAAATCCCAAGATACTGGAAGCTGCTTGGTTCCACCTTGTGTGGGCATTCCTGGGGGATGGCCTGTGTACTGCCCTTTATCAGGAAAAGGATAGATTTGTCCCAGTTAATTCTCAGCCCACTGAATTCACCGTATCGGATGAGCATTTGCGTTACTATGGGGCAGGTTCGTATCTGGTCACCCAAGTATACCAAGAGATCATCCGCGTACAAAGACGCCCTGTCTTCGTACCCCTCCGGCCACCTGAATCCCAACCAATCCTTGCTCTGGCGGAGCAAGGGCAAAGAGAAGGGGGGACAAGGGACATCCCTGCCGTGTGCCATTGCCCAGGGGGAAAAGCTCAGAGGGCCACCCATTTACCTTCACCTCTGCCTGTGGATCAGTGTAAAGGAGTTGTACCCATCCCAGTGAGTTGTCCCCGAATCCCATTCTTCACATAGTTTCCCAGAGGCTGTCCCAGCGAACCGATTTGAACGCCTTCTCAAAATCTATGGCAAGTAGTGCAAGCGGTTTGTCTATGATAGGGGCCCTTTCCAGCAGTAGGTGGAGTCGCCGCAACTTCATACGTGTTGATTTATGTGGTATAAACCCACATTGGTCCGACTGGACCAGGGAGGTAATTACTGTTTGCAACCGGTTGGCTAGGATTTTGGCGAGGATTTTAGTTTCGCCATTGAGTATTGAGATAGGCCTATAGGAGGCACATTGCTTGGGTGGTTTACCTGGTTTGGGAATAACGACGATCGTGGCTTTGCACAGATCCGGCGGGAGAGCGCCCTGGTCACGGGCCATGATGAACTTTTTGTGAAGGTATGGTGCCAGTTTCTCCCCACCCAGTTTCTTCCGGGTCTCGACCGGGAACCCGTTGGGGCCCGGCGTTTTCCCTGACTGCAATTGGGCTACAGCCTCAGAAATCTCTGCTTCGGTGAAAGCCGAATCCAGTTCTGCCCTCTTTTGTTCTGATAGGAATTGTAGGGTGATGTTGTCTAGTAGGGAGGGATCCAGAGGGGACACTGGTGCGCCGTACAGAGTAGCATAGAAGTCAGCAAAAGCCTGTGCTATATCCCTGTCTGAGTGGCATTTCCCATTCTGCGGGGTTATAATCTCTCTAACGTGGCGTTGACCCTCGTCTCTTCTCTCGAGCCAGGCCAGCATTTTCCCAGCTTTGTCCCCGTGTTCATAGACCCTTGCCCTGGAGTCCTGGTGGGCTTGTCTGGCGTTGTCTAGTTTGATATGTCGAAGACGTTCTCTAGCACCCTTAAGGGATCTGAGAGTCTCCGGGCTTGGGTTGTGAACAAATTTGGTTTCCCAATCGCCCACATCAGTTTCTTCCTCTAGCAACTTCCGAAGTCGCTCCCTCTTCTTATTTGCTACCCAGGAGATCACTTCCCCCCTCAGTACCGTTTTGTACGCTTCCCATACCGTTTAGTTTAGTTTTAGTTTAGTTTATTCATTTGTATTGCGCACCAGACCCGAGGGTATGAGGGCGCATGGGCAGCAGGTGATTCAAAGCTTGGTTACAGGATGCTTATACTTTACATTACATAATTATACTTTACATTACATAATTACAGTGTGACGATGAAGGAACATGTGTACAGTTTGGCAGGAGAGAATGCAGTAGATGTATTTAAAGAATTACAAATATATACAAGTTTAGTATTACAAATTTACAGATTCTCTTAAAGCATGCAACGCGGAGAGCAGCCGTGTGGTGTTAGAGGTGTTAGTGGTTCGTGTTCTTTAACCAATGGATGCAGTTGCGTCTAAAAAGTGAGTACGGTTGGGGAGTTCTGAGCGATGGTGGTAGGGAGTTCCAGTGTTGGGGTGCTTTCACCTGGAAGCTGTTGCCACCCATTTTAGTGCGTTTAAACTGGGGACGGTGAGCAGATTAGCATTGGAGGTTCTGGTGGGTCTGATGGGGCTGTGTTTGCATATTCTGTCTGCCAGATAGCGTGGGGCAGCATTATTCAGGCATTTGTGGGTGAGCGATGCTACTTTAAGCAGGATTTTGTCTGTTGTGCTGAGCCAGTTATGGGATTTCCTGATATTGGAAATGTGTTCCCTCCTGGGAATATTGAGTGCTGCCCTAAGGGCGTTGTTTTGTAGCGTCTGAATTTTGTTGGTGATTTGTTTGGTGGCTCCTATGTAGAGGGCGTTACAATAGTCCAGTTTGGATAATACCAATGCTCTGGCAAGTGTAGTGCAGCTGTGGGTGGAGAGGAAGGGTTTGGCTGCTCTTATGAGCTTACATGTTTAGGCCGTAGAGGATGCCATCGAGCTAACCTGTTTGTGGAAGGTTAGGGAGGAGTCGAGGTATATTCCTAGGGTTTTTACTTCTTTCGAAACCTTGATTAGGTTCCCATCTATGATGAAGTTGGCATAATTGTGGTCGAGTTTGGTTAGGTTGGACGTAGAACCAAGGATGATGAGTTCAGTTTTGTCATCATTCAGGCATAGACTGTGCAAAGCCATCCATGCCTGGATGATGAGATACACCCTGTTCACCAAGGCCAAATCCTGGTTGTAATCTCCCGTCAACGGGATGAGGATCTGTGTATCATCGGCGTAGTTAGTGTAGGTGATACCCAGGCCGTCTAGATCATCAAACAGGGGCTTTGTGAACACGTTGTACAGAGTGGAGGAGACGCACGAGCCCTGTGGGACTCCACATGTAATGGGGATGGGTTCGGCGGCGGCAGAGGAGGAGAAGACTCGCATGGATCTGTTGTTGAGGAATGACTCAATCCAACTGATGGCTTCTTGTGAAAAGTGGGCAGCTGAGTCTAAATGATTACATAGGATTTTATGGTCAACTAGGTCAAACGCCGCAGAGAGGTCTAGCAGGAGTAGTAATGCAGTTTTCCAATTATCTCTAAGGTCGTCTATTTGGGCTTTCAGATCTATCAGGGCTGTTTCAGTTCCATGTTGGGGTCTGAAGCCGGATTGTCTTATTCCTAGAAGGTGGTTTGTTTCAAGATACTTTTGAATTTGTTGGTATGCTGTCTTGTCTAGTATCTTGAGCAGGAATGGGACGGTGGTAATCGGTCTGTAGTTGGTTGGGATGGACGGGTCAAGGGAGGGTTTTTTGAGGAGAGGGAGGACCCAGGACTCTTTAAGGTTACTGGGGACTGTTCCTGAGGAAAAAGAGGCATTGATGAGTCTGGTGATGAATGGCGAGAGGTCTCGTGCTGCGTCTTTAATGATTTGTGGGGGGCAGAGGTCACCTTTGCAGTTGGAGGGTTTAAGGCCAAGAATTATTTTTTCTACTTCGAGGGAAGAGACTTTGGAAAAGCTGAAGCGAGCAGAGTTAGGTGTGTGGTGTGAGGGTGGAGGGCTCGAGTGGGCGTTGATGGGGTTGGTAAGATTGGTGAGGGAGTCTTTCTTATTTTTAATTTTTGTTTGAAGGCCAGTGACTTTGTTGTTTAGTGCATTTTGGACACTGGTGCACCATTGTTTGTTTTTAACGCAAGTATCTGGGATTGTTACCGGGGTTTCCAATTCTTTCAGGATAGTAAATAATTCTCTGGAGCTGGAGTTGGATTGGGAGATTCTCAGGTTATAGGATTCTTGTTTGGCCGCTATGATTTCTTTTTTATAGTTGGCCGTTATTTTGTTAAGCAATAGTTTGTTGTGGTCAGTCGGAGATTGTCTCCAGACTTGTTCCAGTTTACTCTTTTCCAATCTAAGGGTTTTAAGATGGCTGGAGAACCATTGGTTGAGGTGCTTTTTTGGTTTGGATTTTCTAAGTTTCAATGGTGCAATGGCGTCTAAGGCTATGCGCATGGTGTTGTTATAGCCTTCTACGAGGTCATAGGGATTAGAGTCTTGGAGTTGGCTTAGTGTAGGAAGAATGAGTGGGATCAGTTTTTCTACTGTGATATTTTTTTTGCTTCTCGTGTGGATGGCTGGGGCTAGTGCCATGTTGGTTGTAGGGCTTGAGGCCTCAAGTGAGAAGGAGAGGAGGTGGTGGTCGGTCCAGGATTGGGGAGTGTTGTTAGTGATCGATACGGCACAGCTATAGTCTGCTATCCAATTAAGGGTTCTCCCTTTGTTATGGGTGGGGCTGGTTACTTTTTGTGTGAAGCCTAGTTCAGACAGGGTGTTGCTGATGAGAGTGGCTTGATTGTCTTTGGGGTCTTTGTAGCCTAAATTGAAGTCTCCTAAGAGAAGGCATTTTGAGGAGTTTTTTAGGTTGTCGGTAAGGATGACATTGAGGTCTTCCTCGAAAGATCCCGGGGGTCCGGGCGGTCTGTATAGTAAGTGAATGGATATTGTTTGGGAGTTAGCGATGGGTAGTTTGGCTGTAAGTGATTCACATGATGGGTGGTGTGTGGCGGAGTTGAGTCTGATGTTAAGGTGGGTCTTGGCAATGATGGCCAAACCACCGCCTTTAGCTTCAGTTCTGTCCGCTCGGATGATGGTGTAGTCAGTGGGGATGGCTAGCGAAAGGGCTGGGCCTGCGGCTGCATGAAGCCAGGACTCTGTTATGGCTAGGAAGTCTAGATCTTCAGCTAAAATGAGATCAGCGATGTCCGTGGCATGGGCAATCATGGAGCGTGCGTTGATGAGGGCACCTTTTATAGGTAGGGTTTTGGCTTTGGCAGGGGTGGGGGCGGTAGCTGTGCTGAGCGCTCTATTGTTGGTTGTAGTGGAGTTGACGGGTTTAGGTGCGGGTTTTTTTAGCGTAAGGTTAGCGCAGGAGCTGATGGATGTTCGGTGTGTGAGTATGGATTGTGTGGAGTCCCTGGCTCTAGGCTCGTGTATTTTGGGAAGTCTGGATCGTAATCTGGTCAGCCTGTCCGAAAGGCATGGGGGAGCGAGTAGGGTAAGCATGATTGTGGTGCTGGGCTCTGTGAGGGTGGGTGATGCGGTGCCTAGGCTGGTCAAGTTAAGGGGTGAGCTGGGCAGGCACGCGGAATTGGTGATGTGGAGAATGGTTCTCAGTAGTATAGAGTAAAGGCCCGGGAGGAACATTGTGTGAGGGGGGTAAGGTGCAGTGTGTGTCCTGTCTAGGGTCGAAATCTAGCAGTGGACAGTGCGGCCTGCTTGGAGTAGCCGAATACTACCTAATCCATGTAGTGCAAGGTTGCAGATTGGCATCTGACTCAGGTACAGGTAAGCAAAGTGGTCATAGTAAGCGTTTGTCAATTAGCACAGCATTAGGTTTAGAATTGCGCCAGTGTACCAATTAACATCTTGGATCAGAGTAGCATGTATTCAGAATAGCGCCTGGAATGGGAATAGCACCTAGGTTCAGAGTAACACTTAGTTCAAGATAACACCTAGAATCAGAATAACCCCTAACTTCAGAATAGCACATAGAGCAGATTAAGCACAACATTGAGTTTAGTGGCTATAAAAGTATGTTGAGCGGGGACACATTGGGCTGCAGGTCAACAGATCTAGAGGCAGTTGGTGAGCAGATCAGCAGAACAGAGCAGATGGTCACAATGCGGTTAAAAATGGCAGCTAGAATTGCATAGGGTAGCCGAGCAGCAGTGAGGCACAGTGCAGTTATATGTGACAGGGATGATTAGCGACACAGTACTCTAAATACGACTGAGCACCTATGTACTGGAAATGGCAGCAACTTTGGGCACAGATACAACATGCAATAAGGCCTGAGTGCACGAGAGTGGCAATAAGTAGCTTGTGGCAACAAAGCCTTTTCCAGAGTCTAGGCAGTTCAATTTAAAAGCGAAGTGGCGTTTACCGTTCAGGTTGGTCTGGAATCCGGCAGGGGGTCCGGGCAAACGGCGCGGAAGGCTGGGACAGGTGAAGACAGGTATTGGCCTTATTATCCTGGCCCTTGCTGGGAGTGGGCCGGCTTCGCCTACCGGCTGGCGATAGGCTGCTTAAGGTGGCTCAATGGCCAATCGGATGCGAGGACAGTCGGATGTGCTCAGTTAGGCACTGGGGTTCCTTGAGACATGGCGGGCGGCCATCTTGGAAGTGTAAAAACCTCGTGGTGGCTAATGGTGGCAGGGGCAAACACAGCAGCTGTTGGCATCAAGTTTAAAACATGCAGGCTGAGTAGATATTCTTGCAGGTCGGCGGATCACTGGTGCAATTAGCAGCAAGAAAAAACGAATCTCGCACAGAATAATGATTCTTACCCGAATTCGAGGGCAATTCAGGATGGATCCAGGAAACGGAGACCACTGCTCCTGCAGGGTCCGGGGGAGCTCCTGCTCCTCTGGTGAAGGAGGGGGTCTGCTCCACGGCTGGGACAGGTGAAGACAGGTATTGGCCTTATTATCCTGGGCCTTGCTGGCAGTGGGCCGGCTTCGCCTACCGGCTGGCGATAGGCTGCTTAAGGTGGCTCAATGGCCAATCGGATGCGAGGACAGTCGGAAGTGCTCAGTTAGGCACTGGGGTTCCTTGAGACATGGCGGGCGGCCATCTTGGAAGTGTAAAAACCTCGTGGTGGCTAATGGTGGCAGGGGCAAACACAGCAGCTGTTGGCATCAAGTTTAAAACATGCAGGCTGAGTAGATATTCTTGCAGGTCGGCGGATCACTGGTGCAATTAGCAGCAAGAAAAAACGAATCTCGCACGGAATAATGATTCTTACCCGAATTCGAGGGCAATTCAGGATGGATCCAGGAAAGGGAGACCACTGCTCCTGCAGGGTCCGGGGGAGCTCCTGCTCCTCTGGTGAAGGAGGGGGTCTGCTCCACGGCTGGGACAGGTGAAGACAGGTATTGGCCTTATTATCCTGGGCCTTGCTGGGAGTGGGCCGGCTTCGCCTACCGGCTGGCGATAGGCTGCTTAAGGTGGCTCAATGGCCAATCGGATGCGAGGACAGTCGGATGTGCTCAGTTAGGCACTGGGGTTCCTTGAGACATGGCGGGCGGCCATCTTGGAAGTGTAAAAACCTCGTGGTGGCTAATGGTGGCAGGGGCAAACACAGCAGCTGTTGGCATCAAGTTTAAAACATGCAGGCTGAGTAGATATTCTTGCAGGTCAGCGGATCACTGGTGCAATTAGCAGCAAGAAAAAACGAATCTCGCACGGAATAATGATTCTTACCCGAATTCGAGGGCAATTCAGGATGGATCCAGGAAAGGGAGACCACTGCTCCTGCAGGGTCCGGGGGAGCTCCTGCTCCTCTGGTGAAGGAGGGGGTCTGCTCCACGGCTGGGACAGGTGAAGACAGGTATTGGCCTTATTATCCTGGGCCTTGCTGGGAGTGGGCTGGCTTCGCCTACCGGCTGGCGATAGGCTGCTTAAGGTGGCTCAATGGCCAATCGGATGCGAGGACAGTCGGATGTGCTCAGTTAGGCACTGGCGTTCCTTGAGACATGGCGGGCGGCCATCTTGGAAGTGTAAAAACCTCGTGGTGGCTAATGGTGGCAGGGGCAAACACAGCAGCTGTTGGCACCAAGTTTAAAACATGCAGGCTGAGTAGATATTCTTGCAGGTCGGCGGATCACAAAACGAATCTCGCACGGAATAATGATTCTTACCCGAATTCGAGGGCAATTCAGTATGGATCCATGAAAGGGAGACCACTGCTCCTGCAGGGTCCGGGGGAGCTCCTGCTCCTCTGGTGAAGGAGGGGGTCTGCTCCACGGCTGGGACAGGTGAAGACAGGTATTGGCCTTATTATCCTGGGCCTTGCTGGGAGTGGGCCGGCTTCGCCTACCGGCTGGCGATAGGCTGCTTAAGGTGGCTCAATGGCCAATCGGATGCGAGGACAGTCGGATGTGCTCAGTTAGGCACTGGGGTTCCTTGAGACATGGCGGGCGGCCATCTTGGAAGTGTAAAAACCTCGTGGTGGCTAATGGTGGCAGGGGCAAACACAGCAGCTGTTGGCATCAAGTTTAAAACATGCAGGCTGAGTAGATATTCTTGCAGGTCGGCGGATCACTGGTGCAATTAGCAGCAAGAAAAAACGAATCTCGCACGGAATAATGATTCTTACCCGAATTCGAGGGCAATTCAGGATGGATCCAGGAAAGGGAGACCACTGCTCCTGCAGGGTCCGGGGGAGCTCCTGCTCCTCTGGTGAAGGAGGGGGTCTGCTCCACGGCTGGGACAGGTGAAGACAGGTATTGGCCTTATTATCCTGGGCCTCGCTGGGAGTGGGCTGGCTTCGCCTACCGGCTGGCGATAGACTGCTTAAGGTGGCTCAATGGCCAATCGGATGCGAGGACAGTCGGATGTGCTCAGTTAGGCACTGGGGTTCTTTGAGACATGGCGGGCGGCCATCTTGGAAGTGTAAAAACCTTGTGGTGGCTAATGGTGGCAGGGGCAAACACAGCAGCTGTTGGCATCAAGTTTAAAACATGCAGGCTGAGTAGATATTCTTGCAGGTCGGCGGATCACTGGTGCAATTAGCAGCAAGAAAAAACGAATCTCGCACGGAATAATGATTCTTACCTGAATTCGAGGGCAATTCAGGATGGATCCAGGAAAGGGAGACCACTGCTCCTGCAGGGTCCGCGGGAGCTCCTGCTCCTCTGGTGAAGGAGGGGGTCTGCTCCACGGCTGGGACAGGTGAAGACAGGTATTGGCCTTATTATCCTGGGCCTTGCTGGGAGTGGGCCGGCTTCGCCTACCAGCTGGCGATAGGCTGCTTAAGGTGGCTCAATGGCCAATCGGATGCAAGGACAGTCGGATGTGCTCAGTTAGGCACTGGGGTTCCTTGAGACATGGCGGGCGGCCATCTTGGAAGTGTAAAAACCTTGTGGTGGCTAATGGTGGCAGGGGCAAACACAGCAGCTGTTGGCATCAAGTTTAAAACATGCAGGCTGAGTAGATATTCTTGCAGGTCGGCGGATCACTGGTGCAATTAGCAGCAAGAAAAAACGAATCTCGCACGGAATAATGATTCTTACCCGAATTCGAGGGCAATTCAGGATGGATCCAGGAAAGGGAGACCACTGCTCCTGCAGGGTCCGGGGGAGCTCCTGCTCCTCTGGTGAAGGAGGGGGTCTGCTCCACGCCTGGGACAGGTGAAGACAGGTATTGGCCTTATTATCCTGGGCCTTGCTGGGAGTGGGCTGGCTTCGCCTACCGGCTGGCGATAGGCTGCTTAAGGTGGCTCAATGGCCAATCGGATGCGAGGACAGTCGGATGTGCTCAGTTAGGCACTGGGGTTCCTTGAGACATGGCGGGCGGCCATCTTGGAAGTGTAAAAACCTTGTGGTGGCTAATGGTGGCAGGGGCAAACACAGCAGCTGTTGGCATCAAGTTTAAAACATGCAGGCTGAGTAGATATTCTTGCAGGTCGGCGGATCATTGGTGCAATTAGCAGCAAGAAAAAACGAATCTCGCACGGAATAATGATTCTTACCCGAATTCGAGGGCAATTCGGGATGGATCCAGGAAAGGGAGACCACTGCTCCTGCAGGGTCCGGGGGAGCTCCTGCTCCTCTGGTGAAGGAGTGGGTCTGCTCCACGGCTGGGACAGGTGAAGACAGGTATTGGCCTTATTATCCTGGGCCTTGCTGGGAGTGGGCCGGCTTCGCCTACCGGCTGGCGATAGGCTGCTTAAGGAGGCTCAATGGCCAATCGGATGCGAGGACAGTCGGATGTGCTCAGTTAGGCACTGGGGTTCCTTAAGACATGGCGGCTGGCCATCTTGGAAGTGTAAAAACCTCGAGGTGGCTAATGGTGGCAGGGGCAAACACAGCAGCTGTTGGCATCAAGTTTAAAACATGCAGGCTGAGTAGATATTCTTGCAGGTCGGCGGATCACTGGTGCAATTAGCAGCAAGAAAAAACGAATATCGCACGGAATAATGATTCTTACCCGAATTCGAGGGCAATTCAGGATGGATCCAGGAAAGGGAGACCACTGCTCCTGCAGGGTCCGGGGGAGCTCCTGCTCCTCTGATGAAGGAGGGGGTCTGCTCCACGGCTGGGACAGGTGAAGACAGGTATTGGCCTTATTATCCTGGGCCTTGCTGGGAGTGGGCCGGCTTCGCCTACCGGCTGGCGATAGGCTGCTTAAGGTGGCTCAATGGCCAATCGGATGCGAGGACAGTCGGATGTGCTCAGTTAGGCACTGGGGTTCCTTGAGACATGGCGGGCGGCCATCTTGGAAGTGTAAAAACCTCGTGGTGGCTAATGGTGGCAGGGGCAAACACAGCAGCTGTTGGCATCAAGTTTAAAACATGCAGGCTGAGTAGATATTCTTGCAGGTCGGCGGATCACTGGTGCAATTAGAAGCAAGAAAAAACGAATCTCGCACGGAATAATGATTCTTACCCGAATTCGAGGGCAATTCAGGATGGATCCAGGAAAGGGAGACCACTGCTCCTGCAGGGTCCGGGGGAGCTCCTGCTCCTCTGGTGAAGGAGGGGGTCTGCTCCACGGCTGGGACAGGTGAAGACAGGTATTGGCCTTATTATCCTGGCCCTTGCTGGGAGTGGGCCGGCTTCGCCTACCGGCTGGCGATAGGCTGCTTAAGGTGGCTCAATGGCCAATCGGATGCGAGGACAGTCGGATGTGCTCAGTTAGGCACTGGGGTTCCTTGAGACATGGCGGGCGGCCATCTTGGAAGTGTAAAAACCTCGTGGTGGCTAATGGTGGCAGGGGCAAACACAGCAGCTGTTGGCATCAAGTTTAAAACATGCAGGCTGAGTAGATATTCTTGCAGGTCGGCGGATCACTGGTGCAATTAGCAGCAAGAAAAAACGAATCTCGCACGGAATAATGATTCTTACCCGAATTCGAGGGCAATTCAGGATGGATCCAGGAAAGGGAGACCACTGCTCCTGCAGGGTCCGGGGGAGCTCCTGCTCCTCTGGTGAAGGAGGGGGTCTGCTCCACGGCTGGGACAGGTGAAGACAGGTATTGGCCTTATTATCCTGGGCCTTCCTGGGAGTGGGCTGGCTTCGCCTACCGGCTGGCGATAGGCTGCTTAAGGTGGCTCAATGGCCAATCGGATGCGAGGACAGTCGGATGTGCTCAGTTAGGCACTGGGGTTCTTTGAGACATGGCGGGCGGCCATCTTGGAAGTGTAAAAACCTCGTGGTGGCTAATGGTGGCAGGGGCAAACACAGCAGCTGTTGGCATCAAGTTTAAAACATGCAGGCTGAGTAGATATTCTTGCAGGTCGGCGGATCACTGGTGCAATTAGCAGCAAGAAAAAACGAATCTCGCACGGAATAATGATTCTTACCCGAATTCGAGGGCAATTCAGGATGGATCCAGGAAAGGGAGACCACTGCTCCTGCAGGGTCCGGGGGAGCTCCTGCTCCTCTGGTGAAGGAGGGGGTCTGCTCCACGGCTGGGACAGGTGAAGACAGGTATTGGCCTTATTATCCTGGGCCTTGCTGGGAGTGGGCCGGCTTCGCCTACCGGCTGGCGATAGGCTGCTTAAGGTGGCTCAATGGCCAATCGGATGCGAGGACAGTCGGATGTGCTCAGTTAGGCACTGGGGTTCCTTGAGACATGGCGGGCGGCCATCTTGGAAGTGTAAAAACCTCGTGGTGGCTAATGGTGGCAGGGGCAAACACAGCAGCTGTTGGCATCAAGTTTAAAACATGCAGGCTGAGTAGATATTCTTGCAGGTCGGCGGATCACTGGTGCAATTAGCAGCAAGAAAAAACGAATCTCGCACGGAATAATGATTCTTACCAGAATTCGAGGGCAATTCAGGATGGATCCAGGAAAGGGAGACCACTGCTCCTGCAGGGTCCGGGGGAGCTCCTGCTCCTCTGGTGAAGGAGGGGGTCGTGACTGGGTCATCGACCGTAGAGGTATTCATTTCAAAATATTCATTAGTTACTTCCGTGAGGTGGTCGACAAGATCAGGGGAGCCCAGATAGTAGCTATTCAGCATCCATGATCTGGGTGGGGTTTCGCTTTGTATGCGCAGTACCGCCATGAGGGGTGAGTGGTCTGAGATACCTCGGGAGAGTAGGTCTGCAGCGGTCGCCCTATGTATATCAGTGCCTGGGAGGAAGAGGTAGTCCAGTCTGGACATGGACCCGTGTGCTCCCAAGTGGAACGAGTAGGCCTCGTCTACACATCCCGAAGGCCCAAGGCTGACGCAAATTTAGCTAATTTGGAGGAAGTGTTCGGGTTGTGGTCCCTGATGTGAGTGCGATCCTTAATATTGCACATGACACTTAATATTGCACATGACATGATTGTTAAAATCGACCCCCAAAATCCACGTATCATTTTGGTGTTTTGCCATAAGGATTACCATCTCATCCAGGAGTTCCTCTCCCAGTCCTGGCGGGGAGTACACTAACGCAATGGCCAGTGTTTCTTGTCCCAGTGTTCCTATGACCACCACATAGCAACCAGTCTTGTTCAACTGTTAACGATGTGAATAGGACGCGTTTCTGTATCAGGATAAGTGTCCCTCAGTATCCCATTGTGTATCCCGCATGTAGGGCCAATCGGTAGTTGGTTCTGCGAAAGAAAGTGCAGCTGGTCCTGGCTAAGTGTGTCTCATTTATCAGGGCGACGTCGGGGGAGTGTCTGTTCAAGAATTGCAGAACAAGGCGTCGCTTCATTCCGGACCCCAACCCGTTCACGTTACATGTAATTATTTTGAGAGATCTGGGGCGCTCAGGGGTTGGTGCATGGGTCAGTGTGGTCGCCATTTATTGTGTACAGTACTAGGTTTGCAGACATTATGGGTTGTTTCATGGAATTGTTATGTGTCGGGTGTGTTGGGTGGTATGATTCGTTAATCTCGTCAATGCGTAATAAACGTGTATTAATACTAAAACAAGAACAACATAAACTCGCCCATCCCCCCTCCCTATGCTCCACCCCAACACGAAGTACCTGTCGCCCGAACATCGTTGACACTTGAAACTAGAGTGTCAGCTTAAACTTGGGGTCCTGGCTGGCAGGTGAGCAAAAGGGGTCGCTTGGGTCCACAGCTCCTACCGCCTTTGAACATTCCGTGGTTCTTAGGGTTCACGTGTGACGTTGGCCTCTCCTCGGTTCGATATTCTGTCACATCTTAGTGCTAGTTTGTTTCCCGTGCCTTAGCTGGTGGGGTTTGCCGCCTGTACCAGGATCGCTAGTTCCTGGGCATCCGGGTGCCCCCCGGGAGGGGGACGACCCATCCCAGGCCGGGGTCTCCTTCCTCAATCCTTCGGTGTTGCCGTCCAGTCCCCTTCAATGTGCGCCTCCGCCCATCTCCAAGCCTCCTTCGGATCCGTGAAATGAACTGTGGTTCCCTTGTGGTGGATCTTGATTTGGGCCAGAAACAGCATTCCATGGGCCTCATTTCTGTAACGCTCACCTGATTCCCGTAGAGGCGCCGGTCTTGACTGGGCGTATACCGTATCTTCAAAGGTGATGTGTAACACACGGCTGGCTCTTTGGGCTGGACCTCTGTGCACTGTATGTCTGACTCGAAGGGTAAGATGTCTGCAGATAGAAAATATGGGATTAAGGAACTGGGTTATTGAATGTCTCTCTCTTCTTCCCTTTCTCTTCTCCTGTAGAACCCCAAAGGTTAACGCTCTCACCTTAGGTAAGTGAACGCCGTGCTCTCCATCTGCCTCGGGGCAGGGTGCTGTAACCAGTTTCTTCACTGGATAAGGGGAGCAGGCCTCTTGACTTCAGAGGACTGCTGTCCGTCGTTTACTGCACGAACTGTAAGTTTCGAGTAATTCTAATGTCTTTAAAGTCTTTAGTAATGATGTTTCTTGTTTTGCAGGGTTTCGGCGATGGCGGATGACGGCTGAAGTGAGTTGAAGATGGAGCCCGTGTGATGAATAGAAGCGCCTGGAAGCACGTAAGTAAGCGCTTGTTGCCTGCTTCACGATGCGCTCTAACTGTCTTTTTATTTTGCAAGTACGAGTTCGGAGCGGCTGCAGGGTGCCGGAATACCCACTGGGTTAGATGTGGAAAGGAGTAATGGCACGTGAGTATTAAAGTTCCCCAATGTCTTTAAACGCACCTTGTTTTGTCTTTCAGATGCGGGATGCAGCGCCGAAGGCCTCCGGAGCGTGCGAAGAGTTGGTAAGCTTTTGTCTTTGAGATGCCGGAATGCAGTGTGAATACCTCCGGAGCGCACGAAGAGTAGGTAAGCCTTTGTCTTTCAGATGCCGGAATGCAGCGCGAGCCGTTGGTGACAGCCGATGGACCAGGTAAGTGAAGAGCTGTCACTGAAGACCGTAATGCTAACCTGTTCTTTCTTGTCTTTATAGGTGTTGCTGAAGACTGGATTCAGGATGGTAAGCCTTTTTCCTTAGGCCCAGGATCAGATGCAGAAGACACGATGAGCGTTCTGCTGCAGAGGATGCAGAATAACGCAAAGCAAGATTCATCCATCGGGTGTGGTTTACATAGCCTCCTGTAGTGCTTAGGTGTCTCCTTCCACAGCCACGCCTAGGTAAGAAAAGAGTTCCTGCTTTCCAGAAGAGTTCCAGTGTTCTGAATCTAGGGAGTGGCTCCTGCCCCACCCAACAGGAAAAGTAGTTCCAAACAGAAGGGGATCAGAGGCTCAACTGGCAGGCAAGTAAGCAGCATGGTCTGCTGCAGGTAAGTCCACCCAAGCATTATGAGCCCGGCGCTTCCAGCGCTGGGACTGGGCATATTTATGAGCCTGGTGCCACTGGCGCCAGGACTGGGTCCAAAAGGTCCCAATTGGGACTGGTTGGCACTCAGAACCTGGGTTATGGATCTGTTTCCAAGGGAGTTGGGAAAACCCTGACCTTTTGGAAGCAGAGATCATGACAGTACCCCCCCTCAAGGCCCCTCCCAAACCGGGCTTCTCCGGGGGTTTTGGCTTGTCAGGAAATGTTCGGTGAAATCTTTTGATTAGGCGAGGAGCGTGGACATATTCAGCAGGTTCCCAGGATCTCTCTTGGGGGCCGTAGCCTTTCCAGTCAATTAGGTAAAATAGTTTAGATTTGGAGATCTTGGAGTCCAGAATGCTTTTGACTTCAAACTCGAGTTCTCCATCAACTAGGATAGGTTTTGGAGATTTAGTTAGTCGGGTTTGAGGTTGCACGGGTTTTAATAGAGAGACGTGGAAGACCAGATGTATCTTCATGTGCCGGGGCAAGTCCAACTTGACCGCTACTGGGTTTACTATGGTAGTGATGGAATAGGGATCAAGGTATCTTGGGTTGAATGTGCGTGGCCCTTTTAGAGGTAGATATTTGGTGGATAACCAGACTTGATCCCCTACTTGATATTGAGGGGCTTCCTTCCGATGTTGATCTGCTCCTTTCTTGTATTGTTCTTTAGCCCTTTGAAGGTGAGAAACAGCTTCCTTAAAGGCTTGGGTGATTGTAGAATGCAGGTGGTCTACTGCTGGTGTTTCAAGATCTTGGAGGGGATCCAACTCCGAGGTTCGAGGGTGACTGCCGTACAAAAGAAAAAACGGGGTTTTCCCAGTTCCCGAATGGACAGAGTTATTGTAGGCATATTCGGCTATCCAAAGGATGTCTTTCCAAGTTTTTTCGGTTTGTTGCAGCATGCAGCGTGGATACTGTTCCAGAGTTTGATTGGTCCTCTCGGTTTGTCCGTCGGTCTGAGGGTGGTGACTGGTCGATAGTCTCACATCAATTTGAGCCGACCGACAGCAACTTCGCCAAAAATGAGAAATAAATTGACTACCTCGATCCGAAATTAGAACCGAAGGAAAACCGTGCAGTCGGACGATGTTTTCGAGAAATTCTCGGGCCAGAGTTGCTGCTGTTGGCAAGCCTTTGAGCGGAATGAAATGCGCCATCTTGGAGAATAAGTCCACGATTACTAGAATCGTATTGTATCCGGAGCATGGAGGTAGATCGGTGATGAAGTCCATAGAAAGCGTATGCCAAGGGCGAGGTGGGATGTCAATAGGGCGTAAGAATCCTGCTGGTCTTTCCTTTTGACTCTTGTTTTGGGCGCATACTCCACAGGACATTATAAAGTCTCTGATATCTTTTTTCCAAGACGGCCACCAGAAGTAGCGCTTGATCTTTTCTGAGGTCTTGGCCATACCGGGATGTCCTTCCATTAAAGAATCGTGATTACAAGAGATTACTTTTTTCTGTAAATCTGTTCTGGGTAGGTATAATCGTTCTTGGAAATACAATAAGTTGTCCTTTACTGCAAAGTCCTTTCCCTGCAGATGCCAATTCTGTATGTCTGCTGGAGTTACATGTTGCCTGGCTTTATCCTTAACTTCCTCTATGGATTCTGTGGCGATTACACCCAGAATTCTTTGTTCGGGAATGATTGGTACAGGTTTAGGGTTGATCAAGTGTTCTTCCACTCCCATCCGAGAAAGGGCATCAGCTTTACCGTTCTTTGCACCAGGTCGATAGGTAATTATGAAGTCAAACTCGGCAAAGAATAATGCCCAACGGAGTTGTCTAGAGGATTGGGCTTTTGCGGTTTTCAAATATTGTAGGTTTCGGTGATCCGTAATCACAGTAACGGTGTGTCGGGCCCCCAGCAGATAATGCCGCCAAGCTTTAAAGGCAGACTTGATAGCCAGAAGTTCCTTGTCAGTAATCGTGTAATTGATTTCAGGAGGCGAGAATTTGCGGGACCAAAATGCCACGGGATGCAACTGATTGGTTACCGGGTCCTTTTGCGATAGAACTGCCCCCATGGCAAGGCTTGAAGCATCAGTTTCCATGATGTAGGGGAGTTCGGGGCGAGGGTGTTTTAAGATTGGTGCAGAGATAAATTTAGTCTTCAAATCCTGGAAAGCTTGTTCCGCCTCGGTAGACCATTCAAAACGTTTGTTTTTCTTTAACAAGGCAGTGATGGGCTGGACTATTCGAGAGAATTCGGGGATAAACCTGCGGTAAAAGTTAGCGAAGCCTAACATGCTTTGCACACCTTTTACGGAGGATGGTGATGGCCATTTGAGAACTGCATCGACCTTCTTTGAATCCATACGCACTCCGCCAGGTGATAATATGAATCCCAAGGATTCAACTTCAGTCACGTTGAAAACACATTTTTCCAAATTAGCGAAAAGTTTGTGTTGACGCAATCTTTCGAGGACCATTTTCACGTGTTTCCGATGTTCAGATTCCGATGAAGAATAAACAAGGATGTCGTCAATGTAAACAACAACACACACATCTATGAGCTCTCTGAGGACATCGTTCATAAAATATTGAAAGGCGGCCGGGGCATTGCAAAGTCCGAAGGGCATGACCTGATATTCAAATAGCCCATACTTGGTGCAGAAGGCCGTCTTCCATTCATCGCCCTCTTTTACTCGTACCAAGTGGTAAGCTCCTCTAAGATCCAGCTTTGTATATATGCATGCTTTTCTGACTTGGTCCAGGAGTTCAGGGATCAAAGGTAACGGATATCTATTCTTAACGGTGATCTGGTTCAGGGAGCGATAATCTATACAAGTTCTAAGGTCTCCTTCCTTTTTTGGAACGAAGAACAAAGCTGAAGAAGCAGGGGACTTGGAAGGATGAATAAACCCATTTGCCAGGTATTGATCCAGGTATTGTCGAAGGTGAAGGTTCTCAGGCTCGGTGAGGGCATAAATTCTACTACAAGGAGGAGTAGATCCAGGTATCAGGTCTATCTGGCAGTCATAAGACCTATGAGGAGGTAGAGAGTTAGCCTGATCCTTCCGGAAAACATCTTGGTATTCTAGGTATTCGGGAGGTAACTGGGGAGTCTCTGAAGAAATTGCTGCCAGTGCAACACCAAGTGGAGGGTGACAAGTAGAGACACATTCTGGAAACTGGACCGTTCTTGCTCACCAATCGATCAGAGGATTGTGTTTCTCTAACCAAGGTATTCCTAGAATAATCTGAAACTGAGGGGCCTTGATCACATCGAACACGATCTTCTCATGGTGTCCATCTTGACTTACTAGCGTCACCTCTTGAGTGGTATGCGTTACTGGCCCGGAGGCTATCTCCGTACCATCCACCGTAGTAATGACGTCCTTTACAGCCTTGGGACAAAGAGTTAGATTCATCCTCAAAACCATTTCATGATCCACATAATTGCCGATGGCACCGCTGTTGACGTAAGCTTCAATTGCATGTAATCGATCCGGATTATCAGGGCTAATGAGGACCATAGGTATCACGAAATGCAAGGTCACGGAACTGGTTTTCACGCTCGGCAAGAGGACCTCTATTCTTGTCGGGCGAGGTCGTTTCCCTGCTCAGAGTTTGTAACTTTGGTAACTGCAGCTCCTACTGCCTTCTTGGCAGGTTTCACCGGACAGTCTCGAAGAAAGTGCCCTGAGTTTCCGCAATAGAGGCATAATTGCAACTGTTTTCTCCTTTCCCGCTCCTTTTGTGTTAGAGGACCTTTCAGACCCCCTATTTGCATGGGTTCCCCGGAGTCTACTCCTTTGGAAGGAGTTGGCGGTTTGGAAAATACTCGAGCATCAAACTTGGAACGATTGGCCTTCCTGTTCTGCAGTCTGTGATCTATTTGAATGACTAAGTCTATATAGTCCGAACAATCTTGTGGGGGATTCACTACTTGGGCTAACACATCTTTGAGCTCTCCACGTAGACCTCTATAAAACAGCTTAATCCTTTTGTCCTCAGGCCATTGAGTTTCCACTATCAGTCTGTTGAAAGACGCAATATAAGCCAAAAGGTCTTGATTACCTTGTCGCAACGAAAGAAGCTCATTGTCCAAGGCCTGCCCCTGTGAATGTCTTGCGAACAGTTTTTCCATACTGAGCTGAAAAGCTTGAAAATCATGGAGGACCAGATCATCTTGATTTACTAGAGGGATTGACCAGTCTGCCGCATTGCCACTAAGGTACGAAAGCACGAAAGCTACTTTAGCTTGATCAGTTGGAAAGGCTGCTGGCCGGCATAAGAAATGCAACCGGCACTGATTGATAAATACTGCAAACCTCTTTGGGTCACCAGAAAATCGTTCGGGCGGAGCCAGAGGTACATTCCCAGGTAGGTTGATCTGCACTGGATTCATAGAGGATGTAGAAGGAAGATTTCCCCCAGATGCGGGTAACGGGGTCTGTCCGGCTTGTGACTGTAGCAATTGTCTAGCGAGATCATCTGTTCGCTCCTTGGAAATAATCAGTTCCCTTCTTAGAGCGTTCGTTTCCTGACGGGCTGCATGCACTTCTGCCCTTAGTTCCCCAAGTAACTGGGCTAGCTGGTCGGTATCCGAGGTTTCCATAGCGCCTGGACAGGAGTTTTGTGGTAGGCTTTGCGTTCTGTAACGCTCACCTGATTCCCGTAGAGGCGCCGATCTTGACTGGGCGTATACCGTATCTTCAAAGGTGATGTGTAACACACGGCTGGCTCTTTGGGCTGGACCTCTGTGCACTGTATGTCTGACTCGAAGGGTAAGATGTCTGCAGATAGAAAATATGGGATTAAGGAACTGGGTTATTGAATGTCTCTCTCTTCTTCCCTTTCTCTTCTCCTGCAGAACCCCAAAGGTTAACGCTCTCACCTTAGGTAAGTGAACGCCGTGCTCTCCATCTGCCTCGGGGCAGGGTGCTGTAACCAGTTTCTTCACTGGATAAGGGGAGCAGGCCTCTTGACTTCAGAGGACTGCTGTCCGTCGTTTACTGCACGAACTGTAAGTTTCGAGTAATTCTAATGTCTTAAGTCTTTAGTAATGATGTTTCTTGTTTTGCAGGGTTCCGGCGATGGCGGATGACGGGCTGAAGTGAGTTGAAGATGGAGCCCGTGTGATGAATAGAAGCGCCTGGAAGCACGTAAGTAAGCGCTTGTTGCCTGCTTCACGATGCGCTCTAACTGTCTTTTTATTTTGCAGGTACAAGTTCGGAGCGGCTGCAGGGTGCCGGAATACCCACTGGGTTAGATGTGGAAAGGAGTAATGGCACGTGAGTATTAAAGTTCCCCAATGTCTTTAAACGCACCTTGTTTTGTCTTTCAGATGCGGGATGCAGCGCCGAAGGCCTCCGGAGCGTGCAAAGAGTTGGTAAGCTTTTGTCTTTCAGATGCCGGAATGCAGTGTGAAGACCTCCGGAGCGCACGAAGAGTAGGTAAGCCTTTGTCTTTCAGATGCCGGAATGCAGCGCGAGGCGTTGGTGACAGCCGATGGACCAGGTAAGTGAAGAGCTGTCACTGAAGACCGTAATGCTAACCTGTTCTTTCTTGTCTTTATAGGTGTTGCTGAAGACTGGATTCAGGATGGTAAGCCTTTTTCCTTAGGCCCAGGATCAGATGCAGAAGACACGATGAGCGTTCTGCTGCAGAGGATGCAGAATAACGCAAAGCAAGATTCATCCATCGGGTGTGGTTTAAATAGCCTCCTGTAGTGCTTAGGTGTCTCCTTCTACAGCCACGCCTAGGTAAGAAAAGAGTTCCTGCTTTCCAGAAGAGTTCCAGTGTTCTGAATCTAGGGAGTGGCTCCTGCCCCACCCAACAGGAAAAGTAGTTCCAAACAGAAGAGGATCAGAGGCTCAACTGGCAGGCAAGTAAGCAGCATGGTCTGCTGCAGGTAAGTCCACCCAAGCATTATGAGCCCGGCGCTTCCAGCGCTGGGAATGGGCATATTTATGAGCCTGGTGCCACTGGCGCCAGGACTGGGTCCAAAAGGTCCCAATTGGGACTGGTTGGCACTCGGAACCTGGGTTATGGATCTGCTTCCAAGGGAGTTGGGAAAACCCTGACCTTTTGGAAGCAGAGATCATGACAATTACGACCCTGGCGGAATGGGTTAAACGGCGCCGTAAAAGGCTGCAGCGCCGTTCAACCCGTTCCGCCACATTACGAGGTCCCCTCGCGGGACACGTTAAGCACGCCTGGGAAAACCAGGCGTGCATGCCGGGTCCCGCGAAGGGAAGAGGGAGCAAACAACGGCCCATCTAGTAATGGCCCGTTGTTTACTCCCTCTCCCATTCCCATTCAGCCCTATGGGGGCTGAAATGGGAATGGGGATGAACCGTGTCCGTGTCCTCGAGTGAGGAATTACCGGGCCATCCGAACTCAGAATGGTCCGGTAAGTCCTCATTCCGAGGACACGGACACGGATGCGGTTTTGCCGGCAGCCATGCCGCAAATTGCGGCATGGCTTCCGGCATAACTTGTAATGAGGGCCCATATTTTACTATCATGTGGAATAGTTGCCTCTTCAGCGGTTCAAACGACTGTCTTGCCCTCTGCACCTCCCGGGTGTAATCAGGGAAAAAGGCGATTCGGGAGCCATTATGGGTGATTGTACCCTTGGAGCGAGCCATTTGAAGGAGTGCATCTCTGTCCCGATAATTATAGAATCTGGCTATGATCGTTCTGGGCGGTGCGCCTGGTATAGGCCTGCCCGATGGCATTCTGTGAGCTCTCTCCACCGAGAAGAACTTAGAGAAGGGGTGAGGCACATAGATGTCCACCAACCATTGTTCCAAGAAAAGCTCCATGCTGGGCCCCTCCTCCACCCCCGGGAGGCCAAGGATGCGTATATTGTGCGGCGCGATCTTCCTTTCCCCTCATCCACACGGGCCGCTAACATTTTCAGACGATTTAGTGTCTGTGAGAGTTGTTAATTGATGCCTCTAATGTTGTCTTCAGTCCCTGAGATGCGTTGTTCCGCCTCCCCCATATGAGCGGAGAGTTTCTGCAAGTCATGGCGCAGGAAGGAGACATCCACCGCTATACTGTCAATTTTCATCTCCATCGAGGAGCGGGAGTTGGCAATGGCGGCCATCACGTCTCTCAGGGAGAGGGCAGTCTCGTCCTGGGGGGGGGTGTCTGTGGTGTGTAGTTCTGTGAGGCCTGGGCCTGTGCCACTGCAAATTGGTCCATCTTGCTTTGCGTAGAGGCCTTTTTCAATTTGTCTTTGCCCATCCTTGGAGAGAGGTAGTCCCAGTGGCTGTGGGTTTCGCGGGAGTGTGTGCACCCGGGTGGACCCGAGGTGCGCTGTGGATCGGGTAGTTCAGCGTGTGCCGCGGCAGTCCTGGTCAGATGAGTTCTTCATCCGAAGTCACCCGCAGGTGTGGCTCGGAGAGGGGCTTCCACCTCGGGTTTACTGGTGTGTGGGTCTGGGCTGGTGCTTGGGGGCATTCACCAGGCTCGCTGGATGTCACGGTAAGGGATTCTTCCTGGCCTGGCCGTCGAACCGCAGGGCCTCCGAGTGGCGGGGCTACGATCCCGCACGGAGTTGACTCCTCGTGGGCTAGCTCTCTACCCCGTCCCCGCTGCTACTACGAGGGCAGAGATGGTCTGGCGTTTTCCGTCAAGTCTGCTTGGAGTGCTGTCACTCCCCGCAGCCCGACAGGCCCCGAACTGCACTACGTGCTGGCAGCGGCCATCTTGGGAGCATGGGAGCCCTCTCCGCTTCGCTCTTCACTCGCCTCGGGTTCACTCTTGGGGCTTTGGTTTTTCTTGGATTTTGCATCCGATGGTGCCCCAGTGCGTCGGCTATCGACGCATGTACCAGAAGTGTGTAGAACTCTCAGGAATCAGGCTATAAAAGGCAGGATATTTGCAGCGGCCATGGAGCTGATCGAGCTCACGTCTGCTCCATTGCGCTGCTGGCCACGCCCCTGATAATTACTATTTCTGAAACTATAAGATTCCTACAGATTTTTGGTCACAGAATGTTGGCATGTATGGAGATGCATTGAAGTAAACGCTGACTGGTTTCCCCGCTGTTGAGACCGTCAATCAAAATCACTGGCTGGAGTGGGTTGAGTTTGTTGAGGACCGATTGGGGGTGACCAGTATTTCAGTTTTGTCGTTGTTGAAGCAAAGCAGGTAGGATGCCATTCAGGCTTGGATCGTCTCGTAGATAGTCTTAAGTGTCTTGGAGTCATGGGAATAGTTGCCGGTGAGGGGAGGGAGGATTTGTGTATCATCTGCGCAATTTGTGTAAGTGATACCAAAGGAGTTGAGGTGGTCGAAAAGAGGTCTTGTGTATATGTTGTAGAGCATGGGGGAGACACAAGATCCTTGAGGGATACCACAGTAGACAGTGGCTGGAGGGCCTGTGGAGATGCCTGCATAGACACGGAAAGCGCTGTCTGCAAGGAAAGAGGCAATCCAGTTTGTTGCACAGGTTGAGAAGTTGTTGGTACGGTCGTGATAGAGAGTTTGGTGATTGACAAGGTCAAAGGCTAGGTAGGAGAATGAGGGCTGTTTTACCTGCATCTTTGATGTCATCAAGTTGTTGTTTAGGTTCAGCAGGGCAGGCTCTGTTCCAAAACCAAAACCAGGATGGAATCCTGACTGGTGGAAGCTTAGGATGTGATGCCTCTCCAAGTAGTCTTGAAATTGGAGGTAGGCCGCAAGGAGCTGATTTTTTATGATAATTGGAACTGTGTTAATGGGGCAGTACTGAGTTGGAGTGGTTAGACCCATGCTTCCTTGAGACTGATGGGGACTATGCAGGACTATGTAGGGCATGAAAAAGGCATTAATAATGTCAGTGATGATGGGTATTAGGGCCTCATCAGAGTCCTTGACAAGTGGGGCAGGGCAAATATCGGCCTTGTAGTGTGAGGGTACAAGGCCTTTAATGAGGTGTCTATGTCTGGTTTGGTGATGGGATAAACTTTTAATGATGGGAAGGAGAAGCAAGGTTACGAGGTGGGGAGATTAGGTACAGTTCTTATTATTTTCTAATAATTTAATAACGCTATTGTTTACTGGTGACATATGTGAATTTTTATGATTAACCAGAATAATCATACTAACTCACCAGGTTTTTGTTATCGAGTTGTCTTGACTACAAGAGTTAAATACCGATTGCAACTAATAGATGGAGAACCCATTGGGCCTTTGGGCATTAGAAGGAATTGTGGTGAAAGAAAATAAAAAGTCAATTCATGTTACAAGATGGTATGTAAGAATCAAACCAATATGGATGCTGCTAAAGTACTAAGGCCAAGCTAATAGAATACCCAACTGGCCTGTTTAGAGATGCAACTCCAGGTTTTTCTGGGAGATGCTCACTCACTTGCACGAGTTTGCAATTTGCTATGTGTGGAATTCATGGTGGGCAACAAGTAAGACAGACACAAGTGATCACAGTTTAAGGGTGTTTATTGTACAATGAATGCTGTATGCAGGTTGCAAAAATGCCTGATTTAAACCTATATCTAAGATGGGAGCAAACATCGGCCATCAAATGAAAAATAAGGCAGTCCGAGTGGCGTTGTTAACATAAAAAGGGCCTATACTAAGAAACAAATTGCCAATCCCCACAACTAATACATTAAGGGGTGTCAAGAAAAGCAGTGTTCTCAAATAATATGTCAGCATGCGGTAGGTTGGGTCTCCCTTCCCCATATTTTGTACAGGGGGTAAGATGGGAGTTCGGAGCATAGTACAGTCTCAGGTTTCTCCAGCACGAGATGACAGTTCCAATGGCAGCTCTCAGGACACACACGTCACTTGAAAGTCTTTTGCTTTGGCGGACCTGACATGTTCAAATAACAGAGCACAAGTTCCTTTAAGAAATGAAAAGTTTGTTTCCAATGTTTGCTGGGTGATGGGTTCAGCCCTGGGTCCCCCTCCTCTGGGCACTGACCCCTCTCAATTGTATCACATTCCTCAAATCTTAATGGCTTTTAAAATTGTGCCAAACACACTGTTTCCTGGGACTTTAGGCTTTTCCCCACTTTGGATTTGCTTCCCTTGTTTCTTCTCAATTTGGGATTCACTTCCCATTTTTTCATTTAGCATGTAGATCAAATGCTTTCGATTGTATGGTGATTTTACTAGACCTCCTGTAGTATGACCACTTTGACCTCTTTCAGTGACTTTCCCATGGCCTTCTGGTACCCGTAGTTTCGCTCAGATGGAGATCGACCAGAGTCTCTTGAATTAGCACCCACATGTTGCCGGTTTTCCCTCTGCAGCCTGTTTCCCATGAACACTTTTACCGTTTTTTACACAGTTCATGTAACTTGGATCAAACTTGCCACTTTGCGCTTCTCATTTAACACAGCCCGGTTCTTATCGATTCTACCCTCGACTCACCAGCTGTGATGAACCACTTAGCTTTTGACTTTCTTGGAGTCAAGGCTGGTACCACAGGTGGAGGAACTTGCCTCGGTCCTGCTTATTGGCATAAGCTTCTGGTACAAGACACTTGTGCTATTGTTTGCGGTCTTAGGCTCTCTTCCACGAAGGTTCTGCGGGTCTGGGACGAAAAGCGAAAGGTCACTTCTTTCCCCCACCATCTTGATTCCTACCACCTTTCTCCTTCTCTTCAACTGCTGCAACTGATTAGCCGCCTCGTCGTGCTGTCTGCAGTGCTCCTACTGTATTCTCTGGCTCCACCTTTTATCCCTGTTGGGAAGGGAAAGGGCTGTCAGGTGTGTGCGATACTGGACAATTGCCTGACTTTGCTTGACCCTTGTATTGGGACATGTCAGGTAAACCCCTCTGGCGTTAGTACGTTGTCCTTTGTGTTGTGCGAACGTGTTTGTGTTGGAAAAGTGGGGGTGGGCAGTGGTTTAGAATGTCCTACGTGTGGGGCGGGGCAAAATGTGTCAAAGGAAGGGGCATACCGCATCTCACCCATCAGTGTCTCACTCCCACCCCGCTAGGACCCCCCATCCAGGTGATCCTCCCTCACTGGTCCACCACCAGGATCTTGATCCAATAGTGATGGCCGAGTCCTGGCCACCTGGATGACTGATCCCTGGGGACTAGCTAGAGAGACACCTTCAGGTTTCTCACAGCACACATAGGTGAACATTCTTCTCTCTGCATTACCCTCTGCACAATTTGCTTATTTTTATGCACTTTCACCATTATAATTGAATCTTTTGAAACTGGTTGTCACTGCATGATCAATGAAACAAAATAAAAGCTGCCATATATCTCTTGTAATGAAACACAGCTGCAAATGCCATGTGGGCCTCTTCACAATAGACCAGATGTAGTGACAGAGTTGCATACGTTGAGAGGCAGGAAGCTGGAGGCTACTCCCTATAATAGCACTGATGATCACTGTTGTGTATGCCCCTCTCCTTGGATTGAATGTGCCCTGAAGAGTATAAGAACTGCTGTGTTTTGAGAGGGGATGGGTTCCATTTTTGATGTGTTCATGATGAGCTGTCCTCTTGAGGTGACCGCTGGGAACTGTCTAACTCTTTTGGTTTTCCGTCCACTGACACTTCTGTAACTTTCGATGGTTTTCCAAAATCACCACCTCAAAATGTTGCTGCTGGGTTTCCCTTAAAACAGTTACTGGGAGGAAGAAATGCTGTAATTACAGTGCACATAGATTTCTGCTCCACTGATTTGTTCATTATTGTTTCCCAAGATTCAAGAGGACCCTGCTGAATTTCAAGAAGAATCATAGGCTGTTATAGATTACTATAAACCTACATGGACCGACCTTAACCAGTTACTAAGGGCTACTCTCCGTCCCAATGATTTCACACAGTAAAAAAAATGCAATTGGCCAGGACAAGGACCTCCTGCTCAGGATTTGAAGGTCTTTTCGGAAAGAGTGGTTCAATTAATTTTAGACATTTGTCCAGAAAAGACTGATTGATCAAAAATAAATGGATGTCTGCAAGCAAAATGAGAGGATTCTGCTGATTACATTGAGAAATTAAACGTGTTTTGATCAGTATTCAGGAATTACAAATGCCACCCTCCCTGCTACACAAACCGTGATGCCAGCATGTTTTATTGGACTTCAGGCGAAAGTGACAGATGGAACAAACTCAATACTTGTTTGCTGGGAAGAAAATAATATAACATGATAAGGTCAAAAGGCTGAAAGAAACAGATGTGAAATTAACGGAACTACATATACAGTAGCTTCAGCCCTCTCAGGGAAGGGGAGGGTACAGGATAATAATGGTTTCCGAGGGAGGGGGATGGGAAGTGGAAGGCGAGCTCCTTTTCAAAAAGTGTAAGAGGGATTCCAAGAATGGCGCACTGCGAATGTATACACTTATCATTATAACTATTGTTTAGAGTTTAGGCATTGGAACTCTGCGTAGATTTGTTGTGCAAGATGGGTTGTACGATATATTGTTCTCCAGGTGGTACATTCCTTGATGTTTATAGTTATCATGAATTAGAGATTTTGATCGTGTTAAACGTTTGGGAATTGAACCATGGAATGACATTTCCTCATTTCATCAGGGACTGTTAGACTGTGTACCTCCTATATTAGAATCAACATATGCAAATGAAGCGGGATGCATTTGAATGCAGAGCCTGTGAAAAACACAAACCCTCCCCTGGTGTGCTGCAATATCCAATTTATTAGAAAGCATAATAAGGTGTCTGCTTTGTTATTGTATCACTGATTAAACAAGATATTATTGTAACCACTTGTAGTCCATGCATAAAACAGGCTGATTAAGACGCTCAGGGGTCGATTCATGGAGCAAATGTGCGCCGAAAATCCCAGCGCAAGCAGGCACAAGGTAGCGCAAGCGCAAGAAACGCAGCGCACGCGCACGTGTGCGATTCAAGGAAGAGGCTGCGCGTGTTTCCCGCTGTCCGTGCGCCCAATCCAGCCATGGCGCACGCAGGCATACATGGCGTGTGCTACGCGCACAGCAAAAGCGCACATAGCACGGCGCACACAACCAAAGTGGGCGGAACAGTGGGCGTAACACGCGGAATGGGGAATAACGCGTGAAAAAGAAGGCGTAACTGGGGAAGTACTGCAGGGAACTACACGGAACGCCCACACGCACGCGAACAACCCGTATTCATGGATTCCAATACGGGAAACCCGCGCACGGCAAAAGAAGCACACAGGAGTCAACGCGCCCGCCACACGAAGGCAGGCGGAAGCGTCCCCGCGCACAGTATAAAAGTGCACGCAAACAACAAACACGTATATACGGCTACGATGAATGCCCCATTTGTGGCAGCACTGATCGTGGGACACCGCAGGAGGAGGAGAATAGCCAGGGCACGCATTTCGCACCACGGACAAGCCTTTTTGGGATGCCTGACGACCAGGTCTATGGCAGGTATAGGTTTCACCCGACATCATCCTAGACCTGGTCAGGGAGTGGGAAGATGACCTTACATCCCCCACCCTTTGCTCCCAAGCATTGAGCCCCTTGGAGAAGCTGCTCAATGTCCTGCATTTTTTGGCCACTGGATCATTTCAGCGGACTACTGCCATAGTGGGGGGGGTCTCGCAGGCCACGCAGTCACGCTGCCTACACCAGGTACTGGCAATCATGACAGCGCGCCCCTCAGTCCGCAGGCACATATACATGCCCAGAACACCCGCAGAAAGGCAGGCCGTTGTCCTGGATTTTTTCAGGGTGGCACACTTCCCCAAAGTGCTCGGTGCCATAGATTGCACCCATGTGGCCCTACGTCCACCTAGGGCCACTGAGCACATCTACCGAAACCGCAAGCACTGGCATTCCATCAATGTACAGGTGGTATGCGATACAAAGGGAATCATCACCTCTGTCTATGCAAACTACCCTGGCTCCACCCATGACAGTTTCATATACAGAATGTCCGCCCTGAGCCGGGCCCTGGAAGCTGGGCAGCATGGCGACACCTGGCTCCTAGGTGAGTACAAATGCCTTGCACATGCATGCATGTCACACACACACACACAAATAAACAAACCCCAATAATCACAACCATTTACACCTCCCCAGGGGACAGTGCCTACCCTCTGAGCAACCACATGATGACGCCAATCCGGAACCCACCACACCACCCCAGGTAAGATACAACGCCGCCCATATTGCAACCAGGGCCATAGTGGAGCACACATTCGGAGTGCTCAAGTCACGTTTCCGCTCCCTTGACCGCTCTGGCGGGCAGCTACTCTATGCACCACCAGTAGTGTGCAGGATCATTGTGGCAGCATGTGTCCTGCACAATGTTGCAACACGGCAGGGCGTCCTGGTGGACATGGTGGTGCCCCCACATCCCCAACCACAGGCACAGGCGCTGCCCATGGGAGGGGACAGGGCACGTGGCGAGGAAGCCCGGACCCAGCTTGTGGCCACATTTTTCACCTAAACTCCCACCCCTGCGGAGTGCACACATGCCTGGCACATACCAGGTGACAATCGATGATGACAAAGAGACAGTCAACTGTCACAACCCTACCACCCTGAGATAGTTGCCATGGAAGTGTCACATTGTCTGCATCCCTAGATCCTTAAACACAAGCTATCCTGTGTGACCAAAAGGCACACATGACATGACATGATATGGCCTATACACAAGTATTTCAAGGTGCGACGAGGCAAGGAGGGGGGAACAAGGGAAGACAGACAACGGTACTACTAGGCCAGGTGTTATTTAGATTGTGCAAGTGCAGGGGTAGGGGGAAGGGAAAAGTGCAAGGGGAGGGGGGGAGTGCAGTACAGGATAAGTAGACCAAAAAACAAATACATAGGCCAGCTGGTGGCAACTGCAAAGGTAAGTGCAGACAAGTGCTGGGAAGGGGGGGGCTGTAGGGATAGAGAGACAGTACCGCAGTGCAGGGGTTGCCAGGGAGGCAGTGCAAGTGGAGAGTGGCTGGGCCAGGGACCGAGGTCGGTGAGAGTGGCCCAGTTGCAGATCCAGTGCAGTTCCAGTGAAGAATTTAGCAAGGGAGAGGCAGAGAGAAAGCAGAAGCAAAGAGGAAGGTCTTGAGGTGCTTCCCGAACCGGAGATGGTTCTCCTCAAGTTCCAGTGAGGCAGGAAGGCTGTTCCAGAGGGAGGGCCCTGCCGCGGCGAGAGATCTACCCCCAGCTAGTTGCTTTGAGAAGCGGATGACCCTGACATGCAAGGTGTGAATCACACACACCTGCAAAACAGGCCATGGCCATCACTGTTATGTCACTCAAACCCTCCCAAACCACAACATGACATGGCAAGCAATACGCATACACCAACACAGTAACAATAAGGTACACATTGCCATGTCCAAAATGTACAGTGGCATCAGACAATGATGCCTGACCTGGAATCAGATGAAATGACTGACCAACAACCTCCCACCCAAAATAAGTCATTTCCAAATGCATTACAAGAGTTGTAGGCGTAACATAACAATGAATGCCTGTCTACATGCACATTGTGCATTGCAAAATCAACACTGCAGCTTCTGTGTGCTATGTGCTGTGTCGTACTCCTACAACACACTGCTCAGCGCACAGCACAGTGAACAGCCATTGTGTGTGATGCACACCCTGAGCATCACATCTAAGTGACAGACCACACCAAAAAGCAAATTAGGCATGTACAGGATCTGTAATTGGTCACAGAACATGTGCTGCAGGGACACAGTGGGCACCAGAAGGCAAACAGTGTACACGTGGATATGCAAGGGTGGTTGTACATGTAGTGCACCAGAGTGTGTGGGTCAGCAAGGACATGCACTCAACATATGCATGTGCAATCAAGTGACCATCAGTGTTCTCTACACATCACATGTGAACATTCACCATGTGTACACCCCAGCATGTCAAACCACAACTATCCCCTCGCACCTGAAAGGTAAACACAACACATGAACAGGCATTGATCAGCAGAACACAACATGTACATAGGATACCACCATTACAATGTCAGGGTTCCCATCACACTGCAGGGCAAGGCAACTATCAAAAACAACCCCCCCTCCCTCACAAATGACCATGACCCACTGAACAACTGCAACAGGGTCATGGAGCTTTCAACCCTTAATTCCACCTGACCACAGGATCACGTTTCCCCTTCGTCACCATCTCCCACCTTGTGTGTAAAAAGGTGCCTGCACCCTCAGAATCCACACTCATTTCCAAAATCACAAAATCCAAGGCAGAAAAAACGAACCAGAACACCCTCCAGAAGATGACTTGACGTAGCAGTACCTCACAAAGGCCAAGTACTACCACAATGATGCACACAATGATGCAACAACCAAGGTAGCACAGTAAAACAATGTCACAACAGGATGTGAACCATGTGTGGTACATAACATAGAATGATGCACCATGAACAGATGTGTACTGTCACAGGTCCCGTGTACAGGCACGGGAGTGTCACGAAACAACCACCCCCACCGTGTCCCGGGTGCCTGCAAGGTCAAACTCACACAGGCCCCTGAGACCCTGGTGGGGAAGGAGGGTCAGGGATATGAAGTCGGTACAGGTGTTGGCATACTGCATAACTGGAATAAGTGGCAGGAGAGGGGAGGAGGAATGACACATGAAAGTAGGGAATGCACGAAAATGTACTACCTGCATGAACACATACACAATCCAAACAAACTTGGACATCATTGTCATGGCCTTCTGTAGTCCAGGCTTAGGAGTGGCACGAACCAACCACCCCCTCTAGGGTTTTGGCGCCTGCAAGTTTGGGGCTTACACAGGCATCCGCAACCCCAGCGGGGAAAGAGGGTTAGGGAACGTTGCTTGGATAGGTACGGGAAGCAGGAACACCGGGTAGAGGGTACAGGGTTCAAAATTGCATAGGATTCTGGGTGATTAGGGGGAAAAAAACATACCAAATTGAATTACACATTCATCCATGCATTAGTGCACCCCCCAGCAAGCCTATGCAGAGCAGTTTGAAAGAAAAACAACAAGACACTTAGCTCTGGTTTTGAGTGCTGGCCTCCTGCCTGCGCACTCTCAGGTCCGGTTACAGGAGCACTGCAATGCTGCAAAGAGAGCCACAGTCAACAACCTGTACGTGCCAATTACACAAAAACACACCACCAAACATGCCCCATAGCAACAAACTACTCTACAAACAGACAATCTGGTGTAGATGCTTCGTACCCATATATAACATTACCCCTGTGATGGGTCATACACAGTCAATGCAGTAAGTCAGCCGCCGGTGGGTGCGTGGCAAATGGAACACCAATGTGTCACAATTCACACAACATGCAATGTTCCCTGGGTAAGCAGACATACCCATATAGCAAGCCATGACTTCAGAGCAAGTTGTGTACCACCATGACCGAAACAAAGTTGGCAGTGCATTTATCAAAATGTACATAGAAAAGAAATGAACTGCACCCGAGTATGTCCCTTGCGGTATGCCCCTGTGTGCTGCCCCTTTCCATGTCTCGGAAGGCTACATGGTTGTTACAAGTGCCTCGATGGACCTTGGTGTACCGGAGGGTATGTGCCACTGCCCCTGCAGGTGTCCCAGACAACCTTACAATCAACAGCCATCAGTCCACCAACACATCTGAGCTGCATTGTGTGCTTCAACACCAATATTCGTCCAAGCTCACCCTCAGTGCTGTGACTAAGCCTGCATGTGCAACTTGCCTGGTGCAAGCTTTGCTGTGTTGTGGCTCCCCTGTGCTGCTCACCTTGCCTGGAGTTCCTTGGAACACGTCAGCAGTTCTAGGATGTAGGTCTGCAATCCCTGTGCCTCTGCTTGTGCACACATGTGCATGTGGGCACCAACAAACGTGTCCAGAATTCCGTCGTCCAATGGGCCATGTCTGCTGGCAAAGGTGCTCTGGAGGCTGATCCCCTTGCAGAAAGGGCATGAAACACATGACATGTTTAATGCTTCAAAGTCATCTGTGTGTGTCTCTTCAGGCATCTCATTACTTGACCATGTCAGAGAGTCCCATCATCAATCACACCATCAGTCCGTCTTTCACATCCAAAGTGTGGAACACTATCTACGGCATAAATTGCAGCAAGCACGTGTACAGTAAAGATAAGAAACATACTACACAATGCATAGCAATGAATGTACACATTAATCATGAAACACCCCATCTAGCAAAAGCTGAACAGTGGACAATAACACCAAAATCATCCCCACTAGGGGTGTGAACACAAGTCACACAGCACCAGACATGCCACAGATATGACATTCCAAAGCCCTTGTGTAAAAGGTTGTGACACCGAACCATCCCTGCGAGCACATGGATAAGGGAGGCAGGAGTGGCATATGTGAGTCAAGGACCCCAAGCAGCAAACACATACACAAGACAAGCCTGAAGGGCCCAGCTGGAACATACAGTGGATGCCTTCAAAAGCCACAAAGCACTGCACCGTCACATGAAAGCACAATAGACAAGCAATTTTAAACTATATTAACTAATTACACTAACTATGGAAAACCTACATTACCTAATTAAACTAACTATCAAACAGAAACTTAACTAACTAAACTAAAATACGACCCGGGGGGAGGGGAGGCACCCAGGAGGGGGGAGGTACAGGGTGCGGCTCAACATCCACATGCGATGATGCTGAGCCAACATCCACATGCGATGATGCTGAGCCAAAAAAACAAACCTCCATGGGCTCAATGCCTGCACAGCCCGACCTATGTGGGAGATAGATAGTCGTCCCAGTCTGGCTCACCCTGGAAAGGAGGACGTGGCACAGTAGCCTGGCAACACCTAGCCGCAGCTTGCCCCAAGTCAGCAGCAAGTCTGCCGGACGGGTGAGCCTGGTTCTGTGTGGCGATGTGACGTAGGTCTGCATGCATAACCTCACGTGATACACGTGCTTCCTCTTGCAAGGTAGCACGTGTAACACGGAGTTCCTCCTGCAAGGCCTGGCTGGACAACCGCTGCACCTCCGGCAAGCCTGTAGCTCAGCCGAGATGGTACGCTCAAGCTGTGCAAACCTCTCCTCTGCCCGCTGCCTCTGGGACATCATAAGGACACCCAGAGTGGATTTGAGGGAAGCATACTCCTCCCTCAGGGCATCCATGTGGGCCTCTGCGTGAGCAGCAATTGCTTGACGCAGAGACAACATTTCAGCCTGGCGTGCCCTGTCTGAGGCCGCCATGCCCAGCCTGAGCCAGCGGGCCATGGACCGTGCCGCCTGCTGCTGGAGAAGCACCTGCCTAGCAGGGGGGAGCACAGATCGGGCCACACGCTCCATGCTCTCAGCAATGTTCTCCATTGCTGCCCCCTGCCGTTCTGAATTGGCAGTCATGTCTTACTCCCACTCAGTATACTGAGGTTGCGCCCGGCGACCGCGTTGCCGGGCTTGACCCCTGCGGGACCCAAGGACCGGGGGTCCTCGCTGTGTTGGCACCGCCCACGGCTGCACGACTACATGCCCCCGTCGACGTGATGTCCCAGGCACATCAGTGACTGGTGTGGAGGGTGACCCTGCATCCCGATCCACCACGGGCGGAGGAACCAAGACTGTCTGATCCCTCAGTGCAGGTGTCGCGGACAGAGGAGTGTCCACATCAGAATCACTCACCCCTGACACATGGACTTGATGCTCATCCAACTCAACATGGACGTCAGAGTGGTCATCAAGGCTGGACTCATAGGCAGCCAGAGACAAGATGGACTGTAGCACTTGGGGGTTTTCATGGCCAACCACCCCACGACCCCCACTAGTGCCGGGTTGATGTAGTGGTAACAACCCTGTGTCTGGCATGACAACACCATCCTCTGCCTCCATTGCGTCATCACCTGAAAAATAGAGAGAAAAAAGGTCACTACACATGTCAGAAGCACACAACACACACACTCACACACACACACCGACAGAAAACGGATCAGGCAGACATGTGCTGGGTCAACTTTGAATTGCTTCTGTGATCAGACCTGTTGAATGATGGCAGTTTCCATGGAAGTGGGTCTATGCAGTGCAGAAAATGTGTACGCCACTCACTACCTACATGTACAAGGACTCCATGGTGTGTGCCAGGAAATGTGAAGGCAGTGCAATGTCAAATTCAGACATCACGTGCATTGTGCATTCAATGTGTACCATATATAGAAGCCAAGCACCCCTCCACCCCAGTACCAAAGCAGGGATGCCTAGCATGGTATCAAAAGGCTGACCATACACCTGTGTATTGACAGGCAGTGTTGACTGGCATCAGCAGCTTAATGTGATTCAAGTGACAACACTGCAAATGATGCTGGGACAGTAAGCAGGACACATGATGAAAACTCTGGATGCCGCCCATGTGTGAAGAAGACACAACAACAGTTGGACAGAGTCATTGGCCATTGAACAGGCTGAGGCCTGTGAGCCACACAGATTGTCAGACCCTAAACATGTGTGCAATGCAGGACTGAGCCACAGTTGACATGGGAAGGCTGATGAGATGCCAGGCAATGTATGTAACCAAGGACTTGTATTACAGTGATCATCCAGTCAAGGACACATAGGGGCATGAGTGCAATGCACATGGAGCATGAATGGGCACTCATGTCCCTGCGGGACATCTGACCTATGCACAGTACAAGTGAGATACCCTGCATCAAGTACTAAGGCCGTACCACACGGCATATGTCTGGCAGATTCTACGCTGGAAGTTAGCATCTACACAGGACGCATGAACAAGAAAGTACACATTGGCAAGATTGAAGAAGACCAGTGCAAAGGTGGAACTGGGGTGCAGAGTGGCGGAGGAGGGGCAAGGGAGCATGCCTCCCTGGAGTCCCCGCATGCAGGCAGAGGAGACATGCATCACGGAAGCATTGCATTACTTACACATCAGAACCATGTACACGTCACATGTAGTGGCAATCATGCACAACACATCCCACAAGTGAAACACACACGTCCTCAACAAACACGCATCAACTCTCACTGGACTGGGCATCAAAGTCCAGCATCTCTCCCACTCCTTCGACCAATTCAGGTGGTATGAACTCTGCAACGAGTGCCTCATGCGGAGTGAGCACTTCCTCCTCTGGTGCAGGCCCACCGCCAGTCACCAGAGTCAAGTTGTAATTAGAGGCAGTTTAGCCTTAGTGCTGCGTTTGATGTCATTCCAACGCTTTTTGCACTCTTGCGCCGTGCGCACCTCATGGCCGAATGAACTGACATGTTCCGCAACATGCTTCCAGTGGGTGTCACGTTGGGCAGCCGTAGTCTGACTATTGGCACCCACTAGCATGTCACGGCTGTGGCCCCGCACGTAGTCCACGAGGAAGTCCAGTTCCTGCTTGCAGAAAGGCTTCTTCCTCGACATGCAGAAGGTCGTGGCTGTGTGTGGGGTCCCAGCCTGTGCTGCAGGTGCAACCTTCCTCCTCTTGGACTGTGGCGCAGACCCTGGCTGGCTAATGCCGCCCTGACCAGTATGGCCAGTGGGTTCGGTGGATTGAGCCAAGGGAGTGGCAGGTGGAGGGACGACCAAAGGCCTGACTTGTGTCAGTGGCAGCTGGGTGCCCTCTAATGGACCCTGTGCAGCAACATCAGCTGTGGCAGGGTGATTGACCGCAACAGTCCTGGTTGGCAGACTCACAACCGGGGTGTTGTTGGGTGAATCTGCCCCTGCACTTGCCAACACCCGGCTGTTCGGGGCAGCAGATGACATGACTGCCTCAGGGACACGTGTCTTGGTCTGAGCAGCCTGGCCTGCCCCTATGGTTTCCCTCCTGGCCTGTTGGAGATCTACCAAGGGCTCCTCAAGTGCCAACGCAGCCTGCGCTGGCAGAACCTGAGCCTGGGTGGCGGTGTCCACAGCTGCACCTGCAGCTACCACTACCCTTGGGCCCGTGGCAGTCGATGGAACAGACTGCCGGGTCACACGGGCGCCAGTGCCAGATGCAGAAGCTGCATCCCCCAGAACCACAGGGGGTGGTGGCATGACTGCAACGACACATGGCACAACATTGTGCTCAAGTGGTGCACCCCTGCCTCTTCCCCCACTCTGGCCGCCCTGGACTCCCTGGAGTCCCCCTACTCCCTGGTCACCACGGCCATGTCCCCGACCATGCCCGCCACGAGGAGTACGCCCAGCTGAGACGCCCCTCACCTTTGGTGGCCTCCCAACCATGGCACAGATGTAGTAGTGCCGGCACAGATGAAGTGGTGCCAATGGGAGGTGTACACCACAATTGACCTGGGCAATTGGGGTGAGGGGGGTGGGAAGCAAGATGTTAACAGCCCCCCTGCACCTGCAAGGCTGTATGTGACCCCGGTGATGTAGTGACGGGTCACGCAACGCTCAGGCACCCCAAAACTGCAGTAAAACCGTGCACGCAACCCTGCAGCCTACGTGCGTGGATTCAACCTCCCGCAGTACGCGGTGGCACCCAGTAACACGAATAACGCGTACGCGTGGGACACGCAGGCTACTATGACATCAAAAATGGGTGCGATACACAGGGGCACCCGCAGTGGGAAAAAGAGCATGCGCGACTCACCGTCTGACTAGCGCGATGCAGAAATAACGCGTAGCCAATACCCCCGCCAAAAGAAGAGATACGTCCTTGATAGCTGTGAAGTTGTGAAGGCTCGTGAAACAACAGGAAGCAGAAACACACGTCGGTCTCCACGAAAGGCACGTACAGTGAACTGCTGGGCCCGCTCACCTTTAACCCGTGCTGAGGGAAAAGCCCACGCGTGTCACGTCACTTACGCGCATGGGCCCTTTCCTCGGATTACACGTGGACGTGCAGTTTTTCACGCGCGCTGAAATGCCCATGCACGCCTGCGCGCGTCACGTCACAGGGGCGCTTGCGCTTGAGGGGCCTTCTGTCCAATGAAATTGCGTATGCGTGCAGACGCGCTTACGCGCTAAGGGCCTTTCCTCGAATTACACGCTGACGTGCAGAATTTTCACGTGCCAAATCACTCCATACCAAGCTGGCCACGCGTAAGCACACGGAAGACCACGCTCCTGCCCAGAAGGCGGAATTACTGCCCCCCAGAGCCCCGAGCACGCTCCCACCTGCCATCTGCTGCTGCCTGACTGCCTGCTGCCCACGTGCCCTGCCATTTGCTGCCTGCACATCAGCCAGGGGTGCTGTTGCTGTGACCACCCCTGCTGGAACCGAAGACTCTCGACTGGGATTCCATCGCTCCACAGCCCAGCCCCAGGACCCAGTTGCCCACCCACTACTGCCTCTGGGGTTGTCATGTCGGGCACTGCAACATCTGGCACCACTGACAACCCCCGGCCAGAGAGGCAGAGGGGGACCAGCTTCAGTGCCAGGGAAGTTGGTGTCCTGGTGGAGCAAGTCCTGGGGCAGTATGATGCCCTCTTCGGAAGTTCCCGCGCCAACAAGGAAGGACGGACTCGGATCTGGACGGACATCGTGACTGCCATCAACGCGGAGGGGGTGGCAGTCCGCGACTTCCAACATGTCAAGAAGCGCTGGGAGGACTTCAGGTCCAGGACCCTGAACAAGGCCTGGGCCCTCTTGAAGGCAGCGGATGCTAAGGGGCGCGGGGCCACTTGTCGGAAGATCAGATGAGGGTCCTGGAATGCATATCCCCAGTGCTCCACGTCCAGGTCCTTGAGAGGCAGACCCGTCTGGAGTTGAGCAGTAAGTGTACATGCATCCTGAGTGTGAGCTGTGCGTGTGGTGAGGTTTCAGTAGTGTGCAGGTTGCACATCTGTTTGTATGGGGTCGAGTATGGGTGGGGGTGTACAGGGCCGTGAGGCTAACACATGCGAGGGCTGTAATGTGTGAGACATGGATGGTGCTTGTGTGTGTAGGCTTGCATGTCAAATGCAGTTGTGTGGGCACACATGTTTGGATGAATGAGTATGTAAGTAGACATGTTTGTGATGTCAATCATGTATGTTGTTTTCAGCTGCATGCATCAGCACTGTGTACATGTGCATGTGTGTGTATTTGACAAGGGTGCAACAGTGATGCAAAATGGATACATGTGACAGCGGGATGTGGAAGCCTGATTGGCAGATGTGACATGGATGCCCATCTGAACACTGCAACACTTGGCAGAGGTGTACACATGCATGCAAGTGTGGTGGTGTGTGTACATGTGTAGTGCACTTCCTGTGTTGCATGTGATGTCTGGCTCAGCTTTGCCTGCTCATGCTGTTGTATGTGTATGGATGGTGCTGGCAGTTGCGATATGGCTGTGGTATGGCTCATGTGTGCGAGTTGAAATGACATGTGTGTTGGGGATTGTGATGGCATGTCTGAGGTTTGCCAATGCCACTCATGTACAACTGTCATGTGTGTATGTGTCCATTGTACAGTGCCCTGATGCCTGTGTTTTATTTCTCCCTGTCTGCAGCGTCAACTGATGAAGAGGGCGGAGAAGGTGCTGTGGAGCACAGCAGTGGGGATCCCACCGCCAGCCGGAGACGCAAGGCCCGGCTCCCCTCCCAGGTTGTGACCTCGTCGGGGAGTGAGGAGTCCGGGGCCGCGTCCCAGGCCGCAGCTGCCGGGGGGAGGTCCAAGAGGCGAAGGTTGGAGTTGGACTCGTCGGCAGCAGAAGGGGCAGCTGGGACCCCACAGGGCCCAATGGGGGAAGCTAGCACGGAGTCATCCAGGTTGGTGGGGGGTTTGGTGGAGGAGGAGGCCGTGCAAGCAACAGAGACGGGGTCTGGAGGTGGGGATTCCACTGGTGCTAGTGGTGGAGTGCAGGACCAGGGACAGGAGGCAGCACAGGCCGCCGCAGAGGTGCCTGTGTGCAATCCTGTCCCTGATCCTGTCACTGCATCATCTTGCACCAGCAGGGATGCCTACGTCCAGACCCGTTTTCAGGCAGGGGATGAGCTCACGACAACTGGCCTTCCTCTGCCTGCGGACGTGGCTATCCGGGTCCGGGTTGAGCCTGTCCTGACTGGTGTGGCGTTGCGTCAACGGGCCATGCGAGGTGACCTGCAGTCTTTTCATGAGGAGACTGCACGTCATCTCGAATGGCTCATTGACCGCGTCGGCCTATTGGGACAGGTCACCCAGGCCGAATTCTTCCGTTTGATGGGGCTTGCTGCGACCCCCTCCTCAACTGAACCCCCTATGCACCAGTCGTCCACCGTGCCATCTTCCCACCCATCAGTCACCTGGGTGCCCTGTGGAGCTGCCTCTGACGGTGCGGCCAGGCTGGTGGGGGAGGCATGCCTGCCACAGTCGGGAGTCGGACGTCCAGCAGGGGTGGCCACATCAACGACTGCACCCCAGCCAGCAGAGGATATGCAGGCAGCAGGAGGCAGTGCACGGGCAGAGGCACAGCAGCAGCAGCAACATGGTGGGAGCCATGAAGGCTCGGGGCCTTCGACATCGAAGGGGCAGGCATCGGCCAGAGGACAGGAGGACCCAGGACAGAAAGTGTCTTCCGTGTGGCAGCGGTTGGGCCACGCCATAGATGCGGAGCGGCAGCGGGCGGAAGAGGCACGGCTCACGATGGTCAGGGCGGAGAACTCCATGCGGAGGGCCCTGAGGCGGGCCGAGTGCCTCGAGGCAATCCACAGGGGGTTGGAGGTGGACACGTCGACGGCCCTGCGGACCCTCAGGGCCATGGAGGAGGACCGCCTCCGGGACATTGAGCAGGAGTTCGATGATGCCCTGGCCCGGGATATCCAAAAGTGAGCCGTCGGACTAGCCCGCTGTCCTTGTACATAGTTCTGTAGTTAGTGTTAGGTTTCCTATGTTTTTGTATTTTTTTTGGACCTTTTGGACAATGGGCCACATTTTTGTATATAGTTTTTTTTTATTAGGTAGTGTTGTTAGATAGGTTTCATTTCTTTTGTTGGGATCATGGACCCTGGCTTGTTCATCTGTACATAGTTGACAGTTGGATTTTCTTTTTATTTTACAATTTACCCATGGAGCAATGGCTTTCAATTATAATTTTCCATTGGATTTTCTTTTGTGGACTGTGACTTTGGGCACCATTCCTTTGGATTATGATTTTTGGTTTAGCATTTTTTCACTGACTTGCTTCTTTTTATTTTTTTACATTCCCATTTCTGTTTGTTTATTTTTGATTCAATTTATGTTTCCTTTAATACATATTTTTTGTTCAAACTTCAATGTGTAGTATCATCTCATTGGTTTCATGCATATCATGATATGGGTTTTGAGATTCACTGACACCCATTGGGTGTATGTGAGGGATATGTGTTCGTTTCCAAACTTTCAATTGGTGTTCTATCATGTTATTGCCATTTCTAAGTGGGTGGATGCAATACTCGGGTGGGTGTTTTGCATTTGGAGGCTGTCCATAGGGACCAGGGATCTAGAATGTGATGACATGTTGGCTGGGGAACATGAGTTGGGGCCTGGTGGAGGGTGCACCACAGTGCTGGGGGGGTGGAGGTGATGGGAGACATGAGTGGGAGCCTGGTGGAGGGTGCACCACAGTGCTGGGGGGTGGGGGGTGCAGGGGAACATGAGTTGGGGTCTGGTGGAGGGTGCACCACAGTACTGGGGGGTGGGGGTGATGGAGACATGAGTGGGGGCCTGGTGGAAGGTGCACCACAGTGCTGGGGGGTGGGGATGATGGGAGACATGAGTGGGAGCCTGGTGAAGGGTGCACCACAGTGCTGGGGGGTGGGGGTGCAGGGGAACATGAGTTGGGGCCTGGTGGAGGGTGCATCACAGTGCTGGGGGGTGGGGGTGCAGGGGAACATGAGTTGGGGCCTGGTGGAGGGTGCACCACAGTGCTGGGGGGTGGGGGTGGAGGGGAACATGAGTTGGACATGAGTGGGGGCCTGCTGGCAGGTGCCCCACAGTGCTGGGGGGTGGGGGTGCAGGGGAACATGAGTGGGAGCCTGGTGAAGGGTGCACCACAGTGCTGGGGGGTGGGGGTGCAGGGGAACATGAGTTGGGGCCTGGTGAAGGGTGCATCACAGTGCTGGGGGGTGGGGGTGCAGGGGAACATGAGTTGGGGCCTGCTGGAGGGTGCACCACAGTGCTGGGGGGTGGGGGTGATGGGAGACATGAGTGGGGGCCTGGTGGAGGGTGCACCACAGTGCTGGGGGGTGGGGTGATGGGAGACATGAGTAGGAGCTTGGTGGAGGGTGCACCACAGTGCTGGGGGGTGGGGGTGATGGGAGACATGAGTGGGGGCCTGGTGGAGGGAGCGCCACAGTGCTGGGGGGTGGGGGTGATGGGAGACAGGAGTGGGAGCCTGGTGGAGGGTGCACCACAGTGCTGGGGGGTGGGGGTGATGGGAGACATGAGTGGGGGCCTGGTGGAGGGTGCACCACAGTGCTGGGGGGTGGGGGTGATGGGAGACATGAGTGGGGGCTTGCTGGCAGGTGCCCCACAGTGCTGGGGGTGGGGGTGCAGGGGAACATGAGTTGGACATGAGTGGGGGCCTGCTGGCAGGTGCCCCACAGTGCTGGGGGGTGGGGGTGCAGGGGAACATGAGTTAGACTTGAGTGGGGGCCTGGTGGATGGTGCACCACAGTGCTGGGGGGTGGGGGTGCAGGGGAACATGAGTTGGGGCCTGGTGGAGGGTGCACCACAGTGTTGGGGGGTGGGGGTGATGGGAGACATGAGTGGGAGCCTGGTGGAGAGTGCACCACAGTGCTGGGGGGTGGGGGTGCCTGGGAACATGAGGTGGGGCCTGGTGGAGGGTGCACCACAGTGCTGGGGGTGGGTGTGCAGGGGAACATGAGTTGGGGCCTGGTGGAGGGTGCACCACAGTGCTGGGGGGTGGGGGTGATGGGAGACATGAGTGGGGGCCTGGTGGAGGGAGTGCCACAGTGCTGGGGGGTGGGGGTGATGGGAGACAGGAGTGGGAGCCTGGTGGAGGGTGCACCACAGTGCTGGGGGGTGGGGGTGCAGGGGAACATGAGTTGGACATGAGTGGGGGCCTGCTGGCAGGTGCCCCACAGTGCTGGGGGTGGGGGTGCAGGGGAACATGAGTTGGACATGAGCGGGGGCCTGCTGGCAGGTGCACCACAGTGCTGGGGGTTGGGGGTGCAGGGGAACATGAGTTGGGGCCTGGTGGAGGGTGCACCACAGTGCTGGGGGGTGGGGGTGCAGGGGAACATGAGTTGGGGTCTGGTGGAGGGTGCACCACAGTGCTGGGGTGTTTGGGTGATGGGAGACATGAGTGGGAGCCTGGTGGAGGGTGCACCACAGTGCTGGGGGTGGGGGTGCAGGGGAACATGAGTTGGACATGAGTGGGGGCCTGCTGGCAGGTGCCCCACAGTGCTGGGGGGTGGGGGTGCAGGGGAACATGAGTTGGGGCCTGGTGGAGGGTGCACCACAGTGCTGGGGGGTGGGGGTGCAGGGGAACATGAGTTGGGGCCTGGTGAAGGGTGCACCACAGTGCTGGGGGGTGGGGGTGATGGGAGACATAAGTGGGAGCCTGGTGGAGGGTGCACCACAGTGCTGTGTGGTGGGGGTGCAGGGGGACATGGGTGGGGGTGCAGGCTAGTCCCCGTGGTGTGGGTTGCCTGCAGGGGCCGAGGTTGTGGAGCGAACACCTGCGAGGACCCACACGGCCAATTCACGTGTAGTACTCCACGGAACCCCTGAAATACACATACCCTGCTGATGTCGCGTGTGGAACTTCCCGCGCACCCCAAGATACACGTACCCAGGACATTCGCGTATGGAACTTCCATTGCACCCCTGAAATACACGTACCCTGCTGATATTGCGTGTGAAATCTCCCGCGCACCCCAAGATACACGTACCCAGGACATTTGCGTGTGGAACTTCCAGCGCACCCCTGATATACACGTACCCTGCTGAATTCACTTGTGATACTTCCCGCGCACCCCTGATGTACACGTAGCCTGATGGAATCGCGTGTGGAACTTCCAGCGCACCCCTGAAATACATGTACCCAGCTGAAATGACGTGAGGTACTTCCCGCGCACCCCAGTGATACACGTAGCCCGCTTGCCGTGCTGGTACAAGATTAGCGCAGCCCTTTGCGCTGGATTGGGGATTTTGATGGCTTTTCCCTGCGCAAGGGGCGTTCTTGGGGGCGTAACTGGCGCTGCTGCAGGGTCGCTGCGCCACTGTGCGGCACGGCTGGTTTTGGTGTCTGAAATCCATGAATACGCTGTGCGCGGAAATGTATTTTGGCGCACGCGGATGGCGCAGGGATTCGCACGCACACTGTGCGCCAGCCGTGTGCGCCACTTGTGCGCTGAATTCTATGGATTACCCCCTTATGGTTTTGTCCAGGAGCTGCGCACTGTTAATGCTGTGGTGCTGCCACCTTTAAGTTGCAGACCATTCTACTGTCCTGTACCCTTGCTACTACTATTCACATTACGGTGGCTGGCCTATGCTCTGCTTCCTTCACTATATCTGCCCCCCCTGTCAACTAGTAAGTGTTTCTGTTTTCATGTAAATATCTACATGTTTTTATTCACGAGAATACTTATTGTTTAAAGCCCAACCCTCTTTTCTCAAATTGTTGCTAGCATTCAAAGGAGGGTCAGTTTGGTGCAGTATGTTGACAACCTTCTAGCGGCGTCCAACTCATTGAAGGCTTGTGATCAAGATGCACTTGATATATTGACAGCTCGTTCTAATATAGGACTTAAGCCTTCAAAAGTAAAATTGCAATTATGTCTGACCTGTGTACATTACCTCGGTCATGATATTTCAGTCAGCCAGAGAGATTGGTCCCAGGACTACATTAATGTATTCCAGCAGGTACCTTGAACCCAAACCAAGAACCAAATGAGAGAATCACACAGGATGGCAAGTTACTGCAAGCAATGGTCCTTAGATATACCTCAGTTGTTACATCCCTTTAAAATGTAACCCTTCATTCGGTTACCGAATCCCAAGCTTGGCCCACAGAAGCCAAGGAGGCTTGTGTCCAAATTAGGCAGGAACTGTCAGAATCTCCAGCTCTGGACTAATCTGATTATCAGAAGCCAATTACACAGTTTTGTGATGAACAATATGGATTTGTACTGACTCAGCTACACAGTGACAAACATTTGCCTATTGCATACTGTCCCGTGGCTTTAGGTTACAGGGTTGCTGGGTTGCCCTGATGTTTACTGTGGTTGCTGCCACTGCATTATTGGTTAAAAAGGCGAATGTGTTGATCCAGGGAACCTCAGTGAATGTTGCTGTCCTACACGAAGTATTTGCATGGTTGTTAAAAGGAAACAATGCAAAACATTACTCATTTGAGAACCTCCTTATAACAAGTGCAAATGTTATGTTATGTTCTCTTTTGGACAAGGCCTCTATGCCCCCGACCCCTTCTGATGTAACCTACCTGACTGTATTGTGGTTATTGTAAATCTCAGGACCCCCAAAGTGGATTGAAAAGATGTACCTCTGCAGAATCCCAAAATAATTCTGTTTATGTGTCTCCTTTACACAATAATGAACTCGCCCTGTTATTCGGTGTGTGCGCTCCATGAAGTGCTTACCGCTTACAAATTGCCCAATATGAAATCATCCCAGGTAGCTTAAATGATTACACTCACCTGTGTCACTATTTACACAGATTCTAGATATGTTCACAGTGTAGTGCAAAATGTTGCTGCCCTCTAGCAACAACAGGTTATCTGACCTCTAATGGTGCCCCTTTCCTTAATGATCAATCTCTACCTGCCTTGTTGCAAGCTGTATTGCTCCCTTCTGCCCTTGCTATTGTTCAATGCAGAGGACATCAGACTAAACAGATGTTTACTGATCCGGACAATGATTACGCTATTAAATCAGCTTAAAATGCAGCCTTGAATAATAATAGGCCCCTAATGGTGTTCCTCTCTGTGTTTCAGTCCTCACTGATTACATCCTTTCCAGTTCTGCTGTGCTGTGAGATCACCACCTGAGTCTGAGAAGGAGCTGTGGTTGAAATGGCTATGTAGGTGCACCCAGATACACTTTGACACCCCCCTGATGGCTGCCTCATAACCCCTAGAGTGATTCTACCTGTTCATGCCAAACTAGCTCATTCGATCAAACACTCAGGTAAAGGGCCTATGATTGAAGTAGTAAACTTAGATCGGTTCACCCCTTATTTCACCACTGCAGCTCAGACAAATTGTTGTAATTGTTCTATCTGTTTGGCTCAAAACTATGTGATTAGCAGTGTAACTGTTTCTTTTGCCCAACCTGTTCTGGGGTACCATTTCGGAATGTGCATATTGACTTCAAACAGTTCGCCAAATTCATGAATTGAGAGTTCTGTCTTTTCGCCTAAGACATTTTGTCTGGATGGGTAGAAGCCTACCCGTGCCAAAAAGTGAATTCTATTATTGTAGCAAAGAATTCTTACTTGACTTTATTCCCCAATTTGGGTTCCCTTCCATTATAGGCCGAGGTCGAGGGACCCACTTCACTGGTCAGGTCAGGTTTTCAGAGAGATGCACAAGTCTCTCAATACCTCTCAACATTTCCACTGTTCTTACCACCCCCAGTCCAGGGGGACAGTAGAACGCTACAGTAGAGATATAAAGCTCGTATTTTCCAATCTTTGTCAAGAAACAAGCCTCAAGTGGCCTGATGCCATGACTGTAATTATATTACACATGCATAACAACTCTCATAAAAACATTGCTGGTCACCCCATGAAGCCCTCAATGGATGTCCAATGTGCATGGGTACTTCCCCCTCCAGTGGCCACATATCTAGAAGATGCAAACGTTTAGAATTACTGTGAGGCCTTTGTAAAATCTGTTTGTTCTCTTCATTCCTAGGTGATAGTGACATTACCTGATCCAGCGATTGGTCTTGCTAGCCTCTGCATCCTGGGGACTATGTGTATTTAAAGGACACCAGGGGAACTGGGCACTCCTGCCCCATTGGCACACTTTCTATTTGATAGAACTCACCATGCAGACAGCTGTCAAGTGCCTCGGATTCCTGTTCGACCCCTTCGTGGCTTATACTCCTGGAACCACTACCTCTGGAACCAAGGCCTCAGGAGCTGCCTCACTTATGCCCGATCCTTTAATCGCCTATGCCTGAACCTTCAATCCATTATAGAACAGGGACCCCAACAGGTACCCCTGTCGATTCCACCACTTCCTCTGTACCTGTATGCAGACATCCTGAGGTGAAACCCACTTCTGCTGGATATGTTGGACATTGTGGGGATGCTACAGTAATTGCATTTTACCCAGCTTCAGAAGGATTTGGAACCACATCAAAAATGGATGTTCATTGTAGCCTCCCCAAAAAAAATCCAGAGCTGTCTGTGCCTGCTTTACCTCATACTAACTCCCACATCCATGGAAAATATAATCTTTGCTTATGAGGAACTGCCGTCTGGCAAATCTCTGGCTTTTTTGATTTGTATTAACAAATAGCATGATGAGGGTAATTCCGTCTCGAAGAAGGGTAATCTGCCAACCCCATCCTATCCACCCTCTTGTCCTCTCCTCCTCTTCCCACTTCTCTCTACACTACCTCCGGCCCCCTTTCAGCTGCCTCTCCTCCCTCCTTCTCTGCCTTTCCTCTGTTCTCGCCCAATGAGATTTCTAGACAAGTCCGTTCTATGAAAGTCTCGTCAAAACAGGTTCTTCCCTGTTCGTCCAAGACCATCTAGGTCCATATTTATGCCCTTGCTCCTGCCCTGGCTGACTTCTGCAATCATTCCTTTGCCACTGGAGACTTCCCCTCCCCTCTGAAGCACTCCTTTGTGCACCCTCTTCTCAAGAAACCCACAGCCGACCCCTCCCTGCCGGCTAACTACCTCCCGATCTCTATCACTTCTTTCCTGGGCAAAATATTGGAAAAGCTGGCCATCTCCCAGCTTAACCTCCACCCTAATTCTGCTGGCTGTCTCCATGGCCATCAGTCTGGATTCAGAGTATCCAGAAGCACCAAAAACTGCTCTCTTGAACATCAGTGAATACCTGTTCTCCAACCTTGATTATAATCTCCTCTCTGTCCTCTTCTTACTTGATCTCTCTTCTACCTTTGACACGGTCAACCATACCATCCTGCTCAACTGCCTCTGTGATAACCTGGGTATCACTGATCAGGCCCTGGCCTGGCTGACCTCTTTCCTATCCGACGACCCTCCCAGGTCCAACTTGGATCCTTCCTTTCCTTTGTCTCAATCTCCACTTGCAGTGTTCCCCATGGGTCTTACCTCTCTCCCTGACTTTTCAACTAATACCTGGCACCCCTCACCCACCGCATTGCTGCACTCTTTACCAACTTTCAGTGCTATGCAGATGGCACTCAGCTCGTTTTCAGGCTCCCCTCTGCCACCTCCTCTCCCTCTCTCATCTCTGACTGTATGTCTGCAATCCAGGAGTGGTGTGCCAGTACGACAGAGATCCTTCTCATTGGCACTCCTGCAGCTTCCTTCCTGTCACTCTCTGGCCAGTTTTCCTTGGCCCTCTTCCTGCTCCCACCTGTGGGTCTAAGAACCTCGGAGCCATCTTCGACTCCACGCTTTCCATTTCTCCACACCTCTTTGATGTCTCTGAGAAGTCAAACTACCACCTGCACCTCCTCAGGGGTATTCTTCATTTCCTCTCCTTCCCCCAGAAGCTCACTGTCTCTAGAGCTCTGGTTCTCGTGAGGCTGGACTATTGTAACAGACTCTTTCAAAATCTGCCTGCCAGTACTCTCCACTCTTAACTTATCCAGAACAGGACTACAAGACTTGTCCTTGGCCTCAAGCCCAGGGATCGTATCTCTCGAACTCTGAAATCTCTTAATTGGCTCTGAGTGGCTACAAGGATTAATTTCAAGACCCTTTGCATGGTCCCCAAGGCCTTCCGAGGCATGGGTCCTAAATACCTTCAACTCTCCCTCCGGAAATGCCTTCCTACTCGATCTCTTCGCTCCTTTACCTCCAACTCCCTCAGGGTCAGCCACTTCTCCAAGTAACAAGTTGGTGTTAAATCTCTCTCTTCGGCTGTAGCCTTCCTCTGGAACAGCCTCCCTGCCTCTCTGAAACTCGATGAGAACCATCTTTGGTTCCAGAAGTACCTCAAGAACTTTCTCTTTGCTTCTGCCTTCACTCTTCCTCTTCCCTGCTGATTTCTGACTGTTCCTGCACTGTGTTCCTGGCTACCCTCTGTATTCAGGCCCAGATCCCTGCCCACCTATCTGCATGCCCACACTCCCTGCCACCAAACCTTGGACTTGGGTCTGTATCTGCAACCCTACAGTCCCCTTACCTGCACTTAGGCACCAGTTGTCGGCACTTAATTTGTGCATTTGCCACTTGCTGGCCGCACTACCTGTTGTTGTTATTTCCTCACATGTTCAGCACTTTCCACTCCTCCCCTGCCCCTTGCACTTTCCCCCTCCCCTCTCCCCTGCACTTGCTCATTCTCAATGTCACTGGGCCTAGTAAGATCATTGTTTTTCCTCCCTTGTACCCCTCCCTTGTCTCGTCATGCTCTGAAACACTTGTGTATGGGCGCAATATAAATAAACTATCATATATCATACCATATCATAACCAGATCCCACCTCTTCCGTTCACTCCATGCCAAATGCATAGTGCACTCGTGCCCTGCCGCACCAGTAGCCTGATTCGCTGCACCCACTCTATTCATGGCACAGAGCAGGTTTGAAGGTCACGAAATGCCCACATGACATCTGCAAAGACTTAAAAAGTCCCTGCAGTGCAGAGGTGGCATTTAGGGTATGCCCACCCTGTACCAAAAACTATGATGATTATAAATCCCCCATGCTGGTGGCAGTGTAAACACTAAATAAAACTCTAAAGAAAAGTTATGCCTATGGCTAGGCATAGTGCATGGTGCTACTGATGATCCCATTCCAAGGATATTTTACATTTGTCAGCTCATGTGAGTCAGCTCAACTATGGGAGGTGATGTGCATTCTGGTCAGCCGGGTGTAGCCCACCAAATGGCAGGATGAGAACTTAGAGGACCCCGGCCTCCTCTTTGATCTCTTTGTGAGGGCAGGTAACACTGTTCGCCTGAGTTAGTTGCACAGCAGCCAGCTGTCCTGGGCCCTGGAATCAGCAAAGCACACCAATTCAAAATGTGTAGCCTCACACCAGGTTGATGCATCTCTAAAGGCCTTTGTTCTCAGTGAGAAGGCAGGGGGGCGGGAATAGGATAGGCAAGAGGGTTCTAATCAAGGGAAGGAGGCTTCCAGCATCTTGATGTTCACTGTCTCGATGTCTCTTTCTGGCCCCCACCACTTCCTCTGGAGCAAAGCACTTTGCCCTTCTGATGTCACACCCAAAGTCCAATCTGTTCAAAAGCAGATTTTGGATCACTAAGGCAGACTAGATTTGCCAAATCATCTGAGGACTTTTGTCCTTAAAAGGAGGGATCTCCCACACCTTCCAACCCCTTTGGCGATATGCACAGCTCCTTTTGGATACTTTAATGCTGCATATTCATTCTAAAGATCTCATTGGACTTCCTTAGGAAGAGTTGCACATTCCAAAGCCCTCAGCCTGAAGAAGGAATCATCCAAGACAGAAGCAAGATCTGTCTCCTAGCGCTCGGTGGGCACATCAGGAGTAACCTCTGCTGTGGATCAGGACCTAACACTATATGTCAAATCTTCTGAGGTGGGAGAGCAGACCCTGAATCGAACAATCCTATCCTTGAGTCCCCCTGAAAAGGCCTTGCAGCAACCAGTGAACCAGATTGGGCATAGCTCCCTGTTCACTGCACCAAATCGGTCGCTTTGTACACACTGCACCGGGAACAAGAGAGAAGTTACTGATGCTGGTTATTGTGCTCCTCCACCAATCAAACATTTGTTTGCACTTTTGACCAGCTTGACACATCATTGTGTCCCAGCAAAAGTTTGTCACATGGTAGGCCCGGAGTGACAGATTAGTGCCGGAACCCAAACCAAATCACTGGATAGTCACATGCCTATTTTAACTGGGAGCTACAACTGTGGCTCGACCCAGCTAGCCCCTGAATTGCTGCCTCATAGAGAGCACAAAGATGCACCCAAGATCACCACTTTGACAACCATCACCCGCCGACTCGAGCCACTGCTGTGTCACTCATCGTCCCCTCCCAGTGGATAAAGTCCAACTCGCCTGGCCAACTGAAAAGCAATCTTGGGACCACCCCGACCTGCATCATTGAAGAGCCACCGTTCTACCAGTCAGAGCACCCACATTCATCCCTACTCAATGCCCGCTTGCTGCCGGGGCCTCCAAGATCCTACATGCCCAAATTGTGCCTGATCAGCTCACATTGACTTTTGATCCTGGTTCTGAATGTGTCAGCCCACCAAGAACTGAATCCAGGTACTGTTGAATATGTACTGCCACCCTCGGTCCACTTGGACCCTAGAGACTGGAAAGGTCATGATCGCACCTGTTTTCAACCAAGATATCCAATTTGTGGTTAGTACTTTACCTCCCGCCCCTAGAACTATGCTTCTTTCATCAGTCTGTCACATCTTCTATGTCCTTCTTATAGGGTGGGTTTTTGTACAGTAATATCTATTCCTTTGATATGAAGATAGTGTGTTTAATTAAAGTGTTTCCATTGTTATAGAACTTTCATTGGACATTCATTTTGTTTTAGACTGTGGTACTGTGTTGTTTGGGTCACTACTGGTACACCTTCACACTCCTCTTAAAAGAATAGCCTTCACTCTACCTGTGTTTCCACAAAATGTGAAGTGGTATATCTCTTACCTGTCCCCGTTTTACATTTTTGATTTTGTTGTGTTTTGATTTGTAGAAGTGTGTGTATTGAGTGGGTCATTTTACCCCTACGCAACCATGTACTACTGCAAAGCAGATTCAATTTGTCACATCACTTACACAGATGGCTATTCCAAATGTGAGTAAAACAAGGAAGGCTAAAAGATGCTTGCTATCTGAGTTTATTGTTGTTCATTACTCCTCTCAAAGCCTACTACAGCTAATGAGGAGCAGGAAGAAAGTTGTTGGTAGTGTTGCAGTGATAAAACCTGTCTGTTAGGTTTCTGTCTCTCTTACTACTGAGGAGATACTGGATTCCTTTTGGTAATAAGCGGGCTGCTTACCCTAATGTGGATGTATACTTCCCATTAGATCACACATGACTCTTGACCTTCAGATAACTCTTTCTTGTGCAGTAACTGTTGTCTTTAACTGACAATGTGTCTTGTTCTGATTAGATTCTACTCCTAAACTCTCTATTGGACAAGAAGAACTCTTGAACACTAACTTTCTTTTGATATCACCCTTGGAACCTTCAATACTGAAACCTTTGATATTCAGCTTTTAGGGGACAAACTTCTTGTTTCTGAATCATTGTTGCATCATTTTGGTTTTGTTTTTTACCTCTACCAATTTAACTTTTACACCACCTACCACAAATTTCATGGCTCTGACACTCACCCTTGATTGGCGTCCCACACCAATGGTCCTGAACCTTGTATTTGTCATCATTTCCTGATGGGTTTTACTGGTCCTCCCAATTTTCCCTCTCCTCATCAGATTCCATGGAATCCTGCTTTGATGTACTTATCTGCTCCAGTAACAGGGGCTTCTTTTCTATACCAATAAGTGTTCTAGATTCATGGGTTATTATCTTTCACCAGTAACAGTGTGACCCTTAACAATGTCACTTTCTCCTTTGATATTTACTTTTGTTAAGTCCGGATATGCTATGTCAAGAAAAATTTACTGCATATGTGGTGCCAATGCTTATTCTTGGCTACCATGGATTGGTGTGGGAATTTCTACATGGTTTACAGCATGCCACTATCCACTATTCTTCTAAATGTTCCTAAGCCCCCAGATGAAAGAAAGAATCTGGTTTATTTATATATATATTTTTTTATTTATATCGCGCTGAATCCCGTGGGCATCAGGACGGACACACAAAGACACAGATAACAACAAAAAAAAAGATGGTGCAGCAGATTCATTATCACAATAGACTAGTCATTTATGTAAATACTAATGTTTTGAGTTTCTTTCTGAAAGTCAGATGGTTTGATTCTAATCTTAAGGGGCATGGAGTCCATTCAATTGTTCTGTTGCTTTTGCGGCAAACGTGCGTCTAAGCTTGTTCACTCTTTTGGCGCCAGTATATCTGACCAGACCTTGAGCTTCAAATCTCAAGGACCGACCTTGTTTGTAGAGGGTTATTTGTTCTTTTAGATAGGCATGAACTGATCTGTAAAGGCAGTGATGTACAATGGTCATAGATTTAAAGGCAATACAATCCTCTAAGGCTAGCCAGTAAAGTGACTTTCTGTCTTCGGAAATGTGCTCCCTTCTTGTTTTCTGTCTGATGGTTCTCATTACATTGTTTTGTGTGGTCTGACATTGCGCGATGCAGACCTTATTAGCTCCAGCCAGCAAGGCATTACCAAAGTCTAGTCTGGAGAGGATTGTGGTACTAGCGATAGTGACACAGTTTCATTTGCTCAAGAAAGGTCTGATACATTTGAGCAACCTCTGATAATAAGTGTTTTTTCAAATGAGCCACGTGTACTTCAGTCCCAAGGGATGCCTCCATATATACACCTAAAGTTTTAACCTTGCCAGAGACAGGGATGTGTGAATCTCTAATACTGAACGAGGTATGTTCAGGGGAGTTGGGGCATGCTTCATTGATGGCATGGAAAACATAATGCTCAATTGGGTATTTAGTTGACCTGAGATAGACACTCTAAGTTATTGTTCAGATACGGCCAACATCCACTATTGGGGTGAGCAGAGTCAGGCCAGGAGAAATGTCCTGCCCAAAAAACAGAGGAGACCAAAAGACTTGACAAACTTCTGTTTTACTTAACAAAACCCACATAAAAACAGGGAAAACAGGAGCATCGGGAAGGATCTCGATGTCTCTCACAGTTTGAAAGTAAGCAAGGCCTGTTAGAGGGCTGTGACATAATAAGTGACATGTTAAAGCACAAAAACCTAAGGCCAGAGAGGATTGGTGAGTAACTTGACCACATATGCATTCTATAAGGGGTCAGGACGCTGATTGGTCATGCATCGCCCAGCCCGGAATGGGCAGCCAGTCATTGAACACGCACACACTCACAAGCCCCCTTTCCCTCACTTACGTTATTTCTTGCTGGCTGACAAAACTTTAGCTTTCAGACACACCGGTTCAAACCAGTTATGTTTGGTGAAAATGAAACCTAAAACAGCACCGTGCCAACGCCATTTCATAGTTTGCCTTCCCCCTGATTGGATGCCATAAATCCGTTAGCTATCCTATTCTGGTGCCAAGTTGTAGTCAGAACTCCCTTCCTGTCATGGTACCGCTAACATTGTATTTTCCTACCATTTAATTCTATTTTTCCATTGTATTTTCTCTTCCCACATCTGCACCTGGTTTGTCTTTTGAAGGGACTCTCTTTAATTTCCTTAGCAACCTTGGCATTTTACTGCTTGAACTACGCAGACCTATTATTTAATGAATTCACCATGCTGTTCTGTTTTGAATGTCTTAGGAGATTTTGTGCATTAAGAGGCTGCCTGTTGGCTGCTATTTTGGGCAAAATGAAAGCTAACCACTGCAACATTTCCATATCACTGAGCTATATTTTGCGTCTATTTAGCGTTGCATTTTACTTATACATTGTTTATGATATAATCTCTCGTGTCTATTGGGTGTGGGTAACATTCTTCATGTCTAAATGCACGCTTACCTAGTGTTTGTGTAGTTTTGTGATTAATGTATATCTTTTTCGTGTCATGTGAGTCTATGTGCGTCAGAGATGGGATGATGTCACTTGCTTTTGGCATTCTTTGGCTATAACATGTTGCACTGTCTGCTGCATCTGCTTATATTTTGGGAGATATGGTTGTGTTATTGAATAATGCCTGTCACCTTCACAATATTGTACCGAGGGAGGGGCAAGAGCCCTGAATGGCATGTTCATCTGTCCATCACCAGGGGGGAAGGGTAGTGGCTCTTTGACTACTCCTCAACATTCCACCTTTTGGTCAAGAATCAACCACAACCTTCTTACCCCAACTACCCCCCCTTTCACAATCTCTACCTATGATACCCCAGACATCTTGCCCCCTTCACCCTTGCTTCATTACCCTTGGTGCATTATTTATTTCAACTCTGGAGGAGTTATTGGAAACATTCCCAGATGATCAATAGTGTCACTGACCATGTTTGTTTTCTGGTGCCATATATTATAAAAGTTATGTTTGCATTTTTTCATCTTTTCCATCCCCCTCATTGTAATTAAAACTTAAACAGATACAATTTAAACAGATAACCCTGGTGATTAATTCAAAACTGTGTTGGAGCCTCATTCCACTGTTCGTGTCGGCAGGTCAAAGCACTCTCTGCTAGTGCACTGCTTCACTTTACTGCTTTTATGTTGCATTTTTCAAATGCAGGGGCCTCTGAGTATTCATGCAGACCCACTTTGAGAAGCTGGATCTGCTCAGGCAGGACAACTGTTCAAGGATATTATGTCACAATGGGTATCGTTGGTTGCCCAGTTCAATGAGGATTAGACCACTGCTTTTCTGGGCCTCACCAGGCTCACTGAAGTTTAAGGGCCTCTGTCCATACTCACAGGCTTGGTCGCCGGGTCACTCCTGTTCATGCTCCGTTCTGCTTTCTTATATTACCCTTCCTTCTTCTTCTAGAAACAAAGACATTTGAGTGAGTTCCTTGAAGTGTAAATACATTTTATTGTTCTCACTCTCTGCTAAATACTGCTCATGCATGCAATTACTTCCTTAACAATTATCCCTAATATTTCTTCTTTTAATTTAATGACCCATTCCATCTAATTTGTTTTCAAATTGTGTACTTTTCCTCTCCTCCTTTGCAGTCTTTTCATTTATTGCGGTACTACATGTTCTTCCCACTTAACGCATAACCCGATGTGTCCTGTAGTGAATGAATGCTCCTCCCCTCTCTGTTATCTATTTCAATGTTTATTTATGTTTTCCCCTCTGTAGTGAGTGTGTGTGTTTCTGTCATATGTGAGACAGCCGAGCACACACCACATGTGTAATTCTGCCCTCTCCTGTCCCACACACCTCACAGACCCACACTCCACTTTTGCCTACTCATCACTGTGCTGGTCTCAAGTGTCATCTCCAAGCAAACACATCCTTCAAAACCTTTTCTCTCATCCTTTTTGGTTTTCTCACATAATAACTGCAGTATTTCATACGATTACTCCTACTCTGGAAAAACTATCCCCTTTCATTTTAACCCCAAATGAAAAGAAGAAAAAACAGACAACAAGACCGAATCAACGGTAATAATAAAAAAGAAACAGAATTTCTTCTTTCGCTGCTCCTTTTCTTTCTTCCTGGTGTGCCCATAGATAAATGTTATTTACTTCCTGTAGAGACCAAACGGAGGCAAGAGTCATGGTAAACTAACAAGTAGAACTGTACTTTCCATTTACTAGCCCTTTCTTTCCTCTTCTGCATAGAGAGTGCTGGCCTTGTTCCGGTGAACTTCTGTAAGGTGCTTCTTTGTTCTGTTTCATTCGTTAAACGCAGTGTTTGTGGTGCACTGTAATTTTCCTTTCCTGAAGTTGATCTTTCAGTGTCTTTAGAAGCGATGGCAGTCCTGCTTTGATTATATTTTCTGTTTGTCTCTTGTCGTCCTTCTTCATGTGGTGGCGGGACGCGACCCTTTCTGTTTCCGTCTGTGTTTGTCCTACCGAAAAACAACTAATAATGTATGTTGCATCCCTAATCTTCCTACTATAATACACTTACCCCTTAGGCTGAAAGCAAGCGCATGTGATACATGCGTGCAGGCAAGTGTGACATGTGTGTATGCAATTTTTGCCTATCACTTACATGCATACTACAATATTTCTCTGTTTCTTTACTAGGACATACCCATCAAATTGTGCACCTTTCCAGGTTATCAAACATATATATATATATATATATATATATATATATATATATATATATATATATATATATATATATATATGAAAAAACGTTGTTTTTCAGTGAATTTCATAGGTTTTTATTACTGCAACTTACCATAACATCCTCATAACAAAATGTTTTCATTGAATTTCATAGGTTTTTATTAGTGCAACTTAACCATAATATTTACGAACATCTGACTTCATTGCAGACCTTCCAAAGAGTGCCACATGACCATATCTTGGCATGTGGCATGATGACGTGTCCGAGAACCTGTACTCACTTCACGATAAGATCTGTGCTTCACGGACAGTTCAGAACTGCATTTTCTCCTGATATAGGAACTTTCAACTGCAAAATGTCCCTGGCCCACCTCCAACACCATCCATTAACAATCTAGTACACAGTACATACTTTTTACAAAACTGCTATTTTTCCTAAAATGGAATCAGCTTATACCATCCCTCCTCCCCAAGAGACACCACCACTGCTGTAATCAAGGAGCATGAGAAACACTGCCCCCTACCTTAGAAATAACACATGTGCAACATTTTCCCCTGCCCACCTGCCCCTCCATATTAGTGTTTGGTGCCTCTTCCCTCATTTCCCTCCCCACTTTCGTTCTAAGCTCATCCTGCCAAAAAATAAAATAAAAAAGAAATGCATCCAAAAACAAAATAAATGTTCCTTTAGGAACCACCTTTCACAGTTAAAAAATAGAACTAAAAAAAAACAACATATAGGGCCTCATTACGAGGTGGAAGGTAAGGGATTACCGGCACCAGTGCCGGTAATCCCTTACCTCTCTACTACGAGTTCCCTTTGCGGGTCCTTCCTTAATGCCTGGTTTTTGCAGGCGTTAAGGACGGGACCCGCAAAGGGACTCTAGAGCTAATAACGGTACCGCAATTTGCAGTACCGTTATTAGCGCCTTCCCCATTCCCATTGATCCCTATGGGGGCTCAAATGGGAATGGGTAATGGCCCTGGTGAATGGGGAATTATCGGCTACCTCCAACCTCGTAATGAGGCCCATAGACTCCATCGACTTTATATTTATCAGTAAAGTACATAGACTCAATATGATTTTCCAACATTTCCATTTGCATTGTGTGTTATTCTAATGAGAATATTGTGGCGTTCATCCACTGTTCCAGGGACTGGAACAGTGGGTAGCGGCCCAGCAGCCCAAGTTATCAGCCCAAATGAAGCGAGGGTGGATAACGAGGCTTTTGGACCATTATCCCCCCATTCCAGCCCTTGAAATGGGGGATGAAGGCAATTAGCAGCCTAGGTTCCCAAAGCAGGAAGCCGGGGTACTATAAAAGAGAATTTTTCTCCCTATGGCGTCCCGATGTAGGAAGAAAAATACTTTTTCAAAATGGCCACCATGGAAAGGGAAGGCGGGGGTTCCATACAGGGCCCCTCTTCGCTTTCCACGGCAGCCTGCAGAAGGCAAAAAGCGAACCCTATGACTATATTACCACAAGCACATTTTTCTTCTCTTTGAAATCTATTCTAATTTCGAATAACTTTACCACAAAGCCAGTCCCAGGTGGGATTTTTAGGTATGCAGTGATAAAATCGTGGCAAAAATGTCACCTATACAAAAATTTGCAGCAAAAATGCTGTGGTTTGACCCGGTGAAGGTGAACCCTGTTATACCATTTAAGTGAAGCAGGGGTTGCGGGGGTGTCACTCACTCCCCTTAAATGGTATAATGGGTCCAAGGGTTTACATGGATTGCGGCGGCAAAACCACAGCATTTTTGCCACGATATTTTGTAACCACAGCAATTTTTGCTGCGATTTTAACACATTAACCACTTTTTACTCACCTGTGTTTCATTTCCTTCATTAAAGATCAATAAAGGAACTCACATACTCACTTTGTTGTCACTAAGTACCTTCCTTTTCTCATGTTGTTCCTCCCATTTACATTAATATGCTGTACTCTTGATGAGGCAAGATAAGAAAATAGTACCCTTTAATTTTAAACTATAAAACATTATCTCTGTTAATGTGCTAGGTTACTTATTCTTATATGTTCCTTCCTTGTGCTGGCAGATGTGTCTCCATCCTGCATATTGTGCTTTTCCTCAAAGCCCTTCCTCTGAACTTTTAAAATTCTCCATATATACTACAAATGTGACATGCGCTCTATGTTTTTTTTTTGTTACACTTGTAGGACATGGGGTTACTGTTGCTTAGGTTGTTGCTATGCTTGCATTGTGAGAATATTGTCTACTATTGTGGTGGGATACATAAGTACAGTGCATGTTGCCCCCATCTTTGTGGCCATAAAGTGACAAAGCCATAACGTGATATCCCTCTGTTTCAGGTTCAGGGCAAGTTTTGTTATTTGCAGGTGCATTGTATGTACTTGCTACATGGTGTAATTATATTGAGTTGGTTGTGGCCAGCGGCCAGATTCTTGGGGGCTTAGGCCATGGTGCCTGAAAATCTGGCCACTGGCCAGAACCATTATAGTAATATGTGTATAGTAATCATAGGTACTGGAGGGGGAGTCGAAGGTATGTGGTATTTATAAGTGTGCTACAATTGAGGATAGTGCTAATGCGTAGGTATTTGTTTATACTTGGTACGGTTATTTAGTTGTACACAGTAGTGAAGCTGGAATCTCTGGTTTGTTTTCTGTGAGAAAAAAAACCAGTGCAATTGTTAGGCAGGATAGTTGAAAAGCTTACGAGCACACTGAAATCAACAGTACATTTGTAATTTCTCTGAAGGTTAATTACCTCAACTAAAATCATTCAACCTCTACCTCCACACCTGTGACTGTCCCACCCCCCACTCCTTCTCATATGAACTCCCACTCCCCATACCTTCTAAAAAATCTAACTAAGCTTTGCCCAGTGGCTGCATTGTGTTTTCATTCTGTCCTGCTAAAATCGAATTTAGCTGTGCCCAATTTCTGCATTGTGTTTTCATTCTGTCCTGCTAAAATCGAACTTAGCTGTACCCAGTGATCGCATTGTGTTTTCATTCTGTCCTGCTAAAATCCAATTTAGCTGTGAGCAGTGGCTGCATTGTGTTTTCTTCCTGTCCTGCTAAAATCAAACTTAGCTGTGCCCAGCGGCTGCATTGTGTTTTCATTCCATCCTGTTAACATCAAACTTAGCTGTGTGCACTACCCTCTGTCTCCCCCTCCTCCCTTGACCCCCCCTCCACCGTGTGCCTCAGTACTTCAGATTAGTAAGTGTCCTCACCACCACTACAGCTATGTCACTATCTATCTCTCCTATCTTCTCTAACTGCTTCACTATCTCCTATCCTTCTCTTATCACTAAATCTGGCCTGAAGAAACTTAAGAAGGACATACCGGTCTCCATCCCAGGCCTTCCCAATGCAGATACCTATGTCACGGCTTCCGCCAGAGAGACTCTTACAGACATCCTCATTTTCGTTAACGCACCTGACCTATGAACTCGCTACATGGTCGTCTTTCTCTCTCCTATCGCCTCTTCTCCCATTAATGGTGGCACTCGCTGGGAGGTTCTCGTTGACCTCGTCACCATTTCCAGAGTCATCATTAAACTATTTTAGCAGACCCATCATGGTTCACGGTCTTCAACCCAACCTTCTTCTCTTTGACAGGTTCCTCCCTCGTCTTTCTAAACTTACATATCCCTCCAGCCAGACTCCCCTGCCTTCTCTGCCTACTTCCTCCTCAGCACTGGCTCCCTTGCCCACTGTGACTTCCTCCTCCTCCGCACAAGCTCCCTTGTACACTGTGCCTCCCTCCTCCTAGGCACAGGCTCCCTTGCCCACTGTGCCTCCCTCCTCTTCTGCACAGGCTCCCGTGGCCACTGTGCCTTCCTCCTCCTCTGCACAGGCTCCCTTGCTCACTGTGCCTGCCTCCTCCTCTGCACTGGTGCCCTTGCCTTGCCTCAAAGTCCTGGTTTCCAGCGCAAGTGGAATGTCCGGAATGGTGCCAGCCGAGAGGCGACCAGCCTGGTAAGCCTTTTGGACAGTTCGTAATTTGAAAAATGTCTCTATTGCTTTCTTTAATGTTGCCTCTTCCTTCCTCTTTCAGGTCGTTCTGTCCGGGAGGCGTGCAGATTCGAGGAAGCTGTTCTCAGTAGCTGCAAGTGTTTAAAGATGAAAACTGCAGGTAAGATGCTGCTGCTAATGATGTTCCTTTTGTCTCCTTGCAGGTTCTGCTTCTCCGAGGTTCGAGGAAATATATGGACACGGTGAGCATCATGTTGCAAGCTGCAAAGTAATGCGAAGCGTGTTGTCTTGCTCGGGTGTGGTTTAAATAGCCCCAACAAAATAGTCCAGGTAAACTAGTCCCTAGGCTGTCACACCCAAAACACTAGACCGCATAGTTTGGTTCTTATGAACCAAGCTATATGGATGCCTCCATGTTGGCTGACAATACAATAAAGTAGTTCCCAAGCACATTGTTTTTCATGGTGTATGAGCCTGGCGCCATAGGCGCCAGGACTGGCCCCATGAGAGCTTTTGAAAAGGACGCCAGGCTCTAGAGGCCCGAGCCCTGACTCCACCAGGCCAATGGGTTTGCCAGAGGGTGTTTTGGGTGAGGGTCGTGACAGCACCCCCCCAAGGCCCCTCCCTTGGTGTTCCTTCTGTCTGGCCCAGGTTTGGTTGGGAAGTTCCGATGGAATTTTCTGATTATATGTGGTGCGTTGATATTCTCACTGGGCTCCCAGGATCTATCTTGTGGTCCAAATCCTTTCCAATCTACGAGATAATATAGCTTGGTCCTAGAGTATTTAGAGTCCAAGATATCTTTGACTTCGAATTCTGGTCCTCCGTCAACAAGTATGGGCTTAGGTGGTGTCCCAATCCGTGTGCCGAGTTGCATTGGTTTCAGGAGGGACACATGGAATACCGGGTGGATGTGTAGAATAGGTGGTAAATCCAGTTTCACCTCTGCTGGGTTGATAATTGTCTTTATGGTATAGGGTCCTAAGAATCTGGGATGAAAGGTCTGGGTTCCCTTGATGGGTACGAATTTATCGGCTAACCAAACTTTGGCTCCTACTTGATAATCAGGGGCCTTTTTACGGTGTTGGTCGGCGAATCTCTTTTGTTTTTCTTTGGCATGAATAAGGTGTTCCTTTGCTCTTTTGAAAGCCTGGCTAATGGGTGTGTGTAGAGTCTTTACATCTGGCATTTCCAAGCTGGCTGGAAGGGCTAGTTCAGTGGTACATGGATGTCTGCCATAAAGGGTATAGAATGGCGTTTGTCCCATGCTTGAATGCAAAGAATTGTTATATGCATATTCGCCTATCCATAGTAGGTCTTTCCAATTCCTTTGTTCGTGGTGCAGCATGCACCTTCAATATTGCTTGAGTGTCTGATTGGTTCTCTCGGTTTGGCCGTCCGTTTGGGGATGGTGACTAGAAGATAGCCGAACGTCGATCTGCGCCATTGCACAACATTTTTTCCAGAAGTTTGAAACAAACTGGCTGCCTCGATCAGAGACTAGGACTGAAGGGAAGCCATGTAGCTTAACCACGCCCTCCATGAACACTTTTGCCAAAGTGGCTGTGTCTGGGAGGCCTTTGAGAGGAATAAAATGGGCCATCTTCGAGAATAAGTCCACAACTACAAGGATGGTGTTGAACCCTTGGCTTGGAGGTAGATCAGTGATGAAGTCAAGGGAAAGAGTGTGCCATGGAACTGGAGGAATGTCCAATGGTTGTTGGAGCAGATGGTTTTTGTTTCTGTGATTTATTTTGTGCGCAGACACCGCAGGACTGAATATACTGAAGGATGTCCTTATGCCAGGTAGGCTACCAAAAGTTCTCTTTCACCTTAGCTAGGGCTTTGGCGATCCCAGGATGCCCTTCGATCAGTGAATCATGATAGTTTGAAATAATATGCTGTTGAAATTCCTTCTTGGGTACATATAGGCCATCCCTAAAAAAGGGTAGATGGTCCTTGATGGTATATTGTTCTCCTTGAGTTTGCCATGCGAGGTAGGCATCAGGATTCATTGTCTGTTGGATTTCTTTTCGTAGTCTGCTTGTGTTAAGGCTGTTGCGATACCCAAGATATTGTCTTCAGGTATAATAGGTACTGGGTCTGGAGTTGTATATACTATTTCATCTATGCCCATGCGAGATAAGGCATCCGCCTTTCCGTTTCTGACTCCTGGTCGAAATGTGATTACATAATCATATTCGGCCAAGAAAAGGGCCCACCATAATCGGCGCGAGGACTGGGCCTTGGCTGTTTTGAGATATTGCAGGTTTCGGTGGTCTGTGATGAATGTAATGGTGTGTCTGACCCCCAGAAGATAGTGCCTCCAGGTTTTAAAGGCGGACTTGATAGCCAGGCGTTCCTTGTCCGTGATGGCATAATTAATCTCTGGAGGTGAGAACTTTTTCAACCAGAAGGCCACAGGATGTAGCTGGCCAGTTTCCGGGTCTCTCTGTGAAAGAACAGCCCCCATTGCGAGACTGGACGCATCAGTTTCAACGATATAAGGGAGGTCTGGACAAGGATATCGCAGGATTTCAGCGGAGGCAAACCTTTGTTTAAGTTCCTGAAAAGATTCTTCTGCTTCTTCCGTCCAAGCAAACTTTTTATTGTTTTTTCGTAATAGTACTGTGATTGGGTGCACAACCTGAGAGAAGTCTGGGATGAACCGGCGGTAGAAGTTCGCAAAGCCCAGCATGCTTTATACCCCTTTCAGAGACGTCGGTGATGGCCATTTCAGAATGGCATCTACCTTGTGCACGTCCATTCTGATGCCTACTGGAGTAAGGATAAAACCAAGAAATTCTACTTCGGTGACGTGAAAAAAGCATTTTTCAAGCTTTGCAAACAAGCGATGTAGACGGAGCTTGGTGTGGACTGAATGAAAGTGCCTGACATGATCTTGTTCCGAGGCTGAGTATACTAAGATGTAGACTATGTACACTAAGGCACACACATCAATTAACTCCCTTAAGACGTCATTCGTGAAATACTGGAATGCCGCAGGAGCGTTGCATAACCCGAAGGGCATGACTTGATATTCAAACAACCCGTACTTAGTACGGAAGGCGGTTTTCCATTCATCTCCTTTTCTGACTCGGACCAGCTGGTACGCTCCTCGAAGGTCTAATTTGGTGTAAATCTGGCCATCTGTAACTTGGTTTAGCATCTCTGGGATGAGTGGCAAGGGGTAGCGGTTCTTCACAGTGATCTGGTTCAATGCGCAGTAGTCAATACAGGTTCTCAAGTCTCCTTCATTTTTCAGTACGAAGAACAAAGGACTGGCTGCGGGGGACTTCGAATGATGGATACATCCGTTTGCAAGGTACTGGTCTAAGTAGGATTTCAAATGAAGGTTTTCTGGTTCTGTGAGAGCGTAGATCCTGCAGCAAGGGATTTGTGCACCAGGAACCAGGTCGATCTGACAGTCATAGGGCCTGTACGGCGGCAATGTATTTGCTTGGTCCTTTCGGAAAACATCCTGGAAATCATGGTATTCACTTGGCAAGGTATTAGTTGCTCCCAGGGTTGATACAGTCGCTACGGGAGTCATGGGGATACAGATGTTGGGTTTCTCCTCTTGGTAATAGCAGGCAGGGGAGCAGTCACTGGGGAAGGTTAATTTTCTTGCCCGCCAGTCTATCAAAGGGTTGTGAGCAACCAACCATGGCACCCTTAGTATTAAACTGAGGTGCCTTGATGAGATTGAATGAAATAGACTCCCGATGTCCGTCCTGGCACAACAAGGTTACCCTGGCTGTGCACTGGGTTACTGGTCCGGAAGCAATTTCTGTCCCATTCACGGTGGTTACCTTGTCCATAGTTTGCTTAGAACACAAAGGAAGCCCCATCTCTGCTGCCATTTCTTGATCAATATAATTTCCAACTGTTCCGTTATCGATGTATGCTTCAACGGCATGCATTCCTGACGACTGTTGGTGGTTAATTAAGATCACTGGTGTTGCAAGTTGCGAGGCCAGCAACTCTTTCTTCTCACTCGTCAAACTGACCTCTACGTTTGTCGAGCTTGATAGTTTTCCGATTCCTTAGCTTCATCCTTCTCTGTTGCTCCGACTGTTCTTCTTGGGGGGTTTACTGGACAGTCTTTCAGGAAATGTCCTCGTTTTCCACAATACAAACAAAGCTGTTGTTGTCTTCTCTTGACCCGCTCTTGTTTTGTTAATGAAGGCCGTATCCCTCCATTCTGCATGGGTTCTACAGCATTTTCAGGTACATGGGGTGTGTTTTCCCTTGGTCGAACATACACAGTCTGAGAGACCGGTCTGCCTTTCGGTCCTGCAACCTGTGGTCTAGCTGCACGAGCAGATTTATGAATTCTGCACAGTCTCTGGGTGGATAAACCACCTGGGCTAAGACGTCCTTTAATTCGCCTTGTATGCCTCGATGAAATAACGTGGTTCTTTTGTTTTCTGGCCACCTAGCTTCGGCAACCAGTCTTTTGAAGGTAGCAATTTACGTTAACAAGTCCTGATTCCCCTGTCGGAGGGTCAAGAGTTCATTGTCTACTGCTTGTTCCTGGGTATGGCGAGCAAAAAGTTTTTCCATTTCCCTCTGGAACCCCCAAAAGTCATGTAATAGAGGATTGTCATTTGTTAACAACAGCACCGACCAATCTGCTGCACTACCACTCAGGTATGATAAGACAAAAGCAACCCGAGCTTGGTCGTTTGGCAACATTCGGGGCCTACAAAGAAAATGAAGGCGGCACTGATTGATGAATGCCGCATACTTCCATGGGTCGCCTGAGAACCTTCCTGGTGGTGCCAGGGGCACTTGTCCAGATAACGTGATCAGTACCGGAGTGGGTGGTATGGCGGGGTTTTGCATCATTGGATTGCTTCCAGGTAGAGGTGTTTTTCCTGCCTGTGATTGCAAGTATTGCCTGCTAATCTCTTCAGTGCGTTCTTTGGTCACTATTAGGTCTCTCCGGAGGGCATTAGTCTCTTGTCGGGCAGAATGAATCTCAGCACAAAGCTCTCCTAGTAATTGGGCCAATTGGTCCATTTCTGATGTCTCCATGGCGCCGAGGTGGATTTGTTATGGTAGGCTTTGCGTTCTGTTATGCTCACCTGGTATCCACAGGGACGCCACCCAGCTGGGTTACTCGCAGGTATGCTTCTCAGCTTTGCCCTGATGTGGTCTGAGGGGAAGGTTCTGCCTGAAAATACAGGAGGACTGTGTTCATGACTGACTGACTGGGGTAAGTATCCTCCCTCCACCCCGTATGATTTCAGTCCCTCTGGCGCCCTCTCCTCAGCTTGTGGTAGAATTAGGCATGCTCTCTATCCTGCCTTCTTTGCAGGGGCGCGTTGCCTTTCATGGGCGAGTGGGGTCCAGTTACTTCACTGACGCCGGCATTTTGATATTGTTCAGGTAGGTTTTATTGCTGTTCTTTAGTTTTGTTGCTATCCTGCATGCCTTTCTTTGTTTAAAATGTCTCTTTTTTCTCCCTTAGGTATGCAGAGCTTCAGCGCGGTGAACTGACTATGGTTGAGCCCCGCTAGTAAATGATGGCACATTAAGAGCGCTATGATGTGGTAAGTAAGCGCTATGCGCAGCGCTGCAAAGTCTTGCCTTTGCTAACCTGTGTTTTCCTTCCTAGTAGGTCGCGGTGTTCTTCAGTGCAAGTGGAATGTCCGGAGTGGTGCCAGCCGAGAGGCTACCAGCCAGGTAAGCCTTTTGGGCAGTTCGTAATTTGTAAATGTCTCTACTGCTTTCTTTAATGTTGCCTCTATCTTCCTCTTTCAGGTCGTTCTGTCTGGGAGGCGTGCAGATTCGAGGAAGCTGTTCTCAGTAGCTGCGAGTGTTTAAAGATGAAGACTGCAGGTGAGATGCTGCTGCTAATGATGTTCTTTTTGTCTCCTTGCAGGTTCTGCTTCTCCGAGTTTCTAAGGAATAGCTGGACACGGTGAGCGTCACGTTGCAAGCTGCAAAGTAACGCGAAGCGTGTTGTCTTGCTCAGGTGTGGTTTAAATAGCCCCAACAAAATAGTCCAGGTAAAGTAGTCCCTAGGCTGCCACACCCAAAACACTAGACCGCATAGTTTGTTTCTTAGGAACCAAGCTATGTGAATGCCTCCATGTTGGCTGACAGCACAATAAAGTAGTTCCCAAGCACATTGTTTTTCATGGTGTATGAGCCTGTCCTCATAAGCGCCAGGACTGGCCCCTTGAGGGCTTTTGAAGAGGATGCCAGGCTCTAGAGGCCCGAGTCCTGACTCCACCTGGCCAATGGGTTTGCCAGAGGGGGTTTTGGGCGAGGGTTGTGACAGCCGGTAAAGGTGCTGGAGCCGTCAACCCCTTAATGCCCCATTATGAGTCTGCTCGCAGGAACCCGCTAAGGACGCCTGGTTAAACTAGGCGTCCTTAGCGGGTCCCGCGAGCAGACCATGATGCTAACAACGGGCCCGTTATTATCAGGCCCGTTGTTAGCATCCTCCCCATTCCCATTGTGCCCTATGTCCGGGTTCCTTGATTGAGGAATTACTGGGCCCTCCAAGGTCAGAATTGCCCGGTAATTCCTCATTAAAGGAACCCGGACCCGGTACCCAGTAAGGGGGTAGCCATGCCACTATACCTCCATACTCGGAATGACCCCATTGTCTAAAATATTTGCTAGAATATTGCTGGCAGAGTTAAATATTTGGATAAAATCTGAGATCATTTTGCCCAGTAACCAAAGCGAAAACCATACATAATATTCTCATATTGACTTCAGCCATTGAATATACTTGGAAACAGCAGCAATGCAATGTTTAATGTGCCTTTACAGATTTTAGCACTGCTATTGATTCTGTCCTAAGGAACAACCTATGGAGTAAACTCGTGCCTGGAAGATTCCCCCATGGCTGTTAAAAATATTAATACTGTTCTATGGCAATACCACTGTACGCATCTGCCTAGATGGCAAGGGAAAACTGTCTGCTTCCATATATACATGTTGAGCGATTAAACAGGGATGCATAGTTGCGGCTACCCTGTTTAACCTCTATTTAGCCAACATCTTTATGAACATGACAGCATACCCTGTTAAGGTTGGTACTGCAATTTTTAGCTGGCTTGCATATGCAAATCTAAACAGACTAAAAGTAAACATAGAAAAAAGTAAAGTCATGGGGCCTCATTACGAGTCTGTCGGTAACCGAGGCGGTAAAACCGCCTGGTTACCGCCAGACTCGTATTACCATTCCGCCTCCCTGATTCCCGGAATTACCGGGGCATTACAACCCCGGTTTTCTGGGAATCACGGAGGCGGAATGGTGTTAATCCCCATTCCCATTGAGTCCTATGGGACTCAATGGGAATGGGGATCATGGAAACACCGGCAGCATCTTGTAATGCTGCCGGTGTTTCCTCGTCCGCCTGCAGGCGGGCGGTGTTAAACTCGCCAGGTCAGACCTGACGGGAACATCACCTCCCGCCTGCAGGAAGTGTGATAGCCCGGCCTGGAAACAACGGTGGCGGCGGGTTTATCGCCACCGTTGTTTCCATACTGGGCGATTTGTAATGAGGCCCAAGATCTTTAGTGTGCAGACAGCAAAGAAACATTATACCTGGGAAATTGACAAAACAAAAATGGAACAACTAAACGTATATAAATATTTGGGAGTTGTAATAGACAAAAAACTAAAATGGGATGTACATTGGAATGCCACTAAAGAAAAAGGTCTGAAATACGTAAATGCAATAAGCTCATTTATAGGGAGCGATTTAGGCTTATCTACACAAGTAGTCTTATTATTACATCCAGCAAAAATCTTGCCGTTGTTACTGTATGGCGGTGAGATGTGGGGCCATAATCGTTTAGCAGCACTGAACAAAATTAGAAGCTCTTCTCCATAGGAAATTATTTAAAATGCTGAAGAGTCTTACAATTGAGTGTATCTATTTAGAATTTCAATTAAAAGGTGTAACAATTGAGTGTCTGTGTAAAATGACTATGTGCTATGTAAACCTAATGTCAATAAACAATGACACCATAATAGTCTCATACAGTCAGGCATATATGCAGACTGACCGCTGTCATACCTATTGTAAAGTAGATGCAATCTTAAATCTGCATAGCAAATGGTTTGTTGACTTTGACAGAACATCTAGTCATGTACCTCTACTCCAGTGGAAAAATTGGCGGAAAAAGAAACTGCAAAAATATAGTCAGGCGGCGTGCCACTTGGTTGAATTAGCCACCAGGAGAACCAGTGGGAAATAGAGCCTTTACTGGCAAACACATCTAACTGTGCCTCTGTATATAACAGCTTATCCAGAACCATATATATTCAGAAACTATTTGCTGATGAAGTTTAACTGTTGTGAAGTGCTAGACATTGTAGGGTCCCAAATAGGTAGAGACCGATCTGACAGACTTTGCTGATTATGTGGATGTGAAGAACAAAAGATACTTGAACATTTAATAGTGTACTGTGAAAGTCTCACAATGATTTGTGCTTCCTATATGAAATCGTTTGATAGGAAGGTGGACACTAGTGATGTGTCATGGATATGGCTGCATTTTATGAATGGTGATAAGATACATTTTACTAACTTTATGGTAACATTTTATTTAAAAATAATGATGATTATTAAAAGTGTATCTTAAAGTGAGTAAGAGAAGCTGGTTTAGATTATATGTGTTTTTAATTCAGGTCTTAGTAATTGAGTGCAACTTTGATGGCAGATTTTAATGATGTAAAATAATAGCTTTTACCCTATATGAGGCTGCCAGATTTGTATTAACGAATTGCCAACTTTTGTAATCATTTATCATGAAAATGTATTTTATGTATCTATGTAATGTTTTGGTATATATACAAAGCTTTTGGCTATAAGTATATTAACAATAAATGAAATTTCATACAAGTGTGAATCCTGTTTTCCTAGGGTGCCAATAGTGTGATATTTATCCAGTGCACAAAATACATCAACAGATGCACCTATCATGCTGTCAGATTGTAGCTTTAACAATTTGTCACAAAACAGGATATTCTTTGCAATTACCTCAAAAATAATTCCAGCAAGATCAAATTCTAAATATAGGTATTCCCCAGGAAGTGATGATGGCAAACCAAATATCTTATGCAGAACACCCTTTCACACCTTCTAATTAAGATTTCATATCTTCATCCTCAAATTTCTATGCCATAAAACAGAATTGATCGCACCTTTGAGTGATACAACAACAACATTGTTTCATAGGACATGCCACATTGTTTTCAGTTATTCCAATATGTGAAAAGAGTAGATGTAAACACCCAGCCCACAATTCGGGATCCTTTTTTACTAATGCATTACAGATTCCATCTGGACCGGAGGCCCGGAATTTATTTAAGTGCCTGATGATTTCTGCAATGTCATCTGTAGCAAAGGCAAATACTACACCAAATGCTGCTTTGATTCACTAGACCAGTTTCAGTAAACGGACAAGTGAACAGCTTCATGTCTTCTGTTAGACACAGTGTCAAAGTCAAATCGCCTAAACACACATACCGCACATACTGGTAACATTTCCAATACAGAGAACTAACTGATAAACGTGCGTCAGTCTGCAGACCTCACCTATGCAAACATTTTGAAAAGCATTTGCATTGGTGTTCTTTTTAAAAATGCACAGTCTATCTTACATAGTAGACTCATCCATGAGCTATACAGGCATTACACATGTGCTACTGATGTCATGGAACAATTAGCATACAAAAATGTGAGATATATGTATTTAATAATATTTAATGTCAACCCAAGCAAGCTGTGCACAATGCAATAAAACAATGTTAAAAAATAAATTCAACCAATAGTGCGAATTAACTCCACAGACAAACTAGAAGTGCACGGTATGGCACTGCCTATGTGTCAACAAGCCACAGCATGACTAAATAGCTTAGAAAACTCTATCTCCAACACAGCTGGTTTGGAGAAAATGTTAACATTGTGTTCGAACTGTAGAGCAATGCTAAAATGTAACCTGGATGTGGAGCAAGGTTTAGTTAATGGAGCACTCGGTACAGTTGTTGGCTTCCTGGCATATCCACGAGGCAACAGCATTCAGTTTGTCAACATCCACATTGCAAACTTTCGGAAGTTAAAAGGATAGCACGCTCATCAGCCAGATTCCTTCTTTATAAAGACATGTATGCATGCAGAGAACAGTTTTCTCTGTCTCTTGCATATGCAGTCACTATTCATAAATCGCAAGGTCTAACCCTAGATCAGGCATTGATTGACATTGGCAGTGCAGTCTTTAAAGAAGGTATGAGTTATGTAGCACTGTCATGGCTATGTACACTTGTAGGACTATTTCTAGTCAATTTTGATGCAAACAAGCCAAAGCTGACTTCCCTCCAGTACAAACAACTACGTGCACTCTACACACCCCATATGGATATGTACCCTATTCCTCAAAAAGGAAAACTTGTTGAAGAAAATTAATGCAAACAGAACTTATAAGAGATCTCCCAACAGTACCACCAAAGAAATTGAAAACAGCTGCTACTCCATCAAATAGCTCAACCACAAAATGATGTAGTAAAACCGCAAATGTACATCCAACAGCACAACCAAAGAGAAGTATGTCTTACAAAGAAAACAAGTGCAGCTCCAGCAAATGACTCAAACACCAATTGTGGAAAACATTTACTTGAACAATGTCGACCAGCTGAGTTTGCAAAGGCTACTCCTTCATAGAAATGCAACAAACAATCCTGACAACACTTATAGTGTCTCAAGAATAAGGCAGGAATTGGACTACTGTACGGAAATGGTGAGATTCACCATAAACATACAAGAAGATCCACAAAAATGTCTAATGTACTTACTACAAGTGCTCAAAAGTAAAAACATACATATAAGTGGAAACATACATGCACTCTCTGCAGGCATCTGGCGCATTTGAGCACTTTGTGTATGTATCTATACCCAATTGTGAACCCATTCCATTTAAGCAGCAACTGCAAAATGCAAATCATGGCATATTATGTACTGTTTGCAATTCAGACAATCGTTCCACCTTACACATAAACTCACATAGCCAACACGTCCTAGTGATGCTTGTAAGATACAAAGCAGATGGTACTAAAAACAACTGCAAGCTTACTAGCTTCACACACAGGCAAGCATCACTTGGCATGAAAACCTTCACAACAGTAGGCATAATCTACCACACAGCTGCCACAACCAGTGCAGGTCACTATACTGCATACATTAAAAAGAAATATGGGTGGTTTGAATCTAATGATACTTCCATTACTCTGAAGCAGAAATTACCAGCACATCTAGGAAATGCCTACTTAATATTCCTGAAACCAAAATTTAATCACTAATCACTAACCTATTGAAATAGCATAGCCTACTGCCCGATAGCCAACAAAAGGTATGTAACTGCAAAGCAAAAATACCCTTCTAACCTCTAAAACTGTTGCAATTTACCATACACGAACTGGACCTTGAGTACATCAGTTGGGCTGCTGTACAGGTTTCTCCCCAATGACTCAATGATTATACACACAGAAACAAGAACTGTGGAAAACACACACTAATATTGTTTCACCCAAAGTACTTAAAAAGTACTGAGTATGAGAGTCTACAAACTGTCCTCACTAACCTGTAACACTTTTAACTGTTATAATAAGCCAACTGCTCTCTAACTGTGCCAATACCACTGCAATGATTATGGCAACTGCCATCTAACTGAACCCACAATACTACAATGTCACTTGGCAATAGTGGAAAACTTAAATCCGCCAACAGGAATGAAGGTGCTTCAAAACATACCCTACACAACTGTGAAAATGGTATCGAACTGCAAACGTAATACTGCAATACTACTTCCCATTACTACAAAAGTTAAAATCCACCTGCAAATATGAAAGTTCTTCTGAAGATGTCCTTTAAGACTTATAAGTATCAAGAGCCAGAATATGCCAACTCATATGTCTCATATGTCAGCACACCCACAGTACTACAATGTTACTTCCAGCGGTGAAACTGCTCAAATCCACCTTCAACAATCAAACTGCTGCAAAACATACCCTTGAGTACTGTCAAACTAACAACAGGTAAAATATTCCAACAGCTATCTAACTGCCCCCACAAAACTGCAGTATTAGTTGTCAATAGTACAGTACTTAGACAAGACCAACAGCAATCAAACGGCATAAAGGTTAAAAAGAGGAAACAGATGAACAGTTAGAATATGCCAACTGATATCTAACTGCAACCATAGCACCATCACTTCCGAAAAGCAAAATACATACACCATTTCAATTCCTTTTACTGCAACAGTGCTTCTTACAGCAAGACCACATAGATGTGCACCCTACACATTCCTATAAGTACTGTACACTTCAATGAAACATAGTATGCCACCTAACATCAAATACATGTACTTGTTTTTTTTTTCTTATTGTGCATGGATTTTTCAGCCATGCACCAAAAAGTCTAGTGGCTGGCCTCAAAGAACACAGCATAACACAGCCATGAACCCAAGAATCTGGCCACTGCCCACACCCCACACACATAAGACAGAAACCCGAGGATCTATCCACTTCTGTACACATACTATTACAGTACTTGCAACCCTGTGGGCAGACTCTTGAGTGGATAGCCTCTGCACCCAACAATCTAGGGGCAAGCCACAACCATTGCAGCATAATGCAGCCATGCACTGAAGAATCTGGCCAGTACCCACAACCCACACACATAATCCTGCCACCCGAGGGCCTGTTCACGGCTGTACATATACCATGACAGTACCTGCACCTGTAAGCAGACTCATGCACCCAAGAGTCTAGGGGTTTGCCACAACTACCGCAGCATAACACAGCCTGTACAAACATCCTCCTATCAGCTACATTCCACTCCCCTACCCTAAAGAAGCCTGTCTGCAGTCACCAAATAAGGTGCTCGTCCAAGGACCTGTCTGCGAACTGCCTCAGAGTCTGTGAACTGCCACGGACAAATCACAGTCTTCTTCCACTTAAACAAATACATAACATGAAAAATATTGCACTCCTCCACCCTTCCCAGCCCCTCTTCCCAACACCAAATACCCCAAAACATGTTTCCCAGCCCTGTTTGTCACTGCGCTATCCGTGGATATTTGTGGATACAATATGGCGGGCGGTTTGGAAAAATGTGACGCACATCACACTTTCCTCCAGCCAATCAGTGGCTGTGTTGTATGTCCGCGGACAACACGTGGCCCTCCAGCCCAATCTGAGTCCTGTCCACAAAGCGAACAGGGAATTGGTTCTGCGAAGCAAACCAGATATCACACATTTTTTGGGACCTACATTTTGCCTGTTTTAAAAAAAAATACTACATGGATTTACACCCAATTTACAAAAGCACGCTTTCGGGACCAAGCCACCACTCCTGCCGCACATTTGGTGAAAATCTGTCCAGCAGTTTCAGCTGCAGACGTAGGCAAATAATTTTTCCATTGCGTCTCTGAAAAAAAAGACAATTGGGACACCCCTATAACTTTACCACTCCTTGACGAAACCTCACCAAACTTACCAAAACATTTTGGGGCGGGCCATATAGATCTTTTTTGCAAAGTTTGGTAAGGATTCATCCAAGGGGGGCAAAGTTATCAGCTGCCCAAAAAGTACTCTTCCTATCAGTTGAGCAACTTAACCATAACTATATGGCCGCTCCCGGAGACCATGTAATATATATATAGTAGAGCGCTCGCTTTGACATCCGTGCAGAGCTTGCTAACGCAGGTTCGAATCCCAGCAGGGCCAAACTCAGCCTTTCATCCTTCCGGGGTTGATAAATGAGCACAACACACCGTTGGTAATAATATGCAGCGCTCAGATACCTGAGGGTTCGTAGCGCTATATAAATGCAAAATTATTATTATTATTATTATTATTATATTCACTGACAAAAAACGTTGTTAGCGGGACGTTATGGTTCAGTTGCCCGTACAAAAACATATGAAATTCAGTGCAACAACCATTTAAAGGGGACATTATAGTTACTTTGCACTAACAACCTATCCACATTATGGTTAAAGTAAAACCGAAAAACCCCAGAAAATCGCCAGTTATGGTCAGCTAAGCAACCATAACTCACCCACCACTGCGCACTGCTAAGACTAACACCCATGACATGAAATATGACATCACAATGTCATTGATGGCATCACTGAGGCCATCACATGTCTTTCTCCCTCTTTTTTTGTTCCCTGACATATCTACGCCAGGTGCTTTTCTTCAGTGACAGTCAACAAGTTTAAAAGGAAAAGGTACTATGTTTGTAGTACTTGTATGGTCTTACACTAGTTTCTTTACAGTTTCCTTACATCATTTGATACAAATACAGAGTGGATGAATCCAGCCTGAAACACAGCCAATATGTCTGTGCATGAACATAATGACCACTCTCTGGTAATAGTGCTGTTTTTTTGCTTACTTTGCTTTCCCTGTGTATGCTCATATTTGTATTCATTGCGGTCTCTTTATGGTTAGTGTTTACCAGTACAATTATGTAGAAAGTGAGGCATTGTTAGCTACTTATGACATGTCTAGAGTACGCAAAACTCTGAAATGAAAGCATTCGCCATTTTACTATCCCACATGGCAAGATGTTGAATATTGCACCTCTATGGTGCATGCTGCAGACAATGCCTACGTTTCTACATGAGTAGGTTCATGTAATAGAAAGAAGTCTGTAATGCAATGGTCTTTATAGCAATGCATTGCTTAATGAACTATGTATGTCATGATAGTTCTCCCAATGAACTCTGATAGTTTTCGGCCAACATTATAATGACAATCCCTTGTGGAGGCTTTTCATGACAACTAAGTGCACATGTGATGCCATCAATGACATGTGTGATGTCATCTTTAATGTCATGGGTGTTAGTCTTATCAGTGCACAGTGGTGGTGCGAGTTATGGTTGCTTAGCTTACCATAACTGGCGAATTTCTGGGGGGTTTCGGTTTTACTTGTAACTATAATATGGATAGGTTGCTGTTAGTTCAAAGTAACTATAATATCCCTTTCAAATGGTTGTCACACTGAAATGCATAGGTTTTAGTTAGGGCAACTGAACCATAATGTCCCATTAATAAAAATTTTTGTTAGTGAATTTCATAGGTTTTTAGTATGGCACTTTATCCATTATGTTCCTTTAGCATAGCTTTTTCAGTAAAGGTGAGAGGTTTTTAGTAGCACAACTTAACCATAACATCCCTTTAACAACGGTTTTTGCACTGAATTCCACAGGGTTTTAACAGGATACTCTTCATTTTTATAGATGTACTATAGTGCATAGTGAAATCTGTGGCTCCATAGTAATAGCCACAGTGGTTGCAAACTGTCTGCCAGTTGGCAGACATCGGGTGGCATCTAATATGCCGAGAAAGGCAGGGGTGCTCGTACATAGTAATGGCATCCAGCAAAGAGAAAGCACATGTACAAAGAGCACCATGTATGGGCATTGCAAGGATAAATGGAGTAGGTCTGAAATATCTGTACTTATGAAACAAACAGAGCAAAAGCATAGAGTATACACCATAATAGAATGCACAAACAGGTGAAATGAGGTCTGCGTCCAACAATATTACCCCACTGCTTTACACAAAAACGAACAAGGAAATGGGAGAGTAAGGTCTGCAAAATATAGAAAGCACAACATCACTACAACACGGTAAGTACACGGAAGCTTTGCATATAATTGCACGGCTTGTACAGTGTGCAACAGAGGAAAACATGATAGTTGTTCTTGTATGCAGCAATGCAAAGCACCCAAAAATGGCTGAAAGAGAATGTCTCTGTTCACGAAATGAGTAAAGATAGTAAAGCCATTGGTAGGTAGCACTGTCTGAAAAGTAAGACAGTTAATGTGAATTGCATGTACACCTAAGAGTTATTTTTTTATCTTTAACAGGAAATACTGGAAATGAAAGCAATGCATCAGATGCAGCACCTCTTGCAGAACAGCATATGGCCACAGGAAATGAAGGAAGTTCTTTAAAAAGCAACCTATGCAGCCTGGACGTCAAAGCAGAAGAATTGCCAAACAATGTATCCACCCTTAAAAGATGGTGTACAAGGACACATTTTTGGAGAAATGAAATACCACTGCCTACCTTCACGTCTACCCCTTCCCCATTTCCCAGCGCACCACCCCCAACAAACATCCCTGTGAGCAGAGACGTTACGATGATACCTCAATCCTTGGCTCCCCTCATGACAAACTTGTTGACATCCCAAATTCCCCTGTGTATGTATCCATTTCTGCTACCCCTTCCCTTTGCTAGTAGGGTGTATGTATTTTGCACATTAAACATGTTCATGTAAAGTGTTGGTGAGTGTGTAAGTAGCTTTCCTTTTGTGTTGAAATTGCATGGTGAGTCTGTGGTGCAGAATAGTGGGCGATATGGGAGCAGGTAAGCAAAATGGAGGTTTCCTAGGGAGACTGCATGTGCCTGGAGTATATGCAATCACAATGCAGGTATCCATAGGACTCAAGTACTGGCTGCATGTCTGTATCTCTTAATGCACTGTTAATGCACTGTTCATTATTTGTGGGAGCATTCGTATTCGACAGCTATGCAGAGACGTATTTCATCCTCTTTTTACTGGTAACACCACCCCTGTCGCCAACCCTACCGAATCATGCTGTAGGCTACCGCATTTCAAGCAGTCGTACGACCTATGTAATTTGCTGTCCAAACCTAGCAAATTATGGCTGCAGCAGGCCTGGCTGCATATGAGCCAGTATGAGCAAGGAGCAGCATCCTCCAGTGTACGGTGTTAAATGGCCCATTATTTTGATTAATATGCTGCTAGCCCTTCTGTGACCCGTGAAACAGACATAGCGTCTCTGCACTGAGCACCAAAAAAAGTGTCAAATTCTCGCCTGCGGTTTCTAGTGTTAGAGAGCAGATGTCACCACAAGTGTGACAGTCTGTAGTCACTCTGAAAAAGTGCATCGCTGTTCCTGCTTGGTTACTTCCATACAACGAAATGTACCGATAGTTAAGTAAACAGCAGAACCTTTGGATCTCAAACAATATGAGTGTTGCTTTGAAAGGAACTGTAGCCGAATGGCGCTGCCTGAATAATTATGTTCTTGCCCAACATAATGAAGCTGCATTTGTCCTTGTTGAAAAGCATTCTTCTATTTCACAATTTGCTAATCTCTGTCTATGCTGGTGCTTCGACTAATGCTGTACCATCAAGTGACCATATTGTATGCGATGACACCTCAAAGCAAAATACAAGGCAGCAGTGTGCAGTGTACTGCCCTTCCAACAGTGCAATAGGTTACTTTCCTGTACCCCATTCTCTGCATCTGCTCCTGCCAACACCAGGGACACTCCTGTAGGGCAGCAGAGCCCTAAAGCCCTGTTGCAGACCATATGCAGCGCAGCACACCATTACCTATTAAAGGGCATTATATTGTGCATATATGGTGACACAATACTCTACTTGAGGCAGCAACTTCAAAGTGCTTGGAAATGTTTGGTCTGGGAGCAGGACAATGACTACCACCTACTAAAGTGAAGGCCACCCAACATCTTCCTCTGTCTGCACTGGCCCTATTTTATCCTTGTGGGTGGTGCTCCTTCTGTACCCTCCCTTTCCTTCCTTTACTTCTGCGTCATATGTTAGAAGACCAAGAAACATGCAAAACAACAGAAAAAAGAAAACATTAAAGAAAAAGCTCCTTTCAGAGGTAGAAATTGGATTTGCCAATATAAGGATGCAGGCTTCGGTGCTGTCTATACGCTCCACACATTGTGCGGCAAACAATGGGAAGCGTGGCTCTGCGGAAAACATTGCAGTCAGTTTGGATGTAAACAGCAGCCTGTAAAAAGAGGGGTCTTCTTGTGTTTGTTTGTGTTGCAAAGGGTTGAACTGCGCAAGACCTACTAGAGAAACGTGTGTTGTGCTTCCATTTTGCATACGTACCAGAAAAACCTGAATGCCAGGATTAAGGAGATGAATGACATTGGTCTGAAAAATGTGTGTGGTATGAAACGTAATATTTCCATTGTGGAAGTAGGGTTTTGTCACATGTCGGAAAAAGGCACAATTACCCTTCTTCGCATTGTGCCTCGCTTTCTCCATTTCCAGACCAAATAAAGAAAATTGCAGTCACAGTTGTACCTGCGTAATGGCACAAAAAATTATGCAGTAGTCCTTCATCGTAAACTGCAGAGACATTCCGGTAACATGTCTAACAAGCCGATTCATGGAATTATTAGCGCGGCGCAAGTGGCCAAAAACGTGCGAATCGCAGTGGAATAGCGAAAATCGCAGTGCAAGTGCGAAAATCGCACGAAAAGCAGCGCACATCAATTCATGGAAGGCCGTGCGCGAGAAGACCATCGGATGTGCGATAAGAAAGTGCGCGGTGCACGTTGGCGCACAGGCCATCTAACGGCGTGCGCCAGGTTACAGCGAAAATCGCACAGGCCACAGCGAAAATCGCACATAGCGCGGCGCACGCAACAAAAGTAGGCGTAACACGGGGCGTAACACTCGGAATGGGGAACAACTTGCCAAAATGTGGGCGTCACGGGGGAAGCAAGGGTACAAGTGCGCGGAACGCCCACACGCTCGCCTACAACACGCATTCATGGAATAGAATAGGGCAAAAAAGCGCACGCTCAAACCAGCGCACAGGCACAAACACGACCGCCACAAGAAAGCAGGCGGTAGCGTCTCTGCGCCTGGAAGAAATGTGCGCCAAAAGGTGCGCCAACAAATAGCACCTATATACAGCCATGATGAATGGCTAATACTGTGGCCCTCCAGGACAAATGACGTGCAAAGGGGTACCCACAAACACAGACACGCACTGACAGAAAAAAAACGTGTGCGTGTATACCGGGGTGCGTGGGAAGTCTCACACGCGAATTGGCCGGGTGGATTACAGGGGTGCGCGGGAAGTACCACACGCGATTTGTCAGGGTACGTGGATTTCAGGGGCGCGCGGGAAGTTCCACACGCGATATGGCCAGGTACGTTGATTTCAGGGGTGCGCGGGAAGTTCCATACGAGATTAGGCAAGGTACGTGGATTTCAGGGGTGCGCGGGAAGTTCCACACGCGATTTGACCGGGTACGTGGATTTCAGGGGTGCGTGGGAAGTTCCACCCGCGATTAGTCAGGGTACGTGGATTGCAGGGGTGCGCGGGAAGTTCCACACGCGATTAGTCAGGGTACGTGGATTTCATGGGTGCGCGGGAAGTTCCACACGCGAATTGGCCGGGTACGTGGATTTCAGGGGTGCGCGGGAAGTTCCACACGCGATTAGGCAGGGTACGTGGATTTCAGGGGTGCGCGGGAAGTTCCACACGCGATTTGGCCAGGTACGTGGATTGCAGGGGTGCGCGTGAAGTTCCACACGCGATTAGTCAGGGTACGTGGATTGCAGGGGTGCGCGGGAAGTTCCACACGCGATTAGTCAGGGTACGTGGATTTCAGGGGTGCGCGGGAAGTTCCACACGCGATTTGGCCGGGTACGTGGATTTCAGGGGTGCGCGGGAAGTTCCACACGCGATTAGTCAGGGTACGTGGATTGCAGGGGTGTGCGGGAAGTACCACACGCGATTTGGCCGGGTACGTGGATTGCAGGGGTACGCGGGAAGTTCCACACGCGATTAGTCAGGGTACGTGGATTGCAGGGGTGTGCGGGAAGTACCACACGCGATTTGGCCGGGTACGTGGATTGCAGGGGTGCGCGTGAAGTTCCACACGCGATTAGTCAGGGTACGTGGATTGCAGGGGTGCGCGGGAAGTTCCACACGCGATTTGGCCGGGTACGTGGATTGCAGGGGTGCGCGGGAAGTTCCACAAGCGATTTGGCTGTGTGCTCCCAGGCATTACCTGTACACCCTCCACGGCCCCTGCAGGCAGCACACACCACAGGGGACTACCCTACACACCTGCTCATGTCTCCCACCACCCCCACCCCCCAGCACTGTGGGGCACCCTCCACCAGGCCCCCACCCATGTCTCCCACCACCCCCACCCCCCAGGCACCAGGGGCAGCCTCCACCAGGCCCCCACCCATGACTCCCACCACCCCCACCCACCAGCCACCAGGGGCACCCTCCACCAGGCCCCCACACATGTCTCCCACCACCCCCACCCCCAGCAGTGCAGGTGCAGCCTCCACCAGGCCCCCACTCATGCCCAACTCATGTCTCCCACCACCCCCACCCCCCAGCACTGTGGGGCACCCTCCACCAGGCCCCCACCCATGTCTCCCACCACCCCCAGCCCCCAGCCACCAGGGGCACCCTCCACCAGGCCCCCACTCATGCCCAACTCATGTCTCCCACCACCCCCACCCCCCAGCACTGTGTGGCACCCTCCACCAGGCCCCCAGCCATGTCTCCCACCACCCCCACCCCCAGCCACCAGGGGCACCCTCCACCAGGCCCCTACCCATGTCTCCCACCACCCCCACCCCCCAGCCACCAGGGGCAGCCTCCACCAGGCCCCCATCCATGTCTCCCACCACCCCCACCCACCAGCAGTGCAGGGGCAGCCTCCACCAGGCCCCCACTCATGTCTCCCACCACCCCCACCCACCAGCCACCAGGGGCACCCTCCACCAGGCCCCCACACATGTCTCCCACCACCCCCACCCCCCAGCCACCAGGGGCACCCTCCACCAGGCCCCCACACATGTCTCCCACCACCCCCACCCCCCAGCAGTGCATGGGCAGCCTCCACCAGGCCCCCACCCATGTCTCCCACCACCCCCACCCCCCAGCCACCAGGGGCAGCCTCCACCAGGCCCCCACCCATGTCACCCACCACCCCCACCCCCAGCACTGTGGGGCACCCTCCACCAGGCCCCCACCCATGTCACCCACCACCCCCACCCCCCAGCACTGTGGGGCACCCTCCACCAGGCCCCCACCCATGACTCCCACCACCCGACCCCCCAGCCACCGGGGGCAGCCTCCACCAGGCCCCCACCCATGTCTCCCACCACCCCCACCCCCCAGCCACCAGGGGCAGCCTCCACCAGGCCCCCACCCATGACTCCCACCACCCCCACCCACCAGCCACCAGGGGCACCCTCCACCAGGCCCCCACACATGTCTCCCACCACCCCCACCCCCAGTAGTGCAGGTGCAGCCTCCACCAGGCCCCCACCCATGTCTCCCACCACCCCCACCTCCCAGCCACCATGGGCACCCTCCACCAGGCCCCCACTCATGCCCAACTCATGTCTCCCACCACCCCCACCCCCCAGCACTGTGGGGCACCCTCCACCAGGCCCCCACCCATGTCACCCACCACCCCCACCCCCCAGCACTGTGGGGCACCCTCCACCAGGCCCCCACCCATGACTCCCACCACCCCCACCCACCAGCCACCAGGGGCACCCTCCACCAGGCCCCCACACATGTCTCCCACCACCCCCACCCCCGGCAGTACAGGGGCACCCTCCACCAGGCCCCCACCCATGTCTCCCACCACCCCCACCCCCCAGCCACCAGGGGCAGCCTCCACCAGGCCCCCACCCATGTCACCCACCACCCCCACCCCCCAGCACTGTGGGGCACCCTCCACCAGGCCCCCACCCATGACTCCCACGACCCCCACCCCCCAGCCACCAGGGGCAGCCTCCACCAGGCCCCCACCCATGTCTCCCACCACCCTCACCCCCCAGCCACCAGGGGCAGCCTCCACCAGGCCCCCACCCATGACTCCCCCCACCCCCACCCACCAGCCACCAGGGGCACCCTCCACCAGGCCCCCACTCATGCCCAACTCATGTCTCCCACCACCCCCACCCACCAGCAGTGCAGGGGCAGCCTCCACCAGGCCCTAACCCATGTCTCCCACCACCCCCACCCCCCAGCCACCAGGGGCACCCTCCACCAGGCCCCCACTCATGCCCAACTCATGTCTCCCACCACCCCCACCCCCCAGCACTGTGGGGCACCCTCCACCAGGCCCCCACCCATGTCTCCCACCACCCCAACCCCCCAGCCACCAGGGGCAGCCTCCACCAGGCCCCCACTCATGTCTCCCACCACCCCCACCCACCAGCCACCAGGGGCACCCTCCACCAGGCCCCCACACATGTCTCCCACCACCCCCACCCCCCAGCCACCAGGGGCACCCTCCACCAGGCCCCAACACATGTCTCCCACCACCCCCACCCCCCAGCAGTGCAGGGGCAGCCTCCACCAGGCCCCCACCCATGTCTCCCACCACCCCCACCCCCCAGCCACCAGGGGCAGCCTCCACCAGGCACCCACTCATGTCTACCCCCACCCCCATCCCCCAGCCACCATGGGCAGCCTCCACCAGGCCCCCACCCATGTCACCCACCACCCCCACCCCCCAGCACTGTGGGGCACCCTCCACCAGGCCCCCACCCATGTCTCCCACCACCCCCACCCCCCAGCCACCAGGGGCAGCCTCCACCAGGCACCCACTCATGTCTACCCCCACCCCCACCCCCCAGCCACCAGGGGCAGCCTCCACCAGGCCCCCACCCATGTCACCCACCACCCCCACCCCCCAGCACTGTGGGGCACCCTCCACCAGGCCCCCACCCATGACTCCCACCACCCCCACCCCCCAGCCACCAGGGGCAGCCTCCACCAGGCCCCCACCCATGTCTCCCACCACCCCCACCCCCCAGCCACCAGGGGCAGCCTCCACTAGGCCCCCACCCATGACTCCCACCACCCCCACCCACCAGCCACCAGGGGCACCCTCCACCAGGCCCCCACACATGTCTCCCACCCCCCCCCCAGCAGTGCAGGTGCAGCCTCCACCAGGCCCCCACCCATGTCTCCCACCACCCCCACCCCCCAGCCACCAGGGGCACCCTCCACCAGGCCCCCACTCATGCCCAACTCATGTCTCCCACCACCCCCACCCCCCAGCACTGTGGGGCACCCTCCACCAGGCCCCCACCCATATCACCCACCACCCCCACCCCAGCACTGTGGGGCACCCTCCACCAGGCCCCCACCCATGACTCCCACCACCCCCACCCACCAGCCACCAGGGGCACCCTCTACCAGGCCCCCACACATGTCTCCCACCACCCCCACCCCCCAGCAGTGCAGGGGCAGCCTCCACCAGGCCCCCACCCATGTCTCCCACCACCCCCACCCCCCAGCAGTGCAGGGGCACCCTCCACCAGGCCCCCACCCATGTCTCCCACCACCCCCACCCCCCAGCCACCAGGGGCAGCCTCCACCAGGCACCCACACATGTCCCCCTGCCCCCAGGTCCTGACGATACTCAATCATGGCAGTAATGGGCAGCATACCCAGCACAAACACCCAGGCAAGGATTGCATCCACCCACATAGTGAATGCAATTACATGATACAACCCCAATGGCAAGTATGTAAATGAACACATGTCCGTCACACACACATACACAATGGGTGCAAGTGAATGTCAAAACCCATATCATGACATTTATGAAACCAATGAGAAAAAAACACAAGTGAAAGTAAAAATAAAAAATGTATTAAAGATGAAAAATAAGTAAACAAATCAAACATACAACAATGTGGATAACAAAATAAATGGTCCATGTCCGAGAACAAAAGTAAAAATCAAAAAAACAAAGGAATACAAAAACAAATGTTGTACAAAGCAATATCATGTAGAAGGAAAATAATGAAAAACCATTTCCTCATGGTGAACACAATAACAAATAAAAAAAAATGTATCTTCAAAAAGCAAACTATATACAGGAATGTTCAAGGGTCCATGAGCCTAACACCATAAATGAAACCTACTACTACCTAATGAAAAAAATATATACAAAAAAAGTGGCCATTGTCCAAGCGGTCCAAAATAATAAAAATAAATAAAGGAAACCTAACACTAACTAACTAAATAACTATATACAAAGGCAGCGGGCAAGTCCTGTGGCTCACTTGGTGATGTTGCTGGCCAGGGCATCATCGAACTCCATGTCGATGTCCTGGAGGCGGGACTCTGTCCTGGCCCCGAGGTCTCGCAGGGATAACCCCATGTTCAGCTCAAACTCCCTGCGAGCTTCCTCGAGGCACTCAGCCCGCCTCAACGCCCGACGCATGGAGAACTCCGCCCTGACCATGGCGAGCCGCTCCTCTTCCGCCCGCTGCCGCTCCGCACCTATCCGCTGGACCAACTGCTCCCACACGGAAGACACCACCATCCCAGGGTTGCCCTGCCCTCCGGCCGATGCCTGCCCCTCTGATCTTGATGGTCCCGAGCCATGATGCCTCCCACGTCGAGCCCGCTGCTGCCTCCGACGCCACTGCCTCTGCCAGCACAACGGCATCCAGGCTGATGGAAACCACCGACGCCGTCGTGCACGTGCCCTGCCCGATGATGCTGTCACATCTTCCATCTGCTGGGGTCCAGTTGCTGTGTTGTCCACCCCTGCTGGACCTCCGACTCCCAACTGTGGCAGGGATGGTATCCCCACCGAGCTGGCTGCATTGGTCGGGGCAGGTCCACAGGGGGCCCTGGTGGCATCTGGGCCGGAAGACGGCAAGGAGAACGACTGGTGTATAGCCTGCACAGAGGAGGAGAGGGCCGCCAGATTGGCCAACACATGCAGGAAACCCCCGAACATGGCCGATCCCAATTGGGCCACGTCGGCACGGTGCACTTCGTGATGATGTGCGTGCTCCTCCCGGGAAGCACGCACGGCATCACGAATCACAGCCGTGCGCATTGCGACCCCAATCAGGACCTTCTCTACACGGCCAGGGGTTCCCACATCCGCAGGTGGAGGGGAGTCAGGTGACATGGACATCCCCTCTACCTGCGGACGGGCCTGGGATGGGGCATCCCTGCTGGTGCATGGTGCTGCACTCACAGGGTCAGGGACAGCGACATGCACAGGCCCCTCCACGGTGACCTGTGCTGCCTCCTGCCCCTGGGCCTGGACTGCACCACTTGCACCAGCAGGGATGCCCCCACCAGGCCCCATGTGTGCCCCAGTGGCGGCCTCCTCCTCCTCTGTGCAAACCACCAACCTGGATGGCTCCTCACCGTCTCCCACCGTAGCAGGCCCCTGTGGGGGCTCACCCACCCCTTCCGCTGCAGCCGTGGGGGCATCCCGGCCGCCTTGCTCCACAGCGCCGTCTCCGCCCTCTTCTTCACTAGCCGCTGCGTAGAGGGAGACAAAGAACACAAGCATCAGGGTACTGTACAATGGTCCCCTAGACAGGAAGCAATAGCAGATGAGCACCACTGTCAAAGTACACTTCCATCATGTCCCTCCACAACACATGGGTCAGTCCAGGCAAAACACAAACAGTAACAGGCATGGTGCATGCCATGGACATTTCCATGCATGTCCAATGGACTCTTGAAACATCCAATGATATGTAACTCACATGCATCATGGCTCATGCCTATCACATGCACACACTTCACCTCAGTCACATCCATCTGGCCCCAAACACAACAAACACAGCGGATACAAGGGTAATTTGGCTGCTCCACTGAATCTGTGCATTGTCACACACATGTGTCATGCATCCATGGCATGCACAAGTCACAGACACGCAGGTCAGGCACACAGACATGGCTACCACATATGTACCTGGCATCAGCACCCATCCCTCACCCCCACCCATGTCCCGGCACAGAGACTGGCATGCTCTCATGTTCAAAATCTGCATAGGGCTCCCCATGCGGCATTTGAACACATGCAACAACCATGTGGGTCAAACATCACTGGTTGCACATGCATTACCATGATGTCCCTGCACACATACATGCATACATGGCCTATGGCACACATACAGGCAAGTATCATAGACCCAGCACACAGCAACATGCCCTGTCTCACACAGTAATGCTTGGACACTTACCGCTCAACTCCAGACGGGCCTCCCTCTCAAGGATCTGGGTGTGGAGCGCTGGGCGTACGCGTTCCAGGACCCTCATCTGGATGGAACTCATGCGGACCCGGCCCCCCTCCACGAGGCGCCGGGCCTTCACAAGGGTCCTGGACCTCAAGTCCTCCCAGCGCTTCTTGATCTTCTGCATGTTGCGGGTTGCCACCCCCTCCGCGTTGATGGCAACCACACAGTCGGCCCAGATCCTCTCCCGTCCTTCCTTGCTGGCGCGGGACGATCCAAAGAGGGCATCATACTGCCTCAGGACATGCTCCACCAGGACACCAACTTCAATGGCAGTGAAGCTGGTGCCCCTCTGCCCCTCTGGCCTGGGGTTTGCCACTGGTGCCAGATGTGGAAGTGCCCGACATGGCAACCCCAGAGGCAGGTGTGGGTGGGCAACTGGGTCCTGGGGCTGGGCTGTGGAGCGATGTAATCCCAGTCGGGAGTCTTCAGTTCCAGCAGGGGTGGACACAGCAACTGGACCCCTGCAGATGGCTGATGTGCAGGCACCAAATGGCAGGGCACGGTGGCAGCAGGCAGGCAGGCAGGCAGGCAGCAGCAGATGGCACGTGGGAGGCTGCTCGGGGCACTGGGGGGCAGTAATTCGGCCTTCTGGGCAGGAGCGTGGTCTTCCGTGTGTTTTCGCGTGGCCAGCTTGATACGGAGTGATTTGGCACGTGGAAATCCGGCACGTCAGCGTGAAATCCGAGGAAAGGCCCTTAGCGCGTAAGCGTGTCAGCACGCATACGCGATTCTATTGGTCCAGAGTCCCTCAGCGCGTAAGCGCGTATGTGACCCGCACGGGTGTTCCCCACTCAGCACGTGATGACGGAGCACACGTGTAAATACTGCACGTCAGAGTGTCATCGCGTGTAATTGGACAAAAGTGCGCGTACACGCGATTGGCCTATGTACGTGTATTTCAGGGGTGCGCGGGCACTTACACACGCAAGTACGTCAGCGCACCTGTATCCTGTGGTGCGTGGGAATTTCACACGCTATTGGACTGGGAACCAGGTGTGCGCGGGTCACACGCTCTCCTAGAACATGCGCAAAGCATGAATTTGCGCACTTTAACAATAACAAGCTCAGACGCCAGGATGAACATACCGTTCCTAGCAGCAGTGGCAGTGGGCTACCAAAGGAGGAGGAGGAGGATAGTCAGGGCCAGAATATTCACACCCAGAACCAGCCTTTTCGGGATGCCTGATGACCAGGTGTATGGAAGGTATAGGTTTCCACCACACATAATACTGGACCTGGTGAGTGAGTGGGAGGATGACCTCACATCACCCACCCTGTGCTCCCAAGCACTCAGCCCCCTGGAGAAGGTCCTCAATGTACTGCACTTCTTAGCCACTGGATCATTTCAGCGGACAAGTGCCATAGTGGGTGGGGTGTCACAGGCCACCCAGTCACGCTGCCTACACCAGGTCTTGAACATCATCACTGCACGCCCATCAGTCCGCAGGCACATATACCTGCCCAGAACACCTGCAGAAAGGCATGCTGCCGCCCTGGATTTTTACGGTGTGGCACGATTCCCCAAAGTGCTAGGTGCCATCGACTGCACCCATGTGGCTCTACGTCCCCCCAGGGCATCTGAGCACATCTATAGGAACCGCAAGCACTGGCATTCCATCAACGTGCAGGTAGTATGTAATGCCAAGGGAATCATCACCTCAGTATATGCCAACTATCCCGGGTCCACCCACGACAGCTTCATTTACCGAATGTCCACCCTATGCCGGGACCTAGAAGCTGGGCGGCATGGCGATACATGGCTGCTTGGTGAGTATGTATGCCACTGCACATGCATGCATGTTGGATACTGAGCAAGGTCACAACCCCACCAATGATACCAATCAACACCTCCACAGGGGACAGTGCCTACCCTCTCAGCCCCCACATGATGACGCCAATTCGGAACCCCACCACGCCACCCGAGGTAAGATATAACACAGCCCACATTACAACCCGGGGCATAGTGGAGCGCACATTCGGACTGCTAAAGTCACGCTTTCGCTCCCTTGACCGTTCTGGCGGGCAGCTGTTATACGCTCCCCCAGTAGTGTGCAGGATCATAGTGGCAGCATGTGTCCTGCACAACGCTGCAACACGCCGGGGCCTGGCCGTGGACATGGTGGTGGCCCCACATCCCCAACCTCATGCACAGCCGCTGCGCATGGGAGGGGAAAGGGCACGGGGGGAGGCAGCCCGTACACAGCTAGTGGCTAATTACTTCACATAGTATTCACACCCCTGTGGACTGCACACTGGCCTGGCACATTCCATCTGACAATCAATGATGACTCAACCTGACACTGATCCTGAATGTCTGGAGATTCAACCGTGAAAAGCATATCAGCCTGAGATTGTTCACCTGGAAGTGTTACAATGTGTGCATCCCTACCCACACACACCACCAATGCAGTTTTGTGAAGAAACACATTCAAGCAGCTACAATGAATACCCACTTGCTAAATGCAACAAGAGGACAGTGCCATGTCACCCAACCCATCCCCAGCACCGCCACACAACACACCGTGCCATGTCATGCTATGTGCAGGTAAACAAAGTAATCCCCACAACATGACAAGTGTCGCGATGTACAGTGTCCCCAATTGAAACTTGCTACACCTGAAATGCTCACTTTAATGCAGGACCAACAACTAACTTGAGCAGGTACTACCATTGACATGACTTCAATAATGTAATAAATCAGTAGTCTCACCACCTGGAAATGCCTGCACTCCCACCACTTCCAACTGTACAGTGTTGGCGCCATGTAGAGTTGTAGGTGCACTGCTGCCAACAAGGACCCCATCTCCAGACTAGAGGGCCTTGTGTAGACATGAGGAAGGGACCTGCAAATTGGGAGGCAGACACAGATGATGAGTTACACATCAATGCAACATGCAGTGTACAACACAACAGCAATATGCACTAGGAATGTATACACAGTATTGACTAGACTACCCACACATGTAGTGGGAGTCCAATGTCACCATGTACTTCAATGTCACTTGGGCACACCCTTTGCAAGCCCATGGAAACGGGAAGCAGGAGGGGTGTGTGTGACTAAAACCCAGGCATCTGAACCTAATACATGACAAGCCTGCATGTGCCCAGCCACAATGCAGCGTATACCCGCAGGAACCACGGAAGCCAACAAAATGTCCCAAAAAAATTGGGAAAAATATAAAAAAAAAAAAAAATAAAAATAAAAATAAAAAAAAAATTAAAAATGGCCATTAATGGGCCCGGGGGGGTTGGGGAGGCCACCCAGGAGGTCCGAGGACAAGGTGCACACCAAAACCCACCTGTGTGGATCCTGGGGAAAAAAAATACCTCCATGGGCTCATGGCCCACACGGCTACCCTATTGTGGGAGTATCACTGCTGTCGCTATTATCACCCTGTGCAGCTGCATCCGGAGGTGGTTGCACTATGGGAGGCAGCCCACGCAAGGCCCTAATCTGTTCCTCCATGGCTGCAAGCATGCGGGTGTGGTAGGTCTCGTTCTGGAGGATGAGGGTGCGGAGGTCCCCATGCAACAACTCATGGGATGCCCGGACCTCCGCCCTCGTTGCTTGCATCTCAGCTGAGAGCGTACGGGTGAGACGCTCCAGCTGATGTTCTGTCCTTTGGTGTGTTGAAGCCTCAAGCTCAACAAGAGTCGTCCTGAGTTGATGTAGCTCCTGCCTCAGGGCTTTTCCTGAGATGGCCTCCTGCAGAGTCGCCAGTGCCGCCCGCCTGTCCCTGTTGGACGCCAACATGTCCTCCCTGTGTGACTGGCAGATGGAGTCGGTTGCCTGCTCTAGTCGCTCCATCAGCCTTTCAGGGGGGACAATGGAAGTGGCCACCCTATCCATGGCCTGAGCCATCATCTCGGATGATGCTGCCAGTTGGGTAGCCATACCGTAAATGGATTGCTCCCATGCGGTATTGCCAGGTGGCGTACGGCCACCACGTCGGCGGGCACCACACCTGTCTGGGGCAAGGCGGACTGCGCCTTGCTGTGCCGGCACTGCCTGAGGCTGCAGGACTGCATTCCCCCTCTGATCTGCTGGCCCAGGAACAGGATCAGATGTCGCGGAGTGTGACCCTGCATCCGTAACCACCAAAGGCCTAGCTGCCAACACTGACATCCCCATTGAGGGTACTGACCCTGGTGCAGGTGGGTGGGACAGAACAGAATCCCTCCCTGGAACACTCACCTGCGACGGCACGTAGGTCTCATCATCCGAATCAACAGCTGAGTACAGCTCGGGGGAGGTGCAGCCAGAGACACCCCTTGAGAGCACGACCTGCAGCACTTGTGGGTTCTCCCCCACCACCACACCACGTCCCTCACTGGTGGTTGGTCGGCCCTCGGACCCCTCCTGGGTCTGCACCATCTCCACAACCCCAGCAGTATCAGGTGCGTCTTCCCCTGCAAAGACATAATAACAAAAAAATGGAAACAGCCATTAGCACCATGGCACACAATGAGGGCTGAGAAGCAAGATAACCAGTACTTGATTGACACATGTCCCACATGACTAAGACCCTCCCATGCATGCACCCTCACTGCGTATGAAGGGCAGGCAAATGGCACACACTGATGACACAAAGATGGAAGAAGAACACATTTTCTGCATGCTGCCTGGCAGTGGCATCACACATTGGCCTGTGATTGCCAGGTGACACACACATGCCATCACACAGATGGCATGTACCATTGCTATTGAGTGAAGATGGAGAGGAGGGCAGCACTTATTCATTCAGTCCAGTTCCCGCATGCAATAGCTTTTCTAATTCAAACAGGTCTGATTTTTCACCTGGAGCTGCCAGTCCAATATGGTCCAATTGCACAGGGACATGTGTGTACATATGATATCCAGGTAACAAAGTCACTCCACTTTACCATAGCCATGCCAGACATGTGACTAGAGGAATGCCTAGTATAAGTAGTGGAATGCAAACAATCTGTCTGAATGAACATAGAAAAATAAGCAACAATGTTGTGGCAAGGTGACACTTCAAGGGCAACTGGGGTGCTGTTGGGCTAGATGTCTACTGTTGGCAGAAGGGATACTGCAATGGCCATATGCAGCAGCGCAGGATGTATTGCATGAAGCGCATGGCTGACCCATACGACTCAGGCGCACACACTCTCACCTGGCACACAAACAGATGCCCTCACACACACACCATGCACATGGATGACACACACATGCATGTGCACTCACCGGACAATGCCTCGTAATCAGGCAGATCTCCCACGCCTTGGATCTGTTCCTCCGTGACGTAGGTCCCAGCGACTGACTCATGTGGAGTGAGTTCCATGTCTAATACTGGAGACCCACCTCCAGTCACTAGAGTTGCGGCATGACTTGAGGCCAGCTTCTTCTTTGCCCTGCGCTTTAGGTCATTCCAGCGCTTATAGCAATCATTGGCTGTGCGCCTCATGATTCCAAGGGCACTTACGATGTCCGCAACGGTCTGCCAGTGTGCCTGGCGTTGTGCAGGTGTGGTCTTGGATCCTGCAACAATGACCATCTCGTTATCATGTCCGGACACATACTCGACAAGTGCATTCAGTTCGTCATCCGTGAAGCTGGGCTTCCTCGACGGACCGGACTGTGTAGCCGTGTCTGGGGCATCAGCCTGTGCCGGACGAGCACTCTTCCTCTTCCGCTTGGAAGGTGGTGGTGATCCTGAGTGTCCTGCGCCGCTCTGGACACTAGGGGCAGGAGCCCTGGTGGGCTCTGTATCAGGTGTGTGGGATTGCACACTCAGCATGGGAGTTGGTGCAGGCATTGGCTCAAGTGTAATGGTGTCAGGGGGAATGTCAGCAGGATGGACTAGGACCGACACTATCCTGGCTGGGTGTGTGAGAGCTGGGGTGGATGGAGCCGCAGCTGCCCCTGCAGCCTCTCCGCCCTGCCTACTTGGGGCAGCAGATGACCTTGCTGCCCCAGATCCACGTGGCATGATGGCATCAACGTGCACCAGCGCACGTGTCGTAGCCCTGCTGACCTGGAAGTCAGCCATGGAGTCAGCCAGGTCTGCTGCCACAATGGGCTGGTCCAACAACGGCTGAGCATGGATGGTGTCAGCCACATCAGCCTCAACGGGAGGGGGGGGGATTATGGGTGCCCTTGACTGGTCCTCCACACATGGGGGGACAGGTTCACCCTGCAAGTTACGACCACGTCCCCTACCGGATCCACCACGGCCACCACTTGTGGCTCTTCCACCTTTGCCACCCTTACGGAATCCTCGCCTCCCAGCCATGGCACTGATATTAATGTGCGTATGGGAGTGGCTGTAGACTATTGTCCTGGGCAATTGGGGGTCAAAGGGGTTGGGTACCAGATGGTAATTGTACCCTAGTGCTCTAGCAAGGCTGAATGTAACCCCTGGGGAAAGATGACGGGTCACGCAACGCACAGGAGGCCCAAAAAAGGGAGATGACGTGCACGCAACCCCTCCTAGACCACGTGTGCAGAAAGAAAAACCTGCACTACGCTGTGGCACCCAGTAACACAAGAATGAACGTATGCGTGTCACACGCAGCCTAGAATGGCCTCTGAAGGGGTAGGCTACACACGGGGCAAGCACAGATGTTAGATACGTGCGTGACTCACCGCCTGCCAGGTAAAAGAGCGTGAAAAATGAGCGTGTTTGGTTGGCAACACCCCCGCCAAAAGAAGATATGTACGCTGTCTGAGGAGACAGGACAACAGTAGAAGGGAACACTGTTTGAGGGAACAGGCCCAGGTAAACCAGTACAACAGAAAAAAGAGAAAAAGCTGTTAGAGGTAACAGGGAGTACGACCTGGAAACGCCGTGAAGTAAATCGCGTGTGAAACGACAAGAAGTACAGAATTCACCCACTCGCTCTCCACGAAAAGCACGTACAAGGAATTGGTGTTCTACACGTACCTTATATGCAGGCCCACACGTACAGCGTCACTTACGCGGCGTGTACGTGCTAGGCCCATTCCCACCAATTACACGCTTTGACACTTCTGCGTGTAGGTCCATTTTCACCAATTACACGCTTTGACACTTCTGCGTGTAGGTCCATTTTCACCAATTACACGCTTTGACACTTCTGCGTGTAGGTCCATTTTCACCAATTACACACTTTGACACTTCTGCGTGTAGGTCCATTTTCACCAATTACACGCTTTGTAACTTCTGCGTGTAGGGCTATTTCCACCAATAACACGCTTTGAGACTCCGACGTGTCACGCAACTTATTCCTACGCGGGCACGTGACTTCATAGACGCGCATATGCTGGTGACGCGTTTACGCGCTAAGGGCCTTTCATCGATTTACACGCAGACGTGTGGGATTTTCACGTGCAAAATCACTCCATATCAAGCTGTCCACGCGTACACACACGAAAGACCACGCTCCTGCCCAGGAGGCCAAATTACTGCCCCCCAGAGCCCTGAGCACGCTCCCACCTGCCATCTGCTGCTGCCTGACTGCCTGCTGCCCACGTGCCCTGCCATTTGCTGCCTGCACATCAGCCAGGGGTGCTGTTGCTGTGACCACCCCTGCTGGAACCAAAGGCTCCCGACTGCTTTTCCGTCGCCCCACAGCCCAGCCCCAGGACCCAGTTGCCCACCCACTCCTGCCTCTGGGGTTGCCATGTCGGGCACTACAACATCTGGCACCAGTGGCAACCCCCGGCCAAGGAGGCAGAGGGGCACCAGCTTCAGTGCCAGGGAAGTTGGTGTCCTGGTGGAGCATGTCCTGGGGCAGTATGATGCCCTCTTCGGAAGGTTGCGCGCCGACAAGGAAGGACGGACTCGGATCTGGATGGACATCATGACTGCCATCAACGCTGAGGAGGTGGCAGTCCGCGACTACGAACGTGTCAGGAAGCGCTGGGAGGACTTCAGGTCCAGGACCCTCAACAAGGCCCGGCGCCTCATGATGGCAGCAGATGCTAAGGGGCGGGCGGGGCCACTTGTCGGAAGATCAGATGAGTGTCCTGGAACGCATATCCCCAGCGCTCCACATCCAGGTCCTTGAGAAGCAGACTCGTCTGGAGTAGAGCGGTAAGTGTACATGCATTCTGATTGTAAGCTGTGCGTGTGGTGGTGTGCCAGGAGTGTGCAGGTTGAACATGTATTTTTATGTGGCCAAGTAGGGGGTGTGTACAGGGCTGTGAGGGTGACACATGCGAGGGGTCTCATGTGTGACACATGGATGGTGCTTGTGTGTGTGGCCTTGCATGGCACAGGATGTGGAGGTATGATTGTCAGGTGTGACATGGATGTCAATCGAGACACTGCGACAGTTGGCGGAGGTGTACACATGCATGCAGGTTTGGTGTTGTGTGTGCATGTGTAGTGTACTCCCAATGTTGCATGTGATGTGTGGATGATCTTTGGCTGCCCATGCTGTTGTATGTGAATGGATGGTGCTGGCTGTTGCATTATGGCTGTGGTATGGCTCATGTGTGCAAGTTGAAATGACATGTGTGTTGGGGATTGTGATGCCATGTGTGAGGTTTACCAATGCCACTCATGTATAACTGTCATGTGTGTATGAGTCCATTTTACAGTGCCCTGATGCCTGTGTTTTCTTTCTCCCTGTCTGCAGCGTCAACTGATGAAGAGGGCGGAGAAGGTGCTGTGGAGCACAGCGGCAGGGGTCGCACTACCAGCCGGAGACGCAAGGCCCGGATACCCTCCCAAGTTGTGATCTCGTCGGGGAGTGAGGAGTCTGGTGCCACCTCCCAGGCCGCAGCTGGCGAGGGGAGGTCCAAGAGGCGGAGGTCGGAGTTGGACTCCTCGGCAGCAGAAGGGGCAGCTGGGACCCCACAGGGCCCAACGGGGGAAGATGGCACAGAGTCATCCAGGTTGGTGGGGGCCTGGCGGAGGGTGCCCCTGGTGGCTGGGGGGTGGGGGTGGTGGGAGACATGAGTGGGGGCCTGGTGGAGGGTGCCCCTGGGGGCTGGGGGGTGGGGGTGGTGGGAGACATGAGTTGGGCATGAGTGGGGGCCTGGTGGAGGGTGCCCCTGGTGGCTGGGGGGTGGGGGTGGTGGGAGACATGAGTGTGGGCCTGGTGGAGGGTGCCCCTGGTGGCTGGGGGGTGGGGGTGGTGGGAGACATGAGTGGGGGCCTGGTGGAGGGTGCCCCTGGTGGCTGGGGGGTGGGGGTGGTGGGAGACATGGGTGGGGGCCTGGTGGAGGGTGCCCCTGGTGGCTGGGGGGTGGGGGTGGTGGGAGACATGGGTGGGGGCCTGGTGGAGGGTGCCCCTGGTGGCTGGGGGGTGGGGGTGGTGGGAGACATGGGTGAGGGCCTGGTGGAGGGTGCCCCACAGTGCTGGGGGGTGGGGGTGGTGGGAGACATGAGTTGGGCATGAGTGGGGGCCTGGTGGAGGGTGCCCCTGGTGGCTGGGGGTTGGGGGTGGTGGGAGACATGAGTGGGGGCCTGGTGGAGGGTGCCCCTGGTGGCTGGGGGGTGGGGGTGGTGGGAGACATGAGTTGGGCATGAGTGGGGGCCTGGTGGAGGCTGCCCCTGGTGGCTGGTGGGTGGGGGTGGTGGGAGACATGGGTGGGGGCCTGGTGGAGGGTTCCCCTGGTGGCTGGGGGGTGGGGGTGGTGGGAGACATGGGTGGGGGCCTTGTGGAGGGTGCCCCTGGTGGCTGGGGGGTGGGGGTGGTGGGAGACATGAGTGGGGGCCTGGTGGAGGGTGCCCCTGGTGGCTGGGGGGTGGGGGTGGTGGGAGACATGAGTTGGGCATGAGTGGGGGCCTGGTGGAGGCTGCCCCTGGTGGCTGGTGGGTGGGGGTGGTGGGAGACATGGGTGGGGGCCGGGTGGAGGTTGCCCCTGGTGGCTGGGGGGTGGGGGTGGTGGGAGACATGGGTGGGGGCCTGGTGGAGGGTGCCCCACAGTGCTGGGGGGTGGGGGTGGTGGGAGACATGAGTGGGGGCCTGGTGGAGGGTGCCCCTGGTGGCTGGGGGGTGGGGGTGGTGGGAGACATGAGTTGGGCATGAGTGGGGGCCTGGTGGAGGCTGCCCCTGGTGGCTGGTGGGTGGGGGTGGTGGGAGACATGGGTGGGGGCCTGGTGGAGGGTGCCCCTGGTGGCTGGGGGGTGGGGGTGGTGGGAGACATGGGTGGGGGCCTGGTGGAGGGTGCCCCACAGTGCTGGGGGGGTGGGGGTGGTGGGAGACATGAGTTGGTCATGAGTGGGGGCCTGGTGGAGGTTGCCCCTGGTGGCTGGGGGGTGGGGGTGGTGGGAGACATGAGTGGGGGCCTGGTGGAGGGTGCCCCTGGTGGCTGGGGGGTGGGGGTGGTGGGAGACATGGGTGGGGGCCTGGTGGAGGCTGCCGCTGCACTGCTGGTGGGTGGGGGTGGTGGGAGACATGGGTGGGGGCCTGGTGGAGGGTGCCCCTGGTGGCTGGGGGGTGGGGGTGGTGGGAGACATGCGTGGGGGCCTGGTGGAGGCTGCCCCTGCACTGCTGGGGGGTGGGGGTGGTGGGAGACATGAGTGGGGGCCTGGTGGAGGGTGCCCCTGGTGGCTGGGGGGTGGGGGTGGTGGGAGACATGAGTGGGAGCCTGGTGGAGGCTGCCGCTGCACTGCTGGTGGGTGGGGGTGGTGGGAGACATGGTTGGGGGCCTGGTGGAGGGTGCCCCTGGTGGCTGGGGAGTGGGGGTGGTGGGAGACATGCGTGGGGGCCTGGTGGAGGCTGCCCCTGCACTGCTGGGGGGTGGGGGTGGTGGGAGACATGAGTGTGGGCCTGGTGGAGGCTGCCCCTGCACTGCTGGTGGGTGGGGGTGGTGGGAGACATGGGTGGGGGCCTGGTGGAGGGTGCCCCTGGTGGCTGGGGGGTGGGGGTGGTGGGAGACATGGGTGGGGGCCTGGTGGAGGGTGCCCCTGGTGGCTGGGGGGTGGGGGTGGTGGGAGACATGGGTGGGGGCCTGGTGGAGGGTGCTCCACAGTGCTGGGGGGTGGGGGTGGTGGGAGACATGAGTTGGGCATGAGTGGGGGCCTGGTGGAGGGTGCCCCTGGTGGCTGGGGGGTGGGGGTGGTGGGAGACATGGGTGGGGGCCTGGTGGAGGGTGCCCCTGGTGGCTGGGGGGTGGGGGTGGTGGGAGACATGAGTGGGGGCCTGGTGGAGGCTGCCCCTGCACTGCTGGTGGGTGGGGGCGGTGGGAGACATGGGTGGGGGCCTGGTGGAGGGTGCCCCTGGTGGCTGGGGGGTGGGGGTGGTGGGAGACATGGGTGGGGGCCTGGTGGAGGGTGCCCCTGGTGGCTGGGGGGTGGGGGTGGTGGGAGACATGGGTGGGGGCCTGGTGGAGGGTGCCCCACAGTGCTGGGGGGTGGGGGTGGTGGGAGACATGAGTTGGGCATGAGTGGGGGCCTGGTGGAGGCTGCCCCTGGTGGCTGGGGGGTGGGGGTGGTGGGAGACATGAGTGGGGGCCTGGTGGAGGGTGCCCCTGGTGGCTGGGGGTTGGGGGTGGTGGGAGACATGGGTGGGGGCCTGGTGGAGGCTGCCGCTGCACTGCTGGTGGGTGGGGGTGGTGGGAGACATGGGTGGGGGCCTGGTGGAGGGTACCCCTGGTGGCTGGGGGGTGGGGTGGTGGGAGACATGCGTGGGTGCCTGGTGGAGGCTGCCCCTGCACTGCTGGGGGGTGGGGGTGGTGGGATACATGAGTGGGGGCCTGGTGGAGGGTGCCCCTGGTGGCTGGGGGGTGGGGGTGGTGGGAGACATGAGTGGGGGCCTGGTGGAGGCTGCCGCTGCACTGCTGGTGGGTGGGGGTGGTGGGAGACATGCGTGGGGGCCTGGTGGAGGCTGCCCCTGCACTGCTGGGGGTTGGGGGTGGTGGGAGAAATGAGTTGGGCATGAGTGGGGGCCTGGTGGAGGGTGCCCCTGGTGGCTGGGGGGTGGGGGTGGTGGGAGACATGAGTGGGGGCCTGGTGGAGGGTGCCCCTGGTGGCTGGGGGGTGGGGGTGGTGGGAGACATGAGTGGGGGCCTGGTGGAGGCTGCCCCTGGTGGCTGGGGGGTGGGGGTGGTGGGAGACATGAGTTGGGCATGAGTGGGGGCCTGGTGGAGAGTGCCCCTGGTGGCTGGTGGGTGGGGGTGGTGGGAGACATGGGTGGGGGCCTGGTGGAGGCTGCCCCTGGTGGCTGGCGGGTGGGGGTGGTGGGAGACATGGGTGGGGGCCTGGTGGAGGCTGCCCCTGGTGGCTGGGGGGTGGGGGTGCAGGGGGACATGAGCAGGTGTGCAGGGTAGTCCCCTGTTTTGTGGGCTGCCTGCAGGGGCCGTGGAGGGTGTACAGGGAACACCTGTGAGGACCCACCCAGCCTAATCGCGTGTGATAATTCCCACGCACCCCTGTGATACACGTACCCAGCAAAATGGCGTGTGATAATTCCCACGCACCCCTGTAATTCACGTACCCTGCCAAATCGCATGTGATAATTCCCGCGTACCCCTGTATTACACGTGCCCTAGCTAATCGCATGTAAGACTTCACGCGTACCCCTGTAATACACGTTCCCTGGACAATCGCGTGTTGAACTTCCCGCGTACCCCTGTAATACACGTACCCTGGCTAATCGCGTGTAAAACTTCCCGCGTACTCCTGATATGAAGGTTGCCCGCTTTGCGTTCCTTGTTTGGCAGCCCTGTACACTGGTCCAGGGTTAGCGCAGCCCTTTGCGATGATTAAGCGATTTTGATGGCTTTTCCTTGCGCGAGGGCGTTCTTGGGGGCGTTACTGGCGCTGCTGCAGGCTCGCAGCGATACTCTGCGCCACGGCTGGTTTGGGAGCATGAAATCCATGAATACGCTGTGCGCGGAAATCGGTTTTAGCGCACGTGCCTGGCGCACACAATCGCACGCGGACACTCTGCGCCAGCCGCTTGCGACACTTTTCTGCGAAATTCTATGAATTACCCTGTTAATCTTTTCCCTCCACAATGAAAAAATGTATTGTGTGGATGTTCGTGCATCACCAAAATGCCACAAAGAGGACCCACACTGAGCCACTTTATTGCAGGTACTCCATACCAGTGTGCATCCACATAATAGAATAGAATAAAGGCACAGCTTCACCTCTCTGATGATGCCAACAAGGCTGAAACACATTTATGGGGTTGCTGTTGGTACTCTTGTTCAGAGGAGAATTGCCCAGTATTTCGGTGCTGGACCATCCCTGGGCAGGACAAAGACTGATATGCAGGGAAATGTCTTCTCAGTGTAAGGGATAGTGAGCTAAAGACTTGGTAGAGTCTATCCCAGGGGTTATTCACCCAAGAACAGGTCACTGGGCTGTGTTTGTGCTAGTAGAGAGATTCCCAGACCCACCCTTGTTTTTACAATATATGCATATCAGCTGACTTCTGGTGCTCTATCAAGTCTAAAATGTTCTCCACAACCATTCTGTAAAGGTAACCACCCTCTGAGAGATGTAGTCTAAACTGCATTGCTTCGGTGGTTGTGGGCTGGGCCTAGACTATTGGGTGCATGGCCTACGGCATATGGTCTTTGGCCATGCACACAATAGTCTAGGCCTTGCCCACACCCACCGCAATGTAATGCACCATGCATGGCAATATGTGACCAAGCACCACACTCCACACACGTACCACAGCCACCGGCACTGCTACCCAACCTCCATACCGTAATACGGCTATGCATGGAAACATGCACAGTTAGCAGAATCTATAAACATAACAAAGCCTCCGGCACCCCTGCCCACTTTCATTGACATAGTATGGTGTTACTGCCAACCAAACCAAAACATTTTTTGCAACAGTGGCCATGCTCCCAGCACTCTATTCAGGGCACAAATAAAATACTTCATAGTGCAGTACAGTAGTCAGAACTCCGCAAAATGGACACTACCCAATCCTATGAAATATGCAGTTCACCCCTATCCACTTCTATGCACACACTATTTCAATTTTGCACCTAGTTCATACACTGCAGTATCCAAGCACATAGAAGATGCGCTTCAACCCTACCCTCTTCTATACTGACAGTATTCCAACACTGCACCCAGTGGCCACACTGCAGGACTTGTCACTGCACCATCTCCAGCTATACACCGACAATTGTAGGTTGTTCTTACAATGACCACACCCATGGATCCAACAATATACGAATCTCAGGTCACTTCTGGTGCTCCCAGCAAACCAACAATGTATGCAATGTTGGCAAACCACAAACACAAGGCAACAATGTGAAACCTGCTTTGAACCAGGACCCATAGTTATCGGTGCAAGGCCTCCAGCCATGCATGAAAGGGGCTACGGGTTTACAACATGCAACACAGCATAGCATGTGCTATGTTACAATGTTTATGTCATGTTCAATGCACTTCCCTTCTGCAATTCAGCTGCCACCAGTCACCACGGTACTAGGTTGCGGCACAAGCTACCGTGCTGTAATGAAGGCTGCCTGCATTTCCCACACATGGTAGTCGCCTGTGGAGGGGCCCGCGAATTTCCGCAGTACGCATGGATACTGCAGGCACACCACCGTCTTCTTCCACCTTCTAACATATCTCAAATGAACCACTTCTCACTCCCCCACCCTTTCCATCCCTTCTTCCCACCACCGCACTGTCCTCTTATAACCTGCGTTTTGCAGAAAATGTTGATGCACAATACTTTTGTTGTAAAGAAATGAAATGTATGTCTCAAAAGATTTGGGATATCTGGCTACGCACTGCCAACCCAATACCCTGTTCGCTCCATGGACAGAAGGCTCATTGGCTTGCTGGCCACGTATTTTGGACGCGGCCGTTGGTTGGATGGAGAGAAGCATGCTGTGCGTCAAAGCTTTTTGGGAAATGCTGCCATGGTGTATCGAAGTATGGTTTTGTGGTGTGTGTGCCAAGCCCCTAAGACATTGTGCTCATGGCTTGGCCTCTTATAAGTAACTGTGTAGCAACTAAAAGTAGTCATATCTGCCCTGCTATGGCATCCCATTTCCCTGTTCAATGTATGGCAAACATTTTGATTGCACTACAGTGTGCGGAGACGTGTTGTGCGTCAATAGTTGTTGATAATGCTGGCATGTTGTATTTGAGTACAATATGGTGGCGAAAGGGCCAGAAAAACATAGTTTACGGCATCTGGTGGTGGGAAGAAGGGATGGAAATGGTGGGTGAGTGAGAAGTGCTTCATGTGATATATCTCATTAGAAGAAGACGGTGCTGTGCCAGCAGTCTCCGTGCATACTAAGCCAATTCGTGGTTACCTCAGGAGGCAACAATCTTGTGTGGTGATTGCAGGCAGCCTTTGTTGTGGCATGACAGCTCCAGTGGCAATCTCTTTGTGTTATGAGTGGTGGCAGGCTGAATTGCAGAAGGGGAGTGCATTTCACATGACACAAACCTTTAAACAAAGCATGTACTATGGTGTGTTGTCTATGGTAAGTCTGTAGCCCATTCAATGCATGGCTTGAGCCTTTGCACAGACACATTTGTCCACTGGTTGAAAAGCTATGTCCACTGGGTGCAAGTAGGTGCCACATTGTTCCTTTGTGTGTGTGATTGGCTGGATTGCAGGCAATGTTGGTTGCATGGGTGTGGTGATTGTTAGCACATCGTACAGTTGTCAGTGTATGGGTGGAGATGCTGCATTGAGGAGCTGTGCAGTGTGTCCACTGGGTGCACTATTGGAATAGTGTGCATAAAGAAGAAGTTAAGTTCAACTGGTTCTCATATGTGCCTGGGTAGTCTGCATAGCACAGATTAGTAAATTTTGCAGTGCACTATGCAGTATTGCTTGTATGCACCTAATAGAGTGTGGAGAGCAGGACCAATGTTGTGAAGCGTGTGTTGTTTGGTTGGCATTATTTAAATGGTTTCTGAATGGAAGTGGGTAGCGGTGCCAAACACTGTGGTATGTTTGTGGATTACAGTAAGTGGAACATGTGTGCTTGCATTCCTGCTTTAGGGTGTGGAGGTTGGGTAGAAGTGCTGGTGCCTATGTTGCCTTTATGAATTGTGGCACATGCCTACATGTTCACCTGCATGGCTTTTATATGTTGTGGGGGTGTGGGCAAGGCCTAGACTGTTGGGTGCATGGCCGAAGGCCGTAGGCCGTAGGCCATTCACCCAACAGCCTAGGCGTTCATCACTTGTCACTCTGCATGCATGTCAGGTTGGTGACTTTTATGCAATGGTTGTGGAGGACATTGTAGACTTGGTAGAGCAACAGAACTGAACTGCTATGCATACATTAGCATATGGTGTACATCATTTCCCCTGTTGCACAATAGGGAGTGACATGCCGCCATGTGCATTTCCTATGGTTTGGCCCTTATAAACCCCTTGCTTTAGGGAGTGCTTTAAGATATTGCAGCATGAAAGGACGTGCTCAGCAGCACACATGTAAACTATGGCTAGTGTACACTGCCTCCTACATACCATTCAGCACACCCAATGCACCATTATGCAGCCATGCATGCAAATATATGTCCTGGGTGAAAGCTGGCAGGCTCAATTGCAGCTGGGGAGTGCAGTGCATATGATGTGAACATTGGCTGGAGTGGAAAGTGAAAAAGGACTGTCGCTGCTTTACTGGGGAGCAGCACTCACTGTAGCTGGAAACGCGCACTTGCCACATCCTGCCCTTTTAAGGATGGTGGGCATGGAAATGGAACCTTGAGATTTACCCAATCAGGTGTTAAGGGTGTGGTTGTCAGGAAGGGGCAGTGGTATAATTCCTCAAAAGTCGATGCAGTGAGGTTGGTAGAAATAGAGAGAAACAAAGTGCTCATTGTGGGTAATACCTTTTCGCAAGATCTGCACAGGTATGCCGTGGAAAGAGACTTTTCTGCAAACTTTTAGTTGGAAGGAGTGGAGGCTTTTTGGGGCACAATCTATGAGTAGGGTTTTGGTGCCATGGTTCTCCTTTGTACATTTGTGGCCTCTGTCGGTACTGTTCATGTTGTCGCTGTGCTTTATGGAGGACTACATTTGGGGTACATGTTGTGCTAACGGTTGTTCCGTCACCTCAAGAAGTTGTGACAGCAGTGATGCAGATTTTTCCCATTGACTTTCTCAGCCATACCTCCAAGAGGAGCATGGGACCATGCTGGTGTAATTTGTCCTCAGCCGGAGGTCGGGAGGTGTTTCATAAACAGAAGCACGTGCAACTTTATGTGCAGTGCTGGGATGTTCTGCACTGACTATGACAGCATTAACAAGCAAGATTTGCAGTGTTTTCAAGTAAATGGCATTTTTTTACCTCCTTTGGCAATGCTGTTTTATTTGCTGCTATGCATGAAGCGTTGCAGAGAATCCTGTAGAAATGTTACAGAGGCGCTTACTTCATTCGGTAAAAATCTCAGGAGTCGAAGCACACTCATCGAAAGAGATATAAAAATAATAATTGTATGCAAAACACATCTTTTCAGACACAGTACTAAACACCTCCTCCCCCTAGCACAAAAAATCTGCAGATTCTGCAGTAGTTTCAGAATTATACATGCCACATCCAACTATTTGCAGGATGGGAGCCATGGAAATGGGACTGAGGAGACTAAGGCATTGCTCAATAAGGTTTGTGGTTGTGGTGTGTAAGCAAAAACTGTGGCAGAAGGTAGCTTTGTACAAAGAAGTGCAGAGGTCCATGGTGGAAGTGTGCAAGGTAAGGGACAGGCATCCTGTTTGAATGCATGCAGTGCATCTACTTGTTTGAAGTTGGTAGCATGCATTCAATGGTGCTTTTGAGCAATGTTTTTTGAAACGATTGTCATAAGTGCAGTACTGCGGAACAAAAAAAAACTATGAAGTGCGCAGGTAAGTGGCAGGCATCCTGTTGTCATGAATGCAATGTGGGTGTTATATGATATGATGTCAAATTGTATGATATGCTATTTACTGTGTGCCTATGAACTAGCTGTGCAAGGTGCAATGAGGCAAGGGAGAGGGAACAGAGGGGAGACAGAGACAACAAACCTACTAGGCCAGTTGGGACTCAGATCGGCCAAGTGCATGGGGAGGGAGAGGCAAAAGTTCAGTGCATGGGAAGAAGAACAAATGACAAGGAGTGAAAATACTGCCCAATGGTGGTAAATGCAATGATAAGTGCAGACATCTGGAGGTGGTAGAACTGTTAGGATACAGCAAACAGTCCCCAAGTAAGGGGTTTGCCAGAAAGGCAGTGCAGGGGTACAACTGGTGGGGGGGAGGTGTACCTGTGCCGACATCCGAGGGTGGCCAGGTAACCAGTGCAGAATCAGTTACAGGCAGTAAATCAGCAGGGGAGAGGAGGATCAAAAGCAGGTGCAAAGAGAAAGTTTTTCAGTTGCTTCCGAATCCGGTGATGGTTCTCCTCAAGTTTCAGGGAGGCTATTGCAGAGGAAGGCCCCAGCCAAAGAAAGAGATCTATCACCAAGTGGTTGCTTGCAGAAGCGAGTGACCCTAAGGGAGTTGGAGGCGGATGAGGGAAGAGCTCGAGCATGAACATATTTACGAAGTGACAGTTGCAGGTATTGAAGCCCCAGTGCCCAGAAGGCCTTGCACATTATGAAGAGGGTTTTCACCTTATTGCTCTCAGGTACTGGGAGCCAGTGCAGACATTTCAGTCCCAGACAGATACCACCCCTGGGCTTGATGAGTTGCAGAGTGGAAGGAGGCAAATGTCAACCAAGGCTGTTGCAATAGTGCAGCCTACAGAGAATCACAGTTGTGGAAACAGTGAGGTTTTTGGACCTTGCTTTACGTTGCTGATATACATTCAGTGCTGTTTTTGAAGCCACATTTTTACAATTTCTGTAAAACATGGGTTTGCGGTGAAATAAAATTCATACTATTGTTGGAAGGAAAGAAGAGAATTCCTTATGCGAAATAGCAATGGGGGATATAGGAAAATGGAAACGTTGCAAGCATATGCAATTGACATGTCACTTCATGCCAGTGGATAGACGTGATAGATGCTCAGTGGCACATACCATGCGCACAGATACTTATAATGGAATTCTCTACTTTTTCGCAGAAGTAATATTCATACCTCCAATTTGTGGTGATGGGTGCTCACGTGGATGACTGCTGATGCACACAGTTTGTATTATTTTACTGAACTTTCGACTGGACGAGCTTTAAAATGAAACTCCACTTGGAGGCTTAATGTGCAACGGTACATATGAAGTGTTGTACAGAAGTGAAAATGTACGATGCTAATGTCTTCAATGCCATTAGTGGATGTGTGTGTGATTATTTCCCAGTTCCCAATGAGGTAGTGATGAACAAGAAATAGTGCACAGGGAAGAAGGAGTCCTCCTGCTTTACTGAGATGCAGCCCTCGCAGTAAGCGTACGTGCCACATTCTGCACTACTCACCATACTGGCCAATGGAAATGGGATTGTGGGCATTGTCCAATCAGGTGTGCATCACAGGAAATGGCGGCAATACTTTTTTTCATTACTTTGTGTAGTGTGGCTGGCAAACATGGCAAGACACACAGTTTTTATTGTGGGTGATGCCTTTGTGGAGGATCTGTTCCTGTATACCCTCCAAAAAGTATTTTGTGTCAATTTCGATTTGGAGGAAGTGGAGGCTTTGTTGTGCAGTGTTGAAGTGTGCTGCTTTGGCAAAATGGGTGTAGAATGTCGACGCATGACCACTTGCGCAATTGTACATGTTGTGGTCGTGCACTTCGGAGCCTTCTTTTTGTGTTCCATGCCTTGTTCCTGTGAGTACCGTCAACTGAAGAAGATGATTAAAGCTGTGCAGCACATTTTTCCCACTGCCAAGGTGCTTTTCTCATGTATGCCACCGAGAATAGTAAGGGACTATTACAATTATTCCTGTCGCCAGCCAGAGGTCGGAAGGGGTCTCATCAACAGAAGCATGTGTGACTTCTTGAGTGCTGGAGGGATGTTCTCCTGTGAGAATGAGAACATTGTTACTCGATATATAAACCTTTTCAAAGCAAATGGCATGACTTTGTCGACCAGTGGCAATGACATTTTGTTTCACAATCTACAGGCTGCATGGAAGACCCTATTGTAAGAATGTAAAAACCACAAAAAAAGGTGTTTCTATGGAAGCACCTTTAAAAAAAACACAAAAAGGCTCTTTTCAGAGCCGCCACAACTAATGACGTCCCCAACCCTGGTTGAAAGTTATTCCCCCAGTCCCCCGCACGCACAGCACGAAAAGTCTGCAGACATTGCGTTAGTTGCATGGTGGCACCTGTTAGATATACTCCTTTTGCAGATGACGGCCATAGAAATGGGCCTGTAGAGGCTACGGGATTGGTTAATAAGGTTTCTAGGTGTGGTGTGTAAGCACATACTGTGGTACATGGTGTAGTTGTCGACAGAAATGAAGAGGGTGTGGTTATGTCTGTGTGTTTCATGGCCACAGCATGCAGGTTTTGGGAGAGTTTGAAATACATTGATTGAAAGTGAATGGAAAGCACTGTGCAGTGGCTGCTGATTTTGAATTCTATCATGTGGATGTGTAGTGCTATGGAGTACCTACAATGAAGTGACTGAGGTTCACTTCATTGTAGGTCCATGGTTTGTCTGTGTGACACTTTGGTGACACACAATCATGCCAACATTATTGTTGTTCATTGTGGAGGGAGAATACAGCATGTAACACGAGTTACAGTGCCATTTGCGATTAAGGAGGCACTTGCCCAGGTAATGCGTCTGTTTCCGATCTCCTGCATAACTTTCTATCACATTACGCAAACAACAATGTGGTTGCGTTATTTTTCATTTGGTCTGCAAATGGAGAAAGCGCAGTACATTGTGAAGGAGTCTATGTGTGCCTTTCTACGACATGTGCCAATGGCGTACATCACAAATAGGAATATGACATTTCACAGCACAAATGTTTCCCCTGCAATAACGTTCATCTTACTATTTCTGCCATCCCGATTTCTGCACACCCCATACAAATTGCCTTGGTGCCCTTCTTGAAAGTAGTGGAAGATTTTTTGTAGTAAATGTTGCGCACTGAAACTCTTCAAAATGCTCTGCAAAACGTAAAGAAACCTCTTTCTTCAGCGAACCCCTTTCCACCCAATTCAACTACAGGGTTTTGCACAGTGCCACGCATCCCGCCCTACATACATTCTTTGGCAATTCCATTGTTCATCTCCGAAAGGAGATTTCTTTATTTCCCTTTTTCACTTTCCCTGTTCATTCCCATTTATTTTGGTCTTCTAACACACGCCACAGAAGGAATGGCAGGAAAGGCCAGTTACAGAAGGGGCAGCTATTGCATGGATACCATAGGGGACAGGTTGATAGATGGAATTATTGGGTGGCCCTCATCTCCGTAGGCGCCAGTCATTGTCATGCTCCCAGATGGACCCATCCCACACACTTCCAGTGCCTTCCCTCTGTAGAGTAATACTTTGAAGTACATGCATAATACAATGCCCTTTGCCAGGTAAGGATCTGTAGCACAGCATTTGGTTTGCAAGGATGGTTATAGCTCTGCTGCCCTACAGGAGTGCCCCTTGTTGTTGTCCACAGCAGATGTGGAAAATGCTGTACATAAAATTGCCCTACTGCATTGTTGGAAGTGCGGTTGACTGCGCACTGGTCTCTTGTGCTTCCATTTCAGTTGTCGTCACATGCAGTACAAACACTTCATGCCATGCCATTAGCCGTAGGAGTAACATTCACTGAGATGCATACATTCTGGAATACAAGAATGTTTACAACAACGCAAAACACAGCTTCATTAAGCGGAGCAGGAAGACAATTATTCAGCGCGACCCATGCGGCTACAGTACTTTTATAACCACCACTGACATTGTTTGCGCTCTGAACATTCTGCTGTTTGCTTACTTGCCTTTACATGCACTAGTATGTGCATAACCAAGCTGCACCAGATTTTCCATTTTGTAGACTCACACCAAACTGTCCCACCTGCAGTTACATGTTTTCTTCAATTGTACGACCCACAGGCGACCACTTGACACTTTCCGTCATAATGCTCAGTGCAGACACGTGTCTGTTTCACGGGTCATGGAAAGGCAAGCAGCACATCAATCAAATGAATGTGACATTTAATACGCCCTCGTTACACTGCAGGTTGCTGTTCCTTGTTTACCAGTGGGCCTCATACAGCCAGGTGTGCTTCAGCTATAAATTGGTAGGGTTGCACAGCCCCTCACGTAGTCGGCAGGAGTACTTGAAATGTGGTAGCATACTATAAGAATCCGTAGGGCTGGCGAGAGATGCTCTGTTACCCACACACAGTGGATGCCCTACAGAGGGGTATAGCTGTGCAATGGATACACATGCGCTCCCTTAACTATTTAAAAGTGAATTAGAAGATGCAGACATGCAGCCACTAATGAGTCTTACGGATACTTGCAGTGTGATTGCACATATGCCGGCCAGGTGCAGTCTCCGTAGGAAATGTCCATATTGCTCACCTGCAGTCATCTTGGCCAGTACTGTGAGGCACAGATTCACCATGAAATGTTAACACAAAAAGAGAAACCACTCAAATACTCACCAACACTTACAATGTACATGTAATTGCTAAAATACACCAACACCATTAGGAAAGTTAGGGGTAGCACAAAGGGATATATACACCAGAGAATTTAGCCTTTACACATGTTCATCATGAGGGCAACCAAGAAATCAGTGACAAACTGTTGTTAATGGGACGTTATGGTTCCGTTGCATTATCAAACAGTTATCATGTTTACAGAAAACACTATGCTAAAGCAACATTCTGGTTAAAGTGCTCTACTAAAAACGTATGAAATTCACTAACAAAAAACATTATTAAAGGGACGTTATGGTTAAGTTGCACTACTACAATCCTATCCCCTTTACTGAAAAAACTATGCTAATGGAAGGGTCTGGGTACAGTGGCCTACTAAAAACCTATCAACTTCATTGCAAACACGTTGGTGAAGGGAAGTTATGCTTCAGTTGCCCTAAGAACAACCTAATAACCTCAGTGCAAAATCTTTTATTACAGGAACATTGCAGCTACTTTGCACTAACAAGCTATCCATACTATGCTTACAAGTAAAACCGAAAAAAATAACAGAAATTCGTCAGTTATGGTAAACTGAGCAACCATAACTCGCGCCACCACTGTGCACTGCTAAGACTAACACCCATGACATCAAAGATGACATCACAAATGATGTCTGGCTCCCTCTTTTTTTGTTTACAGACATATGTAAGACATATGTAGGGCAGGTGGTATTCTTCACTGACAGGCAGGAAGTGAACATTGAAAAGGTATTATGTTGGCAGTGCCTACTGTGTCATTGTGTGTGGGAAAAAAATTGGGCAAGGCACCTTTCCGTTTTCATGTAGCCAACAATATACCTAAACTCTGAAAATGGTTTCCTTTTATTGATCAACATACCTTTCCCCCTATTTGTGTGATTGCTCTGTGCACACTTATAGTGTGCCTTTGGAAGTACCCCAACCTTTGTTAGTAAGGTGCCTAAAGTGTTTGAACGGGATAAACAATCGGGCGTAGGGTGGGGTCTAATGTGTCATGGTGCAATATGTGTGAGTGAGGCCTAAAATGTGTCTGCCATAAACCTACATCCCAAATAGCTAGTTTAGTTCCTTATTGAAGGAAGGGAAGATGTCAGTAGTTGTGGTTCAAATGTTTTCTTCTTTAATGGTGTCGGTCAAATGTGGAGTCCCCCGGTATTCTCCTCTGTCACCCCAGATTACATCAGACAGCTGATCCTTATTTTTGCTAACTTTGAACCAATCAGTCACCAGCAGTGTGGTGGGTCAGAAAAAGGATGCAGGCACTCCGAGTACCTTTGCAAAGTGTTCTTTATTAAAGAATAAAAGAATGCCTACCTTTCTCTATCACTCTGGGGATTACAAGGTGCTCAACAGTCCTGGATAAATGTCCAAAGAAAACCGTCTGCCATCCAAAGCTAACCTAACTGACCCTACCACTTTCTTAATCAACTTAAGTCGGAGAATGATTCCCTTCTCCTGCTGGTTGTGCTACTGCACTTGTCGTTTCTTCTTTCTCTTTTTCTGATTAGCAATCAATTCTCAAACAGTCTCTCGTCCTCCCTTGTATTACTTGTAACTCCATGATGGGATTGATATGCATTCATTTATTATTACAATCATGCGCTAAACCCATGTGCATCTAGATGCTAGTTATAGAAATAAGAGCAGTTCAGCAGAGATAGGAGGGTACAGAAGTTAGTGGAAAAAGTGGATTTTGAGAATTTTTCTGAACGAGAAATAGAAGGGGTGAGATCGGAGGGAGAAGTGGTAAGTTGTTCCAGAGAGAAGCAGCTCAGGCTGGGAAACTGTACCCTTCCGCTTTCTTTCAGAGAAATCCTGGAGCGGTGAGGCATGGCTGTCTGAGAGTTGCAGAGGTCTTTCTGACGTATGTCTGTTTAGATGCTGGGACAGGTATGACGGTGCACTGTTAGAGAGGCACCAGTGAGTAATGGAGAGGACTTTAAATTTGATCCTTTTTCTGACGGGGATTAGAGAGAATTTTTTGTTTCTGTGGTAATTCCCTTTAACCAGAGAGACCCACAGCACTTTTGCTGGACTCTATTTTTTTTTACTTGAATCTCTTGAGTGAGTGGAACTTTTTTTCCATCCGCCCATTCTTTTCTCTGACTGGGATTTTTATTTCCACTGTTTTATGGAGTCTGGTAAACTCCATATGTTTAACACAGGCATCTGCGTTTTGCTTTGTGACAGCCATCACCCTTTGTGCAGTGTCACTGAAAAGACTCTTGGACTTCTCTTTGTGTTTAAATACATTTTCCTATGAGAATTACAGTTCCTAGAAATAGTAAGATAACATTATTTTACTAACCTTTTCTTTTGTAGGTCCAGCACACACCACCTTCTGTGGGGTTCTGGCAGGGTTACATTGTAACTCCTTCACCTAGTCCTCATGTAACTTTTCGTTACACTGACTAACTTACATGGCTGGCAGCAGTGGTTACTTCTTGCTACCTTTTCTGCAGTTTACTAGCAGGCTATTTGCTCAGTTGCAGTGCAGCACTCATGGGTGGCCATTTTCTCCAAATTGCCCTTGCATTCTTTTTTCAGCATTTTCCATTTGTCAGTACTTTCTGAGCTTTTATTCTATCCTTGTAAGTAAATCTGAGTCCTTTGTGATTTTTGCCTTTAGCGGGCTTCAGCCCTGAAGATTGTCCAGGCTCTAGTGTGTCTGGGAATGCAGGAAGTGAGAGAGAAGCCTGAAACTTCATTGTCCTTTGTCTGTAGGTATGCCTGACTAAATCCAGTTCTAACTGGAGGACAGCCAAGCCCCAGGTGATTGACAGCTCTAGGACTGTCAATGAATGGGTTCCAGCATAAAAGGATTTTGGGACCACAGGCAGATTCAACCACTGTAACAAGGAATCTGAAGCAGAAGACAAGCAGAGATGCCAGCAACACCTTCCAGGACTGGGGAAGTTCTGGTGAAGCCTTGCTGCTGTACTGATACAGTTTTCAACAGGGAAGATCTGCCAAGGACGACTATCTGCCTTAGGCTAGTTGGACTGACTAGCCCCAAGACTTCTTCATTTTGGGCCATCCCCGACTTCCTGTGACTTTTTCTGGCCAGCAGAATCCCAATACCTAGGGTACCTGGACCATTATTGAGCGCATCATCTTCTGAAGGTATAATCTGATGGAAACTTTGCAGACATCTTTGTGTACCTCCAGAGAAGGACGTCTTTACCAAAATGTCCCCTCACCAGAGTTCAGGGCCAATAAATCGGATAGCAACAATTGTTTCTTCTTGGTGCTAAATAAAAAGGCACCAAGAGCCTCTGGAATGAACTCAATCTATTGCTGCCAACCCATTCTCCCGAGTGCTGCTGCAGAAGCCAGCTAGAGTTCCCCCATTTTGTCACCACGGCCAAGGAGCTGGAATCATGGTCTGCTACAATCAGGGTCTGTGGTCCCTCTTCACATTGTGTAAGCGCTTCCTCAAAGGGCCATGGGTGTGTTGACTGATGCACTGCAATATTCTTTTTCAATGGGTATGGTGCTGCCTGCCCTCAAGCATGCAGTAGTCCTGCCGCTTTTGAAAAAGGCAAATTTGGATCCCTGAGTGCTTGCTAATTACAGGCCTATTTCCTTGCTCACAGCAATGATGAAGCTGTTGGAGGCAGTGATTGCACCTCAGATTTCTAAATTGCTGGAACACAATGACTGCCTTCATCCTTTTCAATCGGGCTTTCATTCCAACATGGGGACTGAGTCCATAATGATTTCGTTGCTAGATGATCGTGCACTGCTTCAGGACCAGGGAGAGACTGGAGTACTTATTATCCTGGATCTCTCTGGGGCCATTGACATGGTAGAAATTAGATTGACTAGGTTGGAGCAAGCGGGTGTCACCTGTTCTCTCCTGGTCTGGTTTAGGTATTTTTTGGAAGGACACTCTCAAAGAGTGTCCTTCTAAGTGTCGCTCTTCACCTGTGGAGCTGTCCTGTGGTGTCACGCAGGGGTCGGCTTTGTCCCCCATTTTGTTTAATTTGTATGTACGTATGCTTGCCGACCTCATTACAGAATGCAGAGTACGCTTCTACTCCTACGCGGATGACACGTAACTAATATTTCGGTTGGATCCTTCTCAAGAGGCATCTCCTAAAAAGCTGCGTAACAACCTGGAGAAAGTGGGCAGCTGGATGTCGGCCAATTGGCTGCAACTAAACCGAAACAAAACAGAGGTATTGGTGTTCCGGCCCCATGGAAGGGACCACCGCTGGAATATTCAATACTGGCCTAAGTCACTTGGTCCATGTCCAGGCCCCTGTGCCTCTTTAAAGAGTCTTGGATTGAAACTCCTTCCTAATGGATCTTGCAATGCCCAGATTTCTGCTATTTGTAGTACGGCCTTTGGAAGATTAAAAGCCTTGAGAAAAATTCATCCTATGCTTCCCTAAAACAACCTCATTACACTGTTGACATCCACTATATTGGGTGCCTTAGATTACTGTGATAGTGTCTATTTGGGACAACCGAAATACCAGATTCATAGGCTGCAAGTGCTTCAGAATGCCGCAGCTCAACTGGCAATTAGGGCACCTTGTCTGACTTCTTCTGCTACTCTTCTACATTGCTTGCATTGGTTGAGTTTAAGATTCTCTGCGTTGTCCACCAAGCTGTGTACAATGTTGGTCCTCATTATCTAACAAAAAAAAATGGAAAGGTATTGTCCAGTAAGAAGTCTGCGCTCTGAATCTCATGTACTTCTTAAGATTCCTAAGTGCCATCAAAAGTGTCTGGGTGGCAGTTCTTTTTCAGTTTTGGCCCCTACTTTGTGGAATGCTCTTCTGGTATATTTGAGAGTATTGACTCGGTATTTTCCTTTTAGGAAAGCACTGATGACTCACTTGTTTTAGTTCATTTTCTTCCACTTCTTTAACTTGTGGCAATTGATTGTGTGAGCTGTTTCTCCTCTTAGCACCTAGCTGCTCTTGGGCCAAAGTTTGCGCTTTATACTTTTTATTATAATAATATGATAGTATGACATTGCACTTAGAAGGAAGCCATCTACTATTTCATCTTCATTTTCAAGATACTGTGGGGCTTGGGTTGTAATTACCTTGTGCCATTTTCGGTGTTTCCTGGCTCGGGAAGTGACTTTTTCTTCAATTGACAGTTGACCTCAACTCTTCTGTGCAGGCCTTGCAGTCAGGTAGGCTCCCTCGTTAACTTGTTGACTAACTTTTCCTCTGAAGACCTTCATCAGAACTGGAACTGTCCATATGACTTTGGCTGTCCTGGTTTCCCAAAGGTCCATCTCATTGATTCTATTGGCTTTGGCAATGTTGGTTCCTCCATAGGTTTTAATTGTGAACACTTGTATTGCTAGAAACATACTGCCTATATGCCTATATGCCTCTGTTATTAACAGTTGCTAGTTGTGTTGTGCCTAACGTTGAAACTTTCGTCCATCCCAGTTTTGCAAAGGTGCTAAATGCAAGTGCTGATACTGACCTCAATCAACGTCACTCTGTGTACTGGATATGTAAATCATAGAAAAAGCGACTCACCTGCACTATTGTACCTTCTATGAATTGATTCCATTTCACATTTAATGTTATTGTTAGTTGCTGCATTTCATTTTAGGTGTGCTTGTATGCTTTGTGTATATATAAATACACATAATTTAATATTAATTGAACAAACTTTGTTAATGGGACGTTATGGTTAAGTTGCACCAATAAAAACCTGCACAATTCAATGAAAAAACGTAGTTATGGGAATGTTATGGATAAGCTGCACTATTAAAAACGTATGAAATTCAATGGAAAAACGTTATTACAGGGACGTTATGGTTACAGGTAAAACCAAAAAACCTCAGAAATTTGCTAGTTATGGTAAGCTAAGCAATCATAACTCACACCACCACTGTGAACTGCTAAGACTAACACCCAGGACATCATAGATGGCATCACAAATGTCATTGATGACATCAGGTCTCTTTAACAACGTTTTTTTCAAAGAATTTCATGGGTTTTTACCAGTGCATGCTATTTTCCTGCAACTTACTAATATCATACTTACCCAAATATAGCAAATTTTGTGTCCAATTTACAACGTTTCATATTCAAACTCTGCCTTTCCCACCTTCTAGCATCATTTTTAACAATTCTATACTTTTTCCACAGTTTTTGCTTCCGTCGACGTCCACGAAGTCTGACGTCACTGTGAACCTTCTGGACAGTGCCACGTGACCATACATAGACTAAATACGTTTTTCCAACATTTTCCAACATTTCCATTAGCATTTTGTGTTACGATAATGGGAATAATGTGGCGTTCAGCCCCCATTCCAGGGACTGCCATGGGGGATTAGGGCCCGGCAGCCCAAGTTATTGGCACAAGCACAGTGTGTCTGTGTGCGCCCTGATGCCTGCGGGCTTTGGCACATTATAAATAAATAAATAAACAAATAATGAGGGCTTCGGAGCAATATTCTCCATTGCAGCCCCTGCAATGGCATATAAAGGCCATTAGCACCCATGGTTCCCAAAGCAGGAACCCGGGGTGCTGAAAAATAGATTTTTCTTCCTACAGCAGTGTCCCGCTCTAGGAAGGAAAATCCTTTTCCAAGACGGCCACCATGGAAAGAGGTACAGAGCCCCTCTCCACTTTCCATGGCAGTGTGCAGAAGTGTTACGCTCACCTGGTTCCCACGGGGGCGTCGACCGGAACTGGGCCGCTGTTATTTCCACCAGCGTGATGTGTAGCGCCGAGATGACTGACTGGACTGGCCCGCTCAGCCTAGTTTGTCTGGCTCACAAGAATATTCTTCTGCAAAGGAGAAGAGGAATTAACCACCCGTGGAATTGAGTGTCAACCCATCTTCCCCACTCCCATTGTCTTCCCACTAATCACTCTTGATGTCCCCTCCTTAGTCTCACCTGATGGTTTGGAAGGATGAGCTCTCCATCCTGCGTCGACTGCAGGGGCGCGTTGATGACCAGTTACTTCACTGGCGTAAAGGAATTGGTGAGTTCCAGTATTGACTCTAAAGTCCAATTGTTCATAAGAGTTCAAATATCTGCTCTTCACTCTGTCCGATTCCTTGCAGGTTGCCGATTAATCCACTCGAAGATTTCCAAATGGCACTCGGTAAGATTCAGGTAAATCTATTGTGTTTTTCCCCTTAGGGGCCGGGATACGGCGATGAAGCGGAGTTGACTGCGCCGACCCGAAATGAGGTGAGTACCTCTCGTGGTAAATTAGGTAAGTCCTTGGGGGTAGCTTGTATGGCCTTGAGAGTCCCCTTGCTCACCTTGCTGCCTTTGTCCTCTTAGGTGTCAGAGGGTGGCCACGAGATGGAGAGAGCGTGATGGAATGCTGAAGTACCACCAAGCAGGTGAGTTCAGCGTGGCGCTGTAGAAATGCGAAGCGATGCTTCAAAGACTTCTGTCTTTCAGTTCCGTGGCGAAATGGATCAGGATTCAGGTAAGGATTAAAGTTAAAACTCCTGTTCTAACCTTTATCCTTTTTGTCTTCTTGTTTCAGGATTCCCAGGACTGAAGCGGGCGTGGCTGAAGACTGGAGCTGCTAAAAACACGGTGAGCGTTACGCTGCAGCAAGCAGAATAACGCAAAGCACGTGTGGCTGTCCGGGCGTGGTTTAAATAGCCTTGGAAGAAGATACAGGTAAGTATTCTTCCAAAGCCCCACCCAAGTAACAAAATAGTCCCTTCAGTAAAATAGTCCCTCCTAAGCCTCATTTGGCTTGAGTATTCATGCAGCATGGTCTGCCTCAGGTGAGTATGCAGCATGGTCTGCTTTAGGTAAGTAATCAATAATGAGCCTGGCGCCCATGGCGCCAGGACTGACTTTATCTTTATGAGCCTGGCGCCATAGGCGCCAGGACTGTACCCAAACAGCCCCTAACTGGGGCTTTTGGGCATGCTCCAAGTGGCATGATGCCTGCTTCCGGGGCTGCTGGGCCTGGTCTGGTCTTCCGGGGGGAAGGCATCATGACAAGAAGGCGAAATCAGAACCCTATGACCATATTACCACAAGAACATTATTTTTCCCTTTCAAACCTATCCTACTTTCGAATAACTTTATCACATAGCCGGTCCCAGGTGGAAATGGCGACTTTAACACAATTTTTCATCCCTCGCGGTCAAGGCCAGTAGCCAGATTGTCTGTATCATGACTTTATACCATGACGCGGACAATCTGGCCACTGCCTATGGCAACAGGCTATACCTCAGTCACCAAAGGTATATCACTGTTTTTGTACCTACATTATGACACTTGTCAAAAAATAAAACACATGCACATTTGCAAAACCATGCTTTCAGGTGCTTGCCAATGCTCCTTACACAAGTTTGCTTGAAAGCCGCCCATGTTTTTTTTTTCAAAAGTATCAAAATGAATGTACATACAATAGTCATATAATTTAGGCCCCAACTTGATAAAATCCATTCATACATTACACAAACATTCAAGGTTGGGTCTATAATCTTTCTGAAAACGTTTGTCCACATTCGTCAAACGGCAACAACTTTATGAGCTATCTAAAAATATCGAGACACCCTCTAAATTAGCACCCTATTGAGAAAATCACACCAAACTTTACAAAAACATTTATATCTATATTTAAAATCGTTTTGCAAACTTTTGTGCAGATTCGTCAAATGGCACCACATTTATAAGACTTTACATTATTTTGGGACCCCCTCCTCTAATTTCACCCCCACTTTACAGAATCCCACCAAACTTTGCAAGCCATTTCAGCACCCGGTCTAGAATAGAATTTCATGCAGTTTTATTGAGTGGTGCCAAAGTTATAAGCCATCCAAGAACTACCCCTGTACATCTGAAGTGTGCCCGAACTTCAGACGACTGTTTGCGAACATCCAGACCATTTGCAGACCTTTACGGTGAAAAACACACATTTTCTGGCTTCTTATGGCCATATCCCATCGCATCCACTTCACTCCTCATCTCCCCAGAGGTTATTTGATAAGTTTGACAAGTGTAATGTAGTGTTTTTTTATATGTTTTTACTGCGATGTCTGTGGACATTGGCCGAAGTCCGCTAATTTAACATGGCGTGCGTTTCCAAAAATCTGACGCATTTCACACTTTTCACCATCCAATCAGGGGGCGTGTCTGAAGTCTGCAGACATTGCATCACCCTCTAGACCAATTGTATGCCTGTCCGCGGACCGAACAGGGAAATGGGTCCGCAGAGCGGAGCCAGATATCGCTATTATTTTTCAATACATTTTGCCTGTTTTTAAAATTTACAAAAGCATGCTTTTGGGACCAAGCCCCCACTCCTGCCACAAATTTGGTGAAAATCCGTCCAGCGGTTTGGACTGTAGGTGTGAGCAAAGTTTTTTCCATTCAGTCTACGGGAACAAAAAACTATTTTGGGACCCCCCTATAACTTTGCCCCCATTGACAAAACCTCACCAAACCTGTCAAAAAAATTCAGAGCGGGCCATTTACTATTTTTGCTAAGTTTGCTGTGGATTTGTCCAGAGAGAGCGGAGTTAAAAGCTGTCCAAAATGTGCTCTTCCTATGGGTTTAGCGACTTAACCATAGGTACAAAGCCGCTACTGCAGGCCGTGTAATAATTTTAAGTGAGTAAGTATTTACTTGGATATGTGTGTGAGCTGATTTCATTGTACTGCTCTACAGCTCACATTACTCCCTCCTAAAATAAGCCTGGCTGCTCAGCCACTCTACTTACTTGTGTATTACAGGCCTATCTCTTGGGTCCCAAATACCACAAGATAAGTCTTATGAAGTCCCATACCAGTTGGACTTCAGAAAAACGTACCTAACACCAAGCAGCCAATGTGCTGCTCTTCTGCCATTAGAGATATGGTTGTACTTCTTTACGTCCAGTGCAGCTCGAATGGCATTGTGCTGTACGATTTGAAGTTTATTTTGTTTATTTTTCAGTTGTACCACAGAGAATGGCTTTACAACAGTCTGGTTTGGAGCCAATAACAGCTCCCTCGATTAAGAGGTGATTGTCAGAGGAGAGGAAGGGTTTACTCACCTGGATGATCTTCGCACATAGGCCGAAATGGATGCAATGTGGTTGACATGTTGCAACATATTGAGTGTCGCGTCAAGGTATGCACCCCGGGCTTTAACGGCTTATGCGACAGGATTGATGGGCAATCTATAGTGAAGGAGTCGTGGTAACTGTCATGGTTGGCGAGGCGGCCAGGGGTTCCAACAAGAAGGTACTCCATTTTTATCATTGTTCAAACAGAGGAAATGGGAGGCCATTCAGAATTGGATTATTTCATAGATGGTGTTGACTTTGAGGTTGTCCTGGGCGTAGTCACCAGAGAGGGTGACAAGGATTTGGCTATCATCCTCATTGTTCATATTGGAGACACCAAGTGAGTCAAGGTGGTTGATTAGGGGTTTGGTGTAGACATTGTAGAGGTGGGGGAAAAGCAGGACCCTTGTGGGACGCCACAAGAGATTGGTGTGGCTGGTGGAGGGGCTTTGCCAGTGAAGACCCTTGAGTTTCTGGGAGCAAGGAAACAGGAGATCCCTTTACCAGCTTCAGTGGAGAAGTGTGGTGAGGTGGTGGGATAGAGTGGGATGGTCAACAAGGTCAAAGGCAGCCGAGAGGTCATGGAGAAGGAGAAGGGATATTACGCCTTTGTTGTTGGTGTCACCAAGTCAAGGAGGCCGTTTTGGTCCTGTGTCTTAGGCAGAAGCCTGATTATCAGGAGCTGAGAATATTATGGATTTTCAGGAAGTCTTGGATTTGGAGGCACCCTGTCGATACTTTTCAGCAGGGGATGGTGGTTTTAGGCCGGCTAGTTGGTTGGGACAGCTGAGTCCAGCAATGCTTTTAAGAAGGGGGAGATCCTTGAATCTTTGATTGAAGACTGTACGTAGCAGGATGTCAAGGATGCATTGATGATGGCAGTGATGAGTGGTAATAAGGGCTGAGCGCATTCGTTTAATAGAGAAGCTGGGCAGACATGGCCTTTGCATCAAGGTGATTTGAGATCTTTTTTTATGGTGACTAGGAGGAAGTTGGAAATGGGTTAGAAGTTGAAAGGGGGAACGTGGGCAGGTAATTCTAGTGCAGGGGTAGGTTTCATGAGTGCTGGTGTGGAGGGGGCTTTGGTGGTTGCGTTTCTTTTGTATGAGAGTGATTTTTCCAGTAAGGGCATTTTGTATGTTGTTGCACCAGATGGAGTCTTTCATAATGGTGGTTGGGAGGGAGCAGGAGATTCTATTTCACAGACGATTGCAAAAAGATCTTGGGAGCTTGAGGATTCAGTGAGGATCCTTTCATTGTAGGTAGGTGGTTTAGAGGTGTGGATAGCCTGTCTGTTGATTTGGGAGATGTCAGAGAAGGTTGCATTGTTTTCAAAAGTGGGAACTTTTTTCACACAACTTCTGCTGTGTTTTTTCTGGCATGGATCAAATGGAGGCCGGTGGTGAATCATGAGCTATCATGCTTGGTTTTTTTAGTTTTTCCTGCTTTGAGCAGGACCAGTGTGTTGAATGCATTGTCAAGCAGAGAGTTGTAATAGTTGACAAGGGAGTCAGTATCCTAGAGCTGGGGTAATGCGTGGTTAAGTAGAAGAAGAAGGTTGGCACTAGTGAGGTTATGCATACTACGGGCTAGTGTAGGAGGTAAGAAAGTACTGTTTTGGGGAGCCTTGTTTGGACTTGGGATCTTGAAAGAGATCATGTTATGGTCAGCCCTTGGGCAAGGTAGATTAGATGAGATCCAAATATAACAGCTTCGATCTAATAGCCAGTCAAGGGTGCGGCCTTGCAGGGGGGTGGGATTTGTGATGTGCTGGGTGAAGCCAAGGGCAGAGGTGGCACTTGCAAAGGTAGAGACATTGGCGTTGGTAAGGTCTTAATAGCCAAGGTTAAGATTGCCTAAGAGGATGATTTGGTAAGTAGGTCTGAGGTAAGATGAAATGAGCTGCGTAAGCTCTTCTTTAAAAGTCGTAACAGCACCTGGTGGTAATTAGAGAAGGTGCATGTGGAGTAATGGTGAAAGTTAGGTGAGTGGGTTAGTTTAGCTGAGATGATTTCACAATGGGAGAAGCATTGGGGGGGCTTGCTTGCAGCAGGAGGAGTTATTTTAGATGTTATTTTAGATATTTTAGGAGTTATTTTTATATAAGGGTGACACTGCCTTCCTTTCTGTTGGATCTGTCTTCAGGCAACAGGGCACAGCCGGGGGGTTGGCAATTGAGAGGGAGGGGCCAGATATGGGAGTGAGCCATGTTTCTGTGATGGCCAATATGTCATGATTATTGGAGATAATGAGATCCAAGATGTCTGGGGCATGTGCCAACAGAGATCTGGCATTGATCAGGGCACATTGGATGGGGGTGAGGCGTTGGGTGTGGAGACATTGGTGGGATATTTAACTTGTGGAGGGAGATAGCAAGGGTGGTACGGTATTGTTCATTTGGCGGTTGTCGGTTGGGAGCACTGCCTGTCTAGTGCGGGCTGTAAGTTGGTGTACATGTTCAGCGCCTAGACTTTGGTGTGGTGTTAAGAGAGGTGGGAGCTGGTAAAGTGGCAGAGACTAACGGCAGAGTGGAGGTCTTGCTGATAGGTTCTGAGGTTGCCTGGGGTAGATAGAGGAGCTTGCTAGGGTCGGTGGAACATATCTGCAAAGCAATAGTACAAACTATGAGTTGCAGTGCATCTCCATGTAGCGTGATGCTGGCAGTGTTGGTTGACACCTGAGTGGTTATTCAGGCAGGGCAGAGGGTTGCAGTGCTATCACAGGTAGCATGAGCACAGAAGAGTAGGGCATTATTTTCCCAGGCAGTGCAGGTAAAACAAAGGAAGCCATTGCTTTCAATGGTAGCGCAGGCACAGCAGAGAATGCATTATTTTCCCAGGCAGTGCAGGCATAACAAAGGAAGGCTTTATTTTCTCAGGCAGCGCGGCTCAACAAAGGCAGGCCATGCTATCACAGGTAGAGCAATACCGCTGGTGTAAGTGGTCTCCTGGATCTTAGATATGGGCAGAGCAGTGGGTGTGGTGGTGGGAGGGTGCAGAGGGGGTGAGAAGAGCATGGGTCAGTGTAGGGGTATGCTTAGGACGCACACAAGGGTGATGGTGACATAGGGCAGAGCCCAATACAGTGCAGCTGATGCGCAAGCCAAAGGCTGGGGCAAAGGCTTACCTTGTTTAGGTGGATCAGGCAGGTAGTAGGTGTGTGGTGATGATGTGGTTGGGGCGAGACTCCAAGGCTCGCAGAGACTGGTTCAGACAAACATAGGCCTTAAGATAGGCTTTCCAACTCCTTTTATTCATTGTTTGTTGGTTCCAGTCGGATTTAATTTCTCTATACAGTTGTGATTCAACTTTTCCTTCTCAGGACCTCTTTGTATATAATCTATCTTGGAGACCCCTCAGGTCTTTGGTACACAATGATATCTCTCTATTGGGTTACAATTTGTGCTTCTTGGACTCTGGTAGCAATGTTCCAGTTTTCTTTCTCTCTCTCTGTGTCGATTCTATGATATGATATGATATGGCATTTATTTATGATATATGATATGGCATTTATAACGTGCCTATACACAAGTGTTTCAAGGTGCGATGCGGAAAGGGAGGGGGAACAGAGGGAAGACTGACACCGATCCTACTAGGCCAGGTGTCATTCAGTGCATGGGAGGGGGAAGTGGGAAAGTGCGAGGGGGTAGGGGAGGGGACAGTGCTGTGCATAATAGAATAAATAACAGTAAGTAAAAGTATGGACAGCAGGTGGCAAGTGCAGGGGTAAGTGCAGAAAAAAGGTGTCAGGTGCTGGTAATGGGACTGTAGGGATACAGAAACAGTCCCCAAGTGCAGGGGTTGCCGGGAAGGCAGTGCAGGGGTGCGACTGGTGGGAGGAACCTGGGACAGAGATCAGAAGGTGGCCAGGTAACCAGCGCAGTTTCAGTTTTGGTCAAAAAGTCAGCAGGGGAGAGGAGGAGAAAAAAGCAGAAGCAAACAGAAAGGTTTGGAGGTGCTTCCAGAACCTGAGATTATTCTCCTAACGTTTCAGGGAGGCAGGGAGACTGTTCCAGAGGGAGGCCTGAGCCAAAGAAAGAGATCTACCGCCAACTCGTTGCTTGGAGAAGCGACAGACCCTAAGGGAGTTCGAGGCAGATGAGCAAAGAGCTCGAGAAGGAAGATATTTAGGAAGAGAGAGTTGGATGTATTGAGGCCCCAGAAGTCCTTGTGGACAATGCAGAGGGTTTTGAACCTAATCCTCACAGCCACTGGGAGCCAGTGGAGAGATTTCAGTCCGGGAGAGATACGATCCGTGGGTGTGAGGCCAAGGACAATCTTGCTGTCCTGTTCTGGATGAGTTGCAGAGGATGGAGGGTAGAAGCAGGCAGATTTAGAAAGAGGCTGTTGCAGTAGTCCAGCCTGGAGAGAACCAGAGCTCCGGAGACAGTGAGCTTGTGGGGGAAGCAGAGGAAAGGAAGAATACATCTGAAGAGGTGCAGCTGGTAGTGTGACTTCCTAGAGATGTCATAGATGTGAGGAGAGAAGGAGAGTGTGGAGTTGAAGATGACCCAGAGGTTCCTAGCCTCACAAGTGGGAGCAGGAAGATGGCCAAGAGAGGCCAGCCAGAGAGTGGCTGGAAAGGCAGGAGCAGGTGTGCCAAAGAGGAAAATCTTGGTCTTGCTGGCATTAAGGCAGAGATTGTTGGTGGTGTAGCACTCCTGGATGGCGGACAGACAGTCAGAGATGAGAGAGGGAGAAGACGTGGCTGAGGGTAGCCTGAAAATGAGCTGATTGTCATCCGCATAGCACTGGAAGTTGGGGCAGAGTGCGGCAATGTGATAGGCAAGAAGTAGCATGTATTGGTTGAACAGTCAGGGAGGGAGTGTAGACCCCTGGGGAACACCACAGGTAGAGATAAAGATCGAGGAGGGGAAGGACCCAAGTTGAACCTCGGAGGGTCGATCAGAGAGGAAAGAATTCAGCCATGCCAGGGCCTGAACTGTGATATCCAGGTATTCGCAGAGACGGTTCAGCAGGATGGCATGTTAACCGTGTCAAAGGCAGAGGAGGGATCAAGTAAGATGAAGAAACAGTGGCTGTTGGAATCAAGGTTGGAGAGCAGGTCTTCACGGATATTCAGGAGAGCAATTTCCATGCCTTTGGCAGCTCTGAAGCTAGACTGATGATCATGGAGACAGCCAACAGATTCAGTGTGAAGATTGAGCTGGGGGAGGGCCAACCTTTCCAAGAATTTGCCCAGGAAATTAGTGATGGAGATTGGGTGATAGTTAGCCAGGCAGAATGGGTCGGCAGAGGGTTTCTTAAGAAGATGATGTACGAGGGAGTTTTTGAGGGGGGAAGGGAAGACTCCAGTGGCGAAGGAGTGGTTTCAGAAGTCGGCCAGAGATCCTTGAATGAGGAATTACCGGGCGCTCCAAGGTTGGAATGGCCCGGTATTTCCTCACTTAAGGAACCCAGACCCGGTACCCGGTAAGGGGGTAGCCATGCCGCTATGGCTACCTCCTAACTCGTAATGACCCCCAGTGTCATTCTCCTATGTCTAAAAAGTAGACTTCAATAATCTTAAGCAAGTCTGTCTCCTTACTTTACTATTTGGTCACCCATCTTGTTTAGCTAAAAGATGTTTCTATTTGCATGTGGATTTAATATGAACTATCGAATCGGCTAAATATGTTTTCTATAACATGACAAGTGTTTTGATAGATTCTGATGTGCATGGATAAAGGCTTTCATTCCACTCTTGTCAACTTCCTTATTAATGTGAAACTGAATTACAGCAATGCAGTGTATACTCAACTTCCTGTGTATCAGCTCTCATACATGCAGAGAGTACAGAATGCTTTGGTCCACTTGGGTTTTAGACATTTTAAACATCACTCTCTCTCAGTATTTCATCATTTTTTACATTGGCTTCTGATATAGAACCAATTTTAGGTTCTGTGTCTTGTATTTATGGGCCTGCACTGCCAAGCACCTCAATGTTTGGAGAGCAAGAGGTGTCTTTACAGACCTTCTTACCGTTTGCCATCCACATCTCTATCTTTAAATTTAGGGGTGATTTCCCTCACACATGAACCCTGCCCCATGGGCTTCATACAAGTCAAGAGATGGTGACGGTGTCCAATGACGGTGTCCGATGAAAAGGGGCCAGTGACACGAAATTCCTGTTTCTTCAAACGGGTGGGAGAAGGTGGGTAAATACCTGAAGAGGTAAGAGAAAGGCCACTGACCCCGAGCCCTGAAAGGAAGGAGGTACCCGAGGACACCTGGGAGTGCGAGGCCCCAACCCCGGTCAGTGAGCGGGCAAGGAGAGAGGGTGGAGGAGGCCGATATCCCAGTCGGGAAAATTGGAGGTGCCCAGCACACTTCAATAATTATATAATGGATGAGTAATGGGCTCATATCATCTGGACACTAAGCCGGATACTCAAGCTAATACACTGTTTGCAAGTTAATCTATATGGCCCTGTTTGTAGCCATATTGTATTATGTTGCCCACATTGGACAAGCCTGTCTCTAAATCTATGTTTAGAATCCCCATGTAAGGTGTTCTGATCTGTTTACAACGTGACAAAGGTTTTGTATTGTAAGGTAGAATATGATGTAGTCACGTGACTGTACTACAGCAGCGTTAAGCCATCACTTGGGGAGTTAATAAAGGGGCGTGTCCGTGCAACAGGCAGTGCGCCTGGGCCTGATTCTTTTAGACCTGTGCCTGAGTCGTTCTTATTTCGGGGGGCAAGGACTATGTACTTGGGGCGTGAAAGGTGCAACACCCTTAACAATTACCACTGTATTTGACGTTAAACATCTCTTTTTCCGAGAACTTTTTTTTTTTTTTCATAAATGATAGTCAGCATTTGAAGGAATTTTTGTAGAAGCTAAGGAAGGGACACCAAAATTAACTTAAGACTTTGCAGAGCTTGTTATTCCATAGCTAGTGCAATCGTTACCCACTTCATTAATTAGAGTTAGAATCCACTCCCAGATTCCCTAAGAGGTCTTAACTTTCCGAATTGAAAAGCCTGCAATATCCATTTGCACTTTTACAGAATTGCTTTAGATTTAACTTGGCAGTTGTTAGGTAAAATGTTCATATCAGTGATAAATCGTCCTGACCTGTGAAAACCCCAGAACCTATTGCTTTACTTGTGTATTATTTATCCCTATACCTCAGTTAATGGATTCCTTTTTCCACACTCATAGGGGGTAATTCTGAGGGAGGCGGTAAGGGGTTAACGCGCCGGTAAAGGTGCTGGAGCCGTCAACCCCTTACCGCCTCATTACGTGTCTGCTCACGAGAACCAGCTATGCTTTACCAGGCGCCCTTAGTGGGTCCCGCGAGCAGACCAGGGTGCTAACAACGGGCCCGTTATTAACAGGCCCATTGTTAGCACCCTCCCCAGTCTCAATGAGCCCTGTGGGGGCTCGAATGGGAATGGGGATGGGTTCCTTGAATGAGGAATTACCGGGTCCTCCAAGTTCGGAATGGCCCGGTAATTCCTCATTCAAAGAACCCTGACCCCGTACATGGCAAGGGGGTAATAGCGGTATGGTTACCTCCTACCTTGTAATGACCCCCATAGTCTTTTAATCTTTTTAGGTGTGTCATATTTAATACTCGCCATAGTGGCTTTATCGTTTTATCCTTTTTGACAACTTTTGGCACATGCTGCCTATTGTTGCTAGATTGCCCTTGGGGCTCCCCTTTCAACTTTCTCTGGCTAAACTTGTGAGAACTACAGTTCCCAAGGGTAGAAAGGATCTGTGGATCCCTTTTACATTTTGTTAGGTTAAACAGGCACCCCCCACCTTATATGGATTCCTGGGGAGATACAATGTATCCCCTTTCTCATTCTAACTGTAACATTTCTGTAACAGGGACAAGCTTACCGTTAATGGCTGGTGGCAGTGAACCTTTTAACTAATTTGGTGCACATTTACAGCGGGCTGTTTCCACAGCCTCAGTAAAGGTGCCCATTGGTGCTCATTTTACCAAAATGGCCCCATCTTCTTTTTTCACCATTTCAGTGTTCCTTGTCCTTTTTTGATTTGATCATATGATATGACATTTATAGCATGCAAGTGTTTCAAGGTGCGATGAGGCAAGGGAGGTGAACAAAGGGGGAACAAGACAACGATCTTACTAGACCCAGTGACAATGAGATTGCTCAAGTGCAGGGGAGAGGGAAGGGGAAAAGTGCCAGGGGAAGGGGAGGAGGAGCGAGTGCAAGAGCTAGTGCTTAATTGCAAGTGTGCTGGTCTGGTAACAACAGTGCCGGTAACACTACTCGCACTGTTGTTACCGGACCGGCACACTTTGGGTCGGCTTACTGGAGTTACTGTGCCCAACAGGTCGGACCCATTAAAGGCACAGCGGCCATGGTAAGCAGACCTACACCGTGGTGCTGGCACCGTTATTAAAGGTGCCGGTGCTTGTGTGTTCCCTATTCCTATGGGACTCTGTGGGAATGGGGAATACAATTTTTCCGGCCCTGACTTTCCGGACCAACGGGGTTAGGATCCCATGCTGTTACCGGCAAGCTGCAGGACTTGTAATGAGGCCCATATGATCAAAACATCAGAAAACCAGAAGTGCGGCCAGCAGATGGCAGTGCAAGGGTTAGGTGCAGACAAGTTTTAGATAAGTGTAGGTAGGAAGGGACTGTAGTGTTGCAGATACAGGCCCATGTGCAGGGTTGCAAGAAGGCAGTGCATGTGTGCAACTGGGAGGGCAGGGACCTGGGTCCATGGTTCAGAGGGTACAAGTAATCAGTGCAATAACAGACAGGAGAACAGCAGGGAAGAGGAAGAGAGAAGGCAGAAGCAAAGAGGAAAGTCTTGAGCTGCTTTCAGAACCGGATATGGTTCCGGTCACGTTTCAGAGAGGCAGAGAGGCTGTTCCAGAGGGAGCCACCACCCAAAGAGAAAGATCTGCCCCCAACTTGTTGCTTGGAAAAGCAACTGACCCTCAATAAGTTGGAGGTGGAGGAGCGAAGAGCTCGAATAGTAAAATACTTTCAAAGAGAAAACTGGAGATATTTTGGTCCCAGGCCCCAGAAGGCCTTGTGGACATTGCAAAGGGTCTTGAACTTCATACTTGCAGCCACTGGGAGTCTACAGAGATATTATAGCTGGAGAGATACAATCCCTGGACTTAAGGCCAAGGACAAGTCTTGCAGTCCTGTTCTGGATGAGTTGCAGAGGATGGAGAGTAGAGGCGGGCAGATTGGAAAAGAGGCTGTTACAGTAATCAAGACTAGAGAGAGCCAGAGCTCTGAAGACAGTGAGCTTCTGGGGGAAGGAGAGGAAGGGAAGAATACCTCTGAGGAGGTGCAGTTGGTAGTTTGAGTTCTTAGAGACGTCAGAGATGTGAGGAGAGAAGGAGAGCTTGGAGTCCAAGATAACCCTGAGGTTCTTAGTCACACAGGAGGGAGCAGGAAGAGGGCCAAGAGAGGCCGGCCAGAGAGTGGTGCAGGTGAGCCAATGAGGAGGATCTTTGTCTTACTGGCATTCAGGCAGAGATCACTGGACGTGCACCACTTCTGGATTGCAGATAGACAATCCAGGATGAGATCATGAGAAAAGGCAGCAGAGGGAAGCCTGAAAATGAGCTGGGTGTCATCCACATACCACTGGAAGTTGGAGCAGAGACCAGCAATGCAGTGGGCGAGAGGTCCCAAGTATGGGTTGAACAACCAGGGAGAAAGGTTAGTCCCCTGGGGAACACCACAGATGGAGAGAGAGATGGAGGAAAGGGAGGACCCAAGTTGGATCTGGGAGGGTTGGTCAGAGAGGAAAGAAGTCAGCCGGGCCAGATCCTGGCCAGTGATACCAAGGTTATCATGCAGCCGGTTGAGCAGGATGGCATGGTTGACTATGTCAAAGGCAAAAAGGAGATCAAGTAGGATAAGGACAGAGGGAAGATTAGAATCAAGGTTAGAAAGAAGGTGTTACTGGATGTTTAGGAGAGCAGGTTCGATGCTTCTGGCTGCTCTGAAGCCATACTGATGGTCATGGAGACAACCAACAGATTCAGTGAGAATATTAAGCTGGGAGATTGCCATCTTTTTGGGGGTTTGCCCAGGAAGGGAGTGATAGAGATCAGGTGATAATTAGCCAGAAGGGAGGTGGCGGCTGAGGTTTCTTGAGAAGAAGTTTCACAAGAGAGTGCTTCAGGGGGAGGGGAAGGTTCCAGGGGCAAAAGAGTGGTTGCAGAAGTCAGCCAATGCTAGTGCGAGGGTGTCAATGTAGTCCTTCATGGTTTTGGAAGAGCTGGGAAACACTTGTTCTGATGAGGTTTCCATAGATCGGACTTGTCTAGAAACCTTGTCTGGGGAGAAGAGAGGAAAGGCAGAGAAGGAAAGGGGTTGTGGAGCAGGGGACCGAGAGGGTGGACATAATGACCTGGGTTTTGGAGATAAATTGAAAAGCCAGTGACATACAGAGGGCCTGGGAAGGGACAGGACAGGTAGACTGCAGCAGGACTGGCCATCTCCTTGTAGATTTTAAAAGAGTTTGGCTGAGTTGTTAGATGCCGCCGAAACACAGGCTTGGATGTGAGTTCTCTTCTTAGTGAGGACAGAGAGTTGGTATTGGATTTGGAGCGAGCGGCAGGACAGTTTGTCAGAGGATGTACAAGACACCAACCATTTCCTCTCAGCCTCACTACACATCTGTTTAAGGGTGACGAAGTTTGAGTCATACCAAGAGTTGCACTTGATTTTAGGCTTCTTGCAGATCCTCATGACAGGGGAAAGGGAAAGTACATCGAGAGTATCATTGATAGCAGCGGGGAGCATGGAGAGGGCGGTGTCTGGGTGGGAGTCAGCCACAGGTACAGGAGGCGGAGAGAAAAATGCAGTGAAAGCCTCCACTAACACATGCTTCATGGGTCGAATGACTGTGAAGGTGGGTGGCAGTGTGGGGGTAGACTTGGCCTGAGGGGTAGAGAAAGAAAGATGAGAGGAGAGGAGAAAGTGTTCACTCCAGGAGAGAGGAGTGGTGAGAGGGTTAGAGAGGGGGAGGTCTGAGAGGATCAGAAGAGTGTGCCATGCAGAGTGAGTCGAGCCATAGAGAAGAATAGAGAAAGAGAGCGAGTTGCAAAAGTCATGAAAGAGTCCCGTGGTGGGACAGGAAGAATCCAGGTGGATGTTGAAGTCTCCATGGAGGACGAGTTGAATGCGTGAGGCCAGTAGGGAGGAAAAGAGGTCCACCCACTGAGAGAGGAAGGAGGTGATCTGACCAGCAGGCCGGTAGATAGTAGCCACTGAAAAGAGAGTGGTCAGGAGAGAGAAAGCCTACAGACCAGGCATTCCAAGGAGGAGTAGGCCTGCATAGGATTGAGAGAGGCAGGAATCCACTCTGGGAAGATCAGGGCTACATCCCCACTGGAACGGTTGGATCTGGGTACAGAGGATCTTGTAGCCATCAGGAAGAAGAGTGTAAAAGCTTGTGACAGAGATGGCCATGGACCATGTTTCAGTAAAAACAAGGACATCAAGGCCGAGTTCTTCCAGGAGACAGCAGATGTCAGAGGAGTTTTTAACAGCTGAGCAGTGGTGAGGAGGAGAAGGTTGCCATCATTGAACAACTTCTGGGGAGGGGCACAAATCAGAGGTACTCCCTGCAGAGGTGCAGAAGGAGCCCGAGGGAGGGCATAGGGGGTAGGTGGAGAGGGCAGGGTGGCCAAGATGGAGGGAGAGGGCACCAGAGAAGTGGCAGAGTGTGGAGGCAAGGAAGCCAAAGAAGGGATGGACTGGAAAGCTAGAGAGGAAAAGAAATTGCGAAGGCGTGGGAAGCATATATCAAAGAGGAGGAGGTTGGACTGAGGGCCTTGAAGCCATTGGAGTAAACATTAATGATCACCTTAGAGGAATGGAAGGAAGCCAGGAGGGCCACCCACCGGGCGCCACCCTTAATAGGAGAGGAAGAGTGAGGAGAGAGCACAGAGACCATATGAAGAGTCCATAGGTCTGGCGAATAACGACAAAGCAAATGCCGGTCAGGGTCTGTCTGAAGGAAGCGCTGGTGTAGGTATCAGCGATTGGGAGGCCTGGGTTGGAGACCAGGATATCCTTTTGGAACTTTATCATACCAGATTTAGTGAGAAGGGTAGGGTAGTCGATAGAGAAACAGTTGGAAAAGAGAAATAGAGAGCATCACAGGTGATGTGGAGGAGGAGGAAGAGGACAGAGAGGTGGATGGGAAAATGCGAGAAGAGCAGAGGGGGGTGGACACCCTGGAGAGAACACGGGGGCAAGCAGAAGAGATGGAACAAGTTTGAAAAACAGCAGGACAGAATGAAACACAATGCAGCCACTCTGCACAGCTAAAGTGCGAAATAGCAGGGTAGAATGAAAAACACAATGCAGCTACTAGGTACAACTAAAGTGCAAAATAGTAGGGCAGAATGAAAAACAAAATGCAGCCACTGGGCACAGCTACAATGCATACTAGCAGGGCAGAATGAAAAACACAATGCAGCCACTGGGCACAGCTAAAGTGCAAATTAGCAGGGAAAAATGAAAAACACAATGCAGCCACAGGGCACAGCTTAGTTCAAAATAGCAGGGCAGAATGTTCCTTCCCCTAACCTCAGGGCAGAAAAATCATTTGTGTCAATGTTATCTTCTGCTGGAGTTCTCAGTCAAGCCTCCAGAGTGTCTGTGTAGGGGGGAAGAGAGAAAGGAGTCCACAACTCTGCAGCCTTTTGTCTTGTACCCTGACTGCGATAATCCAGTTCAAACTGAGAACTGGCTATCCTGAAAGAACTGCTGACCCCTCAAGTGTGAATGTTAAATGTCTGTTTCTTTGGCTGGGTTACTGCATGAAAGAATGATCCTGGAATCTGAAGAGGTAGTTGACCACTGGAACCAATTGCAAATCCTGCTGTGTAACCAGAGTCTGCTGTAGCTCTTCCTTCCAATCGACCTCAGAGGCCCAAACATTGAAACTCATACTCAAAGGCTATTGAGATCCACTAGGAACAATAAGACTTGAATTTTGAGCCATTGCATGTTGAGCTGCAGTCTTGCAGGGCTGCAATACCTCTATATCCTGGGACCTCAAGCCAGTGTGAAGTGCAAAGTCTCCAGAGACATCAATCAAGTCTGAAAAGTCCCTTAATCAGAGTTCTTGACCTTGCAAATGTAAGAATCTGACTGCCAATATTCAGTCTTCGCGTTGGCTCCTGAAAGGCTGCCACCACAGCACCACATCCAGACACAAGTAGGAATTGTTTCCTGGAGCCTCCTCCCATGATCCCTGCTGCAAAAGTCATGTCTTTTGTCTATTTGACAAAGGAATCCATCAACCAGGTTTTTGGGCTCCAGATCCTGAAGTCATCCTGCTGCAATGCTTCTTCTGTGCTGACGTACTGTGTTGGCTGGGGTACTTTACTTACCTTAAGCCTTTGTGATTTCTCTATAGCTTTTGGGGTGTTTTCTGTGATTGGGAGGCCACTTATCCAACTCACCCAGGTCCACTGCAGAGTCCTCCAAGGCAGTCTTCTTTAAAGTGAAATACTTACTTGTTTGAACAGTCTTTCTCTGGAACTCTAACTTTGCCTCCAACTGATCCCTAGTTCACCCTGCCAACAGCGGGCCCTAGACGACTAGGGCCCCTCCATTGCCTCTGAGTGAGCCCATGCTATAAAATAAGGCAAGGAATGGATAATGAAAGAAGTTGGTTGGTAACTGTAACTCTGAGAGTTAACAGTTACAAATGTTCTTACATACCTTGGATGTGTGTTGCATTATTCTGAAAAGTATATATACGGTTAATTTACACACCTGTGAATTGTTGTACATCTTCCCCAAAAGTAATGCTTTTGGTTTCCCTTTACTATTCCTGTTTGGATAAATGTATGAGTGTCCCCAACTGGGTCTTGCTTCCCTCGACTTGCTGTTAGCCTAAAGTTATACTTATCTTTAAGTTGCTGATAGCCCCTTTAAAAGAATATAGGTTTTACTTACCTTACATTATCTGTGTGCCCTCCTAAAACAAGTTACAGAGTTATTGCTTACCTCATTCTTTGTTTCAGATCTGTGTTGCACTGATCTGAAAAGCAACTGTAATAGTATATTACAATATTAGGTTTCACCTGCCTAGAATAGTTGTGTGCCGTTCTTGAAAAGTATTCATTTAGGTGTAGCTGACCTTGGTCTGCCTGGTGCATCCAACATTAATGTAAAAAGTTCTTGCTTATTTAGACTGTGTTCCACTGAGCTGAAAAACAACTGTATTTGTATATTACACCAAGGTCTTACTCACCTTGTGTAATTGCGTGTTATCACACAACTATTAGAGGTATATACTGTTCCTTGAATGTGTGTTCCACTATTCAGAAAAGGTATATTTGCAAGTTGGTCTACTATGTGATTTCCTTGTTGAGTGTCACTGCATAAATGACAGGGTCTACTACCCTTGAAATACAGAAAGTAATCTAAAAGCAACTAATGGTTTTGACTCCCAATTAATAGGTGTAACCTATACTACATGTGTATGATAAGGTCTGACTTCCCCATAATAACTGTTAGGTATCTGAAGAAGGTCTATGCTTTGGTCTGTGTACTTGGTTATATATGATGTGATAGTACCTATTTAACCAAGATTTACCTTTGTCTAATTGTATTTAAATTAATGTAGTCTTTCAATGTTTCTTTGGACCATATGTGTACTACAATTTCTTTGTACTGATTGTACAGCCCTGTATCCCTCCTAAGATACGCCTGGCTGCTCTGTCTATGCAATGACACACTCAGGTGGTACAGCATTATATTAAGAGTGGAATCTTGTACTGTCTCAGTTGAATGGTTTTACTAAGCCCTTAGTTGGATTTCAGAAAAAGTGTCCTAACAGGCGCAACAAGATGTTCAATTTTGGTAAATAATACTTAATGCATAACTTATGTCTGGTGATTTTCCTTTGCAAATTATGTAAATGTATCCACCACAGGTTTCCATTTTTTGTGATGTGCAATTGATTTAAACTGTAGATGGTGCATGGTCAGATTGCTAAGATGGATCCTCTCCATCAAACTTTCGGTTCTAATTCCCTCGATTAATCAGACCATTCTGTGCAATCAAACAGAAATCACCATCAGGCACTGAATACTCCCACAATTGCAGTAGTGGAGAATCGTTTTTTCACCTATGAAGCATCTTCATGCTATGTCGTTTCTGGATGCTGCGGCTTATTTACCCCTTGTTAATGTCACAGCAGTTAAAGTCACAGAGATGGGGCAAAGGTTTTTATTTTTCTATTTGAGAAGATTAGGGCCATCCATATGTTTATATCTCTCTCTCAACTTATTATGACCCTCATCCCTAACCCAGAAGTCTGTAACCCTGGTGAGTGCTACTGAACCTTGTCCCCCTATTGTTTGAAAGCTATCTTGTGCTAGAGAGGATGATCTAAATGCCAGCTTTCTAAACACCCTAAAGGACTAACTTGCTCTAGTTGCTAGTGATTGTATAGTATTTGGGATTGTACCTTACACATACTGATTTTGTTTCGGGATTTAAGTAAGACACTCAACTTCACCTATCCCTTTTCTACTGTTCCCTCTTGTCCACTCCGTCTTATATCTCCTGCCATTCTTCTTTCCTGCAATGTTCTCACTCCTCATAGGTCTTCCTGCCAGGCCTCTTTTCACTTCTGTTTCTCTTCCTTCTCAGATCTACTCCCTCCAGCACAATACTTTTCCTCCGTTCAAAAAACTACTCCTTCCTTAAAACCACTACTCCTCCCTCCGAACCACAACTCCTACCACATCCCTCAAAGCACTACTCCGCCCTCTCGGCCACTGCTCTTACCTCTAAGCCCATACTCAAGTATGTCCTTTCACTCAGTTACATTCCATTCACAATCACTCCTTACACTACCTTTTCTATTTGCTCGCTATACAATCACACATACTGAAACTAAAGAACCACTTTCAATCCTGAGCAAGTACATCATCTGCTCCTCAATTCATCTCTACTATCTGCCTCTCCTTTCTTCCTGCTGCTGTTCACTTGGCCATCCTCCATCTCCACCTCTGACCTCAACCAAAAATCCCACTCTATCTGCTTCCTGTCTCCTGCTAATATAGCACTCTCTCTGCCAGTATTGGATCACTCTCCCTGACAAATCTGGTCCTGTCTTCCGCACCCGGTGTCTGTGTGTATGCACCAATAATTCATAAGAAGATAGCTAAGCTCCCCACATTTTCCCTCTGAAGGAGTACTGCATAACTGGGATGCCAAACCAGAAAAGGAATAGTTCTATTAGTGTTTTTGACCTTGGTTTCACCTGGTCACCTGGAAAGGGCCTTAGGCTCCCCATTGTCCCTGGTGGTCAGGGGTGTCATTGTTATGTTGATTGGGCTCGTTATACCTGCAAGGTCATTGAATCTGTTGCGTATGATAGAGGTTTCCATGTGTGTCTTCCTCATTCACAACCAGGGTAAATCAACATGCCTGGCAGCAGCTTCACTGGGTTGTTCTCGTTCTTCTGATGTTGATATGCCATAGTCTCGGATATCAGGCTGGTGGTGCGGCTCTCTCTCCTTTGGGGTTACACCACAGTTTGTTGTTCTTTTAGGTTTATTCTCTCCTTTGTTTCTTTGATATTCTGAAAGCAACATAAACATACTGAAACATGTTTGTTCTTGGTGATAAGGCTGGAGACATCAATGGTCTACACAAAATCATCTCAGTACAATGGGGGACAGGGCAGAGAGATGCTTCCATACCCTCTTGGCAAAGCCATGTTACTGGCCTTGTCACATTAACTAATAGTACAAGGAGGTATGCCACTCTCGTAAATAAGTTCTAATCACTACAAACCAACTACAAACCAATTACTGCTGCATGTATATATATATGTAGAGGACAATACACTTATGCCTCAATAAAATGTTCTCAAATTAGAAAATTGGTTCTAGTGATATAGATTGCAGAAGAAGAAAAAGTCACAGCAGTGTTTCTTCACTGTTGAAATGCTATTGCATACAAGATCGAGACTTAAAGAGCAAGGTGTAAACTGTGGGAAAAGAAAACATTGATACGAAGCATCGCAGTGCATTTTTGAATTGATAGCATACTTCATGCATTGGCATAATAACTATGAAGGTTAACAATTATTGGTATGATGTTGGTATGATGTTCTGTAGCTTCTGACAACACATCCAATAGCTGATACACGCAGGCCTTGCAATTACAAGATTCTTGTGGGTAGAGTGATTTATCCCATGATTACATATTAGCTATGCTAACAGCGTAGAGGCTGTTTATTTAAAATGGTCAGATTATGGAGATAATAAAGATTTCTCTCTTATATCTTTCTATTCCAGCTTCAATTTTATAATCATTATTTCTGTAATTTGTCTGTAATGTGTACCAAGATTTGTCCTTGTTTGTATAATACAATGTGACCTCCTGTCTTTTATAAATACTATATTTTTCCTGTTTAGGTTACACAGTTCTTTTTGTGTTTTTTTAATCTTCATGATGATAATATAATCCTTGATCTGGGGGTGCACTAATATCATAATAGTGTGAAGATGTCGGCAACGTCTCTCCATTTCTGCCCTGTGGCATGTTGTCAACCATCACCAGAGAAGACTCTGACCTGTACTTCCAGAAACAAGGGGCCTCATTACGACCCTGGCGGTAAGTACCGAACATTACCGCCATGGCGTAATTAACGTTTACGCCGTGGTTCGATGGCGTAAAGTGCGGCATATTCCAACCCATCGGGCACGTGCATTACGCCATGGCGTTAATGTAAAGTACGGCATGGCGTAAATGGGCCAAAAACGGCCCTTACCGCCATTGCACGCCGCGCAAGGAGCACTACTGCCACACACACCATAGCGGCGACCGCAATTAGCGGTCACCGTAATTAGCGGTCACCGTAAATAGGTGGAACCGGAAATAGCGTCATCGCGGCGGAACGGGAAACTGCACGGCGGCCATCTTTAAAAACACAATCCATGGCCATCCTCCACAACCATACCTGATCCAACCCTGACACCTATCCACACCCATCACCCACCCAATTACCCAAGTAAAAATGCCCAAAGTCGTAAAAAAAGCATGTGACCGGCAGCGCCAAGACCGTTTCTCAAAGGAGGAACTAACCATGCTCGCAGAGACCCTGCAAGATAATGCTGCAGCTGTATTCTCAACGCAGATGACAAGGACGGCAATAGCGAAAAAGAAGGCCATATGGGCCCTACTGGCACACGTGTGAGTGCAGTGGGGGCCGTACCCCGCACTGCCCAGCAGTGCAGAAAGCGCTGGGACGACTTGAGGCTCCGTGTCCGAAGCATAATCTCAGCTAACCGGAACCTAGGCACGTCAACTGGGGGTGGATCCGAATCGCCCATAAAGCTGCAAGCATGGGAGGAAATATGTGCATCCACCATCGGGATGGAGAGCATCCAAGGTGTCGGAGAGATGGAGAGAGGAGTGCCGACCTCAGGAGATGCAGGTAGGTGGCCAGAGCAAGCCATGCTAAACTCAACAAAGTCCTATCATGTGAAGTACCATGTAGCCACATAGTGCATATGCAACACATCGGCAGGTGAATGTCCACAGTCACATCCAGACTCCACCCTGTACACATGCAGCATGCACACCCTAACTGCTGGCACACACATACCACCATGCTACCTCCACACAAAAGGCACAAAACCTGTATGCCCCTGCCTGAAATGTGCTGCATGTACCCACTGTATAGATGTCATCCCTCACAATGCACGGCCAATGTCCGCGGACCCATCAATAACACTATCCCTCCTTTGCTCCACCACAGGTTCTGACACAGACCTCCAGGAAGAGGACAACACTGCATCCAGATCCACCAAGAGGGCCAGGCCACAGGCATCCACCTCAGCCGTCCTAAAGGAAACACACCAGCAGCCACAAACCCTGCCTGGGGAAGAGGACAGGCAAGTGCCAGCCCCCACAACAGCAAACACAGACCCAGCAGCAGCACCGCACATGTCACTAGTCGTGCCCACTGAAGGGACAGGCTCTGCTGCAAGCAGCACCCTGGGTGAAATCGCTGCCATAGCGGCAACCTCCGACAGTGAGGCAGGCAGCATCGAGGTCATCGATGAGGAAAGGCCCACTGCCCAGCCACATTCCCTCTGCACATCCCTAAGCCCCCTGCAGGCGGATGCCACACAGGGGCAGTCGGAGGCCGAGGATTGGCCAGCCACCCCATCCCCCCAGCCTGAGGTGAGCAGCCCAATGGACATGCAAATACCACTGGGCATGGCCCAGCAGAACCAGCAGACCCTTGAAGATATAGTTACCCGCCAGCAGCAGCTATCCGCCCTCCTCAACGAACATGTTGCACAGTGTGGGGGGGCAAGGGATGCCATGGAGAGGTCGGCAGACCGAGTCACAGCTGCCATTGAGTCCTCTACAAAGGACATATGCACGGAACTCGCGGCTGTGCGCAATGTCCTCACAGAACTTGTTCAGACCATCAGGGACATGCGTCCAGATGTGCAGCCCGGACCCTCCTCATCAACCAGCTCGGCACAGAGCAGCCCCATCCGCAGATCAGGGCGCAATCTACGCAGCACGGGCAGGGGTGCTCCGGGGGCCAGGGGAGGGGATTCACATTAGTGGCTTAACAGTTGAGCAGGACTACTGCACACCCTGCTGCACAGACACTACCACACCTTTGTAGGGATTCCAGGGGGGAGGGGGTGTGTTGGGGTGTTCAGGGGGGAGGGGGCAGGGGGGAGTGGGTGTGTTGGGGTGTTCAGGGGGGAGGGGGCAGGGGGGAGGGGGTGTGTTGGGGTGTTTAGGGGGGAGGTGGTGGGGGAGGGGGTGTGTCACAAGAATTCACTATTGAAATACACATTTTCTTTTTGCCACTAATCAAATGTGTGGACATTTTTATTGCGTATATGTGCTTCATTGTTGTACAGTCCACAATGTGCATGTCCCGCACACACACAGTGCCCCAAGTGCCGTCTCCATGTTACACTCACGCGCCGTGTGTGCTAGAAGCATTGGTCAATGAGATTCTGACGCATTACACGCCCCTCCTGTGCATCGCTGCCTCCTTGAGGTGCTGCCCCATCCCCACCCTCATCATCCTCATCGTCAGGTGGTTGCAGTTCTGCGTCAGGGGGCAGGGGCACATTTCTTCTGACGCACATATTGTGTAGCATGACACATGCCATGACGATCTTCGCAACCTTCTCATGGCGGTACAGGAGTGCCCCGCCAGACCTGCTGATACAGCGGAAACGTGCCTTCAGTAGGCCAAAAGCTTGCTCGTTCACCACACACGTACGGGCATGGGCACGGTTGAAGTCCTCCTCATGCTGGTTCTGTGGGTTCCGGACTGGTGTAAGGAGCCACCTCTTCAGGGGATAGCCTGCATCACCTGTATGTGGGCAAGAATGTATGTGTCAGGGATGAGATTGATTGACGAACATGATGTGCCACCATGACTTGCATTCAACAGTTACTTTGCACCACTTTCATTGGCGCTACTGGATTCACACTATGCAACCGCTATATGTCCATGGCTTTCATGTGCTGTTTTGAATGCCAAGACACAATGTATGCAGGGGTGACAAGTGCCTTGTGAGTGCCCATCCACTGTGTCCGTTCAGGCTGTTTCTGTAGGTGACCTGGCACGTGTCCTGTGAGGGTTACACTCACATGATAGCAACATTGCTGTCTGCTTCATTATGACCCCAGTGAACAGGACTGTTGTCAATAGGGACAGTTTGTGGGCCTTGCTGTCTGTGTTGTGGTGCATTGATGTTCCAGTCCATCATGTGCCTCCTTTGGGCACAGTCATGGGGGACAGGCCTTTCAGTAGATGCTGTTGGTGACGTGCATGTACGTGCATTTCGTTGGAGTCAATGTGGTCACAGTATGGTCAATGCACTTGCAGATGGTTGTGTCATGGTTGGGAGACACCTTCATTCACATGTTAGGGCTGCTTAGGTCAGGCCTCACGTATACAGGTGTCAGATGACGTAAGTGCTGCCTCAGGGTATGTTCTGGCTACTGCTAGTCGCAGCCAGGTGAAGTATGCATCATTCCCCCCCTGCATTGGTATGTCAATCACCCACCCACTTCACATTTCAATGCTCATGACATGTGACTCACCGAGTAGCCAGGATCTGGGCCCTGCATGTTGCTCCATGTAGCGTGGTATTGTGGAGTTACGCAGGAACATTGAATCATGGGTTCCTCCAGGGAATCAGGCACAACAATGTGTGAAGATCCTGTTGGAGTCACAGACCATTTGCACGTTGATTGAGTGAAATAGTTTACGGTTGCGGTACGGTACCTCCAGGGCATGTGGGACCGTCAATTCCACATGGGTGCAGTCGATGGCACCAATGCAACCAGGTATGCCAGCTAGTGCATGGAAACCCACTTTGGTGTTAGCAATCTCCTGGGCAGACCGTGGTAATGAGATGTGGTCATCTGTGTGCTTGAGGAGGGCATCCAGCACTTGCATCAGTGTACGCGAAAATAATGGTTGTGATATGCCATGCAAGTGCCCCACTGTGTGCTGGTAGCTGCCTGTGGCCAGGAAGTGGAGCACGGACACTACCTTCAGTAGGGGAGGGGTGGCGGTGGGTGTTTCAATCATGCTGACGATGTCGTTGTGTATCATGTCCACAATGGTGGTGATGGTGTCCCGGTCCAGTCGGTACAGGGTGTGGATCTGCTCAGCGGTGAGGTTGAATGGACTGGCTCTGATGCGTTGGATTGGAACTGCCTGCGTGGTGGCACTGGCTGTGCTGTTGGGGCTTGCTGGGCCTGCCTTGCCCTCCTTCTCCTCCTGCGTCTCCTCTGTGCAGCCTGTTGTTGTTGTTGTTGTTGTTGTTGTAGTAGCACTTGCATTGCTATCAGGTCCTCCAGCCCCAACATTGCTAGTCCAATTGGTAACATTGTGGAGTGTGACTGGGTGTGGGAAGGGTTTGGGTGTGCTCTTTTTGTACTTCCTGGTCTGTATTGCCTCCACCTGTGCTGATTCTGTGCACCTGTGGCAGCTGGATTCACTTAACATGTCCCTTTACGGTTGGTTCGCGATGGCGTAATTAGCACCATGGCGGTAAGGTACTTAACGGGCTGGGTGATGGCGTTAGGTGCATGTCCGCTTGGTTTTTGGATTCGCGTACCTTTCTGCCATGGTGGTAATTACGGTGTGGGTGGTCGCGTGCGCGCGTCCTTGGTGCAGTTAGCGGCGGCGTTAACTACGATGCCGCTAATGGCATCGTAGTTAACGGTCACAGGTCGTAATCGGCCCTAGCGGAAAACGATGGTCGTAATGAGGCCCAAGGACTACAATTCACATAATGTACCTGGAAGATATCTGGAAAACCTGGCAGGCCAATCCAGAAACTCTTTGGGACTCTGAGTTGTGCCACACTGGTTTCACTCTGGCTGGAAGGAGAAAGACCCATTATAATTCACTGCACAACTCAATATACCACATGCTACTGTGTTTTTGTTTTCATACAAAAGCCCCAGGAGCTTGTTAGCATCGATCCTCTTTCAAAGCCCATGCCAGGGATTTGCATCAACCACATGTGTGACTGGTGGTGTGCAGCCCGATTACACAGCTCCACCCTGGCTTTCCTCCGTGCTTGCACTGATTATAATCTATTATGACCTCCCTGTTCTCAAATTAAATTCTGAACCATGTGCAACAGATTTGCAATCACTCTCTGCCTTGCAGATCATTCTGCCTTGTGATTTCACCATGTCTCCTCACTTCTCTACTACCTAGTTCCAATTCACCCAGCCCTGCATTGTAGGCTCAGTCCTACACCCTGTACCTGCTGCCAGTGTGTTTTTGCCTTCCCTTTTTGCTGTTGCCCTGCAGTAATTAACCTATGTGTCTTGTGTTGGAATCAAAAGTGCAGTCTGCCTTCTCTGTTCATAGAGCATTGTTATAAACAGGAAGGCAGAGCAAAATGACGCCTTTCATTGTTTTGAGAACGCGGATCATAGAAAGAGCCTGGAACACTGAGGTAAGCGTAGCATCCATTGAGAGACAAAAGTTTTACATAGGCGAGATTGAAAAGCGAATATCTACCTGCAATTATGTGAGAAACCGTGCACTTCTAGGTGAATCAGCAATTTACTTAATACCACCACAGGCAGGGCCCTTGCACTACAAGTATGTGGCATCTTACACACATGGGCTGCCGAGCATGGTGTTCCTGGAGACAGAAATGAAATACATTGGTTAAACTATAGGTTGAATTTCTGGAATGCAGGGTACCAGAAAATGTATTATGGTGCCTTATTTTACAAAGTAGCCAGAATATACCACCAATTGAGCATCAACTGGATATATGGGGCTTTTTACTCACTATGTGGGCTTGAGCGGTGTGCCACTATGTAGCGACAGTGCAGGAGCTGCATACGGTGGAGGCAAACCATAGAACCTCTTGAAGAGATAGGAACATATACATGTTATGGAAAAAGACAGTTCAATTCCATGCACAAGTAAGTGTGTTTACAACAGTAAACAGGTGTTCTACTTGCTGTAGCACGGCATGGACCTGGTGTACCAACACCAGATATTGTGTTTGGTTGTGTTGCAGACCTAATACAGAGGAGTGAAGTATCCCCATGCGACCTGCATCCAAAGAGTCAGGCAACAGTGGGTGGCCGTGTAAACTTGGCCCATAATAAGAAGATCCACAGGTAAAATAGTGTAGATCAGACATGGCACAGTGGCAGGATGTAGTCTTGAAATGGTTTTCCATGGGCACTGACTCCTGTGTTTTCCATTTCTCCTTCTCCCCTTGTATCTTGGACTGACACAAGATGATACATCTAAGCCTGGAGGAGCCATCAACCAGTTGGAAGAAATTGTAAAAAGTGAGCATGATAAGTATATGCACTGCTGTTATGTATTCAAATTGACATTGACTCGTGGTATATTATTTAATCATTTAACAATAATATTAGTACAGACAGAACTTATAACATAGCACAATCAGTTTTTGTTATAGACATCTTGAATACTGAAGTGTAGTCGGAGTGGTACATATTCAGATGCCATTCCTGTCCTGAAGGAGGCCAGATCAGTATTTAGCCTTGGTTTCTGGCTAAAGAGAATGGGCTGAAACATGTGTCGACAAAGGAGTCAAAAGGAATAGGCACATTTATGTAATTAGTGTTAGGTGGTTGTTTACTGTGTAGTGGTTTTGTATAGTATGTGAACCGGGCCAATTTACTGGATAGGATATTGTTATCTGGAAATTGTGTGTTGATCAAGAGATGTATGTGTATGGCTTACTAGATACGCATGTATTCAGGAAAATGAATTGTTAAGTGTTGCCATATCAAGTATATTTTGTATCTATTTATGTATAGCTGTTTTTGTATTAGTTTTAATTTAATAAAATTAGATGATATACTTATTGCTTAAAGAAAATAGTTGTGAAGACATTCATTTATATGTGTCTAGTTCTGTCCTGTACTACTTTTCTTGATCATTTTTTGTAGAATTTGTGTTGATTTCCTGCAGCTCTAAGTCCCTGCTAATTGTGTAGTTTCCATGCAGCTTTCTTCCTCTATTACTTGCACTGTTTCCATGCAGCCTCCTTCTCTGCTTCCTGCTATTCCCTGGCTCTTTCAGGTATATTTTGTCTCATGTTTTATCCCACTTATACTGAATATTTATTCCTTGCTTCTGGTTGCAAGTTCCATTTACTTTAGTTTTAGACCTATGTGCCTTGGATAGTGTGTGTTTCCAGACCAGCTTTACAGGCTTCTTTCTATACCTTGATTCAGTTACCTTGTACACATGTACCCTGTACCAGGAGCCTGCTCACTTACATTGAACCACTACCTTGGCTCTTTTGTCTTGTACAAGTACTTTGCCTCTGTTACCTTTAACACGCTCATTGCCTCTGTTATCCTGTACCGGGTCCTTGTTACCTTGTACCAACTCAGTGATACATTTTTCTATATTCCTAATTTTAGAATTTCCTGTTCTATATTCGTGTTTCCCTTTCAGGGTTCTTAGTGTGTGTTAAGTTTCTTAGAGTGTCCACACCCATGCCTTTTTGTATTTGTTTGTACAGAGATTGGCTCTTATACCCTAGGAGGTGATCGCTGCCCTTTCCTTTGTCTGATCCTATATGTGGTGTACAGTGTATTTTATGTGAAAGTGTGTTGCTGGCTGTTTCCACAGAAGTCATACACTACATATATCGTCTGGCCACACACAGGCTTGTCTAGTATAAGTACACTGCTTGTTTGTGCCTTAGTATCCAGGTACATAGGACACTCTTCATGCCCCCTTCCATACGCTTGTAGGGTGTGGAGCCTGTCCAAATAACTTGCACAGAGGCATTACGCTTGCCTTACTTATATGGGAAGTCTCAAGTCCAAATTGTGTACACGCCTAGAGGGATTCCTCATTGTTTGTCCAGTACATTGTTCCGATCCCTTCTTGTTCACCATCACAAACTGCCTTTTCTTCATGTTCCATTGTTCTTATTTTACTTTTCTGTTTTACCTTCTTGTTTACCCTCCTGCTTATGTAAGTACGTGTGTGTGTCCCTTTATATCAGCGAAGCAGCACTAAAACCTACCTAGGATGCCCAGTGCACCTCCTAACAGAAACTGCAATTGCCATCCTGATGTCAATTAATGAACATATTGATTGTATGCTGACTTTCCTAAATGTGTTTATTTCCACTCATGTGGTAAAATGTTCTTTTTTTTATGTAGCACTTTAATGGAAAGTGCTTTACACAGGACAAATTTACATATATTACTATTATTACCCAATCGAAATTGATACTCATTTATCGGCCTCAGAAGGATGAAAGGCTGAGTTGGCCCTGTCGGGATTCGAACTTGCGACCTGCAGATCAAACACAGATCACAGCAAGGAGCATTAAACCTGTTATATAGGTATATAATTGTATATGAATGTAATGTTTCCAATCAGTATATGTTATGTCATATAGTTGTGTTGCATTCAAGCAAAGAGAGAGGACACACGAAGCTTAGGCACCATGAGTTTGATTAAACAACAGTAAATCTGAACCACCAGATATTTGAAAAAAAAGAAACAGCTCAAATATCTCTCATTAATCAGTTCACAACTGGGGCTTTCACCACTTAATTTCATTCAGTGAGTTACAGGTTTATAGCGGGTCACAAAACGTCCTTGTTACCCTCTCATTGTGTGTGTAAGGAGCGCCCAACCCGTATTCTGTTCCTCTCATTGCAGGTGTAAAGGGTTGCTTAAACCTTCTCTGCTGCTCTTTTCACACCCTCACACCTCAGAGCATTATCCTGATTCTCTATTATCTGCAGTTGTCACAGAGCAAGGGTTTGTTTTGCCAGCTAAGGGTACGCTAACTGGGTCAGATTGAGTTCTTCTCCCAAGGTGTTGGCCTAAATGCTCTTGTTCACATCTCTACATTAGAGCTGAGCCTGACACAACTTATGCTCTAAAAATAAATGAAACTTAAATTCAATGTAGACTGTGTGACTATCTAGGAAATTATCCTAAAAACTCTTGAAATTCACATAATAATCAAAAGCAAATGCAAGCAAAAACATTTTTAAGAGCTTGTTTTAACAAATATGTGTTGAAATGTAGAATGCAAACATTTTAATTTATACTAAAATAAACTATACATTAATCACTGGGAATAAATCAAAATAAACCTGCTCAATCATAAATTAAACAGAATTTAACCTAGACAATCACCCAATCACAATCTTGGCAACACTAAATATAGCCATATAAGATTTCCTAACGTCAATGATCCTTAACAAAGTAGATGGTTATATTTCAAAGATTCTCTCAATGGATTTTGGATGATGTTGCACCCTTCGTGAGCAGAATTAAGGATCTAAGTTGAATTTAGCAATTCTAAAGCAAAGAGAAACACATTAAGATAAGGTAAATATATTTAAAAAATGATTACTGATTTAGAAAAATTGTATTAAAAAACTTTACTGACTAGAATCCATGAGAGAAGTACTAAATAATTATTTATCAAATACATGTTCAGCACATTTTTATTAAGTGGTAACCTCTAAGAAAACTAAAAGTACCAAGTCACGCAATGTCATATATTTAAAAAAAGTGTTGTATATATTAAAATGTCACCTATAGCAAACACATGTCAAATAGATCAAAACATCAAAGCTATTCCAATCCTTATTACCAAAAAAGGGCCAAAGAACAATCACAAATGAAAGAGTGGTTGTAAAGCCTTATACATATATAGTGCTGAAGGTTCCTTGCAGCTGCTATAATAGGTCTCCAAGGAGGATTAATGAGAGATTTGTGAATTTTCAGTAAAATATGCAATTCTGGCATGAATGGGTGAATATTCTGTAAACATTGTTTAGTAACATCAGAAGAGTTATTTTAATCAATTCTTTACCAGAATCGGTTGAGTCATTGTCTAGGGGTACAAAAGAGCAACATCATTTATGTGATGTTTGAACTCTGTCACATAATTGGCCAAATTAATAATTACCAAAGCTCCTTCCTTATCAGCAGGTTTGTAGATAATATCATAATTTTTCATACGCTCTTTAAGGCATCTCAATTCAGTATTACTCAATTTTATCTTTCTCAATGGAGAAGAGTGTAATTTCTTACGGCTGTTCAAAACCAACTTTTCAAAAGAGTCAAGAATGTTATGTTGAATATGTGGGTTAACAGTAATTTTTGGACTTTATTCAATAATCATACTTGATGCTCTACCAGATGTTGGTTTCATTTATGCAAGAGTCCAAATCCTTCCAATATGTCTCTTTACTTGTGTGTCTATCTGCCAGGTTCCATGGATTTCCTTTATGTGCCTTCTTAGATTCTCCAACCACAGTATTCTGATCTTCACTTTCCTCCTTTGCCAGTCAACATACTTTTATTTGATATAAAAATGTCTATACAAAAAATACTTCCATAAATGTAAAATTTTAAAATTCATATATAAATTATATCTTCAAAGGTAAAAAAAAAAACAGAGGAGAGCCTGGCTTGCAGCCTCTTGCAATTATTACACAAGCCCTGTACTCTTTTAACCGTAAGATTCAATAGCTTTTTCCTTAACAGCTAGGATCTATGGGTATATTACATGAGGTTGTAGGTTCTGCCACAAAAACATCATAGCTGGTCTAATTTCCCTTATCCCTACCACCTTCAAAATTGGCTTCAGATACTTACTCCTCAAGATCTTCATTTTTATACAAATCAGCATAAAGTGAAGCATTGACTCTCTTGCCGCCCTGTACAGAGGACTTTGGTCCAATTCAGACTCTTCCCAAGATTGCATGAAGGTGGCCACGGGAAGAATCCCCAGTCTAGATTGCATGTATAGAGCCTTTTCATATGATGACATTGTGATTAGATCTAAACAGGACTTTCTGCCTGGTATACCAAGTTCTAGATAAACCAGCCTGTGTTTTACCTTCATGGCCCCAGCCACCAGCTGCTCCCTAGTTTTTTGGATTGCACCATTCTTTATTGATTTTCTCATTGCACTCATCTGATTTTGGGGGTTATCCCATAGATCTCCTCACCCTGCACCATGGAGACCCGTTTTCACATGGCAGAGCCAATCACTTCATTTCCCTTCATACATGGACATCAGGTTACATAGGGCATCTCTATATTTTTCCAACCCTCCTGCTACCACAGTCTTAACCAAAACAACATAGGCTAAGTGTTCCTCCTTTGCAACATCTCCAATGGTCTCCTTCTGACGTTCATCTCCTCCTTAACAATATCTCTTGCCCACTCCTTCTCCCATTTGCTCTCAAACTTCCTCCTCTTCTCCACACATGCCCCAACTCCTTCCCCGCTCATCTGAAACCAACTCCTCATCCACTACGCATTCCTTTCACTTGCCAATCATCTTCAAACATATCAGAAACCATTTGCACAAAGCACAGCAAGAATTGTGCTCCATCTTTTTTAGTGCTGGAGACTTTGAGTGTCATGACTCTATAGTACAGAAAAAAGCACAACGTTATGTTGTTAGGAAATACCATACACAGTGGGATTACAAAAAATGTGCAGAGAGAAGGGGCCGTCCAAAATAAATGAGGGTCTGAATGTACATCAAATTGTATCACTATAATGATGGGTTTGAGAAATCATCTTGAAACAAAGATTTTAGAGTAACATGCTACTGACTTTTCCATATCAATTTGGTCAGTTCAGAATGGTAAACAGTCAGGGTGTTCAGGGTGTCAATCTCTAGATGCAGTCACCTTCCTTTAGATCTTAATAATCAGGCACAACATACTTCCTCGGTTATATTGATGGTTTCCGTACAGCCTACTCTTTAGTGTTGCATGTTAGCATGTTAAAATGTATTATTAAACATGTATGACTCTCAGTTATGAGCCCATTAGCTAACTTCAACTCTGCCTGTGATTTTACCCACATAATCCTTATCACACGTCAATGCTTAAACCTAATTTGCTATGTGGGAAAGTTGATAATCCAACAGTGCTTATATGTCAGCACCTCCTGATGTTCCCCTAGCTCCCCCTTAACTTCTCCAGCCACTTCCTTCTGATGTGCACTATCTTTGTCCACCTCAACATTTCTTACCTACTCCTTCCCCCTATCTGTTTCCCAACCTAATATCCTCTGCATCTTCTTTCCAACTCCCACCGCTTATCCATACTCCCCCACCACCTCTCCACACTCCTCCCTACAAAAGACCTTTGTCAACCCTCACCAAATTCCTTTCCCCAGGTTCTTTGTCAAACATCTCCACTATCTGAGTCAGAATCTAGTGTTCTAAAGCCCTTTAGATCTTCTCCTGGTCAAACTTCCCTGTGAGCTCCTGCCCCTTTGTTGTGGAACTTGTGGGGACTTGGGATTGGTAGGGCCTAATTGGTTCACCTGTTTTTGAGGGAGGACCAAGCTTTCAAGGGGGAGAGGGGTGCATACACAATTTGATAATTTTACTGGGGGATTTGGAACTTTCAATTCAACAGGGTGGGGTGAGGGGTTGGAGAAACTCAAGCTGGTGAAATGGTATTGGTGAAATGTGCCAACAATTCTATTCTGCAGCTGGGTGATTTGCCATATTTCCTGCCACAATTTCTGAGGTGAAAATGTCATTTCTTGACAAAAATATGTTATTGTGTAGTCCGAAATACACACAAGAATGGAATTTCATAGGAAAACAGAATTTAAAGGGCAAAACACCACTTTACTAGCCAAAATGTATTGTTTTTTAATAAAAAAAAGAAAAATTGAAAACTTGAAATGTGGGTGGAAAAAGTCCTCAAACAGCCAATTCCGCTCCACAGGCAAAATTCACAGATTGGGCACAATTTGGCTGGAATCTGCACATTTTCGTGCAGAACAGAATTCACCATTTTCACCCAACCCTAGCTGGAATGACTCCTCTCCCTCCCTCTTATCTGTTTTCTGCAGAAGTGTGCGTGCTGGTAAGGCAATGACAAGCAATTTCGTAACTCCCATGTCAATTTTCTATTATTGATAACAGTAGGAGTGATCGTCAGGGTTTCTATTGGGTCTAATCAGAGTTTTGCTTGCCACCATAAGGGAAATGGAGACCCTCCCTATGTATTTCTCAAGCTTTGAATGAGTAGCGTGGCACACACTGAGTTCTTCATTGTGATTACTTTGGCGATTGCTGCCATCATACAAGGAACCAAATCCAGAACTACAATGTTTCAATGGACCATTGGGTAATTAGCATAAGAGTCAAAGAGGGTTCTAAGGTCTCTATTCAGCTACTCATCTGGAATATCAAAGGGAAGTTAGCAAGGGGAAATTCAACCACTAAAGTTGGTTTATTTCCATTCCTGAGCCTTGTTACTTTAAATGGTCTATGCTACCTATTTGGTTATCAAGAATGGCAAGGTTAGATGAACTGTACAGTGTTATTCTGCCAGTTCTAGGGAGCCATATGTCTTTCTCTCCAAGGTCAGAAATGCCAATCTGTTTTAGATGGGTCACAGCGGTAGTGAGCAGGAAGTCTTGGTTCATCATGCTTTGGCCTGTGGAGGTACACAACACCTACAGTCACCCAATATAGGTCACCATGATGCCTAATTATTTTTATTGAAGTAATCAGTAATGGTTAATCTTATAAACATTTATTAAATAAAGAGGTTGGTATCCCATTTGTGGAATTCAAAGCATTGAGAAAGCTTCTACAGGAGTAGAACATGCCATTGACTGGGATTGCAGCCACTTTGACTCTTTGGCTACCATTGAAAGGTTAAAAACTGAATAACATAAATGAACTCAAAACAGGAGTACACAATGACAAAACTACTGTGGCAATCTATGCAACTAAGTGCAGGTAATTCTAGCCTTACCAAGACCATGTAAGTAGTTGTAGAACTGGTTAGAATCAGTCAGTCAAGATAATAATACTCCAAGAGACTACCCACCCTCCATTCAAAAACAGTGCAGTGTTCCAGAAGAATTCCAAAACAAGCTATTTAATATACCAAAGTCAGATCTCACTGCACTATCAAATAATATAATGATGATCCATAATTGATGGCATAACATTGGATTACAGTTTACAGTGGGGATTTATAAATATTGGAGGTAACTACTTTATATAACAGTGAATTTAAAAACAAATTCAATTCTTCTAATACTAAAAGTACCAGAGATGACTTTGTCTACTGGTGTATTATTCTTGAAATATTTCAATAAACAAAGTTTCCTACACAATTGTGTTACCAAAGGCATTAAAAACCTCAATATTCTGGCTAGTGACAGTGATATAGCCGCTTCTCTAGCAAGTTAGACATTTGTTGTGAAGGTTGAGTTTTAGAGAGATTAAGAACTTTAATTACATTTTTTGTCTAGAACTGGTCCATCTGTAGCAAGTTGCAATTTGTTATGAAGGTTGAGTTTTAAGGATATCCAGAACTTTAAGTACATTTTTGTCTAGAAATTGTCAATCCGTGATATTGTAAGTATCACAGACTGAATCTTCCCTTGTTTCTGTGGAATCTGTCCTGCCTCTGACCCGTTCTTTCCTTTGGTTACCCCTTCTAATTTTTGATTGTTGACTTTTCTTGGACTTTCTAGATGTCCCTTTTCTGTATAGAGAATATGTAAATCTCATAATATGGAAATGAAATGTGGACATTTAATGAATTGACTAAACACATCATCATAAAATTATCCCAAAACGAAAGCCCTGAAGTTTGAATTGTCTTACTTGTTCCAGTGGGATGTGCATAGTGAATGATGCATGAACTAATTTAGGCAGTAACCCAAGCCACTCTCATGAAGTTAGCAGCGCAATTAGCAAGTCAGGGCATTTTGTTAGGCACACTCACATAGAATAAACGGCCTGAAAGTACTGTGGCACGGCCCCATCAAATTTGCATTATATTGTTTGAATATCAACATAGTGAAAATTAGAGGGGCGTCTCAACATTTTTAGATGATTTATAACTTTTTTACTGTTTGACGAATCTGCACAAAGGTTTTTAGAAAGATTATAGACCTGTAAGAGATTTTTTCTATTGGGGTAAATTCGGGGTTCGGTGGTATTTTCTTACCGTAAAAATATTGGTGGTAATTTGCTGATAAATTAGTCTGGCATTTATATTGGGTATGGTATCACACTATTTCAGTGACCGTACCTTGTTAGCTTGTATTGGTGGTAATTTTAGTGGTATCATGTTTTGCGGTATTTATACCTGTGGTATAGCGGTGAGCATGGTTTTCTTTTTATACTATAACCCCATCATAAAACAAACCTTTCCTTTCTATTAGAATACCCCCTAGTTGTCTGTAGAGAGCTCTAGACCTATGCACTTGAACAGAACCCAATGATTTTATTCATAGCACCACCTACAGTTCGTGGCTGGTACTACTGGCTTATATAGATCCAGTAATCTATTTGCCATAAGACATGCCTGTATTAATGTTTCATTCTGTTTGCTGCTGCCTGCATTTTTCTGTTCTCCACATTCTGAAAAAAAAACGCCAGTGTGCATTTAAAAATGAATTACAGCAGTGACACTAAAACATGGATTTTCACTTCATTTTGCATCTGAGACATGCATTATAATGTTAGAGAAGTTAGAATTTGTATTTTAGCAGTGTTAATTATGTTAGTCAGTTATATAATTTGATGTATTCTCCATGTATGAGACATCCAAATAAATGGTGCACTTCATTATTTGACCTGGCAGCACTAAACCTTTCTATGCGTGAATTTCATTATCTGCAGTTTCAAGTTGGGCTTGGCTGTGTTGTAAATCCTGTACTTTGCATACTACCAATAAGGCTATATTATATTGGCTAAAAAAATGCTAAATTTCTGCTGGCAACAAAATGCCACTACATTTTACAAAATGCCATACATGTCTTTACAGACCCAACCTTGAATGTTTGTGCAAAGCCTGATGGATTTTGTCAAGTGGGCGCTATGTTATATGACTATTTTCTGTGCATACTTTTTGACATTTTTCAAAAAATAAAACATGAGCGGATGAGCAGCAAACTTGTACAAGGAGACTTGGCAAGGACCTGAAAGCATGGTTTTGCAAATATGACTGTGTTTTTATAAAAATAGTGAAATAGCTTTGGTGACTGAGGTAGAGCTGGTGGTAATGGACAGTGGCCAGATTATTATCCGACTACTAGTCATGACCAGGAGGGACCAGCAATGGGGTTAAAGTTGGCTTGGCCACTAGGGACTGGCTACGTTGTAAAGGCTTATGAAATCGGGATAAGTTTGAACGGGGACAAAACATTCTGCTCGTGGCTAGACCCCGAAAGTGCTGGACAGGATTTCAGAAAATATTTGCGAAGAGCATCAGCAAGGACATCAAAGCATGGTTTTGCAAATTTGACCTGTGTTTTATTTTTTCTAAACTGTCAACATTTAAGTGCAACAAAAATGTGATAACTTTGGTGCCTGGTTTGCTCTAGGTTTGAATGGGAAAATATGGGAAAAAAAACTTCTGCTTGTGGCTACAGCCTGAAGTGCTCAAATGATTATAACAAACCTGCGCGAGGAGCATCAGCAAGATCCTGAAAGCATGCTTTTGCAAATCAGTGCTGTGTTTTACTTTTTTAAAGTGTCAAAATGTAAGTACAAAAATAGTGATATAACTTTACTGCCTGAGCAGTGGGCCTCACCCTCGGCAAGGAGACATGTCTACTCTGATTTGCCTAATGAGGAATGCAGCATGACCAAAGCCTATGCCCCATGGATTGTGGAGACTTGCCATGGCTGCGAGCCATGAGCACTGGGCATTGGCCACATTATGAGGGTGTAGTGGACACTGAACTGGGTTGCAGGGTAGGTGCTGAGGATAACAGTGGTGGTTGATTGGGCTGGAGTCATGGTTGAGCCTGATGCCCTAGGCAAATCAACCAGGACTTGCATCCCTAGCATGCGCTGCTGCTAACAATACACATCAGTATGCATTGCAAAAATATGTTTGTTAAATGAGGTTTAAAGTTCTTTCATATATGTGAAAAGAGGAATTATTAATAACTTATATACAGTGATGTAACATCATGAAACATTTTCACCAATAAAAACCTTTTCACTGAAAAAACTTTGTTATAGAGATGTTATGGTAGTTGCACTAATAAAAACCTTTGACATTCAGTGAAAAAACTTTGTTAAAGGGACGTTATGGTTCATTTGCACTAATAAAAACATATGAAATTCAGTGAAAAACCTTTGTTAAAGGGATGTTATGGTTTCAAGTAAAACTGAACACCCCCCGAAATTCACCAATTATGGTAGGCTAAGCAATCTTAACTCAATCCACCATGGTGTGCTGCTAAGACTAACACCCAGGACATCACACCTTGAAACACTTGTGTATAGGCACGTTATAAATGCCATATCATATCATCATGGTGACCTCACAAATGTCATTGATGACATCATGGTTGAGCACAAATCCCTTCCTTATACAGATAAACACCATAAGGAGCCCTCTTCTCATGATAAACAGGTTTTCCATGCCTCTGAACACTATCAGGAAGGACCTGCAGTTCTGGTGTCTGCCCTCAACAAGAACCACCCTAGGGAAAGCCCCAAGGACACCTCTACAGGTGAATGCCCTGCAGAGGCACGTCCAGTAAACCCCAAGACTACCCCTGAGGCACCAAAAACGGTCCTGTCTGCAACCCCCTGGACAGTACACAGTTTGAAGAAACCATTTGAAAGATTTCGTTCTTTGTGGATCTTATGAGCAGGTTGCCCACTCCTTCAAAGGCTGTAGAACAGCTTCCAGTGTGACCTCCAGTGGCACCTTCTCTTCCAACCCACCCTCCAGCAGCCACACCCCCAACAGTTTACATGCACAGGGAGCCCTCGTAAGGATCTCAACATGGAGACCAGCAGTCCATTCAGGCTGACCAGGACATATGGGCGGATGATCAGGGGGATCCCGGCTAGGACGGTGATAACACCCACGTAGAGGACCAAGATGGCCCAGATCTAATCTTTCTAGATCCAGGTGACCCCTCCAATATTGAGAGAGGTCATTCCTCTCTTATTGCTGACTAACCACCTTTCACTGTGCTGCTTAAAAAGGCAGCTCACCACTTCCTCAATGAGAAAAGCCCTGTCAGCAAGGCTATACCCCTCAAGGAATCTATCAAGAAAAGGGTCCATCCATCCTGTCAACCCTCTGAAAATTCGTTCAGGCCCTCTCCTTCAGACCCTTTATATATTAGAGGTTGCGTCAAGCCGGACTCTCCAGTGTTGACCACTAACAGAAATAGAGCTGGTGTTCCACTCTTAAACTCCAAAGCATCTCCTAACAAGGAGTGCAAGAGACTATACATGCTAGGGAAGCCATATTACAACTTCTGCTGCGTACCTCACCAGAATAAACAATACCGCCTTTCTTTCCAGCTACAGCAGCACCCTGTGTGAAGAGGTGACAAGGCATCTGGATTCTATACCAGAACCAAACAGTTCACAACTCCTTAAAGTTGCTACCAAGGGTATACATGTCACCCAAAACATCCTAAAAAATGTCTTGGATTCTGCGCCTCAGGTAGGGTAATTGCCGAGGGATCCCTCCTATAAAAAGACACTCCTGGTTTAGAGACTCAGGGTTCAAGTCAGATACAGAGGTGGCCCTGATTAATAGGCCCATGAAGGAGGATCTCCTCTTTGGCAAAGCTGTTGACAACCAGCTGGAAACAGCAAAGAAGGAGCATGAGACCATCAAGACCCTTGGTTAAATATCATACAAACCCTTCATCCGAAGAGGGGCATTCAACACAGACTGACATTTTTCAGGCCCTAGACTCTAGAAAACCAGGCCAAGCTGGTGCAAGTACGTCTGTACCTCCTTTTACATTCTTCATGCTCAAATGTCCTATCGGTACCATCCACGTGGGTTTTGCCACAGAAAAGGATGAGGCAGAGCTGCAGCCTCTAGGGGTGCAGCAGTCCCTGCCCATAAATGATGGGCCAATCCATGTTCCCTCCCATGTGTACCCAGTACTGGCTCACATAACACTCTTCACCCATCAATGGGAGGGAATAACATCAGACCGCTGGGTTCTGGACACAGTTGCCAGGGGATACTCAGTGGAGTTCTTAGAAACACCTTACCACCATCCACCTCATATCGGAAGGATGTCCTCTGAACACCTCAACATTCTCCAGCAAGAGATCGAAATTCTACTACAAAAAGGAGCCATCGAGCTGGTGCAGGGCATGGACAAAATCAAGGTATTTATTCAACGTACTTCCTTGTTCCAAAGAAAGAGCTAACTACTCGGCCAGTGCTGGACCTGCGCCCTGCAAACATGTATGTCAAGCCCTAAAAGGTCAAGATGACAATGTTGCAGGAGGGCTTCCTACTACTGAAAATAGGGGATTACATGGAAACATTGGACATGAAATATGCATACTTTCAAATTTCAATGCAGCCAGCACACAGAAAATACTTCAGATTAAAATTGGGGGACAAGCACTACCAATTCAAAGTGCTAACATTCCGCATTGCATCAGACCCCAGTGTATTCACACAGGTACTAGCAGTGATAACCGCCCACTTGCAAAGGCAGTCCATTCCGTGTACCCACTGGCTAATTACAGGGACTCTTCCCAGAGGTGCCTTCAAAACACACATGCAAACAATCAATCGGCTGCTCCAATTGGGTTTCTCCATGAACGAAAAAAAAGAAGTCAAGGCTCATGCCCAGCCAAGTAAAGCAATTTCTGGGGGCACTAATCAAGACAATCAATGGACTAATCTTCCCCTCCAAGAAAAGGGTCCGAAACATGCTTGTTCAAACACCTATACAAATAATAAACTAAACTAAACTGAACTAAACTAAACTAAACTTCAGTATGTAGCCGGTTGTCAGTTGATGGTACAAAAGACAATGTGCCTGCTGGGAATGATGGCTTCCTGCATCTACCTAGTGCCCCATGCCAGGCTGTGCATGCATCCAATGCAAGAGTGGCTAGCAAAACTATGGTCACAAGCAAGCAGGTTGTGGGACGATCTAGTGGTGGTTTTGCAACCTCTGGTTCATTCGCTACAGTGTTGGAACAGAGACACTCTACTGAATGGCAGCATTTCCAAACACCAGTAATCGAGGCCACTCTCCCAACAGATACATAAAAGACAGGGCGGGGTACTCATTTCCTTCACCACACTGCTCACAGCCCATGGACACAGGCGCTTACGAGAAAGCACATCAATCTTCTGGAACTGCTATCAGTTCTCAAAGCATGTGTGGCCTTCAAGACCCAGCTTGTGCACACGACAGTCCTAGTCCTCAAAGACAGTACCATAGCCATGTTTTATATCAACAAACATGGGCGAACACACTATCCAGGGCTGTCCAAACTAGCCCAGCACATCTGGCTGTAGGCACTACGTCACTACATTTTCCTAGTGGCACAACATGTTGCAGACATGCTAAGCAGGAGTACAATGCTACCCTCAGAGCACGAGTGACAATAAAACACAGACATGCTGGACAATGTCTTCTCAAACTGGGGGTTCCCAGAAACAGTCCTTTTTGCAACCATGGAAAACACACAATGCCAAGATTACACGTCAGGTTTCCCAAAAAAAGTTCCAAGGGGAATGCACTCCTGATTAACTGGTCAAAAATGTGCATACGCTTTTCACCGACACCTCTTCTCAACAAAACAGTCCAGTTGCTACAGCAGGAACAAGTAGCGCTTATTCGATAGCTCCCATGTAGGCACACCAGACCTGGTTCTCACACATGCAAATGATGTTCCTGTGTCCTCCCATGGATCTACCCTGCACAGACAACCTGTTAACCCTACATTAGGGAACAACGCTGCACCCAACCGTCAGAAGATGAACTTAACAATTTGGCTCCTGAGGTCATAGAATTTGGTCATGGAAATACCCAAGGAGGCACACAAGCCCAACACAAGGCACAGCTATTTTAACAAATGGAAACACTTTGGGCCACAGTAGGACCCTGGCGGAACGGGTTAACGGGCTCCGCAAAAGGTGGCGGACCTGTTAAATCTGTTCCGCCACATTACGAGGTCCCCTCGCGAGACCCAGTAAGGACGCCTGGTAAAACCAGGCTTTGTTACCGGGTACCGCGAGGGGAAGAGGAAGCAAACAGCGGGCCACTCGTAATCAGCACGTTGTTTGCTCCCTCTCCCATTCCCATTCAGCCCTATGAGGGTTAAAATGGGAATCAGGAAGGTCCGGGCCTGGGTTCCTGGAGGGAGGAATTACCGGGCCCTCCAAACTCGGAATGACCGGGTAATTCCCCATTCTGAGAACCTGGACCCGGACGCGATTTCGGCAGCAGCCATGCCACCAATCGCGGCATGGCTACCGCCGAGGTCGTAATGAGGCCCTTTGTGTTATGGTGCAGAGCACGGTCTCTTAATCCAACCACTGTTCACCATCCTATATAGTCAACTACCTACTCTACCTACTTGATTCGGGATTGGTCTTTAACTCAGTCAAGGCACACCTAGAAGCTCACTCTGCTTACACTATTTCCCAGAGAAACATTTTGTGGTGGAAGGTGCCCGTAGTCAAGGCTTTCATGGAAGCCATCAATAAACGGTACTCTCAGATCCTACCCCAAGCTGGGTCCTCAACATGGTTCTCACAATGCTCATGGGGTCCCCATTTGAGCCTAAGTGCAAGACGAACCTTAAACATCTTACATTAAAAAAAGCCTTCCTAATATCCGTTACAACTATCAGAAGGGTTAGTGAATACAAGACCCCTTAATAGTCATACATAAAGACCTCCTCACTTTTCACCCAAATTCATATAATAAATCCATGTAAATCAAACTTAAGAGTAGCCTGCATTTTTCCAGAACCCAACAAACACAGCAGAGAGGAGCCTACATACACTGGATGTACGCAGAGGGTCATAGTCTACCTTCAATAGACAAAGCTGATGAGAAAAATAGAGAATTTCTTTGTCTCTGTAGTCACTGGAAGAGAAGGGCTCTCTATCTCTAAAGCAACAATTTACAAATAGATTGTCAACTGTATCCAAATTGGTTATTCTCTTGCCAAGAGAACACTGCCTTTTAAGCCGAGTAACACTCAATCAAGGCACTGAGGCAGCTCTAGCCTTCATAGCAAATGTGCTTCTAGATGCCATTTGCAAGGCTGCCACTTGGAGTTCAGTACTCACCTTCACCCAACATTACTGTCTGGAGACACATTACAGGTGTGATACACAGCTGTGACGAGCGGTGCTGAAACATCTCTTTGCAGCGCTACCTTCTAACAACCCAACCCCTTCTACAAGTAATGCTTGCTAATTAATGCAAAGCATGTGATTCCAAACAGATCGACAAGCCTCAGAAGGGATACATTGCTCACCGTAATCGTATTTCTGATGCTTGTATCTGCTTAGATCCACATGTACCAGTCCTTCCTCCCCTCTTGGAGTAGAAGGTGCTTGGGAAAGAAGCATAGATCTTTAACACCTCATGGGGGATCATTATGAGTGTGGAGGCAGCCATGGCGCTATTAGCACCATGGCTGCCTCCAAACTCGTGTCCGAGTCCGGGTTCTCTGAATGGGGACTTACCGGGTCATTCCAACCTTGGAGAACCCGGGAAGTCCCATTCAGAAAACCATTCCCCATTCCCATTCGGAACCCATAAGGCTCAATGGGAATGGGGTGGGAGCTAATAACGGGCCCGTAAATTATGGGCCCGTTATTAGCTCCCTGGTCCCTTAGTGGCTCCCGCTAAGGACGTCTGGTTTTACCAGCCGGCTGTAGTGGGACCTGCTAAGGTACCTCGGAATGCGGTGGTAAGGGGTTAACGGCACCAGCATCCTTACTGGTGCCGTTAACCCCTTACCCCCACGGTCTCTACCTATACTTCACACTAACAACATACAGTCCCTCTTGTCAGAAACAAATAATCTGAGGGACCCCGATGCATGAGGGATCATGGGTACAGGGCACGTCACTCTAGGGATAGAATTGCAATCACGTCCTGTCAAAGTCCCTAGACTTTGAAAACTTCATGTGCAATACTCTGCAACTTCCACTAGATGTTGGCCTATGCAAAGCATGTGAATCTAAGCAGATACATGCGTTAGGAATACGATTATGGTGAGTAATGTATCCCATATTATAATAATAATAGTGTAATCAAAGCATCACCTTGATGTTAGAAGAGCCTTACTGTTCCCCCCACTTTCAATTAAACACTGCATATATTTCCTCATCATTATTCCTATAGTATTGAAAAGCCTCTGGTGAGTTGTGTGTGTGTTACAGGCATTCTTAAAATGCTTTAACTCTCAAGGACAAAACAAAATTAGCATGTGCTCCTGCCCCATCTTCTCCGGCTGACAAAACCAAATTCACCTATGCTGGAATCTGATTTTGATGATGACATACATGCATTAGATTCCTCTGGATACACCAAGCTTTTAGCACCTGGCTGGCCGTTTCCATAGAAGTCCATGTACAAGGCGTCCCACCATGTGTCCAGGCAGGAGGCATTTTTGCTTCTTATGCTCTTTGAAGTGTAAATAATGTGTGTACATCCCTGTTTGCCCACTTTTGTAGGGCCTAATTGTCCTTCATAATGCACAGATATGTACACAAAGGGGATTGCAACAAAATGAGGGTCATAGTGATTGCTATACAACTGGCCATTACAAGAATAGTATCTTCATTGCACCCAGCTCTTTTTCCAATCCAAAAGATGTCACTACAACAACAATGTGACAACTGGCCCTGAAATAAGATGTGTGCATAAAACAATGTAATCACCTCAGTATTGATTCCAATACGTTTTGCAAAAAAGTTTCTTAAGAACGTATTATTTCAGAGAAAAGCCAAGAAAATTAGCAGTACAAAACACATGAAGATATACAATGAATAACTAATGATATCGTTTACATTCTAAATAATTCATAATGGGCTAGATTAGTCTCCAGAATATAAAATGTTTTACTATGCCAAACAAGAGTACAATTCAGAATGTCAGCAGTTTAACTTAATGAAGGATATGTGACATTATATCGTGGCATATGGCTTGTTACATCATAACATGAAAAGCAAAGTGGGAATGCTTAACATAAGAATGCTTACGATAGTTCATAGATTATCCAGTATTGGACATCACAACCTTACCAACATTTATATTATAAAAGGTCTACATGTTCACTTTAAGCTAAAAGCTATGCAATCAAATTTTACAAGGCAACCTGTCTGCAGCAGTAAAATGAATAATAATTATATATCAACTGCACTTTATTCGAGAGTATAATTATTGGCTACATTTATCATTCTAACAGATGGGCATTGAAGACAAATCCACATGTTGTACTATGCCATACAAACCAACATGTTTTACTATGCAAATGTTCAATGTCAACAAAGGTAAAACAATGAAACGTTATTAAAAGACAATGGGCCTCATTACGACTTTGGAGGGCCTGGTTATTCCTCCCTCAGGGAACCCGGGCCTGGACCTCCCCATTCCCATTTGAGCACCCATAGGGCCCAATGGGAAGGGGGCGCGGGATCTAACAACGGGCAGATTACGACTGGCCCGTTGTTAGCTCCCTGGTCCCCTTGCGGGACCCGGTAAGGACGTCTGGTAAAACCAGACGTCCACATCGGGTCCCGCGAGGGAACCTTGTAATATTGCGGAATGGGTTTAATGGGTCCGCCACCATTAGCGGCACCCGTTAACCCATTCCGCAATACTTATAATGAGGCCCAATATATGTTACAGTGTCATGCATACAAGGCCTAATTCCTACTAGTCTATACATGAAACTAAACATTTAGATGGTCTGAACTAGCGATGGTCCTTTTGGACTCTATGATTGTAATATTGTATACTTTAGTCGGTTGTCGAGGATATTCTGGATGGCTTGTTACTTTATTTCGGTAGGGCATTGACACGTAGCTTTGCATCCAGCCTTTATGATCGGGTCGCTAAGACATCCCGCTTTCAGTTCTTCACAGTTTACATAGCTGTCTTGGTGAGGACAAGGATTGGCTAGAATAAAAGAATAAAAACACACTCTAAATTGATTTATGCTTTAATAAAGACACACATATTCAACTGGTCTTCCCTCTGGGTGATGCAAGGTAATTGTTCAAGATAATCCACTCATTTAGATAAACCAGCAATGGCAACAGAACAGACAATCATGGTGTAATCCCCACCTTTGAAAGAGAAAAATGGACTTAACAAATGATTTGTGGAAAAATAGTGTGTCTCTTGAATATATGTTATCATAGATAACTATGAATCAGTGAAATGTGCCAATTGCATACGTTTGATACAATTCTCTAGAAGAGGCTTCAAAGGAGCAAGTCAATAAAAACAAGTGCATTATCTTTTGAATTTCCTGTGCTATTCTGTCCATCTCCACTAAGTCTGTAATTCTGTAATTATGAAATGTAACATCGTATTCTAATGCAGTAATTACGCTTAGGAAAGCAGTATACTGTGGAGCTTTGTCAAGAAAGATCACATCAGTGGACATTTACCTGGTTGGTACATGATGTTGATTTATTAAACAAAGCCTTTTATAAAAAAAAAAAAAAAAAAAAAAAATAAGGATCAGTGCCATGAAAGATATGCTTGTGTGCAACACAACCAGTGAGTTTCGAGTGTGGTGAGCAGAGGAATAACACATTCATTAGACTGGCGGCAGAGAGTGAGGCTCCAGCATTGAGTAACAAAGCCATCCTCACTGTTGGCAAGTGAAGGAAGAAGTGAGAGGAAAAAGAAGAGAAGCAGGCAGCATTGCTGGTTAATGGTTGGGCACAGGGCGACGGTAGTAAATATGAGAGAGGTGCAATCCACTCAAGTGGGCTGCAGCAGCAAAAGCAACCTGAATTCTGAGCCACTGGTTGGCTCAGCTGTTCCACTACATTAATAATGCCTAGATTACTTACTTACTGGTTATCTTCATTACTCTTAATCCAGTTATTGTTTATCACATAACTAGTGAACCAACTGACAGGAACTTGTTTCATTCTATTACGTGGAATGTAAAAAGTCTGATTGTTCACATAATTCTACCAGCAAGATACAAGAATCCACAGACAAAACCATCTTGTTTAGTGTGAATGATGGATGTAAGTAGGTACTGTGATGAGGAAGATCATTACTAAGAGTAATGAAGATGATCAGCAAATATTGTAGGGCTTACCTCTATGCCCCTCTCCTTTAACTCCTTCATCCAGTCAAATACTTTTGACGAGTAGCAAAGAGCTCGGTCCATAGCACAAACTGAAAAGACACCATTTGCGATGCCAACACAATGGACATTACAGCAACGTGGCAAACATTTGCGGTTTTACTGCAAAGAAGTAGCAGTGCCTGAAAATGGTTTAATTTAATGATAATATGCAGCCTGTGGATGCCTTGGATATGTAAAACGATATTTAGGGAATGAGGTCAGCTGAAAGGATGCATTTCTCCTCCAACAAAACAGTGAACATGTAAATCCTGTGCAACCTCTCATTCTGAAACAGTACAATTCATTTGTTCAATACAATCTGAAACCATTTTCTCAGATGCAGTGGTTTAGTCAAAATAGTTTGAGCATTCTAAATTGAAAACAATTCTTCCCAATCACAAAATCTGCAGAATTCGAATGCAAGTGATTATCCACAAGTAAAGCAAGAGACCTGAAACAGTTCTGAGATTCTATCATGTATTAGGTGCAAATGTACATTCATGTACAATTTGAAAATGTCATAATGTAAAGGGAGTGTTATAAATTGCCAGAAGTGAAATTAACAAACCTTTTGATATTTGGAATTTAGTAAATATATATGCAGTTGATTATGTAAATGGATTATGTAAATGGGTCCATGTGTGTGAGAACTGGTGAGATAAATACAGGCTGGTCATTTTGTTTTGTAGAGTAACTATCTGTGATTGTGTAACATTGTGGTGATTCCCCTGTATAAAACTAGAGACCACATTTGCCATGATTTCATTATTTATTATTTATTAAGATTTGGGTTTTGATGAGATCTTTCCCTTCTTGCACAGAATTGTGGGGTGGGATTTTATAATTAGGGAGCATTAGAAGAACATGTTCATCGATCAGAATAGTAATATATCCTTCAAAATATATCTCCATATTGGTACATGTTGGTAAGCATCCAACAAATTTAGAAATAATAAAAACCATCCTTTGGCAAAGGCTGGTTTAATTCACTGAGGTGCATCAATCTAGAAATTACATGTTGCTCTAAGGTTTTGTCACATGTCGAATCAAACAACCATCCCGACTAGATAAGAACTCTGTCCTGACTCTCAACTCAGCTCACAGACATATCAACCGATCGTCTAATGCGACGGAAGATGCTATCAGCCACTAGACTGACCACAGAGAACATCTACCCTTGACCAATTCAGAGCTGATTTTATGCTCATGCTACAATGATTAGACTTATAATTTGCAAGCCTCAACCTCTGTTTCTCTTCCCCAATCACTGTCACAACAATTTACAACCGTCACAATTAATTTAATCATGGGTTCTGCAACCATTCCATGTCAATTCATGTGGGATAGAGAGATTGACAAAACGTGAAGACTTTGGGAAAAGCAACATTTGTATTCATATCCCCTCAGTTCATCTCGATAAATCAACACATTGTTCAAACATATTTGTCATCATCAATGTCCCTCAGTTCTTCTCACTATTTGAACATACAATTTAAACCCATCTGTTTGGTAGGTAAAAAGTCAATTTTCTTTAACTAAATTAACATCAATATTCTGTTACGTTCACCTGACTCCCACGGAGGCGCTGGCCTGGTTCGCGCTGCTGTGACCTCTTCTAAGGTATGCGCAGGGTTCGGAAGACGGACTGGACTGGGCCCCCAAATCTGGCTTGCCTGGCTCGCAGAAGTATCCTTCTGTAGGCGAAAATAGGGGATTAACTGTCTGTGGGGTAATGCAATCGGCCTCCCACTTTCCCCGCTCACCCTCCTCGAAACGCTTCTGTGATTTCTCGTAGCGTCTCACCTTAGGGTCTGGAAGGACGAGCTCTCCATACTGCTTCTGATGCAGGGGCGCGTTGGTATCCAGTTACTTCACTGGATTTTCGGATTGGTGAGAACCAAACTTGCTTGGCTTCCAGGTAAGTTTTTTGATAAAAGGTTCCCCTTGTGTCCATGCATTAATGTACTAATGCTAGTGTCTTTTTTCCCCATAAGGGCCGGGGTATGGAATGCCGGGGAACAGGCATCGACCCGAGATGAGAGGTGAAATCCTTGTAGAAATCAGGTAAGTCTTTAATGAGCGTTTTTTGGTAATGTCTTTTCATTCGCTCATTAACGCTGATGTCTCTTTTTCCCCTTAGGGGCCGGGGTCCGGAAATGCCAGGATGCAGCGCGGACCCGAAATGAAGAGGGAATGAATCAACAGGTAAGTCTTAACATGGAGATTTAGCTTTCCTTATTCCCTTCTCGCTCTCACCTTTTGTTCTGGTCTTTTTCTCCATAGGCGCTGGGGCGTGACTGCGAATCCGGATGATCGCTGCTGAACACGGAGGCGCCCTGTAAAGGTGAGTGGAATGCGGCGCTGCAGCGGTCGACGCAATGAGCTTTTAAATTAAAGTCTTCCCTTTCAGGATTGTCGGCGAGATGTCTCCGGGATGCGGATTTAGCAAGTAAGGACTTTTCCTTCTTCTGTTCTCTTCTTCTCTTCCTTTGCAGGTGATCCAGGATGCTGGCAGGCGTGGCAGAAGTCAGGATGCAGGAGCAGACACGGTGAGCGTTCAGCTGCTAGATGCAGAACAACACGAATCACGTGTGGCTGTTCGGGTGGGGTTTAAATAGCTTTGGAAGAAGTTCCAGGTATGTATCCTTCCTCCAATCAGGTATGTATTGTTCCCCGACCACGCCCGGATGGTAAATTAGTCCCACAGGTAAAGTAGTTCCTTTCAGGCCTCAAGGAGGCCGGGATCCTGCAGCATGGTCTGCATCAGGTAAGTGCACCCAAGCACTCCCATAATGAGCCTGGCGCCTATGGCGCCAGGACTGATGTCTTTTATGAGCCTGGCGCCATAGGCGCCAGGACACTGTCCAAAGGGCCCCTATATGGGGTTGCTGGGTCCTTCCTTGGGGACTGGATGTCCGCTTTCGGGGACGCAGGGCTTGAACCGGCTCCCCGGGAGCGGGCCTCATGACAGCACTCCCCCCCAAGACCCCTCCCAAGGTTGTTCCCTCCGGGGGTTTTGGTTTGTCTGGGAAGAGTCGGTGGAATTTCCTGACTAATCGAGGTGCATGCACATGGTCGCTAGGTTCCCACGACCTCTCCTGAGGTCCGTACCCCTTCCAATCAATTAGGTAGAACAGTTTTGACCTAAACATTTTTGAGTCTAAAATGTTCTTCACTTCGAATTCGGGCTCCCCATCTATTAGAATAGGTTCTGGAGGTTTGAGTAGTCGGGTTCCGGGTACCACTGGTTTCAGAAGTGACACATGAAAAACAGGGTGAATTTGCATACTAGCTGGTAAATCAAGTTTAACAGCCACTGGGTTAATTATTGCCATAATAGAATAAGGTCCCAGATATTTTGGGTTAAAAGTTTGAGGCCCTTTGAGTGGTAAATGTCTGGTAGCTAACCACACTTGATCCCCAATCTGGTACGGATGTGCTTCACTCCGATGTAGATCAGCATTCTCCTTGTATTTTCTCTTGGCTTGTTGTAAATGCATAGTTGCCTCTTTGAAGGCTTGGGTAATTGTAGAATGCAGATGTTCCACTGCAGGCATTCCGAGGTTCTGAGGTGAGTCAAGATTTGAGGTTCGAGGGTGATGCCCAAACAAAGTATAAAAAGGACTGTGGCCAGTTCCAGAGTGTACCGAATTATTATATGCATATTCGGCTATCTAAAGAATGTCTTTCCAGTTGCTTTCAGATTGCTGTAACATACACTGCAAGTACTGTTCAAGGGTCTGATTTGTCCTCTCGGTCTGACCATCGGTCTGGGGGTGGTGACTGGTCAATAATCTTACGTTGATCTGCGCCATTTGACAACATTTGCGCCAGAAGTGGGAAATTAATTGGCTTCCCCGGTCAGAGATTAGTATAGATGGGAATCCATGTAGCTGAACAATATTTTCGAGGAATTCTTTGGCTAGGACAGAAGCTGAAGGTAAACCTTTCAAAGGAATAAAGTGGGCCATTTTGGAAAACAAATCCACAATTACCAGAATAGTATTGTACCATGAACAAGGAGGCAGGTCCGTAATAAAATCCATTGATAGGGTGTGCCAGGGTGCTGGTGGTATGTCTAGAGGTTGAAGGAGACCGGCTGGTCTTTTCTTTTGACTTTTATTTTGGGCGCAAACACCACAAGACATCACAAAAGATTTAACATCTTTTCGCCAAGAGTGCCACCAAAATTGTCGTTTCACCTTTTCCTCTGTCTTGGCAATACCGGGGTGTCCCTCGATTAATATATCATGATAACCGGAAATAACTAGTTCGTGTAATTCCTTATGTGGCAGGAATAAGCGTCCTTGGAAATAAGGTAAACCATTATCTATGGTAAAGTCTGATCCCTTTTGTATCCATTCCTGTAAGGTTGTAGGGTCCAGGAGTTGTTTCACTCTGGATTGAATGTCTTCAAGCGTCTGTAACGAAGTCATGCCTAGAATCCTCTGTTTGGGAATTATTAGTACTGGTTCTGAGTTTGTATCAGATTCTCCCATTCCAATTCGGGATAAGGCATCTGCTTTGCCATTCTTGCAGCCAGGTCGATAGGTAATCACGAAATCAAATTCAGCGAAAAACAAAGCTCATCGGAGCTGCCGTGATGACTGAGCCTTGGCGGTTTTCAAATACTGTAAATTCCGGTGATCAGTGATCACTGTGATGGTATGTCGAGCGCCAAGCAGATAATGCCGCCAGGCTTTAAAAGCGGACTTAATGGTTAACAGTTCTTTGTCCGTGATTGCATAATTAACCTCGGGTGCCGAGAATTTTCTGGACCAAAATGCTACGGGATGCAGTTGGTTGGTTTTGGGATCTCTTTGGGAGAGGACAGCTCCCATGGCTAGGCTGGATGCGTCAGTCTCGACGACATAAGGGAGATCTGGACGTGCGTGTTTCAATAAAGGTGCAGAGGTAAACTTAGCTTTTAAATCCTGAAAGGCCTGCTCGGCTTCTTCAGACCATTCAAAACGTTTATTTTTCCTCAAGAGTGCAGTAATGGGTTGTACCACACGTGAAAATTCTGGGATAAACCTGCGATAGAAATTGGCAAAGCCGAGCATGCTTTGAACCCCTTTTACAGAGCTAGGTGATGGCCATTTGAGGATGGCATCCACTTTTCTTGAGTCCATTCGGACTACTTTGGGTGTCAGGATGAAACCTAGAAACTCGACTTCTGTTGTATGGAAAACACATTTCTCCAATGTAGCAAGTAGTTTGTGTTGGCGCAGTTTTTCAAGTACTGCCCTGACGTGTTTTCTGTTATCAGATTCCGAGAGGAGTACACCAGAATGTCATCGATATATACGACAACACAAACATCGATGAGTTCCCGAAGGACATCATTCATGAAGTATTGGAAGGCAGCCGGCGCGTTACACAATCCGAAAGGCATCACCTGGTACTCGAATAATCCGTATTTAGTATGGAAGGCAGTTTTCCATTCGTCGGCTTCTTTAACTCGTGCCAGATGATAAGCCCCCCGGAGATCTAACTTGGTGTATATGCAAGCGTCCTTCACCTGGTCAAGGAGTTCAGGGATCAGAGGCAGCGGATAACGGTTTTTAACCATTATCTGGTTCAATGCGCGGTAATCGATACAAGTTCTAAGGTCGCCTTCTTTTTTGGGCACGAAAATCAAAGCCGAGGATGCCGGGGACTTTGACGGGCGAATAAAACCATTAGCTAGGTATTGATCCAAATATTGTCTCAAATGCAGATTCTCAGGTTCGGTAAGGGCATAAATCTTGCTACAAAGGGGTTGTGCACCGGGCACCAGATCGATTTGGCAATCGTACAATCTGTGAGGAGGTAACGTGTTGGCCTGTTCCTTTTGGAAGACGTCCTGAAAGTCTTGGTATTCCGGAGGTAGTTGCATGGAGGCAGAGGTTACAGCTGCTAGATTAATCTTCAGGTTTTCTGGGTAGCAGGTTTGTGTACAATCCGGGAAGGTTATTCTCTTAGCTCGCCAATCAATTCGAGGATTATGTGTCTCTAACCAAGGGATTCCAAGAATAACCTGAAACTGTGGAGCCTTGATTACATCAAACACAACACCCTCCCGATGGCCGTCGGGACCAATAAGAGTCACCTCAGTAGTGGAATGTGTTACCGGTCCAGAGGCAATTTCAGTTCCATCAACTGTGGTGATGACATCTTTGCTGGTTTTAGGACGGAGAGGGAGGTTAATCCTAGAGACCAATTCACGATCCACATAGTTTCCAACAGCCCCACTATCGATGTATGCCTTTATTGCATGCAACCGCTTAGGCTGTTCTGGATCTACGAGAACCATTGGCACAATGAAATGCGAGGTCTGAGAGTTTGTTTTCAAGCTCGGCAAGCGGACCTCTACACTTGTCGGGCGGAGTCGTTTCCCGAAACAGAGTCTTCATGGTTTTTATCAACGGCTCCTACCGCCTTCCGGCCAATCTTGTAGAAAGTGTCCAGAATTCCCACAATAAAGACATAATTTTAACTGCCGTCTCCTTTCACGTTCCTTTTGAGTTAAGGGTCCTTTAACCCCTCCAATTTGCATAGGCTCAAAGACATCAACTCCCTTGGGATTAGCATGGGTCTTGACCAACACCCGGGTCTCAAACCTGGACCGATCTGCTTTTCTGTTTTGAAGTCTGTGATACAATTGGACCACTAAGTCTATATACTCTGTGCATTCTTGGGGCGGATTTACAACTTGGGCCAAGACATCTTTAAGTTCTCCGCGAAGGCCTCGATAAAACAACATGACTCTTTTATCCTCTGGCCATCCCGTTTCCACAATTAGTCTATTAAAGGTTGCAACATAGGATAGGAGGTCCTGATTGCCCTGTCGCAGGGGTAAAAGTTTGTCAACCAGAGCCTGCCCCTGAGAGTGTCGAGCAAATAACCTTTCCATGCTTGCTTGAAACCTTTGAAAATCACGGAGAATCGGGTCATCTTGAGTAAACAGTGGAACTAACCAATCGGCAGCGCAGCCGCTGAGATATGACAATACAAAGGCTACCTTGGTCTGATCATTAGGGAAGGCCCCCAGGTCTGCATAGGAAGTGCAAACGACACTGATTCATGAATACGGCGAATCGTTTGGGGTCCGCAGCAAATTGTTCGGGTGGGGCCAGCGGCATGTTTCCAGGTAGATTAATCTGCACAGGGTTACTGCAAACCACAGGAGCGGGGTTCCCTCCGGAACTGGGTAGAGGTGTTTGCCTAGCTTGACCTTGCAAAATCTGTCTGGCCAGGTCATCAGTTCTTTCCTTTGATATTATTAATTCCCTCCTGAGGGCATTAGTCTCTTGACGAGCGGCATGTACTTCGGCCCATAATTCCCCCTGTAATTAGGCCAACTGATCAGTCTCAGAACTTTCCATAGCGCCTGGGTGGGAATTTGTAGGAAGGCTTCACTTCCTGTTACGCTCACCTGACTCCCACGGAGGCGCTGGCCTGGTTCGCGCTGCTGTGACCTCTTCTAAGGTGATGTGCAGGGTTCGGAAGACGGACTGGACCAGGCCCCCAAATATGGCTTGCCTGGCTCGCAGAAGTATCCTTCTGTAGGTGAAAATAGGGGATTAACTGTCTGTGGGGTAATGCAATCGGCCTCCCACTTTCCCCTCTCACCCTCCTCGAAATCCTTCTGTGATTTCTTGTAGCGTCTCACCTTAGGGTCTGGAAGGACGAGCTCTCCATCCTGCTTCTGATGCAGGGGCGCGTTGGTATCCAGTTACTTCACTGGATTTTCGGATTGGTGAGAACCAAACTTGCTTGGCTTCCAGGTAAGTTTTTTGATAAGAGGTTCCCCTTGTGTCCATGCATTAATGTACTAATGCTAGTGTATTTTTTCCCCATAGGGGCCGGGGTATGGAATGCCGGGGAACAGGCACTGACCCGAGATGAGAGGTGAAATCCTTGTAGAAATCATGTAAGTCTTTAATGAGCGTTTTTTGGTAATGTCTTTTCATTCGTTCATTAACGCTGATGTCTCTTTTTCCCCTTAGGGACCGGGGTCCGGAAATGCCAGGATGCGACGCGGACCAGAAATGAAGAGGTATTGCAATGCTGAGAGGTAAATCACTAAAATAAAAAAAGTATAGTTTGGTAATCTCTGAAGGATAGAAGAAGAAGAAAAACAAAAAAAGGAGAAAATTCAAAAATTAAATTAAAGAGAAACCTGTGATAACCACTAACAATCTACAGCGGAGACACAAAGCTGATTGATATAATAGTTTCATGAGACTTCCACTAATTCGAAGTATTAGACCACTTCATGTTGTTGCAATCAATCTGATTAATATACATAATTCGCTATAAAGTAAAGAACATTTCAAAATCCAATCAATGTTGAGATGCACAAATAGAAGATAAGGAATGCCTTGTCTGCTGAAACACATTGGTAATCATATCAGAAGGATACAGTCAATGCCATAAACATAACTAATAGATATTAATCAAAAAGTATTTGGAAGACGATAACAGTATGATAAAATGCTGTGTCAAACGAGAGTAATGATTAACGGATCCCACCTAAAAATATTTTAGGCAGTCTTTTTAGATTATATTTAAATAACATAGTGTATGTTAAATTCCTCATTAAGACCTTAAGTGCTAAAGTATCAAGCATGCTGATCCAATTGTGGGCCAATCATCTAGATTGAGCACCACCTCTCATGAGAGTACGTAATGCCTCCAGAATCATAAATCCTTCTGGCCCTCCAGTAATGTCTAGTATTGTCCCCTGTCCAGTTCCAGTCTCATCAGTAAAGGTCCTTGGCATGAACATATCGTTGTCATTGTCAGCTGACCTCCAGACTGGTGCCATTTGTTAGAAATGATGCTTTCAGTTAAAGGTATTGTGTAAAATGTTGTGTTCCTTACCTCCTAATTGTGAACTCATGTTATATCCTCTCTCATTTTATCGACAATGCACTATTATAACACCTTACTACTGATTCAGCATGCCTACCTTTTGCAGCATCTGCAGGTGTTGCAAAATGATGTAGCACAACTGGCCACCTCCATGCCTAGATGTGCCTGAATCTCTCCAGTGCTTCATCATCTCCACTTGCTCCCGGTGGTGAAATGTGTGCAATGTAAATCACTTTGCCTGGTTCATCATGCTTTCTACGGTTGTGGAGCGGAATATCTACAGTCTTAATTCTATCCAAATGTCCTGGTCCAGGCACTTCATTCCGCTGATGTCTACTTGATCAGTGTACCTCATTTCAGGGCCTTGTGCTTTAGGGGTCGCTCTTTGTCAGTTGCAGCAGCTCGTCTCTGGAGCTCTATTCCTCTCTCATTGCGTATCATCGAGGAACACTCATGTTTTGGCGATCGCTCAAAACGTATCTTGATTGTAGTAGCTTCAGAGCGGGCTTCTGAGACTACTTCTGAAGGGTAACCCGTGGTAGTGTATTTACTTATCAATCTTTCACACTCAATCACATAGGTATGGTTATCTGACATTATCCTTTTCAATCTCAGAACTGACTATATGTTATGCTCCTAATTATTTAACGTGGATGGAAACTAGTATAGTGCCATATGTTATTAACATCAATGGATTTGTTGTAGATATTAGTGCTGAAGACACCCTCCCTGAGACTGACTTCAACATCAAAAAAGTGAAGAAGTATTTTAACTATCGCTAGAGTAAATGAAATCTTCAAATTAAAAGCGTTCAAATGGATAGAAAAAGGTGTGTAGTTCTGATCTAGTGCCAATCCAAATTCCAAAAAGGTCATCAATGTAGCACTTCCAAGCTAGAATTTTGTTCAACCAAATGGGATTGTCAAGTATGTTTGTCTTCTCAAAATAGTGTATAAAGATGTTGACGTATATATGGAGCACAGCTAACCCTACTGACGTTCTAGATGTTTGTAGATAAAAGGCACTTTAGAAGCAAAAACATTTTTTAATGCGATAATCTGGACCATCATTACCAAGTGTTTATTAGATGTTAACATATGCCCATGGAGAAGAGCCCAATTCATACTATTCTATACCTGCATCATGGGGAATAGATGTGTTTAGACTCTGTATGTCCATTCTGAAAAGTATGCATTCTTCAGCTATTTCTTGGAAATCATGTCAAAAGTTCATGAAATATGTTGCATCCAGTAGGTAGTTAATGATTTTCTGAACTATGGGTTGTAGTAACCGGTCAAGATAGTTTGCTAAAGGATAAAAAATATTCTCTGTTACAGTATCGATTGGTCAAATTGGTAGGCTTGTTCTATTGTTATGAATTCATAGGCAAGCATACAAAAAGGTGTAATCGGAAACTTATAAGACAAGAACTCCTTAGTACTTCTTGTTATTCAAAAACGCTCTCCCACTTTAACTAGCGTGTTTTTAATGAGCTCATGAATGGCTTGTGTAGGGTGAGTATACCATTTAGTGTACGTTGTTTCATGAAGAAGTCTGGTGCAGCTTTCTTGATAAGAGTTATAAGTATCCATTACAACAATTACTCTACCTTTCTCAGCTGGTTTGATGGTTAATGTCTGCTCCCTTGCCAGAGTATCAACACGATATTCAGTTGTTTATTGTTAACATTAGTGGACTTCATGTGCTTATAGTTAATGTGCAGATCATTTCTGATTCAGACATCTCTTTAGATTTTCTTCTGACTAATCGTGAGAAAGAAAATCTAAAATGTGGGTAGCTGTTTGGCTTTTGATTTACCGGGACTTGCAACAAGTATAAAGTATTTGAGAACTTCAAACACGTGACAAAAGTTTTTAACGTTCTCCGAAAATGCCTGGGTAAATTTATGAGTTCCAAATTTAGGAATATTTTTCTACGAATTAGATGTAATCTGTTCCCTACTCGAGACCTTTTGAGTATTAGATCAATGATCCAGCATTTGATCAAAACTTTAAATTGTGCTCAAATGCAACAGAAACTTCAAGGCATCTTTTGATCGATTGTATCTCTCTGGTTGTTTTGATCATTTTTAATCTCGATATGCACTATTAACTAGAGAAACACACATTGCAATTTTATATAGCGACTGATAATATTGTTGACTATTGTGGTAGTGAATTATGTGATGTATTTAGATCTTAATTAGGCTATTTAATGTCTTATCTATATTTGCATAAGGGGTTGTAATTATGAAAGTGTTTGATAAACTATGTTTTGATGAATTTCGATATTTTGAGTTGTAACCCTCTTCTACTCTCTTCCTTTTCTTTTTCTATTTTATTGATTGATTGATATTTTGATATATCTAATGAATAAATATGGGTAAAAGTTCAGAATTAAATAAAAACATAGTAAATGTATTGTACATGATTTAATACTTTAGAGTTTAGACTCAAACATTTTTAAAGCAGTATTGTTACTTGGTGGGTCAAAAGAATATTTGGGGTGAATTTCGATGTAATACCAAAGAAAGGTGCCAGCTATGAAAGGTATAAGAAACAGCCATAACTCGTGCACTGGCATGCACTGCTAATACTAACACCCAGGACATCAAATATGACATCACTAATGACACCACTCATCTGTAACACTTGTGATGGAAAGACCAACAAGGGGATCTGTTTCGAGTGTTGCTAACAGGGTGACCGTGGAGGCCTTTCATGAACTACTCCATGTATCATAAAATGTACTTATTCAAACAGTGTTGTTGTTAATACAGCAATCTAATAATACATACACATAGACAGTATTCTTGATCTATTATGTTTGGCCAGTGATGTCACCTTGGTGCGCTAACATTGCCAAATGCTTTCACGGGGGCGCACAGACCTGCTAACATCATGATGTGACTGGGCCAGTGTGGCGTGATGATGTGTCCATGGTGGAGGTTTGTGCTTCCCAGACAACGTGAAATCCAATTTGTGCCTATCCTAACAACTCTCAAGTTGAAACATTACCCTTCCACAACTGGTACTACCCTTTTTTGCTGTTGTCTGAACCTTTTACACATATTAATGCCCTTTTTTAGCTTCTGAATATTGCAGGCAGGAGGTAAGACCACAGAAGGTTCCTCTATTTCTTAGTAATTCCCAATCTGGAAGACCTCTGGAGAAAACTGGCTTGGGTTGGGGAGCTGCATTGTGGGACCTGAAACCCAGACCAAATGGCATCAGTCATGGCCATCCCTCCCCCTCAGGTCCCACCACCACCAACAGGGGCACGGCAGCAGTTGAGCTGCAGGAGGAAGAGGATGATGAGTATGCAGTAGAAGAGGTACCTTCTACATCTGGTGTCAGAGAGAGTCCTGCGTATGGTGTTTTTTTACCACCAGAGAAGGAGTGCTAAAGGCTCAAGTTGCCCTTGTATGCTGCACACTCATTTGTGGCCAGTTTGAGGGGGACTATGATCTGTGTGTCATCTGCGTACATATAACAGCACAGGCCAAATGATTGAACAAGGTGAGCAAGAGGCTTAACGTCTACTTTGAAGAGAATATGTGAAAATGCAGATCGCTGAGGGACGCCACAAGTGAGCGCACAAGGGGATGAGGTGAAAGGATGTAGAGAGAGAGTGAACAATCCTCCAAACAAGTCCCAAACCAGTCCAGTACTGCACCAGGAATGCCAGTCAATGACAGCCTGCAAACCAAGATGGTATGATCTATGGTGTCAAAGTTGGACGATAGGTCTAAAAATATCAGCACCCCTCCTCCACCCAGATCAGCCAACCTTGTAAGATCGTCAATGACCGATACCAGAACAGATTTGGTGGCCCGACTAGGCCTGATGCCTGACTGGAATGGGTTGAAGAAAGAAGAGTTTTACAGAAACAAGCTAAGCATAGGTGTGACTATAGATTCCATTACCATCAACAAGTAGGAAAGCAGAGAAATAGGACAATAGTTGAATGGGAGTAAAGAGTCAAGCAAATCCTTTTTAAAGATGTGGGATCACCAGAGAGTGCTTAAGAGGAGCAGGGATAGAGCTAGAAAGACACAAAGGACTGGCGGGCATGGCGACAAAGGGTGCAATGACAGATATCACTTGTTTCAAAGTTGTGAGAGGGATGGGGTCCAAATGGGAAGGTGATTTAAGCTTCCATGTAGCTTGAATTATGCTGTCCGAGATCATCAGTGGGAAATCAGACCATAAAGATGGGTTAGTAGAGACTGCTATTGGAGCGGAGCTATCAATATAAGAGTTAGACGAAGATGTCGATATGCTTTGGCGAATGCAATTGATTTTGTCAATGCAAAAAAATTGATAATGAATCACACAAGGATTGGGTAGGATTTGTACTACTAGGAGGGGATGATGAGACTGATAGAGACTCAACAATCCTGAAGAGTTCTCTGGGTTGGTTAAGAAGATGTATAATTTGGCCAGAAAAGTAGGAGCGTTTAGCTTCTGCTATGGTCTGCTGATAGAAACAAGTCACCCTTCGAAAGATGGATCTAGCAGAGGGGGAGTAGTCAATCTGCCATTTCCTCTTGGCTTGCCTGTGGAGCAGGCTGAGCTCTGCTAAATGGCATTGAAACAATGGCTCAGAGGAGCACGCACAAGATTTAGAGGGCTTTAAAGGAGCTAATAGATCAGCAGTGATATTAAAAGCTCATACCAGTTGAGACACATTGGTGTTTTCCTTATCACACAGTGAAACTCCTTTAGCTGAGATGACAGTAGGGCGAATAGCAGTCCATCTCTGCTTAAGTGACCAAGGTTGAGTCATAAGAGCAGGAGGGACAGAGCAGTTAATGCCAAATGGAAGCTCAAAATGGTCTGTCCACAAAATGTTATAGGAGGTGGAAGGGAGTGATCAGTGTGGGAGCCGAGAAGGCAAGGTCTAGCCTGTTTCCCTGTGTATGAGTGGGGCCTGGGATGTGTTGCAGAAGATCTAGATCATTCATTGACTGCAAGAAACTATCAATCCTATCAGGTGCAATTTCTTAGGGACGGAAGAATAAAAGCACCTAGGATCACCTGATCAGGGTGCCAGTGCCTAAGATCAGCGGCAAGTTCTAGAAACAAGGAGCAGAATTCCCCATCCTGAGTAGGTGGGCAGTAGACCAGCAGCTCATACACAGTTTGAGCAAGTGACAGGATAATCCATACAAGTGTGATGTGAATATAAGGTGGTAAAGCCACACTAAAGCCTTTCCACATTCCATTCACATTACACTACCATGGAGCATGATCTCCCTTTCTGTTTTTCTTCTACCTACATTTCAGCAGATGGGAGAATTTGTCTGATGACTAGGCAATCAAGAAATGGGGAATGGAAGCTGTGCAAACTTGACTCCTTCTTTTAGAGTCTTTTTGTAAGACTGTGCTCTTCAAATGTTTTCATTACATATGGCCTCATGCAATTTGCAGTACCGTTATTAGCACCTTCCCCATTCCCATTGAGCCCTATCAGGGCATAATGGGAATGGGGAATGGCTTTTTCAATGGGGACTTACCGGTCCCGCAAAGGTCGGACTACACCGGTAAATCCCCATTGAACGAGACCGGTGCCTGACACGGTATTGGTGACAGTCATGGCGCAAATAGCGCCAACGCTAGAACCAATCTCGTAATGAGGTCCATACTCTTTTTCTTCCAGTTTCATTTCTTTCACAAAAAATGTTTCACTGCTTTCCTGACATTGCTAAGAAAAAGATAATTTCCAACACTTGTCACATTTACTCCATTTTTCCTGAAAATGTTCACTCCATCATGTCGCAGATTACCATTTTCAAAACATTACATCCTATAATCTTGCTGAAATGCGCAAACAGCTTTATTGACATTCTGCCTTTCTTTTCCTATTTGTGGATAAAACAACTTGGAACTTTTCCACACTTGTCTCTGACTAATTCCTATTACATCCGCAATGTACTACAATAATTTCTTGAAGTTTCAAATGCGCCATATCATCACACATGGGTATTGTTGTCTCCATTTCATGTCACAAATTAAATACCATACCACCTCCAAGCTTCTCTGCATATATCTGCAGCCAACTACCCACACATTTCCTTTAATCTTCTTGTTGAGCTCTATGCTTTTAGCAATTCAATTAAGAAATGAATTGTTTGCTGCCATGTCCTCCTTTGAAGTGAAACTCCTCCTCCACAAAGAGATGACCTGATTGGCTGAGCCTCCCAACATCTGCTGACATCCGCAATGTCCACGGTCTCCATAGTCATCTTTCAGTGCAGGGCATGTTAAAAGAGCCCAGATGACACATTCAAGCTGTACATGAACAGTTACGTATGTCCACGGATGTCAGGGCACAGGACAGTCCTTCTTCCATTTTTACCTTTATCGCTGTAACAATCCCTGTTTGTTTATATTCAAACAGTCACATACGCATCCACCAATCACATCCGAAACCACTACTTCTTACCATCTCACCTTACTTCAACAGAGCTGTATCTTTCAACTGAGAGTGCATTTGTGCTGTGATTCAGAGCCTCCTCTATCACAAGCTACTGTACACACTTTTACAGATCTATATTTCCAAATTCAACAGGGTCTACATTCTACAATAATATACTACAGGTGTTCTTTTATTTTCAAAAGTAATACTTTATACTAACTTTTTTATGACATAACTTGAAGAACAGCTGATGTTCTGTGGTTCAAAATATACTTCACTGCAGCACCTATCCAAATACCTAATTAGTGCTTTTAAATGTATTTCTGCATACATAGTGACTCACATTTGCCAGTACTTATACCACTCCACAATTCCATATTTGCCAAAATGACCCTTTCAAATCTGTAGATGCTTATCCAGTCCTGCTTATTTCCTTTCCATTCTAGAACGTGCAGTTCTTTATTCCTAGTATACATTTCAGACTACAGCACCCAGAATGTAAGAGAAAAAAAGCACTGCATAAGCACCTACAGATTGGAATAGATGATGATGATGTTATTACACTGTATTATACAACCCTGCCTTTAACTACACTTTAACTGCAAGTGGTTTTCTATGCTGCAAAACATGTTTCACTTCAGTGGCCATTGTAATATTTTAATAGTTTTTTAAAATTATGTCTGCTTCCATAGTGAATGTCATTACACACTTCTTATACCACAGGGAAATTCCATAATTAAAAACACATTTTTTTGTCAATCTACAGTAAAGCAAATAATGACATATTTCTTAAAAAATGATCCGCCTTCAGTCAAAACTATACCAGACCTTCATATTACACTTCATATTACAACCTTGCATTTAACTTACAGGGTAATTAATAGATTTTCGCACAAAAGTGGCACACGCGGCTGGCGCACAGTGTGCGTTTGTGAGTCTCTGAGCCAGCCGCATGCGCTAAAATCCATTTCCGCGCACAGCGTATTCATGGATTTTAGCTACCAAAACCAGCGTGGTGCACATTGACGCAGTGACCCTGCAGCAGCGCCAGTTACGCCCCTAAGAACGCCCTTGTGCAAGGAAAAGCCATCAAAATCCCTGATCCAGCGCAAAGGACTGCGCTAACCCTGGACCAGTATACAGGGCTGCCACACAGCACACGGCAAGCAGGGAATGTGTATTTCTGGGGTGCGTGGGAAGTTACTCACGTGATTTCAGCAGGGTAAATGTATTTCTGGGCTTCGCGGCAAGTTTCACACGCGATTCCATCAGGGTACGTGTATTTCTGAGGTTTGTGGGAAGTTTCACACGCGATAGGCCCTGTGCGAGTGGGGTATGTGTATTTCTGGTGTGCGCGGGAAGTTTCACATGCAATTTCAGCAGGGTACGTGTATTTCTGGGGTGCGTGGGAACTTTCACACGCCATAGGCCCTGTGCGCGTGGGGTACGTGTATTTCTGGGGTGCGCGGGAAGTTTAACACGCAATTTCAGCAGGGTACGTGTATTTCTGGGCTTTGCGGGAAGTTTCACACGCGATTCCAGCAGGGTACGTGTATTTCTGGGGTTCCCGGGAAGTTTCACACGCGATAGTCCCTGTGCGAGTGGGGTACGTGTGCTTCTAGGGTGCGCGGGAAGTTTCACATGCGATTTCAGCAGGGTACATGTGTTTCTGGGGTTATCGGGAAGTTTCACACGCAATAGGCACTGTGCGAGTGGGGTACATGTATTTCGGGTGTGCAGGGGAGTCCTACATGTGAATTGGCAATGTGAGTCCTTGCAAGTGTTCCCTCTAAATCCTCCACGGCCCCTGCAGCCAGCCCACACCACAGGGGACTACCCTGCACCCCTGGTCATGTCCCGCAGGCAGCCCATCCACCATGGGCATACCCCCAAGCCAAGCCACATGTCACCATGCAATAGTGATCACCCTTGCACCCCCACCCCCCAGCAGTGCAGGGCACCTGCCAGCAGGCCCCCACTCATGTCCCACTCATGTCCCACTCATGTCCCCTTGCACCTCCACCCCCCAGCAGTGCAGGGCACCTGCCAGCAGGCCCCCACTCATGTCCCCTTGCACCCCGACCCACCAGCAGTCAGGGGCACCTGCCAGCAGGCCCCCACTCATGTCCCACTCATTTCCCCTTGCACCCCCACCCCCCAGCAGTGCAGGGCACCTGCCAGCAGGCCCACACTCATGTCCCACTCATGTCCCCTTGCACCCCCACCACCCAGCAGTGCAGGGCCCCTGCCAGCAGGCCCCCACTCATGTCCCCTTGCACCACCACCCCCCAGCAGTCAGGGGCACCTGCCAGCAGGCCCCCACTCATGTCCCACTCATGTCCCCTTGCACTCCCACCCCCCAGCAGTGAAGGGCACCTGCTAGCAGACCCCCACTCATGTCCCACTCATGTCCCCTTGCACCCCCACCCCCCAGCAGTGCAGGGCACCTGCTAGCAGGGCCCCACTCATGTCCCCTTGCACCCCCAGTCCCCATCAGTCAGGGGCACCTGCCAGCAGGCCCCCACTCATGTCCCACTCATGTCCCCTTGCACTCCCACCCCCCAGAAATGCAGGGAACCTGCCAGCAGACCCCCACTCATGTCCCGCTCATGTCCCCTTGCACCCCCACCCCCCAGCAGTGCAGGGCACCTGCTAGCAGGCCCCCACTCATGTCCCCTTGCACCCCAACCCACCAGCAGTCAGGGGCACCTGCCAGCAGGCCCCCACTATGTCCCACTCATCTCCCCTTGCACCCCCACCCCCCAGCAGTGCAGGGCACCTGCCAGCAGGCCCACACTCATGTCCCACTCATGTCCCATTGCACTCCCACCCCCCAGCAGTGCAGGGCACCTGTCAGCAGGCCCCCACTCATGTCCCATTGCACCCCCACCCCCCCAGCAGTGCAGGGCACCTGCCAGCAGGCCCCCACTCATGTCCCACTCATGTCCCCTTGCATCCCCACCCCCCAGCAGTGCAGGGTACCTGCCAGCAGGCCCCCACTCATGTCCCCTTGCACCCCCACCCACCAGCAGTCAGGGGCACCTGCCAGCAGGCCCCCACTCATGTCCCACTCATTTCCCCTTGCACCCCCACCCCCCAGCAGTGCAGGGCACCTGCCAGCAGGCCCACACTCATGTCCCACGCATGTCCCCTTGCACCCCCACCACCCAGCAGTGCAGGGCCCCTGCCAGCAGGCCCCCACTCATGTCCCCTTGCACCACCACCCCCCAGCAGTCAGGGGCACCTGCCAGCAGGCCCCCACTCATGTCCCCTTGCACTCCCACCCCCCAGCAGTGCAGGGCACCTGCCAGCAGTCCCCCACTCATATCCCACACATGTCCCCTTGCACCCCCACCTCCCAGCAGTGCAGGGCACCTGCCAGCATGCCCCCACTCATGTCCCCTTGCACCCCCACCCCCCAGCAATCAGGGGAACCTGCCAGCAGGCCCCCATTGATGTGCCACTCATGTTCCCTTGCACCCCCACCCCCAGCAGTGCAGGGCGCCTGCCAGCAGGCCCCCACTCATGTCCCCTTGCACCCCCACCCCCCAGCAGTCAGGGGCACCTGCCAGCAGGCCCCCACTCATGTCCCACTCATGTCCCCTTGCACCCCCACCCCCCAGCAGTGCAGGGCACCTGCTAGCAGACCCCCACTCATGTCCCACTCATGTCCCCTTGCACCCCCACCCCCCAGCAGTGCAGGGCACCTGCTAGCAGGGCCCCACTCATGTCCCCTTGCACCCCCAGTCCCCATCAGTCAGGGGCACCTGCCAGCAGGCCCCCACTCATGTCCCACTCATGTCCCCTTGCACTCCCACCCCCCAGAAATGCAGGGAACCTGCCAGCAGACCCCCACTCATGTCCCGCTCATGTCCCCTTGCACCCCCACCCCCCAGCAGTGCAGGGCACCTGCTAGCAGGCCCCCACTCATGTCCCCTTGCACCCCCACCCACCAGCAGTCAGGGGCACCTGCCAACAGGCCCCCACTCATGTCCCACTCATCTCCCCTTGCACCCCCACCCCCCAGCAGTGCAGGGCACCTGCCAGCAGGCCCACACTCATGTCCCACTCATGTCCCATTGCACTCCCACCCCCCAGCAGTGCAGGGCACCTGCCAGCAGGCCCCCACTCATGTCCCATTGCACCCCCACTCCCTAGCAGTGCAGGGCACCTACCAGCAGGCCCCCACTCATGGCCCAACCATGTCCCCTTGCACCCCCAGCCCCCAGCACTACAGAGCACCGGCCAGCAGGCCCCCACTCATGTCCCCTTGCACCCCCAGCACCCAGCAGTCAGGGGAACCTGCCAGCAGGCCCCCACTCATGTGCCACTCATGTCCCCTTGCACCCCCACCCCCAGCAGTGCAGGGCGCCTGCCAGCAGGCCCACACTCAAGTCCCACTCATGTCCCCTTGCACCCCCGCCCCCCAGCAGTGCATGTCACCTGCCAGCAGGCCCCCACTCATGTCCCCTTGCACCCCCAGCCCCCAGCAGTCAGGGGAACCTGCCAGCAGGCCCCCACTCATGTGCTACTCATGTCACCTTGCACCCCCACCCCCAGCAGTGCAGGGCGCCTGCCAGCAGGCCCCCGCTCATGTCCCACTCATGTCCCCTTGCACCCCCACCCCCAGCAGTGCAGGGCACCTGCCAGCAGGCCCCCACTCATGTCGCCTTGCACCCCCACCCCCCAGCAGTCAGCGGCACCTGCCAGCAGGCCCCCACTCATGTCCCACTCATGTCCCCTTGCACCCCCACCCCCAGCAGTGTAGGGCACCTGCCAGCAGGCCCCCACTCATGTCCCACTCATGTCCCCTTGCATCCCCACCCCCCAGCAGTGCAGGGCACCTGCCAGAGGCCCCCACACATGTCCCTTTTCACCCCCACCCCCCAGCAATGCAGGGCACCTGCCAGCAGGCCCCCACTCATGTCTCCTTGGACCCCCACCCCCCAGCAGTCAGGGGCACCTGCCAGCAGGCCCCCACTCATGTCCCACTCATGTCGCCTTGCACCCCCACCCCACAGCAGTTCAGGGCACCTGCCAGCAGGCCACCACTCATGCCCCCTTGCACCCCCATCCCCCAGCAGTGCAGGGCACCTGCCAGCAGGCCCCCATTCATGTCCCACTAATGTCCCCTTGCACACCCACTGCCCACAGTGCAGGGCACCGGTCAGCAGGCCCCCACTCATGTCCCCTTGCACCCCCACCCCCCAGCAGTGCAGGGCACCTGCCAGCAGGCCCCCACTCATGTCCCCTTGCTCCCCCACCCCCCAGCAGTCAGGGGCACCTGCCAGCAGGCCCCTACTCATGTCCCACTCATGTCCCCTTGCACCCCCACCCCCCCAGCAGTGCAGGGCACCTGCCAGCAGGCCCCCATTAATGTCCCACTAATGTCCCCTTGCACACCCACCGCCCAGCAGTGCAGGGCACCTTTCAGCAGGCCCCCACTCATGTCCCCTTGCACCCCCACCCCCCAGCAGTGCAGGGCACCTGCCAGCAGGCCCCCACTCATGTCCCCTTGCTCCCCCACCCCCCAGCAGTCAGGAGCACCTGCCAGCAGGCCCCCACTCATGTCCCACTCATGTCCCCTTGCACCCCCACCCCCCAGCAGTGCAGGGCACCTGCCAGCAGGCCCCCACTTATGTCCCCTTGCACCCCCACCCCCCAGCAGTGCAGGGCACCTGCCAGCAGGCCCCCACTCATGTCCCACTCATGTCCCCTTGCACCCCCACCCACCAGCAGTGCAGGGCACCTGCTAGCAGGCCCCCACTCATGTCCCCTTGCACCCCCACCCACCAGCAGTCAGGGGCACCTGCCAGCAGGCCCCCACTCATGTCCCACTCATCTCCCCTTGCACCCACACCCCCCAGCAGTGCAGGGCACCTGCCAGCAGGCCCACACTCATGTCCCACTCATGTCCCATTGCACTCCCACCCCCCAGCAGTGCAGGGCACCTGCCAGCAGGCCCCCACTCATGTCCCATTGCACCCCACCCCCCAGCAGTCAGGGGCACCTGCCAGCAGGCCCCCACTCATGTCCCCTTGCACCCCCACCCCCTAGCAGTGCAGGGCACCTACCAGCAGGCCCCCACTCATGGCCCAACCATGTCCCCTTGCACCCCCAGCCCCCAGCACTACAGGGCACCGGCCAGCAGGCCCCCACTCATGTCCCCTTGCACCCCCAGCACCCAGCAGTCAGGGGAACCTGCCAGCAGGCCCCCACTCATGTGCCACTCATGTCCCCTTGCACCCCCACCCCCAGCAGTGCAGGGCGCCTGCCAGCAGGCTCACCCTCAAGTCCCACTCATGTCCCCTTGCACCCCCACCCCCAGCAGTGCAGGGCACCTGCCAGCAGGCCCCCACTCAAGTCCCACTCATGTCCCCTTGCACCCCCGCCCCCCAGCAGTGCATGGCACCTGCCAGCAGGCCCCCCTCATGTCCCCTTGCACCCCCAGCCCCCAGCAGTCAGGGGATCCTGCCAGCAGGCCCCCACTCATGTGCCACTCATGTCCCCTTGCACCCCCACCCCCAGCAGTGCAGGGCGCCTGCCAGCAGGCCCCACTCATGTCCCACTCATGTCCCCTTGCACCCCCACCCCCAGCAGTGCAGGGCACCTGCCAGCAGGCCCCCACTCATGTCGCCTTGCACCCCCACCCCCCAGCAGTCAGCGGCACCTGCCAGCAGGCCCCCACTCATGTCCCACTCATGTCCCCTTGCACCCCCATCCCCCAGCAGTGCAGGGCACCTGCCAGCAGGCCCCCACTCATGTCCCACACATGTCCGTTACACATACACAATGGTTGCAAGTGAATGTGAAAATCCATATCATGACATGCATGAAACCAATGAGATAATACCACACATCGAAGTATGAAGAAAGAAAAGTATTAAACACAACATGAATGGAATTAAAATCAAACAAACAACAATGGGAATAAAAAAGAAAAGCTGCATGTCCATAAAATAATGAAAAACAAGAAATCATAATCCAAAGGAAAGGTGTCCAAAGTCACAGTCCAACAAAGCAAATCCAAGGGAATAACAAAAGTGAAAACCATTGCTCCATGGGGAAATACAAAAAAAAGAGATGAATCCAATAGTGAACTATATACAGTGAACAATCCAGGGTCCATGATCCCAACTGAAGAAATGAAACCTATCAGAAAAACTATATACAGAAATGTGGTGCATTGTCCAAGCACAACCAAAATAAAGAAAAAGCCAAAGGGCAGCGGGCTAGTCTGACGGCTCACTTTTGGATGTCCCGGGCCAGGGCATCATCGAACTCCTGCTCATTGTCCCGGAGACAGTCCTCTTCCATGACCCCGAGGGTTCACAGGGATGACGACATGTTCTCCTCCAACTTCCTGCGAATTGCCCCGAGGCACTCGGCCCGCCTCAGGGCCCTCGGCATGAAGTTCTCCGCCCTGACCATCGTGAGCCGTGCCTCTTCTGCCCGCTGCCGCTCCGCATCTATGGCATGGCCTAACCGCTGCCACATGGAAAACACTTCCCGTCCCGGGTCCTCCTGCCCTCTGGCCGATGCCTGCCCCTCCGATGACGAAGGCCCCGAGCCATCATGGCTCCCACCTTGTTGCTGCTGCTGCTGTGCCTCTGCCCGTGCCCTAGCTCTTGCTGCCTGCACATCCTCCTCCGGCTGAGGTGCAGTTGTTGAGGTGGCCACCCCTGCTGAACGTCCGACTCCCGACTGTGGCAGGGATTTGTCCTCCACCAGCCTGGCCGCAGGGTCAGAGGCAGCTCCACAGGGCAACCAGGTGACACATGGTTGGGAAGATGGCACGGAGTACGACTGGCGCATAGGGGGTTGGGTTGAGGAGGGGGTCGGAACAAGGCCCAGCAAATGGAGGAATCCAGCCCTGGTGACCTGTCCCATTAGGTCGACGTGGGCATCGAGCCATTCAAGACGACAGGCAGTCTCCCCATGAAAAGACTGCATTTTGCCTCGCATGGCCCGTTGACGCAACGCCACACCACCCAGGACAGGCACAACCCGGTCCCGGATAACCACGTCTGCAGGCAGAGGAAGGCCAGTTGTCGTAAGCTCATCCCCTGCCTGAAAACGGGTCTGGACGTAGGTATCCCTGCTGGTACAGGATGATGCAGTCACAGGATCGGGGACAGGATTACACACAGGCACCTCCACGGCGGCCTGTGCTGCCTCCTGTCCCTGCCCCTGCACTGCACCACTAGCACCAGTGGAATCCCCACCTCCAGACCGCGTCTCTGTCCCTTGCATGGCCTCCTCCTCCACCAAACCACCACCAACCTGGATGACTCTGTGCCATCTTCCTCCGTCGGGCCCTGTGGGGTCTCAGCTGCCCCCTCTGCTGCAGAGGAGTCCAACTCTAACATTCGCCTCTTGGACCTCCCCTCGGCAGCTGCGACCTGGGACGCTGCACCAGACTCCTCACTCCCCGACGAGATGACAACCTGGGAGGGGAGCTGGGCCTTGCGCCTCCGGCTGGTGGTGCGATCCCTGCCGCTGTGCTCCACAGCACCCTCTCTGCCCTCTTCATCAGTCGATGCTGCAGACACGGAGAGATAGGACACAGGCATCAGGGCACTGTACAATGGACTCATACACACATGACAGTTGTACACAAGTGTCATTGTCAAACCTCAGACATGGCTTCACAATCCCCAACACACACAGGTCATTTCAAATCACACACATGAGCTATTCCACAGCCATATCGAAACAGCCAGCACCATCCATACACATACAACAGCATGAGCAGGTAAAGGTGAGCCAGACATCACATGAGACACAGGGAGTGCACTAGACATGCACACACGCCACCACACTTACATGCATGTGTACACCTCCACCAAGTGTCGCAGTGATGTGATCAGCATCCATGTCACATCTGGCAATCAGTCTTCTACATATCAGTCTCACATGCATCCATGTTGCATGACAGTTGCCCACTTGTCAGATACACATACATGCACATGCACACAGTGCAGATACATGCAGCTGGAACCAACATCCATGTGTGACACCACAACCTTGACAACTGACATACACAGTCATTCAAACATGTGTGCTCACACATCTGCATTTGTCCTGCATGCTTACCCACAAATACACCATCCATGTGTCTCACACATGAAAGGACTCGGATTTGTCAGCCTCACAGCCCTGTACATACACTTCCATACATGACCCTACAAAACCACATGTGCAACCTGACACTACTGGCACACCACCACACGCACAGCTTCCAATCAGTATGCATGTACACTTACCACTCGACTCCAGACGGGTGTGCCTGGAGCGCTGGGCATACGCGTTCCAGGACCCTCATTTGGTCTTCCGACAGGTGGCCCCGGCGCCCCTTAGCATCCGCTGCCTTCAAGAGGCGCCGGGCCTTGTTGAGGGTCCTGGACCTGAAGTCCTCCCAGCGCTTCTTGACATGATGGAATTCGCGGACTGCCACCCCCTCCGCATTGATGGCAGTCATGATGTCTGTCCAGATCCTGGTCGGTCCTTCCTTGTCGGCGTGCAACCTTCCGAAGAGGGCATCATACTGCCCCAGGACTTGCTCCACCAGGACACCAACTTCGGTGGCAGTGAAGCTGGTGGCCCTCTGCCTCTCTGGCTGGGGGTTGCCAGTGCCACAAGATGGTGTAGTGCTGGACATGGCCACCCCAGAGGCAGGAGTCGGTGGGCAACTGGGTCCTGGGGCTGGGCTGTGGAGCGATGGAATCCCAGTTGGGAGTCTTCGGTTCCAGCAGGGGTGGTCACAGCAACAGTACCCCTGGCTGACGTGCAGGCAGCAAATGGCAGGGCACGTGGGCAGCAGGCAATCAGGCAGCAGCAGATGGCAGGTGGGAGCGTGCTTGGGGCTCTGGGGGGCAGTAATTCGACCTTCTGGGCAGGTGCATGGTCTTCCGTGTGTGAACGCGTGGCCAGCTTGATACGGAGTGATTTGGCACATGAAAATCTTGCACGTCAGCGTGTAATTCGAGGAAAAGCCCTTAGCGCGTAAGCGCGTCAGTGCACGTACACGATTTTATTGGACCAAAGGCCCTTAGCATGTAAGCACGTCTGTGACGTGACACGCGCGGGTGTTTCCCTCATAGCACGTGATGACAGAGCACACGTGGAAAAGCTGCACGTCCGAGTGTCAGCGTGTGTAATTGGAGGAAATGGCGCGTACACGCGTAAGTGACGTGTACATGTGGGCCGGTTTAAAAGGTACATGTAGGACACCATTTCCTTGTACGTGCTTTTTGTGGAGAGCGAGTGGGTGGATTCTGTACTTCTTGTCGGTTCACACGTGATTACTTCACAGCGTTTCAAGTTCGTGCTCCCTGTTACCTCTGACAGCTTTCATTTGTCTACTTTTTTTGGGTATGTTTCCTCAAACAGTGTTCACTTCTCCTTTTGTCCTGTCTCCTCAGACAGCGTACAATTCTTCTTTTGGTGGGGGTGTTGCCAATGCGCACACGCGCATATTTTTCACGTTCTTTTTCCAGGCAGATGGTGAGTTCCACACGTACTTATAAACTGTGTTTGCCCTGTGTGTCGCGTACCCCTTCAGAGGTCATTGTAGGCTGCGTGTATCACGCGTACGCTTATTTTTGTGTTTCTGGGTGCCACAGCGTAGTGCGGGTTCATTTTTCCACGCACGTGGTTACGAGGGGTTGCGTGCATGTTTATTTTTGTTTTTGGGCTGCCTGTGCGTTGCGTGACCCGTCATCTTCCCCCAGGGGTCACAGACAGCCTTGTTAGAGCACTAGGGTATGAATTCCATCTAGTACCCTACCCCTTTAACCCCCAATTGCCCAGGACAATAGTTTACTGCTCCTCCCATATGCACAACAACATCAGTGCCATGGTTAGGAGGCGACCAAGCGGTAAGGGAGGCAAAGGTGGCCAACCTTCAAAAGGTGGACGTGGTGGGCGAGGTAAGGGGCATGGCCGGGATTTGCAGGGTGCCTCTATACCCCCATGTGTGGAGGACCAATCAGGGACACCCATGCCCCCCCCCATGGTTGAGGGAAACGTGGCTGAGACCATCTCAGCTCAGCCCTTGTTGGACCAGCCCATTGTGGCACCGGACCTGGCACAGGATGACTCCCTGGCTGACAGGTCAGCAAGTCTAAGCCACGTGTGGTGGTGCAAGTTGTCACCAAGCCACGTGGATCTGGGACAGCTATGTGATCTGCTGCCCCAAGTATGCAGGGTGGTGAGGCTGCAGGGGCAGCTGCAGCTCTATCTGCCCCAGCTCTGATTCTCCCAGTCCGGACAGTGTCGGTCCTGGTCCATCATACTGATGTTCCCCCGGCCAACATCACACTTCAGACAATGCCTGCACCAAGTTATATGGTCAATGTGCATTTTCACACTCCAACAACTCAGTTCACCGGTGATTCTGCCCCTAGTGACCAGAGCGGAATTAGCCACTCTGGCTCCACTCCACCTTCTAAAAAGAGGAAGAAGGGTGCTCTGGCATGACAGGCTGAGACCCCAGGCACGACTACACACTCTGGTACCTCAAGGAAGCCTTGCTTCAATAATTCAGAACTTGATGCACTTGTGAGCTATGTGTTGGCACATAGCCACAAAATGGTGGTGACTGCAGGGTCGAAGACCACACCTGGTCAACGTAAGGCACACTGGCAGACCATCGCCGACCACATAAGTACCTTTGGATTTGTGAGGCGCTCAGCTGATGATTGCTACAAGCATTGGAACGACTTTAAACACAGAGGAAAGAACAAGCTGGCCTCAAATCATGCTGCTACTTTGGTGACTGACGGTGGGTCTCAACAAGAGGAAAACAAAGTCACTGAACATAAGTCTGTTGCTGGGACCTTCATCACAGAGGAACAGATCCGAGGTGTGGGAGAACTACCCGATTATGACACATTGTCCGGTGAGTGCCCATGCGTGGCTGTGTGTGTAATGCATGTGTATTTTGTTTGGGTGACAGGTTCTGATTGAGTGGCAGGTGAGGGTGTGTGTGACTGAGTAGTATGGGTCACCCATGTGCTTCATCCAAAACATTCTGCGGCCTTAAATTTGGGTGTGACACTATCCCTTCTGCCCACAGTAGTTATTTAGGGCAACATTACGGCAGTTGCCCTTGAGATGGCATCATGCAACAACATTGTTTGTATTTTTCAGTGTTATTTCAGGCTAATTGTTTCAATTCTCCCACTTTTGCAACACATTCCTCAGCCCTATTGTGACTTATGTGACATGGTTCTGTCATTGAAGAACCCCACATTGTCCCACATGTGTCACCTTGGTAGTTGAATGATTTGACCATTCAGGCTGAATGAGTATTGTCCTAATCACATGATGTTTTTGGGCCTGTTTGAATGTGGAACATGCTAGTTGTTTCCTGTCATGTTGAAGTGCACAACCATTGATGTGTACATGGCCCTGCAATCACTGTATTTTTGTACACTAGATGTGTTGCAGTATGTGGCACATGGCGTATCTTTTCACACTATGTGGTATTTTTCATCTCTTCATGTCCATCTCACATGGATGGGTGACAGTACTCATTCACTGACATATGGATGTACTTGTGGAATGTACCATGGCTATGGTACATGCCATCTGTATGATGGCATGTGTCATTTATGTGTGTAGGACATGCCACTCACAGGCAATGTGTGATGGCAGTGCTACCCAGCATGCAGCAAATGTGTTGCTATTCCATCTTGGTGTCATCAGTGTCTGACTTTTGCCTCCACTTCCAACTCTGTAACAGTGCATGCATGGGAGGATTATAGTCATGTGGGACATGTGTAACTCATGTACTGGTTCTGTAGCTTGTCAGGCCTATTTGTGTGCCATGGTGCTAATGCCTGTTTCCATTTTTTGTCTTTCATGTTTTTGCAGGGGATGACACACTTGATGCTGTTGAGGTTGAGGAGATGTGCAGACCCAGGAGGAACCTGAGGCACAACCGGCCACCAGTGAGGGACGTGGTATGGTGGTGGGTGAGAACCCACTCTTGCTGCAGACGATTCTGTCAAGGGGTGTCTCTGGGTGCACCTCCCCAGACCTCTATTCAGGTGCTGATTCGGATGATGAGATCTATGTGGCGTCGCAGGTAAGTGTTTCTGGAAGGGGTTCTGTTCTGTCCAACCCACCTGCACCAGGGGTTGAACCCTCTATGGGGATGTCAGTGTTGGTTAGTCAGTCTTTGGTGGTTACGGGTGCAGGGGTACACTCCACAACATCTGATCCTGTTCCTGGGCTAGCAGATCAGAGGGGGAATGCAGTCCTGCAGCCTCAGGCAGTGCTGGCACAGCATGGCGCAGATCACCTTGCCCCAAACAGGTGTGGTGCCCGCCGACTTGGTGGCCGTACGCCACCAGGCAATACCACATGGGAACAATCCATGTACGGTATGGCAACCCAACAGGCAGCATCAGTTGAGATGATGGCTCAAGCAATAGAGAGGGTGGCCACTTCCATTGTCCCCCCTGAAAAGCAGATGGAGCAACTACAGCAGGCAACAGACTCCATTTGCCAATCACACAGGGAGGACATGTTGGCTTCCAACAGGGATAGACAGGCGGCACTGGAGACTCTAGGCCAATCGATATCAATAGAGTCAAAGGGCCACAGGGAAGCCCTGAGGGTAGAACTGCATCACCTCAGGGACACTCTTGTTGACCTTGAGACTTCCACTAACTTGAGGACAGAACAGCAGCTGGAGCGGCTCACACGTTTGCTCTCAGCTGAGATGCAGGCAACTCGTGGGGAGATCCGGGCATCACGCCAGGTGCTGCATGGGGATCTCTGCACTATAATCCTCCAGACGAGACCTTCCACACCCGCATGCTTGCTGCCATGGAGGACCATACCAGGGCTTTGCGTGGGCTGCCTCCCACAGCACCACCACCTCCTGTGCCAGCAGCAGAGGGTGATGAGAGTGACAGCAGCAGTTCTCCCATATTGGCATAGCCGTGCAGGCCATGAGCCCATGGAGGTGTTTCTTTTTCCCAACATCCACACAGGCGGCTGTTGGTGCGCACCCTGTCCTCGGACCTCCTGGGTGGCCTCTGCCCCGGCCCCCAAATGGCCATTTTTGATTTTTGATTTTTTGATTTTTGATTTTGTATTTTTTATTATTTTTTGACAGTGTGTTGCCTTGTGTGGCTCCCGTGGGCATCCACTGTATTCCGGCTGGGCACATGCAGGCTTGTCCTGAGTTTGGGTTCATGAGACACACACCCCTCCTGCTTCCCATTTCCATGGACTTGCAAAGGGTGTGACCAAGTGACAGTGATGTACACAGTGATTTTGGGCTCACATGAGCTGTGTGGGCAGTCTGTAGTCAATACTGTGTAGACATTCCTTATGTATATTGTTGTTGTATTGTACACTGTATGTTGGAATTATATATGCTTCTGCTTCCATGTCTCCCTCTAAATTTGCAGGTTCATTCCTCATGTCTTCCCAAGCCTGTCTAGTTTGGAGATGGAGTTCATGTTGTATGCAGTACAGAGACAAGTTTGAAGCCTGCAAGACTACAGTTGGAAGGGGCAATGTGGTGGCATATTCAGGTTGTATGACTACGAATACTTTAACTTAGTACTGTCATGTTCAGTTGTGTTTGTGCTTGTGTAGCTGCATTGTATTGTTGGTAAGTATTTGGTCATGTGTGTTTTTAGTTCAACATTATTAGGAGCATATTGTGTGTGGCCAGTTTCCATTAGGGACACTGTACGTTGTGAGACTTGTGTCAGGTTTTCGGGATTGCTTTGTTTGCTCTCACATAGCATGACATGCCATGGTGTGTTGGGTGGCAGTGCTGGGGAGGGGTTGGGTGACATGGCACTGTTCTCATGTTGTATTTTGCAAGGGGGTAATGCATTTAGCAGCATATGTGTCTTTTGATGACACAGCATTGGTGGTGTTTCTGCAGGTAGGGATGCACACATTGTGACACTTCCAGGTGACCAATCTCAGGCTGGTATGGTTGTGACAGGTGACTGTCCCTTATGTCATCATCATTGATTGTCAGCTGGTATGCGGCAGGGCTGTGTGCACTCCACAGGGGTGTGATTCTAAGTGAAGTAATTAGCCACCAGCTGTGTTCGGGCTGCCTCACCCCGTGCCCTTTCCCCTCCCATGCACAGCGGGCGTGCATGTGGTTGGGGATATGGGGCACCAGCATGTCCACCGGCAGGCCCCAGCATGTTGCACCGTTGTGTAGGACACATGCTGCCACTATGATCCTGCACACTACTGGGGGAGCGTATAACAGCTGCCCGCCAGAACGGTCAAGGGAGCGAAAGCGTGACTTGAGCACTTCGAATGTGCACTCCACTATGCCCCGGGTTGTAGTATGGGCTGTGTTGTATCTTACCTCGGGTGACGTGGTGGGGTTCCAAATTGGCGTCATCATGTGGGTGCTCAGAGGGTAGGCACTGTCCCCTGGGGAGGTGGTGATGGGTATCATTAGTGGGGTTGTGACATGACTCAGTATCTGGCATGCATGCATGTGCTGTGGCATTTATACTCACCAAGCAGCCATGTATCGCCATGCCGCCCAGCTTCTAGGTCCCGGTTTAGCGTTGACATTCTGTAAATGAAACTGTCGTGGGTGGACCCTGGATAGTTGGCATATACTGAGGTGATGATTCCCTTGGCATCACATACTACCTGCACGTTGATGGAATGCCAGTGCTTGCATTTTCTATAGATGTGCTCTGATGCCCTGGGGGGACGTAGAGCCACATGGGGGCAATCAATGGCACCTAGGACTTTGGGGAATTGTGTCACCCCGTAGAAATCCTGGACGGCAGCCTGCCTTTCTGCAGGTGTTCTGGGCAGGTATATGTGCCTGCGGACTGATGGGCGTGCAGTCATGATGGCCAAGACCTGGTGTAGGCAGCGTGACTGCGTGGCCTGTGACAACCCCCCCCCATGGCACTTGTCAGCTGAAATGATCCGGTGGCCAAAAAGTGCAGTACATTGAGGACCTTCTCCAGGTGGCTGAGTGCTTGGGAGCAGAGGGTGGGTGAAGTGAGGTCATCCTCCCACTCACTGACCAGGTCGAGTATTATGTGAGGTGGAAACCTGTACCTCCCATACACCTGGTCATCAGGCATGCCAAAAAGGCTGGTTCTGTGTGTGAAAATTCTGGGCCTGACTATCCTCCTTCTCCTGCGGTATCCCACAACCACTGCTGCTAGGAACGGTATGTTCATCCGGGCGTCTGAGTTTGCTTGTTTTATGCGCGCACTTTTATGCTGCGCGGGTCCACGTACGCCTGCTTCCTGCTGGCATACATGTTTCCGGATTAGCGTGTTTTTTTTTTTTTGGGGGTGTGCGTGTGGGCGTTCCGCGCATATGCCTTCTGTACTTCCCCGCCCACCCCAGTAATACACGTACCCCGCTCGCCCAGGCCCAATCGCGTGTTAAACTTCCCGCGAGCCCCTGAAGTACACGTACCCCGCTGGCCCAGGCACAACCGCATGTGAAACCTCCCGCACACCCCCGAAATACACGCTATTTTTAACACAGCGGGTGTCCGTGTTTGTCGCGTACCCCGTTGCACGTCATTTGTCCTAGAGGGCCACAGTATGGGACATTCAACAGAGCTGTATATACATGCTTTTTGTTAGCGCACATTTTTTTAATGCGCAGGGACGCTACTACCTGCCTTCGTGTGGCGGACATGTGTTGATGTACATAGTTGACTTTTGGTTTGTGTCATGAGATCGCCATTTCACTGCTGGGGGGTGGGGGTGCAAGGGGACATGAGTGGGGGCCTGCTGGCAGGTGCCCCTCAGTGCTGGGGGGTGGGGGTGCAAGGGCACATGAGTGGGAGCCTGCTGGCAGGTGCCCTGCACTGCTGGGGGGTGGGGGTGCAAGGGGACATGAGTGGGATATGAGTGGGGTCCTGCTGGCAGGTGCCCCTGACTGCTGGGGGGTGGGGGTGCAAGGGGACATGAGAGGGACATGAGTGGGGGCCTGCTGGCAGGTGGCCCTCAGTGCTGGGGGGGTGGGGTGCTGGGGGACATGAGTGGGGGCCTGCTGGCAGGTGCCCCTCAGTGCTGGGGGGTGGGGGTGCTAGGGGACATGAGTGGGGGCCTGCTGGCAGGTGCCCCTCAGTGCTGGGGGGTGGGGGTGCTGGGGGACATGAGTGGGGGCCCCTCTGGCAGGTGCCCTTCACTGCTGGGAGGTGGGGGCGCTGGGGGACATGAATAGGGGCTTGCTGGCAGGTGCCCCTCAGTGCTGAGGGGTGGGTGTACTGGGGGACAAGAGTGGGGGCCTGCTGGCAGGTGCCCCTGACTGCTGGGGGGTGGGGGTACAAGGGGACATGAGTGGGGGCCTGTTGGCAGGTACCCCTCAGTGCTGGGGGTTGGGGGTGCAAGGGGACATGAGTGGGACATGAGTGAGGGCCTGCTGGCAGGTGCCCTGCAGTGCTGGGGGGTGGGGGTGCAAGGGGACATGAGTGGGACATGAGTGGGGGCCTGCTGGCAGGTGCCCCTGACTGCTGGGGGGTGGGGGTGCAAGGGGACATGAGTGGGACATGAGTGGGGGCCTGCTGGCAGGTGCCCCTCAGTGATGGGGGGTGGGGGTGCTGGGGGACATGAGTGGGGGTCTGCTGGCAGGTACCCCTCAGTGCTGGGGGGTGGGTGTGCTGGGGGACATGAGTGGGGGCCTGCTGGCAGGTTACCCTTAGTGCTGGGGGTGGGGGTGCTGGGGGACATGAGTGGGGGCCTGCTGGTAGGTGCCCTGCACTGCTGGGGGGTGGGGGTGATGGGGGACATGAGTGGGGGCCTGCTGGCAGGTGCCCCTCAGTGCTGGGGGGTGGGAGTGCTGGGGGACATGAGCGGGGGCCTGCTGGCAGGTGCCCCTGACTGCTGGGGGGTGCGGGTGCAAGGGGACCTGAGTGGGGCCTGCTGGCAGGTGCCCCTCATTGCTGGGGGGTGGGGGTGCAAGGGGACATGAGTGGGGGTCTCCTGGCAGGTGCCCCTAAGTGCTGGGGGTTGAGGGTGCAAGGGCACATGAGTGGGAGCCTGCTGGCAGGTGCCCTGCACTGGTGGGGGGTGGGGGTGCAAGGGGACATGAGCGGGGGCCTGCTGGCAGGTGCCCCTGACTGCTGGGGGGTGGGGGTGCAAGGGGACATGAGTGGGACATGAGTGGGGGCCTGCTGGCAGGTGCCCCTCAAGAAACGATCAATCCCCCTAACAATATTTCGACAAGTCTAGGTTCTACCAGCATCACTTATTTGCAGACAGAGGCGTATGCCTCAACCTAGATGGCACTCTAATATCAGTATAGGACGGGAGAGAAAAATAAGCAGGTTACGAAATCAACACAGTTCAATACTTCACGGGAAAAAATGCAAGGCAAGAAGGCAAGAACCACAATAGATCATAAAGTTCAGAGGCCAGGCCCACTCGGAGAGAGGCAAGGCGATAAGTCCCAAAAATTCTCTAGTGGAAATGCGTTCGAGTCTTTGTAGCAAATTGTTATCGGCAGATTGAACCAGTTCAGAACAATACGTGAGAAAAAGCTTGGAGGCGACCCAATGGAAAGGAGAGGATTAAGACACCTCACTCGAACCGATCGAAAGGGAAGCCAGGCGGACACGGTACCTTGTTTGTGGAGAGACAGCTCCGGCGGGGGCAGTTGTTCCTGGTGGTGGATGCACGTCGGGTCTTTGTCAAGAGTAGAGATGATCTCGTCGACGAAGAAAAGTGAAGTCTGGTGCACCACCAGGGAAGAGACCAGCCACGGAGTGCTCCGTCACAAGGCACCACCTTTTGGTCGCGATACAGGGGTAGTGGCTATCCGGTTGCCGAGGTGCTCTGCACGGGCAATTCGACCACTGCGTCCTGAGGTGAAGAAAAAGCAAAGGGGACTGGTTGTTCCCAATAGTCAGAGGAAGAGACTCTCCGGCAGGGAGATCTCCTCTGTCGTCGGGAAGTGGTGAGTCGGTTCCGCAGGGCTCCACCGGAGGTGTCGTCGTGCAGGTCGGCTCAGCGTTACCCTCGTCGGATTCTTAGGTCCTGTGGCGACTTCTGAAGATCCAGTCCCAAAAGCCCTGCTTTTATGCAGAAAACCCCCATTCATTCAGCCTAGCTGTCAATCAACACTCGCTAAGTGGTGAGTGGGGAGGCTCACCACTTGGGCCAATCACTCCAGAGTGCGACCGGAGTTGGCAAGACAACTCGATCCAGGGTGCCTAAACCCCCACCCACACCCCTGTGGTAACCCAGACAGAATGGCACCACTTTGGAGGGTCTCTGTACAGAGGCCCGCCAAAAGTGGAACAAAGGGCTCAACCTTTGGTTTAGGAGTCACAGAGACGAACACAGACACCATTTTAAAAACTGAATTCTGGCAGAAAATACCATCCGATAAACTTATTTAAGATAAGTAGACCGGTGGTACGTTAGAGATTAACGAGGAAAAAGTATCAATCTCCAACAATGGGACGAATCCCATAGGGTTATGTTCGGGGTCGAACATAACAAATAGTTTCCACTGCCACCAGCCAAAACTCGACGAGGGGGGACGGGACAGTGCCCCCTTGAGTAACAGACCCAGGAGTAATCGAATTGCCCCTACTAGCACGTCCACAATAAGATGGTTTGTACTAGTTCTGTTAGTAAATTTAGGTCTAGTAAAGCCAATGGTGACTTTACATGCCCGGGGAGACAGTAGTCAGTCCCCGGGTATGGAGTCTATGGTGGAGGTCCGCTAGGACGCCCTAGTGTTACGGCATGTAGGGTGCAGTGTAACACACATAGAAAAACATATGAGACCCTATGGAGTAAAAGACCCCATAGCCCATAGAACACATTGACATTCAAAGGAATTACACACATTCATGTCCAAGAGTCGGAGGAAAAGAGTCTCACTCTTGGCAGGATGGAAAAAACAAACTGCAGATATCCAGCAAAGCTGCTGGGGGACTCATTAGGTTAGGAAACTCAGCCTAAACAGAGAATTCTCCCTAACACTCGCACCCCCAGACTAAGGGACAGGAGGATTTAATCCACTCCTGGATGAATATCATACCTCTAGTCGATGACATACATCCTAGAGAGATCATCCGCATTTTGGTGGTGACATCCTGACCTGTGCTCAATGGTGAAATCAAACCCTTGCAGGCAGATCGACCATCTCAATAGTTTTGGGTTTTCCCCTTTCATTTGCATTAACCATCTCAAGGGTTGGTGGTCAGTCTGAATGACAAAAGTAGAACCATACAAGTACGGCCTAAACTTCTTCAGAGACCACACGATAGCAAAGCACTCTCTTTCGATTGTTGCCCACCTTGTTTCAGGATCCTTCAGCTTGCGGCTGATGAAGCAAATGGGTGCTCCCTACCTTTCCCATCCAGTTGACTGAGTACGGCACCTATCCCTACATTTGAAGCATCTGTCTGCACAATGAAGTGTTGGCGGTAATCAGGAACTCTGAGTACTGGGGCTTGGCAAAGAGCCTTTTTCAGGTTTTCAAAAGCCTGATTGCACTCCTCGTTCCAATTTAACCTTTTTAGGAAATTTGGGCGAGGAGATGACATTCAGTGGAGAAGCTATGGTTCCATAGTTCTCTATGAAATTCCTGTAATACCCAGTGAGGCCTAGGAAGGCTCTCACTTGGGTTTGAGTAGTAGGTGTTGTCAATTTTGCACAGCTTCAATATTACTGAGCAAAGGCCTTATTTCTCGACCTCCTACCTCATGTCCAAGATAGACTACCTTACTCTGTCCAATTTGGCATTTACTCGCCTTTATGGTCAGATTGGCTCGTCCAAGAGCCTGCAAAAAATCACTCAGGTGGGTTACATGTTCTTCCCAGGAATTGCTGAACACTGCGATGTCATCCAAGTATGCCATGCAGAAGTCCTCCCTCCCATTCAGAATCTGGTTTACCATCCGTTGAAACGTAGCAGGTGCATTCTTCAATCCGAAAGGCATTACCTTAAACTGGTATAAGCCAACGGGGGTAGAAAATGCAGTTTTCTCCTTGGCATGGTCTGTCAGGGCTATTTGCCAATAGCCTGACGTCAAGTCAAATGTGCTGAGGAACTTGGCGGCGTCAAGTTTATCCACCAACTCATCTGTACTTGGCAAAGGGTGGGCATCAGTCTTGGTGACTGCATTAAGAGCTCTATAATCCACGCAGAATCTAAGCTCTTTAGATCCGGCCTTTGGTACTAATACAACTGGGCTAGACCATGGACTAGTAGAGGGCTCTATTACCCCGAGATCAAGCATCTTGCTGACCTCACCTTTGATGTGGGTTTGTACGTTTTCTGACATTCTGTATCCTCTGCTTTTGACTGGCAGACAGTCACCAGTGAGTATGTCATGCTGGCCCCAAGGGGTCAAGCCTGGTGAAAGCGAGAACAGGGAGGCAAACTGATTCAACATGGATTTGCACTCTTCTTGTTGCTCATGTGTCAGATTAGAGGAGAGATTTACTCCTTCAATTTGTTCGTCTAACGGTAAGCCTCTGAGGAGATTCGGAAGAGCTTCACTCTCTTCTTCTTCCTCGGATGATGCTAGAAGCAACGCTCCTACATCAGGTCGTGAGACATACGCTTTGAGGCGGTTGGTGTGGAAGACGGTCGGAGCCTCCTTGGGATTGCCCAAGTCCACCAGATAGTTAACCTCTCCGAGTTTACCCACAACTCTGAAGGGTCCCATCCATTTATCTTTCAAGGCCCTCTGCCTTGTTGGGATCATAACGAGAATGAGCTGGTCTTGAGCAAACTCAATCATGTTAGCCTTTTGATTGTGCCAGTGCTTGACCAATGCTTGTCCAGCTTTCAAGTTATCGCTTGCTTCCGTCATCATGTGCGGCATTCTCCTCCGGAGACCTATCACGTAGTCAGTCACTCTGACTGGCTTGGGGGAAGGAGCACTCTCCAACCCCTCCTTAATCAGGGCCAATGGACCTCTGACGGGATGACCATAGAGAAGTTCGAAGGGAGAGTAACCTACTCCCTCCTGACAGACATCTCTATAAGCAAAGAGAAGGCATGGCAGTAGAAGGTCCCACTTATGCTTAAGGGGTTATTCTAAAGCACCTATCATGCTCTTCATGGTTCGGTTGAACCGTTCTACCAACGGATTGGTTTGGGGATGGTAAACTGTTGAGACCTTGTAAGTAACTCTGCAGGTTTTCCACATGGCTTTCATGTAGTGGGACATAAAGTTTGACCCCCTGTCAGAGATTACTTCCTTAGGAGACCTGACCCTAGTAAAAATACCAAGGAGGGCCTTAGCCACAGCCGGAGCTGTAACAGTCCTCATAGGAATTGCCTCAGGATACCTAGTAGCATGGTCTACTACAACAAGTATAAACCTGTTGCCTGAGGAGGTTGGAGCATCAAGGGGACCAACACTGTCAATCCCTACTCTCTCAAATGGGACTCCCACAACTGGGAGAGGCACTAAAGGTGCCACATTCTTGGAGCCAACCTTACCAGAGGTCTGGCAGGTGTGGCAGCTCTAGCAGTGTTTTTCCACTTAGGCCCCATCTTTGGCCAATAGAAGTAGAGAGAGAGCCTTTCCTTAGTCTTCTTGAAACTCAAGTGACCAGACAAAGGAATCTCGTGGGCTAACTGCAAGAACTGTGGTCTGTTCTTTTGGGGTACTACAAGTCGTTTGTAGTCTCCAGGTGCAGACTCTGTTGGTTCACTGTAGAAGAGGCCATCTTCCCAGTGCAACCTGTATTTCCCAGGCTCTTGCCCTTCAGCCTGAGCTTCTGCCTGGTGGCGAAGACCTTCCAGAGTTAGACATTCTCTCTGTCCCTTACTGAAGTCTGCCCTGCTGGGTCCACATTCTGCCAGTAAAGACTGCAGCTCAGGATGGTCAACAGGATCCAGATCTCCAATGAGTTCCTGGCCTTCCATTAGCTCTTCCTCAGAGTCTAATTCTACCACACAGGGTTGTACCTCCCTCTCAGCCTCAGCTGGAGGGGGAGTTATGGGTGTAACTTTGGACAACCGCGGGGAAGTCCGTGTTGGCTGCACTGAAATGCTGGCTGCTGGTTTCGGGATAGAAGTCTTAGGTTTCCCTTTCGCTTCTGATTTATTGGAAAAAGCTGCCGACAATTCTAGTGGAGCAGGAGTGATTTCTGTCTTCATCATCTCCTGGAGAGTACCGCGCATGGTCCTCTCTCTTGCGGGTCTGGTTAGCTCCTGTAACCGTTTACTAGGAGGTCTGGGAGTATGCGATACAACTCTGAGAGTTTTCAAATCGTTACCCAACAGTAGGCGTCCTGGTACCTCACTCTGTATGCTGACAGGTATCTTCACAGTCATGTCGTTACACTGGATGAGAACTGGTAATTGGGAAAGCATCTGCACAGGCCCTCCAGCTAACTTGGTGAGGCATTTGGGTGCCTTAGCAACATCCTCAGCCTGAAAAAACAATGTATCCACCACAGTTATGCTGGCCCCAGTGTCCCTAAAGGCAGGAGTCTCCTGGACATTCACCTGGACACTGTCCTTATAATACTCATTAGTATTATCGGGGATAGAATTATAGACATCTAAATTCTGTTGTTCCCACAACCCCAGAGATACTAAAGAAACGCGGGCTGAGACTACAATGGGTTTGTCAGCTAGCAGTAGAAAGTTTCCACTTGCCATTTGGACTTCCTCCTCTGGAGCGAAGGCTAAGGAGACAAGTTGGACCCCTGAAGGTTTACCCTTACATCTGGGATCTCCTTTCACGTGGTCAGTCGAGCCACAAACACAGCATTTACCAAATGCTTTCTGCAATGGTGGCTTGTTCTGACCTCCTTCTGGTTTGACACGAGAAGACACACTATTCTGCTGTGGCTTTCCCGGTGGCTTACCCTTCTGGTTTTGTTTGGGACCCTCTTTGGAATTTGAGTAATTAGAATACTCTTTTGAGTCTTTTTTAGGCTGTTTTCCCTCATCCTTTTTCTGAGTTGCCCCAGAATCCTTATGAGTAGCCCTGTTGGCAACCCATAAGTCAGCAGCCTTAGCTAGCGTCCGGGAATCCAATTCCTTCGAATCAGCCAAGTGCTGTCTGAGCTCAGGAGAACAGGCATCATAAATCGACTCCAACATAAAAAGATTCTTCATACCCTCATAAGTGTTCACTTTGTAACCCTTAATCCATCCCTCTAAGTTTTTCAACCCTTCACTCACCCAGGTAGCCCAAGGGGCACCATCATGCTTTTTGAGGGTTCTAAACCTCTTAAGATACTGGGCAGGGGTCTTCCCAAATCTAGCTATCAAAGCTAGTTTCACACTTTCGTAATCCGTCTTATCCGCCTTCCCCAACCCCATTACCACATCAGTCGCAACAGGAGGGAGCCTAGAGAAAAACCAGGGAAGTAAATCATTCCCGGTGATGTTCTGGAGCCCATGATTGTACTCAAACAGTTTTAACCAATCCAACACATCCAATCTCGGTTCATACATACCCACTAATTCCTTCGGCATCCGGGGTCTTTTGGGACTGGAGCTCCTAGAGGAACCAGAGGAGAGAGAAGCATTTTCGATAGACAACTTTTTCATCTCTAACTCGTGATTAAGTTCTATTTATCTGAGTCTTAACTCAGCTTGCTTCTGCTCAGCCTGGGCATTCATCCGTCTGAACTCGAGCTCTTGGTTTCGTTCAGATTGAGCCAAGAACCGTTTGTATTCTAATTCAAGCTTCATTTTTTCAAGTTCAAAATAAGCAGGGTTACTTGTGGAACTTGGTATGGGTCCCGTAGGTACAGCTGGTAAGGCAGGTAGAGGAGCAGGGGAGACACTTTCGTTAGCCTCTCCGTCCTCGTCACCCTCTTCAACGCTATCATCAGAATTACGATTTAGATCAACACCATCACTGTTATCTACATTTGCTGGAGAAATTGGTTCCTCTGAACCAGTACCCAGACTTTGGTTCGCCAGCAATCTCTCTATTAGTTCTAACTTCTTGCCTCTTACAGAAAGATTCTCTTGCCTACAGAGAGCTCGCAAACTCTCAGTATTTTTACCTGACAAGGATTCTGGACTGTAAGTTTCCATCGTAGACATGTTTTTGAAAGTTGCTTTTTAGTGCTAAGCTTTGTGGTCAGTTATCCTAAAGTGTCGAAAAGCACTCTAAACTGTACACTCGATACAAATCCCACCGCTGTACACCAGTGTTAGGCGGAAACCTGTGCAGTTCCGCCTGGGATCACTGCAAAAGATTTAGGACTACAGGTGTTTGGCATTAAACCCACTTGGTAGCAGTCAGTACCACACAGATTCACTTGGTAGCTGTGGCTGAGCAGTCAGACCTCTCTCAAGAAGAGTTAAGCAGTATGTTGAGTATACAATATAGGGCAATTATTCACAGTAAGACAAGCAAACACGCAATGAGGCTTCAGTGTAAAGATATTAAGGTATTTATTTATAACGGAACATCTATATGAAACACTATGGCACTATCACGGCAAACAAGTCAAATACAATTACTCTACGAACAAGAAACAATCAATCCCCCTAACAATATTTCGACAAGTCTAGGTTCTACCAGCATCACTTATTTGCAGACAGAGGTGTATGCCTCAACCTAGATGGCACTCTAATACCAGTTAGGACGGGAGAGAAAAATAAGCAGGTTACGAAATCAACACAGTTCAATACTTTACGGGAAAAAATGCAAGGCAAGAAGGCAAGAACCACAATAGATCATAAAGTTCAGAGGCCAGGCCCAGTCGGAGAGAGGCAAGGCGATATGTCCCAAAAGTCTCTAGTGGAAATGCGTTCAAGTCTTTGTAGCAAATTGTTATCAGCAGATTGAACCAGTTCAGAACAATACATTAGAAAAAGCTTGGAGGCGACCCAATGGAAAGGAGAGGATTAAGACACCTCACTCGAACCGATCGAAAGGGAAGCCAGGCGGACACGGTACCTTGTGGAGAGACAGCTCCGGCGGGGGCAGTTGTTCCTGGTGGTGGATGCACGTCGGGTCTTTGCCAAGAGTAGAGATGATCTCATCGTCGATGAAAAGTGAAGTCCGGTGCACCACCAGGGAAGAGACCAGCCACGGAGTGCCCCGTCACAAGGCACCACCTTTTGGTCGCGGTACAGGGGTAGTGGCTATCCGGTTGCCGAGGTGCTCTGCACGGGCAATTCGACCACTGCGTCCTGAGGCGAAGAAAAAGCAAAGGGGACTGGTTGTTCCCACCAGTCAGGGGAAGAGACTCTCCGGCAGGGAGATCTCCTCTGTCGTCGGGAAGTGATGAGTCAGTTCCGCAGGGCTCCACCGGAGGTGTCGTCGTGCAGGTCGGCTCAGCGTTACCCTCGTCAGATTCATAGGTCCAGTGGCGACTTCTGAAGATCCAGTCCCAAAAGCCCTGCTTTTATGCAGAAAACCCCCATTCATTCAGCCTAGCTGTCAATCAACACTCACTAAGTGGTGAGCGGGGAGGCTCACCACTTGGGCCAATCACTCCAGAGTGCGACCGGAGTTGGCAAGGCAACTCGGTCCAGGGTGCCTAAACCCCCTCCCACACCTCTGTGGTAACACAGACAGAATGGCACCACTTTGGAGGGTCTCTGTACAGAGGCCTGCCAAAAGTGGAACAAAGGGCTCAACCTTTGGTTTAGGAGTCACAGAGACGAACACAGACGCCATTTTAAAAACCGAGTTCTGGCAGAAAATACCATCCGATAAACTTATTTAAGATAAGTAGACCGGTGGTACGTTAGAGATTAACGAGGAAAAAGTATCAATCTCCAACAATGGGACGAATCCCATAGGGTTATGTTCGGGGTCGAACATAACAAGTAGTTTCCACTGCCACCAGCCAAAACTCGACGAGGAGGAACGGGACAGTGCCCCCTCGAGTAACAGACCCAGGAGTAATCGAATTACCCCTACTAGCACGTCCACAATAAGATGGTTTGTACTAGTTCTGTTAGTAAATTTAGGTCTAGTAAAGCCAATGGTGACTTTACATGCCCGGGGAGACAGTAGTCAGTCCCCGAGTATGGAGTCTATGGTGGAGGTCCGCTAGGACGCCCCAGTGTTACGGCACGTAGGGTGCGGTGTAACACACATAGAAAAACATATGAGACCCTATGGAGTAAAAGACCCCATAGCCCATAGAACACATTGACATTCAAAGGAATTACACACATTCATGTCCAAGAGTGGGAGGAAAAGAGTCTCACTCTTGGCAGGATGGAAAAAACAAACTCCAGAAATCCAGCAAAGCTGCTGGGGGACTCACTAGGTTAGGAAATTCAGCCTAAACAGAGAATTCTCCCTAACAGGGACATGAGTTGGGGCCTGCTGGCAGGTGCCCCTGACTGCTGGGGGGGTGGGGTTGCAAGGGGACATGAGTGGGGGCCTGCTGGCAGGTGCCCCTCAGTTCTGGGGGTTGGGGGTGCAAGGGGACATGAGTGGGACATGAGTGGGGGCCTGCCGGCAGGTGCCCTGTACTGCTGGAGGGTGGGGGTGCTGGGGGACATGAGTGGGGGCCTGCTGGCAGGTGCCCTGCACTGCTGGTGGGTGGGGGTGCAAGGGGACATGAGTGGAGGCCTGCTGGCAGGTGCCCTGCACTGCTGGGGGGTGGGGGTGCAAGGGGACATGAGTGGGACATGAGTGGGGGCCTGCTGACAGGTGCCCCTGACTGCTGGGGGTGGGGGTGGAAGGGGACATGAGTGGGGGTCTGCTGGCAGGTGCCCCTCAGTGCAGGGGGGTGGGGGTGCTGGGGGACATGAGTGGGGGCCTGCTGGCAGGTGCCCCTCAGTGCTGGGGGGGTGGGGGTACTAGGGGACATGAGTGGGGGCCTGCTGGCAGGTTCCCCTCAGTGCTGTGGGGTAGGGGTGCTGGGGGACATGAGTTGGGGCCTGCTGGCAGGTGCCCAGCACTGCTGGGGGGTGTGGGTACTGGGGGACATGAGTGGGGGCCTGCTGGCAGGTGCCCGTCAGTGCTGGGGGGTAGGGGTACAATGGGACATGAGTGGGGACCTGCTGGAAGGTGCCCTGCACTGCTGGGGGGTGGGGGGTGCAAAGGGTCATGAGTGGGGCCTGCTGGCAGGTGCCCGTCAGTGCTGGGGGGTGGGGGTGCAAGGGGACATGAGTGGGACATGAGTGGGGGCCTGCTGGAAGGTGTCCTGCACTGCTGGGGGGTGGGGGTGCTGGGGGACATGATTGGGGGCCTGCTGGCAGGTGCCCTGCACTGCTGGGGGTTGGGGTACAATGGGACATGAGTTGGACATGAGTGGGGACCTGCTGGAAGGTGCCCTGCACTGCTGGGGGGTGGGGGCTGCAAGGGGTCATGAGAGGGGCCTGCTGGCAGGTGCCCGTCAGTGCTGGGGGGTGGGGGTGCAAGGGGACATGAGTGGGACATGAGTGGGGGCCTGCTGGAAGGTGTCCTGCACTGCTGGGGGGTGGGGGTGCTGGGGGACATGATTGGGGGCCTGCTGGCAGGTGCCCTGCACTGCTGGGGGTTGGGGTGCAAGGGGACATGAGTGGGACATGAGTGGGGGCCTGCTGGCAGGTGCCCTGCACTGCTGGGGGGTGGGGGTGCAAGGGGACATGAGTGGGGGCCTGCTGGCAGGTGCCCCTCAGTGCTGGAGGGGTGGGGGTGCTGGGGGACATGAGTGTGGGCCTGCTGCTGGGTGTCCTGCACTGCTGGGCGGTGGGGGTGCAAGGGGACATGAGTGGGACATGAGTGGGGGCCTGCTGGCAGGTGCCCTGCACTTCTGGGGGTGGGGGTGCAAGGGGACATGAGTGGGACATAAGTGGGTGCCTGCTGGCAGGTGGCCTGCACTGCTGGGGGGTGGGGTGCAAGGGGACATGAGTGGGACATGAGTGGGGGCCTGCTGGCAGGTGCCCTGCACTGCTGTGGGGTGGGGGTGCAAGGGGACATGAGTGGGACATGAGTGGGGGCCTGCTGGCAGGTGCCCTGCACTGCTCGGGGGTGGGGTTGCTGGGGGACATGAGTGGGGGCCTGCTGGCAGGTGCCCCTCAGTGCTGGGGGGTGGGGGTACAAGGGGACATGAGTGGGGGCCTACTGGCAGGTGCCCTGCACTGCTGGGGGGTGGGGGTGCAAGGGGACATGAGTGGGACATGAGTGGGGGCCTGCTGGCAGGTGTCCTGCACTGGTGGGGGGTGGGGTGCAGGAGGACATGAGTGGGGGCCTGCTGGCAGGTGCCCTGCACTGCTGGGGCGTGTGGCTGCAAGGGGACATGAGTAGTACATGAGTGGGGGCCTGCTGGCAGGTGCCCCTGACTGCTGGGGGTGGGGGTGCAAGGGGACATGAGTGGGGGCCTGCTGGCAGGTGCCCTGCACTGCTGGGGGTTGGGGGTGCAAGGGGACATGAGTGGGACATGAGTGGGGGCCTGCTGGCAGGTGCCCCTCAGTGCTGGGGGGTGCGGGTGCTGGAGTACATGAGTGGGGGCTTGCTGGCAGGTGCCCCTCAGTGCTGGGGGGTGGGGGTGCTGGGGGACATGAGTGGGGGCCTGCCGTCAGGCACCCTGCACTGCTGAGGGGTGTGGGTGCAAGGGGACATGAGTGGGGGCCTGCTGGCAGGCGCCCCGTACTGCTGGGGGTTGGGGGTGCAAGGGGACATGAGTGGGACATGAGTGGGGGCGTGCTGGCAGGTGCCCTGCACTGCTGGGGGGTGGGGGTGCAAAGGGACATGAGTGGGACATGAGTGGGGGCCTGCTGGCAGGTGCCCTGCACTGCTGGGGGGTGGAGGTACAAGGGAACATGAGTGGGGCATGAGTGGGAGCCTGCTGGCAGGTGCCCTGCACTGCTGGGGCGTGGGGGTGCAAGGGGACATGAGTAGTACATGAGTGGGGGCCTGCTGGCAGGTGCCCCTGACTGCTGGGGTGTGAGGGTGCAAGGGGACATGAGTGGGGGTCTGCTGGCAGGTGCCCTGCACTGCTGGGGGTTGGGGGTGCAAGGGGACATGAGTGGGACATGAGTGGGGGCCTGCTGGCAGGTGCCCCTCAGTGCTGGGGGTGCGGGTGCTGGGGGACATGAGTGGGGGCTTGCTGGCAGGTGCCCCTCAGTTCTGGGGGGTGGGGGTGCTGGGGGACATGAGTGGGGGCCTGCTGGCAGGTGCCCCTCAGTTCTGGGCGGTGGGGGTGCTGGCGGACATGAGTGGGGGCCTGCTGGCAGGTGCCCTGCACTGCTGGGGCTGGTGGTGCAAGGGGACATGAGTGGGACATGAGTGGGGGCTTGCTGGCAGGTGCCCTGCACTGCTGGGGGGTGGTGGTGCAAGGGGACACGAGTGGGGCATGAGTGGGGGGCTGCTGGCAGGTGCCCCTGACTGCTGGGGGTGGGGGTGCAAGGGGACATGAGTGGGGGCCTGCTGGCAGGTGCCCTGCACTGCTGGGGGGTGGGGGTGCAAGGGGACATGAGTGGGACATGAGTGCGGGCCTACTGGCAGGTGCCCCTCTGTGCTGGGGGTGGGGGTGCTGGGGGACATGTGTGGGGGCCTGCTGGCAGGTGCCCCTCTGTGCTGGGGGGTGGGGGTGCTAGGGGACATGAGTGGGGGCCTGCTGGCAGGTGCCCTGCACTGGTGGGGGGTGGGGGTACAAGGGGACATGAGTGGGACATGAGTGGGGGCCTGCTGGCAGGTGCCCCTGACTGCTGGGGGGTGGGGGTGCAAGGGGACATGAGTGGGGGCCTGCTGGCAGGTGCCCTGCACTGCTGGGGGCTGGGGGTGCAAGGGGAGATGAGTGGGGGCCTGCTGGCAGGTGCCCCTCAGTGCTGGGGGGTGGAAGGGGTCATGCGTTGGTGATCAGTAGTGCAAGCTGACACGTGGCTTGCCTGGGGGGCATGCCCATGGTGGATGGGCTGCCTGCGGGACATGACCAGGGGTGCAGGCTAGTCCCCTGTGGTGTGGGCTGCCTGCAGGGGCCGTGGAGGGTGTAGAGGGAACACCTGGGAGGACCCACACTGCCAATTCACGTGTAGGACTCGCCTGCACCCCAGATATACATGTACCCCACTCGCACAGGGCCTGTCGCATGTGAAACTTCCCGCGCACCTCCGAAATACACATACCCCACTCGCACAGGACCTATCACGTGTGAAACTTCCCGCGAACCCCAGAAATAAACGTACCCTGCTGGAATCGAGTGTGAAACTTCCTGCGAACCCCAGATTTACACGTACCCAGGCTAATCGCATGTGAAACTTCACGCTAACCCCAGGAATACAAGCACCCCACTCGCACAGGGCCTATCGCGTGTGAGACTTCCCGCGAACCCCAGATTTACACATACCCAGGTTAATCGCATGTGCAACTTCACGTGAACCGCAGGAATACACGCACCCCACTCACACAGGGCCTATCGCGTGTGAAACTTCCCGCGAACCCCAGATTTACACGCACCCCGCTTGCCCAAGGCCAATCGCGTGTGAAACTTCCAGCGCACCCCCGAAATACACGCACACGCTATTTTTGACACAGCAGGTGTCCGTGTTTGTCGCATACCCCTTTGCACGTCATTTATCCTAGTGCGCCACAGAATGGGACAATCATCAGAGCTGTATATGTGTGCTTTTTGTTAGCGCACATTTTGGTGCACATTTTTTTCATGCGCAGGGACGCTACCGCCTGCCTTCGTGTGGCGGACGTGTTTAGGCCTGTTTGCGTCTTTGCCCGTGCGCTGGTTTGCCCTATTCGATTCCATGAATACGTGTTGTAGGTGAGCGTGTGGGCGTTCCTCGCACTTGCCTCCTGTACTTCCCCCATGACGCCCACATTTTCAGGCGTTGTTCCCCATTCCGCGCGTCAAGCCCCGTGTTACGCCTACTTTTGTTATGTGCGCCGCGCTATGTCCGATTTCGCTGTGGTCGTAGCGCACGCCGTTAGATGACCTGTGAGCCGGCGTGCGCCACGCAGATTTTCAGCGCACATCCCAGATTTTACTCACGCACGGACTTCCATGAATGCGCAGGTTTTGCTGTGATTTTTGCACTTGCACTGCGATTTTCGCACTTGCACTGTGATTTGCACGATTTCGCACATTAATTCCATGAATCGGCCTGTTAATTTTAAATGCAAGTGGTTTTCTATGCTGCAAAACATGATTCACAACAGCAGCCATTGTAATATTTTAATATTGCTTTAAAATGACTTCTACTTCCATAGCGAATGCCAAGTCTTACTACTTATAACAGTGCACATTCTGTCAACAATCTTTCTTTTACATTTACAGAAAAAAGATTACCAAAGAAAACTACTGCAGAAAGAAAACTCTTTCATTTCTATAAAGTGAGTATATTAATGTGCCATGTATGTCTTAACATTTAGGTCTGAGCAAAATTGGGAAATTTCGTTTTGCCAGCTTCATAATCAAAATCTGAAAGATGTTGATCCGTTCCGCTCCCCCTGTGTATTGAATTGACTGGTGCACATTCATTGACGTGTTTTTCCACTGGATTTGAGCAGAGACGATAAGCGGGGCCCTTTTGCTGCGTACTCATATGAGGATGACAATAAATCCTTTGCCGTAAATAACGGGAAGTGATTTGTAAATCTTATAATTGGAAACACACGTGAGCCATGAATGATATGCTGCAGTCACCCTTAAAAGAGGGAGGAGAGCACCTGATTAGGCCCCCACTAATGAGTAATGGATCAAATATAAACTTGAGGTGGTGGCTCATGAAGATTTTATTCGAGAGACAGTCTAGTCCTGAGGAAGATATGCGCCAGCATTATTGTAGTTCTGGACGCCGTTTGGTCAAAATTGGGAGAAGGGAATGTCCATATGAAGTATACAGCTAACAAGATGATTTGGACCTCCTCTAGTAGACAAATGACTGTTTTATATGTGGCTCTTTCTCTCCATTTAATTAATTTTTGATGTATTTATGAAAAGTCAGGTATTGTAGGGTCTCAGATATATGTTGAAGTATTGTCTGTTGGGGGGCATACTAGGTCAAGAAGGGTGTATGCAGCAACCATGCCCTGAACTCCTGGTTTAATGTGAATTATTTGTTTTACACAACATAATTAATTGTATGAGATTGGAAGTTGTTCTTTATACATGTATCTTTCTTTGTGTTAGATTTGAATGAGTACATGAATTACCATGCTGTGTCAACACAATTTGTTGTGTTTCTGTATTATTTGATGCAATTGAAAAGGAGTTTTTTTAATTTATATTTGTTTTTATGTTCAATTGATTGAGAATAATGGTTTTATGATGTTATTATAAAAATAAAATATTACATTTTTGCAGAAACTTTCTGTCCCAACTATCTTGGTCCATTCAAAAGCCCTGTTCTGAATTAATGTAAGTCATCGTGAGACACCACCTGTGTAGTGGTTTTGCCAGTTTCTTGTGCCATCTCGTGACCCAAAACTAGTGGCACAAAGTTTCTTGTGCCGCTGCTGAACCTAGCACAAATAAAAAAAAAAGCTGAACAAAGTTTCTTGTACCACTGCACGAAACTAGTACAAATCAGAATGAGCCGAATTAAGTTTCTCATGTTGATACATGAACCTAGTACTAATCAAAAAGTGTGGCACAAAGGTTCAAAGAATCAAACAAAAAAGTTGGGTGAAGTTTCTTGTGCTGCTGCATGAAACTAGTACGGAAAGTGGAATAGTGCACAAAGTTTAATGTGTTGCTACAAAAAACTACTACGGGTTGAAAGAGACCTGCCTAAAGTTTCTCATGCTGCTACACAAAACTAGCACGGATAGAAAAAAAAACCTGCACAATGTGTTTGGCGTTGTGAACCTAGCACAGATCAAGAAAAGATCTGCACAAAGGATCTCATGTCACTGGTCAAATTGATCACAAATCGAAAAACCATGCAAAGATTAACATGTCAAAGCATTAATGTAGCTTGTATTGAAAAAAAAGGACCTGAGCAAAGTTTCTCGTAGCGTCACACGATACTAGCATGGGAACAACACAGTACGCACTGTGCAAAACTGCATCAAACCAGAGGGCAGTGGGAAAGTAATGCTGATGTCACGGATCGGGCAGAAGCGGGTTTCAGTGCGGATTCTGCACTATTTGCTTTGCTGGTCAAAACTTCAGTCATCCCTAGTAACAATTGAACAATTATAATAACAAAACTAGTGGTTGTCACCTCTTTGATTAGTAACCATTCTATGGTTGTGGCAAAATTGAAGTTGTGTATTATTACTTCCACCAAATTCGGCCCCACTAATATTGATATCAATAATCCTGGCATTAAGATATCATGGAATGAAGCTAAAATTAAAAAGCTGAACCAAAGAATGTGTAAATCCCTAACTGATAGTAGATTACTAAAATGCACTGAAATTGAGAGCCTCATTAGACAGGGAACATTCGATGTGGCTTCCACACGTGCCCCCCTCCTCATTGTGTCCTCTGGAAAGATCTATACTGCACCTTATGATAGGGAGATTGTGGTGGTACGGCGTGATCATAGACGAGAGCTTCGGAAGTTATTAAAACTCACAATTTCTTGGGTTGAATACTGTGCCCAAAATAAACATAAGATTAATGTATATAAGAGATGGTGCAAGAACTATTGTTTGGAGAAAGTTAATTTACAATGGCAGACACTGATAGGTACATTGCAAAAGGGAGACTGTAGGTCCATATGGATGGTCTTGAACCAGGTTAGAGGTAATAGCCTTCCAAATCCCCTCAATGCTGTAGGGGAAATAACTTGGGTAGATTACCTCACTAAAAATATGTATGTTAAAGATACAGATGATTTTTTTATTCAGACTACTGAACCTTGGCCTTTGAGATTCAGCAGAAGAGAGATCATTGATACAATCACAAAATCGAGTAGTTCCAGTAGGTCCCTTATTCTGATGAATTTATACAACAAGGTATGTTATGACAAATGCATTCCAGTGTCCTGGACAACATCGATTCTGATACCAGTGTTCAAGGCAGGCTCTCGTACACTGCCAGAAAATGATTGTATACTTTTGCTCCTTGATACGACCAGTACAATTGTTGCTGCCATTGTTTTGTCCCACCTCCAAACATGGTCTGATGCTAGCCAGATACCCCATCTGTGAGAGTCTGGCTTTCGTATTTGGTCTAGCAGTCTGGACAAGATCAGACTCCTCGATGCCATCATGAATAGGGCTAAACAGCGAGCAAGCCCTTCCATATATGTAACATTTGTTGATTTTTCCTGTGCATTTGACAGGGTAAATAAAAATAAATTGTGGGTGATTCTGCATGACCTCCAGTGCCCTGACTGGAAACTGGAGATCCTAATAAAGCTCCATCGGAATAATACAGCGTGCATGCGTTTGGATAACTACAGTCGACTGTCCAGATCAATCATGATTAACAGGGGTGTTAGACAGGGATGCCTATTGGCAGTCATCCTTTTTAATCTCTGCACTGCAGAATTAATATGATGCCTGGAAAAGTATGCACACAGACCAGCCAGATTTGCCACAACAAGGGTCTCTGCATTACTGTATGCCGATGACCTTGTTGTGGTTGATCATACTGTCACGGGCATGAAGGACATGCTGGAAGAATTGGGTAATTTTGCTGTTGTACATGACATGATTGTGAATCTGAAAAAGACTAAATTGATGCTCGTATCCTCCAGAAAGGATAATAGTCCTATAATGGAAATCAGCTAGGGTACAATTGACTATATTAACTCCTAAATATCTAGGAGTGGAAATGGATTGTAAACTTGGTTACCAATCTTTGATTGATAGTAGGATTCAACGCACTAGGCACATTACGCTATTGGCACGTACATTTGTTGCCCAATACGCAGGCTATACACTAAAGGGAATAATGTTCCTCTATAACCAATGGTTTGTTCCGGTTGTGTCCTATGGCCTTGCAGCTCTTACCCTTGGAAATGTGTCCTGGTTGGACAAGATAGAAGGTTTCTTCTGGCAGACTACATTGAGCCTTCCCCCAACATGCCCAATACAATATATTACAGCAGAGATTGGCTTGACATCTTTAAAAGCAATGATCCAATGCCAGCAAGCTTTATTACCCTTGAAAGCATCGAGTCATCCAATCAGTCAATTGCTTAGAAACATTGGGAAGGATGTAATTGTATTTAAATCTAACAATGTTGTAAGTAACACCTATGATGCATTGTGTATTGCATCTTATGTTGATCTGAATTGGTCTTTGGCGCAATCCAGGTGTGGTAGATTTAAAGCCATCAAAAGGGCTTTTAAAAATAAAGCATGGCTAAGAGACTGGGAGAACAACTTCACACATCAAAGAGGAGTGCGCAAATATAAGCACTTGGAGGGTATTCATCATAAGTATCTCAGCCCCCAGTTGTACTTAATTAGATGTCCAAACCCCAAAGTGTGAAGATTCCGGTTACTCATGCGTCTTAATCTACTGCCTATGAGAGCCACCCACGGTTCCCAACGGAAACGTGCACAAGATCAATGCATGTGTCATATGTGTGGAATGAATCGTAACTTGGAGACAGTTAGACATAATCTTACTGGATGCTCAAAAATGGAATTGCTTTACAGAAGTAGATCCATCAGTATTGCCATCATTTTGATTCTGTAGCAACTGTCCATTTTTGGAATTTATGTCTAAGTACATAATCTGAAGTTTTGGTTATCACGCTGAATAATGTTTGTAAAGTGTCATCAGTAATGTTTAAGCCACCTGTTGATACTCAATGTACAACAGCTGATTGCTCAACTAACATTTGATATCTCTTCGACCGCGATGACTTTGGAGTCGTTCCAAGGGTGTAATTGGTGATATCATTGACATAGATGGAGCTAGTTGATATAAAGATGGTGAGAGACTGATTGCAGAAATAATTATTATTGTTCAAATAGTCAAATTAGTCAGAATGAATAGCCAGAATTATATTATGAATGACAAGATTCAATCAAGTGTTTTTATTGTTGATGTTAAATGAGTGGTTGCTTTGATCTAGCTGTTCTGCCAATGAACTATAGATTTAGATTACTGAGGAATTGAAGTGTATATGTGATGACCAATGTAATTGTTTTACTGCTGTAGAAGTTCTTATGAACTAAAAACAACAATAAATAAATAAAAAAAGATACAACTATACTATATATTACCTTAAACTATCCATTCATGCTATACTTTATGATATTTGCTACTTTCACATTCCATTGCAACAATCACACTCTATTCCATTAGAGCACAACATTCCTCCTTATCCTCTAACACCACCACTCTCCAACCCATGCAACTACAAATACTTTATCACACCACCATCAACTACACATGCGTGTTCCACACTTACCAATTACAATCCATATCATTAAGCCAACACCCAACAGTTTAAAAAAATCTCTCACTCAACAAATCTTTTAGAATTACACCTCCTATCACCCGTACATCTCTCTGCTTCATGTTACTTCCACAGCAACCTTTTTTCCTCATCCCACTACCCAACATGGATCCACGTGTTTATGCTTGCAGCACACTACCTCATGGGAATTCACTAAAAACAATCCATTCATTGCTGTATTTCGCCGTCCTAAATGCCATTATTCAAATCACATTGTTTTGGATTATCACCACATTTCTCTTCCTCATAGCACTTCACCAGAGATTTGCAACCTCTTCCTCTACAAATGTTTTTCTACATGCCTCCCAATATATATGCAGTCGTTTTTCAATTCCTACTGTTGGCTCGCAATGCCCCCACACTTCTCCATGCCTCCAAAATAACACCAATAGAACCCTCCTGCAACATTACAGCACACACTTTAATTTCTTTTTTTTTTTTTTTATTTATTGCATCAATTAGTTTCCAAAAAAAACTTTAAATGCATACTAAACCAAGATTTTCTTACAGAAACATACAATTACATCAATTATATATAGGGAGGAAAAGTAATAAAGATAAAAAAGTGTAGCTAAGTATCCAGTTTTGTGAAAAGTGCCAAGGTCCTGGATACTTTTCCTCCCCTTCTTAAGATTGTCCACCTCTCTTGCAAGGATAGAGTAGTTAGATTTTGGAAGTGCGACCCTAGCCATTTTTCTCTGGGCCTAGATAAATTAACACAGTTCATCACCAAGTGCTGTAAGGTTTCAGTCTCCTGCCCACAGCAACGACACAACAAACTAGATTGCACCTCCTTTTTATTTCTTCTCCCTAGAACTTCTCTAGTGTGGAGGAGATTTAATCGGAATTTTAAAAATCGGTCCCTTTCCATGCTCGTGGGAAATTTGTCGAGATACGGGTGCACGGTACCTCTATGATAATGCTCTTACATGCCCTGGGTTATAGACGAATGGGCACTAAGTCTGTCCACGGTGGCTATGCAATCCCAGTCCAGGAGTTTCCTCTTTACCGTGTACGGATTTAGCACAAGGAAAATGAACCTCAAACTATAGCTAGCAATGTCAATGAAGCCACAGTAAAACATTCCCACATTTTTTTTTATTACAAAAAATGATTTGGCACAGAGATCTTAGCAATCTCATTAAAAGATCTGAAAAGTCACGTCCCTCACTTAAAAAGATCACAAATGGAACTGATTTGTGAAACTCTGATTGACATCCCATTCAAACTAAAAAGAACCTTATTTACATTTGTTTTAAACAGAATAAAACCACTAACAAATGTATTAAAAAAATACAAACATCTTTTAAACATGAGCAATTTCAACAAACATAACTCTGATAACTTCTGTGCAGGCAAATGATTTTGCACCAGTAGCACAGAACCTTATTTCAATGAAGGCACATATAACCAACAAAAAATAAACTAAATTGCCATAGAAACTAATGCAAGAGGCTATGAAATAGTATCAGATACCATTATGGCAAAAGAACCTTAATAGAAAATTCTTATCCAACAAACTTTCAACCTATTTTCCCCATGCCCACATAAGTCATCCAGTGTACAAATGAATGTGCAGCTCAATATGCAATGTGCACCAACAGTCATTCAAATGTTTACTACTCCTCAATAACTATGTGAAAATAAAAGACAAACGCCGAATCAACATTTTACAAAACTTGGACTATTAGGACATTCATTAGCTTGCATTTGAGGAACTGCTTGTAAAAGCACATTCCATCATTTAAAATTGTTAGAAATACAGCATTCTACGATGTGCAAACTTGTGCATAGATTGTACAAAACTAAAAGTCCCACTCTAGACCAACAAAAACTCAATGGCAATCTCCTAAATGCAACAGCCAAAGTCCCCCAACACATCGGACGTACAAACTAAATATTTTGGAACTGAATTAGACTTAGAAAAAACTGTTAAATTACTAAACATTAACCAACAACGTTCCAACATTAACCTCCTTGCAAAAACATACATAAAAGAAATAGCCACGTTTCAAATCATTTCAGCTGAAATACCAGAAAGATTATGTGTCTGTTGTCACATAACTTTCTATAAGAAAAGTACAAAAATAGTAGATCTAGTAGTTTTCCATATAGCTAACAAAAGAACATAAATGCAACATGTGTCTCTTCACTCCTGTACCACCAAATCTACATGACAGCAACCCTCTCGTTCATCTCTTATTACTTTGGTGATACATGTACTCTCTGTGGCTAACTCCCGATCGTTGATAAACTTTGTCAAGTTGCTTACTGATTAATCCACTCTTTAATCAATTGCAACCCTAAGTAAGCCATTGTCTTGGCACCCGCATGCATGTTGTGCATCGTACTTCCTGGCTGACCATGTTTTTGATTGTTGTTCATGACCCCGGTCCCTTTTTGTATGCTGGCCAACTTCACACATACATCGTGACCACAACTGCTCACATGAAGTTTGCCCGTGATGCGTAGCTGCCCCACCACTATCTTACATTTGTCATCCTGTGCTGGGCTGTACACATCCTAGCAGCAACCTCGGCATTGGCATTTCTGTATTGACTTCCTCCTGCACTACACTGCTGATGAAATCCCACCATATCTAAAGCAACCCCAAATTCTTATAGCATGGCTTTTTGGAGCATGCAACCTCACAGAGCATGTCTGTTACTCGTACCTGCACACCTGATGTACCCCCACCGTACCATGAGGTGTGACTTTTCCAGATCATGTGCACTTAACTATTTTGACTGTTATATAATGCCTACCTGCTCACCTGATGTAACCCCACATACCATGAGGCGTGGCTTTTCTAGAGTGTGCACACCTACCTATTCTGACTGTTATATTATGTCTACCTGCTCACCTGATGTAGCCACCTGTACCATGAGGCATGGCTTTTCCAGAGTGTGCACCATTACCAGTTTTGACTGTTTCAGTATGATTACCTGTACATCTGATGTGGCCCCCTGTACCATGAGGTGCAGCTTCTGCTACATCCTGGTCCAAGAATCACCCACACCTTGCAGCCCTAAGCGTGATCTTGTACTTTTGTACTTTTAAATTGTCACTTGCACTTACTGTAACTAGAGCCATGGTACCTGAGGGTTTGGTGAACTGCTATAAATACAAAAATACAATAAAAATAAATAAAACAAACATTACTAATGCCTAAATAGATTGCACATACTGCAGTAGTAAGCTTGATGATAACCAAATGCCATCTCAAGCTACCATTACTAATTTACCAATGCTTCCACTTACAAATACTCTACAACAACTTAATGTATATAATGGTATCATCATTTAAACAGTACACCGATTCTAAGCTACAATAGCTCCGCAAACCAAAACTGCCAAATTGCCTCCATCAGAATGACTGAAGAGAGTATGCTTACCATTAGACCTTAACAGAAATGTGTAAACAAGAGGAGTTGGATAACCAGCACAATCTTGGATTGTACTAGTTAATGGTGTGCCAAAAAAAGACAAAGGCCCTCATTACGACCCTGGCGGAATCCGAAAAACGATGGCGGAAATGCAATACCGCCATCGAATACCGCTCGGTGCGACTATGACCCGTCACCGCAAAGTACGAAGCCATTAGCGACACCGTAGTGAACGCCAACGCTAACTGCACCAAGTACGCGCGCGCGCGCCATGCCAAACCGTAAATACCACCATGGCGTAAGGGTACGCGAATTCCGACCCTAGCGGACATGTACCTAACGCCATTAAGCATGGCGGAAAGCACCAATCCGCCATGGTGAGAAGTACGGCATCGCGAATCAACCGTAAACGGCCCCACTGACTGCCTGTACACCGCTCCCTGCCCACAAAGTACAACTCCCCGTAGGTGCAATGAAGTCACAATGCAACCAGTGAAATGTACAAGTCACCCATGCATGCCAACGAACAAAAGAAACACAAGAGGGGCCAATGGGAGCTGCAGGGCACAGATGGCACGAATACAGAAGCCATTCCAATGGACATGACCACAGTCCCCCCCCCGAAACGCACGCAAACACAGGCACCTGTGATCAGCAATATTCCGAAAATCACAACATTCCACCAGTCCACCTGGCTGACCGGCATCTGTTACACAAAACCCATTCCCCCGCCCCTGAGCATGACAACATTCAAACAGTCACATTGGCAGCCCCCATCCCTGACCTCACTGGGCTCCATAGGCAAACGCGCCCAGCACAGTACCACGCGACTAAACTCCGAAGCTGGAACCCAATGCAGATCTCCTCACAATACATCGCTCCCCAAATAGGAATATGCCACATCACTCGCAAAGAAGAACGCTACACGGCCCATATCAGAATAGAAATTTAATGCACAACTAAATCACCAAGCCCATACAGCCATTAGTCCATGAACTCCAAAACACATATCATCATTGTGGGCTGCATCCGCAAGGAATGACCAGCTACTACTTGTGTGACGCCCTGTTCCATCATGGTACATAGAGCCACATTCACGTACGAAAAGGCAACATGGAAGCGCACAGACCCGCAGGGCCGTCCCAATGGGGAGGCACTAGTCCAGCTGAAAGGCCGAAATGTTGCTCCGAGCCACTAGTACTGCGTAAGGGCATGTGGCCCATTGGCGATCGTCCCATAAGATCGTAATGCTGCTCCACTGATTAACACGAAGCAGCAGGTGTCGGGAGTAAACGCCATCTGCAGGAGTGGCATACAGATGGCAGTGGCAAAAGGGGAGGAGATACCTGTCAACCAAAAGAAAAGAAAAAGAACAGAATGGCCATCAGAACTACATTCGAACAACTCACTTCAATGATCACACTAAATCCACAGTCATATGCATGCTAGCCCACTCCAAAGGATCATCACCACCCCGAAACCACTTGCGACTCATAACTATCTATATCGAGGTGTAAACACCATCACAAACGAGTGTACCTGTGCATGCGTCTGTCAGAACAGATTCCATCAGATGGGAATGTTAACGTGCATGGACACAAGTGTCTGAAGGCGCGTCGAGACAGGGAGGGCTCAACAAGGCCAGATAGACGATGGTCCCACTATGGCAGCCCTGCATCACATAGCGCAGGGGAGGCGGATAGATTCCAACAAGCCCTGTACATTGCAAACCCTGTATCAAATCACCTGCCCATGCATCCATTCATCATTCCCTCATCCTGTTATAAAAACGCCTGAATATTTACTCACAAAACATTCGAACTTTCCATTGAGTCTGTGCGTTATGCAGCCTGCAAAATCCACAGTGCCCCAGCCCGTAATTCCAGTGTTGTGAAGTTACATGTATTTGGGAACGTCCGGCCTCATCGCCCACGTCACTATTGCGCATCCAAAACTATTCATATCAATCATTGCTTCCTCGCCATGGCCCCTGTCCCAAGGACACTGAACAATAGAACGTTATATTAGCAGTCAGACCTGTGGGCATCTCCTCGCCGCTAGCTGAAAACCGAAAGCGCCGGCCTTCGAATTCCTCATTTGCAACATCACGTCGAAAAGGCATCTGTGGCCGTTTGAAATCACTAATTAATCCATCGAGTGCGGCTGTGTGTGAAAATGGCAACTGCCTTCACCCACGAATGGGACGCCCCGCCCGTCGTTGCAACTCGGTACAGTGATGCATGAGGGCCCACCGTTACTCGAGTACTACGTCCCACTGACTCATCACAAGTCTGTTCGCGACTGCAAAGATTGTATGTGAAACAATGGGACCATAGCCGAATGTACATATCAACAAATGTTACACGGCCATCGGGTACAAATACATGAATGCAAGAGCAAGATGCCATTCCTCGAATTGCAGCGTTGTGTGCGGGACGTGCTCGGCCAAAGGGGAGAGCAGCTTGCACAGGTGGAATGAATCACCACAGGTGGAGGCCATACAGCCTGAAAACACATAAATTGCACACCCAGTCTCCTCCCACAACCACACCCACTCCGAAATGCTACCGGCAGGACTCGCGATGTTGGCCCTGGGGGACCTGATAGCACTGCAAGTACTCCAACTCCAAGAAGAAGACGAACACCAACTACAACCGGCCGCACGGAGGAGACGCAGGAGGAGGAGGAGGGCAAGGCAGGGCCAGCAAGGGCCGCCAGCACAGCCACTACCACCACGCAGGCAGCCCGCAATCCCACGCCTCTGAGCACATCCGTTCAACCTCACTGATGAGCAGATCCACACCCTCTACCGTTTGGACCGGGACACCATAGCCGCCATCGTGGACATGACACAGGCTGACCTTGTCAGCATGATAGATAGCCCAACCGCCATCCCACCCCTACTGAAGGTGGTGTCTGTACTCCACTTCCTGGCCACAGGCACCTACCAGCACACAGTCGGACAGTTGCATGGCATTTCACAGCCACTGTTCTCACGGACACTATTGCAAGTGCTCGATGCCCTCCTGCAGCACGCAGACGACTACATCTCTCTACCACGCTCGGAGCAGGAAATTACCAACACAAAAGTGGGATTCCATGCACTTGCCGGCATACCGGGTTGCATTGGTGCCATCGACTGCACCCATGTGGAATTGGTCGTTCCACATGCCATGGAGGCCCAGTACCGCAACCGAAAACAATTTCATTCCCTGAATGTACAAATGGTGTGTGACTCCAACAGGATCATTACACATTGTTGTGCCAGATTCCCTGGATCAACCCATGATTCTATGGTCTTGAGGAACTCTACTATACCACGCTACATGGAGCGACACGCAGGGAACAGATCCTGGCTACTCGGTGAGTCTCATTTCATGCATGATGATGTGGGGTATGTGATGCGGCAATGAACTGCCAGGAAGGGGGGGGGGGTGCGTACGTAGCAATGGCATTCCACATCATACGTTTCTCGTCCACATACAGGTGATGCTGGGTATCCACTGAAGAGATGGCTCCTCACACCAGTCCGGAACCCACGGGACCAGCATGAGGAGGACTACAACCATGCCCACTCACGTACCCGTGTAGTCATTGAACAGGCATTCGGCCTACTGAAGACTCGTTTCCGCTGCCTCAGCAGGTCTGGCGGGGCACTCCTGTACCGCCATGAGAAGGTTGCAAAGATGGTCATGGCATGTGTCATGCTCCACAACATGTGCGTACGTAGAAATGTGCCCATGCCCCCTGACGCTGAACTGCAAGCACCTGATGATGGTCATGATGAGGGTGGGGATGTGGCAGCACCTCAAGGAGTCTGCGAGGCACCGGAGGGCCGTGACATTCGTCAGCATCTCATTGATGCATGCTTCTAGCACTCACGCCTGGTGGCTGATACATGGACACGGGACTCGTGGCACTGTGTGTGTCTGGTACATGCACAATATGGACTGTACGCCTATGATGGCCTAGTACACAAAGATCATTGTCCACACATCTCATTGGTTGATCGTGCACTGTTTATGGCATATGTGATATCATGTTGAACACCCTATCGACCCGCCACCCAAGTGAGCCCAACACACCCCCTCCACCCTCCTACCTCCCCCCCGAACACCAGTGTCCAAAGAAGCTCATTGTCAGTGGGCTGTCGCTATTGCAAGCCCCCTCTGCGGGTATCAGGGGCACCCCTGCCTGTGGAGCGCAGGTTCCTCCCAGATCTACGTTGGGGGCTGCCCTGGACGGAACTTGCAACGGATGACGTCTCTGCCTGCTCACGTCCATGCATGTCCCTAAGGGTTTGTGAGAGCTCAGTGAGCACACGGCGCACTGCGGCAAGTTCGGCACATACGTCTTTGGACGTCGCATGCAGTTCCCCCCTCAGGCTCTCGGTGCTTCTCTCCATTTGGACTCTCAGGCTCTCGGTGCTACTCTCCATTTGTGCCCTTAGTGTCTCTGTACTTCTCTCCATTTCTGCCCTGAGTGTCTCAGTTGATGTTTCTATGTCTGCCTTAGTGCCCCCACATTCATCGGCATGGTCCTTGAGGAGCGTGGCCAGTTGCTGCTGTTGCACGATTAACTGGTCGAGGGACTGTTGCCTCTGCTGGGCCATGGCCATTTGCGGGGGTGTCACAGAGGGGCTGTTGACCTCATGTTGCCTTGCCACAGGGCTTGGGGGGGATGGCCAGTCGTCGTCTTGTGGGTGCCCCTGCGTGGTATCCTCATGTTGTACGGGATGGGACAGACAGGGGGAATGGGACAGGTCATGGATGGATCTGACTTCGACATCCCCGTCTTCTGTGTCGGAGCATGCTGCCATCAATGGGGTGTCACCTATGGTGCTGCTGCCACCAGAGGCAGTGCCTTCTGTGGCATCCGTTGGGGGGACCTGTGGTGGTGGTGTTGTGGGCATGCTGGCTGCTGGGGTGCCTGTTGATGTTCCCCCCTCTGTGCTGCCACCTGATTTGTGCTGCTGCCGTGTCTTGATGCGTGCAGCTGAGGTGGAGGGTCTTTGGCCGTTGGTCTTGGCCCTCTTTGCAGGTGTGCTGGTAGGGGTGTCCTGATGCTCGTCGTTTGGATCGGAGCCTGTGGTGGAGTAAAGGAGGGCGAGGGTTATTAATGGGTCTGTGGGTATTGGAATGGCATTGTATCACATGCATTGGGGTGGTACATGAGGGTGATTTGGGTCGGTGCCTTGGAGGTGCTTTTATTTGTGTGTGGGGTGAGGGTGCAGTTGTTTGGCAGCCTGCAGTTAGGGTGTGCCTGCTGGACGTGTGGTGGGTGTTTTAGGGGTTTTTAATTATTTATGTATTTATTGTGGTTTTAAGGTGCACTATCAGGGCGATGTGTGTGGACGTTCTCCTGGACATGTGTTTCTGTTGCACTATGTGGACACATGGTACTTCACATGATTGGACATTGTGGATTTAGCATTGTTTTATCTGGGCCACCTACCTGATTCTTCTGATGTCTGCACTCCTTTCTCCATCCCTCCGACTCCCTCTATGCTCTCCATTCCGATGGTGGAGGCACAGATTTCTTCCCAGGGGGTCAACTTGATGGGTGATTCAGGACCTCCCCCGGTGGCTGTGGCAATGTTGCGGTTGGCAGAGAGTATGCTGCGGACGCGTATCCGCAGGTCGTCCCACCGCTTTCTGCATTGCTGTGGGTTGCGGGGTGCGGTCCCCACCGCGCTTACCCGCTGTGCCACCAGAGCCCATATGGCCTTCTTGTTGGCAAGTGCCGTCCTGGTCATTTGCGTGGAGAAGACGACGGCAGCATTCTCCTGGAGGGTCTCTGTTAGCACGGTGAGTTCCTCACGGGAGAAGTGGACCTGCCGCTTGCGGTCGCACGCTTTCTTCGCTACTTTTCCCATTTTTCTTGGTTTCGCTAGGGTGGATGACGGGTTGGGGTGTGTCTCGGGGTAGTGTTTTTAGTGGTTGTGTGGTTTTGGTGGTTTTATAGGTGCACGGCGGGATGTTTCCCGTTCCGGGACCATGTTTTAACTTCCGTTTCCGTATATTTCCGGTCACCGTACTTTCCGGTAGGCGCACTCTGCGGTGCCCGCTGTGATGGGTGGCGGTATTGCACCTAGGGCGCCGTACGGCGGCGGTGTGGGCCGTTTTGGGGTCATTTCCGCCATCGCGGACTTTGCACTTCCGCCATGCCGTGGTGCTCGTGCCCGATGGGTCGGAATGGGCCGCAATTTGCTCCTTCGTGCAATGGCGGAAACGCTATTTACGCTGTGGCGGTCCGGTCAGTCACTTTCCGCCAGGGTCGTAATGAGGGCCAAAACAATTTGGCAACAACTAGTTGACTTAAAAAAAGTTAAAGAAGCCCTAGAGCATCTTACAGCAAATCAATGCATATTACAAAGATATAAGCATAGAAGAAAACTTAAATGAAACAACATAAATATATGTATATGCACCACAATCTGGTCAAATTGAACGTGTTGATCCTCTCACTATGAAGACCATTCTTGGCAAGTATACAATTCACTCACTACATTTCAGAGACACCATGGGAGATGCATTAGAGAGATATCAAATGAGTCAAGCCAAAGGATCTCCAATAAGTATATGGCAAAAACATTTAGAAGCATGTTGTCCACTATTCTTCCCCATGGGAAAAGAAGTAAAACACAATGAAAACCCCATACAAATAAGTGCATCAGAATATCAATCCTTATGAATGTATTCTGAAGATTCAATGTACCGGCACATATTGAATACATTTTCCATCTCTTGGTGGAAAGAGAACTAACAACCGTTATGGAGTTGCACACACTACAAACAAACACCCCTTTCCTAAATATGTCACCTATGCAACTCCTTCAACTCCTTCAAACTATATAAGACAGCGATGAAGTGTTGCTGTCAAGTATTAAAAATGTATTGGCAAATATGCGTGGTACAAAGGAATACTGGTTCGGATGGCATGCTCATATAGGTTGCATGTTAAGTTACCTAGGTGTCCCAAATGGTTTGTAACTCAAAGTTGTGCAGAATATGCATGGGATGACTTGCATGACAACACACTGTAATCCAAAATAAAGAAGAAATCTTCATACAATTTGCAGGAGAACTCTGTTCTCTTGATCCTGTCTATGTCTCAATATACGTTCACCATTGTTTCATTGCCATGTTACACTTCATCTGTAATAAAAACTTTCCTGCACTCTGAGAAGTAGAACATTTCTTTGAAGGAAGCAATAGAAATCCAGAGGAGAAACACACACCCACATACTTTTGTGGATTAAAAATGCTCCCAAATTTGGCCACGATAGTGATGAAACTGGTTTACAATTTATTGAAAAGTATGTTACCTGTGACATCTATCAAGAAGATATATAATTACCTGTGAACACAAATCTTATGTTTCCAATGACATAAGTGTGGCAAATACTGCTGACGTTGATACAAAAATAAAGGTAAATACTTCACCAAATGCTGCTTTGGATTCCCTAAACCAGTTTGTTCAATGGTCAAATAAATAGTTTCTTGTCTTCATTTAAGCACAGTGTCAAAGGAAAATCTCCCCAAAACAGATACAACATTAAAAGAGATGAAGAATCCTAGTTCCTGCGCCCCAGGTCCCCCCACATCACCCATCCTCATAGAGGGGTGAGGGCAGGAGCCCCCCCAGCCCAGCAGAGGATCCAACCCAGAAGAGGATCCAGGCACAGAGCGTGCTGCACGGAGTAGGGCCTGCCTGACCCTGTCCCCATACGGTGCCTGACTTGCCCATGCCGGGCGCTGTGCGGCGCGAAATCAAGGCTGAACCTCGTTTTCATCATGAAGATCCGCCGGCAGGCGGAATCGCCGGCCAGTCCGAAGGCCATACAAAGGCCTGTTCCTGCGCCTGTTCGGAGCACTGTGGGTCTGGGCCACAGATGCTGCCCCTTAGTTCTGGCAAGTGATGGCTCCGGAACACTCGCTACCCCATCTGCAGAACTATCTTGGGCCTCCGTTATATGCTTTATCGACTAACGAGGCGTCACTGATGAGCTAATGCTATCAAGCATCCATATACCCACCTGACCATGTGAGTAAATCAGCACTCTGCCATACCCAACACTTTATGCCCATTGTGCCAGTGTATTAGATGGATGGTCATCCAGTTCGTATAACACGGTCTTGACAATCACACTGTCTTAAGTGCTATAGCGTCCCACGGGGACTCTGAATTTAGGCGTTCTAGCTATAGATTGCAGCCTACCTGGCCTTGGTTGCTAAGATGTACAATATATCACTGAATTGTCTACACCATTTCCTTTTTGCTGCCTCGCTCTGCACTTGCCCGTTTACTCCGGTGGCAAGTGCTGGTCTATCCATAGAGCCTAATACCTGTTTGGTTCATGAATGCTAACTGACCTCATTTGTCTGTGTTGTGCTTTATGGTCACTAGCAGACCACATTTAGACTGTGTTGTGCCTTATGGTCACTAGCAGACCACACTCAGGCTGTGGTGTGCCTTATGGTCACTAGCAGACCACATTTAGACTGTGCTGTGCCTTATGGTCACTAGCAGACCGCACTCAGACTATGTTGTGCCTTATGGTCACTACTAGACCACATTTAGACGGTGCTGTGCCTTATGGTCACTAGCAGACCACACTCAGACTGTGTTGTGCCCTATGGTCACTAGTAGACCACATTTAGACTGTGTTGTGCCTCACGGTCACTGCTTTAGTCACTGCAGCTGCCCAACCATTATATGACAATTGTACTCAGAACCAGTCCTCCTCACACACTGCTCACGGCTGCACACCTCTCTCAAACCATACTGTGATGCAATGCAGATACACCCAGACCACTAGAACTGTGTCGTACCCTATGGTCGCTAACAGACCACTAGAATTGTGTCGTACCCTATGGTCGCTAACAGACCACCAGAACGGAGTTGTGCCCTATGGTCGCTAACAGACCCTCTGATGTATGCATTTTAGTCAATGTCAGTAATTGTCACACCTAGGTGCCCTCTGATGTATGCATCTTAGTCAATGTTAGGAATTGTCACACCTAGGAGCCCCCTGATGTATGCATCTTAGTCAATGTCAGGAATTGTCACATCTAGGTGCCCCTGTTGTATGCTCCAACCTCACAACTAGTTGTATCCAATCTAGATACTATAGTGCACAGGCTGTACCTGACCGATTCTACCTGACTCTAACCACCCACCAACTATCTTAGTCTGGCCTGCTCCCCACCAGCGCCACTAGACTCCACAGCTATCCACAGACCATGATCTTCTGGCTCGCCCTAACCATGTTCCCTTTCTGCTTAATACAGGACAATGTACCTTGTAGCAACAATAGCTACATAGCCCACCAGGACGGCCTGTTTAAACTAGGGTGCCCCAGACACCACCCCATCCCTTGCCCCACTCCGTTCCTACCCTCCACACCCCCTTTCCCCTCCACTTACCACCACCCTCTCACATCCACATCCATCGTCATCCATGGCCTACCTACCAACAGCCACCACAGTCCCATTGCTAAGTCTAACCAAACCAAAATGACCACCAAACCTCCCACCCGCTTTAAGCCGCCCGAGCCAACGCCCCCCTCCCTTATTCCCAACATCACAGCCCGCAATGACAGATTAGGCTCCAGGCTCCCCACCACAAATTCTAAACCTAACTCCAGACCTTACACCAAAACTAATACAAAGCACATTGCACCAAACAAGCCCACTCCTCCCCCACTAAAATGCGCCCTACTCAACGTCAGATCCCTGGCTGCCCACCCCACAGAAATTGCAGACATCATCCTTACCAATGACCTTGACTTCTTAGCCCTAACAGAAACTTGGCTTCATGAGGCGTCCGGACCCTATTTATCGCTAGCCATCCCAGACAAATACACTATCCTCAGAGCGGACAGACCAAACGCCAGAGGTGGAGGTGTAGCGATCATTTCCAAATCCGCCCTAGGCCTTAGACCAACCGACACAGTCGCATTCACATCCTGCGAGTTACTCACAACCAAACTACAAACCTCCCCCACAACCACAATCACCATCCACCTCATATATAGACCCCCAGACCCTCCTGGGACCTTCGAAGAAGACATCACATCCCTCATCACCGAAATTTCCAAACCAACAGCACAAATCATGATCCTCGGAGACTTCAACCTCGGCTACCAAGATCCAAACGATGCACATGCTGCATCCCTAGCCTAACCGATCATGGTCTCACTCAACTCATTGTACTCCCCACCCACCAAAAAGGCAGAACCCTTGATTGGGTAGCAACCCACAATTGCAACACAACCTGCAAAGACCCCCAACCTCTGGCATGGACCGATCACCACATGATCCCCCTTGAGGTTAACAACAATCAGGTACTGCCCAATAAGCACCCCATGGCACCAGCATGCCCCACCAGGAATAAACGCAACATCACTGCTGAAGCCCTACTACCACTGGTCTTACCTACCCTCAAAGCTCTCCCACCTAACGCTGACTTAAACCTGCTGATCGACACCTTCAATGATTCCATGGCCAGAGCAATGGGCACCATTGCCCCCTTGAAAATACGCAAAGTTAAACCGAAAGCTCATCTGAACTCGTGGTACACCCCTGAGCTCAAACTACGCAGGAAAGAGAAAGCTAAGGCTCACCACACCTGGAAGACTAACCCCACTGCGGAAAACAAATCCAACCTCACTAACTTATCCTCACTTTACAAAAGCGAGATAATCCGGACCAAAAAAGATACATACAACACCAGGATCACTCAGGCAGGATCCTCCACTAAAGAATTATTCAAAATTCTGAAGGAACTAGAAAACCCTATTTCACCTCCGGAAACCTGCCTGAAAGACAAATCCTGGTGCACCAACATCCAGAACGCCCTCAACAATAACATTTTAGGACTCCAAACTAAAATCGAAGACAAACGGCAACAACTCTTCAACAATAATGTCACCAACCTTAGCCTACCCACACCTAACAACACTAGCGCAGGCTTTTCGTTCAAAAAAGTCACCATCCCGGAAGTTCAAAAAATCATCACCTCCCTGAAACCCTCTAACTGTAAAGGAGACAGCTGCCCGGCTCTGATCATAAAAGATGCAGCCAGAGAGCTCTCCCCCTTCATCACCAAACTCATCAACCTATCCTTCACCAATAGCTCTATCCCCAGCAACTTAAAACAATCATGGGTTCTCCCTCTCCTGAAAAAACAATCCCTCGACCCAGCCACACCCACAAACTACAGGCCCATCACCACAGTCCCCTTCCTACTGAAAATCCTGGACAGAGTCGCCTACATCCAAATTCAGGAATACCTAGAATCCAACCAACTGCTAGGAATACGCCAATCTGGCTTCAGACGTCAACACGGAACTGAAACCGCCCTTGTTGATCTCAAAAACCAGATTGATGAAATTAAAGACAAAGGCAATGCCGCAATCCTACTCCTCCTAGACCTCTCAGCGGCCTTTGACCTGGTCAGCCATGAAGTCCTCTGTAATCACCTTGTCACCACAGCCCACTTCTCCTCCCCTGCCATCACATGGATACAATCCTTCCTGGCAAACAGAACCATACGAGTCTGTTCCACTGCAGCTGCAGAAGACCCCATCCCCATCACATGCAGGGTCCCACAAGGTTCCTGTGTATCCCCCACTTTGTACAACATATTTACAAAGCCTCTATTTGACCAACTGGACCATCTGGGTGTCACCTACACGAACTACGCAGATGACACCCAGATACTCCTCACTATCTCTGGTAATTACCAAGAAGACTCCGCCCGGATCAACAAAATATTCTCCATCATTCAGGCATGGATGGCCTCCCATGGCCTCTGCCTGAATGATGAGAAGACAGAGCTCCTAATCGTCGGCTCCCCCAACACTCTAACTAAACTTGACCCTAGCTATAATAACATCACCATCAATGGTCATTCCATTCCCATAGCCAAAAGCGTAAAAACCCTTGGTTTCTATCTAGATGCCAACACCAACCTTAGCAAACACACCAATATGACCGCCTCAGCCGCTGCCTATACCGGCAAGCTCATTAGGGCCAGCAGACCCTTCCTATCACCCAACAGCTGCCTCACCCTTGCCAGGGCCCTAATACAATCCAAACTGGATTACTGTAACAGCCTGTACCTAGGTGCTAATCAATCCTTACTCAACAAATTGCAGATAATACAAAATAACGCCTTGCGCGCAGCCTCAACATTCCCAGACAAGAGCATATCTCTGCTACTAGGAAAGACTGCAAATGGCTATCCATACGCCAAAAAATTGATCTAAAAACCATCTGCCTCACGTACAAAGTCCTCAATTACCTAGCACCACCTTATCTAGCTAATAAACTCACCCTGAAACCTGCCACCAGATTCACCAGATCCACCAACACTATTTGCTTATTAGTGCCCAGGTTCCACCTAAAAAGAGCTGGAGGGGTAAGCTTCACAGTGCTTGCCCCCCAACTCTGGAACTCCCTACCGCTTAACATCAAAACTGTCAAATCCTTCCAGATCTTTAGGAAGCAGGTCATCAGCTGGCTGCTAAACAAAGAATAACACCACTAACTCTAGACCCGTGCGGTAACTGGCTTAGACACTGTATTTATTTTGAAAATTGTACATTGTACGTACTGCATATGTTCTGTTTATTGACCACTGTATATATATGTATATATTATAAACTTGTACGAAGTATGCAACACAAAGATACTTCTCAACGATGTAACCAAATTCTTAAAGCCCTTCTACCTCTGGGTTTGGAGCGCCATACCAATAAAATAAACAAACAAACAAACTAGTACATCAATGATTAAAATCCTACCACTGCCCTCTTTTGCAATGCTAAAATAGACATTCAATACATTACAGACAAATCAATTGCTGCTGCAAGATATGTCACAGCCTCTCGCCAAATATGAAAATAATGAGATAGGATACCTTTGGTATGACATATCATCTGATAAAACCCTTTCATAAAAATTGTGCAGCTTTGGTATCAAAATGCTGTCGCATTGAGAATGCTGGTCCTATGAGGCCTAAAAGGAAATACCTTGTCTGGGGAATATGAGAACATTCTCTTGCTCAGCGTAATCACGAAAAAGACTACTTAAATCCTATCAAGATATCGAATCCACAGACAATCCCACAGTCAAGACATTTTAGAAATAATCTGATTGAAATATAGTATCCGGACAGAAGTACTGCTTTGAGAAACATGTGCCTCTATGATATAGACCAAAACTATACCTACAAAAATAAAGTTGTGCCAAATGAGACTGGAACATACTCAGTATTGAATTGTGAAGGAAGCCAAGTAAGACTTTCAAAATCCAATCTAATTAACCATGTAAAGTTATCATTTAAATCTACACAGCATAGATTCATTTATTACATGCCCCTACTGCAACTATTCAAATCTTGGAGACACAGGAAGAATTCTTTGGCAACCATGACACATTTGAAACTGCATCCAAGGCAAATGGAAGGAGTATTACACATGACATTTTTAAACAGACAAAGAAATGTTAGATAATGAACAGCAACAAGAAGAAGAAATAGAAACAATCAGGTTAATTCATAGAATTCAGCACACAAGTGGCGCATGCAGCTGGTGCACAGTGTGCGCGTGCGACTTTCTGCGCCAGCCGCGTGCGCTAAAATCAATTTCCGCGCACAGCGTATTCATGGATTTTAGCTTCCAAAACCAGCCGTGGCACAGAGTGGCGCAGCGACCCTGCAGTAGCGCCAGTTACGCCCTGTTAGGGAGAATTCTCTGTTTAGGCTGAATTTCCTAACCTAGTGAGTCCCCAGCAGCTTTGCTGGATTCCGGGAGTTTGTTTTTTCCATCCTGCCAAGAGTGAAACTCTTTTCTCCCACTCTTGGACATGAATGTGGTTAATTCCTTTAAATGTCAATGTGTTCTATGGGCTATGGGGTCTTTTACTCCATAGGGTCTCATATGTTTTGCTATGTGTGTTACACTGCACCCTCCGTGCTGTAACACTGTGGCGTCCTAGAGGACCCCCACCATAGACTCCATACCCTGGGACCGACTACTGTCTCCCAGGGCATGTAAAGTCACCATTGGCTTTACTAGACCTAAATTTACTAACAGAACTAGTACAAACCATCCTATTGTGGACGTACTAGTAGGGGTAATTCGATTACCCATGGGTCTGTTATTCGAGGGGGCACTGTCCCGTCCCCCCTCGTCGAGTTTTGGCTGGTGGCAGTGGAAACTACTTGTTATATTCGACCCCGAATATAACTCTATGGGATTATTCCCATTGTTGGAGGTTAATACTTTTTCTTGTTAATCTCTAACATACCGCCGGTTTATTTATCTTAAATAAATCTATCGGTTGCTATGTTCTACCAGAACTCGTTTTTTAAAATGGCGTCTGTGTTTGTCTCTGTGACTCCTAAAACAAAGGTTGAGCCTTTTGTTCCACTTTTGGCGGGCTTCTGCACAGAGGCCCTCCAAAGTGGTGCCATTCTGTCTGGGTGCCACAGGGGGTGTGGGAGGGGGTTTAGGCACCCTGGATTGAGTTGCCTTGACAACTCAAGTGGCACTCTGGTGTGATTGGCCCAAGTGGTGAGCCATCCCGCTCACCACTTAGCGTGTTTTGAGTGACAGCTAGGGTGAATGAATGGGGGTTTTCTGCATAAAAGCAGGGCTTTTGGGACTGGATCTTCAGAAGTCGCCACAGGACCTAAGAATCCGACGAGGGTAAAGCTGAGCCAACCTGCAACGACGACACCTCCGGTGGAGCCCTGCTGAACTGACTCACCACTTCCCAACGACAGAGGAGATCTCCCGCCGGAGAGTCTTCTTCCCCTGACTGGCGGGCACAACCAGTCCCCTTTGCCTTTTCTTCGCTTCCAGGGCGTAGTGGTCGAATTGCCCGTGCTGAGCACCACGGCAACCGGATAGCCACTAACCCGTACTGCGACCAAAAGGTGGTGGCTTGTGACGGAGCACTCCGCGGCTTGTCTCTTCCCTGGTGGTGCAACGATCTTCAACTTTCCTTCGACGACGAGAGCATCTCTTCTCTTGGCAAAGCCCCGACTTGCATCCACAACCAGGAACAACTACCCCCGCCGGAGCTGTCGCTGCACATACAGGGTACCGTGTCCGCCTGGCTTCCCTTTCTGATGGTTAGTGTGAGGTGTCTTAATCCTCGCCTCTCCTTTGGGTCTCCTCCAAGCTTTCCTAACTTTCTGTTCTGAACTGGTCCAATCTTTCTGTGACAATTTGCGACAAAGACTTGAAGTGCATTTCCACTGTGATACATTTTGGTACATATCGCCTTGCCTCTCTCCGAGTGGGCCTGGCCTCTGAACTTTGCGATCTACAGTAGACCCTGCCTTACTTGCCTTGCATTTGTTCGTAAAAGTGTTGGTACCGAGTTGATTTCATACCCTGCCTTTTCTCTCCCGTCCTAACGAATACTAGAGTGCCATCTTGATTAAAGCATCCACCTCTGTCTGCAAATAATTGGTGCCGTTGATACTAAACTTGTCAAACTATTGTTAGAGGGATTGATTTACTTATAGTAATTGTGATTGAAGTTTTTTGCCGTATTAGTGCCAGAGTGTTTTTCATAGATGTGTTGTTATAAATAAATACCTATATATCTTTACACCGAAGCTCTGTTCCGTGTTTGCTTGTTCTACTGTGTAAATTGCCCTATTTTGTATACTCCACATACTGCCTAACTCTTCTTGAAGGAAGTCTGACTGCTCAGCCACAGCTACCAAGTGAATCTGTGTAATACAGACTGGTACCAAGTGGGTTTACTGCCAAACACCTGTAGTCCTAAATCTTTTGCAGTGGTCCCAGAGGGAACTGCACAGGTTTTCTCCTAACACGCCCCCAACCCCTCCCTATGCACCATGCACAGCACACAAATCCTGTACATGGCGCACAGGCCCCCAACCACGAAAACGCCTTTAAAACTCCCAGCGCAACCCTTCTTAATACACGTACCCCACTGCACGGGGAGTCTCACACGCGATTGGAACGGGGTACGTATATAACTGGGGTTCACGGGAAGTTTCACACGTGATGGAGCGGGGTATGTGTATTTCGGGGGTGCGCAGGAAGTTTCACACGGATAGGCCCTGTGCGAGTGGGGTACGTGCATTACTGGGGTGCGCAGGAACTTTCATACGCGATAGGCCCTGTGCCAGTGGGGTATGTGTATTTTGGGGGTTCGTGAGAAGTTTCACACGCGATTGGAGCGGGCTACTTGTATTTCGTGGGTGCGCTGGTAGTTTCAAACACGATTGGAGCGGGGTACGTGTATAACTGGGGTGCACGGGAAGTTTCACACGTGATTGGAGCAGGGTACGTGTATTACTGGGGTTTGCGGGAAGTTTCACACGCAATAGCCCGTGTGCGAGTGGGGTACGCGTATTACTGGGGTGCGCAGGAACTTTCACACGTGATTGGAGCAGGGCACGTGTATTTCGTGGGTGCGCTGGAAGTTTCACATGCGATAGGCCCTGTGCCAGTGGGGTACGTGTATTTCGGGGGGGCGCGGGAAGTTTCACAAGCTATTACGCTGTCAGAGCGGGGTACGTGTATCCAGTGGGGTGCGCGTGGAGTCCCACACATGAATTAGCACTGTAGGTCCTGCCAGGTGTCCCCTCTACCCCCTCCACGGCCCCTGCAGGCAGCCCACACCACAGGGGATTTTACCCTGCACCCCTGGTCATGTGCCGCAGCCAGTCCATCCACCATGGGCATGCCCCCTAGCCAGGCCACATGTCACCTTGCACTAGTGATCACCAACTCATGTCCCCCAGCACCCCCACCCCCCAGCATTCAGGGGCACCTGCCAGCAGGCCCCCACTCATGTCCCCCAGCACCCCCACCCCCCAGCAGTCAGGGGCACCTGCCAGCAGGCCCCCACTCATGTCCCCCAGCACCCCCACCCCGAAGCAGTCAGTGGCACCTGCCAGCAGGCCCCCACTCATGTCCCCCAGCACCCCCACCCCCCAGCAGTCAGGGGCACCTGCCAGCAGGCCCCCACTCATGTCCCCCAGCACCCCACCCCCCAGCAGTCAGGGGCACCTGCCAGCAGGCCCCCACTCATGTCCCACTCATGTCCCCCAGCACCCCCCGCCCCCAGCAGTCAGGGGCACCTGCCAGCAGGCCCCCACTCATGTCGCCAGCACCCCCACCCCCCAGCAGTGAGGGGCACCTGCCAGAAGGCCCCCACTCATGTCCCCCTGCACCCCCACTGTTAGGCAAACACCTGTGCAGTTCCCTCTGGGACCACTGCAAAAGATTTAGGACTACAGGTGTTTGGCAGTAAACCCAATTGGTAGCAGTCTGTACCACACATATTCACTTGGTAGCTGTGGCTGAGCAGTCAGACTTCCCTCAAGAAGAGTTAGGCAGTATGTGGAGTATACAAAATAGGGCAATTTACACAGTAGAACAAGCAAACACGGAACAAGGCTTCGGTGTAAAGGTATATAGTTATTTATTTATAAAAACACATCTATGAAAACACACTAGCACTAATACGGTAAACACTTCAAGTACAATTACTATAAGAAAAATTAATCCCCCTAACAATAGTTCGACAAGTCTAGGTTCAACGGCACCACTTATCTGCAGACAGAGGTGAATGCTTTAACCTAGATGGCACTCTAGTATTCGTTAGGATGGGAGAGAAAAAAAGGCAGGGTATGAAATCAACTCGGTACCAACACTTTTACAAACAAATGCAAGGCAAGTAAGGCAGGGTCTACTGTAGATCGCAAAGTCAGAGGCCAGGCCCACTCGGAGAGAGGCAAGGCGATATGTCCCAAAAAGTAGCACAGTGGAAATGCACTTCAAGTCTTTGTCGCAAATTGTTACGGAAAGATTGGACCAGTTCAGAACAGAAAGTTAAGAAAGCTTGGAGGCGACCCAATGGAGACGTGAGGATTAAGACACCTCACGCTACTCGTCACGAGGGAAGCCAGGCGGACACAGTACCTTGTTTGTGGAGAGACAGCTCCGGCGGGGGCAGTTGTTCCTGGTGGTGGATGCACGTCAGGTCTTTGCCAAGAGAAGAGATGATCTCGTAGTCGAAGGAAAGTTGAAGATCGTTGCACCACCAGGGAAGAGACCAGCCGCGGAGTGCTCCGTCACAAGGCACCACCTTTTGGTCGCGGTACAGGGGTAGTGGCTATCCGGTTGCCGGGGTGCTCTGCACGGGCAATTCGACCACTACATCCTGGAACGAAGAAAAAGCAAAGGAGACTGGTTGTTCCCACCAGTCGGGGAAGAGACTCTCCGGCGGGGAGAGCTCCTCTGTCGTCGGGAAGTGGTGAGTCGGTTCAGCAGGGCTCCACCGGAGGTGTCGTCATTGCAGGTCAGCTCAGCTTTACCCTCGTCGGATTCTTAGGTCCTGTGGTGACTTCTGAAGATCCAGTCCCAAAAGCCCTGCTTTTATGCAGAAAACCCCCATTCATTCAGCCTAGCTGTCAATCAAAACACGCTAAGTGGTGAGTGGAGTGGTTCACCACTTGGGCCAATCACACCAGAGTGCAACTTGAGTTGGCAAGGCAACTCAGTCCAGGGTGCCTAAATCCCCTCCCACACCCCCTGTGGTACCCAGACAGAATGGCACCACTTTGGAGGGCCTCTGTGCAGAAGCCCGCCAAAAGCGGAACAAAGGGCTCAACCTTTGGTTTAGGAGTCACAGAGACGAACACAGACGCCATTTTAAAAAACGAGTTCTGGCAGAAAATACCAACCGATAGATTTGTTTAAGACAAATAAACCGGTGGTATGTTAGAGATTAACGAGAAAAAGTATCAACCTCCAACAATGGGAAGAATCCCATAGGGTTATATTCGGGGTCGAATATAACAAGTAGTTTCCACTGCCACCAGCCAAAACTCGACGAGAGGAGACGGGACAGTGCCCCCTCGAATAACAGACCCAGGGGTAATCGAATTACCCCTACCAGTACGTCCACAATAGGATGGTTTCTACTAGTTCTGTTAGTAAATTTAGGTCTAGTAAAGCCAATGGTGACTTTACATGCCTGGGGAGACAGTAGTCAGTACCCGGGTATGAAGTCTATGATGGAGGTCTGCTAGGACGCCCCAGTGCTACAGCACGGAGGGTGCGGTGTAACACATATAGAAAAACATATGAGACCCTATGGAGTAAAAGACCCCATAGCCCATAGAACACATGGATATTCAAAGGAATTAACCACATACATGTCCAAGAGTGGGAAAAAGAGTCTCACTCTTGGCAGGATGGAAAAAAACAAACTCCAGAAATCCAGCAAAGCTGCTGGGGGACTCACTAGGTTAGGAAATTCAGCCTAAACAGAGAATTCTCCCTAACACAGATACATGCAGCAGGAACCACAATCCATGTGTGACACCACAACCATGCCAATGTACATACACAGAAAATCAAACATGTGTGCTCCCACACCTGCATTTGACCAGCATGTTTACCAACACATACACCATTGATGTGTCTCACACCTAAGAGGACTCACATGTGGCAGTCTCACGCCCCTGTTCATACACATCCCTACATGGCCCTACGAAAACACATGTGCAACCTGCACACTACTGGCACACCACCACACGCACAGCGTCCAATCAGTATGCATGTACACTTATCGCTCGACTCCAGACGGGTCTGCCTCTCAAGGACCTGGACGTGGAGCGCTGGGCATATGTGTTCCAGGACCCTCATTTGGTGGCCGGACAGGTGGCCCCGGCACCCCTTGGCATCCGCTGCCTTCAAGAGGCGCCGGGCCTTGTTGAGGGTCCTGGACCTGAAGTCCTCCCAGCGCTTCTTGCCATGTTGTAAGTCGCGGACTGCCACCCCCTCCGCGTTGATGGCAGTCACGATGTCCATCCAGATCCTGGTCCGTCCTTCATTGTCGGCGCGCAAACTTCCAAAGAGGGCAGCATAATGCCCCAGGATTTGCTCCACCAGGACACCAACTTCCCTAGCACTGAAGCTGGTGGCCCTCTGCCTCTCTGGCTGGGGGTTGCCAGTGGTGCCAGATGGTGTTGTGCCCGACATGGCAACCCCAGAGGCAGGAGTGGGTGGGCAACTGGGTCCTGGGGCAGGGCTGTGGAGTGATTGTATCCCAGTCGGGAGTCTTCGGTTCCTGCAGTGGTGGTCACAGCAACTGCACCCCTGGCTGACGTGCAGGCAGCAAATAGCAGGGCACGTGGGCTGTAGGCAGTCAGGCAGCAGCAGATGGTAGGTGGGAGCATGCTTGGGGCTCTGGGGGGCAGTAATTTGGCCTTCTGGGCAGGAGCATGGTCTTCCGTGTGTTGTTGCATGGCCAGCTTGATACGGAGTGATTTGGCATGTGAAAATCTTGCACGTTTGCGTGTAATTCGAGGAAATGCCCTTCGCACGTAAGCACGTCAGCACACGTATGTGGTTTCATTGACCAAAGGCCCTTAGCGCGTAAGCGCTTCTGTGACGTGACTCGCGTGGGCGTTTCCCTCTTGACATGGGCATAGTGGTTCAGCGCGCGTGAAAAAACTGCACGTCCGCGTGTGAATGCATGTAATCCGAGGAAAAGGCCTACGCGCGTAAGTGACGTGATGCGCGCGGGCGTTTCCATCAACACGGGTGCATGTTCATCATACACGTCCAAAAACTGCACATCTGAGTGTCAGCTCATGTAATTGGTGGAAAGGGCCTTAGCGCGTACACGCGTAAGTGACGCTGTATGTGTGGGCCACTTTAAAAGGTACGTGTAGGACCCCATTCCCTCGTACGTGCTTTTCGTGGAGAGCGAGTGGGTGAATTCTGTACTTCTTGTTGGTTCACACGCGATTACTTCACAGCGTTTCACGTTCGTACTCCCTGTTACCTCTGACAGCGTTCTTTATTTTTTTTGGGCCTGTTCCCTCAAACAGCGTTCACTTGTTCTTTTGTCCTGTCTCCTCAGACAGCGTACAATTCTTCTTTTGGCGGGGGTGTTGCCTACGCGCACACGTGTGTTTTTTTCATGTTATTTTTCCAGGCAGACGGTGAGCCGTGCACGCATATACCAACTGTGCTTGCCCCGTGTGTTGCGTACCCCTTCAGAGGTCACTTTAGGCTGTGTGTAACACGTGTACGCTTATTTTTGTGTTTCTGGGTGCCACAGAGTAGTGCAGGTTCATTTTTCCACGCACGTGGTCTCCGAGGGGTTGCGTGTGCGTTGCGTGACCTGTCATCTTCCCTGAGGGGTCACAGACAGCCTTGCTAGAGCACTAGGGTACGAATTCCATCTAGTACCCTAACCCTTTCACCCCAATTGCCCAGGACAATTTTTTACTGCAACTCCCATACACACAACATCAGTGCCATGGTTGGGAGGCGACCAAGCGGTAAGGGAGGCAAAGATGGCCGACCTCGACTTCCAAAAGGTGGGCATGGTGGGCGCAGTAGGGGATGTGGCCAGGATTTGCAGGGTGCCCTAGACCCCCATGTGTGAAGGACCAATCAGGGACACCCATGCACCCCCCATGGTTGATGGAAACGTGGCTGACACCATCCCAGCTCAGCCCTTGTTGGACCAGCCCATTGTGGCACCTGACCCGGCACAGGATTACTCCGAGGCTGACTGCCAGGTCAGCAAGTCTAAGTCACGTGTGCTGGTGCAAGTGTCATCTGCTGCCCCAAGTAGGAAGGGTGGGGAGGCTGCAGGGGCAGCTGCAGCTCTATCCACCCCAGCTCTGAGTCTCTCAGCTGGGACAGTGTCGGTCCTGGTCCATCAAACTGACGTTGCCCCTGCCAACATCACACTTCAGCTAATGCCTGCACCAAGACCTATGGTCATTGTGCCTTCACACACTCCCAGTACCCATTCCACCTGCGCTTCTGCTCCTACTGACCAGAGCGGCGCAAGCCACTCAGGCTCTGCTCTACCTTTGAAAAAGAGGAAGAAGGGTGCTCTGGCACTACAGGCTGAGACCCCAGACACAGCTGCACAGTCCGGCACATCAAGGAAGCCTAGCTTTAATGACCCCGAACTTGATGCACTTGTGACCTATGTGTCGGCACATAGCCGTAAAATGGTGGTGACTGCAGGCTGCAAGACCACACCTGGTCAACGTAAGGCACACTGGCAGACATCACGGACTGCATAAGTGCCCTTGGATTTGTGAGGCGCACAGCTGATGATTGCTACAAGCGGTGGAATGACCTGAAACGCAGAGCAAAGAACAAGCGGGCCTCAAATCATGCCGCTACTCTGTTGACTGGCGGTGGGTCTCCACCAGAGGACAACAAACTCACTGAACATGAGTCTGGTGCTGGGATCTTCGTCACAGAGGAACAGATCCAAGGCATGGGAGAGCTACCTGATTACAAGGCATTGTCCGGTGAGTTCCCATGCATGTGTGTGTAATCCATGTGTATGTTGTTTGGGTGACGGGTTCATATTGAGTGCCAGGTGAGGGTGTGTACCCCTGAGTGAAATGGGTCACCCATGTGTTTCCTCCAATCCATTCATGTGCCTTTGATTTGGGTATGACAGTATCCCTTCTGCCCACAGTAGCCAATTAGCCCCACATTACTGCTGTTGCACTTGAACTATCATCTTGCAACAACATTATTCTGATTTTTTCTGTGTTCATTCAGGCTGATTGTTTAGATTATCTCAATTTTCATATGCTTTTTTCATCCCTAGTGCCACATATGTGACATGCTTCTGTCATTGTTTACACCCCACATTGTGCCACTTTAGTTACCTGGTTATGTGAATGTTTAAACCATTCAGGGCGAGGGAGTATTGGCCTGCTGAAATTTATTTTTAGGGCCTGTTTGCATGTGGAACATGATAGTTGTTTCCTGTCATGTTGAAGTGACCAACCATTGATGTGTACATCTGCCTACAATCACTGTCTAATTGTACACTGGATGAGTTGCAGTGTGCGGCACATGCATATTTTGCAACACTATTCTGCATTAATCTTCTCATCATGTCCATGTGACATGGATGTGTGACAGTACTCATTCACTGACATATCGCTGTAGTTGTCTATTTTACCATGGCTATGCGACATGACGTATGTGTGCTGGCATGTATCATATATGTGTATTGGATATGCCACTCACAGGCTGATGTGTGATGGCAGTGCTACACAATATGCTGCGAATGTGTTGCTTTTCCATCTTGGTGTCCTCATTGTCTGCCTTTTTGACTCCCGTTCAGAATCATTGACAGTGCATGCATGCCAGGGTTATAGTCATGTGGGACATGTGTTAACCATGTACAGGTTCTCTGTCTTGTCAGGCCTATGTGTGCCATGGTGCTCATGCCTGTTTTCATGTCTTGTGTTTCATGTTTTTGCAGGTGACAACGCACTTGATGCTGGTGAGGTTCAGGAGATGGTGCAGACCCAGAAGGATTCTCAGCCACGACCATTCACCAGTGGGGGACGTGGTGTGGTGGTGGGTGAAAACACTTTGGTACTGCAGACCATACTGTCGAGGGGTGCCTTTGGGTGCAGCTCCCCAGACCTCTATTCAGGTGCTGAGTCGGATGATGAGACTTATGTGCTGTCACAGGTCAGTGCTTCTGGCAGGGATTCTGTTCAGTCCAACACACCTGGACCAGGGGTAGAACCCTCTATGAGGATGTCAGTGTTGGTAGGTCTGCCTTTGGCAGTTACGGATGCAGGGTCACACTCCACAGCATCTGATCCTGTTCCTGGGCCAGCAGATCAGAGGGGGAATGCAGTCCTGCAGCATCAGGCAGTGCCAGCACAGCAAGGTGCAGATCGCCTTGCCCCAAACAGGAGTGGTGCCCGCCAACGCGGTGGCCGTGCGCCACCAGGCAATACTGTATGGGAAAACTCCATGTACAGTATGGCAACCCAACAGGCAGCATCTGCAGAAATGATGGCTCAGGTAATGGAGAGGGTGGCCACTTCCATTATACCCCCTGAAAGGCAGATGGAGCAACAACAGCAGGCAACAGACTCCATTTGCCAATCACACAGGGAAGACATGTTGGCTTCCAACAGGGACCGACGGGCGGCACTGGGGACTCTGCGCGAATTCATATCAATAGAATCACAGGGCCACAGGGAAGCCCTGAGGGTGGAACTCCATAACCTCAGGCAGAGTCTGCTTGAACTTGAGGTTTCCCAAAATGTTAGGGCAGAACAGCAGCTGGAGCAGCTCACACGTTCGCTCTCAGCTGAGCTGCAGGCAACACGTGAGGAGATCCGGGCACCCCGAGACGCCATGCGTGCAGAAGTGCAGGCAACCCGTGACGTGCTGCATGGGGATCTCCGCACTTTAATCCTCCAGAATCAGACATTCCAGACCTGCATGCTTGCTGCCATGGAGGACCATACCAGGGCTTTGCGTGGGAGGCCACCACCTCCTGATGCAGCAGCAGAGGGTGAAGAGACCGACAGCAGTTCTCCCACAATAGCATAGCCGTGCTGGCCATGAGCCCATGGAGGTATTTTTTTTTCGCAACATCCACGCAGGTGGGTGTTGGTGTGAACCCTGTCCTCGAACCTCCTGGGTGGCCTCCCCCCCGCTGGCCCCACATGGCCATTTTTTTTTTTTTTACAGTGTGTTGCCTTGTGTGGCTCCCGTGGGCATCCACTGTATTCCGGCTGGGCACATGCAGGCTTGTCCTGAGTTTGGGTTAGATGCTTGGGTTCGTGACACACACACCCCTCCTGCTTCCCGTTTCCATGCGCTTGCAAAGGGTGTGACCAAGTGACAGTGACTTACACAGTGACATTTGGCTCTCATGAGCTGTGTGGGCAGTCTGTAGTCAATACTGTGTGTACATCCCTAGAGGTTATTGTTGTTGTATTGTGCACTGCATGGTGTATTTATATGTGCTTGTGCATCCATGTCTTCCTCCTAATTTGCAGGTTCCTTCCTCATGTCTTCACAAGGCCATCTCCTTTGCTGATGGAGTTCATGTTGTATGCAGTACACTGATACATTTGCGTGGCAGCAACACTCTACAGTTGGAAGGGGTTGATGTGCTGGCTTATTCAGGTTGTAAGACTAGCACTACTTTGACTTAGTACTGTCATGTTTTTGCAATGTTTCATGGTGTGTTGCTGTATTGTGTTGGTGGTAAGTATTTGTTCATGTGTGTTGTTTGTTATTGATTACTGGGAGCATATTGTCTGTGGGCAGTTTCCATTTGGGACAGTGAACTTTGTGACACTTGTGTCAGGTCTTGTGCATTGCTTTGTTTGCTTGCACATTGCATGGCATGCCATGGTGTGTTGGTTGTTGGAGCTGACGAGGGGTTGGGTGACATGGTGCTATTTTCATGATTTATTTTGCAAGGGGGTAGTCATTCATGCAGCAAAAATGTGTGGGTTTTTTTGTGCCACAGCATTGGTTGTGTTTCGGCAGGTAGGGATGCACACAATGTAACAATTCCGGGTGACCAATCTCAGGCTGGTATGGTTGTGACAGTTGACTGTCCCTTATTTCATCATCATTGATTTTCAGCTGGTATGTGCCAGGGCTGTGTGCACTCCACAGGGGTGTGATTTTAGGTGAAGTAATTAGCCACCAGCTGCGTACAGGCTGCCTCACCACGTGCCCTTTCCCCTCCCATGTGCAGTGGCCGTGCTTGTGGTTGGGGATGTGGGGGCACCACCATGTCCACGGGCAGGCCCCGGCTAGTTGCAACGTTGTGCAGGACACATGCTGCCACTATGATCCTGCACACTACTGGGGGCGCGTAATAGCAGCTGCCCACCAGAGCGGTCAAGGGAGCGAAAGCGTGACTAGAGCACTCCGAATGTGCGCTCCACTATGCCCCGGGTTGCAATATGGGCTGTATTTTATCTTACCTCGGGTGGTGTGGTGGGGTTCCAAATTGGCGTCATCACGTGGGTGCTCAGTGGGTAGGCACTGTCCCCTGGGGAGGTGATGATGGGTATCATTAGTGGGGTTGTGACATTACATGTATCTGACATGCATGTATGTGCAGGGGCATTTATACTCACCAAGCAGCCATGTATCACCATGCCGCCCAGATTCTAGGTCCCGGTTTATTGTTGACATTCTGTAAATGAAACTATCATGGGTGGACCCTGGATAGTTGGCATATACTGAGGTGATGATTCCCTTGGCATCACATACTACCTGCACGTTGATGGAATGCCAGTGCTTGCGGTTTCAGTAGATGTGCTCAGTTGCCCTGGGAGGATGTAGAGCCACATGGGTGCAGTCAATGACACCTAGCACTTTGGGGAAGTGTGCCACCCAGTAAAAATCTTGGACGACAGACTGACTTTCTGCAGGTGTTCTGGGCAGGTATATGTGCCTGCGGACTGATTGGCGTGCAGTCATGATAGCCAACACCTGGTGCAGGCAGCGTGACTGCGTGGCCTGTGAGACCCCCCCCACTATGGCAGTCTGAACTTGTTTGTTGTTTGCGTGCACTTTTATGCTGTGTGGGTCCACGTACGCCTGCTTCCTGCTGGCATATGTGTTTCCGGATTAGCGCGTCTTTTTTGGCGCACGCATTGGCCCCGTTCGATTCCATGAATACGTGTTGTAGACGTGCATGTGGGCGTTCCGTGCATTTGGCTCCTGTACTTCCCCTGTGACGCCCACATTTTCACGGGATGTTCCCCATTCCGCGTGTTATGCCCCCTGTTCCGCCTACTTTAGTTGTGTGCGCTGCGCTATGTGCGCTTTCGCTGTGCACATAGTGTATGGAGATGTGTGTGCCAGCATGCGCCACGCAGGATTTTAGCACACATCCAGGGAATGACACAAGCACGGGCTTCCATGAATCGCTGTGCATGGGTTTCGCTGCGATTTTCGCACTTGCGCTGTGATTCGCACGCTTTCGCACGCTTGCGTGGGAATTTTCAGCGCACATTATAGGCCTCAATATTAGTTACAGACACTCCTGAATATAGTCAACCATCTCTTACAGGAACCCAAGAACCACATGGAGAGCCACTCATTCAAAATGAAGCAGAGCTAGCATTGAATGAGGTAGAACACCCCATGTATCATTTCAAAAATCTTAAGAAGAGTTGTCAGTGCTCAAATCACAGTTAAATGAATAACAATTGTCCATTTACCTACAAGCTACTGAAGAAATTGAACATGGAATAAAACATGAAACTAATAATTGTTGTTGTAAAAGTTACACACCTCGGCTCTTGTATGTAAATGGTGAAGCTGGTTCTGACAAAACCTTCTTGATTAAAACAAGTAGAACATGTGTAGATGACAAAATAACAACCTTTCAGCTGTTGTAATGCCCCCCCAGTATTAGCTGCCTACAATATTTGAGGTGTAACTTTACACCGACTACTCCTTCCAGTAGAACCCCAAAACAAATTAGAATATTACAAATTGTCAGCAGAAGCTGCAACTGAAGTACGTAGAATTCAACCACAAATGAACATCCTCTTAGTAGATGATATAAGCATGGTTCCAACGTTTTGCTTGCATTAATTAATCTAAGAATTCAGAAAGGCCTAAAAAGTGAATACAAATAACTGTTTGGAGGAATAACATGCTATTCTTTTTGGAGACATCCTACAGTTAACACCAGTAAAAGGGCAACCCATATTTAAAACATTAGGCTACAAAGAAGCCGTAAAACACTCTGCAGCATATACAATGTCTGTGGTGTCATTTTCCCTGCCAAGAACTTGCCCAAAACATGCCTCAGTCTGCAGATCTAACATATGCTCAGATTTAAAAAAAAGTATTAGAACTGGTGTACTTACTGAATACCCAAAGTCATCCTTTGGCCGTGTCCACAGTACATGGTCCCCCAATATGTTTCTTTTGGACCCATTATGTGGCGATGGCCTTCATCCCTGGCCAATTGGCACACTATTTGGCTGTTTCCACTGTTTGTCTTAAAACACTACCTTTGGCCATGGGCAGTAAAGACAGCCGTCTAGCCAGGTGCTTTGACCCTGTCGACTGTACATGTTACCCCATTATGCTTCTTTTGGACCCCCTAAGTGGACAGGGTCTTCAACAGTGCCTACTATACATGTCTTTCAGGCCCACTAGCCAGGTCCTTTGACCCTGTCCACTTTACATGTTACCTAAATATATTTCTTTTCGACCCACTAGGTGGCCACGGTCTTCGGCCATGGCCACTATACATGTCTTTCAGGCCCACTGGCTAGGGTCTTTGGCACTGGCTAGTGAGCATGGCCTTCACGCTCTCTGGCCAGGGCCATATTGCACCCCTTGACATGTTGCCCCAATAGGTTACCCCACACATCACTGTAGTTGTAAAATTACACTTTATTTAATTAATCTCATTGTTTTAGTTTCTCTTTTTAAAATAAATGTTTTCCCATAACCACGGTTATATCAGCAATGAAATAGAAATAACTGCGAACATGTCAAAAATATTTGCAGTTATTATAAGTCTGATGCACTTCGAGCTCTGAACCTTTTTCCCCAAATCCCCACCCAAAACTCCCCAATTTCACATGGTGTACTATTCCCTCCTCAACACTTGTAGCCTGATGCCATTTCATCCTTTTTCATCCTCCAAACTCCATTTTTTCAACTTTTAATTTTCACATAACCCCAAATATTACTCTATATATTTGCGAATATCTCTTGCATCGGACACAAACATTTCAGCTTTTATTCCTGAAAAGCCTCTCTGCTGCAATGCACAATGGGAGATAAGCTATAATTTTTCAAGAAGAACCCAGACTTTCCTCGAAAATCGAGTCAATGCTTCATGGGCAAGATTTTTTGTAAAAGGGTCCAATTCCATCCAGCCGTTTTCGCTGTGCACTTAAGCAAATATTGGACTTTTTTCTCTATGGGAAAATGAATGGTGACTAGGCTGAAACTGCTTTTTTTGTTTTCGTAATAGCTTCTTTATTTTTTAATGGATCTTCCCACAATTTCACGCCTGGAAGTGTGGGGGAGTAGAATTGTGTTTGCAAAATGTAAGCCGAATCCACCATGCGAGTCAAATGTTATTAGCATTTCATTTTTGGGATTTTTCATTTGTATCTTGATATTCAACTTAACTATAGTGTAGCAACTGCCACACTACGGTAGTGGCCATGTAGTTATGGTTAAATTGCTGTTTCCATAGGAAGAGCACTTTTTGGGCGGCTTATAACTTTGCTCTCCCTGGACGAATCCTCACCAAACTTTGTAAAAAAAGTATTTGGGTCACTCTGAATTTTTTTGCAAAGGTTGGTGAGGATTCGTCCAGGGGGGGCAAAGTTATAGGGGGGGTCCCAAAACTTTGTTTTTTCCCATAGACTGAATGGGGAAAAAATTTTGCTTGCGTCTACAGCCCAAACCGCTGGACAGATTTTCACCAAAATTTGGACCAGGAGCAGCGGCTTGGTCCCGAAAGCGTGCTTTTGCAAATTTGGTGAAAATCCGTCCAGTAGTTTTTTTAAAATGACCAAAAAGAAGGTAAAAAAAATTAGTGATATCTGTGTTCGGTCTGCGGACGGACTTCCCTGTTCACTCCGCGGACAGTGTCCTGATTGGCCAATCGGCTTGCGTGATGTTCGCGGACATGCAACGTGTTCGCTGATTGGACGGCGTGGAGTTTGAAGCGCATCAGATTTTCGATAGCGCCCACCATCTTGGATTTGCGGTCGTCCGTGGACAGCGCGGTGAAACTTTGTTCAAACTTTGTATTTAGTAGAGTGTGTTGGTGTGTAGGAGTGTATGGGGAGGGTGGGAGTGTATGTGATAGGATGAAAGTTGTGTTTTTTATGTGTTAGACGTTCTTTTTGTGTTCGATTTGTCTGCGGACATCACTGGTGTTCTGAAATGTTCTAAATAAACTGAATGGGGGGTGTTCTGAGGACTCAATATGTGTCCGTTTTGTTCGCAAGCAAACTGAAACTGTTCTAAGAACACTCGCAGTGTCCTGAAATGTTCGCAAATAAACAAAATGGGGGTGTCCTGAGGACGCTGTCCGTATTGTTCGTTGTCAAGTTGAATATGTTCTAAGAACACTCGCGGTGTCCTGAATTGTTCGCAAATACACAAAATGGGGGTGTTCTGAAGACGTTGTCGAACACTCGCTGTGTCCTGAAATGTTTGCAAATATGAATGGGGTGGGGGTGACAAGTTGAATGTGTTCTAAGAACACTCGCGGTGTCCTGAAATGTTCGCAAATAAACAAAATGGGGGTGTCCTGAGGACGCTGTCCGTATTGTTCTCTGTCAAGTTGAATGTGTTCTAAGAACACTCGCGGTGTCCTGAAATGTTCGCAAATAAACAAAATGGGGGTGTCCTGAGGACGCTGTCCGTATTGTTCTCTGTCAAGTTGAATGTGTTCTTAGAACACTCATGGTGTCCTGAAATGTTCGCAAATAAACGAAATGGGGGTGTTCTGAGGACACTGTCCGTATTGTTCGTTGTCAAGTTGAATGTGTTCTAAGAACACTCGCGGTGTTCTGAAATGTTCGCAAATAAACAAGATGGTGGTGTTCTGAAGACGCTTCTAAGAACACTCGCGGTGTCCGGGGAATGTTCGTAGGGGTTGTCCTGAGGACGCTGTCCGTATTGTTCTCTGTCAAGTTGAATGTGTTCTAAGAACACTCGCGGTGTCCTGAAATGTTTGGAAATAAACAAAATGGGGGTGTTCTGAAGACGTTTCTAAGAACACTCCCGGTGTCCTGGAATGTTCGTAGGGGGTGTCCTGAAGGCGTAGTCCGTATTGTTCGCTGGCAAGTTGAAAGTGTTCTAAGAACACTCGCAGTGTCCTGAAATGTTCGCAAATAAACAAAATGGGGGTGTCCTGAGGACGCTGTCCGTATTGTTCTCTGTCAAGTTGAATGTGTTCTTAGAACACTCATGGTATCCTGAAATGTTCGCAAATAAACAAAATGGGGGTGTTCTGAGGACACTGTCCATATTGTTCGTTGTCAAGTTGGATGTGTTCTAAGAACACTCGCGGTGTCCGGAAATGTTCGCAAATAAACAAAATGGGGGTGTTCTGAAGACGTTTCTAAGAACACTTGCGGTGTCCTGGAATGTTCGTAGGGGGTGACCTGAAGGCGTAGTCCGTTTTGTTCGCTGGCAAGTTGAATGTGTTCTGAGAACACTCGCAGTGTCCTTAAATGTTCACAAATAAACAAAATGGGGGTGTCCTGAGGACACTGTCCGTATTGTTCGTTGTCAAGTTGAAAGTGTTCTAAGAACTACCGCGTTGTTCTGAAATGTTCGTAGGGGGTGTCCTGACAACACTTTTTTTTTTGGACCCTCATATTTAGTAGATTACAAATCAGAGTACTGTGCAATTTGCTCAGTTTCTGTATTTGTTGCTAAAATCATTGGGTCTGTGGGAGAAAAAAAATCCATGTTGGATTAAAAAAAACTTTTTCTGTTATGCTACAGTTTATTTGTCTGTTTGTTTTCAGTGTTCACTTGTTGTTTCTGGCTAATGCTTTATACTTTGGCTTGTTGTATTTTTTGGAGCAGTAACATATTATTTATTTGTTTTGATATTATAAAATTTTGGAGCAGTTAGATACCAATTGGCGTATTCTAACTGTCTATTTTTTTAAATATATTTTAGTGTTATTGATTTATCTATTTGGATATTGTTAAATTTTGGGACAGTTAGATACCAATTGGCGTATTCTAACTGTGTATCTTTTGGTCTAAATTAGTGGTATTCATTTATCTGATTAGTTGTTGTAGAATCTTTTAGCAGTTAGATAGCTTTTGGAGTATTCTAACAGTTTATATTTTTTAACACAAGTTTACTTAGGGTTTAAATACAGTTTAGTTATCAAATTTTGGTTTTAAGAACATCAAATAAGCGTTTGTAAGATTTCCTGGTAATCTCTGCTTTAGAGTAATGGTACTATCATTACATCCAAACCATCCACATTTCTTTTTTATATATGCAGTGTAGTGCCCTGAATTGGTTGTGGCTCCTGTGTGGTAGATTATACCTATTGTTGTGAAGGTTTTCTTACCAAGTGATATTTGACCATGTGTGAATCCAGTCAGTTTGCAGTTGTTTTTGGTAATATCTGCATTGTAACGTAGAAGCATTAGTATTATGTATTTACTATGTGTTTGTATTACTAACTTGGAGCGATTATCTGAATTGCAGGTAGAGCATAATCTACCATGGTTTACATTTTGTACAAGTCGCTGAAATGGAATGGATTCACAATTCGTATTGCTATATATATGAAGCGTTCATTGGGGATTTCTTCTTGTGTCACATTGTTGCAGAGAGTGCATGTATGTTTCCACATGTATGAAATCTGAAAGATTTCATTTATATGTATGTTTTTGTTTTCCAGTACTTGTAGTAAGTACATTAGACATTCTTGTGGATCTTCCTGTGAATTTATAGTGAGTTTCACCATTCCAGCACAGTAGTCCAATTGTTGTCTTATTCCAAAAACACTATACGTGTTGTCAGGATTGTTTGCTGCATTTCTGTGAAGTACTAACATTTGCCAACACAATGGGTCTGTACTGTGTAAGTAAATAATGTCAACAATTGGTGGTAATTGAAATAGAATATTCATTGCTACATTTGCGTAGCAACTTACATCATCTATATTTGAGAATTTAAATGGTCCAGGTAGTTCTGTATCTAACTGCTTTTTTGGAGTGTGTCTTCCTTCTTTAAAGAAGTACTTGGTTTACTTTCCCTAATTAATTCTTTTTTGCTTGTGGTACTTGATGAAGTATTAGTTTCTTTTACTCTCTTTGGAGGATTTGCAGTGACATCATGTTGCATTTCTGTTTGATTTATTTTTCTTTTATAATGTTTTACTTTTTGTGTAACAGAATATGTGTTTCGGTGGGGGGTGTATAGTGAGCGAAGTCTATTGTATTCTAAAATGTAAGGAATATCAGCATTTATTTTACTTGCATCAAAGTTGATTAGAAATAGACTGTCAAGTGTACGTAAGTGTGATAGTGCTACATAGCTCATGCCTTCTTTAAAGACTGTGTTACCAATATCTATTATTGCTTTGTCTAGGGTAAGACCTTGTAATTTATGAATCGTGAATGAGTATGCAAGAGTTAGAGAAAAGTGTTCTCTGCGTACATACATATCTTTGAAGAGAAGGAATCTAGCTGTTGAGCGTCCTATCCTTTTTACTTCTGAAAGTTTGTCAAAGAGTATATTGACAAACTGAATTTTGTTGTCGCGTGGGTATGTTTGAAAGCCAACAACTGTACCCAGTGCTCCATTAACTAGTCCTTGGTCCACGTCAAGGTTACGTTTAAGCATTACTCTGCAATTTAAGGATAATTTTTATATCTTTTCTAAGCCTGCTGTGTTTGAGATTGATTTTTCTAAACTATTTATTCTTGTTGTGGCTTGGTCACACACGGGTAGTGTCATACCATGTACATCTAGTTTGTCTGTGGCGCTAATTTCCATTTGGTTGCATTTCTTTACTTAGCATGATTTCATTGAATTTGAAACAGCTTGCAAGAGTTGGCATTAAGGCCATACAATTGACATTTTTGTGGGCTAATTGTTCCATAATATCTGTAGCACATGCATTATCGCCATAGAGTGCATTAATGTGCCGGGTTTTCAATATTGCTTCTGCTTCTTTAGAAAGTATACCAACTCTGATACTTTTTAAAATGTTGGCATAAGTGAGATCTGCAGATTGCCACATGTTTTCTGTTAATTCTCTGTATTGGAAATGTTGCCAAAGGTTGACATTTCCAATGCTGCCAACAGTTTTACGGCAGAGTTTGTGTCCTAATGTTTTAAAAATAGGCTCACCTTTTACTGGTGTTAATTGAAGCAAATCTCCAAAAACAATAATGTGTTTTCCTGCAAAGAGCTCTTCATAGTCTGTTTTGAGTACTTCTTGTAATCTGAGGTGAATCAAAGCTAACATTAGGTTGGAGACCATGCTCACTTCATCTATTAGCAGCATTTCCATTTGTTTCAATACTCTGCATAATTCCATTGCAGCTTCTGCAGAAAGTTTGTAATAGTCTAATTTGTTCTGGTGTTCTACTGGTAATAGTAGTAATCGGTGTAATGTAACACCACCTATGTTGTAGGCAGCTAAACCTGTGGGGCCATTGACAACAGCTGACAGTTTGTTGTTCGTCAATTGTTGAAGGGACTTACTAATGATTTTGATTAGGAATGTTTTGCCAGACCAGCTTCACCACTGACGTACAGTAGTATAGGTTTATAATTATGGCAGGAACATTCTTTATTTTCATGTTTTACACCATGTGCAATTTGTTTTGTTACTTCTTGAAAAATGCTACTTTGCTCATTGTTTAGTTTTGATTGTAGTATAGTTAAGTCTTCCTTATCTTCATACTGACACATGGTGTTTTCTACTTCTATCATAGATAATTCTGCCTCGTTTATTATTAGTGGTTCTCCCAGTGGTTCTTGGCTTCCTGTTACAGAAGGTTGATTACTGTCAGGAGTGTCCTTATCTAGTTGGGCTTGGAGTTCTTCTTCGTGTTTCTGTTCATTGTGCAACATTGTTTTGTACTGTGTAAAGTTTACATCAGTTATAGTGCTTTCATTTGCTTTGAAAGCAACCTCATATGAGTCATAGTTATCTAGTAATTGTTCTTCTTTTCTCCATGGTTTGAGGAGTTGTAGCAGGGACATGTAATATACTTCTTTATGTTGAGGAGTCTTTAATGACAATTTGATATGATTAATTAAATTTGGTTTAGTGAGTTTAACTAAGCTGCCTTCACAGTTTGTTACTCTATATTTACCTTTTTTTCATCAGGTTTCATATTATTTTTGTATGTGTAGTTTTGGACTATGTGGTATAGACATATGTTTTCCAAAGTATTACTTCTGTTTGGGTAGCATGTGTCAAATAAATTGTTTTTTAAAATGTCCTGGCTGTTGGGATCATGTTTGGCTATTGTTTCTATATCTTCATATGATTTTACAACTCTTTTTCTAGATTTAGCTGGACCAAGACTTAGCCATACTATATTTTCAGATTTACCATACAATGCAGTACGAGTTAAACGATCAGCTGCTTCATATGATCCACATTCTCTATGGGTGAGCATTTTTATGCTCAAGCTGTATAATTTCTGAGATACTGTTTTATCTGATGACAGGTCATTCCAGAGGTCTTGGAGCTCTGTCTTTTCTGCTTTAGTTAAGTATGCTGTTCAACTGCAGTAGAATTGTCTGCAATGTACTGCACATCTATGTTTGCATTCCATAAGTGGGCAATGATTGCATTATAATCATCGATATATTTTTCTTCTTCTTTTCTTTTTATGTAATATGTATTTTTAGGTGACTTACCTTTAACGCAATGTCTAACAGAAGGCATGAGGTTGTTCACTTGACCTGCATTTGTAACTGGTCTAGGGAAACCAAATCGGCATTTGGTGTAGTATTTCCCTTTGTTTTTGTATTTGCGACGACAATATTTTCCACATTTGTGTCTTTGAAATTGTAAAATGTGTGCATGAAGATCACTATTTGTGGCTTTTGATGGAATTTCACAAGTGACATATTTTTCAATAAACTGTAAAACAGTGGCATCACTGTCTTGACCAAATTTAGGAGCATCTTTAATCCATAAAAGCATGTGGATATGTGGTGCTCCTCTGGCTTGGTATTCTTTTCTCCAAAAGAAGTGTTGCACTTCTCCAAGGGGAGGAACAGTTTTATTATAAATAAAATGTAGCATAGCAATGAAGCGATGGTGAAAATATCTTGAAACATTAACAGGATCCAAAGAACAAAGTTACAGCTCAGAGCTGGGGCGAAATCCAACGAAGCTCTGATTCGGTGGACCCTTAAATCTGGCGGTAATAGCGCTACCGCCGGATTTAAGGGTTACCGCCGAAGTTGTGATGGGGCCCTATGTCTTGTGAAATTTATAATATACCAGTTAATACCACTATTTCTGTAAGTAAGCTGTTCTAGGTAATAGCGCCTCAATGTCATGTCTAAATTAAAGTAATTAAGTAAATAAATAAATAAAAACAAAAAAATATGAAATTGTATAAGTATTTTTTTAAAGATTTAAACATAGATTGTGCTTGCATGCAATTTTGTTTGAATATATGTATTTAAACAATGTTAGTTTAACATGATTTGAGTGTGTGTGTATAAAGAAAGTAAATAGTATAAAGGTTTATAAGTGATAGTTGATTTTAGGATATTGACAAAAATACAGTCAATTCATTTTACAGATTACACAAGCTAAAAGTCTGTTTGAAAATGTGTTCATCTACTGTACAGAAAATATGCATACCTGTAGTTTGTGTTCATGCATATGGATATGCATGGAGCAGCAAGTAGAAATCTTGGAGACTTGTACAGTATTTCTGGTAGATGGTGCTTGCCAATGATATGACACTTGTACTCAGAGAGATTCACAGTATATTTGCAGTGCTGATCTATGAATGCAGTTAGATCTAGAGGTCTTGAATGTGATTGGTGCATGGTCATGTGATTTTTTAGCTACATCCAATGAGGGAATGGCAGAGAGAGTGAAGTGGAAATGGTAGAAGGGCTGTTCATGTTACGATATGTCCGCGGACATGGCGGTAGTTCGCGGACATCGGGAGTTACATCCGGGGATTTTTGGGTTCAGAAGTCATGCAAATGAGAATAAGCACTGAAAGGGATTGGTCAGGAAAGTTTAGTGGGTGTGTTGTGCCAGGAGAGAGTTTCTCAGATACTCTTTTTACTGAGAGAACAAAAGATAGCTATGGCTGTGTGTTTCAGAAAACAGATTGTTTGGATTTTGGGAGATTCGTGGATACATTGGTTGAAGGTGCATGCAGAAAGCTGTGGAGTAGCTGTAGATCTTGGATTCCCACATGTGGAAGTACACTGGCATGGAGTACGTGGAATGAAGTCATTGGACTTGCTACCTCTCTGTGCTACTTTGGAGACAGAGCAACATCCAGACATAATTGTAATTCATTGTGGAGGGAACAGTTTAGGACATGTGACTGGAATTTTTTTGCAATTTGCTATGAAAGAAGGACTTGGGAAGGTTATGGACATGTTTCCTAATTCTCAAGTGATATTTTCACGGATTGCGCAGAGACAAAAGTGGCTTCGTTCTTCTTCATTTGGTCCACAAATGGAAAAAGCAAGGCGCAATGTTAATAAGGCTGTTTGTGCCTTTCTAAGAGATTTTGGCATGTCCTCTTTTCACAATGAAAACATTATGTTTCGCAGTAGATACATTTTTCGCAGAGATGGAGTCCATCTTACTTATGCTGGCAATCAGATTTTTCTGAGAAATGTACAAAATGCATTGCAACCATTTTTGGAATTACAACAACCATTTTGAAGTAGATGTTAAGCATTTATAATTTTTGACTTACAAACACCACCCAAAGGCTCTTTTCAGAGCCAACACTTCTTCCCAGAGAAAATTGCAATGTTTGTGATGGGGTAGCAACCCAATTTTTTAAATGTTTGCGAACTGTCCGCAGACTTCTAAAAAATACAAAGGGCCCTGCTTCATTTATTTTCACTTTTATTTTTTAACTGTGAAAGGCGGCTCTGAAAAGAGCCTTATTTTTTTTGATTTTTGATATTTTGTATTTTTTTTGTTTGTTTATACACAACACCCTAGGAGAGGAGGGGAAAGGAAGGTAAAGGGGGGACACCAACCACAGGGATAAGAAAGGGCGAGCTGAGAGAGGAAGATGTAGAGTGGGTTTTATTTGGGTAGTGAGCAGATCTTCTCGTGCTCTGAGACGATAGTCTCAAAAGCACTACGAAGTCGCTCCCCCTGCAGAGTACTGTGTCACAGTACATACATACAACTGTGACCCTCGAAAGGTCAGGGTCATAAGCATTCTGTATGCCCTGTGAGGCAGCTTGAGGAAGACGCTGTCCCACAGAGGTGGTCCTTGTGGTGAAAGGATCAGAAACAGAGGATGAAGTAGAGGAAATCAACCTGCTACGTTCTTCGCAAGGTACAACCCTGCAAATAGACCCAGAGTGAAATTATCTCAGGTGTCGCTTCATAGTAGTGGTCCCAAAGCTGTACTTACCGTGCTTCCCACGACTGAGTATCATTTTGCATTCATTGCAGGTAACACTGTTTGCACGAGCCTTAGGAACATTACCATGAATGGTAAATAACCGCCACACCCAAGACTCACGCCTAGTGCGGGTAGTAGGGTTTTCCTCTACCTCATTCTCATCATCCTCTTCTTCCTCCTCCGCATCCTCACTCCTGTTCCCCTCTTCAGGCCCTTGGGGAGGTGGTGGTGGGGGAGGGGGTGGGGGTGGTACTGAAGCAGGTGCAGCACCAGGTGGCAGTTCAGCAGCCAGGGATGCCATCTCAATGGTGTAATTAACAAGTTGCTGGAGAAATAGCTGTGCTCTGAAAAATAGCCAGAAACACAATGAGAATAAGCTCTAAGGGCGTGGTCTTTTATAGGGATGCTTGTGCGAGGTTCGCGGACATGCGCGCTGTCCGCGGAAAGATCAAACACAAACAAAAAGTTTGAAAAGTTTCAAAAGGTATGTAGAAACTCAGGATTACTGTGTGGGACTTGTGCCATGGTGAGATTTTATTGAAAAATATTATGGATTAATTGAAAATGTACTTTTAATTTTGTTCGGGGACCCGAACAGTGTCCTCATTCAGAACACGCGATCAGCGTGGGCGCGGTCATATGATCCGTTCGCAAACAAGTCCGCAAAGGAAGCGCATGTCCGCAGGACACCAAATGCACAGAGATTGGCTAGCGCATGCGCGTTGATGTTCTACGGACACTGTTCGGGTCCTGAACTAATTAAAATTGCGTCACACGTGAAACGAACATTTCAGGACACTGCGTGTGTTCTTAGAGCAGTTTAAATTTGCTAGCGAACAGTAAGGACAGATATACTGTTCTTCAGGACACGTTCAATTTCGTTTATGTACGAACATTTCAGGACACCAATTGTGTTCTTAGAACATTTTCAAGTTGCTAGCGAACAGTACAGACAGGTATAGTGTTCTTTAAGACACCTCCAGTTTCGTTAATTAGAAACAATTCAGGACACCGCGTGTGTTCTTAGAACAGTTTGAACTTGCTAGCGAAACACTACGGACAGATATAGTGTTCTTTAGGACACTTTAATTTTATTTTTTTTTATGAACATTTCAGGACACCGCGTGTGTTCTTAGAATATTTTCATCTTGCTAGCGAACAGTACAAACAGGTTTAGTGTTCTTCAGGACACCTCCATTTTCATTTATTTACGAACATTTTAGAACACCTGCACTGTCCGCGGACACCTACATTGTTTTTTTTTTTAAAAACGAAAACTATTTACAACACAATATAAAAATTAAACTTTATTTAACATATATTAATAATTTATGACAGAGAAGGTGAGGCAGAAACAGAAACAAAAACAGGAGAATTAGGGGTTTCATCATGATTGTTATTAGGTGAAGAAGGGATGGAAGTCTCATCAAAACGTTTTGGGTTATGGAGAGGGTTTGGGGATAATTGACTGGGATATGGTGAGGGGGGACAAGTACATGTGGGGCAATGGTATGACGTTTTTGTTTTAAAATGATCTTCAACAAAGTTTTCAAATTATTAAAATTGGTCAACAATAAATCAATTTTTTCTTTTATGCTGTCAAGCGTGTTTTCCATAACAGCTTCTTCAGAGGTAGTTTCTATTTTGTTATGCTCTGTACAAAAAAAATATATATATGTAAAATGTATACAAAATAATAATAATTAAATGGTTTATATTATAAAGTGTTTACCATTAGTTTCACTATCTTGTGACATTTCTTCATGTGGGAAATGTTCCTCTAGCCATTCCAGAGTACTAGACATTTCTGTGAGAGAAAAAAAAAAGATAATATATTTTTTTATATAATACAGAAAGTTTATAAATATATGAATAAAATTAAGTACACTTACTATTTCAGGTAAGATATGTCCTATGTACTCACTGGGTCTGCTCTTGTTCTCAGTTATGTTGTGTTTGTGAGGTAATTATGTTGGAAGCCAATTTATTTTCTTGTGGTATATTCCATTTTAGAACATAGTGCATTTAAATGAATGGTTAGTGTGTTGTATATATGGGTTACATTTCTTATGTATTAGTACATATAATGTGTTTGTGTGCTTTTTTTTGAATTTGTTAAATGTTCCTATGTTATGATATAACAATCAAACATACCCCCTCAGAGTTTTTTAGGTAGTGGTACTGTTCTTCGAACATGTCCGCGAACATTAAATGATTTCGCGGACATCAAGTACAGTAGAAGAGATTCAGTCAGTTCCATATGATATGTATATAAAATGAAAGTCATTATTGTTAAGTTGCACTACTAAAAACCTACGAAATTCAATGAAAAAACTTTGTTCAAGGGACGTTATGGTTAAGTTGCGCTACTAAAAACCTATGAAATTCAGTGAAAAAACTTTGTTAAAGGGACGTTATGGTTAAGTTGCGCTACTAAAAACCTATGAAATTCAGTGAAAAAACTTTGTTAAAGGGACGTTATGGTTAAGTTGCGCTACTAAAAACCTATGAAATCCAGTGAACAAACTTTGTCAAAGGGACGTTATGGTTCCAAATAAAACCAAAAAATCCTTGAAATTCACCAGTTATGGTAAGCTAAGCAACCATACTCGCGCCACCACCGTGCACTGCTAAGACTAACACCCAGGACATCAATGATGACATCACAAATGTCATTGATGACATCACTGATGACATCACATGTCTGGCTCGCTCTTTTTTCTTTTGCTGACATGTCTAGGCCACATGGTTTTCTTCAGTAACAGTCAGAAACTAAAAATGTTATTTTATTTGTAGACGTATCCTTCAAGTAGGTTCTTACAGTAATTCCCTTAGAGTCCAGTCACATCATATGAAACATATATAGATACGGGAAGACACAAGCTTGAAAGACAGCAATCCTTTTTGTGCATAAAGATAATCAATAGACTTATGAGCACTTCCTGATAGTTCTGTTGTGTTTTTTTTATGGCTGTACTTTCCCTGTGGGTCCAATCACATCAAGTGATACATATACATATGGTAAATAGCAGCTTTGAAACAGAGCAATCATTTATTTGCATGAAAATAATCAGTTAAGTTATAAATTGTATCTGCTACTACTTGTGCTTTTTTGCTAACTTCACTTTCCCTGTATATACCCATATTGGTATGTGTTCTTGTGTCTTTGTGTTTTGTCTATAGTAATGCAATTATGTAATACATGTGTTTTATTAGCTACGTATTAAATATTTCACAGTACACAAAAATCTATTAAGAAAACAATTATCATTTCATTATTCAACATATTAAGATTACAAATATTATACCTTCATCTTGTACGCTGCACACAATGTTATGTTTCTGTATGAGTAGCTTAGTATACCAGATAGAACCCCATAATAGAAGGCTATTTATATCAATGCATCGTTCAATGCACTAATTAGGGTATGATATGTATTGCAATGATCCTTGACACTTGTTTCGCAAAATTATAATAAGAATCCCTTGTACACATATTTCATGAAAAGGACATACACATGTGATGTCATCAGTGATGTGATCAATGACATTTGTGATGTCATCTTTGATGTCCTGGGTGTTAGTCTTAGCAGTGCACGGTGGTGGCGCCAGTTATGGTTGCCTAGCTTACCATAACTGGCGAATTTCAAGGGTTTTTCGGTTTTACTTGGAACCATAATGTCCCTTTCACAACGTTTTTTCACTGAATTTCATAGGTTTTTAGTAGCGCAACTTAACCATAACGTCCCTTTAACAAAGTGTTTTCACTGAATATATATATATATATATATATATATATATATATATATATATATATATATATTGTGTTTGTCAGGGTTTCATTTCACTGGTAGATGCATGCCATTTCTGATGCAGTTTTCTCCACACTCCTTTCTAATTTGGAATTGGATTTCCACCCTCCGAATTGCTGCTTTGTCTGGCAGTTAATTATATTAATATGGAGACTACGAGGGAGGCTGATAGGCTTACACAAGCCTTAGCTTTATTGACGAGGATTACATTGCAGCAAGCTCACTGTCGACTTTGATAAGTGAAAATGTTCCTCATGAAAATACAGAGACTCTGTTGCTTAAACAATCGGAAAAATTACAAAGAAAAGAGATCTCTAAATGGCGGGAAGAACATTCATTAAGGAATGATTTGGATGTGGGGAGAATACCAAATGGGCTATGCATTTTAATTAAGCCTTCTTTCAAAGATCAGGACCTGGCTATGCTCCAGGATTGGGGTCTGCTAGATTCCTCATTTTGCTAGAGAAATAAGCAAAATCAGACAGGAACATTGCTCAAATTGAGGAAGTTGAAAACTGTAGTTTGAAAAGTGTTCAAACTACTGAGGCCTGAAACAAATTATGGGCTAGTATTGCCTCAAATCTTATTATGATGATGACATTAAATAATGGAAAAAATGCATATTTCTATGGAATAAAATGGATTACGAAACCGCTTGCATAAACACTTTTGCATGAAGATTGGATTCTTTGAGGAGACAGGTGAGAAATATTCAAAGGATCCTATTATCCCTGGCGATTCTTCCTCCTCATCTGAAACTTATGTTTCACATAAGGAAAGTGAAGCACCACTCACTCAGTTGAATTTTTTAGAAGAGATGCGGTTCCTTTATAGAGGTGGAAAAGTACAGAATAGAGGAAAGACCTGCGAAAGAGGGTGTAACTAGGGATCAAGAGGCAGAATATGTGCAGAGACAGATAGGACTGGCGCATCAGGAATGGGCCCAACAGAGAGTTTGACACGCTCTGGTAGTCAGGGCAAGAAGTGGCATCATCCCCCTCAAAGCACGTTGTCAAAAGTACTTGTCATATCTTCATTGATGATCAATCACATCTATTGCAGTTAGGATTACATTTTTATCCTTCTACCAGTTTCAACTATACTGAAACTTGGTTAGGACTTTGATCAATGTGTTAGAACATTTAAATAAACTCAATTTCTCCATGCTAATCCAGCAATGATGCCAGCAATTTGAATTTGTCTGACTTTAAAATCAATACTGATTGGTACAAGGATTGCAGAATCCGACCAAAATCAAAGTTTAATCTACTTATGCCATTGGGGTGTTTAGAAGCCTTTCAAGATTTAGTAGTAACTGATCTTAATATAATTATGTCATTCTAAAAGCAGAAAACCCCACAACCCTACTTAGGCACAGGAGCACACTTTGGCTCAACTTCAAAATCTTTCGGATGTGGCAATTAAACCATTAAATAAGTGCTTCAATATAGTCCTTTAGAATCAATTGGAATATATTGCTGAAGCTAAAAGACAACTGCAGGAGTGTGCTTGTTACACCAAACTGGCTAGTAATCCCTTTCCTGATAACATCAGGATTGTTTTTTATTCTCCTACTTAAATGGTCAGATTCCTTTATACTTGATGCTGACACTGCCAATAGACGTGTCATTACTCTTTCTGGTTCTCTCCTTGCAAATAGGTCTACATTTGTAATGAGACCTTGAATCCCTTGGTATCCACCCCTCCTTCTTTTTTAAGAGATAACACAGATGTTCTACAGTATATGAATGGAATTCCATAGGAAGAAATAATGTATTTGGCCAACTTGGATGCAGTGTCATTGTACACTTCCATTGATCATGATGTGGGCCTTGCAAACAATTTTATCTCAACTACCTTAGACACTGAAATGATGATGGAAATGATTGTGTTTTGATTGAATCAACTGCAATGGTGCAAAATGTGCGCCCTGATATGACAATCTGACAATGGGGTGGTGGGAACATAATTTTGTTTGGTCAAAATGAGATTTTCATCGACAAAATATTTTATTGGTTTTGTTTTCTTAATGATATGTTTATCATGTGTTTATCATTTGGAAAGGAGGCCAGAGCGACTGGTTAGACTATAAGATCCTTAACTTGAATGATTTCAATTTACACGTTACTGAATCTCACAGTATTACAGATGTAGTGTTTCTTGATGTCTATGTCAATATCAGTCCCAGTGGATTGCAAACTGCAGTCTATCGCAGTATGTACATATATATAAAATTATATTACACAGCCACGTTAGTTGGTTAAGTTGCTGATGCCATAGGAAGAGCACTTTTTGGGCAGATTATAACTTTGCTCTCCCTGGACGAATCTTCACCAAACCTTGCAAGATATGTATATGGCCCACTCTAAATTTTTCTGCAAAGTTTGGTGACGTTTGGTCCAGGGGGGGAAAACTTATAGGCGGGTCCCGAAATTTTGTTTTTTCCATAGACTGAATGGGGAAAAAACTTTGCTCACGCCTACAGCCCAAACCGCTAGACGGATTTTCACCAAATTTGCGGCAGGAGCAGCGGCTTAGTCCCGAAAGTGTGCTTTTGTAAATTTGGTGAAAATCCGTCCAGTAGTTTTTATAAAAATGACCAAAAAGTAGGTCACCAAAAATTTGTGATATCTATGTCCGGTCTGCGGACACACTTCCCTGTTCACTCCGCGGACAGTGTTCTGATTGGCTAATCGGCTTGTGTTATGTCCACGACATGCAACGTGTTCGTTGATTGGATGGTGAGGAGCGTGAAGTGCGTCACATTTTTGGAAACGCCCGCCATCTTGGATTCGTAGACAGCAGCTGATGTCCGCGGACATCGCAGTAAAAACATATGAAAAAACACAGCATTCCACTTGTCAAACATATCAATTAATATCTAGGGAGGTAAGGGGTGATGAGGATGGGATGGGAAATGGCTGCAAGAAGCAAAAAAAAAAGTTTTTTTTTTGCCACAAAAGTCTGCAAACAGTTCGGATGTTCGCGAACAGTCCTGAAAAGTTTGCGAACACCTCAGCATTACTGGGTTGGTGAAATGCAATTATTGGATGGCTTATAACTTTGGTGCCACTTAATGGAACTGCATGAAATTCCTGGGCTGATTCTGAGTGAGTATTGCAAAGTTTGGTGGGATTCTGTCATGAGGGGGCACAATTAGAGGGGGGGTCCCAAAATAATGTAAAGGCTTATAAATGAGGTGCCACTTGATGAATCTACACTTCATTTGGCAAACTGATAATATATCAAGATATACATGTTTTTCCGAAGTTTGGTAGGATTTTGTGAAGAGGGGGAAAAATTAGAGGGGGTCCCAAAATAATGTAAAGGCTTATAAATGAGGTGCCATTTGACGAATCTACACTTCATTTGGCAAACTGATAATAGATCAAGATATACATGTTTTTGCGAAGTTTGGTGTGGATTCTGTCGAGAGGGATCAAAATTAGAGTGGGGGTCCCAAAATAAAAAAAAAGCTTATAAATGTGGTGCCATTTGACAAATCTACACAAAGGTTTGCAAAAAGACTATAGATCTAGATTTAGATGTTTTCGTAAAGTCTGAATGGATTTTGTCAAATGGGGGCTAGGTTATATGACGATTGTATGTGCATACATTTGAAACTTTTGAAAAAATAAAACATGGGTGGATTTCCAGCAAACTTGCCTTAGGAGCATTGGCAAGGACCTAAAAGCACGGTTTTGCAAATGTGCCAGTGTTTTATTATTTGACAAGTGTCATAATGTAGCTACAAAAAATAGCGGTATAGCTTTAGTGAATGAGGGGTAGCCTGTGGCCATGGCAGTGGCTAGATTGTCTGGGTCAAGGAATAAGGCCATGATCCAGACAATCTGACTACTGGCCATGACCACAAGGGACAAAACATAGGATTAAATTGGTCATGTCCACCTGGGTCTGGCTTTGTGGTAAAGTTATTCAAAATGAGGATAGATTTGAAAGGGAAGAAAATGTGCTTGTGGTAAAATGGTCATAGGGTTCTCTTTATGCCTTCTGCAGGCTGCTATTGAAAGCGAAGAGGGGACCTGTATGGAACCATCACCTCCCTTTCCTTGGGCTGATAACTTGGGCTGCTGAGCTGGTATCCATCGTTCCAGTCCCTGGAACAGAGGATGAACGCCACAATATTCCCATTAGCATAGCACAAAATACAAATGGAAATGTTGGAAAATCTTATTTAGTCTATGTACTTTACTGAGAAAAATAAAGTAGATGAGTCTATAATTTTTTTTTTTTTTTAGTTCTATTTTTTAACTGTGAAAGTTGGTTCCTAAAGGAATATGTTGTTTGTTGTTTTTGGATGTATTTTCTTTTGGCAGGAGAGCTGAGAATGAAAGGTATGGAGCGAAATGAGGGAAGTGCAACCAAACACTAATATGGAGGGGTAGGTGGACAAGGGAAAATGTGTGTGTGTTATTTCTAAGTTAGGGGCACTGTTTCCCATTCTGCTTGATTACAGCAGTGGTGGTGGCTCTTGGGGAGGAGGGATGGCATTAGCCGATGCCATTTTAAGATAAATAGCAGTTTTGCTCGAAGTATGTACTGTGTACTAGATTGTTTATGGATAATGAGTAGGAATAGGTTTTGGAGATGTGCAAGGGAAATTTTGAAGTTGGAAGTTCATAGATCAGTAGAAAATGCAGTTCCGAACTGTCCGCCAAGCAAAGATCTTATTGTGAAGTGTGGACGGGTTCTCAGACACGTCATCATGCCGTGCGCCAGCGTATTGTCATGTGGCACTGTCTGGAAGGTCCGTTATGAAGTCAGATGTTCGTAGACGTGGATGCAAAACTAGTTGAAATAGTTGCAAGAAGTGTATAGAAGTGTGAAATGGTGTGAAATGGCAGAGTTTTAAGGTGAATCTTTGGAAATTGGACACAAATATTGCTATATTGGGTAAGTATGATTTTAGTAAGTTGTAGGAAAATAGCATGCACTGGTAAAAACCTATGAAAGTCAATGAAAAAACTTTGTTAAAGGGACGTTATGGTTAAGTTGCACAAATAAAAACCTGTGAAATTCATTGAAAAAACTTTGTTAAAGGAAAGGGACATTATGGTTAAGTTGCACTAATAAAAACCTATGAAATTCAGTGAAAAAACGTTGTTAAAGGGACGTTATGGTTCCAAGTAAAACCCCCTGAAATTCAGCAGTTCTGATAAGCTAAGTAACCATAACTCGCGCCACCACCGTGCACCACCGTGCACTGCTAAGGCTAACACCCAGGACATCAAAGATGAAATCACAAATGGTCTCTCACCTACAAATGACTAAATAACGCGGCACCCTCTTACCTTACCGAGAGAATCACCAGAAAAACCTATATAAGACCACCTAGAGTAGCGAACACCAATTGTCTCCTGGTTCCTAGATTTAAACTCTCAAGAGTTGGAGGACGGAGCTTCCCAGATAAGGCAGCTCAATTGTGGAACTCCCTACCTACTCCCCTACGAGAAGATCAATCCTACACACAATTCCGACAGAATTACATAAGACTGTCAGCCTGGCATATGACGACCACCCACTTCCTGTATCACCATGTACATAATAAAGCTGCTTTACATTGTGCATAGTATCTTGTATGTGCATACCTACATCATGTAAATATACCTATGTAGAAGTATGTCTTGTAAGAATGTTATCACAATTGTGCATAGATATCTAGCTAAAGCCTTTTTACGCAATTCATCCTATCTGGATTGCTTTCTGTAACCAAGCCAGCTGTTTTATGCAATGCACCCTGATACCTTTCGGTCTGGTGCGCACTACAAATTAATAAACAAACAAACAAACATTAATGGTATTATGGTTCTGGCACTATGCCCTTCACATTTGAGCTTCTACTAATGACTATTTTCATTTATGTGCAATATTCAGTGTGTAGGTATTTCTAAATAGATGTGTGGAATGAATGTTTACAGTTTTGAACATTAACAATATGATATTTCTAATATCTATGTATAAAACAAATTCATGGTTGTGAGTTTGTATGTGGCATTGATCTTGGGGATGTAAATCCTCATGAACGATGAGGTCTGGCATCATGAATTTTGCATGGAATATTTGTTATTTAATTTCCAAATTAGTGCAACTATTTCTAGCTCGATAGGTCATCCTGTTGTCAAGATAATGAATGTTTTTTTGATTTTTCAGCATTATGTTTTGTGGTGTTCTGCACCCTATCTACAGGTCAGTTGTGTAAAAGTGCTCATCACATGGTAATTTCACTAATGAATTGAACACCACATTTTAATTACCTCTGAATTAAATTCTCACTTGAATATCATATTTGTAGGCTTACTCTGATAATTTTCAGTGTGTGTTTAGCGGCGACAATGACCACCACTGTTACCAATACTGCAAATAATCATAGTAAGCATACAAATATGATGTTCAAGTGAGAATTTAAGCCAGAGATGCATGAACATGTGGTGTTTAATACATTAGTGATATTAACATGTATCACATGTTATCTTTGTGGCAAACAATATTATTTGTTAACCTTTTTTTCAGTGGAATCTGAAGGGAATAAAAGAGTTTGGACTTCCCAGGCTAAGCCGGGTACTTAGGCTAGTTTTTGTATGTTTGCATATATATATTGCTTGTAACAGCAGTCATTTTTGATTGTCTATTTTAATCTACTGTGATTTAAATATTACACTTTGGGATGACACCTTACCCTTTGCACTTTATATGGCATTTGCTCTTGCATGTCTAATTACTGTGAACTCTATCCCAGGCAGCTTCAATTAAGTTATTCATAAATCAGGAGTTTGGCACTTCTGTTCAAAGATGGCCATCGCATTTTGCCATCTTTAATGTTGCTGGGCTAGTTGGTTGTGGGAGGTGTCGCAGTGAGACAGAACCATAGAATTTGAAGTTTAACATAAATGCAATGATGGTTGCTATATGCTTTGTGTGAACAAGCACCCAGTCAGGGTGCAAAACGTGTGACTTGTGTCCTCTCCTGTGGTCTGTGGACATGTTCCAAAATAAAGTTTTATGGACTTTCGATATGTAGTCCAGTGCTTAATTGTACAACACAGTGCGATATCAACACTTTTTGTGCCTCTTTGGTGTGTGCGTGTATATATATATATATATATATTCGCTGGTGACATCGCTGCTGAAAACATCAATTACATTGTATATAACATATTACATCAATAATGGCATTAGACATAACATCATTAATAAGTTAGCTCATACAATCTTTGATTATCTTAAAAACAATTTGGGCTGGCCATGATGAAGGCTCTGGTCACTAGTCATCACCAAAGGCCATACATAGCAGTCAGTTAGTGTTGTAAAATATACAGGGGGCATGGCTTAAAGCCATGCCTAGTGACCTGTTACTGTTTTAAAATACACAGTGGGCAAGGTTGAAAGTCTTTTGTCATCTATCTCAGACTACCAACCTATACTTTCTGATTTAGTGATTTACCTCTCTGCATTGGATTCCAATACATTTCATTCTTTACCCAATACATTTCATTATTTTATTACAATATGTACATTACCCCTGTATTTGATATATTTCTAGCATTAGCATCTTTTTACTAACAACGTATCCCTATCTTAAACCATCCCCAAACTCTATGGGCCTCATTACGAGTTTGAAGGTAGCCATGCCCTTAATAAGGGCATGACTGCCTCCAAACTCGGGTCCGGATCCGTGGTCCCTGAATGGGGGATTACTGGGCCATTCCGACTTTGGAGGGCCAGTATTTTCGCATTCAGGGAATCCGGACGATCCCCATTCCCATTTCAGCCCCCACAGGGTTCAATGGGAATGGGGAGCATGCTAACAACGGGCCCGTTAATGACAGGTCAGCCCAGACGTCCAGAGCGGGTCCCTCGAGGGAACATCATAATAGGGTGGAATCGGTTTAACGGCGCCGGCACCTTTACCGGTGCCATTAAACCCATTCCGCCAGGTCATAATAAGGCCCATGACATCCTCACGCTCCTTACCCGTTGATGTCTCCATGTTCCTTAATGACTTGGTTGGCCATTTTCCATATAACTGCATTGGGGAACGGGTGTTCTTTATTGTGCACAGGTTTATTTATCTGCCGCACTGAACAAACACATTTTTTATGACACCTAGACTTTCTACGTCAAAATGTTTCTTTATAAATACTAAACTCCCTCCTTAATATAATATCTTTCGTCCCCGCTTTGTTTAGAACTTTTGCAAAGCAAAGAAGCAACTTTATTTATAGACTTTGGGCCTCATTACGACCCTGGCGGAATGGGTTTAACGGCGCCAGTAAAGGTGCTGGTGCCGTTAAACCCATTCTGCCTCATTACGAGGTTCCCTCGCGGGACCCGCTCTGGACGTCTGGTCAGACCGGATGTCCTTTGCGGGTCCCGCAAGGGGACCAGCATGCTAACAACGGGCATGTTGCTAACGGGCCCGTTGTTAGCATCATCCCCATTCCCATTGAGCCCTATGGAGGCTTGAATGGGAATGGGGATGGTCCGAGTCCGGGTTCCCTGAATGAGGAAATACCGGGCCCTCCTAGGTCGATAAGCGCATGGCTGCCTCCAAACTCCTAATGAGGCCCTAAATCTTTATACAGACAACTTGTTTTGACATGTTTGCCCTTACTTTGGGCAACAGAGATTTATACTTACCTACTTGGTCTGATTGTATTTCTAAACTAAATTTGGGTGTGGATTGGCAAACCTAGGTACTTGCTTATTATTTATTTCTATGAATATGGAACACATTGTATGATTACAATGATGCTTACTATAGATTATACCCTTTTTTTAAATGTAGATTATAGAAAAGACTCAATGGTGACACACTATGTTGTTTGGAAATATTATGTTTAAGTATTTTTACATAAGTTGCTTTCATCCAAAAGATTGATTCAAGATGTTCCAATTGATTAATATGATTTTGTATTCAAATAGTTATGATTGGTATGTACTAGTGTTAATTGCTATATTCTGGGAACTCTCCTGATAATTACCACTGTACACACCTATCCTTCACTTCTTCATTGACAGATGTAAATATTGCTCCAGATGAAGGGACTTCTCTCCCAAAATGTGTTGAGCTACAAATCCAAATCTGAGATACGATGAATTTAGATGAATAAAATATGGATTTGTATAATCCTTACACAGATGTCATGTCTTATCTATGAAATTAATCAATTTGTTTAATACAACCGAGGGAACTATAATGTATAAACCTATTGAAATTGGACTCATCTTTACCAGTAGAAAAGTGTGTGGGTGACCGCAGTATCCATATATTTGGATACCATCTATATTTTGATTTTGTTCTCTTTCCTATGTGACAGAGGCTTTCCTTATCTCCTGTGAGGGTGCAGGAGTAAGGCTCGGTAACAGTGGTGGCAGGTTTGTTGATATAAACCTTTACTCAAAAGAATATAAAGGACTAACGTACCTAGCCCTATTACTAAGAGGGGTTTCCCTGCCTCAAACCAAATAATAAAGACTCTTTCAGGATTTTCGATAAAAGTATATAGTCAACAGTCCTGTGTCCAAAACGTATTTCCATCCCTTACCTTATTGACTAAACTAGAATGGATGTGGATCTTTTTGATCCAGATGGATGAATGCATTAGAGTTCCAATCGGGGTTACAATTATGGAAAAACACACTTCCAACATATACTGAAAGAAAGTTCCAAACAGTGCAAAACAAAGAAAGTTCCACAGTAGTAGAGTTCTTTGGCTCATAAGAAAGCAACATTCTAACTCAAAACGTTGATGCCAAGAGAATGGCTCCTTTGTCTTGCTCTTACTCAGGCATCTCGCAGTGGTTACAAAAACCAGGGGAAATGTCCCCCTGTTCCATGGCATTCTTCCATGCAGTTCTCACAACACCAGTTAATATGCTTCCCTTCCCCTGGCCTTTTCACACAACCAGGGAGAACACTTCCCTTCCACAGGTCTTTTCAGGTTTCTTACAATTCACACTATCAAGGGGTATGGTTCTTCCTTTGATCTTGCTCAGGCTTTCAAAGATCACAGTTCCAAGTGGTATGGCTCTTCCCTTGACCATAAGCTTGTTTCACCTTGTTTTCAAGTCTCTGCTGTAAGGGTCCCAAACTCTCAAGGTTCTTTTGTAATAGTGTTGTAGACCTGGTTCACTAGCCTACCATGAAGATGACAGATGATGGTAACCAACATTGTGGGCGGGTCCCAGACTCGTCTTCCTTGATTTGTTTCTTGGTGGTTTGGGTAGGTTACTTTGCTTTCCCACATTTCCCTTCTTCCCCTGTTTAGCCGGGTCAGGGGATCCCACTTCTCCCTTCTGCCCCTTCCAACCATCCCAGTCACCTTTTTACCTTTGGTGTCTCTGCCAGTAGTCTCTGGTCTGTCGTTTGGTCTTTCTGCGTTGATGTTGTGCTTCTGCAGTCTTCCCCATTTCTCTGGTGTGTTGCAACAGCTCCACAGCTCATGGTTGCCCTGGTTCCTCCAAGGAGGGATAGGCTTTCTGTCAGGTCCTTTGACAAGTGTTTCTCTGGGGCTCCTCACAGTCTTCAGCACTTCTCCGTCATGCAAAGGATCCCCCTCCTTCTGACACAGTCTGTGGTCCACAGCTTCTTCTGCTTCTACTTCTGCTTCAGCAGAACAATTCTGCTACTTGCTCCTCCAGGGAGGGCTTCTCTCATACTTCCTGAGTGTGTCTTCCCTTTGTGCTGGCTCTGGCCAATAATACTTGGAAAATGCTAGACTGCTGAATGTGGTTCTTGCAGGTAATCCGTAAGCCTACATACCTCTCCCTCATCAGAGTACTGATCTGTTCACACCTGTGTGAGTCATTGGGGATCTTCCCCATCACAGTGCTGGGAAAGGGATGTTCATTAAGGTAACTCCTATTCTTCCTCATCCCAGTAATTTTAAAAGGGACTGAGTTCTCATGAAAAGGGGCTCGCCTAGTGAATAGGGGATAACATCCAGTGATTTGGCTCACTCCCTTGCACCCACATTATCTTAAACCACACATACTGACTTAAAAAACCTTTTGTACAGAGGTGTCCACTGGGACATTCTCCATGGGTCAATGAACTGTGAAAGCCAGAGGAACTCAGAGGCTTGAATACAGCACACGCCAGGCACCATGAGTTAAATTTACGCTAGTCTAGCAAACACATTTATTGAATTGACAAACGAAAGGTAAAGGATATTGTTGCAAGAGTTGTTGATGCAAAATTCGGAGGGATTTCTCAACCCATCAACAATAACCCTCAGATGGACTGACAGTGGGATTCATCCTTACGTTGGCAAATTAAGAGAATGTGATCATTCTCTTTGCTTACACATAAAATACATGTTAATGTACCCTACCTACAAATGCCATGGAATTGTTTATCAGACAGGTTACAAAGCTCCAGGCATGACTCATTGACAGAAAAGAAATGTTGGATGCTTCTGTGAAAATAATCACACAATCAATTACAGGAATTTTGTAAATAGGTGTTACAGATTCTGTTATTAACTGCAGTTGTGGTACTCAATTTGTGACCTCAGAAGGATGAATGCATTATTCTACTTGAATGCTTCTCTCTGAGGAAGCTCTTCTTAATCAGAGGTGCACACCCTAAGGGTTGAGGTAGTCACGTATGCCTACTAGGTAGATAGCACATTGAAACTGTTCACACGCCAACACAACTGGTTAGAATCCTTCATGAACATGGCATAGTAGACAATCAATGGGAAGCCTGGATGAATAGTGTAAACCGATCCCTCTAAAAAGCACGTTGATGTTATCATTCAGTCACGCTAATTAGATTTCTGCTGACATGTTGAAGCATGTACCATTTGACATTATATGACCTGGTGGATAGTGACTGTACAGAAGCAAGCAGAGTCATAGCGATGAAAAGCACAAGAACAAAACATGAGCAAGGCAGAGAATGAGGGATTGTCCAGACATTTTGTTGCATTGTTCATAGATTACAGAGTGGTAATCTTTGGGTGGTGGGATATCCATGCCGGTGCATCCTAGGTAGCAGAAATGTGCTAAATGAGCCTCTGAGTTAAATAACACACAAACAATAAGAAATGTGTTGCATGACCAATGATTGAATAGATCAAATGGACCAATTCAGGCAGTGAACAGAGATTGGGATATTGTGAGCGAATTCTGTATTGTGATGGGCTTCCAGATCTTGCACTCAGGGAATTTACATATCTGTCATATAAGCAGGGACTTTGTCTCTCCAGCCTAAAAGGTCTCCACTGGCTCCCGGTGACCTTAAGGACAAATTCAAGACCCTTTGCATCATCACAACGCTGTCTGTGGGCTGGGAAATCTCTACATCCAGCTTTCTCTCTCTAAATACATCCATGCTAGAATTTTTAGTCCTCTAGCTCAAACTCTCTGCAGGTCAGATGTTTCTCCAAGCAGAAAGTGGGAGATAGATCCCTTTCATTTTCTCCTCTTCATTCCTTCTCCCCCTCCTGTGCTAATGTCCTTCTGCCACTGCGACTGGTGCCTGGCCCCTTTTGAGTCACACAGGGGCCAAACTTCCACTGACCACAGCATCCCTTTCCATCACTTGCCCTTGGGCACCCTTCCCAGACTAACTCCTTTCTGGTCTAACTGTCTATTGCACTTATCTGCCCTTCCCCTTTTTACCCTGGCACTTGCCCTCTTTGCCCCCCTCAGCAATTGCTCACCCCCATAGAACACCTCACTCAGGCACTTCACCCCTCCCTTCCCTGCCCCCTAGTCCCCTCTCCTGCACTTATCACCTTGGTCTTTGCACTTGCATGTTAGGATTGCTACAAGGCCAATATAACCATCATTCTTGGTTTTCTTTTTCCTATGCCCCCCATTTTATTTTTGTCTTGTGGAACCTGGAAAACTTGTGTATAGGCACCATACAAATGCACAATAAATGCATAAATATGCATGGTATACTTGACAGACTGAATTACATGATCATTTAATGGTCCCTGCTTGATTTGGTCATTTAGTTATGAGCTGTGAAATTCTGTGAATGGTAGCCTTAGATCGTTAACAGTCTCTACTTGAAAGGCCACATCGTATTGGATGCATTTGGGCAATTACAGGCACCTGATAGAAAAATAGGGACTCAGAAAACCCTTCTGGGGCTACCTTGATATGATTTACGGCTACATGTGATCAGATGGTTTGGTATGGACATCAATAAAAGCATACATGATGTCCATTGTAATAGAAAGGTAATTAGACCTTAATGGAGAAAGCAAGATACAGCAGTATAATGGGAGAACTCAATCAAGTGTCAACAAAGGCTCTAAATTGGAAGCTGGAGTCAAGACACCCTTCAAGTTAATTGGAGCTGAATACTAATTCAGAAATATCTTCCCCAAACAGGGAGGATTCCCTCATTTTAAATAGCAAGCAATTTCAAAAGTAATAGGGAGGAAAGACAGGCAGCTAACTAAATGCTCATGTTTATCTGCACAGCAAATGGCCCAGAGATGTTCAAACATGTGGGTCAATCAAATGTAATTTAGGGCCCTTTTAATCCTAAATCTTCAGCCAAAGAATCTCTGTGCAATGAATCCACACATTTCTCCTCCTGCATCCAGTTTGAATGCAGACATAATGGCTGAGTCCTCCTTGTTTATAAAAGAAAAACATGAGGGGAATCCACACAAATCTAGTATGATGGCAGCAGACATAGGTTTACAGGGCATGTTTACATTATTGATCACTGCCATGAGCTCAATTGCACAACGCAAAAAATGCAATTGATATTTTCCAACTAGAGAAAACACATGGAATTGGAACACCTGGACAGTTAGAATTTCTGTGCCTCTCTCTGTACGAGTTATGAAAATGCAGCAGAACTTATCATCAGAACTGTGTTCAAAGTAGAGTAGTGTGCTCTAGTGAATGTTCTGGTGCATCCAAAATAAAGTACTTTGCTTTACAGTTGGAACAGAAACAAAAGGTGAAAGGAGAGTTCTTCCAGATGGGCAAGGCTCCCACCCTGATTACCAATACCATAAATATAATGATTATATTTGCAATGTTTGGGAATTAATCAAGGTGGTAAAGGAGAAGAGCAAAAAGGGAAAAACTGGGAGAACCTGAATCTAAAAATATTTTATTAAGACATTGAAGGACAAGGCATTGAGGAAATAACAAGTGATGTTGCTCTTCCATTTTAGAAAACCTGTTCAAGCCACTTTGATCTCATGTTATACAAAATTGAATCAAGGGCTAAATGCAAGGGCTAATTCCTAGGTGAGTTCGACAGAGCCCTAAATATGTTTCTTCCCAATCCAGGTCAGGATCCATGTGAAATAAATGTTTTCTTATTTCCCTAATAAACATGAACGTTACATACCTAGCAAACATTTTAGTGAATAGATTGCATATCTTCATCACTCTATCAAAGCAAAAATTGCATTTGATTTTTGTAACAAGGGGCGGTGTCAATGATAATTTAAGGAAAAGGCTAGATAGTTTATGAAATAAAAAAATTCTCTGCAACAAGACCGTGTCATTTATAGGACGCAAAACATCTTTTGACAGGATGTGATGTGGATATATGATCAGGTTTATGTCAATATATTTCATATGGTGCCTATTGGATACTTATTAGGTATCCCTTCCAAGTACTTCTAGTAAATGGATTCTTAGTTAACAATTTAAACATTTCCAAAAAATACACACCTCATTCATTCAAGTTATTTTAAAGGGTTACACTATCTTTACAATCACAAAAGGGGTGTCTGATAGCCTTATTTCTAATTCCAATTGGCTTTGAAACCTTTGTTATTGGCGGCCCGGATTAATATAGACTTTAAAGGGATAGGAACAACAATTAACATTGGAAAATGCATGCTCTTCTTAAATGATTGTCCTCTCACCCATCAACACTCCACATGTTTAGTCACAGTACTAATGCAACAGGTAGGCGAATGTTCTAACTTTTCAGCTTATATGATTAGCTAAAACAGGCGTGAAACACTGCTAGTTTCTAAGGAAACAAGAAAAAGTGAGGTAGCACAATGTCAGTTCTGGCTGGTAAAAGTGGCTTGCATTAATGATAGTAGAGGCTGAGATGATAGGGCCCCTGGCTGCGATGTCCACACAGTTTGGCGCAGTATCACAACAGAACTATGGAAATGGACTCACGTTCAGCGTTCCCTATATTGAAGGGCCAACATTGTTACAAAGCTTTACGTGAAATGCACTTATGAAAACACTTAGATTTGTTACACCCAAACGGCGATGTGACCAGAGGAACTACATAGAGGTCACCAGTATGTGCTCTTGTAGTGGTTGTTTAAGCTTACAAGTACCAAACTCAGTAAATCAGGGCTAATGTAAGAGGTTAGTGACATTATAATACGCTGATGTGATATTCAACTCAAACCACAAAAATAGCTTCAAAGATACTGAGATGATACATTTCAATACACCTTTATGGACACTCAAAGAAACTGAGTTCTGGGTCTTCACAGCAAAGGCAAATGGGACATGGGGGTTAAATTCAAGCAAATGAAAGAATTAAACAGGTGACATTGGAAACCATGTACACATTACCAGGCTGGATTTGAAGGAAGTGCAAATTATTGGAGATGCAGCAATTATAGCACAGATATGTTCCACATCATGTGCGTACCATAAACTGGGAATATTTTGAGAAGGCTCACTCACAGAAGCAAAATAATGAACTTTTAAAGTGTGACCCCCCCTGAATTCACTTGCCTCCCATGGTAATACTATGGGCCTCATTACACGGTAGCCGGTAAGGGTTTACAGGTACCGGTATTTTACCGGTACCGGTAAACCCTTACTGCCTTACTACGAGGTCCCTTTGCGGGTTGGGGAATTTAACGCCTGCTTTTTGCAGGCGTTAAAAACCAACCCGCAAAGGGACCAGGGAGCTAATTACGGTACCGCAAATTGCGGTCCCGTAATTAGCGCCTTCCCCATTCCCATAGAGCCCTATGGGGCAAAAATGGGAATGGGGAAGGGAAATGGGGGAAGGGGGAATTACCGCCCCACCAACCTTGGAATAGGGCGGTAATTCCCCTTTCCACCAAGGCGGTGCCGGTATTTTACCGGCATGGACCAAGGTGCTAATAGCACCTTGGTCCACCACCATCCGTGTAATGAGGCCCTATGTCGTGATTTGGGGAAAGCCATTAAGCATTTGGCCGTAGCAAATCAAACAAAATATAAACCACAACAATCGCCTAAGGGACTTGTTCTGATGAATCAAGATGTTGTGAACACTATTAGTGGTTCAGGCAAAGGGTTTTGAGTTGTTTTTGCTAACAAAGTCTAAATAGGTCCTGCGTGGTTCTATTACAGGAGCAGTCTTCTTAGGCAGTGGCAGAGTCGGGAGTGTCTTAGATCAGGGCGTGGTACAACATTGATATGAATTAGTTGAGGAAGAATTATCGTAAACAAGTAAAATAGGCTTTAATTTTGTCCGGGAAGAAATTGTAAAGTGTGGTAGTACTTCATACTACAGGATAAAACATCATATCAAATAGAGACACAAGACTTTACAATTAACACACTGCTGAGGCGCTGTGGGATCTGCCAGTGGAAGCAGGGCCAGCTTGAGGATTGTGCTACTTATACAGTAGGGAGGGGGGTCAGAGGCTATATAGAAGGCTGACTGAGGGCAGCTTGTGAACTTCTCTCCCACCTTATGTCTCCTTCACATCTTGATAACTGGTCAAAGCGTCCAAGGTTGGTGAGCAAATTGCCAACCGTTAGAGACTCTTCTTGTCACACCACATATGATGAACAGCGCCAACCAATTAATTATCAATGTGATGATGTATTGGAAGTGTTAGCTGAAGTAGGTTGGGCCTAGGAGGAGGCATCAGATGAATTTCACCCAATAATAGAAACACATATATACTCTATTTGAAGTTTGGAATGCTAACTAATCAAATGTATTTATATGTTTTGTAATTGAGACATCATTATGACGACACAGTTGACATGTCCCTTGTTTAAAAACCGCTCACATATAGTGTAGTGTAGAGGTCACTGTATGCTGTCCGAGCCGCGTTTCAATGCTTTGAATAAAGCTGTTTTTTTGTGTACTTTGAGTACTCCATTATTGAGTATTGATTTTTTGTAGTTCAGAACAGAAGGACATTGACCCTATCTCTATATACCTGTGCATTGCTGTGGGACCCAAATACCAATCCTTCATTATGACACCCTATTCAGTGGCGTGTAACATTTATTTTCATATCATTGCGCCTTACTGCCACCTCATTGTCTTGGCTTCCGCAACCAATGGGGCATGCATAAGCCTTGGGTTGGGATGTCGATATTACTGCCCGATGCTTGAGAGGGATGCTCTGTGTCTGCCTTGCAACCTCTGCAAGTGCAGACACAGGTTGAAAGGCCCCAGTTTCTTACTTCTCCTGAGACATCTGCTGTGTCCTCCACTTATTTCTCTTCCATCTCCTACAGTAATACCACCTGCATCCTTCATTTGCCTCTCCAGCGTCCTCTCAGTGCGTTATCTGTGGTGAGTTGTAAAAACTCCCCAACTTTGTATGTGAGGCGGGTGATAAACTATGGTTTTATGTGGGAATGATACAGTCATATTTATATCATACTTACCATTGTTAAAAACAGGTGTGGGCAGGTGATTTGTTCTGGTGATTTGTTGTTAGTCATGTCAGTCATTTTAAAATAAGAGCAATTTATATGTTCCAATTTTTCAGTATTGTGTCAATCAGTATAATATAATTAAAAAAACACTAATTACAATTTGAATGAATATGTATATAAACAGTAGATTTCACTAGTTATATAAAAATGTGTGCACTAGTGTAAACAGCCAAATTCATCTATTGAAATATTTGTTGGCACAAGGTGTGAGTGCATACTCTGATAAACACAAGCAGTAATTTGGTTGGTTTATTCAATCTTGTTTTGATCCAAACAGAACTAAACATTAGCAGTTGGCACAGGAAACCATTGGATGTATCCCATATTTTAATCTGTTATGAGGTGGGCAATGGTAAGGCTAGGACCAAAAATCTCCCGTATACTGCCTGATGCATGGCAATGGATGTCTCTGCATATTTTGTTACTGCTCAAGTGCATGCCAAGTGCAAAGGTTTCAGTCGCTTATCTCTCCTGAGACTTGTGCTAAGGGATCACCCATCCCTTCTCTACTTATTTGTGATCCATCTCCTACTGCACCACCTGCAGCCTCTATATATCTGTCTGCAGGCAATCCAATACCTCTTCTGTTCCCTCTCCCTGCATTATCTGCAGTCAATTGGATGAAATCCCTTGGTATGTGAGCGGGGTGAGCCACGAGGGACTGATTTGGTCCATCTGATACCCAATGTGCCTTCCAGAGTTTGGAAGGTGTGGGATACCACAGGTGTGCTACCCCCACCAAGGCATGGTTTGACATCACTTAAAAGGGGCTAACACCACTGACAACAGTAACCTTAAACCCAACACCCACATAGGAATATTCTGCAAAATCGAACTCACAATCAAAAGTACACCTCAAGACAAATCTGAAACCCGGACATTTGGGAGAAATCACGTCATGTCCTAATCAAAAAATGGATGACAAACACTCTCAACATGAAGCAGTAAAACTCACTTAGATTTGTGAAACTGCCTCGAAATAGGCCCCAAACTTACCAAAACTGAATTCTGGACAGCAGAAAATGCAAGCCACAGTGTCCAGAAGAAACAATGTTTATCGCTGTTGGTAATCTGGTGAGGGACACAGAATGCCATGGACTGCATAAAGTCCCGAGAAGGGGTTCCAAGATAGAGACAACATTGTGGCATGAAGAAAAAGCCATGGAGAGAACTGGTGAAACATATCTACTTATTTACCAATGTGGCGAGACAGGGCAATTCCTAAGTAGTACAAACCAATCCCTGGGGCTTATACAAACAAGAAAACCACGTAATGCCTAAAACAATGTCTGCGTGAAACTAAGAACATGGGGATGAGAATAAGAGGCAGATGGGGAATCTAAAGCAGTGTACTTAGGGCAGAAGAAGGGAGACTGCCACATGGCTTAACTTGGGTATTTTTCTGGAGGAACCACTTGCTACCAACATCCTATATACAGCTGCAAAGTCTGTGAAAGTTCTAGGAAGGGTTTAGTTACTGAATGTTAAGAAACACATTTTGGAGAGATCTGACAACTGAATCCTGGAGAGGCCACATCAAAGAAAAAAAAGGTGAACCCTGTGATTGAAGTTGAGAGAGACCTTCCAAAACAAATCCTGCAAAACAAATTGTGGAGCGAACCTGACTAAGCAAATCCTAGAAAACATGGTCAGAGACCTGAGCAAGTGAGTCATGAGAAAAGGTTGGAGAGAGACCTGACCAAGAAAATCCTGAATCCTGAGAAGCTAGGTCATGCAGAAACCTGGTCAAGTTCTCATTTATTTATGTATTTATTCATATTTGTAGAGTGCGCAAAAGCCTGGGGGCATCGTGGCGCTTGTTACAGACAGTTCTTAGTTACAGATAAATGAACATTTGCAATTTACAGTATGGTGGCTATTTTACAGACAATTTATAGTTACAGTTAAATAAAACAGTTGCAATTTACAGTACAGAAACTGAGGTTTTGAGTTTTCTTCAGAAGGCTAAGAGTGAGTTTTCTGCTCTGATGTCTGTGGGTAGTGCGTTCCAGGATATGCCGGCAATGTAGGGGAAGCTCAGTCCGCCAGCTTTGAGCCTATTGATAAGTGCGATGTGTAAATGATCCCATCCGGCAGCAACACCCGCAAAAATCATCTCACCGCTACTGTTAACAACGAAGGCTCCCTGTTATGATCGAGAATCAAAGCCACCCTCCTTTCCTCATTCATGCCGACTGCCTTTGCAAAAATGGCTGCCGCTCTGTGCCGAGTCTAGCCTATCCGAGACCGCAGCCCATCCGGCTGTTAGAAGTGCCTGGATTGGCTGCTGCGCTATACAACAACCAATAGTGCTGTGCAGGCAGGCATGCCCCAGCCTCTGAAGTAAGGCCCCGAAAGAAGGCTCCTGTCTTGATCCTGTCCAGCGTTGGCAGAGGCCAATGATGGGAACTCAGCCTCTACTCTTTTTCCTCCATCTTTAAGGGCTCATCAAGTCCTCCCAGCATAGATTTGAGCCACCTTATCACTAACGTGCATTCGGATTTCTGGTAAGCGCGTACCCTTGCACGAAACTGCCCGCGACTTCCTCCTTGCATGCCTAGTCTCATATCTCCAAACTTCCGCATTAACTTTGTATGCTTCCACTTGACTCACTACCTCGCAGCCTACCGAAGGTCTTGAGGTGCTTCTGGACCCGGAGATGGTTCTCCTCAAGTTTCACAGAGGCAGGGAGGCTGTTCTAGAGGGAGGCCCCAGCAGAAGAAAGATCTACCAGCCTAGAGCGAACCAGAGCTTTGGAGACAGGGAGCTTCTGGGGGAAGGAGAGGAAAGGGAGAATACATCTGAGGAGGTGCAGTTGGTAGTATGACTTTTTAGAAACTTAAGAGATGTGAGGATAGAAGAAAAGTGTGGAGTCGAAGATGACTCTGAGGTTTTTAGCCTCACAGGTGGAGCAGGAAGAAGGCCAAGAGAGGCCGGCCAGAGCGTAACAGGAAACGAGGGAGCAGGTGTGCCGATGAGGCACACTCCATCCCTACACCCCACTAACTCCCCCCTCACTCCTCCCACCCAAGAAAGACCAAACCTACCCACGCCCTTAAATGCGCCCACATCAACACCAGATCTCTCCAAGCTCACACTCTTGAGATCAACAATCTCATTTCCGCTCATGACCTAGACCTACTTGTCATCACGGAAACCTGGCTAAATAACGCCTCTGGTCCTGCCATCTCGCTCGCTCTCCCACAGAGCTATTCCATCCTCCGCCAGGACAGAAAGCTCTCCAAAGGTTGAGGTGTTGCCCTCATTTCCAAAGACGAGTTCCCAGTCAGACTATGCCACCACACCAGGGAAGGCAACTCTGACCTCCTCTCAGCCAAGCTATGCCTATCTGCGAACTGTTCCATGAATATACACGTGAGCTACAGGCAGCCCGGCACAGCCCCGACTTCCAATGGCACCTCCTCCATGTCCTAAGCAAAAATCTAAAAAAAAAAAAAATGTTTACTCAGTGATCTTAATCTCGGTCTCTCCGAGCCCAAAGACAAAGCAGCGTTAGCTCTTGCTAGAGATCGCAAAGAACTTGCCTTCACACACAAAATCACTCACCCCACCCAATCCAAAGCCACACCCTTGATTGAGTCACAGACCATAACTGTTCCTCCACCATAACCTCCAACTTTGCATACCCTTTGACGGACCACAACTGCATCAAATTCTCCATCCCCATCAAGTCCACCACCAAACCACTATCCTACGCCCCTCCAACTATGGTCAGAAGCTCCAAATAACACACAGCAGACAACCTCGGCCCCTTCTGAGATGTCAAGGAATTAAAACCTCCCTTCGCCACTGACCCTGACTCCCTTGTTGACACCTACTCTCAGACCCTCACTAGAGCCATTAAAACCATATCTCCGATTGAAGCAAAAAAAGAAAAGAAATCTATGAACACCAACTCATGGTTTACGGATGACCTACTAGTCCTCTGCTCAAACAAACTCACTGCACTTACCAACTGGCAGTCCAACCCATGTGACTCCCCCAATAAAGAATTTAAAAGAATCCCTAAGTAATACAAAAAAACTATCTTCCATGCTAACTCCAATGACATCAACCTCTGTCGTTCTAAAGTCAACTCCAAGTCCAAAGAGCAGTTTTCCATCTTCAAAGATCTCACCACCCCAACCACCAGCCCCGATTACATCATTAAAGATAAAGCTTGGTGCACCAGTATTCAGGCAGCACTTTTAAGCAAAATCTCCCTTCTCCAAGACAAAATACAAGCCCAACGCAATGCTTTACCCAAGGCCGACCCCCCTACCACACCTACCAACCCCGCACAGAAGCCCCCCCATTTTCCTTCAGAGACGTCTCTGTCTCCGAAGCCACTGCTCTCCTGCAACACCTCAAACCATCCACATGCAAAGGTGACATCTGTCCACCCAACATCATTAAAGACAGCACTAGAGCCCTTGCCCCCCTCATCACTGCAATCATTAATGCATCATTCACCTCAGGTATCGTCCCGTTCAGCCTAAAAGATGCATGGGTTCACCCCTTCTCAAGAACCCCTCCCTTGACCACTCCACCCCCAACAACTACTGCCCCGTTACCACTGTCCCATTCCTGCTTAAGATCTTAGATAAAGCCACCCACAGCCAGATCCAGCACTACTTTGAAGCCAACTCCATGCTAGGCAAAAGACAATCGGGATTCTGCAAAGGCCATGGCACTGAAACCGCCCTCTTGGACTTAAAAAAACAAATAACTAAGATAATGGACCTCAGCTGAACAGTCGTAAGTGCTTCCAGTGCTTCAGCGTTCCAACCATTTTGGAACAGTGGCTTCCAACACGAGTCATCTGTATCACATGGGGGCAATTACAGCTCCAACCATGGTGCATTGAAGGCTCCAAAAGAGAAATTACGAGACCCGAGGCACAGAAGAAATAAACACAGACTCCCGATCCTACAACAGGCGTGGCAGTACAAGACACCAACTACAGCTCCCCCCTTCCCTCTACCACTCCTGAGGAAAGCATCAGAAAAATAAATACAATAACAATAGTGATTCCGTGTTCATGCTAGAAACACTATATGTGTCGACCTGATAGGTGTATGTTTATTGCTGCTACACTCTAAGTAACCAAAAATACTAATGATATGACTGTATAACATGATGAACCATTGTGGGCACCAGGAAATCCGAGTGGTCTAACTTTGGCAACACATGTATAGATATGTTAAAGGCCTTTAGTAGGTTTTTATAAAAAACTCAAGAAAAATAAAGAATCTGTTTGCAAAACACAACTTTGGTGATCTATTGTAATGCATGTTCACATTAAATTGCAGTATCTGTTCATTTAGTAGAGATATACACCTGTAAGTGTCAAAAGCGAGGGGTAGCCCGAGTCCGCTTTGTATGTTCTGTAATCTCTCTGCTGTAAAATTGATTTTCAAAAGTATGTTAGGCAACTTCATTCAAATTTTACAATTGAACCGTGACATCAAAGTATTGACTTAGAGGGGCGAGAAATGGATATCTGACATCTATTGATGATAGATATGACATAAAGTAGTATCACTAAGACCTCGCCTCTGCCTTTCATAGTATAGGTACTACAGTGATTTTTTTGGCGAGAGAGCAACGTGGCAGAGAAAATGGCCCCAAACTATCATGAATGATTAGGGAGTGGGGAACATTCACAAAAGGGATGAAGGGTCCCAGGGATTTCAAAAACTAAGAAGGGCAGCAGACGAAAATGGAACAGATATATACTAATAATAATAAAAAACTATCTGAAGAAACATATTTCAAACGTAGATTGTTGTACTTATAGTAACTGCAAGACATTTCTCACTGCACCCCCTTCCAACATACATTTCCTGTTCCCTATTACTCTGAACTCTCATTCTCTCATCTTCTCGTTTCTCATTAATGACTCTCACACCCACACTCTATGGGTCCTTATCACCTTCATCTCCAGTGCCACACTTAACAATGTCACTTTGTGACCACTCCTCTCCTCCCTCCAAGATAACTACAGATTCTCTTATAGCTGAAATCCTCATTGGGCCCAATAACATTTCCTCTTGACATTTGGCATTTAATCAGGGATTATTAATCCTAACCAGGACCCCAACTTCCCAGTTCTACAAAATCATAACTTTCCTCATAACATCTTTGGGCAGCCCTAACCAAATGCATTATCTTGTCTCTATGAACATTCACCGAGTTTGCTAGGCCAACACATGCAAGACATAGACTAGTTCACGGAACTCTTAACTTCAATGAAACAAACAGCGATGCACCTGTCACCAAGTGCGCTGTAGTGTAGTAGCTCCACACCATCTGCTAACTTAATCTTCCAAGCCTTGCCGGCTCTCTCACTACAAAACTGAATATCCCCCTTAATGACTCCATTTATCCTGTCTACTAAACTATTGGCTTGGGGATGGTAAATAGTCATTTTAAAATGTCTGATGGCAAACTTCTTCAGGAAAACTTGCATCTTTCCTGACGTGAATTGGGACCCATAATCATGCATTCCTGACACACTCTTAACTTTCAATCCAGCATTCCATCCATTCTAAGCCACCAAAATGCATGGTGCAATTGCTTCTTTGTAATGCTGTGTACCAAATGTCCAACATTTGCTAACCAGGTAATTACTTCCCTTAACCCTGCTTGCACAATTTTTTCTATCCTTCTTAATTTATAACCTATGATGCTCAACTCATCCTTTCCTTCATGCCACACACCAATCTCTCTGTCTAACACTATCTTTTGAGGACACTCTTGGATTGTCCCCTTTTTAATAGATTTCAAAATCTTGTCTTCGACTCCTGCTTGTTGCCAGTCTTTTTGCTCAATAGATGGTAATTCCATGCTGGTCTCTACTACCTCATTGCCTCTATTAATCTCTTTCCACCATTGTGTCGCCACTGCTAGCCTCGATAAACAATTTGCTGTTGCATTCTTTTCAGCTGGTAAGTACGTTACCACAAAATTATAACCTTGAAGAACCAATACCCACTTGGAAATGTTGGCGACGCGCTTCCCCAGCCATTGGATGAGAACAACTGAACATGTGGTTTATGTTCTTATCTCACAGTAAATCTGGTTCCCATTTAATACACTTTAATATACTTAATGGGTCCGGGCCTCCCTCTCAATCACAGAGTAATTGCATGCTGCCTCTTTAAGCGATCTTGAAGCAAATGCCACTTTGTTTTCACCTGAGGTTCCCGCCTGTGCTAGTGTAGCTCCAAGAAACCAAGCCACCAGCATCCACAGTTACAATTACACATTTTACTTATTCCAAATGGCCCAATATCAGTGCATTTGCTGTTATCTTTTTGATGTCCTGAAACATCTTGTTGAATACCTGCAACCACACACATTTTACACCTCTCTTCAACAATAGACTTTGTAACAAAATTCTTTACAAATTAATTATTATAATCCACTAGTCCTAGGAACAAGCAAACCTGATCACTAGATATTCTACTTCTTCATCTCCTAGCTTACCTTGTTTAGCTGGATAGACAACACTCCTTCTTTTAGGCGACTCAAAACAGCATCCACATTTTTGTCATGGGGCCTCATTACGACCGTGGCAGAATGGGGTTAACGGCGCCGGTAAAGGTGCCGGTGCCGTTAAACCCATTCCGCCCTATTACGAGGTTCCCTCGCGGGACCCGCTCTGGATGTCTGGTCAGACCAGACCTCCTTTGTGGGTCCCGCGAGGGGACCATCGTGCTAACAACTGACCCTCTGTTAGCATCATCCCCATTCCCAATTGAGCCCTATGGGGATATGGGGATACATTTTTACCATGTCCGCGGAATGGGCAATTACCTGGTTATTGCCCATTCCATGGACCCGGTATAATTTAATTACTGGCGGCAGCCGTACCCTTAATAAAGGCACGGCTTCCGCCAGGGTCTTAATGAGGCCCATGTTGTTGCTTAATATTCCTGTAGACCAGTATATCGTCCTGAAACACCAATACATTTGGTAGGTCTTCTAGCATCTTCTCCATTACCCCATGGATTGCAGCTGCAGCAGAGACTGGTTCAAATGGCATTAGGTAGAACCTGTATGCCCCCATTGGAGTGATGAATGACATCAAATGTTGACAGTCATCACTGAGGTAAACTTGATGTTATATTGACGATATATCAATATCACTAAATTATGTTGCCATTCCTATGTAGCCAACATCTCTGTGATTGTTGTTAATGGAAGCCTTTCCACCCTGATTGATTGTTATAGGACAATGATGTCAACACACATGTATTTCTTGCCATTTAGTTTTGACACAATTACAATCAGTGCCAACCACTCTGATGCATCTATTCCATTAATTACTCCTAAGTGAACCAGTTTATTTAATCCTCTCAATTATTATTGCATCTTCAGGGAATACACTATATGTACTACTAATACCAATTTCCTGAGCACAATCAATTGTTGGAATCCTTTTAGTTTGCCCAATTTCTCAGAGAACACTTGAGCATATATTTCTGTTCAAGTGTCTCTTCTGCCACTGACATTGGGACAGACACCAATGCTTCTATTCGTATTTGCAGCTTGTTTTGTTCCTCCCAACCTAAAAGGGGAGACTTTTTTCATAGCTATATATATCCATGCTCTGTACCTATTTCCTTTGTACTCCATAATGGCCTGAAATGTCCCTAACGCACCAATTTTCACTTCTCTACAAGTAACTGGGTCAATGTCCGAGGGATTTAGCTCTTTTTGACCTCCCTTGACTTCTTGTATGTGTCCATTGATACATTTGTCCACCTTCATGTTGATTTCTACTCCATTAAGTTGGTCCTTTATGATGATGATGTGATGATGTTAGTGCTGCAATCTCAAATGGATGTCTGTCATTCACATATCCTATATCTGTATTTTCCATCAATTTACTTTTTGTTGAACTCTAGATGGGGCCCATTACCTGACAGAGCCTCACATAATATGGTTGTTCCTTGAATCTTAAACACATTGCCATTTTGGCAGTGCGGAATTGGCTGCTTGAAAAGAGACTTGGACTTCAACAACGATAACATGTTTGTTCTTGACCCATTTTCTCTCTCTTTGTGTCCATGGGTTGCTTAATGGCACTTACTTTGTGCATATGTTGCTTATCAATTTTCATCTGCTTAACTCTTCAATACTACGTGCAATATTTACGACTTCTTATAATGTAGGATCTTTTACAAGAAGTGAAACTCAAATTTTACATTGTTGGTGCATTGTACTAATTGATCTCTTATTAATGAGTCTATTATTTCTCCAAATGCTCAAGTATGGTTTAGGGTTTTCATAACCTCCACATAGTTCTCCACTGGTTCTTCTGTGCATTGCATCCTTTGAAAACAATGTGTGGTGTTCAAACCCAGTGAACGTTTTTGGTCCAAAGTGTTTTTGCAATTTCATTACAGCTCTCATATTCTCATTTATATCACTTGTTGCTTCACCAGAAGCTTCCGACAGGCGATCATAATTGGAGCACCCTTTGTTGTTTAAGTTGTATAGAAGTATTACTTCTTTTCCAGTAATTGAAAATCTTTCCTCTAGTATGGCTGTTGTAAACATGTTGGTGGAGAAGCCAAGATGGCAGCTGCCATATTCTATGCCTTGATTATATATTGTGGAAGCAATGTTCTGTATACTTTCAATGTTGAATTGAATAGAGATTCATCTTTATCATTATCCACTTTGTGACCTCTGGAATGTTCACTGATTGTTCACACAGTGTGATTATGATAGACATGGACGTCACAAATGGCAATGTGCTCCAACCATTATTTGGCAGACTAGACCGCAACAAGTTGGTGCCTACCACATACTGGATTCTCGCGTTCCCTCGTGAGGATATGCTGTGCACAAATATTGCTGTGAGAGCGGCACCGGCTGCTTGTGCTCTCATGGTAAGTTTTGTATTGCTGCCATGCTGGGTTGACCAAAACCTTTAGTTCCCCCACAGTGATCTGGCTGTTCCTACCTTGTTCTTGAGGGCCATTCTCTACACCACCTACTGCACCTGCAGATGGGCCATCTTCTGTGCTGGGCTTTGTTTAGCCATGAGGGTGGGGGAAAGGAGGTGCTCCCCACCCAGCCCTTCAACTCTTTGGAAATGTGATGACCTGCCTTTGCAAATCAAGCTACTAAGCAATATTGCAGGAAAGTAACAACTTATAATATCAGCTCTTCTTCAGCAGCTCCTTCCTTTGTCCAACAACCAAAAATCATACACCTTACCCAGTCCATTCTACCCCAAACTTCTGTTTTGAACCCTTGAAATCCGTTATAAAATTCTACGCTATTACACAAGGAAAAAATCAAACCCATGAATTTGCTTTTAAACCGTCATTAAATGTGCTCTTTTATGGTATTCTGGAATCAAACCAAACTTTTATTGTATATGCCTCCTGTTTTTCCCCAATGATGTACATTCACGAGTGTGCCCTAAGTTGCCGGTAGTAGATCTGTCTGCCCCTTCCCAGTCCCAATGTGCTGAAATCAAATCAATCCATTCTGGATGCAATGGTCTTGGCCTCAAATGCTGTGAGCAGTGTACACTGCTACTCAACCCTCCCTCTGCTTCATTTTTAGTGCCATGTGATACATACAGCGCATTGCTCATATAACTCAAATAAATAATGTAATGTACGTTAAAAGCCATAGATTTAAAATGCTGTTGTTTCAAGTGCAAATATCCCAAAACTATAATTAACTGAAATACCACCACTGCTTCTTAACATTAGCACCCTGGGTGGGGCACTGGCCAATTGCCCCTTGCCTTTGCCTCTCTTGCTCCCGCCCATCTCCCCCATACCACCTTTAGAAACCATGAATAACCCACACACGAGTGATAAAGGCAAAGTGAAATCATGTGCCAGCAAAATGAAGAGCAATGGTTTCCAAACATGTTTATGCTGAGGACCGGTGTAATATTGAAGGGAGTACTGGAGTCCTAGGTAAGTTTTCAGGTAAGTTATCATAATCAAATGTCACTTAGCTAGACATCGTAGGTGGCTGCGACCCTCTGTTGTAGTGTGGCTTGACGTTCTGTGGGTCCTTTCCTCGGATTTTTCTTCATTGCAGCTTGCTGGTCACAGTTTTCAGTGGCTTCCAGTGTTGGGAGCTGTGTCAGCATCAGAACAATTTATTATCTGGGTCCACTAGCAGTCCAGTGGCAGGGGCTGCAACGTGGGGTACGGCACCCCGGATGGTGAAGTGAGGGGCCTGAACTGGTGTTACAGTACGGTGTAGCCACCTGATGGTGTAAGCACTAGCGCCAATACCGTTTCTGTCTCGGAAGCTCGTCTGATGCTGGAGGGCTCGGTGCTCAGCTCAGTCCTGGCCAACTATTCCAGTGATTTAGCGTTGGAATATTGTTGGGGGATGACTGCCTAAATAAACACTAAGTGGACCATTTGGAAAATGTACACTGTGCTTTCTGTTTTTCTTCAAGGAATCTGGTCTACATTATAGCCGCAAGCAGGAATTATGGTGTGATAAGCTCTGTGCCCATGAACCATGATCTTAAGACAAAGTCGGACCTGACCTTGGCTGAAGCTGGTATAGTGGCATTGTCTCCTTTGTCTAATAAGGACCGCGTTTCAGAGATCCTTGCCCTTAGTTCTCATATGAGACAGAGGCTGCAAGGTGGGGACACTAATATTTCCCTTGTTGTGGATAAGATCAATATTTCTGATTTCCCCCGCAAATGTTTAATTAAGGAGCTGGACTGTCAATTGCCAAATTCTGGTATTACAGGACCTGTTATCCCAGAATCCATACAACGAAGGGGTATCACTGATAGTAGAGAGTCAACTTTTCCCTCAGCAGTTACTTTACTTGTAGGAGGGATGAAGAAATATGCTGAACATAAAACATTGTCACTCTCTGCCTCACAATGGGGCACTAGTCCTAACAGTCTTCAAACACATTATATTGCCTACACCCAGCCTTCGCACCTTAAGGCGAGTATTTCCAAAGAGCTCCTCCTATGTAACAGTCTTATGGATCTATGCTCACTGGTGGACTTATTGGATGACTTTGTATCGGACATATGTCTACCGAGAGTGAACATTGCGTCTTAGATAGATGTACAATACAGTCCAGTTGCATTGTTTCAGCCGGCAAAGTCTGAGAACGCCTGCCAAGTTAATATACTATGGGAGAGGGTGGACCAAGCTTCACAAACCACATTGATTAGGAGTGGTCCTCCAGTATCCTCTAGGATAACACCTCCTACTAATGAAAAGGTTAAATTACCTATTATCGATATTAGGGTACAATTCCAGGAACTACCTCTTTCACTCTCTGTATTCAATCATACACTCGGCCTAAAACCTGTTAAACAATCCTTAGAAGAGGCGAATGCTAAACTCAATCAGGCGATCTCGCAGAGTTTGCACAGAAGAAAGACACAAATGCCAAAGATTAATGACATGAGTATACAAGCCTTTCTTATGGACCAAAGGAACTTTGTTATTACTAACATTGAGACAGTAGAAGGAAAAGAGTCCAGAGAAGTGCTTCGTAATAAGGTACTTGAATGGCTGCGACAAAGAACAGGGCCAGGAATTGTCAGATTTTCTGACCTGCAGATTCTACGTAGGATTGATCTGAGTGATTGGTGTTCGCAATTAAAAGGTGACTTTGTCCTAGTGGGAGGTGGGTTCAGCAATCTACCTCTCTACTTAAGTATGTGTAAATATCTTCCCTGGGGGGGCTCGAATTGTAATCTGATACTCTGATGCTTCCTACCGGATCTGGTAAAATTGTATTATTATGTTTAACCAGACCCTCTCAGGGCATTGCTACACTTATTTTGTGACTTTTATTATTTTTTCTTGGGATCGTTTTTGTCTTACAGATGGTGTATCCTGTTTTTCTTTCTTTTTTATGTATCATTGTCTAGTCTGTTTTTTTTTTTTTTGCACCCTCACGCCTCCGGGTGAATGGTGTGCAGTATAAATGTAATAAAGTAAAGTAAGCCATTTTATTCATTTACATAGTAAATGAGATTAGAGTACATGCATGAATGCTATTTTATGCTCCCCAAAAGTAGGTGTATACAAATTACAGTGTGCTCTGTGTAATGTGTAATGACGTGTTTCAGACATAATTTTTACCTTTTCGATTAGAATGTTATAAATCATTGTTTTCGGAAACTTACTGCACAGTCGATCATCACAGTCGTTCGGACATCGTTTGCACGGCTCGCCTTCTTCATACGGCAAACTCATCTTGCTATAATCATTTCCCCTGAAAATGTTTGACAGGAAATGTGAACAATTTGAAAAACATGCTGCATTGCCAAAATCATATTTAACAGTAAACAACACATGCCGTTTTGTTCCGGAATCAATGTCAAGAAAACATTTATATGCCCAGATTTTGTTTTTTTTACTCACCGATTTCTGATCGAATGGACAGTTTTCATTTTTTTATTTTTATTACAGTTAGTGTTGAATTTTGTTTTATGATTATTAGATTTCTGTCTGTACATACTATGAACTAGGATGTTTTAGGATAGTTTGTGAAATATGAAGGCCACTGGGCATTTTAGAATGATTAATCCACCAGTGGCACTAGCCAACAAATTGATGTTGTTTTAATACACCTGGTAACTCGATATCAAATAATGCTTGCTTATCTCCTGTGCTTGCTAGCGTGCATTAGTTTTGATTAGCACATTAATATTATTATTGACCTATCAGTCAATTAGGATGTTCAGAGTGCAGTCAATAACTATTGGTTTTGACAGTATTCTGAACATTCTGGATTCAGAAGAAAACAAGTACCAAAAATGCAATTTCCAGGCAATAGCTCTTTCAATAAAACACGTCCACACTGTGAGGACGTTTTTTTTTTTTTTTCACTGCAACGTTCTATTTAACACACCAAAGGGAAAACTAAAGCATTGGGTTGTTTTCCACTTTCTCAAAGAGGAACTGTTTACTTTTACATTACACCTAATACATGCTCATGTTAAGTCCACTCCAGTTTAACCACCTTTGTTTTTTTAGTCCTACAAAATACAAAACTCAAAAACATTTAGGCGTCTATCACTATGCGATAATAGCCTCATAGACCTCGGGAGGCGTCATTATCCCTGTGATAATGACCCTCCTTCAGTCTATAAGGGTATATTATTGTACACATGTTTTTAAAGGTTTAAGCAAAATAGATGCGCACTGATTGTTTAATAAGATATGCAAATTGTGATGCTTTTAATGTTGCAAAATGCCTGGGGATGTGCAGAGGTACTATTATCATTTTAGGTAGTGTTTTATTGTGGCAATAAGACCCGAGGCGGCGGGCCAATACCGCCCCAGGTAATGCCCGGGGCCGTAGTTATAGGCCCGTGCGTAGCCCCCGGGCATTACCTGCAGCGTTATTGACCCGCCGCCGAGGGTCATATTGCCATTAGCACCCCGGCCCGTTGGATCGGGGTGCTAATGGCATTTTTTTTCCTGTTTCGGCATGTTTCGAAATATGAAAAAAATGGCCACCAGAAAGGGAAAACGGAGTCCGTTTTCCCTTTCCATGGCGGCCATCGGGAGCGGACGCGCTGGGAACACAAGTGTTCCCAGCGCGTCCGCTCCTGAAAAAAAAAGAAAAAAAAAGAAGCAGAAGGTAAGTGGGGTTGGGAGGGGAAGAAAAAAAAAAGAAGCCTCCAGCCGTGTGGAGGTGCGGAGCGTGGAGGGCCCGCTCCGCGTCTCCACACTGCTGGAGCCTGCTATCGTTGCCCAGCGGGGACGCAGGAGCAAAAAGGTAAGTGGGGTAGGGAGGAGGGAGGGAGGGAAGGAAAAAGAAAAAGCTTACCCGAGTCCCCGGAGGGGGGCGAAGGCAGCTTCTCAGTCGTGTGGAGGCTCGGAGCGGGGATGGCCCTGCTTCGAGTCTCCTCATTGGCTGAGGGGCTGCCACGCCCCCGCCGAGGACAAGGCGGCTGGAATCCCGGCCGAGAATCGAAGGATTCTCGGCCGGGTAATGACCCGGCGAGAGCCATTCAGAATGCTTGTTGCATTCTGATTGTCTCTCGCCGGGTACTAATTATGTATTTTCACCATAGTCCCTGTCATTCAGGAATCCTTGAAGCAGCTATAGATTCAAAGATCAAGTGCAGTGAATGGGAAATAAAAAACTTGGTTTTGGTGATGTGCTCACTGAAACAGTTTTCTTCTTCACAGCGCACCTTTGCAAAATGTTTCCATTCCATAACTCCAGGGATACATCCTCTTTGGACTGTGCTAAGAGTGTCTATATGGGACTTGGAAGATACCCTTTAGAAGGCTTCAGGGAATTCACTACCCTAAACCCTGTCAAGTGCTGCACCTAGACAAGAACTAACACATTCTGCCAAATGGGCCTACTCCATACTGAGGCCATGCTTGCTCCAAATTTTAGGCACAGAAATCTTACAGCATAAAACCTAAACCCATGCTAGGATCTAGACATGCTGCCATCCTCATGGCATGTCAGTAAGACTCCACATTTGCAGGCGTGGCAGACAAGTTGTGGATTGGATGCCTACATGTATTAATGCTTAAGAATTGATCTTCAAAACAAAATATGAAATCCTGGGATGGTCGCCAAATACAAGATAAATATGGTGCCTGCCTGAAGCCCATCTCTAGTGTCTAAACAGCCCCTGAACATGCAGCATAATATCTCCAGTATCCCAGCTAGGACTTGCCCATCTCTGGATTCAGCCAAATGATAACATGGTCCCACACAACCATCATACTGTTTGGTTGCACCACTGTGCATGCCAGCAAACATCAACCATTGCAAATAGTAAATATAACCCGGACTGTGAAAAGGCAGAGGCAACCCCTGGAGATCTAAAACACTGTCCAGCAACATGACCCATCAAGCCATGTAGACCTTATCTTTAGGCTGCAACCTATCAATGGAAGAATGAATGCACAAGAATTTCATATGCAGCTGTTATCTCTGCACTGCCCTTCCCACTGGCACAACACTAACATTTAACTCTCAGACTGTTAGCCTGACACCCACATTCCTCTACACTACCACCCTGCACTGCCACTACATTCTCATCCGACATTATAACCACATGTTCCCTTCTCTATCATTGAATTCCAGCAAGTCCAATTAGTCACACTCACACAATCTCCTTGATACTACCACACACGTTGGCCAAGGCCAAATGATTCCTCAACACTGTGCTCATTTAAGCCCTTATGGTGCTTCAGGTGACATCCATAATGAAAAAACATGACCACCCTTAGATCTCTCCCAGAAGCACCACAAATTTCTTGATGCAAGAATCTTACCCACAATGGTTTCCCTTATCTACTTTGCACTAATATTTTAGCAAACAAAATCCTAATCATATTCTCCTACGCCTATAATTCTACCAGTCCCCTCTGGCCACCAAATCTTTTAGATTACTTAACGCACCAACATATGCAATTGTATACGCCAGGAACAGTGATAAATAATTCACAATAATATAAAATTACACGAAAATCATATCTGTTGCTAATTGCCAGAAAGGGATTGAGTCACCAACCTGCAAGTTATGTGCCGGTATGGTACTATAGAAAGGAGTGGGGAACACTTATATTGCTTTGCAACACCCACTTCTGAGCACATTTAATACCAAACTTAATTTCCCAGAACCTTCCTTTTTAGAACATATGTCCATGAATTAAATTGTTAATTGACGATATTCCAAAATCATTTACTCCTCCTGAAAATTAATTATGATATCAAGAAAAAAATACTCCACACATCAGAAGCAATTATGGTGTGTTATTCCAAGGATAAACCAATGCCCAGTAAGTCCTTTTGAGAATTTGATATCGGTCCCAGCATTGAGACAACCTCTTATTGATGACATTGATAATTTACGTATATGTGAATATGGCTACAAAACCCTATTCTCAAAGGATGATGTACTATTCCTTTTAAATGGTTATCATCCAAACAAAAAGGAAGCAAAGTCCTAAAAAGAATTCTGGAATAGACAAAGCAAAATCAATGATAGTCAATACGTTTCTAGATAGAGTTCTTCATAATACACACCATAACGCAAGCTTCTTGAAAGCATCAATACAAAAATAAGAATGAAGACTATAAAATAACAAAACATATAGGGATATAATATTAAGCGCCTGGACAATGATTTTGTTAATAAAAAAGCTAGTTATACCTGGAAAAGTGGTGTCAATACTGTTATTTTATAGTTTATATATGAATCGAAATACATTACTTAGTTATACCTGGAAAAGAATACCTGGAAACGTTGTGTCAATACTGTTATTTTATAGCCTATGTATGATTCGAAATATATTACTCAAATTGCATTTTGAAAAATATGTAATTCTTTAAGAATGAGAATTCATATCATATGCAACTGAAATTTAAAATGCCATATATTCTCACTGGAGATTTTTTAGAAACATTTCGCCAATGACCGAGTTATGCCCTTAAGAATAGTGAGGATGTTAAGGTAATACTTACGCCGGACAGAAGCTGCAGGCATACATAAAGTCCACGTCACAAAATGCAACCTGACATCCAACACGATGAGAGAGTGCCCACACAACCTACAAGTGTGAAAATATATATAATAATATTTTGTTAATGCAAAAGTATATATACTGTCTTTGTTGAATTTACTTGCTAATGAAATATTATTTAAAATTAAAATTAGACTGTTTTTTTTCAGAACAAGAGTTATGTATCGTGCACAAAACATTACTTGTACCTCTGAAATCATAATAATAAATTAAACATTTTTATTTTTTTCCAGATTTTGGCACAAATGTGACATTAAGGCAATGATGGCTGGTGAATTGTTCAATTTGAGGGGCATACATATTTTCCTTAAACAGGCACGTGCGAGTACTGAGATTGAGCTTGCGTCCATTATACAGGTTCGGGCGGATTTCCCACCCAAGAATTTTGAGGTAGGAAGGATGCAATTTAAAACACAAATTCCAGACAATTGGCAAAAAAGCTATAACAATTACAAATGCTCTGTAGTGGAAAACATGAAAAAACTGTAAAAGATGCCAGGTAGTCAACAGTACAGGAGATTGTGGAACATATTATCATGCTGGTTACGTCCAAAGAAAAACACGAACTCCTGTATCAACAATGGCAGCCTTGCCCTGTAATGATTATGCTCTTCGCCAGGGTCCAAAAAATATGCCCTGAAGAAAACATTTTAATGTTGCCTGTGCCAAATATATTCCACCATTTCACTATAAAAACGATCAGACAACCAACCATTCTCTTAGAGTAAGTATTCACATCAGAATTCTGGATGAAGAAAAGGGTATTTTGGTGCCATTTTACAAAACACATCCACATCAAAATGAAGCGTTTTTGACCAACCTCTTCTTCGTGTTTATAAATTACCATTTGTAACTTGTATCTAGAAACTCTTGTATTTGCTAAAGTTCATACAAAAGTACTTTGTTTTGTTTGTAATTTTTGTGCTGATCCTCTTCCTCTCCATCAGTTACATGTCCATCAAGTGCTACTCCTCACAAATATCCAGAAACAACACAATCTGATTATTTTTTTTTTTTTTTAATGTTCATGCTGGCTGTGGTCCATGTATGCTAGCATGTCACTATCAGAATACATTTTCATGATTGCTGTGAAAAAACAATTTCCAGCATGCCCGAAGAAAATCAGTTTCTTTCTGGCTTTCGGCAAAAATATGCCAGTATGCCACTGAAGATCACACTGCCTTGATTCAGTCTCCAATATATGCAATCATATAATGCATTGTATATATACATCATACAAATACATATTAATGCTACCTATTCCCAATAGATGCAAGCATGCTACTTTTAGAACATATCTTCATGCCATCTGTGCCAAATATATGATTGTATTGCACTGTAAAATATTCTCATGCTTCAAGGTGCACACTATAACTTAGTATACCACTGCAAATCCCATGCCCATGCTGTTTGTGCTAATATATAGCAGCAGACCTTGGAAGAACACATTGTTAGGCAGCCATTCGCCAATTTTTTGCAGCATGTCACTGTGCCTGTATCGCCACTGTTGGTACATGTTCACAAAATTTGTGTCCACAATATATTCCAGCATTGACATTGACATTTTTTTTCAAGATGCCTGCCTGTGCCGAAAATAAAGGGAAGCATTGCCACTGGAAGATGCTTCAGTTATGATGTAAGCATTGACAATGTAAACCATGTTACACATTGTTAATCCCCATCAGCACTGGCTCTCATTTCCAGCTCTCTTACCCACAAATATACACAAAGACAGACATCTGATATTTCTCTCAGTCTTGCTGTGTGTCTCTCTGTCTCTCACACACACTACTTTTATCTCACACACTTGAACCCATGCACTCACATATGCACACCCTCTCAAAACCACGCACAGGTACACACAAATGCATTCATGACCAGGCTCTAAGAGCAGGACCGAGATTGATACCTGTGTTGCTCTGCGTTGTCTTGCTCCCAAAACAAACGCCCTGCCCCTGCTCTATCCTGCTGGTTCAATCCTTGTTAATTGTTATTAACTAAATGCACACTAGATATCCCCTGCTGGCTCCCAACCATCACTCCTTCCCAGTATGGCAACAAGAAAGGAACACCTTTCTTGCTATTCAAGGCCTCGCCCCCTTAACGAATGGGATACAATATTGGATTTGCTCAGAAAAATTTGGCCTAGCTAAAGTGCTTCCTTTGGGGTGTGATAGGGGTAAAGACAACGTTTGTGTCAATGGAGGGGCTTCGATTTAAGCACCTCCATAATTCACATGCGTCCCTAGCTTGTGGATTGTTGCTGAACAAGTTGAAGAAAAGAATGGTAGTGCCCATGTGTACTGTGGCTGTCTAATCCAGCCATCCTAAGAACAAATTCACCTTACAGAGATGTTCACATGTGAGGGAGACTGTGTCAGGCCACCTGTCGCTCATGGACACTCTCTCGGAGTGGAGCCTGGAAGGAGGTGAGGCGCCATCTCCGCTGCCCTAATTTTACAGACACCACTCACAAAAAGGTAATTAGAAAAGGACATACACTTTTTACAAAGACGTGTACCTATTGTTCCTCACCAATACATTTTTAACTTCTGCCTACTTTCCAGCAGAATGTTAATTCTACATTGTCATTTTCAAACTTATAGTAGGATGCTGTCTTCAACCTCTGAGACAGGATGAGACAACACAAATGGGAGGGGCATTGCAGTCTACTGATCTATAACAGCAGCAAAAAAAACATGTTGGGTAAGCCTTTCTCCTTCTGCAAAACGCTTCCATTTCTTGGAAGCTAGCTCCCAATCTCCTGTTGATCATTCCTTCAAATCAATGCACAGCATTATTTTATGCATGCTCTTCCTGTATCCTCACAAATAAAGGAATATCCTTACCAACCTTTGGCAGTCCAGATGTTTTGAACTACATCTCCCATCTACCCAATTCAACATATTAGTGGTGCTTGATCATGGGAGTAACAGTGCAAACACATCTGAAGAGCTGCTGGTTGAAGGCCCTCTGAAGGACATACAGTACATATAACTGGTAAACCTTTAATCTAAGCCTGATCACTATTTTAGCAGTACATCACTACCACCTTTTTTATCATCTGGTTTTAAAGGAATTAAAGTACATTGCATCTGTACTTGTGTTCATACATATGTATGTGTGTTTTGGGGCATGCTATTTAGTACCAGGGATGTAATTTTTCCCCCACTTAGCAATCCCCGTCCACCTGATGCCTTCCTGGTTGCTGCTCTTTTCCCTACTTAAGGAGCCCTCAAGCCTCTTTTCCTTTGCAGATGGGGAGCAGGTGCAAGTGGATCTAGGTCACCTTGCCTAAGACCCACCCACCTTCTTAGCCCTGACTCTTCCTTTCTGCTCTTAACTGTTAGATCAAGGGCGTCTCTAGGGAAGGGCAGATGAAGAAAAGGGCAATTCCTGTTTGGACCTGTTCGGACCAGGATGACCCAGGGCCCGATCCCCTACTCAGACATCAGGTATGCATGCACCAAAATGTGTTTACTTCTTCTGTCCCCACAGGCTATTCCCACCCACTTTGATCCCCCTGTGGTGTTCCCGTGTGCCCCCCCTTCTTGCACACATGTAGTGTGTGTTTTGCTTGATTCTTCTACCCTGCTCCCCCTACCCACCTCCAGCCTACTTCTGCAGGAGTCTGTCCCTATACATTCTGGTTTCACCATCACCATCTTGTGGCCAATGCTGATTTGACTTTTATGGACCTCATTCATTCACGGTGCGTCACCCTTTCTCAACTCTCATGCTGGACTTCCTTTGCATCTTGTACTCATGGTGGTCCTGAAACATTTTGAGCCCCACTGGAGTGCATAGGCGTTGCCAGTTGGTAACAACAGCCCTGAATCATTCTGTTCCCATCTTCATCGTGTATCCTGGCTTGCAACATTATGTGTTACTACTGACTTCTGCAATTGTATTCGCTCTCCCCGCTTGCTTCTCCAATCTTTTTGATTGCTTACTCTCTGTTCTCTCCTCCTCTCCCTTTCTCCCTTTTACTATTTCCTCCCCTCCTCTCCTTACTTTCTTCTATTCACTTTCTCTATCAGAATTGTCCCTGCACCTAGTACGATAGCAACCTCGTCTGGCTCCTCCCCCCTTCCCTTACTTGTTTTTTTCCTCCCCCATCCTCTTCTGGAATATCTGAAATGCTGTCAGGCCTAGTACAATAGTCGCTTGTTTTGTTCCTCCCCTACCATTCTGCACCCCTCTACCTCACCTTTTATTTTTCTCCGGCTCTACCAGAAATGTTGTCAGGCCTAGTACGGTAGTCGCCAGTCTGTTTCCATTTCCTTCCCACTCTCCTCCTCCCTATATATGTCTTAGCTTTTGCAGGCCGAGTACGATAGTTAATTTCACATCCTTACTGTTCATGGCCTGTACGAATGTCATTGTATTTTTCCTTGTTCCCTGCCTTGACTTGAAGCGCTTTGAAAGACATAGTTTATTTATATAGCGCCCATGCACAGTCATATCATATCATATCATTCTAATCCCATCTCCAGCCCACAATCTCACTCAAAGAACAGCTGTCTGTGATTGGCAGGGCTTGCCAGGTGACTACCCTTCCTCCGCTAATAACCCAATTCCTTACCACTGCCTTGTGATGCAGCATCCAAGCCCTGTCGCTGGCACCTCCCACAGCCTAGACTCATATGACTCTCAGGGGCCAAAAACCTACTATTGCAGTTGTTACAGTGGTGCTCATTATTTATTCACCTTCTTCGAATTGTCCCTCTTCAGTGATAGTGCTCTCTTGTGCCCCATCTGTCCCACTTTGATATGTTTCCTGGGGTTCATTTCATCCACTTCCCCACTGCCATACTATCCCCGAGTGTCTATACACTTTGTTTGGTATTGCTCTCTAGTGTCCGTTTTAATTACTGAACCACTGTGGTGGTGCTCCATGGAGTTCAAATGTATTGTTGTCCCACTGTGATATTGCTTATGGTGCCCATATCAAGCTGTTGCAACACTGTAATATTGTTCACTGTTGTCTATGCGAGTTGTTGAATATTTCTTCCTAATGTGCATACTATGTGCTAACCCATTCATGTATTACTCGTTCTCTTTAAACTATTGTGTACTTTGATTTTGCTTCTTGGTGGCCATTGTTAATTGTTGCTCCTCTATGATATTGCTTATTGCTGTGTGTATTCATTGTTTGCCCACTGTGAGGATTAAATACATAGAATCAGGAAAGCTATGACATCTTCCTTGAAGGCATTATCAAATAAAGGAAAGGGAACGCACTAGTCCCAATAACCCACCTAAAAGATGGCAAACGTCTTCCATCTACCAATAACTAGACAGACACCACCCAGCACCTGGAACGGATTCGCCTCAAGCCAACAACACAAAGTACAGAGGATGCCCATAAAACAGTAGAAACAATACAGAAAAAGTGCATTGACACATGTTTGTGCTTTACCATTGCATATACAAACAACTAAAAATTCCCTCTTCCAAGAATCTTCACAGTTTTATCATAAAACATCACCTTGCCCCCATTTGTCGCAGGATACAGGATGATCAACCTATACCGAAAAGAACTTAGTAACTAGTAAAGGTACATGTTTTTTTACAAATCCTCACATTATATTCAGTAGGTAAACCTAAATATAATATATTACACAGCCACGGTATGGTTAAGTTGCTTATAACTCAAACTGGACGAATCCTCACCAAACTTTGCAAATAAAGTATATGGGCCAATCAGATTTTTTTTGTAAAGTTTGGATGATGTTTGGTCCAGGGAGGGCAAAGTTATAGGGGTGTCCCAAAAGTTCTGTTTTTCCCATAGACATAATGGGAAAAAAACGTTGCTCACGCCTACAGCCCAAACCGCTGGATGGATTTTCACCAAATTTGCAGCAGGAGCAGCAGCTTGGTCCCGGAAGCGTGCTTTTGTTAATTTGGTGTAAATCCGTCCAGTAGTGTTTTTTTTTTAAATGATCAAAACGTAAGGCAAACAAATTATTGATATCTATGTCTGCTCCGCGGACACACTTCCCTGTTCGCTCCGCGGACAGGACACGGATTGGCCAAATGGCGTGCGTCATATCCGCGGACATGTGACGTGCTCTCTGATTGGCTGGGATGAAGTGTGAAGTGCATCAGATTTTTGGAGACGCCCGCCATCTTGGATTCTCGCCCGGTGTCCGCGGACATAACGGTAAAAAATATTAAAAAACACAACATTGCACTCGTCAAACTTATCAAACAATGTTTGGGGAGGTGAGAGGTGATGAGGATGGGATGGAATATGGCTGCAAGAAGCAAAAAACATGTTAACTAAAAAACATCCGAACATGAAGAAAGCACGTAGACCACGCTCACGCAGTAAAGCGCATGTGCACAACTACTTCACCCACTTTTGACATATACCACACCAGTCAAAATGCGCAGACACTTTCTTTTTCAAACTCGCACGCGCGCCTCATCCGAACATGGACATGCATTGAAGAAAACACGCAGAAATGATGACCGCTCACAGGAGTTAACAGAAAAAACGTGCAGTGAAGATCGTGCACACGCGCTGCAGAAAACACATAGCTGCAAAGACTGCACACACGCAATGTAGATAACACGTAGCTGCGAATACCACCCACACGTGCTGTAGATAACATGTAGTTGAGAAGACCATGCACACGTGTTGAATGAAGCACGCACACACGTTGAATGAAGCAGGCACACGCGTTGAAGGAAGCACATAGCAGTGTATCTTTTTCAAACTCGCACGTGCGCTCTTAACAGATGAATCCGAGCTCACACATGCCTTATCCGAACACGCACATGTGTTGAAGAAAAACATGCAGAAATGAGATGAATCTGAGCTCACACGTGCCTCATCCAAACACGCACATGCGCTGTAGAAAACACGTAGCTGCAAAGACCGCTCAGACGCGCTTTAGATAAAACAGAGCTGCGAAGACCACACACACGCGTTGTAGAAAACACATAGCTGCAAAGACTGCACACACGCGATGTAGATAACACGTAGCTGTGAAGACCATGCACACGCGCTGTAGATAACACGTAACTGAGAAGACCACGCACACGTGTTGAATGAATCACGCAAACACGTTGAAGGAAGCACGTAGGAGTGTATCTTTTTCAAACTCACACGCGCGCTCTTAACAGATGAATCCAAGCTCACACGCGCCTTATCCGAACACGCACACTCGTTGACGAAAAACATGCAGAAACGAGATGAATCTGAGCTCACACGCGCCTCATCCGAAAACGCACATGCGCTGTAGAAAACACATAGCTGCGAAGACCGCTCGCACGCGCTGTAGATAACACATAGCTGCAAAGACCACATACACGCATTGTAGAAAACACATAGCTGCGAAGACCGCTCGCACGCGCTGTAGATAACGCGTAGCTGCAAAGACCACGCACACGCACTGTAGATAACACGTAGCTGAGAAGACCACGCATACGCGTTCAATGAAGCACGCACACGCGTTGAAGGAAGCACGTAGCAGTGTATCTTTTTCAAACTTGCTCACACACACTGTAGATAACACAAAGCTGTGAAGAGCATGCGCAAGCGCTGTAGATAACACGTAGCTGAGAAGACTGCGCACACGCATTGAATGAAGCACGTATCAGTTTTTCTTTTTCAAACTCGTACACGCGCTCTAAACAGATGAATCCGAGCTCACACGTGCCTCATCCGAACACACACACGTGTTGAAATGCAGAAATGATGACCGCGCACAGGCATTAACGGAAAACACATAGCAGTGAAAACTGTGCACACGCTCTGTGGAAAACACGTAGCTGTGAAGACCACGCACACGTGTTGTGAAGTGAAGAGGGGTCCTGTATGGAACCCCACGTTCCCTTTCCATGGTGGCCATCTTGGAAAAGGATATTCCTTCCTACACTGGGACGCCGCAGGTGTACCGGTGTGGGAAGAAAAATCTTTTTTTTAGCACCCCGGGTACCCGCTTTGGGAACCTAGGGTGCTAATGGCATTTTAAAAGGACGTTATGGTTAAGTTGCACTAATAAAAACCTATGAAATTTAGTAAAAAACCTTTGTTAAAGGGACATTATTCTTAAGTTGCACTACTAAAAATGGTGGCACGAGTTATGGTTGCTTAGCTTAACATAACTGGTGAATTTCAGGGGTTTTTCAGTTTTACTTGGAACCATAACGTCCCTTTAAGAACTTCTTTTTACTGAATTTCATAGGTTTTTACCACCGTAACCTCTGGAAGCCTGTTGAATTGTGTTGGCCAGAAGCGGGGACAGCTAGATGCCGTGCTGCTCGATGAATGGAGTCGCAACACTCCCCCTTTGACCAAGACACTTTGAAATCAAGGACTCCCCGTTCATCACCGTCAACCGCTTTGTCCCGCCGGATAAAGTCAAGGTTGTCGATGAACTGAGGAGTATCTGCCGGTGGGTTTCCCACCACCCAAAGTCCAAAAAGACACTGATAAAGATCAGACGGTCAGCCATGGTCGAGTCCCGGTCGCCGACGCCAACGCAGATGAACCGATGCCCTTGCTTGGCCTACATTCTTCATCGATCTGCTTTGCGTCAACAAACTCTTGTCAGTGAGGTGCACCACACTCCTCATCTTCACAGGATCTCCATGACCGATCGTCAATGAGCACCATGAAGGTCGAAGCTGCTTCCTCAACAGCAGTGTTCACATTTCTTCATAGGAATCTCGACGACCCGTGGCTCCTGCTTTAAAGGGAGATCCATCGAAGAACCCTGCTAATCCAGGTACATTGGGGTAGTAGAATTTTTTGCAGGAAACAAGACTTAAACTTATGTGGACTGGGCTTGTTAATACAATTTATTTACAGGTTGCCCAGGTGGGGGGATCCTCACACAGAACTGTGGCTTTGGTAGACACACAGTATTCTGCCATTTGCTTAACCCAAACTTGGCTTCCTTCCTTTGTCTATTGTTGATCCACATTACTGTTTGATTTGTATGCCATTGAAACCGTCAGCAGTTGGTGCATTTTAATGGATAAGAGTGGTACCACATAGATAATGGATATATTTGTCATATTAGAATTGCCAGAGAACAAAGTGTGTTATGGTTTATATATTGAACCTTATTTTATATATAACAAAATGTGTTATCACCTACCATAGTGTGTGGCCATCCCTTTGTGAGGGCTTGTGTACTACACTGTACATAAGAATCAGCCTGCATCACCTCCTGAGAACTTAAGCCTTGATTGCCCGTCCATTGCTACCGCATGGAGAATATTTTCTGGGGTGCTCTGTGCTTCTATAGAGGGCAGGGGTACAGAAACCCCCCTTCCAGCCTTTACAGAGCCAGTCTAACCTAGTACAGCTACTGTGGTGATTGTGGTGATATGAGAGGAACGTGTAGTTTTTCTGATCTGGATACCCCTTTCGCCACATGTCCATCATTATATTTTTATATCAAGGTAAGGAGGATTCTGCCTTTTTACAGATGCCAAGTTTTGGCAATCACATTCCTAAGAGAGAGTTACATTGAGGTCACCCCCTGTTAGTGTCATCATGCCCATAAATGAAGCACAGGTTGTAAAAGTATTGTGAGGAATCCTGGAGCATCCTTTGTTGGTGCATAAATATTGAGAAGTATAATAGAGTGTTGGTAAATAACCCTGTGTACCAAAGTGATTCTGCCCTCCTTGTCTACAATAGTGTTCAGAATCTTAAGGGGAGCTCTTTTGTGGATCAATATGGAACTGCCATTTTTTAATGGTATGTCTCATGAAACCGCTTGACTCACCCAGCCCCTGAGCACATCTAAGTGTGTTTCTTTTGGGAAAATGACACAACCTTTTACATCCCTCATGTAGTTCAGTAGTCAACGTCTCTTGATCAGGTTTCCCAGTCCTTGTATATTAAGGGTAATGCATTTAAGGGCAGCCATTAGGGTTGAGGTAATGTCCTCCTAGGCATCATGTAGTGTCTTGACATTATCTTGCATATCCCCAATTCACTATGTTGAACACTATATTGTCTGACGACATGTGGCATACGGAAGAACGAGAATGTTCCCTACTGGCATGCAGGCATCGGGATAGGGCAAATTCACAATGACAGAATAACCATAGAACTGTATGGCAGACCACCTGGCCAGTATGCTTCCTCTGGACCGCACTGGTGCCCGTACGCTACATGAATTCACTGAACACTGTCTACAACTCTCTCTCACCAAACACTCTCCTTCTAGACCTCTACGCTCCTCTAGCACCAATTCTCTATGTGTGAAGCATTTAGGTAAACAGAGAGCAGGAGGCTTCTCTCTTTCTTCAGCTGATCCCTCCTCTAGAAGTGGGACCTTTTGAAATTCTAAAAACACCTCAAAACTCTCCTCTTTTCCTCCTCCTTCCTTCTTCCTTTGTCTGCTAATCTCACAGTTGTTGTGATTGGTGACTTGGGTCCTTATGCACCCCCTGTGCCTCTGACCATTCATACTCAATCTCCCTAGCATCTGTCCTCCTTCAGCACTTGCCTCTGCACACACTCAGCACTGGAGATTTGCACTTTCCACCCAATGTGGTACCTGGTTGCATAGCACTTACCATATTTTGCATTCATCTGCGGCTCACCCTCGAGCTCGGACACCACAGCACCTACCCCACTGCCCTCTTCCTTTCTGCACTTGCACATTCTGAATATTGAAAAGGCATAGTAGGTGTTGCCGTCCCTTCCCCATCTGTATTTTTATGTTTGTATTTAATTGTACTGCTATCCTGTGTTCCCTCCCTGCTGCCCTGTGGGCACTCTGAAACAGATGTATATTTTAATTTAAAAAACAAAAAAGATTTGTTACATATAACAATTTTGTCATGTCACATCATTGTCATTAACATATTACAATTCACAAATAAGAACAACTGAGACGCTTAACAACAAGCCATTCTTATGGACACATTTCTTCTCGCTTTTTATAAGATGACGTTCACTACTGCTAGACGATTTCATGTGTCTTCTAATAAAAACATCAAGGCAATTGTTAGTTTTTTATGAGATTTGTCAAAGAACATTTGCCACCAATCCTCAGCACTTAAGGGCTGCCTCTTAGCGATTATGCTTCCCAGATGCTTTGTTCGTTCACAGTGAAGAGCCGTACAGAAGAGTAAGATGTTTTAATGTTTCATCTTGTTGGTTACAAAGCCGACAAGTTTGTTCAATCTCAGCATACTTTACCCATAAGCTTAACCTCTCTTTTGTCTTGAATAAGTTGAGGCGAAAGTTCATATACAAGGATCTGCGATACTGTTCAGGAAATAGCACCAGATATTTTTGTGGATCATTAAATGTTTTTCCTTCACTGGGCTTCTTCTTTGCTAGATTTGGATTGGTGTGTAAGGTATTTAGGTCAATGTCAGACTCTTTCAGTATTTCATCACATCGCTTTGTCCACAATGTCAGTATGCAATGTTTGTTTACATTCCCAGGATTGTATAGAAATTTGAATTGTGGTAAGATGTCTTCCATGTTCATTTTACGATAAACAGTCATCATATTCATGCATATTCATTCATTTATGGATATTAGGTTTAATTCATAGCAAATGCATGCCATAGGAGTTCCTCTGGGTAGCCATAGTACTTTCGACCAAAAGATATTTTCTAGAGTAGCCCATAGATCGTATGAACACCCTAGGGCACACTCCGCTCCATAAGTTAAAGCAGGAACAACATTTTGTTTGTAAAACGCAACCACAGGTTTTAGAGAAAACTTGCCATATTTTTTGCTTAGCATGGCTGCCTGAAGAGCTTTAGAGCTTTGGAGCTAGGGCATATAGGTTTTTTTTTTCTTTTCAACTTTGAATAAAGGTTTCTAGCAACCACTATGATGCATGCATTTCAGAGTCTTACCCTGGGTTATTAATCCCTCCAGGACCTCTTCAGTTCTTTATCAGCAGAAAAAATCCTTCTAAGAACACTTTATGTAGATTTTCCAGTATTTCACCTTTATGACACTGGGACTCCCCAAAGTCATGTGGATATTAGCTAAGAGTAGTGGTTTTATATCCAATTATTCCTATGCTTTTGTTGGCTTCCCCAGCCTTGATATGAAGCACACCGGTTCACAGGACTAACATTCTCCATACAATTCTTTCACTTTTGGATATTGTTATTGGCTTCCCCAGCCTTCATAGACAGAGTTCGTATAGCTTGCACTGTACTTTATTTGGGTTGCATGCCAGTTCCATGCTTTCAGGCTTTTACGCTCACAGCCACATCTACAGCCTTGATATGTGCTATTCACATCTTTCTCACTCCAATTTACATGGGTCTGAAGCTCGTTCCAGTTCCCCAGCTACTTGTACTGGAAATAGCTATGGCAATCTTTGACCCCATAAGTCACAGTCCTCGCTGTCATCCTCACAGAGAGAGTGTTTGCTTCCTACTTTGTGCTCTTCTCCCAAGCTCCTTCTGGATTTCTCATTACATATCTTCTCTCTTCCTTCTCACTCTTGTCCTTCCTCTTCATCTCTTTCTCCTCTCATCTCCTCCCTCCTGTCCCTCAGTCCTACACTCCTCTCTATCTCTATGGCTTCGCTCCTTAAATAGTTCATTCTACTTCTAACCTGCACCTCCACACATCCGTTCTTCTCTCACAAACTTCCACTCTTTATATCTGATCCTCCCTCTTCACCTCACAATACACTACCAACTTCCACCCTATAATACCTTGCTCTACCTCATTTCTCCCTCTACAATCGTTCTTGCAACGCCGTCACACTCACAGGTACCTTTTCTCTGTTTGTTACCACTCTCTCTCACACACAATACCTCACCTTCTCTCCTATCTAGTTTCTCCACTTCAGAAATGTGCTCCACCTTCAGTCTATTGCCTGGTTTTTCAGTCAACCACCAGATATCTTAACCTCCCCTGAACACGTTCACCGGGTATGACTTGTATGGGTCTTTTATACCCATGACTTCCTGTTACAGCTCTTCTTTCCCTCCCAATTTTGTCTTCATGCCACCTAACTCGTGGACCGAATCTCCCTCTATCTACTCTCCCTGGATTGGGTTATTATAGTGCAGTGCTACATAAGCCTCCCTTAGCCCCTCCCCTCTGTGGAGTGCAGCCATTCAACCAGTCCCTATTAGTCTCTCTATTATTTAGTGTTCCTCTTTTCTAGATCAGTGTTAAGTAACACTTCTCTCTTTTGACCGGTGCCAGAGTGTCAGAATCTGCCTGGAATTCTTTGGTTATCTCCTACAGTCCACAGGACTCTCCTGGTATGGCATTGCATGATGGTCCTTGTATTTCTGAAGTAATACAATGATAATTCAAGCCAGAATTGGGGGTGAAAGAAATTGGGTGATCGACAGTGGCACCATAATTAACAATCAAGACACATATAGGGGGTACAGAGACTGCGTCCGTGTACCCCCTATATGTGATGTTTGTCTTCAGGTTGTGCTTGTGTGATTTCCTTTCTAGCCTTGGGTCAAACATGCCATAGTCTTTCAAAACATTGATCTCTGCCTTCAAATTTCTATCTATTAGGTTATGCATCTTTAGGCACTTGCAAACTCATGTTCTTCTCTGTGTGGCTTAGCACCTAGATCTAGTAAAAAATGACCATGCAATGGCAAGAAAACAGCAACATGTGGCCTGCCACAATAGCACACCATGCTTGACAGCAACCATCATGATGCTTTTCCCATAATACCAGTAAAAATGCTCTGCCAGCTATAAGGAACGGTGGAAACGCTACCTGCACCAATGAATGCCCTCCCCCACATAACACTCATCATGATTTTATCTCAGCCCAAAATATCAGTAAAAATGTTGTTCCCAATGTAAGAAAACGTGCTCCCCTTCTACACCTCCCTCCTCAACCCCACAAAAGAACATTGATCTCGTCATGTTGACTTCCATAATTCCAGTAATAATGTCATACTACAGACAGAACACATATCTATTCTGCCTGCACCAAAATAGGGCAAACAAGAACATACAAGTTTAGGCTTTGCTCCTTAAGCCATTACAAAATGACATGCCACTGACAGAGAACGTGGCAATAGTAGTTGCACCAATGTATGCCAGTATGGCCACATAATAATACATATTGGTTTGTCTATATTAATGGCAGTACAAAATATCATGCCACATAAGAAAATATACACATGCTGTCGGCTCCAATGAGCGCCCTCCCCCAAAAGAATCCTGCTCAGTCTATCCGGCCCGTATTCATAAATGCACCTATACAACATACACAGTACCTTCTTCACAGACACGCCCACATAGTTATACACACTATCTCAATTACATGTGAACCTACAACACACAATTTATCTCATTCTCACATGCACCCCTACAACATACACTGCATTCTCATTTCCAATGCACACAGACAGTAAAACCCTCCCATGCATACATATGTACATGTATACTAACATAAGGGTTTTCTGTTGTTTCTTACCTGAGCTCCATATGCTGACTCGGCCTCACACTCCCTCACACAAAGGCAACAGGAAGCAGGGGGCACTTCATGGTTCACACACAAGATCATTGGGGCCAGAGCGGCACCACCTCACTGCCCCAGTCCCTAATAATGTGCAGGGAGGCACAGGCCCACTACTGGCTCGTTTGGCCATACAGTAATGGGCCATGGAAAGCTGAGGAATAAAACTTCCCCCGGGCTTGCACTAACCATTAGGCATGCACACTTGAAACTGGAAACTGTTATTGTGAAAGGCAAACCATGTTTCCCTACACACAAACAATCCAGCCCAGGAACAAAGTCCTAAACTGCAGCAAGCAGCTCAGAAAATGTTCACTGTTTTAACTTGGCTGACTTTTCTCCTCCATTATGCATGGTGGGTCAGCACCCCATCACTCAAAGTGAAGGAGCCACCACTGAACAAAGACCATCCAAAGAAGTGAATGGAGAAGTAGACATAGAATACAAAGTAAAGTTAACCTCGGAAATGGTGAACAAATCAGTTTGTGAAAAGTGTTTTTGCTTTCTTTTATATCACACTCTTTCACTCATGTATCCCTCTGCTAAAAAGGAAAGCAGCACGGGCACTGCGAAAATGCCCTGCTGCTAAAAGGAAACACATATAAGGTCAGTAATACTGTGCACCTTCCCAGCTCACGAGCAACCATCAAGCGCTAACTGGGCGTCTTTTAATAGGGATTTCAGCGTCAGTATTTTCAGATTTTCAAATGTTATTAACATTATCCCTAGTAATAAGAAACGTTCATATTCCAACAATTGCTATACGCAGGTTTCTAGGGCAAATGCCCATCTTAGTTGTGTTTAAGTCTGAAAGTAGTACAACCATAGGGTAGACATCCTAATGTGTGCAATAAGAAGTGTGATGAAATAAACGTGTTCTGGCTTTTGGCTCTTGCCATACATATTACCTTCTTGCCAAATGTCACTTATTTTAAAATGTTGGGAAGGTACAGGCTCTCATTGGTATAGAGCAACGTGTTCTCAGTTTCAAATGTTACAAGTACACGTGAATGCTTGAGTGATTTGCATTGCACTGGGAGTACAAGGACTCAAAGTCCCTGCACAACGCAGTTAGCAATCTAAGTAAAATTGATATATTTCGGGCTCACAACACTTCACGTTCTGGAACAATGGAAAGGAATACGTGTTTGAATGATGTTTAAGTGTCCGTGATATGTTTCCAACCCCATCCCTCCCATATATCCAAACATTTGATTTTCTTATCCATGAATCTCATAGTCATGCAAGACTTGTATATATTTCAACTGATACATTATGGATTTTTCATTTCCTAACCTATTTACACTAATTAGTTGATTACCTCTATTACACACCTGTTATGCCTTGTATAGTTATTATCAATACAAATATTTTTAAAATAAAAGCATAATAGAGTCCATAATGAATGTAAACGCTCCAGAAAAATAAGCCTTTCTACTTTTGTTGCATGATCCATGCCCTAGGCACATTCCATTACTGCTCACTCTGTAAAGAAATCCTGGCTATGCCACTGACGCTAAGAATCTATCCTTGTATATTATGATTGGCTACCCCTGCATCTCTTTTCCACACCTCACACTGTTCTTTGTGGAGGGGTGTACAGTAGATGAATGTGTGGATTATGCAACATACACAAACACCAATGTCCCTCTCCGTTCACTAAACAGTTCACAAAGAAAGGTCGACGCGCCGTGTCTCCTTGCTTTGCCATCATATCAGCTCATGCTGCATTGCATAAGCGTCTGCCATGATATCACAGGAGGAGGTTTCAAAATTCCGAAAGGGACATAGGGCCTCATTCTGAGGTGGGCGGTAAGGGATATCGGGCACCGGTAAGGAGACCGGTGCCGGTAATCCCTTAATGCCCAATTCCGAGGTCCCTTAGCGGGAACCGCATGGGACGTGTGGTCAGACCACACGTCCTTTACGGGTACCGTTAGGGGACCAGGGCGTTAATTACGGGCCTGCTATAAGCAGGCCCATAATTAGCGCCTTCCCCATTCCCATTGAGCCGTATGGTGGCTCAAATAGGAATGGGGAATGGCATTTGGAATGGAGACTTACCGGGTCCGCCAAGGGCGGAATGTCCTGGTAAGTCCCCACTCCACCAGACAGGACCCGGACACGATTTTGTAGGCAGCCATGGCGCTAATAGCACCATGGCTACCTCCAAAGTTGTAATGAGACCCATAGTCGATAAGCCATACGCACGTGTACACATTGCATGGAGTAGCACATATTAAATGGACACACAGGTTTAGGGATATTGTGGGAGTGTGGATTGCTTTATGCATTTATCGCCATCTGTGTAATGATAACCAAGTCTGGAACACCCGTTGCATGTTGCCTGTATGGATATATTTTATATCATAGAACATTGACAGTTTCACCTGACTACACCTCCTGCCTGGGCACTGCCACTACAATAAAACATGCATTTCAAGGTCCAAAGTATTTTTGATCCAGACTCCAATGCATTAGGAGTGAGAGAGGAGCATAGTGTTTTTGGGACAAGTGGTGACCTCCCATGATATGGGCAGTAAAATAAGTCCAGGACCCTCATCCCCCTACTCCCGCAAGAGATAGAGAGTTGTAATCTACATCAGGCGACTCCACAGAGGGATATTTAGTGAATGCAAAGGATTCGCAGGATAGTCTCCATGGCTCCAAAGTGGTGGCTCATGTTCTTAGTCTGGAAGGAGCACTGAATTAGCCACACCGCTACACATTCCTCATCTCCCACCCAAACCAAGGAGATAGGGAGGACATGACACTTAAGAAGGTGGTAGTAGAGGAACCACAGAACCACGTCTAAATGGCAAGAGAGCTGACTGATTGTAGTTTTAGCCTGTTTGCCGGTAGATGTCTACTGCTGTAGTGTACCCAACCATAGTAATCTGTTCACGACCTGCTTGAAATAGCTGTGAAGAATGGCTGAATGTATGAATGCCCATCCTCTAATCAGTAAAGCTCACATACCTTGTGGACTGATGTGCCATTGGTTTTAGACACTAATAATGTAGCATTGGCTGGTGGCATCACATAATGCTGCAGATCCTAAGCAACAACCACACCTTTTAGTCCAAATACATGGGCGTGCAACTATTCAAGTATTAGACTGTTGTTGCACTGACAACACATGGGATCATTCATCAAGACGATAATATAGGATATTTGGAATAATGTTTTGCTGGTAAGCTCGTTGCTGCGATCTATGTGTGATCTACAGGTCACAGGTTCGAATCTTTGTGAGGCCAACTCAGCCTTTCATCATCCTCAGTGAATAAGAAACTACCAACTTCGGATGGATGATAATTGTATATGCAATATTCTATGTACAACAGTTTGCGAAAAAGCTATATAAATAACAAATCATTATCATTACTATTTTATACATTAATTCAACACCCCCATTTTTAAGATTGCTATTTGAGAATTGTGATCTTAAAATTCTGACCTCTTAGAAAACAAATAAGACCTTTTTAAAGAGTGACCTATACATTTTGTCCACCTACACAGCTCAGATCAACTCAGAAAATGCTTTTTGTGTCCCATATGCTCTTTTGCTTTTTTATTGTGTTTGTTTTCATTAATTAACTTTTCATAGTATACAATAAATTACAAACAACACATCAAAATACATAAGAAACGGAGAGAGGCAAAACCAATCAGCCTACATCTGTAGGCAAGGTTTCTTTTAAAAAATCTCATCAGATGAATTGTTAAAAACACTTGTGGCTAATCAAAAGCATATGCCATAATGTTTCACCATAATGGTTTGGGAGTGCTTACTGTAAAAACGAAAAAGATCCAAATGTTTGTATCTGGCATTCAAGCATTATATGTTGCAAAGTTTCAATAGATTGGGTTTTACAGAAACGACCATTCCTACTTAATCTGGGGATTTTCTCCCTCGCTCCTAAGACTTTATTTGTACCCTACTTTTCGTAAAATACCTCCATTGCAAATCTGGAATTTTCGTTAACAAAGCTTTCCCATCCAATTCAAAATAACGATGAAAAGAATAAGATTTGGAGGTTTCAATTGTTTGAATCTAATCCGATTGCCACAGTTTTATAGTCATTTCCAATTTTGTCAGAATTGCCATGTATGCATTCTCCCACTTGATTTGCACTGTAACCCATTTGCCTTTTAGGACTTGCTGCATGTGGAAATACAAGGGCTGACCTTTTGCAATTATAATGTTCCTGTAACAAATTAAATTCATCCATATGATCATTGCTCACATCGACAGAAATCCCAGCTCAGACTGAATCAATTAGACTGGTGTTCCTTTAAGAAGATGTACAATTTGTTTCCAACATAGCCCTTCTCGAAGTTTCCAATCAATCCTCCCTCAAGTAATAAGAGTACCTGAGTTCATATTGTTATTGCTTTAGATTTATGAAACCGTATCACAGTGCTAATAGAGATCCTTCCAAAGTACCCATCTATTAATTTGGCTTGAGAGGTCAAAACCCTCAATTTTTCTTCAATAGCAACATTTGTGAATGAAGTTCGTTCGTTTTTGGCAGAAGAAAACCCAAGTAAATAAACTCAGGGAGCACGTCCAATGTTTCTTTCGTTAATTACGATTTATTAGGTGGTGTATCTTTATTTTAGCTAGATTTCATGACTATAACCCTAGTCTTCCTTGAAGCATATTGATTAAGTGCCACTATCTGGCGCTGTAGTCCAATGGGATTTCTGTCTAAGAGGACAAGATCATTCGCATAAAGCAAGTGCTTTATTACAAGCACATATAACAGGTAACCAAGCCAGAGCCTTATTTGAGGTTGTGGCAAGGTTTAGAAATCCCAAATGTATGGCAGTACCCACAGCTGATTCAAAGTAACAAGCTAATAAATTCAACTGTTTTTTTTAACAAAAATTGTGGATATTCAGAAAAGTATTACTGAAGTGATGACTGCAGAAAAGTGTTAAGAACCTGGAGAAGATATATAAGTGGTTGAAAATCAGGAAGAAGAGGAGAGCTTCTGTTTCCAAACTATTGAGAAGGAAGCAGCACAAGCCTTAATATTACAACTAAAACCCACAAAGGACTTGGCCTTTCCCATGCCAGCATGTACCGCCATTCGTTTGGCTGCTAACCTTACCCCATTTATAACATTTTTTAAAAAATAAATCCCTAAGGGAGGGCTGTGTTCCATGCTCCCTTAAAGGAGCTCTGGTAAAACCTTTATTGAAGAAGCCTAATTTAGATCCCATGGTGCTGAAAAATTATCGCCCAGTTGCCAACTTATGTTGGCCAACCAAAATCCTGGAAAAGTGGTCTGCAGCCAATTCCAGCAGTTCCTATATACGAAAGACCTGTTAGGTGAATATCAATCAGGATTTTGCCCTAACCATGGGACTGAGACCGCCCTTCTGGCGGTCCAGGATGATCTACTGGAAGCTACAGACAGGGGAAGCTCCACTATACTTCTGATGCTTGACCTGTTTGTGGCATTTTATACGATCAACCATAGGATCATCCTTCAAAGGAATGGAAAAATAGGGAGAGCCGCTAAAGTAGTGGTTGACTGGTTTGATTCCTTCCTGCAGGATAGAACCCAACAGGTGACACTGGGAGCTTTCCTCTCGGAGCTAATACAGCTGAGTTGTGGAGTACCCCAAGGTTCAGCGCTCTCTCCTCTGATTTTTAACTTGTATATCCGACCGCTGTTTGATATTTTGAGGAAACACGGTTTACGATTCCATTCTTATGCCAACGACACGCAGATCTATGTGGAGACAGTCAACTTGCCCGAAGAATTTGAAGGGATTAGCAGGTGTATGCAAGATATAAAAAAATGGATGGCATGTAATCAGCTGCAGCTTAATGCAGCGAAAACAGAGGTGATATTATTTAGATCAGAGAAAAAGAATAGAGGCACAGAACTAAATATAATACCGCAGATTCTGGGTGAAGCGATCCCATTTTCGAAGAAAGTGAAAATCCTTGGGTGTATATGGCAAGAGAACCTGGCCAGTGAGGCACAGGTAGGGGCTAAAGTAAAAGCTGCATACTACTCCTTGCGTTTGCTTAGGAACATTCTCCCCTTTGTAGCACCCCAAGATCACTCTGTGGTTGTAGGAGCACTGGTAAACTCCCACCTTGACTACTGTAACAGTCTGATCACAGGGATTCCAGCGAAACAGATGTTGAGACTACAGAGGGCACAGAATGCAGCAGTCTGGCTTATTGCTCACTTAAAGAAAAGTGATCATGTCTCAATATCTTGGAGAGCACTCCATTGGCTTATGGTGGAGGACTGAGTAAAATTGAAAGTGGCATGTCTTATATACAAATGTTACTATAAAATTGCACCCAGGTACCTGACCACTAGAATCCACCATTATCAACCAACTAGAGACCTCCGGTCAGGAGATAAACTTTTGGTGGATGTTCCACGGACCAAACGCACCTCGAAGGGTGACAGGAGGTTCTCTGTGTTTGGCCCAAAGTTTTGGAACCAGTTACCAATTGCCATACGATTATGTATGTCCTTAGACGGTTTCAGGAAAGAACTGAAAACGTTCCTATTTAAGTGAATTCAGTAATAAGGGCAAGTATAGTTTCTCACAGTAAAATGCCGATTTTTAGTTAACTACTGTGCCCGAATGCAGTTTGTTCTGCCTGGTGCGCGTTAGAAATAACCAAATAGACAAATAGCCAAATATATCTTAGGGGGAAAGCATGGGCTTCATCATTGTCATCTATATATATATTAAACAGAATGGGTGCAAGGAGGCATCCTTGTTTTAACCCACAAAATGTGGTAATGAAGGATGATAAAAGGCCATTGATATTCCAATGAACCATAATTGAGGTGCCTACATAAAATTGTCACACAATAGCAATCAAATAGAATGTGCAACCCCACTTTAGAAGTTTTGCCCACAACAAGGGGTGGCTGACGCTATCAAAGACAATACTAAAATCTATAAAATATATGCATAAACAACATCCCTTTTGATAATTTCAGATTTAAAAAGATTAATCATAAAACTGTTTAAAGAAGTATTAATCCATTTAACAAAACCCAATTGAAAAGGGTCTAATATTGCTGCTTCTACCGCCCAGCTCGTAAGCTTACTCTTGACCAGGGAACATCAAATCTTCCCAGGGACATCTAAAAGAGCAATCGGTCTATAATAAGCTGGGTGTGTTCTTTCTCGCTTTTCATGTATCCGCATAAAAAATGATGATTTTCAGGATTATGGAATTTGTTTAAGGGCTATAATCCTTCTAAAAAGTGTTATCAATAGTGTGCCCACAGACTCAGGTTCCCTTAAAGGTTATATTAATATGGCTGTCTGGCCCTGTCTAGCCCTGGAGCTCTTGAATTTTTGCACTTCTACAGAATTCTGCTCCAATTTTCTTTTTTTTTCTTTTTTTGTTTAATATTTCAACTTGTTCAATCAATTCAGGATCACCAAGTTGTCAAGGTTAGCATTATGTATGGATTGATAGCGAGTCTGGGACACTGTCCCAAGTCCGTCAAATGGGGAACTCCTCATCTGTCACTTCTGATTTAAATGAGGAACAGCATGGCATTCTGCCTCGGCACTGTTGAGTCTTTTTTCCGGCATCGGTGGTTATCACCAGACGTAATGATGCGTCTTTCCTTCCTCTCAGGGGCTCAGGCCAAGCTTGTTCCAGGGCTCGGGATTCTCCTTCTTTCTCTGCTCCAATTTTCAATGTTAATCGAATGAAACTCAGCTTTCTTTTAGGTTCCCCTCAGCATCTTCTGCTTCTTCTCCCATACCAGACTGTCTTGCCGCAATACAGGAATGGTGTGCCGCCAATGATCTCAGCCTTAATGCCAGTAAGACTGAGATCCTGCTCACTGGGACACCCACTCCCTTCTTTCGTCTCTCTCTCTGGCTGCTCACTATGGGACCTTTTCCTGCTCCTTCCAGTGGGGCTTAGAACCTTGGTGTCATCTTCGACTCCACCAGCTCCTTCGCTCCTCATATCTCTGACGTCTCTAAGAAGTCAAACCATCAGCTCCACTTCCTCAGAGGTATTCTTCATTTTCTCACTTTCCCCCAAAAGCTCACAGTCTCCAGAGCTCAGGTCATATCTAGGATGGAATATTGCCACTGCTTTTTTCTAAATCTTCCTGCCTCTTATCTTCAACCTTTACAACTTAACCAGAACAGGAATGCAAAACTTGTTCTTGGCCATCAGCCCAGGGATCGTATCTCTCCAGCTCTGACATCTATTCACTCACTCCCTGTGGCTGCAAGGATCATGTTCAAGGCCCTCTGCATTGTTCATAAGGCTTTCTGGGGCCTGCGACCAATCTACCTTCAACTTTCTCTTCTAAAACATCTTACTTCTTGAGCTCTCCGCTCTTCCACCTTCAACTCTCTGAGGGTCAGACGCTTCTCTAAGCAGATACTTCGGGGCAGATCTATCTCTTCGGTTTGGGCCTCCCTCTGTAACAGCTTCCCTGCCTCTTTCAACCTTAAGCAGAACCAAATCCGGTTCCAGAAGCAAATCAATACCTTCCTTTTCGCTTCTGCTTTCTCTCTTCCTATCCCCTACTGATGCACCTGACTGCTCTGCGCAGTGGTCACCAGGTCACCCTCTGAACTCGGGCCCAGGCTCCTGCATGTCCAGTTGCCCTTGCACTGCCTCCGGGCTCCCCAGTATTTAAGGGTCTGTATCTGCAATCCTACAGTCCCTTCTCTCTGCACTTATGAGCCGCATGCTGGCAGCAATTGTGAGTCAACTGCACTTCCTCGTTCCCCTCTCCCCTGGCACTTCTCCCCCTCCCTCTTCCACGCACTTGCACGATCTGAATGACACAAGGTCTAGTAAGATCGTTATTCTGTACTTCCTTTGTTTCCCCCTCCCTGTTTTGTCGCACCTAGAAACCTGTGTACAGGTGCGTTATAAATGCCACATCATATCATATTATAATACAAATCTCCTCCTCCGAAAACTGTAGGCTGCATTTGACTTCTCTTAAAGGGACCTCGTTGGAGATATTGCTCCGACATAACTATACACTTCAAAATAAAAGGTTATGCATTTAGCATCAGGGACAGAAAAGGTTTCTTTGTAACTTTCTTGTAAATTTAAGCTTCTATTGATAATCACCCCAAATTGACCTACATTGTGGTGTTTCAGTGATCTTAACATTATCTCTGCATCACGTTGTGCGAGAATATATTTATTGCTGTCTTAACTAATTCTTGTATTAATTCCTAGCCTTATGTTTAGCATTTCCCCTGATTTCACAAGGCAGGCGATTAGTCAGCCGAAGTTCCCTACTCAGTAGTCTTTTCCGGGAGACTACATTGTGATCAGTATAACAGTATTATGAAGAGGCCTGGATTTTTAAGATTTAGTTTGATAAAGGATCTTATACATACTTGCTACAAATTCTTCTTAAGTGTGTCTCTCTAAAATCGCACTTATATCAGTATTGCACAGCGCTGTAGCCAGATGGGTGTTAAACTTGGTGAAGGAGTATTCATTTGCTGTTATGTGGTTTCTAGCAGTATTACAGCTGAAAGTAATCTTTAAACAGCGTTGTGATCCAAACCAGATGTCCTTGCTGGATGCATGAGCAATCGAATGATTTAGACCACTGATTCAGATTCTTCCAATATGTTAGTGAAAAGTTATAGCATGCGCTTGACAGTATTGTTGGATAGGATTGCCCCTAACATACTTCAGAGTGTTAGGCATTTTCCCAACCATCAGAAGTGGTTTATGCCAGAGTTGGTTCAACTTAAACAGCAGAAAAGGCAGGCCAAACATAATTGGCTTAAAGATAAAGCCCCAAAAAATAAAGAAGAATGTAAACATAGGAAGAAGGAATACAAAAGTAAGATCTTAGAGGCCAAACAAAATCATTACTATGAGTGAATAAATACGGCTAGCAATGAAACCAAAGAACTTTTTTAATTGTTCAAAATGTGGAAAAAGCCCAAGTTCCTGAACCAAAATATCAGCCCAAGCAAGTAGGACTGTTCAAGGGTCCAAAAGGCATTTGCAGACAAATAATTATCTGCCCAAGCAAACATCTGTAAAGAATTGGATAAACTAAATGCCCCCACACTTTGTTACACAATGGGAAATAAGAAACAGGAACCAGTAGCTGAGTCATTCCATTCAGGATCGAAGGAGCAGGAAATGGTTGACGGGTCCCCTCAGTTTTATTTGTCAAATGTCATGGACCTAGAGGTCAAGGACATCCTGAAGACTATGCATCCTACGAGTTGCCTGGGTGACCTTTTACTATCTAAGGTCATCCTGGAAAATAGTGTTATATTTGTCCCTCTCTTACGCAGGTTCATTAACTCTTCCTTTACTCACTGCTATATTCCTGGAAGTATTAAGGATGTTGTGGCTATCCACTTCTGAAGGAGCAGAGATTAAATCCCAAGGATGCCGCTAATTTGAGGCTGATAACAAATACTCTCTTTCTTCTCAAATTAGTTGATAAGTTACTACTATGCAGATCACATGGAGGTGATAGTGGTTCTGCACAAGAAACAGCCTGATTTCCGGTGTGCCCATGGTACGGAAAGTGCCTTGGTGGCTCTGCAGACTCAGATGTTGACGGCTCTGGAGAAGAGTGGATCAGGGATGCTGGTTTTGCTTGAATTATCAGCAGCCTTCGATCTACTGGATCATGAAAAACTGTTGGACAAGGAGTTTCTCTAGGGAATCTGTGATATGGATAAAGTCATTCTTGGAGGGGCGTAAGTCTAGGGTCCACTGAGGAGATGTTTCATCGGATGCTGAATTTATAACCTGTGGTGTCCCCCAGGGGGCTTGTTTATCCCCCTCTCTCTTTAACATTTATATCTAGCCACTATGTGTGGAACTGGAGAATTTAGGGGTGTTTTCTCGATTATCGTGGATGATTTCCAGCTCATGATGGAGCTTAGTGGAAACTTTGTTGTCGATCAGGAGAGGCTCAATAAGATATATATAGCTGTTAAAAATTGGATGTCCAATAATTGGCTATGCCTTAATGCCAGTAAAACTGAGCTAATGATTTATGAGTCCAAACAGGCCCGAGAGACCTTAGGACTGGAATTTTCAAGTTTCCAAATTGATGGAGGCCTTGTCCTGGTGGCTGGAAAGGTCAACATCCTGGGTACCTTCATGGAGGCCATGCTCAACGCAGATGCCAATCTGGACTACATAGTCAGGAATTCCTGAGATTGGTTGGACCTATTATTACGAGGAAAAAATCATGCTAAACTGGCACAAGCTATTATATTACAGCGAATTGACTACAGCAATGCCTTACTGTGGGGAGCTAGTAAGGAATGCATTTATAAATTGCAGAAACTGCAGAATGAAGCAGTGCACATAGTCTATAATATGAAGCAGATAGACCCAGTGACAACTTCATTGACATTTGGGACACAAATGTATTTTTGGGTCTGCACCCCAATAATTAAAAGAGAAGCTGGAGATTTAGAAGCTCAACAGGACCCTACGTTTAACAGAGGCCTGTACTCTGAGGATGTCCCGTTTCAAATGAGTGTGGGGGAATGGATGTTCCTTTCATTTTCAGGTCACACAGGCTTGGATGAGCTCCCGGAATGTTTGAGGAAGGAATACAATCATCCTACCTTTAGGAAACCTATTAAGACCTGGCTGTTTGCTTAGAACTATTCCCTGGTCTGCTGTCTGTACTTGGTTGTCTCTTGTTTCCCTGTTATAGTGCCTAGATACCTGAGGGCTTTTGGCACAATAGAAATAGAAATAGAACTTTCCATGGTGGCCATAGGCAAGCATGGTCACTTAAAACAGAATCTTGCACCAAAAGCGATTCACAATTACGAAAGACAGTATCACACACAAACATATAATCAATAATTGATGAGCTACTGCTGTTACTCAACGTCTATTTTAGTTGCACATCCCCTACTACATTCCCATTGATCGACTTAAGTGCCCAATCATTCCAAACCATTCCCTGTAGAATCACCTACTTCCTGTGTTCCGAGGAAGGTGCCAGCTATTGAAGTTGCTGGCAAATAGTCTGTCAGATCGTAAAAAGGAACATCGTTTTAGACACAAAAGTATTCGTATGTGTCATCGTGTGACAGGCAGTGTTGAGGTACTATTTGTGTCTAATCTGCACAGTGACCTGTATATTTTGTCCACCTACACACCTCTGCTCAGAACAATATTGCATGTGTCCCATAGTGCTCTGTTGCTGTGCTGGTAAATATTCGGTCTGATCATAAGAATATTTAACTATAAAGAAAGGCCATAGTTTTGGACACAACAGTATTCGCATGTGTCATCTTGTGACAGGCAGTGCTGATGTAATATTTGTATGTAATCTGCAGAGGCCATATCATAAAAACGTTGCACCTGTTCAAGGTCAATTAGGATTGCGGCAAAAAATGCCATAGTGCAAAAAAAATCCTCTCTTTCAATGCATATTTGCACCAAGGAAAATGTCCAGTTAGTGCTAAAATTAGGGCCAACATTCCCCCAGTCTTAAAATGCATTAAAATAATGGGTTTTGCCCAAGTGTTAATTTCACTTGCACAGAGCACACTTCAAGTAATACAACTCAAGCTGTTTTATCTTCTGCCACAAGGCAGTATTTATTCATACAACTGTATTTGTGAAGTGTTCACTTTCTTTTTCATGTCGCATAGATGTTGCTTGAGTCGCTGGCTACATGTTGAGCTTGCAGTTATTGGTGTTAATCTCTGTGCTTTTCTGGAAATCCGTGTGCTACCACCATGCTGTGTGGCTATAATATTAAATATTTCAATGAATTGTCAGCAGGCGATCATAGTAACCTTCTGGAATATAACAGAGATTGATATTAAATGTATCTTAGAATAATAAAACAATTCAATGAACATAACAGCAGTGTTGTGCTTACATCGTGCAACCTTCTTGTCCACTGCTTGTGAAGGACAATTTCTCAGGGAGATATACAACTGCCAATTCATGGTTACGGAGGTAGAGGGGGGATCATTCAGTATTTGAGGCCCTTCGTCAGGTCCAGTCTATATTTCAACACGTGCCATGGCTGGCAGCCCTCATGAACTGGCTAAACGTTTCTTTGCCAGAGTTAGACACTCACAACCAGATAGGTTATGCTCCGCACTGCACAAGAACCCGGTGGTGGCACTTAAAAGTGTTCTGTGTGTGCATCCTTGTTTCTGAAAACAAGGAAAAAGGTGCTTTTTGAAGTGTTTCCTCTGGGAAGTCCTATTAAAGTGATGTTTTTTGTGTGCATAAGTCTTTGAAGTCTTATCTTTTATTACTGGGCTGGGGGAAGACACAAATGTGAAATGGAGAATGCTAATGTCCCCTTTCCCTGACAAGTCACAGCTCTCTGGGAAGGGGCCGTTAGCATTCCTAAGCGCCTCATTCTCTGTATACGTCACAGTAAATGTCTGCACCACATAAGCCTACTTTTATTATAGCTAGTCTGTGATGTGTCTAAATTGGCATGAAAACAGGGGGGTAATAATGTATAAACACTTTCACATTTTATTCAGAAGATGCTTGTGTCAAACAATTCTGTGAGTGAAGTCAAACAAGGCAATACACAGAGATGCCTAGTTTTCTTGTGCAGGTTAGAACATGTCAAGGATCAGGGAGTTGTAATTGTTTATGGACTCCTTGATTTCAGGAATAAGGGGGGTTTAAAATTAATGTTGAAAACAAGGAAAGGGGGTGCTTTAAACATTTGGAGATGAGCATGGGTAACATTTTTCACTTGGGGTGCCACCACCAGAACAAGAAATGGAAGTCAATCGCAAACAAACGTGTTTAAACTGATGAAGTGAAGAATTCACACCTTAAGGTACAAATACTAACTCCAAGTTGTTTAATGTAAGTTTCTACAAAGTAAAACAAAAGCTATGACAGGGTCTGAGTCAAGCCATGATACATTTTAAATGGAAATAAACCACTTGTGACAGAGCTCCCTTTGCCTTTGGATGAACCACTAATAATGTGTTCATCATTGCCTACATATTGACTCTCAATCATGATTCTGAGCTGAGCATCACAAATACAGGTGGAAAAGCTTCTTGTAATGTGAACATGAATATGTTGTTTCCTTGAAACCAGAAAGCAACAAAAACATTCTAAGAAATCTGAAACCTTTCATACCTGAGAATAATGTCCAGTCTCATCCTTATAGAAGCGTTCCCCTTTCCCATATTTGAACTCTTCCTGCATGTTGTACCATTCATTAATCACAATTGACCATTTATAGGGGATAGCTGTCCTGTACAGAAGTTCACCACAAGCACTTGCTAAAACAAATAAAATAAGAGAACGCAAGGAACACAAGGTTATAAATAATGGGAGACATCGTTTAAAAACATTCAGCAATGATATTGGACTGCTACATAAAATATAAAAAAAACAAAAAATCCTTATTATTTTCGAAATGTGAGAATTTAGCTGATTTGATTTTAAAAATTGAACCAGGGTTTCTTCAGTATACCATGAACATGAATAGGAAATGTAAATGTGGACATCTTCCATCCATCTTGCTGTACCAAAATTACATTGCACAGTAAGGTCCTTAATCTAAATCTGCACAAAGGGTTTTCCTTTCACAACAACACCAATAGCGAGATTATGGCAGATTTGAGCCTTCTTCAAGCATGTATGTACACTTTGAAAACCCATAGATCCTTTATCCTCCAGATATAGACTTGCCCAACTACTTGTGTTCATTTTATTTAGATCAGTATTATGTGTTCACATCTAATTCTCCACTTCCCAGTTAGAAGCTAGGCAAAGAAGTGAACCAGAAACGGGTTCCAATTCATTGAACCTACACCAATTACTACAGTGATGACCACTGTATTTGTATCATATTGATGCACAAACCCCATGCCCATACTCGTCCCACCTAGGGCACACCATTATCCTCCTACTGCAACTTGTTGTGTTGCCCGATATCCACCCACCCCCACGTATTCACTGTTAGGGTTATGTGCCCTTTCTTGAAACGTGACCATGTAAATTTGATGGCATGCTCCTTTGATGAGTAGGCATGTGTGGAAATGCTTTTGCCTGTCTTTAGAGGCACAATACACTAGTCAGCACTGAGCAGCCGCGTGCACTTACTTATGTATTTTCCTTGCGGCTCATACTTTCCATTATGATGAATAATACCCTTCTAAAGGTTTCCTTGCAGATTATGCACACATTGTCCACCTTGTGGCAATATCTGAATCCTGCAGAAAGACCCAACAAGCTCCTCGCTTTTAACAGCTAAATGCCAAACACTTCCTTCAATACACATTTATGAAATCCTGAAATCCTTTAGTTTGCAAATTACTGTTGCTTATTTTCAGACACACCTCACACTGGACCACACTTATCTAAGGCCCTGCTGTTGGTTCCAGGCACCCTTCCACAAGTTGGGACCCTTCAGTGTGTTGTGACAGACATTAACCATGGCACATACTTGTTTTATCTGTGATGTGGTCAGTTCCTTTAGTCATGTTTAGTTGTAAGTTACACAATTGCAGTAGCCACCAGAGCATTAAACTGCAGTCAACTGTAGGAGATTTCAGAGTGCACTATAGACTGTTTCACAATGGTCCTGTTTTGCTCACCTGGTCAATCTATCTCAAGCAAATGCTTGCTATGTGTGTGGGACACAGTGGGCCTCATTACGACCCAGGCGGTAAGTTACCGCCTGGGCCGTGACTTTACCACCATGGCGTAAACTACGTTTACGCCATGGTGGTTGGCGGACTTACCGCCCCATTCCGACCTTGGCGGGGCGGTAAGTCCCCAATCCCCATTTACCCTTCCCCATTCCCATTTTTGCCCCATAGGGCATAATGGGAGTGGGGAAGGCGTTAATTACGCCACCGTAAATTACGGTGGCGTAATTAACTCCATGGTCCCTTAGCGCCATGGATTTTAACACCTGCTAAAAGCAGGTGTTAAAAGCACCATGGCGCTAGGGGACCTCGTAATTGGCGGTAAGGGGTCGGCGCAGCTAACGCTGGCGTAAACCCCTTACCGCCAGGGTCGTAATGAGGCCCAGTATCCTTGCACATATTGTGGTTACCTGTGTTCCAGTCATTATCATGAGATACATGGCCCTCTGTGTTTTCTAATATCCCTAGTGTACACATTTGGAAGTTGGATAACAGTAAACATGTATGTAATTGTGGAATGAGTTAACACTTCCAACTCGCACACTCCCATTTCAGTGGGGCCCAAATTGTTTAAATGACAGTTCAGCAAGGGGAGATATTATTTTTTTTTTATTTTAAGCAATGGTATACTAAGGGTTAAACATACTGAAAATGCACAGCTAGTATGAGATTTTCTGTGGCCCTGGATACGGGCCGAAAGCCAGTGGCTCAGCTTGAATTTTGGTCCATTTTTGTTCCATACAAGAGCTTCCGGCTGACCCTTTTGTTCACAGATTGCATTTTTCGTAACACTGGATTCTGACGCTGCAATAATCAGTATTTACTTTAAAACAACAAAGATGCATTTTTAACTGAACCATCGGAATTAATTAGCATGAGTTTTTAGGAAGGTTGCAGTTGCCTAACTTGGATGTAATGTTGTTGATGTGACAGCACCTGCTCCTCCCTTTCCAGTTTGATCACATTGTTCTATATACACGTGTCTGCCATCTTCCTGATTAGGATCCATAGCACAGTTGATACATAGAATAGTCTGGTGTACCTTCACCCATGTGTTACTTTTCCAGCATGTGGGGCAGGTTCACGCCTGCCAATAGATTTCTTAGATGTCATACATTGGAATCTTGCCTGCCAGGCAATGTGTATTATTTGGATATTATCCATGACTGTTGTCCACTGCTTTTTGTATTTGTAGTTTTATTTGGCTACCTACGGATAGACTTCTTAGTGAAATAACCCTCCACCTGGTCCCTTTGTTGACTGTCTAAGTTCAGTATCGTTATAGTGGTGTACCATAAGAGATGCAATTTCGACTTGTGATTTTGTCTACTACTCCTATTGCAATGGATATTGCTATATGGAAAAACAATACAATTGACCACCCAACTTAACAATTTTAGATCTCCTTACTGGTACACTTATTAAATATACCTGTTCTATGGCATTGATTTGTATTTAGACGTATGGTGCTTATAGCAGTCTGCAACCTTTCAGAGAGAAAAGTGAAACTAACATGTCCGTGTCAAGTTCATATTTATGATTTTAATTAACATTATTTGTCTCATTAAAACAATGTCTACACGTTTTATATCAGAAACGGAAGTTTACTCCCTTAATTGCTCTGTCGTGGGCATGTTCTGGGCCAATCCCATCTAGGGAAATGCATCATCTATGATTTGCTATGCCTGAGTCCTAGATGCTATCGTTTGAAGTGGTCAATTTATTTATTTGTTTTTTTTTATAACACGCTTAATACTGAGTTTGGTTTCTAAGCGCAGATCTGGGATTCAAGCCTCCTAAAACAAGCACATTGTCCCTGTGCAATCCTTCCTACATTCTGATTGCTCCCCATAGGTCAATTTGCATCCAATTGTAAAACATACCAAACCCAACAGTACATTTCCACACAAAGCACACTACAAGCTGCACTCCAGCTCAACACTATACTTACTACACATTACCACCCCCGGTTATTACCCATTTCAAATCTATTCAAAAGCCGCATTCCTAGCTCACTCACACATTCCACAAACCGGTTTGAAGAAGCTCAGCCATTTCAACTCAACAATAACAAGATGGACCAAACCACATCAACAACACAACTCTATATTCATGACCAGACAATAGATCCTCTATATCCACTACACCTCCAACCAAACTTCCAGGTGAAATTTACATCGGTTCAATCAAATCTAGATCAGCAAAGAAAAAATGGGCATCACATCTCAGGGCTTATTGGTTTTGTTCTAGATGCATTGATCATCACAAATACATGGAACGCAGACAATTACATTACACCGCTTGACACTATTCAACCCAATTACTTCACTATCAAAACACTCAACAAGAAAGTTATCACAAGACATGCACCACACTTACTGTCATCACCATCCCAACAAGCAACTTCCAAAGCCTTGTAATGAAACACATAATCAACCCTAACACTCTCCTAACATTTGTAATTATCTGCAGACGTCCCAGACTCAACCAACACTTCCAGAATGAATGGGACTCCATTCTTTCCAACCTCTCCCTACACAACAGAGGCCCATACCATGACATTTCTGTATCAAGGCCAAACATAAGGGACACATTATTGACATTATCTCCTCTTCAAATCACACTCTCTTCAAATCAACTTCTACTCCTCAAGCATAGAACAACCATTATCTTCTCACTACCACCTTGTCATATAACTCTCTCTCCATCTCACACACAAAACAAAACTCAACCCAGAACATGATCAATGAAAAACATCTCCCTCCAAAACATCAGAAAGACCTTCAACAACCGATCACTCTCCAATTCCATACAGTCCCTCCTCACCCCCACAGACATTGTGCACAACATTTACCACAAAATGACTAGAGCACTTGTCTTGACACCCTTCTTCCCATAATAACATGCCAACCCAAAAAAAACTGAAAATAGATCCAAGAAATGATTTGACTCTGATCTAAACCTTAAAAAAACATGCACTAATAATAACAGAACACAAATGCAGAAAAAAACAAATCAAAAGGACCCACTTAATTTTGAAATTCTCCACAGGATATAGCTTGATGCTCAAGAGATAAAAATACATCCTTCTACCATTACACTATCACCAGAGTGCAATCCCAAACAGCATAACTCTTAAAAATATGATGCCAAATCACCAACCCTGAAATCCTAAACACTCCTCCCAAGGCTGAGCTGACACCATAGCTCTAGTTTTCCAAACAAAGATTAGGAAAATCCAGAACACTATAATTTCAACCTTAGCAACCCTTCCACAACCACATCGTTCAACCCCAACATCAGTCCACCTAGATTCAAAGCATTCATACCTACTTAAGCATGGGAAATAGAACAGATGTCAATGAACCCGAAGGCATACTTCACTAAATATCATACTTGCCCAGCTTCCGCAATCAAAGAAAATAGATAGAAAATAGATCCCTAGTAGCTCCCCACATAGCCCAACTCTGCAATTTCAGCTGTCTCGTACTCCATGGAGCTAAAAAAAAATAGTTATACCACACCTGAAAAAGACTAATCTTGATGGAAAAGAGCATAGACAACTATATACCAATCTATAGTCTACTTTTCATAGCAACAAATCATAGAGAAACTGGCATGTCACAAACTCATCCAATTTTCATAAACACACAACCTCCCCCACAACAATCAATCTGCTTTCAGACCCCGCTGAAGCACTGAAACCACACTTTTATACATCAGAGAACAGATCCTGCTCACATTAGATAAAAACACTCATCAGTCGCCCCACACTACTGGAACACCTCAATTTCGAACTAGCCATCTGCCACACCTCGACATTTAAGACTCTCCTTTAAAATGGACTGGGCATTTTTTCCAAAAACACACCACCATATTAAAACGTGGATATTTGCTATCAGTCCCTAGTTAAGCTAGTCAAGCAGAGGGATTCACCTTATCCCCATAGTTCTTCAATGCCTATATTTAGCCACCCATGCACATTATAGGACAATTCACACCAACATTTCCAAATACAAAGATGATACAAAACTTGCCTTCTCCATTTTACCCAACATCACATCCAACAACTCCATCAGCGAATGCCTTACCGTCATGCACATATTGATATCCCAAAACAAGTTATGCCTCAAACCTTGCAAGACAGAAGTCATGGCTACTCATTACGAGTCTGGCAGTAACCCTGCTGGTGCTTCTGGCAGGTTGCCGCTGGATTTATAACATTTTACTGGCGCCTAGCTTCCCGGTGCCACCAGGACATTACAAGTCCCGGTGGACCTGGAAGCTAGATGCTGGAAAATGTTAGTCCCCATTCCCGTGGAGTCCGACACAACTCCACGGGAATGGATTCACGGAAGCACTGGCACCCTTGCTAACGGTGCCAGTGCTTCCGTGAATAGTCTGCCAGCAGGGGGCATTGTGCTCGTCAGTTCTGACCCTGTCAGGCACAGCAGTCCCGTCAGGCAGACTCGTAGTGTGACGGTCTGTAAACAAGGGTGCTGGTAAGTTTACCAGCACCCTTGCTTCCAGACTGCCACTATTGTAATGAGGCCCATGGTCTTTGGCAGCCAACAAATTAACCACCTTCCTTTTATATGGCCCACTGACCTAGGAACCCTCCTCACCTACTGCACAAGCACAGATCTGGGAATCCTAAAAGACACTGACCTATCCCTTAAACCACATGTAGAATACATCCAAACAAAAAGAGTTCCACCTACACATCCTCAGAAAAATACTCTCCTACTGGAAGATTCACCAAAATACCATCATCACCAATGCCCTAAAACCTTCCAAACTACAATACTACAATTCTCTCTATATGGGTCTGACGTGATTTGTATCACTCACCTCACAGAGAATTTCCCACACATCTTGGGGAGTGTCTGAATACCCCCAGTAGAAGCTGTGGCAAGAACAGAGGTAGAGAAAAGCATATACCTGCCACTGAGCATGCATCAGAAAAGAGAGCAACCAACAAACCCCAGCATTGGGTTGCTACTCTGACTCCTCTACAAAAGACTGATTTACAAATGTCACATATATGTTATTCATGGCCCACATCTCAAAACCTCTAGTAACCCTTTTCTTATCAAAACATGTACCATATACAAAATGGCAATATACAATACTTTGAATAGATGTCCCACACATCATCTATGCATTCAGACTTGATTTTCAATAATGAACACTGAAAGAATGCTCTAACAATTCCATGTATAGTGTAATTAATGTTATTATGAGAAATAAATAATAAAGAAACATTGATACTATTACTGTGACTACACATAACATATTTAATATGCAAAACATTATAAATGAATATGCAGATATCATTGTCATTGCCTCTTTGTCTACTCAAAACCAGTCAACCATTTCAGAAGCATTACAGCCTCTTCAAAAGCAATTGACTACCTTATTAGTGCTCACTAGATCTCTCCTCGTTCCCAATGTGAGATTAAAGATGGGTGACACCGGCCCTCAGACACAATACTGTCCTCAGAGGAGAGGGAGGTGAGAGCTGGAGGCTGGATCTAGAGCCTGGAGGCTTGTGTTCTGCACAATCCAAGAATAATTACAAAAAATATCAAATCCAATTGGAAAAACCACCTATCAAAGTCTCCATGGTCACTTAGCAAAAAGCAGCCAAAATAGAAAAACAATGCCTTGAAAAGATTTAGGGGCTCATTATGACAGTGCTGGTCTGGTAAAAATGCTGGTAATATCAGCTTCAGTATTTTTGCCTGACCGCACACTCCAAGTTTTCCGGTGGGGGCTCTGATCCATTGGCATGCCTGACCTGCGGGTAGTTCTGGCCCCTACTGGCAAATAATTGCTACAATCAACGGCACCCATATTACCAGTATTATTGGAGCCGGTTATAGCGGGAAACCCATTCCATGGATTTCCCATGTTGACCTATCCTGTCTAGGATTGACAACCAATTACCTGACTTTTTGCCCATGTATCTCTCTCGCTAATTACCTAATTTAAAGGTGCTTGCTTTGCCATGAATTGACATGCTTTGCTATGGAGATAGCATACGTTTGTGAAAGGTTTTGTGAATCAATAGCTGCATATGCACCTAGGCCTATACCTTTGTGCCTTTTTTAACACTCATTGGTGCCAAGAGTTCAGCCTACTGGAACTCCTGAGACATTTGTAATATGTTCATATCTGTTTTCCTGCATCACTTTGTTAAGCTGCTGCAATGTCGTCTAAAATATACCCTCTTAAGCTTTCCCATCTGGATAGGCGAGTATACAGTGTGAACTACAGATTACTGCACAGTAAGTTGAACTGAGTAATTATATTACATGCATATTTCTGCATGCTACATCCATAGTGTATGCTCCATGCACTTGCCTAGATTCACTCCTCCATGTCATGTTAGGAGGAACTGATTCTTGCCATGTTTTTTCTGTCATTGTGGCATAGAATGTTTTATCATACACCACAGAGTGTGTGGACCACACAAACTGGCTATTTGCAGGTGGTGGGGGGAGTATGCAGTTGTTCAGTTTTACAATCTCTCTCTTCACCTGTAGTTTTGGAGCATATGGGAATTGTGCCTTAAACTCTGAGTTCAGAAATGGAACAGGACAGTTTTTTAATTTTTTTTTTATTTTTATTTGAGTATCATAGTGTCCTACAGGTAACTTTTGAAAAACATCAGAAATAGAAATAAAATCAAAATGTCGTCCGCCAGAGAAAACAATATAGCGTAGGCACTTTCAAACTGCAAAAATCCCAAGTACCTCTCTCGACACTAAGATAGACAATCAATCCCTCATGGGAACCATACATAAAGAGGATCCATATAACTGGAGACGGTATTCGAGGTACCAGTTCTGACGCCCTAAGGGCCTTGGCATGTAGCACAGCCAGTGCTTCACAGTTTGTCAGGAGATGTTGAACCATCTCCACCACATCATTACTGCAGAGCTGACAACATCTGCCCCCCCCTAGGAGTATCAGACTATCGCCGGACAATTTCAAGACTACTTACTATATTGAATTTAAGACAGAGACAGTCCCGCACAAAGGAGTTCCCCAGAAAATAGCTGATATAGGAGGGCACCACTTGTTGTTCAAGAATGTATGGAAAGAAACTGACAGCAGTGGATTTGGCAGCCAGAGAGACAACCATTTGCTCGGGAGACCAGTTTCCCTCTCATTGCGTTTTTATATTGGGTTACACTTAACATCAGCATGCTCTCCCGGTTGCTCCCATATTGCTACATATAGCCCTGACTATGCACGCTGTGCCCACCATAAGACCACACAGATGGGACGTACCTTTGGGGCTAGCTCAGAATACAACACCCAGATATACGTATTGAGAAACCACCTCAACCAGCACTCCCCACATGTTCCACCTTATTCTGACTGCATGCCTGTGGGATGTTTCAAATACCATGATCTTGGTTGTAGTGATGTTTACTTTTAGAGAATTCAGGGTCGAGTCGGAGTTAAGGTTGGCCAGGGAAGATTGCAGACCACCTGGTGTTAGATCCAGGATCACAATGTTGTCCGCATAGCCCATCTATAGTACAACCATATCCTCTAGCTTCAGAAGGAGAGTTTTTGGGTAAACCAGTGTATGGGTCATGTCCGCAAGATAAAGATAGAAAAGAATCGTGCCCAGGATGCAACCCTGTTTCAAGCCCACCTCTGTTGAAATTCAAGCAGAGGTGCTGCCATCGCCGTCCAGCCTTACTTTGACATGTTTATTATTGTGGAGTAATACAATCATTTTTAGAAGGCCCGGTGGGATCCCCCAATCCACAAGCTTCCCCACAGCCTGAAAGAGCAGTTCTCCCAGTTGGTCTTGTAAGGTGTCAAAATATGTCACAAAACAGACATGATCTGCCTTGTCATCTGACTTTTCTATATCATTGTATTTATTTATTTTATTTTTTACATTTGTATAGCGCACTACAGCCCACAGGCATTGAGGCGCTTTTACAGGAAATGTGCATAGTCAAGATTGCGGTTACAGACTGTAGTTGCTTAGTTACAGAGAGGAAAATACATGGTGAAGATTATGGTTACAATGTGGTTAATTGGTTACAAAGTGGAGGATCAGAGGTGCACAGATGCAAAAAAACACAAAACAGTTAGGTGAGGTTCAGTGAGCACTGATGTGAACCGATCAAAGAAATAGCCTGCTTTTGATGGCTTTGCGGCAGGCTAGGTGAGAGTCCATGCTCCTGAGGTGCGTAGGTAGGGCGTTCCAGTGTGTGGCAGCCATGGCTGGGAAGCTGGAGCCACCTGCACGCACTCTATGGGTTTTGGGCATGGAGATCAGGTTAGTGTAGGCCAATCTGGACGGCCTAGAGGGGGTAGGCATGGATATGTGTTGAGCCAAGTAGGGAGCAAGATCATGGAGGCATTTGTGTGTAAGGGAGAGGATTTTGAAGATGATTCTCTCCTTCACGGGTAGCCACTGGACCAGTCTTCCGAGGTCAGAAATGTGGTATTTTTTTGAGAATCCTGTGGCAGCCCTGAGGGCGTTGTTCTGAACTAGTTGGAGTTTGGCAATGTTTTTGCCAGCGATCCCACCAAGAAGAGCGTTACAGTAATCCAATCTTGAACCAATTGTGGACCTAGCAATGGTACGGCAGTTCTGTGAGGTTAAGAAGGGTCTTGCTGCATTGAACAGTTTGGAATAGTATGCCGAAGAGGAGGCAATGGCATTGACCTGCTTGTTCATATTGAGATTAGAGTCGAGGTAGACTCCCAGGGTCTTAACTGATTGGGATACAGTGATAGAGATATTGTCAATAATAAAGGAGCTGTAGTTTTTGTCCAGGTTACCTAGAATGATTGGTGAACCAATGAGTAGAAGCTCTGTTTTCTCGCTGTTAAGGCACAGCTAATTTTCGGCCATCCAGGCTTGGATGGTGCAGTAAATGGAGTTAAGGGTAGTCCTGTCTGCCTCATAGTCACCTGTAAGCGGGATGAGCACCTGGGTGTCATCAGCATAGTTGGTGTATGAGATGTGCAGAGAATCGAGCAGGTTGAAGAGTGGCCTAGTGAAGAGGTTATAGAGTGTGGGTGCGATGCAAGAGCCCTGAGGCACACCACATTTGATGTGACTGAGAGTGGCACACGCTGAGTCGAAGAAGACTTTAATAGCCCTTTCACGAAAAAATGAAGTGTTCCATGCACAGGCTTTGGGGGAGAAATTAGCTGCAATAGAACGGTGGTGGCACAGAGTGTTGTGGTCCACAAGATCAAACACGGCTGATAAATCGAGGAGCAGAAGGAGCGCAGGTTTGCCAGCGTCTCTGATGTCATCGATTTGATTTTTTAGGTCAAGGAGGGCCGTTTTGGTCCCATGTCATGGTCTAAAGCCCGACTGTCGAAGGCCAAGAAGACGGTGGTCCTCAAGGAATCTCTGGACTTGCAGGTAGGCTGCTTTTTCCAGTATTTTCAGCAGGAAGGGGACAGTGGTGATGGGCCTGTAATACCCCTGTACCGAAGGGTCAAGGCAGGGTTTCTTGAGGAGCAGACGTACCCAAGCTTCCTTGAGGTCAGATGGGACATGTCCAGACTGGAAGGAAGCATTAATGAATGCTGTTAGGAAGGGTGCGAGTGTCTGGCCGCAGTCTTTAAAGAGCTGAGCAGGACAAGCATCTACCTTGCAGTTGGAAGGTTTGATGGTTTTTTAGGAGAGAGATGACTTCAGATTCGGTCATATCCTTGAAGTTGAATATTGGGGATGAGTTACTTTTAGGCTCCTTGTTGTGGATAGTGTTCTGATTTGCAATTTGGAGAGTAAAGATGTTTGGTGAGCTAGGATCTTAGGATCTTCATCTTCAGGATCTAACAGTGCTCCCTGAGCAAAGGCTTCTAACTTAGCCCTCATCATATTTCAATAGGAGTCAGAGACATGCATCTTAAGGGATGCTACCCTACATTCATCTATCATTGATAGTATATGCACCTGGAGTTGCAAAATAGGCCCAATGTAGGTTTTATACTTGTGTGCCCAGAATTGCCATACATGTAGTGGGTGTATGCTTATTTGTGTCAAGACTACACTACCATCAGCAGCCTGCACCTCCCTCTTGTGTATTGTGTGTGCTGAAGCTAAAGTTACCATGTTCATCTATCTGCTGGTCATTGGGATATCCATTGGGATTAAAACAATTCCTGTGGTCAATAGGACAAAAAAGGAGAGAAGACCTATCCACAGCAAATTGTAGAGCAGGATTACTGCACCAATAAAATGTTCTACAGTTCTTTGTGCACTTTGGACGGTCACAAATCTTCATCTTCAAGATGGATCTTGCACTTGGCTCTACTTCTATCCTTGTTCCTGATTTTTGTTCCTGGAAAAACAAAAATGCAGAGGTTGAGGAGGTTTCTGGATTACTTGTTAACATCATGTGTTCATCTACTCTTGCCTGCTTCTCAGGTTGTTCAAGATAGAGAGTCTCCTCCCTCAGGAATAGGGGTGCAACCATCTGGAGCTGGCTTAAAGTGGTCTACTGATACTTGATGTGTAACTTTCTTAGGAAGGAAGACTGGGTTTGCTCTCACACTGCGCACACAAAATCAAAATAGAAGCATAATTTGCTGATTATATTGAGTGATTTTAATCAACAATGTTGCAGCCTGACCCGTGTTTCGAGCTTCATGCTCTTCTACTGAGGCTTAATCTTGGTCAATCTGCAAATCTCATGCAGGTATTGAACCTTAAATAGATTTAAATAGTATTACGTGGGCTCCCAATAACTTGCAGTTGCACAGAGAACGTTTTTGGTCAATCAGAGCAAAGCAGCGCGTCCGCTGCTAAATGAAGGTTTAATCAGTAGAAGAGCATGAAGCTCGAAACACGTGTCAGGCTGCAATGGTATTACTGTGTACATATAGCTCTCTGGATCTAAAGGTTGTACGAAGAATCCATTTGTCAGATCCAACACAGTCTTAAATGTATATCTCTGTATGTTACTCAAGAGGCCTGAACTATGTATGTTTTGAACAGCCTCTGTACATGTGTTGGCATTTAGAATCCTAAAGTCAATCATCAGTCGATATGGACCATTTGGCTTGGACACTGGAAGTAGTGATGTGTTGTGGTGGCTTGCCTGTTATACCAGAACCCCTTGGTCTAATAGCTGATCCATTATTATCTTCAAATGTGGTATTGCCTGTACTTTGCTTGAATATTGTTTCTGATGCCTTAGTGCTTAAAACACTGGAATTCTATGTGGAGGGCAATTTATGTCAGGTCTTATATCATTCTTGAATGTTTGTGTTGCTCCTAAAACAGCCCATGAAGTTGCATAAGCATTCACCATGTGCTCTTCAACCTCTTCTGACATAGATGGTTTAAATACTTCTTGCCCCCTAAGGCTTTCCCAACACACAGCATTGGCCAGTCATGTTCTCCTAAAATCCTATCCTTTGTTGGCTTTGTGTTTAGACCAAAATAGTGCCTATATTTTCATTGGGTGTTCCCCTTGAAGTTGTACTGTAACTATGTACACTTTATGTTCCTCAACCACTTTTCCTGTGGGAGTAATAAAGTCTAGTTTCTAATCAATTGGAATATGATGTAAAAACGTCTTGTGTCTCCCTCTGAATATGTGCCAGAACCCAACTGTACTACTAGCCAATAATGTGGTTGTTTAGTCACTGGTATTATCCTGTGAGTCTAGTTTAGTGTGTTTGCCATTGTCCATTCTCAAAACTTCTGTTTGTTTCCTTTCTCATTACTTCTGCTCACTCTTGGCAGGCCTCTGCATTCCCTTGGGTACTGAGCCTTATTTCTCCTCTTTCTTTAAAGGAGAAGGATAGTGTTTATCTCTGTATCTTTGTGAATGTTCTCACTACTTCTGCCTCTGTAGGATCGTCTACCCTAACCAGCTTCCTGCCTTGGGCCTATACTGTCCATCTCTACAGAGACTATTTCACTTTGAAAGGTCTCCTATGTGGGAAGGCTGGAAGCACATGTCCATCCTTCCTACATTTAGCTGAGATGACATTTCGGCCTGGTTCTTATCTAGTACCAGTAGGGCTAGTATGTGGTACACTTATAGTGTGCCTGCTTTCACTTACTAGTTTCTCTGTCCCCTCACTGCGGCCTCAATCCATGAGATCTTTACCTAGGGACCTGTAAGTAGCTGTCACAATTTGACCAAACTGGAGTTTCTTTTTTCTGGGCAACATCACAAGGCATCTAAATACTTTTAGTCTTACTGATTCACCTTTTATTAGTGGCATGATTACTCTGTCTGCCATGGGATAATTGCCCCATGCTGTTGCCAGTCCTACACTTTCTGCTGCTTCTTCTCCCTGGGAGCTCAGTATCTCACCCAGAATGGAGGTTAGTGCTGTAATTCAAGGAGTGCCTATTACAGGAAAGTATGACCAACTATAAACTGGCACCCAGCTATCACAATGTTCCATGGGTGGCTTACAAGCTGTTGGCAAAACAAATGGAAAGCCCTCTGCCTCCACTGAGGAGTGACATGAGGGTAAACTGGCTCACGCTTGCTCAATTTAGTGGAATACCATTGAGGGGTTTCCTCTTGCCTAGTGGGTCAGGTGCCCAATAAGTGTATGAGGGTCAGGAATGGAAATTTTCCTTCCTACTCTGCTATTACCAGTCTAGGTGATGTTAGTACAGCCCCCAGAGTTATGTACTCTACAGCTTGAGCATGGGCAGCGTCAAAGTGAATCCTTAGGAGTGCATAATGTAAGCTGGTATAGAGGTAATTTGCCTCCCTCTATGGATGGAGCCTAAGGATGTGTTCTAAGGTTAACCCTCTGAAAGCAAAAGGGTCATGTCTAGCCCTGGTAGTGGAATATGTAAAACACCCTTAAAACCAGTTATAAGTGTCTACCTGCTGCAAAGCTAACTCACTGAACCTATAGGGTGTACATTGTATTTGATCTAAATTCCTTCTGATGTATAGGGTTTCTCACCTGTCCCCTGGCCTGATGCCACGTGTCATCATATATGTAAACAGGGTTTCTCCTGGAAATATACCAGGCACAGCCACTGCCACTGTAAATGTGGTGTTAACATTTCAACATTCTCTTCATTTAAACACATGGCTACTGGTTGTCAGGAATCTATAGGTATAGGCACAGCAAGATGTGGGTTAGCTTTTCTAGGATCTCCAAGCTTAATAGCTAAAAGACACTGGTGAAAGCCACGCAAACTTGGAACGCATTACTGCCAGCCATCAGAACTGACCAGTCCTATTTTAGCTTCAGACGCAACACCCTAAACTGGCTACACTCTAACGACATATGATTCCTCGGCTACTCCACTATACATACCTATGCACCCGCCTTATGTATGTATGCCACCCACTGTAACCACTTGCACTGTTGCTGTATTCACTGTATTTTTCCATGTTGTAACAAAGCTTTAAGTTTCCTTGTACCTGCTGCGTTCAGCTACGTAAAGGTTTGGTGCGCATTACCAAACAAACAAACAAACAAACAAACAAACAAACAAACAAACAAACAAACAAACAAACAAACAAACAAACAATCAAACAACCACCCTGCTCTTCACTAGAGTGTGTTTTATGATCTGTATATTTATTCTTTGTATTGTCAGGCCTTTAGCAACCTCCTTAACTCATATTCAGTAGATAAGTAGGCAGAATATGTTACAGTATAGGAAGCTGTTGTGCCACAACTGGGGTGCGAATACGATGTGATTTTTATCACCTCTACCTCACAGCCCCTTTCTTCCACCCCTTGAGGAGTGTACACGATCCCCAGTATGAGCTGTGGTAGGAAAGGAGGTAGATAAAACCATATCCCAGCCACTGTGCTTCAGAAGAGAGAGTAGGCAACAGACCCCCAATGAGGGTAGCTACTCTGACTTATCTACACAGGACAGCTATACTAATGTCACATATATTTTATTTATGGTCCACTGCTCAAACTTTCTACTAACCCGTTTCTCATCAAAACATGCACCAAATACAGTCGGACAATATACAGTACGTCCAATAGATGCCCCACACTTCATACATGTTTCTATTGTTTCTGCCTTGATTCACAATACTGAACACTCAATGAATGCTTCTACACTCTCTTTTATCATGTAATTAATTTTATAATGAGAAAGAAATAATGCAGAAGTATTGCTACTATTATTGAAAATATACATAGCACATTTAATATGCAAAATGTTGAAAATGAATATGCAGCTATCATTGTCAGTGCCTTTTCAAAAGCAACTGCTACCTCATTAGTTCTCACTAGACCTCTCCTCTTTTCCAATGTGATATTAAAGCAGGCCTCATTCTCCATACTGTCCTAAAAGGGTAGGGGGATGAGAGCTGGAGGCTGAGTGCCTGGAGCCAGGAGCCTTATGGTCTGCAAACACCAAGAATAATTCACAAATATCAAATCCGATTGGAAAAACCACTTATGTAAATCATCATGGTCAGTTAGCAAAAAAAACAACCACATTGGGTAACAGTCCCTTTAAAAGATGTAGTGTTAATTGGGATTGACCTTGGTGCAAACAACACCCAATTAAGAATACAATGGGCCTCATTACGAGTCCGCAGACCCGATCTTAACGGCACTGGTAAAACCATACCGGCGTTGTTTCCGTGACCGTGCAATCACGACCCACGGACCGGGAAAAACCAAGAGATCCGTAGAATACAACGGTACAAAAATGGCGGAAAAACCGTGGGCATGGAGGCGCTATCGGCGCCACCGCGAACATGACGTTAAACAGTACCAGGTGAGGTGAATCAGGCTCCAGGTGCCCCAAATGAGGCCACTGGGAGGCTACAAAAGGGCCACACCCACACCCAGGCCAACTCCAAACACAACAATGCAGGCAGCAGCAGCATCATTGGGACTGGGACTATTGAACCTACAGGCAGCAGTGCACATGGTGGCAGCAATGGTGCAGAGGAGGATGAGGCAGAGGCGGAGGAGGCGCAGGTGTCAGTTAGCAAACCCTGCACCCATGCCCAATTGTGCAGCCGGCACGACCCCGCAGGCAGCCTGCAATACTCTGCATCAGAGCCTCACCCTGGAACCTGACCCCAGGGCAGATCCATACATTATACCGGCTGGACCGTCCAACAATCATGTACATCACCGCCATGATTGAGGACGACATCAGCAGCCACATTGCTATCTCGACCGCAATTCCCCCCCTTCCTGAAGGAGGTGTTAGCACTGCATTTCCTAGGCACCGGAACTTTTCAGCACACAGTTGGTGAGCTGCACAGGCTCTCACAACAAATTGTCCAATCGACCTGGTGAGCCGATGCAACGACGTAGCATTGCTCTCCCCCTGCAGTCTGGCCTCCTCCCACTGATGCATGGCCTCCTCACGCTGCAGCCTGGCCTCCTCCAGCTGTCTTTCCACCAGCTCTGTCAGGGTGGCCTGTTGTTGCTCGATGTGCTGCAATCGTGTACAGAGTTCGGCCATGGATGGAGTTGGGGAGCGCATGGGGCTGTGCAGTTCTGGGGGGCTGAACTGTAGGCCATGGGTGGGTGACAGCCCATCCATGTTGTCCCCCTCACCCTGTTGTACTGCATTGGCCTGCATGGCCAGGGCACTCCCATCACTTGATGCATCCTCCTCAGCTGTGCAGATGGGCTGTGAATCATCATCCGGGGCCAGGGTGGGTGCCTGCATGGGGATGGTGTTGTCTGCTGGTGTGTCTGCTGCAGCCGGTGTGCCTGATGTTGCCGGTATGCCTGCTGCAGCCGGTGTGCCTGATGTTGCCGGTGTGCCTGGTTCTGCCAGTGCCTGTGTGCCAGAGCAGCTTGCATCATCCTCCAGGACATGAGTGCTGCGTTGTGCGCCTGCAGGTGGCCGCTGTGTAGCCTCTTGTGCGTTGTTGCTGTCACTTGTCACGACTGTGGGGATACAGAGGGCATGCAGTTATTTGTGTGGTGTTACGTAATGTGTCCATCACATGCATCAAAAATCACAATTCATGTCCACACTTTTGACTATTCATGCACACATGTGTGTGTCTCTGCTTCCAGTGAGGCACGCACTGTGTGAATTTCAAGGGGTCATGCTTTGGGGATGTGATACTCGTCATCTGGCCAGTCAGTGGGTCCATTGGGTCACTCCTTCCCTGTTGGGGGGGCATTGGGAGTGGGTCCATTGGGTCACTCTTGCCCTGTTGGGGGGCATTGGGAGTGGGTACATTGGGTCACTCCTGCCCTGTTGGGGGGGCGGCATTGGGAGTGGGTTCCTTGGGTCACTCCTGCCCTGTTCGGGGGGGGGGGGCATTGGGAGTGGGTTCCTTGGGTCACTCCTGCCCTGTTCGGGGGGGGGCATTTGGAGTGGGTCCATTGGGTCAATCCTGCCCTGTTGGGGGGGGCATTGGGAGTGGGTCCATTGGGTCACTCCCATTCACACTTATGGCTTTGAACTCTGTGCACTTACCAGCATCTGCAGGTGGGCTCACTCCTGCCTCTGGCTCTCCTATGCCGTGGATGCCTTCAAGGTGCATGACACTGCTGCAGCGCTCTTCCCATGATTGCAGCTTCAGAGGGGATGCAGGGCCTCCACCAGTAACAGTGCTGTGTTGGCAGTGTGCTGTGATGAGGTTGCGCACCCGGAGCCTGAGGTCATCCCACCTCTTGAGACACTCCTTCACTGAGCGTGTGGCCACGCCAACCGATGTGCACTTGCGTGCTGTTTCCGCCCACACCTCCTTGCGGCGTTGTTGAGAAGCGCGCCGCTGATCTGCGCTAAAGAGCATTTCAGCATGCTCAACAATGTGCTCCACCAGTACTGTGAGCTCAGCCTCACTGAAGTGCTGCTTTCTCTGTCTGCGTGCTAGTATCCTGGATGCCATGATGCTGTTGGATGAGTTGTCAGTCCCAGGGAGGTGATCTGACCTGTGGTGTCTGAGGATGGCAGTGGATTGTGCTTTATATAATGGCTGCCTCTCTGTTTCCGTTTTTATCCCCGCGGTCATGGTATTTCTGCTTCCGGTGTTTCCCTGCTAAGTCCGTGCGCGTAGGTGTTTACATGACGGTGGTGACTCTGTTTTCGCCACGGTGTGTTGCGCGCAACCCACGTGCCGTAATCGGCCCTTCTTTCCGCAACCTTGCGCTCGCGGAAGCGGAGTCACCATTGACACGGAATCACCGCATTCCAGCACGGCAATAGTAGTTCCTCTGTAAATGTAAAAAGAAGTTATTTGAGTCTTAATAAAAATACAATGCGATTTCAGGTGCTTCAAAATCCAAACAGAAAAAAGGGGGTAAACCCCCTTCCCTTCTCCATAGTCTGGCATGAAGAGAGCATTTCTATTATGCTATCAGGTTCCTTCCAGCATCTGATCTGCCTCATCTAGATCTGCAAACAGGTCTCCCTGCGTCTGCTTTCCCCCAAAAACGTTTTAGAGCATTGAAGAGTCGCTTACCTAAGCTTGGAGGACAACTCCTCCTCTTAGCAAGTTGCTAAGAATTATGGCTGTTCAAGGTCTCAGCAAGTTTCTTCATAGCAAGTAGCTGAAGGTAGGTTACTAAATTATCACTAAGCCCCATCATGTTTCTAGTCCCATTTAGTGTTTAGGACCCTGTTATTGTTAATGTGTTCATTTAGAACTATTTACCAAAATAATCAGAACAATTGGAACACATCCCAGACCATTGGAGTACAGCCCACAGGCATTGGTATTGCAATGTACCTGTGTCTTCCAAAACAATAGATAAGTCTGGTGCAAAGGCCAGACATTCAAACTGAATATGAAACTCTGTTAATACTTGTTAAGAAATGCTCACTGCCTGAACATATTTCTGTGCATTTTACTATATACTTGCATAAAGGCTGCACATCTTGAGATATCCCTGAATCATCATGTCTTAAGCCTAGCTAAAACGTCATAACAAGTCTGACCTTAGAAAACCTAAAATTGATTCCAATTATCCAAAATAAAACTGTGAGATGCATACTGAATCTGAAGACGTATGTCGCTATAATTCCAGCTCTAAATAAACTTAACTGATTACTCATCACAAATAAAATAGAACTCAAAATCCTGACCATTTTACACAAAACCATCTTCTCTTCTAGCCCCTCATGTCTCCAATCAGCCCTTAAGCTTTCCATACCATGCAGATAGCTACAGTCATCAAAGAAGACTAAACTAAGAGACATTTTGGCACAAAAAACACAGAGACAAATCATTCTATTTCATTGCTCCCACCCTATGTAACAAACTACAGGAATACATTTCACAGGAACCCAAACTGAACACCTTCAAAAAACAACTGGTACCTCCTTCTTTAACCTTCTGACACCCAACACATCACCCACAAGACTCCACACCCTCATTGATCGGGCCACCCTCTTTTCACCTATATAAGCACTCAGACACCTTGGTTACCATTCTCTCTATCACCCCTTCACTTCCTCCTTCCATCTCACTTTTACCACAATGGCACTTACATGATATGCACTTTCAGAACCCATACAACTTGTACTTCTTCAGTAAACATAATTTCCTTTCATTACAATCCTACCCTCCATTCAACGCTCTTCCTGCCCATGCACTCCACACTCTCACAGAAGGGAAATTTCCATTTGCATATCATTTGTTGTCCCGCCCACATGGGCAGTGCAGCACCGAAATGCTATGGCAATTCTCTTCTGAACAAGAGTACCAACAGGCACGTTTGTCAGTCTTTTTAAGCCTCATAAGTAAGGTGGAGCTGTGCCTCTCTGAGCGCAGTGAGGAAATGGGTCCATGTCTTGATGACCCTTGGAAACCTAGGGTGACTAAACCTAAGTCCCTTAAACAATCAAAAACATAGTTATAGGCACCCCTCTGCGAAAACAAACACAGCTAAATTACCTGTTCTTTGGGAAGGCACCCACAGTTGAGGCAACATTAAGAGGTCCTTTAAAAATCAATCAAAGGAGAGAATAGATCATAGAGAAACAGGAGGATGAGGCTAAACAATGTGATGGAAGAATAAATGTCACCTTCAGTTGCCAAAAAGATTAGTCGTCAAGGCCTATTGAAGTTGGGGACAATTAATCCAAACACAGATTTTCTGGACAACAATTCTGCTTGATGCCTGCTAAAGGCCTTCAATTTACAAACAATTAACAGCAAGCACTTTGTAAAGAAGAATGATGGATTTTTCAGATCCTGGAATACTCAGGTGTTAAACATTTGTTAAATGATAGTCAATTGTGCATTGATAACTTTGATGTGCTGTGCCTCCAAGAAATATGACTACAATCTCCTGCGCAGGCTCAGTGCTACTTTACTTTGCTAAACCCAGCCTATTGGTGTCTTAGAGGGAGGCCGGCTTTAGACCTTTTGATTTTAGTGAAAAATGGTTCTGGGTTGTCAGTATTGGTTAAAGGAGCACCAAATCCTTTTTGCAGTTCCTTGTGTTTAAATGTATCGCGTTGGTTCCAACGTAGAGATGACAATACTGTTTGTGAAAGTTTACTGGAACCCGGATGCTGTTAACATGGATTGACTCATTCACTCGATTTCTGAAATCATTGATGAAGCTTATGGCCAATTTGATAATCTCTTAATAGTTTTATGCAAGGATTTTAACATTTTCCGGGGAGAAATGTTGTGAGAGGGATCGGATGATATAAATGGAGGTTTATCCAGAAATGATGAGAAAATAAGAAAGTGGACAAATATGATGTGCACAAGAGACATGCACATGTTGAATCGGTTTATAGTGGGGGTGGTGGGAATTCCTAGTGCTCCTAGTTGGACCAATGGAGCGCAACATAGATCTTTGAACTATTTTGGATGTCTCTCATACCTTGATAGACAAAGTAAAACATTTAAAAATCTCAAAAAAACTAAACAGTGATCATGCACTATTGGTATTCATTTTGCTAACAAAGCAACATAGAGACCACCGGCCCCATGTGGTGAATGTCAGACAAATTCAGGAATAGTTTATGCATGGGTTTATCAGAGGTAATGCATTTCACTGAGGGTTTTAGAGAAAAAAATTCTAAGTAGCAGTCTGGACACCAATTGTGCATCTCTATTGCTGGAATTCAAAGCCAAGAAGGCAACAAATTTCACTTCTAAGCATGTTTTTGATCAAAAAGTAGCCCTGGGAAAAATAAAAGGGTTGGAACCTTCGAGCGTTCCCCAAATACGGTCTCGCTCGGTATTTCGTTTTAGCCAAAAAAAGAAAGCAGAGATATAAGAACTGGCTTTGCTCGCACAAGACCCAATTATTCCAACATGATTTGGAAATTATGTTGCAAGCAATAATGGGAAGAGATTCCAGACAAATGTGGCACCTGTTTGGTGCTCAGACATCATCTGAGGCAGTGGTACCAACTAATGGGGCCTCAGAGCACGACTGGGTGGAATGTTATGCTGCCCTCTTTTGCAACCCGGAATCAACTCCACTGCCACTGCCAGAAAAGAGGAGGGGGCCCTGGTCAATCCCCTTCAATCAAGGGGATCTTGAATATTTGATCAGTACAGCGAATTCAGCTTGTGCACCAGGTCCGGATGGTATTACTTATGAAACCATAAAGTGGAACCTGGCAGTATGTGTACCCTTTTTGTCTGATTTATTTGGATGGGTAAATGAACTGGGTGTAATAACGAACACATGGAAGCCAGCAATAATAGTGCCAATTTTTAAAAGATGCAATAAGATGGATCCTTCCAACTATTGCTCTATTGTCCTCATGGACATTATAGGTAAACTCTATGCGTCATTAATTTTCTCACAGCTATAAAAGTGGGTAGCCGCCACCAATAGAAGTGACCCTCATCAAACAGACTTTCTTAAAGGTGTTGGGACTGGCCTGAACTTAGTTCTATTGAATCTTTTGAAGTGGAAGGCAATCAAACAGCGGTCAACACTTTACCTTACCTTCACCGATTTGAGGAAGGCATTCAATGGTGTCAATAGAGAGATTTTGTGGTCCAGATTGGAAGCCTGGAACTGCCTAGAGGATCTTCTCTTGGCAGGTAATCAAGGCCCTATACATGTCCATCAAGGTATGCATAAGACTTAACCTTCAAGGTTTGATAAATGAGATTCCAACGTACAGGGGCTTGAAGCAAGGATGCCCTTTGGCTCTGACACTGTTCAATGTATTCCTTTCCAACTTGGAAGATGCCCTAAAAATGTCAATAGATTCTCCTCCAAAGATGGGCAACCTCTAGTTGGGTTGGATGCTCTATGCAGGCAACCTGGTCTTGATTGAACAAACCCTTATAGAACTCCAACATAGATTGGAAGCACTATATGCATATATGAAGAAAAATCAGCTAGAGATAAATACATCACAAATGAACATCCTAATTTTGCATCCTGGGAGAGATGTGGCCAACACACCTTCAGGTGGCACATAACCTCTGATCTCCTGACAGAGATCATGCATACTATCTATTTGGGGTCATGCGTCAATGCTAGTATCTTTGATGCCCCAAGGCTGCGGGACCTAAAAACTCACAGTAAATAACTCACATTGCAGGCAGGGTAATAGCTGAAACACGTAGGAGGTTTTCCATCAATGCACTGGTGGCCTTTTACAATCAAAAGGCAGTACCAGCATTAATTTATGGTGCAGAGTCCTTCTTCTGCACTTTTCAAAAATGTTGGTCATCTATGGAAGGCTTCTTTTGGAGAGCTGTATTAAAACTACCATGCAGAACTCCAACAGGAACCATCAGACATGAATTGGGCCTAATTTCATTAGCTGCAGCAGTGACTTGGAAAATGATGTGATATGATATGATATTTTATTTGTATTGTGCTCGTACACAAGTGTTTCAGAGCACGACAAGGCAAGGGAGGGCAACAGGGGAGAACACATCAAGGATCTTACTAGGAACAGTGACATTGAGAACACACAAGTGCATCGGAAAGGGGAAAAGTGCATGGAAGGGGGAGAGTGGAAAGTGTGGAGTGGAGGAGAACAAATAAATAATAATAAATAAAAAAAATTGAAGATGGAGGCAATAAACATTGGTAGTGCAGCCAGCAAGTGGCAAGTGCTGTATTAATGGAGTGCATTATGCTGACCATCACAGTGCCTTATTGCATTCTAAGAGAGTAAACGGAAAGGCATAACAAGAACCTGCTGATTTACTGGAAATTTGAGTGTCTCCTTTTTCCGGAACTTCTAGAGAGAAACCAAGATCCCCTGATAACTAATCCCAAAGATGTTAAAAGGTCTGTGGGAACAGCCATCTTGAAGCCAAAAATAACCATTGTCGGTATGATGGCTTGAACAAGGAAACAAAATCACATAGTTGTCTTCCTAAATGCTTGATTACATTTACGTGTCCCAGAGTGAAATATGCCTTTCTGGGGTTTAGGTTAAACGTGTACCCATCAAGGCAAATTACATTGTTTTATGACCGATCAGTGCAGGATATTAGCTGCAGATTCTGTGGCTGCTGGGAAAAGACAGAATCATTGAAACACATCACTGTCTTATGTACTGGCTTCACAGAACTGAGAACGTGTTACTTGCGAAGCTTCATAGAAAGGGCGAGAACTCACAATGTGGAGGACTGGTGGGTTATGCTCATGTTGCGAGAACATTACTTAATGAATTTTGCTCTGGTCAAGTATCTGGAAAGGGTTTTTGAATGTTTTAATTGCTGATTTTAGGTTAGGCAGTTTCATTTATTCATTATAGACAAAGGGTTGTAATAAACTAAATGTCTAACTTAAAAAAAATCCATTTGCCATGTGTCTAGGTAGAAGTTCTTCTTATGGGTGGGAAAATATTTCAAAGAAGAGTTTGGGTTTAAGAGCTCTACTTGGATGGGGAAAAACGTGAGCTTGTCATCTTTTCGGAAACGGTCACCATGTTGGATACGCGGACACCGGCCGGTGCGGTGGGGAAAAAGTCTGAAAAACAGATTTGGGGTTATTTAGTGGCTAAACAATGGCCTGTAAAGGGTGGGTCAGTGGAATAAAGATGATATGCAGATGTTTTTGTAGGTGAAAAAAGTGGGTGCAGCTGCCACCAAGTCAGCGGACACTGTGGTTAACGCAGGCAGCCCCGCAGTCCAATTTGCTGTCAGCGGACATCATTTAGATGGCAGGGGGTTCAGGACGCGTTTTATTATGTTAAGGTGTATTGTACATACTCATTATATGGTTTGATTCTATTGTGGTGGTTGTGGCCAGTGGCCAGATTCTTGGGGGGAAGTTTGTAGGCCATAGAATCAAACCATAATGATATAATTGAAGTGTATATGGCATTTCTCATTGTAGTACAATTGAGGCTAGTGCTTATGGAATATGTATATGTTTATACTTGGTATGAGTACTTAGTTGCATTTAGTAATAAATCTGGAATCTCTGGTTCTTTTTCTGTGAAACAAAACAGTATAATTTGTGAAGCAGGTAGTAAGGTTTAATTGTCGTTGTATTGACATGAAGTAATCATTGGGTCATTGGGGAAAAAAATCATAAAGGATTTTTAAAAACTATTACAATTGTGTGAGTGTAAGTGTGAGAGCAGGTTTGTTTGAAATGTGTTGTAATTAAGGGAATGTTTAAAGTAGTTAGATAGCTGTTGGTGTAGTCTAACTATATCAGACTTAGCACACATTTTTACAGTAACACAGATGGTGGTGGCATATTTGAAGTGTATTGCAATGAAGGGTATTCAGGCTTCACTAATTCCACACTAAGGAATGGATCAGAGCTTGGTCCCACCTTCCTGCAGTGGCATTTCCTCCTACATTTTGGTTTTGCAACTCTCCGGATGAGCTAGAAACTCTAAAACATTGGGTAATGGATTGTCAGGGTGTGTTTTCCATTCGTTTGAAGGTTTGCAACACATATATTGACTGTATTGGGCAAGATTGATGTGGGGGAAATCCAATCCTGAATTATTGTTTTAGGATGTTTTCTAAATGATTATATTTTTCTTTTTGATTGATTGATGTGATGTAATTATGCTGATATCTTGTGTTTTTACTTCTGTGATATTTTATTTGGTTTGTGTAAGGGTTCATGTAAACCATAACACAATAAAACTATTGAATGGTATTTTTAAAGTAATTACATACCTTTTGGCGTATTCTAACTATCTAGACTTTTAAAAGTACTATTCTAGTATTGTGGATGTAGTTAGATACCTGTTGGCGTATTCTAACTGTTTATTGTGCTAGAGTTTAGTGAGTACATTTCGGTTGAAGGAATATTAAGTGGGCATTTGTTAGATTTGTTGGTAATGATGTTTTGGAGTAACAGAGGTGTTGCTACCTTCAAACCAACCACTTCTTTTGTAGACACATGCAGTATAGTGGCTTGAAGTTCTTGTGGCACCAGTGTGGTATATTATGCCTACTGTTGTGAAGGTTTTCTTGCCAAGAGATATTTGGCCAAGTGTAAAGTTAGTGAGCTTACAGTTATGTGTTGCACCATCTGCATTGTACCTTAGAAGCATTAGTATGCCATATTGGCTATGTAATGTTATTTGTATGTTGAAACAATTATCTGAATTGCAAAAAGGGCATAATGTGCCATGATTTGCATTCTGCAGAATCTGGTGAAATCGAACAGAGTCACAATTTGTTATGGACACATATACAAATTGTTAATTGCAGATGTGCTCTTGTGAAATATGGTTGCAGAGATGGCATGGATGTTTCCACGTGTATAAAATCTTAAATATTTCATAAATAGGGATGTATTTGGTTTTCAGTACATGCAGTAAATACACTAGGAATTTGTGTGAATGAATCATCCTGTGTGTTTATGGTACATTTTACGATTCCTGCATAGTAGTCCAATTCTTGCCTTATACTGGAGACACTGTAAGTGCAGTCAGGATTATTTGTGGCATTTCTATGAAGTACAAGCATTTGCAAACACAACTGTTCAGAGCTGTTTAAGTAAATGTTATGCACAATTGGTGATGTCATGATCACCTCGAGAATCAAGGGTTCATTGTGCAGAGATGCAGGGAGCAGATGGTTAGCAGCATGGCGTGTCAGACATTCCTCTCATTCATCAGTGTTAGAATCCACATTGGGGCCCCATAGAGCTTAATGATAGAGGGTTTGCCCCAAGATGGCCACCTAGTGGGTTATGGACAGAATAGCTTGAAGGAACTGGTAGCTGTGATTGGAGGACTACATAAGCCCCGCCCGTGCCTTGGCTCGTGCTTCGCATTGGTTCCGCTGACAGACTTGTCAAAATAAAAGAAAAAGCATGTTATAAACTTATCACAGCACCAGGAGGTTCCACAGACCCTATGTATCCTACGTACCTGAAAGAACTTTTCACCACAGCAGTTCTCCAAGTAGGAGGAGCTTTTCTCTGAATTCTGTGTCACAGACAACTATGATTCTTCTTTGACCTCTGACATTCTGTAGCCTGCAATAAAAGGTACTTTGCTTAAAAGAGACAAAAGATACAGAATGTGTGCAGATACAAATGACACGCTCACTTACCGCATTTCTGAAGAAAGCAGCTTTCAAGTTCTCGAAACTCGGCCACACAGCAAAGTACTGCAACAGGCCATGATGCCCTTCATGAATGCGTGCCTTCACTCACTATGCGCGCCACCTTACATCAGCGCTGCTAGACTCTGTGGTGTTCATTCTGAAAGCCTATGATTCCTCACATAGGAATTATTTCTCTCCTCACAACCTGCAAATAAAAGACATAAAAAGATTAGACTTTATCAAGAGACAACACCCTCTGAACACTCTTGTCCCCAGAGACTACCACACAAAGCAATATTACAGCAAACCCAGAATTGTCAAGATACTTAGCGCTTTAGAAGCCCTCAGCAATCTTCATTCTGGAAAATCTTGCCTCTTTACCAACGCCCTCCTGCATGATAGCAGGATGGAGAGCCCCCCAAACCAAATCACCGGTGAGAAAGGAAGCAGGCACCCAAAACAAATTGTAAAAGCTAACAGCAGGGGTGATGGGAGCCCACCCTAGAGTGTAGAGTCCACATTAGAATCATTTGTATTTCTTGTATCTCTAATTTTAAAACAGAGGGGACCTTTTGACAAGTAACAGCAGCCCAAAGAGTTTTCAGGCCACTTATGCTCCTGCAGAGACACGATAAGCATTACAGGTGGCAATTGGAAGAGAATATTGATTGTTACATTTGTGTAAAATTTACTTCTGTTGTGTTGCTGACTTTAAATGAACCAGAGAGTTTTGCTTCTGCTTCATTTGATGGCCCTGCAGTTCTTTTTTGAGAAGAGATATGTCTCTATTTGTCTTCTGATGGACGTTCAGTTGAGTTTGTACTATACAGATTTGTGGTTGTATTATTTGATGGAGAAACAGTCGGCTGTTGTTTCTTTAATAGTATTGTTGGGAGATCTGTTATAGGTTCTGTTTGTATTAGTTTGTTTTCTTTTTAAAGATTTTCTTTTTTGAGATACAGGGTACATATCTAGATGGGGGTGTACAGTGCATGTTGTATTTTAGGGTGCAAGGACTAGGAATAGACCATTGAGTGTATGCAGGTGTGAAAGAGCCACATAACGTATTCCTTCTTTAAAGACTGTGCTGCCAATGTTAATCAATGCATGAGCTAGGGTTTGACCATGCGATTTGTGAATAGTGACAGCATATGCAAGAGATAGAGAGAATTATTCTTTCCGTACATGCATGTCTTTGAAAAGAAGGAAACATGCTATGGTGCAGCCAATTATTTTAACTTATGTGAGTTTGTCAAAGTGGATGTTGACAAACTGAATGTGGTTGTCATGTGGATATGTTTGGAGTCCAACAACTGCACCAATTGCTACATTGATTAAACCTTGTTCTACTTCAAGGTTAAATTTTAGAATTACTCTGCAGTTTAGACACAGAGTTAATACTTGTTCTAATCCAGATGTGTTGAAGATATATTTTTCTAAGCTTTTTAATTGTGCTGTTGCTTGTTGACATATAGGGAGTGTCATGGTGTGCGCTTCTAGTTTGTCTGTGGAGCTGATATGGAGTATGGGTTGCATTTCTCTTTTTAATATTGTTTCTTTGAATTGACTACAGCTTACAAGGGTTGCCATTTTATATTTTGGTGAATTAATTGTTGCATGACATTAGGAGCAGGTGTGTTTCACCCATATTGTTCATGGATTAATCTACTATTTAAGATGGATTTTACATCTTTAGTAAGCAGACCAGTTCTAATGCTGTGAGGTATGCAGAGTGACACATGTTTTGAGTTTGTTCTCTGTAGTGAAAATGTTGCCAGAGATTTACATTTCCAATGCTGCTGAGTGTGCTACGGCATTGTTTGTGTCCTTATGTTTCTAAAGTAGGTTGACTTTTTACTGGTGTTAACTGTAGAAGTTCTAAACCAGTTCTAATGGTGTGAGGTATGCAGAGTGACACATGTTTTGAGTTTGTTCTCTGTAGTGAAAATTTTGCCAGAGATTTACATTTCCAATGCTGCTGAGTGTGCTATGGCATTGTTTGTCCTTATGTTTCTAAAATAGGTTGATTTTTTACTGGTGTTAACTGTAGAAGGTCTCTAAAAAAAATTACGCGTTTTCTACCAAACGGTTCTTTGTAGTCGGTTTTTAGGACTTCTTGCATTCTGAGTTGAATTAAAGCAAACACGAAGTTAGAAACCATGCTTGCTTCATTGGTAAATGAATCAAACATGGTTTCTAACTTCATGTTTGCTTTAATTCAACTCAGAATGCAAAAAGTCCTACGAATCGACTACGAACAAACATTTGGAAGAAAAAACGTTATTTTTTAGAAGCACTTTTATCTGTTTCAGAATTCTGCATACTTTAGTAGCAGCTTCAGATAATTTGTAGTATTCTAACTAGTTTTGGTGTTCTACTGGGATGGGCAGTAGTTGTTGTAAAGTTTCACCCCCTATGTTGTAGGCAGCTAAACCTGTGGGGGTTATTACAAATGCCAAAAGGTTTTTGTTTGTTAATTTACATAGACATGTACTGATTATTTTTATTAAGAACGTTTTACCAGAACCAGCATCACCACTTACACACAGGAGCAGAGGTTTATCATTTTCAAAGCTGCAAGTTTTAGTTTCAAGTTTAAAACCATGTTCAATTTCTTCAGTGACATCCAGATTAATAGTGATTTGTTCATCATTTAGCTGTGATTTCAGCACTGACAAGTCTTTTTCAGATTGTTTAGATTGATACATGTTGTTTTCAACATCAGTCATGGTTATTTCTGCTTCATTTAGAATGAGTGATTATCTGAGTGTTTCTTGGCTTCCTGTAAGGGAAGGTTGACTGCCCTCAGGAGTGTCTTTATCTAGTTGAGCTTCATTTTCTTCCTCTTGTTGGTGTTCATTGTCCAACATGTATTTGTATTGTTTGAAATTAACATTTGTAATACTGTTCTCATTTGCTTTGAATTCAGCTTCAAATGAATCATATTTACCTAATAATTCTTCTTCTTTTCTCCAAGGTTTAAACAGTTGCACTAGGGCCATGTAATAAAGTTTTCTATGTTGCAGAGATTTAAATTATAACTTTATATGATAAATTAGGCTGGGTTTGGAAAGTTTCACTAGGCTTCTTTAACAAGTTCAGTAGTTTTGGGATATGTCTAAGCACATGTTTCCCAAAGCAGTATTTCTGTTAGAGTAGTATGTGTCAATTAAATTGTTTTTTTTTAAATGCCCTGCCTGTTGGGATCATTCATGGCTTTTGTTTCTATATCTTGTTAGGATTTCAGTACTCTTTCGGGATGAAGCTAGACCAAGATTTAGCCAGACAATGTGTTCATATTTGCCACTTAAGGCTATACCTGCTAAACGGTCTGCAGCTTTGTAGCACCCACATTCTCAATTGGAGAGCATTTGTATACCGAAGCTGTGCAATTTTTGTTGCAGTGTTTTGTCAGATGATGTGTCATCCAGAAGTCATTTAGATCGTTTTCTTTGCTTTGCTGAGAGAGGCCTTGACATATCTTATAACTGCAGTGGCATTGTCTCTATTGTATTTTATGTCTATGTTTGCATTCCACAAAAGAACAATTATTCATTTGTAATCATTGATGTACTTGGATGTTTCATCCTTTTTAATGTTGTATGTGTTTTTAGGGGATTTGACTGTTACACGTTGTCTAACAGAAGACACCAAGCTTGTCCTTTTTTGCAAACTAGTCTAGGGAAGCCAAAGCGACATTTGGTAGACTATTTACCTTTATTTTTATATCTACGTCGGCAGTATTTGCCACACTTATGTTTTTGGAAGCATAAGATGTGTGTACATAGGTCACTACATGTGGTTCCTAAAGCGATGTCACAGGTAATGTATTTTTCAACAAACGGTAAAACAGTGGCATCACTGTCATGGCCAAATTTGGGAGTATCTTTTATCCAAAAAAAACATGTGGATGTGTGGTGCTCCTCTGGATTGCTATTCTTTTCTTAAAAATAAGTGTTGCACTTCTCCAAGCGAAGGTGTAGTTTTCTTGCAGATGAAGTGCAGCATTGCAAACAAGCGAGGGTGAAAAAACCTTGATGCTTTGACAGGGTCAGCAAGATTTCTCCTAGTGTTTTTATATCTATCTCCTGTTTATTTTATTTGGAAGCGCATACAAAGGTATGCAAAATATCCGATGTATACTCTGCACAACTTAAAGAAATAAACCATACAGGTGGGCCTAGGTTCCTTAGCATACAATGTACATCAACGTGACGTTGGAACGAGTATTATTTTGTACCATGCATGTTTGCCAAGAGATTTGTGATACTTGACTGCAAAACTTCATATTTTTCTTTTATCTTTTGAAGGAGTTTGGTAGCGGATGTGTTTACGAAATTAGAGCCTGTTTTTTAATGTGTGTGCAACTCTATAACATAGAGTTACTAGTTCACTTTCGAACAGGAGGTGGAAAATGAATTCTATATTTTAGCTGCATCAGGGGTCTTCAGAATAAATTCGTAAAGAGCAATATTCTGATGCACTAATTTGTGTGTATCTTTCATCATATCTTCCTCCTTTTCCTGTAGGAAAGAGTAGAGGAAAAGAACGTGCTTCTGCGCTTTTTTCCCATATGGGAATTCTTTGGCTTCACGCATTTGATATGTTTCTAATGCATTTTCAATGTTGTCATTGGAGTGTAGTGGGTGAATTGTATACTGGTTTTACACATTCAAATTGGCCAGTTACTGGTGAATCTTTAATTATTTGGGTGGTTTCTATTAAGTTTTCCTCTATGTTCATATCTTTGTATATAAACTGATTGGAACCATTGTGATTCCAATTTGTCCTCTATTTTGCATGCCGTATCTACTATTTTTGTGCTCTTTTTATAAAAAAGTTCTACGACAACATACACATACTTAGGGCCTCATCACGACTTTGGCGGTAACCCTTAAATCCGGCAGTAGCGCTATTACCACCGGATTTAAGGGTCCGCCAAATCAGGACTTTGGCGGATTTTGCCCCAGCTCTGAGCTGTGGGGGAAATCCACCGAAAATTCGCACTATTACCGCCGGCAGGAAATCCGCCGGTGGTAAGAGCGCAAATTTTCCCCATTGAGCCCAATGGGGAATGGGGCATTCCCGAATGGGCTCAATGAGGAATGGGGAATTACATTACCGCCGAACTATGAGCACCGGGGATTTTGGCGGTAGGGCTAATAACACCGGCGGTAACACCACCGGCGTTACCGCCAAAGTCGTGGTCAGGCCCATAGTCTGGTATTTTAGCAGATGTGTTTTAAAACTTAGCTATTTCTGTTTTGTATGTGTTTGTTAGGAGTTTGGTGTTTGTGAGGCTTTTGCTAATATCTTACTGAAATTAATGAATTCACTACTTCAACTTCAGTTCCAAAATATTTACTTTGGATGTGCTCTAGTTCTTGAAGGAGTTCTTCATCTGTTCCATGTAGGAGAATGTTATTTAAATGTTGCAGTTCTAGAGCAGGACACTTTACATAGTATAGTCTATGCACAAGATTCCATATAGCAGATTGGTGTGTTGCTAATATTTTGATGTGTTGGAGGTGCTTTTGCAAGCAGTTCCTGAATGCAGGCTAATAAATGTCCTTGAAGTCCAGTGTGGCTGCGCACTGGACAAATGTCCATGGTTTGTAAAGTTTTCATTTTAGTTTTGTCATTTAGTTTCACATAGTGATTGAGAAATTGTTGTAAACATTTAAACGATTGTTGGGGTACATTACACATTGAGCTGCATGTCCATTTATACACTGGACAGTGTGTTTCGGCAAACAGAATATTTGGTTGAAAGCTTGTTGTGGAAATGTTTTCTAAAAGGGCCACAGTGGAGTCTTCTACAATTCATACCTTCTGCCATTACTGTCTATGACAATTGAGTTGTTTTGTTCCTGTTTATAATCCTTTTAATTAAAAATGTGGCTCTGTGCAGCCTGTGCGAACCCATGCAGCTTCGTATAAGTTTGAAAAGCTATCTCTATTGATAATGCACATTTTTAGAAGTACTTTTTGTAATGTTTTGATTAATTTAGTTAGTGGTTTCATTTGTTTTAAAATCAATATAAATAACTTTATCTTTAGGAGAAATGCACTGTCAATTAGAGCATCAAGGAATAGTCTTCTGCAGCAGTTTTTAAGGGTAGATAGTGACTTATTAGCTGTCTTTATAAGATTGTGAAGAACTCTACAGTGGAACATTTTTAAAAAAAGCATTTCTGGAATACTATATTGTGGTTACGGTAACATTGGTAGATATAGTTTAAGGTTCATCAGTAGGTCTGTTTTTGTTTGTACATCTTTTTTAACATTTAGTTTTTGGAACTGGGGCCGTACTGTTTTTAGTAGCTGCTGGTTTAATATTGTTGAGTGAGGGGACTAGCTGTTTTGTTTTAATGCTTTCTAGAAATCATTTTAGTGGTGGATGACTATCTGGCTTCCTTATATTCTTATCTGCTCTATTTTTTCATTGTTTCCTACACTTTACTGCCAGGAACTATGCAGGAATTGCGTATTGGATATATTTCTGACAACGATGGAGAGGAAATACGGCACGGCACTATGTATTCTTCATTGTAAGCACTATTTTCTTTATATGTCTTGAGTCATAATGTTTCTTATGTTTATGAATAATGCCTCGATGCTTGTCATGTTCATTATCAATACATGAGGATCCATTAGGATGCATCGTAATTCACAATTCGCAAAATATTTGAATATAGTTAATTGAGTAGCTTTCTGCGAAGGTTGATTAAAATTTAAGTTGTATTATGGTATGGCACTTTTAACAGTGATATCCAGCCTAAGATGGCTGACAAGGAAAATAGGATAAACCAGTCCAGTTTCTGTTTTTAACCTTGTGACACACCAGGTATTTTCATTTGCACGGCTTTGAGGATCGGTGGTTGTGATCAAGCGGTGGGGTTGCCGCAAACAGCGCAAACACAGCTATTTGTGGCAGAAACATTATGAGAGTGCCGTAATATTATGGCTTTTATGGATTGCTGTGACGTTTTCCCCAATGGAATAATAAAGGAAGTGTGATGCTAAAGGACTGGTATCCTGATCATTATTGAAAATCAAGAAAGGAGAGTGCTACTCACCGGCTTCTTGTGCAATCAGTCAGAAGATATATATATATATATATGGTTAAGTTGCGCTACTAAAAACCTATACAAATCAGTAAAAAAAAACTTTGTTAAAGGGACGTTATGGTTTGAAGTAAAACCAGAAAACCCCTGAAATTTGCAAGTTATGGTAAGCTAAGCAACCATAACCCGCGCCACCATCGTGCACGGCTAAGACTAACACCCGGGACATCAAAGATGACATCACAAATGTCATTAATGACATCACTGATGACATCACATGTCCGGCTCCCTCTTTTTTCCGTTACTGACATATCTAGGCCACATGGTTTTCTGCAGTAACAGTCAGGAAATAAAAAATCAAAAGTACTATATTTGTAGATTTATCCTTCAAGTATGTTCTTACAGTAATTCCCTTAGGGTCCAGTAATATCATATGAAACATATAAATAGAGGAAGACACAGGCTTGAAAGACAGCAATCCTGTCTGCGTATGAAGATAATCAGTATTGTCCCATATTGCCCTAGGTGACAACCCAGAAAAAATAACCTTGGCATTTGGAAGGACTTTCACGATTGCCTGAACCAAATTTTGCAGATCTTGCAACAATGTAGGGCCACTAAAATAGCCCAAATGCACATCACCACAGTGTAGGACAACTTCATGTGGACTATGAAACCTAGCCATATCCCGACAAACTACTAGAATTGCCTGCAAATTCAAATCAAGCACAGTGCCCCACACCACATCCACTCCTTTTGTGTCAAAATGGTTAGCCACATTCTTAGATTTTGCATACTGCTCCAAACCATTCACAAACATATCTCCAACCACCCACACCCTGGCTTTCTGCACCTCCGCCATCTTCACTACACACAGCCTCTCTCAATACGAAGCAGAACCTCAACACCTGATTGGCTAATCCTCAAAATACACTCCCACTTCATGCTTGGAAACCCTTGATGTAGCATGTCCTGTCTGCAAACAGCAGTGCTGTCCGCAGAGCGCATAAGTAACACTGAGGGCTGCCCTTCTACCCTTTCCACTGCACTCTCTGCACAATTTCCTCATTGGCTACTGTTAAGCAGTCATACAAACATCCACCAATCACTTGCAAGAACTTTACATCTAACTCTGTCATCACAGATCAGCACTTTAGATGTACTATTGGTCACTCTCAGTACAATTTGGCTGTCACTGCATAGAACCTACAGCAACAACTGCTATAAAACGTCCCAATATTTCCACTTGCAGATTCAAGCACATCCACATGCATGAACACAGACTACATGTATGAATATTTTCTACACAGTACATGTACTCCTCTTCTAAAAATACAATACATCCCAGGACCATAGTATAATCCTCAGCGCCTTGAAAGCAAGAAGCAACACAGATTTGATACCCAGGTCCGTGCTTAGAAAACCTCTGGGTGTTTAAGCACGTTATAAATACGCAAATAAGCCAAAATAATTACGCAACTAAAAAACAATCAATTCCTGTATCAGCACCTCGATGCCCGCGGGCTATGTAAGCGCTTTAAAAATGTAAAACAAAATAAATAAAAATATGAACAGAGTAAATGACCCTGTATAAACTGTAAAATGAACTTACTGTCATTTCTCCCATCTGCTATGATGAAGTGTCACTTGCAAAGCTTTCAGCTCTCCAAAGTATTGTTTACACACACACCTATCTAAAAAAATATTGTTTCATATTATAAGATGTGAAAAATAACAGTATACTTATGAAAAAGACTGTACAGTGTGTTATAAAATCACACGCAGCAAGGGTGAGTACATACATCTTCATTCAAGCACACACACAGACAATATCATTAGAAAGGCTCCCAGATCAAACAACACCACTGCTTGTATATCAAATCCTTCAGCTTTATTACCCACACCTTCACAAAGGCATACATTGAATGATTGAATGTACAATCTCTGCCATTTACCCTGTAAAAATAGCACACAATGTATATGATTATTTCTTCTATCTCTTAATATCCATTAACTTAACATGATACAAACAAGTGTGCTCTATACGTTTACTATTATACTCATTCGAAAAACATATTCAACTAACAGATTCTAAATAAAATATACAGGATGCACATAGGCAAAGAAAAGTGCAAAACAATGTCTACATTAACAAAAGTGCTATAAACACACATATGCATTAACTTCTTTCTTTTACACTTTCAGTGAACACCACTCTCCTGAAAAGCAGCAAAGTCTGAAGTACGAACAAGGACTTAGAATAAACCTACTCTTTCCATACAAAAAAGTAAGTACAAAACTAACATAATGTTCTAACTGTTACTCAAACACACTAGCATTTTAGTGTTGTAGAAGAAACACATATATTAACCCTTTACCATTAGATGTAATATTAGTGCTTCCACTTCCCAGCTACATACTTTATATTGTCATCGGAAGCCCAGTATAGTAACACACACATACAAGAATAGCCTTCCCAACTTGATGTACCTTCAGATTGCACAATCACACACCTCTGCAATCATACTTACCATCATACTCAGACACTCATGCACAAAGCACGCATAAACTGCAAAACAGCCCAATCCACACATTTTCTTTTTTTTCTCCAATGGACCCTTATGAATGCCTACCAAAAACCAACTCAGTATAAAGCAATACAGAAGTAGAGCAAATCAAAATAAGTGTCCAAAATAAGCATCCATCTCTAGCAGATTGTGTACAAAAAGTTCAAACAAAACAGCTAATACAGTCATTAAGCGAAACAAAACAAGCTTCCAGTACAGAAACCTTCCCTCCTCTATCAAAATGTAAAACCAAACAAAATGTGATTAACAAGATTAAGAAGACTTCAACTACCACTACTGCCAACACTGGACCTATACATCTTGATGTAGTGGCAAGTAAGCATACCAAAAAAAATGTTTTACAAAACATGTTCTGCCACAGAGTCCTTCAGAACCTTTTAAAAACAGGAGAGAAATCATGCAGAACCCTTAAAACCTACCGTAGAAAATTAATCCTAGAAGCTGTCGTAGACAGTGCAATCCTTCTCAAAAGGAAGTTATTTATCGTAGTTTTGAACAGGATGAAACCACTAACAAAACTAACTACTAAACTACAAACAACACTTCTCAATAAATGGAATATCACCAAAAATAGCTTCTTAAACATCTGTGGAGGTGAATGGAGTCACACCAAGACCACAGAACCATATTCTAATGAAGAAGCATATAAACAAAAGCAAACAAACCCAATTGCCATACATAGCAGTGGACGAGGTTATGAAAAACCTAATAACACCATTATGGAACAAGAAATTCTGCTCACAAAAATATCCATAGAAAACTCATTATCACCTCCCCAATCTACTGAACCAAAACGTCCAATCAACAAATGGCCGTGCACATCAATGTGTAACATCGCCAGTTCCTCAATCAGTATGTAAAAAGCAAAGACAAATTCAAAATGAAACTACTACAAAATATGGATGCCTGTCCAGTGCGCAAATACACAGGACTACAAGGACATTAATTAGCCTGCATTTCAGGACCTATTTGCAAAAGCACCTTCCTTCATATCAAAATATCAACACAACTATAAGAAATCTAGTCCAAAAACTGTATTATGCTAAAAGTCCTGCTTTAGAACTGGTCAACTTAAATAACAATCTTCTACATGGTACAGCCAAACAACTACTCGAAGAAATAGACCATATCCAGAGAAAATATTTTGGAATTGAAAGCCACTTACAAAATGAAATAGATGTACAACAAACTAGCAACTACTGTAAAAATAGCAACCTTCGATTACACACATACAAAAAAGAAATACTAAAGTTCAAAAGTACCTCTGCTAAAGTACTAAACCATGTGTGCGTGTGTTGCAGCAGGACTTCTTATAAAAGTACCACAAAAACTTTTACATAACATACAAAATAGAAGACAATGAAGATTCAAAATAGTTCCAATTAGCTCTCTACCTTATAGCAGAAAACAAGTACAACATTACTGACCCTTTAATACTTTGCAATCACTGCACTACAAACCTTGACAACAACCAAACGCCTTCACGTGCTATCACAAATAACTTGGAATTATTCCCACTACCAAAACCCCTGCAACAACTAAATTTATATGAGAGCATCATAATTCAAACAGTGCACCCATTTCAAGCAATAAAATGTCTCCAATCAAAAACAGCAAAATTACCTCCCTCTGAATTAGTCAAAGGCATTTGTGGCAAAGTAGTTTATTTACCATTAGATCTCACAGAAAATATACACACCCTAGGGGCTTGATTCATGGAAGTGTTTTATAATGACGCAATCCCATAGGAAAACGTCCCATGAATCAGGCCCTAGGAGTGCAACAGCCAATAGATCACTCTTTAATTGTCTTAGTAAATGGCGTACCTACAAAAGAAAAAACAATTGGCAACAACTTGTGGACTTAGATTAAGTTAGACAAACCCTGCAATATCTAAAAAACAACAATGAATACTACAAAGAAAATAATATTGAAGAAAACCTGAGAGAAACCATTGAAATAATTCAAGAGTCACCAGAAACTGGTCAATTTGCACTTCTAAATCCTACTACAGAATCCAATATTTTAGACCATTATACAATTCCTCCTTTACACTCTAAAGACACTATAGATGATGCACTTGAAACATAGCAAATGCGACATGCCAAAGGATCTCCAATCAGCACAAGGGGAAAAAGTATAGAATCACGGGCCTTTCTGCTACGATTTCCTACTGGAAAAGGAGGAAGGCACGATGATAGACCCATACGGATAGCAGCATCAGAATATTGCTCTCTACGAATGTATTCTGAAGACCCCAGATTCAGACAAAACGTGTTATACATATTCCACCTTCTCTTTGAAAGTGAACTAGCAACTCTATTCTACAGAGTTGCACACACATTAAAAGCAGGTACACATTTTCAAAATATGTCTGCCACGAAATTATTACAAAAAGTGCAAGAAAAAGATGAGGTTTTACACTCAAGTATTACTAATCTTTTAGACAACATGCGTGGCTCCAATGTCACAGAGATGTACGCTGTATGATAAGAAACCTTTGCCCAGCCAATTGGTTTGTAACATTAAGTTGTGCAGAATATGCATGGGAAGATTTAAACAATTTCCTATGCATAGCAAACAAAAATAAAATAATCATAGATATAAAAACACCAGGAAAACTGCTCTCTAGATCCTGTAAATGTATCTCATTGCTTCATTGCTATGCTACACTTTATTTGTAATACGACTGTTCCTCCCCTCAGAAAAGTTCAACACTTCTTTTGGAGAAAAGAATACCAAGCCAGATGAGCACCACACATCCACATGCTGCTATGGATTAAAGATGCTCCTAATTTTGGTCAGGACAGTTATGCCACTATTTTGCAATTCATCAAAAAATATGTCATTTGTGAAATCCCTTCACAAACAACACATGGGGCCTCATTCCGAGTACGGCGCTAACCAATGGCGCTATTAACGCCTTGGTTGACGCCGTACCCGGACCGGCAGCGCCTTGGTGGATGGCGGAATTACCGCCCCATTCCAAGGTTGGCGGGGCGGTAATTCCCCAATCCCCATTTACCCTTCCCCATTCCCATTCATGCCCCATAGGGCATAATGGGAGTGGAGAAGGCGTCAATTACGCCACCGTAAATTACGGTGGCGTAATTTACATCAAGGTCCCTTAGCACCATGGTTTTTAACACCTGCTAAAAGCAGGTGTTAAAACCACCATGGCGCAAAGGGAACTCGGAGTATGGCGGTAAGGGATTACCGCCACCGCTCTCGTTAGCGGTGGCCGCTATCCCTTACCGCCATGCTCGGAATGAGGCCCATGGTGACCTTCAAGCACAAATTTTACAATTTGAAAGACACAAATGTGGGAAATATTGTTGTCACAAATATTTAAAAAAGGGAAATAGTACACCAAATGCAGCTTTTCGTTTCCCTAGACCAGTTTCAACAACAAGTCAAGTAAACAACTTCATGTCTTCAGTCAGACATAGTGTCAAAGTTAAATCACCTAAGAACACATATTACATAAAAAGAACAGAAGTATCAAAATACATCAATGATTACAATGCAATTATTTCCCTTCTAAGCAATGCAAACATAGCTGTGCAGTGCATTGCAGACAATTCCACTGCAGTTGCACAATATGTCACAGTCTACTTAACCAATGCAGAGAAAACAGAGCTTCAGGACCTCTGGGATGACATAACATCTGACAAAACACTATCACAGAAATTGTACAGTTTAGGCATACAAATGCACTCTCATAGATAATGTGGCTGCTATGAAGCTGCAGACTGTTTAACTGGTACTGCCTTGTATGGAAAATCTGACAATATAGTATGGCTAAGTCTTGGTCCTGCTAAATCTAGAAAAAGAGTTCTCAAATCATATGAGGATATAGAAACAATAGCCAAAAATAATCACAACAGCCAAGACATTTTGAAAAACAATTTACTCGATACATACTACCCAAACATGAGTAACACTTTGGAAAGCATGCATCTCTACCATGTAGCCCAAAACTACACAGACAAAAATAATGTTAAACCAGATGAAAAGAAAGGTAGATACAGAGTGGTAAATGGTGAAGGCAGCTTACTGAAACTTACCAAACACAGCTTAATTAATCATATCAAATTGTCATTAAAAACTCCTCCACATAACAAACTGTTTTACATGTCCCTGCTACAACTCTTTAAAGCATGGAGAAAGGAAGAAGAGTTACCGGATACATATGACTCCTATGAAGACACTTTCAAAGCAAATGAAAGCACTATACGTAAACTTTAAACAGTACCAAACAATGTTGCACAATGAACAGCAACATGAAGAAGAACTCCAGGCCCAACTACAAGTGGACACTCCCGACAGTAGTCAACCTTCTGTAACAGGAAGCCAAGAACCACTTGGACAGCCAATAATAGCAAATGAGGCAGAATTAGCCATGGCAGAAGTAGAAAACACCATGTGTCAGTATGAACAAGCTACAGAAGACTTTGCTGTACTGCAATTACAACTGAACACTGAGCAGCGTAGCATTTTTCAACAAATTGAACATGGTGTGGAACATGAAAATAAAAACTGTACCTGCCAAGACTACAAACCTATACTGCTATACGTGAGTGGTGCAGCTGGTTCAGGCAAAACATTCTTAATCAAAATCATCAGCAAGTTCCTTCAACAATTGACAAACAACAAACTGTCAGCTGTTGTAACTGCCCCCACAGGTTTAGCAGTCTACAACATAGGTGGTGTTACTTTACACCGATTACTACTCCTTCCAGTAGAACACCAAAACAAATTAGACTATTACAAACTTTCCACAGAAGCTACAATGGAACTACGCAGAGTTTTCAAACAAATGAAAATGCTTCTAATATATGTTAATGTTAATGTTAAAGGACATTTGTACCGCGCACTATCACCACCGGAGTGGTCCCCTGGCGCTCTGATGAGGTGAGCATGTTCTCCAACCTAATGTTGGCTTTGATTCACCTCAGATTACAAGAGGTCCTCAAAACAGACTACAACCAGCTCTTTGGAGAAAAACGCATTATTGTTTTCGGAGATCTTCTCCAATTGACACCAGTGAAAGCTGAACTTATTTTTAAAACCTTAGTGCAAAAACTGTGCCGTAAAACACTTGGCAGCATTGGAAATATTAACCTTTGGCAACATTTCCAATACAGATAATTAACCGAAAACATGTGTCAGTCTGCAGACCTCACATCCGCCAACATTTTAAAAAGTATTAGAGTTGGTGTACTATTTTAAGAAGCACAATCAATATTAAAAACCAGGCACATCCATACACTCTATGGCTATAACTCATGTGCTACTGATGTCATGCAACAATTAGCACACAAAAATGCCAATTGTATGTCCTTGATTCCAACACTTGCAAGCTGTTCCAAATTCAATGAAACAATGTTGAAAAAAGAAATGCAACCAATTATTGAAATTTGCTCCACAGATAAACTGGACGTACATGGTATGACACTACCCATGGGCCTGATTCATGTAACGTTTTCTTATGGGATTGCGCCATTATAAAACCCTTCCATGAATCAGACCACATGTGTTAACAAGCCACAAAAATACCCTAGAAAACTCTATCTCCAGCACAGCTGGTTATCTTTAAACTGTAGAAGTAATGCTTAAACGTAACCTTGACGTGGAGCAAGTATTAGTTAATGGAGCACTTGGTACAGTTGTTGGCTTTCAAACATACCCACGTGACAACAACATTGAATTTGTCAATATTCTCTTTGACAAACTATCAGAAGTTAAAAGGATAGGAAGCTCAACAGCCCGCTTCCTCCTTTTCAAAGACATGTATGTATGCAGAGAACAATTTACACTAATTCTAGCCTACACAGTTACCATTCACAGATCACAAGGTCTTGCCCCAGATAAAGCATTAATAGATATTGGTAGCACAGTCTTTAAAGAAGGCATGAGCTACGTTGCACTATCACGCTTACATACACTTGACAGGCTATTTCTAATCAACTTTCATGCAAGCAAAGTCAATTCTGATATTCCTTGCATTCTAGAATACAATAGACTGTGTTCACTCCACATACCCCATCTGAAAACATATCCTGCTCGACAACAAGCAAAACATTGTAAAAGAAAACTACTTGAAACTGAAACGATACAGGCTATCACAATTCCTCAAAAGGAAAACAAAACTAATACTTCATCAAGTACCACAAACAAACAAGAATCTAGTGGTCAAAGTAACTCAGCTACTTCTTCAAAGAAACAACACACACTCCAAACAAATGACTTCCACACAAAACTACCAGGTCTATTCACATTTTCAAATATAACTGCTGTAAATTGCTAGGCAAATGTAGCAATAAATATTCTATTCCAATTGACACCAATTATTGAGAACATTTACTTACACAGTACAGACCATTTGTGTTTGCAAATATTAGTCCTTCATAGAAATGCAACCAACAATCCTGACAACTCTCCAGTGTTTATGGAATAAGACAAGAATTGCACTACTGTGCTCAAATTGTCTAATTCACTATAAACTCACAAAAAGATCCACAAGAATTTCTAATGTACTTACTACAAGTACTGGAAAACAAAAACATACATATAAATGCAATATTTCAGATTTCATACATGTGGAAACATACATGCACTCTCTGCAACCATGTGGCACAGGAAGAAGTCCCTAATGCACACTTTGTGTATTTATGCATACCTAACTGTAAATCCATTCCATTTCAGCAACTTGTACAAAATGAAAACCATGGCAGATTATGTACTACCTGCAATTCAGATAATCGCTCCACCTTACAAATACAGACACATAGTAAACACGTAATAGTAATGCTTTTACGTTACAATGCAGATGGTACCAAAAACAACTGTAAGCTGAATGGATTCACACATGGTCAAGTATCACCTGGTAAGAAAACCTTCACAATAATATGTATAATCTACCACGCAGGAGCCACAACCAATGTAGTCACTACACTGCACATATAAAAAAATGAATTGTGGATGGTTTGAATGTAATGATAGTACCATTACTCTAAAGCAGAGATTGCAAGCAAATCTTGTAAACGCTTACTTAATATTCTTAAAACCAAAATTTAACATGTAATCTGTGTATGAACATAAGCAAAACTTCAACTTCAAAATTGTGCACAGTTAGAGCACACCAACATGTATCTAACTGCCCCAAGATTCGGCAACAAGCAAACAGATAAATAAATACCACTAAAATGTAACAAGAAATAAACAGTTAGAATTCACCAACATGTATGTAACTGCCCCAAGATTCTGCAACAAACAAACACATAAATAAATACCACTAAAATCAAATAAGGAATATACAGTTAGAATATGCCAACAGGTATCTAACTGCCCCACAAATCTGCAACAAGCAAGCAGATAAACAAATACTACTAAAATCAAACAAGAAATATACAGTTAGAATACGCCAATAGGTACCTAACTGGCCCAAAAAATCTGCAACAACCCAACAGAGCGATGAATAGCATAAAAGTAAAAATAAACAATTAGAATACACCAACAGGTATCTAATTGCCCCACAAATCTACAACAAGCCAAAGATAGAAGACTAGCAAGAAACAAGAAATAAACAGTAAAACAATGAAAGACATTTATTGAACCACACCATAGAAGGTTTTTATTTTTAATCCAGCATGGATTTTCTTTTTCACTGACCCAATGATTTAGAAAACAAACACAGAAACTGAGCAAATTGTGCAGTACACTGGTTTGAACTATAATACTTGTACTAAATATGAGGGTCAAAAAAATACATAAATGTCTATTATGTATTGCAATAACTCATTATGAACTACCTGCTCTAACATATGATCCTTTCTTTTATCACAGAGATTGAAAAAGTATGTCTGGTCCAGCTACACATGTTATCAAAAAAACTTCATACAACCACAAAAAACTCAACCAGTAAGTATCCAATAAATAAACTAAGAAACACTGCGCTCCTCTTTACAAACTCTATAATCTTAACGGCATAACCTAACCAAAACTTCACATACAAAATCTACAAATGAAACAGTACACAAACTTTTGGGTGGTGGATATTTGATGGGTGTTTGAGTCTATGGGCGCGTTATGCTGCAATGGATGTGGCCAGGGCCTAGAGTCTTGGGTGCATGGCCTATGGCCTAAGACATGTTCTGGCCACAACCACTGTAGCATAACACACCTATAATACCAAAAATGTTGACTGTGGTATGTGGGCTGCTTATAGATCATATTAATTATAATCAATGCTGTACTAACAACCCAAAACCAACATCATACTAAAGTAAAATAGCTAGTAGTTCATTCATTATGTCTGCGGACAGCTGCTACGACCGCAGGAATGGCAAACACATCAAGGGCAGGTGCTACCTAAACAAATAAAGTATTTGACCCATCTCTTACTTCTCAACCCTCCCCAAGCACTCGTGCACACCAACACACTCCCCAAAATTGCATTTTGCCTCTGTTTGCCGCCACGCTGTCGGTGGATCCAAGATGGCGGGCACATCGAAACAATGTGATGCGCCTCACGTCTCACCCCAGCCAATCGGCGAACAAGTTGCATGTCTGTGGACATGACGTAAGCTGACGAACCAATCGGTGGCCTGACCGCAGAGCGAACAGGGAACTAATATTGTTGCCTTACGTTTTGGCCATTTATAAAAATAAATAAATACTGGACAGATTTACACCAAATTAACAAAAGCACGATTTCGGGACTAAGCTGCCGCTCCTGCTGCAAATTTGGTGGAAATCTGTAGGCGTGCTCAAAGTTTTTTTTCCCATTATGTCTATGGGCAAAAAGAAATTTTGGGACCCCCCTATAACTTTGCCCCCCCTGAACCAAACCTCACTGCAAAACAAATCAGAGTGGGCATATACGTTTTTTGCACAGTAAGGTGAGGATTTGTCCATGGGGAACGAAGTTATAAGCCGCCCAAAAAGTGGTCTTCCTATGGGAATAGCAACCTAACCATAGCTAACCTAACCTAACCTAACCGTGGCTGTGTAATATATATATATATATATATATATATATATATATATATATATATATATATATATATATATATCTCAATTCATATTCAAATTAGATGCCTTCTCCTAACAGTCTATGTATAATGATTAAACATAGTACAAATACAATTATCAATGCCATCTGTCTCCACTCTATTAGGCAACCCCAAATGTAGTCAAAGGTTAAAAAGTGCAATTAGTGTACAATACATAGGAAAGCATTTTCTCAATGGTTTTGTTGTGTCACATCTACTTAAGAAGTTTTCACAAATCTCTAACTCAGTTGGGATTTGTCATAAAGAACAAGCTCATTTGATGTAATCAAGACCTTTGCAACTACCTTTCCTTTCAAGAGTATAGAAATGCATATCTTTTAACAAGTGTGAAACAGATTGTTAGAGTTGTTTTAGTAATTGCTGTCACCAGCAACTCCATAAACAGTATCAGTACCTCTCCTTGATGCTTCAAAAAGATAGATTTAACAAGAATGCTTGGCTAGTATCTATAAAGTGGAAGTCTAATGCATTTGGGAAGGCCAGTATTAAAGTGTAACCTATTATTAAACTCTATGCTTAATCTAAAGTAAAACCAAATTCATGGCAATATTTTTTTCCATTGGTTTATTATGTGAATGTGTTAATAGTATTCTCTGCTTAATTTGTGTACTTATTTTGTAATTGTGTTTGTATATACGTCCTTTATATGTGTTACAGTTAGTTTTTGTTTGGTGTGAAGTATTGTTTCAAAATATTAATAAGATTATCTATAGTTGTGAGCTAGTGTTTTTTTTGTAATTGTGGGTGTATGTGTTTTGTAATGTAATATAAGATATGACTATTGATGTATTTCTTCAGTAAATGTACCATAAAGTGTATAATAATTTGATTGGTTTAATGGAAATGTTCTGTGTTTTTTGTCTGTATGCTTCTTTGTTGTTGGAGTGTGAAGTAAAGGTACTTCTTTTTCCTGATATTGTTATATTTTCCAACCCAAAATGTTACAATTAGTAAGTTTACTTAGTTTTTATATCCCCAAATATGTTCTCATTTCTTTAAACATGTCTTATATTCTGTATACATTGTGTGTGAATTATGTTGTACGATTTTACTGGAGTCTCAAGGTTATAACAATGTGGGTATTACTTTCATCAATATGTTGCATATTGATTCAATGGTTGGTATGTTCAGATTATTTTGAAGGTTATTCAAATTTCAACTTTAAGCATATTATTTTTCTGGTGTGTGAATAATATTCTGTGAACAATGTCTGTGTGCGTGGATTATAAAACATAACAATGACGAGGTTGGTCTTTTGTATTTCTGTAGTATTGGTTAATGTGTAAAACAATGAAGATAGTTGGTGTTATTCATCTTGGTAATATAATGTTTGTGATGATGAATGTATGGCAATTTCTTGAAGTATGAACAAATGAAAGTGAAAGTAATGTGTTGTGACCTATTTGGGTTTATCTTACTGATGTGTTGTATCACATGTGTTTTTGATTGATAGGTTATACCTTTTAATATTTTTACAATGCCACACAGGGTCTGTTGGGATGTGGACTTGAAATGGTGGATGTTTTGTAAGGACTGAATTTAAAGTTATGAAGTGTTGTTATTATTTATACATTTTGTGTTGTGAAAGTAGTCATATTTTTTCATTTGCAATGTGTTTTATTTTATTTCAAATGTATTGACAATGTTTTTCTAGTTGGCTTTGAAAATTGAGATGGTGAGTTGTGGTGGTTGGATGGGTAGCATGTTATTGAAGAAGTGCTCAATGTGTATCAGTGATTTTTTTTGTTTCTATAAATAATGGTTTGATGTGTGTATTTTTTATGTAGTACATGGCTTTGCTTGGTTCAAGCAATATTGCCAGATATATTATTTGGGGTTAATTGTAGAAGTGTGCTTACGATGCATATTACACACATAGAATACTTTTAGGCTGTTTTGAGGCAGACATGTGTAATGTTCTGAACTATTAAACTGTCCCCTTTCTCATCATAGCAACGTTACATGTTTTGTTTGTTTGTTTGAGGTTTATACAAAATGTAGTATAATGTTGCACCTCTTGGGGGGGGGCATACCATAGCCTGTGAAACAAAAGGAGAAGCAGAGGTAAGAAAAAATGATGATGATGAAGTGGCACACATGGACATGCAACTAAACTGGAAGAATGGGGATGATCTAGTGGGAGTACAATAAACAGGTATGTTAGTTGGAATGTATTGCTGATGGACCAGATCAAAAAAACGATCTGAATCAAGGTTATAAATGATCTTCTCATATGAACAAGACAAATCTTTGACTGCAAATTTAGCACAGCCTGGCCTAGAGGTAGCAAGTGCATTGATGCTGTGAGCCATTGAAGTGTAGGGTCTATGTAAATGTTCCCATTTTTTGATGAATATCTGGAGTTGCCAAGTCAATTACCAGATGTGCTAGCATCAAGACTTGGATTTGTATAAGGCAGAATGCAGTAATCAAGAGGTAGAAAAAGAATGGGAAGGAGGGAAGTCCACATCTATAGTACCAGCTTTGTTTGGATCCTTAGTGTGTGAGGCGGAATTGACAGACTTTTGATATGTAAAAGGTAGTAACTTAAACAAGTCAATATCCTCGCAATATCATCTTAAGTAGGTGTGGTAAAACATATGGCCGAAGACCACCATGTAAAGGACTTCGTAAACCTGACATAGTCTACTGTGGGCACCGTTTATATAGACAACAAGAGGCCAAAAAGGCACAAATGGAACAATAGGGAAGTGCGGAATATAGCTGTTGAATATCTAATCATCTTGTGAACTGAATCAACTTCTGATAATACAGTATCTCTGACCTACACTATACTAAAGTGTTAACTAATTAAAGTAGATATCAAGTAAAGCCTCAGAACTAAGTCATAGGCAACACCAGAGTCATCTTCATGTAGAGTTGGATACTGGTTAAAGTAAATAACACACTGGACAGGAGAATACCGGTACAAAATACAGAGAAAAAAGTGAAACTACAATATAGTTTGCAGTGAGTGATGACAAGAAAGACATTACATAATCTGAATGTGTTATTGCATGGTAAGGCTCTAGATCACATGAGAGAATGTTAGTCGACCAAAAATGGATTACAGTTTTGGCTTTATATCAAGTTCCTCACACATGTTTATCATTCATTTGTTAAGGAATTCGATGGTGCAGGGCTCATAGGGCAAGATTTGATTAAACTGGTCCCTTCCTGTACTAGGCTTGAGTAGATGTTATTTATTTAACTTTATTTATAAGATTTATAGAACATAAACCTATGATATATGGAGTGCTTTGCCATATTATTATATACAAAAAATCAAGAAATATAGGAGCAAATAAATGGCAAACATGAAACAAGGCAATGAAAACAAATCATAAAAGTTTTCGTTTTAATAGATTGTACCTAACATCTAGATTTCAAATCTTCCCTCCTAATTCTGGAGCTGCAACATACGTATCAATGTGGGAATATGAATCTTGCAGGAATGACTACATTTAATTAGTGTGATGATGTGAGGAATTTAACAAAGGAGACCACATTTATTTTGGACTCTGTACTGCATGCCCAAAAACATACCTTTATGTTAGAGGAATGGTACAGCATTTGTTACTTGTGATATTTATATTAAGAAATGTATTTTTGTCTGTGTTGCATGTTTTTATGTTTTCTACATAGGGACCATATGAACATTTCAGGGTGTTTTATTTTGTAAGAGGTTCATTTTGTAATGTGAGTTTGACTATATGTTTAAGGTATTTTTGTGAGGGGTTAGTGGACATGATGCAAAAGTTTTGGCTTGAATAGTATGAGTTTCATCCATAGTTTTCCATACATTGTAATTGTAAAGATGTTGTTTTTCCTAGGTTAGGTAACAAGATATTGTGTTGCTAACTTGTGGTGTATTTAACATTAAATCACACTCCTTTAAGCACCACAATTATTTCAACATAGATATTGGGTCTCATTACGAGGCCACTGGTAACCCTGCCGGTGCTACGGATGGGTTGACGCCAGACTCGTAACATTTTACTGACACCTGACTTTCCGGTGCCACCGGGAGATTCCAAGTCCGGCGGGCCGGGAAGTCAGGTGACGGTAAAATGTAAATCCCTATTCTCTCTATGGCAGTGGGGACATGGAAGCACCAGCACCGTTGCTAACGGTGTCTTTACGAACTACAACAATGATACGCAAATGGTCATGGAGCTCAGTGGTGATCATCAACAAGACTCTCTAACTCTTGAAACATCTATGTGGTTATTGAACAGTGGTTGTCATCAAACTGGCTTTGCCGTAACAGCAATAAAACTAAGCTTCTCATTTTTGGCTCACCTCAGGTGAGGGCCACATTAGACCCAGTATATTGCCAATTTATGATGCAGGGTAATGAGATCAAAACACAATTGAAGGTGAAAACCCTGGGGGTATTTCTAGAGGCATCATTGAACTCAGATTCCCATGTTGAAAACCTCAGTACATCTTGTAATTATTATATGAGGCTTTTGTTTACCATACGCCCCTTTATTAACAACAAGAATGTGTTAACAATTGCCCGGGCCACGGTAATCTCAAGATTAGATTGCTGCAACATCTTACTATGTGGATCTACAAAGGCTAACATATAGACATGCCAAGTTATCCAAAACAATGCTATCCGCATCGCTATGACCATTTCTTGTACTCCTATACCAGGAGAGATATTCACTGGTTACCGGTGCAACAAAGTATCATTTTCAAAATGGGATCTCTAATACACTGTTCTCTTTATGGAAAATCACCAAAGTAGCTAAAAATATGAAATATGATCATACTGTATAGTTTGGTCAGAGATCTATGATCTTCACATCTGAACATGCTACGAGGAATTTAAACCAAAAGAACCAGAGGTCTGGATAGATCTTTTCGGGCGAGGGCTCCTGTCTTCTGGAACTCTCTTCCAACATCCATCAGAGGGATTTCTAATTGGAATTGCTTCTGTAAAGCCTTAAAAACATCCCTCTTCTTCTAAACGGTAGTTCACTTGTCCGCTCAGTTACGCAATAGGACCTGGATGCCGTGTCCTGTCATTTTGTTTGTCCTTTCGTGTCAATGTCAGCGCCCTGATGCCTGCAGGCTATCGGGGCTATAGAAAAACATGAATAAATAAAAAATAAAAAAGCAGTGGGTCACAGAGGCAACCTCAACTCTTAAACAAACCAAAATGTAATGAGTGATGTAATCCTCAATGGGCTGCAATGAGAAGCAGATACATCCACAGAAGAACATTGCCAATCATCTCCTTACATACTTATCCTAGTTATATGTAGTCCATTACACTCCCCAAGATGGTTAGTCCCTTTTCTGTCTTTATTCTAAAAAGTATGATCAGCTGGTCTCTGGAATTCCGTATCTTGGACCTTGAACTGATAATTAAGAAATCCTCAGCATCAAGAGCGTCTGGCCCAAATGGTTTGAGCAATTCAATTTGTAAATTGGATCCATTGACCTGGGCGAAGGTTTCAACACAACTCTTTGATAACATCATTATTCAGGAGAGAATACCAGATTCCTGGAAACAATCCATAGTTATACCTATCTACAAAAAGGGTGATAGGCTATTGGATTCAAACTATCGCCCAATTTCCCTGTTAGATACCGATAGTAAAATCTTTTCGGGCATCATTTTAGGGGAATTAGAAGCCTGGGCAAAAACCAAAGGAATGATCCCAAAGCAGCAATCATGCTTTAGAAAGGGCCTATATACCTCATTGAATGGGCTTGTTTTGAGCTGTCTTCAAAGTCGTTCAACAAGGGAGGCCCTGTCCTTTTTGGAGCCTGGATTGACTTATCCCAGGTGTTTGATACGGTTGATAGGAACTTACGGTGGAAAAAACATGATGCCTGGGGAATCCCCCCTAGTTTATTTTCCATTCTGAGAGAGTTGCATTCCAACAATTATATGCGGGTCAGACTTGGTAGATCAGGCTTGCTTTCAAACTCAATCAGGATAGCGAGAGGGGTTTCACGAGGCTGTTTATTAGCCCCTTTGCTTTTCATTCTCTTTATGGCGGATCTAGCCAACTGTTTTCAGGATATAGGTTTAATATATCCATCTATTGGCAATGCAAAAGTACATTGGTTAGCCTATGCAGATGATGTAGTAGTCTTGGACTACTCGCAAGTTGGGCTGATACATCTGCTGTCAACAACTTAAACATTAACCCCAACAAATCCAAGATCCTTTTATTTAAGAGACCAAATAAAATAGTGAAGAACTATGCTTGGAACATGGATCAGTTATCAATAGAGGTTGTCTCAGAATTAACTTATCTGGGAGCCACATTAGGATCTTTTCCAACAAAGAATGGCTTGTTGTTATCTATTGATCCAAGGTTAGTGAAATTAGGTGCACAGATGAAATAAAATCAATTCCAAGTTTGGTAAATGTTCTATCCTTCCCCTCCTAAGATTTTACATAGGTAAGGTAGTTCCTGTAATCTTATATGGTTTGGACTACAACTCTGTAGCTATGGAGACTGGGATATAATAGAAGCTAGGATATGGAAACAAACTTTGGGTTTGCCAGACTGTGTTCCTATTGTCTGCCTAAGATATGAACTTGGTCTTCCATCACTTAGATCATGGCTGGAATGGAAGTGTTTGGCTCTATAAAGATGAATCTTAGATCCTCCAAATAACTCCCATTTTGAGGAAACAGCTTTAGAGCTGCAATTGGGGAACAATGGTTTTCTGTATAGATTTGGGCAACAGTGCTTGGAAATATTGTCTGGATGTGATTGTGGTGTTGAGTTACTTCTTCAGAACCCACTATTGGTGAAAGAAAAGCTGAAGTTGGGTGATTGGATAGGCGCGATTGATAATATGAGAAAAGTTAAAAGATCAGCTTCTCTATCAGAGTTGGATAAATTACTGTCATTTGTACCGGCCTATTTTAAAAAGTCTCCAAACCCAAGGTTCAGATCTTCTTTTTTGAGATTTCATTTGAATCTACTTCCTACTCTAGGAATACTAGCTACTAGAGATAAGGAAGGGGAGACTCTACCAATCTGCGATAGGTGTCCTAGCAATGAAGTCCAGACTACTAGACACCTATTAGCTAATTGTCTTGGGGCTTGGAGCATGAGGGTTAGATACTTCAGAAGATTTGTTCATGATGAGTCTAGACTCAATACCGATGATTTTTGGGCGAGATGATCTACACTGAAGCAACACATGCGTAATGTGTGCTTTGGCTCCCACATGGATATTTTTAGGCTGGTCAAGCAAAAGAGCTAACTCCAGCATATCTTAATTAGGGTATATCATTGATTGAAAAGGTAGCCATCGAGTAATTTAGTAAATCCCTGATAACAACAGTTGCATTCATTATTTCATGCTCTACACCAAAAGGTGAATACGGGCCAGAGCTGCATGTCAGCATGAAGGATAAACGCAGATGTGGACCTTAGTATACCCAATAGTTGACATTTAAAGACTGTCCACACTACTGGAGGGTGATAGTAGCTCTAAACCGAAGCCGTCATATTAATGTTCATTTAAAGGTGTGCCATTCATGATAATTACAGATAAAATGTTGATACATGTGTTATTTTGTGTTTGGCCTTTTGTGTTGCATATAATGGTGATGAGAATTAAATATTGTTCCATGAATATTTGTGAGGGGTCTCTGCTAGATGTTATGTGTGGTGCAATTGTTAAGATGATTGTATGTGTGGTATGAACATGTAATGAATATGTACTCTTAGGTCTATTGTCTCATGTTTGGGATAGTTTTACTGATGAATGCTTGTATCAAATCAACTGTTATTTTTCAATGCTATGGTGGGTTTGGCATGATTGAGTGCTGGGGACAGTTCTGATAATTCTCCCATGTTGGGTTTGCTTATTTGCTACATTGTGAGTGTTTCTGACGGCCTCCATATTGTGGAGTGCTATTGCATACTGAAGGAGAAGACTGACACGTGTTGTGGCATGTTGATTGCTATAGACTTTTAATAGTCAAAATAATAAAGAGAACACCTAAGTTTCTCCAACTGTAAGAGGGGTTTCCATGCCTCAACTAAAACTCTAAAGCTTCTGTCAGAATGTCCGTGTGTATCAATAGTCCACTGTCCTGTGTCAAAACCCTGCTTCTGTCCCTTAAACTTTAAACTAAACTATAGATAAAGTCAACCTTTTTGGCCCACAAGAACTACTCCCTTCTTCTGTACTAGGGATAGGAGTTTGTTTCCAGAAGTTGGCTTCTTCTTAGGAGATTGGCTCCTTTCCCCCAATCAAAACTGTCTTCCAACAAAAAAAGGCAAATGTTCAAGCACTTCTTGGAAGACACACTGTCTGTCTTCTAACAGTCTGTATCAGAAAGTCTTTACAAATGTGGAAGAACTTCCTTCTCCTGGTATCTTGATTTAAGAATTTAACACAACCCGGGGGAATGACTCCTTTCCCCTGGTATTTTTGCTTCATGGTTTGATATAACCAGGAAGACTAACTCCCTTCCCCTAATCTCTTTCCACAGTTAAACAACACCAGGGGAAATGACTACCTTCCTGTGACTTCTCTTTCACGTTAGTAACACAGTTCAACAATACCAGGGGAATGACTCCCTTCCCCATGGCTTCTCTTTCACTTTAGTAACACAGTTCAACAACCCCAGGGGGAATGACTCCCTTCCCCTGACTTTTCTCTCACTTTGGTTTTACAGTTCAATGCAACACAACCAGGCGGAATGACTCCCTTCCCTTGGCTTTTTCTCACTTTGGGGTCCCAGACCCAGGCTTCCTCTACTATTGTTATCAGGCAGACCTGGTTCACTCTCATACCAGGTATTGCCATGTAGAAGATGACTTGTATCTCTCTTCTTTTGTGGGTGCATGTAGCAGACCCGTAATTTAATATTTCTCTGTGTGTATTGTTAATCACGTCTTTGCCTACAGGGTTTCCTTTCTTGCCACTGTAGTGAAGGTGTGGGGTCTTTATATGTTACTTATCCTCCCAAGCCCTACCAACTGTCCCTGTAAACTTGGTATCTTTAGGCCATCTGCCAGAGTGCTCCACTTTGTCTTAGTTTCTGTTTCACATGTTCTCTGGCTTCCTACGCCTTTCCTCTCTCTCCGCAGCGGCTTTGTAGTCTTGGATTTCTCACTGTATGCTCATCTGCGCTCAACGGTGCACACTTACCTCCCCGCAGGCCAGCAGGCCTGCACTTGTGCTTTCCATGAATGGATGTATGAGTATGTTGAATATATGAAGTGAAATTGTCATTCCAGGGTATGTGATTGCTTATGATGTGATAAGTTAGAGATCCAAAAGACATGCCAACTGAGTGTGTTCTTTTAAATAGCACAGGTCTGGGTGTTTGTGTGGCAATCAAATGTATGTGGTTATGCTTGGGCATCTGTCAAATGGGGGTTGGTTGCTGATGATGTGTATTCATGACAAATACTGCATATAGATTTTCAAGTTGTTAGTAGTGGTGTTGTGGATAATATTTGCTAAACAGACCTTGGCAAATAGTGCAAGGATATGCGTGCGATTGACTTTGTGTTGACACATGGTATGTATAAGTTTTTTCCAAGATTTCGGTCTTCTTGTGTGGTTTTAGAGGGTGTCTTCGTGTACATTCTAATGTTGAAATGTATTTTTTTTTAGGTTTTTGACATGTCCCACAACTTGCAGATTGTTGAAGATCCAAGGGGTCCAGTGATTTTTGCAGATTTCAGGAGTCAGATTGTGTGAACATTTCAACTTCAAAATGCACTTGTATGGACATTGTGAGACTACATTGGCAGTTATAATGAGTTACTTGATCTCTTGTGTCCCTGAAATTTATGGTGTTCCCAACATTCTCATCCTCCATGTCTGTGTTAATGACCTTGGATTCACCTGTTCCTGGGCCTTCTGTGACAAATGAGGGTTTATCTGGATTGTTCATTGCTTTCACCGTGTTTGGTAATGTAAATAATGGGTAAGAGGTATGAAAAAGCTCACAAGAATGTGAATATTTGCTTGTGTGCCTGTATGAACCATCAGGAATGTCACGTCAACGTCTACAGAGATTACCTTATGTTTTCTTTTGAGTCAGTGTTCAGTTCATTTAATGGACAAGGCAACTCCATTTTTGTTTTACCACAACATACTTTTCATTGTGTGTTCAGTGGTATATTATTTCTTCTGTTTGATGCCTTGTGGAATTGAACATAGTGCCAATACATTACCTTCCTAAGACTAACACCCAAGACAACAAAGATGGCATCACAAATCCTGGCCAGTAGTTTTTGTTCAATGCAGAAGACTTGATCTAGTTAAAATGCATTGCAAACATGATATACATATTTTAAAGGTGCTGTATATGTTGATGTTAACTTTACACTACATTCTTAAGGTATTGCGCCTAGGGTTTCGTCTGAGCTTATGGTGAATATACATGGAAGATGACGCATGCCCCCAGACAGCCTATACCTTTTTTATACATAATAATGAAACTTGATCTTCGTGTTATTTTGTGATCATGTTATGTGTTTCTTCCTTATTAGTGTCTCCTTTTAAGTGTCTCACATTTGTTTGCATTGATACTCTCCATGTATATGTTTATGTACTAACACATATGTGTATTAGTTGTTGTATTTTTAGTGGTTAATAGAAGGTTTATATTAGTGAACATTCTTATAGGTTTGGAGTTATGATTCTACTAGCGAGACAAACCAGTTTAAATATGGTCTATTTCTATGGTCTATGCTTGAGCTATTTTGGATGTGTATGTATTATTAAAAAGGAGTGTAGGAGGCCCTCTACCGAGAATGAACATGGGTTAAATAACCTGTTCTATGGAATTTCTACAACCACGCCATTTACGGAGGAGAAATAACCATTTGCATATCAGTCTTTGCCACACCCACAAGGGCAGCCCAGCACTGAATTGCTAGGCAACTCTCTTCTGAACAAGAGTACCATCAGCAACTGTGTGCAGGGGGATTCTTTTCACTCTCCTCTTCCCCGACCATTCACGGGAGTGGCAGCTGTCTCTCTGAGGTTCTAGCACTTAGTGCAATAAGGAGACAAAAGCTCCAGAAAGAACAGCTCCAATTTACAAAACTCCTGCTTCTTAACAAAAACCTCAATAAAGACTTTGAGAATGTTGCCAGTGCTGCATGTGTCCCTTCACCTACACCTATGCATTTACAGTCGAAATTACCTGACTCTCTTGATGACCATGGAGGGGGAATTGGGGTGTTATCAGAGATTAAGGTACCCGATAAATTAAAAGGCCCGCTCCCCTGGGTGCCCAGACTGTGTCAATGCAGCACATTTCAAAAGGAGAGCAGGCGGGAGAAACTGCAGCAGAAAATAGTGACAGAGGGCTGGGTGTCCCTAAGGCACCCAAAAATTGGATGCTTTCTAAAGATCATTTGCTGCAGGATCGTATGGCATGTTTAATTATTGAGGAATTTCAATCCTGGGTGGTTTCTGTAGGCCCAATAATACTTATGACACCTTTGTGAAACTCGTCGAAGGTTAAACAAACAGTACTCAAAGGAACGGAAAAGTCCTTGCAAACCTCCACTTTCCAGAATGGTCCTCATAGGAGTTGTCAAGCAGACCCTACATAGTCCTCTTCTTTGGGTTTGTCCTCGCAGTCAAAGGTAGTCATTTCTGCTCCCTGCCCAGTGGCTGTAGATCTAAGGGAAGGTATTTTGCCTCCTATCAAGCCTGTTATTATGTCGGCCTACCCACATTTTAAGGATATTCCACTTAAAAAATCCACGATAATGAAAATTATGGACTCCAACCTAAGGAGTTTTGCTCTGGACTCCAGAAACATAATTATTACTATTGTGAACAAGCCGAGACAATTGAAATCTAGGGAGACACTCACAAACAAAATTCTAGCCTGTATCCATTTAAAGGTGGATCCTAACTATGTCAGAATCCAGGAATTGAGTGTCCTCTGCAGAGTTCAGATCGACAATTGTTGCTGCACCAATGACACTGAATGCATCGTTGTGGGATGTGCCTCTAGTAGTTTACCCTTGCTCCTGAATAGAATACTGAATCTGCAGAATTTGTCCTCACCCTCTAATCTAAGAATTGTATTGAACTAATCTGCTTCAATCATTGTTGTCTCTTTACCAAACAGCTCCTGTTTTAGCCTTATGTTTTGATGATGTTTAATCTTCACATGGTCTGCAGACTCTATGAATTTTATAATTAGTCTCTTTGATTGATCTTCCTGTCTCCTTGTTTGTTTCTAACTTGTGTATTTTATATACTTTGTGCTCAATATCCGAGTTCTTGATTTCTGTATTTGCTTGTTTGTCGGCGCCCTCATGCCTCAGGGTCAATGGTCCAAATATTAGCACTAAATGTTAGAGGTGGTAGATATTTAGGTGAATGAGTGGCAAAAGGTTATTAGGTTAAAATATCAGTACTCAATATTAGAGGTTGTAGAGACTCAGGAAAATGTATCATACTCATTGTGTTTACGTATCTGAGATTCTGAACTTTGATTAACTGAGCACACTAATACCTAGGGGCTTTGCTTTTTGAGTTACCTATATAGGCTCATTGCAGTGCATGGATGCTGCCGGTTAGTATCTAATCCATTATCACCACCATTAAACATATATAAGATCGAGTATAGTCACTAACAACACTATTGTCATATTCTGACTTAAATTGAATAGCATACGGCCATTCTATAAGTCTTTTACAATGTGGTTTACTTACCAGAATTATTGAATTTGTTTCATATTGTGTTTACTTATTGTGACAGTACTTAGCTTTCTAAATAATTCTCTTTACCTGTGTATTGCATAGCCTGCGGTAGCGGCCATGTAGTTATGGTTAAGTTGCTAAACCCATAGGAAGAGCACTTTTTGGGCAGCTTATAACTTCACTCCCCCTGGACGAATCCTCACCAAATTTTGCAAGAAAAAGTATGTGGCCCACTTTGAAAAGTTTGGTGAGGTTTGGTCAAGGGGGGCAAGGTTATAGGGGGGTCCCAAAATGTCTTTTTATTCCATATACATAATGGGAAAAAACTTTCTTGCCTCATGCCTACAGCCCAAACCGCTGGACGGATGTCATCAAATTTGCGGCCAGAGTGGCGGCTTGGTCCAGAAAGCATGCTTTTGTTTGGTGTGAATCCGTCCAGTAGTTTGTTTTAAAACAACTAAAAAGTAGGTCCCAAAAAAATTGTGATATCTATGTCCGCTCCCCAGACACACTTCCCTGTTTGGTCCATGGACAGGACTCCGATTGGCTTAAAGGGCAATGTGGTGTTCGCGGACATCGGACATGTCCACTGATTGGATGGTGAAAAGCGTGAAGTGCGTCAGATTTTTGGAAATGGCCACCATCTTGGATTTGCAGACAGCGGTGGGTGTCTGCAGACATTGCAGTAAAAACATATTAAAAAACACAACATTGCACTTGTCAAACTTATCAAATAATCTCTGGGGAGGTGAGCGGTGATGAGGATGGGATATGGCTGCAAGAAGCAAACAAACGGGTGGTTTTTGCTGCAAAACTCTGCAAACAGTTTGGATATTTGCGAACAGTCCGGAGAAGTTCGGGGACACTTCAGATGTTTGGGGACAGTTTTTGGATGGCATATAACTTTGCACCACTCAATAAAACTGCATGGAATTTTGCAATTATATCCCTGACCTGATTCCTAATGAGTTTGGTGGGATTCAAGAGTGGGCAAAATTAGCGGGGGGGTCCCAAAATAATGTAAAGGCTTGTCATCGGTTTTACTTGTAACCATAACGTCCCTTTAACAACGTTTTTTCATTGAATTTCATAGGTTTTTATTAGTGCAACTTAACCATAACGTCCCCTTAACAAAGTATTTTCATTCAATTTCACTGGTTTTTATTAGTGCACCTTAACCATAAGTTTATATATATATATATATATATATATATATATATATATATATATATATATATATATATATATATATATATATATATATATATAGCATTGAACAGAGTCTGTGCAGTATATAGTGTGCAGAGGACTTAGCAATCAAATCGACAGATCCTTAAAATAAGAGCGCAAATGTCCTTGAATAAGAAAGAGGTCCAATAAAGTAGAAAGTGATTTATTGTGGTCACAGCCGACACGTGTTTCAGACCATAAGGTCGTCCTCAAGGCAAAGCAGCTGCCTCCGTAACAAAGCTCCCTGGGATCTAACCCCTTTACAACTGATACAGGTATTAATACCGTATATACATGAGTTCCAAGGACCAGTAACACATTTTGAGAAAATCCTGCTTTGCTGAACATTTAATTACAGGCTGTCAATCCTTCCTGAACATTCCTAATACGGTCCACATGTGACTTTTTGCCATCAATCAACTTCTAATAGGGATTTATCCCTCTACGCTGATTGATCCTGGCTCCCCCTCTGCCAGGCTCATATCCCTTTTATATTCTGATTGTAACTGTGGATCCCCTTCTTGTGGCTCAGATCCCCATTTTACAATGTTCAGAGGATATTCCTTCTCGGGTGACTCGCGTTTCACTCTGCAGCCCCCTCAGCCAGGCTCAGATCCTTCCTCTTACAAAATTAGTCTCCCTCAGCCGGGTTCGGACCAATTTCAGCTTGCATTAAACTATCAAATACTTTTGATTGTGCGCAGGGTTTTGTTTGACCCGCTGCAGGATCATTTTGATCTCAAAATTCACTTCTCACAGTTGCCAACCAGTTGCGACCTTTGAATGAGCACCCACATGGCGCCGGACCACTCTGTCTATAGTATCTTTCTTGGCCTCCAAAGTTCAGTCACTCCTCAGATTTTCAATTATTTGTTCATCACTCATCACATACATTTCACACACTGTTCTCTTTAGATTTCTTCATACAATGTTGCTGCTTTCAACCTTGGTTCTAACACAGGCTTTTCTGGTATCAGTCTCTCTCTCACCGGCTGTGCTGTCTTTACTGGTGCTGCTTTGTTGTAGGAGCCAAGGACAGTACCACATCGGCAAATGCTCCTCCCCACCTTCATTATCGATGTGGAAGTGGCCCGGGTACGTCCGACACACAATGCAGGTTTTAGGTTTCTTATTTTCCAAGGTTCTCGAATGTAACGTTCTGAAAATGTCAAGGGAACTTCCCTCCTTGCAATCCTATTTGGTCTCGTCATCTTTATCCACGTATTAAACTGCCATCTTTGAACTGCTGCTTCCTCATGTGCTTTGCCTTGCTCAGAATGTGCTTTCGTGCTCCGCCTTTTATCCATGTGGGGAAGTGTGATGGAAGTCAGGTGTGTGTAATGATCAGTAAATGCCTGATCTTGCCTGACTATTGTATTGGGACATGTCAGGTATACGACTCTGGTGTCAGTCCGTTTTCGCTCACGATGGGATGTCCATTTGAAAATGTTTGTGTTGGGAAAGGAGGGTGGTTGAGTTCCTAAGTATCCTACCTAGTAGGATGGGGAAAGGGTGTTACAGGGAAGGGGATACTGCATCTCACCATCCGGTTTCCCACTCCCACTCCCCGAAGACCCCTTATCCAGGTGATCCATTTTTCAGAGTTGTGGTTTCGAGGGTAAAATGCCCTAGCACTATGGGGAAAAGGAGAGCTGCCTCAAAATTTTCAAGGGAGGACTTGCCGAATAATCATCTGTATGACTTATGTTGCAACTGCCTGATACTACCTGGGTTGGAATTATTGAAGATTGCTGCAGGAATATTTTTAGCTGGGAGACAGCAATTGGGAACGTCTAAAAGCTGACTAGGCCCTATTACTAAGGAGAGCCAAATAGAGGGATGGATTCTGCTGGCTATATTTCACTGAAGTGCCTGACCAGATCCCTGTGCTTCCCCAAAACAGATGCTCTGCTGACTTTCCTGAGCACCAAAAACAGAGATTTCCAATGCAATAGCTTAATAATGGGTGGAGGACAAACTGAGTAGACCTTTAGCATGTTTTACTGAATAATAATTTAACTCCCATATAGGGTGACACAAGGGCGCCTTTGGGGAGTCCAAAACCTCTGCCCACTTTCCTAGTGCTAATTCAAGTAAAAGTCATTTAATGCAATTCAGTACATCTATTTTTCTTGGGGTGAATTAGGAAGGAGTGTTCTATCAATCCAACATTTTCTCAAAAGCCTGTGTGATTTCAAAACTGCTAGCATGCGGGGAAATTAAAGATACACAGTGGTGAAGTTGTTTTGAAAACCGAAAAAGTGCATTTGAATTAAATCTAAACCTTATCAAGGAACGTTTATTCTCATGATCTAGTAATGTTCCAATGTATTAGTTAATTTTGACATAAAAGCAGATCTTTGGACAAGAGGGTGGAACTGTATATTTATCCTGTAGTCCATGGACGAACATGTTTTGTGCCACAGTGAAGGTGGCGTGTGTAATAATTTGGCGCAAATATAAATTGAACCTTTCATTTGAATAAATATATATTCTTTCTGTACCCATCCCTGGTTCTTGGTTCATTGTTGGCACAGAGGAGGGATCTATGTGGGTCTATATGAATCATAGATAGGGGTAGCTTGAACTAGATACATGATTTATTCTGGGGCACCTTAATTGGGAGAACTCCACCTGTTAAGAGTGGTCTCTCAATATATTGTTACATTAGGAACACTGATGACTGATTTTTTAAAGACAAACCATGTGTCAAAGCACAGTGTCAAAATGGAGAACATAGACAGTATGTTGTAACAGTTAAATGATGTTTAACTCACCATTATTTGGCCTCAATCTCACAGGCGAGAAACTGAACTGACATTTCCGAATCCATATCAACCCAGTAGTTGCAGCATCTTCATCCCACACCTAAGTAAGCAGATGATTTGAATACCATATGTCAAACAATGTGGCTCTCTTTTGTTTAAACTCGAAATAGAATGTGCAAATATGCCCTATATTTCAACAATCCATAAATGTTAATGAAACAATTGATTTTCATAACTGGAATTAAAATTACATGTGTCAACAAAATGTATGGCATAGTGGTCCTCAGCATCATTTCTATTTGAGTGTGCAGGCTGAGGGATCTCAACTTGACAGAACAATGACCTTAATTTACAAGGACTCAGAACATGAACCTGGATTGGGGCAGTGGTGAACACAAGTGCAGACACACATACAACCCTTGCTGTGGGAATAATATGGGCTTCGTTCACAAACATTTTCACTGAGCAAACTGGAAATGTCCATGAGCATTACTGAGTTGCTCCTAAATGCCTGGAGGATCTGTGAGATGCGCAGGTGCAAATGTGATTCTGAAATGTTGTCTTAAGTGAATCTCAGAGATGCTACAGGCATCTCCAGACTTGCCCTCACTTTAGTCTTTGAGAATCAGGAGTAAGGAAGCAGGAGCAACTCAGAGAAGCTCTTGAACATTTCTGGTTTGATTCAGTGCAAATCTGTGTGCATCAGGGGCTTTATATTCCTACTTGCACCCCACTGTAAGTGGCTTTTTTTTTATGTCCCGGGAGGAGTAATGCAGGAGTAAAACCACGCTTAGACCATTGCCACGTGATTTTACTCCGGGTTTACCAGTCTCTGGAGTTTAATGTTACTGATATGGAAAGTGGGGAAAAGGCTGAAAGGTTCATGTCCATCATCTGCTCAACCCGCCAGAAACACTCACTTTTCGCTTGGCATCACATTTTCACACTGGCAGAAAAGCAATGGCTTTTAGCAGCTCATAAACACTGTTGGATTCTAGAGGTAACCATTTTAATATCCCACCATGCTCAATTGACAAGAGGCATTTTAACTTTTTTGCACTATGAATTGTAAATAACTAAATGATGCAATTCTTGGTGAAAACACAACAGTTGCATTGCTTACTAGGCTGCATGTGTCCCTCAGTAAACTAATGCATCTGTTACAGGTATTTGAGTTTAACCACATGGTCGCAAGTTCGAATCGAAGCAAGACCACTCAATGCTTCTGCCTTCTGAGGATTCCATAAGTGACATTGAATTGGTCAGCGAGATCTGTAGGAATAACTGGGGGCTGTGAGTTACAGGCGTTCATGCACATGTAGTGTGAGTGTGGGCTTTGCACAGAAATATAAAAATACAAACATTATTAATGGCAATTGCAGCCGGCGCACACTAGATGGAAATGCACACAGCATTGCAGTGAGAACGTGTTTAAAAATGTTCTATTTCGGGCTAACATTTTATTTGACTGGCTTGCATTGCATCGAAATACTAACATAAACTAACAGGATAACCATTTCCAGTAACCTGTAAAATCTTCTTAACATAAATTAATGCACATTGGTACAGATGAAATGACCTGAAAACGATTTTTAAATGCTATTCTGCAATGAGGTTTAGCTGTGCGGCTTCATTCAATGAGATCTTCTTAAATGTGCAGCAGAGCAGCAGTTTGTGTGGCAAGCTGTGAACAATGAAATATGTGCTACTAAAAGAACACTATTGTGTTTAAGCAGGAAGCAATTGTTACATTTGTAGATTAGCAAAACTGTTATTTTCAATGGAAAAATAGTGGGTAGGACAGATGGGGTGACATGATCTAATTCAAGGAGAAGGATTATTTTTAAGTGGCAGTGGGATGTTTTAAAAGAAACTGGGAGAGGTTGTGCTGGGCAGACGTACAGGAACCACTCAGAAGGCAGACATCCACTGGCATCCAGGGGTTGACATTTTTGATGGCTTCCCGAGAGCTGGGCTCAGACAGTGCTGGCAGGCTTGCTTAGGTCGTGACATTCCTTATCAGTGTGCGAACCATGCGAGAAGGTTTTCCACGGTCAGCTGTGCCAGGAATCTCAGCGATTTCTAGGTAAAGATGAGTCATAAGTGAGGAGATCCTGCATGAATGCATGGCAGGTTGCCTGCCAGATTAGCAGACTTGTTTTCACATATAATGTTTATTAATGTTTAAAACAATACAGTTTCAAATGTTTATTAATAAAAATGCTTTGCTGTTGTGATTTTCCCTCTCTCTCTCAGACTGCATTTCCTGCCAATTTCTTTGTGTATAAGGACTTTGGGTGAGATAATGCTTGGGGGAGCCTTTTGATGGGTGTGAACTTCAATGTAATGTAAAATATAATACCCTATGTTTTGTACACTTGGCTTATATAGCAAGATGTATTTTATCAAATCTGAACATCACTAGCACCTACAAGGGGAAACTTAAAACGTATGGACTTGGGTTGACTGCATTCATTAGCACAGAGACTGAGAGTTCACAGGGACAAGGCTTATTTTACCATAGGTGGTAATTCATTTTACCACAGGTGGTAAAATCTGAGGTAATCTTTTGGTTGTCATAATAAGTGAGTTTAGGCATGTATGATGTGTGTGTATACAATTACCTGTTGATAACATTATCAGGGTAATTCATAGAATCCAGCGCACAAGTAGCGCACGCGGCTGGCGCACAGCGTGCGCCTGCGATAGTCTGCGCCAGGCACGTGCGCTAAAACTGATTTCCGCGCACAGCGTATTCATGGATTTCATGCTCCCAAACCAGCCGTGGCACAGAGAATCGCAGCGAGCCTGCAGCAGCGCCAGTAACGCCCCCAAGAACGCCCTCGCGCAAGGAAAAGCCATCAAAATCGCTAAATCATCGCTAAGGGCTGCGCTAACCCTGGACCACTTCACAGGGCAGGCAAACAAGGAAAGCAAAGCGGGCAATCTTCAAATCAGGAGTACGCGGGAAGTTCTACACGCGACTAGGCAGGGTACGTGTATTACAGGGGTACGCGTGAAGTACAACACGCGATTGCCCAGGGAACGTGTATTACAGGGGTACGCGTGAAGTAGAACACGCGATAGGCCAGGGAACGTGAATTACAGGGGTACGCGGGAATTATCACACGCGAACAGCCAGGGAACGTGTATTACAGGGGTACGCGTGAAGTAGAACACGCGATAGGCCAGGGAACGTGTATTACAGGGGTACGCGTGAAGTAGAACATGCGATAGGCCAGGGAACGTGTATTACAGGGGTACGCGGGAATTATCACACGCGAACAGCCAGGGTGCGTGTATTACAGGGGTAGCGGGAAGTTCAACACGCGATTGGCCAGGGTACGTGTATTACAGGGGTGCGTGGGAATTATCACACGCGAATAGGCTGGGTGGGCCCTCACAGGTGTACCCTGTACACCCTCCACGGCCCCTGCAGGCAGCCCACAAAACAGGGGACTACCCTGCACACCTGATCATGTCCCCCTGCACCCCCATCCACCAGGGGCACCCTCCACCAGGCCCCCACCCATGTCTCCCACCACCCCCACCCCCCAGCAGTGCAGGGGCACCTGCCAGCAGGCCCCCACCCATGTCTCCCACCACCCCCACCCCCCATCCACCAGGGGCACCCTCCACCAGGCCCCCACCCATGTCTCCCACCACCCCCAACCCCCAGCAGTGCAGGGGCACCTGCCAGCAGGCCCCCACCCATGTCTTCCACCACCCCCACCCACCAGCACTGTGGGGCACGTGGCCAGCAGGCAGTCAGGCAGCAGCAGATGGCAGGTGGGAGCGTGCTCAGGGCTCTGGGGGACTGTAATTTGGCCTCCTGGCCAGGAGCGTGGTCTTTCGTGTTTGAACGCGTGGACAGCCTGATAGGGAGTGATTTTGCACGTGAAAATCCCACACTCAGCGAATCGCACGAAAACCCGTCACCAGCATATGTGCGTCTATAGTTACCTGCACGTGCAGTGTCAAAGCGTGTGATTGGTGAAAATGGATCTACACGCAGGAGTGACAAAGCGTGTGATTGGTGAAAATGGATCTACACGCAGGAGTGACAAAGCGTGTGATTGGTGAAAAGTGAGCTACACGCAGGAGTGTCAAAGCGTGTGATTGGTGAAAAAGGATCCACACGCAGAAGTGACAAAGCGTGTGATTGGTGAACATGGGCCAAGCACGTACACGCCGTAAGTGACGCTGTACGTGTGGGCCTGTATATAAGGTAGTGTAGAACACCATTTCCTTGTACGTGCTTTTCGTGGAGAGCGAGTGGGTGAATTCTGTACTTCTTGTCGTTTCACACGCGATTTACTTCACGGCGTTTCCAGTTCGTACTCCCTGTTACCTCTGACAGCTTTTTCTCTTTTTCCTCTTGTACTGGTTTACCTGGGCCTGTTCCCTCAAACAGTGTCCCCTTCTACTGTTGTCCTGTCTCCTCAGACAGCGTACACATCTTCTTTTGGCGGGGGTGTTGCCAACCAAACACGCTCATTTTTCACGCTCTTTTACCTGGCAGACGGTGAGTCACGCACGTATCTAACTTCTGTGCTTGCCCCGTGTGTAGCCTACCCCTTCAGAGGTCATTCTAGGCTGCGTGTGACACGCATACGTTCATTTTTGTGTTTCTGGATGCCACAGCGTAGTGCAGGGTTTTCCATCAGCACACGTGGTCTAGGAGGGGTATTGTGCACGTTCCTTAACTTTTTTGGGGTGCCTGTGCGTTGCGTGACCCGTCATCTTTCCCCAGGGGTGTCATATAGCCTTGCCACTGCACTAGGGTACGAATACCATCTGGTACCCAACCCCTTTGACACCCAATTGCCCAGGACAATTGTGCACACCGACTCCCATACGCACAATAACATCAGTGCCATGGTTGGGAGGCGTGCAAGCCGTAAGGGTGGCAAAGGTGGCCGAGCCACACGTGGTGGCCGTGGAGTATCCACTAGGGGACGTGGTTGTGACTTGCAGGGTGCCCCTGTCCCCCCCAGTCTGGAGGACCAGTCAGGGACACCCATGCCCCCCCCCCAGTTGAGGGTCATGTGGCTGATACCAACCCTGATCAGCCCTTGTCGGACCAGCCCATTGTGGCACCAGACCTGTCCGAGGGTGATCCCATCGCTGACATCCAGGTCAGCAGGTCCACTGCACGTGCACCGGTGCACATTGGTGTCATCAGGGCACGCGCATCTATGCCAGATAGGTCATCTGCTGGCCCCCGTAGCCAGGGTGTGGCTCCATCCACCCCACCTCTCATACACCCTGCCAAGACTGTGTCGGTCCTAGTTCATGCACCTCAGATCAGGCCTGACCCCATCCCTCTACCCCCAATGCCTGCACCTACTCCCATGCTGAGTGTGCAATCCCACACACCCAGTACTGAGTCCACCACGGCTCCTGCCCCTAGTGTCCACAGCGGCGTAGGACACTCTGGATCCCCACCCCCTTCCAAGCGCAAGAGGAAGAGTGCACGTCCGGCACAGGCTGATGCCCCAGGCACGGCTGCACAGTCCGGCCCATCAAGGAAGCCAAGCTTCACAGACGCCGAACTGAATGCACTTGTTCAGTATGTGTCAGATCATGATAGGGAAATGGTCATCGTTGCAGGGTCCAAGACCACACATGCCAGACGCCAGGCACACTGGCAGACCATTGCTGACAGAATAAGTGCCCTTGGAGTAGTGAGGCGCACAGCTAGTGATTGCCAGAAGCGCTGGAATGACCTTAAGCGCAGGGCAAAGGATAAGCTGGCCTCAAGTCATGCCGCAACCTTGGTGACTGGAGGTGGGTCCCCAGCACAGGAAATAGAACTCACACCACACGAGTCCGTAGCTGGATCCTACGTCACCGAGGGACAACTCCAAGGTGTGGGAGATCTCCCTGATTACGAGGCATCATCCGGTGAGTGCACATGCATGTGTGTATTATCCATGTGCATGGTGTGTGTGTGAAGCATTCATGTTGGGTGCCTGTCAAGGGGGTGTGTGGCAGAGTTGATAGTGGCACCCATGTGCCTCATCCAGTATGTTCAGTGCAACACCATCTGCCCACAGCACTATCCCTACTGGCAACAGTGCACATATGGCCCTACACCATGGAAGTTGCCCTTGAATTGTCATTTTGTCACTACATTGTTGCTCATACTCCCCTGTCTATTCATCTGATGTCTTACATACCATTCCTATACTTTCCCCCAGCCATTCAAGTTTCATCTTCACATGCCTGACATGCAATGATACCACATGCTAATGCGTCGTCTGTATATAAATGCCAACCAACATGCTGTCATACTGTGGATGTTGCCTTGACATCCACCTCCTACCTGTGTGCTTTGGTACCGTCTGGTTTCGAGCCCCATTCCCTCACACTCCATGCTGCTCTTCATGGTCTATCTTCCCTGACTTCTACAGTTCAGACCATCGTGCCCTACTCACGACACCTGCTTGCTAACAGTCAAATGAGGGCACCCTGCCCTCCAATGCGACCCACCCTATTGCTGACAAGTGCATCTGAGCCTACTCAAAGCTAACTCTCACTGACATCTGCTCATACATGCCTTTGCCTGTCCCATAGACCCTTCACATGGTCCCTGTCCTCTCTCCTTGCTCCTCTTCCACCATCAATGGTGGGACCCGTTGGGGTGTACTCCTGGCCTCCTTCCAATCCTCAGAGGCCACAATTGATGTGTATGGTAATGGGAGCATCTCAGTCCAAGGCCCTTAGGCCAACCTCATTCTCCTTGAGAAATGCTACCCACATCTCATCAACTTCCTTTCCTCTCCTGCTGTCCCCCCTCCTCTCTCCTCATCAATCCTGCACTGCCTCCCTGCACCCTCCCATGATCCTTCTCCGCCTCCCACTCCAACTCCTACACATGCTGCACCTCTGATCTCTAGCACTCCCCGTAAGTCCTACAAGGCTGTCAACCTCCTCCACAATTACACTCCTTTCACTGCGGCTGCATCAGGCATTCCTCCGATATCTGTCACTTACATGAGGTTATGCACCTTGACATCCTTGGTCTCATGGAAACATGTCTGACGGCCAGCTCTGTCTGCATCCTTCACACACTCCTACCTGATGTTCAGGAGATCCTCTCCTTGGCCCGCCACTACTGTGCAGGGGGGGTGTGCCCTTGGCTTCCCTGAGGGTATTCCTGCCACTGTCACTCCTACTTAGACCTACTCCACTCTGGAATGGCTTGTGTGACGTCTCTCTCTACCACACCTTGACATTCACAAACTGTGCGTACTGTGTCTGGGAAAACTGGTCAAATGTACTACTTCCTTTCTGAGTGTCCTCACCTCTCCTCCTCACTCATGTCCCCAGACACAGAAATCCTCTTCCTTGGTGCTGTACGCATCCACCTGCATGCTTGTTGACACCCCCACGTGACCTTTCTGTGACCTCAGCAACTCCCTCTCACCCTCTAGACTCCCGTCTGTCCCTACTCATTCTGCAGGGCACACTCTTGATGCTCTGATCTCATCTGACTTTCCCCTCTCCGTCCATCTCTGCACTCCTCTCTCCTGGAGTGATCACATTCTCCTCTCCTCCCAGCTCACCCTCACCACCCCACAGGCAAAGCCACCCTCACCACTGTCACACACCTTCTTGGTATTCCAACCCATGAAGTGTGTGTCAGTCGAGGCTTATGCTGCCAAAATCTCCCCCCCATCCAGCTCCCCCTTAGGCTCACTCCCATCCTGACAGGGCCCACTCCATGCTCCACTCTATGTCAGGTACACTGGATGTCTTTGCCACGGTCATGACCACCTGTCTGAAGCCCCATGCCAATGCAGAGTCCTGGCATGACTCGGATCTTGTGAACCCAAACCACAGGTGCCGGGTGGCAGAGAGGGAATGTCCTGCATCATGCTCATCCTCTGGCAAACTGGCCTGCCACATGCTCCAAAGGCAATAGCGCCTCACCCTTTTCACCAAGATGAGATCCCCAATCCAAGGGCACATATCTGCGGCATGTGACAACTCTGCAGGACACATAGAAATCTGCAAGGACCTTGCCGAGCCAGATGCAGTGTGTACCTCCCCTGTCCCCTCCGAGCCCACAGCACTGCATGATTGTCTCTGTACCCCTATAGGCCACCCCCCCCAGCACTTGTCTGCGCCTAACACCATCTGCCCTTGACGTTAAGTCCTACTTACCTTGTACAGCACTTCCAGCCGCCACTTCCCCTTGCACTTCATTGTGCCACCCACCCCTGCACTTGCGTGACATGAATGACACCAGCACCAGTAGGATTGTTGACTGGCATCCCCTTCTGCCCCACCACCCCTCAGTGCTCCGCTGTACCTTCATACATTTCTGGACCGGTGCTTCACGAATGCTATATGATTCCTTTACAGGTGATGGGGAGGTGGAATCTCATTGTTTACTGCATTTTGTTGATGTAGACAAGGCACTGTGCATCGTGGCCAATTGGGACTAGCAGATCCATGTACAACATGTTAACTTATTGATGTGATGATGCAATGTCAGGACCAGAGTGGTTGAAATCCAAAAAAGTTGCCCTCCTCTCCCTCTTCACTTGGTGGCTATGTCACATGCCATGTGTGTGATGGCATGTGCCTTTGACATGGCAATCACCGGCCAATGTGTGATGGCAGTGCTAGGCAGCATGGTGAGCAGGCGTTGCTCTCCAATCTGTACATTGCATGCCCTGAGCCTCCCCTACAGACCCAGCGATGGTGAATGCATAGGAGGTCTCCCAGTCATGTGGGACATGTGTCGTAGAACTACGGCCTCTGTTGTTCATCAGCCCTTGTTGTATGCCATGGTGCTAATGCCTGTTTCCATTTTTCTCTTTCATGTCTTTGCAGGGGACGAAGCACTTGTTGATGCTGGGGATGTGGTGGTTGAGCCGTCCCAGGAGGGCAACCCGGGCCGACCTTCCACAAGTGAGGGACGTGGTGTGTTTGTGGGTGAAAACCCACAAGTGCTGCAGGTCGTGCTGTCGAGGGGTGTCTCTGGGGGTTCCTCCCCCGAGCAGTATTCAGGTGTAGACTCGGAGGATGACACCTATGTGCAGTCGCAGGTGAGTGTTCTTGGGAGAGAATCTCCTCTGTCCGACCCACCTGCAGCCGGGCCATTGCCCTCAATGGGGATGTCAGTGTCGGCAGCTCAGCCTCCGGTGGTTACGGATGCAGGGCCACACCACACAATCTCTGATCCTGTTCCTGGGGCTGCAGATCAGAGAGGGAATGCAGTCCTGCAGCCTGAGGCCTTGCCGGCACAGCAAGGCGCAGTCCGCCTTGCCCCAGGCAGGTGTGGTGCCCGTCAACGTGGTGGCCGTATGCCACCTGGCAATACCGCTTGGGAGCAATCCATCTACGGTATGGCCACCCAACAGGCAGCATCATCCGAGATGATTGCACAGGCCATGGATAGGGTGGCCACTTCCATTGTCCCCCCAGAAAGGCTGATGGAGCGACTGGAGCAGGCTACAGAGTCCATCTGCCAGGCACACAGGGAGGACATGTTGGCGTCCAACATGGACAGGCGGGCGGCACTGGCGACTCTGCGGGAATCACTTTCCATGGAGTCCCAGCGCCACAGGGAAGGCCTGAGGGAAGAATTCCATCACCTCAGGTCGACCCTGTTAGAGCTTGAGGCTTCATCCCATAGAAGGACAGAGGAGCAGCTGGAGCGTCTGACACGGACGCTCTCGGCCGAGATGCAGGCAACTCGTGCGGAGGTCAGGTCATCCCGGAAGTTACTGCATGGGGACCTCCGCATGATTATAACCCAGAACCAGAACTACCAGACCCGCCTGCTTGCAGCCATGGAGGAGCAAACTCGTGCTTTGCGTGGGCTGCCTCCCATTGTCACACCATCTTCTGAGGCAGCTCCCCCACCTCCTGAGGCAGCTGCAGGGTCTGGCCAGAGCGATAGCGACTCATCTCCCACAACAGAGTAGCCGTGTGGGCCACGAGCCTATGGGGTGTTTTATTTTCCCATGATCCACACAGGTGGATTGTGGCGTGCATCCTGTCCTCGGACCTCATAGGTGCCCCCCCCACCCCCGCCGGCCCTTTCATGGCCATTTTTTCTCAATTTTTTTTTCTTTTTCAAGAGTGTTGCCTTGTGTGGGTACCTGGGCATACACTGTATTGTGGCTGGGCACATGCAGGCTTGTCCTGAGTTTGGTTTCGATGCTTGGGTACCAGACATCCACACCCCTCCTGCTTCCGTTTCCATGGGCTTGCAAAGGGTGTGCCCAAGTGACAGCAAATTACACGGTGACATTGGACTCCCATGAGCTGTTGGCCAGTCCATAGTCAATACTGTGTAGACATTCATAGTGTACATTGTTGTTGCACCTAACTATGCATGATGGTTTGATATGTGCCTCTACTTACATATGTTGCTCATGTTTTGCAGGTATTTCACACAGTTCTTCACACGGGCATACTCTCTGGAGTCAGACTACATGTCGGTAGATGTGCACTGACACTTTTGCGTGGCGCCATCACTGTACATCTGGACGGTGAGGACATACCAGCAGAATCAGGTATTGAGACTACCATTGATTACATGCATTGTGTCTTGTTTGGGTGGGCTTCAGGGTGGGTTGGTGTGTAATTTGATTGAAATTACTCTTACACAGGTGTGTAGTAGTGGCTCCAGCGCGGTTAGCTGTTCAAGTGCGGCTATGTACCATTTGGGGCACTGCTATTTGTGACACCGGTGTCATGTTGTGATGGCCAGTTTGTTTGCTCTCACATACCATGACATGGTGTCCTCAGTGGCGGGACTGTGAAGGGAATGGGTGACATGGCAATGTTGTCATGTAGTGAATCGCCTGTGGCAATGCATATTTGATTGATGGAGTTGTGTCTTTTCGTTGTGATGCATTGCTGGTGTATGTGTAGGTAGGGGTGCACACATAGTGACACTTCCATGTTAACAATCTCAGGCTGATGTGTATCTGACAGTTTATTGTCAAGTAATTTTGTGACATTGTCAGGTAGTGTCATCATTGATTGTCAGATGGTATGTGCCAGAGCAGTGTGCACTAGCCAGCACTGTGATTCCTAGGTGAAGAAGTTGGCCACCAGTTGCGTACGGGCTGCCTCCCCCCGTGCCCTTTCCCCTCCCATGCGCAGCGGGCGTGCATGTGGTTGTGGATGTGGGGGCACCACCATGTCCACGGGCAGGCCCCGGCGTGTTGCAAAGTTGTGCAGGACACATGCTGCCACTATGATCCTGCACACTATTCGGGGAGCATATAACAGCTGCCCGCCAGAACGGTCAAGGGAGCGAAAGCGTGACTTCAGCACTCCGAATGTGCGCTCCACTATGCCCCGTGTTGCAATGTGGGCTGTGTTGTACCTTACCTCAGGTGGCGTGGTGGGGTTCCGGATTGGGGTCATCATGTGGGGGCTGATAGGGTAGGCACTGTCCCCTGCGGAGGTGGTGATGGGTATCATTAGTGGTGTTGTGTCATGACCCAGTATCTGACATGCATGCATGTGCAGTGGCATTCATGCTCACCAAGCAGCCATGTATCTCCATGCTGGCCAGCCTCTAGGTCCCGGCATAGGGTAGACATTCTGTAGATGAAGCTGTCGTGGGTGGACCCGGGATAGTTGGCATATACTGATGTGATTATTCCCTTGGCATTGCATACAACTTGCACGTTGATGGAATGCCAGTGCTTGCGGTTTCTATAGATGTGCTCTGTTGCCCTGGGTGGACGTAGAGCCACATGTGTGCAGTCAATTGCACCAAGCACTTTGGGGAATTGAGCCACACCATAGAATTCCTGGATGCACGTCCGCCTTTCTGCATGAGTCCTGGGGAGATATATGTGCCTGCGGACTGATGGCCGTGCAGTGATGATGTTCAAGACCTGGTGTAGGCAGCGTGACTGCGTGGCCTGTGACACACCACCCACTATGGCACTTGTCCGCTGAAAGGATCCAGTGGCCAAGAAGTGCAGTACATTCAGGACCTTCTGCAGGGGGCTGAGTGCTTGGGAGCACAGGGTGGGTGATGTGAGGTCATCCTCCCACTCACTGACCAGGTCCAGTATGATGTGTGCTGGAAACCTGTACCTCCCATACACCTGGTCATCAGGCATCCCGAATAGGCTGGTTCTGGGTGTGAATATTCTGGCCCTGACTCTCCTCCTCCTCCTCCTTTGGTAGCCCACTGCCACTGCTGCTAGGAACGGTATGTTCATCCTGGCATCTGGCTTGTTTATTGAAAAGTGTGCAAATTAATGCTTTGCGCGTGTTCTAGGCGAGCGTGTGACCCTCGCACCCCTGGAATCTAGTTCCCACTCCAATAGCGTGTGGAAATTCCCACGCAGCAGGCATACAGGTGCGCTGACGTACTTGCGTGTGTAAGTGCCCGCGCACCCCTGAAATACACGTACATAGGCCAATGGCGTGTACGCGCACTTTTGGCCAATTACACGCTATGAAATACACGTACATAGGCCAATGGCGTGTACGCGCACTTTTGGCCAATTACACGCGATGACACTCTGACGTGCAGTATTTCCACGTGTGCTCCGTCATCACGTGCTGAGTGGGGAACGCCCGTGCGGATCACGTCAGACGCGCTTACGCGCTGAGGGACTCTGGTCCAATAGAATCGCGTATGCGTGCTGACGCACTTACGCGCTAAGGGCCTTTCCTCGGATTTCACGCTGACGTGCAGGAATTTCACGTGCCAAATCACTCCGTATCAAGCTGGCCACCCGAAAACACACGGAACACCACGCTCCTGCCCAGAAGGCCGAGTTACTGCCCCCCCAGTGCCCTGAGCAGCCTCCCACGTGCTATCTGCTGCTGCCTGCCTGCCTGCCTGCTGCCACCGTGCCCTGCCATTTGGTGCCTGCACATCAGCCATCTGCAGGGGTCCAGTTGCTGTGTCCACCCCTGCTGGAACTGAAGACTCCCAACTGGGATTACATCGCTCCACAGCCCAGCCCCAGGACCCAGTTGCCCACCCACACCTGCCTCTGGGGTTGCCATGTCGGGCACTTCCACATCTGGCACCAGTGGCAACCCCAGGCCAGAGGGGCAGAGGGGCACCAGCTTCACTGCCACCGAAGTTGGTGTCCTGGTGGAGCATGTCCTGGGGCAGTATGATGCCCTCTTTGGATCGTCCCGCGCCAGCAAGGAAGGACGGGAGAGGATCTGGGCCGACTGTGTGGTTGCCATCAACGCGGAGGGGGTGGCAACCCGCAACGTCCAGAAGATCAAGAAGCGCTGGGAGGACTTGAGATCCAGGACCCTTGTGAAGGCCCGGCGCCTCGTGGAGGGGGGCCGGGGCCGCATGAGTTCCATCCAGAAGAGGGTCCTGGAACGCGTACGCCCAGCGCTCCACGCCCAGGTCCTTGAGAGGGAGGCCCGTCTGGAGTTGAGCGGTAAGTGTGCAAGCATTACTGTGTGAGACAGGGCATGTTGCGGTGTGCTGGTTCTATGATACTTGCCTGTATGTGTGCCATGGGCCATGTATGCATGTATGTGTGCAGGGACATCATGGTAATGCATGTGCGACCAGTGATGTGTGACCCACATGGTTGTTGCATGTGTTGAAATGCGGCATGGGGAGCCCTATGCAGATTTAGGACATGAGAGCATGCCAGTCTCTGTACCTGGACATGGATGGGGGTGAAGGATGGGTGCTGATGCCAGGTACATATATGGTAGCCATGTCTGTGTGCCTGACCTGCGTGTCTGTGACTTGTGCATGCCATGGATGCATGACACATGTGTGTGACAATGCACAGATTCAGTGACGCACCCAACTTACCCTTGTTTCGCCTGTGTTCGGTGTGTTTGGGGCCAGATGGATGTGACTGAGGTGAAGTGTGTGCATGTGATATGCATGAGCCATGATGCATGTGAGTTACATATCATTGAATGTTTCAAGAGTCAATTGGACATGCATGGAAATGTGCATGGCATGCACCATGCCTGTTACTGTGTGTGTTTTGCCTGGACTGACCCATGTGTTGTGGAGGGACATGATGGAAGTGTACTTTGACAGTGGTGCTCATCTGCTATTGCTTCCTGTCTAGGGGACCATTGTACAGTAGCCTGATGCTTGTGTCCTTTGTCTCCCTCTACGCAGCGGCTAGTGAAGAAGAGGGCGGAGACGGCGCTGTGGAGCAAGGCGGCGGGGATGCCCCCACGGCTGCAGCGGAAGGGGTGGGTGAGCCCCCACAGGGGCCTGCTACGGCGGGAGACGGTGAGGAGCCATCCAGGTTGGTGGTTTGCACAGAGGAGGAGGAGGCCGACACTGGTGCACACATGGGGCCTGGTGGGAGCATCCCTGCTGGTGCAAGTGGTGCAGTCCAGGGCCAGGGGCAGGAGGCAGCACAGGTCACCGTGGAGGTGCCTGTGCATGTCGCTGTCCCTGACCCTGTGAGTGCACCACCATGCACCAGCAGGGATGCCCCGTCCCAGGCCCGTCCGCAGGTAGAGGGGATGTCCATGTCAACTGACTCCCCTCCACCTGCGGCCGTGGGAACCCCTGGCCGCGTGGAGCAGGTCCTGATTGGGGTCGCGATGCGCACGGCTGTGATTCGTGATGCCGTGCGTGCTTCCCGGGAGGAGCACGCACGTCATCACGAAGTGCACCGTGCCGACGTGGCCCAATTGGGATCGGCCATGTTTGGGGGGTTCCTGCATGTGTTGGCCAATCTGACGGCCCTCTCCTCCTCTGTGCAGGCTATCCACCGGTCGTTCTCCTTGCCGTCTTCCGGCCCAGATGCCACCATGGCCCCCTGTGGACCTGCCCCGACCAATGCAGCCAGCTCGGTGGGGATCCCATCCCTGCCACAGTTGGGAGTCGGAGGTCCAGCAGGGGTGGACAACACAGCAAGTGGACCCCAGCAGATGGAAGATGTGCCGGCATCATCGGGCAGGGCACGTGCACGACGGCGTCGGTGGTTACCACCAGCCTGGATGCCGTCGTGCTGGCAGAGGCAGTGGCGTCGGAGGCAGCAGCGGGCTCGACGTGGGAGGCATCATGGCTCAGGGCCATCAAGATCAGAGGGGCAGGCATCGGCCGGAGGGCAGGGCAACCCTGGCATGGCGGTGTGTTCCGTGTGGGAGGAGTTTGGCCAGCGGATAGGTGCGGAGCGGCAGCGGGCGGAAGAGGAGCGGCTCGCCATGGCCAGGGCGGAGATCTCCATGCGTCGGGCATTGAAGCGGGCTGAGTGCCTCGAGGAGGCTCGCAGGGATTTTGGTGAGCACATGGGGTTGTCCCTGCGAGACCTCGGGGCCAGGACAGAGTCCCGCCTCCAGGACATTGACATGGAGTTCGAGGATGCCCTGGCCAGCATCACCAAGTGAGCCGCAGGACTTGCCCGCTGCCTTTGTATATAGTTTTTTAGTTAGTTAGTGCTAGGTTTCCTTTATTTATTTTTATTATTTTGGACCGCTCGGACAATGGCCACTTTTTTGTACATATTTTTTTTATTAGTTAGTATTAGGTTTCATTTGTGGTGTTGGGCTCATGGACCCTGGAACATTCCTGTATATATTGTTATTTTTTGGGAGATACATTTTTTTATTTTCTTATTGTTTACACCATGACGTAATGGTTTTTCTTTGATTTCCTACTACATGGTTTTGCTTTGGACAAATTCTATTTATTTTTTAATCCTTTGTTTTTTGGTTTATCATTTTTGTTCTCGGACATGGACCTTTTATTTACTTTGCCACATAGTTGTATGTTTTATTAGAGTACTTATTTTTTGTTTTTAATACATTTTTATATTTTCTTACACTTGTGTTTTTTTCTCTTTGGTTTCTTACATGTCATGATATGGGTTTTGACATTCACTTGCACCCATTGTGTATGTGTGTGTGACGGACATGTGTTCTTTTGCATACTTGCCTTTGGGGTTGTGTCATGTGATTGCATTCACTATGTGGGTGCATGCAATCCTTGCCTGGGTGTTTGTGCTGGGTATGCTGGCCATTACTGCCATGATTGTGTATCGTCAGGACCTGGGGCCAGGGGGACATGGGTGGGGGCCTGCTGGCAGGTTCCCCACAGTGCTGGGGGTGGTGGGAGACATGGGTGGGGGCCTGGTGGAGGGTGTCCCTGGTGGATGGGGGGTGGGGGTGGTGGGAGACATGGGTGGGGGCATGGTGGAGGGTGCCCCTGGTGGATGGGGGGTGGGGGTGGTGGGAGACATGGGTTGGACATGGGTGGGGGCCTGCTGGCAGGTTCCCCACAGTGCTGGGGGTGGTGGGAGACATGGGTGGGGGCCTGGTGGAGGGTGTCCCTGGTGGATGGGGGGTGGGGGTGGTGGGAGACATGGGTGGGGGCCTGGTGGAGGGTGTCCCTGGTGGATGGGGGGTGGGGGTGGTGGGAGACATGAGCAGGTGTGCAGGGTAGTTCCCTGTGGTGTGTGCTGCCTGCAGGGGCCGTGGAGGGTGTACAGGTAATGCCTGGGAGCACACAGCCAATTCGCGTGTGGAACTTCCCGCGCACCCCTGAAATCCACGTACCCGGCCATATCGCGTGTGGAACTTCCCGCGCACCCATGAAATCCACGTACCCTGACTAATCGCGTGTGGAACTTCCCGCGCACCCCTGAAATCCACGTACCCGGCCATATCGCGTGTGGAACTTCCCGCGCACCCCTGAAATCCACGTACCCGGCCATATCGCGTGTGGAACTTCCCGCGCACCCCTGCAATCCACGTACCCTGCCATATCGCGTGTGGAACTTCCCGCGCACCCCTGAAATCCACGTACCCGGCCATCTCGCGTGTGCAACTTCCCGCGCACCCCTGCAATCCACGTACCCTGACTAATCGCGTGTGGAACTTCCCGCGCACCCCTGGAATCCACGTACCCGGCCATATCGCGTGTGCAACTTCCCGCGCACCCCTGCAATCCACGTACCCTGACTAATCGCGTGTGGAACTTCCCGCGCACCCCTGGAATCCACGTACCCGGCCATATCGCGTGTGGAACTTCCCGCGCACCCCTGCAATCCACGTACCCTGACTAATCGCGTGTGGAACTTCCCGCGCACCCCTGAAATCCACGTACCCGGCCATATCGCGTGTGGAACTTCCCGCGCACCCCTGCAATCCACGTACCCTGACTAATCGCGTGTGGAACTTCCCGCGCACCCCTGAAATCCACGTACCCGGCCATATCGCGTGTGCAACTTCCCGCGCACCCCTGCAATCCACGTACCCTGACTAATCGCGTGTGGAACTTCCCGCGCACCCCTGAAATCCACGTACCCGGCCATATCGCGTGTGCAACTTCCCGCGCACCCCGGTATACACGCACACGTTTATTTTTTCTCTCAGCGCGTGTCTGTGTTTGTGGGTACCCCTTTGTACGTCATTTGTCCTGGAGGGCCACAGTATTGGACATTGATCATGTCTGTATATAGGTGCTATTTGTTGGCGCACCTTTTAGCGCACATTTCTTGCAGGCGCAGAGACGCTACCGCCTGCTTTCTTGTGGCGGTCGTGTTTGTGCCTGTTTGTGCCTGTGCGCTGCTTTGAGCGTGCGCTTTTTTGCCCTATTCTATTCCATGAATACGTGTTGTGTGCGAGCGTGTGGGCGTTCCGCGCACTTGCCTCCTAAACTTTCCCCGTGCCGCCCACATTCTTCCCCATTCCGAGTGTTGTGCCCCATTTTATTCCCCATTCCGAGTGTCCCGCCCTGTGTTCCGCCTACTTTAGAGCTGTGCGCTGCGCTCGGAGTGATAGCGCCGCGCACTTTTTCAGCGCACGTCCTCTGCTTTTCTTGCGCACGGACTTCCATGAATCGACGTGCGCTGGTTTCCCTGCGCTTTTCGCTAATTTTCGGCGCAGCGCACTTATTGGCCCCTCTGCGCCGGGATTTTCGGCGCACATTTATTCCATGAATCGGCCTGTATATGTTTTGCACTTGGGCATACAACAACATTGTAGATAAGTTGCTGAGAGAAAGTGATAATATAACATACTAAGTGTAATAACTCTGGTAGCTGGACAGGTGTTAGACTATATTCTGAGGGGAATTTTACCACTATAGAGGGAAGTCACCAATGCATCACTACAATAATAATATACCACAATAAGATACCACTATTTATCACACTACTAAAACACCCCAAGCTTAGGTGTAACTCCTCCAGAAAATATATCTAACAAAATGACCTGTTCACTGTCTGTAGCACAAAGATGCCCCACACAGGGTGAGGAGTACATTATCCATGTTGATCATGTGTGGACTAACTAGTGCATGCTGAGACAACAATCCAGTAGCAATCACTGCATGTGTATAGAATAGTTTTTCAGAATTTTGGCATTATTGAGTGACCCAAACACCTAGAAGGACCTGTGTGAATATATCACTTTGAATTTACAATCACGGATTCCATTTATGTCATTGTATTAGTAAACATAAGTTATTTTACACAAAAGCTTCAAAAGCATCAATGTACAGTCTGAAGTATGTATTTCACAGACATAGGGTGCTTTAGTGGGTCTAATGCATTTTGGTCCTAGCAACCATTTTCAGAGACACATTTCTAGAAGGAATGATCAACAAAGTGTAAATGAATTTCAAACAATTTCTCACATCTCATCTATCCATGTTACTCTTGACATATTTACCAGTCTATTTAGGGACTTAAGCAGACAGGTTATGTTTGTTTGTAAATTAATGGTAAATATTAATTGATAGCAGTCAGGATACCTAGTTTGACATCTGAAATGTATATTTGTTGGACATTGTCACTATACTGTCCTTAGGGTATATTAGTAATATATTTTCTAAGAGGTGAGACAGTCATACCTTCTACCGTGGGATGTGTGGGGTTCCTATTGAGGGTGGTTAGGCTGTTTATCATAATTTGATTTCCTGAGACTAGTCCCTGTTATAGTGAGCATCTTACCTTAGGAAACCGGGACAACACACACAGATGCCAGTCCGACTGGTTCTGAACCTATCCTATCACCCTATCCTCACTAACAAACCCTGCTGTCTTCTCTTGCAGAGCCAAGTGAGCACCTATAGACTGCCCTCCAGCAGTAACTGTGCATGGTATAAATCGACATAACATAACAAAAATGTTTAACAAACCTAAATCTTGCATGTGATATAAAACAGAAATCACAGCAGTGCAGGCCCTTGTGAAAAGAAAGGCACAACTTTGTGAAGGGCATCATTTGATGCAAACTGACTTGATTAAACTTCATTTGCAACTCCGGAAAGCCAAGCAAGTCATGGGGAGGTTATCCAAAGAGTCTATTATTATTGAAAAGGAAAGGGGGGCAAAGGGGTCTCACTTCAAGGCAACACACACCCAGCTCTCTTTGCAGAAGCAATTACTGAATAAAATCGCTTACAGTCAAGCAATGAGTTTATCAGCCAACAAGGATAAACACTTGGCTTAAGGTGCCAGTTGGGACAGAGCTTGACGTGGATCAGGCCAATGGTAGGAGGCGAGTCGCTTTTTGAGTGATGGAGTGAAATACATTTAATTAGAGAGTGAACTCAGAGAAGCTGAACAGACTGCCACAAATGATTTAGCACCAAAGATGGGGGCATAATAGGGGACAGACCCATGGCAGCCCCCCCAAAATAAATAGATTTCTTTTGTAGAACACTTGGAGATAACAGAGATTGCATTTGGTACATTGAGAGATAAGGGTGAACAGAATTATGAGATGCTTCTCTCTGACAGTAAATACAAGTTTCGTTCTTGGGTTAGCCAAGCTGGGCCTTACATCTTGGAGCATGTACAAAGACGAGGTGAGGAAATATGTTTCACTCTATAGGTCAGTGCAGGAGGCAAAGTGTGCTGCCTCCTGTCACACAGCTGGGCCAAATGAATCTCACAGGATGGTCATGCAAATTCTGAGGAGAGCATTTCTTAGAATGGATCCTGGTTTGAATATTCAATCTTCAAACCTTACAGCCATTCTTCTATGGGCTTCGATGAGACATCTTTTAACTGGCCAGCGATTCCTCAGACTGCAAACCAGTTCAGTGTACTGTCGGGGTGATCTCCCGTTGACCAGCAGAGCCGTCCCTGGACCTCCGGGGCTGGAGAGGCCCGAACTCCTCCCGCGTCCCAAAAGGAGTATGACACACACAAAAGGAGCAAGGTAACTACTGCTGTTTATTAGAGTAACGGCAGGGATACGCTCAGACCGTATGCATCCGGAGAGGCTCTCGTCATTAGCGGGGCTCGCAGGCCCTTTTTACAGCAGTATGACGCGCTACTTGCGTCACCTGGGAAAATCATCACAAAACCTATCGCCACTTTGGGTTGGTTCCCCGAGTGGTAGGGTTAGTATTGATCCCCTGTGGGAAGAAATGTTAGTGGATGAGGACGGGTCAGGTGGTATGCTTGGGCTGTCACTAACAGTTGCTACATTGGAATTGTTACAAGGTGACCCTTGGTGATTGGCTAAGAGTAATGGCGTCAGTGATGAGCCCCCTCTGTATTATGATTAGTTCTCTTGTGAGCCCCCAAGCCTGGGACCATCGTCGTTCCCAGCACGCTCTGTACCTGACATTAGCAACAATGTACAACTATGTGTTTGTGCGGACAATGGACAGGTCTGCTTATGGGCTGATGGGCAGGTCTTTCCCATTGCTGTAGGTGTCCAACTTGTCGCTTTGTTATTGCAGATTGTGTCCCAGACATGGGACCCTGGTGGTTCTCTGTCTCGTATGCGTGTCACCTCGTCAGTTCGGCTTAGTCACGTGTCGGGAGACTGTAGCTGGAGTAGAATTATGAGCATTAGATTTTGTATTTTGTCTCTGAGGGCTTGGCACCTGTAGGTATAACATTGGAGCTAGGCGCGCAGCATGCAGGTTGCTACACCGTGGCCTTGGCTGTGGGCTCTCGTTGGGGCTCATTCAGCATGGTCAGCACTTGTATTTCGTTCTGGGAGGATTTTCGTTTGCGAGGCTCCTGCCTGGGGACTCTTGCTTGCGGCCTACTTGGGCCTAGTTTGTGGGAGGCGGTACATAATCCATATTATGGGGGTCGCAGGGTGACAGAGTGTCATACGCAGCATTAGATATACATGGTGGCATCTTCATAGTGATAGGTAGCAAGGAAATATATATATATATACACGAGCTCTTCAGGCGTCTTGCGTTTCTGCAGTGCTGTAGAAGGCCTATGTGAAAAATAACAATGATGCCTGTCCGTGGGTATGTCAGTCCGCTACATCATAGCACTGAGTATATTCTTCATGTTGGTTGATGTGTGAGTGACCAGTGTGCATGGTGGCACGTGTGTTCTTGTCTGTTGGCTATGTCGTCATGGCATCTCTAATGATGTGAGTACTTGCAGCTGTTGTTCTAGTCGAGCTGATCCATGTCGCAGGCGTCGGCTTGACCCGGGCATTATAGTGGGCATACTCTTCGAATATGTATGTTTTTGAAGCAGGATACTTTGTCATCTGGTAAATAAGCAAACTCCTCTCGTGGGGGGTGCCTGGGCCGTGATCCCCTAGGCCATGGTCTGGATGAGATTGGGGGGAGGGTGTTATCCCATTCTCCCACTTCAGTCCCCCCTCTGGTCGACTTGTCGACTACAAAATTATCCTTTTCCTTATCTCCTTTTACTCTCCATACTTTTGTTATTCCAGCCAGGTGCCCATAGTGGTTCACATGATCTTCAAATGACATGTACATATAAACACATCCACCGCCGGGTTTACAGTATACCCATCTTCCAACATAGCTCCTCGGGTTCCTTGGGTTTTCCACCTTCACAGATGGCGGGTCTAGGTGATTTTCAAGTATCTGTTTGCACAACCTTTCTCTTTCTTGTATAATCATGTCTGTGTGTATGTCGTCTTTGGCTGGTAGCCGTTCTTTGAAAGTGAACTAGCAACTCTAGGCTATGGAGTTGCACATAAATTAGAATCAGGTACCCATCTTCAAAATATGTCAGCTGCGCAATTATTACAAAATGTGCAAGAAAAAGATGAGGTTTTACAGTCAAGTATTACAAATCTTTTAGCAAACATGTGTGGTACAAAAAATACTGGTTCCGACGTCACAGAGATGTACGCTGTATGATAAGAAACCTTGGCCCACCCACTTGGTTTGTAACATTAAGTTGTGCAGAATATGCATGGGAAGATTTACACAATTTCCTACGCATAGCAAACATAGATATAAAAACACCAGGAGAACTCTGCTCTCTAGATCCTGTAAATGTATCAAGATATTTCCCTCATCGCTTCATTGCTATGCTACACTTTATTTGTAATAAGACTGTTCCTCAACCTCGGCGAGTTCAACACTTCTTTTGGAGAAAAGAATACCAAGCCAGAGGAGCACCACACATCCACATGCTATTATGGATTAAAGATGCTCCAAAATTCGGTCAGGACAGTGATGCCAAAAATATGTCATTTGTGAAATACCTTCACAACAACACATAGTGACATTCATGCACAAATTTTACAATTTCAAAGACACAAATGTGGGAGATATTGCCGTCACAAATATAAAAAAAAGGGAAATACTACAACACATGCTGCTTTGGTTTCCCTAGACCAGTTTCAGCAACAGGTCAAGTAAAAAACGTCATGTCTTCGGTCAGACATAGTGTCAAAGGTAAATCACCTAAGAACACATATTACATGAAAAGAGCAGAAGAATCAAAATACATCAATGATTACAATGCAATCATTGCCCTCCAATGGTATGTAAAGATAGATGTGCAGTACATTGCAGACAATTCCACTGCAGTTGCACAATATGTCACAGTCTAACTAACCAAAGCAGACAAAACAGAGCTTCAGGACCTCTGGGATGACATATCATCTGACAAAACACTATCACAGAAATTGTACAGCTTAGGCATAAACATTCTCTCTCATGGAGAATGTGGCTGCTACAAAGCTGCAGACCGTTTAACGGGCACTGCCTTGTATGAAAAATCTGACAATATAGTATGGCTAAGTCTTGGTCCTGCTAAATCTAGAAAAAGAGTTCTCAAATCATATGAGGACACAGAAATAATAACCAAAAATGATCCCAACAGCCAAGACATTTTGGAAAACGATTTACTAGACACATACTACCCAAACATGAGAAACACTTTGGAAACCATGTGTGTCTACCACGTAACCCAAAACTTCACATACAAAAATAGTGTTAAACCAGATGAAAAGAAAGGTAGATACAGAGTAGTAAATTGTGAAGGTAGTTTAGTGAAACTTACCAAACGCAGCTTAATTAATCATATCAAATTGTCATTAAAAAACTCCTCAACATAAAGAACTATATTACATGTCCGTGCTACAACTTTTTAAACCACAGAGAAAAGAAGAAGAGTTACTGAATACATATGACTCCTATGAAGACGCTTTCATAGTAAATGAAAGCACTATAACAGACGTAAACTTTACACAGTACCAAACAATGTTACACAATGAACAGCAACATGAAGAAGAACTCTAGGCCCAACTACAAGTGGACACTCCTGACAGTAGTCAACCTTATGTAACAGGAAGCCAAGAACCACTTGGACAGCCACTAATAGCAAATGGGGCAGAATTAGCAATGACAGAAGTATAAAACACCATGGCCCTCATTACAACCCAGGCGTTAAGGGGTTAATGGCGCTGTAAAAGGTGGCGGCGCCGTTAAACCCTTAACGCCTGATTACGAGGTCCCTTTGTGGGTTGCACTTTAACGCCTGCTTTTAGCAGGCGTTAAAAAACAAACCTGCAAAGGGACCTAGGAGCTAATTACAGCACCGTAATTTACAGTGCCATAATTAGCGCTTTCCCCATTCCCATTGAGCCCTATGGGCCAAAAATCGGAATGGGGAAGGGGCCATGGGGAATGGGGAATTACCGTCCCGCCAACCTTGGAATAGGGCGGTAATTCCGCCATTCACCATGGCGGACCCCGGCATGGACCATGGTGCTAATAGCACCATGGTTTAGCACCGGGGTCGTAATGAGGCCCCATGTCTCAGTATGGACAAGCTACAGAAGACTTTGCTGTACTGAAATCAAAACTGAACAATGAGCAGCGTAGCATTTTCCAAGAAATAACAAAACAAATTGAACATGGTGTCGAACATGAAAATAAAAACTGTACCTGCCAAGACTACAAACCGATACTGCTATATGTGAGTGGCGAAGCTGGTTCAGGCAAAACATTCCTAATCCAAATCATCAGCAAGTTCCTTCAAAAATTGACAAACAACAAACTGTCAGCTGTTGTAACTGCCCCCACAGGTTTAGCAGTCTACAACATAGGCAGTGCCACTTTACACCGATTACTACTCCTTCCAGTAGAACACCAAAACAAATTAGACTATTAAAATCTTTCCAAAGAAGCTGCAATGGAACTACGCAGAGTTTTCAAACAAATGAAAATGCTGCTAATAGATGAGTTGAGCATGGTCTCCAACCTAATGTTGGCTTTGATTCACCTCAGATTACAAGAGGTCCTCAAAACAGACTAAGACCAGCCCTTTGGAGGAAAATACATTATTGTTTTCGGAGATTTTCTTCAATTGACACCAGTGAAAGCTGAACCTATTTTTTAAACCTTAGGGCACAAACTGTGCTGTAAAATTCTTGGCCGCATAGGAAATGTCAACCTTTGGCAACATTTCCAATACAGAGATTTAACTGAAAACATGCGCCAGTCTGCATACCTCACATATGCCAACATTTAAAAAAGTATCAGAGTTGGTGTACTAACTCAAGAAGCACAATTAATATTAAAAACCAGGCACATCCATACACTCTATCGCCATAACTCATGTGCTACTGATGTCATGCACCAATTAGCACACCAAAATGTCAATTGTATGTTCTTGATGCCAACTCTTGCAAGCTGTTCCAAATTCAATGAAACAATTTTGAAAAAAGAAATGCAACCAATAATTGAAATTTGCTCCACAGATAAACTGGACGTACATAGTCTGACACTACCCATGTGTCAACAAGCCACAACAAGACTAAATACCCTAGACAACTCTCCAACACAGCTGGTTTAGAGAAAATATTAAAATTACCTTTAAACTGCAGAGTAATGCTTAAACGTAACCTTGACGTAGAGCAAGGACTAGTTAATGGAGCACTTGGTACAGTTGTTGGCTTTCAAACATACCCAAATGACAACAACATTTAATTTGTCAACATTCTCTATGACAAACTATCAGAAGTTAAAAGGATAGGATGCTCAACAGCCCGCTTCCTTCTTTTCAAAGACATGTATGTACGTAGAGAACGATTTTCTCTAACTCTAGCATACAAAGTGACCATTCACAATTCACAAGATCTTACCTTAGATAAAGCATTAATGTATATTAGTAGCACAGTCTTTAAAGAAGGCATGAGCTATGTAGCACTATCAAACTTACGTACACTTTATTGGACTATTTCTAATCAACTTTGATGGAAGTAAAGTAAATGCTGATATTCCTTGCATTCTAGAATACAATAGGCTGTGTTCACTCCACACCCCATCTGAAAACCTATTCTGTTCCACAACAAGCAAAACGTTGTAAAAGAAAACTACTTCAAACTGAATCGATACAGGATATCACTACAATTCCTCCAAAGAAAGAAAAAAGAAATGAATACTTCATCAAGTACCGCAATCAAACAATAATATAGTGGTCAAAGAAATTCAACTACTTTTTCAAAGAAGCAACACACACTCCAAACAAATGACTTTGACACAGAACTATAAGGTCCATTCAGATTTTCAAATTTAACTGGTGTAAATTGCTATGCAAATGTAGCAATACATGTTCTATTCCAATTGCCACCAATTATTGAGAACATTTACTTACACAGTACAGACGAATTGTGTTTGCAAATGTTAGTTCGTCATAGAAAAGCAACCAACAATCCTGACAACACTTACAGTGTTCATGGAATAAGACAAGAATTGTCTGGAATTGTCAAATTCACTATAAACTCACAAGAATATGCACAAGAATTTGTAATGTACTTACTACAAGTACTGGAAAACAAAACCATACCTATAAATCTTTCAGATTTCATACATGTTGAAACATACATGCACTCTCTGCAAACATGTGGCACAGAAAGAAGTCCCTAATGAACTCTTTGTGTATGTATCCATACCTTACTGTGAATCCATGCCATTTCAGCAACATGTACAAAATGCAAACCATGGCAAATAATGTACTACCTGCAATTCAGATATTCGCTCCACCTTACAAATACAGACACATAGTAAATACGTAATAGTAATGATTTTACGTTACAATGCAGGTGATATCAAAAACAACTGTAAGTTGACTAGATTTACAAATGGTCAAGTATCACTTGGTGAGAAAACCTACACAACAATAGGTATAATCTACCACGCATTAGCCACAAACAATGCAGGTCTCAACACTGCATATATAAAAAAGAATTGTTGACGGTTTGAATGTAATGATAGTACCATTACTCTAAAGCAGAGATTGGCAGCAAATCATGTAAACACTTACTTAATATTCTTAAAACCAAAATGTAATACATAATCTGTGTATGAACATAAGCAAAACTTCAACTTCAAAACTGTGCACAGTTAGAGTACACCAACATGTATGCCCCAAGATTCTGCAACAAACAAACAGAAAAATAAATACCACTAAAATGTAACATGAAATACACAGGCAGAATACCCCAAAAGGTATCTAACTGCCGCAAGATTCTGCAACAAGCAAACACATAAATAAATACCACTAAAATCAAACAGGGACTATGCAGTTAGAATACGCCAACAGGTATCTAACTGCCCCAAAAATCTGCAACAAGCCAACAGATAGAAGATTAGCAAAAAACAAGAATTAAACAGTAAAACAGTGAAAGAAATATATTGTACCACAACATAGATTTTCTTTTTTTAATCCAGCATGGATTTTTTTTCCCACAGACCCAATGATTTAGAAAACAAACACAGAAACTGAGCAAATTGCGCAGTACACTGGTTTGAACTACAGTACTAAATATGAGGGTAAAAAAATACAGAAATCTCTATTATGCAACGCAATAACTCATTATGAACTACCTGCTCTAATATATGATCTCTTCTTTTCTCACAGAGATCAAAAAAGCATGTCTTGTCCAGTTACCCATGTCATGAAAAAACTGCATACAACTAGAAAAACCTCAACCAGTAAGTATCCAATAAATAAATGCAGAAACACTGCACTCTTTATTACAAACTCTACAATCTTAAGTGCATAACCTAGCCAAAACTTCACATACAAACTCTACAAATGAAACAGTACACACAATTTTGGGTTGTGCATATTTGATGGGTGTTTGATTGTATGGGGGTGTTATGCTGAGGTGGTTGTGGCCAGGGCCTAGAGTCTTGGGTGCATAGCCTACAGCCTTTGGCCAAGCACCCAAGACTCTAGGCCCTGGCCACAACCACTGCATCATAACACACCTATAATACCAAATATTTTGACTGTGGTATGTGGGCTGCTTATAGATCATATTAATAATAATGCTGTACTAACAACCCAAAACCAACATCATACAAAAGTAAAATAGCAAGTAGTGCATTAATTATGTTCCTGGACAGCCGCTACAACCACAGGCATAGCGAACCCATCAAGGACACCTGCCACATAAACAAATACATTATTTGACCCACCTCTTACACCTGAACCATCCTCAAGCACTCGTGCACACCAACATGCTCCCCAGAATTGCATTTTGCCTCTGTTCGCTGCCGTGCTGTCGGCAGATCCAAGATTGCAGGCGCATCGGAAAAATGTGATGCGCCTCACGCCTCACCCCAGCCAATTGGCGAACACGTTGCATGTCTGCTGACATGACGTAAGCCGACTAGCTAATCGTGTCCTATCCACAAAGCGAACAGGTAAGTGTGTCTGCGGAGTGGACATAGATATCACTACATTTTTTTACCTTACGTTCTGGCCATTTAAAAAATAAAAATGACAGGGTGGATTTACATCAAATTAACAAAAGCACGCTTTCGGGACTAAGCCGCCACTCCTGCCACAGATTTGGTGGAAATCGTCCAGCAGTTTGAATTATGTCTAAGGAAAAAAAATGGGGTCCCCTATAACTTTGCCCCCCCCGAACCAAAGCTTACTAAAATTTGCAATAATATTCAGAGGGAGCCATATACTGCTTTTGCAGAGATTGGTGAGGATTCATCATGGGGAGCGAAGTTATAAACCACCCAAAAAGTGCTCTTCCTATGGGATTAGCAACTTAACCATAACTACACAGCCACTACCGTGACTATATAATATTATAATATATTATAATATATATATATATTTTCAATAAAAAAAACATTGTTAAAGGGACATTATGGTTAAGTTGCACTGCACTACTAAAAACCTATGAAATTCAGAGTGAAAAAACTTTGTTAAAGGGACGTTATGGTTTCAAGTAAAACCGAAAAACCCCTGATATTCGCCGGTTATGGTAAGCTAAGCAACCATAACTCGCGCCACCACTGTGCACTGCTAAGACTAACACCCACGACATCAAAGATGACATCACACATTTATCGGTTTTACTTGGAACCATAGCGTCCCTTTAACAAAGTTTTTTCACTGAATTTCATAGGTTTTTAGTAGCGCAACATAACCATAACGTCCCTTTAACAAAGTTTTTTTTACTGAATTTCATAGGTTTTTAGTAGCGCAACTTAACCATAACGTCCGTTTAACAAAGTTTTTTTTACTGAATTTCATAGGTTTTTATTAGTGCAACTTAACCATAAAGTCACTTTAACACATTTGTTTTTACTGAATTTCATTGTTTTTTATTAGTGCAACGTAACCATAACATCCTTTTCAATGGAGGAAGACCACTAGCATCCTACGTTCTCAAAGTGGGAACCCGGGATGGTAAAAAAAAGATTTTTCTTCCCAAACCGGGACGCCGCAGGCAGGCGTCCCGGTGTAGGAAGGAAAATCTTTTACCAAGATGGACACCATTGAAAGGGAAGGCGGGGTGTATAAAGAGAACACAACAAGGCCTCGGCGGGGGGTCGGGAAGACCAGGAGAGAGACACAGGGCATGAGTGGGGGGTAACACGAGGGAGACAGGGGGCATGAGCGGGGGGTGGGGAAAAGGAAGACACAGGGCATGAGCAGGGGGTGGGGGGAAAGAAGGGAGACACGGTGCATGAGCGGGGGATGGGGGAAAGAATGGAGACATGGGGCATGAGTGGGGGGAAGAAGGGAGACACGGGGCATGAGCGGGGGGTGGGGGGAAGAAGGGAGACAAGGGGCATGAGCGGGGGGTTGGTGGGAAGAAGGGAGCCACAGGGCATGAGCGGGGGGTGGAAAGAAGGGAGACATGGGGCATGAGCAGGGGCTGGGGGAAAGAAGGGAGACACGGGGCATGAGCAAGGGGTGGGGGGTGGAAAGAAGGGAGACACGGGGCATGAGCGGGAAAGAAGGGAGACACGGGGCATGAGCGGGTGGTGGGAGGGGGAGAAGGGAGACACGGGGAATGAGCGGGGGGTGGGGGTAAACAGGGGAGACATGGGCCATGAGCAGGGGGAAAAGGAGGGAGACAGACACGGAGCATGAGCGGGGGTGGGGGTGAACAGGAGAGACGCGGGGGTAGGGTAAGGTGGGCCCCCACCCCCGCTCATGCCCTGTGTCTGCCCTGTTTCAACAGTGCTGACACAGGGCATGATTGGGGGTGGGGGGTACATGAGGGAGACACGGGGCATGAGCGGGGGGTGGGGGGTACAGGAGAGAGACACGGGGCATGAGCGGGCAGTGGGGGGAACAGGGCAGACACGGGGCATGAGCGTGGGTGAGGGAGGAAGAAGGGAGACACGGGGCATGAGCGGGGGCTGGGGGAGAAGGAAGACATGGGGCATGAGTGGGGGGTGGGGTGTGGAAAGAAGGGAGACACGGAGCATGAGCGGGGGGTGGAGGGGGAAGAAGGGAGACACAGTGCATGAGCGGGGGGTGGGGCAGAAGAAGGGAGACACGGGTCATGAGCGGGGGGTGGGGCCTTTTAGGGAGAATTCTCTGTTTAGGCTGAATTTCCTAACCTAGTGAGTCCCCCAGCAGCTTTGCTGGATTTCTGGAGTTCGTTTTTTTCATCCTGCCAAGAGTGAGACTCTTTTCCTCACACTCTTGGACATGAATGTGGTTGATTTCTTTGAATTTCAATGGGTTCTATGGGCTATGGGGTCTTTTACTCCATAGGGCCTCATGTGTTTTGCTATGTGTGTTACACTGCACCCTCTGTGCCGTAACACTGGGGTGTCCTAGCGGATCCCCACCATAGACTCCATACCCTGGGACTGACTACTGTCTCCCAGGGCATGTAAAGTCACCATTGGCTTTACTAGACCTAAATTTACTAACAGAACTAGTACAAACCATCCTATTGTGGATGTACTAGTAGGGGTAATTCGATTACCCCTGGGTCTGTTATTCGAGGGGGCACTGTTCCGTCCCCCCTCGTTGAGTTTTGGCTGGTGGCAGTGGAAACTACTTGTTATATTCGACCAAGAATATAACTCTATGGGATTCTTCCCATTGTTGGAGGTTAATACTTTTTCTCGTTAATCTCTAACATACCACCGGTTTATTGGTCTTAAACAAATCTATCGGTTGGTATTTTCTGCCAGAACTCGGTTTTTAAAATGGCGTCTGTGTTCGTCTCTGTGACTCCTAAACCAAAGGTTGAGCCCTTTGTTCCACTTTTTGCGGGCTTCTGCACAGAAGCCCTCCAGAGTGGTGCCATTCTGTCTGGGTACCACAGGGGGTGTAGGAGGGGGTTTAGGCACCCTGGACTGAGTTGCCTTGTCAACTCAAGTCGCACTCTGGTGTGATTGGCCTGAGTGGTGAGCCGCCCTGCTCACCACTTAGCATGTTTGATTGACAGCTAGGCTGAATGAATGGGGGTTTTCTGCATAAAAGCAGGGCTTTTGGGACTGGAACTTGAGAAGTCGCCACAGGACCTAAGAATCCGACAAGGGTAAAGCTGAGCCGACCTGCAACGACGACACCTCCGGTGGAGCCCTGCAGAACCGACTCACCACTTCCCAACGACAGAAGAGATCTCCCTGCTGGAGAGTCTTCTTCCCCTGACTGGTGGGAACAACCAGTCCCTTGCTTTTTCTTCGCTTCCAGGACGTCTAGTGGTCGAATTGCCCGTGCTGAGCACCCCGTCAACCGGATAGCCACTTACCACTGTACCGCAACCAAAAGGTGGTGCCTTGTCACAGAGCACTCCGCGGCTGGTCTCTTCCCTGGTGGTGCAACGATCTTCAACTTTTCCTTGACGACGGGATCCTCTCATCTTCTGGCAAAGCCCCAACTTGCATCCACCACCAGGAACAACTGCCCCCCCGGAGCTGTCTCTTCACTTGCAAGGTACTGTGTCCGCCTGGCTTCCCTTGAAACGGTTAGTGTGAGGTGTCTTAAATCCTTACCTTTCCATTGGGTCGCCTCCAGACCTTCTTAAACGTTTGTTCTAAACTGGTCCAACCTTCCTGGGACATTTTGCGACAAAGACTTGAAGTGCATTTCCACTGTGATACTTTTGGGACATACAGCCTTGCCTCTCTCCGAGTGGGCCTGGCCTCTGAACTTTGTGATTTACAGTAGACCCTGCCTTGCTCGCCTTGTATTTGTTTCGTAAAAGTGTTGGTACTGAGTTGGTTTCATTCCCTGCCTTTTTCTCTCCCTTTCTAACGAATACTAGAGTGCCATCTAGGTTAAAGCATTCACCTATGTCTGCAAATAAGTGGTACCGTTGAACCTAGACTTGTCGAAATATTGTGACGGTATTGATATTTACTTATAGTAACTGTGATTGAAGTTGTTTGCCATATTAGTGCCAGTGTGTTTTCCATAGATGTGTTTTTAAATAAATAATTATATATCTTTACACCTAAGCTCTGATCCGTGTCTGCTTGTCCTACTGTGTAAATGCCCTATCTTGTATACTCCAAATACGGCCTAACTCGTCTTGAGAGAAGTCTGACTGCTCAGCAACAGCTACCAGGTAAATCTGGGTGGTGCAGACTGCTACCAATTAGGTTTACTGCTAACTCCTGTAGACTTAAACTTTTTGCAGTGGTCCCAGAGGGAACTGCACAGGTTTCTGCCTAACACTGGTGGAAGCAGTGGGATTCATATCGAGTATACAGTTTAGAGTGCTTTTCAACACTTTAGGATAACTAACCACAAAGCTTAGCACTAAAAAGCAACTTTCTAAAAAAAACATGTCTACTATGGAAGTTTACAGTCAGGAGTCCTTGTCAGGAAAAAATACTGAGAGTTTGAGAGCTCTCTGAAGACAAGAGAATCTTTCTGTAAAAGGCAAGAAAATAGAACTGATAGCGAGAAAACCAAAGTCTGGGTACTGGTTCAGAGGAACCAACTTCTCCAGCAAATGTAGATAACAGTAATGGTGTTGATCTAAATCAAAGTTCTGATGATAGTGATGAAGAGACGGAAGAGTAAGGAGAGGCTAATGAAACTGTCTCCCTTGCTCCCCTGTCTGTCTTACCAGCTGTACCTACTGGGCCTATAGTAGGTCCCACACTATGTCCTCAAGTCCTTGAACTAGAAAAAATGAAAATAGACTTGGAATTCAGAAGGATTACTGCTCAAACTGAACAGAAACACCAGGAAATGCAACAAATTCTTAGGCTCAGAGAAATGGAGCTCAAGCATGAGTTAGAAATGAAAAAGTTGTCTGTCGAAACTGCTTCTGTCTCTGGCTCCTGTGGGATATTTTTACCCATGCATCCAAGCCCTACAATAAAACTGTGCAGTACTGGCATGGAAAACATCATGATGGCCAGAACTCCCCAGAGAGTGCACAGGGAAAACATGAAGAATAGGCTGCCACCCATTTTTGCCTATGTTGTGAGCACAGGAGGGCACCGCATAAAACCACCAGTGGGCTACACACACAGTAGCCTGAAACGATTGGGAATGGCAATGCTGATTGCCAAAAAAAGCAACTCAGAACTGTGGGGAATTCATTTTCTTAATCCCAAAAATGGTTGCATTACCAGTACTCACCACTATCAGAAAGCCGGCGTTTTAAAACCACCAGACTTTTGTGTAAAACTGAACAAATGAAACAAAACCAGACCAAGGAAAGACTTGCTAAGAGGTGGATACAATGTAAAACTATATTCTGAAATGACTTGAAGGAAGTAATTATTTAATGTACATGTAAAAATTGTCAGTTTCATTTGAATGTAGAAAACTGGGAACAAAAAGTGACATTTAGCTGAAACCTGGCTTAATGAAACTGGATTCTGCCTGACAACTAACCCCGACAGGAGTTGAAACCTGCTCAGCCACTCCCTTGCCAAAAGGAGTTGTCACCTCTCTGATTAGATTAGGGGTGGAGCAGCTGGGGACTACAGGGAGTTGAACAAGGGCCGGTCCTGGACTCAGGCAAATGTTATATTGGGGGGCCGTAAAGTGGCTTCCTCTTAGGGGAAACTGGGAGGGGCAGTGCCTCTGCTAGCAGCTGAGCTTGGGGGAAGTGGATAAACCAGTTATTCCACCCTGTGATGTGGGAAGCCACACCCCTTTTTGACCAGGGCATAATTTTAAAAAGATAGATAACTCATAGTGCGGACTTGTCAGAATTATATAAGTAATATCATTATTTTTGTGATTTTTCTGTGAACATTTTTAGAGGCATTAGGACCCAGTGGTGTATTCTGGGGGGTTGCTAGCGGAAAATAGGGTCTACTCCAAATGTCTGTATGTTAAAAATCTGACACTTCATCAATTAATGTCCATACTCCTTGCACACATGTGTGTAATTTTGGGTAAATGTCCGATATTGCAAAACCAGTTAAAAAGCGAAAATGTTGTCATTTCTGAATGCAAGCCCCCAGGAAGATCAGAGGCGGAAAAGCATGGACCATAAGGAGTATATAATGTGCACATGTAATTTCAACAAATTGTATATCGGGGAAGGATGTATTTGAATCAAATATAGATTTGTGGCCAAACTGAACAGGGAGGATCCTCTGACCCACAAATAGACTTCATCATGCTGACAATCCATTTCCTTCCCCCAATCATGGGAGAGGGGAGAATTGGGCCAATGACAAGTAGAGAGGTACAGGCTTAGCTGGGCCCAGGCACACACCCATTTTCAAAACACATAAAAAGAGACTGCTGGGACAGGTAGAGACATTCAATTCCATTTGCTGCGGAGCATGCTGACCGTCGACTTCACATCCAGAGATCCAGACTTCATATCCATCAATCTCCAAAAACCAGAACTTTACTTCAGAACTTAAAGCAAGGGCCTAAACCCACAAACTGAGAACTCTTCTCAGCAGGCCTCAGCAACCTTAAAATCATTTGCGAACTATTCCACAGCTGGGCGAGCTGTTTGAATTCTTTTGCCAAGAACAATTGCCAGAGACCGGACCAGAGATCCAGAGTGACCCAGACCACTGTGAGCAGAACCAGAGAGCTGACCCAGATCACTGCGAAGTGCCGCGACCAGAACGGGAGTGCAGTCCAAAACCTGACCAGATCCGTGGCGAGGCCTATTTCAAATTTATATTGTGAGTAACTAGCAGAACTGTGCAGAACCAATCTCTTAGTTAAAATAATCTAATCCAAACTATTTTAACCTAAGTAGAACTGCCTCCTAGAAATCGTGTCATCTGTCATTTTTAAAGCTGCACAACTGTCACCTGTCAATTCTGCAGCTGCAACACGTCACTTGTCATTTTGAGTTTTACTTTAAATCCGAAAAACTACCTTTATTTAATCGTTCGTATCTCTGGAACCGTTTGGGCTAGGAACGAAAATCCGAAAGCTTAGAATCTCAGCTGTCCAACGAACCTAGAACCGACTTGCTACTCCTTATACTTTTGCCGTAATCGCGATTCACGCACTTGCGAATTTTGCCGCGATTAGCGATTTGGCCTGATTTCTTTACCTGTAAAAAGATAGCAGCTTTTTGCTTTCCTTTGCTAAAAATGTGTTTGCCTCTTAATAACCATCCCTGAATCATTGCTAAAGTGAGCCTGAGCTCATCCCAAGTATCTCTCACTCACCCTGAACCTCCTAAAGGGAATTAAAAGCATTTTCAGCATATTTCTCACTTCACTGCCACCGCATTCAAAGCACTTGGGCCTGTGTTTTAAAACTCATACCTGTTTTCTCTAAGCTTGCTGGGGGGGAACTGAATTTCGTATTGTATTTGATTGCATTCCTGAGAACTGTGTGCTCCTCTTTCCATCCATTTCTTACATTGAATAGGGGAGGGGGGTGAATTGCCAGAGAAAAAGTGATTCTCTTATATTTTGCTAAAATCATATCAAGTATTTCTGTACTGCATTTTGTTCCTCATTGCTTTTCCCTTGAAACCATAAAAGTATTTTTGCTACTTTATCCATCCTATACTAACTCCTCATTGATTGTAAAGAAGTGTGCTAGTGCCAGAAGTGTTGATCAACATCATATGTCTAAGTGTACTTTCAGATATTAATTTATTATAAAGTGTGATATATAGATATATTGTTTAAATTCTCAAATAAACCTTTTAAACTTGCAAAACAGAACTACTTCTTGGCTCAATGGAGTCAGGGGGATTCTAAGAGAGGGGTGTTATATAGGGGTAGTCATCCAGAACTCATGAACTGGACATAAAGGTAGATCAATAAGGGTTTCCATTCAGTATCCCAGACTAGGCATTGACTTAGCTGTAGTGTTGAATTGAATCCTCTTACAAATTGGGGGCTCGTAGCCGGGGATTCCGGATTAGATCTATCACTTGTGCAGATTAATACAGTGTGCTAACTGACAAGATACATACATCCGGTCGGATCACCACGCTGTGTTACGCTGTAAAGCACCCCTCAAAGGAACGCTCTAAGGAAACGGTCTGTTTTGCAAAAATAAAATACAAACTTCTGTAAGTCAGGAAGGAACTCAAATTCCAGAATGACGACACTGGTAGACATTAAAATAGCCAGAGAGCACTTCTTACATAAGCTATTTGTGAGAGGTGAGTGGACTCATCAGGACCAAACGGTCTGATTGCAGGCAATCGCGCAACAGGTCACTGAAATAGGGTCAGATATATGGGGAGATCATGGTCCCCTACATGTGGCCCTGACTGAACTATATATGGCCCCTAAAGCCAAAGATGAACATAATAAGATTGCCAGGATAGCGGCATATTTGTATCTATATATGGGAGCCATGCAGGACAAATGTGCTGAAGGCCAAGATCTGGCAAATAGGCAACAGATGGCGTTAGAGAAGGCCCAATCTGATCTGGACTCTTCTGAGCAGAGGCTGCTCAGGAGCCAGGAGTCAGAAAAGGACAGCAGACAGTTCATCACTAAAATAAAGGAGGATATGGATGTGCTGCAACAGGAAAAGGCGGACCAGGATACCAGATTTCTGGCCTTGCAGAAGGAGTACCAAGAAGGTTTGGACTCCCTACTGCAGAGCCAGAAAAAGCTGGAGCAACAATTAGATTTCAATAGGGCATGTGCCGAGCAGGTAGTCACCCTGCAAAGCCACCTAGATAGGGAGAAGGCAGAGAGCAATAAACTGATTTTGAAAGACCTGGATACCCAGGCAGAGTTTGACCAGGAGCGCCAGAAAGCTGGTGCCTTCCAAATGGACGACCTGGCGGCACAGATGCAGGCTCTTAGTCAGGAAAGGGATACCTTAGGCCAGGAAGTCTGCCACTTAAAAAGGAAAATGGAAGAAAATCACCTGGCCCTCCAGGGACTGGGTGACCTCCAAAAAAAAACACCAGAACTTGTTAGAGCACACCAGGAGGGTGGAGGAGGCTCTGGCAAGAAAGGAGCAGTCCAGTGGGGATGGGACTCAGGAGGTAACCCTCCTGCAGCAGAGACTGGCCCAGTACTCCAGGACCAATCAGGAGGCACAGAGAGAGAATGAGGCTCTCTGCCAGCACAATGATAGGCTCCAGCAACAGGTAGCCATGCAGGAGAGACTGATAGAGTCTAGTAAGGCCTTAACTGAGGAACTGAAAGCGCAGGCTCTTGCATTGCAACAGGAAGCAGGGGCGGATAGAGATGAGGTTAGCTAGGAAAGAGAAACTCCTGAGCATAACCCCAGGAGCCCTAGTACCAGAGGCCTTCATCTCTCCCAGTCCCTGGACTCTGCCACCCCCATGTCCCCTCACGCACATGAGCCCAGGGCCACAGGGATGGCAGATTACTATCCAGCTAGAAGTATGGGGCTCATAGGCCAGTACCTCCCAGGAATGGATGGGCGGGCATCCGGGTATGGGCACCCAAGCACAGTGCAATTTAGTGGGGAACCCCAGGAGAGTAGGCCCATTAAGGGCATCCTGAAAACCTCTGCCCAGTTAGGTCAGTGGGGGGATACCCAGCAAATCCTGGTAGCAAGGAGGGATCTGAAGACTCCTCTGAGCGTCACAGGACACAGGAGACCAGGTCCCCACATTCTGCCAGCCATTCCCAGGCTCGCAGAATCCGGGAAAACCTGGAAGATCAGACGGGCACCTCTGGGAGCAGTGCTTCTGAGTCAGAGGATGAATGGACCAGGGTTACCCGAACCAAAAAGGCCAATAAGGCAAAAAGGGCATTGCTTAAGGACCCATTGAAACAAATAAAGGCAATAAGGAGTGTCATCACGCCTTATCATAAGAACGCCAAGTATTCTGTTTGGGAACACTTGGAGCTCTATGAGCAAATGATGGAGACTTTCCATTTGAAGGACAGCCAAAGCTGTATTCAATATGTAAAGTGGACCTTCTCACCAGAATACTCCAGTTTCTTTGCGGGGCTGGAGGATCAAAACCATTCAAGGTGGTCCACATACAGGGCGGCCATCTTGAAACATTTTTCTGTTCACAGAAATCCTCAAGAGGCTCGCAAGGCAGCCTACAATTTGCAATCTGGGGAGGATCAGGCCCCACAAGAGTTTGTGCAAGAATTAAAACGTGCTTTTGTGCAGACCACCAGAAGGGTGCGCACGGATAGCAGAGAATTTATCAATACGTTTTTCCATGCCTTACCCAAATACATAATGACCCAGCTCGTGAGAGATTTTCATGAGAAAAGATCTTTAGACTGGGTCATTGAACAGGCTACCCGGATCTATGAGGTGCAGAAGCCCATCGAAATAAAAATAATGCGCCGAAAAACCCCAAAACCAACAGCACCCCTGCTACTGCCAAGGTGGCAGAGGTAAAGGTTGCCCCCGTTTTAGATTTGGAGATGGGGGGCCGAAAAACCTGCCTGCACCAAATAATTCACAGCCCAGAAGGCCCTCGAGCCAGTCACAGACAGGGAGTCGAGGAGGTAGTCCCACAAATGGGGTCCCCCGCCCCACTGACTATGTAAGTCCCCGCTACAAGGCAAACCGACCAATCCTGGGTTATGTGTGGACTCCTCCAGCCCAAGGGGGGGATCCAGCCAAGCACCTGACCCGGGGAACTTCCCTCCTAACTTCCCCCAGGAGGGCAGAAATTCACCAAATCCTGGGCAGGACTTTTTCCCCAGGTATCCACCCAATTTCCAGCCCCAAAATCATCCATCCTTCTTTCCCCAATTCCCTGAGCCCAGACAACCTAATCCGGGAGAGGGGAGGCCAAGGGTGGAGGGGTACCAAAATCTTCCCAACCAGGGGTACTACCAGAGAAGGGATAGCTACCCTTCCCGGGATCAGCCCAGGGGAGAAAATAGAGCCCCGTATCAGCCTGAGCGGGTTTCCCAGTTAGAGCGCCAGGTCCAAAATATGGCACGGGATCAGGGTCACATACTGAGGGCTCAACAGAACCCTCAGATAAGCATGCCACTGCAGAATGCCCCAAACTCTGGACCTGGTGCTTCAGAACAATGACGGGGGCAGCACCCCGATAACCCACCGGTTCCCAGGGAGGAGGCACAAGGGGAAGGGGGGTGTAAAGCCTTGGAGAACGCTTCCTTCCCAACTTGTAAACAGCCCCTGGAAAACCAGGAACCGGAAACAAAATCTCCTACCCCTGAAAGTCTGCCACCCAAGGAGCAGAGAGTAGGTAGGAGAAACAAAGGACCCAAACAGACCCACTTTGTGGAGGAGGTACAGGTCTTCCAATTTGAGGGAGAGGGATCCCCAGAAGATCCTGGGAAAAGGATCTTCTCCTTCAGGGATGGGGGAACTCCTCCCAAGGAAAAATGGGTCCCAAGGGATGTCAATTCAGACTGGGGAGATGTGGAGACTGAGCTACCGCCGCCCATCATCTCATCCCAGAACCGACAATACCGAAATCCCCTGGTTCAAACCCATCCTGGTGACTGCCTCCAAAAAGGGGGGGGCGGCCCAGAACCAGTACCAGGGGAACCCACAATGGCTCTGATCTCCAGTTGCCAACTTTTTCTTTCAGATTCCCAAGACTCCTCACAGAATTCTGCCCAAATCTCTTCTCTCGCCATGTCCAAAACCAGAAAGTTAGCCCACCAGTTGTCCAAAAATGTGCATTATCTGTGCCCCCTTGAGGAGGAGGGAAGATACAATGCCCCGGTACAAGTACAGGGGCAGGGTACAATTTTGGCACTGGTGGACACTGGATCCCAAGCTACCCTTCTGTCCAAAAGGGCCTTTGAGGAACTAAATGCAGGAAAGGGGGAGAATTACCGAATTCCTCTCACCTCTCTTCCTGGACAACTGCAGAACTTTGACGGGAAGGACATTCCCGTTGAGGGGACTGCAGACTTGGACATAAAAATTGGGCGACACAAGGTGAAACACCCGGTCATAGTAGTGACTCCAGAGGGCACCCCTTGTTTACTAGGGAATGACCTCCTGAGAAGGTTTTCATCCCTAATAGATTGCGTAAACAAGGTCCTCTGGACCCAGACTAGCCGACCAATAAAATTAAAACAGAGTGTCAACCATATTAGTTTAAATGGCACCTGCCACATGGTTGAACAAAAATCTGACCAAGTAGAATTTCACTTCCAGAACAACCAAATTCCAGACGTGACAGTAATAGCAGTAGGACAACAGACTGGTGATGGGGGGTCCTCTCTATTTCTGAAAATCAACCTTCCTTACAGTTTGAGGTGGTATTCCACACTGGAAGGAAACACCCTGAAATTCTTTACTAATCCACAATCAGAAACTCGCACTCCTATAGTCCAGAAAGATGTGAAATCAGCTCAGAGCCTGGCTGATATTAAGCAAATTGGAGAGCAGTTGTTCATCCCTGTCCAGTTAAATGATGGGAAGGACTCTGTTCTTGCTCGAGTGTGTGTGAACAACGGTAAGAGCTTCATCAGCGAAGCCATGTTCCACCAACTCCCAAAAGATCCAGCCATTCCCACATTCAAACTGATAGACAAATGGGAAATGGACCTGGAAGCACCTAATTCCAAACATCTCCTGCCAAGCAGGTGTATGCTCAAAATCTCCATTGGCAACAAGAGCATAGTCCATAATTGTTGGGTCGTGCAAGACGTCACTGCCGCCTTTTACTTAGGCAGTGACATTCTCAATCGCTTTGCCATTAGTTTGGACCTAATAAACTTCAAAGCTTGGTCCCGATTAGCGGATAACCCATGGGCTTTGATGATCCAGAAAAAGCATTTAGGTCAGCTCAATTGCTACCTTATGCAGTTGAAATTCAGATCAAAGAGGAAGTCACCATCCCAGAAAGGACCCGACAATTCTCCCTGGAAGTGAAAGATAAAAGAGGACAAACATTGCAAAACCCTGATGCTTATGTACATCTAAATGCTTCTCTCCAACAGCAAGGTTTGGGGGTAAACCCAACTCCATTAGTCAACATAGAACATGACACCATTCCAATAGAAGTGGATAACAGCGACTTAAAGAGTATTACTCTAGCCGCAGGCACCATTATTGGAATGGCGGTTGATGACCGACATTTCTCCATTGATCTAGGAAATTAACTGTTAGGACCAATCCCCAAGGACTGTTTTGACAGTGACAGTGATGACAAAACAACACCAGACAGGATCTTCACCCGGCATGGGGGGAACTTCCTGGTGTACATTTCTTGCCCTTACGGTAAGGAAGATGTGACTTGTGACTTCAGGAGGGATGAGGTGATTTTCCAGGTCCATGAGGGCTGCCTTTCCCACCTGAAGCCTCCAGTCCAAATCAGCACTCTGACCAGGGACTTCTTGTTAGGGAGAATTCTCTGTTTAGGCTGAATTTCCCTACCTAGTGAGTCCCCCAGCAGCTTTGCTGGATTTCTGGGGTTTAATTTTTTTCTCCTGCCAAGAGTGAGACTCTTTTACCCTCACTCTTGGACATGTTGAAGTGTGTTTTCTTGGTTAAACCTTGTGTTGAATGGGCTATGGGGTCTTTTACTCCATAGGGCCTCATGTATTTTTGTGATGTGGGTCACACAGCACCCTCTGTGCCGTGACCCAGGGGTGTCCTAGGGACTCCCCAACATAGACTCCATACCCTGGGACTGACTACTGTCTCCCAGGGCATGTAAAGTCACCAAAGACTTTGCTAGTCTTGAATCCTGAACAGAACCAGTACAAACCATCATATTGTGGACGTACTGGCTGGGGCAATTCGATTGCCCCAGGGTCTGTTAGTCGAGGGGGCACGTCTCCGTCCCCCCTGATCGAGTTTTGGCTGGTGGCAGTGGAAACTACTTTTTATATTCGACCGCGAATATTTCCCTATGGGATTTCCCATTGTTTTAGGCTAACACATTTAATTATTTATTTACGGTAGCCTTAAACATACCGCCGGTTTATATATTTATTTTTATAACTCCGGTTGGGACTTTTTGCCAAAACTTGATTCTAAAATGGCGTTGGTGTTCGCCTCTGTAACTCTGACCCAAAGTGGAGCCCTTTGTTCCACTTTTGGCGGGCTTCTCCACAGAAGCCCTCCAAAGTGGTGCCACTCTGTCTGGGGTACTTAGGAGGGGTGGAGGGGGATTTAGGCACCCTGGACTGAGTTACCTTGGTAACTCAAGTCGCACTCCGTCCTGATTGGCCCAAGTGGTGAGCCGCCCGGCTCACCACTTAGCATGTTTGAGTGACAGCTAGGCTGGGTGAATGGGGGCTTGCTGCATAAAAGCAGGGCTTTGGGGACTGGGACTTCAGAAGTCGCCACAGGACCAAGAATCCGACGAGGGAAGAGCTGAGCCGACCTGCTTCGACGACACCACCCGGTGGAGCCCTGCTGAACCGTCTCACCACTTTTTCCCGACGACCGAGGAGAACTCTTAACGGAGTGGCTCCTTCCCTTAACTGGTGGGGACAACCAGTTTTCGCCTTCTTTCCGTTCTTTGAGGTATCTCGTGGCCGCCTTGCCTGTGCCAAGCACCCCGGCAACCGGAATACCACACTTTACCCCCCTACCGCGAAAGTCGGTACCAACCCTTTAACCGGAGGACTCCGCGGCTGGTTTCTTCCCGGGCAGTGCAACGACCCTCCTCTTCTGCTCTTCAGCGAGAACTTCTTCTCCCCTGACCGACGTCGAGCCCTGCTGCCACTGCCTGGAACAACTGCCACCGCTGGAGGATCCTTTCCGCTTAAGGTACTGTGTTCCGCCTGGCTTCCCTTGCCACCGACTGTACGGGGTAGATTTAGTCCCCGGCTTTCGAACCTGGGAGTGCCTGGGACACTTTGGCTAAACTTTCTGAGCCACTCTAAAACTCTTTTTGACTCTTTGCAAGACTTGAATCTCTAACTAACAGTGTGATCTTGGGCACCTTTTCGCTCCGGCTACTCTAAGAGTGGGCCCTGCCTAGTGACTTTTGCTCACCTGTGACTTTGTGCTTCTTTAAGCCTATTGCAAGTGTTCTGGACCTTAGAGTGGTGTGTTTAACCTATTTCTGCTTTTTCTCTCCCTTTCTTGGAAACTACTAGAGTGTCATCTAACGTTAAGCACTCACCTCTGTTTTAATTAAGTGGTGTTAACCTAGAGTTGTCTAGATAGGAGAAAGGATTGAATTTACTTTCATTATAACTGTGTTGAAGTGTTTTTACCATATTCGTTGCTAGAGTGTTTTTACTTATGTGTGTTTTTAAATAAATAACAATATTCTTTTGAAACCAAGCTCTGGTCAGTGTTTGCTTGTGCTATTGTGTTTTGGTACATATTGTGTATACTTTGCATACTGCCTAACTCTTCTTGAGAGAAGTCTGACTGCTCAGCCACAGCTACCAGGTAAATCTGGGTGGTACAGACTGCTACCAAAGGGGTTTACTGCTCTACCTGTAGTCTTAAATCTTTTGCAGTGTTCCCCAAGGGAACTGCACAGGTTTCTGCCTAACACTGGTGTACAGCGGTGGGATTTGTATTGAGTATACACTTTATTGTGCTTTAGATACCTTAGTGCAACTAACCACAAAGCTTAGCACTGAAAAAGTAAAACCTCTAACATGTCAGTTATAGAAAGCTATAGTCAAGAGTCCCTTGCAGCCAAAACTGCTGATTGTTTAAGAGTGCTCTGTAAACATAAGGATCTCCTGACTAAGGGCAAGAAAATGGAGCTGATTGAAAGATTGTTAGCTAACCAAAGTCTGGGTGATGGTTCAGAGGAACCTACCACTCCAGCAACTGTAGATGACAGTGTTGAAGTTAACATGGAGCAAAATGTTGATGATTCTGAGGAAGAGTCAGAAGAGGAGGGTGAGGCTGTTGTAACTGTCCCCCCTAGGCCTCTGCCTGCTCTACCTGCTGTGCCTACTGGACCTTTACCAGGTCCCACATTTAGTCCTCAGTACTTTGAACTGGAGAAAATGAAACTAGAATTGGAGTATAAGAAACTTAATGCTCAAACTGACAAAGAACTAAGGCTAAGGGAAATGGAGCTCAAGTATGACTTAGAAATGAAGAAATTATCTGTTGAGAATGTTTCTCTCTCTGGCTCCTCTAGAAGTTCCAGTCCTAAAAGACCCCGGATGCCTAAAGAATTGGTTGGTATGTATGAGCCTAAGTTGGATGTGTTGGATTGGTTGTCTCTGTTTGAATATAATCATGGGCTCCAGAACATCACAGGAAATGACTTACTCACCTGGTTGTTCTCTAGGCTTCCCCCTGTTGCAACTGATGTGGTAATGGAGATGGGGGAGGAGGATAGGAAGGACTATGAATGTGTGAAACTAGCTTTGATAGCTAGGTTTGGGAAGACCCCTTCCCAGTATCTTAAGAGGTTTAGGAACCTCAAAAAGCATGATGGTACCCCTTGGGCTACCTGGGTGAGTGAATGTTTGAAAAACTTAGAGGGATGGATTAAGGGTTACAAGGTGAACACTTATGAGGGGATGAGAAATCTCTTTATGTTGGAGTCAATTTATGATGCCTGCTCTCCTGAGCTCAGACAGCACTTGGCTGATTCACAGGAATTGGATCCTAGGAAGCTAGCTAAGGCTGCTGACTTGTGGGTTGCCAACAGGGCCACTCACAAGGATTCTGGGGTAACTCAGAGGAAGGATGGGGAGAAACAGCCTAAAAAGGACTCCAAAGAGAATTCTAATACCTCCCATACCCAAGAGGGCCACAAACAACCAAATAACCAGGGTAAGCCCCAGGGTAAACCGAATCAGGCTAGTGTACCTTCTGGCCACAAGCCAGAAGGAGGTCAGAACAAGCCACCCTTCCAGAGAGCATTTGGACAATGCTATGTCTGTCAGGGTACTGACCATATCAAAGGAGATCCCAAGTGCAAGGGTAAACCTGCAGGGATCAGCACAGTCTCCTTAGCCTTCACTCCTGAGGATGAAGTACAGATGGCTAGTGCCCACTTTGAACTCTTTGCTGAAGAACCCTTGGGTCTTCAAGCAACTGTAAACTTAGAGCCTATGGGTCTGGTTAGTCCCCAGAATAGGGTTGTGTATAACTCCCTACCTGTTAACTCTAAGGTGTATTATGTGGACAGTGTTCTTGTCAATGGCCAGGATACTCCTGCCAGGAGAGACACTGGGGCCAGCAGAACAGTAGTGGATGAAAGCTTCTTTCAACCTGAGGATGTGGCCAAAGCACCCAAAGGTCCCACTAAGATGTCTGGAGGCCCTGTCCAAATGGTTCCTATTCTACCAGCCCTCATTCAATGTAACAACATGACAGTAAGGATCCCTGTCAGTGTTCAGACTGAGGTACCTGGGAAGGTCCTGTTGGGGAATGACCTAAGAACTCTAGGAGTAGTGTCACATACCCCCAGGCCTCCCAGTATGGAGAAGCAGAACTTAACCAAATTGGCTAGACAGGCTACCTTGAAGGACCCTTCTAAGCCTGTGGGACCCTCTACTGAGAACCCCACTACAAGCCCTGGTGTTAGTAAGTTGACCTCTAACCCAGGCACATTTCAGGATAGTATGCCAGGAACATGGGCGCCCCAACCAAGCTCCATCATTGTTCCCCTAGTTTCAGAGTCTCTGACTCCCCCTGCTTCTGAGGAAGAGGTGGATAGACCAACTAGGCCCCTATCTGGACCTGGGAGAACTGGTAATTCTCAGTGCTGGTGGAAAACCAGAAAAGAAAAGTCTAAGGCCAAAAACCTTCAGACTGTTGGACCTTCTACTGAAGACCCCAACTCAAATCCTAATATTAGGGGGGAAACTCCTAAAATAGGTAAGGGTAGATCTAAGAGGAAGGGGAAGCAGGTACATTGCCTAACCCCAACCCCTCCAACCAAGAGGCCTAAGACCCAACCTGCTCCCACAAGAGAGGTGGTGAGGAACCTTGGAGGCCCCTCTAGATCTAAGGGAATCCTTTATAAGGACCCCTTCAAAAAGCCTAACATAGGTTCAGAAGTTGTACCAACTTCTGAGGGACTGGTCAACCAGATCCCCTATAACAAAAAGACTGATGTTCCTCAAAGGGTCTGTAGGTCCGTTAGCTTACAAAAGAAAACCTTTGAGTTCTCCATTGAACATAGGTCAAGGTGTCACCATCAAAATGCTGATGGACTCTCTAGGATGTATATCATCGACTAGAGGTATGAGGTTCATCCAGGAGTGGATTAAATCCTCCTGTCCCTTAGTCTGGGGGGGGCGAGTGTTAGGGAGAATTCTCTGTTTAGGCTGAATTTCCCTACCTAGTGAGTCCCCCAGCAGCTTTGCTGGATTTCTGGGGTTTAATTTTTTTCTCCTGCCAAGAGTGAGACTCTTTTACCCTCACTCTTGGACATGTTGAAGTGTGTTTTCTTGGTTAAACCTTGTGTTGAATGGGCTATGGGGTCTTTTACTCCATAGGGCCTCATGTATTTTTGTGATGTGGGTCACACAGCACCCTCTGTGCCGTGACCCAGGGGTGTCCTAGGGACTCCCCAACATAGACTCCATACCCTGGGACTGACTACTGTCTCCCAGGGCATGTAAAGTCACCAAAGACTTTGCTAGTCTTGAATCCTGAACAGAACCAGTACAAACCATCATATTGTGGACGTACTGGCTGGGGCAATTCGATTGCCCCAGGGTCTGTTAGTCGAGGGGGCACGTCTCCGTCCCCCCTGATCGAGTTTTGGCTGGTGGCAGTGGAAACTACTTTTTATATTCGACCGCGAATATTTCCCTATGGGATTTCCCATTGTTTTAGGCTAACACATTTAATTATTTATTTACGGTAGCCTTAAACATACCGCCGGTTTATATATTTATTTTTATAACTCCGGTTGGGACTTTTTGCCAAAACTTGATTCTAAAATGGCGTTGGTGTTCGCCTCTGTAACTCTGACCCAAAGTGGAGCCCTTTGTTCCACTTTTGGCGGGCTTCTCCACAGAAGCCCTCCAAAGTGGTGCCACTCTGTCTGGGGTACTTAGGAGGGGTGGAGGGGGATTTAGGCACCCTGGACTGAGTTACCTTGGTAACTCAAGTCGCACTCCGTCCTGATTGGCCCAAGTGGTGAGCCGCCCGGCTCACCACTTAGCATGTTTGAGTGACAGCTAGGCTGGGTGAATGGGGGCTTGCTGCATAAAAGCAGGGCTTTGGGGACTGGGACTTCAGAAGTCGCCACAGGACCAAGAATCCGACGAGGGAAGAGCTGAGCCGACCTGCTTCGACGACACCACCCGGTGGAGCCCTGCTGAACCGTCTCACCACTTTTTCCCGACGACCGAGGAGAACTCTTAACGGAGTGGCTCCTTCCCTTAACTGGTGGGGACAACCAGTTTTCGCCTTCTTTCCGTTCTTTGAGGTATCTCGTGGCCGCCTTGCCTGTGCCAAGCACCCCGGCAACCGGAATACCACACTTTACCCCCCTACCGCGAAAGTCGGTACCAACCCTTTAACCGGAGGACTCCGCGGCTGGTTTCTTCCCGGGCAGTGCAACGACCCTCCTCTTCTGCTCTTCAGCGAGAACTTCTTCTCCCCTGACCGACGTCGAGCCCTGCTGCCACTGCCTGGAACAACTGCCACCGCTGGAGGATCCTTTCCGCTTAAGGTACTGTGTTCCGCCTGGCTTCCCTTGCCACCGACTGTACGGGGTAGATTTAGTCCCCGGCTTTCGAACCTGGGAGTGCCTGGGACACTTTGGCTAAACTTTCTGAGCCACTCTAAAACTCTTTTTGACTCTTTGCAAGACTTGAATCTCTAACTAACAGTGTGATCTTGGGCACCTTTTCGCTCCGGCTACTCTAAGAGTGGGCCCTGCCTAGTGACTTTTGCTCACCTGTGACTTTGTGCTTCTTTAAGCCTATTGCAAGTGTTCTGGACCTTAGAGTGGTGTGTTTAACCTATTTCTGCTTTTTCTCTCCCTTTCTTGGAAACTACTAGAGTGTCATCTAACGTTAAGCACTCACCTCTGTTTTAATTAAGTGGTGTTAACCTAGAGTTGTCTAGATAGGAGAAAGGATTGAATTTACTTTCATTATAACTGTGTTGAAGTGTTTTTACCATATTCGTTGCTAGAGTGTTTTTACTTATGTGTGTTTTTAAATAAATAACAATATTCTTTTGAAACCAAGCTCTGGTCAGTGTTTGCTTGTGCTATTGTGTTTTGGTACATATTGTGTATACTTTGCATACTGCCTAACTCTTCTTGAGAGAAGTCTGACTGCTCAGCCACAGCTACCAGGTAAATCTGGGTGGTACAGACTGCTACCAAAGGGGTTTACTGCTCTACCTGTAGTCTTAAATCTTTTGCAGTGTTCCCCAAGGGAACTGCACAGGTTTCTGCCTAACACTTCTCCACCCAGCTGGAGGAGGCCACTGAGATAGCCAAACCAGAAGTCTTTCCAGGCTTCAGGCAGATGGTGGAAGAGAGAGTCAACCTAGCTGATGCCTGTGTGACTTTGGAACAGAAGCAAAAGTTGAAACAAGTTTTCTTGGATTTCCAAGATCTCTTTGCGGTAGACTCATATGACTGTGGTCGCACCGACATCCACACCACAACAATTCCCACGGACCCTGGAATGACTCCAGTGTTTGTGAAGCAATATCGCTTGCCTCTCGCATCCATGGAGTCCCTTACTGAAATTATTAAGAACCTAGAGTCCCGGGGAATAATCCGTCCAGTCCACAGCACTTTCAATAATCCGGTGCTGGGAATATTGAAGCCAAACGGCCAGTGGAGACTCTGCGCCGACCTTAGGGAGCTCAACAAACGGGTCCATACTTCCCGATGGCCTCTGCCCTACATTGACCAAGGGCTGGCCCAGATTCAGGGGTCACAGGTATTCACAGCAATGGACCTGACCAATGGATACTGGACCGTGCCTGTCAGTAGGAAGGACCAATACAAACTGGCTTTTACCTTTGGGGGCCAGCAGTACACATGGACCCGGACTCCCTTCGGATACCTCAACTCCGGCAATGAATTCAACATTTTCCTACATAAGGCCATGCCCGACCTGGGTGCGAGGGTTAACCTGGCTTATGTAGATGATGTCCTCATCAAAAGTTCATCTGTGGAGGAACACATAGCGGAGATCCGTTATGTTCTGACACAGTTGAGGGCCGCCGGAGAAAAACTTTCCTTTCAGAAAGCACAGTGGTGTAGAACCCGTGTTAATTTCTTGGGGCATGAGATTACTCCTCAGGGTCTCTGTCCCCAAGAAAAGAAAGTGGAAGCACTCCAGAAACTGAAAGACCCCACAACTCTGCGGGAACTAAGGAGCCTCCTTGGATGACTAATTACAGCAGAAAGTTCATTGAAGGCTACGCAGAGATCACTAGACCCCTGATTCATCTCTTGAAGGGGGGGGTCAAGTGGGAATGGGGTCCAGAACAATCCGAGGCGGTAAGACAACTCAAAAGAAGCCTCTCACAAGCGCCTTGCCTAGCTTACCCTGTCAGAAACAAGGAGTTCTTCCTGGAGACGGGGTTCTCTAATACGTGCTTGACGGCAGTATTATACCAAAAGCATGACAAGGTCAATAAAGTAATCTCCTATGTGAGCAAAACTTTATCCTCTGTGGATGAAAAATTCAACGATTGTGAGAAGGCACTCCTGGCAATGGTGTGGGCATTGATGAATTACCTCCCGTTTATCCAGGGGAACACATCATAAAGGAGACTCCACACCAGCCTCTGCAATATCTCCAAAGTGACAGAATCCAGGCCGGAAATGTGAGTAATTCCCGAATTACTTCCTGGATTCTGTCAATGCAAGGCTTTCCTGTGGAGGTCAGATATGGCCAAAACAAGAAGAGTCCACTCGCGCAAGGTCTGGCTGACTTGCATGATTGTGCCTGAGAAACTGTCTCGAGGACGAAAGTCTAAAAATCAAGGACAACATGGAGGCATACCTTAATTCCCCACACATAGTCTTTGAAGAAGACAAGTGTGAGGGAATGCCCACTGTCTATGTGGATGGATGCTCTTACCATGTTGACAACGACGGGGAGAAAGAACTGGTGGCTGGCGTAGGGAATGCATGGGTGAAGGAGTTCCCAGAACCCTCCGCTGGATACAAAATTGGTCCCCGAAGTAGTCAGGTGGCAGAATTGATGGCTGTGCATCAGGCCATCCTCACTGCTGTCCAACATCAACTCCACGAACTGGTCATAATCACAGATTCGGATTATGTACGGAACGGGTTCGTGGAGCACCTGGTTAATTGGAAAACCAGAGGCATGTTATGTGCTAATAACAAACCCTTGAAACATGGGAAGTTAATCCAAAACATTGATGATCTGGTCACATCGAATGGGATGACCATCTACTGGAAAAAAATCAAGGGTCATTCCAAAGTGGAGGGACCAGACAAAACTGGAAATGACTTAGCTGATCAGCTGGCCAAAACCGGGGCCATCCAAGGGGATCTAATAGAAATAGAGTCCCTGTTGGGGGAAATCCAGGTCACTGCTATCACTAGGTCCCAGACAAATGCTCACAATGATCTTTCAACTGCACAATGGAGCAAGGAGACCCCTGATGCTGATTTAATTACAGCTCAGAAGGGGGATCCAATTATTGGTAAGTTTTACCAACACCTTGAGGACCCTGAGAACTTTCCCCTGATGGATACCGATTACATTGGGAAAGAGGACCTAAGAGTGTTGATGAAATGTCCAAAAATGTTCAGAATCCAAGACGGTTTGTTGGTAAGGAAATCCCAAGCTGGCCATGATCAGTGGGTGGTTCCTACCTCATTCCGAAGCCTGATGTTAAGTCACGCCCATGATGCGGCCACCGCCGGTCATAGGGGGTTTCACACAACACTGGAAATCTTAAGAGAGGTTGCATACTGGCCACAGATGGGGCAGGACCTCGACCAATACTTGAAGGGGTGTCTTGTGTGTGCACAATTTCAGCCATCATCCCTCACACACCGTGCGCCTCTCCAAAAGAGGGGGATGACACTGCCATGGTCAGATTTGCAAATCGACTTTGTAGGCCCTGTAATCCGCTCGTCTAGAGGAAACAAGTACATGTTGACTGTTACATGCTTGTTTACCAAGTGGGTGGAATGTCTCCCAGACCCAAACTGCAAGGCAGAAACAGCAGCTGCCCTGCTGATTAACCACATCTTTTCCCGTTTTGGTCTACCTCAAAGGATTGAGTCAGACAGAGGTAGCCACTTCACCAGTGAAGTAATGACAAAGATGTGGGAGATACTGGGGGTCAAAAGAAAGCTACATATTGCTTACAGGCCAGCTTCTTCTGGAGCAGTAGAGAGATATAACCAAACCATTGTGAGCATCTTAAAAAAGTTTGTGGCAGATTCTGGGCCAAGTTGGGATATCCGATTACCTCTGGTCCTAATGGCCATCAGATCTACCCCTTCATCCACAACCAAAATGTCACCATTTGAGTTGATGACTGGACGCAAGATGGTGCTTCCCCAGCATTTGCTCTACAGGACCCAAGAGCAAACGTTGATAAATGCCTCCACAACTCATGAGTATGTGGAGAATTTAAGGAAACACCTTCAGCATGCTTTTGCCTATGGTCAGCGGAATCTAGAAAGATCAGCCGAGAGCATGAAGACCCACTATGATTTAAAAACTACCCGAAAGGAATATAAGGTGGGTGATCGGGTCTATCTATACAATTTCCAAAGGAGCCAGGCCAAACAGAGAAAATTCTTGCCTACATGGAAGGGACCGTTTGAAATTATAGACAAAATCTCCCCTGTTGCCTATAAGATCTGCATCCCCAAAGGCAGTCTGGCGGAAGGGGAAGACAAGTGGGTCCATATTAACCAGCTAAAGTGTTGCCATCCCAGGCACACTTTGCAGCAACTGGAGGAGTCCTCTGCAATACCAGAGGGGACCGCTCCAGATTAATTCAGTTCCAACCCTAAAATATCCCACATATAGTCTCTAAAATATTATACTCTTGTAAGCCACTGTCTTTGAATGATAACTTGTATCTCAAAAGTAAAATGTTAGGTATGTTAAAGTATAAAATGTATATGTCTGCCACACCATTAGTAGTGATGGAAAAATGTCTACGAATAGGTATTGCCGCTTTTCCTTTGTTGTCCTAGGAGAAAGAAAACCTGGAGCCTGGCCAAGGAGGACGATCCGGAGACCGGGAGCAGAGACCCAAGGGGCCCGGGGTACCGCCCAATCCTCCCATCAGGACCAGCAAGGAGAACTGATTGATCGACTGGAGGGAGGAAAAGATGCTGAACTGTGCCACCTATGGAATTGGAAGAAGAGGAGGCGAACATCCCAGATCTTGCGAGTTCCATCAGTGAAAGGACAGAATGGCCATCGCAAGAGGGGGGGCTTGTGGGATGTTTTTACCCATGCATCCAAGCTCTACAATAAAACTGTGCAGTACTGGCATGGAAAACATCATGATTGCCAGAACTCCCCAGAGAGTGCACAGGGAAAACATGAAGAATAGGCTGACACCCATGTTTGCCTATATTGTGAGCACAGGAGGGCACCGCCTAAAACCACCAGTGGGCTACACACACAGTAGCGTGAAACCATTGGGAATGGCAATGCTGATTGCCAAAAAAAGCAACTCAGAACTGTGGGGAATTCATTTTCTTAATCCCAAAAATGGTTGCATTACCTGTACTCACCACTATCAGAAAGCCAGCGTTTTAAAACCACCAGACCTTTGTGTAAAACTGAACAAATGAAACAAAACCAGACCAAGGAAAGACTTGCTAAGAGGCGGATACAATGTGAAACTATATTCTGAAATGACTTGAAGGAAGTAATTATTTAATGTATATGTAAAAATTGTCAGTTTGATTTGAATGTAGAAAACTGGGAACGAAAAGTGACATTTAGCTGAAACCTGGCTTAATGAAACTGGATTCTGCCTGACAACTAACCCCAACAGGAGTTGAAACCTGCTCAGCCACTCCCCTTGCCAAAAGGAGTTGTCACCTCTTTGGTTAGATTAGGGGTGGAGCAGCTGGGGACTACAGGGAGTTGAACAAAGGCCTGTCCTGGACTCAGGCAAATGTTATATTGGGGGGCCTTAAAGTGGCTTCCTCTTAGGGGAAACTGGGAGGGGCAGTGCCTCTGCTAGCAGCTGAGCTTGGGGGAAGTGGATAAACCAGTTATTCCACCCTGTGATGTGGGAAGCCACACCCCTTTTGACCAGGGCATAATTTTAAAAAGATAGATAACTCATAGTGCGGACTTGTCAGAATTATATAAGTAATATCATTATTTTTGTGATTTTTCTGTGGACATTTTGAGAGGCGTTAGGACCCAGTGGTGTATTCTGGGGGATTGCTAGCGGAAAATAGGGTCTCACTCCAAATGTCTGCATGTTAAAAATCGGACACTTTATCAATTAATGTCCATACTCCTTGCGCACATGTGTGTAATTTTGGGTAAATGTCCGATATTGCAAAACCAGTTAAAAAGCGCAAAATGTTGTCATTTATGAATGCAAGCCCCCAGGAAGATCAGAGGCGGACAAGCATGGACCATAAGGAATATATAATGTGCACATGTAATTTCAACAAATTGTATATCGGGGAAGGATGTATTTGAATCAAATATAGATTTGTGGCCAAACTGACCAGGGGAGGATCCTCTGACCCACAAATAGACTTCATCATGCTGACAATCCATTTCCTTCCCCCAATCCTGGGTGAGTGGAGAATTGGGCCAATGACAAGTAGAGAGGGGCAGGCTTAGCTAGGCCCAGGCACACACCCATTTCCAAAACACATAAAAAGAGACTGCTGGGACAGGTAGAGACATTCAATTCCATTTGCTGCGGAGCATGCTGACCGACGACTTCACATCCAGAGATCCAGACTTCAAATCCATCAATCTCCAAAGACCAGAACTTTACTTCAGAGCTTAAAGCAAGGGCCTAAACCCACAAACTGAGAACTCTTCTCAGCAGGCCTCAGCAACCTTAAAATCATTTGCGAACTATTCCACAGCCGGGCGAGCTGTTTGAATTCTTTTGCCAAGAACAATTGCCAGAGACCGGACCAGAGATCCAGAGTGACCCAGACCGCTGTGAGCAGAACCAGAGAGCTGACCCAGATCACTGTGAAGTGCCGAGACCAGAACCGGAGTCCAGTCCAAAACCTGACCAGATCTGTGGCAAGGCCTATTTCAAATTTATATTGTGAGTACCTAGCAGAACTGTGCAGAACCAATCTCTTAGTTAAAATAATCTAATCCAAACTATTTTAACCTAAGTAGAACTGCCTCCTAGAAATCGTGTCATCTGTCATTTTTAAAGCTGCACAACTGTCACCTGTCAATTCTGCAGCTGCAACATGTCACCTGTCATTTTGAGTTTTACTTTAAATCCGAAAAACTACCTTTATTTAATCATCCGTATCTCTGGAACCGTTTGGGCTAGGAATGAAAATCCGAAAGCTTAGAATCTCAGCTGTCCAACCAACCTAGAACCAACTTGCTACTCCTTATACTTTTGCCGTAATCGCGATTCACGCACTTGCGAATTTTGCCGCGATTTGCGATTTGGCCTGATTTCTTTACCTGTAAAAAGATAGCAGCTTTTTGCTTTCCTTTGCTAAAAATGTGTTTGCCTCTTAATAACCATCCCTGAATCATTGCTAAAGTGAGCCTGAGCTCATCCCAAGTATCTCTCACTCACCCTGAACCTCCTAAAGGGAATTAAAAGCATTTTCAGCATATTTCTCACTTCACTGCCACCCCATTCAAAGCACTTGGGCCTGTGTTTTAAAACTCATACCTGTTTTCTCTAAGCTTGCTGGGGGGGAACTGAATTTCGTATTGTATTTGATTGCATTCCTGAGAACTGTGTGCTCCTCTTTCCATCTCCTTCCATGTCTTACATTGCATAGGGGAGGGGGGTGAATTGCCAGAGAAAAAGTGATTATCTTATCTTTTGCTAAAATCATATCAAGTATTTCTGTACTGCATTTTGTTCCTCATTGCTTTTCCCTTGAAACCATAAAAGTATTTTTGCTACTTTATCCATCCTATACTAACTCCTCATTGATTGTAAAGAAGTGTGCTAGTGCCAGAAGTGTTGATCAACATCATATGTCTAAGTGTACTATCAGATATTAATTTATTATAAAGTGTGATATATATATATATTGTTTAAATTCTCAAATAAACCTTTTAAACTTGCAAAACAGAACTACTTCTTGGCTCAGTGGAGTCAGGGGGATTCTAAGAGAGGGGTGTTATATAGGGGTAGTCATCCAGAACTCATGAACTGGACATAAAGATAGATCAATAAGGGTTTCCATTCAGTATCCCAGACTAGGCATTGACTTAGCTGTAGTGTTGAATTGAATCCTCTTACACTCCTCTAGAAGTTCCAGTCCCAAAAGACCCGGATGCCTAAGGAATTAATTGGTATGTATGAACCAAAGTTGGATGTGTTGTATTGGCTGAGTTTGTTTGAGTACAATCATGGGCCCCAGAACATCACAGGTAATGAGCTACTTACCTGGTTGTTCTCTAGGCTCCCCCCTGTTGCAACTGATGTGGTAATGGTGTTGGGGGAGGAGGATAGGAAAGAGAATGAAAGTGTGAAACTAGCTTTGATAGCTAGATTTGGGAAGACCCCTTCCCAGTATCTTAAGAGGTTTAGAACCCTCAAAAAGCATGATGGTACCCTTGGGCTACCTGGGTGAGTGAAGGGTTGAAACACTTAGAGGGATGTATTAAGGGTTACAAGGTGAACACTTATGAGGGTATGAAGAATCTTTTTATGTTGGAGACTATTTATGATGCCTGGATTCCAGGAAGCTAGCTAAGGCTGCTGACTTGTGGGTTGCCAACAGGGCTACTCATAAGGATTCTGGGACAACTCAGAAAAAGGATGAGGGAAAACAGCCCAAAAAAGACTCAAAAGAGAATTCTAATAACTCAAATTCCAAGGAGGGCCCCAAACAAAACCATAAGGGTAAGCCACACGGAAAACCGCAGCAGAATAGTGTACCTTCTGGTGCCAAACCAGAGGGAGGCCAGAACAAGCCACCATTCCAGAAAGCATTCGGGAAATGCTTTGTTTGTGGCTCTACTGACCATGTGAAAGGAGATCCCAGATACAAGGGTAAACCTTCAGGGGTCCAGCTTGTCTCCTTAGCCTTCGCTCCAGAGGAGGAAGTCTAAATGGCAAGTGGAAACTTTCTACTGCTGGCTGATGAACCCATTGGAGTCTCAGCCAGTGTTTCTTTAGTGTCTCTGGGTTTGTGGGAACAACAGAATTTAGATGTCTATAATTCTATCCCAGATAATACTAAAGAGTATTACAAGGACAGTGTCCAGGTGAATGGCCAGGAAACTCCTGCCATTAGGGACACTAGAGCCAGCATAACTGTGGTTGATAAATCTTTTTTTCAGGCTGAGGATGTTGCTAAGGCACCCAAACGCCTCACCAAGTTAGCTGGAGGGCCTGTGCAGATGCTTCACCAATTACCAGTTCTCATCCAGTGTAATGACATTACTGTGAAGATACCTGTCAGCATACAGAATGAGGTTCCAGGACGAGTTCGATTGGGTAACGATTTAAAAACTCTCAGAGTTGTGTCTCATACCCCCAGACCTCCTAGTAAACGGTTACAGGAGCTAACCAGACCTGAAAGGGAGAGAACCATGAGAGGTACTCCCGAGGAGATGATGAAGAAGGATATCACTACTGCTCCACTGGAATTGTCAGCTGCTGTCTCAAAGAAATCAGAAGCGAAAGGGAAACCTAAAACTTCAATACCGAAACCAGCAGCCAGCACTTCAGTGCAGCCAACAAGGACTTCCCCTCGGTTGTCAAAAGTTACACCAGTAACTCCCCCTCCAGCTGAGGCTGAGAGGGTGGTACAACCCTGTGTGGTAGAATTAGACTCTGAAGAAGAGCTAATGGAAGGCCAGGAACTCATTGGAGATCAGGATCCTGTTGAACATCCTGAGCTGCAGTCTTTACTGGCAGAAGGTGGACCCAACAGGGCAGACTTCAGTAAGGGACAGAGAGAATATCCAACTCTGGAAGGTCTTCGCCACCAGGCAGAAGCTCAGGCTGAAGGGCAAGAGCCTGGGAAATACAGGTTGCACTGGGAAGATGGCCTCTTCTACAGTAAACTGACCGAGTCTGAACCTGGAGACTACAAACAACTTGTAGTACCCCAAGAGAACAGACAACAGTTCTTGCAGTTAGCCCACGAGATTCCTTTGGCTGGTCAATTGAGTTTCAAGAAGACTAATGAAAGGCTCTCCCTCTACTTTTATTGGCCAAAGATGGGTGCTGAAGTAGAAAAACACTGCAGGAGCTGCCACACCTGCCAGACCTCTGGTAAGGTTGGCTCCAAGAATGTGGCACCTTTAGTGCCTTTCCCAGTTGTAGGAGTCCCATTTGAGAGAGTAGGGATTGACATTGTTCGTCCCCTTGATCCTCCAACCTCCTCAGGCAACAGGTTTATACTTGTTGTAGTAGAACATGCTACTAGGTATCCTGAGGCAATTCCTATGAGGACTGTTACAGCTCCGGCTGTGGCTAAGGCCCTACTTGGTATTTTTACCAGCGTCGGGTTTCCTAAGGAAGTAATCTCTGACAGGGGGTCAAACTTTATGTCCCACTACATGAAAGCCATGTGGAAAACCTGTGGAGTTACTTAAAATTCTCAACAGCTTACCACCCACAAACCAATGGGTTGGTAGAAAGGTTCAACCGAACCATGGAGAGCATGATAGGTGCTTTAGAGGAACCCCTTAAACGGAAGTGGGACCTTCTACTGCCATGCCTTCTCTTTGCTTATAGAGAAGATCCTCAGGAGGGAGTAGGTTATTCTCACTTTGAGCTTCTTAATGGTCATCCCGTCAGAGGTCCATTGGCCCTGTTTAAGCAGGGGTTGGAGAGTGCTCCTTCCCCCAAGCCAGTCAGAGTGACTGACTACATGATAGGTCTCCGGAGGAGAATGTCACACATGATGGCGGAAGCAAGTGATAACTTGAAAGCTGGACAAGCATTGGTAAAGCACTGGCATGATCAAAAGCCTAACATGGTTGAGTTCACTCAAGACCAGCTAGTTCTCATTATGATCCCAACAAGGCAGAGGGCCTTGCAAGACAAATGGATGGGACCCTTCAGAGTTGTGGGTAAACTTGGAGAGGTCAACTATCTGGTGGACTTGGGCAATCCCAAGGAGGCTCCGACAGTCTTCCACACCAAAGCGTATGTCTCGAGACCTGATCAAGGAGTGTTGCTTCTAGCATCATCAGAGGAAGAAGAAGAGAGTGAAGCTCTTCTGTATCTCCTCAGAGGCTTACCTTTAGACGAAAAAATTGAAAGAGTAAATCTCTCTTCAAATCTGACACCTGAGTAACAAGAAGAGTGCAAATCTATGTTGAATCAGTTTGCCTCTCTGTGCTCACTTTCACCAGCATGCTCACTGGTGACTGTCTGCCAGTCAAAAGCAGAGGATACAGAATGTCAGAAAGTGTAAGAACCCACATCAAAGGTGAGGTCAGCAAGATGCTTGATCTCGGGGTAATAGAGCCCTCTACTAGTCCATGGTCTAGCCCAGTTGTGTTAGTACCAAAGGCAGGATCTAAAGAACTTAGATTCTGTGTGGACTATAGAGCTCTTAACGCAGTCACCAAGACTGATGCCAACCCTTTGCCAAGAACAGATGAGTTGGTGGATAGACTTGGTTCAGCCAATTAGCTCAGCACATTTGACTTGACGTCAGGCTATTGGCAAATAGCCCTGACAGACCATGCCAAGGAGAAAACTGCATGTTCTACCCCAGCTGGCTTATACCAGTTTAAGGTAATGCATTTTGGATTGAAAAATGCACCTGCTACATTTCAACGGATGGTAAACCAGGTTCTGAATGGGATGAAGGACTTCTGCATGGCATACTTGGATGACATAGCAGTGTTCAGAAATTCCTGGGAAGAACATGTAACCCACCTAAGAGATGTTTTGCAGGCTCTTGGACAAGCCAATCTGATCATAAAGGCGAGTAAATGCCAAATTGGACAGAGTAAGGTAGTCTATCTTGGACATGAGGTAGGAGGTGGAGAAATAAGGCCTTTGCTCAGTAAGATTGAAGCTGTACAAAATTGGACAACACCTACTACTCAGACCCAGGTGAGAGCCTTCTTAGGTCTCACTGGGTATTACAGGAATTTCGTTGAGAACTATGGGACCATAGCTTCTCCTCTGAATGTCATCTCCTCTCCAAAATTCCCTAAGAAGGTTAGATGGAACGAGGAGTGCAATCAGGCCTTTGAAAACCTGAAAAAGGCTCTTTGCCAAGCCCCAGTACTCAGAGCTCCTGATTACCACCAAACTTTCATTCTGCAGACATATGCTTCAAATGTAGGAATAGGTGCAGTACTCAGTCAACTGGATGGGAAAGGTAGGGAGCACCCGTTTGCTTCATCAGCCGCAAGCTGAAGGATCCTGAAACAAGGTGGGCAACAATCGAAAGATAATGCTTTGCTATCGTGTGGGCTCTGAAGAAGTTTAGGCCATACTTGTATGGTTCTACTTTTGTCATTCAGACTGACCACCAACCCTTGAGATGATTAATGCAAATGAAAGCGCAAAACCCAAAACTACTGAGATGGTCAATCTGCCTGCAAGGGTTTGATTTCACCATTGAGCACAGGTCAGGGTGTCACCACCAAAATGCTGATGGTCTCTCTAGCATGTATATCATCGACTAGAGGGATGAGATTCATCCAGGAGTGGATTAAATCTTCCTGTACCTTAGTCTGGGGGTGCGAGTGTTAGGGAGAATTCTCTGTTTAGGCTGAATTTCCTAACCTAGTGAGTCCCCCAGCAGCTTTGCTGGATTTCTGGAGTTTGTTTTTTTCATCCTGCCAAGAGTGAGACTCTTTTCCTCCTACTCTTGGACATGATTGTGGTTGATTTCTTTGAACGTCAATGGGTTCTATGGGCTATGGGGTCTTTTACTCCATAGGGCCTCATGTGTTTTGCTATGTGTGTTACACCGCACCCTCCGTGCCGTAACACTGGGGTGTCCTAGCGGATCCCCACCATAGACTCCATACCCTGGGACTGACTACTGTCTCCCAGGGCATGTAAAGTCACCATTGGCTTTACTAGACCTAAATTTATTAACAGAACTAGTACAAACCATCCTATTGTGGACGTACTGGTAGGGGTAATTTGATTACCCGTGGGCCTGTTGTTCGAGGGGGCACTGTCCCGTCCCCCTCGTCGCGTTTTGGCTGGTGGCAGTGGATACTACTTTTTATATTCGACCGCAAATATATTCCTATGGGATTCGTCCCATTGTTGGAGGCTAATACTTTTTCACGTTAGTCTCTAACATACCGCTGGTTTATTTGTCTTAAATAAATCCACCGGTTGGTATTTTCTGCCAGAACTCGGTTTTTAAAATGGCGTATGTGTTCACCTCTGTAACTCCGAACCAAAGGTTGAGCCCTTTGTTCCACTTTTGGCAGGCTTCTGCGCAGAAGCCCTCCAGAGTGGTGCCATTCTGTCTGGGTGCCACAGGGGGTGTGGGAGGGGGTTTAGGCACCCTGGACTGAGTTGCCTTGCCAACTCAAGTCGCACTCTGGTGTGATTGGCCCGAGTGGTGAGCCGCCCCGCTCACCACTTAGCATGTTTGATTGACAGCTAGGCTAAATGAATGGGGGTTTTCTGCATAAAAGCAGGGCTTTTGGGACTGGAACTTGAGAAGTCGCCACAGGACCTAAGAATCCGACGAGGGTAATGCTGAGCCGACCTGCAACGACGACACCTCCGGTGGAGCCCTGCTGAACCGACTCACCACTTCCCAACGACAGAGGAGATCTCCCTGCTGGAGAGTCTTCTTCCTCTGACTGGTGGGAACAACCAGTCCCTTGCTTTTTCTTCGCTTCCAGGACGTCTAGTGGTCGAATTGCCCGTGCTGAGCACCCCGGCAATCAGATAGCAACTAACTACTGTACCGCGACCAAAAGGTGGTGCCTTTTGACGGAGCACTCCGCGGCTGGTCTCTTCCCTGGTGGTGCAACGATCTTCAACTTTTCCTCAACGACGGATCCTCTCATCTTCTGGCAAAGCCCCGACTTGCATCCACCACCAGGAACAACTGCCCCTGCCGGAGCTGTCTCTTCACTTGCAAGGTACTGTGTTGGTCTGGCTTCCCTTGAAATGGTTAGCGTGAGGTGTCTTAAATCCTTACCTTTCCATTGGGTCGCCTCCAGACCTTCTTAAACGTTTGTTCTAAACTGGTCCAACATTTCTGTGACATTTTCCTACAAAGACTTGAAATGCATTTCCACTGTGATACTTTTGGAACATACAGCCTTGCCTCTCTCCGAGTGGGCCTGGCCTGGCCTCTGAACTTTGTGATTTACAGTAGACCCTGCCTTGCTCGCCTTGCATTTGTTTCGTAAAAGTGTTGGTACTGAGTTGGTTTCATACCCTGCCTTTTTCTCTCCCTTTCTAACAAATACTAGAGTGCCATCTAGTTTAAAGCATTCACCTCTGTCTGCAAATAAGTGGTGCCGTTGAACCTAGACTTGCCGAAATATTGTGACGGGATTGATATATACTTGTTTTTGAAGTTTTTTGCCATATTAGCGTCAGTGTGTTTTCCATAGATGTGTGTTTAAATAAATAATTATATATCTTTACACCCAAGCTCTGATCCGTGTCTGCTTGTTCTACTGTGTAAATTGCCCTATCTTTTATACTCCAAATACCGCCTAACTCGTCTTGAGAGAAGTCTGACTGCTCAGCCACAGTGTCATGAGCACTGCTCCCGAGAAGCCAAGTCAAGCCCAGCATCCCCGGAAGCAGGCTCACGACCCTCGTCCCCGGCTCCAGCAAACCCCTATTGGGGCCCTTTGGACCATGTCCTGGCGCCTCTGGCGCCAGGCTCATAAGGAACCTCAGTCCCGGCGCCAGGGGCGCCGGGCTCATAATTATTGCAAAGGTGCTTGGGTGGACCTACCTGTAGCAGACCATGCTGCATACTCACCTTTGCAAATGCTGGCAGGATGAAGTCTCCAGCCTTCTGCTGGGAGGAACTATTCCCTCAACTGGGACTACTTTCTTACCTGGGTGGGGCTGGTGCCACTCCTTAGCTCTGGAACACAGGAACTCTTTTACCTGGGCGAGGCTGAGGAAGAAGGCACCCAATCACTCCAACACTATTTAAACCACACTCGATTGGGAAAACGTGCTTCGCGTTATTCTGCATCTGCAGCAGGACGCTCACCGAGTCAGTTCCAGCATTCCAGTGACATCTCCAGCTTCAGCTCAGCAACCTGTGGAAGAAAGACACGAGAACTATACTTACCATCCAGGAATCCAGACACCGGCAGAACCTGCAAGCAAAAGAAACATAAGGTTAGCAAGTTGCAACACGTTTGCAGCCGCGCTCGCTTGCCTGATCCATCTGTGCTTTCACGGCTTCTTCGCGGCCTTCTCTTCAGCAGCCTAACGGCACCTGTAAAGACAAAGAACATTGTTAAGTAGGAATCGGGTGAAGGCGGCCGCATTTACTTTTCTTACCTGCTTTTGTGCTCGTATTACGATCTCTTCAACCGCAGCAGCCCGGCACCTGAAAACAAGAAAAGACATTATTTAAGTGCCATTAAAGACTTCAAGAAAGCCTAACACTTACGTGTTTCCCCACGTGCATCCGCGACTGGGAAAACGCCCGCAACATCTCAAGACCTGAAAACAGAAAACCAGGGAAATTACTGAGGTGTCATTGAAATTCCCATACCTACGTACAACCGCACGTGTCGCGCTCTCAGTGACCACGCCCTCAGCATCCAGGCACCTGAAAAAGACAATGCAAAGACTTCATTAAAGGTGCCCATCTCTTCAAGACTATAAACACTTTATACCTACTGGCATCCGCTCGTGCAGTAACGGCGGCATCACCTTTTGGCATCTCAGCACCTGTGCCACTTCTAAGGCCACAAAAGACTTTTAGGATCTCCAGTGACGTAACTGGAACCCACGCACCCCTGCATAAGTCGCAGGATGGAGAGCCCAGCATTTATACACTTAAGGTGAGAGCTCACCAGGACATTGGACTTTCGGAGAGTTGGCGATTAGTGAGGAGGAAGTCCAGCCAAACGGTCATTAACCCTTTTTTCTTCCGCCTGCAGAAACCTTACCCTGCAAGCCAGACGGTCAATAAGAGGAAGCCCAGTCCAGAGAGTCATCCAAGCTCTACGCTTCTCAATTGAAGAAACTATAACAGTTCAGCCGGGACCAGCGCCTCCGTGGGAATCAGGTGAGCGTTACACACAGCTACCAGGTAAATCTGGGTGGTGCAGACTGCTACCAATCAGGCTTACTGCCAACTCCTGTAGATTTAAACTTTTTGCAGTGGCCCCAGAGGGAACTGCACAGGTTTCTGCCTAACAGGGCCCCACCCCCGCTCATGCGCTGTGTTTGCCCTGTTCCAACAGGACAGTCACGGGCATGAGCGGGGGGTGGGGGTGGAAAGAAGGGAGACACGGGGCATGAGCGGGGGGTGGGGAGGGCGAAGGGAGACACGGGGCTTGATGAGCAGGGGGTGGGGGTGAAGAAGGGAGACTCGGTGCATGAGCGGGGGGTGGGGGGGAGGGAGACACGGGGCATGAGCGGGGCTGGGGGGGTACAGGAGGGAGTCACGGGGCAAGAGCAGGGGGTGGGGGGTACAGGAGGGAGACACGGGACATGAGCAGGGGGTGGGGGGAAAGATGGGAGACACGGGGCATGAGCAAGGGGTGGGGGGGAAGTACGAGACACGGGGCATGAGCAGGGGGTGGGGGGGAAAGAAGGGAGACACGGGGCATGAGCGGGGGGTGGGGGGAAGAAGGGAGACACGGGGCATGAACGGGGGTGTGGGAGGGTCTAGAAGGGAGACACGGGGCATGAGCGGTGGGTGGGGGGGAAGAAGGGAGACACGGGGCATGAACGGGGTGGGGGTGAAGAAGGGAGACACGGGCATGAGCGGGGGGTGGGGGGGAAGAAGGAAGACACGGGGCATGAGCGGGGTGGGGGGGAAAGAAGGAAGACATGGGGCATGACCGGGGGCAGGGGGGGAAGAAGGGAGACACAGGGCATGAGCGGGGTGTTGGGGAGGCAGAAGGGAGACACGGGGCATGAGCGGGGGGTGCGGTGAAAGATGGAAGACACGGGGCATGAGTGGGGGTGGGGTGGAAGGAGGGAGACACAGGGCATGAGCGGGGGTGGGGGGAAACAGGGCACACACGGGGCATGAGCAGGGGTTGGGGGAACAGGGCACACACAGGGCATGAGCGGGGGGTGGGGGGAACAGGAGGAACACACAGAGCATCAGCGGGGGGTGGGGGGAACAGGGGAGACACGGGGTATGAGCAGGGGGTGGGGGAAACAGGGCACACACGAGGCATGAGGGGGGGTGAGGGGTACAGGAGGGAGTCACTGGGCATGAGCGGGGGGTGGGGGTGGGAAAGGAGGGAGACACGGGACATGAGCGGGGGGTGGGGGGGAATTGAGGGAGACACAGGGCATGAGCGGGGTGGGGGGGAACAGAGGAGACACAGGGCATGAGCGGGGGTGGGGGGGAGGGGAGAGACACACGGGGCATGAGCGGGGGGTGGGGGGACATGGAGAGACACACGGGGCATGAGCGGGGGGTGGGGGGAGGGGAGAGACGCATGGGGCATGAGCGGGGGGTGGGGGGAGGGGAGAGACACACGGGGCATGAGCTGGGGATGGGGGGCGAGGGGAGAGACATACGGGGCATGAGCGGTGGGTGGGGGGAGGGGAGAGACACACAGGGCATGAGCGGGGGTGGGGGGAGGGGAAAGACACACGGGGCATGAGCGGGGGGTGGGGGGAAGAGGAGAGACACACGGGGCATGAGTGGGGGGTGGGGGGAAGGGGTGAGACACACGGGGCATGAGCGCGGGGTGGGGGGAAGGGGAGAGACACATGGGGCATGAGCGGGGGGTGGGGGGAAGGGAAGAGACACACGGGGCATGAGCAGGGGGTGGGGGGGACAGAGGAGACAGACAAAAACACAGACATGAGTTTGTGTGCAGGCGGCAGATCCCACTCCTCGGCCCTTCACTGGCCACTGTGTGCCGATGGCGTGAGCGGGGGCTGGAAAAACAGGGGAGACATGGAGCATGAGCGAGGGGTGGGGGAAAGAAGGGAGACAAGCGGCATGAGCGGGGGGTGGGGGGAAGAAGGGAGACACGGGGCATGAGCGGGGGGTGGGGAGGGCACAGGGAGACACGGGGATTAGTGAGGAGGAAGTCCAGCCAAACGGTCTTTAACCCTTTTTTCTTCCGCCTGCAGAAACCTTACCCTGCAAGCCAGACGGTCAATAAGAGGAAGCCCAGTCCAGAGAGTCATCCAAGCTCTACGCTTCTCAATTGAAGAAACTATAACAGTTCAGCCGGGACCAGCGCCTCCGTGGGAATCAGGTGAGCGTTACACACAGCTACCAGGTAAATCTGGGTGGTGCAGACTGCTACCAATCAGGCTTACTGCCAACTCCTGTAGATTTAAACTTTTTGCAGTGGTCCCAGAGGGAACTGCACAGGTTTCTGCCTAACAGGGCCCCACCCCCGCTCATGCGCTGTGTTTGCCCTGTTCCAACAGGACAGACACGGGCATGAGCGGGGGGTGGGGGTGGAAAGAAGGGAGACACGGGGCATGAGCGGGGGGTGGGGAGGGCGAAGGGAGACACGGGGCTTGATGAGCAGGGGGTGGGGGTGAAGAAGGGAGACTCGGTGCATGAGCGGGGGGTGGGGGGGAGGGAGACACGGGGCATGAGCGGGGCTGGGGGGTACAGGAGGGAGTCACGGGGCAAGAGCAGGGGGTGGGGGGTACAGGAGGGAGACACGGGACATGAGCAGGGGGTGGGGGGAAAGATGGGAGACACGGGGCATGAGCAAGGGGTGGGGGGGAAGTACGAGACACGGGGCATGAGCAGGGGGTGGGGGGGAAGAAGGGAGACACTGGGCATGAGCGGGGGGTGGGGGGAAGAAGGGAGACACGGGGCATGAACGGGGGTGTGGGAGGGTCTAGAAGGGAGACACGGGGCATGAGCGGTGGGTGGGGGGAAGAAGGGAGACACGGGGCATGAACGGGGTGGGGGTGAAGAAGGGAGACACGGGCATGAGCGGGGAGTGGGGGGGAAGAAGGAAGACACGGGGCATGAGCGGGGTGGGGGGGAAAGAAGGAAGACATGGGGCATGACCGGGGGCAGGGGGGGCGAAGGGAGACACAGGGCATGAGCGGGGTGTTGGGGAGGCAGAAGGGAGACACGGGGCATGAGCGGGGGGTGCGGTGAAAGATGGGAGACACGAGGCATGAGTGGGGGTGGGGTGGAAGGAGGGAGACACAGGGCATGAGCTGGGGTGGGGGGAAACAGGGCACACACGGGGCATGAGCAGGGGTTGGGGGAACAGGGCATATACAGGGCATGAGCGGGGGTGGGGGGAACAGGAGGAACACACGGAGCATCAGCGGGGGGTGGGGGGAACAGGGGAGACACGGGGCATGAGCGGGGGGTGGGGGAAACAGGGCACACACGAGGCATGAGGGGGGGTGAGGGGTACAGGAGGGAGTCACGGGGCAAGAGCAGGGGTCGGGGGTACAGGAGGGAGACACGGGACATGAGCAGGGGGTGGGGGGAAAGATGGGAGACAAGGGGCATGAGCGGGGGAAGAAGGGAGACACGGGGCATGAACGGGGGGTTGGCGGGGGAAGAAGGGAGACACGGGGCATGAGCAAGGGGTGGGGGGGAAGTACGAGACACGGGGCATGAGCAGGGGGTGGGGGGGAAAGAAGGGAGACACGGGGCATGAGCGGGGGGTGGGGGGAAGAAGGGAGACACGGGGCATGAACGGGGGTGTGGGAGGGTCTAGAAGGGAGACACGGGGCATGAGCGGTGGGTGGGGGGGAAGAAGGGAGACACGGGGCATGAACGGGGTGGGGTGAAGAAAGGAGACACGGGCATGAGCGGGGGTGGGGGGGAAGAAGGAAGACACGGCGCATGAGCGGGGTGGGGGGGAAAGAAGGAAGACATGGGGCATGACCGGGGGCAGGGGGGGAAGAAGGGAGACACAGGGCATGAGCGGGGTGTTGGGGAGGCAGAAGGGAGACACGGGGCATGAGCGGGGGGTGCAGTGAAAGATGGGAGACACGGGGCATGAGTGGGGGTGGGGTGGAAGGAGGGAGTCACAGGGCATGAGCGGGGGGTGGGGGGAAACAGGGCACACACGGGGCATGAGCAGGGGTTGGGGGAACAGGGCACACACAGGGCATGAGCGGGGGGTGGGGGGAACAGGAGGAACACACGGAGCATCAGCGGGGGGTGGGGGGAACAGGGGAGACACGGGGCATGAGCGGGGGGTGGGGGAAACAGGGCACACACGAGGCATGAGGGGGGGTGGGGGAAACAGGGCACACACGGGGCATGAGCGGGGGGTTGGGGTGGGAAAGGAGGGAGACATGGGACATGAGCGGGGGGTGGGGGGGAAAGGAGGGAGACACAGGGCATGAGCGGGGGTGGGGGGGAACAGAGGAGACACAGGGCATGAGCGGGGGTGGGGGGGAGGGGAGAGACACACGGGGCATGAGCGGGGGGTGGGGGGACATGGAGAGACACACGGGGCATGAGCGGGGGGTGGGGGGGAGGGGAGAGACACATGGGGCATGAGCGGGGGGTGGGGGGAGGGCAGAGACACACGGGGCATGAGCTGGGGATGGGGGGCGAGGGGAGAGACATACGGGGCATGAGCGGTGGGTGGGGGGAGGGGAGAGACACACAGGGCATGAGCGGGGGGTGGGGGGAGGGGAAAGACACACGGGGCATGAGCGGGGGGTGGGGGGAAGAGGAGAGACACACGGGGCATGAGTGGGGGGTGGGGGGAAGGGGTGAGACACACGGGGCATGAGCGCGGGGTGGGGGGAAGGGGAGAGACACATGGGGCATGAGCGGGGGGTGGGGGGAAGGGAAGAGACACACGGGGCATGAGCGGGGGGTGGGGGGGACAGAGGAGACAGACAAAAACACAGACATGAGTTTGTGTGCAGGCGGCAGATCCCACTCCTCGGCCCTTCACTGGCCACTGTGTGCCGATGGTGTGAGCGGGGGCTGGAAAAACAGGGGAGACATGGAGCATGAGCGAGGGGTGGGGGAAAGAAGGGAGACAAGGGGCATGAGCGGAGGGTGGGGGGAAGAAGGGAGACACGGGGCATGAGCGGGGGGTGGGGCCCCCAGGGTGGGGCCCCCACCCCCGCTCATGCCCTGTGTCTGCCCTGTTCCAACAGGACAGACACGGGCATGAGCAGGGGGTGGGGGGGAAGAAGGGAGATACGGGGCATGAACGGGGGTGGGGGGAAGAAGGGAGACACGGGGCATGAGCGGGGGGTGGGGGGAAGAAGGGAGACACAGGGCATGAGTAAGGGGTGGAGGGGAAGAAGGGAGACACAGGGCATGAGCGGGGGGTGGGGGGAAGAAATGAGACACAGGGCATGAACGGGGGTGGGGGGGAGAAGGGAGACACGGGGCATGGGAGGAACACATGGAGAATCAGCGGGGGGTGGGGGGAACAGGGGAAACACAGGGCATGAGTGGGGGGTGGGGGGAAACAGGGCACACACAGGGCATGAGCGGGGGGTTGGGGGAAGAAGTTAGACACGGTGCATGAGTGGTGGGTGGGGGTGAAGAAGGGAGACACGGGCATGAGCAGGGGTGGGGGGGAAGGAAGACAAGGGGCATGAGCAGGGGGTGGGTGGGGGAAGAAGGGAGACACGGGGCATGAGAAGGGGGTGGGGGGGAATAAGGGTGACACGGGGCATGAGTGGGGGGTGGGGGAAATATGGGAGACATGGGGCATGAACGGGGGTGGGGGGGAAAGGAGGGAGACACGGGGCATGAGCGGGGGTGGGGGAAAACAAGGGAGACACGGGGCATGAGCGGGGGGTGGGGGGAAAACAGGGCACACACGGGGCATGAGCGGGGGGTGGGGGAACAGGGCACACACGGGGCATGAGCGGGGGGTGGGGGGGCAGGGAACACACGGGGCATGAGCGGGAGGTGGGGGGCACGGGAGGAACACATGGAGCATCAGCGGGGGGTGGGGGGAACAGGGGAGACACAGGGCATGAGCGGGGGGTTGGGGGGAAACAGGGCACACAGGGCATGAGGGGGGGTGGGGCTAAACAGGGCACACACGGGGCATGAGCGGGGGGTGGGAAAGGAGGGAGACATGGGACATGAGCGGGGTGGGGGAACATAGGAGACACAAGGCATGAGCGGGGGTGGGGGGGAGGGGAGAGACACACAGGGCATGAGCGGGGGAGGGGGAGAGACACACGGGGCATGAGCAGGGGTGGGGGGGAGGGGGAGATACACACGGGGCATGAGCAGGGGGTGGGGGGAGGGGAGAGACACACGGGGCATGAGCGGGGGGTGGGGGGAGGGGAGAGACACACGGGGCATGAGCAGGGGGTGGGGGGAGGATAGAGACACATGGGGCATGAGCAGGGGGTGGAGGGAGGGGAGAGACACATGGTGCATGAGCGGGGGGTGAGGGGGAAGGGGAGACAGACAAAAACACGGACATGAGTTTGTGTGCAGGCGGCAGATCCTGCTCCTCGGCCCTCCGCTGGCCACCGTGTGCCGATGGCGGGGGAGACACAGAGCATGAGCGGGGGAGGGGGAGAGACACACGGGGCATGAGCAGGGGGTGGGGGGGAGGGGGAGATACACACGGGTCATGAGCAGGGGGTGGGGGGAGGGGAGAGACACACGGGGCATGAGCGGGGGGTGGGGGGAGGGGAGAGACACACGGGGCATGAGCAGGGGGTGGGGGGGAAGGGGAGAGAGACACGGGCATGAGCGGGGGGTGGGGGGAAGGGGAGAGACACACGGGGCATGAGCAGGGGGTGAGGGGGACAGAGGAGACAGACAAAAACACAGACATGAGTTTGTGTGCAGGCGGCAGATCCCGCTCCTTGGCCCTCCGCTGGCCACCGTGTGCCGATGGTTTGAGCGAGGGTTGGAGGAATAGGGCAGACACGGGGCATGAGCAGGGGGTGGGGGGAACAGGAGACAGACACGGGCATGAGCGGGAGTGGGGGACTTACTGTACAGGCGGCAGATCCCGCTCCTGCTGACCTGGCAAAGCCTAAAGCCTCTCATGCGAGAAAGAAAGATGGCGGGCGTCTCTGAAGACACGACACACTGCACGCTTTCACCGCATCCAATGAGAGAGCACATCGATGTCCACGGACATCACGCAACCAGCTTGCCCAATCCCTGTACTGTCTGCGGAGCGAACAGGGAAGTGTGTCCGCGAAGCAAACACAGATATCACTAATTTTTTTGAAATACTTTTTGGTAATTTAAAAAAAAAACGACTGGACGGATTTTCGCCAAATTTACAAAAGCACGCTTTCGGGACCAAGCTGCTGCTCCTGTTCCAATTTTGGTGAAAATCCATCCAGCGGTTTGGGCTGTAGGCGCGAGCAAAAAAATATGGGGAAAAAAAGTTTGGGGACCCCCCCTATTACTTTTCCCCCCCTGGATGAATCCTCACCAAACTTTGCAGAGACATTCAGAGTGGGCCATATACTTTTTTTTGCAAAGTTTGGTGATGATTCGTCCAGGGGGAGTGAAGTTATAAGCCGCCCAAAAAGTGCTCTTCCTATGGAAACAGCAACTTAACCATAACTACATGGCCACTACCGTGGCCATGTGATATATATATATGCTGCTCCCCTACATACATTTACTATCCCTTTTGGAACAAAGGATATTTCTCAGGACCCAGAGTGATAACATAATTTTGAATGACAACATTGAATTGGGAAGCCTAATGCATACATACATTTTAACTGGACTGTGATCAACAGAAATATTTGCTTTTGTGAGGTTAACCATTTGTTAAGAAGAGAATTAGAAAACTTGCTATGCTATATCCAGACATAAAATAGTACATCTTTGAGATTCAAAATATATCAGTGCCAATAGGAAACTACAATGCCCAGTCATTTTAACTCATTCTGAAATTGACAAAAGATGTGCAATGTTACCCAATATATGGGATACACACACTGTGGCACTTTCCACAAGTGAGGTAGGAGTGGCCAATATATTGACTAAGAAGAGGTGACTGAATTTAGTTTGAACAACACCACAATTAAATACTTTTTGCAATATATGTTGTAAAGATTTACTGATTTCCTCTAAATAATTACCTAGTTCTATTACTCCATTGATAATAAGCATGTGGTTGTGACGTTGAAAAAAGGAGCAACACCTAAATATTATCAAGAAAGTACTAGTGAAGAAATGATATTCATATTTATTTGCATATAGTGGAAAAGAAAAAGGCATTAAGTAATAATATCATATTGATGTAAAGACAGTGAGGCTAAACAGTTATTTGATGGTTTATATTTAGGTGTCCGTAGAGGTGAATCAACATTTTTAACAATTGTGATGGAATATAAGAAGAGATCATAAGAATCTCTGGTATGAAAGGGGAAATCCCTTGACCGTTTGATTAATTAATTGAATACATTTATGTTTAAGTAGATCAATGATGGAAACACAGAGTTGAGTTCTGTTATTTCTGCGGTTTGACCCAAAAACTCTGGCATATTTTATAACTGATCATAACATAGTGGATGCATGAAGGATTTAATTGATACCACCTGATAAAAGTCTGTGCACTAGGGGCAACAGAAAGATAGACGCCTGTACATGTTGGGGAATGCAGACAGTAGAATGTATCACTGTCTATTTTTGCATAAGTGCTATCAGTATACATCATTTTGAGGGCACACACACACACACACACACACACACACACACACCCATATAATCAGTGATAAAAACATTAGTTAAGAGTGAGTTAAGGTAATTAGATTTAACGTGACATATGTTTTGTAAACTAATGTTTTGAATGTGTGTTGGCCTTTGACTGGTGTTAACTGTAGGATATAACCAAACAAAATGGCATGTTTTCCTAAAAACAATGGCCCTCATTACAAGTCAGGCGGTGGACCATGGTGCTGTTAGCCCCATGGTTCATGCCGGATTCCGCCATGGTGGATGGCGGAATTACCACCCCATCCCAAGGTGAGTGGGGTGGTAATTCCCCATTCACCATTTGCCCTTCCCCATTCCCATTTTTGCCCCATAGGGCATAATGGGGATGGGGAAGGCGCTAATTACGGCACCGTAAATTACGTTGCCGAAAATAAGCACCAAGGTCGCTTAGCGCTTTGGACTTTAACGCCTGCAAAAAGCAGGCGTTAAAGTGTGAATCAGGCGTTAAGGGTTAACGGCGCCGACGGCGCCGTTAAACCCTTAACACCTGACTTGTAATGAGGGCCAATATATGAATTGAAGCAAGCATCAATTAGATGAACTTCTATTTTTCATTGTGCTTACTTCAAATGCATCTTTTACAGACAATTAGAAATATTCTAATTTGTTTTGGTATTCAACTCAGAGAAATAGTGGTCAGTGTAAATTCACATACATATAAACAATATCAAAGGTTATACAATATCAAAGGTTTCTAATTATTACATTTTCATGTAATGTTTTCATGGCTTAATCCATGTTCAATTTGTTCAGTGACTTCCGTGTGAGAGTTGTTCATCAGTTAACTGTAATATGAGCACTGGCAAATCTTGTTTAGATTGCTCGCATTGGATTTGCGGACAGAATGGCACACAAATCCCGTTTTTTTTGGCGCTAACAATCCATGAATCAGTGTCATGGTGTTTTTCACTTCAGTCATTGCTATTTCTTCTTAATTGTAATGTTTGGTTATCCAAGTGGTTGTTGGCTACCTGCAAAATAAGGTTGACTCCCTTTGGGAGTTTCTTTACTAATTTCTCTTTCTATTTCTTCTTCTTGATGACGTTTTTCATCTACCATATCTTTGTATTGTTTAAATTTGTCATTGGTATGCTACTTTCACTTGCTTCAATTGCAACTTCCACTGAATCATTTTCACGTAACAATTCTTCCTCTTTTCTCTGAAGTTTTGAATAGTGCTAGTTCAACCATGTAATAACATTCTTTGTGGTCTGCAGATTTAATGGACAGTTTTACATTAGACTAGGTTTTGAAAGTCTTACTAGACATCCTTCACAATTTAATACTAAAAATGTGCCAGTTGCATTGTTTGGCATGAAATTATACTTTCATGTGAAGTTTTGTGCTATTTGATACATATATGTTTTCCAAAGCAGGACTTCTGTTTGCATATTTGTGTCTTTCAGATGTGTGTTTTTTAAGATGGCTTGCCTGTTTAGATTTACTATGGCTATATAGTATATTTCTCGGTATGACTTTAGAATCTTTTCAGATTTCCCATGCACACCTTCACCTGTTAAATGATCTGCAGCTTTGTATGAACAGCATTCTTTAGGTGACAGCATTGTGATATCACAGCTGAACATTTTTTGTGAAAGTGTTTTTTCTGATGATATATCATCCCAGAGTTCTTTTAACTCAGTTCTCTCAGTTTTGTTAAGAAAGTCTGTGCCATACCTTGCAACTGAAGTTGAAGTGTCTGCAATATATTGAATGTCTATATTAGCATTCCACAAGAGTGCGATGATACGATTGTAATCATTGATGTACTTGGTGGCTTTATCTTTTTTAATAGTATATATGTTTTTTGGAAACTTGCCTTTCAACCTGTGCCAAACAGCAGACGTGAAACTCTTCACTTGGCCTTTAGTATAAACTTGTCTAGGGAATCCAAAACAACATTTGGTGTAGTATTCGCCTTTGATTCTGTATCAAGGTTGGCAATATTTGCCACAGTTATGCCCCAACAAACATAGATTTTAGTCAGTATGTAATTATGTAAATCGTTTTTAGAGATGTCACAGGTAATTTTCAATACATTATAAAACAGCCTCATCACTGTCTTGGCCCAAAAATTGTGAGGATTTTTTATCCACAAAATAATGTGAATATTCTTCTAGACCGGTATTCTTTTCTCCAAGAGACGTGTTGTACTTCTCAATGGGAGGGCATTTTTTTTCTTGTAGTTGAAACATTTACAGCATCTAAAGAACATAGTTCACCTGTGCTTTTATTGTTTGTGTTAATGGTTTCATTCAATTAAAACTAATATAAATAGTTTTTATTTTTATTTAAATGTGCTGTCAAGTATTGCTTCTAGGACCAGTTTTTGTTGGTAATTCACAAGTGAGGAATGTGACATTTGTAGTTGGTTTATAATATTGCTGAGTACTCTATGATAGGAGATTTAGCCGAATTATGTTATTACAACTGCATTGACAATGGAAGACATGATATCCATTAATGTTGTATTTGTTGGTGGTTCATTTTCTGTTGAAATTATTTTAGGAGGTAATTGTTTACCTTTTCTGATGGAGGTGTAGGAATAACAGTTAGGTTAGTGCTAGGTGTGGTTTTACTTTGCAAGGGAAGAGTTCTCTGTTCTCTTTTTTGTAAGTTTTTAATGAATGAGTGGAGGGTGATTGTATTTTTTGTAATTTTTACCTGCCCAATGTTTTCTTTGTTGTCTACGGAATTGAGTTTTAGTTGGCATGTTTTGTGTTTCCTGGAGAACATTTTTTACATTGAGTTAAATACATTGTGTGTGTAGTTTAATGTTGTTATTGTCTGTTGGTATCTAGGAAGTGATGTTTTTGTAACATAAGTTGTAATGATTGAATTGGTTATGGATTACGAGTGGGTACTGGGAAGAGGTTTATTGGGTAATGACATGGGTTAGTATTGGGTTCTAGGGTGAGGAAGAGGAATGTGGGGTGATGATATGGATTTTTATTTGATAGTGGTATGGGGTTGAGGGATATTGGGGTGGTGATATTGATGCAATGTATTGTGATTACTAGTAAATGCCAGATCAGTAGTTTACAACCGATATTTAATTCATAATATTCCTGAACTCAGTTTAGACATTGGGCCTCATTACAAGTTTGGCAGTGGCCTTGCTGGTAAAACCAGCAGGCTGCCACCGAACGTTCACATTTTTCCAGCCCCTGGCAAGGGGGAAATACAGGGCCATTAAAACCCTGGCAGACCCTGTATTTCCCCATTGCCATTGGCTGGAAACGTTTACTCCCCATTCCCATTGAGCCCCGTAGGGCTCAATGGGAATGGGGAGGCCGGTAGCACCGGCAGCATTCTGAATGGTGCTGGTGCTACCCGCGGTGTCTGCTCGCGGGTGCCGGTACACCCGCCAGGTCCCAATAAGGCATCCATGAGCAGAACTCATAGTTTACCGTTCTGGTAACTAAAGTACCAGCAAGCTTACTGGTACTGTATTTACCAGACTGGCAAACTTGTAATGAGGCCCATTGTGTTTATCACTGAGACTTGGATGTCTGACAATAATCTTATTCTACTAGCAGGCCTAACTTCAGCTGATTACAGATACAGCGCTAAATCAAGAACAACCAAAAATGGTGGTGGTCTAGCTGTAACAAATCATCTTTGGATATTTCATTACCAAACATCTCTGATATCTGTTCAACAGAAACACTTACTGTGTTTTTTTTCATTTTAGTTCTCCCTCTGTGAGAGAAACCACATCATGGGTGCATTTCCTCCTTTAGTGATTTGAATATTAGAGAGCCTTTTTTTATCCACATATGTGAGATGCTGATTTAAAATAAAAACAAGCAAGTTACGTTTGAAAAATAATCAGGCTTCTGCCCTTTTGGGGCATCAGTAGGGAGGACAGTAAGGGAGTAGCCGTCTCTAAGATAGTATGTGCCGCTTTTGCCATCTATAGGGATGGCTCTGTATTTTGATTGTGTGGCCAATTTCTGCAATAGTTCACTTTGGTCTCAATCTAGCCTCAAGCTTCACAGTTAAAGACTGTTAGCTACCACTGGTCAGGGACACACTATGCAAATGGCAACCATTGTTTCTGTGGTAATGTTGAAACCATGGCTCATTTTGTTCTTTTCTGTCTATTATATAATGATTTGCAGAGGCAATGGGCATCATTACAAGCATGGCGGTCATGGAACTACGGTACCGGTAAGCATGCTGGTTCCGTAATTCCCAGAGCACCATGCTACGAGCTGGGCTCATGGGTGCCGGTCAGTACGCTAGGTTTTTCCTTGCAGACTGACTGGCACCCGCGAGCACAGCACGTCGGATGCTCTGGCAAAACTCTGAATGCGCCGGTGCATACAACGTCCCCATTCTCATTTGGCTCTATGGGGCCGAATAGATATGGGGAGTCCCTTGTTTCTGGCACCCGCAAATGGGCAATTACCGGGTCCACCGAACTCGGCATGACCCGGTTCTTGCCCATTCACGCGTGTCAGAAAAAATGCAACTCTGCGGCAGCCATGCCGGTTTTACCGGCACGGCTATCGCCAGAGTTGTAATGAGGCCCAATACCTTTTAACTTTACTCTTTGGTCCCAATCACTGGAAACATGCTCATATGTTGTTATGGAATGCTGCTCTAAATCCGAAAGACACACGCTCATTCGTTCATACAAGGGCAATATTGCTTTTTCATCTCTCTGCTGGTAGATGATTTTTCTGCAACCCTTGTCTAGTGTTTGTCCTCTTGAATAAGCTGAAGGTTAACATTGGGAGGGGGCCAGCACCTCTGTGCCAAGTAAGGTGTTACTGTCATTCCCACTTTGATTTCTTGGTCTATGAAGAATTAAAGATTTGTTGTTCTGCTCACTTTCAGTTTTGTAGGATTCACCTTGGCATCTTCTTGCTTTCTCCTTACCCCCAAATGATAGCATTGGTTGGCCTTCGTCTGTGGCTATAAGCGATTCCTATCAGGGTTATGGATGTTTTTGTATCTGCCATTTTTTTTCAAGGGAATGAGCCCAAAAAGGTCAAACATGATTTGGCAGTCTTTGGGAACTCCTACTGGATGGCACAATAGTGACCCGGAAGGTATTCTCTCACTATCTGTGCACCTGGTTGCAGAGCTGTTTTAAATAAACTGTGCAGCAGATGTGCATCCTATGGAACAATATGGGTTTGTTAAGAAAGGCAGTGCAAGAGGGAGCTGACTGAAAATGTACATCTTCAGCAAGGGTCACAGTCTACTATTACATTTAAAATGCATCATATAAAAACAACCTCAGCGTGATGAGAATATGACCATAAGATTTTCTCTGCACTCCATGACTTGCTCTCCTGCAACCTCTTATAACATTGCAAATGTTCTTTGGATGGCTGTCCTCTCCCCATTGTTAACAAACATTCCATTGCCTCCATCCTCTACTCTACATATTAAACACCTATACAGACTGTTTCTCCCATGAGCGCACCCTTCTAGACACCCTTTATCACAGCTAACCCCTTACACCATTGACGGTGACACCTTCTCCAACACCTTTGTAACACTGTGTACTCATCTGGAATCTCTATGGCACAGATACCTCCTGTCAGCTGCATGTCACACTTTCTCCCTGTTGCAACACGGATCCCTCGGCCCTCTGGATCCAAAAAGAACACAGACACTCCTGCTCAGTGCTTTAAGTGGGGTAAGAAATTGAGGGGGGGCCCTCGTTTGGGGACGTGGCTTCCATTGTGGGCGTGGCCTAAAACGTGCACAAATCTTTGTAAGGTGCGCAAACAAATATATAAATGCATGTGAGCATTTATATATTTGTATGCGCACTACTATGGTTTGTGTACCTTTCAAGCCTTATAAACATACCAATGTTACATATTTCTAGGTTTATAAAAAGGTGGCTTGAAAAGTGCACAAACCATAGTAATTTACGCACACTTGTGTGCTTACCTTACTATGGTTTGTGCACTTTTCAAGCCACCTTTTATAAGCATAGACATTTATAACATATTTCTATGTTTATAAAAGACGGCTTGAAACGTAAACAATTCAAGGCATCTTTTATAAAGCGTTGAGGACGGACAAAACCCGAGGTGGCTTTGTCCATCGACAAAGCTTTATAAAAGATGCCTTGAATTGTGCACGTTTCAAGCGGTCTTTTATAAACATAGAAATATTTCTACGTTTATAAAAGATGGCTTGAAACGTATACAATTCAAGGCATCTTTTATAAAGCTTTGCCAACGGAGATAGACTCCTCGGGCTCAGTGATCTCTGCTCTGAGCAGATAGATCACTGAGCCCGAGGCGCCTTTCACCCTCTGCGAACCCGCAGGCTCCGTGATCTAATCTGCATATTAGATCATGGAGCCTGCAGGTTCGCTGAGGGTCAGTGACCTGGCGAGGGCAAACAAAGGGACTGTAACTTCCCTGATGAGGGGTCATCAGGGAAGTTACAGTAACTGACAGAAGTGCCAGCCAGCCTCAGCGACGCTGTGCCTGGCTGGCACTTCTGTCAGCTCGCCTGAAATTAAACTGGCGGGCGCATCTCCCGTCGCGGCGGGATAATGCATCCCGCCAATGTTGTGTGGGATGGGGGGCCCCGGCAGGGCCCCGGCTCAGTCCCACTTTTTGGAGACTGCCGGGGCCCGTCCTCAGGCAGGCCCCGGCCCACTTTAAGCACTGCTCTTGCTCATTATCCCAGCTCATAAGCAGGCCATTGCTAGACATAAAAACATAGTTCGGGGAAAATGGTTTAAATTGAGTTAAAACTTTTGGTCATGTTTGAACAGTATCAAGAATAACACATAAAAAACCCAGTAATGTTGAGGGGTCGTTCAATAAGGAATCCATGCCTCTTGATCTGAGGTCTATGAGTCTAGCATTTTTCCTGGCCAGATTCAGAGGAGAGCAGATCTAGAAAATTTAAGAAAAAGATGCAAGCATTATTGCAGATACTCTGATGAATTGCATGCCCCTTCCCTTCTCTTGTCCAAGAAAACCTCCCTCTCATTCACACCAGGCCAAGACACAGCATTGCTTAAACTTCCACCACTCATAAGTCTCACCATGAAACTCCCCCTAAAATACTTCCCCCAATGAACAGGGGCACCATTTTTCATGCTTTTATTTACTTATTGATTTAGTTGTTTATGCCTTGCTGTTCTATCAATATCAGCAAATACACTGTTCTGTACATTTCTGCCACTCTATGAGTAGCGGGAACCAGGTCTTCAATACATCTAAATGGTCATATAAACGGACATGTGAAACAGTGCTGTACATTAGGGTGTACACTAGAAAGCCTACTGCAAAGAACTACTGTACTACATATGCTTTCATTAAATTGAGAAATGGGCTCATGAAAACATGTCACATCACTTGGCAGTATCAACCAACAGGTAACCTTTCCTAAACATGATCCCCTAGGAGCTGAATAACCCCATCAAGAGACATTGTGGTCGGGCTCTAAAATGTGCATCTCTGCAGATGTTGAATGTGTCAGATGTTTTGGGGTAAAACTCCTGCAAACTATCCTCGCTGACTGTGCTGCCTAAGGATGATGGGATAGTTCATCAAAAACCCTTCCCATAGCTAAACGTTGAGTAATATGTAGTCAGACCTCCCACACCCAGCAACATGTCTGCACTTGCCCCTGGAACCACAGTACAGTACCCGTGAGGTCACAGTTACACAATAATGCATGATAACTCATTGTGTGGGGAAACAGGTGTGTTCACTTAAATGTTCACTTAAATGACAGCAGAAAAAGACATTTGACCTTTAGACAGCTGCAAAAGAAGAGCAATGCTGTACACGCTAACATCATATGAGCTGGTAAGATAGCTCAGCGGGTTGCGTGTTCGCTGCTGCGATCTGAACGTGATCTGCAGGTCGCAGGTTCGAATCCCGGCAAGGCAAACTCAGCCTTTCATCCTTCCGAGGTCGATAAATGAGTACCAATTTTGGTTGGGTGATATTGTGTGTAAATGTGTGCTCTGTAAAGCGCTTTGGATTAAGGCGCTATATAAATAACACATCATTATCATATAGTATACTCCACAATGCAGACAGAACAGCAGAGGATATCTAAAGTACAATGAGACACAACCTGCATTAGTGTTATGCACAGTAAAGAACTGTGACTAAACGCCTTAAACGATATGCATTGGTGGATGGTGTTGTGGAAAGTTACCTTCAGGGGGCAAGGGGGCTGTCTTTGGGGACGAATGATGTCTGTCTACAAAGAGCTGCACACATTGTAATACAATTGCATCTCCCCACTGTGCACACCTTACTGAGCAACATATTGTCCCAATTGTTTGGAATCGAATTACTCATAACAAGCACATCCCTAATTAAAGAAGAAGACATAACACTATGCATGGCAGTGGGTCTAATTAGAATGTTGCTATGGGGAATGCCACAACATTTTTTAGTTTTGTAATGCACAAATACCATTTTTTTTAACAAAGGTATGTACCTAGCATGCCCTGGCCTTGAGCACAAATACACACTGTCAAGTGACCTGGGATGACAGAGCACATCGTGGACATGATCATGGTGGGTTTGGGAGTGATGACAACACACAATGAAAGATCAGCCGTTACTTTAAAGCCTATTCCTTGAGTCACATACATGAACGTGTATTTGCCATAGATGCTGATGAATTAATCAGTCAAATGTAAGGATTAAATACATCTCTCACTGCATCATCAAATCGAATGCTTAACTTCACCACTGAGGCATTATCTCTGAAGCACTTGTGACACGTCTCAATCTCTCAGTTCAACTGCAGATGTTCTTATTCCATTCGGGCATAGATTGTAATGTGATTTCTTGACTGAGAGGCTGTACCTCATTAATAGCTTTCAAATGACACCAATTCCATAAGGTAAACCATATAATCCTTAGAAGCCTGCAAGGGGTAATAGCAGGTTCCACACTAAAGATGGCAGTAATGATGTTCCACGTGTGGCACATACAAATGCTGAAAGAAGAGAATGCGCCCCCTGTAGTCAATGAAAATCTCAATCTAACATGACTTGCATTGCCGAGAAGAAATTTGTGTACTGCTATATAACATTAGGTCATTTATATCTACTCCATACCGTACAACATAACGTTTCTTATGAATGAAAGACAAATGCATCTTACCATTTTAAGCATGTTTTGTGATGGTGGTTTCACATTTCTTCTTATTTCATTGAAAGTGTCAACAATCTCATCTTGAACATCTTTATTAATGGTTTGCCAATATTCCAGTGCTCTCTGCAAGAAATGGTTTTGTGAAGACATTTAAATCATACACATTTTCAAGTAAACAGGCAGGGCCTACGATTGTGGGAAAGATTGGTCCCTGTATGTGTGACTTACCTGACTTACCTGCTTCAACGCCATCTTTCTTCCATAAAAATAAACATTTCCAATAGCTTACATAATCACTAATTTGCTCAGATGTTTACTTTCAGCATATGCAATGCCTCTGACAATGCAATTATTCACCCCCTGCCGATATACATTAAAAGCTGATAACTCGCCCATCAGCTTGTATAACAGTTCCAGCCTATTATCCACAATGTAAGCTCTCATCTGGATACAGACATCTTCAGTGCCCTTGGAGCAGCTCACCTAGAAACCTACCTGAATGTAGAGTTTTGTATATTTGATATGCCCACTTTAATGGACCAGAGCCTTGCTGACAGAAGGCTATGCATGTGAAGGAGCCAGCAGATGTTCGGCATGAAGCCTGGTGTGGAACAGAGTGAAAGGTGTGACTGAGTGGTGCTGGGACGTTGGTCATCACAGCACCCCACCCCTTGTAACATCAGGGTCTGTTATGAATTCCCTGACCCTTGATTCCCACTGTGCCTCCTCCATCTCTGCTGTTTACCTAGCTCACCTCCCCATGCATGACCTTAAATTGTAATTTCACCTTGCAACACATCCGGCAGTATATTTGCTTGCACAGTGTGTGGCCCTTTGCCCACCCCAGCAGCATCCTTTACTGGCTTTGTCCTCTGAGGCTCCTGGCAACCTCAGCAACTCTAGGATTGCCTACTAGGCCAACATATGTACCCCATGTAGAGTTATTTTCAAGCCAGGTACAGTTGTTCACGCTTCCTGATGGCTCCTTGCTTATATCTATGGGACTTAAACTGTATTCTGAACTATTCCCAGAGCCCTCTTCTTCTTTCCCCCTCATCATTGTTCTTGTTCATTGAGATCCTAAGTATCACCATACTGACAGTAGCATTGGTTGCTGCTCATGATTATCCAAACATGTGTGGCCAGGATCCAAATAAAACACTTTAGATTGTGTTCTCTGTTTTCTTCTCTATGGTGTTCATACTTCATCAGTTGTGTTCTTGTAGTTCTTTCTGGATTTTCTTTTCCGTTTCCTACTTTCTGCTTTAATTTTACACATTCTCATTATCTTCCTCCCATTGCCAGTATGCCCCTTGCGGGAAATTTTAGACTCTTTGATGAATCTAATTAAAACGTGCATGTCCTCCCTGCTTCTACTAACCAATCTCAACATTTTATTCTTGCATATCCTCTGGAGGCAAGGGGCAATGTCATTCACAGTAAAACAAGCTACAAAAACCAAACACATAACATGTCCTATCATAGCATATAATAACAAATCATAATAGAACATTTGGGACTCATTTTTTCATATTCAAATATTAAAGGGGTCATATATTCCATAGCGACCAACGAACATTTTGCGGAAATAGAGCCTCATTGTTACTGAACCGGCACACTACGGGTCTGCTTGCCGGAGGTGCTGTGCCCAGCTGGTCAGACCCCGCTGGGCACAGCGCCACGGTAAGCAGACCTACACAAAAGCATTGGCACCATTATTAACGGTGCCAGTGTTTCCATGTTCCCCATACCCATACAGTCCATGAGACCCTATGGGAATGGAGAATACCATGTTTACGGTCCCTAACTGTCCGGACCAGCGGGGTTCGAATCCCCCGCTGTTACCGGAAAGCCAGGTGCCAGAAAAATCTACAAGTCCGGCGGCAGACTGCTGGTTTTACAGGCACGGCTACCACCAGACTTGTAATGAGGCCCAAAGTCTAAAGATTTCTGATAGGCTTGCGAACACCTACATGTGTCAATACAATATTGGGGAAGCAAATTTTCTTTGGGCTGTCTTAGGTGGAAAAGTGACTCTTGTTTTTAGGCTAAAGCATATCAAATGTAAAATATATCTCATTTGACAATCTAAAGAAAACATTTAGAATGCGCTATATGGAATTCTGGAAACAGCTGCATCTTTGTCACTGCATCTTTTTCAAAGATAACATACTTGAGTAAGGACCAGGGAAACAACAATGTTTATAGATGAATAAGAGCAATGTGCTTGATGAAAAATAGTATTTTTGTAGTAAAGGAAGTTAAAAAGGCCGCAGTCATGAGATAAAAATAAATCTTTATTATTCCACTGTACTCCAGTTACAGCCAGTTAATTACAATACGTTTACTAGGAACACCCACTGGCAGAGGCCTCACTCCGGCACCTGACCTCTCAGCTGCTGCTGTTAGAAGCCTAGACCTCATACATTTCAGGAGGGAAATAATCCACATGTGTTAGTGCCTTTGTGGCTCTACATCTGAAGGAGAAGGACTGAATAACACAATCCTGCATAGTGTGAGAAAGGATTTGAAGACGACTGTACAGGTTTGGCAGGGCTGCCACACCAAATTCAATAAATGGTTCAGTGATGCAGTCACAACCACTCTCATTAAACACATTATAAAGGACAATGTGATGAATCCTGGCCGGGTCCTCAAATAATCCCTGCCTATAGTCGCCAGGGGAAGGCTGCAGATACCTCATCCTAACCCTGGTGGTGGCATTAGCCGGGTGGATCACTGAGAGGAAAAGGCCACTAAAGGAATAGGGGGACTCCATTAGAGAGACGTGGTACACATCTTCTTGGAGGGTGAGACTTCCATAATGACAGAGTACCTGATGGTGTGCTGTCAGAGTAAGACTTCCCTTTCCAAAAACACCTTAAGTGTTGGGAGTAAAAACCTTTATGATCAACATGGGACTAGAACATATAAGGATCAGAACATTAATAACTTTACTTCTGATATATGTGATGTCCTCTTTTATTTGAACTATGAACACACGACTCAATCATGAATTACTCTAAAGTCCTTTTCTAGAAGCAACATTCTATAAACAGAGTATGTTAGATACAGTTAAAACTAAGAATATTAGGGACTTCAAGTTCTATAATCCCCTAGGTACAGAGATGAGGACGATGGGCTTAGAGGCACATAACTGCAGTATGCAGTCTAGTGTTTCTAATGGCCCAAACATGAGCGGGACTATTTAAAGCCCCTTCAGGTTCAGTCCAGTAGAGGCATTTGAGGCAGTAGGAGAAGCAGACAGCAGCTGTGTATCCATCAAGGGCAGAGAAATGAAGACGCACCAGTACCACTGTTGTTAGCGTAGTGGCTTATAGTGCTGAGGGAGCCGCAGGAGTGAGAAGTCTAAACTGCAGAGGTCAGACAATGGGACAGGATACCCAGTGGGAGAGAGAAGCTCTCTGTTTCCTGTTCTTAAATCAAGTGGCTGGCGAACATCGGAGATTGCTAGGAGCAACACATGTTCCAATGGTGAAAGGCACAGGACACAGGAACATAACCAGAGCTGTCAGAGTCTCCAAATGTGAAGGCCGAATATTTACAGCAGCAGCGGGTAAAGCGGATACGCAAGGAGATACCGGTGAGTTGGCCTGTGATAACTGACCCCAGGGCGATACATATAAAACCGCTTGCTGCTTGTAGATATTTTGAATATCGAACTAAAGAGAGAGTGTCTTTTTGGTACAATCCTTATATTGAGAGGACACAAGAGGAGGCGGTTTGGAACTGTTAAGGCTTAACCCTCTCCCGTCCAATGAACAACGTGTCAAAATCCTGTCACTATCACCTCAAACTTCTCAGACGTCTCTTTTCCTACCTCTCCTACCCGAAAAGACTTGCCGTAGTTATGTCCATTGTGATGTGGGCACTTTCACCCCCCACATATTCGACACACCCAAGACTATATGACCTTCCGCAAAGCTCTAAAAATGTGTCTCTTTCCATAATGCCGACCTGGACCATTTGAGGCAACTGAGTCCTTGCAAACGTTGACAAATGCTCAATGTGATCACAAGCAATGACACCACTGAATACGCTTATTAAGTCACTATTAAGCAAACGCACATTTGAAATCTGGAATGGCGAACTCCTTAGATCATAACTCCTCCCATACACTCACCTCCCATATTACTATGCTTACTCTCTACTCTACACCAACACACATTAGAGTACAGCTATACCCCTTGATCAATTTCGTCCTAGCTGCTCACATACAAACATTACCCTATGTACACCTCATCATTCTAATAAAACTCGGCTACAACACATGACAAACTGGCCTAGCTGCACACAAAAGCATCCTACACAGGCCTAACGCAGCCTGAACCCAGTCTTGGAGTCCACCTAGGATGCAGCTACCATCAAACATTTACATCAGCTGCACACATAACTGGTGCACCTGAGCACCCTATGACACCTTACTCTCTCAACTGACCTGGACTACGGTCCCCAAGGGTGTTCATCCTACCAGTGCTTTGAGGTCATACCAATGTCATATATAGAGCGCTATATGAATGCCAAATAACTTAACATAATATAACACAACATAATATAACATAACATAACAAGTAAAAAAGGAACAATATTGAACCCAGACTGTAACCAACATTGCCAAAAACAATGCCAAAAACAAGAGGGGACAATATTGAAACTAAACTGTAACTGTCATTGCCAAAGTAAAGAGGAGGCAGTATTATGCCAAATATCAACCAGCATTGGCTAAGCCAAAAAAGGACATGACAAAGAAAAGAGGAGACAATTTTCTTAAAGAGAGAAACTTGTATAAGAAACTTTGCCAACAGTTATCTGTTGTGATAGTATAAACCCACAGGTGGCAGGTAAGAATCCCTCCATATGGAGAGTATCAAGGGGGAGAGGAATATAAAATGCATTGCATGTGGCATTGAAAGTGGCAAACACATCGGTGGAACAAACAAGTTATTGAAAGGCAATACCTTGCTAATGTTTGAAGTTAACCTTTTCAGAGAGTACTTGTAGTAGTGATAGGAGTTTTATCCTGGCAGTTGAGTACACAGGGAAAAGGATTGTGAGTGATAGTCTTGGCAGGTTTGTGGACCAGGAAGTCTACATTGAAGTACTGCATTGTGTTGAAAGGTTGTGGTGGAAAGAAAGTGGCAAGGCCACAAATGTGTGGTTGAACTGTGATAAAACCTTCCTGACAAAAACATTGATGTTTATAAAGAAGATGAAAACCTTGTTGTTTATTAAGAATAAATGCGAAGTAGCTGTCTTTTCCTAAAGACGAGAGTGGAAAGAAAGTTGCAAGACCACTAAAGTATTTGATGTACTGTTGTGAAAACATCCAGATGAAAACATTGTTGTTTATAAAGAAGACATGTGAAACAGTTGACTTTTCCAAAGAGGAAAGGTTCTATTGAAATATTCTTTGGAAGTGTGAAACAAAAACTTTTTGGTTTGATAAACAAGAGCTTATTAAATTTTATTTTGCAGAGCGATGAACCTTGGGTGATCATAAAAGAATCCACGTGCCAAGTGAAGCAGAACCTGACAGGTGAAATTAACTTTGGGTTGCCCTTGAAGCAGAAATTGGATATTGCAAGGAGCTTTGGGTTACCCTCAATGCAGAACTTAACCATTGAAAATAACTTTTCTAATTGGAACTTTTATTTGGAAAATCCTGCACTAATCCTGGGGAAGGGGATCTGACCCTTTTTACAAGGATATTTGGTTATAAAGTTTGTATTTGAGTATAATTGTTATTCAGTTGAAATTGAACAGCCATATACATTCCAATATGATTTAGTTGCATGTTCAAGTGTGAGGGACAGATACCGTTTGAAATTAGAGTGTTTTCCATAAGTCTTAGTTTACGAGGAACGGAAATCATCATTAGGTTAGGGAAAGTAGGGCATTTGTCACCCCCTTATCATATACTATATAATTCAGTGAAACATTTTTGTTAAAGGGACATTATGGTTAATTTGCACTAATAAAAACCTATGAAATTCAATGCTAACCCCCCAGAAATTATGTCAGTTATGGAAAGCTCAGCATTCATAATCCATGGACCTTCATGACTATCCGCAATCCCTGCAGTCCCCTTTCCAGGCCATGCATTATTAAAAGACTCGGATTGCACATGCGTAGCATCCCACAGGACAGCCCTTCTACCCTTTTTACTGTTGTGTTTGTAATACTCCCTCATTGCCTGCTTTCAAACATTCACACATCGATCCACCAATCACTTCCACAAACTCTACATATAACCCTATAAACATATTAAACTTCCACACACCAACTGCCACTTATCTTTTGCATCTGCATTTCCTTTGCTTATCCCAAAAAACTGTGCACACTGCTGCAATAAATGCACATATGCATTGTGCAGTAAGGGAAGTGCATGGATGGAAAGGGGAGTAGGGATTGCCAAGTGCTGATAGGATCCCAGAAGTAAAGGGCAAAGTAATGCCAAGGTGGGACTGCACTGATTAACTGGTGTGGCAGAGAAGACCCAGCGGTGGGGTACACAGCCATCAGGTGGTTGACCCCCCCCCCAGGGCAGTGCTGAAGTGGGGAGGTATACTGGTAACAACTGGATATAGGGCCTGGAACCTGTGAGGTTTATGAGGGACCAGCCACCAGTCTCAGTGCCAGTGGTATCAGTTAGCAGATAATGGATTAAGTGAAACAGGAATACAAACCACAGTTTTCAAAAGTTTATGGAACTTAAGGAAGTCCAGCTCAAGTCTAAGAGGAGCAAGAAGGCTGTTCAAAAGAGAAGCACTGGCCGAAGAGAAAGACATGCCCCCTGCGTACTCAAAGTCCCCAAAAATCCTTGTCAGTAATACAGAGGATCTTTGCAGCCACAATGGCCCAAGGTAAACATTGTAGGGGTACAGAGATATGATCCCTGGGATTCAGGCCAAGGGTAAGCCTTGCAGCCTTATTCCGGATTAGCCAAAGGTAGCGTAAACAACAATGGGGGAGGTTGAGGAAGAGGCTGTTGTAGTAGCCCGGCCTACAGACAACCAGGGCTTTAGAACCGTTGAGCTTCTAGGGGAAGGTGAGGAACTGTGGAATGGCTGCAAGGAGGTGAAGCTGAAAGTGGGCCTTCTTTACAAGCTCTGAAATGTAAGAAGTAAAACAGAGAGAGAAATTGAAGACGACCCCAAGGCTTTGGCCTCACAGGATGTTGGTGTAGAGGGCCCAAAGCAGCCAGAGTGTTGGAGGAAAACAGGGGACAGGTGTCACAATAAGAAGGATGTTCATCTTACTGGCTTTGAGAAAGAGATTATTAGCCACATTCAATGCCAGCATGGCAGTCAAACAATCAGGGATAAAAACAAATAGAATAAATTAGTAGAGGAAGGTTTTAAGGAAACCTGTGTGTCATTAACATAACACTGGAAATGAGAGATGAGCCAGAGGGACGAGATAGATGTTGAATAGCCACAATGATAGGATAGAACTCTGGAGTATGCTGCCGGTAGTGAGTGAGGTAGTGCACTAGAAAAGGCCCAGATGCACCTGGGAACCATGGTTAGTGAGGTAAACAAGTCAGCAGTCCCGTGCCTGATCCACAATGCCAAAGGTATCATGTAAAAACTAATGAGGATAGAATGATTGGCTGTGTCAAAGATGGGGGAGAGATCAAGGAGCACTATCCTAAATTGTTCTACAATCATAAATACCATATATTCTTCAATTTTATAATTCCACCATATTACAAATACTGTATACTCCCCCTACATTACCTATACTTACTATACACATATTACTATAGTGTGTGTGTGAACTGGTCACAACCACCACAATAGAATTAAGCAATATAACAAGTATGTACAATATACCTTCAAATAACAAAACTCGCCCTGAACCCACTGCAATCCAAATGCAACTGCAATAAAATCAAAATTAAGAATTTAATAAAAAGAAAAATAAAGCCACATTTAAATGGAAGAAACTTAAATTACTGATTATGAAAATGTTAGAAAAAAAGGTGGGAGAAATGAAAGAGGTGTTTAGCGTCAACTGTGAGTCAGGTGGATGAGGTTCAGAGAGGGGGCCAAAGAGTATCAGGGGGCCATGAGAAGCCATCTGAGGTGCAAAGTGATCACATACAGTGGAACAGAGAGGATCCCCAGAGACTCTCTCCCTGCCGATCCCCAACCTCAGTGCCCAGGCCTCCTTCATGCCACCTCTACTCCAAAATCAGGCGTGGCCAATGCTTGAGGCCCACGTGAAGTCATCATGGCACACAAAAGCAAACTGTTAGCAGGCTTACTGGAGCATGGCTGTGGACTGTGCATTCTGTGGATGCCTTTACTAGATTACTCACATTCCTGTGCTTGGATGGAGGTGGTCCACCAATCAACAGTCTGTAATTCCAGGTCCCTATCCCATGTGAACAATAAGAGACAGGAATCAGACAATCAGACAACAGCTTTTAATAAGAGCTGCAAAAGCAATCAATATTTCAGGCAAATGCATTGGTCAAGCAGCAGGCATTACACTTTTGCCTGACCTTAAAATAGATGGAAAATGGACAGAACTTATAGGAAGCCTTCCTCGGCTAGGGGGAGTGCTTAATACAGGGGGGAACAGTGGAAACGAGGCCCCAAAGTCAATCACAGCTGCCAGGAAAAACTAGATAAGGGAATGTGAGTTAATTAGAGTAATTATTGGCTCAATCTCCTCATTATTACATGCAGTATAAAGGTCATTTGGTTTCAATAGCATTGTGATAGATTGCTGGGAGCTTGTGTTGCTGAAACAAACTCAGCGAAAAAACTACTGTTAGTTAAACGATATAGAACCATGCTTTGCTGGGCGGTATTATTTCAGCTTGAAAATCTATTTCAGGAGCAGAGAAAGAAAAGCTTGTAAACTATCACACCTCCATACATGAATGACCTAAGTACCATCAAGTGTTTAACCTGTCAAGAGCATTCTGTACACTAGATCTGGACTTGGTGCTTCCTGTAGGATCAACCAGGAGCAGTAGAACATGTGACTGGGTTCTGTGGCAAGCCAGAAGAAGAATTCGGACCAGAGGACATACTTTTCATGGAACTTTATTCAACGTATAAGGATATCGCCTCACTAAGGGGCTCATCAATAGTCAAAAGAAAAATAGTCCTTCATCCAAACCTATCAACTAAACTGACCCTACGACTTAGAAATACATGATAGAAAATGTGGTAGACTACTGAATGGTGGATTCCAGAATATTGCCCAGCTGTTCCAGAAATATCTCTTGGTTCTGGACTCTGCAATCTAACAGTTCTCCTTAGTTCACAGTTCCTGGCAGTTTCCTCAAGATTCCCAAGTTCTACAACAGAAAACGTATTACGTTCCAGAAAAGAAAATCAAAGTTAAAGTCTTAAGTTCCAGAAAAAAACAAAATACCCAAAGTTCTTTTAATGGAGGGATATTTCATGATCCCCTGCACCACTTGTATGACGTTCTCCCTACTAAATGAGGTATTTCCTCATGTGTATTCTTTGCTTTCTTGATTGGGAGTCTCTGGCTCTCTTGGGTTTCTATGTCCCATTACTTCACTTAGCTCTCTGAGTTATATGTAACTCCTCTCTGCTACTTGTGGTTCTCCCAGCTCTTTTGGGTTTCATAGGCTTCTGTAACCCATCTCTTTCTCCCATTCAGTCATTGTACTTTGTTTATTGGTTCTCTTTGACTCCCTTGAGTTTCTTTTTCACAAGAAATTCCCTTAGCTCGCTGGGGTATAGGCAACCCCTCTTGTCTACCCGTGGTTCTATCAGCTCATGTGGGTTTTTATGACCGTTCTGGAGGTCTATCTTCTTTGAGTATCTCATGCATCCATAACCCTTCAATTTCGTCCTGTCAAACTTTCTCTCTGGGCCTCTATGACCCTTGTATGGGGCTAGGAGTATCCTTCCTTTTCCCCCTCCTGCTCTTTCCTCTATGTGCTCCCCCTCAACCTGAGCAACCCACATTGAAGGATCAGCTCCATTGACAGTGTGTCTCTTCGACAGCACTCCTATCAGCCTGCCGGTCTTTTGGGCTGGATATTTGTGGTTTTTGTACACCGCTCATTGTGGCATTCTCTCGCCATTATGCTCTCTCGTTTGAAGTGGAGGCATTACTTCTCCATTGGTTCCTGGTTTGAGCTCTCAATCATAGGCACCAGGCCCCCCATGTCCTCGGCATGCTTGTGCCTCCAGTTAAGCTTCCCTTTAGTTGCAATTGGCTCCCCATCCCAGTATGCTTCTCTATTGGGACAGTGGCTTCTCACTCCAGTTTTTGCCTCTCATAGCACTACAGCCGGCTACACTGTGCAGCACGGCATTGCCCTTTGCCGGCATAGTCACGTTGGAGCCTCCCCTCTGTGTGGTGGTTCTCCTCCTCAACTCAATGGTTGTTTGCCCTTTATTCTCGCCCATGTAATGAGAGAGGGCATATCGTTCACCACAGGTTGTCGAATGGGTGTAAAGTTCATCAGTACCTTGAGCCAAGCACATAGAGGTATTGGCAGTATTGCTGACTCACATGTAGGCATATCTGTCTCATTTGACATGATTGATTTACTCTTCCCGGCAGATATCTCATTAGCTACTGTGCAGAACACAGCCCGTATTTAGTACTGTCTGATCCAAGTTAGGAGGACAAATGACCTTTCCTGTAATTCTGGATCTACAATGTACTTAGATGGTTGAAGAAGTAAGTTTTATACATGATGAAATTAGTAAAACAAGATAAGAATTCTTCATACGATTCTGTTACTTTTTTTTTAAATTACAGCTGTGCTTCCCTATATGTAAAGAGCACAGACAGGTGGCCCTGTTATCTGTTTATAGAGGATTAGGGAAGACCAATGATGGCAGTGTCAGTTACCAGCACTGGAAGGTCTCACCTTGGCCAAATAAATGCCACTATGTCTGTTGGAAGCAACATGTACCAGAGCTTCAAGCAAGAGGTAGTCCTCTAAAAACATGTTACTAATTTAAAGCTTAGAATGCGAAAACTTCATATACAGTATCACAGTTGGAGCTAAAAGTGCAAATGCGATGTTTACAGCATGTTCAGCTAGTACGAAAAAAAATATATACATTAAGCATGTTCCTATCTTTGCTTAATACTGACTTTAGAAGAGATGTCATGAGTATTCTTTACTGAGGTGAGAGCATGGCAAAGCCTTATTGCTGAATTTTAATGCTATGCATATTTCATCTTTTGAGAAAGGTGCAGTTGCCTTCATACATAAACCAAAATACCATTCTTTTTGCTGTCCAATGAGCGACCCAGTCATGATTCTGCCTCTCGCAGTCAAGCAACCATGTTGAAGGGCCTGGGAACGACTCTGGGCCCATCTTGTTTTCTTTGTTTTTTGTTTAATGGCCAGAGCCGTATTTAATTCCTGAACAACTTTCAGGAGGCTCTGATCATGCCATGCTGCTGTACGCTGCATGAGAACTTTCCAGGGATAAGTATTTGACTCTAAACAAACCAAAAGCCCTATTACATTATATATGGCCACACTAAAGGTTTGAGGTGAAATTAAAAACTCGTAACACACACATTTTTGAGTGTCTTGAGTACCATGCATTTTTTCAACTTTTTAGGAGTTTTGTCCTGAAACGTTTGAGTTCGGGCAAGGCTAAAAAGCAAAGTCCTGGCGGATCTGGTATGGCCATGGGAAGACATTTAAGGACCCAGCTGTGCTGCAGCAGACCCCCAAAAGGCGCCTGCAAAATGTTGCTGGTTTCCAACGTTTTGAGAGTGACCCAAAAAGGGAAACAGGTCACTTTTTGGGGTAGAGGGCAATAGGGGGAGGGTGTGCACCCTTACCAAAGTTCAGATATTTTTTAGAAGCGTGGAGATTTTGTTACATCAAGAAATTGCTACAGTTTCCAGAATCTGAGACAGTGTGCCATAGTGGAAACTCGCTCGCTGCCTTCCAAATTATGAACCGGCAAAGGAAACTTTAGCCAAATGCTATGTTTTTTAGGGCCCTGTTCCAGGTGGAATAGAAGAACTGAAATATGCCAAGAAGACTTCCATCCAGATATTCTGGTAAAAAATAATACCTGTGAATTTGTGATTCTTCCTGATCTTACTAGCCAACATTCCAAATAGATTTCAATGGAAGTTCTTTCAAATCACAAGGCACTATAGCCAACCTATATGACCATGTCACATTTTAGAGTCTTGAGATATGAAAGCTGCATTTTCACACAAGTTACTAAAAAGATCCACTAAGAGAATTCAGCCACTGTGAATTCGCTTTCAGAATCTGGGAGTTACATGTCCCCACTAGGAATAGTCTGTTTGACAAAGGATGTTCATGCAAGTTTAACGTAAGCCCAAGGTGTGGCCAGTGTCTACCGAGGAATAATGAGCTCCATAACCATCTTACTCAAAGAAATAATTGAAGTCCACCAATACAGGACTCCACTGTCTTTTTATCATATCCTGAGGTTATGTTATGTTATGTTAATATGTTTTCTATAGCGAAAACCTTCACCCAAGGGCATCTTGGCGCTCAGAGGGAGACCATGCAATGAGATGACAGGAGGAGAGGAATAGAAATAGGAAGGTCCTATTTAAAGAGATGAGTTTTTATCACCTTCCTGAAGGCAAGATAATTGGGTAGTTGTTTTATATACAGTGGAAGTTCATTCCATGCAATTGCTGCAGCTACAGAAAAGGCCCTGCCTCCTATGCGTACTCGACGGTAGAGTGGTACAACGAGTAGGTCCACCGTGGCAGAGCGGAGCTGGCGAGTCGGGACAAAGCATGTAAATTTAACTTGCAAAAACTCTGCTCCCAAATTGTGCACAGCCCGGTGAACAATGCACATGGCTTTAAACCTGATACATTGCCTCACAGGTAGCCAGAGAAGGGAACGTAGAATGGGAGAGATATGAGCTCGATACGGGGTGCCTCTGGCCGTCCTTGCCGCCAGATTTTGTAGTTGCTGTAATCTGTGTATCAGCATCCTTGGTTGAGCCAGATAGAGAGAGTTACAGTAGTCTAGGTGTGATAATATAGGGGGTGCAACCTCCATAGAGAGAGATGCCGAGAGAGTTATACCTATGTTTTTCACCTTTCCAGTAGGAATGGGCAGATTACTAAAGGAGACAGGCCAGAAAGAAGACACCCAAAGTAAAGGATCAGGGGGGCACCCTACTACCAACACCTCTGTCTTGTCTCCGTTCAACTTGAGCCAGTTGTCATTCATCCACTTACTGACGGCTGACAGGCATCTTCTAGGCACAACGCCATCTCAGCCTGTTCCAGATCTAAACGTATCATGATCTGAGTGTCGTCGGCATACGAATAACACCTGACGCTGAAGGAGTGGATGAGACAGACAAGTGCCCAGATATAAATGTTGAAAAGGATCGGGGACAAGGATGAACCCTGCAGAACTCCACAGCTTAGAGGGCAGGGAGTGGACAAAAATGGTGGCATAGAGAGGTGAATTTAAATTAGCTCAACTACCTTCCTTGGATATACGAACTCATCAAAAAAAAAAGTTTGCTTATTTGATGTTTACTTACCTACTTTATGTTAACAGTTATGTTTTTGGGGGATTTGGTAACTACACTAATCCTCAAAATTTCCTGAATTTGTCTGCATTCTTATTTATCGTCAATTTGTTCATATGTTAAATATGGGTTTCCTTACCTGTCCAGCGCATTGTTGAAATGTGATAATTGAAAGCAGAGTCACCAGGGTCAGCATGTCTAATGCTGAAAAAGAAAACAATGCAATTAGTTTGAATTTCTTTGAAGGGAATAAGGAACATGGTAAGATCAATTGTTTTTAAAATATATATTCTGATTTAGCCTCCCATTGACAACATCATTTTGATACAAGTACATAAAAACATGTAATATTCCAACATAGACACAAAACTAAAATGAAATTGTACCGTTTCTTTTTAAAATTCAATCCATAACATAAGTGCAATATTTTTAACACCATGCAGGTACATTGCAGCTATATTATTGCACTGGTTGTGCTAGAACTCCCTTAGTTTGTCGCTGGTATGCCATCAACCACTCACCTGCGACTAGTTGTCAGAGGAGGCTCTGAAGCATCTGATGCTGGATCTACCAAAAGTCAATTTAATTTGAGTACCTTCCATATTGCTATTACTGACTTGATTGTGCAGCCATTTAATCCGTTCTATCATGAGGACGTTCACTAATATAGTAATTTAATGTAATGTAATGTGGCATTAGTATAGTACCTATTCCCCTTTGTATGGCCTCAAATCACTGTAAGTAAATGGACTGGGATGACCGAAGTCCATGGGATGGGAGATTTTTCAGAGGACTTTAGAATGTATGTGTGCATTTTAGCAAATACAAAGGTAGTTAGGGGTGGCAAAGTCCCTGCTAATGACACATGTCGAGCTGGCTTGTGGTGGGTGCTGTTAGGTTGTCGGGGGAGAAGCAAGTTCAGGAGACTGATTATGTGTCCAGCTAGAACGAATTTTGGTCATGGGACTTAGCTGCATTTTTATGGCAGAGGTATTGTGTGATGTCTTTTCAAGTAATGGATGATTGCAGGGGGTGGCCTTGGCTACGGCTATCTTCCATCAAAATGGAGTGTGATGTGTACTCTTGAGTCCTGGCTGGTTTCTTGTTTCATTGATGTGGCACATATTCTGAACTCTGGTCTGCTGGAGTCCTTTCTCTGCATCACTCAGTACATTCTTTGAGGGACTGATTGATGCGCCAGCCTGACAGGAAGTTAAATTAACCTAAGGGGCGGAATGGGTTTGTCATGATGCAGGTGGCAAAGGCCGGGACTTGAGACTCTTCCGGAAAGCAAGGTGATCCTCTAAGTGGCCGATGCTAGGGGGACTCACATTCCATATTTTAGGCTCTTGGATTGGAAAAGGGGGATCCCCTAGTCCCCTAGTCTTGTGATTTGATGGAAGGGATGACAGGGTTGAGTGCAGTGCCTGATCCCAGGTTTATGTTGGGTTTGTATGTGGTGAATTTATGCTGTAGGTATTCTGGGCTTTTCTTGTGCAGAGCACAGTGGGTGTGATGTGCTGGGTGTGATGTGTTCTCTAGGGCCAAGGGATAGGAGGAGCCTAGCTCCATTGTTTGGACCCTTTGGAGTTTTCTGAGTTGAGATGCAGGGGCACCCAGGTATAGGGAGTAAGATTAGTCTAGGCAGAGAGAACAAAAGGTGTGATTGCTGTGACTCTGTGAGGGTTGTAGAGGTCGGGGAAGAGTATATCAATGTGTAGATAGTATGATTTAACACAAAGTTGGGTGTTAGAGTATCAGATCTGCAACCATGGTACATCCCAGGTTCTTTACTGAGTTGGATGTAGTGGGATGAGGGCTTAGAGAGGACAGCCACAGAATGGTGTGGGGGAAGAGGGCAGTACTTCTGCAGATCATGATTTTGTTTTTCATGGGGTTGAGGAGGTCGTAGTTAGCCGTCATCCAGTGGGCGATTTCTGTGAGGCATGAGGTGAGGTCAGGTGGTGTGGGGGTTGAAGAGGTCTTAGGGATCTTGAAGATGAACTGGGTGTCATCTACATAGTTTTAGCAGGTTAGGCCATGTTAGCATATAAGGCATGGAGGGGGCTCAGGTGGAGGTTGAAGAGCAGGGAGATAGGGAGGCATCCTTTGGTACTCTGTTGGTAACAGGTTGTGGGTTTGAGGAGAAAGGGTGTAGATTTATAATTTGCAATTGGTTGGTGAGGATGGAAGATATCCACTTCAATTCCGTATTCCTGATTCTGAGCGAGTGGAGTCTGTCCGTGAAGGTGCAGCGGCCGGTAGTGTCAATGGCTGCAGAAAGGTTGAGGAGGAAAAGTGTGGGACAGCCTTCCTAGTTTGTGGTTCTTTTGAGGTCATCCCAGATGGAGATAATGAATGATTCAGATCCTCAAAGGGTTTGGAAGCTGTACTGTCAGGGGTCGAGGAAGAAGTGAAGTGATTAACTCTCAATGCTTGATTGGCAATACTCATCTAATTGGTGATTCTATTCAGCCAAGCTGCCAGAGAATCTACATGCCCCTCATTATACAGTTTTCAAAAAAAACAAAATATTCCTCTTCTTCTGTCTTTGGAACCTTTATGAATGTAACCTGCTATGACATTAGTAGCACTAATCCCAAGTGTCATTCTACCAAAAGAGTCACTGTGATTTATACGTCTCAGAAAGCAACGGTTTTGGCAGCGACTTTATTCGGCCTGTACCTGTCCGATATCGGAGAATCCATTGAAGCAGTAAACTCCAATCCACCGAGAATTGATGGAACAAGCGTAAACTAGTTGCTTTATGCAGATGATATTGCACTGCTCGATTTAACACCTATTGGACTGGCAAGAAAGCTAAAGAGTCTGGAAGAATATGTGGAGAAAAATAAATTGGAAATGAATCCTGCAAAATCGGAAGTCATAATCCTACAAGATCTTACACGAAATAACAAACAAGTCAAAAGAAACAATTTGACCTGGAAACTGAACAACGAAAAATTGAATTGCGTCAAAAAGGTCAAATACCTGGGAATGTGGATCAACAGCAACATAAATGACGCCCCGTGGGCCGGAAATGCAAAGCAAAAATGCAAACAACTAGCATGTCAAGGATTGATAATACACAAAAGATATGGGAAGTTTTCCTTGCTACCTGTTTTAGCCCACTACAATCAAAAAGCAGTCCCACATTGATTTATGGAGCAGAATGCGCTTTAGGAGTTGCCCCGAATCTATGGGGACAACTAGAAAATCAATACTGGAGGCGTATCCTTCAACTACAAAGCGGCATTCCAAGCGCATGTCTACGGTATGAACTAAATCTAATATCCATAAATGCATGAGTCTTGTGGAACACGCTGTCGATCTACAGGAAAATAATTATTGACAAATGTACACCTCAATTTATAATATTACGAGACGCAATGGAAGGAAACCAGGAATCTGTACTGAAAAAATGGATTGATGCATGCCAAAGCTATCTTGCTGAAATAGGCACTAACTCGGAAACATTAAAAACTAACCCAAACTATGTGAAAAAAAAGTTATGGGTACGAGATTGGTGTGCAACAGTGGACGACAGAAATCGCCACACACTGATGAGAGATGCGGCTACTGAAGCAAAGGATAAAAAAAAAACAGCTGCAATATGTGGTAAAAACAGCTAGTGCCAGACACAGAAGGATGCTTCTAAAATTTAGGTTAAACTTGTTTGACACAAGATCAAGTTTAGCCCTGAGATATCGGAAGCTTGATGTGACAGAGAGCTGTCGATTCTGTAATGACCACTCTGAAACATTAAAACATCTCACGTTATATTGCCCTGGACTAACAGATCTGAGAACTGTGCATCTGAGCAAAGTAATTAACCAATACGCAACCCTATCAGGAGAAGAGCTTTGGTTGAAATTTGCAAATCCACTACAGAAAGACGTTTTTGGCCTGACAAATTTCCTACAAAAATTGGAAATCTTGTTATCAATGGAAAACTGAGAGATATTACCTCAGGAATCGGAAACTACAAAGGGGCAGAGATGTCGAAACAGCAACCTGAGAGACTAACTGAAACAACATCAACTGATGAGCGTACAGTAGCTGTGACCAACGTGGATTGGACTTTACTCCACCGTGAATAGCTTTTCTATTTAGTCTGTTCTCCACATTTTTCTATGTGATGAATGGAACAAACTGTACTAACTTGGGCCAATAGGGCTGTTTGCGAAATCTCTGCCTTTTGTAAATGTGTATAGAAGGGAAAATGTTTCAAAAAGTTTGTATAAACTAAATGAAATAAAATAAAAAATAAAAAAAAAGAAAGCAACTAAGTAAATGAAATGTTTAGGTTCCAAATTCAAAGTATGAATGCAAGGTCTACTTGATCGTTATCATTAGAAATTCCATCTGATGTAATAGCTTTAACAACACAAATGGGACTCAGAGGTCGATACAAATTGAAGCAATTATATTATTATAGCTACTATTGGTCATTTATAAAATTACACACAAAATGAGACTTTGGATAGATCAGGAGGCCTTCCTTGGAGGATTTCTGCGCAATCTGACATTCTGACATTCCAACCTTGGTTCTCAATCCACACTTCTGGTTCCTGAGATTATAATTGTAATTCCAAGATTACAGGTGAAATTCACAGCTCTTGACTGCCCTAAATGACATACTCACCTCGCTTATATATCTGTGCGAGAAAATGTTAATGAAATCCTCTAAGCACACAGTGCACCTGGGTAATATATTAATGACAATACAAATTGATATGCACACAGACCAACCCATTTTTCAGACAGCCTCAAGTTTGGAAGTGAGTGAAATGTATTACTGTATTAAAATCATAAATGCCAAGGCACAGATAAGCTGGTTCTTGTTTCATGTGTGGTTCAGGAGCAGGGGCAAGTGCAACTATGAGTGGTGGAAGGAGAGTCATGAGGGGGCACCAGCATTACGTGCTGCTGATGAATTTCCTCATTGGAGGGGCATACATATTTTCCAGGAATTGGTATAAGCAACTAAACATAGCCAGAACCCAATAGGAGTGGTTCAGGGCGTCGCATGACAAACCTTTTCAATAATTGATTAAAATCCAACATTTTAGGACACACTTTGTATAATAATAATAACTTTATTGAACATCATTCTTGCAAGAACCTTTACAATCAAACCTTACATTCATAAGTAAAAGAGTAAAATACACTTTTAATAACGCAAATATATACTTCAAGCAATTATCTTACAAATCACTCAATCAATCGACCAATTAGGCACATTCATACAACTCACCCCAAAATAAAACCCTACAAAATGCATTACTCGACATACGATTGCATAATTTGTAGATTCCTACCCTAGCTCGTTCATTTTGAGGTATTTCTCATTCCTTCTCCATACCTTAAATAGTGCCAATAAGACTGACATGGACTCGGAATTTAAACAGAATTCCACAAATCTGTAGATTTTATGGAATTGTAATCGTGGTCAAATGGGCCTAGCATAACCATATAAAGTGACCCTTCAGTGAGGACATGTTTGGCGGTATCTAAGTTGGTTGCAACCTTGCACATTCTACAGTATCTGGCTTCTGGCATGAAGTTCAGTTGCGTGCCCCATACAGATTACACCGACAACTGGTTTATCCGTAGCCTTAGTCGGAAATGATGTGCCGCAGGATCTGGGCATAGCAGCAACTAACGCTCCGGCTTCATAAACCGATGTACCACATTTGCCAGTTTTGCATGAATCTTAAGCGCAGCAAGATGGTAAACATTGCCATACCAAGCCCATTTCACCACTCAGCGGGTAAGCTCCCATTTTAATTTACAAAAAACCCAGAGCTTCTGTCAAAATCAGGTATCCAGTCAATCATCGTACATAATTCCTGGAATAATTTTGACTGTGGGTAGGAATCTTTGGCCTGCTGGCACAAGTTGTAGCTCTTACCGAGGTTTATTAACAGGGGTCGTTTTTTGCCTTCAATGTCAGCGACGTTAGCCCAAGCTCAAGTCGGACATATTCAATCAGGGTAGAACTGGATAACCCCAAAACTACATTCCAGAAGCGAGATTCCAATCCATCTAGCCATTTCAGATCTTTCATACACAACGCTTTCAATCCGTACAATATAGTTGTGCATAGAAAGTGTTTATAAAGTAACACCACTCTTGCAGTGAGAACCCAGCCTGATCGGACACACATTTTGTTACTATGAATGTCATTTGTCTGGCCCTTTGTGAACAAGTTGGGAAAAGCTTACAATTTACAATTGGTTTTGTAACAGGAAAAAATCACATCCAGTCCCTGCTATGTTACTAAACTTTGCACACAATATATGGCAGTATTCTGCCAGTGTAAGTAAACACGTTCATGCTAGCGGTGCCCATATGTGCAAGTATTCCCATGTACAACCACTTAGGCTTTGCTCCTAATGCCACTAATATTACCATGCCGTAGCAAGTAAGATGTGTCCATGCTGGTTTTGTTCATGAAAGTCTCCGACATAAGATTGCTCAAATGGCTTTGCTCCTAATGCCATGCAGAAAGCATGTCTACACTGTGGTTAAGCCCACTATACCAAGACCAGTATCCCCACATAAGAACACTGAATTTTGGCTTTATAATGTTAATAAAATTGGTATGTCACAGTCAAAAAAACATGTCCATATCGGCTGCACCAATGTAGAAATGTATGTCCACATAAAATCATTCATCACGTTGGCTTTTACTGTAATTCCAGTAACAAATAAAATGGCACTGTGAGAATACACATACACACTGGATGAATCTATGTAGGCCATTTTTTTCACGGAACAATACTAATAATGTTGGCTTTGCCCAAAGTACCAGTACAAAGAAGCCATGCTGCTATAAGAAAACCTGTCTGCGCTTATTAACCAGCCATAGTCACCTAGGCTTTGTCTTTAATGTCATGCCAGTTCAGTGTCCCTCATCTTCCGTCTCCGCAGGCCCATACTGCTGACTCCTCTGATCATGGGGAACACAAACGCTCTCACTTGAAATCACAAACATTATTCGCCAACCCTCCTGATCCCCCATATTTGCACAGGTTCATTCCGCTTGCTTAGCATCCTATCTGGCCATCATATACAAACAGACACAGACATAGACACAAACGCAGGCGCACTCAGAACACACAAACATTATCGTCTTAAAAAATAGCATATCGTTCTTGACCCAAATTGAAAGTGGAGAAGATCTCCTCTGAGTCTGCCAGATCCTTGCAGGAGTGCACTGCATATGTTGTTTCAATCTCATTCTGATCCCTGTCTTGGCCCAGGGATCGGAGAGAGGTTGACAAGAAAAACTCAGCTTGTCTCCAGCTCTGCTCCATTAGTCATTGCCATGGCTACTACTCGTATTATGAAGTGGGCTAATACATTTCCAAGGTTCAGGGGGAGTTCATTTACTTTGAATGACTCTGTGATTGACCTTGGAAATTAAATTGAGGGCCATTTATGCATTTTAAAAAGCAAGCAATATTGTGGGATGAATACCTAGTGGTGGAAACTAAGGAGATTATCCGGGATTTGAAGTTCGGTCACACAGCTTCCCCTGATGGCTCAATTCGTGGTTGTAGGCTGATAAATGAGGGAAATTATAATGTTGTAATTGAAAAAGAAGTAAATGTGCTTGAGAAACATAATATAACATCTGCTATTAACCAAAATAAACATGTAAAGAAACAAAAAAAGAAACAGCATAAACAAACACAAGGGGAATATTAGAAGCAACCTGGATGGTAAGAATTTACAGGAGAAGAATCTATATGTGCACGCACTTGAATATGTTGTAATCGTAAACCGTTAATCCTTTCACATGATTGTATTGTATCAGAATACAATCATGTGAAAGGATTTGTTATTCATATAGACCAATACAAGTAATTGAAACTGCACCAATTAATGATGTATTGTGCGTCACCAAACACAAGTTGAGATCTGTATACTCCCTTTCTCGAGGTACAACGTGTAATCTCAATAGATCTCTTTCTGGGAACAACCAGTGAGTGGGGGTTACCTTAAAGCTACCATTGATGCTTTGCTTTTTTGGAATGGAGAGGTTGATTACGCTGATTAAGTGACTGCGATAAGCTTACATGTCAGTTAGTCAGTTTTAATTTTTAAAACCTGTTTTTATATTGTATATGTGTACTGAATTATAATGTAACATGTAGAGAACGTTTAGATGAATTGGCAAAAACACATTGAAAAATAAAAATGAAAAATGTTAACCTATGTACTTGTTCTGTCATTGTCTAGTGTAGATGTGTTATCTGCCTGTAGGATAGCACCTGGTATCTCTTCTAGAACTCGGTTCAGCTGCCTCTAAGATATGATCTCCAGTTTATCATGTTGCATCCAACCGCATAGTATTATTAGTAACTTATCAAATACACGATACAAATTACATGAAAGGTTGTTAAGTGTAAACTATATTTAAACAGTTGTCTGCAACTGAAAGTATGGTGCAGAGCATGGATACAAGGTTGAGCACATTAATGTAAGGGGAGAAACCCTAGAAACGGATTTTGACAGCTGGCAATCATGGTTGAAGGGGAGGACCCCGTGTCATTTATCTCCAATTGGAGCACTACACTCTTGGGAATGGATATGGAGGAAGCTCTCAACTGGCAGATGCAAAAGAACTATAACATGGCCTGGCAGTTCAACAGAAACGATATAGGGGAGACTTTGATTCATATTGTAGGTTACATATGAAAATGACAGCAAATTAAACAATAATGATATTTGAGAATCATAAAAGCCACCTCTTTCATTAACTTGACCATGAAACATTGAACACGAGATTGAACTAAACAACTTAAACAAATGGCTAATTGAATGGCTTTCTAGTTAGACTGCTGCACACCACAAAACTTAGAGGTTCATGAAAGGAAATGGAAAATCTTTATAGAAACCCATAGAGATCCCAGTAGCTTCTGAACTTAATCCCAACAGGAAAACCAGGCAAGGGAGATTGAACATTTTTAGTACGGGATGGGTTGTTTAAATAGTGGTGTAAGTGGTGATAGATGAGCGATGAACCAAATAGTGTGAAGTTGACTCTTTGCACCGAATAGTGAGATATTTGATTTTGTGTCTACCTTTAAACTTAATGTTATCTTCCAAATGTCTGGGTTTATTTCGTTTAGCCAGATGGTCCAGCATCTTTACCCTGAAACAAAGTGGAAGTGGACTCACATGAAAGGAATGGTGAATGTACACATAAGAAATTAAATATGTTTTGCCAACCTGTATTATTGACCCTACAAACGTTTGTCATTTTTGTTGTAAAATGCAATGGAAATACGTTATTTTGTTTTCAAAACTGGAAACAAATAAATTGTTCATAGGTTCAGGAAGTGGTTCCTCTTCGGGAGGATTTCAAGAGAGAAATGTAAGGAAATATTTCTTATGGGAATTATGGGAACAATAAGGGATTACTATAAATAAAATGTTTTTTGAGGAGGGGGCCGTTTCCTTTGAATTCTAAGGTAGATGTTTTTCTATTTTCAAGCCAACCAAACATTGGGAATATCTTCATCCAAAGCACTTCCACTTGTGTGTGAGAAGCAGACATTTCATGCTTTGTCACAGACAGTATTTGTTAATATGGAGGGAATACAGAATTATATAATCTTTCTAAATGGCACACTAATTTACTAATTGCTTTCCATGTTTGTATCTAAATAAAATATAACCAAGTGGCAACATGCCCCCAATTGTATTTTCTTGGATAAACAGTGGTTGATTGCACTACACAATGACAATTAGGGCGTGGGAGGAGTGAGATGAAACGTTCATAGTTACAAATACTAATTCCATGGCAATAACAACATCACATGAGAAACAGTCAGTGGCAGTGATGGGCTAAAACCCAATGCACATCAAGTACATTATATAATGGTTGTGTTGAGCTATCCCTTGATAGTGCGCCGAAAAATAATGGAATGGCAAGTAGTGATGATTAATCAATTCCTTTTATTTTTGTGATGTTAGAGCCTTTGTGGATGACACGTGTTTCGGCAGAGCTGCCTTTATCGAATCCAGGCTATATAGATAGCTCATAAGTCACTGCATAATGCATAAAGGTGCTGAAGTTCACAGGGATGAATCCCTCCTGGTACAAAGAAGTCCTCCGTATGTACGGCAGGACACTCGTACATACGGAGGACTTCTTTGTACCAGGAGGGACAATGGAGAGAGTTTTTAATTAAATCCTTGCATTCACTGGGAGCGATAGTATTACACTACCATCAAAAAATGCTTCACCCCCTTTTTATCAGTCATATATTCCATGGACAATTTTACTGTCTGAGGACTTCCCGGAGAACTAAAGGCGGGATTTAAACTCAATTTACCTTTTTCGTTATATAATGTTGGCTCTTAAAAGAACCATTGTTTTGTTTTTATGTACTACACAAACACATGCTGTACTGTACTTATTTGATTTAGACTTTTACAAAAACAGTTCTAAACTTTTTTTGTGTGTTCCATTTTCATTTTTTCCCCCAAAAATATTTTTAGTGCAATCTGAACAATGGAAAGAACAATCTAATTTCCAACATCTGTTAAATGTACTTCCTCTTTTCGAAAATAAATGTTCTCTCCATCAACCCTTATATTGTCATTGTGGAAAGATGTCATTCCTACATCCTGTTAACAAGCACATACAGCATTATTCACCTTCTGCCTCGCTTTTTTAATTTGTGGAGAAAACAAGTTGGAACCTTTCCACATTTAGATTTGCCTTTGAGTTATCCATGAAAAATAATCTTCAAAGCTGGCCGTTTAAACCTATCCTTCATGGCAAACTGCAAGGATATTCTAGTCACATACCCCAAACTCTTTCCTCCACAATGTCCTATAATGATGTCTAGATGTTGAAACCAAACCATATTCTCACACAACGATAATAATGCCACCCAAATTGATCCACAAACTCCATACCATGACATCCCCTTCTTGTAATCCAAGGTGCAGTGAATAAACCTTAAACAACTGTATCCATGAATCTCTCACATTCCCCACACTCTGATTTTTCATAGCCATAGCCATCCTTCCTTCACACAAGACAGAAAACAACAGCTACCCTGTTCTCCTGTGCACTTCAACTCCTTCTTCACAACCCCAAAATCTCATTGACTAATCCCATGATCTACGCAGATGTTCACGACTGTCTGCAGTCTCTGCAGTCCTCTTTCCATCCAGGGCATCCTTAAAAGACCCGGGTGGCATGTGCGTGTTTGTGTACACAATGGCATCGGACAGCCTTTCTACCCGTTTTACATTTATGTTTGTACCACTCCTTTATTGGCTACTTTCAGTCACATCTATCAACTGATCACATCCTAAAACTCTTCATGTAATGCTGCCACCTCAGTTCAACACTTCAGATGTCTCAACTTCACTTTGGCTCGGGAGGATAGCTCAGGGGCAACGTGCTTGCCTTGGAAGCAAGACAACACAGAGCAACACAGGTTTGATTCCCATGTCCATGCTTAGAAACCTCTGGGTATTATTAAGCATGTTATAAATAACCTATCATATTATATCATACACTTCATTTGCTGCGATTGATGTCCAGGACCCTCATGCATCTTCGGGTGCCTGAGTTCCCACACCAATTCTGCCCAGCTCCTGTTTATCCACAGCACTTGCATTTTCACACCCTCCACCTTGGAGGTTCGCACTTACACCTTCCACGGCCCCAGTCGATATAATACTCAACATTCCTAGCACTTCATCTGTGGCTATCCCATGAGCTCGGACTTCCCAGCACTTACCCCCTCTTCCCTCTTCCTTCCTGCACCTGCACGTTCTGAATACTCACAAGGCATATTAGGATCATCCCATCTACCTTTTCCCCAACTCTACTCTTAAATATTGTGTTTTTAATGTTGTTTTCCCTTCCTTGCTCCCTCCCTGCACTGTGGGCACTTTGAAACAGTATTATCATATTGTATAAGCACCTAACAAGCAATCTCCTATGAAACTCACCCAGATTTCAATTTGCAGATTCAACAATATATACATTTAACATGACATAGCATAAGTATGCTTCTATTTTTAAAAGTAATTTTCTTCAACAGCTTTATAGATATATACACAGGGTTGCTGCCACTTACCCTGTGATAAGGATCTCAATAAGCATATGCTCTTATTTAACGACGGCTATCAAATACCATGTGCAGCAACATTCTGCACCTGTTCACTTTAAGAGGCAGTTACTTGGATGAACTGCCAACATATTGGACTTCCTCACTACTTAACAGTCTTCTACAAATCTTTTGATACTGCATTTCCCTTACTTGTAAAACAAGTTACAAATGGTGCAGCTCTAAATGCACATATGCATTTACTAAAATGCTCCAAAAAAGAAACATTTTAAAACAACAGCATTTTTCCTTACGTATAAAATTATATATTTTTGAACCGTTGTTTTGAAAAACCATATAGTGCCACCATTCTCCATCTTCACACATTAACTACCACTTAGTAGTACCATACTCATTTTTACCAACTACATTTACTTTCCTTTACAACACACCTACACACTGTTCATTTATTATTAAAATACAAATGAACACAGGCATTACTAAAATGCATCATATTTCTTACATCTAAATGTACAGTACTTTCCACCAAATACTACCATGTTTCATGTAGTTGCACAATATTACTCCTTACTACAAGTGTCACGTAACACAGTGGCTACAACATTTTGCTTATACATGTTCCTTACTTTAAAAACACACAAATATGTAACACAAGCCAATGTATCTATACATCTTTTCCCTTTCAACAAATTCCTACTAAAAACATGGAAACTTAAACACAGACTAATCTTTTCCAACCACTACTATAACAGACCATATATTAACAACACACACTACTGCAAAGTACCAGGAATTACCACTAAGCCACAGTTTGCCCTACTTTTTAAAAACATCCCTATACATTACAAATTATTAAATGCAAAGGGGAAAAATGTGGCCCAGTGCAAAAAAATACATTTGACGTGCATTTTTGCATCAAGGCAAACTTTCCTATAAAGCGAATAGCCTTAAACATTAGCCCTAGTGCAAACGTTCCTCTGCTGCAAAAATTCACTAAACATGCATCCTTTTTATACTACACCAATTTTTACCCTATTGCTTATTGCCAAACTGCACTTGTCATGGTGCAATCCTTTTCAAATGTAACACTTTGCCCTAGTGCTAATGCCATGCAATTTTCCACTTCAACCAGTGCAAAGTTTATATAATCTTGCCCCAGATTGTAACAAATCTTGCCCCAGATTGTAACAACATAGTTAGCATACTTTAGCAATCCACAAATAAAACAACTTTATTTACTCTTTTTCAAATAACTGCTCCTACCTCAATAAAGATCAACCTTTGCTACTAAACTATTTCACCATTACCACATGTACCAAGTAACTTTATTTTACAATTACAGGAAAAAAGAAGATTCATAAACACAGCTACCGAACAAAAAAAAAATATTCACGTCCTACAAAGTAAGTATATTATTTATAGCTTGTATATCTCTCCAATTAAATTAACATAATTTCACTACGTATTAGCATAAAGTGTTCTTTCCTGCTCAGCAATGTTGTATTTCACTTGTACTCATTCCATTGCAACATTCAATATATGGGCCTCACCACGAGATGTGCGGTATCCCGGTGGTATTACTGTCAGAATACCGCTGTGGCTAATAGCGTTACCGCCAACCCACCAGCGCTACTAGCGCCAGATCACCGGTGTACCGGAACAGTAATTCCCCATTTGCATTGGGCCCATTTGGGAATTCTCCATTGGGCCCAATGGGGAACTTTCAGCACAACTACCGTCAGCGGTATTACTGCATGGTAATTGTGCAGATAATTGGCAAATTCTTGGCACATTTACCCCCAGCTAAGAGCTGGAGGTAAATGCAGCCAAACCCATGATTTGTCAGACCCATGAATGCAGCGGTAATGGCATTACCACCGCATTAAAGGGTTACCACCAAACTCATGATGAGGCTGTATGTTTAATCCTATCTCATCCTCGCTCTTTAATCAATACACCACCAATTCCTTATTGCCTAACAACACAACAGTCTCTCATAAACTTCAATACCACAATTTTATTTTTGTATTCCCACTCATTACATTCCAAAGTACTAACACACATTATCACTGACCCACACTCTTGCTCGCCCCTTTAGAATTACACAAGCACAACCCTCATACCTGCACTCTAAGGGCCTGATTCATGGAAGTGTTTTATAATGGTGCAATTCCATAGGAAAACTCCATGAATCAGGCCCTAAATCACACCATTACAACAACCACTGTTTTCCTCAACACAGCATAATATTACTACTTATTGAATCACAACACCACTCCTTTACTCGCTAATACCAGTACTGCTCAACACATTCTTCTATCAATTCTGTATAACCCATTCCACATCACATGAATATACTTATTTTATATGCCACCCAATTTCAATGTCATATGTCCTCAAACCCATCACACCAGACAACCTGTTACTCTTACAACCTTCTCAACCACACCTATCATCCCTCTACACAATCACACAACACTATTTGTCATTCCGCTACAAACACAACCACACACCTTCATTCTTATCCAATAACACATGCACAAGCATTCCACAACTTTCAAACACACACTTTCTTTTTTCCAACAGACAATGCCTGCTAACAACCAGGTCTACAGAAAACAAAGAAAGAATAGAGCAGATACAAAATGAACAAGCCATAAAGTCATTCGCCACTAAAACTATTTATAGAAAACATTCAAACAAAACAGCTAGTAACCTCACTGAATGAAAATAACCCAGTCAACAGTACAAAAAGTAATCTCCCTCTTTCAAAAAACAAAAGTAAAAAAAGTTGTAGCAATCAGACTAGACCTGAAAATTAACCTAACACTATACCTACCAATGCTAACGTAGCCACATTACAACATTCTGAAAAGTCCAAATGCTCCACCGTAGAGTTCTTAGCAATCTCATAAAACATTTAAAATTCATACAAGAATTTAGAACATTTAAAACATTTAACATTTTATAAATGTAAAACATTTAAAACGTATCAGACATTTCTACCAAAGTCAGAAATCAGTCAATCAATCAGTCATTTATAGGGGTGCTACATAATAAGGGTCAGGCCTTTAGTGTGTCCCACAATACACTCCAGATTTTAAATAGTGCCATGTGTACCCTCTCCAAATCAGTATTTAGACAGAAGGCCCAAAAGTCATCGAACTTGATTGCATCTTACTGACCCAAAAACTGCCCCAGTGTGTTCATATGGAGGGATGTATCAAGACGTGTCTAGGGGTTTCAACATTGGTTTCTAACATACGAATCCTACATATTCTGTTTGTTACAGTAATGTTCAGGCACCCCACCCCTTTCGTGCCAGCACAGAGAGAGCTGGTTGGTCCGAAGGCATAATCTAAAGCTGTGAACAGCATCACTTGGGCATCTCAGAAGATAAAAGTGGGTCTTGAGATATCTGTGAACAATATTCTATAGTTGTGTAACATTATTAGGTCAGTATCATTGTTTATCCAGTCCCATTGCTGTAACTTGTTCCTAAATAGTAACTTCAATGTTTCAAACCCTGTGCCCCATGCAAAGTTTGGATGCCACTCAACCACGCCTTGTTTAATTAGTTAAAGTCAACCCCCTTAGTGTTGACGGTCCAACTCTCCCCAGGTTTTTACGCCAAAGGTTTTCAGAAGTGGGACCTTAGGACCAGTTCTCATCTTAATAAAAGATATGCCTCTTCTGATCAAACAAGAGAGCTACTAATTCCCCTCTTACGCGCTATACATTCCTCTTTAGCATAGTTGTGAAAGAGAGATATGACTGTGAGTCTAATTGCCCTAGAGCAGTAGATATTTTATTCAATTTTTGTCATTTTTGTACATTTGTACATTCCACAAATACTCCAAAAACAAGTGATATATGCTTTTGGGGTTAATTCATATATATTGGTTCAGTTCACCACTTTGCAAAAACATTCTGTATTACCACAATATGGATGTACAAATTTTATCTGCATGATATGTCTGCATATTCATCCAATAAGAAGTTCTCAAAGTACCAATTCCCAAATTGTATTGGTATAGCAATTGCCCTGTCAATAGACTCTGACAGTTCAGTTTGCTGTATTTCCAAAATCAAAACATCAGAAAATACATAACTTTGGTATTAATGTGTGCATGCCTATAACAATTACCCTGGCAAAAGAATCTGAGAGTTCAGTTTGCCGTGTTTCCAAAACTAAATCATTTGGTATCAATTCATGCTATCAATTCATGCTAGCACATGTTTCAACCCACTCAAGTCCTCATCAGGGCACACTCATACTATTAGACTCTTCGGTTTGGTTGATATGCTACACATATGATCCACAGACTCAATATTGCATACTGTCTTCCTATAATAAAACATTATGTGAACATGAGATCACTGTTGGAGATAATGGGGAGATAAAAAACAGAGGAAAAATTCCACCTACACCGCAGCCAACACTCTCTCACCTCGTTCCTATCCAATTTCAATATTTAAGGTATAATAGATGCCATACTCTAGAGCACTGCTACTAGGTACAGCAAAATCATTAGTATTCTCTTCTGATCAAAGCCTGGCTATGTAAGGACACCAGGCCCAACTCCAGTCGGAGGTAAGCCATTGGTGTTGACAGGGGCAGCCTTAGGAGCATCCTCCAAAAGAAACCCTTCATTATGGTTAGCCATGTAAAGTAGGGCAAGGCAAGGGCTCCAAACCATACAGTATTGCAGGGCAAAGCTTTGTTTGTATAGCCTGATAATCCCCTCAAAAGAACAGCCTGCAGTGTGGTTTTTAAATGTATTGATAACAAAGGTAAATTGCCTGGCATTGCCTTGATTGGCAGCAATAATTGGTCTATAATCACTGTCTGCCTGCAGAGGTATACCTTAGTACAGGTAAATTGTGACATATAATAATCTGTGAGTCAGTTATGATGCTTACTTTGCTGAATGACCTACTAAGATGACCATCATTTTTGTTTTTGTGGTATTAATAACCAACCCATTTGCTTTTGCATATTCCCTGAGAGCTGTACACTTATTTTGTACTCTGCATATGGTGCATATGGTGCAAAATGAGATTGTCTGCATAGAGAAGCCTCGCAATGACAGTATCAGCCATTTTAACAGAGCAGCCTGATATGGCGATTAGGCTTGCCAGAAATCAGCCAAAAATAAATTAAACCACAGGGGAGACAGGACACACCCTTGCCTGACACCCCTGTTAATCTCCACAGCTACTGACAATAAACAGCACTGGTTAGCCATATTCGCATGCTACTTTTCTGATGGAGAAGTCTCAGTACTGAGATCCACCATTCAGGGCGACCATAGCCATGCAATTCTACCATAGTCACGGGCAACAATCAGGCACTGAAATCCACATATATTATATACAAGCACCGGTTACCTTTGGCGGAGGCTTCCCTTATCAGTGCATCCATCACTCTGATGTTGTGTGTTGTTGCCGAGCCAGGTCGGAAGCCTGTTTGGGTACACTGTAATATGCTGTTTTCATCCTCCCAATGATGTAGGGCTTGTAATACAAAATTGCAAAATAGTTTCCCAGGTACATCGAACAGAGACAGGAGCCTATAATACTTTGGGCATAGCCTTTTTCCCTTTTTGTATCCAGGTCGGAGAATTGCCGGCTTTCAGGAAGCAGGCACTCTACTCTCTGCACACACTTTGTCAAACAACAATTTTAGCACTGTAGCCCAAGCATCAGTATCTTCTTACAGCACTACATCCGATACGCCACTAGGGCCTGGCACCTGAGAGTCTTTCAGGCTCAATATGGCCTCATGTATTTCTATCCAGCTAGGGTGCAGATTAGAAAAAAGGCGGGCTACCATTGACTGCAAAGTTTGGGAAAGATGTGTTAAAAAAGTTCCTAAGAAAACAAAATAAACAGAAACAAAATGTTGCGGCCTACTTCCCATTAATTTTCCCATAGACAAAAAAGCTACATTTTTGCTGAACCACATAGCCCAAACCGCTGGACGGATTTGGAACAGGTCTGCAATAACTTGAGCACAAACCATTGACTCAAGGCCTTTTTTGTGTTTTGGGGTTATTGCATGGAGTAGTTTTTCTAATAATTTGATTGAGAAGCGGGTGCCACATGTTCCATAAGAAAGGTGTTGTCTCTCCCATGGTGCATTGCAAGATCATGGTTTTCAGAAATGAAAAAGTTGCCCTCTTTTTTTTCTTAAAGCAAAAGATAGCCACGGGTATAGCTGAGGGTATTGGAAAAATGAAACGCAGAATAAAGGCTTTTGCAGTTCAAAAAAAGTGTAAATGCCATAGGGCTTGAGGTGGGGATGGGGGCAAGAATACACCAAGTGAAATATGGTATTTGGAGGCAGCCTAGGGACTGAGTTTGCCACACTAAACTTTTCTATAACCTCGGCTATAGGCTCACATAGATATCTCAAGGCACACTGCCTCCCGGAAACAATATGTATTGTGGGGGAAATGGGAGAGGGCAGAGGAGATGAGGAGGCCATCAGCAGAGTGGGGTGAGCTGGCGCAGAGGAGGGAGGCACTTGGTGAGGGCATGGGGTCAAAACAAAATGCACTTTGACTGTTTTTCTTATATTCACAGCTATAAACTACACATAGCCACAGCACTCTGTAGTCCTTACTAAAATAGGCAACCAGGTCTCACATCCATGCTGTAACCGGGACTGGCTCTGCTTAAATTGAAATAAATGCAAAGAAAAGAAGGGGCCAGCCCCCAAAGGCCATGCTGCGTAATAGATGAGCGCAAGTTACAAGACCACCTAAAGCAATATGGCCTGAGGGGCTACACCCTTATACGCTTTGAGGCTAAACAGGATCTGTCCTGGTTACTGTATGAATGGGACACAGTGCACAGTCCTGGATGCCATGTGTTTTCTTAGTTTTACACACAAAGAAAACACACAGCATTTGAATAATCTTTCCTTTAAACCGTGCTACTGTCAGTCCTTGAAAGTATTGCACTCTAAAGGTCAAGCTGCCATGAGGCCCATATGAAAAGAGCAGTTATCTCTAGGTAAAGTGCTGCTAATACTTGGAGAATTGCAAATCCAGCTTGCATGTTCAAGGCATACTAGAATAACCTTTTGTTAAATATCTTTAGTAATAATAAAAGTTAAGATGTATGTTTGTACCTGTATATTTGTCCAATGCAGTAGCTTCGGCTGTTGTGACCGCTAGAGGGAGCTGTTGCTTAGGATACATAGAGACAATGCCAATTCACATAGCTTCACCTGTTGTCACCGCTAGAAGGAGCTGGAGACTTAGGATATATATTGGCCCTACTGTGTTAATAAAAACCTGCACTTTGGCCACTGTACACAAGCCTGTACACTAGTATTTATAATATGCCCCAATATGGTTTAAAGTTCTTCTATGTTCCCAAAGCTCTCTGAGAGACCATTTGTTTTCTTTTTGCTGAATTGTATTCTGGCATTTGTAGTCACCCAGTCAAGATGGGGGAGTAATTCCATAATTGCATTTTTTTGTTTGACATAGTTCTATATGCATTTATTTATTTGAGTGACTCTATGGTATGTGTACTTTTCAAGTTTTTTTTATAAAGCAGAGTATTGTTGAAAGTCAGAAATGCTGGTGAGTAGGGGAAATGAAGAAAGGGTACGTAAGTCTTGAGTAATTGCTCAGGATGTGGCAAGAGAGGTTACAATCCTGGACACTTGTGCAGTTATTTTCCCCTGATTGTGGCTGCTTTTCATTGCACAATAAAAAGGACACATGTGGGTGGATAGAGTAACTTTTTTCCAGAGGGCAGATTTTACTCAGGTTGCATTGTTCCCAGTGCATACGCTTACCCACAAAACCACAAGCACTTGTTTCCTATTAGGATTTTGTTTTCTTGGGAATATTTCACTACAGATTGCTGGGTTTAAAGGTTGAGCACCTTTCATACATTGGCAGCCTATTTATTGGAACATTTCCTCTCTGTTTTTCTGGTGTTCATTACATAAAAGTCCAATACTGTTTTTTCTTCTAAGGGAAAGTCAATTGAACTACATTTGCATATTTCACTTTAAGATATATGTTTTCTTACTCTGCATTTATCCATGGGTGCCAGCTTTTGATTTTTGCTAGGGGGCAAAAGTAACTGTGCATTTGTTATTCTTGCAGGCAGACATTTTTTCCCTTTTCTGTGCTGCTTAAATGTGGTTAGTTGGGGTTGTGCAATGTATCACAAGAGTCACCAATAGACGGGCCATAAAACAAGAGGCACATAACACACTGCTTAACCAAAGTGCATGATACTTGCAAATAATGTAATGTCACTGCATATTTCCTGAAAATACTGTTAGTTCATAAAGCATGCAATTTTATATACATTACAATACCACTGTCATAACAAATCAAAATCAGTCTGTGATTCATGAGCGAGTGGTGCATTAGGGTTGATTTTGAGGTTTACCTCACAAACCTGGGCATATGTTATTCTTACAGCCGGTTATGAGATATATTACCCTACTTATGGATGCAATGAAAAATAAAACACAGGACAAACAAACCCAGAAGTAAACAAAATAAACAATGAAAACAGGAACCCTACTTATAATTATACTATGGAGGAGTGGCTAGATTTGCTTGACCCCAACCCCTCAAATTGAATGCGTATAACTGATCAATAGTTCCACTATTGCAACAATCAGAATTGTAGCGCTTTTTAGGCCTAAAAAGCACATTTTAGGGTGACATTTTTTTTAGGGTCAGAATGCCTTACACAGCGGAGTACATATATAGCATGAATATCACAAATCTAGTCTGAAAACTGAACAGAAACCAAGTTATGACCCCAACTCCTCATTGGTAGTGGCACAGAACATTCAGACTACAGTAAAAGTCAACTACAATTCAAAATGGCTGCCGAAAAACCAGATGGTGGGAAAAAATCCATAGTCATGCATAGATAATTAAATCATTCTCTAACAACAGTTTGTGGATAGTGCACTGCAGCTGGGGCATATATTTAGAACTCATTGGCAGCAATTCCGACATTGATGGGTTGAGGGAGGCAGTCTACACCTAGTTCATTCACTGCAGCTGATGTTTATATTTAGAATGTGTTAACTGGAAAGCATGCCAAAAAGCCTCTGGTGATTTGAAAAAAAAATGCTCCTTTCAAGACATCAAAGGATTTATAATAAGGGTCAGTAGGATCTCACACAAATGTAATTAGCCTATATGCCAGTCAAGTGAGGCATGCCAGGTTATGTCCTGTGGACCTGGTGAGTGTCAGTTAAGCCAACCAATCACAGGGAAATAAGGGCTTGTCTTTAATTGAGAGAGCCAATCAAAATGTATTGTGTAATAAAATTAAATGTTACACCAGCCGTAAAAAAAGTATTTAAACCCAGTAATTTTGAGAGTTCATTGCTGTTGTTTTCCTTCTATCCTGTGATGCATTAAAGGTGACATTTGAAACCAGCCCAGGTACATTTTCTCCCTCCTTGCCCTGTCTCCAGTCTCTGCCTGATCGACAGAAGTCAATGCCCAGGGAAAGCATTGGGCCCTCCTCTTCACTTGGCAACTGCACAAAGGTACCCAGAAGATTCTTCCAGGGATAAGAACCTATGTATGCTGACAGACATGAGGGGATGGGCCCTGGTAAGAGTGGAAGGGTAAGTAAATGAATATGAAGTATGCCCACACCTTGCAAGGGGTGGTCTCCTATGGCTGACAGCATGTGATGATAGCTTGGCACTTTGGCACCTGTGGATTTTGGTATGTATTATGGGAGACAAGGGTAAAGAGGGAAAGAAAAAAAGTCATGTATTGTTAAGGGGTCTTTAAAAAGTAATCCAAGAGTAATCAGGGTTTTTTAAAGAGTAATCCAAAAGTAATTTAAAGGTAATTAATGGTTTAAAATGTAATGTGGTAGTTTAGAAGAGTAACAGTGTTCGGTATTTGAGTTAATGACGAAGAGCGTCAAGTAAAGATACATGGATGAGGAGCGATCCATAAAATAAGCCCAGAATCCTATGTCGAGGATGTCTAGAAGGAGTTATTATTAAATCCAAGTGATATGTAGACTACGAACAAATTGATATGTTAAAGGAAACAATTCACACTCCCTATCAGGAGTTATTTTAGGGGCGAGAGTAGCCATGTGGAGTGTTGGCAGAGTTATATGTGAAGCCGGCTTGTGTGTTGCTGTCTGACTATCTGTTATGTGTTATTTGTGTAATTAAACATGTTGAGAAGCAAAAATCAGGTTTAAATAATTGAAACAGGTCAAGAAATTTCATTATTTATTAAGGAAAGCTAATTTGCACCAATCCAGAAATAGACAGCAAAAAGTGAAAAAGATAAATACCAGTAATCCATTAATAAAGGCAGTCATATATGTTAGTTTTTGAAACAGGCAGAAAAAATGTGTTTTTTAGCCAAACAAAGTATAATGTGCAGTGACTTTGAACCATCGCAGCAGGCAGGCGGTGGGAGCCACAGGGTTAAATTTTGGTATCTATATAGTTTACATATCTAGGAATTTAGAAAACCTTCAACAATAAGAATCTGCTGTACAAATCACATAAATGAAGGAGAGATAAAGTACAACAGAAATGAAAAATGTTAATTTGGCTTTAAAACAGCTAGCTACGCAGTTGCAAAGGAAAAGCATCTAGGGTGTGTGAATCAAGATGAAACACAAATCCGCCATCACTTGCTCTGAGACCAACTACATCAATGCCCTGTTCAAGGACTGAGAGATCAGTTAGCAAAGGGTAAATTATGATCGCAGAAAAAAGCATGGTTGTTGCACGTTTGAGGTAATACTGAGATAACTTGTGCAGTAGAAACAGCAACATGTGGTTGTTAAATGGTCTTGGGAAGGATATGAGTGAATTAAGACATTATTTTGTACCAGCATTCAAAAATAGGGAAAAATTGTATTAAAGATATTTGAACATTTTTAATAAATACTGATTTTAATTAAGTAGGATTAACACTAGTATATATGAAAGCATGTAAGGAAAATGCTTAGAAATGTATTTTGTGTAAGTTCGAAAAAATCAGGTTTTTCTAATGTCCGACATAAAGTGGCCTGGGGCTCGGCAGGATGCATATGGAAATTTGGACTTGAACTAAATGTATTAAATTCATTTGATATTTTTGAGATTTTTAAAGTATTGATGTGTAGTCGTGATGGTCCGTAGTGGGGACACTCAGTTTGGGGTTGAAATTATTGATATTTATTGAGCAATTGACAGATGAAATATTTTGGCATTAAGTGTGTGGTTATTAAAAATCAGATGCTGAGAGAAGCACTAGTTTTAATTTGTTATGTTGCAAGGTGAGTTCACCCCTAGTTGTCTAAACCGAGCAAAAATGCATATTTGAAATATTGATTGTTTATGTTAGAAAAGGGATATATAGTTGAACCTTGTTGTGAATACATTGCCTATGTACTAGAGGTGGCTCCCAGATGTATATATTAGAAAGCTGGGAGGCCCCATTGAGATGTTATTTAAGGATTGCATTAGCCAATTGCCATTTTTAGGGGGTTGGCTAGTCATTTAATCTGGTAATGATTGATGCTTTATTATTGAGCACAACAATAATATGCGCCCCTAATTTGTTGATTTTGTATGTGGCAAAAAGCCGTCCCTTATTGAGGAGGCAATGAGGCATTTTAGAAAGAACATCGATCATGGAACATGCACAGGTCAGTTGTGCAAATGAGAAGGAGAGAAGAAAGAAATATTGTATTTGTAAAGTGGTCTTCAGTGCGCTATGTGGGGAAAAAAGATTACCAAATGGAAACACAGGAGGGTGCATTAGGTAACTTAAATTAGGAAGATGTTGGGAGTTGGGAATAGAGAGACAGCATGAGGAAGGTATTGCAATATATTGAAGAAGCATGGGGTGTTATGCATGGAAGTTTAAGATTTGCACCAAAAATATCTAGCACATTGGAGAGATGCCAAGCAGGGGAACAATATTTCTCTCACTATACATTATGGGGGTAATTAATAGAATTAAGCGCAGAAGTGGCGCACGTGGCTGGCGCACAGAGGGAGCATGCACCAGTCTGCACCAGCCACGTGCACCAAAACCCATTTTGACGGACAGCGTATTCATGGATACTAACACCCATAATCAGCCATGGCGCAGAGTGGTGCAGCGAGCCTGCAGCAGTGCCAGTTAGGCCCCCAACCCCGCCCCGTGTGTCAAGAACATCGCACAAATCCAGTACATGGTGCAAAGGCCAGTGGACCAGCATACAGCTGCCCCAAATATGGAAATGCGTGGAAAACTCCCTGCAGACCCCTCAGAATACGCGCACCCCGCTCGTGCAAGTGAAACCACGTGGAAAACACCCCGCACACACCTCTGAATACGCGTACCCGACTTGCGTCAGAGAAATCGCATGGAAAAAACCTTGCACATCCCTCAGAAAATTCGTACCCCGCTCGCACTTGCGAAAATGCATGGAAAACTCCCCGCGCACACCTCTGAATACGCGTACCCTGCTTGCGACAGCGAAATCGAGTGGAAAACTACCTGCGCACCCATCTGAATACGCTTACCCCGCTCTTGCCAGTGAAATCGTGTAGAAAACTAACCGCGCACCCCTCAGAATAAGCGTACCCCGCTAGCGCCAGCAAAAATGTGGGGAAAACTCCCCGCACACCCCTCGGAATACGCGTACACCACTTGCGCCAGCGTTGTGAATACATTGCCTTTGTACTAGAGGTGGCTCCCAGATTTATATATTAGAAAGCTGGAAGGCCCCATTGAGATGTTATTTAAGGATTGCATAAGCCAATTGCCATTTTTAGGGGGTTGGCTGGTCATTTAATGTGGTAATGATTGAAGCTTTATTATTGAGCACAACAATAAGAAGCGCCCCTAATTTGTTGATTTTATATGTGGCAAAAAGCCGTCCCTTATTGAGAAGGCAATGAGGCATTTTAGAAAGAACATCGATCATGGAACATGCACAAGTCAGTTGTGCAAATGAGAAGGAGAGAAGAAAGAAATATTGTATTTGTAAAGTGGTCTTCAGTGAGCTATGTGGGGAAAAAAGATTACCAAATGGAAAAACAGGAGGGTGCATTAGGTAACTTAAATTAGGAAGATGTTGGGAGTTGGGAATAGAAAGACAGCATAGGGAAGGTATTGCAATATATTGAAGAAGCATGGGGTGCTATGCATGGAAGTTTAAGATTTGCACCAAAAATATCTAGCACATTGGAGAGATGCCAAGCAGGGGAACAATATTTCCCTCACTATACATTATGGGGGTAATTAATAGAATTAAGCGCAGAAGTGGCGCACATGGCTGGCGCACAGAGGGAGCATGCACCAGTCTGCACCAGCCACGTGCACCAAAACCCATTTTGACGCACAGCGTATTCATGGATACTAACACCCATAATCAGCCATGGCGCAGAGTGGTGCAGCGAGCCTGCAGCAGTTCCTGTTAGGCCCCCAACCCCGCCCCGTGTGCCAAAAACATTGCACAAATCCAGTACATGGCGCAAAGGCCAGTGGACCAGCATACAGCCCCCCCAAATATGGAAATGCGTGGAAAACTCCCTGCAGACCCCTCGGAATACGCGCACCCCGCTCGTGCCAGTGAAGCCACGTGGAAAACACCCCGCGCACACCTCTGAATACGCGTACCCGACTTGCGTCAGTGAAATCGCATGGAAAAAACCTTGCACACCCCTCAGAAAATTCGTACCCCGCTCGCACCTGCGAAAACGCATGGAAAACTCCCCGCGCACACCTCTGAATACGCGTACCCTGCTTGCGACAGCGAAATCGAGTGGAAAACTACCTGCGCACCCATCTCAATACGCTTACCCCGCTCTTGCCAGCGAAATCGTGTGGAAAACCAACCGCACACCCCTCAGAATAAGCGTACACCGCTTGCGCCAGCGAAAATGCGGGGAAAACTCCAGGCACACCCCTCAGAATACGCATACACCACTTGCGCCAGCGTTGTGAATACATTGCCTTTGTACTAGAGGTGGCTCCCAGATGTATATATTAGAAAGCTGGGAGGCCCCATTGAGATGTTATTTAAGTATTGCATAAGCCAATTGCCATTTTTAGGGGGTTGGCTGGTCATTTAATGTGGTAATGATTGATGCTTTTTTATTGAGCACAACAATAAGAAGCGCCCCTAATTTGTTGATTTTATATGTGGCAAAAAGCCGTCCCTTATTGAGAAGGCAATGAGGCATTTTAGAAAGAACATCGATCATGGAACATGCACAGGTCAGTTGTGCAAATGAGAAGGAGAGAAGAAAGAAATATTTTATTTGTAAAGTGGTCTTCAGTGCGCTATGTGGGGAAAAAAGATTACCAAATGGAAACACAGGAGGGTGCATTAGGTAACTTAAATTAGGAAGATGTTGGGAGTTGGGAATAGAGAGACAGCATGAGGAAGGTATTGCAATATATTGAAGAAGCATGGGGTGTTATGCATGGAAGTTTAAGATTTGCACCAAAAATATCTAGCACATTGGAGAGATGCCAAGCAGGGGAACAATATTTCCCTCACTATACATTATGGGGGTAATTAATAGAATTAAGCGCAGAAGTGGCGCACGTGGCTGGCGCACAGAGGGAGCATGCACCAGTCTGCACCAGCCACGTGCACCAAAACCCATTTTGACGCACAGCGTATTCATGGATACTAACACCCATAATCAGCCATGGCGCAGAGTGGTGCAGCGAGCCTGCAGCAGTGCCAGTTAGGCCGCCAACCCCGCCCCGTGTGCCAAAAACATCGCACAATTCCAGTACATGGCGCAAAGGCCAGTGGACCAGCATACAGCCCCCCCAAATATGGAAATGCGTGGAAAACTCCCTGCAGACCCCTCGGAATACACGCACCCCGCTGCTGCCAGTGAAACCATGTGGAAAACACCCCGCGCACACCTCTGAATATGCGTACCCGACTTGTGTCAGCGAAATCGCGTGGAAAAAACCTTGCACACCCCTCAGAAAATTCGTACCCCGCTCGCACCTGCGAAAATGCATGGAAAACTCCCCGCGCACACCTCTGAATACGCGTACCCTGCTTGCGACAGCGAAATCGAGTGTAAAACTACCTGCGCACCCATCTGAATACGGTTACCCCGCTCTTGCCAGTGAAATCGCATGGAAAACTAACCGCGGACCCCTCAGAATAAGCGTACCCCGCTTGCGCCAGCGAAAATGCGTGGAAAACTCCCCGCACACCCCTCGGAATACGCGTACACCACTTGCACCAGCGAAATCACGTGTAAAACACCCTGCGCACCCCTTGGAATATGCATACCCGCTGCTCGTGCCAGAGAAATCGCATGTAAAACACCCCACGCACCCCTCGGAATATGCGTACCGCACCCCTCTGAATACACGTACCCTGCTTGCACCAGCAAACTTGCATGTCAAACACCCCGCGCACCCCTCTGAAAACGCGTACCCCGCTCGCGTGGAAAAGGTCCCCCCTGTGGTGTGGGCTGCCTACAGAGCATGCCTAGGGGTGAAGGGCTGCCTGCTGGGCATGCCCAGGGGTGAAGGGCTGCCTGTGGGGCATGGCCAGGGTGGATGGGCTGCCTGCGGGGCATGCCCAGGGATGAAGGGCTGCCTGTGGGGCATGGTCCGGGTGGATGGGCTGCCTGTGGGGCATGGTCAGGGTGGATGGGCTGCCTGTGGGGCATGGTCAGGGTGTATGGGCTGCCTGTGTGGCATGCCCAGGGATGAAGGGCTGCCTGTGGGGCATGGTCAGGGTGGATGGGCTGCCTGTGGAGCATGCCCAGGGGTGAAGGGCTGCCTGTGGGGCATCCCCAGGGGTGAAGGGCTGCCTGTGGGGCATGGTCAGGGTGGATGGGCTGCCTGTGGGGCATGCCCAGGGGTGAAGGGCTGCCTGCAGGGCATGGTCAGCATGGATGGGCTGCCTGTGGGTCATGCCCAGGGGTGAAGGGCTGCCTGTGGGGCATGTTCAGGGTGGATGGGCTGTCTGTTGGGCATGCCCAGGGGTGAAGGGCTGCCTGCGGCGCATGCCCAGGGGTGAAGGGCTGCCTGCAGGGCATTGTCAGTGTGGTTGGGCTGCCTGTGAGGAATGCCGAAGGGTGAAGGGCTGCCTGCGGGGCATTGTCAGGCCTGATGGGCTGCCTGTTGGGCACGCCCAGGGGTGAAGGGCTGCCTGCGGGGCTTGGTCAGGGTAGATGGGCTGCCTGCGGGGCATGCCCAGGGGTGAAGGGGTGCCTGCAGAGCATGGTCAGGGTTGATGGGCTGCCTGCGGGGCACGACCAGGGGTGAAGGGCTGCCTGCGGGGCATGGTCAAGGTGGATGAAGAACATTCAGCTAAGCAGGAAAAAGCTGACTACAGGCCTGAGTGCAACATCAATTAATGCATTTTTTAATGTGCACCAACAATCTGGAAAAAGTGAGCCTACAGTAAAATGGGCTGGAAGTAGCAAGAGATGATCTTAGTACTTCCCTTTTTATAGACAGAAGGGAGCAAGGGTCTTTGCTAGGGTGAATCCTGACCCCCTTGCCAGTCCCCAAATGACTTTGCCTCTATTTCAGTTTTCCACAGAAAGCAAAAACACACACCAGTGGTGTCTTCTTTAGCTACGGATGCACCAAGAAAACAGAAGAGGGAAAACAAAAGAAGCCGTCTTTTTTAAAGTTTGTTTGATTTGTCATATTGTTTGTTTGTTGTTTGTTTGTTATTTTTGACTCCTTGGTCTGAGAATGTCAACCTTAGAGGAGAAAGGTGTCCTTTAAAAGGATATGCAGTTTTTATTTAAAAAAAAGAAGCCCATGAGAAAATAAGGGCAATATCAGACAGCTGAATGTATGTGTGTATAAGCCCAGATCCCATGCCAGGTCCCGACATCAGCCAGAATGTATTTTAAAGATGAGCAAGGAAAATACCTTGGAAATGAAGAAACGCATGGTGTAGATTGTTTAGGAGGCAGGAATGTTTGAAAGAACCACATGAGTAGCTCTTTAAGGGTTGAGGTTGAGGAGGAAGTGCTGACAATAGAAACATACTTGCTTTTCAATGGAAACAATGGAAAAGATCAAGGGACACAGCCAGATGCCCAGTCATCATTCATGTTCTGTGTTTGAGAATTGCCCTTACAGAAGACTCCCCCAACCTTGTGTTCCCTAGAAAAATGACACCTTTTGTTTACTTTCTGATTATGGACAAATGAACGAAGAGTCAAAGTACTCTGAAAAATAAAAGACAATGGACTCCTGGCCTTTGAATTTAAAAGGCCTGGGAAACTTGCTGCAAAGCAGCACAAAGGACAAAAATACAAGATGACCAGATCAGGAAAAAGATCTGTGGATGTGGAAGATGCTAAACCAAGAGGAGTCGGATGGAAGATGTGTAGTGGAAGACAAATGGAAGATAAACAGACATTTGAAAATGTGCATGGGGAAGAGAATGGGACCAAGGACATTTCATGGAAAGGGAATAAGGGAAAAGGTGCAGTAAAAGCCACACACAAACAATTTGTGAAAATGGGCTGGTGGGTTCCCTCAAGGAATAATTTTCTCTTGATTCTCATAGTGGTCGTAATTACCTGATGTATATAGTTAATTTAAAATTGATTGGGTAATAGAGGTGGGATTCAGATAAAAGCAAACAATGTATTCTTTAGGGATACATACACGTTTACACTAGGAGAATACAATATGCTATTACTGACTCTGTAGAAATGTTGTATGATACCTCCCACATGTAGATAAAATCACTGCACTGAGAGGGGTGATTAGAGTAGGGATGTATAGGTTCACTGAAATATGGGGGAAGGTTGACATTGGGTGTAGTGACCATGGGGGTCATTACGACCCAGGCGTTAACCATGGCGCTATTAGCACCATGGTTTACGACGGTATTTTACCGATTCCGCTATGGTGGATGGTGGAATTACCGCCCCATTCCAAGGTTGGTGGGGTGGTAATTCCCCATTCACCATTGGCCCTTCCCCATTCCCATTTTTGCCCCCATAGGGCTCAATGGGAATGGGGAAGGCGGTAATTACAGTACCGCAAATTGCGGTACCGTAATTACCTCGAAAGTCCCTTTGCGGGTTCCTTACTTAAAGGCTGGTAAAACCAGCCGTTAAGGTGGGGACCCGCGAAGGGACCTCGTAATTAGGCGGTAAGGGGTTAACAGCACCGCCACCTTTTACGGTGCTGTTAACCCCTTACCGCCTGGGTCATAATGAGGCCCCATGTATTGAATAGTTGTCTAAATACAGGCCATGGGGGGAGTGCAGAGGAGGGGCTACATTTGCTAGACCCTATTCCCCCCAAATTGAATACAGATAACTTATCAGACTGATCAATAGTTCCAGTATTGCAAAAATCAGAATTGTAGCGCTTTGTAAGCCAAAAAGCACATTTTAGTGTGACATGTGTTTTTTAGGGTCAGAATGCCTTACGCAGCAGAGGGTATCTCAGATAGTAATCTAGTCTGAAAACTGAACAGAAACTGAGTTATGACACCAACTCCCCATTGGTAGCTGCACAAAACATTCAGACTAGAGTAGAAGTCAACTAAAGTTCAAAATAGCTGACAAAAAACAAGATGGTGGGAAGAAAAATCCATAGTCATGCAAAGATAATGAAATCATTCTCTAACAACAGTTCATGGATAGTCCACCGAAGCTGGGGCATGCATTTAGAACTCCTTGGCAGCAAATCTGACATTGAAGGGTCGAGGGAAGCCAGTTTACGGGCTGGGAAAGTACCAACTAGACAGAATAGCTGTTAAACTAGCAACACATGTGTTGAGTTCATAGGCAGTTCACTGTAGCTGATGTTTATATTTAGAATTTCTTGGCAGGAAGGAATGGAATAGCCTGCCAAAAAAACTTTTGTGATCTGAAAAATCTGCTGCTTTGAAGATATCAAAAGATTTATAATAAAGGTCATAGGATCTCACACAAAAGTAATTAGCCTATATACCAGTCAAGTGGGCCATGCCAAGTTATGTCCGGTGGACCTGGTTAGTGGCTGTTAAGCCATCAAATCACAGGCAAATAAGGATATGTCTTTAATTGGGAGAGCCAATCAAAATGTATTGTGTAATAAAATGAAATGTTGCACCAGCCATAAAAAAGTACATAAACCCAGTAATTTTGGGACCTCATTGCTGTTGTTTTCCTGCTATTCTGTGATGCATTAAACATGATTTTGAAACCAGCCCAGGTACCTGTTCTTCCTCTTTGCTTTGTCTCCAGTCTCTGCCTGATCCACAGAATTAAACGCCCAGGGAGGGCATTGGGTCCTCCGTTTCAATACGCATGGCATTAACAACATTTTTGTATTAATTTTAACAGATACAGTGACATCAGGGAGGGTAAAAAATCACTGCCCATTGGTTAGTGGTCTGGTAGTGCTTTAAAATTGACAGTGGGCCCAGCCAAAGACTGGGCCTTCTGGTGATGGCCGACTGCTCCACTAGTGATCAGGTAGCGATTTAAGAAATATACTCTTGCCCACTGGCCCTGGCCAAATGCCATGGCCAGTGGTTTGGCAGTGTTCTAAAATGTACAGTGGACACGGCTGAAGCAATACATGAGCAATTCATTTTTTTTAAACCTTTGAATTGTACAGAAAATAACTTTAGTTGCAGGGATATTAAAATGAGAAATGAACACAATAAAACCCTTGAAATTCATCTAGAGCCACCTTATCTTGGCACCCCCTATTTCACAGCCTTTGACCAAAATGATGACATCACAAATGACATCACAAATGACATCACTGGTGACATCACTAATTACATCATCTATGACAACACTCATTATATCTGTGATGGCATTAGACAAAACATCATTTATGTGTTAGTCAATAAATGCTTTGATTAACTAAATAACAATTTAGGTTGTGGCCTTAGCCATAGCTTTGTGTTGGCTATGGCTAGTGGTTAGTTATGTTTAACAATATGCAGTGGCTATGACTGAAGGCTGTATCACTAGTGTTTCCTTGAAAAATAAAATATATATATATATTTTTTCAACCAGGTAGAATATATCTACACGCCACCACTTTGTAATCAATTCCTTGAGACAATGGATTTTATCTAGAATTAATTTGCACAAGCACTATGCACTTCATACATTGTCCCAACATGATTCATACAGACTTCAAAGAATTGATTGAATAATGAACGAATACCCATGTGCTAATATCTAAGGATCAATGGATTCTACAAAGATTGTAGGTAGTTGCAAATCACAAAAAGGTTTTATAAAACTATCATACATATTTCTTTTTTTATGCACTATGCACTTTATATATTCTTTATAAAATTGATTAAGTAGTTTTCTTGATATATTTATTCCTGAAAACATATGGAATATACAAACAATTACATAAACACAAAATGCACACTAATGATGTTTTAAATCAATGGTGAAGTCAATATAAAAGCCATTATAAAATGTCTGAATGCATTCACCAAAGGGAATCATAGAACCTTATTATGGTAGAAAGTGAAAACGGACAAAGAAACTCAGTGGAATCTTAGAGTTTTCTTGCATGTACCTGTATATAATGGCTGGTTGTAATGTCTGTTCTTTTGTATGTGATCAAGCAACGGGAGCGTTGCAAAACGCATTGTACCGTGATGAAACTGTTTCACTGATGCCAAAATAAAACTGGATACATGAATAAACTCGTTGTTGTGTGATGGGCTGACTTCAAGGAACTTTTGAACTGGCACACGACCGTAACTTGGAGAGTGCCGTCTGTTTTTTAAGGAAAAAAGTTTTGTTGTAGGGACATTAAGGTCGGAACTGAATGCAGGTCGGAACTGAATGCAACTAAACCCCTGAAATTCAGCTACAGCCACCTTAACTATTGCGCAGCCTATAACCACAATGATGACATCATAGATCACATCACTGATGACATCATAACATTAACTGGCATGAAGCATGGCCATCAGCCATGGTGAGTGTGCATGGCAAAATATATGTTAACACATGAATGGGTGCTAGTCATTGCCTTCAGTTATCAACAGTGGCCACAACCTTCACCAATGCGCACTGAATATTTTTAAATCGCTAAGAGACTACCAACCATAGATTTTGGTCTCTACCAGTGGATGCAGCTTTGAACCATGTCCATTGCGTATTATATACACTAATCAGGTACTAGTCATGGACTTTAGCACAATAATGACCAGTGGCCACATTCTTTGGCTGTGTCTGCTATATATTATAACATATAAATGGGCCACTAGCTATGGCCTATGACCTTGAGCAGTTTGTACATCTTTTGGCCAGGTCCACTGCATATTTTAAAATAAAACAATGCAATAAGTGATGGCCTTTGGTCATGGCCACTGATTATAGCCTTTGAAATTTCCCACTGTAGATTTTAAAACATTGATGGGCTAGTATGCATGGCTTTTAACCATGCACATTGGTATTTTTTTTAACACTAACCGACCACTAGCTATGGCCTTTGGTGCTTGTCAGTGGCCCCAGCCTTTGTCACGGCCAATTCCACAGCCTACATTGTTAATAATGTAATCAAATTGTTCATGAGCTAACTTAAAAATGATATTATGTCTAATTCCAATATTGATGTAATCAGTTGTATATAATGTAATTAGTGTTGCACCAGTGATGCGATTTGTAATGAAATCAGTGTTCTCATAAAACATGTAATTAGTGATGTCATCAGTGATGTAATCTGTGATGTCATCATTGTGGTCATAGGCTATGCTACAGGGGGTGCAAAGCTAAGGTGGCTTTAGCTGAATTTCCGGGGTTTTGTTGCAAGTTCTCACCTTAAAGTCCCTGCAAATAAACAGGGTAATTCATAGAATTTCGCAGAAAAGTGTCGCAAGCGGCTGGCGCAGAGTGTCCGCGTGCGATTGTCTGCGCCAGGCACGTGCGCTAAAACCGATTTCCGCGCACAGCGTATTCATGGATTTTAGGCTCCCAAACCAGCAGTGGCGCAGAGTATCGCAGTGACCCTGCAGCAGCGCCAGTAACGCCCCCAAGAACGCCCTCGCACAAGGAAAAGCCATCAAAATCGCTAAATCATCGCAAAGGGCTGCGCTAACCCTGGACCAGTTTACAGGGCTGCCAAACAAGGAACGCAAAGCGGGTAACGTGCATATCAGGGGTACGCGTGAAGTTATACACGCGATTAGCCAGGGTGCCAGGGTACGTGTATTTCAGGGGTGCGCGGGAAGTTCAACACGCGATAGTCCAGGGAACGTGTATTACAGGGGTACGCGGGAAGTTCAACACGCGATAGTCCAGGGAACGTGAATTACAGGGGTACGCGGGAAGTTCAACACGCGATTGTCCAGGGAACGTGTATTACAGGGGTACGCGGGAAGTTCAACACGCGATAGTCCAGGGAACGTGAATTACAGGGGTACGCGGGAAGTTCAACACGCGATTGTCCAGGGAACGTGTATTACAGGGGTACGCGGGAAGTTCAACACGCGATTGTCCAGGGAACGTGTATTACAGGGGTACGCGGGAAGTCTTACATGCGATTAGCCAGGGCACGTGTAATACAGGGGTACGCGGGAATTATCACACGGGATTTGGCAGGGTACGTGAATTACAGGGGTGCGTGGGAATTATCACACGCCAATTTGCTGGGTACGTGTATTACAGGGGTGCGTGGGAATTATCACACGCGATTAGGCTGGGTGGGTCCTCACAGGTGTTCCCTGTACACCCTCCACGGCCCCTGCAGGCAGCCCACAAAACAGGGGACTACCCTGCACACCTGCTCATGTCCCCCTGCACCCCCACCCCCCAGCCACCAGGGGCACCCACCACCAGGCCCCCACCCATGTCTCCTACCACCCCCACCCCCCAGCAGTGCAGGGGCAGCCTCCACCAGGCCCCCACTCATGCCCGACTCATGTCTCCCACCACCCCCACCCCCCCAGCACTGTGGGGCACCTGCCAGCAGGCCCCAACCCATGTCACCCACCACCCCCACCCCCCAGCAGTGCAGGGGCATCCTCCAGCAGGCCCACACTCATGTCTCCTATCACCCCCACCCCCCCGCCACCAGGGGCACCCTCCACCAGGCCCCCACTCATGTCTCCCAGCGTGCTACGTGTATTTCAGGGGTGCGCGGGAAGTCCCACTCGCGAATAGCCTGGGCGCATGTATTTCAGGGGTGCGCGGGAAGTTCCACTCGCGAATAGCCTGGGCGCGTGTATTTCAGGGGTGCGCGGGAAGTTCCACACGCGAATAGCCTGGGCGCATGCATTTCAGGGGTGCGCGGGAAGTTTTACACGCGACTTCAGCAGGGTACGTGTATTTCAGGGGTGCGCGGGAATTCTCACACGCGATTTGGCTTGGTACGTGTAGTACAGGGGTGCGTGGGAAGTTACACACGCGATTAGGCTGGGTGGGTCCTCACAGGTGTTCCCTGTACACCCTCCACGGCCCCTGCAGGCAGCCCACAAAACAGGGGACTACCCTGCACACCTGCTCATGTCACCCACCAGCCCCACCCCCCACCATCCAGGGGCACCCTCCACCAGGCCCCCACCCATGTCTCCCACCACCCCCACCCCCCAGTCACCAGGGGCAGCCTCCACCAGGCCCCCACTCATGTCTCCCACCACCCCCACCCCCCCCAGTCACCAGGGGCAGACTCCACCAGGCCCCCACTCATGTCTCCCACCACCCCCACCCCCCAGCAGTGCAGGGGCAGCCTCCACCAGGCACCCACTCATGTCCCCTATCACCCCCACCCCCCCAGTCACCAGGGGCACCCTCCACCAGGCCCCCACTCATGTCTCCCACCACCCCCACCCCCCAGCAGTGCAGGGGCAGCCTCCACCAGGCCCCCACCCATGTCTCCCACCACCCCCACCCCCCAGCAGTGCAGGGGCAGCCCCCACCAGGCCCCCACTCATGTCCCCTATCACCCCCACCCCCCCAGTCACCAGGGGCACCGTCCACCAGGCCCCCACTCATGTCTCCCACCACCCCCACCCCCCCAGTCACCAGGGGCAGCCCCCACCAGGCCCCCACTCATGTCCCCTATCACCCCCACCCCCCCAGTCACCAGGGGCACCCTCCACCAGGCCCCCACTCATGTCTCCCACCACCCCCACCCCCAGTCACCAGGGGCAGCCCCCACCAGGCCCCCACTCATGTCCCCTATCACCCCCACCCCCCCAGTCACCAGGGGCACCCTCCACCAGGCCCCCACCCATGTCTCCCACCACCCCCACCCCCCAGCAGTACAGGGGCAGCAGGCAGTCAGGCAGCAGCAGGTGGGAGCGTGCTCGGGCTCTGGGGGGCAGTAGTTCGGCCTTCCGGGCAGGAGCGTGGTATTCCGTGTGCGTACGCGTGGCCAGCTTGGTACGGAGTGATTTTGCACGTGAAAATCCTGCACGTCAGCGTGAAAACTGAGGAAAGGCCCAAAGCGCGTAAGCGCGTCTGTGACGTGACCCGCACAGGTGATTCCCACACAGCACGTGATGACAGAGCACACGTGGAAAGACTGCACGTCAGAGTGTAATCGCGTGTGATTGGTGGAAATGGCCCTAGCGCGTACACGCCGCGTAAGTGACGCTGGACGTGTGGGCCTGTATAAAAGGTACGTGTAGAACACGTTTTCCTTGTACGTGCTTTTCATGGAGAGCGAGTGGGTGAATTCTGTACTTCTTGTCGTTTCACACGCGATTTACTTCACGGCGTTTCAAGTTCGTATTCCCTGTTACCTCTGACAGCTTTTTCTCTTTTTTCTCTTTTACTGGTTTACCTGGGCCTGTTCCCTCAAACAGTGTTCCCTTCTACTGTTGTCCTGTCTCCTCAGACAGCGTACAAATCTTCTTTTGGCGGGGGTGTTGCCAACCAAACGTGCTCCTTTTACACGCTTGTTTACCAGGCAGACGGTGAGTCACGCACGTATCTAACATCAGTGCTTGCCCCGTGTGTAGCCTACCCCTTCAGAGGTCATTCTAGGCTGCGTGTGACACGCATACGTTCATTCTTGTGTTACTTGGTGCCACAGCGTAGTGCAGGTTTTTCTTTCTGCACACGTGGTCTAGGAGGGGTTGCGTGCACGTCATCTCCCTTTTTTGGGCCTCCTGTGCGTTGCGTGACCCGTCATCTTTCCCCAGGGGTTACATTCAGCCTTGCTAGAGCACTAGGGTACAATTACCATCTGGTACCCAACCCCTTTGACCCCCAATTGCCCAGGACAATAGTCTACATCCACTCCCATACGCACATTAACATCAGTGCCATGGCTGGGAGGCGAGGATTCCGTAAGGGTGGCAAAGGTGGAAGAGCCACAAGTGGTGGCCGTGGTGGATCCGGTAGGGGACGTGGTCGTAACTTTCAGGGTGAGCCTGTCCCCCCATGTGTGGAGGACCAGTCACGGGCACCCATAACCCCCCACTTCCCCCCTCCCATTGAGGCTGATGTGGCTGACACCATCCATGCTCAGCCCTTGTTGGACCAGCCCATTGTGGCACCAGACCTGGCTGACTCCATGGCTGACTTCCAGGTCAGCAGGGCTACGACACGTGCGCTGGTGCACGTTGATGCCATCATGCCACGTGGATCTGGGGCAGCAAGGTCATCTGCTGCACCAAGGAGGCAGGGCGGAGAGGCTGCAGGGGCAGCTGCGACTCCATCCACCCCAGCCCTCACACACCCAGCCAGGACAGTGTCGGTCCTAGTCCATGCTGCTGACATTCCCCCTGACACCATCACACTAGAGCCAATGCCTGCACCAACTCCCATGCTGAGTGTGCAATCCCACACTCCTGATACAGAGTCCACCAGGGCTCCTGCCCCTAGTGTCCAGAGCGGCGCAGGACACTCAGGATCACCACCACCTTCCAAGCGGAAGAGGAAGAGTGCTCGTCCGGCACAGGCTGATGCCCCAGACACGGCTACACAGTCCGGCCCGTCCAGGAAGCCCAGCTTCACGGATGACGAACTGAATGCACTTGTCGAGTATGTGTCCGGACATGACAATGAGATGGTCATTGTTGCAGGATCCAAGACCACACCTGCACAACGCCAGGCACACTGGCAGACCGTTGCGGACATCGTAAGTGCCCTTGGAATCGTGAGGCGCACAGCCAATGATTGCTATAAGCGCTGGAATGACCTAAAGCGCAGGGCAAAGAGTAAGCTGGCCTCAAGTCATGCCGCAACTCTAGTGACTGGAGGTGGGTCTCCAGTAGTAGACATGGAACTCACTCCACATGAGTCAGTCGCTGGGACCTACGTCACGGAGGAACAGATCCAAGGCGTGGGAGATCTGGCTGATTACGAGGCATTGTCCGGTGAGTGCACATGCATGTGTGTGTCATCCATGTGCATGGTGTGTGTGTGAGGGCTTCTGTTTGTGTGCCAGGTGAGAGTGTGTGCGCCTGAGTCGTATGGGTCAGCCATGTGCTTCATGCAATCCTTCCTGCGCAGCTGCATTTGGCCATAGCAGTATCCCTTCTGCCAACAGTAGACATCTAGCCCAAATGCACGCCAGTTGCCCTTGAAGTGTCACCTTGCCACAACATATTTGCTTATTTTTCACTGTTCATTCAGTCAGTTTGTTTGCATTCCACCACTTTCACTAGGCATGTCGCTGTCCACTAGTCACATGTCTGACATGGGTATGGTAAAGTGGAGTGACTTTGTTACCTGGATATCATTTGTACACACATGTCCCTGTGCAATTGGACCATTTCAGACTGGCAGCTCCAGGTGAAAAATCTGACCTGTTAGAATTAGAAAAGCAATTACATGCGGGAACTGGACTGAATGAATAGGTGTTGCCCTCCTCTCCATCTTCACTCAATAGCAATGGTACATGCCATCTGTGTGATGGCATGTGTGTTTCACCTGGCAATCACAGGCCAATGTGTGATGCCACTGCCAGGCAGCATGCAGAAATTGTGTTCATCTTCCATCTTGGTGTCATCAGTGTGTGCCATTTGCCTGCACTTCATACGCAGTGAGGGTGCATGCATGGGAGGGTTTTAGTCATGTGGGATATGTGTCAATCAAGTACTGGTTCTCTTGCTTCTCAGCCCTCATTGTGTGCCATGGTGCTAATGCCTGTTTCCATTTCTTTGTTTTCATGTCTTTGCAGGGGAAGACGCACCTGATACTGCTGGGGTTGTGGAGATGGTGCAGACCCAGGAGGGGTCCGAGGGCCGACCAACCACCAGTGAGGGACGTGGTGTGGTGGTGGGGGAGAACCCACAAGTGCTGCAGGTCGTGCTCTCAAGGGGTGTCTCTGGCTGCACCTCCCCCGAGCTGTACTCAGGTGTTGATTCGGATGAGACCTACGTGCCGTCGCAGGTGAGTGTTCCAGGGAGGGATTCTGTTCTGTCTCACCCACCTGCACCAGGGTCAGAACCCTCCATGGGGATGTCAGTGTTGCCAGCTACGCCTTCGGTGGTTACGGATGCAGGGTCACACTCCGCGACATCTGATCCTGTTCCTGGGCCAGCAGATCAGAGGGGGAATGCAGTCCTGCAGCCTCAGGCAGTGCCGGCACAGCAAGGCGCAGTTCGCCTTGCCCCAGACAGGTGTGGTGCCCGCCGACGTGGTGGCCGTACGCCACCCGGCAATACCGCATGGGAGCAATCCATTTACGGTATGGCAACCCAACAGGCTGCATCATCCGAGATGATGGCTCAGGCCATGGATAGGGTGGCCACTTCCATTGTCCCCCCAGAAAGGCTGATGGAGCGACTAGAGCAGGCAACCGACTCCATCTGCCAGTCACACAGGGAGGACATGTTGGGGTCCAACAGGGACAGGCGGGCGGCACTGGCGACTCTGCAGGAGGCCATCTCCATTGAGTCCCAGGGCCACAGGGAAGCCCTGAGGTAGGAGCTCCTTCACCTCAGGACGACTCTTGTTGAGCTTGAGGCTTCAACACACCAAAGGACAGAACAGCAGCTGGAGCGTCTCACCCGTACGCTGTCAGCTGAGATGCAGGCAACGAGGGCGGAGGTCCGGGCATCCCGTGAGTTGTTGCATGGGGACCTCCGCACACTCATCCTCCAGAACCAGACCTACCACACCCGCATGCTTGCAGCCATGGAGGAGCAGACTAGGGCCTTGCGTGGGCTGCCTCCCATAGTGCAACCACCTCCGGATGCAGCTGCACAGGGTGATAATAGCGACAGCAGTGATACTCCCACAATAGGGTAGCCGTGTGGGCCATGAGCCCATGGAGGTGTTTTATCTTCCCAGGATCCACGCAGGTGGGTTCTGGTGTGCATCCTGTCCTCGGACCTCCTGGGTGGCCTCCCCAACCCCCCCGGGCCCATCAATGGCCATTTTTGATTGTTTCTTATTTTTATTTTTATTTTGATTTCTTTTATTCCCAATTTTTTTGGGACGTTCTGTTGGCTTCCGTGGTTCCTGTGGGCATACGCTGCATTGTGGCTGGGCACATGCAGGCTTGTAATGTATTTGGTTCCGATGCTTGGGTTTGAGTCACACACACCCCTCCTGCTTCCCGTTTCCATGGGCTTGCAAAGGGTGTGCCCAAGTGACAGTGAATTACACAGTGACGTTGGACTCCCATGAGCTGTGTGGGCAGTCTGTAGTCAATACTGTGTATACATTCCTAGTGCATATTGCTGTTGTGTTGTACACTGCATGTTGCATTGATGTGTAACTCTTCTTCTGTGTCTACCTCCCAATTTGCAGGTCCCTTCCTCATGTCCACACAAGGACCTCTAGTCTGGAGATGGGGTCCATGTTGGCAGCAGTGCACCTACAACTCTACATGGCGCCAACACTGCACAGTTGGTAGTGGTGGGAGTGCAGGCATTTCCAGTTGGTGAGACTACTAATATGTAACATTTGTGATGTCATGTTAATGGTAGTACGTGCTCAAGTATGTTGTTGGTCCGGCATTGCTGTGAGCATTTCAGGTGTTGCAGGTTTCTAATAGGGACACTGTACATAGTGAGACTGATGTCATGTTGTGGGGATTACTTTGTTTACCTGCAATTAGCATGACATGGCACGGTGAGTCGTGTGGCGGTGCTGGGGTTGGGTTGGCTGACATGGCACTGTCCTCTTGTTGCATTTTGCAAGTGGGTATTCATTTTAGCTGCTTCAATGTGTAACTTCACAAAACTGCATTGGTGGTGTCTGTGTGGGTAGGGATGCACACATTGTGACACTTCCAGGTGAACAATCTCAGGCTGATATGGTATTCACGGTTCATTCTCCAGACATTCAGGATCAGTGTCAGGTTGAGTCATCATTGATTGTCAGATGGAATGTGCCAGGGCAGTGTGCACTCCACCGGGGTGTGATTTCTATGTGAAGTAATTAGCCACTAGCTGTGTACGGGCTGCCTCCCCCCGTGCCCTTTCCCCTCCCATGCGCAGCGGCTGTGCATGTGGTTGGGGATGTGGGGCCACCACCATGTCCACGGCCAGGCCCCGGCGTGTTGCAACGTTGTGCAGGACACATGCTGCCACTATGATCCTGCACACTACTGGGGGAGCGTATAACAGCTGCCCGCCAGAACGGTCAAGGGAGCGAAAGCGTGACTTTAGCACTCCGAATGTGCGCTCCACTATGCCCCTGGTTGTAATGTGGGCTGTGTTATATCTTACCTGGGGTGGCGTGGTGGGGTTCCGAATTGGCGTCATCATGTGGGGGCTGAGATAGTAGGCACTGTCCCCTGTGGAGGTGGTGATTGGTATCATTGGTGGGGTTGTGACCTTGCTCAGTATCCAACATACATGCATGTGCAGTGGCATACATACTCAACAAGCAGCCATGTATCGCCATGCCGCCCAGCTTCTAGGTCCCGGCTTAGGGTGGACATTCGGTAAATGAAGCTGTCGTGGGTGGAGCCGGGATAGTTGGCATATACTGAGGTGATGATTCCCTTGGCATTACATGCTACCTGCACGTTGATGGAATGCCAGTGCTTGCGGTTCCTATAGATGTGCTCAGATGCCCTGGGGGGACGTAGAGCCACATGGGTGCAGTCGATGGCACCTAGCACTGTGGGGAATCGTGCCACAGCGTAAAAATCCAGGGCGGCAGCATGCCTTTCTGCAGGTGTTCTGGGCAGGTATATGTGCCTGCGGACTGATGGGCGTGCAGTGATGATGTTCAAGACCTGGTGTAGGCAGCGTGACTGGGTGGCCTGTGACACCCCACCCACTATGGCACTTGTCCGCTGAAATGATCCAGTGGCTAAGAAGTGCAGTACATTGAGGACCTTCTCCAGGGGGCTGAGTGCTTGGAAGCACAGGGTGGGTGATGTGAGGTCATCCTCCCACTCACTCACCAGGTCCAGTATAATGTGCGGTGGAAACCTGTACCTCCCATACACCTGGTCATCAGGCATCCCGAAAAGGCTGGTTCTGGGTGTGAATATTCTGGCCCTGACTATCCTCCTCCTCCTCCTTTGGTAGCCCACTGCCACTGCTGCTAGGAACGGTATGTTCATCCTGGCGTCTGAGCTTGTTATTGTTAAAGTCCGCAAATTTATGCTTTGCGCGTGTTCTAGGCGAGCGTGTGACCCGCGCACCCCTGGAATCCAGTTCCCAGTCCAATAGCGTGTGGAAAATCACACGCACCACGGGATACAGCGTGTGACCCGCGCACCCCTGGAATCCAGTTCCCAGTCCAATAGCGTGTGGAAATTCACACGCACCACGGGATACAGGTTCGCTGACGTACTTGCGTGTGTAAGTGCCCGCGCACCCATTAAATACACTTACATAGGCCAATCGCGTGTACGCGCACTTTTGTCCAATTACACGCGATGACACTCTGACGTGCAGTATTTCCACGTGTGCCCCGTCATCACGTGCTGAGTGGGGAACACCCGTGCGGGTCACGTCACAGACGCGCTTACGCGCTGAGGGACTCTGGTCCAATAGAATCGCGTATGCGTGCTGACGCGCTTACGCGCTAAGGGCCTTTCCTCGGATTTCACGCTGACGTGCAGGATTTTCACGTGCCAAATAACTCCGTATCAAGCTGGCCACGCGAAAACACACGGAAGACCACGCTCCTGCCCAGAAGGCCGAGTTACTGCCCCCCAGTGCCCCGAGCAGCCTCCCACGTGCCATCTGCTGCTGCCTGCCTGCCTGCCTGCCTGCTGCCTCCGTGCCCAGCCATTTGGTGCCTGCACATCAGCCATCTGCAGGGGTCCAGTTGCTGTGTCCACCCCTGCTGGAACTGAAGACTCCCGACTGGGATTACATCGCTCCACAGCCCAGCCCCAGGACCCAGTTGCCCACCCACACCTGCCTCTGGGGTTGCCATGTCGGGCACTTCCACATCTGGCACCAGTGGCAACCCCAGGCCAGAGGGGCAGAGGGGCACCAGCTTCACTGCCACTGAAGTTGGTGTCCTGGTGGAGCATGTCCTGGGGCAGTATGATGCCCTCTTTGGATCGTCCCGCGCCAGCAAGGAAGGACGGCAGAGGATCTGGGCCGACTGTGTGGTTGCCATCAACGTGGAGGGGGTGGCAACCTGCGACGTCCTGAAGATCAAGAAGCGCTGGGAGGACTTGAGGTCCAGGACCCTTGTGAAGGCCCGGCGCCTCGTGGAGGGGGTCCGGGGCCGCATGAGTTCCATCCAGATGAGGGTCCTGGAACGCGTACGCCCAGCGCTCCACGCCCAGATCCTTGAGAGGGAGGCCCGTCTGGAGTTGAGCGGTAAGTGTCCAAGCATTACTGTGTGAGACAGGGCATGTTGCTGTGTGCTGGTTCTATGATACTTGCCTGTATGTGTGCCATAGGCCATGTATGCATGTTTGTGTGCAGGGACATCATGGTAATGCATGTGCGACCAGTGATGTGTGACCCACATGGTTGTTGCATGTGTTCAAATGCCGCATGGGGAGCCCTATGCAGATTTTTAACATGAGAGCATTCCAGTCTCTGCCCCTGGACATGGGTGGGGGTGAGGGATGGGTGCTGATGCCAGGTACATATATGGTAGCCATGTCTGTGTGCCTGACCTGCGTGTCTGTGACTTGTGCATGCCATGGATGCATGACACATGTGTGTGACAATGCACAGATTCAGTGAAGCAGCCAAATTACCCTTGTATCCGATGTGTTTGGTGTGTTTGGGGCCAGATGGATGTGACTGAGGTGAAGTGTGTGCATGTGATAGGCATGAGCCATGATGCATGTGAGTTACATATCATTGAATGTTTCAAGAGTCCATTGGACATGCATGGAAATGTCCATGGCATGCACCATGCCTGTTACTGTGTGTGTTTTGCCTGGACTGACCCATGTGTTGTGGAGGGACATGATGGAAGTGTACTTTGACAGTGGTGCTCATCTGCTATTGCTTCCTGTCTAGGGGACCATTGTACAGTGCCCTGATGCTTGTGTTCTTTGTCTCCCTCTACGCAGCGGCTAGTGAAGAAGAGGGCGGAGACGGCGCTGTGGAGCAAGGCGGCGGGGATGCCCCCACGGCTGCAGCGGAAGGGGTGGGTGAGCCCCCACAGGGGCCTGCTACGGTGGGAGACGGTGAGGAGCCATCCAGGTTGGTGGTTTGCACAGAGGAGGAGGAGGCCGCCACTGGGGCACACATGGGGCCTTGTGGGGGCATCCCTGCTGGTGAAAGTGGTGCAGTCCAGGGCCAGGGGCAGGAGGCAGCAAAGGTCACCGTGGAGGGGCCTGTGCATGTCGCTGTCCCTGACCCTGTGAGTGCACCACCATGCACCAGCAGGGATGCCCCGTCCCAGGCCCGTCCGCAGGTAGAGGGGATGTCCATGTCACCTGACTCCCCTCCACCTGCGGACGTGGGAACCCCTGGCCGTGCGGAGAAGGTCCTGATTGGGGTCGCGATGCGCACGGCTGTGATTCATGATGCCGTGCGTGCTTCCCGGGAGGAGCACGCACGTCATCACGAAGTGCACCGTGCCGACGTGGCCCAATTGGGATCGGCCATGTTCGGGGGTTTCCTGCATGTGTTGGCCAATGTGGCGGCCCTCTCCTCCTCTGTGCAGGCTATCCACCAGTCGTTCTCCTTGCCGTCTTCCAGCCCAGATGCCACCAGGGCCCCCTGTGGACCTGCCCCGACCAATGCAGTCAGCTCGGTGGGGATCCCATCCCTGCCACAGTTGGGAGTCGGAGGTCCAGCAGGGGTGGACAACACAGCAACTGGACCCCAGCAGATGGAAGATGTGACAGCATCATCAGGCAGGGCACGTGCACGACGGCGTCGGTGGTTTCCATCAGCCTGGATGCCGTCGTGCTGGCAGAGGCAGTGGCGTCGGAGGCAGCAGCGGGCTCGACGTGGGAGGCATCATGGCTCGGGGCCATCAAGATCAGAGGGGCAGGCATCGGCCGGAGGGCAGGGCAACCCTGGGATGGTGGTGTCTTCCGTGTGGGAGCAGTTGGTCCAGCGGATAGGTGCGGAGCGGCAGCGGGCGGAAGAGGAGCGGCTCGCCATGGTCAGGGCGGAGTTCTCCATGCGTCGGGCGTTGAGGCGGGCTGAGTGCCTCGAGGAAGCTCGCAGGGAGTTTGAGCTGGACATGGGGTTATCCCTGCGAGACCTCGGGGCCAGGACAGAGTCCCGCCTCCAGGACATCGACATGGAGTTCGATGATGCCCTGGCCAGCAACATCAACAAGTGAGCCGCAGGACTTGCCCGCTGCCTTTGTATATAGTTATATAGTTAGTTAGTGTTAGGTTTCCTTTATTTGTTTTTATTATTTTGGACCACTCGGACAATGGCCACTTTTTTGTATACATTTTTTTCATTAGGTAGTAGTAGGTTTCCTTTATGGTGTTGGGCTCATGGACCCTGGTACATTCCTGTATTTAGTTTGTTTTTTGAAGGAACATTTTCTTTTTTTCATTATTGTGTTCACCATGTGGAAATGGTTTTTCATTCTTTTGCTTCTACTTGATATTGCTTTGGTCAACATTTGTTTTTGTATTCCTTTTTCGTTTTTTGATTTTTACTTTTGTTCTCCAACATGGACCATTTATTTTGTTATCCACATAGTTGTATGTTTTATTTGTTTACTTATTTTTAATCTTTAATACATTTTTAATTTTTACTTCCACTTGTGTTATTTTGTCTTTGGTTTCATACATGTCATGATTTGGGTTTTGACATTCACTTGCAGCCATCGTGTATGTGTGTGTGACGGACATGTGTTCATTTACATACTTGCCATTGGGGTTGTGTCATGTAATTGCATTCACTATGTGGGTGGATGCAATCCTTGCCTGGGTGTTTGTGCTGGGTATGCTGCCCATTACTGCCATGATTGTGTATCGTCAGGACCTGTGGGCAGGGGGACATGGGTGGGGGCCTGGTGGAGGCTGCCCCTGGTGACTGGGGGGGTGGGGGTGGTGGGAGACATGAGTGGGTGCCTGGTGGAGGCTGCCCCTAGTGACTGGGGGGGTGGGGGTGGTGGGAGACATGAGTGGGGGCCTGGTGGAGGGTGCCCCTGCACTGCTGGGGGGTGGGGGTGATAGGGGACATGGGTGGGGGCCTGGTGGAGGGTGCCCCTGGTGGCTGGGGGGTGGGGGTGGTGGGAGACATGAGTGGGGGCCTGGTGGAGGGTGACCCTGCACTGCTGGGGTGTGGGGGTGGTGGGAGACATGAGTGGGGGCCTGGTGGAGGCTGCCCCTGCACTGCTGGGGTGTGGGGGTGGTCGGAGACATGAGTGGGGTCCTGGTGGAGGGTGCCCCTGGTCGCTGGGGGGTGGGGGTGGTGGGTGACATGAGTGGGGGCCTGGTGGAGGCTGCCCCTGCACTGCTGGGGGGTGGGGGTGGTGGGAGACATGAGTGGGGGCCTGGTGGAGGGTGCCCCTGCACTGCTGGGGTGTGGGGGTGGTGGGAGACATGAGTGGGGGCCTGGTGGAGGGTGCCCCTGGTGGCTGGGGGGTGGGGGTGGTGGGTGACATGAGTGGGGGCCTGGTGGAGGCTGCCCCTGCACTGCTGGGGTGTGGGGGTGGTGGGAGACATGAGTGGGGGCCTGGTGGAGGCTGACCCTGGTGGCTGGGGGGTGGGGGTGGTGGGTGACATGAGTGGGGCCTGGTGGAGGGTGCCCCTGCACTGCTGGGGTGTGGGGGTGGTGGGAGACATGAGTGGGGGCCTGGTGGAGGGTGACCCTGGCGGCTGGGGGGTGGGGGTGGTGGGTGACATGAGTGGGGGCCTGGTGGAGGGTGCCCCTGGTGGCCGGGGGAGTGAGGGTGGTGGATGACATGAGTGGGGGCCTGGTGGAGGCTGCCCCTGCACTGCTGGGGGGTGGGGGTGGTGGGAGACATGAGTTGGACATGGGTGGGGGCCTACTGGCAGGTGCCCCACAGTGCTGGGGGGTGGGGGTGGTGGGGGACATGAGTTGGACATGGGTGGGGGCCTGCTGGCAGGTGCCCCACAGTGCTGGGGGGTGGGGGTGCAAGGGGACATGTGTTGGTGTTCATTAGTTCAAGGAGACATGTGCCTTTGCTGGGGGGCATGCCCATGTTGGGGTGCTGCCTGCGGGACATGACCAGGGATGCAGGGTAGTCCCCTGTGGTGTGGGCTGCCTGCAGGGGCCGTGGAGGGTGTACAGGGTACACCTGGGAGGACCCACACTGTCAAATCACATGTGGGCTCCCCGGCACCCCTGAAATACACGTACCGTGCAGAAATCGCGTGTAAAACTTCCCGCGCACCCCTGAAATACACGCACCCAGGCTATTCGCGTGTGGAACTCCCCGCGCACCCCTGAAATACACGCGCCCAGGCTATTCGCGTGTGGAACTTCCCGCGCACCCCTGAAATACACGCGCCCAGGCTATTCGCGTGTGGAACTTCCCGCGCACCCCTCAAATTCACGTGCCCAGGCTATTCGCGTGTGGAACTTCCCGCGCACCCCTGAAATACACGCGCCCAGGCTATTTGCGTGTGGGACTTCCCGTGCACCCCTGAAATACACGCGCCCAGGCTATTCGCGTGTGGAACTTCCCGCGCACCCCTCAAATTCACGCGCCCAGGCTATTCGCGTGTGGAACTTCCCGCGCACCCCTGTAATACACGTAGCCCGCTCCCCCAGGCCCGATCGCGTGAGGAACTTCACGCGAACCCCTGTAATACACGTAGCCCTCTCCCCCAGGCCCGATCGCGTGTGAAACTTCACGCGAACCCCTGAAATACACGTAGCACGCTCCCCCAGGCACGATCGCGTGAGGAACTTCACGCGAACCCCTGTAATACACGTAGCCCGCTCGCCCAGGCCCGATCGCGTGAGGAACTTCACGCGAACCCCTGAAATACACGTAGCCCGCTCCCCCAGGCCCGATCGCGTGAGGAACTTCACGCGAACCCCTGTAATACACGTAGCCCGCTCCCCCAGGCCCGATCGCGTGAGGAACTTCACGCGAACCCCTGAAATGCACGTAGCCCGCTCCCCCAGGCCCGATCGCGTGAATAACTTCACGCGAACCCCTGTGATGCACGTACCCTGCAAATCGCGTGTGACACTTCCCGCGCACCCCGGTATACATGCACACATATTTTTTGTCAGCGGGTGTCCGTGTTTGTGGGTACCCCTTTGCACGTCATTTTTCCTGGAGGGCCACAGTATGGGACATTCATCATGGCAGTATATAGGTGCTATTTGTTGGCGCACATTTTGGCGCACATTTCTTACAGCCGCAGAGACGCTACCGCCTCCTTTCTTGTGGCGGTCGTGTTTGTGCCTGTGCGCTGGTTTGAGCGTGCGCTTTTTTCCCCTATTCTATTCCATGAATACGTGTTGTAGGCGAGCGTGTGGGGGTTCCGCGCACTTGTGCCCTGTACTTCCCCCGTGCCGCCCACGTTTTGGCAAGTTGTTCCCCATTCCGAGTGTTACGCCCGTGTTCCGCCTACTTTTGTTGTGTGCGCCGCGCTATGTGCGAATTTCGCTGTGGCCTGTGCGATTTTCGCTGTGACCTGGCGCACGCTGTTAGATGGCCTGTGCGCCAACGTGCGCCGCGCACTTTTTTATCGCACATCCGCTGGTTTTCTCGCGCACGGACTTCCATGAATCGACGTGCGCTGCTTTTCGTGCGATTTTCGCACTTGCACTGCGATTTTCGCTATTCCACTGCGATTCGCACGTTTTTGCCCACTTGCGCCGCGCTAATTATTCCATGAATCGGCCTGAAAGTTTGTTCCAAGAATTTCAAGGGTTTTGTTATTCCATACATAATTCACATTAATAATACAGACGATTGGGCTAATGAAAACTATGCATCATGTGTCGAAATTAACTTGTTCTTAAAAAAATGTGTTTGCATGGTTACTTAACTTTTTAAAGTATTTACATTCATATTTAATGTTGATGTATATACAGTTATAAAAGTGTCACAGTAACTGTGTACAAAGAACACACTCAAAGTATCCTAAAATAAACTACACCCACATGTATTATTTGTACAGTTTTATAACTGTTGCTGCCAAGAATGCATGCACGGCTAAATGCGTCAACAACTGGGGGGAGTCTTACCGACTTATTCCATAGGGGTTAACGATGGCTATATGAATATAAATATAAATATAAAATATATAACATAGATATAAATATAAATATAAATATTAAATATAAATATAAATATATAATAAAATACATAAGGCTTTTTCATTTTGTTAAATACACACTGTATTCAAAGAATCAATTAAAGGTCTTTGATCCATATATGCAGTAGGTGTTTTTATTGCCTATTTTTATAACTGAGAAGTTGGCCCTAAAAAGAACTGTTTTGGTAGAAAAGGAAAAAAGAGGTAGGAAATGGCAAGGAAAAAGCACTAAGATTCATAATATAACAAAAGGTATTTAGAGTTAGTAGATTTGTTAGTGTTTTTTTTTTTTTCTCTAAAGAATAAGGTAACAAAAATGGACACTTAAAAATATACCTAGCATTGACAATTGGCCGTATGATATGGGCGTATGATATGTAAGAGCCTTGCCCAAAGCATCTAGGGGGCCACCTCCCACCTTAATCAAGCTCTGACATGTTTTGCACATTATGATAAAGTTAGAAAGATCAGGTGCAGGCAGGATGGACTGAGGACGGGTGTTAGTTGTTGGAAAATAGCTAGTGTTGGAAGTCTGTGGCACGGATAATAAATACTGCAGTGTTGATCTTGCTCCATGTGCTTTGACCTTATGTTTCACATGAGCTTTCCTGTGTGATTCTTCCACTTCATCCCAATGTTTGTTTGTTTGTTTGTTTGTTTTTATTACTTGTATTGCGCACCAGACCCAGGGGTAACCGGGTGCATTTCATAAGACAACTTACAGCTTGGTTACGGAAACACGTGGCATAAAAAGAACAATAAATATACAAGAATATACACAAAAGGCAACAATAATGGTACACGTATTTACAGTCCTACTCAACCGTGCAGTAGCTGCTAGGAAGTAGGTGTGTGCAAAAATACAGAGGTGGAGGGACATGCGGGATAGAATCCAGGCAGTAGGTATTCTGTTATTTTGTCAGCGTCTTTGAGCCACCTTATGAGGTTATGTCGGAACGTGGGGTATGGTTGATCTGGGCGCAGGGTGGATGGTAGGGAGTTCCAGAGTTGAGCTGCTTTGACCTGAAAGCTACAGCCACCGGCTCTAGACAGTTTAAATCTAGGTGTAGAAATGTTGTTAGAGTTAGCGGATCTGGTGAGTGTTGTTGGTTTTATTTTCATGAATCTCGTAGAAAGGTAGCGTGGTGCGGCATTGTTTAGGCATTTGTGAACAAGTGAGGCTACATTTAGCCGGATTTTATCCTGAGTTAAAAGCCAGTTATTGGCTCTTCCTAATTCAGTGATGTGGGCTCTCCTGGGAATACCTAGTGCTGCTCTAAGTGCGTTGTTCTGCAAGATTTGGATTCTTTTCATCACTTCCTTATTGGCCCCAATGTAGAGCGAGTTGCAATAGTCCAATTTCGATAACACGAGCGCTCTTGCAAGTGTGAGGCAACTGTTGTTGGATAGGAAGGGTTTGCCTGCTCTTATCAATTTACAGGTGTACGCGGTGGCAGAGGCCATCGCATTGACCTGCTTGTTGAAAGAGAGGGTAGAGTCCAGGTAGAATCCCAGAGTTTTTACCGCGTGAGCAGTTGTGATTTGGTTATTATCAATGTTGAAAGAGGAGTAGTTAGGGCTCAATTTTTTTAGGGTGGAAGGTATGCCAAGGATAATGGTTTCAGTTTTGTCATCATTCAGGCATAGTCCGTGAGTGGCCAACCATGCCTGGATGATGAGATACACCCTGTTCACCGAGGCCAAATCCTTGTCGTAATCACCAGTAAGTGGTAGGAGAATCTGAGTATCATCTGCATAGTTAGTGTAGGTGATACGAAGAAGGTCCAGATCATCGAAAAGGGGCTTCATGAAGATGTTGTAGAGTGTAGGAGAAACGCAGGATCCCTGGGGCACGCCACATGTGATGGGGAAGGAGTCTTCTGCCGCAATGGTGGAGAAGACTCTCATGGTCCTGTTATTGAGGAAAGACAATGAACGCAGACACAATGTTGAATTAACTTGGATGTTTCCAAGCTTTGCGACGGCTTGTGTGAAGGTCCAGTAAAAAAAGTGAACATTACCTTTATGATCTCTTTGTTGCTGTGTTGAACATTTGCGTGGAAATATTGCCAACTTTCAGAAATGTTTTTTGTGCACAATGTACTGGTAAAGCTGAAGCCACCCTCACCACCTCATCAACAAAAACTGGTCATAGTCATTTTGAATGGCAACTGGTCCGTGGAGGAAAAATAAATACTGTACAAATACAAAACACAAAAAGGACTCAACATAAAAAAATAACAAGCTAACATAACAAAAAAGGCAAATTACAAAGCACAAGACTCAGGGCAAAGGTATAGGAAGCAGAAGGTTAAAAGGGAATGGATAAATCAAGGTACTGCTTTTAAAAGTTGCTGCATGCTTGCAAAGAAGTTCACACACCATGAGAGCCACCGATGAAAACAGTGGCATGCCTGTTGAGGAGGTAAAACAAAAAAGCCAGAAACAAACTATGGAATGAGTGTCTCAGATCACATCTGCCAAAAGGAATTGCTGAAACACCTGAACAAGTCAAAAGAAGGCTTACCGGCATGGGCAAGTATACTAAACACATGATGAAAAGGCTTGAAGCATCTTGAAAATCATACCAAGATAAATGACTCGATGTGTTGTGACCAATTACAAAGAAACTCCACCTGGCTGATAAAGTAAAAGAGAAAAGGGAGAGCATAGACCCCACGGTTCTGATGAAATGGGCCCCAAAAGCAATATGCCTACTGCATAATACCAACAGTACAATCACAACGGAAAGGACAAAGGCCCTCATAGAATACATTTATCCTATTTTGGGCTAGTATGCAACACTGAAGGCAGCAGCAGGCAAGGGCTAATTATTTGGCAAATCGTTCATCAAAGAATACCCTAACAACAATGTTCATATGTATTCATTCTTTCAATTTGTGTCCGTCCCCTATTAAATAAACACAAGTTCGGTGAAATATAAACATTTGTTAATTGTTCTGTTTGATTTTTATATACATCACTGGTTTAAAATCTTCGACAACATATGCTGATGACATATTTCAACATATGATTAAAATAAACACCAGGGATATGTGTAAATTGCATTGCACATTGTCACTTTCTTGAGGAATTTGTGAATCACTTGCTCAAACGTTACAGGAAACCTGCTCAGCACAGAGAGGAAAAAGAAAATTATGAAGCTATGCATGGGTATGCTAAATATTTGCCTTATATCCATGGAAGCATCAGTGTGCCCAGAAAACTTTCACTGACAGCTGGCAGTATTTCTGTGTCAAGTATTTCTGTGACAAGTAGCATTTAACGGGTACAATTACAAAAGATATAATAGCATTGGTGAAAATAAACAGGCTAAAATACAGTGGACGGGCCATCTAAAACTAGAGTATGGTGTCTCCTTTTTGCATTGATTTTTTCAAACAATGTTATTTTTTTCTCCACAGTCTCTCACATGTAAAATAAATAACACTCCCAAATACCTAGTATTTCACTGACTGCCTTTTGTGATGGCCAGTTATTTTACACCCCCAACATCACTATACTTATAAAAATAACTTTTAATAAGGAAATAAAACACAAACACCCCAGAATCTATAGCCCTGGGCAAGGAACAACTGATACCTCCAGCTATATATAGTCCTGTATAGCCTTGAATATATCTGTGAATATAAGAAAAACAGCTGAAAATATTCTTTCCTGCCCCCCAGGCCCTCACCAATTCCCCCCTCATCTGTGCCAGCTTCCCCACTCCCTAAATGGCCTCCACCCCTCCCCTCTCCCCCCCCCCCCACAACTCATGCTGTTTCTGTGATGCAGTTTGCTTTGAGATGTCGGCTGTTCGAGGCTATAGCCGCAGCTACAGAAAGCTTTGTGTTGCAAACTTAGTCCCTGGCCCTCCTATAACTCCAATATTTCACCTGGTGTCCTCCAGCAACCTTGCTGCCTCTATGCTAAAGTCATTAAGAATTATTTTAACATGAAAATAGCTTTTTAACTACATTCTATTTGCCGTTATCCTCCGCTATAGCCCAGTTATCTATCGCATGGAGAGACAAACAAGATCGCAGATATTTCATTTCTAAAAACACCCGGTTTTGTGTAAATCCCCGAGATATAGCTATCTATTTTTGAGAAAGGGGCACCTTTCAATCAGATATAACTTACAAATGCCTGGCAAGATAATTTGAAGGGAATTAGTGCAGGTGTGATCAACCACTGCTCAAGAGGATAATTTTTTTCAGTGTGACACAGGGCATAGTCACATCAGTTGGAAACACATTGCATTCCCTCACAATGCACATATTTAAGGTATATATGTATATATATGTATAGTTATAGCCATCACAGTACCTAGAGTGTCCATATGCCCAATCTCCTATTGACAACCTGTGATGTAACTGGTTCACCAATCATCTGTTTCAAACAACAACTTACCTGGCTTTCTATTGCCAGGCTCACACTTGTGTAGACTTCTGTTCAACTCCTCTTGTAAAAAAGGGAACCAAAGTAACAAAAAACTACTTTCAGGGATACCCTGTGATGCTGCATCAATATCATCAACTAGCGGCACCACCCAGCACTGCACAGGTCTAGCTGACATGCACATGGGGTTCAGCTATAGCCTTGTGTATTTTTATTGGTACAACGTCCTTTCATTGCAAGATGTTTTTTCGCAGGGATTTTTAACCACAATTTTTTTTCATGAAAAAAGCCATCACATTTTTTTGGGTTAGAAAATTATATATATGGGTTGTGGGTGTTTGGGAATCGATACAAAATTAAAGGGAATAAGGGGTTTGGGGGGATACCCCCCAAAAATAATTCTAAAAAAATGTGATGTTTTTTTCATTAAAAAAATGTGCGGTAACAAACCCTGTGAAAAAAACATCACGTAATGAAATGACATGGAACCATTTTTATTGTGTCATAACCTCCTATTTTTGAGAAATCACAAAATCGTCAATCTCCCAAAATCGCATACTGATAGCACAGGGGCAGACCCCGCCCTATGAAAGGCAATTGGTAGGGTTGGACAAATTTCACTAGCGCCACTACACCTCAGACTGGTATGTCAACCTCAGGCCAAAATTTCAGCCTACCAACTATTGTGGGGCTGCAGCCAACAATCGCAAAATCGGCAAACACTCAAAATGGACTCTACTGAGCTGGACCCCTCCCTGTGCAGGGCGAATAGGTGGGGTTGGTTGAATTTCACTATCGCCAATACACCCCAGACTGGCATGCCAACGTGGGCCAAAATTTCAGCCCACCAGCTATTATGGGGCTGGAGCCAACCCAGAATATACAAACACACTTTCACAAATATATACATAGATATCATGGCTATACCAAGGCATCCTTATTGTACTTGATAGTTGAAAGTTGACCTCAACTCAACACAGGCTGAAACAGACTAGCTGATTAAAACTAGTTTAATGAATCACTGAGAGACTGCAGAATGTTAAAGGCGAATGATAAAGGCTGTCTACCATACTTTTAAAGTCCTTCAATGCAAAAAGACATTGGGCCTCATCACAAGTTTGGCTGTAACCCTTAAATCCGGCGGTAGCGCTATTGCTGACGGATTTAAGGGTCTGCCAAATCTGGGCTTCGGCGTATTTCTCCCCAGCTCTGAGCTGGGGGGAAATCCGCTAAAAATTCGCGCTATTACCGCTGGCGGGAAATCTGCTGCCAGTAATAGCGCAAATTTTCACCATTGGGCCCAATGGGGAATGAGGAATTCCTGAATGGGCCCAATGGGGAAAGGGCACTAACCGTTCTGCCAAACCCATGATCCAGCGGTAACAGCGCCGGGGGTTTGGCAGTAGGGCTATTAACGCCGGAGCTAATAGCGCCGACGTTACCGCCCGACTCGTGATGAGGCCCATTGTCAGAAGCATGTGGGACATACCAAAACTCCAAATGAGTTTCCATGAAGGGGTTTACTCAACAAAATGGAGTAAGTCTAATAATCAACCATGCAAGCTGCATATATGTAACAAAGGGTGAAAGAGATAAAACATTCCATTCTAAAGGTTTGAAACATCCAGTATGGTCAACTCATCAACGCCCCTCATTATTGCAGCAAAGGTCAGTTTTTAAAGTGAACCATTTCCACCAAAGGAAGTAAGAGAATATGAAAACGTTGGATCTGGAATTGTGCCTCCATGCATAAAACAGTGATTGCTTATTTCTCCGCTCAAACCAGAGCTCCCTTGTTGGAGGTTGACTACGAACATTTCCACAACAGTTTGAAGAATAAAGCCAAATGGGTGTTCAAAAATGTATAACATGGGTACTTGAAGAGCTGAAGCAAACACAAATGTAAATATGCCCATAGAACAAGAAAATAGGGAATCAGCCCCATTATCTTTTCTGCATAAATAGAAGGAGTTACTTATTAAGAAGCTGACTATCAAGAAATCACTTTAACACAAACAGCAATTAGATATTTATTCAATATATGCCATTATTCTTACAAAATATGGCACATTAAGACCTGGACATTATTGTCTCCATTCCCTGAGTCAGACACATATATCAGGTATGCCATGTAGGCCCTGCACCCTGCCATTGTATCCAAAGGATACGCTTGCAATGGGCAGACCCTGTTTTCTATCAATCCTTCACTTATTCACCTTAGTCTCAGGGTTCTGGTACACATCCCTTTCAATGCTATACCTATTTGGTGAAAACAAAAAATAGGCTGACAACCGTTTCCAGTTCCAGAGAATGGTCAAACAGCTGTATCAGAAGAATCCTCGATGAGGTCATGGTCAGATTAACATGAAGCATGGCATGTATATGCCTGACACATTAACAAAGAATTGTTCTAAACATGAACGGTGTGTTAAATGTCCATTCCCCCTAGACATACTCAAAAGCAGTGGGTGGTTTACTATCAGCCCACTGTGTTCTTTATTGTATTTGATATTAAAGAGTTCACTATTTCCTTACCCTAGCTGGTTAGTACTGGCTAAAATTGTGGTACTGTTTTTACTATGTCCTCTTCTTTAACTACATCTAGTCTACACATTTATAAAACACTGATCTCAAAATCAGTGGGATTGCATAGGGTGCCATGGTATGCTCTAGTTTTTCCACACTGAGAGCTCTTGCTGAGACGCAGTTATACAATATTCTTGGTCTGTCCTGCGGACCTATTAACCTCCTGGCTGCAGACTGTGCCATACTCAGCATGCTCTTAAAGGATGCTCATGAAAATGTACTTAGTAATTGTCCCAAAACAGTTAGCTCCTGGACCTTACCCTGAACATCTCTTTGGATCGTGTCTGTGTGCCATTTTCTTCTAGATCCTGTGCTGGATCATCTGCTCTTAGACTATGCCTGGGTTAGTCAGTTTGCAGAGTGTGTCAAGTTTAATAGGTTGGTGTTAGGGAGAATTCTCTGTTTAGGCTGAATTTCCTAACCTAGTGAGTCCCCCAGCAGCTTTGCTGGATTTTTTGGGTTTATTTTTTTCTCATGCCAAGAGTGAGACTCTTATACCCTCACTCTTGGACATGATTTGGGTGTGTTTCTTTGAATCTAGATGTGTTTAATGGGCTATTGGGTCTTTTACTCCATAGGGCTTCATGTGTTTTTGTGATATGTGTTACACAGCACCCTCAGTGCAGTGACACAGGGGTGTCATAGTGACCCCCAGTATAGACTCCATACTCTGGGACTGACTACTGTCTCCCAGGGCATGTAAAGTCACCATTGACTTTACTAGTCTTAAATTCAGAACAGAACCAGTAAAAACCATCATATTGTGGACGTACTGGCTGGGGCAATTCGATTGCCCCAGGGTCTGTTAGTCGAGGGGCACGTCTCCGACCCCCTGATCGATTTTTGGCTGGTGTCAGTGGATACTACTTTTTATATTCAATGGCAAATATTTTCCTATGGGATTGCCCATTGTTTTAGGCTACTATCTTTATTTAATTATTTACGGTAGCCTCGAACGGACCGCCGGTTTATTTAATTAATATTAATTCTCCGGTTGGTATTTTTTGCCAAAACTTGATTCTAAAATGCCGTTTGTGTTCTCTTCCATGACTCCAACCCAAGTTGAGCCCTTTGTTCCACTTTTTGGCGGGCTTCTCCACAGAAGCCCTCCAAAGTGGTGCCACTCTGTCTGGGGTACTTAGGAGGGGTGAAGGGGAATTTAGGCACCCTGGACTGAGTTGCCTAGGCAACTCAAGTCGCACTCCATCCTGATTGGCCCAAGTGGTGAGCCGGCCGGCTCACCACTTAGCATGTTTGAATGACAGCTAGGCTGAGTGAATGGGGGTTTGCTGCATAAAAGCAGGGCTTTGGGGACTGGAACTTCAGAAGTCGCCACAGGACCTAAGAATCTGACGAGGGAGAAGCTGAGGTGACCTGCCATGACACCACCACCGGTGGAGCCCTGCTGGACCGTCTCACCATTTTTCCCAACGACAGAGGAGATCTCCCGCCGGAGAGTCTTCTTCCTTTGACTGGTGGGGATAACCAGTTTCACCGTCCTTCCCGACGTACCTCGTGGCCACCTTGCCTGTGCCAAGCACTATGGCAACCGGGATACCACGTTTTACCACGACCGCGAAACAAAGGTACCACCTTTAACCGTAAAACTCCGCGGCTGGTTTCTGCCCTGGTAGTGCAACGACCTTCATCTTTCCTCCAAGTCGAGATCTTCTCTTCCCCTGGACGACGACGCGACTTGCACCCACTACCAGGAACAACTGCCACCACTGGAGGATCCTTCCCACTTAAAGTACCATGTCCCGCCTGGCTTCCCTTGCTACCAACAGTACGGGGTAGATTTAGCCCCCGGCTTTCGAACCTGGGTTAGGCTGGGACACCCTGGCAAAACTTTCCTAAGCCTCTCTAACCTCTTTTTGAACCCTCTGCAAGACTTTCTAAGCCTAGAGTAACTGTGTGATCTTGGGCACATTTGTGCTCTGCTCTCTCTAAGAGGGGGCCCAGCCTTTGGACTTTGGCTCTCCAGTGACCTTTGCTATTCTGCCTTGCTAATAGTGTTCCTGAATCTTAGAGTGGTGTACCTTTCCATATTCTGTCTTTTTCCCTCCCTTTCTCACAAACCTATTGGAGTGCCATCTAGTTAAGCGCTCACCTCTGTATGAAAATAAGTGGTGTTTTACAGTGACTTATCTGATAAGGAAAAAGGGGTGTATATATTATAATAGTAATTGTGTTAAGAATATTTTACAATAAGAGTGGTGGAGTGTCTTCAACAATGTGTTTTTAAATAAATAATTATATACTTTGATACCAAAGCTTTGGTCAGTGTTTGCTTGTATTGTTGTATCTGAGTGCCTATTGTGTTTACTTTGCATACTGCCTAACTCTTCTTGAAGGAAGTCTGACTGCTCAGCCACAGCTACCAGGTAAATCTGGGTGGTACAGACTGCTACCAAGTGGGTTTACTGCCAACACCTGTAGTCTTAAATCTTTTGCAGTGGTCCCTAAGGGAACTGCACAGGTTTCTGCCTAACACTGGTGTACAGCGGTGGGATTTGTATTGAGTATACACTTTAGAGTGCTTGAGGATACCTTAGTACAACTAACCACAAAGCTTAGCACTGAAAAAGTAATCTTTCTAACATGTCAACTATGGAAACTTATAGTCAAGAGTCCCTTGCTACAAAAACTGCTGATTGTTTAAGAGTATTATGTAAGCATAAGAACCTCCTGACTAAAGGCAAGAAAATTGAATTAATAGAAAGGTTGTTAGCTAACCAAAGTCTGGATGATGGTTCTGAGGAACCTACCATGACAGAAAATGTAGATAACAGTATAGAAATTGATATTGATCAAAATGTTGATAATCTTGAGGAAGAGTCAGAAGAGGAGGGTGAGGCTGCTGTGACTGTCCCCCCTTGGCCTCTGTCTGCTCTACCTGCTGTACATACTGGGCCTTTGCCAAGTCCCACACTTAGTCCTCAATATCTCGAATTAGAGAAAATGAAACTTGAACTAGAGTTCAAGAGACTGAATACTCTGGCTGAACAGAGACATCATGAAATTAATCAAGAACTAAGGCTAAGGGAACTGGAGCTCAAGCATGAGCTAGAAATGAAGAAATTATCTGTTGAAAATGCTTCTCTCTTTGGCTCCTCTAGAAGTTCCAGTCCTAAAAGACCCCGGATTCCTAAAGAATTGGTTGGTATGTATGAGCCTAAGTTGGATGTGTTGGATTGGTTGTCTCTGTTTGAATATAATCATGGGCTCCAGAACATCACAGGAAATGACTTACTCACCTGGTTGTTCTCTAGGCTTCCCCCTGTTGCAACTGATGTGGTAATGGAGATGGGGGAGGAGGATAGGAAAGAGTATGAATGTGTGAAATTAGCTCTGATAGCTAGATTTGGGAATACCCCTTCCCAGTATCTTAAGAGGTTTAGAACCCTCAAAAAGCATGATGGTACCCCTTGGGCTACCTGGGTGAGTGAAGGGTTGAAAAACTTAAAGGGATGGATTAAGGGTTACAAGGTGAACACTTATGAAGGTATAAAGAATCTTTTTATGTTGGAGTCAATTTATGATGCCTGCTCTCCTGAGCTCAGACAGCACTTGGCTGATTCAAAGGAATTAGATTCCCGAAAACTAGCTAAGGCTGCTGACTTGTGGGTTGCCAACAGGGCCACTCACAAGGATTCTGGGGTAACTCAGAAAAAGGATGAGGGGAAACAGCCTAAAAAGGACTCCAAAGAGTATTCTAATACTGCAAATTCCAAAGAGGGCCCCAAACAAAACCAGAAGGGTAAGCCACCAGGAAAACCACAGCAGAATAGTGTCTCCTCTGGTGCCAAACCAGAGGGAGGTCAGAACAATCCTCCATTCCAGAAGGCATTTGGTAAATGCTTTGTTTGTGGCTCTACTGACCATGTGAAAGGAGATCCCAGATGCAAGGGTAAACCTTCAGGGATCCAACGTGCCTCCTTAGCCTTCGTTCCAGAAGAGGAAGTCCCCATGGCAAGTGGAATCTTTCTACTGCTGGCTGATAAACCCATTGGAGTCTCAGCCAGTGTTTCTTTAGTCTCTCTGGGGTTGTGGGAACAACAGAATTTAGATGTGTATAATTATATCCCAGATAATACTAAAGAGTATTATAAAGACAGTGTCCAGGTGAATGGTCAGGAGACTCCTGTCATTAGAGACACTGGGGCCAGCATAACTGTGGTGGATGAATCATTTACCAAGGCAGAGGATGTTGCTAAGGCACCCAAATGCCTCAGCAAGCTAGCTGGAGGGCCTGTGCAGATGTGTCCCCAGTTACCAGTTCTCATCCAGTGTAATGACATGGCGGTAAAAATACCTGTCAGCGTACAATGTGAAGTGCCAGGTAGGGTTCTGCTGAGTAATGACCTAAAAGCTCTTGGAGTTGTGTCACATACCCTCAGCCCCCCTAGTGAAAGGTTACAAGAGCTCACAAAACCTGCAAGAGAGAAAACCCTGAAAGGGATATCTCAGGAGATGATGACAGAGATCACTCCTTTACCACTGGAGCAACTCACTGCAGTAACTACCAGATCAGGAGCAAAAGGGCAACCCAAGACTCCTAGGAAAAAGTCAGCAGCAAGCACTCCAATGCTTCCAACAGTTACACCTGTAACTCCACCTCCAGCTGAGGCCGAGAGGGAGGTACAACCCTGTATGGTTGAACTAGACTCTGAAGAAGAGCTAGTGGGAGGCCAAGCAGGACCATCCTGAGCTGTAGTCTTTACTGGCAGAAGGTGGGCCCAGAAGGGCAGCTTTCCATAAGGGACAAAGAGAATGTCCAACTCTGGAGGGTCTCCGCCAACAGGCAGCTGCACAGGCTGATGGGCAAGCGCCTGGGAAGTATAGGTTGCACTGGGAAGATGGCCTCTTCTACAGTGAACCAACTGAGTCTGAACCTGGAGACTACAAATGCCTTGTAGGACCTCAAGAAAACAGACAACAGTTCTTGCACTTAGCCCATGAGATTCCTATGGCTGGTCACTTGAGCTTCAAGAAGACCAAGGAAAGGCTCTCACTCTACTTCTATTGGCCAAAACTGGGGGCAGAAGTAGATAAGTTTTGCAAGAGCTGCCATACCTGCCAAACTTCTGGTAAGGTTGGCACCAAGAATGTGGCACCCTTAGTGCCTCTCCCAGTTGTGGGAGTCCCATTTGAGAGGGTAGGGATTGACATTGTTGGTCCCCTTGATCCCCCTACCTCCTCAGGCAACATGTTTATCCTTGTTGTAGTAGACCATGCTACTAGATACCCTGAGGCAATTCCTATGAGGACTGTACAGCTCCTGCTGTGGCTAAGGCCCTCCTTGGTATTTTTACCAGGGTTGGGTTTCCTAAGGAAGTAATATCCGACAGGGGTCAAACTTTATGTCCCACTACATGAAAGCCATGTGGAAAACCTGTGGAGTTACTTACAAGTTCTCAACCGCCTACCACCCCAAACCAATGGATTGTAGAAAGGTTTAACAGAATGATGAAGAGCATGATAGGTGCTTTAGAGGAACCTCTGAAAAGAAAGTGGGACCTTCTACTGCCATGCCTTCTCTTTGCTTATAGAGAAGTCCCTCAGGAGGGAGTAGGTTATTCTCCCTTTGAACTTCTCTATGGCCATCCGGTCAGAGGTCCATTGGCCCTGATTAAGGAGGGATTGGAAGGCGCTCCTCCCCTCAAATCAGTCAGAGTGACTGACTATGTGATAGGTCTCTGAAGGAGAATGCCACACATGATGGCAGAAGCTAGTGATAACCTGAAAGCTGGACAAGCTTTGGTCAAGCATTGGCATGATCAAAAGGCTAACATAGTTGAGTTCACTCAAGACCAGCTAGTTCTTGTTATGCTCCCAACAAGGCATAGGGCCTTGCAAGACAAATGGATGGAACCCTTCAAAGTTGTGGGAAAACTTGGAGAGGTCAACTATCTGGTGGATCTGGGCAGACCCAGGGAAGCTCCTAGAGTCTCCCACACCAACCGACTGAAAGCGTACATCTCCAGACCTGAAGTAGGAGCCTTGCTTCTAGCTTGAGCAGCCGAGGAACAAGAGAGTGAGTCTCTCCCTGATCTCCTCAGAGGTGTACCTTTAGATGAAAAAATTGAAGGAGTCAATCTCTCTTCAGATCTGACACCTGAGCAACAAGACGAGTGCAAATCTATGTTAAATCAGTTTGCCTCCCTGTTCTCACTCTCACCAGGCTTGACCCCTTGGGGACAGCACGAGATGTTCACTGGTGACTATCTGCCAGTCAAAAGCAGAGGATACCGAATGTCAGAAAATGTGAGAACCCATATCAAGGGGGAGGTCAAGAAGATGCTTGATCTCGGGGTAATAGAACCCTCTACTAGTCCATGGTCTAGCCCAGTTGTGTTAGTACCAAAGGCAGGATCCAAAGACTTGAGATTCTGTGTGGACTATAGAGCTCTTAATGCAGTCACCAAGACTGATGCCCACCCTTTACCCAGGACAGATGAGTTGGTGGATAAACTTGGTGCAGCCAAGTATCTCAGCACATTTGACCTTACGTCAGGCTATTGGCAAATAGCCTTGACAGACCATGCCTAGGAGAAAACTGCATTTTCCACCCCAGTTGGCTTGTACCAGTTTAAGGTCATGCCTTTTGGATTAAAAAATACACCTGCTACATTCCAAAGGATGGTGAACCAAGTTCTAGCTGGGATGGAGGACTTCTGCATGGCATACTTGGATGACATTGCAGTCTTCAGCCACTCCTGGGAGGATCATGTGAAACACCTAGGACATGTTTTGCAGGCTCTTGGACAGGCCAATTTGACTATCAAGGCAAGTAAATGCCAGATAGGTCAAAGTAAGGTGGTCTACCTTGGGCATGAGGTAGGAGGTGGAGAAATAAGGCCTCTGCTCAGCAAGTTTGAAGCTGTGCAAAATTGGACAACACCTACTACTCAAACCCAAGTGAGAGCCTTCCTAGGCCTCACTGGGTATTACAGGAATTTCATTGAGAACCATGGGACCATAGCTTCTCCACTGAATGTAATCTCCTCTCCAAAATTCCCTAAAAAGGTCAAATGGAATGAGGAGTGCAATCAGGCCTTTGAAAAACTGAAGAAAGCTCTTTGCCAAGCTCCAGTATTGAGAGCTCCTGACTACCACCAAACTTTCATTTTACAAACTGATGCTTCCAATGTAGGTATAGGTGCAGTTCTAAGCCAACTGGATGAGAAGGGTAGGGAGCACCCCATTTGCTTCATCAGCCGTAAGCTGAAGGATCCTGAGACAAGGTGGGCAACAATAGAAAGATAATGCTTTGTTATTGTGTGGGCACTGAAGAAGTTTAGGCCATACTTGTATGGTTCTACTTTTGTCATTCAGACTGACCACCAACCCTTGAGATGGTTAATGCAAATGAAGGGGGAAAATCCAAAACTATTGAGATGGTCAATCTGCCTGCAAGGGTTTGATTTCACCATTGAGCACAGGTCAGGGTGTCACCATCAAAATGCTGATGGACTCTCTAGGATGTATGTCATCAACTAGAGGTATAAGGATCATCCAGGAGTGGATTAAATCCTCCTGTCCCTTAGTCTGGGGGGGAGTGTTAGGGAGAATTCTCTGTTTAGGCTGAATTTCCTAACCTAGTGAGTCCCCCAGCAGCTTTGCTGGATTTTTGGGGTTTATTTTTTTCTCCTGCCAAGAGTGAGACTCTTTTACCCTCACTCTTGGACATGATTTGGGTGTGTTTCTTTGAATCTAGATGTGTTTAATGGGCTATGGGGTCTTTTACTCCATAGGGCTTCATGTGTTTTTGTGATATGTGTTACACAGCACCCTCAGTGCAGTGACACAGGGGTGTCATAGTGACCCCCCCCCCAGTATAGACTCCATACCCTGGGACTGACTACTGTCTCCCAGGGCATGTAAAGTCACCATTGACTTTACTAGTCTTAAATTCTGAACAGAACCAGTACAAACCATCATATTGTGGACGTACTGGCTGGGGCAATTTGATTGCCCCCGGGTCTGTTAGTCGAGGGGTCACGTCTCTGTCCCCCCTGATCGAGTTTTGGCTGGAGGCAGTGGATACTACTTTTTATATTCAACCGCGAATATTTTGCTATGGGATTTCCTATTGTTTTAGGCTACTATCTTTATTTAATTATTTACGGTAGCCTCGAACATACAGCCGGTTTATTTAATTAATATTAATTCTCTGGTTGGTATTTTTTTGCCAAAAATTGATTCTAAAATGGCGTATGTGTTCTCTTCTGTGACTCCAACCCAAGTCGAGCCCTTTGTTCCACTTTTTGGCGGGCTTCTCCACAGAAGCCCTCCAAAGTGGTGCCACTCTGTCTGGGGTACTTAGGAGGGGTGGAGGGGATTTTTGGCACCCTGAACTGAGTTGGCTAGGCAACTCAAGTGGCACTCCATCCTAATTGGCCCAAGTGGTGAGCCGGCCAGCTCACCACTTAGCATGTTTGAGTGACAGCTAGGCTGAGTGAATGGGGGTTTGGTGCATAAAAGCAGGGCTTTGGGGACTGGAACTTCAGAAGTCGCCACAGGACCTAAGAATCCGACGAGGGAGAAGCTGAGCCGGCCTGCCACGACACCACCACCGGTGGAGCCCTGCTGGACCGTCTCACCACTTTTCCCAACGACAGAGGAGATCTCCCGCCGGAGAGTCTTCTTCCTTTGACTGGTGGGGATAACCAGTTTCACCGTCTTTTCACCTTCCCGACATACCTCATGGCCGCCTTGCCTGTGCCAAGCACCCCGGCAACCGGGATACCATGTTTTACCACGACCGCGAAACAAAGGTACCACCTTTAACCGGAAAACTCTGCGGCTGGTTTCTGCCCTGGTAGTGCAACGACCTTCATCTTTCCTCCAATTCGAGATCTTCTCTTCCCCTGGACGATGACGCAACTTGCACCCACTACCAGGAACAACTGCCACTGCTGGAGGATCCTTCCCACTTAAGGTACCGTGTCCCGCCTGGCTTCCCTTGCTACCGACTGTACGGGGTAGATTTAGCCCCCGGCTTTCGAACCTGGGTTAGCCTGGGACACCCTGGCTAAACTTTCCTAAGCCTCTATAAACTCTTTTTGAACCCTTTGCAAGACTTTCTAAGCCTAGTGTAACTGTGTGATCTTGGGCGCATTTGTGCTCTGCTCTCTCTAAGAGGGGGCCCAGCCTTTGGACTTTGGCTCACCAGTGACTTTTGCTCTTCTGCCTTGCTAATAGTGTTCCTGAATCTCAGAGGGTTGTACCTTTCCATATTCTGTCTTTTTTCCTCCCTTTCTCACAAACGTATTGGAGTGCCATCTAGTTAAGCGCTCACCTCTGTATGAAAATAAGTGGTATTTTACAGTGACTTATAATAGTAATTGTGTTTAGAATATTTTACAATAAGAGTGCTGGAGTGTCTTCAACAATGTGTTTTTAAATAAATAATTATATACTTTGATACCAAAGCTCTGGTCAGTGTTTGCTTGTATTGTTGTATCTGAGTGCCTATTGTGTATACTTTGCATACTGCCTAACTCTTCTTGAGGGAAGTCTGACGGCTCAGCCACAGCTACCAGGTAAATCTGGGTGGTACAGACTGCTACCAAGTGGGTTTAGTGCCAACACCTGTAGTCTTAAATCTTTTGCAGTGGGCCCTAAGGGAACTGCACAGGTTTCTGCCTAACAGTTGGGCAAACTCATTCAATGTCAGAAGTGTCCAGGATCATTATCACTGAACCATGCGTTTTATAGATGTGTTATTAGTTTGTATCTCAGGCTTAGACTGTGCCAAAGCAACCATCATCCTTTCTGTTGCCTCAGCGACATTGTTAGCCTGTTTTCTAAAATTGTCCCAGAATATATGTCCCCAGAATATATGTCCAGGCCATGCACTACGTTATCTTGGTTTATCCTGGGACTTTTTGTCCTCGAATGTTCCATAGATGTGTATGGGTGAGCTTTCCCCCAATAACGTTTCAATCTCTACCCATCCAACTAGAGCATAACTCTCAATGTCTACCTTCTAACTATCACTGAATAGCAATGAACACAAACCTACACACACACACACATGCACACACCCACATTCCACCACTGAGGAATACATGTGCTGGAATATGCTCCCGGTACACACTGTACCATGATCTCCATAGTCAATACAATGCACTACAGTTCCCTATACCATCCATGCCCCTGGGGCAGACATGATCCCAATTCAGGCCGGTCTGGAAACATGTATCAGCTTAAATATGTAAACGCCCATGTGGACTAGCACACAAAGACTGGGTTCCTGTGGTCTGAGTGTTGAAACAAAATAGCACTCGAAATTAGTCTCTCTACTTTTCCATGCAAATCCTTGCCGCCCTTTACTTGCAGGACAAAGCGCTAAGAGGCCACTCGAAAATATTACAAAGTCATCTTGACACAACTAGGTTAAATATCGTATATTATTGAGTATGATTATATTCTTTGAATTCATGGTCATTCATTGGGTGATTTTCTGATATAAATTAGCAGCAAATCAGAGCTCTGTACATCCTTTCTATTATATGAAAAGGACCATTTTATGTATAGTAGTTGCCTCACACTGCCCAATACATTTCCAACCCCCCAAGAAACGGTTCCAGTAGATTTTATGAAGGAAATAAACTAGATGAAATGCAGGTAAATATGACAGAGAAGAGGTCAATAGATCACATGGTATTACGATTAATCTTCTGGCCCAGGGGATAGACTAAAATAAGGATAACACAGTATTACTTGGAAGAAAGGAAGGTCCACAGAAAGGTATTTGTTGAATATACGTAATATCCAACAGAAGATAAAAAACATGTAAATTATGAAATACTTGTTTAGAGGGATTTAAGCTTCTGATGGCAGCTTTTTCTTTAGTCATTACCAAATTGAGCATGAGAAGATACAAATGCAGTCAGGTCTAAGAATACGAATTTTGGTATGGGGTGATCCAAGGGTATCACAATATTTTGACTTTGCTAAACCTTTGTTCATTCTCTCCTAGGACATTGTGATAGAGGCAGACATGCTTCTGATTGGTTGAGTAGAATAATGGTCATGGTGGGGTCTAGTCCTCCAACAGAAGTTTAGACCCAATTCTGAAGATATGGTTAATGGTGAATACAAGAATTTGCATTCATGATCGCTGGGATTGACTTATGAAGATGAACTGAGTAAAGTGTTCCTCACAGTCAGGTATATTTTATAGTTTCTTACCCCAGAAGATAAGTGTTCTGGTGCAAAGGACACCAGAGGTCAGCAGTGATGGTTAATAATATTCTGGTCTCTTGTAGAGGATGTATAGACACTTTTTGGGGAGTCATCAGTCTAGAAGGACAGCTGTGGATCAGCTGGTGACAAGCGTTGTGAACTGCTTGAGTTGGGCTGTGTTGCAACAGCAAACGGTTTTTGGAGACTACGATCAGGTAACAAAGGGGGAATAGGGGTTGCAGTGCTAGCAGCTTAGATAGGAGAAATAGTGCTTGTAGTGATTACATTCACTGAAGTCTACTCAGGTCAGTTACTGTTCTGTCTCTTTAGCAGGAACGTCTCAGAAGTTGTCTGTTGATAGCAGGCCCAGTATATGGTGCATTTGACTGTACATACCAATATCCATGCAAGGAATTGCCACACAACATACATATGGCAGGGATATTGAGAATGTGTTACGCAGCCTTTTTTATCTGGTCAAGGGAGGTGTGGTTTGCTTTTCTCTGGTAGATGGAAGTCTGGCACAATTGATATCATATAAGATCGGACCATCTGGATGGTTTTAAACTCTTGCAGTTTCAGGCAGGCCTCCATGTTGGTCCGTCTTCACGTTGGCATTTTCCTCAGGCTTTTGAATTCACTGTCTGGTTCTTGAAGTCAATGAAACAGGCCCTCTCAATGTAGAGGAGATATGGTGTGGGGAGCCAACCGCCAATCAGTGGGTTACTTTATTTCCAACAATCTGTCAGCTATCCAAACATTTGCAGACAGGCATGTTAGGGTTTCTCAAAGGCGTCAATTCAGGTTTTACTCGCAGATACTATTCAAAAACTGCCAGACTTCACATAAGGGGGCCAATGGGGTCCATAAACATATTTACATATCTGTATCCCATTTGCTCAACCCATAGGACCAATGCCTCGCTGCAGCACACAGTGGATTTTTCAAGGAGTTGACATGTACCGCACGCTGTATGCCATGGGAGTCAAACATGTCTGCCACCACCGCTTTTAGTCCTACGGCAGCCTCTGTGGAAACTTGAACTGGTGAAATAGTGTACATCGCTTTATGTTCCACGGGGGGGGGCATGTAATTAGCCTTCCATTGAAGGCCCCTCAGGGAAAACGTCAGGTAATCCATTTTGAGAACAGTGGAAAATACAGAGAGTTTATTCTAGGATGTTGGGATGAGAATTCTGGTCAATCCTGAATGCTTTTATTTCCATGCATTCATTCCTACATTCATATTATTATCTGCAACATGAGAAAGCATTAACACATTCACATCAAGCATATCCATTTGCCATATTATTTTCTACTTTTTCGGTGAATAAATTGCATACCAAGACACTGTTGCATGTTTAGGGTATCCCGTTAGTTTACCGACAGTAATTTACTTCGAAGTAATTCCTTTGAAAAAATCTCATTGAATGGATATGGGGGGGGTGGCAGTAAGGGATTCAAATGTGTGGGCTGGGGTTTTGGGTAGGGGTACTAGTACAGGGATAGGGGGGTCTTGGATTCAGAACCCCCAAATAAAAAACTAAAAAATGATGAGTTTTATCGAAAAATGACATAGACAGAATATTTAACACATTTTGGCCTGGCTGTTTCTTTCATCTCAGGTTTTTTTTAAACGAAGAGCATTTAGACGGCTGTTTGTATTACATGACCTCAAGTTAGCAAAAAAGCTTAACTTTTAAAAAATGACACAGAATACTTTTGCACCATTACCTTATGGGAGAGAGGGACCCTGGGTGTAACAACAGAGCTGCTTGTCTCTGGTTGCTTGGTAGGGCACAGAATATTTGATATACTTCTTAAGAAAGCATAGTTATGCAAACACGTATAATTAGTGATACTACTTTAAAAATATTAAACAACAGCATGCAGAACCTTCTGCAAACTGCTATCCAACTTGATAATTGGACAGCAGGGGCTTCTCGTTGTCTTTGGCTGAGGGTGAAGTTCAACTTTTAAACCTTAGGGCTCTGCATGTTGCATTCAGGTCAGGATCTAATTGCATTCCTGCCAAAAGTATCTCTAGTGGGATATAATAACTATAAGCACAATAACCAGGCTTTGTGGTGGAGGGAAACAGATCACCACAAGACTAGTGGATTTCCCCTGCTGGAAAGGAAGGTGCACAGACCTGCATTGCCTGAACCCCGTAATACACCTATCAGTCGTAGTTGTTACAAGGGAAAGTGATATTGTCTAGTGCCAACATACAAGTAGTACAATATTAAGAAAACAAATAGGTTTTCCTGTACTGGTGCCCACGGGAGATCCTGCGCACACACATGTGTAAACTCTTTCCTGGATCCCATTTTTAAAAAGCTTTTCAAAAGCCTAACAGCCACCAGATACTAGATGCTTCTTGGTAATGTGTGCGCTGGTTTCCATCCCTGCCAGCATAAACAAAGAGGGGCTGTTAGGATGCCTAAGAGTGATCTCTCCTCTAGCAGGGCTTGTTAGTTCTTCATCAAAGGAGGTTCCCATATCTTCTACTGCAAAACACGATTCATACTACCCATCTTCCATTCGCCATAAGTCCAATGCATTTCTAAATGTATGTAAATTCAGGTAGATTAAAGCAGTATTTGCAGTGAACACCTCCCGCTGGAAAGGTGTATTTCGAGCATACGCTTCTACACTCCTACATTTGTCACAAATGGGCGTAGCTGATGTATAAACAGTCTTAGACTGGCCTAAAGGGCAATGCCCAAACGAAAAACGCAAAATGCTGGTGTGGGCCAGTTTTGTTGGTCAAAGTGGCCCACTTTTTGGGCCAATGTGTGCCAGTTTGATGAGTAACTTCGCTATGCGGCTAGTAGTTTTGACCAGTGTTGCTCAATACATATTTTTAAAATGCACAATTTGCATCACATTTTATGAAAAAAATCTCCCCCTTGGGTACTATTCAAACAGTCACAAAAGAAATGAATTGACATTTCCAACTGTGGGTCAATTTGTCATTACTAACTGAGGCAATGTTATGCCCCAGTACGACAATGTATATAAAGTCTTCACACAAATATACTTATATATTTCAGTCTCACCACTGTACTCACTGTTCATCAACATATACAATGGTAATCAAGTGTGGGGATATTTTATTCTGCAACACATATAACATTTCTGAATTAAACAATGTGCAATGATAACCCTCTGTTTTGTGACGGATAAAACACTTGTAAAATATGACATATCTTGGTTTAAAGCACAGCTAATGAAACCGGACGGATGAACACAAAACACACCATGCAAACACTGCAACAGACTGAAATGTCCTAATTGTATAGCTCTCTAAAAAAGTGACCGCCTCAAGGACGCACAGCGTCATTTTTCATACACTAGAAGTCTTTCACTGGTTCAGTCGGATGGTACTACTACCCACTACCTCTAAACAGCGACTGCATGTTAACTATCAAGCGCTCATTTGTAACACAAAAACTGCGCCCTGGCAACGTATAACTTACCTGCCATGAAGATGGCAGATGGAAGCGATCGGTCTCTCTATACGAACAGTGCAGCGGACCCTGCTTTTAGCATTCATTTAATGACTTTCAATTATTGTACAGTTACGTAAGATTCACTTAACTCTTGGACAATGTGCTTGCAACAAATTAAAAAACAGTGCGTGCCCACATTTTCACAACTCGTTATTTTGCATAGTGTTGCTTTTAGAGATGTTGCCAGAATGGACTGTGGCCAAAGGTAGATGTGCACTTCTGCTTCACCAATGCGTTCACAAAGCGTTGTCCAATGGGATTGCGACGCTTCTGTGAATCGGGTCCTAAGTTTCTTGCAATGACTACTTTTGGTTTTCTTTCTTTGCAAAGAGGCAAACTATTTGTATCTGTGTTTTGGGCAGTTTTGCAGGCAGTCAATTGAGATAAAAGAGTACACAAATTCAGCATAATTGCACGAAGGATCACAGGACCTTCTCCCTCTAGGTACATACCACCCCTGTAGTGTGAGGTAGTGAAGAAACTATGGGCCTCATTACGACTTTGGAGGTAGCCATGCCCTTAAAATCGGGTCCGTGTTCCCTGAATGGGGAAATACCGTGCCATTCCGAGTATGGAGGGCCTGGTATTTTCTCCTTCAGGGAACCCGGGCCCGGTTCTTCCCCATTCCCATTCGAGCCCTCATAGGGCTCAATGGGGAGGGAGCTAACAACGGGCCCATTTGTTAGCTCCCTGGTCCCCTCACGGGACCTGCTATGGACGTCTGTAAAAACCAGATGTCCAGAGCGGATCCCGTGAGGGGACCTCGTAATAGTGTGGAGTGGGTTTAACGGCGCCAGCACCATTACCGGCGCCATTAAACCCATTCCGCACAAGTTGTAATGAGGCCCTATATCTTTTAACATCCCATTCCACCAACCTCTGTTCACCACAATTAACTTGTATAAAGCTCTGCTGCTTCAGGCTTGGTTCACGAAACCCACAAACAAATGCATCAGATCTGCATGGATCCGTTGTGTCCATATATACTGAGGCCAGGAGAGCGCAGGGACAAGATGCTGCCCTCCAACTGGAAACAGTGTTCCAGGAGTGCAGCAGCCATACTCTCCCACAGGGTCAGACTGGCGCATACAATTGTCTCGGGCACCAAAGAAAAAGTGTCCCACAGTTGAAAATGACCATACATTCCCTTTGTGACAGACTGTTTGAATAGTACTCAAGGGCGAATTTTTGGATAAAATGTGATAGAAATTGTGAAATGTATGGAATATTTATTCAGCATTAATGGTCAAAACTACTAGCCTCATAGTGAAGTAACTCATCAAACTGTCCCACATTGGCCAAAATAGTAGCACCACTTTGACCCAAAAAAACATTTCACGTTTTTGGCTAGGGCACTGCCCTATTGCCCTAAAGGCGAGTCCGAGCCTGCTCTCCCAACACCTTCCTTGCAGCCAAGCTCCCCCTCCATGACCATTTCCCTAGCCTTCCAGTCAAAGAAAGAAAAGCAAGGAGTTGGGAGAGAAAGATGGAAGATATGGACTGGGTAGTGATCCCGAAATGAGATAACAGAGTTTCATAATCTTTACTTTGCAGAGGTATGGGTGGACGAGGTACAGCAATCAAAGTTAGCTCTGGAGTGGATTGATGCAGATCAGAATATAAACAATGTTCCCCTTCAATAAAAAGGCTACCCTCGAAAAGGTATATTTGGTTTAATTAATATGTCTTTAAATCTGATATATCACTGATGTACATGTACATGTATTGTTCTTTAGTAAAAACAACAATGGCCGCAGCCGTATGGATGATTCTGGGTATGCAGACCCACACAGGGTAAAAAAACACCTGCATGAGCATGGTAACATTGCCTCAAAAACAATGTGCTTCATTACGGGTTAGCTGTTAAATCCCAAGTGAGTCCATCATCCCTTTAGGATTGTTTCCAGGCTACTGCAGTGATGGAATCACCGGCACAGTATAGCTTTGCATCCCGCATTGCTGGAATCCCTGTTACCGGCATGACGGAAACAACAGCAAAATCAAGAAATGCTGGTGTTTCTGTGAAGATAAAAAGGCCTGTTACAGCGATTTCTGGCATGCGTAATCATGGGAACACTGGCAACAGACCAACTGATGCTGGTAACACCGGCAACGCAATCAGAAGAACCGAGAACAGCATCATTGCAAGAACTGGAAGCTCACTGGCTGCTATGTTGAAAAACGGAATCCGCGGATATCGGAGCCTGAACTGACGGCATTGACTGATACAATTGTGGCCAATGTGGACAAACTATTTGGCACAGACAACTGGCAAACACGCCACTAACAAAAAGTCTTCAATATGGGAGGATTTGTCCCAGAAGGTCACGGCAGTGGGCCCTGTTGCCCGCACCTCAAAAGACTGCTATAAAGGTGGGATGACATCCACCTCTGAGTTAGGAACCTGCTCTCTGCATACCAGAGGGAATGCCATGCCATCGGTGACATGACAGCATCCAGCTGAAATTGATGTCCTTAGAGCAGACATGCAGCAGGGTGCTGCACATGAAGGGCATTGAGGGAGTAGGAGTGGCAGAGGCCGTAGATGGGACGCAAGCAGGGGGCAGTGAGTGCAACAAGCCACATGAAAATACTAAACATGAGACACTGGTGAAATGCACACCACACATCATGTACTAATGTCCAACTGCATGCCAACGATACATGACCACAGCATAAATATGGGCCATGTGCAGACAGCTGCCATGGTGAGACAAACATTACACCCAAAATGCATGCACACACATATGGACACATGAGTACCGGTCAGGTGCGCAAAGGAACATCATCACAAGTAGAGCATGCACAAAGCACACACAAGTAGAAAACAGGACTACAAACAATGTGCATCCATGCCACACACACATGCATGCATGCATCATAGCAGTCCCGACAACCAGACACTGTGTACAGGCAAAGTCATAAGTGTTATTGACAATTCTCCAGAATGGTTAATTTCCCTTACCTACTGTGTACCTCAGCAGCTTTGCTGGATTTCTAGATTTCTTTTTTTCACCTGGTAATAGTGTGATTTCCCACTCTTACATGTGTTTTGCTTTGAGTGTTTAACATGCTTGCGTTCATAGACTGTGGAGCTTCACCTACTCCATAAGCATCATCTTTTTACTGTCTATTACACAGCACCTTTAGTGCAGTGACACAGGGTTGTCTTTTTCAGACTTCCCACTTTAAACTCCATATTCTGGGACTGACTACTGTCTCTCAGAAAATGTAAAGTTGCCATTGACTTTACTAGTATTTTTAAATGCACAGACCAAGTACAAACTACATTACATAGAGTACTGGAAAGGGTTAATAGTCATCCCTTTTTGTCTGTCTATCATGGAACATTATTTCGTTCTCTTTTCTTTAAGATTTGGCTGGTGGCAGTGGTATCTACATATGTTTCCTACCGCGGTCTATGTAACTAGCCTTGGTACTGTTTTAGGCTATCTTAGTAGCCTCAAACATACATCCGCTGGACCCCACTTACTTTTATTTGGTTCCGGCAGGGTTTATTCGGCATTTTGTTTTGTAAAGGTCTTTCTCATGTTTTACTCTATGCTCCAAACCAGGTTTGGTTTCTTTATTCGCCGTCCTTCCACAGGCTTCTGCACAGATGCCCTTCTTAGGTGCCTGAGAGCCTGGGGGGACAGGGTGTGAGAGAGGGGTTTTAGGCCCCCTGCAAAGGGGTCCCTTGGAAACCCACGTCACACTCTGGTTTGATTGGCTAGGTGGCGGTCCTGCCAGGACAGCCACCCTGCTGTGTGATTGACAGCCAGGCTGTGTGAATGTGGGAAAACTGCATAAAAACCAGATTCTGGGACTAGGAAGGCAGAGTCGCCACTGGATCGAGAGAACCAAAGAGAAGCTGAAAGAAGAGGACCACTACCATGACTGAACCTCCCGGTGAAGCCCTGCTGCGGGTCCGAAACTCCAAACTTCGACGACAGAGAAGATATGAGCTGGTGGGACCAACCAGTTCGACAAACACCAAGCAAGGCCTTTCTTCCCTGGTCGAATTTGCTGTGCATCGCTGTAGTGAACCGGATAGCCAGGAGGCTCGGACCCTGTTTGGGTTTTAAGGAGCGCACCTTTTATTTGTTGCTTTGCTCTGCTGCTGCTTTCTTTCCTGGGCAGTGCAGGACCCTCCAGTCTTCCTACTTCATGTCAGTCTGACAGTCGCTTGAGGAGCCATGAGCTTGCAGGACCTCCCAGGAACGTCTGCCTCAGCTACAGCCTTCTTCTTCATTTAAGGTAGTTTTCTAACCCGGTTGTTTGTTCCGTCCGACCGTGGTGAAAGTGTTTGAATTCTTTCACTAATCCGAGGGCTTGTCCTTTTCTACTCTTTTAAATAACTTTTCCTTCGGCCAACTTTGTTAAGAACTCTTGGCAAAGACTTAACCGAACTGTGTGATCCTCTGCAAAGACTCTGAACCATTAACCTTGGCCCAAGCCTATTGATTTGAATCCTCATTGTAGCAAGCCTTTTCTAGATTGCCCTGCCTACTTACTTGTTGGTGCTGCTTAATTTTGTATAACCTTGTCTTTCCCTCCCTTTTAAATTGCTGGAGTGCCATTTTGCACACACTTCATTTGGAGCTTAACTTGTCCAGAATTTATTGGATGTTGTGTAGTATATTAAGAGTGTGATGATTCTGCTGCTTTACTTTAGGGAATAGTTTTACAACTGATGTGTAAATAAATGTATATTATTTTACTAAGAACATTTGAGTCAGTGTTTGTTTGAACCATAGTAATTGCTGTCCTTTGTGTAACTATTGATACAGCACACATTACTCTTGAGATAAGTCTTGCGGCTCAGCCATCGCTACCACTTTACTGTGTAGTACAGGCTTGCACCAAAGGTGAATTTGTACGTACACTTGTAGTCTTAATTGTGTGTGGTGTTCCCAAAGGGTACTGCACATGATTCTGCCTAACAAACAATGACGTATCCATGTATTGCTAGTCCATTGAGGTGTCACAGAGGTGAATAACTGTATGCCCAACTCATCCTAACAGGCACATCCTCTGACAGTGACCATGCTGGACCCTCCACAGCACAGGCAGCCACACAGAAGAAGAAGACAACACAACGTGGCATCAGATCACAGCCGTCCCCGGATTCAGCAGCACTGTCCTCTGGCCCTGTGGCCCAATCATCTGCACCTGTGGCCCAACCATCTGCCCCAGCAGCCCAGAACTCTGGACCTGCAGCCCAACCATCTGCCCCAGCAGCCCAGACCTCTGGACCTGCAGCCCAACCATCTGCCCCAGCAGCCCAGACCTCTGGACCTGCAGCCCAACCATCTGCTCCAGCAGCCCAGACCTCTGGACCTGCAGCCCAACCATCTGCCCCAGCAGCCCAGACCTCTGGGCTTGTTGCCCAACCACCTGCCCCAGCAGCTCAGCCCTTTGGACTTGCAGCCCAACCACCTGCCCTGGCAACACAGCCATTGGGCCCGACAACACGTCCAGTGCCCACCCAACCCCAGCCATGATCACATCCCGGCACATCGACAAAGTGATGCAGTGTTCAAACAGGAGAAAGCATGGATGGCTCCCTGGAGCATACTCCATACCACAGGCTGAGTTTCAGCCCCTCAGAACTGTATAGCCCCACTGCACCTTCAATGCCAAACTTCCATGAAATGAAGACTAAACAGGGATCTAAGAGCCCTTCTCCACTTAGTAGGCAGTGCCAGCTCAAAGGAATAGTCAACACAAGGTATTTTTTAAAGATAAAAGTGTATTGGGTGTGCTCTTTCTGAGACACTTGTTTCGGCGATTACTCTGGCTTTTTTCAATCAGGGCTACATATATTGAAATAAATTGTGAAAAATAATCTAGCCACATAACAATAACATAAGATTGGTAGAAGAAAAATTTTGCAAACAATCAATCACAAAGGAAAGGTCATTGTAGCACACATTGTAGCACAGAAAAAGAGGAGTGGGTGAGGGTAGAATTATTTTGTGGGAAGATAAAAAGCAAAACCATTGGGAGAGAAAAAGACAGAAAACAGTCATACATTAGTTAGAGAAATGTAGTAGTTATGAGCGAAATATGTTCTTGGTTCATTTTCCCCATCATATGAGGGCGTGGATCTTACCAAATAGGTGTAACAATGATTGTCTATCTGTTTTGTAATTTTCTGGTTGCCCTGTTCATGGGTTAAATCCCATCTGTAGAGAGGATAATTCATTTAGCTGTCGGCATCTGGATAAGTGGTGATATATTCCAAAATAAACTTTCCATAACTGGCAAATACGATTAGGCATTAAGGTTAAGTGGTACTCCAAGACCTGTCTGTCTTTCAAACATATTATTTGGCCAAGTTGACCATCTAACGTGCGTGCAATGTCCAGAAGTATAAAAAGGGCAAAATTTAGAAATAAACAGCTAACCAAAGGTAAGTGCTGTAGGTATTGCTTCTTTTGCAAGCGGAATGCGAGTCATACATCCCAGAGCCTGCTTCTGTATGATGTGTGATTATACATGATATATTATAAACAAGATTGTCTACGGTTCATATCTGTAACATTGACTTCAAATGCGTAATGTCAGGGAAAGTTTGTGCCTGACATTTGGCAGGATGCATCCATGTATACATTGCCGTTGTGAGTCGCAATGCGTACTTGCAAGATTAAATACAGTCGCAGCGCCACCCATGTGCACGCTTTCTGCAGTGCGGAGTGCACTGCTTGTCCTTGTCTGGCCGTGGTCTGGCACCCAGTACTGCGAGGGGCTTAGGGCTTACCTCAAAAGAGTCGTTTCACTCCTCAAGCGTCGGCAACAGTTTCCCAGACACTGCGCTCTGCTTTTGTGTTGTGATGTGGGTGCCATGGGAGCTGTAGTCCTTCCTTGATGGCCTTGATTGCTAGTGAAAAATAGTGCCATGTTTTGGGATCTGAAATAACGTGATTCTAACTTGTGAGCAGGCTACTGGCCCCTTAAGTTTAGAGATGCAAATAAGTTATTTGCAAAAAGGAAATTCCTAAAATGAACAAGCAAAACACAAAATATAATAAAAACAGAATATGAAAACTAATAATAAAAATAACTGCTCAAGGTTGATGCCCGGTTAAGTGGGGAGAGGCAACATCATTATTGGCAAAACGGGTATACAGAAATTGGAAAAGCGCTCAAGTCAGTGTAAAATTTAACCCTCTGCATTTTAATAATCAGAACGCCAGTGTAGAGCTATTATCAGTGAGTAAATGTTTTTGGATGTAGGCTATCACTGGTACAAAATGACAAATGCGCCATATTGAGATAGCTGTTGATACATGTCCTTGAAAAGAGCTTAATGGTAAACATGATAGGTTCATAGAGCAAAGATGCTCCAATATCGCTAGTCCATTTAAGTCTTAATAGGCAGTACCAGCCTGATCGATGAAATGTACAATGGACAGTACCAACATCGTCAGTGTAATGTGTAATGGTGTATTTTTGACATGCATAGTAAAGAGCGCTCTGTCCCAAGAAAGTATAATAGTCGGAATAATCTAGTGGCACGGGTGTGTAGCTACTGGAAAAGAAGATCGATCACCCTGCTGGGGTGATGGAATAACCACAGACCACTTATTAATCTCAAATGTCACAGAGTTACTATTGCCAAAGTAAGAGTGATCTGTAGGAATACATAAAATATGTGTTGGTATAATTGGGTAACATTAGCCCACAGACTGTTTAATATTTGTATCCCAGTTCATTATGCATCAACTGAATAACTCAGCTACATTCTTGTCACAGAAAGGTTCCCATCTCATTGTCAGAGTTCAAGCCCACCACGGTGGATCTGAAGTGGCATATCATTTGTGCCTCTTGTTGCCTAAGGCGCAGTACTTGGTTTCCTCCTCTTCTGCCGGGACGTATTTTTCTTAATCCGATGAATTTGATGTTGGTTTTGCCAATGAACCGCAAGGCTGCCTATTGAGGCAAGGTGTTCTCGTGTCTGCACTCTTAATTCGCGAATGGTACTTCCAATGTAAATCTTTCGACATGTACACATAATTGCATATATCACATATTTGGATTTGCAGTTAACGTTGTCCTGAATAGTTGTTCTTGTACCAAAGTTGTCTGTAAACTTGATGGTTGGGTCATGGGCATGTTTACACATTGTGCATATTCCACATTTTCTAAAGCCTGATGTTGTTGTCTCTGGCCATGTTTTCCTTTGGGATTTTTCATCTTCTGGTAGCATGGATGGGCTGATATTTGATTTCAAAGTCCGGGCCCTCTGGTAGGTAATGGTTAGGTGATCATCACTATACTTGCCAATGTGTTCATCCAATTTTAGGAGATGCCAATTTTTCTGTAGTATTGCAAGCAGAGTTCCATTATTACTGCAGTAATATATCTCCATATTTTATTGAGTAAGCCCTGTTTATTAGTATCTCTGGATTCTTGTTCTGTGTTTTTGTCTTGGTCTTTCTCTGGGTCGGACTCAACATCTGAGCTAACTGATGAGGTATTAGGAGTGCTGCTTCTTGAGACAGGTTTGTTGAATTGATTGTATTTATCTTGAAAGGTATATACACGGTCCTCCCGGTAATCTCTCTCGTCTCTTAAGTATTTCCCAAGTTTACGAATTTTAATTTCCTCTTGATAATCTGTTAATATTTCATACATTTTCTGAAAATTGCTTTCCTTGGTCGCCTCCAGAGCTTGTGCTTCCGCTATTTCTTTTTTCAAAACTTCAAATAGTTCTGTGGCCCTTTTATGTTCCTGGGTAGCATGCTCCACCAGTAATTCTAACATTGCTTTAGAACTATGGTTCAAATTATGTTCCCATAAGACTGCCAAATCTTTATCCTCATCTTTGGTGAAGTCTTGGAATGTTAGGATACGCAATCCTCTCAGAATGTGATTATTCGTTAAATAGTTCTGGAGTGATATCATCTCCCAGTATTTGTCTATTTCCTTTTTCGAAACTCTTTCAAGTTTAATGAATTAGGATCTTAAATCTTCCTTCTTCGGATTAATGTTTTTAAAGGCATGTAGGGTGCTTCCTCTTGGTGCGAATAGATTTGTTGCATCCTCTTGACGTTTTTTTAAATATTCAATATTAGGCGAGAAAGTGTGCAAAGAACATGTAGTTAGCAAAGCAGGACTGTTGATATGTATTTTGAGTAATATTCACAGAAGAGGGGGTCTTGATATATGAGCCTGTTGGTGTCCTGCGCTTGTGGTTCATACATCAAGACCCCCTCTTCTGTGAATATTATCCATGAAATGAATGCACACAACTGCAGACTCGAGGGCAGGCATGAAGAGATGGCAGACATGGTCAGGCAGCAACTTCAAGAGTCCTGTATGATGCAGAAATGCATGCAGGCCAGCAGCCGGCGCTGTGCCCATGCCCTGGGCTGTACAACCTTTGCCCAGGTGGTTCTAGCACAAAGGGTACAGCAGGGCAACAAGGATGTGTCTGCTCTCACAGAGTCTCTCACTTATACCCTGTATGTGGCCCTGCATTGCATGGGTGCCCAGGGTCTGACCCCACTTCCCTAGTGGGAGTTACCCATATGTCTGCATGTCCACATTGTCTGGGTTGGATGCTGACGTACCCCTGCCACAGCTGAACCTGTACACAGTGCAAGGCACCTGCAATGCATTTTGGACAGTAATTGACTTGCATGTGTGACGCATGATGGCTCATGATGCATGGAAGGCATTGAAAGCATTGAAAGCCAATCCCCACTTTGGATGCACTGACGCCGGTAATGGCATAGCATGGATGTGTAGTCCCATTCCCTTCCAGTCCCACTGAGATCCTACCCATGTGCTACTCAAATTGCAGTGCCACCTTAGTGCAATGTGTCTACGCCAGTGGAAACTGTGCAGTGCATGGTTTTCTCTTTGACATTGACATTTGATGTGTGTGAGCAATGGTGCACGACAGTGGTGTTGCTTGTGACTGTGTATTCTATGCAGTTATGGTATTTGCATGCATGCACATTGTCTCATCAGGGCATGTGTTGCATGGTCATAGGTGTGACGGTACACATGTACGACTGAATTGGTAAAATGGAAGTGTTGCATTCTGGTACCTGTAGTACATTGCATGTGCATGTTCATATGTGCTCGAAATGGAATGGCCTGTCAATGGTAGCACTCATTCTTGTGTTGTTAATGTGAGTCATAGCCACTCAATCAGGCATGCTGTGGATGGTCCAGCCATTGCTGGTTGCTATGAGACATGCATTGGTGCCAAATACCCCCCTGCATCCACTGGCCTATGACCCATGCAGCAATGTGTGTGTGTTTGTACATTTACTCATTCAATATCCAATCTGTCCCCATAACGTGCCATGCATGCCAGCAGGGTGCTGTTCTGCAGGACCATGGAGTCATGTGTTGAGGCTGGGAAGCGGGCAAAGCAGGGAGTGAGGTTGAAGTCAGTATCACCGGTCACCTAGACTTTGAGTCAATGGTACTGCTTATGGTTCCTGTACACCGCAGCTGTGTCATGGGGGCCACCAGCTCTGCATGTGTGGAGTCCAAAGCTGCCAAAACATTGGGCATGGCTGCAAGTGCATGGAAGCAGGCCTTGGTGGTGTTTACCTGTGCCTGGGTGGTTGGGAGGGAAAAGTGCTGAGCCACATGGTGCAGGAGAGCATCTAGGACCTTCACCACACTCTGGAGAATGCAGGCTGCGATATGCCATGCAGCTTGCTTACAGAGTTCTGGACTGTGCCTGTGGCAAAGAAGTGTAGGACTGACACCAGCTTCTATAGGGGTGGTATGGCTGTCCAGATGGCTGTCCAGATGCCTATACTGCTCCCAAGGTCATCCTAGAAGAGATCCACCAGTGACAGGATGTGTATCTGGCCATCTGTCGTGGATCAGAGTGTTGCCCTTGTGCGGGCATTCACTGCACGCCTCTGCATCGCCCACTTGCAAGGCATTGATCCTCATCATCATCATACTTCTCTTCCTCCTCCTTTTCCTCCACTCCTTGTCCTCTGGTTCTCACTGATGCAGCTCCAGATGATACATCTGCACTCCAGCGTGAAGCACCTCCAGGTTCATTGCTACAACTGTGAGTAGCAGCATGGATGTGTTGGGCAGTGTTTCTGGTGTGGGCGTGGTCCATGTGTGCTGTTTCTGGGATTATTGCGTGCAACTGGGTGCATTGGGTGCCCCTGTGGCCTGTTCTTCTCCACCTGGGGCAGTTTTCCACCTGCTCCGCAGAACTGTTGTTTCTGGCACGGATTTACTTGTTGTACTGGCATTTTTTTTGCCAGTGTTTCTGGAAAATCCATTCTCTTAATGACGCCATATTTCTGTGGTGCCAGTGTTTCCAGCACGTATCACAAAAGGTGGCCGATTGTGCGGTGTTTCCAGTGTCATTGTTACCAAGTGATTTGACTTGGAATGCTACGGTCTGGAAAAAGTGACGGTAAACAGAATTATCAGCACTTAAATTCCTGAACGGCAAACTTGTGATGATACCAATGTGCTAAAGGTTCAGTTGGAGTTCCCACCAGTGGTAAAACCTCCATTCCCCATTAACACGTGATGGGAATTTAGAATGGGGATTAACAAGGTCTAATAATCAGGCAGAGCCACCAATGTTACCATCACTGGTGTGACTGTAATTACAATTGGTGGTGTTAAAATACCTAAACTGTAGAATGAGAATTAACCACATGGTTACTAGTAGACTAGTGGCCCACAAAAAATTCAACAATGCCAATACATGATAGATTACTCACTGGTAACCATCACATAGTCAGCTGTAAGCAGAGGCATGGACAGGGTAAGGCCCTCCCAAAATCTGTAAATGCCCACTCAGCAGCGGTGTGTGGGCAATGCTACTGCTGTGGGCTCAACTACATTACCTTCAGGAACCCACTTGTTAAACAATCCTGGCTACTCCTATGGCTATGAGTCCCACTGCAATGTTTGGCCAGTGACCTTTCTGCGTTTTCACCAACTGCAGACTTCTTCAATGGGAGGGAGATGGACTTTAGGCTGAGCTCTCATCATACTGTGGTAGGTTTAAGCTAACATGTGGTCCTGCAATGGCTTGTCCATTCAGGTACAGTTAAGTGAGATCGCTGTTTGAAGAAGTGAGATTCAAAGTAAAAACTTGAAGAGAAAACAGCGAGCCAAAAGCTTGGAACAATAGAGTAGTACCTTGTGTTTGTGAAGCTTCAGCTTCTGATGTGGCTTTGATGTAAAATGTTTGCTTCTTAAGGGGAAATACAGTGCCAGCCCCACTTTTCAGGTTTTTTCGAGTCACAGGGCCTCGTTACAAGTGAGGCGGTAAGGGGTTAACGGCGCCGGTAAAGGTGCCAGTGCCGTTAACCACGTACTTCCTCATTACGAGGTCCCCTCGCGGGACACGCTCTGGAAGTCTGGTAAGACCAGACGTCCTTTGCGTGTCCCGCATGGGGACCAGCATGCTAACAACAGGCCCGATATTTTGATGATCTGGCGTGGAACAAAAGAAGAACTTGACTCATTCAAACTCTACCTGAACAAAAACAATTTTGGCATTGAATTAACAGGCTCCTCAAGCAAGGCAAACATCGATTTTCTGGACATTGCCATCACACCAATGGGGACAAGACTTATGACCACGACCTTCAGAAAACCTACGTCCTTCATGCCTCAAGCTGCCACAAGAAATCGGTAATCAACAACATCCCCAAAGGGGAATTCCTACGAGCAAAAACTAACTGCAGTGACCTGCCAGCATTTGGAAGGGAATGCACAACACTCAGTAAACGCTTTCAAGAAAGAGGATACCCGGAACAATCAATCCAAGCAGCCATAACCATGGCCTACAAAAGAGAAAGAAGTACGCTCCTGACCCCGAAGGTACACACCGGCAAAGAGGCAACAAAGGATAGCCCAGTACGATACATCACTTAATTTTGCAGTGATAACCACCGAGTTCAGAAAATCTTAAATAGACACTGGCACATCTTGGCAATTGACGAAGATATCAAGGCATGGATCCCAGAGAAACCTACCTTAACCTTTACCAAAGCAAGAACGCTAAAAAATATCCTTAGTCCATCATTTATGGCATCAATCTCCAAAACCAGCACCAACTGGCTCACCACCAGCAAACCAGTAGGGTTCTATAAATGTGGAACCTGCTCTATGTGCAAATTCGCCACCACGACCAAAACTGTAACTTTTAGTACTACTGACACACATATGATTGGACAATATATTAATTGTAAATCAAAATTCGTGGTTTATGCTATCAACTGTGTCTGTAACCGCAAATATATTGGAAGCACCAAAAGAGAGCTCAGAACAAGGATTAGGGAGCACTTAACTCCCTTCACTCTCAGGATACCAGATACCCACTGGCGCTACACTGGCAAGAAAAACACCAGTGGGACAACAAGGAAGACATCACCTTCATGGGCTTGGAGAAAATCCCAATCAATATAAGAGGTGGAGACCAAGAACTTCAACTACGTCAGAAGGAAGCCAAACTGATATGCAAATACCGATCTGTCACCTTCGGATTAAACAGTGACCATGACTTCCATGTATTCTTATAAAAATGTCAACCCTGTTTTGAAATCTGCATGACCCATTTTTATATAAAAAAATCTTCCAAGGATTTCAGTGTCTATAAACCAGCCTGAATTGGCATCACACACCCCCGACACCTGAACCTGATGTGTGGCAATCCGCGCTCTCAATTACCTAACAACTTTGCCCTATCACCCCACTGCATATCTCAGCCAATTCAACCTCGGACATTTCTATCCTCCTCACTACCCTCCTTGGCCACCAATTGGTCCCTTGGACTCCCCCTGTCAACCTAGCCAGGGATTCTCCATTTCCCTCCGCCCCAACTCAGCCAACTGAGGCCCCCATCTAACTCTGAACATTGAGCCTGTTATCACCTTCCTTCGGTACATAATACATGTGACGTTATTATAGAGCAATTAACTGCCTTTACGTATCACCAAAGTATATACCACGTTATAAATGCCCCTTAGAGCACGTTGATCACCTTCATTTAGTATCATAATCCATGTGACGGTTCAAGGAGCAAGTAACTGCATTCACTTACTACCCAGGTATATACCACGCTAATTATGCCCCTTCCAACCGTGCCGGTGCGTAATACAGCTCAAGGACATGAATGGAACTGAAACAAAAGTGAACAGCCTATCCATGGGCTGCTTCCTTTAACGAATCAGATCGCTCGATTGCGAGACCAATCAGAGTGCACCTTCCATATTACAGGAAGCAATGTGCATTCCCAACAGACGACCGTCGCCTTCGCTACTCCGTGCACCTTTTCTTCCTAACCGGACCAGGTAGGCCTTGTGCTCAGCACCTAATGTCCTTTGCAGACTTCTGCTGCCCTAACTCCCGGATCATGCTAGGATCACTATTCACAAATGCATCCGCTCGCGCACGCTGCTCATTTTTAACTATTAGGATTGGACCACTAGCACTTTGCCTCTTTCCCTCCATTTTCACCGCCACTAATGCACTGCCCCAACGGGCGCCACTCCACATCCATATGCCTAGTCCACTTCAAGGTCACTAAACCATCACAACACGCTGCCAGTAGGGCCAGGCGTACTAATCCCCCTTCAATCCGCTGATGGCGAACACCAGGTACTTTCCCCGTATGGGTGGCGCTGCGCTGACACACGCCAGCCCCGACATCACTAATAGGCACCAGCCTAAGATTCTTAAACGCAATTAGCAAGCGTGCACTCATGATAATGAACATGAGCATGCCCCTCTACACCACCTCATATCTCCAACTCTAGGCACAATTGTCCCATTCATTTCCACAGGCACATTGGTCGACACCAAACACCCTTCTCACCAGCCAACTCTGACCCTGCCAACTGCAGGACAACCAGGGACACTTTTTATCAAGGCTACAAGCATTCTGGGAGCCCCACTTTAACTGCCGCGCACACATGCGCCTCACCCTCCTTATGCCCACCCAATATCTTTCCTTGGTGCATCCCTCCCCTCAACCACATTCCATCTTCATTTCAGAACGGCTATCCAGCCACCTGGCACCCTTAAATTGGGCTGGACCAGCCCACGTTTTTGAAGCTCAGGAAATAACTCAATTGGGTAAGAGACCCTGTAACCTTCTTTTTTTGGGCACAAATTGGAACCTCTGCAGCCCCCTAACTAACTGTAAAATCTTGTTTCCTTCTCTTTTTCCTTGGTATTTTGTCTCCTCTCCTGCTAATAATCATATTACAAATCTGCTTCTTGATTTTTAACCAACTGCTTTATTTTTATCTAAATTATTACACTCTGTCACTATCACTTACCATCACCCAACATGGTACATCACCTCTTCTGGTTGTCACTATATGCTTTGTTTGAATTCGCATTGGATTTTGTCTCAACTGGTTTTATTTGTTCAAAAAAACCTTTTTCAAATATATATGTAATGTATGTGAAATGACCATTATCAAATACTGATTGACCTAAATCACCACACTGGGTACACCAAATCACTATCACACCAACTCTTAAAATCACAGCCTTGAAAAAGACTAAGGTTGAAACGCGCATCGGCTGTGTAATGTGTCAATATGTTAAAACTGGCACCTCTACATTTAAGATTGTATTTCATTAGTGCTGTTTAACTAAGGAAATAAAACAAATCACTTGTTCAACACCAAACAAATCTGACTCATCTATTACCTGACAAAGTGGCTTAACTAACGAACACCGGACTATCTAATCCAATCAGCGCCTATAGGTCCACAGTTTGTCAAACCCCACAATCTGTCTTCACAATCAGGAACCCTGGAGTTGGTTCCTTGACAAACCAGGACTTAGGCTGCAGGCTGACATAGTAATCCAACGAACACGGAGTGCGCAGGAGAGAGGGAGTTCCGCTTTTCAAAAACTCCATCCATGCTCAAACTGAAACTGAAACTGCACTGGTCACCTGGCTACCCTCTGATCTCGAGCCCAGGTCTCCTTCCCCACCAGTTACATCCCTGCACTGCCTCCCTGGCATCCCCCACACTTGGACTGTTTTCTGTATCCCTACAGCGCCCTACTAGCACTTGAAACCTGATGCCTGCACTTACCCATGCACATGCCACCAGCTGGCCACACTTTTACTTATTGCCTTATTTATTCTATTTATTTTTACTGTTGTTCACATGTACTGCACTGCCCCTTCCCCATTCCCCCACACTTTCCCCTTCCCCCTTCCCCTGCACCTGCACGATCTCAATGCCATCTGGCCTACTAAGATCGTTGTCTCTGTCTTCCCTCTGTTCCCCCTCGCTTGCCTCATCGCTCCTTGAAACACTTGTGTATTGGCGAGTTATAAATGCCATATCATATCATATCATAGCATATCATACACTTCAGCCGATGTTCTGCAACTGCAAAAACATGAATGGAATAACTTAATCACCACGTACACTACAGGCATGCTCTTTTGTGCAGACACATGGCTAGAACCCCACCACACACCTATCTTCCCATAAATGCTCACTCCACACTGTCTCATCCATTGCATCATTTACGAAGACTCACAGATAATAAACAGCCACACACACCGACCCTGCACATCTGTTGAAGCCCTCAACTCACATGCTCCCCTCCATCACATTCACACACCACATTCATCCATGTCATTGTATACCCCCAAAACATAAACACATCTTTTACACTGAATGGCCAGGCTTCACTAGTAAGAACCAGAACTCCCCCTGAATAAACATTTATGTATTTACTTATTGAGCATTTGTTAGGTGCCTATACAACAAAAATGATGTTGCAATGTTCCATACTACCTGGGTGATTTCAACCCATGGGTATCCCACATATACAGCAAGCCCATATTGAACACCATGCCCACTCCACTCTCCCCCTAAATCCTCACCCACACATGCCTACCCCACACACATAGTTTGTGATACCGTTGACCTTCTGATTTCCTGTAAAACATGGCTTCCCTGAAAAATGGAATCCAAATGCGAAATGCAGAGTGAAAGTTCCCCACTACCTCCAGGAGCACCAATCCACCCCAATCATTCAAATGCACTCTCCAAACTACCTATCACCCCATCATCCATCTACCTCAGTATTCGACTCCCTCATACAATACTTCAACTCAAAATTACACAGCAACAGACACACCCACCCTTTGCCAGCCTCTCTTCTACTCCCCTTTCCTAAGCCTTCTAATGCCTAGGACACATTCTGCCCCATCAACCAAGAAACCCTCATCACCCTCACATCCAAAATTAAACCAGCACACTTCCTGGAAGATGCATGCCCAGCTCAGGCACATCCTGTCTCCACACTGGGTCAACATCATCAACTAATGCGTCTCACATGCGTCTCAAAACAGGCCACTCCTAAATAAAAAATTCCTCGACCCCACCCTCTCTGAAAACTGCTCCCCTCATCAGAATCCTGATATACCACAATCAGGGAATGCTTTATCACAAATCAAATCCAACACCACATCACCACAAACAACTTCCTCACCCTTTCAAATCAGATTGTGGCCTGATTGAAGGCACAGAGACTTCCACCCTTCACTTCCTGGTTGACCTTCCCAAAATATCTGAGAAAGGACAAACACATTCTCGTCCTTATTGACCTCTTCACAGCTTTTAACAGCACTGTACACTTAAACATCTAATCCCACAAGATGAAACTCTCAGGCACTGTTATTGACTGGTATACCTTCTTCCTAGCTTGCAGAGTACACATTTTATCCCTGACCCTTATCTGTCAAACACTTCCCTGTTCAAATTTAGGGGAGTACAAGGATCATCCCTATCTACCCCTGCCCATCAACCTATATGTTAAATCCATATGGACATACTCTAATTAACTACAGCATTCACTTTCAACAATATGCACACTTCATAAAAATATACTTCTGAATCTCGTCCACCTCATATCTCAACCCATCCAAAATGTAATACATCCTCATCTGCCCCAAGCACAAACCTGATCTCACCCAGTATCAGAAATCATACCCAAGACAACCCACACATATTCCTCTCCACACAAGTCAAGTTTGTAGGTTTCACCATAACCCTGACCTATCTTCCCAAACCACATAGCTGCTGCAACCAAAACATGCAACCTACAACTACACCTCCGATGCCAGACTTATACTTCCCCCTGACAATTTCCGAATCTCAGTCCAACATAATTTATTTTCAAGCTGTCTCTTACAAAACACTATCCTCCCTGGACTCCCCCAAAACACACTTGTCACCTGCAAGCCAAACAGAGTACAACAGCATGACTCATTTTAGACCTACCCAAACACTATCATATTATCTATGCTCTTTCCCAGCTCAGCTGGCTACCAATTTCCCAGATAATTGCTGTGAAAGTAATTTACAGCATATGCATGGCAATCCACCAGAATAACCCAACATACCTTGGCAACAAACTGAAACACACAACTGTAAGGAAGGCATGGTATCAATAGTAAGACAAACATAAGTGACCATGGTTCAAGGGTGTTTATTGAACTTTCACACGGTGAGATAAACACCTATCTAAACCTAAATCTACAGATGGGAGCAAGCTACAACCATCAACTAATAATAATGCAGTCCTAGTGGAGATTTGTCAAATAAAAAGAGCCTATACTAAAAAAAACATTTTGGCAATCCTTACTACTAATTTACAAATAATGCAAGGAGATGGTTATGAAAAAGAAAGAAGTGTTCACAAAATGATAAATTCCCCGTTTTTTCAGCATGGGACAAGACAGTTCACTCGAGCAGAGCACACACTCTGGCTTCTGGGGAACGAGGATACAGTTCCATTTACACAGTTCAAGACATTCTGGGTCCAGGTCTCTTTACTCCTTCAGAAGTCTCTTGACTCAGAGGGCGTGCTACATAAAACAACACATAAATGTTCTTTTCCCTTTCCAGGTATTCAATTTTCCCCTCTGCTGGGTTCAGATCCTTTTTCACAACAACAGTTCCAAAACAAAAGTTCAGCATTGAATCCCCCTCTTCCGAGCTACAGTCCCTTCCAAACTAAGTTGAGATAATTCCTTCTCAGGTGATTCACGGTTCACCCCGGATCCCCCCCAGCAGGACTCAGATCCCTTTTAAACACTTAATTAGTCTCCCTCAGCCAGGCTTTCATAGTCTTTTACTCTCACTCAGCATCAGCTTGATACCTAACAGAGACTTTCAAATGAGCACCCATGTGTGCCGGACCACTCTGTGGACCTCATTACGAGTTTGGCGGTAGCCCTTAAATGCGGCGGTAGCAATGTTACTGCTGCATTTAAGGGTCCGCCAAATCACAGCTTAAGCTGATTTCCCCCCAGCTTTTAGCTTAGTTTCTCACACTACCCAAGCAAACACCAGGCAAGTCCAACTCAGTCTTCAGCAATTCCACTCTGCAAGATAATCCGCACACAAAATCAAGCTTTCACCAAATAGGAACCCAGAGACTGTAACTCCCTTTCTCCCCACATCTGTGACACTCCTTCCATCATCGTCTTCCATCAAAGCCTCAAATGTACATGTTTCCCCCTCACTGAGCCAGCCCGCATCCCTAGCCATCCTTTGCCTAACCTCATCTTTCTGCCCTGTTCTGAATTAATTGTAACTTTGTTTTCTGTCCTCCCTTTCGAACTTTGTAAGATAATCTGTGACACACTGGGTATAACAGTACTGTAAGAAAGCTATAATACATAAATAAATACATGACATGGTGAAATCTGTGCTGCATATTTATATCCAAATGAATAGGGTAAGACTGCAAGTCCTCGCAGCTGGATAGAATGACGTTGATCTAGTTGCAGCTTGTTTGTACTCATTACAAGGTTCTGCTAGTCCTTCAACCAGTGCAGGTCCTAACAGGCAGATGTTAGTGGTAGCTCATCTATGGAAATAAGATAGGTATCCCCTGCCAACATGATTGCCAACATGATTCTATATTTTCTGGATATAACATCACTAAATGTCTTCTTGTTGTGTGTAATTGAAGATAGCAGCCTTTTGGTAACAACCGATGGTGAGTTTAATTATTTTTACAATTTGTTTTGTTTGTAATATTGAATGTAGGCGCTTCATCCAGTTCTGTTTATAAGCTCTCAGGCTGCACCGAGCTGGACACAAAAGTTAAAAAATATACATACACTGGGGTGGATGCGCTCCAAATCAAGTTTATTTTTTTGTGGTAATTTCTTTCGTTTTGAGTCAAATTAGCATTTTTTTGTTTTGAGTAATTGTAGAAAAGCAAAATTGACCGCCGAGACGTGTTTCCCCATTTGTGACTATGGTTCCTCAAGAGGTTGTAAAGACAATATTGTGATATTCTGTAACATAAATTGAACAAGAAACAATAATAATTTTAAGCATTCAAACTTTATCACTCTAAATTGATCAAAATTGTTGCTTATTGCATGTGTTACCACTTACGTCAGTAATTTTCAAAAAAGGGTGTTTGTTGATTCCTCCTCCGAAATCAAATGTTTATCAATGGTTTCATATAAAGAGTTTTCCTAAGCCCAATTTATCTGTTACTACTTTATACAAGTAGTATTAATTCCATTCACCAGTTCCTACAAAATAAATGTATGTAATAAGCACTCTTTCCCTTGTGAAAACTGAGTTTGAAACAAATGATACCATCAAGATCTTATTTCTAAAGTTCTCATTCCCTTACCTGGTTTTCTCCTTTACGTAATTTAAAGAACGTGTTTCACTGCACTGGAACTCGAACTAATGTTACCAAAATGGCTGTTTGAATATATTACGTTGCAACGTGAAGACACCTGATGTGCACGTAAATGTCATCACGTTGCAAACGTCATAACATCACAGGCACCATTTTGGATTGGTTAGGAGAGAGTGTGGATGTCTGTGGTTTATTTGAGAAATAGTCAAAAAATCGTAAAAAGCAAACAGATGACACATCATACAGATGCGTTATGGATGTTAGTCCAATGCATGATACAAATTCCTATTTTTAGGCAAAGTAACTCACATAAATGAAAATATGAAATTTGAATAAATTAAAATAGATTAAATCGTTAATCTCCAACATTTGATCATGTTCATCATATCAACAAGTTAAGTATACTGTAATGGCTTATCATCATCGATCAAAATTATAATAAATAATGGTACCCCCACACATGATTCTTGTTATTTAAAATTCCTTAATGCATTCATCCATTAAAGAAAATGACCCCATTCTGTGTCCGAATTTAAACCAGTTTCACAACTGTCCATGAGGCAAATCCAATATGCCTCTTTCTGCCTCAACATTTTTTCTCTATTGCCGCCTCTTGCTGGCATTGTGATGTGTGCTAATCCATGAAATTTGATATTTTTAATTTGTTCCTCTGCTCTGAATCAAAATGTTTACTCAAAGGGTAACGTTGGTCCTTGTTTTTTATTGATTGTAGGTGTTCAGCGATTCTTATTTTTAATGGTTTTATGGTACTTCCAACATATGGGGCCTGATTACACGGTAGGCGGAGAACCATGGCGCTATTAGCACCATGGTTCATGCCGGTAAAATACCGGCACCGCCTTGGTGGAAAGGGGAATCACCGCCCCATTCCAAGGTTGGCGGGGCGGTAATTGCCCCTTCCACCATTGCCCTTCCCCATTCCCATTTTTGCCCCATAGGGCTCTATGGGAATGGGGAAGGCGCTAATTACGGTACCACAAATTAGCTCCACTGGTCCCTTTGTGGGTTGGTTTTTAACGCCTGCAAAAAGCAGCCGTTAAATTCCCCAACCCGCAAAGGGACCTCGTAGTAAGGCGGTAAGGATTTACCGGTACCGGTAAAATACCGGTACCGGTAAACCCTTACCCCTACTGTGTAATGAGGCCCATGGTTTGCAACATGAACACCAAATCAAATAAACCACACATTTCGTATTGCAGTTGATGAAGTCCTGAATGATGAACTGATTTCCATTAGGTTTCAAAATTGTAGTGAGACCTTTTTCCGAATGCGGACACATGATGCAGTTACCGCATCTGTAAAGACGTGTCAATTTACTGGTTTGACATAGTCTATCAATTCCTTAAGGTATTTTTTGTTTTGTAAAATACGAAGGACAGAGGATATTTTTGATGTTAGGAGCTCTTCGAAATGTAATACACAGTGATTTTTCTAAGAATGATGTTAGGTCTTTGTCCAATAATAGCAGATGCCAAAGTTTCTTAAGGATTAATCTGAGTACGCTTGCCTCTGTATTATAGGTTTTAATGAATCTGAGATGTCCTTTGTTCAATCCTTGTCGGTTTATTTTTTTAACGATCCATTCTTGTACGTTCTTTGATTTTATTTTTAGCTACATTCAATAGTTGTTGTGTATATGCATGATGTATATATTTAACACACAAAGACACATATGGTTATTAAACTTTAAATACCTTGCCCACATAGTATATGACAAGGCGAATGCCTATGTCATTCCACACAAAGTAGATATTGTGAGTCTTTAAGTTTTGTAATTGCATGTGTAATAACAAGAGGACATGTTTTAGGTCAATGTTACTTGCAGTCTTCCATTAAGGATGAGGAAAATAAAGCTACAATAATACTGTTTTTATTAACCATTTTTCTGTAAGCGCATATGTGTCAGGTTGATTTATTATGTCATTGGTGTACTTGTCAATTTGTCTAAAGGAAACAGTATTCTCAAAAGCAAAACATTTACACATGTGTGTACCCACTACAGCTGGGGAGATATGCAGTCAAGTGCCTAAGTAACAGAGTGAATCGATTTTCGACTTCACCACTTTACTGAATTTTCTGATCCTGGCTAATCTGCCAACATTATAAGTTCTCCCAAGTGCACCGGTTCCCGATGGAATAATAATAAGAAAAAGTGGAAATAGCATTCAAGTTCCTTTAAATGTGGTTGTTATGATTTCTGACCCCTTTATGAGAATGATGGTGTCTGACTCAGAGAAACACGAGGTGTTCTAACCTCATTATAGCCGGAGTTTAAATGACTTATTAGAGTAACTCAGAGGGAGCAAGACTGAGCAGCATGAAGGAATGTCCCATTGGAGGGTGAAATCTGGAGACCGCCCTAGGCAGACGCAATGCATGGCCGAGGGACTCTTGGTGCCATGTAACATTGCTCTCCCCAATGCAGATCCCGGTCAGGGAAGGTCAACGCCATCTGAAGAGGGGAAAAGACCATGGCAAATCTGGTAAACAGCGCAAGCAAATGATATGATATGATATATTATTTGTATCGCGCTCATACACACGGGTTTCAGAGTGCGACGAGGCAAGGGAGGGGAACAAGGGAGGACAAAACAACACACTTACTAGGCCCAGTGACATGGAGAAAGCACAAGTGCAGGGGAGAAGGAAGGGGGAAAGTGCAAGGGAGAGGGGAAGAGGTGGAAAGTGCTGAGCAAGGGATACAAACAACATCAACTGCCAGTAGGGTGGCAAGTGCAAGGTTTAAAGCGCAGACAAGGGGTGTCTGATAAGTGCAGGTAAGGGGACTGCAGGGTTCCAGATACATACCCAAGTGCAGGGTTGCCAGGAGGCAGTGCAGGTGTGTAGCTTGGTGGGCAGCGACCTGGGCCCGAGATCAGAGGGTAGCAAGGTGCACAGAGCCAAAAGCAGACAAGTCAGCAGGGGAGATGAAGAGGGATGGCATAAGCAACAAGGAAGGTTTTGCGGTGCTTCCGGAACCAGAAATGGTTCTCCTCAAGTTTCAGAGTTTCTACCCCCAACTTGTTTCCTGGATAAGCGACTAACCCTAAGGGAGTTGGAGGTGGAGGAGCAAATAGCTCAAGTGGGAAGGTATTTACGGAGGGAGAGTTGAAGGTATTTTGGACCCAGGCACCCGAAAGCCTTGTGGACAATGCATAGGGTCTTGAATGTAACCCTTGCAGCCACTGGGAGCCAATGAAGAGAGTTCAGGGTTGGAGAGATACAATCCCAGGGCTTGAGGCCAAAAACAAGTCTTACAGTCTTGTTCTGGATGAGTTGCAGAGGGCAGAGAGTAGAAGGAGGCATATTTAGAAAGAGTCTGTTGCAGTAGTCTACCCTAGAGAGATCCAGAGCTTTAGAGACAGGGAGCTTCTGGGGGAAGGAGAGGAAAGGAAGACTACCTCTGAGGAGGTGCAGTTGATAGTTTGACTTCTTAGAGACATCTGAGATGTGAGAAGAAAAGGAGAGTGTGGAGTCAAAGATGACCCTGAGGTTCTTAGTCTCACAGGTGTGAGCAGGAAGAGCGCCAAGCGAGACCAGCCAGAGAGTGACAGGAACGGAGGGTGCAGGTGTGCTGATGAGGAGAATCTCTGTCTTACTGGAATTAAGGCAGAGATCATTGGCAGCACACAATTCCTGGATGGCAGACAGACAGTCAGAGATGAGGGAGGGAGAAAAGGTAACGGAAGGAAGCCTGAAAACGAGCTGAGTATCATCAGCAAAGCACTGAAAGTTGGAGCAGAGAGCAGCAATGCAATGGGCGAGGGGTGGCAGGTATTGGTTGAACAGCCAGGGAGATAGGTTAGAACCCTGGGGAACACCACAAGCAGAGAGTGAGATGGAGGAAAGGAAGGACGGTTGAGCGGGATGGCATGGTTGACCGTGTCGAAGGCAGAAAAGAGATTGAGTTGGATGAGGACAGAAGGGATGTTAGAATCAAGGTTGGAGAGCAGGTCTTCACATATGTTCAGGAAAGCAGCTCTGAAGCCAGACTTATGGTCATGGAGGCAACCAACAGAGTCTGTGTGAAGATGAAGCTGGGAGATGGCCAGCTTTTCCAAGAGTTTGCCCAGGAAAGAAGTGATAGAAATTGGGCGATAGTTAGCTGGATAAGAGGGGTCGGATGTGTTTTTTCGAGAAGATAATGCAAAAGAGAGTGCTTCAGAGGGGAGGGGAAGACTCCAAAGGTAAAGGAATGGTTGCAGAAGTCGGCCAGCGTTGGAGCAAGGGTGTCAATGTGGTCCTTGATGGTTTTGGACGAACAGGCAAGAACCTGTTTTGATAAGACTTTCATAGATCGGCCTTGCCTGGAAATCTCGTCAGGGGAGAACAGAGGAAAAGATGAGAAGGAGGGAGGAGAGGCAGCTGCAAAGGGGCTAGAGGAAACAGTGTCCAGTGTCAAAAGAGTGATAACAGAAATCAGCGAGTGTAGAGGCAAGGGTGCCAATGTTATCCTTGATGGTTCTGGATGAGCAAGGGGAGAGCTTGATGGAGCGGACAACTCTGGTAACTTCATCAGGTGTGAAAGGGGAGAAGGAGGAGAAGGAGGAAGGAGGAGGAAGAAGGTCCAATGGAGTCAAGGGGGTGAGGGATGGGTTAGGCGGGTGGCTAGCAAGGGTGTTCAGCATATTCTGAGTTTTGGTGGCCAAGTGTGTGGACAGTGCGTTGCAGAGGACCTGGGAAGGAGAAGGAGGGGAGGAGACTTTGTAAGGGTTGGCTAGTTCCCTGCAGATCTTTAAAAGTTCAGCTGCGTTGTTGGATGCACCGGAAACCTGTGCCTGTATGTGGGCTCTTTTCTTGGCATGGATAGAGAGTCTGTATTGCCTTTGGAGCAGGCAGTAGGCCAGTTTGTCAGAAGGGGAGCTTGAAGATTTCTACTTTTGTTCCACCAACCTGCACTTTCATTTCAGGGCCGCACATTCAGATTCATAGTAGGTGTTACGCTTAGTGGCATATTTTAGGTGGATCCTCATGACTGGGGCAAGAATGTCAAGAGTATTGGTGATGGACAGGTTGCGGTTGCTGAGAGCAGAATCATAGGTAGTATCAGAGGTAGGGGGTTGAGGGGGAATGAAGGTGGAAGTGAAGGCAGCATCTGACACTAGTTTCATCAGGCAGATGTTAGCGAACAAGGTTGGTGGGGCTTTTTGGGGAGTGGTCAGAGGGCCAAGGGGTCCCGGGTGGGAGGAGAGGAGAGAATGGTCTGATCAGGAAAGAGAGGTGACTAGTGGAAGGGAGAGAGAGAGAGAGAGGTCAGAGTGTCTGAGGGCTTCCGGAGTGTGTCCAACTGAGTGGGTTGGCCCAGACGAGAAAATGTAGAGGGAAAGAGAGATGCAGAGGTCAGTGAAGAGAGTGTATACAGAGCAAGGGGAGTCCAGTTGGATGTTGAAATCATTGGTTAACAAAGGGGGTCTGTTCTGACGTGTAATGTTTTGGGGGCGGGGCTGCTTATTGACTCTAGTAGGCCCAGGTAATTTCTATTGTGTCCAAGGAAATACAAAAACACTGTAAATGTGAAGATGTACAAGAAGTAGTTCAGACAAAAATAGATATCATATATACAGCTTGTAAATTTATTTTGCTGCTGGATGCATTTAGTAGTCATGCATCAGTATTATTAATAAAGAGCTGTTTGTAACGAGAGCAAACAGAAATACAAAACAAATTTTCATTTAGAGATACTGGGTGTGCAGGGAGGTTAGATCACAGTCTTAGCCCTGCCCTCACACCATTGTAATGGCCAAATAAATTGACAGAATGCAGTAATAAAACAAAAAAGTAACCACCACCACTAGTGACAAGTGATTAGCGTGTGTTCAATGCAAGACAACCCAAAACAAAAGCATTAAATGGGGAAATTCTTGGTTGTCTGTAGCCAGGCTGGAGGGTGACCTAACACGTGGTCGACGTCTAGATTTAGATCAAAAGGATTTTGGGACCAGGAAAGGTATGTAGATGTTGGTCCTTAAGACGTTTCAGCTAATAGCCTTCATCTTGGGCCTGGAATAGGTCTCCCTATGATAGAGATATGGGGACACTATTAGTGTCTGAATCAGGGGTTAAAAACTGTTGGTTTAAAAACACAATCTGTTCCAAGAATATGGTACACCACAATAAAATCAGGGGCAAGGGAGATACGGAACTGACCTTGGGGGCTGCAATGCTTCATGATTCTGTGGATTGCTTGTGGCACCCGAGACGAATAAGGTGCAGGGTAAAGTGAGCTTCTAGGCGCTAGCGGCAGGCTGTGAAAGGCTACAGGAGTCAAAAAAATATACATATAGTACAGGGTAAGTGTTCAGTTGCAGCTAATACAGGCTGAGATATAGTGACTATGGTGCGTGAGAATGGCGGGTGCTCACCTTGCTGGGTATTTGCTGTGTCCAAAAATAATGGAGAAGCATGGGAAGCCGGTATACTGGCCAAGGTCAGCAGGAAGTCTGACTTGTGCGAAATGAATGCTGGTTGGAGCCAGGTTTGTTATCTGGTCTCCGGTTGTTAAAAAAGAAAAGGAGAAAGGGAGTACATGATCCCGATTTGTTGTATAGTGTAAGTCAGGTCTGCTATATATTGCAGAAGAAAGGGGGTTCTAGTTACCTTGAGTTAAGTTCAAAGTACGCTGCTGGCTGGCGAGTAAATTCGCGTGTGCAGCTTCCGAACGGAGCGCCGCGTACACTTGAGGGAGCTCACAGCAGTAAATGAAAAAGAAAAAGAAAAAGCCGAGCTGTGCACGGCTATGCTGGGTGCGCATGCGCGCCGCGGGTAGTGTTCGGCTGCCCGGCGATTGCGCATGACCGTGCCTAAACTCCTGTAGCGTTTCCGGGCGAGCCTGTCATAGATGAAAATGCTAGTCGCTAAAGCATGCGCATTGAGAAACGCGGTTCTCATTGCTACATGTACATGAAATGGGGGGGAAAAGAATCTACTCTGTGGCTTATGTGGGCTGCAGAGAAGTATGGGGGCCAAATCTATCCAGCATCTCATAAACTAAGGGCATTTGGAAATCAAGTAATTAGGTACTCCCAGATGGAATGAGAATGTAGAGGTGGATGCCAAGAAGACAAGCGGGTCCTGCAGATTGCAAAATGAGCGTAATTAAATGGAGTGAGAAGGGACCTCCTGGGGAAAAATACTAGATGAGGATATGGTAAATAGCCACCAATCGTGGTCTCAACAAGAAGACAGGAGAGTTACAAGGTACCTCAGGAGGAGGGGAGTAAGGCTCTAATATATATGTTTATCTGCAAAAGCGTGTGGGATCTATCTCATTGAGGCCGTTGGTAGTGCTTTTAAGTTTAAAGATCCACCACGCCTCTTTGTGGTTGAGTGAGTTAGTAACGTTACTTGTGTTCGGTACTGAGTCTGCTATCCACCACAGGATATCGTCTGGACCATGATGGTTTTCGATGAAATGTTGTACCATTGGGGCAAAGGCAGACTTACATCGGATTCGAGATCTATGTTCACCGATCCTTTTGTTGATTTGTCGGGTAGTTTGCCCCACGTAGCGAAGACCGCAAGGACATTCAATAATGTAAACTACATTAGCTGTTTTGCAGTTTGTAAACTGTCTGAGATGCCAGTCTTTTTCACCTATTCTGAATGAGGACATTTTCTTGGTGAAGCGGCAAACCGTACAAGTGCCACAGGGGTGGTGTCCCCTTATTTCCCGCATGTTCCAGAGCGTGGATCTTTGTGACTTCTTCTCTAGTCTGGCATGTGAAAGCATATCTTTTAGATTCTTGGATCTTTTAAGCGCCATTCGTGGTGTTTTTTCTTCAGGCAGGCTTAATTGTACCAAAGGCCAACATTTTTTCAATAAACCTTTTATTTTAGTTGTGTCAGGGCCAAAAGTGGAGACAAATGTGAGAATATTCTCTTGATCCAAATTTTTCACTCTGGGTGTTATCAGGCTTTCTCTGGGTGTGTATTTGGCTCTTTTTATGGTCCGCTTAACAAGTTTTTTGGGGTACCCTCTTTCTTGAAGCTTACTTTGTAGTTTAATGGCATGTTCTTGAAATGTATCTATCTCTGTACAGTTGCGCCTCAGTCTTAAGAATTGGCCATATGGAAGGTTATCCCTTAGATTTCTTGGGTGATGGCTGTTGTAGTGAAGCAGAGTATTTCTCTCAGTCTCTTTTGTAAAAAGATGACATTGTAGTTTGCCATTCTTGACTAAAATGGTGAGGTCCAAAAAATCGATGGCGATATGACTCTTTTTCATGGTGAATTTTATTTCTTGGGTCTGTGTGTTAATCCACTCCAAAAATGAGGTAAGGCTGAAATCAGCAAGGAGGAGGAGGTTGGGGGTGTATGAAAGTATGGAAGTGCAGAAATCAGCCCATTCAGAGAGGAACAGGTTGGTGACCCCTGCGGCCCGGTAAATGGTAGCAATGGTTAGGGTGGAGATGGGAGAGATGACCAACTTGCAAACCAGGCTTTCAAAGGAAGGGTAGTACTGTGTGGGTAAGATGGAAGCAGGAACCCACTTAAGGAAGATTAAGGCAACCCCACGCCAGTGTGGTGAGATTGACGCTTGGAGATGATTTTGAGAAGGAGGAATTAAAAAGAAGTGACTGAGCTGGCATTGTCCCATGTCTTGGTAAGAGCGAGAATGTCGAGGTTAATGTATTCAAGAAATCAGATGTCCGCAAAGTGTTTCTTGGCTAGGCGGGCGTTAAGAGTCAACAGATGGAGGTGGTCTCTGCCTTTGAAAACTTTCTGAGGTGGTGTACAGGGACGTGGTACACCATTCAGATGAGTGAGAGGGAGAGTGGTATGGGGAGATGCAGGTGAAGAAAGTTAATGGGAGAAGGCAGAATCTTGTCACAGACGAGGAGGTTGGGTTGAGGACCCTGAACCAGGATAGTGCCTTTGTGATAGACATTAACAAAGCAACATGAAGATGAGAAGCCTGCCAAGAGAACTTCCCACTTTGTGCTACCATTAATGGAAGAGCATGTGGAAGGAGAGAGAGTGGAGATGAGATGTGTGGTTGGTAGATCTGGAAAGGGGACAGAGAAAAGAATATCAGTGAAAACCTCTCTGGAGGACGCGCTCATATAGGTGTCTGCGATGGGAAGTCCAGGGTTTGCACTCAAGGTGTCTTTTTTGTACTTTTTTCTACTGGGCTTCATGAGAGAGGGGGTACAGGTGTTAGTGTAGCAGTTAGAGAAAATTGGAGAAATAGAGAGAGCCATTGGGCGGCAGAGGATAGTTGAGGAATGCAAGAAGATGGCTGCACCACACAGTTCTGGCTAAAATCACAAGGTGGCCTAGTTGAAGTAGTTACAATGCACAGTTACACCCAGCCTAAAATAGAAATGTTTGTAAAAAGGCACAGATGCAATCCAAGAGAGGTGCACAGATGGTACAGCTACACAGCCTAAAATGAATTTTGGTAATAAGCTTACACAACGCTAAAATCGAATTTTGGTAAAAAGACATATATGCAATGCAAGAGAGGTGCACAGATGGTACAGCTACACACAGCCTAAATGCAGCGATGATTTTGCTGGTGGCATTAGGTTTGCTTGTGCTGGCACCCGCGCGACAATCTTTACACTTTGTGGCTGCTGGTTTACATAGTGTCACCACCACCAATCCATTATTCACTTCCCCTGCTAGCCGGCCATTCCGTCCCTACTGGTATCTGCAGCGAGTTTGTACTTCGCCTGAACCCCGTTTGTATGTTGACGCATTAGGCTTATCGTGGGGCGCAGGGACCACCAACTCGGAGGAGCGATCTGCTTCGCTCTGATGGGCACTGCTCACTGGGCTTCTGCCCATAGGGCCAACATGGTTGTGCAGTGTCTTTGCTGGCCTTCCCCCTGTCAGACTCTGGTGCCTCTCTTCTTCCCGCTACTACCGGGACTTGTAGTCACCTCGTTTGACATGTGGCACCCCTCCTCCCCTTGTTTCCCTGCATGCGTTTGCTTGGTGCAGGTCTGGCTGGTCCTTCGGAGTCTAGCTCTTTCCAATGGCTTTCTGCCTCTGTAGAACGCCTGCAGTCTTACCTCACGAGGGCCTCCAATATGAACATCTCGTTTGAGAGCTGCTGCGTGTCGGGAGCTTGTTCTCCTGTTTATTGTCAGAGATGCCGTTCTCCTTCCACCTGCTGGTGCTCTAGGGCTTCAGCCAAATCCTGGTGTAATTTTGCAGGCTGTCTGGAATCTTTAGCAGCCGCCGATCGCCAAGCCACCGCAGCAGGCAAGGGAGGCGAACATGAAACTGCCAAATCAAACAGCTTAAAATCTTGGAGATGTAAATATTGAGAGGTCCGAGAACTCACCAGGATATGTATGTGCCTAAGACTATGGTGGGGTAGAATTCACCTGTGTTTAGAAGTGTTCTGAGTGCCATGGTTATCCTGGAACCATGTTTCTTGCTTTGCACGTGCCCTAAGCACCATACTGCCGACGTTCCCATTCTTACACTGGCAAAAGTCATCATGTTGTGGAAACATTTAACATATATGCATTTTTCTGAAAGGGATTTATGTTTCCTCATGTATTCATGAAGGCATATTGTTAGATACTTTAAAATGGACTACTCAATGCAGTGTTCTCTACTAAGTACCATACTTGCTGTCAATTTGTTTTTCAACTTTGTGGCCACTAGATTGATCTAATCGTCATCTTCATATTTCTTTGAGCGATGAGGATGGATTTCTCGTCTTTGTAGTCACACACGACTATTATTTTACATTTCTTCATTTGAGCCCGATATGTTAATTGAGCTAATGGGATATTACGTTGTTGGCACAATATGTTTACCCTCTGTGATTTTCAATGCACATTCTGTGTGATGTTTTCTTTAAATTATCTGTGAGATCACTTTGTTGGTCACTTCACTCTAATTATCTACCATTTGCTATGAGTAAGTGCTGCATGCTGTACAGCACAATGTAACCTGTCATTAACACAAATAGACATTTTGTCCAAAAGAAAATGGTATACAGGCATTACAATGGATTTGAGTCAAACCATTACTCTCTAAAAATCTAATTCCTTTTCAGGCCCATTACCTTTTATAGGTGATATATATATATATATATATATATATATATATATATATATATATATATATATATAAATATATGTATACTCAAGGAAAAAACTTGAGTTGCAGGGAAGTTAAGGTGAGAACCTAACGCAACAAAACTCCTTAAATTGAGCTAAAGCACCTTAACATCGCACCCCTCATTGCGCAGCCAATGACCACAGTGATGACATCACAGATCACATCACTGATAGCATCACTAATTACTTGTTATAGGAAAGTACCTATAACATCACAAATTGCCTCACCAATGAGATCACTGGTGACAACACTAATGACATTGTATTTAACAGATTACTTCAATCATGGCCTTTGACAATAACATGATTAATATGTTAGCTCATACAACCTTTAATTTTCTTAATAACAATGTAGGCCATGTAATTGGTCATGACGGTGGTTGTGGTCACTGGCCATCAATATAGACTATAACTAGAGTCTGTTTGTTTTTCAAAATACTAATGTCCATGATTAAAAGCCATGCCTAATGGCCTGTCACTTTTTTAACATATACAGTGTACAACGTTGAAAGCTGTAGTCAGTGCCCATGTCTAAAGGCCGTAGCTAGTGCCCATTAATATGTTAGACTATACAGTCGGCACAGCTAAAGGCAGTGGTCACTAACTAGTATTGTGTTGAAGACCATAGCTAGTGGCTGGTTAGTGTTAATAATATGCAATGGGCTCAGCTGAAGGCCATATCTTGTGGCTGGTTAGTGTTGCATAATACACAGTGGACATGGGCCGAAGGCCATTGCTTATTGCATATAATTATTTTAAAATATACAGTGGACATGGCCAAAAGATGTACAAACTGTTCAAGGTCAAAGGTCATGGCTAGTGCCCAATTATATGTTAGAATATATAGTGGGCACAGCCAAAGATTGTGTCCACTGGCCAGTATTGTACAAAAGTCCATAGCTATTGCCTGATCAGTGTATGTAATAAGTCCATAGCTATTGCCTGATCAGTGTATGTATGTAAACAGTGGACATGGTTGAAAGCTGTATCCACTGGTAAAGGCCAAAATCTATGGTTGGTAGCCTGTTAGTGTTTTAAAATATTTAGTGCATATGGGTGAAGTTTGTGACAACTGTCCATAAATGAAGGCCATGACTAGTAACAATTCATGTGTTAAAATATATTTGGCCATGCAAACTGACCATGACTGAAGTCCATGCTTAATTACAGTTACTGTTGTAATGTAATTAGTGATGTCATCAGTGATGTGATCTGTGATGTCATCATTGTGGTCATAGGCTGCGCAACATGGGGAGCAAAGTTAAGGTGGCTTTAACTGAATTTCAGGGGTTTTATTGCATTACGTTCTCACCTTAACGTCCCTGCAACTAAAGTGTTTTCCTTGAATTTCAAGGGTTTTGATATTCCATACACAATTGACATTAATACTACAATTGGGATAATGAACAAAATGTATCATACATGTGTAGAAAGTAAAATAAAATGAAATGTGCAACCACATTGCCCCAAATAACCCTGTTCTTAAAAAGCTTTGTTTGCATATGTATTTAACTTTTAAAAGTGTTTACATTTATATGTACTGTTGATGAATATAAAGTTATTAAAGTGTTACAGTAAATGTATAGAAACAGTAACTCAATGTATCCTAAAAGAAATCATTACAAGTCTACTGCCCACATATATGTACATATGTTTATTTGTTTTTGTAAACGGTTTTATTGCCACAGCTACCAAGGAAGCACTTGTGGCTAAATGCAGCAACGACTAGAGGGTTTTTACCCGCAGCTTCCACAGGGGATAACAGCGGCTATAATGAAATACATAAGGATATGTATGCTTTTTTAACACACACTATTGAAAGGATCAATTGAACGTCATTGATCCATATATTCCAAATGTGTTTTTATTGTCTGTTTTTATAACTGATAAGTTGACCCTAAAACGGACCATTTTGGTAGATAAGGAAAAAAGAGGTAGGAACTGGGTAGGGAAAACACTATGGTTCATATATATAACAAAAGATACTTATATTTAGTACATTTGTTTGTTTGTTTTTTGTCTAAAGAATAGAGTAAAAAAATACAATTGGCACTTAAAAATATACCTAGCTTTGGCAATTGGCTGTATGATCTGAAAGAGCCTTGCCCAAAGCGTCTAGGGCAGGGGTCACCAAATGGTCGATCAAGAGCGACCAGTAGCTCGCCTTAGCCTTTGAAGTCACTCACACTCCACATTCAGAAAACAAAAACACAGGGCTGCAAATCTCTAGCATATAGAACAAGTCCTGTGATTGGCTAGAGCAAGTTGCTTGCTCAAAGCTGTGCCCCCATTTGCCGTGGGAGTTCCCATTCTGCTCTAGGGTTAGCCAGGCTTTCTCATTTAAAACCACCATGTTGCCTATAATTCACTGCCAGAATATCTTTTTTCTTCAGATTGGAGCTGGGCTGTGGCTTGAATTATGAGGACAAGAGGAAGCTTGAGAGAAGCTGTTGCTTCAGGTGAGGTCCGGCCAGCATAGGTGGATGGTGATTATTTGTTTTCCTTCTGTTGAGCTACTGCAGACCTTCCTCCTTTCATGTGCACACAGCTGTTTGCATTGTGGGAGAAGGGGCGGGCAGCTCGGCAGCAACTGTGTCCATGTTGCGCACTTAGTTGAGAAAGGAGCCCACAGCAAAACAGAGGCATTTAGTTAGCATGCTTAATGTCTCTGCTTTGTCCTGGGTGAATTTCCAATCATATAAGCTTCTTTTGGAAATGGCAGGGCTCCGGAGCCACTGCCGTATCTAAGAGTAGCTTATATGATTGAAAATTAACCCAGGATGAAGCAAAGACATTAAGCATGATAGTTAAAGGCCTGCATTTAGCCCTGGGCTTGTTACCTGTCATAGGAGCTACTTTTGGAATCAGCAGAGCTCTGGGGCACAAGCGCTGCTCCTTTCCCAAGTGTGGCAGGCGAAATCAGTGTCTGTGGGAAGGACAGTCATACGAACACCGTTTCAGCCTTTCATACTTAGGAAATGAGCAGAGCTTGCTCCCCAGACCCCCGCCATTCCGAATGTGGCTCCTGCTCCTCGGGATCAGACTGGCCAATAAAATTATCTCCGGCACCAATTAAAAAGTGGCCCACAGTTGCAAATGGCTATTCATTCCTTTTGTGACACTGTTTTATAGTACCCAAGGTTTAAAAAAAAAGATGTGATGCACATTGTACATTTTAAAGAATACATTTTCAGAAACACTGGTCAAAACTTGTCAAAAATACTAGCCACATAGTGAAGTAACCCCAAAAACTGGCCCACTTTCACCCCAGAAACTGGCACACTTTCACCCCAAAAATTGGCCCACACCAGCATTTTGCTTTTTTGGCTCAGCCATGAGCCTATTGCCCTATAGGTCAGTCCGGGCCTGCTGCTCCTGTAACTAAAAAATGAGCCCAGGATGAAGCAGAGACATTAAATATGATAGCTTAATGTTTCTGCTTCAACCTGGGGCCATTTTCATTGTTGGTACCTCTATTCATATGCGTACATTTTTGGCAATTTCGGACAACAATGTAAAAGTGTCCCACAGGTGCAAATGGCAATTCATTTCTTCTGCAACACACTGAGTAGTACGCAAAGAGGAGGTTTTTGATCAAATGTGATACAAATTATGCATTTCAACAAATATTTATCCAGTAGCACTGATCAAAACTATTAGCTGCATGGTGAAGTAACTTATCAAACTGGCCCACACTATTTTTTGTTTTTTTTGGTTAGGGCATTGCCCTATAGGCCTGTCCGAGCTTTGGCTGGAGTGTCATTGTGACCCTGTGGATATTCTGCATGTTTGTCACCAACAAAAGGTGTGGGTGCTGTGCATTTCATTTACTTGGCGTAACAGGTTTCTCTCCCTCCTTGGCTGGGCTGAGATTTAGTGAAGTGTTAGCATGTATCTTGTAAAATTAGCAAGTGCTGCTCAATTAACAGTGGAAAGGCTGCTTCATCAATATGGCAATTGAAACATAATTGCTTGGTCGAAGTAGTGAGCTGGACAGGCCAAAACTGTTGGGTGGTGCAGAAGTAGTGAGGGGAAAGGCGAAGTTCCAAATGCAGAATGCTGAGGATAGACAACTCAGCAGTTTAGGTGACTGTTGCTACATTGTCACGTTTAGACCCGCTTCCTTAGCTTTTTTCACTATATTTGCTAATCGCTGTGCTCCAACAGGGCTTGGTTATGACATGGGGATGGCCCCCATGCTTCCCTCAGTACAGGAATTTCTGACCCTGTGCCCAAAAAAATGTGGCGCCGATGCCGAGAGTAATTGGCAGGGTAGGGGCATAGGAGATTGCTAATTCTCACAGCAGTCCTTAAGTGTGACTTCAGATGTGAAGGAGTAAGTTAACTGCTTGCAACATTGAAGCATCACTAGAATAATCTCATTAGAATGCAGGCTTCCATTCCCTTATATTGAGGCAGATTTATTGATTTCAGGGACACCATGGTGTGTTCTCATGCGCCTATTCATGGCCCCATGCTGACACCTACAACTGCTTTATTGTTGCACTGACCCTCATGTATTCCCATATCATTTGATTTGACGTGCAGGAATTCTCACCATCCATTCATACCAGAGATGTTTTCATAGAGGACTGACTGTAGCAGGGCCAACATAACTTTTCTGCTATGATAATTTTTTCAATCAAATCTTTTGACTTTAGGATTTTTAAGGGCACTCAACAAAGTAGGCTTTGATGTTCATTATCCTTGGCTACATTCTGTGACTTGGTATAGGTGCATGCCACAAAGTTAATATTTGCAGGAGTTGCGAATGTGCTAAAATGGCACTGTTTTTTTTATTTTTTGTCTAAGCAGAACTTTGTGTGCTCAATTATTTTTAAAACCATAATAACACAATGAAATTCTCAGATTACAATGCACGTGCAGTCCCAAAAGAAACATATAAACGACACTTGTTGAAATCATGGATGCAGAAGTAGGTGGACCATCCAACAAAAGGCAGAAGGGGCATAATTTTCACCAAGAGTGGGAGACAGATATTTTTTTACACTGGCAACATGGCGCCTATGTGTCAGTGTAGTGACCTGTAAGTTTTTTCTGCTGTATCTCTCCTCACATACCACATACCACAGCCCCCTTAAAAAATTGAGGAAACCCTTAGCTAATAAATGTTCCAGAGACTGGGTGATATTAGTCATTGAGACAGCTGAGGAGGAGTCAAAGAAACAAAAAGAAGACCTGGATACTTTAGTGAAAAAAATTAATGATGAATCTGCCATTCCAGACATAAAAATACTATTGGGTAATATAGAGGACGAAATTAAAACATTTAAAACATTTACCTTGGACAAAAAGATATGGAAGTTAAAAAAAGATATACTTAACTACAAGGAAGAGTCCACCTATCCCTATCTAAACCCAACCTTTTTTCAACAACAAAATGCCAACCAAGTGGAAGGGAGGGGTCCATCCAATAATAGAAACCGTGTAAATAAATGTGTCACTTTCTCTAACTCATCCAACAGCAGTGACTCTGATTCCTTTACAGCACAACCCTCTACTAGCCGTGGAGGCTTAGCGCAAAGAGGTGCCCAACCACAGTTTTTTCAGGGACAGGGGAAACGCGGGAAGAACAGACAATGGGGCAATCGCACGATGCTGACCAGACAGTGGCAACCGCCACAGAACAACTGGTAATCCCGGTTTTCAACCTTAGTTCCCACCATCTCACTGAGACAGAAACCAGTGTCTTAAGTAAGGGACTATCCTTTGTTCCAACCAAAGCTGCCGGTAAATTTACCACTGAGGCACAGATGAGAAATGTCTTCAGACTGATAAGGCTCAAGTATTTTTTCCGCAATCCGAAAGAGGGGCTGACTCCAGATGATAATATATCAGGACTTAAATGTCCTTCGTCTTTTACACCAACACCAGCCATGATCTCTCCAGAAATTCTCACTTTCGAAAACAAAATAATAAGAGAATTAAATTATCTTTTTAAAAACAAAAACCAACAAAAAGATAATCTAACACAAGCAGAGCGAAGAGCTCTAAAAAATCTCGAAAGCAATACCTCCTTTGTAGTGAAACCCGCTGACAAGGGGGGGAGGGGTATCGTACTGTGGGATGTGAATGCATACAATCTGGAAATTGAAAAACAGTTAGATAACCAACTCTGTTATCGGAAACTTGTAGACAACCCTACTACGGGATTGACTGAAGAAATTCTGAGCCTTATGAAAGATGCACACGATCAAAAGTGGATCTGTAAGGATGAGCTGATGTTCCTGACTAGACCCAATACGACCACTCCTGCCTTTTACTTATTACCCAAAATACATAAGAATGCGATTCATCCACCTGGTCGCCCGATTGTCTCAGCTATAGGCTCATTGTTGGAGCCCTTGTCCATCTATGCAGACTCCTTCCTGAGACCATTTGTGGCTAAGATGAAATCATATGTGCAAGACACTACAGCTATGATACACATCGTTGCCAGTCTACACCCAGGGGCCGATGACATCTTGGTCACCCTGGATGTAGAGTCGTTATACACTAACATCCCCCAGGACCACTGCATTGAAGTATTACATCAATATCTAGAGACAAGAGCTGACCATACAGTGCCATCCAATTTTATCATCAAATGCATGAGGCTGGCACTGACAAAAAACTTTTTCTTGTGTAATCAAACCTTTTACCAACAAAGGCAAGGGACCTCAATGGGTGCTACATTTGCACCAGACTTAGCAAATTTATACATGGATCACTACGAATCTAATTTCATCTACACGGCGACTAATCCCTTCCATGAACACATTAGTTCATGGTATCGTTACATAGACGATGTGTTCATGCTTTTTCACGGAAGCCAGGACCAACTAGATCTCTTTTTAATATGGCTCAACAGCCAAACTCTAACCATCAAATTCACCATGTCATCAAACACTGACAATATAGCCTTTCTTGATCTGAAAATCTTCAAAAAGGAAAACCAACTGGGTACTACATTTTTCAAAAAACCCACAGACAAGAATACGTTTTTATTGTTCAGCAGCTTCCATCCGTCTAGTCTACGGGAAAATTTACCCTACAGACAATTTCTTAGAATCCGACGGAACTGTAGTGAATTGGCTGACTTTAAAATCAATAGCCAGTTCTTGAGCGAAAAACTAAAACAGAGACAATATCCTCGGAAAATAATCAAGAGATCTATGGAGAGAGCACGTAAAGCAAATCGCGAAGTGATCCTTCAGAAACACACAAAACCACAAGATGATAGAATTACATGTGTCTCATCTTTTTCGCCCCTGAGTAATGACCTAAGAAGGGTGATACTAAAAAATTGGAAAATCATTCATACCGATGATTTTCAACATAATTGTCCTAGATTTGCCTTCAAGCGGATGCCTAATCTGCGGGATAAATTAGTACACTCTTACCCTATTAACAACATTGAGACACCCATTCAATCTACATTATGGGGACTGCCACCAGTCAGTGGTCATTATGCATGCGGACATTGTTCAGTCTGCCATTTGACCAAGAATTTGAAACAGATTGATCTGTATGACAGGCTATGGAAATACCAATCCTTCTCAAATTGCCTGACTAAATGGGTGATCTATGGGATAAAATGCCCTTGTGGGTTAATCTATATAGGCAAAACGATCAGGTCAGTGAAATTACGAATTGGCGAACATCGCTCAGCCATACGGAATGGTACTCCGGATAAACCATTGGTGGCCCATTATTTACAAGCGAAACACACATGCAAAGATATATTTTGGTTTGTTATTGAGACATCTAAAGCTCACCCATGGGGAGGGAATAGGGATCTGTTCCTTAAAAAAATGGAGCAAAAATGGATTTATAATCTCAATACAGTCCAGTCCGGTCTAAATATTGCCGTAGAGTGGAGTCTGTTTATCCACTAATAGCTCAGACAACCAGTGGGGGGTTAATGAAATATGATCTCATTGCCATTTATGTCTATCATGTCTGCTGGAGGGTGATGCCTTGTCTAAAATTGTCTTATAATGCATAACCATTGTGTGCACAAATTCGCTCCATAAGAAAACATGTATTTGACACACTATACACACCCCCTTACTGAGAACTAGCAAGCTGATCATTATTTACTGCAGTGTTAAGTATACCTTCATAGGATCCATATACACTCAAAAATGGCCGACCCCTTTCTAATACTGAGGAAAGTCCTTCCTCTATTACACACACGAATGGACTGGACTTGGCAGTCCTCTTTCGATGTCAACGAATGACATTTGGCTTACACCAGTATTCAACCAAGGAAAAAGCCACGGGGTAAAGCGATTCTGTGAAGGCGAATGCACACACGACAGGTAAGCCTGCTTTGAAATCCATGCCACACTTGATTGTTGTTCAAAAACGTACAGAGAGTCTAATTGTACTCTCTGGTGCCTTTGTCTCCCACACAGAGCCATTCACTGACATGCGAGCGGTTTAAAATATCTAACCCAATATATAACAATGCAAGACAGCCTTGGGGATCATTATGGCCAAGTAAGTATTACTCCCTGCCACTTAAATGCTTGAAAGAAACGCAAATCAGGTGAAACCTGTGAAATTGAAAGGCTTTTCGCATTTCTTTTAGATTCCATGATGCATTATGGGACATGTAGTATCCGGAATACCATAGAAACTCGGTACACTACTGACATTTCTCTGCAGGACTTCAAACAATAATCCCTGCCTTACACATAACGTGGTAAATAGGATTGATTCATATATCAAAATGTAACTATTGTTGGTTCAATATGTTACTTGTTTCAAAAAAAATCTAAATAAATGTACGTATTGATTTACAGCTTGAATTCTTAAGACGGACTGGTCTGCCGCCTCAATTAAATTGATTCATGCAATCGCTTTGCCCATCACACCAAAAGAAATCACTTTTAAGGTTAGCAACCTGGCTACTTGTTTTGTATGCACACAAACACCACCATCACCGTTTTTATCATGTTTGAGTAAAACAATTTTTATTTATCTTTTTAGGTCACTACACTGACACATAGGTGCCATGTTGCCAGTGTAACGTGTTTCTTTAGCCTATCGCGTCCTGAAGACGGGGCGTTGGACTTTACTGACAAGCTTTAAACTGCAACAGTGTTGTCCTTCTCCCTAGAAACATATTCAAATGTTTGAAAATGCGATCGAAATACACCATTACTAACGTCACGCAAATTGTACATTGCAAATGTTTTGGTGTCTGCTTCTTCCGCCCATTTGTGTTTCTACAAATAACGAACGCTGGAAATAGGTTTTTTATGTTGTTTTACCATATTGTTTGATATAATAATTAAAATATGCTAAACACATTTCTTTGTCTATGGTGGGAGATATAATCCTATGAAATTTCTACTGTGAGGTAAATTTCTGACAAGTAGCCACCTTTCGGTGTGTTAGAGGTGGGTAGCTAGTGGTATATGTAGGTTTTTTTCTGCTGGATCTTGAATACGCCAGATTTTAATTTAATTGAACCTTTGCGACCAATGGGTTCCAATATTACAAAAATCCACTGTTGCCTACTGGAGACAGCCACTTTGATACGTCAGCATCAGGCCTGCTTGGCTCACCTGGGCTACACTCTGGATGTCCCATTGCCTACAAAGATCCGCCAGGATGGATGTACTAAGTGTAACTGCCATCAGGCTAGGCCTTCAATGCAGCCACTTCTATCATCTAAGGCAAAATTCAGTGATGATGAAGGATGGGAATGGTTGTAATGAATGATACAGCAAAGGAAGCCCTCAGAGTGAACAATGGCCATACTGAGCTGGAACACGAGGGGGTTCGACCATTGGTTAAATGAGGGAGGATCACATGATCACTATAATGTTTATAGTGATCATGCCTCCCTCAACCTGACTTTGAGTGGGGTGGTGGGGTAATGGCCCTGGAACCTCTGGAGAGGTTATTCCTACCCATTTGGGGAATAGAGGCCGCTGGGCCGAGAAAATGATTGAAAGAATGGTCCTTATTACTTTCTCTGCAGACTTTACTGTAGCACAGGCACTGAGGGGGAAACTCCCTAATGAAATTGAGGACTGGATACATCTTCTCACTCAGATAGTCCTTAATAGGAGAACCAAAACGCAGAACTCGTGTGGGTAACACCGTTGATATTAATATCAGAGACCAAAAGCACATCATAAGGTGATCGATCAGAGTGCACAGGTTGGCGGTAGCTTTTACCACTGATAAGTCTAAGGCTTTGGTTAATATAAAAGCCGAAAAGCGGAAACTCCATGTTTGGCTGCGATATTATCAGCTGTCCCAAAGGAGAGTGGCTTGGCAGAGGTTTGCAGTGGCATTGTGTAGTAGGAACGCCCATAAACTCTGGCATATACCTTCCCAAGCCATAGGGGACCAGATGCTGAGGATCCTTAATCCCATATCTCGGGAGCAATGGGTCAAGCATATAACAGGTACATTTTTTAGTGAAGCTCAATGTGTACCTGATAATGATTCTCTTTCTTAGCCATGGCCCTTACCTCTGAGCCACAGAGCTATCAAACAGGTTATGCTGAGGCTCAAGTCATCGAATGCTCCTGGCCCAAATGGCTTAGCAAAAATAGTTTTCAAAAAGGAGCCTAACAATTTGGCTCAGGTGTTACTGACCCTTTATTCTCGCTTCTTTAGGTCTTGCTCGATACTGCCAGCATGGCAGCAGTCAGTGTTTATACCCGTTCATAAAAAGGGTGACCGGGGTAATGTTAGCAACTACCGGCTGCTGTCCATGTTGGACGTTACGGGCAAGATCTTTATGTCAATAGTTCTTAGGGAGCTGGAAGGCTGAGCCATGAATAATCAGGTGCTCAACTTTGCCTGTAATGGTTTTAGACTTGGTTTGAGTACCACTCACAATCTTAGAGTATTGGATCAGTTGATCAACACTACTTGTAGCAGCAAGGATGCTACCCTACATATTGATTTCCGCAGCGCATTTGATTAGGTTAATAGGGAGACATTGTGGACCAAATTAAGAGCTATGAACTGCCCTCGCTGGCTCTTGCACATTCTGAAATTGTTACAAAGTGCCAACTCGGCCAGGGTCAGATTGAACAATGAGAACCCATAGAGGTGTGTGGCAGCCCCTATGCTTTATTATGTGTATATTGCTGATCTCCTCCCCCGCATGGCCACTAAATCAAATTGCCCTCCTAAGATAGGTAAATCTCCAATTGTGGGAATTCTCTATGAAAACGATTTAATACTGTTCGACAGGACCCTTTCTGGGATGAAGAGTATGCTTAATGAGTTGGCTTACTATGCATCCCAGTTGGGCCTGACCATTAACATGGGAAAAAGCAACATCATATTGGGCCAGGGGGTCCTTTTACGTAAAATCTGCTCAGTTCCTATCTGTTCCTATCTGTAAGTTGTTTGCATTGGCGGGGGACAGCTATGACTCAGAGAAGGTGCTTTGAGGTCATAATTTTAAGACCCTGAACAAAACTCTCTTCTTGATGATTGAGTGGCCAATAGCCAAAAAGAGAGAACATCGGTATGTTCACTTGAAAAAATCCTTTGAACACAAACTTAACAGGTGGGACTGGTGTGAGAATTATAATCATCTGGCAAAGCTCGATGCAGTTGCACATGTTTTACACCGCTATTGGAAAATCCAGCCCTATCTGCAGCTTTGCCTGGCTCCAGGTGTTTGGCAGTTTATGTTAAAACTGCGTATAAACCAACTACCAGTAATGACCGTAGTGGGCCCGCGTTTGAAGGTGCCTGCGGAATCTCGTATTTGCCGAATATGTGGCAAGCCAGGTCAGATGGAGTCAGCTCGTAATGTCCTCAATGTGCTGAACTGGGGCACCTTTATATGTGTATGCTGGGCAAGTTGGTTTATTCCTATGAGACAATGAAAACTGATTCCTTTTAGGATTATTTTTTAAATGTGTACTCCATCTCACTACAGCCTGCCCTATTCAAAGTCTAGCCCCGAGCAATGCCAGTGGTTAAGATTCAGTCTAAACCTTCCAGCCATCACCTCTTTGTTTTTGCTTTGTCACCCCGAGTGGGACGGGTATGCCCAGACGTGGGTCCCGTGCCTGCTGGGCCTAGAGACCCAAGCTACTCCTCACTGATGAGCCCCAACAAGGGTGAAACATGTTTGGGGATGCTTGTGGTCTCGTGCAGAAGGGATGTGACCTAGCAGTTCGGGCTGGACTTCCCCTTTTGGGGTGGGGCCAAGCCTGATTTGCATATGGTCTTTCCCCTTCTGTAATGGCTTGGCAGGCGAAGAACGATGGTCTGGAGGGTTGCCCCGAGCAATGCCAGTGGTTAAGATTCAGTCTAAACCTTCCAGCCATCACCTCTTTGTTTTTGCTTTGTCACCCCGAGTGGGACGGGTATGCCCAGATGTGGGTCCCGTGCCTGCTGGGCCTAGAGACCCAAGCTACTCCTCACTGATGAGCCCCAACAAGGGTGAAACATGTTTGGGGATGCTTGTGGTCTCGTGCAGAAGGGATGTGACCTAGCAGTTCGGGCTGGACTTCCCCTTTTGGGGTGGGGCCAAGCCTGATTTGCATATGGTCTTTCCCCTTCTGTAATGGCTTGGCAGGCGAAGAACGATGGTCTGGAGGGTTGCCCCGAGCAATGCCAGTGGTTAAGATTCAGTCTAAACCTTCCAGCCATCACCTCTTTGTTTTTGCTTTGTCACCCCGAGTGGGACGGGTATGCCCAGACGTGGGTCCCCTGCCTGCTGGGCCTAGAGACCCAAGCTACTCCTCACTGATGAGCCCCAACAAGGGTGAAACATGTTTGGGGATGCTTGTGGTCTCGTGCAGAAGGGATGTGACCTAGCAGTTCGGGCTGGACTTCCCCTTTTGGGGTGGGGCCAAGCCTGATTTGCATATGGTCTTTCCCCTTCTGTAATGGCTTGGCAGGCGAAGAACGATGGTCTGGAGGGTTGCCCCGAGCAATGCCAGTGGTTAAGATTCAGTCTAAACCTTCCAGCCATCACCTCTTTGTTTTTGCTTTGTCACCCCGAGTGGGACGGGTATGCCCAGACGTGGGTCCCGTGCCTGCTGGGCCTAGAGACCCAAGCTACTCCTCACTGATGAGCCCCAACAAGGGTGAAACATGTTTGGGGATGCTTGTGGTCTCGTGCAGAAGGGATGTGACCTAGCAGTTCGGGCTGGACTTCCCCTTTTGGGGTGGGGCCAAGCCTGATTTGCATATGGTCTTTCCCCTTCTGTAATGGCTTGGCAGGCGAAGAACGATGGTCTGGAGGGTTGCCCCGAGCAATGCCAGTGGTTAAGATTCAGTCTAAACCTTCCAGCCATCACCTCTTTGTTTTTGCTTTGTCACCCCGAGTGGGACGGGTATGCCCAGACGTGGGTCCCGTGCCTGCTGGGCCTAGAGACCCAAGCTACTCCTCACTGATGAGCCCCAACAAGGGTGAAACATGTTTGGGGATGCTTGTGGTCTCGTGCAGAAGGGATGTGACCTAGCAGTTCGGGCTGGACTTCCCCTTTTGGGGTGGGGCCAAGCCTGATTTGCATATGGTCTTTCCCCTTCTGTAATGGCTTGGCAGGCGAAGAACGATGGTCTGGAGGGTTGCCCCGAGCAATGCCAGTGGTTAAGATTCAGTCTAAACCTTCCAGCCATCACCTCTTTGTTTTTGCTTTGTCACCCCGAGTGGGACGGGTATGCCCAGACGTGGGTCCCGTGCCTGCTGGGCCTAGAGACCCAAGCTACTCCTCACTGATGAGCCCCAACAAGGGTGAAACATGTTTGGGGATGCTTGTGGTCTCGTGCAGAAGGGATGTGACCTAGCAGTTCGGGCTGGACTTCCCCTTTTGGGGTGGGGCCAAGCCTGATTTGCATATGGTCTTTCCCCTTCTGTAATGGCTTGGCAGGCGAAGAACGATGGTCTGGAGGGTTGCCCCGAGCAATGCCAGTGGTTAAGATTCAGTCTAAACCTTCCAGCCATCACCTCTTTGTTTTTGCTTTGTCACCCCGAGTGGGACGGGTATGCCCAGACGTGGGTCCCCTGCCTGCTGGGCCTAGAGACCCAAGCTACTCCTCACTGATGAGCCCCAACAAGGGTGAAACATGTTTGGGGATGCTTGTGGTCTCGTGCAGAAGGGATGTGACCTAGCAGTTCGGGCTGGACTTCCCCTTTTGGGGTGGGGCCAAGCCTGATTTGCATATGGTCTTTCCCCTTCTGTAATGGCTTGGCAGGCGAAGAACGATGGTCTGGAGGGTTGCCCCGAGCAATGCCAGTGGTTAAGATTCAGTCTAAACCTTCCAGCCATCACCTCTTTGTTTTTGCTTTGTCACCCCGAGTGGGACGGGTATGCCCAGACGTGGGTCCCGTGCCTGCTGGGCCTAGAGACCCAAGCTACTCCTCACTGATGAGCCCCAACAAGGGTGAAACATGTTTGGGGATGCTTGTGGTCTCGTGCAGAAGGGATGTGACCTAGCAGTTCGGGCTGGACTTCCCCTTTTGGGGTGGGGCCAAGCCTGATTTGCATATGGTCTTTCCCCTTCTGTAATGGCTTGGCAGGCGAAGAACGATGGTCTGGAGGGTTGCCCCGAGCAATGCCAGTGGTTAAGATTCAGTCTAAACCTTCCAGCCATCACCTCTTTGTTTTTGCTTTGTCACCCCGAGTGGGACGGGTATGCCCAGACGTGGGTCCCGTGCCTGCTGGGCCTAGAGACCCAAGCTACTCCTCACTGATGAGCCCCAACAAGGGTGAAACATGTTTGGGGATGCTTGTGGTCTCGTGCAGAAGGGATGTGACCTGGCAGTTCGGGCTGGACTTCCCCTTTTGGGGTGGGGCCAAGCCTGATTTGCATATGGTCTTTCCCCTTCTGTAATGGCTTGGCAGGCGAAGAACGATGGTCTGGAGGGTTGCCCCGAGCAATGCCAGTGGTTAAGATTCAGTCTAAACCTTCCAGCCATCACCTCTTTGTTTTTGCTTTGTCACCCCGAGTGGGACGGGTATGCCCAGACGTGGGTCCCGTGCCTGCTGGGCCTAGAGACCCAAGCTACTCCTCACTGATGAGCCCCAACAAGGGTGAAACATGTTTGGGGATGCTTGTGGTCTCGTGCAGAAGGGATGTGACCTAGCAGTTCGGGCTGGACTTCCCCTTTTGGGGTGGGGCCAAGCCTGATTTGCATATGGTCTTTCCCCTTCTGTAATGGCTTGGCAGGCGAAGAACGATGGTCTGGAGGGTTGCCCCGAGCAATGCCAGTGGTTAAGATTCAGTCTAAACCTTCCAGCCATCACCTCTTTGTTTTTGCTTTGTCACCCCGAGTGGGACGGGTATGCCCAGACGTGGGTCCCGTGCCTGCTGGGCCTAGAGACCCAAGCTACTCCTCACTGATGAGCCCCAACAAGGGTGAAACATGTTTGGGGATGCTTGTGGTCTCGTGCAGAAGGGATGTGACCTAGCAGTTCGGGCTGGACTTCCCCTTTTGGGGTGGGGCCAAGCCTGATTTGCATATGGTCTTTCCCCTTCTGTAATGGCTTGGCAGGCGAAGAACGATGGTCTGGAGGGTTGCCCCGAGCAATGCCAGTGGTTAAGATTCAGTCTAAACCTTCCAGCCATCACCTCTTTGTTTTTGCTTTGTCACCCCGAGTGGGACGGGTATGCCCAGACGTGGGTCCCGTGCCTGCTGGGCCTAGAGACCCAAGCTACTCCTCACTGATGAGCCCCAACAAGGGTGAAACATGTTTGGGGATGCTTGTGGTCTCGTGCAGAAGGGATGTGACCTAACAGTTCGGGCTGGACTTCCCCTTTTGGGGTGGGGCCAAGCCTGATTTGCATATGGTCTTTCCCCTTCTGTAATGGCTTGGCAGGCGAAGAACGATGGTCTGGAGGGTTGCCCCGAGCAATGCCAGTGGTTAAGATTCAGTCTAAACCTTCCAGCCATCACCTCTTTGTTTTTGCTTTGTCACCCCGAGTGGGACGGGTATGCCCAGACATGGGTCCCATGCCTGCTGGGCCTAGAGACCCAAGCTACTCCTCACTGATGAGCCCCAACAAGGGTGAAACATGTTTGGGGATGCTTGTGGTCTCGTGCAGAAGGGATGTGACCTAGCAGTTCGGGCTGGACTTCCCCTTTTGGGGTGGGGCCAAGCCTGATTTGCATATGGTCTTTCCCCTTCTGTAATGGCTTGGCATGCGAAGAACGATGGTCTGGAGGGTTGCCCCGAGCAATGCCAGTGGTTAAGATTCAGTCTAAACCTTCCAGCCATCACCTCTTTGTTTTTGCTTTGTCACCCCGAGTGGGACGGGTATGCCCAGACGTGGGTCCCGTGCCTGCTGGGCCTAGAGACCCAAGCTACTCCTCACTGATGAGCCCCAACAAGGGTGAAACATGTTTGGGGATGCTTGTGGTCTCGTGCAGTAGGGATGTGACCTAGCAGTTCGGGCTGGACTTCCCCTTTTGGGGTGTGGCCAAGCCTGATTTGCATATGGTCTTTCCCCTTCTGTAATGGCTTGGCAGGCGAAGAACGATGGTCTGGAGGGTTGCCCCGAGCAATGCCAGTGGTTAAGATTCAGTCTAAACCTTCCAGCCATCACCTCTTTGTTTTTGCTTTGTCACCCCGAGTGGGACGGGTATGCCCAGACGTGGGTCCCGTGCCTGCTGGGCCTAGAGACCCAAGCTACTCCTCACTGATGAGCCCCAACAAGGGTGAAACATGTTTGGGGATGCTTGTGGTCTCGTGCAGAAGGGATGTGACCTAGCAGTTCGGGCTGGACTTCCCCTTTTGGGGTGGGGCCAAGCCTGATTTGCATATGGTCTTTCCCCTTCTGTAATGGCTTGGCAGGCGAAGAACGATGGTCTGGAGGGTTGCCCCGAGCAATGCCAGTGGTTAAGATTCAGTCTAAACCTTCCAGCCATCACCTCTTTGTTTTTGCTTTGTCACCCCGAGTGGGACGGGTATGCCCAGACGTGGGTCCCGTGCCTGCTGGGCCTAGAGACCCAAGCTACTCCTCACTGATGAGCCCCAACAAGGGTGAAACATGTTTGGGGATGCTTGTGGTCTCGTGCAGAAGGGATGTGACCTAGCAGTTCGGGCTGGACTTCCCCTTTTGGGGTGGGGCCAAGCCTGATTTGCATATGGTCTTTCCCCTTCTGTAATGGCTTGGCAGGCGAAGAACGATGGTCTGGAGGGTTGCCCCGAGCAATGCCAGTGGTTAAGATTCAGTCTAAACCTTCCAGCCATCACCTCTTTGTTTTTGCTATTCAAAGTCTGGCAGAAGGTTAAATCTCTGCTGCCTGATGGATGAAACTGAGACAATGACACTTGACGGTATATGTGTATGTGCTCTGGCTGCTCTGTTTTCTCTTTGTTTTAACTCCTCCTCTCCTTTCTTTGATCTATTTACCTGTTCTTCTCCTCACCTTTTGTGACTTCATTGCGTTTTCTGGATATGTAATGAATTGAATTGAATTGTATCATATGTATTATTATGAATTTAATTGAGTTATATATATTTTATGGCGTTTTATGTGTTTCACATACTGTGTAAAGTCAAAATGTTGGATTATAACACAATACAAATTATTATTATTATTATTATTATTATTATTATTATTATTATTATTATTATTATTATTATTATTACACCAATATGGAGGAACCTCATACAAAGGCTAATTTTCATCAACATGTACAAACTCATGACCTATAATCTGCACACAGGCATCTACTGTTGAAAAAAGCATCACTACTGCTGCCATTCTCATAGTTAGACATGTTCAAGTGTCCACCTTATGAGGAAAATATAAAATAACAAAAATGACAACTCTAAAAAGACAATGGGGCTCATTACAACTTTGCTCTTCTGGAAACAACGGTGCCAGTAACGTTACCAGCTCCATTGTTTTCAGACCGGCAAAATACAAGTCTGGTAGGCGGGTGCCGTTCCCGCAGACTTTCACGGAAGCACTGGCACCCTATGGGACTCATATGGGGATTTACAATTACCGGTACCTGGTTTACCAGACGGCCGGGGTTGTAATGCCCCAGTGTTTCTGGCAAGTCAGGTACCGGTAAATAATTACAGGTCCGGCGGTTACCTGCCGGTTTTACCGGCACGGTTAATGCCGGACCAATAATGAGGAACACTGCCACAAATAATAAAGCGTCCTTTCTGAACCTCTTGGTTGGACCTGTAACTATCGCCCCCGGGGCACTAGCAGCATGATAATGCCCACCCAGCTCAGAGCTTATTTTTAAATAATGATTTTCTGCAACACAGATGTGCAATATATTACACACTTATACTAAAAAGGCAGTTATTACCAAACCCATGTGTACATTCTTTACATGTTTTTCTTTTTATTGAAAACTAATATGCGTAAAAAAATAATTAAAAATATAGGGCCTCATTAAGACTGAGGCGGAATGGGTTAACGGGATCTGCTAAAGGAGGCAGACCCGTTAAACCCGTTCCGCCTCATTACAAGCTTCCCTCGCAGGACCCGGTAAGGAACGCCTGGTCAAACCAGGTGTCCTTAACGGGTCCCGCGAGGGGAAGAGGGAGCAAATAACGGGCCACTCGTAATCGGCCCGTTGTTTGCTCCCTCTCCCATTCCCATTGAGCCCTATGGGGGCTCAAATGGGAATGGGGAAGGTCTGGGCCGGGGTTCCTGGAGGGAGGTATTACCGGGCCTACCGAACTCTGAATGGCCCAGTAATTCCCCATTCAGGGAACCCGGACCCGATTTTGGCATCAGCCATGACACCACTAGCGGCATGGCTACCTCCAAAGTAGTAATGAGGCCCATAGACTTGAAAATAGAAATCTGTAGGAGGATAAACAATACTTTATAAAAAAGCAAGCTCTAAATAACAGAACAACCCATTTGTGGCATAGATCACAGATAACCATCCTAATTTAGACATTAGCAGCTGCTAAAACGAAAACCTGTGGAGTTGACACAGCTGGCAAAGTCCAAGGATCATCAAGTGTTGGTGGTGTTGCACTGGTGAAATCAGCTGCTGGACATGGTGCCAATTTGCATGCATCTAATACATGAGCCCAGACCCCAGAAGGGAAAGGTCAACCCCCCAAAAAGGACCAGTTGCTCATGTAAATGTATCCAAGAACAAGCATAACTAGTACGGACCATAAGCAGTTGCAAATGTCGATCTTGAGTTGGAACACTAGAGGGTATATTCATCTCCTTAATAATGATTTGAATCACTTAGGATTGTATGATTTAATTCTGTTACAAGAGACCTGGCTTATTGATCCTCCAGTTTGGAATGGATTTTGCATTCACATTAATTCGGCTTATAAGCCGATAATGGGCAGACCATCAGCTGGGCTTCTTATAGCTACTAAAATTCGAAAGGGTATGTCATCGGAATTTTGGGCTGCCCCAAATAAACATATGCTTTTGGTAAAGGTTAGGGCTCATGATGTATGTTATGCTTTCCTTAACATATATTGGAACACTGCTGCCATAAGTGATAATGTTTTCTTTGATGATCTCATAATGCTTCTGGATATGGTTGCTTTGGAGCACTCAGTCACACATTTGATTCTTGCTGGTGACCTAAATGTTAATCTAATCCTTGGGAAAAACCAACCTCATAAAGGTCGGGTATATAGATGGCTTGGGTTGACCAAATCCCGTGGTTTACTTATGCTTAATGGCATATTCAAAGAAGACATACCCCCGAGGGCCACATGGTGTAATGGTCATCTGGAATCAATGATTGATTACATTTTTGTTAGTACTTCTTTACTGCCCTTGATTGAGAATTTTGAAATTATTGACACCAAACAAAGCGACCATAATATTTTATCAATGAAATGGTCGCAAAAAAATACCATCACAATTCAACAAAGTGTCCAGCCCCAAGGAGTCCTAATTGTGAACCCGGGATGCAATAGACTATGATGGTCTGAGGATGCTGTCTATAAATTTAACCAATATCTTTCAGAAACAACTGAGCAAAACTCTAGTATTATGAACAACCCGTGTATTCAATATAGTAATACTATGCAGATCTTTCATGATACAAGAACTAAGGTCAGATCAAAAACTATACATCCGCATATATTTGACCAAGTTATGAGGACAAAGAAAACTGAAAAACGTGCTCAGTTGAGATTGGCTATGAAGTATCCTCCGGCTGTTAGAACTCTATTGATCGCGAAAATAAAGTCAAAATATACTAACTGGGTAAAAAGCCGTCGCGCAATTCTGTTCCAACAAGGTGGTGCAGGAATGCTGTCTATATAAGCAAACACTGCTAAAATGTGGGCTTTCATTAATTGTGCTGTGGGGTCTTCACAACTTGCAGCACAATCAAATGCTGGGTCAGAACAAGCTTAGACACAGCACTTTCTTGACTTATATTCAGTTCCAGAAGGTGCGGCCCCTTTTCATCCCAGTGTCTTGAATGGTCAATTTAAACTGGATTTCGATTATGAGGATATTTGTACTCTCATTAAAACTTCATCTAATTCTAAAGCAGCAGGGCCTGATGGTTTGTCGAATTATACTCTAAAGCTGCACCCGGAATTATGGGCATCAATATTGTATAACATCTTCACCGCTGTCAATGCAGCTCAGGCTATCCCTGAAACTTGGACGCACTCCATCACTGTCCCGATATTCAAGAAGGAAGATCGGCAGGCACCTAGTAGCTATCGGCCAATCTCCCTCCTTGATGTACCAGGTAAAATCTTTGGTAGACTGCTGTTGAAAAGATTCAATGCGTGCACCATGTCGGCACAAGTAAGAGACAGCTTTCAATCTGGCTTTGTCTCAGGTTTGGGTACTATCCCAAATATAATGTGCCTAAATTTAATTAAAATGCATTATGCTGCCAGAGGCCAGTCAGTATACTTAGCGTTCATAGATTTTCGGGTGGCGTTTGACTCTATTGACCGGGCATTGCTCTACAAAAAATTAAATAGATATAAATGCCCAAATTCTTTAATGAATATGTTGATGCTATTGCATTCTAATACCACAATGCAGGTCCGTCTAACGCTTGAAGGCTTACTATCTGCCTCTATTGATACCTTGAGAGGCCTAAAGCAAGGGTGTCCATTGGCTGCAAGCTTATTCAATTTTTTCATCTATGACATGGGTGCAATTTTCAGTTCCATCTGCTGTGACTCTCCGAAAGTGGGTACCAGTAAAGTCAGCTATTTACTATATGCTGATGATCTGGTACTATTGTCATTAACACCATATGGCCTCCAGCTTATGTTAAATAGATTAAATCAGTATACGACCTCTAACCATCTGGAAATAAATGCATCAAAATCTCAAGTATTAGTCTGCCATAATACGGGTAAACGAAAGATTAAGAAATATGCTTGGACAATACAGGGAAAGGAACTTATGGTTGTTGATCATTACAAATATCTAGGTGTTATTATCTCCAATTCTGTTACACCGAAAATTGGAAATTGGGAAATTAATAACAAATTACAGACTTTGATCTCCCAGACACAAATTCTTGTTGCAAAATATGGTAAATTTAGCTTCAAACATGCATTGTCTTTTTACCAAATGAAGGCTGTACCAATATTGTTGTATGGTGTTGAGTCAGGAAGCCCGCAAAATCAGCTATACTGGGACAAATTAGACGGCAAATACTGGAGGAAAGTACTACAATTTCCTAACTGTACGCCTCTACCTATGATACATTTTGAGTTGGGGGTATTATCACTCTATTCCCAAATACTGTGGAAAATGTCAGCTATCCTGAGGAAATGTTTGTTAAATCTTAATGTGTCAAATGTATTGGGCATAGTAGCACAGTACCTACTTGTCAACACCTCGGGATTTCCTCTTAAATGGCGCACGCGTTTGTTTACCGAAATGGCCCTGGCTGCTGTAACTATTGAAATCCTACTTACTAATCCAGATTTAGCAAAGAAAATAATCTTCGAATATGACTGGATTAAAAACTGTGCAGCTTGTAAGACCTACAAGGACTTTGATAGCGCAGTCTTTGGTTTGAAAAAATACAAGGTCCTGGCGGAATACTTAAATAAATGCCCGTCTCCGCATATACGACGACAATATATGAGAGTCAGATTTAATTTGTGGCACACACGTGATGTTTTACAGAGGCGAAAACAAATTGCCCTGCATGAGAATTTTTGTCGCTACTGCCTAAATGTACAACAGAATGAAACTCTGCAACACTTAGTTGTGGCGTGCCCTGGCCTGTATACTTTGCGCATGAAACTGTTTCAAAATGTACTTGTCTTCTTCTCTGAGCCAGATGAAGGAATACTTTGGAAATCTCTCTTTACAAGTCCTAGATTGGCTGTGAAGGTAGCTATTGTACATTTTTTAGAGTTAATCGTCCCAGATGTTTCTTTTGTATAAATGTATACAACATCTAAGAAAAACTGGGAAGTGAAATGCATTTTAGAAAAATAATTGTGTGTAAATGTATTATTTTACTGATTTTTGAAACAATTGTTAAATATTTGAAAAGTTGTTTGTAACAGCTAAACAAATTTAAAAAAAAATACATGAGCCCCAAACATTTTTATTTTGGGGTGATCATGCAATTTCCAATACGAATCATCCGCATCATCCCATGGGACTCGCACCAGATGATTTTGCATGATTGATGTTCCCAAGGTGTCTGATAGAATATTACAAGGGCCACGTCTTGGTATTTTCTTGCACAATTTTAGACATGTTTAAATGTCCAGCTGGTGAGTCGTAAATAAAATAACAAAAATAACAACTCTAAAAAGACAATGCCACAAAAATGAAACCTCCTCCCTGAACCTCTCTGGCATTTCTAATAACTCTTCAAATAGAGTGTTCCAGTGCTGCCAGTGTTTGAAGACTGACTGTTGCTAGCAGCTCATTTAATGGATGGAGGTTGATTGTGCAAAAGCACAGCTAGCAGATACAGTGAAGTTATAACAAGCCAAAAAGGGCTGCAGTCCAGTATGGGCCAGACCAACTCATGCAATTTCAAATACCCATCATCCGCATGCTTCCAGGAGACTCACACCAGATGATTTATCATTATTGATGTTCCCAAGCTTTATTGCATAACCTTAGAAGGACCAAGTCTTTGTGTTTCCTTGCACAATGTTAGACATGTTCAAATCTCCAACTGGTGGGGAAAACATAACATAAAGAAAAGGATAACTCTAAAAATACAATGCCACAAAAATGAAGCCTCCTCTCTGAACCTCCAGCATTTATAATGACTTGGATAGAGTGCAACAGTGCTGCGGGTATTTGAAGACTCTGGATGTTGCTTGCAGAACCTTTAATGGGTTGGGGTGGATTCTGCACAACTACTCAAAACTACAGTGAAGATATAAAACCACATACAAGCCAAAAATGTTTGCACCCTGAGTAAAATCATTATTGAGGTATTAACTTGTCCCAATCCTTACTTACACCACCTCCCACAGCTACCTATTGGTGGCATAGATCACAGGTAACTCTCATAGCCTAGGCATTGTCAGATAGTAAAACTGGAACCTGTGGATTTGACATTGCTGCCGCAGACAAGGGTTCATTAACTGTTGGTGGCATCACATTGTTGGAATGTGGTGGCAATTATGATGCACGTAACTCATCAGCCCCAAGCATTTGGATTTTGGGGTGCACATACAATGTCCAATATGCATCATCCACATCACACCAGGAGACTAGCACCACATGATTTATCATGATTCATGTTCCCAATATGTGTGACAAAAGATTACACTGAACCTCCTGCGCCTCCCTTTTAAAGCATGGCCTATAATCTGTGCACATGAATCTACTTTAAAAAAGTATCACTACTGCTGCTGTTCTCCAACCAGATAAAGACACTATTACTACTCCAGTATAATGAGCCACAGTCTAATAGCAATAAGCCTAGAGCCAAGAGGGCATTCCTGCATCAGATAATGACCCACAGTCTTTATTAAAGCTCTCACGTAGGTCAGACCTGTAACTATGAGCATGCTAAATATTCACCTTAACTCTATAGAAGAACCAGTGTGCCCAGTAAACTGAAATTCACAGCTGCTACTATTTTAGTATCAAATAGCAGCAGAAAAACAATAACATTAAAAGAAAATCAAGTGTTTCCTATTTTAAACTTCCAATAAACCATCCCTACATTTTACACTTCTAATGTGTGTACTAAAATTGGACTGCTAAACATGTACTGCACCTGCATTGTTTAGAGTAATTTGCACCAACAAATCCATTCCATTTATATTTTACTTAATAGCAGTCTGCACAACTAATACCATTTCTAAATTCTTTATGAATCTATATTTAAAAATAAAAACAATCACACATATTTTTCATGAAATTAAGCACTAGGTTTCGCAAAACAATAAACAAATGAAGACAATGCATTAACCTCACAGTAACACACTTCAGCAAGCCAAATCTTTTTTTTAAAGCACACACATTTGCAAATCACAACATGCCAGCAAAATAAAATCTTTTCAAAACAAACACATTTTAATATCACCCCAGAAAGCACTTTAACACACACATAAGTGATTATAAAAGTATTCTAGATAAAAACACATGTCTACTGCTCAGTGATCATTCTTTTATTTTGAGTCAAGAAAGTATACTTAATGATTCTAAATCATGCACCTCAATTAATTTTCTTTCCTCCCCATCATCAACATATTATCAAATAAAACGTTCAACAAAACATTGACAAACAACTGATTCATGCAAATCATATTTTATCACAGGTAACATGAACTGCACACTGTGAGTTCTGCAGTCAAAATGAGAAAAGTAGACAAAATGTGGAGTTTCATACTTTCCAAAATTAAAACCAGAAAAAGAGGACTATATTCTAAGAAAACTAATAAAATGGCCGACACATTTTCACTGCAACCTATCACACAGAAGTAAACATTTACAACATTAACACCAGCCAATTAGAAACACCAAAACACATACAAAACCCTGCCAAGCATCACTAGTAGCTGCAGATATTCAACATGGCTACAAAACATAGTTGTAGCCACGACTACATGTACATTTTCTACAAATTAAAAACAAATTACGCCAACCTTGAAAACTACAAATAAGACAAGACAACACCTCAGCACACAAAACAATAGACACAGATACAATTCTGTGCTATATCATCCACATAACAATATGATTATGGCACAGAAAATGTATGTACTGAAAATGCTATTCCATCCAAACTCATTTTAGAGAACTCTGCCATCTTTGCACCAATTTTCACCAAAATGGTGAATGCCTCCTTTAGGGATGGCTATGTACCAACATAAATCAAAACAGTTACAATCACACCCCTACCAAATTGAATTGGACAAAAGAGACCCAGACAATTTAAGACCCATCACTAATTGTAACTTTCTATTGAATGTATTGTATAAAGTAGCTACCAAACAGCTTCAGACATACGTAGAAGCCAATGAGATACTCCACAATCAATAATCAGGCTTCCATGCTGCACATAGCACATGACCTGCCCTCCTGACGAATATGCACGAAAGCCATGATTGACCTTCAGTCCCACATGCAGAGCACTGTTGAAGACAGGAAACCGGTCTGCTCATGCTGCTTGTTCTCAGCGCAGGCTTTGACTTGCTGGATCATGAACAACTGAAGCAAGCATTTAGGAAGGGAGCAAATTGCTCACAAGAAGCAATAGATTGGTTAACATCCTTCCTCTCAAATAGAAAATCAAAGGTACATCGGGGGGACAATTTCTCATTTGAAGAAATAATAAGATGCAGCGTACCTCAAGGGGCGAGTTTATTACCGCTCCTTTTCAACCTATATGTCAGATATCTCTGTCTGATTCTCGGAAAAATGTGCATATTTGTTACAAATGACGCTGATGACACACAGCTGATCATCAAGCTGAGTGGTGATTACACTAAAGACAATGCTAAGGTTAAAGATATATACCAAATCATTGAAACATGGATGACCAACAATTGGTTGTGTCTGAATGCAAAAAAAAATGGAACTGATGATCTTAGGATCAAACCATGCCAGAGCCAAACTAAGCCAACAATATGAGCTCTAAATGACGTACAGATAAGAGTAGCAAACAAAGTCAAGACCTTAGGAATCTATCTGGAGGCCTCCCTAAGTGCAGAGGCACATGTCTTACAGCTAAAAAGAATTGTTCCTACTACTTAAGACTTCTTCTCAAAATCTGACCCTACCGGAATGAAGCTAACTGCGCCACAGTTGCAAGAGTAACCATTCTGTCCAGGTTAGATTATGGGAATGCACTCCTATTGGGCGCCAACAAGGGTCATATATCAAAATGTCTGAAAATTCAGAATCATGCAGTGAGAATCATAAAAGGCATAAAGAAATCAGACCACATCAGCGAGGATAGAAAAAACTTCTATTGGTTAACAATAGAGGATAGAATAAAATGTAAGGCACTTACCCGGTCGCACCGCTGTATTTACAGCTCTGCACCTACATATCTGAAATCCAAACTAGAAATCACCAAATATAAGAAAACAAATGGACTCGACTCCAATTGCAGCCACTATATGGAACGACCTCCCTATGACTGTCAGACTTGAGACTTTCTATAGCTTATTTCAAAAGAAGATCAAAACACTTCTCTTTCGATAATGGACCATCAGACTAAGACTAGAACACGCCTGACCAGAAATATGTGTTAAGTGTCATCTCGTAGCATGTGCGTCTTTTTTCCTTGTGTCCATGTTGTGCGCCCTGATGCCTGCGGGCTATGGCGCAATACAAATAAATAAATAAATACATAAATAAATGTGTATATATGCAGCTATAAATAAAACCGCACCTAATGACGCAACCAATAAAAAGATGAAAAGTGTTGATGCGCCTACGCACATGGTTTTTATACACGCGTTTATAAAAAAAAACATACATGCATGTTTGTTGATAGCCGTGACTATTTGCAAAAATTACTATTTAAACAAATGTATTTCCACTCCCACAAGCTATTAGCAAGTTTCCCTAACACACATAGCAGCCCCCCTCGCTTATCTTGGCCCTCCCTCCACTCCCTGGTCCCTCCCAATCTCTGAAAACACTCAATGCATCTATGATGCTACTCCACCCAAAATGTCAGATAGCCCAGACTACCACACGTCCACAAAAACACGACATTCCATTTGCTGCACAGGGTACCACATCTAGCTGCAGATAGCAATGCTGCACACTGGGTGGCTACTGAATAGAGGCAGATAATTACAACAGTACCATCAAACAATTACAAGATTAAGGTTTTAAGTTAAAGATAATGTGGTTTCAGCAACATTTCAGGGTTTTGTTGTTTTAAGTTCTCACCTTAATGTCCTTGCAACTAATGTTTCTTCCTTATTTTGTTATGCCGTACATAATTGACATTCATATTACAGACAATTGGGCTAATGAAAAAATATATAATGTGTAGAAATAAAAATTAAAATAAATTGTACAACCACATCCCCCCAAATAGACCTGTTGTTTTTTCTTTGCATATGTACTTAACTTTTTAAGTTATTCACATGTATATATACTGTTGATAATTGATATGATATGATGTGGCATTTATAACGTGCCTGTACACAAGTGTTTCTAGGCGCAACACGACAAGGAGGGGAAACAAAGGGAGGACACAATAATGATCTTACTAGGCCTTGTGTCATTCAGATTGTGCAAGTGTAGGAAAGAGGGAAGGGGGGAAGTGCCAGGAGGGGGGAGAACGGGGAAGTGCAGTTAACTCAAAGTGCAGCCAGTGGGTGGCTCATAAGTGCAAGGAGAAGGGACTGTATGGTTGCAGATGCAGACCAGTGGTGCGGAGGCTGGTGGCAGTGCAAGGGCAACTGGACATGCAGGAGCCTGGCCTCGAGTTCAGAGGGTAACCAGGTGACGAGAGTGTGGAGCAGTCAGGTGCATCAGCAGCGGAGTGCAAGAGAGAAAGCAGAAGCAAAAAGGAAGGTTTTCAGTTGCTTCCGGAAACCGAGGTGGTTCTGCCCAAGTTTGTACCACGCATGTTTGCCAAGAGATTTGTGATACTTGACTGCAAAATGTCATCTTTGTCTTTTATCTTGTGAAGTAGTTTGCTAGCAGACATTTTTAAAAATTAGAGCCTGTTTTTAGTGTATGTGCAACTCCGTAAAATTGTTGTTAGTTTACTTTCGAACAGGAGGTGAAAAGTCTACATTTTGTCTGAATCTAGGGTCTTCTGAATACATTTTTAAAGAGCGATATTCTGATACTGTTATTTGTGTCGATCTTTCATCATATCTTCCTCATTTTTCTGTAGGAAAGAGTAGAGGAAAGGCACATGCTTCTACACTTTTCTCCCATATGCTGACGTATTTGATATGTTTCTAATGCATTGTCTATGGCATTTTTGGAGTGTAGTGGGTGAATTGTATACTGATCAAAATATAGGCTGCAATAATAGGATATACACATTCAAATTGGCCAGTTGGTGACAAATCCTGAATTATTTGAATGGTTTCTCTTACGTACTCTTCAATGTTTATATCTTTGCAGTACTCATTGTTTTCTTTTAGATATTGTAGGGCTTTTCTAACTTTGTTTAATTCTACAAGTAGTTGCCAAATTGTTTTGTCTTTTGTTGGTACAACATTAACTAGGATAATCAAAGATTGGTCTATTGGCCGTTGCACTCCTAGAGCTTCTACATTTTCATTAAGATCTAATGGCAAATGAACTACTTTGCCTTTTAATAATTCAGAAGGAGGCAATTTGGCTGTTATAAGGACCCATCCACTAACACTGATCCGAAATACTGAATAAATGGACACACCCCAGTTGGGAATGAGACCAGGAGATGGATTGCAAGTTGAACAAAGTTTATATCAGATAGTAAATGCACACAGAGGACTCTGCTGCCCGAGAGCGCTCTGCTCAACAATACACTGGCAGCACATTAAGAAGGCATCGCATGTCAGAATATGACATCATACATACGTGACAATTCCGAGGGATGGATTGGCCAGACACTAATGTTGCAACTAGCTCCATAAGGGATGCCTGGGTCTTATTGGCTGGTGCTGCTCTTCTCACTCATGATGCACGTGGTCAGCTGGGCTCATCTCCGCGCGGTGAAGGTCGAACTTGCAGATGGTTACACAAATATTCTAGCTGACTACTTCTAATATCAGGATGCCGGAACATAAAAGATAAAACACCAATAAATAATAGACTGGAATGAGGAGTGCTTAGGTTTCACTGACACTGATAGGTGGCTGACACACTTTATATTCTAATGTCTATAAACTAACACACCTCTAGGCCCCTGAGCTCACATACCGGTGATAGGGGGTATTTGATCTACCTAATATGTCATGATTTAGATGGATACATGTTATTACTAAGTCAGAGAATGCAGGCATTCAGTTAAGACTGAGGTGGGTGTACTGACTTGGTTACTGTAAGGGGGTCAGATGTGTATTGGCATCAAAAGAGCCTGGGGTCATTGGCAGGTGAGACTGTAGTCTGGCTGGGTGTGGGTGAGGGGGAGCAACACCAGGTTTGTGGAGATGGATGGACTAATATGCCAGGACCAGCTCTGTTCACACACAGGGCAATGATCTCAGCGGACACTGAAAAGATATTAGAGATTTGCAACAGTACAGGGCCAGACTTCCGTGAGAACTGGGTTCATAAAGAGCAGGCAGTAGGTGGCAGGGGGGGGGGCAAAGCTGACTGTGCGAGGTGCTGGGGAGAGGGGGGAGATAAGCTTTTTAGAAATCATTTCTGGGCCTAGAAAAAAACATGCAGTTCAGGGTGGAACATAATGGAGTCTGAATGCAAAGGTGGTGTCCACTGCTTCTAACTATTGATTTAGAGTTCTTCTTGAATTGAAGCAAGTAGACAAGCTTGGGGGGACGTCTCCCACCTTTAGCAGACCCCATTTGATGGGGGAATGTCGAGAAGGGTCCGAAAGACCACCTCCTTCCCAACATTCCCCCTTTCATTACTCCTAAAGAAACAAATACCCGCCTCCAGCACTTCTGCATTCCTTTGCCTTTTTCACCGCTTCATCCCATGCCAGTGAACCCTTTATTGCCATCCATGCATGACACACACTCCTTAAACTTTCCCCCGTCGTGCATATTTGTCAGGAGTGCAGGTCATGTAGATGCCCCCTCCGTCCCCCACTAGATCCACCCAGACTTCCTCATAATTTTCCACATCCTGAGGTCGTTTGATAGTTGTGTGGTACAGAAGGTCTACCCCTGTTTGTACTTGTGCATCCTTAAGCTTTCTATCAATCTCATGTTTAGTGGTGACTGTCACCATCATTCTTGTACCTTGGGGTACCGCGTCTGTGCAAAATTGTAGCCCTAATTGGCACACACAAAAGATCAGTAAAAAGAACACAATGATTGGTACTAACCTCTTCATTGACCTTTCAAGCCATGAGGGCACCCAGTCAAAAGCCATAGTGAACCAGTCCGATAGTTGGACCCCTCCTTCCTTCTTCATTCGTTAGCCCAAGTCATGTACCGCTGCGATCACATGTGAGAGTGTCCCGTTATCAGCATCTGAAGAAGGTGCGAAAGTGCAATATGGACTCACGATTTTTCAGCAAACCCTGCCCTCCATTGCAGTGAGGAGGTCAAGGATGTAGCAGTTTTGCATTGTCATCAACCGTAGTGCTCTGAGTTCCACCATGATAACATTGAACCCTTCTTCAGTGTTGTTAGCCAACTGGATCAGCTCCCATCGGACGATTTGGAGCCACTTGGCGTTTGCTCTTGCTTGGATGCTGGGAACCAGTGATGTGAAAAATGTCTCTACTGAATTGAATAATTTATACTCTGCAGGTATCTGTGCAAGGAGGTCAGTGAAATCCTGGGAGATGTAGTTGGAGCGCCTTTTTCGGAACAGACGGTCATGTCGCTCTTGCTCAGGTACGATTTGAAAGAAAGGGGGCTCTTCAGTGACGGGCTCTGCACCCCTTGCCAACTGCATTAGCTGAGCTGAGAATGAATCATCAGGCAGCAGGTGCCCCCCATTCAAGTTTTCTTCAGGTATCACCAGCAGTGTGGAATGCAGGGCCACAAGTGCACAGCAGCCTCTCCATGGCGACGGGAGGTGCACGTATGCCTGTTTGCCACATAGCCAGTAGTAGTCCATAAGAGCAGCTGTTCCTTTTCTGAAGTCTGGAAGAATGATTGTTCGATTGCAGCGTGTATTTGATCCCACTGCTGTTCAGCCCTCACTGTAAAAGCACAGTTCATTTATTTGTTCTTGCACAGTGATGGGTTTTTCGAGAGCAGAGATCCACGTTAGTTTGGTGATAGGCTCGCTCAATCTCTGGGGACAGTGTTTTTCTGCAAAGTTCAGTTTTTCATCAGGCAGGCCCCACAACCCTTCTGCTTTGCACATGAAAGTTGAGTCTTTCCATTTTCCGTCTGTAAAATCTGTCCCTTCCATTGCCAGAAAGGGCTCCCTGAAACATTTTGGCCCGGTTCTTCAGCTTTTGCAAGTTTTTTCATCAGGTGGCAAAAGTGTTAATTTTACTGAGTGTGCCTTAAAGGTACTACGTATCCAGCACAGAGTAAGATGAACCAGGTACTGTGTTTCTAACAAAGGCACTTCTTCAGGAACCAACACCTTGGTTGTCCCAGAGGTGTGGGGGATTAAGGAGCAAACATAACAGCTCCCATTCGTGGCTTCTTGACCTGTGGTCCTCATGTCCGAATAGCAACTGTTTGATTGCCCAGGATGGTTAATGTCTTCCACCTTGTCCAACCCCAACCCCTGGTAAGCGTCATATTCATGTGGATGCATGTCCCTTTTTTCCCGTTTATTATGTGGGGATAACATCCTCATATCTACCCTTAATTGGCACCATCTTTCTCTGTCACACAATCGTATATACAAGTTATCTGGTAATAGAGTAATGACCTTACTTGTGAAAATACTCACATTTGTAGTGTTGCATATAACATTGCTATCATTTCCACTAGAATACTGTACACCACGTAAGGGGGTTGCATCAGAGTAAGAGGATACATTCATAAATTTAGATAAAGCTATAGAGGTAGATAGTGGTGAGGTAGGCTTTGCATTAGGCTGTACAGTTGTTTCGTCTCTCATCATAGAGCTGGAGGGGTATGGTAACAGTACGTGAGCAATAGAAGCATTTACAGCTGCACTTTGGAGCATAGAAGTTTTTTCTGGGGTTGTATCAATTGAGGCATTTTCAGTTGTATTATTGAACATATACATTCTCTAAGGTAGGCAGTGTAAATGTGTGCATTGGTTTGGTCAGGTTCTTGTGTAGTGACGTAATATTGCATGATACATTACTGTTGCTCATCCATCTAACCCTGCACCCCTCTTTTATATGGGTTCCGCAGATAAAAGAAGCTCCCCAATATACTCCAAGCACTGACAGGACAGTAGTTAACACTTTTGCTACAAAATTAAGACCACACTCATAATTGTAAGAGCGGGTCGCACATATTACATTCCTACGTCTCTCTAACTGACTGCTGAACGTTGTGAGTGGCAGTAGCTCGACCATTGTGTACCTAAAGAAAGGATGATATAAGGGGGTTATAGACAATACAAGGTTGAAAAAGATTCAAAAACAGCAAAGGATAGGTTAGAACATGGAAGAAAAAGTATATAGACAATGAAAATAAAAATGTTCTCTCTCTTGATTTTCAAAAGAACCGTGTATGCACACATATGCATTTATTTACATTTCTTAATTTCATCATGACCTTATTCATTTTTCTCCTTCTGTATATATCCCCTATTTACACATGTTCTCTTACTTTTTCTTCTCCTTTTCTAAGATGCCGTAACCTCTTGTGGATTCTCATACAAATTGTTTGGGGTTACACTGTCATGGACATTTCTGACATCTCTCAAATGCACCCAGTACTTCAGACCCTTTACCTTAACTGCTTGCGGAGTACAATACACTACCTTGTACGGGTCATGGAACCGTGGCGAGTTCCATCTGTGCAGGAAGCTGCGGACAAAGGGGCTTGGTCGTATTTTCTATCGAAGCTGTGGACGTGTCTGTTTCATTTTCTCATGTACATGGTTGAGCGACTTACTCCACAATGCTTTGCACTGCTTGTGTCATTTGAGTTACGTATTCTCTGAATTCCTCCCCCAATACTGTTGCCGTCCTGTGGGCATCTGACATTCTTCTGTGTTTTCATTCTCCTCCATGTCACTATTTCATGGGGAGACAAGTGGCGGTCCCTACTGGGCTGTGTGCGCAGCAGGAACAGAGCCAGGGGCAAGCAATACACCCAATCCATCTTGAGGCTGTGGCATAATTTAGAAAATGTACTTTTAAGAAGGCTGTTGATCCTCTCGATCACCCCATTCGCTTGTGGGTGGTAAATAGAACACATTTTCTGTTTTATTCCAAGTAAGGATGTTACTTCCTTAACCTCTTAAGTGCATTACCTCTGTGTTGCCAAGGACGAGATCGCTCGTCCTTTTTGGCACTTAGTTGTATGCAAACTCTTCAAAGCAGGGATTGCAAAAAACTGTAATTCAACCACTGGGCAATGTGAGGAGGAGGTTCCTCCTCATGGCCCGGGGGTTGGATTACCTTCAGTTTCACGTCACCACACGTCTGCATGCTAACGTGAAACTGAAAGTAATGGCTGCCACAGTGAAAATAACAAGGTGAGTCTCCACCTTTCCCCCCCTCGATCGGAACGGCTATTATGCCGTTCAGATCGAGGGAGGTGTCGTTGGAATGGGGAGACTCTCCCCTTTCCAATGACACCTTTCTTTAAAGTATTGCAGAGTGCTCAATCCATGCCCAGCAATGCCCACTAGACCACCAGGGATCTGTTTCAGAAGTTTTTAGTGGAAAGGGTGGTGCGCACGGGTGTCTACTTTTTGGATATTCATGAGGTTCCCTATTTTCCTTGGTGGCTTTGACACCATAGGCCCATATCTGTAGGTTTTCCACATGAGCAAAATCTGCTCCTACGAAATGCTTGGGGTTACCAGTGGGTTAGCCTTTTTCCTTTGTGCCTGGGTAGGTGCACCCACACATGTGAGGTACCGTTTTTGTCGGGACACCTATGGGAACGAGGAAAGGTAGGACACCTGTTGTTGGCAGCGTGTGAGCAGGGTGAGCAGAGTGCAATGTGCGAAAATTGAGGTGTTTTGCCACATTACATACTTTGGGGGTCATTCTGACCCTGGCGGTAAGGGGTTAACAGGGACGGTAGAGCTGCTGGTCCCTCGTACCCCCTACCACTGCATTACGAGGTTTGCTTGCGGGACCCTGTAAGGATGCCTGGTTTTACCAGACGTCCTTAGCGGGCCCCACAAGCAGACCAGCATGCTAACAACAGGCCCGTTGTTAGCATGCTCCCCATTCCCTTTGAGCCTTATGGGGGCTCAAATGGGGATGGGTTCCTGGAATGGGGAAATACCGGGCCCTCCAAGGTCAGAATGGCCCGGTATTTCCCCATTCCAGGAATCCGGACCCGGTACCCGGAATGGGGGTAGCCATGCACAAATAGCGGCATGGCTACCTCCAGGGTCGTAATGACCCCCTTTGTCTGGGATTGTGGGTAATACATTCTGGGGTGATTCACGCAAGTCAGACCTCTGTGGATTCCCACGGTTGTTTTCTTTTTGGAAATGCATGGGGTTCCCTGTTTTCCTTGGTGGCTTCGACACCCTAGGCCCAAATCTGTAGGTTGTCTCCTCAAACAATTTGGGGGTTACCAGTGGTTTAGCCTTTTCCCTTTGTGCCCAGGTAGGTGCAACATGTGAGGTACCGTTTTCATTGGGACACCAGTGGAAATGCAGGATGGTAGAACATGTGTTATTGACGGCGTGTTTCGGTGAGTGACCAGAGTGAACTGTGTGGAAATTGTGTTTTTTTTACCTAATTTCAAACTTTGCCAGGGATTGTGGGTAATACATTCTGAACCAATTGACGCCACTAAGACCTCTGTGGATTCCCACGGGTGTCCTCCTTTCGTAAATGCATGGGGTTCCCTCTTTTCCTTGGTGGCTTGGACACCCTAGTCCCAAATCTGTAGGTTGTCCGCATGAGCAAAATTCTTGATAATCTGCTCTGCGGAAAGATTTGGGATTACCAGTGTTTTAGGCTTTTCCCTTTGCGCCCAGGTAGATGCACCCACACATGTGAGGTACTGTTTTTGTCCGGACACATGTGGTAATGCTGGAAGGTAGGCCGAGTTTTGTTGTTGGCATGTTTCGGTGGGTGAACAGAGTCAAATGTGCAAAAATGTAGGGTTTTTGCCTAATTTCGGATGTTGACAGAGATTGTGGGTAATACATTCTGGGCTGATTCATGCAAGTCACACCTCAGTCCATTACCACGGGTTTCCTCTTTTTGGAAATACATGGGGTTCCCTGTTTTCCTTGGTGGCTTGGACACCCCTAGGCACAAATCTGTAGGTTGTCCGCATGAGCAAATTTCCTGAAAATCTGCTCTGCGGAAAGACTTGGGGCTACCAGTGTTTTAGGCTTTTCCCTTTGCGCCCAGCTAGGTGCACCCACACATGTGAGGTACTGTTTTTATAGGGACACATGTGGGAACGTGGGAAGGTAGGCCATGTGTTGTTGGTTGCGTGTTTCGGTGGGTGACCAGAGTGAAATGTGTCGGAAGTTGTGTTTTTGGCCAAATTTCAGACTTTGTCAGTGCTTGTGGGTAATACATTCTGGGCCAATTCGCGCAAGTCAGACCTCTGTGGATTCCCACAGGAGTCCTCTTTTCAGAAATGCATGGGGTTACCTGTTTTCCTTGGTGGCTTGGACACCCTACGCCCAAATCTGTAGGTTGTCTGCATGAGCAGAATTCCTAGAAATCTGCTCTGGGGAAAGACTTGGAGTTACCAACGATTTAGGCTTTTCCCTTTGCGCCCAGGTAGGTACACCCACACATGTGAGGTACCATTTTTGACAGAACACCTGTCTGAACATGGGAAGGTAGTTGTTGGGGGCGTGTTTCGGTTGGTGACCAGAGTGAAATGTGCATAAATTGTGTTATTTTTGACAAATTTCAGATTTTCTAGGGCTTGTGGGTAATATATTCTAGGCTGATTCATGCATTCAGACCTCTGTGGATTCCCATGTGTGTCCTCATTTCAGAAATGCATGGGGTACCCTATTTTTCTTGGTGGCTTGGACACCATAGCCCCAAATCTTTAGGTTGACCTCATGAGCAAAATTCCTGGAAATCTGCTCTGCAGAAAGACTTGGGGTTAACAGGGATTTCGGTTTTTCTTTTTGCGCCCAGGAAAGTGCAACCACACATGTGAGGTACGGTTTTTGTCAGGACACATGTTGGAACGTGGGTGCGTAGGCCATGTGTTCTTGGTGGAGTGTTTCGGTGGGTGACCAGAGTAAAATGTACGGAAATTATCTTTTTTTGGCCACATTTTGGACTATGCCAGGGATTGTGGGTAATACATTCTGGGCTGTCAGACCTCTGTGGATTCCCCTGTTTTCATTTGTGGCTTGGACGTCCACACATGTCCTATTGGACAAAAAAAGGCCAAAATTGTCTACCTCTCACAAAATGGCTGATAAGCATGTCAAAATATGTTTTTTTGGTTTCCACTCCACCTGTTCTTGAAATCCTTAGAAATGGCAAATTCAGTGCATCAAACCATTAGTGCTTAACTCTTACAAGGCAAAAAACACAGGCTTCTTTGTACAACATGTTATTTACATTTTCTGAAAAACCCATCATTTTCTCACTTGTTGGTTATTTTTTCTCCCCTCCCCCCCTACAGCAAACGAGGATTCCATGTGGGAACAAAGCGGCCACATTTGGCTGAGATATCTCATGTAACAAGAAAGTTACAAGGGATTGAATGGCGACATACTGACATCACCAAAAAAGGCCTTTTCACAGAGGGAAATTCCCATGGCAGTTAAGTGGCTAAAGAGGTTGTTAACAAAATGAGTACCGTTATCTGACTTGATGATGTAACATTTTCCCTATCGAGGGAATACTTCTCTGACAAAAAATGTTGCTGCACATTTTGCATCTGGCTGGGCATGGGGTCCTGCTTCCACCCAACGTGAAAAAGGACAGACCACCACTATTAGATATCTTTCTCCATTGCACCTTGCTCCCATGTCTGCATAATCATTATGCAGCTCACAGAAAGGTCCGCTGGGCCGGAGCAGTATTCCTTTTAGTGTTCTTAGGGTCATTCCAGAGTTAAATATTTGACATTCAATAGACATTTTACTGAGATGTTCCTGGAGGTTTGGAACAAACCAATCGTCATGAATATCTGCAGCTTTGTGCTGTTTCGCTGTGTGAGCCAGAAAATGCAATTGTTGGAAGGCTACTTGCAACAGTTCTATAGGCATTACCACCTTTCCTTTTATATCTTGTCTCCACAGGAGGTCTGTGGGTGCCTGAGTGCATCCTCTCTTTGCCCATAACTCCTGCTTGAGGGTCATGATATCTTTTGAAGTTCTATTATCTGCGCTATTGGTAATGCATTGTATCCATCTTCCGCCGGGGGTTCTCTAGTCTACCTTTAAGCACACATTCTGTGCGCACATCTCTTTGAAAATATACTGCTTGTTTTGCGGCAGCATCAGCTGCTAGGTTCCCTAATGATATTTCGTCGCTGTTGTTTGTATGGGCTTGGCATTTCACCAATGCCACCATTGACAGCTCGTCAAGGACTGCAATCAGTTAATTTAGTAATTCTGCATGTTGGACCGGTGACCCATATGCTCTCCTGAATCCCCTGCTCCTCCAATGGGATAACCCGGCATGCACTGTAGTAGTCACGTAGGCTGAGTCAGAGTTTATTGTCACTGCACACCGCTTGGCTGTATGCAATGCTTCAATAAGTGCTATTTATTCAGCAACCTGCGTCGAATAATGCATTGGGAGCCGCTTTGGACTGTTATCTAGTATTCCCCATATTCCATTCTCACTACTGCTGCTCCCACATGTCTTCCCCCTGGGCAAATGGATGCTGACCCATCCACAAAGTCCACCTCACCTTCAACCAGGGCGGTTTCACTTTCTTTGGGAATGTCGTGCCATTGCCCTTCATATGTGTGTCACAATCATGGTTCTGTATGTCCTCTGTCGTACATGGCTCTGTTAAAAATGTAGCTGGGTTTACTATTTTGCAATGCACTATGTGGACGTTCGGCCTTGAAATAATGACCCCATAGGCAGTCGCTCTCTGTGTAGTTAAGGTAGATTTAGATCTTTCTAGAATGGCAAACAAAGAGTGTTCAACGAATAATGTGACCGAACATCCCATTACAATTGTTGCACTCTTTTCAATTGCGAAGGCAGTGGCTGCAAGAGCCTGTTTGCAAGCAAAGTGTCCCTGCATTACTGAGTAAAGAGTACTGCTATAGTATGCAAGTGGCTTGTGACCTAAAGATGTTTTTTGTGTCACTCTTGCTGTCATCAGCGTTCCATTGGAGTGTGAAAACAGAAACAAATCCCGCTCAAAATCTGATGTGGCTAGGACGGGTGCTGTCGTTATCAGTTCCTTCAGGTTATGATTGCAGTGTGCATTTCAGGTGTCCACGTAAATGCAGTGTTGTTTTCCGGAGCTTCCTTTAGTGCCTGTAATAAGGGACTTGTGTAGGCTTCATAATCTGATATCCACACTCTGCAATAATTACACATCCCGAGGAACTTCTGCATGTCTTTCACCGTGTGGGGTTTTGCTGCAGCCTGTACTGTGGTTGCCCTGTCTGGGATACATTTCTTCCCATCCTTTGATATCAGTTGGTCTAAGTATAGTACCTCTGTGAGACAATATTGGAGTTTGTTTTTGTCTACCTTGTAACCCTTGTGCACCAATAATTTGAGCAGTGTTTCAGAATTTCTCCTACACTCGTCTTCGCTCTCGCTGCATACCAAAAGGTCATCAATGTACTGAATTATGGTGCTCGCCGCATCAATGTTACCAAGGTCTTCATTCAATACCCTTTTGAATATAGTAGAGCTCTCGCAGTACCCTTGGGGCAACCGGCAGTATTCACATCTCTTTCCCCCAGAGTGAATGCAGTCAAATATTGAGAGTCTGGATCAAGGGGCATAGAGAAAAATATCATTTGTGAAGTCCACCACAGTGAAATGGGTGGCCTTCTTTGGAAAGCTACACAAAATGGCAGCCAGGTTTGGGACAAGAGGGAACTCTTTTTGGACAATGTTGTTAAGAACAGAGGTCCTGCACCATCCTCCATGGCCCCCCTTTGCCTTTTTGATCTGCTAATTACTGTATTGTTTCGTGAATTGGAAGGTACTATAATACCTTGCTGTAGTAATGCATGTATAGTGTCTTTTATTTCCTCTTCTACTTCCCTTAAACTGCTCCTGGTTTAAGTTTAATCCTTATTGGGGTCACTTCCCTCAGTAACCCGACACCATGATGGTTTGTAGTCCATACATTTTGTGCTAACTGTTGTAAATCATCGTAAGAGAATGAGGGCTGATCACCGACAATGGCCATGAGGAGGTTGCCACACTTCTTTTTTGTATCATTAAATCACATGGCATACATATCTCCTTTATCATTTCCCCATCACTGTCATAGTGAGTGAACAATTCCTCATCCATTAAATTGCGCAGGGCAATGTTTGGGTATAATACAATTTCTACTCATACCCATGCATGTCCAGGCCAATTGCCACAATGTGTTTTGCTGACACCTGTACACCTTGCAAGTCTAAGGGGAGGACCGTTCCAGGTAGTATTTCAGGGGTTGCCACAGGACGAAAAACAAAGTCGGATGGCATTACTCTTGCTAATACTTGTATACCGTAGAAAAACTTGGCAGCATTGGTAGGAATTTCTCGTACTGTCACTTCTTTCACCCTTACCTGTATCACCAGCATTGCTCGAAGTGTACATATCCCCGGGGTAGGGGATACGATCCCTCTATCTGTGAACTCTATAGTCATATTGATCTTGCTCATTAGATCCCGGGCCAGCAAATTTACAGGCAAGTCTTCATAATATAGTAGGAGGGGTGCTCGCACTGTCCTCCCCCCTATCTTCACATATAAATCTTTTGTGTATGAAACCGTGACCACAGCCCCAAAAAATCCCTGCATCTCGGGATTTTCGCCAGATAACGGTAAATTGCCCTCACATAGGCATGATTTCTCCACTCCTGAGTTAAACCATAAAGATGAACTGTTGGTTCCCTATCTACCCCACCAGTGGTTCCTCATCTGGGCACAAGGTAGTTGATAGGAAAGGACAAGCAAGGGGTCTTCAGTGGGCTGTCCTAGTCTGGATGGGTACTTGTCCCTGGGCATGAAAAAAACCTTTCTCCCATCATGCATGATCCACAGTGAGGTGCAGTTGCACCATTTGCAGTAGTGGCGAAAGGGTTAGTGTGTGTGTGTGTCACTTGGTTTTGGCGGGTAGGGCGGGGCCGCGATTTTCCCTGATTGCTTTGTGTGTTATATCCTTGTGTGTGTCTTTCGTCAAGTGGAGCGTTTTGTTCATATCCACCAATAGCCAAGCCATATGGGCCTCCTGGGTGCGGGTGGCCATATTGCTGACTATTAATGTATCTCTCATTTCCTGGATAGTAGACCATGGGCCTGGTACAACATTCACTGGCACAGTGGCCCACTCTCCCGCACAATCAATAGGGACCCCCCCCCCCTGGTCCCTTTCCCCCATATCCTCCGCCCTTCTTTGTGGTTGCCCTCTGTACCCACCTCTTCATCTTGCAGATTTTCATTGCCACTGGGGTCCCATTTGAGGGTCCTCTCCATTCCAATAACTCTGCCTGTTGTCTACCCAAGCCGCTGCATTTGAGCTTGTAGGGCTACTGATCCCTATCCTTTTTCTCCCTGCCATTCTGTGGGCGACACTGTGGTTGATGCTGATGCCTTCACCAACTTACTCTTTACCAACTTTGCTTCGTCTGCTAATCTCCTATGTACTATTTCTTTTTATCTTTCTTTGATCCTCCTGCAATGGTGATATGATATAATATGATATGGCATTTATATCGCGCCCATACACAAGTGTTTCAAGGCGCGATGAGGCAAGGGAGGGGAACAAAGGGAGGACAGACAACGATCCTACTAGGCCAGGTGTCATTCAGATAACGCAAGTGCATAGGATGGGGCAGGGACAGTGCAGTACATGGGAATAGATAAACAATATTTAAGTAACGGCCAGCTTGTGGCATGTACATGGGTAAGTGCAGACAGCAGGTGTCAAGGGCTGGTAGGGGGACTGTAGGGATACAGAAACAGTCCCCAAGTGCGGGGGTTGCCAGGTGGGCAGTGCAGGTGTGTGACGCTGGTGGGGGGGCTGGGCCCAAGATCAGAGGGTGTCCAGGTGGCCAGTGCAGTTCCTATTACAACCAGGAGGTAAGCAGAGAAGAGGAGGAGAAAAAGCCGAAGCAAAGAGAAAGGTTTTGAGGTGCTTCCTGAACCAGAGATGGTTCTCCTCAAGTTTAAGGGAGGTAGGGAGGCTGTTCCAGGGGGAGGCACCAGCCAAAGAAAGAGATCTACCACCAACTCGTTGCTTGGAGAAGCGATTGACCCCCGAGGAGGCGGATGAGCAGAGAGCTCGAGAAGGAAGATAATTAGGGAGAGAGAGTTGAAGGTATTAAGGCCCCAGGCCCCAAAAGGCCTTGTGGACGATGAAGAGGGTTTTGAACTTAATGCTTGCAGCCACTAGGACTTGAAGCCAAGGACAAGTCTTGCAGTCCTGTTCTGGATAAGTTGCAGAGGGCGTAGAGCATAAGCAGGCAGATTTAGAAAGAGGCAGTTGAAATAGTCCAGCCTAGAGTGAACCAGAGCTCTGGAGACAGTTAGCTTCTGGGGGAAGGAGAGGAAAGGAAGAATACCTCTGAGGAGGTGCAGCTGGTAGTGTGACCTCTTAGAGAAGTTAGAGATGTTAGGGGAGAAGGAGAGTGTGGAGTCGAAGATGAACCTGAGGTTTTTGCCTTGCAGGTTGGAGAAGGAAGAGGGCCAAGAGAGGCCTGCCAGAGAGCTGTGCACTATGATGCTTTGTATTTCTGGCTACACTTTGGCTTCTATCCTAACAATTTTACTTAAGGCCTTCTGTACCTCCTTGGGGAGGCCTCTTTTGATGATAAGGTTAAATAGGGAGGTGGATTGGTCCCAAGCCGTGCCGGGTACAATCTTTTTGGTTTCTCACCCTCTTTGTTCCTTTCCCCTTCCCCATTGCTTACAGTCATAGTATGTTGTGGGTCTTTCTCTTTTTTGAACTGACACCATTAAACAGGTAACACATACTTTTTTTTAACAATCCCTGATTTCTTGGAGCTGTTTTCCCCTTCCACTATTTCCAACTCTACATTCACATCACCACTGCCCCTCCTGGGCCCTCCTCCAAAAAGATATAGAATAAGAAAGAATAATGTACACTACTATTTTCCTGAACCTACTAAGTATATGAGGCTCTCTTATTTCCTGCACTGGTCGGGACAGTGCTATGCGGTGCCGCCTTCCACTCCCTTTCGGAGCTAGGTTAACTTATCTCCTCTTATTTCACCACCTTTGTTCATCACTACAAAAACCTAATGACCATGGAAAAGAAGCACTTTGTTTTGAACATTCAGCTAATGTATTCATACCCAATTCATCCCTTCCATTTTCCCCGTGTTAAATCTGCTCCAAATCTTCCTCACTTTAATTCTTCTTGCAATCAATACTCACATGCCCGTGGTGTTCTGAGAGACTGTATTCATGGTCTATCCACAACTGGGTGCCTCCCGCAATCAAGCTGTGCCCAGCTCCGGTGAGCAGTTTGGTATTCGCAAAGCCGGGACCCACAGAACCTGTTCAGAAGCGTACACGTTTTAAATACTGGTCAGCAGCAGATGGCAGTGGTCTTTATGGGGGTGCCGCGGATCTCGCTGCAGTTTGGAGGACATCTTGGAGCAATCACGTTGGACAGGTCACCAAATGTAAGGACCCATCCCTAAACACCTATCAAAAATCCTGAATAAATGGACACATCCCAGTAGGGAATGAGACCAGGAGGTAGATTGCAAGTTGAACAAAGTTTGTATGAGATAGAAAATGCACGCAGAGGACTATGTTGCCGAGAGCGCTCTGCTCAACAATACACTGGCAGCCCATTAAGAAGGCATTGTACGTCAGAATATGACATCATACATATGTGACAATTTTGAGGGATGGATTGGCTAGACAACTATGTTGGACCTAGCTCCATAAGGGTTGCTTGTGTCTTATTGGCTGGTGCTGCTCTCCTTACTCGTGATGTACGTGGTCAGCTGGGCTCATCTCCGCAAGGTGAAGGTTGAAATTGCAGATGGTTACACAGACATTCTAGCTGGCTACTTCTAATCCCAGGATGCGGGAACATAAAATAAACATAAATAAACAATAGACTGAATGAGGGCTGCTTAGGGTTCACTGACAGTTATAGGTGCATGACAGGCTTTATATTCTAAGGTCTATACACTACCACACCTCTATGCCGCTGGGCTCACATACCAGTAATATGGGGTATTTGATATTCCTGCTAGGTCATGATTTAGATGGACACATTACTAAGACAGAGAATGCAGGCATGGGGTTAAGACTGGGGTGGGTGTTCTGACATAGTCGCTGTAAGGGGGTCAGATGTGTATTGGCATCAAAAGAGCCTGGGGGCATTAGCAGGGGAGACCGTAGTCTGGCTGGGTGGGGGCGAGGGAGAGCAATGGCAGGTTTGTGGAGACGGATGGGAAAACAGGCAAGGACCGTCTACGGTCCCACACAGTGCAATGATCTCGGTGGACACTGAAAAGATACTAGAGATTTGCAACATTATGGGTCCAGACTTCTGTGAGTACTGGGTTTGTGCAGAGAAGTCAGGAAGCAGGGAGGTGGAGCCAAAGCTGCCTGTGCGAGGTGCTGGGGAGACAAGCTTTTTGGAGATCATTTCTGGGCCTAGAAAAAAACATGGCGTTCAGGGTGGAACACAATGGAGTCTGAATGCAAATGTGTTGTCCACTGCTTCTAACTATTGATTTAGAGTTTGGTTCGAATTGAAGCAAGTAGACACGCTTGAGGGGATGTCTCCCACCTTTAGCAGACCCCATTTGATGCAGTAATGTCGAGGGGGGTGCGAAAGACCACCTCCTCCCCAACACTGTTTTGGATTGAAGGCACATTGTAGCTTGAAATGGGGGGTACTGTTTGGAATATAATGCTCTAATACAAATTAAGTTGTTGGAGAGGTTTTGGAAGTGGGAATATTTCCAAGTTATTAGTGGCAGCATGTGATGGCATTTGGTTATCATCCAACTTTTTATTGAAGTATGTGCAAAGTATTGAGGGGTCACTTATTTTGTATTTATTTTCTGTTATAAGATATAAAGCTAATTGGAACCATATGGATTCCTCATTGTCCTCTATTTTGTAAGTCATATCTACATTTGTTGTGCTCTTTTTTATACACATACTTGATTTGTTACTTCAGCAGATGTGATTTAAACTTTGCTCTTTCTTTTCTGTATGTGTTTGTTAGGAGATTGGTGATTGTAAGATCGTTGCTAATGTTCTCTATAGTTACTGAATTTTGTAAGTCATCTTCACTTCCAAAATATTTATTTTGGATGTGTTCAATTTGTTGAAGGAGGTCTTTCGTTGTTCCATGTAGGAGAATGTCATTAAAATGTTGCGTTGTAAAGAAGGACATTTTGCATAGTACAGTGTCTGCAGAAGATGCTGTATGTTGGAATGGTGTGTTCCTAACATTTTGATGTGTTGAAAGGGGATTTTGCAAGCTGTTCCTGAAATGCATGCTTATGAATGTCCTCGCAGTCCAGTGTAGTTGCGCACTGGAAAGCAGCCCATTGTTTGTAAAGTTTTTATTCTAATTTTGTCTTTTACTTTCACATAGTGATTGAGGAATTGTCATAAAGATTTGAAGGGTGGTTGCTGTACGTTACACATTGAGCTGCATGATCATTTGTAGACTGGACAGATTGGTTGGGTGAACGTTTTTTTGGAGACGTTTTTTCAATAAGAGTTTCTTGTGCCATAATGGTGTTTTCTACCATTTCAGACCCTTGGTCATTACTATGTATGGCAATAGTTGTTTTCTGTTCTTGGTTATAAGCCTCTTCATTGAAATATTGTTATGTGTTGCTTCTGTGAATCCACAGACCTTGAGTGAAGTTTGAAAAGGTATATATGTTGACAGTACTTTTGTACTTTACTGATTCATTTTGTTAGTGGTTTCATTCTGTTTAAAATTAATATAACAATTTTTCTTTCAGCAGAATTGCGCTGTCAATTAGAGCTTCCAGTATTAGTCTTCTGCAGTAATTTTTAAAGGTAGAGCGTGACTTTTAATCTGTTTTCATAAGATTGTGAAGGACTCTACGACGGAAATGTTTTCGTAAAATAAATACAATTTTTGTAATGCTTAACTGTCGCTATGTTAACATTGTTAGATACAGTGTCAGGGTCATTAGCAGTTTTCTTCTTCTTCATAAATTCTTTTAAAATGTTTAGTTTTTAGAAGAGGGGCCCTGGTTTCGTTTTGTTGACTGATTGTATTAGCAGTTTTGTTTGAATATTTGCTATACATTCTGATTGAGGTGGATGAGTATTTGGCATGCTTTTATTTTTATCAGCTCTATTTTTTCTTTGTTGTTTTTAGTAGGTATTCTGTTTTGTCTGTTGGAAAAAAAGGAAAGTGTTGGTTTGCAAGTTGTGGAATATATGTGTGTGTATTGTGAATGAGTGTGTGAATATGATGGCAGACATAAATAGAGGGCTGTGTGATTGTGTAATGGACTGCTAGTTGTGGTCGGGAAGGTTGTAAGAGTAGCTGTGTGTGAAGATGTGTAAAGGGCTAGGTTTAATGCATAAGAGAGAGGTAGTGTGAATGAATAAGTAAGGACATTACAATGTTTTCAGGATAATAGTGGGTGTTGTAACAATGGTGTTTAGGTGAGAATACAAAGCGTATACATGTTAAGGTGTAATGAATAAGAGCGAAATACATGTTGATTTGAAAGGAATTTTGTAGGCTACTATGTGGCTAAACAATACTGGAGGAGTAACAGAAAGAATACTACTACAGTGATGCACTTACTGTAGGATGTGAAGAGTAGATTTCTTCAGGCTGTTGTCTTCCAGGAGGTTGTTGTTCACTGTAATTGCGAAAGAAGAAAATGAATGGGAATTTATGGTAGTGGTGAAGTCATTTTAGTACAAGAAAACATTATTTATGATTGTAGGAGGAGTTGTTGGGAAGAAGGGTAAATAACATTCGGCCTCATTATGAGTATGGTGGTTACCCTGTAGGTGCTGCAGATGGGTTGCCAACAGATTCATAATAATCTTTCAGCACTTAGCTTACTGGTGTCACTAGGACATTACAAGTCCTGTTGGCCTTGAAAGTCAGGTGGTGGAAAATGTTAGTCCCTATTCCTGTGGAGTCACAAACAACTCTACGGGATGGGGACATGGGAGTACTGGAACTGTTGGTAATGGGGCCGGTTGTCCCGTGATAAGTATGCCTAACGTGGCTGCAGCAAGAAAATGTGCAATTTTTCTCCAATGTTGAGCATTTAAAAAGCTGTCCTTTTTGAGATGCTGTACACGAAAGTAAAAAAAATAAATGTGGATTTATAGCAGCACTGTGCGTAATTTTTGCAGGAGTTGTGGTTGCAGTTTTCGCATTAGAAAAGGTGCACTGCAAGTCCCAGAATGCAGAGAAAAACTGAGGAGGCAATAAGCATGTACAGATTAGGAAGGGGAATGTTAGCAAGTATGCATGTGCATCAAAGTTAATGCAATTGCACACAATGAGAGTTATTTCAAAACACTCCACAAATTGTTTCCATTTTCTTTCATTTATTTTTTAAACATTACACACCGTACTGTTGTAAATGTATACATTCATTTATTAGTTTGACCTGAAATGGTGCTGAAATAAATATTTTTAAATGCATTGCATTTTTCAATTTTTCATTCCATGTACATGCCATGCTTTAGTAACATACATGCAGTTTTCATTTTGACTTTGTTTTAGTATAACTTTGTTAGTGGGAAAAGTGGTATTTATAACACTTGGTAGATTGTAATAGGTCATATTGGCAAGTATACATGTACTGTCAGCGCTGGTGCGATCTGCCCTACCGCCAAACCCACCGGCGCTATAAGTGCCAGAACACAGGTTTGGCGGATTTGGAATTCCCCATTCCCCATTGAGCCCATTCGGGAATGCCCCATTCCCCATTGGGCTCAATGGGGAAATTTTACGCTCATACCGCCGGCGGATTTCCCGCCGGCGGTATGAGCGTGAATTTTCGGCGGATTTCCCACCAGCTCAGAGCTGGGGAGAAATCCGCCGAAGCTCTGATTTGGCAGACCCTTAAATCTGGTGGTAACAGCGCTACCGCCGGATTTAAGGGTTACAGCCAAACTCGTGATGAGGCCCAATAAATTGAACATTCACATAGGAACTGTCATTCAAAAATGCTGTAGATTTTTTTTTAAAGTGGTTTTCTTTTCTTTCACAAAAAAACAGACAGTGCTGCTGAAAATGCAAATATGTATTTTTAAACTATTATGAAAATGCTCATTAAAAGAAAGCTTTGCAACCACACAGCATTGTAAGTAACTGCCACTTGATGTCAGGAGATGGAACAAAAGAGAGTGTGATATTGACTAGGTTAATGCAGGGTAAGTGGCAGGAACCTGGTTTATATGCATTTGTAAAAGCGTTGGAAACATAATTTTGAAAATATAAGCACTTTAACGTACTTGGTGTTAATAGATGCAGATGTGGTGGAATCTGCAAATAGAAATCTTGGAGATGTTTATAGTAGTTTTTGATGCAGGTGCTTATGAGTAACAGGATTAGGGTATCCACGTACTGGACCTAAAGGGGGTCTAGTACCCAAATCTTCCCTTTGCTATGAAGGTATCACACTAGGATTTGGGCAGTCTTTATTTAGTGCTTTACTAAAAGGAGAACATTTTTTAGAAACATTTTTTGTTGCGTGTCATAAAAAGGACTGTCCTCTAGGTGAAAAATATGTGACTTTATTTGGTTTACGTAGGGGACAGAGGTGCTTTAAAAAGACCCACAGTACCCTAGTTTTTGATTGTAGCACTTTGACCACTGTGACCATCGTACTAGGGGGTGGGTACAGTTAATACAAAAAGGACCAGGGGTCCTCGTGTCAGTTTCTTTTTGTTCTTTTTATTTTTCACTTAGTATCTAAATCCCTGTGTCATGAATACACAGTAAAAGTCCTTGATCAGTCCTATTGTTACTTTTATGGAGAGAGCAAACTGTAGTCTGGCATATTTCATTCAATTTGACTGCACAGGTACACTGTTATGATGAGCCGACTGGTTTCAGTGGTAAGGATCAAATAAAGTCACAAATTGTTTCACCTAGAGGACAGTCCTTTTTATGACACGCAACAACCAAAAAAAAATTCTAAAAAATGCTCTCCTTTTAGTAAAGCACTAAATAAAGACTGCCCAAATCCTAGTGTGATACCCCCACCCCTGTGAGTAACAGGACACATGTACTCTGAGAGTTAAAAGTAAATCTGAAGTGTTGAACTAAGATGACAGAGTTAGATGTAGAGTTTTTGGATGTGATTGGTGCATGGGCGTGTGACTGCTTTAAAGTGCCAATCAGGGAGTGCTATAAAGATTAAAGGGGAAAGGGAAGAAAGGTGTTACAGGGTCCATGGACAGCGCAGCAGTCCACGGACAGGGCGTGCCACATCCGGATCTTTTAAGGATTCCTGACATGGTAAGGGGTCTGTGGGGATTAGCCAATGAGGTGTTGTGGTTGGGGTTTATAGGAAGAAAAGGTAGCAGTTATTTTCATTGTGTGTAGGGAAGATGGCTGCACCCACCCGCAGAGTTGGAGTGTGCTGGTCCGGAAACTATGGTGCCGGTAAGTTTACTGGTGCTGTTATTTTCGGACTGGCACACTTAGAATGAGGCCCAGTGTCACGTAAAATAAAGCCTCCTTTTTTAACCTCTCTAGCATTTCTAATGACTATTTAAATAGGGTGTGCCAGTGCTATCAGTGTTTGAAAACTCTGGCTTGCACCACCATTAATGGGTGGAGGTTAATTATGCACCACTCACAGCTATAATAAATATATCAGACCACATATAAGCCAAAAAGAATTGCAGCCCAGTACAGTCCAGGTCATCGCATGCATTATCCAGTACACATCATCCCAAGAGACTTGTACCAAATACTTTATCATAATTTATGTTCCCAAGCTTCTTCCCAACCTTTTTCTTTCTTTTCTCAGTTCTGAAATGCTGGTGTCTTCAACCAAATCAATAAAGCATTAGTATTGCGGAAAGAAGTGGATGAAAAATTCTGACAGATGCATGGCATCAGAAAGAAAAAATCCTTGGAAGACCTCTTGCACATCCAAGTCCAAGTCTTAATATTGCAGATAGGATCACCACATCTGTAAACACGTCATGAAAACCCACCTCTCTGAACCTCTCTAGCATTTCTAATAACTCTTCAAATAGAGTGTTCCAGTGCTGCCAATGTTTGAAGACCCTGCCTATTGCTGACAGGACCTTTAATGGGGGAGGTTGATTCTGCACAACCACTGGACACAGCTACAATAACATATAACACCACATATAAACCAAAAAACACTGCCCTCCAGTATGAGACAGACCATCTTGTGCAATTTCCAATACACATCATTCACATCATCCCAGGACACTCGCCCCACATGATTTATTATGATTGATGTTCCCAGGCTTTCTGACAAAACATTATTGTTTTCATGATCAATGTTACAAATATTCAAATGTCCAACTAGTGACAAAAATATAAAATAACAAAAATGACAACTCTAAAATGACAAGGCCACTCAAAATCATGCCACCTCTCCAGAATGTCTGATAATTATTCAAATAGAGTGTGCCAATGCTGCAAATGTTTGAAAACTCTAGCTGTTTCTAGAAGCACCTTTAATAGGTGCAGGTTGATTATACACAACCTTGCTCACAGCTACAGTAAAGATATAAGACCACATATAAATAACAAAAAGACTGCAGCCCAGTATTGGCCAGACCATTGTGTCCAATTGCCAATACGCATCATCCATAGCATTCAAGAAGACCCGCACCAAATGACTTATGATGATTAATGCACCCAAGCTTTGAGACAGAACATTTGAAGTCCCACGGTGTAGAGCTTTGTTTCAGAATGTGCAGAGTTCCTCCTCTGCCTCTTTCATGGCTCAGTGTTTTTTTAACTTTTAAGTATCAGCAACTCTCAGCAGTGTTATTCATGTGGTTTGCCACCTTCCTCAGTAGCAATGAATTCAGAAACCAAATTATACCATCATCACTGCTAGTACTCTCATGATCGGACATGTTGGAAATGTCCAACCGGGAAGAAATATGTAAAACAATAAATATGACAACATGAAAAACATAATGCCTCAAAACATAAAAAAAAGGAAATGTTAGAAGGGCTATGTCTCCCTGTTTTCTTGCAAATTGTTAGACATATTCAAATGTCTAACTAGTGACAAAAATATAAAATAACAAAAATGACAACTCTAAAAAGACAATGGGCCTCATCATGAGTTGGGCGGTAACGCCGGCGGTATTACTTCTGGCGGTATTAGTCCTACCGCCAAACCCCCCGGCACTATTAGCGCCGGATCAGGGGTTTGGCGGTAATGGAATTCCCCATTCCCCACTGAGCCCATTCGGGAATGCCCCATTCCCCATTGGGCTCAATGGGGAATTTTCACGCTTTTACCGCCGACGGATTTACCACCGGCGGTAATAGCGCACATTTTCAGCAGATTTCCCCCCAGCTCAGAGATGGGGAGAAATGCGCAGAAGCCCAGATTTGGCGGACCATTAAATCCGGCAGTAATAGCGCGACCGCCAGATTTAAGGGTTACCGCCAAACTCGTGATGAGGCCCAATGTCGCAAAATATGAAGCCTCCCTTTGAACCTCTCTAGCATTTCTAATTACTTTTCAAATACAGTGCACCAGTTCTACCAGTGTTTGAAAACTTTGGCTGTTGCTACCTTTACTAGCTGGAAGTTTATTATACACATCCACAGCTCACAGCTACAGTAAAAATATAAGACCACATATAAGTAAAAAAAAAACTGCAGTCCAGTATGGGCCAGACCATCTCGTTCAATTTCCAATACACATCATCAACATCATCCCTGGACATTTGCACCAGATAATTCATCATAATTCATGCTTGCATATTTTGTGATGGAACATTAAAAAAGCCACATCTTCATGTTTTCTAACTCAATGTGAATTTTACCGTCCATAATTACTTTTACATTTTCAATATCCTTTTTAATTTACTTCTTTTCTGACATTAATTAATAGTCAATTTAATTGTTTTAATTAATCAACAATTGTTTTTTGGAGTAGTTGTTGTAGTGCTTTTTCTTTCATTGTGTGTCTTACTATAATAACTTCTTCACCTGTTTGAATATATTTCAAATATTCAGAAAATATTGAAGATGTAATACACTTTAAAAATAATTGTGTTGGCTGTATAAACAATTTAAAGCAGACAGGTAATCTATATGTGTTTGGTGACTAATATTTGTTTCCTAAAATATTATTGTTAGTCTCATTTTACAAATACATAAGAAGAGTGACATGTAGTTTTAGGAGATTGTGCTATTTTAGGGTACATTTATTATTGGATTAGATATTTCAAACATCAGCCCATTTTTGAAAGAGAGGATTTTTATTGTTCATAACACTTAGGGGCCGATTCATGGAACAAATGTGTGCCGAAAATCATGGCGCAAGCGTGAAAAAATAGGGAAAGGTGCAAGTGTGCAATTCATGGAAGGGCCTGCACGTGTTCACTGTGGGATGTGTGCCAAATCCGAGCGTGGCCCGCACGGGCGCACACGTCACCGCAGCATCCCGAATGCTGTGTGCGACGCACACAGCAAAAGGGCACAACGTTAGCGCGCACACCAAAATGGGGGCAGATCACAGGGTGGAACATGCGGAATGGGTAACAAGGCGTGAAAAAGAAGGCGTAACTGGGGAAGTACTGCAGGGAAATACACGGAACGCCCACATGAACGCGAACAACACATATTCATGGAATCGAATACGGGAAACCTGCGCAAAAGACGCGCATAGGCGTCAACACGTCCGCACACGAAGGCAGGCGGAAGCGTCCCTGCACGCAGTATAAAAGTGCGCGCAAACAACAAATACGTATATACAGCTATGATGAATGCCCTATTTATCGCAGCACTGATCGTGGGACACCGCAGGAGGAGGAGAATAGCCAGGCCCCACATTATCTTACCCCAGACCAGCCTTTTTGGGATGCCTGATGACCAGGTCTATGGCAGGTATAGGTTTCCACCTCGTATCATCCTATACCTGGTCAGGGAGTGGGAAGATTACCTTACATCACCCACCCTGTGCTCCCAAGCATTGTGCCCCTTGGAGAAGGTGCTCAATGTCCTGCATCACCACTGGGTCATTTCAGCGAACAACTGCTATAGTCGGGGGGTGTCTCACAGGCCATGCAGTTACGCTGCCTACACCAGGTGTTGGCAATCATGACTGCGCGCCCTTCAGTCCGCAGCACATATACATGCCCAGAACACCCGCAGAAAGGCATGCCGTGGTCCAGGACTTTTACAGGGTGGCACACTTCCCCAAAGTGCTCAGTGCCATAGATTGCACCCATGTGGCCCTACGTCCACCTAGCGCCACTGAGCACATCTATCGAAACCGCAAGCACTGGCATTCCATCAACGTGCAGGTTGTATGCGATGCCCATGCAATCATCACCTCTGTCTATGCAAACTATCCTGGGTCTACCCATGACAGTTTCATTTACAGAATGTCTGCCCTGAGCCGGAACCTGGAAGCAGGGAAGTATGGTGACACACGGCTCATTGGTGAGTGACAACCATCCTAACCTCCCCAGGGGACAGTTCCTACCCTCTGAGCAACCACATGATGACGCCAATACAGAACCCCACCACACCACCCCGGGTAAGATACAACGCTGCCCATATTGCAACCAGGGACATAGTGGAGCGCACATTCAGAGTGCTCAAGTCACGCTTCTGCTCCCTTGACCACTCTGCCGGCCAGCTACTATATGCACCCCCAGTAGTGTGCAGGATCATTGTGGCAGCATGTGTCCTGCACAATGTTGCAACACAGCGGGACGTACCGGTGGACATGGTGGTGCCCCCACATCCCCATGCAACACGGCGGGATGTACCAGTGGACTTGGTGGTGCCCCCACATTCCCAACCACAGCCACCTAAACTCCGACCCCTGCAGAGTGCACCCAGGCCTGGCACATATCAGGTGACAATCGATGATGACAAAAAGACAGTCAACTGTCACAACCCTAGCACCCTAAGAATGTTGCCAGGGAAGTGCTACATTGTGTGCATCCCTAGCTACTTAAACATAACCAATCCTGTGTGACCAAAAGGAACACATGCAAGGTGTGTATCACACCACCCCCTGCAAAACAGGCCATAACAATCACTGGTATGTCACCCAAACCCTCCCAAACCACATCACCCTTGTCTGCCACACCATGACATGGCATGCAACAGCAAAAGGCCAAAACATGACCAATGAGATACAAAGTGACATGTGATAAATGGGAAGAGGCCCGAGACAATCACGCCTGACATGGAATCAGATGAAATGACTGACCAACAACCTCCCACACATACAAAGTCATACACAAATGCTTGCCACCAGTGGTACCATCAACAAAAGACTGAATGCCTGTTCTCATGCACATTTGCCAAGCCAAATCCGCTAATCCCTAACCCGTGTGCTGTGTGTGTCTCCTGCAACACACTGCTCATCACACAGCACAATGAGCAGCCGTTGTGTTGGGGATGCACCTAATCACGCATGTACACAATCCCCAAATGGTAAGTGATCATGCGCTGCAGGGACACAGCGTGCAAGAGAATGCAATCTGTGTGCGCGTGTGGGCATGGAAGGGTGGTTGTACGTGTGGTGGAGCATTGTGTAAGTGTGTGTGTCAGTAGGGACATGCACTCAATATATGCATGTTAAATTAAGTGACCCTCAGTATCCTGTACACATCACATGTGAACATTGCCTATGTGTACACCCCAGCATGTCAAACCACAACAATCCCCTGACACCTGAAAAGTAAACACAACACAGGAAAAGCCATTGACCAGCAGAACACATCATGTACATAGTACCCCATGATGACAATGTCAGAGAGTGGCCAAAAACTGTAGCCCAACCTTACCGTCCAACAACAAAAGGCCCTCCCTCATTTACACATCACCATGACTTCTGAAGAACTGGGGTCTGTAGCCTTCTTCCTTTTAGTCTACCTGGCTTCAGGATCCCCCTACCCCTTGGTTTCCATGTTCTACCTTGCGTGTAAATAGGGTCCAGCCCCCTCAGAGGCCACCTTGACTGGTAAAAATGCCAAATCGCAGAGAACTTCAAGGAGCAAAACCCTCAAACCAGGGAAAAAAGCCTGTAGCCACCAAAACACCCTGGAAGAGTCTCCAGTAGATGACTTGAAGTCGCTGAAAATGTCCAAGCACATGTCCAAGCAGAATGATAGAACAAACAAGGTAGCACAGTTCAACATTGGTTCAGCATTTTCAGTACACAATATACAATGAGGACACAACAACTGATGGCTAGTGTCACAGCTCCAGTGTCCGGGCGCAGGAGTGGCACGAACCAACCACCGCCTCCGTGGTCTGGGTGCCTGCAAGGTAAAACTTACACAGGCCTCTGAGACCCTGGAGGGGAAAGAGGGTCAGGGATCCGTTGTTTGGATAGGCATTGGTATTCAGGATAACCGGAAAGAGGGGCAGGAGAGAGGAGTTGGATGGGCAAGGGAAAGCAGACAAAATACAAAATACAACCATTGACAATAACACATACTCAATCAGATAAACCATGTTCTTCATGCACATTGTACAAACTGGGTCAAATGCAAGCCAAAGAGAGACTTATCTCTGGGGTGAGTGCTGGCCTCCTGCCTGCGCACACTCAGGTCTGGTAACAGGAGCAGTTCAATGATGCAAAGAGAGCGTGAGTTACTATTCTGTGTGTGTTTTCACCACACACACAACACAATTCATGCCTCAAACTAAGTAACTTCTCCACAAACACTCTTGTCTGCTGCTTTGTTTGTATACTTTTGCTTGCCCCCGTGATGGTCCATACACTGTCAATGCAGTAAGGCAGCTGCACGTGGCCCCGCGGTAAGTGGAAGACCAATGTGTTAAGAATCACACATGATAGAATGGTCCTTGGGTGAGCTTCTAGATGCATTTGGTGATGTGCGACTTCAGTACAAGTCGTGTTCTGCCAGCCGCGGATTTCAATAGGTAGTGTACGTGGCAATTTGCATATGCAAATGATATGCACTGCACTCGAGTCTGTGCGTCGCTGGGTCCCCCCATGCGCTGTATTAGTTTCTGGCTAGGTACGCTACTGCGCTAACAACTCAGCTTCTATGGAGCAGGGGGGACACAAGGATATGGGCGACTCCCCCTGCATGTGCCCCTGGCAACTTGTAAAAGATACTTGGCATTTGTTCCTCAACGCGTCTTAGCAGTACTGTGCGCTTCTTCCCCAATGCCTGGCCAAGCTCCCCAGCACTGGCGCTACTTAGCATGCATGTGCAAGGGGCCTGGAGGAAGGTCGGCTGGGGTGTGGCCCCTCGTGCTGCTCACCTTGCCTGGAGCTCCTGGAAACACGTCTGCTTCTGTCGGATGTCTGAGCACAAGCCCTGTGCTTCTGCTTGCGCACGCTTGGGCACATGTGCATCCCTAACGTAGCCAGGTTTCTGTAGTTCTTGGCCCTGTGTCTGCTGGGAAAGGTAGTCTGTAGGCTCATTTTCCTGCAGAAAGGGCATAAAAGATATTAATAAGGATGGAAAGTTCCCTGTGTGTCTTCATGCTGGTTGTCACTGGGCCATGTTTGAGACCTACATCCGACCTCCTCCCACCATCAGTGTGACTTTGACAGCCAAAGGGTGCAGGCTACTGTCTACAGCATGAAGTGCATCAAGCACATATACAGGCAAGAAAAGAACATACATCACAATCAACATCAATAAATGGACATATCAATTATGTACTCACCAAAATTGATTGCATACATGCTGTGGAGAAAATCTACGTTATCCCCACTAGGGGTGTTAACACAAGTAGTACAGCAGCAGACAGGCCACAGATATGACGAAAGTCCAATGCCCTTGGGTAAATGATTGTAACACCGAACCATCCTTGCAAGCCCATGGATAAGGGAAGCAAGAGTGGCATATGTGAGTCAGGACCCCAAGCTGCAAACACATACATGAGACAAGCTTGAAGGGCCCAGCTGGAACAGACAGTGGATGCTTTCAAAAGCCACAAAGCACCACACTGTAACATGAATGCACAATAGACAAGCAATTTTAAACTATATTAACTAATTAAACTAACTAGTTCTTACTGCATGGCCTGGCTGGACATCTGGTACACCTCCCGGCAAGCCCGTAGCTCAGCCGAGATAGTATTTTCAAGCTGCTCCAACCCCTCCTCTGTCCATTGCCTCTGGGACATCAAGAGCACACCCAGAGTAGATCTGAGGGAATCGTAGTCAACCCTCATGGCCTCCATGTGTACCTCTGCATGAGCAGCAATTTCTTGACGCAAAGACACAATTTCAGCCTGGCGTGCCCTGTCTGAGGCCTGAGCAAGCAGGCCATGGACTGAGCCGCCCGCTGCTAGAGATCCACCTGCCTAGCAGGGGGGAGCACGGATTGGGCCACCCGTTCCATTCTCTGAGCGATAGTATCAATTGCTGCCCCCTGTTGTTCGGAATTGGCAACCATGGCTTGCTCCCACTCAGTATACCCCAGTGGCGCACGGCCACCGCGTTGCCGGGCTTGACCCCTGCGGGGCCCAAGGAGCTGCCGTCCTTGTTGGGTTTGCACTGCCCGTGGCTGCAGGACTACATTCCTCCATTGATGTGATGCCCCAGGCACATCAGCAACTGGTGTGGAGTGTGACTGTGCATCCCGATCCACCACAGGCGGAGGTCCCACCACTGTCTGGCCCCTCAATGCAGGTGTCATGGACAGAGGAGCGTCGACATCAGAATCACTCACGGTTGATGAATGGACCTGACGCGCATCCAACTCAACATTGTCGTCAGAGTGATCATCCGGGCTAGACTCAGTGCCCGCCTTAAGCACGATGGTCTGGAACACAAGTGGGTTCTTGTGGTCTACCAACCCACGACCCCCACTTGTGCCGGGTTGCTGGTGTGATAGCAACCCTGTGCCTGGCATGACAACAACATCCTCTGGCTCCATTGCATCATCATCTGAGAAGGGGAAAAAAACAAACATGAGTACACATGTCAGAAGCACATAACCCACACACACATAGACATCACATCGACAGCCAACACATGAGGCAGACATGTCACACACAAATGAGAACCTGGCATGCATCCTGTGGCATTCAAATGCAAACACATCCCAAACGCAGAAATGGATGTGTCTAAATAGCAAAGCCTAGACAAGTACAAAATGTAGTATATCAATTCCATCAGACACCACCACGGTCAGGCACATGTCAGAGGCAGAAAAGACAGATGGCAACAAAGAGATGGCACATACCATAAGCATGTCTGAACTGCAAATTGACCACTGCTGCAAGTGAATCCAAACACACAATGACACACGTAATATGCATGTACACATGCATCACTAAACCATCATCACCAATATAGCTCCATCCATCTGTAGCTCGGCCCGTACCGGGTGGCATGGGCCATGTAGATATAGTGAATGACCCAAGCAAAGCAAGGGCCGGCAACCAGGCATGAGGGACCATAACACCCAGTACGGTCCAAGCTTCAGGACATGAAGCCACCACACACCCCTCAGGGCCTGATTGAGCACATTGTGCTATGAATGTGCCCTATTCCATCATTCCTTGTGTAAAATCTCCACGGCCAGAATAACCATATTAGCTAAGTGGGCCTGGGCGTACACATACTACACAACAGTGCACCTTCAGGATTATGCCAGTTGAACATAATGTGTGCAATGCAGAAATCTCACCAGCATTAACGTCAATCAACTACATACTAGTCAGTCAACAAAAAAGCAACGGAAGACACATTTGCAAATGAACACTTTCACACACACATAAGTGAGCAGCCACAATGTTGCACTACACAACGTTGAAGCTGCTTGCATATGTACATGGGAAAGCGTTCAAAAACACCCCTTTCCCCATACACCTGTATTGTGAACATGAACAGCATGCAATACAGTACAGCAAAGCAAGCAGTTACAACGCTGCTTGCTTTGATGTATGTGAAAGTGTACACATACACACGTGAAGGAGGCTCCACAGTCGTTACAACCCGATTGGCAGGCTACGTTCAATCTGCGCCCTATGCCAGTTGTTATAGGCCGCAGATTGACCAATCAACTTTGCTAAACAACCACTAGGGAGTTGCAATACTGAGTACATATGTCACAGGATGCACCTGTGCCCATTACATTCAGGACAGAGAGAAGGGATGAAAATCTGACCATACATGCCAGGTCACTTTTACATTGCAGCAGTGAGTAGGCATGTAGAATGGTGTAACATGGCTCAGAAGTGGGTTGATGCAGTGCAGAACATGTGTACGTTACCCACTATCTACATGAACTAGTACATTATGATATTTATCAATAAAGATGAAGGCAGTGTAAGGGCATGTTCAGGCATCACGTGCAATGTGCATGCAATGGGTTGCATGGCTACAAGCAAACACCCTCAACAGAAAATGTAGGGAGGCATTGCATGGCAGTGAAAGGGTGACCAGAGACCAGTGTATTGTCAGACAGTGTTGACTAGCATCAATTGCATCATCTGAGTCAACTGACAACACAGCAGATGAGAATGGGACAGTAAGCAGGACACATGACGAACCCGCAGTAATACACCCATGTGTGCGGAAGCCACTACACCAGTTGAACAGAGTCAGGGGGCCTGAAACAGGGGGAGGCCTGTGCCCAACACAGACTGTGACACCCTAAACATGTGCGCAATGCAGGACTGAGCCAGAGTGGGCATGGAATGGATGTTCAAAAGCCATGAAATGTAAGTCATCCTGGACACGTACTACAATGATCATCCGGTCAAGGACACAAAGGGGCATGCATGGAATGCACTTGGAGCATGAATGGACACTCATGTCCCTGCGGAGCATCTGCCATCTGCACAGTCCGAGTGAGACAACCTGCATCAAGGAAAAAGGATGTACCCCACTGTATGTGTCTGGCAAGTTGGCTGGGCGAAGTGTGCATGTACACAGGAGCCTTGAACAGGCCATAGCAGTACTCCAACATGATACCCACCAGTGCCATTGTGAAATTGGGGTGCAGGGGGTGGGGGGTCAAGGGAGCATGCCTACATGGAGTACCCACATGCAGGCAGAACACAAATGCACGTCAGTCATGCAATGACATAGTCCCAGTGCTGAGAGGAAAGACACCTCAGGCTACATGCAGAAGGGCCAGTGAGCTGGAATATGGACCGGAGGGACAGCCGGGTGACTAGCATGTGAGTAGGGTGCAAGTGTGTTGATGAGGACAGTCCCCATCTGCTCTACATGTCCAGCATGCTGCACAGCAGGCACGCATCAGTGAAGCATTGCATGACTTGCACATGAGAACCATGTACTCATGACATGTAGTGGCAGTCAAGCACAACACATCACACAAGCAAAAAACACATGGTCTGGACAAACACGCGACAACACTCACTGGACGGGGCATCTAAGTCCTGCATCTCTCCCACTCCTTCGTACAAGCCTGCCGGTATGAACTCCGCAGCGACTGACTCGTGCGAAGTGAGGTCATGCTTTTTGCACTCTTGAGCTGTGCACACCTCATGTCCGAATGCACTCACACAATCCGCAACATGCTTCCATACGATGGGCAGCCGTAGTGTGACAATTCGGTCCCACTAGCACATCACGGTTGTGTTCCTTCACGTATTCCACAAAGAAGTCCAGTTCCTGCACGCAGAAAGGCTTATTCCTCGATGTGCCGGAGGCCGGAGCTGTGTCTGGGGTCGCAGCCTCTACTGCATGTGCAACCTTCGTCCTCTTGGACAGTGGTCTGGACCCTGACTGGCAAATACCGCCCTGATCAGTATGGGCAGTGGCGGTGGTGGATTGAACCAAGGCAGTGGCAGGTGGAGCAATGATGGAAGCCCTAACTTGTGTCAGTGGCTGCTAGGTGCCCCTGACTTGACCCTGCACAGCAACATCTGCTGTGCTAAGGTCACTGACTGGGACTGTCCTGGATGGTAGACTCACAGCCGGGATGGTGCTGATACCCGGCTGCTCGGGGCAGCATATGACAATACTGCCCCAGGGACATGTGTCTCGGTCAGGGCAATCCTGCGTGCACTTACCCTATGCCTCCTGAACTCCTGGAAATCATCCAGGCACTCTTCAGGTGCCAACGCAGCATGCGCTGGCCCACACTGAGCCTGGGTTGTGGTGTCCACAGCTCTACATAGCGGTACCACTACCCTTGGGCCCGTGGCAGTCGATGAAACGGACTGACGGATCACATGGGCGCCAGTGCCAGATGCAAGAGCTGCATCTCCCATAACCACAGGGGGTGGTGACATGACTGCACCAACATGTGGCACAACATTGTGCCAAACTGGTGCACCCCTGTGTCTTCCCCCTCGGCGGCCACCCTGGACACCCTGGAGTCCCCCTACTCCCTGGTCATCCTGGCCACATCCCTGACCACGCCCGCCACGTGGAGTACGCCCAGCTGAGGTGTCCCTCACCTTTCGTGGCCTCCCAACCATGGCACAGATGGAGTAGTGCCGGCAAAGATGGAGTAGTGCCAATGGGAGGTGTACATGACAATTGTCCTGGGCAATTGGGGTGAAGGGGGTGGGATACAAGATGTTAAAAGCACCCCTGTGCACCTGCAAGGCTGTATGTGACCCCAGTGATAAAGTGACAGGTCACGCAACGGTCAGGCCCCCAAAAACTGCAGTAAAACCATGCACGAAACCCCCGGTAGCCCACATGTTTGGAATTAACCTCCCGCAGTACGTGGTGGCACCCAGGGACATGAAAAACACGTATGCGTGGGACACGACCTCGAAAATGAGTACACGATACACAGGGGCACCCGCAGTGGGAAAAATAGCATGCACGACTCACCGTCAGACTAGCGTGATAATGAAAAACACGCGTAGCCAATACCCCCACCAAAAGAAGAGATACGTTCTAGATCTGCTGTGAAGTTGTGATGGCGCGCGAAACAACCAGAAGTAGCAACACACGTCAGTCTCCATGAAAGGCACGTACAGTGAACTGCTGGTCCCGCTCACCTTTAACCCGTGCTGAGGGAAACGCCTGCATGCGTCACGTCACTTACGCGCTTAGGCCCTTTCCTCGAATTACACGCATTAACATGCGGACATGCTGTTTTTTCACATGCTGAATCACTATGCACCCATGATGAGGGGAACGCCCGCGCATTTTACGTCACAGACGCGCTTATGCGCTAAGGGCCTTTCCGCAATTTACATGCTGACGTGCTGTTTTTTCACGTGCCAAATCACTCTCTATCAAGCTGGCCACATGACAACACACAGAAGACCACGCTCCTGCCCAGAAAGCCAAATTACTGCCCCCCAGAGCCCTGAGCAGCATCCCACTAGCCACCTGCTGCTGCCTGCCTGCCTGCTCGCCAGGTGCCATGCTATTTGGTGCCTGCACGTCAGCCATCTGCAGGGGTCCAGTAGCTGTGACCACCCCTGCTGGAACAGAAGACTCCCGACTTCCATCGCTCCACAGCCCAGCACCAGGAAGCAGTTGAGCACCCACACCTGCCTCGGGGGTTGCCATGTCAGGGAAATTACCATCAGAGACCACTGGCGACCCCCAGCCAGAGAGGCAGAGGGCTACCAGCTTCAGTGCCACAGAAGTTGGTATCCTGGTGGAGCAAGTCTTGGTGCATTATGATGCCCTCTTCGGAAGATGGCGCGCCGACAATGATGGACGGAAGAGGATCTGGAAGGACATCGTGGCTGCCATCAACGTGGATAGGGTGGCAGACCACGACATATGACACGTCCGGAAGTGCTCGATGGTCTTCAGGTCCAGGACCCTCAGCAAGGCCCCGTGCCTCTTGGTGGCAGCGGTGCAGAGGGGTGCCGGGTCCGCCTTACCGATGACCAGATGAGGGTCCTGGAACGTATATGCCCAGCGCTTCACGTCCAGGTCCTTGAGAGGCATACCCATCCGGAGTCGAGTGGTAAATGTCCATGTGTACTGATTGGACGCAGTGCATGTTGAGGTGTGCCAGGTTTGTGCAGCTAGGACATGTATCTTGAAAGGTCCATGTATGGATGTGTATGTGCAGGGACATGTGCCTGCCGCATGTGAGTCCAGTCATGTGCGAGGCACAGCAATGGTGTATGTGTTGAAATGCATGATGCACAGATGCATGTGGGGATGCACACATGTTAGCATTTCTGTGTATGTACTATGGCATGGTCGGGGTGTGACACATGGATGCTGGTTCCACCTTCATGTACGTGCACGGCATACATGTGCATGTGTGTGTTTGACATGTGTGATAATGTGATACGCCATGGATGCATGCGACACAGACATGTAGGAACCCCATTGGCAGATGTGACATAGTTGCCAATGATTGCACTGTGACAGGTGGTGGAGATGTACAGATGCATGTATGTCTGGTGGCGTGTGTGCATGTGTTCGGCACTCAGGGTAACCTTCTGGTGTTCATGCTGTTGTATGTGTATGGATGCTGCTGCCTACTGCACGATTCCTGTTAATTTGCACATTTGTGTGGGTTCAATGGATATGTGTGTTGGGGAGTGTGATGCCAACTGTGAAGTTTGAGACTGTCACTCATGTGCAACTGTCATGTGCGTATCAGACCATTGCTCATCGCCCTGATGCCTGTGTTCTGTCTCTCCCTGTCTGCTGAATCAACTGATGAAGTGGGCAGAGACGGTGCTGTGGAGCACAGTGGCAGGGATCCCACCACCAGCAGGAGACGCAAGGGCCAGCACCCTCCCAGGTTGACATCTCTTCAGGGTGTGAGGAGTCTGGTGCCGCATCCGCAGCCGCAGCTGCCGAGGGAAGGTCCATGAGGCGGAGTTTGGAGGTGGACTCCTCAGCAGCAGAAGGGGCAGCTGAGCACATCCCTGCCACAGTCAGGAGTCGGAGATCCAGCAGGGGTGGCCACCCCAACAACTGGACCCCAGCAGGAGGAGGATGTGCAGGCATCGACAGGCAGGGCACATGCACGGCAGCAGCAGGCTCAAGGTGGGAGCGATGATGGCTCGGTGGGAACGATGAAATAACTGAAAAATAATAAAAAATATGTAAAAATAAACTAGGTAGGCTAACATTCCACAGCCATACAATATAAAACCATAATTGAAAATACACACCCGAAAATACATTATATTGTACATCTAAAACTACACTACAATTCCTCCTTCTTATATTAATTTTGTTAAACTACTTTCTTCTATTTCTCTCCAAAGTCTCACATGCTCAAAAGTCTGAAAACACACTTCCAAAATAAAAAAGACTCTCTAATACCTACCAAGTCTCTGACCATGACCTTTGCCCTTGGCCAGGGATTTTTCACACCCGATGAGACTATTCCTAAACAAAGAACTTAAAAAATATATAAAACGCTGACACCCCAAACTATATAGCTGCACATACCGAACTACACATACCTGCGGCTATCTGTAGTCTTTTGTAGCCTCGAATATAGCCATGAATATCATCAAAATGGCAGAAAATAAATTCTTCTCTGCCCACCCGGGCCCTCACCAACTGCCCCTTCATCTGTGCCAGCACCACCCACTCCCCAAACAGACTCCTCACCTCCTCTGCCCTCTCCCTTTCACCCCAGAACACATGGTGCTTCTGTGACACAGTTTGCATCGAGATGTCGGCTATTCGCAGTTATAGGCAAGGCACGGAAAGCTTTGTGCTGCAAATTCCGTCCCTACGCCCCCTCCAACTCGCAAATTTCACTCCATACTCTCTGGTCATCCCCCTCCTCTACCCTGATGGCAATTGTATTTTTATTTACCTACAAATAGCGTTTTACTTTGTTTCTTTTTTGCCATAACCTCAGCTATAGCCGCGAAGATCTCTCGCATCGAGAGAAAAACAAGGTGGCGGTCATGTCATTTCTGAAAACTATTATCTGCAATGCACCATGGGAGTTATAACTATGCATTTTATGGGTACGGGGACACCCCTGTCTCTGTCAAATTTTAAAATAACCACTGCACAGAATAACCCCAAACCACAAAAGGATCAAAGGCAACGCTTCTTGCCCAAGTTGTTCGGTACCTGGTCCAAATTTTAAAATAACCTCTGCACGGAATAACCCCAAACCATAAAAGGATCAAAGGTAATGCTTCTTGCCCAAGTTGTTTTGTACCTGGTCCAAATCCATCCTGCAGTTTAGGCTGTGCGCTTTGGCATGAATTGACCTTTTTTGTCGATGGGAAAATGAATATATTTACAAGACTTTGAAGACTTTGAAGTCTGGGGGGTGCACATTTTAATCACTTTTGAAATTTTGGGTAAATCTGTTACTACTGTAGGGTATTAAGAATAGAATTTTGAGGGGTTCCTATGTGTCTCTGACTCAACTTAACTATAGGACAGCTATCAATATATATATATATATATTTATATATATATATATTAATATACACTTCATAGGTGTGTGAAACATAGAGTAGGCCTCAGAAAAATTTGCCATCATAATGCATTAGGCCTCAGAAATCCATGGTTACGCCCACACGGTAAAATGTATTTGTTTTCCAGCCCACAAAAATGAGATTGACAAGGTCAGCGGCCTTGTCACAAGAACAGAACAAGGGAGCATGGCTTATTCAGATGTTGGAACTATGAGCAGATCCCGCGAGGGGAACCTGTGAAGTACTGCACAGCGATTGGTTACAAACAGAAGGATGCAGCAAGGTCCCACACACCTAACAGACGAAACATATATCTAGTAAAGTTTCTTCCCATGCTCTTACAAACAAAAAACTACAAAGTCATGGCTTGGTGGGAACGAGGCAATGTGCAGAGATGTGCACAAGACAGATCCACCAGGAAAATAGACATACACTGCCCCCTGTAGGAAAATATTCATTTAGGAATCGAGCAAAGCCATCAGGTGACACAATCTCTCATAAAAGAACATACAATTAAGATTGCAACTAAGAAATATATCATGTAATAAAGTAATATAACACTTAGATGTCCTGGTAGTTATTAAATTACCCCTGCATGCATATGTTGAGACCACGCACACTCGCCTATTCATCAACATACCATTTAGTCATGCACATGATCTCTGAGCAAGCGGTTAGAAAAGCATGCACATGCAGTCATGCAGTCACACCCTGAGAAAGGAAATAGAATGGATTCATGTTTCCAACCAGAAGCTGAAACATTAACGGCCGGATGAGCAGCATTTAGCAGGAGAATAGTAAGATGGTGGCAACATTTTAGCTCTCATGGGAAATAATGCAACTTATTTTTTTTTTTTACCACACTGTTCACACCTCACATTTCTATTGGTCACCAATGACCGAAGTAGCCCACCCCAGGAAAACCAGTGGGGCAACACAAATCAAAGGTCAAGTTGTATTTGAAATATTAAATAGGTCTATTATCCAATCAGAATCCTGAGAAACTAAATGGTCCAACCATGAAGTCATTATTATGAGGTAGTTATTACAGTGGTCATGAGGGTTAGGATAGGCCAATATGACTAGTCATTGTATAGCATTACCTATAGAACAATCTTGGCTGTCTAAACAGCAAACAGTATTTTTAAAGTATTCTGAAACAACATATGAAATGTCACTCCACCTTCTGCTATATACTACAGCCATTTTGTCATGTTCTTTGAATTAGATTTTGATTGCTCCCAACTGTGCTTCAGTGTAATACATTTTTGTTTTTCTTGCACTCTTGAACTTGTATTTTATTATACTGATTTTTAGGCCTTACCCTACACTTTCCATCAAATGCCTAGTTAGTCACACCATTGACAGGTATTGTTGTTAATCGCTTTATGAAGTACCATACAATTATAAAAAACTTGAATAAGAAATATTAAAATGAGACTATTCTCACTTCTTACAAGATATGGAGTATCCTTCTTGTGAATGCTCACTGAAAGTGCAAGATTAGGATATACTGTGTTTCTCTACTAGTCCACAATCAAGGATGTAACTCTATATGTTTGAAACAAAGATCACATCTTTGCAGCGTTATCATCACACTGCACACAGGGCGTAACCTTTATATTTTCTAGAGTGTCTCAAACTACTTGCAGCATAATTGTACTCACCACAGCTCTTTCAAAAGCCACAGCAACCACTTGAGCAAATACATCTTCCATCTGTTCATTGTGTTTCCTAATGGTGTTGTGTGAATCGACCCAAAAATGGTATTGTGCCCAGTTTATCAAGTAAGCAAAGAAAAGAGCTGGCAATAATAATAATTAGCACCCGGGGTGAGCGCGGCAGCCAGTAAGGTTGCTCAGACCGCTGGCTGAATCCCACTATCCAAGTCAGCATTCCAAGCAACCTGAAAGCTAACACCTGCCCCATCATCTTCCTCCCACTCTACCCTTCCTTCTGGTCTCCACCCACTACACCACTTACCATTTTCCTTTGGCTACTCCATGCCCTGGACCGCTATGGAAATGAATTGGAGCCCCCCTTCCATTTCCATGGAAGCCAACTTAGATACGTATTTGTGTGAATGAAGGGAAGGCCGCAGCAGCGATTAACATCCTGGGTGCTAATAGCAATAGCCACCTTGCCAGTGGCCTGGATAATGTGGTAACAGCACCAGGGCTCATCGTTAAGTTCTGACCGACTTGAGCCCCAGGAGGTTATCACCCTTCTATTGAGTAGGTGCATTCCGGAGTAAAGGCAGAATTTCATTGCAGTCGACCGACTGGCATGTGTGAGTACTTTGGCAGCATTTCACTTAAATGTAGGCAACTTATTCTGAAGAAAGGGCAAGTCTTTAAAACTGGAATTACACATTTTCACCAACCATTTTTTGCATTTAAGAAGAGTAATCATATTAGAGCCATTTTGGAAACAATCAGATGTTTTCTAGAGCAGATCCTGAAAAGTAGCAATTTCTTTGCAGACATTTCTTTCCACTGGGAAATTGTTGCGTCTGCTATCAGTCCTCTCAATACAAACAATTGGACCTTGGTATGATGTCTGCATGGACTCAGTCATCACATGCAAAATGCAGACGGAAAAGAGTGTTGTGTAGTCGGTTGGAAGAAACATAGTCTATAGACAAGGAACACAGTTTCTTCAGCTATTTGTGGGCACTGAGAGGCCCATAGGAAGCATTTAATTTGGGGGGTGGGGGGAGGGGATGGTAAAGCCTCTCCCGGTTGCAGGATGACGAGGAGATCATAAGCTTATATGTTCTAAGGAGATTGGGGATTTTGTGGATTTTTGATTAATAACAGCATTGGTAGAAAGTTAGGCAAACAAAGCTGCTCCAGGTCCGAAGAGACAAGTGGGGCTAGACAGTTTAAGGGAAGACTTCCAGGTATCGTCTGTATAGGACGGCAACACAGTGTCTTAGATGCAGTGGCTTGGGTGCATTGGGGATTGCGGGAGTTTAGTTGAACAGAAGGCCGAGAGAAGTCTTGGTGTCTTGATGCAGATTCTGAGTCAAATCCACTGCACTGTTCTTCACACCAGCCTACATAATGTGTTATTTAGATCCCCAGAGGGTCTGACTTTTGATTGTCATGTCATATTTTGCTAGTGGCCAACTTGAAAATGTGCCTCAACTTCTTTATGTATCAAGTGTGGTTTCAGGGTAGGACCAGGGACATCACAAAATAACCTAGGATAACACAGGGTGCAGAGGGTTCCCTAAGAGACTCCTTCTGAATGAGCTACAATGTCTGACAGATGATGCCATGTTGGTGGGGGGTGGGGGTGGGGGGTTCATTCCTTATAGTTCCAAAGTCCAAATGTGGACTCCTTTTAAGATGAGTCCACTTCCTTGGAGGAGGGATCTTGCAATAGCTATTATAACAGAGGTCTCCCTGCTGCAGAGTGCCACATGTTCCCTTGAAGATGGCAAGGTTCACATACACATCTGGAGTGAATCCCTTAATCCCTAGAGTGTGCCCTCACATAGAAATGTCCCTACTCTAAATGGACATTGAAAGTAAGATGACATGCTCCCCTCCCTACAAAGCTTATTCTCAAAATGAATAGGTCTTTGCTAGGCACTTTCCACCCAGCTAGAGTGGGTAGAGGGGGGAGGGAATGAGTGTCATGATCTCTGCTTCCAAAAGGTCAGGGTTTTCCCAACTCCCTTGGAAGCAGATCCATAACCCAGGTTCCGAGTGCCAACCAGTCCCAATTGGGACCTTTTGGACCCAGTCCTGGCGCCAGTGGCACCAGGCTCATAAATATGCCCAGTCCCAGCGCTGGAAGCGCCGGGCTCATAATGCTTGGGTGGACTTACCTGCAGCAGACCATGCTGCTTACTTGCCTGCCAGTTGAGTCTCTGATCCTCTTCTGTTTGGAACTACTTTTCCTGTTGGGTGGGGCAGGAGCCACTCCCTAGATTCAGAACACTGGAACTCTTCTGGAAAGCAGGAACTCTTTTCTTACCTAGGCGTGGCTGTGGAAGGAGACACCTAAGCACTACAGGAGGCTATTTAAACCACACCCGATGGATGAATCTTGCTTTGCGTTATTCTGCATCCTCAGCAGCAGAACGCTCATCGTGCCTTCTGCATCTGATCCTGGGCCTAAGGAAAAAGGCTTACCATCCTGAATCCAGTCTTCAGCAACACCTATAAAGACAAGAAAGAACAGGTTAGCATTACGGTCTTCAGTGACAGCTCTTCACTTACCTGGTCCATCGGCTGTCACCAACGCCTCGCGCTGCATTCCGGCATCTGAAAGACAAAGGCTTACCTACTCTTCGTGCGCTCCGGAGGTCTTCACACTGCATTCCGGCATCTGAAAGACAAAAGCTTACCAACTCTTTGCACGCTCCGGAGGCCTTTCGGCGCTGCATCCCGCATCTGAAAGACAAAACAAGGTGTGCTTAAAGACATTGGGGAACCTTAATACTCACGTGCCATTACTCCTTTCCACATCTAACCCAGTGGGTATTCCGGCACCCTGCAGCCGCCCCGAACTTGTACCTGCAAAATAAAAAGACAGTTAGAGCGCATCGTGAAGCAGGCAACAAGCGCTTACTTACGTGCTTCCAGGCGCTTCTATTCATCACACGGGCTCCATCTTCAACTCACTTCAGCCCGCCATCCGCCATCGCCGGAACCCTGCAAAACAAGAGACATCATTACTAAAGACTTTAAAGACATTAGAATTACTCGAAACTTACCGTTCGTGCAGTAAACGACGGACAGCAGTCCTCTGAAGTCCAGAGGCCTGCTCCCCTTATCCAGCGAAGAAACTGGTTACAGCACCCTGCCTCGAGGCAGATGGAAAGCACGGCGTTCACTTACCTAAGACATCTTACCCTTCGAGCCAGACATACAGTGCACAGAGGTCCAGCCCAAAGAGCCAGCCGTGGGTTACACATCACCTTTGAAGATACGGTATACGCCCAGTCAAGACCGGCGCCTCTACGGGAATCAGGTGAGCATTACAGAACGCAAAGCCTACCACAAAACTCCCGTCCAGGTGCTATGGAAACCTCGGATACCGACCAGCTAGCCCAGTTACTTGGGGAACTAAGGGCAGAAGTGCATGCAGCCCGTCAGGAAACGAACGCTCTAAGAAGGGAACTGATTATTTCCAAGGAGCGAACAGATGATCTCGCTAGACAATTGCTAAAGTCACAAGCCGGACAGACCCCGTTACCCGCATCTGGGGGAAATCTTCCTTCTACATCCTCTATGAATCCAGTGCAGATCAACCTACCTGGGAATGTACCTCTGGCTCCGCCCAAACGATTTTCTGGTGACCCAAAGAGGTTTGCAGTATTTATCAATCAGTGCCGGTTGCATTTCTTATGCCGGCCAGCAGCCTTTCCAACTGATCAAGCTAAAGTAGCTTTCGTGCTTTCGTACCTTAGTGGCAATGCGGCAGACTGGTCGATCCCTCTAGTAAATTTAGATGATCCGGTCCTCCATGATTTTCAAGCTTTTCAGCTCAGTATGGAAAAACTGTTCGCAAGACATTCACAGGGGCAGGCCTTGGACAATGAGCTTCTTTCGTTGCAACAAGGTAATCAAGACCTTTTGGCTTATATTGCGTCTTTCAACAGACTGATAGTGGAAACTCACTGGCCTGAGGACAAAAGGATTACGCTGTTTTATAGAGGTCTACGCGGAGAGCTCAAAGATGTGTTAGCCCAAGTAGTGAATCCCCCACAAGATTGTTCGGACTATATAGACTTAGTCGTTCAAATAGATCACAGACTGCAGAACAGGAAGGCCGATCGTTCCAAGTTTGATGCTAAAGTATTTTCCAAACCGCTAACTCCTTCCAAAGGAGTAGACTCCGGGGAACCCATGCAAATAGGGGGTCTGAAAGGTCCTCTAACACAAAAGGAGCGGGAAAGGAGAAAACAGTTGCAATTATGCCTCTATTGCGGAAACTCAGGGCACTTTCTTCGAGACTGTCCGGTGAAACCTGCCAATAAGGCAGTAGGAGCTGCAGTTACCAAAGTTACAAACTCTGAGCAGGGAAACGACCTCGCCCGACAAGAATAGAGGTCCTCTTGCCGAGCGTGAAAACCAGTTCCGTGACCTCGCATTTCGTGATACCTATGGTCCTCATTAGCCCTGATAATCCGGATCGATTACATGCAATTGAAGCTTACATCGACAGCAGTGCCATCGGCAATTATGTGGATCATGAAATGGTTTTGAGGATGAATCTAACTCTTTGTCCCAAGGCTGTAAAGGACGTCATTACTACGGTGGATGGTACGGAGATAGCCTCCGGGCCAGTAACGCATACCACTCAAGAAGTGACGCTAGTAAGTCAAGATGGACACCATGAGAAGATCGTGTTCGATGTGATCAAGGCCCCTCAGTTTCAGATTATTCTAGGAATACCTTGGTTAGAGAAACACAATCCTCTGATCGATTGGCGAGCAAGAACGGTCCAGTTTCCAGAATGTGTCTCTACTTGTCACCCTCCACCTGGTGTTGCACTGGCAGCAATTTCTTCAGAGACTCCCCAGTTACCTCCCGAATACCTAGAATACCAAGATGTTTTCCGGAAGGATCAGGCTAACTCTCTACCTCCTAATAGGTCTTATGACTGCCAGATCGACCAGATACCTGGATCTACTCCTCCTTGTAGTAGAATTTATGCCCTCACCGAGCCTGAGAACCTTCACCTTCGACAATACCTGGATCAATACCTGGCAAATGGGTTTATTCGTCCTTCCAAGTCCCCTGCTTCTTCAGCTTTGTTCTTCGTTCCAAAAAAGGAAGGAGACCTTAGAACTTGTATAGATTATCGCTCCCTGAACCAGATCACCGTTAAGAATAGATATCCGTTACCTTTGATCCCTGAACTCCTGGACCAAGTCAGAAAAGCATGCATATATACAAAGCTGGATCTTAGAGGAGCTTACCACTTGGTACGAGTAAAAGAGGGCGATGAATGGAAGACGGCCTTCCGCACCAAGTATGGGCTATTTGAATATCAGGTCATGCCCTTCGGACTTTGTAATGCCCCGGCCGCCTTTCAATATTTTATGAACGATGTCCTCAGAGAGTTCATAGATGTGTGTGTTGTTGTTTACATTGACGACATCCTCGTTTATTCTTCATCGGAATCTGAACATCGGAAACACGTGAAAATGGTCCACGAAAGATTGCGTCAACACAAACTTTTCGCTAAGTTGGAAAAATGTGTTTTCAACGTGACTGAAGTTGAATTCTTGGGATTCATATTATCACCTGGCGGAGTGCGTATGGATTCAAAGAAGGTCGATGCAGTTCTCAAATGGCTATCACCATCCTCCGTAAAAGGTGTGCAAAGCATGTTAGGCTTCGCTAACTTTTACCGCAGGTTTATCCCCGAATTCTCTCGAATAGTCCAGCCCATCACTGCCTTGTTAAAGAAAAACAAACGTTTTGAATGGTCTACCGAGGCGGAACAAGCTTTCCAGGATTTGAAGACTAAATTTATCTCTGCACCAATCTTAAAACACCCTCGCCCCGAACTCCCCTACATCGTGGAAACTGATGCTTCAAGCCTTGCCATGGGGGCAGTTCTATCACAAAAGGACCCGGTAACCAATCAGTTGCATCCCGTGGCATTTTGGTCCCGCAAATTCTCGCCTCCTGAAATCAATTACACGATTACTGACAAGGAACTTCTGGCTATCAAGTCTGCCTTTAAGGCTTGGCGGCATTATCTGCTGGGGGCCCGACACACCGTTACTGTGATTACGGATCACCGAAACCTGCAATATTTGAAAACCGCAAAAGCCCAATCCTCTAGACAACTCCGTTGGGCATTATTCTTTGCCGAGTTTGACTTCATAATTACCTATCGACCTGGTACAAAGAACGGTAAAGCTGATGCCCTTTCTCGGATGGGAGTGGAAGAACACTTGATCAACCCTAAACCTGTACCAATCATTCCCGAACAAAGAATTCTGGGTGTAATCGCCACAGAATCCATAGAGGAAGTTAAGGATAAAGCCAGGCAACTTGTAACTCCAGCAGACATACAGAATTGGCATCTGCAGGGAAAGGACTTTGCAGTAAAGGACAACTTATTGTATTTCCAAGAACGATTATACCTACCCAGCACAGATTTACAGAAAAAAGTAATCTCTTGTTATCACGATTCTTTAATGGAAGGACATCCCGGTATGGCCAAGACCTCAGAAAAGATCAAGCGCTACTTCTGGTGGCCGTCTTGGAAAAAAGATATCAGAGACTTTATAATGTCCTGTGGAGTATGCGCCCAAAACAAGAGTCAAAAGGAAAGACCAGCAGGCCTCTTACGCCCTATTGACATCCCACCTCGCCCTTGGCATACGCTTTCTATGGACTTCATCACCGATCTACCTCCATGCTCCGGATACAATACGATTCTAGTAATCGTGGACTTATTCTCCAAGATGGCGCATTTCATTCCGCTCAAAGGCTTGCCAACAGCAGCAACCCTGGCCCGAGAATTTCTCGAAAACATCGTCCGACTGCACGGTTTTCCTTCGGTTCTAATTTCGGATCGAGGTAGTCAATTTATTTCTCATTTTTGGCGAAGTTGCTGTCGGTCGGCTCAAATTGATGTGAGACTATTGACCAGTCACCACCCTCAGACCGACGGACAAACCGAGAGGACCAATCAAACTCTGGAACAGTATTTACGCTGCATGCTGCAACAAACTGAAAAAACTTGGAAAGACATCCTTTGGATAGCGGAATATGCCTACAATAACTCTGTCCATTCGGGAACTGGGAAAACCCTGTTTTTTCTTTTGTACGGCAGTCACCCTCGAACCTCGGAGTTGGATCCCCTCCAAGATCTTGAAACACCAGCAGTAGACTACCTGCATTCTACAATCACCCAAGCCTTTAAGGAAGCTGTTTCTCACCTTCAAAGGGCTAAAGAACAATACAAGAAAGGAGCAGATCAACATCGGAAGGAAGCCCCTCAATATCAAGTAGGGGATCAAGTCTGGTTATCCACCAAATATCTACCTCTAAAAGGGCCACGCACATTCAACCCAAGATACCTTGGTCCCTATTCCATCACTACCATAGTAAACCCAGTAGCGGTCAAGTTGGACTTGCCCCCGCACATGAAGATACATCCGGTCTTCCACGTCTCTCTATTAAAACCCGTGCAACCTCAAACCCGACTAACCAAATCTCCAAAACCTATCCTAGTTGATGGAGAACTCGAGTTTGAAGTCAAAAGCATTCTGGACTCCAAGATCTCCAAATCTAAACTATTCTACCTAATTGACTGGAAAGGCTACGGCCCCCAAGAGAGATCCTGGGAACCTGCTGAATATGTCCACGCTCCTTGCCTAATCAAAAGATTTCACCGTACATTTCCTGACAAGCCAAAACCCCCGGAGAAGCCCGGTTTGGGAGGGGCCTTGAGGGGGGGTACTGTCATGATCTCTGCTACCAAAAGGTCAGGGTTTTCCCAACTCCCTTGGAAGCAGATCCATAACCCAGGTTCCGAGGGCCAACCAGTCCCAATTGGGACCTTTTGGACCCAGTCCTGGCGCCAGTGGCACCAGGCTCATAAATATGCCCAGTCCCAGCGCTGGAAGCGCCGGGCTCATAATGCTTGGGTGGACGTACCTGCAGCAGACCATGCTGCTTACTTGCCTGCCAGTTGAGTCTCTGATCCTCTTCTGTTTGGAACTACTTTTCCTGTTGGGTGGGGCAGGAGCCACTCCCTAGATTCAGAACACTGGAACTCTTCTGGAAAGCAGGAACTCTTTTCTTACCTAGGCGTGGCTGTGGAAGGAGACACCTAAGCACTACAGGAGGCTATTTAAACCACACCCGATGGATGAATCTTGATTTGCGTTATTCTGCATCCTCAGCAGCAGAACGCTCATCGTGTCTTCTGCATCTGATCCTGGGCCTAAGGAAAAAGGTTTACCATCCTGAATCCAGTCTTCAGCAACACCTATAAAGACAAGAAAGAACAGGTTAGCATTACGGTCTTCAGTGACAGCTCTTCACTTACCTGGTCCATCGGCTGTCACCAACGCCTCGCGCTGCATTCCGGCATCGGAAAGACAAAGGCTTACCTACTCTTCGTGCGCTCCGGAGGTCTTCACACTGCATTCCGGCATCTGAAAGACAAAAGCTTACCAACTCTTCGCACGCTCCGGAGGCCTTCGGCGCTGCATCCCGCATCTGAAAGACAAAACAAGGTGTGTTTAAAGACATTGGGGAACTTTAATACTCACGTGCCATTACTCCTTTCCACATCTAACCCAGTGGGTATTCCGGCACCCTGCAGCCGCCCCGAACTTGTACCTGCAAAATAAAAAGACAGTTAGAGCGCATCGTGAAGCAGGCAACAAGCGCTTACTTACGTGCTTCCAGGTGCTTCTATTCATCACACGGGCTCCTTCTTCAACTCACTTCAGCCCGCCATCCGCCATAGCCGGAACCCTGCAAAACAAGAGACATCATTACTAAAGACTTTAAAGACATTAGAATAACTCGAAACTTACCGTTCGTGCAGTAAACGACGGACAGCAGTCCTCTGGACTCAAGAGGCCTCTCCCCTTATCCAGTGAAGAAACTGGTTACAGCACCCTGCCTCGAGGCAGATGGAGAGCACGGCGTTCACTTACCTAAGACATCTTACCCTTCGAGCCAGACATACAGTGCACAGAGGTCCAGCCCAAAGAGCCAGCCGTGGGTTACACATCACCTTTGAAGATACGGTATACCCCCAGTCAAGACCGGCGCCTCTACGGGAATCAGGTGAGCGTTACAATGAGCAGAGGTTGACAGCAAGCATAGCAAGGTAGGGGTGAAGAGAGGAAATTCCTAAGTGTCAAAATCTCTAGTTGTATTATTATTATTAGTAGTAGGAGAGTACAACAGTGGTATTAGTGTTATTATTGGCAATAATAGTAGCATTGATAATAGTAATAGTAATCACAGACGCAGTAGTAGTGTTTTCAATAGCAAGTGTAGTAGCAATAGCAGTAATTGCAATAAGAGTCATATTTTCTCATTTCTATTGTCATTAATAATGTTTCATCTATTAGAAATGTAATTATATGAAGTGTAAATCATGGTTGTATACTAATTGACCTTTTCACAACCCCCACCCAATCCAAAACACCCCGCAACCCCCACCCAATCCCCTTATATTATTTATAATCCAAAACCAACCCAATACATATATAAAATAACTAAAATAATAAAAAGCTCAATTGTGCAGAAGGTCAATTAGGACCACTATAATTAGGTCAATTTTGTAAAAGGTCCCAATTGTGAAAGGTCAATTTGGGTAATACTGTAAATCATAGTATACCTTTTGATTGGGCAATGATTGTGAGCTTATGCTCTCAATACATAACCTCCAATTACAATCTGGCACAGTTATCATTGCACTGTAAGAGTTATATTTGTATAGTGCCTTCTGCCATATTTATTTGCATTGAAGTACTGCAGGGTGCAGTGTCGTTCAGCGGCCATGGACTGAGAAGACAAGGAACAGGAGCAATGCATGCAGTGGAAATTGTAGTTTAGGCACACTACAGAAAGCCGAGAAATCAGTATCAGATAATATTATCCCACCAATAATATCTCCATATATATGGTCGCGGGGTAAGGCCATAGGCGATATTATTAGTTGGGGTAATTTATGTGGAAAATGGGACCGGGGGTTGTGTGGGTGTCCCCTGCTCCCTTTAAAAATATATGGCGGTTGCGGGGGTGTCCCCCGCAGGTTCCATGGGTTAATATTGCCACAAAAATATGGCGATATTCTTGCATGGGGATATTTCTGCTGGGATATTAACACATGGACCCGAGAAATCTAGTGTTGAGAGTTTGGGTGCTGAAGAGTGGGTAGAGAAGGGTGAAGGAGTGCATTAATGAACAAATGGACTATGCCACCGCTGGACTGAATTTGTCAGCTGTATTGCATGCGGCACAATGCTAAAAGAAGGACCTTGCAGAATTGAAAGAGTGTGTGACCCCCCTAAATCGAGGGTCTACAGTTGAGGGATCTGGTAAAGTGTACAGTGCGCATGCATGTGTAACACAGTATCTGAAAGATGGTCCGAATCTGTCATGGGACACAGGTGTATGCCATAGGGCGCAGTGCTACACGCAGAATAAAATCAAGCGAAAGGTATGTGGTCACATGCAGTAGAAATTCAGCAGATCTCTTATCTTAACTCAGCTCTCCTCTTATAGCACACCTTACCTGGCAGCCATTATAGGTAACAGGCCCATTCGTAAAACAGGCATATGCACTAATGCTACACATAACAGTGGATCATAAACAATGAGCCTCCCTACACAAATTGATATACGGGACTTTTTGGATAGCTGACAAATTTATGGGAAACTGACTTAGATGCTTACATTCTGAATACAAGCTACATTCATATATCTCAAGGAAAGGATCAAAAGGAAAGGGATGCCTCTCATTATTTAATTGATCGGTTGGAATAAAATCATATAGCGAGGATCTCTTTCTTTCTGTATTAAAATTAGAACAATTAAATTACAAAATGCAGTAGTATTAAACATGACGTGCTGTTAGGATGATTTAAACAGTACTTGTGTTGAGCAATCCTCTTCTGCCATCTAGTGGGATTTATGGATATTTACATCTCGCTAGTTTTTTTTTACTGTGGCCGGAGTCGTGTTTACATAGCCACAAGGCAATAAGAACATGCCATTTTTGCATTTGCATTGAGTATTTGAATAATGTACCCGATCCTAGGTGAGTTTGAACTATATATATTTAAGGGACGCAGGGATATGCAGTTGTTGGCTAAAACCAGATCCCTGAATTTAGTACAGATTCAAACTCATCGGGGCAATCATATTTTTAGATAATTTGCAATTTTTACTTTGGAAACCAACATTGAAATGGAGTGTAATTGATATCGTCCTCCTGTGAATTAGCTTTTAGGTGGCTCAGTAAAATAGCTGCATTTTTTTTTCTGAAGTCGTGATTGCATGTCTGCAAACACGATTGGTGCTGCGTTCCTTCAAACCCTTGTCCTTAATAACTGTGTATACCTGTACTTTTCAACGTTCGAATACTTACTCGATTACTCAGGCAGTCCCAAGACAAAGGCATCGAAAAGTCTAATGACCCCTCTTCATGAGTTCCATAAATCTTCTCACCGGTTGTCCATGGACCTAGAAACACTTCAAGGAATTACCACTTTCATTTTTAAATAAAAGGGCCTGTACTCCGGAGTAAGCAGGATGATGGCATCTGTGACCTGGATGCATTAGCGGGTTTTAAAGGATTTCCCCACAAAACGTCCCTCATCCCTTACAGCTGAAAATCTAATAACCCTTACAGCGGAAAAGCTGATAAAATCCCCCAAATAATATTATCCCACCTCATAGGATTGCACTTGATCCTTGAGGATCTGGTGCCTGCGCTTACCTGTGCAGCCCGGTGTGTGATACCAGCCACCTCACTATGAATAGCTTATAGAAATGTCTTCTCTCTAGCGGCCTGATTCACTGAAGCGTTGTAAAATGGCACAATCCCATAGGAAAAAAGGCCCTAAGTGTTTGTGGTTCCTCTGTTTCTGTTACTCCAAGCTAGCTTCCTTTCCTCTAAAATGGTCTTCTTGCTTGCTGTCACAGTGGCAGAGAGATTCCCTACTGACCAAGCTGAGTGTTAGCAACTATAGCATGGTATACTACTACACTACACTGCGAAAGCATGGCGGGCATTGTGGGCATCTTCATTACTCCATCTAAAATGGTTCCCTTCTTGGGGCTGGGGATAACTACCTCTCAGCCTTCCCTACTTACTCAAAAGTGCACAGGCTTTTCATTATCTCAGGATGGTTGATTTACCTGCCTAATGGGAGTCCCCTCAAATGGAAGTTGCTATCACACAATCCAGAGTATCCAAGTCCAGTTTCTTTATTAGAAATGGATAACTAGTGCTTCCAATGTTGACCACAACATTTGTTTATGTAAGCATTATCTGTGGGTGGAGTACAGTACTGAATTCCTACCAATGCCACTAGTGTGATGAAAATGCAATCTGGACACAAAAAGTACAAAAGAGAGCAAACGAGAGCATGTGTTTAATTTATAAAAATACAACAGATAGAAGGTGAATGTATTATCTGTTTCTACCTCTATATTGTTAGTATGGGCTAAGGACAAGCTATATTAAAGAGCAGTTCTTGCATTAAACCAATGTTTTACACAGGGAAAGTTGCCCACGATTAAGAACCCTCTTTCTCCCTAGCTACCCAGCAAGAAATGATTAATTTCTGGACTTCAAATTCATGTGTCTGAAACACTGCACCTGCTAGTTTTGTTTTGAAATATTATACTAACGAACAGGCACACCAATATGTTTACCCTCAAAATGGTTTTGCATTTTACAACACAATATCAAAATTATAGATGAAAAACAACCATTGGTGAATCATTAGAGAGTAGTACACTTGAATGCACATCTAGATGATATCAGATTGTGTCCTCTAGATGAGATTGAAGGCACCATTAGAGGGGAAACAGGGAACAGAAACTGCAGAAACAGGAAGCAAGAACCATTTATGAGCTATGAAGCATCCAGGATGGATTCAATAAAGAGCATGAAATGTGCTCATTCTTATAAATGAATGACCAAAACACTGGACAAGTGAATCTGGAGTTCAGTGCAAAAAGAAATGTTGGGATTCAAAGAAACGTGCAATTATATATTTATCAGTGGTGGTCCGTGTCAATGGGCGAAGGGTCAATGGCCCATTATCAGAGTGGCAGACTGCCCTGCCATGAGTAGCAGGCAGCACATTGCCCCATCTGTTTTCTTTTGCACAGGGGACAGTGCTGCCTGCCTCTGAGCAGGGGTGCGTCCCTCGCTATGCATTTTTGTTCATTTGTTACTGAGACCTTTCAACTCAGCATAATAATAGGAGGCATCAAGGGTAAAACAGACATGACCAGTGTTATTACATAGCTAGACATGTCCACATTGGATGTAGGTCAGATTTTCCAAGTAAAAACACATACCTTTGCTTTATCCCAGATGAATAATGACTGTGGGGAAAATCAAACATGGCAAGTGTTGTCACTGGCCTACACTCAAAGTGCACCAGGCTAGCATGGTAATACCACTTTTATTTGCTTTACCCTTGAGGTACACTTACTGTAACAAGAGATGTCACTGGCCTAAATTCAAAGTAGGCCAGACTAGCCAGGTAAAATAACACATATCATGTTGGCTTTACCCTTGATGCACAGTGACTGTGCATCAAGGGTAAAAGAAACAGGATACGTGTTGTTATGTAGCTAGACTGTCCTACATTAATGGTGTCAGTTTGGCATATACTTTCTTAGTGTGGCATGGCATCAAGGGTAAACGCAAACATAAGTTGATTATTTGGTAGTCTACATTGGTATAGCCAGTCTGGATATACTTTAATTCTGTGGCATGACATGTTTTACTGGCTGGGAGTCCGTATATGGTAATACTGATGATACATGGTAGAGCATGCATGGACATATATGCGCACAGCCAGCATGAACATATTTTACATACAGGCATATGTTGTGGGCAATGGCCTAATTAAAATGCACTGGAAAATGGTCCTAAGCATTGTTGTCAGTGTGCATATATTTGGGTTTTTAATGTCCTACCATACAAAAGTGATTGTAAACTGTGTGGCTGTTTACCCAATTTTTCACAGAACGTGATGTAAATGCACCATTTGAGTCCATTATTTTACAAATTGTCCTGGGGGTAGGACTTCCCCAAACCTACTTTGTTTGGTTTTAGTTCCCTTGTTGGAGTCAGTTGCTATTGCAGGTTAGACACATACATTGACACCCCTCTAGTTCAGAAATTCAGCAGCAGCCACTGATATGTATGCAGTGGATAACCTAACAAAATGCAGGAAGAAGCCTTTTTGAGATGTTGGTACTGATTAACCTGTTGCAGAGGCTAGCATTACATGTTTAGCAATATCGAGGTGGATGGCAATGACATATGTCCAATAGTATTTGGGATGCTAGGCTTAGTTTATTTATTTTTATGTTATTGATAATGTGTAAGGCAATGTATACAACAGAATTGTGTTTCAAAGCGCCACATGGGATGTGGACAATTGAAGTAATAACAGTGGCAAGAGACAAAAAAGCAGCAATGATATATATACAGTAGTGGTTCTAGTAGGCCTTGTGGTATTCGGCTGTGCAAGTGAGTTGAATATAAGTGCAGGGGAGGAGGACGGAAGAGGGAGCAGGAGGAGCACCTCTGGCTAAATCAGAAATCTGAATGATTACATTCAGATGAACTAGCTTTAACACACATTGAATCTAAATACTGGAAACGACCTAGAATAATTGAGATATGAGACAAAAAGGTAAAGACAAACATGGAAAATTTACTTTATTTTGCAGTAATCACAAAGTCAGAGTTTGAACCCAAAATCATTCTAAGATGGCAGAGGTGAGTGGGTATTCCTTTGGGGGGGACTCCATAGTCCATTGTTCATGCCAGTTACAAACTAGGAACATAAATAGCCTTTCAAAATGAACATGGTGATGTGGAAAGAAGAAAGACAACAACCCATGCAGTTATCATTCTGCTGGAAACAGGCACAAATACATGATTGGAATTTAAATAAATCAGTGTGCATAAAGCTTGTCACTTATGGCTTATGTTAAAAGCTTGTCCCTTGTGTCTTTTGTCAAACATTTGACCCATGGCAAGAACCAGGGCATCAAGTCATACAGCAAGGGGTCCTTGGACATCACAAATCGGTTGGTCTTGGTTGGGGCATCAGGAAGTCTCTGGGCTTACAAATAAAATGGAGTTTGAATTGATTAACAAAAGTGGCAAATTTACGAGGATCACCAGGGAACTTTTCAGGAGAAGCCAAATGAAAGGAATGGGTTTATGTATCGGCTGGATCTAACGGTGGTCCTAAGGGCACGGGACTCTATGCAGCTGTGAATTCACCTTCCTCCGCAGGTAGGGGTTGGACAATAGCTTACAAGAGATCCAACTTGGTATTGATTTCTGCATTAGCATTCAATATGTCAGCCCTTAAGGTGGCCATGCCCTGAATAAGAGCCTCCATATTAACTGCACAGTATGGACTCAACAATCTGTCAGGATGTTGCACCATGCTCACCAGTCAGGACTTTGTCCGTTGATATGGCTCAACAACCCTCCTAGTACCCCTCAATAGCCTCTAATGGGGCAGGGCAGAGGGTCCCAGTAGGGATGCCGGTCAAGAACTGGACACTGAATCTAAGGAGAAAGAGAAAGGAATAGGAATCAGAAAAGGAAACAACCAAGCCCCCTTAGACCGTCAGAGCAACAAGTAACTGTGATGGATACACAAGTCTGGGATGAGAGAGATCTATTTCCGCGGTCAACACACAGACAAAAACATAAAGGAAAAGACGATCGACCTCCCGAAGGCACGAGCATGGGGCTAATGTGAGATAATCCAAGGAAACAGCATCTGGAGACAATCCAAACTGTCCAAACCAATCCAGGATTTCCATGCAATAGTCAGTGAAAAATAAAGAATCTGGCAGGTTAACAGAGTTCCAGGGAAAAGGCAGGCAGTCTGTGGGCAAGCAGGGTGCGGCAAAAGGTGAGCAATGATTTTGGGCAAAGTCAGGCAGTCAGCGAACAAGCAGGGTCTGATAACAGGTCAGTAAATTATTTGAAGGCTACAGAAGCAGTGTAACAACTCAGGACTCTCCGAGAAGTTGTTGAGTGCCAGTCACTCCATATATCACCCATTCGTGGCTGATTATGTCTCTGTGTGTCACGTGATGTAACGTTGGCTGAGCGTACGAGCGCTTTGGTGTTCATGGGAGTTGTAGTGTACAAGGTGTGCTAGACTTGGAAGCGCCAGCGTGACCATAACAGTGCTGCTGTCCTGATCATGCTGCAGCCCACACGTGTCCTGACAGTAGTCCACTTTCTTCCAAATATCATTTACTCGATCTCCTAATAATGTGGCGAACAAGCATTTCATATCCCATACCGCTAGGGTAATGCCTGCAGTCTGTTTTCAAGTGCATATATCAGTTTTGTTTTCATCAGATTGTGCCTATCCATGTGTGGCCAGGGCACATACTGTGCCCTTCTGGGACCTTTATGTAACAAAAGAAACTGCTTTCCCACGTGCTTAGCTGGTAACATTATTCCTTCTCACTTCCATCTTGCCACCATCATGCAGCCTGGTCACACTAACAGTCGTGGACACCACAAACTCTCTACTCTTGCTATCATCCTGGGTGGCATCTCATCTCCCAGTTCCTCATATGTTCCCCATTCCCCCTCCTCTGCTACACCTGCATCTGCATCTGCTCTGATTGACTCATAATCTCAACTGACCGGATGTTGTAGTTCCTCTTGATTCCTTTAATCACTGTGGCCATCATCCTTCATTTCGAAAGGTATGTCCCTATTGTTGGCAATGTCAATTTGAAATAAATGATCACCCGCTCTCTGTTCATCAGTAGCTTTTGGTGCTTGTCACCCTTCTCCCCGTTCAAGGGTTAGTCACGCAAGCTCTGACTCTGTCCTTTGAAGTGATGTTTCTAAATCTCTCCGGGCCCTAGTCTCTGTCTCCATCACTAATGGGTCACGCGTGGCATTCGCTACTGAGGGCTGCAGGACATTTTCATAGGTAGCGCAGCCTTATTATAACCTGCCGCTGCCCGCATTGGATAACACCCCTGTGGAGATGGCAGGGGTGTGGTGGTTGTAGGTGTGTCACAGGACATAGGGGATAAACAAGTTTTGGGGGTGACACAGGGTGCTGTAACTTCTCCCCTTTTATGATCATCTGGAACATCTTCCACATCCTCAACCATTCTCCAAAGCTCAGGAATTCCTTTCCTATTCTTCATCCTCTTCCCTTATATTTTGCAGTTAAATACGTGTATTTATGGTCCAGAACATCTTTATTATTTGTTCCATCTTTGGGCCAAGCTTTGTACATCCCTCCTCTGATATCAGCAACCCACTCACAATGGTGCTTCATAATGTTCTCCCGATACAGCGGGAGCGCAGTACAAATGTATTCCAGTGGGGTAAGGGAACTCATAGTTATGTCTAATTATGGGCTCACGATAATCTTCTGTTTCCTAAACACTAGTGACGCCAATCTATCCCGCCCTCCCAACACTGCCCACACCCCATTTGCCTGTTTCTTCTCACCCACCCACCACATCTCTCTTCACAAAACTCAACAACCACCACTTCACACTTTAACAATTCCCAAAATACCTTAAATCATAAATCAATAAAACACAATTATATAAACAATGGGTTAGACCATTCCACAGCCTCCTCTTCAAGATAAGGGAATTTGCCTACCTACACTCCCTTATGCTGGGTGAAGGGATCCCAGGTCTGCCATAAACTGGACCTACACAACAAAATCACAATTATACACACAATGGTTTAGACCCTTACCCAGTCCCCTTACCTTGGGAAGAGGTCATCTTCCTCCTTACACCCCCTTATGCTGGGTGAAGGGATCCTAGGTCCTCCATATAATGGACCTCACCTCTATTGTAATTGCAGTGCTGCCTTTCCCCTGCAATGAAGGAGATCCTGTTTCCTCTCTCTTCTCTTTTTCTCATACAATAATATTGTGACATCACCATTCTTCTCAATGGAGAAGAACCCCCTGGCCACCTCTTTATATAAAAAAACATTATATATTGCCATATGGTCTTTTACCATCCACACACTCCCAATCAACTCACTTCACTCACACCCTCCTCACGTTGTTTTCACCCACAAAATTGCACTTACAGCTAAATGTTGTCCTGAAGTCCTCCGATATGGAGTCCTGTGAATGGCATGCACAAGGTTGGAGCAGCGCCCCACTCTACGGAGCAGGCAGGCCTTCTGTTAGCAGGGCTCATGAAAACCTCTTCAAATCATGCATGGGGACTGGTCGCTGCATTTGGGTGCTGCTCCCCAGGATGCATGGCTGGGACACCCCCGACCTCACAGAGAGTCTGGGTTCACGTCGGGTTCACAGATTTGTAAAGAGGATAGTAACCCAATACTCAATTGATTCAAATAAGTCAAAAGGCCAAATAATCACTACACCTCTTTGCAAGGGAAACAAGGTTTATTACATACAAAAAGGTCCCACACTGTGATGTAAACCTATCCTCTCTGGAAAATCGACCCAAAACGTAACCACACTTCAACCTATCCAAAATAACGCTCTTCAGGCAGTATTGGGGTATGAAACAAACGGACCACATTTCCCAAGCGTGGAGTGAGGCTCAATGGCTGACCATCAAAGCCTGTATTCATTTTAGGATCTTATCAATTACACACAGATGCATCCACAATACTGCACTGACCTACCTTGACCAGTGCATCTCCAAAAGTGCCAAACCACAATGCCTATGCTCCTCCACTTCCTTAACACTAGCAACACCTACATTCGCCAGAAAAAGAGCACTCAGAGCAAACTTTGGTGTCTCAGCTCCTACTCTCTGGAAATGTTCTGCCACTGTGCATCCAAGAAGAACCCTCTTACCTAATCTTCAGTAAAAAACGGAAAACTATTCTGTTCAACAACTATGCCTAATTCCCTGTCTCAATTATCGTGACGGTATGGATTCATGATTAAGGACGGTGCATACAGGATACGGTACTGATGGGACCATGACTACATTTAGCACTCGTATGAGAAACACTCAGAGTTTCAAAAGCATTGAGGACAACTGAGATTCCTTTTTTGCTCGGCCTAGCACACATTTACAATCTACAGAGAGTCAAGACCAGGACTCGTGATTGGTTACGTAGTAGCAGTTTATGCCTGCGAATCCGGTTCCCAAGTCATTACGAACCAACCATTTTGATTTATAATGTTCCAGTGACGATTCGTAGTTCCTGTTGCAAACTACCATAGCAATTCCTTTCTTTGGATACACTGTGGCTTGGACGACACCATTTCAGTTGCAGAAAGAACATAATATTCCACCCAGCAAGAATAATAAATTGTCTACAGGGTGAAATTCAAGGTTCATGACAATGTTGTACAGCAAGTGTTAAGAACTGCCATTACTTGAAGACCTTTATGTCACCAACCCTTGAGGGATTTCCACACAATTGAAAATTGTGTTGGAGATCGAAAGAAACATATTGGGTTCTCTTATTTGATTTTTGGAATCATGACCTAATAATAATAGTTACCAATTAGATTCATCTTGCCAGGAAATCATTGTATTTAACTGAGCCAATTATTCTGTTATATTTGATTTAGGTGATTGTTTGGTATTTATGTGTGAATGATGATTATATGAGAGTTGTTCGAGGTGTACGCAGTTTCTTTTTTCTTTTTTCTTGCTTTTTTTGTATATTTGTGACATCTTTTGTACAAAACATTTTGTTTACAACAGATGTGTGTTGAACAATTATTATTGTACTTGACAGATTACACTTGTATTATGATTTTTTATGATTCCATCAATGGATTCCTTTAATAAGAAACAATACATTTATTGTATACTTGATTTACAGGATATCAATTGAATTCTTTCATGTTCTACCATATCGGTGTCTGGTTTTTTGATGAGGCATGTGATTATGTGTTACTAGTAGACAGTCATGTTACCTTGTATTTCACATTACAGAAGCATTACAACGCCGGCCTCTTTTGTACCCCTATATATATTGGTGTTGAGCAGGTATGATTGGAGTTTGATATACCTGGTGTCCCCGTTCTTTTGTTTTTTGTAATTCCCTGTCTTACAATATTATGATTGTATTGTCTGTACTGTAATCTAACTAGGGCCATGATACCTCTGGGTCTGGGCGCTACCAACAAATGAAATAAATAGTTTGCAATGTTATACCACCACCCTCATTGGCTATCACCTATAGCACATGCTAATACACCCCTATTTTCCCTGGACCAATTGGCCACACCTTATCTAAACCCACTCTCCTAGACCCATGGCCAAATACATTGTCACTATTAAATCCAGGTACAGGATTGGTCACTGAACACATTGACACATTAATAAATCATGGCCGTCACGTGATGTGCACCCCTCTGATCCCGACACATTCAAAGTAATCTGGCTAGGCCAACTCTGCTTTGATAAGACAATAGGCCTTCTCATTATACCAAATGCTGCAGCGCACACAAGTTGCACCCGGACGTTGTACTGAACTTATTGACACCACCTCTATCTCAAATCACATAACATTCCAGACACGATTCCCCCTTATCTCCTTCGAACCTCAGTTGCCCAGTAATCATGTGACTCGGGAACTGCTCTTGAGTCTGAATTTCATGGATTTATTTGCTTTAGTTATGTGTATACTTGTAATTCAAATGGGATTCATGCTCCTTGGATGAGGGCAATAGTGCTCTAAATCTTCATTTTTCTGTTCACATCACAGAACCCTATGCCCTATTCTCATGGATTTGTCCTTCAAAGGGCGCATCTCATCCTGCTTCTCCCCACAGCTAACATTCTGTTCCTGCCACATTCAGGCCCTGCAGCTCGATACACCTAGCATTTATCTGTGCACCACAGGTGCCTCTGACCGCGGCTTCTCTCCTGGGGAGCAGAAAATGGGATTTCATTTTGGGACTGAACTAAACTGATCCACAGCTCCACATCAGGGCCTACATTCTATATGGTCCTTTGTGTACTAGGCATTAACATCCAATATGGTGACACTTCTGCCATGTTAACACGCTGACCTTGCTTCTACCCAGTACCTTTTTGACTCCATCTTCCACCTGTTTCAGCTGTTTCCACACACCTCACTAGAAAAACTTTGGATACAACAACTAAACACATGTCCCATAATGCTGCCCTATCTATAACCTCTGAAACTGCAACTTTAATATATGTTTGTTGCTCTTTTTGTTTTGCTATTTATGGGTATCTAATATGTGTCAGAACTAATTACAAATTATATGTTTGCCTTCTGCTGTGCCAAACTCACCCTGCTCACACAATGATATGTGATAATAGGTTTTTCTCAGCTAGAACCTTTTACCCGGCTGGGACACTGTATGTGCATCCCAACATTTCCTCCCAGTCTTCAACAATGAGATTACTTTTTGCAGCTCTGCCTCTGTACATCTGAGACAGTGTGAAGTTGACCTCATCCATTTCCACCTCCCTGCTATCACTATATAGTGATTCATAATACGTCCCTTCCAATGTCGGTATATTACTTTCTAGCTCTCCTAGTTCTGTCATCAAGGTTCTTTGAATGCCCCCTGTGTCTTGCCACTCACCACTACCTTGAAAGCTTCCCACACAGTTTCCCACCTGTGCACACTCCCCACATTCTTATCAAAGTACAGAGCTATCATGTCCTATCTATCTATATATTTCTTATATAGTGCCACTCGCCCAAAGGCTGCAGGCCTCTCACAAGGACATTTCAACAAGAAACAAAAAAGAGAGGGGAGATGCAGATTCATTGTAACGTGTAATTTAGCCTATAACCCTATCAAGAGTAGTGCTTTTTAATATGTTTCATAAATTGAACAGCTGAGACACATCCTCTGAGATTGGAGGGGAGGGAATTCCAGAGAGCAGAGGTGCAGACATCAAAGCTAGAGCCACCTATCTTCTTAAGAGAAATATACATTTTTGCTGGAGTGCAGAGTACGTCTGAAAGGAATCTTCTTGACCCACAAAGAAAGATATGGAGGGGTTTTGCTTGCCAAACAACCATGACGGATCCTTTAAATTGAATTCTTTGACTAACCAGAAGCCAATGCAGTTTCCTGAGAGCCCGGACACTCGAGGCTGACAACCAATTCCACAAACAGCATGTACTACTCCATTGTGTGTTACCAGTAGTCTTTTTATGTTAATTTGTGAAGTACCAAGTAGCAGACCATTACAATAGTCTAACTTTGTGTTGATGATAGCAGCTGCAATCAAAGCCCTACTGGTAGCCAATAGATATGATATGATAGGTTATTTATAACGCACTTAATACCCAGAGGTTTCTAAGTGCATACCCGGAGGATTAAATCATGTCATTTTGCTTCCAAGTCGAGCACGTTGCCCCTGAGCTATCCTCCCAATATGAGATATTGGTTGAATCTGCCATAACAAATGGACCAGATAGGAACAGGAAGAATTAAGTTGAGACATGTGTTGTTTTTTTTTTAAAGATAGTTGAGCATCAAAGAAGACCCCTAGTGTTTTAACAGATTCAGAAACCTGAATGATATTGCCAGAAATGGTGAATATGTTATAAAGTGAAACAAGTTGTTTTAACTTTTGGTGAGTTTCAAGAATGAGCAACTCTGTTTTTTATTGTTTTGAGAAAAGGAGTTGACAGCCATCTAAAACTGTATGGCATTGAAAACTTAATTGACCCTTTCTGAGTCTTTATTGTAGGAACCAGAGAACTCCAACACGATCTGAGTATCATCTGCATAATTTGCAAATTGTACCCCAAAAGCCTAGAATAAACATTGAACAGTAAGGGTGATAAACAAGAACCTTGTGGAACACTGCACTTAAGGGGCGTTGTTTGTGACTGTGCATTATCCATGTTTACAATGCAGCAACTGTGTACAGAAAGGTCAGAGTATATATCATCCTCATACTGGTGAAAAGATGATACTTAAAGATTATGCAACATGTGATATATCAAGCATAATATATGCGATCAAATGACCCTGCGGACTGAACTATGTGGGCCAATCTAAGAGAAAAGTGAAATTGCGATGGAACGAGCACTGGTCTTGCATACGTTACAAGAATACAAACTCCTCAGTGGCAAGACACTGAATAGACAAGAGACATAACTTGGCACAGATCCGATTCTTGTTACTGGAAATGAGCCCCATGAGAACCTACAGAAAAAACTAGACAAAAGAGAATGTTTCTGGATTGAACGCCTAGGGACTCTTGACCCTAAAGGACTTAATGAAGAAATTCATTGGGCATGATATCTATAATGATTACTGAATAGCTGAATCATGGTCATTAACCTTTTGTGCGTGGGATTTTACATTACAACTTTTACCTCAAGGACACTGTCAATATTCATAATGATGGCTGTCTCAGTCCTGTGGTTTACATGAAAACCAGACTGTCCAGTGGCAAGAATGTTTTGTTGTTCTACAAACGTTTGGTATTGAAGTTACGCCATTTTGAAAATAATTTCTTAACACAAAGGGTGCAAAGGGTAGCAATTTCAGTTGGGTGATATTGTATGTAAATATGTGCTTTGTAAAGCGCTTTCGATTAAGGCGCTATATAAATAACACATCATTATCATTATCATTTGTAATGGGTCTATAGTTACCATGGTCGCTTGGATAAAAATTCTACTTTTTTAGGAAGTGCCTGATATGTGGTCTCCAAAGCTGCTATAGTGGTAATCAGGCATGTTCTTCTGGGGTATGTCTGCGGTCTGGTGCATGGGAAGGGGTGCCCCTTTGGCAGGAAGTAGGTAGGTGGGATGTTATGTGAATTGGGGAGCTTACGTGCCATTTGCTGTCTATGTAGGCTAGTGAAAGGAGTTGTCTTTCCACCTATTCTGCGCAGCGATTCAGTATTTATCAGTGAAGGCCTCATGGGTGGAACCGTGCTGGACATTGTGGTTGGTTTTCACACAGAGTCACACCTAGTTTGAGTGTAGGCCCCAGCCTGTGCAATGCTAGGATATCGGATACAGAGATAGATTGCGCAGTTGGATTGAGTGGGTCCTAGGTATATATCACAGTGCACAGCACATCTAGATGAGGACGCTTGCAGTGTAGGACCTAGTGTATTGGTATATCTAGGTTGGAAAGCAATCCAGGGCCTTTGATACACATTGATATCGCATTTAATTGTAAATCACACATTACTAAAAGTGGAGGTCACACATTGGGTCAGGAAGCTCAAAGTGAAACACCTCTAAATTTGATACTCACAGTAGATTTGGTCACTCCTCGTCAGGGGACCTACTGTAATGGTGCATCAAGGTCCCGGAGTAAGCCTTGGCCTGTGTTGAGCTATGATGTCACACACAGATAAAAACACATGTAATGGCACATCTATATTTAAATGTACACCATGTACACCTGTTCTGAGCTATAATTAACATACTAATAACAATGTGTATCACAAAGTATTAGGGGATGAATAAAATCAATGAATAGTAAACAAGTAAAAATTAATAATACATCACCAACTCTAGTGTAAAATGTTTAGTTCTTATATTGCGCAGCACACCCATGGTCCTCAGTGCGCATATACAAAGATACACGGTAAGCAAAACATAATCATGAGAAATCAGCAAAAACAGGAGAGATGGTGGAGCCATATGAAATTATCCACGGTCCACTATCAATTTCAAATCGGAGGGTAAGTTACGGAAATTGTTACAGTTTGCCATGAAGAAAGGGAGATTAATGTGACCACAGCCAATGAGTATAAAGTGCCTGTTGGCTAGCGTACACCACTCCCCCAACTTGATCCTACGGAGGACCTTCAGATCCCATCCTCTGACAATCCCAGGTCCCATTCTTTCACAAAGCCAGGCCAACCCCTTGTTCCTGAGTGTCTCGTTGGGTTCCGACTTTGCTCGTGTCAATACCATAGGTGATAATAATGTGTCTTGGATCTAAAACAAGCTCTCTTGGTATCTTATCTGCAATATGTGGCATCTCAGATGTCCCAAGTCGAGCAGTACTAAAAGGGTGGGGTTTAAGTTAGGTGCAGACTCCAGTAACAGCACACAAGGAGTCCAGGCACAAATCTGTGTACACCAGGAACAGCCTCTTCTGAGCTGGCCTGTCTGAACCATGTAGCATCAGAGGATTGTAACACATCTCGCACCATAGCGCATTGATGATGTTTGACACACCTAACTTAGTCTCAACCACAGGTGGAACAAATTCCTGTTGAGATGTTTGACAGCCCATATTCACCACACCAAAGGACCAAGAAATGTAATTTTGACAGTTATCCACCATGACAAGACGTACCGGTGTGGCAACTTTGTCCAGTGACTCCAGCCATACACAAAAATCATAGGCGTTTCTACATTGGCCGAGTTCCCCTGCTATTCATTCCTTTGCTAGCTGCCATTGGACGGAGGAAAGCTCGTCAATCTCGCCAGGGTGTTCACCATTACAACTCAGACTTTCCCCAGACAAGGTAGTTATTTCCTCCCCTAGATCAAAACATTATTGGGGGGACGTAGATGACAATAGACCAGACACTTAGCAACACCAGTAGCGTCAGTTATAGGGTTGTGCACTAAGGGACCAGCATCACCTATGTTGGCGACATCTCTTTGCCCAGCCGATGCTCTTGAGGTTACTCCCCCTTTGTCGGTCACAGAAGAGCATGATTTAAACTCATGGGGCTGCATATCTTGTGGATATTAACAGTTTCTGGTTCTTCTGAGGGGAAATACACAATGATTAATTGGTTACACAAACTCTAGGCCTCTCTATTACGTGGCCTTCTATGATTGGCTTGGCACTCTTATAGCCTCTGGAATATTCTGCAAGCTAGCAGCAAGCAGGCTACCATTGCAGGTGCATGGAGGTCTGGCGTGGTCTTGCCTCACCACCAATTAGCCCAGCATCTATCATCACTCCTACAGTCTGCCAGTCAATTAAGGCTTTGAACGTGGCTTACAGGAGCTGCTTGTACCTGAGAAATAAAGGGAGTATGGCATTGTCCTGTCTTCTGGTTTCAGTGTAGCTTGGCTAAAGCTATTTTGATCTTACCCATGTGACTAGAGACCACTTTTTTGAGCCTTTTGCTGCATTTAATTCTATTAAATGATGAACTCTTGATGCCTTCAGTTTTTTTTCATTCTGCATCAAACTGGAGTTTGTTCTTTTCCGTTCATTGAAGCCTTATGACAGGCACCAAACTCACTGTGGCCTTGTCTTCTTGGTGCTGGCCCAGCCAAGCCTTTCCAACTGTGCCACACACTGAAATCCCTTCCAACCATGGGGTTTCAAGGCTTGCTAAAGTGCATTGTGGTATAAACAGATTCTGTACATTCCTATATGTATACATTGGCGCATCGCCGCAACACTATTCACTACGTAGCAAGCCTTATAGTTATGTTTCCCTACTTGCGTTATTGCATCTGTGCTGATTTACATATTCTTCAACGTTTCTGTATCATGAGCATCTTCACCTTGAGCCTGAAATGTTGCTCTTATTTACCCTTTTCTCTTCAACTCTTAGAGAATGTTTATGTTCTTTCACCTCGTCCATCTCTTCTAGGTGCATCAGTTCTTACTTCACATGACATCCTCAATCTCCTTCAGTGTTTAAATGCACATTTCTTCTGGAACTTCAGCCAGACAGGCATCATTTCTTCGTTCATTTATATAGGCTTTTCTTAATGGATATCTTGTCTCAAAGGATCTTTGGAGCATTGGCATTCTTACTGGAACTGAATATGTCACCCTTTCTGGTTCCCAACATGTAGGCAACGTGGGGGCAGAGCTGTTGATGAGGGTACTTGACTCCACCTCTACACTCCCCCCTCTGGGAAATTCATCGACCACTCTCTCATCAATCTTCACATCAAGACATCCTGGTTTGAAGAAATGCTTCTTTGGGAACCATATGTTTATATCTCCTTTCAGACATTCAGCTGATTTCACATGCTCATCAACACTCCAGGTCATAAGTGTTCGTTGTCCATTTGGGCTACAATAGATCCATCTTCCCGCATATTTTTTGTGATGTCTCAGATACAGGAATTTCATTCTCTCAGGTAAGTGAATGCTGGCCCACGTAATCTCTGATTTCTTAATTTGTCTGCTCCTTAGGCCCTACTTCTGTTTCAAAATCAATCATAATATGAATTCCTACTACTTTCTTTGCAGTATTCTTGCATTGTGCGATTATTATTTTGATCACACAAAATCCGACCATGACCACCACCAACAGGGCTCCCAGAAACTTGAAAATGTCTGCCATCCATGTGGGACCCACAAAAAGATTTATCCAAACCAACTTTCATCAGCAATGTCTTCCACTTTGTCTATCATCTGGATGTGTAGGTTTGTCAATATCGATATGGTGTCTGTCAACGTGCCATTCTCGTTGTGATGAGAAGGTGTGAATGTGCAACCTTATTCTCTGATTTTGACACATACACCTCCATCCATAGCTGTGATCATATCAAGGACATATCTGTTCTGGAGAGTCATTAGTCGTACGGCTCTCAGCTCTTCCTTGATAGCATTGAATCCCTTTATGGTAGTGTTGATTGTCTGCAAAAGCTTTCATCTGGTTATTTGTAACCATTCAGGATTTGCATCTGTCTGGATCCTAGGCATGAAGATTATCATGAATATTGATGAAGTCTTACTAAACAAATCTGTGTTCATATGGGATGGAATCAAAAGCTTCCATTGACTTTGCTGATAAATAGTTATCCCTCTTCAATCCATTCAAGAGCTCAGCAGATCTCTTCTTTCTCAGTTGAGCATCTGCTTTTGGGAATTTGCCAATGTTCAGGTCACTCTTTGGAATCACCAATGCTGGAACATGGACAATCATCAAGGAACATAATCTCCACAATCTTTGGGTAGCTTCATATAAGCTCTGGATCCACATGGCCTGTAGTGATCCAATATCACTGCTGTCCCAATGCTCATTCCTGGCACATCAACCACAATTTTTATTCTCTCCAAGTTTTTTCAAGCCATTATTATTATTATTCGCAGCATGTAACCAGCAGTAAACTCTTGACATACAATGCAATTCACTACATAAAAAGCAACATGTTCTAACAGGTTTGGTACAAACCAATCCTCTGCAATGTTTGCTGCAAGGCTTTCCCTAGTGACATATGCAGGGTAGTGTAGCTGTTCTAATGCTACCCTTAACAAGGCTAGAGGCATCACCCGTTTACTAGTGCTGTCCTGTCACCACAGTGCTTTGGTAGGGGATAAAGAACACCCCCTCTGTGTCCACCGGTCTTTCTCTTCGGTTGGGGCTCCACCCTGAACTTCCATGAGTTGCGTTTCCGATAAATGATTAAAACTTTCATTCACTGTCATCATCACAACAAGTTTCTCTTTCACATCAGGCGTATCAAAACTCATTATGTCAGATGAATATGCATCCCTTTTTGCCTCTTCATCCACGGCTTGGTTTTTCCGTGAGATAAAGTCTGTTCTCTTAGTGTTTGCAGCACACTTAACTACTGCGATGGCTACTGGGAGTTGTGGTACCTTAACGAGCCTATCCAATAAAGCAGGATGTTGCACCAGAGTGCCATCCGCTAAGAGGTAGCCCCTCCTTTTCCAATGTGCTAGCCCTATGTGCACGGTTGATGTCACGTAGGCGGAGTCACTGTATACTGTTTCTTCCCAGTCTTTATGTTTCACGAGAGTGACAATCGGCGCCACTAATTCTGCAGCCTTTGCTGAAAAGTAAGAAGGTAGTCTTGCACTTGCTATTACTTCAAACTCCCCATTAGCCGTGTGCTTTACTACAGCAGCACCTGAATTCCTTTCTCCATCAGTTTGATCGAATCTCAAAGAACCATCAATAAAGAGAATTTCCTCTGCTGCGAGAGCATTCTCTTTTACTCTCGGAATATCTTCATATAACTCTTCAAAATTCGAACAATCATGCACTTGTTCATCCCCTGCCAGTGGTTTAGCAACAAACATGGCAGGGTTCACTATTTTACACCTGACTATTTTGATCGCCGGATTCAATATTACCACCTCTTAAGCAGAGGCTCTTTGAGTTGTTAATGTACCTTTAGGTTTCTCCAAAACAGCAAATAAAGCATGCTCAACAAATAACATTATAGAACACCCCATTACTATGGTTGCAGATTTTTCATTAGCAAACACGGCTGCTGCCAGCAATTGTTCGCAAGGGAAGTGACCCCCATTACTGGGTCTAAAATCCCACTTTAATACGCCAGGGGCTTCTACCCCAATGTTGTTCTCTGTGTAAGTCCTGCTGTCATAACTGTTCCATTTGGGTGTGAGAATAAAAATAACTCCTCAGAATAATTGAGGATTCCTAAAACTGTTGCTGTACATATTGCCTTTTTTAATTCATCAAACCCCTACACCATTTTCTCAATCCATTCAATTTTTTCCTGATTCTGCTGTGCCTTTTTCAGGGCTTGCAACAATGGTTTTGTGTAAGAACTCTAATCAACTTGCCATGCTGTGAAATATTTGCATAGTCCTAAAAACTGCTGCATTTGATTTATCGTATGCAGTTTTACTGTTTTCAAAATCGCCTAAGCTCTTTCAGGTGTAATCTTCTTTCCTTCATGTGAGATTAACTGCCCTATATACAACACCTCTGCCTGACAATACTGCAATTTCTCTTTGTCTACCTTATATCCCTTCTCTGCTAAAATGATCATTAACTGAATTGAGTCTCGTCTACACTCTTCTTCTGATATGCTGCAGACTAAAATGTCATCTACATATTGCAGCACAACACTTGGCAAATCAATATTGCTAAGTACCATCTGCAGGACCCTATTGAAAATCAATGGAGACTCACAATACCCCTGAGGTAAACTTGTACTTTTCAACTTAGTCTGATGGAATGTGAATGAAGTCAGATCTTGAGAATCTTTATGTAACAGGATTGAGAAAAACGCATTTTTCAAGTCAATCACCGTGAAATATCGTACCTCTACTGGGATACTACATAGGATCATCAACGGATTTGGAGCTAGAGGAAACTTGGCCTCTACAATCTAATTAATCGGCCTCATGTCTTGAATTAAACGCCACAACTCCCCCTTAGATTTTTTGATCGGGTACACTGCTGTATTACTTGGTGACTCTGATATCACTAAAATACCTTGATCAATCATAGCTGATATAGTCTTAAAAATCCCCTCATCCGCCTCTTGAGACCTAGTATACTGCCTTCTCAAGGTAAAATTGTTCCTGTCTTCAGCTTAAGGTTGACTTCTCCCAACCCCTTCAACAGGCCTGCATCATAAGGGCCGGTAGTCCGTAAGGAGATTGGTATTTTCTCCATGTCTTCTTCGAAAAATGTGTGCCGCTGCCGCACGATTAACATTCTTTGTGGGTTCTTTCTCCTTTCTGTCCTGATCCAATATGTAATGCTCATTTCAAACACTACTTCGTCATATGACGGGTCGTCTCGAAACATATCCTCATCAGTGACGTCAGTCAACCTATACCCGTACGCAATAGCAATCAGTGTTCTCCATGGCCTGCCCTCGTCATTGAATCCTTCGAGTATGGCTAACACCCCTCGTACCCTGGTTGCCTGTAATTCCAGCGGAAATATCTGTACCCCCTCTTCATCCATAGATATCTGTGGTCTGAACAAAAATTCATCAGGTATTCTCATTACCTTGCCCACTAAACCAGGTAGCCATGTTAACAAAATGCATACCCCGCAGTGAAAAACCTCAGGTTCTAGTGGCTTTCCTCACAAAGCTATTTGCCCTGAGAATGCCATTATGAGTTAATTTACATTCAAATAATGTATTCCTGGTGTAGAGCACATTATGCCTTCATCAGTGAAGGAAATTGTCATGTTTAACTTTGTCATTAAATCTCGACCCAGTATATTATCTTGCGTCTGTTTCGAATACAATAATGGAACAGACATATCACATTCTTCTATAGAAACTGGCAATTTGTCAGTAAAAGGAACTCTACTTGTAGCTCCTGAGAATCCTTGAGCATTCATGGCATTACCCGATAATGCACATTTTCCCTCTCGTATACTTGAGCAAGTCGCCCCAGTGTCTACTAAAAAAGAAAATGATGTGCCTCCTATTGTGACATTAACCCTCAGTTCCTCTTGAGGATTCAGCGCCACAGACAGTACTGAACACATCAAGTCACCCAGTGAGTTGTCCTATTGTGGTTACATACTTATTCCCTCCCTCCACAGCAACACCTCCTACCATGGGGGTCAATACCTACCTTGTATTTGCACTTTGCTGTATCTGGATGGGTGCTGTAAGATTATTTAGCATTTTTTTCACTGCATGGGTTTGGTGCATTGCTATAATGCGGTACAGCAAGGCATGTGTTGCCAGTGGGACATGGACATGTAAATTAAAACAGGCTATTCAGTCAAAAACGATTTCTACATCTAAAATGCAAATATTTTTTTTCACATTTAAAAGCATATATTTATTTTTCTCACCTGAAATTCCTCTGTTGCAGGAGACACATTTGAGGATTAATGAACTAACCTCATTAACAATACTAACATGATTGTAACTCATTAATAATATAAAGTGTTCTCCAGTGCAAAATGAGATGGAAAAGACAGGCTCTGAAAGTCATTTTAAACGTGCATCCAGATTTTTTTCTCTTTGCTTCTATCTGTGCTCTGTCCACAGTATTTGCAGGAAGCAAAGACTTGAATAAGCAGGAAATCAGTTTTGTTACAGTTGCAACTGTATAAGCCAAGCCATTGTTGAAAGTAGGAGTATAGGACATGATGGATTTTTATGGGATGCACGTCACATTAAGGGAGGTAACAAGAGTTTTCCTGTAGAATCTCGGGGAAGAAATAAGGGAGAAGACATTTTGCACAGCTTGGGGAAAGACTTGGCTGGTGTTGCTGGTGTTTCCTGACTAAGAAGGTCCCAGTGCGCTGCTGCCCAGTCTGGGAAATTCCAGACGATAATCCCCGGCTTGAGTGACGGCAGATGCACGTCCTTGCTGGGGTGCTTTAAGAGGGAGCATTGAGCCACTTCCAGAAGGCGACCAGCCGAAGGATTGACGCTGGACAAGCTTGGTAATTATATTGCAGAGTGTGGGGGCAGTGTGTATGCGTGCAAAACTATTCAGTCAGAGTAGAAGAGGGAATTCCAGTGTTTTATCAACATGTTTAATGTTGCAAATTGAATATGTTCTCGCCGCTCTCTTCTCATTTTGTTACAGATAATGTTGTTACTGTGCAATTTCCATTTATTTCTGTAAAAAGGATAAGATGGTGTTAAAATGCAATTGTTTATAATACACAAAAATATCTGAAAGCAGACGGGTAGTGTGTTTTATTTTTCTCTTTTCTTTGTGCATCTACCATTATAGCAGTGGTAATATGGGAAGATGTTTAGACAGTGCAATTGTCATTTTTAAGGTAGCTAAAAATAAGACTTGGCGGTAGCTGTGTGCACGATTCCATTCAGTGTATAAGTGTGTGTGTTTTCTGAACGGATTATATTAATAACATAATGAAATAGCCTGCTGCTGGAGGTACATGAGTCAGCAGAAAGAGAGGCCCTGGACATAGTTCACTAATGTAGGTAAATTGGTGAAGAATACCACATGTTAGCTCGCTGTCATAGATAAGTCAGTGAGGATAGCCCATGGTGGCACTCCATATGAAAATGTGGTGTTCCTGAAATGTAAACCTGAGGCCTCTCTACTGATCACATGAACAAACTAAACAAAATAAGGGGTTCTGGATATTGGGGCCACATATAAAACAAAGGAATTATGCTCACCAGAAATACCACCAATAACACATACCAACATAATGTATACACTAAATGTATCTGTGTGCTGAAATAATGTATATATACTGTAGTACTATATACCAAATCCAATCTGAATGCAAAGAGTGATTATTACTGAATTATTTTCATTTTGGAGGTAAGAAAATACCGCTAGGCCCCATATCTATACAAAATACCCAACAGTGCATGCTGTGACTGCCCCTGTGGTGGACTCAATGGTGCTTTCTGTGATTGCAAAGCCTGCTGTGTTTGTGGTGCTTGTGTCTGATACACTGTCTGATCTTAGGCAAACCCATTACTGCTTTGTGGGCTATATGATGGAGGATAAGCTGTTCCCCGCCTCTTGAGTATTGCCCATTCTGTACATACCCTTGGCTCCCACATGTTTGTGCTATATGTCCTGTCATTCCATATGTCCAACATACAGGAGGGAATATTCTAACGTGCCCATTCGGCATGCCTTGATTGCCACCTTGGTTATTCTGAAAACTTCCTTGATTATTCCGAAAGCCTCCTCTTCCGCGGAAGCCTCCTCCGCCTCTCAGCATAAAGCTCTTTCCCCCTTGATCTGACTGCCAATGGCTGTTCACCTCTGGCATACATGCTGCTTGCTGTGATCCTGGCCCTTGTTTGTTTGTTTGTTTCTTTGTGTATTATTTATAATGCCTTCCAAATCCAGGGGTATCTGTGCACACTTTACAAGGATATGCATATTCTTGGTTACATAAATGGCAAAACAGTACTATAACAGTACAAAGATATCTTATTTAGAAAAATGGAATGTACAAAAAATACACAGGTTAGAATTCCAGAGCAATCTCCATTGTCTAAACAATAGTTTCAAGGATAAAAAGTGTAGGATGCAGAAAAGGGGGGCACCTAAATGAAGGTGTCTACTGTGGTGCGTTTTTGGAGAAGAGCCAGCGTTTGTTTTCTTTTCCTGAATTTATGGAAAGACTGGTCAACTCTTCAGGTGGTAGGAAGTGAATTCCAGAGTTGAGCTGCCTTTACAGGGAAGCTGCTGCCTCCTGCTTTTTTTAGTTTATACCTGGGCACTTTCAGGCAGCCCGAGTTTGTAGATCAGGTGTATCAGGGGGTGTTATTTTTTTTGCATATTTTTAAACAAGGTAGGGAGGGGCTGATTTATTGAGGCATTTGTAGGTAAGGGATGCTGTTTTTAGTTGTATTCTCTCATTGATAGGGAGCCAGTTGTTGTCTCGTCTAATCACAGAAATGTGTTGCATTCTGGAGATACCCAGGGCAGTTCTAAGAGCATTATTCTGCAAGATCTGGAGTTTATTGGTGATGTATTTGCTAGCACCAAGGTATAGAGCATTACAGTAGTCAATTTCGGACAGTACTAATGCTCTGGCTAGCATAGAACAGCTTTTAATAGAAAGGAAGGGTTTCCAAGTTTGGATGAGCTTGCAGGTGCAAGCTGTCGCTGAGGCAGTAGCACTGACCTGTTTGCGCAGATTCAGGGAGGAGTCTAGGTAAACACCATTTGCTTTTACCTCCTTATCCACCTTAATGTCATTTCCGTCAATGTTAAAGGATAGGTATTGGTTGCTCATTTTTTAATCATATTGGCAGGTGTGGCTAGGAGGAGTTGCTCAGTCTTCTCATCATTCAGGCATAGGCCGTATGTAGCCATCCAGCCCTGAATGATGAGGTAGATTTTGTTAATGAGAGCTAGGTCTTTATCGTAATCGCTTGTCAGAGGTTGAGGATCTGGGTGTCATCTGCGTAGTTGGTGTAGGTGACACCCAGATGATCCAGTGGTTTTGTGAACGCATTATACATGGTCGGTGGTACACAAGATCCTTGTGGGACTCCACAAGATATGGGGATAGGATCTGTTGTAGCCGATTCTGAGAAGACTCTGATGGATCTATTATTAAGGAAGGATTCAATCCAAATTGTTGCTTCTACTGAGGCAGATTTTCATTTGTCTTTCAGATCGTCAATCTGGATCTTCAATCAATCAAGGCTGTTCCAGTGCCATGTTGGGGTCTTGAGCCAGATTGACGGAGTCCAAGAAGCTTGTTGGTCTCTATGTAGGACTGTATTTGATCGTAGGCAGCTTTGTCAATAATCTTTAGTAAGAAAGGGACTGCGGTAATAGGCCTGAAATTCATAGGGATGTTAGGGTCCAGGGATGGTTTTTGTAAGAGTGGGAGGACCCATGAATTTTTTAGATTAGTGGGGACAGTGCAGGTGAGGAAGGTGAGGAAGGAGGCATTAATTAGTTTGGTAATAAAGGGGGCAAGTTTACTTGCCGCTTCCTTTATGACAGAGGCTAAGCAAACGTCTCCTTGACAGTTGGAAGGTTTGAGAGAGAGAGGCTATAATAGCAAACCAGTCTAGGATCCTTCCTTTTTCATGTGTAGGGAGGAGGCCTCTTTGAGTAAGGCCTAAATCAGCCAAGGAATTGGCCAGTGCCAATGCAGGTTGGTCGTTGAGGTAATTAAAGCTGATGTTAAAGTCCCCTAGAATGAGGATTTGTGTTGAAGGCTTAGTGTTGGTGGAGAGGAGGAAGATGATTACTTCTTAAAAGGAGCATATAGTTCCGGGGGGTCTGTAAATCAGATGCATAGTTATGGTGCGTGACTAAGAGAGGGGGAGTTTGACGGTTAGTAGTTCACAAGATTCCATGTGGGTTTGAGATGCCATTCTTAGATCCAATGAGGCTTTGGCAATAAAGGCAATACCATCTCCTCTAGTAGATTCTCTATCAGTTTTAAGGACCGTATAGTTGTCAGGCATGGCAATAACGAGAGATGGGCCTGCTCCTGCATGTAGACAGGGCTCCGTTATAGCTAGGAAGTCCATTTTCTTTCTATGATTGAGTTAGCAATGTCTGCTGCATGTGCTACTGTGATCTGGCAATGATCAGTGCCCCATGGATAGCTGTGGGGATGATATTGAGGACAGGGAGGTCAGATGAGGCAGGTTTCAGTCTTTTACTCTTGGGAGCTTTGTGATGTTTGGGTGTTTTTTTTAGGGCATTGTGACTGTTTGTTTGTAGGCAGGTGGCCGGAAGGCATTTTATATGACTTACCTAATCTAGTGTCAATTCTGCCATTTCTTATTTTGGTGGGGCATGGGCTGTTAGGGATAAGTACAGTGGGTCCGCAATGAGATTTAGGGCTAGTATTGAGTCTGCGTGGGGTGAAGACTTGTTGGGTGCCACCTGGCATGTGGAGGTTGTTAGGGATATTGGCTGCTACAGGTAACGTGGGAGCTTTGATAGGTATGGTATTGACCATAGTCCTGAGAGTAGGTAGGAAGGAGGTGGGTTTGATCCAGGTGGGGAGCAACAGTTGTGGATGAAAGTTGGTAGGCTTGATGCCACTTTCCATGGTGCGGTGTATGGGCAGGTTGGATGGAAGGGAGTGGGTGGTGATTGCACTTATAGTGGTAGCGAGGATGTGGATGAGGATAAACAGTATAGCAGTAATGTTTTTGGTGGGAGTATACACAGTTACTTGCTCAGGTAGATAAATACAATTTCCAGAACACAGATGACGTTTGCTTGACTACCCTCGACACGTGTCATGATTTGTAGAAGCTAGGGTGAGTCTGGGGTATTATGAGGGCGGTTCAGCTAACACTGGTAATCTATAAGATCGGGCACTGTCACTTGCACTATGGTGCATGCAGATCTTAGTAACGGTATCACAGTTATAGCTGAAATCTGTATATGGACCTGTGGAAAAGCATCAGTTGGTTGTAGAATATTGATTGAATTAAAACAACTAAGGGCTTAACATTAGGCATCAAGGTTCTCAGAAACACAAGGGCAAAGCAGGACACAATGCATGCCATCAAAGTAATTGTTAATCATAGGCAAAGAGCATAAAGTCAATCAGACATTCAGAGAAAGATAGTCCATTAAATGAGATGTTTATATGCTATGGTGCAGTATGGTTATGTTGAATGTAGAAGTGACAGTTATTCAGTGGCAATTCATAAACAGAAGGTAGTCATCAACCCAGACATACTTAACCGCTTAGCATATAAGGCATGAATGCTCCAATAGTCAGCATTACCCCTTCTATAGCATACTTGGACAATTTATTTTGCACAAGCTTAGCTTCCTCAACCTTCCTAGTGTCCTCTTTCTTCTTATTTTTTTCTTGCAACAATTGTCAATCATTCGCTATGGTCGGCTTTATTTCTGGCCATGGCTTCGACTACATATCCACCAGGTTCTTAATCTGCCTCTGTACCTGTTCTGGCAATCACTGGCATCGAATATGATAGAATACTGGTATAGATTTCTCCCACGGTTCCTACATTTCCAAGCTCCACTGCTCTTGGAAATTCTGAATGTAAATAAGCAGATCCTCCCCTTCCTGAATCATACGTGCCATTATTGCTCCCATATGGATGTATCAGGATATTGTACTCTAAGCACTTTCCAGACAGCCGCTCTACAATTATTAAACAGCATGCCATTGTGTGCTGTGTTCTGTGCAGTGACTCCTGCATATTCTGCTCTTGCCCAAATGTCATCAGCCCTTTCACCGAGGATGACTGCAAGGCGACCCTTAATGTTCGCTATAGCTAACGTGTTTATTCCGGTCATCTTTTATATCTCATAAATCACCTCCTTTTTCTAACAAGGGAAACTGCGAAATCCCAAAACTGCGATCGTCTTTCATCGTTTGCCTCTCCATAGTAGGGACAATGGTTCCCAATCACCTTCTTCCTGGCAATGACCTTAATCTGTTCACATATGGTGGCGAGTCCCCTCTTCTACTATGAGATCGCCCTTTAGGTCGGCCTGGTTGTGCCACTTGCTCTGGTGTTCTCGGTCTAGGTAGGTCCATATATGACAATCTAACTTCTTTGTCTGTCAAAAAACATCCCTCAGGACAACACGCACCAGCTCCCCACGGAAGGTTTCCCTTTCTTCGTCTGACATATCTTGTCCCCAACTTGTATGACTATCCTCTTTCTCGTCCCTATTCTGTGTTAGCCTGTCCAAAGACAAAGCTCAGTGCTCAGAACTGAACGGACTTCCCTCCCTGCCTTGTGACTGGGAAATCTCAAATTGATCATCTTTGGACTTGTTTTTTAATTCACGTTTTGCCTTCATCTCATGATATGCAATCCTGTCTCCTATAGTTCCTACTTCAAATTCTTCTTCTACATTTACTCTAGAGGGCCTGGAATTGGGTCAAGCTGTGGGAAGAATTCTTCTATGTCTTCCCATGCTACTACTGGATTCGGGTACAATAGCTCCTTCTCAATGTGATCAATGTTGTGTGTTCTCTGTCTCCTCTTTTGTTCCATTTCCTCATCAAATGCCCTTTGGTTTTTTGCTTCTTCTCTAAATCTCTCTTTCTCCTGTCTTTTTGCTTCCCTCTCTCATTTGCCCTATGCACTTCTTCATCTTTTCGTATTTTAATTATTTTCTCTCTTTTTTTCGTACCTGTCCAGTTCTTCGATCGCTCTCTGCCTGTTGTCATATGTTCTTTGCGCTTCTGCCCTTTCTTCCTTTCTTAACGGCTCTTCCTGATACATCTGTTCTCGTCTTTGTCTTTTCTTTTGTTTAGACTCATCCTCTTTCAATCGTTTCTCTCATTTCCTGTCTTTTTTATCTTGCTCGTCCCAATCTTCCCTTTGCTGCACTTCCTCGATGCTCTTTCCATCAAGTTTGAGCAATATCTGACCGGCCATCTGCTCATTCTGTATGGACGCTGTCTTGTCAGTTTTGTCTTTTTCTCCTTTCCATCTCTTAATTTCTCTTTCTATGTCCAGTGTCACACCTACTTGTTCACTTCTCTCGTTGTCTCGCAGGACTTTAGAAATCACATGTTTGTCTGGAGCTCTCTCTGGGCTCATGTCACTTCTATAAGCAGGCTGTTCATACGTAGGATTGCTATATCCTGATGCTGCTTTAAGCTCTCTGTGTGGATACACTCCTTCATCTTTTGCATTGTCACCATTTACTTTAGGTGTGGTAGGGGAAGCAGAAGGCTCATCACCCCCCTCTATACATCTATTAAGCATTTAGTCTTCAGGAGGCGGAACTTCCTGTTCCCCCTGGTACATCTTCAGCAGATCTAACCTTTTTTCTAACTTCTTGCCCGTGTACGCTGCATGCAAATATGTGGTCATGTGTTGCAGAACCACTTTTGAAAGTGATCCTCCTTGCGGCAATGGCATGTACATTTTATCTGCCGTACCCTTAACTCATTCTGCACTGTAATGCTTAAGTTTGCGTGCATGTTTTGCAACTGTTTGCACAAGTGTATAAGCGGAGTAACATCCTCCATCACGACAAGTCTCACTCGACTGTCAATACTTAACGTGTTTTTACATAAACAACACTTTACAGAAAAATAACACATTTGAGCGTGCACCAATCGTCACAGCTCCAAGCCTCTATGTCTCACTTTATTTTAATCTACCTACTCAGTCAATACTCTCAATGACTAAATTAAATTAAAAGAATCTTTCTCTCGCCTTTTAAACATTATTCTACTATTTGCCGCTCTTCGGCACTTCACATTTCCTTTACAAAAACACACATAACATACAATACACGTAGACAAACTGGCCGGCCCACATATATCTTAGCCAATGCTAAGATATATGTGGGCTTCACTCCCGGGGCCCCAAAAAAGAGTGGGGCCCATGGGCCGGTGCGCTCCTTGTGGCTTCTTTCTGCCCCTAAATTACTCCTGATTGGAAGTTTAGATTGTTTTCTTTAACAAAATCTATTTTGTTTGTCACCTATATTATCCGCTTTGGATTTTAATACAATCTCTTCTAACGTCCTGAACGCAGAACTCTGGGCTATTTTATGGATCGCTCCTCATCCATATACTCTTCCTCAATACTCTTAATCACTAACCTAATACCCATCCAACTCTCTGTTACTTCTCCCCATTATCATTTTGCCCATGCAATGCACGTTTTGCCACAATTCTCAATCTTCTCATCATTTGTTTTTCAGCTCCTGACCCTCAGGATCATCTCCTCCTTAAACAGCCGCTTCAGCTTTCTGTCCACTCAGCTGCCTGTAGAAACTGGGAGTGGAATTCCATGAAAGAGGTGCCAGTCCCACCTATCTTTTAGTGACTTGCAACTTTTTCCTAATGGCCGCTATCTACAGGGAGCTTCACGTTCCTCCAGCTAAATGGCAGAAGATATCCGATAATCTGAGACCCTTAAAAGCATATTAGGTCGATGGGGACCTTAACCATCACCTCTGCTACCACATGAACTCATAGACCTAGAGTACTTTAAGGCGAGGTAGCAATACTTAAAGGTGGATGGGGATGTAGAAATTACTCAAACATCAATAATCAAAATGACTCAGGAAGTTGGCAAAACTGCATTCTGTTTTATTATCAATTATCTAAAAGAGGGAGTACAAGGGACATCGTCCGATGTTGCACAGGATGATCTCAACACATTTCAGAAAAAACAGTTCTTTTATGAAAAAATCTCGTCATTGCTGATGTCCTACTATGTGGCAAACTACAAAAACGTATGAGTAACAGTGGTTGGCTTTCAGGGAACAATTTAGTGTACGTTCTATATAGCCAGAGGTTAAATTAGGTATCTAAAGTCAGGTGGGCACCTAAGCCCATCCCAAATCAATGGTCAACATCATCATCACTAAATACATGATGATTAATTGGTTACACAACCTATAGGGCTATCTATTACATGTAACCTCTATGATTTGCTTGGCACTCTTATACCCTCTGGAATATTCCACACACTAGCAGCAGGCAGGCTACCATTCCAGGTGCATGGAGATTTGGTGTGGTCTTGCCTCCCCACCAATTTGCCCAACATCTATCATTACTCCATACAGTCTGCCAGTCCATTAAGGCTTTGAACTTGGCCTTTCAGAAGCTGCTTGCACCTGAGAAATAAAGGGAGTATGGCATCATTCTGTCTTCTGGTTTCGGTGTAGCTTGACCCAAGCTATTTTGATCTCACCAATATCACTAGAAACTACACTTTTGAGCCTTTTGCTGCACTTAATTCAATTAAATATAATGAACTCTTGATGCCATCAGTGTTTTTTCATTCTGCTTCAAACAGGAGTTTGTTCTTTTCTCACATTCATTGCAGCCTTTTTGACAGGCGCCCAACTCATTGTGCCCTTGTCTTCTTGGTGCTGGGCCAGCTAAGCCTTTCTCGAAATCCAATTTGCCATCAGTAATTTCCAACTGTGCCACACTCTGAAATCCCTTCCAACCATGGCGGTTCAAGCCTTGCTAATGTGTATCGTGGAATATTCAGACTCTGTAACATTCCTATATGTATACATTGGCACATCACTGCTAAACTATTTGCTATGTAGCCAGCCTTATGGTTATTTTTCGCTACTTGCGTTAATGCATCTTTACAAGAGTGTTAACTGATTTACATATTCTTCAACGTTTCTGTAGCATGAGCATCTTCATCTTGAACCCGAAATGTCGCTCATCTTTACCATCTTCTCTTCAGCTCTTACAGAATGTTTTTGTTCTTTCACCTCATCCATCTCTTCGAGGTGTGTCAGCTCTTACTTCTCATGACGTCCTCAATCTCCTTCAGTGTGTGTTAAATGCACATTTCTTCTGGCACTTCACGAGACAGGCACCATTTCTTCATGAATTTATATAGGGTTTTCTTAATGGCTATCTTGTCTCAAAGGTTCTTTGCGGTATTGGCATTCTTACTGGAACTGCCCATGTCGCCATTTCTGGTTCCCAACATGTAGGCAACATGGGGGCGGAGCTTTTGATGAGGGTACTTGACTCCACTTTTACAAGAAAAAATTCAAATCCAAATCCAACCTCCTCCCCCACCTTAGGTTCCTAACCCCACCAACACTGGCATACCATGCTGTCGTCTGCTAGGATAACAATAAGCAGACCCACCGGCCTCCCCGCGATGGATAAGTCGGCACACCATACAAATGCAGAAACAATAACGCCAGACTCCCTGCCGGCCACCACGCCCCACAGTGACAGCAACACAGCCCGGCATGCCCCCACTGGCCCTCAACAGAGCAATTAAGCACCGCCGAGCGGCCGCACGGCAAGCAGCAGTAGCATTGTATGCCACAGGCAGAGAATACTTGGCAGGTACTGATTAGAGTAAAAGCCATATGGATGTGGTGTGGGTGTAAGGAACGCAGACACAGCATTCACAGGATCGACCAGGCAGCCGTCAAGCTGCACCCACAGGGCCGCTTCCGACAGCTTTTTGGGTTTACTCATTAAATGCTTTAAAACTAACAACACTGCAAATGATCATAACTTGGGACCTAGTTCATTTAGGGGTCACTCAGTTAATGAGACTCACACTAGGTTCAAAACCTGGAATGTAATCTATCGGCGTTGCAACCGGCAGGCTTTTATCCCCACAATCACTGTTACTTACAACTCCTTTTCCGGTAAAGGGAAGGCTATAATCTCAAGAGGGGTGTGAATGTGATTCAGTTGTGACTCAAACAGCAAAGAATAATAGTCCAAAATGAAGGGAGTGCCCAATCAATGTTGTATGAAAAATAGATATACTATTTTAGGTGTTCTTTTCCAACTATGCATCCTCCATTTTGTACTGTTTTTGGTGCGCTCTGGCAAATTCGAATTTAGCTGTGCATCCTCCACTTTCTGCTACATTTAAGTGTTTCTGTGAAAAATCACATTTAGGTGTGCTTTTCTAACTGTGAGTCCTCCATTTTGTGCTGCTTTTAGTGCTGTCTGGCAATTTCGAATTTATGTGTGCCTTACATCTGTGCATCCTCCACATTCGGCTACAATTAAGTGTTTCTGTGAAAAAAACGAATTTAGATGCGCTTTTCCAACTGTGCATCCTCCATTTTGAACTGCTTTTTAGTGCTCTCTGGCAAATTCGAATTTAGGTGTGCTTTCCAGTGTGTTAATGATCTTTTAATCTGGTCATCTCCAATGAGCTCATTTATTTTCGTTTGCTTGGCCGCCTGGTGAGATTCTACTGTTGGATAGTGTCTCCAACCATCTCCTCTGATATCATCCTCCCGTCAACCCTCTTGTCTCTGCCCTCCTGGTGCTCTCCTTCTATCCTATCTATTCTAATTGCTTTTCTATCAGCTTCACACCTCTCTCAAGAAAGCTGGAAGGAAGACATTTAAAAAGGCACTCCCGAGTTCCAACCCCGGTCTGCCCATTGCAGACACCTACATCAATGATTCCACCAAACAGACTATCACTGGCGTTCTCTTTGCTGTTCCTTCTTCTGATTTATGGACTCCCCATATGGTTTCTGTCCTCTCCCCTTTTTCTTACTGGTGACACAAGATGGGAAGTGTCTTTGGCTCACTTTGCATCTTCCAAATGCACCATTCATGTCTATCACAATGGCACTATCATGATCCAGGAGGGTATGGGGGAAAGGTGGGGCAAGGGAGGCAAGACAAGGGGTTGGTGTGGGAGCAGATGACAGAGAGCACAGGATGTCCAGAGTTTGGACGCAAGTAAATGGTCAGTGCATTGCAAAGAGCCTGGGAGGAAGGAGGAGAGGAGGAGACTTAGTAGGATTTGCAAGTTCATTGTAGTACCTTTATTAGTCGAAAACTAAAAGCTAAGGAAACCAGGTGGGAAAAGTTGAACGTGAATGTTTTTCCATAGTATGGGACAACTTTCAGCTCTAACTCCTCAGGGGAATTCTACCTTACCTCACCTTCCCCCAGAAGATCAACGTCTCCAGAGTCCTGGTTCTCTCTAGGCTGGATTACCGCAACAGCCTCTACCTCAATCTTCATGTTTTCTCCCTTTGCCCCCGTCAACTAATCCAGAACAAAACTCCAAGACTTATCCTTGGCGTCAAGCCCAGGGACCATGTAAAGACTAGAGGGGGGTGTCTGTACTCCTGCTCTCTATATGGGAGAGAAGAGGTACAGAGGACCCCAGCCAAGATTCTCTATAGGGTAGCGCTGGTCGAGCAATCAAGGCCTAGCTTCTCAGGAGGTGATGCTGGCTGGTTCTTAAGTACAGTGTAGTCCCCAAGCAACCACAAAGGAATGTCCGCACGCTGAATTAGTAAAAACACAGTCTTTATATAATTAATATTCAAGGTTATGTACATTATCACAATAACTCACTATGTACTCGGTTATCTATGATGGCAAATCTATACAGTTCTACATGGTACCACAATTACTATTCAATCTCTTTAAAGTGCTTCAACTGTACGGTTAAATGTCACACCAACCAGTTCGTAAAGGTAACCAACATAGATAGAAGAGGAAAGCAGTTGGTTAGAACAATTGGCAGAAAACTGGCCCCTACCGATAGACACAGCTCTGTGTGGATATCCCCGCACCTGGGCAACCTGTAGTATAAAGATATATCACAATCCCAGTCCATATATTGTTCACAAGAGTCTTTCCAATAGTTCAGCATCCCCAAAGTACCAAGCCTTGTAGCGTTCCTCGTTGGGGAATCGACGGCTTTCTTGAGTGCCCTCCCTTTAAGGGAGGAGTCACAGGTCATCGAACGTCTGGCGAAGAACAGGGTGAACTATGGCGGTGAAGTGTTGATAGTTCTGGGCCGCAAAGAGTTTGAAGAACTGTGGCCCAGCAAGGGTGTTGTGTCGTTGGCGTCTCTATGGTCTTTAGGTGGTGGGAAACCCACCGGTGGATGCTGCTCGGCGTGTCGACGGCCTGGCCTTCTCCGAAGGGATAAGGCAGGTGGCAGTGCAGACGTGCGTGTCCGTGAATCGAAAGTTCTTAAGCAATGGGAGCACGGCGGCTCTGGATGGCGACGGCGGTCATCGATGGTGGCGGACAACAGTCCGGACGCTTTTCATTGGGATTCCACGGCAGTCCCCGTCTCCGGTCGACAGCCTGTCATAGGTCAGTCTACCAGGGAGCTTTGGCAAAGACCACCTGGTGCACGATGGTCCCTCATCGCTCGGGAAGAGGGTGCCTTACAAGGTCCACTCTGGGTCAGTCCTTGGAGACACAGCAGCTTTCAGATTGAAGAAGAGCAACAGCAATTCTTCTTTTCCACCATGGCTTCAAGGTCAAGCTTCAGTTTCACCCAGTTACTCTTCGTAGTTTGGACTTCAGCTTCTGAACATGGTTCCTAGCAGTTAGAGGTCCCCAGATATACTGTTGATCTCCCATTAATTCTGCTGGGTCACACTCAGGCAGCCAATCACTTCGAAAGGCATTCAGCGGTCAGTCAGCCAATCAGGCACACAGTGCATTCAGGCCATTCTTCTCCATCCAGACACTCAAAACACAGAATGTGGATTCGGACAACTATCATGCCATTCCACACGATACACTGCATTCATACCTGTTTCGGGCAGGGCTGTCTCAGACATTGTTTCAAACACCAGATACCAGACATCCACAACAAGAAGTGTAGATTTGTCACACACTCCATTCACCCATGGTCCCACCCACAGGTCTACCCACAACATACAGTTGTTGGGAAGGCTCCAGCCAGTCTGGTTGGCACTTCCCCACACTACCATATATGGAACCTCCACCCAACAGCCAGTCAGGGGAAGGGACAGAGTCAGGGCTTCCCGAGACTTCGGGAAGATCAAGGTAACAGGTGATCGAAGGCAAGAGGTCACGGGGGCCATCTTGTCTCCATCAGGAATCTACCTATCCTAATGACAGGGGCTGGGCATCCGAAAATGGAGGACGCTCAGGGCACCAGTCAATTCAGCACGGATCTGCCACCAGCCCATACCCTCGCTCTGTGGGCCACCCACAGGTGCCCAAAAACATACACTAGGGCACAGGGTTGTACCCCCGCCCATGGGTGCCAAAAGGGTATCCCATGAATCTGTACACCAAACCAACAAAGAGAGCTGCACCGCCAGGAGTCCCACATGAACTCCTGCACAGAAAACACAACAGAACACACAATAAAAACAGTAAAGGACAAGGATACGGAGGCCCTGTCCCTCCAATGCATTTCCAGCATCACAGACCACATCCCTCCAGCACGGAAATCTCTCCACTGGTTCCTGGTGATTGCAAGTATCAAATTCAAGACCCTTTCCGTCATCCACAAGGCTGTCTGGGGCCTAGGACCGCTACATTCAGTTTTCCCTCCCAAAATACCTCCCCGCCAGAGACCTTCGGTCCCCTGGCTCCAACTCTCTGCTGGTCAAATGTTTCTCTAGATCCCTTTCCTCGGCTGGTTCCTCCCTCTGGATCGGCCTCCCTGGCCCCCTCCGACTTGAGACAGATCTTCTTAAGTTCCTGAAATGTCTCAAGACTTTCCATTTCTCTTCCTTCCCTCTCCCCCTCCCATGATAATGTTCCCTCTGCCATGGGACAACTTTCAGCTCTACCTACTCAGGGGAATTCTACCTTTCCTCACCTTCCCCCAGAAGCTCAACGTCTCCAGAGTCCTGGTTCACTCTAGGCTGGATTATTGCAACAGCCTCTACCACAATCTTCATCTTTTCTCCCTTCGCCCCCGTCAATTAATCCAGAACAGAACTGCAAGACTTATCCTTGGTGTCAAGCCCAGGGACCATGTAAAGACTAGAGGGGGATGTCTGTACTCCTGCTCTCTATATGGGAGAGAAGAGACACATAGGACCCCATCCAAGAGTCTCTATAGGGTAGTGCTGGTCGAGCAATCAAGGCCTATCTTCCTAGGAGGTGATGCAGGCTGGTTCTTAAGTACAGTGTAGTCCCCAAGTACCCACAAAGGAATGTCCGCACACTGTGCCTGGGGCCTGGGGCCTGGTACCTTCAGAGTCACACAGGCGCCAGATAACCGCCTTACCAGTCCCTGTAGCATCTTTTGCCAGCACTTGCCCGCCGGCTCCCTTTCCTGGTCTAGTCCTAACCTTGTCCTCCTTGTCCATTGCACTCATCCTCCCTTCCCCCTCTGTTCCCCCTGGCAATTGCCACCTTGGCCCCCCCAACACTTGCCCATCCCCCTCCCTTGGGCACTCCTCTCCTGCACTTTTCCCTCTCCCCCTCCCCTGCACTTACCACCTTGTCTGGTAGGATTGTCACTCACAAGGCCAATATAACAGTTGTTTTGTTTTTCTTCTTTCCCATGTTCAACTTGTCTAGTGATGCCTGGAAACACTTGTCTATAGGCGCCATACAAATGTCCAATGAATAAAAAAAATACAAATATTAAAGATTGGAATATGTAGTCTGAATGCCTGTGTGCCTGAAATGATGCCTGTGTCATACTCTCCACTCCCTTGCAGAGCGTGTGTAACCACTAACAAGTCATGAAGGTGCAAGCGCTTCTATTTGCTTGTGTTATGATATGATATGGCATTTATAACGCACCTATGCAAAGTTTTTTAAGGCGCGAGAATGGCAAGGAGCCGCCTAGTGATGAAATTATTAACTCTACCTCGAAAGGCTGTGTATGGCATGTAACAAAGATAACTTGGTGCCCAACAAGTGTTGAGATGTGTGAGTGATGTGGCCGCTTCATAAAATGGGATGTCTATCAACATCACACTCAAGTATTGTAAATTGAGACTCATCTCAATAGACCAACTAAAATGGACATTGTGGATAGTCTACACAGTGTAAACCTATTACATGTTTTTTCGCATTCACTTTTTGTGGACACTGCCAGCATGTGCATTTACAGAATTTGTAATTTGTTTTGCTTTGAGTAAGTATTGGCATGGATACAACAAAACATCAGGCAGCACGTCACTGAAATCAATTTAACAATGTACACATATATAAACGTGTTTTAGTCTTTGCTATATAATGCAGAGTGATTCTACCAAATATCATATAATGGTGCAGCAACATTGCTGAAAGCCAGAGATAAATGTGTAATTTGTATGGGAAAGGGCAGAGGAGGAAATATTCTGGTTCCGATGTAATCAGATTATCTCACTCATACATTCTTGCTCATGCAAATAAACATCATATCGCAATGTGTATGATTCATCTCATATCATCTATGCCAATATGTTTCACTCGTATAGGTCTACATATATTAATTGCAACATACAGTGGGCTTCTTCAGGGCTACTCTCTGCACAGATGTACAACATTGATACAAAAAGAAAGAAAAGGAAAGAAAAAATGACAATCTAGTTCATGTTGAAGGTTATTTTCCTTCTGTCTCTATTGATGTATTTTGGCAAACACATTAAACTGCTGTTAAAATTACATTTAAATAGTGTTGTTTTTACATTTATCCTATTTATAAATCAGAGCCAAACTGTGTACATTCAACTATGTAATCATTTGACCACTAACTTTGAATGTAAAGATTCACATTTATGTCTGAACTGATTTCCCACTTAATGCTATAAAAATAGCCAAATTACCAGTCCTTATCTTCATATTAAGCTGCATCCTATGCATCATTACCATATGTTTTCAGCACTTGTAGTGCATTCAGGCCCCATTTTGATCACATTTAAGTAAACATGGCAATCACAGAAAGAGGACTAGTTGCCCTGTATCCATGTTATTCTACGAGTATCCTCCATCTATATAACAACTTTCAATCAAATGAAAGTCATTGCGATACATATTTCCAAATTATTAATATACACCTGCAATCCGAGTTGTATGAAAAACATGTTTTTAAAATAAACATGCAAATGTTTAAAGGAAGAGATTGAACTCATATCTGTATATTGGTTACTTCAATAATGAGAATGCACTCATTTAAGATATCGAATTTAACACCTAACTGAAGTTTTAGTTTCGAAATGTCCATGATAAAGATACATATATATAAAATAACACATTTCAGTTAAAAAAACTATCATAGAAAGAGGACTATTTATTCTATATCTATTTACTCTGAAAGTGCGCTCCAGGTTTCAGTCATTACAGAATATTGTCATTCAACTATGATGTAATCTCAATGAAGAATCCATAAATGAGAAAAAGTTTGTATTGATAAAGGTCTTCACATTTCTGATTAAGAACTGTGATTATTTTTGCAGTGAATTGGCTGATTTTTGGGTATTGGCCACATTACAATAATCTATCATATGTTTAAAACCGATATGCCAAAGCCCTCCATCAATAAATATGTATATCCATAAACATTTACTGTGAACAATAGATCCCCACATCTTCCCATTTCCAATTTTGTGCATTTAGATTCCACAGATGTTAAATGACTACTATTTGTATCGGGAAAATTGCATGGGGATAACATCCAATCAGTATAAACATATTTATGAACATTCTAACTTTTAACTGATGAAGGAATGAAGCTCGTGGTCTGTGTTTAGTCCTTTAAATACACTTTGAAAGAAGAAAATTAACTTACCTTCTGATTGTCTCTGCAATTTATTTCAATCTCCTTCTTGTTGTACCAGCATCCTCTTAATTTCACAGAAAAAGAATTTCTCAAGATCTGCTCCCTTATGTTCACCTGTCCAATGTTGTGCCAAAGGGTGGCATATGCCTTGGGTTTTTATTGATCTCAAATGTTCATATATTCGTATCTTAAACGGTCTGATCGGGCTTCCAATATAAATGTTCCTGCAGATGCAGATAATACCATATACAACTTGTACTTTTACATTTAATGAATTCATTTATTGCCATAGATGTATTTTATCATCCACAAAATTCTGTTGATTCTGTTGCAATAGTTACAGTCTCCACATTTAAGGAAAACGTTTCTTCTTTTGTTTAACCACGTTACTTATCCTGAATGTCGTGACTTCAGCTCTAGTTGGAAAGTGAGGTCGTAAATAAATAAGAATGAAGTGTTGACATATATATGTGGGTGCATCAATATCCTTATTTGTTGAGGAATTAAATGATAAACAGCACATAAATGCAATGTTTGATAAGAATGAATTGGCCATTTGAAATGCCTGTAAACATTTGTTTGCAGTTGATATAGGACACAGAATGGCATTGTCTATAGTTACATATAAAAATGACAGATGTCTAAAAAAAAAAAATTGACATGGGTAGTAAAATGAGGTCAAATGCAAATTGTATTTTTTCAAGATTTTATTTTAAATCGTTTTTCCTTCACACATTATGGGTGTGTATATAGGTGCTTTTTCACCACCTCGACCCGCGTATACTCTCAAACAGGAAGCATGATAATGAATCCTTTAAAAAGGGAGGAATTCATTTGAGTCACAAACTATTTTCCTGAGGCTGAGGAACCTTTAGTAAAAGATTTTAGAGGTACCAACTTGATATATATCACTTCCTTGAAATTAAAGTAACTTTAACATGGGCTGAATTATTGAAACGGAAATTATATAAATAGTGACATTACAGTTTACTAGCCAATAATTTAGGACATAGGAAGATAATGTTTTGACAAAGTACACTGACTTTGAAGGTAACCCCTGGATAGAAATGTAGCAATGTGTGATTTTGCATTGACTGAATGCCCACTCAAAATGATCCAAGGACATGCTAATAGTTTACTTCTATTACACATAACCCCTAGGGAAAGCTCAGAACATTATACCAATAATATATGCCAACAAAAAAGAGTGGCATTCTTTCAACTGAAGTTTAGTTTTCTATGATGGCTAATATTATTAATTCTTTCACTAATGACATTTGTATTGCATTGTATTGTAGTTGTCATTCATATAGCGCCTTTTATCATTATTATAGTCTTAATATGTTGGTGGTGCGAATGCCCTCGGGGACAAAAGTCCAGAGTGTTGGAGGTCATGGAGTAGGATTAGAATACGTGTGTGCATTTGGCCAAATAAGGCTCAGCAGGGCTGGTCAGGCTCTGGTAGAAAGCAACCCATGAGGTTAAGCATGTGGTTGGGTGATGAGAGGAGTCAGTAGATGGTGTGAGTGCTAGAGACTTGCTATCTGTCCACCGTGCCCAAATTTATTATAGGTCTTCACTGCATAGTGATATCAGAGGGGTTGAGATGTATTCTGGTGTAAGTAAGCTGAACAATTATTTCACCACCAAGACCAAATTTGTCATAGTAATTGTTGTATTATAATGTGTTGCAGGTAGCCATGCCTAAAGCCAGTGTCCACTGGAGTGGTGCGTTATGTGTAGCTAGCAGTTTGGGTGGAGATTTGTTGTACATGCACCCAATCATTTAGTGACTTACTCTGTCGATTCTTGGGGCTTCAATAAAACAACACAACGACAGTCTATGCTTCACAAATTGCAACTAGAGCAGTCTTTGCATTACCTCAGGATCTTCCAGGGGGGATATTCGCTGATCCCCCAGTCTGATTCCGGACAAGTTCTTGATTGCCTTCATGGATTAATACACGAGAAACAACCACATAGTCTTCTAGTGCGAGACATGGCCATGGCACACAATTCCTCACATGACAATGTCCCACTGTACCTCCCAATCAATCCGAGTGTGGTGTTGTTGTTCTATCTCACCCATCACAATAAAGCATAAATACGAAAAGATCACTATAGAAACAAATTAATGGCCGACAGAATCCAGAGAATGTGCAAGAATGAATGTGAAATGAGCCCATGCTCTGCAAAATCCTTTAGCAATTATTGAATATGCTGTAAACCTTTGTGGAATAATCATGGACCATATACCGACATGCAATTATCCTATGTTCAATTGAGTAATGATTTGCAAGTCCATATCCAACTGGCTAAGGGGCTATTACCCAATGCTAGATTTTTATATGGGATACATGTTAACATGAGTCAATAATACAGACAGGAAATAAGCCTGAATACATTCTAAAAAATCGTGCCAACTGACATTTGACGAATTCTCTGCATTTCACCCTCATAAAGGAAGATGAAGTCACAATATGCAAGGTGACGAGTTAGATTGAGGAAGAGTAAGAGATTCTGGGGACCAGGATGGGCAACCTACTCAGTGATGCAAAGTCTTTAGTTGGCACAAGGTGGATACCCATAGAACTATGTTGCCTTCCCCCAGATGATCTTTAAGGAAGCTACTGCAAAGGAAGTATGTTATAGGTGGGAGCTAAATGAGGGTCTCCCTACAGACAGCCATTGATTTGTACACTTTCAGAATAGACAATTGCATGATTTGTGTCAGTGAAGCCGGAAAGAGCATTGCAAGCCAATTCTTACTGTGATCAGGATGCAGAGCTTCACTGTAGCTGCTCACCTACATCAGGAAACTGAGCAGATCAGTCAGCTCCCAAGCCACACTCGATGGATCAGGGTGAGTAACCATTTTTATTTATTTATTCGTATGCTCTTAGGCATCATGGCACTTGTTACAGAGGATGATCAATACTTAGTTACAGATATAGGAGCAGAGCTTAGTTGCAAGAAAGAATCCAACATGGTACATGCTTAAACATCATACGTTTTACATTTCACACATAGTACATAATTGTAACAGTCAAGAGGGTTGGTAATATCACGGAGGGGCCCGAGACCCAGAGACCCACCTTGTTGGGTAATGGTGGGGTCAGGAGATATCTAATCCAGCCGAAGCACAGACTGGGAAATGTAATATGGAACCCCAGGACGGGTACAAAAGAGTCGGAACGCAGCCTTTCTGCGAAGTAGCAGAGACGCAGACGTTCGATTCTGGCGGCTGTCTAAAAGACATGGAACCTCCGGGCGGACACACGAGAGTCAGAATGCCACACTCATGCGAATTAGAAGAGAAGCCGGTGAGCAGGGAGAGGCGGGTCTGCTGCGGCATGGGGAACCTGCGGGTACCTGGCAGTTGTAACCCACATGAGAACCGAGGAGGAGCGGATTGTGAAAGACAGTGTTGTGACAACGTAATAGCGCAGGACAAAAACACAAGACTCCAAGAGACCCACCAAAACCCTTCCAGGAAGGAACTAAGAACTTACCTAGTCAGAGACGATTGGGACAGGGAGCGGGTGGAGGTCGAGGTCGAAGACAGCTTGCAATACCTCAAGGGGAAAAGGGGCGGGGCTTGAGAGAGTTTATATAGACTGGAGGAGGAAGTGAACCCTGATTGGCCTGTTAAACTCCACCTATATAAAGACAACGCTGGAAGGCGAGAGTGTGTTCATTCTTGGTTTTGTTGCAGATTGAAACAGACAGGACATCAGGAGCTGCTGAAGGCTGGTGGGCGTATGAGGACTAGGAGGAGAAGCCTTGGCAGAAGTCCTTACCACATTCCCTGCAAGGATCAGAGAAGAAGCCTAAGCACAGAGAAAGGACATTGCAGCAAGTTTTGATTAAAGCTCATTTTCTTTAATTTTGTCCTTTTTGAAATAGTCTGAATAAAGACCCATTTTAATTTCCATCAAGCCGCCTGGCTGTCTCATCTGTCACAAATTTGGTGGCAGCGGTGGGATCCTGACACACAGTATGGAGAGTATCATCAATGCCTTAGCAGAAGGACAGCAACAGCTTCAACAACTGGTGCAGGTGCAGGGACATCAAGTCCAGGCATATCGACAAGCCATACAACAAGCCCTACAGTTGCAAGCTGCCTCCCAGGATGCCCTGAAGAAAGTGACAGAAGCTGTGGTCGCTCATAGAGGCATGACACCGGTCACTTCCAACATTCTACAGAAATTCCAGGCCGGCAAGGATCCAGGTTATTTCTTTACGAATTTCGAATGGGTGGCTAGAAACTCCAAGTGGCCGGTGGAGAAATGGGGGCACTTCATAGCTCCTTTGCTAACAGGCTCAATGCAAGGGGCTTACCACATTCTCCACATTGCCACTCTTAACTCTCGCTCTGCCATCAAACATTCCTCTGATATCTGCCGCCTTCTTGAGGAACTTGACCTTGACGTACTCGGTCTCACTGAGACATGGTTCACGGCCAGCTCTGGCACCAGCTTTGACACACTCCTACCCGACGGTTACAAGATCCTCTCTGTGCCCAGGCCCAACCGTGCGGGGGGAGGTGTGGCCCTTATCTTCCCTGAGTGGATTCCTGCCACTGTTACTCCCATGCAGACCTACTCCTCTTTTGAATGTCTTGTCTGCCGACTCTCTCTCTCTCCTAGCCATTCCCTTACCGTGGCTACTATCTATCGGCCACCTGGTCAAATTTCCTCCTTCCTCTCCGAGTGGGCGGACCTCTCCTCCTCACTCCTGTCCTCAACCACTCAACTCCTCTTTCTTGGAGAATTCAACATCCACCTGGATGCCTCCTCTCCCCCCTCTGGACTCTTTCGCAACCTCTGCGACTCTCTCTCACTCTCTATTCTCCCGTCTGGGCCGACTCATTCTGCAGGGCACACTCTTGATGCCCTGATCTCCTCTGACCTTCCCCTCTCTGTCCCTCTCTCCACTCCTCTCTCCTGGAGTGATCACTTTCTCCTCTCCTCCCACCTCACCCTCCCTACCCCACAGGCAAAGCCACCCCCTTCACTGCCACCTTCCTTCTCGGTCATCCGACCCATGAAGCGCGTGTCAGTTGAGGCTTTCGCTGCCACCTTCTTGCCCCCTCCTCCCCCTTCGGCTGACTCCCACCCTGACACAGCCCTCTCCACTCTCCACTCTGCTATATCTGATACTCTTGATATCCTTGCCCCTGTCATGAGAATCTGCCTGAAGCCCAAAGCCAAATGTAACTCCTGGTATGACTCGGATCTCGTCACCCTTAAACGCAAGTGCAGGGTGGCAGAGAGGAAATGGCGTGCTTCATGTTCATCCTCTGACAAACTGGCCTGTCGCCTGCTCCAAAGGCAATACCGGCTCTCCGTTCTCACCAAGAAGAGAGCCCTTATCCAAGGCCGCATCTCTGCGGCATCTAACAATATGGCCGAACTCTTTAAAATCTGCAAGGAGCTGGCCAACCCTGCTGCAGTCTCTACCTCTCCTGTCCCCTCCCAGGCCCTCTGCACGGCACTGGCCTCTCACTTCATTTCAAAAACTCAGGACATCCTGTCCTCACTCTCCTCCTATAACCCCCCCCCTCTGTTCCCTGCCCTTCCTCTGGCTCTTCTGCAGCCACCCCTCCTCTCTCCTTTCCCCTTTTTTCTGCTGACGAGGTTTCAAGACAAGTCCGATCTATGAAAGTCTCGTCAAAACAGGTCCACCCCTGTTCCTCCAAAACTATCAAGGACCACATTGACTCCTTGGCTCCTGCCTTTGCTGACTTCTGCAATCACTCCTTCGCCTCTGGAGTCTTCCCATCCCCTCTCAAGCACTCCCTTGTGCACCCCCTTCTTAAGAAACCCTCTTCCGACCCTTCCTGCCCAGCTAACTATCGCCCAATCTCTATCACTCCCTTCCTGGGCAAGCTCCTGGAGAAACTGGCCATCTCCCAGCTTAATCTCCATGCTGAATGTGTTGGTAGTCTTCATGACCATCAGTCTGGCTTCAGAGCTGCAAGAAGCACGGAAACTGCTCTCCTGAACATCCGTGAGGACCTGCTCTCGAACCTTGACTCTAACATTCCATGTGTTCTCATTTTGCTTGATCTCTCTTCTGCCTTTGATACTGTCAACCATACCATCCTGCTCAACCGTCTCCGTGATAACCTCGGTATCACTGGTCAGGCTCTGACGTGGCTGACCTCTTTCCTCTCAAATCGACCCTCCCAGGTCCAACTGGGGTCTTTCCTCTCTGACATCTTCTTCTCTACCTGTGGTGTCCCCCAGGGATCTAACCTCTCTCCCTGGCTGTTCAACCAGTATCTGGCACTTCTCGCCCACCACATCGCCACTCTCTGTCCCTACTTTCAGTACTATGCGGATGATACCCAACTCATTGTCAGGCTACCCTCGGCCTCCTCTTCTCCTTCCCTCATCTCTGACTGTCTTTCTGCTATCCAGGAATGGTGTGCCGCCAACGACCTCTGCCTTAATGCCAGTAAGACTGAGATTCTACTCATCGGCACTCCCACTCCCTCCTTCCCTGCTGCTCTCTGGCCGGCCTCTCTGGGCCCTCTTCCTGCTCCTACCTGCAAGGCAAAAAACCTTGGGGTCATCTTCGACTCCACACTCTCCTTCTCTCCTCACATATCCTATGTATCTAAGAAGTCACACTACCAGCTATACCTCCTCAGAGGTATCCTTCCTTTCCTCTCCTTCCCCCAGAAGCTCACTGTCTCTAGAGCCCTGGTTCTCTCTAAGCTGGACTACTGTAACAGCCTCTATCTTAATCTGCCCGCCTCTACTCTCCGCCCTTTGCAACTCATCCAGAACAGGACTGCAAGACTTGTCCTTGGCCTCAAGCCCAGGGACCGTATCTCTCCAGGACTGAAATCACTACACTGGCTCCCAGTGACTGCGAGGATCAAGTTCAAAACCCAAAATACCTTCAACTCTCTCTTGCTAAATATCTTCCTTCTCGAGCTCTTCGCTCATCCGCCTCCAACTCCCTCAGGGTCAGCCGCTTCTCCAAACAATGAGTTGGGGGCAGATCTCTTTCCACTGCAGGGGTCTCCCTCTGGAACAGCCTTCCTACCTCCCTGAAACCTGAGGAGAACCACCTCCGGTTCTGGAAGCACCTCAAAACCTTCCTCTTTGCCTCCGCTTTCTCTCCCCCTCTCCCCTGCTAATACTACTGAAACTGCACTGAATCTGCAACTGGGCCATTCACCGTTCTCGGCCCAGCCATTCTCCCCTGCACTGCCTCCACGGCAACCCCTGCACTACGGGACTGTGTCTGTATCCATACAACCCCCCTTCCCAGCACTTGTCTGCACTTACCTTGCACTTGCCACCAGCTGGCCCTTGTTATTTATCCTGTATGCTGTATGCTAATAACCCTGTACTGCACTTTCCCCTCTCCCTTTCCCCCATGCACTTTTCCCTTCCCCTCTACCCTTGCACTTGCATGATCTGAATGACACCTGACCTAGTAAGATCGTTGTCTGTCTCCCCTTGTTCCCCTCCCTGCCTCGTCGCGCCTTGAAACACTTGTGTATAGGCGCGTTACAAATGCCTTATCATATCATATCATATCATACCAGGTGGCAAACCCTAACGGAGACACAAGTTAAGCAGACTTAAAAAGAACCATCCTAGAAAGGATGGGGGTGGATAAGGAGGCATATCATCAGAAACTACGGGAAACCAAACTCCGCAGTGGGGAAACTCCGAGGCAACTATACTATCGGGTACACGATTTAACCAAAAAATGGTTAAAACCAGCCAATTGCACTATACCTGAAATCATGGACAAAGTTAGAGCAGTTTGTGGATGCACTTCCAAGCAATATGCAACAATGGGTCCGACAACACCATCGACCCTCTCTCACTGAAGCCATAGACATTGCCACAGCATTCGAAAAATCAGCTGGAGCCAGGATAAATCCTGTGGAAGGAGGAAACAAACTATTACTTCCTAGACCCACGAATTTGGGAGATGTAAAGCCAACCAAGGTAGATCCCAGAGTTTCGACATGGCCCATCACCAGCAGGCAACCCCAGTGTTATGATTGTGGGGAGTGGGGACAAATCGCCCGATTTTGCCCAAGGAAGAACAAACCAGAACCTATGGAGATTGGTTGTATGCAGAACCGGGAGTTTAGAAGGAGAAGAGAGCCCTATACAGTGGAAGTTCGAGTGGACGGTGTACCTCGACAAGACTTGGTCGACAGTGGAAGCAAGAAAACCGCCATCAGACCAGAAGTAAGTATCTTGGGAAAAAAGGGGAAGCAAAATATTTAGGTGAAATGTGTGCATGGGGATGTAAATTCCTACCCTTCCAAAGAAGTAAACATAGAGGTTAATGGGGTTCACACAACAATGGAGGTTGCCATCATGCCTCATATACCTGCTCCTGTGTTAATAGGGACTGACCTGCCAAACTTTGATGACTGTGTTAGAGAAAAGGAATGGTTAAGAAGAGCTCCTTTCTCAGAAACTGATATTGAAGGGAATAGTGAGAGAATACCAAGGAAAACCAGAAGAGAGGTGAGGGAAGAGAAACGGATATGGGTGGAGAGTTTCAGTGGACTCGTAGATTGGATTCCTGAAGATAAAAGAGTCTCTTTTAGAAGCGAAACACTAACTGACCCATCTTTAATGCATGTCCTCGAGCAAGCAATGAAAGACCCAGAAGGTACAAGCAGTTATCTGAGGTTTAAAGTACAGCCGGGACTTCTGTACCGGGTTACCAAAAAGCCAGATGAACAGGAGATGGAGCAACTTCTGGTACGCCTGAGTTTCAGAAAGTCTATACTGGGGATGGCTCATGATGACCAGACGGACGGTCACATGGCCAGAGAGAAAACCCTAGAGAAAATTCTGAAGCTGTTTTACTGGCCAGTGGTTTATAAGGAAGTGGCAAAGTACTGTGATGAATGCCCCACATGCCAAAAATCAAACCCAAACAAACCAAGACCTGCCCCATTAATACCTATGCCATTAATCAAAGAACCATTTTTTAGGATTGGCATGGATATAGTAGGTCCACTGGAACACAGTAGTCATGGATACCAATATCTATTAGTAGTGGTGGACTACGCTACAAGATATCCAGAAGCTTTTCCGATGAGAGGAACAAGTACCATCCAAGTATGCAACTAATTGATTCCATTCTTTGCCAGGGTAGGAATACCATCAGAAATAGTAACGGATCAAGGTCGAAAGTTTGTATCAGGAGTGATGAGAAGAGTATGTCAACAGCTTCAAATAAATCAAATCCGTACGTCTGTCTACCATCCACAAACTGATGGTTTAGTAGAGCGTTATAACAAGACCATTAAGCTAATGCTTAAGAAGGTAACGGCACCTACCGGAAAGAATTGGGACAGAGCAGTACCCTGGGTCCTAATGGTATTAAGGGATACTCCACAATCTTCAACAGGTTTTTCACCCTTTTAATTATTGTTTGGACACCAACCAAAAACAATACTGGATATTGCCAGGGAAGAGTGGGAAGGTCAAGAGGATCCTGACAACCCTAACAGACTATGTGATCGAACTCCAGGATAATTTAACTAGGATGAGGGAGCTGGCACAAACCAACCTGGGAAGATCCCAGTTGACCCAAGATAAATATTACAATCGGAAAAACAGAGTTCGACAGTTTAAAATAGGTGACCAGGTGTTAGTATTATTGCCCACAAGCCAGAACAAAATGTTGGCCCAATGGAGGGGGCCATATAAAATAAAGGCAATATTAGGTCCAGTAAATTACTTGGTGGATCAACCCGATCGGAAGGAAAAAACACAGAATTACCACATAAACTTGCTGAAGGAATGGAAGACCACGGACAAAGTCATACAGGTAGTCACAAGAATGACCCAGGAACCTGCATTCAATTCAGTTCAGTGGGGAAGCCAGCTCAAAACAGAAGAGAAAAGAGAATTGAAGGAACACATTGAGCCTTTAAGTAATGTGTTTTTCTTCTACCCAGGAAGAACACACTTGGCAGAACACAAAATTGAAACAGAACCAGGACAGACCATGAGGATCCTTCCGTACCGATTGCCTGAGTCAAAAAGGAATGCAGTGCAAGCAGAAGTGGAGGTTATGCTGAGGCTGGGAGTAATTAAACCATCATGTAGCCACTGGTCATCCCCTATATTTCTGGTCCCAAAACCGGATGGGAGTATATGCTTTTGTATGGACTACAGACAATTGAATTCCATCTCTACATACCAAGCCTACCCCATGCCTGTATTGATGAACTTACTGAACAGTTAGGCACTGCTAAATACATTAGTAACATTGATCTGACAAAGGGTTATTGGCAGATTCTGTTAAGGACTGAAGATAAAATCAAAACCGCTTTTTCTACCCCTTCCGGTCTATATCAATTTACAGTACTACCATTTGGTTTACATGGAGCCCCAGCAACTTTTCAATCACTGATGAATCAGTTTCTCGCTCCTCATAAGGGATACAGTGCAGCCTACCTGGATGACATAGTTGTATACAGTAAAAACTGGAAGGATCATCTGAGTCAACTATCATCCGTAATAAAATCATTGCAATCAGCAGGTCTTAACATAAACCCAAATAAAACTCTACTGGCTGCTAAACAGATTCGATACCTGGGATATCTGGTCGAGGACGGGGTTATACGACCCCAGTTGGAGAAAATTGAAGCAATAGGGAAACTGCCTATGCCCAGCAATAAGAAACAGGTCAGATCCTTTTTAGGCTTCATTGGATATTATCGGCGCTTCATCCCTTTGTTTTCTTCCATTGCTAGCCCATTGACGGATGCTCTCAAATCATCCTACAAAGGCGACCTGCTTAAAGATGAAGAAGCCTGTAAAGCCTTTACAGAGATAAAACAGATAATATCAACACAACCTGTTCTAAGGTGTCCCAATTTCCAAGAAAGGTTTTTTGTGCAATCAGATGCATCAGGAATAGGAATAGGGGCCATACTATCACAAGGGCCAGTGGCCTTTATAAGTCGTAAGCTCTTACCACATGAGGTGGTGTATTCTACCATTGAGAAAGAGTGTCTAGCTATCAAATGGGCCATTGAGACACTTAGATATTACCTCGCTGGAAGAAAGTTTACAGTTTTTACAGATCATTCTCCCCTCCAATGGTTGGCCACGCACAAGGACTCAAACCAACGAGTATTGAGATGGTTCTTGACCTTATAGGAATTTTGTTTTGAAACAGTGCACCAACCAGAGGCTTTCCAATTAGTTCCGGATTACCTATCGAGAAATCCTGACCAGCCCGATCGGCTGGATGCTTCGGGGGGTGTATGTAACAGTCAAGAGGGTCGGTTATACCACAGAGGGGCCCGAGACCCAAAGACCCACCTGGTTGGGGAATGGTGGGGTCAGGAGATATCTAATCCAGCCAAAGCACAGACTGGGAAATGTAATATGGAACCCCAGGACGGGCACAAAAGAGTTGGAACGCAGCCTTTATGCGAAGTAGCAGAGAGGCCGACGTTCGATTCTGGCAGCTGTCTGAAAGACATGGAACCTCTGGGTGGACACACGAGGGTCAGAATGCCGCACTAATGCCAATTAGAAGAGAAGACGGCGTTCGACTCTGACAGCCGACAGAGAAGTCAAGGAACCGCGAGCAGGGTGAGGCGGGGCTGCCGTGGCATGGGGAACCTGCGGGTACTCGGCAGTTGTAACCCACATGAGATCCGAGGAGCAGCGGATTATGAAAGACAGCGTTGTGACAACATAATAGGGTAGGTCAAAAACACAAGACTTCCAGAGACCCACCAAAACTCTTCCAGGAAGGAAATAAGTACTTACCTGATCAGAGCCGACTGGGACAGGGAGTTGGTGGAGGTCGAGGTCGAGGACAGCTTGCAATGCCTCAAGGGGAAAAGGGGCAGGGCTTGGGAGAGTTTATATAGACTGGAGGAGGAAGTGAACACTGATTGGCCTGTTAAACTCCACCTATATAAAGACAACGCTGTAAGGCGAGAGTGTGGTCATTCTTGGTTTTGTTGCGATCAAATCAGACAGGACATCAGGAGCTGCTGAAGGCTGGTGGACGTATGAGGACTAGAAGGAAAAGCCTTGGCTGAAGTCCTTACCACATTGCCTGCAAGGATCAGAGAAGAAGCCTAAGCACAGAGAAAGGACATTGCAGCAAATTTTGATTAAAGCTAATTTTCTTTAATTTTGTCCTTTTTGAAATAGTCTGAATAAAGACCCATTTTAATTTCCATCAAGCCGCCTGGCTGTCTCATCTGTCACAATAATGTAGTGCGAGAAGATGTGTGGTGGTGTATGAGAAGTAGGATGTTGATGTGGGGGTGGGGAAGGGGTTAATTGAAGAGGGCAGTTTTCAGGTGTTTACGGAAGGCTGTGAGGGATGTCTCAGCTCTGAGGGCAGCAGGGAGAGTGTTCCAGAGCTTAGGGGCTATGCATGGTAATCCTAACCCCTCTGCTTTGACCCTGTTTATATGTGGGATGTTGATCTGGTTAGTTCGATCTGATGGGCCGTCTGGATGTGGTCCTTGATAAGGCTTCTGACAGGTATGATGGTGCCGTGAGATTGAGACATTTATGAGTGATGGTGAGAATTTTAAAGGGGATTCGGTCTTTGACTGGTAGCCAGTGGGCTTCCTGTCTGGCTTGGCTGATGTGGTCTCTTTTTGGGATGCTTAGAGCAGCTCTAAGTGTGTTATTTTGGGTAACTTGGAGTTTGTTTATGTTTTTTTTAGGTGCCTGCTAGAAGGGTGTTGCAATAGTTTAGCTTGGCCCCTATTGTAGCTCTGGCAATTGAGAGGCAGTTTCATTTGCTTAAGAAGGGTTTTATGGCATTGATCAGTTTGTGGTTAGTGCTGAGGCTGAGGCAATGGCGTTTACATGTTTATCCATTGATAGGGTGGAATCAATGTGGACCCCTAGAGTTACTGATGAGGAAACACAGATGCTGGAGTTATCTATGTCAAAGTTAGTGTAGAGGGGGTCTAGTTTGGACAGTGTGGTTTGCTGGCCAAGGATCAAAATCTCAGTCTAGGCCGTTTGCTGCCATCCAAGCTTGGATGGTAGTGTAGATTAGATGCAGTGACTCTGCGTCTTCGACATATGAGTCTGTTAGGGGAAGCAGGACTTGCATGTCGTCAGCATAATTGGTGTATGTTATACCGAGTGGTGCATCAAGCTTGTCGAAGAGGGGCTTTGTGAAGAGGTTGTAGAGTGTGGGGGCTGTGCAAGAGCCCTCTGGGACTGCACAGTGGAAGGTGCTGGGGGCAAGGTTTGCTATGTTGGAGAACACTTTCATTACTCTCCCTTCGAGGAAGGATGTGATCCAGGAGGCTGCTTGTTAGGAGAATTGTGCTGCTTGGGTGAGGAGAGCTGTGAGGGTATTGTAATCTAAAAGATCAAAAGCCGCAGAGAGGTCTAGGAGAAGGAGGAGGGCAGGCTTGCCTTTGTCCATGATATTAGTGATTTGTTTTTTTAAGTCTAGTAGGGCAGTTTCAGAAACCGCACTGTCTTTTACCTAAGTTGAAGTTTGTTTCTAAGTATGATTGTATTTGGTTGTGGGCTGCCTTGTCCAAAATTTTGAGAAGGAATGGGACAGTTGTTATGGGCCGGTAGTTATTTGGCTGTGCAAGGTCTAAGGTGGGTTTTTTAAAGAGAGGGCGAACCCAGGCTTCTTTGAGGCTATCTGGGACGATGCCTGTTTTAAAAGAGGAGTTGGTGAAGGCTGTCAGAAGCGGGGCAAGGGTTTCAGCACAACCCTGAATGATCTTAGGTGGGCATATTTCACCTTTACAGGGTGATGGTTTGAGGTGTTTGAGGAGGTCTATGACTTCTAATTCTGAGTTGTCCTTGAAAGCGAAGTTGGGCGAGTGGGGGACTTTATACCCAGCGGAGGTGGGATTAGGTTGGAGCTGGCTGGGTAGTCCATTGTCGTGTTCCAAGATTTTCTTTTGAAGGAGGTCTATTTTGATGAGCATAGCAGTTGTATGCTTGCAGACCAGGCTTCGTCTTTGCTGATATCGTCGGAGCTAGTGGGAGTAGTGGTGAATTTGTTGAAGATTGTGAATAGTTCCTTGGTTTGGGAGTTGGCATTATATATTCTTAGATTGTTAGAGTTGGATTTGGCAGTGATAATGGCCTGCTTGTATTGGAGGGCAATCAGCTTAAAGCTTTCTTTTGAGGCGTTGCAAGGGTTAGACTGCCAATTTTTAAGAGACAGTCGTTTGTCATAACGTAGGGTTTTAAGTTCATCAGTGAACCACGAGTTTGTATAGGGCTTTTGAGTTTGCATTGGTCAGGGTGTCCTTGAATATGTCCACTAGGATGGTGGGGTCCTGTGAGAAAGGGGGTGATAGGCATGGGGTGTTGAGGTAAGGTAGGAGATTTTCTATAGTGAGTTTTTTGAGCTTCTAGATTGCGCCATAGGGGCCTGAGTGAGAATTTTGGAGCAGTGGTCGGTGGGAATGGAGAATTGAATGCAATTGTGGTCAGTCCACAGGTAGGCAAGATTAGAGGTGATGATCAAATCACAGTTGTGGTCAACAACCCAATCTAGGGTGTTCCCTTTGGCGTGAGTGGGGCCTGAGACTTTTTGGTAGAAGCCTAGGTTTAGAAAGTCTTTGGTGAGAGCTGTAGCTGGTTTGTCTTGGGGTCATCGTAGCCAAGGTAAAGGTCACCTAGGAGTATGGTTTTGGTAGAATTTTTGATATTATCGCTGAGTAGGTGGGTGAGGTGGCCTTGAAAGTCAGCCTGGAGACCAGGGGGCCGATATAGGACATGGATGTTGATGATGTTATTGGGTGATAGGGATAACTTGGCAGATAGGATGTCTACATTGCCCTCCCAGTGGTGGGGGAGGGTTATGATGGATAGAGAGTCTTTGTGGTTTAGAGCAACTCTGCCACCTATTTTGGAGTGTCTATCCTGTCTGTGGATTGGGTAGCAAGGGGGTAGACCGAGGGCGATGGCAGGGCCGGGGGCATCGTCTAGCCATGTTTCTGTGATACCTATTATGTCTAGGTCTTGGCTGGATATAAAGTCATTAATTTCAAGAGCATGAGCGGGGAGAGAGCACACGTTGAGTAGGGTGCATTTGAGGTGTGGTCTCTGTGTGTTTTTGCCTATTGGTGGTCTAGGTAGGCAGGCTTTGGGTAGGATATTGGTAGGGTTTGAGGTGGGTGATGCAGGTTTGGTGCTGTGATGCATGAAGCACCTGGTTACATGTGTGGGGAGGTAAATGATATTACTAGAAGTTCTCGAGGCAGTGTGGGAGCCCAATCTGAGGTTTCTTGACTCAGTGGATATGGGTGAGGTGATTGTGAGCGTGGATAGGGTACGTGCTCTAAGTCTAGTGAGTCTGGTAACTTGATAGGGTTGTGCGCATATCAGGCCTGTGTATCATGGGAGGAATCAGGCCTAGTGATGGATTGGGAGGCATGGAGCTCTATGGTGGTATCATAGTGGGGAGCAAAGGAAACAATGACGCAGAACAACAGTACCAAAATAACAGTTGCCTCTTGACACAAAAATGTGAACGCTGTTTTTAAAAACTCTGGCTGTGATCCTCTGCATGTTAATGTAATTAATTGATGTGGTGGCCAATGAGAATTACAGCACATAAACACAATGTTTAAGGAGGGCCTACTCCACACATCGGGAGTAAGTGAGGGCTGGGAATTTTGGTCAAACCTGTGTTCTGATGCTATGAAGAAAACAATCCCACAAAATGCATAAAATAAATGGTGTGTCTGTGTATTTATTTGTGTGTGTTTTGAATTGTCTCTTTTCCATGTGCCTGTAAATGTGTGTTTCTGTGTGTCTGCATATATTCGCATAAGAGTGTATATGCATATGTGTGCTTGCGTGCATGTTTGTGCATTTAGCTAAATCGACTTAGTATTGTGACACTTAACTTTAAACTATACTTTACTGGGCAACCACTGTGTGCAAGTCAGGTATATATTGTGTGCAAAGGCACAATGAAAAGGTGCATGCGATTGCAAAACTCGTGTATATTATGGACACATGAATGTTAAAAATGTGTTACATTGCAACCTGGCATATTGCGGGGGGACAACCATCTGAAAAAATCATGCATTTTGAATGCTGGCTTATATTGTGGGCATAGGTATCATGAAAGTGTTTTACAGTGACAATGCTGACTTTTGTTGTAGGCACAAGCATCCTGGAAATGTTCTTTAATGAAGCATTCCTGGCCTATAATGTGGAGATAGGCATGTAAAATGTGTTTTACAATGACAAGGCTTGCATATATTGTATGCATTGGATCACGAACATGTGTTTTATGTTTCCTGTCTACTGTTGGTGAACTTGAATGTAATGGATTTTTTTCATGAGTTAGTCAATGGAAATTCATATGAATTGCGTTACTTTTCGCATCATTTCTTCTGTAATTTATTCCTTAAAATACATACCTTTAACCTATTATTTAAAACAATTTCTTGGGGAAGGATTTCTCTTAACTGCTAAGGTTTGGATTGCTTCTTCAGGTCAGTTCAGGGAAGTATTTTGCCCCCTTCACTGTAAAATCCTCAGCCACCGCTGGGTTGTAGCATTCCAGATTCTATTTAAAGCGTTTCCTTTAGTTGAACATTATACCATTATTTTTTTAATTTCGCTGCTGTGTCGGGTCACTCTGTGCTATGTGCTTTTGAGTTGTGTGTGGGGCTAGACCTACGTTATGTCATGGCACATGTTTGTGACTCCTATTTTAGGGGAAGTTCATAAACACTGATCATCAAGGTGTCCAATGTTAGTTCTATCAAGAAGTTGTCCATAAGCATTATGCTGTCTGGCCCCATCATTTGTGTAGGACACTTCCTTGTCAAACTTCGGCAACATCTATGGGGGTGCCTGCTTCCTAATCACCAGCTCTGTTGGCATTTCCTATCCCATTCTGCCATAAAACTTAGGGGCTGATTCAAGGAATTATTTGCGCCGAAAAATTGGGATTTGTGCGCCATTCTGCCCGCAAATCCCCATTTGTTAAACAAGGATTTGCGGGCAGAATGGCGCACAAATCCCCGTTTTTCGGCGCAAATAATTCCATGAATCAGCTCCTAAATTGTCCTTGTGCTACAATGGCTCTGCATTGGTCCCAGGCCAAAAAAGCGAGTGTATCTTTAAAGTTGACCTTTTGACGTTGTGCTTCATACAATCTTCAATGATGTTAGAGTTATGAAGTTATTCTAACTACATCAAATTAATGACATTTGGGGCTGGTGGTTAAAAGAATCAATGAAGTTGAACAACAGAGGCAAGAAGCCCTGGAGAAAGAATTACTCACTATCCATTGTAAAAAAAAAAGGTCTTGGAAAGCACCTAAGACCGATGAAGTTCCATAGTCAGTCCCATTGAGACATTTACATGAGGTTCTTTAGCCTAACCCTGGCATTATTCTAATCAAGCAACAAATGCACAGAATGGGCATACCCAATGCTTCTAAGAAGAGCAACTGTAAAATGTGGCTCCTATATGTCTAATTCTGGAGCATCCATTGCAATTGTAGATTACACAATGAGTAAAGAAAAGGAGCACAACCTCTTTGTTTGTGAGGGTGAGGGTACATGCTTTTCATTTTCTATAGTGTGTTTGTGCACCTGCAGATGAATACATACGCGTTCTTCAATTGTGGCTTGCTCTGAAAAATCCTGATCTTGTTTATGGATTGTTAAACCATTACACAGCAGTTTTGTAGTAGTAGGTTTACCAAACACACTCCTATGTGCTTCCAGTGCACAAAATCCTCCCAGTCAGAGTGCTCACCCTGATTCAGCTTTTTCCATTCCATCTGCAGCATTGCTCAAAGGATGTTCTTGGGTTTTGAAGCAAATCCCTGAACACTCACACCAGAGAGTAAACAACCCGCTAGGGAACAAAGGCTGTAGTCGATCTTGTAAGGATAACAAGTTTTAATCTCACACGCAGATGAGAGCAGCAGCAAAGAATTCTGCTGCTAAGAACGTTATGCTGAAAAGTACTACAAGCAGAATCTTATAAAGAAAAACATTGTCATACATGACGCAATACATAGGGTAAAATCCCACACGGATTGTTGTTGTGAGCCTAAACAGCATCCGCTTGCCCCATAAGGGATGCCAGGCCATTGGTGCCAGCCCAATCCATCTGTCTTCCGTCATGTGGGTTCTGCAGTGATCATCTTCTTCTCACATCAAAGGTCAGAAAACAAATTAATTTTACTCCTGCCGTACAGCTACTTTATCATTCATACTGTGCACTTGGCAGGCCTTAAGACTGGTACAAGGAGGTTCTCTACCACTCTAACCTTCACTCACACACGCACATTTCACTCACTCCCTTCCGCGCCATCCGACTCCAAAGTCTCCACCCTGGTTTTGAACTATAATTTATCCCTCCCAGCACCTCGCAATACAAATCACATGATTGTCGCTTCACGATGTGCCCTGCCCATCCTCTTTGAACATCTCAGGACTTTCTACTTTGGGGTTCGGTGGTCAAAGGGCACCTGGTGCCATGGAATTCATAGGCCTTAAGTTTTAGTCAGTTATATAGGCTACAACTAATGGTCGCCTGGGGATGGGCCGGGTGATGCTTTGGCCAGTGTGAGATAACATGCAAAACAGGCTCCGGTCTGCGATTGTGGTCTTGTAGAGCACATTCCACTTGAACATCTTTGCAACACCGTTAGAACACAGGATAGGCGTTGTGGTGGTTGGGAATGTGAGCTGTCCTCATGGGAGCTCGGGCATAGCTAGGTATTTCTCTTGTCTCGCAATTGTGGCCTAATGTATTCAATGCTGCATTTACTGCAAAGGCCTTCCCTTCTAACTGTAGTTGATAATATATACAAGCAAATCACAATGCTGCTTGCGCCTTATGCTGTACTATGTGGATAGACTATATTTTGTTATATTGGAGTGGAGTCCTTTTGTATTGTGAGGTGGTAGTCTCACCACCGCCCGACATGTCATAGTGCTTCAAATGCATCTCGCCTCACTCTAGGGGGTAGGAACTACACACTCACCGCAACCCCCCCCTTTGTGCGTCCTCCTCATTTGAGTAACCATATAGATGCATCCCCCTCCCCGCCAGGTGCACCCAAACTTCTGTGTAATTTTCTAGATCAGGGGGTGTAGAAATGATAGTGTGGTACAGATGATCAACTTCATCTCCATACAGGATGGGGTGCATTTCATAATTAGGGCCACCCTGTGGGATCTCAGTTTGTACTTCAATATTTTTTGTCTCACAAGTGGTTTTTCGAACCCCAATTGATACCATTATTGTTGTGTTATTAGGTGCCACATTGGCACACAACATATATGGGCCAGCTGACAGGTACAGAAATGGGATGAACACAATGATGGGCATTAACATCTTCATGATTGCTCTGAGCCACGATGGGCCCAACTAAATGCCAGAGTAAGCCAATCACTGTCCTGTACTCCTCCCTCCTTCATCATGCGAACACCCAGGCCATGATGATGTGGGATAATGATGTGTTCTCTGCAGCCTCTAGTGGTGCAAATGTGCAACATGAATCGCCAAACTTTTTGCAAACCCCTCCTTCCATTGCTGTTAGCATGTCCAACACATATCAGTTTTGCATTGTCATAAGTCTCAATGATTGCAACTCAACCTTTATCACATTGAACCCATTCTCTGTGTTGTTTGCTAGTTGGACCAGTTCCCATCTGACAATCTGCAACCATTTGGTGTTTGATGCAGCCTTCACTCCCGGCAAAAGTAACGATGCAAAAAAGGATTCTACTGAGCTGCAGAGCCTCTATTCTTCTGGTATTTCAGCAAGCAATATAGAAGGGTCTTTGGATATGTAATTCGATCATTTCATCCTCTTTGGTTGTTGGAGCTTCCTTTTCCTGGCAGGAGCTCTTGTGTGGGCCACAGACCCTAATCTTCATTTTCCACTGTGGGGCGACTAATTGGTCCCACAACAGGCAGGCAGTGCTCACCCATCAGGTGTTCTTCTGGGATTACTAATAGCGCTGAGTGCAACATTGCCAGCAAACAGGAGGTGCAAGTAAGCTTGTCTGCCACAGACCCAGTAGTAATCCATCATTGCCACTGTTTCTTTCTTCATGTCTGTGATCATGAGAGTCTTATTGCAATGTTCATTCGAGCCGACAAAGACTGTACCCCTGCTGCAGAAACAGAGTCTATATTCTTCTTCCTTGTGCACTCGCAAAGGCTTTTCCATCAGTGCAATCCACATCAACTTTGTGATATGCTCTATCCTCATTTGTGCACAGAAATTGTCCACTCTCGGTATTCTTTCCTTGCTATTTGTAACCAGTGCTTCTGCTAAGCAAGCTAGTGTGGTGTCCTGCCAATTATTATTGACATGCTTACGTCCTTTCACCATCAGCAGCTCCACACACTTAATGTTTTTGAATAGGTGCTGCACTGTACAAAGTCTGCACTCACCATTTGCAGTTGCACACTATGTGATTGGAATGTTCCTTTTATTCAGCATAGCGCAGGATGAACTAGGCATTGTGCCTCTCTAATTGGGACTGCTTGCGGTACTAACACCTTGGTTGCCCCTGGCGCGTGCAGAATGAGTGAACACACATAACAGCTTCCATTCACAGCATTTTTCCCCACACCACTCATGTAAGAATACCATGAGTTGGTGAACTCGAGATGATACATATCCTCAATCACATTCAAACCCAGCCCTTGATACTTTTTATACTTTTGTTGTACTTCTCTTTTTTTTGTTATTCTATACATACTTTCAGGGCTGGCAGCTTTACTAGTGCTATTGAGAATAACATTATATTATTTCGCATTGGTAGACAATCGTCTACTTGCTGAACACAACCTTTTCTCTGTTTCCTGCCCTGTTGTGTTGTGTTATTGTTAAATTCATTTCCATTATTAGTGTTCACATTAGTACTAATATATGTAACTCGGCTCATATAATTAACATTTATATGTGTTGTCCCATTTTGACAATATACAATCCCATTTTCGCCATTGCCCCCATTATAGGGACACCCCCCTGAAAACGCCCCCCCCCCAATACAATCCCAATAGTACTATCAATATCACACAGAGACATACACTAATGGTCAACCCACAATAATAAACATAGGTCCATATTCTATCATGTGTGCATCTACACCTGGGGTCCCTACTTAACAAAATGTTTACATTAGCTACATCCATCTCCTTCTTTCCTGAAATGAAAACAGAGACACACAAGACAACAAAATGGAGAAATGTGCAAGACATACTTTTGATAGCGAAAGAGAAAGAAAGAGAGAGGGAGAACTGGCAAGAGAGCAACAAGAGAGAGAATAAAGCATTCCTGAAAAAAAGGAAGATACAGAGCTAGCATCTAAACTTAGGCCTGCCACTGGAAGGTGCTACTGCACATGTTTCATCCCTGTACAGGCCGGTGAGGTAGATGGGGTACAGACACTGCTACCCCTTGTTTTTAAGATAACTGATGAACCAGTGTACTCTCTGGAGGTGCCATACGAACGTCAGAGAGGTGGATTCAATAGCGCAATTCCTTGACCTTTATGGCGCGGGGAGCACAAAACACCACCTCATGGGGCCCTTGGATCCACAGGTTAAACCATCTGTGCACGAAATTGTGGATGTATATTAGGTCCCCAGGCAGCAGTGGTTGTGTGGTCATATGCTTGGGATCTGTCAATGTAGCAGTCTCGACATCCAGTGTCTCTGTCGTCACAATATAGGGAGGTGACATATTTAATGACCCTAGTTAGTGTGATCAAATACTCTTTGAACTCATCGTCTAGCACTGCTGCTGTCCTATTTGTGTCTGAAGACCTTCTTACAGGGGATATAGGAGTATGCATACGCTGGCCAGTGACCACTTTGTGAGGTGACAAATGGTGGTCTTTGCTTGGCTCTTCTACCACCTCACTCGCACCTTCCTCTTCATCTCTGGTCACTCTGCCACCTCCTTCCTCCCTTACCTCTCTGGCACTCTACTCATCCCCTCCGACAACATTGCTATCTCCCTCCTCCTCAGCCAATTCTTAACTCTCATTCTGCCGTCAAACACTCTTCTGACATCTGTCAACTCCATGAAGAACTTGATCTGGATGTCCTCGGTCTCACTGAGATATGGTTGATGGCTAGCTCTGTCACAAGTTTTGATACTCTCCTCCCTAATGCCTACAGATCCTCTCTGAACCCAGAACCAACCATCCAGGAGGTGGAGTAGCTCTGTTCTTTCTGGAGTGGATCCCTGCTTCTGTCATTCCTACACAGGCCTACTACGCCTTTGAATGCCTGGCCGGTCTGAATTCTCTCATTTTCTCCTGGCCTCTCTCTTACTGTGGCCACCATTTACAGACCACCTGGCCAGGTTTCCCTCTTCCTCTCCAAGTGGGCCGGCTCTCCTCTTCTCAAATTCTCCTCCTTGGAGACCTCAAAATCCATCTGGATGCTTCTAACTCCCCCTTGATGCTCTTTCTCTGTGACTCTCCCTCTCTTTTTAGTGTACCTTATGGCCTGAACCATTCTGCCGGGCACAACCTGGATGATCTCATCTCTTCAGACATCACCTCTCTAAACTTCTCACCACTCCTCTCTCTTGGACTGACCACTTTCTGCTTTCCTCTCATCTGATGCTCTCTGTCTCTGCTGACCCCAGCACTGCCACCCAACTCTCTGTCATCTGACCCATGAAGCGTGTGTCAGTGGAGGATGTTGCCACTACTTTATCTCCTCCTCCTATGCCTGCAGCTGACTCACACTCTGACACAGCCCTCTCTAACTTGCATCTATCTATCTCCAACACTGTTGAAGTCCTTGCCCCTGTCATGATGATCTGTTTGAAGCCTACCTCAAAGGGTAACTCTTGGTATGATTCCGACCTCGCCACCCTTAAACGCAAGTGCAGGCCGGTTGACAGGAAATGGAGGGCATCAGGCTGTCACGATGCCCGCTCCCGGGGACACGGCTCAGGCCCTGCGTCCCCGAAAGCGGACATCAAGTCCCCGGGGAAGGTCCCAGCAACCCCTTATAGGTGCCCTTTGGACAGCGTCCTGGTGCCTATGGCGCCAGGCACATAGAAAACATCAGTCCTGACGCCATAGGCGCCAGGCTCATTTTGAAAGTGTTTGGGTGCACTTACCTGATGCAGACCATGCTGCAGAACCCTGGCCTCCTTGAGGCCTGAAAGGAACTACTTTACCTGTGGGACTCATTTACCACCCGGGCGTGGTCGGGGAAGGATACATACCTGATTGGAGGAAGGACACATTCTAGGAACTTCTTCCAAGGCTATTTAAACCACACCCGATCAGCCACACGTGCTTCGCGTTGTTCTGCATCTAGCAGCTGGACGCTCACCGTGTCTGCTCCTGCATCCTGACTTCTGCCACACCTGCCAGCATCCTGAATCGCCTGCAAAGGAAGGGAACAAGAGAACAGAAGAAGGAAAAGGCCTCACCTGCTAAATCTGCATCCCAGAGACATTTCGCCGACAATCCTGAAAAGGAAGACATTTAGTTTTAAAAGCACATCGCATCGATCGCTGCAGCGCCGCATTCTACTCACCTTTACAGGGCACCTCCATGTTCAGCAGCGACCATCCAGATTCGCAGTCGCGCCCCCGCTCCTAGGGAGAAAAAGACAAGAACAAAGGTGAGAGAAAGAAGGGAAAAGGGAAGCTAAAACTCCATGTCAAGACTTACCTGTTGGGTCATTCCCTTTTCATTTTGGGTCCGCGCTGCATCCAGGCATTTTCGGACCCCGGCCCCTAAGGGGAAAAAGACATCAGCGTTAATGAGTGAATGAAAAGACATTACCAAAACACTCATTAAAGACTTACCTGATTTCCACAAGGATTTCACCGCTCACCTCGGGTCGGTGCCTGTTCCCCAGCATTCCGTACCCCGGCCCCTATGGGGAAAAAGACACTAGCATTAGAACATTAATGCATGGACACAAGGGGAACCACTTATAGAAAAACTTACCTGGAAGCCAAGCAAGTTTGGTTCTCACCCATCCGAAAATCCAGTGACGTAACTGGATACCAACGCGCCCCTGCATCAGAAGCAGGATGGAGAGCTCGTCCTTCCAGACCCTAAGGTGAGACGCTACGGGGAAGCACAGAAGGGTTTTGAGGAGGGTGAGAGGGGTAAATGGGAGGCCGATTGCATTACCCCGCAGACAGTTAACCCCCTATTCTCACCTACAGAAGGATACTTCTGTGAGTCAGACAAGCCAGATCTGGGGCCCGGTCCAGTCTTTTTTCCGAACCCTGCGCATCACCTTAGACGAGGTCACAGCAGCGCGAACCAGGCCAGCGCCCCCGTGGGAGTCAGGTGAGCGTTACAGAACGCGAAGCCTTCCTACAAATTCCCACCCAGGCGCTATGCAAACCTCTGAGACTGATCAGATGGCCCAATTACTGGGGGCATTACGGGCCGAAGTACATGCCGCTCGTCAAGAGACTAATGCCCTCAAGAGGGAATTAATAATATCAAAGGAAAGAACTGATGACATGGCCAGACAGCTTTTGCAAGGTCAAGCTGGACAAACTCCTCTACCCTGTTCCGGAGGGAACCCTGCTCCTGTGGTTCCCAGTAACCCTGTGCAGATTAATCTACCTGGAAACATGCCGCTGGCCCCACCTGAACGCTTTGCTGGGGACCCCAAACGATTCGCCGTATTCATGAATCATTGTCGTTTGCACTTCCTATGCAGACCTGGGGCCTTCCCTAATGATCAGACCAAAGTAGCCTTTGTATTGTCATATCTCAGCGGCTACGCTGCCGATTGGTCAGTTCCACTGGTTACTCAAGATGACCCGATTCTCCGTGATTTTCAAGGATTTCAAGCAAGCATGGAAAGGTTATTTGCTCGACACTCTCAGGGGCAGGCTCTGGATGACAAACTTCTATCCCTGCGACAGGGCAATCAGGACCTCCTATCCTATATTGCAACCTTTAATAGACTAATTGTGGAAACGGGATGGCCAGAGGATAAAAGAGTCACGTTATTTTATTGAGGTCTACGCAGAGAACTTAAAGATGTCTTGGCCCAAGTTGTAAATCCGCCCCAAGAATGCACAGAATATATAGACTTAGTGGTCCAATTGGATCACAGACTTCAAAACAGAAATACAGATCGGTCCAGGTTTGAGACCCGGGTGTTGGTCAAGACCCACACTAACCCCAAGGGAGTTGATGTCTCTGAGCCTATGCAAATTGGAGGGGTTAAAGAACCCTTAACTCAAAAGGAACGTGAAAGGAGGCGGCAGTTAAAATTATGTCTTTATTGTGGGAACTCTGGACACTTTCTACGAATTTGCCCGGCAAAACCGCCCCGAAAAGTGGTAGGAGCCGCTGATAAAAACCATGAAGACTCTGTTTCGGGAAACGACTCAGCCCGACAAGCGTAGGGGTCCACTTGCCGAGCTTGAAAACTAACTCTCAGACCTCGCATTTCATTGTGCCAATGGTTCTCGTAGATCCAGAAAAGCCTAAGCGGTTGCATGCAATAAAGGCATACATCGATAGTGGGGCTATTGGAAACTATGTGGATCGTGAATTGGCCTCTAGGATTAACCTCCCTCTCCGTCCTAAAACCAGCAAAGATGTCATCACCACAGTCGATGGAACTGAAATTGCCTCTGGACCGGTAACACATTCCACTACTGGGGTGACTCTTATTGGTCCTGACGGCCATCGGGAGGCAGTTGTGTTTGATGTAATCAAGGCTCCACAGTTTCAGGTTATTCTTGGAATTCCTTGGTTAGAGACACATAATCCTCGAATTGATTGGCGAGCTAAGAGAATAGCCTTCCCGGATTGTGCACAAACATGCTACCCAGAAAACCTGAAGATTAATCTAGCGTCTGTAACCTCTGCCTCCATGCAATTACCTCCGGAATACCAGGACTTTCAGGACGTCTTCCAAAAGGAACAGGCCAACACGTTACCTCCTCACCGATCGTACGATTGCCAAATTGATTTGGTGCCCGGTGCACAACCCACTTGTAGCAGGATTTATGCCCTTACCAAACCTGAGAACCTGCATTTGAGACAATATTTGGATCAATACCTCGCCAATGGTTTTATTCGCCCGTCAAAGTCCCCGGCATCCTCGGCTTTGTTCTTCGTGCCTAAAAAAGAAGGCGACCTTAGAACTTGTATCGATTACCGCGCATTGAACCAGATAACGGTTAAAAACCGTTATCCTCTGCCTCTGATTCCTGAACTCCTTGACCAGGTGAAGGACGCTTGCATATACACCAAGTTAGATCTCCGGGGGGCATATCATCTGGTGCGAGGAAAAGAAGGCGACAAATGGAAAACAGCCTTCCGTACAAAATATGGATTATTCGAATACCAGGTAATGCCTTTCAGGTTGTGCAATGCCCCTGCTGCCTTCCAATTCTTCATGAATGATGTCCTTCGGGAACTCATCGATGTTTGTGTTGTTGTCTATATCGATGACATTCTAGTGTACTCCTCTTCGGAATCTGATCACAGAAAACACGTTAGGGCAGTTCTGGAAAAACTGCGCCAACACAAACTATTTGCTAAACTGGAGAAATGTGTTTTCCATACCACAGAAGTTGAGTTTCTCGGTTTCATCCTGACACCCAAAGGAGTTCGAATGGACTCAAGAAAAGTGGATGCCATCCTCAAATGGCCATCACCTAGCTCTGTAAAAGGGGTTCAAAGCATGCTCGGCTTTGCCAATTTCTATCGCAGGTTTATCCCGGATTTTTCACACATAGTACAACCCATTACTGCACTCTTGAGGAAAAATAAACGTTTTGAATGGTCTGAAGAAGCCGAGCAGGCCTTCCAGGAATTAAAAGCTAAGTTTACCTCCGCACCTATATTGAAACACCCACGTCCAGATCTCCCGTATGTCGTCAAAACTGACGCATCCAGCCTAGCCATGGGAGCAGATCTATCTCAAAGAGATCCTGAAACCAACCAACTGCATCCCGTAGCATTTTGGTCCAGAAAATTCTCGGCACCAGAGATTAATTACGCAATCACTGACAAAGAACTGTTAGCCATAAAGTCCGCTTTTAAAGCCTGGTGGCATTACCTGCTTGGCGCTCGACATACCATCACGGTGATCACTGATCACCGGAATTTACAGTATTTGAAAACCGCCAAGGCTCAGTCATCACGGCAGCTCCGATGGGCTTTGTTTTTCGCTGAATTTGATTTTGTCATTACCTATCAACCAGGCTGCAAGAACGGCAAAGCAGACGCCTTATCCCGAATTGGAATGGGAGAATCTGATACAAACTCAGAACCAGTACCAATAATTCCCGAACAGAGAATTCTAGGCATGACTTCGTTACAGACGCTTGAAGACATTCAAGTCAGAGTGAAACAACTCCTGGACCCTACAGTCCTACAGGATTGGATACAAAAGGGATCAGACTTTACCATAGATAATGGTTTACCTTATTACCAAGGACGCTTATTCCTGCCGCACAAGGATTTACACGAACTAGTTATTTCAGGTTATCATGATACATTAATAGAGGGACACCCCGGTATTGCCAAGACAATGGAAAAGGTGAAACAACAATTCTGGTTGCCCTCTTGGCGAAAAGATGTTAAATCTTTTGTGATGTCCTGTGGTGTTTGCGCCCAAAATAAAGGTCAAAAGAAAAGACCAGCCGGTCTCCTTCAACCTCTAGACATACCGCCAACACCCTGGCACACCCTATCAATGGATTTTATTACGGACTTGCCTCCTTGTTCGGGATACAATACCATTCTGGTAATTGTGGATTTGTTTTCCAAAATGGCCCACTTCATTCCTTTGAAAGGTTTACCTTCAGCTTCTGTCCTAGCCAAAGAATTCCTCGAAAATATTGTTCGGCTACATGGATTCCCATCTATACTAATCTCTGACCGGGGAAGCCAATTCATTTCCCACTTCTGGCGCAAATGTTGTCAAATGGCACAAATTGACGTAAGATTATCGGCCAGTCACCACCCTCAGACCGATGGTCAGACCGAGAGGACAAATCAGACCCTTGAGCAGTACTTACGGTGTATGTTACAGCAATCTGAAAGCAACTGGAAAGACATTCTTTGGATAGCCGAATATGCATATAATAATTCGGTACACTCTGGAACTGGCCATAGTCCTTTTTATACCTTGTTTGGACATCACCCTCGAACCTCAAACCTCAACTCACCTCATAACCTCGGAGTGCCCGCAGTAGAACATCTGCATTCTACCATTACCCGAGCCTTCAAAGAGGCAACCACGCATTTACAACAAGCCAAGAGAAAATACAAGGAAAATGCTGACCTACATCGGAGTGAAGCACCTCCGTATCAGATTGGGGATCAAGTGTGGTTAGCTACCAGACATTTACCGCTCAAAGGGCCTCGAACTTTTAACCCAAAATATCTGGGACCTTATTCTATTACGGCAATAATTAACCCAGTAGCGGTTAAACTTGATTTACCAGCTAATATGCAAATTCACCCTGTTTTTCATGTGTCACTTCTGAAACCAGTGGTCCCCGGAACCCGACTACTCAAACCTCCAGAACCTATTCAAATAGATGGGGAACCCGAATTCGAAGTGAAGAACATTTTAGATTCAAAAATGTTTAGGTCAAAGCTTTTCTACCTAATTGATTGGAAGGGGTACGGACCTCAGGAGAGGTCGTGGGAACCCAGTGACCATGTGCATGCACCTCGATTAGTCAGGAAATTCCACTGACTCTTCCCAAACAAACCAAAACCCCCGGAGGGAACAACCTTGGGAGGGGCCTTGGGGGGGAGTGCTGTCACGATGCCCGCTCCCGGGAGCCGGCTCTGGCCCTGCGTCCCCGAATGCGGACATCAAGTCCCCGGTGAAGGTCCCAGCAACCCCATATAGGGGCCCTTTGGACAGCGTCCTGGCGCCTATGGCGCCAGGCTCATAGAAAACGTCAGTCCTGGCGCCATAGGCGCCAGGCTCATTATGAAAGTGTTTGGGTGCACTTACCTGATGCAGACCATGCTGCAGAACCCCGGCCTCCTTGAGGCCTGAAAGGAACTACTTTACCTGTGGGACTCATTTACCACCCGGGCGTGGTCGGGGAAGGATACATACCTGATTGGAGGAAGGACACATTCTAGGAACTTCTTCCAAGGCTATTTAAACCACACCCGATCAGCCACACGTGCTTCGCGTTGTTCTGCATCTAGCAGCTGGACGCTCACCGTGTCTGCTCCTGCATCCTGACTTCTGCCACACCTGCCAGCATCCTGAATCGCCTGCAAAGGAAGGGAACAAGAGAACAGAAGAAGGAAAAGGCCTCACCTGCTAAATCTGCATCCCAGAGACATTTCGCCGACAATCCTGAAAAGGAAGACATTTAGTTTTAAAAGCACATCGCATCGATCGCTGCAGCGCCGCATTCTACTCACCTTTACAGGCCACCTCCATGTTCAGCAGCGACGATCCGGATTCGCAGTCGCGCCCCCGCGCCTAGGGAGAAAAAGACAAGAACAAAGGTGAGAGAAAGAAGTGAAAAGGGAAGCTAAAACTCCATGTCAAGACTTACCTGTTGGGTCATTCCCTTTTCATTTTGGGTCTGCGCCGCCTCCAGGCATTTACGGACCACGGCCCCTAAGGGGAAAAAGACATCAGCGTTAATGAGTGAATGAAAAGACATTACCAAAACACTCATTAAAGACTTACCTGATTTCCACAAGGATTTCACCGCTCACCTCGGGTCGGTGCCTGTTCCCCGGCATTCCGTACCCCGGCCCCTATGGGGAAAAAGACACTAGCATTAGAACATTAATGCATGGACACAAGGGGAACCACTTATAGACAAACTTACCTGGAAGCCAAGCAAGTTTGGTTCTCACCCATCCGAAAATCCAGTGACGTAACTGGATACCAACGCGCCCCTGCATCAGAAGCAGGATGGAGAGCTCGTCCTTCCAGACCCTAAGGTGAGACGCTACGGGGAAGCACAGCAGGGTTTCGAGGAGGGTGAGAGGGGTAAATGGGAGGCCGATTGCATTACCCCGCAGACAGTTAACCCCCTATTCTCACTTACAGAAGGATACTTCTGCGAGTCAGACAAGCCAGATCTGGGGCCCGGTCAAGTCTGTCTTCCGAACCCTGCGCATCACCTTAGATGAGGTCACAGCAGCGCGAACCAGGCCAGCGCCCCCGTGGGAGTCAGGTGAGCGTTACACAGGTGCATCATCTGACAAACTGGCCTGTCGCTTTCTCCAACGGAAATACAGACTGTCCTGTCCAAGAAGAGAGCCTAGATCCAAGCCTATGTCCCTGCAGCCTCTAACAATATGGTCAAACTCTTCAAAATTTGCAAGGAGCTGGCCAATCCTGCTGCAGTCTTCATCTCTCTTATTCTCTACCTGGCCCTGTGCATGGCACTGTCTTCTCAATTCACCACTAAAACTCTCTCCTCTTCCTCTTCCTCTACCTCTCTTAGCCCATCTCCGGCCATTTCTCCCTCTCCTCCTCCTTTTTTCTCTTTCCCCCCTTCACTCCTGATGATGTGTCTAGACAGGCCAATCTATGAAAGTGTCATCCAATCAGGTGCTCCCCTGCTCCTGAAGAACCATCAAGGACCACATTGACACCCCAGCTCCATCATTGCCCGATTTCTACAATCACTCTTTTGCCACTGGAACTTCCCCTTGCCCCTTAAGCAGTCCCTTGTGCACCCCCTCCTTAAGAAGCATTCTGCCGATCCTTCCTCTCCTGCAAACTATCACCCGATCCTTATCAATCATTTTCTGGGAAAATGCCTGGAAAGCTGGCCATCTGCCAGCTTACTCTCCATACTGAATCTGTTGGTTGTCTCCATGACCATAAGTCTGGCTTTAGAGCAGCCAGAAGCACAGAAACGGCTCTCTTGTGAAGACCTGCTCTCTACTCTCGACTCTAGCCTTCCTTCTGTCCTTATCCTCCTTGATCTTTCCTCTGCTTTCGACAGTCAACCATGCTATTCTGATCAATCGTCTCTGTGACAACCTGGGCATCACCCATCAGGCTATCCTGGTTGACCTCCTTGCTCCTGGATCAACCCTCCTAGGTTCAACTTGGGTATTTCTCTCCACCACCTCTCTCTCATGTGGTGTTCCCCAGGGCTCCAACCTCTCACTCTGGCTTTTCAATGTCTACCTTGCACCTCTGGTCCATCTCATCTCTACCTTCTCTTCTAACTTTCAGTGTTATGCCTAATATACACTTTATCTGTAGCACTGCCATCACCCATTTAATTCCTTGTGCACGTAGCAGGTCTAACCATCATCCTCCCTTGCCACAGCATCTGTCTTCAAATGAACACTGACCCATACATATCTCCTGAATAAGATTGGTTGCTCCTCTTATATTTTAGGCTGCCTCACTCAGATTCAACATTGAGTAAGTGAGTGTGATAATGTATTTATCGCACCCAGCAAACCAATCACTTCTTCGGAATTGCCGACTTTACAATGAGCAAAGATGAAACTAAATTAAATCTGACTTTTCCCAAGGGTTTTGAGCCTGGTGCAGAAGTTGAAGGGGATTTATTCAAGCCTAAGTTTGAGATGGAGGGAGTTTGCTTTTCCGGTAGGCCAGACTGTCAGAAAAAGACTTCTGTTTTGCAGGAGTACCAGGGTGAGTAGTAGTGAAACCACTTAGCCCTCACACTTCTACAAACCAACATTGATCCCAATCATACAGGTCCCACCAGCTCAGGGGAAGAAGATTTCTGGAGGATCTTCTCTGTCGTTGGAGTTCGATGATTCAGACCTGCAGCAGGTCTTCACCGGGCAGTTCAGTCGTGGTAGGGGTCCTCGTCCGTCAGCCCCTCATCGTTTCTTTTGTTCCGGTGGTGACTCTGCCTTTCCAGACACAGAGGCCTGCTTTTTATGCAGTTTTCCCCCATTCAGACAGCCTGGCTGTCAATCACACAACAGGGTGGCTGTCCTGGCCGGACAGTCACCTAGCCAATCAAACAGGAGTGCAACTTGGGTTACCAAGGGAACCCATGGCAGGGGTCCTAAGATCCCTCCCTCACATCCTGCCTACCCAGACTTTCAGGTGCCTAAGGAGGGCTTCTGCGTAGAAGCCCATGAAGAGACGGTGAAAAAAGGAACAAAACCTGATTTGGCGCGCATAGAAAACCACGAGAAAGACATTTTCAAAAAGAAATGGCGAATAAACCCAGCCAGAACCATATAAAAATGCATATGGTCTCCCGGGTTTAAGTTCGAGGCTACCAAGATAGCCTAAAACAATACCAAGGTTATTTAAGATAACCGCGGTAAGAAAAATAGGGTAGTTATCACTGCCAACAGCCAAGTCATGATGAAAAGGAAGCGAAACAATGCTGCAAGAGAAACAGACAAAAAGGGATAAGTATTAACCTTTCCAGTACTCCATGTAAGATGGTTTATACTGAGTGTGTGGATTTAAAAAGAATAATAAAGTCAATGGCAACTTTCCATGTTCTGGGAGACAGTAGTCAGTCCCAGAAAATGGAGTCTGAGTTGGGAAGTCTAAAAGCCAACCCTGTGTCACTGCACTGAAGATGCTGTGTAACACACAGTAAAATGATGATGCCTGTGGAGTAGGTGAGGTTCCACAGTCTATGAACAGAAACATTTTACAACACACACAGCAAAACACATGTAAGAGTGGGAAAAAAAGCCTCACATTCTTACCAGGTGAAAAAAAAATCCTAGAAATCCAGCAAAGCTGCTGAGGGACTCAGTAGGTAAGGGAAATTAGCCATTCTTGAGATTGATCCCTAACACTCTTCCCTTTCCCCCCACACTAAGGGACAGGAGGATTTAATCCACTCCTGGATGGATCTCTACCTCTAGTCGGTTAAAAACTTCCTAGAGAGACCATCAGCATTTTGGTGGTGACATCCTGCTCTGTGCTCAATGGTGAAATCGAACCCTTGCAGGCAGATTTACCATCTCAGATGTTTTGGATTCTCACCTTTCATTTGCATTAACCATCTCAAGGGTTGGTGGTCTGCCTGAATCACAAAAGTAGATCCATACAGGTATGGTCTAAACTTATTCAGAGACCACACAATGGCAAAATATTCACGCTCTATGGTTGCCCACCTTGTTTCTGGTTCCTTCAGTTTCCTACTGATGAAGCAAATGGGGTGCTCCCTACCTTTCTCACCCAGTTGACTAAGGACTGCACCTATACCTGTATTGGAGGCATCTGTCTGCACAATGAAGGGTTGGTGATAATCAGGAGCTCTTAGGACTGGAGCTTCACCAAGGACTTTCTTCAGATTTTCAGAGGCTTGAGTGCACTCCTCATTCCATCTAACCTTTTTAGGGAATTTTGGAGAGGAGATTACATTCAAGGAGAAACTACGGTCCCATAGTTCTCTCTGAAATTCCTGTAGTACCCAGTGAGACCTAGGAAAGCTCTCACTTCGGTTTGAGTAGTAGGGGTGGCCCAGTTTTGCACAGCTTGTACTTTGCTGGGCAGTGGCCTTATTTCACCTCCTCCTACCTCATGACCAAGGTAGACCCCTTTGCTCAGACCAATTTGACATTTGCATGCCTTTATGGTCAGATGGGCCTGCTCAAGAGCCTGCAAAACATAAGATATAAGTGATCAATATGTTCTTTCCATGTAGGGCTGACCACTGCAAAGTCATCCAAGTATGCCATGCAGAAGTCCTCCATCCCATTCATAACTTGATTGACCATCCTTTGGAATGTAGCAGGGGCATTCTTTAGTCCAAAAGTCATAACCTTAAACTGGTAGAGGCCTGCTGGGGTTGAGAATGCAGTTTTCTCCTTGGCATGGTCTGTCAGGGCTATTTGCCAACAGCCTGACGTCAGATCAAATGTACTGAGGTACTTGGCTGAAAACAGTCTATCCACCAGTTCACCTGTCCTTGGCAAAGGATGGGCAGCATCTTAGTGACTGCATTTAGAGCTCTATAGTCCACACAGTATCTCAACTCCTTGGATCCTGCCTTTGGTACTAGAACAACTGGACTAGACCATGGACTGGTAGAGGGCTCTATAACACTGAGATCAAGCATCTTGTTGACCTCTCCTTTGATGTGGGATCTCGCATGTTCTGACATTATATAACCTCTGCTTTTCACAGGCAGACAGTCACCAGTGAGAATATCATGCTGGCCCCAAGGGGTGATGCCTGGTAATAGTGGAAACAGGTAGGCTAACTGATTTAACAGAACTTTGCACTCCTCCTGTTGTTCAGTAGTCAGTTGAGAAGAGAGATTGACTCCTTCTATTTTCTCGTCCAAAGGTTGGCCTCTAAGGAGGTCAGGTAGAGGTTCACTCTCCTCCTCCTCTTGAGCTGAAGCTAGAAGCAAAGCTCCCACTTCTGGTCTCGAGACATATGCCTGCAAATGATTGGTGTGAAAGACTCTGGGAGCCTCCTTAGGTCTGCCTAAGTCCACCAAATAGTTCACCTTTCCAAGTTTGCCCACAACCTTGAAGGGTCCTATCCATTTGTCCTGCAAGGCCCTCTGCCTTTTTGGCACCATAACTAATACAAGCTGGTCTTGAATAAACTCAACCATGCTGGCCTGGTGGTCATGCCAATGTTTGACCAGAGCCTGACCTGCTTATAAGTTATCACTAGCTTCTGCCATCATGTGTGACATTCTCCTCCGGAGACCTATCACATAGTCAGTCACTCTGACTGGTTTGGGGGAAGGAACACTCACCAACCCCTCCTTAATCAGGGCCAATGGACCTCTGACTGGATGGCCATAAAGAAGTTCAAAGGAACTGTATCCAACTCCCTCCTGAGGGACTTCTCTATAAGCAAAGAGAAGGCATGGCAGTAGAAGGTCCCACTTTCTTTTAAGGGGTTCTTCTAAAGCACCTATCATGCTCTTCATAGTACGATTAAACCTCTCTACCAGTCCATTTGTCTGTGGATGGTAGGCTGTAGAGAACTTGTAAGTGATACAGCAGTTTTTCCACATAACGTGCATGTAGTGGGACATAAAATTGGATCCCCTGTCAGATATCACTTCCTTAGGAAACCCTACTCTGGTAAAAATACCAAGTAGACCCTTAGCCACAGCCTGAGCCGTAACAGTTCTCATAGGTATGGCTTCTGGGTATCTTGTAGCATTATCTACTACAACCAGGATAAACCTGTTCCCTGAAGATGTGGGAGGGTCAAGGGGACCAACAATGTCAATGCCCACCCTCTCAAAAGTAACTCCCACCACTGGGAGAGGCATCGGGGTGCAACATTCTTGGCTCCACTCATGCCAAAGGTTTGGCAAGTGTGACAGCTCCTACAGAATTTGTCAACTTCTGAACCCATCTTAAGCCAGTAGAAGTATAAGGAGAGCCTTTCCTTGGTCTTTTTGAAACTCAAATGACCACAACTGCAATTATTTTGCAGTCCCCAGGGATAGACTCTGTTGGTTCACTGTAGAAGAGGCCATCTTCCCAAGCTTAACCTGTGCTTTCCAACTTCTTGCCCATCACGTTGGTTAGCAGCCTGTTGTCGAAGTCTTTTGAGAGTAGGACACTCTCTTTGTCATCTGCCGAAGTCTGCCCTGTTGGGCCCACATTCTGCCAGTAAAGACTGCAGCTCAGGATGGTCAACAGGGTCAAGATCTCCAACCAAAACAGTGTCTGCACCTCATACTCTGCCTCAGCAGATGGAGGGACCACAGATGTGATCTTGGACAATCTTGGGGATGTCCTTGTTGGTTGCACAGGGGTGCTGTCTGACTTTTTCCTCGAGGTCTTGGGTTTCCCCTTTGCCTCATTCTTCCTAGAAATAGCAGTGAGCAACTCCCGTGGATTGGGAGTGATAGCTTCCTCTATCAACTCCTCTGGAGAGCTTATAAAGGTCCTCTCCCTTGTAGGCCTAGTGAGCTCCTGTCTCGTCTTACTGGGAGGCCAGGGGGTGCTGGACACAACACCAACAGTTTTCAGGTCATTACCCAACAGGACTCTCCCAGGCACTTCACTCTGCACACTAACAGGGATTTTGACAGTCATATAATTACACTGGATGAGAGCTGGTAACTGGGGAAGCATTTGCACAGGGCCTCCAGCTAACTTGGTGAGGCGTTTGGGTGCCTCAGCAACATCCTCCACCTGGAAAAATGATTTGCCCACCACAGTTATACTGGCTCCAGTGTCTCTGATGGCAGGGGTTTCCTGGACATTCACAAGAACACCATCTATCTTTATAATACTCTTTAGTATTATCTGGGATGGAATTATAGACATCTAAATGCTGTTGTTCCCACAAGCCCAGGGACACTAAGGAAACACTAGCTGAGACTCTCATGGGTTCATCAGCCAGTAGGTGAAAGTTTTGACTTGCCATAGGTACTTCCACCTCTGGGGAGAAGGCTAAGGAGACAGTGTGGACCCCTGAAGGATTACCCTCACATCTGGGATCTCCTTTCACGTGATCAGTTGACCCACAAACATAACATTTCCCAAATATCTTGATGAATGGGGGTTTGTTCTGACCTCCATCTGATTTGGGTCCAGCAGGTGCACTAGCCTGATTTGGTTTCCCTTGTGGTTTACCCTTATGTTGCTGTTTGTGGCCCTCTTTTTTCGATTGTAGGTATAAGACATCTCCTTGTTATTTTTCTTTGGCTGCTTTCCCTCATACTTCTTCTGAGTTGCCCCAGAATCCTTGTGAGTAGCCCTGTTGGCAACCCACAAGTCAGCAGCCTTAGCTAACTTCTTTGGATCTATCTCCTTAGAATCAGCCAAGTGCTGTCTGAGCTCAGGAGAGCAGGCATCATAAATTGACTCCAACATAACAAGATTTGTCATGCCTTCATAAGTTTTTACTCTGTAACCCTTAACCCAACCATCTAAGTTTTTCAAACCTTCACATACCAAGGTAGCCCAAGGGGTACCATCATGTTTTTTGAGGGTCCTAAACCTCTCAAGGTACTGGGAAGGGGTCTTCCCAAACCTAGCAATTAAAGCTAGCTTCATGCACTCATAATCCATCCTATCCACCCCCCCACCCACAAAACTCCATCACAACATCAGATGCAACAGTTGGTAGCCTAAAGAAGAGCCAGGGAACAACTGATTCCCTGTAAGACCTTGAATCCCATGGTTATACTCAAAAATTGCCAATCAATCCAAAATATGAAGCTTAACATCATACATACCCCCAATTCCTTTAGGCATACCGGGTCTCTTAGGGCCGGAAGACCTAGAAGACTCTGGGAGAGAAGCATTTTCAAGAGATAACCTTTTCATTCGTAGTTCATGATTAAACTCCACTTCTCTTAGTTCAAGTTCTTTGTGTTTTTGTTCAGTTTGAGCATTTAAACGTTTGAATTCCAGTTCAAGCCTCATCATTTCTAGAGTAATGAATTCAGGACTGAGTGTAGGACCTGATGGGGTCCCAGTGGACAAAGGTTGAGGTTGTTGAGAAACAAGGGTGCAGTGAAGCCTACATTTGAAGACACATCTACTTCCTCTAACTCATCAGTAATAGACACATTATCATCCTCATTATTTTCCACATTTGCTAAGGGGTCAGGTATTTCAGACCCACCCTCTAGACTTTGTTTCTCTAACAATCTTTCAATCAATTCAGACTTGTTGCCTTTAACAGAGAGATTCCTTTCTCTACACAGATTTTTTAAATAATCCACAGTGTAACTAAGAAGGGTCTCCTGACTGTAGCTTTCCATATCAGACATGATTAATATTGCTTTTTAGTGATGTTAGCCTTGTGGTTATTTGATCCAAGTTAATAGCAGCACACACTATGAAACAGACAGCAAAACCCTCAATGAAATATACTCAGTAATACAAGCATGAATGGCACATTATGGACTTTGTCTCAACGACGAAAAAACTCTGCTGATCATCCTTGGCACTCACGCCAAACAAAAAAATCTAAACTCTGCTTTCAAATCTTTCACTATAGATGGTAATCTCATTCCCGTTTCAAACAACACTAAAACCCTTGGTATCTACATTTATGCCACCTTATCCTTCTCCAAACAAACTAATGCAGTAGCATCATCAGCCGCCTACACCTGCAAATTGATCACTGCATGTAGGACGTTCATCTCCACACCCAATTGCATTACTCTTGCTAGAGCATTAGTCTCATCCAAAATAGACTATTGTAATGCCCTTTACTTAGGCACTAGCCACAAAAATATTAACAAACTTCAAGTAATTCAAAATAATGCCATCAGGGCAGCCCTCAACATCCCTATAAAGTCGCATATTTCTGAGACTAGACGCAATCTACACTGGCTCCCAGTAGAGCATAGAATATCCCTCAAAACTTTGGCCCTCACACACAAAGCCAGGGCCAACCTTGCACCAGCCTACCTCACCAACCAACTTACACCTCATACATCATCAAGACCACTTAGAGCAGCTCAAGCAAACACTATGTCCATACCGAGATTCAAACTCCATAACTCGGGTGGAGCCAGCTTCCCCGTACAAGCTTCGAAACTATGGAACACACTCCCCACGCTCCTTAGGTCAGAACCCTCATTTAACCTATTAAAACGCAACACGAAGCGCTGGCTTCACAACATGGACACTATGACAGTCTAAACTTTCCAGATCCTAGAACGACTGACTGCCGACGGTACATATTGTAAATAATGTATATATTTTAGACTACGTATGTATGTATCTGTAATACTAAGTATGTACCTATCTGTAACCGTAACGTAACCTTTGTTTACTGCACTCAAATGTAACTGTAACCAGAACTAAATTACGTGCCCGTATGCTCCTGCGCCTGGCTGCGCTTTATAAATAAAACAAATACAAAATTACAAATACTAAGTGTAATTACTATGCTTGATCCTCACCGCTGTACACCAGTGTTAGGCAGAATTATATACAGTGCCCTTTGGGAACACCACACACAATTAAGACTACAAGTGACAGTACAAATTCACCTTCTGTACAAGCCTGTACTACACAGTAAAGTTGTAGCGCTGGCTGAGCAGACAGACTTATCTCAAGAGCAAGTGAGCAGTATCAAATAGTTACACAAAGGACAGAAATTAATATGATTGAAACAAACACTGACTCAAGGTTTCGGAGTAAAATAATATACATTTATTTACACATCAGTTCTATAACATTTCACTAAAGTAAAGCAGTTGAAAAATGATGTTACCAATACACCACACCACTCCCAATGGTTCCCTGACAAGTTAAGCTCACAAAACCAAAATGACACTCTAGTAATTTAAAAAGGGAGGGAACAACAAAGTTAGGCTAAAATTCAGCAGCACCAACATGTAAGTAAGCAGGGCAATCTAGAAAGAGGAACGACTGTGATGGAATCAAATCAAATAGGCTTAGGGCTAAAGTCACTAGGACAAAAGTCTTTTGCTCAAGGTCACACAGTTCAGGGTAGTTTGCGGTTAAGTTTGCCAAGAGTTCTCAACGAAGTTGGTCAGTAGAAATGTTTGTTCAAAGAGAAGAGGACAAGCCCTCGAATTGGCGAAAGGTTTCACACACCTTCACCGCGGCTGAACGAAATGCACAACCGGATTTGCACAGTACCTTTAAATGGAGAAGAAGCTGTAGCTGTGGCGGACGTTCCTGGTAGTTCCTGTAGGCTCATGGTTTCTTCAGCGACTGTTAGACTGACACAAAGTAGGAAGACTGGAGCGTCCTGCACTACCCAGGGAAGAAACCAGCAGCAGAGCAAAGCAACAAATAAAAGGTGCGCTCCTTAAACCCCAAGCAGGGTCCGACCTTCCTGGCTATCCGGCCCACTGTAGCTCTGTACAGCGAATTCAACCAGAGGAGGGAGTCCTGGCTTGCAGTTTGCGTGAACTGGTTGCTCCCACCAGCTCAGGTGAAGAAGATTCCTGGAGGATCTTATGTGTCATTGGAGTTCGAGGATTCGGACCTGCAGCAGGGTTTCACCGGGCGGTTCATTCGTGGTAGGGGTCCGCTTCTGTCAGCTCCTCATCGTTTCTTTTGTTCCAGTGGTAACTCTGCCTTTCCAGCCCCAGAGACCTGCTTTTTATGCAGTTTACCCCATTCACACAGCCTGGCTGTCAATCACACAGCAGGGTGGCTGTCCTGGATGAACAGTCACCTAGCTATTCAAACAGGAGTGCGACTTGGGTTACCAAGGGAACCCATGGCAGGGGTCCTAAGACCCCTCCTTCACATTCTGCCTACCCAGACTTTCAGGACCTAAGAAGGGCTTCTGTGTAGAAGGCCGCAAAGTGACGGTGAACAAAGGAACCAAACCTGGTTTGGCGCACTGAGAAAAACACAAGAAAGACATTTTCAAAAAGAAGTGGCAAATAAACCCAGCCGGAACCATATAAAAACATATATGGTCTAGCAGGTTTAAGTTCGAGGCTACCTAGATAAACTAAAACAATACCAAGGTTATTTAGCCAAGTCTTGATGAAAAGGGAGCGAAACAATGCTCAAGAGAAACAGACAAAATGGTATAAGTATTAACCCTTTCCAGTACACCAGTAAGATGGTTTGTACTGAGTCTGTGGATTTAAAAAGACTAATAAAGTCAATGGCAACTTTACATGCTCTGGGAGACAGTAGTCAGTCCCAGAAAATAGAGTCAGAGTTGGGAAGTGTAAAAGACAACCGTGTGTCACTGCACTGAAGGTGCTGTGTAACACACATTAAAAAGATGATGCCTTTGGAGTAGGTGAGGCTCCACAGTCTATGAACACAAAAATGTTACAATACACACAGCAGAACACATGTAAGAGTAAGAAAAAAATAGGTAAGGGAAATTAGCCATTCTTGAGAATTCTCCCTAACAGAAAAACTCAGGTAAGTGCCGCCAAGTTGACCATCCCTGAATAAGTGCTAGGAGGCAGGAGACTGAAGGGTAGCATATACAGTCCCTAAGTTTGCATAGCCTGGAGGAACCGCAAGGGGATACTGGTCCTGTAGGAGCCTGCTGCCCAATAAGGTTCAGAGGGTGGCCAGGTAACCAATTAGCACAGCAGACAGGTCATCACAGGGGAGAGAGAGAGAAAGCAGAAGCAAAAAGGAAGGTCTTCAATTTCCTTCCGGAACCTTAGCTGGTCCTGTTCAAGTTTGAGAGAGGCAGGGAGGCTGTTCCAGAGGGACGCACCAGCCGAGGAGAGAGATCCATCCCCCACTCTCTGCCTGGAGAAGCATCTGACCCTCAGGGAGTTGGACATGGATGAGCAAAGGGCTCGAGAAGGAAGGAATTTCGGAAGAGAGCATTGTATGTAGTGCATGCCCCTGCCCCAGAAAGCCTTGTGGACAATGCAAAGGGTCTTGAACTTGATTCTTGCAGCCACCAGGAGCCAGTGGAGTGATTTCAGGGCTGGGGAGATTCAATCCCTGGGCTTGATGCCAAGGCCAAGTCTTGCAGTCTTGTTCTGGATATGTTTCAGAGGGCGAGAACAAGAAACACATGACGAGAGAGGTGAAGAAACTGGTGGAGTTAAAGCAAAACATAAACTGAGAGTAAGGAAATAGTGGTAAATAATAGGCGAGAGAAAGAAACAGACAGAGAGAGAGAGAGAGAGAGAGAGAGCGCAAGAGAGAGATGGGGTCAGGGGTGAGAGGCTATTAATGGAGGCAGCAGGATAAAGGAGATAAACAATAATAGGATGCAGTGACAGGAGAGGCAGAGCAGCAGAGACACAGCACAATAGACTACAACAACATAGGCATGACAGCACTTAATAGTGAGCAGCAGAGCAAGAGAAAGCGAGAGGCAGGGATGACTGTCTAGCAACAGGAAGGAGAGACAGCACCACCACCTGATGGAGAGGCCATGAAAAAGAAGTTAGTGCCAGACAGCGACTGCAGGAGCAGGAGGCAGGTAAGTGGTGTTGGTAGAGAGAGGGATTTGATTCATGAATTCCGTATGCAAATGCCTGGTCTCTTGTTCTGTACACGCAGTCCTTTTTAAAATAGTTCCTGTATATAGTATCATGAAGATGAAGCTGGTTAGCACGCATCTACTTTGTATTGTGTGGGTAAACGTTTTCTACAAGTGTAAAAACGTCATTGAACCGAAATCCGCTACTATAAAACTGTTGGGTTTCTTATGTGTGTGAAACATGTTCAACGTTATTTATAAACACTTTGGACAGTTGCCAGACACATTTTACTCCATTGAGAAGGAGAAAACGAATGTTTACTCTGATTGTCGATTTACTAACTAATTTAAAAAATGCTAAATAAATGGCCTACACCTCAAACCCCTACTTGGTGCATTCCGTGAGGATGAAGAAAATGGGGGCATGCTACATGAGACCTTGGGGATCTTGCATATGAAAGCTTCCAAATGAACCTGCTGACAGGTGCTATACAGGAGGGGCTTGCACCAGTGCTTTAACTGGCACCAGGAATCAAAGGGGGCTTTCTGAGGGATGTGACCTCAAAGGGGGCATGGCCTAATGGGTGACTAGTGGCATAGGTAAGTGACGCTGATCAGTGCAAGGCATCCTTTTGTAGCGATCATCAGCCTCACCCCTGGGGTGCGAGGGTAATGGTCCCTGCATCTCTTAGCTAAATAGATTCCTGGTGGGGATCAGTGCCACACTTTATCTTCCTTAAAAGTGGTGATGACCCTTGCCGGGCATCCCTTTCACTAATTGAGGCAGTAATCACCAGTGCAGCCAATGCCTAGAGAGGGCTAACACCACCAATAAGGAAGGCAAATCGAGGCTACTAGAAACCAAGGGTATCAGGTAATATTATCCCCATATATATGGTCGCCGTAAATAATATCGCTGGGAAAAGGTTGCAGCAATATTATATGGGTGTTCCATGCAATAATGTCACCACAAAAAACTGCCATTTTTCTGCAATATTTTTGCATGGCGAGATTTTTGTGGTGACATTATTACATGGAACCAAGTCAAGACATTCTTTATAAAGCCTAAAGCTCCCAAGCATCCCTGAGAGCTTCATGCTTTAAAAAAAATCTCTTGGCTTCAAGCAGCCTTGGCAGCTGGGGCTAGCAGAAGATTTTAGAGAACCCCGGCAGCGCACCGTCTCACAAAGATTGCTTGGAGACTGCCTGGGATCTGCCTCGGCTAGCCCCGACTCACTTAATGTCCTGGTTTCAACCTTTTCACTGTGATTACCCTAAAATGTAAATCTTAACAAAAATCTGGATCAGAATTCTGTGGTCTACTTGACAGAAATTGCAGGCAAGCCAAGTAGTTTCAAGTCAATTCCGCTGGCTTCAAAAAAGTCTTCCCTGAAGTCCAGGAGAGTAATTTATGTTCTCTGCCATGGTCAGAAACCAGACTACTATTGGTTATGTATGTTACTGATCTCAAATTTTGTGGAGAGTTTGTACTTAAATGGGGTTTCCAAAATTCAGGATAAAACAGTATCAGCGATCAGTCCGATTTCTAGTCTGCACTGGGTCATGCATGGACGGTAACTTGCTTCTGTGCTAAAGGCAATTTGCAGTTTGAAAATAGTTCAGCTGTCAATGGGTAGTGTGGTGGACAGATATAAACAGAATTGATGGTAAATGTTGTGTTTCAACAGATTTTATTCTTGGTCATCGGATAAACCCCTATAGGTTTGGAGGGATTCTATGTGAAGGAGTAGGATGTCCAATCCAGTATGGATAATAGCGTAGCACACAGCACTCTTTCTATTCTAAGTCTCAGGCTTATATTTCTAAGGACGCTTCTTGTTACCTAAACACAGTTTATGGGATAGACAGTAGCTGGCAGCAAGTTTCTTGACACCTCTACATGCACCCTGTAAAGACATATGATAGTGTTTCAATGGAAGCAATAAAATGGGTGTAGAGGTGTACTAATGACAGTGCTTTAAAAGAAACCACTGCAAAATGTGTGCAACGGGCAATGTTTTTGCATTGGCAGTGTTGCAAAACGACAATATTTTTAACAGCAGCCAGTAAAATGGGTGCTCACTTTAAAGCATTCAGCAAAGTGTTTTCAGTAGCAGCCAGTAAATGGGTGCAAGTGGGGGCAAATTAGGGACATAGATTAGCATGTTAATGAGATTAACCTGAAGGTAGAGAAGAGATAGGAAGTACATAAAACAGGTGAAATGCCACATGAGGTTTTACATTAAAAAAAAAACAGAATGCATAAAAGACAGAAATTCAATGTGCATACATATATATATATTCAATAAAAAGAAAACTTTGTTAAAGGGACGTTATGGTTAAGTTGCGCTACTAAAAACCTATGAAATTCAGTAAAAACACTTTGTTAAAGGGACGTTATGGTTCCAAGTAAAACCGAAAAACCCCTGAAATTTGCCAGTTATGGTAAGCTAAGCAACCATAACTGGCACCACCACCGTGCACTGCTAAGACTAACACCCAGGATATCAAAAATGACATCACAAATGTCATTGATGACATCACTGATGATATCACATGTCTGACTCGCTGTTTTTTCCTTTAGTGATATATCTTACACAGTAATAGTTAGGAACAAAGAAATCAAAAAGTACTATATTTGTAGACTTACACTTCAAATATGTTCTTACAATAATTCACTTAGGGTCCACTCACAGCATATGAAACATATACATAGGAAAAATACACACTTAAAAGATAGCAATGCTTTCTGTGTATCAAGACAGTCAGTAAGGATATCAACACTTTCTTATTGTTCTGCTGTTTTTTTATTACTGTACTTTCTCTGGATATGCTCATATTTGTATTTGCATTACTCTCTTTAGGGTGCAGTCACATCATGTGATAGGTACACATAGGGAAGTAGTAGGTTTGAAGCAGATAAATAATTTCTGTGGATAAAGATAATCAGGTAGTTCATGAGCAATTTCTGGTTCTACAGCTGCTTTTTTGCGTACTTCACTTTCTCTGAATATATTCATATTTGTATGTGTTGTTGTGTCTTTGTGTTTTGTATGTAATATTAAAATTATATATGAAGTGGGTTTCATTAGCTACTTATAACATGTTCCACAGTACACAAAACTCTAAAAAGAAAGCAATTCAATTAGCATTTCACTATTTAACATGGGAAGATTATGAATATTGCACCTCCATCATGTATGCTGCACACCATGCTTATGTTTATACATGAGTCCATTATTATACTGTAAAGAACTTCATAATAGAATGCTATTTATTTCAATGCATTGCTTAATGCACTACATAGCTCATGACATCTATTCCAATGATCCGTAACACTTTTTTTGTCAACATTATAATAAGTATCCCTGGTACAGACTTTTCATGAAAAGTACATGCCCATGTGATGTCATCAGTGATGTCATCAATGACATTTGTGATATCATCTTTGATGTCCTGGGTGTTAGTCTTAGCAGTGCACGGTGGTGGCGCGAGTTATGGTTGCTTCGCTTACCATAACTGCCGAATCATAGGTGTTTTTCGGTTTTTCTTGGAACCATAACGTCCCTTTAACAAAGTTTTTTTTACTGAATTTCATAGGTTTTTAGTAGCACAACTTAACCATAACATCCCTTTAACAAAGTTTTTTTACTGAATTTCATAGGTTTTTAGTAGCACAACTTAACCATAACCTCCCTTTTTCAAAGTTTTGTTTACTAAATATACATTTTCACATTGTGAATTCGATAGATGTTTACTAGGATTCCCTTACTTTATATACATGTAATTTAGAACATACTGAACATCCTGCTAATGATTTTGATATCCACAGATTGTGCGTATGTCCACAAACAGACGCAGACAACATCAATACTACCCAAACACTCAGGGGGTATCTTAAATTGTTCTATCATGCCATATAACACTGCACAAGTTCAAAATGCAGCACATAAACACATTATATGTAATAATAAATAAGAAGTGGAACCTATATATCTAACACATCAACCATCCATTTAAATACCATATGTACTAAAATGGAACATACCAAAACAAAAAAGATATGCCTCCAACATAATTACCTCACAGAAACTGCACAGCTAGGAGCAACAGCAGACCTACACAACAGTAAGAACACCATTTACCAGAAACTAGTAAGTAAACTTCATTTTTCTTATATATTTCTAAACTTTTTGTATTAGGTACACTAAAATTAATATATTTTTGTTTTTTACACAGAAATGTCCAGTACTTTGGAATGGCTTGAGGAGAATTTCCCACGTGAGGAAATGTCTGAAGACAGTAATACTAATGGTAGACATTTGTCTTTATAAGCAAATGAATAATCATTACTTTATGTGCACTTAACATATACATATATATTTTTAACAGACCATACAAACATTGGAAATAATACTCCAAAGGACACATTGGAAAATACTCTGCAGCCCATGGAACAGACAATGGACATGCTCAAGGAAAATTTCAATGTTTTGAACAGTTTGTGGAGGACACATAAAAGAAAAAATGAAATACCATTGTCCCACATGTACCTGTTCCCCCTCTCCATGTCCCAGTCAACTATCCCCAAACCCTCAACACCAAGAAAAACGTTTTGATGAGACTTCCATCCCTTCATCCCCTCCCATCCATCCTCTCCAAATCCCTAATTCCCCTATATTTGTATCAGTTTCTGCTTCCCCCTCTCTTTCATAAATTGTGTATATGTATATAATAAAAAAATATATTATGTTTCTCTTAATGAAATCCTTTGTGTCTTATTTTTTTTAAAAGCAGTTAAAAAGTCAGCGGACAGCGCGCCTGTCCGGAATGTCCATAATTAACAAAATGGGGATGTCCTGAGGACACTATACCTCTCCGTACCATTTGCAAGCAAAGATGGAACTGCTCTTAGAACACACCCGGTGTCCGGGATGTCCGTAACTGAACAAAATGGAGGAATCCTAAAAACACTATACCTGTCCGTACCGTCTGCAGCCAAGTTGAAACTGTCCTAAGAACATGTGCAGTGTCCGGGATGTCCGTAGTCAAACAAAATGGAGGTGTCCTAAGGACACTATACCTGTCCGTACAGTCTGCAGAACATCTACGCACATGCGCACCACACCCGTAAATCCTGCGAACATCGCGCCTGTCCGTAATCTCGCACTTTTAATTTGTTTGAGGACCCGAACACTGTCCGTAGAACACCCGCGCGCATGCGCACAACCGTTCCCGTGCATTTAGTGTCCTGTGGACACCCGTTCCCTTCGCGGACGTGTTCCCGACGTCATCCTGTGACCGCACCCACGATGAGTGTGTCTTAATTTGTGGACACTGTCTGGCTCCCCAACATTTTAAAATAACTTTTTCAGACAATCCAAATTATTTTACAGTAAAAATTCACCATTGCACATGTCCAAGACAATGACCCTGGCTTTCCACATACTTTTTGGAACTTTCTGAACCTTTTTGGGTTTTTGATCTGTTCGCGAAGCGCACCCATCCACCCCTATAAAAGGCCACACCCCACCGCTGATCTTCATTGTACTTCTGGCTATTGCAAATTGACGTTTGCTGCCTTTGCTGCTCTTGCTGAGATTATCTCATCAACCCTGATGGCATCCATGGCTGCTGTTGCTACATCTGCCTCAGCACCACCCCCAAACCCTCTACCACCACCACCTCCCCAAGGGCCTGCAGAGGGGAACAGGCATGAGGATGTAGGGAACGAGGATGAAGAGGATGAAGAGAATGAGGTCGAGGAACTCCCTACTACCAGCACTCGTCGGGAGTCTTGGGTGTGGCGGTTGTTTACCATTCATGGTAATGTACCAAAAGCATGTGCGAACAAGGTCACCTGCAAACCTGTCAAAATGGTGCTGAGTCGTGGGAGACGTGGTTCGTACAGCTTTGGTACAACATCCATGAAGCAACACCTTACGTCGTTCCACAGAAGAGACATTCGCAAGGTTGTACCTTGTGATAAACGTAGTAGGTTAAGTTCCTCTACAGCATCCTCTGTTTCCGCTCCTCTCACCACAAGAGACACTCCTGTGGGAGAGCACATCCCTCCAGATGCTTCACGGGCCATTTGCAATGCTATTGACCCTTTTTCTTTTCGAGGGTCACAATATTGTGTATGTACTGCAACGTAGTACTCTGCAGGGGGGAAGAGTCTTCGAAGTGCTTTCGAGACTATGGTCACAGAGCACCAGAAGACCTGCTACCTACCTAAGTAAGGCCCACCCTACATCTTCCTCTCTCCACCTGCCTTTTCTTATCCCCATGGTTGGTGTCCATTCCTTACCCTCCTTTCAGCTCTTCTCCTAGTTTGTCGTGTGTAAAAACCAAAAAAATATAAAACAACAAAAATCCAAAAAAAAAGGCTCTTTTCAGAGATGCCTTTCACAGTTTAAAAATAGAAGTGGCAAATAAACAGTGCAGGGCCCTGTGCATTTTGGGAAGTCTGCGGACAGTCCGAGGACATATAAAGTTTTAGTGTACTGCCCAAGCAAAACCAATGCACTTTTCTCTGGGAGGAAGTGTTGGCTCTGAAAAGAGCCTTTTGGTGGTGTTTTTGTGTGTTTGAAAAACTTAAATCGTCAACATCTACAGCAAAATAGATGACTGTAATTCCAAAAATCGTTGTAATGCATTTTGTACATTTCTCAGAAAAATCGGATTGCCAGCATAGGTAAGATGGACTCCATCTCTCCGAAAAATGTATGTGCTATGAAACATAATATTTTCATTGTGAAAATAGGACATGCCAACATCTCTTAGAAAGGCACAAACAGCCTATTGACAATGTGCCTCGCTTTCTCCATTCGTGCACCAAATGAAGAAGAACGCAGCCACATTTGTCTTTGCGCAATACGAGAAAAACATTACTTGGGAATTTGGAAACATGTCCATGACGTTCCCAAGTCCTTCTTTCATTGCAAATTGCAAAGAAATTCCAGACACAAGTCCTAACCTGTTCCCTCCACAATAAATTATAATTATGTCTGGATGATGCTCTGTCTCTAAAGTAGCACAGAGAGGCACCGAGTCCAGCCACTTCATTGCACGCACTCCATGCCAGTGCACTTCCACATGAAGGAATACAAGATCTGCAGCTACTCCACAACGTTCTGCATGCACCTCCAACCAATGTATCCATGAGTCTCCCAAAATCCAGATAATGTCTTTTCGGAAAAACACAGCCATAGCTATCTGTTCTACTCTCAGGAAAAAGACGTTCTGACAAAATCTCTCCTTACACAACACACCCAGTATACTTTACGGACTAATTCCCTAGCTCCGCTCATTCTCATGTGCATGCCTCTCCACCCCAGAATCCCCGTATGTAATATGCGCTGGCCGCGGACTACCGCCATGTCCGCGCACATATCAAAAATCTCAGCGTGGTGAATGTAAATTTAAATAGTGTGCCTCATTTCCCCTTTGAGGTTGGCTCTTTTTTTGTGTATTTTTTGCAGATGCCTGACAGACACCTGTTATTTTGTATTTTTTGGGGGTTTTTTTCTTCTTACTTTACTAGTAAAATCTTCACATAACCTTCTCCAAAGCAACCCTTACATTCCAAAACAGCATAGCATTTCACAAGAAAGATAAGGAAATACCATCTTCTTCAAAATAAACAGCATTACTCAAATCAATATTCTCATTATTACAGAAAAACATACCAGCTCTAAGCATGAAAGCAGACATGCCTCGGTTGACTGCATATCTAGCAATGTTTTGCTGAGGACAAAAAACAGAATTATTGTCCCATATTGCCCTAGGTAGTAATCCAGAAAAAATTACTTTCACGTTTGGAAGGATGTTCATTACTGTTTGAACCAACTGTTCCAAATCTGCCAACAAAGTAGGGGCACTGACGTAGCCCAAATGAAAAGCACCATAGTGCAAAACTACCAGAAGGGGACTGTTCATCCTGCCCATATCTTCACGAACTTGTAGGATTCACTCTACATTGCAATCAGGCACAGTGCTCCATACCACCTCCACTCCTTTAACATCTAAATGGTTTGCCACATGCCTACATTGAGCATACTGCTGTAAAGCATGCACAAAGATATCTCCGAGCACCAACACCCTGACTTTCTCCACCTCTGCCATCTTCACTACACACAGTCTCTTTCTACACAAATTCACAATGTCAACATCTGATTGACTGATCCCTACAGTCCCCTTTCCATACTGGATTTGCTGGAAAACCCCAGATGTGGCATGCCCTATCCGCAAACAGCCGTGGTGTCCACCCGGCGCATAACTCTTACCAGCCCTTCTACCCTTTCCACATCACTCTTGGTGCCATTCCCTCATTGGATACAACTAAGCAGTCACACAACCATCCACCAATCACAGCCAAGACCTCTACATCTAACTCCATCATCAGAGTTCTGCTCTTCAAATGTACTGTTGATCACTCTGAGTACAAGTCTCATATCATTTCAAGCACCTACTACAGAAACTACTCTACAAGGCTCCAAGATTTCTACTTACAGCTGTATTCATATCCACATGCATGAATACAAACTACAGGTATGCATATTTTATTCACAGTACATGTACAACTCGTATGAATCCATATAAACAGGGTAATGCCACTAAACCTGCATAACCTATACATATATGCCAACCCTCCAGATTTACGCGCTAGACTCACGATTTTTCATTGAAAAATCACACTATTTTTTACTGTCTCCCGCATAACCTAATCATACATGCCAACCCTCCCGATTTAGACGCGAGACTCCCAATTTTTCATTGAAAAATCGCACTATTTTTTGCTATCTCCCACCTAAATTAATGCTAGTCCCAATGCAATCCTATGGGAAAAATAAATGTTCCCGATATTGTATTCACAGTACATCCATACATGCCAACCCTCCCGATTTAGGCGGGAGACTCCTGATTTCGTTAGCAAAAATGTGGCTGTTTTGTACTGCCTCCCTCGTAAAACAATTGTAATCCCAATGCATTCTAATGGGGAAATTCAGCACTCCAGATTGCTCGGAGAGAATCTCCCTCCCAGCTGCTACAAAATGTTGGCATGTATGTACATGTACAACTCTTATGAATGCATATAAACTGAGTAATGCCACTAAACCTGCATAACCTATAAATTGAACTTATTGACATTGTTGCCATCTACTATAATCAACTGTCACTTCCAAACCTGTCTGCTATCTACAACACACATTTAAAAAACCAAGTGAATTTCATACACTTCAAATTCTACTCATTTGCAAAGCATGTTGAACTAACATATTGTAAATAAAATATAAAGGCTGCACATAGTCAAATGAAATGCATGCATACACTATGTTCAGATATCAAACAAGAATACTACTACAAAAACAAAAAATCAACGTCTACGTTAACATTAGTGCTATAAACACACAAAATTACTAAATTATTTCTTTTACAATTGCAGTGAAGACCACTCTCCTGAAAATCAGCAGCATGAACTACAAACAACATATCCAAAGAAACCTGCTCATTCCACAAAAAAAAGAGTAAGTACAATACTACCTTAATATTCTTACTGTTCCTCAAACACACTGTGTGGTTCATTCATGTAATTTGCGCACCAAAAAAAACTGAGATTTCTGAACCATTCTGCTCACAAATCCCCATTTATTAAACAGGGATTAACAGGCAGAATGGCACAGAAATCCCTGTTTTTTTGGAACACAAATATCATACTCAACCCCTAGAATGTTAGTATTACAAAACAAAGAACTGTTTTAATTTTATACCATTAGGTTTACTATTAATGCTTCTCCACACCACTAGCTCACTTTCTACTCTCATCTGAACCACAGTTTAGTAACACACACATAGAAGAATAGCCTTCTCAACTAATTGCAGCTGCCCAATGCACAATCACAAACCACCACATACATCTTTCCCATCATACTCAGACACTCATGCACAGAGCACACATACATTGCAGAATGGCCCAACCCATACCTTCTTTTTTTTTCTTTGACAGACCCCAAAGAATGGCTACCAAAAAGCAAGTCCGTAGAAAGCAACGCAGAAGTAGAGCAAATCAAAATAAAAGTCTCCAAAATAAGCATCCATCTCTACCAGAGTTTGTACAAAAAGTTCAAACAAAACAACTAATACAGTCATTTAGCGAAACAAAACAAGCTTCCAGTAGAGAAACTTTGCCTCCTCTATCAAAATGTAAAACGAAACAGAAAATGATTACCAAGAATTTGGCTACCACTACTGCTAAAACTGCTTCTATAAATCTTGAAATACTAGCAAGTAACCATACCAAAAAAAGTATTTTAACAAAAATGTTCGCCACAGAGTCCTTCAGAATCTTATAAAAACAGGAGACAAATCATCCACAACCCTTTCAACCTACCGTAGAAAATTAATCTTAGAAGCTTTGATAGACAGTACAATCCTTCTCAAAAGAAAGTTATTCATTTTAGTGTTAAACTGAATGAAAGCACTAACAAAACTAACTACTAAATTACAAAACAAACTTCTCAATAAAAGAAATGTCAACAAAAATAACTTCTTAAATATCTGTGGAGGTGAATGGAGTCATACCACAAGCACGGAACCATATTTTAATGAAGAAGCATACAAACAAAACCAAACAAACACAATTGCCATACATAGCAGTGGACGAGGTTATGAAAAAATTAATAATACCATAATGGGACAAGAAATACTGCTTACGAAAATATCCACAGAATTACCTCTCCAGTCGACTGAACCAGAACGTCCAGTATACAAATGGTATGTGTAACATTCCCAAAAAATCTTTCAAATCTTTACGCCAGTTCCTCAATCATTATGTGAAAGGCAAAGACAAAATCAAAATGAAAGTGCTGCAAAATATGGATACCTGTCCGCACATACACAGGACTACAAGGACATTCATTAGCCTGCATTTCAGGACCTATTTGCAAAAGCACCTTCCATCATATCAAAATGAAATCAAAACATCATTCAACGGCAAGGAATCTAATCTATACACTGTACTATGCTAAAAATCCTGCTTTAGCACTAGCCAATTTAAATAACACTCTTCTACATGGTACACCCAAAGACCTACTCAAAGAAATCAACCATATCCAGAGAAAATATTTTGAAGTGAAAGCCACCTACAAAATGCAATAGCTTTACAACAGACTAGCAACAATTCTGCACATGGCAACCTTCTACTACACACAGTCAAAATAGAAATATAAAAATTTAAATACTTTTAAATACTAAAATTTAAAAGTACATCCGCTTAAGTACCAAACCATGTGTGTGTGTGTTGCCGCAGATCTTTTTATAAAAGTAACACAAACACAGAAGACGTAACATATAAAATAGAAGACAATGAAGATTCCAAATGGTTTGAATTAGCTCTCTACCTTATAGCAGAAAACAAATATGAAATAACTGATCCCTTAATACTTTGCAGTTACTGCACTACAAAACTTGACAACAATCGAACTCCTTCACGTGCTATCACAAATAACTTGAATTATTCCAACTACCAAAGCTCCTGCAACAACTCAATTTATATGAGAGCATTATAATGCAAAGAGTGCACCAATTTCAAGCAATAATATGCCTTCACCCAAAAACAGGAAAATTACCTCCCTCTGAATTGGTGAAAGGCATGTGTGGCAAAGTAGTTTATTTACCATTAGATCTGAAAGAAAATGTGCACACTCTGGGAGTGCAACATCCAATAGAGCAATCTTTAATGGTCTTAGTAAATGGTGTACCAACAAAAGACAAAAAAAATTGGCAACAACTCGTAGACTTACATAAAGTTAGACAAGTCTTGCAATATCTTAAAAAACTTAAAAGAAACAACTGAAATAATTCAAGAGTCACCAGAAACTGGTCAATTTGAACTTCTAGATCCTGCTACAGTATCCAATATTTTAGACCATTATACAATTCATCCATTACATTCTAATGACACCATAGATGATGCACTAGAAACGTACCAAATGCAACAAACCAAAGGATCACCAATCAGCATATGGGAAAAAAATATAGAAGCACATGCTTTTCCTCTACTCTTTCCTACTGGCAAAGGAGGAAGGTACGATGATAGACCCACTCAGATAACAGCATCAGAATACCGCTCGTTACGAATGCATTCTGAAGATCCCAGATTTAGACAAAATTAGGAATACATATTCCACCTACTCTTTGAAATTGAACTAGCAACTCTATGTCACAGAGTTGCACACATATTGAAATCAGGAACCCACTTTCAAAATATGTCTGCTATGCAATTAATACAAAAAGTGCAAGAAAAAGATGAGGTTTTACAATCAAGAATTACAAATCTGTTAGCAAACGTGCGTGGTACGAAAGAGTTCTGGTTTCTACATCACAGAGATGTACGTTGTATGATAAGAAACCTTGGCCCGGCCCACCCTCTTGGTTTGTTACATTAAGTTGTGCAGAATATGCATGGGAAGATTTACATGATTTCCTACTCATATCAAACAAAAATAAAACAAACATAGATATACTAACACCTGGAGAACTTTGCTCTCTAGATCCTGTTAATGTTTCAAGATATTTCTATCATCGTTTCATTGCTATGCTACACTTTATTTGTAATAAAACTGTTCCTCCCCTCGGAGAAGTGCAACACTTCTTTTGGAGAAAAGAATACCAAGCCAGAGGATCACCACATATCCACATGCTTTTATGGATTAAAGATGCTCCTAAATTTGGTGAAGGCAGTGATGCTACTCTTTTACAGTTTGTCGAAAAATATGTCACTTGTGAAATTCCAACGGAAATAACAAATAGTGATCTTCATGCACAAATTGTACAATTTCAAAGATGCAAATGTGGCAAATATTGTCGTCGCAAATACATAAACAAAGGAAAATACTACACCAAATGCCGCTTTGGTTTCCCTAGACCAGTTACAGAAACAGGTGAAGTGAACAACTTCATGTCTTCAGTTAGACGTAGTGTTAAAGGTAAATCACCTAAGAACACGTATTACATAAAAAGAACAGAAGAATCAAAATATAGCAATGATTACAATGCAATCATTGCCCTCTTATGGAATGCAAACATCGATGTGTAGTGCATTGAAGACAATTCCACTGCAGTTGCACGATATGTTACAGCCTACATAACAAAAGCAGAAAAAATAGAGCTTCAAGACCTCTGGAATGACCTATCATCAGACAAAACACTATCTCAGAAATTGTACAGCTTAGGCATAAAAATGTTCTCTCATAGAGAATGTGGCTCCTATGAAGCTGAAGATTGTTTAACCCGTACTGCTTTGTATGGAAAATCTGAAAATATAGTATGGCTAAGTCTTGGTCCTGCTAAATCTAGAAAAAGAGTTCTCAAATCATACAACGACATAGAAACAATAGCCAAAAATGATCCCAACAGCCAAGACATTTTGAAAAACAAATTACTGGACACATACTACCCAAACAGGAGTACCACTTTGGAAACCATGTGTCTATACCACAAATCCCAAAACTTCACATACAAAAATATTATAAAACCTGATGAAAAAAAAGGTAGATATAGAGTGACAGATTGTGAAGGCAGCTTAGCGAAACTTACCAAACGAAACTCAATTAATCATATCAAATTGTCATTAAAAACTCCTCAACATAAAGAACTATATTACATGTCCCTGCTACAACTTTTTAAACAATGAAGAAAAGAAGAAGAGATACTAGAAAACTATGACTCCTATGCAGACGCTTTCAAAGCAAATGAAAGCACTATCACCGATATAAACTTTACGCAGTACAAAACAATGTTGCACAATGAACAGCAACACAAAGAAGAACGCCAGGCCCAACTAGATAAGGACACTCCCGACAGTAGTCAACCTTCTGTAATAGGAAGTCAAGAACCACTGGGACAGCCACTAGTAGCAAATGAGGCAGAATTAGCTATGACAGAAGTAGAGAACACCATGTGCCACTTTGAAGAAGATACAGAAGACTTATCTGTACTACAATCAAAACTGAAAAAAGATCAGCATACCATTTTTCAAGAAGTAACAAAAAGAATTGCACATGGTGTACAGCATGAAAATAAAGAATGTACCTGCCAAAATTACAAACCTATACTACTATACGTCAGTGGTGAAGCTGGTTTAGGCAAAACATTCTTAATCAAAATCATCAGCAAGTTCCTTCAACAATTGACAAAAAACAAACTGTCAGCTGTTATAACTGACCCCACAGGTTTAGCTGCCTACAACATAGGCGGTGTCACTTTACACTGATTACTACTCCTTCCAGTAGAACACCAAAACAAATTAGAATATTACAAACATTCTACAGAAGCTGCAATGGAACTACGCAGAGTGTTAAAACAAATCCAAATGCTACTAATAGATGAAGTAAGTATGGTCTCCAACCTAATGATAGCTTTGATTCACCTCAGATTGCAAGAAGTACTTAAAACAAACTACGAAGAGCTCTGCATGAAAACACATTATTGTTTTCAGAGAGCCACCAGTAAAAGGTGAACCTATTTTTAAAACCTTAGGACACAAACTCTGCTGTAAAACTGTGGGCAGCAAAGGAAATTTCAACCTTTGGCAACATTTCCAATACAGAGAAGTAACAGAAAACATGCGCCAATCTGCAGACCTAACGCCAACATTTTAAAAAGTATTAGAGTTGGTGTACTATCTCAAGAAGCACAAGCAATATTTAAAACACGGCAAATGCTTGCACTTTATGGCCATAATTCATGTGCTAGTGATGTCATGAAACAATTAGCACACAAAAATATCAATTGTATGTCCTTACTGCTAACTCTTGCAAGCTGTTCCTTGGCTTGCGGCCATGCACCCAAGACTCTAGGCCCTGGCCACAACCACTGCAACATATCACACCCATGTTGGCTTATAACTTCAGTGCTTATAACTTCGGTCTAGGGTTCATGGCCTGTGGCCTAAAAAAAACAGATGAGCTGTCTTTGTGCAGGCTGAAACCTTCTTTTGTTCTCTTAGGAAGTATATAAATACATGACGGCCCTTGTAATGTGATTGGCTAATGTGTTCAGAAGATTTGGAGGTGTTAGAACCACGTCAGGGCATTCCTCATGGACGGGGAGAGAGCATATAGGGAGCTGAGCTTAGGGAAGGGGGCATTCTTTCTTGGAGTCTGCTTCCTGACTGTGCCACGACCGGGTGCTGGTTTACTGAGCTGCAATCTGAAGACAGCGCTGGGAGAGGTGACACCCTGGCTTTGAAGCGGCCTAGGTCCCCAGGCTGATTCCCGGGGCAATGCAAAGGCTGTTATACTCCCGCGCAGATAGACACAGCAGAAAGAGATAAACCAGGCGAAACACAGGAGCTTCGCAAATCATTTAAGTGCTGTTTAAAATTGACTAGCATGTGGGATGAGTGACATGTATTATCTGTCAGCCTCGGGATCTATTTTTTAAAACCAAATGTCATATTTTTGCTTCTTTCTTTTTGTACATGTTTAAAGAGAACTGCATACTACGTTGACAAAGGCTTTCCATATTTTGCCATGTGTTCGTATTTTATCTCTTAGAGAACCAAAGCTGTGCCCCCCATTGGTAAGGAACCATGTCTGTGATATCATGAAATGTAATGTTTTATTTCTGATTGTATATTGGTGAGTTCAGTGAGAATAATAATAATAATAGCTACAGTAACAGAAACGAGGCTGGTGTTTAGTTTTTGTGTCTCACTTCATGCATCTGATGATCACTTTTTCAGTGGAAAAATATCCAGAGGGCTCCGGTGTTTGAACCACAGTGATAAAGAAAACTACCGCCGGAGATAAAGTCAGAAAAGGTGACTATACATAGACAAGAAGGAAGAGTTGTGTGTGTGTGGATGTGCTTCAACTTGCATGCAAAAAGAAATGGGGAAGCAGGGCCCTCCTAGGCACCTTGGTCTCTGGTGTAAATAAACCACTGACATGAGCTACATGCAAAAAGTGACATTATTTATGTTATTACTGGATTCCCTAGAAGTGTACTAAGCCTGGGGACTGTCTACTGTCAGCCCAAAGTGTGTCATAATTATAAAGAGGGAAGGTTTATCTTATCATAGGCCAGCATTATAGAAGGTATGGTCACCACTATGCCACAAAAATAAGATACCACCAAAAACTACCGCCAAAGTAACCTAACACCAAATTACCACCAAAACAGGATAATACTAAACTATTACCAGAATAGGGAAATATTAAACTACCACTCAAAATGAGGTAAGGCCAATGTACTGTCAAAATACCACGGTACTAAAATACCGCCAATTCAGGTAAAAGCCCCAAAGACAAAACCTCTTACAACTGTCAGGATGTTCAGCCCAGCACTCTAGCACATGTTTTGTCACAAAAAAGACAGTGTCAGACTTATAGCCGCCCTGATTCATCTTGCCACTTTAAACACGGTCTTAGGGACATAACACCCACCCCCCTTTTGAAAACCTCTGAGCAATCTCTCAGGGATATGGTGCCCAGATTGATCCCTGGCACTGTAAGCAAAGTCTTAGGGATGTTTTACAAAGCTCACTTCTTAACATCTCAAAATAAAGTCTCAGGGATATATTACTCAGGTTGCTTTCTACCTGTAGCTGCTCCTATTGGTATGGGTCCCAGTTATTTTATGAGCTTCAAGTCATATAGTGTGCATCTAACTCTTGCATTAACTATGAGGGGTCTAGTGCCTAAATCACTGTGCTGTAGTTATACAGTGTGCAGGTGTTCCTGCAGGGAGTGTCAGATATTCTCACCTTTTGGTGAGTTGCGCCTAAAAGTTCAACCATAAATAACTATTTCTCAATTATTTTAAGCATCTCAGGTCTATCTGTTGCCTTGCACTCATCTTTTCAAAACCTCTTGGGCTTTCAATTCTCGTGGACCTGTCGGCTCTTTTGGGACAACACCTATCTGGGGTCCCTCTGCCTTTTTTGTTTAAAGAGAGCATGCTGACAAAATAGGGCTGATTTAATTATGATCTCTCATTGGCCCACTCAGCTGTGTTGGATCAGCCAGCTCTCCAAAACAACGCTGCTATCATGAGCCAGCAAGTGCTCTTTGGCTAATTAGATCTCTTGGTACAATCAACTCCTGTGGACCACTCAACTTTCCAAGCACTTGTCTTGGGAAAATAAGATCTCTTGGGTCCCAATCAGAGCTCTTGTTCAGGTCAGAGATCTTGAGTCACTTGGTGCTCATGGGAACCTCAGCTCCCTTGGGCCAGTCACAGCTCTTTGGCATGTCATCTCCCTTGTCTCCTCATCTCTCTTGTGCCAGCTAACGCTCCAGTGCCAACCAGGGCACTTGTGCCAATAAGTTCCCTCGGTCCCCTCAGCCTGCTTGAGATTGCAAGATATTTTTACTGCCATCTTGCTCTCATGGACTCCTTCGCTCTGTCTTTGTCTGCTGCTGCTTCCTGGAAAATTACACCCGTGTTATGCTTTCCTTAAACCCTGTTCCAGCAGGTACATTCCAGCTCAGCCATACATCACTGGGTTGTATTGCAGGCTTTGTGACTTCTTTCTATGCTTGTATTGTTGGTGTTGTTCCTCTGCACATGCCTCGGATACTTAAATGATATGACAGTGATTTTGGAGTCTCCATCATCTGCATTTCCAAGCCCACAACGGTGACAGTGGAGTGTGCTAACACAGTGGATGTTTTGTGGTTGTACTACTTGTGAGCACGATTGGTTACTTCCTGGTAGGTGGCTCATGTCGTGATTGATTGCAATAGTTTCTCTCTTCACATTGCAGATAGCTTCCAGTAACACTCATCATCTTCTTCAATGAAGCGGTCTTGCACAGAGCATTGCATTTTCATCAAGGCATTATATCTTGAACCACAGATATACTACATTGTAAGCAGTGTGCGCCCATCCTAACTATGAAGATCAATCTTGTGATCCCACCAATTACCTCCAGGTAGCTCGTGGCACTGGCCTGAAACCACTGTCGATTGACTTTACAGGACCCCAGCGTCTTCTTCACCTATTGGTGCAATGCTAAGTTATTGCTTTCCTTAAAACTGATTGATGTTAAAATGACAACAGATACAATTGGGAATTTATGAGTTCCATGTTAGAGAATGTTCAACATAAAAACATGGTAGGTGTGTAGGGCAAGTAATGGTTGGTGTTATCAATGGTTTGCACAATGCAAAGCATTTACTGTTATGAGCGAGTGGTCGATGATTCTCAAAGGGTCTTCAGTGATTGCTTTGTTTGAATGAGTACATTGCTAATGAGAGAATGATTGATGGTCTGGAAGGACTGACACACTGTACCCTTTGTACACATGTTGTCTGAAATTGATATTAGCTGGAAATAGTAATGTTCTTTATATTGGTAATAGATGTGTGCTAATAACTCTATAACCTATGTTCATTGTCAGACATTATTACATGTGTTGATGCCTATACATTCAATGCTTAATTCCTTCAAATTTCAATTAGAAATTAATTCAAGGATTCTGGAGTCCATCAAAATATGAATTTTGAAGATACATGTTTACTTGCCATGTCAGTAATATTGGTTGTTCATTTTGGTACGTCGCAGTTGTTTAGTTTTTCAAACTTGTGTAAACTTAGAATGTTTCAAGGCACAACAAGCATACACTGAGGGCCTTATTCACAGAATGTTTTCCTATGGGGTTGCACCATTATAAAACACTTCTGTGAATTAGACCCTGAATGTTCATATTTACCAAATGCTTCAAACTTTGCAGTTTAAATCTTATTTGAATTAATCATTTCCTAAACCAATCCATGCCTTGATCCACAAATGAATTTTAACCTGCTTTGACAAATTTTGATTTATTAATGGTCAACATAAATAACGATGACTGAGCAAACTACTTAACAATCATAAATGACATGAAAACTGATGCAAATGAGTATTGAACAAGGTAATAAGACATTAAGGTGTTCATACTAGCCTGACCAGAAGTCTCCATGTCACTCGTGTAACCGTTCTTTTAACAAGCAGGTATATTGGGGGTTTCCATCTTAATAAACTGAAATTAATCAAGTTAGACCTGATCTTCTACTAATTAAGTTTAAAATGACGCCACAAACTGAACAACGTATGCCCTGGAGACATGTATCCATTTGGTCATCCTAGCCAATTCAGATAACATGATTTACCTAAAAAAGGATACCTTAAAAAAGAAGTACATTATTCATGGTACAGCACCAAACAAGTGGCATATCATTGCACGAAGAAGACAGTCTGTTAGGAATGTGTCAATAAAGTTATGTAGTTCAATGTGGCAGTTGGAAATGACAGGAGCAAAGCATGAACATATCATTGGGCAAAATCAATGTTCAGGCAGAAGATTCGCATCTAGCAAAGTGTAGTTCTTCAGCTTTCAAGTTGATGGGCTGCATTCATTCCAAAAGGATGATTCAGGTGCTGACAGTTTAGATAGTCGCTGAAAAAGAAAAGAGAATGACTTAATTAGCAGATATCCAGGTATCTTGTCAGCTAGCATTCATATCATGGCTTATTCTGAAAAAAATGATATTACAAGGTACGGTTTCAAGAAATGTGAGGCCGTAGGAAATAAAACACAGCAAATGCAATGGTGCAACAAAGAGTGTTTTGACAAACGTTAAGGCATTACAAAATGTTGAAGCTGGCAGGAGTGAATGGGTAAGAAAAAGACACCCAGATGCACTCCACGCCTCTGCCGGAAGGTGGTCAAAGCCAGTGTAGGTCTGGAATGCTGTCATCATGCTGTCAGAACAACCAATGGCAGAGTTTGGAACTGTGCCAGTGCACAACTATGGAAAAAAGCAAGAGATAGGTTCACTTTCTACAGGCCAGCTCAAAGGGATATATGATATATGATATATGATATATATATGATAGGTTATTTATAACGCACTTAATACCCAGAGGTTTCTAAGCACAGACCCGGGGATCGAACCCATGTTGCTCCATGTCGTCTTGCTTCCTAGGTGAGCATGAGGAGTGTTGCACACCTATCTAAGCACACTCAAGATAACAGTGATGTGCAATCACAGGTTCACACGCCAACCTACACCCAGAGCAGGTAGAACAGGTAGGGTGATCCGGGTGCCTTGAAATGTTGGTGAGATAGACATACACAACTAGTGATTTCCCTCTGTGTTACATAAAATAGTCATAGTGGAGGCACATCGTCCTCTTAGGGTTTCCAAAGGTTTTGTTTATAAATGTTGTAGTGGGAGTGTATATCTATGATAAAAGAGGATATGTTTTGCATATGCAAAGCCATGCATTGGGTGCAATGTCACAAATAGAAGTCTGTTATTAGAACCAAGTGTCCTTTGGGTCTTCGGGAGACAAGAACATCAACAGAGATCTAAAAGGTATTATAAAAAAAGGAGTCATTGGCTTTGTGTATCCTTGATAAGAACTGAGGACCCAACAATCAGGATGCAGGCACATTTGGTGCTATGCAGATATTCATTTGAATATGGAAAATACCTGGGATTCTCCAATTGCCTCCATCATTTCTTCAATGTAGCGTGTGTCTGTTTTACACCACACACATATCTGTGTCTCTCAAGTCAACACAAACTATGCTTTTTGTCACTTCATTTCCACACTGCTGAAGCTGGCCCTACACACTCTGACACATCTACACATTCCATTATTTCATGTCTTTCCAGCCCTCACTTCTTGTCACTTTATACTTGGAATCCTTCTTTTTTCACTTTTGTTGATAAACCCTAACAAGCAACATACACCTGTTCAAAACACTTTCTAGTTCTGTAGTTGTCGTCCCGCCTACACATTTGCTTTACATAACACCTCCATGTTTATTGGGGACAAATAGCATTGATGGGACTATCACAGTGGTGGTGTGCACCTTTTTTTAATTAACAAATGTACTATGCCTGGCATTTATTCAAATGGAAAATGGCCCAGAACTACCGCACAAGCTAAGTGCTTAACATAACATGTAATCATTTTGAGGCCTACATGTTACAAGTGAAGGACTGAAATCAATGTCTCATGAGCTCTTCCAGGGACCAGCGTGAATGTTGTCCTTGAATCAATTATGGTGAATCCTTTAATGCTCGCCACTACCTCTGGCTTGTGAATATTCTTCTCCATGTCATTAACCCTACGCTGTACTAGAGCCTCAATCATATTATTATGCATCATTCTGCAACACTTAGAAACATGCCTCTTACAGCCTTTTATACGGCCGCATTAAGGCCAGACATTCCTTGCTGTTTTCAAAATGGAAAATCCAGTGCATCTGTAAAACCATTTCCTTACACTTCTGTGACCTATAACAACCCTTTCTTGAGCCTGGGCTGGACTGATTCAAATACATCCAGCCATGGTGGTAGACCATCAATAAACTACTGGTCTCTGGCACAAGGGCAATCCGCTCTTCTGCAATTTTAAATCATCTCGTAGGGCACATTTTGCCTTTCATCCTTCAACCTTCAACCTATTCCAGTGGTATAGTAATAACTCTTGTTATTAAAGTGCCTAGTAGCTGGAAGTGTTTGACCTCGAGCCTGATATTGGAAATGAACTAATATTATTATCACTCTGAATTGCTTAAATGTCCAACAGGGAGATATAGCAATATTGTATATTTCTTTTTTTATTTTTTTTATTTTTATTGTTTTAGTTGAAAAACAACCTTTCAATAATATCAAATTCATATGATTACCCTGTATTGTCAAGGATTTCAATCAGGCACACACTCAGGTCTCGCCTAGCATGTAGTGCGCAATTAAATCCGTATGTATTTTTGTCTATCAGTTCAATATTCTGAATGATATACCACTCATATCACACCCATCACAAAATACCCCGTAGGTCACACTGGATCAGGAATCAGGCTAGTTTGTAAAGGTAAATATTATTTATTTTGTTAATATTCAAATCACACATCAATTGTAATATATATATATATATATATATATATATATATATATATATATATATATATATTACATGGCCACGGTAGTGTCCATGTAGTTATGGTTAAGTTGGTGTTTCCATAGGAAGAGCACTTTTTAGGCGGCTTTTAACTTCGCTCTCCCTGGACGAACCCTCACCAAACTTTGCAAAAAAAGTATTTGGGACACTCTGAATTTTTTTGCAGGATTCGTCCAGAGGGGGCATAGTTATAGGGGGGGTCCCACAACTTTTTTTTTTCCCATAGACTGAATGGGAAAAATGTTTTGCTCGCGTCTACAGCCCAAAGCGCTGGATGGATTTGCACCAAATTTGGACCAGGAGCAGCGGCTTGGTCCCGAAAGCGTGCTTTTGCAAATTTGGTGAAAATCCGTCTAGTAGTATTTTTTTAAAATGACCAAAAAGTAGGGAAAAACAAATTAGTGATATCTGTGTTCAGTCCGCGGACACACTTCCCTGTTCGCTCCGCGGACAGTGTCCTGATTGGCCGATCGGCTTGCGTGATGTCCGCGGACATGCAACGTGTTCGCTGATTGGACGGTGTGGAGCGTGAAGCGCGTCAGATTTTCGGTAGCGCCCTCCATCTTGGATTCGCGGACGTCCGCGAACAGCTCGGTGAAACTTTGTTCAAAATTTGTATTTAGTAGAGTGTGTTGGTGTGTAGGAGTGTTTGGGGAGGGTGGGAGTGTATGAGATAGGATGAAAGTTGTGTTTTTTTATGTGTTACACGTTCTTTTTGTGTTCGATTTGTCTGCGGACATCACAGAGGTTCTGAAATGTTCTAAATAAACTGAATGGGGGGTGTTCTGAGGACTCAATATGTGTCCGTTTTGTTCGCAAGCAAGCTGAAACTGTTCTAAGAACACTCACGGTGTCCTGAAATGTTCGCAAATAAACAAAATGGGGGTGTTCTGAAGACGTTCCTAAGAACACTCGCGGTTTCCGGGGAATGTTCGTAGGGGGTATCCTGAGGACGCTGTCCCTATTGTTCTCTGTCAAGTTGAATGTGTTCTAAGAACACTTGCGGTGTCCTGAAATGTTTGCAAATAAACAAAATGGGGGTGTTCTGAAGACATTTCTAAGAACACCCGCGGTGTCTGGGGAATGTTCATAGGGGGTGTCCTGAAGACGCTGTCCGTATTGTTCTCTGTCAAGTTGAATGTGTTCTAAGAACACTCGCGGTGTCCTGAAATGTTTGCAAATACACAAAATGGGGGTGTTCTGAAGACGTTGTCGAACACTCGCTGTGTCCTGAAATGTTCGCAAATATGAATGGGGGTTGTGGCTGGCAAGTTGAATGTGTTCTAAGAACACTCGCGGTGTCCTGAAATGTTTGCAAATAAACAAAATGGGGGTGTCCTGAGGACGCTGTCCGTATTGTTCTCTGTCAAGTTGAATGTGTTCCAAGAACACTCGCGGTGTCCTGAAATGTTCGCAAATAAACAAAATGGGGGTGTCCTGAGGACGCTGTCCGTATTGTTCTTTTTCAAGTTGAATGTGATCTAAGAACTCTCGCGTTGTTCTGAAATGTTCGTAGGGGGTATCCTGAAGATGCTGTTCGTATTGTTCGATGGCAAGTTGAATGTGTTCTTCGAACACTCGCGGTGTCCTGAAATGTTCGCAAATAAACGAAATGGGAGTGTTCTGAGGACACTGTCCGTATTGTTCGTTGTCAAGTTGAAAGTGTTCTAAGAACTATCGTGTTGTTCTGAAATGTTCGTAGGGGGTGTCCTGAGAACGCTGTCCGTATTGTTCACTGGCAAGTTGAAAGTGTTCTAAGAACACTCATAATGTCCGCGGACATTAAAAGTTTCCATAGACCATAGTTGAAATGTTTGACTCTATGGATGTGATATGCTGTGGTGGTTGTGGCCAGGGCATAGAGTCTTGGGTGCATGGCCATTTGGCCATGCACCCAAGACTCTTCCCTGGCCACAACCACCACAGCATATCACATTTATATTTGCTTATAACTTTTGGTGAAAAACAAATGTATAAGGAACAAAGGTATTAGATACTATAGATGTGATATGCTGCGATGGTTCTCATTATTGTATACTTACTGTTTGGTCTAGTAACCGGAGTACATGTATTTATTGTTAATTTCTGTGATAAAAGAAAATAGCATGTTAGTAGTAGTATTTTGTAATGACTTATTACATTGTATAATCAACATACTTTTTTTTTTGGACCCTCATATTTAGTAGATTACAAATCAGAGTACTGTGCAATTTGCTCAGTTTCTGTATTTGTTGATAAAATCATTGGGTCTGTGGGAGAAAAAAAAATCCATGTTGGATTAAAAAAAAACCTTTTTCTGTTATGCTACAGTTTATGTGTCTGTTTGTTTTCAGTGTTCACTTGTTGTTTCTGGCTAATGCTTTATACTTTGGCTTGTTGCATTTCTTTGGAGCAGTAACATCTTATTTATTTGCTTGGATATTATAACATTTTGGAGAAGTTAGATACCAATTGGCGTATTCTGTCTATTTTTTTTATATATTTCAGTGGTATTGATTTATCTATTTGGATATTGTTGAATTTTGGGACAGTTACATACCAATTGGCATATTCTAACTGTGTATTTTTTGGTCTAATTTAGTGGTATTCATTTATCTGATTAGTTGTTGTAGAATCTTTGAGCAGTTAGATAGCTTTTGGAGTATTCTAACAGTTTATATTTTTTTAACACAAGTTTACTTAGGGTTTAAATACAGTTTAGTTATCAAATTTTGGTTTTAAGAACATCAAATAAGCGTTTGTAAGATTTGTTGATAATCTCTGCTTTAGAGTAATGGTACTATCATTACATTCAAACCATCCACATTTCTTTTTGATATATGCAGTGTAGTGCCCTGAATTGGCTGTGGCTCCTGCGTGGTAGATTATACCTATTGTTGTGAAGGTTTTCTTACCAAGTGATATTTGACCATGTGTGAATCCAGTCAGCTTGCAGTTGTTTTTGGTGCCATTTGCATTGTAACGTAGAAGCATTAGTATTATGTATTTACTATGTGTTTGTATTACTAACGTGGAGCGATTATCTGAATTGCAGGTAGAGCATAATCTACCATGGTTTGAATTTTGTACAAGTCGCTGAAATGGAATGGATTCACAATTTGGTATTGATATATATATGAAGCGTTCATTGGGGATTTCTTCTTGTGTCACATTGTTGCAGAGAGTGCATGTATGTTTCCACATGTATGAAATCTGAAAGATTTCATTTATAAGTATGTTTTTGTTTTCCAGTACTTGTAGTAAGTACATTAGAAATTCTTGTGGATCTTCCTGTGAGTTTATATTGAATTTCACCTTCCAGCGCAGTAGTCCAATTGTTGTCTTATTCCATAAACTCTATGGGGCCAATTCATAGAATTCGGCGCACAAGTGGCGCACGCGGCTGGCACACAGTGTGCGCGTGCGGTAGTCTGCGCCAGCCGCGTGCGCCGAAACACATTCAGGCGCACAGCGTATTCATGGATTCCAACATCCACAACCAGCCGTGGCGCAGAGTGGCGCAGCGACCCTGCAGCAGCGTCAGTTACGCCCCCAAGAACGCCCCTGGCGCAGGTAAAAGCCATCAAAATCCCCAATCCAGCGCAAAGGGCAGCAGCAAACGCAGAGCGGGGAGCGTGTATTTCAGGGGTGTGCGGGTGTCCCCACACGCGATAGGCCTGGGTACGTGTATTACAGGGGTGCGCGAGAAAATCTACACGCGATTGGCCTGGGTACGTGGATTTCAGGGGTGCGCAAGAAAATCTACACGCGATTGTGCTGGGTACGTGGATTTCAGGGGTGCGCGAGAAATTCTACACGCGATTGGCCTGGGTACGTGGATTTCAGGGGTGCGCGAGAAATTCTACACGCGATTGGCCTGGGTACGTGGATTTCAGGGGTGCGCGAGAAATTCTACACGCGATTGGCCTGGGTACGTGGATTTCAGGGGTGCGCGAGAAATTCTACACGCGATTGGCCTGGGTACGTGGATTTCAGGGGTGCGTGAGAAATTCTACACGCGATTGGCCTGGGTACGTGGATTTCAGGGGTGCGCGAGAAAATCTACACGCGATTGGGCTGGGTACGTGGATTTCAGGGGTGCGCGAGAAAATCTACACGCGATTGGGCTGGGTACGTGGATTTCAGGGGTGCGCGAGAAATTCTACACGCGATTGGCGTGGGTACGTGGATTTCAGGGGTGCGCGAGAAAATCTACACGCGATTGGCCTGGGTACGTGGATTTCAGGGGTGCGCGAGAAATTCTACACGCGATTGGCCTGGGTACATGGATTTCAGGGGTGCGCGAGAAAATCTACACGCGATTGGGCTGGGTACGTGGATTTCAGGGGTGCGCGAGAAAATCTACACGCGATTGGGCTGGGTACGTGGATTTCAGGGGTGCGCGAGAAATTCTACACGCGATTGGCGTGGGTACGTGGATTTCAGGGGTGCGTGAGAAAATCTACACGCGATTGGCCTGGGTACGTGTATTACAGGGGTGCGCGAGAAATCCTACACGCGATTGGGCCTGTGCGAGTGGGGCAGTGTATTACGTAGGTGTGCGGGAAGTTGAAGAGGTGAATTGCCAGTGTGGGTCCTCCCAGGTCTCCCCTCTACCCCCTCCACGACCTCTGCAGGCAGCCCACACCACAGGGGACTACCCTGCACCCCTGGTCATGTCCCGCAGGCAGCCCATCCACCATGGGCATGCCCCCCAGCCAAGCCACATGTCCCCTTGCACCCCCACCCCCCAGCACCGTGGGGCACCTGCCAGCAGGCCCCCAACCATGTCCCACTCATGTCCCCTTGCACCCCCACCCCCCAGCAGGCCCCCACTCATGTCCCCTTGCACCCCCACCCCCCAGCACTGTGGGGCACCTGCCAGCAGGCCCCCAACCATGTCCCACTCATGTCCCCTTGCACCCCCACCCCTCCAGTCACCAGGGGCAGCCTCCACCAGGCCCCCACCCATGTCTCCCACCACCCCCACCCCTCCAGTCACCAGGGGCAGCCTCCACAAGGCCCCCACCCATGTCTCCCACCGCCCCCACCCCCCAGTCACCAGGGGCAGCCTCCACAAGGCCCCCACCCATGTCCCCTTGCACCCCCACCCCCCAGCACTGTGGGGCACCTACCAGCAGGCCCCCACTCATACCCAACCCATGTACCCCTGCACCCCCACCCCCCAGCACTGTGGGGCACCTGCCAGCAGGCCCCCACCCATGTCCCACTCATGTCCCCTTGCACCCCCACCCCCCAGCACTGTGGGGCACCTGCCAGCAGGCCCCCAACCATGTCCCCTTGCAGCCCCACCCCCCAGCACTGTGGGGCACCTGCCAGCAGGCCCCCAACCATGTCCCCTTGCACCCCCACCCCCCAGCAGGCCCCCACTCATGTCCCCCTGCACCCCCACCCCCCAGCACTGTGGGGCACCTACCAGCAGGCCCCCACTCATGTCCAACTCATGTACCCATGCACCCCCACCCCCCAGCACTGTGGGGCACCTGCCAGCAGGCCCCCACCCATGTCCCACTCATGTCCCCTTGCACCCCCACCCCCCAGCACTGTGGGGCACCTGCCAGCAGGCCCCCAACCATGTCCCCTTGCACCCCCACCCCCCAGCAGGCCCCCACTCATGTCCCCCTGCACCCCCACCCCCCAGCACTGTGGGGCACCTGCCAGCAGGCCCCCAACCATGTCCCACTCATGTCCCCTTGCACCCCCACCCCTCCAGTCACCAGGGGCAGCCTCCACCAGGCCCCCACCCATGTCTCCCACCACCCCCACCCCTCCAGTCACCAGGGGCAGCCTCCACAAGGCCCCCACCCATGTCTCCCACCACCCCCACCCCCCAGTCACCAGGGGCAGCCTCCACAAGGCCCCCACCCATGTCCCCTTGCACACCCACCCCCCAGCACTGTGGGGCACCTACCAGCAGGCCCCCACTCATGTCCAACTCATGTACCCCTGCACCCCCACCCCCCAGCACTGTGGGGCACCTGCCAGCAGGCCCCCACCCATGTCCCACTCATGTCCCCTTGCACCCCCACCCCCCAGCACTGTGGGGCACCTGCCAGCAGGCCCCCAACCATGTCCCCTTGCACCCCCACCGCCCAGCACTGTGGGGCACCTGCCAGCAGGCCCCCAACCATGTCCCCTTGCACCCCCACCCCCCAGCAGGCCCCCACTCATGTCCCCCTGCACCACCACCCCCCAGCACTGTGGGGCACCTACCAGCAGGCCCCCACTCATGTCCAACTCATGTACCCCTGCACCCCCACCCCCCAGCACTGTGGGGCACCTGCCAGCAGGCCCCCACCCATGTCCCACTCATGTCCCCTTGCACCCCCACCCCCCAGCACTGTGGGGCACCTGCCAGCAGGCCCCCAACCATGTCCCACTCATGTCCCCTTGCACCCCTACCCCCCAGCAGGCCCCCACTCATGTCCCCCTGCACCCCCACCCCCCAGCACTGTGGGGCACCTACCAGCAGGCCCCCACTCATGTCCAACTCATGTCCCCCTGCACCCCCACCCCCCAGCACTGTGGGGCACCTGCCAGCAGGCCCCCACCCATGTCCCACTCATGTCCCCTTGCACCCCCACCCCCCAGCAGGCCCCCACTCATGTCCCCCTGCACCCCCACCCCCCAGCACTGTGGGGCACCTGCCAGCAGGCCCCCAACCATGTCCCAACCATGTCCCCTTGCACCCCCACCCCCCAGCAGGCCCCCACTCATGTCCCCCTGCACCCCCACCCCCCAGCACTGTGGGGCACCTGCCAGCAGGCCCCCAACCATGTCCCACTCATGTCCCCTTGCACCCCTACCCCCCAGCAGGCCCCCACTCATGTCCCCCTGCACCCCCACCCCCCAGCACTGTGGGGCACCTACCAGCAGGCCCCCATTCATGTCCAACTCATGTCCCCCTGCACCCCCACCCCCCAGCACTGTGGGGCACCTGCCAGCAGGCCCCCAACCATGTCCCACTCATGTCCCCTTGCACCCCCACCCCCCAGCAGGCCCCCACTCATGTCCCCCTGCACCCCCACCCCCCAGCACTGTGGGGCACCTACCAGCAGGCCCCCACTCATGTCCAACTCATGTACCCCTGCACCCCCACCCCCCAGCACTGTGGGGCACCTGCCAGCAGGCCCCCACCCATGTCCCACTCATGTCCCCTTGCACCCCCACCCCCCAGCAGGCCCCCACTCATGTCCCCCTGCACCCCCACCCCCCAGCACTGTGGGGCACCTGCCAGCAGGCCCCCAACCATGTCCCACTCATGTCCCCTTGCACCCCCACCCCCCAGCAGGCCCCCACTCATGTCCCCTTGCACCCCCACCCCCCTGCAGGCCCCCACTCATGTCCCCCTGCCCCCAGGTCCTGACGAAACGCAATCATGGCAGTAATGGGCAGCATACCCAGCACAAACACCCAGCCAAGGATTGCATCCACCCACATAGTAGATGCAATTACATGATACAACCCCAATGGCAAGTATGTAAATGAACACATGTCCGTCACACACAAATACACAATGGGTGCAAGTGAATGTCAAAACCCATATCATGACATGCATGAAACCAATGAGAAAATACCACAAATGTAAGTAATAAATATATGTATTAAAGATGAAAATGAAGTAAAGAAATAAAACACACAACAATGGGGATGACAAAACAAATGGTCCATGTCTGAGAACTAATAGAAAAAATCAAAAAACAAAGGAATCCAAAAACTAATGTAGTCCAAAGCAAAATAATGGGAGAAAAAATAAGGAAAAACCATTGCCTCATGGTGAACACAAATATAAATCCAACAAATGTTTTCCAAACATCAAACTATGTACAAGAATATCCCAGGGTCCATGAGCCCAACACCATAAATGAAACCTACTACTACTAACTAATAATAAAAATATATACAGAAAAGTGGCCATTGTCCGAGCGGTCCAAAAATAACTTAAAAAATAAAGGAAACCTAACACTAACTAACTAAAGAACTATATACAATGGCAGCGGGCAAGTCCTGCGGCTCACTCTGTGATGTTGCCGGCCAGGGCATCCTCGAACTCCATGTCGATGTCCCGGAGGCGGGACTCTGTCCTGGCCCCGAGGTCTCGCAGGGACAACCCTGTGTCCACCTCAAACTCCCTGCGAGCTTCCTCGAGGCACTCAGCCCGCCTCAACGCCCGACGCATGGAGAACTCCGCCCTGACCATGGTGAGCCGCTCCTCTTCCGCCCGCTGCCGCTCCGCACCTATCCGCTGGACCAACTGCTCCCACACGGAAGACACTGCCATCCCAGGGTTCTCCTGCCCTCCAGCCGATGCCTGCCCCTCTGATCTTGATGGCCCCGAGCCATGATGCCTCCCACGTCGAGCCTGCTGCTGCCTCCGACGCCACTGCCTCTGCCAGCACGACGGCATCCAGGCTGATGGTATCCACCGATGCCGTCGTGCACGTGCCCTGCCAGATGATGCCGGCACATCCTCCATCTGCAGGGGGACAGTTGCTGGTGTGTCCACCCCTGCTGGACCTTCGACTCCCGACTGTGGCAGGGATGGGGTCCCCACCGAGCTGGCTGCGTTGGTCGGGGCAGGTCCACAGGGTCCCTGGTGGCATCTGGGCCGGAAGACGGCATGGAGCACGACTGGCGCATAGCCTCCACAGAGAAGGAGAGGGTCGCCAGAAGGCCACACACATGTAGGAAACACCCGACCATGGCGGCTCCCAAATGGTTCACGTACGCACGGTGCTCTTCGTGATGATGTGCATGCTCCTCCCGGGAAGCATGCACCTCATCACGAATGCCAGCCGTGCGCAACGCGACACCAATCAGGACCCTCTCCACACGGCCAGGGGTCCCCACGTCCGCAGGTAGAGGAGTGTCAGATGACATGGACAACTCCCCTACCTGGTACGGGCCTGGGATGGGGCATCCCTGCTGGTGCATGGTGGTGCAGTCACAGTGTCAGGGACAGTGACATGCACAGGCCCCTCCACGGCGACCTGTGCTGCCTCCTGCCCCTGGCCCTGGACTGCACCACTTGCACCAGCGGGGATGCCCCCACCAGGCCCCATGTGTGGCTCAGTAGCGGCCTCCTCCCCCTCTGTGGAAACCACCAACCTGGATGTCTCCACGCCGTCTTCCACCGTTGCAAGCCCCTGTGGGGGCTCACCCACCCCTTCCGCTGCAGCCATGGCGGCATCCCCGCCGCTCTGCTCCACAGCGCCTTCTCCGCCCTCTTCTTCACTTGCCACTGTGTAGAGGGAGACATAGAACACAAGCATCAGGGTACTGTACAATGGTCCCCTAGACAGGAAGCAATAGCAGATGAGTGGCACTGTCATGCATCACTTCCATCATGTCCCTCCACAACACATGGGTCAGTGCAGGCAAAACACATGCAGTAACAGGCATGGCGCATGCCATGGACATTGGCATACATGACCAAGGGACTCATGATTCATACAATGTTGGTTTTGAACTCACATGCATCATGGGCCATCACATGCACACACCTCACCGTAGTTCCATCCATCCGGCCTCGCACACCACAGACGCAGTGGATACAAGGATGACTAGGCTGCATCAGTGAATCTGAACATTGTCACAGACATGTGACAAGCATCCATGGCAGTTCCAAGTCACAGACACGCAGGTCAGACACACACACATGGACACCATACGTGTACATGGGACCAGCACCCATCCCTCACCCCCACCCATGTCCAGGAACAGAGACTGCCATGCTTCCATGTGTCCATTCCGCGCAGAGCCCCCCATGTTGCAATTGTACACATGCACCAACCATGTGGTTCACACATCACTGTACTCACATGCCTGACATGATGTCCCTGCACACACACATACGTACATGGCCTATGTCACACATACAGGCATGTATCAGACAACCAGCACACTGCAACATGCCCTGTCTCACACAGCAATGCCTGGCCACTTACCGCTCAACTCCAGACGGGTCTGCCTCTGAAGGATCTGGTCATGGAGCGCTGGGTCTACGCGTTCCAGGACCCTCATCTGGATGACAGTCAGGCGTGCCCGGCCCCCCTCCGCGAGGCGCCGGGCCTTATTGAGGGTCCTGGACCTCAAGTCCTCCCAGCGCTTCCTGGTGTGCTTGATGTCGCGGGTTGCCACCCCCTCCGCGTTGATGGCAACCACTACATCGTCCCAGATCCTCTCCCGTCCTTCCTTGTCGGCGCTGGTCTTCCGAAGAGGGCATCATAATGCCCCAGGACATGCTCCACCAGGACACCAACTTCCTCCTCACTGAAGCTGGTGGCCCTCTGCCTCTGTGGCTGGGGGTCGCCACTGGTCTCAGATGGTGCTTGCCCCGACATGGCGACCACCGAGGCAGGCGTGGGTGGGCTACTGGGTCCTGGGGCTGGGCTGTGGAGCGATGGTATCCCAGTCGGGAGTCTACTGTTCCAGCAGGGGTGGACACAGCAACTGGACCCCTGCAGATGGCTGATGTGCAGGCACCAAATGGCAGGGCAATGTGGCAGCAGGCAGGCAGGCAGCAGCAGCAGATGGCTCGTGGGAGGCTGCTCGGGGCTATGGGGGGCAGTAATTCGGCCTTCTGGGCAGGAGCGTGGTCTTCCGTGTGCTTACGCGTGGCCAGCTTGATACGGAGTGAATTTCCACGTGAAAAATCTGCACGTCAGCGTGTAATTCGAGGAAAGGGCCTTAGCGCGTAAGCACGTCAGCAAGCGTACGCGATTTCATTGGACCAAAGGCCCTTAGCGCGTAAGCGCGTCTGTGACGTGACGCGCGCGGGCGTTTCCCTGTGGGTGCGCATCGTGATCCAGCACGTGTGGATATCGCACGTAGCCGTGTGAATGCATGTCATGTAAGTGACGTGACGCGCGCGGGCGTTTCCTCGAATTACACGCTGACGTGCAGAATTTTCACGTGCCAAATCACTCCGTATCAGGCTGGCCACGCGTAAGCACACGGGAGACCACGCTCCTGCCCAGAAGGCCGAACTACTGCCCCCCAGAGCCCCGAGCACGCTCCCACCTGCCATCTGCTGCTGCCTGACTGCCTGCTGGCAGGTGCCCCACAGTGCTGGGGGGTGGGGGTGGTGGGAGACATGAGTGGGGGCCTGCTGGAGGGTGGACATGGTGGCAGGGGGGTGGGGGTGGTGGGAGACATGAGTGGGGGCCTGCTGGGGGGTGGGGGTGCAAGGGGACATGAGTGGGACATGGTTGGGGGCCTGCTGGCAGGTGCCCCACGGTGCTGGGGGGTGGGGGTGCAAGGGGACATGTGGCTTGGCTGGGGGGCATGCCCATGGTGGAAGGGCTGCCTGCGGGACATGACCAGGGGTGCAGGGTAGTCCCCTGTGGTGTGGGCTGCCTGCAGAGGTCGTGGTGGGGGTAGAGGGGAGACCTGGGAGGACCCACACTGGCAATTCACCTCTTCGACTTCCCGCACACCCACGTAATACACTGCCCCACTCGCACAGGCCCAATCGCGTGTAGAATTTCTCGCGCACCCCTGAAATCCACGTACCAAGGCCAATCGCGTGTAGAATTTCTCGCGCACCCCTGGAATACACGTACCCAGGCCAATCGCGTGTAGAATTTCTCGCGCACCCCTGAAATCCACGTACCCAGGCCAATCGCGTGTAGGATTTCTCACGCACCCCTGAAATCCACGTACCCAGGCCAATCGCGTGTGGAATTTCTCGCGCACCCCTGAAATCCACGTACCCAGGCCAATCGCGTGTAGGATTTCTCGCGCACCCCTGAAATCCACGTACCCAGGCCAATCGCGTGTGGAATTTCTCGCGCACCCCTGAAATCCACGTACCCAGGCCAATCGCGTGTAGAATTTCTCGCGCACCCCTGAAATCCACGTACCCAGGCCAATCGCGTGTGGAATTTCTCGCGCACCCCTGAAATCCACGTACCCAGGCCAATCGCGTGTGGAATTTCTCGCGCACCCCTGGAATCCACGTACCCAGGCCAATCGCGTGTAGAATTTCTCGCGCACCCCTGGAATCCACGTACCCAGGCCAATCGCGTGTAGAATTTCTCGCGCACCACTTTTTTGATGCGCTGGGACTCTACCGCCTGCCTTCGTGTGGCGGCCGTGTTTCAGCTTGTGCGTGTCTTTGGCTGTGCGTGGCTTTGCCCTATTCGATTCCATGAATACGTGTGGTTCGAGTGCGTGTGGGCGTTCCGTCTGCTTCCCTGCAGTACATCCCCAGTTACGCCCTTATTTTCGCTTGTTGTTCCCCATTCCGCGTGTTACGCCCCATGTCCCGCCCACTTTCTGGTGTGTGCGCTGAGGTTGTGCGCTTTCTCGATGTTGCAGTGACTTGTGCGCCATGCACGGGTTTGGCGCACATCCCGCGGTGAACACGCGCAGGGACTTCCATGAATCGCATGCGTGCGCGTGCGCCTGTTTTTTTCCGCTTGCGCATGCTTGTGCATGCTTGCGCGAAGATTTTCGGCGCACGTTTGTTCCATGAATCGGCCCCTAAATGTGTTATCAGGATTGTTTGCTGCATTTTTGTGAAGTACTAACATTTGCAAACACAATGGTCTGTACTGTGTAAGTAAATGTTGTCAACAATTGGTGGTAATTGAAATAGAATATTCATTGCTACATTTGCGTAGCAACTTACACCAACTATATTTGAGAATTTAAATGGTCCAGGTAGTTCTGTAACTGCTTTTTTTGGAGTTTGTCTTCCTTCTTTAAAGAAGTGCCTAGTTTACTTTCCCTAATTGATCTTTTTTGCTTGTAGTACTTGATGAAGTATTAGTTTCTTTTACTCTCTTTGGAGGATTTGCAGTGACATCCTGTTGCATTTCTGTTTGATTTATTTTTCTTTTATAACGTTTTACTTTTTGTGGAACAGAATATGTGCTTAGGTGGGGGGTGTATAGTGAGCGAAGTCTATAGTATTCTAAAATGCAAGAAATATCAGCGTTTATTTTACTTGCATCAAAGTTGATTAGAAATAGACTGTCAAGTGTACATAAGCGTGATAGTGCTGCGTAGCTCATGCCTTCTTTAAACACTGTGTTACCAATATCTATCATTGCTTTGTCTAGGGTAAGACCTTGTGATTTATGAATCGTAACTGCGTATGCAAGAGTTAGAGAAAATGGTTATCTGCGTACATACATATATTTGAAGAGAAGGAATCTAGCTGTTGAGCGTCCTATCCTTTTACTTCTGAAAGTTTGTCAAAGAGTATATTGACAAACTGAATTTTGTTGTCGCGTGGGTATGTTTGAAAGCCAACAACTGTACCCAGTGCTCCATTAACTAGTCCTTGGTCCACGTCAAGGTTACGTTTAAGCATTACTCTGCAATTTAAGGATAATTTTAATATCTTTTCTAAGCCTGCTGTGTTTGAGATTGATTTTTCTAAACTATTTAGTCTTGTTGTGGCTTGGTCACACATGGGTAGTGTCATACCATGTACATCTAGTTTGTCTGTGGCGCTAATTTCCATGATTGGTTGCATTTCTTTATTTAGCATGATTTCATTGAATTTGAAACAGCTTGCAAGAGTTGGCATTAAGGCCATACATTTGACATTTTTGTGGGCTAATTGTTCCATAACATCTGTAGCACATGCATTATCGCCATAAAGTGCATTAATGTGCCGGGTTTTCAGTATTGCTTCTGCTTCTTTAGAAAGTATACCAACTCTGATACTTTTTAAAATGTTGGCATAAGTGAGATCTGCAGATTGCCGCATGTTTTCTGTTAATTCTCTGTATTGGAAATGTTGCCAAAGGTTGACATTCCCAATGCTGCCAACAGTTTTACGGCAGAGTTTTTGTCCTAATGTTTTAAAAATAGGCTCACCTTTTACTGGTGTTAATTGAAGCAGATCTCCAAAAACAATAATGTGTTTTCCTGCAAAGAGCTCTTCATAGTCTGTTTTGAGTACTTCTTGTAATCTGAGGTGAATCAAAGCTAACATCAGGTTGGAGACCATGCTCACTTCATCTATTAGTAGCATTTTCATTTGTTTCAATACTCTGCGTAGTTCCATTGCCTCTTCTGCAGAAAGTTTGTAATAGTCTAATTTGTTCTGGTGTTCCACTGGTAATAGTAGTAATCGGTGTAATGTAACACCACCTATGTTGTAGGCAGCTAAACCTGTGGGGGCAGTGACAACAGCTGACAGTTTGTTGTTTGTCAATTGTTGAAGGAACTTACTAATGATTTTGATTAGGAATGTTTTGCCAGAACCAGCTTCACCACTGACGTACAGTAGTATAGGTTTATAATTATGGCAGGAACATTCTTTATTTTCATGTTTTACACCATGTGCAATTTGTTTTGTTACTTCTTGAAAAATGCTACATTGCTCATTGTTTGGTTTTTATTGTAGTATAGTTAAGTCTTCTTTATCTTCATACTGACACATGGGGGGTCATTACGACCCAGGCGCTAATTGCGCCATCATTACCACCATGGTGTAAACTACGTTACACCATGGTGGATGGCGGATTTACCGCCCCATTCCAAGGTGAGTGGGGCGGTAAATCCCCATTTCCCATTTTCCCTTCCCCATTCCCATTTTTGCCCCATACCGCATAATGGGAGTGGGGAAGGCGCTAATTACGCCACCGTAAATTACGGTGGCGTAATTAGCATCATGGCAGGTTAGCGCCATGGATTTTAACGGCTGCTAAAAGCAGCCGTTAAAATCAGAATCAGGCGTTAAGGGTTAACGACGGCATTAACCCTTAACGCCTGGGTCGTAATGAGGCCCATGGTGTTTTCTACTTCTATCATAGCTAATTCTGCCTCATTTATTATTAGTGGTTCTCCCAGTGGTTCTTGGCTTCCTGTTACAGAAGGTTGACTACTGTCAGGAGTGTCCTTATCTAGTTGGGCTTGGAGTTCTTCTTTGTGTTGCTGTTCATTGTGCAACATTGTTTTGTACTGTGTTAAGTTTACATCAGTCATAGTTCTTTCATTTGCTTTGAAAGCATCCTCATATGAGTCATAGTTATCTATTATTTGTTCTTCTTTTCTCCATGGTTTGAAGAGTTGTAGTAGGGACATGTAATATACTTCTTTATGTTGAGGAGTCTTTAATGACAATTTGATATGATTAATTAAATTTGTTTTAGTGAGTTTAACTAAGCTGCCTTCACAGTTTGTCACTCTATATTTACCTTTTTCTTCATCAGGTTTCATATTATTTTTGTATGTGTACTTTTGGCCTATGTGGTATAAACACATGATTTCCAAAGTATTACTTCTGTTTGGGTAGTATGTGCCCAATACATTGTTTTTTAAAATGTCTTGGCTGTTGGGATCACATTTGGCTATTGTTTCTATATCTTCATATGATTTTAGAACTCTTTTTCTAGATTTAGCTGGACCAAGACTTAGCTATACTATATTTTCAGATTTACCATACAATGCAGTACCAGTTAAACGATCAGCTGCTTCATATGATCCACATTCTCTATGGGTGAGCATTTTTATGCCCAAGCTGTATAATTTCTGAGACACTGTTTTATCTGATGACAGGTCATTCCAGAGGTCTTGGAGCTCTGTCTTTTCTGCTTTAGTTAAGTATGCTGTGACATATCGTGCAACTGCAGTAGAATTGTCTGCAATGTACTGCACATCTATGTTTGCATTCCATAAGTGGGCAATGATTGCATTATAATCATTGATATTTTTTTCTTCTTCTTTTCTTTTTATGTAATATGTATTTTTAGGTGACTTACCTTTAACACTATGTCTAACTGAAGACATGAGGTTGTTCACTTGACCTGTATTTGTAACTGGTCTAGGGAAACCAAATCGGCATTTGGTGTAGTATTTCCCTTTGTTTTTGTATTTGCGATGACAATATTTTGCACATGTGTGTCTTTGAAATTGTTACATTTGTGCATGAAGATCACTATGTGTGGCTTCTGATGGAATTTCACAAGTGACATATTTTTCAATAAACTGTAAAACAGTGGCATCACTGTCTTGACCAAATTTAGGAGCATCTTTAATCCATAAAAGCATGTGAATATGTGGTGCTCCTCTGGCTTGGTATTCTTTTCTCCAAAAGAAGTGTTGCACTTCTCGAAGGGGAGGAACAGTTTTATTACAAATAAAATGTAGCATAGCAATGAAGTGATGGTGAAAATATCTTGAGACATTAACAGGATCCAAAGAACAAAGTTCTCCAGGTGTTAGTATATCTATGTTTGTTTTGTTTTTATTTGATATGCATAGGAAATCATGTAAATCTTCCCATGCATATTCTGCACAACTTAATGTAACAAACCAAGTGGGTGGGCCAAGGTTTCTGATCATACAGCGTACATCTCCATGACGTCGAAACCAGTACTCTTTAGTAACAGGCATATTTGCTAATAGATTTGTAATATTTGATTGTAAAACCTCATCCTTTTGTTGCACTTTTTCTAATAATTGTGTAGCTGTCATATTTCTAAAGTGTGATCCTGATTTTAATATGTGTGCAACTCCGTAACATAAAGTTGCTAGTTCACTTTCAAAGAGTAGGCAGAATATGTATTCCACATTTTGTCTAAATCTGGGATCTTCAGAATACATCCGTAATGAGCGGTATTCTGAAGCTGATATTTGAATAGGTCTATCATCATACCTTCCTCCTTTGCCAGTAGGAAAGAGTAGTGGAAAAGCAAGTGCTTCTATACTTTTTTCCCATATGCTGATTGGCGATCCTTTTGTTTGACACATTTGGTACATTTCCAGTACATCTTCTATGGTGTCATTAGAGTGCAAAGGATGAATTGTATAATGGTCTAAAGTATTTGATATTGTAGCAGGATCTAGTAGCTCAAATTGACCAGCTTCTTGTGTTTCTTGAATTATTTCAGTTGTATCTTTCAAGTTTTCTTCAATATTGATTTCTTTGTAATATGCATTATTCTCTTTAAGATATTGGAAGGCTTGTCTAGCTTTATGTAAATCTACCAGCTGTTGCCATATTTTTTTGTCTTTTGTAGGTACTCCATTTACTAAGATAATTAAAGATTGCTGCATTGGACGTTGCACTCCTAGAGTATGCACATTTTCTTTTAGATCTAATGGTAAATAAACTACTTTTCCACTAATGCCTTTTACCAATTCAGAGGGAGGTAATTTTGCTGTTTTTGGTTGAAGGCGTATTATTGCTTGAAATGGGTGTACTGTTTGAATTATGATGCTCTCATATAAATTAAGTTGTTGTAGGGGTTTTGGTACTGGGTATAATTCCAAATTATTTGTGATATCACGTGAAGGAGTTTGGTTGTTGTCAAGTTTTGTAGTGCAGTAACTGCAAAGTATTAAGGGCTCAATTATTTCGTATTTCTTTTCTGCTACAAGGTAGAGAGCTAATTCAAACCATTTAGAATCTTCATTGTCTTCTATTTTGTATGATAGGTCTACAGCTTTTGCGTTCCTTTTATAAAAAGTTCTTTGGTACTTTTAAATTTGAGTATTTCTTTTTTGTATGTGTTTAGCAAAAGGTTGCCATGTATAGAATTGTTGCTTAATTGGTTTAAAGCTATTTCATTCTGTAAATGGCTTTAACTTCCAAAATATTTTTTCTGGATATAGTCAATTTCTTCAAGTAGGTCTTTTGCTGTACCATGTAGAAGGACGTTATTTAAATTTGCTAGTGCTAAAGCAGGACTTTTAGCATAGTTCAGTTTATAGACTAGATTTCTTATAGTTGAATGATGTGTTGATATTCTTTTGATATCATGGAAAGTGGTTTTACAAGTAGGTCCTGTAATACAGGCCAATGAATGTCCTTGTAGTCCTGTGTACTTGCGCACTGGACAGGTATCCATATTTTGCAGTAATTTAATTTTGATTTTGTCTTTGCTTTTTACATATTTATTGAGGAATTGGCATAAAGATTTGAAACATTGTTTGGGAATGTTACACATTGACGTGCATGGCCATTTGTACACTAGACGTTGTGATTCAGTTGAATGGAGGGGTTATTCTAAGTTTTCAGGGCATATTTTTGTAAGGAGTACTTCTTGTTCCATTATGGTATAATTCACTTTTTCGTAACCTCGACCACTGCTATGTATGGCAATTGTATTTGTTTGCTTTTGTTTGTACGCTTCTTCATTAAAATATGGTTCTGTGCTCGTAGTGTGATTCCATTCACCTCCGCAGATACTTAAGAAGTTCTTTCTGTTGACATTTCGCTTATTGAGAAGTCTTTTTTGTAATTTAGTTATTAGTTTTGTTAGTGGTTTCATTTTATTTAACAGTAAAATAAATAACTTTCTGTCGAGAAGAATTGCACTGTCCATCAATGCTTCTAAGATTAATTTCCTACGATAGGTTTTAAGCATTGAACCTGATTTCTCTCCTGTTTTTATAAGATTTTGAAGGACTTTGTGACGGTACATTTTGACTAAAATACTTTTCTTGGTATGCTTACTTTGCACTATATTAAAATTTAAAGAAGTAGTTTTATCTGTAGCTGATTTTCTGTTAATTGTTTTTTGGTTTGTTTTACATTTTGATAGAGGAGGCAAAGCTTTTGTACTTGAAACTTCTTGTGTTTCACTAAATGACTGTATTAGCTGTTTTGTTTCAACTTTTTTTTTACAAATTGTGCTAGAGATGGATGCTTATGTTGGACACTTTTATTTTCATTTGCTCTCTTTCTACAGACTTGACTTTTGGTAGGCATTCTTTAGGGTCTGTTGAAAAAAATAAAGAAGGTATGGGTTAGGGTGTTCTGCAATGTATGTGTGCTGTGTGCATGAGTGTTTGAGTAAGATGATAAAGATGTATGTAATGGTGTGTGATTGTGCATTGGGAACTACAACTAGTAGGGGTAGGTATTCTTGAATTTATGTGTTAACTGGGGTTCAGATGACAAAAAAAAAGTAAACTAGTGGTGTGGAAAAGTACAAATAGTAAATCTAATGTATACAATTAAAACAGTTGTTTGTTCTATAATATGAAAATTGTAGCGATTCAGTTGGGTAATTTGTGTGTCCAAAAATAGGAATTTGTGGGCCATTCTGGCTGTAAATCGCTGTTTAAGACATGGAGATTTTTGGACAAAATGGTACACAATCTCTATTTCTAGGCACAGAAATAGCTTGTATTAACTTTACAGTATGTTTGAGTAATAATACAAATATTATGGTGATATTCTACTTACTTTTTTTCTTAAATTAACAGGTAGACTGGTCTTCACTGCAATTGTAAAAGATTCAAATTAGTAACTTTGTTTGTATATAGAGCTGTTTTTAATTTAGATATTGATTTTTTTAATTGAAATCCTCAGCGCCTTCTTCAAAAGCATTAAAACTAATTTATTTACAGAAGATACATTGCATCAGTTCAGTACATATATGTTCTTAATGAACAAATTGTATTGAATGACTAACTGTAGCAAAAAAAATATCTTTACTATGTCTTGTGAAATTTATAATATACCAGTGAATACCACTATTTCTGTAACTAAGCTGTTCGAGGTAATAGCGCCTCAATGTCATGTCTAAATTAAAGTAATTAAGTAAATAAATAAATAAAAACAAAAAAATATGAAATTGGTTAAGTATTTTTTTAAAGATTTAAACATAGATTGTGCTTGCATGCAATTATGTTTGAATATATGTAGTCTATATATTTCATTTAAAAAATGTTAGTTTAACATGATTTGAGTGTGTGTGTATAAAGAAAGTAAATAGTATAAAGGTTTATAAGTGATAGTTGATTTTAGGAAATTGAAAAAAATACAGTAAATTAATTTTATAGATTACACAAGCTAAAAGTCTGTTTGAAAATGTGTTCATCTACTGTACAGAAAATATGCATACCTGAAGTTTGTGTTCATTCATATGGATATGCATGGAGCTGCAAGTAGAAATCTTGGAGACTTGTTCAGTATTTCTGGTAGATGGTGCTTGCCAATGAAATTACACTTGTACTCAGAGAGATTCACAGTACATTTGCAGTGCTGATCTATGATGATGCAGTTAGATGTAGAGGTCTTGAATGTGATTGGTGCATGGTCATGTGACTTCTTAGCTACATCAATGAGGGAATGGCAGAGAGAGTGAAGTGGAAATGGTAGAAGGGCTGTTCATGTTACAATATGTCCGCGGACATGGCGGTAGTTCGCAGACATCGGGAGTTACATCCGGGGATTTTTGGGTTCAGAAGTCATGCAAATGAGAATGAGTACTGAAAGGGATTGGTCAGGAAAGTTTAGTGGGTGTGTTGTGCCAGAAGAGAGTTTCTCATATACTGTTTTTGCTGAGAGAACAACAGGTAGCTATGTATGTGTGTTTTAGGAAAAAGAATGTATGGATTTCGGGTGATTCATGGATATATTGGTTGAAGGTGCATGCAGAAAGCTGTGGAGTAACTGTAGATCTTGGATTCCCACATGTGGAAGTACACTGGCATGGAGTACGTGGAATGAAGTGGTTGGACTTGCTACCTCTCTGTGCTACTTTGGAGACAGAGCAACATCCAGACATAATTGTAATTCATTGTGGAGGGAACAGTTTAGGACATGTGTCTGGAATTTCTTTGCAATTTGCAATGAAAGAAGGACTTCAGAAGATCATGGACATGTTTCCAAACTCCAAAGTAATTTTTTCACGGATTGCGCGAGACAAATGTGGCTTTGTTCTTTCTCATGTGGTCCACAAATGGAGAAAGCAAGGCGTAATGTTAATAGGGCTGTTTGTGCCTTCCTAAGAGATTTTGGCATGTCTTCTTTTCACAATGAAAATATTGTGTTTCGTAGTACAAACATTTTTTGCAGAGATGGAGTCCATCTTACTTATGGTGGCAATCAGATTTTTCTGAGAAATGTACAAAATGCATTGCGACCTTTTTTGGAATTACAACATCCATTGTAAAGTAGGTGTTAAGCATTTATAATTTTTGACTTACAAAGACCTCCCAAAGGCTCATTTCAGAGCCACCACTTCCTCCCAGAGAAAATTGCAATGTTTGTGATAGGGTAGCAACCCAATTTTTTAAATGTTCGTGAACTGTCCGCGGACATCTAAAAAATACAAAGGGCCCTGCTTCATTTATTTTCACTTCTATTTTTTAACTGTGAAAGGCGGCTTTGAAAAGAGCCTTATTTTTTTGGGATTTTTGATATTTTGTATTTTTTTTTTTTTTTTTATACACAACACACTAGGAGAGGAGAGGAAAGGAAGGTAAAGGGGGACACCAACCACAGGGATAAGAAAGGGCGAGCTGAGAGAGGAAGATGTAGAGTGGGTTTTATTTGGGTAGTGAGCAGATCTTCTCAAGCTCTGAGACGATAGTCTCAAAAGCACTACGAAGTCACTCCCCCCTACAGAGTACTGTGTCACAGTACATACATACAACTGTGACCCTCAAAAGGTAAGGGTCATCAGCATTCTGTATAGCCTGTGAGGCAGCTTGAGGAAGACGCTGTCCCACAGAAGTGGTCCTTGTGGTGACAGGATCAGAAACAGAGGATGAAGTAGAGGAAATCAACCTGCTACGTTCTTCACAAGGTACAACCCTGCGAATAGCCACAGAGTGAAATGACCTCAGGTGTCGCCTCATAGTAGTGGTCCCAAAGCTGTACTTACCGTGCTTCCCGCGACTGAGTATCATTTTGCACTCATTGCAGGTAACACGGTTCGCACGAGCCTTAGGACCATTCCCATGAATGTTAAATAACCGCCACAACCAAGACTCACACCTAGTGCGGGTAGTAGGGATTTCCTCTACCTCATTCTCATCATCCTCTTCTTCCTCCTCTGCATCCTCACTCCTGTTCCCCTCTTCAGGCCCTTGGGGAGGTGGTGGTGGTGGAGGGGGTGGGGGTGGTGCTGAAGCAGGTGCAGCACCAGGTGGCAGTAGTTCAGCCATGGATGCCATCTCGATGATGGTGTAATCTGCAGGTGGCAGCAAAAATTGCTGTGTTCTGAAGAATAGCCAGAAACACAATGAGAATAAGCTCTAGGGCGTGGTCTTTTATAGGGGTGCTTGTGCGCGGTCTGCGGACATGCGTGCTGTCTGCGGACAGATAGAACACAAAAAAAAGTTTCAAAAGGTATGTAGAAACTCAGGATTACTATGTGGGACTTGTGCCATGGTGAGATTTTATTGAAAAATATTATGGATTAATTGAAAATGTACTTTTAAATTGTGCGGGGACACGAACAGTGTCCGCATTCAGAACACACGATCAGCGTGGGCGCGGTCATATGATCCGTTTGCAAACAAGTCCGCGAAGGAAGCGCATGTCCGCAGGACACCAAATGCATGGAGATTGTTTAGCGCATGCGCGTTGATGTTCTACGGACACTGTTCGGGTCCTGAAGTAATTAAAAATGCGTCACATGTGAAACGAACATTTCAGGACACTGCGTGTGTTCTTAGAACAGTTTAAACTTGCTAGTGAACAGTAAGGACAGATGTAGTGTTCTTCAGGACACATCCAATTTCGTTTATGTACGAACATTTCAGGACACCAATTGTGTTCTTAGAACAGTTTCAACTTGCTAGCGAACAGTAAGGACAGATGTAGTGTTCTTCAGGACACCTCCATTTTCGTTTACGTACAAACATTTCAGGACACCAATTGTGTTCTTAGAAAAGTTTAAACTTGATAGCGAACACAACGGACAGATATAGTGTTCTTTAGGATACTTTAATTATTTTTTTTACGAACATTTCAGGACACCGCGTGTGTTCTTAGAATAGTTTCATCTTGCTAGCGAACACTACGAACAGGTATAGTATTCTTCAGGACACCTCAATTTTCGTTTACGTACAAACATTTCAGGACACCAATTGTGTTCTTAGAACAGTTTAAACTTGATAGCGAACACTACGGACAGATATAGTGTTCTTTAGGACACTTTAATTTTTTGTTTTAAGAACATTTCAGGACACCGCGTCTGTTCATAGAACAGTTTGAACTTGCTGGCAAACAGTACGAACTGGCATAGTGTTCTTCAGGACACTTCCATTTTCGTTTATTTACGAACATTTCAGAACACCTGCACTGTCCGCGTACACCTACATTGTTTTAAAAAAAAAAAACGAAACTATTTATAACACAATATACAAATTAAACTTTATTTAACATATATTAATAATTTATGACAGAGAAGGCGAGGCAGAAACAGAAACAAAAACATTAGAATTAGGGGATTCAACATGATTGTTATTAGGTGAAGAAGGGATGGAAGTCTCATCAAAACGTTTTGGGTTATGGAGAGGGTTTGGGGATAATTGACTGGGATATGGTGAGGAGGGACAAGTACATGTGGGGCAATGGTACAAGGTTTTTGGTTTAAAATTATCTTCCACAAAAGTTTTCAAATTATTAAAATTAGTCAACAATAAATCAATTTTATCTTCTATACTGTGAAAAGTGTTATCCATAACAGGTTTTTCTGAAGTATTTTCTATTTTGGTATGCTCTGTACAAAAATATATATATATATATGTTAACTGTATACAAAATAATAATAATTAAATGGTTTATATTATAAAGTGTTTACCATTAGTTTCACTATCTTGTGACATTTCTTCATGTGGGAAATGTTCCTCTAGCCAATCTGGCGTACTAGACATTTCTGTGAGAAAAAAAAAAGATTATATATTTTTTTATCTAATACAGAAAGTTTATAAATATATGAATACAATTAAGTACACTTACTATTTCAGGTAAGATATGTCCTCTGTACTCAGTGGGTCTGCTCTTGTTCTCAGTTCTGTCATGTTTGTGAGGTAATTATGTTGGAAGCCAATTTATCTTCTTGTGGTATATTCCATTTTAGAACATAGTGCATTTAAATGAATGGTTAGTGTGTTGTATATATGGGTTACATTTCTTATGTATTAGTACATATAATGTGTTTGTGTGCTCCTTTTTGAATTTGTTAAATGTTCCTATGTTATGATATAACAATCAAACATACCCCCCCCCAGAGTTTTTAGGTAGTGGTACTGTTCTTCGAACATGTCCGCGAACATTAAATGAGTTTGCGGACATCAAGTACAGTAGAAGAGATTCAGTCAGTTCCATATGACAGGTATGTCAAAGTCAAAGTCATTATTGTTAAGTTGCACTACTAAAAACCCATGAAATTCAGTGAAAAAACTTTGTTAAAGGGACGTTATGGTTAAGTTGCACTACTAAAAACCTAAGAAATTCAGTGAAAAAACTTTGTTAAAGGGACAGTATGGTTAAGTTGCGCTGCTAAAAACCTATGAAATTCAGTGAAAAAACTTTGTTAAAGGGACGTTATGGTTAAGTTGCGCTGCTAAAAACCTTTCAAATTCAGTGAAAAAACTTTGTTAAAGGGACGTTATGGTTAAGTTGCGCTGCTAAAAATCTTTCAAATTCAGTTAAAAAACTTAGTTAAAGGAACGTTATGGTTCCAAGTAAAATCGAAAAACCCTTGAAATTCGCCAATTAATGGAAGCTAAGCAACCATAACTCGTGCCACCACCGTGCACTGCTAAGCCTAACACCCAGGACATCGAAGATGACATCACAAATGTCATTGATGACATCACTGATGACATCACATGTGCATTTACCTTTCATGAAAAGTCTGTACAAAGGATTCTTAGTGTAATGTTAATAAAAAAAAGTGTCAAAGATTATTGGAATAAATATAAAGTGCTAATCAGTGTATTAAGCAATGCATTGATATAAATAGCATTCTATTATGAAGTTCCATCCAGTATACTAAGGTACTCATGTAGAAACATAGGCATTGTGTGCAGCATACACGATCGAGGTGCAATATTCATAAGCTTGCCATGTTGAATAGTGAAATCATAACTGTTTTCATATTACAGTTTTGCGTACAGTGAAACTTGTGAAAGGTAGGTAATAAAACCCACTTACTACATAATTGCATTATTATAGACAAATCACAAAGAGACAACACCACATACAAATATGAATATATACACCACATACAAATATGAATATATACAAGGGAATTGAAGTATGAAAAAAAACAGCAATAGTAGCAGAAAGTGTTCATAACCTAACTGATTACCTTTATGCAGAGAAATGATTGCTCTGTTTCAAAGTTGTTACTTACCCTATCTATATATATCACATGATGTGTCTGGACCCTAAGGAAAATAGTGTGAGTACAACATTTAAAAATATGAGTATATACAGGGAAAATACCGTAATAAAAAACATTAAAACTAACAGAAAGTGCTGATAAATCTACTGATCATTTTAATGCACAAAAAGGATTGCTGTCTTTCAAGGTTGTGTCTTCCCCTATGTATATGTTTCATATGATAAGACTGGACCATAAGGGAATTATTGTAAGAACATACTTGAAGGATAAGTCTACGAATATAGTACATTTACAATTTTTAGTTCCTGACTGTTACTGAAGAAAATCATGTGGCCTAGATATGTCAGGAAAGGAAAAAAGGGGGAGTCAGACATGTGATGTCATCGGTGATGTCATCAATGACATTTGTGATGTCATCTTTGATGTCCTGGGTGTTAGGCTAGCAGTGCACGGTGGTGACGCGAGTTATGGTTGCTTAGCTTACCATAACTGGCGAATTTGAAGGGTTTTTCGGTTTTACTTGGAACCATAACGTTCCTTTAACAAAGTTTTTTCACTGAATTTGAAAGGTTTTTAGCAGCGCAACTTAACCATAACGTCCCTTTAACAAAGTTTTTTCACTGAATATATATATATATATATATCTATATATATATATAGATATATATATATATATATGGTAGCAACCACCAAGGGGTGACAATACAATTCAAAATAAGTAAAGCAATTGAATTCACTCATAATAATGCAGAATAGAAAACACAGTAAAAAGAACAGTATTGGTTTGTGAACAAATAGCGTTTAGGTTACTATTTCCCCCTCCAAAGTTCTTTAAGTACAAATGATTAATCATAAGTAATCAGCAGGTATTAAGGAATGAAAGACACTGTCTCAAGCTTAAGTGCAATCTACCCTCCCAAAACAAGAGAGAAAACCGTTTTTGGAAAGTGACAGTTTTAAACTGGCATGTGACAATTGCGTTGTAAAATAATGCAAAAGGGTGCAAAAATGCTAAAAAATTGAGAAAAATACTAAGGGAAGCAACACTAAACAGGTCCTAACACATATGAGCTATAATATAAACAACTGTACACACTTTAGATCATGAAGAAGCACTTTGAAATGGGAAAAAGATACGTGCAAACTTTTGAAAACTGCAATTAGCATCAAACCTTTACTATGCGATATTGGAGAAAAATGGTCAAATACATGTCATGATTCCTGCCCCTCATGTCCCCAGCCCTCCAAGATGTCAGGCTGGAGCCAGGCCACGATCACCTACATGGCCCTCAAGGGCCTCTCCATCCCTCCAAAGACCCACTTGGAGCCAGACTTGGCACTTGTGGCACCAGACTTACTCACTTCCATAGGATAACATTGGGGATTGGACTTGTAGTGCATTGATGGGGACAAGATGGATGTCCCCACATATTTCGGTTCCCAGAACTGCATGTGCGGTCTAGTCTTTTGTGTGTGGTTCAGCCCAGAGGCACCTGGGATACCCAGAGACTATTTAAGCCACACCCAGGCTGAGAAACATGCTATGCGTTTTCTGCACCTGCGGCGTGACACTCACCGTGTTCGGATCGGTCTCCAGTAGGCCTGCATCTTTCTTCTGCGCTCAGCTCCTGCAAGAACAAGGACACCGTTAGGAACAGCCTTACCTTGCGGCACTTCTGCCCATCAGTCATCGCTCCTTCTGTTCTGCGGGCATCTTCGGCGGTGTCATTCCCATCCCGGCACGCCGCTTCCTAAGGAAAAGAAAAAAGAACAGAAAAAAGGCATTAGTAAGCATTCTGCAAATCTTCGCTTATTTTTAAATACTGTACGAGCTTCAAACGCTTAACTGAATCCCAGCCACTCTGGGGGAACTCTGTCTCCGGAACTTCTCATCCATCTGCAAGAGGGTAAAGACAATCCAGGTTAGTGTGGAAACATCTAGAGGCACCGCATACCACGCTTACCCACCGCATTTGTTCTTCATAACCGGCATCCACGCTGAAAACGTTGCAGCACCTAAAACACACAGAAAAAGAACTCAGTTCAATGCAAATACAAAAGGGGTGCATCGCGCATCATGCTCTCACTCACCTTCAGTGCTTCCCATCTCAGCAGCATGCCACCATCCCCGGACGCCGGCCATCATCTAAGGAAGGAAAGGAACGAAGTTAGAGAAATGTTCAAAAGACTCATTATACTTACTTGTCGGACTCATGCCAGTGAAGTAACTAGGCAGCAATGAGCCCGCATCAATCAACGCGCCCCTGCGCTGAAGGCAGGACGGAGAGCACACTATCCAAGAAAACAAGGTGAGCTGTGGATCAAAGGGAAAGGTTGGACCCCGGGGAAGAAGGGGTTCAAGCACACAGAGACAATAGGGAGTTAAACTCTACCAATCCTGTGTTTCAGGCCCAGTCTCCAGTCGAATAGCCTCCAGGGAAGGGTTCAAGTTCGTAAGAGGTCAGAACAGGCTGAGTGACGTCCCCGTGGATACCAGCTGAGCGTTACAATACACTGTTCCCATGTGGTTTTTAGTTGTGGATGTAGCAAAGGGTCTTAGGTATCAGTGAGAGTTCAAATTTTGTTTCTATCGTTATAATTGAAGAAGTTATAGAGGTTTTAGTGAGAGGCACTTTTGCAAAATAGGCACGAAAAATGGAAAAGGAATTTGGTTTTTAAAATGACAGATAAGTTATATTACACTATATTAATGACTATGAAAAAGAGGAGGCCACACATGAATCTTCACAGCTACATGGCCAGCACAACCATTCAAACTGTGGATACTCGACTTCGTTCTGGGATTTACTTTAGCTACTCAAAATCAAGGAGTTATGGTTTTGTAACACAGATGAGAAAAATCAGCGCAAGAAGGATTCTAACAATACTGGGGTTCTGAATTTAAAGATGAGATGGGTTGAGATTGGGATAATACAATGCAGATATACTATGGGTCACTTTTCTTCCTGTTAATACTTACATTCCCTTGTGATGAAAATTGGACCGTTCGGTTCTGGTAATTGGATCGGTTCAGGTCTACTGTCAGCAGGGCACCTCTAGAAGGATTGGATCAGAGGCGCGGTTCTGATCGATTTTGGACTGCGCCTCAGTCTGGGTTTGGATGGGCACTTCTGGTCATTGGACACGGCAGATTACAGGATGCAAGTTTCAGCGGACAAGCCTTAATGGTAGCAAGCCAAGCTGAATCAGAATTATTCTTTTAAGTTTTGGATGTTTGGACTTGGGTCTAGCTAGGAAGAGTTCAGCTATGCTAAAGTCTGGAGTCTGCAAAGAAATCTGGATCTTCAAAGAAGTCTGGAGTCAGCTACAAGATGAAGAGTTCTGGAACAAGGCGCTGTGCGGAAATCTGGATGGGTTCTGGAAGCAGTCTGTCCTATGTGTTGTGAAGTTCCTATATTTATACTATCAAATGCCATCCCCAAGTTTTTGGTGTGGGCAAAACTTGTCCCCACAGCTGTGAGTGGCCACAGGCACTTGCCTTGTCCTGGTTGGAGGTCTTAATAGAGCTGTCATCTTTATGATACGATTTAGAAACTCCCACATTGATTTTTACCACAATTTAGCTTTCCCATAAATACAAAAAATTAGACACATGCATTACATTTTTTATGGTCTATCCTGGTGTCCAATCTCCATCTCGGTGAGAGCTGTCTTTCTCATTTTGTGGGATTTCATCAATTTTAATCATAACAGTTTGGATTAATAATTTCTTGTTTGGTACACCTCTGGGCACTTATCAGTGGATCATGTACATACAATCTTAGACTTGCAAAATTACTAGTTCTGCTATCATAAGGATTTTTTCGTAACTTTGGTTCCTTAAGTGGTACAGATGTCATCAATGTCTTAAAAGCATTGGCCTAAAATTAGGTTAACATCTACCCATTTTAAGATTTATACTCCTTCAGGGTGCACAGTTAAATCGTTTCAAACTTAATCCCAAATACAAATTTAAACACAAAGAAGTTCAGAGCTGTTTTTTTCTCCTTTCAACAAACAACAGCTGTTAGATCCCTTTGATCAGGGTGGGGTGTAGAGGGAAGCATCCTGTCCATACCCTGCAGAGCCTGCCCTTTGTTCTCAGCTCAGAGGGCCTCATTACGACTCAGGCGGTAAGGGGTTTACGGCGGCGTAAACAGCGCCGACCCTTACCGCCTGATTACGAGGTCCCTTAGCGCCATGGAGGTTTTAACACCTGCTTTTAGCAGGTGTTAAAATCCATTGCGCTAAGGGACCTTGATGTTAATTACGCCACCGTAATTTACGGTGGCGTAATTAACGCCTTCCCCACTCCCATTATGCCCTATGGGGCAAAATGGGAATGGGGAAGGGAAAATGGGAAAATGGGGATTTACCGCAGCGCCAAGGTTGGAATGGGGCGGTAAATCCGCCAACCACCATGGCGTAAACGTAGTTTACGCCATGGTGGTAAAGTCACGGCCCAGGCGGTAACTTACCGCCTGGGTCGTAATGAGGCCCAGACAGAGGCGAATGGCTGGTGCGGTCTCATTGTGCTCCTTGTTGTCATTATGCGAGAACCATTAGCATCACTAAAGCCTTCCTGTAGTACTTGAGTGTCAAGCTGAAATGTGAATCTTTCCCAGGCTGGGCTGTCAGATCAGAGTTAAATAGTTGATTAGCTCCAGACTGGGTTCCTTAAAGTCTTTTAATTTCACACATATAAAATATAAGCACAGTTTATAAGGGATTTGGACATTTAAAAGAAATGCCCCTTCACAAACATGCTTTAAATAGGTGAATTTTGCAATTTTAATCAGGAAACAGAAACACTTTTAAAATGGGTTTGACAGCTAATTTTCTGATGCAGCTGTCAGTCAGTGAGGCCTGGATTCCTCTCGCTGCACTGGAGAATCTATGATTTCAGCACACTTTCCTTTCAATAATTCACTGGGAAAATGACTGACTTTAGCATCTAAACAGCACTTTGAGGTTGCCATTGATTAGGAAGCTTTATTTAAGCCCACTTTTTAGCCCACTTTTGTGGCCTTGATTCATGTGACAGGTAACAACACCCACTGGCATTCTCTTGAAGGGAGATCTTGCTTTGGCAACAACTTTGCCTGTGTGTGGCAGTGTCTGCAGCTCTTTTGTGGTTTATGAACCATGCACCGTTTTGCAGATTTGGCGCGCAGAGGGGTTAGCACCTCCATTTTTGGCAGATTCCTTCCCCCACTGGCAAAGGGATGTAGTGTGGCACATTGGCATGTGTTGAAATATCCCACAGTATCTTTCATATGATATTAATTACATTAAAGTATATCATTTCTTTACAATCAAGTCTTTCTAAATAAACCTAACAATCAGCAATTTACAAGGACATACAACATTCAAAATGACATGATATTGACTCCAATTCCGTCTACATGTTCACGTAAAAAAAAAAAAAAAAATTATTAAACAGCAAATATATAAAATATTTTCCATTCAAAAATATGTCAAACAATTTAATTTTTTGCAGTTAACAATTAACTTCCAGATTTCCCACCGGTAATAATTACTTTCCGAGATCAAGATAAATTATGAATTTTGCTATTGCCGCTTCAAGCCACATTAGTACGGAAAAGTTTATTCCATTGATCGTGTGGAGTTAAAGAATCTACAATGTTCAAAATAGAGTTTACACAGTTGGACTCATCTAGTTAATAGAGCTGAGCACTCGGTTAAAAGATGTTGCAGCGTCTCTTTGTGATGTTGGTTGCAGCAGAAACAGCAGTCATTCTCATGCTCAGTTATTTGCTTACGCCAAGCCTGAATTTGCTTTGTCTTGCATAAATTCAGTCAGTATCATAGTATGATTTGTCTGAACCTTGGACTTGGAAACTTAAGTAGACAAGGCTCTGTGGTACGGAGCTTTTTCTCAGTAAATGGATTGTCTTGGAAGACGCGGTATTTCTTGCACTGATCTATTGTACATATCCAGACAGATCGCCATAATTTGCTTTTGATTTGGTCAGACTTGATATTAAAATGTTTCCCTTAATTTCTGATGTACTATTGCAGTGTTCATGGGAGATCTCCATTTTTTTGGGAAGTTGTGTTCAGAGGTAAGCATGTAATTGGATGTTTTTTCCAATAACTGTCCAGAGTTGGAGGTCATACATAGCTTTCTGTACAGAGTTAAGGTTTTCCAAGCGGACATTGCAAATAAAGACGGCAAGCCCAAGTCAAACCTTACTACACATATTGGTTGACTTTTGGGAGAGCTAAAACTGTTTTCCAATATTGTCCCTCGATTTTTGTCCAAATTTATTCCGGTCTAGGAGGCTTGGTCTTGGTCCTGTATAGAATAATTGCCGTGGCTTTTTGAAAATAGTATGTGATAATTGTAGAACAAGAGAATTTCCTAAATTTGTATGATTAACGCCTGTGATGTGGCTGTATGTGTTTTAGTTTGTAAGTCTTGTAGGTACGTTTGATCTGCAACATGGTTTCTGACATTAATGCCTAGATATTTGTATTGATCAATAACTTCGAGGCTGGTTCCATCTAGCAACCATTTGGAATTGCGAGCCTTTTTTCACTTTTTAGGGTGGCAACATAAAACTTTGGTCTTTTCGACATTAATCTCTAACATACTTAGAGCAGCATATTTCTCAAGAGCAGTCAGCAATTTGTGTAGACCTATGGGTACGCCTCCCTGTTTTAAACCATAGAAGGTTGATATTGAGGCTGAGAGTATGCCTTTTGTTGTTAGTCTGACTCAAATAGACATACTTGTGTGCAGCAGAGTTATTCAAGTTAACAACGTCGTTGGGCAGGAGGCACTAGATAGTTTAAGTAGCATTAGGGCTCTGCTTACAGAGTGGAATGCTGACTTAAAATCAACATATGCCATGTAGATGGATTGATTAGAATTCAAAGCTTGTTGCTGAATCGCTGTGATGGTCAAAAGATTATTAGATGTTCCCATACCAGGGATGAAACCCGTTTGATGCAGATCAAGGAGTTTGTTCTCATTGATCCAATGATTGGGATCTCTAAGAACTAGCCTTGAGAGGAGTTTTCCAGGGAAGCCAAGCAGCGCAATAGGCCTATAACTGGTAGGAAGCTGACGATTACCTTTCTTGAAAATAGACACTATGACTGACCTGCGCCCAGATTCTGGGATAAGCTCTTGAAAAATTAGAAGTAAAATCGAGGGCCAATACTCAGGATTAGCCTTCAGAACCTGATTTATGAGACCACCAGGGCCTGGGGCTCTTGAAAGACTCAATTTAGATATGTAGAATTGTATGTCATCTAGATCGAATTTCATCAATAGTTGCATTTCCTTTGTGTCAATGGGCCTCATTCCGAGTACGGCGCTAACCAATGGCGCCATTAACGCCTTGGTTGACGCCGTACCCGGACCGGCAGCGCCTTAGTGGATGGTGGAATTACCGCCCCATTCCAAGGTTGGCGGGGCGGTAATTCCCCATTCACCAAGGCTCTTCCCCATTCCCAAATGAGCCCCCATAGGGCTCAATGGGAATGGGGAAGATGCAAATAACGGTGACCGTTCATTACGGTCACCGTTATTGGCTTGGAGGCCCCTTTGCACCCTCGACTTTAACACCTGCTCAAAGCAGGCGTTAAGGGCGAGGGCGCAAAGGGAACTCGGAGTATGGCGGTAAGGGATCACCGCCACCGGTCTCGTTACCGGTGGCCGCTATCCCTTACCGCCATACTCGGAATGAGGCCCAATAAGTTTTACCATTCCCTAATCCTTGCTAGACTAGAGCTCCCTAAAATGGTCAACCCAGGTATGCACTGAGACTGCATTTATTTGTAGTGATGTCTGAGATGTCAAAAAGATACTATTTAGTAGATGCCATATTGCTCCTGAGTTTTTAGAAGCTAATACTCAGAGCATGGCTTCTCCATCATGTTGAAATAGGTGTGATTTCCTGGCCCTTATCCAATTTTTATATTTTAACGTCAGGCTTTTTATTAATGCTTGTTGGTTCACAGTCTCTGATCTAATGTGTTTTATGGTTTTACGAAGGAGCGTTTTCTGGTACTTAAGTGCTAAATCAAATTGATGTTTATGTTTAAACATGGGTTTGCTGGATTTTGTCTGAACCGCAGTGAAGAGGTGTAATGCTGATACATAAAGTCCATGCGGATGATCTCTTGGCATTTCATTCTCAAATTTGGATTTTATGGTTTGAAAAAGTTCCTGATGATTTTTAGTGGTCCATTATAATTGATTACGACCACTGGTCACAATTAGTCACTCATCGATATATGTGTCATGTTGCCCTGTCTTTGGTTTAATCCACTTCCATGATAGCGTTAACTAATCGTGATCACTAGGAGTCTGATTTTTTGTATGGAAAAATGATCAATAAGAGAACACATATTTCGATCAGTAAATATGTAATCAAGAATCGCTTGCTCTTGCTGACGATGCAAGTGGATGTGCTGGAACATCGCCCTTCATGGCTCCATTAAGAATCAGCAGTTGCCTATTAGCCATAAGCCCCAGACCACCTACATGCTGCAGTTGTTTAATGTTGTTCTTTAGTGGACAGACAATGCAGGTTCAGATCACATACAATAAAAGTAGTTGTAATCGATGGTTTGGCAGCAATTACATCCAGTACAAATTCTATGTCATTGAAGAAAGTATCTTCAGGGATAGCAAGGTGATTCCAATAAATGTTAGCGAAATCGATGGAATGCGAGTGGACATGCATTTTTACTAACTGAATGTAAGGATTAGGTTTAGCCCATTGGGTTAAAATCAATCCATCAGAGTTTTTAGTGACAATTAGTAAACCCGTCCTTGGCCTCCTTCTATCGTGAGTTAGAGCAGGTATCATCGCAATGCTGTAATTATTCCACACAGGAGTGGCAACCAACCAGGTTTCTTGTAATGCTATGATGTCAAATTTCTGAAGATCATTGGATACAACCACGCATGTTCCAGGAAACTAATTTTAATGTCTTGACTGATTCTTGCTCTGATGGCTATAGGATAGCTATGCCTCGTGACTGACAATTCAATCTGTTGCTAATTGATTTGGATCCAAATTGTTTGTGTGAAAGATTTAAAGATTGCAATCTGTTGGGATTTTGAGAAAGACTCTTTGATTGAAAGGAACTCATAGATTTTTTAGAGTTCTTCATGGTGGTATTATATTTTTAATATGACTCATAGAACTTGGTAAAGCCCAAGTCAAAAATTGATTGCCTGGCTTGCCAGATTAGATTTTAAATTGCACCTGATTGAATCCACAATCTTGCACAGGTTAGATTATTCTCATGCGGGAACTCCACTTGGTCTATATCAAAGGATGACAGGTCTTTCAAATTGGGAAACTCAGAGAAGATGTTAAGTACCGAGGTTCGATTGAGATCATATTCATATTTTGAATCTATTCTACATTGTGTTATCAGAGTTTGATAGTATACAGAGTTGTTAGGTCCACTGTCCAATGTGATAGGCTTGGTCATGGGACTCAGTTGTGAGTCTGGTTTGCTCCCAGATATTAGTAATTGATGTTGTTGTTGCTCACAAACCTGGGCATTAGCTTCAGCATGTGGGCCTAAAACATTGAGAGGACGTCCAGAGCTATGAAAGTATTGGCGTACCAATTTTTCTACCTCGGTTATTCTTTGCTCAAGAGTTAAAGATTGTTCCCTATCATTCGAATTTATCACATTCGGAAGTCACAATGCAGCATTTGCTTGCCGCTCATTTGAAGGTGCATCAAACGGGTGAGATTTCTGAGCTTCAATTGCAGTTATAAGTTTGTCTAAGAGTTCCTGCGTGTTTTCTATCAAAGGAAACTTTTTTGGGATGTTTTATTTTGTCTATCAATTTTTGTGTATTTCTTATTTATGCTTGCACTCACATTCGTGCTTCGTTTGTTTGGTTTAGTTAGATTTTATAAAAAACTGTTTAGATGCCGCCTGATTGGTTGTAGGGGTAGATTGAATGTTTTTACATTTTTTAGTCTGGGGCAAGGAAAGAGTTTTCATACTTAGGGTTCTGGTAGTCTTAGAGAATATTTTAAAGTCCCCCCTTGCCTCTGCTTGTGCCTTTGGTCCCCCTTGGATTGAGTTTTTAGCCGTAGTGCAATCAGTCTTGCTGTTCAGTGCCTCAAGAAATTCAGGGTGATCATGTTGGCTATCGCTGATTTCTACAATTGTTGGCTCATCAGTAATCGTGACAGGATAAAATGTTAGGCAAGGGGATTGAATGCATGAAGTGCCATTTATACCGGATTGCATGGTTCCTGAAGACAACCGTGTTTTCTTGCAACCACAAGATTGAGAGGAGCAATTGCTTAATAAGAAAGTTGCACATTGTGTGTGATATCCTCACTTTAGATCTTCAAAAAGTTTAAAAAGTATCATTTATTGTTCAGTCAGGATGGAGTTTGCTTCATGTGGTTGTTTGAGGAGGTTGTTCAATAATTGTGTTTGTGTTTTTAGCCTTACGTCAATGATCTTATATAGTTTTGTTAGCGAAGAGAGTGCTAAATTGAAAGATGCTAGGGTAGAAGAGATTAAAGAATCAGTCAAAGAGGCAGCAGGGAGGGAAAGCAAATTCGACTGATTTGTAAGGGGATCTCCCACGAATGAGTGATGAGAAAAGGATATCAACAAAGGTGAAGAATTAGGTGCTGCAGTTGCAAACATTATTGGGGATTGGGATAAGCTAGAATGAAAGGATGTGTTTTGTTCATGAGTCTTAGAGTTTGGAGAAGTAAATGAAACTACCAATGATAACAAAGTTTTATTTATAGGTAGGTCAGAGAGTTTGGTTGCGGGAGACAAAGCTTTGGTGAATCTATGATAACTAGGTCATCAGTGATTGCAGGGGTGGAACTAATAGTATGAATCATGGGAGCAGTTACTGGATTAAGAATAGGAAGAGATCCATGATCAGAATCACCACAAGAGTTCTTTTTTGGGGACTGATTAATGGCGCTTGTCATTTCAGAGACAGAGGCCATAGTATTGTCGCTAAGGTGTGGGAGTGGAATGTTATTACAGGAGCCCCTTCGCGAGTTTAACAGCATGCTCGAGTTTACATTACTGTCATGCAGCTTACTCAGCTCGGCTGGATAGAATTAACATATGTCGGCCGATGTGTAGTAGGCTCCATTTCTAGCGGTGGGCACACAGTCCTTATTAAGGCGTTCCGTCTGATTGACCTTAAGGGGATGCTCTTCAAACGTTCTACAAGCTTGAGCGAATCAAGCTTGGACTTCATATCCATTTTCAAAGTATAGAAAATGGATTGGCAACTCTTCAGCATGCGGCAATCATACGTGAATAGTTGCGTGTTATATTTGAATGCAGTTGAAATCAAATGCAATGCTCACATGTGCGAGCAACAAGAAATGCATTTACGAAATACTAGAATTCCTTCTTTAGATAATAGAATGCACAAATAAGAATGTTAACTCGCTGTGGAAAAACAACGTAATCCTGGTGCTACACACCTCGCCCACCTCAGCCCAAAACAGCCACAAACAGCCCTTTCACAACAGGGCTTACACAAACAGCGTGTGCGCAAATGCATGAGCCCACAAGTTGATATGGATTTGTGGGTAAGGTGGGTGGGGTTTAGCTACTTAGAAGAAATTTCACATGGAAATGCACCATTGAGAGCTGGATGAAAGGGTCCTGGAGCACAACAGTCACAAAAAGCCCTTACACAGCAGGGCTTCCACAAACTGTGCGTGTGCGAAAGTGCATGGCCACAATTTGATATGGAATTGTGGGTAAGGTGGGTGGGGTTTAGCCACTTAGAAGAAATTTCACAGGGAAATGCACCGTTGAGAGCTGGATGAAAGGGTCCTGGAGCACAACAGTCACAAACAGCCCTTTCACAAAAGGGCTTCCACAAACAGGGTGTATATTTCTCAAAAAAACACTCCCTCAGTGAGCAAATTATGCATTGCCTGTACCTTCTCACCTGTGCCCATCAATACTGTACAAACACATACTCTCCACATTGTATCTTCTCTCCAAGAACTAGCCACATGTATCATTTACCAAGGAATGGTAGAGTTTTTGAGGAAGAGCAAAGAATGCAGTGAAACCCTTGTTTTGCACCCTACAGCAGCAGGAAGCTATGCACTGTGCACTATGTCAACTTCTGCATGCACTGGCTCTGGAGAATTATCGCTGCTACCAAATTCTTGAATGCACTCTCCTGCCATTTTGAATTCTAATCCAATGTCATGGCAATGTGTCAAGGTTACAATAGTATAGCCAGTTACGCATTCACTATAGTCCAAGCTGCTCATGGGAAGAATTACACTGCTCCATTGCCAGAGAGCCCTCTACGTACCAGCCAGTTGTGTGGACCAAGGGAAAGGCTTCCATCTGTCCCTGCAGACCTGCCCCTTTATCCTTCAAATGGGATGGTATCCTCAGTGGCAGAATATGCACACACATCAACACATTACACACTACTATCAACATAATTTGTACTGATGATGACTATGGTAGGTTCTTATTTGCCTTCTTCTGTTAGATCGCCTGGGTACTCTTTCAGAGGTGTTGTTTCTACTCCTCTCTCTGCCTTCCACACTGCTATAGCCTCTATTGGCAGCAGGAGGTTGTGATGATTTTATATGTGTGATGCTAGGTAAGGAGCGGACCCTGAAATCAAGGAAAACTGGCCATCAAGGACTTGTCATCAGAGCCATGTGAGGAGACACATAGGGCACAGGGTGCAATCTGCAGAGTCCCTGTCCCTACCCCAATAAGAAAGGCATTGTGCTAGATGTGTTCCCTCCTCAAAAAATCTGAAAAATCTGTTCATCACTTATATATGCATTCTGCTGAAGGAAACCCTTACTTTTATAGGGTATTGTGAATGGCAGATACTCATTGAACAGTGGTAAAGCAAGAAACCCTGGACACTGTGTCAAATGACTGCAAAAGCTTTATGTTCAAGAACCTTACAGAAGGTAAAGACCATGATACAAAAAACACTATGAAAGAGAAACAAGTGGGGGGAAATGTTCGACCAGTCCCTAGCCCCAACACCAGAGCAGAAAGAAATGTGAGGTGCAACGCAAAGCCAGATTCATATCGGTTTCATACTGTAAGGGTTTTATATTTATTTACAAATATATTTTTGCATTAAATTTGTTCTCACAGCCCTAATCTAACACCCACTACCACAACAATCCTACCCCCAACATTCTATAACAATCAATAGGCTCTATTAGATCTCAATGTTCTAGGTTATTAAAATAGTAAATCTAAACAATAGAATGACTCCTACTTTGATGCTGGGGAAGTCACCCACTCTGTTGTGCCTGCAGCATGAATCGGAGAGCACCAGGAACCTGTGTTGGACCTGCACATTGAGTGTACGGGAATCTGTTACAGCTACACCGCAAACGGAGGCCATCACAGGGAGACAAGTATAAGAAGAGAAACAAGAACAAATAAGAAAAGGGATTGTAGCCCATATGGACACCCCGCAGCGCACCCGAGAAAAAGTATAGTACACTATAGTATAGTACAGTATAGTGAGCGGGGGAAAACCCTGCGGCTTTTTTAAAAAAAATGAGAAAAAAAAGGACCCTGCGGCGCTGGTTCACGATCACAGAAGTGAAAGGGTACTGGCACCACAGGGACACAGCATGAAGGAAAGGTAAATAGGATTTGGTTATGTTGGCGGTTTGGGTGGGGGTGTGTTAAGGGTGCAGGTGGGGATGTGTCGTGGGTGTGTTGTGGGTGTGGGTCTGTAGGGGTTTTAAATGCGTATTTGCATGGGAAATATGCCACCTTTTGTGGTTTGCACATTTCTCATGCAAACTTTTCTGTCGTGGACTTTTCTGCGTCGAAAAATCACACAGATCCTGTAGTTATGGTTAAGTTGCTCAATCCATAGGAAGACCACTTTTTGGGAGGCTTATAACTTGTATCCCCCTGGACGAATGTGCATCAAACTTTGCAGAAAAAGTGTATGGGCCACTCTGAATCTTTTTGGGAAGTTTGGTGAGGGTTCATCCAGGGGGGCCAGACTTATAGGGGGGTCCCAAAAAATATATATTTTTTCCATAGACTGAGTAGACAAAAACCTGCGCACGCGTACATCTCAACAAATGTGTGATTTCTGGCTCCGCTCCTTGGTCCCATTTCTCTGTTCGCTCCGTGGTCATAAGTCTGATTGCCCTGGAGTGTGGCATGATGTCGGTGGACATTGGACGTGCCAGGTGGTTTGCTGAAGGGAAGCGTGATGTGCGTTTTAATTTTGGGCAATGCCGCCATGTTGTATCCGAGGATAGTGCGGCGCCGAAAGGGGTTGGCAAACATGTTTTGCGTCATCTGGTGGTGAGAAGAAGGGATGGAAAGGGTGGGGGAGTGAGAAGTGGTTCATATGATATATATTTCATTATCCGTGCGTACTGCGCCATTTGTGGGTACCTCCTCAAGCGAGTTCCTTGTGTGGTGATTGCAGGTAGCCTTCATTACGGCACGATAGGTCCTGAGGCAACCTCTTTGTCTGGTGACTACTGACAGGCTGAATTGCAGATGGGGCATGGATGGCACATGACAGTTGGCAAACCTACCGAGTCAGGCGGTAGGCTATCGTATTTTAAGCAGTCCTACCGTGTACTGATTTTGCTGTCCAAACCTAATGATTTACGAATGCAGCAGGCCTGGCTGCCGGAGGCCTAGTGGGAGCAAGGAACAGCATCCTCCAGTGTACGGTGGGCATGTTAAATGGCCCATCAATGTGATTGATATGCTGCATGCCCTTGCATGACCCGTGAAACAGACACACCGTCTTTGCACCGAGCACCGCGAGGTAAAGTGTCTAGTAGTCGCCTGTGGTTTGTAGATTTGGTGAAAGGATTTCACTGTACATGTTATGATATGATATGATATGATATGATATGATATGATATGATATGGTATTTGTAACGCGCCTATACACAAGTGTTTCAAGGCGCGACGAGGCAGGGAGGGAGGGAAACAAGGGGAAGACAGACAAACGATCCTACTAGGCCAGGTGTCATTCAGATCGCGCAAGTGCAGGGGTAAAGGGAAAAGGAGAAAGTGCAGGGGGAGGAGGTGGGGGGAAAGTGCAGTACAAGGTAAGTAGCGTAATAAAATAATAAATAATAAATAATAAATAAAAAGGGCCAGCTGGTGGCAAGTGCGAGGTAAGTGCAGAGCAAGTGCTGGGAAGGGGGCTGTAGGGATACAGTGACAGTCCCACAGTGCAGGGGGAGCCAGGGAGGCAGTGCAAGTGGAGAGTGGCTGGGCCCTGGACCGAGGTCGCTGAGAGTGGCCCAGATGCAGGTTTAGTGCAGAATTCAGTGGGGAGTTAGGCAGGTTTAGCAGGGGAGAGGGAGAGAGAAGGCAGAAGCGAAGAGGAAGGTTTTGAGGTGCTTCCGGAACCGGAGATGGTTCTCCTCAAGTTTCAGGGAGGCAGGAAGGCTGTTCCAGAGGGAGGCCCCTGCTGCGGAGAGAGATCTACCCCCAGCTCGTTGCTTAGAGAAGCGGCTGACCATGAGGGAGTTGGAGACGGATGAGCGGAGGGCTCGTGAAGGAAGATATTTAGGAAGAGAGAGTTGAAGGTATTTAGGCCCCTGGCCCCAGAAGGCCTTGTGGACAATGCAGAGGGTTTTGAACTTAATCCTCGCAGCCACTGGGAGCCAGTGAAGGGATTTCAGTCCTGGAGAGATACGGTCCCTGGGCTTGAGGCCAAGGACAAGTCTCGCAGTTCTGTTCTGGATAAGTTGCAGAGGACGGAGAGTGGAGGCAGGCCGATTAAGACAGAGGCTGTTGCAGTAGTCCAGCCTTGAGAGAACCAGGGCTCGGGAGACAGTGAGCTTCTGGGGGAAGGATAGGAAGGGAAGAATACCTCTGAGGAGGTGCAGCTGGTAGTGAGACTTCTTAGAGACGTCAGATATTTGAGGAGAGAAGGAGAGTGTGGAGTCGAAGATGACCCCGAGGTTTTTAGCCTTGCAGGTAGGGGCAGGAAGGGGGCCAAGGGAGGCCGGCCAGAGAGCTGCAGGGAAGGAGGGAGTGGGTGTGCCGATGAGTAGAATCTCGGTCTTACTGGCGTTAAGGCAGAGGTCATTGGCGGCACACCATTCCTGGATAGCAGACAGACAGTCGGAGATGAGGGAAGGAGAGGAGGAGGCCGAGGGTAGCCTGAAAATGAGCTGGGTATCGTCCGCATAGCACTGGAAGTGGGGGCAGAGAGCGGCGATGCGGTGGGCAAGGAGTGGCAGATACTGGTTGAAAAGCCAGGGAGAGAGGTTGGATCCCTGGGGGACACCACAGGTGGAGAAAAAGATGTCAGAGAGGAAGGAGCCCATTTGGACCTGGGAGGGTCGACCGGAAAGGAAAGAGGTCAGCCATGCCAGAGCCTGACCAGTGATACCCAGGTTATCACGGAGACGGTTGAGCAGGATGGCATGGTTGACAGTGTCAAAGGCAGAGGAGAGATCGAGCAGAATGAGAACACAGGGAGTGTTGGAATCGAGGTTCAGGAGCAGGTCCTCACGGATATTCAGGAGAGCAGTTTCCGTGCTTCTGGCCGCTCTGAAGCCGGATTGATGGTCATGAAGATTACCAACAGATTCAGCATGGAGGTTAAGCTGGGAGATGGCCAGTTTCTCCAGGAGCTTGCCCAGGAAGGGAGTAATGGAGATTGGGCGATAGTTGGCCGGGCAGGAGGGGTCGGAAGAGGGTTTCTTGAGGAGGGGATGCACAAGGGAGTGCTTGAGGGGGGATGGGAAGACTCCAGAGGCGAATGAGTGGTTGCAAAAGTCAGCCAGGGCAGGAGCCAGGGAGTCGATGTGGTCCTTGATGGTTTTGGAGGAACAGGGGTGAACCTGTTTAGACGAGGCTTTCATAGATCGGACTTGTCTGGAAACCTCATCAGCAGAAAAAGGTGGAAAAGCAGAGAAGGAGGGCGGAGGGGCGGTTGCAAGAGAGCAAGAGGAAGAGCCGGGAAGAGAAGGAGGGAGGAGAGAGGAGGAGAGCGAGGACAGGATGTCCTGAGTTTTTGAGATGAAGTGCGAGGCCAGTGCGGTGCAGAGGGCCTGGGAGGGGACAGGAGAGGTAGAGACTGCAGCAGGGTTGGCCAGCTCCTTGCAGATTTTAAAGAGTTCGGCCGAGTTGTTAGATGCCTCAGAGATGCGGGCTTGGATAAGGGCTCTCTTCTTGGTGAGAAAGGAGAGCCGGTATTGCCTTTGGAGCAGGCGGCAGGCCAGTTTGTCAGAGGATGAACATGAAGCACGCCATTTCCTCTCTGCCACCCTGCACTTGCGTTTTAGGGTGACGAGATCCGAGACGAGATGTGGCCGTCTCTAGTCAGTCTGGAAAATGGCATCGCTGTTGCTGCTTGGTTACTCCCATACAAGTAAATTTAAGGACAAGTAAGTACACAGCATAATCTTCAGATCTCAAAGAATGTCAGTGGTGGTTTGAAAGGTACTGTGGCTGCCTCGTGATGCCTGAATAATTATCTTCTTTACCACATGGACTGACTTCGAACTGTGCAAATATTTCAGAATCAGGACCTTGGTATGTTGTGGTGTTTGTTCAATGTGACTCTTACTAATGTGAAGCTTTTTCTGACACTTTTGCCATGTTCTCTCTATTTCAGTAGCTCAGTAGGTAAGGGTTTGTAAAGGAAGTGCACCAGACAGTGCACATGTTTTGTTTCCCTTTTAAAAAAAACATAGACCAGAAAAGTACAATTACAATGGCAAAACCAGAAAATCATGCTATCCTATTTGTTTTTAAACAATTTTTTATTGCAATTGCTACCTGCTTCATGGCACACTAACAAATATTCTGTCTTTTATTTATTTATTTTCTGTTTTTTTATTAGCAATTTGGTTTTACAATTGAAAACCTTTAAGCTATTTTTAGAAAAAACAAGTAAGAAACCATTTTATCATATACAAATATAACACTCTAATTTCGGAGGCAAGTAAGGTTCTAACATTAAAATAATACGTCCTTAATGAAGGATACTTATTTCACCACCAGCGATTGCGTGTGCTGCATCTGTCCACACAGATAGTTCTTTCAAAAATCCTAGCACAGCTGTTGTCAGAGTAAGGCACTCCCCATACAAGATGATGGACCACCAATCCGCTGCTGTTCTGGTTGTAAATTTCTTGGCAAAGTGAGCCAACCATCTATGTCTCTGTTTGTTCAAAGCAGGACATACCATAATTAGATGCTGTAAAGTTTCCATTAGACCTCCACACCACTTGCACACATAGTCTCTCTGAGCTCTAGGCTTTCTTGCTTCTAATCCTTCTTTGGTTTGGTTCTTTGGTTGGCATTAAATTCATTCTTAATCTCATGAATTCTCTTGGATACTACAAGGAAATGTTTTCAAGTATTCCTGAATCTTACCTCTGGCCCTGTGGTTAGGGTCTTTCTGACCATACAGCTTTAGTAAGCAAACATTTTCTCTAGTGCAAATCCAATCCAAGTCAAGTCGTTTTTTTATTAAATGTTAGCAGGGTTTAACAATAGGTTCTCTTCTGAGGTATTCAGTTCTTCCAAAATGGACAGGCAACTGTTTTCCCAGGCAATTGGGATTTGATCTTGTTGGAGAACTTGGTTTAGAACCTCCATCCCGCTTGTTCAAATGGGATTTGCGGAACAGGGCCAAAATCTTCCATTGCACAGTTGACCAAAGTCAGTTAAGAACCAGTTCCTCTCTTATTAAGTCGATAGGGATACAAGAGGGAAGGGCCAAGATCTGTCTCCAATAAATGCCTTCCGGTTTTGGACAGAGGTCTTTAGGAAGCAATAGAGTGGCTTCAGAGCCATAAATTATAACAGGAACAACTTTCATGGTGTAAACATCAATGATCGGTTGCATTGAGAATTTACAGTATTTCTTTGCAATGATTTTTCCCTGCAAAGTGAGGTTTATAATTTTCGGTCTCAATCTGGTCTCCTGAGGTGCTTCTGCTACACTGTTGTTAAGGCAGATTCCTAAATATACCAGACTTGTTACTTCTTCAATATGTTCTCTCTTAAAGAACCATGCTTGTTTCGCCAAAGGTTTATGAGCAGTTTTCCCAGAGAATGTCAAGATGTTTGTTTTTGTGACGTTGACTCGTAGGCTGTTTTCATCCAAATAACTAGCCAGAGCATCCAGCTGCCTCTGTAAACCTACTTTAGTTTCGTGATGCAGGATCAGGTCGCCTGCATAAAGCAGACAACCTACATCAGTCCTTGGCATTCTAGGCGGAAACATTTTGATTTCCTCAATGGATGGAGGTATGTCCGAGATACATTGATTGAAAATCATAGGGGCTAATCTACAGCCATGTTTTAAACCCTTAGTTGCTCTTATTGGTTCAGTGAGATTTCCTTTTTGTCCAATATGATACAAATGGTGGTATTCGTGTGCAGGACCATAAGTGCTTCTCTGAAGTCTTCTGGGCAGTTACATTTTTTTAACTTAGCCCATAGTTTATGTCTCTCAATGACATCAAATGCTTGTGCCAGATCCACTGATGCCATGTGGACCTTTGCCTTTGGTTTTGCAGAAGCCTTGATGTGATTTATCAAGAACAGATTAAGGGCCGTTCCTATGCCCGTTTCGAAACCCACTTGCCACTTGTCGAATTGACCAGAATTGGTCCTCCAAACGTCAAAGGCTCTCAGCATCAAGGCACCAAAGTTTTTACCCACAACATCAAGAAGGGCGATAGGCCTATAGTTCGATGGATCCGCTCTATCGCCCCTTCTTGAAAATGGGTGCAACTCTCGAACATCTCCATGAAGTTTGAATCACCTTAGTTCTCTTTATTTTTGCAAAAAGACTACATAACCTCTGTCCAACCATTAGGGTCCTCTTCTAGATTATAATTAGACAGGCCATCGGGCCCCGGGCCCTTGAGTTACCGGATGATAGAATTAAGGTCTTGATTTCCGCTCTATCTGTTGAAAAAGACCACGGGATGTTAGATAAGTGAGACTGTAATCCTGTAGGATGATCAGATTTGAACAGATCTGTCTTCTATACCAATTTTAAAATCGTTTCATGTACAATACAATAGTGTAGAAGTCAGCAACTTTTGGCGCTCCAGATATTTTGGACTACAGATCCCATACAGCTTCCATATGCCCTAGCTATGACTGTCAATGCAGAGGGGAATTGGGATTTGTAGTTCAAAACATCTGGAGATGCAAAAGTTGAAGACTCCTGTAACAGCGCTGGACACAAATATGCTGTGCATCTCAGAGCTGTCTGTCTGATCTCTTCCATCCATACTGTTTGTTCAGAGCTTAGAGCCAGTGCATTATCTCACTACAGCATCAGGGCCTTTGCACTCTTTTAGTTGAAATGAGCCCTGAGCCTGTGGGGGGCCCGCAACTGTCCCATGTTGCCAGCCAGCAGTGTCATAACACAGCAATATATTTCTCTCTGCATTAATTTTGGTGTTGGGCTTTAAATGTGTGCTGTGCAGCGGTTGTCTTACAAGCTGCATTTGCTGGTGTATTTGCATCTGTCACTTCCCTTTGGGTATAAAGAAGTGTTATCACCTCAATGCCTTTTCACACTGCCATACTTTAAAAAAAATATTTGGCAATTGATGTGTCAAAGGTAGGGACGGCATCAGGGCCTTTGCTCTGTTTCAGTGGAAAGTAGACATGAGGCTCAGGGACGCCTTCAGCTACTGCCCCATGTTGCAAGTCAGCAGTCTACAAAAACAACAATATATTCCTCTTTATATTACTTTTGTTTGTTCTAGGGCTTTCAATGTGTGGTTTGCAGCGCTCGCTTTACAAGCTGCATTTGTCCCGTGAGGCTGTCGCTTACCTTGGGGTATACAGATTTGTTATCACTTCATTGCATGTTTGACAAGGAAAATCTGTCTTAATGTGGACAAAGCTGGTCACCGTGCTCACAGCTCACACATTTGGTACATTTCTTTCTCATGTTGGGTCAGAGGACAGGCAGTCCTTTCCTGCAATTTCTTAAAGGTCATATGTCAAGTGAAGTCATTTACTGTAATGTTCTAAGGCAACAGTTCTCGTGATAGGATTTCCTGTGATGTCATGTCCTGCCATTTCTTCGGGTCAAACTGAAGTGACATCATTTCGAGGGATGTCATCATTATGCTAATTACTATTTTTGAAACGTTAAGATTCCTACAGATTCTTGGTTACAGAATGTTGTTTGCATTAAGCTCCTAGCGCCTTGGATGCATGGCTGGAGGCCTTGCACCGAAAAGTATGTCCACTAGTTACAAGTAGGTTTCAAATTGCTGCTTTGTGTGTGTGCTTTGTCAGCATTGTACATAGTGTTGGTTACATTGGTGTGGTGATTGTTAGCTCCAGTGTTTGGTGCATGGCTGCAGATGGTGGAATTAACAGTCCTGCAGTGTGTGCACTGGGTGAAGTGTTGAAGTACTTTGTGTATACAAGTGCATAGGGTTCCAGTGGATGGTTTATGTGGTTGGGTTGTGGCCATTTGTGCAGATTACTGAGTACTGAACTGAATTATGATGTATTGATTCTTTTTAGTTAATAGAGTATTGGGAGCAGGGCAATGTTGTGAAGATTTTGTGGTTTGGTTGGAAGTAGTAAAATGCTATTTGAATGGAAAGGGGTAGAGGTGCCGGATGCTGTGTTATGTTTGTGGATTCTGCTAACTGGTTACATGGTTGCATGTGTGGCTGTATTATGTTGTGGGGGTTGGGTTGGACTGCCGTTGGCTGTGTTATGTTTGTGGGTTGCAGTACCTTACCACATGCTCACATGCATGGCTGCATTACGCCTCTCCTATACCGTTGTCTCAATTGTTTGTTTTTTGTTGAAAAACAGGACACACTTCGCTGGATTTATACATAGTATATGCATTTACAGTTAAAGACCAACTGGTCTATTAGCACACAAAATTATAGAGTTGTCCATTTCAATACATGCAACAAATATGCGATATTGTCGTTACAAGAAGTTTGAGGTGAATGCAAACTCAAAATAAAATTCAATATCATTCAGTGGAAACAATACACAGCCTACTATTGTGTAGGTCACAATAAGGGTCAATACAGTGATTACATATATTACAATGAAGCAAACAAGAAAAAATGCAAACAGTGTTCACAATTACACAATTGTGTTTCGGCCCTCACTGAATTTTGTGCCAGACAATCTTAAGCAGGCCTTCATCAGGACAGGAAAAGAGAACAGATAGACTGCTCTGTATGTGTGCTCAGCCTAAAGGAAGAAACAAATAGGCAAGTGTCAATGCTAAGGAACTCAGGTATACATGAGGTAATGGAGAAAATTGATTATTTCTTTGTCTATAAATGGCTTTCTTACCGTGCTTGGAAAAACAAGATGGATTCCGCACATATTCGAACTGAGAAAAAACCCTTGGTAATTAAGGTGGTCTCTGGATCTTCTTTATTCAAGACAAGATGACCTGTGTGGTGAAGAGAGGTGTCAGATATGAATCAAAAAGTGTACACTGCCCGTCTAGTGGGGATAGTACAGTCTGTTTATCTGCTAAGAGTAGATTCGATTGGCTTACCTGTAGAAAATACAGTGTCTTTTAAATTGATGTGGGGTTGGTTCAAGATTTAACTGTCCATACCAGCTTGTCACACGCGTAGGGAGTCGTGCAGTATAATATTTGATTACTGAGGTTCTGAGAAGCCTCACTGTGCTTATAGTGTCTGAGGGGTCAAACAACAGAGGAACATTTGTTAGATGACTGCATATAATCAGGGCTGGCGGTCTCATGCACGCGAGGATGTCAGACCGCAAGCAAAAATACATTTACGCTAGTTACCTGAATGGAAACTCAGTGAATCAGGAGAGAAGCCACAGCGTTGGTGCCACTGTCAGCGATGTGTGCCGTGCGACAGGTCCTCAAGGGGGAGTAAGCTTCTGTCCGTGTCTCAGGAGATTTCTGTAGGGAGACAGGGCACAAAGCAAAGGATTACCTGTTGGAAGGGATAATGATACAGAACCGCAGACATCTCTGTGTGCGAGAATCATTTCTGCATCTGTGTGGAGCCCAGCTACTTACCTGCATGTGTGTCGCGTTTGTCCAAACTGTGATCCAGCATCGAAGGATTGCTGTGACTACCATTGTTTATATATGCGGTGGACATTTTGGTTGTACGGCAGGTGTGGCAGATGCACAGATGGTGGAAAATGCGTGTCATCATCGTGTGGCTACACAGACATGATGATCCGATAGGTGGATGCCCAGAGATAATTATGGAGGGAGCAGAAATTAGTGTGACATGGTTGTCATGGCAACTGTGGACGGTGTCTGTAGTCTTTCTTCTAAAACAGTGTGATTGGGTGCGGAGGGCTAGTGCACGCTTGAAAAGTGTGTCAAAGTAGAATGTGACGCTCGTGAGACTGAGGAATATATTGAACCCGCAGCACGGCCTAGGTGTGTGCAACCGGGGGAGTGGATCCTTCCCAAGTGGGGGTCCACTCCAGGGGTTCATTCAAGGGTAATTGTTAGTCCTGGTAGTGCTAGTGCCGGCCCCGTTGGTGAAAGGGGGCTGAGAAGTGTTATAGCATGATCCGGAGATGGAAGGTGTTGTGTGGTCAAAATGTCATTAAAACAACATTGTATTCATAGACGTCTACCAACCACATATGTATACCACTGTATTTCTTCCATGTCTATATTACATGAAACTTTTCCACTCTACTGCCACATTTAGGCCCTCCTTCACAGTGTTCAAATCAAAGGACCCATCGCTGTTCAAGTTGTACGAGGGTCTTGTTGATATCACCATCCCACACAGTGGTTTTCAGTTTTTTTGAGAACAAACCATCTCAAATCTGTGTCAGTGTGTTTTTTCTGTGTGAAGTGTCCCGCCGGGGGTTTGTCAGGTACCTTGTTGCGGATACACGAGCGGTGTTCAGAGATTCTCATGTTCACAGCTCTGATAGTTTTACCCATGTAGAGTAAACCGCATGGGCGCTGAATGAAGTATATCACCAGTTTTGAATTGCAATTCGTATGCTCTAGTAGCTTCCATTTGATATGTTTGTATTAAAAAAGGTGTGTCTGTACTGTGAGATCGCAGGCTATGCAATGTCCACACTTGAAGTGTCTATGCACAGGAGGGAGATTACAAAGTGTGTTGGTTGGTACTGATGGTTCTTGAAAGGTATGGACTGCTTCAAGTTTCTGTGTTTCTTAAAGGCAAAGCAGGGTATTTTCTTTAGAGTTCCAGGGTGTTTTACTAAGTGCCAATGCTTTTTCACAGTTTTTTGTATCAAGCTGCTCAAAGGGCTAAAGGTGGTTACACACACTAGGCTGATCATCTCTTTTCTTTTGGTTTCCAGGCATATCTCTCGTGGAGTGTTGGCCGCTCCTTTCTTAGCATCTTTTATCGCCTACTTAGGATAGCCTCTGTGTGTCAACCTGTTCTTTAGTTCTATGGAATGTCTATGGAATTTGTCAGGTTCTGTACAATTATGTCTCAACCGTAGAAATTGTCCGTAGGGTAGGTTATATTCCAATCCCTCCACGTGGTAGCTTTGGAAATGTAACAGGCTATTTCTGTCTGATGGTTTTCTGTAGAGTTCAGTGGCCAGAGTGTTGCCTGATCTATAGATGTGTAGATGTGTAAATCAAGAAAGTTCATGCTGTGGTGGTTCCATTCTATGGTCAAGTTGATATGTTGATTGCACTGATTGAGCCATTCATGAAACTGCATCAATCATGCCGAAGAACCTTTCCAGATGAGGAGGATATCGTCTATATAGCGTTTCCACGTGGATATGTTTTACAAGAAAGGGTTGTCAATAGAGTAGATATTGTCTGTCTCATATTTAGCCATGTATAAGTTGGCGACATCGGGGGCGAATGTTGCCCCCATGCTCACTCCTTTGGTTTGCTTGTATATCTGTGTTTTAAACAAAAAGACATTTTCGGACATGGCTATTCTGATGCACTCTAGAATACAATCTTGCGCCTGCTCCCACATCCCGTCGCTCATTGGTATCCCCAGCTCTACTTCCCAGTCCTGTCTCAATTGTGTCACCTACTTCCCCACTTTGGTCATCAAAAGATCATATAGCCTGGATATCTCGTGCCCTCCCTCTGCAATATCATATATTGTATCAATGGTGGCATCAGTTTGCTCTTCTAATATTATCTCTAACCATGTTTCTTTGATCCGCCGTATCATTCTGTTATATGTGATATACTGCCCCTCATGCAACCCTGTTTCCTCCACCAGCCCCCTGAGCGCCTTTATCTCCCCTCCCTGCCACATATCTCCCATTGTTGCAATTCCGATCGGCTCCCAGTGTCTCCGTCAATGCAATAGCAGTATTTGTGGAGAACACAGTGTCAGGTTCTCCATGACCTGACAAGCTTTTCGCCATATCTCCCACCCCAGTGCCAGCATCTTTGAGCGCTCTTTTATGACGGCTTGTCTCGTACCTCTGCTCAGTTGCAATCTCTCGGATATGATGGCTCCAGTTTTGACTCTGGATAGCGGGGCGCTATGCAGTAGTTTGACCCATTTAAGGTACCCTGGGCCTATCCCATAATGGGACAAGGCCGCCCTCTCCTCCGAGCTTCCTGTTGTGTGTTCTATGACTCGGTGGAGTCATCTGAGGTTGTCGGATATGTTCCTACGCGGGACATACCCTGTTTGGTCTCGGTGTATTAATTTGTTAATGAACCGTTTCCGTCTGTTTGCTAATACCGCTGTTAGTATTTTACTATCTTGGTTCAGCATCGATAGCGGTCTGAAGGATCCGCAGTCCTTACCTGGTTTACTAGGTTTTGGGAGGGGAATGATGATTGCCTCTCTTAGGGATTCCGGCAGCCTCCCTGTTTCGAAGGGCTCATTTAGCATTGCGTGCAGCGGAGGGAGCACCTCGTTTCTTTATGTTTTATAAAATTCACTGGGGAGCCCATCTGCTCCTGGGGTCTTACTAGTGGGTAGTTGTACTACCACCTCTTCCAACTCGTCTAGAGTGATCAGGGCATCTAGGGCCTCCCGCTCCGCCGCACTGATTCTTGGCAAGCCTATGTACTCCAGCATGTCCATTATCTCCCCGTCGTAGCTGCCTCCTTCGTCACTATATAATTTCCTAAAGTATTCTGGGAACTCTCGATTTATGCCCTCTTGGGTGTCCACTAGTTGCTCATCTTCCCCTGTTATTGCCCTTGTTCTAGGTCTGGGGGTCTCCCTTTTGTACAACCATGCCAACATCCTTCCCAGTTTGTCTCCCCCCGCATGCTGTCTCTCTATGTACTTTTTATAGTTCAGGTTACATAATCTCTACCCGTGTTCTGCACATTCTTGTTGCAGTTGGCTTATGGTTTTGGCAACCTCTTTTGTGCTGCCCCCCCTGCTCAAAGTTCTCTCTATCTTAGTTTCAGCCTTCTGTAGCTACCTTAGTATACCTCCCTGCAGTCCTTTGGATTTGGCCATTGCCACCCCTCGCACCACCACCTTAAAGGCCCCCCATAGCGTGCCAACCGACTCCACGCTCCCAGTGTTAGTCTCAAAGTAACTTACCAATTTCTTCTCTTAGGTACTCCCTAAACGTTACATCTTTAAGTGTTTCAGTTCTGAGATGCCAAGTTGGTATCCTGGCTCTTAGGGGGCGGTAGTGCCATATTCTGACCAATGGCGAGTGATTCGATAGGACCCTTGCTTTGTATTCCGTCTGTAGTACTTCTGCTACTACTTCCTGCGTGGTGAATATGTAGTCTAATCTCGTATGCAGGTTATACGGGGCAGAGTAGTGTGAATTTTGTCTGTCTTGGGGGTGGCGCACCCTCCATATAGCCTCTAATCGCAAATCCGTTAGTAAGGCCTGCATGGCCTTGGCTGCAGGGGCGGGCCTTTCTTGTTTATTATCTGACCTGTCTACCTTCAGGTTTAATGTGCAATTAAAATCTCCTCCCCAGATCACCGCCTCCCACATATGTGTGCTTAACTTGCTGTATAGGGTCTTGAAATATGTGACTGTGTCTTGGTTCGGAGCGTATGTGTTAATGATACTTATTTCTCTGTTTTCCAGCAGCTACCATCCTTCCGTCCGCTTAGATTGTCGATTGCAATATTTGAAATGGGAGATGTGGTCCTACCCACGTAATCACTCCCCTGGCATACGCCGAATATGTTGCGCCGATGACAGTCCCTCCCCACTTTTTCTGGATCTTCTCTAATTTTTCTTTTTTGTGAGGTGGGTCTCCTGTAGTAGAGCTACATCTATTCTCTGCCTTCTTAGGTACATCATGATCTTATACCTTTTTAGGTAGCTATCGAGCCCCCTGACATTCCAAGACATTACCTTGCGGTCCCCCATGTTCTAGCCTATACCTGCCTCCTTTCGTGCTTCCCGGACACCTGACCAGTATGCTAGTGCTGGCTCATATAAGCTCATACCCCAACAAAAACTACCCTCAACTATTAACACTTCAACTTTCCAAACCTCCCCGCCTCCCTTCCCTGCCCCAACTCAATTCCCAACTCCCTACTTTCCCTCCCCCATCCAAACTGTTGCCCAGCTCCATCCCTGGATCTCAGGCACCCCCGTATCTTGCCCGTTTTTTGGCCTTTGCCAGTACTCGGGGCACAGCAGAGAGATAACGCCCTACTGGCGTCTCAACTACTTTAACTACTAGGGGTTGGTCATCTTCATCTCGTGTCTCCTGTTTTGACTGTTATTTGCAGCGCATTTATGGCTCATATTTACAATATGCAATTCTATATTCCAGTCCAACAAATTTGCCCGCTGCGTTTATCCATTAATTAGCATTCGCACCTTCTCTGCACGCTCAATAACCCTCTGCTTGTATCTACTGTAGCATCTCCCCCCCTGCAATATCAAACATGGCGTTGCGTCACTTATCCTGTCCTTCTCGTTCTCGGCCGTCTCCAGATTCTGGGCATCCATGGGTATCCAGCCAGCCTGTCACCTCCTCAGGGGTTTCAAAGAAGTGTACTTTCCCTTTTTGTATGACCTTTAGTTTCGCAGGTTACAAAAGCATGTATTTGAATCCAGCAGTCCGTAATCTTCTTTTCACTGCCATGTAGCTGTACCATTGTCTCTGTACCAGCATGGTATAATCCGGATACGCCGTGACAGTCGACGATGCTCGCATTATTATTCCTCCTTTTCAAAAACAATTCAAAGATCTTTTCCCTGTCTCTGTAGTTCAGTATCTTTGCTATTATAGCTCGGGGTGGAGCCCCAGGTTGAGGCCTTCTCAGCACGGCCCTGTGTGCTCGCTCTATCGCAAACCTCTGGGAGAGCTTGCCTGCTCCTATTTCCTGAATGAGCATGTTTCCCACATAGTCCGTAGGGTCCTGGCCTTCTTCTCCTTCCGGTAGGCCCACTATGCATATGTTATTGCGTCTTGCTCGACCTTTGGCCTCCTCAGCTCTGTTTTCCAGGTTCCACATTTGTTGCTTCAATATGTGGACCTCTTTGGCGTTGGTGGTGCTAACATCAGTGTTAGTTTTTACAGTGCTCTCTAAGCCACTCGTTCGGTCGGCTAATGCTCTTACGTCTTGTCTGAGAAGGTTGACCTCTATCCCTACGGCATCTACCTTGGTTTCTAATGCCGCTTTGAGGTCTGCCATATCGGCTCCCCACGAGGATTTTAGTTCCGTAATGGCTGCCAGGATCTGGTGGTCGTCTCTCTGTGTGGTCATCTCTTCCGGTGTGTTGACCGTGACTTGAGCAGGCATGGTCGGTGCTTGCTATGTTTTGGTAAAGATATCCATTGTTGGCTGCTTGCCTTTACCTTTACCTCCCTTGAGAGCCATTGCACACAACAATCCAAGTGATGTCCATATGTTGCACAGGCTGCCGATGTGGCCGCAGTGTATTGCTGCTTGTGCTGGCCCTCAGCCTTAGCTTCTCAGGTACAGGGCTCCCTGTGGACCTGTCTGCAGTGTGTGCTTAGTCTTTGGTGTGCAGGACTACTATATGCATAGCCTGCTGTTCTGGTCCCACAACTTCTCAGCTCTGGGGCGCTTAGTTGTTCCGTGGGGGTTTCAGTGTTACCATGGTTCTGTGTTTCTGCTTTGGCACCGTCGCCTCTGGGCCTCACCTCCTTGTATGCTATGCGCGCCTCCCACTCTCAGTCGCCGTGCTTACTGGCCCTCTAAGTGTGTCTGGACCCCACCTGGGGCTGGTGCGTTGGTTTGGAGGAGGACATACCCAGCACCAATTCAGCTGTCCTGCGAGCATTTGCGGGGTCTTTTGCTTCACATCAAGGTTGTCCCTCCCCTTCTCTTCACCTCCTCCGTTGCCCCCGGCTTCGTTCTTTTACGGGGGGTGCACCACCTTTGCGCCCGGATTCTCTATCTGTGTGCCTTCAGCTACTGTCTAGTTCACTGTCCCTGTGGGGCCTTTACTGGTCCGCAATTCTGTGCCCAGTCTTTGCCAGCGTTTTCAAGGTGCTATACCATTGTGCGTAGCTGCGCTGCAGTGTACACGTGTGTTTGTGACTAGTTTATGATGACCCAAGGTGTGTCACCTGTTCCTTGGGCAAGGGCAATTTTAGTGTGCTCGCGATAGGTTCCCCGCACCCTGTTTCTATTTCTTGTGGTCCTCAGTCAGAGTATGCTGCTGTGTCTATACAATGCCCATTGGCTGCTGGGGTGGAGTTGCCCTTGTGTTACATGACATCCTTATATAGGAGGGCTATGTTTGTTTGTGTTCATTTTTATTCGTACAGTATTGTTGGGCAATAGTGTTGTACTTGCTGCTTTGTATTCACTTAGCGATACAGTCCTCCGGTGTTTCTCCACGTCTCCTGCACGGGTCGTTTTTACCTTCTGTGGCCGCACGTTTTTCCATGTGCGCTCGTGTATTACAGTTCGTGCCTCCCGGGTGCATCATCTACTTGCGGCGTATGTGGACGCTGGATTCAGCCCAATTCCTTGGCGCTTGGCGTCCATGCTTTGGGGGCCTCAGGCTTCACAGCGTGGCCATACTTGCACTTCTGCGGGGTTTTGACCCTCGTTCACCGCTTCCCGCGGGGTCACTCCTCGCCTTCCCTGTGTCCCGGGTGCTCTGGCACAGGCAGTGACGTTTGGCCGCTCACTCCGCTTCACTGCTGGGTGTGTCAGCCGTTGTCCGTCCTTTTGTACACATGCCCGTTCCCCTGTTGCAGCTATCCATACAATAGTCTCTGTTCGCGCCTGCTCAGGCTCTTTTGTTTAGATTTTGCTGCCATCTTGCCCCCAGGTCAGCATCATCTATCGGAGGCTACAAAGTTTTGTGATTGATGTCCATTTCACACAATCCTGCTGTGGCCGCGCATCCTTTTCAAATGTGCTTTCGTGTTCCTATTTAATGTGCACGGCTGCTCAGTCCTCTTGTGTGCCGCATCGTATTACAGCGCAAATGGCCAAAGTATTCAGCCTAATTCCAGGGCAGTTTGCATCCATGCCTTGAGGAGCCTCAAGCTTCGCTGTGCAATTGTGCTCGCGCTTATACTAGGTTATGCTGTCCGTTCACTGCCGCCTGCAGGGTCACTCTTTGCATTCACCGTGACCCAGATATTTCTCCCTGGGCCACGACACACAGTAGCTGACTCCGCTGCTTTGCTGGGTGTACCAGCTGTGGTTCGCTCTTCGGAATACGCTCCTGTTCCCCCACTATAGCGATCTTCACATCGGGATCAGTCCGCGTTTCCAGAGGTTAGTCTGTTTGGATCTCGCCGCCATCTTTCCGTCAGCCCGGCTTCAGCCGTCGGAAGCTACAAAGTGTCATAACTCATGTAAATTCCACTTGATCTGCACGCGGGAACGTGCATCAGGTTCAGCTTGCTTTCTTATTTCTTCTTGCTACATTTCTTGCTGTAATAGATGGTTTGAAGACATGCACTCATCCTGATCAGTTGTCGGATCCAGGAGCACACAAAGAGAGCAGCCTATTCCATGGCTGCCACGCCCCCTTATCTCTGGTTGAAAAAGACTTGCATTGCTGCGAGTCCCTCCTGTAGGGGTATTGAGGTGTATAGGGTGTATGGGAGAAAAGGTCTTCATGGCCCACCTCCCCTCCATTCTCACCAAGCATTCAGACTATGACTCGTCTAGCAGCCACCCATGCGCCTGTGGCCAGGGATGCAGGATGACTGCTGGCCGACACATGTGGCTGCAATGTTCATCTGGTAGGATGGTAGCAGACTCCATTTAGAGACACAGTCAGACTCCATTTTGAACATAACTACTTAGGCCTCACTGACCCAAGCGGCCCACAGTGCTGCAGCTCTCCCCTCCTGATCACGCACAGCAAGCAAGTTCCTCCCCTTGCCCTCCTCTCCTCGGTGGCCCTGCTGCAGGCCTGTTCTCATGGGAAACTAGGCGCGAACAAGTTACATGACAAACACTGTATCTTTCCCTTCCGCAGAAAGATACCCTTACTGACCTGCAAATGACCGGGCCGAAGCTGGCGTTTGAGAAAAACAAACTGTCTCCATAAAACTTGTCCTGTCCCCTCAACATATGCTGTGGATAACCCCAACCCTGTTTCCCGTTTGAAGTGCCAGACACGTATGCAAAGCCCTTATGCCACCCTGTTTCACCCATGCAGATAATCCCTCTTCTGTTGTTGTATACCCCAGATTGATTGCAAATAAAAAAAGAAATCGACCCTCACCTATCCCCAAAACTGCACACAGAGACACCATGAATAGTATGTTTAAGCTCCTCGCCCTCGATCAAATATCACTGGTTGCTGTAAACTGCACAAGGCAATGTTTAACACCAATATGTACTCAATGATTTTCTAAACGTGTATTGTTTTCTGCATGACCTATCAGCATCGCCATATGCAGGGCCTTTTTCTCGTATGTGGTACAGTGTATATAGAACAGTTTATCAATCATATACATATATATAATTGCGGAAAATTAAATTGTGTAACCCATATAATAAGTGGCACATTGTACGCCATGTTATTGTATTTGCACACAAACAAACCTGTTCCTAACTCATTCATATGTTGTGTGTGTGTGTGTCCCCTGCCCAACCAAACAAGGCACGGCCAGCAAGAATACAGAGCCTCTTATCCCCTCTCTAGCAGGGCTGCATACCAGCCCCCACCCTCTCCCCCCTCTGGCCAGACTGAGATGTAAAGCCTTGGGCCTACCAGCGATGTGATGCTATGATTGTAACGCCTCACCTCCCCCCTAGAGTCAGCACTAGGTATTAGCCCTCATGGACCCCCAAACCCCTCTCATCCCACCGCCTCTCTGATGTATATCATGTGCCATTTGACTGGAAAGCAGTCCAGTTAACCCCAACCTTGACTGACCATGATGGCCATATAATAACTATTATGCTAACATACTATAAAGATGTCCCTCTGCTAGATCGAACATAAAGAAAGTGACAGATATATTCCTGGAATGTGCCCCCTTACAGGCCACCTAAACCCATGAAAGCTGCTCACCTATTGTTCACCCCTCGTATAGTAATTTGTCTCCAAGACAATGAAATGCTCGCTTCCAAGTTATGTGTTATTTTTCTTGTGATGTTAGAATAACGATTTGCAGGATTTACTGGGCATAGTGATTTACAATTACCACTCATTGAGTATGTGTAGCCACAAGGGCAAATTTTAGAATAGTCTAGATGTATCAACCAACCATCATCTGACCAGAGCTCCACCCGATGAACTCAGCTGACCTGCGAGCATCACCATGACACCTCAAGGAGCCTCACCAATCCTGAAGCTTTGCACCTATGCATCTATAGGAGCCCTTCGCTATTGCCCAATCTCATTGATTCATGTATCCCTTAGCTCCCACGTCATAGGTGACGTGGTTTTGTAACAAAATGTGAATGTTTGCTGATGTCTGGCAGAGCGCTCTCGGAGTTTGCAGAGTTCTCTGCTTGCCCTATATTAATTTAGATAAACGTTTACCTTTTGACTTCACCCGCACTTGGTCTTGGTCTCATTCCCATCTGGGGTGTCTCCATCATTGACTCTCATTGGGAAGTTTTAAATGCCTTCTTGGGGAACGCTCACTTTCAAGTGGTGACCCGTAGGACATGATTTGTCCTTTCATTCCTTTTGGCACAAGACGCCCCCGGCCACAGCGGAGACCCACGGTGCACCCCCTCAAGAGAGAGCTGCCTGACTACAGAAACTGGTACACTTAGACGTGCGCACAGCAGTAGGGCAAAAGTGTGCGGGTCCCACTTTGCAAAACCCACAGTACCGCTCGCCGGAGCCAGGGGCGGCCATTGAGCGTGGGGCAGTGCCTGGACGGACTGGGTGAGGAGGGTCTCGGATCAAGACAGACACGTGAGTATCAAGTGCGAGCGACATTAAAAGGAGTTGGATGTAGAACCTAGTATCAGAGGTCAGACTGAGTTAAGGGGGCTCTTGGGAGTACAATAGGTACAATCTTATTCTTTTTTCTTTCTCTGCATATGGCCATTAGGATGAGTTAAGGAGATTACAAAGTGAGAAGGGAAGACAGGAACCTAGCTCTGCAAGGGGGTAGAAGGCGGCGCCACATAGTGCTATCTTGACTAGTACTGGGAATAAGTGGAAAATAGAAGAAATCAGTGGGAGTCTCACATAAGGGGAAGACTCGGAGTACAAATTAGAAATGCTTTATTCTTTTCCTTTTTCTAATCTATGGGACAATATTCAGACAACCTAAAAGGTAAGGTGTGTAAGGTGCTGGGATAAGGGAGATTGTTAATTAATATGAGCATTGAGAGGAGGCAGGGAGGGTATATGTTACGTGTAGTATGTGAACTGTCAATCGGTTAATGTTATGTACTGGATTTGTTATGTTGTTTTGTGATTACTGCATTCTGGTAATGGCTAAAATGACTGTATTGTTTTATGAATAAGTGGTCATTGTAAGTGTGACACTTTAAAAAATCGATGTGTAAAGTGGTATACCAACGGCAAAATACTGGTATAGTTAACATTTTGGCTATATAACCCACACATCCGCAAGAGGTACAAAGAGGGGCGAGAGAGTAACATGGGTGCGGAAACACCACTGGCCCAAATTTGTCAGAGTTTACCAGGTTATGCAAAGAAAATAACCAAATACCATGATCAGTGGATCACATAATTAAAAGGAGAAGGGTTACTGCATTGACAAAAACGGATTGAATATGGTGGTCGCATGCCTATTTGTAAAATATAAAGGAAAACAATTACAGAACAGAAGAGAGATATTAGACCTATGGAGGTTATTTGAAGAAGTCCCTCCAATAAAAAGAAAATAGAAAATAAAGGAACAGGTTCCATCTCCCCTGGCAATAGAGAATGATGGGAAGGAGGGCGGAGAAAAGGACGGGCTAGTAGAGGTTGTACAGATATACCCCCTCTTACATTAGCCAGTACCAGCTGAGGGATACAGTGACCCGGTGTATGTGTCAAAACCCACCGCCCCAACCACTCCACAACCCACATCACACCTACCATATGAGTGCCCAAGAGCGAGTGGACAGGTGAGTACCCCGGCAATATATATTGAAAAGTTCACAGTAGTTTTTGGGCCCCATTACGAGATGGGCGGTTGCCATGGTGCTATTAGCACCTTGGCTGCCTTCCATACCATGTCCGAGTCCGGTCTTGTTCAATGGGGACTTACCGGTGCATTCCGACCCTTGCGGGACCGGTAAATCCCCATTGAACAAACCATTTCCCATTCCCATTTGAGCACCCATAGGACTCAATGGGAATGGGGAGGGCGCTAATAATGGGCTCGCGAATGGCAAGCCCGTTATTAGCGCCCTGGTCCCTTAGCAGGACCTGTAAGGGATGTGTGGTCAGACCACACGTTCCTTGCGGTTCCCTCCAAGGGACCTCAGAATCGGGTGGTAAGGGGTTACTGGCACTGGTCTCCTTACCGGTGCCCAGTATCCCTTACCGCCCGACTCATAATGACCCCCTTAGACTCAAGGTTATCAATGGCCCAGAGTGAACTGTCCAGACTAAGAGATATGTACGAACAGAGTGGATCAGGTACCTCCAGGATGTTTCAGACACAGAGATCACGGACACCCGACAGATCCATAGAAGAAGGGTGGAAGAAATGGGAGATACTATTTTGAATAAACGATGAGCCAGCAAGGATAATAGAGCTAGAGCAACACTCGCCTGAGGGAGAAACAATGGGAGAGGGCATGGCATTGGGAGGAGCGGAAGAACTCTGGTGCGACATAGAGGAAGAGGAGCTAGAAGGGAGAAGAATAGGGATTGCAGCAGGAGGGGCACCCATGAGACTAGACGAAACAGCTCTTGGGCGGGCAATGGAAGAAGAATGGAATGGAAGATTACGAAATAGGGTGGGGAGGATGGCAGTACTGGGGAAATGAGGGACGAAGGTGAGTACAAGGAAAGGGACCAAAGGAAAGTTTCAACTACCACTGATACACTAGGGAAGAGGAAGGCCAAATTATATACCTTGGGCACAGATGGATAAAGCACATTTATTGAAGTCATTAGCCCCACTTTCAGGAGGTGCCAGCAAATGGATATATGCATTCGAGAAAAACACGGCAGGGGTTCCTTTGGCAGTAGGTAATGTTAAAAGCTTGCTGGTGTCTGCAGTGATCAAGCTGATCGGGTTTGGGCGAAAGCAGGCTTCCCAGGAATAACATTAGATTGTGACTGCAGTGATGGTGCTTCCTTCAACACAGTAAGAGCAGGAATCTGGGACGCATTACGAGACACATTCCCAGACACACCTCACACAATGAATGATGAGGAAGATGCAATGCCCTTCATTTTACGGGTGCAGGAGATGTGGAGAGCGGAGACGGGCACGGCCTGGGATCAGTCAACCTCCCTGTTCTACTTTATAATAAAGCGAGGGCTCCCAAAGGAAGTTAAAAAAAAAGTGCTTGATAAAATAGCTGGGACTGAAGCCAAAGGCTGCCCCAGATACAAAGCATCATAGTACACCATTGCAAAAGGATAAAAGAAAGGGAGAATGAAATAGCACAGAGAAGACTGGCACACGAGGCAAAGTTTATTCAGATGAAGTTAGTGAAGGTCTAGCTGTAGCCGCTCTCCCCACAGAAAGGGAACAAGAAGCTAGAATGGCAGCTAATTGGGCAGGAAACGGAGAGAAGCAGTGGAATGGTGAGGAACAATACAGAGGGCCATAGTGGCAAGCAAGGCGTGCCCACGGAGGACAAGGTTGGTACAGAGGGCAAAGGGGGGGTGGTCCAGGGTATGGAGGGTGTGGGGGGTACGGAGGTCCAGATCCAAACGGAGGACAAGGAAATTGTTGGAATTACGGAAGGTGGGACATTTGTCAAGGGAGTGTAGAAGCAGACCCATGAATAATTATCAAAATGAACAACAGTATGGCCACCCCACCCAGGAATCCCACAGGGGCTGCCAATGGGCGGTGGAGGGAGAGAATAAGAACAGGATCAGAGATACACAGATGAGCACAGGGCACCGCCGCGTAATGTTCAACAGCACCCACAATACCGTGAACACATGACACATGTACAAGGTAACCCTTTCGTCACAATGGCAAATTGTGCACCTACACCCTTTGGTGGAGTGGCAGTGGTATCGGGGGATGTTTTTGACAATGGGGGAATGACAAGGCATCCAGCATAGGACAGCTCACATAAAGCACTTCCGTGTCCAGTACTATCAACGACCCTCGATGCAGCTGAGGAACCATTTGTGGGGATGGAGATAGGAAATAAACAATTCATTTTTATGGTAGACTTGGGAGCCATAAAATCATGCCTACGAGAAGGCAGGTTTCCGTAATCTAATCATAAATTGGAAACACAAAGGTTCTCTGGGGCGGTGGTTGAAGTTCCCTACATAGAAGATTTGGATGTACCAGTGGGTGGGAAGACAGTATGCACACCTTTATTGTACTATGAAGAATCACCAATTAACTTGCTGAGGAGAGACCTTCTCAGCAAGCTCAATATGACTATATCTTTCAGTGAAATAGGGATAGTCTGCTCGACCCGGGGATCTGCCCATTGCGAGTGATGTTGGTAGTACACACACACAAGCCACGGAACCGGAGGTACGCAGCATACCAGTTGATCCAGACATGTTCATCCAGGGGATAAAACACTAGCATGAGTGGTCTCTGAGTTAAAGCACCAAGAGTAGAGAGTGCCCGCCGAGTTTGTTTTCCGCCCTATAGCATACCTAGAAATAATTCAAGGAACAGTGATGTCCTTAGATTTGCATGCAGTACAGTTGTCCGCACAAAGAATAGCGGTCATAGGAATGGACATACATGGGTGTCAGTGGCGAACAGTATTGTGCATTAATGCTAACATTACACTACAAGATTTGTCCGACAAGGACCTTTTTACTTATTCAGACAGCGATGGGGAGCTAGTGATGGAGATTGTGATCCCCTGCGATATCATGATACAAACAAGACAGGTACCAGTACAGCTAATGGCAGTGGTAGGGGCGCCACCTACCTTTTTCAATGATGACATGCAACTGGTGCCACAAGAACTGTGGACCACAGGCCCACATGATGTGGGTCTGCTGCACGAGGTAACACCAGTCAAAATAAAACTCAAACCAGGGGCGTTGCTGCCCCGGGTAAAACAATACCCCCTGTCCAGAGAAGCAGAAGAAAGGATAAAAGAAACAATATGAGAACTGCTAGTGCAGGGGATAATAGTGCCCTCAAATTCACCATGTAATACTTGCATCTACCCCATCAAGAAAGCAAAGGGCGGGGCATGGAGGATGATCCAGGACCTATGCACCTTAATGACATCATACAAAAAGAATTTCCCTTGGTCCCAAATCCTGCATCAATTTTGTCTAGTATACCAAATGATGCATCCTACTTTACAGAGGTGGACTTGAGGGATGCATTCTTCTCAGTCCCACCGGACCCTGAGTCCCAATATTTGACAGCATTCACCCTAGGAGGGAAAAGATATGAGCATTGCAGATTACCTCAGGGATACTGTGAGAGCCAAAGTGTATTCAACATAATTCTACATGAAGATCTAGGCAATATCATCACAAAAAGCACAATCATTCAATATGTGGATGATCTCCTGATTTGCGGGAAAGATGAAGATGAGTGCAGGAAAGACTATATTATGCTTTTGACATTGTTGGCCCATAAAGGTTACAAGTTGGACAAGGAGAAATTACAATACTGTCAGGAAGAAGTGTTGTATCTGGGTCAATTGATATCAAAGGATGGTCAAAGAACCATACAAGACAGGGCAGCACGCTGTAAATGAGCCTAAGATAGTGAAGGAAATGCAGAAGTTTCTCGGCATGTGCAATTACTGCCGTGCCGGATCTCAGAATATGCAGGATACACAAAACCAATAATGCAGGGACTTAAAGAAGCACAGATGGAAAACACAGAAAAACAATGGACAGCAGAACGCATGATGCATTCAGCACATTAAAAGAACTGATCTCAACAGCACCAGTACTCGCGAACCCAGATTATGAATGCAAATTCTACTTATTTTCACATTGTAACGGGACACTTATGACAGCAGTGCTAACACAAAAATCATCATTGGTCACAACCCTCAGGCGTACTACAGTGGTATGCTAGATGCAGTTATGCAAGAACAATTCGCTTGCGAGCAGTCCCTCATCGCTGCAGTGTTCGCAATAGAGAAAAATGCAACGATTGTGATGGGATGTCTGTGACACTGTTCGTGGAACATTTACTATTCGCACTATTAGAAAGATCAAAGAGCACACTGACAACACAAAGAACAACAGCTTACTAGATTATCCTATCCAGCGCTAACATACACATAGTGAGATGTAAAACAGTTAACCCTGCAACATTTATCACAGAGGCATGCACCATGGAAGACATGCAAACAAACAACTGTGCTACATACAGAGGAGTAGATGGAGACACACCCACAGCAAGCAAAAATGCATTGTCTGAAAGAGAAATATACTTTAAAGATGGGTCCGCATCAATAAATTCAGAGACAGGAGAGAAACATGTGGGGGTGGCTGTTGTGTGACTAGAGGAAGGTGAATATGAAGTACTCATCCAACAAAGTTTACCTGCCCATTACTCAGCACAAGCAGCAGAGTTAGTAGCACTCATCGCAGCACTACATGCAGCAAAAGGATAGATGGTAACAATATACACAGACTCTGCATACATGACAACAACAGTACATGGCGGATTGGCTAGATGGGGGAGGAGAGGATTCCACAGAGCAGACAGTTCCCCAGTGCAGTACGCTGAGCTACTAAAGGATTTGATAGAGGTGTTAAATGAACCTACAGTTGTGGCCATAGTGAAGTGCCAGGCCCATACAAACAACAATGACATCATCTCTTTAGGAAATGCGGCAGCGGACGCTGCTGTGAAAGAGGCATCATATTTAGCCAAGGGAAAAGCAGGTGAGTACATATTACAGAAACAGGTGGAAGGGGATCGCCCTGATGGGTATAATTCAATGCCCATTTCCCAGATATTAGAATTGCAACAAGGGGTGACTGTTGAGGAGAAGGAGTTGTGCGAGAAAAGAGGGTGTAGCCAGTCATCCACTGATCTCTATTGGTGTCAAACCAATACATGTAGTAATGCCCCATAAGCTACTAGAAATAGCATTCCAACAGCTTCACTTCCCGGCTCACAATGCCAAACAATACACTGCAGCAGAGATACAGGAACATTGGTTTGCCCTAGGGTTACAGGAACAAATATCTAAAATGGCCATGGAATGTACTACATGTCAGATATATAATTCAGGGAAGACACTGAGAACACTGAGAGAAACACTGCCAAAACCAACTGGCCCATTTAGAGAGTTGCACATTGATTATGCTGACATGGGGGAAAGGTGCTTCGGATCACGATACATGATAGTGGAGGTTTGCCCATACTGAAGATGGGTGGAGGCAGGGCCATGCGCCCACCCAGATGCAAAGTGTGCTGCAAAGTTCCTAGTGTGGGAAGAGTATCCCCGCTGGGGAATATGCGACGTAATACGCTCAGATAATGGGACACACTTTGTAAATTATCTGTTTAAAGAAGTAACAGAGATTTTGGGAATAACACATACATTGTGTACGATTTATCATCCGCAATTGAACGGAATGGTTGAGAAAATAAACAGCCTCCTGAAGGGGAGATTGTCGAAATTGTGCTTCACGCTAAAGAAAAATCGGGTGTACTGCTTACCCCTGGCCTTGTTTGAACTGAGAAATCAACCCAGCAAGGACCACCATTTGTCCCCCCATGAGACTGTGACAGGAAGACGCATGCACACAGCACACTCCCCACTCTGCAGACACTCGGATGCTCACAGAAGTGTGACAGTACTAGAGGAAGAATTAAATGAATACTTAACTAAGCTCACCAAAGTGGCCAATATGATTGCCAGGCAGCTAACACCCCGTTCAGACAAGAAGCAACAAGTGACACAATAACCCCAGCAGCAGACAGTCCGACCGGTCAGCTAATGCCAGGAAAGATGGTGTATGTGAGCAGTTTCGTACACTGGTGGAATTCTCCAAAATTTCATGGCCCATATAAAGTCGTGTATTGCACACCCATCGCTGTAAAGGTGCAGGGGCTGAGATACTGGATACATTTAACAGACGTACGAAAAGATTGTGATAGCGTAACACAGGAAACAGAAATGGGGATGGCAGAAGAGGAAATGCAAACTTAGAAAAGAAAGGTGTAGATTGTGAAATACAAACACGACAGAGAGAAGAAGAACAGAATAAAAGAAATAATGTTTCCAACAAAGTTAATGTGATGAACAAGAATTTCTTTCTTTCTCTTTTTTCCTTCTTTATTTTCTCTCTCTATCTCTCTCTCCCTCTCTCTCTCTTTCTATCTCTCTCTCTCTCTCTCTCTCTCTCTCTCTCTCTCTCTCTCTCTCTCTCTCTCTCTCTCTCACACTCTTAGAAATAATTTAAAAAATGTCATAATATACTAACAGTAATGGAGTTAGAAAATGGTGAATAAAAAAATGCACATTGAGAAGGAAAATGTAAATAAGAAAAAGTGTTATGTAAATGAGTTGCTTAATACACTTGTATGTCTCATTATGTAGGAGAAACCATGGCAACGGAGGGGGCCCCCGATGCAAACAGCATTAGAATAGATAGAAATGGAAATAGTAAATTTGCTTGCGTAGATACAGTTTTGAATGCAGTCTGTTTATGTGTGCTGTGATATTCTTTTCAATGATGTTCGGACTAGTAATATATTGGGCAGTAGCATTTATATCAATTGATATCAATGAGGGGGGTGGGAATGGGACAAGCATGATAACACAGGGGACCAAGCTCATATGGGATGGGTTGAAAAGAATATGGGGACACGGGACACACCACAGTGGCACACGGCATACAAATAGTACAAGTGATGCACAGGTATCAGTACGCCCCACTGCCCCATACAATGCCACTGAATACAATATTTATAAATTGAATGACCCAAGTTCTTCTCAATTACTCTGGTTTTACGATGACCCCATCACAACTGTGACACCACTATCTGATACTACTATAGGCAATCCTTCCCCCACAAGTGTAGAGAAAGAAAATGCAGAGACAGCCGAGAGGTTTATTGCCTTGTGCAATGAATGGAAAAAGGGGGGACAGGGTGGAACACCTTTTTAACGCAGCATGATGTAGAGAAAGAAAGAGTACATCCTAAACGTAATAAAAGATGAAGAAGAGAGGCAGGGAGAAGAAAGTATGATGAATATTCCAGGTTAGGTCTAGACACAGTAGAAGATCCAGAACACCCACACCGGACCAACAAATGGGATGCAGACATGTGCTCCACTGCAAATCAAACAACTAATGAGAGCTGCTATGTGTGCTCTCTAATCCCCCATGCCTCGGGCACCCCCATGGAACTCCTGCCACAAGAGTCACCTAGTGCTGATGCCCAATTTCTCCTTCATCTCGCATTATGCAGAATAAAGAACACCTTCCAGGCACACAAGGTCTCTTTTGAAGTGCTACAGAACAACAAAAAAACCTGCCACTCAAGACCCAAAGGGGTGGTGTGCCTGAAAGAGCCATTCTTAGTGATTATAGGAACATTGTATTCGGACAAAAAAAGGCAAGACAAGCAAATTACATGCAAAGCAGAGGCACTACAAGGGTTGACAGTCAAAAAGTTGCAGTGGATCCAGAAAACAGGCGCTCCGATATGGGCCCAACACATCACAAAGGTCACTTGGGTCACAGCCCTGGAAAAGCCCATCAAACTGCAAAAAGAAATTACCTACGAACTGTGCTTTCTCGACGAAGGAAAAGTAAACAGGGGCACAAATAAGAACTGTAACAAAACACTCATCATCCCAGACATGAAGAAAGGGACAGCTGCATTAATGGCTACATACTGGGTTTGCGGTAAGCAGGTATACTTGCACCTCCCACAGTCATGGAGGGGTACGTGCTCCCTGGCAAAGCTGCATTCTGCCCTCATGGTGGTCCCCGAAAGTCATGTTCAGGGGAAGGGGCTGTCAGCCGTCCAAGAACCAGGAGCTCAGCAACCAACCGATGAGGCCCCCGTGTATGCCCTATCCGCTGAGAACATGCAAAGCCCAGTATCCAGAAAAAGAGGATCATCCAATTACATATCCAAGGCATCCACAGAACTTTTGGTGCAAATTCCAGACAGGTTCCGGTTGTTCAAATCCGCTGAAACATTTTTCGCCTCCCTCATCCCAAGTATCCAAGCACGAACCAAAGCAAAATGGCTCCAAATTATGCGCTGGGAGCTGATCCAACTGGCTAATGACACAGAAGAAGGATTCAATGTAATAAAGGTGGAGCTAAGGGCCCTTCGGCTAATGACAATGCAGAACAGGTACGTCCTAAACTTGTTGACAGCCATGGATGGAGGTGTTTGCCGAAAAAATCGGGAGTGCATGTTGCACTTTCGTACCTTCTGCAGACGCGGACAATGGAACTCTGTCTCACATTATTGCAGCCATGCACAATGAGCGGATGAAGAAGGAGGGGTGCAGCCAAGCTCATGGTTCAATCACATTTTTTTCATGGGTACCTTCCTGGCTCGGGTTGACCGTCAACCTATTGGTACCCATCATCGTCTTTTTCCTCCTGATTTATTGTGTGTGCCAGCTAGGTCTTCAATGCGCAAACACAGTCCCTAATGGTGCAATGATGATGGTGACAATGGGCAGCGCTAAAAGAGTGGCACAGATGACACATGAAGCACAAGTACAAACAGGTGAGGATCCGGGGCCCAGATATAGAATGGTACCACTGTATTAGGACGGGTACATAGTAGATAATTTATATCACACGACACTAAAAGAACCACGCACACTGGAATGGTATAAGGAGGTATGGGTAGACCTGGAGGGCGACAGGGGGTGTATATACATGACTTGCACTGCTGATGAATATGCTAGATCTGGGCAGAGCCTCCGGGGAGTGTGTAGGGCCTGGATGCCATGAAAGGAAACACCTGCCTGGGACAAAGCGGTAGCTGAGGAGTTAGAACAGAGGAGGTTGGATGAACTGCAATATTCGTTACTTAAGTAATGGCTGGGGGAATGTATGGGAGGAAAGGTATTTATGGCCCCCCTCCCCTGCATTCTCACCAAGCATTCAGACTATGTTTCGTCTAGCAGCCACCCATGCGCCTGTGGCCAGGGATACAGGATGACTGCGGGCCGACACATGTGGCTGCAATGCTCATCTGGTAGGATGGTACCAGACTCCATTTTTTGACACACTCAGACTCCATTTTGAACATAACTACTTGGGCCTCACTGGCCCAAGCGGCCCGCAGGGCTGCAGCTCTCCCCTCCTGATCACGCACAGCGAGCTAGTTCCTTCCCTTGGCCTACTTCCCTCAGGGCGCCTGCTGCAGACCTGTTCTCTTGGGAGACTACAAGCAAACAAGTTACATGACAAACACTGTATCTTTCACATTCCGCAGTCCCTTACTGGCCTGCAAATGGCTGGGCCGAAGCCAGGGTTTGAGAAAAACAAGCTGTCTCCATAAAACTTGTCCTGTCCCCTCAACATATGCTGTGGATAACCCCTCAACCCTGTTCCCCGTTTTAAGTGCCAGAATGTATGTCAAGCCCGTATGCCACCCTGTTTCACCCATGCAGATAATCCCTCTGAAGGAACTATAAATTCACTTCTGTTGTTGTATACCCCAGATTGATTGCAAATAATGAAACAAGCCAACCTTCACCTATCCCCCCAACTGCACACAGAGATGCCATGAATTGTATGTTTAAGCTCCTAGCCATCGATCGAATAACACTGGTTGCTGTAGACTGCACAAGGGAATGTTTAACACCAATATGTACTCAATGATTTTCTAAGCGTGTATAGTTTTCTGCATGACCTATCAGCATCACCATATGCAGGGCCTTGTCATGGTATGTGGTACAGTATATATAGAGCAGTTTTATCAATCATATATATATAATTGCTAAAAATTAAATTGTGTAACCCATGTAATAAGTTGTGCATTTTACACCATGTTATTGTATTTGCACACAAACTAACCTTTTCCTAACTCATTCATATGCTCAGTGAGTGTGTGTGTGCCCTGCCCAACCAAACAAGGCACGGCCAGCAAGAATACAGAGCCTCTTCTCCCCTCTCTAGCAGCGCTGCATACCATCCCCGACCCTTCTCCCCCCTCTGGCCAGACTGAGATGTAAAGCCTTGGGCCTACCAGCGATGCAATGCTATGATTGTAACCCCTCACCTCCCCCCTGGAGTCAGCACTAGGTATTCGCCTTCCTGGGCCCCCATTCCCCTCTCATCCCACCGCCTCTCTGATGTATAACATGTGCCCTCTGACTTCAAAGCAGTCTACTTCACCCCAACCTTGACTGACCATGATGGCCATATATTTACTCTTATGCTAACATACTATAAAGATGTCCCACTGCTATAGCTAACGTAAAGAAAGTGACAGATGTATTCCTGGAATGTGCCCCCTTACAAGTCACCTAAACCCATGAAAGCTGCTCACCTATTGTTCACCCCTAGTATAGTAGTTTGTCTCCAAGACGATGAAATGCTTGCTTCCAATTTATGTGTTATTTTTCTTGTGATGTTAGATTAACGATTTGTAGTATTTACTAGGCATAGTGATGAACAATTACCACTCAATGAGTATGTGTGGCCGAGAATAGTCGAGATGTTTCAATCAACCATCATCTGACCAGAGCTCCACCCCGATGAACCCAGCTGACCTGCAAGCATCACCATGACACCTCAAGGAGCCTCACCAATCCTGAAGCTTTGCACCTATGCATCTATAGGTGTACTTCGCCATTGCCCAATATCATCGATTCATGTGTCCCTTAGCTCCCACGTCATAGGTGACGTGGTTTTGTAACAAAATGTGAATGTTTGCTGATGTCTGGCAGAGCACTCTCAGAGTTTGCAGAGTTCTATGCTTGCCCTATATTGATTTAGAACAACTTTTACCTTTTTACTTCACCCATACTAGGTCTTGGTCTCATTCCCATCTGGGGTGTGTCCATCATTGACGCTCATTGGGGAGTTTTAAATGCCTTTTTGGGGGATGCTCACTTTCAAGGCCTCGACGTCCATCGTTGCTAGGATGTGGTCATCGCTATAATGATGTTATTCAATAGTAGGATGGTGCTGGTGGTGTCTTTCAAGTAGGATTGCATCTGGTTGACAAATGGTTTGAGAAAGATGTCACTGAACAGGGACAGAGGCTCCAACAAAGATTTGCATGCTGACACGACGGGTCTTCCTGGTGGATCGATGCTATTCTTATGCACTTTTGGTAAAATATAGAATGCCGGTGTGCGTGGATGTTTCCTATTGAGGAAAGCTGATTCATCATCGCAATTCCAGCCTTGACGTAGGGCATGTGCAGTAAGGCTCTTGATCTCGTCTTGTATGATCCTGGTCGGATCGGGGGTAAGCTTCCTATAAGCCTCTTGGTCACTCAGCAGACGTAGGCATTCAGTGTCGCATTTGTTGGTGTCCATTAAAACGATTCCCTCACCCTTATCAGCGGGTTTTATGATGATGGTGTGATCATCTTGTAAAGTTTTAAGAGCATGCCTCTCTTCTTGGTCTAAGTTGTCTTGTAAGTGATTGTAAGTCTTAAAACCAGCCAGAACTGTTTTGGTGACTATTCTTTCAAACGTCTCTATTTCACACGGTATTGTGTGAGGCGGTGGGTAAAATGTTGATTTGGTTTTCAGGCCAGTGGTGTTTTCAGTCTTCGATGGGGGTCTCTGGATTCCATCTGATCAGATCTGAGTGGAATGTTTATGAAAAACCTCATCAGTTAGAGTTCTGTGTCAAACTGTCTTGCCTTTGTCGCCGGAACGAAAGAGAGTCCTTTCTCCAATAGTTTCTGTTCTGCAATGGTATTTATGTGTTGGGAAAGGTTGAAGACTGGTATCCTCTCATTTGTCCTTGGTTCTGGTGTTAGTACCATTGGTGTGTCCTCATCTGGGGGCTTGAGGGTGTGGGTCTCCTTCTCGGTCGTCCTCGTTGACCCCCCCCATTGAGAAAAAGGGTGTTGTTGTAGAGGCCCTGAGGTGCTTGGCACGTTGGACGTACTCCCACTTCTACTGCTTGATGAGGAGCCAGAAAAAGTGACTCCCCTGTTTCTCCTGTAGGAACCTTGGTGTTGTTGTAGGTCAGTGTAGTAGGTGGGACGTAGATAGGGATAGGTTTGTTCTTCTGTATAGTTCTGGAGGTCTGTTATAAATTTCCGTACCTTCTGATATATTGTGATGTTTTTGAATTTCTCAATCACCAGTTTGTTGAGTTTGTATTTAGACCTACCCTACGGACAATTTCTACGGTTGAGACGTAATTGTACAGAGCCTGACAAATTCCATAGACATTTCATAGAACTAAAGAACAGGTTGACACACAGAGGCTATCCTAAGTAGGCGATAAAAGATGCTAAGAAAAGAGTGGCCAACACTCCACCAGAGATATTCCATGGAAACCAAAAGAAAAGACGTGATGACCCGCCTAGTGTGTGTAACCACCTTTAGCCCTTTGAGCAGCTTGATACAAAAAACTGTGAAAAAGCATTGGCACTTAGTAAAACAACCTGGAACTCTAAACAAAATACCTTGCTTTGCCTTTAAGAAAAACAGAAACTTGAAGCAGTCACTAGGCCATACCTTTCAAAAACCATCAGTACAGACCAACACACTTTGGAATCTCCCTTCTGTGCATGGACACTTCAAGTGTGGACATTACGTAGCCTGCGATCTCACAATACAGACACACATTTTTTAATACAAAAATATCAAATGGAAGCTACTAGAGCATACCAATTGCAATTTAAAACTGGTGACATACTTGAGTCAGTGCCTATGTGGTTTACTCTACGTGGGTAAAACTATCAGAGCTGTGAAGATGAGAATGTCTGAACACCGCTCGTGTATCCACAATAAGGTACCTGACAAACCCCTGGTGGAACACTTCACACAGAAAAAACACATTGACAGAGATTTGAGATGGTTTGTTCTACAAAAACTGAAACCCACTGTGAGGGGTGGTGATATCAACAAGACCCTCGTACAACTTGAACAGAAATGGCTCCATAGATTGAACACTGTGAAGGAGGGGCTAAATGTGGCAGTAGAGTGGAAAAGTTTCATGTAATGTACACATGGATGAAATACAGTGGTATACATATGTGGTTGGTAGACTTCTATGAATACAATCTTGTTTTAAGGACATTTTGACCACACAACACCTTCCATCTCCGGATCATGCTTAACACTTCTCAGCCCCCTTTCACCAATGGGGCCGGCACTAGCACTACCACGACTAACAATTAACCTTGAATAGACCCCTTGAGTGGACCCCCACTTGCGAAGGATCCACTCCCCCGGTTTCACACACCTAGGCTGTGCTGCGGGTTCAATATATTCCTCAGTCACACGACCGTCACACTTTATTTTGACACCTAATATTTTTTCCAGCGTGCACTAGCCCTCCGCAAGCAAGCACACTGTTTTAGAAGAAAGACTACAGACACCGACCACAGTTGCCATGACAACCATATCACACTAATTTCTGCTCCCTCCATAATTATCTTTGGGCATCCACCTATCAGATAATCATGTTTGTGGAGCCACACGATGATGACACATGTTTTGCCACCATCTGAGAACACTGTGCATTTGCCGCACCAGCCTTACAACCAAAATGGCTGCTGCATATATAAACAATGTTAGTCATAGCAACCCTTCGATGCAGGATCACAGTTTGGACGAACGTGACACACGTGCAGGTATGTGGCTGCGCTCCATACAGATGCAGATATGATTCTCAAACACAGAGATGTCTGCAGTTCTGTATCATTATCCCTTCCAACAGGTAATACTTTGCTTTGTGACCTGTGTATGGGAGTGAGGGGTCCCCAGGCCCCCTCACGTCGTACGCTCCTCAGTGCAAGGCTTGGACCATGTGTCTCCGGTAGTGGGATTTCCCCTTGCCCTTATGTAAAGTTAACCACGGTTGACTGCTACATAGATGGGACTACTGAGCAGGACACGGGGCATCCATCTTTTGTGCCCCCTTTTGACTCCATCTTGGGTAAACAGGTCTCACTGCGATAGTACAACAATGCTCAGCTTCCCTTCCACCGCAGCAGTCAAGGACAGAGACACACACACACACACACACACAAGGCGCGCAGGCAGCTGGCTGGTCCCCACCCTTGCACTCCCCCTGCAAAGGAAAGCTCTGCGCTTCCATTCTCACGCAGAAGCCGGAGAAAGTTGTAACAACCAATATGATACAGTTTTCTTCCTCTGAGATCACTGCTCGCCTGAGAACCAGCATGTGAACCAGAATGAGCTAAGCACTTTCTGCTCGATTCATCCCCATAAACGTGCCAGCCACCCACCCCCATTTTAGAACAATTTATTGCCCTCCCGACCCTACGCTCCCAGTAAGGTATTTCTTTCAAGTGCCAGACCCTCGCCTGTGCGGCGAAACCCACCCAACACACTTCTTACTAACCTTAAGTATTTTTATTACTATATATATATGCTTTTACTTGTACTAATGGGTCTGAAACCTAGGAGAGATGCGAAACACAGCCTGATGCCTTTACATGCACAATAAGGGTCAAGGCCTTCAATTATAAGCCACGAATGACCCAATTGTACTGACAATAATTATTGTGTGTGACCTATGTAGAAATTTGAAAAGTTGCATAAAATCTTTTAGATAATTTGTTATTTAATGTGTAACATATTAGCTTAGGTAGTGACCACAGTGACCGGACCCTGACCTGCGTGGAGCACAAGATATTTGACGTCCGTCATCTCGTCAGCCACTCAGCCAACCAGAAGGAAGAGATGCCACCCACACCTACAGCACCACACCTCCTGGCCAATCGGGTCCATTTAGCATTTTTTGTTAAAGTTACTTTAATTGATATAAATACAAGCGTGATGTAATAAGGGGGTGAGGGTTTTTTGAGTTATTTCCTAGCTGAATAAATAAACCATCCTTTGAACTCTTGCAGCCGGGTCTCAGTGCCTCTTTCCCCGACGAGAGGTTGTGTCGGCTATTTTATTTTCTGTCACATGTAGTAAGCCGGGGAAAGGTACCTACATTTTTGGTGACCCCTGCGATGTGATTTAGAGAGGTGCCTTGAGGCCTGCACTGCTCGGCAGCGAGATCCAGGGCGCCCCCAGCAAAACCTTTGCCTCCGTGGTTGACCAGACTGTGCACACCAAGAAGAAAGGGTCAAGGGTTCCCGGTTGACGAATACCCGATCGAAAAAGCAGCTCACCAAGGCAGGCCACGGCTTGGTTGGGGGACGGACCTGAGCGAGGTCCGGCCGTGAGCGGCGACCCTCAGATTATCTGACTGAACACGTGGAGTCCCGGTTGCAAAGACCCCAAAGGAAGGTAAGGGGAAATACGGGAAGAAGGGAAATGAGCAACAAAGGGAAGGTAGTTAAGTATAGGGTTTGCGTAAGTGACGGTGAGGCTTTTCTGATCAATCCTTTATATGGCCATTAGGTGTTGTAAGAAGTGAGAAGAAGAGAAGTGGTATCCTAGCCCGTACGGGGTAGAAGGCGGCACCGCATAGCATTTGTCCCGACCAAGTGCAGAATAGAGATAAAGAGAAAATAGTAGGGGTTTTCGAGAAGACTCAGAGTAGTTTTTTAGAATATTCTTTTTCCGTGAAGGTAAGAAATCTTGAGCTATAATAAAGGTGAAAGGGGTGGGGAGTGAATGTGAAATAGTAGATAGGATAGGAAAGAAGAAAAACCAGGGACAGTAACGGGAATAGGGAAAGAGCAAACGCGCGCAGGCAGTGCATGTGTATGTTGCATGATTATATGTTTGTTGGTCTGCTTTGTGTATATGTCTTGTTGAACACGCTAAAGTATTTCAGTACAAGAAATTTGTGATTGATAAAAGATAAAGCAAAGAAATAAATTGTGAGAGGTGACCAGGTAACACCTCTCAGAAAGCTAATGCAACATATGGTAATTGTGAGCATTGATAAAGAACATATTATTTCCACATATTATAACTAACATACCAAGTGAGAGGTGGGAAGAAATTCAAGGGTACCAGAATACACAAGAAAGGAAAAGTAACATTGCCATGGGGGTAGTAACACCACTGGCACATATTTGCCAGCACCTTCCACTATATAGCGACAGGATACAGAAGTATCACAATCAGTGGATCACTGAGATAAAAGGAGACAGGGTTACACCAATTTGGCCAGAAGGAGGGTCATTTGACAAAAGAGTGTTGGACCTAGTTTCAACACATTTACTAGCACGATACAAAGGGAAACAGTTACAGAACCGAAGAGAAGTATTAGATTGATGGCGAATGTTCCAAGAAGTGGCCCCCACGGCAGAGGTAGGTACAATCCGAATGACAGAAAAGCAGAAAAAACCTGAAGAAGTAGGCGGGACACCAAAAGGTGAATGCTCAACAACTACAACCGAAAAAGAAGTAACAAAAATCTATCCCTTAATGACTAGGCCAGCGGTAGGGTTTAATGAACCCCTGTATATACCACCCACCGCCACTGCTCAGGGCGGGGCAACAGTCCCCGAACCTCTACCATATGACAAAGGAGGCCTGTACGGCCCCACGAGTGCGCCTCCTGTGGACATAGCACGTTTAACAGGTGATTTGAACCGGCAGTTAGCACACGCACAAATGGAAATAACACGGTTAAGAGCTTTATTTGACAAAGGGCAAATGCTGCCAGGGGGAGGGGAGGTACCCCCGCTGTCACTGGCAGATCTCACACCCCCGATAGGGGCAGCAAGCAATGTAACCCCAGCAGCCTCGGTATCAGGACAATCTATAGCATCACAAGGGACGTCATCGCAGCAGAGACAAGAACAAGAGTGGTAGTCAGGACAGTTCCTGTTCCAATTGAATAACAAACCAGTGAGAATTATACGCCCAGATACACCGGAGAGTCAACGAAGTGGAGATCAGGGTGAAAGACAAGGAAGTGAACCCAAGGAAAACTGGGAGGATAATAATGAGCTAGAGTCAGAAATAGAAGAAATATGGGATGATTTAGATGAATATGAAGAGGCAGCTGCCGCAAAGGGTCCCCCACTGCCAAACTTCCATTACCCAGACACACTATTGCCTCCATTATGGCAAGGTAGATTAAGACAATGAACAGGGAGGACAGGAAACATACTGGTAAGTAAAACGAAAAAAAGGGAGGACGAGCAAAACGGGAAAGAAACAGAAACTACAAATGCCACTGATACATAAAGCAGCAGGTAGGCCAAACTATATTCCGTGGGCCCAAATGGACAAAACCAACCTGTTAATACTCCTCCCCCGCTGACGGGAGGGACAGGTAAGTGGATACATGTATTTGAGAAGAACATGGCAGGTGTGCCGTTAGCTATAGGTGATGTAAAAAGCTTATTAGTATCAGCAATCGGGGACCAAGCAGACACAATCTGGGAAAGGGCAGGGTTCCCGGGAGTAACAATGAGCTGTGATCGACACGATGGATCACCATTCAACAATGTTCGAGCACAAGTGTGGGATGCATTGCGGCGTGCATTTCTGGACGTTCCAGATTTACATGCAGTAATGCAATGCACGATGGAGGAGAACGAGGATTCTGCGCAATTCATTTTGCGAGTGCAAGACTTATGGAGAAGCGAAACTGGTACGGCATGGAATCAATCAATAGCTTTATTCTATTTTATCATTAAAAAGGGGTTGCCGAAAGAAGTGCAGAAGGCCTTGGACAAAATAGCTGGGATCGAAGCCAAAGGGTGGCCTGAAATACAGAGCATAATTGTACACCACTGGAGGAGGATCAAAGAGAAGGAAAAGGAGGTCACACAAAAGAGGCTGGCCGACGAAGCAAAATTAGTACAGACGAAATTAGTGAAGGTTGCCGCCATGGCTGCCAGTGTAACCGCAGACAGAGGAAACGAAGGCGAGGGAAACGCGGGAGGAAGGCCCGTTGGGATAGCAGCGCAGTGGGTTGGAGAGGACCAAGGACAGTGGAATGGAGAGGAACAGCCATGCCAAGGATCACAGTGGCAGAACAGGCAGGCCCACGGAAGAGGTGGGTACCGCGGGCAGAGGGGAGGATACGGACAAATGGAAAACAGAGAGTATGGTGGGCAAGGACCAAGAGGAGGACAACAGGGGTTGTGTTGGAATTGTGGAAGATGGGGACATTATTCACAAGATTGTAGAATGCGACCATTAGGGTATTTTCAGCAGCAACAGCAACAGCCCATGAACAATGAACAGGGGGGAGCTGCCCACACCCAGGTAGCCCTTGTGGAGTTCCAATGGGAAGGGGGGGACAACAAGGTCAGTACTGCTATGACCCCCAAATGCAACAAAGACAGCCAGCCCCACAACAGCAGCAACAGCAGCAGCCACAACAGCAAAACGCACCACAGCCCATGGCAAGACAAAACCCAGTAGGGAACATAAACAATAACCCTTTTGCAGCGGCCGCAAAAACGGTGCCCCTGCACCATTCCGTGGCGTAACAGTCGTAGGTGACAATGTTTTTTCAGTGCCAGGTCAGCAAAGATACCAAGTCTAGGACAGCCCACAGGAAGCACTTGCGTGTCCAGTCCTATCCACCACACAAAGTGCAAATGAGGGACCACTAGTGGCGGCAGAGATAGGAAACAAGCAGTTTATCTTTATGGTAGACTCTGGAGCAGAAAAATCATGTCTCACAGAAGGGCGGTTTCAGCTCTCAGGAAGAAATTCGGAGACACAGGGGTTCTCTGGGGCTATTTTAAAAGTTCCTTATACAAAAGATCTTGATGTAACAGTAGAGGGAAAAACTGTGCGCGCACCCTTATTGTATTACGAAGACGCGCCAATCAATTTGATAGGACGAGATTTGCTCAGCAAGTTAAACATGACAATAGCCTTTACTGAAAGAGGGATAGTGTGCTCGATGCCAGGGGTATGCCCCGTATGAGCACTCCTGATAATAAGCACGATTACAAAGGAAGTTGCAGTAAGAGGGATCCCCATTAACATGGACATGTTCGTCTATGGAATACAGGTATTAGCCCGAGTAGTGCCTGAAATAACACAAAAAGAGTGGAGAATACCATCAGACTTCATATTCTGCCCAATCACACCAACAGATGTAGTGCCAGGCACAATTGTATCTATAGACATTGAGGCAGTTCAAGTTTCCAACAAACGCATTGTGGTCATAGGCCTGGACGCGCAGGGACGCAAATGGAGACAGATGTGGCTGCCTTCTTCTTGCTGTGGGGTGTAATTGGAGAAAGTGAAGTGCAATGTCAAGAAGGCTGTTTGTGTCTTTTTGCAAGATATTGCCATGTCTTACTTCCACAATGCCAACATTGCGTTTAGTAGCACAACCATTTTTCCCACAGATGGAGTTCATCTTACTTATTCTGGTAATCAGCGTTGTCTGCGAAATATGACAAATGCATTACTGCCCTTTTTGCAAGTAGAGCAAGTATTTTTCTAGTAGCAGTTGCTCTGTTCAAACCTTCAAAACACACTCCAACACCCAAAAAAAGCCTCTTTTTAAAGTCAGGACTTTCTCCCGGAAACGATTACAATGTTTTTGACTGAGCTACCACTACTATTATTCATCGTGCAATCTGTAGAGCTTACGGGCTGAGTATCAGCCTGCATCGTTTCATTGACAATTCTATTTTTAAACTTTGAAAGATGGCTCTGAAAAGAGCTTTTTTCTTTTGTGGTTGTTTTGTATCTTTCTTGGTCTTGTAAGACATGACACAGAAGGAAAGGAAGGGAAGGGAGGGTAAGGAAGGGGCACCAACCATAGGGATAAGATAAGGCATGTGCACAGTGAGGAAGATGTTGTGTGGCCCTCAGTTAGGTAGGGGACACTCATTTGCATGCTCGCGGACCAACACCTCAAACACACTTCCAAGTTGCTCCCTCCTGCAGAGTAGCACATCACAGTACATGTACAATCCAATGACCTTTGAAAGGTAAGGGTCTGCTGTGCTGCATATAGCCTGCAGGGCTGATTTAGGGATGCGTTGCACCACAGGAGTGTTCCTAGTGGTGGCAGGAGCAGATGTGCAGGATGCTGTAGAAGAAAGTAACCTACTGCCTTGTTTGAATGGTAATACTATGTAAGAGAGCCCTTGCCTTTTCCAGCAGTTTGGTGCTAGCTGCTATCTGCGCACAGATGCATAGTCTGCGGTTACTGTGCCCATCGGTATGCCGACATCCATTTGGTATGCTGTATGGTACATCTATACAAACTAAGGGTATCCTGGTAAAAACCTATGAAATTCAGTGAAAAAACGTTATTAAAGGGACGTTATGGTTAAGTTGTGCTACTAAAATCCTATAAAATTCAGTGAAAAAACATTGATAAAGGGATGTTATGGTTCAGTTGCGCTAAGAAAAACCTATCAAATTCAGTGCAAAACCTTTTTTTAAAGGGACATTGTTATTAATATTATGTTTTTCTTATTTTCTTTAAAACAACCAAAAAGTAGGTTCCAAAAAATTAATGATATCTATGTCTGCTTCCCGGACACACTTCCCTGTTCGGACATCGGACGCACCCACTGATTGGATGGTGGAAAGCGTGAATTGCGTCAGATTTTTTTAAATGCCCACCATCTTGGATTCGTGGACAGCGACTGGTGTCCGTGGACATTATGGTAAAAACATATTAAAAAAAACAACATTGCACTTGTCAAACTTATCAAATCACCTCTGGGGAGGTGAGGAGTGATGAGGATGGGATGGGATATGGCTGCAAGAAGCAAAGAATGGGTGTTTTTCACAGCAAAAGTCTGCGAACGGTTCAGATGTTCGCGAACAGTCCTGAGAAGTTTGTGGACAACTAAGCATTACAGGGTTGGTGAAAAGCAGTTCTTGGATGGCTTATAACTTTTGTGCCACTTAATGAAACTGCATGAAGTTTTGCAGTTCTATTCCTGACCTGATTCTGAATGAGTTTGCAAAGTTTGGTGGTATTCTGTCAAGAGGGGACAAAAAAAGAGACGGGTCGCAAAATAATGTAAAGGCTTATAAATGAGGTGCAATTTGATGAATCTACACTTATTTTGGCAAACTGATAGCAGATCTAGATATACATTCTTTTGTGAAGTTTGGTGGGATTTTGTCAACAAAGGTCAAAATTAGAGGGGGGCACCCAAAATATTGTAAAGGCTTATAAATGTGGTGCCATTTGACAAATCTACACAAACGTTTACAAAAAGATTATAGATCTAGATGTACATGTTTTCGTAAAGTTGGAATGGATTTTGTTTATTGACAAGTGTCATAATGTAGGTACACAAAATAGTGATATACCTTTGGTGACTGAGGTGTAGCCTGTGGCCATGACCAGTGGCCAGATTGTCCGGTTCATGGAATAAGGTCATGATCTGGACAATCAGGCTACTGGCCATGACCACGAGGGACTACACTTGGGGTTAAATTGGCCATGTCCACCTGGGACTGGCTTTGTGGTAAAGTTATTCGAAATTGGGATAGGTTTGAAAGTGAAGAAAAATGTGCTTGTGGTAATATGGTCATAGGGTTCTCTTTTTGCCTTCTGCAGGCTGCCATGGAAAGCGAAGAGGGGCTCTGTACGGAACCCCACCTTCCCTTTCCCTGGTGGCCATCTTGGAAAAGGATTTTCCTTCCTACACCGGGATGCCACAGGCGTCCCGGTGTTGGAAGAAAAATTATTTTTTTAGCACCCCAGGTGCCCACTTTGGTAGCCTAGGGTGCTAATGGCCTTCATCCCCCATTACAGGGGCTGGAATGGGGGGATAATGATCTGGAGACCTCGTTATCCACCCTTGCTTTTCTTGGGCTGATAACTTGGGCTGCCAGGCCGGTATCCACCGTTCCATTACTGCTGCGCACCAGCGTATGGTCATGTGGCACTGTCCGGAAGGTCCACAATGAAGTCAGATGTTCGTAGACGTCTACGGATGCAAAACTTGTTGAAATTGTTGCAAGAAGTGTATAGAAGTGTTCAAAATGAATCTAGAAGGTGGGAAATGGCAAAGTTGTAAGGTGACACTTTGTAAATTGGACACAAATATTGCTATATTGGGTAAGTATGATATTTGTCAGTTTCAAAACCCGCACACACATCTCACACCAGCAACACACAAGCAACGAGTTGGGGGTAGATCTCTCTCCGCAGCAGGGGCCTCCCTCTGGAACAGCCTTCCTGCCTCCCTGAAACTTGAGGAGAACCATCTTCGGTTCCGGAAGCACCTCAAAACCTTCCTCTTTGCCTCTGCTTTCTCTCCCCCTCTCCCCTGCTAAAATCAGTGAACCTGCACCGAATCTGCAACTGGGCCACTCACCGATCTCGGTCCTTGGCCCAGCCGCTCTTCCCTGCACTGCCTCCCTGGCAACCCCTGCACTGCGGGACTGTCTCTGTATCCCGACAGCCCCTCCTCACGGCACTTACCTTGCACTTGCCACCAGCTAGCCCTTATTATTTATCTTGTATTCTATAACCCTGTACTGCACTTTCCCCTTTCCCTTTCCCCTTGCACTTTTCCCTTCCCCTCTACCCTTGCACTTGTGTGATCTGAATGACACCTGGCCTAGTAGGATTGTTGTCTGTCTCCCCTTGTTCCCCCACCCCCTGCCTCGTCGCGCCTTGAAACACTTGTGTGTAGGCACTTTACAAATGCCATATCATATCATATCCTATCATTACCTGCCCCTCTGAATCCCTTACCAATCATAGAAGTCTCTATTTCAAGAATCGTGTTGGATATCATTGGACCATTAGAAACATTCAAATTACGCAACAAATATGTCCTTGTGATTGTGGACTATGCAACCAGTTACCCCGAAGCATTCCCAATGTGGAACAATACCCAACAACAAATCCTTAACCCAGGAAGTGCCACAGGCCTATTAGATCAGCCCAGTTCTGAATATGAAAGCGCTCCGCCCGATGTAATCGGCCTTGAGCTGGGCCCACATGTAGGAGGAGATTAGCCCAGCTTTCATTGGACACAACCACTGTCTTTTATTTGAATCCTCCTTCGGACACCTCCCTCTAACTGAACCCATTATTGTCACGACTGGAATGCACCATTATGTTTTGGTAAGAATCAGTAACATGGTGTTTTCTTTAGAACACTTGTAATAATTAATTCTAAAAAGCACTATTTTAGAGGGTCATACTCAGTTGTTGGGTGTGTGTACATTATCTGATGTCCTTGTACTACTTGTAGATTATTGGCCTCACCCCTACTTTAGTACAGTTCATGCATTGCAACAGTATGGGGAGTGTCTGCACAGAGAAACTTCCAGCTTCTGCACATGCACAATTCAATACAAATTCCAGGCTTGTGTTCTGCCCATGTGCATAACTGGTATTTTCTGTGGCCCTTCTGTGGAGTTGCAAGCAAAATGATCAAAATCAAAGCACAGACTAGATGAGCTCAAGGTAAGCGCAAACCCTCTTTATCTCATTTCACTAGCTGTTTCACCTTTCTACATTTTTCGTTTGCTGCAAGTTGTTTGTTTCCAAAAACGGATCCAAGCACAGGGCACTCTATTTTCAAGCGAATGCACTTCCATATAAAAATAACGCTGATAAATTGTGTAGTGTTTCACTATTTGTTTTATGGCAGTAAACCCATCCCCAGTGTCTCCTTGGCTGCATGGTATGTGTATGCCTCGCTGCATCCATTTCCTCCGACTGCACAGAGGTGGTAGTGAATTAACATGGAAGCGACACCTCCACCCCCCACCCAACTTTCAAGATCTAACATTCACAGTTGATGCACCCTTTTACCACATACATGTAGGTTGGAGGGTGGTGGGTGGATGAGTCCTGCAAATCTATTCAGTGAGGCTGCAGTCAAGGTGCCCTCAGTTGGTGTTACTCATGTGGATGGTGTTAGCTCCCTGGCCTCCACCACCTGTAGCTGGTCGAGTGATTTCTCTAGCCTTTCAAGGATACTGGAAAGTACAAGGGACCCTTGTGAGGGTGTCTCGGTCCGTCTCCCCGTCCAGGATGGTGACAACTACTATCCAGTGAGAAGACCCTTGAGCAGTCTGGGGTGTGCCTGTCAACCTTTGTGATTGGGTCATCACCTCCAAAGAGATCAGGTGAAGCCAGTGGGTGCAATTCCCATGAAGGAATGTGCTGGAGCGCCTCTTCTGGGACACCCAGTGGTGCCGGGATGCTTGTCTCTGGAGATATTATAATGAGGTCTTCCACTGGCTGGGCTGTCTGCTCTTCTTGACTTGCTTCCCCTTCCCTGCCATGACATGGCATGTGCTGTGGAGGTGGAGCAGTATCCATACCACTTATATGTGTGCTGTTGCCAGCAGATGGCCTGGTGTTGGTAGGCTGGCGACAGCTGATGATCTGGTGGTGATGTTGGTTGTGCTGGTGCCAACTGATGGCCTGGTGGTGGTGTTGGTAAGGCTGTCACCAGCAGATGGCCTGGTGGTGGTGGTAGTGCAGTCGCCAGCAGATGGCCTGGTGGTGGGGAGGTAGTGCTGGTGCCAGAATATTGCCTGGTGGTGGTGTTCGCAGTACCGGCAACAGCCAATGGCCTGGTGGCAATGTTGATAGTGCTGGTGCCAGTAGACGGCCTGGTGGTGATGCTGGTAGTGCTAGCGCCAGCAGATGGCCTGGTGGTGGTGTTGCTAGTGCTGTAGACAGCAGATGGCCGGGTAGTGGTTTTGGTAGTGCTGGCAACAGATAATGGTCTGGTGGTGCTGTTGGTAGTACTGGCATCAGCAGCTGCCTGGTGGTGGTGTTGGTAGTGCTTGAAACAGCAGATGGCCTGGTGGTGTAGGTGGTAGTGCTGATGCCAGCAGATACGTGATAGCGTAGATAGTAGTGCTTGCACTAGTAGATGGCCATTTGGTGGTGTTGGTAGTGCTGGTGCCAGTAGATGGCCTGGTTTTCTTGTTGGTAGTGCTGGCGACAGCTGATTGCCTGGTGCTGGTTTTGGTAGTGCTGTCACCAGCAGATGGCCTGGTGGTGGGGAGGTAGTACAGGCGCCAGCAGATCGCCTGATGGTGGTGTTAGTAGTACAGGTGCCATCTGATATATGGACATGCTCTATAGAGTCGATGAAAACATTAGGAAGAAGTGTTTACTTTCTCATGCTGGCTCCAGGGCTAGGCTGTCAACATTCCATGTTATTTATTCTCAGCGTCTGTTATCAAAAACCTTTGGCCAAATTTTCAAAAACCAGAACGTGCGCAAATCAGAGATGTTGCAGAATGTTCAAGAAATGCACTGATAAAAGATGAGACTGAGCCACAAAAGTGCATGTCCCTGGGATATGCCATCTCATAAAAGTTGCACAGGGTGCAAAGCAGGCGCGAAATGGCTTGATAGCATTCAAATCCAAGAAAGTAAGACCGCAATAGGGGCGTGGCATCCAAAAAGAGTGCAAAATGCACCAAAACACAAACACTATGGAAAAGAGTACATGAACAGATGACTTTACTACTCTAATCACAGCCCACAACCCACTATGTGAGGCCACCAATAGCAGCATGAAAGCTTCAGCAAAATGGGCTTGATGCTGCTGCATTCACTGATAAGTGGGGAAATAAGAAACGATATCCAAGAAGATAACCCTATTCCTACTGCCACCAAAAGGCGCTGTTTGTCACCACATTATACTGAAGATATTAAGAGAGTTGGAGGGGGAGGGGGAGTTTAACGCCACCTGCAATACGAGGACATGCCTTACCTCCAATTACCTGACATTTCTTCACCACAGGCTCCTTTCAGAGGACCAGTGGCATAACACAGGGATTACCAAGACCTCACGGTCAAGGGCATTGCACCAGGTCCTCACCATCATGGCCCAAGATGCCAGCACAAGGGCAGCCAATGCAAGGACATTGTATGACAGTGCCAGCTTCCCTGGGGTATGTGGTGCAACAGATGGTACCCATGTGGAACTCGTACCATCGACACACACGGAACACGGTTACAGGAACAGACGTCACTGGCCTTCCATGAATGTAGATAGTGTGTTGTGATGGGGCGTCCACCACAAATAACTACACTCATACCGTCAGACAGTCCAAGGGTGTTTATTCACTTTACAACAGACTATGTATCTGTCGTCAGTGTCAAAAATACATCTTTAGGGCCTAGCGTGTTCTTTAGAGAAATGGTCCTTCCCTATATGATTCCCTGAGGGGTACCCCGTCCCAGGCGTATTTAGCAGGGATGTTAGCCCTCGCCAATGGTAATACGTGTCTGTCTCTTTGCTGGCTCCTCTCTAAGTGTTTTCCCTAAGGTGGCAGCCAACTAACTCCTTAGGGATCTTTGATCTGTCTCTGACCTATTCCGCTTAGTAGTCTAAGGGAGTTAGAGATGGTGCCTTATTTCATCCAGTGGCACTCTTCCGTGCCTACACCCGTTCTCTCCTGACCCTTTTCTACACTGGTTTAACAGATGTTCCGTGCCCACACCCGTTCTCTCCTGACCCTTTTCTACACTGGTTTAACAGATGTTCCGTGCCCACGCCCGTTCTCTCCTGACCCTTTTCTACACTGGTTTAACAGATGTTCTCGTCCCACCACAGTGCTATCCCTCCAAAATCCGACTCTGCCTTTCTACCGCCACTCTTTGATCTTACTTCTCTTCCTACTCCTGTTTCTCACAATTGATCGTACCTTCAAATACCTCTCTACATCTTCATGCAGTGGATTCTACTCATTCACTGTCATTCTTTGACAGTGAAATAAATACAATACACTGGGGCCGATTTACAAAGCGTTTTCCGATGGGATTTCACCATATCTGCCAACATGCCATATTCCATTAATGCGACCATAGTCTAATCGTTGTTGCTACTTCTGGTATGTGTAGTCCTCAATGTCCCCATTATAAAGCCTGGACTACAACTCCCAGAATGCAAAGTAAAACCAGGAAGGTCTAGCATCTCCTGAATAGAATAGGGTATATTGGCATGTATGTTTTGCTGCTAACTCTAGGATATAGGGTCAAATATATAGTGTGACTTAAAGTCATGGGTATATAGTAAAGTGCCCTGATGTGAGTCTGTACGCCTGAAGGTTATTTTGTGTATCATATGTTGCTGTGCTATAACTAGGCCTTTTGCCCTACTTTTAGGAAATTAAAATCTTGGTTGTTTCTGCTCTGTGGTTACTGTGAACTGTGTCCCATTAGCTCTCTCCCACATTCTAGGTCCATGCCGCTGCTGGGGGTACCATTGTACTGTTGTTTATCTCCTGTCTGCTCTTCCCGTGTATTCCCTAATGCCTGTTCCCCACACCTCCTGCGCCTCAAGCATTATATGGCACTGGGTTGTGTGTCTCTTTCTCATCTTCAGTCCCTCCTCTAGCACTTTCCTCCTTGCATCCTCTATGGTTCTTTCCCTCTCCCCAATCTGCTCTGACTGCTACTCTGTCTCCTATCCTATCCCTCTCACTAAGTCCGGAAGAAAGAGGTTCACGAGGGACATCCTGGCCTCCCTATCGCAAATACTTACATCGGTGCTTCCTCCAGACATACTGTCAACAACATCCTCTCTGTTGTTCCCTCACCAGACCTATGGACCCCTCTTATGGTCTCAGTTCGCTCTCCGATCTCTTCCTCCCCCATTAATGATTACATTTGGTGGAAGGTCCTCTTGGCCTTCTTCCACTCATCCAAGACCATCATTAATGTCTATATGAATGGCAACATCTTGGTCCAGGACTCTCAACTCAATCTCCTCCTTTTTGATGTGGGTCTCCCGTGCTTTATTAACTGCCCTCCTTCTCCTGATGCTCCTACTAGCGCCTCTCTGGCCCCTCTGCCACTGACTACTATGCTACCTCCTTCTAACACCTCTGCCCACTCTCAGGCCCCTCTACCACAGCCACAGGCCATACCTCAAGCCTGTACCCACCCATGGAAGTCTTTCAAGTGTGGTAACCTCTTGCATGTTGCTACTCTCAACTCTTGCTCTGCTGTCAAACACTCCTTTGACATCTGCCGACTCCTCGAAGAACTTGACCTGAATGTCCTCTCACCGAGACATGGTTCACCGTGAGCTCTGCCATGAGTTTTGACACTCCCTGATGTCTACAAGATTCTCTCTGAACCCAGAACCAACCATCCCACAGGTGGAGTATCTCTGATCTTTCTGGAGTGAGTCCCTGCTTCTGTTGTTCCTACACAGGCCTACTTCTCCTTTGTATGCCTGATCTGCAGAATCTCTATCTCTCCTGTCCTCTCTCTGACTGTGGCCACGATCTACAGGCCACCTGGCCAGGTTGCCCTCCTCCTCTCAGAGTGGGCTGACCTCTCCTCTCATACCCTTGCCTCTACCTCTCAACATCTCCTCCTTGGAGACCTCAACATCCAACTGGATGCTTCTAATCCCTCCTTTGGGCTATTCTGCAACCTCTGCAATGCTCTCTCTTTCCATTCTGCCCTCTGGTCCAACACACTCTGCCAGACATAGTTTGGATGTTCTCATCACCTCAGACATCCCCCTCTCTAACCATCTCGGCACTCCTCTCTCTTGGACTGACCATGTTCTGCTTTCCTCTCACCTGAAGCTCTCTGTCCCACAGGCAAAGCCCACCCTAGCACTGCCAACTGCCTTCTCGGTCATTTGGCCCATGAATCGTGTGTGAGTGGATCCCTTTGTTGCTAATTTCCCTGCTCCTCCTAAGACTGCGTTTGATTGACACTCTGACACAGCCCTCTTTAACCTGCATCTTTCTATCTCCAACAAACTGGACGTCCTTTCCCCTGTCATGAGAATCCATCTGAAGCCTACCTCCACACAAAACTAGGCTTGCTTCTGTAACTTTGGGTTAGTGATGGCCTGGCATTGGGAACCTAGAGTGCATGAGTTTAGATGCACGTGATAGAGAAAGCATTATATACACATGAAGGTGGGTGTCCAAACCATGTGGCAGTGTGAGGGGGCTTCTTGAAAACACATGACAGTTCTGGGGGGTTAGGTCATTTAGGGGTTTCATCTATGCCTCTAAGCCACTCAACTTTGTCCTGTCTCCCCACAGTGAACTACACTTCCTTCTATAAGAGTCCAATGCTTCAGCACCCTGGACAGGAGCCACATCCAGCACCTCCTTGGCGGCCTCGAGAAGACACCCCCACCCCCTGACCAAGAATTTAAGTACAGCCAGGTAAGAGAGCTGAGTGTCACCATTGAATGGATGCAGTGCTGTGGGTGCACTTGCTGGAGGTTGTAGGAATGACTTGACCTTCAACCTTGCAAGCTGTTGCAAGGTTCTAGGGATGCATGGGTGTTGGTGGTCTAAGGCTGCTGAGTGTGCTGATATAAGCTGTTTTTCATATGCCCTTATTCATGTAACTTGCCTTTATCCATGCTATTCTATGTCTACACCCTTATTGCTTCCAATGCAAAATCTGCGTTAGTGCTTCTCTGATGGGGTGCTTATGTCTAGTATGTCATTCAATGTGCTCCAATTTCTGAGGCTTTCCCATAAGTGCTACCCTATCCATGTTTCGTCTGTGACCATTGGTGGGTGAATGTGGGTCTCTGCAGGTGTGCTTGGGTGAACGTGGGGCTATGCGGGTGTGCTTTATGTGTTTGTCTACTTCAGTGGAAGGGGCATATGCTTATGTCGAGGCATATGGTTGCAAGCAGGTGTCTGTTGAGGTGTATTCAAGAGGGCATGTGTGGGTGTTTTTTGTGATTCATTAACAAAGTCACTGGCTGTGGCATTGCTGTCGACCAGTATGTTCTCCATGAGAAACCTAAAGTGAAAACCGATTGCGGCAGTGCCAGCATAGAGAGCATTCACAATATTTTAAAAAAGGGTTGACAAACGCACTGTGCCAGGCCTGGCAGATGAGGACTCACCTGACTCACCGCTGGAAAATGTTCAGCAATTGAAGAATACAAGGAAATTATTTCAGTCACGTAATATCACTCAGCAGAAGTGGAATGCCTCTACTTCTACATCACTAGCATACGCCAGAAAAGGTTAGCAGTGTGGTCTTACTTCAATGCTGGCAGAGCAAGGAGCAACATTGCAGTTTGTTCCTTATGCAAAGGGCAAAAGTGGGGTACCATCTCAGCACATCAGGCCAGACAGCCCACATTTTATTTATTTTATTTATTTATTTATTTGTAACGCGCCGAAGCTCGCAAGCATCATGAAGAACAACTGGGTGTGGAGCCAAGCAGCCCATAAGAGGAGTACTACCAGTGATGGCCCCCAACCTGAATACCAACTGACACCCTGTGCCATGACAAAAACACACACTGCAGGCAACATGCAGCAGCCAACGTTCAGAGAGTCTCAGGAGAAGCAAATGTCTTATGATCGCAAACAACTGATTGCACAGCAACTCGAGGCTGACACATGAAAGATGCTTGTTATTGATATGCTTCCCTTCTCCTATGTGAAGAACCAAGGGCACAAAGGACTGATGGCATGCGCCATAACAACATGGAAGATACCAGGTTGGCCAGGTTAACCTCACCATGGTGATGTGGACTAGCGCGCAAGGCACTGACTAGAACTACACAATGGGTCTTCTTTGGTGAATCAGAACGAAGTAGCCCAGCTGGACCCCCAAGCATACCAACCACAGTTTCAAACAGCACGTGCCAACAAGTTATGCACTGCTTGCAGAGCTTTGATCAGATGTCATACAAAAAATCAAACTTGAATAGTATTTTACGGAATGGCTTGGGTCACACTCTCTCAAAGTTGGATGTATTACTCCAGACAATGTCAGCAATATATTGTCAGTCCTGAACCAAGCAGTGATAATCCACATGCCATGTTTTGTGCATGTGATTAGTCTTGTGGTGACACAGTTCCTAAAAGACTGTAACCTTGCTGAATTGATGCATTGTGCACACAAGATATGTGGACACTTCAGCCCCTCCTATGCCACGTGCAATGCGTTGGCCCACTTTCATGTCACATATCACCTGCTACACTATATGTTGGAACGCCTCCTAGAACAATGTCTTGCCATAATTAACTACTGCATGACACCCCAGAAAGCCAAGGCACTGGGGGGCACTGCTCTGTCACCAAGCCAGAGGCACTTGATTCGCATGGTCTGCAAGGTACTTTGGCCATTTGAGGAGGCAACTGTGAGGGTGAGTCATGACGGCGTAGACCTGCATGAAATATTGCCACTTGTTGTTCTCCTTGAAAGGAGTCTGAAGAACATGCGATATGGGTGCACCGGTCAGGAGGATGCAGGCGGCGAGGAACTGGCCATGTTGTACAGGAAATGGTTGATTTTCTTGCGGGCAGACCAATGGATCTGTGCTATTTGCAATAATGACTTATACATAAATGCTACATTTTGGACTTCAGGTGCCAGGGTGTCATGCCGCGAGGTGGGTGGAGCCTGTGGAGCCGCTGGCGGCGCAGATACTAGCCCGTCGCACGCTCCGCTTACCCGTCACGTTCTCCTTCAGCACCGTTCTAGTGTTTGTGCGCTGACGTGACTCGGAAGCTCAAAGCCTGCTGCTTCCGGATCGTGAACGTGTTGCAACGCTTCCGGTTTCGTTTTTCCGAGAGTGCTGTCCGCTCTGTGCTTTTCGCAACCTTCACGCTCGTATTTTTTCCCTTTTTCCCTGTCGGTCCCCGGTCCCTATCGGGTCCCGTTTCTCCTCTCTTGCTTGCCTGCTCCTCATTGCTCTGAGTTTTTTCCCCTCTGTATTTCTGTACCTCTTTTCCCCCTTGCTCTCCTTCCAGTCTTCTAGACCACCCTCCGTCCCATCTTTCCTTCTCTTTGTGCTCCTTACCTTTTCTCTGTTCTGTCTTCTTGTCCCCGTCTCCTCCTCTGCTTCCTGCGGTCTTCCTGCTGGATTCCCTTTGTACCGGACCCCGGCCTGTTAATTTCGGATTGTTTACTCTACCGCTTGGACACCTTCTTCTATTGCTTCCCTGTGTACCAGATCCTGGCCTGCTATTGGACTGCCGACTTCTCCTGGTGCCCTTTCCTTGATCCGGGTTTCACCCAGTGATAACCCTTTACCGCATGGACTGCCTTCCTCCGGAGCACCTCCAGAATACTACCGCTGACCATCTCTTCTGCCCGGCCCCATCTCAAGACTATGCATTACTCATATCCTCAGTATCTCAGGGGTCGCTCAGGGGTTTTTTGTGCCTTTGGGCTTCTTCCCCTTTTTGGCATTCCCAGAGGGGGGCCCCGGGTACCCGTTTCGGGTGGCACAGTAGCTACCTTCCGTGGCCGTCCTTATCTACACAAAAAAAAGGAGCGACCAAGAAGAAAAGGAGAGAAGGGTACGGAAAGGAAAGAAGAAGGTGAGGAGCTAGGGAAGGGTGGAGAATCGGAATCAACGTTCTCTGACGAGGATATCACCGATCCCGGTGACACAGGGACATGTGTCTATTCTTTTCCCTGAAGAGCGGCTGGCAAGGTGAACAAAACACCCCAGGACAAACTAAAGGAGGTCTTTCCCAACTGCCTGTGGCATGGTCAAGGCAGCCAATGGTGATAGAAGGTCTCCTTGTGGGGTATTGCAACTCTATATTATGCTATTGCCACCTATCGAGTATGGGAAACTTTGTGGACCTGTCTGAAGTTGAAGAGGACAACCCAGTCTAGCATATCTGCAAGATAAATCAACACCCATGGGTAAACCCCTCATTTATTGGGATGGAAAGAAATATGTCTTGCCCAAACTTGCATGAGTGGCAGCTGAAGTCCTTAGCATCCCCCCAGCAAGTGTAAAATTGGAGTATGTTATCATTGCTGTTTTCAGTGCTGTTGTGGGGATAGTGATAGACAAAAGGACATGCTAATCTACAGTGATTCCGCTTTTGACATTTTTAAAAATGAACAAGGAACGCCTACCCAGAAACCCCTTTTCTGCAACCAAACCCCCTTCATGATGGATATGCAAGTAGCAATGTCGATGACGGGGTGCAGTGGTAATCACTGATGAACATAAATATGTTTTTTGATGTTTTTATTACCCTCTTCACCTCACCACATTCCTTTATTTAAAAGTAATGTCTACAAAGTAAATGTGTACATGCAGTAGCGTGGATGTGTAATTCCTTTCTTATGGTTGTGCATTGAAATACATAAGATTTTATATGTACACTGTGTGTGTGTGTGTGTGGTACATTGACCAGCTAAGGAGGTTGCAGCCCTGTATCCTCCTCCTCATTATCCTCCAGGATGATGACAGTGTCTTTTTCAGAGTCTGATTCAGTGGTGGTGCCGGTTGCTGGTGCAGTGGCAGCGATGGCTGCTGGTGCAATGGTGGCTTTCCTCATCCGCTTCTGTACAAGTAATGACAGCTGTGAGTACTCGCCCTCAATCCTCTTGACTGTAGATGGAGGTTCCAGGGCTGCAAAGTAGGAGGTTGAAGGAGTGGAGCCCTGGTATGCCTCCCCCACACCGTCCCCTTCCACTGCATCTTGCTGTCCCTTGATGGAGGCCTCCTCGGAGTCTGATTCCACTGTGGTGGTAGGGTGCAGTAGGCCATGGCTATCATCTGCTGGTGACATTGCTATTCTAAGAAGCAGGTATTGCTCCTCCTGTGGTTGTGTGCTGCTACAACTGCTGGTTGCGAACGGTGGGGAATCGACACCGGTCGCCATTATGATGAGCTGGTTCCCATCTGTCGATGGTGCTCTTCCGGCTTGATCTACTGCTAGTGGTCCTTCCGGTAGGCCTCTTGGTTGACTGTTTTTCTGCTGCTGCCTACGGGTGCTAGAAGAAGAAGAAGAAAAAAAAGAAGAAGAAGAAGAAGAAGAAGAAGAAGGAGGACTGGTGCTGTACTCTCCCAAAGAGAACAGTTGTGTTGGACTTAAGGCTGTATTTCTATAGGCAGGGACACAAACCGGGTAGCCAAACGGGCCTGATGTGTTAAATCCCACAAAGCGCATGCTCAAAGTATTTGTCGTGTATATTGCATGTAAGTATGGTAAGGGAACCAGGGACACATTCAGTTGTGCAAGTATGCATGATGCAGATATTTGTAGTTGGTCAGTGCAGCACTCCAAAAATAAACACAGCATGCACAGCATCACAAAATCAGCATCTCGTGTGCGCTTTAACTGAAATGGGTCATTATAGGTGTGCAGACAAAATAGAATCACGCTAACACGAAAGATTAAACGAAATAAAATAGGCATGCAGGTGAAAGAGCACGAAACACAAGGCTGAAATAAAATGTGAACTGGCACGCCTAAACAAAATAAGAATATGAAGGCGTGGCAGAAACAGCAGAAACCAAGATTGTGCTTTGTTTTGGCAGGGTTAGTTGTACGGGAAGCCGGCATGCAACAGCGAAATGTTGCCATCGGACATTCCGGGTGGATTTTGCGGGCAGAACGGCAGAGACTAGCGAAGAGGAACAAAATGTAAATAATTGTGCAATGTCGGCCGGTTGAGAGGAACCTCCCGATTTCGCTCAGTACTAGCCGAGATTGCTGCTACTTTGTTAATTGACCTCCATCAAAAGACTGAGTCTGACGGGATTGTTCATTTCACCAGTGAGGTAATGACTAAGATGTGGGCAATTCTATGAGTTTTAGAGAAAATTACATGTCACCAACGACCCCGTTTCCAGGGGGTGCATAGAGCGATTTAACACGACAATCATGACATTTTTTAAAGATGTTTGCCGTGGATTCTGGATACAGTTGGGAACTAGGTTTACCACTTGTCCTGAATGATCTGAAGTTTACCACTACATCTGCTACTAAGATATCACAGTTTGAACTCATGAACGATCGAGAAACAGTCTTACCTTAACAACTGTTGTACCAGGCACATGAACAGACATTGGTCAATGCCTCTACCACTCATGAATATATAGGAAACATATGAAAGCATCTGCAACAAACTTATGCATACACCCACATGAACATAGACATATCTGCGGTAAACCCAAACACCTACTATGACCTTCAAATTTACAAGAAGCAGTATGAGATAGGTGATTGAGTTTGCCTCTATACTTACCAAAGGAACCAGTTGAAAGAGCGCACATTCCTTCCCAGTTTGCACAGGACTTTTGAGATCACAGATAAGATATCTCCCATCTCCAATACTACAATCTGCTGATTGGATATTAAGAAGCAAATACCTATATTATTCTATATTTTATAAATGCTCATTGGTCAGTGTCTATTATATTGATCCACCCATGTTCCTTCCCTCTAGATGAGACATCACTTCATAAACACAATGTGCTAACACTATTCCAAAAGTGGTGCACCATTTGTCGGTTGTTACTCATATGACCTTGGATATTACATTTGTCCACAACAACCCAATTGTATTTCAATGTGCAGGGTGAGATCAAAACACTGCCGTGGCCAGAAATAACAAAGGTACTCCCATCTCACTTTCTCACAACGACCCAAGTCTCCCAGACTGTTTGCTAACCTTGGATAGTTTGTCATGTCCTCCCTCAAGGCACATGGTATAATTGAACCAGAATTGTTACTTTTTCATGGTATGTACAAGGCCTTCTCCTCTCATTCATTCATCTTGCTACTGTGTTCTTCGCGTGTTGTGCACACTAAACCTCTTCTATATGGCAATGTTTCTGTGTGCACCTGACAATCAAAGCTTTGTGTGTTTTAATCTTCCACCATTAAAAACAAACTAAGTGTTGCATATCATGACTGAAACCCTGGGAATGCCAATTTATGCAGCTTTGCTGTGTCCTCCCTCCTCACCCTTCACATCCTCTGCCTTCTAAACTCCATTGTGAACCAACAAAACCTATATTCATCAATTTTGAACTCCAGTGCTGTGTAATTTAACTACATATTCTGCAGGGCCTTGGTCACTCAAAATGGCAGTCCTATTGTAATGTTAAGCTTTCTCATATGTAACCTACCTAGTTATGCTTGCCACAATGTTTTGCATTCCCTCTCTATGTATTCAGCAACCTAACCTTCCCTATAATGTAACACTAAGCACTGTAGCAAAAACAAACTCTATCCTACTTGTGTTATATTTCACTAAATAATCATGGTGGCTGCAGAAAACTATTCCAGCTTCCTTATTCTAAATGTCCTTTCTCATCTGGGGACTGCCAGGGGCGTGACCTTGTGTTTAACTGCTCTTATCTGTACCATTACATCCCCCCTCTGGTTGATTTATTGACCAAAAACCCTCTTTCTTTCATCCTGTCATATCCAAACTTTGTAATCCAAGCTCTATAGTATCCCCTCAAGCTGACACCTCTTTTTGCATAGTCTTCTGGGTCACAGGCCATAAAACAGCAGTCACCATGCCCTTCACAGTCCACCCAGTGATGAGTGTAATTCTCTGGATCAAAAGGGGGTGTGAACCTTGTTTCAGGAGGTCATACAAGTCTTTCTATTGGGACCATTGTAATTTCCTCTGTGCCAAGGGAAGCATCTGTTTGCGTATCAGTGTGTACCGGGAGAGCAGCACCTCCTAACGTACCAATTGTAAGAGACATCATGGGTGTTTGTGCTTCTTTTTTCCCTACTATTTTACAATGCCCCAATACTATCTGTAGAATGCAGTGGCCTATCAATACTACATTAAGGAGAAGCACTACTGCTTTAAATATTTTCCCCAGCCAGGTAGGTACCCATGAGAACATCCAATCAGCCCTACAAATAAGGTGCGTATTTTGGCTTTATACACATGTAATTAAAGCCATTACGGAGCATTTAATTTTCTTCTGCGTACCATTTACGCTGTATTTATTTTCATTAAACAGCATATTTTCCTCCACTAGATGGCAGTAGAGGGCAATAATCTCCATATCTGAGTGTATTACACAACTTCTTTTATTAAATCACTGAAAATACAGTGGGGTTAACTAGATTTTTGGAACTTCTAGTTTACCATTCAGGCTTAACATATTGATGTAAGGATTTTTACATTATGCCATGTGGTGTTATTATGCAATTTGTGTTTTTGGAAGTAAACTTTTTAAGACATCATTACTGTAGGCCTTGAAATCCAAACTATTTTTACTGAGTAACGCTTGGAAGGTATGTGGTCAAATTTTCAGAGTGGATTAAAATCCCTGCTTCACTGTTCAGCCAAGGTTTGTGATCCTGGTCCTCTGTCCCCATACTCCACCATGCCTCCCACCCCATCTATCCGGCCATCCTACTCCCTCCTTTTTGGATGCAACCAGAGGACCACTAGTTCCTTTTTTCCACTTCCACCACTGATGTGATTAGTGGCCATGGGCTGAATTTGCTGTGATGCGTGTTATGTCCGAGATGCAGATTCTTGTCTATCTAGGAGGAAACCTGTCGGGCAATCAAGACTGCTCTCCTAGGATGGAAGTAGAAGATGGGGGAAGGTACAGACAAGTCTTTAATACTCGAGGAGTTCATGTGAAGTTATATTAAACAAGCAGCCAGAAGTAAGCCAAGAGACATACATTTTGTCATGTGCATTATATAAATGGTCACTACTAATAATGCTACTGGTCGTACAGTGGAACAGAGGCCAGTCAGGCTTTTTTAGTTGTAACTAGTTGGAAATAAATCACTTGTAGTAGCAATTTATATGTTTTCTAAAAAAGCATAGTGACAAAGTATTTGTCCAGGATCACAAACTTTAGTGTTGAAGTAGGGCTTTGGGACCAGTCTTCAATTTATGCACTTGCCTGCATTTCTTCCTAACTGCAATTGCTAGAATTATGGTTTTTGGCTTTGTACACAAACAATAAACCAGTAAAACTATACATATGCCTACCATAATGCAATTCAGCTTGCATGCACTTTTTTAGTTATTTGAAGTGATATTGCTAACTAGTGTATGGCGATCCACATTAATTTCTGGCAGTAGACAGTGGGTAAGGTAGATTAGCAGGTTGTGACTTTTGCTAAGATTATGGGTGCAAGTTCCTGTAAGTAAATCGTATGCCAACAATTGCTTACTCACACTCCCTCTACAGGCAATACATCAGTCTCAATCTATAGTAGTTCTTAACAGAGTTTCTAGGCTCTAGAATTTTGAAAATGAAGCTGTGTAAGTACCAGGTACTTGTAAGTTATTTTATGGCAGAATATTTTCCACAAGTGTAATAAAATGGTTAAATCCAAGCCAGACAACTTTGATCTACAACTATTTTGGGCTACGGGTCTGATTTTACGTATGCATTGGGTGTATGTTGGATACGTTTTACTCTCCTGCATAGTAGAAAACTCATTTGCACTCTCTTGAAATTGCATTTACGCTCTAATTTGAAAAATCATGTGTAAAATACTCCCACCTCAAAATCTTATCTGGAGCACTGCATCCAATGGTACCTTTCCTCATCTCCTACTTTACTACTCTCCCTCTCCATAGTAGTATGTAACGTGTGCAGAGCAGATATGACATCTGGATCACTGGCTGGTTTTAGCATAAAGAAACTGCCCCTATTTTTGTACAGACCATTCCCTTTGTAGCGGTGAGGAGCTCCAACAAATACTCTTTTTGGAGTGCAGTCAGTCTGACTGCTCATATTTCTTTCTTAAATGCATTCAGACCTTTCTCTGTGGCATTTTCTAGCTGCAATAACTCCCACCTAGTAATTTAAAGCCACTTTGAATTTGCTGCCGCCTCATACCAGGGTCAACAGGGACGTAACAAAATACAGCTGCTTTGCTGAACAGCCTTTATTTGTTCGGGATTGCTGCTAAATCTATCCGCTGATGGTTGTGAAAAAATATTCTCCCTTTTGCTCCTATGTAAGCCCAAACCTCTAGGAGCTCTTTCATCCATGTCCACATCCATTACTGACGGAAGTTTGTTTTGTGATTGAAACTGTGTAACATGCTATATTTTATTTTTTTAACACAACATTTTATTGATTATTACAACATAATATATTCATTACAACAATGCAGTAAAAGTATAAGGTGAATCATGAGCAAGAGTCACTCGAAGTGTTCGTAGGTTGGGAGTGAGGATAGTGCTGAAGCACTGTCTGTTGGCAGAGGGGCTTCATGGTCACTATTGAGTGTCCGAATTGATACAAGCGTGAGAAGGGGAACTCCGGGGCCTAGTACAGTGGGCTGCATTGGAGCCATATGGTAAGTGGGGGTCTCCTCGTGAGGGCTGGGAATTTGGCCGCGTAATCCAGGAATGGGTCCCAAACATTCAGGGTTCGTATTGCCATGATTTTTTCCGCTACTGCTATGTCCCAACATTTGGCCCACCATATGGCAATCGATGGTCCCTTTTCGTCTTTCCATAGTCGGGCCATTGCGATTTTAGCAGCTAGTAGTAGGTGATTGCATAGTCAGGGTATTTGTCCTGAGATCGGGAATGCTCCCTCTCCGGTTTCACCTATAAGGACGATTCCTGGATCCCAAGGAATGGAGAGGCCGGAGATATCTTTGATGTGTTTGAGGACTTCCTTCCAATAGGCCTCCGCCTTTGGGCAAGACCACAGCAGGTGGAATAGGGAACCGGTCACCGACAACCGCACCAGCATGTGTCAGGAATATCTGGGTTAGCTTTGTGGATTTGGGTAGGAGTGATATAGTATCTGTAGCACAGTTTGTAACCCCCTTCCCTGTTTGTGATACATTGCGAGCTTTTGTGCAATCTGGCACATATTTTCCCCCATTCTTCTATCGCTATTTCTCGGCCAAGATCCTTTTCCCATTCTGTCACATATCTTTCTTTTTTTGTAGGGTCTGATCTGTCTAGGAGCCGGTAGATGGTGGATGTTCTGCCTCTGCTGGTTGCCGACGTTAGGTGAGTTCCAGCGCTGTTGGTTCTCTAGCGAATTTTTCTCGTGTTTTCCTGTGAGATAGCCAGTGCCTGATTTGGGAGTAGCGGAATCTTTCCTGCTCTCCCACTCTGAATTTTATTTTGCTTCCTTCAAATGTAATGGGGACACCCCCCTCTAAAAAGTGGCTAGTTTTCGTCCCAGGCCCCCTGCTGTCCAGGCTTGGAAGTCCCTCGGGGGGTTACCTGGAGAGAATTACGGGTTGTTCCAGATGGGAGATAGGGGACCCATGGCACAACAAACTCCCCATTTCCGTGCTGTGGTTTTCCATCAATGGGTCGTTATATTCTTGGCTGATAGGGGCCCGCTGTTTGCCTGTGGTTTTATATGTGGTAGGTGCGGGAGATCAGGTAGCGGGACCGGGGACCAGGTCTCTTCGATTTGTCGCCATTTTCGGGGGTCTGCTTCTTGCACCCAGGAGACGGCGTGTGATAGTTGGGTGGCTAGGAAGTATCTGGCCAAGTCAGGGACACCCAGCCCCCCTGTGATTTCCCTTTAAGCGTAATTTATTTGTTAATTCAGGGTTCCCCCCCCCCAAACAAAATCTAGAATTTTCTTTTGTAAAGCCTTTATGGCAGGGCCCGGGATCTGTAATGGTAGTGCTGCACATTGATATAACCACCCGGGGATCAGGTTCATTTTAAAAGCGGAAATTCGCCCAAACCAGGAGATTTCCTGCTGTTTCCACCTTTTGAGGTCGTTCTGCAGGACTCTGATTAATTGCGGGATGTTGTTCGAGTACAGTCGTTTTGGGTCTTTAGTGATCTGAACCCCAAGGTATTCAATTGCACCATTGGCCCAGGGGATTGGAGAGAGTGGGGTGAGGGAGTCCCTTTCCTGGGTGGAGAGGTTAACGGGTAGTGCTGAGGATTCAGACAGGTTGACCTTGAATCCTGACAGGGCCCCAAATTCCTCGATCTCGCTCCATAGCGTCCCCCGGGAAGATGCTAGGTTTGTGGCGGTAACTAGCATGTCATCAGCATAAAGCGCTATTTTGTATACTTGGTCACCCACCTGTAACCCCCTAATGCCCTCATTTTGTCTAATTATGGCGGCAAAGGGTTCCATGGACAGGGCGAAGACTAGGGGTGATAGTGGGCAGCCCTGCCTGGTGCCTCACGATATGTGGATGTGATCTGACCTAGTGCCGTTAATTCGTAGTTGTGTGGTGGGAATTTGGTAGTTAGCCATGACCCAAATGGTGAAGTTGGGGACAAAGCCAAAGTGTTTAAGGATCGCTTGGATATAGCCCCAATCCACCCGGTCAAAGTCCTCATGGGCATCTAATGAGATCACGGCCATCCCTGTCTTTGTTTTGTGGGCGCATTCAATTATATGTATCGTTCGTCTGATGTTGTCGTGGGTCCCTCTTCCGGGAATAAACCCTGTCTGATCTTGATCAATTAGACTTGGGAGGACGGTCCCTAGTCTACTAGCCAATACTTTGGCGAAGATCTTGCCGTCATTGTTTAAGAGTCATATCGGACGGTAGGACTCTGGTAGCTTGGGGTCCGTCCCAGTTTTGTGTAGTAAGACCGTGATTGATTCGGCCATTGATTTTGTTACTGTTCTAGTGGATAGGAAGGAGTTAAATAAAGCAGCTAGTTGGGGTGCCATAACGCTGGCAAACTTTTTGTAGGAGTTTGCGGAAAGGCCATCCGGGCCGGGGCAGAACATTTGAGGGCTTTGATAGCTTCAATGACTTCTCCGTCATCAATAGGGGCCTCCAGGTGTTCTAGTTGAGATGAGTTGTGAAGTGGTAGCGCGCTCAAATAGTCTGGTAGTTCATTGATTTTGTCCGTCTCGGAGTAAAGCAGCGTACCATTTTCCCCTCGCAGCTTGAGAATATTGTTTCGAGTTTGGATCGCCCTTAGCTTCTGAGCTAGTATCCTATTTGCTTTGTTCCCTTTATTATAATAGAACTGCTTTGTATAGGCTAGAGATTCAGCCGTTCGGTCGGCGCAGTGTATTTCCAGGGCGATCTTCGCCTTCCTCAAGGCTCGTTCAGTTTTTCTGGAGTAGCATGATTTTAGCCGTGCTTCATGTTGGAGTACCTCATTTTCCAGCTTGGTTATAGCTATTTGAGATCTTAATGGATTTGATGACCTGTAGTGTGTATTTTATATAATAAGAAAGGTGTGAAATAAAGCAAACAGGAAAAAATCTAAATAAAATAAAAACGTTACTGCCGGAAGTTTGTTTATTGCTACAACATCGCTCTGAGGCACCACCAGTGCTGGTGAGTGCAGGTTGGTAAGAAAACATATAGCATTCCAATTGGGTGAGAGATGCATTTATGCTTGCATGCCACATGACCAATAATGGTCCATCAATACTGCAGTGCCCAGTCACATACCTGGGCGATCCATGATACGTATACGTTTACACCCTGTGTTATTCCCTATTTGCACCATTCCATTGTACCTGAAACATAAGGAAGGGCATACAAGTCTTTGTTTGTGCATGGGATAGGATCCCACACCCATCCAGGTGAGCAACCTTGGAAGGAATCAATTCTTCCAGTCAGCTCGACACGTATCATTAAGAAATCCAACGATTGCTTTGGCCAGTCCAACCATCACCTCTCCACTGCACCCCATTATCCCTTCTACCCACCCACCCTTTGTTAATATTTATGTGTAATTGTGGCCCTGTCCAGCACCACTTTATTACTGTTCCTATGGCATTTTATGCATTTTTTTTAAGATCTTGTTTTTGATATATTACTTCACGTCTTTATGGTCCCTATAGTGTATAGATACATGCCGATATTGTTTGATCCCAATCTGTCATCTGTTTTTGCTTGATAAAATCATCCGTGAAAGGCGAATCATCTCTATCTACACATTTATTATAGGCCCTGAAATAGACCTCTCATTTTGCAAAATGTGAGATTAACTAAGCAGTGGGCTATGTGTGTTGGTACTGCTTGCACTACAAACAGCCTGGGGGGTGAAGGGGGGCACCTCTGGCTTGAGGAATGAGAGAGCAAACATAGTAACTCTCATTCAATCTCTTCCTACTCACCACTTTCATACAGTTGTAGCACATGTTTTAAATTTCTGAATGTAAACCTTGATACGTGTTTCTTACTGATAATTCCTCATTAAATATTTCTCTTTTTACTCTTATACTTCTCCTACTACTGATTCCTACTCCATTCATATTGTGAAAAATTGATACTGAGTCTGTGTCCGTCACTGGACAGACACAACTACATATGATAATGTTCAACATGGATCCTCGTCCTCTTCTCATTGTTCCTTATCATTGGCCAGCGGGGTGCTTCTGGACATCACGTAGGTGGAGTCATCCCTTGCAGCCACGTATCTTTACAGTGGGTTCAGTGGCCCACAGCACAATGTGAGGTCCTGTAAAATGCAGTGTGCTACACTTGCGCATGTAATTGACCACAAAAACAATATCACCTAGGTACAATTGGTAAGGCAATGGTATTAATGCTGTGAGCTCTTCTCATCTGTTGTTGGTTGCGGCTGGTCCCGCCTGTCAGAGCTTTACCTGGCAGGAAATAAACTTCAAGACATCAATTATGGCAGTCAGATATGTATAAAATGAATCTCCTAATATAGCTGCAGAACGCTGGGTGTTGGACATGGCATGTGCAAAAACAAGGGGAACATTAATCCATCTGCCAGTAACCAACTCATGCAGGATGATGTGGTCAGTGCCTCATTAAATCCTGTGGAGGCCCCTAGGCAGATGTCGGGGTCTCCACTTGCAAATGATCTCCTAATACGTTTTACATTTTCTGCACTGCTTGATCTGTTGTTGTGGGGACCCTAAAAGTAGTGGGGCCCTTAAGCCGGTGGCTACTTGGCATAATGTTTAATCTGGCACGGGAGGTGGTGAGCTGTACCTGGCTGATTGTATAAGGAAAAAAGAGCCAGAGGCAAACAGTAGAGCCAATTTTTGTTAAGCGTGTTTCTTCATTTAGCAAAACGTTCTTTTAGCAGGAGGTTTAGGTGTTCTACCATGCTGTTTGCCTAGAGATGATAAACCTAGCACAATTTGTGCTATTTTCTCAATAAAGCAGTGATCTCTTTAAACAATTTGTTTGCAGAGTGATGCCCATTAACTGATATCAACACTTCACACAATACCCACCGGGGGAACGTGTCTGCTGATTTTGCATCTAGGTGAGCACAGGGGCTTGTATCTATCCAGCGTGAAAAGGGACAGACCACGACAATCATATAATGATAGCCATTACAAGTTTGTATCATATCAACATAAATAATATGAAGATGCCAAAATGGCCCGGAAGGGCGGGATAACATTGCTTTCACCATCCTCAATGTATGACCCTCAGTAAATTGCTGGCACACTTCGCAATTCAAAATAACATTTTGAACATGCTCACGCAAATTGGGAATAAACCCGTTTTCAGCTAACTCTGCTGTGACATACTCTCTAGATACATGTGTGAGGCAGTATAATTGGTCTAATTCTACTGTCAACAACTCTAAGGGCATGACATGCTGTCCCTTGATGTTCTGTCTCCATATTAAATCAGTGGGGACAATGAGCAGTCCTTCCTTGTCCGCAGTTCCTGCTCTTGCTGTGGTGCACATCCCTGTAACTCTATTTAATGTGTTAGGGGCAATGCATAATAGGGTTCAGTTATGTGTTTCTTATTCACCCTTTCATCACATGATAATTCTTCTAACTCTAGTGTGTCTGTCTAATATGGTGCTTCTTTTGCTGCAGCTTCTGCTGTTTCATTACCTCATGCTATTAAATCATTGGCATTTGATTGGGTGCTGCATTTCACAATTGCCACTGTCGTACACAGTGATAGTACGTCAATCAGTCCTGACAACAATTTGGCATGCTGTACTGGTGTGCTGTCTGATCACTGAAACTCTCTTTGTTTCCAGCAAGACAATCCTGAATGTACTGTCGATGTTACTTACACTGAATCAGAGGATTCAGAGCAGATGTCACCTCTCTGTCAATTTACATTTCTAATGCTGTTATCAATGCTTGCAGGGAGTAGTTCAACTGCTATCTTTTCCTTGCCAATACCTCAAGATCTCCATCGTCACTGTGTATAACTGATGTTCCTGTTTGTGTTAATCCAGTACTCTGATCAATCGTCGACAGACCATGAATTGACACAGACACAATTTCTCCCCCTCAACTTTATTCTGCTTAACTTGGGGTATGCCATCATATACATCTGTATATGTGGAACAGTCATGTACAGTTGTATCACCTTCTTCTACTGGTTCAGCAATGAAGGTTCCTGTATTCACTGTGAGGCACCTTACGACCTTAATTACAGGGTTGGATATTAGCACTTTTTATCCGGGCGCTCGCTATGTTGTGAGCATGGGTTTTGTCTTTTGCAAAATTGTGAATATGGAATGCTCTACATACAATGTCACGGCACGACCCATTGGGAACATAAGGAAGCCCCCCAAGCAGGAGCTCATCATCTGGGGCCCACGCTGCTTAGGAGCAGTGCCCACATCACCCCCAGGCTGAGGCAAGGCTGCATGCCTTTTAGGTTGCTCTCAGCTGTCCCAGCTGATCCCCCCATCGAGTTGCTGCAAGCCTGCAGCCCCAATCCACTATTGCAGTGAATCCTTTCACTGAAACACCGAAAGAAGAAGCGAGCATCCAGCCCATATACCCACAAGATATTTGATTTTGCCCACAAGGGTCATAACACAAGATGGCCACCATCGCAAATTCAGCACCATCTGCCCTTAACTCAGCATTGTGATTACGTGATTGGCTGACTTCTGCATTTGTACCCAACCAGTGGCCGCCAGCAGGAGTAGCCGGCCCACTGCTAAGGCGTCTGACTGAGCCTGAGCGAGTCACCATTGCACCTTGGCCAGGACCCCTACGCATATCATCTGACAGTGTCTACACCTTCCAGCTCACCTGGAGAACTGTCCCCCCGGAGAACTAAGTCTGTAACTCTGCCTACCAAATCCTCTGCCTCGCTCTGGGTAAGCCCCTGAACATTGCTCCTTCACTGTCCACAGTGTTGTGTGCTCAATCTCACCCCATATGCCAATTGTCAACCATGTATTTGATCTAAGAATGTTGATCAGTAGCTATGGCATATTGTACCTGATAATTGTAGCCTACTTCTGAATGTAGCCATGTTTGCTTTGCTGGCCACCGATTGTTGGGATGGCTCTTTATAGACTCCCACACTCTCTGTCCTAACACAGCATTATTAGGCCATAGCACCAAAACTGCCCATTATCAGCTGCGTTTGTTAACATGTCCCACAGCAGCTCAAAACCCTAGACCTACGTGCCCCACCAGCCCTCGGCAATGCCTAGTCTCATTTTGTTGACTATCTGATTGTTGCCAGAGCCTAATGCCTGCCCCAACCAATACAGTTAGTCAATGTGGTCTCCACTGGCAGATTGGAAGTCATCTTGTGCAGTACCATTGATTGTAATTTACACTAAACACCCCACCAATCACTTTTGGGTTGCTACTTCTGATACATTGTCTATTCCCGCTACCACTGCTCCCCTATGCTCTGTTAACAAGTGCCTACCTCTGATCATATAGTACATGTGCACCTGCTGTTAACTAATGCTTAGATCTTATTGGGCTGAACCTGAGCACCTGCCTAATTTGATGCCCATATCAGCTCTGTCTAAATTGATGCCATATCTAATCTGTATTGATCTGTACTCCACCTATGCTCCCCCTGCCAGCCTAATTGTGCCCAAACAGGTGCTACATTTCTACTGTGTTTGTCTGCTCTTTTGCTGACTAAAACAGATTTATAGTGAATCTCTACACCTATGCCTGCCTAATTTACGCCAATAGTAGATTTGTACTGCCACTGTGCCAACCCAACTCCTGCTTTACCCACATCATGGTGGACAAAAAGCTGAACCTGGAAGATATCCCGGCACACCTTTCCTGCCCTCCTTTTTCTGCCCCCCTCCTTCCCTCATGCTCTGATGCCCAACCACACTTACAACTCATCCTACACATTGGCTGGTAGCATAGGGAGCCCACATAGCCGCACAGGGCATCCACAACTCACCCCATGCCACCCAAGACCCACCATTAAAAGAAACCATCTACTTGGAGCGCGCTTCCCACATACTCTTCCTAACACTTTGGTAAGCAAGAAGCTCAACAAATCTCCCCTTCACCCCAACCAGAAGCCTACTACCATACCTATCTCCCACAAGGATACTACACCCTCAGCTGGCTCCAAGAGGGGGAATATAGTAGCACCCTCACCAACTCCACTCCAATGTGCCCTCATCAACCCGCGCTCACTCCCTGCTCATGTTACTGAAATTTACGACCTCCTTAATGACCTGGATCTTGACATACTCGCTATCACCGAAACATGGCTCCAGGGCACATCAGGACCAGCCATATGTCTAGCCCCCCCACCAGGCTATTCCATTGTCTGCCAGGACAGAACTATTAACAAAGGAGGAAGGGTGGCCCTCATAGTTAAAGACTCACTTGCCATTAGACAAATCAACTCGTCAGTAGGTGAGAATTCAGATACCCTCTCTGCAAAAGTCTCCCTCTCACCCTTCAACACCATCACCTTCCATATCATCTACCGTACCCCAGGACCACTCCTTGACTTCCAAGGAAATCTCATGCACCTGCTAGGTGATAACCTAAAAAACCATACCAAAACAATCCTTCTAGGAGATTTCAACCTCAGCATCAAGGATATAAAAGACAAACAAAGAAAGCAAGTTGTTGGCCGAAGCGTTCCATGAACTTAGTTTCCTCCAAAATGTCACCGACCTGATACACACTGCATCCTGGATTGGATAGCCGACCACAACTGTGTGGTAGATATCTGCTCCAACACTCCCCGTCCATGGATCGACCACAATCTCATACACTTCTTCATCCCGACCACTAACACTACTAAACCTACTCGACCAGCCCCCCCCAGCACTCAGCCCCCCAGCACTAGCTAGACTAGCAAGGCTCCTAAAGACAGGATCATCCCTCTCTTAAAGGCTTCAGCGCTGAAACCTTTGTTTTCCAAGGACCCCATGGCATTGGTAGAACTCTACAACTCTACTATCAAAGCAGCAGTAGACACCATTGCCCCGCTACAGAGGAAAAAAGCAAAATCAAATAAACACTGTAACTCATGGTTCACTCCAGAACTACTAGAACTTCGCACCCAGAAACGTGCCATGCTTACCAAATGGCAAAACTCCCCCCAAGATCCACATTAGAGGCACACCAAAATCTGGCCACTCAATACAAAAAAAACAAGTTAGCTGAAGCTGCAGTCTACAATGCTAGAATCTGAAATGCAAAATCTGAATCAAAGGACTATTTACTATATTCAAGGAACTGACAGCTCCTCCTACCAACACCCAAGAGACCGTAGAAGATGAAGCCTGGTGCACCAATATCCAGTCTGCATTGCTAAATTAAATCAACCTCCTCCAGGAAGAAATCGGCTCACACTACAAAACACTACCTAAAGCTAGCTCGCTCAATACACCTGTCACAAACTCCAATAACAATGATAGAAAGTGTGTATCCTTCTGAGAAGTCACTGAACTTGAAGTCTTGGCCATCATGGAGCAAATTAAAGCATCTCTTTGCAAGGGGGATATCTGCCCTACTAACCTTGTAAAAGACTGCGCATACTCACTAGCACCATTCCTTACAGCCTTCATCAACGCCACTTTTGAATCATGCATTGCCCCCCCTACCCTCAAAGAATCAATCATGGATCTGCCCCCTGCTCAAAAAAACCTCCTTTGATCCAGATTTGCCAAACAACTACAGACACATAACTACCATTCCATTTCTGCTCAAAATCCTGGACAAGGCTGCCTATGTACAAATACAACACTTTTTGCAGTCCAACAATATCTTTGGTAAGAGACAATCAGGCTTCCGCCCACGCCCCGGAACAGAGTCGGCCCTCCTCGACCTAAAAGACCAGTTAGCAGAAATTATGGACAGAGGCAAGCCAGCGCTGCTGCTGCTCCTTGACCTTTCGGCAGCTTTTGATCTTGTTGATCGCAAGACCCTCTGTAGGCATCTCATGGACGCTGCCCTATTCTCCCAGGAAGCCACCTCCTGGATTACTTCCTTCCAAGAAGGAAGACTAATGAAAGTGTTCTCTGATTAGTCCTGTGCTGCCCCTACCACCATCCACTGTGCCCTCATCCAAGCCTGAATGGCGGCCAATGGACTTTGTTTAAATGGAGACAAAACAGAGATCCTTCTAGTAGGACCAAAGAAAACCCTCAGCAAACTTGACAGCCACTACAAATCCTTTAATATTGAAAACACTGTTATCACAACCTCAGAAACAGTCAAAACATTGAGGTTCTTCCTGTATTCCACCCTCTCAATGACGCGCCAAGTCAGCACCATCTCCTCATTGGCAGCACTTACCATCAAGATCATAAATGCAGTCAAACCTTACCTGTCCTCCAAAATCTGCCTCACCATAGCTAGAGCAAATATCGGGGCCAATTTGTACTATTGTAACACTCTTTTTCTAGGTGCCTCAACAAAAAAACCTCAATAAACAACAAATCACCCAAATAATGCCCTTAGAGCAAAATTAAGTATCCCAAAAAGGGAACACATCTCTCAGGCCAGATGCAAAGCATACTGGCTTCCTGTCAAAGAGTTCATATTCTTCAAAAACTTGACCATCACTCACAGGTGCCTCTCCCTCTCAGTCCATCCCTACTTGGCAGAAAAAATTTACAGAGCCACCTCTACTAGACCCAAGAGAGCCTAACACTCCAACATCTCCTCGCCCCAACTGTTAAAAGAGCCAAAGCTGGGGGGTGAGCTTTCCATTCCTAGCACCCGAAAGCTGGAACATTCTACCCGCCCCGCTTAGGAAAGAGACCTCTCTAACAGCCTTCCGGAAAGCACTCAAAACCAAGCTCTTTAACTAGCCTTACCCACAAAGATCGTCTGGTCCTCCTGTGACCCTAGGACCTGCTTATATCATGTGCACTAACTGCCTGTCTTTAACTGCCCCACTGTTGTCTATTTAAAAATGAAATGCCACAAATTATGACAACCAATGTAACTATGTAACACCTCTTATGTCTTTTCTTCCTATACCATGTAACTATAACTAAGAAAGCTCACTGTAACAGTGCTGCGATGCCCCCGGGCCGTTGTGCATTGTATACATTGAAATAAATAAATCAATAAATAAATAAATACATTGGTATTGCAGATTTCTCAATAGCAAATGCTGCTGCAGCCAAAGCTTGCTTGCACAGGAAATGTCCCTTCATTACTGGGTCCAAAAGACCACTGTAATATGCAAGGGACTTGTTCTCCAATGAAGTTTTCTATGTGAGGACAGCCATCATCACATACACATTTGAATGGGAAAATAAAAATAACTCTTCTTCAAAATTCAGTATTGCTAAAACTGGGGCAGCAGTGATCACATTTTTCAACTCATTGAATGCTTCTATAATTTCTTGTGTTAGCCTAAGAGTACCTCCTCTCTGTGTGCTTCATTGCTTGAAAGAGGGGTATGATGTATGTGGTATTATGGAAGGCCCAAGATCAGCAATAATTGCACAATCCCATACACTGTTGCATTTCTTTTACTGTGGTTGGTCGAGTATGTTGTGAATGTGTTGTGCTCTTTCTAGTGTCACCTTCCTCCCTTCTGACAATATTATTTGTCTCAATTAAATTACTTCTTTCTGGCAATACTGCAATTTCTCCTTGTCCACTTTGTATCCATTTTCTGCTAGAAATGTTAGAAGAAATGCCACATCTTGCCTGCATTGCTCCTTGTAGTACTGCACACCAATAAGTCATCAAAATACTGTATGACAATGCTTTGTGTTTATATGTTAGCCAAATCCATGTGCAATACTCTTTTAAACACACTGAAGATTCACCCTACCCATAAGGTAATCTTGTGTACTGGAGTCTCTGCCTGCGATACGTAAACACAGTGAGATATCATGAGTCTGCATGCAATGAAATGGAAAATAAAGGATTTTTAGGATCAATAACTATAAAATGCGTGGCAGGAGTGGGTATGCTACACAGAATCATATCTGGATTGGGAACCAGTGGAAACTCTCCCCCCACAATATTATTCAAAGTACATTAATCTTGAATGAATCTCCACAACCCTCCCTTTGATTTTTTTCACTGGGTACATAACTGGATTCCAATGGTATTATAATGCCTTGCTGCAATAGCGCAGCAATGGTCTCATATGCTCCATCATCTGCTTCAAGTGACCTGGGGTATTGCTTTACTTCAAGTAATATCGCCCCCTTCTTCAGTTTCATTTTGAGAGTTCCTATGCTTTTGAGAAGGCCTACAACATGGGGATTGCTAGTCCATAGCTCTTTTGGTACTCTCTCAAAATATTCCTGAAAATGCAGTGACCATTTTTGTTTCAATAGTATCCTCTGTGCTACCTCTCTTTGGTTTAAATGAAAACAAATATGAATTCATCATCCTCATCCTGAAACAGTTTTCCATCAGTGACATCAGTCAATTGCAACGCTAGATCAATAGCTAAAACTGCATGCCAATCAATGCCATCTTCATCTGTCCCCTGCAATATTACTCTACACCCCTGACCACTACTGTTTCTAAGTGCACTAGAATCACTGTCCCATGTTTTCAATGTCAGTTGGCACTTTGGGTCTGAACAAAAACTCTGTTGGTAATTGTAATACATGTGTTTTGTATTCTAGGAATCCATCCCAATAACACCTGTACTCCAGAGGAGAAAGAATCTTTCTTAAGCAGCACTCCTCTCAAAACCCATTGGGCACAAAATGCCTGTATGAATGTTTTGGCATGCACATAATGAATACCTGGTGTAGAGCATAATGTACCCTTGTTCGTGGTCAATGACAATGGTCATGTGCAAATTGCTCATCAAATCTCTGCCTAAAATGTTCACTGGTGTATTTCGTGAATATATAGGTGCTAGCGTTGTGTGTGTTCCTACTGTGACCTGTAAATCTTCTCTGAAAGGAACCACCATCATAGCCCCAGAAAATCCCTTTGTGTCCATGATCATGTTGGCAAACGGAACTGCCCCTCTCTGACATAAGATCTAGTCACCTTTGTGTCTACTAAGAAAGGGGAAAAAGCTTGCCTGACACTTAAAAACTGTGCCACCCTTGATAGGTAAGTTTTTCTGAGTTTATAAATCCTTGTTTAATAAAACATAATTGCCAAACAGTGCCCTTTAGGATAACACGTGTTTCGACACATCAGTGTCCTTTTCAAATCCGGGCTAGTACAAACTGCATTATGCAAGTGATAAAATTAATAACAAAACAGAGAAAATTGTATGAACAACACAAATCATACAAAGCAAATTCAGTTACAATGTTGTTGTTTGACAAGTCACAGACATTGAGGAGGGGTGAAAGGGGAGGAGGTTAAGGGTTGTTAGAACAACAAAAAATATATAAACAAAAAGAGAAATTAGTATTTTAAACCCAGAATCCAAGGTAATTTCATAATAACAACATTGTCGCCCATTTTGGCACTTTACCTAATTCCCATATTAAATGGTCCAATTTGAGAGGTCATAAATTCTCGGGTTAAATCCTCCTAAAGAGTAAATTAAGGAGAAACATAGGTCAGTGATGTTTGTGCTTATTATATTGCCTGTTTAGACAGGCCGGTCACAACCTGCCTAAAGTCTCATGTTCTGGTTTGGTTTAGGAGCGTTATCGGTGGATTCCTCCTTGGAGCCCGATGTTTCGGGTGCATAACTAGTTTCTAGGTCCATTTTGTACAAATTATTATGATTTATGTAAATTGACAAAGTTGTCACGCTGTACATATTTAAATTCGAGCCCTCAGGTATTTACATATTCCTTTAGTATGACTAAACCCAAGTTTTATTAATCTACCCAATTAAATTGCATGAGGTGGATCTGTCAGAAAGCATTTTATTACATTAGGGAGGTAAATAATACACCCAAATGGGAAAACTCGCACACATACGCTTAGATTTGAGGAAACACATTCGATTCGCTTTGTTACTGTGTCCCGTTTTGTATTTCAAAGCTCAATGTGGTCCAAACATGAGGGTCCATGGGGTATGTAGACCCGCTATGGTAAACCCGCTCATTCAGAGGAAGAACACTCTAAGGGTTTACCTGCAAAGTTTAGTCCATAGTCCCCTTGCGACGGCTAAGGTTGAGTAACAAAATGGATCATATATGCAAGCGTTGCCTCGGCAAAGCTTGTCCTGCTTTAGTTTCTATGACTCTGTGCCCATAGCGATACTGCCGGGCACCATATTTTGGGATGGGTTTACATGTTTTGCCTAACAATAATGGAGCAAACCCAACACGTTCCCTGTACATTGCAAAACTATTAATTAGTTCAAGATAATTTTAAATATGATTAAAAATGGCCTGCGTGAATATAATTATAATGCTAGTTGAACCTCATTATTTACATAATTTCATTCCGTGATCAATCACAATAATATACATATTCTTGGGGTCAGTCTACAATGCCACCATATTTGTAAATAATACAATACGAGGTTGTCATATTAAAATGAAGAGACAATAGCTGTCGTATTACTGCAAGACTCGTTCGTTCCCATGATGATTTCCTAATAAAGAATATTCAACATTTTGTATATACGTAGGTTCATACTTATGGGCTCCAGATAGGGTTTACACAGCAAACTCCAGATTTCCTGAATGAATACATAATATAAACGGGAAAAACATATTAATAGTATGTCTCTAGAGTGACTACGGAGTAAGGAGTCACCATTGATTGTTCAAACCTATATTATTAATTACAATAATGACTATCACACTGGAACACAATATTTTCTTGTTTGACAAGAAATATTTCAGTAAAAAACGAGGAGTAGCAATGGGTGTAAAATACGCACCAGCTCTTGCAAATCTCTTCATGAGTATGTTTGAAGATAAACATGTGTACACAGACAAAGAGGCACGAGACAAAATTGCCATATGGACCAGATTCATTGATGATATTCTACTTATATGGAATGGTAATGAAACAGAACTGACCAATTTTCATGATCGTTTGAACAGTAATAACCAAGGGATTTTCCTCGCAGGACCATCAAGCAGCACAAGCATAGACTTTCTGGACCTTACGATTTATGTGATAAACAATCAAATTGTGACAAAAGCATTCCGGAAACAAACAGAAGCTAATTCAACTCTATTTGCAACGAGTTGTCATCAAAAATCAGTAATCAATAACATACCAAAAGGAGAATTTGTGAGAGCCAGGAGGAATTGGGCTAATAATACAAATTTTAGTCAAGAGTGGGATTTGCTCAAACAAAGATTTAAAATAAGGGGCTACAATAAAAAATGTATACAAGCCTATTACAAAGTAAAAACGATGAACAGGGATACCACACTCATCCCTAGAGATTCAAAATGAAATGAGACACAAGACGAAGTAAGATACGTTACCACCTTTTGCCACAACAACTTTGAAATCAGAAAAATTCTGAGCAAGAACTGGCATCTTCTAAAACTTAATCAACATCTAAAAAAGTTTATCGATGATGAACTAAGACTAATTTTCAAAAAGGCTAGAACCCTGAGAACAACACTTAGCCCATCTCTTCTCCCAAAGCTCACATGATCAAGTCAAAAAACATGGCTGCCGACACTACCGAAAGGTTTTAGGAAATGTGGATCATGCAACATATGCAAACATGCACATCCAAACACACAATCCTTTAATGATTCATGAGGAACATCGTTTAAAATTACTGACACCATCAACTGCCGGAGCAAATACATAGTGTAGGCAATTATTTGCATGTGCAATCTAATATACATTGGAAGCACTATAAGAGAACTCAGGTTCAGAATAGGAGAGCATTTCTCTGGCATGGGCAAACAAGATATACTATTACCACTGGCACAACGTTGGCAAATCACTCACCAACTAGAAGACAAGAAAAACATCAGGTTTATTGGACTAAAACAAGTAACCCTGGGCAATAGAGGAGGAAACAGAGAACTTCTCCTTCGCCAAGCTGAAGCTTGACTCATTTGTAAATTTCGTGCAACTGAATTTGGTTTAAATTAGGATCATGAGATGATATATTTTTCGTAAAATGTTTTCAAATTTAATGAACCATTATTGTGATGAATAATATTGGTTTGAACAATCAATGGTGACTCCTTACTCACCCTAGAGACATACTATTAATATGTTGTTCCGGTTTATATTATGTAGTCATTCAGGAAATCTGGAGTTTGCTGTGTAAACCCTATCCGGAGCCCAAAAGTATGAACCTACGTATATAAAACATGTTGAATATTCTTTAATAGGAAATCATCATGGGAACGAACAAGTCCTGACGTGCATCTGGCACTTCACCAAATCTCACAGTAATACGACAGCTATTGTCTCTTCATTTTAATATAACATCCTCCTATTGTATTATTTACAAGTATGTTGGCATTGTAGACGGTCCCTATGGATATGTATATTATTGTGATTGATCAGGGAACAAAATTATATAAATAATGAGGTTCAACTAGCATTATAATTATATTCACGCATGCCATTTTTAATCATATTTAAAATTATCTTGAACTAATTAATAGTTTTGCAATGTACAGGGAGCACATTGGGTTTTCTCCATTATTGTTGCACAACATGTAAACCCATCCTAAAATATGGCGCCCGGCTGTATTGCTATGGGCACATAGTCATAGAAACTAAAGCAGGACAAGCATTGCTTCCTGCAACGCTTGCATATACAATCCCTTTTGTTATTCGACCATAGCCGACGCAAGGGGACTATGGACTAAACTTTGCAGGTAAGACCTTAGAGCGTTCTTCGCCTGAATGAGCGGGCTTACCATAGCGGGTCTACATACCCCGTGGACCCTCATGTTTGGACCACATTGAGCTTTGAAATACAAAACGGGACATAGTAACACATTGAATCGAACGTGTTTCCTCAAATCTAAGTGTATGTGTGCAAGTTTGCCCGTTTGGGCATTTTATTTACTTCCCTAATGTAATAAAATTCTTTCGGACAGATCTACCTCATGCAATTTAATCGAGTAGATTAATAAAACTTGAGTTTAGTCGTACTAATGGAATATGTAAATACCTGAAGGCTCGAGTTTAAATATTTACAGCGTGACAACTTTGTCAATTTACATAAATCATAGTCATTTTTACAAAATGGACCTAGAAACTAGTTATGCACCCGAAAGATCGGGCTCCAAGGAGGAATCCACTGATAATGCTCCCAAACCAAACAATAACATGAGACTTTAGGCAGGTTGTGACCGGCCTGTCTAAACAGGCAATATAATAAGCACAAACATCACTGACCTATGATTCTCCTTAATTTACTCTTTAGGGGGATCCAACACGAGAATTTATGACCTCACAAATTGGAACATGTAATATGGGAATTAGGTAAGGCGCCAAAATGGGCAACAATGTTGTTATTATGAAATGACCTGGGATTCTGGATTTGAAATACTAAATTCTCTTTTTGTTTATATATTTTTTTGTTGTTCTAACAACCCTTAACCTCCACCCCTTTCACCCCTCCTAAATGTCTGTGACTTGTCAAGCAACAACATTGTTGTAACTGAATTTTCTTTGTATGATGTGTGCTGTTCAAAATATTTTCTCTGTTTTGTTATTCATTTTGTCACTTGCATAATGCAGTTTGTACTAGCCCGGATTTGAAAAAGACACTGATGTGTCGAAACACATGTTATCCTAAAGGGCACTGTTTGGCAATTATGTTTTATTGAACAGTGATTTATAAACTCAGAAAAACTTACCTACCAAGTGTGGCATGGTTTTTAAGTGTGAGGCAAGCTTTTTTCACTTTTGATCTGAGAGGTGGGGGTCTTTGCCTCTCTTTTTGCCCCACACATCTGCAACCCAAATTTGAATAGCAACAGACACCAGGCGCATGGTTTAAATAGAGTTGGTATCAACAAAAAAAACTAAATATTCTACTAAGAAAGGGAATGTCCAGTTTCCTATTTTCACACCTACCCTCGGTTCCCTTGCTGGGTCTGGAGTTACTGATACTACGGGACATGCCAGAGCCTTCTGTGGGTGACCCTTTTGTGGGTATATATTTGTACCTGTAGGTAAAAAGGAGTTCCCTCCTGTAACAGTAACCCCACAAAAATAATACAATTCTTTTCCAGTTGTTGTGTTGCTTGCTCTGCTTGTATCTGCGAGGCATTGTGTTACTGTTGCTGAATGTAGGGCTGTGGCTGCACTGCAATGTTTGCTGTGCATAATTAAACGTGTTTGTTTAGCATATTGCGTCTATTGTGCATGTGGTGCATTATAGGGATATTGTCTCTGACATTGTGGGAGATACATAGGTGCAATGTGGGCTCCCCTACCCCATTCTTCTATTCCTATATACTCTCACATAATATCCAGGCATTCCATATGTCCAACATTGTCCTACAAAAAACCCAAAGCCCCCAAAACTAGCTCTGTCTTCATCACTTGAAATACCTGTGTATGGGCGTGTTATAAATGCCATACCTTAACATATCTTACCACATCCTCCTCTGAATGCATGCCCAAATCCATTTTCCCTACCAATTTGTGAGTTCCCCCTTCCTCTTGGGTAATACATCTGTTTTCCTCTCCCGACATTATATACCATTGTTCATGCTTGTTGGTAACTATGCTCATATTGTTGTTCACCCACATTTGTAATAACTGCTCATTATACTGCAACCTTTGCCAATTTCATCTGCACTAATTTAGCTTTTTCTCAACTCCCAATCGCATCCTCCCTCCTTTCTCAAACTGGACGTCCTCTGCCTTCCAAACACTGTTGTGAACCAACACAATCTCCTTTCAGCAATTCTGAGCACCAATGCTGTGTTTTCTTTAGTTACAAATCCTTCAAGGCATTGCTCACTCAAAATGGCATTCCGCTTGTCATGTTAAGTATTCTCAAATGGACCCTACCAATTTATGCCTGCAGCCATTTACTACATTTGCACTCTGTGTATTCAGCAACCTAACATTCGCTATAATGTAACACTAATTCCCTAGAGGGTAGCAAATAAGAACTTGGGTTATATTTCGCTAAATTATCATGGTGGCTGCAGCAAACTATTCCAGCTTCCTTACCTGCACACCTCAATGAAGGGAAAGAGGACCAGATGTGAGTATCCTAACCAGAAGAAAAAGAATCCTGAACAGGAAGCCACAGCAATAACAGTCGGGAATATCTGACCCAACCAAGCAAGATGACATAGAAAATGATCATTATATCGGAGAGAAAGTTTGCATCGACGTGTGGAAACAAAAGTTTATTGCATTTTTAATGAAACAACCCCAGCTCCTCTGTCTGTCCCCTCAAGACTTTGAAACAGGGGCCGAGGATCAATGGGGAAAATATGTGAAGGGTACAGTGACTAAAAAGCGATGGCTGCGAACTCTCAAAGTGGGAAAAAAAACACAGAACAGGTTTTCATGCCGTGTTATTTCTGGAGAGGGGTGACTGCTACCTTTTTTGACATTTCTTTTTGCAAAACAATCATGTTGCAATAATTATCTAATAAAATGAGTACATAATCCTCAATATAAATCTGATTTGCCCTTAAGTACGTCCCATTAAATGTACCATGATGTGTCCTGTGAGTCGGTGATCTGGGAGCACTGGTGGATGCTAGTTTCCAATAGAACACAGGTCCGTGGTAAGGTAAAATGCACTGTGCTTTTTATTGAAATTAAGTCTCACTTTGCACTTAATTATAATTTACAATTTAGTGCAAAGTGAGATTTCATTTAAATGAAACCGATTTCATTTTGTGCTGTGTGTGCAGTGTAAAACTGATAGCACATCTGTGCAATCTAAGCACAGTTTTCTTTTCTAAATGACGTCCAATTAAATTGAGTGTATGTGGTTCCACAGGTAAAGTTGAACATTCAGGCTATGAATCCATCATGACGTTTAACAGCCTGATGGAGAAATGTTGTTAATTTGTAGACTGTTTAGTCTGTACATATGCACAAAATATGTATATAAAAAGATAAGGACTAAAGGAGTAATGCCTACTCCCATAAAAATAAAATTGAATGTAAATCCTAGGCTACGCTTTATTCTGAAACTGCACAAAGATAGCTCAGCAGGTTAAGCACTCACTGTTGTGATATGAGCGTGATCTGCAGATCGCAGATTCGAATGCCAGCAAGGCAAACTCAGCCTTTCATCCTTCCGAGGTCTATAAATGAGTACCAATTTCGATTGGGTGATATTGTATGTAAATATGTGCTCTGTAAAGCGCTTTGGATAAAGGCGCTATATAAATAACACATCATTATCATTAGTAATTTGTGAAATGAAAGGGAAGGGTTACAATCTGAAAACTCTGGAAAAACCCTTGCCCTAGATTGGGGTGGGTGAGATGAAAGTGAGGGTGTTCTGAAATTATTGGCACTGCTTCTCAGCCCGGAGATAAATGCATAGGTTTGCTGTACTTCACTCGGAGCTTACTTTAAAATGCACACATATACCAGAGAGGTATCCTGTTGCCTCCCTACAATCAAGATGGTGCCACCCGGGGAAGGACCTTGGGTGGTTGGAAACAATATATGACACACAGTGTATTCTCACCTGCTGTTCCACCACCTGATTGGCTGAGTGCGCTTCACCGGGTGCGAATTCAACATAAATATACATTGGACTATATAGATGTATGTGCGTGTGTGTACATTATATTGTTGAGAAGCAGGCCAATTTCTTTGTTATAGATAAGCTGACTGTGATTATATAATATTGTTTCGATTCATGTATGCAGGGTACTTTCGTTTTTGTGCACAAGCTGCCTCTAATTGAGTAGCATTGTGGAGACCTCCCCTGCGAAAAGGTGGGGACCACTACGTATGCCTTTAGAGTCATACTGCTCAAACTATGCTATGCTCTACTAACGTTGAGATCAGATACATTTACACCTACCCCAAATAATAGTAACCACCTTAAAGCAACTAGAACAGGTATAGATAGCCATTCCATCTTACATTAACTCCAAATAATCTGCATCCTCAGCTCATAGCTGAATGCCCCCCCAAACTTGCAACACCCCTACCCCCTACTCTTGCTATCCAATACAATACAATTAGATAACACTATCAGTTTGGTCTTTAGTCATAGCTCTTGTCCCATCCTCATGACCCATCGCCATACCTTCCCGACTATTTTCCCGTGTGCACCTCCAGACAGAAACTCGAGACTCTGAGCCATATTATCCAAACTCCACGAACTACCAACTAAGTCCACTCAAACCAACCATACCCGAACCAACAGCAATGTCACAATGAAAACTCCCATCACAACAAAAAATCCTACCAATCTGCTACTCCTATCCCCTCACCCAAAATACGCCATGCTACTTCGCCCACCATCCTTATTGCAACCACCCACCCTCACATTAAAACATCATCGAAGAACCCACAGGTAGCTACCAAGCGCCCAGACATTAAAGACTCCTTAATTAATGTTATATCCGTAGAAGCACACCCCACAGAAATAGCAGATCTGATCAATGGTGAGGATTACGACTTCCTTGCTATAACTGAATCCTGGCTCCATGCTGCTGGCCCTGCCCTCCTCCTAGCTATACCGGAAAACTATGAAATCATTAGAGTACACAGAACTAATTCCAATGGCGGTGGTTGCTCTCATCAACAAATCTGACTGTCATGATCCATGCCCCTGACCCCCTCAGGTATAACAGCCCCCTAGCAGCAGTGGGGCTAAAGCCCTTCACACTGGCCTCAAGGGCCTTAAAACACCATCAGAAACATACATGGAGTCAGTCCTGGCGTCTTTGGCGTCAGGCTTATTATCAGGAATAAAGCAATACCAGTTTTGGACCTTAATCCAACATGGAGGCCTATTACACAGCTCAGTTCTTTAGAACCAAGCCATGCGGTCTAGTGCGTTGGGTGTGGCTGGGCCTGGAACTACTTTACCTGGGCTATTTAAACCACACCCAAACAGCAGAACACACTTCGCGTTATTCTGCACTCCTGCAGCGTAACGCTCACCGTGTCCAACGCCTGCTCATCTGCTTCTCCGGCGGCCTGATCCTGAAGCCCTAGATCTGGATCAAATTAATAACCTGGAAGAACAAGAACAGTATTAGCGAGCAAGAACACTTACGTGTGAAGTAACAAGTCTTGAATCCATCCTGCGCTTCGCTTACCTCATCCATCTCCGGAGTTTTCCACAACCTGCAAAGGTGAAGAAACAAGGACAGCATTAATAACAATTCTTACCTGGCCAAGCAGAGAGTGCCTGGCAGCACCCTGCGCTTCTCTTACCTCGTCCATCTCCGGGTTTCACCACAACCTGCAAGGGAGAAGGAATAAGGTCAGCATTAACAAAGCACTTACCTGGGCAAGTAGCGCTTTGATCGCTCATCACTGCAACCTGTACAAAGAAGGGAAGAGAACACAGGTTAGCAATTAACACCAATAAACAGCGCAGCGCTCCGCGCATCAATAACTCACTGTGGTCTTCGCCATCGGCGTGGCAACTCCGAGATCGCAACCATCCCTGTGAAAACAAAAAAAGACATTGTTAGGGAACAGCGTAGTGGAGCAAGACGCAGAGAAGACAGAGAAAATGGAGGGAAAGAAAGAGACAGAATAAAGACGGAAAAGACATTATAACTCACCTTGAAGACAGCAAGCAGAGTCAGAGTCACAGCCGGTCTGGACCCGACATAAGGGCACACAGAACAGTGAAGCAACTAGGTCCACGGAACACCCGCACCAACCACGCACAGAGACGCAGGACAGAGAGTTCAACGCACAAAAACGTAAGGTGAGCAATAACCCCAAGGGAGGAGATTTGGACCAGAGGGAGGTGGTAGTCCACCCATCACAGAACCAGCATTTTAACCCTCCATTCTCCTGTTATAGGCATTGCCCAACGTCTGGCACATAACCAAGCAGAGAGGGTTCCGGGACAGTGCTTAGACCTCCATCCACTATGGTGTGGCGCCCCGTGGATACCAGGTGAGCGTAACACCGAACTGGCCATGAGAATAATACACTCTCCCACCACTAGCTCATGTGAACTTCTTACAGCTAAAGTCCTGATCTCCGACAATGACACTCTTACAAACCCTCTTATTTACAGACCGCCAGGACCCATTGGATCCTTTGAAGAGGACCTTTCTGCTCTCCTTTCCAAGAGCACCAAATTGACCTCCCAAATACTCGTGCTTGGAGATTTTAACTGAGGATTTAATGACCCCAATGATCACCAAGCCCTGGCCATTGCCAATGTATTAACAGAACAGGGGCTCACTCAAAGAGTGACCCAAGCTACTCACGACAAAGGGAGAACCCTGGACTGGGTTGCTGACTACAACTGCATTCCATCCATCACGTCGATAACACCCCTAACCTGGACTGATCATTATCTAATATCATTTACTATGCCAGCCACTACACCTAAATCAAAGGTTATTCCCATCGCACCATCCCTCCCCACAAGGAATAAAAAGAACATCACTGCAGATAAGATAATACTGCTTATCTTGCCGACTCTCAACCTACTTCCTACCGCAACTAGTCCAGACAACCTAATACATGCCTATAATGATGCCATGACAAAAGCCATTGATACAATTGCTCCACTGAAGAAGCGGAAAAGCAAACCAAAAGCCCATTTGAACTCATGGTTTACGCACCATATAAACACTTTGATAAAGAAAAAAAGGAAGCTTGAGGCCCTATGAAATTCAGCCCTGCTGATGAAAATAAAACCAAATTGATTAACTTAGCATCCCTCTACAAAAAATAAATTATATGTGCTAAACAAGAATCTTAGAATGAGAGGATTAATAAAGCCAGCTTAAGCACTAGGACATTATTTACCATTCTCAGGGAACTGGAAGCTCCCATTCCACAGATGATTGCCTCAAGGAGAAGCCCTGTTGCTCAAGTATACAGAACAAAATCTCCCTACTCCAAAGCAAATTGCTGATTAAAAAGCCACTCTACCCAGTACAGACAAACCTAGCATTACTACAGCAACCACCAATAAACCCCCCAACCAGTTCAAATGTTCTCAAGGCACAAACTATGAGGTTGAACAAGTCATTCTACCACCTAAACCGTCTAACTGCCAAGGAGACAGCTGTCCCGCACAGATCATCAAAGACGCTGCTAGAGACCTCTCACCTTTCATGACTAAACTGATCAATTCTTCATTTAATTCTGGCAATGTCCCCTGTAACTTAAAAGAATCTTGGGTATTTCCCCTCCTAAAAAAACAGACCTTAGATCCCTTTATCCCAAATTATTACATGCCTATAACCACTGTACCTTTTCTACTCAAGATTCTTGACAAAGTGGCCTATATTAAAATTCAGGAGTACTTTGTTTCAAATCACATCCTCGGCGTCTGACAATCGGGCTTCAGACCCCAGCACGGCACTCAGACAGTGTTAATAGACTTAAAAACACAGATCGACAAACTGAAGGACAAGGGAAAAACAGCCCTGCTGCTACTCCTCGACCTCTCGTCCACATTTGGCCTGGTGGACCATCCAAGTTCTCTGCAACCATTTGGCCTCAGCAACACACTTCTCACAAAGTGCCATTACCTGGATTAAATCCTTCCTTAGCAACAGGACCATGCAAGTCTTCTCGCCACTTGCAGCAGCCAACCCAATCCCTATAACCTGTGGGGTTCTACAAGGTTCCTGGGTTTTCCCCACATTGTATAATATATTCACAAAGCCACTGTTCGATGACCTAGATCATCTGGGTGTCACCTGCACTAACTATGCAGATGACACCCAGTACCTCATACCCCTATCGGAGAGTTTGACAGTGACCTGCTTTGGTGAATAAAATATACCCCATCATTCAGGCATGGGTGGCCACATACGGCCTATGCCTGAATGATGACAAGACTGAGCTGCTAATACATGGTTCCATATCCAACCTCAACAAACTAGGCAAGCACTATACCACATTCAGCATTGATGGCAACTCTATCAATGTGGCAAAAGTAATAAAAACCTTAGGTTTTTACCTAGACTCTGTCCTCACACTCAATAAACAGGTCAGCTCCCTGGCTTCCGCCACAGTCTACAAATGTAAGCTGATTAGACCATTCTTGTCGAAGGAAAGTTGCACTACCCTTGCAAGAGCACTTATCTTATCCAGGTTCGATTATTGTAATGCTCTCTATCTAGGTGCCAACAAATACCTCATCAATAAAATCCAAACCCTGCAAAATAATGCTTTAGGAGCCGTTCTCTGTATACCCAAGAGAGAACAAATTTCACATCTGAGGAGACAGATCAAATGGCTCAGCACTAAAGATAAAATCATGTTCAAAACCTTATCCCTAAGGCATAAATGCCTTAACCACGCAGCCCCTACATACCTTTCTGAGAGAATTAACAAACAATCCTCAACCCACCCTACTAGGACCATCAATTCAGCATGCCTAGTTGTACCCAGATTCAAGCTAAAAAATGCAGTGGGAACTAGCTTCCCGGTCATGGCAGCCCAGGCATGGAACGCCTTATCCATTACTCTGAGAGCAGACCAACCCTTCTATATATTCTGGCGCAACATTATGAACTGGCTCATCACCAACGACACTCATGGCCAGCCCTAGTCCAGCACATATTAGAATATACTAGAAACTAGACTACCCCTTCTGTCTGCTCTGATCCCTAGGCTGACTATGAAGTTTCTCATCTCACTTTGTATATATGTGTATATATTCTTGCATATGTGTTTATTGTATTTCCTACTGTACTCTTTGCACTATTACTGTCACTCCATTCTATGTAAATGCTGTAACTAAGATGAAAGTATTCCTGTAACTCACCATGTAAAGGCGCCCAGATACATTCGGGTTGGGTGCACCATAAAAATAAACAAACAAACACGTGGTAAATGTTTGACATTGTCAATAAAAAAAAGATGACCTTTTGAATGTTTTTCAGTATAATCATGTTTCTGGAGTGACGGATGACAATAAAAGTGAGGCTGGCATTTCTGGATAGTTTGTAACAGAGTTTGTAACAGACCTGAGCCAATACAGTACATGCAATCCTCTAAAATATGTTTTAAAACACCTTTGTAATGGTACAGTTTTTAGACAGGTAACGGCAACCCTTTGCAATGGGGCAAGCAGCTGGGGAGTTTATAATAAAGAGTGACTGAGAGGCATGTGTCTATGCAATTGTCACTCCACCTAGTCACTGGGGCAATCTTCTGACAATTTCATGGCAATCCTTGGAATTGAGATCTGGGTTTTTGTTGGTATCCTTCGTCACATGCTCAGTCCCGAAAGCTTTCAAAGCATTTTGGTCACACCTCTCCTCAAATAACCCTCCTTCGACCCCACCTTCCTGTAAGAAGATTCAATTCAACACTACAGCTAAGTCAATGCCTAGTCTGGGATACTGAATGGAAACCCTTATTGATATATCTTTATGTCCAGTTCATGAATTCTGGATGACTACCCCTATATAACACCCCTCTCTTAGAATCCCCCTGACCCCACTGAGCCAAGAAGTAGTTCTGTTTTGCAAGTTTAAAAGGTTTATTTGAGAAATAAGACAAAATATAGATACCACGCTTTTATAATAAATTAATAATCGATATCGCCCTTATAAATATAATGTTAATCAACAATGGGTAATCTGACACTAGCACACTTCTTTATAATCAATGAGGAGTTAGTATAGGATGGATCAAGTAGCAAAAATACTTTTATGATTTCAAGGGAAAAGCAATGAGGAATAAAATGCAGTACAGAAATACTTGAGATGATTTTAGCAAAAGATAATATAATCACTTTTTCTCTGGCAATTCACCCCCCGCCCCTATGCAATGTAAGAAATGGAAGGAGATGTACAGAGGAGCACACAGTTCTCAGGAATGCAATCAAATACAGTACGAAATTCAGTTCCCCCCAGCAAGCTTAGAGGAAACAGGTAGGAGTTTGAAACACAGGCCCAAAATGCTTTTTAAATGTGATGGCAATGGATGGGAAAATGTGCCAATGATTTTAATTCCCTCTAGAGATTCAGGGTGAGTGGGAGATGCGTGTTGGTATTAGTTCAGGCTCCCTTTAGCAATGCTCTATGAGTTATTACCAAGTTGCAAACGGATTTTAACAAAGGAAAGAATGGAGCTGCTATTTTGACAAGTGGAGAAATTGAGCCAAAATCGCAAATCGCGGTAAATTTCGCGAGTGCGTAAATCCTGATTGCGGAAAACGTATAAGGAAGTCGGTTCTAAGTTCTCACAATATATTTTGGAAGGACTGGTCCTCGTCACGGATCTGATCAATCAGGCTAGCGGCACTTCACAGCGATCTGGTCTCTGGGTCTGTGGTTCTGGACGGTCTGGTCTGGTCTGGCACTGGTCTGGTCTGTCCGGATACAGCAGTCTCTGCACGGCTCCTGGATCTCTGCACTGGTCCTGGCAAAAGTTCTTGGCAAGGGATTCAAGCAGCTCGCCCGTCTGTGAGTAGCTTGCAATGATTTGAGGCCTGCTGCAGAGAACTCAGCTTGTGGTTTTAGGCCTCTGATTTAGGTTCTAAAGTATAAGTTCTAGGTTCTGGAGTATGTAGCTGGAGTCAGTCTGCAACTGGTATCTTCTGGATTCTGTATGGTCCGGCAAAACGCTCCGCAGCAACTGGATTTGAATGTCCTCTCTAGCTTCCAGTGGCTCTTTTTATGTCTTTTGAAAGTGGGTGTGTGCGCAGCATCACTAAGCGAGCCCCTCTCTCAACTGATCATTGGTCAAGCTTTTCTCTCTTCCTTGATAGGGGAAAGGAAATGTGAGTCATGGTGATGCTGTTTTATGGCCTGCAGAAAGGACACTCCCCTGTCAAATTGCACAAAAATCTATATTTGACCCAAATACATATTCCACAGATACACAGTTGTTTGTCATTGCATACACACATCATGCATTACTGATGGTAGGCACTGTTCTGACCCTGGCGTTTCTAGGAGCTTGGGTAAAGAGATGGCAACTTTTTGCGCTTTTTAGTAGCTTTCCCCATATCGGATTTTTCTCCAAATTTATACAATTGTGTGCAAGGCATGTGGGCATTTAGATAAGGAAGTGTCAGATTTTTAACATGCATACACTTAGAGTAACAGCCTCTTTTCCGCTCGTAAACCCCCAGATCATACCACCGTGTCCTAAAACCTCTTAAAATGTGGGCAGAAAAATCACAGGAATTATGGTATCATTTAGATAATTTTGCCAAGTCCGCACCATGATTTATACATCTTTCTTAAAATCATATTCTGGCCAACAGGGGTGTGTCTTCCCAGGTCACCTGGTGGAGAAACCAGTCTATCCACTTTCTTTAAGCTCAGCCTGTCCTCAGAGGGGGCTGCCCCTCCCTGTTTCTGCCAAGAGGACGCCACTTTACGACCCCCCCCAATAAACCATCTGCCTGAGTCAAGGAAGGGCTTTGTTCAAAAGGAAGCCATTTACGACCCCCCCCCCCAATAAACCATCTGCCTGGGCCCTTTTTTAGTTTCCTGCAGTCCACAGGTAATTCAATCAGAGAGTGTGTGACCGCCTTTTGGCAGGGACAACAGAATGCAGCAGGCCTGGGAACCTGCTTGATCAAGTTTCAACTCCTGTGGGGGTAGATGTCAGGCAGAATTGGAATCTCTTTAAGCCAGTTTTTTAGCTACATGTCATTTTGGGTTCCCAGTTTAAATCAAACTTACAATTTTTACACATGCAGCTAGAATGCTGATTCTAAGTTCAAAACTATGACATTTCAACAGTGACAAACTATGTGACACTCAAAAGTAGGTCACTCATTTATTCTAAACATTTCGATTTTGGTGTCTTTCAGTTCAGTTTAGCACTCAGCCAGTCTTGTTATCCACATTATTTTGGGCTCTTCATCTTCCCAGATTTTGTAGGCACACAAAACTTCATTCTTCCAGATGTCTGCTGGTGTTCAGTGAGATTTTTGGATGTGTTGCAATGTTTGAAAATAGGCATTTTGAGCTGGCATTCAGAGAAACCAAAGGTCATTTTAAAGCGTGTTTTTTTTGTTGCTAACAGGCGCTGCTGTTTTACCTTTGGCACCCATTCCACTCATGGCACCCTGGCCCATCATGCTCCCACTGGTGGGTGGCAAGTTAGGCAACCATTTTGCTGTGCGCACAAACTGCGTGGTTCTCCTGGATTCTGGCGCACATGTGGGCTTTTTGGCCATCTTGGATTTTCTAAGCCCACAGCACCAAATGTTGCAGCATGATAGCTCAAACGTGGGTCAGGACACCCAACAAGGCCCCCCCACACGACTGCACTTTGAATTTGAGTCGATGGGGAGTCGGGTGCACAGAAGGTTTTGACCCACGCACTGGTATGTCCGCATAATCTTCTTCCAATTCTGCAAATGGCACAGTTCAGCATCTTTTCCTCCCTCCAGTCGATCAATCAGTTCTCGATGCTGGTCCTGATGGGAGGATTGGGCGGTACCCTGGGCCCCTCTGGTCTTTGCTCCCGGTCTCCGGATCGTCCTCCTTGGCCAGTCTCCAGGTTTTCTTTCTCCTAGGACGACAAAGGAAGAGCGGCAATACCTATTCATGGACATTTCTCCCCCACCATTGATATAGTGGGGTGGCATATATATTTTAGAACTCGATAGATATGAACATGCACATTTTTTTAAGTTAAGAGACAGGAACACATAAACTTGAGAAACACAGAATTTGATAGGCTATATGTAGGATATTTTAGGGTTGGAATTGAATTACTCTGGAGCGGTACCCTCTGGGATTGCAGAGGACTCCTCCAGTTGCTGCAAAGTGTGCCTGGGATGGCAACACTTCAACTGGTTTATGTGGACCCACTTGTCTTCCCCCTCTGCCAAACCGCCTTTGGGGATGCAGATCTTGTAGGCCACAGGGGAGATCTTGTCTATAATCTCAAAGGGTCCCTTCCATGTAGGCAAAAATGTGCGCTGTCTTGCCTGGTTTCTTTGGAAGTTGTATAAATAGACCCGGTCCCCCACCTGATATTCCTTCCTGGAAGTTTTCAGGTCATAATGGGTCTTCATACTCTCGGCTGATCTTTCTAGATTCCGCTGAGCATAGGCAAAAGCATGTTGAAGGTGTTTCCTAAAATTCTCCACATACTCATGAGTTGTGGAGGCATTTATCAGTGTCTGCTCTTGGGTCCTGTAGAGCAAATGCTGGGGAAGCACCATCTTGAACCCGGTCATCAACTCAAATGGTGACATTTTGGTTGCAGATGAAGGGATAGATCTGATGGCCATTAGGACCAGAGGTAATCGGATATCCCAACTTGGCCCAGAATCTGCCACAAACTTCTTTAATATGCTCACAATGGTTCGGTTGTATCTCTCCACTGCTCCAGAAGAAGCTGGCCTGTAAGCAATGTTTAGCTTCCTTTTAACCCCCAGTATCTCCCACATCTTTATCATTACTTCACTGGTGAAGTGGCTACCTCTGTCTGACTCAATCCTTTGAGGTAGACCAAAACGGGAAAAGATGTGGTTAATCATCAGGACAGCTGCAGTTTCTGCCTTGCAATTTGGGGCTGGGAGACATTCCACCCACTTGGTAAACAAGCATGTCACCGTCAACATGTACTTATTCCCCCTAGCAGAGCGAATCACGGGGCCTACAAAGTCAATTTGCAAATCTGACCATGGGAGTGTCATTACCCTCTTTTGGAGAGGTGCCCGGTGTGTGAGGGATGTTGGCTGAAATTGTGCACACACAAGACAACCCTTCAAATATTGGTTGAGGTCCTGGCCCATGTGTGGCCAGTATGCAACCTCTCTTAAGATTTCCAGTGTTGTGTGAAACCCCCTATGACCGGCGGTGGCCGAATCATGGGCGTGACTTAACATCAGGCTTCGGAATGAGGTAGGAACCACCCAGTGATCATGGCCAGCTTGGGATTTCCTTACCAACAAACAGTCTTGGATTCGGAACATTTTTGGACATTTCATCAACACTCTTAGGTCCTCTTTCCCAATGTAATCGGTATCCGTCAGGGGAAAGTTCTCAGGGTCCTTAAGGTGTTGGTAAAACTTACCAATAATTGGATCCCCCTTCTGAGCTGTAATGAAAACAGCATCAGGGGTCTCCTTGCTCCATTGGGCAGTTGAAAGATCATTGTGAGCATTTGTCTGGGACCTAGTGATAGCAGTGACCTGGATTTCCCCCAACAGGGACTCTATTTCGATTAGATCCCCTTGGATGGCCCCGGTTTTGGCCAGCTGATCAGCTAAGTCATTTCCAGTTTTGTCTGGTCCCTCTACTTTGGAATGACCCTTGATCTTTTTCCAGTAGATGGTCATCCCATTCGATGTGACCAGATCATCAATGTTTTGGATTAACTTCCCATGTTTCAAGGGTTGTTATTATTAGCACATAACATGCCTCTGATTTACCAATTAACCAGGTGCTCCACGAACCCGTTCCGTACATAATCCGAATCAGTGATTATGGCCAGTTTGTGGAGTTGATGTTGGACAGCAGTGAGAATGGCCTGATGCACAGCCATCAACTCTGCCACCTGACTACTTCGGGGACCAATTTTGTATCAAGCGGAGGGTCCTGGAAACTCCTTCACCCAGGCATTCCCTACGCCGGCCACCAGTTCTTTCTCCCCGTTGTTGTCAACATGGTACGAGCATCCATCCACATAGACAGTGGGCATTCCCTCACACTTGTCTTCTTCAAAAACTTTGTGTGGGGAATTAAGGTATGCCTCCGTGTTATCCTTGATTTTTAGACTTTCGTCCTCGAGACAGTTTTCTCTGGCACAATCATGCAAGTCAGCCAGACCTTGCGCAAGGGGACTCTTCTTGTTTTGGCCATATCTGACCTCCACAGGAAAGCCTTGCATTGACAGAATCCAGGAAGTAATTCGGGAATTACTCACATTTCCGGCCCGGATTCTGTCACTTTGGATATATTGCAGAGGCTGGTGTGGAGTCTCCACTATGATGTGTTCCCCATGGATAAACAGGTGGTAATTCTTCAATGCCCAGACCGTTGCCAGGAGTGCCTTCTCACAATCGTTGAATTTTTCCTCCACAGAGGATAAAGTTTTGCTCGCATAAAAATTACTTTATTGACCTTGTCATGCTTTTGGTATAATACTGCCGCCAAGCACGTATTAGAGAACCCTGTCTCCAGGAAGAACTCCTTGTTTCTGACAGGGTAAGCTAGGCATTGCGCTTGTGAGAGGCTTCTTTTGAGTTGTCTTACTGCCTCGGCTTGTTCTGGACCCCATTCCCACTTAACCCCCCCCTTCAGGAGATGAATCAGGGGTCTGGTGATCTCTGCGTAGCCCTCAATGAACTTTCTGCTGAGGAGTAATCTCATGCCCCAAGAAATTAACACGGGTTCTACACCACTGTGCTTTCTGAAAGGAAAGTTTTGCTCCGGCGGCCCTCAACTGGGTCAGAACATAACAGATATCCGCTATGTGTTCCTCCACAGATGAACTTTTGATGAGGACATCATCTACATAAGCCAGGTTACCCCTTGCACCCAGGTCGGGCATGGCCTTGTGTAGGAAAATGTTGAATTCATTGCCGGAGTTGAGGTATCCGTAGGGAGTCCGGGTCCATGTGTACTGCTGCCCCCCAAAAGTAAAAGCCAGCTTGTATTGGTCCTCCCTACTGACAGGCACAGTCCAGTATCCATTGGTCAGGTCTATTGCAGTGAATACCTGTGACCCCTGGATCTGGGCCAGCCCTTGGTCAATGTAGGGCAGAGGCCATCGGGAAGTATGGACCTGTTTGTTGAGCTCCCTGAGGTTGCCGCAGAGTCTCCACTGGCCGTTTGGCTTCAATATTCCCAGCACCGGGTTATTGAAGGTGCTCTGAACTGGACGGATTATTCCCCGGGACTCCAGGTTCTTAATTATTTCAGTAAGGGACTCCATTGATGCGAGAGGCAAGCGATATTGCTTCACAAACATTGGAGTCATGCCAGGGTCCGTGGGGATTGTTGTTGTGTGGATGTCGGTGCGGCCACAGTCATATGAGTCTACCGCAAAGAGATCTTGGAAATCCAAGAAAACTTGTTTCAACTTTTGCTTTTGTTCCAGAGTCACACAGGCATCAGCTAGGTTGACTCTCTCTTCCACCATCTGCCTGAAGCCTGGAAAGACTTCTGGTTTGGCTATCTCAGCGGCCTCCTCCAGCTGGGTGGAGAAGTCCCTGGTCAGAGTGCTGATTTGGACTGGAGGCTTCAGGTGGGAGAGGCAGCCCTCATGGACCTGGAAAATCACCTCATCCCTCCTGAAGTCACAAGTCACATCTTCCTTAACATAACGGCAAGAAGTGTACACCAGGAAGTTCCCCCAATGCCGGGTGAAAATCCTGTCTGGTGTTGGATTGTCCTCACTGTCACTGTCAAAACAGTCCTTGGGGATTGGTCCTAACAGTTCATTTCCTAGATCAATGGAAAAATGTCGGTCATCAACCGCCATTCCAATAATGGTGCCTGCGGCTAGAGTAATACTCTTTAAGTCGCTGTTATCCACCTCTATTGGAATGGTGCATGTTCTATGTTGACTAATGGTGTTGGGTTTACCCCCAACCCTTGCTGTTGGAGAGAAGCATTTAGATGTATATAAGCATCAGGGTTTTGCAATTTTTGTCCTCTTTTAACTTTCACTTCCAGGGAGAATTGTCGGGTCCTTTCTGGAATGGTGACTTCCTCTTTGATCTGAATTTCAACTGCATAAGGTAGCAATTGAGCTGACCTAAATGCTTTTTCTGGATCATCAAAGCCCATGGGATTATCTGCTAATCGGGACCAAGCTTTGAAGTTTATTAGGTCCAAACTAATGGCAAAGCGATTGAGAATGTCACTGCCTAAGTAAAAGGCGGCAGTGACGTCTCGCACGACCCAACAATTATGGACTATGCTCTTGTTGCCAATGGAGATTTTGAGAATACACCTGCTTGGCAGGAGATGTTTGGAATTAGGTGCTTCCAGGTCCATTTCCCATTTGTCTATCAGTTTGAATGTGGGAATGGCTGGATCTTTTGGGAGTTGGCGGAACATGGCTTCGCTGATGAAGCTCTTACCGTTGTTCACACACACTCGAGCGAGAACAGAGTCCTTCCCATCATTTAACTGAACAGGGATGAACAACTGCTCTCCAATTTGCTGAATATCAGCCAGGCTCTGAGCTGATTTCACATCTTTCTGGACTATAGGAGTGGGAGTTTCTGATTGTGGATTAGTAAAGAATTTCAGGGTGTTTCCTTCCATTGTGGAATACCACCTTAAACTGGAAGGAAGGTTGATTTTCAGAAATAGAGAGGACCCCCCATCACCAGTCTGTTGTCCTACTGCTATTACTGTCACATCTGGAATTTGGTTGTTCTGGAAGTGAAATTCTACTTGGTCAGATTTTTGTTCAACCATGTGGCAGGTGCCATTTAAACTAACATGGTTGACACTCTGTTTTAATTTTATTGGTCGGCTAGTCTGGGTCCAGAGGACCTTGTTTACGCAATCTATTAGGGGTGACAACCTTCTCAGGAGGTCATTCCCTAGTAAACAAGGGGTGCCCTCTGGAGTCACTACTATGACCGGGTGTTTCACATCGTGTCGCCCAATTTTAATGTCCAAGTTTGCAGTCCCCTCAACGGGAATTTCCTTCCCATCAAAGTTCTGCAGTTGTCCAGGAAGAGAGGTGAGAGGAATTCGGTAATTCTCCCCCCTTCCTGCATTTAGTTCCTCAAAGGCCCTTTTGGACAGAAGGGTAGCTTGGGATCCAGTGTCCACCAGTGCCAAAATTGTACCCTGTACTTGTACCGGGGCATAGTATCTTCCCTCCTTCTCCTCAAGGGGGCACAGATAATGCACATTTTTGGACAACTGGTGGGCTAACTTTCTGGTTTTGGATATTGCTAGCGAAGAGATTTGGGCAGAATTCTGTGGAGAGCCTTGGGAATCTGAAAGAAAAAGTTGGCAACTGGAGATCAGAGCCATTGTGGGTTCACCTGGTTCCGGTTCTGGGCCGCCCCCCCCCCATTTTTGGAGGCAGTCACCAGGATGGGTTTGAACCAGGGGATTTCGGTATTGTCGGTTCTGGGGTGAGATGATGGGCGGCGGTAGCTCAGTCTCCACATCTCCCCAGTCTAGATGGGAATCCCTTGGGACCCATTTTTCCTTGGGAGGAGTACCCCCATCTCTAAAGGAGAAGATCCTTTTCCCAGGATCTTCTGAGGATCCCTCTCCCTCAAATTGGAAGACCTGTACCTCCTCCACAAAGTGGGTCTGTTTGGGTCCTTTGTTTCTCCTACCCCCCCTCTGCTCCTTGGGAGGCAGGCTTTCAGGGGCAGGAGATTTTGTTTCCGGTTCCTGGTTTTCCAGGGGCTGTTTACAAGTTGGGAAGGAAGCTTCCTCCAAGGCTTTACACCCCTCTTCCCCTTGTGCCTCCTCCCTGGGACCCGGTGGGTTATCGGGGTGCTGCCCCCGTCATTGTTCTGGAGCACCAGGTCCAGAGTTTGGGGCATTCTGCGGTGGCATGCTCATCTGAGGGTTCTGTTCAGCCCTCAGTATGTGACCCAGATCCCGTGCCATATTTTGGACCTGGCGCTCAAGTTGTAAAACCCGCTCCGGCTGATACGGGGCTCTATTTTCTCCCCTGGGCTGATCCCGGGAAGGGTAGCTATCCCTTCTCTGGTAATACCCCGGATTGGGAAGATTCGGGTACCCCTCCACCCTTGGCCTCCCCTCTCCCGGATTAGGTTGTCTGGGCTCAGGGAATTGGGGAAAGAAGGATGGATGATTTTGGGGCTGGAAATTGGGAGGATATCTGGGGAAAAAGTTCTGCCCAGGATTTGGAGAATTTCTGCCCTCCTGGGGGAAGTTAGGAGGGAAGTTCCCCGGGTCAGGTGCTTGGCTGGATCCCCCCCTTGGGATGGAGGAGTCCACATATAACCCAGGATTGGTCGGTTTCCCTTGTAGCGGGGACTTACATAGTCAGGGAAGCGGGGGACCCCATTTGTGGGACTACCTCCTCAACTCCCTGTCTGTGACTGGCCCGAGGGCCTTCTGGTCTGTGAATTATTTGGTGCAGGCAGGTTTTTAGGCCCCCCCATCTCCAAATCTAAAACGGGGGCAACCTTTACCTCTGCCACCTTGGCAGCAGCAGGGGTGCTGTTGGTTTTGGGGTTTTTCGGAGCGTTATTTTTATTTTCGATAGGCTTCTGCACCTCATAGATCCGGGTAGCCTGTTCAATGACCCCGTCTAAAGATCTTTTCTCATGAAAATCTCTCACGAGCTGGGTCATTATATATTTAGGGAGAGCATGGAAAAATGTATTGACAAACTGTTTGCTGTCTGTGCGCACCCTTCTGGTGGTCTGCTCAAAAGCACGCTTTAATTCTTGCACAAACTCTTGTCGGGCCTGATCCTCCCCACATTGCAAATTGAAGGCTGCCTTGCGAGCCTCTTGGGGATTTCTGTGCACAGAAAAATGTTTCAAGATGGCCGCCCTGTATGTGGAACACCTTGAATGATTTTGGTCCTCCAGCCCCACAAAGAAACTGGAGTACTCTGGTGAGAAGGTCCACTTTACATATTGAATACAGCTTTGGCTGTCCTTCAAATGAAAAGTCTCCATCATTTGCTCAAACAGCTCTAAGTGCTCCCAAACAGAATACTTGGCGTTCTTATGATAAGGTGTGATCACACTCCTTATTGCCTTTATTTGCTTCAATGGGTCCTTAAGCAAGGCCCTTTTTGCCTTATTGGCCTTTTTGGTTCGGGTAACCCTAGTCCATTCATCCTCTGACTCAGAGGCACTGCTCCCAGAGGTTCCTGTCTGATCTTCCAGGTTTTCCCGGATTCTGCGAGCCTGGGAATGGCTGGCAGAATGTGGGGACCTGGTCTCCTGTGTCCTCCGCCGTTCAGAGGAGTCTTCAGATTCCTCCTTGCTGCCAGGATTTGATGGGTACCCCCCCACTGACCTAACTGGGCAGAAGTTTTCAGGATGCCCGAAATGGGCCTACTCTCCTGGGGTTCCCCACTAAATTGCACTGTGCTTGGGTGCTCATACCCGGATGCCCGCCCCTCCATTCCTGGGAGGTACTGGCCTATGAGCCCCATACTTCTGGTTGGATAGTAATCTGCCATCCCTGCGGCCCGGTGCTCATGTGCGCCAGGGGACATGGGGTTGGCAGAGTCCAGGGACTGAGAGATATGAAGGCCTCTGGTACTATGGCTCCTGAGGTTATGCTCAGGAGTCTCCCTCTCCCAGTGAACCTGGTCTCTATCCGCCCCTGCTCCCTGTTGCAATGCAAGAGCCTGCGCTTTCAGTTCCTCAGTTAAGGCCTTACTAGACTTTATCAGTCTCTCCTGCATCGCTACCTGTTGCTGGAGCCTATCATTGTGCTGACAGAGAGCCTCATTTTCTCTCTGTGCCTCCTGATTGGTCCTGGAGTACTGGGACAGTCTATGCTGCAGGAGGGTTACCTCCTGAGCTGTGTCCCTATTGGCCTGCTCCTTTCTTGCCAGACCATCCTCCACCCTCCTGGTGTGCTCTAACAAGTTCTGGTGTTCTTTTTGGAGGTCACCCAGTCCCTGGAGGGCCAGGTGATTTTCTTCCATTTTCCTTTTTAAGTGGCAGACTTCCTGGCCTAAGGTATCCCTTTATTGACTAAGAGTCTGCATCTGTGCCGCCAGGTCGTCCCTTTGCCTTTGGAAGGCACCAGCTTTCTGGTGTTCTTCATCAAACTCTGCCTGGGTATCCAGGTCTTTCAAAATCAATTTATTGCTTTCCTCTTTCTCTCTGTCTAGTTGGATTTGCAGGGTGGCTACCTGCTCTGTGCATGCCCTGTTGAAATTGATCTGTTGCTCCAGCTTTTTCTGGCTCTGCAGTAAGGAGTCCAGACTGTCTTGGTGCTCCTTCTGCAAAGCCAGAATTCTGGTATCCTGGTCCGTCTTTTCCTGTTGCAGTCTATCCATGTCCTCTTTTATTTTAATGATATACTGCCTACTATCATTTTCTGACTCCTGGCTCCTCTGCAGCCTGTGCTCAGAAGAGACCAGGTCAGATTGGGCCTTTTCTAATGCCATCTGTTGCCTACTTGCCAGATCTTGGCCTTCAGCACATTTGTCCTGCATGGCTCCCATATATAGATACAAATATGCCGCTATCCTAACCATCTTGTTGTGTTCATCTTTAACTTTAGGAGCCATGTATAATTCACTCAGGGCCACATGTAATGGACCCTGATCTCTCCATATATCTGACTTTGTTTCAGTGACCTGTTGCGCGATTGCCTGCAGCCAGACCCTTTGGTCCTGATGAGTCCACTCGCCTCTCACAAATAGCTTATGTAAGAAGTGCTCTCTGGCTATTTTCATATCTACCAAGTTCGTCATTCTGGAATTTGAGTTCCTTCCTGACTTACAGAAGTTTGTATTTTATTTTTGCAAAACAGACCTTTCCCTTAGAGCGTCCTTTTGAGGAGTGCTTTACAGCGTAACACAGCGTGGTGATCCGACCGGATGTATGTATCTTGTCAGTTAACACACTGTATTAATCCCCGGCTACGAGCCCCCAATTTGTAAGAGGATTCAATTCAACACTACAGCTAAGCCAATGCCTAGTCTGGGATACTGAATGGAAACCCTTATTGATATACCTTTATGTCCAGTTCATGAGTTCTGGATGACTACCCCTATATAACACCCCTCTCTTAGAATCCCCCTGACCCTACTGAGCCAAGAAGTAGTTCTGTTTTGCAAGTTTAAAAGGTTTATTTGAGAAATAAGACAAAATAAAGATACCACGCTTTTATAATAAATTAATAATCGATATCGCCCTTATAAATATAATGTTAATCAACAATGGGTAATCTGACAATAGCACACTTCTTTATAATCAATGAGGAGTTAGTATAGGATGGATCAAGTAGCAAAAATACTTTTATGATTTCAAGGGAAAAGCAATGAGGAATAAAATGCAGTACAGAAATACTTGAGATGATTTTAGCAAAAGATAATATAATCACTTTTTCTCTGGCAATTCACCTCCCTCCCCTATGCAATGTAAGAAATGGAAGGAGATGGAAAGAGGAGCACACAGTTCTCAGGAATGCAATCAAATACAGTACGAAATTCAGTTCCCCCCAGCAAGCTTAGAGGAAACAGGTAGGAGTTTGAAACACAGGCCCAAAATGCTTTTTAAATGTGATGGCAATGGATGGGAAAATGTGCCAATGATTTTAATTCCCTCTAGAGATTCAGGGTGAGTGGGAGATGCGTGTTGGTATTAGTTCAGGCTCCCTTTAGCAATGCTCTATGAGTTATTACCAAGTTGCAAACTGATTTTAACAAAGGAAAGAATGGAGCTGCTATTTTGACAAGTGGAGAAATTGAGTCAAAATCGCAAATCGCTGTAAATTTCGCGAGTGCGTAAATCGTGATTGCGGAAAAAAATGTTTTCGTTCCTAGCCCAAACGGTTCCAGAGATATGGACGATTAAATAAAGGTAGTTTTTCAGATTTAAAGTAAACTCAAAATGACAGGTGACAGCTTGCAGCTGCAGAATTGACAGGTGACAGTTGTGCAGCTTTACAAAATGACAAGTGAGAACTTGTAGGAGGCAGTTCTGGTTAGATTAAAATAGTTTGGATTAGATTATTTTAAACTAAGAGCTTATTTCTGTCACAATCTAACCTAAGTACTCACAATATATTTTGGAAGGACTGGACCTCCTCACGGATCTGATCAATCAGGCTAGCGGCACTTCACAGCGATCTGGTCTCTGGGTCTGCGGTTCTGCACGGTCTGGTCTGGTCTGGTCTGGCACTGGTCTGGTCTGTCCGGATACAGTGGTCTCTGCACGGCTCCTGGATCTCTGCACTGGTCCTGGCAAAAGTTCTTGGCAAGGGATTCAAGCAGCTCGCCCGGCTGTGAGTAGCTTGCAATGATTTGAGGCCTGCTGCAGAGAACTCAGCTTGTGGTTTTAGGCCTCTGATTTAGGTTCTAAAGTATAAGTTCTAGGTTCTGGAGTATGTAGCTGGAGTCAGTCTGGAACTGGTATCTTCTGGATGCTGTGTGGTCCGGCAAAACCCTCCGCAGCAACTGGATTTGAATGTCCTCTCTAGCTTCCAGTGGCTCTTTTTATGTCTTTTGAAAGTAGGTGTGTGCGCAGCATCACTAAGCCAGCCCCTCTCACAACTGATCATTGGTCAAGCTTTTCTCTCTTCCTTGATAGGGGAAAGGAAATTTGAGTCATGGTGATGCTGTTTTATGGCCTGCAGAAAGGACACTCCCCTGTCAAATTGCACACAAATCTATATTTGACCCAAATACATATTCCACAGATACACAGTTGTTTGTCATTGCATACACACATCATGCATTACTGATGGGAGGCACTGTTCCGACCATGGCGTTTCTAGGAGCTTGGGTAAAGAAATGGCAACTTTTTGCGGTTTTTAGTAGCTTTCCCCATATCGGATTTTTCTCCAAATGTATACAATTGTGTGCAAGGCATGTGGGCATTTAGATAAGGAAGTGTCAGATTTTTAACATGCATACATTTAGAGTAACAGCCTCTTTTCCGCGCGTAAACCCCCAGATCATACCACCGGGTCCTAAAACCTCTTAAAATGTGGGCAGAAAAATCACAGGAATTATGGTATCATTTAGATCATTTTGACAAGTCCGCACCATGAGTTATACATCTTTCTTAAAATCATTTTCTGGCCAACAAGGGTGTGTCTTCCCAGGTCACATGGTGGAGAAATCAGTCTATCCACTTTCTTTAAGCTCAGCCTGTCCTCAGAGGGGGCTGCCCCTCCCCGTTCCTGCCAAGAGGAAGCCACTTTACGACCCCCCCCCAATAAACCATCTGCCTGAGTCAAGGAAGGGCTTTGTTCAAAAGGAAGCCATTTACGACCCCCCCAATAAACCATCTGCCTGGGTCCTTTGTTTAGTTTCCTGCAGTCCCCAGGTAATTCAATCAGAGAGTGTGTGACCTCCTTTTGGCAGGGGCAACAGAATGCAGCCATGCCTGGGAACCTGCTTGATCAAGTTTCAACTCCTGTGGGGGTAGATGTCAGGCATCTTTAAGCCAGTTTTTTATCTACATGTCATTTTGGGTTCCCAGTTTAAATCAAACTTACAATTTTTACACATGCAGCTAGAATGCTGATTCTAAGTTCAAAACTATGACATTTCAACAGTGACAAACTATGTGACACTCAAAAGTAGGTCACTCATTTATTGTAAACATTTCGATTTTAGTGTCTTTCAGTTCAGTTTAGCACTCAGCCAGTCTTGTTATCAACATTATTTTGGGCTCTTCATCTTCCCAGATTTTGTAGGCACACAAAACTTCATTCTGCCAGATGTCTGCTGGTGTTCAGTGAGATTTTTGGATGTGTTGCAATGTTTGAAAATAGGCATTTTGAGCTGGCATTCAGAGAAACCAAAGGTAATTTTAAAGCGTTTTTTTTTTTTGTTGCTAACAGGCGCTGCTGTTTTACCTTTGGCACCCATTCCACTCATGGCACCCTGGCCCATCATGCTTGCACTGGTGGGTGGCAAGTTAGGCAACCATTTTGGTGTGTGCACAAACTGCGTGGTTCTCCTGGATTCTGGCGCACATGTGGGCTTTTTGGCCATCTTGGATTTTCTAAGCCCACAGCACCAAATGTTGCAGCATGATAGCTCAAACGTGGGTCAGGACACCCAACATTCCCTACCAACTCACGCCCAATCACCACTGTACCCTTTGAGCTTAACATCCTTGATCGGACTGCCTACACTCAACTCCAAACCCACCTGGAGACCCAAGACCTCATTGGCAAGCTCCAATCTGGTTTTAGTCCCAGGCACAGCATTGAGACTACCATCCTGGACCTTAAGATCCAACTAGACAGTATTTGTGATGCAGGAGAACAACCCATCCTTCTGCTGCTTGACCTCTCTGCAGTCTTTGATCTTTTTGACCACAATATCCTCAGCCTGTACACCACCTCCAAATTCAACCTTTCTGGAAAAGCTGCTTGCTGTTTAAACTCCTTTCTCTGTGAATGCTCCTCCAGGATCATCCAAAGGCTCTGAGGCAGCTGACACGACCCCTATCTCCAATGGGGTACTGCAAAGCTTGTGCCTATCACCCACACTCTACAACATGCATACGAAAGCCCCTCTTCGGCTACCTTGAGAGCCTGGAAAATCCCTGACACCAACTTCACCGACGACACACAAGTCTGATTCAAACTCACTGGTAACCACACCACTGACTCAGACAACATCAATAGGGTCTATAGCATCATTCAAGTCTGGATGGCAGACCACCATCATAAAATAGAACTCCTAATTGTAGACTCCCTGCAACGTCTCAAACATTTGAACCCAGCTTTCACAAACTTTACCATTGACGGAAACATTCTCCAGCCACGTGAAAATAATGAGCTATCCATGCAAAAACATATCAAGGCCCTCGCCTCATCTGCAGCATACACCACCAAGCTATTTCAGCTCTGTAGGAAGTTTCAATCCTCTGACAACTACCTTACACTAGCTAGAGCTATCATTGGAAGTAAATTAGATCTCTGCAATGCCATGTTCTCTGGCATCTCAACCAAAAACTTAACCAAGCTTCAACTTATCCAAAATAATGCCTGTCAGGCTGCATGGGGTATGAAGCATTCTGAGCAAATATCTCAAGTAAGACGGGATGCCCACTGGCTGCCCATCAAATCCCACATCGAGTTTAAAATCCAATCTATCACATCCAATGATTTCACAACACTGCACCCACTTACCTAAACCAACGCGTATCCAAAAGTGCCAAACCACACTGCTTGCGTTCATCTACAACTTTGGCATTAGCCAGGCCAAGATAAACCAGAAAAACAGTAGGAAGGGCTAGTTTCACGGTCACAGCCCATATGCTTTGGAATGCCCTGTCTCCCGGCATCCTAAATGAACCTTCCTATCATGTGATTAGAAAATAATGGAAAACTGTACTGTTCAATAAGTATGTATAAGACTATTCCTGCCTATCATGCCACATCTGCACTGTAACGTTTGCTTCTAAGTATGATACCTCCTGGTGTGAGCATTATCAACAAATTACATAAATAACAAAATAAAAAAAAGATGGTAACTCTGGGAAGTGGTCCTAGTACCTGGACAGTAACAGGAAATTCTTGCCAGTATTGAGTGTCCAGGCATGGCAGAGGGCAATTATATTGACAGATGTTAGTGATAAGCCACTGTGGCACGTCTCTGTGCGTATGATGGAAGTTCTGGGCAATAGAGTTAGTGTCTGGGTATTGGATGGCAATCATTGTCAGCAGTGCAAATAATAGGGCATTCAATGCCAATACGTTTCATTTGTGTAGGTGTCTGGATGCCAATCATTCACAGTTGCACCTGTATGTAGTTGGTTCTTAAGCATTTCATGGCAATATCTGAGAAGGTGTCCATCCTCCTTCTGCCGGGGTGCTGGGGTGACAGCCTCCTCGGTGCTGCTGACTGGGGCATATGAGGCCAGCCTTAGCGGTATTGCAATGCCTGTTGGTATTCTACATACATGCAAATTGAAAAGTGCAAAATGGAGAAAGCAAACAGCTTCATGAAACTTACTGCAGAGTCCTTCATCACAGTGATCCCGACAACGAGCGCATTTCTTTCCTGCTTCATAGGGTCTTTCAATCTGGCCAGCATAGTTGCCCCTGTGAAAAAGAGCCGTTATACGTTTAGGGAACATGAAAAAAAAATAATCACCAGGCCACAGTAACTCTTTCCTTATTATGAGAAGGTATTCAGAATACCAACATCATTCTGGAGAAAATGTGAGTTTTTGGGATGTTTCTTGTGTCTAGCATGTCAACAATCACAATAAAAGTGTGTTATCTGTTAAGTGCCCGGTGGCTCTTCCCTGCTTTACACACCGTGCATTCATGCTGGCTGCATGATAACTAGGCTCTAGTCATGTTAGAAAATAAAGCTGGGCACAGCCTACAGGCAGGTGGGCAGTATCAACATATTACATGTCTGTGTGTGTGTTTTTTCTGTCTTCTTCCCTGTCATTTGCACCATCACGTAAACCCATTTAGCTATAGGCAGGGGTGTTGCTAGGTCTGGAAAAGACCCGGGGCTTCGCTAATGTCGGAACTGTTGGGACTGGGGGCTAGCTAGCCTTTTGGTTCTAGCTCCTGAGATTCTATCCGGGGCTACAACCAAAAGACCAGGGGCTATAGCCCCCTAACTCCCCCGCCCCCCAGCAACGCCTCTGGCTATAGGGACCTTGGCTCCCAGGTCAACCCATAGCATCATTTCTTAGAATTCCTGAAAAATCCCCTTGTCTCATTCTTATTGTTTGCATTATTTTGAGAGTTCATGTATAGATACAGACTTCTTAAACATTACACGAATCATGATCACTTCATCAGAAATGCGGTTAAATGGTCAAGCAATTAGATTGCTGCTCGTTCATGCATGAATTATGCAAACACAGAATTACCCGTTTGTATACTTTGTAAATAGGAATTTTAAAATTCGCACAGACAATCTCACTGGTTCCAACAGTTGAATGTACAACATCCAGACAGCCTGAAATTCCTCAGGGGGTATCAGTGGCCTACTCCTACACCAATGAGCAGCAGGTTTCCCAAGCGTATGTCCGCCTTCCATTGAATTATGCAGAACATCTGACCCACTCCATTGCTCTGCAGATTCCTTGCTTCTATATTTCAAGCAAGAGGTGCATGGTCTAAATTAATATATATTTCTCACTGCTACATTCTATGCTACTTCATGTTTTTTTTTTAAACTTAATAATAGCAGAACCTGAAAATAAGGGGTGAATCTTGTGTATTGACAAACAACCTTACTCAACAAACAATGCAGTAGGCATGCTAGAATAGGCCCTGAACAGATTCTACATTAACTAGCAGGAACCATGACACACAAGCAGTAAATAGTTATTAGGCAGCACAATATTGTAAATGGCAGCAGAAACCTTATGGAATTGATTGCAGATCCAAGTCCTGGTACCTTCTGATTTGACAGATAGTGTTTGGTATACATTGGTGCAGTAACACTGTGTGAGACTACACAAACCTTATCTGTTTGGTATTAGGTAACCCACCTTTTGGCATAGGTCTGTACTACACAAGTTGGGAGTGTGACTGAGCAGCCAGGCCTATCTCAAGAGGGGTACATGTGAGCTGTAGAGCTGTAGCAATTACATTCATAAATACAAGTAACCAAGTAACACTTACACTCAAGGTTTCTGTTATAAATAGTTATTTATGTATTTAGCATCAATGATTAAATAAGCATTCCTTAAAAAGGCAATTTGTGTAACAATGTAAATATACTTAAAACATACTTTTCAGAATCAGACCAAGTTAGTGGATACTCTTTGGATATGCTTCATACACAATTCCTACATCCTGAGGTGACTTCAATCATGAGGACAGTAATAGTATTTATCTATCACACTAGTTATACTTTGCAGATTCTGAGGTTGCAGAAAGGAAAGGGTTAAGAGAGGAAACATGTTAAACAGGTTCTCAGTATATGTGAGGATACTTAAATCTTCCAATGACATCTAAACAAGCCTTTCCCAGCAATAACAGTCTAAAACAAGTTACACCTATGAGGGACAGCAATATCAAAGTCAATGGGCTAGAAGAGTCTGCAGGGAGCCATCATAGCCAAAAGTCAATTGGGTACAGTCAATGGAGCTGAGGCACTTCTTAGATAAAAAAAAAAAACTTGCACATAGTTAGTTTGCAGAAATCACTTGTAGTGTCACAAGCTGTTAAGCCTGTGCAAAGAGAGTTGGATTCAAGTTAAAGGTAAGCAACGTCGTGGATCACGGATACCGGTTCGCTTCCTTCACCCCTTGGGTCGCGCACTCTGGTGAGGGGACTTGATCTCTGGTCGTCCTGCTTCTCAAGGGTCCTTAGGAGACTCCTGGAGCTTCTGGATAGATTTCAGATTTGCACAAGACTATGGATTTTTTGACTCCTGGCACTGGGATCTTGCAGCAGCTAAGAAGTACAGTCAGTCGGGGATGATGGTTTAGTGGAGATTGTCTCGGGGTTAGTTGGTCCCACTAATGCAACGGATAAAGTTGTCTCTTCAGGAGCTTCTCTGTTGAATTGAAAAAGTAGTTTCAGCACAGCAGCAGGGCTTCACCAGGCAACTCAAGCGTCCAGGAGGATGCAGAAGGTTTTGTTCATGGTTTCTTCGTTGGGTATTTCTCCCTGTGGTCGATTTTGCCTCTAATCCCAAAGCCCTCACCTTTTAAGCAGGCTTCTCCCATTCATGCACAGCCTAGGCTGTCAATCACACAGCAAGGTGGCTGTCCTGAAAGGACAGTCAGCCACCAATTAGGACTGGTTGCATTCAGGCACTCCTAGAGGCAAAGGACAGGGGAGTTTCAGGAATGTGCCTCACATCCTGCCTTTCCAGTAACACTGGAGCCAGAGGCCGGCTCCGGGGATGAAGCCTGCCAAAGGAAAAATTAACAAAGGGCTCATCCCTGGTTCAACACACAGAGTAAAACCCAAGAAAGACACCACAAACAGAAAATGTTAAAAAACGAAGACCGGGCCATTTTGAGAAAATGGTCACCCATGGGTGCTGTACTGCAGCTTAGCGTTCAGCCTGCAGTAGACATGACAAAGGTAGGAACATTAAACAACTGTCACCAGCCATTTAAATTAGTGAGGGTAACATTAAAATGTTACATGAGAATGTAGAATAAGGAGCTACTCGCTATCCCCCCAGCAGTCCACACAATATAGTATCTGCTGAACCTACCAAGAGACAAGGTAAGCCAAGTCAATTTCACTCTACTAATCTTGGGAACAGTAGATCACACAAGAAAAGTAATTTAAACCTTATGAGAAATCAAAAGGATTTCTCCGTGACACTGCACTGAAGGTGATGTGTGTCACCATACACAAAGTACATGTATGGAGTTTGTCAGACTCCAAAAACTGAGGAAACACATAATCCAAATTAGTTCAAAACATATGGGAGAGTGAGAAAAAGGTCTCACTCACTCCAGTGTTAAAATTAAAAAGTCCTCAAGTCCAGCAAAAGAGCTGGGAGTCTCTAAGGTTGAAGGGATTTAGCACAGAAATGAGAATTCTCCCTTACAGAGTCCAGCTCCCACGTGGTTATTTTAGAACTAACTGCAGGTCTTGATTTCGACCTAGTAGGTTTGCTTTCACAGTGTTAACTGAATACAAATAGCCTTTTATATAACTGCTTGGTCAATACTGACACCTAGAATTATGCATGCAGTTTTGAAGATCTCATACTTATTACCATGTGGGGCTAACGCCAATGTGTCAAGGTCCAAGTTCAGAGTACTTGGGGGAACCAAGAAGAATCCAGCCTCAGCGTTGAGGAAAATATGTTGGAAAATGCCACGAGGCAATTGGTCCTAGAAAATACTGCTTGGAAACTACCAAGAAGAGAAGCACAATGATTATCCTTTCAACCCCACAATAAATAGAGAGTCTTTTGAAACACTAGTTGGCAAGGAGAAGCTCGACTGTCCTGAAACACGTAAATTCCCTCACATGAAGACTTCAAACCCTCCTTGTGATCTGCCCCCCCTGCATCCCATTGGTGCAGCGTCACCATAACATTCCAGTGCATGCGAATCTCGCGCGCGCACCCGGAAGTGCACGCAAGTGTACGCTGTTGGGCTGTTCTTCATGTTCATCGCTGCATGATCCCTGCCTGTTAAGAATAGATTCCTGTCTACGACGGCCTTCCTTTGAAACACTAGTCGGCAAGGAGAAGCTCGAATGTCCTGAAACATGCAAACTCCCTCACATGAAGACTTCAAGTAAATAACCTGATACTGGGGCTCGTGCCCCTTTCTAGGGGTGCATGCTTTTGTTATTGTTCGTGCTTTTTCAGGATTTAAATACCAACAAAGTGTCCTTGTTTTTCCCATAGACCCACCTTGAGATCCGCCCTCCCATTGGTGCAGCGTCACCACAACACTCCGGTGCACGCGCATCTCGTGCGTGCATCCGGAAGTGCATGCAAGTGTACGCTGTTGGGCTGCTTGACTGGTGTGGATCGGAGTCTGAGTAATCGCAGCAGTAAGTGTTCATCCAACGCTTTTTGTATCTAGCTTCTATCTTGCATCTTGTACTCTCCACTTACCTAATCTCTGATATCTAAATTTGAGGAAGAATAAACTTCCCTTAATGAGAAAAGAAGCCGGAGCAGATTTTTTTTCTGCCGTTAGCACGAGACGTGCTAGTCTTGTTCGTGCAGCAGCCCTTCCGCTACCTGACTTTAATGACAATGAGGAAGCCTTATTGCAATGTGCTCAAGAATTGTCACCAGTGGGTAAAATCATTGAGGATCTAATCAATCCATCCCAACCTCTCTTTGTAGAGCTGGAGTCACCTGATATAACAAAATCAAAAGAAAAAAAAAACTTATGATAAAGAAGTGGCATCTGCCTTGCATGATCTATGCAAACCGAGTAGTTTCAGTTACGATAATTTTTCTGACTTTCCCTCTACCCTCCCATCTAATGTGCATAACTCAGCAGCTCAGTGTTTAGGGAACATCCCTGACCCTACCCAATCCGCAGTGGGCTCTGATCTATCAGCCATGATGGGTATTTTCAACAGATTGATGTTGTCTGAATTGAGAAAGCAGACGGCAGCCATTACGAGCCTAGCTACTGAATTAGGGAAACTACCCCTGAGACTAAGCGCGTCACTTGCTCATGTATTTAAGGCTAAGACAATGATACCTCTGACTGATGTGAGGGGTGGTAATGCTGAAAAAGCAAAGATGGGGTTGGTCAATTCCTTATCAACTAACAAGATAATAACTACACCCACGACACAGGAAGAGGATAGCGGGATGCTAGCAAAAGACAATGTGGGAAAGAAAAGCATCCTGGGTGAAAAAGGCAATGCTGCTACTGAAGGGAGTGAGGCCCAAAATGGGGTGCCCAATGATGACCTTGAAGTAAAAATCTCAAAAAGACAGTGTAAAAAATTGGCTAAAATAAAAAAAAAACAATAACGAGGCTCTCACGAAATCTTCTAGAAGATTTATGAGGGATCCTGATTTAAAACACACAATACAGGAGGATGCAAATGTAATCTTTGTCCCTGAAATTAAAGGAGCAAACTCAAAGAAAAACATGACCATGCAGCACAATCCCTCTGACCATAAAGAAATTAACGATCAAGCCTCACAGGGTGTATTCTCTAAGGGGGAATATGCTCTTTTTGATGCAATGAAAAAGAAAAGGGAAGCCATGTTTGAAATGTTTAAAACAATACCCTCGCTAGAAAATGACAGTGAGCTATCCAATCCCAATTTTGTATGGGGGCGGAACAGCCATGTTAGTGTCTGATGACAGTAAGGAAGTCTGATGACTCTCACAAAATGAGTGTAACAGGGGAACAACGTGGGAATCGTGATGGAATCACTGTTAACACTGGCTTGGGTAATACAGATTGGAAAGTATCCAAAGGAATTATGCAGCCAAACAAGTTTAATGAACCTGATTATGTACCTACGAATATCTTAAATCATGGGACATTACCCTCCAAGGCAGTAAACGAGGCATGCAAAGGCTTGGAGGAGGTTGACCGAGAAACGAAGGAAGAGGAATTACAACAACTTCTCCTTAAGGTGTTTAGGGATATTTTCCTGTTAGACCCAATGAGCAATTTGATAGACCCATTGCACCAAATGAAGGTAGCAGAATCCATTCCAGATAAATATAAAGGGAGTGACTCGGATGGGACTGGGGCAGGTGACCACCATGTTAATCTGAATGATTTGGGTGGTGGCAGTGATCAAAGGGCTTTAAGCCACCAGGATACTGACTTAAGACAGCCGGCTATCCCGGGACTACCAGGGTAAATTATTAAAATGCTATTCGACGATAACGGAAACATATCCTTGAATAGACCGTACATCTTATCTTTATTTGCAACTATTCCAGAGTTAAGTCTAATTTCGTCAACTGACATACAGTTAATTGACTTTATCCATAAATTCATGTATGATTACGTACGTCTTGTTATACCTTCACCTCTGGTGAGGTCTCTACTTTTGAAAGAGGCTGAACAATTGCAATCTCGAGGGTTTGACATATATGAACACACATTTACTCTGCCATACGCTCAAATTCCTGTATCAAGGTCAGTGAAATTCGACAGGGGTTATCAAGAACCAAACTTAGATAGGGCCAACTCCAAAACCGAATCTGATCTGAACAATCAGGATTGGAGATGGTTGGCCCTTTCTTTGCGGGAGTCTATTGATACTCTTAAAAAGCTGGGCAAGCTCCTCTAGCTCTTACAAAAGCTTAAAACTTGTGAGTTGGAACTCGAGAGGCTGCTTCAACCTAATGCACAATGAAAAACTGATGTGCTATTTGGCTCAGTTTGACTTTATTCTTGTACAGGAAACATGGTCTAGAGTTCAACTGTGCTGGAAAGGCTTCACTGTGACATCTGACTGTGCACATGGTGTAAATAAGGGCCGTCCCAAGGGGGGGCTTATTATAGCTGCTAAAGACTCCAACGATAATAAAAACTGGAGAATGGTGTTTTTCTCATCATTTTCGTGTTGACTCTTTTCAGTTGGGGACTTACAAAGAGTGTATGTCTGTATTTATTGTAAATGTATACTGGAACCCTAGCGAATTGACAGATCCACAACTTGTGAAAGAACTAATCAAACTGGGATCCACAATTGAACTTTGGCTCCAGAAGAATCCTGGTGGGCAGCTTATCATTGCAGGAGATATGAATGCTGATTGTTATGGTGATCGTTTGTCTGGGGATGTTGTTTTAGCCAATTCTGGCACTCAGGTCAGACTAGGGGGAAACCCCAAACTGCGTGGGAGAATATGGACTCACTTCGCTGAATTATGGGGTTTGGATCTCCTACATAATGACCACTATACGTGGAAGGCTTGAGGTCTTGTGTCAATTATTGACTATATTTGTCTGTCGGCTGGCCTGTCAAAGGGCATGTGTAAATTTGAAATTAAGGAATCAAGATGCAGCTATCATTGTTTTCTCACCACTGAATTAACTGTTAACTACCACAGATCTAATGCAAATGTGTACAATCAAGGTTTGCTGTCCAACATCAAGGGTAACAGAATCAAATGGACCCAAAGAAAAAACATTAAATTTACTGCAACTATGGTGAAAGATTATGATACCATGTCCCACTACCAACGGGTGGATCTTTACTCAGCCCAAAATTTCACATATTACATCAATACTACCATAAAGAACTTGGTTGATCATTCGCGTAAGAATTTAAGCCCAAATGAACTACATAATCATCACACTGATATTGAAGTTCACAATCGTAAATGTTCTCTTAGGAAAGAACTTAGACATTTACAAATATCGGGTTTACCATCATCACACATTTTGATTCTGATAAGGAAAATCAAACAAAGCTATAAAAACTGGTTAATACACCATAGAGTAGGTCGTTCACAGCTGGATGGTGAAGCAATGTTAAAATCTTTGCAGGGTTCCAATTGCACTAACTTTTGGAACCTAATTAACGAGTTAGAAAGACCGCAGAAGGACATTACCTTGAACGCAATTAATGAAGATATATGGCTGGGTCAATTTTCAAAACTATATACCAACAACGATACTATGGAATCTATTAAGACCTCTTGGAGACCAAATTGGACACTACAGTTTACTATAGAAGACATAGTTGGTCTCATCAAAAAATCTAAAAATTGGGGTGCCCCTGGCCCGAACAATCTCTCAAACAAACTATTGAAACTTGATCCAGTCATTTGGGCCAACATTTAGTTTTTGCTATTTGAAAACATTCTATTATGTAAATGCATCCCTCAATCTTGGAGAGTGTCGATCATAATACCAATATTTATAAAAGGCTCTTGTCTGTGTCCATCCAGTTATAGGCTGATAGCAATAGCTGGTCCGGAGTCCAAACTGTTTGCTTCTCTCATCTTACTAGACCTACAAAAATGGGTCACGTAAAAACATATTTTAGATCCTAAACAAATTGGTTTAAAAAAAAAACATGGGTACCGATTGTGGTGGTTTAATTTTAAAATCTTTAATCGCCAATTTAATGAAAATAGGAAAAAGACCCATTATTTTTGCATCTATGCCATTGAGTTCGGCCTTCCACCTGGTTGACAGAAAACTCCTATGACAGTTGTTAAAAGATCTTGATATCCCCATACATCTACTCAATATCATTATGGCCTTGTACTCTGATACAAGGTTGAAGGTTCGACTCAATTCAGAGGGCCTCCTTTCTAAAGAACTCATTATTCCTAACGTTCTTCGACAGGGATGCATGTTGGCTCCCACCATATTTAATTTAGATGTGAGCGGTGCAAACAAAGCATTAAGTAACACGAGTTTGGTTTGGTTTGTCCCAAATTGAATAATGTTTGCCTGTCGTGGATGGCCTATGCGGATGACTTCCTTTTGATGGACAACACGAAGATTGGTCTCCAAAGAATATTAAAGGCATTTGAGATGTATATACTCAGTTCACTACTCAAAATTAATACAACTAAAACAGTAATTGTGTGTTTTGGGAGACCAAACAAGAGGGAAAATGCCTTTTCTTGGTCCTGTGGAGACAAAACGATCAAAGCCCAATCCGCTTTTTAGTACCTAGGCTACCATTTTTCTGGGATTGGCTCTATTACGTTGAATAAAAGCCAGCTCAAATTAAAAGCGGAAGTTGCAATCAGGCAAATGCGTGCTATTGAAACCAAATTTGGTAAATTCTCTATGGTACCAATAAGGGAGTTTTATGTTAAAAAAATGATACCCCTTCTTACTTATTGTATGGAATAATTTTCAAACGAGATGAACGAGTATTTGAATTACATAGAAGGCACTATCTGGAGGTCTGCGTTATTCTTCTTACCGAAATGTATCCCTTTTGAACTGATAAAATACGAATTTGGTTTACTATCTCTATCTACCTATGCCACTTGGAAAACAATGTATCTACGGAGAAAATGTAAAATGGTGGACGAGGATACTCTTTACGCTTGTGCTGACAGGGATTCTACCAATCCTTTTATACACACTTTACATGTTGAGACGATGCAATGCTTAGTTGAGTTAGATATGTCTGTTACATCCTTGCGTAATAAACCTAACAAAATCAAAGTAAGCATTATGGGCTTCGATTGGCAGAAAACCAAGAACAGAATCTCTGAATCCAAGCTATATAAATACGCATGTTCTACATGGAAATGGTTTCTGGCTATGGAAGGGTACCTAAAGAAATATCCTAGCAAGAGACTGTGTAACGATTTTATGTGTTTCAGATGTAACGTAATTCAAACTAACCAAATTAGATGTAATAGAAACTGTAACTCTGGTGACTGGACATGGTGTAGATACTGTAAAAAGGAGGGGATAGCTGAAACATTGCAACATATCCTTCTGGTATGCCCAGGTTTTATGTCTCATAGGATAAGGTACTTTGTACGATCAACTCAAGATGTAAATAGAGAATTCATATGGTATAGAATGTTGCATGAAAATTCCTCCAATTTGAACATTCGGGTAACCTCCTTTTTGTGAAATGTCTGTGATCTAAGTTAGTTTTGGTAAAGGCTGTTATCTTGTTGGTAGTTTCTTGTGCCCCTATAAGTCCTAGTGGTCTATGATACATCTTGGCATCTTTTTCTTTGTTTTGAGTTGCTGTACATGGAATAGAATGATCCACAACAATACTGTACATTTTATTACATTGGAAATTTTACTCTAAGATATGCGTGTGACTTAAGTCAGTTGTAAGATCTGTTATTATACTTTTTGTGTGATTCATTTGACTCAGTGGTCTGAGATGAGTTTTAGAATTAATTGTAAGTTTATATTCTAAGAAAAGGTTTTGCTAGGTATGTTTCTTTTTCCTCTCTTTTATCTATCTTTGTAAAATCTATATTAATTGTGGAATGTATTTTTACATTTTATTTGGCTTCTTTTGTAAAGGTTTATAATAAACCAAAACAAATAATTAAAAAATAAATAAAGTCCAAGCAGCCAATCTGACTGAGAATGAGAAAGATACCTGCAAGTATTAAGGAAGCTGTAATCAGACGGAATTGCCTTGGAAGGAAACATGTTGTTTACTGCAGCCAATAGTCAATAAAGCCCCGCACTTTGCCCTGACACACTACGTACCTGGAAAAAGTCTCAATTGGTTTATACAAGTGATGATTATAGCCTCCCAATCTGGTGCAAAGTCCCAGAAAGTTGGGCCGGTGCCACACTTATTTGTGCTAATCACAGTGAACTTCCACCTGAGTGTTATTTTTTTTTTTTTTCCAAACTTTATTTATATTTTACAATAACCGGTCGGCATGGCTCCAACAGGGAGCTTCTGAATGCAATATCCCACAACAATTCCCCCACCCCACCGCCCCCCATCCCCCGTTTCCACAATATCTTTGAGAGTTCCTACTCATTGCCTTAGTCACATGGACTTTTTCTCTCCTTGTCTTCCCGCTCCTCCCTCTTACGGACCTGAGTTCTGGGTGTTTGGATTATCAGGGTCCGAAGCTACAGATTCGTTCATCAGGTAGGTGATATATGGTCCCCAGATATCAGGAGGGCGTGCGTGTAAAGGTAGTGTACGAATAAATTCAGTGTCCATATCTTGGCAATAAGTTATATCCTTTTCCCAGTCAGCTACCCTAGGGAGTGGGCCCCTGCCCCACGACATGGCTATTCTCCTTCGTGCTAGCACCATGAGGAGTGCCGCCAGCTTGCGTGACGATGGCTGCAGATGTCTTGTGAGGCCGAGAAGCGGGCCCAGCGGCAGGGGGGTCATCTGCTCTCCTATAATCTCGGATGTTGTTTGTATAACGGTGGACCAGAATTGCTGGATACCGGGGCAGACCCATGCCAGATGAAAAAAGTCGGCGTTGGGACAAACGCATCTCTCACACTGGGCCGACGCCTCTGGGTGGTGCCTGTGTTTTTGGGCGGGTGTGTAATATGTTTGGTGTACGAAATTGAAATGAATCAGTTTGTAGCGAGAATTTAGCGCCACTTTTTGAGTTTGTCGCAGAATGTAGGCCCAGTCTTCCTCACTGATTGGTTCCTGCAAAACCGATTCCCACCTGTGTTGCACTTTAGGTAGGAGCTTCCTCGTGTCACTCACCAGGGTTTTGTACAGAGTTGACACCAGTCTGCCCTCTCCCTGTGCTAATATTGTGTTGTGCAGCAGCTCCCACGTGGGGGGTTGTTTAGGGAATGAGGGGAATAGCTCCTGCAGGGCGTGACGGAGTCTAAAATAGAGAAAGATGTCCAAGGATGTGTTCCCTCCCTTGTCCTTGGCCATTTGGGTGGTCAGAAAGGAGCCCTCTGGGAAGAGGTCTCCTAGCGTTTTTACTCCTATTTTGTCTACCCATAGCAGGAATACCTTTTCGTTCGTGAGAGGGATACCGGGGATAAATTTTATAGGTAGTATGGGGGAGAATCGTACAGCCACTCCACATGCACTGGCGATCTTCTTCCATATCGCATATGTAGACAGGACCGTGTTCAGTGTCTTATGCGGCACGGGGATGTGGCTGATTATGACTGCGGATAGTAAATCGGGGGAGGCCAGGGCTCTCTCCACTTGCACATGTGGTCTTACATAGTGGATTGAGTACCAGTGGCTCAGGAATTGGGCCTGAGCCGCCCAGTAATATTTCTCTATATCTGGGAGCGCCAGACCTCCCTTCGCTATGGGTAAAGTGAGTGTGTCGTAAGCCACCCGAGCCGGTTTCCCCGCCCATATTAACTCTAGGATCGTGCTCTTGATCTTTGACAGAAAGGACTTGGGGAGAAGTAGCGGGATATTTGTGAAGAGATATAAGAGTTTGGGGAGAATAACCATTTTCGTCAGCGAGGTCCTGCCCCACAGCGTCAATGGGAGTGATTTCCATCTCTGAATACGTTCAAGTAATAGCTGCAGTGCGGTTCCGTAATTATCTCTAAATATCTCGTGATGGTTACGTGACATCTTGATCCCCAAGTAACGCACTTTCGAGCTTTCCCATTGAAACCCATGGTCGTCGGCGAACTCTGAGGTACACGGAGTCAGGGGGAATACTATCGATTTGGAGTGGTTGGTTTTGAGCCCTGACATTAACCCGAATTTTATCACCTCTCGCATTACGGGGTTGAGGTTGACTTGGGGGTCGCTAATGAACAGCATGACATCGTCCGCGTAGAGGGAGACGATTAGCCTGTGAGGACCCAGTTTTAACCCTCGCTCTAACTGCTCGGCCCGTAGCCTCGAGGCCAGGGGTTCCATCACCAGGGCGAAGATAAGGGCCGAAAGAGGGCAACCCTGTCTCGTCCCGCGTTCCAATGTGATCCCCGATGATTTAGTGTTCCCGAGTGTGATGTACGAGCGTGGTTTATTGTAAAGCAGAGCTACTAGTTTCAGGAAGAAGTTGCCCAGACCCATCTGCTTCAGTGTCGCGAACATGAAAGGCCACTCAACAGAGTCAAACGCCTTCTCGGCGTCCAGCAGTACTGCTATCGCCTGCTGTGTCGAGTCTAGTGCCTCGATGACGCCAAACAGCCTCCTTATGCCGAACGTTGTGCTACGCCCCGGGATGAACCCGGCCTGGTCACCCAGCACTAGTGCTGGCATCAGAGGGAGCAGTCTGGCCGCCAGGATTTTGGCCAGGATTTTGTTGTCCAGGTTGATCAGAGAGATCGGTCTATACGAGGCGCAGCTCTCTGTAGGTTTTCCGGGTTTATGCAGCATCATCACGTTGGCTTCACGCATCGTGGGGGGAAGTGCTCCTCGACCCACTGCCTCTTCGTAGACCTGCAAAAGGAGGGGGGCCACTATGTCCATGTGCGCCTTGTAGAACTCGCCGTTGAGCCCATCGGGGCCGGGTGCTTTGATATTAGGTAGGGATTTGATTGCCATCCGGATTTCTTCCAGTGAGATGGGCGCATTCAGGGGTTCGCGCAAGTCTTGGCTTACCCAATACAGTTCTGTGTCATTCAGGTATTCTTGTATCGCTTCGGGGTCTGATGTTCCTTTTGAGCTGTACAGGTCTTGATAGAATTCCCGGAAGGTGTTGGAGATCCCCTCCTCCGTGTAGACTATCTGTCCCTGCGCATCTGTGACACATTCAATATGAGGTGGGACTCTGTCTATCGATAGTAGTCGGGCCAGTAGTGCACCAGGTTTTTGCCCCTCACCGTACTGCCTGATCTGCTGTCTACGACCCATGAACTTCAGTTCGCGGTCCGCTGTCTCCTTAAATTTCAAGAGTTCCTGCTTGAGTTTGGCTTGCGTGCATGGATCGGGGGTGTTGAGGAGATTCTGTTCCAATTCCTTTAAACGGTCCTCTATGTTGGACAGTTCCCTTCGGATCATTTTTAGTGTCCCGTTTTCTTTGGTCAGGCAGATTCCTCTGACAAAGCACTTGAATGTTTCCCAAATGGTGCCTGCGGAGTCAACCGAGTTTTGGTTGGTGTCTATGAAGGAGAGTATTTCTTGCCGCAGTTCTGCTGCAAACACTGCGTCTGTGAGTGAACCGGGTTTAAACCTCCAGTTGAGGCCTGGCACTGCTGTGCCCGCTAGGGTGGCCTCCAATACCACCATCGAATGGTCGGAATAGGACCTTGGTAGGATCTGACACGCGTCCCACCTGAAAGGGCTGTGGGAGGACGCCAGGATATAATCGATTCTAGAACTGGTGTTGTGCACAGCAGATCGGAAGGTATAGTCTCTCTTGTCTCGGTTGTGTCTTCTCCACATGTCGGAAAGATTGAAGGCCTGACAAATCTCTCGAACCTGAGTACTTGCTTTGGACGGGTTTCCTGAAGTGTTGTGGGACCTGTCGAGCCTGGGGTCGAGTGCGGTGTTGAGGTCGCCCCCCCACACCACAGTCGACGCGTCGGTCGTGGCTAGATGGGACATTATCCAGTTAAAGTTATCGTGTCCATCTGTGTTTGGAGCGTAAGAGTTGACCACCACCACTTCCCTTCCAGCGATTATTCCTTTCACCAGTAGGGCCCTTCCTTCGGTGTCCTTCTTTGATTCGATGAGGCTGAAATTGGTCCTCTTATCGATCAGGATCGCCACGCCTCTGGCGAACGATGAGTAGGACGAGAAGTACCGGTGGCATCCCCATGATCTGGCCCAGCGCTGTTCCGACGAGGGTAGTAGGTGAGTCTCCTGGAGTATCGCTATGTTGATTTTGTGTCTCCGCAGATATTGAAGGATTCTCCTCATTTTCGTAGGCTGGTTGCCGCCGCGTATATTCCAGGTGGCGATTCTCAACGTTATCGCTGCCATCTGAACGGATCAGTGTAATCCTGTCGGGCCGGGGCCCGCGGAGTTAGCTGGAGTCGCTTTCGGAGAAGGAGCCAGGAAGACTTGGCGATTGGTAGGTACATAGTTCCTCGCGTGGCTGTCGTGGATCGGGGGTATGTGGGTTGAGGCGGTATTACTGAATTAACTTCCCTCCCATGCACGGGCAACCCCCAACAGGCCCGTGGTAAACAGTCCCATAGTAACGAAACAACTTGCATTGCTGTGCTCGGGGCGCAAGTGGCCCTCCAAGAGAGGGCTAGCTCCCTTCCCCGGATACAATAGTGGTCTGCGGTGGTCTCTCCTTGTCAGCCATGCAGACACTCGCCCTCCCATTAGGTACCTTGTAGGCAAATTTTATGGTGGATTTCTTCTCGGTCTCTCTCCCCTTTGAGGCCTTCCGTTGGAGGAGGCGGATCTGCAGCCCGAGCGGTCCAGATAATCGCTCGTCTCTTCCGGAGAGTTGAAAAACCGGGTCGTCCCCTCATGTTGGATTCGGAGTTTGGCAGGGTAGAGCATGGCGTATTGTATCTGGTTCTCTTGAAGCCTGCGCTTTACTGCCGTGTACGATCTTCTTTGTGCTTGGACCGCCTGGGAGAAATCCGGGAAAAATTGGATTTTATCACCGTCGTACTGAAGATCGCCTTTCTCCCTGGCCGCCCGTAGGATGGCGTCCCGGTCTTTGTAGTTGAGTACTCTCGCTATGATTGGGCGAGGATTAGCCCCCGGGATCGGTCTGGTGTTGGGAATTCGGTGGGCTCTCTCCACAACAAACAGTTTGGACAGGATGTCTGTGCCGAAAAGGTCCACGCATAACTTCTCAATGTAGTCCTCCATCTTTATGTTGAGTTGTTGTTCCCTAGCTCCAACTATCCTGATGTTGTTGCGTCGAGAGCGGCCCTCCAAGTCTTCATTCTTTGCGTTTACCGCTTTCATTTGCACTTCCAGGGAGGCCACTCTGGAAGTCAGGGCCGCTGCTCCGTCGTCGAGGTCCGACACCCTCTGCTCGACCGTGTCAAGTCTATCGGCGTGTTTGTCTAACCGGTGCTGGAGCAGATCAACCTTAGAGGAGAGGGTGTCGAGTTTGCTCCCAAGACCGCCAATTCCGGCTTTCAGTTCTAGGAGAATTTCCCTGATGTCGAACCCGTGGGCCTCCTCCTCGTCTTGGATGGGAGATGGCGCTCTGCCATTTGAGGTGGTTGGTTTGGTCACGGAGCTGCCCTCAAAGTTTAGCTTCTTTTGAGCTCTGTCCATTTTCTTTGAGGCCGCCATTGGCGCTTGTGTAGCGGGGGTCCGGGGTCCCGGTTGGGGTTTCTCTCCTGATGTTTCCCTTTGTGATAGGGTATAGTGGAAGCGGGAGTGACGCCGGGTCCAAGCGCTATCTACTGCTGGTTCTCGGCTGGGTGGCCCGTACGTTGGGGGTTCACGCGGACCCCGGCTTGCGGTTTCCCGCGCCCCGTGCCTTCACACAGGCTGAGATTCACCCCGGGGAGTATGGACGGGGGCGCACGGGGGCGCGCGTACCTGATCTTCGGGGTTCGTTCAGGACGGCTCCTCTGGGATTCTGCCGGATGTCCCACCACTTTCGGCCGCTCAGGCCGTCCCCCTCCGGGCCCGCTCTGTCTCCGACTGCCTCGCGTCTAGCCCGCGCCGGCGCTCCACTCGGACCGGGGAGGGGGAGGGTTTCTCGTCGCTGAGGAATCTGGACCCAGCATCCGAATTACGACGAAAGAAGTACTTCGTTTTGTTCAGAATCGCTTTGGCTACAAACTGGGGGTGGCTGCATACACAATGCCCAGCGCAGATGCCTCGATTCGTCAGGATTTCTGAGGGAGCTCCGTGGAGCTCACAGGGAGGCCGCCATCTTGGACGGCTCTCTAGCGCCCTCCCACCTGAGTGTTATTAAATCACAAAGTCAATTGGCCTCATTACGAGCATGGCGGTAGCCGTGCCTGTATGGCAGGCACGTCTACCGCCATGCTCGCCTCCGGCACCGCCTCCCACGATTGGGCAATAACCGGCCCATTGCGAGATGAGTGGGCCGGTAATTGACCATTCGCAGGAGACGGTAACGGCGGGCTCCCGATCCCCATTCTGCCCCGTGAGACAGAATGGGGGTCAGGAGCATGGTTGCAACAGTACCGTTGCTAACGGTGCCGGTGCAATCATGAGTTCTGCTCGCGGGTGCTGTCAGGGACCCGCAAGCAGAACTCGTAATGTGGCGGCCTGTTATGAACAGTGCCGGTGACTTACCGAGACCGTTCATACCGTGGCCACCACAGTTATAATGAGGCCCAATGCTTTCTCAAAGAAATGCCGTTAGAGCTTTTTGTGGCTAGCAATTTAGAACCCTGTTATGATTGTTCAATGATAAACTATCCAACTCATAAGAAGAGAGTGCACTGTCTAAGACCAAAGTTCTGTTTGATATTTCCATTTCTAATACAGGACATGATGTGAATACTAAGGCCAGCTGCTTTAACGGAGAAGAGGTGCAGTGCACACCCCAAGCCTTTCACCGAAATCATCAGCAATCCGATCATGTATTATCATTAAATCCGACCACTTTGTCGTACACACGATCACTGACCTTGGTCAGGCTACATGATTTCATCTCAGTCAAGAATGAACAGGACATTCATTGCTCTTGGCCAGGATTCTGAGAACAGTAAGTCCAATGGAACCTGCAAGAATAATCATTTTGAATGCATTCTAAATGCATCTTTTCATCGTGAGCGGCCTTTGATGGTTCCCACCTCTGTGCTTTCTGAGTTGCCTAATCACTCCTGCATGTAGAGGATCAGAGCTATTTGGCAAGACTTTCAGTGGAAATCTTTAGTACCAGGATGATCTACTTTTCATTATGTGACTGATGATGTGACCCTAGAGCCAAGCAGGAAACTGAACACCAAAAGGCTACATCAGAAGAAGGAAAACAAATTGTCAAGATAAAAAACATAAAACAGAAGCCCGCAGAAATGTTTAAGGTTTGTGCCCCTGGATATTAATTCCATATTTGTTCTTCTCTTGAAGGTAATCTTGATATACCTGAGAATTTGAGCAATACCTAAGCTGAGAAAAAGTTTGTTTGACCGATTCCCTGCACTTAAATGGCCATTCCCATTTTTTATTGAGGCCCATATATGTCATCCCTAAGGTGGCCTCATTATCAGAATAGATGATGCTTTGAGCAAAGGTTTGTGGGAGGGGTCCACAGTTTCTGATAGTGTTTTGGCTATTAGCCTAAATTGGGATGATGGGAATATTGCTTAATATTTATTAGAATCAGTAAAATAAATGAAGTAACCATTCTTTCTATTGTGAGGGTCTGTTTCTTGATGTGGTACAATCAAAAAGGTTTAGATGTTTTATTTCTAAGCAATCTGCTGAGAGTTAATGGCTTAATTGCATCAATAAATGGCTAATTGTGTAATACACATGCATTAGCCAAGTGTACTGCCAGTGATGTGATGATTATATTTTCCTTGTATTGATGTCCCTGTAAAAACAAGCATTGCTCTCAAACACTCTCCAGGCTACCACTCAGCACCCATCCGCTACAAGCACCACTCAAAGACACATCACACAAAACCTCTGTCATAAGAATGCTGCTATCCCCCAAGATAAAATTCATTCTAGCTGTACACATAACATTTATCCTGCTCTCACACTCTCTCCAGACTGCCTCTCAACACCCACCTAATACATGCATTAATTACTCTAAGACACAATGCACAACACACCCGCCATAGGAATGCAGCTACCCCGCATGATGAAAAGGTTGGTCTAGCTTCACACATAACAGTTTTCTCCTGATCTTGCATACTCTCCAGACTGCCTCTCAGCACCCATTCAACACAGACACTACAGAAAAAACACATTGCACAACATCTCTGCCATATGAACGCAGCTACCCCCGTATACACAAATTCAGTCTAGCCGCACACATAATGCCACTCCAGCTCTCACACGCTCCCTTTGCTACCTCTCAGAACCCACACTACCATCTCAACATGGGTGGCTTGCAGGGACTTGGCCACCCCTACCTACCTTCGAATTGGCCAAAATGCATATACGCATTCCAAATCTCTCTGAAAACATTCCCATGCCTGGACTTCTGGCCCCCGAGGGTGTTCAACCTAGAGCACGTTGAGACCATACCAATGGTAAAAGGCGCTATACAAATTACAGATGATAATGATGATGATGATAATCATAGCTGGAGATTTAATATGTTACTGCCCAAAAAACGTCCATCGCTCAGATGACAGACAGACTACAATTTTTGAGGGGGATCTGGAAAGCTGTTTGGTATTCGCTGGGTGGATTCCACGAACAATTGTCACACTCTTAAATTGAATGGCACCATAATTGGTGATATTCATATTTGCCAAAAATGGCTGTGCTGGTCCAACTTCTCCCAAATTGATTATTTGATTATATGTTTTGTTCCAATCAAAGTTAAGTGATCAAGCTTGTTTGATTCTGGATTTTAATTTGCCTAACCACATTCACCTATTACTATGAGGCTAACCTCATTAAAATCCAACAATTTGGAAAATAGAAGTGCGTAGTCTGCAACTAATATAGCAAAATATAAGGAAATAGTACACCATTTTGTAAAAGAGGCAAGGGATCATTGCAAATCCATCACATTTTCTTTTCCAAAATATACAGGGCCTGATTTACAAAAATGTTTTAACATGGGAAAGTCCTATTGGAAATATTTTTCCCCTCTCTGTCCCTCTCTCCACTTTCCCCTATCCTCCCACCTCACCCTCCCTACCCCTCAGGCCAAGCCACCTCCATCACTGCCACCCACCTTCTTGGTCATCCGACTCATGAAGCACGGTCAGTTGAGGCTTTCGCCGCCACCTTCTCACCCCCTCCACGCTCCACTCCTCTATATCTGATACTCTTGATATCCTTGCCCCTGTCATGAGAATCTGCCTGAAGCCCAAAGCCAAGTATAACTCCTGCTATGACTCAGACCTCGGCACCCTAAAACTCAAGTGCAGGGTGGCCGAGAGGAAATGGCTTGCTTCATGTTCATCCTCTGGCAAACTGGCCTGCCACCTGCTGCAAAGGCAATACCGGCTCTCTTTCCTAACCGAGAAGAGAGCTCATATCCGAGCCTGCATCTCTGCGGCATCTAACAACTCGGCTGAACTCTTTAAAATCTGCAAGGAACTGGCGAATCCTGCCGCAGTCTCTACCTCTCCTGTCCCTTCCCAAGCCCTCTGCACAGCACTGGCCTCTCACTTCATTTCAAAAACTCAGGACATCCTGTTCTCACTCTCCTCCTATCACCTCCCTCCCTCTGTTCCCTACTCTTCGTCTGCCCCTTCTGCAGCCACCCCCCTTTTCTCAGCAGACAAGGTTTCTAGACACGTCCGATCTACGAAAGTTCATCGAAACATGTTCACCCCTGTTCTTCCAAAACTATCAAGGACCACATCGACTCCCTGGCTCCTGCCCTGGCTGATTTCTGCAATCACTCCTTCGCGACTAGAGTCTTCCCATTCCCCCTGAAGCACTCTCTTGTGCACACTCTTCTTAAGAAACCCTCTGCCGACCCCTAATGCCCGGCTAACTATCACCCATTCTCCATCACTCCCTACCAGGGCAAGCTCCTGGAGAAACTGCCCATCTCCCAGCTTAATCTAAACAACCAAATTAGTTGATTGTCTTCATGACCATCAGTCTGGCTTCAGAGCGGCCAGAAGCATGGAAACTGCTCTCCTGAACATCCGTGAAGACCTGCTCTCCAACATTGACTCTAACACTCTGCGTCCTCATCTTGCTTTATCTCTCTTCTGCCTTTGACACTGTCAACCATGCCATCCTGCTCAACCATCTCCGTGATAACCTGGTATCACTGGTCAGGCTCTGGCGTGGCTGACCTCTTTCCTCTCTGACTGACCCTCCCAGGTCCAAATGAGGTCCTTCCTCTCCGATATCTTTTTCTCTACCCAGGGATATAACTTCTCTGCCTGGCTGTTCAACCAATACCTGGAACTCCTTGCCCACCGCATCGCCACTCTCTGCCCCAATTTCCAGTGCTATGCGGATGATACCTAGCTAATATTCAGGCTACCCTCTGCCTCCTTCTCTCCATCTCTCATCTCTGACTATCTGTCTGCTATCCAGGAGTGGTGTGCCACCAATGACCACTGCCTTAATGCCAGTAAGACTGAGATTCTAGCCATCAGCACACCCACTCCCTCCTTCCCTGCAGCTCTCTGGCCTGATTCTCTTGGCCCTCTTCCTGCTACCACCTGCAAGGCTAAAAACCTTGAGGTCATCTTCAACTCCACACTCTCCTTCTCTGCTCACATCTCTGATGTCTCTAAGAAGTCACACTTTACATTTTTTTTATTTTTTTATTTTTTATTATTTGTGTATGTTTGTTAAGAACTTTACAAAAAGACGAGAAGATAGTTGCGCAGAGAAAACAAAAACAAAAGTCCAGTAACTGCACAAGGGTGGGACCATCAACCCTCTATCCTCTGCAGAGTATGTTGCAGTATTTTGATTGTTGCTAGGAGCCAGGAGGTTTGATCCCCTCCTATCAGTCTTTTCCAGAAGATGTCTTCGTCCCACCCACATTCCTCTGAGCTGAAGTGCTTTATGTAGGCCGATCTCAGATCTAGGGTTTTTGGGCATGAGAGCAGTAAGTGCCTGATGGATTCTATTTTGGCATTGCACAGACGACACGTGTTGGAGTCTGATAGGCCTCTGATGTTTAAAATCTCATTGGTTTCGAGCAGATTCAACCTGGTTCTTAGCATTTAGTTTCGTGCCCCTCTGTTTGGGAATTTTCGGAGGTATTGCATCGGCTCGTTTAGTTTAGAGAGCGAGGGGGGAAGATGAAGAAGGAGTTTATTTCTGGTGGTTAGATATTGAGTCTGGATCCAGTCTAATTCTTTCAATTTCTTGTAAACTCGCGAAGGATTTGTGATGAGGTCAGCTTCCGAGCACATCACTGAATCCAAAAGGGACGTGTTTTTGCCTTTCCAAGTTGTTAGCATTTTGACTTTGCCACTTTGTAGTTCTTTGTTCAACAGGCCAAAGATTTGCTCACTGTCGGCCGTGATACATTTCCTGAATAGCCTGAGTGAGTTTAGGTTGACTGTTGCTGTTAGTGACAATAAACTTAGCTACCGGCGGATTGCAGCAATGGATGTGGAATTTTGAAGACCCAGGACCGTTTTCCAGAACTTGATTTCCAGTTTTTGCCAGGTTCTTTCTTTGATTGTTGGCATAGCCTCAGCTCCGTAGGTAATTGAAGTGACAACTTTTTTCTTGTAAAAGTCTATTGCAGGGATGCACGAAAATTTGCCAAATTTTGAGTCGATTGCCTTTGCTTGAGAGGCTAATTTCTTTAGCTTGGTTTCCAGGGCACTCTGCATAGATTCGTTTTTCGAGGGGTCTATCTGGACGCCTAGGTATTTATAGACGGTGACCCTCTCGATCTCTTTTCCCTCAAGGAACCATTTGAGTTTTTCAGAGGTTTTGTTCTTCTGGCCTCCTTACAGTATCATTATTTTTGTTTTTTCTTGGTTTATTTTTAAGTTGTTTCCAGCAGTGTAGCTCAAGAGGTTGGATAGCTGTCTCTGGAGGCCGATCTGGGTCTGATCTAAGAGTATTAAGTCATCAGCATACAACAGATGGCTTATTTTCGAGTATGCGAGAGCCGGTGGAAAAGTAGGCTCCAGGTCTTCCTAGTCCCCGTAATTGCCGATACATGCAAGAAACAGTGCAGGAGCTAGCGGGCATCCCTGTTTTACCCCCCGCCCAATCTGAATTTCGTCTGTTAGGGTGCCTCTTTGGGAAAGTCGAACCCTGAGGGAAGTGTCCGTGTGGAGGGCTTTGATTGGTTGTAGTATTTCCTGTGGGCAGCTCCACCTCTCCAGTTTTTCCCATAAGCGAGATCTGTCGACAAGGTCAAACGCCTGTGAGAGGTCGATAAAGGCGATAAAGATTAGAGATTTTTTTTCCTAGGCTTTGCTTTTCAAAGTGCTGATCGCTAAGATGTTCGCCGCCGTGCCCATGTTTTTCTTGAAGCCCGATTGGTATTTGTCATTACATGGGGCAGATTCAGCCCAAGATTGAAAGCGGTTCAGGAGCAGACTTCCAAAGACTTTGCCAATGCAGTCCAACAGTGCAATTGGACGGTAATTTCGGGGATCAGTAATGTCCCCCTTTTTGTAGATGGGAACGATGATTGCTTTTGTCCAGGACGGCGACAGGGATTTCTGCTCAGGGCATTTCTGAAAGATGGAAGCTAACAGCGCTGCCCATTCCTGACAGTTATTTTTCAGGTCGATGTTTGAGATCCCATCTGGGCCCGCTGCTCTGGAAATCTTCAGTTTTTTGATATGGTTGCTGATTTCTTGTTGGTCGTCCAGTTGGATCCAGGCTGTCGTCTGGTCTGTGATATCCCGGCAGGTGGTTTGAGCGGGGACTTGGAAGACTGTAGAGAAGTGTGTGATCCATTTGTACTCCGGAATGGCGTTGATTGGAGAGTTGTTGATTGAAGGCACCGCAGATTTCAGCAAAGACCAGAATTCTTTGGCTTTGTTGCCACTGATGGCTTTTAGCATGATTTCCGCGTCTTGTTGGTATAGTCGGTGTCGGTGTTCTTTCACCCATGATTTATAGGTTACGATTGCCGATTTTAGTTTTTCTTTATTTGACGGATTGTTACCTAGTTGTCTTTTGAGTTTTCGGAGCTCCCGTCGTTTTGCCACCAGGGTGGTATCATAAGTATGCTTTGGAGATGTGGAGGGCGAGGCTTTCTGTTTTAAGTTCACCCGGTGTTTTAACAGCAGAGGCACATAGTCGAGACTGTTTGAGCCCTTGGATCTTTCTTCCCCAGTATAATTTGCCAACAAAGATTTAACCGCTCGAGTTGTCAGGTTTAGGCGGTTTCCACGGGCGTTTGATTCTACTTCCATGGTGTAGGGTTCAGGCGCCTTGAAGTGGTTTACCAGAGACATGGTCAGCTGATTGTGGTCGCTGGCTGTGGTGTGTCGGACTTCAAAGGTTTGTACTTTGCTCAGGAGGGGTCTGGATACATAGATCTTTAGTGAGCCTTGTTCCCAATTCGGCAGACGATTCTCATTTGGGAAGACGAAGTTCAGGTTACCGAATTTTCTGGAGGACATCAAGGAAGACCATAGGTAACCTCTTTTCGCTGCTGTTGTGGTTTGAGAGGATGCATCCAGTATTCGCGCTTCCTTGGAGCATTTGGCGTTCTAGTCCCCACAAATAATGATTGAAGAGACCTGTCGTGTTGCTTGAATTTCGTCGACCAGGTTTTCCATCATTGAAAGGTAGGTCTGGTGATTGATGGCGGCTGGATTCCAGTAGGTATTAATCAACGCTATTTGCGATGGACTGGAGAAGGGTTTTTCGGCCCATTCGAGTAGTACTGCTAATATTGAGAGATTAGATTGAAGGGTGGACTTGAGTGTCAGCCCAATTCCCTGTTGGCAGGCCAGAAGGAGACCTGATGTCGGCCGACCTAGGGCTCCTTTGTTGGCTGGGGCCAAGATTGTATCATATCCATCCATAGCTGGATTTTGTCTGAGCCAGGTCTCTTGGAGACAAATGATGTCAAATGAGGCTAGGTTTGCATCACCCGTTGTTGTAAGATGTAAGTGTCCTCTCGTGTTCCATGAGCAAAGATGTAGTGAAGATATGAAGTGGTCGACTTTCCGTTTTCCCGTGGGCTCAGCGGGAAACCCTCTACATTGTCCACAAGGCCTTCTGGGGACTGGAGCCGCAATACCTTCAACTCTCTCTTCTTAAATATCTTCCTTCTTGAGCTCTTCGCTCACCCGCCTCCAACTCCCTCAGGGCCAGTCGCTTCTCCAAGCAACAAGTTGGTGGTAGATCTCTCTCTTCGGCAGGGGCCTCCCTCTGGAACAGCTTTCCTCCCTCCCTTAAACTTGAGGAGAACCATCTCCGGTTCCGGAAGCACCTCAAAACCTTCCTCTTTGCTTCTGCTTTCTCTCCCCCTCTCCCCTGCTGGGATTGCTGGCTGATACTGCACTGGTTACCTGGCCACCCTTCTGATCTCGGGACCAGGCCCCTCCAGTTGCACACCTGCACTGCCTCCCTGGCAAACACTGCACCTGGGGACTGTTTTCTGTATCCCTACAGTCCCCCTACCAGCACTTATGTCTGCAATTAACTTGCATTTGCCACCATCTGGTCGTTTTACTATCCCTTGGCCCACGATACTACAAAAGGTGAAGGAGGTATATCCCTTGACTGTGCCTGTTTTACCTTTATGATTGTGTTGGCTCTTGATTTGTAGAAGTGTGAGGACTGAGTGGGTGTTTTAGCCTCTAAACATACTTGTACTCATGCGGGGCAGAAGTCAAGTTGTCACAATTGTGCCTTTGTATGGGTTTGATCTCTCAAAAGGATATTGTCAAAAAATCATGAAAGCTAAAATCTCTAGAGTTAGGGCCCTGATGGTTTCTCAAATTTTGTTTTGAAAGGGGATCGAGACATTTGGGTGGAATTACTATATTTACTAAATGGCATCAGAGTTACCTTGCTTCAATATTTAAGAAAGGGGGAATATACAGATCTGAATAACTACTGCCCCATTGCACTTCTGGACTCCACAAGCAAAATTGTTTTGTCAATATCCTGCTTGCAAAGCTTGAACAATGGGCCATTGATTATCAAAATTCCAAACAGGCTGTATTTCAATAGTGCACACACAATGTAATACAATGAATTGCTACATATATATGAAACAAGTTTGACTGTAGCCCATGTTAAGAGTATACATGTGTATTTATATATCTTTTGATTATGTCTGCTTTTTTGCATATTCACTGTGCTGATGGATTATTATTGTTGGTATGCATTGCATTATTGTTAATGATTGTGATAGAAATGTTGTGATAGAACATTTTCAGAATCTTTAGTTTTGATTAACATTGTCTAAGTAATTCAGTGAAAATTAGCCTACTTCAAACCCCCTGCATTTTTTTAAATGTATAGGAAAAATGACCGCCTGGTAATCTACATACTCTGCATACTCTTTAAATCTTTGTTGCAAGAAGCCTGGCATGCATTATCGCACTGAGGTCTGTTCAGGCATTTGGAAAGAAATCAGGGTAAAGGAATGTTCTTCAGGAAAAAAGCCAAAGCAACGGTGGGTTGCCTGATGGAACCGATTTCTTTCCACAGAGTGCAGTGACCTCCTGGTACGAAAGAAATAGCATTCTGGCCATGAAAGGGCACAGTAGGCTTTGGGCGATTGGCAGTGGTAGCTTTCCGGTGCAGCAAGGCACACATTGGGAAAGGCAGAGAGAATCGGTCACTCTCAAATCCCTTACATCACCTCTGGGGCAGGACTGGCTCTGGTAAAAACTCTCGTAGGTCTCCTCCCTAGGTTTACAGGGTCAAGTTCCTGACCCTCTGACAGAGTCCATAGAGCTCAATTTTTCTATGGATACAGATTTACCACACATGGTAATACCTAGTGCTAAATATGCCAAGATGTGTTGGTATGGTGGAAGATGTACCTCCAGATCTTTGGTCGAGGTAAAAACATCCGCTTGAATGATACAAATTATAGTACTGTGATGTGGTGATGCACTGTTAAAAAGGCAGAAATGGGAACATTCTACTTGTAATGAGGGCCTGTGTGCTTTGTTAACTAAGTTATCATCATCAACTTACTTTATTTCATCCAATTAGCCATACAAGAATAGAAATACAATTGCAAAGAAATTCCACTTACTTTAAGTACATCCTTTTATCAAATCTGAAGTTTCAATTCATGGTGTGTCTATTGCTCAAAGCATGTGGGACTAAAGGAATGTGCTCTTAAAATAAGTTGATATAGTTGTAGGGCCAATATAAAATAACAGTATAATGTTAAATAGCTAAATAACATTGTGCCTCATTACACGGTAGGCGGTAAGGGTTTACCGGTACCGGTATTTTACCGGTACCAGTAAATCCTTACCGCCTTACTACGAGGTCCCTTTGCGGGTTGGTTTTTAACGCCTGCAAAAAGCAGGCGTTAAATTCCCCAACCAGTGGAGCTAATTACGGTACCGCAATTTGCGGTACCGTAATTAGCGCCTTCCCCATTCCCATAGAGCCCTATGGGGCAAAAATGGGAATGGGGAAGGGCAATGGTGGAAGGGGGAATTACCGCCCCGCCAACCTTGGAACGGGGCAGTAATTCCTCTTTCCACCAAGGTGGTGCCGATATTTTACCAGCATGAACCATGGCGCTAATAGCGCCATGGTTCTCCACCTACCTTGTAATGAGGCATGAATCAAATCCTAATAAAACATTTTAGGCATGGGAAATGTGGTCGACCTCACGAAACAATTAATAGCAATGTCATAAATGTTGTCTGGAGGATTTAATATACAATTTCTTTTTTTTTAATGTCCCCCTCCTACTCCTACTACAGGCATAATAAAAGAAGTTATGTAAAATGACATCAGGGAAAAGGTTGCTCTTGCATAACACTTCTGCACTTCCCACACCTCTTAAACCATGATTTGGGAGGTGGGGTTTTAGGTTTCTCTACCTAATGATTGAATATGGGGAATATAAGAACAATTCATGTTGAACATTTTCTATTTGATTGGAACAAAAGGGACATTTATCAGATGTTATAGTGTTCATTCATGCAGGTATGTATGGAAGGGGTATGCCTACGTTTAGCTTCAAGAAGAGGAGCTGAGCATAGGGATTTCCAATGATTGTTAGATCATTTTCCATCTCTATTTCATTTTTTAATTCCAAATAGGAAGGCTCTGTTGACAACACAAGTGTGGCGTCTAACTTCTTCTTTAGGACATGCTCCTTGCATGCTGCAGTCATTTGTTCTTTACTAGCCTTACAAAACCTAAGTTCAAGCACCTCAGCCATACACTGGCATGTTACACCAAGGAAGGTTTCTACCACACTCACTGGATAAACATCCAGGCTTGCATCATTATATTTAGAGATGGGGCTTTAGCTAAAGGTCCTCAATAGATTGCCATCCCAGTTCTAGATGGAGCGAAGCATTAGGAAGGCAGTAGGAGTCATTTTTTGAGAGTTTTGTTTTCAGCAGTTGCTCTTTTTTTACATCATTACATCCCCATATCTCTGCATCATGTGCTTCACCAGCATCTGCCTGTGCTTGATATCTTAAAGATGGGAGAAATATTTTGATCTACGTGCTTAGCTGAGCAGCCTATTATTGCCTGAGCTCCTTTCCTCCGATATGAGTTTGGCTTTGGCTATATGTTGTTCCCATTTGTTCTTTTGGCTAATTGTTATCCCTAGATAATCAAAAGTGTTGACCTCTTCTATTTCAGAATCTCCTATCATAGTCTTCAGCACCATCCTACGTGTTATATTTTTGCCACACCGCAGAACCTTTGTTTTAATGGTATTTATATTTATCCCTTTCTTCTCACAAAATGTTACAAACACCTTTTTTTACTTTTCAAGCCCTAATGGCGATCTAGAAATTAGAACCACATCTTCTGCGAAGATTAAAATTCCTATTTTTTCACCTCCCAGAGTCGGGGCATCAATAATCAAGGTGGGCAACGTGTTGACTACACCACCCAAAAACAGGGAGAGTTGGAGCCAGGATGCATCCCTGCCTTATCCCCTTTTCCACCATGAAGGGTTTTGTAAGCACTCTCCCTGCTCTCCACCTGACCTGTGGAATGAGCATGCAGTCCCATAATGGCTTTCAACGTGGCAGGTGGCATTTGTTCCCTAACAGGTAATTCCACAATATATCCCTTGTGTTGCCGTTCTCTTGTATTAGGGACAACCTAGACATCTGCCAAATTGTGGAAACTCCCTTTGCAAAACCAGCTTGAATATGGCTCAAACATTCTGACTGGCTAATCCAGTCCTCCACAGTGATCAGTCGCAATTTCCCATAGATTTTTCCCATGAAATCTAGCAAAGAGATTGGGTCATAGTTATTTGGATTTCTCATCTGTCTTTCTTGTAAATTGGCACAATCTTTGCTCTTTTCCAAGAATCTGGGACTCTACCAATGTTTATGATGGTATTCATAAGGAGGGTAAGGTACGGCACCCATATCACAGATTCTGATTTAAGAGGTCTATAGGAATATTATCAGGGCCTGGGCTCTTATCTAAATGTTAGGATTTCTTTAACTGAGAAATTAAAATGGACATAACCATCTTGGGTGTTAACTGAATTGTACACTCCCAACATAGTCCGGTTTTCTCCTCTATAGATATTTGCAAAGTGAGTATACTATCTCTTCTGGAATTGTGATTTGGAGATTTGGCTCTTTCTGGGTTAGTTCCTTATAGATTAAGTTCCGAAAGCCCTTCATGTCCTTGTTGTATGAGGTATTCAATAAGGCTGTACAATATTCCTCTTTCGTGGCAACCCCAGTGACTTCAGGTTTCTTGCCATTTTCCGTAGCTTTAAGTGCCCTGATTAATTCAGCCATTTTATGCCTACAATTATTATCAAACCAAGGGCCTTATTTACAAAAAAAAAAATTCAATTGGACATTCCAATGTTAAAATAGTTTTGTAAATCACGCCCCAAGTATCTACTTTAACGCCTGTCTTTTCCACCGGTTTGGCGGGTTTCATTACAAAAGAAATTAATGTCATAGTCATTTCCTCATAGGAGCACCATATGTTGTTATTTCAAAGGGCTGATGGACCAAATAACCACTCAAAAATCAGAAGAATGTTGCTGTATAGATGTGGTGCTATGGCATCCAGATCTAATAGTCCCATTTAAGTCTATTACCATTGTTAGTGACTTCCAATACCTGACATCTCTCTCCCTTCTCTTCAGGCCTAACAGTATCAATTGTATTGCAGAGGAGGTTAGATATCATTGCTGTACCAAGGGAGGGATCACTTTCACTTGTATGTTTAACCTCCATTAAAATGGCTCTATTTCAATATTGTAAGTTGACTAAAATGTCTATATACATATATATGTGAATGTGTGTTTTTTATGTTCGGTGTTGGCTCCAGCCCCACAACAGTTTGTGGGCTAAAATGTTTCCCTGGGGTCAGCATACCAGTCTGGGGTGTACTGGCGATAGAGAAATTTGACCAACCCTGCCCATTCGCCCTGCACAGTGAGGGGTCCGGCCCTGTGCTATCCTTATGGGTGATTTAAGGAGATTGCTGATTTTGCAACTTTTCCAATAATAGGAATTTAGGACACAGGGTTGGCATACTAGTCTGGAGCGTACTGGCAATAGTGACATCTGACCAACCCCACCCATTGGCCCTGCACAGGGGTGGAGCGGGGTCCGGCCATATGCTATCACTATTTGCGATTTTGGGAGATTGCCAATTTTGCAATTTTACAAAAATAGGAAGTTATGACACACTAAAACATACATAAGGCTATATCAGACCCCCACGTGCATGTCAGATACAGACCCTTGCAAGGCCGGGTGGTAATGCTAGTAAAGTCAATATGGCTCGACTTATTGTCTCTCTGGTATGTGTTAACAATTGGGATGTCCTCTGAAATCCTGCCATTGAAGGCTCTTAGACCTAATTTATGGAACAGTTTTGCTGTGTCTAAAGCATATTTATATTGGCATCTTTGGTGCTGTGTGACCTGGGGAGGTATGCCCCAGGTTAAATCTTCCTCCTCCATAAACTCCTCCATGTCCCTTAGGGGTTCATATTGTAGGTTAATATCTCCTATTAATAGTACCATGGGAGATATCTGTCAATCCACCTGATACCTTCCCAGCATCCTTTCACATTTAGATAAGAGATGTCATCCCTTTAGCTCCATATTGTCGATTGTATATGATTCTCAGCAAGAATTTCAATCACATTGGGAATTTCATGAGGAGGCATTGTAGGTTGATTGAGGCTGTTTCCAGAACTATTACGGATGAATTTAAACTCATATTCACCCACACGCATAACCCCCCCCCCTCACTTAGTCCCCCACTTGAACAATTTCCTATAGTAGCCGGAACATCAAAACATGCATACCCTTGTATGTTGACCTGTGAGCGGGCACATGTTTCTTATATCGATTATATTGTATCCATGAATATAATTGATCCACTCCTGGTCACCACATTCCTGGAAAGGTCTGCAATGTTCCAAGTGATAATATAGCTGTGTCATGTTAGGGGGTGCTACCCCCAGGGGTGTGGTTGCCCACTATACCGCTCTTAATGTCCCGGAGATCGGTTTTAGGCTGCTGCATTTCTACTTTGTGCTCCCGGACTGAATTAATCAGCGGGCTGATGTGTTTCCTTTATACCTCCACCATTGCAAGTTGATTATGAGGAGCTTTGCAGCACCCCCAGCCTGGAGACATCGCTATCGGTTGTACTATGCTCTGCATGTGCTTCTATTAGGGCGACATTTAGAAATCCATTTGTTAGAGTAATACCTTCTGCAACTATATATTTGTGCTCTATATAAGTGTCAAATAAATAAAAGCTATTGCAGGTTTGTCCAGATGAATAGGTGGTGGGCACTCACCCTGTATTTCACTTGCTTCTTGTTGATTGTTATTTATTTGGGACATGCCCTTTAAAAAGTTGGTCTACAATTCAGCCGACAAATTATAGTACCAGCCTCCTTCCTGTTGGGAGAGCTGATTAATTTCTTTCAAAGTGCAATCATAACATTCTTATTTCTGGGTTTGGTCCAATTTGGGAAATGGTACTTTAATTGTGTGTCTCTTTAGCAAGCAATACCTTTTCCCCTTTATTGGAAAAAATATGGTGGCTTTTATTCGGGAGGCCTTGGGGGCTGTGGCGTTTTCAAAGAGGTTACATTCTGTTCCCTGTCATCTAAATCTTCAAATAATATCTAATTTTTATTTATGAAGTGGTTGACTTCCTCAATTGCTTCCGAAATGTGTGCCACCGTTTTCTGGCTGCTCCCCGAAAGGGTTTTGATGTTAGCTTTCCTTTTTGACATATTGCTGTACCACCTAATAGTTTTAATAAAATGAACAGGTAAGATATGATAAAGTATGAAATAATTGAAAACCTGCCCATTAAAAAGGTAGGTAAATGGTGACCAGATGTAGTCAGTTCTAAAGTCTGCCACAGGTTTAAAGAGGCACACCAAACTGGCTTAAATGGCACTCATAGTCAGTGCCCCGCAGCCCTGCTCCACCTCCTTTACAAACTTTCTGATTCAATTTTCCAAATCTGTCCGCTTAACAAATGTTTTGGGTAGGATCACGTCCAAAACACAAGGTTGAATGGCAATCAATAGAGTAATAGTTGATATTGCGTAAGCAGAAGTGCTTCCTACCTTGTGGTCTAAGCGTTGAGATGAGAGGAGCTAGGATCAGTGAAACCTGGAAGTTCTGCAAGACAAACTCCCTAAACTATGTCCGTGGCGGGGTCGATTAAACAGTCTGACTGCCCCAAGAGCCCCAACAGCCCACAACAGCTGCACCCTTCTGTCACGTGGGGCTTAACCCACAAAGGTCGCTGGCTGGACCTTTTCAGTTGCGCTCTGGAACCCTGCTCATCTGGGTGTGTGACCTCTCTCCAGGCTATGGAATGCCATTACGGCACCCACTACAAAGGTGCTCTTCTGCCTCAGGGGTCACTGGCTGGCACTCTTCAGTTTCACTCCAGCATGCTGCTCATCAGGGGGCGGGGCCTCTCTCCACGCTATGGAATGCCGTTAATGTGCGCACAACTACAGCACCCTTCTGACACAGTGGGTTTACGCCACAAAGGTCGCTGACTGGACTTTTTCATTTGCGCTGTGGCATGCCACTCATAATGGCGGTGGGGTCTCTCTCCAGGCTACAGATAGTGGTGCTCTTCTGTCGCAGCAGGTTAACTTAGTACAACCTCGTGGTGCATCCACCACTACTTCAGCTGCAATACTGCACAACATTTGCCATCAAGAAACTCTTTCAATGTTAGCCAGGACATGTTCAAACAGCAGCAAACATCTTGTCAGTATTCAATGACAAGCCTTAGGCAATGCTTTGAGCAAAATGTTAGAATATTGGTTTTCTTGTCACTGTCAATGTAGAAACATTGTGTGTGCAAGGTAAGATGGTATTTACTACCCTGCACCCTCATTCGTGCACTGTTTGGATATCATAATACAGAACATCCTGTAAACATACACAGAGGATATTAATGGACTAGCGAAATGTTGCTACGTTTGGGGCCATTTCAGCCATTCAGTGAAAGCTTGGAAGAGGCTGAGAAGATGGATAACCCTGAATTACCTTCCCCAGCTTGGTCTCATACGGGCCGTCTACATTTGATGGTATTCAACCCTACATTTGCTTTGAAAACCCTTTGTAAAGCACAATGTGTGTATGTGATGCAACACAACACTGAAAAAGGACCATCAATGTCTTTAAATCCTAGGAAATGTGGGGTCATGAAATGGTTCATCATGCTTCTAGCACCTTTTGAACATTCCGCACAGACTCTGAGCAATGTTAATATTACCATAGATGATGTCATCGTTCTGTTCCATGTGCTCAAAGACCATATCTAGAGCACGATATCCACCAGTGCTTGGAAACAAATACTAGGATAGACACATGCCCATTTGTCTCAGAAGGGTTAAAGTGTGCCACCCTTTCAAACCCATGGCACACAAATTGAATATTAACTTTGTTTTAACCTTCATTTAGGGTGTGTTATTGTGAAATTCATGACATGGATCCTGGATCGAATGGTGGCAGAGTTGAGGGAGAGGTCCTACTTGCACCTTACCAAAAATAGAAAATAACATCTTTTTTCGCTTCACACATAGCAGTCCCTGTTGCCACCACAGTTCCAGGACAGTGGAAATAGAACCCTATTGCAAACACTTAGCCAAATTTGGCCTCAAGATACACAGCCAATATTTTAGCTTCTTCTTTTTTTATATATGAAATTGTCTTTTATGTTAGGTTAATAGAATGGTTCTCCATTCTTTTTTAGTAGAATTGGGTATTTTATCTCGTTTTTAATACTGAAATATTAATTGTCATTTATGAATTTTGAAAAGATGTTCGTTTCTTTCTTAGATTGTTTAACTATTGGTGTGTAAAAGTTCAAATTGTGAATAAAAGCACAATAAAAAAAAAAATCAATAAATATACAGCCAACAGAATAACAGTCCGTAACAGAAAAGGAAATGCTTGATCTGTATTTTGTAGATAATGAGCTGCTGGCCATACAAGAGAAGACTCGTTATTGGCACAGCAATCTGACCAGTGGCAAACAATCAGAAGGTTGGACATCAAGCATCTATTATTTCCTGCTTGTAGCATCTACACTGGGCGTGTTTTTAGTGAAGCAGGCGCCATCATCATCAAAAAATTATAAGTCAGTCAGTCACAGATGTAGGATTCTTATGGCAATGAACTAGTAATTCCTACCCCGAGTTCCAGGTGAATATTCCTGAGAGAGCATGTCTGGAAGACGTTGCACATGTCCCTGTGGCTGCTTCCTCTGACTTAGATAACAGCAATACTAAGAACTACACCACTGTTCACTGGTGTTGCCTTGTTCTTCAGTGAACTCTGCACCAGTGAGGCCAAGGCAAACATGGATGGCATTCATATCACCTATTTTGACCCAATCCATACGTGTGACATAATATTTCCTTCCCTAAATATGATAGTTACATGTGGCACATGCCCTTTTCAGCAAATGATTTTCCACATAAATGATGATCCACCTAAATTACGTATATAGTACATTAACCTGACAACACACATCACAGCACAACAACAAAAGTATACCAATTACTTAACGCTGAGAAGATGCCTTCCCTCAACAGAGGCCACATGTTCTCTTCTTGGAAACACTATGTTCTATATTTGAATAATTTTACTCCATAATTTGTATATAATTTAGTTTTTTGAATGTGCAATGCATTTTACTAATGTACACAGTAAGCTTGTGTGGAAATGATAAAGTAATGTAACTCACCTCACAAATATGGACTAACGAGGCACACCACTTCTACAGCTCAATAATTCATGCGAATGAGGCGATATGTCAAACATATAACCCAAAGGGTTTGCCTAAACAGAGCCAGGATCTGACAGCTACATGGCAAAACCAGGTGGTCATATTAAGCGTAGCAGCCACCTTGTGGGAACTCTGATGATTTGTCAACGATTATAGCTTCTGTAAGGGGGACTAGCATGCCCCAGAGACCCATTATAAGGCGCTGAGTACAAGAAGCAATGGGCAGGACTGTTCACACCAAGGCGGCAAGAAGGAAGTGCAGGTAACCTATACGAACTCCTGAACTCTGGGTAACTACAAATTGATTCACTTCTCTAGGACAAGTAATTTGGAATCTAAAGACTGGAATTGTTTAATTAGAGGAAACACCATCCTGTTGTTATTGCCCTTTTTCTTATTTTGGTGCAATATTGTATCTGTTCCTAATAGACTATTGTTTATTTATAAAAATCTGCCTCTCTCCTCATCCTACTTGATCTCTCTTCTGCCTTTGACACGGTCAACCATACCATCCTGCTCAACCGTCTCTGTGATAACCTCGGCATCACTGATTAGGCTCTGGCCTGGTTGACCGCTTTCCTATCTGATTGACCCTCCCAGGTCCAACTGGGGCCCTTCATATCATCTATCTTCCTCTCTACCTGTGGTGTTCCCCACGGGTCTACCCTCTCGCCCTGGCTATTCAACAAATACCTGGCAACTCTCGCCCACAGCATTGCCATTTTCTGCTCAAATTTCCAGTGCTACGCTGACGACACTCAACTCATTTTCAGGCTGCCCTCGGCCACCTCCTCTCCCTCTCCCATCTCTGATCGCCTTAATGCCATTCAAGACTGGTGTTCCGCCAATGATCTTGGGCTGAATGCCAGCAAGATTGAGATCCTCCTCATCGGCACACCTTCACCATCCTTTCCCCTCACTCTCTGGCCAGTCTCCCTTGGCCCTCCTCCTACCCTCACTTGAAAGGCTAAAAACCTTGGGGTCATCCTTGATTCCACACTTTCCTTCTCTGCCCACATCTCAGATGTCTCTAAAAAGTCTAACTTCCTTCTGCACCTCCTCAAAGGTACTCTCCCTTCCCAATGAAACTCATGGTCTCCCAAGCTTTGGTTCTCTCTAGGTTGGACTATTGTAATAGCCTCTTTCTAAATCTACCTGCCTATACTCTCCACCCTCTGCAACTCATCCAGAACAGGACTGCAAGTCTTGTCCTTGGCCTCAAGCCCTGGGATCGTATCTCTCCATCCCTGACATCTCTCCATTGGCTCCCAGTGGATGCAAGGATTGAATTCAAAACCCTCTGCATTGTCCACAAGGCTTTCTGGGGCCTGGGTCGAAATACCTTCAGCTATCCCTCTACAAATACCTCCCCTCTCGAGCTCTCCGCTCCTCCAACTCCCTCAGGGTCAGTCGTTTTTTTTAAGAAACAAGCTGGGGGAAGACCTCTGGAACAGCCTCCCTGCCACTCTCAAACTTGATGAGAAAATCTCCGGTTTCAGAAACATCTCAAAACCTTCTTCTTTGCTTCTACCTACGCCCCCCTTCTCCCCTGCTGATTCTGTTCTCCCTCGGCACTGTGCACCTGGCCACCCTCTGTCCTCCGGGCCCAGGCTCTTGCTTATCATTCCACCCTCCTGCACTGCCTTCGGGCCACCCTTTTTTATTGGGGTCTGTATCTGTACCCATACAGTCCCCCCTCTTCCTTCCTTGCACTTATTTGACCTATCCTGTCTGCTTCCCTCAATTTAGCACTTGCCACTTGCTGGCTGCACTACTACTTTTGTTTGATGTTATTATTTATGTATTATCAGTATTTATTCCTGTTCTCCTTTTGCTCTGCACTTTCCACTTCCCCATACTCCCTTGCACTTTTTCCCCTCCCCCTCTCCCATGCACTTGCGCATTCACAATGTAACTGGGCCTAGTGTTTTTTCTCCCCTTTTCCCCTCTCTTGCCTCGTCACCATCTGAAACACATGTGAGCGCGATAGAAATAAAATATAAATATCAATATCAATATCCCATCTTTGGGGCAGATTCATGGAAGCGTTTTATAATGGCGCAATCCCATTGGAACACACTCTGTGAATCAGGCCGTTTGTGTCAATACTCATGGTCAAAAGCGGTTATGGCTTCGTGTGGCACACATCATACCACTAATGACAGGGGCTTTAACTGAGCTAAGAACATTGAGCAGAGCGCAACGTTGCCAGCAGTGGTCGAAGTATATGAAAAGAAGTAGTGGAACTATGTTCCCTGCTCCCCACATACTTCATTGCCAGGCCTCACCTGGTGCAATACAAACCCCTAAATAAATGTGCCTGCTGTGTGAGGGAACGTTCAGTGCAGTGCACTGAAGTGCACTTTTCAATTTCTTCCTGCGCTTTTATTTTAAAACGAAACCTTCCGGGAACAGTTTCTTTTTCAAATAAAAGTAGCGGAACAGTAAAACTTATTTTCTAAATGTAGAGGAGCACCACTCCCAACCGCTCCCACCCACTTCGACCATTGGTTACCAGAGGTACTCCTTCAAAGTTGTCAGAGGCTGCCTGCAGAGGTCAGGAAACAGAAAATAACCACCCAGGAATGATCTATGGGCTGATGAGGTGACCCATGACCCCAAAATCACCATATTTGAATGGCCTGTCTATCCTCAGAATGAGCTTCAACTGGGTTGAGAGGAACCTCAAGCTCAGCACAACATTTTATTGATTTGTTTTATGTTTTAGGTATTTATATAGTGTTTCAAGGTGCCACAAGACACAATAAAGGGGTCAACAGGGCGGAAAACACCAATAATGGTGCTACTAGACTTTGTGTCATTTAGATTGTGCAAGTACAGTAACAAGACGTATAGGGGGAGGGCACTGGTAGGGAGTGTCGCCAGAGCAGAAGGGATAATGCTAGGATGGGCAGAGTGAAGGCATAAAAGTGTAGAGGGGGAGAAGGATAGGAAGAAGAGGACCCCAGGGGCTAGGTAAGTGCTAAGTGGAGGCTTGGTGGGCAAGTTCCAGGGGATGCAGGGAGTGCAGGGAGTGAGGACCACATGCTAAGTGCGAGGATGGGGTTGGACCATGCTCAGTAGAGATGCACACTCGCTGGTCGGTGTAAGGTGGCCTGGAAGGGCAAGTGCAGGTTAGAGGGGGGACAGGAAGACAGTCGAGCTGGGGTAGATTGGACGAGGAGGGTGTGGTTCCCTGTAATACTCAGAGGGGACCAGGCAGCCAGTCAATGCCTCAGAGGGAGGCATTAGCAGGGGAGCGGAAGAGGGAAGGAAGAAGAGAAAAGGTGAGTCTTAAGAAGCTTCCAGAACTAAAGGAGATCCACCTCAAGTCTGCGAGGGGCAGGGAGACCCTTCCAGATGGAGGCTCTTTACGAAGACAGTGATCTACCCCCAACTCTTTGCTTGGAAAAGCATCTGTCTGCAGAGAGTTGGAGCTAGAAAATCAAAGTGCTCTAGCAAAGAGGTATTTAGGGAGAGAGAGTTGTATGAGGTTGGGTCCAAGGCCCCATAAAGCCTTGTGGATGTTGCAGAGAGTCTTGAACTTGATCCTCACATCTACCAGGATCCAGTGGAGAAATTGTAGGGCTGTAGAGATGTGGTCCCTGGTCTCGAGGCCAAGGATACGACTTGTAGTCTTATTCTGGATTAGTTGAAGGGGTGAAGGGAGGATGAAGGCAGATTGAGGAAGAGCTGTTGCAGTATTCCAGATTAGAGAAGATCAGAGCTCTCGCGACACTGAGTTTCTGGGGAAAGGTGAGGACATTGAGAATTCCTCTGATGAGGTGCAGCTGAAAGTGGGAATTCTTGGAAAGGGCTGCGATGTAAGGAGAGGAGGGAGAGGAGTCGAAGATGACGCCACGGTTTTATGCCTCACAAGAGGGTGAGTGGATGGGACCCATAAAGGGCCGTCAGAGAGTAAGCGTGAAGGAGGGAGCAAGGGTCTCAATGGGAAGGATCTCAATCTTACTAGCATTAAGGCAGAGATCGTTAGCAGTGTACCATGCCTGAGATCAAGTAGGCCAGAGGGGTAAGGTAGGTGTTGAAGAGCCATGGTGCGAGGATAGAGCCTTGAAGGACGCTCCAGGAGGAGAGTGTGGTGGATGAGAGGAAAGGGCGCAGTTGCACCTGGGATGGTTGGTTTGATAGGAAAGAGGTCAACCAATCCAGTGCCAGGTCCATGATGTTAAAGGTATCACAGAGCCGGTTTATAAGGGTGTCATGATCGACCCTATCAAAGGCAGAGGAAATATTGAGATGGATGAGAACAGAGGAAGAGTTGGAATCAAGATTTGAGAGGAAGTCTTCACGGGTGTTCAGGAGAGCAGTTTCCACGCCTCTGGCTGCCATGAAGCCAGACTGGTGGTCATGGAGATAACCAACAGATTCTGTGTGTTGGTTCAGTTGGGAGATGACAAACGTCTCCAAGAGTGTGCCCAGGAAGGGGGTAGTGGCAATAGGCCAGTACTTAGCTGTGCAGGAAGGGGCAGCAGAAGGTATATTAAGGAGAGGGTGCACAAAGGAGTGCTTGAGGGGTAGTGGGATGGTGCCAGTGGCAAAGGAGTGATTGCAGAAATTAGCCAATGCTGGAGCAGGGGAGGCAATGCTGTCCTTGATAGCTCTGGAGAAGCAGGGGAGCACCTGTTTGGAGGAGACTTTCATAGAGAGGACCTGCTATGGTTGAGAAGGAGGAGAGTAGAGGAAAGGGAGAGGGGGCCAACGGAGGCCTGAGAGTTGGTGAGGGAGGAGTGGGGGAGTAAAGAAGAGTGAGGACAGGATTTCCTGAGTTTTGGTAGTGAAGTGGGAGGCCAGTGCAGTGCATAGAGCCAGGGATGGCAGAGGGGAATTGGAGACTGCAGTAGGATTGGTGAGTTCCCTGCAGATTTTGAACAGTTCAGCTGTGGTGTTGGTGGCCCCAGAGATGCAGGCTTGAATGTGGGCCCTCTTTTTCAAGCCGATGGAGAGTCTGTATTGCTTTTGAAATAAGTGGCGGGCCAGTCTGTCAGTGGATGTGCTTGAAGGCAGCCACTTCTGTTCAGCATCTCTGCACTTGCACTTGCGTTTCAGAGAGGCTAGATCGTAGTCAAACCAGGTGTTGCGCTTGGAGGCAGGATTCATGCGGATCCTCATGACAGGGGCAAGGATGTCCAGTGTGTTGGAGATGGAGAGGTGAAGGTTAGCAAGGGCTGTGTCAGAGTGAGAGTCTGAGGCTGGAGTGGGAGGGGTAATGATAGTGGCGGCAAAAGCAGCTACTGACACTCGCTTCATCTATCGAATGGCATAGAAGGAGATTGGCAGTGCAGGCGGAGGCTTAGCTGGGGGACCCAAGAGATCCAGATAAGAGGACAGGAGAGCATGGTCAGAACAGGAGAGAGGTTTAGTGAGAGGGTTAGAAATGGGGAGGTCTGCTTAGAGGAAAGCATCCAAGGTATGTTTGGCTGAGTGGGTCGACCGTAAGGAATAATGGTGAGTGAAAGAGACTAACAGAGGCTGCGGAAGAGTCCAGTGGCAGCATCAAGAGAGTCAAGGTGAATAGTGAAGTCTCCAAGAAGGAGAAACGTGGAGAGAAGAAGTGATGTCAGACCACTATGAAAGGAAGAAGGAGACTGAGCCAGGGGTCCTGTAGATGGTGGAGAGAGTCAGCAAGAGGACACGAGAGAAACCAAGAATGCAGAAGAGGCATTCAAAGGTAGAGTAGGACTGAGTGGGTATGATAGAAGCAGGATCCATTCAGGGAAGATCCAGACCTCTCCACCTCCAGATTGATTATGCCTGGGCTTAGAGAGGATCTTGTAACCATCAGGGAGGAATGTGTCAAAAGTAGTGACAGTGCTGTCAGTGAACCACGTCTCAGTGAGAGCAAGTTTGTCAAGGTCACAGTCATCAAGGAGGTGACAGATGTCAGAGGAGTGTTTAACGGCAGAGCAAGAGTTGAGGGTATCTAAATGAAGCTGGTTGCAACCTTTGAAGGTCTTCTGAGAAGGGGTACAGGGATGTGGTACACCCATCGGTGGGGGCAAAGGGGCCAGGGGTGGCAGGAGAAAGGAGGAACTTGATGAGAGATGAAAGATGCCTATCAAGGAGGAGAAGTTTGGGCCATGACAATGCCATTCTGGTAGACATTAATGATACACCTAGAGGATGGGAAGTGTCCCAAGACTACTTCCCATCTGGTTCTACCATTAATGGGTGAAGAATAGAAAGGGGAGAGGACTGAGACCATATGGGGAGTCCATAGGTCCAGAGAGGAAGCGACAAAGAGGATATCAGTGAAAGTTAGTGGCAACATCACAGAGGCACTCCTTTCAGCTGCCAGATGCAGCCTGCAGAGATCAGGATACCTTCAAGAACCATCCTGAGTCAATCTACATGTTGATCACGTGACCCCTGACAAGCTTTACCTAGAAGCTCACCAAGAGGAATCCTGCTCTTGGGTGTCCAGTTTAGGGCATATGATAGGGTAGATCCTCTAAACCCCGTTCCTTAGTGGTGCTGTTTTGCAGTCGGAAGCTCGCCTTACAGTCCTCTGTCCAGCTCGTCTCAAGAATCCTGTGAACCTGCAGCTGCTCCTTTCACTTTCAATAGAGGGCTGGCTTCCTGTTTCCTCTTAACATCTCTTTCTTTCCTTCTGAAGTACTACCAGGTTACTTTGCAAATGTAAGCAATTTCCTTGAAAACATGCCTGGCTGTGCAGGGCAAAGGAAAGACAGAGGTAGGGGTTCCTGCTATTACCTTTCCCCATTTTTGCAGTTTTTTTCACTGTTAGCCCTTAGTTGCCACAGGGTGCCACAAACATACTCCATACAAAGAACACAAATAGCAGTCAAATTAAGCTCCAACAGAACACTCATCTAAAACAACTAAATGCATACACCTGTATTTTTCTCAATTACCACTCTGAACCCGTCCCACATGAAATCAATTAACTCATTAGCACATACTCCCCAGATATACTCTTCCTTACATAACATGGTTCAAACCAATCACACACCTGTTATCCCTCACATGCTCCCCCCATGTTATATCATCCACCACAGATACCACCCACACAAACAGGGGGTTGGCATTGCCATATTATTATAAAGAGTCACTCACACTTAGCAACCCCGCAATCTGACGTATACATCTTTTGAATCACTCTCTTTAACTTGTTCCCCTCCATCACACCCACACCCCACCTTTTCCCCCTAACTGTCAACCTCCAATGCACAATCCCAACTTCCACACTGAAAGGACTGACTTTACAAATAACAACCATAGCTCTTCCTGCATCAATATCTACATTGGTGACTTCATCCCTGGTAGTTCCCATTCAGACAGAAACCTCATTCTAAAGAGTATTCTCACTCTACTAACCCCCTATGACCTTGCACAACTCTACCCTGCACACAGAGCTGCAATACCCTGGACCTTTTAATTTCAAGAAAAAATCATGTCTCTGTGGAAAAGCAAATCTGGTTGTCGTGGTCTGACCACTCTGTTATCCCCTTCACGCTCACTATACTGCACAAGAACCCGCCACCTGCAAAACATCCCTCTCACCCCAACCAGACAAGCCAAGCACATTACAAACACAGTCGTAGGTTATACCAAGCTATCTTCCCCACATGCAAATTGCCTCTCTTGAATCACAAAAGCACTGCAGCCATTACCATAAACCAAGGTTCAACAGCTCCCTCCTCTCTAGAAAGCAGGAAGCAAAACACCTAAAGGAGCCTGGAGGAAGAACCCATGCCCGGCCACCAGTACTCCACCCCAAATGCAAAAAATACAAAACAGCCCCATGCAATGTCAAAGCCAGCCATTACCTGCAAGAACTCCAATCCACCACCATACACAGGAACTCTTCATCAGTGTGAAATCCCTTTTAAATCCACCATCCACCTATCCACACATGCCACAACCCAACCCACCGCAGTATGCGACTCCCTCATGGACTACTTGAAATCCAAAATATACATCAGGCACGCCTTGCCCGCTGTTCTCCCACTCACACCCCCCACTCCCAAACATTGCAATGCATGGGACACATTCCATAACATTGACACAGACACCCTCATTATCCTTACTACCAACACAGAACCTGCACACTTTCTGGTTGATGCATGGCCACCTCAAGCTGAATCCAATTGCATCACAACCCTCCCCCCTTTTGGTTCAATATCATCAACTCCTGTCTCTCACATGGTACCATCTACTTGGCTCTCAAAACAGCACAAATCCCACCCCTGTTAAAAAACAGCATCTCTCAAACTAACACTCCCCGAAAATGATGCCCTATCTCTATCCTGCCATAACTCGCCACAATAATATAATGCTTCATCACTACCCAACTGCAACAACACATCATCACAAACAATCTCCTCACCCATTTCCAAATTAGATTTTGGCCTGGACACATCACTGATGCCACTACACTTCACATCCTCGATCACTACCACTTCAGCCAGTAATAACATTTGAAAATGTATTTATACATGCTAATATTCTGTTGAATGTACTTTATTTAGCAACTAACCAATTCTTCTGCACAACTGTTTTTCTGTGAACTACGTCTTGCACATATATCTGCCACCATTGTATGCATAATAACGTTGCAAATTCCATAACTGTGACGTGAAACGTTGCCGAATCACATAACTGCAAACACACTTTGTAAAGCTCTACCCTTGGCCTTTCTTGTTTATGTAAGTTATTCTCCGATTGTGGATAGAGAGTTTACAGCTCCAGTCTGTTATCTTTGAGTCAAGTGAACTCATGGCAACATTACAGCTCCAAACTCCATCTCTGCACGCGCTTTCTCCCTATTCCTGAGCATACTCCATGGCTGCAGGCAGCCGTGCTGCTCTCCCGTGAATGTGCAGGAAGGCTATCACTTGATTACCCAAAACCACACATGCAACTTTGTCTTTATAAGTAATGCCATGTTATGTATCCCCCTGATTGACTTGACTCCTTTCTCAGACAAATCTGTGGATTCTCCCCAAAGGTGAGCCTACATTTTCACCTATAAAGCACATAAACAGGTTAATAGAGGAGAATGTCCATCCTTAATGGGGCTATCCGATTTATTTTATTGTATTTTTATAACGCACTTAATACCATACATGAGTTCGGTTTCTAAGCGTGATCTGGGATTCGAATCTCTGTTGCTCTGGGTGGTCTTGCTGCCAAGACCAGCACACTGCCCCTGTGCTAACCTCTGTTCACAACTTTCAGTACTATTAAGTAGAAAACTTCTGATTGGGAAGGATGTGCTGACTCTCTGGTATACTCAATACACTAATGCTAGGGTCTGTATCACATAGAGGTTGGTTTCCTCAAGCCCCCAGATTACCCGGTCTTTCCCAGTGACTCCCCAATGTGACTTTTTAAGTGGTAACAGCTCCATGGCAAGATGTGGTGACTCATGAATATTTGTGGGACCACACATTCCATAATTCAGATGGCCCATACATATTTGCTGTTTATTTTGAGATCAAGCATCCAACTACCAATTCGAATTGGGATCTAGAAGCCAATCCAAATGGTGCAATAGAAATACTGTTTCTTGCAATGTTGCCCCCCCCTACAAATAGTACTGTTATCATTTCTGCTATAAAAAATAAATATAATATGTGTTCAGCCTGCCTCACAGCACATATATTATATTTTACAATTTATATTCTAGCAACAGTGAAATGTCAGCTCATGATAGAAATGAGTCAAATGCGTGCTTGCATTCTAGTGAAATAGAAAATATCCCCAACATCTCTCCATGTTCCTGGACCCACCTATTTGCACATGTCATATTCAGACTTTATACAAATAAATTCACCCAGGAATACTGGCAAATTACCTATCAGTACTGCACACCAATGTTGTGAAGCAGCATGGATTGTGGTATCTCTATGTTCCTGTGCAATACGTTAGATGAGGAAATTCCAACTAAAGCATAGGTGCATAGCATGACAACAGTGAATGCAGTTCCAAGATGTTGGATGCATTCCTCTCAGCACCTCCCGTAATGAGAGAATGCGGATGTGGGTATTTCTTTGAAGGTCTGTTTTCTGTGTAATGTCAGATAGTAAACATCAGCGTTTCCAATTAGTTGGTGCATACAGTCCATGGAAATATGTCCAATAAAGTTTACATTTCAACAAAGCAAAGTTTTAAAAGCAGCCTTGGTCTGAATTCGATGTATTGTGTTTTTCTGAATTATAAAAGGAAGTTGAAGACCAGCAGAGAACACATGTAAGAGTGTAAGAATGCCTATTAAGTTTGAAAAAAAGGGAGCATATAGAGACTTGACATTGTACATTTACAAGAGCAGCGTAATGACCCTCAATTCGCTAGAGTTTGCTAAGCACAGGCTCAACCCACCAAATGTCCTGATCCTGGCAAGTAACAATCCCATTGATAAAGAGTTAAGTGATAAGAATCTGTGCTCCTTACAACTGATCACATGCACATCCACTGACGGGTTTATTGAAAACAAAGGACAATCAGAATGCGAATGTGATGTATTTTTTTCATTTTTATAATTGGTCAATGAAGCCTTGCATTCAAAGTCTATTAATATCTGTGGGGTGTTCAGAAACTTTCCAAATGCATTTTTAGTCTTACAATGACCAAGAGCCAGGCTGGGCCATGAGTGTATCTGATCAGCATTATGTGGGTATCAGTCTTTCATTCCTGTCTACTGAGTAGGAGGACCCACATAACCTGTCCCTGCACCGCAAAGCGGTGAGCGGAGCTGTGAGACGAGGTGTCAGCAGTCTACAGCACACCATCCGTCTTTCATTCCTTTCTACTGAGTGGGAGGACCCACATAACCATATAACCTGTGTCTGCACCGCGGAGCAGTGAGCTGAGCTGTGAGACGAGGTGTGAGCAGTCTACAGCACACCATCAGTTTTCATTCCTGTCTACTGAGTGGGAGGACCCACATAACCTGTGCCTGCACCGCGGAGCGGAGCTGTGAGATGAGGTGTGAGCAGTCTACAGCAGTCCAAGGCAGCCGAGGAGCCAAGGAGCCGAATGGAACCACCTGTCCTGAAAACACAGCGAACACCGAAGGAAAAGGCAGATACACTGAAATTAGATCAGAGGACAGTGAAGTGCGGCATTATCAATGCCGACTCCGACATGAGTAAACAGCGCCTGAGAAGCAGAAAGAGCCAGCTGGAAGAAATCCCTTTACAAGCGGGAGGTAAGACGCCGTTACCTGACTCAGTGACTTTGGCCACGTCCAGAGCGGCATCACAGCCGCTCAATGCTCCAGGACCTCCGCCCCCCCCTCCCTGCAACGTAACCATGGACCTATCCTTTGAGGAGCATCTGGAGCATGCAAGCAGTCCAGCCATCCACCCCAAAGCGTCCAGCTATCCGCAGACCGTCGAAGCGAGCGAGGCACCGGCAGGGGCTGCCAGAGGGCGGCCCCAGCAGGACTGTGTGTGGGAGCTGGTAAGTGATGGGGTGGGAGGAATAATTTACTGTTTACCACCATTTACTCTGGCCCCAGTCGCAGTCTCGGAACTGGCAACCAACGTATTCAATGAAGTTGAACAGTCCAAGAAGACAGAAAGGGAGAATACGCCTGGAACTAGTTAGACATCCACCCCCCACTCTAGAAGTGCTTAATACGGGGGTGAACGATGAAGCTGAAAAGCTGAGGGTACCAATGGCGACAAACTATAAAAGCACAACAGCCATGGTTCATGCCCCACCGGAATGGGAGAAACCCCAGCACCAACAAAAAGATGCAAACGAGCCTACTCTCAATCACGCCAACAATGCCTCCCATACTATTTCAACAGTGGCATCACAAGACCTGGATGAATTGGGACAAAGTGATCTTGATGAGAGCAGCGCGGAGGACGATTCTGAAAAATGTCAGTCCAATATGAGAGACAAGATTCTGAGAATTCAGAAAAAAAGTAAACAACTCCCTAAAACAAACTTAACGAGCCTAACAAGAAAATGAACAGATCAAAGCACGAAACACAGGAACCCAAATTACCCATACGGAAAACACGAATGAAAAAGCCATCAAAATTGTATAGGAAGACGATAGCAGCCTCCAACTTCTTGCATAACCCCCTGATGTTGTGTTCATTAAAAGAGTTCTTCACAAAACATCAGAAATGCAAATTGGACGCGGATATAGAATTATCTGATGCCAAAATTCTGGAGGCTATTCAAGATACACTGCCCGCAAACAAATTGCGCAAAATGGACATACTCGGTGAGCACCCCGTTAGGTCTCCCATAAAAGGACTAAGTTCTTGTCTGGTATCACCAGCGCTAGTAGCTCCCAAAAGCCTGATCGACACTGTGGCAAAGCCTGCCGGTGAGCTTGGCCAACCGCAACCTGACAGAGAGCAACTGAGTATATGACCAGAGGATAAAGAGATCTCTCACAGTGAAGATGATGGCCATTTCGATCTGCCCGATCTGGCAAACAATCACTCGGACATACAATCAAGGACCACCAAAGTAGAGCAGGCATCGCCCATAAAAACCTTCCGATCCTGAAAGGGAGCATCTGGAGACAAACCCACGTTATGCTTGGATAAAAGCACATCTTAACACAGGGCGAGAAAACAAACTACCTGCTAAAAGCAGCAACTCTGGATATGCCATTCCAGAGCTTGTAGGAAACAAGAAACTACCCCCCTTAGTGGTACCAGATGCAGACCAAGAACCTAACCACTCAGATGACATATTGATCTTTGACTCGCCGCGAACAAACCGGCGTCCGGCCAACATCCACTCCTCGCCAAAGAATAGAAGACTAAGTGAAATATCAATAGCGGCCCAAAAGATTCACCAATGAAAAAAACAGATCTGCTAACAATCATGTCAACCATTATCATTGCACTAGCGCCGTTCTGCAAACTATACGAGTCGATTAACGACTCCTTACTAGAAAACACATCGATAATTGCCACCATGAACACTAAACTCACATATGTAGAAGGCTACATAACAGCAATGGAAGCAAGAAATACTAACCAGCAGAAGGCATGGGAAACCAAAGTGGCAGCTCTAGAAGAAGCTTTAATGATTCTGCAATCCGCAACCACAAGATAAGTTAAGAACGTGGAGAAAAAAATGCAAACACCAAACGCAAGCTCTGACAATGAATTAGCACCAACTTTTACAGAATCAAACAGACCACACGGAAAAATGACAAGCATACCCTCAACTGAAATCACAGTAGAAACAGAATTAGCACGGAAACAAGCAGCAACGAAAAAGCAACCAACTACATTGAAACTAACAGAATCAGTGGTCGTAGACAGAATCACAAGCACCCATGGGAGGTACCAATTAGGGGTCCAGGTGTCAAGCTCAAAGAATACATCAAACGATGAAGACGCTATCGAGGTCCCACAGATGGGCCACAATGTGGTACACCTGACCAGATCGCCTAGATCTGTCGATTAATTTATGGCATCTTTTGATTTGATGAACATGACCCAACATTGGGAAACAGGAGCAGGATTAGCCGAAAGGGCGGTCACAACATCGGAGGTGGAAAAGAAAATAGCGACATCAGATACTGTGCATCAGCCTCATCATACAACAATTCAGAACAGTAGGGGGCCAATAAACAACGAAAAGGCCAGAACCCATTCTTCTAGAGAATTAAATTCCCCTCGCCAACGAAACAAGAAAGGTGACCCACTTGACACACCAGACAAGAGAGCGTGGGGACAATTCTGACAGTCGTCCAGCACAAGACTTTCGCAAGTCAACTAAGGAGCTCATGACTCTGCTATGAAAGGGCAATAGAACAGAATGTTGAAGCTGATCTTTAAACTGGAGCAAGCAGCGAATAATGAGGGATACATGGTCTTAAACAGAAAAGCATTACTAAAAATAACGAGTAAATCCCACACATTGAGAAAAATGAAAACGGAGGACTTGGCACTCGTCAAACCATAACAGAGAGAAAAAGGCAAAAGCATATCTCCACCTTAAATCATACGCACTGCAAGAAATTACCACAGAAGTTTACAGAGAAATTGAACATATGGGCTTTATTCTGACGGAACTGCGAGCCACTGCGACAAAAGGTGACAAAGCAGGAAAAACTAAAGAAGACTATCAACCTAAACATCGATACATATCGAGAACAGAGGAGCTTTACAAAAATAACCACAGAGGCAACAGCCCCGGACTCAAAACCAGCTACCACTGTAAATCAAGTACGGCTCAGGAAGATAGACGCTTTCGTCAGCCCAGGTTCGAGAATGATGACGAGAACCATAGGACCTAAGAGGAGCCTAAAAGACACAAGACCAATCCACGCGCCCGTATAACAAGTACCACATCAGTGGGTCAACTAAGCCGACAGCCAACTTTATGCCCATCAGAGGGACTATTAGAAAGAGATGTCAAATCAACTGGTGAGGACCAAAGTAGGTCCTCTGACGAGAAAACTCCTATGGGTCTGTGGAAATTGCACAAATCAGCACTCAACCATAAAGCAGGAAAATAGCAATGACCCTCGTCCTCAATACCCGTCTTCGCAGGATACGAACATACATTGGATACACCCAACAGGGAATTATTCACCATGGGCTCCTGGAACACTAGAGGACACATCCATTTAATGAGTGCAGGAGACGTTGACTTAGGAGACTACGACATCCTGTGTCTAGAGGAGACATGGTTGGCAGAGAAGCCATCACTGGATGGTTTCACTGTGGAAATATGACCAGCCTCAAAAGGCTTATTGGGTCGCCCATCCTCAGGGCATTTGACAGCGATCCGAATAGGTTCAGGAATAACAGCAAAAGAAAAACAAGTGGAATCGTATGAAATGCTGGCTGTTCTAACATCAGGGGGCCATAAAGCGTCAGGATCAGAACTAGGGATTACCACACAGTTAGTGATTATCACCCTATATTGGAATCCACAACGAACAACAACAAAAACGTTCTGTGCGAAAGTTGGGGAAATGATTGACAAAATGTATGTTGAATACGAAAACACTTACATCATCATATGCAGCGATCTCAACGCCAAATGTGACGAACACTCTGAGATTACTAGCAGGCAATTTCTACATGGCTCTACGGAAGAAAGAGGCAAAGCATGGATGAGCCTAACAAGCCCTAGAAATCTCCACAATGTCGCTAGTCTATTTCCGCATCAAAATACAGTAAAACAGATCTACAATCACAATGTGTCAGTAAATAACCCACAAACACGCCTGCGTTTGACAGCAGCAGACGTGAAGGAGATAAATGCAAAATACAATCCACTTGCAGCAAATGAGGAACTGACACAAAGACGATCAAGACCAATTTACCTACCACTTTTACTAGTGTATAGAGTAATGCTGACAGGGCACAAAAAAATCTCAGAGCAATTTAAACATACATACGATAAGAGTGTGGTCATGACAAGAAGAGGCATACGGCAACTGAAAAGAATAGCGAAAATAACAAACACAGTAGAAGCGTGGTTGACCTTCCAAAACTAATCAAAGGCATATATCAGATGGCTAAAACATCACAGAAGTGTGCTTTACAAACAAGACTCAGAGGAAATGTTAAGAACATTAAGCACAAAAAAATCATGTGACGTCTGGGAATTAATCAAAAAAGAGGAACATCCAGCCCACAAATGACCTTTCGAACTCTGTTTCGGAATCAAAGTGGATAACCCACTTCTCATCTCTATTCGATTTCCCGCCATCCAGTTCCCGAATCAATGACCGGGACACATCAACAACATGGGCAGACTTGACCGACGCAGAGGAGATCGAAAATATCATAGTCAAACTAAAAGCTCTAGAGCCCCGGGCCCGGATGGCCTGCCGAATCTCGATTTAAAGCAGTTCCTCAGTGAATGGGCATCCATAATCAGTAACATTTTTGAACATTGCGGAAAAGTAAAAATTATCCCCGATTCCTGGTTGCAAGCAGTAGTCGTCCCGATCTACAAAAAAGGGTGTAGAGAAGACCCGGTGAGTTATCGACAAATTGCACTACTAGATATCATTGGTAAAATCTACGCAACACTCTTGCTGTCAATATTCCAGCTATGGGCCAGAAACGCACCATGTGCAGCTGACTTTCAAATGGGTTTCCAGAAAAACGGAAGCACAGCTGTGAACATCTTGCTGTTGAATATATTAAAGTCAGAGGTCAAGAAAAGAGCTCCCAAAGTCTACCTAGCTTTTGTCGATTTATCTCAATCATTCGAAAAAGTCGACCCAACAAAACTATGGTTAAAACTAAAAGACTGGGACTGTCCAAAGTCAATTCTGGAGCCAGTGATCACTCTTCATTCAGACACAAAGCTACGCGTCCGGCGGAATCGGCAAGGGGCACTGTCTGATGAAATACCAGCTAATCGAGGAGTGAAACAAGGCTGCCCTCTAGCCCCGGCTCTTGTTATTGACTTTCTCTGAGATTATCAATACTCAGAATCAAAGATAAGGGCATTCCTCCCAAAAGTGGAAAAAACATCAATCTCAAGAATCTTATACGCCGATGACTTGATTTTACTACACCAAACCCAAATCAGTCTACAGCGCCAAGTAACTAATCTGCCACAGTATATTAAAGACAACAATTTGGAAATTAACAATACAAAAAAACGAACATTCTGGTTATGGACAAAACAAAGGCAAATAACACGAAAAGCAACCAGACAGTCAACAAGAACCAGAACTGGCTCCTCGACAAAACCAAAATTGAAGTTGTGTCTCACTTCAAATATTTAGGAGTGATAATTGATGGCTCCACTCGAGAAACCATGATGCAGAAGACACTATGGGAAAAAGTAAAGCAGTTAACAGCACAAACAAGAACCATTGACATCAAATTCAATAGATTTTCACTTCTTCCATCAATTCAATTCTACAAAACAAAAGTAGTGCCTTCGCTAATTTATGGAATGGACGCGACCCTAAAAATGCCTACCTCAATATGGTCAAAATTGGAAGGCCTGTTATGGAAGGCAGTCTTGGGAGTTCCCAAATCGACATCCATGGCAGCTATTAGGCAGAGTGTATTGCCTGATTGAAATCCTTAACAACTTTTTATTTGTTGTCCTAACAAAAGTTTAAAGCATGTCCAGCGGGATGGCCAACTAGCTTCTGAGTAAAAGTTGAAGCAGTGCAACAAAGGCCAACATTGCTGATTTGGTGCATTTGACCAGAATGCTCTGTTTATAACCATCTCCCTTAAGGGGTAAATTCAACCGGATAGTTGAGCTTGCTGTAGGGCAAACTTCAAAGTAGCTGCCGTGCACGATATTCTCCATAACGGGAGAACCGCACTGTTTTGAAATGCGGTTTTGCTACAAGTAGGAGTTGACATTTTTTTCCTATCACCAAAACTGAGGGAGTTATAACGATTTTAGTAAAAGTCGTTTTTGCGAGTTAGGCTTGAGAATGTTAAGAGTTAAGAGTCAGGAGTGATTCGCGACTCAGTCCTGGTTCCTCGCTGTCCACCTTGGAGTGCAAGGCTGGTCACTTGAATTAAGTTAATAGAACAAGTTGACAAATGACTAGGAAAAAGATGCCTTTACAGATAGACAGGATAAGATTTCACTACAGATTTTAACAATATTACTGATTATGGAAGTAAGGATAGTTCAGAGGTTAGGAGTGGACAAGATAATTCACGGAAAGTAACAGTTTCTAGTTTCCTGCTAATACTCACAAAACAACATGGATTTAAGATTTTGGACCGTCAGGATTCTGGACTGTCAGGATTGGATCTATCAGGGACTGACAGCTGGACGCATCATACTGGACGGGGTCAGCAAGGCACTCTGGTCACAGCACGGCACAGCACAGCATGGGATCTGCCCTTCTTGTTTCTGAGGATTTTTTTAATTCAGCAGGCAAGCAGTAACACACAGCCCAGCTGTATTATGATGCTTCCCCTAGGCTTTTGGGGTTCTGTTCTAGAATTTGAGGCCTAGCTGAGAATGGTTCAGCTATGCAATTGGCCTTTGCTTTGCCAAGTTTCTGGAGTCTGGAACACGGAAGATTTAGATTTCAGCAGCAGGGCGCTCCGCCAGCATCAAGAAGGTGAGTGGATCTGTCTGTCCATATGTCTGGTCAGCTGTCTCTATTTGTGCTATAAAATGACATCACAAAGGGGGGGGGGCTTAGCTAAGCTGGGATAGGGTCAATACTTCATCTCCGCTTTGCAATTTGAGTGATTGGCTCAAGGCTGGGTGATGTCAGGTTTTATGATTTGCTTTACAATCCTCAGAAACCTCCCTTTAGCCATTGGTCTCCAAGTCTGATTTTATATGAAATGTACATTTCTACATTTGTCACCTTTATACAAATCACACATAAAGATGCCATATTTTACATAGCAGCTATTCCTCAAAACCCTGCACTGGTGGGAACTTGTCTCTCCTTTATACAGAATGTTGCCCTTTTCGCTATAAACACACTTTACGATTTTTCTGCAAATTTACACAAATATGCGTGTTTAACATGGGGACATGCGTGTACATTTTTACAATTCTAACCATCATACATTTTGCGTAAAATCACATATCTTGCCATTCCTGTACAGAACATGTCACAAAGTTCTGCCGCCTCTTCACAATTGCAGCCAGAAATTAATTTAACAGCTCTGTCATTTTTATATTTTTCACCATTTTGGATAGAAAGTTTTTAAAATGTGTTCTTTGTTCAGGTTCAGCAACAGATGGTCGCTTGGCTCCACCCCTTGGTCTCTCCCTGGAGTCCAGGAGCACCCCCTCCTTGGGGCATGTTCCCGGTAAGAGCCATTTACAATCGCCTTCACACCTCCAGTTTCCTGAGTTGGAGGATGTCCATTGTTTAGTCCTGTGCTAACCATCAATTTTCACCTCCCCGTGAGTTCCAGCTGAGAGGTAGGCCCCCCCACTGGGAGAAAAAAATGCCTTTCCAGTTTTTGCAGCTCAGCCAGGTTTAATTTAATTGTTAAATTCTTTTGGCTTTTCCTTAGCACAAAACAAACTTTTAACCTATGGGATCCAAAACAACTACAATATGGGTTACTATCAGTAACCGGCCTCTTATATTGCAAACATTTGACTTTTAGTTTATAACATGTTAAAGTTTAATCAGGTAGGCCCCTGGCAGCTGTCATCACGGGTAGCCCTCTGCTGCACAGAGATTTTTTTACAGATCCACAGGCAGGCCACTTTTGCTGTGGAGAACTCTTTATGCTCTTAGCCTTTCAGGACCTTGTAAATTCACAGTGATTCCTTAAACTAAGTGAATTGTAGCACCCAGCGAGAATTGTGAATATTTGGAAGGTGTTCCTTACCGGCATTCTGAAGTTTCAGCAGCAAAGAAAATGCGATTTAAAGCAATGTTGGAGTTTCATTTAGCAAAGCACTGCTTTTTCCTTCTGCACTCCACTTTCAATTGTTGTGGAGCCCAGTGACACATTTCAGTAGTGAGAGCTCTGTTCCACTACTGACAGCATGTGTGGCAGATTGGGCAGCCATCTTTTTGTGCGTTAAAAAGTGTGATTTTCAGGGGTTTTGCACGCACAAGGGTTTTGCAGCCATTTTGCTGCTTCTGGCACCACCATAACAGAGTGATGCAGCATAGCAGAGCAAAAGTGGGTCAATACATCCCACAATGTCTAACAGGTACCTCTGACTGTACAATAGGGTATTGCAACCTGACTCTGCTAACGCAAAACAGCCATTACGTTGGAGTGACATCGATGACTGTAGACTGGCCTTAAAATAATTTATCAGACATGAGAATTCATTGAGGTTTGGATTCACTAAAGTTTACTGAGTATCTACAAGTTCTAATTGTAGTAGGAAGTGTATTTATATGTTTCATCTTGTTCTTATTTATACACATATCTCAGTTGCCACCACCAACATGTAATAGGGGATTCATTTTTGATTATACACCAGCATGTTTGTTTATTTACGTATTTATGTTTCACTTGTTAGGGGCTTAGGAAGCAAATATATTCTGTTTCAAAGCGTCCACAGGGACACAGGGAGTGAACATCGGATTGAAGTACATTAAAATACACAAAAATAATATAGTGGGGGAATGTAAAGTACGATCCTCCTATGCCTTGTGGGTATTCAGAACGTGCAAGTGCAGCAAGGAAGAGGGCAGTGGGGTAGGTGCTGGTGTGTCGGTGCTTGTGGGTGAGGCACAGATGAAGTGCAAGGTATGGTAAGTGCTACACAGCCATGAGCCACATTGGGTGGAAAAGTGCGTGTCTCCAGGCCAGAGGGTGTGCCGAGGCAAGTGCTGAAGGTAGACAGAAGCTTGGGAGATAGGGTGTGGGTGGTCAGGGGCCCAGAGGATGCATAAGGGTCCAAGACACCAATCACAGCAACTGTGAGATTAGTAGAGTAGGGAAGAAGGGAAGGAGGACTAGAGGAAAGTTTTGAGGTGTTTTTGGAATTTAAGAAGGTCCTGTTCAAGATGCAGAGGGAGGGCTAGGTTGTTACATAGGAGGGATTCAGCTAAGTAAAGGGAACAACCTCCTGCTCTCTATTTAGCGAAACACTTTACACACAAGGAGGTGGTGCCAGAGGAATGTAGGGGTCTGGAAGGAGAGTATTTTGTAAGAGAGAGTTGCAGATAGTGTCGTTCCAGGACCCATACAGCCTGTGGATGATGCAGAGGGATTTGAATTTAATCCGTGCAGCAACCGGAAGCCAGTGAATACTTTTTAGGGCAGGAGAGATGCAGTCCCTGGGCTTAAGGCCAAGGATAAGTCTCACTGCTCAATTCTGGATTAGCTGAAGGTGTTGCAGACTGGAAGAAGGTAGATCAAGGAGAAGACTATTGCAGTAGTCAAGACTAGAGAGAACCAGGGCTCGAGAAACATTGAGCTTCTGGGGGAAAGTGAGAAAAGGGAGAATTCATTTGAGTCGGAAGAGTTGAAAGGGTGACTTCTTAGCAATGTCCTGAGTGTGAGGGAGGAAGGAGAGAGAGGAGTCGAAGATGACCCCAAGGTTTCTGGCTTCAGAAGAAGGAGCAGAGGGAAATGCCTGAGTCTGCAAAGCAACACTGAGACAGAGAATAGGGTAATGCGATCATAGGCACCACAGATAGGAGGTTGTTGGGCTTGGATGGATGGTGCTCCCTTGACACCTGTGCAGTTAATTGGCGGCTGAGAGCTACAGCCATGGTAAGGTGAAGAAGTGAGGCGGGCTAATAGTGCAGGCTGGCCAGGGAAAGGCTGACACCCCTGCATGGAGGACTTACACCCTGCCCCCTACAGACCCTGGGTCCTTGGTGTGGTGTGGGATACACTGGGATACACTGTGAGTGAAGCCATTAGATGGAGTTTTGTTCCCCCAGGGTTGATAATCCACTGCAAGGCCCCATGCAGGCTCTGTCTTCATTAATACACTGAATAGCAAAGAGGAAGAAAAAGCAGGGCAGCCTGCCATTTATACAAAAGGAGGGGTTGTCTCTGAAAGGGGGCACCATGGCCTCCTATAGATCAGGGGGGAATGTAGGAACATCTCTGGAACTGTGTGCTGGTACACCAGCGGGTGGGGGGTGTCCACCCTCTGAATTAAGCATGGTCTTGGCAGAGATGACAAATGTCTTTGCAGTGGTGAACACCAAGCTGGACGGAATGGAATCCAAAATGGACCACATGCAAGAGAGGACTGATAAGGAGAGTGGCAGGCTCCGTGAGGATGAACACAGATTGGGCGCGCTCGAGGACACCAGTACTGAAGTAACAGAGATAATCCAGGGCCTCCAGGGGGAAATGAAAGTAGTACGTGATAAGAATGAGGACCTGGAGATGCGTTCTAGATGTAACAATGTCTGTGTGATGGGAATACCGGAGACAGTGTCATCGTGCAACATGGAAGAATTTATAGAATCCTTTATCAAGGTGGTGTTGCAAAATCCACCGCTTTCCTCCCAATTCATAGTGGAGAGAGCCCACCGGATATCAGGTGATGAGCCGAGACTGGGTTGGTACCCTCACCCAGTCATTATGAGAGTGTTAAACTATCACGACTGGCAGACCATTTTGTGCAACGCCTGTAAGCTGGGGGATATTCAATACAAGGGAGCTAGAATATCCTTTTTCAAGACTTCACTCCATCTGTTCTAAAAGCTAGGCTCTCCTTCCTGGCGGCAAAGCATATGTTACGTGAGAAGAATATCCAGTATGCAGTGTTGTACCCATCAAAGCTGAGGATTGTTCATAACAAGGAGACCTTCTTTTTCACAATCCTGCCAAAATTGTTGCTTTTTCAGAAACTTTGCCATCGACCTGATGGGAGTTGGGGGCGGCAGGATGCCTGAGCTGTATCCTCTAACTTCTATTTTTTATGTGCTGCCAATGGGAGGCAGACTACTCTTTGACCCTCCCAGGATCATGTTCCTCTGTGGTTTGAAACAACCAGTTACTGTAACAAAATGGGCCATTTGCTAATCATCATGTAGAAATAGGACCTCTCCTTCATAGGGTGGAGCAGATGAGGTTTGTGCCAGCTAGGTCGCTGTGTCCGGCACCCCCAGTAGTTGCATGTCATTTAAATGTTATTGTGGCTGAGGTTTTGTGGGGGCAGGATACTCGTCACTGCTAGGAGGATGTGCTTGGATGACGAGTAAGGAAGCTTTTTGGGAGTCGGGAGAATTTGGGAAAGTGGTTTAATTTACAAAAGGATTCACATAATCTTATGGAGGGATGGTGCAACAAGAAATGCCAGAGTTTTTAAGAAGTATGTCGGGTTGTAACATTATAAGCTGCAATGTACATGGGTTAAAAATCCCAAGGAAATCTCGAAAGGTTATCAGTTACTGTGAGAGACATGGAGCCATGGTGATCATGTTGCAGGACACCCACTTGATGGGGAAGGCTAACAATGAGGTCACTAAATCCTGGGTTTCCAACAAATGCTACACCTCATATTCTAATTATTCGGTGGGGGCTATGACATTGATTCATAAATCAATACGGTTTCACCTGCTGGAGTTAGTGGTTGACCCAAGGGGCAGATTTGTTATTGTGTCACGGTGTTGGCCTGTGTTTTGGTGATATTTGCTAAAATCTACAGACCTAACATAGACAACCCTGGATTTTTTGTATCCCTACTATCTAACTGCTATAAATGTATGCACACCTATATTGTCTGGCCGGGAGATTTTAATGTTATTATGGAGGAGTTGTTGGACAGATCAGGTGGGAGTGCCCATCCAGCCTCTCGGGCAGCTGTCAGATTAGGCAAGAGTCTGGTAGCGCTAGCCTTGGCGGATTTGTGTGGCAAGTTCTTCATCCGGTGCTGCAAGGGTTCTCATTCTACTCATCAATCCATGGCACATAAACTAAGTTGAATTATATATTTGTATATCTGTATTTAATGAGGATGACGAAAGATTGCATGTTACGTCCAAGAACGCTGTCTGATCATTCCCTGGTTTTATGGTCCTTGGAATTGGGGAGTGAGATGGTATCCAGATGTAGGTGGAGATTTAAGGCATCAGCCCCGGCAGATACAGTGTTTCACAGTGAGGTGACAGAGGTACTATCTTTATATTTTGAAGATAACATGGGTTCTGTAGACTCTATGGCTTCTATCTGGGAGGTGTTAAAAGTCATCTTGCGTAGGAGGTGTATGCCCTGAAAATTGGTATGCTGAAAACAATTAGGACACCGCTGTTGAATATGGAAGGGGAGCTCAAGTCAATTGAGGCTACTTTGGCAGAAGCTGATGACTTCAGGGCCAGAGACTTAAATATGTGACACGCCTTGTAAGAAGATATGGTGAGGGGGGTTGTCCGGGGTGCCTGCATGTGGCTTTGCTGTGATTGGAGAGAGGGGCCCCAGTTATTGCGGCAATTTGCACGCTGGAAGTGGGAATAGTAGTGGCATTAGAGGATATACTGGATACCTTTGGCTGATATTTTAAAGATATTTATGCATCAAGGGGTGGTGCGGAAGCGGGTGATCTGGCCGAATACCTTAGGTCTGCTGAGCTGTCTAGGCTAAGCTCGGAGACAAGACAGATGCTGTCGAAGCCGATCACAGTAGAGGATATATGGGCAGCTGTGCGTCGGATGGGGTAGTCGGAGAGTTGTATAAGGAGATAAGGCCAGAGGTGGCTAAACATATGGTGGGGGTCTGGGAGGAGGCAATGGGAGTGGGTTGGCTACCTCCCTCATTACAAGAGGCAGTGATAATTCTGATTTGGAAGGATGGGAAAGACCCTCTAGATTGTGTATTATACCGCCCGAATTCCCTATTGAATCTGGATACAAAGATATTTGGGAAAGATCTGGCGGATAGGCTGCTCCCATTTTTTTTTCAGGTCTGGTGCAGGTGGATCCAACGGGCTTTATTCCGGGAAGGTTGACAGCATTACATTTTCATAGATTCTTTTCCATATTGGCTCAGATTAACCAAGGGATACAGGCTGTAGCTGCTCTTCTGGATATGGAAAAGTCATTTGACTCCGTTGAATGGGGTTATATTTTTGAAGTGCTGAGGTTTGTAGGTATCCTGCTGTACTTTCTCATCTACTCTATTCTGGAGGGTCAGCGAGGATAGGTTTGTTTGGGAAGCTCTCATAGCCATTTGCTTTGGGTAGGGGTACACGGCAGGGTTTCTCACTTTCCCCATGTCTTTTTGCCTTAGCTATAGAATCAGAGTCCAGACTGCAGAAGTTTCTTAGTAATCACAGGTTGGCACTAGGGGGGTACGAGATACAATACTTTATTTTAAGGACCCTGGGGTGAACTTGCACCATTTGGCACAGGAAGTCTCTGGGTGAACTGGTCTAAATCAATATTATTCCCTCTCTTGAGGTGATGGAGAAGCCCATGGAGTTGGAAGGTTTTAGATGGGAAAAGGCCTCTGTCAAATACCTGGGTGTGAGGGTTAGTAGGGAGTCTCAGTCTCTCCTGGTGGATAATCACCTGGCTTACCAGGAGGTCTTGCGGAAGAAGGTGGACAGATGGTGCAGGCTACCCTTGTCACTGTTGGGGAGGATCGCTATTGCTAAAAGGTTGGTGGTTCCCAAATTACTGTATATGTTTCCTAATATTCCAGTGTGGCCGGGTGTATCCTTTTTCATTAAAGTGAGGTAGCTGATGGTCAGACTAGCATGGCACCCCAAGGCTCCCAAGATTGGTTTGAAGATCCTTGTTCTCCCATGGGACTGTGGTGGCATAGGAGCACCCAACATGGAGTTGCCTTTTATAGAGGCTCAGTTACATTTTGTCTCATACTGGATGCTGGGTTCACTGCTGTACCCTCATGCTCGTATTGAAAAATGTTCTGTGCTATTCAGGGGTTTCTGGTGTCAAGGAAAGTGGCTGCTACTTGCGAATTTGACCCATTTGCATGCACAGTGCATGCATGGAACAGGGCTCTTAGAAGGCTAGCAGACGAATTCCCGTTTGACCCGGGACTCCATCTGTGGAGGAGTGTGTTACAGCTAGATGCCCTCTTTGGTCCTTTGCCTGCCTCTGCGCTCAAAACAAGGGCCACCCCAAGACTCAGTGGCACTTTGCCATCCTATCAATGGCCGCCCACACTGTAGTAACCACATCGGCCAAACCCTAGATAGCTGCCACGTGAACCGTACATTGTACGCGTTGGAAGGAGGGGCTTGCTACTTCAAAAACAAATATGGAGAACAATACTGGCTCTTCATATTGCAACTTTGTTTCTTTGTTAATGCTTGTTCCTATAACGCGTGCTCTTGCTAGCGCTTCCTACCCTTTCATACCACTGCAATTTCTCCTCGCTTCGATTCTGTCCATCCTTTCTTTCCCCTCCTCTTACCTTCCTGCTGTAATCCTTCGTGCAGCTCTATCTCTGGGCAACCACAGCCTACTCGCCATCTAGTCTGCCTCTAAACTCTGCATCCTGGTTCCTCTTCATTTGCCTCGATCTCTGTAACTTCCACCATCTATTATTGCCAGTCTGGATCATGAGCTACACCTGCATCCTGATCAAGGTTTTTTCCCTGCCTTGGGGGACTGGCTTCGCTGGCGGCTAGTTCACCCTGTTTTCACCTTAGGTAGTCCTGGCAGCCAGAGAGGACAGTCCTTACTTGCACAACGCCAAAAGTAAGAAAACCAGCAAACCGCAGGTGAGCTCTAAACCTAAAGACTGAATGTATTGGCCCCAATTGTGACGCAGTGCTGGAGATTGAGTGGCGAGGGCTGGGGATAGGTACGATGGCAGATTTATATCCAGAGGGAGATTTTGTATCCCAAGAGCTGTTTGTAGCTAAAATGGCTAAGTATTTCCATATCAGGACCACTTTTAGATCATGGCCCCTAGCTTCCCAGCTATCCCCCCATCCCTCACAATTTTGAAGCATCTTCTTAATTCATCATCTGCAAAGCATTTGGTACGCTCTATTTACGGTTTAATTCAAAGAGACTCCCCCAAAGTGAGGTTGAAATGTGGGAGAAGGATGCTGGGGTATCATTTACTGATAAACAGTCGGCTACGCTGTGTTAGAGGTCTCACAATGGGGCGTTCAATACTGGCTTTCAATTAAGTCAATTAAAAACCCTTCACAGGGTATATCTGATGTCAGCTCGCCACGCTCTATTCGATGTATCTAAAAGTAACGAGTACCCAATGTGGACCCAGTACCTCAACTCTGTCACCCGAACTTCAAATGGTATAGCAAAGATGACAGTAAACAGGCTCTGGAAACGATGGTCGTTCCACTTCCGTGTCGAAATAGAAAGTATATTGTGCCTCCTATTGTAATGAATATATTTAATATTGGCCTACGCCAAGCTGCTCGAAAGTCGCTTGCGAAAGAAATCTGTGTTGCAAGGTCCTGACCTTAAATCTATGTAGGCCGCCATTTTAGGTCAATCCGCCATTTTAGGATTTGTTGTGTAAAAGTCACCCTGTGAGCTAAAATGTTGGACGATGTCATTGCAAAATACAACATAGCCGTCTTGACCTCTGTACATAGCTAATGTGTAATTTGCCTGCAGGCCACTTGTTGAGGTCATGAACTGAGACCTAGTCCTTTGTTGACTTATGTGTAAAGGGATTACTCGTGCAATGAAAACTAATCCACAAGCATATGTCGAGACAATATATTCGAATACTGAACAAAGAACATCTGTCTTATTACATTGTATTAATGTTTAAGAAGGCCTGCATGGAAAACTTTAGAATACACAGCTATTGCATACACTTGTTGTTACATGTATTAAAAGCAAACCAGTTATATGCGGTTATTTCAGACTTGGCACAAACCCTAGATCGGTGATATATTAAAAGGAATATTAACCCGAAGTGGGGCTGGGCATCGCGCCCACAAAATGTATAAAAAGCGAATGCATTCTAATGTACAGCGTCTCTCACTGAACACACTGAACTACGCTGGAGTTTGTTGTGTTGTACTGAGGGTCGATAGCTATCTGACTTTGCACTGTTTTTGTAATTGAATTCAGTATAGAATAAAGTACTTTGTATGTTCCTTTGTAACCCGTATTCGGTGTATTTCCTTTTGGGGTGCTTAGCCTCGATATTCTTTATCTGTTTTCACAGTTGGACCCTCAAGATTGATGCCGGATTGTTGAAGGTTGACAAACGCTATCGGACCGGGATCTGACGGTGTGACAAAAAGAATGGGGCCCCTGGATGAGACGCGACACCTCAGCAGCGCTGCACAACCCGATCCCTGGACGATTAGCTTGTGGTCTGAGACGGCATCTTGAGGAGGGTCCACTTATCAAGGCGGGCATATTTGCCAAAATCACCAGACACGATGTAAGATTAGTTAGGTAAGATTCTTAGAAGTACCGATCGGTCCTCCTTAGGTTTGGCCAGGTGAGTCATGACCCGATTCTTAATTCAACCCTGACAATTTGAATTTTGGCGCATTGTATCTGCAGACACAATTATTGACCAGGTAATACCAAGAATTTGAGATATGCCTGGGAAATTGTGTACCTGCTTTAGGGCATTATTCCGCAGTGATAGACAATCGTTGGAATTTAGCCATCCCGCACCACAGGAGGGCTCGCCGGCATGTACTATGTACTGTAAGTACGGCATTGGAAGTATAGTATTTAATGATATTTGGCACAGACAAACCAGATAGCCTCCGAACTTCAGTGGCCAATCAATGGTAGTTTTGCGATCCCTCGCATTGAATATTTGGAGTCAGTCTTGTTACAGAAAAAGGCTAGACCTGCAGCATTTGATGTTTTGCAGAATTGGAAAAAAGAAGCGTTGCAACAACTTAAAGGTAGAGAGAAACATGCACGTCGTCATAAAACATACGCTGAAAAAGCATTGTTATATGACCAAAACAAACAGTTTGAGGCGACTAAAAATAGAGATAGGGCTTTCTCACTTGGAATTCAGAAAATCTATCCTTCTAAAGATCTTCATGTTTCTGATGAGTTTATTGACAAAATATTAAATGAACGAAGGCCTGGTGCCTCTGCGCCACCTCCGTATGTTCCTCTTCCCGCTGCTGTACCTCTTCCTGCTGTTATTCCTGTTCTTCCTGCTCAACCTGTTGCTCCTATTCCTCCAGTATTTGTCCCTCCACCTGCTCCTCTGCCTCTTTTTTTCACACCAGTTATAGTACCTCCATCGAATTTGCCTGCTCCCTCTCTTCCAAGTGGTCCTGAGCCGCTTGTAATCGATCGAGGTGCAGGGTCAAAGGTTGTCACTCACAGTACTATACCACCGGAGGAAATGTGAATTTGTAAGAAAGACGCGATTAGATGGATTTCAGACATATCGATAACTCCAGTTGAGGTATATGACACATATAGTCAATATACGTTGGAAATGCAGAGGAAAGTGATACAGGTAATGGTAGAGTACCTGCAGGATGAGTGTGTAAAAAGGAAGATTAGTTGTCCCACGGAGTTATTGAGCATTTATAAAAGAGCTTTTTGACTTGACACTTCTTTGAATGCTTTAGCGCTCGACTTGGCTCTGTTGCTTAGTAAGCATTCGGAGTTGCCTACATCTCAGTTCTCTATGAGAGAGGTTCCTCCGACATTTGTCCCGAAGGTTGAAGTTGCGGCCGATGCTGCACAGGGTATACTAGCTGTGAACATTCCCGCACTATAAAGGGATGGAATCTGTTTTGCAATCCTCAGTGTTCACCTTAGGTGACATTGATTTGTTGTTTCCCGTACTCCTGCCCGTAGATGTATGGAAACAAGTTAGAACTATTGACGATGTACCCTGGTTGGGAGATACATGGGCGAATATAACTAGACTCGATGGGGAAAGACCAGCTGGCGAAAGACCACAACAGGTGATATTAACTCTGCCTGATAGAATCATTGCTAAATTAAAAACCATAATTCCAAAAAAGAGAATTATTTGGGACAAGCTTACGGCCTGTGTCCAAGGACAGTCTGAAGGTGCTATCGAGTTCTTTAATCGGTTCGAACAGGTATTCTCGGATTTCAGTGGACAAGATTTAGGCACAGAGTCTGGGAAAAGATTATTTGTGGACAAATTTGTACGTGGATTACTGCCTGACATCCAGTCACAGATTATGTCTTCTGAGAGCGCTTGGCAGGCAAAATCACAATCAGAAGTACTGCACATGGCTCAGTACTATGAGAACCATGTCAATAATGAAAAAGATAGGATTGAAAAACGGAAATGTGATTTAAAAACTAAAGTGCTATTGCAGCAAATTGTTAGGGGGCTCAAAGGGGGTAATTCTAAGGTGAATATTAATCAGTGTGCTTATTGTCATCGAGAGGGTCATTGGCGAGCACAATGCCCCGTCCTTCAACGAAGGTCAATTAATACATTTGGTAATATGGGTAGGCGATCCAGAGGTCGCCCGGGCGTACGGGGCCCTGGTAGAGGTCAGTTTACACAAGACCCTCAACAACCTTTTTTGCAGGACAGTCTATCAGACTCCGAGTGTGGGCACTAGGAATATATTTGATCATCCTTCCGCCGCATATTTATCTGAAGAGCTTCCTTTTGATAATATTCTGTTTTGTTAGGATTTCCCAAAGCAGGGTTTGGAACCTGCACCTATTCCCGTCAATCAGAAAGGTCCCTACGTTGAAATGGTGGTGGGAAATAGGAAACATCAGTTTTTGATAGACACTGGAGCACAGAAGTGTTCCATTGATCATTCGCGGGTTCCAAACATTCCACTGTCAGGGCAAACAAATGTTTCTGTAGGGTTTTCCGGTTCACCAGTTGTTTGTCCGGTTTCTATGCCGGTACCTATTTCTTTGGGTCCCTTTACGGACCAGTGTCCTTTTCTGTTGACTTCAGATTGCGGAGAGAATTTGCTGGGGTTGAATTTGTTAAAAGAATTAAATGCAGTGATTTATTGTTCTTCTGATGGAGTGCGCTTGACGATTTCACCACAGCAATTTTCTGCCTCGCAATTTTTGACTAGACCTTTGCCTCCAGAATTCATTGATGTACCGGAGAGCTTGTGGGCTGTCGACGACAATGATGTCGGTGTCTTACAGATCGAGCCTGTTAAGATAGTTTTGAAACATGGAATTGAGCTGCCTCGCATTCCCCAGTATAAGATTTCGGTTGAGGGCAAGCGAGCTTTGAAATGTATTGTTTCCGATTTTGTGCATCGCGGTGTGATTCAAGACATTTCAGGAAGTTTGTGTAATAGTCTGATTTTACCCGTGTACAAGAAAGGCGATAATGTAATTCCATTCCGTTTTGTAATTGATTTACGTGCCATTAATAAAGTTGTGGCACCACAATTTCCAATTGTGCCTGATGTGACGATGATCCTAACCATGATTCCAGCTACAGCTACTTATTTTAGTGTTGTGGACTTAAAGAATGCGTTCTTTAGTATTCCTATACACAAGGATAGTAGATATTTGTTCGCGTTCACCTTAAGGGGATGCTCGTTTACATTTACTCGTGCACCTCAAGGGTACATAGAGAGTCCTAGTATTTATAGTAGGGCTTTGAAAGAGCAACTTGATACCCTTGAATTGCCCTCTACCTGTACTTTGCTTCAGTACTTTGGCGATTTGCTTCTAGCTGCTGACTCTGAGAGTGCCTGTAAGGAGGGCACTGTGTTATTACTTATTCATCTAGCTAAGCATGGACACAAAGCTTCGCTTAAAAAATGTCAATATTGTTGTCAGGAGGTCGCCTATCTAGGCTATCTCCTGTCAAAGGAGGGAAGAAGATTGACACCTGAAAGAATAAAACACATTTCTGGCATGTCTGTCCCAAATACACAGAAGGAAGTTAGAGCCTTGATAGGTATGGCTTCTTACTATAGGTTGTGGATCCCAAATTTCTCACTAGTGATCAAACCGACGGTGGCTTTGACAAAGAAGGGCATTTCTTCGCCATTGCCATGGAACGCGGTACACCAGCAGTCGTTTGACTTGCTTAAGACTGCATTATGCTCTATACCAGTTTTGGGCACACCAAACTGTGAAAAGGCCTTTGTGTTGTTTGTGAATGAATGTGATGGATGTGCTTTGGCTGTATTAACGCAGGAACATGAAGGGAAGAATAGGCCGTGCGGTTACTATTCTTCCGCCCTTGATCCTGTAGCATGCGCTTTGCCAAGATGTTTGCGCGCTGCCGCTGCTGCTACGTCTGTAAAACAGAGTGAGGGAATGGTCCTAGGCCATGATCTAAACCTGATGGTGCCTCGCTCTGTAGATGTTCTATTGAACCGAACTGAAACGCAACACCTCACTTCTGCACGGTTGACAAGATATGAATTGATCTTGTTTGCTCCTCACATTCAAATTAAGAGGTGTTCTGTCCTTAATCCGGCTGAACTCCTACCTTTTCCGCAAGATACTACTTGCGGCGATGAAGAGTCACATGATTGTTTGTATACGACCGAACAAGAAACAAAGGGCAGAATTAATTTGAAAGATACTCCTTTGGATAATCTGCAAGGAGAGCTGTTTTGTGACGCCTCCTGCTTTAAACTTCCGGATGGTACATCCACAGCCGCTTATGCAATCACTACATTGAGCATGGTTGTGGAAACTAAGAGAATTATGCATAATTCTTCGCAGGCCGCAGAGATTATAGCATTGACCCAAGCTTGTGAACTTTCCAAAGGGCTTGCAGTAAATATATATAGTGATAGTCAGCATGCCTTTGGGGTGGTTCACAACTTTGGGAGACTTTGGTCAGAAAGAGGGTTCCTAACTTCGCATGGCACCAAGATTCAACATGGCTCCCTAATAGTGCAACTACTCTCAGCGCGTGCACTCCCTACTCAGATAGCAGTTATGAAATGTGCAGCACATCGAAAGATTGTGGATGATATTGGAAAAGGGAACGCTTTCGCTGATCAGATAGCTAGACAAACTGCCACAGATCTTTTCACGGAAATGTATGTTGCAAGGGAGACTGTAGAGGCCTATGTAATGGATGAGGGTGTTGGATCTGTATGGGATATCCAAGCTGATGCCACGATGGAAGATTCTAAGAGGTGGGCTGAAGGTTTGGGAAAACTTGATGATGATGGGTGTTGGGTGGACATGGTCAAAGGAAAATGGCTGTTACCTGACGCCTATGTCATGATGATGGTTGTAATGGCACACGGCCCTACACATGTTTGTGCCCAGCAGGTTACGAAAATGTTAGAAAAGGTTTGGGCAAATGACAAGATTTCGGAAATTGCCCAACACTACGTCCAGAACTGTATGATTTGCCTACAACACAATGTGGGAAAGGGGACATCAACTCCAAGGGGAAGTTTTGGTCCACCTTCTGTCCCCTTTGAAGTTATTCACTTTGATTTCATTGAAATGGAACGATGCAACAATTTAAGTATGTCCTAGTGGTCGTTTGTGCCTTTAGTAAATGGGTTGAGGCTTTCCCTGTTAAAGATGCTACAGCCATGACCACTGCGAAAACCATGTTAAAGGAGTACTTCCCCCGGTTCAGTTTGCGGAGAGTTATCTGGTCGGACAATTGTCCACATTTTGTCGCCGCTGTAATCCTACAGATATGTACAGCGTTACGAATTGACAAACGGTTCCATTCGATTTTGTTTTATTGTGTCAACTTCCCATTTTTGAAAAATCGCTAAATCAGCAATCTCCCGAATCTTGCCCATACTGATAGCACAGGGCCGGAACCCGATCCACCCCTGTGCAGGGTGAATGGACCGGGTTGGGTGGGGTTAGTCGAATATCACTATCGTCAGTACACAACAGACTGGTATGCCGACCTTTGTGTCCTAACTTCCTATTATTGGAAAACTCTCAAAATCTCCCAAAATCGGTTATACTGATAGCACAGGGCGGACTCCGCCCTGTGCAGGGCGAATGGGTGGGGTTGATCAGATTTGACTATGGCCAGTACACCCCAGACTGGTATGCTGACCGAGGACCAACATTTATGCACACCAACTTTTATGGTGCTGGAGCCAACCCCAAGCATACTAACAGAAATCTCTTTGAACAATTCATTTAAAAAGTGAGTTCAATTATAAGATTTATGGACCTCTTCATCTCTCCCTTCCACAACTAAATATTGTTCTTCTTTATTTTACTAAGCGCTCTCTCTGAATGTTTCGAATTCTGCGCTGCCCTTTTGGTGCCCCTATATCACGCTGTGGTGGTTGACAAATTGCCTTCAAGGTAGATCTTCTGCAATTTGCCCATTTCCCTAGTGGTCCTAGTGGTCCTAGTGGCACCTGAATGGTGGCCGCTGTGTGCTGTATATCTTTGAAGGAGGCCTGGAGTCCTCCTCCACCAACATCCTGCATGCTGATTGGTGGGGGAGCTGGACAAATGGGCCTATTGGGGTCCGGCAGGCTTTAGCCGGCCCCCTCACCAATGCCCACATCATTGACCTGCAATTCTGAGCCAGCCTTCTTCTTCTCTCCCTTCCACTGGAACCAGGATGACGTGATCTTCCTAAGAGCCTATTTCCCAGTGCAGCAGGATTTGCTCCAGAGAGTGCAGTCCTCTGGGGCAAAAGCCTTTGTCTGACAGAGGGACAATGAGTGACCCGATGATAAGACCTGTGTCCTCAATTCCACAGGCCCCATTTTTTTTGTCTTATAAGTTTCTTTGCTCATTGGTGACCTATTAGAGGACCTCTGTGGGCAGATGGCAAACCCTACAGAGCAGTGGTTGTCAGCAAAAGAGGGCATCTTGAGTTGTGTTAGGTTTCCTCAATTGCTGGGTGTGCAGCTGATAGTCGGGTGCAGATTACAATTGTACTCCGGCTATAGATACCTGGGCGGAGAAACCATAGGAGCTGCCAGGGTCCTGCATATAATGCTGGTGGTGAAGGAAAAGATTCCAGGTTGCGGGCTATGTCTCCTTTGAGGAACATTCACTGTCATTAGTTATGGGCTACAGTACCCTCTCCGTAGGAGTCCCTGCTGACTGGGTCTCCAAACTGTAAAGACTGGAGTGGTGTCTGTACCTCCGCTCTCTATTCGGTAGAGGAGAGTCACAGAGGACCCCTGCCAAGATTCTCTATAAGGTAGCAATGGATGAGCAATCAAGGCCTAGCTTCTCAGGAGGTGATGCAGGCTGGTTCTTAACTACAAACTTTATATAATTAATATTCAAGGTTATGTACAATATCACGATAATTCACTTTGTACTTAGTAATCTATAATGGCAAATATACAGTTCTACGTGGTACCACAATTACTATTAGATCTCTTTAAAGTGCATAAACTGTACGGTTAAATGTCACACAAATCAGTTTGTAAGGGAAACCAATAATAGATATAAAAGGAAAGCAGTTGGTTAGAACAATTGGCAGAATACTGGCCCCTACCGAGACACAGTGCTGTGTGGAGATCCCACCACCTGGGCAACCTGTAGAATAAAGATATATCACAAGCCCAGTCCATTTATTGTTCACAAGTGACTTTCCAATAGTTCTGCAACCCCAAAGTACGTGGCGTTGTAGCGTTCCTCATCAGGGAATCGACGGCCCTTCTGGAGTGCCCTCCCTTTAAGGCAGGAGTCACGGGTCGTCGAACGTCCAATGGAGAGCAGGGTGAACTATGGTGGTGAAGTGGCAGCTTCCTTCCTAGCGGTGCTCGTCGACAGGGAAGTGTAAACGTCCTGGATGGAAGAGGCGTGCGGGGCACCTCAATGTCGATAGTTCTAGAACGCAAAGAGTTTGAAGAACTGTAACCCAGCAATGGCGTTGAGTAGTCGGCATCTCTGTGGTCTTTGGGTGGCGGGAAACCCAGCGGCGGATACTCCTTGGCGCGTTGATGGCCTGGCCTTCTCCAGCTGGATCAGACGGGCCATGATGCAGATGAGAGTGTCCTTGGATCAAAATTTCATAGGCAACAGGAGCACGGCGGCTCCGGTCGGCGACGGCCGTCATTGACAGTGGCGGACAACAGTCCGGGCGCTTCTCTTGGGATTCCGCGTCAGTCCCTGTCTCTGGTCGGCAGCCTGTCATAGCTGCACAATGGTCTCTCGTAGCTCGGGGAGAGGGTGCCTTACCAGGTCCTCTCTGGGTCAGTCCTTGGAGACAGAGCAGCTTTCAGATTGATGAAGGAGAGCAAGAGCAATTCTTCTCCTCCAGCAGGGCTTCAAGGTCAAGCGTTAGTTTCACTCCAGTTACTCTTCGTAGTTTAGACTTCAGCTCTGAACACTTCTGAACACAATTCCTAGCAGTGAGAGGTCCCTAGATATACTGTTGATCTCCCATTCATTCCGCTGGGTCACACTCGAGCATCCAATCTCTACGAAGGGCATTCAGCAGTCTGTCAGTCAATCAGGCCCACAGTGCATTCAGGCCATTCTTCTCCATCCAGACACTCACAACACAGAATGTGGATTCGGACAGGTATCACGCCATTCAACACTGCACACTGCATTCATACCAGTTCGGCAGGGCTGTCTCAGTCATTGTGTCCAATACCAGAAACCGGACATCCACAACAAGAAGTGCATATTCGTCACACACTTCATTCACCCAGGTCCCACCCACAGGCCCACAACATACGGTCGTTGGGAAGGCTCCAGCCAGTCTGGTCGGCACTTCCCCACACTACCATATATGGAACTTACACTCAACAGCCAGTCAGGAGGAAGGGACAGAGTCAGGGCTTCCTGGGACTTCGCAAAGATCAAGGTAACAGGCGATGGAAGGCAAGAGGCCACACGGGCCATCTTGTCTCCATCAGGAATCTACCAATTCCAATGACAGGGCCTGGGCATCCCAAAATGGAGGACGCTCAGGGCACCAGTCACTTCATCACAGAGCTGCCACCAGCCCGTACCCTGCTCTGTGGGCCACACACAGGGGCCCAATAACATACACTAGGGGCACAGGGTTGTACCCTCACCCAGAGGTGCCATAAGGGTATCCCATGGGTCTGTTCACCAAAACCAAAAGAGAGAGCTGCACCGCCAGGAGTCCCACACGAACTCCTGCGTGGAAAACACGACAGAATACACGTTAAAAAGCAGTAAAGTACAAGGATACGGAGGCCCTGTCCCTCCGATGCATTTCCAGCATCACACAAACACTCCTAGGATATTATTAATTTCGCTAATGAGTGAAAAAGCCTCTGTGTCAAATATGGGGGACAATGAATCTACTGCTGGGATTTTCCTTTATACCAGCGGAAATTCCTTTTAACAGCAGAATTGTTCATTGTGAAATAGGGACAGGTGTTGCTGCAAAATTTGCTGACATGACACAAATGTCGTGGCCTAGGGGGTGGCACAGTATGGCAGATGAACTCAATAGAGGCTCTGTTTGTGGTTGGCTTTGCGATATGCTCTACCGTTCCTACTTGAGGCTGCTGAAATCAATAATCACAATTTGACAGTGCTTAATAGGTTAATGGAATTAACAGTTTCACTCACAAGGCTCAGAGGGCTCTCACCTGGTTTCTTGTACCCCAGAGTCTGCAACCTATGCCTGGCATTCCATTCAGCCCTCGGCCCTTACAAACGCTGGCGTCAGCTTCCGGCGGAACAGCTACTCTTATCAGCGGATGGTTACCAGCAATCTGAATCTCGGGTGTCGCGTTTGGCTGCAGGGGGGGGGGGAATTCAGCTGTTTTATGCTACCCGGCATCTTATTGGGGGCGGGGCTCATCAGTACAGCAGCGGGCAACACAAAATAATGGTAATAGCAGGGTATTACCACTCCACACTATAAGAATTCCAAAAACACCTTAAACCACAAGTCAATAGATCTCAATTACATAAACAATGGATTAGACCCTTCCACAGTTTCCTCTTTGAGGTGAGGGAATTTACCTCCCTACGCCCCCCCTGTGACAGGCGAAGGGATCCCAAGTTCGCCATATAGTAAACCCGCACAACAAAATCACACCTACTTACACAATGGTTTAGACCCTCCCTCTGTTCCCTTGCCTCTGGATGAGGGAATTTCCCCTCTTCAAACTCCCTTTTAGAGAGTTGAGCGATTCTAGGTCCTTCATATACTGGACCTCTACTTGCAGCACTGCCTTTTCTCTGCAATTGAGGTGATCCCATTTCTTTTCTGTTCTCTTTTTGTTACTCTATACTATCGTGATGTCACCTTTCCTCTCAGCGGAGGAGATCCCTCTGGCCACCACTATACATAAAAAACGAAATACAGACACGTGGTCTTTTACAATTCACACACTCCCAATCAACTCACTCCACTCACACTTGCTTCTCATTGTTTTCTCCCGTAAAGGTGCACTTACATCTATGTGTTTGTAACACTTTTGTGGTGTCTTGCAGGAATGGTTGACGACCTACCAGATCTTGTTGAAGCGAGGAAGGATAGTGTTGGATGAATTTATCCACAGCTCTTGGTTGAACAAACACGTGTGGCACTCTAATGTGCTCACATATCCTTGCTTCAAAAGAGATAGGATGTTTTTTTGTGTGGAGCTGCATTGTGGAGTTGTGTATTATCCTGTTCTCCCAGTGCATTTTCAATGGTTCAAAGATGTTCCCTGCAAATGACAGAGTGCAGGGTATGACCTGTATTGCTATGCACTCTCCTCTGGCCCTCCTGATGCAATGTCATTGAGTTTACTTAGAAGCAGCTTACCAACTACACTGTTTTGCATTCATGAGCAGATCTGATCTCTTTAGTGGACGAGGATTTAGTGCAGCGCTGAAGTTCTTTCCACCCTGTTGGCAGAATGTACTGATTTCATGGGGAAAAGGCTGATTCAAATAAGAAAGCATTAGTTTCCTATCCGTTGACATTCGTTTTCTATCTTTGGTCAGCACGATTGATACAAGGCAAAAGGTTTTGCTGTGGGTTGGAGCATGGATCATTATCTGTCACAGTCTGCAGAGCCACATTTCTTCACAGGTTCACGTTTCTGCTGGGAACACCACGTTAGGCGTGCGTGTGCCAGGTAATGCCTTGTGCTAGCAGAACGGTACTCAGGATGTGTTCTGGGTGGCAGAGTTAAATTACTTCTGATTCCTCAACGAACACTTGATTAACATCTGTACATTAGAGCGCAAACGCGATAATTTGCTTATTGTCGTCGTCTTCTTTCTTTCTTTCTTGCAGGAATCAGGCAAATGCAAATGTTTTCCAGGGAGTGGGAACAGGAACTCGCAGGCAGAGATCATGGTAAGCATTTTGGCAAGTCCTCCATAACTTGCAAAGAACTTAAAGCATGGGTTTTCCTTTGGGTGGGGGTTTTATAGTCTCAACCAAAGCAACATTGTGCTGCCTTTCTTGCACTGTGTTTGTGGGCCTATTCAGTAGCCATCTTGATAGTCTTCCCAACTTGCAACCTGTTGGCCGTCTTAGCCTGATAACTTTGAACTAGGCTTGTGCATGTGTTTTGCTGCCTTGGCACTTGACAACCATCTGGTGCTTGAATCAATGAATCTCCAAGCAGCAGGCAGGACTTTTGGCAATACAGCACCTGCAAACCTCTTCAAGTTGTGCACGATGGTCTGGTCATGGCAGATGGGCATTGCATACCAGGATGCGCGGCTCAGAAACCTCTGACCTCATTGAAAGTCTGAGATCATGTTGCGGTCAACAATTTGTAATGAAAATAGCAACCCAAAACCGAACCATAAACATAATCCAAGAGACCAAAAGATCATTTCACCAATTTGCAAGGGAAAACATGCAAAAAAGTATCAGACGGCCCTGTGGAACCAAACTGACATGTAGCTCATCACACCACAAGAAGTTACAGGTTATATAGCAGAAAAAACGCAAAATCTGCATATATAGGTTTCAATGTTATCCCACCACCCTCATTGGCTATCACCTATAAAACATGCTAATAGCCCCCTAAGGTCCATGGACTGACTGGCCACGCCTTATCTAAACCCATTCCCCAAAACACGTGGACCACTACATCATCATTATTGAATCTAGGTACTGGATCGGTTACTAAAATATTGACACACTAATAAATCACGACCACCACATAATGTGCACCCCTCCGATCCAGTTGCATTCAAATTTAACTGGTGAGTACAACTCTGCTCTGATAAGACAACAGGCCTTCTCATTATTCCAGACGCTGCAGTGCACCCAAGCTGCACCCCAACCTTGTACTAAATTTATTGGCTTCATTTCTGCTCCTCCTATCCCAAATCACAGAATGTTGCAGACACGGCTCCCCCTTATCTCCTTCAAATCACAGGTGCCCAGGAATTACGTGGTTATGTGTGTGCTTGTAATTCACATGGGCTGACTACCCCTGGGGTGATGGCAATACTGCTCTAAATCTTTGCCTGTCCCACTGGCATCACAGAACCCCATGCCCTGTTCTCATTAATTGTTCCTTCAAAGGGAGCATCCCTACCTGCCCTCCCTACAACTAACATTCCATTCCCACCACGTTCAAGTCTTGCAGCTAGATACAATTAGCCTTTATATGTGCACCACGAGTGTCTCTGACCTCGACTTCTCTCCTGAGGAACGGAAAATGGATTTGACTTGGGGCTGAGCTAAATGAAGCCACAGCTCCACATCAAGGCATGCGTTCTATTCTGTGCATTGTGTACTAGACCTAAAAATCCAATATGGCGGCACTCCTGTTTCAGCTCTCTTCCCTTGCACCTCACTAAAGAACATATCTTCATATAAAACTACTAAACAAAGTGCATATACACTGCCCTATATATAACATCTGCAACAACCACATTAATATATTGGTTGCTCCTTCTGTGTTGCTATATGTGGGTATGTAATATGTGTCAAAACTAACTGCAAGTGATAGGTGTGCCTTCTGCCACGCAAAATTTAATCGCACAATGGTACGTGCTAATAGGACACTCTACGTGCATCCCAACATTGCCTTAGTTTGCTAACTGGAGGTCACATTCCTGAGTGATCTCAGCTTAGCTCTGGGAATGCAACTTTGTGCTCATTACATCAAGAACCCAGCCTGGGAAACCTTGTATTAGGACCATATATTTTGCAACTTGAGACTGGAGAGGGTGCATTGGAACTGGCCGGCATCATTTCTGCCTGCCTGCTTACAAATTGTTACTGAAACAGTGGGGGCTGCTGAGCTGGACAGTTCACTCTAATGCCACCTGTGGGGCACTTGTGTCTGGGTTTGTTGGTCTGTGCTCCGAAATCTTTCCATTAGCAGTGTCGAATCTGGGGGGCGACAGGACCCACAGAATACCTGTCCCATCAAAGTCATTTCTTTTGACAAAGAAATTATCCTATAGAACAAGTCAATGTTACCTCACACTATACTGGAAATGCCTCACAAAACCGAACTGACACAAGCTTCAGTCCTGTCAATATAGGACTATTATAACACCATGTGTAAAGGATTATGCACAAACCTTATTCATTTTACAAATATTACACCATCAATTAGACGGATCTGCTCCCTGAAGCCATACTACTTGCCAATTGGATATCTCAGAAATGGCTTCCTGTAGAACCATGTATCATCTACAAGAGGCAAATGTATCATTCTCAAAACATTATAAGAAACTAGCACCATCAAGGATAATCCTTAGAGGAACTTAAACTCAACATAGGAAAATCTTTTTTCTCTGCCTTTAGGTCAAGAAAATGAGCTTCAGATAAAGAACTCTGGCAGTTTTCAGGGCCAAAACTTTATGCACACTGAGATTAGACTGGAACCCTCTCTTTCCAGTATTAAATGAAGACTGCATTCCCTGTTGCTCTCTCAGACATAGTGATGCTCCCTGCTGATGAGATCCTGAATCCCATTGTGACTCCTATGTAAGTCTTTTGAGGAATCCTAACACATGAGGATGGAGTCCTCTGTGTAGTTGTTATGTGTTTCAGTTCATGTGCTTTGGCAGTTAGCATTGTGCCGTATGCTTGCTTTTTATGTTGTTTCTATCTATTGTTATCGTGTACATTTCTTGTTTCAACATATTTTATCTGTGTGTTTTTCCTTTTCTGTGAGCACTTTGAAACAGGTGCAAAGAAGTACAGCTAACATTCCTGACAAGGATGCCATGCCAAAAGCCCCGAATCCATGCAAAGAAATAACTCATGAACAGATATCCGTGCATCCATGTGTGTTCAGAAACAATTCAAAATTGTGTTAGGCTTCTTTTTCACTCTAGATGCTTTCACCTCAGTCACTATTTTTATAACTGAACGGTAATGGTTACTCCAGAAATAACGTGTTATTAATAAATACGTGTCATATTTTTTTTTTTTGCCCAAATAATAAATATGCATGCCAAACGCGCATATAACATGAACACAATTAAATGAGATGCAACTGACATGAGCGAAACGGAATTAGTGGCTGTGTTAAAATATATGTGCTCCCTTTGCTATTATTGCAGGGTGCCTGTTGCCACATCCTGTAATAACAAATGCACACTCGCTGTTGCTGCAGTGGCACATCCAAGCAAGGGAACACACTTTGCGTGTGCACATGATAATACTCTTATGTTTTGTTATTTTGCATTTATATAGCGCCTTATGTACCATTGGTATGACCTCAAGGCGCTGGTAGGTTGACCGAAGTTCAAGTCACTAGAGAGAAGAGAGAGAGTCATAAGGTGCGTGTGAGCACCGGATATGTGTGCAGCGGTGTTGCATTCCTGTGATAGCCGCTTCTTAGCGGTAGGTGTGGTGGTTGGGTGAGTATGTGTTCGTTCTGGCAGGTTGTTATCCAGACCGATTCTGGCTGCGTTAGGCCTGAGGAGAACGCCTAGGCTGGAGGGTGTGTAACCAGCTGTGTTTTAGATAGGATGATGGGGAGTATGAGGCAGGTGATGGTATGAGAACAGCTATACCGAATGGTGTCATAGTATCGCTGTGCTCTAGTTGAGTGGTGGTGTAAAGGAGAGAGTAAGCGTGGAGATGTGATAAGGTGGTTTATATCTTGAGATCAAGCACACTCCAGTAGTTCCATGCACTTCAGCTGTTTCAAGCACTTCAGGCACTTACATGCACTCCAAACCGTTCCATACACTCCAACCATTCTATGCACTCTGACCATTCTATGCACTCCAGTCATTCTATGCACTCCAACCATTCTATGCACTCCTACCATTCTATGCACTCCAACCATTCTAGACACTCCAACCATTGTATGCATTCCAACCATTTTATGCACTCCAACCATTCTATGTTGTTTGTACTTGCTCAGTTCTAAGCAGACAATCAGTTTGATCAGTTCTATGTATTCCTTCAATGCACTTTGTCTATACATGTTATCGCTTCATCATCCGGTCTGCTCATTTCCACCATATCTGTTCTCTATGCATCCTCCATCCACCTCCCTGACCCATTTCATATACCCAGTTTCGTCCATTCATTCGTCATCCGTTCATCCACATATGTCATCCGTTCACCCACTTACTTCATCCATTCCACCCTCTTTACCCATTTCATCTACACACTTCTTCCGTTCCACCCACTTCATCGGTTCCACCCACTTCACCGGTTCCACCCACTTCACCTACTTCACTAGTACAATCCACTTTACCGGTCTACCTACTTCACCAGTTCTACCCATTTGACCCTTTCCATCTACATACTTCATCCGTTGATCCACCTACTTCATCCATTCTACTCATTTCACCCGTTTTGTCCACATAATTCTTTCATTTCGTCCACTATACCCGATCCACCCACTCCACCCACTCCACCCACCCACTCCACCCACTCCACCCACCCCCTCCACCCATTCCACCCACTCCACCCACCCCACTCCACCCATTCCACCCACCCCACTCCACCCATTCCACCCACTCCACCCACGTACTTCCCTGTTCCATCCACAATACTTCACCCGATCCATCCACATACTACACGTGTTCCTTCCACATACTTCACCCGTTCCTTCCACATACTTCACCCGTTCCTTCCACACACTACACCCGTTCCATCCACATACTACACCTGTTCCATCCACATACTTCACCCATTCCAACTACAAACTTCACCCGTTCCATCCACATACTTCACCCATTCCATCCACACACTTCACCTGTTCCATCCACATACTTCACCCATTTCGTCCATCCATTTCACTTGATTCATCCACATATTTCACCCATCCTTCCACATACTTCACCTGTTCCATCCAACAATTTCATAATTTCCAACCATCCACTTCACCTGTTCCATCCACATGCTTCACCCGTTCCATCCACATACTACACTTGTTCCAACCACACACTACACCCGTTCCATCCACATACTTCACCCGTTCCATCCACATACTTCATCCATTTCATCCACATACTTCACCCATTCCATCCACATACTTCACCTGTTCCATCCACATACTTCACCCGTTTCATCCATGCATTTCCCTTGATTCATTTGCATATTTCACCTGTCCTTCCACATACTTCACCCGTTCTATCGATCAATTTCATCAGTTCCATCTAGCCACTTCACCCGTTCCATCCACATACTTCACCCATTCCATCCACATACTACACCCGTTCCAACCACATACTTCACCTGTTCCATCCACATACTTCACCCGTTCCAACTACATACTTCACCCGTTCCAACTACATACTTCATCCGTTCCAACTACATACTTCACCCGTTCCATCCATATGCTTCATCCATTCCATCCACCTACTTCACCCGTTCCATCCACATACTTCACCCGTTCCATCCACATACTTCACCTGTTCCCACCACATACTTCACCCGTTTCGTCCATCCATTTCCCTCAATGCATCCACATATTTCACCCGTCCTTCCACATAATTCACCTGTTCCATCCATCAATTTCATCAGTTCCATCCATCAACTTCACCCGTTCCCATTCACATACTTGACCCGTTCCATTCACATACTTGACCCGTTCCATCCACATACTTGACCCATTCCATCCATATATTTGACTGGTTCTATCCACATATTTGACCGGTTCCGTCCACATACTTTACCCTTTCCATCATCCAATTTCTCTGTTCCTTCCACATATTTCACCCGTTCCTTCCACATACTTCACGCGTTCCATCCATCTACATACTTCACCCATTCCATTCACATACTTCATCTGTTCCATCCATACACTTCACCCATTCCGTACTCCCACTTTCACTTGTTCCATCCACATACTTCATCCTTTTCATCCACATACTTCACCCATTCCATCCACATACTTCACCTGTTCCATCCACATACTTCACCCGTTTCGTCCATACATTTCCCTTGATTCATTCGCATATTTCACCTGTCCTTCCACATACTTCACCCGTTCTATCGATCAATTTCATCAGTTCCATCTAGCCACTTCACCCGTTCCATCCACATACTTCACCCATTCCATCCACACACTACACCCGTTCCAACCACATACTTCACCTGTTCCATCCACATACTTCACCTGTTCCAACTACATACTTCATCCGTTCAAACTACATACTTCACCCGTTCCATCCACATACTTCATCCATTCCATCCACCTACTTCACCCGTTCCATCCACATACTTCACCCGTTCCATCCACATACTTCACCTGTTCCCACCACATACTTCACCCGTTTCGTCCATCCATTTCCCTCAATGCATCCACATATTTCACCCGTCCTTCCACATACTTCACCTGTTCCATCCATCAATTTCATCAGTTCCATCCATCAACTTCACCCGTTCCCATTCACATACTTGACCCGTTCCATTCACATACTTGACCCGTTCCATCCACATACTTGACCCATTCCATCCATATATTTGACTGGTTCTATCCACATATTTGACCGGTCCTTCCACATACTTCACCTGTTCCATCCATCAATTTCATCAGTTCCATCCATCAACTTCACCCGTTCCCATTCACATACTTGACCCGTTCCATTCGCATACTTGACCCGTTCCATCCACATACTTGACCCATTCCATCCATATATTTGACTGGTTCTATCCACATATTTGACCGGTTCCGTCCACATACTTCACCCTTTCCATCATCCAATTTCTCTGTTCCTTCCACATATTTCACCCGTTCCTTCCACATACTTCACCCATTCCATTCACATATTTCATCTGTTCCATCCATACACTTCACCCATTCCGTACTCCCACTTTCACTTGTTCCATCCACATACTTCATCCTTTTCATCCACATACTTCACCCATTCCATCCACATACTTCACCTGTTCCATCCACATACTTCACCCGTTTCGTCCATACATTTCCCTTGATTCATTCGCATATTTCACCTGTCCTTCCACATACTTCACCCGTTCTATCGATCAATTTCATCAGTTCCATCTAGCCACTTCACCCGTTCCATCCACATACTTCACCCATTCCATCCACACAATACACCCGTTCCAACCACATACTTCACCTGTTCCATCCACATACTTCACCCGTTCCAACTACATACTTCATCTGTTCCAACTACATACTTCACCCGTTCCATCCACATACTTCATCCATTCCATCCACCTACTTCACCTGTTCCATTCACATACTTGACCCGTTCCATCCACATACTTGACCCATTCCATCCATATATTTGACTGGTTCTATCCACATATTTGACCGATTCCATCCACATACTTCACCCTTTCCATCATCCAATTTCTCCGTTCCTTCCACATATTTCACCCGTTCCTTCCACATACTTCACCTGTTACATCCATCTACATACTTCACCCATTCCATTCACATACTTCATCTGTTCCATCCATACACTTCACCCATTCCGTACTCCCACTTTCACTTGTTCAATCTACCTATTTCAAATGTTCCTTCCGCATACTTCACCTGTTCTTTTCACCCATTTTCTTCTTTCCTTCTACACATTTCACCCGTTCCTTCCATACACTTCACCCGTTCCATACATCCTCTTTCTCTGTTCCATCTACCTACTTCACCCGTTCCTTCCACATACTTTGCTATTCCATTCACCCACTTCCCCCGATTCTACCCACCGATTTTGCCCAATCCATCCACTTACTTTACCCATTCCAGGCACTTCACCCGTTCAACATACTTCACCTGTTCCAAATACTTCACCCGTTCCACATACTTCTCCCGTTCCACAAACTTCACCCGTTCCACCCAGTGCATCCATTCCACCCAGTTCATCCGTTCCACCCAGTTCATCTGCCCCAACCAGTTCATCCACCCCACCAAGTTCATCCGCTCCACCCAGTTCATCCGCTCCACCCAGTTCATCCGTTCCACCCAGTTCATCCATTCCACCCAGTTCATCCTTTCCACCCTGTTCATCCGTTCCACCCAGTTCATCCGTTCCACCCAGATCATCTGTTCTACCTAGTTCATTTGTTCCACCCAGTTTGTCCGTTCCACCCAGTTCATCCATTCTACTCACATGCTTCATCAGTTCCAACCCGATACTTCATTTCTCCCACATACTTCACTTGCTCGATCCACTTCACCTGTTCCACCCACATACGTCACCCGTTCCGTCCACATACATGACCAGTTCCTTCCACATACATCATCTGATCGCTCCATACTCTACTCATGCTCCACACTCTACATAGTTCCATTCAACATACTTGACCCGTTCCTTCCACCTACATCACCCGTTCCGTCACATACATCACCCGTTCCATCACATACATCACCTGTTCAGACATATACATCACCCATACATCACCCGTTCATTCCACATACATCACCCATTCGCTCCATACTCTACACCGCTCCACACTTTACATCCGTTCCATTCAACATACTTGACCTGTTCCTTCTACATCATCCGTTCCGACACGTACATCACCCGTTCCGACACATACATCACCCGTTCTGACACATACATCACCCGCTCGCTCTACACTCTACACTCGCTCCACACTCTATGCCCACTACACACTCTACGCCCGATCCACACTCTATGCCCGCTCCACACTCTAGATCTACTACACGCTCTAGGCCCATTACACACTCTACACTCGCTCCACACCTGCTCCACACTCTACACCGACTCCAGACACTACATTTGCTCCATACCTTACTTCCACTCCACACCCTACATCTGCTCAAAAACCCCACACATCCTATATCCGCTCAACACCCTACACCTGTTCAACATCCTACGTCCGCTCGATGCTATCATCTACTCCATAGCCTACCTCCGCTCCACGCTCTCATCTGCTCCACGCTCTCATGCATTCTGTGCTCTCATCCGCTTTACGCTCTCATCCGTTATACGCTCTCATCCGCTATACGCTCTCATCTGCTATACGCACTTCATCCTCTCCTCCGACATTCATCCGCTCTACCGATTTCATCTGCTGAACTCACTTCATCTATTCATCATGCATTATCGGTTCAACTCATGTCACTTGTCGCACGCACTCGATCAGTCCCATGTTCTCCATCTGTCCAATGCACTACACTCGTTTCACGCACTTGATTCGTCTATTTGTTCCACTTTTACCATGCACTTTTGCCTTCCATGCCTTATATCTGTTTCATGCGCTCTACCAGTTCAGTGCACTCTGTGCACTCATCCGTATCATGTATTCATCTTTCCACCCTCTCCACTTTATTCTTCTTGTCCATTTTGTTCCTCTCGTCCATTACATTCATTTAATCAATTTCATTAATTTCAGCCACTTTACTGCTTTCATACAACTTATACTTTTTATCTCCATCACTGATTTGTTCCACTTTACTCATTCTATTTTGTTTGTCCTTTTTAGTTTACATAAGACATTATTAGTTTTTCGATTTCTCGCTTGGAATCTTGATGTAGGAATGTTACTTATGTTATTGTTATTTATGATCTAGAAGTTTGAGCTAGTTGAATCGCTGTTATCCACTTTATTTCTCTCTTCCACTTCGATCTTCTTGTCTTTTACATTTACTTCATCCATTTCATTAATTTCAACCATTTTACTGCTCTCGTACTACTAATTCTGTCTATCCTCTTCACTGCTATGATCCTTCTCACTCATTCTATTTTTTTTGTCCTTTTTAGTTTACCTTAGCGGTTATTATCTTTCGATTTCTTGTTTGCATCATGATGCTGGATTGTTATTTAAGATCTAGCATTTTGGGCTGTCATCAAGTTGCTGTTATCCAGTTTGAGTCACGGGTCGGTTTTAGGGGAAGAACCATGTTTTCAGTAGTTTGCGGAAAGACATGAGGTCCTCGTTGAGTCGGATGTGGGTGGGAGTGCGTTCCACAGAGTGGGGGCCAAAGCTGAGAATGATGATCCATCTGACAGAGTTTGTTTTTGGTATGACTAGGAGGCCGGCTGAGCTTGATTTTAGGGTACGAGCCGGGTGATAGGGTTTTAGTTTGTCTTGAAGATATTGAGGTCTGGTTTTATGCAGTGCACGGTGAGAAATGCATAAAGTTTTGAAGGTCACCCTTCGGGGAACCGGAAGCCAGTGTAGAGTTTTGAGGGCTGGGGAGATGTGGTCTCTTGGGCCAAGCGCTAGTAGCAGTTTGGCTGCGGCGTTTTGTGCTCTTTGTAGTTTATTCAGTTGGTATGTGTGCACTCCGAGGTAGAGGGGGTTAGCAGAGTCCAGTGGTGATATAACAATTGATTGGACAGTGGAGAGTCTGTTGGGAAAGGAGAGGTATGGAAAAATGCACCTTAGAGTTTTAAGGTGGTAGTGGCAGGTCTTTGAGACATTGTTGACTTGGTGCAAGAGAGTTAGGTCAGAGTCTAGGGTGCATCCAAGGTTTTTCACTGAATTAGAGGGTGTCGGTGAGTTGCCCATGGTAGATGGCCAGGGTAGTGGGTGTGGAAGAAGTTTGGTGTTGCCACATACCATGATTTTGGTTTTGGAGGGATTTAGCAAGAGGTGGTTTCTGGTCATCCAGAGATCTATGTCGAGGAGGCAGAAAGCGAGGTCTGGTCGGCAGTTGGGTTTTGAGTTTAGGAGTTTTAGAATTAGTTGAGTGTCATCGGCGTAGGTGTAGCACAGGATGTTGTGTAAGCAAATTATTCTTGGGAGGGTGGCCATGTAGATGTTAAACAGGAGGGCTGATAGGCATGCTCCTTGTGGAACTCCGGGGTTGACTGGTCGGGCTTGGGAGAAGTAGGTGGAGAGTAGGGTTATTTGGTTCCTATTGTTGAGGAAGGATTCTATTCATTTGAGGGCGGTTCCACAAATTCCTAGGGAGTGGAGGCGGTCAAGCAGGATTGAGTGGTTGATTGTGTTGAAGGCGGCGGATAGGTCAAGAAGGATTCATGCGGTGCATCCCGCAGAATCTGCCGTGTTTTTAAGGTCATCCCAGATTGAGGTTAGGGTAGTTTTGGTTCCGTGTCGGGTTCTGAAACCTGATTGAGCGGGGTCTAGGAGATTGTTGGCTTCGACAAAGGTATTTAGTTGGGAGTAGGCGATTCGGTCAATGAGTTTGGCTAGGAATCTGGTGTTTGAGATGGGGCAGTAGTTTTTGGGCTCGAGAGGGTCGAGGGAAGCTTTTTTTATAAGAGGTTTGACATGAACCATTTTAAATTCGTCGGAAAAATTCCTGAGGAAAGGGAGTCGTTTATGATGGTTCTTGCGTGTTCTCCTGCGCAGGTAGATGCAAACATTTCTTTGAGGGTTGATGCTGGGCAAGGGTCCAGCGGAGAGCCGGATGGTTTGCGGGAAGAGAGAAGTTTGAGAAAGTGGTCAGTTGATATTGGACTGAAGGAGACAAACGTTGGTTGGGAAATGGTCGCAGGCGGTGGGTTGGCTGGTATGGGGGGTGGATTGCCTGATGAGTCTATGAGAGCTAGTTTGTTGGTTAGAGTATTTGTTCTTTCCAGAGCTGTGGTGTAAAAGTAGAGAGAGAGTGAGTCGCACAGGGATTGTGAAGGGGTCGGGAGGGTGGTGATGCATGATGGTTTGGTGAATTCGGTGATGATTTTGTGCAGTTCTTTTCTGGGGTTTTTACAGTTTAGGATTCGGTAGTTGTAATGGTTTTTTTTTGCTTCCGGATTTCAGCCTTGTATTGGCGAAGGTGCCGGGCCAAGGTCGATCTGCTGAGGGGGGTTTTGCCTTTCGCCACTTTTGTTCAAGGGATTTATGTAGTTGTTTAACGGTCTTCAGTTCAGGTGTGAACCATCTAGGGAAAAGGCCACGGCGGGCTGATGGTTTGCAAGAGGGTGTGAGCCGCATTATTGAGGTGTTGAGCCATGGGTCAAAGGCACCGGGGGTTAGTTGTTCATTGAGAATGGAGGTAGGGGGTGGAGACTGAAGGAGTGCATCAGCTAGGTCAGAAAAGATTATTAGTTTCTTCCAGCATTTGCGTAGATTCGGAGGTTCAGGTTCGGGTAAGGGGAGCGGGTTGGGTGAGCGAATGGCGAAAGAAACAATGAAGTGATCGGACCAGATGATAGGGGTGGGGGGGTTTCAATGTATCAGGTTGTGGGAGCTGAAGATGGCATCAAGTGTCTGGCCTTCATAGTGAGTCTGCCGTTTATGTGGGGTTGGAGGTTAATCGCGTCAAGGCCGTCAACCAGAGAGTGTGTCATAGGGTTGGTGGGAATGTCAAGCCATATGTTGAAATCTCCTAGGAGGGTGAGGTTGGGATGGTTTAGTTGGAGGGTGGCAATAGAGTCGCAGAGGTTGTTTGACAATTGTCTATCATAGCCAAGGGGTCTGTAGATTATTAGGAAGCTGTGGGAGAAAGAAGGGGGGAGGGAGAGCTTTACGAGGAGTGATTCGCAGTAAGGAATGGATGGCTGGTTGTCGATGATTGAGGCGTAGAAGTGAGATTTGAAGGCAATTGCTATTCCTCCCCCTCTAGAGGGACGGTTTAGTGGGATGAGGGAGTAGTCTGTAGGTAATGCTTTGTTGGCGATCGGGACAAAGTCGTCAGAGAACCAGGTTTCCGTGATAAAGACTGGGTTCGGTTTGACGGGGGCGAGGAGGTCAAAGATGCTGTGTCTGTTTTTTGCTACAGATCGGGCATTAAAAAGGATGCAATTAACTTCGGTACAGGAGGGTGACGAGGGAGTTGCAGAGGAGGTAGGTGCGGGTGGAGGGGGTGGAAAATGGGAAGCTAGTGGGGGGTGCATGGTGGTCGATGGGAAAAGTAGGCGGGCAGTTGAGTTGTTGGTTTTGGGGGGGAGGGGTTAGACTGGTTTGAGGGGTTGACTGGATTTGGAGTTTTGGTTGTGGTTGGTGAGAAATCGAGGGAGAGGGGTTTTAGGTAGGTTGAGGCAGGTGGGCAGGTGCTGGTTGAGATTGGGAGGATGAGGAGGTGGGTCTAGACAGGAGTGGCGATGAGTAGTGAGCAATTAAGGGAGACCAAGTACGTTTTCTCTTCAGTGTTTTGGCTGTGGTTGGAGTATGAGAGAGGGTAGAGAGGTCGGAGGGGGATAGGGAAGCAGCTACTGTTCTTGCCAGGGCGAGGCATGCAATTTTTAGGGGTGGGAAGGAGAGGGCTTGTGAGCGGATGATGGTGGGAGTTGATGAGGGGAATGGGGGGTGTATGGTAACGGGCATGGTAGTTCTTGGGAGGTGAGGTTGGCCGTTGGTCGGGTGGGTGGGTGAGGCGGGCATGATGATAATAGGCGGGTGGGAGGAGGGGATGGGAGTGCTTGGGAGGTGAGGCTGGCCATTGGTCGGGTGGGTGGGGGAAGCGGGTATGATGATAATAGGCGGGTGGGAGGAGGGGATGGGAGGAGGAGTGGTTTTAGGATGGTTGGCTCACCATCGTGCTCCTATGTCTTGGGGGTTGGATAAGGGATGGGTAGGTAATGTGGTGGAGGGCAGGATGGGTTGGTGGGGGGGTATGGATGGTAGGGAGGGCGGGAAGGGAGGTGGGCACGAGGAGGTAATTTTCGGAAGTCTTTGTGGGTTTGGGGGATTCATGCTTTTGTTAGTTTGAGCTGTGTTATAATTGCCGTTGGATGGTTTCGTTCCCACCTTCCCACTACAACTATACCACCGGATGTTTAGCTGTACACACTCACTATGATTAGCTGTACTACCGCTGTACCACAGCGATATATCACACTTTCTAAATTCAACTATACCACCGGGTGAGATTATTCACAGTTTGAGTTTGACTAAACCACAGGTGATATATTTCTCATTTTTAAGTTCAACTATACCATAGGGGGGTACCATTCACATTTCCAAGTTCAGCGATACCATAGGTGAGATTAGTCACAGTTTTAGGTTCAACTATACTATAGGGTGAAATTATTCACAGTTTCTAAATTCAACTATACCATAGAGTCGGATTATTCACAGTTTCTGAAATTACTTATACTACAGGGTGAGTATATTCACAGTTTCTAACTTCAGTTATATCATGGTGTTAATCAACTATGCCACATGGCGAAATTATTCTCAGTTTCTCAGTTCAACTATATCACAGGGTTATATTATTCACAGTTTCCAGGTACAACGATCCCACAGGGCGGGATTATTCACTTCTTCTACGTGCAACTAAATCAACTAAATCACAGTTTCTATTTAGGTTATCTAATTAGCTAATAGGCCGACTTACTAAATGCAATTATACTGCGGATATGTTATTAGGTAGACTTTCTATGCAGAACTAAGCTGGCAATTATACCACAGATATGCTATTAGGGACACTTTCTGAATGTAGACTACCCCATGGAGGTGCTAATAGGCGGACATTCTGAATACAATTATACCAAAGATATGCTATTAGGGAGACTTTCTAAATATGGACTTTCTAAATGTGGATAACACAACAGATATGCTATTAGGCAGATTTTCTAAATGCAATTATACCACAGATATGCAGTTAGGCATACTTTCTAAATACAATTATACCACAGAATGCTATCGGGGACACTTTCTAAGTGTAGGCTACTCCACAGGTATGCTATTAGGCGGACTTTCTAAAGGTAGATTACACAACAGATATGCTATTAGGGACACGTTCTAATACAACCACTTCTAGGAGCAACTACACCACAGATATGCTATTAGGCGGACTTTCTAAATGCAATTATACCACAGAGTGCTATTACGGACATCCTAAGTGTAGTTTACACCACAGATATGCTATTAGGCAGACTTTCTAAGTGTAGACTACACCACGGTTTCTAAACCACTTCAAGGAGCAACTACACCACAGGTATGCTATTAGGCGGACATTCTTAGTGCAATTATACCACAGAATACTATTAGGGACACAATCTAAGTGTAGGCTACACCACAGATATGCTAGATATGCTGTTAGGTGGACTTTCTAAGTGTAGACTACACCACAGCTATGCTATTAGGCAGACTTTCTAAAGGTAGACTACACCACAGATATGCTATTAGGGACACGTTCTAAATGCAACCGCTTCTAGGAGCAACTACACCACAGATATGCTATTAGGTGGACTTTCTAAATGCAATTATGCAAAGATATGCTATCAGGCAGTCTTTCTAAATGCAAACTAGAACACAGATATGTTATTAGGCGGATTTTCTAAATGCAGTTACACCAATTTGCTATTAGGTGGACTTACTAAATTCGATTGTACCAAGGTATGCTATTAGCCAGTCTTTCTAAATGCAAACTAGAACACATATATGCTATTAGGTGGAATCTCTAACTGCAGTTACACCAGGATGTGCTATTAGGCAGACTTTTAGGAGCAACTACACCACAGATATGCTATTAGGGTGATTTTCTAAATGCAATTACACCAGGATATGCTATTGGGCAGATTTTCTAAATACAATTACACCAAGATATGCTACCAGGCAGTCTTTCTAAATGCAATTACACCAGGATATGCTATTGGGCGTTCTTTCTAACTGCAAACTAGAACACAGATATGCTATTAGGTGGACTTTCTAAATGCAATTACACCAATATATGCTACCAGACAGACTTTCTTTCTAAATACAATTACACCAGGATATGCTATTAACTGCAAGCCAGAACACAGATATGCTATTAGGCAGACTTTCTAAATGCAATTACACCAATATATGGTGCCAGGCAATCTTTCTTTCTAAACACAATTACACCAGGATATGCTATTAGGCAGTCTTTCTAACTGCAAACTAGAACACAGAAATGCTATTTGGCGGATTTTCTAAATGCAATTATAACAAGATATGTGATCAGGCAGACATTCTAAATGCAATTACACCAAGATATGCTATCAGGCGGATTTTCTAAATGCAGTTAGACCACGATATGCTATCAGGCGGACTTTCTAAATGCAATTTGACCAAGATATGTTATCAGGCGGACTTTCTAAATGCAAAATAGAACACTTTCTAAATGCAATTAGACCAATATATGTTATCAGGCGGACTTTCTAAATGCAAACTAGAACACAGATATGCTATTAGGCAGACTTTCTAAATGCAATTAGACCAAGATATGCTATCAGGCGGTCTTTCTAAATGCAAACTAAAACACAGATATGCTATCAGGCAGACTTTCTAAATGCAATCAGACCATGATATGCTATCAGGTGGGCTTTCTAATTGCAATTACACCAAGATATGCTACCAGGCAGTCCTTCTAAATTCAAACAAGAACACAGATATCCTATCAGGCAGTCTTTCTAAATGCAAACTAGAACACAGATATGCTACCAGGCGGACTTTCTAAATGCAATTAGACCAAGATATGCTATCAGGCGGACTTTCTAAATGCAATTAGACCAAGATATGCTATCAGGCGGACTCCGTTGGGAGGTAGGTTAGCAAGGCGTGAAATAATTGCTTCAGTCCCTGCCCTTGCCTCACTTACTTAATGTTTGCTTCTCCTGCGGATACCTGCAGATTCGATCAGAAGCTGTCACATTGGAGCCGTCCCTTGCCTTGGGGTCCTTATCCGATGGGCTACCGGGCAGAGGGCTGCCCTGGGAGGACTGGCAATGAATGGGAGTCCTCTTGTCAGGACCAATCAGGTCGGGTGGGTGCGGTGCGGGAGGCGGAAGAAGGAGAACCAGGAAGCGGGTGCAGGGAGGGAACGAGGAGCACGGCAAGGGGATCTAGGGCCTGGGGGCACTGAAAAATTAGCTTTAGCGACACAATCAAAGGAAGGTAACAAATAGGCAGGGTCTATACTCACTCAGCAGCCACGGTGGAAGTGGGGCTTTTGAGAAGCCACAGGACGTTAGATTGAAAGGACACAGATACACGGGCCAATCAGGGGGTGTGGGGGCGGTGCGGGAGGTGGGAGGAAGGGGAACCAGGAAGCGGGTGCGGGGAATGAGCGAGGAGCACAGCAAGGGGATCTAGGGCCTGGGGGCACTGAAAACTTAGCTTTAGTGACACAAAGGAAGGTGAGAAATAGGCAGGGTTATGTCACATGAGTATGCGCACAGATGAAATGTTACACTAGGGAGGTGCTGAAGGGCAACCACGCTGGAGGTGGCATTCAGCGTGTCTCAAAGGGAGATAGCATGAATAGCTGTCTATGGGCGTTCAGCACACCTCAGTGGGGTGGTGTAATGGACCATATGGGCCCCTCATCCTCTTCTAAATGGTGGCCGACCACATGCTTAAAGACTGCCAGTGGAGCAGAAACCCCAGTGGCTGTATTTTGTGTGTTTGTGTTACATGACTACAGTAATGGATATGATGTTGCAGCCGTGTCCATCTGTTTGGCAGAATTATTCATATGAAAGGGAAACAAGATGACCATACATGTGTGGTGAGCTAAATTTAGCAAAGTCTGCAGGTCATCTATTTGGTTTGCATTGGCTTGATAAAGTGTCCATAAGGTGAGAAGAGAACAGTGGACAAATCGCAACAGAAAGGAGGTGTAAATGCCAATCAAAGTAATCTATATTCAAATGTGGACATGTTTACACATTTTTCCTGTACGCAGAATCTGTCCAAGGAAAGCGCTTTTTGGGGGGTGGGGGGTTTGTGTGGGCGAGGGTAAGGGGAGGAATTTGGGTTACACAATAAAGCAAACAGTGTGCCTCAAACATCATGGGGATGCTCACAATTCCTTAGTAGCACCCCGCCGGCAGGGCCAGGGGGCAGTACCCACATTCCAAGCCCCCCCTCCCCCAGTATGAGGGAGGATGCTGTTTTCCCAGCCAGGCAAGAGGTAAGTGAGCATGTGTGCCCTTCCCCTGCTTTGCCAGCCCCAAATTCCATTTCCTACTCCACTCCCCTGTTCCATCCTAACCCCTTACTCAGTTACCTGCAGCTGCCTCAATCCCTTTCCTGCAACACGTGGAAAGAGAGACCTGACTGCATGTAGTTCCCTTGACATTTGAACTTGACCTTGACCATTTTAGTATTGAAACAGAAACTACCCCATTTCTGAACTTAAAACAAATAAAATGTATTAGAACCCCGGAGAGCATGCTGAATGCTAACAGCAATAAACCACTTCATTTGAGGGCATTACACATTAATGCCCCAGCACATCTGGTTGGGATTTATGCTTTGATATGGAATGTTTGTAATGCCACTCTTCTAGATGCATTTAGACAATACTCTGTTCTGTGGTGGGCCGGATCAAGTGGTATCGGCCTGCCATCAGTGAAGGGATTGTTGCTTGTAGCATCAAAGCATAACATTTGGACTGTTAATGGGGTTAATTCATAGATTTCAGCACAGAGGCAGCGCACGTGAGCAGCGCAGAGGGAGTGTGCGCCAGCGTGCTCCAGCCATGTGCGCTAAACAGCATTCTGGCGCACCGCGTATTAATGGATTTTCCAAGCAATTTTGAGCCCTGGTGCAGCGAACATCCTGCAGCTCCAGTTAAGCCCCCAAGAACGCCCCTTGCGCAAGGAAAAGCCATTGAAATCCCCAATACGGCACAAAGGGCTGCGCTAACCCTGGACCAGCTCACAGGGACGCCACACTGTAATCGTGTGAAAATACTACACGTACCCCGCTCACCACAGCCAAAACGTGTGAAAATGTACTCTTACACCCCCTCGGAATACGGGTACTCCACTAGTGCAGCAAAATCGCGTGTAAAACTCCCCGTGCACCCACAGAATACACGTACCCTGTTCGCGCTAGCAAAATCATGTGTAAAACTCCAGGCTCACCCCCGGAATGCACAAAGCCCGAATGTGCTAGCAAAATCGCGTGTAAAACTCTAGGCGCACCCCCGGAATACACGTGCCCCGCTCGCGCCAGGTAAATTGCGTGGAAAAAGTACCCCTGTGGTATGGGCTGCCTGTGGGGCATGCCCAGGGTGGATGGGCTGCCAGTGGGGCATGGGGAGGGTGAATGGGCTGCCTGTGGTTCATGCCCAGGGTGGATGTGTTTCCTGTGTGTATTCCGGGCTACGCAGGCAGTTTCACACGCGATAGGCCTGGCGTGAGCGGGGTACGTGTATTTCGAGGGTGTGCGTGGAGTTTTACATGCGATAGGCTTGGCGCAAGCAGGGTACGTGTATTACAGGGGTGCGCAGGGAATTTTACACGCGATAGTCCTGGCGCAAGTGGGCTACGTGTATTTCAGGGGTGTGCGTGGAGTTTCACACGTGATAGGGCTGGCGCAAGCGGGGTACGTGTATTTCAGGGGTACGTGGGGAGTTTTACACGTGATAGGCCTGGCGCAAGCGGGGTACATGTATTTGATGGGTGTGCGTGGAGTTTCACACACGATAGGGCTGGCGCGAGCGGGGTACGTGTATTTCGGGGTGCGCAGGGAGTTTCACATGCGATCTAGCAGTGTGTACCCTCCCGGGTGTGGCCCCCCTCCCCATGCCCCACTTTCTTCCCACACCACAGGGGACCAGCCCACACCCCAGTCCATGCCCCGCAGGCAGCCCATCACCCCTGGGCATGCTCCGCAGGCAGCCCATCACCCTTGTCCATGCCCTGCAGGCAGGCCACATGGCACCATGCACATGGGAGCCCCAACCCATGTCCCCCACCCACCCCACCCACCCCCATTGACAGACACCTGCCAGCACGCCCCGACACATGGCCCACCAAACAACATGTCCTAACAAAACAGACCCATGGCCCTAATGCCAACCCAAATCCCCCTTGCACCCCAGTACAAGCATACAACCATCCAGAGCATCCGCTCCCAAATGACCCATGGCATGACACTCTTAAAAGAACCACCATGCCCATGCAAAAATGCACAACAGAGCCACACAGTGGCAACACATGACTGAGGCAATGCTCATTGAGACATGCACAAAACCAATGATAGTACACAACACCAATCATGAACTCAGAATGAATATATTAACAACACAATCACATAGAGAAAATCAAACTTGAAAATCAATAAACAATGACAGATATGAACAAAAAGTGTTGAAAATCCAATGAAAAACAAAAATCCACAGCATGAAAAAATAAAAGTGGTCCATCGCAATGTCAAAATGAAAAAAAAAAATCTAAAAAAAATAAAACCATTGATCCATGGGAATTGTCCATAAAGAAAGTACGTACAAGTCTTCAACTATATACAAACCAAGTCCAAAGTGTCCATGATCCCCAAAATAAATGGAACCTACCAAAAAGTCCTAGGAAAAAATAAACTATATACATGAAGTGGAGCAAAGTCCATTAACTCCAAAAAGAAAAAACAAAGGAAACCTAACACTAAAGAACTATGTACAAAGGTGGCGGGCAAGTCCTATGGCTCACTCATTGATGTTCCGGGCCAGGGCATCATCGAACTCCTTTTCAACGTCCCGGAGGCGGGCCTCTTCCCTGGCCTCGAGGTCTCTAAGGGATGCAGTCATGGTGGCCTCCAACTCCCTGCGAGTTGCCTCGAGGCACTCAGCCTGCCTCAATGCCCTGCGCATGGAGCTCTCCGGCCTGACCATAGTGAGCGTGCCTCCTCCGCCCGCAACCGCTCCGCACCTATCCACTGGCCCAACCGCTGCCACATGGAAGACACTCCCAATCCAGGGTCCTCCTGCCCTCCGACGATTCATGCCCCTGTGATGTTTATGGCCCCGAGCCATCATCGCTCCCACCTTGAGCCTGCTGCTGCCGTGCATGTGCCCTGCCTGTCGATGCCTGCACGTCCTCTTCCTGCTGGGGTCCAGTTATTGGGGTGGCCACCCCTGCTGGACCTCCGACTCCCGAGTGTGGCAGGGATGTGTCCTCCACCAGCCTGGCCGCTGGGTCAGGGGCAGTTCGACAGGGTGCCCAGGTGATTCTTGGGCATGTAGATGGCACAGAGACAACTGGCGCATAGAGGGTGCAGTTGAGGAGGGGGTCGGTAGAAGATCCAGAACACAGAGGAACCACGCATCGATGATCTATCCTAGTAGATCGACGCAGTCAATGAGGTATTCGAAATGACGTGCATTCTCCTCACGAGAAATCAGCACGTCATCCCGAATACCACGTTGATGCAACGCCACCCCAGCTAGGACAGGCTCAACCCGGTCATTGATTGCCACGTCCGCAGGGAGAGGAAGGCCAGTTGTTGTTCGTGCATCCCCTCCCCGAGAACGGGTCTGGATGAAGGCATCCCTGCTGTTGCGGGATGATGAAGTCACAGGATCGGGGACAGGATTACACACAGGCACCTCTGCGGCAGCCTGTGCTGCCTCCTGTCCCTGCCCCTGGACTGCACCACTAGCACCAGTGGAATCCCCCCTTCCAGGCCCCGTGCGTGGGCCTTCAACAGCCTCCTCCTCAACCGAACCCCCCACCAACCTGGATGACTCCTTGCCATCTACCTCCATAGCCCCCTGTGGAGGCTCAGCTGCCCCTTCTGCTGCCGATGAGTCCACTTCCGACCTCTGCCTCTTGGACCTTCCTTCGGCAGCTGTGGCCATGGACACGGCACCAGACTCCTCACTCCCCGAAGAGATGACAACCTGGGAGGGGAGCTGGGCCTTGCGTCTCTGGCTGGCGGTGGGATCCCTGCCGCTGTGCTCCACAGCACTGTCTCCACCCTCTTCATCAGTTGATGCTGCAGACAGGGAGAGACAGAACACAGGCATCAGGGCACTGTACACTGGTCTGATGCAGACATGACATTTGCACATGAGTAGCAGTGTCAAACTTCACAGATGGCATCACACTCCCCAACACACATATCATTTGAACCCACACAAATGCGCAAATTAACAGGAATGTTGCAGCAGGCAGCAGCATCCATACACATACAACATCATGAACATCCGAAGGTTAGCCTGACGTCACATGCAACACGGGGAGTGCCGAACACATGCACACACGCCACCAGACATACATGCATCTATACATCTCCACCACCTGTCACAGTGCAATCATCGGCAACTATGTCACATCTGCCAATCAGCCTCCTACATGTCGGTGTCACATGCATCCATGGTGTATCACAGTTGCACACATGTCAAATACACACACACGCACATGTACACCGTGCACGTACATGAAGGTGGAACCAGAATCCATGTGTCACACCCCAACCATGCCAGAGTATACACACAGAAATACTAACATGTGTGCATCCCCACATCCATTTGGCCATCATCCATTTGAACACATACACCATTAATGTGCCTCACATATGACTGGACTCACATGCGGCAGGCTCATGTCCCTGCACATACATATCCATACATGGGCCTTTCCAGTCATATGTCCAAGCTGCACACTCCTGGCACACCTCAACATGCACTGCGTCCAATCAGTACACATGGACACTACCGCTCAACACCAGACGGGCCTGTCTCTGAAGGACCTGGAGGTGGAGCGCTGGGCGTATATGTTCCATGACCCTCATCTGGTTGTCGATAAGGCGGACCCGGCATCCCTCTGCATGTGCTGCCTCCAAGAGGCACCGGGCCTTCCTGAGGGTCCTGGACCTGAAGCCCTCCCAGCGCTTCTGGACGTGTGCTATGTCGCGGGCTGCCACCCCCTCCATGTTGATGGCAGCCACGATGTCCTTCCAGATCCTCTTCCGTCCTAAATTGTCGGCGCGTGATCTTCTGAAGAGGGCATCATAATGCACCAGGACTTGCTCCACCAGGATACTAACTTCTGCGGCACTAAAGCTGGTAGCCCTCTTCCTCTCTGGCTGGAGGTTGCCAGTGGTCTCTGATGTTGTTTCCCCCGACATGGCAACCCCCGAGGCAGATGTGGGTGGGCAACTGGGTCCTGGTGCTGGGCTGTGGAGTGATGGAACTTCAGTCGGGAGTCTTCTGTTCCAGCAGGGGTGGTCACAGCAACTGGACCCCTGCAGATGGCTAACGTGCAGGCACCAAAAAGCAGGGCACGTGGCTAGCAGACAGCAGGCAGCAGCAGATGGCTGGTGGGAGCCGGCTCAGGGCTATGGGGGGTAGGAAAATGGCCTTCTGGGCAGGAGCGTGGTCTTCCAGCGTGTTATTGGAGGAAAGGCCCTTAGCACGTAAGCGCGTCTGTGATGTAATGTGCACGGGCGTTTCCCTCCACACAGGTGCATAGTGATTCCACACGTGCAAAAACTGCATGTCTGGCTGTCACTACATGTAATTGGAGGAAAGGCCCTTAGCGCGTAAGCACGTAAGTGACGTGGCACGTGTGGGCAGGTTTTAAAGGGATGCGTAGGATGCCATTTTCTTGTATGTGCTTTTTGTGGAGAGCGAGCGGGTGATTCTTGTACTTCTTGTCAGTTCACACGTGATTACTTCACAACGGTTGCAGTTCGTACTCCTTGTTTACTCAGACAGCGTGCAATTCTTCTTTTGGCGGGGGTGTTGCCAACGCGTCCATGCGCGTCTTTTTCACGTTCTTTTTCCAGGCAGACGGTGAGTCACGCACATATTTTTCAACTGTGGTTGCCCCTGTGTGTTGCTTACCCATTCAGAGGTCATTGTAGCCTGTGTGTACCACGCCTATGCTTATTTTTGTGTTTCTGGGTGCCACAGCATAGCGCGGGTCTTTTATTCCACGCACGTGGGCTACCAGGGATCGGGTGCACGTTAAATTTTGTTTTCGGGTGCCTGAGCGTTGCGTGACCCGTCATCTTCCTCCAGGGGTCACAGACAGCCTTGCTAGAGCATAGGGGTATATATTCCAACTAGTACCCTGCCCCCTTCACCCCAATTGCCCAGGACAATTGTTTACTGCACCTCCCATTCGCACAAGAACATCAGTGCCATGGTTGGGAGGTGACCAAGTGGTAAGGGAGGCAAAGGTGGCCGACCTCCAAGAGGTGCCCGCGGTAGGGGACGTGGCCAGGATGTGCAGGGTAGCCCAAGAGGCCAGTGTGTGGAGAACCAATCAGGGACACCTATGCCCCCCCAATGGGTGGGGGAGATGCAGCTGGCATCATCCCAGCTCAGGCCCTGTTAACCCAGCCCATATTGTTCACAGAACTTTCACGGGATAACTCACAGTCTGACTTCCTTGTCACAAAGTCAAAGCCACGTGTGGCAGTGAAAGTTGCTGTCACCAGGCCAGGTGGATCTGGGCAGCAATGTCATCTGCTGCCCCAAGTAGCTATGGTGAGGAGGCTGCAGGGGCAGCTGCAGCCCAATCCACCCCAGCTCTGAGTCACCCAGCCGGGACAGTGTTGGTCCCAGACCATCAAACCAAGGTTGGTCCTGGCAACAGCACCCATCAGCCAATGCCTGCAGTGAGACCTTTGATCATCGTGCCTTTGCCTACTTCCAGTGCCCAGTCCACATGCGCTTCAGCCCCTACCAACCAGAGCGGCGTAAGTGACTCAGGGTCCGCACCACCTCTCAAGAGGAAGAAGCGTGCTCTTGCGGAACAGGCTGGGACCCCAGACACGGCTCATCCCTCCGGCATGTCAAGGAAGCAGAGTTTCAATGATGTGGAACTAGACACACTTGTGGGCTACGTGTCGGCCCATGGCCGCAAAATGCTGTTGACTGCAGGGTGCAAGACTACGACTGCTCAACATAGGGCCCACTGGCAGTGCATCATGGGCCAGATTAGTTCCCTTGGATTTGTGAGGCGTACAGCTGATGATTGCTCAAAGCAGTGGAATTACCTCAAACGCAGAGCAAAAAACGCAGAGCAAAAAACAAACAAATCATGCCTCTACTCTGGTGACTGGCAGTGGCTCTCCACCAGGGGAGGAAGTACTCACAGAACATGAGTCAATCGCTGCAGGCTTTATCACAGAGGATCAGATCCAAGGCGTGGGAGACTACCAGATCTTGAGGCAATGTCCGGTGAGTGGCCATGCATGTGTGTGCAAACCATATGTTATGTTGCTTGGGTGATGTGTTCTGATTGAGTGCCAGGTGAGGCTGTGTAGTCATGACTATATAGGTCACCCATGTGGTGCCTCCAAACCATCCCCCGCCCTTGGGTTTGGGTTTCACAGTATCCCTTCTGACCGCAGTTTACACTTTGCACGTGATTACTTCACTTGCCCTTCAACTGCCATAATGCCACAACATTGTTGATACTGTTGTCCTGTTCATTCTGCCTGATTGATGGAATCATTTGCATGATAAACACACATTTTTGTGCTGTTCTGCCCCAAATTCACCATACTTCAGACATAGATTTCACCCCACAATGCCCCACATTTCTTTACCTATTATTGAAATGATTTCATCCATCAGGCTGATTGACTTTTGTGCACCTACACATGCTCTGCTCACTTCGGGGCCCTGTTTGAATGTTCAACATGACAATTGATTTCTGTCATGTCCAAGTGACCAACCATTGATGTATCCATGTGCCTGCCATCACTGTATTCGTAAACACTGGCTTTGTTGCAGCGTGTCACACATGCATGTTTTGTCACACTCTTATGCATGCTCTATTTCATGATGTCCTTCTTGCATGGATGGGGGACAGTACTGATTTCCTACCATATGTGTGTCCTTGTCAAATCTGCCATGGCTCTGCTATGTGCCATCTGTGTGCTGGCATGTGTCATGTATGTGGACTGCCCATGCCACTCACAGGCTAATGTGTGATGCAGGTGCTATGCAGCATGCAGCACATGTGTTGCTTTTCCATCTTTGAGTCCTCAGTGTCTGCTTTTAGGGTCCCCTTTCACTCCATTGCCAGTGCATGCATGCCAGAGTTAGTGTCATGTGTGACATGTGTCATTTATGTATTCAATGTGTAGATTGTGATGCCTATGTGTGTCGGCTATGCTGTTCATGCCTGTCTTCATTACTTTTCTTTTATGTTTGTGCAGGGGATGAGGCACTAGATGCTGTTGATTAGGAGGAGATGGTGCAGGGGCAGGAGTACTCACAGCCCCAACCAGGCACCAGTGGAGGACGTGGGGTGGTGGTGGCTGAAAATCCATTAGTCCTACAGACCATCCTGGCCACGGGTATCTCTGGGTACACCTCCGAAGACCTCTATGCACCAGGTGCTGAATCTGACATTGAGACAAATGTCCCGTCGCAGGTGAGTGTTTCTGGCAGGGATGCTGCTCTGTCCAACCCACCTGCACCCGGGGTAGACCCCTCTATGGGGCATTCAGTGTTGGAATGTCCACCTGTGGCGGTTACTGATGCAGGGTCACACTTCACTATATTTGCTCCTGTTCCTGGGCCAGCAGATCAAAGGGGGAATGCAGTCCTGCAGCCTTAGGCAGTGCCAGCACAGTAAGGTGCACATCACCTTGCCCCAAACAGGTGTGGTGCCCGCCAACGCAGTGGCCGTGCGCCACCAGGCTATACTGTGTGGGAGAACTCCATGTATACTATTGCAGCACAACAGGGGGCATCATGTGAGATGATGGCTCAGGCCGTGGATAGGGTGGCCACTTCCCTTCTCCCCCCTGAAAGGCAAGTGGAGTTCCAGCAGCAGGCAACAAAGTCCATGTGCCGCTCACACAGGGAGGACATGTTGGTGTCCAACAGGGACCGACAGGCTGGACTGGAGACTCTGCATACAGCCATATCTGCAGAGTCACCAGCCCCCACGGATGCCCTGAGGTTAGAACAAAGGTCCCTCAGAGATACTCTGGGTGCACTTGAGGTGTCCCAGAGTACAAGGTCAGAACAGCAGCTGGATCAGCTAACACACACAATCTCAGCTGAGCTCCAGGCAACCCATGAGGAGATCTGGGCATCACGCTAGGACTTGCAGGCAGAAATCTGTGCAACCCGTGAGGTGCTGCATGTGGATCTGCATACAATCATCCTGCAGAACCAAACCTTTCAGGCCTGCATGCTTGCTGTCATGGAGGAGCATGCCAGGGCTTTGCATGGTCTGCCTCCCATAACATGCTCACCTTCTAATGTACCACCAGAGGGTAGCCGTGCAGGCCATGAGCCCATCCATTCATGTGGGTGTTGGGGTTTTTGATTTTTCTTTTTAATTTTTCTATTTGACAACATTTTTTATTTTTATTTTATTTTTATTTTTGGTTTTTCATATTTGATTACGAATAAAAAACTAGAATTAGAATTTCATTTTTGGATTTTTATTTTTTATTTTTATTTTTTCAGATTTATTGTTTTCATTTTCATCTCATGTTTCATTTAATTTTTTCATTTCTTTTTTAATTTAATTAGTATTTTTATTTATTTTGTATTTGATTTATTTTGTTTTCTCTTCATTTTCATTTTTTTCTTATTTTTAATTTCATTTTTTTAAATTTGCATTTCCTTTTTTGTTGAAAACTATTTTCTTTCAGATTGTAAATTCATGGTACAGTGTGTTGCTTTGTGTGGCTCCCGTAGGCATCCACTGTGTGTTCCAGCTGGGCACATGCAGGCTTGTCCTGTGTTTGGGTTAGAAACGTGAGTTCCTGACACATATGCCACTCCTGCTTCCCCTTTCCATAGGCTCGCAAGGTTGTGACCAAGTGACAGTAACTTACACAGTGGCATTGGGCTCCCATAAATTGTGTGTGCAGTCTGTAGTCCAAACTGTATATACACCCCTATTGAGGATTGCTGATGATTTCTCTACTGCCTGGTTTATTTGTATATTGTATTCCATAAAGGGCATTTTGCATATTTGCATGTAGCTTCTTCAAGTCTTAACAAGCCGGTCTCCATTGCAGATGCAGTTCATGTTGTATGCAGTACACTGCCACATTTACCTACCAGCAACACACTGGAGATGGCAGGGGTCGATGTGCTGCCTTTGTCAGGTTGTGACACTTGCACTACTTTCATTTTTTACTGTCATACGTTGCCACTGTTGGGTCCTGTACTAAAGTTTTGTCTTGTTGGTAAGTATTTCTTTATGTGTACTGTTTCTTTTTCATTAGTAAGAGGGAATTGTCTCTGGCCTGTTTCCATTTGGGACGGTGCACTTTGTGACACTTGTGTCATGTGTTGTGCATTTATTTGGTTGCTTTCACATTGCATGCCATGCCATGGTGTGTTGGGTAGCTGAGATGGGTTTAGGGAGGGATCGGGTGACATGGCACTATCTGGGTGTACTATTTTGCAAGGGGGTAGTCCTTCATGCTGCATGAATGTGTGCCTTTTACTGACACAGCATTGGGAGTGTTTACGTATCTAGGGATGCACATAATGTAGCACTTCCAGGTAAACAATCTCAGGGTGGTATGTTGTGACAGTTGACTGTCCCTTTTGTCATCATCATCAATTGTCAGCTGGTATGTGCCAGGCCTGTGTGCACTCCGCAGGGGTGTGATTTTAGGTGAAGAAATTTGCCACAAACTGGGTACAGGCTGCCTCACCACGTGCCCTTTCCCCTCCCATGCGCAGCGGCCGTGCATGTGGTTGGGAATGTGGGGGCACCACCATGTCCACCGGCACACCCCGAAGGGTTCCAACATTGTGCAGGACACATGCTGCCACTATGATCCTGCACACTACTGGGGGTGCATATAGCAGCTGGCCACCAGAGCGGTCAAGGTAGCAAAAACGTGACTTGAGCACTCCGAATGTGCGCTCCACTATGACCCAGGTTGCAATATGGGCTGTGTTGTATCTTACCTCGGGTGGTGTGGTGGGGTTCTGTATTGGCGTAGGTGCTCAGAGGGTAGGGACTGTCCCCTGGGGAGGTGATAATGGTTGCCATTAGTTGGGTTTTCACCTTTCTCAGTGTCTGACATGCAGCCATGTGCAGAAGCATTTGTACTCACCAATGAGCCATGTGTCACCATGCCTCCCAGCTTCCAGGTCCCGGTTTAGGGGAGACATTCTGAATATGAAACTATCATGGCTGGACCCGGATAGTTGACATATACTGAGGTTATGATTCCCTTGGCATCACATACAACCTGCACGTTGATGGAATGCCAGTGCTTGGGGTTTCGATAGATGTGCTCAGTGGCTCTGGGAGGACTTTGAGCCACATGTGTGCAATCAATGGCACCTAGCACTTTGGGGAAATGTGCCACCCCGTAAAAGTCCTGGACCATGGCCTGCCTTCCTGCAGGTGTTCTGGGCATGTATATTGCCTGCAGACTGAGGGGCGTGCAGTCATGAACGCCAACACATGGTGTAGGCAGCGTGACTCTGTGGCCTGTGAGACACCCCCAACTATGGCACTTGTCCGCTGAAATGACCCAGTAGCCAAGAAGGAACAAGTTACTTACCTGTAACTGTTGTTCTCCAGCATGGGTCTGGCATGGATTCACATGCTCATGAATATTCCCCGTCGTCAGGCTGGGAATCCTCGGTAAAGAAAAACCAGTATCAGTTTCGTTTCTGATCTGTCTTTCGTAGTAATAACCAATCACTGGTCTCTGCGTCATACTGACCACAGCCAATGACTGCCCTCTACCTAAGCACCGCCTCTGGCAGCCATCTTCAGATTTGGAAGCACGTGAAGTGGCAGTATGACCAAGTGAAGAGCCGCAGAGGGGTAGGCGGGAGGGTTCGCATGTGAATCCATGCCAGACCCATGCTGGAGAACAACAGTTACAGGTAAGTAACTTGTTCCTTCTCCAGCATGGGGTCTGGCATGGATTCACATGCTCATGAATAAAGAATACATAGCAGTACACACATGCACAACCACGGGAGGTGGCAAAGGCTCAACATTAAGCATAGCATCAAACTCAACATTAAGCATCTTACCTCCTCACCAGGCTCACCTCAGGCGAACAGGTTGCGCAGCACTGCTTGGCCGACCCTGGACTCCTCCCTGGAATCCCGATCGACGCAGTAGAACTTCGTGAAGGTGTGCGTCGACCTCCACGTAGCAGCCCTGCATATGTCCAGCAGGGGCACACCAGAAAGGAACGCCGTGGTAGCTGCGATCGCTCTGGTGGAATGGGCTCTCGGACGGCCGGGCAGAGGTCGGTTTGCCAACCGATGACAGTACATGATACAGCCGGAGAGCCATCTGGAAATGGAAGCCTTCGAGAGAGCCTTCCCCTGATTAACAGGTCCAAAGTTCACAAAGAGTTGTGACGTCTTCCGAAAACACTTCGTGCGGTCCACGTAGAACTTCAGCGCTCTAGCTACATCCAGCGAGTGCAAAGTCCTCTCAGCCGGCGACGAAGGCGACGGGAAGAATACAGGCAACACCAAGGGTTCGTTGAGATGGAATTCCGACGGTACCTTGGGCATGAAGGAGGGGTGCGTCCTGAGCACTACCCTCGTGTCGTGGAAAGTCAAGTACGGGGCCTTGCAGGAAAGGGCCTGGATCTCTCCCACTCGTCGTGCGGAGGTGATGGCCACAAGAAAAGCAGTTTTCCACGATAGAAACTTCAACGGAGCCGAGTGCAGAGGCTCGAACGGAGGTCCCATGAGCTTGGTCAGCACCACGTTGAGCTCCCACGCCGGGGCCGGAGCCTTCACCGGCGGGAACGATCTGAACAGTCCCTTCATGAACTCTTTCACCAGACGATGAGACCACAAGGACGTCCGCCCCGTGGTTCTGGTGTATTGGGAGATCGCAGCAAGATGAATCTTGATGGACGCGTGTGCCAGTCCAGCTTTGGCCAGCGTCAGCAGGTACGGCAGTACTTGGGGGGCCGTAATCCGTAGAGGGTTAATCTTCTGTGCGTGGCACCAGACAGAGAACCTCTTCCATTTGTGTCCGTAGCATTTAAGAGTCGAGGACGCCCTGGCCTTTGCAAGAACCTCTCTGCAGTCGGCCGGTATGTCGTATCCTCCAAACTCTAGCGCTGCAGGAGCCAGGCCTGCAAGTTCAGCGACTTCGGATCGTGGTGGAGGATGGCGCCTCCTTCCCTGGAGAGTAGATCCGCGTCCGCCGGCAGCTTGATCGGCGGGGACGCTGACAAGTCCAGAAGGTCCGGGAACCATATCTGCCTCGGCCACGAAGGTGCGACGAGGATCATCCTGCACCGTGACCTCTTGAGCAGGTTAACTAGCCGGATTAGCAGAGGCAAGGGAGGGAACGCGTAGAGGAACAGGCCCTCCCAGGGGAACGAGAAAGCATCGCCCATGCTCCTCGTCTGGGGAAACCTGCTGGCGAACCTCCGGCACTTGGTGTTCGTCGCCGTCGCGAACAGGTCGATCTGGGGTGTGCCCCACCGTCGGAAGAGGCGATCCACCAGATCCTGCCGTAGTTCTCACTCGTGGCACGAGCGCAGCTCCCTGCTGAGTGAGTCGGCGATGGTGTTTTTTATCCCTGCCAGATGAAACGGCACCAGAAAAATCCTTTGGGCGACGGCCCAATGCCACAGGTCCTGCGCCTCCTTGGACAGCGCTGGGGACCTGGTTCCGCCCTGTTTCCTGATGTAAAACATGGTGGTGGTGTTGTCGGTGAAGATCCTCACCACCTTGCCCTTGAGGGACGGAAGGAAGGACCTGAGGGCCCAAAACACTGCACGGAGCTCCAGGACGTTGATATGCAGGGACTTCTCCGTCGGGAGCCAGAGTCCCTTTGCGTGCAGATTTTCGGTGTGCGCTCCCCACCCTTCCAGGGAGGCATCCGTAGTCACAGTCTCCTGGTGGGCTGGGGTCTGGAAGTCCATGCCCGCCGACAGATGCGCGCGGGTGCCCCACCACCGTATTGCTTGTCGGAAGTTCTCGTCGAGCTTGATCCTTTCCTCGAAGCTGCCCGTCGTCTGGATCCAGCGTGCATCCAGGAATTCTTGCAACGGGCGCATCCGGAGCCTGCACATGGGAATGAGGTAGATGCAGGAAGACATCATCCCGAGGAGGGACTTGATGGACCTCACTTTGGCCGCGTCGGCCACCAACATCCGTTGCACCTTGCCCAAGATGGTCCTGGTCCTCTCCTCCGACGGGGAGGCCAGAAGGGACACTGTGTCGAGCCTCGCTCCCAGAAACAGTGCAACTTGCGCGGGCACCAGGTGGGATTTGGCGTAGTTCACGAAGAATCCCAGGTCCGTGAGGAGTTGGACGGTCCTTGCCGTGTGAACCACGGCGAGTTCCCTCGCTTGTTCAGACGTCGGAGGTCTAGGATGGGGCGCCATCCTCCCGTCTTCTTCTTCATGAGGAAGTATCTCGAGTAAACTCCGGAGCCCCGAAGCCTCTTTGGGACGATTTCGATGGCGCCCTTCCTGAGCATCGCCTTAACCTCCAGGAGAAGTTGAGGGACGTGAAGTTCTTTCCTGGCCACGGGGGGGACACGCGGGCACCTTCTTTGAAACTCGAGCGCGTGGCCCCGGGCCAGGGCGTCCAGCACCCAACGGTCGGTGGAGATGGACTCCCACACGCTGACGAAGCCCGCCAGCCGGCCTCCCACCGGGGTGCTCCGGTGGGGGCCCGACCCCACAGCCGGTTCAATCCTGCTTGGACGCGGCCTTGCCGCCTTGACCTCCTGGGCGACGACGACGGGGTCCGCTAGACTTGCCTCGTCCTCTGTAGGCCTCTTGCGACGACGAGCGGGCCGCTTGCCGGTAGGAAGCGAAACCGCCGCCGGAACCTCTGGAGGCGCCCTTGCCTCCGCTGCTCCGAAAGGGCGTCCGACGTTGCTGCAGAACTCCGAGGGCCCGGGCCGTCTCAGTATCCGCCTTGATGGCCTGAAGGGAATCGTCCACTGTCTTCCCAAACAGGTTGTTCCCGTCGAAGGGCATGTCCAGGACTCTGGTCTGGACGTCTTGCCGGAAGTCCGTAGCTTTGAGCCATCCACGACGTCGAAGGCAAACGCCGTTGCCCAGCTGGCGGAACCCAGTGTCGGCGATGTCCGTCGCCACGGTGATGGCGTGGTCCGAGGCCACCTCACCTTCCTGCAGGATCTCCAGGGCCTCCGCCCTCTTGTCGTCCGGCAGAAAATCCAGCAGGGGAGCTATCTTGTACCAGAGCTCCCTGTCGTAGCGAGCCACGATAGCCAAGGCGTTGGCCGCTTTAATCGTCGTCGCTGCCGACGAGATGACTCTACGTCCCATAGCATCCAATTTCTTTCCCTCGCCGTCCGGCGGGGAAGTCGATGTGGAGGCCGCACCCCCCCCCGCTTTCTTCCTGGCTGCCGCGGAGACGACGGAATCCGGGGTAGGCTGCGCCCGGAGGCACAGGGGGGCCGTGTCCGGGACCCGGTACTTTTTCTCGTACCGGTCTCTTCTAGCTGGCGTCGTGGAAGGGTTCTTGAGGAGGGAAAGGCCCTCATCCCAAATGTCGTCCAACAGAGGCACTGCGAGGACCGTCTTCCTCTTGGCCTCGCGCCGCTGATAAAGGAAGCCTTCCTTTTTCTTCTCCTCAGGGCAGAGTTGGAAAAGCTCGGAAGCCCTGGAGATCATGGAGTGGAAAGATCCGATCTCGTCGGGCGGAGAAGCCCTGGCGGGAGGCGACGACGGAATATCCTCGTCGTATGCCTCATCGTCCGTACCCGTCGCTGCCGTGTCAGTTCCCGTATCATCCCCTCGGGTGGACGGGGGAGAGGGCTGGACGGGGCGCGACGGTTGAAAAGGAGGTGGTGGATGGATCCTTCTTTTCTTGGTAGGGGGAACACCAGAAGGTCCCGGTTCTGGATCCCCCGACGGGAAAGGTTCCTCCGTCGGTAACGGTAGTCTCGTCCTTATCTCGGAGCATAAGGACTGTATAGCCAACAAAATGGCCGCCGAGTTGTCTTGCGGCGCTGGCAGAGGGGAATCCGACGGGCGAGCAGGGGCCCCGTCGGTATCCTCGACGATGTCGTCGTCGTCGTCACCTGCGTCGGGGTCCATTCCGACGGGCTGGCCTTCTTCCACGCCTAGGCCGTGGCTTAAGACCTCGATCAGCTCCTCTTCTGAGGTTGAGGCCGAATCTACGACGACGCCCTGCCCCCCCTTCTTCTTCCCCACGGAGGGTTTCACGGGGGTCCTATCGATGGGCACAAAAGAAGACTCCCTCCGAGGAGGCAGGGAGATTCTGGGCCCCGAGGTCGCCACCACTGGCGCAGCCTCCACAGGCTGAGCCAGGGCCGCCGCGACCGTTTCGATAGAGGGCTTGGTCGGATGGATCAAGGCCTTCACCACCTTAGGTGCGCTCACCGCCTTATCCTTGAGGGAGGGGGCACTGCCACGCTCCTCCTCTGCCTTAGAGCTCGACCGGGGCCTCTCCAGGAGTTTCGCCGGGTGCTCGGCCTTCCTCTTACCCGACCCAGAGCGTTGGCTCGTGGTTGATGGTGCCGGGGAGGGTGCGCCCTGCCTGGCGCCCGTAGAGCCCGACCGTTCGGCGCTCCCGGTGCCAGCGGACTCGCGGTGCTTAGCCTTATGTTGGGCCCCCGTCGCCGGGGCGCCCTCAAAGGTCTTAGAAGACCGCTCGGGTTTCTTCTTCTTCTCGCCAGACGGGCTCTTACCCTCCAGCCAGTTGGCGAGACGTTGATGGCGGTCCTTCATGGTCCGTTCCGACATGTTGCCGCAAAACGCACAGTCCTTCTCCACGTGCGTCTTGTCCTCATGAAGGCAATAAAGGCAGAAAGAGTGTTCGTCCTCCTTAAAGACGTTCTGCAGCTGGCATCCAGGGCAGACCCTGAACAGCTTTCCGGGCGTCGAGCTTCCCTTCTCCTGGGCCATCTCCGAGACCGGGCCTGAGAAGCTTCTGGAGTCCTCCGAAGTGTAGCTCGACGAAATCTTCACCCTTGAGGGGCGCAGACGAATCCGACACGGGTCCCCGTTGATCGGATGTAGGATCGGTGGAGCTTGAGGCTCTTTTGACCGAAAGAATCGAGTTTTTGTGAAAAAACGCGAAAAAATAGCACTAACGCTCGAGAGCAATAGCACGAGGATCCCAACACATGAACGTGCGGTAAAAATCTGAAGATGGCTGCCAGAGGCAGTGCTTAGGTAGAGGGCAGTCATTGGCTGTGGTCAGTATGACGCAGAGACCAGTGATTGGTTATTACTACGAAAGACAGATCAGAAACGAAACTGATACTGGTTTTTTCTTTACCGAGGATTCCCAGCCTGACGACGGGGAATATTCATGAGCATGTGAATCCATGCCAGACCCCATGCTGGAGAAATGCAGTACATTGAGCACCTTTTCCAAGGGGCTCAGTGCTTGGGAGCACAGGATGGGTGATGTGAGGTCATCCTCCCACTTCCTGACCAGTTCGAGGATTATTAATGGTGGAAACCTGTACCTCACATAACCCTGGTCATCATGCATCCCAAAAAGGCTAGTCCTGGGTAAAAAAATGCAGGGCCTGACTATCCGCCTCCTCCTGCGGTGTCCCACGACCACTGCTGCGAGGAACGGTATATTCATCATAGCATATGAGCTTGTTTGTTGTTTGCACGTACTTTTATGCTGCGTGGGGCTGCTTCCGCCTGGCGTAGGTGTTTCCGGATTAGCGCATCTTTTTTGGCGCACGGGTTTCCCCTGTTCGATTCCATGAATATGTGTTGTTAGCATGCGTGTGGGGGCGTTGCGAGCATTTAGCTGCAGTACTTCCCCCGTAATGCCCACATTTCCACGTGTTGTTCCCCATTCCGTGTGCTCCGCCCCGTGTTCTGCCCCACAACGCTACACGTTGTGCACTTTCACTGTGTGCATCACGCACAGTGTTTAGTGATGTGTGCGAACGTGTGCGCCACCCACGGATTTGGCACACATCCCGGGGAGCTTGTGCTCCCCTTTTCAGCGCACATTAATTCCATGAATTACCCTGAATGTGTTTTATTTTTCCTTTGGCAGACAAAAACTATTTGCATACATAGTGCAAACGTATTTCTGTCGAAACAACAGCAAAGATGTCTGTTATGGAAATTGAGCTCATGGAGGCGGACCTTTTTCATCTGCAGAAGCACGCCCCGAGGAGCCTTGGACAAAGATCAAGCAAAGTGGACACGTTAGTGAAAATACGTAATTTGGGGATTGGTGATGGAACGAGGTAGTGCATATATCATCTTATTTAGAATGCCTACCTTTACCAGGGAATTCAGCCAGAAATCCAAACACCCTAATGGTTTCTTTTCTTGAGTCTGGGTGCTTATATTCGCAGTTATCTCCCATAAAAACACATTGGACCTCATTATAAATTTGCCGGTCCGGGAACTAAGGTACCCGTACCGTAGTTCCAGAACCGGCAAACTATGAGTTGTGCTTGCGGTTGCCTTTCTGTGGAAAGGCACCCACGAGCACAGCATGTCGGATGCACCGACACTGTTATAAACCGTGCCGGTGCATCCAACCTCCCTGTGGGGCCGAATGGGAATGGGGAGCATCTTTTTTCCGGCGCCCATAAATGGGCAATTACCGGGTCCAGCAGGGACGTAATGACCTGGTAATTGCCCATTCGCGGGTGCCGAAATTTTTCAGATGTTTGGCAGCAGCCTGCCGGTTTCACCTTCTAATTGGGCCTCATTATAAGTTTCCCTGTCCGGGAACTATGGTACCGGTAAGCATGCCGGTACTGTAGTTCCCCGACCGGCAAACTGCGAGTTGTCGGACTTGGCAGGCAGAAAGGCACCCACGAGCACAGCATGTCGTTATAAACGGAGCCGCTGCATCCAACCTCCCCATTCCCATTCAGCCCTATGGGGCCGAATGGAAATGGGGAGCATCTTTTTTCCAGCGCCCTCAAACGGGCAATTACCTGGTCTGGCAGGGCCGTAATGACCTAGTAATTATGGGTGGTGTGCTGTACATGATGAAAATATGTGAGAAGTACATACATGATAATCTTTTCTACATGCCAGTAAGATTTTCTACAGTTTTTCAGCAACAAAATAAAAATAAGGTGAAACCAAACATGGCAATTGTGCTTGTCAACATTTGTGGACATGTTAAAAAAACATCAACAATTTCGCAATATTGGGCCATTTCTAAAAATGCATAATGAATAAGCTTGGCAGATTTAAAAATTCCCAAAATGAATATACCACAAATCTACGACATATAAGGAAACAATCTACAAATTGCTTTTTGGTGGTGAATTTCACAGCAAACCAAATGGAAACCCTTTCATTGTTCACTTTGCCTATTGTGCTGGAATGAGATCCAGGAGATTAAGGTGTGTTACCTTTCACCTGTCATTTCTAGGCGTTTTAAGTGAAAGATTAATTATTGTAGCAATAAGCCCTGAGATGGTGGGCCAATACTGCCACAGGTAAAGCCCCGGGGCCAAGAGTTACTTGCCCTTCGTCGGGGGGCTTATTGCCATTAAAACCCTGGCCCGTTAGACTGGTGTACTAATGGCATTTTTTTCTGTTCCAGAACGCCACGTTTCGGAACAGAAAACAAAAAGAAAAAGCCAAATAAAATGGCCGCCAGGAAAGGGAAAACGTAGTCTGTTTTCCCTTTCCATTGAGGCCATAGGGAGCGGACGTGCTGGGAACAGAAGTGTCCCCACTGCGTTCGCTCCCGAGAAAAGAAGAAAAAAGAAGGTAAGTGGTGTTGGGAGGGATTGGTAGGGTGGGAAGGGGATAGTTTGCAGGGGAAGGGGGGGTGGAGGGGAAAAAACAAACACACCTAAGTCCCCGGCGGGGGAAGAAAGCAACCTCCAGCCATGGGGAGGCTCGGAGCAGGGATTGCCCCGTTTCGACTCTCCTCATTGGCTAAGGGGCTACCACGCCCCTCACCGGGAACAAACATAGGCACGTACGTGCGTCCATGGGATTACACCGTGGTATGGCGCGAAAATGAGCCAATCAGGTTAAGTGTATCCCGTGGATGCACGTACGCCGGGTCATTATTATCTATATTCATGTTTAAATTCTTTTGTGCATCACTAGCAGTTCATAGATTGTGTGGTGAACTCTGAACGGTGTTGTAACTCATCACCCAGTATACATTGCCAATATATGTGGTTGCGGTCCCTAGACCGATGCAGAAGTCATGTGTCAATATATTGAACGTGCACATCACACAGGTTGTGACACTACCTTAGAGGTTTCTTACTTTCAGGGAGAATTCTCCATTAACTGGTATCTCAGAATTAGATGGGCTAGCAAACGCAAGAGCCCTAAAACATGTCAATTTTGAAAAAAGGCATTTTTATGTTATGTCCTTCATTGTAATTCATAAATTAAAGATTTCGTAAATTCTTACGGTGGGCAGTACTGGCAAACAAGGTAGTAGCCCTTTTCACAGCGTCCAGCCGCACAGCCGATCTGGTAAGTAGTTGCCCAGACAACCTGAATTTAAGGAAGGAAGCAAAGCATAAGTTCATTGCGCCGACACAAACATATATAAAAGGCGATCACTGTTGACAAACTATACACAGTAAACAAAACATGAAACGTTGAGTTGAAAGAAATACTCTACTCATCACATGATGTCGTTGTTGTTGGGCAAAGTGGCTGCAGATACAGCGCCAGTGCCTTTGTTGGCAGCATGTGACACAGAAACGTAGGGCCTGATTTATAAACGTTTTACAATGGCGCAATTCCATTGAAAAACGCTATGTAAATCAGGCCCTTTAGTTTTTTAATTCGGGACAGTAAACGTGCAGCCAAGCGGAGGTTGCATGCTGCCCTTGCTGACGTCATTAGGGTATCATCTATCTCTAAGAGAATCCTTTTTTTATTTCTTTTGTATTACATTTTCACTAATTCAATACAAAACTTTTGAAAAATGACACAGTCCTCCAATCCACATGTCCATTAAAACATATAAACAGAAAAAGGAACACAAAGACGAAGAAAAAGTGGAGCGGGAAGGAGGGAACGGTGGGCACGTTCACTGAGGAGACACGCAGAGTATTGACAGAGTCTCAAACCAAAGGAATAATTTACCTGCAACTAAACCCACACCTGCTCCTTGAATTTCCACTATGGTAAAAACTCATTAAAAAATGCTTCTGTAGCTAGTACCACTGGCACCTTTTCCCCACATAAAGAAGAACCCACTAACCGTCACGTACAGAGTTGTAACAGCTTTTAGATGCTGGCTAAAATGTTTTGTTCTGGTTTTGGTCAGCCCTGTACAGAACAACAGTACATGTTTTAGTGTTTTCTGCTTGGTCCATTTCTGAGCAGAAACGACATCTGTTGTGTTTTAGGGCTTTTGCTGGCAACCTTGACCCAATTGTTTCATTCGTCAACAGGAGGTTCAATCTAAGCCGGAAGAATTGATCCCAATGAGATCCGGACAGGAGTGTAATGAGAAATTTAGGTAGGACACCTAGAGCCTTTGCTTCATTGGCCATATGCTGGCAAAACTTGCAAGCAGAGGCCTCATTTATGGTCAGGATCTTGTCTTGCTCCCCAAGTTTGGTTTTCAACTTCAATGGGTTTGTGTTCATCTCTTCTTCAGTGGACCTAAGTTCCCTCAGTTTTGCCAGATTTCCTTCGACCCATTCTTTCAACGCCCCATTAGTCCCCTTCGCAATTTCTTTGTGAATCAAGTCTATAATTGGTGTATTAGTGCCCATGAGACACTTCTTAAGTAGGGCCAATCTCTTCCATTCCACGTGGCTTTCAATGATTGAAGACCTAGATCTCTCTGCAGAATCTGGGTGGGGACTGACCTCGGTACTCTCAAGATTCTCTTCCAAAAAATCCCCTCCAAGGTTGACCATATCCTGTTAGGATCCTCCGTGTTCCATTGGATCTGTATGTTAATTTTTGTATCACTTTCATCTTACAGAATTCCACAACAGGGACCATCGAGAAACTACCACATTTCTTATTTAATATGATCGCCTGACTTGCCAGAGAGTTGGCTTTCTGCTGCAGGGAATCGGTGACCAGGGCTTCGATGTGACTGTTGTTTATCAGTATTTCCAAATATTTAAATGCCCCTACTAAGGTTTTGGTCTAGTTTCCACTCAAAATTTTATTTTTGTTTTTTTCGATTTTTCCAAAACTAGGATTTTCGACTTAGCTGTATTTATCTGAAGGTCATTTTCCTTCACATATTTACTTAGTGTGTCCAATTGACGCTGCAGCCCGATAGGTGTTTGGTCGATTAATACCATGTCATCAGTATATAATAGGAGTCTTAAATGGCCCCGCCTATCCGTGGAGGAAAGCTGTTTGCAGAATCCAAGGTTAAACTGAGGTCCACCAGGAAGAGGTTGAACAGTGCCGGGGCCAGAGGGCAGCCTTTTTAAGGTCTCTGTATGTTGGTTTTTCCTGAGACAGTAGACAGCTTTTATTTAGTCTTATTCTCATGCTTGAATATGAATGCAATGAGGCCAGGGGTTCTAGGATCGACCTTGGGCAATTGCAGGTTTATAGTTTGCTCCATTGTCGAGGTCGACTCCCTTGGTCAAAAGCTTGTACGAAATCAACGAAGGCCAGGTAGATCCTTGGTTTGTCATCCCAAACCAGCCCCTTCAGGATACTTAGGATCAAAATGTTTACACTGGTGCGCATGACTCGGACGAATCCAGTTTGGAAGGGGTTTTTCTGTACTTTCTGTTCAGACCATTCATTTAGCTTTGTGAGGAGCATTGATCCAAAGATTTTGGCAATAACAGTGAGGCGAGCGATTGGCCAATAGTTCTTAGTGTCTTAGGGTCTTCCCTCTCTCCCCTCTTAAATTTCAGAATGACAATTGCACTCTTCCAAGATTCAGGGAGGCAACAATTGTCCAGAATTTGCCTGAGCAGGATGTGAAAAACCTGGCCCAGTGCACGGGGGGCGCGGCTACAGGGCCATGTAGACGGACGCGCTCCCTGAGGAGCTCCTGCAGACTTTTCACTGATCCGGCACATATGTGCACCAGAAAATATTGGAAACGTGTGGAAATGATGCACCACACGTATGAAGGAATGAGGCAGACTTGGAGCAGGTCACGGACCGTCTAGCCTGCCTGCTTCGGGAGATCTGAGCCCCAAGGGAATGAGGGGGTCCGCCGCATGAAGATCCAAAATGGCGGGCGGTCACGCACAAAGAAACTAAACATGGTGACGGAGGTCTGACCAGACCAGTGTACCCACAGGCGCTGCAAGCAAACTGCCTTTGGAGGGAAGAGGGCCGAGCAGACCCGGCATGTGCTGCCGGTGTGAGTGAGAATGAACGGAAGGGAACGGAAAGATTGCTGCTGCTGCTGGCCCCACGCGACCCAACAGCCGGCGACCACGCTTTGCCCCTAAGACAACATACGGGCTGCCGCGGAAACTACAACCCCCCAGCGTGACCTCGGCTACACGCGCGGGGGTGGAGGAAGCGTGCACTTCCAACCGCACGGCTGAGGGCTCAGGGTGCACGCGCGGGACGTGCACCCGAGCATAGCAGAGGAGCCAAGGACGAGCGCACAGTAAACAAAGGAGCGCACGCTGCATGATACATTCAGATGGGGGAAGCCCCATTACATATAATAAATTATGGCTGCCAGCAGGATGGTGGAGGGCGCAATGCTTGGCAAAAAGGCAGATGAGAGGTGGGGACACCTCACCTGTTCATAAGTGCTACCGGCACCACAGCAGTGCTGTTGGGGCTGCGGAGGGGCCCAGAACATCACAGCGCACCGTGCCTGTCTTGGGACACCAGCAGGAGAGCGTGGGGCAGTCGAAAGATAACGTGAAGGACACTGCACAGCGCTGACACTAAGGAGGGCCAAGGGGCTGTGCCAAAGCCTGTGACACTGTTGGCAGTAGGAGGCGGGCGCCCTGCCGACATCAGTGGGGAGTCAGCCAAGTATGAAAGAGTTTGTGCAAAGGGGTACAAGGGGAAATAAATTGCACTGGAAAGGGCAGGGGCAGATACTGAACCACAGGAAACAAGATCACTGCCAGCAGAGTCCGGGAGTAAATCAGCCCCAGGAATGAGACATCTAGCTGTGATATAACACCAGGGCGGCCGAACCCCTGGTGTACACGCAATCACCTTTGCAGTTTATGACAACGAAACAAGGGGCCGGCAAAACACTGCTGCGCATTTGGGGGATGGGGAGCTCCAAGTGTGTAGAGCTTGTGCGAATCTAGGCACCGGGATGACATCCAAACTCCCCAAGTCCAGGGGGAAGCAATCCACACTGGAGGACTTCACCAAAACCCCACAACAGACAGAGCGGGCGAGACCTAAGGACAAAAATCCACAGGCGGATATGACCCCAACGCGTGATGACCGGCATATCCTGGAGGCGATTGCTCCACGTGGGAGAGCAGGCTATGTGGGAGAGCAAGCTGGAGGCAGCCACAGCTGAACTTAAAGCAGCGCTGGAGCTCAAGGTGGCCGCAGTACAGGAGGAAGTCATTCTTCTTAGACAATATCTACGGAAAATAGCAGAACGTACAGCTGGAAAATGAAGTGACCACAAACACGACAGCCCGAACATTGCATGCCTCGGAGATCCATATCCTGAAGCAACAGGTCAGCAACCTGGAGAACAGAGCGGAGGAGGCTGAAGGGCGAGCCCGGAGGAACAATGTACGCATAACATGCCTTCCGGAAGGAGAAGAAGGCCCTAACCGGACGGACTACGTTGAAAACATGTTGCTGCAGGAAATAGGAGTCGGGGTCCTCTCGCAAGGATTTGCAGTGGAGAGAGTGCACAGAGCGCTCACAAGGAGACTCCCGCCAGGAGCCCCACCAAGGCCAATCATTGCCAAGATATTGAACTACCAAGACAGAGAGAAGATATTGGAATATTTCCGGAAAGGGGGCACCATACAGAGGGCATTGGCGAACATTTCGGCATATCCGGACTACACGTTTCAGGTGCAGAGACGGCGACTGAATTATGGGACAGTGAAGAGGAGATTGCAGGAAGCGGGATTGCGGTACATGCTGATGTACCCAGCAAAACTGAAAGTGTTCCACAAGAAGAAAGCTCTGTTCTTTGAGACTCCGTAGGATGCAACGGAATTGCTGGACGCCCAAAATTGCCCGGAGGGAGTGGACAGTCGGAAAGAGGATGGTACAGACAAGGGAAGCCTGACCCTGAGATCGAGGTGCTGTGTATATTGTGACTTTGGGACTTGAATATAAGACAGAGTAGGACTGTGTTGAAATTAAGGGGTGACGGATCGAGAAAGTATAACGGAAGGTGCAAAACTTGGTGTGGCAGATAACAGGAGACGTGAAGGATGCACTCTTAAACCCCAATAGATAGGAAAGTTAGGTTGCCAGTAGGGTGGCAACCCCCTGCTGTGTCCTAGTATCGACATTGCCGAGGAGTTACTAAATGTTGGCAGGCCTGAGATCCAGGGATGGAGCTGGCCACCAGTTGGGGCTGGGAAGGGTGGGAGGTGGGGAACGGGGAGGGGGGTGTTGGGGTGTTTGTTGAAGTGAGGAGTTGGGAAGCAGGTTGGGGTTGGGAAAGGAGGGGGGAGGGGGAGTTAAAGTCTGGTAAAGAGCCTACAGATATGAGCGATGGCTGAGTCCCCATGTTCCTGATATTATTACATTGCCTCCTTTTTATAAACGCACTAAACGCCACGACCTGCTCCCATACAATTGACTTGATATTTCTTACTAGGTCAGTGCAGTCGTAGTTCCATCTTTTTCAGTCACTTGAGCCGTTGCTCTGAGCAAGAATCCCCCATGATCTAGGCGTCACGTGATACGATAGAAGTCACGTGACGGATCATGTGTTTCAGTAACCACGCCCCTGGTCCTCATTTATACTTCCGAGTGCACCATGGGAAAGACACGGCGTTCGCAGCAGGAACGAGTGTAAGCGAAGGGCAGTTTTTTTCTCTCTCCGGTGAACAGCTGAATGCGGGTAAACTGCGTGGATGACTCGTTTTTACTCGATTCTACGTTTCCAAAAAATGTTTGGAAACGGAAGGCTACGCGGATACGAGGCGATTTAAGTAACCTGTTGTTGTTGTGTTTCCATTGTTGTTTCTGCTTAGAGCTCTGAAAACTTGCGATCAGCAGCTAGGCGCGTTAAGAGTTCCTACCAGAGACGCGGCCAGATTTGCATTGGTTCAGTGCATTTCTTATGACAAACGTTTCTTTTCCTGAAGGGTAGGTGACCCTGAGTATGTCAATCACCTTTTCTTTCTCCAAGTTTTCACTATATGGATGCGGCCGGTTGCAAAATCCATTATACTAGTCCTTGGTGGTTTGAATACGAAAGCAGGAGTACAGGGCTTCTATCCTATGATCACTTGATGTTTTCTACAGTGCATGGGGAACTTTACATGTCCTCAGGGTAGTAGATAAGGCCATGTACAATCACGTGGTGGTAATTGAACAAGCACTGGCTGGGCTTTTAGTCACCATTTGTGGAAGTCAACACTGGCTGGGCTTTTAGTCACCATTTGTGGAAATTAACATGGGCGTGTAGAAAGAGTATTGGTGGTGTAATTTAGTGATTTGTCCGACAAACAGTGAAAGATGGTGTTGTGCTTATACCAGTCCTGTTGGTCTTTTTCTCTTAGTCCATAGGATATGTTTAAACATCTAAAATGAAGATGTTCCCCTCCTCACCGTAATTGAACAGTATTTGTATTGGCAAAACTGATATTGGTGAGTCTCACATTGGTTAAATTGAGCCTTGTGAATAGATTTGAGGTACATCATTAACCAAGACCTCTTTTCTCTTTGTCTCTCCTTCTTCTGGTTCTCCGGCTCTTTACCTTCTCCCCCTCCCTGATGTAGCGGGTTGCATATACTAAAGGTCCTCATTTTTGGAAGCAACCTGGACTTCGAGACATACTTCAGCTTCTGGGAAAGTTTTTCAATGTGTCTTGGATTATGTTCCGCTACTGTGTATAGTGGGAGTTGTTTGGGTTCCCCTGATGAAGTTCTCACAAATTGTTGTTATATGTATTGTGAACGAAACATGTTGGGCATATAAGCACCTGAAATTGTAGGGTGCGTGTTGTATTTGCCAATTTAGTTGCTACGGTCACTCTAGTAGCAGTTCTTGAATATAGGGTAGACAATCAATAGGTATGTGATGTATTACACACCTCCAACAAACAAACATTAGCGGTTGTTTGGAGTCGCTACCTACCAAAACATTACTATACACTAGGGATACAAAACTTTTTTTGGTGTGTTGCTCCATTTAGATTTGTATAGGCAGGAGCTTTTTTTGTTGAGTGTATAGGTGACACTTAGGCAGGTTGATGTTGTCTTTTATCAGTTTTTCTATTATTCATTTAAAACTGATTTAGAGTATGTATTGTGTTTTTGACTTGATGTTTTAGTAGAAGTGCACTATGTTTTATACTTTTTTACAATGTTTGTGATTTCATTTTAAAGAAAATTATACATTGTATTTAAATGAAATAGTATTTTGTTACAATTATCTTTTCAAATACCTCAGACTCAGTCCTTATTTGGTCCATGGACTGGGAGAGGGAGGTTAGGTTGAGCTTTAGAAGGAGAGAGACGGTTTGTTCCTTTTTTTGTTTGATATTGTCCACAAGGTTTCCATAGGAGTGTGGAACAGACGTCTTTAAACTACTCCGCTTGTCTCTTGTTGTTGTTAGTTGCAAAGGTAAAAGCTACAGACCCACACAAGGAGGGGCGGGAAGGTATAGGATAATGGGGGACCTCAAAGTACTTACTTGGAATGTCAGGGGGCTCAATAGTTACCTGAAAAGGAATAAGGTCATGATGTACCTGCGTAGACAGAAAATAGACATAGCCCTGATACAAGAGACACATCTTACGAAAGAGAAGCTAGAAGAAATGGAAGGGGACGGTGGTTGGCGTGACATATTCGGCTTATGCTACAGGTGTGATCATCTGGGTGGCGCCGCATGTACTGTTCCAGCTGTTACAATCCACAGTGGAACCAGACGGGATAATGGTAAGAGGGTTGGTGGAAAATAAAAACATATGTATTATAAAAATGTCCCAAATCAGGACACAGTGGCATATTTTAGGACCCTGTACACCAGCCTGAGCATGTACTTGGGGGAGACAGTGATTTGGGGGGGGGGGATTTTAACTGTACGCTAGACCCAAGAGCAGACAGATCGGATAACAAAATGGACAGACTGGCCCCAGCTGCAAAGGTACTGCAGTCATTGTTAAAGGACTTCGGTTTGAGGACGCTTGGAGGGTGTTAGGCAGAAACCTGTGCAGTTCCCTTGGGGAACACTGCAAAAGATTTAAGACTACAGGTAGAGCAGTAAACCCCTTTGGTAGCAGTCTGTACCACCCAGATTTACCTGGTAGCTGTGGCTGAGCAGTCAGACTTCTCTCAAGAAGAGTTAGGCAGTATGCAAAGTATACACAATATGTACCAAAACACAATAGCACAAGCAAACACTGACCAGAGCTTGGTTTCAAAAGTATATAGTTATTTATTTAAAATACACATAAGTTAAAAACACTCTAGCAAAAATATAGTAAAAGCACTTCAACACAGTTATACTGAAAGTAAATTCAATCCTTTCTCCTATCTAGACAACTCTAGGTTAACACCACTTAATTAAAACAGAGGTGAGTGCTTAACGTTAGATGACACTCTAGTAGTTTCCAAGAAAGGGAGAGAAAAAGCAGAAATAGGTTAGACACACCACTCTAAGGTCCAGAACACTTGCAATAGGCTTAAAGAAGAATAAAGTCACAGGTGAGCAAAAGTCACTAGGCAGGGCCCACTCTTAGAGTAGCCGGAGCGAAAATGTGCCCAAGATCACACTGTTAGTTAGAGATTCAAAGTCTTGCAAAGAGTCAAAAAGAGTTTAGAGTGGCTCAGAAAGTTTAGCCAAAGTGTCCCAGGCACTCCCAGGTTCGAAAGCCGGGGACTAAATCTACCCCGTACAGTCGGTAGCAAGGGAAGCCAGGCGGAACACAGTACCTTAAGCGGAAAGGATCCTCCAGCGGGGGCAGTTGTTCCAGGCAGCGACAGCAAGGCTCGACGTCGGTCAGGGGAGAAGAATATCTCGCTGAAGAGCAGAAGAGAAAGGTCGTAGCACTGCCCGGGAAGAAACCAGCCGCGGAGTCCTCCGGTTAAAGGGTTGGTACCGACTTTCGCGGTATGGGGGTAAAGTGTGGTATTCCGGATGCCGGGGTGCTTGGCACAGGCAAGGCGGCCACGAGATACCTCTAAAGGACGGAAAGAAGGCGAAAACTGGTTGTCCCCACCAGTCAAGGGAAGGAGCCACTCCGTTAAGAGTTCTCCTCGGTCGTCGGGAAAAAGTGGTGAGACGGTTCAGCAGGGCTCCACCGGGTGGTGTCGTCGAAGCAGGTCGGCTCAGCTCTTCCCTCGTCGGATTCTTGGTCCTGTGGCGACTTCTGAAGTCCCAGTCCCCAAAGCCCTGCTTTTATGCAGCAAACCCCCATTCACCCAGCCTAGCTGTCACTCAAACATGCTAAGTGGTGAGCCGGGCGGCTCACCACTTGGGCCAATCAGGACGGAGTGCGACTTGAGTTACCAAGGTAACTCAGTCCAGGGTGCCTAAATCCCCCTCCACCCCTCCTAAGTACCCCAGACAGAGTGGCACCACTTTGGAGGGCTTCTGTGGAGAAGCCCGCCAAAAGTGGAACAAAGGGCTCCACTTTGGGTCAGAGTTACAGAGGCGAACACCAACGCCATTTTAGGATCAAGTTTTGGCAAAAAGTCCCAACCGGAGTTATAAAAATAAATATATAAACCGGCGGTATGTTTAAGGCTACCGTAAATAAATAATTAAATGTGTTAGCCTAAAACAATGGGAAATCCCATAGGGAAATATTCGCGGTCGAATATAAAAAGTAGTTTCCACTGCCACCAGCCAAAACTCGATCAGGGGGGACGGAGACGTGCCCCCTCGACTAACAGACCCTGGGGCAATCGAATTGCCCCAGCCAGTACGTCCACAATATGATGGTTTGTACCGGTTCTGTTCAGGATTCAAGACTAGCAAAGTCTGTGGTGACTTTACATGCCCTGGGAGACAGTAGTCAGTCCCAGGGTATGGAGTCTATGTTGGGGAGTCCCTAGGACACCCCTGGGCCACGGCACAGAGGGTGCTGTGTGACCCACATCACAAAAATACATGAGGCCCTATGGAGTAAAAGACCCCATAGCCCATTCAACACAAGGTTTAACCAAGAAAACACACTTCAACATGTCCAAGAGTGAGGGTAAAAGAGTCTCACTCTTGGCAGGAGAAAAAAATTAAACCCCAGAAATCCAGCAAAGCTGCTGGGGGACTCACTAGGTAGGGAAATTCAGCCTAAACAGAGAATTCTCCCTAACACTCGCCCCCCCCAGACTAAGGGACAGGAGGATTTAATCCACTCCTGGATGAACCTCATACCTCTAGTCGATGATATACATCCTAGAGAGTCCATCAGCATTTTGATGGTGACACCCTGACCTGTGCTCAATGGTGAAATCAAACCCTTGCAGGCAGATTGACCATCTCAATAGTTTTGGATTTTCCCCTTTCATTTGCATTAACCATCTCAAGGGTTGGTGGTCAGTCTGAATAACAAAAGTAGAACCATACAAGTATGGCCTAAACTTCTTCAGTGCCCACACAATAGCAAAGCATTCTCTTTCGATAGTTGCCCACCTTGTCTCAGGATCCTTCAGTTTCCTACTGATGAAGCAAATGGGGTGCTCCCTACCCTTCTCATCCAGTTGGCTTAGAACTGCACCTATACCTACATTGGAAGCATCAGTTTGTACAATGAAAGGTTGGTGGTAGTCAGGAGCTCTCAATACTGGAGCCTGGCAAAGAGCTCTCTTCAGTTTTTCAAAGGCCTGATTGCACTCCTCATTCCATTTTACCTTCTTAGGGAATTTGGGAGAGGAGATTACATTCAGTGGAGAAGCTATGGTCCCATAGTTCTCAATGAAATTCCTGTAATACCCAGTGAGGCCTAGAAAAGCTCTCACTTGGGTTTGAGTAGTTGGTGTTGTCCAATTTTGCACAGCTTCAATCTTGCTGGGCAAAGGCCTTATTTCTCCACCTCCTACCTCATGTCCAAGGTAGACCACTTTACTTTGACCAATCTGGCACTTACTGGCTTTGATTGTCAAATGGGCCTGTTTCAGAGCCTGCAACACATGTCCTAGGTGGTTCACATGTTCTTCCCAGGAGTGGCTGAAGACTGCAATGTCATCCAAGTATGCCATGCAGAAATCTTCCATCCCAGCCAGAACTTGGTTCACCATCCTTTGGAATGTGGCAGGTGCATTTTTCAGTCCAAAAGGCATGACCTTAAACTGGTACAAGCCAACTGGGGTTGAAAATGCAGTTTTCTCCTTGGCATGGTCTGTCAGGGCTATTTGCCAATAGCCTGACGTCAGGTCAAATGTGCTGAGGTACTTGGCTGCACCAAGTTTATCCACCAACTCATCTGTCCTGGGCAAAGGGTGGGCATCAGTCTTGGTGACTGCATTTAGAGCTCTATAGTCCACACAGAATCTCAAGTCTTTGGATCCTGCCTTTGGTACTAACACAACTGGGCTAGACCATGGACTAGTAGAGGGTTCTATTACCCCGAGATCAAGCATCTTCTTGACCTCTCCTTTGATGTGGGCTCTGATATGTTCTGACATTCTGTATCCTCTGCTTTTGACTGGCAGACAGTCACCAGTGAGTATCTCATGCTGGCCCCAAGGGGTCAAGCCTGGTGACAGTGAGAACAGGGAGGCAAACTGATTTAACATAGATTTGCACTCCTCTTGTTGCTCAGGTGTCAGGTCTGAAGAGAGATTGACTCCTTCAACTTTTTCATCTAAAGGTACACCTCTGAGGAGATCAGGGAGAGATTCACTCTCTTCCTCCTCTGCAGCTGAAGCTAGAAGCAAGGCTCCTACATCAGGTCTGGAGATGTATGCTTTTAGTCGGTTGGTGTGGAAGACTCTAGGAGCTTCCCTGGGTCTGCCCAGATCCACCAGATAGTTGACCTCTCCAAGTTTTCCCACAACCTTGAAGGGTCCCATCCATTTGTCTTGCAAGGCCCTCTGCCTTGTTGGGAGCATAACTAGAACTAGCTGGTCTTGAGTAAACTCAACCATGTTAGCCTTCTGGTCGTGCCAATGTTTGACCAGGGCTTGACCAGCTTTCAAGTTGTCACTTGCTTCTGCCATCATGTGTGACATTCTCCTCCGGAGACCTATCACATAGTCAGTCACTCTGACTGGCTTGAGGGGAGGAGCACCTTCCAACCCCTCCTTAATCAGGGCCAATGGACCTCTGACTGGATGGCCATAGAGAAGCTCAAAGGGAGAATAACCTACTCCCTCCTGAGGGACTTCTCTATAAGCAAAGAGAAGGCATGGCAGTAGAAGGTCCCACTTTTTCTTAAGGGGTTCTTCCAAAGCACCTATCATGCTCTTCATGGTTCTGTTAAACCTTTCAACCAACCCGTTTGTCTGAGGGTGGTAGGCGGTTGAGAACTTGTAGGTAACTCCACAGGTTTTCCACATGGCCTTCATGTAGTGGGACATAAAGTTTGACCCCCTGTCAGAGATTACCTCCTTAGGAAACCCAACCCTGGTAAAAATACCAAGGAGGGCCTTAGCCACAGCCGGAGCTGTAACAGTCCTCATAGGAATGGCCTCAGGGTATCTAGTAGCATGGTCTACTACAACAAGGATAACCCTGTTGCCTGAGGAGGTTGGAGGATCAAGGGGACCAACAATGTCAATCCCTACCCTCTCAAATGGGACTCCCACAACTGGGAGAGGCACTAAAGGTGCCACATTCTTGGAACCAACCTTACCAGAAGTCTGGCAGGTATGGCAGCTCTTACAATATCTATCTACTTCAGCCCCCATCTTTGGCCAATAAAAGTAGAGTGAGAGCCTTTCCTTGGTCTTCTTGAAACTCAAGTGGCCAGCCAAAGGTATCTCATGGGCTAGTTGTAAGAACTGTTGTCTGTTTTCTTGTGGGACTACAAGGCGTTTGTAGTCTCCAGGTTCAGACTCAGTGGGTTCACTGTAGAAGAGGCCATCTTCCCAGTGCAACCTATACTTCCCAGGCTCTTGCCCATCAGCTTGAGAAGCTGCCTGGTGGCGGAGACCCTCCAGAGTTGGACATTCTCTTTGCCCCTTACGAAAAGCTGCCCTGCTAGGCCCACCTTCTGCCAGTAAAGACTGCAGCTCAGGATGGTCCTCAGGGTCCAAATCTCCAATAAGGTTGGGGCCTCCTTCTAGCTCTTCCTCAGAGTCTAGCTCAACCACACAGGGTTGTACCTCTCTCTCAGCCTCAGCTGGAGGGGGAGTTACAGGTGTAACTTTGGACAACCTAGGGGAAGTCCTTGTTGGAAGCACTGGAGTGCTTGCTGCTGGCTTTTTCCTAGGAGTCTTGGGTTGCCCCTTTGCTCCTGATCTGGTAGTTACTGCAGTAAGTTGCTCCAGTGGTAGAGGAGTGATTTCTGTCATCATCTCCTGAGATAACCCTCTCAGGGTTTTCTCCCTTGCAGGTTTTGTGAGTTCCTGAAACCTTTTGCTAGGAGGTCTGGGGGTATGAGATACAACTCCAAGAGCTTTGAGGTCATTACCCAACAGAACCCTACCTGGCACTTCACATTGTACACTGACAGGTATTTTTACAGCCATATCATTACATTGGATGAGAACTGGTAACTGGGGACACATCTGCACAGGCCCACCAGCTAACTTGGTGAGGCATTTGGGTGCCTTAGCAACATCCTCTGCCTTGAAAAATGATTCATCCACCACAGTTATGCTGGCTCCAGTGTCCCTAATGGCAGGAGTCTCCTGGCCATTCACCTGGACACTGTCCTTATAATACTCTTTAGTATTATCTGGGATAGAGTTATAGACATCTAAATTCTGTTGCTCCCACAACCCCAGAGAGACTAAAGAAACACTAGCTGAGACTCCAGTGGGTTCATCAGCTAGTAATAGAAAGTTTCCACTTGCCATAGGTACTTCCTCTTCTGGAGCGAAGGCTAAGGAGGCAAGCTGGACCCCTGAAGGTTTACCCTTACATCTGGGATCTCCTTTCACATGGTCAGTAGCCTTACAAACAAAGCATGAGCCAAAGGCTCGCTGGAATGGAGGCTTGTTCTGACCTCCTTCTGGTCTGGGACCAGAAGGTACACTAGCCTGATTTGGTTTCCCTTGTGGCTTACCCTTATAGTTTTGTTTGGGGCCCTCTTTGGAATTTGTAGTATTAGAATTCTCTTTGGAGTCCTTTTTAGACTGTTTCTCCCCATCCTTCTTCTGAGTTACCCCAGAATCCTTGTGAGTGGCCCTGTTGGCAACCCACAAGTCAGCAGCCTTAGCTAGCCTCCGGGAATCCAATTCCCTGGAATCAGCCAAGTGTTGTCTGAGCTCAGGAGAGCAGGCATCATAAATAGTCTCCAACATAAACAAATTCTTCATACCTTCATAAGTGTTCACCTTGTAACCCTTAATCCATCCCTCTAAGTTTTTCAAACATTCACTCACCCAGGTAGCCCAAGGGGTACCATCATGCTTTTTGAGGTTCCTAAACCTCTTAAGATACTGGGAAGGGGTCTTCCCAAACCTAGCTATCAAAGCTAGTTTCACACATTCATAGTCCTTCCTATCCTCCTCCCCCATCTCCATTACCACATCAGTTGCAACAGGGGGAAGCCTAGAGAACAACCAGGTGAGTAAGTCATTTCCTGTGATGTTCTGGAGCCCATGATTATATTCAAACAGAGACAACCAATCCAACACATCCAACTTAGGCTCATACATACCAACCAATTCTTTAGGCATCCGGGGTCTTTTAGGACTGGAACTTCTAGAGGAGCCAGAGAGAGAAACATTCTCAACAGATAATTTCTTCATTTCTAAGTCATACTTGAGCTCCATTTCCCTTAGCCTTAGTTCTTTGTCAGTTTGAGCATTAAGTTTCTTATACTCCAATTCTAGCTTCATTTTCTCCAGTTCAAAGTACTGAGGACTAAATGTGGGACCTGGTAAAGGTCCAGTAGGCACAGCAGGTAGAGCAGGCAGAGGCCTAGGGGGGACAGTTACAACAGCCTCACCCTCCTCTTCTGACTCTTCCTCAGAAACATCAACATTTTGCTCCATGTTAACTTCAACACTGTCATCTACAGTTGCTGGAGTGGTAGGTTCCTCTGAACCATCACCCAGACTTTGGTTAGCTAACAATCTTTCAATCAGCTCCATTTTCTTGCCCTTAGTCAGGAGATCCTTATGTTTACAGAGCACTCTTAAACAATCAGCAGTTTTGGCTGCAAGGGACTCTTGACTATAGCTTTCTATAACTGACATGTTAGAGGTTTTACTTTTTCAGTGCTAAGCTTTGTGGTTAGTTGCACTAAGGTATCTAAAGCACAATAAAATGTATACTCAATACAAATCCCACCGCTGTACACCAGTGTTAGGCAGAAACCTGTGCAGTTCCCTTGGGGAACACTGCAAAAGATTTAAGACTACAGGTAGAGCAGTAAACCCCTTTGGTAGCAGTCTGTACCACCCAGATTTACCTGGTAGCTGTGGCTGAGCAGTCAGACTTCTCTCAAGAAGAGTTAGGCAGTATGCAAAGTATACACAATATGTACCAAAACACAATAGCACAAGCAAACACTGACCAGAGCTTGGTTTCAAAAGTATATAGTTATTTATTTAAAATACACATAAGTTAAAAACACTCTAGCAAAAATATAGTAAAAGCACTTCAACACAGTTATACTGAAAGTAAATTCAATCCTTTCTCCTATCTAGACAACTCTAGGTTAACACCACTTAATTAAAACAGAGGTGAGTGCTTAACCTTAGATGACACTCTAGTAGTTTCCAAGAAAGGGAGAGAAAAAGCAGAAATAGGTTAGACACACCACTCTAAGGTCCAGAACACTTGCAATAGGCTTAAAGAAGAATAAAGTCACAGGTGAGCAAAAGTCACTAGGCAGGGCCCACTCTTAGAGTAGCCGGAGCGAAAATGTGCCCAAGATCACACTGTTAGTTAGAGATTCAAAGTCTTGCAAAGAGTCAAAAAGAGTTTAGAGTGGCTCAGAAAGTTTAGCCAAAGTGTCCCAGGCACTCCCAGGTTCGAAAGCCGGGGACTAAATCTACCCCGTACAGTCGGTAGCAAGGGAAGCCAGGCGGAACACAGTACCTTAAGCGGAAAGGATCCTCCAGCGGGGGCAGTTGTTCCAGGCAGCGACAGCAAGGCTCGACGTCGGTCAGGGGAGAAGAATATCTCGCTGAAGAGCAGAAGAGAAAGGTCGTAGCACTGCCCGGGAAGAAACCAGCCGCGGAGTCCTCCGGTTAAAGGGTTGGTACCGACTTTCGCGGTATGGGGGTAAAGTGTGGTATTCCGGATGCCGGGGTGCTTGGCACAGGCAAGGCGGCCACGAGATACCTCTAAAGGACGGAAAGAAGGCGAAAACTGGTTGTCCCCACCAGTCAAGGGAAGGAGCCACTCCGTTAAGAGTTCTCCTCGGTCGTCGGGAAAAAGTGGTGAGACGGTTCAGCAGGGCTCCACCGGGTGGTGTCGTCGAAGCAGGTCGGCTCAGCTCTTCCCTCGTCGGATTCTTGGTCCTGTGGCGACTTCTGAAGTCCCAGTCCCCAAAGCCCTGCTTTTATGCAGCAAACCCCCATTCACCCAGCCTAGCTGTCACTCAAACATGCTAAGTGGTGAGCCGGGCGGCTCACCACTTGGGCCAATCAGGACGGAGTGCGACTTGAGTTACCAAGGTAACTCAGTCCAGGGTGCCTAAATCCCCCTCCACCCCTCCTAAGTACCCCAGACAGAGTGGCACCACTTTGGAGGGCTTCTGTGGAGAAGCCCGCCAAAAGTGGAACAAAGGGCTCCACTTTGGGTCAGAGTTACAGAGGCGAACACCAACGCCATTTTAGGATCAAGTTTTGGCAAAAAGTCCCAACCGGAGTTATAAAAATAAATATATAAACCGGCGGTATGTTTAAGGCTACCGTAAATAAATAATTAAATGTGTTAGCCTAAAACAATGGGAAATCCCATAGGGAAATATTCGCGGTCGAATATAAAAAGTAGTTTCCACTGCCACCAGCCAAAACTCGATCAGGGGGGACGGAGACGTGCCCCCTCGACTAACAGACCCTGGGGCAATCGAATTGCCCCAGCCAGTACGTCCACAATATGATGGTTTGTACCGGTTCTGTTCAGGATTCAAGACTAGCAAAGTCTGTGGTGACTTTACATGCCCTGGGAGACAGTAGTCAGTCCCAGGGTATGGAGTCTATGTTGGGGAGTCCCTAGGACACCCCTGGGCCACGGCACAGAGGGTGCTGTGTGACCCACATCACAAAAATACATGAGGCCCTATGGAGTAAAAGACCCCATAGCCCATTCAACACAAGGTTTAACCAAGAAAACACACTTCAACATGTCCAAGAGTGAGGGTAAAAGAGTCTCACTCTTGGCAGGAGAAAAAAATTAAACCCCAGAAATCCAGCAAAGCTGCTGGGGGACTCACTAGGTAGGGAAATTCAGCCTAAACAGAGAATTCTCCCTAACAGAGGGTGCGCCACCTGCAGGACAGACAATATTCACATTTGTCGGCCCCACAAAATTTGCACACCAGGCTAGATTATATGTTTGTCATGCAAGAGCTGATGGCAGAAATAGTACAGATAGAATACAAGGCAAGGGTCTTGTCAGACCACTCGCCATTGACCCTCACATGGCAATATAGATCCCCAAGAGCAAGGATACCGACGGGGTGCCTCAGAGCTGAGGCATTAAAGGATGGAATGTTTAGGGAGGATTTGAGAGAAGAAATAGTGAGTTACTTTGAGACCAACACTGGCAGTGTTGAGTCGGCGAGTACGCTCTGGGAAGCCTTCAAAGTGGTAGTGAGGGGGATAGCCATAGCTAAGACTAACGGATTGCAAGGAGGGATATTAACAGCACTGCAGGAAGCGTAAAGGGAGCTGGAGAAAATGATGAGAAGCGAAGGCAATACTAAAGAGGACAGTGAAACCATAAGCAGGATGTGACAAGAATGTGAGGCACACTGGGAAAGACTGTGTAACTTAAATTGTAAGAGATATGTGGAAAGACAACATGCGGGAGGAGATAAACCGGGAAGGGTGTTAGCATGGTTATATAAAAGTGAGACCCCAAGACTAACAATCAGGGCATTAGAGAAGGAAGATGGGTAGATAGTGGATACCCAAGAGGGCGTGAATAGAGAATTCCTAAAGTACTATCAACAGCTGCATGGGGATGAAGGGGGAAGTGACCACAGAGACATAAGGGAAATACTGGAAGACATAGGTATGCCACAAATTAGTGCGGAGGAGCGAGAGGACCTAGACGCCCCGATAACCCTGAAAGAACTAGAGGAGGTGGTGACGCAGTTACCCACTTGCAAGACTCTGGGGTGCAATGGTCTCGATAGTGAATTTTATAAACTATACAGAAAGGAGGTGCTCCCCCCTGCTTCTGGCTATGTTAAATGAAGCATACGAAATAGGAAGATTATCGGAGTCCTTAGAGATGCGATCATTATACCACTCCCCAAACCCAATAAGCCGGGCAAAGATTGCAGTTCATTTAAGCCGTTGTCAATGCTTAATCAAGATAGTAAAATGCTCACGGCGGTTCTGGCAAACAGGATGAAACGGATTATAGACAAACTAATACACCCTGACCAGACGGGGTACGCCCCACATAGAAACATAACTAATAACCTTAGGCGACTACATCGAGTTATAGAACACACAAAAGGGGAAACTTTGGAAATTGCAATTGTATTGCTAGACGCAATAAAAGCATTTGACTCAGTTAAGTGGCCATGGCTGATAGCAGCCCTGTCCAGTTATGGGATAGGACCTGGGTATCTTAAATGGGTCAAATTGCTGTACAGCGCACCGTTGGCCAGGGTTAAAATGGGAGCGATAATATTGTAAAGGTGGCAATTTAGCAGGGGTACTAGACAAGGATGCCCGTGGTCCCCCATGCTGTACATCTTGGCATTAGAGCCCCAGGCGATATGCCTAAGGCAACAGTATGACACGATAGGGATAAACATAAATGGAGAACTGCACCTGATTTCCTTGTATGCTGACGATATGCTGTTGTATTTACAATACCCAGAGGAAAACCTCCAATATGTTCTGGAAGTAATGGCACGATTTGCGGCGCTGTCAGGCATAGCGGTAGACCCCAGAAAATCATGCATATTCCTTATGGGCAGATATGTTGGTATTCCATGAGAGAAATTGCCAGTCCTACAAATACCGTGGGAGGTTAACACATTTAGATATCTTGGGATAGACATCTACCATACGGTTGAGGCAGAGCACCAGCATAATACTGAGAAGGGAGTCAAGGGCATTGAAAACAGCATGAAGTTCTGGGTAAAGCTCCCACTGGCGATGATGGGGAGAGGGGCAATGTTGAAAATGGTAGTCCTACCCAGATGACTGCATTATTTTGGGAACATACCATATCTGATATCAAGACGATTTTTTGACAAGGTGCACAGCATGTGTAGGGGGTTCCTTTGGCAAAATGTGTATGATAAGGGGGGCAAAAACTTGCTAAACTTCGACATTTATTATCTAGCCAGCTACAATATGTGGCGAAATGGCTATCAGAAGACCCAACCTCAGAATCCAGATTGTTTAGACAGGAATGTGCCCCATACTTTTTGAAGGAAATCATATGGTTGTCCAACCCAGACATGAAAGATCGGCCAAAGATGATGACCCTGGGGTGGAAGATATGGCGCAAGGCCTGCCAGCTAATGGAAAATCCGACCCCGTGTTCCAGGCAGGTGCCACTGGTGGTACTGGCAGGGAAACAGGTGCAGTTAATGAAGATCATCAGGAAACACTGGGAACTGGTGGGGATAGCGACAATAGGAGATATTTGGCAGGAGGGGAAGATAAAAGAATTTGGAACGCTGGTCGAGGAAACAGGGTTACATACGGGACAGTATATTACATATCACAGGGTAGTCCAGCCGATTAAAGAAACATGGTCAGAAGTAGTATTGGAAGAAGCACCGGATACCACCATAGAAATAATATATGATATAGCAGAGGGAGGGCATGAGATATCCAGGTTGTATGAGTTGGTAATGTCCAAAGTGGGAAATAAAGTAGTACAACAACGAGAGGACTGGGAGGAGGAGGTGGGTGCCCCGATGAGTGATGGAATGTGGGAGCGGGCTCAGGGGTACCACAAGAAAGTGTCAAGGAATGCGAGGTTGCAGAAAATACAGCTGTACATAACTCACCGGGCTTATATGACACCCCAAAGGATAGCCAAATTTAGTAATGCGGAAAGGCAAATATGCCCCAAATGTGGCGAAGAAAATGCTGGGATGGCGCATATGTTCTGGGCGTGCCCGGAAATCGAGAAATTTTGCTGAGAAATAGCCCACAGATTGGAGGAAAAGGGGATTAAGATAACTGTAGGTATAGCGTGGGCGTGCCTGCTTGGGGCTTTCCCCAGAACCCGCAAACTCAAACATGTAAGAAAACTAAAAGACTTGGCCTATGTACTGGCGAAGCGTAGGATCGCCATGGGATGGAAGGTGTGTCACAGACCCAGGATTGAGATATGGTGGAAAGACCTCCAGAAATGGGCAGAAGCCGAAACTGTATTCTGGCAGGAGGCTAGTAACATGGGGGGGGAGCAGAAACCCTGACGAGCTGGAAACACTTAATAGCTACACTATTTGGGTCCACACAAGAGTGGTCAGGTGACCAGAACCCGGATGAGAACGTGAGTAGAGAAACCCCTTTGCAAACTGCAGAAGGAGATTGCGAAGAGACATAGGCTTGTGGGGGTAAGGGGAAAAGGGAAAAGAGGTCAACAATGATTGTGGTGTTAAAATATGATATACTATCAGATGTACTGCAAGTATGGTTGTTGTTTGTTGGTTGTTTTGTTGACATAAACTAATAAAAGATTTTTTTTTTTAAACCTGGCCCAGTGCACTGGATTTTATTTTAGAATGGTGTTGGTGAGGCCATCTGAACCCAGAGCTCGGGAGTTGTTCAGTTTTCCTTTGATTTCATCAATTTCATGCAGAGCCTCCCACGTTGATGGCTTCTTACTTGGTTCAAAGATGATACAGTCCTTTTTATCTGCATAAAGATGTTGGAAGTGAGCAAAACCATGCTTCCTCCGTGACAATATTTATCTCGGATAGTGTCATATCCACTAAGCAGCTTTTGCACCAGGAACCAGAATTCCCCACCCCTTCTTCCACAGATTGTTTTTAGCAGTTTTTGAGAATCTTGTTGATGCAGTTCCGACCTGTGGGCTCGCACCCAGTTTTTGTACTGTCCGGATGCCATTTTTGCTTGAAGCAGGTCATCCAGAGTTTTGGGGTTTGTTGCTTTTCGTTTTAACTTTCTCATTACTTTCCTTTTTGTCACCAGGGTCGCGTCATAGGAATGCAGTGTAGTTCTACGCATACCAGGTTTTTGATGGTTTCTTACATGGAAGCATTTAAGGAGGGGGGTATAATCTATCAATCCAGCCGCTTCTGTTTTCCCCTCTCAAGCAAGCTCCTGAGTAAGTCGAGTAGATAAGCTGTCAATTTAGTCCTTTGAGATTCTTAAACTAGTGTCCCCTTATATTCAGTGAGACAGCCCACTGCTCCATAGTTTTCAGTCTTTACCTCTGATGCCCAGGACATTTCCAGCAGAACATGGTCATTTTGGGTAGTTCTCACTACTTTGAATGATGTTACATAGGGAAGAAGACTCCTGGAGACAAATATGTTGTCTATAGTCGCCTATGGCCATCCTTTGGCCAAGTTTCTTGTGGCGGCTTGTCCTCCGACATGTGACCACTTACCATATATATGACTCTTGAGGACATTAGTAGTTGCCAGGCCATTTCTCTCGTCTTTGCCGGTGTTAGGGAGAAATTTCATAAATTTTCCAATTCCTCCCACCTTAGAGCCCTCCAGCTCTTTTGCTAAACTTTGGAACTTTTAACTTTTTAATTCTGTTTGTTTTCTGTGTTTGTTTCTTTGGTTATGGAGTTTTTAAACTACTCCATATGCATCATTGTTTAATTTGTGTCACACAGCACCCTCAGTGCAGTGGCACAGGGAAGCCTTTCAGGCTTTTCCAAGGTTTAAATACCTTCTCTGGGATAAACTACTGTTTCCCAGAGTAAGTAAAGGGAAATTGACTTTACTAGTCTTTTTCAATTCCTAGACCCAGCACACCCTATCTTACAATAGAGTGCTGGATGGGTTACTTAGTATCCCCTATGTCTATATACTCATGTAGCAGTTAAATGCTACCCTTTCCTCTCAGAATGGCTGGTGGCAGTGGTTTTACAACAAACTACCATGATTTTTCCATTTAAACTATTCGTAGCTCCGCCATGTTTTTCAAGATGGTGTCTGAGCCCCCTCTGTAAAAACAGATCCCGGTCTTCTTTTTTCGCCATTTCATCGACCAGACAGAGTCGACCACTGGAACGAAAGAACCGAAGATGAGCTTGAAGGGGACAGCTGCTGCAACTCCTGGACCGTTGGTTTGCCTGGTGAAGCCCTGCTGCAGGTCCAAATCGCTAAGTTCATCTCGACAGAGAAGCCCTGCAAGGATGTCTTCTCCCTTTGAGTTGGTGGGACCAATCAACTCGACAATAAGCCGCCTGGATACCATTCTCAGAGCTGGAGTGTTGCAGGAAACCGAATAACCAGGAAGAGGGACACCAGTTTGTGTGCTTGGCTAAAGCTACCGGATTGAAGATTTGCCAGTTGCCAGCTTTTTGACCATTCCCACTGCAGTGTAGGAGTCCCCCAACATCCTCCCTCTTGTCCCCATGACTGAGGCACAGGAACAGCGAGATCTGCAGGAACTGCCAGGAGCAGAGGTCACCAGCTGCAGCTTTTTCTTCATTTGTAAAGGTACTGTAAAATCAGACTGAGAGTACTTACCTCTAGCGGGGAAAGTGCTTGAAACTTTCCCAACTCACAGGCACAATCAGCTTGTGACCCAACATATAATTCTTCTTGCTACAAACGATTCCTAAGAACTGTTGCAGAGACTTTTCCGTTTTACTACCAATATTGCTTTATCCTATCCAAGACTTTAGCCCATTGACTTTGGCCTAGCCTATTGAATTGAGTTGATCCTCTGGTGAACTCAAAATATCTGCACTGCCTAAGAAATATCTGTATTCGTTCTATGTTCTGATAACCTATGCCTTTTTGCTACTCCTTCAAAGTATTCTGAATGGCTCAGAAACTTAGAGTGTATAGTACTGAAGTATATTTGTGTGTGATTATATTGCCTCCTTCTTATGAATGTTTTATAACTGACAGTTAAATAAATTAAAAAGTATTTAACAAAGAACCCTTGAGTGCAAGAGTGTATTTGAACACATGTAATTGTAGCCATCTGTGTAACATCATTACAGCTCACATTCCCTCTTGAGATAAGTCTGGCTGCTCAGCTTCGCTACCAGAAACTGTGTAGTACAGACTTATACCAAAGGTTGGTTTTGCTTACACCTGTAGTCCTAGTTGTGTGTAGTGGTCCCAAGGGGTACTGCATACAAACTTTGCTGAACAGCCAGGGTTTGCTGTAAGCAGATTTTTAGGGTCCCAGGTCTAGGCAGGCACCTGGCGTTAAGGTCACCGCACAAGATGGTGTTGCACATGTTATGCTTTATGCGTGCGTGATCTATCAGTGAGGTCACCACGTCCAGAAAGTTTTGAGTCAACATGGCCCTTGGGTTCCAATGTAAATGTATAATTGCACATAGGTGGCTTTTTCACCTCTTTGTTTTCTCAGATTGGTAGGGACCACCCCATTATTGTCACCTGGGCGAAAAGGTTGTCAGGGCCCAGCACGATGAATTTGAGCCCGCTCCCTGACTTAATTGCTATCAACAGGCCAGATGTTGGTCTTCCTTTAAGGGTCTTATTGGTGGTGTTGAGAATTACAATGAATCAGTCCAAGCATGGTTTTGTCCGTAGCCAGGTCTCCTGGTGACACACTATGTCAAAGTAATCTAGATATGCATTGCTGTTGGCATTAAGGTGATGGAATCCTCTTGTGTTCCATGTTGCCAACTGTAAGTGTGAAAATGGACCCCTCTTGAGCAGCTATGGTATACTGTTGCCAGCCAAAGCATGCGAGAGCCAGGACCAGGAGGTATTGTCCAATGTGCCGGTCTGTTAGGCAGAAACATATGCAGTACCCTTTGGGAACACCACACACAATTAAGACTACAAGTGCAAGTACAAATTCACCTTTGGTACAAGCCTGTACTACACAGTAAAGTGGTAGCGATGGCTGAGCAGCCAGACTTATCCCAAGAGTAAAGTGAGCAGTATCAACAGTTACACAAAGGACAGCAATTACTATGGTTCAAACAAACACTGACTCAAGGTTTCTGAGTAAAAGAATATACATTTATTTACACATCAGTTGTAAAACAGTTCACTAAGTAAAGCTGCAGAAAAATCACACTCTTAATATACTACACAACACCCAATGAATTCTGGACAAGTTAGGCTCAAAATGAAGTGTGAGCAAAATGGCACTCCAGCAATTTAAAAGGAAGAGAAAGACAAGATTATACAAAATTAAGCAGCACCAACAAGTAAGTTGGCAGCGCAATCTAAAAAAGGCTTGCAACAATGAGGATTTCAAATCAAGAGACCTGGGCCAATGTTAGTGGTTCAAAGTCTTTGCAGAGGATCACACACTTCAGAGTAATTTGCGGTTAAGTCTTTGCCAAGAGTTCGGAATGAAGTTAGTCGGAAGAAAAGTTATTTAAAAGAGTAGAGAAGGACAAGCCTTCGGATTGGCGAAAAATTTCAAACACTTTCACCGCGGTCGGATGGAACGAACAACCGGGTTAGAACAGTACCATAAATGAAGAAGAAGGCTGTAGCTGAGACAGAAGTTCCTGGCAGGTCCTACAGGCTCACGGTTTCTGAAGCAACTGTCGGACTGACATGAAGTAGGAAGACTGGAGGGTCCTGCACTGCCCAGGGAAGAAACCAGCAGCAGAGCAAAGCAACAAATAAAAGGTGTGCTCCTTAAAACCCAAACAGGGTCCGAGACTCCTGGCTATCCAGTTCACTGCAGCCATGCACAACAAATATGACCAGGAGAGGGAGGCCTTGCTTGGTGTTTGGCTAACTAGTTGGTCCCACAAGCTCAAGGGAAGAAGATTCCTTGCAGATCTTCTCTGTCATCAAAGTTTGGCGATTCGGATCCGCAGCAGGGCTTCACCGGGAGGGTCAGTCCTGGTAGTGGTCCTCTTCTTTCAGCTTCTCTTTGTTTCTCTAGATCCAGTGGCAACTCTGCCTTCCTACTCCCAAAGACCTGTTTTTTATGCAGTTTTCCCCCATTCACACAGCCTGGCTGTCAATCGCACAGCAGAGTGTCTGTCCTGGTAGGACAGCCACCTAGCCAATCAAACCAGAGTGCGACTTGGGTTCCAAGGGAACCCTGTGCAGAGGGCCTAAAACCCCTCCCTCACACCCTGTCCCCCAAGACTCTCAGGCGCCTAAGGCGGGCTTCTGTGCAGAAGCCCGCCAAAGGACGGCGAACCAAGGAACCAAACCTGGTTTGGTGCACAGAGTAGAACATGAGAAAGACCTTTAAAAAAAAAAATGGCGTATAAACCCAGCCGGAACCTAATAAAAGTAAATGGGGTCCAGCGGATTTAAGTTCGAGGCTACCAAGATAGCCTAAAAGAGTACCAAGGCTATTTAAATAAACTGCAGTAGGAAAAATATGGTAGATGCCAATGCCACCAGTCAAATCTTAAAGAAAGGGGAACAAAATACTGTTCAATGAGAGACAGACAAAAAGGGATAACTATTAACCCTTTCCAGTACTCTGTGTAAGATAGGTTGTACTGGGTCTGTGAATTTAAAAAGACTAATAAAGTCAATGGCAACTTTACATGTTCTGTGAGACAGTAGTCAGTCCCAGAACATGGAGTTTAAAGTGGGAAGTCTGAAAAAGACAACCATGTGTTACTGCACTAAAGGTGATGCCTATGGAGTAGGTGAGACTCCACAGTCTATGAACACAAAAATGTTAAACACACACAGCAAAACACATTTAAGAGTGGGAAAAAAGGCTCACACTCTTACCATGTGAAAGAAATATATTGTCGAAATCCAGCAAAGCTGCTGAGGGACTCAGTAGGTAAGGGAAATTAGCCATTCTGGAGAATTCTCCCTAACACTGTCTTACTCTCCTGAGGTATCTCACTCTTTCTTATACAAGCATTGCTGTTATAAGATGGTAATGTGATAATTAGGTTGGTTCGGCCTGGACCATACATACGTCGCGTTTGCGCTGTTGCTTCTTGCGCTGTTACCTTTTCACTTTAGTTTCCCAATTTGAACCCTCCAGATGGTTGTTCATTCGCCTTCCAAACTTCTTCTTCGTTGGTATGGGCTAATCCTTTGCTCATTTATCTCCTTCACATGCAATGTTTTTCCCACTAGATCTTTCACATCCGTGATGTCGAAAACCAGCATTTGAAGGTTTTCTGCTGCTTCCAGCAACATTCCTTACAGGATTGGAGAGGTTGTGAGGAGGTATACTCTCTCTGTGCGGGATCCATCCACAAATTCAATGATGCTGAGACCCTCAGAGATGATTTGGAGGATGTCTGGAATGCATTGAAATAAATAAGTCTATTACACTTTTACGGTTCATTGTCAGGTCAACCTCCCTATCCACTACTCTCTCGTGTTTCACAGAGTGGATGGTTTTCAGACCCTGCCTTTGGACTTGAGAAGAATAGTGGCCCTTGGGCCTGTCTGTCCACTTCTGGATGGTCCTGCGTTCTGATGGTTTCCTCTTTGAAAACTGGCCATTGGAGTTTATCCCGTCCAGGTTCTGACTTTTGTCTGGATCGTCCAGCTCATCAGGATGAATTGACTCTGCTTTGGTCTGATTTGGGTCCAACTCCATTTCTGCTTTCACAGGTCTGAGTTGGGTGGACTTTAGATTCTTGTTGAAGGACTGGTTGGTGGTGCATTTTCTCGGCTCCAGATCTTCTTTCCTCCAGTGTCAGAAACTCATGAGATCATTCTGCCACCCAACCCCAGTTGGGCTTCTCAGACTCTGTAATAGAATACACAGATAAATTCATTAGATCCTGAGAAGTGAAGGCTTTGTCTTCCAACCGCTCCTCACCCGCTGAAGCATTTGGTCACTTATGATCAGCAGGGGTTGAGTTGTTTTCCCCCTTTTGCATCATCTTCACTGTGCGAATTTTGTGGAGACCTTTGGAAGACTAAGGTTTCTCTCAAGTATTTTCGAGAGTCCTTAGATTTCACACGGTGGTAAAATATCTGTTCTGGTTTACTGATCAGCAGTTGTTCCTTTGAGTTCTTCTTGCTTTTTTGGGAAATAGGGAATTCACTGTTTGTTTTGGTGTGTTTAGGCTCAGTTGCTGGCTGGATGGGTGCACTTCATTTTTGTTTAAACACGTTGCTGAATGTCAAAAAGGGGCGCTGCCAAGCCTCTACAGCCGTCAAGGTTAGTACAGTACCATTTCAAGTTGACAGTGGGGTCTTCTCTTGTGGGTTCTGCTCATACATGCAAGGGACCATCAGTAGAGTTTGATTTCTCTGATCTTGTGTAATCGGCTTCGCATCAAGAGCTGGTACCGTGTTGGTTTAATCTTTCATTGTTTCTGTTCCTGAGCTCCGAAGCGCCGCAGCTTTTATAAACCCTTCTACAAATAGGAGTTTAGATTGAACCATGGGCAACACAATTGCTTGGTCCCTCATGGTTTTGTTTAAGGCCTCGTATAGCTTCATACAAGGGGTCAATGCGATGGTTATTGATGATAAAATGGTTAGTACATTTGGCTTCCGTGGGTGGCCTGTTGGGCGGGCCGAAGAGGAACTTTCTCTTTTGGTCGTTCTTCCATAGAGGAATCTGAACTGGAGGAAGAGTTCAAAGTATCCTGCAAGTATTGGGCTAAAGCCGTTGTGTTACTCTTCTTGCTTCTGGTTCTGTGCGTGGTCTGAAGGGGCAATCATGGCAGTTTGATTAGTGTCTGGTTAAGATCTTTATTTCCTCTTTCCCCATTGGCTCTTTTCCCCGACCTCTCTGATTCCAGTGGGGGGTCGGGTTCACAAATGATTGGGCTGTTTCGGCCTAGCGCGTTACTTGTTTTGCCTGTAGATAATGATGTGGTTCCTACTTGTGGTGCCTTTGTGTCAGATTCACCCACCTGGGTTAACATTGGGAGAGCCTGTGTCTATATTTTCGATTGACTGCAGGTTTTTATCAGATTGCGGGGATCTCTGAGTTGCTTTGGCCTCTGGTTGTTTTTGTGAAGATGAGTACATCCCCATAGCGTTGCAGCTCCCTGGCCCGAACCTTCCATTCCGAGCACCACACAGGACTCCTCTCTCGTGCTTCTGGATAACAAGGTTTGGAGTGCCAGTGGGAGTGAGGCTATCCCCTGCACCTTCCACCTCCTCAGCATCTGATAATTCTCCTGTTACATCGTGAAACTCGGTCCGTGTTTTTATCGACCTAGGATGAGAGAACACCATAGTTTAGTGTTGGGAGGGCCTCTCTTCTCTGGGACCATTTTATTTGGTCTTTGAAAGTAGTAAGTGTTAGATGCTGTTTTTAGAGGTGTGGCTATTGCTAAAACAATTTTGTCAAGTGCGGCAGATGCGCCCCTCCAAACTGCCTTAGCCACTTGCAGAATTACGTCTAATAAGAGATGTTGAGCCTCTGGTTCGTGAGGCTGGTTATTACTCCATTCAATCGAGGCCCAGGTGGAGGCGCAGAACAAGTTTCCTGAGCCCCCAGTGTCCAAGGCTGTCTAGGGTATTGGAGTCATCAGTTCGATAGTTGCTGGGTGATCTCCAGTAGAGAAGGCACTTTAGCAAAGTTTTGCCCCAGAAGGGGAAAGGTTAGGTGCTCACTTCTTTGTACCTGGGCCAGCACTTGTCTCCTCTGTACACCAGGCTGAGTTTGACCCATACCTGATGCACCCTAGGTGGGTGCACCCGTGGCACCATTTTCTGTACATTTTGAACAGTATGAGTTAGCTAAGGAGAATCCCAAATCCTTTGCTAGCGACTCTTCGTTCACATTACCGACACCCTGGATTAAGTCTGTTGTAGCAAATGGGGGGCGCAATGCCACTGGTAGACATGTGTTAACTCTGCGTTCGAGGTTACAGTAGATTGTGGACTTTGGGTCCCCTGCCCTTGTGGTTTTTCGTGTGATTTTTCAGCAGCTGCAGACACTTCCTGCTCCTCTGCTTCAGAACAGTTTATACCGAGGACTGTTTTGCTCGGAGTTGGTACCATAAATGTCACAGATACACACAGGGGAGGGTGTATTCTATGAGTTTCAAGAAGCTGGGCCAGGGCCTGGGCATCTGGCATGAAGCCCAGTTGGGCTGGTGTGCTATAGATATCTTTCACGACGTCCAGAGATTGGGGCTGAGGGGGTGTAAGGCACTGGGATTTAGAGAGTGTGTTTACAGTTAACCGGAGAGCCGAAGCAGATCCACAGGTGCGTGTAGGAGTCAAAGCAATATTAATGACTGCCGACTTCACAATTAGCTTACTGGCAGACAGCGACTTCGTCCTCAAATTTATGAGTGTCATCTCAGACTTGGGTTCTCCGATGCCCCTTGACTTCATATTTCAGTGACTCCGCCCTTCCTCCTTCCCAGATGCCTTATTCTGCACACTTCCTGCAGGCCGACTGAGGAGCGACTGAACTCGTCGCCGAACTCTGTGCGGTAGCCGCACGCCACAGTAATGGTTTTATAATCCTTATAGGAACATCAGCAGCAGTAGTGCACACAGCAGTCTCCTTTCCCAACAGGATACATGAAGCAAAGGAAGCGGACTTCTCTTATGAGGCACAAGCGACTGAACTCGTCGCCAAACTCTGTGGGGCTCCAAGCCCCAGAAAGGGTTTTATAATCCTTATAGGAAGAGAAGCATCAGTAGCATACACAGCACACAGCAGTCTCCTTTTTTCCAACAGGATCCAATAATTGTCCCTCAACCTCATTGCATTTTACTCGGGTCCGGCGTCATAAGCACCATGCTGTCAAACAGCCATTCATAACTTTTCAGCTCACAATTGGTATTTCAGGTCCCTGCTGGAAGACTGTTTTGGAATAATCTGCCGTCAATAGCCCCTTGCATGCTTCTTTTTGGCTCCCTGTTTTTTGCAGCTCTAAGGCAAGTGTGGCCCCCAAACATGTTGAAAGGGCCCGAACCATCCTGACAAATCTTCAGCCACCATGGGTGGTTGTAAGCGACTGCCAAGGGTTCCAAGACAAGCCAGCACTTCCTATTGAGCAATGTTGCAATTTTATATTCGGAGTAGTCAAGGGAGGGGACTCCACATGCATCTACTACAGTCAGTTGAAAAAATGAAGGAGGGCGAGGCACGCACTCCAGGTTCTGGTCAATTAAACCTGTTGCAAAAAATATATATCTGGGTTAAATCCCAAAATGGACAAGTATATATATTTTTGGCAACATGTTTAATTGACCAGGACCTGGAGTGCGCACCTCGCCCTCCTTAATTTTTTCACTTAATGCTATGGGAGTCCTGGGCTCCAGAGGCAGCAACACTGGGGTTACTGTGCCCCACTTTAGAGAATCATAAAGACTGCTCTCTCCCCTCCCCCAAACTTGGGAAGGATTTGTGCTTTTGGAGGGGTGTCGGTCCCTGGTCACCTGAATTGAAAAAAAGTTTTCACTACAGCTACCAGAATCCTATGAGTCTAATCAGTAACACCTGTTAAAGAAACACAGCCTCCCTGATGATTATCTGAGATAAGAAAGCGCTTGGAGGAGAACAACTACAGACAACAGAATTTCAGCTGATGGGATCTAACCCTGTTAATACTGAGCAACTGAATTGCACCATAAGGGATCTAACCCTGCTAATACTTGTTCATCTCTGGGATTTGCAGCAGATGGGATTTAAAGCTGGTGAATACTTGTCCATTTTGGGATTTAACCCAGATATATATTTTTTGCAACAGGTTTAATTGACCAGGACCTGGAGTGAGCGCCTTGCCCTGCTTCATTTTTTCACTTAATGCTATGAGAGTCCCAGGCTCCAGAGGCAGCGGCACCGGGGTTACTGTCCCCCACTTTAGAGAATCATAAAGATGGTTCTCTCCCCTCCTCCAAACTTGAGAATGACTTGTGCTTTTGGAGGGGTGTCGGTCCCTGGTCACCTGAACTGCAAAAACCTTTTCACTACAGCTACCAGAATCCTTTGAGTCTAATCAGTAACACCTGTTAAAGAAACACAGCCTCCCAGAGGATTATTTGAGATAAGATAGCGCTTGGAGGAGAACAACTACAGACAACAGAACTGCAGCAGAAGGGATCTAACCCTGCTAATACTTGTTCATCTTTGGGATTCGCAGCAGATGGGATTTAAACCCGGTGAATACTCCGGGTTTAAACTCTGTTGACACCATGGTGGATGGCGGATTTACTGCCCCATTCCAAGGTGAGTGGGGCGGTAAATCCCCATTTCCCATTTTCCCTTCCCCATTCCCATTTTTGCCCCATAGGGCATAATGGGAGTGGGGAAGGCGCTAATTACGTCGCCGTAAATTACGGCGGCGTAATTAGCACCATGGCGGTTAGCGCCATGGATTTTAACGCCTGCTAAAAGCAGGCGTTAAAATCAGAATCAGGCGTTAAGGGTTAACGGTGGCGTTAACCCTTAACGCCTGAGTTGTAATGAGGGCCATTGTTGGAATAACTGCACACTAACCCTATGCTTCTGTTTGGTGAAGACTTTAATAGGCCTTTTTCAAAGATGGCTGCTAAAATTTCTGTACTTTCAAACGATTGTAATGTTCATTGACAAATGGAGAATACACGCATTCTTGACAACCAGCAATGCAACATGGCTCTCCAACAGACCCATTACACTTATCCATGCCTTTATTTCTTGAAAATGCCACTCTTGACCCCGTTTAAAGCCTTCTGGAGTCCTACAAAATCCTTCCCATTGCATTTTGGGCTTGCTCTTTCTATCCTGTGCTGAAACCCGCTTTGGGTTGATGTGGGCCAGACAGTGAGTGTGGCGTTGCCCGCAGTAACGGGCTTACGCGGCGGCCTGACGTAGCACTCCGCCGCCTAATGTATAAATAAAGGGGCGTTCCCGGCCGCGGAGAGAGCGACCGAGAAGCCCGAACCGAAAGGCTGTGTGAGTGTCTCCTTTCGGGGCTGGGGCTTACGGGAACGCAGCGGGGGGGCTCAGGACCGCCCCCCATCAGTGGCGACGAGCGAGTGCGGATGCCCGGGCCCGGCGGTGCAGGCTTCCGAATTTTTTTCTGCATACACCGAGCGCCTGGATGCTCCGTGTTACGCCGTGGCTGCGGCTCGTACACGCGGCCGAAGGCCATTTTGTGTGACAGGCCGCGGATGTTCTCCGAGCTCCGGTTGAAAAGGGGTAGTGAATCCGGGCCTAATTTTTGGCAATTCTGCTTGCAGGCAGCTTGATCTGCACACCCATGGTTGGATTGTGGATTTTTATGTAGTTTTGGTGTGACTACGTCGTGTGAAAGCCAGGAGAAGGGTTAATATGGCTGGACCTGCTTAGCCTACTCCAGGCTTATGGCTTAATTTTTGGAACTACTAAGATATTGGTGGATGCCAGTGGATGGAGACTGCAATTTTCTTCGTCCCTTTCATCATCAAGTCGCTGTGGCTTCTTCTTCGTCCTCTTCATCATCGGGGAAGGCTAGGATTGGGAGCCATTCACACCTGTATGCTGTGGTAGTGGTCTTGGGAGCTGGTGCCCGTCCCAGGTGTGTACTTGACATCGGATGTGACTGTTGAAGGCATTCATACTGTGGGTGGTGAAGCGAGGCTGAGTTGCGGCCCCCAGGGTAACTGGTGGGGGTGCCTGTGCGCTCAGACCTATGAGTGACTCTGGAGACTCGGATGACGGGACAGGGGCTGCGCCAACTCCTCAACTGCTTGGGCAGCCTCCAGTGAGTACATTGCAACAGCCGCCACCGGCTCCACAGTTGCCCCTGCCAGGACCTCCCGCAGTGCTGCCAGTGGCCCAACCTGGAATCCCCATCATAGCTCAGGCGAGAGCTCCTACGGCCCACGCTGCTCTGCAGCCCATTCCCGAGTTTGATGCATCAGGGCCACCGTCGAGCATGGGCCCCCGGTGGAGAAGGTGGGTGAGTCGCCTGGACATGTATTTCAGAGCCTCTCAGGTGACGGATGATGACAGCAGAGTGGCCACCATGCTGTATTCCGCAGGACCTGTGGTCCAGGAGATATTTGAATCCCTCACACCTGCTAATGCCTCCTATGATGCGGCTAAGGCGGCGCTCCTTGCACATTTCCTCCCCCTTGCTAATGTGGACTATGAGAGATTTGTCATGCTGTCGGCCAAACAGAAGGACGATGAGACACTGGACACCTTTTATGGCCGTTTGCGCCGCCTCTCCCTTGGATGTGCATGGACGGACGCAGAAGACATGATGCGCACTATGCTTATCCAGGCATGCTCATCCGGCAAACTCAGAAGGCAGGTCCTCAGAGAGCCAGGCATCACTCTGCCCCGCATACTGGAGCTCGGCCGGTGCCATGAGGTGGCAGAGGCTCGGGCCAACAAGATGGAGGCAGGGTCCCGGTCAGTGCGGTCGGAGGAGGTGTGTGCTGTGTGGCGAGGCGGCAGAGGCATGAGACGTACTGGTGGAGGACCCCGTGACAGGGCAGGCAGAGCCGCAGAGTCGTGCCAGAAGTGTGGATACGACCTCCCTCACCCGACAGAGTGTCCGGCGGTTGGAAAAACCTGTGGCAGATGTGGATTGGCCGACCACTTTTCGAGGGTATGCCGTGCAGCCCTGCCCGTGATGGTGCCGAGAGGCCAGCCAAGGACGTGGACTCCACGCCAGAACCCGCCGCCAAATGTGGCCCAGGTGGATCAGGGAGAGGTGGATCCCCAGGTGGAGGGTGCCGAGGAGGAGGACGAGGAGAACATCTTCTTCGTCTCGAGTGTGGAGGTTCTGAAAAGGAAGAGCCGGAGACAGCCCAGATGTGTGGTGGAAGTCAACTACTCCCCAGTCCCGGTGCTCGTGGGTACGGGGGCCTCCGTGAATGTAATGGCCAGAGGACATTATGACAAGCTTGATCCCCTCCCGGGTCGGGACGCACCGAAAGCTTGCATCTTTGCGTTTGGAGGGCTGGAACCGATACCACTGGATGGTGCCTTTGTAGCCCGTGTGGAGCATGACGGCGCACAGATTAAGGCTCGCTTCTATGTTACCCCGGTGAGTGACAACACCCTGCTCAGCTGTGCGGCCGCCGAGGCCCTGGGGATCGTCAGCTTCGCCTATTCAGTATACTTGGAAGACATCGATGATCTCCTGGACAAGTACGCAGCACTCTTCAGTGGGATCGGGAAGATGACCGGCGAACCGGTTAGGCTTCACATTGATGAGTCGGTCCAACTGATCGCCCTGAAACATCGCAGGGTACCGTTTCATCTCAGAGAGCAAGTGGACAAGGAGTTGGACAGTTTGGTAAACCTAGACATTATCGAAAAGGTGGAGGGCCCAACCCCCTGGGTGTCTCCGATCGTGGTGGCCAGAAAGCCGAAGCAGCCTGATTCGGTCCGCATCTGTGTCGACATGAGGTTCCCCAACAAGGCAATTAAGAGGGAGCGGCATCTCACCCCCACGATCGACGACATAATTGCGGAAGTGCAGGGGGCGAGGTTCTTCTCGAAACTGGACCTCCGAGCTGGTTACCACCAGGTCGTTCTTCACCCGGAGTCCAGGTACATAACGACGTTTACCACCCACCGGGGGTTGTACCGGTACAAAAGGTTGAGTTTTGGAGTGTCATCTGCAGCAGAGGTGTTCCAGAATATCATCAGGGGAGCCCTGGCAGATCTCGAGGGCGTCCTCAACATCAGCGATGACCTCCTGGTGTTTGCTAAAATGGAGGTTGCTCACATGAGGAGGCTGGGTAAGACACTGGAATGACTCCAGTCTCTTGGCCTTACCCTGCATAAGGAGAAATGCGAGTTCATGCGTACTTCCATCGAATTCTTTGGGTTCGTGTTTAAGGAAGGAGGGGTATCGCCTGATCCAAGTAAGGTCCAGGACATCAAGTCGGCACAGCCCCCAGAGTCAGTGTCAGATGTGAGGAGTTTTCTGGGGATGGTGACCTACTGTGGACGTTTCATCCAAAACCTCGCCTCCAGGTCGGAACCACTCCGGGCACTGACAAAGAAGGAGTCAGCGTGGCACTGGGGCCCACTTGAGCAGGCCGCTTTCGAGGACATTAAAGCAGCCCTCACAACGGAAGACACCATGGCGTTCTTCGACCCAGCCCTGGAGTCGGAGATCGATGTTGACGCCAGTCCTTTTGGCCTGGGGGCCGTGCTGACTCAGGTGGACAGCAACGGGGGAGTTCGACCAGTGGCATATGCCAGTAAAGCACTGTCAGAGACTGAGCAGAGGTACTCCCAGATCGAGCGGGAGGCCCTGGCGGTGCTGTGGGGCTGCAGACATTTTCGACTCTATGTCCTGGGTCGTCCGGTGATGGTGGTAACCGATCACAAGCCGCTGCTCCCGATTCTGGTGGGGTCTTCGTCGAAGCCGCCGGCAAGGATTGAGAGATGGATGCTTGCCCTCCTTGAATATTCTGTCACCCTGGTGTACCGGCCTGGGGCCAATAATGCGGCAGACTACCTGTCCCGCCACCCGGGGGTGCGCGGGGGAGAGGGGCACGATACCTGTGAGGAGGAGGCTGATAGCCATGTGCAGATGGTGGTGGAGGCGGCCACACCAAACGCGATGCCGCTGGAGGAGCTGGAGGCCGCGGCGGCCCAGGATGAGTGCTTTCAAGTATTAAGGCACTCGATGCAACACGGCTCCTGGAAGTCCATCCTTGAGGCGGTGGCCGGGCGGACACATGAGGCCAAATCAACGCTTGAGCAGCTGTGGAAGGTCAAGGATGAGTTGTCGTTTTCGGAGTCGGGCCTTCTGCTCCGCGGTGACCGGATTGTCGTCTCCCTGTCAAAAGGGAGGGAGGTAATCACGCTGGCACATCATGGACACCAAGGCGTGGCCAAGACCAAGGCGCGACTCCGGCTGAAGGTCTGGTTTCCCGAACTAGAAAGGAAGGTTGATGACTTTGTAGCGGCATGTGTGTGGTGCCAGGCAGCCTCTCCTCTGCAACGGGAGCCCGAAATAGAAGTGATGCCTCGAGGTACCCGGCCCTGGGAGGTCGTCCACGCGGATTTTGGATCGACGTCGGTGGGCACCCACTTCCTGGCCATTGTCGACGAATACTCTAGATATCCAGAGGTGGAGTTCGTCGAATCTGTGGCGTTTGAGCATGTGGTGGTGGCGGTGGAGAAGATCTTTGCAGCCCACGGGTTTCCCCACACCCTGTGCTCAGACAATGGGGCTCCTTTTCAAAGTGAGCGGTTCTCCGAGCTAATGGAGAGCTGCGGGGTGCAGCACAGGAAGGTATCCCCGCTGTGGCCCCGAGCCAATGGCGACGCAGAGAGACTCATGCGGACTCTTAATAAGACATTCCGGATCGCCCAGGGACAGGGTGAACCCCTCCAACGGGCCCTGTACCAATTCCTGCGGGTGTATCGAACCACCCCGCATGCGTCAACTGGAGTGGCTCCCGCGGAAGCGCTGTTCAAAAGATGTCCCCGAGGTCTCCTCCCTGAGGTTGGGGAGAAGGAACCGGGAGTGATTGACGATCAGCGGATTGCGACGGAGAGGAGAATAAGGATTGACCAGGAAAACCTACGACGGGGTCTCCGGCCTCAACGGCTGGAGCCGGGAGACGAAGTTCTGGTCCGCAACCGACACCCCCACGGGAAGCTCTCGCTCCCCTATGAACCCGAGCCTTTGGATGTGGTGGCTGTCAAGGGGTCCATGGTGACGGCCTCGGATGGGCGGTCTGCCGTCACCCGGAATGTGAGTTTTTTCAAGAAACTGGGTGATCCCCGGACTGACACTCCGCCGGAACCTGACCCACCAGAGGACCCCGGCGCCGGAGACTTCTGGGACGAGGTCCCGGACTCACCAATCCGGGGAGCCGCAGCTGAGGGACACCACGGGCCGGAGGTAGGCAGGAGGTACCCCCAGAGGGCTGGGCGAGGGAAACCTGCTTACCTCAACGAGTATGTTCTTGGACACTTAGCGTGTAAATTGTGAAGCAGGGATCCGGGTGGTTGACAATAAAGGGGCGTTGGGTGTGCAGTGGAGTTTTATAGCATAGTTGTGTGTCGAAACATAATGATCACTAAAAGGACTGTTTTGTGGTTCCTCCCGAAAAAGGAGGAGTGTGGCGTTGCCCGCAGTGACGGGCTTACGTGTCGGCGTGACGTAGCACGCCGCCGCCTAATGTATAAATAAAGGGGCGTTCCCGGCCGCGGAGAGAGCGACCGGGAAGCCCGAACCGAAAGGCTGTGTGAGTGTCTCCTTTCGGGGCCGGGGCTTACGGGAACGCAGCGGGGGGGCTCAGGACCGCCCCCCAACAGTGAGCAATGTGCCAGTTTAGCCTTTTTTGGACGTTTTTAAGTTTAGAAAAATAAAATAAAAACTTCAAAAAATAGAAGCCAGGAAGTTACACTTCCACAGATTGCACAGTCTTTAACTTATGATTTCCAGTTGAGGAGCAAAAGAAGTATTCATAAACATGCTGATAGCAATTATGATTTACCATGACTATCTCCCAGAGTCCCACCCTACAGTCCCTGTGGCCAGGTTGGGCCCAGGAGGTATTGCTCACCTTAGCTCATGAATTAGAACCTACCACCATGGGTGAAAAGTTATTTCTCCTCGCCACCACTCCAAGCAGAAACCCACTTAATATCGACTGGATGAAATGCTCTGGAATGGGTTCAATCCACATCCCACCATCTCGGCAAAATCCCTAGGCTTTATTGTGTATAGTAATCTAAACATCCTGAGACATTGTCAAAAATGTCCAAATGGATTGGTATCAGATCTTTACACTCCACAAGTTTAAGCCCATTCTCCCACCTGTGGATTTCAGAATGGTGGTGCAGGCCACAGGAATCTTGCATATTACTCCAAGCTGCTCACCTGGCAGCAGTCAAAGAGCACACATGCTACCACTTGCCTCAACACCGGCTGTAGGGAATATCATCCCCTGAATTCCACCTTAAGGGTATTGCACTCCACAGCCTGGCAAGAATCTGGTTGAAAACAGCATGCATCATCAACAAGGCAACTACTACCAGTATTCTGGCTTTAAAGCAGGCAAACTAAACACATCAGACAGCACTCCGTTTTCTCTCAGTAAGACCACCTGACTTGCTCGCAAGGAAAGAACTGGGTGGCAATCAGGACTGCTCCAAGTCTCCTTTCATTGGTTCCATGTGTTAATATCCCCGCAAAAATATCGCCTTACAAAAATATCGCCATGTTTTTGCTGCAATATTAAGGCATGGAACCTGCGGGGGACACCCCCGCAACACCTGCATTATTTTTAAAGGGGCAGGGCACATCCCTGCAACCCCCATTGCCAAGAACCCCAAAAATGATCCCCCCCAAAAATATTGCCTATGGCCGTTCCAGACAACCATATATTAGGGCTATATTTTTGGTGGGGATAATATGTAGTAATACCCTTTCATTTAGGAAGGAAACTGAAGACTTGGCTCTTCGAAAAACACCTTGCTGTACTGCATAGTCTGGCTTTCTTTTTCACAACCCATCCATATATTGGATGGTTATAAGTAGTATTAAGGTTTACTTGGTGCAGTCTCATTAACAATATTTTGCTCGACGACCTGTACCTGTGCTAAAATTAATCTAGAGATGAGCGAGTATTTTACTGCTCAAAGGAATCTGAATGCAATGACTGTGCCGATCGCATTAAGCATGACTATGTGTATTTGTCAGGTACTTTTGACTAATATCTATGATCCTCCAGGTGGGTTTTGCATTGGATGAATTATAAAACATCTCACAAAGGCTTTTGCTGAATGGGAATGGAATCATCCTAATGGGGAAACGTTCTGTGCTGATGTATGCGAGGTTGGTGTGTTAACATGGCAGGAGAGTGTTGGGGAGGAGGTGTCCTACCTCACTCTCTCACCATTCCCGCGGTGAATAGATCACGTGTAGGCCAAGAGGGGAGGAACCCTCACCCCCCACCCCAAGGCACATTGTATTATGATATAGAATAGATATTTACACATGTAATGCAGCCCACAACCCCGACAATAGACATCAATTTGTATTAGAGCAGACGCCATTGTTTACTAGGCCCAAAAATCATCCCAGTGCAAACTCCGCTCTCCCTTCCCCAGCACCTCGCACAGACAGCCCCAGACATTGCCACCTCCTGCCAGCTCTGCATGAGCCTGGTTCTCACGGAAGTCCAGCCATTTATTGTTGTAATTGTTTAGTATCACATCAAAAGAATGTGCTCTCTGCCAAGCATGAGACCAGAGCAGCCCTCAGCAGAAGTGCCCATCCATCTCCACTAAACTGCCCATACTCTCTCAGCCCCCCACCCCTCCAGGCCAGGACCAACCAGTCCTCCACCCCTCACTCTCTTTCATGGCGATACCCATCTGACATCCTCGCATTGACCATTCCAGAACACCCACCGTAAACTTCATCCCTTGAAGCAGTATATTCCTCCCAATCCCAACACAAGTCTGTCTGTATTAAGGCACCCGGGAACATAAATAGTAGATCACACCCCCAGTGGGAGACAACTGGGAGCAGGACCCTGGACTTCTCCCCTGCTGATCTGTTTCTCTCTCAGCACTGTGCACCTGGTCACCCTCTGTCCTTCGGGCCCAGGTACCTGCTCACCCTGCCACCCTCCTGCACTGCCTTACGGGCCACCCCTTGCACTGGGGTCTGTATCTGTACTGATACAGTCCCCCACCCACTTTTCTTCTGCACTTATTCAGATATACCCTATCTGCTTAAACTAGCACTTGCCACTTGCTGGCTGCATTACCACTGCTTATCGCCTTTATTTATTTATTTATTAATTTATTTATTTATGTATTTAACTCATTATTATTTATTCTGTCTCTCCTCTAAGCCGCACTTTCCACTTCTCCCCCCATGCACTTTCCCCCTTTTTCCTTTCCCATGCACTTGCGCGTTCTCAATGTCACGGGGCCTAGTAAGATCTTTGTTTTTGTTCTCACCTGTTCCCTTCCCTTCCCTTCGCCTGGTTGCACTCTGAAACACTTGTGTATAAGAGTGATATAAATAAAATATAATTTCAATTTAATTTCATTACCAATAACGTTCTGAATGTAGAGGTCGGAATGCCCATCTATTAGTCCACCGTTTCTAAATACCCCCTTGACGCAATGATTTTAAGTCTGCCATTATTCTCACATTATCAGTTCCTGTTGTTTAGTTTAGAGAGTCAGTAGTGTGTTAAAGTTTGACCTGACCTTCACTGCGGAGATGAGCCCAGCTGACCCACGTGCCACAAGATTGATGGAGAAGCAGCAGCCAATTGCAGTCTGGCCTCCCCTATAGAGCAGGCTGTGCCGTACAGGCCCACCAATCGGCGCTATGATTGTGTACCATATAGTATGACGTGACTAATGACACGTTTGTACCTTATAATGTGCTGCCTGTTTAGTTTTTGGCAGAGTGCTCTCGAGCAGCAGAGTTCTTTGCTTGCACACTTTATTTTATATAAAGTTTGTTATCCTTGCAACTTATATCTTGGTCTCCTTCCATGAATTGCATGTTTGGGTGCCCACCTTCAAGAGTCACCGTTTTGGATGTTAAGTCATATCATACAATGAATAAAGTAGAATGCAGGCCATGATGTGGATATGTCGCTCTAAAAGCAAAACTCCTTTCCCATTCCGCAAGAGAGAGGCCATGGTTAGAGGCACCCATGGTACACAGACAAGTACTAATAATACTAATAGTGTCCAGCTGCAGAGCGTGAATAGGATGGGAACTGAATTTGAGCTGGTAGGGATGTGCCCTTTGAAGACAAATTCATGAGGACAGCGCATAAGGATCTGTGATGCCAATGGGCAAGATGAAGATTTAGAGCACTAATGCCTTTCTCAATGAGCGGTCATCACATATCAATTACAAAGAAATACACAACCAAAAGCAAATAAATCCCTGAAATTCAGGCTCAAGAGTGGTGTCCCGGTCACGTCATTACTGAGCACCTAGGGTTCAAAGGAGATAAGGGGGAAGCTGTGTCTAGAATGTTCCATTATTTGGGATAAGCGAAGCAGAGGTGATGCCAATACATGTAGTACAAAGTCGGGGGTGCAGTTTGTGTGTGCTGCAGCGTCTGGTATAATGACAAGGCCTATTGTTTTATCAAAGCAGAATTGGCCTCGCCATATTACTTTGATCGTGTCTGGATCGGAGAGGTGCACATCACGGATGGATTCAATATGGACAATATAGTGGGCCACATGTCTAGGAGACTTGTGTAGAGCTAGGGGCATTCCAAACTCAGGTCCAAAAGCAGGGAAAAACAATCCTCAAAAAGTCAAAAAGCAGCGCAACACATGCAGGAAAAATCAAATTTATTTGTACATTACGGCAGGTAAGATGAACGGAACAAGCCAACTTTCAACTGCATCGTGCGGGCTCACCCTTTTAAAGCCACAAACAGGATATTAATATATATCAGTAAAAGAGTAACAAAAACATCATCCTGAATTCTGATTGGCAGATCGTCTCCAGCCACCTAAACAACTCTATGTCAGGAAACTATTGGCAGTTACCATCTCATCACAAAAGGTCACCACCCAACCCACAGGGTCACACTACCCTTGATTAGCTCAATAAATGCTCCAATCCCACCTCAGGGAAACTGTTAGATAAAGGGCTTAATTTTGATTGGACCATGTCCCCTCAGACAATTGGGGCCGCAACATCCCACTGAGATGGACCAATAGGCGACAAACCAACATGGCACACACCTCATCTATTCATTCCCCATGCCCACCATCTGCACCTGCTCATGATGTAACTCCCTATCTTGTGAAATGTTGCGAACCCTGGCACAATACCTTCTGATACCCTCCTGCAATTAATGGACTTCAAGAAAAATCATATCCGGTCCACTGCTGATCACCTCTCCTGGACCATCATTTCTGCACATTTCTCCATATTATTCAGAACATTTCTTATTGTGGCTGCCTGCAAACCCTCACTGCGGGCTTCACAAACATTAAATATTCTTTCCCAGTCTGATGAGTTAATACTTGTTGTCTGAGACCAGGCATTCATCCCTTGAGAAACGCTTCCCTTTGAATAAAGAGCTAACAATTACCTCACACCTCTCCCCACCTACCCTTGTGCTCTTAGCATGTTTGCTGCCAAAATTCAATCTAGTGCTTTCAGATAACAACTGTGGCCTAATACACTATAATAGCATGTTAGTGCCTCTAACTGAGGCCTATTAAAGAAATGGTAGATCTCTTGCTCATAGCACCTAGCATCCCTACAGGTACAGGACGTAGTAATGCAGTGTCATGTGCTTCACACTATGTATTCTTAAACTACCAAAAGCAAAAAAGTGCATGTCATTATGTGTGAAATAGAATTTGGTGAGCTGTGTGTGTGTGTGCATGTGTGTATGGGCTGTGCCAGATAATGAGAATGTTCTTGTGTACTGAGTAGCTACTGTGCAGCTGCCATTTAACTCGAAAATGTGACGTCATGAGCTGGGCTGTGGGCAGGTGTGTCACACAATGTGTGGTTTGTTTTCTATGGAGCTTGAAATGTTTGGGAATGTGGCACCATGCTCCAGGTGCTTCTAAAATCATGTCATATAGACAAAGGGTGAAAAATATAATGTCATGCTGTACACTATGGGCCGCGCTCAGATACGGGGCAATGTGCTACATAAAAAATGATGTGCCACACCCTCTCTACGAATGGCAAGGCATGCAAGAAATAGAATTTCATGTGCTACAATGCTGTCAAAATCAACATTCTAGATGCAATCACTTCCTGCATTATGTGAAAAGCAAAAATGTATCACTGGAAGGGTTAGAAAAGCTGGGAAAATGGGGTTACTGGGGGGACCACCCAAAAATAAAAAAGAGAAAAAAAAGAAATGTCTTCATTATTTTAGAGTCACTGAAAAAGTGTGTCACTATTTTTCTTGATGTTATGAAGACATGTAAACGTCCCCAACTTACTTCACATTCCTTTCCCCAACTTGCTCCCCTCCTGTGCCAAACAACCCAGTGCTACTTGGATCACACAAACAAAAATGAGCACCACTACAAAAAAACAGGAACCAATACATTCAGGACCTGAGCCAACCAAGTGGGTAACCATGGAAGAAATGACAGTATACAAATCTTCTTGATGACCCTGCTAGAGTCTTCTTGTTTTATGGTGTGTAGTTTGTGTAAGGCATATATATGGCTACTGTTAACCTCCCATTTTGTTCATCATTAGCTTTTGGGAGTGTGCAGCAGCTTGCACCAATCTTTGTGCAAACACCCCCTTCCATACCTGTCAACAGGTCCAAGACGTACCTGCTTTGTAGGGTCGTCAACCTCATTGCCCTAAGCTCCCCTCGTATGGAATTGAACCCTCTCTCTGTTGTGTTTGCTAGTTGCAAAAGCTCCCACCTGGTAATCTGGAGTAATTTAGCATTTGCAGCTGCCTGAAAACCTGGTGTTAAAGGAGTTGCAAAAAAGTTAGCAGCCAAAGACAATAATCTAAACTCTGTATCTCATGCAACAATTCTAACGATTTCAGAGATGTATAATTATTCTCCCTCCTCCTTTTTGTTCTGCTTCCATTGTGGGGTACTCCTTCTTCCTGTACCATGCTAAAACCAGCAGAGCTATCATTACGAATTCCCTAGGATGGGAGTGTCCGTACCTAGCATTTGACAGTTGTAAGGGTGTGGAAGGAGGAGACTGGCACACAGGATGCATGATTCTGGATATAGACTTTTATTGGTAGTAAAATAAAAGATAAAACCTGTTAAAACCTTTTCTGACCCTTGCTGTAAGAGAGATTTCCCTGCCTCAAATAATACTAAGGAGTGTGTCAGGATGTCAGTCTAAAGCAAAGAGTCCCCTGTCCTGTGTCCAAAAAACAAATTCTATCCCTTACACTACATTCAACTAAAGAAAAGAGGTACATCTTCTTGATTCGGGAGATAGGTTTCTTCATTCGGGATGGTTGCCGAAAGTTCACTTTTGGGTGATTCAAAATGAAATGTTCTTCTTAAGGGATACAAATCAAAAGTCTCAAAAATAGTTTGTTGGATTGAAGGTGCAATAAGGTACATAGAACGAGTCTCGTATGTTCACAGTGTCCAGAGAAGGACCCCTCCTCTTGATTCCTTTTACCATGTCCACAAACAACAGAGACATGTCTCCCTTTCCCTGGGTTTTCCCACAATGCACATTGTACTCACAGCATACCTGGTTCACTATCCTGCCAGTCACATTATTGGGGTCAGTCCCAATTCCTTCTTGGCTTTTCCTGATTCTTAACTGTTTGTACCCAGTTCACTATCCTGCCAGGTAGTCTTGTTGCTGGGTTCCAGACCCCTGTGGTATTTGTTTCCTTCTCATTTGGGTCTCAGACCCCTTTGGTCTCTTGCTCCTGGGTCACAGACTACTTTGGCTTCTTTCTTGCGGGTTCCAGGACCCTTTGTCCCTTGCTCTCTTGATTGGGCAGCCCTGGTCTTCCACGCTTCCAGGGACTGCCATGAAAAAGATGGCTCTGGAGGACACTCCTTATTGGATGTGGGTACCAGACCTGTGTCCCATTGTAGTATAGTCTCTCGGTGTTCCCAGCAGGCTTCTGAGTTTTGCAACCTTTTTCTCGTTGCTCACTGGTCTCTGTCAGCTGCTTCTGGTTTTCTCACCCCCATTTGGAAACCTCCTCCTGCATTTGAGTTCTGCAGTGACTCCGCCATGGCTTCCTGCTTTCGTGGATCGTGTCCCAGACAGACCACACTCTCCAGCTCCCTCGATCACCTGGGGCTTCATCTTTCTACTTCCAGGCATGACCTGACCACGGTGGAGGAGCTCTCCAGAACATCTCAAATGATGGGTAAGTGTTCAGTCCTTTGTTACTTTGTTCAACTCCTGACCACTGGCACTGCAGCTCCCGGTTTCTTCAGGGAGGATCTCTCACTTAATGTGAACTTCCCTCTATTTCACTCATGTCTTGACCAATATGAAATCCACAAAGACTAGACTGCTCAGTATGATTCACAGAGGTGTGCTCTATACTTCCACACCTCCTTCATCGCAGCACTGATCGTGACGACTCCTAGTGAGTCAATTGGATTCTTCCTAATCCCAGTACTCCCTACCTTACTGGTTTTAAGGAAACAGATAGGAACACTAGGGATGGTGTTGTAGGGGGTTAGAGAGGAATGCTGGTCAGGGTTATGTGGGTTATGGGGATACCATGTTCTCACAGGATTGTTACTAATTCCATAGGGGGCTTCCCTCCCCATGAGATCCACCTACTGAGTACGACCCCCGGGAGGACTGTCGTGTAGTGGCCTCACCTCCCAGGTCCCATGGAATGCGGTTCCCCTAGCAGAGAAGTGACGACATACAGGGATTTGTCACACAGTCCTTAAATGTTATGCCTAGAGTACAAATGTCTGTTATCCTTTTCAGTAGGCAGGCTATTAATACGCAAGTGTTCATCAAAAGAATGTTCCATGAGGGAATTTGCTTTGATGGACAGTTCGGCAAAGGTGTGGACATTAAGAGAGACAACATCTGATTGCGGCACTACCAACTGGCATGTGTAGTGCTACGAGGGAACATGAGCCGTCCCAAAGCGGTGGCAACTGGAGTCAAGTGATGGGCCGAGAGTCCCACCATAGGTCCATCATAGTAGACGCGCCTTCTCGCATACCAAGTAGCTCCATTGCCCCATGCTCTGAAACAGAAAGAAGGATGTTTGAGTGGTTCTACTGCAACAGGTGTTTTGTTGTTCGTGATCCAAGTCAGAGCATGCACATTCCCAGCCCATGTTTTCAAACAGGAGGTGTTAATGGCAGTTGCCATCTCCAGCCTGAAACCCAACAGACAGTTTGCCCTGCAGCTCATCGTACTCTCCACCCATTCACCTCTGAAGAAAACCTCCCCTTCAATGTGCACCATTGGGCACATTGTACACAAGAGAATGGAATGACCTGACTGGTTGAGCATGTGTGTGTGTCGTGTGCTGTGAACGTGATTTCTCCCTTTGTGGTCGTTCCCTCTTGAAGTACAGCACCATGTCCCTTATGTCGGAGCTCTCTGCCATCTTCCTCATCTGTATGTATTTGTCATAATGCACTACCTCTCCTTCCGCCAACCACTGTACACTGATTGACTGACCCGGAAAAAGAAATGTAACTTTAAACTTTGCCATATGAAGTAAACACTATGGGCCTCATCACGAGTTGGATGGTATCTCGGTGGTAATACTGCTGGGATACTGCCGCAGCTATTAGCGTTACAGCCAAACCCCCCGGCCCTATTAGCACTGGATCACGGGTTTGGCGGAACAGTAATTCCCCATTCCCCGTTGGGTCCATTCGGGATTTCCCCATTCCCCATTGGGCCCAATGGGGAATTTCCAGCGCTACTACCATTGGAGGTATTAGTGTGCAGTAATAGCACCAAAAATCAGCGAAATCATGATGGATTTACCCCCAGCTCCGAGCTGGGGGTAAATCCTGCCAAACTCCTGATTTGGTAGACCCTTAAATGCGGTGGTAATAGTGTTACTGATGCATTTAAGGGTTCCTGTGAAACTCGCGATGAGGCAGTATGCCTGTTGTGACTGCACCTCTCTTGGATTGTATGTTCTGGGTGTTTCCATCGCCCTAGCTATCAAGGAGCACATATAACATGTTCCATTAACTCTCTCTCTAATGTTGTCATGTCATCGTACCACATGTTAACAAAGTCGGTGTGAGGTTGGCCCTACAGCAGGTGCAAAAACAACTTGGAGTGTGACACATATCTCTATGTTTGTGCCATGGTGTGAACAGTGGCCAGGGATGCATTAAATGTTGCCCCCTTTTCACCCTCCCCACTGCTATCTACAAACAGCCCAGGCCAGACATTTGAAATGAGGAAATGTGAGAAAAAAAAGAAGAGGTAAAAAAGGATACGAAAGACAAGGCAATACATCACCTTTGTCAACTCCCCCCAAACCCCATCGCGAAAGACAGTTCCATCCCCTGGAGCTCCAAATGAAAGACCACAAAGAAATATTTAGTTGGCAAGAACTTCCCTTTTGCTGCCTTCCCCTTCTTCTCCTGCTGGGGGTCGGGGGTGTTGCTTTTGTCCCATTGCACATCAGAGAGATGGACCCATTTACTCCTTCCTTCAACTTTTATGGTCGGCTGGGGTCACAAATGTGATGGTGTAGGGGCCCAAAAACCACACCTCACTCCACTTCTTCCTTTTAAAGTTATTTATCAGGAACCTGTCCCTGGGTTCAGCTGAGGTGGGGGTGGGGTGTGCTATCCCACTTGCTCTGGTGATGCCTCAGATGATGACTGTGTCGGCCTTTGTTGTTAGGGCCAAGTCTGTAGGGAGATACATATGAGAGATTGAGTAAGCTCCCCAAGGTAACACCTAAACTCTTCCCCCAATTTGTCAGCGCTACTGTGAGCATCAGAGTTTGGGCAAGCTTTTGGAGCATGGGCATGAGGGGTTAGCATTTTGCATGCAGGTCACAACTTCAGGAGGGATGAGATGGTGACAGGATTCCAGCTCATTGTGCAGCGCGAAAAGGGCCAGTGGCAAGCATTGGAGCAGCTCTTGTGATGTGGATCACACAGTTTTGGAAGGTGCTCCTTACACAGGCCATTGAGGTGTTACACTAGACCGTTGACTTGATAATTTAAGGACAGGAATCAAAGAGCCTCAGGGAAACCCTCCGTGGGAAGAAAACCCTGTGTCGCTGATCTAGAGTGTCAGTGCAGTTGAGCCCACGAAGAAAAACAGCTCCAGGAAGAAGACACCTTACATGAAGCGCAATGTTGTTTGGTAATTAATAAACCAGGAAGGTGTTAGCAGGAATGTAGAACACCGATGGATTCAGTATTGGGAAGGTAAGTAGCAGTGAAAGGCTTCAGGAGGAAAAGCAGAAATGCGCTGCTGGTAGGAAGTGGCACGGGGTAAGGCAAAGTCAGGCTGAAGAGCGCTGGTGCAGAGCTATAGAAATAGAACAGATTAGCTTGGAAGGTGGCGCACATAGGTAAGAAGTAAAGGAAAGGAGGAAATCTCATGCAATCAAGATAGGAGGTCCGAATAACGAACTTACGTCAAGGGCCATGGCAGAGAGGTAAGCAACGTGTCCAACTCTGTGCAAACACAGCCTTTAAAGTCTTCTGGGTAGGAAAGCCGCCAAAGTCCGACGGCATCATGTGAAAACATAGCAAATTGACTGCATATCAACATTTGTGCAGGCAAAAACACACCAGGCAGAGAACCACGGACCCTTCTCCACTGCTGCCATACAGACCAGTGATGAAAGTGAGGCATAACAGTTTGCAAACTCCCTACCATGGGAAAACCTTGTGAATGAGGAGCTTATTTGCTGATTTAGCATCAGAGTGGATGGATGGTCCTGCCTCGAGCCAACAGGAGAATGGACAAGCCACAACAATTACATAGCGATAATTGGCCCACCTATTTTGCATTTCAATGTAGTCAATATGTAAATAGAGAAAAGGCGCTTCGGGGAGAGGTAAGGTTGCTTTGATAGTTTTTAGCATATGTCCCACAGTAAATCGCTGATATGTTAAGCAATTGGCAATACATTCAGCTACAAGCTTGTCCAAGTCAGGGATGAACCACTGTGCCTGAAGATCAGCTGCAATGCTTTCTTTCAATCTGTTTGCCGGTTGCTGCAGTTGATCAAGAGCAATATTTAGTAATTGTACAGGCATCACTGGTTTCCCTGAACTTTTTTGATGCCTTATTAGGTCAGTGGGGACAAGGAATACCCCCTCTTTACCACAGGTCCTGTTTCTGTATAGACGCTCTTCCCTGTAATTCTGTTATCTGCGTGATTGGTAGATTGTTATAGCAGTCTGCTATTTGCACCCGCTGCTGTATCATGCATGTGAAAATGGGTGGCTGATTTGTACCGTATGGCAGATAAGCTGCTTTCTTTGGGCACCATGTCTGTTGCCTCATTGCCATGTGACACGTTGTATGTACCATCAATGTGAGAGCACATTTGACCACTGCTAAAACTGATAGTAACTGGAACACTTCTATCAATCATGATATCAGATGTACATGCTGCATCGGTGCCCTGAAACTTTCACTGAAACCCTTCCTCTTCCATCTAGACAACCAAGAATGTACCCTGGAGGTAACTTAGGCTAGGCACTGTAGATAGTGCCACCTCAAAATCCTCCCCCTCAAAGCGCACCTAATCAATGATGATTGTGTACACTTCATTCTACTTGTTCTCATTCCTAGCCATTTGGTGATGTCTTCGGGAGGGGTTGCTGTTTTGCATTTGTAAAGTTTAACATCATGTAGATGTAGTCACGCTCTTTGCCCTTTCAGTTTGATAGCAGTGGGGCTAGCTTCCTCTAGTTCATGGTGACCCTCAAAGTGGGGCGTACTCCAGGTATGTATGAATTTACGCACTAACACCTGTTCTTCTGGATACAACCTCAGAGTATTCATTACATTTAATGTTTCAAGCAATTGATTGTCTTTGCTGCTTCATTTTGACCCCCCTTCTCTTTTTGATCTGTTGAGACATAAAAGAAACACTTGCAATCATTGTTGTTAAATAATCATTCATGTCATCACCTAATGCCCTCCCTACATTCTCAGCATCAGTTCTTACCCTAGTTGGAGGAGTCAATGGGGTTCTCTTACAGTGTTCAGTCACCAACTCATGAGGACTTAGATGGTGATCCGAATCAGGCTAGTTTCTCAGTGCAAACAAAGCAAGTGGCAGGCAATGCAACCACCCCTTTTTTAAAGTAATCTTGATTTTGGCTATCCTCTCTTTGAGGAGTCTGTTTAATCTCTCACAGATAACATTGGCCTCTGTGTGATAAGCAGACAAAACCATGTGTTTTATAACTAACAAAAGTACTATCTGTTCGAAACGTTTATTTACAAAATGCTGTCCATTGTCAGACCACAAAACTTCATACACCCCCACCTGGGGAACACCTCACGTACCATAAATTTGGCAGTGCTCAAGGCATCAGGGTGTGTGCATGGACCTGCCGCTATCCATCTAGAAAAATGACATACTACGACCAGTATATATCTGTAGCCGTTGCATATTTGTAGGACATCTCCAAAATCGATATGCAGATGATGAAATGGGCATTGGGTCTAGGGATTGCTCACTTACTGTTCGCAAAGTGTGCCCTGCAGTCAACACCTGTCACACTATGCAATTCACAATGAACTGTGCCTCATGTTCCAGGAGATTGGGCTTGAACTATTCTTCTGCAATTGTTGCAGCTAGACTCTATCAAGTCGTATGTGCTGGGTAATGAAGCTGCTCCAACGCTGCTCTCAATAATGCTAGAGGCATAACTGGTTTTCCAGTGCTATCCTGCCTCCAATTTGCCTCAGTGTGGATAAAGAACACCCCTGCTTGCTCCATAAATCCTGTTCTTCTTGTGGAGCTTGACCTTGGATTTCAATTAAATGGACAATGGACAGCATGTTAAAGGCCTACTTTACCAACATGCATTGTCCTGTCATTTGTTTAACACCTTTTTTCTCTAAACTGGATATGGGTGGGTAATAGGCTGCTTTTTTGGCAGCTGCATCTATGGCTTTATTTCTGCGGGCTATTCAGACTGCTCGTTTGGAATGTGCTTAGCATTTCACGACTGCTAGAGTCAATGTGAGACTTAATGCTTCTGTAAGCCAATGCAATAGGGCCGCATGATGAACTGGAGTGCCATCTGCATGAGGAGGCCCCTCCTTTTCCAGCGTGACAGACCTGCATGCACAGTTGATGTCACATAGGCAGAGTCAGAGTACACTGTCACTTCCTCATCCTCAAAGCTCTGCAGCGCTTTGATGAGCACCATTAATTCGGCATCCTGTGCTGAATAATTCAATGACAACCTCATGCATGTTACAACCTCGAGTTCTCCTTCCTTATTCAGTTTCACTACCACTGATCCCATATGCCTTTCCCCAGTTGTTTGGTCATTATACGAAGAACCATCTATAAAAACTTCTTGCACACTCTGAATAGCATTTTCTCTAACTTGGGGGATTTCATCATAATTCTCAATGTACGTTGTGCAATCATGTGCCTAGTCATCCTCTCCTACTGGTCCTGCTTTATACATTGCTGGATTCACTTTCTTACATCTAACAATCTTAACCATGTTATTTTCAATAATGACCTCATTCCCCAATGCTCCTTGTCTGGTTAATGTACTTTTGGGCTTCTCTAAAATTGTAAATAATGCATGCTCTACAAATAATGTTACTGAACACCCCATTGTTATACCTGAAGTCTTTTCGATTGCAAATGTAGCAGCAGCTAAAGATTGCTCACAGGGATAATGTCCCTTCATTAGTGGATCTAAAATCCCACTATAATATGCCAATAGTTTGTTTCCATGTCCTAATGTTATCTTCTGTGTAAGGACTGCAGTCATGACATTTGAATGAGAACATAAATGCATTATTCACTGTTATCTGGATCCCCAACACAGGGGCTGTAGTGATTGCTCTTTTCAATTCTTCAAACCCTTCAGTCATCTCATCTGTCCATGTTATTGCGCTCTTATCTACCTGTGCTTCTTTAAGTCCTTTTAAAAGAGGTTGAATGTTTGTGCTGTAATCAAAAACTCAGGCCATGCAATAATTGCATAAGCCGAGAAACTGCAGCATTTCCTTCACTGTTTCTGGTGCTACGGTTTTCATGATATCTTCTGCTCTCTCAGGTGTCACTTTTCTCCCTTTGTGGGGATTCACTGTCCAATATACAAGTATTCTTCCTGACAATATAGTAGTTTCTCTGAGAGTATGGTCATGGGTTTAACTTCTCAGATTTCATCAGTCGTACTGTGAGTCCCCCAGTATTTTTAACAGAGTACTCCACAATGATTTGCGTAATATTCACATACATAGTGCTATCATTCAGTACATAGATGATTCCTAGCGTGCAGCACAACAGACGACTGATGTACAGCAGATTTAGTAACACTCCTAATACTGCTTACAAAGTGGATAAGGAAAACATGAAATATTTTTAGAAAGAGGTGGTGTATTTGGGACAGATAATATCATCTGCAGGTAAAAAGAGTAACCTCAGAAAGAGCAGATACAGTACAGAACACACCCCAGCTAATTGCAGTTAAAGAAATGCATTTGTTTTTGGGTTTGCTTAACTATTATAGGACATGGAATTTTGACTGTTGTAGTTACACAAAACCTCTATTGAACGGACTTAAGGAAGCACAGAAAAGAAAAGGAACACTCAAACGGACAGAATAAATTATGACATGTTTTGGGGAACTCAAAAAAGCCATCAGCAATGCACCAGTACTAGCGACCCCTGATTACACAAAATGATTGTATTTGTGTTGACATTCTAATGGCCAGGTTATCACTGCAGTGCTGACTCAACAAACATCCATTGACACAAACCCCTAGCATATTATAGTGGCATACTAGAATTAGTGATGATGGGTCAGTATGCTTTTGAACACGCACAGGCCGCTGAAACCTTTGCAATTGAACAATCCTCAAAAATCACTGTGGGTTGCTCAGCCACATTGTATGTAGAGCATGCAGTGTTTGCAATTTTTGAACCAAATCCACTCTAACCACATAAACGGCTTCTACATATGAAATCATTCTTTCAGGCCCACCATTCACAATATGAGGTGCCGCACAGTAAACCCCCCCATGTTTATTGCAATGCCTGTCCAGCAAGATGAGGAAGTGCATGATTGTGTTACATACAAAGGTCTTGAAGATGATTTCATGCAAACAAACGAGGATGTACTTAAACAAGGGGAGTTCCTCTTCATTGATGGGTCATCGACGATTGATCAGGAGACTGACCAGAGACGCACAGTTGCAACACTTTTGCGCTCTGTGGATGGGGAATATGTGGTTCTAGTGCAAAAGAGGTTACCAACACACTACTCATCCCACTCAGCAGAACTGATTGCATTAATTGAAGTATTAGAAGCATCCCAAGGAGTTTTGGTGAATATATTCTCTGACTCCGCGTACATCACCACCACTGTACATTCTGTGTTGTATAGATAGAAAAAGAGAGAATTTAGGAGATCGGATGGCACGCATGTGCAGCTTTCAACCTTTGGCCAATGTTATAATTGACAAAAAAACCTTGACAAAAAAATAAAAAGTAATACAAATTGGGCCTCATTATAAGTTTGCCGGTCCAGTAACAACGGTACCGGTAAGCAATGAGTTCTGCTCGCGGGTGCCTTCCCGCTCACCAGGACTGGCCTGGCAGGCATACTGGCACTCGTGTTCCGAGCATGTCAGATGCACTGGCACCATTCTGAATGGTGCAGGTGCATCTGACCTCCCCATTCCCATTGAGTCCTGTGGGGCTCAATGGGAATGGGGAGCATGTTTTTCCGGCGCCTGCAAATGCACAATTACTGGGTCCGGCAAGGCCGTAAAGACCCGGTAATTGCCCATTCACAGGTGCTGAAAAACAAATTATACCTGCTGCAGCCGTACCGGCACTGCTACTGCCAGTATCGTAATGAGGCCCATTGATTTTGGTAGATAGATGTCAAATTGCAGGATATAAAGTCAAATTGTATGTTGCAATTGTTTGGGTGCAAAAATGGCAAATTATAGGTGAGTTTAAAATAGTGCAAAAGGGAAGGGCTGGTTGAGGGGCTTCATGGGTAAAAGAGACATGGGAGTTTGGAGGGTTTCCCCACCTTGAAAGGTACTTATTAGTCAAGTGTAGGTAGAATGTAAGTTTAGTAAGGTAAATAACTTAACAACCGTAAACATTTTTAGGCAAATGTATTCTAATTCTCAAAAGAACCACTAGAGGGCAATCATAGACTATTGAGCCTGATTTATGCAAGATATTACACGGTAGACCATGGTTTGGAGCGAGCTTTGTGGGACCAGACGTTTTGGCACACCACTTTGACAGCAGACACGCTTTTGGTGCGGCCAGGGTGGTGAGAAAGCCAATTTGGCACAGGTCATTTGGAATGAGGGTCATGTAGAAATAGCCGGCATTATAGCCTATGTGTAAATGCCCCTCATGCAAAATGCCAAATGTCGTAGATTGTGCACATTCTCTGAATACATTGTAGAGAAGACCTCAATGTAAAAGTCAAAGAGCTTATCCTCAGCTCTCTTTCATTGAGTTATAGAATTTGCAATATTATGTTACAGCATGTTTACTCCTGTTGGAATAAAATTTGAATGCTAATTTTATTTGTACAGAACTAAGTTACCAATGTATTTTTTATAATCTTACTCATTATTTTCTCCTGGCGGTTTAAAAATCATGGCATTTCCTGCAGATTATCAAACTATTGCAGAACTTGCTGAACTTATTTGTGGAAATGTGCATATTTTGGTTCATTCTTGTACAGAGTTCATACTGAAAATTTCATATTTTGTTTCTAAAAGTTTCTCTCGCTTGTTTGGCAGGTCGATTTTTAAAAGTTAAAGGGAATGTAAACACAAAGGAAGGGGAACACATTAGAGCTCTCAAGCCTTTTTTCCATTTCAAGCTTACGAAGCTCATCCAGGCCAAGTTTTCACTTTGCATTTTGGAACTTGTGGTCCCGCATTTATAATGTTAAAGCAAAATTGCTGGTACCAGATGGCACAACAAAAAGCAGGACCAGATGATCCTCTTTCGTCTGATCTGAGATGCCTTCAGCACCGAGGGCGGGAACAAAATTGATTATCAAGACATATTTCAACGGGTTGTATGTTCCTAACGACATGGAAGGAGTTCAAGAAATGAGTTTCTGGTGGAAGTGCACATTGCAGAACACCTGCCATCTGCTGGGGCGTCGGATTCGACAACTTCTCATGTTCTCATTATTAGATTTGATCTATGGTTTTGAATGATATCCAAAAACTGTGCTGTGCTGTAGCACTTTGAAGCGTCTTTGTGCTGGATGGAATTACAATAATGGTCATGAAGCGAATAACCGGACATGCTCGAGGAATATGGCAAAGTACTACTTTATTCTCAGTTTAATAAAGCAAGGCAACCTGTCGGACTGATGCATGCACACTCACACAGCAACTTGATTAAATGAAGGTTGTATACCGCAATATGCATCATCTATATCATTCTACATAGCAGAATACAAAACCTGTGAAGGGTAGTGATTTGTGAAGGGAACATATCTACTTATAGAACATATAAGGGTTAGTGCTTTATTATCTACCTCTTGTCTGTAGGACATACCTTGAACTACCTCTAAATGCATACAGTACTGATTATAGTTGACAAAATAACAGTGGATTGATTCCTGCAACATTGTGTGTTAAGTTGACCGACAACCTCACTGATTGGTTGGCATACAATAATCAGTCCTCAAGACCTCTTGCATCTGCAAGTAAAGGAAGGATAGCATCAAGTTAGACTATGGGCCTCAAAAGTCCCAACCCTGGACTTTTGTCTACTTAGCAGCAAATACGTGAAATGAAACTTAGGTGTTTGAATCCCATCAGACCATTCCCCATTTTCCCAATTAGTCCATCATCTCTCATCAGTAGGCCGTCAGCCATAGTCTTGCATTTTTAGTTGACCTTGTTGATGCTCACTGTCATGGAACATTCCAGGGAGTGTGGGCACACCACTATCTTAGCTTGAAGCTCTAATGAATAGTCTTTGCTTTTGACTTCTGAGTCACATGTGAAAAGACCACAAATGTATCCATTTCAGCCTTCCATTTACTGCTATTTTATTTAATTATGCAGGGTGCTGTTGCTCCTTGTGGCCTTTAGAGACTTGCTTACTCTATCTCACATGAACTTTGTATACTTTTAATTGACCAACAGTGTGGCTCTCCATTTCTTTATGAAGAATATCTCACATTCAGAGCTTATCCATGTAACTCCTTTGTGCTCTGCACTTATCCATCAAAATAGCATCTTCGCTCTGGGCCAACCTTGACTGCTTGCTGTGTCTGCTCATGGGGCTGTTTTTCCATGTGTCCTGATTCTTACATTCATGGCCTGTTTCTGAGGTAGCTTGGTTAAATTCAAAGTGAACCGTCGTCCATTTTCCTGATATAGCTGCCCTTGCTTCTATATGTTTTCTTTCTACCTTGCATTACGGCTTATTTACAGTTATTTGTCAGCAAGATACTTCATCTTCTTTGCATCCATGATCAATTTAGCTTTAGGTACATTTAGTGCTTCAGTTACATCGTTACTCAATATTTGTCAAATCATTTCAACAGATTTGGGTTATTTGACCATGGTAGAATTGTTCGCTTTGGAACTGACCATAGACATTTTTGCCGTGAATCTGTATTTACCCCGGCCAAACAAACAAAACCCATGTGTCCCCAAATCACCAGTACATCTGCAAACCACCCCCCCCCACACGCTCTTACTTACCTTTTCACCATTCGCTGGCTCTCCTGTACCCTGCAGCGTCAGTTCCATCCCGCTAACACGGGTCAGATCTGATGCCACAGGGTCCCTTTTTCTTTTATCTTTTTTTTTCCGGGCCACCACTTCCAATATTGAGGAAGCGGGGGACAAACCTGCACCCCTGAAATCCAAAACCCTGCTCTCCTTGTTCAGTATTTTGAAAAATCGATTGAATGGTACTGACCCAAATCTGTAAAATGTACCATTTGATTATGATATAATATGATATGATATGGCATTTATAACGCGCCTATACACAAGTGTTTCAAGGCGCGACGAGGAAAGGGAGGGGGAACAAAGGGAAGACAGAACAATGATCCTACTAGGCCAGGTGACATTCAGATCACGCAATTGGAGGGGGGAAATGGGAAAAGTGTGTGGGGGAAGGGAGAGGGGAAAGTGCAGTACATGGGATAGTAGAATAAATAAGATAAAGTGGCAACTGGTGGCAAGTGCAAGGTAAGTGCAGAGATAAGTGCTGGTAGGGGGGCTGTAGGGATACAGAAAACAGTTCCCGGTGCAGGGGTAGTCAGGGAGCCAGTGCGGGTGGGCAAATGGTGAGGTTTGGGCCCGAGAATCAGAAAGGGAGGCCAGGTAACCAGTGCAGTTACTACCAGGAATTCAGCAGGGGAGAAGGAGTGAGAAAGCAGAGGCAAAGAGGAAGGTCTTGAGGTGCTTCCAGAACCAGAGATGGTTCTCCTCAAGTTTCAGGGAGGCAGGAAGACTGTTCCAGAGGGAGGCCCCTGCCGAAGAGAGAGATCTACCACCAACTTGTTGCTTGGAGAAGCGACTGACCCTGAGGGAGTTGGATGCGGATGAGCGAAGAGCTTGAGAAGGAAGATATTTAGGAAGAGAGAGTTGAAGGTATCGCGGCCCCAGTGTAACGCTCACCTGATTCCCGTAGAGGCGCCGGTCTTGACTGGGCGTATACCGTATCTTCAAAGGTGATGTGTACCACACGGCTGGCTCTTTGGGCTGGACCTCTGTGCACTGTATGTTTGACTCGAAGGGTAAGATGTCTTAGGTAAGTGAACGCCGTGCTCTCCATCTGCCTCGGGGCAGGGTGCTGTAACCAGTTTCTTCACTGGATAAGGGGAGCAGGCCTCTTGACTTCAGAGGACTGCTGTCCGTCGTTTACTGCACGAACGGTAAGTTTCGAGTACTTCTAATGTCTTTAAAGTCTTTAGTAATGATGTCTCTTGTTTTGCAGGGTTCCGGCGATGGTGGATGACGGGCTGAAGTGAGTTGAAGATGGAGCCCGTGTGATGAATAGAAGCGCCTGGAAGCACGTAAGTAAGCGCTTGTTGCCTGCTTCACGATGCGCTCTAACTGTCTTTTTATTTTGCAGGTACAAGTTCGGAGCGGCTGCAGGGTGCCGGAATACCCACTGGGTTAGATGTGGAAAGGAGTAATGGCACATGAGTATTAAAGTTCCCCAATGTCTTTAAACGCACCTTGTTTTGTCTTTCAGATGCGGGATGCAGCGCCGAAGGCCTCCGGAGCGTGCGAAGAGTTGGTAAGCTTTTGTCTTTCAGATGCCGGAATGCAGTGTGAAGACCTCCGGAGCGCACGAAGAGTAGGTAAGCCTTTGTCTTGCAGATGTCGGAATGCAGCGCGAGGCGTTGGTGACAGCCGATGGACCAGGTTAGTGAAGAGCTGTCACTGAAGACCGTAATGCTAACCTGTTCTTTATTGTCTTCATAGGTTTTGCTGAAGACTGGATTCAGGATGGTAAGCCTTTTTCCTTAGGCCCAGGATCAGATGCAGAAGACACGATGAACGTTCTGCTGCAGAGGATGCAGAATAACGCAAAGCAAGATTCATCCATCGGGTGTGGTTTAAATAGCCTCCTGTAGTGCTTAGGTGTCTCCTTCCACAGCCACGCCTAGGTAAGAAAAGAGTTCCTGCTTTCCAGAAGAGTTCCAGTGTTCTGAGCCTAGGGAGTGGCTCCTGCCCCACCCAACAGGAAAAGTAGTTCCAAACAGAAGAGGATCAGAGGCTCAACTGGCAGGCAAGTAAGCAGCATGGTCTGCTGCAGGTAAGTCCACCCAAGCATTATGAGCCCGGCGCTTCCAGCGCTGGGACTGGGCATATTTATGAGCCTGGTGCCACTGGCGACAGGACTGGGTCCAAAAGGTCCCAATTGGGACTGGTTGGCACTCGGAACCTGGGTTATGGATCTGCTTCCAAGGGAGTTGGGAAAACCCTGACCTTTTGGAAGCAGAGATCATGACAGTACCCCCACTCAAGGCCCCTCCCAAACCGGGCTTCTCCGGGGGTTTTGGCTTGTCAGGAAATGTTCGGTGAAATCTTTTGATTAGGCGAGGAGCGTGGACAAATTCAGCAGGTTCCCAGGATCTCTCTTGGGGGCCGTAGCCTTTCCAGTCAATTAGGTAAAATAGTTTAGATTTGGAGATCTTGGAGTCCAGAATGCTTTTGACTTCAAACTCGAGTTCTCCATCAACTAGGATAGGTTTTGGAGATTTAGTTAGTCGGGTTTGAGGTTGCACGGGTTTTAATAGAGAGACGTGGAAGACCGGATGTATCTTCATGTGCGGGGGCAAGTCCAACTTGACCGCTACTGGGTTTACTATGGTAGTGATGGAATAGGGACCAAGGTATCTTGGGTTGAATGTGCGTGGCCCTTTTAGGGGTAGATATTTGGTGGTAACCAGACTTGATCCCCTACTTGATATTGAGGGGCTTCCTTCCGATGTTGATCTGCTCCTTTCTTGTATTGTTCTTTAGCCCTTTGAAGGTGAGAAACAGCTTCCTTAAAGGCTTGGGTGATTGTAGAATGCAGGTAGTCTACTGCTGGTGTTTCAAGATCTTGGAGAGGATCCAACTCCGAGGTTCGAGGGTGACTGCCGTACAAAAGAAAAAACGGGGTTTTCCCAGTTCCCGAATGGACAGAGTTATTGTAGGCATATTCGGCTATCCAAAGGATGTCTTTCCAAGTTTTTTCAGTTTGTTGCAGCATGCAGCGTAAATACTGTTCCAGAGTTTGATTGGTCCTCTCGGTTTGTCCGTCGGTCTGAGGGTGGTGACTGGTCGATAGTCTCACATCAATTTGAGCCGACCGACAGCAACTTCGCCAAAAATGAGAAATAAATTGACTACCTCGATCCGAAATTAGAACCGAAGGAAAACCGTGCAGTCGGACGATGTTTTCGAGAAACTCTCGGGTCAGAGTTGCTGCTGTTGGCAAGCCTTTGAGCGGAATGAAATGCGCCATCTTGGAGAATAAGTCCCCGATTACTAGAATCGTATTGTATCCGGAGCATGGAGGTAGATCGGTGATGAAGTCCATAGAAAGCGTATGCCAAGGGCGAGGTGGGATGTCAATAGGGCGTAAGAGACCTGCTGGTCTTTCCTTTTGACTCTTGTTTTGGGCGCATACTCCACAGGACATTATAAAGTCTCTGATATCTTTTTTCCAAGACGGCCACCAGAAGTAGCGCTTGATCTTTTCTGAGGTCTTGGCTATACCGGGATGTCCTTCCATTAAAGAATCGTGATAACAAGAGATTACTTTTTTCTGTAAATCTGTGCTGGGTAGGTATAATCGTTCTTGGAAATACAATAAGTTGTCCTTTACTGCAAAGTCCTTTCCCTGCAGATGCCAATTCTGTATGTCTGCTGGAGTTACAAGTTGCCTGGCTTTATCCTTAACTTCCTCTATGGATTGTGTGGCGATTACACCCAGAATTCTTTGTTCGGGAATGATTGGTACAGGTTTAGGGTTGATCAAGTGTTCTTCCACTCCCATCCGAGAAAGGGCATCAGCTTTACCGTTTTTTGTACCAGGTCGATAGGTAATTATGAAGTCAAACTCGGCAAAGAATAATGCCCAACGGAGTTGTCTAGAGGATTGGGCTTTTGCGGTTTTCAAATATTGCAGGTTTCGGTGATCCGTAATCACAGTCACGGTGTGTCGGGCCCCCAGCAGATAATGCCGCCAAGCCTTAAAGGCAGACTTGATAGCCAGAAGTTCCTTGTCAGTAATCGTGTAATTGATTTCAGGAGGCGAGAATTTGCGGGACCAAAATGCCACGGGATGCAACTGATTGGTTACCGGGTCCTTTTGTGATAGAACTGCCCCCATGGCAAGGCTTGAAGCATCAGTTTCCACGATGTAGGGGAGTTCGGGGCGAGGGTGTTTTAAGATTGGTGCAGAGATAAATTTAGTCTTCAAATCCTGGAAAGCTTGTTCCGCCTCGGTAGACCATTCAAAACGTTTTTTTTTTTTAACAAGGCAGTGATGGGCTGGACTATTCGAGAGAATTCGGGGATAAACCTGCGGTAAAAGTTAGCGAAGCCTAACATGCTTTGCACACCTTTTACGGAGGATGGTGATGGCCATTTGAGAACTGCATCGATCTTCTTTGAATCCATACGCACTCCGCCAGGTGATAATATGAATCCCAAGAATTCAACTTCAGTCACGTTGAAAACACATTTTTCCAATTTAGCGAAAAGTTTGTATTGACGCAATCTTTCGAGGACCATTTTCACGTGTTTCCGATGTTCAGATTCCGATGAAGAATAAACGAGGATGTCGTCAATGTAAACAACAACACACACATCTATGAGCTCTCTGAGGACATCGTTCATAAAATATTGAAAGGCGGCCGGGGCATTGCAAAGTCCGAAGGGCATGACCTGATATTCAAATAGCCCATACTTGGTGCGGAAGGCCGTCTTCCATTCATCGCCCTCTTTTACTCGTACCAAGTGGTAAGCTCCTCTAAGATCCAGCTTTGTATATATGCAGGCTTTTCTGACTTGGTCCAGGAGTTCAGGGATCAAAGGTAACGGATATCTATTCTTAACGGTGATCTGGTTCAGGGAGCGATAATCTATACAAGTTCTTAGGTCTCCTTCCTTTTTTGGAACGAAGAACAAAGCTGAAGAAGCAGGGGACTTGGAAGGACGAATAAACCCATTTGCCAGGTATTGATCCAGGTATTGTCGAAGGTGAAGGTTCTCAGGCTCGGTGAGGGCATAAATTCTACTACAAGGAGGAGTAGATCCAGGTATCAGGTCTATCTGGCAGTCATAAGACCTATGAGGAGGTAGAGAGTTAGCCTGATCCTTCCGGAAAACATCTTGGTATTCTAGGTATTCGGGAGGTAACTGGGGAGTCTCTGAAGGAATTGCTGCCAGTGCAACACCAGGTGGAGGGTGACAAGTAGAGACACATTCTGGAAACTGGACCGTTCTTGCTCGCCAATCGATCAGAGGATTGTGTTTCTCTAACCAAGGTATTCCTAGAATAATCTGAAACTGAGGGGCCTTGATCACATCGAACACGATCTTCTCATGGTGTCCATCTTGACTTACTAGCGTCACCTCTTGAGTGGTATGCGTTACTGGCCCGGAGGCTATCTCCGTACCATCCACCGCAGTAATGGCGTCCTTTACAGCCTTGGGACAAAGAGTTAGATTCATCCTCAAAACCATTTCATGATCCACATAATTGCCGATGGCACCGCTGTCGACATAAGCTTTAATTGCATGTAATCGATCCGGATTATCAGGGCTAATGAGGACCATAGGTATCACGAAATGCGAGGTCACGGAACTGGTTTTCACGCTCGGCAAGAGGACCTCTATTCTTGTCGGGCGAGGTCGTTTCCCTGCTCAGAGTTTGTAACTTTGGTAACTGCAGCTCCTACTGCCTTCTTGGCAGGTTTCACCGGACAGTCTCGAAGAAAGTGCCCTGAGTTTCCGCAATAGAGGCATAATTGCAACTGTTTTCTCCTTTCCCGCTCCTTTTGTGTTAGAGGACCTTTCAGACCCCCTATTTGCATGGGTTCCCCGGAGTCTACTCCTTTGGAAGGAGTTGGCGGTTTGGAAAATACTCGAGCATCAAACTTGGAACGATCGGCCTTCCTGTTCTGCAGTCTGTGATCTATTTGAACGACTAAGTCTATATAGTCCGAACAATCTTGTGGGGGATTCACTACTTGGGCTAACACATCTTTGAGCTCTCCACGTAGACCTCTATAAAACAGCGTAATCCTTTTGTCCTCAGGCCATTGAGTTTCCACTATCAGTCTGTTGAAAGACGCAATATAAGCCAAAAGGTCTTGATTACCTTGTCGCAACGAAAGAAGCTCATTGTCCAAGGCCTGCCCCTGTGAATGTCTTGCGAACAGTTTTTCCATACTGAGCTGAAAAGCTTGAAAATCATGGAGGACCGGATCATCTTGATTTACTAAAGGGATCGACCAGTCTGCCGCATTGCCACTAAGGTACAAAAGCACGAAAGCTACTTTAGCTTGATCAGTTGGAAAGGCTGCTGGCCGGCATAAGAAATGCAACCGGCACTGATTGATAAATACTGCAAACCTCTTTGGGTCACCAGAAAATCGTTCGGGCGGAGCCAGAGGTACATTCCCAGGTAGGTTGATTTGCACTGGATTCATAGAGGATGTAGAAGGAAGATTTCCCCCAGATGCGGGTAACGGGGTCTGTCCGGCTTGTGACTGTAGCAATTGTCTAGCGAGATCATCTGTTCGCTCCTTGGAAATAATCAGTTCCCTTCTTAGAGCGTTCGTTTCCTGACGGGCTGCATGCACTTCTGCCCTTAGTTCCCCAAGTAACTGGGCTAGTTGGTCGGTATCCGAGGTTTCCATAGCGCCTGGACGGGAGTTTTGTGGTAGGCTTTGCGTTCTGTAACGCTCACCTGATTCCCGTAGAGGCGCCGGTCTTGACTGGGCGTATACCGTATCTTCAAAGGTGATGTGTACCACACGGCTGGCTCTTTGGGCTGGACCTCTGTGCACTGTATGTTTGACTCGAAGGGTAAGATGTCTTAGGTAAGTGAACGCCGTGCTCTCCATCTGCCTCGGGGCAGGGTGCTGTAACCAGTTTCTTCACTGGATAAGGGGAGCAGGCCTCTTGACTTCAGAGGACTGCTGTCCGTCGTTTACTGCACGAACGGTAAGTTTCGAGTACTTCTAATGTCTTTAAAGTCTTTAGTAATGATGTCTCTTGTTTTGCAGGGTTCCGGTGATGGTGGATGACGGGCTGAAGTGAGTTGAAGATGGAGCCCGTGTGATGAATAGAAGCGCCTGGAAGCACGTAAGTAAGCGCTTGTTGCCTGCTTCACGATGCGCTCTAACTGTCTTTTTATTTTGCAGGTACAAGTTCGGAGCGGCTGCAGGGTGCCGGAATACCCACTGGATTAGATGTGGAAAGGAGTAATGGCACGTGAGTATTAAAGTTCCCCAATGTCTTTAAACGCACCTTGTTTTGTCTTTCAGATGCGGGATGCAGCGCCGAAGGCCTCCGGAGCGTGCGAAGAGTTGGTAAGCTTTTGTCTTTCAGATGCCGGAATGCAGTGTGAAGACCTCCGGAGCGCACGAAGAGTAGGTAAGCCTTTGTCTTGCAGATGTCGGAATGCAGCGCGAGGCGTTGGTGACAGCCGATGCACCAGGTTAGTGAAGAGCTGTCACTGAAGACCGTAATGCTAACCTGTTCTTTCTTGTCTTTATAGGTGTTGCTGAAGACTGGATTCAGGATGGTAAGCCTTTTTCCTTAGGCCCAGGATCAGATGCAGAAGACACGATGAGCGTTCTGCTGCAGAGGATGCAGAATAACGCAAAGCAAGATTCATCCATCGGGTGTGGTTTAAATAGCCTCCTGTAGTGCTTAGGTGTCTCCTTCCACAGCCACGCCTAGGTAAGAAAAGAGTTCCTGCTTTCCAGAAGAGTTCCAGTGTTCTGAGCCTAGGGAGTGGCTCCTGCCCCACCCAACAGGAAAAGTAGTTCCAAACAGAAGAGGATCAGAGGCTCAACTGGCAGGCAAGTAAGCAGCATGGTCTGCTGCAGGTAAGTCCACCCAAGCATTATGAGCCCGGCGCTTCCAGCGCTGGGACTGGGCATATTTATGAGCCTGGTGCCACTGGCGCCAAGACTGGGTCCAAAAGGTCCCAATTGGGACTGGTTGGCACTCGGAACCTGGGTTATGGATCTGCTTCCAAGGGAGTTGGGAAAACCCTGACATTTTGGAAGCAGAGATCATGACACCCAGGCCCCAGAAGGCCTTGTGGACAATGCAAAGGGTTTTGAACTAAATCCTCACAGCCACTAGGAGCCTCTGCAGGGATTTCAGTCCTGGAGAGATACGATCCCTTGGCCTAAGGCCAAGGACGAGTCTCACAGTCCTGTTCTGGATAAGTTGCAGAGGGCGGAGAGTAGAGGCAGGCAGATTTAGATAGAGGCTGTTACAATAGTCCAGCCTAGAGAGAACCAGGGCTCTGGAGACAGTGAGCCTCTGGAGGAAGGAGAGGAAAGTAAGAATTCCTCTAAGAATACCTGCAGCTGGTAGTGTGACTTCTTAGAGACGTCAGAGATGTGAGGAGAGAAGGAGAGTGTGGAGTCGAAAAGACTCCAAGGTTTTTAGCCTTGCAGGTGGGAGCAGGAAGAGGGCCAAGAGAGGCCGGCCAGAGAGCTGCAGGGAAGGACGGAGTGGGTGTGCCGCTGAGTAGAATCTCAGTCTTACTGGCATTAAGGCAGAGTTCATTGGCGGTGCACCACTCATGGTTGGCAGACAGACAGTCAGAGATGAGGGAAGGAGAGGTGGAAGCTGAGGGTAGCCGGAAAATGAGCTGGGTATCGTGTGATTGGAACTAAAGGTTGGGGCAAAGAGCAGCGATGCGGTGGGCAAGGAGTGCCAGGTATTAGTTGAACAGCCAGGGAGAGAGGTTAGACTCCTGGGGGACACCACAGGTATAGAAAAAGATATCAGAGAGGAAGGACCCAAGTTGGACCTGGGAGGGTCGGTTGGAGAGGAAAGAATTCAGCCACGCGAGAGCCTGACTACTGATACCCATGTTATCACGGAGACGGTTGAGCAGGATGGCATGGTTGACAGTGTCAAAGGCAGAAGAGAGATTAAGCAGGATGAGGACGCACAGGGTGTTGCAGTCAACCTTGGAGAGCAGGTCTTCACGGATGTTCAGGAGAGCAGTTTCAGTGCTTCTGGCAGTTCTGAAGCCAGACTGATGGTCATGAAGACAACCAACAGATTCAGTGTGGGGATTAAGCTAGGAGATGGCCAGTTTCTCCAGGAGCTTGACCAGGAAGGGGGTGATGGAGATAGGGCGATAGTTAGCCGGGCAGGAGGGGTCAGCAGAGGGTTTCTTAAGAAGAGGGTGCACTAGGAGTGTTTCAGGGGGGATGGGAAGACTCCAGAGTGATTGCAGAAATCAGCCAGGGCAGGAGCCAGGGAGTGGATGTGGTCCTTGATAGTTTTGGAGGAACAGGGGTGAACCTGTTTTTATGAGGCTTTCATGGATTGGACTTGTCTAGAAACCTTGTTTGCAGAGAAAAGGGGAACGGCAGAGAAGGAGGGAGAGGAGGTGACTGCAGAAGGGCCATAGGAAGAGCAGGGAATAGAGGGAGGCAGGCGATAGGAGGAGAGTGAGGACAGGAAGTCATGAGTGTTAGAAAAAGTGAGAACCAGTGCCGTGTAGAGGGCTTGGGAAGGGACAGGAGAGGTAGAGACTGCAGCAGGATTGGCCAGTTCCTTGCAGATTTTAAAGAGTTCATCCGAGTTGTTAGATGCCGCAGAGATGCAGACTTGGATATTAGCTCTCTTCTTGGTGAGGACGGAGAGTCGGTATTGCCTTTGCAGCAGGCGGCAGGCCAGTTTGTCAGAGGATGAACATGAAGCATGCCATTTCCTCTCGGCTACCTTGCACTTGCGTTTTAGGGTGACGAGATCTGAGTCATACCAGGAGTTACACTTGGCTTTGGGCTTCAGGCAGATTCTCATGACAGGTGCAAGGATATCAAGAGTATCAGATATAGAAGAGTGGAGCATGGAGAGGGCTGTGTCAGGGTGAGAGTCAGTAAAAGGGGAGGAGGGGGTGAGAAGGTGGCGGCGAAAGCCACAAGTGACACGCGCTTCATGGGTCGGATGACCGACAAGGTGGGTGGCAGTGATGGAGGTGGCTTGGCCTGAGGGGTAGGGAAGGTGAGGTGGGAGGATAGGAGAAAGTGATCACACCAGGAGAGAGGAGTGGATAGAGGGACAGAGAGGGAAGGTCTGAGGAGATCAGAACATCGAGAGTGTGCCCTGCAGAGTGAGCCGGGCCAGAGGGGAGAATAGTGAGTGAGAGAGAGTCGCAGAGGTCACGAAAGAGTCCAGAGGGAGGACAGGAGGCATCCAGGTGGATGTTGAAGTCTCCAAGAAGGAGGCATTGAGTGGTAGAGGCCAGGAGTGAGGAGGAGAGGTCTGCCCACTCAGAGAGGAAGGAAGAAATCTGACCAGGTGGCCGATAGATAGTAGCCACAGTTAGGGATTGGCTAGGGGAGAGAGAGAGCCTACAGATGAGGTATTCAAACGAGGAGTAGGCCTGTGTAGGAGGGGTACAGATCATAAATATGGCCTTCGGAGGTGTAGCAGGAGCCTGAGAGGGGGCAGAGTGGGAAGGAGGAGGCAAGGTAGCCAAGGAGGAGGCAGAAGGGGGAGGAAAGGAAGTTGATGAGGTGCAGGAAGCGTCAATTAAAGAGATGAAGGTTAGCCTGAGGGCCTTGGACCAAGACGGTCCCATCAGAGTAGACATTAATGATGACCTTAGAGGAATGGAAGGAGGCCAGGAGGGTATCCCAACGGGTGCCACCATTAATGGGAGAAGAGGAGAAAGGAGAAAGCACAGAGACCATATGAGGGGTCCATAGGTCTGGTGAAGGAACGACAAAGAGGATGTCAGTGAGAGTTTCCTTTGAGGAGGCACTGGTATAGGTGTCAGCGATAGAGAGGCCTGGGTTGGAGACCAGGATGTCCTTTTTAAACTTCTTCCTACCAGACGTAGTGAGGAGAGCAGGATAGTCAATAGAGAAGCAGTTTGAAATGATAGGGGTGACAGCGAGCACCATAGGGTGGGTGGGAGAGGGGGAGTGGGAAGGGGCAGCCTAGGGTAGACAGACAAGACCGTGAGAGGTAAATGAGTAGAGCTGTGGGAGAAGACGACAGCACTCAGGATGAGAGCTTAGAAAATGCACATTCTAAGACAGGAGAGAAGACACACCTAAGTTTGATAATCCTAAAGAGGGAGGAAAGGCATAGGTTTCACAATGCAATTTGGTGGTACTGATACAGGGAAATGTAGAACAACCAGTGGAAAGCCACCTAAGTCTGAGAATCCTAAAGAGGGAGAAAAGGCCTAGTTTTCACAATGCAATGCAATTGATTTTTACGGTCAATTTGACTAATACCATTTCAACATAGGTTCAGATATCTTCTTTGTGACATCATTTTGTCTTCATCAGATTTCATTTTAACATCATTCACGATTTCCATTGATGCATTCTGACACCCTGGCATGCCACATCCTTCCATGCGACTTCCTTCCACACTTTCAGGTACATTTTAAGGTACATTCTATATGGGTGTCTGAGTGAATATTATCTCTCATACACTCAATGCAGAATAGGAATGATGCAGGGGGTCCCAATAATGGATTTTCTCTGACTGTTCCAATATGAAAACGGGGAGGGGGCAGGAACTGCCAGGATAGCGTCTACCTGCCCCTGTACATTCCCCCTCTGGTCGAATTTTCAACCAATTTCTCTTCTTCCATGTACTTTATCTCCTCTTCATCATTTGTCACCATCTTCTCTTCATCCTGTTTCTTTTTTTGGCATCCAAATCTTTGTCACCCTCCTCATGTGGTTTGCATTCTTTATGTGCACATCCACACTCCAAGTCATCCAACAGCACACAGTGAACAGAATATCCATCTTCCTACATATATTTTGCAATCTTTAGTGTAATGAAACTTGGATTATGGAGGTGCAATAATACTTTTCTTTATATTCTCACATGTACTATCTTCATTTTGCATCTGCCCACCCGTTCCAGCGTTAATATCAATCATTATCAACATCCCAATAGCTTTCTTGGCTGTTTTTTGGCATTGTTGCAAGATAGTACTTATAAGACAGAATCGTAGCAATATCAACATGAGTATGGCTCAGAGTTTGTTTAAAGCATTCGCCTGCTAATTTAGAATCCATGACAATAGGAATGAAAACCAGTCATCTCCCGCTGTCTCTTTAGCTTCTTCTTCCATCTTTGTATACAAAATCGTCAGCATAGTTATTGCTTCTGTCAGGATTCAATTTTCTTCAAAAAATGTACAGCAAAAAGTCCTGATTTGGTGCATACACCTCCTTCCAATTCTGTAATTAAGTCCAAGACAAATCTTTTCTGGAGAGTTATCAATGTTAGGGCTCTCAATTCTTCTTTGACTGCATTAAATAATTGTATTGTTGCATTAAATCATCTGTAATAGCTCCCATCTGGTAATCTGCACTCATTTGTCATTCACTGCAGTCTGGCATGTAGGCAGAAATATAGATGTCATCATTGTTTCCATCTTGCTGAACAGTTTGTGCTCGTCTGGAATATTGTCATAGGCTTCTATTGATTTTGCTGCAAAATAATTACTTCTCTTCTTGTGATAGATGTTGCGTGACCTATTCTTCTCTTCTTCCTCATGCGTTCATCCATTTTTGGGAATTCATCAATATGAAGGTCACATTGGGGGATCACTGATGCTGGAACATGTAGCATGATGATAGTCATATTGCTCTCCAATTCATAGGCAACTGCATCTAAGCTCTGGATCCAGAGGCCCAATATTGATCTATTAGCACAGCAGTCCCCCCATTCGTTCCTAGCACTTTGGCAACCTGCTTACACCCTTTATTTTCTCTGACCAGAATTGAGCCTCCATTCTTAAAGCATTTTGTCACATTCTTCATTGGTATTATAGATACTGGTCCTGCTTCGTTTTCAACCCATGTTAGTAACTTAGAATACCTAACCCATGATCCTAGGCATTTGTCATTCACTTTATACTATTATTTATAAATATAATATGTATATATTTATACTATAGCTACTGGTTCCTCCATCAGTAAGTGTGCAGAGTAGGATAATAGTCCTTCCCATCCGGTACTCATTGCAGCACGCCCATAGACCAATAGCTGAGGTCTCTCACAACATCCTGGCTCTCCTACTGGTTTGGTCATATCTGAGCAGTCCATCCTTTTTATCTCAACAACGGTAATCTGTTCTCCAATCTGAGCTGAATACATATGATTTTTGCTTGTCCGTCCCAGCCCACTTTCCATCCTTTTTGTCCTTAGATAAGTGTCTTCATATGTAAAGGTTCCTCTTGATCGCCATCGTAAAGTTTCCCGTTTTCCTTCAAACTGCCCTCTGGTTTCACACGCTGCTAGATGACTGAGACATATTGCATCATGTGCAGCCATCTCTTTGGCGATAAATATTTGTGCTGCATTCATGGCATACGATATTACAGAACAGACATAGCAGCTCTCATCTGATGTCTCTCTCCCACTTCCTTCATATGTTGGTACCATAAATTATTCATGTTTTAAATGAGCCGAATTGTCAGGATATGTATTTATATCTTCATGATCTTCCTCAATATCGATTTAAATCAAAATACATTCCTAGATATATCATAAAACATGCTACTTATACCTTTAGGGGGGACAGCAGAAGATGTTTCATTAATACCCTCCACTTCAGTATTACCGTTTGCCACATTTTGAATTGCCATAATAATGAGGAGATAAACACAAATCATAATAACAATTGAACTCATCATCAATATTCCATAAAAACCTATCAACTTTCTGGATAGCAATCAACTCCTTAAATGTTGAAGTCTCTCCATGTTATATTTACTTTAACATGCACATCTTTTATCTCCTTTTTAATAACTTCTTCTATATCAAAAACTGGAGTATTATTGCAATTATTACTCTTCAGACAATACAATTATTCTTTGGATCTTCCAAGAATGTAAAAATGTGTATTCTTCTTTGTATTAAGGCTGCATAAGTCTGCAATATGTATTAGAAAAGAAGAGATAGAAATGTGTATACTAGTGTGACAATGGGTATCATAAACAATGATCAATATTCTTTCTTTCTTTTTCAAGGTCCGGACTCTTCTCAGATTGTTCCTTTAAACCTGCCTAAAAGGAGGGTTCCAAAATTATCGAAAGTCTATGCTCTCCTTGTCAAATTCGAGAACCCACGATCTTCAGTTGATTTGAAAAAATCATTGAACCCTAATCTATGATGCTTGTGTGCACTTCATTCTATTTGTTCTCATTCCTAGCCATTTGGTGAGTCTGCATGAGCAGAACTACTTCTCTTGCTTCTCTTGGGATGTCTTTGGGAGGGGCTGATATTTCACCTTTGTAAAGTTTAACGTCATGTAGATACAGCCACGCTCTTTGCCCCTTCAGTTTGACAGCAGTGGGGCCAGCTTCCTCTACTTCATAGGGACCCTCAAAGTGTGGCATACTCCATGTGTATATGAATCTACGCACTAACACCTGGTCTCCTGGATACAACCTTGGAGGCTTCAGTACATGCAATGAATTGTCTTTGCTGCTTCCTTTTGACACCCCCATCTCTTTTTGATCTATTGAGATATAATAGAAACACTTGCAATCGTTGTTGTTAAATAATCATGAATCTCATCACCTAATGCCCTCCCTACACTGTCAGAATCAATTCTTACCTAGTTGAGGGAGTCAATGGGGTTCTCATACAGTGTCCAGTCACCAACTCATGAGGACTTAGATGGTGATCCAAACCAGGCTAGTTTCTCAGTACAAACAAAGCCAGGGGCAGACCATGCAACCACCCTTTTTTTTTAAAGTAATCTTGATTTTGGCTATCTTCTCTTTGAGGAGTCTGTTTAATCTCTCACAGGTACCATTGGCTTGTGTGTTATAAGCAGACAAAACTGTGTTTTAAAACTAACAAAAGTACTATCTGTTCAAAAAGTTCATTTACAAAATGCAGTCCATTGTCAGACCACAAATCTTCAAACACTGCCCACCTGGGGAACACTTTGCGTACTGTAAATTTGCCAGTGCACAAGGCATAAGGGTGTGTGCATGGACCTGCCGAAATCCATCTAGAAAAAGGACATACTATGACCAGCATATATCTGTAGCTGTTTCATATCTACAAAATCTATCTGCAGATGTTGACATGGGTCATTGGGTCTAGGTATTGTCCCTCATACTGTTCGCAAAGTGTGCCCTGCAGTAAACGTCTGGCAGACTATGCAATTCACTGTGCCACATGTTCCAGGAGATTGGGTGAGAAACACTTTTATGCAATTGTTGCAGCTAGACTCTATCAAGTCGTATGTGCTGGGTAGTGAAGATGTTCCAATGCTGCTCTCAATAAAGCTACAGGCACTGGCTTTCGAGTGCTATGCTGCCTCTAAATTGCCTCAGCGGAGGTAATGAACACCCCCACTTTCTCCATAAATCTGTTCTTCTTGTGGAGCTCGACCTTGTATTTCTTTTAACTGAACAAGGGACAGCATTTTAAAGGCCAACTTTACCAACCTGCATCATGCTGTCATCTGTTTAACATCTTCTTTCTCTAAACTGGATATGGGTGGGTAATAGGCCGCTTTTTTGGCAGCTGCATCTGTGGCTTTATTTCTGCGGGCTATTGAAACTGCTTGTTTGGAATGTGCTTAGCATTTCATGACTGCTAGAGACAATGTGAGACTTAATGCATCTATAAGCCAATGTAATAGGGCTGCATGATGCACTGGAGTCAAGTGTGTACGGGGGAGGCCCCTCTTTTTCCAGCGTGACAGACCTGCATGTACAGTTGATGTCAGATAGGCAGAGTCAGAGTACACTGTCACTTCCTCATCCTCAGAGCTTTGCAGCGCTTTGATGAGAACCACAAATTCTGCATCCTGTGCTAAATAATTCAAAGACAACCTCATTCTTACAATCTCGACTTCTCTTTCCCTATTCAGTTTCACTATCACTGATTCCGTATGCCTTTCCCCAGTCTTTTGGTCATTTTTCAAAGAACCATCAATAAAAACCACTTCCACACTCTGAATAGAATTTTCTCTAACCTGGGGGATTTCATTATAATTCTCAATGTACGTTGTGCAATCATGTGCATAGTTTTCCTCTCCTACTGGTTCTGCTATACATGTTGCTGGATTCACTGTCTTACGTCTAACAATATTAACCACAGGATTATAAATAATCACCTCATTCCCCAATGCTCCTTGTGTGGTGGATGTTCTTTTGGGCTTCTCTAAAATTGCAAATAATGCATGCTCTACAAATATTGTTACTGAACACCCCATTGGTATACTTGAAGTCTTTTTGATTGCAAATGGAGCAGCAGCTAAAGATTGATCATTGGATCTAAAATCCCACTATAACATGCCAATGATTTGTGTGCATGTGCTAATGTCATCTTCTGTGTAAAGACTGCAGCCATAACTTCTCCATTTGAATGAGAAAATAAATTACATTCTTTACTGTAATCTGGGATCGTCAAAACACAGGGGCTGCAGTGATTGCTTTTTTCAATCCTTCAAACCCTTCAGTCATCTCATCTGTCCATGTTATTTTGCTCTTATCTACCTCTGCTTCTTTAAATCATTTTAAAAGAGGTTGAATGTTTGTGCTGTAATCAAAAACTCAGCCCCAGCAATAATGACATAAGCCGAGAAACTGCTGCATTTCCCTCACTGTTTCTGGTGCTATGGTTTTCATGATGTCTTCTGCTCTCTAAGGTGTCATTTTTCTCCCTTCGTGGGAGATTCACTGTCCTATATAAAAGACTTCTTCCTGACAAAATTGTAGTTTCTCTGAGAGTATGGTCATACATTTAACTGAGTCTTCTCAGACTTCCTCAGTGATACTGTGAGTCTCCCGGTATTATTAACAGAGTACTCCACATGGATTTGTGTAATATTCACATACAGAGTGCTATCATTCAGTGCGTAGATCATTTCAAGTGTACAGCAGAACAGAAGACAGATGTACAGCAGATTTAGTAACACTCCTAATACTGGTTACAAAGTGGATAAGGAAAACATGAAATATTTTTAGAAAGAGGAGGTGTATTTGGGACAGATACTATCATCTGCAGGGAAACGAGTAACATCAGAAAGAGCAGATACAGTACAGAACACACCCCAGCTAATTACAGTTAAAGAAATGCATTTGTTTTTGGGTTTGTGTAACTATTGTAGGGCATGGATTTTCGACTGTTCTAGTTACACTAAACCTCTATAGCAGGGATTAAGGAAGCACAGAAAAGAAAAGGAACACTCACATGAACAGAAGAAATGATTACATGTTTTCAGGAACTCATAAATGCCATAAGCAATGCACCAGTACCAGCAACCCCTGATTACACAAAATAATTGTTTTTGTTTTCTAATGGCCAGGTTATCACTGCAGTGCTGACTCAACACATATCCAAGGGACACAAACCCCTAGCATATTATAGTGGCATACTAGATTCAGTGATGCTGGGTCAGTATGCTTTTGAACAGGCACAGGCCGCTGCAGCCTTTGCAATTGCAATTGAACAATCCCCAACATTCACTATGGGTAGAGCATGTAGTGTTTGCAATTCTTGAACCAAATCCACTCCAACCACAAAAACTGCCTATACATATGAAATAATTCTGTCAAGCCCACCCATTCACATTGTGAGGTGCCACACAGTGAACCCCACCACATTTATTGCAATGCCTGTCCAGCAAGGTGAGGACGTTCATGATTGTTTCACATACAAAGGTCCTGAAGATGATTTAATGCAAGCAAGAGAGGATGTACTTGAAGAAGGGGAGTTCCTCTTCATTGATGGGTCATCAATGATTGTACAGGAGACTGGCCAGAGACACACAGGTGCAACAGTGGTACGCATTGTGGATGGGTAATATGTGGTTGTAGTACAAAAGAGGTTACCAACACAGTATTCAGCCTAGTCAGTAGAACTGATTGCATTATTTGAAGCATTGGAAGCACCCCATGGATTCTTAGTGACTATATATTCTGAATTCACAAAAATGACCACCACTGTACATTCTGTGTTGTCTAGATGAAAAAGGAGAGGATTTAGGTGATCGGATTGCATGCCTGTGCAGCATTCGGCCAGTGACCTGTGATGTAATCACCTAAAAAAACCTTTACAAATAAATAAAAAGTAAAAATATAGATTTTGGTAGATAAAGAGGGGGAATCATGTTGATTTTAAGCCTAAATGTTGAATTGTAGGACATAAAGTCGAATTGTATGTTGCAATTTCTGTGGTCCAAAAATGGTAAATTTTAGGTTAGTTAAAATTTGTTCAAAAGGGCAGCGTTGGTTGGGGGCATCAGGGCTAAAAGAGGCACTGGAATTTGGGGGGTATCCTCCAATTAAAAGGTACTTGTTAGTCAAGTGTAGGTAGAATGTAAGTCTAGTTAAGGAAATTACTTAACAACTAGGGATATGTGATGTCTGAAAATGGAATTCACTTTTTAATAAGTTCAAAATAAATGCATCCCTATTAGGAATCTGGCATAAACTGTGCTTGATATACCACCTTCAGGCCAATGGCATTGTGAAAAATTGAATGGATCGTTGAAAGCTAAGTTATCTAAGATATGTACTACGTTAGGGTCCTCCTATTGGATGCACTGTCTCCCTTTGGTTTTGTTTAGCCTTAGAACACAGCCACGCAAAGATCAACACTTGTCCCCTCCTAAGATATTGATGAGGAGAAGAATGCATACACCTATCACACCTACACGCCCAGCATCGGATGCTCGTAGGATAGCAGGAGTATTGGCAGAGCGGTTTCAGGGGTATTTGAGGGAGATAACAATTTTGTCTTGGCAGATTGCTCCTAGAAGAGAAGATTAGCTGATATGTCAGAGGATCCACCAAACTTGCTACTTTTAAAACTGTATCCCAGGCATCAAGTGTTTGTGAGTAACTTTGTCCGGCGCTGGAATGATCAGAGGTTCCAGGGCCCATTTTACAGTGGCATTTGCAACTCCATTCGCCGTTCGTGTGAAGGAGTTGCATTACTGAGTCTGCTTATCTGATGTTCTGAAAGAACCCAGTACCACTCCACCTCTCGCGAGAATGAAGCATTTACTGAATAATATAAAAATAAACTTGCCAGCATGTGTTCTTATCATATTACACCTGATACATTCCAACAATGAAATGAAAAGTTTGGATGTTTCTGCTTGTTTTTCTGTTTTCACTTCCCCTCTGCAGTTTCAACAATACAAGTGTTGTGTTATATATGTTTTATGTTGCATATGTTGTTTTCCTTTTGGAATATCAATATTGTTTCTTTTTGGTTATTTTGTATGGTTGGGACATATACTGGGGTATATACGGGGGTATGGTTATTGGAATGACACTGGTGTATCTTTGGGGATGACACATACCAGGAGGGAATCTGAGGCAGAGATAGAATATAATCAGTATAAGGGTGTGATACTGGATAACATGGCAGATGTACACCACCCCAAGATGGACAACATGTGGTATAATCACATGTGCAAAGTGGGGAGGGAGAGGTAAAACGAGAGCTGCTATGTAAGCTCTTTGAAACCTCATGGAACAAGTGCACCCAAGCTGTTTATAATTCAAGAAATACCACCAATTATAGAAAAATGTTCAGAACACATGGCCAAGTGCAGAGTATGAAGTCTTTTCAGGGGCACATGGTCCAAGCAGTAATAATGAAGAAAAAACAAAGAAGTTCCCTGACCGGAACTTACGTCCCCTGCACACTATCCTTTGTCTGGAAAACCAGACCAACAATTAGAGGTGTTCAAACATAACGTTCACTCAATATATATATATATTTCAAGTAATAGCATATACTTGAAAGAAGATTTCTCAAACAGAACATTTTAGGTACAAGAAACCATCTTCTTTTTATTCATGATGTCGAAGTCAGGAGGGGCCCAACACGTTTCGAGTGCTTCACACTCTTCATCAGGGGCAATAAATGATTTCTAAAGAAAAATTATAATTTGAGCTTACATTAATGATTTGTCATAATTTTTGTGAACAATTTTGACAATATATGTTCAACACATTAGTACCATATAACTGCCTTTGTATCATCTTGGTAATCGTGGTAATCATTGTTCCCATATTTAAGTATTTAGCATAACCATTTAGTATTTCTAGTAATGGAAATCTCAAAATTCATACTGATTTTAAGAAGGTAAATCCAAAAAATAACATTCGCAAAAAGTAGGTGCATAGTCATTCCTAACTATGATGGTAACAGTGACTAACGCCAATAAATTATGGTGTACAGCTAATTAGGCTGAAAGGATGATGTTTTAAGAGAGAGCTTCTAACCTTGTGTTTTTCAATCTCTACGGAGTGGTGCCAGCAAATTGACGCTGGGAAAGTCCCAAGGTAGTCTGCTAAGTGCGGCAGAGGGCTATATGGGCTTCTGCTTCCCGGTAATATCTGTTAAACAAGGCCAGTGTGGGATTGGTTAACAATTTAGAGACTAAAGACTCAATAGAGATAACTACTTCTTAGTAATTTAAAAGGACTTACATATAAGTTAGAACATCCACTTCCTGTGTAACATTGGCGGGTAACACCTGTGGGTCAGACTCTCAGGTCTCTGTGGGTGCCGTCCGGGTCTAAAAAAATAATAATGAGGGCTTTAGTTAAACTATTGTGGACATCCAGGAAGTGGAGTCCACAAGAGGGAGGTTAAATCTCAATGGAAGGGCTGGGTTCTTACCTTGAGTATGTAGCACAGGCAAATGGAGTCCGGAATTCTCGGTATAGCTAGACTCCATATTGCCTGTGCTTACGTTATTTATGTGAAGTAAGACCATGACGTCATCACGCGCATGGGCGTGTGCCATAAATACTCGGCTAACCCGAATGTAAAATATGAGTTTATCATGAAGATAAAAAACATGGTGTTATTAACCCTTTCATTAACAAGAGATGAGAGTGATCATCCCTAAGGCACAACGAATTCCAGGAACTGTTATGCTAAATACGGACGGGACGGTTGTTTAACTAGTGACGTCATCACGTGACCCGCGTGGATGACGTCACATGTAAACAAAAGACGTCCCTGTGTTAGAACGGGCTTATAAAATTGCTCAGGGTAGAGGGGGAGATCGCAACCACAACAACCAACCACTCTCTTGACTTGTTTATGCAAGGTGTGAGTAATAAGAATTGCTAAATAGCAATCAAGGTGCAAAGTACTTAAAAAAAGATGCGATGTACTGGAAGGGCTCCAAATGTGCATTTGTCATAGGAGGTAACTTACAACCCAAAGGTTTTATAAGAGAGTTTAAAGGGATTTTGGAGAAATGCTGTGACCGGTCTCGCATACTCATTAAGGTACGCTCTTGGGCCTATGTAAAAAGTGATGACAAATAATGTAACACCTAGTACAATTTCCACAAGAAAACATCTCAATCGTTACATCCTGCATTGTGCAATCATTCATGTACTTAAATTAGAATGGAGAGTCATGTTGAAAAATAAGAGTCCACTGTCCTGCATAGGGTTCACATTCTAAATAACATACGTTATAAGGTAAGATCACTGTTTTCAACAACATTTGTCACAACGGAGCTACATAGCTAGCAGAAAGAATTGACAAAAAGAATGATTCAACTTCTGGTTACAATTTATCCTTCCTGTCATGCAGGTACACATTCTTGTCAATAGCTAGTTTTACCCAAAATAGCATTAAAAAAACTCAGATATGCAAAAAATGTATATTGTTGTGGAATGGTGGTGTCAAATGAATGGACCTAAGTAGTAATCTTCATTGAGCCCCAGTGGGGACATTGCATCGAGTTTGTGTATCCAAAAAAGCTCTCCCTGAGCTAGTAATTTTGGTAGCTCTCCTTCTCTTGATGGGGGGTGTATAACTTCCAAAATGGCAAATCTCATCTGCGAGATATTGTGATTATTGTCTCTGAAGTGTCGGAATACTGGTGATTTCACATTTTTAGTCCTGATTTGTGACTTGTGCTCTGTCCATCTTTCTTTTGCACGTCGACTGGTCTTGCCCACATAGTATTTCCCGCAAGGGCATCTTATCGTGTAAATGACATTTTTCGATTCGCACGTTGCATAGTTTCTTAGCGGAATCTTTTTCCCATTGTTGGGATGCCTAATGTGGTCCACTTTTATGATGTTGGAAAAGTGTTGGCAGTTTAAACAGGGGAAGGTCCCTTGTTTTTGTTTTGTGAGAAGTCTTTGAGTCGACTTTTTCAGTTTTTCTGCTTTAATCAAGGTGTCTCGTAAATTTCTGCCTCTCTTGTAAGCCAACATTGGCGGTGACGGAAAAAGTCGATTCAGGTTGGGGTCTGATTTTATCAAGTCCCAGTTTTTATTGGTGATTTTCTTGATTTGAAAGCTTTTTCCCGAGTACTTCAATGTATTGATGAGGTTGGAGGATTTTGCTGGGGTCTGTTGTTTGGTAAGTAGTGTTTCATGGTAATTGGCTTCAGTCCTCTGAATGGCTTGAGTTACTATTTCATCTGGGAAGCCACGTTCTTGAAATATCGCTCTCATAGTTTCAAATTCTGTTTGAAGTCTTTCCGTGTTTGAAGTAATGCGTTTGTCTCGTAGGAGCTGACTGTATGGGAGATTCTCTTTCAAGTGTTTTGGGTGGAAACTATTGTAATGCAGAGAGTTGTTGAAGTCAGTGGGTTTTCTGAAAATAGATGTAATTATCTCCAAGTCCTTCCATTCAACAGTAACATCTAAGAAGTTCACTTGTGGTTTACCGATTTCAATGGTGAACTTGATCCTTGGATTGCAAAGATTAATATATTGCCAAAATTCCAATAGTTCCTATTCTGAACCATTCCAAACTCCAAAAATGTCATCTATGTATCTTAGCCAACAATGAATGTTGTTCTTCCATTGAGGATGTTCCAGGACATGTGTTTTTTCAAAATGGAACATAAAAATGTTTGCGTATGATGGTGCCACGGCTGAGCCCATGGATGTACCAGAGACTTGCATGTAATATTGCTCATTAAACCTGAAGTAGTTGTTGTATAGAATTAAGTTTATTAGTTCAATTGCAAAAGTTTTGTGGATGGAGATTTGATCGTTATTAAGAAGGAACCACTCCAATGTTGCAATTCCCTCATTATGAGGGATGGAAGTATATAGGCTGCTGACATCCATAGAAAACAACAGCACGTTGGGGAAATTTATGTCCAATGATCTGATTGTTTGTAGAAAATGTGTTGTATCTTTTAAATACGTGGGAATCTTCTGTACTAGAGCCTGAAGTGCAGTGTCAAGATATACTGCCAGTGGTTGCCTGCCACAATAGGTCTGAATGGCGGGTCTCCGGCATTTTTGTGGATCTTTGGTAATCCATAAAAGACAGGAATTATGGGGTTCCTATTGATCAGAAAGTCTTCAGTCTTGTCCGATATCCAGTCATTAGTACTGGCTTTCTCCACTACTTGTAAAATGAGCGATCTGATCTCATTTGTAGGGTCATTGTCCAATGGGAGATAAGTATCTCTGTCGTTGAGCAATTTTAGACAGCCTGTGTTATATTGGCTAGTGTTACCCGCCAATGTTACACAGGAAGTGGATGTTCTGAACTTATATGTAAGTCCTTTTAAATTACTAAGGAGTAGTTATCTCTATTGAGTCTTTAGTCTCTAAATTGTTAACCAATCCCACACTGGCCTTATTTAACAGATATTACCAGGAAGCAGAAGCCCATAAAGCCCTCTGCCGCACTTAGCAGACTACCTTGGGACTTTCCCAGCGTCAATTTGCTGGCACCACTCCGTAGAGATTGAAAAACACAAGGTTAGAAGCTCTCTCTTAAAACATCATCCTTTCAGCCTAGTTAGCTGTACACCATAACTTCTTGGCGTTAGTCACTGTTACCATCATAGTTAGGAATGACTATGCACCTACTTTTTGCGAATGTTATTTTTTGGATTTACCTTCTTAAAATCAGTATGAATTTTGAGATTTCCATTACTAGAAATACTAAATTGTTATGCTAAATACTTAAATATGGGAACAATGATTACCACGATTACCAAGATGATACAAAGGCAGTTATATGGTACTAATGTTTTGAACATATATTTTCAAAATTGTTCACAAAAATTCTCAGAGGTTCTCAGAGGTTGTAGTGGCATATGTCAATCAGAACTGTGGCAGGACAGGGGGAAAGGATGTTCCAAAATTGACATGGCTCAAGCAAAGCCAGATGCTAGCAAAAGTAAAAAGGCCAGTGGAGTATTGCTTCTGAACATATATTGTCAAAATTGTTCACAAAAATTATGACAAATCATTAATGTAAGCTCAAATTATAATTTTTCTTTAGAAATCATTTATTACCCCTGATGAAGAGTGTGAAGCACTCGAAACGCGTTGGGCCCCTCCTGACTTCGACATCATGAATAAAAAGAAGATGGTTTCTTGTGACCTAAAATTTTCTGTTTGAGAAATTTTCTTTCAAGTATATGCTATTACTTGAAATATATATATATTGATTGAACGTTATGTTTGAACACCTCTAATTGTTGGTCTGGTTTTCCAGACAAAGGATAGTGTGCAGGGGACGTAAGTTCCCGGTCAGGGAACTTCTTTGTTTTTTCTGCATATCACGCAACCTAGGTGTCAAGGTTGCATCCTTCTCCTCTGCACCTTTAGACACATCTTCAGATACACTTATTTCTAGTACATTTCAATCATACAAAATGTATCTTTACATAGGGTGTGCTTGTGGTGTCAGTAGTTCTTCCCAAGCAGTAATAATGGACAGAGATGATGAAGAATGTGCCAGGAAGAAAGAACAAACCCATTCAAAAATAAGACCATTGCTCAAAATGGAACAAGCACTGTTTACCAACGATAGATGAGCAGTGAGCTGTACAGCAGCAGGTTTACCTGGGTTCTCAGAGGTTGTAGTGGCATATGTCAATCAGAACTGTGGCAGGACAGGGGGAAAGGATGCTCCAAAATTGACATGGCTCAAGCAAAGCCAGATGCTAGCAAAAGTAAAAAGGCCAGTGGAGTATTGCTTCTGAGGAAATGGTACTATACCCTGTGGTATGATAATTTGTTGTAACAAGACAATGTTCATCTCTGATATAACCAATGGCACAGCAGAGTTTATGGATGTCTATTGGGTATGTGGACAATATGCATACCTATACCTCCCTCCATCATGAAGGGGCGTATGTTCACTGAATACCTTGCACTCAGCGTGTCAGGTAGTTACTGACGCCCATCTGGCAGTCATAAATGTGTTGCTCCCAGAAACAACTAAGCAACCACCTGAAAAGTGTGCCCACTTCATCACCAGAAAAAATCCAATTACTTCTCGAAAAGCTCATCTGATAAATTGAAGGTGATCCCAGACCAGTTTAAGTTGTTTTCCAAAAGCGAAACCTTTCTTATCTCCCTCCTGATGCCAGATATCCAGACTGCATCAAATACCAAGTGGCTTAAGATCACCAGGTGGGAGATGCTTCAGTTGGCAAACTAGACAGAGCAGGGTCTTAATTCCATCAAGACTAAATTACGGCAAATCGGGCTCATGACCCTCCAGAACAAATATTTTGCTCGCGGCTATGGGTGGGGGCATGTGCAGTAAAAATGAATTGTCTTGTTGCAGGTACATCCCCTTAAATGATGCAGCCAATAGCTCCTTGAGCCATACTGTAGCAGCCCTTCATAATTTGAGGATCACCATGGAGAAAGAAGCAGGAGTAAATGCTGATGACCGGTTTGATTCGATTTTTTCTTGGGCCATGTAATGGTTAGAAATAGCTGTAAAGTTATTGGTCTCCATCGTGGTTTTTTGTTTGTGTCAAATGATCCTCAGATGTTGTACGAAGACCCTGCTGAAGAGTGCAACAATGATGGTGTCAATAACAACAGGTAGAGTGCCTCCTCTCACAAATCACAAGTACACTCATACTGATAGATCAGATGGGGTCATAAAACCAAGGATTGTGAAGATAGAGCAGGCTTTTGGACCCCTGGGTACTTTTACCATACCTTCACCCAACCCAGAGAATTATGTAGAACACTGGGTTGACCTACCTGGAGATGGGGGGGTTCTGCTTTGTTACAGGCACTTCATAAGAATATACTAGCGGGGACGGGGGTGTTCATGTCATGTGTGTAGATGTTGACTATAGAAGGAAGGAGTCAGAAGGGTTAGTTAATGTAGTATTAACTAAAAAGGGGAATTTTGGGATGCACATACAGCGAGCGTCCCAGCTAGGCAAACAGTTTCATGCTGAGAAAAACATATTCGCAGGTACCATTGTGTGAACAGGGTGAGTTTTGCACAGCAGATGGCACACATATCACTTGTAGTTAGTTTTGACACACGTTAGATAACCACATATAGCAACACAGAAAGAGCAACACGTGTATCAATGTGGTGGTTGCATAGGTTGAAGATGTTATTGCCTCGTACACAAGGAACAGAATAGAACACTGACCTCGATGTGGAGCTGCAGCTCTGTTTAGCTCAGTCCCAGGAAAAATTCCTTGTCCTTCACCCCCGCAGAGAAGCCAAGGTCAGAGGCACCCACAGTGCACAGATAAAAGCTAATTATATCCAGTTGCAGGGCCTGAACATGGTGGGAATGGATAGTTATCTGTTTAGAAAGCAGGTATTGATATGGTCTTTGTAGGGCACATTTATGAGAATTGGGTTCTGAGGTTTTGTGATGCTGAGAGGTTAGGCAAATATTCAGTGAACTACTGCCCCCACCCAAGGAGCTGTTATCCCAATTTAATTACAAGTAGGTGCATGATCAAAACAAATACATTCCTGAAATTCATGCTCTAGAGCAGTGCCCTGGTCAGGTCACCTGGGGTTTGAAGGAAATAAGGGGGAGCCTTGTCTGAAACATTCTGTGATTTGGGATAGGAGGAGCATTGTGATGCCAATACATTTAGTACAAGGTCGGGGGTGCAGCACGTGTCCACCGCAATGTCTGGTATAATGAGAAGGCCTACTGTCTTATCAAAGCAGAGTTGGTCTTGGCATTTTATTTTGATCATGTCAATATCATAATTAGCTAAACCAGTACCTGGATTCAATATTAACGATTTAGTGGGCCACGTGTACTGGGGACTGGGGTTAGATAAAGTGTGGCCAATCGGTCGAGGGACCAATAGGGGGGTATTAGCATTTTCTATAGGTGGTAGCCAATGAGTGTAGTGGGATGACATTGTAAGCTATGTATGCAGATTTGCAGGTTCTCTGCTATATAACATGGAACTTCTTGGGGTGTGGACAGCTCTGTATCGGTTTTCCTTTATAGGACCGTGTGAGACCTTTATGCATGTAATAGACCTTGGTTTCCCTTGCAAAGAGGTGCAGTGATTATTTTATCTTTCAGATTATTTCCATCGTTCAGGTTTTGGGTGGCTGTTCTGTTTACAAAGGTAGGCCCAGAACTTCTCCCTGTTACGGCATGAAAGAGCTCCTGGAGGATAGCTACCCCATCAACCATGCATCTTGATCAAGACTTCCTGCATCGCCTACAAAGCAGTGACAACCAATAGACAGATCTGTTTGGATGAGACGTTCACCATCTCTGGAGGCCAGAGAACAACCAGAAGCCGAAATATTGCCCAACTGGAAACAAATAATTGCATCCTGTCTCTAAGATTTCCATCTGCTGTCCTAAACTTCGACAAGGGTATGAAGACCCTATTTATCAAAAATATCTGACCAATCGTTGATCACTTCATTCAACCCTATTTCTTCCACATTCATATTTGCCCCTCTCCTACTCCTCCCACCCCTCCCGCTCCTCTGCTACCTCAGAACCCTACATGTAGCCCTCTATATGTCTTCTACAGCACTAAGTTCATTCCTAGCTAGGTTTGTGCTTTATTAATATAATATATGCATAAATTCGTATATCATGGCCTTTTCTCAATAAAGAGGCATTCAATAGAGAGAGAGTAAGGGGTAGCCCTGCATGATCACCTGATGGGAAAATGGTGGGAACAGAACGTTAGCTGTTGGGAGAGCAGGTAGGAATATGCTATTTGTAGGACAAATGTATGAGAACAGGGCATGAAGTTTTGTGATACTAAGAGGTTGGGCAAATATTTAGTGAACTACTCCCCCCCCCAAAGGAGCGGTCATCCCAATTTAAGTAGACGCATGACCAGAATAAATACATTCTTGAAATTCAGAATCAAGAGCAGTGCCGTGGTCACCTGGCGTCTGAAGGAAAAAAGGGTGGAGCCGTGACTGTAGCATTCTGTTATTTGGGATAGGAGGAGCAGAGATGAGGCCAACACATTTAGTACAAGGTTGGGGGTGCAGCTTGTACCCGCTGTAGTTTCTGGTATAATAAGAAGAGCTACTGTTTTATCAAAGCAGAGTTGGCCTTTTCAGTTTACTTTGATTGTGTCTGGATTGGAAGGATGCACATCACACAATGGTCACGATTTATTAATGTCAATATCCTAATTAGATAATTTAGTACCTGCATTCAATACTAATGATGGGCCACATGTCTAGGGGACTTGGGTTTGATGTGGTGTGGCCAATCGGACCAGGAACTATAGGTGGCTAGTAGCATTTTCTATAGGTGGTTACCAATGAGGGTGGTGGGATGACCTTGTAAGCTATGTATGCTACATAACATGTAACTAATTGGGGGGATGAGAGCTCCATTTCAGTTCGCTCGATAGGACCGTCTAAGACCTTTTTGCATGTAATAAACCTTGTTTCCCATGCAAAGAGGTGCAGTGATTATTTGATGTTTTGGATTATTTGTATTGTTCAGGTTTTGGCTTGCTGTTCTCTTTACAAAGGTAGGGTCCTATGTGACAGAGGGCTGCATGATTATTAGGAACCCCAGGACTTCTCCCTGAATCACCTACAAAGCAGTCACAACCAATACACACCTCTATTTGGATGAGACGTTAACCATCTCTGGAGGCCAAAGCACAACCAGAAGCCGCAATATTGCCCAACTGGAAACAAACAATTACACCCTGTCTCTAAGATTGTCCTCCCCTGTCCTACACTTCAGGAAGGGTGTGAACACACTATCAAAAATATTTTACCAATCGCTGATCGCTTTACTCAACCCTAATTCCTCCACATTCATACCCATCTCCTACTCCACCTAGCCATCCCAGCTCCTCTGCTACCTTGGCACCCTATACAAAGACCTCTATATGCCTTCCCTTTGTACAGCACTCAGTACATTATTTATTTACCTTTTTATTTGCATTTTTAAAGCGCTCACACAGCCAGCGGGCATCGAGGCGCTGTTACAGGAATTGTGTGTTAGTTGCTTGTTTTTTTGTCTTAGTTGCATATTTATAATGCGCTTAAACACCCAGAGGTGTCTAAGCGCGGACCAAAGGATCGAACCTGTGTTGCTTCGTGTCGTCTTGCTTCCAAGGCAAACACGTTGCATCTGACCTATCCTCCCGGGATGCATAGCTAGGTTTGTGTTTTATTAATACAATAAACGCATACACTGAAATATCATGGCCTTTTCTCAATGAAGAAGCATCCAATGGAGTGACAGTAATGGGTAGCCATGCATGATCACCTGATGGGAAAATGTCATGCAGAGGAGTCAGATGGCTAAGGCTGAAATGATGACTAATTGTTCAAATAAATAAAAACACATTGGACGTGTTTCCATGGCCAGTCTGATCTATGCCTCTCTCTATACTCTGAATGCAGTTGCGCCTAACTGTCACCCTTATCAATGTCTAACTGTTGTAGTCCCATCTTCCTCAGGGATCTTAATGATGCAGCACTTAACCACGTTTCTCAAGTCCAGTCAGCCCAAATCCTATAAGTCCCTGAAAGCAGCCAAGCATACACCTATGCACTTCAGCCATTCTGTGTGAGGTCTGGTATTATTCAAGTTCTCCACTTGTACATCATGTTCTATATATGACTAAATGGCTAGTCTCCCTCAAAGATTCCAAACAGACAGTATACAGAGAAATTGTGTCTGTGTAAAAATAACTAATTTCCCACTAAATAATAAACTGGGTGCAATGTATTTTCAGTGCGGCCACATATTTTATTATGTTATGTGTTTTTGTACAAAGCACGGTACTTGACACAAATATTAACCATTGTATTAGGAGGTAGACTTCTAAGTGTTCAGCTCTTTTATTTTGGTTTCTCCCCCATGTTAAATTGGGTTTTGGTTTTCCCTCATACTAGAGATCCTTCGGGATGCAGAGTTCACAGCGGGATGGCCTGGCAGCAGAAATATTAGCAATTATTCTAAGATTTAGACCACTGTTACACTTTCTCATTGAACCTTTTCCAAGGGAGTCGAGCACACCATGAAATCAAGAATGTGTAACCTACTGAGAGAGCAGTGCTTTTCCAAAGCCCTCTGCCAAAGGTGAAGAGATGAAGACAGGAGTTCAAAGGTAGAGAAAATCTCTGCTCCCAACCCATCCTGGCTGCACATTGGAGGTGACATTGCTGAGCACCAAGGCCTGCCACTTGGGAAGCAAACCTCCCTAGGCTGGGTGAGAAGAGCAATGGAACTCACAGGACCCAGAGGGCCAAAAGTGGCCAGCTCTCATGTGTTTCATCGCTCAAAGATCCAGAACCCTCTAAACAGTCTTTAGAACTCACCTTTGAACCACTGCTGCTGCATCATTGAATTGGCTTGATGCTGCATTACCCCAGCAAAGCCCCATCAATTCTCCTGTTCAGGGACCAGCACACTGTGCAGATGACTTCGAACCATTGCATCGAACCAAGCATCAAACTTCCAGGACATTGCATTGCAGCTCGAATCCAGCTACTGGATCTTTGCATTACTCATGGTGGAAACATGGCTCCATGATGCAGCAGGACCCGCACTTATGCTAGCTATCCCTGATGGCTACACTATAGCTAGGCAAGACCGAGACACCACCCGAGGTGGCGGCATTGCCATTATTTCTAAAATTGGCCTTGCACTTAGACTAGCACCCACCCATCTGTCTCAATCATGTGAAGTTCTTACTGCCAAATTTCAGATAAATAACTCACAATCACTTACGATCCACCTAATATATAGACCGCCTGGCCCTCTTGGTTCCTTTGAGGAAGATCTGCATAACATAATCGCGAACAACCTCAAACCTTCCTCGCAACTACTCCTATTAGGAGACTTTAACTTAGGTTTTAACGACCAAACGGATAAAAATGCAACAGATATAGTCAACACAATCAACGCACTAGGCCTTTGCCAAAAAGTCAACAAACCTACCCACCTAAAAGGGAGAATACTGGACTGGATAGTGGACTTTAACTGTTCAGTTACTATCTCTTCCATCCTGCCGTTATCATGGACAGACCACTTTCTGGTGTCATTCAACCTATCCACTATAAGACCCACTCCACTTGCTCAGTCATTAGCGCCACCATGCTCAACTAGAAGTAAACAAAGGATCACTGCAGAGAAAGTTATCCCTGCCATCCTGCCCACCCTCAATGCACTGCCAGAAAATCTGGATCCAAGTATCCTAGTTCAGGAATTTAACAATATTATGCTCACAAGACTGGACAAAATTGCTCCTGTCAAACTCAGACCTAGCAAACCAATAGCACACTTAAACAAATGGCTCACACCTCAACTTAAAGACCTGCGCATCTAAAAGAATAAAAGTGAAACCAATTGGAGACTGTGCCCCTCTAGTGAGAATAAAGCTAAATTAACCTCACTTTCCTCTCATTATAAGAAGAAAATTTGCCGGGCAAAACGCAATTCCTACGATGAGCGTATTGATCATTCTAATTCCAGTATGAAAGAAATCTTCTCCATACTAAAGGATCTAGAGTCCCCAATTGCTATACCCGATCTCTGCACCAAGGACAAATCCTGGTGTACAGACATTCAACAAGCCCTAGCCAATAAAATGAACACACTCCAAAATAAAATTCAACAAAAAAAAGAAGTATTGAACCTACAGCACTCGCCTAATACCTTTTTGCCGATTATACCAAAAAAACGGCACACAATACTACCTTCCATTTTTCTAAACTGTATGCCTTGGAGGTAGAAAAAAATATCCTGTCATTGAAGCCCTCCAACTGCAAAGCACAACTAATAAAGGATGCTGCCAGAGAACTCTCCCCATTCATTACGAAACCGATAAATGCCTCATTTGCCACAGGTACCATCCCTGCTAACCCCAAACATTCATGGGTACTCCCCCTCCTCAAGAAACAGTCATTAGATCCTCTTATTCCCACTAATTACCGGCCCATTACGACGGTCCCATTTCTACTCAAAATATTGGATAAAGCTGCCTATATCCAAATTAAAAAAAACACCTGGGACTGAACAAACTCCTAGGCAACAGACAATCTGGTTTCCGGCCACTACACGGAATAGAGACAGCCTTAATCGACCTAAAGTCCCAAATAGACGAGCAGAGAGACAAAGGGAAGGCAGTACTCCTGCTCCTACTTGACCTCTCTGCCGCATTTGATCTGGTCAATCACAAGGTTCTATGCCGACACCTTGACTCTGCGGCCCATTTCTCCACTGGAGCCATCAAATGGATTGAGTCCTTCCTGAGTGAGAGAACTATGAGAGTCTTCTCCCCCTCGGCAGCCGCTGACCCAACACCCATCCTATGCGGTGTCCCCCAAGGTTCTTGCGTCTCGCCAACCCTTAACAATATCTTCACTGAATATCTGGACCATCTGGGTATCACCTATACTAATTACGCAGATGATACTCAGATTCTCCTCCCGCTTTCTGGAGATTACATTACAGACACGGGATTAGTGAACAAAGTTTACATTATCATCCAAGCCTGGATGGCTACTCATGGCCTGTGATTGAACGATGATAAGACTGAGCTATTAATTCTGGGCTCACAGGCCAACATTAAAAAACTAGGCCAAGAATGTTCCTCTTTTAATATTGACAGGAACACCATCAAAGTCTCTAAGGAGGTAAAAACCCTTGGATTCTACTTGGACTCCACATTGTCCTGCGATAAACAGATCAAATCCCTTACCTCCTCTACAGCTTACACTTGCAAGTTACTTCCTCTCTGAAAACAGTTGCTTGATCCTGGTCAGAGCCCTAATACTCTCCAGAATTGACTACTGTAATGCCCTATACAGTGGTGCTAATAAATTCAGCATCCAAAAGCTACAAACACTACAGAACAATGCCCTAAGAGCAGCCATAGGCATAAATAAAAAAAACACATCTCCTCTTTGAGACCCCAGCACGAATGGTTATATACATCTAATAAAATACAACTAAAAATCCTCTACTTGACCTACAAAGCCCTCAATAACGCTGCTCCCAGCTACCTTATAGATAAACTCCACAGAAGAACCTCTCTCAGACCTATCAGAACTGGGAATGTTAATTGTCCGACCATACCTAAATACAAGCTCACTACTATTGGTGGTAACAGCTTTACTGTAAAGGCGGCTACATTCTGGAACTCACTGCCTCAAGATCTGAGAGCTGACCAACCCTACCTACAAATGTAATAAAATACATCATCGCCACTGACCCCTAGTCCCCCTGTACCTGTTGTGGACCTGCCCACATCTGATGAGACCTTCTTACCTTGCATTAATAGTGTAATATGGCGCCACATTTGAAGACTATGTGCAATCAAGTCTTCCTGTGCGCAAGCTAGTCTACTTGTGAGCCTAAGTGATAGGGCCTTACTCTTGTAATTTATATAGGGCTTACTGTTTATTTCTGTCACTATATAGGCCATTTTTATTCTTTGGCCTTACTTTGTACATTCTGTATATCTTGCAAGCATGTGAATATTGTACATTGTGCTCATTTCGTAACCATGTAAGCTTTGCATTTCCATACTGCTGCGCCCTTTTACTTACGAGTCTGGTGCACATAACAAATGAATAAACAAACAAACAAATAAACTCATCATCCCAAGCCAGCGTTTTTCATTGTTTTGAAACACGCTCAATTGTTCAATCTCTACTTGTGTTCCATTGACCTGCATCTGCTCGACACTACCTTCAAACAACATGGAGCGCACCTCAAACTGACTCAATGTCGACTCACCGCTTGGGATCAACATGATTTTCTGTGATCAAAACCCAGTTTTACCTGTATTTTACAGCATCTAAAAGATTTTTTTTTGACATGATCTGTTATACTGATCATTGGGATGATGAAGCCAGACTGTCCAAAGGTGTTGCCAGGAAGAATATGCAGAGCAGGGGCTCAGTCCAACACCCACCCCTAAATAAGAAACAGGAATCAGTGCTGGGTTAGTTCCCAACCCCAAGGAATGGCTCTTCCCTGATGTACGTGGTGTTGGAACAGTGCAAGCACTGTCCGGGAAGGCCGAACTGGTATCTGGTAAGTTCTTGATAGTAGTTGATGAGTGCTGGCGCTGCTAAGGGGAGCCACTCGGGAGGTCCGGTAGATACAGGATTGTGATTGCAGTCAACTGGAAGGCTCCAAGAAGGTAGGCAAGGCAGGCTGAGTAGATCAAGGCAGAAGGCAAGGGGAACCAAGGCTGACAGGCTAAAGGAAATGAAAGGAAGGGAAGAAAGGACTAAACACAAGGGGAAGAGAAGGCATGTCCTAACAGAAGGCAGGTGAAACAGAATGCAACCCATAAAAACAGGTAAACAAGGGCAAGGCGAGGACGAGAAGACTGGAAAAGGAGTATATGTCAACTAGGCAAGGACGAGGAAGGAATAAGCTGTGTTGAGAGGCGATGAACCGGCCTCTTGAGCCCCTTATGAGGAGATGTGGGATGAAAGGAGGCTTGTAGTGCAAGTGGGAGCTTCCGCATTGGTCCAAAGAACTGCCCATTTGCAGCACGACAAACACGGCCATCCGCGCATGCGTAGTACTGAAACAATGGCGGTGTACAGGGAGATGGGATCCCGCACCGGGCGATCGCAGGAGAGGTGCCATCTGGAGTAGATGTGCCAGACCGGGATCCTGCATACCACGCAGACTTGAGGATGCTGGGTGGTGAAGCCTTTAAGAAATCCTGTCCTCCTTTGCAGCATGCAGCAGCACAGAGCAAAACCCACAGAGCATAGCCAACAACGTTTTCCAGTGAACCCCCAGTGGAAAGGCACAATCAACTAGACCACAATGGACTAAAAAGCTAAAAGCTCCATGAGCCTTTTAAGGGGGCCCCGACAACTGACTCCAAAACCATGAGCCGTAATGCTGCTTTTCGAACACCGACACGTCTGCTGAGCAGCAAGCCAGCACCAATGACTTTTTAAAGCTTTTCCCTGCACATATACTCCCTGTGAGGAAAAAGAGGTACATAGATTGGTTAGGGACAATTGGCCAAAGAGCACAAGAGGAGGGATATTTATTCAGGGGACATGATGCAGGAAGTGTGGGTGTATTAGGAGAGGTTAAAAGATGATGATGACCAAGAGGCCAAGTGTTTGGGATCAGGTCATCCAGTGGCTTATGACTGATAGTAGTTCTGCAGAGTGAGGGTGCATGAGTCTGAGAAAATTGTGTAGAAAAGGAAGTGAAAGTGTGAAATTGAGAAGACTGGTGCAGAGTGGAAGGAGAGTGGTTGAGAAGTGCTATTGGTGGAGGAGTAGTATTGTGGGAGAAGTACTAGTGTTTGAGGAGGGGTGTCAGTGGAGTGGGAGAAGTGTTATTATCAAAGGGTGGAGGCAGGAGAGAGGAGTGGAACATCACAGGGCTAGACATTTGGTGGGGAGGAGTCAGGGTAGAAGAAGCATTGTTAGGCAGAATCCTGTGCAGTTCCCTTAGGGAGCACTACAGAAGATTAAGACTACAGGTATATGCAATAAATCCCCTTTGCTATCAGTCTGTACTACAAAGATGTAGTTGGTAGCTGTGGCTAAGCAGTCAGACTTATCTCAAGAGGGAGATGAGCAGTATTCAGGGTTTACACAATAGGACTACAATACTATGTAACAAGGAGACACTGACCAAAGCTTTGTAACAAAAAGAATATATATATTAATTTTACACACGCTTAAGTTCACACACAAATCACTATCCTTAAAAGCAAGTTAAAACAGGCATGAAAAGTATACACAACTCCCTATCTAAATTGTAGATAAGTTTGAGCGAGAGTGAAAACTGAGCAAAACGGCACAGTGTTAAACCAAGCAGAAATGGCACTCTACCAATTTCTTCAGAGGGAGGGAAAGAACAAGTTATACAGGTTTAGACTCCTAAACACACCAGCAGCACTTCCCAATTGGATTGTGAACAAATTAAGCAAGGCAGTACTTCAGCATCAACAGTACTTCGGTGAAAACCGAGCAAAGTGGCACTTCAGCAATATATAAATGGGAAGGAAAGATGGTTATAAGAGTTTAGGTGCACCAACACATTTCTTGTCGAGAAACAATCTAGAGAAGGCAGTTGTAACAGATTTAGCCAAAGTCAATAGGCCTGTGCCAGAGTCAACGGTACAAGGCAAAGTGCCTAGGTTCAAAATGTTCTAGTAGCTGCAGTCAAGTCTTTGTTAAACGATTGAAAAGGCGGTTGCAGGACGTAGAAGATAATGTTAGACGAAAGGGTGGCCAACCCAGAAGGTAAGTAAAGGATTTAAAACACCTTTAGCAGTACCCAACAAAACGAGGGGCCTGGCGGAACAATGTACCTTGAAAGTGGAAGCGGCTCCTGTGGTGGCGGTAGTTCCTGACAGTTCCTGCAGTTTGGGAGATCCAGCAGAGGAAGAGAGACTCTCGTCATGGAGGAAGGTTCGTTATTGCACTGCCCAGTGATGAAACCAGCCGCAGTGCTGCCAAAATGGAATAAAAGGTACGCTCCTTTAAATTACGGTCGTGCTGGACGGGTGCCTGGCTATCCGGTCTCCTAGTGCTTGGCACTGGCGATTCAACCAAAGCAGGTCCTGTAAGGCGATTGGCGAACTGGTTGACCCCACCAGCTCAAGGAAAGAAGACTTGTGCAAGTGAAGATCTTCTCGAGTATTTGGAGAAAAGTGGTGAGGATCTGCAGCAGGGCTTCACCGGTGTTTCAGTCGTTGCAATTGTCTTTGGCTTCTCTCCTCTTCGGCTTCTTAGTTCCAGTGGCGACATATTGGCCTCCAGTCCTCATGACCCTGCTTTTATGCAGAAAGGCCCCCATTCATACAGCCTAGCAGTCACTCACACAGTGGGGTGGATATCCTGGCAGGATAACACCCCAGCCTATCAGGGCAGAGTGTGACTTGGGTAACATAGGTAACCCTGTCCATGGTGCCTATTCACCCTCCCACACATCCTGTCTACCCCAGAATCAGTGGCGCCGAAACGAGGGCTTCTGTGCAGAAGCCCGCCAAAAGGACGAACAAAGGATCCCCGACCTGGGTTAGGACTTCAGAGAAAGACACGAGAAAGAATTAATATCACAGATCTGGCAATAAAAACCTAGCAGAGTAAAGTTAATATTAAAATAAACCGGTGGTATGTTAGAGGCTGTCAGTAAAAGTGGTAGCCTCGAACAATGGGAAAATCCCATAGGAAAATATTTGCGGTCGAATATTTACGGTAGTAACCACTGCCACCAGCCAGGAACTTTGGAGAGAGGGACTGTACGGTACCCCCTCTCAAATGAACACCAGGGAATAACTATTAACCCTTTCCAGTACTTCCATAGTAAAATGGGTTGTACTGGTTTTGTTCATAACTATTGACTAGTAAAGTCAAAGGTAACTTTACATGCCCTGGGAGACAGTAGTCAGTCCCAGGGTATGGAGTCTATGTTTGGGGATCGCTACGACACCCCTGTGTTACTGCAGTGAGGGTGCTGTGTAACACACATGTAAAAAGATGATAACTATGAGGGTGAGAAAAACCCCATCGACCATAAGCACACAAGATAGCCTAAAACACACACTAGAAATCTGTCTAAGAGTAGGAAAAAAGAGTCTCACTCCATGAGACTGAGTGTTTTCTGTGTCATCTGTGACAGAGGGTCTGTCTAATTGTGATGCATGTGAGAATAGCCTTAAAAATTGTGAGATGGCATTATATCAGTACTTAGTGGACAGGAGTATCATAGAACATTATGTGGCAAATCATAGGGTTTTGTCACTTCTGCCAGAGATTAACTCTTCCTTGTGAGGTTAGTTAGCTGAGCCCAGTAAGCAAACCTCCCCCTAGGCGTGGTGGTAAGTGGGACCTCACAGGGAGAGAGAGATTCCACTCTTGGGGATAAGGACTCCCATTCCAGCAAGGAACTCCCTGAAAAGCCACTGTTTGTTATTGTAATATTAGCCCTACCATTCATCTTGAAGAAGTGTGTGCCAAAACCACTGAGATGAAAAAGAGACAGGAAGGAGTAATACAGATCACTCCAGGGTCTTAAGTCAACCAAACTGTAATGAAGAAGCTTACATGAGTAGGAGAGAATAATTATCAAAGAAACATAAGGACTTTGATGTTATACTGGGGGGAACTTAGAAGTTAAATATAAGAATGGAAGATGGACTCAAGGTGGAGTATGACTCCCCAGAAGTTTGAACCTGCGAAGAGCTGGGAGCTGCAGAGTACTGAGAGATCATCGGTCGAGAGGACCTGGCCATTGGGTGTACTGAAGAGACACAAAGAAAAAACAGATCTATGTCGTTCATGGGAAGAGAACGCAAAGGAAAGGAGAACCAAGTGAACTGTGGAGTGACCTTGGAAAGGTGGACTCTCCAGTCCAGAAATAGTGCTGCTACAGCTGTTACAATGCAGGGCCACACCAAAGAACCAAGAAGAGTCAGCATGACCGCAGGAGCCGTTCCAATGCTGAGAGCTATCCTGATCCTGAAGAGAGATCTAGTGACGCCAGCCTGGGAACAAGATATTAACGGTAGAGGCAGTAGACCGGGAAAGGGATACGGGGAGCAGGGACATACACAGCCTACTCATCCTAGTGACACAGTCAGTGTTCATAAGAGTGAGAATAAATATGAGACTCAGCCTACTCATCCCAGTGACACAATCAGTGGTTATAAGAGTGAAAATAACAGCAAAACTCAGTTTACTCATCCCAGTGAGGGGACGAGTATCATTAAGAAACAGAATAACCCTAAGAAAGAGAGTTATAGTAAAACCTGTCTCACTAAGCATTACAAGACAGAAATTGAGCAACACATCACTCAAAGTGGTTTGGAAGTCCTGATTTAGTGTAAAGCAAAAGTAACATTAGCAGTCCAAGACAAGATATGTGTAAAACATGTTGTTTATGAGGAAATAAGGAGCCAAAGGAATACAGAGATTCAAGACCCAGAGAAGGGACATTTAGGTTCCTCAAAAGTATTGGGGAAACGCATCCTTACAGAGACCCCTCAAGAAGACACAATCCAAAGAGGCTAAGACCCAAATACATTGATGTGAAAATGTTAATATCCAAAAGGAAAGTGGTTGCCAGGAATGCGGAAAAGTCCCAGAGAAGAACTAAAGGAATTCATCCAAGAAATAGCCAAGAACTATTTGAAAATCACCTTTTAGGGCCGAACAGCCTATCAAGGAGAAGAGAATCATTCTCCTGGACGTTTGTTGTTTTTCCTTAGTGGAAGGGCCGGGATAGATTAGTTTTGAGATAGAGGACAGACTGTTTACCTTTTGGAGTTCACTACTGACGACGAACACACTGGTTTGTTTTGCTAGCTATGGAAACCCATAGAATAGGTATGGATAGGCCATTTTCTTATTATTTTAATAAACCACTTGTTGAATATGACAAAAACTAGTCGGTCTAAATCTGACCTACCGTACTGGGATTAACCATGGGACTAACCATGACCAGGGTTTTGGAGGCCTTTTGAGAGAATATGCATGAACATTGTGTGCCCCTTGTATCCTCATTTGCACAAAATGCTCATCGAACAACAATGGGAAACCCAGGCGCACTTAAGGGAATAACCCTAATAGTTCTGAAACTTCAAACGTATTCTTTGGCTGAAATACGTAAAATACATTTATTTTTTATTCCATTAATACATCAAAATCATGTAACAATGCTTCTGAAATATCAATTTTTATTCTCTTCGTTATTGAAACAAATCTTCACAAAATCTTCTAAAAAAGCAATAATAATATAGATTATGTATATGTATATATAGATTCATGGATGATTGTGGTCACAGGCTGCACAACAGGGGGTGCAACGTTAAGGGGGCTTTTGATGAATTTCAGAGGATTTGTTGCGTTAAGTTCTCACCTTAACGTTCCTGCAACTAAAGTATTTTTTTGAATTTCAAGGTTTCTTTTACAATGTATTTCTCACCTTAATGTTCTGACAATGAAAGTTTTCTCCTGAAATTTCAAGTTTAAATGTTATACTTACCTTAACGTCCCTTCAACTCAAGTTTTTTCCTTGAATTTCAAAGGCTTTCAAAGGCTTTCTTATGCCATACATAATTGACATTAATAATACAGACAATTGGGCTAATGAGACAATATATAATGTGTATTAAGTAAAATAAGAAGAAATCGTACAACCACATTCCCCCAATAAAACATGTTGTTAAAACACTTTTTTTCATATGTAGCAAACTTTTTAAAGTATTTACTGTTTATGACTACTGACTATTACAGTACAAAGACTACACTCAATATATCTGCAAATTAATCTTTGTAAGACTACTGTCTATGTGTGTGTGTGTGTGTGTGTGTGTGTGTGTGTGTGTGTGTGTGTGTGTGTGTGTGTGTGTGTGTGTGTGTGTGTGTGTGTGTGTTTTTATTGGTTTTGTAGTCATGGCTGTCAAAATACATGCACGGCTAAATAAAGCAACTACTAGGGGGAGGGGTTTACTCACGGTTCCCAGATTAGATAACAGCGGCTATAACCAAATACATAACAATATGTCATTTATATTTTACATACGCTGTATTGAAAGTATCAATTAAAGGTCTTTGATACATATTTAGAGTATGTTTTTTATTGTCTATTTTAATAACTGAAAAGCTGGCCCTGAAAAGGACTCTTTTTGGGGATAAGGAAAACAGAGGCAGGAAATGGGAAGGGAAAAAACTAAGGATTCATACATATAACAAAAGGTAAAAAAGAAAATTTATTTTTTTTGCATTTTATATTTTGTACATTTTTGACTGTTTTTTCCCCAAAAAATGGGGTAAATCTACACACTTAAAAATATACCTAGCAATGGCAATTGGATGTATGTTCCAAAAGAACCTTGCCCAAAACATCTAAAGTGCTACCTCCCACCTTGAACGCACTGTAACCGCTTTTGCACATCACAATACAATTAGAACGATCGGGTGCAGGCCCGGAAGGACTGTCGTTGGGTGTTCATCCCATTTGGAAGTTTGTGGCACAGATAACAAATACTGTTGTGCTGATCTTCCTCCATGTGCTTTCACCTTATGTTTCACATGAGCAGTATTTGCACATTGTCTCTTCAACTGTGGTAAAGCTGAAGCCACCCACACCACCTCATCATCACTGCTTGTTGTAGTCATATTGAAAAGCAGGACCGTGGAGGAAAAATAAAAAACTGTACAAAAATGCAACACAAAAAGGCCTCTTAATATCAACAAACAAAAAAATAAAAATATAACAAGCTAAAATAACTAAAACTGACAAACTACAATGCACAACACAATGTACAAAGGTATAGGATCAAGAAAGGTAAAAAGGAATGGATAAATCAAGGTACTGCTTTTAAAAGTTCCTGTAGGCTCATAATGAGGTTCACCAACTAAGAGATCAAACTCAATGACATAAAACATTAGAAAAAGTGTTTGGGAAAGATGTGTAACCGCAATTACACGATATAGCCAGCCAAAATCTGTTTTCCGTACAGTGGGTACACCCAAGCCCAATGACGTGCTCGTGCCCAAATGATTGACCAATCACATCGCCCAATCCAGAGTCGTGCCTGCACGTGGCAGTAGCCACGTCAATAGAAGGCCCAATAACTTCAAAAGCTACGTTAAGACAGCTTTGTGTTTGTTTTTAAATTTCTTTTTAAAATATAACATTTCATGGGTGGCTCAAGAGCCTTTGGGTTCTTTTACAAATATATAATCCAAAAATATATTTTAAATCAGAGAAATACTTGTTACCTCTGTTGCAATTCAAAAAATCCTGGAACATTTTTCTGTGTTTTTTTAGATGATTAATTATTTTCTTTTCTCAAGAGAAATAAAACCTTACTCCCTGTCAAATAATTGTCTCCACAATTTCAGCATAAATCTCTCCATCTAAAATAATATTATAGAACCAAAACAAATGTGTAAGCCAATGATTTGACAACACATCACCTATGTCCTCAACATCACTATGAACCCCAATCTCAAAATTCTCACATTTTCCACAGTCTTCTGAACAATGAAAATCCTCTCCTTCTGAAATTGGCAGCATGTTTGAAATATCCAATCAAACAATACATGTACCCCAAACATAGCACAATCTCATAAAACTACACCTCAGTTTAAAGCAATAAAAATGCACTGTGTAGAAAAATTCTTAATACAATGATGGAATATAATATACACTTTTATTGGCATATATAAATATCACTCAAAAATACATTCTCTAATAGGTTCAACAATTCAACAGCATCGAATGTACTTGACATCCTATTGGCAGCCACGCACCACAAAGACAATGAACAACAATCAGAAAGTAAGCAAAAACATTCCACCTTCTCTCCACATGTACTCTTCCTCCATTGTTAATTCTAATATCTGAAGTTTCAAACAGTATTTCCTTCTACCACACTAAATTGGAAACATGCATGCAATGGCTGGGGGTCAATTATCCTACAGAGCTAGAAATTGAAAAAGAAGACGCAGAAGAAAATTAACCAGGAGAAAATACACCATAGACAGGATTTTGTATGTCCATTCTTTATATTTATGTAAAATGATACTAACTGTAATATTTTAAGGAGCATATATCAGCCACCAATCAGATACTTAATCCACCTACTATCAAACGTCTATACAGCCAATACAAATATTTGAAAGTGTATTATATCTTCAATTGTTTAAAAATATTTCAAATATTTTCAAACAGATCAAGCCGTCATTCAAGTAATAAGAACAATCGAACAAGAAGCACCATACCAAATACCCACAAAACAAATCATGGATTCAGTGACTGAATTAAAACAACTAGTAATTAATATTCAAAAAGAAGTACAATCAATGAAAAAGGATATTGAAAATTTAAGACAAATCATGGACATCGAAAAATGCAGATAATTGGGCTAAAGAAGTGCGTTCCAACTAAAAGACAAAGAAAACCCACACCTACATCGCCCCCAAATAGACCTGTTTTGTTTGTATATTTATTTACCTTTTTCAAGTATGTACACTCATATGTATTATTACTAAATAAAGTATTTCAAATGTTACAGTAACTGTTTACAAACACTACACTTGTTACCGCCCACATGTAAAAAGAAAAAATCAAAAATGTTCCATAGCCGTGGCTACTAAACCAGATCATGCGGTGGATTTTGGATAGCCACAGACAAACAGCCCCCAGTCGTTGATACTCCTAGACACGATCATATACCAATGGCTCCCCATCGAAACTTGCCGCGGCTATAGGATTGTGTGTGTTTTTTTCAAACTGAGTATAGAATATAAATAATAAAAGACAAAGTAAAAAGAGTACATAAAAAGAGTTATGTAAAGTACATAATAACTCATCACTCATAGCCGTGGCTAGGGTTCATTGCCTTTTTTTATAGCCACGGTTACAAAATGCAACTTGTGTCTGAATTCACATAGATTTTTAATAAATATATGCATAAAAGATCATTCTTAGAAAGGACACTGTTGGCTGCAAACAGCTTGCTTTTTTCCACATTGAGGTCTATAGACGCAGGTGTGGTCCAACAGACCCACGGCTACAACCCTCCCTAGGTCATTGCTGGGGTTAACTGCATCTTCAATACTCAACAACCCATTGGAATACACTGTAGGCTCAGTTATTCATCTGTGTTTAGAAAAAAAACATAATATCCTTTTATTGGAAAGAAAAGAAAACTTAGCAGTTAAAGAACACACACTTTAAGAAACACTATTTAATACACACATTTTTATGACCCTCATATCTTGTATGCAGTGCCTCACATACACTATATAAGATACAACATTTGTGCATACAACACTGTTGTTCTCTTTGCACATACTAATCATTGGGTCATTAGGAAAAAATGAAACTTGGATTAAAAAAACCTGTACATTAATATAAAAAAGTATAAGAAAATACCACTACAATAAACAAACAGGGATATATAAACTGGGTAAAATAAACAAAGGACGTTGTACTGGGTGGTTGCAGGAGAGAGGATGGGGAAGGTTAAGTAAATTTGGAGAACAAGAGAGAACAGAGTGTGATAAGTACACTTGGAGAACATGGGCTAGAAAACAATCAAACAGGTAGAAACGCAAGTACCAAGAAATGGAGAAAGTCCAATGCACCTTGTGCAATAAAACATCAAGACATGGACAGTCAAATGTTGCTTGCTGGTCTGCCCCATGCTAGGCTGCAACCTTTTATGGCCTACACATGGTCTTTCCTCATCACTAGAGCTGTGAGCAGTGGTTGCGCACAATCAACCTAAACACAATAAAGGTAGTGTCACAAACAGCCAGAGTCTTCAAATACATGCAGCACTAGAGCACTCCATTCAAAAAATCATCAGAAATGCTAAACGGTTCATAATGAAGGCTTTTCATTAACTGACTACAGAAGTATTGCTCGCCTCCCCAGCAGTGCAACTATGTTTTGAATATAGGTTGATGTTAACTATGTACCTATGACATTATTAAAAAAAACTAAAATGAACTTGCAAAACAACATAACTTTTACTACCTTAGAGAAAACTCAAAACAGCTAAGAGTACTTCATAGCTGAAAGTGCATTACAATTACAACAAATGCAATCAAATAAAACTTCACTATCACTAACATGAATACTGCCTGTATACAAATGTCACTGATTGACAAATCTAATTGTGTAGGTTCATGTTAGTGAAACTTAAAAAAATACATAAAAAATACTTGCCACACAATCAGAGCAGATGAAAAAAATGATAATAAACACAACCTGATAGCAGTGTTTAATATAACTAACACACACAACAATGCAAATAAACCTTCAAATATATAAATATTTATTAACACATACTTTCACATCAGCCAGCCGCACTCCTGCCAGTTCTGGTATCGAGCTCTGGTATCGAAAGGATAAAACTGCAGAAAATGATGGCTTTTATACTTTCAAATTAAAGAGGACTACATACCAATAAAAAAACTAAAATGGATGATACATTTTCACTACAACCATTCACAAAGAGCTACACAAATAGGACAGTAAAAACAACAAATATGAAACAATGAAACTCACCAAAATCAATTTTTTCCCCACCCAAACTCTTTCATAGACGCAACTATTTGACGGGACTGCAGAGCTTGCTTTGCATCCACAGCTATATGTAAAAAATGTTACAAGCCCAAAACCAAACTAAATTGGCCTTCAAACCTTCAAACGATATGAGATAACGCCTAAGCAGATAAAATAACACACATAAATACAATTCTGCACTGTATTATCCACATGAAAATATGATTATTGCACAATTTATAGTTTATAAATGCGGCTTTAAATATAATCACGTACAACCAATAGTGAAAGAGCATTGACGCGCCTACACACATGCTTTTCAATAGACGCGGTTATAGAAAAGCCATTCATGTCTGTTTGCTGTAGGCAGCGGCTATACTAAAAAAAATACAAATACAAATATGTATTTCTACTCCCCCAAACTCCAAACAAGTGTCCCTAACGTGCCTACCAGCCCCCCTGCACTTCCCATGGTCCTCATCCACACCCCTGGTCTCTCCCAATCCCCCAAAACACTCAAAGCAGCTATGATGCTATTCCACCCATAATGCCGGGTAGCCGTAGATACCACACGTCCACAAACACATGACATGCCATTTGCCACAGTATAGCCACGACTGCACATGGTACCACATGCACCCACGAGTAGCAGTGCCATGCTGATAATCACAACAGTACCATCAACCAAATACAATCTCTAAAACACACACATTATACATACCCTGCTCATACAAACTACTAGAAATTCAAACTTGGATTAATTGTTCTGGAAACAGAGAAAGACTGCAGATATAATGGCTGGTTTGAAAACTGTGTGTCTGATCGGAGACAGTTGGCTGTTTTGATTACTGTCTTTTTGTGGGGAAGTAAATATTGACATGCACCTAGGTTCATTAAATGGTTTAGATTGCAGGGAATGCGTTGGTTCCAAGTTTTTCCAAAATTGTTAAGTCTGAGAAGTAAAAGGCAGCCAGACGTCATACTACATCATTGTGGAGGCAATAATTTGGGGAATGTAATGTGTGTGTCCCTTTCTTTAATAATTAAACAAGACATGGGAAAACTAATGGAACTATTTCCTCACTCCATCTTGATCTTTTCCAATTTGACTTACAGACAAAAATGGAGATGGACCACCAGATTTAATAGTAAAATTGAGAAATCAGAGAGAAATGTTAATAAACTAGTTTCAGCATTCATGAGAGACAACAAACAATTATGGATTTCAAACAACAAGATACAGTTCTACATGGCCAATTTCTATAGACATGATGGAGTACACCTAACTGATGAAGGAAATGCGGTGTTCCTTCATAACATCAAACAGTACTCCAAATACACTAAAATACTACACTCAGTGAACCCCAAAACAGTCCTTTCAAGGACTACTTGTGACATATAAATAGAGAAATACAATTAAATAATAACCAATACATTTTTCTTATTATTCCCACAGCTACAGTTCATTGACTTTTATGATAACCGTGGTTACAAATTCTTAGTTAAAGGCTGGGCTCACTTCAGGTTTTATACTACAATAGAACTTAAAAGATCAATACAGTACAACACTACTTATGTACTTATGTAAAGTAGTTGAAGATAAAGAAAACAGAGAATAATACATAACAGTAAACTGTTAGGCAAACATTTCCCAGCCACAAAATATATTACCATAAGTGAGACTAAACAAGCTAAAATACAGTGTATGGGGCATCTAAATCTAGAATATGATTGCTCCTTTTTATATTATCTTTTTTAAACTATGTTCTTCTGTTTTTCTTCAAAGTCTCACATGTGAGAAAGTATGAAAACACACAGCCAACATACAAAAGACTCCCAAATACCTACGTGTCACTGACCATGGTCTTTGGCCATTACTAGTAATTGTTCATCCCCAACATCACTATACCTATACAAATAAGTTTCAAAAAGAAATAAAACATGTACACCACAAAATATACAGCTGCGGGTACAGAACTACTCATACACAGGGTTATCTGTAGTCTTATCATAGCCACTGATATAGCCACAATTGAGGTAGAACAGGCGTAACAAAAAAATGTCTTGCCCCCCATGCCCTCACCAAGCAGCTCCCTCATCTGTGGTAGCTCCCCCCTATCCCCAGATAGCTTCCTCACCTCCCATGTCTTCTCCCTTGCTCCCCACAACACATGCTGTTTTTGTGATGCAATTTGTTTTTCAGATGTCGGCTATTCATGGCTAAAGCCGAGTCCACAGAAAACTTTGTCTTGCAAACATGGGCCCTGGACCTCCTAATACTTGAGAATTTCACTTCCTGTCCACAACCAACCTCCCCACCTCTATACTAAAATCATTTGCAATTATTTTAACCTACAAATAGCTTTTTAACTAGTATTGTTTTCCCAATTATCCTCCGCTATAACTGTGGTTATCGCTTGCATCGACAGAAAAACACGATTTTATTTCTATTAAAAAAATGGTTGTGGGTAAATCCCTGCAATATCTCTATCTAATTTTGAGAAGGGGCACCCCCTATTCCATCAAATATTTAAATAACTACTTCAGGGAATACCCACAAACCATGCATGGATCCTGAGTCAACGCTTCGTGCCCAAGTTGTTTCTGATCTGGTCCCAATCCAGCCTGGGTGCTTTGAGTATTGGAACTTAGTAACTTTTATATTTTTTAACACATCTCTATGAAACTTTGCAGTCTGGGGAAGAGGGTTTTGGGGGGTGATGGGTGCAGGTTTTAAATCACTTTCAAAAGTTCTGCCAAAAGCATAACTTTAATGTAAATGTATTAACAATAGAATTTTGAGGGGTTCCTATGGGAGTCTGAGTCACCTTAAGTATCGCTGCCCTATAATATAAATATATATTACATTATAGATGTAGATGTATATGTACAATTAATAACACACTTCTCATGATCATTTATCACAATATTCAAAAGGAGTCCACAAATTAGAGGGAACCATATCAGTAGCTAAGGAGCCATCAGATGATATTTATGTGTACACTCATTTGTTCACTCCACGTTTCAGATATGCATGCATCATCAGGTAAATGTGAACTGTCTCCCTACAATGCTAAATTGCTGTTGGCTTTTTTTAATCATTAGAAGAATGTGCCCCCACTAACCTATGCTCTCGAAGAGATCCTCTAACAACACCTAACTGTGACCTTAACTACTCTACAGACGAATTGGAGTTATGTTTCCATCTAAAGTATTAGTCACATGCTGTAATATACTCAAAGTGAGTGCATTTTAAATCAGAGTGGCACTCACCCGTCATGGTTTCTTTTAAGCATCAACATCTGTGCAGTAAAATCTCCATTATTGTAAAGTGATGTCAGTACTATTTCTGATTTCTTATTGTTGTTCGATGAGCATTTTGTGCAAACGTATATATAATCCCATAGCCCAGGATTTACACAGAGCACCTGAAATTGATTTTGTATGGGATTTAATTGTTTTGATAATAATTATACCTTGGTAGTGCAACCCTACTTTTATAGTTTCTAGTTTTCTTGGGGCTACCACCTATAGGGCTGCACACATCACTAATTGATTTGACATGTAATGTTCAAAGACAGATTCACTTACAACGAATAGAGCAGAAACCTTAGGTTTTAGGGCTTGTTGGATCCTTAATCTTATTCAAGTCACTTAACATGAAAATATAGGCATATGAAAAATTAGAAGAAGTTATTCATCAATTGGAGAAATTCGTTCAAAAAGAGATTAGCTAGAAGCTCCATGCTACGACCCTCACACAATATTATAAAGCCCAACATATCCCAAGGGGTTTAAGCATTCATTTGGAACCAACTTTGTGCTAAGAGAACACTACATTTGTAAAGCTTTGGAGACAGGTCTTAAGGACCACATATTATTGACAATTGAAGAGCTAGTAAACTTGAAATCTTTTTTAGCCACATTTTTAACTGGGTAACAAATTCCAGATACTTTAGATAACATTGATAACAAACTAGACTCCTAGTGGAAAGAAATTGAGTCTAAAAAAATTAGAAAATTCAGGAGGGATACTATTGATTATAAACTCAAAATTGTCTCTAGATAGCAAGAATGTTAGCGATTGAATAATCAACAGAAGTATCAAAGATCAGAGCAGATGCCCAAAAACCTCATCAGATACTAGATCACAGATGTCTCAAAAGAGGAAACTGAAGTCAGAGGTCAAGAAACTGAAATAATGAATAAAGAACCTGACAGTGATGTGGTAGAAGAAGGTTCTTCTTCCTCTAACAGCCAAGTGTCTTTTTTGAACGAACAAAACAAGACAAGGACAGAAGAAAAAATTAAAGGAAAGTAGCATTTCTGATAAGAAAGACCTAGTTATTAACATCTCAAAATATATTTTAACAGCCTCAAACATTATTTCATTACTACGCCAGCATAGCAACATCCTCATTCAAGAAAAGATTGATTTCTTTAGACTAACCCACAAGATGAAACACCTATTATTCTTGGGAACTATTGAGGAGTTACCAGAACAGAATCAATATCAAGAGATTAGGCCTAAAAGTAAATTCCCCAAAACTATGGAACCTCCACCACACAGCATCAGACTTACCCCCATGCTCATACAATTCAGAAATAAATTCAAGACCCACCTATTCAAGGAGTCTCTCCTCGTCAACACCTAGGCCAACACATTACCCCCAGCTCTACATGACTTGCTAGACACCATCTGCTCCGCTCCTCCCCGCTACCCTGTACAGCTGTAACACCCTCATCTGTGGCCCTCTGTATCCTTCCCCCCACTGTATATCTCTTTCTGTTATTACCTCAGAAAAGTGCTCTGTTATGCATCTGTACTGTTATATTCCTCTGTAAGCTCTGCTGTGTATCTGTGTTGTATTCCTCTCTAAAGCGCTCCATTGCTTCTCAAAGCTAGGTCTGCCCTCAATAAATAACCTAATAATAATATTTCTTGGTATTCTGGAGCAAATGGGCTCAACATCGATAAAAAAAGACAGCTCTAGTCTCTGAATTTTCGAATCTCCTAAACTCTGGAATAGTGAAATTCTACTTCTTAACTGCAACTCTTTTTTCTTTCTTTTTTAATAATTTGATTGATTTGATGGTTTTTAAACTTGAATGTTTATGTGTTTGTTTCTTGCATCTAAGGTTTTGCTTTAAATCAATTGATGCTATAATAAAAAATATATTTATATACATATAAACAGGCATACCTCCAATTCAAAACTATATCCTAGGCCCTCATTACAGGGTTGCTGTAAAACCTGCTGGTAGGTGACAGAATCTAGAGCCCCGTAACAGCGTTACAGCTGTCTGATATCCCGGTGCGACTGAGATATCACAAGTGGTGGCTGACAGTAAATCTCCAATTACATGGAGTCCTAGAGGACCCCATGGAAATGGGGACACAGAAGCACTGGAACTGAAATATAGCAAAATATATTGACAGTTAATTCAACTACTGGTGCAGAGCTTTAGCAAATACATTAGAGGTACAACAGACTTTCTTTTGAAACTAGGAGAGGTAGATTATGTTGAACATCAATGCATTTTATTTACTCGTGACGTGACCAGCCTGTCCATTAACATGTTTCATCAAGCTGGCTTGGAGGAACAATCTGTTCAGATATAGTGTTCATTTTAAGTCTGTTAAACATTGCGTTATCAAACAACTTATTCAAATTTTTGTCCAAATATCAGGATCATCCAGGGGGGATGCAGTGGCTCACAGTTATTGACCCCACTACACTTAATAATTGATATAGGGTAATGATTATGTAAATCTAGCATGATTACATGTACAGTGACAATTATGTAGAATTTTCCTTACTTACAGTTTCACACTTCACAGGCTTGGTATTCATCAGCTCACACATCAGTATATAGAAGACTCGACAAAATGTGCATTTTGTAATTAATGGACAAAAAGGCATTCATTGTCATCATTTGTTATATATGCTCACACATTTCCGTACTTATTTTGAAGTTGTCACCTTGAGTAGTTTAAGTGTTTATAAACATAACATTATGGGGCGATCCAAAAGAGAAAGGCTCAAACTCTTGATGAATTCACTCATAATTATGCTATTGACAGACTGTGATCTGGAAAATTACTGATTATGTCAGCACGTTATTTCTGCATTGATGTTGTCATCAGGACAATAGTAATCTCGTGATCAAACACAGATTTAAAATGGAGCACGCAGCAGGATGCTGGTTTTCCAGCTGTATCCTGCCCCATGTCTCGTTACTTTCTGCAAGAGGTTTTCAGGTAAGGTCACGTCAAAGTGTGATGTTAGCAAGAAATTGATCTTTCCATCATGAGTATGGACTTTCATGTCCGTTATTCATTATTTCAGAATACATCACTTTAAAATAATGGTGTTTTACTGAGCAGATGTTGACACTTAAATGAGAGCCTGAAGGGTGAGTTTCACTTTGTTTTAAAATGGACTCACTTTCAGTATATTACAGTGTGTGACTAAGAGTTTAGATTGAAGCATAGCTCTGATTTGTTTGAAGAAGTCATCAAGGTCTTGTTAGAGGAACACTTGGAGAACACAGGTGAGCGGAGTCATACTCTTTTTGGAATTTAGTTACCCTAATGATTAAGACTAATAGCTAATGGCAATTAAAATTACTATTGTAGGGAGACAGTTCACATTCATCTGATGATGGATGCATATCCGAAATGCGTAATGAGCAAATGCCTAGACACAGAAATGAAATCTAATAGCTCCTTAGTTACTGATCTGGTTCCCTCTCAGTATTGTGGACTGCTTTTGAATATTGTTATACATTGTCAGGTATAAGGGTTTGGGCAAGAGAAGGCACGTGAATGTGTGAATATAGGCTGAACTACACTTCCCAGCAGGCTGTGGGACAGTTGTAGTTCAGCGTTCGCGCTACGGCCCAGCTGTTTGCAATTAGAGGCTTCATAACCACCAACCACCTGTGCCCTGGTGCGGATAAATAATGATGGACAGCATGGGTGGTGGTGGTGGTGTTGCAGGCTGGTGAGAAATTCTGGAAGTACGTGCCACACCAGAGGAACGCTGGAAGCAAGCGGTGTCCCTCACAGATAGCACGCGGCTGCCAATTGATGAGCATGTTATGCACAGCCCGCGGCAGTGACGGCAAGTGGCCTGGCAGTATTCAGTGTCATCTGTACGTGTACAGACGGTTTCGAGAGGCGTCCGGACATTCAGTTAAGTAGCAAGTTCATTATTTTGGCGATATGTGTGTGATTCATATATACAACGCACATAGTTTGATATGAAGCGTTTGAAGAACGATGTTTATGTTCATTAAGCTACGAACTGGTCGACCCATTAGAATATTAAGGACACCCGTGTTGTGAATCTCAAACTGAGTTTTGGAGCTTTATGTTGAGAACTATTTACGTCTGGCCAGGAAATTCCTTGCAACCAACATTAGAAGCACAGCTAAATGTTATTTACGTCTGTTTGTGGCTGACGCTTGCCCAGTGGGCCATATGTCTCTGTGTAATCACTAAAAGGAAACCTCCTTTGTTCGTGCCATACTGCTTATGCAAACCCATGTTCATATGTAATGAGTTATATATGGTATTTTTGTAGGTGTTTGTTTCCATATATGTTACACAAGCTAACCCATTTGTTTCACGTGTATTCATGTGTCTATGTGTATTGCTAAAGTCACTGGAAGTAGTCATCCAGAGTATGAAGAGTTCAGGTGTAGGTTGGAGGTAGCAGTATAGGGTTAGGGAGGTCAGGATCAGGTGTTGCAGCGTTTCAGGGTGCTAAGTCTTATGACTCACTGTGCCTCAGTTGTATGTATATGTGCCTGTTTTTTCTTCCCTACCTTTCGTTTGTCATTCCACGCCTTTTCCCTAACTCAGTCTTCCCCCCATTGGCTGCCACATGGTTACCTGAGCTATCATTATCCAGGCGCCCGGTGGGAGGGTCGATCTATTCGGCTTCTGTGGTTCGGGAGAGGGGGTTGATACACTATTCCCTTTAACAGTTTTTGACATACACTATCACAAGAAGTGGTCTATTATTTTTACAAATCAATCTATGAACATATTTTTGCTTTTTGTAAAGATGTGTTTGAATTGTATAATGATGAAGAGAATAGAAGTAGTTTTTGAGAAACCTCATTACATGATTTTGATGTATTAATGGGATACAAAATAGATGTATCTTAAGATGTCAGCCAAAGTATAAGTTTGAATTTTCAGAACAATTATTCTTATTCCCTTTAGTGCGTCTGGATTTCTCACTGTTGTTCAAGTAGCATTTTGTGCAATTGTATATATAATCCCATAGCCCAGGATTTACCTAGAGCACCTAAAATTGATTTAATATAGGATTTACATTTTCAATAATAATTATACCTTGATAGAGCAACCCTACTTTTTTAGATTCTATGGTTCCTCAAACCACCTCAGGGATCTGATAAATGTTGGTTATAGTAGGCCACACCACCTAGCACCCAAAGGCAGTTCTCTTAAGTAACCTCAAGAAGCATCAAAGCCTCTGTGGTAGCAAAGTCTTTAATAGGCTTTAATATTCTTTCATTTAGGGTTTCCTAAATGAGTTATTTCTGACAGTAATCCAACGTCATACCTGCATATATGAAGGCCATGTGGGAGGAATGTGGATTAATTTACAAGCTCTCAACAGTCTCAATAGTCTTTCACCCACACAAAAATTAAATTGTTGAGTGGTTCAACAAGAAACTACAAGGCATTATAAGTCACTTTCCAGGGCCCCTGAGGAGGACATGGGATATTCTCATGTCATACCTTCTGTTCTCCTTCCAGTAGGTCCCACAGAGAGATTGAGGGTTCATTCTCATTGGGCTCCTGTTTGTCATCTTTTGATGTGGGGACAGCCTCCCCGCTGTACACTGCAATCACGTTGCAGGGCTGTACTCCTCCAAATTATTCCATGAAATGAACACGTTCACAATGTGTATCGCCACCAATAGCCTTCCTTTATTTCATTAAAATGACTTTCATGGCACAGTGATTAACACGTTTTGCCAAGTTGGGCTTCTTCTGAATCACCAATGCCATTTGTAGCCACACAATACATGCAAGTCTGTGCATTTAGTCCAAACTCAATGTTTAGCTCAACACAATCCTCTGTGCTACCTCAGAAAACCTGGTTGCTCTCTTATAATGGACATTTTTCTTACATGGACATATTACATGGACGCGTTAGCGTCCATGTAGTTATGGTTAAGTTGATGTTTCCATAGGGAGAGCATTTTTTTGGGTGGCTTATAACTTCGCTCCCTCTGGACGAATCCTCACCAAACTTTGCAAAAAAAGTATATGGCCCACTCTGAATTTGCAAAGTTTGGGGAGGTTTGGTCCAGGGGGGGCAACATTATAAGGGGGGTCCCAAAACTTTTGTTTTTTCCCATAGACATAATCGGAAAAAACTTTGCGCACGCCAACAGCCCAAACCGCTGGACGGATTTACACCATATTTTTGGCAGGAGCGGGGGCTTGGTCCCGAAAGCGTGCTTTTGTAAATTTGGTGTAAATCCGTCTAGTCGTTTTTTTAAAAAAATGACCAAAATGTAAGGCAAAAAAATTAGTGATATCTACGTTCGCTCCGTGGATGGACTTCCCGGTTCGCTCCGCGGACAGTGCCCTGATTGGCCGAGCGGCTTGCGTGATGTCCGCGGACATGCGACGTGTTCGCTGATTGGACGGCGTGGTGCGTGAAGCGTGTCAGATTTTCTGTGGCGCCCGCCATCTTGAATTCGCGGACAACCGCGGGCAGCGTGGTGAAACTTGGATTAAAAATTGTATTTAGTGGAGTGTGTTGGTGTGTAAGAGTGTTTGGGGAGGGTCGGGGAGTATGAGATAGGTTCAATGTTCTATTTTTTTTATGTGCTAGACACTTTTATTGTGTTCGATTTTTCTGCGGACAACACGGCTGTTCTGAAATGTTTGTAAATAAACAGAATTGATTCGGTGTCAAGTTGAAAGTGTTCTAAGAAGACTTGTGGGGTCCTGAAATGTTCGCAGGGGGTGTCCTGAAGACGTTGTCTGTATTGTTCGTTGTCAAGCTGAAAGTGTTCTTAGAACACTCGCGGTGTCCTGAAATGTTCGTACATAAATAAAATGGGGGTGTTCTGAGGACGTTGTCCGTATTGTTCGCTGGCAAGTTGAATGTGTTCTAAGAACACTCGCGGTGTCCTCAATGACATTTGTGATATCATCTTTGATGTCCTGGGTGTTAGTGTTAGCAGTGCACGGTGGCGCGAGTTAAGGTTGCTTATCTTACCATAACTGCCGAATTTCAGGTTTTTTTTGGTTTTACTTTGAACCATAACGTCCCTTTAACAACGTTTTTTACTGAATATATATATATATATATATATATATATATATATATATATATATATATATATATGTATATATATATATTTATTAAGTGAAACAACTTTGTTAAAGGGATGTTATGGTTACAAGTAAAACCCCCAAATATTCACCATTTATGGTAAACTAAGGAGCCATAACTCACGCCACCATTGTGAACTGCTAAGACTAACACCCAGGATATCAAAAATTACATCACAAATGTCATTTATGAGATCACTGATGACATCACATATCTGGCTCACTTATTTTTGTTCATTGACATATCTAAGCCACATGGTTTTGTTCACTGACAGACAGAATATGGACATTGAAGAGGTGCTTTATATCTAGACATTAACCTTCTTGTCTGTTCTTTAAGTACTTTCCTTGGGGTTTGGTCTCAGCTAATGGTACACATATTTGAGGCAACAAGAAGGCCTGAAACCCACAATTCATTTGTATACATGATGATGAACTTTAATGTTATTTGTTTCTTACTTCCTTATTTTAGTTTCCCTGCATGTACCTCTGATTTGTATGGATTGTAGGTCTTCATTTCTATTTTTTGTACTAACAAAAGTATGTAGTACATCTTGAATTATTAGCTATTTATTCCATATTAACATTATTCAAAACTCTGATGAGGTAGCATTCATTATTTTACTATCCAAAATGACCAGATAAAAAATATTGCACTTCTATGGTGCATGCTGCAGTGATTGCCTGTGTGTATGTATGATTAAGTTCCTGTATTCACCATCATGTTATGTTATGTTACTTTGCATTTATATAGTGCCTTATATACCATTGGTATGGTCTGAAGGCGCTGGTAGGTTGAACACCCTTGGGAACCGAAGTTCAGGTCATTAGAGAGAGTAGAGAGAGTCAAAGGAGCGTGTGAGCACCGGATATGTGTGCAGCTGGTGTGGTATTCATGTAATAGCTGCTTCTTAGCGGTAGTTGTGGTGGTTGAGAGATCAAGCTTATGTGTTCGTTCTGGCAGGATTTATCCAGACCGATTGTGGCTGCGTTAGGCCTGAGGAGAACGCCTGGCTGGGGGGGGGGGTGTAACCAGCAGTGTTTAGTTAGAACGATGGCGAGTATGAGGCAGATGTTGGCATGAGAACAGTTATACCGAATGGTGTCATAGTATCTCTGTGTTCTAGTTGAATGGTGGTGTAAAGAAGAGAGTAAACGTGGTGATGTGATATGGTGGGTTACATGTTCTTCAGACGTTCCATGCATTCCAAACCATTCCATGTAAGTCACACAATTCTATGCACTCTAGACTGCTCTATGCACTCCAGTCTGCTCCAAGCACTCCAGTGCTCCACGCACTCCAGTCCGCTCTACGCACTCCAGTTTGCTCCATGCACTGCAGTCCACTCCACGCACTCCAGTCCACTCTACGCACTCCAATCGGTTCCACGCACTCCAATCCGTTCCACGCACTCCAATCCGTTCCACGCACTCCAATCCGTTCCATGTACTCCGATCGATCCAGAGTATTTCTAAGTTGTTTTATGCAATCGATCCATGTATTTCACCCGTACAACATCAGTGACTGGAGCTGGAGCTCCTCTGGCCCAGGGCTGCAGGAGCAGCTCACTTTCTCCACCCACACAGCGTTCGTCCAGCATATTAGCGAAGCTAGGAAAGAACTACACTGGTTGAAAATCGAGGAAAGAGTCCAATTTAAGTCGCTTACACTCACACACAGATGTATATATGGCAAAGCCCCAGCATACATGAAAAATAAAATCATTCCATATAAGCCCTCCAGAGAGCTAAGATCATCCGAACATGGTCTGATTACGAAAGCTCCTTTCAGACTCAAAAACGGAGCAGGCAAATCCTTCCCTGTCACAGTAGCAGGCCTTTGGAACAATCTTCCGGGCCAGATAAGGATGGAAACCAACCATCAACGCTTTCGAAAACAATTGAAAACTTACATCTTTAAGTAAAACATATAAATCTTTCTGGCCCAGTCCTATATCCTATATATATCTGTCTTGTGCTTTGTGTTAGTTACCCGTCACTTGTTTCTCGTGTGCCTGTTCCTGCGCCCCGAAGCTTGCGAGCTACCGGCGCAATATAAATAAATAAATAAAAATAAAAAAAATAAAAAATAAAAGCCCCTGAGGCGTATTGTGCTGCAAGGGCACCGGAGCGGCCCAAACCCCAATGCACCACCTATCCACCGCATTATTTTCTTGCAATACTTTAATAGCAAGAAGTGCTGTTTTACAAGATTACACTGTGCATATTTGATCCCCCCATCTTCTTCTCTGATACACGCAAACTGTGAGGTTCGTACATCTAAGATGGTGGCCTCCGTCTAATTTCGGATCCACCAGCATCTTCATTGCATCCTGACTTCCTGATTGGCCAGGCCTCCTGCCTTAACCAAATTCGGGGCACTGGCAGGAGTTAGCCAGCCTCAAACCAAGGCACCCTAATAAGGCACCGGTCCTGTGCCTGTCGAGTGATGGCCATACGCCTACAAGAGGACCCCTGCCCAAACCTTGCCACAACTCTGTCTACCACCCCACAAGTGCAGCCCTGACATACCAGTGCTTTTACTGCTCTCCAATGCCAGCACTCCAATCCTCAATGAACCACTGCTTATCGCGGTAAGACTTGTCCTCGTTTACTGCTCAACTGACTTTTCTTGTCTCCCACATCATTCCCAACTGCTTATACCCATTTGCACACCACGCTGCACGCCTCGCGTGCCCAAATAGTGTCAGAGGCTGATCCCATACGCTTGCCACTCTTGAAATACCGTTATTCTCATATGATTATTCTGCAAATGCCTTTGCCTCAAAAAACCTGTCTGATTACGGATGTGTTTACTGAAATATGTTTAGTTGCTTGTTAATGTCAGCTATTACTGTTTAGAATGCACTGTCTAGAATACCGGGTCATCACAACACATCATACTGTATGCTCTAGTACATAGTCATTCAGTGTCCCCTCGACTGCTGATGCACTATTTCCCTACAAGAGCACCACAACCCAACGTTAACCCTAGTCACATGGCAGATCCTGCCTAATGCAGCCCTGCAATGCCTCAGTCCACTTGTACTAGCACCCCATGCTACCACCTCCCACCTATTCTACTGACGGACACAGCCCCCAACAAATGTATTCAAAGGGGGTTAAATAACCCTACTTACGTCTATTTGCCACGCTGTCCACCCTCTTACTAATACAAAACTTCCAACACTGCTATCTTCCCTCCAGCATCAGGGGTGTAGCCACTCACTCCCACCAAGCAACAATGTCCTACCGGCCAGCCACCAGACCCAATAATACCACAGCTTGTTCCAAGGGAGCATTAATTCACCTAGGATTAGGATTAGCACACATCCACTGCCCCAGACATCACCCACTACCATGCCCCACACCATTCTTACCCAACACAGCAGCCTTCTCACCCATACCATAGATCACTCTCAAATCACAACCCATCGCTTCCCACCTAGGCACTGTACGCCTTGCACACCTTGCCTTAAGGACCTTCACCTTACATACACCCACAAGACCCATAATAGTGTCAACAAGGAGAGCCAGACTCTCCTCCCACACCCACCCACCCACATCCCTCTGCCACTACCATTCATAGCAGCCCTCCTTCCACCAGTAACCCACCCTCACACCCTCACACCAGTCACCCCACATTCACAAGCCCACCACCACTACTGCTCCACCACCTCCCAACCTCCAGAATTCACACCACAAAACCCTTTGCAATACAAAAGCACAGCCACTGACCTCATGAGCCCAAACTACACTCTCCCCACACCCCAAAACACCACTAAAAGGTTCCTTACTTAACATACTTTTCTTAGGCGCACACGCCATTGTTGTGAATGACCTCCTCATAGATTCCCAACTAGACTTTCTAGTAATGACCGAAACATTGCACCACCCAGCCTCAGGTCCTTTACTTATGCTAGCAATCCCAACCTATTATACCATTCATAGAGCCGACCGACTTGATGCCACTGGAGGAGATGTAACCATCATCACCAAATCCACCCTTCAGTTTAGAGTATACACATTGGATACCCTAACAGGCTACAAAGTATTACTACTGAAACTAACTACCAATCCTAATGCTACCATCAATATCCTAATAGTGTACAATTTAAGAAACTGCTGAAAACCTGGCTTTTCAACAAGTTCTAACTGATTACTAGTCATGCTGGCTCTCCCACCGGTCAGCACCTAATCTTTGTAAGCTATGCCAAATTTTTAAGCATTCACTTGTAACTCTCCTATGCAACCGATAATCTTGTAAATTCAACGGTATAACCACCAAGTTTGTAAGTAATCATGTAACCCTTATAAGATTTGTCAAATGTATATTCACTAATTTTGTAACTATTCTATGCAACCGATAATCTTGTAAGCTCAATTGTATAACCACCAAGTTTGTAAGTAATCTTGTAACCTACGCCGTGATACCTCAGGGTCTGGGTGTATAATCAAATGCAATAAATAAATAAATAAAACACTCCAATATAATTTTTTTGTTTAGATGATTGCATTCTTGAATACATTAAGCAGTTCGAGATAGGACTCCCGATTACCCCTGACATCTTGTTACCAACATTATAAACACAAACCCTTGTAGGAACTTTTCAACAAAATTAATTTCATATGTGATGTCATCAGTGATGGCATTAATGACATTTGTAATGTCATCTTTGATGTCCTGGGTGCTAATCTTAGCAGTGTACAGTGGCGGTGCGACTTATGGTTGCTTAGCTTACCATAACTGGTGAATTTCAGGGGGATTTCACTTTTACTTGTAAGCATAACGTTCCTTCAACAATGTTTTTTCACTGAATTTCATGTTTTTATTAGTGCAAGTTAACCATACCGTCCCATTAACAAAGCTTTTTCTGTAAATGTCATAGATTCTTATGAGTGAAAATGTTTCATGATGTTACATCACTGTATATACGTTATTAATAATACCTCTTTTAACATATATGAAACTGTAACAAATCTATTTTTTGCAATGCATACTGATGGGTGTCATTATCAGGAGTGCATGCTGAGGATGCAAGTCATGGTTGAATTGCCTAGGGCATGAGGCTCACCCATGATCACAGCCCCACCAAACCACCCCCATTATCGACTGCACCTACCCTGAATCCTAGTTGAGTGTACACTATGCCCTCAGAATGTGACCAATGGCCAGTGCTCATGCTTGCAGTCATGGCCAGTCTCCACAATCCATGGTGCTTGGGCTTCAGCCATGCTGCATTCCCACATGGCAAATCTGAGTATACATGTGTCCTTGCCAAGGGCCAGGTCCACTGTCCAGGCAGCAGAATTATATCACAATTGTTTTGTGCTTATTTTTTAACACTTGAAAAAAAGTAAAACCAAGGACAGATTTGCAAAAGCATGCATTCAGGTTCTTGCTGAAGCTTCTTGCGCAAGTTTGCTGCAATCCCGGTCAGAGATTCGGGCCGCAGCCGCAAGCAGAATGTATTTTCCAATTTAAACCTAGGGCTTCGGCCATGCCTCATGCCCCAATAAATAAATCAGAGTAGACATTCTCCCTTGCCAAAGGCTCGGCCCACTGTCCATGCACCAAAGTTATATCACTATTTTTTGTACTTACTTTTTAACACTTTAAAAAAAGTAAAACCCAGGACAGATTTGCAAAAGCATGCTTCCAGGTCCTTGCTGATGCTCCTCTTGCAGGTTTGTTGTGATCCAGTCCAGCACTTCAGGCTATAGCCGCAAGCAGAATATACATTTTCCCATTCAAACCCAGGGCTTTGACCATGGCGCATTCCCCAATAAGAAAATCAGAGTACACACCTTGCTCAGGGCCAGGCCCATTGCCTAGACAACAAAGTTATATTACATGTTTTGTACTTACATTTTGACACTTCAGAAAAAATAAAAGGTTGAAAAAGAGGCAGTTACAGTAGGCCAAGGTTCTCAAAACATTCACCTCGTAAGAGAATGTAAAGAAACGTAGAATTCCTGCAAAGAGGTGAAGTTTAAAATGGACCTTCTTCAAAAGGTCCAACATGTGCAGAGTCAAGGAAAGAGAGCAGTTAAAGATAACCCCAATGTTTTTGGCCTCACAGAATCGTGAGGATATAGAGCACAAGGACAGCGGCCAAAAAGTAGGAAGGAAACAAGGCACAAGTGTCCCAATAACAAAAATCTCTATCTTACTGGCATTCACACAGAGATGTTAGCCGCACACCATGCCTGGACGGAGATAGACAATCAGTGATCAGAGAGGCACACACGAAAGTAGTAGACGAAGGTTTCAAGCAAAGTCGTGTATCATCACCAAAAAACTGCAAATTTGGAGAGAAGGAGCAGATGAGGTGAGCCAGAGGAACGACATACATATTAAAGAGCCACGCTGATAGGATAGAACCCTGGGATATGATGCAGGTAGAAACTGAGGGGGTGCATGACAAATGGCCTAGTAGCAGTTGGAAAGGGCAGTTAGCCAGGAAAGAGGTCAGCCAGTCCGTGATCCCAAAGATATCATGGAGGTATTCAATGAACAGATAATGATTCCTGTGTCAAAGGCGTAAAAAAGATCAATAAGCACTATCCTCAATTGTACTATAGTCAAAAATACCATATACACTTCAATTACATAATTACACCATATTACAAACACGGTATACTCCCATTATACTACTTATAATATTGTTATTTGAAGGTGTATTGTACATACTTGTTATATGGTTTAATTCAATTGTGGTGGTTGTGGCCACTGGCCACGGCCATAGTAATATGTTCATAGTAATTATAGGTACTGAAGGGGGAGTTTACAGTATTTGTAATATGGTGTAATGATATAATTTAAGTGTATATGGTATTTATGATCATAGTAGAATTGAGGATCGTGCTTATGGAATCTGTATTTATTTCCTTGTGAAGAAACTCTATAGGATAATACTGGATATGGTTACTTAGTTGCATATGGTAATTAAGTTGGAATCTCTGGTTCTTTATCTGTGAAACGAAAACTGTATATTTGTGTTAAACAGGATAGTTTAAAACCTTTAATTGCATACAATTGTACATATATATTTACTTTTTTGACCCTCATAAATAGTGTACAACATCAGTGTGTGGTACACTGTTGTTGGAGTGACATGAAATAATCATTGGGTCATTGGGGATAAAAATCCACAGAGGATAAAACAAACTACTGTAATTACAACTTTTTGGCATTTACATAGTTTTAAAGAATATTCATGTTACAGAATATGTGTGTGTGGTAGCATGGATATATTATGTGAGTCTGAGCGTGATGGGATGTTTGTTTGCAGTGTGTTGTAATTAAGGGTATTAAAGTAGTTAGATTTTCATTTGCATATTCTAACTACATTGGTTTGCAGTAACAATAACTGTGGTCCGATATTTCAAGTGTATTACAATGAAAAGTGTTTTTAAAGTATTCAGATACCCACTGGTGTATTCTAACTGTCTTGGATTTTAAAATTACTATTGTAGTATTATGGATGTAGTTAGATACCCGTTGGCATATTCTAACTGTGTATTGTACTATACTTTAGTGAGTAAATTTGAGTTATGAAAATATTAAGTAGGTATTTGTTAGATTTGCTGGTAACCTATGTTTGGAGCAACAGAAGGGTTGCTACATTCAGACCAACCACATCTTTTTATTACATATGCAGTATAGTGGTCTGAAGTGTTTGTGGCACCAGAAAGGTAGATTATGCCTACTGTTGTGAAGGTTTTCTTGCCAAGAGATACTTGGCCGTATGTGAAGCTGGTAAGTGTACAGTTATTTTTGGTACCATGTGCATTGTACCTTAGAAGCATTAGTATGACATATTGGCCGTGTGAGTTTATCTGTATGTTGCAATGATTACCTGAATTGCAAAAAGGGCATAATAGAAGCTGGTGAAATGGAATGGATTAACAATTAGGCATGGATACATACACAAATCGTTCATTAGGGATGTGCTCTTGTGAAACATGATTGCAGAGAGTGCATGTATGTCTCCACGTGTATGAAACCTGGAGGATTTCATTCATAGTGATGTTTTTAGTTTCTAGTACTTGTAGTAAGAGATACTTGGCCATGTGTGAAGCTAGTAAGCGTACAGTTATTTTTGTACCATGTGAGTTTATTTGTATGCTGCATAATAGAAGCTGTTGTGGGCTCAAATGGGAATGGGGAATTGCATTGGGCAAACCCAACACCCTGAACCAAGCCAAAGCTTCAAGACAGGGCAGGGTATGCATTAGGGATACTGAATATATTTCTGACCTGTTATTTTTGGAACCACTTTACCTTCTTAAAAGTTTAAAGCTGGTAGAAATGTGTAGCTTCCATAATGCCTATCGACCCGTACCAATTGATTTACTTATTGAGTGGTCCGTTCTCTCACCCAAGCATTCAATTTAGTACGGCCTGGGGTGGCCTGGATTAAGAACCTGAGATATATGATATGATATGATATGATATATGATAGGTTTTATAACGTACTTAATACTGAGAGGTTTTGAAGCACGGACCCTGGGATCGAACCTGGGCGGCTCTGCTTTATCTTGTTTGCAAGGCAAGCACATTGCTACTGAGCTATCCTCCCGAGACCAATGCGTTGACTTTCATTATTGGTTCTGTGCCAACGTACCACTTTAACTTTGCTCTTGTGATACCTTTGGAGCATTGTAAGATCTCAGATTTAGCAGGATTAATAGAAAGGGAGTGAGATTGAGTGAAGACGTTCAGGAGCCTTTGGAGGTCCACTGGTGCAAGATCGAACAGGAGGAAGTCATTGGCATATAATAGCCAGAATGGTTTACACTGATATACTGCAGGCAAAGCAAGGACAGCATATTTCAGATGTTTGCCGCTATCCGATAGCTATAGGTTGTACAGACAGGGAGAAAACACGCACCCCTCTCTGGCCCCCCGACTCATCGGAATAGGATGAGACAATGCCCCCTCGGAGTTCAATAGGACATGGATTTCTGACCTGTAGTACATACCAATCAAGAGTCATAAAACACCAGTAGTAACTCCCCACTGATACAGTTCAGCAGACAGGAGTTGGCAATCCACTTCATCAAAAGCAGCACTTAGGTAGCAATATAACAGAAACAGTTGAAGACCTTATTGTTTCTATAACTTCTGTCTAGCCATCTGGTTTTAGATAGGGCCTCTTCTTTCCTCTTATGCCACCTGGACGCCTTCGGGCTTTGGCGCCTTATTAATAAAATAACATAACATAACATCATAACATGCTGCTTTATGTTACAATCTCATGCCAGATACTTGGCGGTTTTTATGATTGCCCCATTGAGGCTAGTACCAATATTCCACCAAAAGCTTGTTTGCCATTCAGTTAGCCCTGCAGCCACCACAGCCCAGTCCTCCATGTGCAACATCAGAATAGCAGAGAACACGTTTTAGTCCACATCAAGGAGGGCATTTGGTCGGGAGTTACACAGACTTGTTTTTAAGCCTTCCTTAAAGATGGGGACTATATGGGCCTTGGACCAGGAGGCAGGGAAATGATCCTGGGTTACCAAGTCCTTAAATAGGACGCTCAGTACATCGGCCCAGTTAGAAGTGTTAGTTATTTCCATCCGGCACACACCAAGTCACGCCCAGCATGTAGTGCGCAAATTAAACCCTAATTTATTTTATCTATAAGTTCAATATTCTGAATGATATACCACTCATATCACACCCTTCTCCTGAGAGCCCCCCGGTCACACTGAACCAGGAAACAGGCTAGTTTGCAAAGGTAAATATTTCTTTATGTAGTTAGAATTTAAATCACAATATATTTTAATAGGAATACAACAATCACCTATGGGGTGACAGAACACTGAATAATATCTTTAATGCACTAGGAGTCAAATAATGAACACAAAAACTAATGCTTCACAGAAAAGAATACTGTTGTGTTGGTTTGGAACAGATAGCATTATGGGAGAGGTTCCCCCTGCAACACCCCTCAACCCCCCAATAGGCAAATTAAATAGATGTGAGGATAGAGCAAGTATTCAGGAATAACACAAATCAAACAGAATGTCACTCCCACCTTCCCCCTTCAACACAAGAGAAAAACGGTATTGACTTTCAACTGTCAGTATGGCTTTGAAATTGTCTTTGGACTTGGCTGAGCAAAAACACCAAATGTGGTCAAAAATACTTAAATTGTTATAAATTCCTATGGTAGCTGCTTTGAACAGATGCAAACAATCACAAGCAATGATTTAGTCAAAAGAAAACAATTGAAATCTCAAAGTCCAAGTAGGAAATAATTTAAAGCTAATTCAGACGTGTAAAGGAGTTTCATAGTGTCAAATCGCGGCAAACTTTTCCTTGTGCGATCTTCGCTATAATAGGCCAATCGCACTGTTCTGCACTGCAGTTTAAGGTTCTATTGATAGCTAAGGTACAAGTAAGAGTTGAAACTTCGCTTCTATCATAAAAACTGAGGGAATTATAGAGGTTTTAGTAAGAGTTGTTTTTGCAGAATATGCGCGAAAATGAAAACAGCAATGCGCTTTTGAAAATGACAGATGGGTTTGATTACATTATATTATGAAAAGGAAAAAGAGAATGCCATATATGGATCTTACATATATGGATCTTACAGTCACGTGATCAGCGTAACCCGCCTGTTGTGGATACTCTACTTCTTCCTGGGATTTACTTTAGTTATTCAAAATCACTAGGAAGTTAACACAGGGGAGCCAATCAGCACAAGAAAGATTCTAACAATACCGGAGTTCTGAATTAAAGATGGGATGGGTTTGAGATTAGGATCATACAATGCAGATATTATGGGTCACTGTTCCTTCTATTAATACTTATAGCATAAGTTATTAAATTGGACCGTCAGTTCTGGTCATGGATTGGATCTGTCAAGGAAGGACAGCACATCAGGCACGGGATTGGATCAGCTAGGCCGGTCACCGGATTTGCACAGTATCTGCCCTTCTTGTTTCTGGATGTTTAAAATCAATGGGATAGCGCGTTCCTCAGGCAAGCCTTGTGGTAGCAAGCCAGAGAGTTTCAGGATACTAAGGGCCTCATTACAACCCTGGCGTTAAGGGGTTAACGGCGCCGTAAAAGGCTGCAGCGCCCTTAAACCCTTAACGCCAGATTCACACTTTAACGCCTGCTTTTTGCAGGCGTTAAAGTCCAAGGCGCTAAGCGACCTTGGTGCTAATTACGGCACCGTAATTTACGGTGCCGTAATTAGCACCTTCCGCATTCCCATTCTGTCCTATGGGCCAAAAATGGGAATGGGGAAGGGGCCATGGTGAATGGGGAATTACCGCCCCACCAACCTTGTAATGGGGCGGTAATTCCACCATCCATCCACCTAATAGCACCATGGTCCAATGGCAGGGTCGTAATGAGGCACAAAGTCTTGGCATCTAGATCTGGAAGGATGTTAAAACTGGATGTAGAATGCTGGATCAGAGTGCTTCGCCGGAATCAGGAAAGTGAGTGAATCAGTGAGTCCCTATGCGTTATCAGTTGTCTCTATTTATCCTTTCAAATGACATCACAAAATGCGTGTATGGGCCGGCTTAGCTAAGCCTGCCCCTGTGAACTGGGATTGGATCCAGGCCTCATCTCCGTCTTGCATCTGAGTGACTGGATCAAGGCCGGATGATGTCATATATATGTCACATATATGGTTTAGCTTTACAGTCCTTAGAAACCTCCCTTCTGCCTCTAGTGTCAAAAATTAGATTTTATCCTAAATACATATTTCTACATTGGTCACCGCTACACAAATCACACACAAAGGTTCCATATTTTATGTAGCATCTGTCATCAAAATCCTGCAACTGTAGGATCTTGTTTTACCTTTCTACAGAATTTTGTCCTTTTTGCCATGAACACATTTTCAAACTTTCTGCAACTTTCCACAAATGTGTGTGTTTACCATAGGGATGTGTGTATAAATTTGTACAATTCTAGCATTAACACAGTTCACATAAAACCACATATATTGCCATTACTGTCCAGAACATGTTACCCACTTCTACCGCCTCTTAAAATGAGCAGCCAAAACTTAGACTAACAGATCTATGGTTTTTACATTTTCCCCACTTTGAATCACAAGTTATGAGTCTCTAAATATTGTTCATTGTTCATTCTTAACAGCAGATGGTCTCTCCCTGGATTCCAGGAACAGTTCCCTCCTTTGGGGAAGTCCTTCCAGGAGCAGTTTACGACCCTTTCACACCTCTGTTTCGTGTGCTGAAGGATCTGCCATTGTTCATCCTCTTTCTGTAGACAAGAGACTGGCCTAACCCACAATTATGATCTATCATTGAGTTTCTGCTGAGAGGATTTCCCATCTTGGGAGAAACCTGTTTTTCCACTTCTTGCAGCTCAGCCACTCTAATTAACTTCTTAAATCCATCCAGCAAAAACCAAACTTGTTGCATAAAACCTAAATACATTACTTTCTTAGCTTTAACTCTGTGAGACAAAAAAACACCACTGAGATCTGTATTCCTTTTAGCAAGAATCCTTCTAAGTTTGCTAATCCGGCAGACTTTTCATCTGACAGCTGTCATCCACAGGTAGCGCAGTGTACTGTACACAGATTTTGACAGGAGCTGTCAGTTTACAGACAATCCACTTTGTCTGAGGAAATGTTTTGATCTTTACACTTTATGACTTTGTATATTCGCCATGCTTCATTAGATTACATGAATTTTAGTGCCAAGCAAGATTGTGAATGTTGAGAAGTGTTGTGTATAGGCATTTTGGAGTTTTTAGCAACAAAGCAATGTCATTTATAGGCACATTTTGGGGATTTATTTGCAAAGCGCTGCTTCTCTCTCTCTCTGCACTATGTTTGCTGGTCCTGGTATACACACTGGCACATTTTTCTGGAGGGTGTGCTTTATCCCACCACATGTGCACCATGGGTGGCAGGTTGTGCATCCATCTTTTTGTGCGTTTAAACACGCGGCTTCGGAGGTTTTTGGCGCACACAAGAGTTTTGCCGCCATTGTTGCTGTTCCTTGCACCATAACTATCAGAGTGATGCTGCATAAGATAGCGGAGTGGGTCAATACAAACCACAGATCCCCCCCTCCTGACTTGGTTTTGACCTCCCATCAAGGGGAAGTCGGGAGATTGGGATGTTCTTTTCCGTCTACATGGGGAAATTCAGCTGCTTCTCCCGTCAGTGATTGAGGAGACCCACTGTCCTTGCTGGTTCTGTTTGGGTGTATGGAGCGACACTCTGGGCTCCTTGGGTCTTTCATCCCGGTCCCCGAGTGGTCCTCCTTGGTTATTTTTGGGCTGATTTTTAGTCCAATGCTGGAAAATAGAACATAGCATGGTTATGGAAATGTTCGCACTACTGTGTCCACCCATCTTTGGCGGATGTGAGCAGTGGCAAAGACACTTGCATTCCTTTACAATTGGCAATATTTCCCATTTATTCTTCAGTGATCCTTTGCTCATTTTCTCAGGTGCAATCAATGCAGATTTAATACATTTTCTAGGTGTCCGAAATTTCCCCCTCTGGGTTTCCGGTAAGCCCTTCTATCTGCCGCAAAGTATGCCAGGAATGGCAACTTTTTTAGCTGGTTTATGTGGACCCACTTGTTTTCCCCCTCTGTCAAACTGCCCTTGGGGATGTGGATTCTGTAGGCGACTGGTGAGATTCTGTCCACAATTTCAAAAGGACCCCGCCAAGTTGTGATGAATTTGCGCTCTTTGGCTTGGTTCCTTTGGAAATTGTACAAGTAGACCCGGTCTCCAACTTGATATTCCTTTTTAGTGGTCTTAAGTTCATAGTGGGTCTTCATATTGTCTGCAGATCTTTCTAGACTCCGCTGAGCATATGCAAAAGCATGTCGAAGGTGTTTTCTCAGATTCTCATCATACTCTTGAGTTGTGGAGGCATTTATCAAGGTCTGCTCTTGAGTTCTGTAGAGCAGATGCTGGGGTAGTTCCATCCTTCATCCAGTTATCAGCTCAAATGGAGACATTTTTGTTGCAAAAGAAGGGGTAGATCTGATGGCCATCAGGACAAGGTGTAATCGAATGTCCCAAATTGGCCCAGAATCTGCCACAAACATCTTTAATATGCTCACAATAGTTTTATTGTACCTCTAACTCCAACACTAGAGGACAGCCGGTAGGCAATGTGTAGTTTCCATTTGACCCCAAGTATCTCCCACATCTTTGTCATGGCTTCGCTGGTGAAGTGGCTACCTCGGTCTGACTCATTCCTTTGGGGTAGTCCAAAATGCGAGAAGATGTGATTGATCATCAGGGCAGCTGCTGTTTCTGCCTTGCAATTTGGGGCCGGGAGACATTCCACCCATTTAGTAAACAAGCATGTTACGTTCAACATGTACTTCTTCCCTCTAGAGGAGCGAATCACGGGCCGAATAAAATCGACATGCAAATCTGACCAAGACAGTGTCATCCCCCTGTTTTGGAGGGGAGCACGGTGTGTGAGTGATGTTGGCTGAAATCGTGCACACACAAGACACCCCTTCAAGTATATGTTGAGGTCTTGCCCCATGTGTGGCCAGTATGCAACCTTTTGCAAGATTTCTAATGTCGTATGAAACCCCGGATGACCGGCTGTGGCCGCATCATGGGCGTGACTTAGCATCAGGCTTCGGAATGAGGTAGGGAACACCCACTGGTCATGGCTAGATATGTATTTACTCACCAACAAACCATCTTGGATTCGGAACATATTTGGACATTTCATCAACACTCTGACGTCCTCTTTCACAATGTAATCGGTATCTATCAGGGGAAAGTTCACAGGGTCCTCAATGTGGTAATAAAACTTAACAATTATTGGATCCCCTTTTTGAGCTGTAATCAAATCAGCATCTGGGGTCTTCTTACTTTATTGTGCAGTTGAGAATTCATTGTGAGCATTTGTGTGGGACCTAATGATAGCAGTGACCTGGATTTCCCCCAACAGGGACTCGATCGCAAGTAGATCCCCTTTGATGGCTCCGCCAGCTGATCAGCAAGGTCATTTCCAGTTTTGTCTGGTCCCTCTACTTTAGAATGACCGTTAATCTTTTTCCAGTAGATGGTCATCCCATTCGAGGTGACCAGATCATCAATATTTTGTATTAATTTTCCATGTTTTAATGGTTTATTATTAGCACATAGCATGCATCTGGTTTTCCAGTTAACCAGGTGCTCCACTAACCCGTTCCGTACCTAATCTGAATCAGTGATTATGACCAATTCGTGGAGTAGGTGTTCAACAGCAGTGAGGATGGCTTGATGCACAGCCATCAGCTCTGCCAATTGACTACTTCAGGGACCTATTTTGTACCCAGCGGAGGGTTCTGGGGCATCATTCACCCATGCATTCCCCACGCCGGCCACAAGTTCCTTTTCCCCGTTGTTGTCAACTTGGTAGGAGCACCCATCCACATAGACAATGGGCATTCCCTCACGCTTGTCTTCTTCATAGACTTTGTGTGGGAAATGAAGGTATGCCTCCATGTTGTCCTTGATTTTAAGACTTTCGTCCTCAAGACAGTTTTCTCTGGCACAATCATGCAAGTCAGCCAGACCTTGCCAGGAGTGCCTTCTCACAATCGTTGAATTTTTCCTCCACAGATGATAAATTCTAACTTGCATAGGAGATTACTTTATTGACGTTGAAATGCTTTTGATATAATACTGCAGTCAAGCATGTATTTGAGAACGCTGTCTTCAAGAAGAACTCCTTGTTTTTGACAGGGTAAGTTAGGCAAGAAGCTTGTGAGAGGCTTTATTTGAGTTGTTTTACTGCCTCGGCTTGTTCTGGACCCCACTCCCACTTGACCCCCCCTTCAACAGATGATCAGGGGTCTCGTGATCTCTGCGTAGTCCTCAATGAACTTTCCGCTGTAATTAGTCAGTCCAAGGAGGCTCCTTAGTTCTCACAGAGTTGTGGGGTCTTTTAGTTTCTGGAGTGCTTCTACTTTCTTTTCCTGGGGACAGAGATCCTGAGGAATTATCTCATGCCCAAAGAAGTTGACACAGGTCCTGCACCACTGTGCCTTTTGGAAAGAGAGTTTTGCTCCAGCAGCCCTCAACTGTGTCAGAACATAACGGATCTCTGCTATGTGTTCCTCCACAGTTGAGATTTTGATTAGAACATCATCTACATAGGCCAGATTACCCCTTTCACCCATGTCGTGCATGGCCTTATGCAGAAAGATGGTAAATTCATTTCCAGAGTTGATGTATCCGAAGGGAGTCCGGGTCCAAGTATACTGCTGACCCCCGAAGGTAAAGGCCAATTTGTTTTGGTCCTCCCTACTGACAGGTACAGTCCAGTACCCATTGGTCAGGTCAATGGCAGTGTATACCTTTGACCCCTGGATCTGGGCCAGCCCTTGGTCAATGTAGGGAAGAGGCCATCTGGAAGTATGGACCCGTATGTTGAGCTCCCTTAGGTCAGCACAGAGTCTCCACTGGCCGTTTGATTTCAAAATCCCTAGCACCGGATTATTGAAGGTGCTGTGGTCTGGATGAATTATCCCACAGGACTCATAGTTCTAAATTATTTCAGTAAGGGACTCTATTGATGCGAGGGGCAAGCAATATTGCTTCACAAACACTGGAGTCATGCCAGGGTCTGTGGTAATTGTTGTGGTGTGAATGTCAGTGCGACCACAGTCATATGAGTCCACCGCAAATAGATCTTGAAAATCTAAGAAAAATTGTTTCAATTTTTGCTTTTGCTCAAGAGTCTCACAGGCATCAGCTAGGTTGACTCTCTCTTCAACCATCTGCCTGAAGACGGAAAGACTTCTGGTTTGGCTATCTCAGCGGCCTCCTCCAGCTGAGTGGAAAAGTCCCAGGTCACAGTACTGACTTGGACTGATGCCTTCAGGTGGGGAAGGCAGTCCTGGTGGACTTGAAAGATCACCTCATCCCTCCTGAAGTCAAAGGTCACCTCTTCCTAACCATAAGGGCAGGAAGTGTACACCAGGAAATTCCCCCCATGCCGGGTGAAGATCTTGTCTGGTGTTGTGTCATTGTGGCATGTCACTGTCAAAACAGTCATTGGGGATTGGTCCTACCAGTTTGTTACCTAAATATATGGGGCCTCATTACAACCCCGGCGCTAAGTGGTTAACAGCGCCGTAAAAGGCTGCAGCGCCGTTAACCACTTAGCACCTTACTACCAGGTCCCTTTGTGGGACCCGACCTAACGGCTTGTCTAGACCATCCGTTAAAGTAGGGACCCTCAAAGGGACCTTTGCGGTAAGTATGGTACCGCAATTTACGGTACCGTACTTAGCGCCTTCGCCATTCCGATTATGCCCTATGGGGCAAAAATGGGAATGGGGAAGGGCCATGGGGAAATACCGCCCGCCAACCTTGGAATGGGGCGGTATTTCTCCATTTCACCATGGCGGACACGTTACGATACCGGCACCAACCATGGTGCTAATAGCGCCATTTTTAGCGCCAGTATCGTAATTAGGGCCATGGAAAAATGTTGGTCATCAACCGCCATTCCAATAATGGTGCCTGCGCCCAGAGTGATACTCCTTAAGTCGCTGTTATCCACCTCTATTGGAATGGTGTTGTGTTCTGTGTTAACTAGTGGTGTTGGGTTTAACCCCAACCCTTGCTGTTGGAAATGGGCATTGAAGTGAACATAGGTGTTAGGATTTTTCAGTTTCTGTCCTCTTTAAATTTTTCCTTCAAGTGAGAATTGTCGGGTCTGTTCTGGGATGGTGACTTCCTCTCCTATCTGAATTTCAACTGCATATGGCAGTAGTTGAGCTGACCGAAATGCTTTCTCTGGGTCATCAAATTCCATGGGATTACCCGCTAATCGGGACCAGGCTTTGAAGCTTATTAGGTCCAACTTAAAGCGATTGAGGATGTCACTGCCTAAATAAAATGCAGCAGGGACATCTCGCACGACCCAACAAATATGGATATGCTATTGTTAACTATTGAAATTTTGAGCCTGCACCTGCTAGGCAGGAGATGTTTGGAATTTGATGTTTCCAGGTCCATTTCCCATTTATCTATCAGTTTAAATGTGGGAATGGCTGGATCTTTTGGGAGTTTACGGAACATGCCCTCGCTGATGAAGCTCCAACCGTTGTTCACATACACTCGGGCAAGAACCGAGTCCTTCCCCTCATTTAACTGAATAGGGATGAACAACTGCTCTCCAATTTTCTGAATGTCAGCCGAGCTTTGAGCTGTATTCTCATCACTTTGGGCTATAGAAGTGGGATTTTCTGATTGTGAACTTCTATAGAATTTCAGAGTGTTCTCTTCCAGTGTGGAATGCCACTTAAGACTGGAAGGAAGGTTGATTTTCGGAAATGGAGAGTACTTCCCATTACCAGTTTGTTGTCCTACTGCAATTACTGTCACGTCAGGGATTTGGTTGTTTTGGAAATGGAATTCAATTTGGTCAGGTTTCTGTTCAACCATGTGGCATGTGCCATTTAAACTAACATGGTAGACACTATGTTTTTATTTTATTGGTTGGTTAGTCTGGGTGCATTGGACCTTGTTTACACAATCTATGAGGGGAGACAATCTATGCAGGATGTCATTCCATAGTAAACATGGTGAGTCTAAATGTCTAAATCTGCAGTCCCCTCGACAGGAATCTCATTCTCATCGAAGTTCTGAAGTTGTCCAGGAAGAGGGGTGAGAGGGATTTGGTATTTCTCCCCCCTTCCCAATTTCAGCTGATCAAAGGCCCTTTTTGACAGAAGGGTGGCTTGGGATCCAGAGCCCACTAGTGCCAAAAATGTACATTGCCCCTGTATTTGGACCGGGGCATAAAATCTTCCCGCCTTTTTCTCAAGGGGGCAAAGATAATGCAAATTTTTGGGCAAATGGTGGGTTGATTTCTTTGCTCTGGATTCTAACAGAATGGTGCTTTGGGCAGGATTTTGTTGACAGTTGGATATGGGAGGAGTTTTGGGCTCCCCCGGTTCTGATTCTGGGCTGCCCCCACCCTTTTTGGGGGCAGTCATCAGAATTGGTTTGAACAACATGATTTTCTTGCTGGTCATTTTGGGGTTCAATGATGGGCGGTTTTAACTTGGTCGCCACATCTACCGAGTCTTGATCAGGATCTCTTGGGACCCATTTTTCTTTGGGAGGGGTTCCCCCATCCCTGAAGGAGAAGATCCTTTTCTCAGAATCCTCTGAGGAACCCTCACATTCAAATTGGAAGATTCGAACCTCCTCCACAAAATTGGTCTTTTTAGGCTCTTTATTTCTCCTACCCGCCCTCTGTTCCTTAGGTTGCAGATTTTTGGGGGCAGGAGATTGGGGTTCCGTTTCCTGGGTTTCCAGGGGCTTTTCACAAGTGGGGAAGGAAGCTTCCTTTAAGGCTTTACAGCCCCCTTCCCCCTGTGCCTCCTCCCTGGGAACCGGTGGCTGGTCGGATTTCTCTCCCCGTCATTGCAATGGAGTACCAGACCCTTGATTTGAGGGGTTCTGTGTCTCCATGTTCATCTGAGGGTTCTGCTGAGCCCTCAACATGCAACCCAGATCCTATGCCAAGTTCTGGAACTGGCGCTCCAGTTGGGACACCCTCTCTGGCTGGTACGGGGTCCTCTGGTCTACCCTGGGTTGATCAGGGGAAGGGTAACTGTCCCTTCTACCATAATACCCTGGGTTGGGATAGTTTTAGTACCCCTCCAACCTTGGACTCCCCTCTCCCGGATTGGGCTGTCTGGGCTCAGAAAGTGGGGAAAGAAAGAAGGGTTGTTTTGGGGGTTGGTGTTTGGCGGGTACCGGGGAAAGAAACTCAACCCGGCATTTGGGGGATTACTGCCCTCCTGGGGAAAGTTAGGAGGGAAGTTTCCTGGGTTGGCAGCTGCCTGGTTGGATCCTCCCCCCCTTGGGCTGGGGGAGTCCACACATAGCCCATGACGGGTCTGCTACCCAGGTAATGGGGGCTGATGTAGTCAGGGGAGTTAGGGGTCCCATTTATGGGTGTACCTCCCTGATTCCCTGTTTGGGATTGGCCCGAGGGCCGTCTGGGTCTTTGGTTGGTAGGACTTGGCACAGGACTGTTTTTACCCCCCCCATCTCCAGATCTAAAATGGGGGCAACATTCACCTCCACCACCTTAGCAGCAGCAGGGGTGTTGGCTGGTTTTGGGCTTTTATTGGCACTTTTATTTTCTGCCGGTTTCTGCACTTCGTAAATGTGAGTTGCTTGTTCAATGACCAAGTCTAGTGATCTTTTCTCATGAAAGTCCCTCACCAGCTGGGTCATAATGTATTTAGGGTGTGCATGAAAGCAAGTATTGATAAACTCCCTACTGTCTGTGTGCACCCTCCTGGTGGTCTGCGCAAAGGCACGTTTCATCTCTTGGACAAATTCTTGTGGGGCCTGGTCTTCCCCACATTGCAGTTTGGAGGCCGCCTTGCGGGCCTCTTGAGGGTTTCTGTGTATTGAGAAATGCTTTAGGATGGCCACCCTATAGGTGGACCATCCTGAGTGGTTCTAATCCTCCAGCCCCACAAAGAAGCTGGTGTATTCAGGGGAAAATGTCCACTTGACATAGTGAATACAACTTTGCCTGCCCTTCAGGTAGAAAGTCTCCATCATTTGCTCATACAATTCGAGGTGCTCCCAAACTGAATATTTGGCATTTTTATGGTAGGGCATTATGACACTCCTAATAGCCTTGATTTTCTTCAGGGGATCTTTCAGTAGGGCCCTCTTAATTTTGTTGGCCTTTTTAGTTTTGGTCACCCTTGTCCACTCATCCTCTGACTCAGAGGCACTGCTACATGAGGTGGCTGTCTGATCCTTTAGGCTTTCCCTGATTCTGCCGGCTTGGGAATGGCTAGCAGAATGTTGGGGCCTAGTCTCTTGAGACCTGTGGCGCTCAGAAGAGTCTTCTGACTCTTCCTTGCTCCCAGGATTGGCTGAGTACCCCACCACTGTCCTAGCTGGGAAGAGGTTTTTAAGATGCTCTTTGTGGGCCTATCTTCATGGAATTCCCCACCAAATTTGACTGACTGATCTCTTGGTAGGTGATATTTTTGAGGACCCAGTTCTCTGATTCTCCCCTCACTGGAGTCTCCCTGATCAGAGAGGCTGGCCCTAATATTCGGGAACCTGTACATAGATGCCCGCCCATCCATTTCTGGGAGGCGCTGATCTGCCAGTCCCATATCTCCCATTGTGTTGAAGTCTACCATCCCCGTGGCCCTTGGTTCATATGAGCCAGTGGACATGAGGGTGGCAGAGTCCATGGAACTGAAGGGATTAAAGGCCCTGGTGCCAGGGGTCCTGAGGTTATGCTCAGGAGTTTCTCTTTCCCATCTTACCTTATCTCTTTCAACCCCTATTCCCTGATGACATGCCAAAATCTGACCCTTCTGCTCCTCTATTAAGGCCTTACTGGTCTCTATGATGTGTTCTTGCACAGCTATCTGTTTGTGGAGCCTGTCATTCTTTTCACAGAGAGCCTCATTGTCTCTCTGTGCTTCCTGCCTGGTTTGGGAATACTGGGCCAATTTTTGCTTCAGGGGACTCACCTCCTGAGTTTGGTCCTTATTGGTCTGATCGTTCCTTGCCAAGGCATCCTTCACCCGCCTGGTGTGCTCTAACAGCTTTTCATAATCAGTTTTGATTTCCCCGAACTCCTGAAGGGCCAGCTTTCTTTCCTCCAACTTTGTTTTTAAATGGCTGACTTCCTGGCCTAAGGCGTCCCTCTCCTAAGTTAGAGTGCCCCTCTGTGCAGCCAGTTCGGCCCTCTGCTTTTTAAGTGCACCAGTTTTCTGGCGCTCCTCATCAAACTCTGCTTGGGATTCTAGGTCTTTAATAATTAATTTATTATTTTCCTCTTTCAAGGATTCTAGGCGGTTTTGTAGGGTGACTACCTGCTCTGCGCAGGCTCTGTTAAAGGGTAATTTCTGGTCCAATTTTTGATGACTCTGTTGTAAAGAGTCAAGCCTTTCCAGACACTCTTTGCAGTGTCTGTATCTGGGTATATTGCTCTGCATTCTTTTGCAGTAAGAGAGCCAGATCCTCTTGGAGTTTGGTGACATACTGCCTAGCCTCTGTTTCAGATTCTTTGCTATCCTGGAGCCTTTGTGTTTGTATTTGTATTTGTATTTTGTTTACTTGTAGTGTGCACCCTGCCCAGGGGCATCTGGGCACATGTTTAGATAGGCAGTTCCAGTAATAGGTACATTTTATACATATTTACAACATGAATAAGAACATTGCAAAGAAGAGCAGAGCGGACCTACGTATACAGTATATACAATGTGCAGCCAGTTTGCGGGAAACATCTGCATGGATTACAGTGAGGTGGCCAGGGCATCCATTCGAGAAGCCACAGTTTGCTTTCATTTTTGAAGGATTGGATGGATGGAACATTTCTGAGAGCATTGGGTAGAGAGTTCCAGAGCTTAGACGCAAGGACTGGGAAGCCCGAGCCTCTGGCTGTCTGAAGCTTGAAACTGGGAATAGTTAGTGTGTGAGCCTGTGCAGATCTCAAGGGTCTGGTTTCTGTATGTTGTGTGAAGCACGTGGACAAGTAGGCAGGTGCTGCATTGTTCTGGGCCTTGTGAGTTAGAACGAGTGCTTTGCGGGGATGTGCAATGTGTGATGGGTAGCCAATGCAAGTTGCGTCTGGTGGAGGAGATGTGGGAGCGCCTGGGAACGTTGAGAGGTGCCCTTATGGCATTGATTTGAGTGACTTGAAGTTTATCAAGATTTCTTTGACTAGTCCCTAAGTATAGGGCATTGAAATAGTCGATTTTGGACATGATGAGGGTTCTGGCGAGGATCAAACAGTTGCCCGTTGTCAAAAAGGGATGGCACGCTGTGATAAATTTACAAGTGTACAATGATGGTGAAACTACTGAATTGGTTTGTCTATTGAGAGAAAGAGTAGAGTCTAGGTAAATTCCAAGTGTTTTGGTGACGTTAGTGACTTTGATAACGTTCCCATCAATAATGAAGGATTTGTATTTGGGGTCAAGTTTAGTGAGTTTGGAATGAGAGCCTAGGATGAGTAATTCTGTTTTTTCATCATTAAGGCAGAGCCCATGGTGTGCCATCCAGGCCTGGATGACAGTATAGACTGCATTAAGTGCTTTGACATCGGTTACATAGTCGCCAATGATAGGGATGAGTATTTGGGTGTCATCCGCATAATTAGTGTAGGAGACACCCAGATAGTCAAGTATATCAAAGAGCGGCTTAGTAAACACATTGTAAAGCATGGGAGATACACATGGGACTCAGCAGGGGACATGTGCTGGGTCAACTGTGGCTAAGGGAGAGAAGACCCTCATGGATCTATTTGCCAAAAGAGAGCTGATCCAGGATGTAGCTGCGTCAGAGAAGTGAGCAGCAATCTTGAGGTGATTGCAGAGGATTTGATGATCGACCAAATAAAAGGCTGCTGAAAGATCAAGGAGGAGCAGGAGTGCTTTTTTGCCCTTGTCTTTCAGGTCCTCGATTTGGGTTTTCAGATCGATCAGGGTTGTCTCCGTGGCATGTCTGGATGGAAACCGGATTGTGTGAGCCCTAATAGGTTGTTGGTATCAAGGTAGTCATGGGTTTGGAGATAAGCTGCTCGATCCAGAATTTTGAGTAGGTAAGGCACCGTGGTGATGGGCCTGTAGTTCGAAGGATTGCTGGGATTGAGATTAGGTTTTTTTTAATTAGATGGATAACCCATGAATCCTTGAGGTTGTCAGGTACAGTGCCTGATTTGAAGGAGACATTAATAAAAGAGGTAATGAATGGAGCGAGATCATGCGCAGCTTCTTTTATGAACGGAGCAGGGCAGGCGTCTCCTTGGCAATTGGAAGGCTTGAGCTTCATGATAATATTTTCGACTTCCTTAATGGTAAGGGGTGAGAAACTAAAAGGTTTGAAGGAGTGCTTAGGAGAGGGGGTTTTGTAAGACGTGGGGTTACCCGCTGAGTCAGAAAGGTGGCTTTTTTAATATTAATTTTGGCTTGGAGCAAGGCAATTTTGTCTAACAGTGCCTTTTATATATTGCAACACCACTCAGTGTCAGGGGTGTACATGTCAAGTGGGGAAACTGGAGACTCTAGTTCCTTGAGAATCTTAAAGAGTTCCTTAGTGTTTGATTGTGCTTGTGTGATCCTTTTGTTGTAGACTTTTTTTAGCACACATACACACACCTTTGCTCTGCAGAGTCCAGATTCTGGATTTTTTGCAGTGTTTCCCCTTGTCTCTTGGTCAAATATATATTGTCTGCGTACTTTTCCTGTATGACTCCTATGTGGAGGTACAGGTAGGCCGCTATTTTGGCAATTTTACACTGCTCCTCTTTTATATTAGGGGCCATGTATAGATCGCTAAGCGCTTGATGTAATGGACCCTTGACCTGCCAGATATCAAGGTTGATTTCGGTTATTTGTTGTTTTATTTCCTGCAGCCATATCTGTTCGTCCTGTTCTGGCCATTCACCCCTGACAAACAATTTGTGCAGGAGGTGTTCTCTAGCAATATTAATTTCCACTGGGGTCGCCATTCCGGAAATATTAATTTCCTTCTGACTTATCTCAGGGTTACTTTACTTTTGCAAACAGGCCCAATTCCTTTGAGTATTTCTTTTGAGGGGTGCTTGTACAGTGTAGCACAGTATGGTAACCCAACAAGGTGTATGTACTTCGTCGGCTAGCACGCTGTGTTAGGCTGTCATGAGTGGAATGTCAAATTCAGGATCCCAGACGAGCCCGCAAGCTGTAAGTGATTTCAATCCGGCGCACACCCAAGTCATGCCCAGCACGTAGTGCGCAAATGAAACTCTTATTTATTTTATCTATAAGTTCAATATTCTGAACGATATACCACTCATATCACACCCTTCTCCTGAGACCCCTCCGGTCACACTGAACCAGGAATCAGGCTAGTTTGCAAAGGTAAATATGTATTTAGGTAGTTAGAATTTAAATCACAATATATTTTTATAGGAACACAACAATCACACACACCAATGGGGTGACAGAACACTGAATAATGTCTTTAATGCACTAGGAGTCAAATAATGAACACAAAAACAAATGCAGCACAGAAAAGAATACTGTTGTGTTGGTTTGGAACAGATAGCACTATGGTTAGAGGTTCCCCATGCAACACCCCTCAACCCCCTAATAGGCAAATTAAATATATGTGAGGAGAGAACAAGTATTCAGGAATAACACAAATCAAACAGAATGTCACTCCCACCTTCCCCTTTCAACACAAAGGAAAAACGGAATTGACTTTTCAACTGCCAGTATGGCTTTGAAATTGTCTTTGGAATTGGCTGAGCAAAAACACCAACAGGGTAATTCATAGAATTTCGCACAAAAGTGACGCACACGGCTGGTGCACAGTGTCCCCGTGCGATACACTGCGCCAGCGGCGTGCGAAAAAATCCATTTCATCGCACAGCGTATTCATGGATTTTAGCCTCCAAAACAAACCGTGGCGCAGAGTGGCGCAGTGACCCTGCAGCAGCGCCAGTTACGCCCCGAAGAACGCCCTCGCGCAAGGAAAAGCCATCAAAATCCCCAATTCATCGCAAATGTCTGCGCTAACCCTGGACCAGTTCACAGGGCTGTCAAACAGCAAACGCCAATCGGGGAACGTGTATTTCAGGGATTCGCAGGAAGTTTCACACGCGATTGTCCTGGGTACGTGTATTTCAGGGGTGCGCGTGAAGTTTCACACGCGATTCCATCAGGGCACGTGTATTTCAGGGGTGCGCGGGAAGTTTCACACGCGAATTCAGCAGGGTACGTGTATTTCAGGGCTGCACGGGACGTTTCACACGCGATTCCATCAGGGCACGTGTATTTCAGGGGTGCGCGGGAAGTTCCACACGCGATTGTCCTGGGTACGTGTGTTCCAGGGGTGCGCGGGAAGTCTCACACGCAAATTCAGCAGGGTACGTGTATTTATGGGGTGCATGGGGAGTACTACACGTGAATTGGCCGTGTGGGTCCTCCCAGGTGTTCCCTCTACACTCTCCACGGCCCCTGCAGGCAGCCCACACCACAGGGGACTGCCCTGCACCCCTGCTCATGTCCCGCAGGCAGCCCATCCACCATGGGCATGCCCCCCAGCCAAGCCACATGTCACCTTGCACTACTGATCAACAATGCATGTCTCCCAGCACCCCCAACCCCCAGCACTGTGGGGCACCTGCCAGCAGGCCCCCACTCTTGTCCAACTCATGTCCCCCTGCACCCCCGCCCCCCAGCATTCAGGGCACCCTCAAGCAGGCCCCCACACATGTCTCCCTGCACCCCCACCCCCAGCATCCAGGGGCACCCTCCACCAGGCCCCCACTCATGTCCAACTCATGTCCCCCTGCACCCCCACCCCCCAGCATTCAGGGGCACCCTCAAGCAGGCCCCCACACATGTCTCCCTGCACCCCCACCCCCCAGCATCCAGGGGCACCCTCCACCAGGCCCCCACTCATGTCCAACTCATGTCCCCCTGCACCCCCACCCCCCAGCAGTGCAGGGCGCCCTCCACCAGGCACCCACTCATGTCTCCCAGCACCCCCACCCCCCAGCATCCAGGGGCACACTCCACCAGGCCCCCACACATGTCTCCCAGCACCCCCACCCCCCAGCAGTGCAGGGCACCCTCCACCAGGCCCCCACACATGTATCCCAGCACCCCCACCCCCCAGCATCCAGGGGCACTCTCCACCAGGCCCCCACTCATGTTCCCCTGCACCCCCACCCCCCAGCACTGTGGGGCACCCTCCACCAGGCCCCCACTCATGTCTCCCAGCACGCCCACCCCCCAGCAGTGCAGGGCACCCTCCACCATGCCCCCACACATGTCTCCCAGCACCCCCAACCCCCAGCATCCAAGGGCACACTCCACCAGGCCCCCACACATGTCTCCCAGAACACCACCCCCCCAGCAGTGCAGGGCACCCTCCACCAGGCCCCCACACATGTCTCCCAGCACCTCCACCCCCCAGCATCCAGGGGCACCCTCCACCAGGCCCCCACTCATGTCCAACTCATGTCCCCCTGCACCCCCACACCCCAGCAGTCAGGGGCACCCTCCACCAGGCCCCCACTCATGTCTCCTAGCACCCCCACCCCCCAGCAGTGCAGGGCACCCTCCACCATGCCCCCACACATGTCTCCCAGCACCCCCACCCCCCAGCATCCAGGGGCACCCTCCACCAGGCCCCCACTCATGTCCAACTCATGTCCCCCTGCACCCCCACCCCCTAGCATCCATGGGCACCCTCCACCAGGCCCCCACTCATGTCCAACTCATGTCCCCCTGCACCCCCACCCCCCAGCATCCAGGGGCACCCTCCACCAGGCCCACACTCATGTCCAACTCATGTCTCCCAGCACCCCCACCCCCAGCAGTGCAGGGCACCCTCCACCATGCCCCCACACATGTCTCCCAGCACCCCCCCAGCATCCAGGGGCACACTCCACCAGGCCCCCACACATGTCTCCCAGCACCCCCTCCCCCAGCAGTGCAGTGCACCCTCCACCAGGCCCCGACTCATGTCCCCCAGCCAACACGTCATCACAATCTAAATCCCTGGCCCTTATGGGCTGCCCCCACATGCCAAACACCCACCCAAGTATTGGATCCACCCACTTAGAAATGGCAATTACATGATACAACGGTTTATAGTGATAATACCGAATAAAAAAATCTCGAAAACAAAAATCTCGAAAAAGAAAAGCCGGAAAAAAAAATATCGAATTTTTATTTATGACGTTTTTTTTCGAAATGGGGGGGTTCTCCCCCCAACCCCTCTTTTTTGTATTTTTTTTATTTTAACCCTTTTTTTTACTTACCTGACCCCAAAAACATATAAATAAATAAATAAATAAATAAATAACTAATTCGATATTTTTTTTTTCGAGATTTTGTTTTCGAGATTTTTGTCATTCGGTATTATGTTTTCGGCCTTTTGACTGACCACCGATACAACCCCAATGGCAAGTATGTAAATGAACACATGTCCCTCACATACACACAATGGGTGTCAGTGAATGTCAAAACCCATATCATGATATGCATGAAACCAATGAGATGATACTACACATTGAAGTTTGATGAAGAAAATGTATTAAAAGCAACATTAATGGAATCAAAAATAAACAAACGACAATGAGAATTAAAAACCAAAAGCAGCATGTCCATAAAATTATGTAAAACCACAAATCATAATCCAAAGGAAAGGTGTCCAAAGTCACAGTTCAAAAAAGTAAATCCAATGGAAAATCAAAACCGAAAACCATTGCTCCATGGTTAAATTCCAAATAAAATAATAAAATCCAACAGTCAACTACATACAGATAAACAATCCAAGGTCCATGATCCCAACAGAAGAAATGAAACCTATCTAATAATACTACCTAATAAAAAAACTATATACAAAAATGTGGTCCATTGTCCAAAAGATCCAAAAAAAATAAAAAAGCAAAGGAAACCTAACACTAACTACATAACTATTTACAATGGCAGCGGGCTAGTCCGACGGCTCACTGGTTGTTGTCATGGGCCAGGGCATAATCGAACTCCTGTTCAATGGCTTGGAGGCGGCCATGTTCCCTTGCCCCGAGGTCTCGCAGGGATAATGCAGTGTCCAGCTCCAACTCCCTGCGAATACCCTCGAGGCACTCAGCCCGCCTCAGCGCCCTCCGCATGGAGTTCTCTGCCCTGACCATTGTGAGCCATTCCTCCTCTGCCCGCTGCCGCTCCGCACCTATCTGCTGGCCCAACCGCTCCCACCGGAACACACTCCCATTCCAGGGTTCTCCTGCCCTCCGGCCGATGCCTGCACCCCTGATGTTGATGGCCCCGAGCCATGATGCCTCCCACGTCGAGCCTGCCGCTGCCTCCGATGCAACTGCCTGTGCCAGCACAACGGCATCCAGGCTGATGGAATCCACCGACGCCGTCGTGCACGTGCCCTGCCGGATGATGTCGTCACATCCTCCATCTGCTGGGGTCCAGTTGCTGGTGTGTCCACCCCTGCTGGACCTCCGACTCCCGACTGTGGCAGGGATGGGATCCCCACCGAGTTGGCTCTGTTGGTCGGGGCAGGTCCACAGGGGGCCCTGGTGGCATCTGGGCCGGAAGACGGCATGGAGAACGACTGGCGCATAGCCTCCACAGAGGAAGAGAGGGTCGCCAGAGTGCCCGTCACATGTACGAAACCCCCGACCATGGCCGCTCCCAACTTGGCCACGTTGGCATGGTGCTCTTCGTGATGACTGCGTGCTCCCCCCCGGGAAGCACGCACCTCATCACAAATGACACCCGTGCGCAACGTGACACCAATCAGGACCTTCTCCATAGGGCCAGGGGTCCCCTCGTCCACAGGTGGAGGGGAGTCAGATGACATGGACATCCCCCCTACCTGCGGATGGGCCTGGGATAGGGCATCCCTGCTGGTGCATGGTGGTGCAGTCACAGTGTCAGGGACAGTGACATGCACAGGCACCTCCACGGCGACCTGTGCTACCTCCTGCCCCTGCCCCTGGACTGCACCACTTGCACCAGCAGGGATGCCCCCACCAGGCCCCATGTGCAGCTCAGTAGCGGCCTCCTCCTCCTCTGTGGAAACCACCAACCTGGATGGCTCCACCCCGTCTTCCGCCATTGCAAGCCCCTGTGGGGGCTCACCCACCCCTTCTGCTGCAGCCATGGGGGCATCCCCGCCGCTTTGCTCCACAGCGCCATCTCCGCCCTCTTCTTCACTTTGCGCTGTGTAGAGGGAGACATAGAACACAAGCATCAGAGTACTGTACAATGGTCCCCTAGACAGGAAGCAATAGCAGATGAGTGGCACTGTCAAAGATCCCTTCCATCATGTCCCTCCACAACACATGGGTCAGTGCAGCAAAACACATGCAGTAACAGGCATGGCACAGGCTATGGACATTAGCAAACATGCCCGAGGGACTCTTGAAACATACAATGTTGTTTTTGAACTCACATGCATCATGGGTCATGCCTATCACATGCACACACTTCACCGTACTCTCATCCATCTGGACTCGTACACCCCAGATACAGTGGATGCAAGGATAACTAGGCTGCATCAGTGATTCTGAACATTGTCACAGACATGTGTCATGCATCCATGGCATTCACAAGTCACAGACACGCAGGTCAGACACACAGACATGGACACCATACATGTACATGGCATCAGCACCCATCCCTCACCTCCACCCATGTCCAGGAACAGAGACTGGCATGCTATTATGTGTCCATTCCGCATAGGGCTCCCCATGTTGCATTTAAACACATACAATAACCGTGTGCTTCACACATTACTGGTCTCACATGCATGACCATGATGTCCCTGCACACACACACACGCGTACATGGCCTATGTCACACATGCAGGCAAGTATCAGACAACCAGCACACTGCAACATGCCCTGTCCCACACAGCAATGCTTGGCCACTTACCGCTCGACTCCAGATGGGTCTGCCTCTCAAGGACCTGGACGTGGAGCGCTGGGGATATGCGTTCCAGGACCCTCATCTGATCTTCCGACAAGTGGCCCCGGCGCCCCTTAGCAGCCGCTGCCTTCAAGAGGCGCCGGGCCTTGTTGAGGGTCCTGGACCTGAAGTCCTCCCAGCGCTTCTTGACATGATGGAATAGTCAGACTGCCACCCCCTCCGCGTTGATGGCAGTCACGATGTCCGTCCAGATCCGAGTCCGACCTTCCTTGTCGGCGCGCAAACTTCCGAAGAGGGCATCATACTGCCCCAGGACTTGCTCCACCAGGACACCAACTTTGGTGGCAGTGAAGCTGGTGCCCCTCTGCCTCTCTGGCCAGGGGTTGCCAGTGGTGCCAGATGTTGCAGTGCCCGACATGACAACCCCAGAGGCAGGAGTGGGTGGGCAACTGGGTCCTGGGGCTGGTCTGTGGAGCGATGGAATCCCAGTCAGGAGTCTTCGGTTCCAGCAGGGGTGGTCACAGCAACAGCACCCCTGGCTGATGTGCAGGCAGCAAATGGCAGGGCACGTGGGCAGTAGGCAATCAGGAATCAGCAGATGGCAGGTGGGAGCGTGATCGGGGCTCTGGAGGGCAGTAATTCGGCCTTCTGGGCAGGAGCGTGGTCTTCTGTGTGCTTACGCGTGGCCAGCTTGATACGGAGTGATTTGGCACGTGAAAATCCAGCACGTCTGCGTGTAATTCGAGGAAAGGGCCTTAGTGCGTAAGCGCGTCAGCACACTTACGTGAATTCATTGGCCCAAAGGCCCCCAGCTTGTAGGCGCGTCTATAACGTTACGCGCACGTGCGTTTTCCATGGCGCGTAGAAAAAATAAGCACGTCAGAGTGTCAGCTCGTGTAATTGGAGGATAGGGCCTTAGCGCGTACACGCGGAAGTGACGCTGGACGTGTGGGCATGTTTAAAAGGTACGTGTAGAATGCCATTTCCTTGTACGTGCTTTTCGTGGAGAGCGAGTGGGTGAAATCTGTACTTCTTGTCGGTTCACACGCGATTTACTTCACGGCGTTCCAAGTTCGTACTCCCTGTTAGCTCTGACAGCTTTTTGTCTTTTTCCTGGGCCTGTTTCCTCAAACAGCGTTCACTTCTTCTGTTGTCCTGTCTCCTCAGACAGCGTACAATTCTTCTTTTGGCGGGTGTGTTGCCAACGCACACACGCGCATATTTTTCACGCGATTTTTCCAGACAGACGGTGAGTCGTGCACATATTTAACATCTGTGCTTGCCCCGTGTGTTGCGTACCCCTTCAGAGGTCATTCTAGGCTGCGTGTGACACGCATACGTTCATTTTTGTGCCACAGCGTAGTGCAGGTTTATTTTTCCACGCACGTGGTCTAGGAGGGGTTGCGTGCACATTATCTCCCTTTTTTGGGGTGCCTGTGCGTTGCGTGACCCGTCATCTTCCCCCATGGGTCACATACAGCCTTGCTAGAGCACTAGGGTATGAATTCCATCTAGTACCCTACCCCTTTGACCCCCAATTGCCCAGGACAATAGTTTACTGCAACTCTCATACGCACAACAACATCAGTGCCATGGTTGGGAGGCGAGCACGCGGTAAGGGTGGCAAAGGTGGCCGAGCCTCAAGAGGTGGCCGTGGTGGATACGGTAGGGGACGTGGCCGGGACTTGCAGGGTGCCCTAGCCCCCATGTGTGGGTGACCAGTCAGGGACACCCATGCCCCCCCCCCTGGTTGAGGGTAACATGGCTGACACCATCCCTGCTCAGCCCTTGCTGGACCAGCCCATTGTGGCACCAGACCAGGCACAGGGTGACTCCATGGCTGACTTCCAGGTCAGCAGGTCTGTTAGGCGGAAACCTGTGCAGTTCCCTCTGGGACCACTCCAAACGATTTAGGACTACAGGTGTTTGGCAGTAAACCCACTTGGTAGCAGTCTGTAACACACAGATTCACTTGGTAGCTGTGGCTGAGCAGTCAGACTTCCCTCAAGAAGAGTTAAGCAGTATGTGGAGTATACAATATAGGGCAATTCTTCACAGTAAGACAAGCAAACACGCAACAAGGCTTCAGTGTAAAGATATTAAGGTATTTATTTATAACGGAACATCTATCAAAAACACTATGGCACTATCACGGCAAACAAGTCAAATACAATTACTCTACGAAGAAGAAACAATCAATCCCCCTAACAATATTTCTACAAGGCTAGGTTCTACCGGCACCACTTATTTGCAGACAGAGGTGTATGCCTCAAACTAGATGGCACTCTAATATTAGTTAGGACGGGAGAGAAAAATAAGCAGGTTACGAAATCAACACAGTTCGATACTTCACGGGAAAAATGCAAGGCAAGAAGGAAAGAACCACAATAGATCATAAAGTTCAGAGGCCAGGCCCACTCGGAGAGAGGCAAGGCGATATGTCCCAAAAAGTCTTCAGTGGAGATGCGTTCGAGTCTATGTAGCAAATTGTTATTGGAAGATTGAACCAGTTCAGAACAATACGTGAGAAAGCTTGGAGGCGACCCAACGGAAAGGAGAGGATTAAGACACCTCACTCGAACCGATCGAAAGGGAAGCCAGGCGGACACGGTACCTTGTTTGTGGAGAGACAGCTCCGGCGGGGGCAGTTGTTCCTGGTGGTGGATGCACGTCGGGTCTTTGCCAAGAGTAGAGATGATCTCGTTGTCGAAGAAAAAGTGAAGTCCGGTGCATACCAGGGAAGAGACCAGCCGCGGCGTGCTCCGTCACAAGGCACCACCTTTTGGTCGCGGTACAGGGGTAGTGGCTATCCGGTTGCCGAGGTGCTCTGCACGAGCAATTCGACCACTGCGTCCTGAGGCGAAGAAAAAGCAAAGGGGACTGGTTGTTCCCACCAGTCAGGGGAAGAGACTCTCTGGCAGGGAGATCTCCTCTGTCGTCGGGAAGTGGTGAGTCGGTTCAGCAGGGCTCCACCGGAGGTGTCGTCGTTGCAGGTCGGCTCAGCTTTACCCTCGTCGGATTCTTAGGTCCTGTGGCGACTTCTGAAGATCCAGTCCCAAAAGCCCTGCTTTTATGCAGAAAACCCCCATTCATTCAGCCTAGCTGTCAATCAACACACGCTAAGTGGTGAGCGGGGAGGCTCACCACTTGGGCCAATCACACCAGAGTGCGACCGGAGTTGGCAAGGCAACTCAGTCCAGGGTGCCTAAACCCCCTCCCACACCCCTGTGGTATCCCAGGCAGAATGGCACCACTTTGGAGGGTCTCTGTACAGAGGCCTGCCAAAAGTGAAACAAAGGGCTCAACCTTTGGTTTAGGAGTCACAGAGACGAACACAGACGCCGTTTTACAAACCGAGTTCTGGCAGAAAATACCATCCGATAAACTTATTTAAGATAAGTAGACCGGTGGTACGTTAGAGATTAACGAGAAACAGTATCAATCTCTAACAATGGGACGAATCCCATAGGGTTATGTTCGGGGTCGAACATAACAAGTAGTTTCCACTGCCACCAGCCAAAACTCGACGAGGGGGGACGGGGCAGTGCCCCCTCGAATAATCAGATCCAGGAGTAATCGAATTACTCCTACTAGTACGTCTACAATAAGATGGTTTGTACTAGTTCTGTTAGTAAATTTAGGTCTAGTAAAGCCAATGGTGACTTTACATGCCCGGGGAGACAGTAGTCAGTCCCCGGGTATTGAGTCTATGATGGAGTTACGGCACGTAGGGTGCAGTGTAACACACATAGCAAAACATATGAGACCCTATGGAGTAAAAGACCCCATAGCCCATAGAACACATTGACATTCAAAGGAATTACACACATTCATGTCCAAGAGTGGGAGAAAGAGAGTCTCACTCTTGGCAGGATGGAAAAAAACAAACTCCAGAAATCCAGTGTCGGGGGGAAATTCTGCCGGGGTCGGCCGGGCCGTCCGCAGACCTCCGGGCAGGGAGGCCCCAACTCCTCCCGTATATCCCAAAAGAGATTGAGTATGAGACACACGCAAGAAGCAAGGTGACTCTGCTGTTTATTTAGACAAAACGGCAGGGATGGGTCAAGGATCGTACGCGTCCGTCCTGACACACACACAATCGTGGGGCTCGCAGGCCCTTTTTACCTTAGTATGACGCGCTACTTGCGTCACCTTAGAAAGTTTAGCAAAAAACCTATTTCCACTCTGGATTGGTTACTCGAGTGGTAGGGTTAGTATAGCATACATATAGAGAACGGTGTTAGTGGTTGAGGGTTAGTCAGGTGGTATACTTGGGCTGTCCCTTCAATTTGATACATGAAAATTGTTACATGAAGACCTCTGAGGATTGGTCAATGTTAATGGCGTCAGTGATAAGAGCCCCATGTTCTGATTGGTCCGCTCACAAGCCTTCCAGTCTGAGACTATCGCTGTTCCCAGCTCGCGGTGCACCTGTCATTTGCAACAATGTTTTACTATGGGTAGGTGTAAACAATGTGAGGATTTATTCATATGTTGGGAGGTCGACTACTCCCACTGCTGCAGATGTCCAATGAGTTTTTTAATTGTATCTGCCTGTGTCTTGAAACGTGGGATTCAGGCGTCTCCTTCCTCCTGGGCTTGGCATCGTCAGGTTTGGCTTTGTCACGTGAGGTGGGACCGTGTTTGAGGCAAAATTCAGCATAATTAATATTGTTTTTCCCACTGTGTGCCTGGTTTATCTTGCAGGTGCGACCTTGGCGTCGGCTTGCGGCGTGCGAGATTGCAACATCGTGACCTTGGTGGTGTGCTTTCGCCAGGTTCGTTCTGCAGGGTCAGCAACCGAGCTCTTGCTCATTCAATGTTCATGGAAGCTTTTGCTTGCGGCCTACTTGGGCCTGGTGCATAGGTGGAACCGTTTGATGCAGAGCGCTTTAGGTTACGGTATCATATTGCTCTATCCTCAGTGTCGTGTCTCCGTTATATTCTTCATTATGGTACATGGTTCTTAGAAGAAGCGTGAGCAAGCCTTTTTAGATAAGTTCATTATGCGTCTTGCGTTTCTGCATTTTGAGAGCCTATGTGGAAAATAATAAAGATGCACGTCAGTGGGTATGTCTGTCGCCTACCTCATAGCACTGAGTATGTTCTTCGTGTGGATTGGTGCGGGAGTGTCCAGTGTGCATGTTTGCACGGGTGTGCTGACCGTTGGCTAGGTCGTCATGGCATCTCTAACGACGTGTAGGTTTAGTCGAGTTGATCCATGCCTGGCATGGACAGGGCGGGCTGCTGGGCAGGTAGGTGGGCACATCCGTATGTTCCTGTACCAGGGTATTTGGTCGTCTGGTAGATGGGCAAACTCCTCTCGTGGCAGGTGTCTGGGCCGCGATCCTCTAGGCCAAGCGCGAGAGGGGAAGGGCGGGAGCCTGTTCTTCCATTCTCCCACTTCAGTCCCCCCTCTGGTCGACTTGTCGACCACAAACATATCCTTTTCTTTATCTCCTCTTACTCTCCATATTTTAGTTATTCGTCCCAAATGTCCATAGTGGTTAACATTGTCTTCAAATGACCAATACATATATGCACAGGTTCCTCCAGGAGTGCAGTATACCCATTTCCCTATGTAGCTCCTTGGGTTTCTTGGGTTTTCGAGCTTCACAGATGGTGGGTCCAGGTGGTTGGTGATGATCTGGTTGCGCAACTTCTCTCTCTCTTTTATGATTGTGCCTGTGTGTTTGCCGTCATCTGTTGGCATCAAGAGGTGCATACCAACCATTTCGATCATCTCGTCTGTGGTGCGTGCCTTCCGGGCCTTCCAAAATCTTATTATGATCAGTGTGGCTCCAGCCAAAATAGTACATCCAACTATAATCTTCAGTCCATCTGACAGCCAATATGGCATCCATGACCATAATATTGAAAACCAGCTCTCATCCTTTTTCACACCTTTACTTTCATCCACCATTTTTGAGTGCATTTGGGCCAATTGTAAAACTGCTTCTGTCAGTGTACCATTGTCAGCATCGTTGGCAGGGATGAATGTGCACCATGATTGTCCTATCTTAGCGCAAACTCCTCTTTCCATTGCTGTGAGGAGGTCCAGTACATATCTGTTCTGTAGTGCTACCATCCTTACTGCTCGCAGTTCCTCTTTTATTGCGTTGAATCCATTTACTGTAGAGTTAATTGTCATCATTAGTTCCCATCTAGTTATCTGGAGCTATTTTGCGTTTGCGTAAGCCTGTAGTCCCGGATGTATTATTGAGGAGAAGAACATTGCTGCTCTGCTGAATAGTCTGTGTTCTGGCGGAATTGAAGTGAGTGCTGTTTCCGACCTTCCCCATAGGTAATTTCCTGTCAGAGGTTCTCCTTGTCTTTTCTTTCTATTCAGGACGGTATTATTGCCGTCGGTTTTGCTCTCTGGCCCCTTCTGAGTTTGTACAGATCTCTTCTTCCTTTTGTTCCCTTCATCCATTTTGGGGAAGTTCGCCATATTGACATGTTTCTGGGGTACCACTAGTGATGGTACATTAACGTGCACCATTGTGCATATACCATTCCACAGAGGGGGCAGTGTGTGGTATGCCTTTTTTCCACAGGCCCAGTAATGGTCCATTACTACTGCTGTTCCTGCTCCCCCCTCAGGTAACTCCATCACGCTTTCACAGTTGGTGTTGTATCCTACGTCCACCTCCCCTTTATGTTGGTAGCATACCTTAGGCGCAGTTAGCGGCAGTATTGTTATTGGGTCTTCATCCTTCTCCATCCACGTGAGCATGGGTACGTACTTGACCCAAGTCATCCAACATCTATGGTTGTGTCCATCAATAGTTGAAATATTTTCTCTTGTTACCATGTTGCTGCCCACCACTCCTATGTCCCATTTGTTGTTCATGTACACCTTCCCTGTTATTATCATTAGTGGTCTTTCCCAACATCCGTTTTTACCAGGGACTTCAGTGGCGTACCAATCACATGGTAGGTACTGTAGGGTTACTTTCTTTGTTTCTCCTTTTTCAGGACAACTTGTTATGTATCTGAATCCTTCAGCATGTAAACTGCTCTTGTGGTAACTCAAATAAGTCTTGAGGAAGTTGTTTTCATATGGATATGTATCTCGTGTTTTCCACACCAGTTGCACCACTGTCCCTTGAAATCTTCCTTTCGTCTGGAACAGTGCCAGGTATATTATACATCGTGCTGTTTTTTCATCTATCTCCGTGGCAACAAATGTTCGAGAAGCGCTCATGGCATATGGGATTAATGAGCAAACGTAGCAGCTGTCTTCTGTTGTCTGTTTACCTATGTGGGTCATGTGTTGGTACCATATGTTGTTTGAGATGTGTGCTGAATCTTGTATGTAGTTGTCAATACCTTTATTATCTGAGTATGTGCTGCGTTTAACTCTATTTTCCTTGTGTGGGATTTTACTAGTATCACCTGACGTAACACCTGTTACAGCTGGGGGTGGGGGTGTATTAGGTTTGGGTACAGCAATAATGTCGATAGCATAGCTGTACTGCCATACAGAGGCAGCCAAGAACCCGGTGATCATTAAAATCCCTATCAATTTTATTACAGATGCTAATTTCACCGGCATTTTGCTCTTACCTTGCTGCAGTCCGGCAGCTTATTCTTGCGACGTTACAGTTGCCCGCCTGAAAATTCTTAATATGCTTGTTATTAGTGTTAGTTGTCGTATTTAAGCTCTCCCTATCAAGTAGTCATTCAGTGCCCAGGCGAAGAGCTGTTCCCACGCCAATCTAAGCGATCTATCTCTTAGGGCAGGCAAGTATGGTTGGAGGTGGGGCATTGAATGTTCTATGGCCAAGAGGAATGCTGTGTAGTAGACACGTACCCTCCTTCTTTTCAGGTACGTTGGCCTTTTTATTTCATATACAAATTGGTGTGACAATTCTTCCAGGTAATTATCGTCTGAGGGTACCATCTACTCCTGGACAGTGAATTGGTTAGTTATCTACTTTCTTAGTAGTACAATAATACGCTGTACCTGCATGTGCGAGAGAAAAGAAAGAGAACATTCAGGTGTTTACATGTGTATATGTGCAAGACAATGTCCTTCAGTTCAGTTATTACTACAGTGGGTAGGGGGTCAATGGGCAGAGGGTTTGGGGCTCAACTGGCGGAAGTCTCTTTACTCTTTAATCGTGTAACCATGGGGTGGGCGGTATGGGGATCACCCTTTTCTTTTCTAGTAGTTGTCTCTGGGGAATCTGAGGGGTGGCAGGGTATGGGGACACTTAGGCCGTTAGTTGTGGTAGAAGTCTCTTCCTCCGTTGGTGACGCTGTTGTTGTTCTTCCAGTGGCCCTGTCGGTGGCGCTGGGGCGGGTCTGGAGTTTGTAGATCTTTACGTCGTGTAGGTGGTTCCAGGCACGTTTGTCATGTAGCTTTACTGCTCTCGTTGATACCTCCTCTACCAGATGGGGGCCAGTGAAGCGTGGGCTGTTCCACTTTCTGTTGAAATTGCGAAGTAGTACGTGGTCACCTTTAGCAACTTTGCACAGTCTTTCCTTTTCCAATTCTTTATCCGCGTCTTCTTGTTGATCGCTGTTAGACCCGCCCCGCGTGCCCTCGAGCTGTTGAGACCCAAACACTACACTAGTAATCAAAGAAGACACATATTGGTACATTTCACCACCAAGGACATTTGCAGTACTCTCGTGGTCGGTAAATGCTCTTGATGTTGGCGTTAGGGGAAGGCGCATTTGACGTCCGGTAACCACCTCGTGAGGGGTGAGGTGGTGGTCGGAACCTGGTCTATTCCTTAGCTCAAATAGGGCTAGTGGAAGGCAATACAACCAACTCTTCTTTGTTGTTTGCTGTATTTTTGCAATTGCCTACTTTAATAGGCCATTCAGGCGTTCACATACACCGTTGGCCTGTGGGTGGTATGCACATGCAAATTTATGCTTGATGTTCAGTAAGGATGTGATGTGCTGGAACATTTCGGTTGCGAAATGTGGGCCATTATCTGACCACAGTACCTCGCACACTCCCCACCTGGGGAATACCTCCCTCACTAGGAATTTAGCTGCTCTGAATGCATCTGGGTGTGAACAGGGCCCTGCTTCAATCCACCTCGAGAATGGGCATACTACTACAATCATATACCTATTTCCTTGACATACGTTGATCATATCAACATAGTCAATATGGAGATGTCGGAAGGGTCCCTCTGGCCGGGGTATAGTACCTCTTATCGCCTTCAGTGTGTGACCGGCCGTAAACTGTTGACATGTGAGACAATTGCTGATAAAATTTGACACATGAGAATTTAACTCGGGGCAGAACCAGTCTTCCCTAATTCGTGCTGCAATTACTTCCTTGCCTGTGTGGGCTGGGTGGTGTAGTTGGCTCAGGGCGGTGTTCAATAGTGCCAGTGGTATTACAATCTTTCCAGTGTCACCCTGGCGCCATAGTGCGTCAGTTGGTGACATTGTGCATCCTCTTTTTACCCATATTTCTTTTTCTGCCATTGGTGCAGCCGCTTGTAGCTCCATTATCTGTGTGGCTGGGAGATGGGTGTACCCTTCTCTTATCAACATCTCCTTAGCCATTCCCCTCCCTCTCCCTCTCTTTGACTCTGGGGGGTTCCATATCTCACCAAAATATGCAGCATACTTCGCATGTGCGTCTGCTGCTGCATTCCCTTTTGAAATGTGGTCTTCACCATTGGTGTGTGCGGTGCATTTGACCAAAGCTAATTCTTGGGGGTCATTTATTGCTTCAATTAGTTCAGCCAATAGGAGGGCATGTTGCACTGGAGTGCCATCAGCTCTCCTAAACCCTCTTCTTCTCCATTTCGACAGCCCTGAGTGGACAGTGGATGTAACATATGCGCTGTCGGAATATATGGTCACTCGTTTGTCAAAGCTTTCCTTTAACGCCAAGATTAGTGCAATTAATTCTGCTGCTTGAGCGGAATAATGCTGTGGTAGTTGTACACATTTCATTGCCACAAACACCGGCACCTCCATCATTTTTACCACTGCTGCCCCAGACCTCCTTATATCATCCCGTTGGTCGATAGTTGATGACCCATCAATGAACAGGAGCTCACCTCCCTCTAGTGCGTTTTCTTCAATCTTTCTAGTACATGAGTACATTTCAGTTATTTGCGTACAATCGTGGGCATAATCTCCTTCCTCAATTACTTCTGCTAGGAACCTTGCAGGTTTGACCGTGCTACATCTAACAATTGATAGTTCAGCTCTGGATAAGATGATCTCATAACCTGATGCCCTTTGCGTGGTTAGGGTGGACTTAGGTTTATTCAATATTGCAAATAGTGCATGTTCCACAAACAGTGTAGTTGGGCACCCCATGGTGATTGCTGATGCTTTCTCTACCGCAAAAGCAGCTGCGGCGAGACCTTGTTCGCAAGGGAAATGACCTAACATCACAGGATCTAAGTGGCCGCTGTAAAATGCTACTGGTTTGTAGCCCATGCTTGTTTTTTGAGCCAACACTGCTTTCATTACTGCTGAGTCGCAATGTGAAAATATAAAGAATTGTCGCTCATAGTCTGGGGTTGCCAGTACCGGAGCAGTTGATATCGCATCTTTCAGTTCATCAAAAGCCTCTTTCATTTCCATTGTCCACCCCAACTTTTTCTCCCCTTTATTAGCTTCCTTTAACGCCTCAAGCAGGGGTCCTATGTATGAGCTGTAATCAAATACCCATGCTCTACAGTAGTTGCACAGACCCAGGAACTGCTGCAGTTCCCTCACTGTTTGTGGCACTGGCGTTTTTTAAATGGCCTGTGCTCTTTGTGGTGCAATCTTTCTTCCATGTTGGGATATGAGCTGACCAATGTAAAGTACCTGTTCTTGACAGTACTGTAACTTTTCCATGTCTACCTTGTAACCTTTTTCAGCCAATATTGTCAGCATCTTTAATGAGTCCTCTCTGCATGTTGTTTCGTTTGTACTGCAAATTATTATGTCGTCGACATACTGCAACACTGTGCTTTCCACTTCAATGTTACCCAAATCCATCTGTATTACTCTGTTGAAGATTGAGGGTGATTCGCAGTACCCTTGTGGCAATCTGGTGTGTTTCCACTTTGTGTTTCTGTAAGTGAAGCTTGTCAGATCTTGTGAGTCTGGGTGCAATGGTATTGAGAAAAAAGCATTTTTAAGGTCGATCACTGTAAATCGTGATGCTTCTGCTGGAATGCCACACAATATTGTGGCCGGGTTTGCGGCTATGGGGTATTCTGCTTCTACTATGTTGTTCAAGGGCCTGAGATCCTGTATGAAGCGCCAAGACCCCCCTCTAGCCTTGCGCACTGGGTATACAGCCGTGTTACATGGTGATTCTGAGGGGACCAATATGCCATTATCTATAAGGGCAGTTATGGTTTCATATATGCCCTCATCTGCCTCTTTTGATAGTGGGTACTGTTTCACTCTGGGGAGTATTGCACCTTTTTTCAATTTTATCCTTACTCCCCCTATACTTTTTATACACCCCACGTCATAGGGGCTAGTAGTCCATAATGATGTGGGTACTTTTGCCATATCCTCCTCAAAGAAGGGAACTGGGGTGGATGTGGGTGCCTCAAGTGCCATTGCAATTTTCTGTGCCACTTGTTTGTACGCCACTCTTAGCCATATTTCCACACTCATCATAAACACCATTTCACCTTCCTCCTTTTCTTCTGAGAACAGCTCCTCATCTGACACCTGGGTGAGTCTACATCCTTCTGCTAGTGCTATCACTGCCCTCCATGCTCTTCCTTCTCTGTCTTGGGCATGTACAGCAATGTAATCAGCTGTTGCTATAATGCTCTCAATGTCCACTGGAACCACCTTTCATTCTGGTTCATTGACTGGTGTTTCTGGTCTGAAAAAATAGGCTGCTGGCCTCCTCCAGATCTTTCCCTCTATCTCTGGCATCCATGCAAATGCCATGTCTGTCCCGTACTGGAAGAGTTCGCCATCCACTGGCTCAGCCCTAATCGCTGTCTGTCCGCAGTATGCTTGCATAATCTGTCGTGCTGTGAGCATGTAAATTCCTGGAGTAGAGCAAATTATGCCGTCCTCCGTAAAGGAGATTGTCATATTCAACCTGTTCATGATGTCTCTCCCCAGTATATTTACTGGTGAGGCACTATAATATAAAAGTGGGACTGACATGTCATAATCTCCTATAGATAAGGGAATGTTATCAGTAAAAGGAACCAACCCTCTAGCCCCAGAGAATCCTTGGGTGTTCATGGCTTCGCACGACATCTTAAATTTACCTTCCCTTATGCAAGACCGGGTCGCCCCGGTGTCAACAAGGAATGATAATTTTTTGTCACCTATTGTTACCTCTATGCGTGGTTCCTCCGCACTATTAGGTGTTACCGACAGGATGGGACACACCAAGGCCGTCTGTGGGCTGTCCTATTGAGGGTACAACGATTGACCATTTCCTGTGTAAGGGTTGTATCCCAGGACCGTCACCCTACCCAGTTGTGTTTGTTGTGCTTGGGGTTGTTGTGTTATCGCTACCTGTTGTTGTGGCAGTGAATATGTCTGTGGCTGTTGTTGTGTTATTAGTTGTTGCTGTTCATTTCCCTGTTGCAAAGTCTGCTGTTGCTGTATGCCCTGCTGTTCCTGTGTGGGCCTTGGTTGTCCCTGTTCGCTCCATGATGGTGTTGCTGGTCTTACTCTACACGTGCGTGACATGTGCCCTACTAAGCCACAACTCCAACACACCGGTGGTTCTCTACTCTGCCATGGAAAGCTTCCTGTGTTGTCCTGGTATACTGGTTGCCCGGTGGGGTAGGAATTTCTAAGTCCTCCCACCTGCTGTTGTGTGTTATATCCGTATCCTCTCCCTGTCATAATTCCTCCTCTTCCCCTGTTGTAATTATAATACCCATCTCCTGGCATTGAGTATCCTCCTCCCATGTTGGTCGTGTATGGTTGGAGTGGCGGCACATGGTGGGTTATAGTCTGTGAGGGTGGTAGTTGGGAGGGATCTTGTGCAGCCACTACTTGTGTGGGGCTTTGGGTCATTGTTGTAGGTGTAGTTATTAGTGCTCCTTCCACTGTGTATTTAGTAAGTTTTTTCTGTACTAGTTTAGCCTCTTCCGTTTTCCTGTCCTCTTCCTTTTGTTTCATTTTTCCTTGCCATGTCCTGCAATGATGCACTATTGTCAGTTGTATTTCTGGCCATGCTTTTGCTTCCATTCCCACTACTTTCTTCAGTTGTTTCTGAACTCCTTCTGGGAGCCCTTGTACTAGTATATGATAAAATATTGCTGGTGTTTTGTCCCATTGTTCTCTAGTTTCCATGCGCCACTTCTCTTGGATTTCCTGGATATAATCAACAGGATCTTCGTTCTCACGCATCTTGCGTGAGGTAATTGCTCCTATGTCTGATGTGTCTGGGTACTGTACCCTCAGTGCCTGCCATAGTGCATGTCTGCAGTTTGCGAATGGTGCCCCATCGTGCGATGTGTTTACTATTGTTACCCCAGGGAATCCCGCTCTCTTCCAAATGTCATCCGCTGCATCCCCTAATATCGATATTAGAAGGCCCTTTACATCTCCCACTGCCAGTTTCTGTCCTGCGGTGTGTTTTTCCATTTCATATATCCATTTACCCGCACCTCCACTTAATGATGGGAGCCTGCACTTTATATTCTCTTTGTCTGTATGCTTCCAAGGGACGTACTGTGGTCTAACCCCTCCCCTCTCCAGAAGTGGCATTAAGTTGTGTCTCGTTTTACCCCTTGGGTTCCATAAAATCGAGTCCTCACACCCCTCCTCTTCTTCCCTCTCTCCTACATCGTCAATTTCGTCCGTATTTCCCCTGCTCGTAACTCTTTCTTCTCCATCTTTTCCCCTTCTTCGATCATTTCCTGTATTTAATGTGGGCGTGTGTATTCGTCCTTCCTGCCTGCGTCTAGGGAGGTCTCTAAGCCGACCTGCATAGGGTGTCAGTTCGTTTGTGAAGGGCGCAAGTTTGATTGTATGTAATGAGTGTGAGGTGGTTGAGCATGTAGGGTGGGATGGGAGAGGGTGTGATGGTGACGGTGTGGCTTCACGTGTCTGTCTTTCCGCTATTCCTTGCTCTCCCTCCTCACTTCTCTCCAGTTCATCCTTTCTCCTACAGATCCATGGTGAGTCTGTATTGGTCCGGGTGGTGTATAGTTTATCTAGGCTTTCCCTTTCACTGTTTCTTCCTTCCTTCTCCATTCCTTCTTCTTCCTCACTACAAAAGTCATTCATAAACGGCACCCCCCACTCTGTCTTTTTCCCCTTGATTGTTACTGTTTTTAAGTCTATTAGGTCCGGTTCTCCCTTTTCTCCTTTACCAACCGCTCCCCTTTGCGCTGATGTTGTTGCTACTTCTGTGTCTCTATATACATACCCACTTACTTCACTCTCCCTTCTCCTATCTTCTCTTTCCCCCTCATTTCTCTCCTCCATCTCTCTACCAATTTCCTCCCTTTTCCTTTTTAATTCCTCCATTACTTCACTACTCACCTTTTCCAATATCCTTTCATCCTCTTTCTTCCTTTCCCATCTCACCCTCTCCCTTTCTAATATACTCTCTATCAACCTCCCTTCTTCGTATTTCTTAGTCGTTTCTGATAGTAATCTCTTCTTCCACATTGCCATTTCTTTTTATTTCTCTTCTTCTTCCCTTTTCCTCTCTCGTAGCACTGCTCTTGATACCCTTTCTGCTGCTGCTTTTACCCTTTCAGCTTCTCTCCTTTGCTCCTCAGTTCGTTCCCTTATTTTTTCCAATTCGTTCTTACCTTCTTTCCTTTCCCTCGCTCTCTCTCTTTCCTCCCTCTCTAGCTGTTTAATCAGTTCATTCTGCTCATCCCTTAACTCTGCTATTCGTTCCTCCAAAATCTCTTCCTTTTGTCGTAACAGCTCTTCCCCTCTCATTCCACTCTCCCTGGTATTATCCTCGTCTATTTTCCTTACTACCTCCTTCTCTTCTCCTGTTAATGAACCTCGTAATTTTAATAGTATCTGCGCAGCTACCCACTCATCATGTCCTATTTCCACAGTTTGTTCTTCTCCAGTCCTCCCCTCCCCTGCTGGCATCTTCCTATGAGCCACATATGGTGGCGGGCTGTATGCCGGGTTCGAGTACCCCTCAGCCGCCCTTAACTGTCCTCTTTCTATTTCTCCTAATTCTCTTAAAGGGTACAACCCCCCCTCCCTCTGTTTTCACTACCTTTGCTAGGGGTATATCGCTGCTCTGTTCCTTTTTTATTTCATTTTCTTTTGAGTTATTATTCTTTTCTCCTCCCTCTTGTCCGTTCCCGGTGTTCTTTGGGTCTTCACTCCCCTTTTTCCCATTCTCTCCTTCCTTCTTAATCTCTTTTTCTTACGGTATTTCCCCCACAGTGAACATTCCATTTGGTCCTGGTCAGGACCCCTGGAACATCCTCCATAAGTTAAACACCTCCACGTGGTCTGTCAACTTCTTCCCTTTGTATGTATTATGCAGATGGTTTAATAGTGAATGTTGGGTATATGGATCGAAGCTACCATTGGGCGGCCATGGTGTTATCATTTTGTTGTCCGTCCCCTGTGTCCATTCTATGCTATACTTGATCAGTTTCTCCCTATGGGGTGACAGTGTTGTACATATGTGTTGTAGTGGGGTAGTGAGGGTGTTCCCCCACCCTCCCGATCCTGTCCCGTATGACATAGTAGCGCTTCACTTGTTATCCTTCCCCTATTTGGTAGCTATTATCTTACTAACACTTACAATACACAGCCTTATACTTTTACCTGGCCCCGTAAGTTTGGGGACTTGCGATAGTCCGCTAAGGAAAATTATTAAAATTTAGTATTTACATTTGTATATTTTCTTCTTTCTTTCTTCCTTTACACAACACCCTTACGGCCCCCTGCGGCCGAGGCGCACGTAGCCCCCTGCGGCTGCGTACCCCTTGTGACGTTCTTATACAGTCGTCCTATTTTCATTTGCTCCTCCTCCTTCTTGTACACTTGCCGTGGCCGGCGTTCTCCGTGCTCAGCCACGTCCCCCGTTTCGCCTTTCCCCGATCAACTCATTACCGTTTATCTCCGTTTCCACTCCCTTACCACAGTTCTCTTCCCCACCACTCTCAGAAAGAAAGATGCCTTGTGCTCGGGATATCCTATGAAAGCCCTACTGGTGACGTCACCGATCTCTTCGAACTACTGGTAAGTTCTTCATATATTCTTTAAGTCCAAAATACACTTGCAATCTACCCCCGTTAATCCTCACAGCTGTCTTCCTGTCACTCCTGGAACAAGGTAATCAATAATATAATCGGACTGCACACGCTGCGTCGCCACGCGTGTGATACGCCCCTCGACAGGAGGGCTTAACCAGCCAATTATCTTCCGTATTGGGCAACTAACTAGCTACCGCCTACAGGGAAACGTCATCTACCTATCGAGTTTCTTGCTCGAACAATAGGGATCCTCATCTACTCATTGATCAATACATGCCAAATCGTAGGAAACCACACACACACACCCTTACACGTAGTCGCGACCTAGGCCAATCCGTGTCTACGAGCGGCCGCACGTGATATTTTCGTGCTCCACCTCCCTCTCTCGCGTAACGTAGCCGACTGCTCTCGCACACGTTCGGCTACCATTCATTTCATTGCCTACACTAAATTGTCAAACCTTCGCCGCGCACCCGTACAATCACCTCCCACCTCCCGTATTTAATTCCTCCCCCCTCCCTCACAATTTCACATTGCTTGTTGTGCGTGGCATGCTCACCAAGTTCTCTTGATGCGGGGCCGCTCGACTGCGTGCACCCCTCCAAGCGGCTCGCCACCTCCCCTCGTCTGGACCACGTCTGGACACTCGCCAACCGCGGGCGGGATACTTCTCAACCGGCTCCCGAAGGCCAATATCCGGATTGCGCTGTCCGGTCTTCTCGCAGTTCCGCGATGGTCCTGTAGTCCTCAGAAGGGGGCAACGGCAGAGGGGGCCGCGCCGCCGGGCCTCCTCGCAACGGGATTACCTGGAAAAAATAAAAATAAAAAAGCAGATCTTAAACAGATCTCAGCAGTGCCTCCAACTTGTCGGGGGGAAATTCTGCCGGGGTCGGCCGGGCCGTCCGCAGACCTCCGGGCAGGGAGGCCCCAACTCCTCCCGTATATCCCAAAAGAGATAGAGTATGAGACACACGCAAGAAGCAAGGTGACTCTGCTGTTTATTTAGACAAAACGGCAGGGATGGGTCAAGGATCGTACGCGTCCGTCCTGACACACACACAATCGTGGGGCTCGCAGGCCCTTTTTACCATAGTATGACGTGCTACTTGCGTCACCTTAGAAAGTTTAGCAAAAAAGCTATTTCCACTCTGGATTGGTTACTCGAGTGGTAGGGTTAGTATAGCATACATATAGAGAACGGTGTTAGTGGTTGAGGGTTAGTCAGGTGGTATACTTGGGCTGTCCCTTCAATTTGATACATGAAAATTGTTACATGAAGACCTCTGAGGATTGGTCAATGTTAATGGCGTCAGTGATAAGAGCCCCATGTTCTGATTGGTCCGCTCACGAGCCTCCCAGTCTGAGACTATCGCTGTTCCCAGCTCGCGGTGCACCTGTCATTTGCAACAATGTTTTACTATGGGTAGGTGTAAACAATGTGAGGATTTATTCATATGTTGGGAGGTCGACTACTCCCACTGCTGCAGATGTCCAATGAGTTTTTTAATTGTATCTGCCTGTGTCTTGAAACGTGGGATTCAGGCGTCTCCTTCCTCCTGGGCTTGGCATCCTGTCAGGTTTGGCTTTGTCACGTGAGGTGGGACCGTGTTTGAGGCAAAATTCAGCATAATTAATATTGTTTTTCCCACTGTGTGCCTGGTTTATCTTGCAGGTGCGACCTTGGCGTCGGCTTGCGGCGTGCGAGATTGCAACATCGTGCCCTTGGCGGTGTGCTTTCGCCGGGCTCATTCTGCAGGGTCAGCAACCGAGCTCTTGCTCATTCAATGTTCATGGAAGCTTTTGCTTGCGGCCTACTTGGGCCTGGTGCATAGGTGGAACCGTTTGATGCAGAGCGCTTTAGGTTACGGTATCATATTGCTCTATCCTCAGTGTCGTGTCTCCATTATATTCTTCATTATGGTACATGGTTCTTAGAAGAAGCGTGAGCAAGCCTTTTTAGATAAGTTCATTATGCGTCTTGCGTTTCTGCATTTTGAGAGCCTATGTGGAAAATAATAAAGATGCACGTCCGTGGGTATGTCTGTCACCTACGTCATAGCACTGAGTATGTTCTTCGTGTGGATTGGTGTGGGAGTGTCCAGTGTGCATGTTTGCACGGGTGTGCTTACCGTTGGCTAGGTCGTCATGGCATCTCTAACGACGTGTAGGTTTAGTCGAGTTGATCCATGCCGCAGGTGTCGGCATGGACAGGGCGGGCTGCTGGGCAGGTAGGTGGGCACATCCGTATGTTCCTGTACCAGGGTATTTGGTCGTCTGGTAGATGGGCAAACTCCTCTCGTGGCGGGTGTCTGGGCCGTGATCCTCTAGGCCAAGCGCGAGAGGGGAAGGGCGGGAGCCTGTTCTTCCATTCTCAAACTTCACCAGCAAAGCTGCTGGGGGACTCACTAGGTTAGGAAATTCAGCCTAAACAGAGAATTCTCAGTACTGGGGCTTGGCAAAGAGCCTTTTTCAGGTTTTCAAAAGCCTGATTGCACTCCTCGTTCCATCTCCGGTGGAGCCCTGCTGAACCGACTCACCACTTCCCGACGACAGAGGAGATCTCCCTGCCGGAGAGTCTCTTCCCCTGACTGGTGGGAACAACCAGTCCCCTTTGCTTTTTCTTCGCTAGGCCACGTGTGGCGGTGCACGTTGGTGTCACCAGGCCACGTGGATCAGGGGCAGCTATGTCATCTGCTGCCCCAAGTAGGCAGGGTGAGGAGGCTGCAGGGGCAGCTGCGGCTCCATCCACCCCAGCTCTGAGTCTCCCAGCCAGGACAGTGTCGGTCCCAGTCCATCCTGCTGACGTTCCCCCTGACTACATCACACTTCAGCTAATGCCTGCACCAAGTCCCATGGTGAGTGTTCATTCCCACACTCCTAGTCCACAGTCCACCAGGGCTCCTGCCCCTAGTGTCCAGAGCGGCGTAGGACACTCAGAATCCCCACCACCTTCCAAACGGAAGAGAAGAGTGCTCATCCAGTACAGGCTGATGCCCCAGACACGGCTACACAGTCCGGCCCACCAAGGAAGCCCAGCTTCAATCAGGCCGAACTTGATGCACTTGTGGAGTATGTGTCCGCACATGACAGCGAAATGGTGATTACTGCAGGATGCAAGACCACACCTGCACAACGTCTGGCACACTGGCAGACCATCGCGGACATTATAAGTGCCCTTGGATTCGTGAGGCGCACAGCTAATGATTGCTACAAGCGCTGGGATGACCTGAAGCGCAGGGCAAAGAAAAAGCTGGCCTCAAGTCATGCCTCTACTCTAGTGACTGGAGGTGGGTCTCCAGCAGAGGACATTGAACTCACTCCACATGAGTATGTTGCTGGGACCTACGTCACGGAGGGACAGATCCAAGGCGTGGGAGACCTGCCAGATTACGAGGCATTGTCCGGTGAGTGAACATGCATGTGTGTGTCATCCATGTGCATGGTGTGTGTGTGAGGGCTCTGATTGAGTGACAGGTGAGGGTGTGTGTTCCTGAGTGGTTTGGGTCACCCATGTGCTTCATCCAATACATTCTGCGCACCAGGATTTGGGTATTGCAGTATCCCATCTGGCAACAGTAGACATTTAGCCCAACCTCACGCCAGTTGCCCTTGAAGTGTAATCTTGCCACAACATAGTTGCGTATTATTCTGTGTTCATTCAGGCTGATTGTTTGCATTCCACCACTTTCACTAGGCATTTCTCAGTCCTATTGTCACATGTGTGACATGGCTATGGTACATGCCATCTGTGTGATGGCATGTGTCATGTATGTGTATTGGACATGCCAATCACAGGCCAATGTGTGATGGCACTGCTAGCCAGCAAGCAGAAAATGTGTTGGTCTTCCATCTTGGTGTCATCAATGTGTGCCATTTGCCTCCCCTTCATACGCAGTGACCGTGCATGCATGGGAGGGTAATAGTCATGTGGGACATGTGTCAATGAAGTACTGTTTCTGTTGCTTCTCAGCCCTAATTCTGTGTCTTGGTGCTAATGCCTGTTCCCATTTCTTTTCTTTCATGTCTTTGCAGGGGATGACGCACTTGATACTGCTGGGGTTGTGGAGATGGTGCAGACCCAGGAGGGGTCTCAGGCCCGACCGGGCACCAGTGAGGGACGTGGTGTGGTGGTGGGTGAGAACCCACACTTGCTGCATTATCTCAAGGGGTGTCTCTGGGTGCACCTCCCCCGAGCTCTATTCAGGTGTCGATTCGGATGATGAGAACTATGTGCGGTCGCAGGTAAGTGTTTCTGGGAGGGATTCTGTACTGCCCAACCCACCTGCACCAGGGGTAGAACCCTCAATGGGGATGTCAGTATTGGTAGGTCTGCCTTTGGTGGTTAGGGATGCAGGGTCACACTCCGCAACATCAATCCTGTTCCTGGGCCAGCAGATCAGAGTGTGAATGCAGTCCTGCAGCCTCAGGCAGTGCCGGCACAGCAAGGCGCAGTTCGCCTTGCCCCAGACAGATGTGGTGCCCGCCGACGCGGTGGCCGTACGCCACCTGGCAATACCGCATGGGAGCAATCCATATACGATATGGCAAACCAACAGGCAGTATCATCTGAGATGATGGCTCAGGCCATGGATAGGGTGGCCACTTCCATTGTCCCCCAAGAAAGGCTGATGGAACAACTACAGCAGGCAACAGACTCCATTTGCCAGTCACACAGAGAGGACATGTTGGCATCCAACAGGGACAGACGGGCGGCACTGGAGACTCTGCGGGAAGCCATTTCTATTGAGTCCCAGGGCCACAGGGAAGCCCTGAGGGTGGAACTCCGTCAGCTCAGGGTGACTCTTGTTGAGCTTGAGGCTTCAACTGACACAAGGACAGAACAGCAGCTGGAGCGGCTCACACGTACGCTCTCAGCTGAGATGCAGGCAACTAGGGAGGAGGTCCGGGCATCCCGTGAGTTGTTGCATGGGGACCTCTGCACGATTATCCTCCAGAATCAGACCTTCCACACCCGCATGCTTGCTGCCATGGAGGACCAGACTAGGGCTTTGCGTGGGCTGCCTCCCATAGTGCCACCACCTTCTGATGCAGCTGCAGAGGGTGAGGAGAGCGACAACAGCAAATCTCTCACAATAGGGTAGCCGTGCAGGCCATGAGCCCATGGAGGTGTTTCTTTTCCCCAAGATCCACACAAGTGGGTTTTGATGTGCACCCTGTCCTCAGACCTCCTGGGTGGCCTCCCCCACGCCCCCTGGCCATTCATGGCCATTTTTGATTTTTGATTTTTGATTTTTTTTACAGTGTGTTGCCTTGTGTGGCTCCCGTGGGCATACGCTGTATTGTGGCTGGGGCACATGCAGGCTTGTCCTGAATTTGGGTTAGATGCTTGGGTTTGTGTGACACACACCCCTCCTGCTTCCCGTTTCCATGGGCTTGCAAAGGGTGTGCCCAAGTGACATTGACTTACACAGTGACGTTGGACTCCCATTTGATGTGTGGGCAGTCTGTAGTCAATACTGTGTATACATTCCTAGTGCATATTGTTGTTGTATTGTACACTGCATGGTGTATTGATATGTGCCTCTGCATCCATCTCATCCTCCTAATTTACAGGTCCATTACTCATGTCTTCACAAGGCGGTCTACTTTGGAAATGGAGTCCATGTTGTAAGCAGTGCACCTACACTTTTGCGTGGTGCTAACACTGTACAGTTGGAAGTGTTTGAAGTGCTGGCATTATCAGGTAGCGACACTACCAATTTTTTAAATCCGTACTGTCATGTTTATGGTAGGTTGGAGGTTCTGTAGGTGATTAGTATTATTGCTAAATATTTGGTAATGTGTGTTGTTGGTCCTGCATTACTGTGAGCATTTCATGTGTGGCCAGTTTCCATTAGGCACACTGTACTTTGTGACACTTGTGTCATGTTGTGTGGATTAATTTGTTTGCTCTCACATAGCATGACATGCCATGGTGGGTTGTGTGGCGATGCCGGGGAGGGGTTGGGTGACATGGCACTGTTCTCATATTGTATTTTGCAAGTGGGTATTCCTTTTTGCTGCATAGAAGTGTGTCTTTTGATGACACTGCATTGGTGTTGTTTTTGTAGGTGTAGCACACATTGTGACACTTCCAGGTGAACAATCTCAGGCTGCTATGGTTCTGACAGTTGACTGTCCCTTAATTCATCAGAATTGTCAGATTGAGTCATCATTGATTGTCAGATGGTATGTGCCAGGGCTGTGTGCACTCCATAGGGGTGTGATTTCTATGTGAAGTAATTAGCCACCAGCTGCGTACGGGCTGCCTCACCCCATGTCCTTTCCCCTCCCATGCGCAGCGGGCGTGCATGTGGTTGGGGATGTGGGGGCACCACCATGTCCACAGCCAGGCCCCGGCGTGTTGCAACATTGTGCAGGACACATGCTGCCACTATGATCCTGCACACTACTGGGGGAGCGTATAACAGCTGCCCACCAGAACGGTCAAGGGAGCGAAAGCGTGACTTGAGCACTCCGAATGTGCGCTCCACTATGCCCCGGGTTGCAATATGGGCTGTGTTCTATCTTACCTCGGGAGGCGTGATGGGGTTCCGAAGTAGGCGTGATGGGGTTCCGAATTGGCGTCATCATGTGGGTGCTCAGAGGGTAGGCACTGTCCCCTGGGGAGGTGGTGATGGGGATCATTAGTGGGGTAGTGACATTACTCTGTATCTGTCATGCATGCGTGTGCTGTGGCATTTATACTCACCAAGCAGCCATGCATTGCCATGCCGCCCAGCTTCCATGTCCCGGTTTAGGGTTGACATCCTGTAAATGAAGCTGTCGTGGGTGGACCCTGGATAGTTGGCATATACTGAGGTGATGATTCCCTTGGCATCACATACTACCTGGACGTTGATGGAATGCCAGTGCTTGCGGTTTCTATAGATGTGCTCAGATGCCCTGGGGGGACATAGAGCCACATGGGTGCAATCAATGGCACCTAGAACTTTGGGGAATTGTGCCACCCTGTAGAAATCCTGGCTGACAGCCTGCCTTTCTGCAGGTGTTCTGGGCATGTATATGTACCTGCGGACTGATGGGTGTGCAGTGATGATGGCCAACACCTGGTGTAGGCACCGTGACTGCGTAGCCTGTGACACCCCCCCCACTATGGCACTTGTCCGCTGAAATGATCCGGTAGCCAAGAAGTGCAGTACATTGAGGACCTTCTCCAGGGGGCTGAGTGCTTGGGAGCACAGGGTGGGTGATGTGAGGTCATCCTCCCACTCACTGACCAGGTCGAGTATTATGTGAGGTGGAAACCTGTACCTCCCATACACCTGGTCATCAGGCATACCAAAAAGGCTGGTTCTGGGTGAGAAGATTCTGGCCCTGACTATCCTCCTCCTCCTCCTTCTGCGGTATCCCATGGCTACTGCTGCTAGGAATGATATATTCATCCTGGCATTTGAGCTTGTTTGTTGTTTGCGCACACTTTTATGCTGCGTGGGACGTGCGCCTGCTTCATGCTGGCGTACGTGTTTCCGGATTGGACCTTTTTTTTGGCGCGTTGTAGGCGACCATGTAAATCTTCCCGCCCACCCCAGGAATACACGTAACACGCTCTCCCAGGCCCAGTCGCGAGTGAATATTCCCGCCCACCCCAGGAATACACGTACCCCACTCTCCCAGGCCCAGTCACGTGTGGAAGTTCATGCGAACCCCGTAATACACGTACCCTGCTGATATTGCATGTGGAAGTTCACACGAACCACGTAATACAGGTACCCTGCTGATATCGCGTGTGGAACTTTACACGGACCCGTAATACATGTACCCTGCTGATATCGTGTGTGGAAGTTCACGCGGACCCGTAATACATGTACCCTACTGATATTGCGTGTGGAAGTTCACGCGGACCCGTAATACACGTACCCTGCTGATATCGCGTGTGGAAGTTCACGCGGACCCGTAATGCACGTACCCTGCTGATATCGCGTGTGGAAGTTCACGCGGACCCGTAATACACGTACCCTGCTGATATCGCATGTGGAAGTTCACACGGACCCATAATACACGTACCCTGATGAAATAGCGTGCAAGACTACCCGCACACCCCCGAAATGCACATACCCAGTCCAATTGCGTGTGGAACTTCCTGCGCACCCAGAAATACATGCACACGCTATTTTTCACACAGCGGGTGTCCGTGTTTGTCGGTACGCCTTTGCACCTCATTTGTCCTAGAGGGCCACAGTATGGATCATTCATCATAGCTGTATATAGGTGCTTTTTGTTATCGCACATTTTGGCGCACATTTATTTCAGGCGCAGGGACGCTACCGCCTGCTTTCTTGTGGCGTACTTGTTTGGCCCTGTGCGCGTCTTTGACCGTGCGCTGGTTTGCCCTATTCGATTCCATGAATACGAATTGTAGGCGAGCGTGTGGGCGTTCCGCGCACTTGCCTCCTGTACTTCCCCCGTCACACCCATATTTTCACGCGTTGTTCCCCATTCCGAGTGTTACGCCCCGTGTTCCGCCTACTTTTGTTATGTGCGCCGCGCTATGTGCGATTTCGCTGTGGCCGTGGCTCACGCCGTTGGGTGACCTGTGCGCCGGCGTGCGCTGCGCACTTTTTCAGCGCACATCCAATATTTTTCTCGCGCACGGACTTCCATGAATCGATGTGTGCTGGTTTCCCTGCAATTTTCGCACTTGCACTGCGATTCGCACGTTTTGGCACCTCTGCGCCGGAATTTTCGGCGCACATTAATTCCATGAATTGGCCTGTAAATGTGGTCAAAAATACTTACATTGTTATAAATTCCTATAGGAGCCGCTTTGAACAGATGCAAACAATCACAAGCAATGATTTAGTCAAAAGAAACCATTTGAAATCTCAAAATCCAAGTAGGAAATAATCTAAAGCTAATTCACACGTGTAAAGAAGTTTCAGAATGTCAAATCCCGGAAAACATTTCCTTGTGCTATTTTCACTATAACCGGCCAATCGCACTGTTCCGCACTGCGGTTTAGGGTTCTATGGATAGCTAAGGATGTTAGGTACAAGTATTTCGCTTCTATCATAAAAACTGATAGATGTTTTAGTAAGAGTCATTTTTGCAGAATATGCGCGAAAATGAAACAGCAATGCGCTTTTAAAAATGACAGATGGGTTTGATTACACTATATTATGACTAGGAAAAAGAGAATGCCACATATAGATCTTACCGTCACGTGATCAGCGTAACCCGCTTGTTGTCGATATTCTACTTCTTTCTGGGATTTACTTTAGTTATTCAAAATCACTAGGAAGTTAACACAGGGGAGACAATCAGCGCAAGAAAGATTCTAACAATACTGGAGTTTTGAATTAAAGATGGGATGGGTTTGAAATTGGTATCATACAATGCAGATATTATGAGTCACTGTTCTTCCTATTAATACTTACAGCATAATTTATAAAATTGGACCGTCAGTTCTGGTCATGGATTGGATCTGTCAAGGAAGGACAGCACATCAGGCACGGGACTGGATCAGCTAGGCCGGTCACCAGATTTGCACAGGATCTGTCCTTCTTGTTTCTGGGTATTTCAAATCAGTGGGATAGCGAGTTCCTCAGGCATGTCTTGTGGTAGCAAGCCAGAGAGTTTCAGAATACTAAGTCTTGGCATCTGGATATGGAAGTATGTTGAAACTGGATGTAGAATGCTGGATCAGAGTGCTTCGACGGAATCAGGAAAGTGAGTGAATCATTGAGTCCCTATGTGTTATCAGCTGTCTCTATTTATCCTTTCAAAGGACATTACAAAATGGGTGTATAGGCTGGCTTAGCTAAGCTTGCCCCTGTGAACTGGGATTGGATCCAGGCCTCATCTCCGCCTTGCATCTGAGTGATTGGATCAAGGCCGAATGATGTCACATTCATGGTTGAGCTTTACAGTCCTTAGAAACCTGTGCTCAGCTTCTATTTTGAAAATCGGATTTTATCATAAATACATATTTCTACATTGGTCACCTCTACACAAATCACACAAATACATTTTACAAACTTTCTGCAACTTTCCACACATGTGTATGTTTACCATAGGGATGTGTGTATAAAGTTGTACCATTCTAGCATTAACACATTTCACATAAAACCACATATATTGGCATTCCTGTCCAGAACATGTTACCCAGTTCTACCGCCTCTTAAAACGTGCAGCCAAACATTAGACTAACAGATCTATCCTTTTTATATTTGTCACCACTTTGAATCACAAGTTATGAGTCTCCAAAAATTGTTCATTGTTCATTCTTAACAGCAGATGGTCCGCCCATTTGTCTCTCTCTAGAGTCCAGGAACAGCCCCTTCCTTTGGGGAAGTCCTTCCAGGAGCACTTCATGACACTTTCACACCTCCGTTTTGTGGGCGGAAAGATCTGCCATTTTTCATCCTCTTTCTGTATACAAGAGTCTTGCCTAACCCACAATTATCATCTATCAGTGAGTTTCTGCTGAGAGGATTTCCCTCCCTTTGGGAGAAACCTGTTTTTCCACTTCTTGCAGCTCAGCCAGGCTAATTAACTTCTTAAATCCATCCAGCAAAAACCAAACTTGTTGCATCAAATGCAAATACATTACTTACTTAGTTTTAACTCTGTGAGATAAAAAACACAACTGAGATCTGTATTCCTTTTAGCAACAATCTTTCTATATTTGCTAATCCAGCAGACTTTTAGTTTAGACACTTTGAAGTTTCATCAGGAGCTCATCTGACAGTTGCCATCCACAGGTAGCCTAGCGTACTGTACACAGATTTTGACAGGAGCTGCCAGTTTACAGACAATCCAGTTTGTCTGAGGAAACATTTTGCTCTTTACACTTTATGACTTTGTATATCCGCCATGCTTCATTAGATTACATGAATTTTAGCGCCAAGCTTTTTGGAGTTTTTAGCAACAAAGCAATGTCATTTTTAGGCACATTTTGGGGATTTATTTGCAAAGCGCTGCTTCTTTCTTTCTGAACTCTGTTTGCTGGTCCTGGATCCCACTGGCACATTTTTCTGCAGTGTGTGCATTATCCGACAACATGTGCACCATGGGTGGCATGTTGTGCATCCATCTTTTTGTGCATTTAAACACGCAGTTTGGAGGTTTTGTGCACACAAGAGTTTTGCCGCCATCGTTGCTGTTCCTTGCACCATAACTATCAGAGTGATGCCGCATAAGATAGCGGAGTGGGTCAATACATCCCACAGAAGGATTGGCCTTAAACAGAAAGTTGGAAAGCCTATTAGGGCCAGGAGCACGTGAAAGACTGATCCTCTTAAGGACCTCCAGTACTTTTCTGGATTAAATACAGCTAAAGTCATTCTGCCTGTTGTTTCCAAAAGGAAAAATATGACAGACTGCTTGGGTTGTGCATAAAGTTATAGAATGTGTGTGTAACAGTCATTCCCTGAGACGGCATTCATCTGGTTAATAGAGCCTGGGAGAACGATAGATTTCTGAATTATCTAGAAGGTCGCAGTGTTCTTATTACTTAGGGAAGATAGCATGGACTTTGCTAGTTTCGATAACGCTGACAAGCTTTTTTCCCTAAGCTAGACAAGGAGTTGGGTGATGGATCACCTTTTACCTCAATATTCTGAGCTCTCGTCACAATGATCTTTTCATGTCTACTACTTTCTTGTTGTAGACATGTAAGTACTGCTTTTATTGCAGAGGCTTGCTGCTGATCCTTTGACTTTGTTGTGCTCGAATTAGACCCTCTATAAAGTCCTCAAATTTGTCAATTTTAAGCAGAGATGGACAATCCTTGCTTTGTAATAAAGTATTAAAGGAATTATTTAGAATTTGCAATAGTTTGAGATTATTTTTTTAATTTGTGCCATAAGGAGAATGAGCTTGTGTAAAATATCTTCCTCGCAAGCAGCCCTAGACTGAGCTGATTTTATTTTAATTCCTAGCTATATCAGGTGTTTCACTTGTGGATTGTTTGCTTCTGCAACTGCCATTTATAGTTAAAATTACGAATTCCCTAATTTTTAATTATCAGAATTAGAGATTTTGCAGGATTTATTAATGGATGAATTTTTTTCCTGCATAAATCTCAAATGCATTTAGTAGTTATTATAAACCTTTCAGCGTGTAATCTAACAAGACAACATCGTCAGCGTAAGCAATCCACTGGAGAGATTGGGAATTACATTTAGAACTTCCTAAAGAGTAGGGAATGAGCACATTATTAAGGTCTGCTAGATAGAGGTTGATGAGACAGGCAGCTAGAATCCATCCCTGCCCAACGCCTGTATCTGTGGCTATCTCATCAGACAAGTCTCCTTGGATGTTTAATCGTATGTGTATGGTGGTATTTTGACATTAGAAAAACCAGGAGACTATTAAAAATTCCCCACAAGTCATGTGTTGCTGATAAATTATTTATTTTTATGGTATCAAAAGCTTTGACAAATCAAGCCAAGCTCCATATAATGGGCGTCCTTGTTTTGTATATGTATAGCTGTAAATCCCTGAAATAATAACTCCATTGAGAGGGGTAGAGAGTCCCTTAAGGAAACCAGTTTGGAATGTGCTTAGTATCTTGGCCTGATCAATGCATTCTTCTATATTTCTCAGAACCACAGATGCAAACATTCTTCTGTCCACGAGGGATTTCATGAACACGGGTGGGGATGATTTGCTCAAACGCTTTCAATGCCACCGCATAAGAGCTGCTTTTGTCGGCTAAATGGCCCATGTTTCCATTGAACCTCCCACCCATGAATGTATCAGGGCCATGACAGTGACGGATGGGCGGAGGAAGGGCATCTTTCAGCTGTACTCTTTGGTTCAAATGCACTCGAGCTCCTGCAATTCCATACGTGAAACCTGGGAACAGGATCTGTGAACTACGTTGAGTGAACGGCAATGGCTGAAATATTGCCTACTCACCAAATCTGTGTCCCTAAACTCTGGCCTACGGCTTATACAATTCAAAATACTTAATCAACTACACTGTACCCCAGTTAGACTGGCCAAATTTGTGGAGGGGTGCTCAGGTAAATGCTTGAAATGTGACGGGGCTAGTGCAGATGCCCATCATATGTACTGGTCATGTCCCCCTGTGACAAAATTCTGGAGCGAGGTTGCGGTATACTCGAGGAAATCACAGCAATACCGTCTTCCTTGTCCCCCTTCAAGTACCTCTTCGGGGATAATGGAAAAACAGCTGAATCCACCAGGCGTCTTTTCAACATTGGTTGTATAATCGCTAAATGCTGCATACTTAAATGTGGGAAATCCACATATGCACCCCGTCTCGGTGACTTCTTGAAGGACTTGTCAATGGTGAACGAGTGTGAAGAACAATATGTGTTAACGGTCCCTGCAACCTGCCGCCCAAAAGATATCTGGGCTCCATATAGAACTTACCTCTGCAGACTTTCACCGGACAATGTCCCCTCCCCCTTATCCACCCCCTAATTTCTTACCTTTTGTCTTATGATGTTCTTCCGATGCTTTAAAGTAATATGTGCCTTGATAACATGTTGTACTTGTACTAGTTCTGGCCTGTTGTGACTCTCTTTAAAAAAAAAAAACTTTAAAAAAACATGTTTCTGTCCACATCAAGAAGGGCAATCAGGCGATAATTAACTGGATCTTCCTGATCACCCCTCTTGTTTATAGGTATATGTACACCAGTCCTCCAGGACTCCAGAAATATCTGAGTTCTAAGAGATTCTTTGTTGACCGCAGATAAGATGGTTGATCATAAGGTGCTGTTTGCTTTAATAATGGAGTTTGTTAAGCTGTTGGGGTCAGGGGCGTGTGAGGCAGAGGACTTCTTGATTAGATCTATAATTAGATCTTTGTCATAGCATACATTCCACTCTACTTTGGGATTTGTAACTACAGAGTTTAGTTTGTTGCTTGAAGGTATCTCTAAAGTAAGTACATCAGGTGTCATTGGTGATAACATTACTTTTGATTGAAACTGAGGTTATTGCAAGTTATTTATAATGTTCCCAAAATTGCCTATATTTTGGGAAATTACAGTATTTAACATTATTTCACTATCTCTTTAAAGACGTAGATATATATATAACCTCTTGATCAGTTTTTATTAGTGTTTCTGAGGGCTTTCTCTTAATAGTTTCTTTTTAGTTGGGACATTTTAGTGTATATTACATTAAAAATGGCTTTTCTCAGATCTTTCTTCTTTTGCCATGATATTTCATATTTCATTGAAAGCATGAGTCACTATTCTTAGAGAGGCACAGCTCCACCCTACTGATGAGGTACAACCAGACCGAAACACGTGTCTGGGGTTGCTGTTGGTACTCTTGTTCAGAGGAGAATTGCCTAGCATTTCGGTGCTGGACTGCCCCAGGGCAGGTCAAAGACTGATATGTGTGGGATATTTTTTTCTATGTGAAACATAGTGAGCTAAAGACTCTGGGTAAGCCTCTCGTAACCGGAACTAATGTCTGGCAGAGGTACTCCGAGGAACCCCCTTGTTAATTTGCGGATTTTTAGAAACACAAGATCTGATGATAACAGGCTTGCCAATGTCCCGCAAAAAGTTTATAAAACTATTTGGGTCACTGATTTTATTGAAAAAATTCTTCCCTTTTTGGATGTAATCTTTTTCTAATATATTATTTAGAATTGTACTGTTGTGTTTGAATTTCTTCATTCTATAATTACTTATTAGTAAAAAAAAATGTATATATCTTGCTATTCAATTCAGCTTTTAATGTTAAGGTTGCTGAAAGTTGTTTATGGTCACTGGTTCCAGGATTCAAAATGTCAAAGTGTGTGCAGCAATTAAATAGGTCAGCGGAAAGAAAAAGATAGTCAAGAATGGAATGACATTTCCCGCATGACCATGTAGGGAGTGCAGGCACATCACCAGATTTGCCATGTCCACTGAGAGTTGTGCATTTGGCATTCAAATCACAAATTCAACCACATTACCCCGACCTGCATCAATCTCCACCGGTTCCCGTTGCAAGCCTGCATCATCTTTGAATCCTGCTGCATCATCTACAAGTACATCACCCTGAAGTCCCCAAGTTACCTCACTGAGAAACTCAGCATCTCTGAGCACTACAATCCACCAGAAGTAAGGACATGTGCAGACTTGAACTCAGCCATTGCAGCAAGGAAACAAAACATAAGACAGACATTTTCTGTCTATGCCCCAATACTCTGGAACCTCCTCCCCATCAACATGTGACTTGCCCCTTGCTTCTACAGTTCAGTTCAGTTCAGGAAGGAGCTCAAGACCCTCCTCTTCAAGGAATGGCTCCTCCCTAACACCTTGATCCATACAGCGTCCACTCCCCATCTACCCTGAGACTGGGTAATGCGATCCCCACCGTTTCCTCTCCTGGTTGCATGTAGATTCTAAGCTGATTATGACCCTCCTGCTCCTGTTGTTAGATCTTCATTCCCTTGGTTCTCGTTGCTTCCTGAAGCTAGGTCTGCTCTCAATAAATATTATAATAATAATACTACTAATAATAATAATAATAATAATAATAATAATAAACTGCTGCTATTTGCAGGGTCTCTTGGTGCTTTGGTGGATCTGAAAGTGTGACGGGCATTTGGTTAGTGTAGAAACAGGGGAAATGCAAGATAGCTTTACTGTTGTGTTCAGCATAATATTGGGTGGAACAGAGAATTTGCTGATGTTAGTGGGGGAGCAGTCAGTGGAGTTCTTGAATGGTTGGCCGGTTAGGGGCACACACAATCTTGAAGTTTCATATATCAAATTATACTGTCACTTTGCAAAACAAGAAAAAGGCATGGAATGCATACAAAATTATTAGGAGTCGTATCAAAGCATGACAATAAAATGCTGCAGCAATAAAATACATCCCGGCGTCCTCCCCACTTCAAACAGTCGGTCTCTGTAGACTTTGTAGATAGGTTCCATCAAAACTTTCTCACTTGAACACTATCAAACAATCTCTCTCTCTCTCTCTCTCTCTCTCTCTCTCTCTCTCTCTCTCTCTCTCTCTCTCTCTCTCTCTCTCTTTCTCTCTCTCTCTCTCTCTCTCTCTCTCTCTCTCTCTCTCTCTCTCTCTCTCTCTCTCTCTCTCTCTCTCTCTCTCTCTCTCTCTCTCTCTCTGTTTCTCTCTCTCTCTCTCTCTCTCTCTCTCTCTCTCTCTCTCTCTCTCTCTCTCTCTCTCTCTCTCTCTCTTTGCCAGTGCTGCCTGAGATTTGAAAACAACCCATTCTCATTCCACCTTCCATAGTATGCTGGCTGGCAACATGAGAGTCATCACAACAATCACACTCTAACTTACTCAATTGCTGTACTCAGTAGGCATCCTGCCATCATTTCCTTCAGGCAAAGTATGTGTGTCAGGCATTCAGCAGGCTACATGGGATGAGGCCAGAATCCTTGGTCATTTCTCAGGGATAACCCACTATCTCCAATAAGCTTCAAACCCATCTAACATAGACCACACAGTGATTTGCCACAAATTAATTCACCGCCTATGCTCACCTGGTTTTGTGGCAGGTCTTAACCTAGGTTTCAGAAGTATTTTGTTTTAAGTGGGGTGGGGTAATGACTTTAGTAGAGGGAAACATAAAAGGTGGAGTGTGGATTCCTCAAAGGGCCCCAAGAACTATCCCTTGTCCTAACGAGGTGCTGTGGCTGCAGGAGGGGAAAGAGAAGCATGCTAACATTGAAGGGAATGGACTCGGGGTAAAATGATCAGTCCAACACGTCTTCAATATTTCCTTTGCATTGCATTATCTGCAGCCTCTTAGTAGGTATTGATCTCTGCAAGAGCTTTTTGGTAACTGCGTAAGGGCAAAAAAAACCAATCGTGGTAATAGCAAGTCTGCAGTATTTATTTTATTTTAGAGACTGTCCTTTCAAAGATGTGTTATCACAGGCCATCATCTGTGCAAGGTGTGTCCTGACCTGAAAGGGGGTGGCCTAAAGCTAGTAAGGAATTGCCGAATTCAGCAACAGCTATTTTAGCCGTGCATGGGGTCAAACTCGGGTACATAAACACATTTAATTAATGGATTTTTCCAATCCACATCAATTTATCAACATAATAGCCATAGATCAATTGGAGGGATGACTTGTCGAGTATATATTCTCACAGCAACATGATGCTTAAATAGAAAATATTGTTTTTTTAAGATAAAATAGACAAACCATAGATAGAGCAAGAAGAGAGAGGAGAGGAAGAGTGCAAAGGGATAGGCAACAGAAAGAGCGAGACAATGAACAGATACTGAACCGGAAAAAGCAGCCAAGAAGCAAATATTACAGCCACTCTATTCTAGAGGACAGATAGAGCATAATCCAATGCTGTATATAGTCATCCAATGGTGTCTTAAGCAAACGGTTGCACCCAAAGCATTAGTCAATCCATAAATGTACTGTCCTCTGTACAAACGTCTTTGGTTGCCAGTGACAGCGAATCAAGAACCAATCTAGGTTTGTTACCATAAAATACTGTGTTTGCACCGCATGGTAGCCTCCTATGCCTTGATGTATCTGCAAACAAATATATTTTTAGAACGCACAGCCAGTCGAGCTATTCAAAGAGTTGTTCAACAATGTCTATGGGCCCTGGATCAATAGGCAGCAAAAACGTTTTCCCAGATAGGAAGCTTTTCATTTGCTGAATATAATCAACAAGTTTCCGCCACCCCACATTTGAAACGTAGCTCAAATTCTTCCAGTTGGACGTTATTGCCTTAAATGTCACGGACATCAACGCATCAAAAAGATACTGTTGACTGTAGTTTCCTCGAAATAGATGATTGGAACCCCTACAAATGAGAGGCTAGAGCGACAATGGGTTATTTGCTCTGCAGATACACATAATTGTTGGCCAATTTATCATCTTATATTAAAATACATTTTCTCAAAGTTCTAACAAATACACATACATATTTCATTAGTAGATTGGTTAATTTGTCCTATGATATGATATGATGTGATATTATCGTTTATTTTTATAGCGCCTATACACAATGTGTTTCAAAGCGCTTCAAGGCAAGGGAGGGAACAAGGGAAAATACAACCACATTCTTACAGGCCATGAACAGTAAAGATGTGAAATTGACTATCGTACTCGGCCTGACGACATTTCAGATAGTGCAAGAGCTAAGACATAGATTAGGAAGGGAGGGGGAGAGTGGGAAGGAAATGTAAACAGACACGCGACTACTGTACTAGGGCTGACGACATTTCTGGTAGGGCCGGAGAAAAACAAAAGGCGAGGGAGAGGGGTGCAGAAAGGGAGGGGAGGAACAAAACAAGCGACTATCATACTAGGCCTGACGACAATTCAGATACTGCTTGCCGCTCTTTTTCACCACTTAGCAAGCCCTGCCCACCTGGTGCCTTCCTGCCTCCTGCTCTTTTTCACCACTTAGCAAGCCACGCCCACCTGGTGCCTTCCTGCATGCTGCTCTGTTTCCCTACTTAAGGAGCCCTCCGGCTTCTTTTCCTTTGCAGATGGGGAGCAGGTGCAAGTGGATCTAGGTCACCTGGCCTAAGTCCCGCCCACCTGGTACCTTCCTTCCTGCTGCTCTTTTTCACCACTTAGCAAGCCCCGCCCACCTGGTGCCTTCCTTCACCATCACTGTCTTGTGGCCAATGCTGGATTTGACTTTTATGGACTTCATTCATTCACGGTGCGTCACTCTTTCTCAACTCTCATGCTGGACTTCCTTTGCATCTTGTACTCATGGTGGCCCTGAATCATGCTGTTCCCATCTTGATCTTTTATCCTGGCTTGCAACATTATGTGTTACTAATGACTTCTGCAATTGTATTCGCTCTCCACTCTTGCTTCTCCACTCTTTTTGACTGATTACTCTCTTTTCTCTCCTCCTTTCCCTTCTCCCTTTTCCTATCTCCTCCCCTTACTTTCTTCTATGCACTTACTCTATCAGAATTGTCCCTGGACCTAATATGATAGCAACCTCGTCTAGTACATAAACAATCATATCTTCAGATTTGTTCATTTATCCTAATTGAGTAACACATGGATTAGTCTCTACAATTGACTTATCTTGCTAACTGGACAACTTGTGGTTAGGCCCATTATTATCCACAGGCAAACTTTATTTGTGAATCTGTAGGAAGTACCTAGTAACAAGGTATAGATTCCAACATACTCAGTCATGAAATAACTTACTTTAAATTCCTTTTCCTTTCTGGAATACAAGACTGGTGACATTTCCTTTAGCTAGAGTTCGAACTGCAAAGCAACTGAATGAAGTTTTTTACTTTAGTTTGAAACAAGATTCATTCAAACTAAAGATTATGTCATGTTACAAAAATAGGTACAGTTCATGTTTGAGACAATTACATGTATGTTCTTTTCTGTTGTCAACTTAAATCAGATCTGCCGAAGCCTCCACACCGAAGCAATTACTTCACATTAATTGCAGTCAAAAAACATGTTTACATACCTGAGTGTAATGACCAACAGTGTACCAAGGCCCTTCTAATTTATTGTAGGTGAAGATGCGTACTTCATTATACCAGGACATAATAGCCGTAGACCAATTGGAGGGATGACTTGACGAGTATATATTCTCACCACAACCTGATGCTAAAATAGAAAATATTGTTTTTATTTGTCAAATGCTTTTTGAAAAAGATACTTAATTTCAAATATTCTCAAATGTAAAGTTAATTTTTCAACAAAAAGCATACGTGGGTAGAAGGTTGGTCTTCATGGTTCAAAATAAAATTTTCTGCAACACAAATAAATTCCAGTAATGACATAAAATATCTGCAGTATACTTTGAATGTAATTCTGCCTTGATACCACTTTTACCCCTGCAGTTCGTAGACTTTACTCAAGACAAATTCTTGACATTATTTTAAGCTGTTACATAGGCCACTCCTCTGCTGTTAGCATCCTATTTCTGAATGCCGTGGCTCTGCTTTCTAGCATTCAACCATTCTGAATTGATACCAACTCCACTACCACACTAAATAGCCACTTCCATGACTTGTCTAACCTCTTTAGCTCCTCAATTGCAGAACTGTCTTCGCACACATCATCATTTTCCACGCGTCCATGATGCACACCTAACTTAAGTCCATAAAACCATTTTACATCTATCCCCATCTTTTTGTCATATGCATTTACATTCCCACTATTTGTGCTATCATATTTTATTGGAAGATATCAAAGGTTAACAAGTAACTGCTGTACAATTCTATCTGAAATCACTAACAGTGTCATTCAGTCCTCATGCTTCAACAAATGAGACAAAACAAACATGGTTACTGCATCAAATTCAAATGCAATCAGCTACTAAAACCTCAGTGGAACTAGAACATATGAGTGTCCATTCAATAAAATAGACAAACCATAGATAGAGCAAGAATAGAGAGGAAGAGAGCAAAGGCAAGAGTGAGACAATGAACAGATATCGAAAAGGAAAAAGCAGCCAAGTAGGAAATATTACAGCCACTCTATTCTAGAGGACAGATAGAGCATAATCCAATGCTGTATATAGTCATCCAATGGTGTCTTAAGCAAACGGTTGCACCCAAAGCATTAGTCAACCCATAAATGTACTGTCCCCTGTACAAACATCTTTGGTTACCAGTGACAGTGAATCAAGAACCAATGCAAGTTTGTTACAATGAAATACTGTGATTGCCCCGCAAGGTAGCCCTCCTATCCCTTGAAGCATCTGCATACAAATATATTTTTAGAACGCACGGGCAATCGAGCTATTCAAAGAGTTCTCCAACAATGTCTATGAGCCCGGGATCAATAGGCGGCAAGAGCGTTTTCCCAGATAGGAAGCTTTACATTTGATGAATATAATCAACACGTTTCCACCACCCCATATTTGAAACGTAGCTCAAATTCTTCCAGTTGGACGTTATTGCCTTAGATTTCATGGCCATCAACCCATCAAAAAGATACTGTGGACTATAGTTTCCTCGAAATAGATGATTGGAACCCCTAAATGAGAGGATAGAGCGGCAATGGGCTAGTTGCTCCGCATATGCACAACATTGTTGGCCAAATGAACTCCCAAAAATCATATGCATATTTGCAGTCAAATAACATGAGTTGGGTTAAGTGAACCTGTAGCTTTTTTGGCATGACCAACAGAAGGATGCATGCAGGTCCTGCTTGGATTTAAACATTCTGGAGCACTGTTGTAGATCACAAACAGGGTCTGAGTGGCTGGCACTGCTACCAATGTATGTCTTATCTTCTTCCAAATGGCTATAGGGCCATTGGGCTGGTTGGCTCACAGTGTTGCTTCCATGAGAGTTCCATACTGACATTTGGCTGAGTCTGAGTAACCAAGGATAGGGTTTTGTACATACTGAGACAGAGGAGCGGGAAATTCTGAACTTGTTATTAACAGAAGAGAGAGAGGGAGAAACCAAAAATAGTTGCAATGGCACCATCCACTCATATACCAAAACATGATTTTCATATAATAGCCCAGCGTTAACCAATGTGGCCCAAAATATCAGTTTGCCAGTTACTTTTATTGTGTCATTATTCTTTGTTTAAACATTTGTATTAAAGTGTTACTGCTTAAATATAACCTCCTATCACTGTAAAATACAAAGCATTAAATAAAAACATATAGATACACATGAAGCAATACAAATCCTACTTAATACAATTACAAATCTTAATAACATGTAAAACCATAAAAATGTCATCCCGTCTTACATCATTCATTGTAATAATGACACAAAAATAATTTTTCAATCATTTTTGCTATCCTTGGCCACATATAATATATAACAAAATTCATAACCATATTCTCCCCTGAATAAATATTTGACCAATTTTGATCTGAAGGTTTCTTAAATCATCAAAACATTTCTGACGCCCCCTTTCAAAGATGTATTATCGGATGCTACAACTTGTCAAGAGGTGGCAAGGTGTCTCAACTTCTCTCTGACATAAACAACATATTCTCTCAGAAAATGGTATTTGAGACCAAGCACCTATCCTCGAAAGGGTGCGTCATGGTTCTAATCGCATCAGCATGATAAAGCATCTAACTTTAGCAGTATGGACTTTCCTTATGTAGCCAAAAGGAGCTTTACATGGAAAGCTCTGATTAGCTTAAAGGGCAAATGTACGTTTCTTAGCCAAGTAAGACATATTCCTATCCCAGATAGCCGCTTTGATTTTAATTTCTTTACAGGCTACACCCTAATTCACAGGACAGTGACAGAAATTTGAACCCTATTTCATTAAAAAATGTACCAATTTCACTAACCCATGTTTTAAAAACTCCCAGAGGGGCGGCTAGTGCAAGATATTTAGCAAAATTAGAGAACAATGACTTCATATTGTTCTCTTAATTAAACATTATCAAATAAAATATGGAGGCACAAATCTTTTTCAGAGTAGGCAGGGATGCCAACCCGAATTTGCTGCAGATGGGTTCAGCTGGAACAGAATTAGGCAAACTTATCCCCAGAACTTTGCTTCTAAAACATTTAAGCAGCTGTCTCTTGAACAATGAAAACCTCCAGACCGTACAAAACACTAGGCACAACATCATGTTCTTGTACATTAATGCCAAACCTTACCCAAATAAACCACATTTGGAGCTAATAAAATGCTTCACTGCCTTAAACTTGTTCTCAGTTGTATTACTGACCACTTTCCCCAAATGACCAGGGTTGAAATAGATAAAACAAAATATACTTAGCTATTATACACTATGGTGTACTGTTAGTCTTCCAAACATACCCCGCATTTTTCTTTTTAGAAGGTTAAATGACCATACTTGTAGTCTTACCCTGCTTAAGAGTCAAAAATTTTTCGCTGACTATCTTTGTAATTTCAAAACGCTCGAGGATAACCGCATCACCCGCGTAAGACAACCAGGCCACCTGTTGCTGCCCTGCACGGGGGAAAGAGGAGTTGATACATTTGATTAACTCCTCGCCGAGTGTCAGAAAACGCTTCAGGTCTTGTGGTACCCCCCCAGTTACTCTGTCCTCTCGTAGACGGAAGCGCTTCTCGCTATCGAATGACGGACAGGGGGCGGAGTTGGGTTCTCCACGCGTTGGTCGGTGCAGACGTGTTCGTCGGAAACTGCGTTTCCGACGCTTTGTGTGGAAGATGCCTTGGAGGTTACGTCAGTGGGTGCGTCGTCTCCCACCTGATAGTGCACGTACTGGGTCACGTGACCGTCTTGTTGCCGGTAGTTTGGGTACTTAACTATCCGGCGCCATTTACTCGCTGCTTCTGATCGCTTCTTGACAGTGGCTTACCTCTTGCTTGGATTTTGGTGTTTTTTGACCTTGGATTACGTCTTTGGATACGCTCTTGGATTGCCCTTACTTTGTCTTGGAATATTGGCCTCGGATTGTTTTTTGGATATTCTTGCCTAGTGATTTTGGTTGAGTAGAGTTTGGATCTGGGAGGTTGGGAGACCTCTTGCCTTTTTCCTATTGTTCCTTCCTCTTCCCTTTCCTCTGTTATCCTGTCCTTCCTCCCTGGGTGGTCTTAAGCGTCCTCGTGCCGGCGGGAATAGGCTTGGTGCTGGACTAGAGACTTCCTGAGCACCCCTTAGGCGTCCTCGTGCCGGCGGGAATAGGCTGGGTGCTGGACTAAAGACTGCCTCTGCACCTTGGGCTTCTTTGTGCCGTCTGGACCGGTGGCGGAGAGACTTCACACGGTTTGCAGCGGAAGACTGGAAGGGGATTCATCAGAAGCGACAACCTCTAGAGAACCAGGGTAAGAAACCTTACCTTCCTTACCATTCTCTGTATCTTGCTATCTGGTACTTATTGCATTTTCTCTTTCTTATGGTCGCCAGAATCCAACAGTCTAGAGGATATTCTTGTATGAAACACTTCTGGTTCAAACCCGTATCATGCAGGTTAGTCTGATTGATAATTGTTATCCTTAACCAAGAGAGGGCATATTTGGTTGTTAATCAGTTGTAATATTCTGCAGTTGTTGGAAGGTAACTGGATGTCCCATCTGTCGTGAAGCTTGAGGTTCGCACAACTCTCCCGATGCCAACGACTCTACATCATCATCTTCCGATCAATTAGTCTCTCAGTCTGTCCTTTTGTACCCCTGAGAGACACATTGATAGGAAGAAATATTTTCTTCACGACGGGTCAACAAGGAGCCGTGCTTAAGGATATCTGACACCGAGATCACCTAAATAAAGTTTATATGTGACTTAGATTTATTAGTCAATGTGGTGCGTAGCAGATGAAAAAGCGTCAACAGATTGGAAAGAGTGAGAAAGCCTTTTTCAAAATCCAGATTTTGTCCTTATCCATTCATTCATTAATTGCAGGAGTAATAAAGAAAATCGTTTTGAACAAGTATCTGTCATTGCCTTCGGATGATAATTTGCTGGATAATCATGGGACCCCTTTTTATATATAGGGATCAGTAAAGAGTTCCTCCTCTCACAAAAACCCTAGGTACCGGTGCCCAGGGGAAGGCAGCCGTTCCTGATCCTGTCCCTGGGCGTGGTATATGCCCAGGAGATCACCTGGGAGGAGATGGGGCCCTGGGGAACAGAAGGACTCAGTTGGGCGAGACGCTGTATTTGTCTTCCTCAAAGATGGAAATATTGGTGATACTGGAATATGTAACGGCTTGCTGTCAGAGAGAGCTTTTATTTTCCAAAGCTAACTATCTTAATGTTGGTGAAAACAATCATAACTAGTCATGTATTGGGAGTAAGAACCCCCTTGCAGGGCCAAAGACCTTCATAGAGGTGAAAGCACCTATAGCCCCCAGGGGAACATTAAAGATGCACTTACCCCCCATCCCTCTCTCTGCACTTGCATGCTCTGAATGCTCACAAGGCCTAGGAGAACCGCCTCTCTTTTTCATTGTTATATTTGCCTTTCATTCCCATGTTCCCTCACTGTTTCCCTGTGGGTGCTTTGAAACAAAATGTACTTGAAGTGCAAGCGCCTTACAAATGCACAAATGAAATAAAATAAAAATACATCTTTAAATATTAGCAAATTAGATTCTGAAAACCCTAATTCCCCTGTAATACAAATCCTTTCATTGAATCCTTATAATACTCCTTTAGTGATTATCATTAAGCACAGAAATGAAATTGGTAATATTATGTCAATTAGAAGAGAGAATTTGAACACTGGGGTCAAGTCACACAATCCCAGCTCGGATGAAGAAGAGGGCTGCAGCCTGATAATTTTCATGACCCACACCTGTGGGAGACTTGGAGGCATAAAAGGCCCCCTCAGGTACAGGCCATAGAGAACAGTAGCAGGAGATGTTGTGATTGTTGTACCTCCATGTTGCAGTGGAAGCAGAGGCTAGAGGAGAGCACAGATGGCGGGACCACAATCATGTGCCGAAACGGATGCCGTTTCTGAGAGGGTCTCCTCTGTCAGAGACCTTGATTGCAGAGGTAGCGCAGCGGGAAGCATTGTGTTTGACGGCTTCCCCCTGAAGACTGTAGCTGCAGAGGTTGCATTGCAGGAAGCAGGATGTTTAAAAGCTTCCCCCATATTAAGTTAGGCTCCAGTGGAGGGCGAACACCAGAGAGCATTTTGAGCGCGGAACACTCCTTTTCCAACCGACCAAGACCACAGAAAACAGAGAGAAGCAGTTTTCCGGGCCAAGCAAAGCAGCAGAAGCAGAAGACCTAGAGGTAGTGGCGCAAGCGCATGCGCACGCTAGACCCGGCGAATTCACTAGCATATTGTGACACCGGAGTGCTCCATGATCGCCTACTGGCCAAGTCTGGGTACATTAAATACAAAACTGATATACAGAAAGTGAAGTGGCAAAACAAACAATATTTTGAATACCAAACTGATGTACAGCAAAATAATAATCCTTTTGAAAACCAAGCTGAATCAAAGAGGAGAAAGTGGCAGAATAAGCTCTTGACAAGCAGACCAGAAAGGTGTGATTGTATTTATGTGGGTCAGAATAATTGCCAGCCACAAGAGAGGGCAATATTATTAGTAACCAATACAAACAACTATTGACAAAGCCAAAAGAGAGTAATATCAAGGCAAGTTAAAAAGAACAAATATTGCCAAAGGCAAGAGAGGGCAATTAAGGATGCAAGTGTTTGTACATCCGATTATCAGTGTGTAAAATAATCTGTAAGAGAAACTAGCCTAAACCCACATTGCCAAAGCCAAAGAAGTTCAAGAGTGAGATTAAACCATGAACAGCAGTGGGGTAAACAAGAGTAGAAGGAAAGCGACCCTTCTGAGAGAAGATATTCAGGAGTAGAGCATAACCGGCATTGCATATGGAAATAACAAGTGTGTAACAAACAGCGCAAATGTGTTTCTTGTTATCCCAAAAGAAGTAGTCAAACTTGATGTTGTGGAAAAGCAAAAGACACTGCTAAATTATTTGAAGCTAACCTTTACCACAAAAGTACTTGTAGTAGTTAGTAGTTTCATTAGTCCCGGCAGGAGAGTACACCATGACAAATAACCTTGTAGTGGTTGACCTGACAGGTGAGTGGACCAGGTGGAAGTAATAGTACTGTAGCGTGGTGTGAAGAAGAAGTGGAAGTGTGGTATTGTGTGAACTGTTGAATGATCCTGACAGAATGTTCTGTTGAATGACAGAATGATCCTGACAAAGACATTTTTGTTGATCCTAAAGAACTGTGGAGATATTATGGTTTTATGAGACTAAGTTTTATTGAACTCTTTATCACAAGTGGAAAGATGAACATGTGTTGAGTATTGTGAGTATTGTGAACTGTTGGTGGAGTTCAAGCTGGAAAAAAAAGAACTTTATTGGAACTGTACTGCGAAACAGGATTTCCTGTTTTTTAATGTGTCCCAGTGTTTTTAAAAATAGGGAAAACTTTGCACTAGTGCTAATACCGTGCAAACTTTGCACTTGCACCGGTGCAAAATTTCTGTAACTTTCCCAAGTTTCAATTTAATGATTTCCATTTTTATCTCGGCAAGGGTTATATTCCACCCTAATTTAAAAAACTGAGTTTGGGGAATATTATGTGACGCTGGTTGAGGAATGTTTGACTTCTAGAGTGCTCTAATTCGGTGGTGTATGGTGTCTTGTAGTAGCTTTGGGCAACAGTCTCATCCACCTCAACCTTGCTATTTACATTTAAGGTCACAGCTTTATTTTTCTTGTTCCTGGCTGTTAGTCTCACAAAAAAAATTATGGAATTGCGAAATGTGGAATTGTATTTCGACCTTTTTCAAACACTGTCTATTGTACATGTATAAGGGCCTTTTGCTTCTCTGCAGAAGGTAGGTGTATATATTGTGATTCCATGTTCTTAATAGCTTTGAGTCTTTTAACTGCTTTTAAATTTACCATCTTGTTCTGTCTATCCACATGCCCTATAATTTGTGCCGATCGGGCTGCTTTATGTGCATGAGATTTCACTTCCAGGGAAATATTTCCAGAGGTATTCAAAGAAAATAATGCTTTATGAATCTCTCGATGGAGGATGGGAAGCTAGAGGCCCTCAGCAGGTCTTTACTGAGGTGTCATTTATCACTTATGGTTGATAGAACGACCCAATCTCGGATGCCACAACAAGGGCTTGATTAGAAATTAGAGGGGGTAAATTTCAGCTCTGTGTACCTGTGCCATCTGCCGCTTGGTCATGAACATGTAGTCTATCCTGGAGAATTATGCATGCACCAAGAAATAAAAGGTAAACTCCAATGTGTCCGGTTTACAAATTCTCCTCACGTCAACCACCTCATTGCATTGGACAAATAATTTGGAGGCCTTGTGCAACTTTAAAAGGTGGAATATACATGGTGTTTTCCTGTCAAGCACAGGATCTAGAGGAAGATTACAGTCACCCCTGATGATCGAAGATCAAGAGTTTAAGTGTTGGACCGTTTCACATAGGATTCCCCCAAATCCTGGTTCTGTTTGATGTGGACGATAGATGCTCATTTTATTTATTTATGCATTTATGTATTTATTTACTTTGCGTTATAGTTCATAAACTGAACTTTCCACACTTTATACATTTTGCATCCTGCAAGATATCAAAGAATATATTACAAAACATTTCATTTATCAGTATACATATAAAGAAAGAAAAACCTCTAAAAACATTTTAAACATTCTGGGAAGTCTCATACGGTTTAAGTATCTAAAACCACTTTCAGAAATGTAATTTGTGTTTAAAATCCTAATCCACAAATCCTCACCCAAGGCACTGCCAATAGTTGAAATGTTTTCCTTCGGAAGCATGTTCAAAGGCAGTTTTTACAAAGATGTATTAGAGATTTGTCTTCCTGGTAACAGCATACACTCATGCCCGTCTGAATATTTTTTCCTAATACCCAACACCTCAATTGTAGGGAGAAAGATCAACTTCAGTACTTTAAATTAGAAGTCTCTCAATTGGTGTTTCTTAGATATGGGGTGAGGATGTTAAAGTTTTTTATCAACCAGTTAAAATGGTAATTAAAACATTGATATCCTAAGAGGTCTGACCTGGTCTGACCCATGCATACATAGATGCAAACAAGTTTGACCTTTGACCTTGTTGGGATTGGTCCACAGGTCCACACACAAAGACTCAATCCTTATCAGCAGATAGGTACAAGTAAGGGCCTAGTTTTCAAGAACACTACACATACCCTTTCACAACATTGCATTAAGGAACACATAGAAAGAAGCAGGTGGGAGAGAAACTATGTTGGCAAATAGTTACATAGAGTCCCAGTGAATGTATGTCTGTATTGGCAATTGCTCCAATTCATAACTAATACCCACCAATGGTACTAAATTCGGGGGACATAGTACCCACCTCCACATTTTTGCCTCCAGCTTTGACCAGGGGACATCTACATCATAATTCTCTGCCCCAAAAATCAGCCTTGGCAGAATGTTTGTCTATACAGTTTAATTAGAGGTAGAGCCAGAAATCTGTCAAATTTAAAGTCAAATCAGGACAGCTGGATTGTCGATGCCATACATTTTGCTTCCAAGTCCCCTCACAGGGCACACCTCCCCCTGCTCGCATAGATGAAAGTCTCCAGATATTTATAATGATTAACGATCTTCAGGTCTTGACCATTCAGAGCCCATCTGAATTTTTTCCATTTGGATCTTTCGATGTTCATGACCAAGATTATTGACTTGCTGGTAGTAATAGAGAGATCCAGCTTGCCTAGGAAAGCACTGATACAATTTAGAGCTCTCTGGAAGCCTATTGGGGTCATATCGTTAAATATTCCAAGAAACCAACATATCTCCAAGGTCAGGACTAACCTGCACTGGCTCCCTGTCAAACAGAGAATATCGTTGAAAACACTTGCCCTCACTTATAAATGTTTGACTAACAAGGCCCCACCCTACCTATCCAACCACCTCTCCCTAAATACCTCCTCACGACCCCAAAGAACTGCTCAGACACACAACCTATCTCTGCCGAGATTTAAAATTCAAAAAGCGGGGGGCGTGAGTTTCCCTGCTCTGGCTACTAAGCTTTGGAACACTCTTCCGTCCAACTTCAGATCCGAGCCCTCATTCAACTCCTTCAAACGGAAAATGAAATCTTGGCTGTATGCTCAAATCTGACTCAGCCTCTGCTTGTAGCAGCCACCCAGAGTCTTCTACTCCTACTAAAACTGTGCCTCACTTAATTAGTCCCTTGATAAACTGCCAAAGCGACTGACTATGCAACACTTCGTGTCTGACTATGCTCCACTACTTGCCAACCTACTCACTACTGTCTGGTCCTGACACTACGTTCAGAGTGACCAAGCCTTCACTCTGCTGTATATGATGTATATGATGTATATTTGTATGCTTTCACTGTAAGTACATGCTTGATTGCATATTCCACTCCTTTCTGTAATTATGATTATTATAATATATTTTATATACACAACTTTTGTACCTATGTAAATGTATGCTCTTCATGTATATCCTGTATATGATGTCACTTTGTAACTTTGTCCTCTAAGTTTGCGTCCGGATGCCCACGGGCCTGGTGCACGCTACAAATAAATAAAATACTAATACAAATATCGCAGATGACCGTGTCATCCACAAAGTTCAGGTAGTGCAGCTTCAAGAGACCCGATAACAGGGGGTTTTCCTTGCCAATTCCCAACACCAAGTCATGTATTGTATGTAAAAATCAAATAGGAATGGTGCAAGGACACACCCCTGTCATGACATGAGCTATCCGAGTCCAGCAAGATCTTTATTTTTGTTCCCCTGTGCAATGCTTCCAACATACTGAATAGGATGCGGGGGCAGCAATTATCATGAAATGTTTTCCATAGTACTGCTCGATTAACATGGTCAAAGGCTTTGCTTATATCCAGAAAGGCCAGATAAGCTGGTCTCCCTTTTTCTTTTACTTGCTTGTCTCCCTATAGGAACAGTGTAAAACTATTCAACACACTTCCTCTACCCTTCTTAAATCCAGCCTGGCAGAAGTTTAGGCAGTTTGGTGTGTGGGCCAACTTTGGAGCTCTTTTAATAGTATCTTGGCAAAATGTTTGTTTTAGACATCCAGCAGCAAGATGGACCTATATTGCAATGGAGATAGCCTGTCCCCTCCCTTAAATATCAGTACTATTAGGACTGCACCCAACAACCTGGAAACTCCCTGTTTGACAGTATGTTAGCGAACAATCAGAACTGAAGGTGAGACCGTAATGGGATGTCTAATTGTAGTGTTAAATTAGTTAGGCCATCGGGGCTCGAAACATTGGATTTATTACTGTTCTTCATTAAAATAACTATGTCATCCAGGTCCCAAGTAAAGACCCTATCCAACTTTTTACAAGTAAAAGACTCTCGACCCTCCAAGTCCTCCTTTACGTACAGTTCCGTATAATTCTTTTCCCAAGTTTCTTCTGCAATAAATTGAATCTGAAGAAATTGATCAATCCCTTTGGGTTTTATTAGCTGGCTTTTTGTTGCTGTTACTCATGATACAACTCAACATCGTTTTCATGTAATTTATCGCCATCCTTGGAAGAACTTTAATTCTGGTATGCAACTTTTTCACTTTCGAATTTCGGCATCAAAGACGTCATTGTGCCCCAATAATTGAGACCTTTTAACAAGGTACCGGGCAGACAATAATTCCCTAATGACTGAACGTACACAAGGCACAAAACCATGCAGGAAACTTAAGCCGCTGTTCGTGTTCTCAAGTAAATCGCCTATCTGGCAATTGAAAGCTTGTGAGATTTTTTGGGTCCATTCCACAGCATGATTTCTTGGATTAATCTCGAAGTTCAGGACACAGTCATGAACTAATACCTGCCTAATAAGAGATTGTTCACAGATCAAAATACAATGATCACTTAAGTCTGTCTGCCTAATTTCCAAGTCCGCCCCATGATCAGATCCACAGACAGAAAATGTAGTCCAGCTTTGATCTCCAAGAATTATTGTGCCACATAAAACTTGGGGGATATCTCCTGTCTAACCAGGAACCCCTATCACGGCTTTCATTGGAGTTGATACCCACAATCTTCCAGGCATTCAGCATTAAATTCTCCGAAAATAATTACAGATGCACATTCCCTTTTGCCCAGAAGGAGAAGGGAGAGACCAGACAGGAATATTCTATGCACGTATTCTCTGTATTAAGGTAGAAATCCACCAATAATCACGTCTGTCACCCTAGATCTCTGCACTTTGCAGTCAAGAAAAGGTGCAAGCATTTACTTCTATTAGACTTCATCTGACGCACTATGAGGCGCTAGTTACGTCTAATAGCTGTCAAGCTCCCCCCATATGGACAACCCCTCATACCACGCTAGGCTTTGATGAAAATAACCTTAAACCCATCAATAAGCATGGTGTCCACCAAGAGGGTCTTGTGTAGACAAATTATGTCATACGACGCAAACAGATCTTGATTTCCAAATATACTTGCAAATCCTCTAGAGATCCGGGATACAATCTCAATGACTGTCCGTCACTCTTTCCATGCATTGATATTGGCACCCTTATAGGGACAATCTTCAATGAAAGGCCACTCATCAGTAACCTGTCTATTCTCTCTCATTCCTTGCTGCCGTCCTGTTACTTTTTGCTTCTTCTACCCACTGTCTACCATCCTACTTTATATCAGTAGATCTTAAGTTGTCAAATATCCCTACTTCCAAAACCTCAAATCCCACTGAGAGAAGAACTTTGTATTCTGCTAATTTTGCATTCTTAAAAATGGGTGAGCAATGGACACCTTAACAATATCAAGGCAATCTTCACATACAAATTCCCCAAATGTTGATATCCCCAGAGTTAACCAATCATAAACTCAGAATCTAAAAGAGCAGTGAGTGAATATAATGGGCCTCATTATGAGTTTGAGGGTAGCCATGACCTTAAAAAGTGCATGGCTACCCCCAAACTCGGGTCCAGGTTCCCTGAATGGGGAAATACTGGGCCATTCCGACCTTGGAGGGCCCAGTATTTCCCCATTCAGGGAACCCAGACCCGGACCATCCCCATTCCCAATTGAGCCCCCATAGGGCTCAATAGGAATGGGGTGCATGCTAACAACGGGCCCGTTAATGACAGGCCCGTTGTTAGCATGCTGGGCCGCTCGCGGGACCCGCTAAGGACATCCGGTTTGACCAGACGTCCTTAGCAGGTCCCGTGAGCAGACCTCGTAATGAGGCAGTAGGGGGTTAACGGTGCCGGCAGCTCTACTGGCGTTATTAACCCCCTACCGACAGAGCCGTAATGAGGCCCAATGTCTATTGAAGGGAGCCCTATTTGAACTTTCAAAAAGAGGACTCAGATTATATGCAGTTATCCATCTTGTTTACTTCACTTACCAGATCTGTTTCCCGAGTCCCCTTGTAAGATTTCCTTTTGACATCTTTAAAGTGCACCTGCATTTGTTTTACCTCAGGTAGATTTGTACTTTTTGCTAAGCCTGATCTCTTCTCCTCAATGGAGAGGAATAAGGGTTTTTGCAGACCTCCCAATACCTCTGTTAGTTTTGTGCTTTTTGGTAAGCCCAACCTCTTATCCTCAATGGAGCAGAATAAGAGATATACCTTTTGTAGACCTTCCGGTATCTCTGTTTCTACTTTAGCCAATTATTTTCTGCCATCAGATTTGCTAAATATTAAGAAAAGTTTCTGTTTCTTGCGGTTTTCCTGTACTTACCTGGTATCACTATTCGAAAAGAAGTGAAGGCTGAATGTATTCCTTTTTAGCACTTTCAGAGTTCAATCCCTCATAATGCAGTATTTCCACAATCTATCACCGTCACACAGTCTGCTTTGTCTTGCTCTTCATGGAGCCGTGGATGCAAGGATTGTTCTAATATTTCATCCTCACAGGAGTAGACTGAGATGCTACTTAAATCAAAGTAGGGACCCTGATCAACAATATGACTCCTAGGGTGCAAACTTAATCCCTGTCCCTGAGGTGAGCTATAATTGGGAGCTTTTGCACTGCATTGCTTTGGTCACTGAGCTCCCTATACATCACACCTTCTTAGTAGTCACTTTTTTCATTCATTTTTCTACGCAAGTAGGGACTGTGACATTATCTAACTGCAGCCTTAAGTAGTTTAAAAATGCCTATGAGCCCCTGTTTTTCTGTTTAGAGGGCATCTTGCAGTTTTCTTTACTTATTTTGACTTATACCCTTCCCATCTTTAATTTTTGATCTTTTAATGGGGTAGTGATAATTAATGTGACTGCTGCTTAGGATAGTCATTAGGGTCTCGCCCACCATAATTATTTGATCCAGACCTCAGACAGATACTGATGTGAGGAGTACTTCTTTTGCACTCAGCACTGAATCCTCTTCCCCACCAGTCCCCACCCCAAGGAGTTTACCCTTTCCCTCCCATGTTTTAGGTATTAAGCAAGGCTCTTCTAGTTAACCTGGAGCCTCTGGTTAATGGCAGTAGCTGTAATGAACCATTCCAAAAAGTTTACTTTCCTGCTTAATTCTTTTAATAGCTGCCTCACTTCTTGCAATTCAAAGTTAAGGGAGCCATACCGTCTGTCCATATTAGACAGACGGTATGGCTCAAGATTGAGCTGTGTCAAGATTGGGAACGACAACTCATCCACAACAGTTTACAACCTGTTCCTGGGAGGACTCTCCAGTTGCGAGGGTGAATTAGTAGTAAAGATCCTATGAGGTTGATCCTCTTTGGCCTTAGCCAGAACAAGACCATCCAAGGGTACACAATCAGCAATGTCCCCTCCCACACCCACATCAACACATATGTTCGACAGAGGGGAACAAGATGCATCACATTTTCTAATAATCTGAGAGACCGGCTGGTGGAACGTGATTTCTGTTAAGTCGTGAGCGTTGGAAGGGGACTCAGGAATTGCCCATTGATTCAATGTAAAATCTAGAGAGAGTCTGACATCTTTCCTCAACTCATTGGAGATTACAGGGTCCACCATTGACACGTAAGACACTAAATCTACTTCCTGTTCAATGTCCCCAATGACCATATCCTGAATGTTCTCCTCTATTCTAGTTAACGCTTGATCCAGTTTTCTAGTAAATACCACAAATGTATCCTCCGTTCCGTGGTTAGCGATATTTGTAAATCTAGAGGAGTCAGAGAGCAATCTACTTTCCATTGCAGCCTCTTCTTCTGGTGTAGCCCCTGTGTCAGGCAGCAAGGCAGCGGATTGGAAAGCATCAGAGGAAGGGTTGGGGCCAGGGTGTTGTTGCTGGTAAGAAGAGGGACCTTTGTTCCCCCCTGCATGTCCATCATAGTGTTTACCAAAGTTGCCTTGGAAGTGGAAGCTCTAACTGGTGCAGATTTACCCAAGTAAGGAGCAGAGTCATTTGTCTCAGCCGCCGCTCCCATGCTTCTTAAAGTGACCACCAAGGTGTTGTAATATTCCCAGTACCTCTATAACAAAGATGAAGAAATATTGAGCCAAATACTAGCCACAGTGCGGGCATGAAACATAGTTTAAGATGCACTGTAATGAACCGCCACTTAAACCTCTTCAAATTAACACGTCTGAAAGGGCAATAAACCCAACAGGCACTGTGATAAGACAGGTATCCCAGGCGCACAGTCCTTCAAGAGTGATCAGGAGGTGTAATAGTCTACCACAGATCAAAGGGTAATGTCCCCACAGGCACCGCGCAGACAGAATGACAGCAAAGAAAGCAAGTACAATTTAGAGCGATGTAGAACAATTCCAAATGTGAAGAGCTTGTGTAAAGGGGACGCAGGCCAAATGAGTTAGCAGATTGTTTTCAGACAGTAAAGATTTCAGATGCTTAAACCTACCGCTGCTCCTTATTGCCCCCCATGAGACCCAATCAACTTGCAGACTGTCATGATCACCACAAAAGCCCATGGTATGGGACCATTACCCCAGGGTAGCAAGTTTATTTTGAGAAACCATGTGGGAGCTAGATGGTTACTGGCTTAGCGTGCTAGGCATTCCTCATGTTTATTAGCACATGAACCATAGTGGGACCCATAGGAAATACAAGGGGGTTTGTGTTCCACTGAGATGTCGGCCTTGTGAGTTGCAGGCTGATTTACATGTGAGAACCAGTAGTTGGGTGTGGAGGACTATTTAAGCCCCGCCTCCGCCTTTGCACGTGCTTTGCATTTTTTCCGCTGACAGCGGCACAATGCTTACAGGCGCTCCGTTCCACAGTCCTGAAAAGTAGAGAGAATTCAAGTTACAAGACTTATCTAGTTACCAGAGAATCTACAGACAACAGAATCAACATTCCTGACCCATTCAGCAGCAGTTAGCAGCAGTGGAGTTCCGTCTGAGTTCCGCACCTCCTTTCTTCTGAGCCCGTTAACAGCAACCATTGAGGCCCGGAACTCCTATACTCCGACAACCTGAAAGACAATGTACAGATTACTAAGAATTACAAAAAGTCAGAGACCCTGCATTAACAACTGGCTGCGTGATCAAACATACCGCAGCCTCTTACAAACCTTTTCGAAATGCTCAGCCACCTAGAAAAAGCAAGCACCAAAGGCCATATTAGTTATTTGGGCATATCGCATGCTTTTCTCACTACGCGCACAGACTTACCTTGATTACCAAGACGTTGCGGGTGTTCTGAAACACTATATTACTTCCATGAGGCTTTCTTTCATCCTGCAACAGGGAGAGAACGAGAAGGCAGAGGATTAGCCACTATAAGGTCAATCCAACTCCAGAGACTCAAAAATTTACTGCAGCAAGGCACAAGAATCAAAAGATACTTACCAACTCAAGGCTTTTCCACATTCTTCAGTAAGGAAGGCCGTTTCCACTGTTCCAAGAATTGCAGTTTCCTCGCCAACCATTGCACCACTACCAGAAAGCAGGATGGAGAGCTTCCTAACTAAATTCATCAGGTTAGAAAAGGGGTAAATCAGAGCCAGTTAAGAAGCACAGCAGAGTGGCGAGGGGTACAAGGTTCTGACCCAAAGTAGATTCACTTTTTGTCCCTTTCTCTTGTTACTGCAGGGGGATTTACCATTCTATTACGAAAGTAGCAGCATTCATATAAGCCGGGCCAACTTACGCTCCTGCAGAGATAAGGTAAGCGTTACACAGACAGGCCAAATGGATACAGACCAGCACACCGCCATTGCTCGCGGAAAAGACTGCCCAGATTGCAGTCACCTCTGCACAGCTCTGCACCGCACTGCATGTAAATGGGGTTTTTAAGTGTTGAAGTCCTCCTGCTGGTAGCACATTGAAACAATGGCAATAGGCGAAAGACTGGGAAAGAAAAATCACTACTGAGTCTGTTGAGACTGCAGTCACTTCTAGATCTTTAGTATTGCAAACTGAGTGGTTCCAAGCTTAGAGCAGTCATCTACACCTCTTGGCCTTACTATATCTAGAATTTGAAACTGCCTTTTTTTGTGGATCAATCTGGCTACCCTCCCTTTCCACCTATCAGTTTCTGAGACAATTACCTGCCCCACCCATTGTATTTTAACCATAGCACCATGTCTTTTAGAGAGGTGTGTCCCTTGAATATGGGCCACATGGGCTTCCAGCCTACTCAGAACATGTTGCAGTTTGATAGGGGATGCAATCCCTTCCACTTTCCTATTAATAATGTACACCATAAACAGGCTATTCTAATGGTGGTGTACAAACAGATGTAATTGTTCTTAGAAATGGCCTGGATATATAGTCAGTGAATCTATAGAGGTCAGGTCAATTGAGCCCTCTTAAACATTTATTTATTTGCTTGCAAATCTCGTGTTGCTCAACAACTGCATAATAAGAGACAGATAGAAATATGAAAGGCAAGAGATGCAAACAATGTGGTTGTAGTAAACCATTTCGAGTCATCTACTAAAAAAAACTATGCTTGTCCTTGAGTCAGTTCTCGAAGAGGAGAACTCCACAAGACGTTTGTCATTCCATTCACACAAATCATGCTTCATGACTAATCTTGGGTACACCTGGGCAAAATGTGAGGTGATAGTGGTTGGTTGAACACCGTAGACCTTTGCAGCACATATCTACTGTTGAGAAAACTGTAAATAACATTAAAGGTAGAGCAGATAGATCATGGCTAATGCCTCCACTCGAGGCACACATCAGCGCCCATGACCAGTGCTCCTCAGCCACCATTATTTCATTAGTCACCATCTGCCACAGAGGGTTGAGTGTTGCATCCACCAAAGGATGTGTATCCAGAGAGCCCAACCTCAGTCTACCCAATTAGCTCTTTTGGAATCAAAAGCTGGGTAACCTGCCTTTTACACCTAGAGGAATGGCTTTGGAAACCCGGGTGATGTGAGTGTAGGAGAGATAGGCCTCATGGTTAGCTCCAAAGCTTGTAGAATCGTCCATGGGTTCTTCCGAGCAGGATTTTAGGAACCTTACAAGATCACATATGCATCAAAGACTTTTGTCAGGCCAAAAACATTAGAGATTTTCTATTTATTTATTTGTATTTGGTTACACAGTGACCTTTACAAAAAAGTTGAAAACATTTGATTTGTTAAAATATACATTCATTACCCCAATTATATCATTTTTGTCAACGATCTTAAGAACTGAACAGAAATGTTCTAGTTAATTAACATGCAAACACATTAAAAGAAAACACAACATTTGTTAAAAGAAACCCAAAATAGATACATTCATAAACGTTTGCTGTGTTCCCACTATTAGTCAGACAGATGGAATGGGGGCAATACCTCATTTGATTTTGGAGCACAACATTAGGAGAACAACATCATCATTTCCCCACCCTCATGTACAGACAATATATGAATGAGTACAGAGAACCAGACTTCAGCAGCACATATAATGACGACATCATCATTTCCCACCCTTGTGTTCAGTCAGTTTACATGTATCAGTCAGGAACCTAACCACAGCAATCTGTAAATTTATCTTTCGACCATGCATCATTTCCAACCACAAAATATTTAAGTCTATACAGTCAGTATTTGGTACACATTTACAAAACTACTTATATGCTCTGGTCTCAGAGCAACACAATCTATCAATAAGTGTCTTAGCCTTTCAGTACCGTCTGCCAAAAGCAGAATCTACACAAAGAGGGGTTACCAATCCTTCTCTCCTTTATGTCAATAATTTCTTCTGTCTGTATCACATTGAATCTGAAGCACATGAATTCCTGCCTCCAATGTTTCTCCGGAAATTTTACCAAATAGGGCTCCATAATCCCCACCTTTTAATAATGGGATGCAAGTTCAGAATAGAGCTTGGTTTTGAGAACCCTTGCCACCGTTTTGTTCCAGTCTGCAAATTCCAAAGGTTTTTTTTACCTTCAGTGGGTTAAATATGAGTAGCTCACAGGAAACCCCCAATTTATCTAGGATGTCATGGCATTCAGTTTTCAATCTACTCAGATATGTTGATTAAGGTATTCCCTTCCGTCGGCCATTCCCCATGGTAGCGTACGAAGTGGATTTCCTGATGGTGACTATCTTCCTATAAAAAAAGAACCGTTGCACTCCACCACATTCGCCATAGAGTGCAAATCAAGTTCATAACGCAGTGCACTCAGCGAAACAGACTTAGGGAGGCATATTAAAACTGACTTCAAGGTAAGAGATTCATATTTATAAAGCTCCTCTCTACACCAGAAGGGTAAAAGCACTAAGCCATATCAGAAATGTGGTATCGCCTTACATTTTTAAAAGCGCAGGTTGTGTACCTTTGATCTATTTTTTTCAATTACGCTATCTGAGAACCCACCTTCCCATCCAGATACTCACGATAGTGTCCTTTTTTTTGCCCCCAAAAATGGGGTAACCTAAATAACGGATGGACGGTCTAACTGCGTGCTTCTCATGATATAGAAACCAAGAATACTTTGTAGGGTGCAATCTCCCCGACAGACACAGAATCACAGTTCCTTCTGTATTGATGTTTAGAGGATTTGACAATGTAAACTCTCTAACTCCCTCCACCACAGGGGATGCAAAGGCAGCATTTTGGAGGATTATACCTGCATGCGCAACATACACTTTAACAATAGTAGGCACAAAAATACACCCATGTCGTAGCCCATTCAAAACTCTGATGGACTGGGACAGAGTACCTGCATTATTAAGACAGATTTTAGCCTGGATCCCTCATGAAGGTGGTAAAGAATTGAAAGTAAATGAGATGGCAGCACTGCAGCCGCAAGTTTTGACCAAAGTATATTTATTTCGACAAAGTCGAAGGCCAAAGAGAGGTCCATTGAAGCCACATAAATTGGCAAACTACCCGACCTCCATGCCTTCTCTTGTAAAACCTTAAATGGCAGGCCACCTGCGTCTGTGCCAACATTTTTCCTAAAGCCAAACTGAAAAATGATAGAAAATCATTGTAGTCTGGCCATTCCTGAATATGCCTTAGTACCAGGCCGGCAAAGGATTTAGAGTCGGCATCAAGGAAGGCGATAGGTCTGTAGTTGGACGGACAGCACCTATCACCCTTCTTATAAATAGGAACAATATACAATATGTGACAGGTTTTGGGAATGTGTCAAGTCATAAGTTTGAACACCACAAAGAGAATTTTGGCCCAAGGTCGGTATTACCCTTCAGGATTACATTTGCTAACCCGTTAGGCCCTGCGGCACAGGATCAGGATGCTTGAGAGATCAAGGATTTAATACCCTCCTGCATAAATGTTAAACTCCAAGGAGAGAGCCGGGCGGTTATAGAAAGGGTCCAGTCCAATTCTGACAGAGCATAAAGAGATCCAAAGTGCCCAACCCACGACTCCTCAGAAATAGGGAAAGTTTTGACAATTGTTTGAGACAATACCACTCGATTGATAAGGGTCAAAAACTTCCTCGAAGATGCTTGCCTCAAAACAGATAACATGTCTGATAAAGAGATGCCTGATAATTCTTCAAATGATTTTTCCATTTGTTTTTAGCCTTCTCTATCATTTGCATTTGACCAGATAGTGAGAACGACGATCCACTTATGTGTCTGATCTCCCTGTGTCTGCAATTTTTCATAGATTTAACCTCTTTGCTGAAATTATGTCTATATTTAATTTGAATAATATTCATTCTCCCAGAGATCATTGCGTTCGGCATTGATGTTTCCACATAGTGACCAAACACATCATGTGTATTGAGAGTTAGCTTCTTTCCAAGTTTGTAGGTGGTAAAATCATGCACAAAGACCTCATTCACTTTCTCAACATTGTCCCTATGGCAGGTTTTTCTTGTCAGAGCTTTATTAATATCTAGGGTGAAGGGATATATATCCCATTTTACCGGAGCCCACACCCAGGAAAAAGTTAATCTTACCATTTTGTGATCATTAAGTAACGTATGGGTAAGAGTAAAATAACTTACCATGTCAATTAAGGGCTGTACAGGAGTTGGTTATACCCCCCTCAAACTGACTGTAATGGATACAGACCCCCTCCACCTCAAACCGAATTTTGATAGCTTATCGAGTTGATCAATGACTTTAAATGTTGCAAAAATCAGAATTATAGTGCTTTGCAGAAAAGCTCTTTGAAGGACGATCTATTTTATGGAGTCAGACACTCTAGAATGTTGTGTGCAATAGAAAGTATGTTAAGCTGTATTTGCTTATCATAAGTTACTAAAAACTAGATTTGAATCAGAGCAGGTATCACATTTTTACCAGGAATAGGGTAATCCACCATTTTGTGATAAGCCAGGTATGGTCATGCATTTTCTAAGATGGTGGCTTTCATGCAGTCATGGTGTCATCAATGGAGAACTTGTTTTATGAAAGTTCATCTAGAGTCCACTGATGCAGGATGAACTGAGTAAAACCTGTTTAGACTAGTTCTGAGTGGCAGATAGGCCAATCACAAGCAGGAAGAGGGGTTGTACATTGATCAAGCCATTATAGGCCAACAAATCACAGGCAGGAAAAGGGTTGTACTTTGATCAGGCCATCTCCTCACCTTCCTAGAGTGTATATAAGGAAGGAAAAGCTCAGAATTGTTAGGAGATTTCCAGAGATGTCTTTGGTGCTGTATGATGTGTCCTGCCTGCTGGAAGAAAATAAACTTGATGTCTTTGAAAATCCTGCTTCAGTTTCCTGATGTGCTTCAGAGTTCCTTCCTGACCCAGAGATGCCAATGCCCGGTGTGAGGGTGATGGGACCCTCATTTACAGGGCTTTGACAAAAACACATGATCAATAATGGGATACAGTGTACCATTCATCCAAGTATATGAATCCGAGGATTCAGTTAATAAATCGTTGGCACAATACGGGCCCCGATTTTTAAAAAAGCAATGCCATAAGTGCCCTTGGAGTAGTTTCCTCATCGTCCCCTTAGAGCCCCCTTCAAAGGTATTAGTGGAAGGAACGCCTAAAGACTTTCCCATAGAGGTAGCAGAGCCCCCCCCCCTTCCTACAGATTTCAGCATTCAAATTTTCTGCTATCATAATGTGCAGGCCCAAGCACAGTTCCTGACTTTCTAGAATCACTGCATTCAATAACTTCAGGGCTTCTCTCAGGTTGTTATCAGGGGTCCAATAAATATTAATGACCAATAAAGAGAGATGGGACGGTCCCAGTTTTAACTCCAATAATACTGCTACACCATTTTGACACATTAAAACTTTTAATTACTTTCCCGTTAATGTCAGTCCTGATGGCCAGCATATGTCCCCCTGAAGCTCTCCCTCTCTGGCCTTTTACTGCTAGCTCAGAGAATACAGTAAATCCATCTAATACGACAGACAATGTAAGCTAGGTTTCCAGAACACATAGCAGTGAACAGCTGGCAAGTAAAGTGCATAGTTCAGCTGATTTTCAAAGGAACCAATATCCTCTGGAGTTCCAGGACAACAGAGAGTTCTGAGGCCTGACTAGGGGTTGTCTTTAACTCCCTGCAGTTTAGAGATAGACTCTCGAAGACTCAGGGCTAACCACTTCAAATCTGGTTTGTTATTTATCCCTAGCCCCTGAGACGGTGCCCTCCACCCCTGAGAGTCTTCCCTATTTGCTTCTCCTCGTCCCACCAAAGGTCCCCTAACCCGAGAACTCAAGAAACATCATAGCCAAATTTGTTGAAGGACTCTGCTTCCAATAATACTGCATCATAAACAACACAGGAATGGAAGACTATGCAAACATAGTCAAAGTGGTCGGGGTGAATAAAATCCACCAATTCAATGTCCCCCAATGAAAACAGGGACAGGCGGGTAATTTCATTAAACAGAGCCAGAATCCTCCAGCGATTCAATGACTCCGGCCCCCATACTAAAACATGTAGTAGAGTAGGACACTGGGGTCATCTGGATAGTGAGGTTGTCTCCACAACACATCCTCAAACTCTCTGTTATGAATGGATTTAACTGCCCCCCCCTACCCCATGTGACCTTTCACCCAGAGTCTTTACCCCCACCATTTCCACCACATGGCCCCTCGACCACATCCTGGGTTACAATGATACTCAATATGATCCCTGGGGCCCCTCCCGGCCGAGTACTGATGGCCCCTCCTTTATAGTCAATACTATAGGCTTCCCTAGTCTGCCCCACAATTTCCCCTGAGTATCAATTTGACCAAAGATGCCCTCCAAAGCCCCCTCTCGATGAACCGAACCTCCCAATTAATTTGCAGAAGGCAGAGCACGATTCCATGCTCTGATCTCTGTGTGCCCCATATTCAGATCTTTTGAAGGAAATTCACTCGCTGACAGAGTGGCTGCTGGCCCCACCCCCCCTCCTCATTATTCCTCATTAAGCCATTCACAAGATGTTGAATCTCCAATGGAGCAGCATTTGAAAGAATTTGAAAAAGATTGAGCAACGACTGACTAACAAGAATTTTAATATCCTCCTCAGGGGAGAATTTTACAGTATTGACAACATGATTACTGCCAGCCGCCCTTACAGCTTGAAGATGAATTACAAGCGGGGTCCATTTCAAGGTCAGGGGCCAAAACTCGCTCCCCAACGACTTCCTGTGTTTTTAATTTTTGTAAACTGCGGTGTAGAGCAATCTCACAAGTAACTTGAGCAGCGGAAAGCCAAATGCTGTTGCTTTCTCGCACTGCCCCCAGCCGGAATGCTAGCAGAAAGTGCTGAGGCCGGGGCCACACAGCTGAACAGCTGACAGCCACTTCTGCAGGCACTTCAGCAGTGCACACGTACAAGTGTGCGCACGCTGCTGTATTTATGGGCATCACAGACAGGGGACTGAGCTCCTGATGAATATAAGGAAAACAGCAAACATTTAGTTTAGGGACAATAAAACGTAAGCGTTACTCAAACAGGCCAGTGAAGGCAATGTTTTTGTTCTCTGTAGGTGATTAAAGCATACCAAGCAATCAGAAAAACCAAAGTTCATCCACACCAAAAGGAGAAGCATCTCGCACAGCCAACACAGCCAACAGTCACTTCTGCAGGCACTTCCACAGTGCATGCGCGCTAGTGCATGCGTACTGCTGTATGTACAGGCGTCACAGACAGGGGTGGAGCTCCTCATGAGTATAAGGAAAACAGCAAATATTTAGTTTAGGGACAGTAAAATGTAAGCTTTACTCAAACGGGCTAGTGAAGGCAATGTTCTTGTTCTCTGTAGGTGATTAAAGCGTACCAAACTGTAAAAAAAAAGTTCATCCACTGCAAAAGGAGCAGCGTCTCGCACAGCCAACACATCCGACAGCCACTTCTGCAGGCACTTAGAGATTTTCATCCTTACTGGCGGGTGTAGCCTATACCTCTGACTCTGGCAAGGCAGCTCTGGCCACAGTTCAAGGAATTGCTGCCTCTTGGCAATAGTGTGCTTGGAGAATTCCTGTGAGATGAAGATTGCATGGCCTTGGAAAGACAGAATCTCAGGGCTTTTCTCAACAGTGTCCAGGAGAGAGAATATGTTGATGTACTTGCATGCAAGGCCAACATACCCGGAGTTGTTACGAGTATAGGAGCAGAGGCTTGCCCTGCCTGCTCCCTCCTGGTCAACGTTGCGCCTGCGCCTGCTGTTATAGTTTCTTGCGCCTTTACAGTACCTGCATTATTCCCCACACTCCTAGGTGCCTGGGAGTGCTCACCTGTTCCCCCGTGGGCACCCAGTGTTGCTCCCAAGAAGCCACCAGCCCTCCTTTGTTCCCCCAGAGAGGCCAGCATTACCCCTGCAGTGATTTGCTCACACTGGGAACTTGCCCCTCTCTGCTGCTGTGCTTGCTGCCCGGGGCGTTCCCAGCCACCAATCGCCATCCTCCCCGTGGTGGCCCCATCTGCAAACCTCTGCCACTATTGCCATCCCCCAGTGCAACCGAACACAAGGGGGCATACCCAAAACCCAATCCGACTCCCACACTCATCCCCCTGGCCCTCATGAGGATCCCAGCAGACCAAAGTGTGCATTGCCCCTTGCAACCCCTATTTCGTTATATACACCCGCCTGAGAAAAACCATGCAGAAGCCCCACCAGGCCCTTGCTCCTATTGGTGTTTTTCTGCAACCCCCCTAGCCTCCTGGCCCCCGGAGCTCCAGCCACCCAACTGCTCCCATTGCTCTCATAACAAGCCCCAGTCTGCGGGGTGATCATCAGTTGTGCCCTCTGGCCTTCATTTCCGTCCCCACCAGTATCACTAGCTCCCTGTGTTTCAACGGGAGGCCCCACTAGTGCACATGCCGGTGTTGGAGCAGACGCCTTATTCCCCCCTTGCTTTTCTTCGCTGGAGGAAAAGCAGCCCTGGGAGGCACATTTTTCCTCATTGGCCACGTGGTAGTTGGTTCTACTGAGTTGCCATGACCGCATCCTCCTGGGAACCCCATGCTTGCCCATCTCTGTTGACTGGGTGTGCGCTTATTACTTCCTCCTGCCCCTTCCCCTGTAATAAGCCCACAATGGCCAATATCGTTGCTGGATCCATCCCCTCCCCAATTCCCTGATCACTGCAGGAGACTCCTCTTCTCACTATTACAATATGGCAGTCCCCTTTCCACCTTATTATATGCTGACACAATAGGTCCATGAATGAAATTGCCCTTTTAAAATGATTCCCTCAATCCCCGAGCATCCGTTGCCCAGGAAACCTTCAGATGTTTCTTGCTCTATCAGCCTTTCTTCGACACCTCGAGGGCAATGCCCCCAAAACACACCAGGATTCTATCACACCACCAGAAAACAACACTTCCCCTCACACCAATCTCTGCCTGCCTGACCCAACCCCACAACCCTGTGCGGAGTAAATTACACCAAGGCAGAACCTAAGAAAACGCTCAATGTGTAAAACCCAGAAACAAAATTACAAGCCGCCCCCTTCTGCCTGTGACCTGTGTTCCATTCCCGGACACCCAGATGGAAATCAGTGCTAAAAAACACAGGCGTTATGCGCAATTTCTTTGATAATCTGGCCCCGGCGCTTGTTTTAGATAATGGTCCTGACACTCACAGCTACATAACATGCGCTAAATTTGGATAATCTGGCCCACTAGTGTGCTACTTAAAGCAAACTTTAGGCCGGTGTGTAATGATTTACATTTCCATAGTGTTATGCATTATAAAAATACTTATTGGGTGCCCTTGCCTCTACCTTTCATTCTCTCCTTGGATCCCCCCACACAACCACGCCAGCACAGATCCTTCCCCCCACTGCACCACCCCAACCCACCTTACCTCTGCAACCAATTGCTGCCCCCAGCCGATGGACAGAGATCTTCAAAATGCCATCTTCTTCTTCCGTCGGTGGACAACACACAGCAGGCAGAGACGGCAGTAGTGTCTAGGGGCTTGAGCGCAAGAATAAAAGACTCTGGTGGCTTCGTGGGATCCAAGCAGCGGTAAGGGCATTGCAGCGACAGTCACGCAGGACGAGGTAGCTGAACCCGCTCTCCCCATGACACTGGTCTCTATTTTGCCCCAGGCCCCGTACGTACGAAGTATGGCACAATGAAGGGCCTGGGGGGTTAGGCGCAGGGTGGGGGGAAATGGCGCGAAAGCAAAGGGAGGGGCGACCAAATGGCACCCTCACCCCTGCGCTGCCAGAAAATTGCACAGGGGTAACAAGGAAAGGTGTGAGGGAAAAGCAACAGGGAGCTGGGGGAAGTCCAGCCCTCCAAAGGAAGAACAAAGGGCCCTGGGGTATAAGTATCCCCAGGGAAAGCAGAGGGATCACAAACCAGGTAAGGAGCTCACCTCATTCGTGTAAGCTCCTAGGGCCTGGAAAAGGGAAGGAAAACGGTCAAACTTGCGTTAGCCATGCGGGATTGAGTCGGCTTGTATTTGTTTACTACCTGCAGGTTCGCCAGAGCCGTGACTCGAAGTCCGCGTGGAGCTGGAGCGGCTGCATTGGAAGAGCCGGCTGTCGTACTGCAAGCAAGATCAGAAGCCGGAATCTTGCTGGAAGGAGTCGGTTTCCGAGGACCAGCCGGCGTCCATGGAGGATAGAGCAGCGACGGCGGGCAGCAACGGTGGACTGCAGCGTTTTGAAACGCTGCAGAAGTGACATCCATACGTGGGTCACATCGGCAGTGGCAAGCAACGAGTGGAGGTACACAGGAAGCAGCTGACACGTTGCGGGCACCCACCAGCGGGGGAAGGCGACGAGCAACATCGCTGGACCGGGAACTCCAGGAGGGGCCAGCCCAGAAGAGCTGAGTAAAGCCGCGCACAAAAGCGAAAGCGGCGTTTGAAAAAGGGGGCGGGGCCTGAGCAAAAACAAGGAAACGCAGACCCTCGAGGCAGGCCCAGCTGCTGGATATTTTTAAAGGGACAAGCGCGCATTGGGCAATCACCGCAGCACACTCGTCTAAGAGGGTGGGGGTTTCAAGCCAATCAAGGGGCCACAGTGGCCCTAATGTATAAGCCAGAGATTGTGGGTTCAAGTCCCATCTGGGCTGGATCCCGGCATTTCACCAACAACGAAATTCTGGCACGATTTCTAACAAAAAATTGCAGAATTCTTTGGGAACATAGACAGACGACAATAGCAACACATATTAAAATTTAGCAGCACAGCAGCTGGCCAGTTACAGATTGGATCAGTGAGAAGTTTGTGAAAGTGGCAGCAGACAGCAAATCATTCAAACAAGAAGTATGGCAGAGGAAAGAGCAAGAAGGGCCCAGGAATTCAGTTAATGGGCAAGAAAGGCGGAAAAAGAGTACAATGGGTGCTGGAAGTCATGCAAAAGGAGGAGAGGGCAAAGGAAATGTCACCTTTCAGCAACAGTGAAGGTGAAGACGCAGTACCACAAGGACAGAAGAGGGGGAGAGAGGAGACGAGGAGATCGCAAGACCATACGGAGGCACCCAGGAAGAAGAAGAGAAAAGAAAAAAATAAAGGTACTGTAAAAAGTGATGATAAAGTGGGGAGGCAAATTGTTAATATTTTGAAAACCTGCATCACGGCTACGGGTAAGTCGCCCAAAACCAGTGGCAGGAGGGGCAAAGGGCATAGGGGATTCAGAGAGGAGCAAGGGGTGTCATCATCCGAAACAGAGAGCAGTGATGACGAGGAGAGGGAGCACCTAAAGGCATGGGTGAAATGGAAATGCGTTGTATGCAAGGAGAACAGAGGTGCTCTGAACCAAGGGGGAATGGAAGAGGGGCAGGGGGGGCAGGGTTAGAATCCATAGCGACCGTGATCCCAAAACCTCAAGGGGCACCATTGGTACCCAGTCTGAAAGGGGCTCCACAAGGTGGCAGTCCCCAGGGGATAACAACCGCACCTGTAGGAGCAGCAGCACTGCCAGTGGCAGGGAACCCACCGCAGGGGGTGGTACCACCAGTGGTAGCGGCGGCAGTTACAGACAAGGAAGGGGGGCCAGCCATGACTAAATATGGCAGGCCATCAATGGGAAAAGATGCACAGGGCCGGTCCATGAAGGCAATGGCATGGTACATAAATGACAAAGTGAAAGAAAAAATCTGGCGGAAGGAATTTATTGACATTTTTCCCCTGCTAGATTGTCAAAAGAAAGGGATGAATGTGTCAATAGAGGATATAAAGGAAGATGAGAAGGGTTTGTTGAGGAGGGGGACAGTAGCAAGGAGTTTTGACAACTGGATGGCAGCCTTCCAAATAATGTCCACTATCATACTACAGAAATACCCGGAGGACGGGGTGGCATTGGTCGCATATCAGCAGAGGGTGTTAAAAGTGTACAGGGCATTCGGGGGGGATGCATGGAAGGAATACGACCACGAGTTTAGAAAATAAATGGATTGCTTCCCAGATATGGGGTGGGATGAGGAAAACCTCAATCTATACATATTTAATGTCTTAAAGAAAAAATGGGACTCAAGGGAACAGAGCTCAGGAGGGCAACAGAGAAGGCAGTACTGGCAGAATGAGTACAGAGGTGACTATAGATACATTAACAGGAGATATGAAAGTAGCTATGACAGATCAAGGGAGCAGAATTTTCGGAACAAGAAATATGGGTCACAGAGAGGTTGTCAGAGCAGCTTACCGCCAATGGCACAAGGGGGCGGTAGCATGTGGGCACCACGCACAGAGCCAGGGCAGTGTAGGAATTTCGAAAAGGGGGTGCCATGCAGCTGGGGTTGGAAGTGCAAGTTCAGCCATAAATGCGAGAAATGTAAAGGAGACCACAGCAGCTCCAAGTGCACCAGATCAGCTGCACCTAGCAGCAGAAACAGGGAGAAGCGGGATTAGGGGCTGGGCGAAAAGGGGGCTACACCGGTGAAAATTGAAAGGATGGAAGGGTGGCTCCAAGCATTCCCAAACCAGGAGACTGCAAGATTGATCAGAAAAGGTTTCCAAGAGAGGTTTAACATTCCATTTACAGGAGTAGGCTCACTGAATACCCCAAGAAACTTAAAGTCAGCTGTAGAGAACAAAGGGTTAGTGACCAAAAAAATCCAGAAAGAGGGGAAACTGGGTAGGATAGGGGGCCCTTTCACAGTGTTGCCATTCAAGGAGTTTATATGCTTCCCACTAGGGCTAGTCCCAAATAATTAAGAAGGGGAGTACAGACTGATCCACCATCTTTCATACCCTCCTGGGGCTTCAGTCAATGACGGCATCCCGCAAAATGAGGCAACAGTAGCTTATACGGATTTTCAAGAAGCTGTGGAGATGGTCAGGAAGGCAGGCGAAGGGGCATGGATGGCAAAGGCGGACATTAATAAAATGGTACTCTACACTAACCTTTGAGGATTATACTAAAATAATAATGGTACAAGAAACTATGAAAACTGAACCACTCTTAATTCCTGGATACCTGACCTTCTCTTCGCCTGCAAAGAGATCTGTGCAAGGGCGTCCCTCTGGGGGCTTGGCGGTCGCAGTTAACATATCTTTGAAGGCTCAATCTGAATTGGTCTGGGAATCTATTAGTATATTGGGGATTCAGCTTACGGCACCATCACTTTTGTATTCATCATTAATGATAATCTCATTATATTGGAATCCTGTCTCTTCAACAATAGATGAGATGCTTGATGAATTGGATAGGTGCCTAGTGCACGTATCTGGCAGGTATCAGACCTGCGAAATTATTATAGGCGGTGACTTTAATTGTGATTGCAGAGATTCGATTGAGAGCCAAATATTAAAGTCTTCCAATTTGTCACGTAGTAGAGGAGCTAAGTTTAGAGAACTCCTTAATGACTGGGATATGGATGTAATGGTCACAAATTATATAAAATCCAAAGCAACATGAGCATGTGGCACGAAGAACTCAACGATAGATTTTTTATATGTCTCTCATAATCTTATTATGCATATGACACCGCTTGTAATAGGCCAGATAGCGATTGGCGATCATGCACAACTCTCTACAACTATACATTTGAAATGTCAAAAGCTCAGGTCAAATATAACATTGGCAGTGGTGGAAACCAATCGACATAAAAATTCCATTAGATGGAATCAAGGGATGTGCAACTTCGTTGTAAAATATATATCTTCAGAAGGGAGAAATCTTGAAAAAATATCTAGTATGCAATACTCTGAAATAGTCACTAGAGCACTTATGCAGTTTTGTAAAACTCGAAATAATGTGAAACATTCATATGCATACGATCATACATGTAAATTACTGAAAAGGGATAAAAATAGGGCATTGCAATATTTGAAGAAAAGTAATTTGGGCACTGAAGACAGCAAGGCAAGGAGGAATAAAATTCTCTCTGTGTATAAACAAGATCTAAGATTTGCCCGCATTTCAAGACACAATGAGGTAAACTGCACTTTAATTCGAGCCATTACATCTCATGATACACACGTAATTTGGCTCACTTTGAAAGCTGATAATAATTGTGTCACATTGTCTATGCCAAATTGTATTCCTGACCAGACATGGCAAATATTTATAAAGGATAAATACCAACTGACCCACGAGTTCCAGTAAGTCCCAGGTCCTTTTATGGAATATCGCAATATCCCAAGGTTAAAGTGGAACTGCAGTGATATTACCTGGGCAATCTCCAGGTTGTCATATTCAAAAGCTGCAGGGCCAGGCGGCCTTACTCCATGCCTGTATAAGGCGGATCTTGCGATGTGGGCTGTCATTTTAAAAAATACATTTGAAACTAGTATCAAATCTGGGGATGTTACACCATCATGGTTAACTGCAAATATAGTACCTATATTCAAAAAGGGCGATTCATCTAAGCCAGAGAATTATCGACCAATATCCTTAATTGATACTGAGGCTAAGATCTTTGCGATCCTTCTTCTATACGACCTTGAGAAAGTCATCGAGGCAAATGGCTTATGCTCAAAACTTCAATCTGGTTTTAAGAATATGAGCACAACCCTAAACGCAGTTATCATGTCACATGTTATTGCTGGAGTAAAAGAAAAGAATTCTAACCCTGTTTATATAGCAATGATTGATATGAGTTCAGCTTTTGATACTGTTATCCGTAACTTGTTGTGGAAGAAAATGATGAAGCTAGGGATTCCAACTGTTTTGTTGTACTGGATTATAAAGCTACATACAAATACATTGTATAGAATAAGAATTTCACCGGAAGGTGGCACTACTGTTCCAATCTGTACAGCTATAGGTTTGAAACAGGGGTGTAACCTCGCGGCTATTCTGTTTAATCTATATTTATCTGATTTAGGTGATGATTGGGAAAACGGGAACTTGTTTCCTGTTAAAGTTCATCTGAAGTGGATTGCTTTTGCGGACGATATTATTTTGTTTGACCCTACTCCAGCTGGGCTTCAAACTAAACTTTTACTTTTTGAGACATTTGCAAAGGCCCATAATCTGACCCCCAACCCAGCTAAAACTGCCATCATGAAATTTGGAGTGAAATCCAAAAGAGGTAATTTCAGATGGCAAATAATGGATACCCAAATCTTCTGTGTTAAGAATGCAATTTATTTAGGGTATTATGTATCAGCTCTAAATTCCATCAATTCATGGTCTGTAATCATCAAAAACAAGACTCGACCACTTCTGTCACAAATGAAAAAGATATATACCCGGTACTGTAAATTTTCTTTGCTCCCGTTAATAGAATTTATGACACTAAAAATTGAAAGTGTCATACTTTACACTTGATATCTGCCTTTGTGACATGAGCACCATGCTTGATAGCTTACAGGGTTCCCTTTTGAAATCCGCAATGTTCTTACCAATGTCGGCTCCAAATGCTATCATCCGACATGAATTGGGGCTTGTATCACTCTCAACTCGATGGAAATGGAGACAGTTATCCAACTATGTCAAAATATATTATCCACCTATTAATTCATTCAATATGGACATGAACAAAATGTTGGGGTCCCAATCCTCTAATTCCTTCCTTAGTTACCATTTGAAAATACAATTAATACTAAGTAATGCAAACATCACTGCTGATGACATACAATATCGCCCTAACTTCGCTAAAAAAACGTTTTTTTAAATGGATTGGTGCGCAACCATTGATACGATCATGACCTATAGTCTATATAAAGAATATGGTTTACATGTAAAACAGCGCATTCCACGATATGATCATGTTATGTTATTTCCTTGTGAATATATACGAAAGGTATACATTCATTATAGATTGAATCTGTACCACACAAGAGAAAGAACTAAGAACTGGAATACGAAATAATTAAACTGTGTTGTCAGTTGTCGCTTTGATGAATGTAATGAACTATACGAAACATTGAAGCATCTAATATTGTGTTGTCCGCATTTTAAGAACATAAGGACACTTAGATTTATGAGATTTGTGAATATTGAATATGAGGATTGTCTGGAAGCCTTGTGGTCCAGAATGATGCAGGGACTACATAAACCTTTAATTTATGAGTTGACAAGTTTTTGTAAGCACATTGGGAAAGAACTAGAGTTATACATGTAGTTGAGCTGCTCATAATTTTAAAGGAAACAAAAAAAATATTTGCACATTATTTATTATGTTATATATATATTTTTTTTTTGATATGACTAATGGTTGATGAAAAGACTTTTTTTTATTTTGTAAAGGTTCTATGTGAAATTGTTTTATGTAATTGAACCAAATGCAAATAAAAGAAAAAAAAAAGGGCGGACATTAAATCAGCCTTCCGGCTATTGCCGGTGAACAGCGAATCACAGAAATGGCTATATATGCAATGGGAGGGGGAATATTTAATCGACAAATGCCTACCCATGGGTTGTGCCTTATCGTGCACATATTTTGAGAGGGTGAGTGCATTCCTACTTTGGGTGGTCGCAAAGGAAATGGGAGAAGACAGGATGGTACATTACCTGTACGATTTTTTGTTTGTAGGGCCCAAGCAGTCAAAAATATGCAAGGCTACTACCGACAAATAGAAATAAGAGGTGATTGGGTTTTTCCACTACCAGGGGAAAAAACGATGGGCCCAACACAGACAATCCAATTCCTGGGGATAGAAACTGACTCAAGGCAAGGGGTATGCCGAATCCCAGAGGATAAGGTAGCAGACCTGCTGGAAACAAGGCCACGGTGAGAGAATTGCAAGCATTAGCAGGAAAGATACATTTAGCTGGAAGAGTCATACCGCAAGTGAAAGTTTTTCAAAGAAGCATCAAGCTAAGAACAGGAGGGGCCAAGATGGGGCACCACAGGGTCAGAATAGGGGGAGGAGTTAAGAGAGACATGGAAGTCTGGGCTGAATTCCTGAGGTCGTTCGATGGGTCGGTAATCTGGCGAACGCCCATCAACGAGCAGGGAAAAAGAGTGCTATTCACAGATGCGCAGGTGATTTTGGCTTTGGTGCAATACTAGGGAGAGAGTGATGCGCAGAGGAATGGCCAAGGTCATGGCAAGAGGCAGAATGGACTAGGAACATCACACTGTTGGAACTTTTTCCAATCTGGGTAGAATTGTGTGCATGGGGAGAGGAGCTGAATAACAAAGAAGTGGCGATATGGTTGGATAACATGGCAGTGGTACACGTGTTGAATAAAGGGAGTGCATCATGCCCAGTAGTATTGGAATTAATGAGAGCCATCACACTGGAATGTCTGAAGAATAATGTATGTATAAGGGCGAGGCAGATCTCTGGTGAAGCAAATGTGGTGGCTGACGCCTTGTCTTGTTTTCAGTGGGAAAGGTTCAGGGAGCTGAGGCCGGACACCAAAAAGGAGAAAACACCCACGCCAAAGAAGGCATGGGTTCCACTGCAAGCACTGGAAAGGAAAGAGCGGTTAACTACAAGGTTAACTCAAAAGAAAATGGGAAACCGCAGGAAACAGAACGGGTCATAGATAAACTGGCCAGGAACGCCCTAAGATACAAAACGGGTAAGCAGTACGGAAAGCATGTAAAAAATGTATTAACGGAAACTGGAGTGCAGAATGTGGGAAAAATTTCAACAGAGAAAATATGTGCATTTTTGGAAGGTGCATTTGCCAAAGGAAGATAGAAAAGCTGGGCGGCTGCACACTTAGCGGCAGTAGAATACACCGTAAAGGTGGCTGGGGTACCGGATCCAACAGACAGACAGACAGCCCACGGATAAAGTATGCAATGAAGGGTTGGGCAAAGTTAGAAGGGAAGAAACCAGACAGCAGGAGGCCCCTAAATTTGGGAAGTTATTGATCCTGTTAAAAGTATTACAAAATACATTTAGCAGCACGTATGAAACAGCCCTGTTCAGAGCAGCATTCGCATTGGCGTACTATGGGGCCTTCAGGGTTGAGGAGCTGGTGGCCCGTAACACAGTAGCAGGGGATGGCCTGGCAAAGAGCGATATTAGCATCGGAAGTAAGGGCATGTCCATAATGTTGAGAAAATCCAAAACGGACCAGGCAGGTAAAGGGAGAGCAATAAACCTTAACTGCATCAGAGAAAAGGACCACTGTCCCAGATGCATCACCCAGGATTAGCTGGATATCCGACCGGAGGTCGGTGGGCAATTACTAATACATAGGGACGGATGCGCACTCAGCAGGTACCAGTTCCCGGTCGGTACTAAAACAGGCAGTAGCCAAAGCAGGTTGGGATCCAGCCGAGTTTGGAACACACTCATTTAGAATAGGAGCAGCTACTTCCGCATGGGCAGGGGGCCTGGGAGCAAAGGGTGTAAAACGAATTGGGGGGTGGAAGCCACAATGTTTTAAAAGATACATTCGAGAGGAACTAATATGAACCTCTCGACCCCCTGACTCCCCTTTATATTTCTACAGAAACAGGGCCCTACAAGTCGGCATGGATAGTGGGTCACTCTTCGTGACACAGGCAGTCAGGTGGATTGAGGAAGTCAAGCAAGGACTCCATTTCAAGAAAACAATCACGTCCTGGTGGGGCCTCCCGGGGATGCATTGGGAGGACATTCACGACAGGTTGTCGGATTTGATCGGCTTCAGGGACCCGCCAGAGTACCTGGTGATACACCTGGGGGGAAATGATCTGGTTAGCACAAACAGGGGAGAATTACAGAGAATCATCTGCAATTCCCTGCATAGCATAGCACACTGTTGGTGGAAGACTGAAATATTTATGTCAGAGGTAATAGCAAGGAGGATCTGGTATGGGGCACATCGGAGGCAAGCAATCGAGACAGCAAGAAGAAGCTAAACAAAGCAGTGGAGAAATACTGCAGGAGCACTGGGCTCCATTTCATAAAGCATGGTCTCTCCCAAAATAACCTAGAAATGTTTCATCAGGACAGGGTGCACCTGTCCACTAAGGGGATGGGGGTCTTCTCTGACAATATCTTCAGGGCGCTGGAGATAGCGGGGATGCAGATAGAGGCGCTTTCTGGGGGGGACCTGAGCGGCCGGGGCAACACCCACTCAGGTGTGGCGGCAAGTGTCCAGGAACGGATGCCTAAGGGTAACAAAGACTTTGGTGAGAAGAAGCTCTGGGCATCTACAAAGCTGGACACAAAGTGCCCAAAAGCACATTATTGTGATTATGTGATTTGTGTATTTTCTGTAAGAAAATAAAAAACCTACGGCCTGTATCTTTCCACAACAAAATTGGTCTGCTATGTTATTCCATATTTATGTGTCAGGTAACAAGAGCAAAGGGAGCCCACACTACTCAGCCTATGCTCCAGGCCTCGTACCGTACGAAGTACGGCACAATGAAGGGCCTGGGGGGTTAGGCGCAGGGTGGGGGGAAATGGCGCGAAAGCAAAGGAGAGGGGCGAACAAATGGCGCCTTCACCCCTGCGTTGCCAGGAAATGGCACAGGGGTAACAAGGAAAGGTGTGAGGGGAAAGCAACAGGGGGGCCGGGGGAAGTCCGGCCCCCCAAAGGAAGAACAAAGGGCCCTGGGGGTATAAGTATCCCCAGGGAAAGCAGAGGGATCACGAACCAGGTAAGTAGCTCAGCTCGTTCGGGTAAGCTCCTAGGGCCTGGAAAAAGGAAGGAAAACGTTAACCACCCAACCCGCCCTACAAGGAAAAGCAAAAGACAAGAGGAAAAAAGGCAGGAGCCGGTACGCCGAGTACTTTCTTTGGTAGACGGTAGAAGAAAGTCGTAGGCGGCACGTGTCCAGGAACGGAGGCCTAAGGGTAACAAAGACTTTGGTGAGAAGAAGCTCTGGGCATCTACAAAGCTGGACACAACGTGCCTAAAAGCACATTATTGTGATTATGTCATTTGTGTATTTTCTGTAAGAAAAAAAAAAGCCTATGGCATGTATCTTTCCACAACAAAATTGGTCTGCTATGTTATTCCATATTTATGTGTCAGGTAACAAGAGCAAAGGGAGCCCATACTACTCAGCCTAAAGCATCCAGGCTGGCGCCACCGTGTCAACCCACCGCCGTCCGGGCCCACGAAATCCACCCTCCCTGCCCCCTGCTGGGACACCGGCTCAAACAGGCTTCCGCCTGCTCCTCTGCCTCCGGCCGCCCCCTGCCCGCCCAACCTAATGCCCCCATGATGGCAGCGTTTCGCTTTTGCACGTCAGCTTTCCACAGATTATCTGTCATTATTGAAGTGGCAAAATCTGAGCGAGATTACTTTTGTCCTTGTGTCTGGGGAAGTGGGGAGTGACACAGCCAAAGTAAATTGGAAGAAATGTGAATATTTCATTTTATGATGTCTTTCTCAACTCTAGAAAGTGTACAGTACTCATAAGCTTTGCTCAAAAGAACGTGTAATTAAAAAAAAATATATATTCCTTGCCCAATAGAAAAGGTGGACACCTTTTCTATCTATAAGGTCTAAGAAAAGGTGTCAGGAAAGTCTATATAAAAGTGTAAGACACAGCTTGTAGTCTCACTGCTATATTTCTTGACTCATAGCCGAGTGACCTGTGTTCCATTCCCGGACACCCAGATGGTAATCAGAGCTAAAAAACACAGGCGTTATGCGCAATTTCTTTGATAATCTGGCCCCGGCGCTTGTTTTAGATCATTTCAAACTGGCGCTAGTCCTGACACTCACAGCTACGTAACATGCGCCAAATTTGGATAATCTAGCCCACTAGTGTGCTACTTAAAGCGAACTTTAGGCCGGTGTGTACTGATTTACATTTCCATAGTGTCATGCATTATAAAAATACTTATTGGGTGCCCTTGCCTCTACCTTTGATTCTCTCCTTGGATCGCGAATTCCCCATGTAACGGCTGCCATAATAACGTCTCGGAAGTCACCCCACTCCTCTCAGAATATGTCAGTCATGAGCCCTAATTTGCAGGTGACGCAGATTATTCTAATTGTGAGCATCCATTGTGCATCATTGCGAGTTATCTTTCAGTGTTGACAGCTGTCAAGTTTCAATGCTTAGCGGAGAATTGCATTTTAAGGTATTCAGTTCCTTTGACTGTGTTTTTTTATGTTTATCTAGTCATTCTAAAAAATATCTTTGCAAGAGTGTCCAAACTGGCAATTACTTGTTTTCATCTTTAAAAAATGTGCCTACATTATCACTTTTCAATGATGTAAGAGAAACATTTGTTGGAAAAGTAGAGGTATTTTTAACTTAAATACCGTTTTCTATATCTAAAAGAAAGAAAGCAGCTAAATCCAGTTTGATAGGCTCTGAGACCAAAGAATGAAATCAGAAAACAATGATAGTCTGATTAGGTTACACGTAAAATGTCCCCTTTGCACTGCAATGTGAAAGAATTTCAGATTTTAAAGGTGCAAACTTTGCAAGGAATATTAATGGAAAATCTCTTCTCCAGGTGTTCATGATTAATCTACAGAAAACTAAAGCGCAATGGTTCTGTCCACTCTCTTGGTTTGGGAAAGAGCAATTGTTAATCCCCCTTACTAACGTGAGAGGGGGTTTAGATTCTGTAAAAAGATAAGGAGGCGAGTATTATGCATTATTTTTTTACTTCTGACACCACAGCAGGAAAGAAAAAATATTTACAAACAAAAAGTTTGTTAAACAAAACATGAACAGTAAAGTAAACCAAGGAAAAACCTCAATCTAACAGGGGGGCCAGGTCATGCCCTATAGGTAACCAATGGCCAGGGACCCTTTTCTCAAATCCCAACTCCTCTTCTGCAGCTGCATCACACCGCATGTCAACCCTGAAGATTAGACGTTGTAGCGTGGGGACAGGATCCATGACTAATTCTGAGGACCGCGAACCACGCAGCATCTCGGAACGGTGAAGACCTCTTCTTGACCGGAACACCTCACCCCAAAACTGTATGCAAAACAAAGGACAAAGGGTGGGTGGGATAATACTAACCTTCTTGTCTTTAGTAGAATCTAAATCCCCTCTCACTTTAGTGAGGGGGTTTACCCATTCTATGTCAAGACAGGAGGCTTCATATTATGCAAGTTTATAGCCCTTGCATCACAATAATTGCAACATGATCAATGCGTTTGTGGTAAAATGTGTTGAATGTTGATTCACTGGACCAATCAGCTGCCTTAAGAATCTGTTCCAGGCTACGCCCCAGGAAAACGGCTTTAAGCGCCATAGCGCCCCGAACTGAATGGGAACCGAAAGTGGAAGTGTCAACCCCCACTTCTTTCATAACCCACTTAATCCATATGGTTAACGTGGCAGGAGACACAGGTTTGTGGGGCTTTCTATAAGAAATGAGCCGCTGAGCGGTATTAGGAGGCCGAAGCCCCTCTGTCTTCAACTTAAAACATTTTAAGCATTGTATCACACACAGCTTAGGATCCTCTGGAAAAGCTGGGTAAGACATGGAAGAAATCAAACACTTAGAAACAAGAAAGTAACCCCCTGCGGGGTGAACACCTTGTTATCCACATCCAATGCTCTAATATCAGAAACCCTCTTAATGGAAATAAGGCATAATAACATGGCTAATTTGGAGAAAAGTTGCTGCATTGACAAATCCTCATTACCAGGCCAAGAGCGAAACAAATCGAGCGCCAGATTAACATCTCATAAAACAGAATTCTTAGCCTTAGGCAGAACCTTGATGCAGATAGATTTGAGGGCCTTGCGCACCAAGCAGTGTCTACCCACTGGTTCCCCTTTTACCAACACATGTCCTGCTAAAATTGCTGATCTAAACCCGTTGATAGTTCTTTATGTCTTACCCTCCTTAGATAACTCAACTAAGAAATTAACCACTTCTACTCTAGGGGCCGAAACAGGATCAAAGTGTTGAGCCACACACCAGCTAACCTAGCGGTTCACTGCTGAAGAGTACCCTTACTTGGTAGAGGCTGCCCATGAGTCATTGATAACACAGATAGAGTCCAGCAAAAGTTCCCGGAAGCACCAGGAAGAGCTGAAATCTTCCAAACCATAAGGGAGAGATGCCACTAAAGGACCAGCTTGTGAGGGAGACCCGACAAGTCCGTCGGGAGCCGTGGGTGGACAGGGAGAAGATGAGGAATATCCACTGCCAACTCCAACAGGGCTGCAAACCACACCTGGGAGGGCTAGAAGGGGGTTACCAACACCAGCATTGCCGCCTGCCTGTGCACTTGAACTAGGACCCTGGCTTTCATGGCAAAGGGGGGAAAGGCATAGGAAAGGGGAACCGACCAATCTTGGAGGAAAGGGTTGGTTGCTAACGCACTGGGATCTGGTGGTGTTAGGGAGAATTCTCTGTAAGGCTAATTTCCCAAAGCTAGTGAGTCCCCCAGCAGCTTTGCTGGATTTTTGGGGTTTATTTTTTTCTCTCCTGCTAAGAGTGAGATTCTTTTGCTCCCACTCTTAGACATGATTTGAGGTGTTCCTTTAACTTACCATGTGTTTTATGGGCTAAGGGGTCTTTTACTCCATATGGTCTCGTGTGTTTTTTTTTATGTGGGTTACACAGCACCCTCCGTGCCGTAACCCAGGGGTGTCGTAGCGACCCCCCAACATAGACTCCATACCCTGGGACTGACTACTGTCTCCCAGGGCATGTAAAGTCACCATTTGCTTTACTAGTCCCAAATTATGAACAGAAACCAGTACAAACCATCATATTGTGGACGTACTGGTCAGGGCAATTCGATTGCCCCGGGGTCTGTTTTTCGAGGGGGCACGTCTCCCCTGATCGTCCCCCCGATCGAGTTTTGGCTGGTGGCAGTAGACACTATTTTTTATATTCGACCGCGAATATATCTCTATGGGATTTTCCCATTGTTCGAGGCTACCAAATCTAAATATTTAATTCTTATAGCCTCGAACATACCACTGGTTTATTTATTTAATATTAATTCACCGGTTGGTATTTTTTGCCAGAACTCGATTCTAAAATGGCGTTTGTCTTCTCTTCTGTGACTCCAACCCGAGTCGAGCCCTTTGTTCCACTTTTTGGCGGGCTTCTCCACAGAAGCCTCCAAAAGTGGTGCCACTCTGTCTGGGTACCACAGGGGGTGTGGGAGGGGGTTTAGGCACCCTGGACTGAGTTACCTTGGTAACTCAAGTCGCACTCTTGTGTGATTGGCCCAAGTGGTGAGCCGGCCGGCTCACCACTTAGCATGTTTGATTGACAGCTAGGCTGAGTGAATGGGGGTTTGCTGCATAAAAGCAGGGCTTTGGGGACTGGAACTTCAGAAGTCGCCACAGGACCTAAGAATCCGAGGAGGGAGAAGCTGAGCCGACCTGCAACGACGACACCACCAGTGGAGCCCTGCTGAACCGTCTCACCACTTTTCCCGACGACAGAGGAGATCTCCAGTCCGGAGATTCTTCTTCCTTTGACTGGTGGGGATAACCAGTTTTGCCTTCTTTTCACCTTCCTGGAGCATCTCGTGGCCGCCTTGCCCGTGCCAAGCACCCCGACAACCGGAATACCACGGTTTACCACTACCGCGAAGAGAAGGGTAGTGCCTTTTAACCGGAGAACTCAGCGGCTGGTTTCTTCCCTGGCAGTTCAACGACCTTCATCTTTCCTCCACGGTGAGACCTCTTCTTCCTCTGGACGAAACACCGACTTGCACCTGCTGCCAGGAACAACTGCCCCCGCTGGAGCTTCCTTCACACTTAAGGTACTGTGTCCCGCCTGGCTTCCCTTGCGACAGATCATTCGGGGTGACAGTAAAGCCTTGACTTTCTAACCTGGGCTGGCCTGGGACAACCTAGCTAACTTCTCCTGACTTTAATTTCATCCTTTTTGTGTGAACTATCTACAAAGACTCTTTGGGCATAACCCCACTGGTGAACCTGGACCCCTTCTGCTTGCTCTCTCCAAGAGTGAGCCTTGCAATTGACTTCCTTGCTCTCCAGTAGAGCTCTGCCTATCCTGCCTTACTGTGGTTCTTTGTGAAAGTATTGAGACTTGAGTGCTTCTTTAACTCTGCCTTTTTCCCTCCCTTTCTTTACAACTTGTCATCGTATGTTAAGTGCTCACCTCTGTCTGAAAATAAGTGGTGTTTCTCACTAAGACTTGTCCAATAAGTAAATAGGGTTGTATATATATGATAGTGACTGTATGTTGAAATTACTTACCTCTTTTTTTGCTAGTGTGATTTACAAGTGTGTTTTTAAATAAATAAGTATATACTTTTACACCAAAGCTCTGGTCAGTGTTTGTTAGTACTACTGTGTCTCTGTGCCGATTGTGTATACTCTGCATACTGCCTAACTCTTCTTGAGAGAAGTCTGACTGCTCAGCCACAGCTACCAAGTGAATCTGTGTGGTACAGACTGCTACCAAGTGGGTTTACTGCCAAACACCTGTAGTCTTAAATCTTTTGCGGTGGTTCCTAAGGGAACTGCACAGGTTTCTGCCTAACACTGGTGTACAGCGGTGGGATTTGTATTGAGTATACATTTTAGTGTGCTTATAGATACCTTAGTGCAACTAACCACAAAGCTTAGCACTAAAGAAGTATTTTCTAAAACATGTCAACTATGGAAAGTTATAGTCAAGAGTCCCTTGCTACAAAAACTTCTGATTGTTTAAGCGTTCTCTGTAAGCCTAAGAATTTCTCCTGACTAAAGGCAAGAAATGGAGCTAATAGAAAGGTTGTTAGCAAACCAAAGTCTGGATGGTGGTTCAAAGGAACCTACCACTCAAGCAACTGTAGATAACAGAAATGATATTGATATGAATGTTAGTATTGATAACTTTGAGTCAGAAACAGAAGAGGAGGTGGAAGATGTTAGAGTTGTCTCCCCTGGGCCTCTACCTGCCCTGCCAGCTGTACCTACTGGACCCTTACCAGGTCCCACACTTAATCCTCAATATATGGAACTAGAAAAAAATGATTCTTGAATTAGAATTCAAAAGAATGAATGCTCAAAGAGAACAACGGTACCAAGAACTAAGGCTCAGAGAAATGGAGCTCAACCACGAGCTAAAAATGAAAAAAATGTCTATGGAAAGTGCTTCTCTCTCCGAATCCTCTAGGAGTTCCAGTCCCAAAAGACCCCAGATGCCTAAGGAGTTGGTGGGTATGTATGTGTTGGACTGGTTGAGTTTGTTTGAATATAATCATGGGCTCCAGAACATTACAGGAAATGAGTTACTCTCCTGGTTGTTCTCTAGCCTCCCCCCTGTTGCAACTGATGTGGTAATGGAGTTGGGGGAGGAGGATAAGAAGGATTATGAATGTGTAAAACTAGCTTTGATAGCTAGATCTGGGAAGACCCATTCCCAGTACCTTAAGAGGTTTAAGACCCTCAAAAAGCATGATGGTACCCCTTGGGCTACCTGGGTGAGTGAAAGTTTGAAGAACTTAGAGGGATGGATTAAGGGTTACAGGGTGAACACTTATGAAGGAATGAAGAATCCTGAGCTGAGACAGCACTTGGCTGATTCAAAGGAATTAGATTCCAGGAAACTAGCTAAGGCTGCTGACTTGTGGGTTACCAACAGGGCTACTCACAAAGACTCTGGGGTAACTCAGAAAAAGGATGAGGGGAAGCAGCCAAAAAAGGACTCCAAAGAGAATTCAAATAATTCCAATCCCAAAGAGGGCCCCAAATAGAACAATAAGGGTAAACCACAAGGGAAACCAAATCAGAGTAGTGTATCCTCTGGTGGTAAACCAGAAGGAGGCCAGAGCAAGCCACCATTCCAGAAAGCATTTGGTAAATGCTTTGTTTGTGGCTCGCCTGACCATGTGAAAGGAGATCCCAGATGTAAGGGTAAACCTTCAGGGGTCCAGCTTGTCCCCTTAGCCTTCGCTCCAGAGGAGGAAGTACAAATGGCAAGTGGAAACTTTCTACTGCTGACTGATGAACCCATTGGAGTCTCAGCCAGTGTTTCTTTAGTGTCTCTGGGTCTGTGGGGACAACAGAATTTAGATGACTATAACTCTATCCCAGATAATACTAAAGAGTATTATAAGGACAGTGTCCAGGTGAATGGTCAGGAGACCCCTGCCAATAGGGACACTGGGGCCAGCATAACTGTGGTGGATAAATCGTTTTTTCAGGCTGAGGATGTTGCTAAGGCACCCACACACCTCACCAAGTTAGCTGGAGGGCCTGTGCAGATGTTTCCCCAAATGACCAGTTCTCATCCAGTGTAATGACATGACTGAAGATACCTGTCAGCATACAAAGTGAGGTTCCAGGAAGGGTTCTGTTGGGTAATGACCTGAAAACTCTTGGAATAGTGTCAGATACCCCCAGACCTCCTAGTAAAAGGTTACAGGAGCTCACCAGACCTGCAAGGGAGAGAACCATGAGAGGTACTCCCCAGGAGATGATGAAGAAAGATATCACTCCTACTCCACTGGAGTTACAACTTGCTATCACTGAACAAAAAGAAGAAAAGGGGAAACCCAAGACTTCCAAGAGACAGCCAACAGCAAGCACTCCAGTGCTTCCAACAAGGACTTCCCCTAGGTTGTCCAAAGTTACACCTGTAATTCCACCTCCAGCTAAGGCTGAGAGGGAGGTACAACCCTGTATGGTAGAACTAGACTCTGAAGAAGAGCTAGTGGAAGGCCAGGAACTCATTGGAGATCTGGATCCTGTTGACCATCCTGAGCTGCAGTCTTTACTGGCAGAAGGTGGACCCAACAGCGCAGACTCCAATAAGGGACAGAGAGAATGTCCAACTCTGGGAGGTGTTCGCCAACAGGCAGCTTCTCAGGCTGATGGGCAAGAGCCTGGGAAGTATAGGTTGCACTGGGAAGATGGCCTCTTCTACAGTGAACCAACTGAGTATGCTCCTGGAGACTACAAGCGACTTGTAGTACCTCAGGAAAACAGACAACAGTTCTTGCAACTAGCCCACGAGATTCCTTTGGCTGGTCACTTGAGTTTCAAGAAGACCAAGGAAAGGCTCTCACTCTACTTCTATTGGCCAAAAATGGGGGCTGAGGTAGATACATTTTGCAAGAGCTGCCATACCTGCCAGACTTCTGGTAAGGTTGGGTCCAAGAAAGTGGCACCTTTAGTGCATCTCCCTGTTGTGGGAGTCCCATTTGAGAGGGTAGGGATGGACATTGTTGGTCCCCTTGATCACCCAACCTCCTCAGGCAACAGGTTTATCCTTGTTGTAGTAGACCATGCTACTAGGTACCCTGAGGCAATTCCTATGAGGACTGTTACAGCTCAGGCTGTGGCTAAGGCCCTCATTGGTATATTTACCAGGGTTGGGTTTCCTAAGGAAGTAATCTCTGACAGGGGGTCAAATTTTATGTCCCACTACATGAAAGCCATGTGGAAAACCTGTGGAGTTACTTACAAGTTCTCTACCGCCTACCACCCTCAGACAAATGGGTTGGTAGAAAGGTTCAACAGAACCATGAAGAGCATGATAGGTGCTTTAGAGGATCCCCTTAAAAGAAAGTGGGACCTTCTATTGCCATGTCTTCTCTTTGCTTATAGAGAAGTTCCTCAGGAGGGAGTAGGTTATTCTCCTTTTGAACTTCTCTATGGCCATCCGGTCAGAGGTCCATTGGCCCTGATCAAGGAGGGGTTGGAGAGTGCTCCTTCCCCCAAGCCAGTCTGAGAAACTGACTATGTGATAGGTCTCCGCAGGAGAATGTCACAAATGATGGCAGAAGCTAGTGATAACATGAAAGCTGGACAAGCCCTGGTCAAGCATTGGCATGACCAGAAGGCTAACATGGTTGAGTTCACTCAAGACCAGCTAGTTCTAGTTATGATCCCAACAAGGCAGAGGGCCTTGCAAGATAAATGGATGGGACCCTTCAAGGGTGTGGGTAAACTTGGAGAGGTGAACTATCTGGTGGACTTGGGCAATCCTAAGGAGGCTCCTAGAGTCTTCCACACCAACCGACTAAAGGCGTATGTCTCCAGACCTGAAGTAGGAGCCTTGCTTCTAGCTTCAACAGAAGAGGAAGAAGAGAGCGAAGCTCCACCTGATCTCCTCAGAGGCTTACCCTTGGACGAAAAGATTGAAGGAGTAAATCTCTCTTCAAATCTGACACCTGAGCAACAAGAAGTGTGCAAAGCCATGTTAAATCAGTTTGCCTCTCTGTTCTCACTTTCACCAGGCTTGACCCCTTGGGGACAGCATGATATACTCACTGGTGACTGTCTGCCAGTCAAAAGCAGAGGATATAGAATGTCAGAAAATGTAAGGACCCACATCAAAGGGGAGGTCAAGAAGATGCTTGATCTCGGGGTAATAGAGCCTTCTACTAGCCCATGGTCTAGCCCAGTTGTGTTAGTACCAAAGGCAGGATCCAAAGAATTGAGATTCTGTGTGGACTATAGAGCTCTTAATGCAGTCACCAAGACTGATGCCCACCATTTGCCAAGGACAGATGAGTTGGTGGATAGACTTGTTTCAGCCAAGTTCCTCAGCACATTTGACCTTACGCCAGGCTATTGGCAAACATCCCTGACAGACCATGCCAAGGAGAAGACTGCATTTTCTACCCCAGTTGGCTCATACCAATTTAAGGTTATGCCTTTTGGATTGAAGAATGCACCTGCTACATTCCAAAGAATGGTGAACCAGGTTCTGAACGGGATGGAGGACATTGCAGTATTCAGCCAAACCTGGGAAGAACATGTTAAACACTTAGGATATGTTTTGCAGGCTCTTGGACAGGCCAATCTGGCCATAAAGGCAAGTAAATGCCAAATTGGTCAGAGTAAGGTGGTCAATCTTGGGCATGAGGTAGGAGGTGGAGAAATAAGGCCTTTGCTCAGTAAGATTGACGCTGTGCAAAATTGGACAACACCTATTACTCAAACCCAGGTGAGAGCCTTCCCAGGAATTTCATTGAGAACTATGGGACCATAACTTCTCCACTGAATGTGATCTCCTCTCCAAAATTCCCTAAGAAGGTCAAATGGAATGAGGAATGCAATCAGGCATTTGAAAACCTGAAGAAAGCTCTTTGCCAAGCACCAGTACTGAGAGCTCCTGACTACCATCAAACTTTCATTGTGCAGACAGATGCTTCTAATGTAGGTATAGGTGCAGTCCTTAGCCAACTGGATGTGAAGGGTAGGGAGCACCCCATTTGCTTCATCAGTAGAAAACTGAAGGATCCTGAGACAAGGTGGGCAACAATCGAAAGAGAATGCTTTGCTATTGTGTGGGCACTGAAGAAGTTTAGGCCATACTTGTATGGTTCTACTTTGGTCATTCAGACTGACCACCAACCCTTGAGATGGTTAATGCAAATGAAGGGAGAAAATCCAAAACTATTGAGATGGTCCATCTGCCTACAAGGTTTTGATTTTACCATTGAGCACAGGTCAGGGTGTCACCATCAAAATGCTGATGGACTCTCTAGGGTGTATGTCATCGACTAGAGGTATGAGGGTCATCCAGGAGTGGATTAAATCATCCTGTCCCTTAGTCTGGGGGGTGAGGCGAGTGTTAGGGAGAATTCTCTGTAAGGCTAATTTCCCAAACCTAGTGAGTCCCCCAGCAGCTTTGCTGGATTTTTGGGGTTTATTTTTTTCTCTCCTGCTAAGAGTGAGATTCTTTTTCTCCCACTCTTAGACATGATTTGAGGTGTTCCTTTCACTTACCATGTGTTTTATGGGCTATGGGGTCTTTTACTCCATAGGGTCTCATGTGTTTTTTTTATGTGGGTTACACAGCACCCTCGGTAGCGACCCCCCAACATAGAATCCATACCCTGGGACTGACTACTGTCTCCCAGGGCATGTAAAGTCACCATTGGCTTTCCTAGTCCCAAATTATGAACAGAAACCAGTACAAACCATCATATTGTGGACGTACTGGTCGGGGGAATTCGATTGCCCCGGGGTCTTTTGTTCAAGGGGGCACGTCTCCGTCCCCCCCGATTGAGTTTTGGCTGGTGGCAGTGGATACTACTTTTTATATTCGACCGCAAATATATCTCTATGGGATTTTCCCATTGTTCAAAACTACCAACTTTAATTATTTAATTCTTATAGCCTCGAACATACCACCGGTTTATTTATTTAATATTAATTCACCGGTTGGTATTTTTTGCCAGAACTCGATTCTAAAATGGCGTTTGTCTTCTCTTCTGTGACTCCAACCCGAGTCGAGCCCTTTGTTCCACTTTTTGGCGGGCTTCTACACAGAAGCCTCCAAAAGTGGTGCCACTCTGTCTGGGTACCACAGGGGGTGTGGGAGGGGGTTTAGGCACCCTGGACTGAGTTACCTTGGCAACTCAAGTCGCACTCTTGTGTGATTGGCCCAAGTGGTGAGCCGGCCGGCTCACCACTTAGAATGTTTGATTGACAGCTAGGCTGAGTGAATGGGGGTTTGCTGCATAAAAGCAGGGCTTTGGGGACTGGAACTTCAGAAGTCGCCACAGGACCTAAGAATCCGAGGAGGGAGAAGCTGAGCTGACCTGCAACGATGACACCACCGGTTGAGCCCTGCTGAACCGTCTCACCACTTTTCCTGGAGACAGAGGAGATCTCCAGTCCGGAGAGTCTTCTTCCTTTGACTGGTGGGGATAACCAGTTTTGCCTTCTTTTCACCTTCCTGGAGCATCTCGTGGCCGCCTTGCCCGTGCCAAGCACCCCAGCAACTGGAATACCACACTTTACCACAACCGCGAAGAGAAGGGTAGTGCCTTTTAACCGGAGAACTCTGCGGCTGGTTTCTTCCCTGGCAGTGCAACGACCTTCATCTTTCCTCCACGGCGAGACCTCTTCTTCCTCTGGATGAAACACCGACTTGCACCTGCTGCCAGGAACAACTGCCCCCGCTGGAGCTTCCTTCACACTTAAGGTACTGTATCCCGCCTGGCTTCCCTTGCGACAGATCGTTCGGGGTAACAGTAAAGCCTCGACTTTCTAACCTGGGCTGGCCTGGGACAACCTAGTTAACTTCTCCTGACTTTAATTTCATCCTTTTTGTGAGAACTATCTACAAAGACTCTTTGGGCATAACCCCACTGGTGAACCTGGACCCCTTCTGCTTGCTCTCTCCAAGAGTGGGCCTTGCAATTGACTTCCTTGCTCTGCCTATCCTGCCTTACTGTGGTTCTTTGAGAAAGTATTGAAACTTGTGTGCTTCTTTAACTCTGCCTTTTTCCCTCCCTTTCTTTACAACTTATTAGAGTGTCATCTTATGTTAAGCGCTCACCTCTGTCTAAAAATAAGTGGTGTTTCTCACTAAGACTTGTCCAATAAGTGAATAGGGTTGTATATATATGATAGTGACTGTGTGTTGAAATCACTTACCTCTTTTTTTGCTACTGTCTCTGTACCTATTGTGTATACTCTGCATACTGCCTAACTCTTCTTGAGAGAAGTCTGACTGCTCAGCCACAGCTACCAAGTGAATCTGTGTGGTACAGACTGCTACCAAGTGGGTTTACTGCCAAACACCTGTAGTCTTAAATCTGTTGCAGTGGTCCCTAAGGGAACTGCACAGGTTTCTGCCTAACAGGTAGAACTGGGGATTTTGACAGTTGAGTCTCGAGGCAAAGAGATCCACTTAAATCAGACCCCAGAGGGACAAGATTTTGTTAATTAGAGTTTTGGCCAACTTCCAGTCGCTCCTGTCTTGGAGATGTCTGGAATTACATTCTGGGACAGCGTTGTTAACCCCTGGAAGGTACTCTGCTTTCAACAAAATGTCCCGTTCCAGGCAAAAATGTCAGAACTCCCTTGCCAGATTTTCTAGGGCGTTGGTATCAAGTGCCCCCTAGAGAGTTTATGTATCAGACTGCCTTAATATTGTCCATCCGAAGAAAGACACAGCAATTCCCTTGATCCTTGAGAAGACTCTTCACTGCAAAGGAGCCAACTAACAACTCCAGACGGTTGATATGCAGCCTCTTCTCTGTACTGGACCACTTTCCGCCTGTGGCATCTGACTCCAGAATGACCAAAAATCGCTCTGCCATTCCAGGCATCCATGTGCCTGAGCCACAAAAGGAGTTGCAATCTGGCCTTGGGAGGCAGAACGACTAACTGAGAGCAAGACAGACTTCTGCGAAAATGTTTGGCCTTGAGGCATTTTAATGCCCTGTATTGGAGAAGGGCTGGAAAAATGGCTTGAATGGAGGCAGACTACATGCCCACAACCATGGCTAGCTGCCTGAGGGAGACCCTCGCTCTCTTGAGGAGGAGACATATTTCCTTCTGTATTTTGGAAAGCCTGCAGTCCGGAAGGAGAAGGATGCATGGCTTGGAATCTATATTGAAGACCAGAAATTGGATACATTGCGTAGGCTGGAACATGGACTTCTTTGGATTTATAACAAAGCCTAATGCTTGTAACATAGAAACTGTTAAACCCAGATGAGTCTGAAGAATCCGAAAACTCTGAGCTAGAAGACGCATGTCGTCTAGGTAAATCATTATACAAATGTCATGATGCCTACCCCGGGCATCCGGATCGAGTCCATCAGCCCCGGGAGCAGGCATCCAGATACTCATTAAAACCCCAACAGCCCCGGCTAAGGGCTGTTTGGATTCAGTCCTAGCGCCTTAGGCGCCAGGCTCATAGACTTTATTTACCTTATGCAGACCATGCTGCAAATAAGTCCAAGCCAACGTGAGGCCTGGATGGGAATATTTTATTACAGGGACTATTTTTCACTCGGGTGTGGTTCTGGGGAACTTCTTACCTGGGACTACTTTGCAGGCTATTTAAACCACGCCCGAGAAGCAGCCCATGCTTTACGTTATTCTGCATCCAGCAGCGTGATGCTCACCGTGTCTGCAAGTCAGCATCCAGTCTTCTGCCACGCCCGCCTCAAATCCGGAGCTCCTAGACAAAAGGCAAAGAAAGGAGAAGAGGTCAGATCACAGACATTATTTGATTCCTTACCTGATTCCGGACCAGCACATCTCCGAGCCTGGAAAGGACATTATTTCAGCACGCGTCGCTTCGCCAGCAGCAGCGCCGCGTTATACTCATCAGTCCACCGAATCTTTCGACTCAGCGCTGCCTTCATCATTTTCTTTGTCGAAACCCAGCACCTGGGGGGGAAACAAAAGGAATAACAAGGTGAGCCGAGAAAACCAACAAGGACAATCTCTTTGCCACCATAGGCTTACCTGATTTACCACCGGAGGTATTATTCTTTAATTCGCTGCATCTTCCTATGCCGCACCTATAAAGGGAGAGAAAACAGCAAGTTAAACTCATGCAACTTTTACCGGACAGTGTTTGGTAATAGACTCTTACCTGAACGCCATCAGCTGCCTCCAGGCAAAATTCTTTTGGACCCAGCTGCAACCTAACGAGGGAATGGAACAAGAGTGAACATCGGACATATTGAACTCTTTGAACTTTATAGACACTGGAGTCAATATTCCTCCGGAACTCCTCCAGTACCTTCAACCCAGTGAAGTAACTGGTATCTACGCGCCCCTGCATGCCATGCAGGATGGAGAGCTCATCATTTAAAAACATATGGTGAGGTTACCAAAAGGGAATATCGGAGGTGATTAGTGGGGAGAATGGGAACTGTTGGGGGTCCATCACTACAGACCACGGTGGCTAAATCCCTTTCTCCACTTACAGGAGAATACTTCTACGAGTCCAGCAGACGAGATTAGGCGGGCCAGTCCAGACAGTCATCTCTTCACTACGCATCACATTGGTGTAGACCGCAGCTGTCCGGGTCCGATCGATGCCCCTGTGGGAACGAGGTGAGCATAATAGAACGTAAAGCCTATCTACAAATCCCCACCCATGCGTAATGGAGACCTCAGAAACCGACCAACTACCCCAATTGTTAGGAGAACTTACGGCAGAAGTGCACTCCGCGCGCCAAGAAACTAATGCCCTCATGAGAGAGCTGATTGTGTCAAAGGAGCGCACTGATGATCTTGCCAGACAACTGCTGCAAAACCAAGCCGGGCAAACACCACTACCTGGACTTGGGGGGAATTCAACCCCCGTTTCATCGAGCAGCCCTGTGCAAGTGGTTCTACCAGGGAGCATTCCTTTAGCTCCACCCGAACGCTTTGCTGGGGACCCGAAAAGGGTTGCCGTGTTCATGAACCAATGCCGCTTGCACTTTTTATGCAGACCAGGAGCTTTTCCAAACGACCAAGCCAAAGTAGCCTTTGTACTGTCATACCTTAGTGGCAGAGCAGCGGATTGGTCAATTCCATTAGTCAACCAGGATGACCCTCTTCTTCGGGATTTTCAGGGTTTTCAATTGAGCATGGAAATATTATTTGCCAGACATTCACAGGGACAGGCCCTGGATAACGAGGTTCTATCCCTATGACAAGGAAACCAGGACCTGCTAACTTATATCGCAACCTTCAATAGGTTGGTGGTGGAAACCGGATGCCAGAGGTAAAGCGAATTACATTATTTCATCGTGGACTTAGGGGTGAACTCAAAGATGTTTTGGCCCAAGTTGTGAACCCACCTTAGGATTACGCAGAATATATAGACTTAGTGGTCCAGCTAGACCACCGACTTCAGAATAGAAAAGCTGATCGAGCTAAGTTTGAGAATCGGGTATTGGTTAAACCCAATGTGACTCTCAAAGGAACAGATGTATCAGAACCAATGCAGATTGGGGGGGGGTTAAGGGACCCTTAACTCAAAAAGAAAGAGAAAGGAGACGACAAATGCAGTTGTATCTGCACTGTGGGGCCTCAGGACATTTTCTACAGGATTGGCCTACAAAACCATCCAAGAAAGTAGTCAGAGTTGCTGATAGAAATCAAACAAAGCCTGATTCGGGAAATGACCACGCCCGACAAGCGTAGAGGTCCGCTTGCCGAGCTTAAAGAAGGACACTCAGACCTCACACCTAATCATACCAATGGTCCTTATTGATCCAAGGCAGCCATCACGTATGCACGCAGTTAGGGCATACATTGATAGCGGGGCCGTAGGAAACTATGTGGACAACGAATTGGCTTCTAGGATGATTCTACCTCTCTGCAAAAAGACCACTTTGGATGTTATCACCACAGTCGATGGAACTGAAATTGCCTCTGGGCCTGTAACTCATTCTACCACAGAGATGACACTGTTGGGTCAAAATGGGCATCGAGAGACTATTGTGTTTGACTTAATCAAAGCCCCGCAGTTCCAAATAACACTGGGGATACCTTGGTTGGAAACACATAATCCTTGTATTGATTGGCGAGAGAAGAGAGTAACCTTCCCGGAGTGTGCCCTCACCTGTTACCTGGAAAAAACCTTGAACAAAAGCCTGGCCACAGTCGCTAATCCAGTCATGCAGTTACCTCAGGAATATCAAGAATTCCAGGATGTTTTCCAAAAAGAACAGGCAAACACCTTACCACCTCATAGATCATACGATTGTCAAATCAACCTCATACCCGGTTGTTAGGAAAGATTTCGTAATTGTAGGTCATTTTCCTTCCATGTGGCAACCCCTAAACTTTTTGCTGTTGTTTTTTTACCTTGTTCTCGACTTTGCCAGAGAAGTGCAGCCTTCTGCTGCACTCCTCTGGGCTTTCGGTCCTTTCTTACGGGGAAACTGACATGCCCTTAAGACAGTCAGTACCGGGAAACGCTGTTTTCCGTAGTTTCTTTTATCATGTTGCAGCTTTCGTGCAACATGACACAAGAGGGCACTGTAAGCTAAGTTACAGCTCTCTTGGGTCTCTAGCCTTCTACAGGCCCTAGATACTCGTTTAGGATTGTATCTGATCGGTGCAAGTGATTCAGGGACGGGAATGGTGGCAGCGATCGTTTCTTGTGTTTTGAGCTCCTTTTGGCGTTCTGAGCGCGTTTCTCGCGCTTAACCCAAAATGGTGGCCTGGCTCCCAAAATGGCCAGACCACGAGGCTCCTTTGTCCTGTCCGCTGACCGTCTTGCTCCCTTCACCTTCCCCAGGTCGAGCCGACCCGGGGCCTTCCTTATTTGGGCATGTACTTTCCCGCGAAACACGGATGCTTTCGCGGGCTTCTACATGTCGTATGTGTGCCTCCAGGATGTGGGCTGGGATGTCTGGTCCCAATACACATCCTGGGTGCCAGAGAGTCTAGGGTGGTGTGAATGCCTGGGACCACCGTGGTCCGTGATTGGTCCAGGAATGGTGTGAGTGTTGATGAGCGGATCTCCCATTGGGTCCCCTCTGTTTTGGTGCGAAGGGAACCGTGGATAAGAGGGGGCTGGAAACACCACTACCATGTCGATCTCCTGAGTTCTCACGAACGAAGGAATACAGGAGCCAAGTATCCTGCAACCAAGAGGCTGGACCGAGGAATCGCTGGTGACCCGCTGAAGGACTGCTCCTCTGCACTGCTGTCGCCTTGTGAAACCCTTTTCACCTTTGATCGAACCAGAAGGCCTGTACTGGTACTTCGACCCTTGGAATAGCGGGAACAGCTATTCTCTGCATCTTCACCATCTCCTGCCAGTAAGCCTTCGGAAGCGTCTCTGGGCCATCCAGCTGACTGACCAGCTTACACGGGAGTCTTGCTCTGTAACCGCCGCCAGGTTGTATAGTATTTCGAGTCCTTGTCACTCTCACACGCTTCGTACACTTGGCGTTCCCAGGTCTGAAGTGAGTAGTGTACATTTGGCTCAGATACACACGGCCGCTCCGTTGCCCTGCTGTGGTAACAAACTGTGCGGGTTTCTTCGATTGGGACGTCTTTTTACTCAACACGACGATGAGACGTTCCCTGCTCTTCTGAACCTGCCAGCGACTGAAACGGACGCGGAGAAGCTTGGGTCTGCTTGCATCGGGGACCGGTGAGTAGCATAGCTAGGAACTGGTTGCCCTCCTGCAGGAGCCCATAGCTTTTCCCCGCTGTGTCAAAACAGCACCCTTTTCCGAACTCGCGCTCTGCTTCTGCCCACAGTGGAGGCTGCGCTTGAGTCGCGGAACTTGTTCTTCTTCATTTGTGCACTAAACTGAACTGCCTGATTTCCTTCGAAGAGGCTCGCCTTTTGCCCGTTGGCACCAGCGAATGCAGGTACTTTTGAGCACAAGGCTCCACTTTTCGCAGGGCTCGGACTTCCTATTAGTGAGGTGCCTCTGAAGGCGGACTGGGTCTAAGCATTATTTCGCACTGCCTGTTTTTCCTTCCCTTAGCGTCTGCCTTACCATTCTTACAACCTGGTCGGTAAGTGATCACAAAATTTAATTCGGCAAGGAATAAGGCCCATCGAAGTTGACGCAATGATTGGGCCTTGGCTGTTTTTAAATACTGCAAGTTCCTGTGATCGGTGATTACAGTAATGGTATGCCTGGCACCGAGAAGATAATGCCGCCAAGCCTTGAAGGCGGATTTGATGGCTAACAACTCTTTATCGGTAACCGCATAGTTTAATTCGGGGGCCGAGAATTTTCTGGACCAAAATGCTACTGGATGAAGTTGACCGGTTTCTGGACCTTCTGGGACAGGACAGCCCCCATGGCTAAACTGGATGCATCGGTTTCAACTATGTATGGGAGTTCGGGGCGTGGATGCTTTCAGACAGGTGCCGACGTGAATTTCAATTTAAGTTCTTGGAAGGCTTTTTCAGCCTCTTTGGTCCACAAGAAGCATTTGTTTTTTCGCAAAAGTGCTGTGATGGGGTGTACAACATACGAGAAGTCAGGAATAAATCTGCGGTAGAAATTAGCAAATCCAAGCATGCTTTGCACCCCTTTAACTGAACTGGGTGATGGCCACTTGAGAATTGCGTCCACCTTTCGAGAGTCCATTCGGACTCCTTTTGGAGTCAGGATAAATCCAAGGAATTCACCTTCTGTAACATGAAAAACACATTTTTTCCAATTTTGCATATAACTTGTACTGGCGTAGTTTCTCAAGGACTGCACAAAAATGCTTAACATCGTCTGATTCTGAGGAGGAGTACACTAGAATATCATCTATGTATACGACAACATAGACGTCAATGAGTTCACGAAGGACATCGTTCATAAAATACTGGAAGGCTGCTGGTGCACTGCACAACCCGAAGGGCATCACCTGATATTCGAATAATCCGTACTTGGTGCGAAAAGCGGTCTTCCATTCGTCGCCCTTCTTTACACGTACCAGATGATATGCCCTTGGAGATCTAATTTAGTGTATATGCAAGCATCCTTTACTTGGTCTAGTAGTTCGGGGATCAGAGGCAATGGATATCGGTTCTTCACTATGATCTGGTTTAATGCGCGGTAGTCTATGCACGTTCTGAGGTCACCTTCCTTTTTGGGCACGAAGAATAAAGCTGAAGATGCAGGGGACTTAGATGGACGAATGAAGCCATTAGCAAGGTATTGGTCCAAGTATTGTCATAGGTGACGTTTTTCGGGTTCCGTAAGGGCGTAGATTCTACTGCATGGAGGTTGTGCACCGGGTATGAGGTCGATTTGACAATCGTATGATCTATGAGGTGGTAAGGTGTTTGCCTGTTCTTTTTGGAAAACATCCTGGAATTCTTGATATTCCTGAGGTGACTGCATGACTGGATTAGCGACTGTGGAAAGGCTTTTGTTCAAGGTTTTTTCCAGGTAACAGGTGTGTGCACACTCCGGAAGGTTACTCTCTTCTCTCGCCAAACAATACAAGGATTATGTGTTTCCAACCAATGTATTCCCAGTATTATTTGGAACTGCGGGGCTTTGATTAAGTCAAACACAATAGTCTCTCGATGCCCATCTTGACCCAACAGTGTCATCTCTGTGGTGGAATGAGTTACAGGCCCAGAAGCAATTTCAGTTCCATCGACTGTGGTGATAACATCCGAAGTGGTCTTTTTGCAGAGAGGTAGATTCATCCTAGAAGCCAATTCGTGGTGCACATAGTTTCCTACGGCCCGCTATCAATGTATGCCCTAACTGCATGCATACGTGATGGCTGCCTTGGATCAATAAGGACCATTGGTATGATTAGGTGCGAGGTCTGAGTGTCCTTCTTTAAGCTCGGCAAGCGGACCTCTACGCTTGTCGGGCGTGGTCATTTCCCGAATCAGGCTCTGTTTGATTTCTATCAGCAACTCTGACTACTTTCTTGGATGGTTTTATAGGGTAATCCCGTAGAAAATGTCCTGAGGCCCCACAGTACAGACACAACAGCATCTGTTGTCTCCTTTCTCTTTCTTTTTGAGTTAAGGGTCCCTTAACCCCCCCCCCCGATCTGCATTGGTTCTGATGCATCTGTTCCTTTGGGAGTAACATTGGGTTTAACCAATACCCAATTCTCGAACTTAGCTCGATCAGCTTTTCTATTCTGAAGTCGGTAGTCTAGCTGGACCACTAAGTCTATATATTCTGTGCAATCCTGAGGTGGGTTCACAACTTGGGCCAAAACATCTTTGAGTTCACCCCAAAGTCCACGATGAAATAATGTAATTCGCTTTACCTCTGGCCATCCGGTTTCCACCACCAACCTATTGAAGGTTGCGATATAATTTAACAGGTCCTGGTTTCCTTGTCGTAGGGATAGAACCTCGTTATCCAGGGCCTGGCCCTGTGAATGTCTGGAGAATAATATTTCCATGCTCAATTGAAAACCCTGAAAATCCCGAAGAAGAGGGTCATCCTGGTTGACTAATGGAATAGACCAATCCTCTGCGCTGCCACTAAGGTATGACAGTACAAAGGCTACTTTGGCTTGGTCGTTTGGAAAAGCTCCTGGTCTGCATAAAAAGTGCAAGCAGCATTTGTTCATGAACACAGCAAACCTTTTCGGGTCCCCAGCAAAGCGTTCGGGTGGAGCTAAAGGAATGCTCCCTGGTAGAACCACTTGCACAGGGCTGCTCGATGAAACCGGGGTTGAATTCCCCCCAAGTCCAGGTAGTGGTGTTTGCCCGGCTTGGTTTTGCAGCAGTTGTCTGGCAAGATCATCGGTGCGCTCCTTTGACAGAATCAGTTCTCTCCTGAGGGCATTAGTTTCTTGGCGCGCGGAGTGCACTTCTGCCGTAAGTTCTCCTAACAATTGGGCTACTTGGTCGGATTCTGAGGTCTCCATTACGCCCGGGTGGGGATTTGTAGATAGGCTTTGCGTTCTGTTACGCTCACCTGGTTCCCACAGGGGCGTTGATCAGACCCGGACAGCTGCGGTCTCCACCAACGTGATGCGTAGTGAAGAGATTACAGTCTGGACTGTCCCATCTAATCTTGTCTGCTGGGCTCGTAGAAGTATTCTCCTGCAAGTGGAGAAAGGGATTTAGACATCCGTGGTCTTTAGTGATGGCCACCCAACAGTTCTCGTTCTCCCCACTAATCACCTCCTATATTCCCTTTTGATAACCTCACCTTATGTTTTTAAATGATGAGCTCTCCATCCTGCATGGCATTCAGGGGCGCGTAGATACCAGTTACTTCAATGGGTTGAAGGTACTGGAGGAGTTCCGGAGGAATATTGACTCCAGTGTCTATAAAGTTCAAAGAGTTCAATATGTTTGATGTTCACTCTTGTTCCATTCCCTCGTTAGGTTGCAGCTCGGTCCAAAAGAATTTTGCCTGGAGGCAGCTGATGGAATTCAGGTAAGAGTCTGTATTACCAAACACTGTCCGGTAAAAGTTGCATGAGTTTAACTTGCTGTTTTCTCTCCCATTATAGGTGCAGCATAGGAAGATGCAGCGAATTAAAAAATAATACCTCCGGTGGTAAAGTAGGTAAGCCTATGGTGGCAAAGAGAGTGTCCTTGTTGGTTTTCTCGGCTCACCTTGTTATTCTTTTTGTTTTCCCCCCAGGTGCTGGGTTTCGACGAAGAAAATGATGGAGGCAGCGCTGAGTCGAAAGATGCGGTGGACTGGTGATTATAACGTGGCCCTGCTGCTGGCGAAGTGACGTGTGCTGAAATAATGTCCTTTCCAGGCTCAGAGATGTGCTGGGTCCGGAATCAGGTAAGGAATCAAATAATGTCTGTGATCTAACCTCTTCTCCTTTCTTTGCCTTTTGTCTAGGAGCTCCGGATTCGAGTCAGGCATGGCAGAAGACTGGATGCTGACTTGCAGACACGGTGAGCGTCACGCTGCTGGATGCAGAATAACGCAAAGCATGGGCTGCTGTTCGGGAGTGGTTGGCTTGGACTTATTTGCAGCATGGTCTGCAAAAGGTAAGTAAAGTCTATGAGCCTGTAAAGTCTATGAGCCTGGCGCCAGGGCTGTTGGGGTTTTAATGAGTATCTGGATGCCTGATCCCGGGGCTGATGGACTCGATCCGGATGCCTGGGGGTAGGCATCATGACACCCCTTCCCAGGGGCAACCTGACTAGGGGATCTAGACGGACTGAGTTATCCTTGTAAATGCTTGGATTTTTTGGCACACTTATGGCGGACATGTACAGGCATCTCAGAACCCTCCTCAGATGAAGGGTGAAAATCAGAAATCCTATTAATAAGCCTATCAAAGGCTGAGGCCAATGCAGAATTGAGATCCTGAAGGGCAGAGTCTAAGGAAGTCTGTATTACCTGAGCCACAGATGGCTGGGTAGGAAGGGATGGTTCTACTGGAGCCCTGCTAACTGTATCCTTCCCCAACCTCTCACTTCTTTTGGCAGGTCTAACCTCTGTGCTGGCATCAGCTGAAGAGGGCCCCTCATACCCTCTATTAGACATGACAGCACAAGCACACAATATGGGACAGGAAAAGAAAAAACAAACTTTAAATGACACACTTTGAAAGGGAATATATATATATATATATATATATATATATATATATATATATATATATATATTGAGTGAAAAAACGTTGTTAAAGGGACGTTATGGTTCAAAGTAAAACCGGAAAACCCCTAAAATTCGGCAGTTATGGTAAGATAAGCAACCATAACTCGCGCCGTCACCGTGCACTGCTAACACTAACACCCAGGACATCAAAGATGACATCACAAATGTCATTGATGACATCATTGATGACATCACGTGGCTGGCTCTCCCTTTTTTTCCTTTCCTGACAAATCTAGGCCACATGATTTTCTTCAGTAACAGTCAGGAACTAAAAATTGTAAATTACTATATTCGTATACTTATCCTTCAAGTATGTTCTTAGACTAATTCCCTTATGGTCCAGTCATATCATATGAAACATATACATAGGAGAAGTCACAACCTTGAAAGACAGCAATCCTTTTTGTGCATTAAAATTATCAGTAGATTTATCAGCACTTTCTGATACTTTTGATGTTTTTTTTATTACTGTACTTTCCCTGTATATGCTCATATTTTTATATGTTGTACTCACACTATTTTCCTTAGGGTCCAGACACATCATGTGATATATATAGATAGGGTAAGTAACAGCTTTGAAACAGAGCAATCATTTCTCTGCATAAAGGTAATCAGTTAGATTATGAACACTTTCTGCTACTATTGTTGTTTCTTTTTCCTACTTCAATTCCCTTGTATATTTTCATATTTGTATGTGGTGTTGTCTCTTTGTGATTTGTGTATAATAATGCAATTATGTAGTAAGTGGGTTTTATTACCTACTTATCACACATTTCACTGTACGCAAAACTCTAATATGAAAACAGTTATCATTTCAATATTCAACATGGCAAGCTTATGAATATTGCACCTCCATCAAGTATGCTGCACACAATGCCTATGTTTCTACATGAGTACCTTAGTATACTGGATTGAAGTTAATAATAGAATGCTACTTATATCAATGCATAGCTTAATGCACTGATTAGCACTTGATATTTATTCCAATAATCTTTGACACTTTTTTCTATTAACATTACACTAAGAATCCCTTGTACAGACCTTTCATGAAAGGTAAATGCACATGTAATGTCATCAGTGATGTCATCAATGACATTTGTGATGTCATCTTTGATGTCCTGGGTGTTAGTGTTAGCAGCGCACGGTGGCGGCGCGAGTTATGGTTGCTTATCTTACCGTAACTGCCGAATTTCAGAGGTTTTTTGGTTTTACTTTGAACCATAACGTCCCTTTAACAACGTTTTTTCACTGAATTTCATAGGTTTTTAGTAGCGCAACTTAACCATAACGTCCCTTTAACAAAGTTTTTTTATTGAATTTCATAGGTTTTTAGTAGCGCAACTTAACCATAACGTCCCTTTAACAAAGTTTTTTTTACTGAATTTCATAGTTTTTTAGTAGCACAACTTAACAATAATAACTTTGACTTTATGTACATATAATATGGAACATACTGAACTCTGGGGAGTTATATCATACCATAGGAACATTTAACAAATTCACAAAGCAGCACACATACAAAGTATATGTAGTATATGTAGTATGTAGTATACTTAAAAAATGTTACCCATATATGTAACACACTAACCATTCATGTAAATACAATATGTTTTAAAATGGAATATACCAAAAGAAGATAAAGTGGCTTCCACCATAATTACCTCACAGACGCTCCACAACCAACAGCAAGACCAGACGTATACACTACTGATTACATATCTCACCAGACATAGTAAGTGCACTTCTTTTACTCATATATTTATAAACTTTCTATATTAGAAAAAAAAACATATTACTTTTTTGTTTTCTCACAGAAATGTGTAGTACTCTCGACTGGCTAGAGGAGCATTTCCCACTAGAGGAAATGTTAGAAAATAGTCCACCTAATGGTACACACTTTACTATATAAACCAATTAATAAATATTATTCTGTATACATTTAACATATACATTATTTTTATTACAGACCATACAAAAATTCCAAGCATCTCACAACAACAATCAGAGGATATCACTCTACAGCAGATTAATCAAAAAATGGGCGACCTTATGCAAAATTTTATGGATTTGAAAAACTTTGTGTAAAATTATGTGAAACCCCCAACAGCACACCATTGTCCAACCTGCACTTGTCCCCCCTCACCCTATCCCACACAGTTAATCCCAAACCCTGTCTATGGACCAAAGCGTTTCGATGAGCTTTCCTTCCCTTCTTCACCTGATCCCAGTTATTTAGAAATCCCTAATTCTCCTGTTTTTGTTTCTGTTTCTGCCCCACCTTCCCAGTCATAATTGTATATATATATATGAAATAAAGTTACTTTTCTTATATTGTGGTGTAATTACTTTCAGTTCCTTGTGATAAAACCAATTTAGGTGTCCACGGACACCGCGGTTGTTCGGAAATGTTCGTAAAGAAACGAAAATGTAACTGTCCTGAGGACACTACATCTGTCCGTAATGTTCTCATGCAAGTTGAAAATGTTCTAAGAACACTCGTAGTCTCCTGAAATGTTCGTAAATAAATGAAAATGGAGGTGTCCTTAAGAACACTATGCCTATTCGTAGTGTTCGATAGAAAGCAGAAACTGTTCTAAGAACACTCGTGGTGTCCTGAATTGTTCGTAAATAAACGAAAATGGAGGTGTGCTTGAAACGCTATGTCTGTCCGTATTGTTAGCAAATAAATTAAACTGTGCTAAGAACAAACAGCTGTCCTTAACTGTTCGTTTTACATGTGACGCACTTTTAATTAGTTCAGGACCCGAACACTGTCCGGAGAACATCAACACGAATGCGCAAAACAATGTCTGTACATTGGGTGTCCTGCGGACGACCGCTACCTTAGCGAACATGCTCACAAAACAATCATGTGACCACGCCCACGCTCATCTCGTGCTCTAAATGCGGACACTGTTAGTGTCCCTGACCAGTTTAAAAGTACATTTCCAAGTAATCCACAATATTTCTCATTAAAAAATCACCATATCACAAATCCCACATACTAATCCTAACTTTCCACATAGTTTTTGTGACTTGTTGAACCTTTTTTGAAGTTCGATCTGTCTTGCGGATTGTGCGCATGTCCGTGACCCGCGCACAAGCACCCCGATATAAGACCACGCCCTAGAGCGCATTCTCATTGTGTTTCTGACTATTCCATAGAGCACACCTCATTTTGCTGCATACTTTGCAGATTTTGAGATTTCCATCTCCAAGCCTATGACATCCATGGCTCGACTATTACCACATGGTGCTACATCTGCCTCAGCACCTCCCCCACCCCCTCCACCACCACCATTTCCCCAAGGGCCTGAAGAGGGGAACAGGAGTGAGGATACAGAAGAGGATGACGAGAATGAGGTAGAGGAATTCCCTACTACCCGCCGTCGGCGTGAATCTTGGGTGTGGCGGTTGTTTACCGTTCATGGAAATGGTCCTAAGTCTCATGCGAACCGTGTCACCTGTAATGAGTGCAAAATGGTACTCAGTCGCGGGAAGCATGGTTTGTATAGCTTTGGGACCACTACCATGAAGCGACACCTGCGCTCATTCCACACTGGGGCCATTCGCAAGGTTGTACCTTGCGAGAAGCGTAGTAGGTTGATTGCCTCTACTTCATCCTCCGTTCCTGATCCTGTCACCACAAGGAACACCTCTGTGGGACAGCGTCTTCCTCAAGCTGCCTCACAGGCCATACAGAATTCTGATGACCCTTACCTTTCGAGGGTCACAGTTGTATGTGTGTACTGTGACACAGTACTCTGCAGGGGGGAGCGACTTCGGAGTGCTTTTGAGACGATTGTCTCAGAGCACCAGAAGACCTGCTCACTACCCAAATAAAACCCACTCTACATCTTCCTCTCTCAGCTCGCACTTTCTTATCCCTTTGTTTGGTGTACCCCTTCCTTTACCCTCCTTTCCCTCCTCTCCTAGTGTGTCGTGTATAAAAAAGAACAAAAAAAATACAAAAAAACAAAAATCAAAAAAAAAAATAAGGCTCTTTTCAGAGCCACCTTTCACAGTTAAAAAATAGAAGTGAAGATACATAAAGCATAGCCATTTCCATTTTGTGAAAGTCTGCGGACGGTCCGAGAACAGAAAAACAATTGCATTGCTATCCTATTGAAACAAATGCATTTTTCTCCATCAGGAAGTGGTGGCTCTGAAAAGAGCCTTTGGGAGGTGTTTGAATGTAAAACATTTTAACTAAGTAAGACGTACTTCAAAACGAATGCTGTATTTCTAAAAAAGGTTGCAATGCATTTTGTACATTTCTCAGAAAAATCTAATTGCCAGCATAAGTAATATGACTCCATCTTTGCGAAAAATATATGTACTACGAAACAAAATATTTTCATTGTTAAAAGAGGACATGCCAAAATCTCTTAGGAAGGCACAAACAGCCTTATTAACATTGCGCCTTGCTTTCTCCATTTGTGGACCACATGAGAAAGAACGAAGTCACACTTGTCTCTGCGCAATCCGTGAAAAAATTATTTTAGAGTTTGGAAACATGTCCATTATCTTCTGAAGTCCTTCTTTCATTGCAAATTGCAAAGAAATTCCAGACACATGTCCTAAACTGTTCCCTCCACAATGAATTACAATTATGTCTGGATGTTCCTCTATCTTCAAAGTTGCACAGAGAGGTAGCAAGTCCAACCACTTCAATCCACGCATGCCATGTGGGAATCCAAGATCTATAGATACTCCACAGCTTGCACCTTCAACCAATGAATCCACGAGTCTCCCAAAATCCATACAATCTGTGTTTTGAAACACTCAGCCATAGCTATCTGTTCTTCTCTCTGCAAAAACAATATCTGAGAAAACCTCTCCTAGCACAACACACTCACTAAACTTTACTGACCAATCCCTTGCTTCATCCAATCTCATTTCTATACCTCCCCTCCCCAAATTCCCTGGATGTAATACGCGGTGTCCTAGAACTACCGCCATGTCCGCGAACGTATCGTAACTTGTACAGCCCTTCTATCATTTGATTTCACTCTCTGTGCCATTCCCTCATTGGATGTAGCTAAGCAATCACATGACCATCCACCAATCAAATCCAATACCTCTACATGTAACTGCATCATCATAGAGCAGCACTACAAATGTACGGTGTATCTCTCGGAGTACAAGTCTAATACCATTGACAACCACGATCTACGAGAAATACTATACAAATCTCCAATATTTCTACCTGCAGCTTGGTCCATTTCCATATACATGAACAGAAAGTACAGGTATGCATATTTTCTACACAGTACATGAACACATTTTCTAACCGACTTTTACATTCTATAATCTGAAAAATGAATGGACGATCATTGTTTCATTGTCCTAAAATGACCTGTCACTTACAAACCTTTATATCGTTTAATTTCTTCATACACACATACACACACACACACACATGCAAATACCATTAAACTAACATTTTAGAAATAAAATATATACACGACATATAATCACACAAAATAACATACACACTCTATGATCAAATCTCAAACAATAATATTTGTACAAACACATAATTGGTTTTAATTTTTTTCGTTTATATAAGTACTTACATACATTTATAACGGACAAGCAGACTATGACATTCACTCACTGTTACGTGCAAAAGCAGGCTATGACACATAGCTCTCAACTCACACGCTTTTGGTGGGTGTCACCCACCTTGTAAAGGACTGACTCACCCGCCAAGCCTCCTGCACGCCCATTCATTCCAATGGGCGTCTCACCCGCCAAAAACAAAATCAGGTGATTTCACCCACCTTTGCGACACACATGGTTGAGAGCTATGATGTCAATGACTCACTATTACGTGGAAAAGCTTAGTTACAAGAATAGTGGTATACGTTGGTAGATTATGAATTCCACAAACCATAGTAAAGATATTTTCTTTCCTACTCTTAGTCATAATATAGTTTTAATGGTTTTCAGGAAGGCGCTGAGCATTTCAATTTAAAAAAATCTATGTCTAAAATGAAAACAGTGCTATATAGCAACCAAATTACTAATTTCTTTCTTTCACAATTGCAGTGAAGCCCATTCTCCTGAATAGAAGCAGCCGATTTTTATTTACAAAGAACAACTAAGAAGCAAACTACTCATTTTTGAAAAAAAGTAAGTAGATTGTTACCATGATATTTGATTCATAACTCACACGCACTGTATGGTGCATTCATGGTATTTCTGTGCCTAAAAATAGAGATTCTGCACCATTCTGACCAAAAATCCCCCCCCGTCTTAAACAGTGATCTCCTGTCAGAATGGCCCTCAAATTCCTATTTTTCGGCACACAAATTACCCAACTCAGCCGCTAGAATGTAGATGTTGTAGAACAAACAACTGTTTTAATTGTATAGCTTTACCTATATTATTTATTCTTCTCCACACCACCGGCTTACTTTTTTCTGTCATCTGAACCCCAGTTTAGTAACACATTAATTGAAGAATACCCATCCCTAGTAGTTCAACTTCCCAATTCACAATCACACACCATTACATACATCTTTATCATCTTACTCAAACAATCATGCACACAACACACATGCATTGCAGAAAACCCCAACCCATACCTTCTGTAATTCTTTTCAGCAGACGCTAAAGAATGCCCACCAAAAAGCAACTCCGTAGAAAGGGACGCAGAAGTAGAGCAAATGAAAAGAAAAGTCTCCAACATAAACACCCATCTATAGCAGAATTTGTAAAAAAACGTTGAAACACAACAGCTAATACAGTCATGTTGTGAAACAGAAGACATTTCTAGTGCAAAAACTTTGCCTCCTCTATCACAAAGTAAAACGACCCAAAAAACTATTAACAGAAAATCAACTATCACTACAAATAAAACGTCTTCTATAAATCTTGATATAGTACAAAGTAAGCATACCAAGAAAAGTATATTAGCCAAAATGTTCCGTCACAAAGTCCTTCAAAATCTGATAAAAACAGGAGAGAAACCAGGTTCAACACTTGAAACCTATCGTAGGAAAGTAATCTTAGAAGCGTTGATAGACAGTGCAATTCTTCTCAAAAGAAACTTATTTATTGTTTTGTTAAACAGAATTAAACCACTAACAAAACTAATAACTAAATTTCAAAAAAGACTTCTCAATAAACGAAATGTGAACAGAAATAAATTCTTAAATATCTGTGGAGGTGAATGGAGTCACACTACAAGCACAGAACCATACTTTAATGAAGAAGCGTGCAAACAAAAGCAAACAAATACAATTGCCATACATAGCAGTGGTCGAGGTTATGAAAAAGTTAATAATACCATAATGGAACAAGAAGTACTCCTTACAAAAATATGCCTTGAAAACTTAGATTTACCCCTCCATTCGACTGAATCAGATCATCTAATTTACACATGGCCATGCACGTCAATGTGTAACATTCCCAAAAAAATGTTCAAATCTTTACGCCTATTCCTCAATCAATATGTGAAAAGCAAAGACAAAATCAAAATTAAAATACTGCAAAGTATGGATGCTTGTCCAATACGCAAGCACACAGGACTGCAAGGACATTTGTTGGCCTGCATATCAGGAGCTACTTGCAAAACAACCTTCCATGATATCAAAAGGATATCAACACATCATGCAAGTATAAGAAATCTACAGGGTAATTCATAGAATTTCGCAGAAAAGTGTCGCAAGCGGCTGGCGTAGAGTGTCCGCGTGCGATTGACTGCGCCAGGCACGTGCGCTAAAACCGATTTCCGCGCACAGCGTATTCATGGATTTCAGGCTCCCAAACCAGCCGTGGCGCAGAGTATCGCAGCGACCCTGCAGCAGCGCCAGTAACGCCCCCAAGAACGCCCTCGCGCAAGGAAAAGCCATCAAAATCGCTAAATCATCGCAAAGGGCTGCGCTAACCCTGGACCAGTTTACAGGGCTGCCAAACAAGGAACGCAAAGCGGGTAACGTGCATATCAGGGGTACACGTGAAGTTATACACGCGATTAGCCAGGGTACGTGTATTACAGGGGTACGCGGGAAGTTTAACACGCGATTGGCCAGGGTACGTGTATTACAGGGGTACGCGGGAAGTTCAACACGCGATTAGCCAGGGTACGTGTATTACAGGGGTACGCGGGAAGTTTAACACGCGATTGGCCAGGGTACGTGTATTACAGGGGTATGCGGGAAGTTTAACACGCGATTAGCCAGGGTACGTGTATTACAGGGGTACGCGGGAAGTTTAACACGCGATTGGCCAGGGTACGTGTATTACAGGGGTACGCGGGAAGTTTAACACGCGATTGGCCAGGGTACGTGTATTACAGGGGTACGCGGGAAGTTTAACACGCGATTAGCCAGGGTACGTGTATTACAGGGGTACGCGGGAAGTTTAACACGCGATTGGCCAGGGTACGTGTATTACAGGGGTATGCGGGAAGTTTAACACGCGATTGTCCAGGGTACGTGTATTACAGGGGTACGCGGGAAGTTTAACACGCGATTAGCCAGGGTACGTGTATTACAGGGGTACGCGGGAAGTTTAACACGCGATTAGCCAGGGTACGTGTATTACAGGGGTACGCGGGAAGTTTAACACGCGATTAGCCAGGGTACGTGTATTACAGGGGTACGCGGGAAGTTTAACACGCGATTGGCCAGGGTACGTGTATTACAGGGGTATGCGGGAAGTTTAACACGCGATTCGGCTGGGTACGTGTATTACAGGGATGCGATTTGGCCAGGTACGTGTATTACAGGGGTGCGCAGGAATTATCACACACGATTTGGCTGGGTACGTGTATTACAGGGGTGCGTGGGAATTATCACACACGATTTGGCTGGGTACGTGTATTACAGGGGTGCGTGGGAAGTCACACGCGATTAGGCTGGGTGGGTCCTCACAGGTGTTCCCTGTACACCCTCCACGGCCCCTGCAGGCAGCCTACAAAACAGGGGACTACCCTGCACACCTGCTCATGTCCCCCTGCACCCCCACCCCCCAGCAGTGCAGGGGCAGCCTCCACCAGGCCCCCACTCATGTCTCCCACCACCCCCAACCTCCCGCCACCAGGGGCAGCCTCCACCAGGCCCCCACTCATGTCCCCCTGCACCCCCACCCCCCAGCAGTGCATGGGCACCCTCCACCAGGCCCCCACCCATGTCTCCCACCACCCCCACCCCCCGCCACCAGGGGCACTCTCCACCAAGCCCCCACCCATGTCTCCCACTACCCCCACCAGTGCAGGGGCACCCTCCACCAGGCCCCCACCCATGTCTCCCAACACCCCCACCCACCAGCACTGTGGGGCACGTGGCCAGCAGGCAGTCAGGCAGCAGCAGATGTCAGGTGGGAGCGTGCTCAGGGCTCTGGGGGGCAGTAATTTGGCCTCCTGGCCAGGAGCGTGGTCTCTCGTGTGTGAACGCGTGGACAGCCTGATAGGGAGTGAAATCCCACACGTCAGCAAAGGCCCTTAGCGCGTAAACCCGTCAACAGCATATGCGCGCCTATAGTCACCTGCACGTGCAGGAAATTGTTGCGTGACACGTCCCAGTGTCAAAGCGTGTGATTGGTGAAAATGGATCTACACGCAGAAGTGACAAAGCGTGTGATTGGTGAAAATGGATCTACACGCAGAAGTGACAAAGCGTGTGATTGGTGAAAATGGATCTACACGCAGAAGTGACAAAGCGTGTGATTGGTGAAAATGGATCTACACGCAGGAGTGACAAAGCGTGTGAACGTACACGCCGCGTAAGTGACGCTGTACGTGTGGGCCTGTATATAAGGTACATGTAGAACACCATTTCCTTGTACGTGCTTTTCGTGGAGAGCGAGTGGGTGAATTCTGTACTTCTTGTCGTTTCACACGCGATTTACTTCACGGCGTTTCCAGTTCGTATTCCCTGTTACCTCTGACAGCTTTTTCTCTTTTTTCTCTTTTACTGGTTTACCTGGGCCTGTTCCCTCAAACAGTGTCCCCTTCTACTGTTGTCCTGTCTTCTCAGACAGCGTACACATCTTCTTTTGGCGGGGGTTTAGCCAGCCAAACGCGCTCATTTTTCACGCTCTTTTACCTGGCAGACGGTGAGTCACGCACGTATCCAACTTCTGTGCTTGCCCCGTGTGTAGCCTACCCCTTCAGAGGTCATTCTAGGCTGCGTGTGACACGCATACGTTCATTCTTGTGTTACTGGGTGCCACAGCGTAGTGCAGGTTTTTCTTTCTGCACATGTGGTCTAGGAGGGGTTGCGTGCACGTCATCTCCCTTTTTTGGGCCTCCTGTGCGTTGCGTGACCCGTCATCTTTCCCCAGGGGTTACAATCAGCCGTGCTAGAGCACTAGGGTACAATTACCATCTGGTACCCAACCCCTTTGACCCCCAATTGCCCAGGACAATTGTCTACAGCCACTCCCATACGCACATTAACATCAGTGCCATGGCTGGGAGGCGAGGATTCCGTAAGGGTGGCAAAGGTGGAAGAGCCACAAGTGGTGGCCGTGGTGGATCCGGTAGGGGACGTGGTCGTAACTTGCAGGGTGAGCCTGTCCCCCCATGTGTGGAGGACCAGTCAAGGGCACCCATCATCCCCCCCTCCCCCCCTCCCCCCCTCCCGTTGAGGCTGAAGTGGCTGACACCATCCATGCTCAGCCCTTGTTGGACCAGCCCATTGTGGCACCAGACCTGGCTGACTCCATGGCTGACTTCCAGGTCAGCAGGGCTACGACACGTGCGCTGGTGCACGTTGATGCCATCATGCCACGTGGATCTGGGGCAGCAAGGTCATCTGCTGCACCAAGGAGGCAGGGCGGAGTGGCTGCAGGGGCAGCTGCGGCTCCATCCACCCCAGCCCTCACACACCCAGCCAGGACAGTGTCGGTCCTAGTCCATGCTGCTGACATTCCCCCTGACACCATCACACTAGAGCCAATGCCTGCACCAACTCCCATGCTGAGTGTGCAATCCCACACTCCTGATACAGAGTCCACCAGGGCTCCTGCCCCTAGTGTCCAGAGCGGCGCAGGACACTCAGGATCACCACCACCTTCCAAGCGGAAGAGGAAGAGTGCTCGTCCGGCACAGGCTGATGCCCCAGACACGGCTACACAGTCCGGCCCGTCCAGGAAGCCCAGCTTCACGGATGACGAACTGAATGCACTTGTCGAGTATGTGTCCGGACATGACAACGAGATGGTCATTGTTGCAGGATCCAAGACCACACCTGCACAACGCCAGGCACACTGGCAGACCGTTGCGGACATCGTAAGTGCCCTTGGAATCGTGAGGCGCACAGCCAATGATTGCTATAAGCGCTGGAATGACCTAAAGCGCAGGGCAAAGAGTAAGCTGGCCTCAAGTCATGCCGCAACTCTAGTGACTGGAGGTGGGTCTCCAGTAGTAGACATGGAACTCACTCCACATGAGTCAGTCGCTGGGACCTACGTCACGGAGGAACAGATCCAAGGCGTGGGAGATCTGGCTGATTACGAGGCATTGTCCGGTGAGTGCACATGCATGTGTGTGTCATCCATGTGCATGGTGTGTGTGTGAGGGCTTCTGTTTGGGTGCCAGGTGAGAGTGTGTGCGCCTGAGTCGTATGGGTCAGCCATGTGCTTCATGCAATACTTCCTGCGCAGCTGCATTTGGCCATAGCAGTATCCCTTCTGCCAACAGTAGACATCTAGCACAACTGCACGCCAGTTGCCCTTGAAGTGTCACCTTGACACAACATATTTGCTTATTTATCACTGTTCATTCAGTCAGTTTGTTTGCATTCCACCACTTTCACTAGGCATGTCGCTGTCCACTAGTCACATGTCTGACATGGGTATGGTAAAGTGGAGTGACTTTGTTACCTGGATATCATTTGTACACACATGTCCCTGCGCAATTTGACCATTTCAGACTGGCAGCTCCAGGTGAAAAATCTGACCTGTTAGAATTAGAAAAGCTATTACATGCGGGAACTGGACTGAATGAATAGGTGCTGCCCTCCTCTCCATCTTCACTCAATAGCAATGGTACATGCCATCTGTGTGATGGCATGTGTGTTTCACCTGCCAATCACAGGCCAATGTGTGATGCCACTGCCAGGCAGCATGCAGAAAATGTGTTCATCTTCCATCTTGGTGTCATCAGTGTGTGCCATTTGCCTGCACTTCATACGCAGTGAGGGTGCATGCATGGGAGGGTTTTAGTCATGTGGGACATGTGTCAATCAAGTACTGGTTCTCTTGCTTCTTAGCCCTCAATGTGTGCCATGGTGCTAATGCCTGTGTCCATTACTTTGTTTTCATGTCTTTGCAGGGGAAGACGCACCTGATACTGATGGGGTTGTGGAGATGGTGCAGAACCAGGAGGTGTCCCAGGGCCGACCAACCACCAGTGAGGGACGTGGTGTGGTGGTGGGGGAGAACCCACAAGTGCTGCAGGTCGTGCTCTCAAGGGGTGTCTCTGGCTGCACCTCCCCCGAGCTGTACTCAGGTGTTGATTCGGATGAGACCTACGTGCCGTCGCAGGTGAGTGTTCCAGGGAGGGATTCTGTTCTGTCTCACCCACCTGCACCAGGGTCAGTACCCTCCATGGGGATGTCAGTGTTGGCAGCTACGCCTTCGGTGGTTACGGATGCAGGGTCACACTCCGCGACATCTGATCCTGTTCCTGGGCCAGCAGATCAGAGGGGGAATGCAGTCCTGCAGCCTCAGGCAGTGCCGGCACAGCAAGGCGCAGTTCGCCTTGCCCCAGACAGGTGTGGTGCCCGCCGACGTGGTGGGCGTACGCCACCCGGCAATACCGCATGGGAGCAATCCATTTACGGTATGGCTACCCAACAGGCTGCATCATCCGAGATGATGGCTCAGGCCATGGATAGGGTGGCCACCTCCATTGTCCCCCCAGAAAGGCTGATGGAGCGACTAGAGCAGTCAACCGACTCCATCTGCCAGTCACACAGGGAGGACATGTTGGGGTCCAACAGGGACAGGCGGGCGGCACTGGCGACTCTGCAGGAGGCCATCTCCATTGAATCCCAGGGCCACAGGGAAGCCCTGAGGCAGGAGCTCCTACACCTCAGGACGACTCTTGTTGAGCTTGAGGCTTCAACACACCAAAGGACAGAACAGCAGCTGGAGCGTCTCACCCGTACGCTCTCAGCTGAGATGCAGGCAACGAGGGCGGAGGTCCGGGCATCCCGTGAGTTGTTGCATGGGGACCTCCGCACACTCATCCTCCAGAACCAGACCTACCACACCCGCATGCTTGCAGCCATGGAGGAGCAGACTAGGGCCTTGCGTGGGCTGCCTCCCATAGTGCAACCACCTCCGGATGCAGCTGCACAGGGTGATAATAGCGACAGCAGTGATACTCCCACAATAGGGTAGCCGTGTGGGCCATGAGCCCATGGAGGTGTTTTATCTTCCCAGGATCCACGCAGGTGGGTTCTGGTGTGCATCCTGTCCTCGGACCTCCTGGGTGGCCTCCCCAACCCCCCCGGGCCCATCAATGGCCATTTTTGATTGTTTCTTATTTTTATTTTTATTTTGATTTCTTTTATTCCCAATTTTTTTGGGACGATGTGTTGGCTTCGATGTGTTGGCTTCGATGTGTTGGCTTCGATGTGTTGGCTTCGATCTGTTGGCTTCGATCTGTTGGCTTCCGTGGTTCCTGTGGGCATACGCTGCATTGTGGCTGGGCACATGCAGGCTTGTAATGTATTTGGTTCAGATGCTTGGGTTTGAGTCACACACACCCCTCCTGCTTCCCGTTTCCATGGGCTTGCAAAGGGTGTGCCCAAGTGACAGTGAATTACACAGTGACGTTGGACTCCCATGAGCTGTGTGGCCAGTCTGTAGTCAATACTGTGTAGACATTCATAGTGCATATTGCTGTTGTGTTGTACACTGCATGTTGCATTGATGTGTAACTCTTCTTCTGTGTCTACCTCCCAATTTGCAGGTCCCTTCCTCAAGTCCACACAAGGACCTCTAGTCTGGAGATGGGGACCATGTTGGCAGCAGTGCACCTACAACTCTACATGGCGCCAACACTGCACAGTTGGTAGTGGTGGGAGTGCAGGCATTTCCAGGTGGTGAGACTACTAATATGTAACATTTGTGATGTCATGTTAATGGTACTACGTGCTCAAGTATGTTGTTGGTCCGGCATTGCTGTGAGCATTTCAGGTGTTGCAGGTTTCTAATAGTGCCACTGTACATAGTGAGAGTGATGTCATGTTGTGGGGATTACTTTGTTTACCTGCAATTAGCATGACATGGCACGGTGTGTCGTGTGGCAGTGCTGGGGTTGGGTTGGCTGACATGGCACTGTCCTCTTGTTGCATTTTGCAAGTGGGTATACATTTTAGCTGCTTCAATGTGTAACTTCACAAATCTGCATTGGTGGTGTCTGTGTGGGTAGGGATGCACACATTGTGACACTTCCAGGTGAACAATCTCAGGCTGACATGGAATTCCCGGTTCATTCTCCAGACATTCAGGATCAGTGTCAGGTTGAGTCATCATTGATTGTCAGATGGAATGTGCCAGGGCAGTGTGCACTCCACAGGGGTGTGATTTCTATGTGAAGTAATTAGCCACTAGCTGTGTACGGGCTGCCTCCCCCCGTGCCCTTTCCCCTCCCATGCGTAGCGGCTGTGCATGTGGTTGGGGATGTGGGGCCACCACCATGTCCACGGCCAGGCCCCGGCGTGTTGCAACGTTGTGCAGGACACATGCTGCCACTATGATCCTGCACACTACTGGGGGAGCGTATAACAGCTGCCCGCCAGAACGGTCAAGGGAGCGAAAGCGTGACTTTAGCACTCCGAATGTGCGCTCCACTATGCCCCTGGTTGTAATGTGGGCTGTGTTAAATCTTACCTGGGGTGGCGTGGTGGGGTTCCGAATTGGCGTCATCATGTGGGGGCTGAGAGGGTAGGCACTGTCCCCTGTGGAGGTGGGGATTGGTATCATTGGTGAGGTTGTGACCTTGCTCAGTATCCAACATGCATGCATGTGCAGTGGCATACATACTCACCAAGCAGCCATGTATCGCCATGCCGCCCAGCTTCTAGGTCCCGGCTTAGGGTGGACATTCGGTAAATGAAGCTGTCGTGGGTGGAGCCGGGATAGTTGGCATATACTGAGGTGATGATTCCCTTGGCATTACATGCTACCTGCACGTTGATGGAATGCCAGTGCTTGCGGTTCCTATAGATGTGCTCAGATGCCCTGGGGGGACGTAGAGCCACATGGGTGCAGTCGATGGCACCTAGCACTTTGGGGAATCGTGCCACTGCGTAAAAATCCAGGGCGGCAGCATGCCTTTCTGCAGGTGTTCTGGGCAGGTATATGTGCCTGCGGACTGATGTTCAAGACCTGGTGTAGGCAGCGTGACTGGGTGGCCTGTGACACCGCACCCACTATGGCACTTGTCCGCTGAAATGATCCAGTGGCTAAGAAGTGCAGTACATTGAGGACCTTCTCCAGGGGGCTGAGTGCTTGGGAGCACAGGGTGGGTGATGTGAGGTCATCCTCCCACTCACTCACCAGGTCCAGTATGATGTGTGGTGGAAACCTGTACCTCCCATACACCTGGTCATCAGGCATCCCGAAAAGGCTGGTTCTGGGTGTGAATATTCTGGCCCTGACTATCCTCCTCCTCCTCCTTTGGTAGCCCACTGCCACTGCTGCTAGGAACGGTATGTTCATCCTGGCGTCTGAGCTTGTTATTGTTAAAGTCCGCAATTTATGCTTAGCGCGTGTTCTAGGCGAGCGTGTGACCCGCGCACCCCTGGAATCCAGTTCCCAGTCCAATAGCGTGCGGAAATTCACACGCACCACGGGATACAGCGTGTGACCCGCGCACCCCTGGAATCCAGTTCCCAGTCCAATAGCGTGCGGAAATTCACACGCACCACGGGATACAGCGTGTGACCCGCGCACCCCTGGAATCCAGTTCCCAGTCCAATAGCGTGTGGAAATTCACACGCACCACGGGATACAGTGTGTGACCCGCGCACCCCTGGAATACAGTTCCCAGTCCAATAGCGTGCGGAAATTCACACGCACCACGGGATACAGGTTCGCTGACGTACTTGCGTGTGTAAGTGGCCGCGCACCCATTAAATACACGTACATAGGCCAATCGCGTGTACGCGCACTTTTGTCCAATTACACGCGATGACACTCTAACGTGCAGTATCTCCACGTGTGCCCCGTCATCACGTGCTGAGTGGGGAACACCCGTGCGGGTCACGTCACAGACGCGCTTACGCGCTGAGGGACTCTGGTCCAATAGAATCGCGTATGCGTGCTGACGCGCTTACGCTCTAAGGGCCTTTCCTCGGATTTCACGCTGACGTGCAGGATTTTCACGTGCCAAATCACTCCGTATCAAGCTGGCCACGCGAAAACACACGGAAGCCCACGCTCTTGCCCAGAAGGCCGAGTTACTGCCCCCCAGTGCCCCGAGCAGCCTCCCACGTGCCATCTGCTGCTGCCTGCCTGCCTGCTGCCACCGTGCCCTGCCATTTGGTGCCTGCACATCAGCCATCTGCAGGGGTCCAGTTGCTGTGTCCACCCCTGCTGGAACTGAAGACTCCCGACTGGGATTACATCGCTCCACAGCCCAGCCCCAGGACCCAGTTGCCCACCCACACCTGCCTCTGGGGTTGCCATGTCGGGCACTTCCACATCTGGCACCAGTGGCAACCCCAGGCCAGAGGGGCAGAGGGGCACCAGCTTCACTGTCACCGAAGTTGGTGTCCTGGTGGAGCATGTCCTGGGGCAGTATGATGCCCTCTTTGGATCGTCCCGCGCCAGCAAGGAAGGACGGCAGAGGATCTGGGCCGACTGTGTGGTTGCCATCAACGCGGAGGGGGTGGCAACCCGCGACGTCCTGAAGATCAAGAAGCGCTGGGAGGACTTGAGGTCCAGGGCCCTTGTGAAGGCCCGGCGCCTCGTGGAGGGGGGCCGGGGCCGCATGAGTTCCATCCAGATGAGGGTCCTGGAACGCGTACGCCCAGCGCTCCACGCCCAGATCCTTGAGAGGGAGGCCCGTCTGGAGTTGAGCGGTAAGTGTCCATGCATTACTGTGTGAGACAGGGCATGTTGCGGTGTGCTGGTTCTATGATACTTGCCTGTATGTGTGCCATAGGCCATGTATGCATGTATGTGTGCAGGGACATCATGGTAATGCATGTGCGACCAGTGATGTGTGATGCACATGGTTGTTGCATGTGTTGAAATGCCGCATGGGGAGCCCTATTCAGATTTTTAACATGATAGCATGCCAGTCTCTGTACCTGGACATGGGTGGGGGTGAGGGATGGGTGCTGATGCCAGGTACATATATGGTAGCCATGTCTGTGTGCCTGACCTGCGTGTCTGTGACTTGTGCATGCCATGGATGCATGACACATGTGTGTGACAATGCAGAGATTCAGTAAAGCAGCCAAATTACCCTTGTATCCGCTGTGCTTGGTGTGTTTGGGGCCAGATGGATGTGACTGAGGTGAAGTGTGTGCATGTGATGGGCATGAGCCATGATGCATGTGAGTTACATATCATTGAATGTTTCAAGAGTCCGTTGGACATGCATGGAAATGTCCATGGCATGCACCATGCCTGTTACTGTGTGTGTTTTGCCTGGACTGACCCATGTGTTGTGGAGGGACATGATGGAAGTGTACTTTGACAGTGGTGCTCATCTGCTATTGCTTCCTGTCTAGGGGACCATTGTACAGTGCCCTGATGCTTGTGTTCTTTGTCTCCCTCTACGCAGCGGCTAGTGAAGAAGAGGGCGGAGACGGCGCTGTGGAGCAAGGCGGCGGGGATGCCCCCACGGCTGCAGCGGAAGGGGTGGGTGAGCCCCCACAGGGGCCTGCTACGGTGGGAGACGGTGAGGAGCCATCCAGGTTGGTGGTTTGCACAGAGGAGGAGGAGGCCGCCACTGGGGCACACATGGGGCCTGGTGGGGGCATCCCTGCTGGTGCAAGTGGTGCAGTCCAGGGCCAGGGGCAGGAGGCAGCACAGGTCACCGTGGAGGGGCCTGTGCATGTCGCTGTCCCTGACCCTGTGAGTGCACCACCATGCACCAGCAGGGATGCCCCGTCCCAGGCCTGTCCGCAGGTAGAGGGGATGTCCATGTCACCTGACTCCCCTCCACCTGCGGACGTGGGAACCCCTGGTCCTGATTGGGGTCGCGATGCGCACGGCTGTGATTCGTGATGCCGTGCGTGCTTCCCGGGAGGAGCACGCACGTCATCACGAAGTGCACCGTGCCGACGTGGCCCAATTGGGATCGGCCATGTTCGGGGGTTTCCTGCATGTGTTGGCCAATGTGGCGGCCCTCTCCTCCTCTGTGCAGGCTATCCACCAGTCGTTCTCCTTGCCGTCTTCCAGCCCAGATGCCACCAGGGCCCCCTGTGGACCTGCCCCGACCAATGCAGCCAGCTCGGTGGGGATCCCATCCCTGCCACAGTCGGGAGTCAGAGATCCAGCAGGGGTGGACACCAGAGCAACTGGACCCCAGCAGATGGAGGATGTGACGGCATCATCGGGCAGGGCACGTGCACGACGGCGTCGGTGGTTTCCATCAGCCTGGATGCCGTCGTGCTGGCACAGGCAGTTGCGTCGGAGGCAGCAGCAGGCTCAACGTGGGAGGCATCATGGCTCGGGGCCATCAACATCAGGGGTGCAGGCATCGGCCGGAGGGCAGGAGAACCCTGGAATGGGAGTGGCTTCCGTGTGGGAGAGGTTGTGCCAGCGGATAGGTGCGGAGCGGCAGCGGGCAGAGGAGGAACGGCTCACGATGGTCAGGGCGGAGGACTCCATGCGGAGGGCGCTGAGGCGGGCTGAGTGCCTCGAGGGTCTTCGCAGGGAGTTTGAGCTTGACACTGCGTTATCCCTGCGGGACCTCGGGGCCAGGGAACATGCCCGCCTCCAAGCCATTGACCAGGAGTTCGATGATGCCCTGGCCCATGACAACAACCAGTGAGCCGTCCGAATAGCCCGCTGCCTTTGTATATAGTTGTATAGTTAGTGTTAGGTTTCCTTTGTTTTTTTGATTTTTTTTTGGTTGCGATTGGACAATGCACCACTTTTTTGTATATAGTTCACTTTTTAGTTAGTAGTCAGTTAGGTTTAATTTGGTAGGGCTCATGGACCCAGGATGATCTTCTTCATTGCCTTATTTTAATTTTTCAGATTATTTTCTTGGACATTCATCTTGTTTTGTTTGATTTGCTTTGTGTTTTTTCTTATTTCATTTCCATTCTACTTGCTGTTAAATACATATTTTTTTTTTATCTTCAATGTGTCGTATCATCTCATTGCTTTCAGGCATGTCATGTTGGGTGTTTTGTCATTCACTTGCAGCCATTGTGTGTGACAGACATGTGTTAAATTGCATTATTTAATTTGGGGGTGTAACATGTAATTGCCTTTGATATGTGGGTGGGTGTGATAGTTGGTTGGGCCTTTTGGCAGGGGAGGATGGGCATTACGGACATGATTGGGGAATGTTGGGACCCAGGTGCAGGGGGGCATGGATTGGACATGGGTGGGGGCCTGCTGGCAGGTGCCCCACAGTGCTGGGGGGTGGGGGGGTGGGGGACATGAGTTGGACATGGGTGGGGGCCTGCTGGCAGGTGCCCCACAGTGCTGGGGGGTGGGGGGGTGGGGGACATGAGTTGGACATGGGTGGGGGCCTGCTGGCAGGTGCCCCACAGTGCTGGGGGGTGGGGGTGGTGGGAGACATGGGTGGGGGCCTGGTGGAGGGTGACCCTGGTGGCTGGGGGGTGGGGGTGGTGGTAGACATGAGTGGGGGCCTGGTGGAGGGTGCCCCTGGTGGCTGCGGGGTGGGGGTGGTGGGAGACATGAGTGGGGGCCTGGTGGAGGGTGACCCTGCACTGCTGGGGTGTGGGGGTGGTGGGTGACATGAGTGGGGGCCTGGTGGAGGGTGACCCTGCACTGCTGGGGTGTGGGGGTGGTGGGAGACATGAGTGGGGGCCTGGTGGAGGGTGCCCCTGGTGGCTGGGGGGTGGGGGTGGTGGGAGACATGAGTGGGTGCCTGGTGGAGGGTGCCCCTGGTGGCTGGGGGGTGGGGGTGGTGGGAGACATGAGTTGGACATGGGTGGGGGCCTGCTGGCAGGTGCCCCACAGTGCTGGGGGGTGGGGGGGTGGGGGACATGAGTTGGACATGGGTGGGGGCCTGCTGGCAGGTGCCCCACAGTGCTGGGGGGTGGGGGTGGTGGGAGACATGAGTGGGGGCCTGGTGGAGGGTGACCCTGCACTGCTGGGGTGTGGGGGTGGTGGGAGACATGAGTGGGGGCCTGGTGGAGGGTGACCCTGCACTGCTGGGGTGTGGGGGTGGTGGGTGACATGAGTGGGGCCCTGGTGGAGGGTGACCCTGCACTGCTGGGGTGTGGGGGTGGTGGGTGACATGAGTGGGGGCCTGGTGGAGGGTGCCCCTGGTGGCTGGGGTTTGGGGGTGGTGGGAGACATGAGTGGGGGCCTGGTGGAGGGTGACCCTGCACTGCTGGGGTGTGGGGGTGGTGGGTGACATGAGTGGGGGCCTGGTGGAGGGTGACCCTGCACTGCTGGGGTGTGGGGGTGGTGGGTGACATGAGTGGGGGCCTGGTGGAGGCTGCCCCTGGTGGCTGGGGTTTGGGGGTGGTGGGAGACATGAGTGGGGGCCTGGTGGAGGGTGACCCTGGTGGCTGGGGGGTGGGGGTGGTGGTAGACATGAGTGGGGGCCTGGTGGAGGGTGCCCCTGGTGGCTGGGGGGTGGGGGTGGTGGGAGACATGAGTGGGGGCCTGGTGGAGGGTGACCCTGCACTGCTGGGGTGTGTGGGTGGTGGGTGACATGAGTGGGGGCCTGGTGGAGGGTGACCCTGCACTGCTGGGGTGTGGGGGTGGTGGGTGACATGAGTGGGGGCCTGGTGGAGGGTGCCCCTGGTGGCTGGGGTTTGGGGGTGGTGGGAGACATGAGTGGGGGCCTGGTGGAGGGTGACCCTGCACTGCTGGGGTGTGGGGGTGGTGGGTGACATGAGTGGGGGCCTGGTGGAGGGTGACCCTGCACTGCTGGGGTGTGGGGGTGGTGGGTGACATGAGTGGGGGCCTGGTGGAGGGTGCCCCTGCACTGCTGGGGTGTGGGGGTGGTGGGAGACATGAGTGGGGGCCTGGTGGAGGGTGCCCCTGGTGGCTGGGGGGTGGGGGTGGTGGGAGACATGAGTGGGGGCCTGGTGGAGGGTGCCCCTGGTGGCTGGGGGGTAGGGGTGGTGGGAGACATGAGTTGGACATGGGTGGGGGCCTGCTGGCAGGTGCCCCACAGTGCTGGGGGGTGGGGGGGTGGGGGACATGAGTTGGACATGGGTGGGGGCCTGCTGGCAGGTGCCCCACAGTGCTGGGGGGTGGGGGTGGTGGGGGACATGAGTTGGACATGGGTGGGGGCCTGCTGGCAGGTGCCCCACAGTGCTGGGGGGTGGGGGTGCAAGGGGACATGAGTTGGTGTTCATTAGTTCAAGGAGACATGTGCCTTTGCTGGGGGGCATGCCCATGGTGGGTGGGCTGCCTGCGGGACATGACCAGGGATGCAGGGTAATCCCCTGTGGTGTGGGCTGCCTGCAGGGGCCGTGGAGGGTGTACAGGGTACACCTGGGAGGACCCACACTGTCAAATCACATGTGGAACTTCACGCGCACCCCTGATATACACGCGCCCAGGCTATTCGCGTGTGGAACTTCCCGCGCACCCCTGGAATACACGCGCCCAGGCTATTCGCGTGTGGAACTTCCCGCGCACCCCTGCAATACACGCGCGCCCAGGCTATTCGCGTGTGGAACTTCCCCCGCACCCATGAAATACACGCGCCTAGGCTGTTCGCGTGTGGAACTTCCCGCGCACCCCTGAAATACACGCGCCCAGGCTGTTCGCGTGTGGAACTTCCCCCGCACCCCTGAAATACACGCGCCCAGGCTGTTCGCGTGTGGAACTTCCCGCGCACCCCTGAAATACACGCGCCCAGGCTGTTCACGTGTGGAACTTCCCCCGCACCCCTGAAATACACGCGCCCAGGCTGTTCGCGTGTGGAACTTCCCCCGCACCCCTGAAATACACGCGCCCAGGCTATTCGCGCGTGGAACTTCCCGCGCACCCCTGAAATACACGCGCCCAGGCTATTCGCGTGTGGAACTTCCCGCGCACCCCTGAAATACACGCGCCCAGGCTGTTCGCGTGTGGAACTTCCCGCGCACCCCTGAAATACACGCGCCCAGGCTGTTCGCGTGTGGAACTTCCCGCGCACCCCTGAAATACACGCGCCCAGGCTGTTCGCGTGTGGAACTTCCCGCGCACCCCTGAAATACACGCGCCCAGGCTGTTCGCGTGTGGAACTTCCCGCGCACCCCTGAAATACACGCGCCCAGGCTGTTCGCGTGTGGAACTTCCCGCGAACCCCTGAAATACACGCGCCCAGGCTATTCGCGTGTGGAACTTCCCGCGCACCCCTGAAATACACGCGCCCAGGCTGTTCGCGTGTGGAACTTCACGCGAACCCCTGATATACACGTAGCCCGCTCCCCCAGACCCGATCGCGTGTGAAACTTCACGCGAACCCCTGTGATGCACGTACCCTGCTGAAATCGCGTGTTAGACTTCCCGCGCACCCCGGTATACACGCACACGTATTTTTTGTCAGCGGGTGTCCGTGTTTGTGGGTACCCCTTTGCACGTCATTTTTCCTGGAGGGCCACAGTATGGGACATTCATCATGGCAGTATATAGGTGCGATTTGTTGGCGCACCTTTTGGCGCACATTTCTTACAGCCGCAGAGACGCTACCGCCTGCTTTCTTGTGGCGGTCGTGTTTGTGCCTGTGCGCTGGTTTGAGCGTGCGCTTTTTTCCCCTATTCTATTCCATGAATACGTGTTGTAGGCGAGCGTGTGGGCGTTCCGCGCACTTGTGCCCTGTACTTCCCCCGTGACGCCCACGTTTTGGCAAGTTGTTCCCCATTCCGAGTGTTACGCCCGTGTTCCGCCTACTTTTGTTGCGTGCGCCGCGCTATGTGCGATTTTCGCTGTGGCCTGTGCGATTTTCGCAGTGACCTGGCGCACGCTGTTAGATGGCCTGTGCGCCAACGTGCGCCGCGCACTTTTTATCGCACATCCGCTGGTTTTCTCGCGCACGGCCTTCCATGAATCGACGTGCGCTGCTTTTCGTGCGATTTTCGCAATTGCACTGCGATTTTCGCTATTCCACTGCGATTCGCACGTTTTTGCCCACTTGCGCCGCGCTAATTATTCCATGAATCGGCCTCCTAGTTTATAAACTGTATTATCCAAAAAGGCCTGCTTTAGCACTAGCCAATTTACATAACATTCTTCTACATGGTACACCAAAAGACCTACTAGAAGAAATCGAGTATATAAAGAAAAATATTTTGGAAATGAAACCAACTTACAAGATGAATTAGCTGTCAACCAACTTCGTAACAAATCTGCACATGGCAACCTTTCACTACACACATACAAAAAAGAAATACTAACATTTCAAAGCACTTCAGCTGAAGTACCAAACCACGTGTGTGTATGTTGCCGCAGAACGTGTTATAAAAGTAACACAAAAACTATAGACCTTTCATACAAAATAGAAGACAATGAAGATTCTAAATGGTTTGAATTAGCTCTCTACCTTATAGCAGAAAACAAATACGAAATAACTGACCCCATAATACTTTGCAGTTACTGCACTACCAAACTTGACAACAACCAAACTCCTTCACGTGCTATCTCAAATAACTTGGAATTACATCCACTACCAAAACTCCTTCAACAACTTAATTTATATGAGAGCATCATAATTCAAACAGTTCATCCATTTCAAGCAATAATACGCCTTCAACCAAAAACTGCAAAATTACCTCCGTTTGAATTAGTGAAAGGTAATCGTGGGAAAGTAGTGTATTTACCATTTGATCTAAAAGAAAATGTGCACACTCTAGGAGTGCAACGTCCAATGCAACAATCTTTAATTATCTTGGTAAATGGAGTATCTAAAAAAGACAAAAAAAAAAATTGGCAACAACTGGTAGATTTACATAAAGTTAGAGAAGCCCTGCAATATCTCAAAGAGAATAATGATTATTACAAAGAAATTAATATCGAAGAAAACTTGAAAGATACAACTGAAATAATTCAAGAGAAACAAGAAACTGGTCAATTTGAGCTCCTAGATCCTGCTACAATAGCAAACAATTTAGACTATTATAAAATTCACCCATTGCACTCTAATGACACCATAGAAGATGCCCTGGAAACGTACCAAATGCGTCAAACAAAAGGAGCACCAATCACCATATGGGAAAAAAGTATAGAAGCACGTGCTTTTCCACTACTCTTTCCTACTGGCAAAGGAGGAAGATACGATGATAGACCTGTTCAAATATCAGCATCAGAATATCGCTCATTACGAATGTATTCTGAAGATCCCAGATTTCGACAAAATGTGGAATACATATTCCACCTACTCTTTGAAAGTGAACTAGCAACTTTATGTTACGGAGTTGCACACATATTAAAATCAGGATCACACTTTCAAAATATGACAGCCAAACAATTATTACAAAAAGTTCAACAAAAAGATGAGGTTTTACAGGCAAATCTTACAAATCTATTAGCAAATATGCGAGGTACTAAAGAGTACTGGTTTCAACGCCATGGAGATGTACATTGTATGATCAGAAACCTTGGCCCACCCACTTGGTTTGTTACATTAAGTTGCGCAGAATATGCATGGGAAGATTTACATGCTTTCCTACGCATATCAAACGAAAACAAAACAAACATAGATAAACTAACACCTGGAGAACTTTGTTCTCAGAATCCTATTAATGTTTCTAGATATTTTCACCATCACTTCATTGCTATGCTACATTTTATTTGTAATAAAACTGTTCCTCCCCTTGGAGAAGTGCAACACTTCTTTTGGAGAAAAGAATACCACGCCAGAGGAGCGCCACATGTCCACATGCATTTATGGATTAAAGATGCTCCTAAATTTGGTCAATACAGTGATGTCACTGTTTTACAGTTTATTGAAAAATATGCCACTTGTGAAATTCCGTCAGAATCCACAAATAGTGATCTTCATGCAAAAATCTTACCATTCCAAAGACACAAATGTGGCAAATATTGTCATCGCAAATACAAAAACAAAGGGAAATACTACACCAAATGCCGATTTGGTTTCCTTAGACCAGTTACAAATACAGGTCAAGTGAACAACCTCATGTCTTCAGTTAGACATAGTGTTAAAGTTAAGTCACCTAAAAATACATATTGCATAAAAAGAAAAGAAGAAGAAAAATATATCAATGATTACAATGCAATCATTGCCCACTTGTGGAATGCAAACATAGATGTGCAGTACATTGCAGACAATTCTACTGCAGTTGCACGATATGTCACAGCATACTTAACCAAATCAGAAAAGACAGAGCTCCAAGACCTCTGGAATGACCTGCCATCAGATAAAACAGTGTCTCAGAAATTATACAGCTAAGGCATAAAAATGCTGTCCCATAGAGAATGTGGATCCTATGAAGCAGCTGATCGATTAACTGGTACTGCATTGTATGGTAAATCTGCAAATATAGTATGGCTAAGTCTTGGTCCAGCTAAATCTAGAAAAAGAGTTCTAAAATCATACAAAGATATAGAAACAATAGCCAAACATGATCCCAACAGCCAAGACATTTTAAAAAACAATTTATTGGACACATACTACCCAAACAGGAGTACCACTTTGGAAACCATGTGTCTATACCACATAGCCCAAAACTACACATACAAAAATAATATAATACCCGATGAGCAAAACCGTAAATACAAAGTGACAAACTATGATGGCAGCTTAGTAAAACTCACCAAACCAAATTTAATTAATCATATCAAATTGTCATTAAAAACTCCTCAACATAAAGAAATATATTACATGTCCCTGCTACAACTCTTCAAACCATGGAGAAAAGAAGAATAAATACTAGATACCTATGACTCATATGAAGACGCTTTCAAAGCCAATGAAAGCACTATAACTGATGTAAACTTTACACAGTACAAAACAATGCTGCACAATGAACAGCGACACGAAGAGGAACTCTAGGCCTAACTAGATAAGGACACTCCTGACAGTAGTCAACCTTCTGTCACAGGAAGCCAAGAACCACTGGGAGAACCACTAATAACAAATGATGCAGAATTAGCTATGATAGAAGTAGAAAACATCATGTGTCACTATGAAGATAAAGAAGACTTAACTATACTACAATCAAAACTAAACTAAGAGCAACGTAGCATTTTTCAAGAAATAACAAAAGAAATTGCACATGGTGTGCAACATGAAAACAAAGAATGCACCTGCCAAAATTACAAACCTATACTATTGTATGTCAGTGGTGAAGCTGGTTCTGGCAAAACATTCCTAATCAAAATCATCAGTAAGTTCCTTCAACAATTGACAAACAACAAACTGTCAGCTGTTGTCACTGCCCCCACAGGTTTAGCTGCCTACAACATAGGTGGTGTCACTTTACACCGATTACTACTCCTGCCAGTAGAACACCAAAACAAGTTAGATTATTACAAACTTTCTGCAGAAGCTGCAATGGAAGTACGCAGAGTATTGAAACAAATGAAAATGCTACTAATAGATGAAGTGAGCATGGTGTCCAACCTAATGTTGGCTTTGATTTACCTCAGATTACAAGAAGCACTCAAAACAAACTATGAAGAGCTCTTTGCAGGAAAACACATCATTGTTTTCGGAAATCTTCTTCAATTGACACCTGTAAAAGGTGAGCCTATTTTTAAAACATTAGGACACAAACTCTGCCGTAAAACTGTTGGCAGCATTGGAAATGTCAACCTTTGGCAACATTTCCAATACAGAGAATTAACAGAAAACATGCGCCAATCTGCAGATCTCACTTATGCCAACATCTTAAAAAGTATCAGAGTTGGTATACTTTCTAGAGAAGCTGAAGCAATATTGAAAACCCGGCACATTCATGCACTTTATGGTGATAATGCATATGCTACAGATGTTATGGAACAATTAGCCCAAAAAATGCCAATTGTATGGCCTTAATGCCAACTCTTGCAAGCTGTTTCAAATTCAATGAAATAATGTTAAGCAAAGAAATGCAACCAATTATGGAAATTAGTGCCACAGACAAACTAGATGTACATGGAATGACACTACCCATGTGTGACCAAGCCACAGCAAGACTAAATAGTTTAGAAAAATCAATCTCAAACACAGCAGGCTTGGAAAAGATATTAAAATTATCCTTAAATTGCAGAGTAATGCTTAAACGTAACCTTGACGTGGACCAAGGACTAGTTAATGGAGCACTGGGTACAGTTGTTGGCTTTCAAACATACCCACGTGACAACAAAATTCAGTTTGTTAATATTCTCTTTGACAAACTTTCAGAAGTAAAAAGTAAAAAGAATAGGACGCTCAACAGCTCGATTCCTTCTCTTCAAAGACATGTATGTACGCAGAGAGCAATTCTAACTCTTGCATACGCAGTCACCGTTCATAAATCACAAGGTCTTACTCTAGACAAAGCAATGATAGATATTGGTAACACAGTCTTTAAAGAAGGCATGAGTTTTGTAGCACTGTCACGCCTTCGTACAATTGATGGTCTATTTCTAATAAACGTTGATGCAAGTAAAGTAAACGCTGATATTTTTTGCATTTTAAAATACAATAGACTTCGTTCAACATACACCCCCCATCTACAAACATATCCTGTTCCACAAAAAGGAAAATGTTCTAAAAGAAAACTAAATCAAACAGAAATGCAACAGGATGTCACTGCAAATCCTCCAAGGAGACTAAAAGAAACGAAAACTTCATCAAGTACCACAAGCAAAATAGAACCAATTAGGGAAAGTAAACCAAGTACTTTGTCAAAGAAGGAAGACAAACTAAAAAAAATCACTCAGATACAGAACTAACTGGTCCATTTAAACTTATAAATGAAATAGGTGTAAGTTGATACGCAAATGTAGCAATCAATATTCTATTTCAAATACCAGCAATTGTTGACAACATTTACTTACACTTTAGAGACCCATTGTGTATGCAAATGTTAGTACTTCATAGAAACGCAAAAAACAATCCTGACACCCCGTATACTGTTCAAGGAATAAGACAAGAATTGGAGTACTGTGCTGGAATGGTGAAATTCACTATAAACTCACAGGAAGATCCACAAGAATTTCTAATGTACTTACTATTAGTACTGGAAAACAAAAACATACCTATAAATGAAATCTTCCAGATTTCATACATGTGGAAACATACATGCACTCTCTGCAACAATGTGACACAAGAACAAATCCCCAATGAGCGCTTTGTCTATATATCAATACCTAATTATGAATCCGTTCCATTTCAGCAACTTGTACAAAATGCAAACCATGATAGATTATGTTCGACTTGCAATTCAGATAATCGCTCCATGTTAGTAATACAAACACATAGTAAATACGTAATACTAATGCTTCTACGTTACAATGCAGATGGTACGAAAAACAACTGCAAGCTGACTGGATTCACACATGGTCAAATATCACTTGGTAGGAAAACCTTCACAACAATAGGTATAATCTACCACGCAGGAGCCGCAACCAACTCAGGGCACTACACTGCATATATAAAAAATAAATGTGGATGGTTTGAATGTAATGATAGTACCGTTACTCTAAAGCAGAGATTACCAGCTAATCTTACAAACGCGTATTTAATGTTCTTAAAACCAAAATTTGATAACTGAACTGTACTTAAACCTTAAGTACACTTGTAGTAAAAATATATAAACTGTCACAATATTTCAAAACCTATCTAACTGCCCAAAGATTCTACAACAACTAATCAGATAAATTAATACCACTCAAATAGAGCAAAAAATAGACAGTTAGAATACGCCAATTGGTATCTAACTGTCACAAAATTTACAAATTTGCAAACAGATAAATCAATACCACGAAATTATATCAAAATATAAACAGTTAGAATACACCTACTGGTATCTAACTGGGCCAAAATTTTACAATATCCAAACAAATACCTAATATCTTACTGCTCACAAAAACTGAAACAATCCAATGCATAAGGCATTAGGCAGAAAGAACAAGTAAACGCGGAAAACAAACAAATAAATAAACTGTAGCATAACAGAAAAAGGTTTTTTTTTAAATCCAACATGGATTTTTTTCTCCCACAGACCCAATGATTTTAGCAACAAACACAGAAACTTTGCAAATTGCACAGTACTCTGGTTTGTAATCTACTAAATATGAGGGTCAATAAAAAGAAGAAAATGTTGATTGTACAATGTAATAAGTCATTATAAAATACTAATACTAACATGCTATTTTCTTTTATTACAGAAATGAACAAGAAAAACATGGACTCCCGTTACTAAACCCAATAGTACGTATAACAAGATAAATACAACCATCGCACCATATCACACCCATACAAGCTTATAACATTGTTCCTTATAAATTAGTTTTTGACCCAAAGTAAAAAGCCACTATGGGTGTGATATGCTGCGGTGGTTGTGGCCAGGGCATACACTCTTGGGTGCATGGCCAAATGGCCATCCACCCAACATTCTATACCCTGGCCACAACCACCGCAGCATATCACACCCATAGATGCAAGCATTGCAACCATTTTTATGTCCGCGGACAGGGGGAAGGTCCTAGGACACATTCAACTTGCCAGAGGACAATACAAACAGCATCCTCAGGACACCCCCATTTTCTTTATGTACGAACATTTCAGGACACTGCGATTGTTCTTAAAACATTTTCACCTTGCCAACGAACAATACAGACAAAATCTCCAGGGCACCCCCTGCAAACATTCCAAGACCCCACGAGTGTTCTTAGAACACTTTCAAGTTGACACCGAATCCATTCTGTTTATTTACGAACATTCCAGAACAGCCGTGTTGTCCGCAGACAAATCGAACACAACAAAAGTGTCTAGCACATAAATAAAATACAACTTTGAACCTATCTCATACTCCCCCATCCTCCCCAAAGACTTCTACACACCAACACACTCTACTAAATACACATTTTAAAGAAACTTTCACTGCGCTGTCTGCGGACGTCCGCAAATGCAAGATGGCGGGCGCGACAGAAAATCTGACACGCATCACGCACCACGCCGCCCAATCAGCAAACACGTTGCATGTCCGCGGACATGACGCAAGCCACTGGGCCAATCGGGGTGCTGTCCGCGGAGCGAACAGGGAAGTCCGTCCGCAAAGCGAACACAGATATCACTAATTTTTTTGCCTTACATTTTGGTCATTTTTTTAAAAACTACTGGACGGATTTACACCAAATTTGCAAAAGCACGCTTTCAGGACCAGGCGACCACTCCTGCTGCAAATTTGGTGTAAATCCGTCCAGCGGTTCGGGCTGTAGCCGTGCGCAAAGTTTTTTCCCATTCAGTCTATGGGAATAAAAAAAAAGTTTTTGGGACCCCCCCTATAACTTTCCCCCCCCTGGACGAATCCTCACCAAACTTTGCAAAACAATTCAGAGTGGGCCATATACTCTATTTGCAAAGTTTGGTGAGGATTCGTCCAGGGGGTGCGAAGTTATAAGCCACCCAAAAAGTGCTCTTCCTATGGAAACACCAACTTAACCATAACTACACGGCCACTACCGTGGCCATGTAATATTATTTAAATCCAGTCCAGCAGGCAAGGGTTAATGCAACGTGAAACATGGTAAACGCAGAGTGGGTGAACGTATGTAAGCTGCTCACCCTAGAAGTGTGATAGACTAAAGTAGCATGCAAGGGAAATGCCTTGCAAGACAAAACAGGCAAAGCCTGAAGTTGAGCAGGACAAAGGAATGCAGGCAGCGTGCGCCGGCAGCCAACACTGGGAAGTTTCCCTGAGGCAAAGTATGGCCCAGCCTCCAACGTACTCTAACAGGCTTGCACGTTTCATGCCTGAACAGCAGGAGTCTGTGCACATTCTAACAGGCTCCCGTACATCGGGCCTTAACAGCAGGAGTCCCCGCCAGAATACCAATAAGACTGAATACACAGTGGTACAAGGTAACAAAAGCACTGACAAACTACTGACTAGCAACAAAGTGCACAACTAGAAGGAGTGACTTAGCTTGCGGCGTCAGGAGCAAAGAAAGAGGAGTTGGGATTTGAGAAAATGACTTATATGGGGGCGGGTCCCTGACCATTGGTTACCAAGAGGGCATGACCCGGCCTCCATGTTGGATTGGGGTTGTCTCTTGGTTTACTTTAAGTAATGTTTCAGTTTCTTTTGAGCAAACTTTTTGTTTGTAAAGTTTTTTTCTTTTGCTGCTGTGGTGTCAGAAGCAAAGAATTAATGCATAATATGAAGCCTCCTGTCTTGACATAGAATTGCAAAAAATATTACATATCACATTCCCAATGTACACCAAAAGCAGTTACTAACATACTTGGTGTGCCCACTACAGCTTCATCACATATGATTGCATAGGTTGGAGAGTCTGCCTACTTTTTTGAGTAGTGTGCCTCAGTGGAATGCATTGCACAGTGAGACAGTATTATTTGGAAGCACATGTACTGCTTATCGGTGGATTAAACATCCCCATCCGGCATCCTCTCAGAAGTCTTCTGTGTCACATTGACCTGCATCGATGAAAGGCCTTTAAACACATGATACTTTTTAATGCAAGCACATTATCATAAAATGTTGGTGGATGTTGCAAAATAAAGTAGAGAACCCATGTTGCATAATGTATACTTTACCCACGTCTGGCGCTTTGAAGCTGCTTCAATGATTCAGTAGTACCAGTTCCAGAATGCATTGCCATTTGTTTGAAACCTCGGGACTCACTTGTTAGGCAGAAACCTGTGCAGTTCCCTTTGGGAACACTGCAAAAGATTTAGGACTACAGGTGTTAGGAGTAAACCCACTTGGTAGCAGTCTGTACCACCCAGATTTACCTGGTAGCTGTGGCTGAGCAGTCAGACTTCCCTCAAGAAGAGTTATGCAGTATGCAAAGTATACACAATAGGCACTCAGATACAATACCACAAGCAAACACTGACCAGAGTTTTGGTATCAAAGTATATAATTATTTATTTAAAAACACACTGTTTGAAACACTCCAGCACTCTTATTGTAAAACACTCTAAACACAGTTACTATTATAATATATACAACCCTATTTCCTTATCAGATAAGTCTTAATTAACACCACTTATTTTCATACAGAGGTGAGCGCTTAACTATAGATGGCACTCCAATAAGTTCATGAAGAAGGGAGGGAAAAAGACAGAATATGGACAGATACACCAATCTAAGATTTAGGAAAACTATTAGCAAGGCAGAAGAGGAAAAGTCACCTGTGAGCCATAGTCCATAGGCTGGGCCCACTCTTAGAGAGAGCAGAGAACAAATGCGCCCAAGATCACACAGTTACACTAGGTTTTGAAAGTCTTGCAGAGAGTTCAAAACGAGTTTAGAGAGGCTCAGAAAAGTTTAGCCAGGGTGTCCCAGGCTAATCCAGGTTCGAAAGTCAGGGGCTAAATCTACCCCGTACAGTCGGTGGCAAGGGAAGCCAGGCAGAACACGGTACCTTAAATGGGAAGGATCCTCCAGCGGTGGCAGTTGTTCCTGGCAGCCGGTTCAAGTCTCGTCGTCGTCCAGGGAAGAGAAGATCTCGACTTGGAGGAAAGATGAAGGTCGTTGCACTGCCATGGATGAAACCAGCCGCAGACTTTTCCGGTTAAAGGTATTACCCTTTATTTTGCGGTCGTGGTAAAACGTGGTATTCCGGTTGCTGGGGTGCTTGGCACAGGCAGGGCGGCCACGAGATGCGTCGGAAAGGCGAAAAGACAGTGAAACTGGTTATCCCCACCAGTCAAATGAAGAAGACTCTCCGGCGGGAGATCTCCTCTGTCGTTGGGAAAAGTGGTGAGACGGTCCAGCAGGGCTCCACCGGTGGTGTCATCGTGGCAGGTCGGCTCAGCTTCTCCCTCTTCGGATTCTTAGGTCCTGTGGCGACTTCTGAAGTTCCAGTCCCCAAAGCCCTGCTTTTATGCAGAAAACCCCCATTCACTCAGCCTAGCTGTCACTCAAACGTGCTAAGTGGTGAGCCGGCCGGCTCACCACTTGGGCCATTCAGGACGGAGTGCGACTTGAGTTGCCTAGGCAAATCAGTCCAGGGTGCCTAAATCCCCCTCCACCCCTCCTCAGTATCACTTTGGAGGGCTTCTGTGGAGAAGCCAGCCAAAAAGTGGAACAAAGGGCTCGACTTGGGTTGCAGTCACAGATGAGAACACAAACGCCATTTTAGAACCGAGTTTTGGCAAAAAATACCAATCGGAGAATTAATAATAATTAAATAAACCGGCGGTATGTTCAAGGCTATTGTAATTAAATAATTAAAGATAGTAGCCTCAAACAATGGGAAAATCCCACAGAGAAATATTCGCGGTTGAATATAAAAAGTAGTATCCACTGCCACCAGCCAAAACTCGATCAGGGGGGACGGAGACGTGCCCCATCGACTAACAGACCCCGGGGCAATCGAATTGCCCCAGCCAGTACATCCACAATATGATGGTTTGTACTGGTTCTGTTCAGAATTCAAGACTAGTAAAGTCAATGGTGACTTTACATGCCCTGGGAGACAGTAGTCAGTCCCAGGGTATGGCGTCTATAGTGGAGGGTCACTATGACACCCCTGTGTTACTGCACTGAGGGTGCTGTGTAACACACATCACAAAAACACATGAGGCCCTATGGAGTAAAAGACCCCATAGCCCATTAAACACATCTAGAGTCAAAGAAACACGCTCAAATCATGCCCAAGAGTGAGGGTAAAAGAGTCTCACTCCTGGCAGGAGAAAAAAAATAAACCCCAAAAATCCAGCAAAGCTGCTGGGGGACTCACTAGGTTAGGAAATTCTGCCTAAACAGAGAATTCTCCCTAACATCACTGCAGCTTAAACTTGTAGATTGGAGAAGCCTGTAGGAGGGGGGCTCTAAATTGCTGGGAGGCTATGACTTACAGGGTTTATTAGCTTAGTATTCATGTGTTGTGTTAGTGAGCTTATGTACAGACAGGGAAATAGAAACACATGCAACACAGTGGCAAATGCAACCGGCGCGCGCACCAGATGGGAAATGCACACATCCAGTAACAGAGAGCACATGTTTAAAAGTGTTTTATTTCAGGATAATATTTCATTTGACTGGCTTGCATTAAATCTAAATACTAATATAAATTAACATGCTAACCCCTTCCGAGTAATTTGTAGCATGTCCTTCATTTAAATTAGTGCAAATTGGTCCAGATGAAATAACTTGAAAATGATTTTGGAAACTGCTCTTCTGCAATGAGGTTTATGTGTGTGTAGTATGTTACTTGTATTGGTGCACAAATGCAAGTATAAGAATGTAGCGTAGTAGTATGGAATCTACACTACACCAAGGTTCTAGAAGTGTCAGTTACGACACAAAGGATGGGAGAGAGACTAGAGAAGATGTATGTACCTTAAGCTCCTGCCCTCGTCCTGTAACTTACCCCGTAACGCAATAAAGTAACTTCCTCTTATAAATACCTTTTTCCAGTATGCTTCCTGAATCATGAAGAACATAAATACTACAGTGTGCAGTTAGGAGCTGCGTGGCTTCATTCAATTAGATTTTTAAATGTGTAGCATAGCAGCAACTTGTAACAAGCTGCGAATATGGAATGCACCCTGCTTAAAAACAACACTATTGAATCAGAAAGCGAAGGAAAGAAATAGACCGTATTGCTGCCCAACAGTAAAACTAAGTAGGGTTCAGTGCGATGATCTGGTGGAGGGGAAGGATTTCTTTTGACTGACAGGGGGAGATCATAAGTGGAACTGTGAGTGGGTGGCCTCGGCAGACATACACGAACCTCCGGGAAGAGAGGCAAAGACCTTTCCGAATGCTGAGCTGAGACGGGCTGAGGCAGACTGGGATCCTATCCAGAGGGACAGTGATTTGCAGCAAGCTGGCCGGATGACAGATTCTTGAGTTGAGGGCTGCTCACTGGGTTATCTGCGTGACCTCGGATTCCTTGCCAAATTGAACAGAAGTATTGCACTCTGATCTAGGTAATACACAGTAGAATTTGTGGTGCGAGAAGAATGTTTGGCAAGTAGTCAGACAAGGTTAGCAGATTGCTTTCATGTGTAATGTTTATCAATGTTTAAAGCAAATACGATTTAAAATGTTCATCGAGGTTTTTGCATTGTGTTCTTTTTTCTCTCTCAAATTATTTTTCCTGCCAATTTCCTCGTGTCCAAGGTCGAAGGGTAAGATTGTACATAGCTTGGCCTGTTAACATGGGAGAACACTCTAATGTACCAGTGGTTTGTATCGCATGATGTAATTGAACCGTTTTGAATGTTGATGTTTGATAAAACCCAAAAGATTTAAAGACAAACGGGGTTGACTGTATTTTGCAGTGCATAGATGGAGGTCCAATAGGAGAGGTTTATTTTACCAAAGGCGGTAATTTATATTGCCACATGTGGTAAAATCTGAAGTTGATTGTTTTCTAGTAAGTGAGTCTTAGGAGTGCCTGACGTGTGTGTGTATACCATTATTGCTGATGTATACAATTTGCATTTTGGCCATAAGGGCATACAGCAGCATTGTACATACAATGTTGTGAGTGGAAATGATAGCTACCATCACCCCACTAAGTGTATAAAGTCCAGTATCTGGTGCAAAAAGCATAGTTGTTAGGCAGTATTCTGTAGGCAGTCTTACCACAATAAGATATCACTGTTTACCACCAGAATAAATACCACAGAATTAGGTATAACACCTCCAGAAAATATACCCTACAAGCCTTTTTAGAATGGATTTATTGTAGGGTAGTGTTTTTTGCGTTCCTCTGCCAGCAGATGCACCAGTCTGTAATTACCATGGTGTGCGCCATGTAGGTTAGCTGTGCGCATTCAATTATGTGCTGCTTTATGAATATTTGCACCTTGCCTCTATGTAGGTAGCCTAGGTTACTGCACAATGCAATTATCAAAGACTCTCTATGCAGAGTTAGATTATGCCATTTATGAGGTGGGGTGATGTTGCTGAAAGTACATGAAAGGCGGTTTTGCAAAAGCACATTCAATGAACGGCTGCTTGTTAGGAAATGCTCTTCTTTCACTGCTGCATGACCTGTTCACCCCTAACTGTGAAACCTGTAGAGTTCATTAAATCCAGCAGGCTCCTTCCTGATTAGAAATAGCTGGTTCAGCTTCCTTGGAAACTGAACTAAACAAGCACTTGAAAGCTTTGCACGTGTCAGGAACAGATAGTAAATACAGCCAACTCAGTAATCTGAAACCAAACACTTTATCTGAACAAGAAATATCATTGAAACGCCAATGCCTGTGCATTTTTCAGGCACACACAATTAAGGGTTTGACAAAAGGGCAGCAGCGAACACAACATTTGCACGCGAGAGAGGCGTGGTGATTCATTGCTGCTGATATGTCTAGAAGTGGTGTGCGTGTGCCCAGCTTGGTAATTCACACTTTGCAAACATTTGAGATGGTGACATTCTGTCTGTCACTAGGAAGTTTACAGACTCTCCCCGTAACCCTTTAAAAGTTTTTTTGGTTGATCAATTTTGCTAATATCTTGCACTACAACATTGGAAAGTGTTTGCAATTTGAAAGTTTGCTGCTTCATCCATCAGTAAAAACAGGTTTTTTGTAACGAAAACCCTGGCCCTCCTTATTATAGCCCGCACTACGACACACTTATGAAAAGCACCCACAAAATGAGCGCCTCTTTGATAATTTAATCAGTTAGCCCTCACGCAAAGACAACAACAAGAGCACTGCATGATAATTGGGAGAAAAATACAATTTAGACACATCGGTCATTTTAACAGGCGTACATTGCTGGGCGCAAACCTACAATAATCTGGCCCCGGAATGTTCTATCCACGAGCCCCAGCTTTGATAATGCCCATTGGAAGATAGGCTAATGGCATGCAAAGCACTCAGGAAAAAAGCACACCCTCCAGTGGGGTTGCTAGGGCAGGGGGGGGCTGATGGGGTTATAGCACAAGGTCTTTTGGTTGTAGACCCGGCATAGAAACTCGGGGGCTAAAACTAAAAGGCTAGCTGGCCCCAAGTCCCGACAGTCCCGACATTAGCCTAGCCCCGGATCTTTTACAAACCTAGCAACACCCGTTTCAGTCTTCATTAAGGGAATCTTATTTCAAACACCTGGGTCACTGCATGGTGAGATGACAGAGGCGAGAGGGCCAGCTGGGATGACTAAAGGCAGGGTTATAAACATAATGACGGGTTCATAGAGCATATTTCTTCTCTGAAATATTCTCACCTTGTTAGGATGTGAAGAGGAGGCCAATCGGGGACACAAAATTCATATAGTATGCAGGAGTGCGCCCCCATAGCAGTGGCGTATAAGAATATGACACAATAATACCATTCACCCTTCAATTGAAAAACTGTAAACAAAATTCACACAAATCAACATAGCAGTCAGCAGCCCGAGGGGTTATGCTAAATAACCAGCGGAAAGCATTGGTAATTCTGCGCAAAATACAATTCACCGCAGGAAAGTGCTGCACTTTGATAATATCAACCCTGTGCTAAAGGCTGCCGCTAAAATAAACAAAACAAGCGCTACCCTTTGATAATCTGGGCCCAGGCAGTCACTCCTTTGACAACAGTCAGGCACATGCAACACACTGCATATGCAAGGAGTCTGGACTGTGAGGCACTTATACCAGAAGACACACGCTTTAGAACCATAATTGCCAAAGATAATAGGCCAGACTTTGTGTTGCAGATGGTACAAATAATTTTTTCCCCGTTGGGCGGTCATAAAAAAAATCTAATACTTAGACCTCTTTTTCAATGTTTTTATAATAATGGCCAAAATGGATTGGAAGCACTATAACCCTTTAATAAGGCTCCCAAAATCCATCATGGCAGCCTTTAGCCTAATAGCCATAAACATTAATAGCAATAATCATGATGATCAGAACAAAAATAACTAACAGAATATAATGAAGCACACAAGTAGAAAGCACATCAACGTATCAAGATTAATAATATTCATAAGTGTTATCGTTATTATGTGCAAACCTAGTTTAGAAGTAGCAGAGTGCTGTGCACCAGGGTCAGTGTACCACACACTGGAGCGTTGACGGGCTGACACCAATGCAGTGCTGTGTATGTACACACATTGCAATGGAAGAATGGAAACAAAACAAGCTCCTTAAAGCAACCTTCAACAACTCTCTCCCCAACTAAAACATGTCAAATGTCTTCTACAAATATCTGGCACAATGCCATTGTTCTGCATATCCAGGAGGAGCTGTTTGACTCCAGGAACTCCCTACCTTCCAGGACTCTAGCAAAGGGCTAAATCTCTCTCTGGCAGACTTCAAAAGGAGGTCTGGATGCAAACCGTGGCCAACAGTGGCAGTTACCGGATTTAAAAATAGGTACAACTCAGTTTACTGAACATGTGCCATGCAAATGTTAAAGTGGGACGTGTAAATCCATACACTTAAAAGTAATGTTGAAATGTAAGATTTTAAAGCACACAAATTGAAAGCAGGGTTTTTGATTTCTATTTACTTCAAAAAAGGTGTAAGGTTGTATACATGTATGTGTAGAATTGTTTTATTCCAAACTATGTCCCCTTTTCTTATTGTACATGCATTCATCTTGCAGCTGGCCTGTATAATTAATTACTTGCAGCGATTTCAATACTTAATTAACTTTACAAATGTTGATTTGCACCACTGAACAAGCTCAATCATTAAAATAGATGTAATTATGTGTCCTTTGAAGCCTCTATATATTGTCCCGGTGTAAAGGGGTTGAACTACTGTGCTCCATGTTTATCACTTGACTACAATGTCACCAATACAGAAAAGAATTGCCAACGTCATTCGCTGTATTGAAGATTTTGCCACGGGTTATGAAATAGATGCAAATGTTCATATTGCCATAATTGTATACTTACTACTAATTATACGATCATTGAAATTACTGTGCGCAAATACACATTTCTTGGTCCATTTCACAGCATTTGCTGCTGCTTCCTTACTCCACACCTAAGTAAGAAGAGACATGTTAATGTTATCCAGGAAGTGGTTGTGTCTAGTCTTAAGACATGTTTAAGCGTTAAACTGCCATTTTGGAAAGGGAATTTTTACACGAACAAAACAACGTGTGCATTATGACACATGAATAATTGCAACGTCTTTGCCAGAAGAGAAGCTGATCCACACAATTGAGAAATTGCTACTTACCATTTAAAATTTGAAATTTCTATTGAGGATGGTTTATCTTATCCTTATCTTAAACATAGGTGGACAAAGCAGTCCACAGGCTAAATTGAGATGCATATACAACTGACTGTGCCTCTGACCTACAGGTCTTCAACACGATTGAACCTTACATGACTCACAATACTTCAGGCCTTCCTCCCATGCCTACCCGAGAGCCCACTAACAGTGCTTCCTTGTCTCCCCTGACCCAACAAGTTCATACGGTATCATTCAGACTGCAAGTCACAGGGTTAACTTCTATGCTGAGAGAGTCATCTTTGGAGTGCAGCGGTAATGCACTACTTGAGTCTCAGAGTTATTTTTTTGTGTGGCTTATACAATGTGATGGCACTTTGTGTGTAAGTAGCCCAAAAAATACAACAAATTTCTCTAATGGGCCCTCTTTTACCATGAGTCCATTACCTTTTGTCTTTCCTTTCTTGTTTGCTTCCTCTATACCGTTGTGTGTTCTATTTTCTAAGGTCTGATTGCCCTCCAGCTTATCAATGCCAGCGCCCTCCTTAGATTTAACAACAATTTCAATTAAACGAACATCATCAGTAAGGTGAACAGACTGAACAACATGTCAAACTCGTGTAGGAGTCACCTTTTTCTTGTGTTTGTTTCCTGTCTTGCTCCTCCCAGTCCCATTACTGTAGCAATAAGCACCCAGATTGCGGGCCAATACCGGCCAAAGTAATGCCCCCAGGACCCATGTTTTGATGGCCCTGGGGGCATTACCGCATGCGCTAATGGCCCGCTGTCAAAGGGCTTATTGCCATTAGAACCCCGGCCCGTTAGGACGGGGATACTAATAGCATTTTTTCTGTTTCGGAACAGAAAACAAAAGAATAAAAATAAATGGTCAACGGGAAAGGGAAAAGAGAGTCCGTTTTCCTTTCAATGGCAGCCATCGGGAGTGGACGCGCTGGCGATAGAAGTTTTCCCAGTGTGTTCGCTCCCGAAAAAGAAGCAAAAAGGTAAGTGTGGTAGGGAGGGCGGGGGGATAGTTTGCAGGGGAGGGGGTGGTGCAAAGAAAAAACTTACCTGAATCCCCACCGGGGCACGATGACAGCCTTCAGCAGTGTGGCAGCTCGGAGCGGCGAATGCCCCGTTTCGATCCTCCTCATTGGCTGAGGGGCTGCCACGCCCCTGCTGGGAAGAAACGCAGGCAGGTACATGCGTCCATGGGATTACACTGTGCTATGGCTTGAAAACCCTTCAGTGTAATCCTGTGGATTGCAATGCCGGGTACAAATGATAGATGTAATACTGGGGGCAGGTCCTACCATGATATCATTATCAATGCTGCGGCATTCCCCTGTGGGTTCCTGGTTTGAACTGATTGCATTTTATCCGCCACTACTGGTGACCGCAAAGGAGCCGGGGCTACCACAAACCCGCTAAATTTACACCCACTATTGCAATAAAAAGTTCCTGTGGGAATGTTACATTTGTTAACGGTCCTACAGGGTTAAATAGGGTTAAATAGGGCTTATAATTCGGACAATATCGATGTAAGAGCGTTCGTAGTGTTATGTCCCATCAGCAAGTATACTTTCTATTTCTATTTCAAGGGCTCTGCGTGACTGTTTGTTTTTTCACCTTGTTTCCACCTTCCTTGAGTGCTTTAAAACACTTGCCTTTGTAGAGTTGCTATATAAATAAACGATACCATACCAAGATCAGCAATTTTTCAAGTGTTAGGAACTGCATAAATTATGTAGTAGTCTGAATGGTATCATTAGTTTGATAAGCAACATTTGACACCCTCAACAAATTAACTACCACATCATTGGATCCATCAGTAGCATATACTACATTTTCCGACAGTTTGAAGTTATGCATTCCAAGCGTAGAATTCAATAAAGGCAGCTCAGGGCTGCATGTCATGCTACTGTTTAAAATTCCTGCCAAATAGCCATGCAAAAGAACATCAACCCGTACAGGTTCCTGCATTACTGTAGATATCACGGGCGCAACAATAGATGTGGGGAAACAAGATGGAGCAGACTCCTGTATAAGCGATTCAGTTCCAGCAGATGGGGATTCAAGCAAGTTCTGATCACAGCAGCCCCCATCCATATTCGAGTCTGCTGCATTGGCATATACTACAGACTCCACCATTTTTGGCCACAGACAATTAACTGAGGTGGACAGGTGCAATGCCAACTGGGAAGGGAGACAGGGGCAACACGTCTGGAGATGCTGTTTTTGCTTCTTTGCTGGGAGAGTCAACCCCTACAAAAGTAACCTTATGCTTTCTGGGAGATCGTGTGCTCTGTGACTATTGCTGGACTGAGACCGAGGATATCGGATTCCCAGGAACTTGTCATTGCCTTTGCTTGCTTACAGCTGCCCCTGTTCCCTTAAGGGGCTCGACCCTGCTGGTCACGGCCGTCTGGGGAAGCAGCTGATTAAGGCTGCCCACGTGACCCTTGCGGCACTAAGCCCTAGGCGGAGACAAGGGAAACACGTCTGGAGCTGCAGTTTTTGCTGCTGTGCTGGGACAGTCAACATCAACAAAAGTAATTTTATGCTTTCCGGGAGCTTGTGTGCTTCGTGACTATTGCTGGACTGAGACCGAAGATTTCGGATTCCCAGGAACTTGCCATTGCCTTTGCTTGCTTACAGCTGCCCCTGTTCCCTTAAGGGGCTTGACGCTTCTGGCCACGTCCATCAGGGGAAACAGCTGATTTAAGGCTGCCCACGTGACCCTTGCGGTGCTAAGCCCTACGCGTAGACAAGGGCAATGCGTCTGAGCTGCTGATTTTTCTATTTGTGCTGGTGTGTCGGGAAGAGGGGGAGCCATGAACCTATTCATCCGAATATCTTTGTAAAACGTAAGTTTTGTCGGATCGCCCCTATTCTAAATGCCATAAATGAGAGGGAAGGTGGATCAGCATCACTGTACATTGTTAATAACCCACTTTGGGAACCGCAAGAGACTGCTGGAATTCTATCCTTTGATCTCGTGGTCCTCAGGGCTTTCCTCAATGAAAATATTGTGCTCTAATTACACTTTTATCTGATCCTAGCAATAGTGTAAAACCTATGCTACGCAGTAATGGCAAGGCCAAGGAGTCTCCCTCTGTGAACTGTGCTTTTTGGTCTCCTCTTTAGGGGCTTTTGTATCTGATTGCCACTCATATAAGATCTGACTGAGGACTGCGGGTCAGAGACCTTTGACTCAGCTGGAATCTGTGAGGGTGATTCACTAAGTGTAGAATCTGTGAAAGCTGGGCTCCGGTGGTGAGAAAGGAAAATGTCAACCATATATAATCTACAAAGTGGTCCTATGGCGGATAAACAATTGCTACAAGAACCACAAGCTATATCTACTCCTGTGGCCCGGCGAAATGTAGCAATGAATCTTCCATTAACCCATTTCAAAGTGGGAGGTGGTAACTTTTTCCCGTCAATGAGCACTTTCCCAGAAGACTCGGAAGTACCTAGTAGCTCTGGTCTATCGGCTATTAATGTAGATTAAAAAAAAGACTTGACTTGTGCATCACACTTAAGTACTTCAGTACAAACTATTCTAGTGTCCAATTTAAATTATACGGTCACGGACGCTACAACGAAAAATGCTATCGAAGATCTTTTTTCCAGACCAATTGAGGCTATGACAAAAGATAATGCTTCAATACTCGTGGATCAACATCCTCAACCAAATCAAGCATTAGATAACTATGAAAACCAAATAGTTATAAGTGTGCTTTCCTCGGCTGGTTCTCCACAGTTTCAAAACTTGGATTTATCAATGGAGCAGAACCCATTATCGGATAACTGACATGCATCTCCGACCACTGCTCCACCAAAATGTAAAACAACTACCCAAGCTTTTGAATATCAAAATGAGAATGTAACATTACCAGCAAATGTAGAGGAAGACCTGAGCCCCCCTACCATCATAGCTTTGAACTTTGTACTAACTTCACTGGTTAAGGTCTTTGAAAATATCAAATCGAAAGTGGAAATGCACTCTGGAATTTTGATGGAACTACCAAAGGATATGGAGTCACTGGACTCAAATATGGTGGTGTTAAAAACAACTACAAATGAGGAGAGAATTGTTCAAGAAACCTGTGGCAGTCCTTTCAGGAAGTTCAATTAAGCAAAATGGACACTGTATGCTCACAAGGAGTTGAAACTTAACCTATCTCTTCTAAAAGAAACTTGGGAGCAGGGCCAAAAAAGCCAAAAACAATCTGATGAGTCCATAAATCTAGAGGACTGCCAGATGGCCAGATGGCAAATGACTGGGAAGATACACCTCTGTCTGCCTCCACGATGGAAGAATGTGTGCGCCTTGCCCAATTGGCTGAGGAGGAAATTGCACTAATTTTAAATGAGGATAAGTCTCAACAAGCTGATCCGGCAGAAGAGCAGACCGGTAATAAGGGATCTTTACCCAAAAGCGTTAAGAAGCTGAATGGGAAATCTAAAAGAAAAAGAAAAAAGAAAATTGAAGAAGTACAAATGGGACAAAAGAACAAAAGTCTGAGTGCAAACCAAACCAAAAGGAGTCTGAATCCTGTATACCTAACATAAAGCACTCTGCTAAAACTCTGAAAAAACTGACTCTGCCTATTGGAGTGAAGTCCAGTCAGAAAGGCCCTAAACAAGGCTTGGCCAAAAATCAAAAACTGAAAGTGGTAGAGTCGGAGCCAAATAAGAATTTGGATAAGGCTTCCCTGTCTAATAGAAAGGTGACAGTGAGTAGTAAAACAGATACCCTGCCTCCCCCAAAGAAAATTGCCCCAATATTTCTTCCTCCGAAACAAAAAGTGAATATTATTACGCCTTCTTTGAAAATTTCCCCAATTTTTTTGAAAAAAACAAAGAAGATGGCACCATCTGGTGTCTTTGAACATATGTTGGGAACGAATATTCCAGTCGTTCAAAAGAAGGACTTACATAAAGACGAAGCTAGGGAGGAAGAGGAAAGGGAAATTATGGGGCATATTCTCAGAAAATCAAGTATCTCAAATGCTGATCGAAGTCTAATGAACCCAAGGGGAATAAAGCTTTATATGGTCCCTGAACCTACCAATTTCTGGAAAGGACAAACCAAATACAAGGCATAAATATAGTTATGATAATCAGATCCAGGGTAAAAAGAAACATCTAAGGGTCGCAAAAAATAAAATAAAAAAAACAGTGAGAAATGAGAAGGTATGCCTAAGCCAAATTAAACAACTACAGAACCAATATAAGAACTGGGTTAGAAGCCATAGATATATGCTCTGCAAAAGATGGGGAAGAAGTGTTGAAGGCTATCTCCCTTCAAAACTCAAAGAACTTCTGGTCACTTGTTAATCATGCAGAACCCTGCAGTCATTTAACCCTAGAGTCAGTAGTAGAAGAAGAGGCTTGGGTGACTCATTTTATAAAGGTCTACGCTCCGATTGTCTCTGAGCCCTATTACTACCAGCAAGACGCAATATGGACTCTGAAATTTGATGTAGAGGACATTATGCGCCTGATAAAGAAATCTTCAAACTCAAGGGCACCAGGGCCAAACGGTCTATCAAACTTAGTTGTAAAAATTAACCCGTCTCTATGGGCCCATTTACTGAAAATCTTGTTCGACAATATAATTGTCACAAAAACAACTCCGGACACATGGAAGCAGACAATTATTATTCTGGTTTCCAAGAAGGGAGATCGATCTTTGCCAATTAATTATAGGCCAATTTGCCTATTGGATGCAGATGGTAAGATCTTCAGTGGTCTAGTTCTGTTTGAACTAGAGAATTGGACATCCTCTAATGATATAACCCCCAATGAACAAACAGGCTTTCGGAGAGGATTATCAACTACATTGAATATTCTCATCCTCACCTGTATTTCATCATTGTCCTTTGTTAAATCTGGTATTCCCCTCATTGCTGCCTGGGTGGGCCTCTCCCAGACGTTTGATACTATCAATAGGAAGAGGCTGTGGCTTAAACTAAAAAATTGGGGTCTACCGGATGGCCTCCTTAATATCCTTATACATCGTCACGAAGACTCCGCTATCAGATTTAGACTCACAAATTCCGGTCTTCTATCGAAGAATATTAAAACAGAGAGGAGGGTTCTTCAGGGGTGTCTTCTGACTCCTTTTCCGTTCATATTATTCATGGCAGACCTGTCAAATTGGTTGCTGGAGAAAAGATTGATGGCGCCTAGGTTTGGAGGAGGTAAAATAGCGTGGCTTGCCTATGCAGACAGCATAGTGGTTATGGATCACACTCAAGTCAGCCTGCAGAGCTGACAGCACTATCTGAATACGCTAGTCTTAATGACCTGACCATAAATCCAGCCAAGTCTAAGATTGTAAACTTTAAACCTCCGCTTAAAATAACTAAACACTATGCAAGGCAACTGTATAATACTGTGGTACCAATAGGCAAAGAGGTTACTTATTTGGGCGCTCAGATTCCATTCTACCCATCTAGGTCCCATCTATTAACAACAATAGAACACAAACAAAGAAAATTGGGAGCACATATGAAAATCTTTTACAGTAAATACTGTAATTTCTCCCTAATTCCACTGATAAAATTCTATGGAGTGAAGGTTCTTCCTTCTATTAGTTATGGGTTAGAGTGTTATCCACAGTCCTTTGAACTCAACTGGGAAAAAATAAAGTCTCAGTTATGAAAAAGGGTATTATTATTGCCAAACTGCATACCAATGTCAAGTCTTAGATGTGAGCTAGGACTTGCTTCCTTGATGTCTTTAATGGAATGGAAATGGGTAAGCCTATATAGACTAATTGTGTGCCCTCAAAAAAAGCTACTATGTATGTGGAAGCAGCAGATCAGCTGGAAAAGAGAGACAACTTATTTCTAAATAGACTAAGCTCTGTCTGTAAAAACATATTGGTAGCAGCTGATACTACCATAGATATTCTAATTCAGAATCCTCTAATGGTAAATAAACATTTAACCCGAATCGGTTGGATTGGAACTATCTCTAAAATGAGAGAGGCCAAATTATCGGCATCTTGGACGAAAATTGATTAGCCTATTCGATCTGTGCCGGCTTATCTTAAAAAATCCTCAAATCAAAGAATAATATCAGATTTCTTAAGATTTAGACTAAATCTGGTTCTCTCTTTAGAATTAAAGCATATTAGAGACCCAACTGTCTATCCATGTAACATCTGTGATAAATGTGAAGATGGTGTTACTCAAACTACGATCCACTTGTTATCAGAGTGTGTGGGACGTGGAGATTGAGACAGAAAAGATTTCAAAGAATTGTGCACAATCTGCAATTACTCAACTCCGCTATGTTCTTGGAAAGACTTGTGCAAGGTCAAGAAATTTTCTTACTTATGAAGTAATCTGTTTTCTAATGGATATGAACATACTATCTGAGAATGGTTAAGGGAATGCTACTGTGCACTTTCAATCTGATAACTATATAATTTTTCTATTTTTTTTTTTCTGCTGATCTGTTCCCTTTATCTATATATGAAAGCCTAATTTTAAATTGGGTTTGTACCTTTTGTCACTTGTTTTGTGATAATGTTCTTAAGTATGTATTCTTTTGTATGTGTAAAAAGTCAGATTTTGACTAATATAACAAGAAAAAATAGATGAAGCACTAGTGGCATGAACAGCAAAGAAATTTGTAATTTTGGGCGCTTCAGATCCCTGTGAAGAGAGGGGGAGCTTAAAAACCTTTGCTGGGCACTTTCGATTCCCTCTTAAATCATAAGTGTGAGAAATGCCAGTATTCACCCTGGTTGCGGTCAAACTTACAGTCGGCACAGTAACTTCTTTGGTGCACATGGGTGTGGGTTGAACAGAAGCAGCTAGGTTTTCTATTGGTGCAGCTGATCGCAGTATCTGTCTCCTTTCTGCGTTGTTGTTGGAAGCCAGCATGAGAGCAACAAGCTTTGCACTCAGTGTCCAAGAATCAGTTATGTCGAGGAACGGAAGGCTCAAAGGGGCGTGTTCCTGGCCAGCATAGTACAGGTAAGGCCACCTCCAATGGTGCTTCAAAAAAGCAATGCACCGCTTCACCGTCCAAGAAGCAGTTATGTAGAGGAAAGGAAGGCTCAAATATGTGTGCCCCTAACAGTCACTTCATAGACTTGAGTAGGATAGTACAGGTAAGTGCACATCCAAAAGCACTTCAAAAAGGCAATGCCAGGTTTCCCTTTTTGGTTACTCTGGTTAGGTATCGCCACTTATGAGAAACTAGCACAAGTACCCGCTCTCCAGATGGGTTCTGAAGACACAAATAATAACACTCTCATTGATTGTTGAAAATAAATGATTCTGTAGGTCTCTGTTAGGTCTTACCCTGGCATGGTGTTATTTCATTGTGGTGCATATATCTTGAAAATTGTGCAACCTAGTGCCTTAAAATGTGGTTTTAAGTTTTCTTCCTAAGTTGAGACCAGTAGCGAAACAACATTTTTTCTTTCCTTACCCAACGAACATGGTTTACGTCTTCGTCGGCAGGCCACAAACCCACAAACAGATGTGAACTTTTGGTGAAATCCAAGTCAGTCTTCAGACCTTAGTTGATTATAATAGTGGTAGGGTCAGTTAGGTTAGTTATAGAGAGAGGCAGATTATTTTGGACATGGACTCACGACTGATGAGCACCTTAGTAAAGTAGGTGGGGAACATCCCATAGTGATAGGGAGAGATAGACATTCCTTTCATTCTTAAATACACATGTGGTCATAATGTCCTCAGAGTGTCCATGTCCTTCTACTGATCTGCCACAGATTGGACTTCAAGAGACATCAAACTCAGGAAAAGCAATACAATGTGACAGCAGGAAATGAGCTTCAGGAAAACCATGATGTGCGCTATTAGACAGAACGTGTTCTTACATTTTCCAAACCAAAACTCTGTATAGGATTTTTTGTTATACACTAACAGATCCCATGATATTGAAATGTGCTCAATGGAATGGAACAGAGAAACTGATAATGTTAAACATGACATTTGGGACATGTGGAGGGTCAGAAGAAGGATGCACTCTAGACATTTCAAGTATCTATGCATTAAAGGAAAAGGATAATGCCTATCTCTCCCTATTTCTATGCGGTGTTCCCTATCTAACAAAGCTAACTAAGGTGCTGGTCAGCCATCTGTGTCTTAAAATAATCTGTCCACAGTCCAAACTAACCCTAACCGACGCTACCACTGTTTTAACAACTAAACACAGGAGAATGACTCCCGTCTCCTGGGTTTTGCTTCTCGCAAAGTTCAATTCAATTGGTAATTCTAAAATAGTCTCTTGTGACTTCTTTGATCAGTTTATGAAATACTTTCAGTGCTGTATTATGTGTTTGCTTCTTCTCAAAATGAATGTCCTTTGGCCTTATAGTGAGTTATTTTCTCATGTTAAGGTTTTCCCTTTTTTGTTACTCACTTCTTTACTTTTACTACACACAGTTATTTGTTTCTTTTTCCAGGGTAAGATTATCCAACCTTTATGACTCTCTCTCTTCAGATTCTCTTCATTTCTACATGATGCTCAAGCGTTGTTCTCTTTAATGTGCGTCTCTTTGGACGTATATATATATCCATTATTCCTTCTTCTCAGGTGTTCTGCTTATAACTCTACTTTCTTTCTTAATTAGACATTTGTATACTTAATTAAGACTAGTCTGAAAACTCCCGTAAACATTTTCATTCACTTCTCGTACTTTCAATCTTATACTTTCATCATCTTGACTGGGACAAGTATGAGTACTCCCATAAAGTATCTAATTAATTTCTCTGGTTTCTTTGGCTTTCTATGTTATGTTCTCTTTATCTGGGTGTGGATGAGTATGAATAGTCCCATAAACATTCTCTGTCTCCCTCATGGGTCTCCCGTTTTCTCCATTACCTGTCACTTTAGGAATAACATCTCCAGGGTTTATTTTCATTCAGGGCAGGTTCTCTCCTTTGCCTGTCCGGCTTCCTTTAGTCCTTCAATGTGTCATACTCATATCTTCCTTTATGATGGTCATCCAGTGTTTCAGATACCAGGACGTTACATGGTTCCAGCTGCATAGTGGTTTAGGTGTAGTTTCTGGGACCTCCAGAACACCACTGGTTCCTCGTGGTCCTGCCACCACTCTTTGTTTCCTTCTCTCTCCAACATACAGAATGCTGTGCTTCCAGCTCTCGAGTTTCGATACATGAGCAATTTTGCAACTCACAGGATTTCTCAAATTCACAGTCTCCTTCTGTCTCAGGTATTACATAGCCATGGACATTCCCCAGTATACCTCGCATATCTCTGTCGCTTGGTTGCACTAACACTTTATGTTGCATCATCCTCCCCGTCTAAGTGAAATGGGATTAAAGTGACACTCACAGTTTCTTGCTGACAATAACACATTTTTTTTCTTTATTCATATACATCCAGGTCATGTCTAAAGAGATAATGTTGGGATTTTCTTGAGGGAGATCCCGACATGGGGTCTCTGCTGGAGAGGATCCACTTGCCTCGACCTATAGGGAGGGTATTGAAAAGCTGACTCATTTCCCTAGCCTTACAGAGGGCTACCCTTGGGGGAGAAATGACAAATTCCTGAGATTTGTCATAAATAGCACATTTTAATTGCCAACTTTAAAGTGATAAAGGACTTCCCAATTTCCTAGTTGCATACTGGTGCAGCAATACGTTTGGTCCTGTTGAAGAAAATGCTGTCAAGTAGAAGGAAGAACTGAAGAGGTTTGGATGAATGCATCTGGGACAGCCTTACTCCAGTGGCTGCTGCATGGCCTATATTCCAGGGATATGAAAATCGGGAAAAGCTGGGCGAGTAAGGGAAGATATTAGTTGTAGGAAAATTTAACATAGTTAAGGGTCTTAAAATACTGGATTTTAACATCACAGATTTGGACAATAGGATGGAGTGGAACATTGCCTCTGAAGAAGCACGACTCTACAAGTACACTCAAGTGTTGTCCATGCAAGATGACATCATCTACTAGTCATGACCAGCACCGATGAAGGAATATGCAGGCGGTACAGCATCCTGTGCCTGTGGAGGTATGCCTGGAGCTACACCAACTGCTGGTACACTGTCAATGAATGCGTATGCATGTTCAGCACGCCTGGACCTAGCTGAGGTATCTAGGTCCTACATATTTATGTATTTATTTATTTTCCATTTGTAAAAGTGCGTAAAGCCTTTGGACATCTAGGCACTGAAAATAGACATGATGGGGACAGTGGGTGGGTTACAGACATCAAGGGAGCAGTGGATGCAAGCTGACTTCTGAAATGTAGGCAGGTTGCATCTGCGACTGGATTGCCCATCAGGACATCTGCGAAGTATGGGTTCTATAAGGAGAAAATTGGTACGTTCAGAGGATGCCTGATTAAAGCTAGATCTATGGTTTGGTTTGGGCATGGAATGGACTCTACAGCTGAGAGAACATCCGCAGGGAAATAATGTCAACATGATGTGTGCGTGGAAGGGTCCAGCAAAGGTTTTTTGACAAATGCAAACCATATCTTCTTTCTGAATGGCAACTATGTGCACCCGGAGAATGAAAATATGATTTAAGATCCTCATTGACTACATTAACTGTGCATCGTGATGCAATTTGGCCTACAGCAGTACATATATATATATATACCATCATAACAGTACTCTTGAGTACTGGGTGTGCCGGACTGCTCTATGTGCCCTCCTTCCGCCACTCTCGGGTTGGCGGGTGATCATTCTCTGTGGCGGCTGCTCAGCTGTGGAATGACCTGGCGCTCTGACTCCGAAATATCCCTAATCATCTACAATGCAGGAAATCCCCAAATACCTTTCTTTTCTAGGCTTTGCTAGGCGGGTTCCCAGCGCCAAGATACCTTTGGGTGGTAGAGTGCTTTATAAACTTTGCTAACAGTACAATACGTAATATCCAAATGATGATTGAAATTATATGATACAGCACCATTTTCAGATTTTAAAACAGTTGTTTCCAGAAATCCGACATGAAGAAAATGCTGTATGTTGTGGAAGTGAAACATAATCAAGAAATGTGAGCTTTCAAACGGGCTCGGCACACACTCTCCTTATGCATCCCCTTGGAAATGATCTGCATTATTATGCACAGTGCCATTATTCATTCATTCATTCATTCATTCATGTTTGTCATTTGCATAGCACCTTTCACCATAATTAAGGAACCACACTTAAAGTTGTAATGTTCTAGCTCTGTTTGTGTTGCTGCCTTAGGAACTGTGAAGGGTGAATAATCTGTATCTGCAACTAACAGACATGCCTCTGACACTCAATATTATAGAACTGAAATATGTTCATTTCCTAAAGGATCTTAAAAAAGTTGTCCTCTGCATTGAGGAAGGAATTCTGCAAATAAAGCAACTTGAATATGCATAATTTTCTTGCATATGTGTTTGTTGATATTTATTTATTTATTTATTTGTTCATTTGTATAGCGCACCTAACCCAAAGGTATCTGGCCTATATGCTTCTAATTTTCGTTTCATCATGAATTAACGAAATACTTTAACGCTACACTAATAAAGATGGATTATTGATAGTTGTTGGAGAGCAGATGAGGCATGGGTAGAGTTAATACGAGAACACAAACATGTGAAATAAAGCAATAGAGCAAACCGAGCAGCACCCTACCAAATCCAAGCTGCTACGTGACCCACACCCAGGCTCGGACTGGGCTATTGGGCAATAGGGCAATGCCCGAACCCAAAAAGCAAAATGTTAGTGTGGGCCGTTTTTTTGGTCAAAGTGGGCCGCTTTATTGACCAATGTGGCCCAGTTTGATGAGTTACTTCACCATGTTGCTAGCAGCCTTCACCATTTTTAACTGCACACATATTCTTTAAAAACTCCCCCTATGGGTGCTCAAACAGTGTCACAAAAGTAGCGACTTGCCATTTGGAATGCTGTGCCATTTTTTACTTGGTGACCGAGAGAATTTTGTGACCCAGTCTGACCCTGCCCGCACCAGCAGGACACCAATGCTAGCGAGGGCTGGGACCGCTCAGCAATGTAACATGCTTACCCACAGAAACAGTGTACTCACTTGTATGGCTTTATTAAAGTGGTTGTATCTCCTCAAACCGGCATCTGGAATCGGCCAGAATGCCCTCACATGAACTAGGATATTGAAAGCATAGGCTGCCATTGACTGAAATTGGTGAACCCGGATATGAAAAAAATGGGCAGCATTTAATAGCCTTTTTGTTTACTTCCATGTCTCTTACACCTCCCCAGGGAAAAGGATAGACAGTGGTTGGCTCAGGGAACTAGATGAGTGACAGAACCAATAGAGGGGTAAGGGATAGGATACATGAAGTGACAAGCGAGTCAATCTAAGAGATAGTGTGGGTGGAGAGTAACAGTAGTGCAGAGAAAGGAGAGTAGTAGTGCACAGAGGGGAGAGTAGTAGTAGTGTGCTGAAGGGAGAGTAGTCATAGTGTGGGGAAGGCAGTAGTATTGGTGTGAAGGAGGGAGAATGATAGTGGAAGAGAGTATGATTGGAGGGCGGAGGTGCATAGTAGAGAGAGAAAAATTGGAGGGACAGAAAATTAAGTGGGAGGGAGAGACTGGGGGTGCAGTAGAAGGAGGAAAGGTAGAGTGACTAAGAGACACAGGAAGAGGAATACCAGGGTGCATAAGGAAAGAACACAGTGAAACCTGAGATTCTGGAAGGCACTAACCCTTAAGTTACACTGCATTGGGGACCTAGGTTAGAGATCACCTAGATTGTTAGCAGAGGGAGTTTAGATGTAAAGTGTTTTACTTTACGCCACCAAAACAGACAGACATGCTCTTTGTAACTGAAGGCAGGCACCCTAAAAGCATGTAATATCCAATAGACCAAAATGATGGACTCACCCCATCAGGGAATGAGACCGGGAGGTAAATTGCAAGGATAACACATTTTATATAAGATAAAATAGCAAGCAAAGAACTCTCTGCCAGAAAGTGTTCTGCCAAACAATACACGGGCAGCATATAATAAGCAGGTTTGTCATCATCGGTGAGGAAATACTATACAGTACAAAATACTACTTTGGATTGGTAGGCCCGTATGGCACAGCTTGCTCTATAGGTGATGCCAGACTGCGATTGGCTGCTGCTTCCCAGTCCGTCTGGTGGCACAAGGGGCCAGCTGGGCTCATCTCCGCGGTGAAGGTAAGAGTGAATATGAAACATCTAGCTTAATAATCTAAACAACAGGAACTGACAAAGAGAGAATAATGGTAAACATAAAAATTGTTGCATGAATGGGGGTACTTAGAGAATATAGGCTGATATAATGGCATTTCAACCTCTGCACCCTGAGTTTCATGGACCCCGGGACCCTACTGCCAGATGTCTCCCCAGGGTGGTTTGATCTACCTGATGCCTCATGATACGAGCAGACATGTGTTAGCTTTGGGGAGAATATATTGCTGCACAGGAATAAGTCTATGGTGGGTGTTCTGGAATGGTCACTATGAGGGGGTCAGATGTGTATCTGTATCAAAGAGAGTGGAATGCGAGAGGCCAGTGGATCATGACCTGGCAGGGTGGGGGTCGAGGGAGCATGGGCAGGTTAGTGGAGATGGATGGGCACATGAGTTCTGGTCTCACACACGGCAGTGAGCTAATCTTGTAGAAAGCAATAGTAAACAATTGCAACAATAAATGGCTGGACCTCCGTGAGAACAAGGTTCGCGCTGAGCTGACAGGGGGTGGCGATGTCTTGGGCTGTCTGTGAGAGGCACTGGGGAAGGGAGAGCTATGTTTACAGAGGGACAATTTTGGGGCCTAGTAAAAGATGGTGTCTGCTGTAACACAAAATGGAGTTTAAAGACATAGACATATGCTTGGATATTTGCATGTTAGCTAATGTTAGTTTGTGCGTAATGAGTGCCGTGGGGGTGGGGTGTCTCCCCCCATTTGCTTACCTCGGGTCTAGTGACGAGAGGGGTGGGACCATGCCACCTCTCCCCAACATTACTAAGGGTTAGCAATCTATAGTGACAATCCTGTGGTTGAGGGCTGCCTGGATTATGGGGAAATAGCGTGCACAAGATGAGAGATAGATGGACAGACCTTTGTCACCCCCTTAACTATTTAAAAAGAATGTAATCTTGATCTGTCTTCAAGAGTTGGTGTGTTCTTGATGCCCTTGGTGACAGTACAAAGAAAGTATTGCATGGGATGCATAACCTCAATTTTCCCACAATACTTTCTGTGTACTTCATTTGGTAAACAGCTTGTGCTGCACAGCTCATAATTAGGTGTAGTAATGAAAACAGAAGGACGTAATACCGAGTTCAGCAGTGTGGTTCCATTGGTAATTCCATTGCTGACATTTTTTTGTGGTATTGGAATTGCTGCCCCTTTTACTGTACTGCCGAATTCTGAGTAACATCTGGAAGTGCAGGATTTACCGCCTGTATGATACTGGAGCTCCATCTGCCACATTAAGGGCTCCTTTGGATTTTTTGCATCTCCATCCCACCACTCTGCTTTTGTAATGAACAAGTAATGGTAAATGATGTTGGTAAAATCGACTGTTTTACAGTCCTTTTCCTACCAAACTCATAATGATGCCCGCAGACATTTAGCGCTGCGTTACTGCACTGCTGTACTTGTAATGAGGCCCTAGTCCATAAATCATGAGGCAAGTCATCCCACTGCAAGCAATTAATGTGCTATATGTATGCAGTCAAACAGGTGAACATAGGAGCTGACAAGGTGGATGGAATTTCAAATGAATCTATTTGCAATACATGGAAATGTATATTAAAATCAAATCTGATGCCAAAAGACAATACTGTACACCAGGGGAGCTGCTAGGTCTGGAAAAAACCCGGGGCTAAGCTGATGTTGGAACTGTTGGGACTGGGGGCTAGTTAGTCTTTTGGCTGTAGCTCCTGAGATTCTATCAGGGGCTACAACCAAAAGATCAGGGGCTATAGCCCCCTCCCCTTTCCCCCCTAGCAACGCCCCTGCTGTACACTAATAAAAAGTTTCAGGCTCTAACTGGAACCTACGGTAATGTTTTTCATTGCTGTAGATGGCCAACAATCAAGTGTGAGCAAGTGGATCCAAGAAAACAAAGCCTTTAATACTGGGCACTCCAATATACGTCATGTAAATGGATTATGCCTTACCATTTTTCGCATGTTGGTGGCAGATGGCTTTACACTGCTTCTTAAATAGTTGTGTTTGTTGACAATCTCTCGCTGAACAAAAACGTTTGTGGTATCCATAAACGCTGGAAGCCCCTACGAAAACAAAATAATGCACAATCATGAAAGAGCAGTGTAACTGTAGGTTGATGCAAGTGCAGGGATGTAGAAGTAGCCTGTAATAAGTCAATTAAGACGGCTTGTAATTGTGGTTTTTATTAGCAGGCAGTAGTCAAGTCCCAACAGAAAACCTGTTTGTAATAAAGAGAAGCCTGCAATATCTATGTAAAAGGATGTATGTAATATTCTTGAAATACATGTCTGCCAGCAATACCAGTATAACATCCAAAGCTTGTAAATAATGCTCCTATTAAACGCTAGGTGTAACATCACCAGTCTACTGACCTGCAACAGGAACATGGCCTCTCTTCTGCTCTGTAATCAGTTATCATGCTTCAGTTGTGAAATCACAATGCATGTTGCCTGAGCCAGGATAGCGCAGAGTTCCAAATGCCACTGCTGTACACATTCCTTCCTTGTAAAATGGCTTTTTAGCCATTAACTGATAAGGAACTGTTTTAGCAGTATGTTTATTTTATCCACTGCTGGCGCTTAAAACATTAGAGCAAGAATCTGCGTGTCATTGTTTGTTTTAAAGCACAAAACGTGTTTAGTTCCATTTTATTGACAACTGCTTAAACTATTGTTCTGCAACACAATAAAAGCTGCATAATATGTCTTTATTAAATCCAAACAGATGTTTAGATTTAGTATATGTATACATAGCTGGAAGATCTCATACATACATCAATCAAAAGGCCAGATATTAAAGGGAATGTGTGTGTATGGCAATGCATTATAAGGAATACAATATCCCCTACTGTAGGTGTAAAGGATATTGCATGTCTCCTCAGTGTACCATGACGTAATAAAGGAATGTACCATGACCTTATAAAGGAACTCTGACTTTGGCCTATATTCCCTCTTTTGGTCACAGAACTCCTTGGTGACTTGCATTCTCCTTTTAAGATATGGTAGCTGGTACAATAGACCATATGTTACAGGTCACCTTCACCTATAATCAGAATGACATCACTACTTTCAGTTGAGTTGTAACATTGCAGTGGCTGCCGTCAGAGCCAGCACATGTGCAAGACAGCTCTCAGCAGAATTAGATCTGATAGTAAACAATTTAATCAAAGCCACGACAAGTATTTTAGATTAATTTCTTTTGAATTCATGTTTTTTGCCAAGTCACATTCAATATGGTACTTTATTTTGTGTAAGCTTGTGTAAAGCTGGGATTTACAACTGTATGGCAGGAAACTATTTTCATGATGTTGCAGACGCAGAATATCCTGTTAAGGTGCCTTATGAGGAACCACAGGGGTCTCCTCTATCGCCTATTCTTTATAACATCTCTGCAAAGCCATTATTTGAGTTACTGAATAATAAGAGCATCATTTATACCAACTATGCACGATGACAGACACCGCGTTATTGAAATCAATGAAGTATATTCCCATATCCAGCAGTGGATGTCTCACAGCGGCCTGACTTTGAATGATTCTAAAACCGAGTTAATGTTAGCTGGTACATCTAGTATTAACAAAAAGCTAGGACCATAGTATAGGAACTTTGTTATACCTGGCTGCTCCATTACCACTCTTTCAACTTTTCCAAAAACACAATTCTTTGTGATACTTCCCAGCTCTTCTGGTTTGGTTGCCTTTCACCAATTTCACAAAGTTCAGTTCCTTAATTTCAGTCCACACAAGATTTCTTTTATATTCAATTACAAGCTTTGTTGCGGGTGATTTAAGTGTCTTTTCCATAGGTGTATGTGCTAGGACTAAGCACAGTTGTCATACCACACGGTCCATCCATTACAGGTCACGCAACCGACACATCTGGCTTGATTCTCCTTCATATGCACGCTGCCACTGTTTCAGCTCTACAGTGGTACTTAGTTTATTCTCATTTCACATTCTCATGATGCTTTATCATTGCGTGTTTTGCCAACATTCACTTGTTGCACTTTCAAATATGCGTGTGGCTCTTGCCAATGCTTACTCTCTCAAAGTACACAGTTCCTTTATATCGTGTGATTCCACAAAACTGCTTTCATTCAGATCGGTATTCAAAAAGAGCTTGCTTTCATTTATAACAACATTCATGAACGTTCTCACAATTTTGACATGCTCGCCTGCTGTCCCGGTGTCCCCCTGCCCAGGCTGACTCACTGTTCAGTGTTTATGGCATTCCAGCGACACTTCTGGCCACCACAAGATCTCTCTCTCATGCAGCTCCTTACTCTGTCTCCACAGTGGCTCTCAGTGGCTTCACTACCACCCCCGATGCATCTCTCGGAGCTCGGGTTTCATGCTGCAACTTTGCCTGGTTAAACTGGTTGCTTCTCTGTAGTCCGGCACAGGCCCCCAGCTTCCTTCAGACTTGTTTCCCGCTGCATCTAACAGGGGTTCTAAAGAACTCTGTCTGCCATGCTGTCTTCCAGGAGAGGTTTGCTCTCATCCAGCAGTTTGTACATCTGCTTCCACAGTTGACCCCATTATCACTGCTCTTGCTGATTTTAAACCTTCCTTCAGGTTGATCGGTCCAAAAACAACTAGAGAGGTAATTGCCGGCTTTGGATTTGTGCATTGCTCTTTCAAGCCCCCTCCTTGTCTCAGTACCTAAATTATGTGTGTGTGTGTGTGTGTGTGAGAGTCAATAAAAAGAGGATGTATTGTTCTAGTTTGACTCTTCCTCATCCCAGTACCTAATTCGTATCTATTTGGGAATGTTTTACTGGAAACATAGGGAAGGGACTGACAATAGCCCCTGAAGGCTTGGGGGATTTCACACTCCTTATGAAAGGGAAATGAGGGATACCTCACCTTCACTCCCCAATTTTCCTCAATCCAGGTAATCCTCCCTCGCATATCCACCCTCGGGGTCAGGATCTGATAGCGCCGGTATTTCCCCTGCCACCGGGGAGAAGGATATCTGGGGAAAAGTAGTGAGGATGCCCTCAGATTCCTCACAACAGCCAGAGCCTGTTAGAGTTGTGCTGTTGAACTTTGACTCTTATTAGAAGAGGACCTCTACTTGGGAAGAGGTCAGGCACTTTGTCGAAGAAGAAATCAGAAAGCAAAGGGGCATGGAGGACTTGAAATGCAAGGGAAAATGCATTTTGCAACGCAGAGCTAGAAAATAGAAACATAAAATGAAATTAAGGAAAATGGACACTGTAGTGCATTGCTTGCAAATGGAATGCAGAAAATTAATGTGTGCTATAAATGGTGAGTGAAGATTACAGGGTTGACAGCTGTAGTCATACTGGGTATATATATATATATATATATATAGATATATATATATATATATATCTATATATATATATATGTATATATAAAACTTTGTTAAAGGGATGTTATGGTTAAGTTGCGCTACTAAAAACCTATGAAATTCAGTGAAAAAACTTTGTTAAAGGGACGTTATGGTTCCAAGTAAAACCGAAAAACCCTTGAAATTCGCCAGTTATGGTAAGCTAAGCAACCATAACTCGCGCCATCACCGTGCACTGCTAAGACTAACACCCAGGACATCAAAGATGACATCACAAATGTCATTGATGACATCACTGATGACATCACATGTCTGGCTCACTATTTTTTCTTTTGCTGACATATCTAGGCCACATGGTTTTCTTCAGTAACAGTCAGAAACTAAGAATTTTATTTTATTTGTAGACATATCCTTCTAGTAGGTTCTTACAGTAATTCCCTTAGAGTACAGTCACATCATATGAAACATATACATATGGGAAAACACAAGCTTGAAAGACAGCAATCCTTTTTGTGCATAAAGATAATCACTAGACTTATGAGCACTTTCTGATAGTTCTGTTGTTTTTTTTATGGCTGTACTTTCCCTGTATATGGTCATATTTGTATACATTGTACTCACACTACTTTCCTTAGGGTCCAATCACATCAAGTGATACATATACATAGGGTAAATAGCAGCTTTCAAACAGAGCAATCATTTATTTGCATGAAACTAATCAGTTAAGTTATGAATTGTTTCTGCTACTACTTGTGCTTTTTTGCTAACTTCACTTTCCCTGTATATACCCATATTGGTATGTGTTCTTGTGTCTTTGTGTTTTGTCTATAGTAATGCAATTATGTAATACATGGGTTTTATTAGCTACTTATTACATATTTCACAGTACACAAAAATATATTAAGAAAACAATTATCATTTCATTATTCAACATATTAACATTACGAATATCATACCTTCATCTTGTACACTGCACACAATGTTATGTTTCTGTATGAGTAGCTTAGTATACTAGATAGAACCCCATAATAGGATGCTATTTATATCAATGCATCGTTCAATGCACTTATTAGGGTATATTTCTTGCAATGATTCTTGACACTTTTTTCGCAACATAATAAGAATCCCTTCTACACATATTTCATGAGAAGTACATACACATGTGATGTCATCAGTGATGTCATCAATGACATTTGTGATGTCATCTTTGATGTCCTGGGTGTTAGTCTTAGCAGTGCACGGTGATGGCGCGAGTTATGGTTGCTTAGCTTACCATAACTGGCGAATTTCAAGGGTTTTTCGGTTTTACTTGGATCCATAACGTCCCTTTAACAAAGTTTTTTTCACTGAATTTCATAGGTTTTTAGAAGCGCAACTTAACCATAACGTCCCTTTAACAAAGTTTTTTCACTGAATTTCATAGTTTTTTAGTAGCACAACTTAACAATAATGACTTTGACTTTATATACATGTCATATGGAACTGACTAGATCTCTTCTTATGAACTTGATGTCCGCAAACTTATTTAATGTTCACGGACATGTTCGGAGTACCTAAAAACTGTGGGGGGGGGGGTGGTGGGGTATGTTTGATTGTTATATCATAATATAGGAACATTTAACAAATTCAAAAAGCAGCACACAAAGACATTATATATAGTAATACATACGAAATGTAACCCATATATGTAACACACTAACCATTCATTTAAATACAATATGTTCTGAAATTGAATATACCACAAGAAGATAAATTGGCTTCCAACATAATTACCTCACAGACACAAAAGAACTGAGAACAAGACCAGACCCACTGAATACATAGGACTTATCTTACCAGAAATAGTAAGTGTACTTCATTTTACTCATATATTTATAAACTTTCTGTATTAGATTAAAAAATATATTATCTTTTTTTTTTTCCTCACAGAAATGTCTAGTACTCTGGAATGGCTAGAGGACAATTTCCCACATGAAGAAATGTCACAAGATAGTGAAACTAATGGTAAACACTTTATAATATAAACCATTTATTTATATTTTTTTATATAAATTTAACATATATATTATTTTTTTGTACAGAGCATACCAAAATAGAAAAAAACTTCAGAAAACCCTGTTATGGATAACAGTCTTCACAATATAGAAGAAAAAATGGATGCATTGTTGGCTAATTTTAATAATTTAAAAACTTTTGTAGAAAATCATTTCAAACCAAAAACCTCGTACCATTGCCCCACATGTACTTGTCCGTCCTCACCATATCCCAGTCAATTATCCCCAAACCCTATCCATAATCCAAAACGTTTTGATGAGACTTCCATCCCTTCTTCACCTAATATCAATCATGTTGAAACCCCAAATTCCCCTGTTTTTGTTTCTGTTTCTGCCTCAACTTCTCTGTCATAAATTATTAATATATGTTAAATAAAGTTTAATTTTTATATTGTATTGTGAATAGTTTCCGTTTTTCTTTTTTAAAACAATAAAAGTGTCCGCGGACAGTGCGAGTGTTCTGAAATGTTCGTACATAAACAAAAATGGAGGTGTCCTGAAGAACACCACACCTGTTTGTACTGTTTGTTAGCAAGTTGAAACTGTTGGTTTCCTGAAATGTTCGAAAAGAAACAAAAATGTAAGTGTTCTAAAGAACACTATATCTGTCCGTAATGTTCGCTATCAACTTGTCCTAAGACTGTCCTAAAAACTGCCCTAAGAACACAATTGGTGTCCTGAAATGTTCGTAAATAAACGAAAATGATGTGTCCTGAACAACAGTACAACTGTTCGTAGTGTTCGCTAGCAACATGAAACTGTACTAAGAACACAATTGGTGTCCTGAAATGTTCGTAAATAAACGAAAATTATGTGTCCTGAACAACAGTACAACTGTTCGTAGTGTTCGCTAGCAACATGAAACTGTACTAAGAACACACGCGGTGTCCTGAATTGTTCGTAAACAAACAAAAATTAAAGTGTCCTAAAGAACACTATACCTGTCCGGTAATGTTCGCTAGCAAGTTCAAACTGTTCTAAGAACGCTATTGGTGTCCTGAAATGTTCGTACGTAAACGAAAATGGAGGTGTCCTGAAGAACACTATACCTGTTCGTAGTGTTCGCTACCCAATTGAAACTGTTCTAAGAACACAATTGGTGTCCTGAAATGTTCGTACATAAACGAAATTACACGTGTCCTGAAGAACACTATATCTGTCCTTACTGTTCACTACCAAGTTTAAACTGTTCTAAGAACACACCCGGTGTCCTGAAATGTTCGTTTTACGTGTGACGCACTTTTAATTACTTCAGAACCCGAACAGTGTCCGTAGGACATCAATGCGCATGCGCTAACCAATCTCCGTGCACTTGGTGTCCTGCGGACAGGCGTTTCCTTCGCGGACTAGTTCACAAACGGATCATATGACCGCGCCCACGCTCATCGTGTGTCCTGAAATGCGGACACTGTTCGTGTCCCCGAACAATTTAAAAGTACATTTTCAGTTAATCCATAATATTTTTCAATAAAATCTCACCATGGCACAAGTCCCACATAGCAATCTTGAGTTTCTATATACCTTTTGAAACTTTCCGATCCTTTTTTTGTGTTCGATCTATCCGCGGACAGTGCGCATGTCCGCGGATCGCGCACAAGCACCCCTATAAAAGACCACGCCCAAGAGCTTATTCCCATTGTGTTTCTGGCTATTCTTCAGAACACAGTGATTTTTGCTGCCACCTGCACACTACACCATCATCGAGATGGCATCCTTGGCTGCTGAACTGCCACTTGGTGCTGCACCTGCTTCAGCACCACCCCCACCCCCTCCACCACCACCACCTCCCCAAGGGCCTGAAGAGGGGAACAAGAGTGAGGATGCGGAGGAGGAAGAAGAGGATGATGAGAATGAGGTAGAGGAAAACCCTACTACCCCCACTAGGCGTGAGTCTTGGGTGTGGTGGTTATTTACCATTCATGGTAATGTTCCTAAGGCTCGTGCGAACCGTGTTACCTGCAATGAGTGCAAAATGATACTCAGTCGCAGGAAGCACAGTAAGTACAGCTTTGGGACCACTACTATGAAGCGACACCTGAGGTCATTTCACTCTGGGGCTATTCGCAGCGTGTTACCTTGCGAAGAACGTAGCAGGTTGATTTCCTCTACTTCATCCTCCGTTTCTGATCCTGTCACCACAAGGACCACCTCTGTGGGACAGCGTCTTCCTCAAGCTGCCTCACAGGCCATACAGAATGCTGATGACCCTTACCTTTCGAGGGTCACAGTTGTATGTATGTACTGTGACACAGTACTCTGCAGGGGGGAGCGACTTCGGAGTGCTTTATCATCTCAGAGCACGAGAAGACCTGCTCACTACCCAAATAAAACCCACTCTACATCTTCCTCTCTCAGCTCGCCCTTTCTTATCCCTGTGGTTGGTGACCCTCCCTTTACCCTCCTTTACCCTCCTCTCCTAGTGTGTCATGTCTGAAAAACCAAAAAAAATACAAAATTACAAAAATCAAAAAAAAATAAGGCTCTTTTCAGAGCCGCCTTTCCCAGTTAAAAAATAGAAGTGAAAATAAATGAAGCAGGGCTCTTTGTATTTTTTAGAAGTCCGCGGACAGTTCGCGAACATTAAAAAAATTGGGTTGCTACTCCATCACAAACATTGTAATTTTCTCTGGAAAGAAGTGGTGGCTCTGAAAAGAGCCTTTGGGTGGTATTTGTAAGTCAAAAATTGTAAATGCTTAACATCTACTTCAAAATCGTTGTTGTAATTCCAAAAAAGGTTGCAATGCATTTTGTACATTTCTCAGAAAAATCTGATGCCAGCATAAGTAAGATGGACTCCATCTCTGCGAGAAATGTATGTACTACAAAACATAATATTTTCATTGTGAAAAGAAGACATGCCAAAATCTCTTAGAAAGGCACAAACAGCCTTATTAACATTGCGCCTTGCTTTTTCGATTTGTGGACCAAATGAAGAAGAACAAAGCCACATTTGTCTCAGCGCAATCCGTGAAAATATCACTTGGAATTAGGAAACATGTCCATAACCTTCCTAAGACCTTCTTTCATAGCAAATTGCAAAAAAATTCCAGTCACATGTCCTAAACTGTTCCCTCCACAATGAATTACAATTATGTCTGGATGTTGCTCTTTCTCCAAAGTAGCACAGAGAGGTAGCAAGTCCAACCACTTCATTCCACGTACTCCATGCCAGTTTACTTCCACATGTGGGAATCCAAGATCTACAGCTACTCCACAGCTTTCTGCATGCACCTTCAACCAATGTATCCACGAATCTCCTAAAATCCAAACAATCTGTTTTCTGAAACACACAGCCATAGCTATCTTTTGTTCTCTCAGCAAAAAGAGTATCTGAGAAAATCTCTCCTGGCACAACACACCCACCAAACTTTCCTGACCAATGCTTATTCTCATTTGCATGACTTCTGAACCCAAAAATCCCCAGATGTAACTTCCGATGTCCGCGAACTACCGCCATGTCCGTGGACATATCGTAACATGAACAGCCCTTCTACCATTTCCACTGTACTCTCTCTGCCATTCCCTCATTGGATGTACCTCAAAAATCACATGACCATGCACCTATCATATTCAAGACCTCTACATCTAACTGCATCATCATAGATCAGCACTGCAAATGTACTCTGAATCTCTCTGAGTACAAGTGTCATATCATTGGCAAGCAGCATCTACCAGAAATACTGTACAAATCTTCAAGATTTCTACTTGCAGCTCCATGCATATCCATATGCATGAACACAAACTTCAGGTATGCATATTTTCTGTATAGTAGATGAACACATTTTCAAACAGACTTTTACCTTGTAAAATCTGTAAAATGAATTTACTGTACTTTTTCAATTTCCTAAAATCAACTATCACTTATAAACCTTTATACTTTTTACTTTCTTTATACACACACACTCAAATCATGTTAAACTAACATTTTTTTAATGAAATATATAGACTACATATATTCAAACAAAATTGCATGCAAACACAATCTATGTTTAAACCTTTATAAAAATACTTATACAATTTCATATGTTTTGTTTTTATTTATTTATGTACTTAATTACTTTAAATTAGACATGACATTGAGGCGCTATTACCTAGAACAGTTTACTTACAGAAATAGTGGTATTCACTAATATATTATAAAATTCACAAGACATAGTAACGATATTTTTTTTTGCTACAGTTAGTCATTCAATACAATTTGTTCATTAAGAACATATCATATGTACTGAACTGATGCAATGTATCTTATGTAAATAAATTAATTTAATGGTTTTACAGAAGGCACTGAGGATTTCAATTAAAAAAATCAATATCTAAATTAAAAACAGTGCTATATACAAACAAAGTTACCAATTTGAAGCTTTTACAATTGCAGTGAAGACCAGTTTCCTGAAAAGAAGCAGCCAAATTCGAAGAAGAAAGAAAAACTAAGAAGTTACCTGTTAATTTAAAAAAAAGTAAGTAGAATATCACCATAATATTTGTATTATTAATCAAATATACTATAACATTAATACGAGCTATTTTGGTTTCTAAAAATAGAGATTTTATACCATTTTGTCCAAAAATGTCCATGTCTTAAACAGCGATTTACAGCCAGAATGGCCCACAAATTTCTATTTTTGGACACACAAATTACCCAACTGAACCAATACAATTTTCATATTATAGAACAAACAACTGTTTTAATTGTATACATTAGATTTACTATTTGTACTTTTCCACACCACTAGCTTACTTTTTTTCTGTCATCTGAACCCCAGTTTAGTAACACATAAATTCAAGAATACCTATCTCTACTAGTTTTAGTTCCCAATGCACAATCACACACCATTACATACATCTTTATCATCTTACTCAAACACTCATGCACACAGCACACATACATTCCAGAACACCCCAACCCATATCTTCTTTATTTTTTTCAACAGACCCTAAAGAATGCCTACCAAAAGTCAAGTCCGTAGAAAGCAACGCAAAAGTAGAGCAAATGAAAATAAAGGTGTCCAACATAAGCATCCATCTCTAGCAGAATTTGTAAAAAAAGTTGAAACAAAACAGCTAATACAATCATTTAGTGACACACAAGAAGTTTCAAGTACAGCAACTTCGCTTCCTCTATCAAAATGTAAAACAAACCAAAAAACAATTAACAGAAAATCAGCTATCAGTACAGATAAAACTACTTCTTCAAATTTTAATATAGTGCAAAGTAAGCATACCAAGAAAAGTATTCTAGCCAAAATATACCGTCACAAAGTCCTTCAAAATCTTATAAAAACAGGAGAGAAATCAGGTTCAAAGCTTAAAACCTATCGTAGGAAATTAATCTTAGAAGCATTGATGGACAGTGCAATTCTTCTCAAAAGAAATTGATTTATTTTACTGTTAAACAAAATGAAACCACTAATAACTAAATTACAAAAAAGACTTCTCAATAAGCGAAATATCAACAGAAAGAACTTCTTAAGTATCAGCGGAGGTGAATGGAATCACACTACAAGCACAGAACCATATTTTAATGAAGAAGCGTACAAACAAAAGCAAACAAATACAATTGCCATACATAGCAGTGGTCGAGGTTATGAAAAACTGAATAATACCATAATGGAACAAGAAGTACTTCTTACAAAAATATGCCCTGAAAACTTAGAATTACCCCTCCATTCAACTGAATCAGAACGTCTAGTGTACAAATGGCCAGGCACGTCAATGTGTAACATTCCCAAACAATGTTTCAAATCTTTACGCCAATTCCTCAATAAATATGTAAAAAGCAAAGACAAAATCAAAATTAAATTACTGCAAAATATAGATACCTGTCCAGTGCGCAAGTACACAGGACTACAAGGACATTCATTGGCCTGCATTACAGGACCTACTTGTAAAACCACTTTCCATGATATCAAAAGGATATCAACACATCATTCAACTATAAGAAATCTAGTCTATAAACTGTACCATGCTAAAAGTCCTGTTTCAGCACTGGCAAAGTTAAATAACATCCTTCTACATGGTACAGCAAAAGACCTACTTGAAGAAATTCACTATATCCAGAAAAAATATTTTGGAAGTGAAAGCCATTTACAGAATGAAATAGCTTTAAACCAATTAAGCAACAATTCTACACATGGCAATCTTTTGCTAAACACATACAAAAAAGAAATACTAAAATTTAAAAGTACATCAGCTGAAGTACCAAACCATGTATGTGTATGTTGCCGTAGAATTTTTTATAAAAGTAACACAAAAACTGTGGACCTATCATACAAAATAGAAGACAATGAAAATTCTAAATGGTTTGAATTAGCTCTCTACCTTGTGGCAAAAAACAAATATGAAATAACTGAGCCCTTAATACTTTGCAGTTATTGCACTACAAAACTTAACAACCAAACTCCTTCACGTTCTATCACAAATAATTTGGAATTATACCCAGTACCAAAACCTCTACAACAACTTAATTTATATGAGAGCATCATAATTCAAACAGCACACCCATTTCAAGCAATAATACGCCTTCAACCAAAAACAGCTAAATTACCTCCCTCTGAATTGGTAAAAGGCATTCGTGGAAAAGTAGTTTATTTACCATTAAATCTAAAAGAAAATATGCATACTCTAGGAGTGCAATGTCCAATGCAGCAATCTTTAATTATATTAGTAAATGGAGTACCTACAAAAGACAAAAAAATATGGCAACAGCTGGTAGATTTATATAAAGTTAGACAAGCCTTCCAATATCTTAAAGAGAATAATGAATATTACAAAGAAATTAATATTGAAGAAAACTTGAAAGATACAACTGAAATAATTCAAGAAACACAAGAAGCTGGTCAATTTGAGCTACTAGATCCTGCTACAATATCAAATACTTTAGACCATTATACAATTCATCCTTTGCACTGTAATGACACCGTACAAGATGTACTGGAAACTTACCAAATGCGTCAAACAAAAGGATCGCCAATCAGTATATGGGAAAAAAGTATAGAAGCACGTGCTTTTCCTCTACTCTTTCCTACTGGCAAAGGAGGAAGGTATGATGATAGACCTATTCAAATATCAGCTTCAGAATACTGCTCATTACAGATGTATTCTGAAGATCCCAGATTTAGACAAAATGTGGAATACATATTCCACCTACTCTTTGTAAGTGAACTAGCAACTTTATGTTACGGAGTTGCACACATATTAAAATCAGGATCACACTTTCAAAATATGACAGCTACACAATTATTAGAGAAAGTGCAACAAAAGGATGAGGTTTTACAATCAAATATTACAAATCTATTAGCAAATATGCGTGGTACTAAAGAGTACTGGTTTCGACGTCATGGAGATGTACGTTGTATGATCAGAAACCTTGGCCCACCCACTTGGTTTGTTACATTAAGTTGTGCAGAATATGCATGGGAAGATTTACATGATTTCCTACGCATATCAAATAAAAACAAAACAAACATAGATATTCTAACACCTGGAGAACTTTGTTCTTTGGATCCTGTTGATGTTTCAAGATATTTTCACCATCGCTTCATTGCTATGCTACATTTTATTTGCAATAAAACTGTTCCTCCCCTTCGAGAAGTGCAACACTTCTTTTGGAGAAAAGAATACCAAGCCAGAGGAGCACCACATATCCACATGCTTTTATGGATTAAAGATGCTCCTAAATTTGGTCAAGACAGTGATGCCACTGTTTTACAGTTTATTGAAAAATATGTCACTTGTGAAATTCCATCAGAAGCCACAAAAAGTGATCTTCGTGCACAAAGTTTACAATTTCAAAGACACAAATGTGGAAAATATTGTCGTCGCAAATACAAAAACAAAGGCAAATACTACACCAAATGCCGATTTGGTTTCCCTAGACCAGTTACAAATACAGGTCAAGTAAACAACCTCATGTCTTCAGTTAGACATAGTGTTAAAGGTAAGTCACCTAAAAATACATATTACATAAAAAGAAAAGAAGAAGAAAAATATATCAATGATTATAATGCAATCATTGCCCACTTATGGAATGCAAACATAGATGTGCAGTACATTGCAGACAATTCTACTGCAGTTGCACGATATGTCACAGCATACTTAACTAAAGCAGAAAAGACAGAGCTCCAAAATTATACAGCTTGGGAATACAAATGCTCACCCATAGAGAATGTGGATCTTATGAAGCAGCTGATTGTTTAACTGGTACTTCATTGTATGGTAAATCTGAAAATATAGTATGGCTAAGTCTTGGTCCAGCTAAATCTAGAAAAAGAGTTCTAAAATCATATGAAGATATAGAAACAATAGCCAAACATGATCCCAACAGCCAAGACATTTTAAAAAACAATTTATTGGACACATACTACCCAAACAGAAGTAATACTTTGGAAAACATGTGTATATACCAAATAGCCCAAAACTACACATACAAAAATAATATGAAACCTGATGAAAAAAAAGGTAAATATAGAGTGACAGACTGTGAAGGCAGCTTAGTTAAACTCACTAAACCAAATTTAATTAATCATATCAAATTGTCATTGAAGACTCCTCAACATAAAGAAGTATTTTACATGTCCCTGCTACAACTCTTCAAACCATGGAGAAAAGAAGAACAATTACTAGATAACTATGACTCATATGAGGATGCTTTCAAAGCAAATGAAAGCACTATAACTGATGTAAACGTTACACAGTACAAAACAATGTTGCACAATGAACAGCAACATGAAGAAGAACTCCAAGCCCAACTAGATAAGGATACTCCTGACAGTAGTCAACCTTCTGTAACAGGAAGCCAAGAACCACTGGGAGAACCACTAATAACAAATGAGGCAGAATTAGCTATGATAGAAGTAGAAAACACCATGTGTCAGTATGAAGATAAGGAAGACTTAACTATACTACAATCAAAACTAAACATTGAGCAAAGTAGCATTTTTCAAGAAGAAACAAAACAAATTGCACATGGTGTAAAACATGAAAATAAAGAATGTTCCTGCCATAATTATAAACCTATACTACTGTACGTCAGTGGTGAAGCTGGTTCTGGCAAAACATTCCTAATCAAAATCATTAGTAAGTTCCTTCAACAATTGACAAACAACAAACTGTCAGCTGTTGTCACTGCCCCCACAGGTTTAGCTGCCTACAACATAGGTGGTGTTACATTACACCAATTACTACTATTACCAGTAGAACACCAGAACAAATTAGACTATTACAAACTTTCTGCAGAAGCTGCAATGGAATTACGCAGAGTATTGAAACAAATGAAAATGCTACTAATAGATGAAGTGAGCATGGTCTCCAACCTGATGTTAGCTTTGATTCACCTCCGATTACAAGAAGTACTCAAAACAGACTATGAAGAGCTCTTTGCAGGATAACACATTATTGTTTTTGGAGATCTGCTTCAATTAACACCAGTAAAAGGTGAACCTATTTTTAAAACATTAGGGCACAAACTCTGCCGTAAAACTGTTGGCAGCATTGGAAATGTCAACCTTTGGCAACATTTTCAATACAGAGAATTAACAGAAAACATGCGCCAATCTGCAGATCTAACTTATGCCAACATTTTAAAAAGTTTGAGAGTTGGTATACTTTCTAAAGAAGCAGAAGCAACATTGAAAACCCGGCACATTAATGCACTTTATGGCAATAATGCATGTGCTACAGATGTTATGGAACAATTAGCCCACAAAAATGTCAATTGTATGGCCTTAATGCCAACTCTTGCAAGCTGTCTCAAATTCAATGAAATAATGTTAAGTAAAGAAATGCAACCAATAATGGAAATTAGAGCCACAGACAAACTAGATGTACATGGTATGACACTACCCATGTGTGACCAAGTCACAACAAGACTAAATAATTTAGAAAAATCAATCTCAAACACAGCAGGCTTAGAAAAGATGTTAAAATTATCCCTAAATTGCAGAGTAATGCTTAAACGTAACCTTGACCTGGACCAAGGACTAGTTAATGGAGCACTGGGTACAGTTGTTGGCTTTCAAACATACCCACGTGACAACAAAATTCAGTTTGTCAATATACTCTTTGACAAACGTTCAGAAGTAAAACGGATAGGACGCTCAACAGCTAGATTCCTTCTCTTCAAAGATATGTATGTACGCAGAGAACAATTTTCTCTAACTCTTGCATACGCAGTCACGATTCATAAATCACAAGGTCTTACCCTAGACAAAGCAATGATAGATATTGGTAACACAGTCTTTAAAGATGGCATGAGCTACGTAGCACTATCACGCTTACGTACACTTGATGGTCTATTTCTAATCAATCTTTGATGCAAGTAAAGTAAACGCTGATATTCCTTGCATTTTAGAATATAATAGACTTCGCTCACTATACACTCCCCATCTAAACACATATTCTGTTCCACAAAAATTAAAACGTTGTAAAAGAAAACTAAATCAAACAGAAATGCAACAGGACGTCACTGCAAATCCTCCAAAGAGAGTAAAAGAAACTAATACTTCATCAAGTACCACAAACAAAAAAGAATCAATTAGAGAAAGTAAACCAGGCACTTCTTTAAAGAAGGAAGCCAAACTCCAAAAAAAGCAGTTAGATACAGAACTACCTGGACCATTTAAATTCTCAAATATAGTTGGTGTAAGTTGCTATGCAAATGTAGCAATGAATATTCTATTTCAATTACCACCAATTGTTGACAACATTTACTTACACAGTACAGACCCATTGTGTTTGCAAATGTTAGTACTTCATAGAAATGCAGCAAACAATCCTGACAACACATATAGTGTTTTTGGAATAAGACGACAATTGGACTACAGTGCTGGAATGGTGAAATTCACTATAAACTCACAGGAAGATCCACAAGACTTTCTAATGTACTTACTACAAGTACTGGAAAACAAAAACATACCTATAAATGAAATCTTTCAGATTTCATACGTGTGGAAACATACATGCACTCTCCGCAACAATGTGACACAAGAAGAAATCCCCAATGAACGCTTCATATATATATCAATACCAAATTGTGAATCCATTCCATTTCAGCAACTTGTACAAAATGCAAACCATGGTAGATTATGCTCTACCTGCAATTCAGATAATCTCTCCACGTTAGTAATACAAACACATAGTAAATACGTAATACTATTGGTATAATGGTAGATTATGCTCTACCTGCAATTCAGATAATCTCTCCACGTTAGTAATACAAACACATAGGGCCTCATTACGACCCAGGCGGTAAGTTACCGCCTGGGCCGTGACTTTACCACCATGGCGTAAACTACGTTTACGCCATGGTGGTTGGCGGACTTACCGCCCCATTCCGACCTTGGCGGGGCGGTAAGTCCCCAATCCCCATTTACCCTTCCCCATTCCCATTTTTGCCCCATAGGGCATAATGGGAGTGGGGAAGGCGTTAATTACGCCACCGTAAATTACGGTGGCGTAATTAACTCCATGGTCCCTTAGCGCCATGGATTTTAACACCCGCTAAAAGCAGGTGTTAAAAGCACCATGGCGCTAGGGGAACTCGTAATTGGCGGTAAGGGGTCGGCGCAGCTAACGCTGGCGTTAACCCCTTACCGCCAGGGTCGTAATGAGGCCCATAGTAAATACGTAATACTTCTATGTTACAATGCAGATGGTACCAAAAACAACTGCAAGCTGACTGGATTCACACATGGTCAAATATCACTTGGTAAGAAAACCTTCACAACAATAGGTATAATCTACCATGCAGGAGCCACAACCAGTTCAGGGCACTACACTGCATATATAAAAAACAAATGTGGATGGTTTGAATGTAATGATAGTACCATTACTCTAAAGCAGAGATTACCAGCAAATCTTACAAACGCTTATTTGATGTTCTTAAAACCAAAATTTGATAAATAAACTGTATTTAAACCTTTAAGTAAATTTGTGTTAAAAAAATATAAACTGTTAGAATACTCCAAAAGCTATATAACTGCTTAAAGATTCTACAACAACTAATCAGATGAATGAATACCACTAAATTAGACCAAGAAATACACAGTTAGAATACGCCAATTGGTATCTAACTGTCCCAAAATTATAAATTTGTGTTAAAATAATATAAACTGTTAGAATACTCCAAAAGCTATCTAACAGCTCAAAGATTCTACAACAACTAATCAGATAAATGAATACCACTAAATTAGGCCAAAAAATACACAGTTAGAATACGCCAATTGGTATCTAACTTTCCCAAAATTTAACAATATCCAAATAGATAAATCAAAACCACTAAAATATATTAAAAAAATAGACAGTTAGAATACACCAATTGGTATCTAACTGCTCCAAAATTTTATAATATCAAAACAAATGAAGAATCTGTTACTGCTCCAAAAAAAATACAACAAAGCAAAGTATAAAGCATTAGCCAGAAACAACAAGTGAACACTGAAAACAAACAAACAAATAAACTGTAGCATAACAGAAAAAGGTTTTTTTTTTTATCCAACATGGATTTTTTTTCTCCCACAGACCCAGTGATTTTAGCAACAAACACAGAAACTTTGCAAATTGCACAGTACTCTGGTTTGTACTCTACTAAATATGAGGGTCGAAAAAAATAAAAGTATGTTGCTTATACAATGTAATAAGTCATTACAAAATACTAATACTAACATGCTATTTTCTTTTATCACAAAAATGAAGATGAAAAACATGGACTCCCATTACTAGACCAAACAGTAAGTATACAATAATAAGGACAACCATAGCAGCATATCACATCCATAGTATCTAATACCATTGTTCCTTATACATTTGTTTTTCACCCAAATTTATAAGCAAATATGAATGTATCACAACGCGACCGTGGACATTGTGGAAAAGATGGAGGCTTACTTAGGCACCTTGTGGTCCTTACCGTTCTAGTCTTTTTGGTTCTTTTCCTTTAAAAGGTAGCCACGCCCACAACGCTGTGTGTTGCAACTCGCATTGTCAGCCTTTCGCTAACTTCGCCTGCAGTGCCGCTCCTTGAGCTTGGTCCTTTGATACTTTTCTACCTAGTACTCAGCCCGCTTCGGCTTTCCCTGTCTCTCGGCTCTTTCCTTTTGTACGGGGTTCCGTACTGTAAAGCTATCCTTTGCGCCCCTTCCCTATTTCTCTCCGGCTTGCTCTCTCTCTCTCTATGGCGGTTAATTCCTTACTCTTGTTCATCCGCTTTCGCTCCCGCTTGCTCTCTCTCTCCCTGGCGCTTGATTCCTTACTCTTCTTCATCCGCTTTCGCTCCCGCTTGCTCTCTCTCTCTCTCGCTTTCGCTTGATTCCTTACTCTTGTTCATCAGCTTTCGCTCCCGCTTGCTCTCTCTCTCCCTGGAGCTTGATTCCTTACTCTTGTTCACCCGCTTTTGCTCCCGCTCGCTCTCCCTTACTATTTCTCTCTCTCTCTCCTCCTTGCTCGCTCCCGCTTCTGTTCGCTCTCTCATTCTCCACTCTCTCTCAGCTCTCTCTCTCTCCCTCTCTCACTCTTACCTGCATTATAGCCTTACCTTCCCTCCTGACTGCTCGTGTGCAGCCTCCACTTTTGCCTTCCTTGGATCGCAGTGGACTCTCTTCCAATCCTTTTTGTCATCAGTCTACCTCGTCCGGAAATTCTTGGATTCAAGTACTGTTACTGTATGCCATTCACCGGTCTCCTCCACTTCCGACACACTCCCTGCCAGCAAGGACTCGCCATCTAACAGGGTTTTTTCTGCCGTCACTGGCTTTTTCCCTGGCGTTACGGGACTGGCTCCCCTGGGTCCACCTGACAGCTTGTTCCTACCACTGTCAGGGTGGCCTCAAGCGGAGCTGGTCCCTATCTCTACGAGCGCAAGAAGGACAAAAAGGGAAGGAAGAGCACCAAGACGGACGAAGACCTGCAGGAGATCAAGAAGGAGGGGAGAAGAAGACCAAAGACATCTACCCAGGAGGATTCCTCTAAGGAGTCAGGTGAGGAGCTTTCGGGGGTGGCAGATTCCGATTCTGACAGTTTGCAATGCCCACAAGTCAACATGGCCTCCCTAGAACAGATCCAGGAGATGGTAGCTGCTATCCAAGGCCTTCAGACTGAAGTACAGAATCTCCGAACCGAAAATGTCAGTCTACGACAACAGATTGCAGTATGAGATGATACTCGGGGCGACTTGCCTCCACAGTCATTCTCTTTTGGAAAATATGATGGCAATCCAAATCATTTGAAGGAATTCCTGGATGCTTGCATGGTCTATTTCACTTTTAGACCGAAGGCCTACGAACTAGACAGGTCCAAGGTTGGTTTCCTTGTTGCTAATCTCGTCGGAAACGCCTTGGCTTGGGCCACCCCGTTGATATCCCAATCCGATCCAGCAGTCAACGATTATTCCCTGTTTACCCAACAGATGAGAGCCAGATTCGACAGACCTGAGGTTCAGTTTTCCTCTTATGAAGCCCTCTTGGACATTCGTCAAGGGAATCAAGATGTTCAAACTTTTGCTTCTGTTTTCATCAGACTGGCAAAGGATGCAGGATGGCATGACTCTGCTCAACAAACCCTCTTTCGCCGGGGACTCCATGACGATCTCAAAGACGAGCTAGCCAGAGTGGCTCGTCCGACCTCCTTCCAAGAACTAGTGACTCTGACTCTTCAGCTGGAATACCGACTCCAAGAGCGAAGACAAGAAAGGAGGAGGTTCCGAAACCTTCCTTCTGCCAGTACTACTCCAGTTCCTCTTCCTAATCGGAGCCAGACTGAAGAACCGATGCAGATCGGAACTACTAGAGGCCCCCTGACTCCAGAGGAGAGAAAGAGACGTAGAGATCTGGGTCTCTGCATGTACTGTGGATCTTCTAAGCATTTGCTCCGGAACTGCCCCGAAGTACCTCCAAGACGTTCGGGAAACGCTTCTCCTCGGTCTTGAGCAGGGATAAGAACCGGGCAGAGACGATCAATCCCTGCAACCTTACTTGTCAGAAGGCTATTGAAGATGATAACAGATTGTTGGTGTTCACCATTCATCTCACTTTCGAGCCCAATCCCACCGTTGAGGTCTTGGCTATGTTGGACTGTGGTGCTCCGGGTAATTTCATCGATGTCCAGTGGGCTCAAGATCAGGGGGTGCCTTTTCTACAAAAGAGCTGTTCCTTACCCGTAGAAGGAGTGGATGGAACTCCACTCTCCTCCGGGCCCATTGTACAAGAAACCATACCTGCTACTATGCTTCTTTTTCAACACCAAGAACAGATTGTTTTCCATGTGATAAGAGCCGCACACTTCCCAATAATACTGGGTATACCATGGCTACGTAAGCATAATCCTACTATAGACTGGTCAGCCAACACTATATGCTTTTCATCTTCTTTCTGTAATTCTTCCTGCCTTCTCCAGACCAATCTGGTTCCTGGTAAGGGAATTCCTACTCCTAAGTCCGCCTCAGTGGTGCAGATGGTGCCGCTCTGCTATCAACAATACGCCGAACTTTTTGAAGATGAATTACCACGCTCTTTACCTCCTCATCGGCCTGAAGACTGCTCCATTGAGTTAAAACCAGGTGCTTCTGTTCCTTTCGGCCGAATGTATCCCATGTCTCTCCCAGAAAGAAGGGCCCTTAAGGAATATCTGGACGCAAACCATCAGAACGGTCTCATCAGAGAGTCACGCTCCTCTGCCGGAGCATCTATGTTCTTTGTACCCAAGAAAGGGACCTCCGAATTGAGACCGTGTATTGATTATCGAGGTTTGAACTGTATGACTATAAGAGACAGATATCCCATGCCTCTTATAAAGGAAGTACTGGAAGCAGTTGAAGGGGCTAACATTTTCACCAAACTCGACCATCGAGGTGCGTATCATTTGTTGAGATCCAAGGAGGGAGATGAGTGGAAAACCGCCTTCAGAACTCCTCTGGGACACTTTGAATATCGAGTGATGCCCTTCGGACTGGTAAACGCCCCGGCGGTTTTTCAACGGTTTGTGGACAAGATATTCTCAGACCTGCTATTCTCTTTTGTAGTAGTCTATCTTGACGACATTCTTGTCTTCTCTTCTTCTCCGGCCGAACACCGCAGACACGTTGAGCAGGTTTTAAGAAGACTACAAGAGAATAATTTATTGTTAAAGCCAGAAAAGTGCATCTTCGAATCCTCGTCTGTTCCCTACCTAGGCTTTATTCTCTCCAAAGAAGGAGTTCAGATGGATCCCGAGAAGGTGAAGGCGGTACTTCTATGGCCCACTCCCAGCAGCCCTAAGGATATACAGAGGTTCTTTGGTCGCTCGAATTTTTACAGACGCTTTATCCCAAATTTTTCGGAGATCGTGCTACCCATTACCAATCTACTAAAGAAGGGTCAAGAATTTGTATGGGACTCGAAGGCAGAACAAGCTTTCCAGGTACTCAAAGAAGCCTTCACCACTGCGCCCAACCTTATTCAACCCAATAAGTCCCTTCCTTTTGTGGTTGAAACGGACACCTCTGGAGGTGCCATAGGAGCAGCCTTATTACAGTCTGGTAAGGATGGTATCGAACACCCGGTGGCGTACTACTCCCGGACACTCACCCCAAGTGAAAGAAACTACTCGGTATTGGAACGGGAATTGTTGGCCATCCGCCAGGCTTGTGTCGAGTGGAGACATCTGTTACAGGGGGCTGCCCATCCATTTCTGGTGAGAACGGATCATAGGAACCTTAAGGTACTCCAACAAATGGAGTGTTGCAATTCCAGACATGCCCGGTGGGCCTATTTCTTCTCCCAATTTGACTTTGACATCACGTATCTTCCAGGGAAGGAGAACGTGTTGGCTGATGCCTTATCCCGGAGCCTAGGAGAAGAATGCCCAGTAGACGGACACAAACCTGAAGAGATTCTTTCGGGGAAAAGGATATTAGGGGCGGTCATTTCATTTCTACAAGAGGTTGAACGTACAACTAGTTCCACCCAGATACCCAACGACCGTCTGTCTTCATTGGAGAAAAGAGGGACAGTGTATTTCTACAAGGACACCCTGTTCCTTCCTTCTAAAGAGCTTCAAATTCAAGCAATGTTTTGGTGTCACGATCTACCTTCTGCTGGCCACAAGGGGCAAGGAGCCACGACCAATTTGATATCAAGGTATTTCTGGTGGCCCACTTTAGCCAAGGATGTAAAGGCTTATGTAGCCGCATGTCCTATTTGCGCCTCCAGTAAGCCCTCTACGCATCGCCCTTTGAGTCTCCTTCAACAAGGACCTTTGCCAGCACGTTCTTGGGAACACATTTCTACTGATTTTATTGTGGATCTTCCTCTCTCTATGGGTTCTACCGCCATCATGGTTACCGTAGATTCCCTGAGTAAGATGGCACACTTTTCTCCTCTATCAGGCCTACCATCGGCTCCAGAATTAGCTGAGGTTTTTCTGAGAGATGTGGTTAGGCTTCACGGTCTACCCCAAACTATTGTTTCCGACAGAGGTTCTCAATTCACTTCTCGTTTCTGGTCTACACTGTGCAAGACTCTGGGAATCCATAGAGCTCTCTCTTCTGGTTATCACCCCCAAAGCAACGGACAAACTGAGCGTCTGAACTCCACTTTAGAACAGTACCTTTGTTGTTTCTGTGGTCAAGAACAGGAGAGTTGGAAGTCTTTTCTCTCCACGGCGGAATTCGCCTACAATAATACAGTACACTCTTCCCTAGGAACCAGTCCATTCTTTTTCTCCTATGGCTTTCATCCCATGCATATCCCCTTGTCGGAATACCATCGACTGCTGTCCCTGCGGTTGACCAAAGGCTTAGTGAACTAAGACGTATACAAGGGGAGGCTAAGAAGAACTTGGAGACTAGCAGGGGGCCCCAAAAGAAGTACGCTGACAGGAAGAGATCTCAAAACCCCAAATGGACTGTTGGCACTAAAGTTTGGTTGTCCACTAAATTCCTGCCACGCTGGTTACACCCAGGGAAGTTTTCTGCCAGATTCATTGGGCCTTTCCCCATTTCCGCACAGATCAATCCGGTGGCCTTTCGCCTGAAACTTCCTCACAGTATGAAGCGCATCCATCCTGTGTTCCACTCGTCCCTTCTCAAGGCCTATCTATCAGATCTGCATGGTCGGACAGTGCCATGCTCATCAATTCCCGATAATCCAGAACCTGAGGAATACGAGGTGGAGAGGCTGGTGGATTCTCGCTACAGACATGGTACAGTTCAGTACCTGATACATTGGAAGGGGTACTCCACTGCTGAGCGTACCTGGGAACCTAGAAGCCACATCCATGCCCCTCGCTTGTTACGTCTTTTTCACCGCCTTCATCCGAGTAAGCTCGGGGAATCCCATATGAGAAGGAGGCATACTGTCACAACGCGACCCTGGACACTGTGGAAAAGATGGAGGCTTACTTAGGCAACTTGCGGTCCTTACCGTTCTAGTCTTTTTGGTTCTTTTCCTTTAAAAGGTAGCCACGCCCACAACGCTGTGCGTTGCAACTCGCATTGTCAGCCTTTCGCTAACTTCGCCTGCAGTGCCGCTCCTTGAGCTTGGTCCTTTGATACTTTTCTACCTAGTACTCAGCCCGCTTCGGCTTTCCCTGTTTCTCGGCTCTTTCCTTTTGTACGGGGTTCCGTACTGTAAAGCTATCCTTCACGCCCCTTCGCTATTTCTCTCTGGCTTGCTCTCTCTCTCTCTCTCTCTTTGGCGCTTGATTCCTTACTCTTGTTCATCCGCTTTCGCTCCCGCTTGCTCTCTCTCTCCCTGGCGCTTGATTCCTTACTCTTGTTCATCTGCTTTCGCTCCCGCTTGCTCTCTCTCTCGCTTTCGCTTGATTCCTTACTCTTGTTCATCCGCTTTCGCTCCCGCTTGCTCTCTCTCTCCCTGGCGCTTGATTCCTTACTCTTGTTCACCCGCTTTTGCTACCGCTCGCTCTCCCTTACTATTTCTCTCTCTCTCTCCTCCTTGCTCGCTCCCGCTTCTGTTCGCTCTCTCATTCTCCACTCTCTCTCAGCTCTCTCTCTCTCCCTCTCTCACTCTTACCTGCATTATAGCCTTACCTTCCCTCCTGACTGCTCGTGTGCAGCCTCTGCTTTTGCCTTCCTTGGATCGCAGTGGACTCTCTTCCAATCCTTTTCGTCATCAGTCTACCCCGTCCGGAAATACTTGGATTCAAGTACTGTTACTGTATGCCATTCACCTGTCTCCTCCACTTCCGACACACTCCCTGCCAGCAAGGACTCGCCATCTAACAGGGTTTTTTCTGCCGTCACTGGCTTTTTCCCTGGCGTTACAAGACTGGCTCCCCTGGGTCCACCTGACAGCTTGTTCCTACCACTGTCAAGGTGGCCTCAAGCGGAGCTCGTCCCTATCTCTACGAGCGCAAGAAGGACAAAAAGGGAAGGAAGAGCACCAAGACGGACGAAGACCCGCAGGAGAGCAAGAAGGAGGGGAGAAGAAGACCAAAGACATCTACCCAGGAGGAATCCTCTAAGGAGTCAGGTGAGGAGCTTTCGGGGGTGGTAGTTTCCGATTCTGACAGAATGTGATATGCTGCGGTGGTTGTTGCCAGGGCATAGAGTCTTGGGTGCATGGCCAAATGGCCATGCACCCAAGACTCTATGCCCTGGCAACAACCACCGCAGCATATCACATCCATAGAGTCAAACATTTCAACTATGATGAATGGGAAACTTTTAATGTCCGCGAACAATGTGAGTGTTCTTAGAACACTTTGAACTTGCCAGCAAACAATACGGACACCGTTTTCAGGACACCCCCTACGAACATTTCAGAACAACGCAATAGTTCTTAGAACACTTTCAACTTAACAACGAACAATACGGACAGCGTCCTAAGGACACCCCCTACGAACATTCCAGGACACCGGGAGTGTTCTCAAAAACGTCTTTAGAACACCCCCATTTTGTTTATTTGCGAACATTTCAGGACACTGCGGGTGTTCTTAGAACACATTCAACTTGACAGAGAACAATACGGACAGCGTCCTCAGGACACCCCCAACGAACATTCCAGGACACCGGGAGTGTTCTTAGGAGCTTCTTCAGAACACCACCATCTTGTTTATTTGCGAACATTTCAGGACACCACAAGTGTTCTTAGGACACATTCAACTTGACAGAAAACAATACGGACAGCGTCCTCAGGACACCCCCTTACGAACACTCCCCGGACACCGCAAGTGTTCTTAGAAGCGTCTTCAGAACACCAGCATCTTGTTTATTTGCGAACATTTCAGGACACCGCAAGTGTTCTTAGGACACATTCAACTTGACAGAGAACAATACGGACAGCGTCCTCAGGACACCCCCTACGAACACTCCCCGGACACCACTAGTGTTCTTAGAAGCGTCTTCAGAACACCCCCATTTTGTTTATTTGCAAACATTTCAGGACACCGCAGGTGTTCTTAGAACACATTCAACTTGACAGAGAACAATACGGACAGCGTCCTCGAACACCCCCTACGAACATTCCAGGACACCGGAAGTGTTCTTAGAAGCGTCTTCAGAACACCACCATCTTGTTTATTTGCAAACATTTCAGGACACCGCGAGTGTTCTTAGGACACATTCAACTTGACAGAGAACAATACGGACAGCGTCCTCAGGGCACCCCCTATGAACACTCCCCAGACACCGCAAGTGTTCTTAGAAGCGTCTTCAGAACACCCCCATTTTGTTTATTTGCAAACATTTCAGGACACCGCGAGTGTTCTTAGGACACATTCAACTTGACAGAGAACAATACGGACAGCGTCCTCAGGACACCCCCTACGAACACTCCCCAGACACTGCGAGTGTTCTTAGAAGCGTCTTCAGAACACCCCCATTTTGTTTATTTGCGAACATTTCAGGACACCGCAGGTGTTCTTAGAACACATTCAACTTGACAGAGAACAATACGGACAGCGTCCTCAGGACACCCCCTACGAACATTTCAGGACACCGTGAGTGTTCTCAAAAACGTCTTCAGAACACCCCCATTTTGTTTATTTGCGAACATTTCAGGACACCGCGGGTGTTCTTAGAACACATTCAACTTGACAGAGAACAATATGGACAGCGTCCTCAGGACACCCCCTAAGAACACTCCCCGGACACCGCGAGTGTTCTTAGAACAGTTTCACTTTGCTTGCGAACAAAACGGACACATAATGAGTCCTTAGAACACACCCCAGTCAGTTTATTTAGAAAATTTCAGAACACCCGTGATGTCCGCAAACAAATCGAACACAAAAAGAACATCTAACACATAAAAAACACAACTTTCATCCTATCTAATACACTCCCACCCTCCCCAAACACTCCTACACACCAACACACTCTACAAAATACACATTTTGAACAAAGTTTCACCGCGCTGTCCACGGACGTCCGCGAATCCAAGATGGCGGGCGCTACCGAAAAATCTGACGCGCTTCACGCTCCAAGCCGTCCAATCAGCGAACACGTTGCATGTCCGCAAACATCACGCAAGACGATTGGCCAATCAGGACACTGTCCGCGGAGCGAACAGGGAAGTGTGTCCGCGAACCGAACACAGATATCACTAATTTTTTTTTACCTACTTTTTGGTCATTTTAAAAAAAACTACTGGACGGATTTTCACCAAATTTGCAAAAGCACGCTTTCGGGGCCAAGCTGCTGCTCCTGGTCCAGATTTGGTGGAAATCCGTCCAGTGGTTTGGGCTGTAGGCGCGAGCAACATTTTTTTCCCATTCAGTCTATGGGAAAAAAAAAGTTTTGGGACCCCCCCTATAACTTGGCCCCCCCTGGACGAATCCTCACCAAACTTTGCAGAAAGATTAAGAGTAACTCACATACTATTTTTGCTGGGAGATTTTTTTGGTGAGGATCCGTCCAGGGAGAGCGAAGTTATAAGCCACCCAAAAAGTGCTCTTCCTATGGAAACAGCAACTTAACCATAACTATATGGCCACTACTGTGGCCATGTAATATATATATATATATATATATATATATATATATATATATATATATATATATATATATATATATATATATATATATATATATATATATATATATATATCATCCCAGAGTGTAGATGTAAATTCACAAAAGACTTGATAGATTCTCTAGGGAATTCCAATATGTTTATAGCATCTGACTTGATGAACCGTTATGGAGAAATGTGCTGAACAAGGTTCATCACATTCAGACGGTTAAGAATAAGCCAGATCATCACATTGAAAGAGACATTACAGTTGTACTGTATTACCATCAGAGTTCTTTTTGACTGTATCATGCTTAGTCTCTCTTGACAGGCTTTTTTCCCCTTTGTCAAAAGCAGTTTTTTCGAATCTTCATCTATACGACCCAGCTGTTTCCTCAGGTTTCACACATGTCTCCATCGTGTCCGTCTTGATGTCATGGATACAAATTCTTTTCTGTTCCAAAGTTAGGAAATCGGGTAAGATCTGAGTTTTTCTCAGGTGATGAGCTAGATTTGAAGGTGATCTTTCGTTCAGTGCACACTTGGGTTCTTGTAGAGAGGTTCTTCTTGGGTTAGCCCATTGCAGGCCTTCCAATAGTTCCTCTGTGTTTTCTCTTTTTCCCCTTTCAATTCCTGTGGAGCTGGAACTATACCCAACTCCTCTTCTTCAATGATGTAAGTCAAAAGATCCAATAGGTCCACCTCATCATTGGTGAGGTTGTTCGTCTCATGTTGCCATGTAAGGTTCTGAGTGGTCTGTTCTTGTCTATACTCCATAACTTTCCCACTTTATGTAGTATAAGAGGGGAGCTGTCTTGGGATTGTTGCCTCTAGCATCGGTAGGGTTTTAATGTGACTCAAAAGGTTTTGACACCAATTGATTTTCCTTTCCTAGGAGGTGGAGATTTTTGTTTTTTTTTCTGTTCCATGCCAATATGTTGTTTCTCGTTGGCTAGATTGTTTTTATTTTTAAATCTTCAAAAGCTGAGCTTCCAATGGGTTCGACAAGTCTTGGGCATTGTGAGTTTTTATCTCTGTTGATGTAGAAGAGAAGTTCTGAGAATCCCCTCTAGAATTATGTGTTGTGAGATCAATATATGGCCGTTTGTTTTGTGCTTTTTCTTTTTTTCCAGAAATGCCAGACATTATCTTGCCTGTATTGTCATTGGTGTTACCGATTAGGGGTGTATCACATCTTTCTGTCTGCTCCTTAGCCAACGTTTCTGGCTACTGGATCTCTTTAGGATTGTCACTGATGTTAGAATTTCAGGGTGTACCTTTTCCTTGTGCCTGCTTGATTGGCAATATTAATGATGGTCCTCGTTCTTGCAAACAGTTGTATGAGGGTCATTCACTGATTTTTCTCATGTATGGTTTCCATCAATGATGTTAGAATCAAGTTTTTCTCATGTCATTTCACTTCAAGTTTCCGTTGCATGAGTCTTTGGATTTGGCTAGAAGCGGCTGCGTCTTCATCAACTCTTGTCTGGAGAGAGGTAATAAAAGCATCAATATGAATTACTTTTGAGTGAACCATAGCCAGGATTGTAGCCTGATCTTTAAAGCTCTCACAACTTAGTACAATTTTAGAAATGGAGCAAGAGATATTGTCAATTCTGACATTTGGCAATTTTGAGTGTTGATGGTTGTGGATGATAACGGGCAAAGTTGGTCCTGCTTTTTTCTTGGAGAGAATGTGCACAATGCCAGGGTCGTAATGAGGCCCACAGTCTCTTTCAACACACATCCACAACCTCAACATCTGATTGGCTGATCCCTACAGTCTTCTTTCCATGCTGGATTTGCTGGAAAACCCTGGATGTAGCACGCCCTGTCCACGGACAGCCGCGGTGTCCGCGGAACGCGGAACTCTTGGACAGCCCTTCTACCATTTCCACTTCACTCTCTGTGCCATTCCCTCATTGCATACAGCTAAGCAGTCACACAATACGGAGAACGTCCTCAGAACACCCCCATTTTGTTTATTTTTGAACATTTCAGGACACCGCAAGTGTTCTTATAACACATGCAACTTGACAGCGAACAATACGGTTCTTCTGGCTCACTCTTTTTTCTTTTAATGTCATATCTAGGCCACATGGTTTTCTTCAGTAACAGTCAGAAACTAATAATTGTATTTTATTTGTAGACGTATCCTACAAGTAGGTTCTTATAGTAATTCCCTTAGAGTCCAGTCACATCATATGAAACATATACATAGGGGAAGACACAAGCTTTAAAGCCAGCATTATTTTCAAGCAAATAAATGATGATTTCTCTGTTTCAAAGCTGCTATTTACCCTATGCATATGTATATTGGTATGTGTTCTTGTCTCTTTCTGTTTTCTCTATAGTAATGCAATTATGTAATACATGGGTTTTATTAGCTACTTATTACATATTTCACAGTACACAAAAATCTATTAAGAAAACAATTATCATTTCATTATTCAACATATTAACATTACAAATATTATAACTTCATCTTGTACGCTGCACACAATGCTATGCTTCTGCATTAGTAGCTTAGTATACTAGATAGAACCCCATAATAGAATGCTATTTATATCAATGCATCGTTCAAAGCACTAATTAGGGTATGATATTTATTGCAATGATCCTTAACACTTTTTTGGCAACATTATAATAAGAATCCCTTGTACACATATTTCATGAAAAGTACATACACATGTGATGTCATCAGTGATGTCATCAATGACATTTGTGACGTCATCTTTGATGTCGTGGGTGTTAGTTTTAGCAGTGCACAGTGGTGGCGCGAGTTATGGTTGCTTAGCTTACCATAACTTGGGAATTTCAGGGGTTTTTCGGTTTTACTTGGAACCATAACATCCCTTTAACAAAGTTTTTTTTTATTAGCACGCAAACAATATACAAAGATGGAGTGTAAAAAGATATTTCTCAGAGATGGCTGTACACAGAATGTTGCAAACTAAGAATTTATGGTCGTTTAGAGTGAAGGTCAGCTGCTTCCATTTTTTGCTCGCGTGCCGGAGAGGCCCACGACTCGCACTATAAGGTTCTATTGTTTTTTAACCTTGACAGACAGGGATCGTGCTAAAAGACTCCTTTTGAAAGAGTGTTGCAAAAACGTAAGACACGATAAGGATGACATTTCTGAAACGAAACCACTTTTATATATTATATCACTATGAGAAAGATCGTTGGCACAGACGGAGTCGTATTTTGGGACTGCACTACGCTTAGACAATGGAAAATGCCAATATAATGTAAGTAACCCTTTAGATTATTTTATACCGGAATATAATAACAATAGCGTGGCGTTAAAGCCCGGTTAAGTTGTACTTGTTCCTTCAATGTGGCATAGTGTTTTCTACCGCGCACTATCACTGCCGAATTGGTCCCCTGTCGCTTAGAGGGCTTCGAAAAAGGCAGAGGACAGAGGGTGGGTTAATGGGAATAAGTTAAGATACTCCGTTGCATTATCCTCGCTAGCAAATAGTTTCACGCCCTAATAAATAAAATGAATATTTTTAATGAAGATCGGCTGGTGAGACTAATTTATATTTTTTAAAACAGGTATGTCCTCCCTTACTGTGAATGCCACGATTTTCAGACCCCGGCCGACAGATTTTTTAACTGCCAGGTGCAGCTACTTCTAAACAACTTCATGACCCTCACCATTTTATGGGACAATCGCCGAGGACCACTATGCCATTATGCGGTACTAGCGGCTAGAAGCAACATACAAACCATTATGGTGGTCTAATGCCTCATTGTTGGAACAGCCTTCCGATTATTAGTGCCATTATGGTGCTTATTTTATCATAAACCAACATCCTGTGTACCGCAAAGGAACAGCGCATGACTCAAGATTAACTTTTGCGGATCGACAGCAAAGACAAATGCAAATCGCTGAATATTCTCTAAACATTTGATGTCAAATAAAAGTACTTTACGAAATGTACAATCTTGCTGTTTGCTTTTAAATCACAGTTTCATATTCCGAATTGTTGCGCACTGTGTTGTGAGATGATCTGTGTTGTTTTCCGGGTTCTGTGTAAAGTCGCGTAGGACTGGAGACGACTGGGCGTGTTTGGCTACGCACCCTGTACCATCACGGAGAGAGACGGGGAATATGAATGCTTTGATAATGTCAGGCTTAGGGGCGGGAGATATGATTTAGTGTCGCAAAAGCAGGTCAGCCAGGTCGATGGGGCAAGTGATAGGATTATCACATAATGTCGACGCACAGCAGCCTGATTTATCATTTGTTTAGTGGACAAAAAGTCGGGTAAGGGCCATAGGAAATTGTAATGTCAACGGACATAAGGAGGGTTCTTTACTCTTACACACCAACACACTCCACTAAATACAATTTTTAATCCAAGTTTCACCACGGACAGTGACAGACGGTCTGTGGACACACAACATGTTCGCCGATTGGTTGGCGTGAAGCGTGAGGTGCGTCAGATCTTTGGAAATGCCTGTCATCTTGAATTCGCTGACATCAGCTGGTGTCCGCGGACATCGCGGTAAAAACATATTAAAAAAAAAACATTGCACTTGTCAAACTTCTCAAATAATCTCTGGGGAGGTGAGGGGTGATGAGGATGGGATGGAATATGGCAGCATGAAGCAAAAAATTTGGTGTTTTTTTGCCGCGAAAGTCAACAAACAGTTTGGATGTTCTCAAACAGTCCTGAGAAGTTCGGGGACACTTCAGTTGTTTGGGGGCAGCTTTTGGATGGCATATAACTTTGGCACCACTCAATGAAATCACATGATGTGATTATATTCCCGTCCTGATTCCGAATGTGTTTGCAAAGTTTGGTGGGATTCTGTCAAGAGGGGTCAAAATTAGAGGGGGGGTCTCAAAATAATGTAAAGGCTTATAAATGAGGTGCCATTTGACAAATGTACACTTAATTTGGCAAACTGATAATAGAACTAGATATTCATGTTTATGCAAAGTTTGGTGGGATTTTGTGAAGGGGGTCAAAATTAGAGGGGGGTTCCAATATAATGTAAAGGTTTATAAATGAGGTGAAACATGACAAATCTACACTTATTTTGGCAAACTGATAATAGAGCTAGATATAAATGTTTTTGCAAATTCTGGTGGGATGTTGTCAAGAGGGGGCAAAATTAGAGGGGGATCCCCAAGTATTGTAAAGGCTTATAAATGTGGTGCCATTTGACAAATCTACACAAAGGTTTGGAAAAAGATTATAGATCTAGATATAAATGTTTTCGTAAAGTCTGAATGGATTTTGTTTTTGACAAGTGTCATAATGTAGGTACAAAAAATAGTGATTTACCTTTGGTGACTGAGGTGTAACTTGTGGCCATGGGCAGTGGCCAGATTATCTGGGTCATGGAATAAGATCATGATCCGGACAATCAGACTACTGGCCATGAAAACGAGGGACAACACATAGGGTTAAAGTGGCCATGTCCATCTGGGACTGGCTTTGTGGTAAAGTCATTCGAAATTGGGATAGGTTTGAAAGGGAAGAAAAATGTGCTTGTGGTAATATGGTCATAGGGTTCTCTTTTACCCTTTTGCAGACTGCCATGGAAAGCGAAGAAGGGCCCTGTACGGAACCCTGCCTTCCCTTTCCATGGTGGCCATCTTGGAAAAGGATTTTCCTTCCTACACCGGGATGCCTGCAGCGTCCCGGTGTAGGAAGAAAAATCCTTTTTTTAGCACCCTGGGTTCCCACTTTGGGAGCCTAGGTTGCTAATATCCTTCATCCCCCATTACAGGGGCTGGAATGGGCGGATAATGGTCCGGAGACCTCGTTATCCACCCTTGCTTCACTTGGGCTGATATCTTGAGCTGCCAGGCCGGTATCCACCGTTCCATCCCTGAAACGGGGGATAAACGCCACAATATCGCCATTAGCATAACACAAAATGCAAATGGAAATGTTGGAAAATCTTATTGAGTTTATGTACTTTACTGAGAAATATTAACTAGATGGAGTCTATACATTTTTTTTAGTTCTATTTTTTTACTGTGAAAGGTGGTTCCTAAAGAAACATTTCTTTTATTATTTTTGGATGCATTTTTTTTTTTTTGGCAGGAGAGTTTAGAATGAAAGGTGGGGAGGGAAATGAGGGAAGAGGCACCAAACACTAATATGGATGGGCAGGTGGACAGGGGAAAATGTTGCGTGTGTGTTATTTCTAAGGTAGGGGCAGTGTTTATCATGCTCCTTGATTACAGCAGTGGTGGTGTCTCTTGGGGAAGAGGGATGGCATTAGCTGATTCCATTTAAGATAAATAGCAGTTTTGCTAAAAGTATGTACTGTGTACTAGATTGTTAATGGATGAGTAGTGTTAGGCAGAAACCTGTGCAGTACCCTCTGGGACCACTGCAAAAGATTTAAGACTACAGGTGTTTGGCAGTAAACCCACTTGGTAGCAGTCTGTACCACACCGATTCACTTGGTAGCTGTGGCTGGGCAGTCAGACTTCCCTCAAGAAGAGTCAGGCAGTATACAGAGTATTCACAATAGGTCAAGAGCACACAAAGAACAAGTAAACACTGACCAGGGCTTGGTGTAAAAGAGATATAATTATTTATTTAAAACCACATCTAGAAAAACACACAGGCACTAATAGTAAGCAATTCAAAAACACGGTCACTAAAAGATATACACTCCCTTAAAAGAATATTAGACAAGTCTTAAGTAAAGCCCCACTTATTTTCAGACAGCGGTGAGCGCTTAACGTAGATGGCACTCTAATAGTTCGTTTTAAAAAGGGAGAGAAAAGCAGAGAACAAATTGAAACAGATCCCAACACTTTTACAAGAGCATAGCAAGCGAGGAGGCAAAGTAAAACCGTGAATTCAGAGTCAGTAGGCTGGATCTGCTTTATGGGGATCGAAACAAAATGTGTCCAAGGTCACACGGTTGCAGTGCACAAAAAGTCTTGTAATGGTTTAAAAAGGAGTTGGATCGGAGAAAGGGACCAGTTAGAGGGTCAAGGCGGCCAGCCCTGTCCAGAAGATTAAGGAGTTATTTTACCTTGTTGCAATCTTTAGAAAGGGATGCCTGGCGGACACAGTACCTTAAAGTGTTGAGAACGCTCCAGCAGGGGCAGTTGTTCTCTGTCGTCGGGAAGTGGTGAGTCGGTTCTGCAGGGCTCCACCGGTGGTGTCGTCATGGTAGGTCAGCTAAGCTTCTCCCTCGTCGGATTCTCAGGTCCTGTGGCGACTTCTGAAGTTCCAGTCCCCAAAGCCCTGCTTTTATGCAGCAAACCCTGATTCACTCAGCCTAGCTGTCACTCAAACATGCTAAGTGGTGAGCCGGCCGGCTCACCACTTGGGCCAATCACACAAGAGTGCGACTTGAGTTACCAAGGCAACTCAGTCCAGGGTGCCTTAACCCCCTCCCACACCTCCTGTGGTACCCAGACAGAGTGGCACCACTTTTGGAGGATTCTGTGGAGAAGCCTGCCAAAAAGTGGAACAAAGGACTCGACTTAGGGTTGGAGTCACAGAAGAGAACACAAACGCCATTTTGGAATCGAATATTGGCAAAAAATACCAACCGGAGAATTCATATTAATTAAATAAACCGCCGGTATGTTCGAGGCTATGAGAATTAAATAAAGTTGGTAGCCTCGAACAATGGGAAAATCCATAGGAAAATATTTGCGGTCGAATATAAAAAGTAGTTTCCACTGCCACCAGCCAAAACTCGATCAGGGGGGACAGAGACGTGCCCCCTCGAAGTAACAGACCCCGGGGCAATCGAATTGCCCCGACCAGTATGTCCACAATATGATGGTTTGTACTGGTTTCTGTTAATAATTTGGGACTAGTAAAGCCAATGGTGACTTTACATGCCCTGGGAGACAGTAGTCAGTCCCTGGGTATGGAGTCTATGGTGGGGTGTCACTATGACACCCCTGTGTTACTGCACGGAGCGTGCTGTGTAACACACTTAGTAAAAACACATGAGACCCTATGGAGTAAAGGACCCCATAGCCCATAAAACACATAAGCGGTCAAAGGAACACCATAAGTCATGTCCAAGAGTGGGAAAAAAGAGTCTCACTCTTGGCAGGAGGAAAAAACAAACCCCAGCAATCCAGCAAAGCTGCTGGGGGACTCACTAGGTTAGGAAATTCAGCCTAAAGAGAGAATACTCCCAAACAAGTAGAAATAGGTGTTGGAGCAGTGCAAGGGAAATTTTGAAGTTGAAAGTTCCTAGATCAGTAGAAAATGCAGTTCCGAACTGTCTGCGATGCACGGATCTTATCGAGAAGTGCGGATTGGTTCTTGGACACGTCATTATGCCGCGCAACAGCATATGGTCATGTGGCACTGTCCGGAATGTCCGCAATTAAGTCAGATGTTCGTAGACATTATGGTTACGCAGCACTAATAAAAATCTATGAAATTCAATGAAAAAACTTTGTTAAGGGAACGTTATAGTTATGTTGAACTAATAAAAACCTATGAAATTCAATGAAAAAACTTGTTAATGGGATGTTATGGTTAAGTTGCGCTACTAAAAACCTATCAAATTCAGTGAAAAAACGTTGTTAAAGGGACGTTATGGTTACAAGTAAAACCGAAAAACCCCTGAAATTGGCCAGTTATGGTAAGCTAAGCAACCATAACACGCGCCACCACCGGGCACTGCTAAGAATAACACCCATGACATCAAAGATGACATCACAAATATGATTGATGACATTTGAATTGAATATATATGTATACTTTATTATTATTATTATTATTATTATTATTATTATTAGTATTACATTTTTGTACCATGCAACACGACCATAGGACTCAGTGCGTTCACAGGCAAAAAAAATACACATAACATGGGATAAGTGTCAGAGTAGTTAATTAATTAAACACATCAATAATATAAACAAGTATTAAAACACTATAAAACCGTTGCCTCCTGATGTTATACCCAGAGTGTCTTGTTCTGCAGGAAGGGAGGGGACAGGAAGGATAGACAATCCCACAGAAAAGTAACCTATTTGTCCTGTCATAATAACTCTGCCCCTTTCGCAGCCTGCAGCTTCAAAAGCTCAATGGTGTGCACCCCCCTAGTTTGAGGCAGGCCTTTGTTATGTCTAATAGCACACTAGCACAAAAACGGACACCCGACACCCAACACCCATCAAACAGCCAACAGCACTTCTGAAATGTATGCACGCAAAATGTGCGCTACCAGTTCTATTTGAATTCACTTTCGGTTTTAGGGGCGCAGCTACTATATAGTCCCAATTACTCTGCCTAAATCAAAGAAAAAAACAGAAATAAATATATAGAAGGGCAGCTACCAAGTCCATAAAGTTCTTGCAGCAAGTATAGTCCAACAGCAACATCAAATAGGTCCTTATATCGTGTTGAGTTTGTTGAGGGAAAAAGCACAGTTTCTCCCCAGTAGGACCATCCAAAACAGCCAACAGCACTTCCAAAGCACTTCTCAAATGCACACGGTCAGTTCTTTTTGAAGTCACTTCTGGTTTTAGGTGAAAAGCTAGTTTACAGTCCCAATTACTCTGCCGTTTCTCCCCAGCAGGACCAGCCAAAACAGCCAACAGTATGTCCAAAGCACTTCTGAAATGCGCATGCGCAAATGCACGTGGCTAGTTCTATCTGAAGTCACTTCCGGTTTTAGAGGCGGAGCTAGTTTACAGACACAATTATTCTGCTGTTTCTCTCCAGCACCACCAGCCAAAACAGCCTACAGCACTCCCAAAGCACCTATCAAACGTGCGTGCGCAAATGCACGCGGCCAGTTCTATTTGAAGTCACTGCTGGTTTTAGGGGCGGAGCTAGTTTACAGTCCCCATTACTCTGTTTTTTCTGGACTCTTCCGCTACATTTCTTGTACTCCACTGTATTTTTCAGGTGTCTGGGCTGTTGTTAGGGAACAGATGAACGTGGACCATCAGATCCTAAGATAAACACCCAGCCACACTAATAAATTACCGAAAAGGAAGCGTTATGCCTAATTGAAGCCACGCTCTTAGGGAAGCTCCAGTTGGAGACCGCAGGCATGAGTGAGGAGATACCCTTCCTACCAGAGAGACAACAGAGGCATGGATTTGCCTTCTGTCTCATTCACTGGAATGCAGACAGGCAGCTACCTGAAACCTGCATAGCCTCTAAAAGCTCAGCTGAGCTTACAGGGATGATACTGGTAGGCTAAAAATCAAGTGTGGCTTCAATAATTATGTGAACTAACAGCAACCATACTAAAACCCATATTCCCAGATTATCCTACCACCAGCTCGGTAGTTTATCATAAATATAATGGTTGTGGAACAGAGATGCACATTTAATTGCAACCTCTGCACTTCAGTAATTTTGCAGTCACAGTAGCTGTCAAACAGGACACTTGTGTGTTCTTAACCTGCTCTGCGCATATCAGGAAACTAATGCAGCAGGTCACAGGTTCTGCAATGAAGTTTTAAAAAAGGGCACCTGGTTAGCAAACAAACCTCTCATAAATGAATTACCCGCATCATTTTATTTCGAATACAAATCAAAAAAAGCTAGGGCTTTTACAGCCTTGTTCAATGGAAATGCTCTACAGAAAGCACTACAACCATGACTATTGTTGTATACAGTGGAGAGTTGCCGAAGCCTATGATCAGTTGGCACAGACATAACACAGACGATAAGACTGTGTGACTGCCACGTTCAGAACAATGTTTTACATGAAGTAGGGAACATCAGACTTCAAACAAAACAAAGCTCTCAGCCTCAATACAAGCATGGCAGGGATGTCAAGTGGGTTGGTGGTTATCAGGAAGCGTATCCTTATGTATAGTGGTGTGACCCAGGAAAATGATGGCTGAAAGGTTTAGAATGATGCTTGACCTCTGCCATCACTCTGTGCAACCTTCCAGACCATTGTTCATTGCCTGCCAAGCCATTAGAGAAAGGGGAAAGACCATATGCAAATCAAGCTTGGACCCACCGCAAAAGGGGCCGTCCAGCCCATACTGCTTGGCCACATCCCTTCTGGACGATACCACAAACAACTCCAGACATGTTTTAGCCTCATTAAGTGTCAACAATGAGGTGTAGCTTGCGTTTCTAGGCCCAGTAGTCACGGGACCCAAGTCTGGGAAAACCTGTTCCACTCTGGGTAACTACAACAAAACCAAAGGGATGATGGGTGGAAGGTTTACAATCAATGTGTACCTCTTTCATCTCTCTGGGTAATCCTCCAGACATGTGGTCATTTCCTGCCAAGCCATTACAGAAAGGGGAAAGACCATATGCAAATCAGGCGTGGGCCCATCCGGACTGAAAGGAATATTAATGTTCTTAGGATACGTGAGACATGAAAACTGGAGTTGTGAATCCACTTATGTTGTAACCAAGGTTGAAGGATTTTCTATTGAGAAGGATTGTGTTCCAATATAACTAACTGAATATTATGACATTTACTGTCCAAAACCTTACAAAAAGGAGTGTATTAATTTGCAAATGTGTAGACCATTTATCAAGATCTGATATTTTGCTTTTTCCTGGTTGCTCCTCTAGAGCTGTAAAGAAATTAAATGTTTTCAACAATTGCTGCTATTGAGCACCAAGTATGGGATGATTTTATCATCAGCACTATCTTCCCTCAGGGGTGAGAAAGGTACAATATTCCTTACAAGTATTACAAACACTATATCATATCCCTTAAGAGTGAACTAGGGCACTCTCATTCCAGATCAGGAAGATACAGCACAGGCATTATGCTTTTTTGTTGGATTTTAAACAGCTATCAGGATGCAAAATGACTGTGCCACGCACTTGTGCACAGAAGCATCTGGGTTCTCTACCCTGTGACTGTGAGTTGAGAAAAGAAGAAGTTTGGGTGTATATCCTTGCAACTGTGAATCTGAGAAATTATTGTGCAGGCTTCAACTTCCCTGAGGGAGTCCCACTTTCTCCCTTACTGGTTGGGACCCTCTCTTTCTTTTGGCAGATTGGTCTCATTGTATCTTATGTGGTCTCACATATGACTTCTCCATTCCTTGTTCGCTTGGTCCGGTTCCAGTTACATCAAAGGAAGTGGTATTGGTGTTGTTTACAGGCCCACTGGTCGACCACGACTTGGTGCAGTCACTCCACCACTTAACTCCCATTTGGGATCAGGACATATTGCATCCCCCTCAGTTTCTCATGTCTCCTCTACTTTTCAACGCTGTGCCTCAGAAGCTGCACTTGGGCTTCTCTTTGGAATCAGACATCATGTGTCCAGGTTTCCTTCAGTGTACCTCTGCAAGAAGTTTACGAAACTCTTGGGTTCTCTCCCTCTCAATGTCTCTGCCGCTATCTTTTATAGCACTGCCGTGGGACTTTTCCTGGCACAATGTCATAGTAATTCCTCTCTATTTGATTCATGATCTGTATTCTTCCGAAGATTTTCTCCATCTCAACACTATTTAAGGTTTCTGTGATAGGCACAATTAGAGTGTTTTCAATGACAGCAACGTATCTTGGCTTGGTTTTCAATATTTCGTCAGTGGATGTTTTTGAAGGTAGGTTAGTGGAATGTTGCTGAGGGAGTTCCTCATAAGAACGGGAGCCCTTGTCCCCAGAGGAGGAGTCTCTTCCAGTGAGGTCCTGCTTGCCTCTACCCCTAGGGGGGGGGGGGTTATTGCAGAGTGTGCTCACCTTTTTAGCCTCACAGGGAAAGGCTCCCCCCTGGGCCAAAGAGATGGATCCTGCAATTTGTCTAATAAGATATACATTTTTGTATCCCTACTATCACACTGCCTTTGTAGCATACTACTCCAACAGCATTGATTCCGCACATCACAATAATGTATAAGATCATCAAAGAATTAAAAAATCCTGATAGCCTGTAACACAACCCCTATGCCTACATACGAGCTTTGTGAATAGATTGCTGTATATTTTAACCAAAAGATCCTAGATATCCAGGATCACTTTGACAATAAAGGATGGTCCCGCCCATATGCCACTGAGATACCACCAACATCTTCCACTACCTCCTCTCTACTGTCTCTTGGCCTTCTGTCTAGAGAGGACCTACAAGCTCACATTGACATTTGCAACCCATCAGGATCTCCTAAGGATCCATGTCCCCCCAATCTTTACAAATTAATCATGAAATCTCAAACCTAGCGCACATCTTCCTGTCCCTCTTCAATGACTCCATCAGCACTTGACGATTCCCAGCTCAGTTGATATCAACATACATCAGACCTTTGTAAAAAATCCCAGAGAAGCCCCATATAACCCGGCCAGTTATCTCCCCATCTCAAACACGCCATTCAGCAGAAAATGCCTGGAAAAGTCATATATCAGCAATTCCAGGACTTTATCTGCAATACAGTAAACATAATGTGGATAAAAACTCAGAGAGTGCACTCCTCCTGCTGGACATCTCATCCAATTTTGACAACATCAAAAGAGTACTCCAAGAATCCAAACTCTCACTTCTACTTTTCAACATCTACATGACACTCCTACTTGACACCATTAAAACATCTGGTGTCTCCTGCTCCAACTACTTGGATGACACACAAATAATCTACAAATGTGTGAACCACCCATCACCAAACGACCCAGCCATTAAAAACTGCCTAGCACAGGTGGACCCAATGGATGACAGCAAACAGACTAAAGCTCAACCCTAGCAAAACAGAGTTGATACTCTGTAATCCTACAGAATCTAGCTTCACCACAATCTTGTGGCCTGTATAGATTGTGGTTTCTGTTCTGGTCAAGAGGAAAGAGGTGATCCAGTGTACAGATGATTCTTTAATACCAATATCTTCCAGTCTTTTCAGGAGGATCCAGTGACTGATAGTCTCAAAAGTGGCTGAAATGTAATCCATAGTAAGAAATATTGGAATGAAAATGGCTAACACCCTGGTGCCTGTTCCACAGGTCAAAGCCATTGTTGGAAGCTGTTTCTCTGACCTGTGCTACACCACGTTTTACCTTACTTAACATTCACACACAAGGCCATGGCCATACTTTCTCTAATCCAAACTAGACTATGCAAATAGCCACGGTATCGGACTCTCAGATTACCTAATAAAAAAACTTCAGAGTTGAAAATGCATCTGCAACGCTACTTCCCACAATGAAGCAACTTGAATATATCACGTCAGCATTGCGCACTGGCTAACCATTAAAAAAGGGTTAATTTAAACATGTGTACAACAACAATCATTAATACAATGGCGGGGGCCCTTCATACTTCAGAAGTAAGTTTCAAAACTATGCTTCTTCCAGAACACTTAGGTCTAGCAAAGCTGCGCTGGTACTTCAATGAGAAATGGCAAGGAGGATCCTCTTTTTCAGTTCTGGCCTGTAAGAGGATTCAATTCAACACTACAGCTAAGTCAACGCCTAGTCTATAATACTGAATGAAAACCCTTATTGATATATCTTTATGTCCAGTTCATGCGTTCTGGATGACTACCCCTATATAACACCCCTCTCTTGCAATCCCCCTGACCCCACTGAGCCAAGAAGTAGTTCTGTTTTGCAAATTAAAAGGTTTATTTGATAATTTAAACAATATATATATATATCACGCTTTATAATAAATTAATAATTGAATATCACACTTAATCTGATATGATAAAGATTAACAACAGAGAATCTGGCACTAACACGCTTCTCTATAATCAATAAGGAGTTGACATGAAATGGATAAGGTAGCACACAGGTGAATAGGAACAAAAGAAGAAGGTGGTACAGAATGCTTTATGTAAGCTCAGGTGGATGCAATATTCAATGAATGCAGTACAGAAAATACTCAATATGATTTCAACCAAACAATGTAATCACTTTTCTCTGGCTATTCACTCCCCCCCTCTTTATGCAATGCAAGGAAATGGAAGGAAGCACACAGTTCTCAGAAATGCAATCAACTGTAATTCAGTTCACCCCAGCAAGCTTAGACTACAGAAGTTTGAAAACACAGGCCCAAATTGCTTTGATATGTGCTGGCAATTCAGTGAAAAGTATGCTAAAATGCTTTTAATTCCCTTTCAGAGGTTCAGGGTGAGTGATAGCTACTCTCTATGAATTCAGGATCACCTTAACAATGCTTTAGTAGTAACTAGCAGGTAAACGAAGTTTTTGGCAAGGAAAAGCAAAACTGCTGTCTTTTTACACGTGGAGAAATTTGCAAATCGCGGCAAAATTCGCGGATGCGCCGAGCGCTATTACAGAGGAACCGCAAGGACTATCACGATCGTTTTGGGGTCCTAGGAAAGCCTAGGATCTCATCTTCCAAATGAAAGTTACTGCAAGTCTCTAGCACAAACGGTCGCGGAGATATGAGCGATTTAGTGAAGGTCGTTTTTCAGATTTGAAATTTTAAAAGCTCAAAATGACAAGTGCAGCTTGCAACTAGAAAATGACAAGTGACAGATTTTACTAGAAATGACAGGTGACAGATTTGGAGCTATCAGGCAGTTCTACTTAGGTTAAATAGATTGAATTAGATGAATTTAAACTAAGAGCTTTGGTTTGGTACAGTTTGGCGGTACTCACAAGAGATTTTAAACAGGAAGGCGGCTTTGTCACGATCTGGTCAACAGGTCTGGACTTCGGACGGTCTCTGGGCACAGCGTCTGGTCTCTGGAACTGCTCACAGCATCGGGGTCAGCACTCTGGATACAATGGCCTGGTCTCTGCTAGGCACCGGTTCTCTGGGTCGGGTCCTGCCTTCTCTTTGGATATTTCTGTCACCGGGTTCTTGCAAAAGTTCTTGGCAAAATTCAGACGGCGTCAGCCGGCTGTCTGAAGAGTTCAGTTGCAAAAAGATTTTTAGGCCTGCTGACAAATACTCTTGCTGGCAGTGACCTTTTTGGTTAAGGTTCTGAAGTCTCTGTTTATCTTGGAGTCTAAGTGTTGGCTCTTTGAAGTTTGATGGAGGTAAGTATGGATTTTTCCGGCAGAGCTTCCAGCGGCAGATGGAATTGAAGGTCCCTATCTGTCCTGTCTGTCTGCTTTTATGTGTTTAGAATGTGGGTGTGTTCTAGCATCACTGACCCTACCTCTCTCTCAGCTTCTAATTGGTCAAACTTCCATTTCTCATTTGATTGGGGGAGCTAAGTTGTGTCAGAGTGATGTCAGCCATTTATGATCTCTTGAAAAACCTCCCCTGTCATCTGTGCACCCAAATCTATATATGATCAAAATCCATATTTCACAGTTACACAGTTGTTTGAAATTACATATACATGGTGTGGCTGAATTTAGCCATGTCTCTGTCCAAATCTGCTGTTTCTAAGAGCTTGCATTCAGAAATGGCAGATAATTGACTTTTTAACTGATTTTTCAATTTCTGACATTGACCCAACTTTACATACACGTGCGCAGGGAGTATGGACATTAACTGATGAAGTTTCAGATTTTTAACATGCATACATTTAGAGTAATATCCACTTTTCCGCTAACACCCCCCTGAACATACCACCGGTTCTAAAAACCTCTTAAACTGTGGGCAGAAAAATCACAAGAATTATGGTATCATTTATAAAATTTTCACATGTCCGCACCATGAGTTATTCATCTTTTTCTAAAGAATATTCTGGCTACAAAGGGGTGTGGTTTCCCAGGTCACATGGTGGAAATACTGGTTTATCCAGTTCTGCCAAGCCAGCTTGCTCTCACAGGCAGTGCCCCTCCCAGCTTCTGCCAAGAGGAAGCTACATTTTACAACCGCTGTAATAAAACCTTTGCCTGAGTCAAGACAGGCTTTGTTCAGAGCTCCTGTAGAGCACAGGTAATTCAATTATCAGATAGATGGCATATCCTTAGTGTGGCCAGCAAAAAGGCAGATGGCCTGGGAACACAGTTGTGACTCAAGTTTCACTCCTGATGGGGGTAGCTGTCAAGCAAAATCAAGTTCCTTAAGCCAGACTTTCAGCTAACTGTCATGTTTTGTTGTTGCTTTTTAAATTAACTTGCAATTTTACACATGCAGCTAGAATGCTGATTCTAAGTGCAAAACTATGACATTTCAACAGTTACAAAGGCATGTGACACCAAACATAGGTCACTCATTTAATCTAAACATTTTCGATTTTAGTGTCTTTAAATCCAGTGCAACTTAAACTGCTGACTCCATAGCAGTTTTGTTATAAGCATTGTTTTGGGCTCTTCATTTCCCAGATTTTGTAAGCACACAAAACTCCATTCCGCCAAATGTCTGCTGGTGTTCAGTGAATATTTTGCACATATTGCAATGTTTGAAAATAGGCATTTTGAGCCTGCCTTCAGAGAAACACAGGGTGGTTTTAAAACGCCGGCTTTTGGATAGTGGTGAGTACTGGTACTGCACCCATTTTTGGGATTTAAGACATGAATTCCCCACAATTCTAGGTTGCATTTGGCAATCAGCATTGCCATTCCCAATGGTTTCAGACTACTGTGCGGGTAGTCCAATGGTGGTTTTAAAGCGCTTTGAAGCTAACCGGCGCTACTGTTTTTCCTTTGGCAACCCATTTCCCTCATGGCAACCCGGCCTTTCATTCTCGCACTGGTGGGTGGCAAGTGAGGCAACCATTTTGGTGTGCGCACAAACTGCGCAGCTTTCCTGGATTTCGGCGCACATGTGGGTTTTCCGCCATCTTGAATTTTCTAAGCCCACAGCACCAAATGTTGTGGCATGATAGCTTAAACGTGGGTCAGGACACCCAACAAGCCCCCCCACGCGACTGCACTTTGAATTTGAGTCGATGGGGAGTCGCGTGCCCAAGGGTTTTGACCCACGCACCGGTCTGTCCGCATAATCTTCTTCCTACTCTGTAGATGGCACAGTTCAGCATCTTCTTCTCCATCCGGTACTGATCGATCGGTCCTCCTCGCCGGGCCTGATGGGAATATTGGGCGGTCAACTGGGCCCATTGGATCTTCGTTCCAGGTCTCCGGATCGCCCTCCTTGGCCCGTCTTCAGGTTTTCTTTCTCCTAGGACGACAAAGGAAGAGCGGCAATACCTACTCATAGACGTTTTTCCACCACTGTTGAGATAGTGGGGCAGCATATGCATTTCATCATAACGAAACATTACATTCTTATTTTGATAAAAAAACAGTATAACTAAGAGACAGTTTCATGCAAATCACAATATTTTAGAGACTAGATGTGGTATGTTTTATGATTGGAACTGAATTAATCTGAGACAGTACCCGCTAGGATTCCAGAGGATTCCTCCAGTTGTTGCAGAGTGTGCCTGGGATGGCAACATTTCAACTGGTTTATGTGGACCCACTTGTCTTCTCCCTCTGCCAAAGGACCTTTGGGGATGTGGATTTTGTAGGCCACAGGGGAGATCTTGTTGATGATCTCCAAGGGTCCTTTCCATGTAGGCAAAAATTTGCGCTGCTTGGCCTGGTTCCTTTGGAAGTTGTATAGATAGACCCGGTCCCCCACCTGATATTCCTTCCTGGAAGTTTTCAGGTCATAATGGGTCTTCATGCTATCAGCCGATCTTTCTAGATTCCGCTGAGCGTAAGCAAAAGCATGTTGGAGGTGTTTCCTTAAATTCTCCACATACTCATGAGTAGTGGAGGCATTTATTAGTGTCTGCTCTTGGGTCCTGTAGAGCAAATGCTGCGGAAGCACCATCTTGCGTCCAGTCATCAACTCAAATGGTGACATTTTGGTTGCAGATGAAGGGGTAGATCTGATGGCCATTAGGACCAGAGGTAATCGGATATCCCAACTTGGCCCAGAATCTGCCACAAACTTCTTTAATATGCTCACAATTGTCCGGTTATATCTCTCTACTGCCCCAGAAGAAGCTGGCCTGTAAGCAATATGCAGCTTTCTCTTGACCCCCAGTATCTCCCACATCTTTGTCATTACTTCACTGGTGAAGTGGCTACCTCTGTCTGACTCAATCCTTTGAGGTAGACCAAAACGGGAAAAGATGTGGTTAATCATCAAGGCAGCTGCAGTTTCTGCCTTGCAATTTGGGGCTGGGAGACATTCCACCCACTTGGTAAACAAGCATGTCACAGTCAACATGTACTTATTCCCCCTAGCCGAGCGAATCACGGGGCCTACAAAGTCGATTTGTAAATCTGACCATGGCAGTGTCATCCCCCGATTTTGGAGAGGCGCGCGGTGCGTGAGGGATGATGGCTGAAATTGTGCACACACAAGACACCCCTTCAAGTATTGGTCGAGGTCCTGCCCCATGTGTGGCCAGTATGCAACCTCTCTTAAGATTTCCAATGTTGTGTGAAACCCCCTATGACCGGCGGTGGCCGCATCATGGGCGTGACTTAACATCAGGCTTCGGAATGAGGTAGGAACCACCCACTGATCGTGGCCAGCTTTGGATTTCCTTACCAGCAAACCGTCTTGGATCCGGAACATTTTTGGACATTTCATCAACACTCTTAGGTCCTCTTTCCCAATGTAATCGGTATCCGTCAGGGGAAAGTTCTCAGGGTCCTCAAGGTGCTGGTAAAATTTACCAATTATTGGATCCGCCTTCTGAGCTGTAATCAAATCAGCATCAGGGGTCTCCTTACTCCATTGTGCAATTGAAAGGTCGTTGTGAGCATTTGTCTGGGACCTAGTGATAGCAGTGACCTGGATTTCCCCCAACAGGGACTCCATCTCAATTAGATCCCCTTGGATGGCCCCGGTTTTGGCCAGCTGATCATCTAAGTCATTTCCAGTTTTGTCTGGTCCCTCTACTTTGGAATGACCCTTGATCTTTTTCCAATAGATGGTCATCTCATTCGAGGTGACCAAATCATCAATGTTTTGGATCAACTTCCCATGTTTCAAGGGTTTGTTGTTAGCACATAACATGCCTCTGGTTTTCCAATTAACCAGGTGCTCCACGAACCCGTTCCGTACATAATCCGAATCTGTGATTATGACCAGTTCGTGGAGTTGATGCTGGACAGCAGTGAGGATGGCCTGATGCACAGCCATTAATTCTGCCACCTGACTACTTCGGGGACCAATTTTGTATCCAGCGGAGGGTTCTGGGGACTCATTCACCCATGCATTCCCTACGCCCGCCACCAGTTCTTTCGCCCCGTTGTTGTCAACATGGTAAGAGCATCCATCCACATAGACAGTGGGCATTCCCTCACACTTGTCCTCTTCAAAGACTTTGTGTGGGGAATTAAGGTATGCCTCCGTGTTGTCCTTGATTTTTAGACTTTCGTCCTCGAGACAGATTTCTCTGGCACAATCATGCAAGTCAGCCAGACCTTGCGCGAGTGGACTCTTCTTGTTTTGGCCATATCTGACCTCCACAGGAAAGCCTTGCATTGACAGAATCCAGGAAGTAATTCGGGAATTACTCACATTTCCGGCCCGGATTCTGTCACTTTGGAGATATTGCAGAGGCTGGTGTGGAGTCTCCACTATGATGTGTTCCCCCTGGATAAACGGGCGGTAATTCTTCAATGCCCACACCGTTGCCAGGAGTGCCTTCTCACAATCGTTGAATTTTTCCTCCACAGAGGATAAAGTTTTGCTCGCATAGGAGATTACTTTATTGACCTTGTCATGCTTTTGGTATAATACTGCCGTCAAGCACGTATTAGAGAACCCTGTCTCCAGGAAGAGCTCCTTGTTTCTGACAGGGTAAGCTAGGCAAGGCTCTTGTGAGAGGCTTCTCTTGAGTTGTCTTACTGCCTCGGCTTGTTCTGGACCCCATCCCCACTTGACCCCCCCTTTCAGGAGATGAATCAGGGGTCTGGTGATCTCTGCGTAGCCCTCAATGAACTTTCTGCTGTAATTAGTCAGTCCAAGGAGGCTCCTTAGTTCCCGCAGAGTTGTGGGGTCTTTCAGTTTCTGAAGTGCTTCCACTTTCTTTTCCTGGGGACAGAGACCCTGAGGAGTAATCTCATGCCCCAAGAAATTAACACGGGTTCTACACCACTGTGCTTTTTGAAAGGAAAGTTTTGCTCCGGCGGCTCTCAACTGGGTCAGAACATAACGGATCTCCGCTATGTGTTCCTCCACAGATGAACTTTTGATGAGGACATCATCTACATAAGCCAGGTTACCCCTTGCACCCAGGTCGGGCATGGCCTTATGTAGGAAAATATTGAACTCATTACCGGAGTTGAGGTATCCGAAGGGAGTCCGGGTCCATGTGTACTGCTGGCCCCCAAAGGTAAAAGCCAGTTTGTATTGGTCCTCCCTGCTGACAGGCACGGTCCAGTATCCATTGGTCAGGTCTATTGCAGTGAATACCTGTGACCCCTGAATCTGGGCCAGCCCTTGGTCAATGTAGGGCAGAGGCCATCGGGAAGTATGGACCCGTTTGTTGAGCTCCCTGAGGTCAGCGCAGAGTCTCCACTGGCCGTTTGGCTTCAATATTCCCAGCACCGGATTATTGAAGGTGCTGTGGACTGGACGGATTATTCCCCGGGACTCAAGGTTCTTAATTATTTCAGTAAGGGACTCCATTGATGCGAGAGGCAAGCGATATTGCTTCACAAACACAGGAGTCATGCCAGGGTCCGTGGGGATTGTGGTTGTGTGGATGTCGGTGCGACCACAGTCATATGAGTCTACCGCAAAGAGATCTTGGAAATCCAAGAAAACTTGTTTCAACTTTTGCTTTTGTTCCAGAGTCACACAGGCATCAGCTAGGTTGACTCTCTCTTCCACCATCTGCCTGAAGCCTGGAAAGACTTCTGGCTTGGCTATCTCAGCGGTCTCCTCCAGCTGGGTGGAGAAGTCCCTGGTCAGAGTGCTGATTTGGACTGGAGGCTTCAGGTGGGAAAGGCAGCCCTCATGGACCTGGAAAATCACCTCATCCCTCCTGAAGTCACAAGTCACATCTTCCTTACCATAGGGGCAGGAAGTGTACACCAGGAAGTTCCCCCCATGCCGGGTAAAAATCCTGTCTGGTGTTGTATTGTCATCACTATCACTGTCAAAACAGTCCTTGGGGATTGGTCCTAACAGTTCATTTACTAAGTCGATGGAAAAATGTCGGTCATCAACCGCCATTCCAATAATGGTGCCTCCGGCTAGAGTAATACTCTTTAAGTCGCTGTTATCCACCTCTATTGGAATGGTGTCATGTTCTATGTTGACTAATGGAGTTGGGTTTACCCCCAACCCTTGCTGTTGGAGAGAAGCATTTAGATGTATGTAAGCATCAGGGTTTTTCAACTCTTGTCCCCTTTTGACTTTCACTTCCAGGGAGAATTGTCGGGTCCTTTCTGGGATGGTGACTTCCTCTTTAACCTGAATTTCAACTGCATAAGGTAGCAATTGAGCTGACGTAAATGCTTTTTCTGGATCATCAAAGCTCATGGGATTATCCGCTAATCGGGACCAAGCTTTGAAGTTTATTAGGTCCAAACTAATGGCAAAGCGATTGAGAATGTCACTGCCTAAGTAAAAGGCGGCAGGGACGTCTCGCACGACCCAACAATTGTGGACTATGCTCTTGTTGCCAATGGAGATTTTGAGCATACACCTGCTTGGCAGGAGATGTTTGGAATCAGATGCTTCCAGGTCCATTTCCCATTTGTCTATCAGTTTGAAGGTGGGAATGGCTGGATCTTTTGGGAGTTGGCGAAACATGGCTTCGCTGATGAAGCTCTAACCGTTGTTCACACACACATAGCGAGAACAGAGTCCTTCCCATCATTTAACTGAACAGGGATGAACAACTGCTCTCCAATTTGCTGAATATCAGCCAGGCTCTGAGCTGATTTCACATCTTTCTGGACTATAGGAGTGGGAGTTTCAGATTGTGGATTGGTATAGAATTTCAGAGTGTTTCCTTCCAGCGTGGAATACCACCTTAAACTGGAAGGAAGGTTGATTTTCAGAAATAGAGAGGACCCCCCATCACTAGTCTGTTGTCCTACTGCTATTACTGTCACGTCTGGAATCTGGTTGTTCTGGAAGTGAAATTCTACTTGGTCAGATTTTTGTTCAACCATGTGGCATGTGCCGTTTAAACTAACATGGTTGACACTCTGTTTTAATTTTATTGGTCGGCTAGTCTGGGTCCAGAGGACCTTGTTTACACAATCTATTAGGGGTGACAACCTTCTCAGGAGGTCATTCCCCAGTAAACAAGGGGTGCCCTCCGGGGTCACAACTATGACCGGGTGTTTCAACTTATGTCGCCCAATTTTAATGTCCAAGTCTGCAGTCCCCTCGACGGGAATTTCCTTCCCGTCAAAGTTCTGCAGTTGTCCAGGAAGAGAGGTGAGAGGAATTTGGTAATTCTCTCCCCTTCCTGCATTCAGTTCGTCAAAGGCCCTTCTGGACAGAAGGGTAGCTTGAGATCCAGTGTCCACCAGTGCCGAGATTGTACCCTGCCCCTGTACTTGTACCGGGGCATAATATCTTCCCTCCTTCTCCTCAAGGGGGCACAGATAATGTACATTTTTGGACAACTGGTGGGCTAATTTTCTGGTTTTGGACATCGCTAGCGAAGAGATTTGGGCAGAATCTTGTGGAGAGCCTTGGGAATCTGAAAGAAAAATTTGGCAACTGGAGATCAGAGCCATTGTGGGTTCCCCTGGCTCCGGTTCTGGGCCGCCCCCCCCTTTTTGGAGGCAGTCACCAGGATGGGTTCGAACCAGGGGATTTTCTTGCTGTTGGTTCTGGGATGAGGTGGTGGGCGGCGGTAGCTCAGTCTCCACATCTCCCCAGTCTGGATTTGCATCCCTAGGGACCCATTTTTCTTTGGGAGGAGTTCCCCAATCTCTGAAGGAGAAGATCCTTTTCCCAGGATCCTCTGAGGATCCCTCTCCCTCAAATTGGAAGATCCGTACCTCCTCCTCAAACTGAGTCTGTTTGGGTCTTTTGTTTCTCCTACCCCCCCTCTGCTCCTTAGGAGGCAGACTTTCAGGGGCAAGAGATTTTGTTTCCGGTTCCTGGGTTTCCAGGGGCTGTTTACAAGTGAGGAAGGAAGCTTCCTCCAAGGCTTTACACCCCCCTTCCCTTTGTGCCTCCTCCCTGGGAACCGGTGAGTTATCGGGGTGCTGCCCCCGTCATTGTTCTGGAGCACCAGGTCCAGAGTTGGGTGCGTTCTGCGCCGGCACGCCCATCTGAGGGTTCTGCTGAGCCCTCAGTATGTGACCCAGATCCCGCGCCATGTTTTGAACCTGGCGCTCTAGCTGGGAAACCCGCTCAGGCTGATACGGGGCCCTGTTTTCTCCCCTGGGCTGATCCCGGGAAGAGTAGCTGTCCCTCCTTTGGTAATACCCCGGGTTGGGAAGATTTGGGTACCCCTCCACCCTTGGCCTCCCCTCTCCCGGATTCAGTGGTCTGGGCTCAGGGAATTGGGGAAAGAAGGATGGATGGTTTTGGGGCTGAAAGTCGGGTGGATATCTGGGGAAAAAGTTCTGCCCAGGGTTTGGTAAATTTCTGCCCTCCTGTGGGAAGTTTGGAGGGAAGTTCCCTGGGTTAGGTGCTTGGCTGGATCCCCCCCCTTGGGCTGGAGGAGTCCACACATAACCCAGGATGGGTCGATTTCCCTTGTAACGGGGACTTACATAATCAGGAGAGCGAGGGACCCCATTTGTGGGGCTGCCTCCTTGGCTCCCTGTCTGTGACTGACCCGAGGACCTCCTGGGCCTAGCATTATTAGGTGCAGGTAGGTTTTTAGGCCCCCCCATCTCCAAATCCAAAACGGGGGTGACCTTTACCTCTGCCACCTTGGCAGCAGCAGGGGTGCTGTTGGCTTTGGGGTTTTTCTGGGCATTACTTTTGCTATCTATCGGTTTCTGCACCTCATAGATCCGGGTAGCCTGTTCAATGACCCAGTCTAAAGATCTTTTCTCGTGAAAATCCCTCACGAGCTGGGTCATGATATATTTGGGCAAGGCATGGAAAAACGTATTTATAAATTCTCTGCTATCCGTGCGCACCCTTCTTGTGGTCTGTGCAAAAGCACGCTTTAACTCCTGCACAAATTCTTGTGGGGCCTGATCCTCCCCACATTGCAAATTGTAGGCTGCCTTGCGAGCCTCTTGAGGATTTCTGTGAACAGAAAAATGTTTCAAGATGGCCGCCTTATAGGTGGACCATCTTAAATGATTTTGGTCCTCCAGCCCCGCAAAGAAACTGGAGTATTCCGGGGAGAAGGTCCACTTTACATATTGAATACAGCTTTGGCTGTCCTTCAAATGGAAAGTCTCCATCATTTGTTCAAACAACTCTAAGTGCTCCCAAACAGAATACTTAGCGTTCTTATGGTAAGGCGTGATGACGCTCCTGATCGCCTTAATCTGCTTTAAGGGGTCCTTAAGCAAGGCCCTTTTTGCCTTATTGGCCTTTTTGGTTCGGGTAACCCTTGTCCATTCGTCCTCGGACTCAGAGGCACTGCTCCCAGAGGTTCCCGTCTGTTCTTCCAGGTTTTCCCGGATTCTGCGAGCCTGGGAATGGCTGGCAGAATGTGGGGACCTGGTCTCCTGTGTCCTGCGCAGTTCAGAGGAGTCTTCAGATTCCTCCTTGCTGCCAGGATTTGATGGGTACCCCCCCACTGACCTAACTGGGCAGAGGTTTTCAGGATGCCCTTAAGGGGCCTACTCTCCTGGGGTTCCCCACTGAACTGTACTGTACTTGGGTGCCCATACCCGGATGCCCACCCCTCCATTCCTGGGTGGTACTGGCCTATGAGCCCCATACTCTTAGCTGGCTAGTAATCTGCCATCCCTGTGGCCCTGTGCTCACGTGCGCCAGGGGACATGGGGGTGGCAGAGTCCAGGGACTGAGAGGTATGAGGGCCTCTGGTACTAGGGCTCCTGAGGTTATGCTCCGGAGTTTCCATTTCCCAGCGAACCTCATCTCTATCCGCCCCTGCTCCCTGTTGCAATGCAAGAGCCTGCATTTGTGCCTTCAGTTCCTCAGTTAAGGCCTTACTAGACTCTATCAGTCTCTCCTGCATCGCTACCTGTTGCTGGAGCCTCTCATTGTGCTGGCAGAGAGCCTCGTTTTCCCTCTGTGCTTCCTGATTGGTCCTGGAGCACTGGGCCAGTCTTTGCTGCAGGAGGGTTACCTCCTGATTCCCATCCCTACTGGCCTGCTCCTTTCTTGCCAGAGCATCTTCCACCCTTCTGGTGTGCTCTAACAAGTTTGCATGCTCTTTTTGGAGATCACCCAGCCCCTGGAGGGCCAAGTGATTTTCTTCCATTTTCCTTTTTAAATGGCAGACTTCCTGGCCTATGGCGTCTCTTTCCTGACTAAGAGCCTGCATTTGTGCCGCCAGGTCGTCCCTCTGCCTTTGGAAGGCACCAGCTTTCTGGCGCTCCTGATCAAACTCTGCCTGGGTATCCAGGTCTTTCAGAATCAGTTTATTGCTCTCCTCTTTCTCTCTATCTAGCTGGCTTTGCAGGGTGACTACCTGCTCCGTGCATGCCCTGTTGAAATTGATCTGTTGCTCCAACTTTTTCTGGTTCTGCAGTAAGGAGTCCAAACTGTCTTGGTGCTCCTTCTGCAGGGCCAGAAATCTGGTATCCTGGTCTGTCTTTTCCTGTTGTAGGATGCCCATATCCTCTTTTATTTTAATGATGTACTGCCTGCTGTCATTTTCTGACTCCTGGCTCCCCTGCAGCCTCTGCTCAGAAGAGACCAGGTCCGATTGGACCTTCTCTAACACCACCTGTTGCCTATTTGCCAGATTTTGGCTTTCAGCACATCTATCCTGCATGTCTCCCATATATAGGTACAGGTATGCTGCTATCCTGGCAATCTTATTGTGTTCCTCTTTGGCTTTAGGAGCCATATATAGTTCACTCAGGGCCACATGTAATGGACCCTGATCTCTCCATAAGTCTGACCCTGTTTCAGTGACCTGTCGCGTGATGGCCTGCAACCAGGCATCCTGGCCCTGCTCAGCCCATTCACCTCTCACAAATAGTTTATGTAAGAAGTGCTCTCTGGCTATTTTCATATCTACCAAGGTCGTCATTCTAGAGATTGGTCTCTGTCCTGACTTACAGAAGTTAGTATTTTATTTTTGCAGAACAGAACTTTTCTTGGAGTGTCCCTTTTGAGGAATGCTTCACAGCGTAATGCAGCGTGGTGATCCGACCGGATGTATGTATCCCGTCAGTTAGCACACTGTATTAAGCTGCACAAGTGGTATTCTAACCCAAACGTCCGGCCGAGCCCCCAGTTTGTAAGAGGATTCAATTCAACACTACAGCTAAGTCAACGCCTAGTCTATAATACTGAATGAAAACCCTTATTGATATATCTTTATGTCCAGTTCATGCGTTCTGGATGACTACCCCTATATAACACCCCTCTCTTGGAATCCCCCTGACCCCACTGAGCCAAGAAGTAGTTCTGTTTTGCAAATTAAAAGGTTTATTTGATAATTTAAACAATATATATATATATCACGCTTTATAATAAATTAATAATTGAATATTACACTTAATCTGATATGATAAAGATTAACAACGGAGAATCTGGCACTAACACGCTTCTCTATAATCAACAAGGAGTTGACATGAAATGGATAAGGTAGCACACAGGTGAATAGGAACAAAAGAAGAAGGTGGTACAGAATGCTTTATGTAAGCTCAGGTGGATGCAATATTCAATGAATGCAGTACAGAAAATACTCAATATGATTTCAACCAAACAATGTAATCACTTTTCTCTGGCTATTCACTCCCCCCCTCTTTATGCAATGCAAGGAAATGGAAGGAAGCACACAGTTCTCAGAAATGCAATCAACTGTAATTCAGTTCACCCCAGCAAGCTTAGACTACAGAAGTTTGAAAACACAGGCCCAAATTGCTTTGATATGTGCTGGCAATTCAGTGAAAAGTATGCTAAAATGCTTTTAATTCCCTTTCAGAGGTTCAGGGTGAGTGATAGCTACTCTCTATGAATTCAGGATCACCTTAACAATGCTTTAGTAGTAACTAGCAGGTAAACGAAGTTTTTGGCAAGGAAAAGCAAAACTGCTGTCTTTTTACACGTGGAGAAATTTGCAAATCGCGGCAAAATTCGCGGATGCGCCGAGCGCTATTACAGAGGAACCGCAAGGACTATCACGATCGTTTTGGGGTCCTAGGAAAGCCTAGGATCTCATCTTCCAAATGAAAGTTACTGCAAGTCTCTAGCACAAACGGTCGCGGAGATATGAGCGATTTAGTGAAGGTCGTTTTTCAGATTTGAAATTTTAAAAGCTCAAAATGACAAGTGCAGCTTGCAACTAGAAAATGACAAGTGACAGATTTTACTAGAAATGACAGGTGACAGATTTGGAGCTATCAGGCAGTTCTACTTAGGTTAAATAGATTGAATTAGATGAATTTAAACTAAGAGCTTTGGTTTGGTACAGTTTGGCGGTACTCACAAGAGATTTTAAACAGGAAGGCGGCTTTGTCACGATCTGGTCAACAGGTCTGGACTTCGGACGGTCTCTGGGCACAGCGTCTGGTCTCTGGAACTGCTCACAGCATCGGGGTCAGCACTCTGGATACAATGGCCTGGTCTCTGCTAGGCACCGGTTCTCTGGGTCGGGTCCTGCCTTCTCTTTGGATATTTCTGTCACCGGGTTCTTGCAAAAGTTCTTGGCAAAATTCAGACGGCGTCAGCCGGCTGTCTGAAGAGTTCAGTTGCAAAAAGATTTTTAGGCCTGCTGACAAATACTCTTGCTGGCAGTGACCTTTTTGGTTAAGGTTCTGAAGTCTCTGTTTATCTTGGAGTCTAAGTGTTGGCTCTTTGAAGTTTGATGGAGGTAAGTATGGATTTTTCCGGCAGAGCTTCCAGCGGCAGATGGAATTGAAGGTCCCTATCTGTCCTGTCTGTCTGCTTTTATGTGTTTAGAATGTGGGTGTGTTCTAGCATCACTGACCCTACCTCTCTCTCAGCTTCTAATTGGTCAAACTTCCATTTCTCATTTGATTGGGGGAGCTAAGTTGTGTCAGAGTGATGTCAGCCATTTATGATCTCTTGAAAAACCTCCCCTGTCATCTGTGCACCCAAATCTATATATGATCAAAATCCATATTTCACAGTTACACAGTTGTTTGAAATTACATATACATGGTGTGGCTGAATTTAGCCATGTCTCTGTCCAAATCTGCTGTTTCTAAGAGCTTGCATTCAGAAATGGCAGATAATTGACTTTTTAACTGATTTTTCAATTTCTGACATTGACCCAACTTTACATACACGTGCGCAGGGAGTATGGACATTAACTGATGAAGTTTCAGATTTTTAACATGCATACATTTAGAGTAATATCCACTTTTCCGCTAACACCCCCCTGAACATACCACCGGTTCTAAAAACCTCTTAAACTGTGGGCAGAAAAATCACAAGAATTATGGTATCATTTATAAAATTTTCACATGTCCGCACCATGAGTTATTCATCTTTTTCTAAAGAATATTCTGGCTACAAAGGGGTGTGGTTTCCCAGGTCACATGGTGGAAATACTGGTTTATCCAGTTCTGCCAAGCCAGCTTGCTCTCACAGGCAGTGCCCCTCCCAGCTTCTGCCAAGAGGAAGCTACATTTTACGACCGCTGTAATAAAACCTTTGCCTGAGTCAAGACAGGCTTTGTTCAGAGCTCCTGTAGAGCACAGGTAATTCAATTATCAGATAGATGGCATATCCTTAGTGTGGCCAGCAAAAAGGCAGATGGCCTGGGAACACAGTTGTGACTCAAGTTTCACTCCTGATGGGGGTAGCTGTCAAGCAAAATCAAGTTCCTTAAGCCAGACTTTCAGCTAACTGTCATGTTTTTTTGTTGCTTTTTAAATTAACTTGCAATTTTACACATGCAGCTAGAATGCTGATTCTAAGTGCAAAACTATGACATTTCAACAGTTACAAAGGCATGTGACACCAAACATAGGTCACTCATTTAATCTAAACATTTTCGGTTTTAGTGTCTTTAAATCCAGTGCAACTTAAACTGCTGACTCCATAGCAGTTTTGTTATAAGCATTGTTTTGGGCTCTTCATTTCCCAGATTTTGTAAGCACACAAAACTCCATTCCGCCAAATGTCTGCTGGTGTTTAGTGAATATTTTGCACATATTGCAATGTTTGAAAATAGGCATTTTGAGCCTGCCTTCAGAGAAACACAGGGTGGTTTTAAAACGCCGGCTTTTGGATAGTGGTGAGTACTGGTACTGCACCCATTTTTGGGATTTAAGACATGAATTCCCCACAATTCTAGGTTGCATTTGGCAATCAGCATTGCCATTCCCAATGGTTTCAGACTACTGTGCGGGTAGTCCAATGGTGGTTTTAAAGCGCTTTGAAGCTAACCGGCGCTACTGTTTTTCCTTTGGCAACCCATTTCCCTCATGGCAACCCGGCCTTTCATTCTCGCACTGGTGGGTGGCAAGTGAGGCAACCATTTTGGTGTGCGCACAAACTGCGCAGCTTTCCTGGATTTCGGCGCACATGTGGGTTTTCCGCCATCTTGAATTTTCTAAGCCCACAGCACCAAATGTTGTGGCATGATAGCTTAAACGTGGGTCAGGACACCCAACAGGCCACACAACTATGAAACATCCTACACAAACCTCTCAGCCTGGAGGAGCACTGTATGACTTTCAGCAAACAGCTCAAGACCACCACTTAACTCCCATTTGGCATCAGGACATATTGCATCCCCCTCAGTTTCTCATGTCTCCTCTACTTTTCAACGCTGTGCCTCAGAAACTGCACTTGGGCTTCTCTTTGGAATCAGTCGTCATGTGTCCAGGTTTCCTTCAGTGTACCTCTGCAAGAAGTTTACAAAACTCTTGGGTTCTCTCCCTCTCAATGTCTCTGCCGCTATCTTTTATAGCACTGCCGTGGGACTTTTCCTGGCACAATGTCATAGTCATTCCTCTCTATTTGATTCATGATCTGTATTCTTCCGAAGATTTTCTCCATCTCAACACTATTTAAGGTTCCTGTGATAGGCAAAATTAGAGTGTTTTCAATGACAGCAACGTATCTTGGCTTGGTTTTCATATATTTCGTCAGTGGATGTTTTTGAAGGTAGGTTAGTGGAATGTTGCTGAGGGAGTTCCTCATAGGAACGGGAGCCCTTGTCCCCAGAGGAGGAGTCTCTTCCAGTGAGGTCCTGCTTGCCTCTATCCCTAGGGGGGGGATATTGCAGAGTGTGCTCACCTCTTTAGCCTCACAGGGAAAGGCTCCCCCCTGTGCCAAAGAGATGGATTCCTGCAATTTGTCTAATAAGATATACATTTTTGTATCCCTACTATCACACTGCCTTTGTAGCATACTACTCCAACAGCATTGATTCCGCACATCACAATAATGTATAAGATCATCAGAGAATTAAAAAATCCTGATAGCCTGTAACACAACCCCTATGCCTACATACAAGCTTTGTGAATAGATTGCTGTATATTTTAACCAAAAGATCCTAGATATCCAGGATCACTTTGACAATAAAGGATGGTCCCGCCCATATGCCACTGAGATACCACCAACATCTTCCACTACCTCCTCTCTACTGTCTCTTGGCCTTCTGTCTAGAGAGGACCTACAAGCTCACATTGACATTTGCAACCCATAAGGATCTCCTAAGGATCCATGTCCCCCCAATCTTTACAAATTAATCATGAAATCTCCAAACCTAGCGCCCATCTTCCTGTCCCTCTTCAATGACTCCATCAGCACTTGACGATTCCCAGCTCAGTTGATATCAACATACATCAGACCTTTGTAAAAAATCCCAGAGAAGCCCCATATAACCCGGCCAGTTATCTCCCCATCTCAAACACGCCTTTCAGCAGAAAATGCCTGTAAAAGTCATATATCAGCAATTCCAGGACTTTATCTGCAATACAGTAAGCATATTGTGGATAAAAACTCAGAGAGTGCACTCCTCCTGCTGGACATCTCATCCAATTTTGACAACATCAAAAGAGTACTCCAAGAATCCAAACTCTCACTTCTACTTTTCAACATCTACATGACACTCCTACTTGACACCATTAAAACATCTGGTGTCTCCTGCTCCAACTACTTGGATGACACACAAATAATCTACACATGTGTGAACCACCCATCACCAAACGACCCAGCCATTAAAAACTGCCTAGCACAGGTGGACCCAATGGATGACAGCAAACAGACTAAAGCTCAACCCTAGCAAAACAGAATTGATACTCTGTAATCCTACATAATCTAGCTTCACCACAATCTTGTGACCTGTATAGATTGTGGTTTCTGTTCTGGTCAAGAGGAAAGAGGTAATCCAGTGTACAGATGATTCTTTAATACCAATATCTTCCAGTCTTTTCAGGAGGATCCAGTGACTGATAGTCTCAAACGTGGCTGGAATGTAATCCATAGTAAGAAATATTGGAATGAAAATGGCTAACACCCTGGTGCCTTTTCCACAGGTCAAAGCCATTGTTGGAAGCTGTTTCTCTGACCTGTGCTACACCACGTTTTACCTTACTTAACATTCACACACAAGGCCATGGCCATACTTTCTCTAATCCAAACTAAACTATGCAAATAGCCACTGTATCGGACTCTCAGATTACCTAATAAAAAAACTTCAGAGTTAAAAATGCATCTGCAACGCTACTTCCCACAATGAAGCAACTTGAATATATCACGTCAGCATTTCGCACTGGCTAACCATTAAAAAAGGGTTAATTTAAACATGTGTACAACAACAATCATTAATACAATGGCGGGGCCCTTCATACTTCAGAAGTAAGTTTCAAAACTATGCTTGTTCCAGAACACTTAGGTCTAGCAAAGCTGCGCTAGTACTTCAATGAGAAATGGCAAGGAGGATCCTCTTTTTCAGTTCTGGCCACACAACTATGAAACATCCTACACAAACCTCTCAGCCTGGAGGAGCACTGTATGACTTTCAGCAAACAGCTCAAGACTTGGCTTTTCAACGAACCACTTTGAAAGAAAATAGCAACCGACTAAACACAGTGGACCTGAAACTTGTGCTAATTTATGACAATAATTTTTTGAAACTCTTGGCACTACCATCTGTGACAACCCAAGCTGAATCATCAAACCTCTCTTTTGTGGCACCGGTCTTCACCTTTAAACTGAGTGAAATCTACCACCAAGAGCCAGGAGGTGACAACACCCTCACTCCCACTCTCCACCCCCCACATCCCTCAACTAACTCCTCACTACTAACATCCTTACACCTTGCACACTATTACAGATTGCCTCCTAGGTCTAGCGTATGATCATTCAGACCCTATCAATCTTCCATCAACAACCATGCTGCTAATATTTACACTCCACAATCTGGGACCCGCCCGTATGGATAACTTGCCCAGTCAGTACCAACCACAAACAACAGAGAGAGAGATCAAATCTTTATACAGCGTGAGCCAGTAAAAACACCATTATCATCACAATATATATGTAAAACTCAGACATTTCATATACAATAGGCATCCTGCATACAAAGAAAAATCAGATCCCGGAAGACCGAAAATCTATAGACAACATCTAAAGCTTCCTTCATAAAATAAGGAGATTCAATTAAAAACTTTTCATCTGCACTGTTCATAAAAAAGCCATAGCATCCACACAATTCCATATTAGATTTTTTTATAGGGTTGGGCCTTAACCACTATTTTCTTAAATTATCCAAATATGAACATTCCATTAAAAAGTGCATAAGATCCTCTCTGCAGCCAAATACTGCATAGGCACACCTTATCCAAACTTAGCCACGGCACTCTTGAACTAAGCGGGAGGACATTTAACCTAGACATTATAATATATCTGCAATTGTTAGCCGCCTTCATCTTGGGTAAAATAGGAATAGAACTAGCTTGTTTTGAGTGTAGGGGCATAGTGCAGTAAAGAGGATAATTTCATACATCTCACTTGGAAAGCTTCCAATTCAAGTTCCACAGCTCTCTCCCTTCGAAGAGCCCTGCGCTGACTACGGGTCAACTCCCCCAATGCTGTTACATCCTGCAAACCCCACCCTTACAGTAGGTGAATCCCATTATTATACCAGCACTTCTGCGATATATTAATGTTGCACAAAGAATCAGCGCAGGCAACCCTGATATTTGAGTTTAAAATAGACTTAGTTGAACATTCAAACAACATAGAGATTTTCATATCAACATATGGGCACTTCACATCAAGTACATGGGTACCTCCGACCTGCATCCATCAACACACCCGGACCTCATTTTTGACAGAACCATGCGCAGCAAGGCCACAATTGTTGGCAGAAGAGCAATATATAAGACCACTTTATATTACACTAGCTGATATATCCGGCATTGCCTGGGCTTTCATTCCCTCCTCAAAGGTTCAGGTAACTGTGCATAATTGGGTGCAGATTGGTGAAATGGTGTGTAATTGTATAAGGAACAACGCTTCGACAAGCCACAAAACCACAAACCCATAAACACATTTTTGGCTTTGCTGAAATCCGGTGAAAGGGGTAGGGTTTCCAAATGTCATGTAGCAAGTAATGTCCGGAGGGTCCTAAAAGGTGACCCTGCAAAATGTGGTGCAGATTGTATAGGGAACATATTTGAAGCCACAAAACCACAAACTAGGAGACTTTAGCTGAAATCCGGGGAAAGGGGTGCGATTTCCAAATGTCATGTTGCCAGTAACGTCTGGAGAGTCCTGTTTGGTGACTCTGCAAAATGTGGTGCTGATTAGCGAAATGGTGTGGAATTATGTATATATAGAAGATTACATTACATGTCATCTCTCTGAGTGTGAGAGGCCAGACACTGTGGGACTGATTCACAGAACGTTTTCCACTGGGATTGCACCATTATGAAACGCTTCTGTGAATCAGGACCTTCATAGTTTAGCTCACCCCGACTGCACTTGTTTACATTGCTCCAAAAGAAACATTTCCCTTTTCTTCATAGATAAAACCATAGTCCCCATAGGTATGTATCCCGACCCCAGCAGACAAAGCACAATAACGCATTTTAAACACATGTCTATGCTACTTCTTTTGGTTTCATAATTGTTCTTAAATATGTGAATTTCTGGTGAATCTAAGTTTGGTGGATAGCAGAGCTGCTCTGTTCTGGCCTGGACTAGTAGTGATTTAATAGGTTCAATACATGATGTATGGCTCTGGCCGCACCAATACATCAAATACATATGGAAGCTATCACCGTCTATATCAGGACACACACATTCACAGAGGCATGAGAAGAGCTGCGTATACCAGAATCACACACACCCTTTTGGATGAAAAAGGGTAGGGAAGTTTCCTCGATGATGAAAGATGTATTGGAATGGTCAGGCTCCGCCAACACAGATGTAGACTGGCTTTTGATAAAGCAAAGGTGTTTGGTGGTGGACTTCAGTGTGATGGAAGTAGTTGGAAGGGGATATCCACATTTTGTAGCCAAAGTTCGCCCATGTGCATGCCAGAAAGAAATGTACCAGCAGCCCAGGTAGTGTAACCAGGAGAGAATTGAACTATGGTCCAAGCACTAAATGACTAATACCAAGACTACCACGAGTTGTGGTTATGTGGTGAAACAAAGGAGGTGTACATATAGCAATGCTAAAATGAAAATGTGGAATTGGAGAAGGTGGATAGAAAAGTAGAGTGCAAATAAATGAATGGCTCGCTTTTATGAAAGTATGCTACCTCTAAGAGAGGTTGTATGTAAATGAATCATCCATTTTCTTGGGTGCACCATGGGGAAAGATAGTCTCTTTTCCTACTTCTCTCCTTTCCCCCTGCCCCTATCATCGTCTGTTCTTATGACACACAAAACGACCTATAATTCCATTGTTCCTTGTGTATGTTCCACGTGATTCCTAGCCAACATCTGTTGCTCTCTGTTCCACTTTTTCTTCGAACCTACCTCACCTCACAGCTTATAACAGCATTATTTTCCAACTCATGTGTCTGTGTTTCATCAACTTCGGAAAAGTAAAATGGTGGAATCTGAATTCAAACCTATGATGTATGAGTTGCACATAGACGCCTGCAGCAGGTTTGCTGGGCACCTCAGCAGCTTGCCAAGTGTAATAGGGATAAAGATTATATATAATCGATCAATATCAATATAACCAATGTTCCCATTACTCTTTGATAAGAAAGCTGAATCCTAGATGCCCACATTTAAGCTTTATATTGGTTGCACAAAAGCTACCACAAGTTTCTTAACTTACTGAGCTATGACATCAAAGAACATCTACCCAGGTACTATGGGTGTCCAGTAAATTCCTGGACTGATGGGATATTTGTGGAGAGTTGTGAGCAGTTGGACAGGATTTTTCGGAACATGGCCACACTAGAGCTGATCTGATTTGGTTTGCTGTTAAGAACGTTATGGCTGTGACGCTAAAAGCTATTGAGGTATAAAGAACAAGTATGGATGTATAACCTTGAATCTATAGAGCGAGCGTTACACGAATTAGGGTGAATGCTAGTCTAGTAAGCAGCCTTGTTATTTTGGAGTTCCCACCTTTGGAACCACCATTACTGTAAACAGCATACATCTGTGCAAGTCTATGTACAATTACACAGGACGCTCTAGGGCAGGTACCCCTGCTACAATAGCGATAATGCCCACTGAATTGACTCTTGCATATGTGTGTGCTGCCGCCCTGCAACATGGGGTAAGGGTCCATGTTTATGCCCACTGAATTGACTCTTGCATTTCTGTGTGCTGCCACCCTGCAACATGATATAAGGCTCCATGTTTATGCCCACTGAATTGACTATTGCATTTGTGTGTGCTCCGACCCTGCAACATGGGGTTAGGCTCTATGAATGTGTTCACCTCAAACTCTCTTTTGCACTTTGCGTGTATTGTATTACTTCTATATGTTCCTTCATGATGTAACCCCCATATGAACTTATTTTCTGTAACCTGAAGCACTGTAACTAATCGCTTAAGTAAAAGTGCCTAGATACCCCTGAGTTTTGTGTGCTATACAAAAATAAATAAATAATTATATGTGTTGTTTCTGTGATGGTACTTTATGTGGCTTTTGAACGTAATAAACATAACTAGCACACATATGATGTGTTGAAATAGTGGTTAAAATGCACTCACTTGCCCGACTAGCCAGGATTTCTATTGGCTGCCTCAATTGGATGTATTATTAAAGATAGTACAAGATGACTATATAGGCCACTAGATTGGTGTCGAGCAATAATGTCTAGTCCATATTCCATGTCGAGTGTGAACAATGGACACGTGATTTGATAGATGAATGTAACAAGGCAATGCCGGTTTTGATATAACCACATTGTGGTCTCTCTGTATAAGGGCTAGACGTAAAGCACACCAGTAAATTGAGAGTTGAAGCAGACCGCCATCATTGCAAATAAGCAAATACATGGCAGCACATTTTGTAATGCCTTGACCATGATTGTAATTAATGTTTACATTACCCATATCTAACTGCAAGTGCGGATCTCTCACAGAATGAGGCATTGATTTTAAATGTTAAGTTAAAAACATTCATTAGATTGCCATTTTGTAGTTGCAAGGCCAGTTGCCATTGCTTATTTTAAAGCATATTTCAGATGTGTGAGTATCTCGGTGGTTGTGTGCTGCACTTGGTTGTGGTCACTTGCGTAGGGCAGGAGGATTAAATCAATTTCTTTCAATGTACCCTCTACAGGTGGAACTAGTACAACTAGTACAACATCTTGCAAAAGTAAGTAACATAATGTTTTTGAAAAGTCTCGAAGACAATTTAACGCAAAATATAAATGTTGTTTTGTAGATATGGCACCCTGTGGAAGATGTGGCAATAATCAGCCATTGTATGCTGAAACCGTTTGAAAAAAACTATTGTGGGTTGTATATTAAGGCTTCATCATTATCACTCCATTTTACTATGATAGAGGGATTGTTTTTTTACAACATGAGTATCAAAAATATATAATGTCTAACGGATGTTTTTTTCGGGCATGATGCCCTGATGCTTGATGACTGTTTGCACATGCATTTATATACATTAAATTTACATGTAAACATTTTTGAAGTTTATCTAGTGTGTGTATGTGTGTGTATGTGTGTGTATTCCTCATCAGTTCAGAAACCCCATTGATACACCCAGAGGTCTCTAATATGCACATAAATCAACCTCTTTTGCTGTTCATGGAAAACTGGATTCTGAGGGTGAGTTCTGATTCTGAATTTGATTCATCTGAGTTCCGAATGCTAAGGGGAATCCAGTGTTCCCCTATTCCTCCATAGGCTAAGGGGAATCCAGTGTTCCCCTATTCCTCCACGGTCTAAGGGGAATCCAGTGTTCCCCTATTCCTCCATAGGCTAAGGGAAATCCAGAGTTCCCCTATTGCTCCGTAGGCTAAGGGGAATCCAGTGTTCCCCTATTCCTCCGTAGGCTAAGGGGAATCCAGTGCTCCCATAATCCTCCATAGGATTTGAACATTTCATATATAAACGATTGTAACTTTCCATTCTAACGTTCCATGCTAAGGTCCAAAAGGCGTCGGTTTTGTACCTATGTTTTTTTTCTTTTCTTATTTTGCTTGGTGTGCTGTCTTTGGTTTTTTGGCACCTGATTGTGCCTGATCCTGATTGTATTAATATTTACATGAGTTCTGTGCACCCACTTAGGCTTACACATAGCTCAGTGTCTTATCTGCATCATCTTTTGGTCTAGCGGCTTCTCCTCACACACCTGTAAAAGGTGCATTGAATCCACACATCTAAATCCATTTGAATGCAAGAAATGTGGACATCAAGGATCATGTATGGAAAAGAAGTCCTCTGAGAGAAAATGCGCACAATTTAATAGCACATGCAAGAGATGTAATAATATACAATGTAAATATATGAAAAGCTCCTTAAAAACCTAAACTGAGAAAATGCAGGACTCAAAATTGCTTTAAAACATGCACTAACTATGCAGTTTTTGTATGTGCACATTCCGTTGCTAATCTACAGTTCCAAAAATCACGACAATCATTTCTTTGTCAAACTGACCAAGCTACAAAAATCAAAATCGTTTTTAAATGCACTCAAAGAAATGCACTCGTCAAGGAAATTCTCCAACCGAGTCGTTTGGGGAAGTACATCACTCACTGACCTGCTGAATCTCGTGTAAGCCCCCTCAAAGCTATTCTCCATTCATCCACTGCTTTTAGACCTCCTCTTGCTACTGTACGATATCTGCATTAAATTCAAAACATGCTGAATTAAGTACTAGATAATCCATCCACAACTACATTCTTACCATCTGCACAAACCCCGTACACCTGAAATAGTTTCAGTACAATATCCCAGAGGTGGTACCTGTATTATACAGAAACATGGCTAGATGGTGCAAAGTCATGGTTTTCTGCCTGCGACATATCATGTAAAAAGATGTGTCACTCTGTGGATGCCATGCATGATGCCAAGCTACATGCCAGACACTGGTGTCTCAGTAATGTAATCTAAGTGGTGTTTGATAACTTTGCCAAGTGAGCCCAGATAGAATATGTATGAAGATAATGGAAGCAAACTTCAACTTTAGGGCATTCTTCAATTTATCGAACAATATTCTACAATTGAGTTGGACATTCTAAGAGTGCTAAAGAACAAACAAAAAAGTGTATTCATCATTCAGCGAGAGTGATTACGGGATAAACGCACAATAGCCGAGTTTCTTCAACATCTGCCCCAATAGTTTTGTAAGCATAGGCCTGTGAAAACCCTCTTTGAAGCATGATTTGTTTACCAATATTAACACTGGAAAAACATAGGTTGTTAAATGCAGCGTAGATGGTGGGGGTGAACGAATCACGAATGGGAAAAAAATACAATTTGTTTAAAAGATAGAGCACGTAAGGATGAAACCAAGGTTAAAGCACAGAGATAACAACTGCATTGATGAAATAATACCACTCATTGTAAGGATCAACAATGGAGAAAAAGGAACACATACACAGTACAAGTAACTGTTCATAGACAAAGTCAATCAGTACAATTATTATAATGTAAGTCAGTAAAGGCATTATAAGTACATGGAAATAGACAAATGTTTGACATTATTTCAGTTGTCAATTCAACTCTTTTCTGGGGACCAGGACCCAAGGAAGGCCAGGCATAGAGTGGGTTTAGCTGTTGTATAGAATACAGACTGTTGTCCTGTTAATGAGCCACCAAGTGTATGCCTGCAGAATTTGTTTTAATTTATAAAATTACCAGATTTATGTGTTGACTGCAATTTTCTTTGACAAGGGATTTTGGCTGATATCATCTGACCACTGACGCATTAGTGTTCTGTGCTGGGGAAAAGCTAACAAAACCATGTATCGAGCGAAAATATTCTAGTTGGCTGCTAATTCTCTGTGATGTCTACCAGCCATCAAGGTAGCCCTTTCAAATGTGAACTCCTGGATTGGTGACTGAAATCATTGTAAATAGTTGGTTGGGAAAGGCTTCTTCCACTTTCAAGCAATTAAATCCCTGGCAATCAGAATGCATTTTACATTAGAGCAGGCTGTGGGCACACCACACATAATCATTATGTATTTACATAGTGAGGTTCATGTTCAGAACTTCAGAGAATGCTCCAGTAATATCCTTCCAAAATGTGCTCAATTGAGAGATTTCAGCGAAGATGTATCAGATCAGCATCTGGAGTCCACAATTGGGTCAGGTACTTAGGTTTCCTGTTGCCATTTACTAATTAGCGGGGGCGTGAGAAGGATCTCAAATAGAGCCTTATGTATAGGGTGCAAACTCAGATATACCCGAGTCTTTAACAACATTGTGAGTCTTTCCTGAACCACACAGAAAATATCAAGATGAGAAATTGCTTGCACCCCCACTTGACAGTGAGCTGAAGGATTGTGCGGGATGCCTTCCTCAACAAACAATAATATAGAGAGACACAACCACGTTCTGAATCAACTTTGATGACAGCAATGGAATGGACTGGCATGGACTCAAGAGTGATTTGTTAATAATAAAATATTACTGTTGTTGTATGTTCTTCAGAATGTTCTAAAAACATGTGTATGTGTAGCTGACCTATAAATATCCACTTAGGGCTTTTCTAAATTCTGATAAACTCATCAGCATACTGAGAAGAATTGCAGATGCTTTCTTCAAGAGAGAAAAGCAAACAATCCCAATATAACCATCCGATTTTTGACATATGATTCTAAGATTTTCAGCTAGATTGTCTTAAAATAGTATGTACCATGGAAAGCTGTATCACTTCAGTTTTGACCAATCATATGGACAGATTGAATAGCATGATAGAAAATTAGTGTTAAGGTAGTCTCAGCTTCGACACATGTAATCATCTTTTATGAGCCAAGTCAAATATTAATCGAAAATTAAATCCACTGAAATTATATTAGAATATGTATTCTTGGCTCTAAAAGAGGGGTGCTTGATGCAAGCCAGAATTTCAAATCCATTCTACTTGAAAGTATCTAATTGGCTTGGTGACTATTTTCCTCTAATAATGAGTACAGGATGATAAGATGTAATTACCTTACATGCTCCACACACAGTCACCCCATTCCATTAAGTTCTTGGAAGAAATGATCCTTCAATACAGTAACAATTTATAAATTGCTAGCAGCTAATCATCCCGTGTGAACATTCCTCAAACAAAACCAGTGGAAGCTCTTGATTCCCTGCTTGAATCAGATATATGAAAAGAAATCACTCGTTTTCTGACCACCACTACGTTGTTTACATTTGCCTTACGGCTTGCAGTGGTTAACCCGCGTAGAGTCATCTTGCCCTGGAAACCAGTAGGATCAGCCAAATTCTATGTGTGGCTGAAATTCGGGGCTGTTCTTTGAGGGCAAGACTTCTGACATATGCCCAGCCATATCATAGTTTGGAGTTGACTATCAACTTCATCTTTGGTAACCTCCGAAGTGAGGTGAATAAATAGCAATGGTGTTGGGTCCCTGAATTAGTCAGACCTATAAATGTTGCACATTGACCATCCCATTCTTCCAAGACACCTGTCGTATATTGAAATCTGTTATGAGGCTTGCAAGTGTTTTTTTTTTAAATTTCATTTGTAGTTGACAGAGGATAGATAGCGTCAATAGCATGTGTGTGTCCTTAATTAGGAAAAACGTGGGCAGATCTCCACAGGGGCCATCTCCTACCAAGTATCAAATAACATATATTAGATGCCATTAGTTGGTCTGATTCATTGTCATTCATTTATTTTTACTTGATACTTATTACATTTATTTGAGACTGGGAGCAGCTGTAAAACTGCCTCTCTGCATATTGGATAGACTGGGGAGTCAATACTCTACATAAATCAATCAAAACCAAGTTTATGAAAGTGTGCGTTTATTGTTCTCAGATAGGCCACTTGAGTAGGTGGGTGCATGGGATAAGAACTGGTGAGCAGTGCACGTGAAATATAGTGTGAATCAGCAAGGTAAAGGTGAGTAGATGTATGAAATGCATATTCTAGTTAAACACCTTCCCTGTATGCATGCTCTACACAGATGTGCAATTCACCACAACTGCAGCAGGCTCCACAGCAATTTCCACACAAAGCATGTACGATGTATGTGGATTTCTCTCCAGAGAATAAGGCACTGCCTCCTCGTAAGGGTGGTCACTTGCTTTCCAAAGAATTGCAACGTGGGAAAGTAGGTCAAACCATGAGCGATGTTCCCAGTGGGTCAAGTCGCATATAAAGATGGTACACTTCAGATGAAATCCACTCACATGAGTAGTGCTATTTTGCTAACAGTGTTTAAGGGCTAAGAATGACTTTACAAAAAGATTCCACAAGCGCAGGTCAACTACACTGGGCGACTGGATGCCTGATGATGGACTCTGGCTGATGGCATAGGGGATCAGTCCAAGCAGATCATTGATAAGAAAGCAGGGTCATTTTTGGCAACAGATGTTTTAAGCTAATTCCCTTGCTCACTTAAAAATCCAATGTGAGTGGCAAGGGAGGAGGGCCCATAGATCACACAGTGAAGGGTATGGGTATGAATGACATCCATTGTGCGACCATATGAAGTGAGCCCCTTGTCACTAGGAGCCCATACCAAAGACAGCTTCTTCTGAGCTCACACTATGAGTCCCTCATCCATGCCTGCTCTCCCCAACCATTCTGTTTTTGCCTAAAGCTAGTGTCCCAAGGACATATCAAGTGTGAATGTTGGGTGAGGCCAACACGAAAGATTCCTTTTCTTTCTGAAGAGAGGCATGAAGAGGCGGATCATCAAGAAGAACGTACCCCCTGGAACTCAATTTACATAATTTGTTCAGGGAAATGATGCAGAAAGTATCCCTCCCCAGAAAATAGTAGGCTGTAGTAGAGCTTAAGGGGTCTACTGGTATTCAGTAGGAGCATCATGTCCCCATGTGCAGGATATTCAGAAAGGAAGGGCTGCTTTTGAGCAAGCCCATGAAGAGGTACATGAAAAGCCCACAGCTGAGGCTGGATGATTGATTTTTTTCTCAGTTATTGAGAGGTGGTGTCCAGATACAGACATTAGATCCCATCAGTTGGGCGTCTTAGCTTGGATAAAATAGAATCATTGTCCACGCAGGTCACCATACAGGGTTCGACTGAAGACCCTCAGTGGAAAATCTCAAAAAGGGGGGGAATCAATCGGGCATAACAAATCCTGGGGATTTTTAGGTAATGACAGATGCTGAATGGTGCAGCATGGACTTTAGGACTGGACTTTTTGAACTATTTTGTGTTGTGGGTTGAATGAGTGCATATGTTACATTATTAACTTTGGTGTAAAGCGCTATATAAATAATAAAATACAAATAAAATACAAAATACAAATATTAACAATTGTGAGGATTTCCTGTAAAGCTTGGTTGTAAAGCGCTATATAAATAATAAAATACAAATAAAATCCAAAATACAAATATTAACAATTGTGAGGATTTTCTGGCCTCTACTATAGACTTTTATTTGGATGTAGAACATATTGGATAGTATTGTGTATGTTACAGTTACATTTTTTTGCTGTGCTGCACTGCTTAGCAAATTATATGCATATATGTGTCATGCATTGTTTGTCGCCAGCAGTAGATGATGTTAGGCCTATGGGTATGATGTTTGTGTTGATCCAGTGGTAAAAATGTCTTGGGAGGAAAGCTCTTGGGCAATTCGCTTGCCTAGGAAGCAAGACAATGCAGAGCATCACATATTCGATCCCTGGGTCTGCGCTTAGAAACCTCGGAGTATTAAGAGTGTTATAAATAACGAATTATAAAAGGCACTCATTTTGTTGCTTGCCCGGAATTTTTGGAGTTTGCTCTGCTTGTTGAGAGGGGTTTGCTAAAACCCATGTTCATAGTTTGACCAGTGTAGGGTCATAGCCCAGCTGTCCCGTTATGGAGATTTTTTTGTGTTGCCAGTCTAATGGCAAACTTATCCATCTTTGATCTTTTATTGTTGGCAGTACTGTATGGTACTAACATACCTATGGTCCATGCCCTGAGAACATCCAGCTGTTGAGCAGTGGCACTCAGCACATCATTACTGCTTATCACGCCTGCAAAGTAGTTTCGCTCTTGTTGATTGCTTTTTTTGCTGTCCAACAAAGATGTACTGGTTGTAGTATAGTTTTGCTGTCCTGTGGGGTAAACTGTTGGTAGTAATGTTGCACGGTTCATGCCATGTTGGTGTTTTTGTTGTGTTGCAGTCTTTGCTGGTATGTCTTGAGTCATCTTGTGTATGCTACATCATTACTGTGTGTGTTGTCGATTAGTGATTGACGAGCGACGGCACTGACATGTGTTGGGATTCTGGTCGTTTTTTAGTTACACCTTGTTTCAATGGCTCGTTTGTGTGTCAGTGCCCGCTGTGGGCAGTCGTGCTTAGGGACGGCAGCCCTAAGACTACTCAATGACAGCGAGGAGTAATGGGAGTTTGGAGTTACAGATGGTATGGGAGTGCTAGTTGTGGTTGCCCTTAGTGAGCACAGTATGTACTTGGGGGTGGCAGCCCCAAGATTCATCGGTGGCAGTGATGAATATAAGGAGTTATGTTTTTTGAAGGGTGCTTTGTGAATGTTGCACTGTTGGCCCAAGCTTGCTGCTGGATAGTTAGTTATGCTCTCTTGGTTGGTATCCTCTGTGCTTGGCTGTTTAGTGTTGTTGGATCGAGTGGCATATGTGTAGCATGGCATAGTTATGCCCTGTGTCTTTGTGTATTGGTATGTGGAGGGAAGGAGATGTGCTATATCTATCTTGTGTGTGAATGATGAGAGGGTCTGAATGATGTCACATATGTAATGTTTATGGATGAGTTGGAATGTTGTTCTGTATGTGTTCCACCCATGACAGTTGATACCATGTAGCCTGGGTCTTGGGAGCCAATGGGCTCCCTCCCCTCTCTGCTCCTGTTTGTTTGTTTGTTTGTTTTTATTATTTGTAAAGCACACCTAACCCGTGGGTAGCAGGGCGCAAAGCAACAAGAGGAGTGTTCAACTTAATTTACAGAGCACGCAGTAAATGAATCCAACTAGGTTACAGTGTTGGAAGCATCAAACATTTGGACCAATACATCAAAGTATAAATTATAGGTGAATATACATAGTTTACAAGTTATAGATATATCTAAGCATAGAGATGAGAGGATATACAATTTATACGCAATTTACAGTAGGCGCGGCCGTGGAAGAGATTGGATGTCATAGCATTAGGTGTCATGTTCCTTGATCCAGCGGATGGTATTAGATCTTCCCTAAGAGATGGTGGTAAGGAAATTCCAAAATTGTGCTGCTTTGACAGGAAAGCTATTCCCTCCAGACATAGTACGTTTGAATCTTGGGACAAGGAGGAGGTTTGAGTTGGCCTTTCTAGAGGGGCGGCAGGAAGTCGGTCTGGTGAATCTCGTTAACAAATATTGAGGGGCCGCTTGGTGTAGGCATTTATGGGTCAGAGAGACCGATTTAAGGAAAATGTTATCTTTAGTAGAAAGCCAATTGTACGATCTTCTAGTCTCTGAGATATGTGCTTTCCTCGGGAGGCTTAGGGCTGCTCTTAAGGCATTGTTTTGTAAGCTTTGAATTTTATTTGTAATGTATTTGTTACTACCTATGTAGAGCGAGTTGCAATAATCCAACTTGGATAGGATCAATGCTCTGACTAGAGTGATGCAGTTATTTGGTGAGAGGAATGATTTGGGTGCCCTAATGAGTTTACATGTATAAGATGTAGCGGAAGGCATGGCATTGACTTGTTTTTTGAAGGTGAGCATTGAGTCTAAATAGAATCCTAAGGTTTTAACCTCCTTCGCTACAGTGATGATATTATTGTCAATGACAAAAGAGGAGTAGTTTTGACCTAATTTATTGAGGTTGGATGCAGTGCCTAGGATGAGGAGTTCTGTCTTGTCATCATTCAGGCATAGACCATGAGAGGCCATACATGCCTGGATGATGAGGTACACATGATTTACAAAGGCCAAATCCTTGTCTTAATCCCCTGTCAGCGGGATGAGGATCTGGGTATCATCAGCATAGTTTGTGTTGGTGATACCCAGGCCATCTAGATCATCGAAAAAGGGCTTTGTAAAAATGTTGTACAGGGTGGGGGAGACACAAGAACACTGTGGCACACCAGAGGTAATGGGCATAGGGTCAGCGGCTGCTGAAGGGGAAAAAAAATTGCATAGTGCGGTTGTTGAGGAAGGATTGGATCCATTCAGTTGCCTCCTGAGAGAAATGAGCTGCCGACTGTAAGTGTGTGCAGAGGATCTCGTGGTAGACAAGATCAAATGCAGCTGAGAGATCGAGAAGTAACAGAAGTGCTGTCTTGGCCTCATCTCTCAGCTCATCTATCTGTGCCTTAAGATCTATAAGCGCAGTCTCGGGCCCGTGCTGCGGTCTGAAGCCTGACTGTAGGACTCCTAGGAGGTGGTTGAGATCAAGGTATTGTTGAATTTGTTGGTATGCTATTTTATCAAGGATTTTAAGAAGAAACAGCACTGTAGTGATGGGACGGTAGTTGGTAGGGATGGCAGGATCTAGATTTGTTTTTTTAAGGAGTGGGAGGACCCAAGATTGTTTCAGATTGTTGGGTATGGTACCGGCTGTAAAGGATGCATTTATTAGTTTAGTGATAAATGGTGAGAGTTCTCGAGCTGCATCTTTTATCAGTTGTGCAGGGCATAGGTCCCCATAGCAGTTCGAAGGTTTGATTGCAAGACTAACTTTTTCAACCTGTTTGGTAGAGACTTTATTGAAGTTGAAGAGGGGGGTGGGCACAGGAGGTGACGTCCAGGTGGGTTGAGGTGGAGTAGAACTGGTGCTACTCAATTTGGAGATGGAGAGAAGGGAATCTTTTTTGTTACTGATTTTAGTTTGCAGAGAAGTAATTTTATTGCCAAGAGCATTTTGAATATCTGTGCACCCGATTTTGTCCTTGATGCATGAGTCGGGCGGCTGGACGGGAGTTCCTATTTCTTTCAGAATTGAGAAGAGCTCTTTAGTATTACATTTTGCTTGAGAGATTCGAAGGTTATAAGAGGTTTGTTTTGCAAGGATAATTTCTTTTTTGTACTGGGAAGCTAAATTACTTAGGTTTATCTTATTAGTTTCAGATGGATCTGATATCCAGATTTTCTCAACACGTTGTTTCTCCTGTCTGATAGCCTTAAGGTAAGGCGAGAACCAATTGTTCACATGTTTACGAGGTTTGCTCTTTCTCACTTTGAGAGGTGCTATGGCATCAAGGGAGGATTGCATTACTTTATTGTACAGATCTACCATGCTTGAAGGGATCTGTATGGTCAGGAATAGCGCTAAGAGTAGGTAGGATCATAGGAATAAGGTTTTCAGGAGTGATGTTTCTCTTATTTCTAGTTGGGACAGCTGGAGCTATGCTGTTAAATTGCAACATTGATGTGGGCTCTAGGGAGAATGTGATCAGGTGATGATCAGACCACGGCTGTGGAATTATAGATGAGACTGTAAGTGGGCAGTTATGCACAGCTAGCCAGTCCAAGGTTCTACCTTTGGTATGGATAGGAGCTGTGATTTTCTGAGTGAAACCCAGTTCCTCTAGGGTGTTATTGATTATAGTAGCATTAGTGTCTAACGGGTCGCTAAGACCAAGGTTAAAATTTCCTAATATGATGCTTTGGTAGGAGTTCTTGAGATTATGCGATATAATATTTGTTAAGTCATCTTCAAAAGATCCTAATGGACCAGGAGGTCTGTATATTAGGTGTATGGATACAGTCTGCATATTAGATAGAGTTAACTTAGCCGTTAGGGATTCACAAGATCTTATGTTGTGTGGTGGTGAGAGATTCAATGATAGGCTGGTTTTAGCCATAATAGCAAGGCCACCACCTCGAGAGGTGGTACGGTCGAGTCTTAGGAGGGTGTAGTCATCGGGCACGGCTAGCATAATTGCTGGGCTGGCTGCTGGGTGGAGCCAAGATTCAGTAACAGCTAAGAAGTCTAAGATTTCGTTGTGTAGTAAGTCAGCTATGTCAGTAGCATGGGCTACCATAGAGCATGCATTTATAAGAGCAGCTCCCATCCCAGACTGAACTGGTTTCAGGATTGCTAGTTATGTTTTAGGTTTGCATTTCGGGAGAGGGATAAGTTCCCGGAAGAGTCTGCTGTTAAGTTGGAGTGGGTGTCGGTGATGGCTTGAATTACACAGGCTGCGAGTGGCATTACTGTGCGCTAGTTTGGTTGGAGGGTCATAGAGCCTAGGTAGTCTAGCACGTAATTTGAGGTTCCTTGTGAAACAGTGCAGAGTATGGTAATCTTGGCAACCTGTTTGAGGGCATTCTGTGCTGGCGCAGGACGGGGTGGATTAAGAAGCATGGTGTGGTCATGTAGGCTTGTAATGTATAGGAGAGTTCTTAGCAGGACAGTGTAAAGCATTGGCAAAGTATAGAAGATGTACGTGCATAATAACATAGGTGTAACACAAGGCAAATGTAGAGACCAAATGCTAATCAATGGAGGCTGTGCAAGTATCACACAAGGTGTAAAAGCAGTCTAGGGCTAGTAGCGTCTAAGGCAGTTCAAATTTAGGATATCTGACACATTTGGGGCACAATGACGTTTGGTGCACTGCAGCAGTAGCTAATCCAATACTGCATCAGGTAGGATATATGCAGAGTATACTGGCATGCAAGTGAGGCAAGATAATAAGGAATGCTTCAAGGTGTATAGAGGAGACTAAGTACAATACTGGTAATCAAAGTAGGCATATAGAATGCTGCTATGTTTAAGCTTGAATACTGTGCAGGCTAAAGAGCTGTGTATGCACAAGCAATGGAACATCTGGATTCGAATTTTAGCAATCAGGGCTAAAAGTAGGGCCAATTACAGGATGCACAAACAGTGTAGCATCTAGATTCGATTTTTAGCAATCAGGGCTAAAAGTAGGGCCAATTACAGTATGCACAAACAGTCGAGCATCTAGATTCAAATTTTAGCAATCAGGGCTAAAGTAGGGCCAATTACAGTATGCACAAACAGTTGAGCATCTAGAATCGATTTTTAGCAATCAGGGCTAAAAGTAGGGCCAATTCAAGTATGCACAAACAGTGGAGCATCTCGATTCGATTTTTAGCAATCAGGGCTAAAAGTAGGGCCAATTACAGTATGCACAAACAGTGGAGCATCTTGATTCGATTTTTAGCAATCAGGGCTAAAAGTAGGGCCAATTACAGTATGCACAAACAGTGGAGCATCTCGATTCGATTTTTAGCAATCAGGGCTAAAAGTAGGGCCAATTACAGTATGCACAAACAGTGGAGCAACTCGATTCTATTTTTTGCAATCAGGGCTAAAAGTAGGGCTAATTACAGTATGCACAAACAGTGGAGCATCTAGATTTGATTTTTAGCAATCAGTGCTAAAAGGTAGTATATATGCAGCAAATAGGCAGCTATGGTCAGGATGTATACAGTGCAGGCAATGGATCAGGGAAGGTACAGCTGTAGGCATTTACGCCAATTTGAGGTACATATATGTCCAAGTTCTACAGTGTGAGCTTAGCGAGCAGAGTAATTAGTCAGATGTGCACATCACAGTGTTTGGTACGCAAGTGAGTATACATAGTGAGAGGAGGTTCTGTACAGATTGGGACTTAAGTTCCAGGTGCCCAGTTATTGTATTAGCATGGGAACAGAAAGGCACTGGTGGGTTACTCACAGTATCAGTGTGCATGGGCAGGGGGTCTGGCCCTGGGCTCTGGTCAGCTCGGGACAGTATCAGGACAGTTGCTGGCCTTCCCTCGGGCCTTTCCAGAAAGAGCCGGCTTACGCCTTCCGGCGTCTGGTTGGCTGCTATGTGGGCAGTGGAAACCAATCTGCACCCAGCTAGCCTCGGATGGGGAAGTGAAGGTGGATCAGGTGGACCAAATATCACAGGCGGGCCATCTTGGACTGTGTAGTGTCTTGTGTGCTGCAATGGCATTGTGGAGGGAGGCGGTGGAAAAAGGGGTCCGTGTGTCTTTGTCCGACATGGGTGCAGATTCAGCAAATGCACAATAAGGAAAATAAAAATGTTGTTGGATAACCGCGCCTAGTGTGCTAAGAGTAGCCTGTTTCGAATTTTCATTTAGCAATTAGGTAGCATATTCTGCATACCTCAAAGATGGGGTACTACATGCTCCTGCAATGGTCGGGAGCTCCTGCTCCTGCAAGGGTAGGCTTCATGTGTCCTCGTCTCAGGACAGGCATGAACCTGCTCACAACCTGCTCACAGTGCCTTCTTCACAGTTCTAGTTCCTACTTATAAACTGTAACCTGATTTAACTTAATAAAGGAATTTGTCTTCATTACCAGTGCTGCCTCCAGACTCAATCTTAAAAGTAGCCCTTTTATTTTAGGTAGCGATTTCTCAGATTTAGCCTAAATGTATGATAGTTTTACCCTGCTTTCGGGCAATTTGTGTTAGTCAGCCATATCCTGCACTTAGCCTAATTGTGTAAGGTAGAAATATTGTGCATTTATATTTGCATTTGATGTCACCATCAAAACACCACTTCAAAACATGACCTTTTGTTCTGTATACACCATTGAATATTAGTTTCTAGTGGGGTCTGCCAATATCAGTGCTGTCAGACACATGTGTTGTTGCTCCTGAAACACCAGCTTAGCCTTTTCCATCCAGCCAAATGTCTTTCTCTTCATGAGTATGTTTGTGACGGTTTGAACAAAGTATACAAGTTGAGATACGAATGATGCTGTGGGCTACTTTTGCTGAGGTATGCAATGACTGTTTCAGGATCGCTTCTACCTTATGAGTGAACACACAGATACCCACTTAATTGTCCCTATGGCCATAGTGGCCCAATGGAAAGGTGTGCTTTTGAAGGAAGGTCTACCAAGCATCACTCGAGAGTCAATATAAAGTACTGAAGCATAATCAACCAGGATATCAATTTTAAATTACAACTTTACTCTGGGGCTGCTCGTCCAATGGAGGCAGAATGGCAGAAAAGTGTGCCACAGAGTTGGGTAATACAAACAGACATGGTTCATTGTGATTGTGGCAACATTGTCTAATCCCCAAAGTGAACCCTGATTTGTGTTCTTTGTCAGGGAGCTTTGTTTCAGATAACATGGCTGTTGGGGTGGAAGGAAATGAGGGTGGTAGTGAACCAGTGAGCAGACGAGGTAGTATCGCAGATATGCTAAAGAAAATGGGTGAGGTACCTTGGATGGGAACATGTTGAGTTTGACAGACGTGCAACAGCAACTGAAGAGGCTCCATCGGAAGACTTGGCAGAACAACCCATTGAGAATGCAGTAGGTAAATGAGCTAGGCAATCAAATAAAGATAATGACAAATAATACCTTGCTAATCTCCTGCCTCTCATCCATAAACAATGCTAAAGCCTATCTACCGAATCTTTGGCATATGAGACAGTTTCTGGAAGTTTCCTCTTAACAGGGTTTTGAGCCCTCCCTTTTCCATCTGACCAGAAGGGCTCTCCCCTAAACAACCACGGTAGTAGAAACCCCTCGCCTCCTCTCCTCATTCTCTAAATGAACCTATTATCCTGTCACATCTGCCATAAAAGAGCAATAACTAATTCCATTTCCCGTTGATGTTAATAAACAAAACAAGAAGATAGCTCTTCGGGGCTTCTTTAGTAAGCAGAACTAAAATAAACAGAGTACATTTGCAAGCACCCGGGTGCTATTTGCACCGACAGGAAAAGCAAACGGAAATAACTGAAGCCAGCTCTGAGTCTCAACCGAAATAAAGTATGAGTCAATACCAGAAATAAAAGAACAATCAGCAAAAACATAGAATACGTCGAGCAACATATGGGCTAACTGTGATGGCATAACCACTAAAGAGTCAATTCTATCGAAGGTGTGTGATGAACCAAACGGGAGGGGGCGCCTGCCTGCTAGGTTTAAGCCGTTTCACCTCCATTCTTGCAAGCTGCATTTGTATGAACTGTTTTCGTGTTTGCTTGGCGTAAAAGGTATAGAAAACCGAAGTAAGTAATGATGATGAAAAACTTTGAATCCTGCATAATCTCGTATTGCTTTGCTAAAGTCGGTAAGTATTCAGGGGTGTCATTTTATCAAAATGCCAGTGGTAACGGAAGTGACATCACATGTCCCCACACCTCTGATGGCATCACAGGAAGTGATGCAATTTGATCCCGCCCCCCAAGTGACATCACAGGAAGTGATGGCACACAAATCTCAGATGTGTCTAACGCCCTTGTCTCCAGGCGCTCTCATTTCATACAGATACAAGAACCGAGGCACAGAGGGAGGAGAGATGTGTCCACAATCACACATTTCGGGAATGTCATTTTCCAGATTTGACGTGGAGCCTGTATGTAAAACATACATAATTCAGTACTTGGAACAGGGTAACCAAAATGTCTAATGTAGGCTACAGCTAATGTATGAAACATCTATAGATCAATGGACACAGAAGCCATCATTATCTTTGGCCTTTATGTATATTACACATGCCAAAAAGCACTGACCTGTGGAGGCGTGCACTCTCTGTTTATCCAGGAGAAAAAAGCTGCACGAGCAAGGTCTGAAAATTAATTCATTGACCAGGATTTATTATCAACAAAATTCCCTGGTTATAAATGTATCCATGAGTCAGCTACCACTACGAAAGAAGAAACCTATTGTGCGGGTGTAAGCTGAGCCCATCTGTCTCTGTGTCCATTTATCTTTGTGACAAGTAACCACATTTTGTCCCCCACAATCCAGACCTGAACATAACACCTTGATGTCCTATGCTTGGATACATGACTCTTCTACAATATTTTTTAACAGGGTGAGGTGTGGGGAGTGGGGACTACACTTCCTTCAAGAGTGGGGCTCAATGCATCTACAATTCTAAGAGCTCTATGTGCGAGGTGTGTTATTCAATGACCCCACCAGGACCGGCCCATGAATGAAGCTTCCACAAAGCCCTTTCCAAGGAGGAGTTTGAGTAGGTAAGGGTGGGGCATTCCATGTCTCTCTCACTTTTGAGATTCTGTGTCCATTGCTTATTTTCTTAAACAGTGTTGTACCAGAGCAGGGTCCTGGTCGAGTTTGCAGCCCCTGTCAACCATTCACATCACACTTGAATGCATTCAAGGTGAGCAGAACCTAATCAGTGGCATACCACAAAATGTGTGGGCCCCCCTGTGAGCCATGAGGAGGGCCCCTCCAAGGTCCTTAACAAAGGACAGGGCACGCCACACTCCGGGGCTGGCCCGGACCACCACTTTTGCGGCATGTCCATGATTATGCTGCTGCAGGGGAATGCACTAGTTCAAGTGAAAGAAGTAAAAATGAGTTTTAATCAAAGCTTAAATGTTTCACCTAGCGTAGAAGGAAGGGGGCACTGCCTGGCCCCAAAACCAGTTGTTTTACCACATGGTGTAAATATTTGCAACAAATACACGATTGAGACCAATCATAGCGAGGTGCCCGAACTAACGAAAATGTGTTGGGGTATCAGGGGGATTCTTCCCCCTCCAATGAGAAAATGTTTTGAGTAATGGGTTAACATGGTATATTACACAGCAAACTTTCTGTGAACATTTGGGTAGAAGGCCAAGACTGTTTCCAGGTTTTGTAGGGTGTAGGTTAAAAATAAAATAGATGCAATTCACCAAATGTGCACTGTCATGCTGGTCCCTTCAATATTTGCAAATGTAAAAACTATTTTCATGTTGGCTGTGCCCACACTTTTCCATGCTGGCTCCACCAACATATGCTAGTATTCCCATATAAGAACATAATCATGTTCGCTTTGAGATGTTTTTATAGTATCATTACTGGCACTAGTCACAAAGCTGGCAAACATATGCCAGTACTCCTATGTAAGAAAATACTCCTGTTGGTTTGCCTATTAAAAGTGACATGTCACAAAAAGAAAACATGCAGTGTTGGATTGGCCGGTCGGCCTTTTGGCCCGTGGCTGGGCCGAAATTGTCCCTGAGGAGTGGGGGCCGGTTCCCTCCCATGCCTAGGCTGGTTTGGAATACGGAAAATATATATCGTTTTTTTCAACAACAAGAAATCTTTTTTTTTTAAAATCCTTCCATCCTTCTTAGGTCGATAAATGAGTACCAACATAGGTTGGATGATATTGTATGCATATTTTCTCTATAAAAAAGAGCTTAAGCCTACGTGCTATACAATAACATTATCATTTGGCGTTGGACGTCTGCTTGGATTCACAGTAATTTAGTGTACTTAGGAACAATGCTATTTGATGCCACTCACTGTTTTGTCAAGGGATGAAAGGTTGTGTTTCATCACTTCCTGAGATGTCACTTTGGGGTGGGGTCAAATGACATCACTTCCGGTGATGTCAAAGGTCAAGAGTCATGAGGCGAGGGGTGTGCCACCTTTTTGAGGCGAGGGGTGGGACACTTTCTTTAAGGTGACCAGGCCTATTTCTTGTCCCAGTCCGACCCTGTAAACATGTCCAAACTGGTTACAATGTGAGCCAGTCTAGAGCTATAAGAACACTTATCATCCTTGGTTCATCATAGATGCTCAGTTAATAAAAAGTCATGTTACAGTATGAAATGTACAGGCCGCTACAACAAAACATCAGCCTAGCGAGGTAATACTACTTATATACTTTTAGCCAAATGGCTTTGTATAACACAACATTTAAAAATCATACATTTCCAATATTAAAAAGATAAAACAGAGATAAAACAACAATACATCATAATACTATTCAATACATCTTAAAATCACTACAATCTTTAAATAAAATACAAAACCATGAAATAAATAAGATTCATATCATTGCCTATCAAGAATATTCCACATAGGTCTTTAGATTATTTCAAAAAGATTGTGTTGTTATAGGATTTCATATACTTATAATGCAAATCTTGCAAGCTTTCACAATCTATCATCAAATGGTATAATGACTCAATTATTTAATTACCACATAATTGGCACATATGCATACTGTAAGGTAAACCCAACCTCTCACCCTCAGTTTCTAGCATCTCTGAGGTATTGAATTTCAATAATAGGTATGTACGAAATGTACTTACACTTGGATACACTTTGATATAATTTGGTGCAATACACCTGGTTATTCGTTCTTGACAGTAGGGTCCACTATGCACCTTAGTCAACAGGTTCATTAGATTTTGTTCATAGCTGATTTCCTTCAATTTACTTTTCAACCGATATTTCACACATGTTTGCTTTATCAAAGATACAGAGTAATAAATGTCATGTCACAGTAAGCAATGGCTAAACTGGCTGTACCAAAATGTCCGTCTAGCTGGGTAATGACACACATGAACTTGGCTTTGCCCGAAAATACCAGTAACATGTGCAAAGTCAATAAAGGATGTGTCAGAAATTATCTAGTGATCCCCAGTCTCCCACGGCCTTACACACACACCCAGGAATACCCTTTCACCCACCCATAGATCTCCTATCATATTCATTCACACTGCATTCCCCACACAGTCATGCACCCACCCACCCAGAACATTTACACACACAAACTCATATTCCTACCCATTCACCCACCACTCACTGACCCATATGCCTTCTCTCGCATCAACTGACACTGCATTCTCCACAAAGACACCTACCCATCCAGAACATGGAAACACACTATCACATTTATACTCATTCACCAACCAGTCACTTTCGCATACACCTTCCCTTACATCCACTCTAACTGTATTCCCTAAAAAAGCACACACCCACCCACCCACACAGAACATTGAAACACACACTATCTCATTCATACTCATATACCCACCAGTCACTCACTCATACACCTTCTCTTACACTCACATCCATTCTCACAGCATTATCTACACAGGTACACACCCACCCAGAACATTCAAACACACACACTATCACATTTCTTCTCATTCACCCACCACTCACTGACCCATAGCACATACATTCATCTGACACATACTTCACATATGCAAAATACACATCTCATTTTTTAAAGAAAGCTTTATTACCTGTTTTTCAAGCTTCGGTCCGTCACTCCAGGCTCCAGGCCACCCATGGATCCTCTGTGCTGCTTACAAACAGGAAACGAACCAGGAAGCTGGGAGAGTGTCCTGGTACCTGTATATGTGCCTCGAGGAAGCCGGAGAAGGGGTTGGAGCTGAATGTGACACAGGACATGTGGCACATGTCACAGTCAGCTTAAACTCCGACTGAGTGCTTCCTTCTCGCACTGCAAGCCCTGGATCAGCCTTCAGCCTAATGGGTGAAATCTGCCGGGGCACCCCGAGACCTGGTGTTTTGATGGGGGCCCCGGTCCCCCAGGAGCATCCGTTTGATAAAAAACTTTGTTTTGCATTGGTAGCAAGGGAGAATGCAGGGATAGCAAAGGAGAACCCTCAAATGACATTCCTGTAAACATTGCCACGGAAACAGATGGGAAAGATGTGGGATGATGTGCTTAGATATTTTGAGAAGTACTTCTCGGGTGAATTAAATTCAACAGATTGTGCTTCTTCTCCCTGTAGGAGTCGTCAATGGTCAAGTAACTGGTGCAGACCATGAGAATTCACTCAGGAAAACAGAATATGAAATACCTCTCTTAATATAATATTCCATCATGTTAACTGTTTCTTTATTACTGAATCCTATTGCTTTATCCCTGTACAGTGTTACACTCTTCCCCAGCTCGGTCTGTCTTATACGAAACCAAACTCAACACATACTTATGTTAAAATGTAAAATGTTGATCTTTTTCTGCAAATTCACAGTTTCCCCTTTAATATAAGTTAAATTCCATACCAGCATAACAGGCTGAGGCAGCACAAGCATAACGGCAGTCAGCAATGCTCCTGTCAGCAAACCCATTTCTGAAATGAAAACAAATAATGTGATTTATTTTTTCAACCCTTAATGTGCTTTCAGAACACATATTTATAGACCAAATGCAGTGAAGAGATTGGCAGTCCTCAAATCCTTGGCGGTGATAATTCAGGTTTAAAGAGTGGTAAATGTTAATGTCCAGTGTCGGCTATTGATCAATTTATTTTGAGAAATTATGGAAAAATAGGTTTAATAATACTCACTCTACTGTGTGATAGCATATTAGAAAAGAAAAAAACAACCAGGAAAGAGCACATTCTAAAATAAAAGTGGAACAGGCACAATCATTAAGCAAATCCAAGAATATTTTTTTCTAAATGCCCATTAAAGTTTAGTGTTCCCACTGAAGTATCGACTAGTAGCATCTATTATAAGGGGAATTAACCCACCCAAGGAATTGAAAACACCATAGGTAAATAAACAAATACATTGGTAAGAATATCTGAACAACTGAAGAGAGTATATAAACTATAGGTAGGCCTAATTGGGCAAATGTATATATTTCAAATATTGAGATTTCAAATATCCTGAGATTTTGTGAATGTAATAAACAATACAACCAGTATATGTGCGGAAATAAAGAACACGAAAATATCTTCTTTTTGTTTTCAAAGCCCACAATATTGCTGTAAACATGTAAGCAAATAGGGACTGTGACTGGTAATTTTCTCAGCAACCAAAATTAAATGTTTTCACTTAGTTTGCTGAGAAAAACTTTCAATAAACTGTTTGGAGCATTTTCCACGGCCCAATTCAGTTGAACACTGACGGTACTAGTTGGAAACAAGTTTCTTGAAATGTCAATTTTAAATGCTGTAAATATTAAAAATGTATGTGCCTTTAAAAGAATGTCAAGAAAACTATGCACTGTTTTTTTCAAATAGGATTGCAAAAGAGAAAGGCCTACATTAGTTCTGTAGTATATATTTCCTGGAATGTTCTCAGAGAAATAAAGGAAACGAGATTTTGATTAGTACTTCACTTTTAGAATTTCACACAACTTTGTAGGAGGGATTTAATCTAATCTAATCAAAGCAAAGCACAACCTGCATTTTGCGAGCTACAATAAGTGAGCGTTGTGAAGCAGTGCTGCAGTGTTAGTTAACAATCCATTGTGTTATGGACATCGAATTTGGGAAAGCGTTAATTTGAACGTACTGCTTTTAGCTTAATATTGATATTGTTACCATTAGTAGGCTTTACATTTTGTGACGTTAACAATGGCATCTCCAACATTTGTAGACTTCATATTTCTATGGCAATGTTAACTCGGCTTTCTTCCCATCAATGTTATCAGTGTTTAACTGTTTTAGTTTATGTGTGCAAGAGAGAGTGTTTAGGTGTGTTTGTGTGCATGTATCCGCCTGCCTATTCTCATTATACGAGTATTGCCTGGCCTTTCACACTTGCACATGCTAAGCAAAATAGATGGGCGGAGTTGCATTCCATGCTTAATGTATGTGTGTATTGTGCTTACCTATATTTTGTCTTTTTTGCATGAGTGTATTCATACTAGGAGCATATTGTATGTAGTTCATGTGTGTGCTTTACAAGCATGTACCTGTGTATGCATATTTGAAACATGCTGGTCCTAATTTACAGAGCATTTTTAATGGGGGTTTCCCACAGAAAAACACTTTTGTAAATCAGGTCCACTCTATTTTGTGATCTGCATCGGGCTCTCCAAATTGTCTGATTATTCCGAGAATGTTGTGTACATTCCACACGAAAGGGGCCGCCTGCTCTTGTAATAGTGGGGGACGCCTTCCTTGCCCTTCCCTGGTCCCAGTGGACAAGTCCCTGGCACCTACAGAAGTGGGGCTACTGCAAGATACATTACATCTGTGAAGCCTTCTCTCCCCTTGGCAGCACTGTGCACAGCGAAAGCTGACAGCCCCCACCTTTTCCTCCTGTGCCTGTGCCACCCAAGCCCATTTCTCATGGATGATCTGGTGCAAATTGTTGCAAGCAAACAGTGTATTCTTTTCATCCTTCCTCTGAGATCACTTCCCTGCACGTGACCAGGCCGAATAATGACTTGTGGCCCATCCATCTCCACAAACCCGCTCCTGCACCTCTCACCCCCACTGTTGTAAAGTTACTACCTGTTCAACCCTGTGTCCCACCAGTCTTCTTTTGATGTAACAGAAGTGTGACCCTTTCTTGCTGACCACCCTAGAGTGCCTTCAATATAACTAATCTTATGTTGTCATATATTCTGCCTTAAACCAACACATATCAATGTATAGGCCGCTCTTAAATACCAAAGGTATAGTTTATGGGTTATTATGTACTCCATGTCCTGTGATAGCATGTAGATTAGTTAGATAGCACCAGCCGCCTCTCCCGGACCCAATTTGACCTTCAATTTGCACGGACCAGCCCAGCTGACCCACGTGATGCCTACCAGCCCGCCAAGCTGCCAGGCAATCTCGTGGAGCCTGCCCCTATAGTGCCATTCTAGGACCCATTCCCTCACCAATTCAAATGTAACTTGTAGACTGTATGGAAAACATCATCTATGATGCTGTAAACCCTTTAAAATGTATTGTATCTGTATTGTCTGCCAGAGCACTCTCAAGGTAGCAGAGTTCTCTGGATGCTGAATTTTACATAAACCTTTGTTGTCTCTCACAACCAATCTCCTGGTCTCATTCCCTACTGGGATGTGTCCGTTATAGTTTCTAATAGTACTGTGAGGAGTGACCACCTTCAGTTGTAAGCGTGCATGTTAGAAATAGATGTATGTATGTAAACATGTGTATTATGAGTGTCCTTCATGAGTGTATTCATTATGTGTGTCATTTCGAAAGTATGGGCATATTTCCTATGTATTGTATTTGCACATTGTGTGATGTGCATAAGTATATTCCACACAGTTGTGCAATGATTAGGTGTTATTCCAAAGTAATGTTTGTATGTCTTGCCTATTGGATAGGTCTATGCATAGTCTATGCATACTAGGTGCGTATTGAGTGCACATATTAAGCTCACATGCTTAACTTGTGCGATACAAAAGGGTAGGGAAGGTGTGCCTCTGTGGAGGGACTGTGTGTGTCTCTGTGGGTGTTTAGAGTGCCTGTGTGAAGGTCAGGACTTCACCCTCACACACTTGTTGAGATCTACCACAAAACCTCACAAAATTCACACATTTGCATTTTACAGGCAACATTATTTTCCACAAATCAGGTTTTCATTTCATTAAGTACACATATGCACATATGTGTGACCCACAGTGTCTGGAGGTGCTGTATTTTCCCCCTCCACAAACAGCTGTAATTGATAAACAAATAGAACTCAGCTAACACTTGCCAAACCAAGGAAGTGGGTGCAGGGAAATATTCTCACAAATCACTGTTTTCTGACATAATTTCTCACAAACCAATTACTTCCCAGACACAGAGGTGATATAGACAACATTTGATGGGCATGCCATGTATTGCAGGCAGCATGCAAGATAGATAGTATATCACTTCCACTTCCGATTTCACTTATGGCTGACCTGGAGGGATAATTGACCATATCCTCATGAACGGAATGATTTTGATGCATCTTTCTGTCCGCTGTGTGGTCCACACATTTATTTCTTACAAAAACAAGTGTAATGTGTAATCTGTTAATTGATAATTTGTGAACATTTTCATTTACATTGTGTAAACTTGTTTTGGAGAGATTGGTGGTGGGAGTGTTAGAGGTAAGATCACACAAAATGTGATGTAATTTATCTTGACTTTGAGATGTATTATTTGTTTATGGATGCACAGTGTATGAAAAACACAGCACAACATGAATACCAGAGGAATGTGGTCAATGTCAGGATGGGGTTAGGGATATGAGCATACTTCGCAGTTCTACAATGTTTGCTTGAGAACATTTGTTGAGGCCCATTTGTAGATAATTATATTTTTAACACAATTCCTCACCATAAACATTCTGGTTTAGACCCCTCGCAACACCCCAATCCTACTCCACCATAATTAAATACCTAAACCAAACCCCCATCTATATTTGGAGGAAATGTGTTATATAAAAGGTGAACAAATGGGCCTTAAGCAAATGGGCATGCAGGCAAATGGGCTAAATCGGAGTGTGCATTGACTGGGGATTGTGGAACCTGTAATCATTGTGTTGTCTAACTTTCTGACCATTTTCTTTTTTCAAGTGTGCTTGAAATCTAGCACCCGAATGACCTTTCTTGTTACTATGGGAACACCACAGAGCTTCCAATAAAAAGTACATGATTATTGAATAATCACTGGTAGGTGTTAAAGTAAGAAACATATATGATACATTTTCCATTTTTAATTTGTTGAAAGCATGTACACTATTTTCTTTTCATTTTAATTGTTTAGGTTTCAAAACATTTTCAAAACTTCATATATGCAAGAGACCTTTAACACTTAGCAATTATTATTTGTATTTGTATTTTCAATGATTCTCTGTGCTTTAATGTAAATAAAAGTCAATATTGCTTTTTAAATTGTTTTAATGTGTATTTACATTTATATGAATATGAATGTTAATTTCATTGTGTACTTATATTATTTTTCATGCATTACTATTTAAAAATATAGTATTACTAATAATTTCGCATTTATATAGCGCTACGAACCCTCAGGTATCTGAGCGCTGCTTATTATTACCCACGGTGTGTGGTGCTCATTTATCGACCTCGGAAGGATGAAAGGCTGAGTTTGGCCCTGCCGGGATTCGAACCTGCGTTAGCAAGCTCTGCACGGATGTCAAAGCGAGCGCTCTACTCGCTGTGCCACTTGACTTAGTTATGATTACTATTTCTGTTCAATATTACTTTTTTCTTTATTCATATTGCATTTTTAATTAATAGTCCAATTAATCAATCTCAATTTGTATGTATGATAGATTTTCTTTAGAGATATGACTGTTGAATTTAGCATTAATTATTTTATTTTATTAATAGTGATTTTTATTTTTTAACACAAAAATTTACTTTGTATTACTCTGGAATTTTAAATCAACTAGTAACATTTTCTATTAATCAAAATGATCATTTTAATCAACATTAATTTTATTATTACAACATTGTATTATTTCTGAGCCTTGAAGCACTTGTGTATATGCACTTTATAAATGACGCATCATATGATATCATAACTGCATTTTTTTGAATTACTACAATTTCTTCATTCCTCAATATTCCTAATAAATGTTGCTTTTATTTTGTAATCATTTTGTATTTTGAATTCATCAATGCATTTTTTGTATTAATCTTGGTTATTATATCTCATCTTGTTTTTGGTTACTATTGTAGTTTTAAGAATACCTTCAATTTTTAAATTAACCTCAATTGTGTTTTCTGATCAATACTAAACATATTTTATTACTGCCGTATTTGTAATACAGTACTACTGTGTTAATCAATCTTGACAATCATATCTGATACAATTTAATTTAATTTGTATTAATATTGTATTTTTCATGGTTTACTACAACTTGTTATTGATGTTGATGGATTATTATATCTGACAATTATTGTTACGTAAGTTTCTCATGTTTGTATGAACTAACACATTTGTTTATTTAAATGTATTAGTTTATGTTCACGATTAATGTTAATGTTTTATTAATATTGCATCTTGGATGCATTTCTATTAAAAATAAATAATGGGTACATTTTTGGCTTGAGTGAGAGAAGTAAATGGAATCACAAAACAGGATAGCAGAGGGAAATGGCAAAAGATTATGGAATGATTGTTAAATCAAGTGAGAAAAAAGAAAAGATATGTGTGGCAGTTTTATAACATTTACAGTAGTACCTGTGGTCACAAATTTGGGGCAATCAGTAATTTGTCCATCACTGCTTTCATGCAGCCTTTGCTCGAAGCAGGTTCAGAAGATCAATCAAGACCTCAGGCATATGTCATACATTGACTATATGTTACTAAAGATTTGTATTTGCTGAGGATATGTAGATGTTTGAGTATTGCACAGAAGTACCATGGTGGTAGACCAATGTATCAAGATGCATTTGCTTCAAAATCTGATTCTTAAACTGTCTCATGGCTATCTTCTTTTAGAGGAGCTTCACAAGTTCATTCAAAAGCACAAACTCATATTTGGAAAGGCATAACCAATTTTGAACACAAGACACACAGAGCAGATTAAGAACGACAGCAGTGGAATTGAGTATCTCAGAGATAATGAACTTCTGATTACAGATGAAGAGCCTCTCCTTTATTAACAAACAAACATGGAGCTGTGGACAACCTGCCAAACAAAGATCTATTGTGCTCTGATGCTATTGACATCTCTCGGCATGAACTGTGCAAATGTTTGGGGCTGCACATTTACACACGTCTTGAAATGTACTGCAAAACTACAAACTTTACAAAGTTACAAAGTTTCTCATAGGCACCATTAAACATCTGCAAATCAGACTGTGCTGGCCTCTAAGGAAGCATATATTATGATAACCATGATAGTGTTTTTTATACCTCCAGAAATAGCTATACCTGAACATCAAATACCTTTCACTTATACGCATTGAACCAAAGAAGTTGGTTTTGAGAGATATTCCTTCCGAACAATATTTACTGAAATTATGTCTCTCAAACCAATTCCTTACAGGTCAGAAAGGGATGACAGAGGGAACTATGTTATATACTTTAGAAAGCAGGCTACACAGTGTATCTCTTCAACTACCTGTAGTCTCCCATGACTGCCCTGTGAGTGATGTGTGACTACATCTTTGTAACTGAAAATATCTTAATGTACCCTTAGGTGCTCTGTGAACATCTCATCCTTTTCATACTATTACACAGGTAACTATTAATTACTTATGTTTAAAGTACTTCGTTCAATTTTGATAATATGTGTTTACAAGTTTTGAGGAGGAATGGAAATGTACACATTGGATCCAAATATGGGAATTCATGTTTGCTTTTATATGGCTCCTGCTGTTTATCATGCAATAAAAAGTAAACACATACATAATATTTATTATTCAAATCAATTAGAGTAGAGGTTAAAGTTTTGAGATGGACACGTTTAGAATTTAAAATGTACAGTTAGTTTAGAGTTCACAGTGTAGGGTTGACAATACTTTAAAAGGTTTCATAAAAGTGAAATATGACAGAGATATCATGGGTCTCTTGCTCTCAATTACCACCACTGTCTGCTGCTGTTGCATGCTTGGGTTTTACAACTTACTATCCATGCACATCAAGGCTCACAATCATCATCATCGGGCAATATGAATATGTCATGCCATTTCCTCCTCACTAAACTTTATGCACATATCAGAGTTGATATTTGAAACAAGAAATATATAACTCTGAGGAAAAGACTCCTGAGAGAGTAGGATTGGCCAGGCTGATCTAAAATGTGCATCTATTGTATGTGTACATGGAATTCCATTTCTGCCTAGTTTACATGCATTATGTGTGAATAAACTCTGAACATATTTGCTATGTATCTCTGGCTTTCTGCCAAGTGTAGTTTTGTCAATAATGAATTTTGTAAATACGTGTTTTATTGTTTCTTGTGTTCTACTGAATGAATTCTAACAAGGAATACACTTTTCAAACTGGGATAGGCCTCTCAGTTCTTCATCATACGTGTATTTGTGTGTCCTACTTCATGCAGATACATGCATGAGTGCAATAATTTTTAGCTGCAAAGTGAACAGGCTGGAAATTAAACACATATAAATATAATTATACACATAGACAAATCACATACTGTATATATGGATCAAAGATCTTCAATTGATCCTTTCAATATATTGTGTTAAAAAAATTACATATCCTTATGTATTTCATATAGCCACCATCATTTCCCATGAAAGCCGTGGGTAAACCCCCCCCACCCAGTCGTGCCGCATTTAGCCAAACATGCACACTTGGTCGCTGCGGCTATAAAACAGTTTAAAGAAAACATATGCACATACATATGTTGCCAGTAGTCTTGTAAATATTAATTTTAGGACATATTGAGTATAGTCTTTGTACACAGTTACTGTAACACTTCAATAACATTCTATTCATAAACAGTACATATATATGTAAACACTTAAAAAAGTTAAGTACATATTGTGGGATGTTTTTACCCATGCATCCAAGCCCTACCATAAAACTGTGCAGTACTGGCATGGAAAACATCATGATGGCCAGAACTCCCCAGAGAGTGCACAGGGAAAACATGAAGAATAGGCTGCCACCCATTTTTGCCTATGTTGTGAGCACAGGAGGGCACTGCCTAAAACCACCATTGGGATACACACACAGTAGCCTGAAACCATTGGGAATGGCAATGCTGATTGCCAAAAAGCAACTCAGAACTGTGGGGAATTCATTTTCTTAATCCCAAAAATGGTTGCAATACCGGTACTCACCAGTATCAGAAAGCCGGCGTTTTAAAACCACCAGACTTTTGTGTAAAACTGAACAAACAAACCGAAACCAGGCCAGGGAAAGACTTGCTAAGAGGTGGATACAATGTAAAACTATGCTCTGAAATGACTTGAAGGAAGTAATTATTTAATGTATATGTAAAAATTGTAAGTTTGATTTAAACTGGGAACTAAAGTGACATTTAGCTGAATTCTGCCTGACAACTACCCCCGACAGGAGAAACCTGCTCAGCCACTCTTCCCAGGCCTAGCTGCATCCTGCTTCCCCACCAAAAGGAGTTGACACCTCTCTGATTAGATTAGGGGAGGGGCACCGGCAGGAGGATGAACAAAGCCTTGTCCTGGACTCAGACAAATGTTATATTGGTGGGGCCGTAAAGTGGCTTCCTCTTGGGAGAAGTGGGAGGAGAAGTGCCTCTGGGAGCCACCCGAGCTGGAGGCGGGGGCAGACAGAAGCTTTCCCCATGTGCTTTGGAATCTAAACCACACCCATCTGGGCCAGAGCATAATTTAAAAAAAAAGATGGATAATTCATAGTACGGACTTGTCAGAATTATATAAGTAATATCATTATTCTTGTGTTTTTTCTGTGCACGTTTTAAGAGGTGTTAGGACCCTGTGGTTTATTCTGGGGGGTTGCTAGCGGAAAATAGGGTCTCACTCCAAATGTCTGCATGTTAAAAATCTGACACTTCATCAATTAATGTCCATACTCCTTGCGCACATGTGTGTAATTTTGGTAAATGTCCGATATTGGTAAACCAGTCAAAAAGCGCAAAATGTTATCATTTTTGAATGCAAGCCCCCAGGAAGATCAGAGGCAGACAAGCATGGACTATAAGGAATATATAATGTGTACATGTAATTTCAACAAATTGTGTATCTGGGAAATATGTATTTGAATCAAATATAGATTTGTGGGCAAATTGACCAGGGGAGGATCCTCTGACCCATAAACAGACCTCATCATGATGACAATCCATTTCCTTCCCCCAATCATGGGAGAGGGGAGAATTGGGCCAATGACAAGTAGAGAGGGGCAGGCTTAGTTATGCCACGCACACACCCACTTCCAAAACACATAAAAAGAGACTGCTGGGACAGGTAGAGAGATTCAATTCCATTTTCTGCGGGGACGCTCTGCCGGGAGACTCCAGACTTCACATCCATCAATCTTCAGAGACCAGAAATTTACTTCAGAACTTAAAGCAAGGGCCTAAACCCACAAACTGAGAACTCTTCTCAGCAGGCCTCAGCATCCTTAAAATCATTTGCAAACTATTCCACAGCCGGGCAAGCTGTCTGAATTATTTTGCCAAGAACTTTTGCCGGTACCCAGAAAACAGTGTTACATCCAGAATCCACTTGATCCGCACCGGAAAGCAGAGCAGTATCCAGAACCAAAGGCCGCTGTATCCAGAGAGGCTAGACCAGCAGAGCAGAGCTGACCCAGATCGCTGTGAGCAGAACCGGTGCCTGATTGACCCGCCGAGCAGAGAGAACCGCCGCTGGACGTGTTGACCAGATCCGTGACGAGGCCTATTTCAAATTTATATTGTGAGTACCTAGCAGAACTGTGCAAAACCAATCTCTTAGTTAAAATAATCTAATCCAAACTATTTTAACGTAAGTCGAACTGCCTCCTAGTAATCCTGTCATCTGTCATTCTAAAGCTGTGAGCTGTCATTTGTCATTCTAAAGTTGCAAACTGTCACCTGTCATTTTGAGTTTTACTTTAAATCAGAACATCTACCTTTATTAAATCGTCCGTCTCTCTGGAACCGTTTGGGCTAGGACCGACTTCCTACTCCCTATACTTTTTCCGCAATCGCGATTTACGCACTCACGAAATTTACCGCGATTTGCGATTTGGCTCAATTTCTCCACTTGTCAAAATAGCAGCTCCATTCTTTCCTTTATTAAAATCCGTTTGCAAGCTGGTAATAACTCATAGAGCATTGCTAAAGGAGAGCCTGAACTAATACCAACAAGCATCTCTCACTCACCCTGAATCTCTAGAGGGAATTAAAATCAGTTAGCACATTTTCCCATCCATTGCCATCACATTTAAAAGCATTTTGGGCCTGTGTTTCAAACATCTGCCTGTTTCCTCTAAGCTTGCTGGGGGGGGAACTGAATTCCGCATTGTATTTGATTGTATTCCCGAAGACTGTGTCTGTTACTTCCATCTCCTTGCATTGCATATAGGGGGCAGGGGGGTGAATTGCCACCAGGGGAAAAGTGATTACATGGTCTTTTATTGAAGCTATATCAAGTTATTTTCTGGACTGCATTTCATTCACCATTGCGTTTCCTTGAACCATATAAAGCATTCTTTCCCACCTTATTCTTCTGTTCCTATTCATAAGTTACCTCTTGCTGATTACTGCTAATATTCACAAGTGTAATATCCATTATCAATTTATTTATAGAAGTGTGATATATATATATATATATATTGTTTATATTTCTCAAATAAACCTTTTAAAATTTTCAAAACAGACCTACTTCTTGGCTCAGTGGGGTCAGGGAGATTCTAAGGAAAGGGTGTTATATAAGGGTTGTCATCCAGAGTACATGAACTGGACCTAAAAATATATCAATAAGGGTTTCCCTCAGCATCCCAGACTGGGCATTGACTTAGCTGTAGTGTTGAAGTGAAGCCGCTTAACAATATCTAACGTTTTTTAAGAACAGGTTTATTCGGGGGGAATGTGATTGCACAATTTCTTTTTATTTTGCTTTCTACACATGACGCATCATTTTCATTAGCCCAATAGTCTGTATTAATAATGTCAATTATGCATGAATAATAAAACCCTTGAAATTCAAGGACAAAACTTTAGTTGCAGGGACGTTAAGGTGAGCAATACATTGTAAAATACCTTGAAATTCAAGGAAAAAACATTAGTTGCATAGACATTAAGCTGAAGCCACCTTAACTTAACGCCCTCTGTTGCGCAGCTTATGACCACAATGATGACATCACTGATTACATTACAACAGTAACCTACACATTGTTTTGCCTCTGTTTTACGGATTAGCTGATGGTTTAACGCTCTTTTGGCATCAGATCATTATCCGGGGACCTGCTTCCCATCAGGGTTGCAGGGATCTCACACCTGCACTTTTCTTCAACTGTGTTTACTGCTGGTAAACACATGGCTTCCATCCTGTTTCACTGAACAAGCTTCTCTGAGTTTGGGCAGTGGGAGGGAAGCTGCTGTTTGTTACTGCTTTGCATTCGAATAGGAACCTCAGATTCCCCAATGCTGCTATCTGCTGTTTGCATAAAAACTGAAACATGGCTTTTATAATTTATAAATTGTTGGATTTTACTTGTGTTTTATTTATCCCTCATTACTCTGTGCTCCACTGTATTTCATCAGAGCGATTTGAATCAGCATTCTATAACATTGCATGCTCTTCTGGGTTTTCAACTACCATTAGGTCTACAGTCCCTAGGCAGTTCTTACCCCATCTCCAGGTGCGACAGCTAGTTCGGTATAAATAGCGTTCTTCTGTAACTCTCTGTTACTTTGTTACTGCTTTGCACTTGAATAGGAATCTCAGATTCCCCCCTGCCGTTATCTGTTGTTTGCACAAAAACCGAAACATAACTTTTATACTTTTTAAATCGTTGCATTTTACTTGTGTTTATTTATCCCTCATTTCTTTGTGCTCCGCTGTATTTTGCTAATCAGAGTGATTTGAATCAGCGTTCTATAATGCTGCATGCTCTTCTGGGACTTCAACTCCCATAATCCCCTAACAGTTCTTAGTCAGCCTCTAGGTGTGACAGCGTCGGCATGACCAAACTGGTTAGTTCCGGTTTGTGCCTGGTGTGTATCGTAGGTGCAGTATCTGAGGAGTCCCGATTGCATTCATCTCACTTTTCCCGTGAGTACCCTGCATGCTTCTTTAACCTTCCTGCTTTTGTCATGTCTCACTTAGAGCTAATATCCAGCATTAAAAAAAAACCTGGAAGGTCAGACTTGTGGCTCAATCGTCCTATATTTTGCAGTTGCCCCATCGGCAGACCTCTCCCCGCAGCAATTTTATCATTTCTGATCTATCCACTCCCACGTTTCCCTCTGTACATTTAGACTGGAACAGTGAATGTCTGACATTGTTCAGCCCTGATCCAAAAATCACCTCACCACGACTTTCCTGATAACTATTCCCTCCTATGTGCTGACCGAATCGGTTGTCGTGGGGCTGGAGTAGCCCTATTTGTAAAAAAAGTATTGCGGTATCAAGTAATTCTACATGAATCACCTGCTGATTGTGAATCCTTGTTAAAAATATCAGAACATACTTCAATCACTATTGTTATCATCTACAGATCCCTAGGGTTTAAGCTTGCTAAAAAATCTCACTAAACCCCAGTCACCAGTCCTTGGAATGGGTGACTTCAATTACTGGTTAGATGCTCCCCTTGACACTGCTACTGCCGCCTTAGATTCTATAGGTTTTTCACAAACTGTGCCAAGTCCTACCCATGTTGCTGGGCATACTCTTGATTGGCTTCTTGTACACCACCTTAATCTTGCCAAACTGTTTATTTCTCCTTGTATTTGGTCAGATCACTTCTTGGTGTCATTCCATATTAACCTTCACGAACCCCCTGCTATGCTCGACACCAATCCTAGATTTTCTGCTTGTACGCAGAACTTGAAGTCTCTAACTTCTGAAAACGTTTCACCCCTTCTTCAAGCTAAGCCTGGTGCCTTCGAGGACTTTATTAAGGATGATGAACTGGCTTCCCACATTTCTAACACTCTTGAGATGGTTATTAATCATTTAGCACTTTTAAAACATTGCCCCTTAAAGAGTGAATCCTTAAATAAAGGTTGGTTTGATGATACTATCATCCACCTTAGACTGAAGAAAAGATCTGCTGAATGTTGTTGGTGCAAGAACTCCTCTCCCGCCGCCTTAGCCAACTATAAACTGTTGGTCAAGCAGCATAAAGAAACAATCATCTCTGCTAAATCCTCCCTGTACAATGACAGGAACACACAGGCACAATCTAATTCCAAGGCACTATTTGCCATTCTGAGTGAATTTAAAGTCAAGACCTGCTCTTTGCCGGACCTGGCAAAAGACAATGACTGGTGTCAATCTATCCATAATGCCTTTATCAATAAAGTCACCACAAACCAAAGTAACATCCAGTCCACTAGCACCCAATCTAAGCCACAGAGAGCTACCGCCCCTCCTTTTTACTTTGCCCAATGCTCTGAATCTACTATTCATCAGATCAACTCCAGCATGAAGCCCACCTCGTGTCAGAGTGATGCTTGCCCCTCCAGCTTGTTTATCAACTGCATCAATGTGCTCTGCCCATGGGTCATGAAATTCATCAATTCTTCCTTTGAGGAGGTGTCTGTCCCCTCATTCTTGAAAGAGGCCTGGGTTACCCCGCTCCTGAAAAAAGGACAATCTTGATCCTTTTTCGTTGTCGATAATTATTGACCTATTACAAATGTCCCCTTTCTTTTAAAGATCCTTCATAAGGTGGCATATACTCAGTTTCAGCACTTTGTCGAACAAAAGAAAATCTTAGCTGTTAATCAGTCGGGTTTCAGATTAGGGAATGGCATGGAAACAGCCATGCTTGACCTCAAGGCTAATTTAATGAATATCATCAACCATGGGCCTCCAGCATTGCTGATTCTTGTGGATTTGTTCTCTGCTTTAGACCTTGTGCTCCTCTAAGGCTTCTAAATGGATCTCCTCCTTTCTTGGCCCACGCAACACCAGAGTAAGTGTGGGCGAGGTCCTCTCCAACCCGAACCCCATTACTTGTGGTGTTCCGCGAGGGTCTTGTCTTTCCCTCTCCCTGTACAATATCTATATCATCCCTTTCCTGAGACTCTTGGACAGCCTGGGTTTCTAGTATAAGAATTATGCTGACGATACCCAGGTAGTCGCCAAACTTATAGGTTCTTAAACCCAGGATTTGGCCAATCTCAACTTTATCGACTCCGCAATCCATGCATGGATGGCTACTAACGCCTTGACTCTGAATACCAAGAAGACAGATCTTCAGATTGTAGCCTCATGTGCCAAACTCAAGTCCCTACCATTGGAATATAAGAGTATTCTCATTTTTGGCTATACTATCCCTGCGGCAAAAAGATGAAGACCTTGGTTGTTACCCTTGATGCAGAGCTTACAATGAACCAGCAAGTTACTCATACTCGCTCATCCTGTGGACTGATCAATAAACTATTGTGCAGTATTCTCCCATTCTTGACACATGAAAACACAGCCATTCTTGCCACTGCATTAATCAATTCTCGCCTTGATTACTGCAATAGCCTTCTAAGTGGTTGCTCTCAGCTCAATGTGTCATCTCTCCAGGTCTCCCAAAAATGGAGCTGTCCGCGCCATTTTAGGTCTTTCAAGGCGAACTCATGTAACTGCTTCTAGGCGGGACCTTCACTGGCTCCCTGTGAAGCTTAGGATTATGCATAAATTGCTTACTTTGACCCATAAGTGTTTTCTTAACCCGTTCCCAAAATATCTTGTGGATCGTCTAATGCACTACGTTCCAAACCGTCCCCTTAGGTATGGGAATCAACTCAGAATGGTACAGCCGAGATTCAAATCTGCCAAGGAAGATGTTCACAGCTTTGATGTTCAGGGTCCTATTGCCTGGAATGCTCTGCCGCTCAGCCTCAGAACAATCCTAACAACTGTTGAATTTAAATAAGGCTGAAGACATATCTTTTCAACCTATCACCAGACTAAAATGCTCTTTGCCTTTATCCTTCTGCTCCCTGTCTCCTAACTATGTCTCTGCCTGAATTGTCTGTTCATCTTGTCTTGTTTTTTGTGCATGTTCTGAGGCCTCTGGGCATATGGCACGGCTTACAAAAATGTTAAATAAATAAATACATTAATAATAATCAGCATTAAGGATGGCCTTCAGCCATGGTCAGTGTGTATGGCCAAATATATTTTAAAACATTAATGGGTACTAATCATGGCCTTCAGTCATGGACACTGGTTACAGTCTTCACCCATGTGCACTTTATATTTTAAAACACTAACAAGCCTTTACCAGTGCCTACAGCTTTCAGTTGTGTCCACTGTATATTATATACACTAATCAGCCACAAACCATGGGATTTAGCACAATGCTGGCCAGTGTCCACAATCTTTGGCTGTGTCCACTATACATTCTTATATATAAATGGGCCTCACTAGCCATGGCCTTTGACCATGAGCAGTTTGTGCATCTTTTGGCCAAGTATATTTTAAAATACTAACATGCCCTAAGCGATGGACTTTGGACATGCCCACTGTGTATTACACAACACTAACCAGCCCCTATCTTTGGCCTTCAGCAGTGCCAAATGCATATTATATACACTAATTAACCACTAGCTATGGTCTTCTATGCCGACTATATATTCTAACATGTTAATAATAATAATAATAATAATAATAATAATAATAATAATAATAATAATAATTTTGCATTTCTATAGCGCTATCAACCCTCAGGTATCTGAGCGCTGCTTATTATTACCCAGGGTGTGTGGATCTCATTTATCGACCTCGGAAGGATGAAAGGCTGAGTTTGGCTTTGATATGATATGATATGATATGACATTTATAACCCATCTATACACACGTGTTTCATATTAATGGGCACCCATCTATGGCTTTTAGCTATGGCCACTGACTTCCAACGTTGCACACTGTATATTTTCAAACAGTGATGGGCCACTAGGCTGACCAATGGCTATGGTGTTTGGTGATGACCAGTGACCACAGCCTTCATCAGGGCCAGGTCCATGAGCTAACGTATGAGCTAGCAATAATGTTATGTCTAATTCCATTAATGATGTAATCTGTTATATTCAATGTAATTAGTGTGGTCACCAGTGATGTCATCAGTGATGCAATGTGTGATGTTATCAGTGCTCTTCTACAACATGTAGTTAGTGATGTCATCAGTGATGTGATCTGTGATGTCATCATTGTGGTCCTAGGCTGAGCAACAGGGAGCGCAAAGTTAAGGTGGCTGTTTAGTGTATATAATATATAGTGAGCACGGCTGAAGGCCATAGCTAGTGGTTGGTTAGTGTTGTATAATACACAATGGGCATGTACAAAAGTCATAACTAGTATAACATACCATGTTAGTATTTTAAAATATACAGTGGACATGGGCAGAAGATGTACAAACGGCTCATGCTCAAAGGCAATGGCTAGTGGCCCATGTATATGTTAGAATGCATAGTGGGCACAGCCAAAGGCTGTGTGCACTAGCTAGTAGTGTGCTAAAACCCATGGCTAGAGGCTGCTTACTGTATATAATGTGCAGTGGATACGGATGAAGGCTGTAGCCACTGGTGAAGAACAAAGTCTACGGTTTGTGGTGTGTTAGTGTTTTGAAATATACAGTGCATATGGCTGAAGGTTGTGGCGAGTGGCCATGACTGAGTGCCATGAGTAGTGCCTATTAATGTAATTAAATATATTAAGCCATGCACACCGACCATGTCTGAAGGCTATGTTGAAGGCCATGTTTAGTGCCAGATGCTGTTTTAATGTAATTGGAGATGTCATCAGTGATGTCATCTGTGATGCTCTCATTGAGTTCATAGGGGACGCAAAGTTAAGGTGGATTTAGCTGAATTTCAGGGGTTTGTTGAGGTAAGTTCTCATCTTAACGTCCCTGCAACTAATGTTTCTCCTTGAATTTGAAGGGTTTTGTTATTCCATAGATATTTAACGCACATGGCCAGTGACCACAGTCTACGGCCATGCCCACTGTATATTTTTGAACACTACCAGACCACTAGACATGGGCTTCGGCCATAGCCAAACACTACCAGACTATTAGGCCTTTGGCCATGCCCACTGTCCATTAACAAAGTACTGTCCAAAACAAGAACTTGTGGTCTTGTGAGTAAGCGTCTGCACTGGGCACATGGCAACTTGAATAAAATCCTGGTAGCCAGATGCTTGAGCAAGCTTGCCAAACTAAAATAAAAACAAAGTGGTGCGTCCGCCCTCTGAAAAAAAGTTATGCTGTTCATCCACCTGTGTCCTTTACTTGTGCCCTGAAAAGCAGTCACTTTCAGAGGAAAATGACTGCACCAGTGTCTAGGATTGCAAACTCTCTTACTTGTCATCATTTCCCCTCCTCACCCTCATGTCTGGCTTTCAACAATACTCTGCTTTATAAAGATAACTTGAAATGTACACATACCATAGTGTCACTCGAAAATATAAATCCTTATAGAACTATATTAGGCAAAAAGTGTATAATTGTAGCATTATTCTCCCATCTTAACTGGTAGACTATGAATACTAGAATGCAATTCAACAAAAGGCAAAAAAAGGTTCTCTGAATGAACTACGTTCAAGGACAGACAGGAGCACAGTTTAAAGAATTATGCAGATGCTGTGTGTTATGAGATATTTAAAACTAAGAAAACACAAAGTATTTAGGACCGTGGACTGCCTTCTATCCATGCAGAAACCGGGACTGACACTGCTTAGTTTCACAGTGAGGAAGGATCCGGCCCCATAGGCCATGTTGCTCTTAGTGGTTTTTTAACATGATCTCATTTATTAGGCAACATGGCCTTAGGGTGCTGCCCACTTTCTCCATTTGAAGCTAAGCAGCATTGGCCCTCGTTACGGCATGGATGTGGAGCCCGCAGTATCTGTAAATATATATATTTTGTATTATTGGCTGGGAGATTACAAATACCAGAATGCACTTCAGTAAAATGCAAAAAAAGGGTCCCTGGGTGCAAAACTTTCAAGAATTGACAGTAGAACAGTTTAATAAAAAATCATTTGAATGCCCATTCGGTCACCCATCCATGCAGTAACCGGGACTGATGCTACTTAGAGTCAGACCAGGTCTAACCATGTTTAGCTTCAAAGCAAGGAAAGGGCCGGTCCATTTCTCTAAGTGGTCATGCAAATGTGGTTCATTTATCAGGCAACATGGCTTGCGAGGCATGGCCCTTTCCTCACGTTGAAGTTAAGCAGGGTCTGTCCTGGTTCCTGCATCGATGGGAGACCTGGATGGAGATCATGTTACTGGCAGTGGCCTTCTGCCAGTCACCTGCTGTTAATTTAGCTGTAAAAATCATGTTTAAAAAACTGTAACCACAGGTATGTAACTACACATACCCTCAGCTACCCGTAGTCCTTTATAGTCTTAAATATTGGAAATAAATTGCTTAAAAAAAGATTTCCTGCCCCCAGACTCTCACTAACTGACCCCCTCATCTGTGCCAGCTCCCCTCCATCCCCGGATTACATCCTCACTTCCCCCCACAACACACAGTGTTTCTGTGATGCACTTTGTTTTGACATGTTGGCTATTTGAGGCTACAGAAAGTTTTTCGTTGCACTGCACTCAGTTCCTACACCCCTTTCATCTTCCATATTTCACTCAGTGCCGTCTGGACACACCCCATGCCTGACCTCTAGCCTGATGGCATTTGCATCATGTTTGACCTGCAAAGATTAATCAATTACTCAATTTTTAGATTTTTCTGAAAAATGGATTCGAAAAGATTTAGATTTGACTCTTGATGTATCTCTCTCCAAGCAAAGGTCTTGGATGGTTCAGATTGGATGAATGATGGCATACAAAGCCCCTGGTAAATACATATTTTTGTAATCTTTGCTCTCAATGAAGCTCCTTTTTTCAGGACAAGAGGTCATAGGATTACCAGGGATACAATTCACATCAGTTCCTCTATTCATTTGTAACCCAAAACTCTTGAGTAATCATTAATCAGCTTCTGCATTTGTTGGACAACTGCCACTGGATTTCTTAAATACAAAAACACAGTGAAACATTTGACTTCCATCTGGTTACCCAGATCCTGCAAAAGCCACATGACATATTATTGCCAAAAAAAGTGGTTCCAAGACCTAAATATAGACAAGCGGTGACAAGGGACACCTCAGTGGTGTGCCTCGATGAAAGAAAAGGGACATCATGACAAATATCACAAAGTAATGCCCAAGGACCTAAATACATAGATTCCATTCAGTACACAATTGTAAGTATCTCTGCTGCATTCTCTAAGCGTGGCTTCTGTTTTGTGCATATATTAGCACGTAGGATACCTAACGCTGGCCATATGGAGCAACTAATAATTTAGCATCTACCTTGGCGGTCATCTTAGGGTGGTGATTAATCATATAGGTGTGAATACTGTTTGTGCTAATATGTTGTGATAATAATGATATTTTTATTATTGAAAGCGGGCATAAATAATGTTATCCTTAATACCATTAGATCTCTTCAATTATCTGATCCTTTATTTTACTCCACAGAACATAAACAGCAGTGAAAAGAAGGGATTCCCCATTAATAATCTACATATTCTAATAGAATATGACCAGCTCAAAACTATCACTGATTCAAGCTTAGAAGAAAGCCCAGTGCATGACAAGCTTCAGCTGATAAACCACAAGTAAGCACCTTCAATCACATTTGTAATATGTCTCCATTCAAGCGCTCACTGTCAACAATAGAACTAGGTACTGAAAATGCAACATTGTGTCATTTCAGAAATCTGCAAAAACTATAATCAATAGAAGCCAAATCGAAGTCATGAACATAAAAGTAATTGTAAACCGAAGCCAAATTTATAATGAAGGCTAACACAAGTAAGTGAGTTCAATACTAAATATTACATAACTCTTTTAAAAAAACTGAGTAGTGATAATGATCAAGGTGTATAATGTTTATGTTTCCATAGGACAAGAGATAAGAGAGAAATTGAGCGTCTCCCAAAGACCTATTTAAAAGCAATATAATTGGTAAGAATCTAAAAAAGATAGGGCACTGTATTTAATTCAGGCCATGAAAAGTATAAAACGAAGTATACTTCACTATAATAATAGCATCCAATTTGAGCAGTTTATGTGTTTATTTTTACAATAGAGGACACCAATGCATCATTAAAAGGATTTTGAACACATTTTATAAATAGAATATCACAAATTAAGCTTCAAACTCAAACGTGACTTCAAAGATAGGCACACATTTCACTTAACCCAACAGGGTATGGAATAATAAGATCAGAGAAGAAAAAAAGAAATCCTCTGAAGAAGTTCCTATACTTTACAATTTTGTTTTTGAAAGGAACGAAACACATTGGGTTAAGAATATAGCCTGAGTTCAAAGGCTATTACATTAGAACTTTAACCATTGCACTTCATTGCTGCTATATAAAAGATGTGCTGCTATACACAGAAAACATTTCTGTCTGCAATCATTTCTCTGTGTTAGAAACTATGTGTTTTAAATAGATCAACTGAATAATGTATTGTTTTAGTAGGCTCTGATCAGAATGGGGTGCACATTTTGACTAGTATGTATTTTTAAATTTTACACATTTTTTTAGATGAACACAACTACATAGATTAGTATTTTTAGTATGTGACAGGCAGTGAATTGAAATCTTTTCCACTCTCCAATCTCGATCCTGTGGTCTCCTGTATTGATGCTTCACAGCACAAAGTCCTCATATTGTATCCTTTGTATTGTTCAACCATGATTGACTGTGGTGCATCTCTTCCTGATGTCCCCACAAGCTACCAGAAGGACCATAGATAACATATATGTTTCATCATACCCACAAGAGCAAACACATTGATACATGGATTTACCTAGAATATGGATCCATGGCAATATTGCTGTCCTATAGTAAGCCTATCATCGGTATTAGTGGGTATTAGTTTCTATTGCATTACGTTGCAGAGACTGAACTTTATCCAGAGCCTTGCTTCGGGTGCAGCACTATTCTTTACAACCAAATCTGCCACAGCCCCAGGTGGTCATTTAGAGTGTCTTTGAGGTGGTTGTGGCCAGGCTCTTGCATGCAGCGTATGATGTAAATAATGATTCTACAACAACCTTCTCTAGGTCTCTGGGTTCAGGAGTATTGCTAAGCTGAATTGTAAATCAGACCCCAAGGAAAACTCCATAATCAGTCCTTCTCCTACTATGCCCCGACATACTGGAACACCATCCAAGTGGCAATCAGGACCCCCTCCAAAACGCCTTCAGTTCAGGAAAGAAATTAACACCCTGCTCTCAAGGAAATTCCAAGGTGCAACTTAGTCTTGGGAGGTGCACAAGACATCCTGGCAAGTCTTGGGAACTTCTGAGCTGATGTAAAGTGTTAGGCAAGCATATTCAATAGGAGGGTGAATACGAAGGAAGGAGAGAACAATTAAATAAGAACTATGTGTGAATGCATTTTCTATCAGGGAATACAGGTCTGGCCAAAGACTCTATAACCTGGGGAGTGGGCTTTTAGGTTAGATGTGCATATGTATGCCAAATCACCCTCACTTGTGAGGCCCACAGCACATGTAGCTGGACTTGTGGATACATGTTCTATGTTCCTGAGTGAGTGGGAACCTTTTTCTCCACTCACCCTTTCTTTTACTCTATCTATAGGATTGATTTATGTGACTCTCCATCATTTATTTTAGGAATCATACTTTGCTATAGCTGTTTGTGCATCTACATTGTATTATTGCAGCACACATCACTTTCTGTGCAGTGTCGCTGGGGAGCCACTTGGGATTCCTTTTTTATTTTATCTTATTTTACTTGTCTGACCTAATGTTCTCAAGGGTAGAAGGATACTTTTTATCCTTTGTACAAATCCACATTGTGAGATCAGCACTCCCCACCTTATGTCGAATGCTGAGGGGTTACATAGTATCCCCTTTCTCACTGGTTCTGTAACATTTCTGTTACAGTCCTTTACTTACCTTGCAGAACACATGGTCTCAAGGGTAGAGAGGACATTTCTGTTACAGTGGCACTATCCCTGAATGGCAGGTGGCAATGGATGTGTTCTACAAATGTTTGTGAAATTGGACTGTTTTCTTTTTCACCATTTTGTGTGTTTTTGTTCTTTCTTGGCCCTTCTTCTGATATCCTGGGTTGGGGAGGTCCTGGTTTCATTTTTGTCTTCAGCGGGAAACCTTTGTAGAGGCTTTCTGGGCTCCGAGTGTCTGTGAAGACAGGAAGCAAGGGAGGAGTCTGAAACTTCTCACTCCCTTGTCTCTGGCATGCCTCCCTGGAAGCATTTCCAACCGGGTGGCTGGCTGTCCAAAAAGGACATCCAGCTCCCAAAGTTTGAATGTGGCATGTGTGCTGATTGGCTGGGTTCCTGGATAAATGGCCTGCATCTGGAAGCTGAAGACAATTCGACCACTGGAGCTGAATCCGATGAGGAAGAAGAAGAGATGCCTGTAGCTGATTCCAGCAACCAGAGAGGCCTGCTGTATAATCACTGCCTGTGCTGATCCATTCTTCCATGTGACAAAGCACTCCTGAAGACAATGACTCCAACCCTTGAACTGATGGGACCAATCAGACTGAAGAAACCCTCAATTTTTAGCCATCTCATGAGGAACTGCGACGTTCCTGGGCTGCAGACCGCCAATACCCTGGGATCTCAAGGCTGAATGCTATGCATCATATTCGCGTGAAAAAATCCTGCTGAAACTTTGGTAGACTTCTGCTGGACCTCCAGAAGCAAGATTCCACTCATTGAGGAGCCCTCACCAGGGTTCTGGCCCCAGAAAGGAAGGCAAATTTATCAAATGACAACCGTTAAAAATCTGGTTCCATTAAAAAGGGAGCCAAAAACACAGAGCCACGAGAAGCAAGCACCAAAGAATATTTTGCTGAGAGACTTTACTCTCAACTGCTGCTGCAATTTCCCATCCAATGTCCTTTCTTTTGTCTGAAGACCAAGAATCCAGAGACCAGGTTCTGTAGTTGCTGCATCGCAAAGGCGTCTGTCTGCCACATCTTCTTCACTGCTGAGTTACTGTGTGGCTTGAGGTAATACTTACCTAAAGTCTTTGGGTCACTCCTGTGTGGTTAGGGTGGTAATTTGTGTAGTTGGGAGTTCACCCCTTCCGCTCGCCAAGGCATAATGCTGCAACGCTAGCAGGCAGCTTTCTACGAAAGCCCTGAACCATTTTACCAACTCTAAAGTACTGTACTTACTTGTTCTAAGAAGATATGTTTTGGAACTCTGATTTCCTACAGTTGTGCTTGTTCATCTTCTGCCTACTGTTGGCCGCTGGACCATCATTGTCCATTTCTGCCCCTGAGAACATTCATGCCCTAAATGAAGGAAGGATTGCTACAGTAAATGGCCTGTGTGGAGGAATTCTTACAAGAGACATAAAGTACTTACATGCTATGTGTTAGTTCTGTGGCTGTATATTCCTGAAATAGAATGAGTTACAAAGTTATTACTTACATTTGAAGTGCATAATGCTATTTTGAAAAGTAATTTCCAACAATTTGAATTGTTTTCCACTCTTCTAGAAAGTAATATTGTTGATAACTGTATATTCCTGGAACAAAATTATTTACATAAGTGGCCAGTCACTTACTTACAATGTTAGTGGTATAACTGAATTATTCCTGAAACAGAATAAGTGTGTTGATTTACAACTTGAATTGCATGCTGCCATTCTAAAAGTCTAATAATGTGGTTTTACTCTCCTTGAATAGCATACTGCTATTCTAAATGTGTTGTATGCTTTGGTTTACTTAACAGAAGTATTGTGTTGGTTTCTATATTGTGTTCCTTACTCATAATGGTACTTAACTTTCTAAAGAATTATTTTTACAATGTTAGTGGTATAACTGAATTATTCCTGAAACAGAATAAGTGTGTTGATTTACAACTTGAATTGCATGCTGCCATTCTAAAAGTCTAATAATGTGGTTTTACTCTCCTTGAATAGCATACTGCTATTCTAAATGTGTTGTATGCTTTGGTTTACTTAACAGAAGTATTGTGTTGGTTTCTATATTGTGTTCCTTACTCATAATGGTACTTAACTTTCTAAAGAATTATTTTTACCTGTGTGTTTATATAAAATAAACCATTATTTGTGTTTGTTTCTTTTGAACATATTGATGCTACAAGTTCTGTGTACCTTCCTACAACCCTCTCCCTCCTAGGATAGACCTAACTGCTCTGCCGGAGATACCTTTATATTAAACTGATACAAGTTCGTACTAAGAGTTGGAGTTCTGTATTTCCCATGGATAGTGTTATAAAGGTGGACCTTTGGGAAAAGGTCCTAACACTGCTGACATATGGTGGGATTTGTGTAGTGTTGGATTACATTGAGTCTTGGGATACTTTGTGTTCAAAGAAATCATCCACAAGGTTGGTTTAGACAAGAAACTGCACTTAAATGTAATCAAAACTGAAACCATGGGCTACTTTAAGCATGAGGCCTTCTGAAATGTACAAATAGAAAGATTGTTCACATTATCTAAGGAATATGGCCTAACCAAAAATGGAATTAAGATACAAATGATACCAACATAATGGACTCATAATAAGATTTAAAATGACACCGGAATTGCCTAGGTGTGACTTATCATTGCTGAGAAAAAGTACACTTATGATAGTCCATTTAAACTAATGGAAATATTCAAACATATATGCAAATCCTAACTTTCATTTCACAATATAGGTTTCAGTTTTATTCAAATACTCCCAAGGCTCTGCAGCCTCATTATTAGTTTAGGCCTGGAGTAAACCCATCAGCTTGTGTTCTCTCAAGGCTAATAGTCATCCTGCTGTTTATCTCAGAGAACAGGCCCCCAGTACAATTCCTTGACAACTGCTTGACTGTTCTGCACAGCAACTGGCTCCTTCTCAGGAAATCGAAACATACAGTCATGCCTCTAGCAACAGCCACTTATTTTGGTGAAGGCTATATTTCCTTGGGTCCATAAGTACTGTATCATTGCCAAAGGCTGAAATTAGCCGGCAGGTTATGGGGGCCTTTCTTATATACAGGGATGAGTGTCAAACACCTCCGCTGTAAGAGGATTCAATTCAACACTACAGCTAAGTCAATGCCTAGTCTGGGATACTGAATGGAACCCCTTATTGATATATCTTTACGTCCAGTTCATGCATTCTGGATGACTACCCCTATATAACACCCCTCTCTTGGACTCCCCCTGACCCCACTGAGCCAAGAAGTAGTTCTGTTTTGCAAGTGAAAAGGTTTATTTGATAATTTAAACAATAGATATATATATCACACTTTATAATAATTTAATAATTGAATATCACACTGAATCTGAGCAGTAATCAATAATGGATAGTCTGGCACTAGCACACTTCGTTATAATCAATGATGAGTGGTTATAGGATGGATAAGATAGCAACAATACTTTATGGTTTCAAATGGACGCAAGGTGGAATGAAAATGAAGTACAGAAAATACTCAATATGCGTTCAACAAAACAATGTAATAACTTTTCTCTGGCAATCTCCTCCCCCCTTTATGCAATGCAAGGAAATGGAAGGAAAGCACACAGTTCTCAGAAATGCAATCAAATGTAATTCAGTTCACCCCAGCAAGCTTAGACTACAGAAGTTGGAAACACAGGCCCAAAATGCTTTTATATGTGCTGGCAATGAAGTGAAAAATATGCCAAAATGCTTTTAATTCCCTCTAGAGGTTCAGGGTGAGTGGTATCAAGTTAATATTAGTCCAGGCTCACTTTAGCAAGGATCTAGGAGTAACTGACAGGTTAAACACATTTTTGGCAAATGAAAGCAAGAAAACGGCTGTTTTCACAGTGAAGAAATTTTGCAAATCGCTGCAAATTCGCAAGTGCGTTTTTCGCGATTACAGAGGAACTACAAGGAATAGCACTATCTTTTTGGGGTCATAGGACAGCCTAGGATCTCAGCTTCCAGATGAAAGTTACTGCAAGTCTCTAGGACAAACGGTCACGGAGATATGAGCGATATGGTAAAGGTCGTTTTTCAGATTTGAAATTTTAAAGTTCAAAAAGACAAGTGCAGCTTGCAACTAGAAAATGACAGGTGACAGCTTTACAAATAACAGGTGACAGTTTGGAGACAGTTCTACTTAGATTAAAATAGATTGAATTATATTATTTTAACTAAGAGATTGGTTCTGCACAGTCTTGCTAGGTACTCACACTATATTCTTGAATTAAATGGGCCTCGCCACGGATCTGGTCAGGTTTTAGACTGGACTCTGGTCTGGTCTCTGCACTTCACAGTGATCTGGGTCAGCTCTCTCTCTCTCTGGATTCTGGAGATTGATGGATTTGAAGTCTGGATCTTTCTGCACAGCTTTCTCTAGAGATTGATGCAGGTAAAGTATGGATTTTCCCGGCAGAGCGTCCCGCAGCAAATGGATTTGAAGGTCCCTATCTGTCCTGTCTGTCTGCTTTTATGTGTTTGGAAAGTGGGTGTGTGTGCAGCATCACTAAGCTCTACCCCTCTCCACTCGTCATTGGCCACTTCATCCTCTTCCCCTTGATTGGGGGAATGACATGAAGTGTCATCATGATGAGGTCTGTTTATGATACAGAGAACCGACCCCTGTCAAATTACACACAATCTATATTTTGACCCAAAAGACATATTTCATAGCTACACCGTGGTTTGAAATTACATGCACCCATCATGCATCACAGGAGGTATACCCTGTCCAAATCTGCTCTTCCTGGGACCTTGCATTCAGAAATGGCAACATATTTCACTTTTTAATCAGGTTACCAATATCAGACATTACCCCAAATTTATACACATGTGCGCAAGGAGTATAGACATTAATTGATGAAGTGTCAGATTTTTAACATGCATACATTTTAAGTAATACCCTCTTAACTGCTAGCTTGCCCCCAGATCATGCCACCGGTTCTAAAAACCTCTTAAAATGTGGGCAGAAAAATCACAAGAATTATGGTATCATTTAAATAATTTTCACAAGTCCGCTCTATGAATTATTCATCTTTTTCTAAAACCATATTCTGGCTACAGGGGTGTGGTTTCCCCCCAGCACAAGGTTGAATTTCTGGTTTTTCCAGTTCTGCCAAGCCAGCTTGCTCTCACAGGCAGTGCTCCTCCCCTTTACTTCCAGGAGGAAGCCACTTTTTACGGCCCCCATAATAAAACATTTGCCTGAGTCAGGACAGGGCTTTGTTCAATTTCCTGCAGAGCCCAGGTAATTCAATCAGGGAAGTGTCATATCCCTTTTGGTGGGAGCAGCAAAAGGCAGATAGGCCTGGGAACACAGCTGTTGTGCAAGTCTCAACTCCTGTCGGGGGTAGCTGGTGGGCAGAATTCAGTTCCTTAAGCCAGGCCCCAGCTAATGTCACTTTTGTTCCCCAGTTTAAGTCAAGACAATTTTTTACATATGCAGCTAGGATGCTGATTCTAAGTTTAAAACTATGACATTTAAACAATTGCAACCTATGTGACACTCAAAAGTAGGTCACTCATTTCTTTTAAACATTTAGGTTTTTAGTGTCTTTCAGTCCAAATTGACTTAAACTGCTGAAATCCACAGCTCAGCCAGTCTTGTTATAAACCTTCAAGTCACTTCAGAATATAACTTTAGATTGTATCCACCTCTCAGTAAGTCTTTCTTTGGCTTGCCTTGGGTTCATTTATTCAGTTTTAAACAAAATCTGGTGGTTTTAAAACGCCGGCTTTCTGATAGTGGTGAGTACTGGTACTGCACCCCTTTTTTTTGGGATTTAAGAAAATGAATTCCCCACAATTCTAGGTTGCTTTTGGCAATCAGCATTGCCATTCCCAATGGTTTCAGGCTACTGTGTGGGTAGTCCAATGGTGGTTTTAGGCAGTGCCCTTCTGTGCCCATAACATCGGCAAAAATGAGTGGCAGCCTATTCTTCATGCACTTCCCTGGGCATTTTCTGGGAAGCTCTGGCCATCATGATGTTTTCAATGCCAGTACTGCACAGTTTTTTAGGTAGGGCTTGGATGCATGGGTAAAAACATCCCACAAGCCCCCCTCTTGCGATGGCCATTCTGTTTCACTGATGGGACTCGCAAGACCTGGGATGTTTCCTCATCTTCTTCCAATAGATGGCACAGTTCAGCATCTTTTCCCCCATCCGGTCGGATCGATCGGTTCTCCTCACCGGTCTTGATGGGAGTATTGGGCGGTACACTGAGCCCCCCGCGTCTCTGCTCCCGGTCTCCGGATCGTCCTCCTTGGCCCGTCTCCCGGTTTTCTTTCTCCTAGGACGACAAAGGAAGAGCGGCAATACCTATTCATGGACATTTTTCCCCCACCATTGATATAGTGGGGTGACATATAAATTTATAGTCAAAATATATGAACATGCACATTTCTTTTTCCCTTCAACAACAAAAACACCCACATTGAGAAACTCAGAATTTGATTGGCGATATGTCGGATATTTTAAGTTAGAACTGAATTAATCTGAGACAGTACCCTCTAGGATTCCAGAGGATTCCTCCAGTTGTTGCAGAGTGTGCCTGGGATGGCAACACTTCAACTGGTTTATGTGGACCCACTTGTCTTCCCCCGCTGCCAAACCATCTTTGGGGATGCGGATCTTATAGGCCACAGGGGAGATTTTGTCTATAATCTCAAAGGGTCCTTTCCATGTAGGCAAAAAATTTCGCTGTTTGGCCTGGTTCCTTTGGAAATTGTATAGATAGACCCGGTCCCCCACCTGATATTCCTTCCTGGAAGTTTTCAGGTCATAGTGGGTCTTCATGCTATCAGCTGATCTTTCTAGATTCCGCTGAGCATACGCAAAAGCATGTTGAAGGTGTTTCCTTAAATTCTCCACATACTCGTGAGTTGTGGAGGCATTTATCAGTGTCTGCTCTTGGGTCCTGTAGAGCAAATGCTGCGGAAGCACCATCTTGCGCCCAGTCATCAACTCAAATGGTGACATTTTGGTTGCAGATGAAGGGGTAGATCTGATGGCCATTAGGACCAAAGGTAATCGGATATCCCAACTTGGCCCAGAATCTGCCACAAACTTCTTTAATATGCTCACAATGGTTCGGTTATATCTCTCAACTGCCCCAGAAGAAGCTGGCCGGTAAGCAATGTGTAGCTTTCTCTTGACCCCCAGTATCTCCCACATCTTTGTCATTACTTCACTGGTGAAGTGGCTACCCCTGTCTGACTCAATCCTTTGAGGTAGACCAAAACGGGAAAAGATGTGGTTAATCATCAGGGCAGATGCAGTTTCTGCCTTGCAATTTGGGGCTGGGAGACATTCCATCCACTTGGTAAACAAGCACGTCACAGTGAACATGTACTTATTCCCCCTAGCAGAGCGAATCACGGGGCCTACAAAGTCGATTTGTAAATCTGACCATGGCAGTGTCATCCCCCTCTTTTGGAGAGGCGCACGGTGCGTGAGGGATGATGGCTGAAATTGTGCACACACAAGACAACCCTTCAAATATTGGTCAAGGTCCTGCCCCATGTGTGGCCAGTATGCAACCTCTCTTAAGATTTCCAATGTTGTGTGAAACCCCCTATGACCGGCGGTGGCCGCATCATGGGCGTGGCTTAACATCAGGCTTCGGAATGAGGTAGGAACCACCCACTGATCGTGGCCAGCTTTGGATTTCCTTACCAGCAAACCGTCTTGGATCTGGAACATTTTTGGACATTTCATCAACACCCTTAGGTCCTCTTTCCGAATGTAATCGGTATCCGTCAGGGGAAAGTTCTCAGGGTCCTCAATGTGCTGGTAAAATTTACCAATTATTGGATCCCCCTTCTGAGCGGTAATCAAATCAGCATCAGGGGTCTCCTCACTCCATTGTGCAATTGAAAGGTCGTTGTGAGCATTTGTCTGGGACCTAGTGATAGCAGTGACCTGGATTTCCCCCAGCAGGGATTCAATCTCAATTAGATCCCCTTGGATGGCCCTGGTTTTGACCAGCTGATCAGCTAAGTCATTTCCAGTTTTGTCTGGTCCCTCTACTTTGGAATGACCCTTGATCTTTTTCCAATAGATGGTCATCTCATTCGAGGTGACCAGATCATCAATGTTTTGGATCAACTTCCCATGTTTCAAGGGTTTGTTGTTAGCACATAACATGCCTCTGGTTTTCCAATTAACCAGGTGCTCCACGAACCCGTTCCGTACATAATCCGAATCTGTGATTATGACCAGTTCGTGGAGTTGATGCTGGACAGCAGTGAGGATGGCCTGATGCACAGCCATCAATTCTGCCACCTGACTACTTCGGGCACCAATTTTGTATCCAGCGGAGGGTTCTGGGGACTCATTCACCCATGCATTCCCTACGCCGGCCACCAGTTCTTTCTCCCCGTCGTTGTCAACATGGTAAGAGCATCCATCCACATACACAGTGGGCATTCCCTCACACTTGTCCTCTTCAAAGACTTTGTGTGGGGAATTACGGTATGCCTCCATGTTGTCCTTGATTTTTAGACTTTCGTCCTCGAGACAGTTTTCTCTGGCACAATCATGCAAGTCAGCCAGACCTTGCGCGAGGGGACTCTTCTTGTTTTGGCCGTATCTGACCTCCACAGGAAAGCCTTGCATTGACAGAATCCAGGAAGTCATTCGGGAATTACTCACATTCCCGGCTCGGATTCTGTCACTTTGGAGATATTGCAGAGGCTGGTGTGGAGTCTCCACTATGATGTGTTCCCCCTGGATAAACGGGCGGTAATTCTTCAATGCCCACACCGTTGCCAGGAGTGCCTTCTCACAATCGTTGAATTTTTCCTCCACAGAGGATAAAGTTTTGCTCGCATAGGAGATTACTTTATTGACCTTGTCATGCTTTTGGTATAATACCGCCGTCAAGCACGTATTAGAGAACCCCGTCTCCAGGAAGAACTCCTTGTTTCTGACAGGGTAAGCTAGGCAAGGCGCTTGTGAGAGGCTTCTTTTGAGTTGTTTTACTGCCTCGGCTTGTTCTGGACCCCATTCCCACTTGACCCCCCTCCTTCAGGAGATGATACAGGGGTCTGGTGATCTCTGCGTAGCCCTCAATGAACTTTCCGCTGTAATTAGTCAGTCCAAGGAGGCTCCTTAGTTCCCACAGAGTTGTGGGGTCCTTCAGTTTCTGAAGTGCTTCCACTTTCTTTTCCTGGGGACAGAGACCCCGAGGAGTAATCTCATGCCCCAAGAAATTAACACGGGTTCTACACCACTGTGCTTTCTGAAAGGAAAGTTTTGCTCCGGCGGCCCTCAACTGCGTCAGAACATAACGGATCTCCGCTATGTGTTCCTCCACAGATGAACTTTTGATGAGGACATCATCTACATAAGCCAGGTTACCCCTCGCACCCAGGTCGGGCATGGCCTTATGTAGAAAAATGTTGAACTCATTACCGGAGTTAAGGTATCCGAAGGGAGTCCGGGTCCATGTGTACTGCTGGCCCCCAAAGGTAAAAGCCAGTTTGTATTGGTCCTCCCTGCTAACCAGCACGGTCCAGTATCCATTGGTCAGGTCTATTGCAGTGAATACCTGTGACCCCTGGATCTGGGCCAGCCCTTGGTCAATGTAGGGCAGAGGCCATCGGGAAGTATGGACCCGTTTGTTGAGCTCCCTGAGGTCGGCGCAGAGTCTCCACTGGCCGTTTGGCTTCAATATTCCCAGCACCGGATTATTGAAGGTGCTGTGAACTGGACGGATTATTCCCCGGGACTCAAGGTTCTTAATTATTTCAGAAAGGGACTCCATTGATGAGAGAGGCAAGCGATATTGCTTCACAAACACAGGAGTCATGCCAGGGTCCGTGGGGATTGTTGTTGTGTGGATGTCGGTGCGGCCACAGTCATATGAGTCTACCGCAAAGAGATCTTGGAAATCCAAGAAAACTTGTTTCAACTTTTGCTTTTGTTCCAGAGTCACACAGGCATCAGCTAGGTTGACTCTCTCTTCCACCATCTGCCTGATGCCTGGAAAGACTTCTGGTTTGGCTATTTCAGCGGCCTCCTCCAACTGGGTGGAGATGTCCCTGGTCAGAGTGCTGATTTCGACTGGAGGCTTCAGGTGGGAAAGGCAGCCCTCAGGGACCTGGAAAATCACCTCATCCCTCCTGAAGTCACAAGTCACATCTTCCTTACCATAAGGGCAAGAAGTGTACACCAGGAAGTTCCCCCCATGGCGGGTAAAAATCCTGTCTGGTGTTGTATTGTCATCACTGTCACTGTCAAAGCAGTCCTTGGGGATTGGCCCTAACAGTTCATTACCTAAATCTATGGAAAAATGTTGGTCATCAACCGCCATTCCAATAATGGTGCCTGCGGCTAGAGTAATACTCTTTAAGTCGCTGTTATACACCTCTATTAGAATGGTGTCATGTTCTATGTTGACTAATGGTGTTGGGTTTACCCCCAACCCTTGCTGTTGGAGAGAAGCGTTTAGATGTATGTAAGCATCAGGGTTTTGCAAATATTGTCCTCTTTTAACTTTCACTTCCAGGGAGAATTGTCGGGTCCTTTCTGGGATGGTGACTTCCTCTTTGATCTGAATTTCAACTGCATAAGGTAGCAATTGAGCTGACCTAAATGCTTTTTCTGGATCATCAAAGCCCATGGGATTATCCGCTAATCGGGACCAAGCTTTGAAGTTTATTAGGTCGAAACTAATGGCAAAGCGATTGAGAATGTCACTGCCTAAGTAAAAGGCGGCAGTGACGTCTCGCACGACCCAACAATTATGGACTATGCTCTTGTTTCCAATGGAGATTTTGAGCATACACCTGCTTGGCATGAGCTGTTTGGAATTAGGTGCTTCCAGGTCCATTTCCCATTTGTCTATCATTTTGAATGTGGAATGGCTGGATCTTTTGGGAGTTGGCGGAACATGGCTTCGCTGATAAAGCTCTTACCGTTGCTCACACACACTCGAGCGAGAACAGAGTCCTTCCCATCATTTAACTGAACAGGGATGAACAACTGCTCTCCAATTTGCTGAATATCAGCCAGGCTCTGAGCTGATTTCACATCTTTCTGGACTATAGGAGTGGGAGTTTCTGATTGTGGATTAGTATAGAATCTCAGAGTGTTTCCTTCCAGCGTGGAGTACCACCTTAAACTGGAAGGAAGGTTTAAATTGCAGAAATAGAGAGGACCCCCCATCACCAGTCTGTTGTCCTACTGCTACTACTGTCACGTCTGGAATTTGGTTGTTCTGGAAGTGAAATTCTACTTGGTCAGGTTTTTGTTCAACCATGTGGCATGTGCCGTTTAAACTAACATGGTTGACACTCTGTTTTAATTTTATTGGTCGGCTAGTCTGGGTCCAGAGGACCTTGTTTACGCAATCTATTAAGGGTGACAACCTCCTCAGGAGGTCATTCCCCAGTAAACAAGGGGTGCCCTCTGGAGTCACTACTATGACCGGGTGTTTCACCTTGTGTTGCCCGATCTTAATGTCCAAGTCTGCAGTCCCCTCAATGGGAATTTCCTTCCCGTCAAAGTTCTGCAGTTGTCCAGGAAGAGAGGTGAGAGGAATTTGGTAATTCTCTCCCCTTCCTCCATTCAGTTCGTCAAAGGCCCTTCTGGACATAAGGGTAGCTTGAGATCCAGTGTCCACCAGTGCCAAAATTGTACCCTGCCCCTGTACTTGTACCGGGGCATAGTATCTTCCCTCCTTCTCCTCAAGGGGGCACAGATAATGCACATTTTTGGACAACTGGTGGGCTAACTTTCTAGTTTTGGACATCGCTAGCGAAGAGATTTGGGCAGAATTCTGTGGAGAGCCTTGGGAATCTGAAAGAAAAAATTGGCAACTGGAGATCAGAGCCATTGTGGGTTCCCCTGGCTCCGGTTCCGGGCCGCCCCCCCTTTTTGGAGGCAGTCACCAGGATGGGTTTGAACCAGGGGATTTTCTTGCTGTTGGTTCTGGGATGAGATGGTGGGCGGCGGTAGCTCAGTCTCCACATCTCCCCAGTCTGGATTTGCATCCCTAGGGACCCATTTTTCTTTGGGAGTAGTTCCCACCTCTCTGAAGGAGAAGATCCTTTTCCCAGGATCCTCTGAGGATCCCTCTCCCTCAAATTGGAAGATCTGTGCCTCCTCCTCAAACTGTATCTGTTTGGGTCTTTTGTTTCTCCTACCCCCCCTCTGCTCCTTAGGAGGCAGACTTTCAGGGGCAAGAGATTTTGTTTCCGGTTCCTGGGTTTCCAGGGGCTGTTTACAAGTGAGGAAGGAAGCTTCCTCCAAGGCTTTACACCCCCCTTCCCTTTGTGCCTCCTCCCTGGGAACCGGTGAGTTATCGGGGTGCTGCCCCCGTCATTGTTCTGGAGTACCAGGTCCAGAGTTGGGTGCGTTCTGCGCCGGCATGCCGATCTGAGGGTTCTGCTGAGCCCTCAGTATGTGACCCAGATCCCACGCCATGTTTTGAACCTGGCGCTCTAACTGGGAAACCCGCTCAGGCTGATGCGGGGCCCTGTTTTCTCCCCTGGGCTGATCCCGGGAATGGTAGCTATCCCTTCTTTGGTAGTACCCCTGGTTGGGAAGATTTGGATACCCCTCCACTCTTGGCCTCCCCTCTCCCAGATTAGGTTGTCTGGGCTCAGGGAATTGGGGAAAGAAGGATGGATGATTTTGGGGCTGGAAATTGGGTGGATACCTGGGGAAAAAGTTCTGCCCAGGATTTGGAGAATTTCTGCCCTCCGGTGGGAAGTTAGGAGGGAAGTTCCCTGGGTTAGGTGCTTGGCTGGATCCCCCCCTTGGGCTGGAGGAGTCCACACATAACCCCGGATGGGTCGATTTCCCTTGTAACGGGGACTTACATAATCAGGAGAGCGAGGGACCCCATTTGTGGGGCTGCCTCCCTGGCTCCCTGTCTGTGACTGGCCCGAGGACCTTCTGGGCCTAGCATTATTAGGTGCAGGTAGGTTTTTAGGCCCCCCCATCTAAAACTCTAAAACGGGGGTGACCTTTACCTCTGCCACCTTGGCAGCAGCAGGGGTGCTGTTGGTTTTTGGATTTTTCTGGGTATTGCTTTAATTTTCTATGGGCTTCTGCACCTCATAGATCCGGGTCGCCTGTTCAATGACCCAGTCTAAAGATCTTTTCTCGTGAAAATCCCTCACGAGCTGGGTCATTATGTATTTGGGCAAGGCATGGAAAAACGTATTAATAAATTCTCTGCTATCCGTGCGCACCCTTCTGGTGGTCTGCGCAAAGGCAAGTTTCAGTTCTTGCACAAACTCTTGTGGGGCCTGATCCTCCCCACACTGCAAATTGTAGGCTGCCTTGCGAGCCTCTTGGGGATTTCTGTGAACAGAAACATTTTTTAATATGGCCGCCCTATAGGTGGACCACCTGGAATGATTTTGGTCCTCCAGCCCCGCAAAGAAACTGGAGTATTCCGGGGAGAAGGTCCACTTTACATATTGAATAGAAGCTTTGGCTGTCCTTCAAATGGAAAGTCTCCATCATTTGCTCAAACAACTCTAAGTGCTCCCAAACAGAATACTTGGCGTTCTTATGATAAGGCATGATGACGCTCCTGATTGCCTTAATCTGCTTTAAGGGGTCCTTAAGCAAGGCCCTTTTTGTCTTATTGGCCCTTTTGGTCCGGGTAACCCTGGTCCATTCATCTTCTGACTCAGAGGCACTGCTCCCAGAGGTTCCCGTCTGTTCTTCCAGGTTTTCCCGGATTCTGCGAGCCTGGGCATGGCTTGCAGAATGTGGGGACCTGGTCTCATGTGTGCTGTGCCGCTCAGAGGAGTCTTCAGATCCCTCCTTGCTCCCAGGATTTGATGGGTACCCCCCCACTGACCTAACCGGGCAGAGGTTTTCAGGATGCCCTTAATGGGCCTACTCTCCTGGGGTTCCCCATCAAATTGCACTGTGCTTGGGTGCCCATACCCAGATGCCCGCCCCTCCATTCCTGGGTGGTACTGGCCTATGAGCCCCATGCTTCTGGCTGGATAGTAATCTGCCATCCCCGTGGCCCTGTGCTCATGTGCGCCAGGGGACATGGGGGTGGCAGAGTCCAGGGACTGAGAGAAATAAAGGCCTCTGGTACTAGGGCTCCTGGGGTTATGCTCAGGAGTTTCTCTTTCCCAGCGAACCTCATCTCTATCCGCCCCTGCTCCCTGTTGCAATGCAAGAGCCTGCGCCTTCAGTTCCTCAGTTAAGGCCTTACTAGACTCTATCAGTCTCTCCTGCATCGCTACCTGTTGTTGGAGCCTATCATTGTGCTGGCAGAGAGCCTCATTCTCTCTCTGCGTTTCCTGATTGGTCCTGGAGCACTGGGCCAGTCTTTGCTGCAGGAGGGTTACCTCCTGAGCTGTGTCCCTATTGGCTTGCTCCTTTCTTGCCAGAGCATCCTCCACCTTCCTGGTGGGCTCTAACAAGTTATGGTGTTCTTTTTGGAGGTCACCCAGTCCCTGGAGGGCCAGGTGATTTTCTTCCATTTTCCTTTTTAAGTGGCAGACTTCCTGGCCTAAGGTATCCCTTTCCTGACTAAGAGCCTGCATCTGTGCCGCCAGGTTGTCCCTTTGCCTTTGGAAGGCACCAGCTTTCTGGCGCTCCTGGTCAAATTCTGCCTGGGTATCCAGGTCTTTCAAAATCAGTTTATTGCTCTCTGCCTTCTCCCTATCTAGGTGGCTTTGCAGGGCGACTACCTGCTCAGCACATGCCCTATTGAAGTCTAACTGTTGCTCCAGCTTTTTCTGGCTCTGCAGTAGGGAGTCCAAACCTTCTTGGTACTCCTTCTGCAAGGCCAGAAATCTGGTATCCTGGTCAGCCTTTTCCTGTTGCAGGATGTCCATATCCCTCTTTATTTTAATAATGTGCTGTCTACTCTCATTTTCTGACTCCTGGCTCCCCTGCAGCCTCTGCTCAGAAGAGACCAGGTCAGATTGGACCTTCTCTAACGCCATCTGTCGCTTATTCGCCAGATCTTGGCTTTCAGTACATTTATCCTGCATGTCTCCCATATATAGGTACAGGTATGCCGCTATCCTAACCATCTTGTCTTGTTCATCCTTAGCCTTCGGGGCCAAATATAGTTCACTCAGGGCCACATGTAGGGGACCCTGATCTCCCCATATATCCGACCCTGTTTCCGTGATCTGGGGTGCGATTTCTTGCAACCAGACCGTCTGGTCCTGATGAGTCCACTCACCTCTCACAAATAACTTATGTAAAAAGTGCTCTCTGGCTATTTTCATGTCTACTAAGGTCATCATTCTAGAGTTTGAGTTCCTTCCTGACTTACAGAAGTTTATATTATATTTTTTTGTAAAACAGACCTTTTCCTTAGAGCGTTCCTTTGAGGAGTGCTTTACAGCGTAACACAGCGTGTGCTCCGACCGGATATGTGTATCTGGTCAGCTGGCACGCTGTATTAATCTGCATAAGTGATAGATCTAATCCAAACGTCCGGCACGAGCCCCCAATTTGTAAGAGGATTCAATTCAACACTACAGCTAAGTCAATGCCTAGTCTGGGATACTGAATGGAAACCCTTATTGATATATCTTTACGTCCAGTTCATGCGTTCTGGATGACTACCCCTATATAACACCCCTCTCTTGGACTCCCCCTGACCCCACTGAGCCAAGAAGTAGTTCTGTTTTGCAAGTTAAAAGGTTTATTTGATAATTTAAACAATAGATATATATATCACACTTTATAATAATTTAATCATTGAATATCACACTGAATCTGAGCAGTAATCAATAATGGATAGTCTGGCACTAGCACACTTCTTTATAATCAATGATGAGTGGTTATAGGATGGATAAGATAGCAACAATACTTTATGGTTTCAAATGGACGCAAGGTGGAATGAAAATGCAGTACAGAAAATACTCAATATGCGTTCAACAAAACAATGTAATCACTTTTCTCTGGCAATCCCCTCCCCCCTTTATGCAATGCAAGGAAATGGAAGGAAAGCACACAGTTCTCAGAAATGCAATCAAATGTAATTCAGTTCACCCCAGCAAGCTTAGACTACAGAAGTTGGAAACACAGACCCAAAATGCTTTTATATGTGCTGGCAATGAAGTGACAAATATGCTAAAATGCTTTTAATTCCCTCTAGAGGTTCAGGGTGAGTGGTATCAAGTTAATATTAGTCCAGGCTCACTTTAGCAAGGATCTAGGAGTAACTGGCAGATTAAACGAATTTTTGGCAAATGAAAGCAAGAAAACTGCTGTTTTCACACGTGAAGAAATTTTTCAAATCGCGGCAAATTCGCGAGTGCGTTTTTCGCGATTACAGAGGAACTACAAGGACTGGCACTATCGTTTTGGGTCATAGGACAGCCTAGGATCTCAGCTTCCAGATGAAAGTTACTGCAAGTCTCTAGGACAAACGGTCACGGAGATATGAGCGATATGGTAAAGGTTGTTTTTCAGATTTGAAATTTTAAAGTTCAAAAAGACAAGTGCAGCTTGCAACTAGAAAATGACAGGTGACAGCTTTACAAATGACAGGTGACAGTTAGGAGACAGTTCTACTTAGATTAAAATAGATTGAATTATATTATTTTAACTAAGAGATTGGTTCTGCACAGTCTTGCTAGGTACTCACACTATATTCTTGAATTAAATGGGCCTCGCCACGGATCTGGTCAGGTTTTAGACTCGACTCTGGTCTGGTCTCTGCACTTCACAGTGATCTGGGTCAGCTCTCTCTCTCTCTGGATTCTGGAGATTGATGGATTTGAAGTCTGGATCTTTCTGCACAGCTTCCTCTAGAGATTGATGCAGGTAAAGTATGGATTTTCCCGGCAGAGCGTCCCGCAGCAAATGGATTTGAAGGTCCCTATCTGTCCTGTCTGTCTGCTTTTATGTGTTTGGAAAGTGGGTGTGTGTGCAGCATCACTAAGCTCTACCCCTCTCCACTCGTCATTGGCCACTTCATCCTCTTCCCCTTGATTGGGGGAATGACATGAAGTGTCATCATGATGAGGTCTGTTTATGATACAGAGAACCCACCCCTGTCAAATTACACACAATCTATATTTTGACCCAAAAGACATATTTCATAGCTACACAGTGGTTTGAAATTACATGCACCCATCATGCATCACAGGAGGTATACCCTGTCCAAATCTGCTCTTCCTGGGAGCTTGCATTCAGAAATGGCAACATATTTCACTTTTTAATCAGGTTACCAATATCAGACATTACCCCAAATGTATACACATGTGCGCAAGGAGTATGGACATTAATTGATGAAGTGTCAGATTTTTAACATGCATACATTTTAAGTAATACGCTCTTAACTGCTAGCTTGCCCCCAGATCATGCCACCGGTTCTAAAAACCTCTTAAAATGTGGGCAGAAAAATCACAAGAATTATGGTATCATTTAAATAATTTTCACAAGTCCACTCTATGAGTTATTCATCTTTTTCTAAAACCATATTCTGGCTACAGGGGTGTGGTTTCCCCCCAGGCACAAGGTTGAATTTCTGGTTTTTCCAGTTCTGCCAAGCCAGCTTGCTCTCACAGGCAGTGCTCCTCCCCTTTACTTCCAGGAGGAAGCCACTTTGTACGGCCCCCATAATAAAACATTTGCCTGAGTCAGGACAGGGCTTTGTTCAATTTCCTGCAGAGCCCAGGTAATTCAATCAGGGAAGAGTCATATCCCTTTTGGTGGGAGCAGCAAAAGGCAGATAGGCCTGGGAACACAGCTGTTGTGCAAGTCTCAACTCCTGGCGGGGGTAGCTGGTGGGCAGAATTCAGTTCCTTAAGCCAGGCCCCAGCTAATGCCACTTTTGTTCCCCAGTTTAAGTCAAGACAATTTTTTACATATGCAGCTAGGATGCTGATTCTAAGTTTAAAAGTATGACATTTAAACAATTGCAACCTATGTGACACTCAAAAGTAGGTCACTCATTTCTTTTAAACATTTAGGTTTTTAGTGTCTTTCAGTCCAAATTTACTTAAACTGCTGAAATCCACAGCTCAGCCAGTCTTGTTATAAACCTTCAAGTCACTTCAGAATATAACTTTAGATTGTATCCACCTCTCAGTAAGTCTTTCTTTGGCTTGCCTTGAGTTCATTTATTCAGTTTTAAACAAAATCTGGTGGTTTTAAAACGCCGGCTTTCTGATAGTGGTGAGTACTGGTACTGCACCCCTTTTTTTTGGGATTTAAGAAAATTAATTCCCCACAATTCTAGGTTGCTTTTGGCAATCAGCATTGCCATTCCCAATGGTTTCAGGCTACTGTGTGGGTAGTCCAATGGTGGTTTTAGGCAGTGCCCTTCTGTGCCCATAACATGGGCAAAAATTAGTGGCAGCCTATTCTTCATGCACTTCCCTGGGCATTTTCTGGGAAGCTCTGGCCATCATGATGTTTTCAATGCCAGTACTGCAGTTTTTTAGGTAGGGCTTGGATGCATGGGTAAAAACATCCCACAGTATATTCTCAGCAGGGCTTTGTTAATGACTCTGCAAGGAGCTATTTAATTAAATTAAGCACCCCTACTCTGACTAGATGTATACTTGCCTTGAGTTTACCTTTTCCTCAGTCTTTGAAAATATGAGGCCATGGCTGGGAATACCATGGGGATGTCGGACATGAAGATTATGTACGAGCCATGTTGAGACCAAAAGGCAGATTCTTACCAACTGTGGTGCCCTTGAAGGGGAATATGAGAAAGGTTGCAGGAATTTTAGGTTAGTGTCCTTAGACCAATTTTGGGCTATGATTATGGCAGCAGAATCATTGATGAAAGTCTCTGCCGCTAACCTTATTTGGCAACATGCACTGGTCAAGTTGAACATTTCAACTGAATGAATTATATCTTGGACACTTTCATTTAATAATTGTCAAGGATGTGTTTATGTATTTTAGCATTGATTATGGAAAAAGTGTGAGTTAATTAAATAATTCAATGTTTGTTGTTTTTAATGTGTTTTGTATTATGAATAATGTGTAGTGTAAAAGGTTGACAATGTTCTTCCAAATGCACTAATAAAAAAAACATGAATAAATAAATGAATTAAACTCAAACTGCAAAAACCACTGATAAAAACAAGAATACACCCCTCGCCCCCAATAAAAAATGGCACTGCATATGCAGACTTTAACATGAAGGACCACTTTAGCAATATTCTGAGCAGCAATTTTCAAGTTGAAAGGTTATTTCATCAAAGGTTATTGGGAGGGTTCTTGAATCCTTCCAGGTCCCTTAAACTCAGACCAGTAGACAGAACAACTATACCAACCTTTATATTTTTCAATGGTGCTTGTTAGCATCGAGCCAGGCTTTGGTTTGAGTTGACATCAATACAGTGTAGTTGGTTCTATAAGGTCCAGCAATATGATGCGATCCTGCAGTGGTGACTGTCTCAAATTTGCTAAAGGGAAGGCAGGCAAAAGTTAAATCAGTGTCTCAAAGTAGACAAGTCAGTTCTATGATGTCTAGCAATGTGATCTGGGTATGCAGCAGTGATTGCCACAAAGCGGACATGATCACAGGCAGGAGTTAACCGCTTGATGTGAAAGGCAATCCATGGGTCTTGTGGCAACTTGAAGATAACTCAAAGGTCAACTTGAATGCAAGTTGAGGCAGGAAACAAAGCTCCTAATTGTGCCTTTGCTATTTAGTTTCTGCCCCCATCTTGGGTCTCCAGGGATATGGCAAGTCCTTGTTCTGTCCTTCCCAGCCAAGATGGTCATCAGAGAACATTTGTAGGTCTGTCTGTTACAGTAAGAAGGATCCTAGTCACTAGTATTCAGGCAGAAGGCAGGCCGTGCCAAGCATCAGATTGCCAAATGGTCCTCTTGGCTGGGCAAGGGGAGGGTTGTGCTCCCACCTTGGATTATTGATCTTTATCTCCATGACAGAGGACTTAGGGCAGACTTCACATCAATACACGTGCAGGGGAAACCTTCTTATGATGCCTAAAGAAGATTCAATTGAAGGGTGATCACCCCCTGATATAGTCACTTTGCCACAGCATGGTATGTTAATTTAAACATTTCAGTAAGTTGCTCCTAGAGTGATCTGTCTAGAGGAAGTGAGATGGGCCACAGGAAATGTAAGTGGCCTAAGGAATCCCAAGATAGTTAAAACCCTTTTTTGCAATTACCACCCTGGTGTGACCTTTCAGTGTCCTGACACTTTTCGCCTTTTGAAGCAGTTGTTCCCAGGTATACCTGGGAGGTGTTTCCTGTGCTCTGGGGAAGGTAATAAGCCTTCCCAGAATTGAGAAAGGGAATCTTCTGCGGATGGATGTCAATGGTTTGTTTTCGGTGAAACTCAGTCCCAGAAGGCTAATACAAAGGAGGCCCTGGCAGTAGAATGAGTTAATAGATACTATGTTGGAAATACAATGATATCACATGTTTGGCCAGTACACTTGTATAGTCGCATAGACCACCACAATAAACCAGATGTGGTTGGTTCATAATTATCAATCTGCCACCAGGTTTTTGGGTTACACACTTATTTATAATTTGGGTCAGGGTTGCCCATGGTTAATGCAGCTTTTGGGTGGTGAGACTGCGGGTTTCAGCTGGTTGTTTGCAGGAATGCACAAAACTGCCATGCTGCCATCTACAGAATAGCTACTGGTGGTGCCAGAAGACAATCCCAGCAGAGATACACATTTGCTCTATCATTTTCAGCACAGAGCATTATGCAAGTGAGTTCGGATCTGAGGTAGAATTACCATTATCTTGTTATATTAATAATCAAGAAAGATCAGACTAATATACTCTCATAGATGACAATCTGTCAATGAGACTCCAAATCTCATATGCGACACTCACTGTAGGAACAGAATACGTCTTTTTGTTAAAAGATACCACAACTTCATTGACTATTGAACATTTTTGTATTGGACATATACACAGCACCAATATGCAAAATGCCTCATTGCAGGGCACTCATGGAAGATGTGAGGCATACTGGGTGGGAACTGGAGGTGGAGAGTCATTCAGAAGTATTGTTTACATGTAAATAAATATTTGCATTCAAGAAAGTCAGTGTGCCAAGCAGGGCTTATATGCAAAGGAGTCCCATATCAGCAATACCAGAGTAGAACGATACAATTAAAGAACAATGGCCCTCATTAGTCATGCACAGAATCAGCAGTAATTCCTCTTCTGCGGAATTACCGTTACCACCGTGGAGTTTTGCAGAATTTCTGCCGTTTCACAATACGGCGGGCGCGTACACACACCATTGGTGGTAACGGTAATTCCACCCAGTGGAATTACTGCCGAAAAACGAGTTAACCTTGGTAATTCCATCACTAATCACAGGATTACTGTTACCGCCGAGTAAATCAGTGGAATTTCCGTTGCCGGTAAATCTGCTGGCGCATCATCGCGTGAAAAGGAAGCACTGCTGTGGCCATATTGTAAAATGCAGTCTGTCAAAAGGCAGGCTGCAGGAGTGTTATCCAGTCCCAGAGACAAGTGAAAATATGTCAGAAAGGAATGGCACATTGAAGGTGCTGGATTTGCGGATGTGCAGGGCGAAATTTAGCAGGATCTTACTTTACTGGCAGAGCAGGTGGTGACGCATTCTGAAGAACTGTATGGGGCCCAACACAGAGAGACCAGCCAGCAGCAGGATAAATTCTATCTGACCCAAAATCCAGGACAAAGTGGTGGCCGTTCCAATGCTGGAATTACCTCAAGAACAGAGTCTGAAGCCTGATTGCGAACCACCGCAGTGAGATGGCTGCCACTGGTGGAGGAAGCATTAAACCACTACAGCTGACTCCATGGGAGGAGATGTTCTGAGCATCCTCCAGATGGTGCCCACCATGTAGAGGGTGTGGGTTCAGCTGAGATCGGAACCAGCAGCCAGGGGTAATCTAGTGAGTTCCTGAGTGAATGGTGGGCCCATTGCAAAACAACCATGATGGCATCTACACGTATACACACTGCCATGCATTCATGCAACATCAACCCTGACATTGTATGACCCATCCATGTGACACTTCCATCCATAATAACATGAGTAATTGAAGCTGAAGTAATTGAAACTTTGATACCCCTTATTTGACAACCAAGCAGGATGACGAGGGAATAGTGTAGTCAAGCCCCTCCATTGCACTGCACATCACAGCCACGCCTTGCTCGCACACTGGTCACCCATGCACAATCAACACAGCAGGCATGGTATCAAACATGTAGCGCATGTGGTGCATGTCCATCAAAAAACATCACTGGACATGTGTGTCAGACTAACAACCACAGAAACGTATAAGTAGCACCAAGGCCCACATGGATACTATGATGTCTTACATCATGTTAACATGACTCCACCATAGCTACCAGGTCACCCATCAGCCGATGGCACTATAGGAAAACCAAGCAACAACCATCCTAATGTACATGTGGAAATGTGACCCTGTACGTCATTGATGCACAGGACTGGATGCCCCAAGCAAGCCAGGTTCCCACACTGACCATATGCTCGACCACAATCATTGTAGAATACTGCCATACTGCTAATCACATGAGACATGTCTCCTGGAGGCCTAACACTCTGTGACCCCATAGTACAAGTGACAGTATATGTTGACTCACCAGGCATATTACTATCAATGTATTTACACATATTTTCTTGTCTACCAACAGGCACACAAGAAACCTAGGAACCATCAGAAGGTGCTGGTACCTCCAACACACCAGCACCAACAGACGCCACAAAGGCCACATGCCATGACCGGTGCAGGAGTGGGAGCAGGCAACAGTGCCATCCGGCTTCATGGCCACTGGCGTGAAGGACACAACTGCAAGGCCTACTCAGGCAAATAGTGAATCAGCAGCTCCAACCACAATAGGGGACACCACCACCACTGCTAGGGGACACTAGCGAGACACACACAGGCCCAAGTGGAGACAACAACTTGCAAAGTGAGCAGCCCACAACACCCACTGCAGACATGCGGTCACAGTCATCCACACCCACCTCCAGTCAACCTCACTCACCTGTGAGGCATTTTTCACCAGAATCCTCCCCCTGCCAAGCTTCTCACCAATCCATTCCTCACCCTCACCCTAGTCATCCCCCCATGCACTGCCATTCCAGCAGAACTTCTCCTCTGATGACCAGGCAGAGCCACCTCACAGTGCATCCCACAATTTGGGGTTGGGACCATGACAATCCCCAAAGCCAGTGCTGTGCTCCACCTTGCAGGCCATCTGTGATCAGCTGGAGAGGATGGAGCATTGTCAGGCCGAAATGCACGCAATGGCACAAGAGCAATTGGACCATTCCCAGGCCATGCGAGATGTACTCCAGGGGGCAGCAAGGCAGGTGTCCCGATCGATCTATCGTGTTTGCAGGAGCACTATACTTAGTAATGCCATGAACAGCCTCATCAGCCAGAGGGTGAGGGAGCTGGCGGAACAGATATCATCCTCACATGAAACCATGGCCAGGGACATTAAACTAACAATTGAACACCTCTTTGGTAGTGTGCAAGGCATTTCTGTGTCTGCTACCATTTCTGAGAGGTCATTGTCAAGCACTCTGCCCAGGTGCTCACAGCATTGAACGTCCCATGCTCCCCTCCCTGAGGACAAAGGGAATAAAAAGGAACACTTGTGTACAACTCATGGGACAGTCGGATGGTATGAGGCTTCAGGGTGTGGGGTGACTGTCTTGCGGGGATAGGGTGTGGGAAGGGTAATTGTGTTGGGGGTCAGGGTTAGTTGATTGGAAATAAAACACAGTTAAGTTCGGATTTTTGTAGAGTGTTTATTCCATGGTATCGATCCATGTACATTCAGTGCATATACAGTGACGTATGGAGTGCATATGTGCCAAGTCAGAATACATTGTGCATGAGGTCCTGGCGGACCATTCTTCCTTCCCTCACCCCCACCCCCACGTATGTCCTGAGGTGCCATGTATTTACATGCAATGTCTTCCTCATCTGAGATTGTGGGGTAATGTTCCTCATCTGGAGGCATTTCTATGTTCCTGCATATGCACAAGTGTGGCAATATTGTGCATATGACTACAATTTTGCCATCTTTCTCAGGGCCTTACATGAGGGCACCACCTGTTTGGTGGAGGCACCTGAATATGGCTTTCAGCAATCCAAATGTGCGCTCAATGCATGACCTGGTTGTCCTCTGTTACTCATTATATGCTGTCTCCTGTGGTGTACCGGGGTTCATTGCAAGTGGCATCAGCCATGGTAACTGCGGATAGCCTGTGTCACCTGAAAAATATGAATAGACAGTGTGAGGCATGGCAGTTTGTGGATCGTTGTACATGTATATGGGCCTGATGTCATGTTGGCCAATGTGCTCACATCAGTATATATGGATGGAACGCCTTCATTACAATGCGGTGGATGGGACTTGGCCTACATGGTACACTTGCAGTCATTCACAGTGTATGAGACTTAATCCATTGTATATGTGCTGTAATCACCAATGCAGTTGTCACTATTGATGTGGCAGTATTGATGCCATGCTTTGTCAGGGAATGGGTTTGATGGGTTCCCTGATTGCATTCTGCTGCCTTGCATGCCTGGATGTCCTGTGCAGTCACATGAGTTCAGTCAGTGTACTGGGGTAAGTCAGTCATGGCTTGTTGCCTGTTCAATGCTTTATTGTTGATGCATCATGGGACTTGTACTTGTGTCACATCACTCCTCATTCCATCCCCCATGTGAGTCACAGTGTTAAGTCTTATTAGGATTGTCTACTACTTACCCACAAGCCAGGTAAGCTGTCCTCTGTGTGAGTCCATGCATGCTGGTAGGATGCTGTTCCTCAGTATCATGGCATCATGTGTGTCCCCAGGGTATTGCATGCAGCAGTGGCTGATTGTGAGGTCTGCATCGAATGTCATTTGGACATTCATGGAATGGTACTGTTCCGGTATGCCTGCTCCATTGCCTGGGGGGGGCACCAATGCAACATGTGTGCAATCCAATGTTGCTATAGTGTTTGGGAAATGGGAATCAGTGTAGGAACATGCGTGCACCTGTGCCTGGGTGATGGGCTTTGAGATGTGCTGATTGGCATGCCTCATGAGTGCATCCAGGACTTCGTCCTGCACCTTTGAGAAAGTTGGCTGGCACATCCCATGCAGTGATTTAGCAGTGTGCGGAAATCTGGCAGTGGCACAGATATGTAGTACAGACATAAACTTCAGCAAGGGGGGCAGGGATGATAGTTCTGATTTCAATGGCACTATGAAGATCAGCCTGGAACAGGGTGAGCAGGTCTGTGATGGCGGGATGGTCCAAACAATAGAGAGTTACTAATTTGCTGTCCGTCAGTGTCCATGGGGATGGACGAACACATGGTATGGGTGTCTACAGCACATGTCTCCTGCACCTTTGTGGTGCCTGTCTCCTTCCCTGCTGGGGTCTTGCATGCTGCTGTAGCTGGATGGGTAGTGGGAGGTTGCGGATCCCATATTCAACATCTGTTTGTGGCTGCATGTTGCTGAGATGTCTCTGGGAGAAAGGTATGGCCCTTTTATACACCTCCCAAGTGGATCTGGTGCACCTGTGCCTTCATTTCAATCACCTGTATGCATTTTTATGCTGTGCTTTTTTTTGCTGAATTACTGGTGATTTCTTGTGGTAATTCCACTGATTCCCATCTTGTAATACAGCAGAAATAGGATTTTTGCCCTGGTGATAATTCGGGCCATTTTTTAGAGGAATTACTGCTGGAGGTAATTCCGGCAGAGGTAATTCCACCGGCAGAATTACAACCTATCATCTGTGAGTCATAATTTGGCATAGTAGTAAAGTTGGCTGTAGTGGATTTACTGCCAATTTTACCACTTTCCCCATACTTGTAATGAGACCCAACAACCCTTAGTGGAGGAACTTGGACTAAACCCAAAACATGATTCACAGTTGTTTATTTTATATTTGTGTTATTAGTGATCTCCAGGCTGGCTTCTGCAAAAGCAAAATCACAGTAGTTCAAACCTTCTGATTACACCTGTTGTTCAAAGGTTTGTAGTTATGAAGGCATGAAGTTATTTGAAATTTTTGTAGACCTCAAAACCGCTTTTGACGGGGTATCCAGGAATCTTTAGGGCTAGTCTTTCATACAAGAAGAGCACCCTTCCACTTAATCTCTGTTAATCAGGCACTACGTAGTAACAATGAAGCAGCAGTGAGATATGGCTTGGCTGGGGAAGTTACCAAATCCTTTGCAGTATTGAAGGGTGTGAGGCAAGGCTGCCTACAAGCCCCTCTGTTGTTCTGCATTTATATGGAAGAGATCATTGTGCCTCTGATACAGGAGTGTTTGGACTGTCCTAGAATGGGGGCGGATAAGTATCCTGCACTCCTGTATGCAAATGGCACTGCGTTGCTAGCAACCACTGCTCGGGGTCTGAAATTATCCTTTGATATTTTCCTACGAAAGTGCGAAGAGCTTAATTTGAGATTGAACTTCAATAGCACAAATATCCTGGGTTTCAGGCTCCGGTTTTCGAAGCATCATAGGCTTACCATTAGTGTGGAGAGGTAAAGATTAGAACAGGTTCCGTTCTTTGATAACCTTGGAATTAGATATCATGAGAACAGACTCTGGACTGCCCACACAGACGAAGCCTGCACCACTTTAAGGAAATATGCTGGCGCTCACAGAATTTTCCATTTAAGGCACCGTAGGGGGGCTATTGTCCCGGCTTAGAGTTGTATCACAAATAAGCGATCCCTGCAAGTCTCTACGGTGATGAACTTCAGGGTTATGTTAACTCAAAAATCCTAACTGGAATGTTAAACAAACACCTGAAGCAACTCCTTCAGATACTTTCGGGCTCCCCGAATGCACTGTTGAACTTGGAGACGGATATGTATCCAATTGGAGATCAGTTGGCACTTAACCCTGTACTTTATTGGATAAAGCTATGGAGCACAAAAGGACTTGAGAAATATTGGGATGCAATGTCACATGTCCTGGCACTAGAAGGGGGCAACAGTATCCCCTGTCTTGCCCATGTGAAAAAAGGTATTAGATAACCTTAATGAAACATCATGGTTGGGGGACCCACAATCCATTGTTAAGGCCGGCAAATCTAGGTTTCAAAGATAACTGCCTTAACTAGGAGTAAAATGGTGGAAGCTGCAAGCATGCTGATGCTGGACTCCCAACTATTTAGCATGCAAGCACGAATTTGCCCAGGAAGATTATTTGGCATTTTTGAAGTCATCATATGCGCATGCTCTATTTGTTAGCTTTAGATGGGGACATTAAATATTGCTACTTTCACCAAATCGTGGAAAAGGGAGGGTATGGCCTCTGTTCTCTTCGTAATGAGGGAGAAGAAATGATTGTGCACTTTTTATATCTGTAAATCATTGAAACGGGTGAGAGCACTAACCCTAATTGTGTGACAATCATTGCAAGTTATATTAATTAGGCGTGGCTATGTGGATGTAAGCTCTGCCCCGCTATTGGAGATGATGTCTGAATTCTTCTGCAAAGTCACTATTGAGATTGGAAATAATTTGCCTTTAAATTCACTACAAGCCAGATGAAGAAACATGTTGGGCATACATGTATCCGTACTCGCCCTGTTCAATTTTGTATTAATTATGTATCAATACTTGGAGAGAGCAGGGAACAGCTACGGACACCTTTTTTTGGAGTAAAGATTAATTACATCTTACTGCAGTTTTTAATAGTGTTACCCGATCTGCTCCCTGGCAAAACATGCATAATTTGAGTATAACAGGGGGATCTCTTAAACTATGAATTTGTTTATATAATGACACAGTTGCCAAGGTAAGACTAAGCCAAAATTGAATTGGTTCAGCCCCTATTCCCACTAATCATGGTTTGCATCAAGGCTGAGCCCTTACATCTATGTTGTTTACTTTACTTTAATCATTTATATTGTGCACCATACAACCATGACGCTTGAGGGCACTACACACAACCAAATCAATTCATGCACAAACCAGAGTGATATAGCAGGGTGCAGCTTTAGATGAAAAGCAATGTCTTGATCCTTTTCCTAAATACTGCTATTGAATCAATATATCTAAGGCCAGGTGGAGTACCAATCCATGCCTTAGGGGCTGCCATATGATATGATTGGTTACTTAGAATGCTCTTAATACCCAGAGGTCTCTAAGCGCGACCCGGGGATTTAACCTGTATTGCTTGTGTCGCCTTGCTTCCTAGGTGAGCACGTTGTCACTGAGCTATCCTTGCAAGACAGAATGCACATTTAATAACTTGGGTCAGGTTGCATTTGGAAATTTGTAACTGATTTGAGTTATTAGACCTCAATGTTCTGCCATTGGATATTTTTGTCAGTGCTTCTTTTAAATAACACAGGCCCTATCCCGTTAGGCATCTGTGAACAATAGTCAGCAGCCAAAACTTAATCCTAGCAGCAACGGGAAGCCAATGCTGTCCCTGCTTGGCCTCCGACACATGGAGCCTCATTACGAGTTTGGAGGTAGCCATGTCATTTTTACAGGCATGGCTACCCCCAAACTCGGGTCCGGGTCCCAAAAAATGGGAATTACAAGGCCATTCCAACCTTTGCGGGCCCGATAAATCCCCTTTTTCGGGACCCGGACCCGGTACATCCCCATCCCCATTTGAGCCTCCACAGGGCTCAATGGGAATGGGGAGGATGGTAGCAGCGGTACCGTTCCTAAAAGTACCGCTGCTACCACCCTGGTCTGCTCATGGGTGCCGCTATGCACACCTGGTCAGACCACACGTGCAGTCCGGCACCCGCGAGCAGAACTGGTAATGAGGCGGTGAGGCAACAACGGCACTGGTAGCACTACCGGCACCGTTGCCTTTCCGCCAGGGTCATAATGAGGCCCATGGTCTCTCCATCTTAGGCCAATAATAGTTCTAACCATGGTATTTTGTAGTGTTTGAAGTCGAGAAATATAAATGTTAGCTGTGCCAACTAAAAGACTACTAGCTGCTCCAACTAAAAGACTACTACAATAGTCAATTTTAGACCCCACAATAGCCCTGGCAACAGTCTCACAGTTGGTTTGGGAAATGTAGGGTCTAAGTTGGGCCAGTAATTTGATATGGTATGCCGTAGAAGACATCATGCTGCAAACATGTGCCTTCATGTTTAAATTGTGATCTAGGACAACACCTACGGTCTTCACTTTCTTTGTGATTTCTATAGCACAGCCAACTATTAAAAAGTGTTTACAATCTTCATCCAGTGTCTTTGTTTTATTGCTTGTACAAATTATCATCAGCTCAGTTTTTTCATTGTTAAGTGCCAGGCCATTTTCCATCATCCATAGTTGGATGGTCTCATAAGTTTTATTTATCCTTTTTGTGTCTTCTCTTCCTTATGTTGGCCTGACATGGGGATGGCACACTGGGTGTCAGCTGCAAAATTAGTAAACCCTATGTTTTTTTTTTCTCCAGCAAGTTGAAGAAAGGAACTGTGAATATGTTATATAGTGACAGCGACAAGAATGCTCCCTGCGGAACACCACACTTCAAAATTAAAGGAGTCACTTCTGCCTCCCCGCTCCATACTCTATAACTTTGATTGCTTAGAAATGACTTCATCCAAAGGGCTGCATTATCTGAAAATCTCACTACCTCCCTTAACCTGGTGACCAATTTATCGTGGTCCACCAGATCAAAGGCACCACCCTTTATCCATATGCTGTAACAATCGTGATTTTATATCTAGTAAGGCTGTCTCCATACTATGTCCCTGTCTGAAGCCTGATTGCCACTTGCAATCATGCTCATTCAAGAACAAAGAAAGTTGTATGTGGGCAACACGGTCCAAAATCTTCAACAAAAAGAGTTTATTTGTGATTGGATGATAATTTAGAGCTGTCACTGGACAGAGACCGGCCTTCTTAAGCAGTGGGGTAATCCATGCATTCTTTAGATCACCCAGAACATGGATCTCCTTAAACAATGTATTTACAAATTATCAGCTGTAGAGCGCATTCTTTAATTACCATGGCTGTGCATGGGTCACCCTTACAAATTGTTTGTTTCAGATTTGTGATGATTTCAGCTAATTCCGCAAAAATGTATAGCTTACAGATTGAGGAAGCAAATTCAATAACATCAGGGGTTTTCCTCTGAAAATAGCAGGAACATATTTGGCATGCCTAACTTATGCAGACAAACCAATTATTATAGCTCATAAAGCAGTGGGTTTACAGTGATCCTTTTGGCCTGTGATAAATGGTTTGGGTCTATTTGACATAAAATATTTGGCCTAATCACATTTGATCAAATGTATATGACCTTTTTTCAGTCTAAAATGAGGGTGGAGACCCCATGCAACCCTGTCCACCACTTCCCCACGACCTAATCTATACCCTCACCCATCCCCATATATATTTTTACTTATGTTTGACCAAGAAAAAGGTCAAAAAAATGTGATCAAATGTTTTAGGTCAAATGTTTTTAGGTCAATTATGCTAATACCAGGATAAATACATGAGAGATTATGATTTGGTGATCAATGAAGAAAAGACCACTGTGATGAATGTTACCCTGAAAAAAAATGCACTAACGGGTAACATCTGGTATCTGCAAAATAAGCCCCTAGAGAAAGGGCAAGATGCACGTTATCTGGGATACCAGATTTATAACAGAAGATCAGATGGGTTAACCATCCATTCTCTCAAAAAAACATAGCAGTTGGTAGAACAAATTCAGCAGTTTCACGAGAAGTATGGGCCTTTTTCTATGCTACCACTGAGAACTGCATTTCTCTGGGAATTAGAACTGACAATACCTTATGGCCTAGACGCAATCAGGCAACCATCTTGTACATTGTTTGATAGAATTAAGGCTTCCATATGGAGGAAACTACTTAATTTACAATGTTGCAAGTCTAGTAAAAAATATGAATAGAAAGGAATCTCATTTTATTAAAAGGATGCTTTATGCTGTGTATGATCAGAACACACCTTAAGATACAGTTTGCAGAGAATCCCTATGTGAATCTGATAAAATGAGATGGCGGGATTGTTATCATTAGAGAATCATAAGACCATTGATAGAGAATCATTAGACTCATTGGAGAGAATCAGTACTCTTTGTTACAGAACCAATACACATTAGTACCCATTGTTAGAGAACCATTATTTAGTATTATTGCCTTTAAGAATGATTGCATCCTGTTTAGCTATCCATTGTACATTGAAGACGTAGCATCATTATATTATCCATATATTAGACTGTCACTTTGCCATTTGCAATAGAATGACACTTGCACGTATATGTAGTGCTTTAGAGACACGGTATATTTGCATCATGACATGTAGAGAATGATTTGCTATGCATCTATGTTTGCATTGTAGCACTTAGGCTGGGGGAAACGTATTGTTTGCAGGAGAGAGAACGGATGAGGCCTGGAAATGACACACTGTCATATTTGAAAAATGCCATGAAGAGCCATTTAGAATGACAGTCATTGTTATGCTTTGTAGTTACACTTTAGAGATATGTTTGACATGTATGTATGCATGTTGAGTGTGCATTTAGAATGAGTTTGCATTATGTAGCGCTTGCTTTGCTAGAAGAATAGCGTAAACGCTAGGAAGCATTTAGCACGAGGCCTATGAGCCATTTCTGATGGAGACACACAGAAGTTGTTTGCACTGGACTCAGTGCGAAGATGTTATGGTTAAAAGTGTAGAAGGAATTTGTAAACAGTTTGGTTGATAAGAAGTCACCCTTGTCTGAGTGGAGAGATGGCCTAGGCTTATCAGCTTGTGTGCCGCGGAGACAGCAAAATGGTGGGGGCTGCGCCACGAGCGACATGGGGAGATGGGAGGAATGCCTTTTGCATGAGAGAAAGATGGCCTGTTCTTTGGACAGACAGAGCATTCTGTGATGCCAACAGTGAAGTGAATGGGGAAATAGATGGAATTAGATGGTGTTTTCCACCGCACACAGATGGCCATGAAAGAGATATTATGTCCAATGTCACTTTGACACAGCACACGTAGTGACCAGAACGCGACAAGAACACGAAACACAGACTGGCAGGCATTTGCTATACGCTGATAGACAGACATTGTTAGCTTAGAGAATGTGAGTAACCATGGGGGATGAGTGCGTCATTGGAAGAGTATAACCAAGGGGGAGAGAGGAGAGCCAGTTGGTTGCAGTGAGTTGCAGGGAGTTGCTGGAGTTAGTTGCTGAGGGAGATGGTGCAAGATGGAGTACGAGATGCGATGCGAGAGAGAGGTGTCTTGGTGCAGCAGAACCTGATGAGGCAGAGAGAGAGCTTGGCAGAGCTTGGCAGTTGGCAGTTACCAGATCTTGAGGCCTGCCACTGACTGGCTGATTGCAGAGTTGTGCATAGAGGAGAGCCCTGGCAGACAGAGCTGGAGACCAAGGGAAGCAAATGGGAAGTATGGCCTATGGCCTAGACTAAACTGATTGTTTTGGGTTTGATAGAAGGGGAAATCAGACAGGGATTGTTTAGAGTGAGTGAGTGTGAAGGATTGGTGTGGATTGGTGTGGATTTGATCATGCATGAAGGAGATGGATGCTGACGCTTGCATTTAGACTGCACTAGAATCACAGGCTTGCATTACAAGCCTGTAAGGCTTATAGTTATTGCATGGTAGATTTGCTTTGCACCAGAAGTATAAAAGGTGCAAATTAGACATTCACAATAGTATTAGGATTGTCTGCATTAGGATTGCCTGCATTATGTCTAGTTGTGTGATCATAAATAAATGTATTCCATTGTTATAATTGAATCGATTGATGTGTTTTCTTTGTGTCTTATGTTATTTGTGTCCACAGTAGTAAGATAGGAGTATGTTGATATGTTAGAAGTAATCTAGGAGTAACACAGTGCACATAGGGCCTGAGATACGAATGCAGCAGGCGGGGGTATAGTGATCCATAACCCCCTAGGAGGTTGTCTAAGAATGTCTAGACCGGTGCATGGTTGCCCAGTAGGGGGGGCAAGATGATGGTTAGGATTTGGTTTTTCAGACTAACACCTATACTTGATTTTGAAAGAGTCGCTAAAGTTTAAGTGCAATGTTTCAACAGGATATTTGCATAACTTCCTAATATTTTATGTGCAATAGTGAATTGGACTTTAAGTTGTTTGTATGCCTTCATGTACACCTAAGGGAATTTAAGAAAACGCTTCAGCTATGGGATTTTATTTTTAACCATGACCATCTCTCAAATCTAGAGAGACCAATAGAATGTACCACACACTTTCATTCGTACAGAGCTATGCAACTGTATATCAAAACATTAATGGAAAGAATGGTAGCTAGTTTTTCTTATTTTTAATGAATTTTCATTTGCATTTTATTTTAACACATTAATTATGTGGCATACAGAAGAAATGTAGTGGATTGGAACATTCCTATTGTTTCTGTGCAAAAATAAATGTTAATGCTTACACCTCTTTATACTGAACATGAAGCTTTAGGAGAAGTCTGTGACCATGTTTTTAAGTGATGTTGTAGTGAAAGGGGAACCCGCACCCCCTGGAGCCAGCCCTTAGTGCAATATCACTCCTAATCAATTTCCCTCACAAGTAAGAAGCAATGCAAGGCACAATGAACTCAGTCTGGAAGAAAGCCACTTACTCAGAAGATGTTATGCTTACATTTATTTACTACAGTGACTAATCAGAATCAAGCAGCAGTTTTCAATAGTATGGGTATAAAAGTGCAAGCTGAATAATACAATTTATCAGTTACAGATGAATATGCAATGGATCTTACGCTCCTAGGAATCCTTGATGCCGATACGATAGAATCACACCCAGGACCCAAGACACTAGGTGTGTCTGGCACCCCTCAGGGACTGGCCTAGCCCCCAAAATCCTGCACCAGGGCGGGGATTTCATGCCAGGAGCCTCTGCCCTCGAGTGCTGGCTGGTCATCCAGGCGCTGTCTCTCTCCATGCGCGCATCTCGCAAACAGCCCAGGAAGAGTCCTCCCCTAACTGGCCCAGGTAAAGTTCTCTTATTAGGGGCTGCTTGCCAATCACTATGAAGTACTAGCCCTTAGAGAATCTTCTAGGCTAAAACCTTCCATGCAGCAAAAGATGTTTTTGACTGGAAAGTTACTGCCAGAGTTTGGCTCTCAGGCTCCTTGTACTTTGTTGTGGGAAGCACCTTTCTACATTCCTGTGTTATCAGTGCACCTGACTCGCAGAGCGCAGAGGAGAATAGTTGTGCCTGACTCTTACAAGCTGTGCAGGGCTTCTTGCAAAACTAGATGTTTATGTCTTCAAGAAGGGGCCTTTGCAGTTAACCCCTCGCAAGCATGCTGGCTCACTCAGTTCGAGAGGCCTGGCTGGTTCAGCATTTTCCTCCACGCTTTGAATAAGATCTAAATACATGCAAGATAGCTCAGTAGGTTAATGCAAGTGCAGGTTACTGCAAGCACCTAGAGGCTTTTCACGACATTCCACCCCTTTCGAAGTGAGGCTTGAAAATGCTGACTCAGTTCCATGATCTAGAAGCATGTACGGTGTGCTGTAGGCCGATCAAAATTTTTTCTAGTGCAGTCATTCTATTATAGAGGAAGATCATTCTGTGCAAGAGCCCAATAAAAACTATAGCAATTACTATTAGGGTAATCAACAGCCACAGCAAGGGATGTAACTTTATATTAAGCAACCTTGTGGAGGAGGGAGACCATCCAGTGAATACATTCCACCAGTGGTGAGTAGTAACAGATTGCAGATGGTCAGCAGTTTTGATTAATTGATTCCTGTCTATCATCATCTTGCACTCGGCAGAGATAACTGAGGTGGCTAACGTTTGGAAGTCTTTCCAAGCGGTTGTAGCAAATTGTCTTGTAGCTTGAAGCCTGGCAGTGATTACTCCATAGGGTAGAGTCCAGTTAAGCAGTTGGGTGAGTTCGACATGGTGGTGTGAGACCATCAGGCCAATGAATATAAGGTGTCAGTAACAATGTCTAAGAAAGTCACAACCTGATCTATGCAAAATACTTGAGGATTTCCTAATATTCTATAATTGTTAATAAGCAAGGAATGATTAGTAACTACGCAGGCCTTATGCTGGTCTCTCTGGAAAATGTCAGGTCCATTAATGTGGTACTGCATCCAGGTGCACTCCACTGCTCTGCATGCATGAGTCTGGAATCCTCCCAGTTTGCGGACACACCCACCCCTGATCCCACGACTGTGGATGGTGTAGTTTTGGCTGTCTAACCATTCCCCTCGTATCTGCAGAACCCACCAGGTGCCATTTATTTTCATAGGCAAGACTATAAAAGGGCACCATATTTCTAAAGCATAAGCAGTTCTACTAACTTGCATTAAAGCGTGGCATGTCTTATTCATGCTATCAAAAGGAAGCAATTTAATCCATATGTTTTCTGGTAACTGTAGCTCTGTTTGCCAGTGGGTTGAAGATAGTCGCCCCCACTCAGAGCGAAAAGCCAACACCTGCTGATTCAACAAGGTTTGCCAAAACATGCACCTGGTGTCTTTTGCAGTCTTATTGATCTGCCCTATGGCAGAAAAGTTGTCTTCATAGCTAAAATTCTTCCATCTCCAATGGTTGCCAATACTTGTAGCAGTGTTTCGCAGGGTAGGCTTACTAATGGGCCCCACTGGGCCAGAGGTTTTATAGCAGCGCTGGCATCTGAACCCATGGTGGCTAACTTATTGTGCACAGTTTCTATGTCAAAGGCATTTAAAGCTCCCATTCCCACCCCTGCTGCCCCCGCAATCAATGAATCTAGCGCCCTAGCTATGCGCAATTTGGTGATGGGCCACAGAAATGAACTCCATTTGTAGCAGCTTGGTTGTAATAATGAAACATTGCCTCATGACAAGTATATATCTAAGCGTACCTCTGTAATAATAGAGGCGTGCATTACCGACCTGCAATTCAAATGTTGTCTTACTAGTGGAAAATCTATCATGTGTACAGTTTCTACATTTTGTGATTTGAAGAACACCATTCTCCAAGTGGCATGCCTGCCATATACAATATTAGCTTTAGATACAAACACCATACTACCATCCGGCAGTGGCTGTTTCATCGCACAATTGTATGAAATGCATTTAGTCAAGCTATAGTCCAAAAATGTTGACGAGTACACTCGCTGCAGTTCTTGGGGCAGAAAAAACATGAAATATCAAGCAAATTGTTGGATCCATTCACTGAAATGTTTGGGCCTAGAATTTCATAAGAACCAGTCAAATGAGTCAGTGACAAAAGGTGTCTGACAATATGCCAAGCCAGTACATTAGCAGTTCCAGTTGCTTCTTGCAAAACTAGATGTTTATGTCTTCAAGATGGGCCTCCGCAGTTAACCCCTCGCAAGCATGCTGGCTCACTCAGTTCGAGAGGCCTGGCTGGTTCAGCAATTTCCTCCACGCTTCGAATAAGCTCTAAATACAGGCACAGATGTGTAAATAGCGAAAGTCATGTATATTCAAATTAATTTTTGTTGAGATTAATACTTGGCAAACACTTGTGGAATTATGGAATTGCATTATGAAATGGATTTGAAGAAAATGGATTGCGCTGCTAGGTTTGCATTTTATCACTTGTATACATTGGAAGGCTTCTTTGTTGCAACCAAATTGCTCTCTCCTCAATAAATCTTTAATCAGCTACATACAGTATTCACAGTTGAATCAGAATATGGATGGGTGTTCTGAGTAATATGCTGGTGTAATAGTATTACTGACTTTAAATGGCAATTGTAACAATTGCACAAGGCATTCTAAAACCGTTTGCTTTGGTATATTGATTTGGCAATGGCAGGTTAAACTTGCCAAAATGTAGTTTATTTTAAACAGGTGTTGTCAAAAGGGTAATCCGGCAGTCAGGTTAATTATTGTAATTAATAGATACATCTGTAATGTTATAAATAATCAACAAACAACAAATATTGCTATCCCGAAAAGAAATGATAAGTTCAATTTTAAAAAATATGCAAGCAAATGTGTAATGCTGTTGCTTGTTCTTAATATTGCTTCAAATTTAAGGCCCTGTGAAACAGAATATCAATGTTTGAATATTTGTGCTAAACTACTTGTTTGATAACAAGATCATTTTATACTAAGAAAAGGTATTTCAAACTATTAATTACTTGATTTTATAGATCATAATTATTGCATTGTTTTGCATATTGTTTTTACCTTGTGGGTCAGCAGGTAGGCATACCTTGACCATTATAATAGGTGACTTGTAGGCAGCGTGGTCAATGGCGTTCTGTTAAGAACAGAATGCTGACTGAGCTACTCTATAACTGTTACCACCGGGGTAGCTCTGTATTTGCCTTCCATCTTGTTAATATAGTAAGGAAACACACAGGTTTTGCAGAACAAGTCAAAGTCCACAGCACTTGTACACTGAAGATATTAGGGAAGCACTAAAGCTGCAGGTGGCTGAGGGGTGTGGGAGCACTGCCAGATGCCACCCACAGTTAAGAACCTAAATTAACACAGACAGTTCTCAGTCTCGCTGCGCTGAACAGTGCAATAGTGACAGGTGTTCCAAATGCACTCTCTCACTGCTTCGCAATTACGGAACTCTGTGCAATGCTGCTGATCTGAATGAAATGAAGCAGTGAGAGAGTGCATCTGGCACTGGCCACGATATACTTAATTGGTTAGGCTAGCTCTTGAAACTTTCAGCCTCAGATGAAGAGTCGGTGATGACTCGAAACACGTGTCAGGCTACTTGGTTATTAAACTCATTGGACTCATGAGAAATCCCTCCTTCTTTGAATTACTTCGAACACCTGTCACTATTGCACTGTTCAGCGCAGCGTGACTGAGAACTGTTTGTTAATATCGTAGCAGTTACTTCAATTACATATTTTGAGCTACATCATCTCACATATATTATCAGCTACGTATGTGTTTGCTGTTCCTTAGTAGGTATGTGGATGCATTGTGTACTAAAAATCATTTCATTCAGAACACGCCACTCTTTCTGTAACCATATATATATAAAAATAATAATAATTTGGCATTTATATAGCTACAAACCCTCAGGTATCTGAGCGCTGCTTATTATTCCACAGTTTGTGGTGCTCATTTATCGACCTCTGAAGGATGAAAGGCTGAGTTTGGCCGTGGCTGGGATTCGAACCTGCATCAGCAGGCTCTGCACTGATGTCAAAGCGAGCGCTCTACTCGCTGTGCCACTTGACCTGCGATATGTGAACATATCGCAAAGGATTCAACAACAGTATTTTGTGCACTATGTGTAGTGGCAGCAAATTATTTGCCTCTTATAGATTGTTAGTTTCACGGGTCTCATAATAATTGTTACACCCACAGTGTTGGTGATATCACTCAGATGATGGTGCATGAGAAAGGACAAAGAATATGCAGCTGGGTACACAGTGGTTTGTTGATGAGTCCCGGAACAGGTTACCATGGGAGCATTAGTCAGAAGGCAAACAAAGTTCCATGTACATGAGCATCACAATCCAGTTGATTTAATGGGGACTTTGGATATAATGTATATTTGCACATTCTCGGACAGCCGTCCAGCATTTGTGTATTTATCTTGTGGAGCCATGCACGACAAATCGTTGGCCCATTCTGCGTGAGTAGTTTGGCGGCAAATTTACACTACTAAGGTGTCTGCCGGGGATAGTATCTGAACATATGCATTTGTTTACTGCTTTAAAGATGGCCGACATGACGACGGAACCTGGGACACACACCTGCCTGGATACCAAGTACATGGTTGAAAGGAAGAAAGGACAGGTAATAGTTAATGTACATGCCTCTGTTAAATAGTGATCTGCTTTATGTGAAACCGTATGTGAACAAGCAACAAACACATTGCAAAATGCGTAAGGCAGCCATGCCTTGTAGCCTGGGAATGGGTTTTTTTTAACAATAAAGTAATTTTACTGGTTGACATCGAACTCTGGATATGAGTGTATGTGAACTATTGCTACCTATTTCCTGTGAATTTCTTTCACTGTTTTTTGAAGAATCTTTACACGCTGGAGCATACCAACACAGTGTCTGCACCCATTGAAACAAGGAGAGCGTGCAGATCTGTTACGTGGTCATGATTGTGTGTCCCTGCTGTAGCTCGGGTTCCAATACCATCCCCATTGTGTTACACCGTGAGGACTTCAGGAGAGGAACCGCGACTGTTGGCGCAGATCCTGAACATCAGAGGACGTTAGGGAGTAATGCTATAGCGGTGAGTTCTTTCTCTAATGCATACTCACTGTAGTAGGGTTAAGTGTGTATGACTGTTGGTTTGTGGAACCCCTACACGACGTGGGATCTACAAACAACTTTGTTAGTGGTTGACCCCACTTTTGGTTTCACTCATGAAATACTTACTAATCCTGAGTGAGCACTATGAACATATTGTGTACCCTTTTCATTACGATGAGTTCCCTGTCAGACAAGGAATTTGCTCGCCGAAAAAACTCCACAACATTATGTAATGAGACAGTGAAAATAGGCAGAAATAAGCCTATTGTTTTACTGGTGGTAGAAAAAAATTATGAAATCACCCTTATGAAAGAACTTGAAAGATTGCAGAAAAAAAGAATAAGCAAATGGTAGGAAGAGCATTCCGTACAAAACTACATAGATGTGGGCAGAATTCCTAGAGCACTAAACTCACAACATAGCATAGATTTGAAAATTGTATTTTGTGCGTGTGTGGTGCCAGCAGAAAATTATTTATCTCTTATAAATTGTTAGTTTAATTGGTCTCATAATGGTCATTACACTCACTACCACAGTGTTTATGATATGTGTCAAAGGATGGTGCATGAGAAAGGAAACACACTATGCACCTGGATACACAGTGGTTTGTAGATGTGTCCCGGAATACGTTACCATGGAAGCCTTAGTCAGAAAACATCCCGTTGTGCTTGCACTGTTCCACGCACGTGAGCGTGGCAACATTTAATGGGGATTTTATATATCATGTATCTTTGCGCATTCTCGGACAGCCATCCAGGAATTGTGCATGTATCTTGTGGAGCCATGCACGAGAAATCATTGGTCCATTCTGATTGCGTATTTGACATGACATATCCATTGGATATCAACTACCTGGTTAAACGCAAGAAAGGACATGCAATAGCTAATGTACATGCCTACATTAGTGTTCTATTTTATGTGAAACCGTATGTGAACAAGCAACGGGCACATTGCGAAACACATTATGCAGCATTGTCTTGTGGCCTGGGTATGATATGATATGATATGGCATTGATAACACGCCTATACACAAGTGTTTCAAGGCGCAACGAGGCGGGGGGACAAAGGGGAGACAGACAACGATCCTACTAGGCCAGGTGTCATTTAGATCGTGCAAGTGCAAGGGTAGACGGGAAGGGAAAAGTGCAAGGGGTATTTAACAATAAAATAATTGTACTGGTTGACATCAGAATCTGCATATGATTATGTATGAATTATTGCTGCCTATTGGAGTGCGACTCAAGTTTCCTGTGGATTTCTTTCACTGGTTTTCTTCCCAATCTCCATAAAAGTATTACCAAACCTCCAGGCAGAGCTGGAGGTTTGGTAATACTTCCGTGGAGTTTCACTGGAAAATGTTTCCAAATATGTTGATGAAACCCTTTTGCCTCTGGTCTTCAGCCTCCCCTCATTTCTTTAAGATATCAAAGATTTTCTGAGTAAAATCAGTGGGATGCCGTGGCAAGCAACCATCATGCTAGCAACATTGGATGTAGTGTGTACACTTCGATTCAACATGCTGACATCAAACAAGAATGTAAATATGTTCTCAATACAAGGTATTTGAATTACATGTCCCATTGTAAGATGATTATAGAGATGATTGACACATACCTTAAAAACAATGCTTTCCTTTTTAACAATGATTTTTACATCCAACTACAAGGAAATGCAATGGGTACCACGCTTGCCCCGCCTATACCAATCTCACCATGGGCTAGTGGGAAGAATGTATTGTTTGGACAGATAATAACAGCAACCACACTGAAAAAATCATATTATGGTTGCGCTATATCGATGACGTATTCATTCTGTGGATTGGAGATGAAAATGGAAGGAAATCAAACCTATCCTCAAAAATAATGAACTGAAACTAAAGTTCACAGAAATTGATAGTAGGGAATCCATTGATTCGTGGAGTGCTGGTGAAATTCAAACAGGGAGATATTACTATGGAATTATATTAGAAGCCAACTAGCTCAAACTAACTGCTTTTCGCAATCAGCAAACATCAGCTGATGCTAAAGTGGAGTAAACCATATGTGTGTTCATCAGAATAAGGCGGAACTACAGAAAAAGGGAACGTTTCAACAGAATACAGAACCACATCCCAGAACTTTCTCAATCAAAGGTATCCTAAGGCGATACTTGCACAAGCCTAAATAAAAGCACAGTGCTTGATAGAAATCTCTGGTTACATGCCAAAACAAATCAGAAAACACACAGAATAAGGATACAATAAGACTAATTCTTACATATGGTGCCCATTCCAACGTTATCTGCCAAATACTACATCGTCATTGGCATATTCTGGAACGGGATCGCAAACCTATCCGCAAACATGGATGAAAGAGTCAACATAATTTACAGAAGGTCCACTTCTTTTAAAGAACTCCAGAGAGATCCAGGGGACAGGAAACATGGTTGGATCAGCGACCCACAGGATTCTACAAATCCACTAAATGCAAGGCCATTCAGTTTGCTCACAACATAAAACGGTCCTTCATGAGAAGGTGCCGATTTGGTTCATAATATCCTGTAATACAGACTTTGTAGTGTATATCCTCACATGTTCCTGCAACGTGTGGTACGTAGGAAGTACGATTGGCAAACTCAAATTGCAGATTCTCCACCACATGAGAGCCATTAAAAGTAGTGATCCTGCATATCCTATGGCTCTATGTTTCAGAGACAAACATGGCAGCACACTTGAGAGTTTCAGGTTTTTTGCTTTACAGAGCATTCAGGGACCATGCAGAGGAGGTCATTGTGAACTTATTCTGCAACAATTATAGACAAAATTTATTTTGGACGTGAAAAACAAAGAAATCCAGAGGCCATAATCTCACCAAAGAACTTTGTACATTCCCTGGAACATAACGATCAGGCTCAGACCTTTTCATGTTGTCTGGTTGGCAGATTCCACTTTGCTACTTGCTCATGGTTTTTAATTTGCCATCTCATTCCGAAATCCTTGAATTCTTTCACTTTTTCCTGTTTTCGCATATTCTCAGGATTCATTTCCAACAGGAAGTACACATAGTATTGCTTTGGTTTTGCTATTATTCTATCAGGCTTGTGTGTCCTTAGAGTTGGAGTCTACAATTGTTTTTTTTATAATCTATCCACATTACTGTTTCCCTGCATAACAACTGCCTCTCTGGTCTTTCAAATGTGTTTCCCATGATAACTTTAGTCCTGATTCAAATGGCCAATTTTATCTGTCCTCCTTTCTTGTTTCACCTTCTAGGCAGAGCCTGAGTGGTTTATATAATGTACCCATTAGGCAGAATGCGGGAGTGCCATATCACATGGTTCTATGCGCCCATTTTTCTCTTCTCATGTTGTCTTATAGTACTCTATAGACAACCGCACTCAGTACTTTAGATACAGGCAAGTTGCAATATCGGATTATGCCCTATGTTGTTTAGATCAGACTTTCATCTCAAGCTTTAGCACTTTCATCTCAATCTTCAGCACTTTAAGATACAGGCCAGACACTTCAAGAGATTGTTTATACCAGGTTTGGTTAGACTTCTATCCATACTAATGCACTTAGCACCAGGGACATCATTTCACCGAAATGCCTGGGGTAGCTGAAGTGATGCCATGTGACCCTTGACCTCTGACATCAAAGGAAGTGATGTCTTTTATCCCCACCCCAAAGTGACATCACAGGTAGCAATGGAACATGACCTTTCACCCTTTCCCCTTTAACAAAACAGGAAGTGGCAACACATAGAATTGTACCTAAGTACACTATGAAAAATATGGTTACGATATCACTGTAAAGTGATACACATTTCATACTAGAACAGATCACCATATGTATATCTTTAATATCAGTGTGTATACCAAATTACTGTGAATGCAAGCAAACGTTCAAGTCCAAATGATAATGATGTGTTATTATATAGCACTCCTGCACTTTATATAGAACAACTATACATACAATATCACCCAACCTGTGTTGGTTCTCATCTATCAACCTCAGAAGGATGAAAAGATGAGTTGGCCTTGCCGGGATTCAAACCTGCAACTTGCCGATCACACATACATCCCTGCAGCAAGCGCTCAACCCACTGAGCTATCTTACCAACTATAGTAAAATGAGCAATTGCATGTCTGAATATTCTCAAAGTCAGAAAACAAATTATTTTGTAGTGAATTCCATTAAAATGGTTTTGTAATATGTAAGGAAAAACAGACCTAGTTGTTATGTAAAGAAAATATGATAATATCACACAATGGCTAATTCATAAGAAAATACATTTTTATTTAGAAAAAAGACATAGTTCTCATAAAAACTGTGTTAAAAAATACACAGACTCAACAACCCTAAAACCAGGTTTTTAACAGGACGATTACATAAAACACATAAATGTAAAGTAAAAAACAAACATTACACATTCAAGATTGAAAAAAACAACAACATCTAACATACAAATATCTATAAAAAATTAATTTGTTGCATTCTATATATGACCCAACATGTTTCTGTCCAGTGACTCATTGGTGTCTGACATTTATCTTTATCAGGGGTAGCTCTTCTCAAAAATGTAAACAAACATGCCCATTAGTCCTGGTAGGAGTGGATCTTGAATCGATCTTTATTGAAATCTATAAAAAATATTTAGCCATAGTAAAAAAAAAACGCGTACACCATATTTTCATAAATCACTGCTATTGATGCAATATGTCAATATTTCACAAAAAGGAATCAATAATTAATAAAACACCTTCAATTTAGTCCCAATCAGGGACTTCATAGCACCAAAACGTCTGCTAATAAATACCTTGAGCCCAAAGTGTTCCAAGGTTCCATTGTAGGCATACACAAATTCACAATGGCCGTATTTCAGCCAACTTTACGTCCTCCCCTTTAAATGGGTATCAGGTAAACACACTGTATGGGAAATGAACACAGACAGCACACACTATATCACTCACTGATGTTTCAATGACTGGAAACCTCATCTCCAACTAACAACCCACAGAAAAAGTGTACATACCTCATTATGTATACCTAACCAGGTATATTTCAATTACAAAGTATCCCTTGGCACATATCCAATTCTTTCCAACTCTGGGCAGATGTACCATCATTTTTCTTTCTTCCACTTTCAAATCTATAAGGCCAGGGATGTCATTTCACCAAAATGCCAGGGGTAGCGGAAGTTACATCACACAACCCTTAACCCCCTGATGACATCACAGAAAGTGATGTCATTTGACCCCACCCCGAAGTGATTTCCCAGGAAGCGATGGAACACAACCTTTCACCCGTTCACAAAACAGGAAGTGGCATCACATAGCATTGTACACTACGAAAAATATGGTTACGATATCACTATAATGTGATGTACATTTCATACAAGAATGGATCGCCATATGTATCGTTAAGATCAGTGTGTATAGGCCCATATTACCAAATTACTGTGAATGCAAGCAGACGCCCATGACCGAATGAAGATGATGTGTCATTGTATAGCACTTATGCTTAAGGGCTTTATAAAGAAAAAATATACACCCAATATCACCCAACCTGTGTTGGTACTCATTTATGGACCTCAGAAGGATGAAAGGCTGAGATGTGGCATTTAAGAACAGACTAAATGAGTGACCCACCCCCTGAAGTGTGCCTGAAATAAACCTTTAATGACTCTAGCAATTAGTGTATAGAATTCCAGAAAGACACATTATTTGGTATTCCCACTGTTTGTTATTTAGGGTCAGTGCTGAAATTGTTAGACTTGTGGCACTCCTGTTCTTATTTTACTTCTTTCTTTAAGGGGTCTGAACAAGAAAGACAGACACACCAGAACTAAAGAGCCACATGGTGCTGGCCACAGCCCAGGAGGTTGCATTACAAAAGATAAACCTCAACTGAACCTCAACTGATTCCTGGTGTTAACATCTGTAACCATCTTCTTCAACATAACTATTCATGTAATGACTATAACCTGTAAGCAACCAATACCCAAGAAGTATGCACAATGCTGCTGATCTCTTTTCTCTCTCGTCACTGTGCACCTGGCCACCATCTGTACCCTGGGCCCAGGTACTTGCTCACCCTGCCACCCTCCTGCATTACCTCCGGCCACCCCTTGCACTAGGGTCTGTATCTGTAACCATACAGTCCCCCACTCTGCTTTACTTCTGCACTTATCAAATATTCCCTGTCGGCTAAACCCAGCACTTGCCACTTTCTGGCTGCACTACCTCAGTTTATTTATTATTATTTATTTTATTTACTATTATTTTTCTGTTTCACTTCTGTTCCGCACTTTCCACCTCTCCCCCCTTCCTTGTACTTTCCCCCTTTCTCCCCTTCCCATGCTCTTGCGCATTTTCAATGCCACTGGGCCTAGTAAGATTGTGGTTTTGTTCTCCCATAGTCTCCTCCCTTGCCTTGTCGCGCTCTGAAACACTTGTGTACGAGCGCAATATAAATAACATATATCATATCATATCAAGAAAACACTAAGATGTGGACTTTCTAATGTTCTGTCACAAAGCTTGGGAACATCAGTCTTGATAAATCATCTGGTCCACAAGATGCACCATCACAAGATTGTGAGTCCACAAGATGAAAAATGCATAGGGCTCATGCATTATGTGCATGGAAATCAGCACCACCTCCAGCACCTCTATCAACCAGTGGGACATCTCAGAAACTGAATGAATCCTCAACTTCTGCAGCAGTGCCAACTCTACCATTAATGCGTAGCTGTGGGAGGCGCAACAACTAAGGAATGGGAGAAGTTAATATCTCAAGACCAAACTAACTGTCATCCATAGTGTGTTTTTAAGGGGCAATTAATTCTCCCTTTTATTCATAATGAAAGAAATAATAATAATAATAATAATAATACATTAAACAAAAACATTATATGTTCCTTTTTATTTTAATTCCTTTTGTTATATGTTTCATAATTATGTGTTTCCTTCCCTGTTCCATCCCCCTCTTTCCTTCCCCCAAAACAACCCTTTTGAGGGCCAACCTTTAAGTCTCAAAAGTAGATGAAATTGAACATAGACTGCAAAAATATATTGTAATATATATTGTAATTTGTTTCATTCAGTTTGAGTGTCTAAAATCCCACCAAAAGTTTACTTTTGCCGACCCCGGCAGAATTTCCCCCCGACAAGTTGGAGTCACTGCTGAGATCTGTTTAAGATCTGCTTTTTATTTTATTTTTCCAAGTACTCCCGTTGCGAGGAGGCCCGGCGGCGCGGCCCCCTCTGCCGCTGCCCCCTTCTGAGGACTACAGGACCATCGCGGAACTGCAAGAAGACCGGACAGCGCAATCCGGATATTGGCCTTCGGGAGCCGGTTGAGAAGTATCCCGCCCGCGGTTGGCGAGTGTCCAGACCTGGTCCAGACGAGGGGAGGTGGCGAGCCGCTTGGAGGGGTGCACGCAGTCGAGCGGCCGCGCATCAGGAGAACTTGGTGAGTATGCCACACCCAACAAGCAATGTGAAATTGTGAGGGAGGGGGGAGGAATTAAATACGGGAGGTGGGAGGTGTTGCACAGGTGCGCGGCGAAGGTTTGACAATTTAGTGTTGGCAATGAAATGAATGGTAGCCGAAAGAGTGCGAGAGCAGTCGGCTACGTTACGCGAGAGAGGGGGGCGGAGCACGAAAACATCACGTGCGGCCGCTCGTAGACACTGATTGGCCTAGGTCGCGACTACGTGTAAGGGTGTGTGTGTGCGCGGTTTCCTACGATTTGGTAATTATTGATCAATGAGTAGATGAGGATCCCTATTGATCGAGCAAGAAACTCGATAGGTAGATGACGTTTCCCTGTAGGCGGTAGCTAGCTGGTTGCCCAATACGGAAGATAATTGGCTGGTTAAGCCCTCCTGTCGAGGGGCGTATCACACGCGAGGCGACGCAGCGTGCGCAGTCCGATTATATTATTGATTACCTTGTTCCAGGCGTGACAGGAAGACAGCTGTGAGAGTTAACGGGGGTAGATTGCAAGTGTATTAAGAACTTACCAGTAGTTTGAAGAGATCGGTGACGTCACCAGTAGGGCTTTCATAGGATACCTCGAGCACAAGGCATCTTTCTTTCTGAGAGTGGTGGGGAAGAGAGTTGTGGTAAGGGAGTGGAAACAGAGATAAACGGTAATGAGTTGATCGGGGGAAGGCGAAACGGGGGACGTGGCTGCGCACGGAGAACGCCGGCCACGGCAAGTGTAGAAGAGGGAGGAGGAGCAAATAAAAATAGGACGGCTATATAAGAACATCACAAGGGGTACGCAGCCGCAGGGGGCTACGTGTGCCTCGGCCGCAGGGGGCCGTAAGGGTGTTCTGTAAAGGAAGAAAAGAAAGAAAAGAATATACAAATGTAAATACTATATTTTAATAATTTTCCTTAGCGGACTATCGCAAGTCCCCAAACTCACGGGGCCAGGTAAAGGTATAAGGCTGTGTATTGTAAGTGTTAGTAAGATAATAGCTACCAAATAGGGGAAGGATAACAAGTGGAGCGCTACTATGTCATACGGGGCAGGATCGGGAGGGTGGGGGAACACCCTCACTACCCCACTACAACACATATGTAAAACACTGTCACCCCATAGGGAGAAACTGATCAAGTATAGCATAGAATGGACACAGGGGACGGACAACAAAATGACAACACCATGGCCGCCTAATGGTAGCTTCGATCCATATACCCAACATTCACTATTAAACCATCTGCATAACACATACAAGGGGAAGAAGTTGACACACCACGTGGAAGCGTTTAACTTATGGAGGATGTTCCAAGGGTCCCGACCAGGACCAAATGGAATGTTCACTGTGGGGGAAACACCGGAAGAAAAAGAGATTAAGGAGGAAGGAGAGAATGGGGAAAAGGAGAGTGAAGGCCCAAAGAACACGGGGAACGGACAAGAGGGAGGAGAAAACAATAATAACTCAAAAGAAAATGAAATAAAAAAGGAACAGAGCGACGATATATCCCTAGCGAAGGTAGTGAAAACAGAGGGAGGGGGGTTGTACCCTTTAAGAGAACTAGGAGAAATAGAAAGAGAACAGTTAAGGGCGGCTGAGGGGTACTCGAACCCGGCATACAGCCCGCCACCATATGCAGCTCATAGGAAGATGCCAGCAGGGGAGGGGAGGACTGGAGAAGAGCAAACTGCGGAAATAGGACATGATGAGTGGGTAGCTGCGCAGATACTATTAAAATTACGAGGTTCATTAACAGGAGAAGAGAAGGAGGTAGTAAGGAAAATGGACGAGGATAATACCAGGGAGAGTGAAATGAAAGGGGAAGAGCTGTTACGACAAAAGGAAGAGATTTTGGAGGAACGACTAGCAGAGTTAAGGGATGAGCAGAATGAACTGATCAAACAGCTCGAGAGGGAGGAAAGAGGGAGAGCGAGGGAAAGGAAAGAAGGTAAGAACGAGTTGGAAAAAATAAGGGAACGAACTGAGGAGCAAAGGAGAGAAGCCGAAAGGGTAAAAGCAGCAGCAGAAAGGGTATCAAGAGCAGTACTAAGAGAGAGGAAAAAGGAAGAAGAAGAGAAAGAAAAAGAAATGGCAATGTGGAAGAAGAGATTACTATCAGAAACGACTAGGAAATACGAAGAAGGGAGGGTGATAGAGAGTATATTAGAACGGGAGAGGGTGAGATGGGAAAGGAAGAAAGAGGATGAAAGGATATTGGAAAAGATGAGTAGTGAAGTAATGGAGGAATTAAAAAGGAAAAGGGAGGAAATTGGTAAAGAGATGAAGGAGAGAAATGAAGGGGAAAGAGAAGATAGGAGAGGGGAGAGTGAAGTAAGAAGGTATATATATAGAGACACAGAAGTAGCAACAACCTCAGCGCAAAGGGGAGCGGTTGGTAAAGGAGAAAAGGGAGAACCGGACCTAATAGACTTAAAAACAGTAATGATCAAGGGGAAAAAGACAGAGTGGGGGCTGCCATTTACAAATGACTTTTGTAGTGAGGAAGAAGAAGGAATGGAGAAGGAAGGAAGAAATAGTGAAAGGGAAAGCCTAGATAAACTATACACCACCCGGACCAATACAGACTCACCATGGATCTGTAGGAAAAAGGATGAACTGGAGAGAAGTGAGGAGGAAGAGCAAGGAATAGCGGAAAGACAGACACATGAAGCCACACCGTCACCATCCCACCCTACATGCTCAACCACCTCACGCTCATTACGTACAACCAAACTCGCGCCCTTCACAAACGAACTGACACCCTATGCAGGTAGGCTTAGAGACCTCCCTAGACGCAGGCAGGAAGGACGAATACACACGCCCACATTAAATACAGGAAATGATGAAAGAAGGGGAAAAGATGGAGAAGAAAGAGTTACGAGCAGGGGAAATACGGACGAAATTGACGATGTAGGAGAGAGGGAAGAAGAGGAGGGGTGTGAGGACTCGATTTTATGGAACCCAAGGGGTAAAACGAGACACAACTTAATGCCACTTCTGGAGAGGGGAGGGGTTAGACCACAATACGTCCCTTGGAAGCATGCAGACAAAGAAAATATAAAGTGCAGGCTCCCATCATTAAGTGGAGGTGCGGGTAAATGGATATATGAAATGGAAAAACACACCGCAGGACAGAAACTGGCAGTGGGAGATGTAAAGGGCCTTCTAATATCTATATTAGGGGATGCAGGACATTTGGAAGAGAGCGGGATTTACTGGGGTAACAATAACAAACACATCGCACGATGGGGCACCATTCGCAAACTGCAGACATCCACTATGGCAGGCACTGAGGGTACAGTACCCAGACACATCAGACATAGGAGCAATTACCTCACGCAAGATGCGTGAGAACGAAGATCCTGTTGATTATATCCAGGAAATCCAAGAGAAGTGGCACATGGAAACTAGAGAACAATGGGACAAAACACCAGCAATATTCTATCATATACTAGTACAAGGGCTCCCAGAAGCAGTTCAGAAACAACTGAAGAAAGTAGTGTGAATGGAAGCAAAAGCATGGCCAGAAATACAACTGACAATAGTGCATCATTGCAGGACATGGCAAGGAAAAATGAAACAAAAGGAAGAGGACAGGAAAACGGAAGAGGCTAAACTAGTACAGAAAAAACTTACTAAATACACAATGGAAGGGGCACTAATAACTACACCTGCAACAATGACCCAAAGCCCCACACAAGTAGTGGCTGCACAAGATCCCTCCCAAATACCATCCTCACAGACTATAACACAACAGGTGCCGCCACTCCAACCATACACGACCAACATGGGAGGAGGATACTCAATGCCAGGAGCTGGGTATTATAATTACAACAGGGGAAGAGGAGGAATAATGAGAGGGAGAGGATACAGATATAACACACAACAGCAGGTGGGAGGACTTAGAAATTCCTACCCCACCGGGCAACCAGTATACCAGGACAACACAGGAAGCTTTCCATGGCAGAGTAGGGAACCACCGGTGTGTTGGATTTGTGGATTAGTAGGGCACATGTCACGCACGTGTAGAGTAAGACCAGGAACACCATCATGGATCGAACAGGGACAACTAAGGCCCACACAGGAACAGCAGGGCATACAGCAACAGCAGATGTTGCAACAGGGAAATCAACAGCAACAACTAGTAACACAAAAACAGCCACAGGCATATTCACTGCCACAACAACAGGTAGCGATAACACAACAACCCCAAGCACAACAAACACAACTGGGTAGGGTGACGGTCCTGGGACATAACCCTTACACAGGAAATGGTCAATCGTTGTACCCTCAATAGGACAGCCCACAGACGGCCTTGGTGTGTCCCATCCTGTCGGTAACACCTAATAGTGCGGAGGAACCACGCATAGAGGTAACGATAGGTGACAAAAAATTATCATTCCTTGTTGACACCGGGGCGACCCGGTCTTGCATAAGGGAAGGTAAATTTAAGATGTCAGGCGAAGCCATGAACACCCAAGGATTCTCTGGGGCTAGGGGGTTGGTTCCCTTTACTGATAACATTCCCTTATCAATAGGGGATTATGACATGTCAGTCCCACTTTTATACTCTAGGGCCTCACCAGTAAATATACTGGGGAGAGACATCATGAACAGGTTGAATATGACGATCTCCTTTACGGAGGACGGCATAATTTGCTCTACTCTAGGAATTAACATGCTCACAGCACGACAAATTATGCAAGCATACTGCGGACAGACAGCGATTAGGGCTGAGCCAGTAGATGGTGAACTATTCCAGTACGGGACAGACATGGCATTTGCATGGATGCCAGGGATAGAAAGAAAAATCTGGAGGAGGCCAGCAGCCTATTTGTTCAGACCAGAAACACCAGCCAATGAACCAGAAGGAAAGGTGATTTCAATGAACATAGAGAGCATTATAGCAACAGCTGATTACATTGTGGTACATGCCCAAGACAGAGAAGGAAGAGCATGGAGGGCAGTGATAGCACTAGCAGAGGGATGTAGACTTACCCAGGTGTCAGATGAGGAGCTGTTCTCAGAAGAAAAGGAGGAAGGTGAAATGGTGTTTATGATGAGTGTGGAAATATGGCTAAGAGTGGCGTACAAACAAGTGGCACAGAAAACTGCAATGGCACTTGAGGCACCCACATCCACCCCAGTTCCCTTCTTTGAGGAGGATATGACAAAAGTACCCACTTCATTATGGACTACTAGCCCCTATGACGTGGGGTGCATAAAAAGTATAGGGGGAGTAAGGATAAATTGAAAAAAGGTGCAATACTCCCCAGAGTGAAACAGTACCCACTATCAAAAGAGGCAGATGAGGGCATATATGAAACAATAACGGCCCTTATAAATAATGGCATATTGGTCCCCTCAGAATCACCATGTAACACGGCTGTATACCCAGTGCGCAAGGCTAGAAGGGGGTCTTGGCGCTTCATACAGGACCTCAGGCCCTTGAACAACATAGTGGAAGCAGAATACCCCATAGCCGCAAACCCGGCCACAATATTGTGTGGCATTCCAGCAGAAGCATCACGATTTACAGTGATCGACCTTAAAAATGCTTTTTTCTCAATACCATTGCACCCAGACTCACAAGACCTGACAAGCTTTACTTACAGAAACACAAAGTGGAAACACACCAGATTGCCACAAGGGTACTGCGAATCACCCTCAATCTTCAACAGAGTAATACAGATGGATTTGGGTAACATTGAAGTGGAAAGCACAGTGTTGAAGTATGTCGACGACATAATAATTTGCAGCACAAACGAAAGAACATGCAGAGAAGACTCATTAAAGATGCTGACAATATTGGTTGAAAAAGGTTACAAGGTAGACATGGAAAAGTTACAGTACTGTCAGGAACAGGTACTTTACATTGGTCAGCTCATATCCCAACATGGAAGAAAGATTGCACCACAAAGAGCACAGGCCATTTCAAAAACGCCAGTGCCACAAACAGTGAGGGAACTGCAGCAGTTCCTGGGTCTGTGCAACTACTGTAGAGCATGGGTATTTGATTACAGCTCATACATAGGACCCCTGCTTGAGGCGTTAAAGGAAGCTAACAAAGGGGAGAAAAAGTTGGGGTGGACAATGGAAATGAAAGAGGCTTTTGATGAACTGAAAGATGTGATATCAACTGCTCCGGTACTGGCAACCCCAGATTATGAGCGACAATTCTTTATATTTTCACATTGCGACTCAGCAGTAATGAAAGCAGTGTTGGCTCAAAAAACAAGCATAGGCTACAAACCAGTAGCGTTTTACAGCGGCCACTTAGATCCTGTGATGTTAGGTAATTTCCCTTGCGAACAAGGTCTCGCCGCAGCTGCTTTTGCGGTAGAGAAAGCGTCAGCAATCACCATGGGGTGCCCAACCACACTATTTGTGGAACATGCACTATTTGCAATATTGAATAAACCTAAGTCCACCCTAACCACGCAGAGGGCATCAGGTTATGAGATCATCTTATCTAGAGCTGAACTATCAATTGTTAGATGTAGCACGGTCAACCCTGCAAGGTTCTTAGCAGAAGTAATTGGGGAAGGAGATTATGCACACGATTGTACGCAAACCACTGAAATGTACTCATGTACTAGACAGGTTGAAGAGAACGCACTAGAGGGAGGTGAGCTCCTGTTCATTGATGGGTCATCAACAATTGACCAAAGGGATGGGATAAGGAGGACTGGGGCAGCGGTGGTAAAAATGATGGAGGTACCGGTGTGTGTGGCGATGAAATGTGTACAACTACCACAGCATTACTCTGCTCAAGCAGCAGACCTAGTTGCACTGATCTTGGCGTTGAAGGAAAGCTTTGACAAACGAGTGACCATATATTCTGACAGCGCATATGTTACGTCCACTGTCCACTCAGGGCTGTCGAAATGGAGAAGAAGAGGGTTTAGGAGAGCTGACGGCACTCCAGTGCAACATGCTCTCTTATTGGCTGAACTAATTGAAGTAATAAATGACCCCCAAGAATTAGCTTTGGTCAAATGTACCGCACACACCCATGGAGAAGATCATGTCTCAAGAGGGAATGCAGCAGCAGATACACATGCGAAGTATGCTGTATATTTTGGTGAAATATGGAACCCCCCAGAGTCAGAGAGAGGGAGGGGAATGGCTAAGGAGATGTTGATAAGAGAAGGGTACACCCATCTCCCAGCCACACAGATAATGGAGCTACAAGCGGCTGCACCAATGGCAGAAAAAGAAATATGGATAAAAAGAGGATGCACAATGTCACCAACTGACGCACTATGGCGCCAGGGTAACACTGGAAAGATTGTAATGCCACTGGCACTATTGAACACCGCCCTGAGCCAACTACACCACCCAGCCCACACAGGCAAGGAAGTAATTGCAGCACGAATTAGGGAAGACTGGTTCTGCCCCGAGTTAAATTCTCATGTATCAAATTTTATCTGCAATTGTCTCACATGTCAACAGTTCACGGCCGGTCACACTCTGAAGGTGATAAAAGGTACTATACCCCGACCAGAGGGACCCTTCTGACACATCCATATTGACTATGTTGATATGATCAACGTATGTCAAGGAAATAGGTATATGATTGTAGTAGTATGCCCATTCTCGAGGTGGATTGAAGCAGGGCCCTGTTCACACCCAGATGCATTCCTAGTGAGGGAGGTCTTCCCCAGGTGGGGAGTGTGCGAGGTACTGCGGTCAGATAATGGCCCGCATTTCGCAAACGAAATGTTCCAGCACATCACATCCTTACTGAACATCAAACATAGATTTGCATGTGCATACCACCCACAGGCCAACGGTATATGCGAACGCCTGAATGGCCTACTAAAGGAGGCAATTGCAAAAATACAGCAAACAACAAAGAAGAGTTGGTTGTATTGCCTTCCGCTAGCCCTATTTGAGCTAAGGAATAGACCAGGTTCCGACCACCACCTCACCCCTCACGAGGTGGTTACCGGACGTCAGATGCGCCTTCCCCTGACGCCAACATCAAGAGTATTCACTGACCACGAAAATACTGCAACTGTTCTTGGTGATGAAATGTACCAATATGTGTCTTCTTTGATTACTAGTGTAGTGTTTGTGTCTCAACAGCACGAGCGCACGCAGGGCGGGTCTAACAGCGATCAACAAGAAGACGCGGATAAAGAATTGGAAAAGGAAAGACTGTGCAAAGTTGCTAAAGGTGACCACGTACTACTCCGCAATTTCAACAGAAAGTGGAACAGCCCACGCTTCACTGGCCCCCACCTGGTAGAGGAGGTATCAACGAGAGCAGTAAAGCTACAGGACAAACGTGCCTGGAATCACCTACACGACGTAAAGATCTGCAAACCCCAGACCCGCCCTAGCGTCACCGACAGGGCCATTGGAAGAACAACAACAGCGTCACCAACGGAGGAAGAGACTTCTACCACAGCTAACGGCCTAAGTGTCTCCATACCCTGCCACCCCCCAGATTCCCCAGAGACAACTACTAGAAAAGAAAGGGGTGATCCCCATACCGCCCACCCCATGGTCACACGATCAAAGAGTGAAGAGACTTCCGCCAGTTGAGCCCCAAACCCTCTGCCCATCGACCCCCTACCCACTGCAGTAATAACTGAACTGAAGGACATTGCCTTGCACATGTACACATGTAAACACCTGAATATTCTCTTTCTTTTCTCTCACACATGCAGGTACAGCGTATTATTGTACTGCTAAGAAAAGAGATAACTAACAAATTCACTGCCCAGGAGTAGATGGTACCCTCAGACGATAACTACCCAGAAGAATTGTCACACCAATTTGTATATGAAATAAAAAGGCCAACGTACCTGAAAAGAAGGAGGGTGCGTGTCTACTACACAGCATTCCTCTTGGCCATAGAACATTCAATGCCCCACCTCCAACCATACTTGCCTGCCCTAAGAGATAGATCGCTTAGATTGGCGTGGGAACAGCTCTTCGTCTGGGCACTGAATGACTATTTGATAGGGAGAGCTTAAAAACAACAACTAACACTAATAACAAGCATATTGAGAATTTTCAGGCGGGCAACTTTAACATCGCAAGAATAAGCTGCCGGACTGCAGCAAGGTAAGAGCAAAATGCCGGTGAAATTAGCCTCTGTAATAAAATTGATAGGGATTTTAATGATCACCGGGTTCTTGGCTGCCTCTGTATGGCAGAACAGCTATGCTATCAATATTATTGCTGTACCCAAACCTAATACACCCCCACCCCCAGCTGCAACAGGTGTTACGTCAGGTGGTACTAGTAAAATCCCACACAAGGAAAATAGAGTTAAACGCAGCACATACTCAGATAATAAAGGTATTGACAACTACATACAAGATTCAGCACACATCTCAAACAACATATGGTACCAACACATGACCCACATAGGTAAGCAGACAACAGAAGACAGCTGCTACGTTTGCTCATTAATCCCATACGCCATGAGCGCTTCTCGAACATTCGTTGCCACGGAAATAGATGAAAAGATAGCACAATGTATAATATACCTGGCACTGTTCCAGATGAAAGGAAGATTTCAAGGGACAGTGGTGAAACTGGTGTGGAAAACACGAGACACATATCCATACAAAAACAACTTCCTCAAGACTTATTTGAGTTACCACAAGAGCAGTTTACATGCTGAAGCATTCAGATACATAACAAGTGGTCCTGAAAAAGGAGAAACAAAGAAAGTAACACTACAGTACCTACCATGTGATTGGTACGCCACTGAAGTTCCTGGTAAAAAAGGATGTTGGGAAAGGCCACTGGTGACAATACCAGGGAAGGTGTACATGGACAACAGATGGGACATAGGAGTGGTTGGCAGCAAAATGATAACAAGAGAAAATATTTCAACTATTGATGAACACAACCATAAATGTTGGATGACTTGGGTCAAGTAAGTACCCATGCTCACGTGGATGGAGAAGGATGAAGACCCAATAACAATACTGCCGCTAACTGCGCCTAAGGTATGCTACCAACATAAAGGAGAGGTGGACGTAGGATACAACACCAACTGTGCAAGCGTGATGGAGTTACCTGAGGGGGGAGCAGGAACAGCAGTAGTAATGGACCATTACTGGGCCTGTGGAGAAAAGGCATACCACACACTGCCCCCTCTGTGCAATGGTATATGCACAATGGTGCACGTTAATGTACCATCACTAGTGGTACCCCAGAAACATGTGAACATGGCGAACTTCCCCAAAATGGATGAAGGGAACAAGAGGAAGAAGAGATCTGTACAACCTCAGAAGGGGCCAGAGAACAAAAACAACGGCAACAATACTGTCCTGAATAGAAAGAAAAGACAAGGAGAACCTCTGACAGGAAATTACCTATGGGGAAGGTCGGAAACAGCACTCACTTCAATTCCGCCAGAACACAGACTATTCAGCAGAGCAGCAATGTTCTTCTCCTCAATAATACATCCAGGACTACAGGCTTACGCAAACGCAAAATGGCTCCAGATAACTCGATGGGAACTAATGATGACTATTAATTCTACAGTAAATGGATTCAACGCAATAAAAGAGGAACTGCGAGCTGTGAGGATGGTGGCACTCCAGAACAGATATGTACTAGACCTCCTCACAGCAATGGAAGGAGGAGTTTGCGCAAAGATAGGACAATCATGCTGCACATTCACCCTGCCAACGATGCTGACAATGGTACACTGACAGAAGCAGTTTCACAATTGGCCCAGATGCACTCCAAAATGATGGATGAAAGTAAAGGTGTGAAAAAGGATGAGAGCTGGTTTTCAATATTATGGTCATGGATGCCATCTTGGCTGTCAGATGGACTGAAGATTATAGTTGGATGTAGTATTTTGGCTGGAGCTACACTGATCATAATAAGATTTTGGAAGGCCCGGAAGGCACGCACCACAGACGAGATGATCGAAATGGTTGGTATGCACCCCTTGATGCTAACAGATGACGGCCAACACACAGGCACAATCATAAAAGAGAGAGAGAAGTTGCGCAACCAGATCATCACCAACCACCTGGACCCACCATCTGTGAAGCTCGAAAACCCAAGAAACCCAAGGAGCTACATAGGGAAATGGGTATACTGCACTCCTGGGGGAACCTATGCATATATGTATTGGTCATTTGAAGACCATGTTAACCACTATGGACATTTGGGAGGAATAACTAAAATATGGAGAGTGACGGGAGATAAAGAAAAGGATATGTTTGTGGTCGACAAGTCGACCAGAGGGGGGACTGAAGTGGGAGAATGGAACAACAGGCTCCCGCCAATCCCCTCTCGCACTTGGCCTAGAGGATCACGGCCTAGGCACCCGCCACGAGAGGAGTTTGCCTATCTACCAGATGACCAAATACCCTGGTACAGGAACATACGGATGTGCCCACCCACCTGCCCAGCAGCCCGCCCTGCCCATGCCGACACCTGCGGTATGGATGAACTCAACTAAGCCAACACATCGTTAGAGATGCCATGACGACCTAGCCAACGGTCAGCACACCTGTGCAAACATGCACACTGGACACTCCCACACCAATCCACACGAAGAACATACTCAGTGCTATGACATAGATGACGAACACACCCACGGACGTGCATCTTTATTATTTTTCACATAGGCTTTTCAAAATGCAGAAACGCAAGACGCACAATGAACTCATCTAAAGAGCTTGCTCACGCTTCTCCTAAACCCAGGTGCCATAGTGAGAAATATACAATATGATACCACAACCTAAAGCGCCTGTGCACCAAACGGTTCCACCTATACACCAGACTCAAGTAGGCCGCAAGCAAGAGCTTCCATGAACATTAAATGAACAAGAGTCCGGTTGCTGACCCTGCAGAATGAGCCCGGCGAAAGCAGACAGCCAAGGGCACAATGTTGCAATCTCGCACGCCGCAAGCCGACGTCAAAGTCACACCTGCAAATTAAACCAGGCACACAGTGGAAAAAACAATATTAATTGTGCAGTATTCTGCCCAACCACGGTCCCACCTCACGTGACCAAGCCAAACCTGACAGGATGCCAAGGCCAGGAGGAAGGAGATGCCTGAATCCCCCGTTACAAGACACAGGCAGATACAATTAAAAGACTCAATGGACATCTGCGGCAGTGGGAGTAGTCGGCCTTCCAACATATGAATAAATCCTCACATTGTCTGCACCTACCCATAGTGAAACATTGTTGCAAATGACAGGTGCACCGCGAGCTGGGAACAGCGATGGTCCCAGACTGGGAGGCTCGCGAGCGGACCAATCAGAACATGGGGCTCTTATCACTGACACCATTAACATTGACCAATCCTCAGGGGTCTTCATGTAACAATTTTCATGTATCAAATTGAAGGGACAACCCAAGTATATCACCTGACTGACCCTCAACCACTAACACCGTTCTCTATACGTATGCTATACTAACCCTACCACTCGAGCAACCAATCCAGAGTGGAGATAGGTTTTTTGTTAAACTTTCCAAGGTGACGCAAGTAGCGTGTCATACTAAGGTAAAAAGGGCCTGCGAGCCCCACGATTGTGTGTGTTTCAGGACGGACGCGTACGATCCTTGACCCATCCCTGCCGTTTTGTCTAATAAACAGCAGAACCACCTTGCTTCTTGCGTGTGTCTCATACTCTGTTGGTTTCGGGATATACGGGAGGAGTTGGGGCCTCCCTGCCCGGAGGTCTCCGGGCGGCCCAGCCGACCCCGGCAGAATTTCCCCCCGACAATCCCCACACCTCCTATGCCCAACAAATATGGGGGCGACCCTAAAGAGTTCAAAACTTTTATTAGACAGTGTGAAATACACTTCCTGAATCACCCTACTCTCTATGCCTCTGACCTAGCCAAAACCTCCTTCGTATTACTCAACCTAGAAATGATTGCCCTGTCTTGGGCTACCCTATACATAGACGCTAACGACCCCATCTTAAACAGGTATGATGATTTCTATAAGGCTATTCAGACCATGTTTGACAGACAGTATGTTGCCCAATCAGTCAGAAATTAATTCAGAGAGCTTTGTCAAGGAAACAAGGTCCTGCTGTGTTACATTATGCAGTTATGAAGACTGCCATCTTAAACCACCCACCCCGATGATGTGCAATTAACCCTTTTCCAAAAAGGATTAAAAGACGAATTCAAAGACGCCCTGAGCCAGGTAGTCATGCCACCAGTCTCCTTACACGAATGCTTTGCCCTAGTGGTCAGGATGGACCAGAGATGGCAGGATCTCAAAGGTGAATGCAAATGGTCTAAATGGTGAAGAACCCCATTCCCACTGGACCAAATGCCCCATCTCCGGTGGTGGAGGGTGAACCCATGCAACTTGGAAGCACGAGAGGTCCAGTCACTCCTGAAGAAAGGGAGAGAGGAAGGAAAGTCAATGTATGCTTTCATTGTGGCAGTCATGCCAGAATAGACCGGTTCCTAGGGTGAAAAACAGCAATGCTTGTCCATTAAAGGAGAGACAAGGACTAGCATGAAGATGATCTCTTCACAAGCCAAGTCTTCCATCGGCCTAATAACACCGCCGCAACATTTCATCATACTATTCACCCTCCAAGGAACCACACAGGACTTGGTAGACGTCATGGCTATGATTTATAGCAGAGTCATGGGAAATTTTATTGATGTTTCCTTTGTCCAGATGATGGACATTCTACTAATCAAGAAAGATAAATGCAAACCCATCATTTCCGTGGGTGGTTCGGATCTCACCTTGGGCCCATCACGCAACCTTGACTCTAATACCCCTTGTGTTCTCATCTTGCTCGACCTCTCTTCTGCCTTTGACACTGTTAACCACACCATCCTGCTCAACCGTCTCCGTGATAACCTGGGTATCACTGGTCAAGCTCTGGCATGGCTGTCCTCCTTCCTCTCCAATCGACCCTCCCAGGTCCAAATGGGTTCCTTCCACTCTGACATCTTTTTCTCTACCTGTGGTGTCCCCCAGGGATCTAACCTCTCCCCCTGGCTGTTCAATCAGTATCTTGCACTTCTTGCTCACCACATAGCCGCTCTCTGTCCCAACTTTCAGTGCTACGCGGATGATACCCAGCTCATTTTCAGGCTACCCTCGGCCTTCTCTTCCACTTCCCTCATCTCTGACTGTCTTTCTGCTATCCAGGAATGGTGTGCCGCCAACAACCTCTGCCTTAATGCCAGTAAGACTGAGATTCTAATTATCGGCACACCCACTCCCTCCTTCCCTGCAGCTCTCTGGCCGGCCTCCCTTGGCCCTCTTTCTGCTCCTACCTGCACGGCAAAAAATCTCGGGGTCATCTTCGACTCCACACTCTCCTTCTCTCCTCACATCTCTGGCGTCTCTAAGAAGTCACACTACCAGCTACACCTCCTCAGAGGTATCCTTCCTTTTCTCTCCTTCCCCCAGAAAATCACTGTCTCCAGAGCTCTGGTTCTCTCTAGGCTGGACTACTGTAACAGCCTCTATCTAAATCTTCCTGCCTCTAATCTCCGCCATTTGCAACTCATCCAGAACAGGACTGTGAGACTTGTCCTTGGCCTCAAGCCCAGGGACCGTATCTCTCCAGGACTGAAATCACTACACTGGCTCCCAGTGGCTGCAAGGATTAAGTTCAAAACCCTCTGCATTGTCCACAAGGCCTTCTGTGGCCTTGGGCCAAAATACCTGCAACTCTCTCTTCCTAAATATCTTCCTTCTCGAGCCCTTCGCTCATCCACCTCCAACTACCTCAGGGTCAGCCGTTTCTCCAAGCAACAAGCTGGTGGTAGATCTCTCGCCGCAGCAGGGGCCTCCCTCTGGAACAGCCTTCCTGCCTCCCTGAAACTTGAGGAGAACCATCTCCGGTTCCGGAAGCACCTCAAAACCTTCCTCTTTGTCTCCGCTTTCTCTCCCTCTCTCCCCTGCTAAAATCACTGAACCTGCACTAAATCTGCAACTGGGCCACTCACCGATCTCATGCCTTGGCCCAGCCACTCTTCCTTGCACTGCCTACATGCACTACAGGACTGTCTCTGTAACCTACAGCCCCTTTCTCCCGGCACTTACCTTTGCACTTGCCACCAGCTGGCCCTATTATTTATCTCGTATTCTATTAACCATGTACCGCACTTTCCTTGCACTTGCCACCAGCTGGCCCTATTATTTATCTTGTATTCTACTAACCATGTACTGCACTTCCCCTCTCCCCTTTCCCTGCACTTTTTCCCAGTCCCCCTACCCTTGCACTTGCGCGACCTGAATGACACCTGGCCTAGTAGGATCGTTGTCTGTCTCCCTTTGTCCCCCCCGCCTCGTCGTGCCTTGGAACACTTGTGTATAGGCGTGTTGCAAATGCCATATCATATCATATCATAACATAACAGAACATACCTTTAACCATGATCTGCTCCAGAAACATCAGGAAGTCATCCAATTCAATGCCATTGCTGCGCTTCATTTTCAGGTGACCCTGGGTATCCCAGGGCTTGCTCTTTACCTCTTTACCTCAGATAGACTGGAGGTGCATAAAACTAACATTTATGGGATCTGAGTGTTCTCATGTCTGTTGAATCTCGCACCACGAGGAGTGTACATCTACCAAAAAAAAACCCTGTATAGCTCCAACCACCCCCTGATTTGCCTCGTGACTATCAAGACTTTGTCGACATTTTCAATCCAGTAGAAGCCAACACACTACCACTGTATCAACAGTACGATTGTGAAATCAAGCTGGTACCAGGAGCACAAGTACCCTTTGGAAGAACTTACGCCCTTGCTGAAAAAGCGAATATTGCTCTTCAACAGTACATCAAGGAAAATCTCGAGATGGGATTAATCAGGCACTCTACTTCCCCTGCATGTGCACCCAAAAAAGACAACGCCGAACTCGGGCTGTGCTTTGACTAGACAACTAAATGAAATTACTATAAAAAACTGATACCCACTGCCCCTCATTCAAGTTCTATTAGACCAAACATGAGACAGCAACATCTTCACCAAATAGGATCTAAGGGTGCGTACAATCTGGTAAGGATAGGGCAGGGGACGAGTGAAAGGCTGCCTTCCATACCCATATGGGCACTACGAATACCTAGTCATGCACTTTGGGTTATCTAATGCCCTGCCGACTTCCAACAACTCCTGAACAATGTTTTCAGAGACATATTAGACGTTTACATTGTCATCTATCTAGATTATATTCTGATCTTCTCCTCATCCACAGACAAACATTTTTTAATTGTTAGGGAAGTACTATTTGGGCTTAGGAAATATCATCTCTATGCTAAAGCCTCCAAATGTATTTTCCATCAACGGAAGGTCGCATATCTGGATTACGTGATGTCCCCGGGTTGGATTAATATGGACCCAAAGAATATCGATGCAGTCCTGGATTGGCCAGTTCCCATGTCCATTAAGAGTCTACAGAGATTCTTAGGCTTTGCCAACTTTTACTGGCATTTCACCCCACACCATTCGCAGATTATTTTACCCCAGAAGACATTGCTACGTAAAGGACACATGTTTGAATGAAGTCAATAGGCCCAGGAGGCTTTTGTCTGTCCGAAACTGAAGTTTACCACTGCTCTGGTTTTACGGATTCACTATCCGGACCTTCCGTTTGTCATAGAAGCCGATGCTTCTGGCTAAGCTATGTGCATGGTTCTGTCCCAAACTGATCCTCATACCAAATTCAAGCATCCTATAGATCACCATTGCAGGAATCTTAATGATTTGGAACACAACTATAGAATCTTTGACTTTAAAGTTACCCATAAACCAGGGAAGCAGAACACCAAAGCGGATGCTTTATCCCGCAGAGATCCGGTTCCCCTGGAGAAAACAGCACAACTCCCTTTTGTGGCCTCTTGACAGATTCCCTCGACACAACGAACCAGATTGGAAGGCTATGAAGAGTACCTTTCTCATGTATATACTGGCTCCATGAAGAAACAATCTCTTGAAGAGAATCCCATACATCAGGAAAGACCAGGGCTTCTGTTTCATGGAAAGAGGCTGTGGTTACCCACCAAGTCCATTCAGGCCTGTTTCCATCAATGTTGTGACGACGATCCCAGTGCCAGGCATTTCTTTACTCAAAAAACCCGAAGAAAAGTGGACAGATATGTCTGGTGAAAAAACTGGTAATGAGACATCCAAGACGGCAAGGGTGCAGTATCTTCTCTCGGTACCCATACATCAGGGTCTTTAGAAAGACTTCTTGATGGATTTCATTACCAATCTTCCCAGTGTCCAAGGACAAACCACGATACTGAACACAAGAAATGTTTATTTCCTGAAAAGTCAACATGACTCCAACAGACGGACTGCAATCTCAAGAAACATATTAGAAATCAGTCTTCCCTTTAAGACTGCTTTCACATTCTCCTCAAGAACACCTATACAAATCGTATTACGCATTTTTGCACACTGTAAGTACTATAATGTTAGGTTCCTGGAATTCAAAACAATTCCAAAAGTTAAAATTATCAATACTTCCTATACTTTTTTGACTATCTTTAGATTTCAGCATTTTGAAAACTGGTTGACCTTTTACAGGAGTTAATTATAACGAGTGTCCAAAAACATGTTTACCTCAAAACAAAACATTGTATTCAGTGTTCTTAACCTCTTTCGTTCGCAAGTAAATGAAAGCTAGCATCAAGTTAGGCACCATGCTCACTTCATCTACAATCAATGTAGTTAATTTTCAAAGAACTTTTTGCACTTTTTGTGCTGCACTTCATACAAGTTGTCAATACTCTATGTTGTTGTCATGCTCCACTGTTAGCATCAACAGTCGATGTAAAGTAACACATCCTAAACTGATGCTGATAAACTTGTTGGGGCAGTTACAATACATGACACAGAGCAATCAATTACATTTTACATCATAGCTCCTATTGCATGAATAGAAAAAGATGTACCTGTTCCAACTGGCCCACAGGTTTGTATTGGACACAAGAACATTCATGCTTGTCATGCTGTAAACCATGTAAGAACATATCTTTGATGTTATAATAAACTTCATTTTGCTCTATGTTAAGTTTATTATTTCATCATAATCTGCAACTGCAACTTTAGTTGGTTGCATTGCACTTTCTACTTCTTCTATGGCAAGCTCAACATCAGTATGAATAATTGGCCCACCAAGCACATCTGCAGAATCTTGATTTCCCTCAGGAATCCCTTTTGCCAATTCAGCTGCCAGAAGTTCTTCTTCTCCACTAACTCCAAGTGCTGCTCACATTTTGGATATGTTAATAAGCCTTTTTTAACCAATAATTATTCTTCAAAGGTTTCAAAACTTCCAAGCAAATCACTCCCTGCATGCCATGGGAAGAACAACTGCAAAAGACAACAATGACATAATTCCTTTTTCTCTGTAGTTTGGCAAGACAGTTTCATATGGTTGATGAGATTTGCCTTTTCAAAGGCAACCAGTACATCCATGTACTTCAAACTGTCCTCTGTCACTGTTTGTGTCAATATTTCGATATGCGTAGCGTTCTGATACTTTATATAAACAAAGATCCACCAACATTTGGATAATATATTTCAATCAAGTTGGTTTTTAGCATCTCTGTACTGTCAGGTACTGTTTCAGCTAACTACTGAAATTTACTGAAAGGCTTCAGTACCTGATTCCTAGTATGAGCTGGGCCAAGACTTAACCAAATAACCAAAGTAAATTAATGCTATGTCCATACGTAGGCAAACTAGTTAGGCGAGCTGCAGCTTCATAGCTACCATACTCTCTATGTGAATGCATCTTCAGACCAAAGCTTAGCAGTTTCTGACTAAGACTTTTACCTGCTGATAAATCTGCTGATACCTCAGCTGTATTGCTTTTTTCAGCTTCTGTCATGTATGCTGTAACATAACAAGCAACAGATGTTGTCACATTAGCAATATACTGTGCATCAGTATTTGCATTTCAAATCTAAGCAATGACAGGATTGTAACCATTAATGAATTGGCATTCCTTATCTCTTTTTAAATGATAGGTATTTCTTAGTGATTTACCAGTAACCTGGTGTCAAACAGATGACCTCAAACTATTCACTGGGCCAACTGTTGTCACCGTCCTTGGAAAGCCACATCTGCACTGAGTGTAGTACTTGTTTTGCCTTTTGCATTTTCTCTGACAGTACTTTCCGCATGAGTGCCGTTGAAATTATTCTAGCTTGTTCAATAGATCAGCATTCACATTCTGATCAGGAATGTAACAAGTGACATATTTTTCTATGAACTCCATCACACAGACATCACTCTCTTTCCCAAACTGAGGAGCATCTTTAATCCACAACAGCATATGTATATGTGGAGCCCCATGTGACTGGTACTCTTTTCTCACAAAGAAATGTTCACAGTGCCTAATAGACTATTTTCTTTATTACATAAGGTGTAACATGGCTATGAAAGAACCCTGATAAACGTACAGGGTCAATGGAACACAATGCTCCTGGTGTCATGCGTTCTATGTGTTCATTCTGTGGATTAGTTTCACAAATCCACTCTGCAAGATCATTGCATCCATACTCAGTGCAACTTAAAGTCACAAACCAAGTTGGAGAGCCCAAGTTTCTGATCATGCGTCTAACCTCAGATTGTCTCTGATTCCAATATTGCTTGGTTCCTCTCATTATTGCAAGAATATTGGTAAGTTTACCCTTTAAAACTTCATTTTTTTATTTCACCTGTTGCAGCATCTCACATGCAGATGGCTTTTGAAATCGAGTTCTGGTCTGAAGTGTATGAGCAACAGCATAACATAGTGTTGAAATTTCATGTTCATACAATAAGTGAAAAATATATTCAACATTTGTGTGGATTTAGGAATCTTCAGAATACATTCTTGTACAACAATATTCTGAAGAAGAGATTGGAACCTTCCAATCATCCAATTTGCCTCCTGTACCAGTAGGAAAAAGCATAGGGAAACAACAAGCTGCTAACGTCTTTTCCCAGACACTGATTGGTGCACTTCAATTGATACAACAATGACTTCATGTTAGTGTAGAGGATGAATAGTGTAATGTTCATACAAAACTATTTTCTTCTGCAACAGATAGACGTTGGAACTGACCTTCATTGCTTTTGTTTGTTGACTCAACATCACGCATAGACAAGTCTGGTACAGTCACACTGTCTTTGTATATTATTGTGTTCTAATGGAAATGCCACTGCGTTTTTCACCTTACCAATATCTAAAAGATGTATTCAAATGTTCTTATCTTTAGTAGCAACACCATTTACTAAAACAAAAAAAGAATCTGGAATGTCACGCTTGACTCCTAGAGTGTTGACATGTTCTTCCAAATTTGGAGGTAAATGCACAACATTGACTCTCACAGCTTGCACCAATGATTTCTTAGGCGAGTTTGACATTTTTGTTTGCAGTCTAACAAAAACTTGAAAAAGATGAACAGCTTGAAATGCAATCACTTCAAACATGTTCAATGTTTGAAGCACAACATGGATATCTGTCACTACCATGCAGGAATATTTGTTTGATTATTAAACCTAACATAGTGTCTACAAACATAAAGTGCCTCACTTGTGTCAAATAATTTTTCTACAAATACAAATAAAGTTCTTTCCAAACATCTCCTACACTCTGTTTAATGTTCTCCTCAATGTACAATAGTTGCACTTGAGACCTATAAAAAGTGTGTTGACAAGATACAGCAACAATCTTAGGTCTTTCAGCAGAAGACAACTCAAACATTGCAATACTTTTTTTATTCAGTTGAAAAATCAGATCCTTTGAAAGCATAGGATCATCATTTCCACTTCCTGTAAGTGTTTCAACTATGTACTATGTATGCTCTTTTAAACGCAATATATTTATCATTGCCAGTCGACAAACTAAACTTTCTACAGTTCCAGTCAAAAATATTTGATTTAAAAATCCAGGAGACATGCTTGGTGTTTTGCACTCAAATAGTTTAACTACAAGGTATCTCATTTTAGTATGATGTGCAGCCAGCATCCGCATATGATGAAACAGACTCTTACATCTACTTTTATCAAGACAAGCTAGAGAGTGACCCAGAAGTCCTGTTTTTTCACGAAACTTCACAGTCATCTATTCTCTGTAGCATGTCTTTGAACATTATTATTTGTGTGCATAACTTGCAAAAATCTCTTAAAGACTTTAGAAGAAAATGTATCAATAGTGCACAAAAAATTGCACATCCAGCTAAACACGTCACAAATGTTGTCACCTGTAAGTACAAGCAATGTTTCTATATTTCTATGGAATGGTGTAGTCACTGTAAGTAATTTCTTAAGTGTATCAGCCACACAGTTTGCAAACCAGCCATGATATTTGCTGTGTTTCTCTGTGTCCAGGAAAATTATTCCTAGTTTGCATTTCTAGTAATTTCTATGAATAGGGTATGTATGATGTGTGTGTTTTGGTGTTTGTTATTGGCTGATATTACTGTTTTTGGGAGGGATTGGTGTATTGAGGATCGTGCCCAGTAACAACAACTGGGCTATTTACCTGCAGCTATCAAGCACCCACCCAGTGCACAGCGTTGCTACCCATGGGTAAAAGTGGAGCCCTGTGCAGCTTTGGCTATGTGCCGGAAAATGGCACATTGTGTGTTTGTGGAAGTGTGGTAGCCATGGATATGCAACATTTTGGGTGGAGTAGCATCATAGATGCATTGAGTGTTTTGGGGGATTGGGAGAGACTAGGGGAGTGGAGTACCATCTTGGGGAGTGCATGGGAGCCGGTAGGCATGTTAGGGTCACTTGTTTGGTGTTTGGGGGAGTGGAAATACATTTTTGTATTCGTAGATTTTTTAGTATAGCTGCGGTTCGCAGCAAACGGCCATGGAGGTATTTTTTATAACCACATCTATAAAAAGCATGTGCGCAGGCATGTCAACGCGTTTCATCATTTTATTAGTTGTACCCGTTGGCACGGCTATGTTTATAGCTGTGTCTATAAACCATACATTTTCTGTGCAATAATCATGTTGTTATCTGGATGATACCTCACAGAATTTAGTTTTTGTGTTATTTTATCTTCCTAGTTGTTCCCTTGTTTTATTTGAAGTTTTGGCGTCTGGCTTAGTTTGATTTTGAGCTTGCAAAAAATGTACTGGTAGCGGTGGCTATGAAGCAAGATCTGTAGCCGTGTCGAAAAGCTGCGGCTATGGAAGATGCCGGGTGGGGGAAAAAAAGATTTCTCTGAGTTTTATTTGTTATTGGTTGTTGTTACTCTTCTTTTGTAAAGCTCTCTGTGATAGGTTGAAGTGAAAATGTGTCATCCATTTTAGTAGTTATATTAGTATATAGTCCTCCTTTTTGGTATTCATTTTAAAAAGTACATAAGCCAACATTTTCTGCAGTTTTATCCTTTTGATTATAGAACTCTCACTGTGCACATGGCAAGAGTGTGGATGATGTGAAAGTAAGTCTTAATAAATATTTACATATTTGAACATTTGTTTGCAGTGTTGTGTGTTAGTTATATTAACTTCTGCTATCAGGTGGTGTTCATTATCATTTTTGTCATCTGTTCTGATTGTGTGGCAAGTATTTTTGTATGTATTTTTTAACATTCACTAACATGGACCTACATATGGCATTTATATGCAGGCATTCCATTTTTGTATTCATGTTAGTGAGGTTGAAGGTTTATTTATTGTATTTGTTATAATTTCAATGCACTTTCAGCTATGCACTGCTCTTTGCTGTTTTGAGTTCTCTCTGCTGTAGTACACATTTTGGAATTCATTTTAGTCATTTTGTGTTTTTGTATTTTCTTGTAGCAGCTTTTTTTAGTATCTGTTGAAAGAAAGTTGGATTCTTGTCATTTATTTTCTGATTGGGTCTTTATTATGTTTATGGTGGGTAGGTCCCAATAGGATCCAATTACTTGATGTGGTCTGTGGCTACTGAAGAAGTTGTTCAGTTAAATTCAGTGGAATCTCAACCTGTATTTTAAATGTAGGAGGGGATGGAGAAAAAGTGAAGAAATAACTTGTCAAGGGAACAGAACATTAGGTAAATCGATGTACCTCTGGGGAATCTTATGTTGTTGCATTTTTTGTGGAAATCAAATTGTGGCTTATGCAACACTTTATTTTCAAAACGGATTGTGGCATAGTGAAATATCGGGAGCCAGTCAAATTGAAACAGGTGGAATAGACAATGCTGCAGAAGTTGAAGGTTCATTCACTATCAGTGGCATCCCACTGAAACTGCATGTTTCCAAGCTTTGAAATGGAACATTTGACAGTCCACATCTTAGTGTCTTGTGCATAGGATTTACTCCATTTCTTTTTAAATTTTTCTTGAAATATTTCCAACTATCTGCAGTGGACTTCTTGGAGGTTTGTTTTCTGTGGGGTAAAAAATAGAATGCTTACAAAAATAAAAAAAAAAATTGTTTTAAAGTACTAGTGTTTCTACCTGTGTGATTATTTTTGATCCCTTATTCTCCAAATTTACTTATTCTACCCTATTCTCTTTTCTCCAAGTTACTTAACCTTCTCCTTCCTCTGTCCTGACACCTCTGATTATAACATGCTTTGTTTATTCGTACCTGGTTCATATGACCTTGTTTGCTTATTGAAGTGGTAATTTTTATTCCAATGTACGCAGGCAAGATGTTGACTGAACGTTGAGGTTCCCAAACTTTCTCACATAATTTGTCCATCACTTTCTCAAACTCCTTTTTGCTGTGTTGGTCCTTCACCCGGTAATATTTTTTACTGTCAGCAAGTGATTTTTGCATACCTTGCATTTTTATGGCGGTAAAGCTGAAGCCACTCAGCCGCTCAGTCTCCAACTTTAGTTATCCCACTCTATATTCTCCTGCTGTACAAGTTTACTTACCCTACCTCATCTGTTCTATTGCAATTACCTAGTATAAATTCCCCGGTTTATTCTTACCCAGTTCATATATTGCTGTTCATATATTGTAGTAACAGTTTTAATAATTTGTTTATATTATTGTATGGATTTATTTTTTCTCCCAATAACCCAATGATTAGTATGTGCAAAGAGAACAACAGTGCTGTGTGCAAAAATGTTGTATCATATATAGTGCATGTGATGCATTGCATACAAGATGTGAGGGTCATCAAAACGTGTGTATTAAATTGTGATTGTTAAATGTGTGTGTTCTTTAATTCTTTAATTATGTTTTCTATTTTTACAGATTGAAGGGTAATATTTGTTTTAATACATAGATGAAAACCTGTGGCTACAGTATCGCCCAATGTGGTGTTGAATTTTGGAGGTGCAGTTCACTGCAGCAACGACTGGAGAGGGTCGTAGCCACGGGTTTGTTAGACCATACCAGCGGCTACATGCCTCAATGTGTAAAAAAGTAAGCTGTTTGTTTCCAGAAGAGTCCTTTCTATTGTAACTGCAGCTAGAGAAAAAATCAATGCACTCTATCTGCGGCTCTGACTTATGAGTCATTTTAGAAAACGTGTTTGGAGGTATTTAATTGTATTTGTGTATTTATATGTGATGGATGTTATTTCATTGTATTTGTATATTTATATGTGATAAGTAGTCTTTAAAAGGACTATTTTGGAGAACACTGAGTGTAGTATGTTAGCAAATTTGTTGTGCTCTGTTTATTATCATATACCTGGGACACAGAATACAAGTAAGTTCCCAGTTGGGGAACTCCCGTCCCCTGCACACTATCAATGGCTAGAGTAGCCCAGTAATTTTAGAATAGTAGAAGTAGGTATTTAGTAAAGGTAAATATTACAATTAAAGTCACTGTCTTCTTTAAGGGTCTATCGGTCAGATATGACCCTGAGTACACCATTCACAAAGTCCTTTTGTTCTTTTTCAAAGATTATTTATTCCAAATATAAGTGCCCAACGCGTTTTGAGATACATTCTCTTCATCAGGGGCTGTGCGCTGAATACATTTTCATTTTCATTTTTCATATATCTACAAATATTCAACAAAAAAGTACAAATTAGTAAATGTAAATTATCCCAAAGAAAGGTTGTAGCTTATCGTGTTAATATTCTAACCAAGTTCAAATTGTGCAGTCAGAGAAACAGATGCAATCATCTTCCATAAAACCCAATCAGGTGTCTTGTTGGTAAGAACAATTAGAGAAACATAACACATATAGATATTTTTACCATTATTAAGTCATCATTTTCAATTTCAAATATGGTTCATCCTTGTAAGAACAGTAAAGGAATTATTGACAAAAATCAGCCTAAAACCCATGTCAATCGAGATAAACAAACGGGCAGACATTGTTATAAAAGAGCGTACCATATGTTGATAAGGAAGTATTCCTAAGAAGTAAATAGCAAATGAGCCGTCTGCCAATATACCTTACATATCTCCTTTTAACTACCATTGTATTACTGCTGTCTCATTTGTCATTCATATTCCATACTCAGATATTTATTTTTAAATCTAATAACCACGGCAACACAGCAATGAAGCATTGTGCAGTGTTGCTACCTGTGGTTAAAAGTTCTACCCTTAGCATCCATGGTTATACACCAGCAAATGGCCCATTGTGTGTTCTTTGACGTGTGATATCTGTGGCTTAGGTTTAATGCAAGAGAAACACAGATATAGGAAAAAGGGAGTGATTGGACTTTTGAGGATCCTGCCTAGTCACAGCAACAGCTGGCGTTTTTAACCATGACTATCCTGCACCCATTTGGTGCGCAGCATTGCTACCCACGACTAAACGTGGCACCCTGTGCAGCAGCGGATGCACACAAGCAATTAAGACGTTCAGTGTTTGTGTACATGTCATGGCCGCTTGTAATAACAGCCGAACCAGCGAGGCTTCTTTAATATAACTGTGGCTTTAACAAGCACGTGAGTGGGTGCGTCAATGCTTTTTTGCCTTTCCTTTGGTTGTTCTGATAGAAGCGGCTACTGTTATAGCCCCGTCTATTGAACCATACTTTTTTTGTGCAATAATCATATTTTTATGTGGATGATACAGTAGAATTTTATCTGTGTTTGTTATTTTGTGTGCTTAGGTGTTCCCTTATTTTATTAGAAGTTTTGAAGGTTGGATCAGTTTGTTTTTCAGTTCATAGAAAACAACATTTTCTATGAACTAATTTGCTGGTGTTAATGTTGTAAATGTGTACTTCTTTGTGATAGGTTGCAGTGAATGTGTGTCAGTGACTTTATTTGTTTTCTTAGAAAATAGCCCTTTTTCTGCTTTTGATTTTGGAAAGAATGACACCCTCCATTTTGTCCACTTTTCTCATTTTGACTGCCGAACTCACACTGTGCTCATGGTGCAGTTTTTATTGGCATTCCTCAGTTGTTTGTCACTGGTTTGTTGCAGGTTTTATTTGATAATATGTTGATAATAGGGCTTTGTGATTTGTTTTGTATTTGACTGTATTTGTTAAAAATGAAGTGGTCCTGCTGTACATGTAGAAAATTGGTGGGAACAAATGCTGGAAGTGGTATTTTGCATGTGAAGGTGCATGATATAGAATCAGTAAGTATACATCCTGTATTCAAAATAAAAGAATGATCACAGAGCAGCAGACGTGATTTACAATGCTTTTATAATCAATGATGATGTTTATTAAAGTGCTTTTTTGGTGATCTGAAAATGTCTGCTTTAAAAAAAAATTGTGAAGTGTGTTACTGTGTGGTTATCTATAAGAGAAAATATATTGTCTTCATTTGTTGTTTGTTGTTTTGTTAAAACTAGTGTTTAATTTCACGCAAAATATGTTTGATTGGCTTTGTTTTTAAATATACACTCATAAAGAATATAGGAATGTGATTAGTTATGAAAACTCCTTTCATGTAAAAAAGAAATAGAATGTTTTTTTGGTGCAAATTGCCCCAATAAATGCAGGTGCACTATTAGCTTCAGCAATGCAATTTCAGCCTACAAATAATATTTGAAGTATGGGTTTGTTGTACCTACTGTTTACATTAGTTATTGTCTGTTTTTGCAAACTAATGGGATGCCAAACATTTCCACTGAATGTTTGTTATATATATATATTTGTAGTGGCAGAAATGGTTTTGGCTTTGTCAAATAGCTCTTCTGTAACTATGTAGGGTGTAATGTCACACCATGATGAAGTTATCATATTACAAACACATTACTTTGCAATTGTGCAGATTGAGTATAGGTAGAATATGAGGAGGTTGGATGGAGGTGGCTGGAACAGAGGAAGCAATGGAAGTGGAAGAGAGTGATACAGACATGCTTTTCTACAGCAGGTACCTGTATGCAGATTATAGGCCATGAGTTTGTACATTGGTTGGAAATTAACCTTCCTATGTGGTTCCTCCACATTGTCGTAATGGAACTGGAAGAGGTGCTGAATCAAATTAGATGTTGCAAAAGTTTAGGATGGTTTATTAGAAGATTCCATCTGCAACAGCTTATAATAGGAAATACACTTGACTTCTTTAATGTCCTTTGTACTCCATTGCTACTTGACATAGAAATACTGCCAGTTATCAGTGACAGTTTTCTGGGCACACGGGTTCTTCCATGTATTTAAGGTGAAAATGTGGCATACCCATGCACATCTTCATAACTTTCTGTGCTTGTCTATACTGAGCAGGTTTCCTGTAAGATGTGAGCAAGTGATTTGCAAATTCCTCAAGAAGTTGACAATGTTCAATGCAAGCTGTTTTAAAAGGAATGGTATTAGTTGTGCAAATTCATATAATGTAAAAGGGAAATAGAATATTTTTTCTGGTGCAAATTGCCCCAATAAATACAGGCACACTATGGGTTTCAGCAATTTCAGTCCACAATTAATCTTTGAAGTATAGGTTTTTACATGTTTTTGTTCTGTTTTAAATGTTGTAAAATAAGGGGATTCAAAAAATTGACACTGAAAAAAATGTGTATATATATATAAATTTGTAGTGGCAGCATTGCTTTGGTGTTCTGAAATAGTTTTTCTGTAACCATGTAGGGTGCGATCTCACACCATGATGCAGTTATCTTAATTCAAACACATTACTTTGCAGTCATGCAGATTTGGTATAGTTAGGATAGCAAGAGGTTGGGTGTAGGTGGCTGGAACAGAGGAAGCAATAGAAGTGGAAGAGAATGATGGAGATGTGCTTTTCTACAGCAGATACCTGTGCACAGATTGAAGGTCATGGGTTTTTACATTTTGATGTAAATTAGCCTTATTACTGGGCTCCTCTATATTGCCGCAATGGAACTGGAAGAGGTGGTTATTCAAATTAGAGGTTGCAAAAGTTTGGGATGGTTTATTAGAAGTTTCCATCTACAGTAGCTTATAATAGGAAACTGTTGGAAAGAGGGATACCGCACACCTTGGATTTGTGTTTGGTTCTTTATTGTAAGATAACTGACATAAGGACCCTCAGCACGGCCAAAGATCCACATACAACTCAAGAAAACACTAACTGACAAAATTGGAATGCTCATAAGTAAACAAGAACCTTATGACCACATCAGAAGTATTGTCAGGGGAAGATTCCACTTGACATCAACCAACTCAATGCAAGTCACATCACAACACATCTTCCCCCTTTTCATACATCACATCACACACACAATGAATAAGGGTAACAATAAAATCACACACAACACCTTTTTACCACTGCAATTCTGTTCTTATTCCAAACCTGACCACCCATAACTCTCACAGCCCCTTTCATTACGGCGAAAACCTTTACAGGTTCTGAATATAAAGGGTCTCCCTTTCTCTTAACAACTCCCTTCTTGACTCTTCTTGACTCTTACCCAATCACCACACTCCACATGTAGCTCCTTCTTACCGCTCCTTTCATTTTCGCGCATAACCCACTTCTCCTTTCTTTCCTTTAACATGTTCCTCACTTCATCTACAACCAAATCAGACTCTCGGCTTCTTCCCAACCATGGAAGGCTCACCAAGGAATAAGGCGTGCGTCCTCTCATCAATTCAAAAGGACACAACCCTGTAGTTACGGGAGGTGCCATATGCATAGCCCACATTCTTCTTTGGAGGACTACCATTTTGTCACATCCACACACCTGACCCAAGCGAATACTTTCCATTACGCACCTGTTCATCCTCTCGATGACCCCATTGGTCTCAGGATGATATAACGCAGATTTCTTATGCTTTACACCACATTTTTTTAAATACATTGGGAAACATCCTCCAGTAAATTGGGTGCCATTGTCCGTGAGTATGCTTCTGGGACACCCTCATTTGCAAATATTCCATGCAAATTATTTACCATACTCTCCCCTGAAATTTCTCTCACAACCCTGAAATCACACTAGCTAGAGAACAAATCGATAACCAAAACCACAAACTTGCCTCTACCGTAGCCCAAATCAACAGGACCTAGAATATCCATGGCCAATTCACACCACACCTTTGAAGGAACACCAACATCTACCAATGGTTGCTTTCTTTCTTCACTTCCCTTGCCAGTTTTGATACACATGAAACATTCATTAGGGTGCCTCTCTATATCTCTGTCAAAACCCGGCCACCAATAATCAGATCTCAAAATACCTTTTGTTTTGGAAATACCTATGTGCCCACTGTGAGCCAGATCAATCACTTTGGTGTGCATACATTCAGGCACTACTGCTTTTTCCCACCTAAACAAAATACCATCCTTCCCAGAATGGCTTCTCATTTTCAATCAATTCCACCCTTTTAGGCCACACTGAGCTCATCACATATGTTATTACTCTTCCCATCACTGAATCTTTCTTCACTTCTTCAAGCCATTCCTCCTTAGACACTATCCCTTCGGAATTCACAAACACCATCTCCATATCAACCTCCTCCTCAACCTCTCGTGAAGACACTTTTATTCTCGACAAACTGTCTGCCAAAATAATTTCCCCATGCAAAATTCTTGCAACGCTCTACAGCCCAATAGCAAGCTAAAGCTTCTTTCTCTAATACGGAGTACCGCACCACAGCACCTCTCAATGCACAAGACGCATGAGCAATTACCTCTTCTGAACCAACATCACATGTTTGTGAAAGAACAGCACCTAGTCCACCCTGACTTGCATCCACAGTAATTAGGCTAGTTCTCTTTGTATTAAAACAACCTAATGGCTGAGCTAAGTCTATTTAATTCTTTATCCTTGGGAATTCTGTCTCACAAGCCTGATTGCACACAAACTCAATACCCTTCCTCAAAAGTTTTCTCATTTCTAACACTTTAGTTCTCGACAAACTTTTGGTAGAATTCCGTCATGCCTAGAAATGATCGTCGCTCAACCTTACTTGTCGGTCTTTCAACCTCCTTTATTGAATTTACCAGGCTCTCTTTCGGTTTCACACCCTCACACAAGACTTCATGCCCCAAGTAATCTACTTTGGACATCGCAAATTTGCATTTTTCCTCTCTCAATGTGATTCCTCTCTCTTCATATATCTTCACCACAGTGTCTAGAATGTTGTCATGTTCTTCCATTGTCTCACCACATATCAGTACATCGTCTTGAAAGCAGAAAAGACTTCTTACATCTTTCAACAAACGGCCCATCACTTTTTGAAAAACAGACGAAGCCGATGCTAACCCAAACAGCATTCTCTTAAATTGTTAAACACCCTCATGCGTGATGAAAGCCGTCAGCTTCCTACAACCGTCCTCCAACTCAACCTGATGATAAGCTGAGGCCATGTCGAGTTTGGTAAACACTTTACCACATCCAACAATTGACATCATCTCTCCCATATTTGGCAACGGGCGTCTATCCACTAGTACACATTTGATGAGCTCACACATGTCAATGCAAAGCCTCAATTCACCAGACCCCTTCTTAACGACCACCACTGGCGAAATCCATTCCATACCTCGTGCCTTCTCTATCACACCCATTCTCAGCAGTTTTGCAATTCTTTTTTGACTCCATCACGCAATGCAAATGGAACAGATCTGAGTTTTGCAACTACAGGTACACTTCACTTTTTTCCTAGTATCTGATGCTGCATCCCTTTTATTTGTCCCAACATCTTGCTAAACACCCTGGGATGTTTCGTGACAGGGGTGACTGACACCAGAAGCACCTGCTCTTCTCCGTTGGGATCAAGCCTAATATTTAGGTTCTTTTGTTCTCTCCATCCTAGCAAAGTTTGTCCCTTCCTAGTGACATATATTTTCCCATCACAACAACGTCCTTTGAATTCAAATCTTCCTACAGTGTATCCTAACAGCTCAATTTTGTCCTGGTTGTATCCCCCAGGATTGATATCAGGTTTCAACAATTTTAATGTTTCTCCCCTCATCTCTTTCTCGAACACATCTCTTGACACTAGGGTAATCTTAGATCCTGAATCAGCCATCATGCGTACCATATGTCCATTCACGCTTACAGTGGCATATGGACGCTCACATTCATCCTCATTCTCCCCATTCAACACAACATATATTGTATTGACAATAATGTTCTGTAAAGGAGGTGTAGCATCTTCATCCGACAATCTCTCATCTTCTTCATCCTCATTGACATATAGCAACTTTTTACTGTTAAACTGGCCCATCTGATAATTTGTGCAACAATTCGCAAAGTGCCCTCTTCTTTCGCATTTTGCACAAATGGTTCTACGACCTGGGCATACCACAGATGATGCAAAGTGTGTATTGCTTGCACAACAGAACACAGTCTTTCATCCTTCCTATCTGCCTTTTGCAGTCCTCCTTGTCTTTTTTTTATCTTCTACAATTCCACGACTTGTCTGTTTGTTCTTCCCTCTTCTTTTACTTTTAGCGTTGACCAAATTTAATATATCTGTTTTACTCTCCTTAGACTCATTAGAACCTTAGAATGTTCGACACGTCTCGCAATGTCCAATACCTCCCTCAGCCACAGCTCTTCACAAATTTTATTGGAATTGCAATGAGTCATAAATTGGTCACAAATGTGCTTGTCGAATGACCCTTGAAACTTGCAAGTCAAAGTGAGATGTGGCAATGCAGTTACATACTCCTCCACGGATTCCCCCTGATCTTGCACGCGTGTGTGGAAATTGAACCTTTCCAATATCGTGCTTGTCTTGGGATTAAAATGTAAATCCAGGGGGCGTGGCTTGGAAGACATGGAGTAGGCTGCATCTCTACAGTGCTCCAAGATCCGTCAAATGATCCTGGAAAGCGCGAGCTGTTCAGAAAGATAACTGTACCGAAATAGCAGTGTGAACGTGGGAAGGCGATGGGAAGAAGAAGCACCTATCCATTAATAAATCGAGCCCAGTGAACAGAAGATCCGTCACTTTCTGTCCTGGACCGAGGGCGCCGGCAACAACAACAAGATGGCGGTGACCCCAGGACAAAGGGACCCGCAATGAGATCAGTAATGGAAATGAAACGGGCTGCTGACGGAGGAGCAACACACAAGCTGCAGCAAACAGAAGTGCTGCCGTGCGGCCGTGATACTGAAAGCACACGGGCCTGCAGTTAAAAGCGGGTGGCAAGCCCGAAATCTCGAGGCGGACAGAGGAGGTTGGAGACTACATGGCAAGCAGAGCGTACAGTGGCTCGTTGCCCGGTGCGCGCATGAAAAGGACTGCAGACCTGGCCCCTGTGGAGACCGGAAGACACGGAAACGTACAGTGAGTGCCCTCCCCAAGTGAAGAGCAGAACGGAAGGGCGCACATGCACACTAAGTACGGCTGGCATCAAGTAGATGCTTTTGTACCCTGTGAAGCTAAAAGTCTTGCACAAAAGCAGAGCGCTCTTTTTTGACACCCCAAACGAAGCAGCGTCATGGCGGGACTTGCAGGGCTGCCCAGAGCAGGATGAAGAGCAAGATCGCCAGGAGCACGATAAGTGAGGAGAATGTATCGTGAACACTGTGGGGATAAGCTGGGGGGAGTCCTAGTATGCAACTTTGGAACATTTGATCAGTATTATGTAGCATTTGGACTCTATGACCCTGTTGGACTGGAATATAGTGAATAAACTGCACAAGTGACCTGGGTAGCGCTATCTGTAGCAAATTTGAAACAAACAGGAGCAACAGGATGGAGGCAACCTACCCCCAAGAGTTAGTAGTAAGGTGGCCCCTAGGGCGACTTTACCCTTCTGAGCCGCGAGTACAGGCTTTTTGCCAGAAAGGGCTAGATGCGGCGGTGCCTGAGATCCAGGGATGGAGCTGGGCAACAGTTGGGGAGGGTGTTGTTGGGGAAAGGTAGGGAGGGGGGAGGGAGAGAAGTGGGAGGGTTTGTTGTGTTTGTAGTTAGGGGGAGTTTAAGTTGGGGTATGAGCCTACATAGAAAAGTTAAGCAACTGGAGGTGGACTGCACAGGTTGGGGGAGGAGAGGTACTCTGATATGCCATGGGGGATCTTAAAATAGTTACTTGGAACATCAGGGGGCTCAATAGTTACCTGAAGAGAAACAAGGCTATGCTATACCTACGGAGACAGAAGATAGATATTGCCTTATTGCAAGAGACGCACCTGACGCGAGATAAGATGGAGACGATTGGAAGGAAATGGAAGGGAACTGTGGTGGGCTCGCCATATTCAGCTTATGCCAGGGGGGTGATTGTCTGGGTGGCGCCACAAGTCCCGTTTCAGCTGTTACAGACGCTGGCGGAGACGGGCAGGAGGATGGTCGTGGTAAGGGGATTGGTGGAAAATAGGGAAATAAGTATTGTAAATACATATGCCCCGAACCAAAATACTGCAGCATATTTCAGAACGCTGTGTATCAATCTTAGCATGTGTGTGGGAAGTGCAGTGATTTGGGGGGGACTTTAATTGCGTATTAAACCCTAGGGTGGACAGATCAGATGGGAAAATGGATAGGCCTACCCCGTCGACCAAAGCGTTACAGACGCTGCTGAATGATTTTGGGTTGGAAGATGTATGGAGGGCATGGAGGGGTCGCATTATTCTGCCCCACAGCAACTACACACAAGGCTGGACTATGTCTTCGTCACTCCAGAGATACTGACAGAGATCACGCAAGTCGAATATAAAGCGAGAGTCCTCTCGGACCACTCACCTCTGATCCTCAGATGGCAATATTGTCCCCCGAGAGCAAGAATCCCAACGTGGCGCCTCAGGGCAGAGGCACTCAGAGACCCCCCTTTTAGGGAGGACATGAGGGAAGAGATTGTTAGTTACTTTGAGATGAACACGGGCAGTGTGGATTCGGCTGGCACATTATGGGAGGCCTTCAAAGTTGTAATGAGGGGAGTGGCTATTGCAAAATCTAAAGGATTTCAGGGAGGGATCCTGGCGGACCTGCAGGAAACTGAGGGAGAACTGGAAAGGGCACTTACGGGAGAAAACAGTACCAACCAAGACACTGATCTGATACTAAGACTGCAGCAAAAGTGCGCAGGGCACTGGGAAAGATTGTGTAACCTTAACTATAAAATGTATATAGAGAGGCTGCATGCGGGAGGAGATAAAGCAGGAAGGAGCTTGGCATGCCTATATAAGAGTGAAACCCCTATACCCCCGATTAGATCAATAATAAGGGAAGACGGAAGGGAGGTGGATACCCAAGAGGGAGTTAATCACGAGTTTTCAAACTATTATGGGCTGCTATATGGGGATGATGGGGAGGAAAATCGCGGGGTGATAGTGGAAACACTGGAGGACATAGGACTGCCGCAGATCAGTGCTGAGGAAAGAGAGGAGCTGGACGTACCGAGCTAGAAGAGGTGGTGAGACAGTTGCCAACTAGAAAGACCCCCGGGGCTGATGGACTCCCAAGTGAATGTTATAAAATATTTAAGGATGAGGTGCTCCCCCCACTGTTAGATATGTTAAACGAGGTGTATGAGCTAGGCAGACTGCCAGAGTCACTTAGAGAAGCGATTATAATACCACTTCCCAAACCTAATAAGCCAGGGCATAGCTGCAGTTCCTATAGACCCCTGTCGATGTTAAATCAAGACAGTAAAATTCTGACTGCTGTTTTGGCAAACAGTTAAGGAAAGTTATAAGCAAATTGATACACCGGACCAGACGGGCTATGTCCCCAATAGGAACATATCCAATAACCTTAGAAGGCTCCACAGAATCATTGAATATGGAAACGAAAGTGAAGACAAATTGGCAATTGTGTCAATGAACACAATAAAGGCCTTTGACTCGGTCAAATGGCCATGGTTGTTGGCGTCCCTGGCTGGTTATGGGATGGGTCCAGGATATCTACAGTGGGCTAAAATGTTATATAGTGAACCGATGGCCAGAGTTAAAACAGGGTCAGTGATATCAGAAAGGTGGATACTCTGTAGGGGAACTAGACAGGGTTGTCCATGGTCCCTATGCTTTACATATTGGCCCTGGAACCCCTAGCGATTTACTTAAGGCAACAATATGACATGATAGGCATCCTTGTGGGTGGTGAACGGCACCTGATATCATTATGTGCAGATGATATACTATTGTATTTGCGATACCCAGACGAAAACCTCAAATATGTTTTGGAGGTGATGGAAAGATATGCGGGAATGTCTGGTATAGCGGTGAACCCTCAGAAGTCTAGCATGTTCCCGTTGGGTAGTTATAAAGGGATCCCCCTGAAACAATTACCGGTGTTACAAGTACAAGGGACAGCTGGTACATTTCGCTATCTGGGAATAGATATATACCACGCAGTGGAGGAAGAGTATAGGCGTAATACAGAAGTAGCCACTAAGAAAATTGAGCATTGCATGCGGTTCTGGGTAAAACTGCTGTTAGCTATGATGGGACGTAGTGCAATGTTAAAGATGGTGGTCTTGCCTAGGCTCCTGCACTACTTCGGGAATATCCCGTATATGATACCAAAGAAGTTCTTTAGTAGACTAGCCAGCATGTGTATGGATTTCCTGTGGCATGGCACACGAAACAGTGTGGCCCTCTGGAAGCTACAGAATATGTATGAGAAAGGGTGCATAAAATTGCCTAATTATGAATTTTATTATGTTGCAAGTCAGCTGCAATATGTGGCCAAATGGCTCTCAGAGGATGTAACCTCTGAAACCCGACTGTTCAGACGGGACTGTGCCCCATTTTATCTGAAGGAGATTATGTGGTTGCCCCAAGCAGTGATTGATGGGCGTCCAAAGATGATGGTGCTAGGATGGAAGATGTGGCGAAGGGCTTGTCACTGATGGGGAACCCATGCCAGTGCTCCCCTCAGGTACCACTGGTTGCACTGGCGGGTGGAGAAGAGCAGTTAAGGATGATAATCAGAAACCACTGGGAGCCGGCTGGCATAGCGACAATAGAGGATATTTGGCAGGAGGGGACCATAACAGATGTTGGGGAGCTGGGGACGGAAACCGGGTTACACACTGGCCAGTATATCATGTACCATAGGCTGGTGCGGAAGATTAAGCGAACATGGCCCGAAACGGTGCTTGAGAAAGAACCAGATGCTACTATAGACACAATATATGACATAGCAGAGGGGGGACATGAGATATCTAGAATATACGAGATGATGATATCCAAAGTGGGGAAGGAGGTGGTGCAATTGAGACTAGAATGGGAGGAGGAAGTAGGGACCCCGATGGAGGATGGGATGTGGGAGTGAGTCCAAGGGTATCACAAGAAGGTGTTGAGGAACACAAGACTTAAACAGATGCAATTGTATATTACATATAGGGCGTACCTGACACCCCAGAGGATAGCCAAGTTCAAAAATGCGGGATGGTAAGCATGCCCTAAATGTGAAAGGAGAATATGGGCATGGTGCATATGTTTTGGTCATGCCCAGGTTTTCAGTGCTTCTGGGGTGAGATTGCACGCAAACTGGCGGGAAAGTGTATTAAGATCGTGGTGGACACTGTGTGGGCCTGCCTGTTGGGGGGTTCCCTAGGCCGCGGAAACTTAGGCATGTGAGCAAACTGAAGGATCTGGCATATGCGCTTGCTAAGAGGGGAATTACTATGGGGTGAAAGACATGCCACAAACCACGATTGGAGGTATGGTGGAAAGATCTGCAGAAATGGGCAGAGGCGGAAACCATGGTATGGCAAGAAGCTAGCAGCACTGGGGGGAGGAAGAGACGGAGACCCTGATGGCCTGGAAGTTACTGATAGCAGAACTATTTGGGTCAATGCCATGACCCATCGGATCCCACGGAAAGGAATACCCTATCACAGGATGCAGGAATAGAACATTAGTAGAAGTAGGCTCGTAACGGGGGTGGGACAAGGGAAGTTTCACGGCCCATTTCATCAGAACCATAGGGTCTATGCTCTCCACTTGTCTCTTTGAATTTCTCAGCCAGGTGGAGTATCTTTGTAATTGGTTCCAACACATCCAGCAGTTTATCTTGGTGTGATTTGCAAGGTGTATCATGCCATTTCTTGATGTGTTTAGTATACCTGCTCATACAGATGAGCGTACTTTGGTCTTTTTCAGGTGTTTCAGCAATTCCTTTTGGCAGATGTGGTCTGAGACACTCATTCTGTAGTTTGTTTCTGGCTTTTTTGGCCAGTGGTATTTTTAACCTCCTCATCAGGTACACCACTAATTTTGTTGGTGGCTTTTATTCTTTAACTTTACTTTACTTCATTACATTTGCATAGCGCAACCATAAACCCATAGGTGTGAGGGCGCAGACAAAACACAAAAAGAGAGAGAAGGCTTGGAAATCCATCGGAAAAGGAACCGCAGACTGAGGACGACTATTTGAACAGGAAGGTTTTAAGGCCCTTCTTGAAGGTACTCAGAGCTGCTGAGTTTCTCAATTGATCTGGCATAGTGTTCCAAAGAGCCGGCGCCGCAGAGGCAAAGACACCGCATTGTGGTTTTTTGCTTTTCACTTTGGGCTGGTGGAGCAGGTTCTGGTTGTTGGAGCGAAGATTTCTAACCAAGGATTCTATTCCAATGTACCTTTGAAGTTAGGAGGGCATCTTGCCCTTAAGGCATTTAAATTTAATAACCATAACTCTAAAGGAGATTCTTGAGTCCGCAGGCAGCCAGTGCAGCGCTCGCCATACCTCAGAAACATGTGCCCTGTATGCAAGACCAGATACCACTCTAACTGCTCCATTTTGGACCACCTGGAGACGGTTGATAGTTTTTTTACTGGAGCCTGCTAATAAACTGCAACAGTAATCCAGTTTGGAGCCTATAATGGCTCGGGCGATGGTCTCGGTGTTGGATTGAGAAATAAAAGGTCGCAGATGGGACAACAGTTTAATATAATAGGTGGCAGAGGATACAGTACTGCCACATAAGATTGCATGTTAAGTGATTGATCCAAAACCACACCCAGGATCTTTACCTTGGGAAGAGTAGAGATTAACAGGCCGATTCATGGAATAATTAGCGCGGCGCAAGTGGGCAAAAACGTGCGAATCGCAGTGGAATAGCGAAAATCGCAGTGCAATTGCGAAAATCGCACGAAAAGCAGCGCACGTCGATTCACGTCGAAAACCAGCGGATGTGCGATAAAAAAGTGCGCGGCGCACGTTTGCGCACAGGCCATCTAACAGCGTGCGCCAGGTCACAGCGAAAATCGCACAGGCCACAGCGAAATTCGCACATAGCGCGGCGCACGCAACAAAAGTAGGCGGAACACGGGCGTAACACTCGGAATGGGGAACAACTTGCCAAAATGTGGGCGTCACGGGGGAAGTACAGGGCACAAGTGCGCGGAACGTCCACACGCTCGCCTACAACACGTATTCATGGAATAGAATAGGGCAAAAAAGCGCACGCTCAAACCAGCGCACAGGCACAAACACGACCGCCACAAGAAAGCAGGCGGTAGCGTCTCTGCGGCTGTAAGAAATGTGCGCCAAAAGGTGCGCCAACAAATAGCACCTATATACTGCCATGATGAATGTCCCATACTGTGGCCCTCCAGGAAAAATGATGTGCAAAGGGGTACCCACAAACACGGACACCCGCTGACAAAAAATACGTGTGCGTGTATACCGGGGTGCGCGGGAAGTCTAACACGCGATTTCAGCAGGGTACGTGCATCACAGGGGTTCGCGTGAAGTTATTCACGCGATCGTGCCTGGGGGAGCGGGCTACGTGTATTTCAGGGGTTCGCGTGAAGTTTCACACGCGATCGGGTCTGGGGGAGCGGGCTACGTGTATTACAGGGGTTCGCGTGAAGTTCCTCATGCGATTGGGCCTGGGGGAGCGTGCTACGTGTATATCAGGGGTTCGCGTGAAGTTTCACACGCGATCGGGCCTGGGGGAGCGGGCTACGTGTATTACAGGGGTTTGCGTGAAGTTCCTCACGCGATCGGGCCTGGGGTAGCGGGCTACGTGTATTACAGGGGTTCGCGTGAAGTTCCTCACGCGATCGGGCCTGGGGGAGCGGGCTACGTGTATTCCAGGGGTGCGCGGGAAGTTCCACACGCGAATAGCCTGGGGGCGCGTGTATTCCAGGGGTGCGCGTGAAGTTCCACACGCGAATAGCCTGGGGGCGTGTATTTCAGGGGTGCGCGGGAAGTTCCACACGCGAATAGCCTGGGCGCGTGTATTTCAGGGGTGCGCGGGAAGTTCCACACGCGAATAGCCTGGGGGCGCGTGTATTCCAGGGGTGCGCGTGAAGTTCCACACGCGAATAGCCTGGGCGCATGTATTCCAGGGGTGCGCGGGAAGTTCCACACGCGAATAGCCTGGGCGCGTGTATTTCAGGGGTGCGCGGGAAGTTCCACACGCGAATGGCCTGGGCGCGTGTATTTCAGGGGTGCGCGGGAAGTTCCACACGCGAATAGCCTGGGCGCGTGTATTTCAGGGGTGCGCGGGAAGTTCCACACGCGAATAGCCTGGGCGCGTGTATTTCAGGGGTGCGCGGGAAGTTCCACACGCGAATAGCCTGGGCGCGCGTGTATTCCAGGGGTGCGCGTGAAGTTCCACACGCGAATAGCCTGGGCGCGTGTATTTCAGGGGTGCGCGGGAAGTTCCACACGCGAATAGCTTGGGCGCGTGTATTTCAGGGGTGCGCGGGAAGTTCCACACGCGAATAGCCTGGGCGCGTGTATTTCAGGGGTGCGCGGGAAGTTCCACACGCGAATAGCCTGGGCGCGTGTATTTCAGGGGTGCGTGGGAAGTTCCACACGCGAATAGCCTGGGCGCGTGTATTTCAGGGGTGCGCGGGAAGTTCCACACGCGAATAGCCTGGGGGTGCGTGTATTTCAGGGGTGCGCGGGAAGTTCCACACGCGAATAGCCTGGGCGCGTGTATTTCAGGGGTGCGCGGGAAGTTCCACACGCGAATAGCCTGGGGCCGCGTGTATTTCAGGGGTGCGCGGGAAGTTCCACACGCGAATAGCCTGGGCGCGTGTATATCAGGGGTGCGCGGGAAGTTCCACATGTGATTTGACAGTGTGGGTCCTCCCAGGTGTACCCTGTACACCCTCCACGGCCCCTGCAGGCAGCCCACACCACAGGGGACTACCCTGCATCCCTGGTCATGTCCCGCAGGCAGCCCACCCACCATGGGCATGCCCCCCAGCAAAGGCACATGTCTCCTTGAACTAATGAACACCAACTCATGTCCCCTTGCACCCCCACCCCCCAGCACTGTGGGGCACCTGCCAGCAGGCCCCCACCCATGTCCAACTCATGTCCCCCACCACCCCCACCCCCCAGCACTGTGGGGCACCTGCCAGCAGGCCCCCACCCATGTCCAACTCATGTCACCCAGCCACCAGGGTCACCCTCCACCAGGCCCCCACTCATGTCTCGCACCACCCCCACCCCCCAGCCACCAGGGGCACCCTCCACCAGGCCCCCACTCATGTCTCCCATCACCCCCACACCCCAGCAGTACAGGGTCACCCTCCACCAGGCCCCCACTCATGTCTCCCACCACCCCCACCCCCCAGCCACCAGGGGCACCCTCCACCAGGCCCCCACTCATGTCACCCACCACCCCCACACCCCAGCAGTGCAGGGTCACCCTCCAGCAGGCCCCCACTCATGTCTCCCACCACCCCCACCCCCCAGCCACCAGGGGCACCCTCCACCAGGCCCCCACTCATGTCTCCCACCACCCCCACACCCCAGCAGTGCAGGGTCACCCTCCACCAGGCCCCCATTCATGTCTCCCACCACCCCACCCCCCAGCCACCAGGGTCACCCTCCACCAGGCCCCCACTCATGTCTCCCACCACCCCCACCCCCCAGCCACCAGGGGCACCCTCCACCAGGCCCCCACTCATGTCACCCACCACCCCCACCCCCCAGCCACCAGGGGCACCCTCCACCAGGCCCCCACTCATGTCTCCCACCACCCCCACACCCCAGCAGTGCAGGGTCACCCTCCACCAGGCCCCCACTCATGTCACCCACCACCCCCACACCCCAGCAGTGCAGGGGCACCCTCCACCAGACCCCCACTCATGTCTCCCACCACCCCCACACCCCAGCAGTGCAGGGTCACCCACCACCAGGCCCACACTCATGTCACCCACCACCCCCACCCCCACCCCCCAGCCACCAGGGGCACCCTCCACCAGGCCCCCACTCATGTCTCCTACCACCCCCACCCCCCAGCCACCAGGGGCACCCTCCACCAGGCCCCCACTCATGTCTCCCACCACCCCCAAACCCCAGCAGTGCAGGGTCACCCTCCACCAGGCCCCCACTCATGTCACCCACCACCCCCACCCCCCAGCCACCAGGGGCACCCTCCACCAGGCCCCCACTCATGTCACCCACCACCCCCACACCCCAGCAGTGCAGGGTCACCCTCCACCAGGCCCCCACTCATGTCTCCCACCACCCCCACCCCCCAGCCACCAGGGTCACCCTCCACCAGGCCCCCACTCATGTCTCCCACCACCCCCACACCCCGGCAGTGCAGGGTCACCCTCCACCAGGCCCCCACTCATGTCACCCACCACCCCCACACCCCAGCAGTGCAGGGTCACCCTCCACCAGACCCCACTCATGTCACCCACCACCCCCACCCCCCAGCCACCAGGGGCACCCTCCACCAGGCCCCCACTCATGTCTCCCACCACCCCCACACCCCAGCAGTGCAGGGTCACCCTCCACCAGGCCCCCACTCATGTAACCCACCACCCCCACACCCCAGCAGTGCAGGGGCACCCTCCACCAGGCCCCCACTCATGTCTCCCACCACCCCCACACCCCAGCAGTGCAGGGTCACCCTCCACCAGGCCCACATTTATGTCACCCACCACCCCCACCCCCCAGCCACCAGGGGCACCCTCCACCAGGCCCCCACTCATGTCTCCCACCACCCCCACCCCCCAGCCACCAGGGGCACCCTCCACCAGGCCCCCACTCATGTCTCCCACCACCCCCAAACCCCAGCAGTGCAGGGTCACCCTCCACCAGGCCCCCACTCATGTCACCCACCACTCCCACCCCCCAGCCACCGTTCCAGGACCCTCATCTGGATGGAACTCATGCGGCCCCGGCCCGCCTCCACGAGGCGCCGGGCCTTCACAAGGGTCCTGGACCTCAAGTCCTCCCAGCGCTTCTTGATCTTGATGCCCCTCTGGCCTGGGGTTGCCACTGGTGCCAGATGTGGAAGTGCCCGACATGGCAACCCCAGAGGCAGGTGTGGGTGGGCAACTGGGTCCTGGGGCTGGGCTGTGGAGCGATGTAATCCCAGTCGGGAGTCTTCAGTTCCAGCAGGGGTGGACACAGCAACTGGACCCCTGCAGATGGCTGATGTGCAGGCACCAAATGGCAGGGCACGGTGGCAGCAGGCAGGCAGGCAGGCAGGCAGCAGCAGATGGCACGTGGGAAGCTGCTCAGGGCACTGGGGGGCAGTAACTCAGCCTTCTGGGCAGGAGCGTGGTCTTCCGTGTGTTTTCGCGTGGCCAGCTTGATACGGAGTGATTTGGCACGTGAAAATCCTGCACGTCAGCGTGAAATCCGAGGAAAGGCCCTTAGCGCGTAAGCACGCATACGCGATTCTATTGGACCAGAGTCCCTCAGCGCGTAAGCGCGTCTGTGACATGACCCGCACGGGTGTTCCCCACTCAGCACGTGATGACGGGGCACACGTGGAGATACTGCACGTCAGAGTGTCATCGCGTGTAATTGGACAAAAGTGCGCGTACACGCGATTGGCCTATGTACGTGTATTTAATGGGTGCGCGGGCACTTACACACGCAAGTACATCAGCGAACCTGTATCCCGTGGTGCATGTGAATTTCCACACGCTATTGGACTGGGAACTGGATTCCAGGGGTGCGCGGGTCACACGCTGTATCCCGTGGTGCGTGTGAATTTCCACACGCTATTGGACTGGGAACTGGATTCCAGGGGTGCGCGGGTCACACGCTCGCCTAGAACACGCGCAAAGCATACATTTGCGGACTTTAACAATAACAAGCTCAGACGGCAGGATGAACATACCATTCCTAGCAGCAGTGGCAGTGGGCTACCAAAGGAGGAGGAGGAGGATAGTCAGGGCCAGAATATTCACACCCAGAACCAGCCTTTTCGGGATGCCTGATGACCAGGTGTATGGGAGGTACAGGTTTCCACCACACATCATACTGGACCTGGTGAGTGAGTGGGAGGATGACCTCACATCACCCACCCTGTGCTCCCAAGCACTCAGCCCCCTGGAGAAGGTCCTCAAGTACTGCACTTCTTAGCCACTGGATCATTTCAGCGGACAAGTGCCATAGTGGGTGGGGTGTCACAGGCCACCCAGTCACGCTGCCTACACCAGGTCTTGAACATCATGACTGCACGCCCATCAGTCCGCAGGCACATATACCTGCCCAGAACACCTGCAGAAAGGCATGCTGCCGCCCTGGATTTTTACGCTGTGGCACGATTCCCCAAAGTGCTAGGTGCCATCGACTGCACCCATGTGGCTCTAGGTCCCCCCAGGGCATCTGAGCACATCTATAGGAACCGCAAGCACTGGCATTCCATCAACGTGCAGGTAGCATGTAATGCCAAGGGAATCATCACCTCAGTATATGCCAACTATCCCGGCTCCACCCACGACAGCTTCATTTACCGAATGTCCACCCTAAGCCGGGACCTAGAAGCTGGGCGGCATGGCGATACATGGCTGCTTGGTGAGTATGTATGCCACTGCACATGCATGCATGTTGGATACTGAGCAAGGTCACAACCCCACCAATGATACCAATCACCACCTCCACAGGGGACAGTGCCTACCCTCTCAGCCCCCACATGATGACGCCAATTCGGAACCCCACCACGTCACCCCAGGTAAGATATAACACAGCCCACATTACAACCAGGGGCATAGTGGAACGCACATTCGGAGTGCTAAAGTCACGCTTTCGCTCCCTTGACCGTTCTGGCGGGCAGCTGTTATACGCTCCCCCAGTAGTGTGCAGGATCATAGTGGCAGCATGTGTCCTGCACAACGTTGCAACACGCCGGTGCTTGGCCGTGGACATGGTGGTGGCCCCACATCCCCAACCACATGCACAGCCGCTGCGCATGGGAGGGGAAAGGGCACGGGGGGAGGCAGCCCGTACACAGCTAGTGGCTAATTACTTCACATAGAAATCACACCCCTGTGGAGTGCACACTGCCCTGGCACATTCCATCTGACAATCAATGATGACTCAACCTGACACTGATCCTGAATGTCTGGAGAATGAACCGGGAATACCATGTCAGCCTGAGATTGTTCACCTGGAAGTGTCACAATGTGTGCATCCCTACCCACACAGACACCACCAATGCAGTTTTGTGAAGTTACACATTGAAGCAGCTAAAATGAATACCCACTTGCAAAATGCAACAAGAGGACAGTGCCATGTCAGCCAACCCAACCCCAGCACCGCCACACGACACACCGTGCCATGTCATGCTAATTGCAGGTAAACAAAGTAATCCCCACAACATGACATCTGTCTCACTATGTACAGTGGCACTGTTAGAAACCTGCAACACCTGAAATGCTCACAGCAATGCCGGACCAACAACATACTTGAGCACGTAGTACCATTAACAGGACATCACAAATGTTACATATTAGTAGTCTCACCACCTGGAAATGCCTGCACTCCCACCACTACCAACTGTGCAGTGTTGTCGCCATGTAGAGTTGTAGGTGCACTGCTGCCAACATGGTCCCCATCTCCAGACTAGAGGTCCTTGTGTGGACATGAGGAAGGGACCTGCAAATTGGGAGGTAGACACAGAAGAAGAGTTACACATCAATGCAACATGCAGTGTACAACACAACAGCAATATGCACTAGGAATGTATACACAGTATTGACTACAGACTGGCCACACAGCTCATGGGAGTCCAACGTCACTGTGTAATTCACTGTCACTTGGGCACACCCTTTGCAAGCCCATGGAAACGGGAAGCAGGAGGGGTGTGTGTGACTCAAACCCAAGCATCTGAACCAAATACATTACAAGCCTGCATGTGCCCAGCCACAATGCAGCGTATGCCCACAGGAACCACGGAAGCCAACAGATCGTCCCAAAAAAAATTGGGAATAAAAGAAATCAAAATAAAAATAAAAATAAGAAACAATCAAAAATGGCCATTGATGGGCCCGGGGGGGTTGGGGAGGCCACCCAGGAGGTCAGAGGACAGGATGCACACCAGAACCCACCTGCGTGGATCCTGGGAAGATAAAACACCTCCATGGGCTCATGGCCCACACGGCTACCCTATTGTGGGAGTATCACTGCTGTCGCTATTATCACCCTGTGCAGCTGCATCCGGAGGTGGTTGCACTATGGGAGGCAGCCCACGCAAGGCCCTAGTCTGCTCCTCCATGGCTGCAAGCATGCGGGTGTGGTAGGTCTGGTTCTGGAGGATGAGTGTGCGGAGGTCCCCATGCAACAACTCACGGGATGCCCGGACCTCCGCCCTCGTTGCCTGCATCTCAGCTGAGAGCGTACGGGTGAGACGCTCCAGCTGCTGTTCTATCCTTTGGTGTGTTGAAGCCTCAAGCTCAACAAGAGTCGTCCTGAGGTGAAGGAGCTCCTGCCTCAGGGCTTCCCTGTGGCCCTGGGACTCAATGGAGATGGCCTCCTGCAGAGTCGCCAGTGCCGCCCGCCTGTCCCTGTTGGACCCCAACATGTCCTCCCTGTGTGACTGGCAGATGGAGTCGGTTGCCTGCTCTAGTCGCTCCATCAGCCTTTCTGGGGGGACAATGGAAGTGGCCACCCTATCCATGGCCTGAGCCATCATCTCGGATGATGCAGCCTGTTGGGTTGCCATACCGTAAATGGATTGCTCCCATGCGGTATTGCCGGGTGGCGTACGGCCACCACGTCGGCGGGCACCACACCTGTCTGGGGCAAGGCGAACTGCGCCTTGCTGTGCCGGCACTGCCTGAGGCTGCAGGACTGCATTCTCCCTCTGATCTACTGGCCCAGGAACAGGATCAGATGTCGCGGAGTGTGACCCTGCATCCGTAACCACCGAAGGCGTAGCTGCCAACACTGACATCCCCATGGAGGGTCCTGACCCTGGTGCAGGTGGGTGAGACAGAACAGAATCCCTCCCTGGAACACTCACCTGCGACGGCACGTAGGTCTCATCCGAATCAACACCTGAGTACAGCTCGGGGGAGGTGCAGCCAGAGACACCCCTTGAGAGCACGACCTGCAGCACTTGTGGGTTCTCCCCCACCACCACACCACGTCCCTCACTGGTGGTTGGTCGGCCCTCGGACCCCTCCTGGGTCTGCACCATCTCCACAACCCCAGCAGTATCAGGTGCGTCTTCCCCTGCAAAGACATGAAAACAAAGAAATGGAAACAGGCATTAGCACCATGGCACACAATGAGGGCTGAGAAGCAAGAGAACCAGTACTTGATTGACACATGTCCCACATGACTAAAACCCTCCCATGCATGCACCCTCACAGCGTATGAAGTGCAGGCAAATGGCACACACTGATGACACACACCAAGATGGAAGATGAACACATTTTCTGCATGCTGCCTGGCAGTGGCATCACACATTGGCCTGTGATTGCCAGGTGAAACACACATGCCATCACACAGATGGCATGTACCATTGCTATTGAGTGAAGATGGAGAGGAGGGCAGCTCCTATTCATTCAGTCCAGTTCCCGCATGTAATTGCTTTTCTAATTCTAACAGGTCAGATTTTTCACCTGGAGCTGCCAGTCAGAAATGGTCCAATTGCACAGGGACATGTGTGTACAAATGATATCCAGGTAACAAAGTCACTCCACTTTACCATACCCATGTCAGACATGTGACTAGTGGACAGCAACATGCCTAGTGAAAGTGGTGGAATGCAAACAAACTGACTGAATGAACAGTGAAAAATAAGCAAATATGTTGTGGCAAGGTGACACTTCAAGGGCAACTGGCGTGCAGTTGGGCTAGATGTCTACTGTTGGCAGAAGGGATACTGCTATGGCCAAATGCAGCTGCGCAGGAAGGATTGCATGAAGCACATGGCCGACCCATACGACTCAGGTGCACACACTCTCACCTGGCACACAAACAGAAGCCCTCACACACACACCATGCACATGGATGACACACACATGCATGTGCACTCACCGGACAATGCCTCGTAATCAGCCAGATCTCCCACGCCTTGGATCTGTTCCTCCGTGACGTAGGTCCCAGCAACTGACTCATGTGGAGTGAGTTCCATGTCTACTACTGGAGACCCACCTCCAGTCACTAGAGTTGCGGCATGACTTGAGGCCAGCTTACTCTTTGCCCTGCGCTTTAGGTCATTCCAGCGCTTATAGCAATCATTGGCTGTGCGCCTCACAATTCCAAGGGCACTTACGATGTCCGCAACGGTCTGCCAGTGTGCCTGGCGTTGTGCAGGTGTGGTCTTGGATCCTGCAACAATGACCATCTCGTTGTCATGTCCGGACACATACTCGACAAGTGCATTCAGTTCGTCATCCGTGAAGCTGGGCTTCCTGGACGGGCCGGACTGTGTAGCCGTGTCTGGGGCATCAGCCTGTGCCGGACGAGCACTCTTCCTCTTCCGCTTGGAAGGTGGTGGTGATCCTGAGTGTCCTGCGCCGCTCTGGACACTAGGGGCAGGAGCCCTGGTGGACTCTGTATCAGGAGTGTGGGATTGCACACTCAGCATGGGAGTTGGTGCAGGCATTGTCTCTAGTGTGATGGTGTCAGGGGGAATGTCAGCAGCATGGACTAGGACCGACACTGTCCTGGCTGGGTGTGTGAGGGCTGGGGTGGATGGAGCCGCAGCTGCCCCTGCAGCCTCTCCGCCCTGCCTCCTTGGTGCAGCAGATGACCTTGCTGCCCCAGATCCATGTGGCATGATGGCATCAACGTGCACCAGCGCACGTGTCGTAGCCCTGCTGACCTGGAAGTCAGCCATGGAGTCAGCCAGGTCTGGTGCCACAATGGGCTGGTCCAACAAGGGCTGAGCATGGATGGTGTCAGCCACATCAGCCTCAATGGGAGAGGGGGAGGGGGGGGATTATGGTTGCCCGTGACTGGTCCTCCACACATGGGGGGACAGGCTCACCCTGCAAGTTATGACCACGTCCCCTACCGGATCCACCACGGCCACCACTTGTGGCTCTTCCACCTTTGCCACCCTTACGGAATCCTCGCCTCCCAGCCATGGCACTGATGTTAATGTGCGTATGGGAGTGGATGTAGACTATTGTCCTGGGCAATTGGGGGTCAAAGGGGTTGGGTACCAGATGGTAATTGTACCCTAGTGCTCTAGCAAGGCTGAATGTAACCCCTGGGGAAAGATGACGGGTCACGCAACGCACAGGAGGCCCAAAAAAGGGAGATGACGTGCACGCAACCCCTCCTAGACCACGTGTGCAGAAAGAAAAACCTGCACTACGCTGTGGCACCCAGAAACACAAGAATGAACGTATGCGTGTCACACGCAGCCTAGAATGACCTCTGAAGGGGTAGGCTACACACGGGGCAAGCACAGATGTTAGATACGTGCGTGACTCACCGTCTGCCTGGTAAACGAGCGTGTAAAAGGAGCACGTTTGGTTGGCAACACCCCCGCCAAAAGAAGATTTGTACGCTGTCTGAGGAGACAGGACAACAGTAGAAGGGAACACTGTTTGAGGGAACAGGCCCAGGTAAACCAGTAAAAGCGAAAGAAGAGAAAAAGCTGTCAGAGGTAACAGGGAATACGAACTTGAAACGCCGTGAAGTAAATCGCGTGTGAAACGACAAGAAGTACAGAATTCACCCACTCGCTCTCCACGAAAAGCACGTACAAGGAAGTGGTGTTCTACGCGTACCTTTTATACAGGCCCACACGTCCAGCGTCACTTACGCGGCGTGTACGCGCTAGGGCCATTTCCACCAATTACACGCTTTGTCACTTCTGCGTGTAGGGACATTTCCTCCAATTACACGCTTTGTCACTTCTGCGTGTAGGGGCATTTCCTCCAATTACACGCTTTGTCACTTCTGCGTGTAGGGACATTTCCTCCAATTACACGCTTTGTCACTTCTGCGTGTAGGGCCATTTCCACCAATCACACGCGATGAGACTCTGACGTGCAGTCTTTCCACGTGTGCTCTGTCATCACGTGCTGTGTGGGAAACACCCGTGCGGGTCACGTCACAGACGCGCTTACGCGCTGATTGCCTTTGGTCCAATAGAATCGCGTATGCGTGCTGACGCGCTTACGCGCTAAGGGCCTTTCCTCGATTTTCACGCTGACGTGCAGGATTTTCACGTGCCAAATCACTCCGTACCAAGCTGGCCACGCGTAAGCACACGGAAGACCACGCTCCTGCCCAGAAGGCCGAACTACTGCCCCCCAGAGCCCCGAGCACGCTCCCACCTACCATCTGCTGCTGCCTGATTGCCTGCTGCCCACGTGCACTGCCATTTGCTGCCTGCACATCAGCCAGGGGTGCTGTTGCTGTGACCACCCCTGCTGGTACCGAAGACTCCCGACTGGAATTCCATCGCTCCACAGCCCAGCCCCAGGACCCAGTTGCCCACCCACTCCTGCCTCTGGGGTTGTCATGTCGGGGCAAACACCATCTGTGACCACTGACAACCCCCGGCCAGAGAGGCAGAGGGGCACCAGCTTCAGTGCCACCGAAGTTGGTGTCCTGGTGGAGCAAGTCCTGGGGCAGTATGATGCCCTCTTCGGAAGTTCCCGTGCCGACAAGGAAGGACGTACTCGGATCTGGACTGACATCGTGACTGCCATCAACGCGTAGGGGGTGGCAGTCCGGGACTTACAACATGTCAGGAAGCGCTGGGAGGACTTCAGGTCCAGGACCCTGAACAAGGCCCGGCGCCTCTTGAAGGCAGCGGATGCCAAGGGGCGCCGGGGCCACTTGTCGGAAGAACAGATGGGGGTCCTGGAACGCATATCCCCAGCGCTCCACGTCCAGGTCCTGGAGAAGCAGACCCGTCCGGAGTCGAGCGGTGAGTGTACATGCATCCTGATTGTGAGCAGTGCGTGTGGTGATTATTCGGTATTGTGCAGGTTGCACATCTGTTTGTATGGGGTCGAGTATGGGTGGGGGTGTACATGGCCGTGGGGCTGACACATGCGAGGGCTGTAATGTGTGAGACATGGATGGTGCTTGTGTGTATAGGCTTGCATGGCAAATGCAGTTGTGCGTGCACACATGTTTGTATGTATGTGTATGTAAGTAGACATGTCCGTGATGTCACGCATGTATGTTGTATTGGGCTGCATGTATGAGCACTGTGTACATGTACATGTGTGTGTATTTGACAAGGGTGCAACAGTGATGCAACATGGATGCATGTGACTGCGGTATGTGTAAGCCTGATTGGCAGATGTGACATGGATGCCCGTCTGAACAGTGCGACACTTGGCAGAGGTGTACACATGCATGCAAGTGTGGTGGTGTGTGTAGATGTGTGGTGCACTTCCTGTGTTGCATGTGATGTCTGGGTCACCTTTGGCTGCTCATGCTGTTGTATGTGTATGGATGGTGGTGGCAGTTGCAATATGGCTGTGGTATGGCTCATGTGTGCGAGTTGCAATGACATGTGTGTTGGGGATTGTGATGACATGTCTGAGGTTTGCCAATCCCACTCATGTGCAACTGTCATGTGTGTATGTGTCCATTGTACAGTGCCCTGATGCCTGTGTTTTGTTTCTCCCTGTCTGCAGCGTCAACTGATGAAGAGGGCGGAGAAGGTGCTGTGGAGCAGAGCGGCGGGGATCCGACCGCCAGCCGGAGACGCAAGGCCCGGCTCCCCTCCCGTGTTGTCATCTCGTCGGGGAGTGAGGAGTCCGGTGCCGCGTCCCAGGCCGCAGCTGCCGGGGGGAGGTCCAAGAGGCGGAGGTTGGAGTTGGACTCCTCGGCAGCAGAAGGGGCAGCTGGGACCCCACAGGGCCCAACGGGGGAAGATGGCACGGAGTCATCCAGGTTGGTGGGGGGTCTGGTGGAGGAGGAGGCCGTGCAAGCACCAGAGACGGGGTCTGGAGGTAGGGATCCCACTGGTGCTAGTGGTGCATTCCAGGACCAGGGACAGGAGGCAGCACAGGCCGCCGCGGAGGTGCCTGTGTGCAATCCTGTCCCCGATCCTGTCCCTGCATCATCTTGCACCAGCAGGGATGCCTACGTCCAGACCCGTTTCCAGGCAGGGGATGAGCTGACGTCAACTGGCCTTCCTCTGCCTGCGGACGTGGCTATCCAGGTCCGGGTTGAGCCTGTCCTGGCTGGTGTGGCGTTGCGTCAACGGGCCATGCGAGGTGACCTGCAGTCTTTTCATGGCGAGACTGCACGTCATCTCGAATGGCTCGTTGACTACGTCAGCCTGCTGGGACAGGTCACCCAGACCGGATTCCTTCGTCTGATGGGGCTTGTTCCGACCCCCTCCTCAACTGGACCCCCTACGCGCCAGTCGTCCTCTGTGCCATCTTCCCACCCATCAGTCACCTGGGTGCCCTGTGGAGCTGCCTCTGACAGTGCGCCCAGGCTGGTGGAGGAGGCATCCCTGCCACAGTCGGGAGTCGGACGTCCAGCAGGGGTGGCCACATCAACAACTGCACCCCAGCCGGCGGAGGATGTGCAGGCAGCAGGAGGCAGTGCACGGGCAGAGGCAGAGCAGCAGCAGCAACATGGTGGGAGCCATGAAGGCTCGGGGCCTTCGACATCGGAGGGGCAGGCATCGGCCGGAGGGCAGGAGGACCAGGACAGAGAGTGTCTTCCGTGTGGCAGCGGTTGGGCCACGCCATAGATGCGGAGCGGCGGCGGGCGGAAGAGGCGCGGCTCACAATGGTCAGGGCGGAGAACTCCATGCGGAGGGCCCTGAGGCGGGCCGAGTGCCTCGAGGCAATCCGCAGGGGGTTGGAGGAGGACACGGCGTCGTCCCTGCGGACCCTCGGGGCCATGGAACTGGACCGCCTCCGGGACATCGAACAGGAGTTCGATGATGCCCTGGCCCGGAACACCACAGAGTGAGCCCGCTGGACTTGCCCGCCGACCTTTGTATATAGTTCTTTAGTTTTAGGTTTCCTTTGTTTTTTCTTATGATTTGGAGTCGACGGACACTGCTCCACTTTTTGTATATAGTTGATATTTAGGTAGGTTTTTTAGGAGGTTTCCTTAGTTCAGTTGTGATGATGGACCCTTGTTATTTTTGTACATAGTTCTTTGTTGCATGGAGAGTTTTTACATTTCACTTTGGACAATATTTTATGGATTTGATTTTCTACTTTTGTGTTTTTATGCGGACATGCAGCTTATTTTTTCACATTTACATTGTAGTTATTTTTCTTTCATTACCATTTGCGTTTTTGTCCAATACATTTTTTTTTCCATTGTTCACTGTGTGGTTTCATCTCATTGGTTTCATGCATGTCATGTTGTGTGTTTTCCCATTCAATTTGAAAATCTGTGTGTGACGGACATGGGTTCATTTGCTTCATGAACATTGGGGGTGTAACATGTGTTTTCATTTCCATTTGGGTGAATGGGTTACTTGGTAGAGCTTTTTGGCTGTGGAGGCTGACCATTACGCACATGATTGGGGATTGTGAGGACCTGGTGGGGGCTGCACATGGTGGCAGGGGGGTGGGGGTGGTGGGAGACATGAGTGGGGGCCTGGTGGGGGCTGCCCATGGTGGCAGGGGGGTGGGGGTGCAGGGGGACATGAGTGGGGGCCTGGTGGAGGGTGACCCTGCACTGCTGGGGGGTGGGGGTGCAGGGGGACATGAGTGGGGGCCTGGTGGAGGTTGACCCTGCACTGCTGGGGGGTGGGGGTGGTGGGAGACATGAGTGGGGGCCTGGTGGGGGCTGCCCATGGTGGCAGGGGGGGTGGGAGTGCAGGGGGACATGAGTGGGGGCCTGGTGGAGGGTGACCCTGCACTGCTGGGGGGTGGGGGTGCAGGGGGACATGAGTGGGGGCCTGGTGGAGGTTGACCCTGCACTGCTGGGGGGTGGGGGTGGTGGGAGACATGAGTGGGGGCCTGGTGGAGGGTGACCCTGCACTGCTGGGGGGTGGGGGTGGTGGGAGACATGAGTGGGGGCCTGGTGGAGGGTGACCCTGCACTGCTGGGCGGTGGGGGTGGTGGGAGACATGAGTGGGGGCCTGGTGGGGGCTGCCCATGGTGGCAGGGGGGTGGGGGTGCAGGGGGACATGAGTGGGGGCCTGGTGGAGGGTGACCCTGCACTGCTGGGGGGTGGGGGTGCAGGGGGACATGAGTGGGGGCCTGGTGGAGGTTGACCCTGCACTGCTGGGGGGTGGGGGTGGTGGGAGACATGAGTGGGGGCCTGGTGGAGGGTGACCCTGCACTGCTGGGGGGCGGGGGTGGTGGGAGACATGAGTGGGGGCCTGGTGGAGGGTGACCCTGCACTGCTGGGCGGTGGGGGTGGTGGGAGACATGAGTGGGGGCCTGGTGGGGGCTGCCCATGGTGCCAGGGGGGTGGGGGTGCAGGGGGACATGAGTGGGGGCCTGGTGGAGGGTGACCCTGCACTGCTGGGGGGTGGGGGTGCAGGGGGACATGAGTGGGGGCCTGGTGGAAGTTGACCCTGCACTGCTGGGGGGTGGGGGTGGTGGGAGACATGAGTGGGGACCTGGTGGAGGGTGACCCTGCACTGCTGGGGGGTGGGGGTGGTGGGAGACATGAGTGGGGGCCTGGTGGAGGGTGACCCTGCACTGCTGGGGGGTGGGGGTGGTGGGAGACATGAGTGGGGGCCTGGTGGGGGCTGCCCATGGTGGCAGGGGGGTGGGGGTGCAGGGGGACATGAGTGGGGGCCTGGTGGAGGGTGCCCCTGCACTGCTTCGGGGTGGGGGTGGTGGGAGACATGAGTGGGGGCCTGGTAGAGGGTGACCCTGCACTGCTAGGGGGTGGGGGTGGTGGGAGACATGAGTGGGGGCCTGGTGGGGCCTGCCCATGGTGGCAGGGGGGTGGGGGTGCAGGGGGACATGAGTGGGGGCCTGGTGGAGGGTGACCCTGCACTGCTGGGGGGTGGGGGTGCAGGGGGACATGAGTGGGGGCCTGGTGGAGGGTGACCCTGCACTGCTGGGGGGTGGGGGTGGTGGGAGACATGAGTGGGGGCCTGGTGGGGGCTGCCCATGGTGGCAGGGGGGTGGGGGTGCAGGGGGACATGAGTGGGGGCCTGGTGGAGGGTGACCCTGCACTGCTGGGGGGTGGGGGTGGTGGGAGACATGAGTGGGGGCCTGGTGGGGGCTGCCCATGGTGGCAGGGGGGTGGGGGTGCAGGGGGACATGAGTGGGGGCCTGGTGGAGGGTGCCCCTGCACTGCTGGGGGGTGGGGGTGGTGGGAGACATGAGTGGGGGCCTGGTGGAGGGTGACCCTGCACTGCTGGGGGCTCTGGGTGCAGGGGGACATGAGCAGGTGTGCAGGGTAGTCCCCTGTTTTGTGGGCTGCCTGCTGGGGCCGTGGAGGGTGTACAGGGAACACCTGTGAGGACCCACCCAGCCTAATTGCATGTGATAATTCCCGCACACCCCTGTAATACACGTACCTGGCCAAATCGCATGTGAGAATTCCCGCGCACCCCTGTAATACACGTACCCAGCCGAATCGCGTGTAGAACTTCCCGTGTACCCCTGTAATACACGTACCCAGCAAAATCGTGTGTGATAATTCCCACGTACCCCTGTAATACACGTACCCTGGCCAATCGCGTGTAGAACTTCCCACGCACCCCTGTAATACACGTACCAAGCCAAATCGCGTCTGATCATTACCACGCACCCCTGTAATACACGTACCAGGCCAAATCGCGTGTGATCATTCCCGTGCACCCCTGTAATACACGTACCCAGCCGATTCGCGTGTAGAACTTCCCGTGTACCCCTGTAATACACGTACCCAGCCAAATTGCGTGTGTTATAATTCCCACGTACCCCTGTAATACACGTACCCTGGCTAATCGCGTGTATAACTTCACGCGTACCCCTGTATTACACGTGCCCTGGCTAATCGCATGTAAGACTTCCCGCGTACCCCTGTAATACACGTTCCCTGGACAATCGCGTGTTGAACTTCCCGCGTACCCCTGTAATACACGTTCCCTGGACTATCGCGTGTTGAACTTCCCGCGCACCCCTGAAATACACGTACCCTGGCAGCCTGGCTAATCGCGTGTATAACTTCACGCGTACCCCTGATATGCACGTTACCCGCTTTGCGTTCCTTGTTTGGCAGCCCTGTAAACTGGTCCAGGGTTAGCGCAGCCCTTTGCGATGATTTAGCGATTTTGATGGCTTTTCCTTGCGCGAGGGCGTTCTTGGGGGCGTTACTGGCGCTGCTGCAGGGTCGCTGCGATACTCTGCGCCACGGCTGGTTTGGGAGCCTAAAATCCATGAATACGCTGTGCGCGGAAATCGGTTTTAGCGCACGTGCCTGGCGCAGACAATCGCACGCGGACACTCTGCGCCAGCCGCTTGCGACACTTTTCTGCGAAATTCTATGAATTACCCTCTATAGCGTCTCCCAGCTGGAATTGTTTGTACGCTGGGTCTAGTTTAGCTACAGTGCTGTCAGATCCCACGACCATGAGTTCCGTCCTGCCGCGATTAAGTGCAAGATTATTAAACATCATCCATTGTTCTATCATGGCAGAAATGCGATTCAGAGGCCGATTCATGGAATAATTAGCGCGGCGCAAGTGGGCAAAAACGTGCTATTCGGAGTGGAATAGCGAAAATCGTAGTGCAAGTGCGAAAATCGCACGAAAAGCAGCGCACATCGATTCATGGAAGGCCGTGCGCGAGAAAACCATTGGATGTGCGAAAAAAAAGTGTGCGGCGCACGTTGGCGCACAGGCCATCTAACAGCGTGCGCCAGGTCACAGCGAAAATCGCACAGGCCACAGCGAAAATCGCACATAGCGCGGCGCACGCCACAAAAGTAGGCGGAACACGGGGCGTAACACTCGGAATGGGGAACAACTTGCCAAAACGTGGGCGTCACGGGGGAAGTACAGGGTACAAGTGCGCGAAACGCCCACACGCTCGCCTACAACACAAACTCATGGAATAGAATAGGGCAAAAAAGCGCACGCTCAAACCAGCGCACAGGCACAAAAAAGACCACCACAAGAAAGCAGGCGGTAGCGTCTCTGCGCCTGGAACAAATGTGCGCCAAAAGGTGCGCCAACAAATAGCACCTATATACAGCCATGAAGAATGTCCTATACTGTGGTCCTCCAGGACAAATGACGTGCAAAGGGGTACCCACAAACACGGACAGCCGCTGACAAAAAATTACATGTGTGTGTATACCGGGGTGCGCGGGAAGTCTCACACGCGATTCGAGCAGGGTACGTGCATTTCAGGGGTGCGCGGGAAGTTCCACACGCGATTTCAGCAGGGTACTTGTATTTCAGGGGTGCGCGGGAAGTACCACACGCGATTCAAGCAGGGTACGTGCATTTCAGGGGTGCGCGGGAAGTCCCACACGCGATTTCAGCAGGGTACGTGCATTTCAGGGGTGCACGGGAAGTACCACACGCAATTTCAGCAGGGTACGTGGATTTCAGGGGTGCGCGGGAAGTTCCACACGCGATTGGCCCAGTGCGAGCAGGGTACGTGTATTTCAGGGGTGCGCGGGAAGTCCCACACGCAATTTCAGCAGGGTACGTGCATTTCAGGGGTGCACGGGAAGTTCCACACGCGATTTCAGCAGGGTACGTGTATTTCAGGGGTGCGCGGGAAGTTCCACACGCGATTTCAGCAGGGTTCGTGTATTTCAGGGGTGCGCGGGAAGTTCCACACGCGATTTCAGCAGGGTACGTGTATTTCAGGGGTGCGCAGGAAGTACCAAACGCAATTTCAGCAGGGTATGTGAATTCCAGGGGTGCGCGGGAAGTTCCACATGCGATTTCAGCAGGGTACGTGGATTTCAGGGGTGCGCGGGAAGTTCCACACACGATTGGCCCAGTGCGAGCAGGGTACGTGTATTTCAGGGGAGCGCGGGAAGTTCCACACGCGATTTCAGCAGGGTACGTGTATTTCAGGGGTGCGCGGGAAGATCCACATGCGATTTCAGCAGGGTACGTGTATTTCAGGGGTGCGCGGGAAGTTCCACACGCGATTTCAGCAGGGTACGTGTATTTCAGGGGTGCGCGGGAAGTTCCACATGCAATTTCAGCAGGGTACGTGTATTTCAGGGGTGCGCGGGAAGTTCCACACGCGATTTCAGTAGGGTATGTGTATTTCAGGGGTTCTGGGGAGTACTACACGTAAATTGGCAGTGTGGGTCCTCCAAGGTGTACGCTCCACAACCTCCACGGCCCCTGCAGGCAGCCCACACCACGGGTGACTACCCTGCACCCCTGCTCATGTCCCGCAGGCAGCCCATCCACCATGGGCATGCCCCCCAGCCAACCCACATGTCACCTTGCACTACTGATCAACAATGCATGTCTCCCACCACCCCCAACCCCAGCAGTGCATGGGCAGCCTCCACCAGGCCCCCACTCATGTCTCCCACCACCCCCACCCCCCAGCAGTGCATGGGCACCCTCCACCAGGCCCCCACTCATGTCTCCCACCGCCCCCACCACCCAGCCACCAGGGGCACCCTCCACCAGGCCCCCACTCATGTCTCCAACCACCCCCACCCCCCAGCATTGCAGGGGCAGCCCCCACCAGGCCCCCACTCATGTCTCCCACCGCCCCCACCGCCCAGCCACCAGGGGCAGCCTCCACCAGGCCCCCACTCATGTCTCCCACCACCCCCACCCCCCAGCAGTGCAGGGGCAGCACCACCAGGCCCCCACTCATGTCTCCCACCACCCCCACCCCCCAGCAGTGCAGGGGCAGCACCACCAGGCCCCCACTCATGTCTCCCACCACCCCCACCCCCCAGCAGTGCAGGGGCACCCTCCACCAGGCCCCACACATGTCTCCCACCAACCCCACCACCCAGCCAGCAGGGGCACCCTCCACCAGGCCCCCACTCATGTCTCCCACCACCCCCACCCCCCAGCAGTGCAGGGGCACCCTCCACCAGGCCCCCACTCATGCCTCCTACCACCCCCACCCCCCAGCAGTGCATGGGCACCCTCCACCAGGCCCCCACTCATGTCTCCCACCACCCTCACCCCCCAGCAGTGCAGGGGCAGCCCCCACCAGGCCCCCACTCATGTCTCCCACCACCCCCACCCCCCAGCCACCAGGGGCAGCCTCCACCAGGCCCCCACTCATGTCTCCCACCACCCCCACCCCCCAGCAGTGCAGGGGCAGCACCACCAGGCCCCCACTCATGTCTCCCACCACCCCCACCCCCCAGCAGTGCAGGGGCAGCCTCCACCAGGCCCCCACTCATGTCTCCCACCACCCCCACCCCCCAGCAGTGCATGGGCAGCCTCCACCAGGCACCCACTCATGTCTCCCACCACCCCCACCCCCCAGCAGTGCATGGGCACCCTCCACCAGGCCCCCACTCATGTCTCCCACCACCCCCACCCCCCAGCAGTGCAGGGGCAGCCCCCACCAGGCCCCCACTCATGTCTCCCACCACCCCCACCACCCAGCCACCAGGGGCACCCTCCACCAGGCCCCCACTCATTTCTCCCACCACCCCCACCCCCCAGCAGTGCAGGGGCACCCTCCACCAGGCCCCCCTCATGTCTCCCACCACCCCCACCCCCAAGCAGTGCATGGGCACCCTCCACCAGGGCCCCACTCATGTCTCCCACCACCCCCACCCCCCAGCAGTGCAGGGGCACCCTCCACCAGGCCCCCACTCATGTCTCCCACCACCCCCACCCCCCAGCATCCAGGGGCAGCCCCCACCAGGCCCCCACTCATGTCTCCCACCACCCCCACCACCCAGCCACCAGGGGCACCCTCCACCAGGCCCCAACTCATGTCTCCCAACACCCCCACCCCCCAGCAGTGCAGGGGCACCCTCCACCAGGCCCCCACTCATGTCTCCCACCACCCCCACCCCCCAGCAGTGCATGGGCACCCTCCACCAGGCACCCACTCATGTCTCCCACCACCCCCACCACCCAGCCACCAGGGGCACCCTCCACCAGGCTCCCACTCGTCTCCCACCACCCCCACCCCCCAGCAGTGCAGGGGCACCACCACCAGGCCCCCACGCATGTCTCCCACCACCCCCACCCCCCAGCAGTGCAGGGGCACCCTCCACCAGGCCCCCACTCATGTCTCCCACCACCCCCACCCCCCAGCAGTGCAGGGGCACCCTCCACCAGGCCCCCACTCATGTCTCCCACCGCCCCCACCCCTCAGCAGTGCATGGGCAGCCTCCACCAGGCCCCCACTCATGTCTCCCACCACCCCCACCCCCCAGCAGTGCAGGGGCAGCCCCCACCAGGCCCCCACTCATTTCTCCCACCACCCCCCAGCCACCAGGGGCACCCTCGACCAGGTCCTCACAATCCCCAATCATGTGTGTTATGGTCAGCCTCCACAGCCAAAAAGCCCTACCAAGTAACCCATTCACCCACATGGAAATGGAAATTACATGTCACACCCCCAATGTTCATGAAGCTAATGAACCCATCACACACAATGTTTGCAATTGAATGGGAAAACACCCAACATGACATGCATGAAACCAATGAGATGATACCACACAGTGAAGCATGAAAACAAAATTGTATTGAAAAAAAGAAAGAATGCTAAAGAAATGAAACAAAACTACAATGGGAAGTAAAAAAAATCAAGCTGCATGTCCGCATAAAAATAAAGAACTGCAAATCATAATCCAAAAAAATTTCCTCCAAAGTCAAATGTAAAAAAATTATCCATCAAATCAAGAACTATGTAAACAACTCGAAAGGGTCCATGAGCCCAACTGAACAAAGGAAACCTAAAAAAAACACCTAACTAAAAAGCAACTATATACAAAAAGTGGAGCAGTGTCCGTCGACTCCAAATCATAAGAAAAAACAAAGGAAACCTAAAACTAAAGAACTATATGCAAAGGCGGCGGGCAAGTCCAGCGGCTCACTCTGTGGTGTTCCGGGCCAGGGCATCATCGAACTCCTGTTCGATGTCCCGGAGGCGGTCCAGTTCCATGGCCCCGAGGATCCGCAGGGACGACGCCGTGTCCTCCTCCAACCCCCTGCAGATTGCCTCGAGGCACTCGGCCCGCCTCAGGGCCCTCCGCATGGAGTTCTCCGCCCTGACCATTGTGAGCCGCGCCTCTTCCACCCGCCGCCGGTCCGCACCTATGGCGTGGCCCAACCGCTGCCACACGGAAGACACTCTCTGTCCTGGGTCCTCCTGCCCTCCGGCCGATGCCTGCCCCTCCGATGTCGAAGGCCCCGAGCCTTCATGGCTCCCACCATGTTGCTGCTGCTGCTCTGCCTCTGCCCGTGCACTGCCTCCTGCTGCCTGCACATCCTCTGCCAGCTGGGGTGCAGTTGTTGATGTGGCCACCCCTGCTGGACGTCCGACTCCCGACTGTGGCAGGGATGCCTCCTCCACCAGCCTGGCCGCACTGTCAGAGGCAGCTCCACAGGGCACCCAGGTGACTGATGGGTGGGAAGATAGCACAGAGGACGACTGGCGCGTAGGGGGTCCAGTTGAGGAGGGGGTCAGAACAAGCCCCATCAGACGGAAGAATCCGGTCTGTGTGACCTGTCCCAGCAGGCTGACGTGGTCAACGAGCCATTCGAGATGACGTGCAGTCTCTCCATGAAAAGACTGCAGGTCACCTCGCATGGCCCGTTGACGCAACGCCACACCAGCCAGGACAGGCTCAACCCAGACCTGGATAGCCACGTCCGCAGGCAGAGGAAGGCCAGTTGACGTCAGCTCATCCCCTGCCTGAAAACGGGTCTGGACGTAGGCATCCCTGCTGGTGCAAGATGATGCAGGGACAGGATCGGGGACAGGAGTGCACACAGGCACCTCCGCGGCGGCCTGTGCTGCCTCCTGTCCCTGGTCCTGGACTGCACCACTAGCACCAGTGGGATCCCCACCTCCAGACCCCATCTCTGGTGCTTGCACGGCCTCCTCCTCCGCCAGACCCCCCACCAACCTGGATGACTCCGTGCCATCTTCCCCTGTTGGGCCCTGTGGGGTCCCAGCTGCCCCTTCTGCTGCCGAGGAGTCCTCTCCAACCTCCGCCTCTTGGACCTCCCCCCGGCAGCTGCGGCCTGGGACGCGGCACCGGACTCCTCACTCCCCGACGAGATGACAACACGGGAGGAGAGCCGGGCCTTGCGTCTCCGGCTGGCGGTCAGATCCCCGCCGCTGTGCTCCACAGCACCTTCTCCGCCCTCTTCATCAGTTGACGCTGCAGACAGGGAGAAACAAAACACAGGCATCAGGGCACTGTACAATGGACACATACACACATGACAGTTGCACATGAGTGGCATTGGCAAACCTCAGACATGTCATCACAATCCCCAACACACATGTCATTGCAACTCACACACATGAGCCATACCACAGCCATATCGCAACTGCCACCACCATCCATACACATACAACAGCATGAGCAGCCAAAGGTGACCCAGACATCACATGCAACACAGGAAGTGCACCACACATCTACACACACCACCACACTTGCATGCATGTGTACACCTCTGCCAAGTGTCGCACTGTTCAGACGGGCATCCATGTCACATCTGCCAATCAGGCTTACACATACCGCAGTCACATGCATCCATGTTGCATCACTGTTGCACCCTTGTCAAATACACACACATGCACATGTACACAGTGCTCATACATGCAGCCCAAAACAACATACATGCGTGACATCACGGACATGTCTACTTACATACACATTCATCCAAACATGTGTGCACGCACAACTGCGTTTGCCATGCAAGCCTACACACACAAGCACCATCCATGTCTCACACATTACAGCCCTCGCATGTGTCAACCCCACGGCCCTGTACACCCCCACCCATTCTCGACCCCATACAAACAGATGTGCAACCTGCACAATACCGAATAATCACCACACGCACTGCTCACAATCAGGATGCATGTACACTCACCGCTCGACTCCAGACGGGTCTGCTTCTCCAGGACCTGGACGTGGAGCGCTGGGGATATGCGTTCCAGGACCCCCATCTGTTCTTCCGACAAGTGGCCCCGGTGCCCCTTGGCATCCGCTGCCTTCAAGAGGCGCCGGGCCTTGTTCAGGGTCATGGACCTGAAGTCCTCCCAGCGCATCCTGACATGTTGTAAGTCCCGGACTGCCACCCCCTCCGCGTTGATGGCAGTCACGATGTCAGTCCAGATCCGAGTCTGTCCTTCCTTGTCGGCGCGGGAACTTACGAAGAGGCCATCATACTGCCCCAGGACTTGCTCCACCAGGACACCAACTTCGGTGGCACTGAAGCTGGTGCCCCTCTGCCTCTCTGGCCGGGGGTTGTCAGTGGTCACAGATGGTGTTTGCCCCGACATGACAACCCCAGAGCCAGGAGTGGGTGGGCAACTGGGTCCTGAGGCTGGGCTGTGGAACGAGGGAATTCCAGTCGGGAGTCTTAGGTTCCAGCAGGGGTGGTCACAGCAACAGCACCCCTGGCTGATGTGCAGGCAGCAAATGGCAGTGCACGTGGGCAGCAGGCAGTCAGGCAGCAGCAGATGGTAGGTGGGAGCGTGCTCGGGGCTCTGGGGGGCAGTAGTTTGGCCTTCTGGGCAGGAGCGTGGTCTTCCGTGTGCTTACGCGTGGCCAGCTTGGTACGGAGTGATTTGGCACGTGAAAATCCTGCACGTCACCGTGAAAATCGAGGAAAGGCCCTTAGCGCGTAAGCGCGTCAGCACGCATACGCGATTCTATTGGACCAAAGGCTCCCAGCGCGTAAGCGCGTCTATGACGTGACCCGCATGGGTGTTTCCCACACAGCACGTGATGACAGAGCACACGTGGAAAGACTGCACGTCAGAGTGTCATCGCGTGTAATTGGACAGCACGTCAGAGTCTCATCGCGTGTGATTGGTGGAAATGGCCCTACACGCAGAAGTGACAAAGCGTGTAATTGGTGGAAATGGCCCTACACGCATAAGTGACAAAGCATGTAATTGGTGGAAATGGCCCAAGCGCGTACACGCCGCGTAAGTGACGCTGGACGTGTGGGCCTGTATGAAAGGTACGTGTAGAACACCATTTCCTTGTACGTGCTTTTCGTGGAGAGCGAGTGGGTGAATTCTGTACTTCTTGTCGTTTCACACGCGATTTACTTCACGGCGTTTCAAGTTCGTATTCCCTGTTACCTCTGACAGCTTTTTCTCTTTTTTCTCTTTTACTGGTTTACCTGGGCCTGTTCCCTCAAACAGTGTTCCCTTCTACTGTTGTCCTGTCTCCTCAGACAGCGTACAAATCTTCTTTTGGCGGGGGTGTTGCCAACCAAACGCGCTCCTTTTACACGCTCTTTTACCTGGCAGACGGTGAGTCACGCACGTATCTAACATCTGTGCTTGCCCCGTGTGTAGCCTACCCCTTCAGAGGTCATTCTAGGCTGCGTGTGACACGCATACGTTCATTCTTGTGTTACTGGGTGCCACCGCGTAGTGCAGGTTTTTCTTTCTGCACACGTGGTCTAGGAGGGATTGCGTGCACGTCATCTCCCTTTTTTGGGGCTCCTGTGCGTAGCGTGACCCGTCATCTTTCCCCAGGGGTTACAATCAGCCTTGCAAGAGCACTAGGGTACAATTACCATCTGGTACCCAACCCCTTTGACCCCCAATTGCCCAGGACAATAGTTTACAGCCACTCCCATACGCACATTTACATCAGTGCCATGGCTGGGAGGCGAGGATTCCGTAAGGGTGGCAAAGGTGGAAGAGCCACAAGTAGTGGCCGTGGTGGATCCGGTAGGGGACGTTGTCGTTACTTGCAGGGTGAGCCTGTCCCCCCATGTGTGGAGGACCAGTCAAGGGCACCCATAATCCCCCCCCCTCCCGTTGAGGCTGATGTGGCTGACACCATCCATGCTCAGCCCTTGTTGGACCAGCCCATTGTGGCACCAGACCTGGCTGACTCCATGGCTGACTTCCAGGTCAGCAGGCCTATGACACATGCGCTGGTGCACGTTCATGTCACCATGCCACGTGCATCTGGGGCAGCAAGGTCATCTGCTGCACCAAGTAGGCAGGGCGGAGAGGCTGCAGGGGCAGCTGCGGCTCCATCCACCCCAGCCCTCACACACCCAGCCAGGACAGTGTCGGTCCTAGTCCATGCTGCTGACATTCCCCCTGACACCATCACACTAGAGCCAATGCCTGCACCAACTCCCATGCTGAGTGTGCAATCCCACACTCCTGATACAGAGTCCACCAGGGCTCCTGCCCCTAGTGTCCAGAGCGGCGCAGGACACTCAGGATCACCACCACCTTCCAAGCGGAAGAGGAAGAGTGCTCGTCCGGCACAGGCTGATGCCCCAGACACGGCTACACAGTCCGGCCCGTCCAGGAAGCCCAGCTTCACGGATGACGAACTGAATGCACTTGTCGAGTATGTGTCCGCACATGACAACGAGATGGTCATTGTTGCAGGATCCAAGACCACACCTGCACAACGCCAGGCACACTGGCAGACCGTTGCGGACATCGTAAGTGCCCTTTGAATCGTGAGGCGCACAGCCAATGATTGCTATAAGCGCTGGAATGGCCTAAAGCGCAGGGCAAAGAGTAAGCTGGCCTCAAGTCATGCCGCAACTCTAGTGACTGGAGGTGGGTCTCCAGTAGTAGACATGGAACTCACTCCACATGAGTCAGTCGATGGGACCTACGTCACGGAGGAACAGATCCAAGGCGTGGGAGATCTGGCTGATTACGAGGCATTGTCCGGTGAGTGCACATGCATGTGTGTGTCATCCATGTGCATGGTGTGTGTGTGAGGGCTTCTGTTTGTGTGCCAGGTGAGAGTGTGTGCGCCTGAGTCGTATGGGTCAGCCATGTGCTTCATGCAATACATCCTGCGCAGCTGCATTTGGCCATAGCAGTATCCCTTCTGCCAACAGTAGACATCTAGTCCAACTGCACGCCAGTTGCCCTTGAAGTGTCACCTTGCCACAACATTGTTGCTTATTTTTCACTGTTCATTCAGTCAGATTGTTTGCATTCCACCACTTTTACTAGGCATGTCGCAGTCCACTAGTCACATGTCTGACATGGCTATGGTAAAGTGGAGTGACTTTGTTACCTGGATATCATTTGTTCACACATGTCCCTGTGCAATTGGACCATTTCAGACTGGCAGCTCCAGGTGAAAAATCTGACCTGTTAGAATTAGAAAAGCTATTACAGGCAGCATGCAGAAAATGTGTTCATCTTCCATCTTGGTGTCATCAGTGTGTGCCATTTGCCTGCCCTTCATACGCAGTGAGGGTGCATGCATGGGAGGGTTTTAGTCATGTGGGACATGTGTCAATCAAGTACTGGTTCTCTTGCTTCTCAGCCCTCATTGTGTGCCATGGTGCTAATGCCTGTTTCGATTTCTTTGTTTTTATGTCTTTGCAGGGGAAGACGCACCTGATACTGCTGGGGTTGTGGAGATGGTGCAGACCCAGGAGGGGTCCGAGGGCCGACCAACCACCAGTGAGGGACGTGGTGTGGTGGTGGGTGAGAACCCACAAGTGCTGCAGGTCGTGCTCTGAAGGGGTGTCTCTGGCTGCATCTCCCCCGAGCTGTACTCAGGTGTTGATTCGGATGAGACCTAGGTGCCGTCGCAGGTGAGTGTTCCAGGGAGGGATTCTGTTCTGTCTCACCCACCTGCACCAGGGTCAGAACCCTCAATGGGGATGTCAGTGTTGGCAGCTACGCCTTTGGTGGTTATGGATGCAGGGTCACACTCCGCGACATCTGAAACTGTTCCTGGGCCAGCAGATCAGAGGGGGAATGCAGTCCTGCAGCCTCAGGCAGTGCCGGCACAGCAAGGCGCAGTTCGCCTTGCCCCAGACAGGTGTGGTGCCCGCCGACGTGGTGGCCGTACGCCACCTGGCAATACCGCATGGCAGCAATCCATTTACGGTATGGCAACCCAACAGGCAGCATCATCCGAGATGATGGCTCAGGCCATGGATAGGGTGGCCACTTCCATTGTCCCCCCTGAAAGGCTGATGGAGCGACTAGAGCAGGCAACCGACTCCATCTGCCAGTCACACAGGGAGGACATGTTGGGGTCCAACAGGGACAGGCGGGCAGCACTGGCGACTCTGCAGGAGGCCATCTCCATTGAGTCCCAGGGCCACAGGGAAGCCCTGAGGCAGGAGCTCCTTCACCTCAGGACGACTCTTGTTGAGCTTGAGGCTTCAACACACCAAAGGACAGAACAGCAGCTGGAGCGTCTCACCAGTACGCTCTCAGCTGAGATGCAGGCAACGAGGGCGGAGGTCCGGGCATCCCGTGAGTTGTTGCATGGGGACCTCCGCACACTCATCCTCCAGAACCAGACCTACCACACCCGCATGCTTGCAGCCATGGAGGAGCAGACTAGGGACTTGCGTGGGCTGCCTCCCATAGTGCAACCACCTACGGATGCAGCTGCACAGGGTGATAATAGCGACAGCAGTGATACTCCCACAATAGGGTAGCCGTGTGGGCCATGAGCCCATGGAGGTGTTTTTTTTTCCCAGGATCCACGCAGGTGGGTTCTGGTGTGCATCCTCTCCTCGGACCTCCTGGGTGGCCTCCCCAACCCCTCCGGGCCCATCAATGGCCATTTTTTATTTTTTTTTATTTTTATTTTTATTTTTATTTATTTTATTCCCTATTTTTTTGGGACGATTTGTTGGCTTCCGTGGTTCCTGTGGGCATACGCTGCATTGTGGCTGGGCACATGCAGGCTTGTAATGTATTTGGTTCAGATGCTTGGGTTTGAGTCACACACACCCCTCCTGCTTCCCGTTTCCATGGGCTTGCAAAGGGTGTGCCCAAGTGACAGTGAATTACACAGTGACGTTGGACTCCCATGAGCTGTGTGGGCAGTCTGTAGTCAATACTGTGTATACAAACCTAGTGCATATTGCTGTTGTGTTGTACACTGCATGTTGCATTGATATGTAACTCATCTTCTGTGTCTACCTCCCAATTTGCAGTTCCCTTCCTCATGTCTACACAAGGACCTATAGTTTGGAGATGGGGTCCATGTTGGCAGCAGTGCACCTACAACTCTACATGGCGCCAACACTGCACAGTTGGTAGTGGTGGGAGTGCAGGCATTTCCAGGTGGTGAGACTACTAATATTTAACATTTGTGATGTCATGATAATGGTAGTACGTGCTCAAGTTTGTTGTTGGTCCGGCATTACTGTGAGCATTTCAGGTGTTGCAAGTTTCTAATAGGGACACTGTACATGGTGACACTAGTGTCATGTTGTGGGGATTACTTTGTTTACCTGCAAATAGCATGACATGGCACGGTGTGTCGTGTGGCGGTGCTGGGGTTGGGTTGGCTGACATGGCACTGTCCTCTTGTTGCATTTTGCAAGTGGGTATTCATTTTAGCTGCTTGAATGTGTAACTTCACAAAACTGCATTGGAGGTGTCGGTGTGGGTAGGGATGCACACATTGTGACACTTCCAGGTGAACAATCTCAGGCTGATATGGTTTTCACGGTTCATTCTCCAGACATTCAGGATCAGTGTCAGGTTGAGTCATCATTGATTGTCAGATGGAATGTGCCAGGGCAGTGTGCACTCCACAGGGGTGTGATTTCTATGTGAAGTAATTAGCCACTAGCTGTGTACGGGCTGCCTCCCCCCGTGCCCTTTCCCCTCCCATGCGCAGCGGCTGTGCATGTGGTTGGGGATGTGGGGCCACCACCATGTCCACGGCCAGGCCCCGGCGTGTTGCAACTTTGTGCAGGACACATGCTGCCACTATGATCCTGCACACTACTGGGGGAGCGTACAACAGCTGGCCGCCAGAACGGTCAAGGGAGCGAAAGCGTGACTTTAGCACTCCAAATGTGCGCTCCACTATGCCCCGGGGTGTAATGTGGGCTGTGTTATATCTTACCTCGGGTGGCGTGGTGGGGTTCCGAATTGGCGTCATCATGTGGGAGCTGAGAGGGTAGGCACTGTCCCCTGTGGAGGTGGTGATTGGTATCATTGGTGGGGTTGTGACCTTGCTCAGTATCTGACATGCATGCATGTGCAGTGGCATTCATACTCACCAAGCAGCCATGTATTGCCATGCCGCCCAGCTTCTAGGTCCCGGCTTAGGGTGGACATTCGGTAAATGAAGCTGTCGTGGGTTGACCCGGGATAGTTGGCATATACTGAGGTGATGATTCCCTTGGCATTACATACTACCTGCACGTTGATGGAATGCCAGTGCTTGCGGTTCCTATAGATGTGCTCTGATGCCCTGGGGGGACGTAGAGCCACATGGGTGCAGTCGATGGCACCTAGCAATTTGGGGAATCGTGCCACACCGTAAAAATCCAGGGCGGAAGCATGCCTTTCTGCAGGTGTTCTGGGCAGGTATATGTGCCTGCGGACTGATGGCCGTGCAGTGATGATGTTCAAGACCTGGTGTAGGCAGCGTGACTGGGTGGCGTGTTATACACCACTCACAATGGCACTTGTCCGCTGAAATGATCCAGTGGCTAAGAAGTGCAGTACATTGAGGACCTTCTCCAGGGGGCTGAGTGCTTGGGAGCACAGGGTGGGTGATGTGAGGTCATCCTCCCACTCACTCACCAGGTCCAGTATAATGTGTGGTGGAAACCTGTACCTCCCATGCACCTGGTCATCAGGCATCCCGAAAAGGCCGGTTCTGGGTGTGAATATTCTGGCCCTGACTATCCTCCTCCTCCTCCTTTGGTAGCCCACGCCCACTGCTGCTAGGAACGGTATGTTCATCCTGGGTCTGAGTTTGTTATTTTGTTAGCGCGCAAATTTATGCGTTGCGCGTGTTGTAGGCGAGCGTGTGACCCGCGCACCCCTGAAATCCAGTACCCAGTCCAATAGCGTGTGGAAATTCCCGCGCACCCCGGGATACAGGTGCGCTGACGTACTTGCGTGTGTAAGTGTCTGCGCACCCCTGATATGCACGTACATAGGCCAATCGCGTGTACGCGCACTTTTGTCCAATTACACGCGATGACACTCTGACGTGCTGTCCAATTACACACGATGACACTCTGACGTGCAGTCTTTCTACGTGTGCTCTGTCATCACGTGCTGTGTGGGAAACACCCGTGCGGGTCACGTCACAGACGCGTTTACGCGCTGAGGGCCTTTGGTCCAATAGAATCGCGTATGCGTGCTGACGCGTTTACGCGCTGAGGGCCTTTGGTCCAATAGAATCGCGTATGCGTGCTGACGCGCTTACGCGCTAAGGGCCTTTCCTCGATTTTCATGCTGACGTGCAGGATTTTCACGTGCCAAATCACTCCGTACCAAGCTGGCCACGTGTAAGCACACGGAAGACCACGCTCCTGCCCAGAAGGCCGAACTACTGCCCTCCAGAGCCCAGAGCACGCTCCCACCTGTCATCTGCTGCTGCCTGACTGCCTGCTGCCCACGTGCACTGCCATTTGCTGCCTGCACATCAGCCAGGGGTGCTGTTGCTGTTACCACCCCTGCTGGAACCGAAGACTCCCGACTGGAATTCCATCGCTCCACAGCCCAGCCCCAGGACCCAGTTGCCCACCCACTCCTGCCTCTGGGGTTGTCATGTCGGGGCAAACACCATCTGTGACCACTGACAACCCCCGGCCAGAGAGGCAGAGGGGCACCAGCTTCAGTGCCACCGAAGTTGGTGTCCTGGTGGAGCAAGTCCTGGGGCAGTATGATGCCCTCTTCGGAAGTTCCCGCGCCGACAAGGAAGGACGACTCGGATCTGGACTGACATCGTGACTGCCATCAACGCGGAGGGGGTGGCAGTCCGGGACTTACAACATGTCAGGAAGCGCTGGGAGGACTTCATGTCCAGGACCCTGAACAAGGCCTGGCGCCTCTTGAAGGCAGCGGATGCCAAGGGGCGCCGGGGCCACTTGTCGGAAGAACAGATGGGGGTCCTGGAACGCATATCCCCAGCGCTCCACGTCCAGGTCCTGGAGAAGCAGACCCGTCTGGAGTCGAGCGGTGAGTGTACATGCATCCTGATTGTGAGCAGTGCGTGTGGTGATTATTCGGTATTGTGCAGGTTGCACATCTGTTTGTATGGGGTCGAGTATGGGTGGGGGTGTACAGGGCCGTGGAGCTGACACATGCGAGGGCTGTAATGTGTGAGACATGGATGGTGCTTGTGTGTGTAGGCTTGCATAGCAAATGCAGTTGTGCGTGCACACATGTTTGGATGAATGTGTATGTAAGTAGACATGTCCGTCATGTCAGGCATGTATGTTGTTTTCGGCTGCATGTACGAGCACTGTGTACATGTGCATGTGTGTGTATTTGACAAGGGTGAAACAGTGATGCAACATGGATGCATGTGACAGCGGTATGTGGAAGCCTGATTGGCAGATGTGACATGGATGCCCGTATGAACAGTGCGACACTTGGCAGAGGTGTAGACATTCATGCAAGTGTGGTGGTGTGTGTACATGTGTGGTGCACTTCCTGTGTTGCATGTGATGTCTGGCTCCCCTTTGGCTGCTCATGCTGTTGTATGTGTAGGGATGGTGGTGGCAGTTGCGATATGGCTGTGGTATGGCTCATGTATGCGAGTTGCAATGACATGTGTGTTGGGGATTGCGATGACATGTCTGAGATTTGCCAATGCCACTCATGTGCAACTGTCATGTGTGTATGTGTCCATTGTACAGTGCCCTGTTGCCTGTGTTTTGTTTCTCCCTGTCTGCAGCGTCAACTGATGAAGAGGGCGGAGAAGGTGCTGTGGAGCACAGCGGCGGGGATCCGACCGCCAGCCGGAGACGCAAGGCCCGGCTCCCCTCCCGTGTTGTCATCTCGTCGGGGAGTGAGGAATCCGGTGCCGCGTCCCAGGCTGCAGCTGCCGGTGGGAGGTCCAAGAGGCGGAGGTTGCAGTTGGACTCCTCGGCAGCAGAAGGGGCAGCTGGGACCCCACAGGGCCCAACGGGGAAGATGGCACGGAGTCATCCAGGTTGGTGGGGGGTTTGGTGGAGGAGGAGGCCGTGCAAGCACCAGAGACGGGGTCTGGAGGTGGGGATCCCACTGGTGCTAGTGGTGCAGTGCAGGACCAGGGACAGGAGGCAGCACAGGCCGCCGCGGAGGTGCCTGTGTGCAATCCTGTCCCCGATCCTGTCCCTGCATCATCTTGCACCAGCAGGGATGCCTACGTCCAGACCCGTTTTAAGGCAGGGGATGAGCTGACGTCAACTGGCCTTCCTCTGCCTGCGGACGTGGCCATCCAGGTCCGGGTTGAGCCTGTCCTGGCTGGTGTGGCGTTGCCTCAACGGGCCATGCGAGGTGACTTGCAGTCTTTTCATGAAGAGACTGCGAGTCATCTCGAATGGCTCGTTGACCACGTCAGCCTGCTGGGACAGGTCACCCAGGCCGGATTCCTCCGTCTGATGGGGCTTGCTCCGACCCCCTCCTCAACTGGACCCCCTACGCGCCAGTCGTCCTCTGTGCCATCTTCCCACCCATCAGTCACCTGGGTGCCCTGTGGAGCTGCCTCTGACGGTGCGGCCAGGCTGGTGGAGGAGGCATCCCTGCCACAGTCGGGAGTCGGAGGTCCAGCAGGGGTGGCCACATCAACAACTGCACCCCAGCCGGCGGAGGATGTGTAGGCAGCAGGAGGCAGTGCACGGGCAGAGGCAGAGCAGCAGCAACATGGTGGGAGACATGAAGGCTCGGGGCTTTCGACATCGGAGGGGCAGGCATCGGCCAGAGGGCAGGGGGACCCAGGACAGAGAGTGTCTTCCGTGTGGCAGCGGTTGGGCCACGCCATAGGTGCGGAGCGGCGGCGGGCGGAAGAGGCGCGGCTCACAATGGTCAGGGCGGAGAACTCCATGCGGAGGGCCCTGAGGCGGGCCGAGTGCCTCGAGGCAATCCGCAGGGGGTTGGAGGAGGACACAGCGTTCTCCCTGCGGACCCTCGGGGCCACGGAACTGGACGGCCTCCGGGACATCGAACAGGAGTTCGATGATGCCCTGGCCCGGGACACCACGGAGTGAGCCGCTGGACTTGCCCGCCGCCTTTGTATATAGTTCTTTGGTTTTAGGTTTCCTTTGTTTCTTATTATGATTTGGAGTCGACGGACACTGCTCCACTTTTTGTATATAGTTGATTTTTAGGTAGGTTTTTTAGTAGGTTTCCTTTGTTCAGTTGGGCTCATGGACCCTTGGTAGTTTTTTACATAGTTCTTTGTTGCATGGAGATTTTTTTACATTTGACTTTGGACAAAATTTTTTTGGATTCTGATTTGCATTTTTTGGTTTTTATACAGACAGCAAGCTTATTTTTTCTCATTCACATTGTAGCTTGTTTCCTTTCTTTAGCATTCTTTATTTTTTTCAATACAATTTTGTTTCCATACTTCACTGTGTGGTATCATCTCATTGGTTTCATGCATGTCATGTTGGGTGTTTTCCCATTCAATTGCAACCATTGTGTGTGACGGACATGGGTTCATTAGCTTCATGAACATTGGGGGTGTAACATGTAATTTCCATTTCCATGTGGGTGAATGGGTTACTTGGTAGGGCTTTTTGGCTGTGGAGACTGACCATTACGCACATGATTGGGGATTGTGAGGACCTGGTGGAGGGTGCCCCTGCACTGCTGGGGGGTGGGGGTGGTGGGAGACATGAGTGGGGGCCTGCTGGAGGGTGGCCATGGTGGCAGGGGGGTGGGGGTGGTGGGAGACATGAGTGGGGGCCTGGTGGAGGCTGCCCCTGCACTGCTGGGGGGTGGGGGTGGTGGGAGACATGAGTGGGGGCCTGCTGGAGGGTGGCCATGGTGGCAGGGAGTGGGGGTGGTTTGAGACATGAGTGGGGGCCTGGTGGAGGCTGCCCCTGGTGGCTGGGGGGTGGGGGTGGTGTGAGACATGAGTGTGGCCTGCTGGAGGCTGCCCATGGTGGCAGGGGGGTGGGGTGGTGGGAGACATGAGTGGGGGCCTGGTGGAGGCTGCCCCTGGTGGCTGGGGGGTGGGGTGGTGGGAGACATGAGTGGGGGCCTGGTGGAGGCTGCCCCTGCACTGCTGGGGGGTGGGGGTGGTGGGAGACATGAGCGGGGGCCTGCTGGAGGCTGCCCCTGGTGGCTGGGGGGTGGGGGTGGTGGGAGACATGGGTGGGGGCCTGGTGGAGGATGCCCCTGCACTGCTGGGGGGTGGGGGTGGTGGGAGACATGAGTGGGGGCCTGGTGGAGGCTGCCCCTGCACTGCTGGGGGGTGGGGGTGGTGGGAGACATGAGTGGGGGCCTGGTGAAGGCTGCCCCTGCACTGCTGGGGGTGGGGGTGGTGGGAGACATGAGTGGGGGCCTGGTGGAGGCTGCCCATGGTGGCAGGGGGTGGGGGTGGTGGGAGACATGAGTGGGGACCTGCTGGAGGCTGCCCATGGTGGCAGGGGGGTGGGGTGGTGGGAGACATGAGTGGGGGCCTGGTGGAGGCTGCCCCTGCACTGCTGGGGGGTGGGGGTGGTGGGAGACATGGGTGGGGGCCTGGTGGAGGATGCCCCTGCACTGCTGGGGGGTGGGGGTGGTGGGAGACATGAGTGGGGGCCTGGTGGAGGCTGCCCCTGCACTGCTGGGGGGTGGGGGTGGTGGGAGACATGAGTGGGGGCCTGGTGGAGGCTGCCCCTGCACTCCTCGGGGGTGGGGGTGCAGGGAGACATGAGTGGGGGCCTGGTGGGGGCTGCCCATGGTGGCAGGGGGGTGGGGGTGGTGGGAGACATGAGTGGGGGCCTGGTGGAGGCTGCCCCTGCACTCCTCGGGGGTGGGGGTAGTGGGAGACATGAGTGGGGGCCTGGTGGAGGCTGCCCCTGCACTCCTCGGGGGTGGGGGTGCAGGGAGACATGAGTGGGGGCCTGGTGGGGGCTGCCCATGGTGGCAGGGGGGTGGGGGTGGTGGGAGACATGAGTGGGGGCCTGCTGGAGGCTGCCCCTGCACTGCTGGGGGGTGGGTGTGGTGGGAGACATGAGTGGGGGCCTGGTGGAGGCTGCCCCAGCACTCCTCGGGGGTGGAGGTAGTGGGAGACATGAGTGGGGGCCTGGTGGAGGCTGCCCCTGCACTCCTCGGGGGTGGGGGTGCAGGGAGACATGAGTGGGGGCCTGGTGGGGGCTGCCCATGGTGGCAGGGGGGTGGGGGTGGTGGGAGACATGAGTGTGGGCCTGCTGGAGGCTGCCCCTGCACTGCTGGGGGGTGGGGGTGGTGGGAGACATGAGTGGGGGCCTGGTGGAGGCTGCCCCTGCACTGCTGGGGGGTGGGGGTGGTGGGAGACATGAGTGGGGGCCTGGTGGAGGCTGCCCATGGTGGCAGGGGGGTGGGGGTGGTGGGAGACATGAGTGGAGGCCTGGTGGAGGCTGCCCCTGGTGGCTGGGGGGTGGGGGTGGTGGGAGACATGGGTGGGGGCCTGCTGGCAGTTGCCCCACAGTGCTGGGGGTTGGGGGTGGTGGGAGACATGCATTGTTGATCAGTAGTGCAAGGTGACATGTGGGTTGGCTGGGGGGCATGTCCATGGTGGATGGGCTGCCTGCGGGACATGAGCAGGGGTGCAGGGTAGTCCCCCGTGGTGTGGGCTGCCTGCAGGGGCCGTGGAGGTTGTGGAGCGTACACCTGGGAGGACCCACACGGCCAATTCACGTGTAGTACTCCCCAGAACCCCTGAAATACACATTCCCTTCTGAAATCGCGTGTGCAACTTCCCGCGCACCCCTGAAATACACGTACCCTGCTCGCACTGGCCCATTCGCGTGTGTAACTTCCCGCGCACCCCTGAAATACACGTACCCTGATGGAATCGCGTGTGGAACTTCCCGCGCACCCATGTAATACACGTACCTTGCTCGCACTGGCCCATTCGCGTGTGGAACTTCCCACGCACCCCTGAAATGAACGTACCCTGCAGAAATCGCGTGTAGAACTTCCCACGCACCCCTGAAATACACGTACCCTGCTGAAATCGCGTGTGGAACTTCCCGCGCACCCCTGAAATACACGTACCCTGCTTGCACGGGGCCAGTCGCGTGTGGAACTTCCCGCGCACCCCTGCAATACACGTTCCCCGCTTGGCGTTTGCTGTTTGCTGCCCGGTGAACTGGTCCAGGGTTAGCGCAGCCCTTTGCGATGATTTAGCGATTTTGATGGCTTTTCCTTGTGCGAGGGCGTTCTTGGGGGCGTTACTGGCGCTGCTGCAGGGTCGCTGTGATTCTCTGCGCCACGGCTGGTTTGGAAGCCTAAAATCCATGAATACGCTGTGCGCGGTAATCGGTTTAAGCGCACGTGCCTGGCGCAGTCAATCGCACGCGGACACTCTGCGCCAGCCGCTTGCGACACTTTTCTGCGAAATTCTATGAATTACCCTGTCAGTTCTTTTTCGTCCTCATCATGCTGGCCTGTAAGAGGGATGACACATTGAGTGTCATCAGCATAGTTGGAAAAGAGTATGCCCTCCTGGGCAAGATGGGCAAAAAAGGGAGTCATGAAGATGTTATAAATGCACAGCGACAGACTGGCGCCTTGTGGCACTCCGAACAGTATCTGGATTGCTGGTGCTTTGGCTTTGTTGGCACATACCCTGCTAGATCTGTTGGATAAAAATGATAGTAGCCAGTTGGAAGCGGCCTGCGAGCAGTTGGCTACGGACATAAGCCTATCTGCTAGTATGGAATGGTCGACTAAGTCGAACGCTGCCTATTGGTCCAGAGAGATCAGAAGGGAGACCTTTTGGGAGTCCATTCTTTGGAGTAGTTGTGACTTGAGATCCAGGAGCGAGGTCTCAGTACCAAAGCCTTATCTGAACACTGACTGCAAAGGATTGAGAATAGGGTGGGAGTTGAGATGTTGCGCTATTTCAGTATAGACTACCCGGTCCAATATCTTTAGTAAAAAAGGAGTATTGGTTATGGGCCTATAATTAATGGGGACGTTTTGATCCAAGTTGGGTAACCCAAGCTTGTTTCATATTTTCTGGGACTGTACAATTCTGCAAAGAGGCATTTACAAATTTACATATGGCTTGAACAAGAGTAGGGGGACATGTTTTGTTGATTGTCGAGGCACAAGGATCCCCTGTACAATTAGTTGCCTTAACTTTGTTAATGATGGATGCTAACTCCTCCTCTGATATGGGTGTAAAATCAAAGATGGGGATATTGGGATCCCTAGTAAAGGTGTTACTAACTGGATGGGTGCCCTGTATGTCAGAAACACTTTTTTTGGTTGCTATAGATTCCCGGATACCATCCAGTTTATTTGCCATGGCATTCTGGATGTCCAGACACCAATCGTCATTTTTGCTATTCGCGGATAGAGCGGTTCTGGTACAGCCTCTTGTTCTTTCAAAATTTGGAATAATTCCTTGGAATTCGAGGTAGCCTGAGAAATTCTGGAATCCAAATAGAATTTCTTGGCTTCTGTGATAGCTCTTTTGTAGTTATTAGCAGCTTCCTTATATTTGGATAGTGCTGTAGGTGATTGATTGGCTTTCCAGATGTAGAATAGTTTAAGGGAAAGGGCTTTAAGGGATTGGAGTTCGGGCGAGAACCAAGGATTGGTTAGTTTACTTTCTGAAGGTTTCTTTTTGTCTTTCATAGGGGCAAGAGAGTCTGCCACTAGTTTAAGATTGGAGCAGATTTTCTTAGTAAGAATGTCAAGATTGTCTGTCTCTAGGATATGTAGGGTCTGAGAGGAGAGGGCTTCAATTTTATCCATGGTTAGGGGCTTGGTGTTATGATATGTAATGTCTACCGAGCAAGCTTTTTGGACTTTGGTGACAAATGGTATGGTAATAGAGAAGTGAACAGCATCATGGTCCGACCATGGGCAGGGTGATACTGAGACATCATGATGAGGGCTATTAATAACTGCTACCCAATCGAGGGACCTGCACTATTTGGGTGAAACCTAAAACAGAGAAAGATTGCGCAAGTTCAGATGCCGTCTGGTCATCAGGTTGACCCAGCCAGTAATTGAAATCGCCTAGCACAATGAAGCGTGAGTTGGGTTTTAGTAATATGAGGAGATAGCTAGCAAGTTCAGTACAGAAATTGCCTAGACATGAGGGAGACCGATAAATAAAGACCATATTCACTGTGGTTTTGGCGTTCATCCCTATTTTTATATGGAGAAAATCTATTCATTCCATTAGGTGACCCTTAATTTTCCAAGCTGATAGTGATTTCCTTAAAATATAGGCTACCCCACCTCCCCTTCCTGATTCTCTATCCTGCCTGATCATACCGTACCCTTCTGGGATGGCAGGCTGTAATGAAGGTCCTGATGCCGCAGTACCCCATGTTTCCGTGATGGCACAAATATTGAGGTTGTTGCCATCAATGTAAGTGGAGACTTCATGGGCATGCTTGACCAAGGATCTAGTATTGAGCAGCATACAATTCAGGGAGCCAATAGGACTGGAGATGGTATGAACCCCTCCTTTGTTGCTGATAGACGAAATATCTGGCAGAAACATAAGAATGGCAGAATCTAACTGCTGGTTTTCTGAAGGTGTGCCTAGTAAGTTCAGTGGGGTTGTGCAAAGGGCAATGTTAGGCTTAGAAACGTTGCGCATGCATAATGGGTAAAGGGCGGTGGTGTTGAGGGTTGTGGGAGGTGTTTCCATGGTTAGGAAGCAGGACTTACCCCGAAATGCCGACACGTCCGGCCAGACCGGCACAAACCGGCTTGCCCCCTTTGCGCCGGCGTGTTCGCACCGGGTTTAAACAAATGAAGCAGCAGCAAACTACAAGGCTGCTGGGATGTGTAGTTTAACTACCCAGACTGTGCGTGCAGGAAAACAATCAGATTGTAAATCTAAGCAGCGTCTACAAAAGTACTAACTTGATTCTGGCACGTAATCTAATGGACAAAACTTATTTTATCACAGATTAAAAGCGTTTCAATTCTATTAGATTTAAAACAAAAAATCCTTAAAAACAGTACTAAAATGAAATGCGGCAGAAAGAGGGCGCTGTATTAAATAAATGAGACTTGAGGAAGGTAGAGGCTCAAATGGACTTTATAGTCCGGCCAGACCGGCACAATCCGGCTTGCCCCCTTCGCACCGGCACGTTCGCGCCGGGTTTAAGCAAATGAAGCTGCAGCAAACTACAAGGCTGCTGGGACATGTAGTTTAACTACCCAGACAGCGCGTGCAGGAAAACAATCAGACTGTAAATCTAGGCAGCGTCTACAAAAGTACTAACTTGATTCTGGCACGTAATCTAATGGACACAACTTATTTTATCACAGGTTAAAAGCGTTAGATTTAAAACAAAAAAATCCTTAAAAACAGTACTAAAACGAAATGCGGCGGAAAGAAGGCGGCGTATTAAATAAATGAGACTTCATTTATTTAGTTGCATGGATGTTAAAGTGAGCAATACATTGTGACAAAACCTTTGAAATTCAAGGAAAACACTTTAGTTGCAGGGACAAGACGTTGCTAAGTGTGGGAGCCTCAACATTAATTCAAAATCTTGTCCATGTACTTTGGGATGAAGTGGATGAAACGTATAGGAAGGCTCATGTGAAACATAAGGTGTAAGATCAGCACGGCAGTATTTATCATCTGTGCCATAGAGTTCCAATGCGATTACAAGTTATTTTCCACCAACTGACTCCCAACCTCAGTTCATCCTGCCTGCACCAATCTTTCTAGCTTTGTGGTGAAGTGCAAAACCTGTCACAGCATGATCGAGTTGGGAGGTGGCTACCTAGGCGCTATGTGCAAGGCTCTTTCAGAGCATACGACCAATTGCCAACGGCAGGAATATTTTTAAGGGTCATTTTGTTTACCCCATCCTTTAGAAAGAAATAGAAAACATTTACAAAATATAAAATGCAAAATCAAATAAATGTTCATTTTTTTTTACCTTTTATTATATGTATGAATTCCAGTGTTGTTCCCTTCCAAGTGCCTACTTCTATTGTCCTTATCTGTGCATATATTCATGGGCACCAGCTTCTGATTTTTGCTATGCTGGCAAAAGTACCAGGGCATATGTTATTTTTGCAGTCACTGTCTTACCTTTTCAGTGCTGCTTAAAAGTGATTAGTTGGGGTTGTACAATGTAACACAACAGTCACCAAGAGACGTCCTTAAAACTAAGGGCTTGTAGTATGATCTTTAACCAAAGTTAGATATCCTCAGGAAATAATTTAATCTCACAATGGATTGCCTAAAAACATTGTGAGTTCACAAATTCTGCACTATTTTATACGTAGCAATACCACTGTCAAAACAGGTCAAAATGTGTTTGTGATTGATGAACATCTTTGATTGATGGGTTGCAAGTGTTTTAAAATATTGAGTGGCCATGCCCTCCGGACATGGACAAAGGACGTAGCTAGTGGGCTGGTAGTGCTCTGAAATATGCAGTGTGTCCACGGCCGTAGGCCATGGGCACTGGCCATGAGTGAAAAAAATCCTTGTAATAACAAAACCCTTGAAATTCAGCGAGAAAACTTTAGTTGAACGGACGTTCAGATGAGCAATACATTGTGCCTCATTACAACCCAGGCGTTAAGGGGTTAACGGCGCCGTAAAAGGTGTCGGCGCCGTTAAACCCTTAACGCCTGATTATGAGGTCCATTTGTGGGTTGCACTTTGATGCCTGCTTTTAGCAGGCGTTAAAAAACCAACCCGCAAAGGGACCTAGGAGCTAATTACGGCACCGTAATTTACGGTGCCGTGATTAGCGCCTTCTGCATTCCCATTGAGCCCTATGGGGCAAAAATGGGAATGGGGAAGGGCCATGGCGGCATGGGGAATTACCGCCCTGCCAACCTCGGAATGGGGTGGTAATTCCCCATTCCGCCATGGCGGAGTCGGTAAGTTACCGGCATGGACCATGGTGGTGGGTCGTAATGAGGCCCATTGCAACAAAACCTTTGATATAAAAAACTTCAGTTGCAGAGACGTTAAGGCGAGAACTTCACTCAACAAAACCCCTGAAACTCAGCTAAAGCCACCTTAACTGTGTGCCACCTGTTGCCCAGCCTATGACCAGAATGATGACATCACAGATACTTCTTCCCATTGAAAGATTCAGTTCTCATAGAAACAACCAACTGTGGCCACAGAACAGATATAACCATTAAAGATGTAATGAATTAAATTGGGATACAAATAGGACTAAACATTTCATCACTTCTTTACCACCTGAACACCATATTGATATTTTCTTTGTAATGGTCAGACATGATCTCGGAAAACTAATAAAAATAGGTTTCAAATATTCAAGAAAGATACAAAATTGAACAACTACACAACTACACAGCGAATAGCATTTCATAAGCCTTTGAAAACAATGAAATAGTCATGAAACCAATGGACAAGGGAGCAACTTGGTAAGACTAAAAAGGCAAGATTATATCAGAATGACTGAAGAACATCTTCCCATACCAGGATTCTTTATTAAAATCAATAGGGAGGGAATTATAAATGCCAAAGAGGACCTTTACTATCTGGTGGACATTTACTTTGACTTGGCTACAGTAACTGCCTAATCCCGACTTTGGCGGTAACCCGTAAATGTGGTTGTAACGCTATTACCACTGCATTTAAGGGTCCGCCAAATCACGGGTTTGGCGGATTTACCCCCAGCTCTGATTATAGCACTGAACATTCCCCATTGGGCCCAATGGGCATTGGGAAATTCCCGAATGGGCCCAATGGGGAATGGGGATTTACCGTTCCGCCAAACCTGTGATCTGACGCTAAAAGCGCTGGGGGTTTGGTGGTAGGTTTAATAGGCCCGGCGGTAACACCGCCGGGCATTAGCGCCCAATTCATGATGAGGCCCTCAATGAAGATGAGACGGCATTCTTGAAAGTCAGTGTCCCCAGCATAGCCACCATTTATTTTCTTCCAAAAATAAATGAAGAATTTGAATGTGTATCCTTTGTCAAAATGTATTTATTAATATTTACAAATTAGATTCCTACATCCGTGATTCCACATTGCGCGGAGATCACTTGGATGGAGCAATATTTTCAATCCATTCTCGATTTGTGTGCACTGTACACCGCAATAAGACATATTTTATTCTTAAAATCAGTACCCATTTTTATGAATGATAAAATAGTATAATTTCTCAATAGAAACTGTATGATATCAGAAATGATAGAATTCACAATTTATATATGTTTAATGGGCAATATTACACAGCTGCAGATCAAGTGGCCATGAGAACAAAATATGTGCCTTCTCTTGCCAATCCTTTTATGGGTGACTCTGAACTCAATCATCTTCTATCCCTAGACATTACTATATTCATGAACATAGTTCAATCACTAAGATTGTTGAGATCTTTCTCATTTGAAAAGGAGATGAACAAATGTTACATAGGGCCTCATCACGAGTCTGGCGGTAACCCTTAAATGTGGCGGTAGCACTATTAGCACCACATTTAAGGGTCCGCCAGATCATGGCTTTGGCGAATTTCCCCCAGCTCTGAGCTGGGGGGAACTCTGCGGCAAAATTGCCAATGTCTGGCGCGATTACCGCCAGCGGGAAATCCGCCGGCGGTAATAGCGCAAATTTTCCCCATTGGGCCCAATGGGGAATGAGGAATTCCCAAATGGCCCAATGGGGAATAGGCAATAATCCTTCCGTCAAACCTGTGATCCGGCACTAATAGAGCCGGGGGGGTTTGGCGGTAGGGCTATTAGCGCCGGCGCTACCGCCCAACTTGTGATGAGGCCCATAGTTTTGTTGATGCACTAAATAAGAATGTTTATGGTGTCAAACTAACCAGTCTATTCAGTAATTAAGTAATAGTGCTTTCAGACCTTGCTATTGCAATTGCAAACAATAAAATCATCACAAAAACACATAGATAACCCACAGAGTTTGATTCCATCTTACATGTATACAGTAGCCATCATACCAGTGTGATAAAAAATGTACCTGTTGGTGAGTTGATATGAGCTAGACGAATCTGTTGCGAATCAGTAGACTACTTTAAAGAACAGGACATAATTTAGAAAAGGTTCTTGGAATGACAATACCCAGAGAAAACCATGAGGGATAGAAAAAGTATCGAAAATCACTAAACAAAACCAGCCCATAGCTCAATGAAGATTGGATAGGTTTCTCTAAATGTGGAGATTGTACAGTATACAAATATGCACTAAATCAACAGTAATAACATAGAGTAAATACTTCATCAATTGCAATAGCACATTTGTTATGTACATCACCCAAAGCACCTGTGACAATTATTATATTGGTAGCACAAAGAGGGAGCTGTGCCTCAGAATTAATGAACATATGCGAGCTGCTTGATCATTTGATGTGTGATACCCTTTTTCTTTACATTGGCACCAAGAAATTAATGGTGCAATAGTGGATGACTTGGAATTTAAAGGATTGTGCAACACTTCACAATTTCAGACAGAGGGGATACAGAGACTATCTTTGACAAGAAGTCAAAATTATCTTTAATACCAACACTATCAAGAAAAGACTGAACACAGATCATGAGATGCCTGTGTTTTTACAATAAGAAACAGACAGAGAAATATGAGATTGTCTATTTTGCTCAATAAGTCATTACCGTCATATATATGTTTTAAACATGTTCTGGCACCAGTGTTTATGTTATATTTGACATTGATAATTGTATATTGCAGATTTTATTTTAACTTAATTTTGCCATCTCAAGAGTACAGTTCATTACATATCATTCTCAACAGGGTTAAATTGGCCATGACGGCATCTAACTATGTAGACAAGCTATTTGAAATGATAAGCGAGCAATGATCATATGAGACTTTTTTTAGAGTGAATTAGTTTACTATATCTGGGCAATTACATATATTAAAAATAAGACAATCTATACTAATATAGATGTACAGGATAGTACCACACAATTCAGAATCAAAATAGGTATCTCATGTAATAGGATGACAATTGACATAAGTATGCCATGAAAATGGCCTTAATCAGGATGAACGTGGACGTCATCAAGTCACGAATGTGGCATAACTACCTCTATAAAGTCAAACACAACACCTTAAATAAATTAGGTCATCAACATAAATAAGAACAGCCATTTTGACCTTGCTATAGATAAACACTGTGGATGGAGTGAGAGCAGCATTGAACCTCCGAGTTCTTAGAACTAAGTAATCCATGCATGTAAATGTTGTATATCAAAGTACTTATACAAATCGCTCATGGTCTATTTACTGTACATTTAGTAAATATGGTCATTAACAGCTATAGAACATCTGCTTTCAACTGATTATGTAAGCCCAAATTTACTTACAAGACATGTAATAGTTATGTGAATGACACGTCTATACTGAAAGTAAAACATATATTTGTAGATCTATGCAATTTAAGACATTAGTTTTATGGTTTAATCTCTCAGGTAACACAAACAGACGAGATAATCTAACATGGACCACACAATTCAGAATTTCATAATAACCAAAGTAGACAACTTAATATGAGGACCTGAGTTGCCTGCATTGGCCCTCATTACGACCCTGGCGGATTTTTTCCGCCATCGACGGACTTTCCGGCCATGGCGCAAAGTCCCTTTACGCCATGGCGGATGGCGGACTTACCGCCCCATTCCGAGGTCGGCGGGGCGGTAAGTCCCCATTGACCCATTTACCCTTCCCCATTCCCATTTCGGCCCCATAGGGCTCAATGGGAGTGGGGAAGGAGTTAATTACGCCACCGTAAAATACGGTGGCGTAATTAACACCAAGGTCCCAGAGCGCCATGGATTTTTCCGCCCGCAAAAAGCGGGCGGAAAAATGACCATGGCGCTCCAGGAACTCGTAGTTGGCGGTAAGGGGTCCGCGCAGCTAACGCTGGCGCAGACCCCTTAGCGCCAGGGTCGTAATGAGGCCCATTGAGTGATTATGAGGCACTGAGAGAACTGCTAGGATGAGCCGCATCACACCAGCACCACGAAGAGGATCTAAAACAGGAGCCCTCCTCAAGCAAAGTGGAGCAGAGCGGCAGCGGAGACGGAAGTTGCCCGCATTGCCCCATGCTGGGAAACTGGGCACCTAGCTGGAATTCTACCGGTATCTCTCTGTCTCCCTGAAAACAGCACGCAAGTGAAAACACATGCATGGTACTCTTGATACAGTTGAAACAGTTTAAACAACTTCTCTTATTTCAGACTGAGCTGCAGACGCATGCGGAGGACTGCCACAATCATTCTGCATTGCTTGTTTGTTTATTGGAGGGTCTGTCTAAGCTCGACCCTGTTCGGCCCTGTTTGGCATGGCTCTGCCCCCCTGTTTGGTCTTGGAGGAGTTGTAAGGAGTCCAAAGGTGCACCAGCACCTGGCAGCATTGGGAATGTGGGAAGCGGCTGCCTAGGCTATAACGTGACAGCGCAGCTTGGCTTCCACTAGTGCTGCGCCAAAGAAAATGAGGCTTTACGCAGCATATCATCTGCTAAAATCTCACCATACTGGGCGATTGAGTATTTCACTGTGACCATCTGAGCACAGTTTTCAAATCACGAACAGTGGGAAAACAGCTAAAAGGCAAATCATTGTGGTCTAACAAGTCCACTGTGTTCACCCTGCCCTGGCCATTGTGAAGCACGAGCAGAGCCAAATTAGTGATCTGTCACAGCTTGAGGATGCTCTGGGCTTTTTACATCGAACTAGCAAGGCTTGTGAAGGATTGTGATGGATATTGGCGCACAGTCTTCCGCTCCCGTTGTTAAGTTATCTGATCTGTCATTATGAAAATGACTATATCTGGGAGCTGTGGGGTACCTTGGTTAGTTCATAGTGTGATACGTTTGTTTTGACAAAGCTGTGCTACAATATTTAAATGGTATCAGGAGAAGTGTGATTATACTATTTGACACACAACATATTAGGTGACGTAATGAAGTTTGATTCTACACGAATTTGCAGATGGACAAAGAAAAATCCACAAAGTAAAAAGCCAGATCATATTAACTAACTGTGCCGGGGATTTTCGGTAACCTCTGTGATGAAATGTATTCCATAGCTTGAATGAGAGAAGCGCAGGATGGTTTTCACCACACATCAGAAATTAATATACACTTTCAGCAACATCTATGAAAAGGAACATTTCAGACTTCTTCTCAACGCAGCGGAGTCAGAGTTTGGGCGATGTTGTATGAGCTTTAAAATTCAAGATATGTGATGGAGGAAGATGTGGAAAGTGAAACAGGGACATTGGCCACCATTCAACAGGAAATAAACCAAAATGCATTAGGAAAGCAAATATTGGAAGCACAGGACATTACTCTTAACCTGAGCCATATTTCGATTGCTGCAGCATAAGTGGATATCCAGGCCACATCGAATCAGTAAGTTGTCATATTGGTTACAGACGAAAGAAAGATACCATTGTCACGGACATTAAAGCAACACACTGAATGCCCACAGTGCCCCAGCAAAATAACTTTAACTGCACAAAATGTCGTCCTAATCTTTCTCGTCAGTGTTTTAAAATGATTGGCACTCTTCTGGAAGACACCAAAGAGGTGGAATGCTGTAACTCGACACTTGTTTGCCTTAAATCAATAAAAAGTACCTTAGTTGCTGATAGTCTGGGTGAAATAAAATTAGCAATAAAACAGCACACGACACTGATGAGTGATTTGCAAGTTAATTCCACAATTACGAATACTCACTTGAGGGAGGAATTTAAAAGATTGGCTCAGTTACCAGGTGAGGTAGGACCGAGCGATGCAAGTGTAGTATGTGAGGAATTAGTAGGGCAAAATCAACCCACCATTATGCCACGACTGGCTGGGAAATTTAGAAAACAGAAGAAACAGCAGTGCTGTGAGGTAAATAACTATGAGCAAGGTGCTCGGGAACATAGGAACTAAACACCAAAAATCAGAAGAGACGAAAAATAAAGAATGTGCCAAAACTGACATTTTTACATGCACTAAGAATAAGGATTATGTGGCTGATCAACAAGATTTGAAACCACATAGAATGGATATTACTGTGAAGCCTGGGAAAATTGCCACAAAAACAGCTACCAGCCACAACCCCTTAATGGGAGATACCTCTAGCATAGACATCACAGATAGGCCCAGGGGAAATGAAGACTGAATTATTTTGACTATGTCTAACCCAGTCAGAGAAACCAACCGACAGTTTATGCTAAAGGTTAACACCTGTATCCAAGTTAACCTTTCGGCTCCTGTGGAAACTCCAGGTTGAGTCATGACATTCATGAGTAAAAGGGCGCCAGACGTTGGGGGTAGAATTTTGAATGGTACAAGTCATGCAAACCAAACTATGATTGGATCTGATTCCAAATATCAATTTATAATTGAATACTTGTTCCATGATGAGATTGATCTCATCCTGAATCGGAACACAATTCTGACCATTTTACATAATATTCCAGTATTACTGCAAGAGACATTGCAAAGATGGATCTTTTCGATGATTACAATCTAGACATTGTAATAATAGACATCCATCGACTCTTGTTCAAGGATACCTCTTTTCCTATTCTGATTAACTAAGATTAAGGGGCTTCGGTATCTGGTCAGTAGCAACCTCCTTATCAAATGTATATTAAACTCAGCCATAGATAAAAACAAAACAAAAAGCCCCTGAACAAAATCAAAAAAGTAATAGTGGAGGAAACTGGGTTTGGGTAGCGGAGTCTGACGTAACTAATGATACAGTGGTACCTGTTGGGAGGTCAAGTTTTTAATATTCTTAGTTGCAACTCATGAAGCTTTAGTTATTTACTCTCCCATGAACATGTAATCCTTAAATGTGGAGAAACCCTATTAATCATGATTCAAGTGTCCTTTCTGACTAAGGAGGTGATTATTGATGGGTATGTGATTAGTCACGCGATGGCAATAGGAATGGATGATTACGGGAGGCTTAGTGGGGGACTAAAGGTAGCAATAAGGCAACAATGGATGTACTCGAAGAACCAGATATTTTCTTTCCCACCGCGCATCCAAGCTGTGAGTTTGCAAACCTGATGCAACCTGGGGTCAATACTGATTATCAATGCTAATTATAAAGAATTGAGCCAAAATACCATCATGGAGTGGATAGAGCATATTGATATGAAAAATCAGAATGTGAACAAGCATGATCATCTGATAACTGCTAGGGATTTTAACACTGACTGCATATGCAAAGGGCTAAATACAACATTGATGGGAGGTGGAGAAAGTGGAAACTGTTTTTGAAGGAACAGAGTTTGTTGCTACTAAATGGTAATGTCAAGGGCAACCTATGTGGTAGTACTACTTGGCATTGGGTTAAGTTGACTTCTACAATTTACTTTTTAAATGCATATCAGAGTTTGTCTCAAAGTGTTGAAAAGTTTCATGCGATTGGTGCATGCCCCAGTGATCACTTGATATTGAGAAGTAGATTAGTGTGTACCAGGTAAGGGATAAATGAAAACAAAAACGTCAATCATACTACTAACAGGGCCAAAAACTGCCTGACATGGAATAATAGAAGTATGGGTAAATATATGTCATTGTCTTGTAATGATTGGCAAAAGTCCACAGAAACTTTCGACCATGGGTTATTTGCAGATATTGGCCCTCTTACAAGTCTGGCGGTAGCCGTGCCGGTAAAACCGCCAGTCTGTCGCTGGACCCTTAGGAATTTACCGGCTCTGGACATGCCAGAATTACCGGGGCATTACAGCCCCGGTGATCCAGTAATTTTAGAGCCGGAAATCTGTAAATCCCCATTCCCACAGGACTCCATGGGAATAGGGAAGTGCAAACACCGGCACCATGTGGTAATGGTGCTGGTGTTTCCGTGTCCGTCTGCGGCCGGCGGCATTATGCCCGCCAGGTCAGACCTGGTGAGTGTAACACCACACGGCCACATAACTCGTAGTTAGCTGGTCTGGAAAACGGCGCCGGTACGGTTTTACCAGCAACCTTAAATCCGGACCAGCTAACTTGTAATGAAGCCCATAGTGTTTACAGAAATATTAGACAAAACTTTTGCCAGGCTAAAAGATCCAATGTTTTCCCAACCATTAGTAAAAAGGTTTATGTCCCAGAGATTAAGGTCCTAAAACGCCAAATGGAGAAAAATATTTGTGCCATTAAAAATTACAACTTGGCTCCTCATAAATGTATGCTAAACATAAAACAGGAAAGGGACTGCCAGTATTGACATATCAAAAGGAATGTAAGAAAAATGCGTCTGCCATTTTAAATAAGAACAGAAATAAATTCTGGCAGATCATTTGCAAATGAGAAAATAACCAGATCACCCTTCAAGATTGCCCCATTTCAGAAATATATGGGATTTAACTTCCTGGGACTTTTATTTCTGACACAGAAGATATAGGAAACATCATTCTAAAATTAAGTCACTCAAGAGCCCTCAGTTCGGGAGAATTATGTAATGGGCTATTCAAGAGGGACCCAGACTTCTGTACAAAAACTTTATTTAGAGTGCTTAATTCTGCACTCGATCAGAAAATGTTTCCAGACAGATGGCATACAGCAAAAAGGAGAAAATAACAACCCTTTGAATTACAGGCATATAGCCCTCTTCAACACTCAGAGTTTACGGCATGGGCAAACGCCGCTGGTGTTTTGAAGCCAAATCAAATTGGTTTTCGCAAAGGGGCGGGTACAACTACTGCAGGCCTTGTCATCACCCATCTTCAGCAGAGAAAATGGGAAAGCAAACCCCAGAGGTATATGCAGTTTCGGTCGACTTGGCAATGGCATTTGACAAGGTGGATCGAAAACTTGCTTTGAAAAAAAGAAAAAAAACTCGGGCATCCAAAAATCTGCTGGTAGTGTTAGTTCACCAGCCAGAATGGTTGTTGTGGCCAGATCACACCATTGCAAGCACCAAATGAATTACGGCAAGGATGCATCATGGCACCAATGATATTTAATCTTTTTCTGTCTGATCTTGGTGCAAACTTAGCTGAATCTTCTTTTGTTCCACCAAATCTTATGGGCAGTAGAATTTTTGGGTCACCTATGCTGATGACATTCTACTATTAGCCCACACTAGGGTAGCAATATAGCAATTATTGTTAGCCTTTGGTCATTACGCCACGAGAAATGCGATGATCATCAATACCTTTAAATCTAAAATGTTGGCAATTGTCATGATGCCTACGCCCGGAGCACCAGGCCAGGCCCAGCACCCCCGGAAGCAGGCATCATGCCCTCGGGTAAAAGCCCAGCGGCCCCTTATAGGGGCTCTTTGGACTCAGTCCTGGCGCCTTTGGCGCCAGGCTCCTGTTGGACATCAGTCCTGGCGCCATAGGCACCAGGCTCATAAAGGGAGGTGTTTTGTGCACTTACCTGATGCAGACCATGCTGCACGCTTCAGGCCTCCCTGATACCTGAAAGGGACTATTTTTTCATAGGGACTATTTTTTCACTCGGGCGTGGCCAGGGAAGGATACATACCTAGTTGGGGAAGGATACATACCTGGGACTTCTTTGGAGGCTATTTAAGCCACGCCCAGACAGCAGCTCATGCTTCGCGCTGTTCTGCTTCCTGCAGCTTAACGCTCACCGTGTCTGCTCCTGCTCCTGGACTCCAGCCACGCCCGCCTCGAACCTGGAAGACCTGCAAGGAAGGAAGAGAAGAGAAAGGTGAAAACCAAGGACTATTTCAAACTTCTTACCTGCATCCGGAATCTTCTCGCCAGCATCCCTGAAGAAAGACTTCCATTTAAAAGCATCGCGTTGCTCGCTGCAGCGCCACGCTTCACTCACCTGCCCTCGAGACATCTCCCGGCTCCATCGCGGCTGTCAGCATCGGACGCCACATCTCTGCACCTAGGGGAGAGAGGAAGAAACAAAAGGTGAGCAGAAGGAACACAGAAGGAAAGCCTGATTAACATCCATAATACTTACCGGCTTTTCTTCCACATTTCGGGTCGGCGCCGCCCCGTTGGCAGGTACCGTACCCTGGCCCCTATGGGGAAAGGACAAGGGACATTTCTGGGGAATGATAAGGACATTTAGAGGGATCGCCCTCATCACTACTCACCTCGGCAGTTTAACCCCTCGACGCATCGCCTTCATTCTGCACTTGAAATAAAGGACAGATCACAGGTTAGAAAGACAACATAAAGGGGGCCTCACTTGAACTTTGAACTTTCATACTTACGGCGCATCGCTCAGGAAAGTCAAGTGGATTTTGCCAGCGCCATTCTGAAAACCAGTGAAGTAACTGGACGAACACGCGTCCCTGCACCGGAAGCAGGATGGAGAGTTCATCCTTCCAAACCATAAGGTGAGCTTAAACCGGGGTTTGGAGGAAGTAAGAGAGGAACGAAGGGGGAAGGGGGAAAGGGGGGAGCTAGCACACTATTCTGCAGACTGTTAATCCCCTTTCTCATCTGCAGAGGATATTCCTATGGGCCAGGCAAGCACGATTTGGAGGTCCTGTCCAATCGGTGTTCCGGGTCCTGTGCATCACGCTAGAAGAGGCCACAGCAATCCAGACTAGACCAGCGCCCCCGTGGGAACCAGGTGAGCGTTACAGCAATACACACAGGGTATGTTGGTATCTTAATTCTATGAATATAGAAGAATTGTGCCATGTGATATATCTAGGATTCAATATCTATGGTGACAAGAACAAAACACGGCTAATTGAACAGGTGGTCACTAGAGCAAAGTATTATGAAGTGAAGGTGGTGCCAACCGTATGCTATGGTGAGAATTTTTTTATCAATTGACAAACTATGATTTTGACTACATAGAGGGGCGTCAATGGAAAAGCGTCCTGGTCTTAGCAGGCTCAGTCCCAATGTCGATTATTTGACATAAATTAGGTCTAAGTTCATTAAAGTATAACATCGGGCGGTATAGAGTTCTTCCATGTTAGAAAATCTGAGTGTGTTAGATTGGTCAAGCTGTGATTTTATCAACATTGCATCAACTAGCCTAGATGAACTAGTGGCAAATAATACACTACTCAAGAAGACATGCAAAGAATACAACGGGATCAAGACCGTTGATTAAGCTAGGTCATATAAGATGAATAAAGAGGCTGGGGAAATGCATAGGAGAAGAGGAAACAGTGCCACCTTCTTCCTTTTCTAGCCATTATGTGGTTTTGCTAGTTGCCTGTTGTGTTTCCATCTAAAGCAGTTGCCAACAAAAGAACATGGTTTTAGATGGAAACTGCAGGGTATAAGTGATGCAGCATAGGTGCACTCTTTTAGGCCTGTCAAGTCCATCTGACTTGTGAATGCCCAGCTGTAAGTATGCTCAGAAACAACCTTCTTGGAAAGCATGTTAACTAGTCTGGATTACAAACCTTGGGCATCCTTTTGGGAAATGGTTAATTCTGATTTCTCTTCAAGATCAACATTGTTGGCTTTATATTGTTTTAAACAAAATTAATTCTTTATTTCTTTTGTCTCCTTTTCTTTATTTTCTTTTTACAATTAGTCTTTTTTCTGTGATTCTGATTGGCACATTTAATGTCAGGTACCATGTATATAGAGGATATCATGGGATATAGCTCAACAGCCCAAAGCACAGTAGTTGTACTGTTTTTGGAAAGGCTCTGAGAAAGCTCCTATTGGGAGTAAAACACGTGATGGCCTTCATTCAGTAAATATGGCCTGCATTTAGGCCCTTACTCAGCAAATATGGACCATATTTAGTAAACATGTATCTGAAAGTGCATTCATGAGTGTCAATAAATGTACATAGGATCTCTGTTTGTCTGAATAATATTTTTGTAAATTTTGGTTTGCTCAACTTTCACATAAAATGTTTAATTATTTAGAAAGTGATTCAGAATAAATGATAATTGAAGAGAGCTTCAATATATTGACCTACAAGTGGCATGGCTGAGATAGAATTGAGAATTCTGCTCAAAGAAGGCCTTGTATTATTTAGTATTAGAAAGGTTAGGAATATATTTCATAGCGGTGGTGTGACTGCAAATGCTTGCTACCTCATAGTGAGATTTTCACAGGCAGGCTGATGGTAATTATGTAAAGAAATCATCATAGTGTTTGTATTTTATTGTGTTGACGTCCCCTGCAGAATGTAATGGGGGCAACATTGCTTATTCTTTTTTTGTATTTTTGTTTTTATAAATGTGAGTTTTGATTAAAATGGCCTGCTTATTGTATCACATGAGTGACATGTCTGCTAAGAGGATCAATAGTGGTTTTGGAAATGTAAAATCTACCTAGTGGGAACATATGGACAACGAAATATGTGCACATTGCAGCAGTTGTGAAATTGCAAGGTGTGCATAGTTTGAGATATCTGTGCTGTGTGCTGTCGATTATTATAGATGGCTGAGGGTGGAGTACTTTCCTCTTCATACGTTCTCAATTAAAACAATCCTTATTTCAAGGGATTAGACTTTATTTAATGCTAATTTGTTCAGTAAGAAAATTACACACACCTTTTTTGACATTGCAAACTGTTGATCCATTGCACTGAAAACAAGAAGACAGTCGGTAAACAGGACTTCAATTCTTACCCAATGGTTGTTCAAAATCCGATTTGAGCATGCACATTTTTTTTGAGCATGCACATTTTTTTCTGTTATGTGCGCATGGTTTAAACAAAATCCAAGAAGCATTTAACATGGACTGTTTACCCCCTTTATTAATTATTATATTTAATCACCTTTTGTTCATGTCCTCTTCCGCTCTGCACAAACTGAGATTGTGACGTTTCTGCTCTCAGGAATTTGAATACAATTATTCCCTGTGTCTTCAGGCAAATGATTTGTGGAGGCTGGAAATGATTTAGGTGCCTCTGGAAGGGGCAGACACGGGCTGTGAGGATCTGAGCCTGGAGGGGGTTTAGTGTGTGCAACAGGGACATGCCAGTCATGGGTCATTACCAACATTGGTCCATCTGATGACTGCCATATCCATGCTTTGGCGCTTGTAGGGATAGATGTATTTAAGGGTTAAGAGCATCTATGTCTCAGGAAAACATACTTAGTAGGGAGATGCATGCTGGATTGGTGGGCTTGCATGCTTACGGAGCACATGAGGCTATCTGGGTATTGGGACCATTTAGGCCTGTTCGAACATCAGGTTATTGCAACACTCAGGGCAGGGAAGCCACCGAGGATGGAGCCCACCAAGGATTGGGATTATCCAAGTCTGGGTGCATACACAGCTTTGAGACTTCTATACTAAGTAGCATTTTAGTATTCTGGCCAATTAGGGCCAGGGGGTGATTCAGGATTGCAGGTGCCTGCAAGGTTGTGGCATTTGAGAATGGAGGGCACCAGGGAGCATTAAGGGATTTCCAAACCAGTGGAAAAATGAGCTGCAGGAATCTGGGATTGGAAGATTGGAGGGTTGGGTTGCCTGATGGTTGGAGGCATACAAGGGCTAATGAATGCAGAAGTGCAGGTCATGGGGGATGGGTGGATCTGGCATGGCTGCCAGGCATTTCAGGCTAGAGGCATATTTTCCCTTTTGAAAAAATAAATATGTTATGAGAGTCACTTCTGATTTTTTAGAATGCAATTTTGCAGCACGGCTACAATTGCAAAACATTTTTTAATGGGCTCTGTTATATGTCTTCTCTGATCTCTAATATTTTTCCCTGTACCAATTACCTTTACATATGTGTGTGGTTTCTCTTTGGATTGTCAGTAAGTGTGGAATAACCGTAACCAGGCTCCCACTCTGGGCATACAATGGGTCCAGAAGGACCCACATGATTCTTATATGGATGGCTTAGAAGTAGCATGGCCTGTCTTTTTCCTCTCTAGATGCCAGACTATAATGGAAGTTAAATACCACAACAAATCAATATACCAAGGTTGTTCAAGAACCCTTAATTGCACTAAAATCAACCACCCTGATGCTACACGTATGAATGACAGCTGCATGCAGAGGATACAGACAAGATAGGAGTACACCCACCCTGAGGTTATTCAACAAACCCTAAAAGTTTTTGCTTGTCATGTATAGGCCCAACAACAACAGAAATGCCATGCTTGAACCAAATATTTGTTTTACATGTCCAGAAGGTATAGAATCAATTTGGGTGAAATGCAGGAACCAGACCCACAGTCTGAATAGCATTGGTAAATAAGCATCAGGAAAGCTGGAAGAATCATGTGTTGGGCCATTCTATCCTGCCAGAGAGGAAAGTTTAGGACATCTAGTATGTGTGCTCCATGGCCTGCAACTGCCTACACAGCAGATCACATACACAAATCGTCACTACTGAACTATATGTCAGAAGCATTCTATGTGTATACAACTTGGATTAGTCAAGAAACCTAGACCGCTTAACATGACCAAAATTATCTAATAGCTATATATGATTATTTCAGTATGGTTTTATTTGGCATTGGCCCTCATTACAAGTTTGCCGGTGCGGGAGCTTTGCCGGTAAAATTACTGGTAATTCCATGACAGTAATTCACAGCTAATCTGTGGAACACACTCCCTAACTCCCTTAGAACAGAACCGTCCACCCAGACCTTCAAAAACAAAATCAAACTATGGCTCCATGAAATCGATGCTGCCTCAGCTATCCCCAAATCTGAGTGGGACCACTCTCAAGAAGTAGCCTGTGTGCTACCTCTTCATGCATATCCTTCTAGCCTTATGCAGGCAGTCTGCCTATGATGTACCATTTCCTGTGGAAAGTGATTCTGTGTTAATTGTTTAACTCTTGTAACCATGTGTTTCTAATACAATCTGTAACCTGTAAACTTTGTAACCATTTGCTTAAAATGTATGTGCCCAGCTGCCCCAGGACAAGGTGCGCAATATAAATGAACAAATACAAATACAAATAGAGTTGGGAAGAAATAGGGAGCTGGCATACCAATGAGAAGAATCTCAGTCTTATTGGCATTAAGGCAGAGATCATTGATAGATAGAGCACTAAGCCTGAATAGCAGTCAGGCAGTCGAGTATGAGGGGGGAGGAGGAGGAGTTAGAGGAGGGCAGCTTGAAAGAGAGCTGTGTGTCATTTGTTTAACACTGAACATGAGAGGAGAACATTGAGATCATGTGGGACAGAGGAGCCAGATAGATGTTAAAGAAAAGGGCCCCATTAAACTTGGGATGGTCTGTTTGCAAGGAAGGAGGTCAGCCACACCAGTGCCGTGTACGTGATGCCTAAGGTATCATGGAGATGGTTTATGAGGATGGAGTGGTTGACAGTGTCAAAAGCTGAAGTGAGATCAGGGAGGATCAGAACAGAGGGGTAGTTGGGGTTCAGGTTAGAGAGTAGGTCTTTACTGGAATTCAGAAGAGCAGTTTCCATGCCTCTGGCAGCCTCAAAACCGGACTGATGGTCATGTAGGCAGCCAGCCAATTTAGTGTGGAGGGTCAGCTGGGGGGTGACCAGCTACTCCATGAGGTTGCCCAAGAAAGGGGAGATAGAGATAGGGCGATTGTTAGCGCACAATAAGGGGCAGCAGACAGAACTTTTAGGAGAGGGTGAACAAGAGAGTGTTTGAGGTGTTGAGGGAAAGAGCCAGTGGCAAAGGAGTGGTTGAAAAGGTCAGCCAAGGCAATATTGTCCTTGAAGGTTTTGGAGGAGCAGGGGAGTGCCTTTTTAGAGGAGACTTTCAAAGAGCAGATGGCTCTAGAAATCACATCTAGTGCAATGTGGGAGAAAGAGGAGAGCATGGGGTAAGGGGGAGAAGGGAGGTGGGAGAGGGCATGGGAGGGTTGGGGGAAGGAGCAGATGTCAGAGAGGATAGGATGTCAAGAGCTTTGGAGGAGAAGTGGGTGGCCAGTGCCGAGCAGAGGGCCTGGGTGGGGGCTCAGTGTGGAAAAGACTGTGATAGGATTGGCAAGTACCTTGCAGGTTTTAAAGAGTTCAGCCGTGTTATGGTGGCTCCAGAGATACAGGCTTGGACATGAGCCCTCTTCATGGAGCAGATGGAGAGGTGGTACTGTGGTACTGCCTTTGGATTAGGCACAGGCCAGTTTGTCAGAGGATGAGCTAGATGCCTGCCACTTCCACTCTTCAGCTTTGCATCTGTGTTTCAAAGTGGCCAAGTCAGAGTCGTACCAAGATTTGCATTTAGAGGCAGGCTTCATGCAGATCCTCATGACGGGAGCAAGGATGTCCAGAGTGTTATAGTAAGAGAGATGGAAGTTAGCTAGAACAAAGTCAGAAGGATAGTTTAATGAAGGGGGAGAAGGAGGGATGAAGGAAGAGGTAAATTCAGCGACTGACACATGCCTCATCAGTCGAAGGACAAAGAAGGAGACTGGCAGGGCAGGCAGAGGCGTCAGACGACAGGGTGGTTCAAGGTGGGAATATAGGAGAGAGTGGTCATCCCAGAAGAGAGGGGTACTGTGAGTATTAGAGAGAGGGATATCTGCTGCAATGGGATATGATATGATATGGCCTTTACAATGCGAGAGCATCAAGGGTGTGTCCAGCAGAGTGCGTAGGGCCAGAAGGAAGGATAGAGAGGGATAGAGTGTTGCAAGGGTCCTGGAAGAGAACAGTGACTGCATTGAGAGATGTTGAAGTCCCCAAGAAAGACAGGTTTGGGGTAAGAGGCAATAAGGGAGGAGGACAGGTGGGCCCATTCAGAGAGAAAGCAGGAGTATGGCCTAGGGGATCTATAGATGACTTGGAGAGTGAGAAGGAAAGTAGGTGAGACAGAAAGCCTGCAGACTAGGCTTTCAAAGGATGAATAGGTTTCAGTGAGGATGGTGGAGGCAGGAACCTATGAAGGGAAGATCGGAATGACTCCACCCCCAGCATGGGAGGGCCTGGGATTGAACAGGATAGTGTAGCCCTCAGGGAAAAGAGTATTAAAAGCAGTGACAGAGCTGGCCTTGAACCACGTCTCGGTGAGAGCAAGGATGTCAAGGTCAAGATCTTCAAGTAGGTAAGAGATGTCAGAGTATGATATAATATGATAGGTTATTTATAACACGCTTAATACTCAGAGGTTTCTAAACGCAGACCCGGGGATCAAACCTGTGTTGTTTCGTGTCATCTTGCTTCCAAGGCGAGCATGTTGCCCCTGAGCTATCCTCCTGAGAATGTTTGATAACAGAGCGAGAACTCAGAGTAGCTAAGTGAAGATGGTTTTCCCCATTAAAAGATATGCAAGTAGGGGCGCAGGGATGGACTGCAACCTTAGGAGGGCAAGGGGGAAGGGAAATTATTAGAGAAGGAGGGGTGGAAGGAGAGTGATGGAAGTTCAAGAGAGAAGGAAGATGCCTATCGATAAGGCGACGGTTAGGCTGCAGCTCTGGACCATGTTAGTGCCATTATGATAGGCATTAATGGTGAAGTTGGACAATGCAAAGCGAGGAAAGAGAACTTCCCATGTGGGGCCACCAGCAATGGAAGAGGATGAGATAGGGGAGAGGACAGAGAGAATGTGTGGGGTCCAGAGGTTAGAAAAATGAACAGCAAAAAGAATGTCAGTGATAGTCTGTCTAGAGCAGACATTGATGTAGGTGTCTGCAATGGGAAGGCCAGGGCTGGAACTCATGAGTGCCTAATTTAGATTTTCCTTCCAGACTCTCTAACCCTCTCACAACTCTTCTCTCTTGGACTGACCACTTTCTGCTCTCCTTTCACCTGACACTCTCTGTCCCTCAGGCTAAGCCCCCTCCAGCACTTCCAACTACCTTTTTGGTCATTCTGTCCATTAATAATGTATCAGTGGATGCCTTTGCCTCTACTTGATTTGTTCCTCCTATGCCTGCAAATTACTCACACTCTGACACAGCCCTCTCAAACCTGCATCTTTCTATCTCCAACACTCTGGATGTCCTTGCCCCTGACATGAGAATATGTCTGAAGCCTAACTGCAAGTGCAACTATTGGTATGACTCGTACCTTGTTGTACTGAAACACAAGTTCAGGGTGGCTGTGCAGAAGTGGAGGGCTTTGGGCGCATTCTGTGACAAACTGGCCGGACGCCTCCACCAAAGGCAATACCGAATCACTGTCCCAACTAAGAATATAGTTCACATCCAAGCCGGTGTCTATGTAGCCACTAACAACACACCCTAACTCTTTCAAATCTGCAAGGAGCTGGCCAATACTTCTGCAGACTCCACCTCTCCTGTTCCCTCCCAGCCCCTCTGTATGGCCCTGCCTTCTCAATTCACCACTGCAACACAGGAAATCCTTTCCTATATCTCCTCTTCCTCTCCTTTTACCTCTATTGACCCCCCTCTGGTCACCTCTACCACTCCTTCTCCTTTCTTCTCTTTCTCTCTGACACTACCTGATGATGTTTCTAGACAAGTCCAATCTATAAAAGTGTCATCCAAACAGACGCTCCCGTGCTCCTCCAGGACCTTCAAGGACCACATTGACACCTTTGCTCCAGCCTTGGCCAATTTCTGCAATGACCCTTTTGCCACTGGAAATTTCCCCTCTCTCCTCAAGCACTCACTTGTGCATCCGTTTCTGCTAGAACCTTCTGCCGATCATAGCTGTCTGGCAAACTATCACCCAATCTCTATCATTGCTTTTCTGGGCAAACCCCTGGAAAAGCTTGCCATCTCCCAGCTTACTCACAGTGAATCTGTTGGTTGCCTCCATGACAATCAGTCTGGCTTCAGAGCAGCCAGGGGCACAAAAACTGCTCTCCTGAACAACCATGAAGATCTGCTCACTAATCTTGATTCCAGTCTTCCTTCTGTCCTCATCCTCCTTGACCTTGTAGCTGCTTTTGACATGGTCAATCACACCATCCTGATCAATTGACTCTGTGAGATCCTGGGCATCACAGATCTGGCCCTGGATTGGTTGTCCTCCTTCCTCACTGACCAACCCTCCCAGGTCCAACTTGGGTCCTTTCTCTCCACCACCTTTCTCTCTACCTGTGTGGTTCCCCAGAACTCTACGTCAACTTGGCTCTTCAATGTCAACTTGGCCCCTTTAGCCCAACTGATCTCCACCTTCTGCTCTAACTTTCAGTGTTATGAGGCTCCCCTCAGCCTCCTCTGCTCTCTCGCTCACTCCTGATTTGGGATTGGTGCGCCTCCAATGATCTCTGCTTTAATGACAGTAAGACGAAGATCTTTCTCATTGGGACCTCTGCTCCTGCTTTCCCTCTCTCAATCTGGTCACCCTCCTTGGGCTCCCTTCCTTTGCCTGAGGCAAAAAACCTTGTTGTCATCTTCGACTCCACTCTCTCCTTCTCTCCTCAAATCACAAACCTTGTCAAGAAGGCCCACTACCAGCTGCACTGCCTCGGAAGTATTCTTTCTTTTCTCTATTTCATCCAGAAGCTCACTGTCTCCAGAGCTCTGGTTCTCTCTAGGCTGGACTACTGCAACAGCCTCTAGCTCAATCTTCCTTCATCTACTTTCCGCCCTCTGCAACTAATCCAGAACAGGGCTTTGAGACTTATCCTTGGCCTTAAGCCCAGGGTCTGTATCTCTCCAGCCCTGAAATCTCCCCACCGGCTCCCGTGGCTGCAATGATCTAGTTCAAGACCCTCAGCATCGTCCACAAGGCTTTCTGGGGACGGGGACTGCACTACATCCAACTTCCTCTTTCAAAGTACCTTCCTTTTCAAGTTCTTCGCTCAGCTACCTCAAACTATCTGAGGGTCAGATGCTTCTCCATGCATAGAGAGGGAGGGTAGATCTCGCTCCCCTGCAGGTACCTCCCTCTGGAATGGCCTCACTGCCCCTCTCAAACTTGAGCCGGACCACTTAAAGTTCCAGAAGCATATCAAGACCTTCCTTTTTTCCTCTTTTCTCTTTCTCACTCCACTGCTAACCTACCTGTCTGCTGCGCCGACTGGTTGCTTTGGTACCCTCAGAGTCTCACTGGGTCCCAAGCTCCTCCATGATCAGTCTCCCCTGCACTACCTCTGGGCCTACCAAGCATTTAGGGGCTATGACTGTAACCCTACAGTCCCCTGCCTCCTTGCACTTACCCAGAGCCACACTGCCCTGCATGCACTTTCACAGAGCAATGCAGTACCCAAACTGCCCCGATTGCAAACCCCCCTCTCCCTGGCACTTACCCCTGCACTTTGCGCTGTTGCACTTGCACGATCTTAATGACACAAGAGCTAGCAAGATCGCTTGTCTTGTCTTTTCTCCCATGCCTTGTCACGCCTAGAAACACTTCTGTACAGGCTCGTCATAAATGTCATTTCATATCATATCATCCTGATCTCCCACCCCTCCCTCACCCTACTCGAAGACCTGAACATATGGTGCGATGCCCCAGACAACCCAATGACACAATCACTATTGGACAACCTGGAAGCCCTAAACTTGACGCAACAGGTACAGGTGCCACCCACAGAGCAGGAGATACTCTTGATGTGATATTCAGCTCCACCAACCCCATCTCTATGCTCCCCTCATGACCACTCATATGGACGGGTCATGCAGCCCTATTTTTCTCGCTCCTGTCACCCACCCACATGCTACAAAGGGCATCCCATGTCTTGCTATGGAACAAGGTCATAATAATTCCAGATCTGACTGACCCCCTGCTGCCCTCTCTCCCTAACCTACCTGTCAAAGTAGGACCACCTTCAATCAGCTACTTCAACTCATGGCTCTCCAACACTCTTCAACACTCTGCAACCTGTCACCCCCTCAAAATCTATCCCCACCAGACAATGCCCCATGGCCAAATGGTTCGCCCCCTCCTCAAATCTCTCAAAACATGCAATCACTCCCTGAAACGTAGATGACGGGATAACCCATCTGCCCAAAACAAAACAGTCCGCGTCCATCAGTATAATATCTTTTTACAAGAACAGAATATCTAATGCCTGTATAAATAGCAATGAACTCCACATGATTATCACAGAATTCATGCCCCCCCTGCACCTCTGCACCCTCACACATCTCCCAATCTCTCTCTAATATCCTCTCGGACTGCTTCTACAACATGGCTCTAGAAATAACCCGCATCATCGGCATGAATCTGTCAGCACTCCCACTCCTTCTACCCGCTGCGCCACATGAACCGCCAACCAGCACAATCCCCCAACTTTGCTTCTTTCTCTCACATCTCGAGCCCCGAATTCCTTAAATTACTGGCTGACAGCTGCCCATCCGAATTCCTGAGCAACTCTGCCCTTCCTCCACACTCATCAAAGAAATCTTCACCTCAACCTCCGCAGGCAGCCTTGCAAGATCCATGCTTAACTCTTCCCTCACCTCATGTATTTTCCCAGCAGCTTTCACAATTTCTCACGTCATACCTTTCCCGTAAAAACACTCACTTGAACCCCTCCTGCATGCAAACTACAGACTTTTTCCCTGTTTCTTAGCCAAACTCAGTGACCATATGGCCTACACCCAGGTAAGTAAACCAACTCCTCGATCCCGTCCAGACCGGCTTCAGACCTCTTCATGGGACTGAATCAGCCACAGCCTCCATATGGGCTGACCTCAAAAACACCACAGACACAGAGGGCTGTGACACGCTCATACTTCTTGACTGCTGGGTGGCCTTCAACACTATCAACCACAGCATCCTCCTTGTCAGACTCCACTCCCTTGGTATTAGTTACACAGCACTTAGGTGGATGTCTTTATTTCTCACCAACAGACACCAAATCACCAACCTCCCTCCTTTCACTTTGTCTGCCTACCTCATCAATAACGGTCTCCCTCAAGGCACCTGCCTATCCCTCTTCTCTTCAATCTCTATATTAGCCCTCTCACCGCAGTTATCTGCTCACACAACCTTGCCTGCTACAACAACACTGACGAAACACAACCCATCATTACAATCCCCAAGACCTCACATTCTGCCTCACTGACATTGATCGTTGGATGACAGTCAACTACCTCCTGCTCAATCCAGGAAAAACAGAAAGAATGCTCTGTGGAAGGACGGCCGTCTTCCCTCAGCCCAGCGCCTGCATTCTCTGCCGTCAAAAACCTGTGTTGTATGATGGAAACTGACCTGACTCTATCACACCATATTAACACTGTGAGAATCCTGACACCTAGAGCTCTGTATACTGTAACCCCATACCTCTCCCACAGAGTGATTGCAATCATGTCCATTGCCCTATCTTGTCTAGACTACACCAACTCTTTCTACCAGGGCGCAAATGCTTACCAACTAAAACAGCTCTGATGGGTCCATAACTCTCCAGTACTAACCCACTATCCCAGAGAGCACATCACCCCCCCTCCATGTCACCCACTAACTCCCGGTCAGATCACAGGTCGCTTTCAAAGCCATGTGCATCACTCACGAGCGCTAAACAAGACAGACCCAAAATACCTTCAACAGAAAATCTCCACCTATCATCCCAATAGAAACCTGCATACAGACACTGCTCTCCTCTTGGTGATACTCTTTTTCAAATCAGCCAGAATTGGAGGTTCTGCCTTCTCCGTCCAAGCTACTACTATTTGGAATTCTATGCCACTTAGCACCCGATGCATAGAGGATGATGGGTCCTTCCAGAGGGCACTCAAGACATGGCTATTCTCGTACGGCACCCTTACTAACTCATTCTTCTTGAGCTGGCTATTCACTGCAGGATGAACGGTGGGTATGATATGATATGAAATTCAATTTATAACGCGAATATATACAAGTGTTTCAAGGAGCGACCTGGCAAGGGAGGGGAAACAGAGGGAAGACAGAGACAACAATCCTACTAGGCCAGGTGAAATTGAGATTGCGCAAGTGCAGGGAAGTGGACAAGGGCAAAAGTGCGGGGGCAGAGGGGAGAGGGCAGTGCAGTACATAGGATAACAGTAAAATAAATAAAGGCAGTAGATAGAAACGCGGCCATCTGGTGGCAAGTGCAAAGGTAAGTGCAGACATTAGGTGTCAGGTGGTGGTAGGGGTCTGTAGGGATATAGAAAACAGTCCCCCAGTGTGAGGGTAGCCTGGGAGGCAGTGCAGGTGTATAACTGGCAGGGAGGGGACCTGGGCCAGAGATCAAAGGGTATGCAGTTAGCCAGTGCAGTATCAGATTCAGCCAGGAGATCAGCAGGGAGAGGAGGAGAGAAAGCAAAAGCAAAGAGGAAGGTTTTTAGGTGTTTCCGGAACCGGAGATGGTTCACCTCAGGTTTCAGAGAGGCATGGAGGCTGGTCGAGAGGGAGGCCCCAGCCAAAGAAAGAGATCCAACACCAACTTGCTGCTTGGAGAAGCAACTAACCCTGAGGGAGTTGTAGAGGGATGAGCAAAGAGCTTGAGAAGGAAGATATTTAGGGAGAGTTGGAAGTATTGAGGTCCCAAGCCCCAGAAGGCCTTGTGGACATTGCACAGGGTTTTTAACGTATGCCTCGCAGCCACTTGGAGCCAGTGCAGAGATTTCAGTCCTGGAGGGATACGATCCGTGGGCTTGAGACCGAGGAAAAGTCTTGCAGTCCTGTTTTGGATGAGTTGCAGAGGGCGGAGAGTAGAGGCAGGCAGATTTAGAAAGGGGCTGTTGCAGTTGTTAGGCAGAATCATATGCATTACCCTTTGGGAACACTGCATAAAATTAAGACTTCAAGTGCAAGTACAAATTCACCTTTGGAACAAGCCTGTACTACACAGTAAAGTGGTAGCGATGGCTGAGCAGCCAGACTTATCTCAAGAGTAAAGTGAGCAGTATCAGAAGTCACACAAAGGACAGCAATGACTATGGTTCAAGCAAACACTGACTCAAGGTTTCTGAGTAAAAGAATATACATTTATTTACACAACAGTTGTAAAACAGTTCACTAAGTAAAGCAGCAGAAAAATCACAGTCCTAATACACTACACCACACCCAATGGATTCTGGACAAGTTAACATCAAAATGAAGTGTGAGCAAAATGGCACTCCAGCAATTTAACAAGGGAGGGAAAGACAGGGTTATACAAAATTTAGCAGCACCAACAAGTGAATAGTCAGGCAATCTTGTAAAGGCTTACTAAAATGAGGATTCAATTCAATAGGCCTGGCTAATGTTAATGGGTCACAATATTTGCTCAGGATCTCACAGTTCAGGGTAGTTCGTGGTTAAGTCTTTTCCAAGAGTTCGAAACAGTACCTTAAATGAAGAAGAAGGCAGTCGTTCCTGGCAGATACTGCAGGCCTACGGTTCCTTAAGCGACTCTCGGGTTGACATGAAGGAGGAAGACTGGAGGGTCCTGCACTGCCCAGGGAAGAAACCAGCAGCAGAGCACAGCAACAGATAAAAGGTGCTTTCCTTAAAATCCAAACAGGGTCCAAGCCTCCTGGCTATCCGGTTCACTGCAGCTGTGCACAGCAAATTCGACGAGGAGAGGGAGGCCTTGCTTGGTGTTTGGGCGAACTGGTTGGTCCCACCAGCTATGGGGAAGAAAATTCCTTGCAGATCTTCTCTGTCGTTGAAGTTTGGAGATTCTGACCCGCAGCAGGGCTTCAACGGGAGGTTCAGTTGTGGTAGTGGTCCTCTTCCTTCAGCTTCTCTTCGGTTCTCTCGATCCAGTGGCGACTCTGCCTTCCTAGTCCCAGAGACCTGCTTTTTATTTAGTTTTCCCCCATTCACACAACCTGGCTGTCAATCAAACAGCAGGGTGGTGGTCCTGGCCGGACAGTCACCTAGCCAAACAAACAGGAGTGCAACTTGGGTTACCAAGGGAACCCCTGGCAGGGGTCCAAAACCCCTCCCTCACATCCTGCCTACCCAGACATTCAGGTGCCTAAGGAGGGCTTCTGTGCAGAAGCCCCCCAAAGGACGGTGAACAAAGGAACCAAACCTGGTTTGACACACAGAGTAAAACACGAGAAAGACCTTTACAAAAAGAAATGGCGAATAAACCCAGCCGGAACCAAATTAAAGTAAATGTGGTTCAGCAGATTTAAGTTTGAGGCTACCAAGATAGCCTAAAACAGTACCAAAGCTATTTAAATGAACCGCAGTAGGAAAAATATGGTAGATACCACTGCACCAGCCAAATCTTATTGAAAGGGGAACAAAATAATATTCCATGATAGACAGACAAAAAGGGATAACTATTAACCCTATCCAGTACTCTATGTAAGATATTTTGTACTGGGTCTGTGGTTTTAAAAAGACTAATAAAGTCAATGGAAACTTTCCATGTTCTGGGAGGCAGTAGTCAGCCCCAGAAAATGGAGTTTAGTGTGGGAAGTCTGAAAAAGACAACCCTGTGTCACTGCACTAAAGGTGCTGTGTGACACACAGTAAAAAGATGATGCCTATGGCGTAGGTGAATCTCCACAGTCTATGAACACATGCATGTAAAACACACAGCAAAACACATGTAAGAGTGGGAAAAAAGGCTCACACTCTTACCAGGTGAAAAAAATAAATCCTAGAAATCCAGCAAAGCTGCTGAGGGACTAGTAGGTAAGGGAAATTAGCCATTCTGGCGAATTCTCCCCAACTGCAGTAGTCCAGCCTGGGAGAACCAGAGCTCTGGAGACAGTGAGCTTCTGGGGGAAGGAGAGGAGAGGAAGAATCCCTCTGAGGAGGTGCAGCTGGTAGTGTGACTTCTTCTAGACGTCAGAGATGTGAGGAGAGAAGGAGATTGTGGAGTCGAAGATGACCCCAAGGTTTTTAGCCTCACAGGTGGGAGCAGGAAGAGGGCCAAGAGAGGCCGGCCAGAGAGTGACAGGAAAGGAGGGAGCAGGTATGCCGATGAGGAGAATCCCGGTCTTACTGGCATTAAGGCAGAGATAATTGGCGTCACACCACTCCTGGATGGTGGAAAGACAGTCAGAGATGAGAGAAGGGGAAGAGGTGGCAGAGGGGAGCCTGAAAATGAGTTGAGTGTCAACCGCAAAGCCCTGAAAGTTGGGCCAGAGAGCAGCAATGTGGTGAGCAAGAAGGGACAGGTATTGGGTGAACAGCCAGGGAGAGAGGTTAGACCCCTGGGTAACACCACATGTAGAGATAGAGATAGAGGAGAGGAAGGATGCAAGTTGTACCTGGGAGTGTCGATCAGAGAGGGAGGAGGTCAGCAAAGCCAGGGCCTGATTGATGATACCCAGGTTATCACGAAGACGGTTGAGCAGGATGGCATGGTTGACCGTATCAAAGGCAGAAAAGAGATCAAGTAAGATGAGGACACAGGGGGTGTTGGAATCAAGGTTGGAGAGCATGTTTTCACGTATGTTTAGGAGAGCAGTTTCTGTGCTTCTGGCAGCTCTGAAGCCAGACAGGTGGTCATGGAGACAGTCAACATATTCAGAGTGAAGATTAAACTGGGAGATGGCCTGCTTTTCCAGGAGTTTGCTCAGGAAAGGTGTGATGGAGATTCGACGATAGTTAGCCAGGCAGGAAGGGTCGGCAGATGTTTTTTAAGATGAGGAGGCACAAAGGAGTGCTTCAGGGGAGGGGAAGACTCCAGTGGCGAAGGAGTGGTTGCAGAAATCAGCCTGAGCAGGAGCCAGGGTGTCAATGTGGTCCTTGATAGTTTTGGAGGAACAGGTGTGAAGCTGTTTTGACAACACTTTCATAGATCAGACTTGTCTAGAAATATCATCTGCTGAGAACAGTGGAAAGGCATAGGAGGAGGGAGGAGAAGTGGAGGAAGAAGGGCCAGAGGAAGAGCAGGGAGTAGAGGACGAGGGGGGAGAGGAACAGAGAGAGGGCAGGATTTCCTGAGTTTTAGAGATGAAATGAGAAGCCAGGTCCGTGCAGAGGGCCTGCGAGGGGACAGGATAGGAAGCGACTGCAGCAGGATTGGCCAGCTCCTTGCAGATTTTAAAGAGTTCGGCAGAGTTGTTAGATGCTGCAGAGATGCAGGCTTGAATATGGGCTCTCTTCTTGGTGTGGACGGAGAGCCGGTATTACCTTTGGGGCAGTCAGCAGGCCAGTTTGTCAGAGGATGTACGGGAAGCACGCCATTTCCTCTCAGCCACCCTGCACTTGCGTTTAAGGGTGTTGAGGTCTGAGTCGTACCAAGAGTTGCACTTGGCTTTGGGCTTCAAGCGGATCCTCATGACAGGGGCAAGAACATCGAGAGTATCAGATATAGCAGAGTGGAGCATGGAAAGGACTGTGTCAGGGTGAAAGTCAGTCACGAGGGAGGGGGTGAGTGTGTGATGGTGAAAGCCTCAACTGACACACGCTTCATGGGTCGGATGACCGAGAAGGTAGGTGGCATCGCTGGAGTTGGCTTGGCCTGAATGGTAGAGAGGGTGAGCTGGGAGGAAAGGAGAAAGTGATTACTCCAGGAGAGAGGAGTGGTGAGAGGGATCGAAAGGAGAAGGTCTGAAGAGATCAGAACATCCTGAGTGTGCATGCAGAGTGAGTCGGGCCAGAGGGGAGAACAGAGAGTGAGAGAGAGTCACAGAGGTCACGAAAGAGTCCAGTGGAAGGACAGGAAGCATCCAGGTGATGTTGAAGTCGCCAAGAAGGAGGAGTTGAGTGGTTGAGATCAGGAGGGAAGAAGAGAGGTCCGCCCACTCAGAGAGGAGGGAGGAGATTTGACCAGGTGGCCGATAGATGGTAGCCACAGTAAGGGAATGGCAAGGAGAGAGAGAGAGCTTGCAGCCAAGGCATTCAAAAGAGGAGTAGGCCTGCGTAGGAATGACAGAGACAGGAATCCACTCAAGGAAGATCAGAGCTACACCCCCTCCAGAATGGTTGGACCTGGGAACAGAGAGGATCTTATAGCCATCGGGGAGGAGAGTGTCAAATCTTGTGACAGATCTGGCCGAGAACCATGTCTCTGTGAGACCAAGGACAATGAGGTCAAGTTCCTCCAGGAGGTGGCAGATGCCAGAGGAGTGTTTGACAGCTGAGCAAGAGTTTAGAGTGGCACTATGGATAAGGTTGCCATCCTTGAAAGACTTCAGGGGGGGGGGTACAAATGGGAGATACGCCCTGCAGAGGTGTAGAGGTAGCCGGGGGGGGGCAGAAACAAACTCCCATACATTCACCAAAGGACAATAAAAATGTCAAGAACTAACCTGATTAACAATATCCAGTAGATAACAGGAGGAATTCCATGCTGCAGAAACAAATCCAATAAGCCAGTAACAGCAGACCGGTACGAAGCCATTAACAGCAGACCGGTATGTATCATACTCCATATGTATGGAAGTTAGTCAAAAGCAAGGCTACTCACCCGCACACATCTGTAACCATTTGCCTTTACCGACGACATTATAATGCAGCTATCCCCCATGAAAATATTCAGTTTAGCTGGACATATAATGCACTTCTACTACTCTCACATGCTCTTGTATAATTTTCAAGGCACCCATTCACGTACCTGCTTGAAATGGGTAGCTAGTAGGAACCTGGCCTCCCCTATCCATCTTCGCTTGGCCAAAAATGCACACATGCATTCTGAACTCCTCTAACGAATTTCCCATACCTGGACTCCGGTCCCCGAGGGCCTTCAAACTACAGCATGTTGGGAGCATACCAATGGTGAAAGGCGTTATACAAATGACAATGATGATGATGATAATGACGATCAGTCTCAAAATCGTCTTAGCACTTCTCTCAATCCTTCGCTCTGATTTCACTTTCTGTTCTCAGGTCCCCATAAATTTTAGCCTTAAGTTTTCAAAATACGTGACTTGCTCACTTTCGTGCCCCCTGGATTCAATTGGAAGTATGGATGCTTCATTGTGACTAGGATGAAAAACCATAGCTTTAGTTTCTTCATAATTCATTTCTAGGCATAACATATTACAACCGTTGCTTAATAATGCAAGATGTTTTTTCAGGCCCATTTGTGTCAATGACGATAAAATGGCATCATCTGCATAATATAGAGTGGTATTGACCGCCACCCTCATCTGTCTGTGCTGTGGCAAGGCAATAGCTTGTTTATAAAAATGCACAATAACATGCGTACCAGTACGCAACCCTGTCTGACCATTTTTTCAACTTTAAATACGTTTGTCTTCCCACCCTTCAATTCTACCATATAATAGTCTAATTTTTGTGATAAGAAATTGGATCACAGCTAATAATCTAAGTGGAATGCCCACATCAACCAAAGAATTCCACAGGCAAACCCTAGGCACTCTGTCGAAAGCAGTTGTAAAATCTATGAACACTGCTTTAAAGTTTCATCTTCCTGAGGATTAAAACTTTTGTAATAAGAGGAATAAGCTAAAGTATTGATCATGCTTAGTACCATCTTTAAAGCCAGATTGTAAATGACTGATTGTTATTTTCTCAACCCAGCCTACTGATGCAGTTTATATCACTCTGGCAAAACATCGAGCGTGTGGCATCCATTTGGGAGATCAGTCAGTAATTTCCCAGGTTTTACAGATCCCCTTTTTTTAACTATTTGGACAATTTCAGGCTTGGTCCAAAATATTGGAACCCAAGCCATGGCTTTTGTAGCAATACAAATATGATAAAGTACAGGGGCCTACATGTCCGACTCTTCTTTAATCAAATTGGTAGGAATTTGGTCGGGCCAAATGCTTTACGGTACCTTTGTTGCACTATGGAGAAGCAGATCTCCTGAACTGAGAAGCAGAAGACCTCTGTAGAACCGTAGATTTCTACCTCTTGTCATGTTAAGTTAAATATTAGTTAAAATGGCTTATTGCTCATCAGAGGCTTTTAGTGTCTCGTTGTTAACATTCTCAGAAAAAAGAATAACTTTGAGTAAATCTAGTTTTCTTTTTATAAAATGGTCTGCACACTTAATCAAACGTCTCAGTAGTGATACGAGGAGATATTGCCGTATCGGATCTGTTCGCATAGACTGATAGCCAACCCGTATTAAATATGGTGGAAAAGGGGGTGATGATCACTTTCTTGTCTATCAAGGATGTGGAAGGATTTCTCCTGCTACATGCTCTCATTTCTAGATTAAAGAGAATGCACCAGTTCATTAGTACATTTGGGCAAGGTGTCTTTTACAGTTGGAATTGCACAGACGTGGTCTGCTTTATCCATAAGGACCTCAAAGGCAGACAATGGTTCAAACTGGAAATTGAGATCACCATTGCCAGTATGTGAACTTCGCCCTTGTGGGTTCTCCTTGCAAGCTCGATGCGGGCCTCAATTAATGTAATGGTTTTAGCTCCATTGATGTTGTCTGAATGATTGTAAATGTTAGGAAGAGTGACTTTTTTCACCATTATCTACATATATCGCCCAGACATAAGCTGAGTCTACGATACAAGGTTCAGCTAAACATTGATACTTGAATTAATCCAGGTTAGCAGACCCCCAGTTGCCTCTAGGCCTGTTAGTAGCAGGAGTACAATATGTATTGCAATAGTCATCAGGTCCTCTAATCAGGCCCCAGCACGGACCTCCCAATGCCCTTGCCGAGCAATAGGCTAGCTCACACCACACCAACCTCCTCAGGGCAACGGTACCTCGCACAACCCACATAGACCCCAACCCAGAGGATGTGCCACCGCCCCTATCCCCCAAGGGACCATCGATACCAGAACTTGGTATATCCCCCCAGGTTCGCAATGCTCCTAAACCATTACTCCAATTGCCTTTCAGTGCCCAATAGGAGCCACGCCTGCTCACAGGACAGAACCCTTAACAGAAGCAGGACCCCACAGGGGGCTCAAGAAGCTTGACAATAGGTAAGAGGCCACACTCCTCGCCAAATTTCACTCCCTCTCCATTACCCCCATTCACTTCCTTGTTAACCTGTTGCTGTTCTCTCTCCCCTCTTTTCCTCCTATGCTGAATGATTACTTTGTCACGTCAGATGTATGTACCATGTAACCTTCAATAATGTGCTATCACCTTTTCACCTCACTTAAACACTACTTCACACAAACCTATATACTCCATGTCACAAATGTCACGAACCACATGTTTTTTGAATATTCTCCAGCCTTGATAAAGACCCTATCGGTCGAAAAACACATGTCGGCTAACAAACAAGACGTATAATTAACGTCTAGTGTATATGACACTTATCAATGTAATACGAGAAGCAACTCATCACTATCACTAATAAAAGCAAAACTGTATCGCACTAACCACAGTGTTAGAATTATTATTGTAACCATAGAAGCAAGATAGCCAGGAGAAAACTTCCATAAATTACTTATCAACCTGGGATACTGGCTAAACCCCAACAACTCCTGCGATCTTGCAAATATCAGAACAATTTATTAGACTCGGATTAGAGCCAACCACGACCCTATTAAAAAAAAGAACACAACACAGTAAATTATAAATGAGTATGTAGAGCGGTTAACAATGGAACATCTAAGCAATGAAAGATGAGCTTAAGTGGAAGGCAGATTCCACGCCACCCCTCTCTACAGAGACATTCTGAAAAGTGTAATCTGCATGCAGTGGAAATTGGTGCTTGGTTGTTTTTCACTCTTGATGCTACTGATCCACCCAAACTGGACACTGGACTGTATATGCTGTCCCCCACAACCTATGCAGTCTGACAGGGGTCATTCAAATCCACCACCTCTTCATGTTCCACAGACTCCTATCACTGGCCTGGACAGAAGGACCCCAACTTGAAGAAGTGGGGAGATGTTGTTCAACTTCCCTGGCCACAGAAAGAAAGGCAACTTAACTCTGACCTAGTTCAAGCACTCACTCTCATGTATTTGCTGTCAAGCCGGAGCCCTAACTTGTTTTGCTAATGGCATGATTGTGCATGAAACTCTCCGACAGACTTGTTCAGCATTAACAAGGCACACTCCTCAGTTACCAAACAACTAACAGATCTTAGCTTCATACTTCGAGGTTACCATCTCATGAATTCAAAGAGTACCAACCTTGTCTTTGAATGGGGAGTGGCGTGGTAACTCCACATCGGCTGCATTCCGCTTTCCCACAAACTGCCAGCCCTAAAACTGGCATTATTGGTTTCTTTAAGGACTCTGGTAAACCACTATATTTGACCAGTGACTGAGGGATGGTTAAACAAACTTCCGTTGTACACCACAGCCTTCCAGAAAGGCTTTCATTTCCCTCAAGCAGAACTGCGACCCACTGTCAGGGATGATGCACTGGGGTTACCCCTATTTTCTGAATAAGGACTGGAGAAATGTTATGTTTTCTGAAGGAGTATCAACAAACACAATTTCTGTCCATTTGTTATAATAGTCCATCAGAAAAATGCCATGTCATCTGCGTTGGGGATCACAGTTAGTGGACCCATGAGATTGATTCCCAGTCTGTTTCAGGTCATTTCAGGCACCTCTACGGGCATCAGTGGCATGGCGTGGCATGGCACCAACCTTGAATGTCTTCTCACTTCCTGCACACATGGAAAACTCTTTCACTAGCACAGCCATTTCTGAGTCTATGACTATCCACCAGTAGTCGATGCAGAGTTACCATTTAGTGTCTGCCCTAGGTTTTAGTTTAGGTTTAGGTTTCCTGATTGGGCAAACATGAGAGGCTTCTGACTCATATTGCATGAAGGAAACACGTTGTCTCCAATAGTAGTACACCCCCTTCTAGGGAGAGCTTGTCTTGAACATGCTGGAATGGGAGGAAATGATGCTCCACTAACTTGACTGAAGGCTAGCTGCCTGTCGCATAACTGCCATTGTTTTTGGTTCATTCCATTTTTTTGACGACTTGGTGCTCCCTTCTGAGTGTATTCTATAATAAATATGTCAAATGAGGTGAGCAGTTTCTTCTCCTTTTCATTAAGTGGCAGATGAGAAAGACAGCCTGCACATTCTCCCTTACTGGGATGTGTGTGTAATACTGTGAAGGTGTACTTGTGGGTGTGCAGTCATTTTTTCGAATGTAATATTTTCGAAAGTCATAATGTCGAAAATATTTATTCGAAAAAAAATGTCGAAAATACAAAAAATAAAAATCTACTTTTTTTCGAAAAATATTACATGCAGATATTATGACTATAAACCATTAGTGACAATGGAAGGTATAAAGAATATACAAGGTAAGCATTTATATATATTTTATTGAGCATATTTGACTTAACATTGAAACATAATATAATCAATAAAAAGTATTATATAGTATTTTAATAATTATGTAGTTAAAAAAAACTTTTTATTTTAAGTATAACTGTACTAATAAATAATATTTAATGCTTTCTCTATGTTGAACATTCATTATAACTATTCTCCATTAGATGGCGGTATTGTATTGGAAATGTACATTTTGCTGTTATTTGTTATTGTTTTGTACGTACGTTAGCGTGAGTGTACGTATGCGTGGGCGACATTTTTAAAGCTCATTCTGAAAGCGTTTCCGTTGCGTCCGGGTCTCCGTGTCTCCGTTCAAGGATTTTGTGGATTTGTTTTTTTTTACTGGACTTTTTTTAACTCAATTTTTTTTTTCTTCCGGATTCCATGGATATTATGTTTTTTTCGGTTCTATGCACTTTTCATGTTGGATTGTGTTTTTTTTTCTCAGGACTTTTTGGATTTGCACCTTTTATTCTGTGCTGGATTTAACTGTTTTGGGCGCAGATTTGGATTTTTCTTGGATTTTATTTTGTGATTTTCCTATGGATTGCTTTTTTGGGCTTTGGGATTCATGGATTTGTCTGGTTGGTGTATGTGGATACGCTTGTGTTTTGCCATATTGGATCGCTGATTCTACAAATCAAATGCTACAGAATCTAGGTAGTTTTCTTTATTGTCTTCGTTCAATTTGTGTACTATTTGTTCAAGTTTATGCTCGTAGTCTCTGTATTTCTTCCTTTTTGTTTCCACGTTTGCTAGTGAAATTGTTTGTGAGAGTCGAAATTCTTTAAAAAATGCCATAAATTAGGGTTTTTTGTATTGAAATTTGTATTTATTCGGCTATGCCATCCTTCCAATGCATGGTCTGTTCTTAGCTTTCCCCTCTAATGTTGCTTGGTAGCAATTCCACAATTTTACATCAAATTTGGGCCTGCGTCTTGTTCCACTCCTTGTTAATTGTCCTAGCCAAGTGTTCTCCATGTAATCTAACAAGTCTGAATTTTCCTCCTCATGATTTTTATAATATTCACTGTCAATTAAATGTTCTCAAAAATGTATAACTTGATCCTCTGTAACAAATGCCAAACCGAAAGGTTTTTTTTAATGTTATATTGAGAAGTACTGTCTTCTGTATATTGTGTGCTTAGTCCCCGTTTCTGTAGTTTCCTCCAAATGCTTTGAGTAAAATGAAAAAAACACCCTTGTATCTTTGTATCTTTATATATTGCAGAAAATGCTCTAATTTGTGCTATTTCGAAATCCATGATTATATTTGTGGGTTGTGAATCTGGTACAGTGTCTTTAATTTTGTTAAACACGATTTTATATGTTTCTTCGCTTTTCTTTGGCATCAAAACATAAACAAGCGGTATAAGTCTGTTATTTATTGTTCCATGAGCGGTAAACAATTGCTGAAATGGTTGGGACATACTTTGAATGTGGCGTTACTTTGCCGTTGTTGACTTTGACTCAGATGCTGGAAGTTTGTAGCAGTTGAAAATATTAGTATTTTTTCGTTGTTTATTTCTATGGTTGCATGGTGGAAATTGTCTCCTTTTGTGGTTAATTTAAACACTTCTGGTATTGTTACATCATTGTATATCATGGGTGCTGGTGGGAGATTTTCCTTTTCTTGTTTTTTTTGGTTTACTGTACGCTGCATTGGTTTTTCACCAGGCATTTGTGCCGATATGTGTAACGGTAACGTGTCACATACTGTTGATATTATTGAACCAGTTGCTTGATCTTGGTTTTCTACTGCCTTTCGTTTGAGCTTGTGAAGTGTTTTTTTTTTTTCATTATAATAGTTAGTTTATCCGGGAGATGGTTGTGCTCGCCTTTTATTTTTATATTAGAAGCCTCAGTTATTGCTTGTGCGCTACATTTTGTTTTGCCATTTCAGTGCACTTCCAATATGTGCGTTCCTTTTTTTCTGCTTCTTTATAGTAAATATATCCATTGTAAACTATCTGTTTTCCTCCCTTTTGTGAAGCTATATACTCCACCTTGTCTGTCATTTTTTAGTCTAAAACAACGGAAAGAAAAAAAACTGTTTTACTATTCCTGTCACACATTTATTTATAGTAAGATATTTCGATATCTAGTTACATGTTTGTTATGTTAATATTACCTGTTTTAGCCTGAAGTAACTGTATTCAATTCACTGTAGTCCGCTCTGACATTTGGTTCTGTCAGGTAATGACGGATTCTCACAACCGTCATCTGTTCCTCTGTATTTAGGCAGGGTTCTTTACTCGTGGTTGTCACCTATTTGCTTAACCCTTTCTACCTTTCATTGGGTATGTGTTGCGGGCGAGGGGAGGGGGGGTGACTGCGGGGTGTTGGGTGGGCGGGTATTTGGGGGAGGAACCCCCATTTAAACGGTACCATTGATGGCACTTTACATTGGTATATTAGCATTGTTGGTCGACTTTGTTTTCGAATTTTTTTTTCGAATAGTTGACTTTTTCTGTAATATGTATATATTTTCGATGTATTTGTTTTTGACGGTTTTTTTCGTCATTTTTGTATTTCAGCATTATTTTTTCATTATGACTATAAACCGTACTTGTGGTCCTTAACAATATGCCATATAAATCTGGTGGCTATCTTATCTGAACTGTATTTGGACAGTAAAGCGACTTGAGGCTAATGGCCATTCTTGATTGTGAATCTTGCCCCCCCCCATAGGTGTTGCTCTATATGATCTACTACCCAGACAAAGTTCTGTGGACTTCAGTACACTAGAAGTGTAAGCCAAATTCCACTCGGCTTCCTAATGACCTGGGAAAGGACCACCGGCAAACCATAAACACTTGCATCAACATTTCAGATGAAATCCAATGGTTGTAATGTTAAAGCTGTCAGGATGTGGTGTTTGATCATGAATAGGGGGTGTTCTTGTTCCCTGTCTCATGCAAATGTGACATACCTCTGTATAAAGGACCGGAGAGGTCACATTGTGGAGGCAATGGAAGGCAGGGAGTTGGAGTAGTAGTCACAGATGCCCATGAATAAATGTGACTGCACTCAGTCCTTGTGGGTAGGGGCACAGGTTATGATCTGCAGTAAGATTTTCTTTGGCTTGAGTGATTGTAGTGATATGACATGGCCAAGGTAGTTAACCTCCTTCTTAAAAAATGTTCTCTTCTCCCTTTTTAGTGTCATGCTGTTGTCTTGAAGCACTGTCAGGATGTTTTCTATGACCATTTCATGGTATTTGGCTGTAGGGGAATGGTCAAGAATTTCATCTTGGAATCATACTTCAACCTTAACCCCCAGCTACAACTTGTACATGATCCTCTGTAAGACTGGTCCTGCTGAGGCAAGTCTGCAAGGCATACATAGGAAGAGGAATATGGTCAAGCAGACAAATCAGGCCCACCTTAAATAAAACACCAAGAGAGAACTACAAGGAAAACCCATTCACAAAGCCCAGAGTCCAGGGGCCTTGTGCCTCCTAGACAGCTAGCCAGAATTAGTCTGGTGGGTACTGACCTGGACGGGGTAGAATGACATCACACTAGCCCCGTAGTTGAGCCCCAAATTTGTGGGAATGTTGTTAACATAAGTTCCTGGAACATAGCCGGTCTAAGGAAACATCTCATAGACCTGGTTTGGTTCAGTCTGATACGGAGCTATGATGTAATATGTTTCCAGGAAGCCTGGGAAGTAAAATCACTTTCCTTCCAGGGATACGACATGCATGAAATTCCTATATGTATGGGATATTCCTGACCTGGAATCCAACACACCAAGGAGGGAGCATCCCCAGGCCGTCGGTTCTGCAACAATGCTCCTGGGAACGGGCTTTAGGGCATGTAATGGGCGGTTTGCGGAGGATCAGCCGGCCAGACCTACTTACATAGGAATTGATAGAGCCACGCATATAGACTACGTTCTTTTATCAATGAGGCTGTGGCCATTTGCCATAACCTTTAAGGTTCTTCATATCCAGGGTAGTGATCATAGGCCCCTGTCCCTGCGATTGATCTATATGGGCAATTCCGAAAAATCTTTCCAGCACAGGGCCAGTCATTTGATACCAATAAAAGGCAAGGCGAATGAAGGATTATGTAGTCTGATCTTGATTTACTAGTCCTCAAACCTGATATCTATGAATCAATACTCACTGACCTTGAATACTTGTTATCTCTAGACACCCCAAACGTCAAAGTGCCCATTGCGTATGATAGGTTAACCTTGAGTATACTGCCCTTTGTAACCAAACCGTGCACAAAGATTGAAAAACATGCTATTAAAGGGGCTTGTTGGTATGATGCTGAGTGTACGATAGCCAAGCTTGATCTGGTACAGCCTCCCTGCCTCTCTGAAAGTCAAGGAGAACCATCTTCGGTTCCGAGAGCACCTCAAGAACTTCCTCATTGCTTCTGCAATCTCTCTTCCTCTCCCCTGCTGATTTCCTGTATGATACTGCACTGGTCAATCGCTACCCTTTGATTTCGGGCCCAGGTCCATCCCGATAAGTTGAACACCCGCACTGCCTCCTGGCAACCTTTGCCCTTGGGTCTGTATCTGAAACCCTACAGTCCCCCTATCTGCACTTTTGGACACCAGCTGTCTGCACTTACCCATGCACCTGCAACCATCTGCCCGTACTTCTTGTTATTGTTTTGATCCCATGTACAGCACTGCCCCCTCCCCTTTCCCCTGGCACTTTTCCTCTCCCCTGCACTTCTCAATGTCACTTGGCCTAGTAAGATCGTTGTCTCTGTCCTCCCTCTGTTCCCCCTTCCTTGCCTCGTTGCGCCTTGAAACACTTGTTTATGGGAGCGTTACAAATGCCATATCATATCATATCATATCACATCTCTCGGTCTGTCTCAAGTGTGGCTGGGGTGTGGAGCAAGATGAGGTGAAGTCCCGCAGAGCGCACTATAGACAAATTATTAAAACTAAAATGGATGAGTCAATTGGGCAGAGTAGGTGGAACTCCAGGAAGCAGCGAAGCAGGGGGATTCCACACTGTTCTGGGGACTGTCAGTGGGAGTAAAGAAGTTAATGGTAGTGGTCTTGCTGATAATATCACCCCAGCTGTATGAGGGAACATTTTCAGAAACTGTATGGAGCAGTACGCTCATCTGAGCACCAGGGCATAGCTGTAAGGACAGAAAGTAGAGAGGGTACTAAAAGCCCCCTTCAGATAGAGATTTAGGAGGTCCAGGATGGAATTACATTGCAACACTGGGGCAATGCCCCAGGACCGGACTTCCTGCCTAACGACTTAGCCAAGGATGAACCAGACATGTGGGCACCTGCTCTGTGGCACCTGTTTGATGTGATCCGTAGAGCCAATACAGTGCTCTTGTTTTGGCAGGAAGCCACAATAATACCAATATATACTAAAGAAGGAAGGTAGGACGCAGCCAATTTTAGGCCCATATCCCTTTTAGATGGGGTAGGGAAGATATTTACCAGAATTATATCTGAACACCTTCAGGCATGGGTTGTCCAGGAGGGCCTCATTGACCACTTTCAGGCAGGATTTCGCCCTAGGATAAGCAGTACAGATAAGTGTTCAGCCTAAGTTTGATTATGCAGAAATACGTGACCCTGAGGAACATGAACCTGTTTTCAGTGTTCGCTGACCTCAGGACGGCGTTTTACTGAATGTCACAGGATAAGCTGTGGTCTAATATGGCCAAAAGGGTGATACTGTAAAGCCTCATCCAGATCATCATACACTTATGCTCGAACAATACAGCAAGGGTCCGCTGGAGCTTAGGTGGTGAATTGACAGAACCCTTCACTGTAAAAAGAGACGTGAGGCAGGGGTGTGTTCTTGCCCCAATCCTATTCCTCCTATACATCGACAAAGTTGTCTGCCATGTTAGGCAAAAGAGCCTCGATCAGCCGAAACAAGGGTTGGCAACCATTCCCATCCTCCTTTTTGTGGATGATGCTGTCCTATTACCCACATCCAATAACGGTCTGGAAGCTACCCCGGGAGCCTTTGTCGAAAAAATGTATATATCTACAAATGGAGGTTAATATTGGGAAAACGAAGACTATGGTCATCTTGCCAAAATGTTAAAAAATCACCAAAATGTAACTCCACATTAATGGCACCCCTCTGGACCAAGTACGTAGTTTTGACTATCTTGGTGTAAGATTTCAGGATAGGGCCAGCTGGACCCCACAGTTAGCTAAATCATGTGCAGCCTTAGATAAATATAGTGGTGCAGTCTGGAGATTTTTCTCGCGCATGGACGGGGGGCTATTACACCGCCCTCACTACATAATGCCTAAGCGAAGGCCGCAGCACTGTATGGTGCTGAGATCTAGGGCCATGTCCCAGTTAAAAATCTGGACATGGTAGAGAGATGCTTCTTTAAGCGCTTGCTCAGCTTGCCGTCCCCATGTCCGGGTATATCAATTTATTTAGAACTGGGGCTAAATCCAATAGGTGTTGACTTTGTCCTTAGGCCTGTTTTGTATTGGATCAGGGTATGGACTACCCCAGAGTTTAGGGTGTTCCTTGAAGCTATATTACACTAGCTGGATTCAGAGGGTGGCCGCTCCTTGCCCTGATTTGTATATGATAAAGGGTACTTGACAAGTCTCCACTTGGAATCATATTGGATAAACCCATCAGACATACCACGAGGCACTGCCAATAGATTAAAGAGCATGGTGCCGCTACACCAGATAGGATTAATACCTTTGGTAATTTGGCCATGCAGGATTGATATCTGGAATGCAAATTGTGTCTGGGGCTTGAAACCTATCTGGAAGTGGTTACACCCTCCTATGCTTGATGACTGTACACAATATTTAGGTTGGCCCAACTAAACCTGGCCTACTGCACATGCAAATAGGATGCAGTGAGAAATGACATCTGTCAGGTCTGTGTCCAAGCTAAAGGGAACCCTATGTTTTTTTTGTGTTTTTTTGTGAGAGGTGTGCTAGTATGAGGAATAAGTATTTAAAACACTGAGTAATAACTATGGTATACGTCAAACAAGGTACACCTTGTTACTAATTTGCAGCTCTCAGAATATTAATATTGTATACTTTGTGGTGTCTTACCTCTCTGACGCATGGCGTATGAGGTCAAGGGCACTGAACAGTGATGGACCCAGTTGATGAATTATCATTAACTCAGGGTTGGCTTAACTGGTCATGTATTTATCATGGACCTGGCTTAGAGCCCACTCATAGGCACATTGTATTCTGGTGGTAACATATCTGAGTTTGTCTTAAAGAGAACATAAGACATATACTCGAACTGCACGCATGAACTTAATGCTGATTTACATAGAATATGTTTATATAATCTGACTTGTACTAAGGGATGTGCCCATGCCAACATGTATTGCACTCAGGAGGAAAAATGCTTTCCCTGCAAGGGATGCATTGTTTTAACATGCCTTGGCCAGCAATGCATCTACTGGTTGATTATATTCATGAAGATTTAAATCAACATTGATTTTTAATATTTCATCTGTATGATCACTTATGAACTGCTTATGTAAGATTGCGTATTGTTTTTGTGTTGTGGCTAATAACTATGTTGAATAAAAGCCTTATGATGATGAATATTGTCTCTGGGGTGATGAAGGTGGTGTAATCACTAGAGTTTTTGTTTGCGGGTATATTGTGGTCGAGGGTGGAGTAGAGCCTTGCACCTCCTAGGTAGAAACGTTTGGAAATATTCTGCAAGGGATCGGCATCCACTACAATGTCCACATTAAATCTGCTCACGTCAACACACCTCTGAAGTTCTCCCTGTTAATTTTCCAGAAAGAGTATCAGAGATACCAATTTCAAGGACTCCACCCCTTCAATGATGCCTTTCTTCGGGAGCTCTACTAGAGTCTTCTTCAGCTTTTCTCATTTGATGATGGATATTTTGTTTAACTGGTACAACTTTAGCCCCTCGTGCATCCAAACTTCTCTACGAAGGCACTCCTAAACCTCTTTAGCATGTAGCTTGTTACTTCTCTTCCATTGTTATTTCTGAGACTTTGTTGTCACTAGCCACCTCCAATTTGATGTGTAGTGCCACCTATTGTCTCCAACCAATGAGGGGCAATCTTTCTTTGCCATATATACCTTTCCTCTGCCAATTACCTGGTGGTCGCACAGCAATACCTCTGTGATGCACAGTGGAGTAGGTGTCATGTACAACATGTCACCAGTAGAGGAATCTGTAAGGGGACATGTTATCACAAGTATGACACTGAAACAAGAGGTACACATTTCAAAACCTTTATTTTCAGGGTTTGGAAAAACTCCAGCTTTGCACTATAGCTATGATGGGAGTAGTCTCTACAATCAAATAATAAAGAAAACACAATCCTAGTCAGTCTCTGTCAAATCAAAATGGCCTATACTAACAAAACCTTATGCCTGACCAATCTCTTATACAAAACCTGTGCAAAGGGGAATATGTATACAAAGGAAAATCTGTGTTATAACATAAAGGATCAAAGTGACTGAGTCAGCTCTCCTCCCCACGTTGAACAGCATGGAGTAAGGTGGCCCCCGTAGGCAGGATGACACAATCTGGCTCAGGTTCTCAAAACAAAGGCAGTTCAAAATGTGGATCGAAGCCCGACCTGGCCTTCTGCGTCAAAGTCACTTATTCTGGCCTTCACAATTCAACCAAAATAATTCACGTAGGTCTCCCTCCGTTGGGCTCAATACTCTCAAAGCTTTAACAGTTCACATAGGTCTCCCTCAGCTGGGCTCAGATAACAGCACTTGTGGGGGTTCCCTTCCCCAAGCTTAATTCACACTCGTTAGGAGTTCCCTTCCCCTAATTTATCACATTTCCGGTCTGCCTCAGTTGGGCTCAGACCTTTTACCCATGTTGAAGACTTTCAACTGTGCAAGGCTTTTACTATAGACCTCTGCAGGCCCGCTTCGAGTTTCTCATATGTTAATTGCCCCAGTGTCTCTTGGTGTTGGTAGTTCAGTACCCTAAGCACAAAAGTTCAAAGAATTCTTTCTCTTCAGACATTCAGTTTTTCACTTCCCCTTTTGCCAGGGGCTAATCTTGACCATTATGCATTTCAGAGTTTGTTCACTTTGCTGCTTTACAACAAAAACATTACACATTTTGCAGAGGATTTCAAGTGGGCTACGTCTTTTTGCCGGACCACTCCGCTACTCTATCACTGGCTTCACAGTTATCAGCCACTTAAAAGTTCATCACTGGTTAGCTTTCTTTCGCGTCTCATCCGCATGTGCACAACCTTCACTTGTGAGATACGATGTTGCGGCTTCAATTGTTCCTTGACGCAAACCGGCCTTTGATGTCTTTCACTAGCTCACCGGTTGTGCGCATTCCTTTCTTGTCTCGGCAGCTTTGATTCACGAGTCAAGGTTAATACTATAGGTTTGGCATCGCCACTCCAACTCTGTTGTTCACCCGGGAGGGTCGCGGGCATCCTTGAAACACAATGCAGGTTTCTTCTTGTCTGTGATTTGGCTTTCTCCACATCTCCTTTACGTCTTCCTGGAGGCAACAACCTCGTGCAGGGAACTTTAGGCTTTCTCTACCCTTCGCTCTAGTCCCTCGATCAGTCATCCTGCTCAATAGGTTCCCCTTCACCCCGGAAGATCTGTTGCTTCTCGTGTTCCACCTTGCTCAGAGTGTGTCTCTATGTTCCTCCTTTTATAGGTGTGGGGAGAGCTAATGGGTATCCGATGTATGTGATTAAAGTCAAGTGTCTGACTTTGCCTGACCTCATTAGCGGGACATGTCCAATGAGATATGTAAGGGTTAGCCTCTTTACTCTCAGTTGCCCTCTTCCTCGGCCCAGAGTTTGTGCAGAAAGGGGGGGAGTTGGGACATTGGAGAAACCTTTAAAATAGGATCAGGCATGGTATGGAGGTGGATATCGCATCTAACCATCGGCTGCCTCACCCCACTCCCCGAAGACCCCTCACCCAGGTGATGCTCCCGCACTCGTCCACCCCCAGGGTCTGGATCCAAAGGCGATGGCCATGTCCTGGCTACCTGAGAGAGAGAGATCCCCGGGGACTTGTAGGTGAGACATCCTTTATTTTCTCACACTGTAGGTACCAGGTGTTCATCAGATAAGATAATTAGGACACACGGAAAGCCACTTTTCCTGCAGATGTGGTTCAACAACTGAAACAAAAAGAACTCAGATAGTACAGCTTGCACAGCACAATAAATGGCCAAACATGAAGCAAACCTAGCAATCATCGAAAATGCAAACAAAGAAGCGTATATCTGAGGCGAAGGCTGGATGCCATGGAAATAAAATCTGAAAATAAATAGTGCAGTTTAACTTGAACTGAATACCTGACAAGCCGACAGAAGAAAACACACAGATTTAGCACAAAGCAGTTCCCTATGCCAAGATGGCACACAATGCAAACGTGGTCAACTGGCAAATGTACAACATGAGACCCTTAAACTCTATTAGGAAAAATATGACCAGCGATCATCCCAAGGCTGGATTTGCACAGGCCGCTCCTGTGATTGATGCAGGGCACACGGGTTGTGTGAGGGACAGTTTAGAGCTTTGCACTCTACTTAAAGCTTCCCCTGATGCACGCACAACTCATGGGAATGGTGCAGCATGTTCACTTGCTGCACAGTAGATTTGATTAACGCTGACAGATTTAGTTTTGTTTTGACAGATTCTGTATTTAAAAAACGCTTCTCCTGCAGCGCCAATGAAAATAGGTGCCATTAGTGCATGAACACACTTTTAAAAAGAAGACCTTACATGTGCCTTTTAATTTCCCCAATAGATCTACTAATGCTTCCTGCCCTGTTTTAAATGGGTCGATAGCAGCCATTAGTGTGTTTGCTTATGGTGCAAGAGGCATTAAAATGTCCATTTAACTTTATTGATGGTATTGCGAAGCAGAGATGAGGTGAAGCAAACACTTATAAACCAACAAAACATAAAATACAAAAGACGACAATCCTTCCCATGCCCCTCCCTATATCCTACCTCGCCCTATCACACTGCAGCATTCTAAAATGATCCCCATTTTCCCACCTATCTCAAGAACATGATGGTAGGTCTTACTCCTGACATCAGGGAACATTTTATATTCATTAATAATTCCTTCTGTAAGAAAGCCTTTACAGATCCAAGGTTCACTCAATAGGAATCACTAGTGTAAGAGCCCTGAACAGGGGCAAAGAGCATTTTTTTTTATTAACACAGTAGGACCACTACATATCCTAAGGCAACATCTCCCTCTAGTGGTAACAACAGGCGAAGCAATGCAAATTGGCATTGTCTCTATATATCCTAAGGCAACAACTCCCTCTAGCTGTGAAAACAGGCAATGCTACTGCATCAGACCAACATACAGGGAAAGGGATACATCTGGCCTTTTGTTGTATTGTTAGATGCCATACCTGTATGACAGCGGTAACAGTGTCTAGCCAAGATGGATGCAGTTGCTAAGAGCTCTTGGTGACAGCTAGTTCTACGCCATTATTCCGTTTCCAAGTTTCCTGCATGAACATCAGAGAGTATTGACAACTAGGTGCACTAAAGAAAATGGGCATGAACATGTTTTGTAGCCAGTATACGGTCTAATGCATTGGCCTTCCTTTGCAGAGTGGGAGCCCATAAAATGGATACTGCTGTGATACCCACGACTGTGGTGGCTGCCAATGTCTGGTGTGGTAGAATTGTAGAGGCAAACATTAGTGACCCTGCGAATGCTGTGGGATTTTGGAGGAGTCAACCGAATCCAGAGCCAAAGAGAAAAAGTAGGCTGGTTGTACGTGGGACTGAGTTCACCAGATCACATCAAGTTAATCCCTTTCTGGCATGGTAGATCACCAAACGCATTCGCTCAAAATCGACACACCACTGGTGCTGTTTGAAGGTCGCTGAGTCAGTGGTATCGCATAAGTGAGTGTCCCCCATTTACATTGAAAGAGCACCAAGTTAATGCATGTAGTCCTAATGGAAAAAGCGTAAACATTGCTAGACACAAGGGACACGCATCCTTTTCCAGTGGGCATGCTTGAATCATACGTATGTTATCTTTATCACTTCTTGTAATCCATAAATTACAGCTTCAGTGTATGCAGTTCTCATGTGTCATCCATCACCCACAATTGCTATGTGGTACATTGCATTGTCGTCCTGACATAATGAAATCTGAATATTCTGACACTCACTTGGAATTCACCCTGTATATATTTGTTCTACTTGACACTGAATCATTGAATCATGTGTTTATATAAGGGTTGATGGTAGGAACAAGGCCATCCTAGTTTTTTTGCTGTGGGCACTACAACATGGTGCCCCTCGCGGCACATATATAACACTTTGAGAGACTAGAGGGAATATTTTTCTGGACCTCTTTAAGACAACCCACAACACATCAAAAAACAAGTATAAACCACACTAATGCTTAAAGGGTCACTTGCTTCTCCAGTACCTTTTTCTGACTCACTTATGCATGCTATTTAGTTCATTTTATCACAACATATTAATTTCAAAGAGATTTTTTAATCAAAAATAGCAATTTATTTACTCTCAATAAAAACATCACTAAAACATACAATCACAATTTCTTATAATACAGATTATTGCACTTTTATCTAAGATCAATTATTGCACATTTTTCTCTATTTTTGGCCTCATTGACCACGAAACAAAGACCTACATAACACTCTGCTATCTAATACCTATTTTTACTCAAAACTCGCGGCTCTCCACCTTTTTCTTTACTAACGTTGGCACAGATTTTGCATACTATCCTCTCAGACCTGCTTGCATTGAAAAATAGTGGTCAACCAGCAAACAATAAAGAGGGATCTCAATCCTAAAAGTGTTCATACAATGAACCCAATAATCAACACTGTCCGTGGAACTGCTGCTGGGGTGACGTCATTTTTGTATGGCCATCATAGTAATGCACATAGGAATAGCACAATGGACAAAAAGACACACTGAATTTAGTATCCTCAGAGAAGGCTTGAAAATACAGGTAGGCAGACATATGAACAACTGGAGGACCGAATTGCAAACACGGCAGCCAATCTGCACGCTGTGAAAATGCTGCAATTCATGTAGGTTGAACTAATGGCTGCTAGAAACCACCTTGAAGATAGCAATACATGGGACAACGGGTGATTTTTTCTTAAATTGCAGAAGAATTGGAGGCTAAAATCCCTGAATACATTTGGAGCAATTGATCCCAAAGCTCAACAAGTCTTGGGAGGATAGCTCAATGGCAGCGATCGTTGCCTTATTAGCAAGACAGACACAAAGCAACACAGGTTCAATTCCTATGTCTGTGCTTAGAAACCTCTGGGTTAGCGCTTAAAAATAACCAATTATAATGATACATTCTGTCATAATTGAAAACACAACTAAAGCTGCAAATCTTCTGAGGTCATTGATTTTGTGTGACCTGCACCAAAAACATAGCAGACTTATCCTAGAAGCAGCAAAGCGAAGTCAATCATTTAGCTTGGACTATGTACAAATCACAGTAATTCTCTATTGAGACCAACGGTATAGAAGAAGATTCATAGCCCTTTAGCTAGGTTAACACGTGTATTTGTAATATGGTTTGATGCAATCAGCCAAGCTGTTGGTCTCAAGGAATGGGAAGACAGGAGAGTTCAATGATCGGGGGGACCTACAATCCCTTTTGATGCTGGAAGAATCAAAAGTGATAGACATCTGAAATCTCACTGTCTGTAAAACTGTGACCAGACACCTGAAGGGAAGAGTAACAAAGAGGAGCTGTCAGAGCACTTCAGCTACAAATGCACAATGGATTGTCAATCCCCAATGAACACTGGGACATTACAGATAGGTTGCGTTCAATATCTGCATTGCAGCCTCTAGAGCAGTGCGAGATTAAACCCTGTGGCGGCCCGAAGCAGTTGAAATGTTGGGCTGCCCTCTAGCAATATCACCTACTACAGTTTTAATTTTCTGCAACGCTTTATGTTGATCCGTTGTTGTGGGGACCCTAAAAGGAGTGGGGCCCATAGGCCGGTGCCTTCTTGGCCTAATGGATAATCTGGCACTGCTCAAGAGTTGGAATACAATATGGCCTGAGACAGCAAAGCCTATTTGCATGTTCATGCTTTAACTTCTGGCACCACAAAAGGTTTAGTACAGTTCTTTGTCATCCACACACACACTATCACAGGGCAAAATGGGCCAGCAGAAATGGCAGGTGTTAATAGGATTGCCCAGGCGGGATTTCAGGTGTATTGATTCCTCATCATTTCTGCATAAGGAGCTGACAAAAAAGAACATTGAGCTCTTGTGAAGATGCATGCTGTATTTGGCCCACTAGATTTTCTACCCACTAATTATACTACCCTGGTCCAATTAATGATTCTGAGAACTGGGACCCAACGGCATGGAGGGACACCAGTAGATGAGCTGGATGGGGGAGCCTTTTGGTAAACAGACACATATGAAAGACATATAGGAAAAGGTATTGGCTGTGAAGTAAAGGGGAATTACTGAATGCATCTATTTGCTCTTGCCGATGTAATGTTCTTCCTGTTATTATTAGAACAGCATCTTTAACTAATGATCAAGTTGACGTATTTGTATCTGCAATGATGTTTTGTGGTGTGGCGCTAGGGCAGTCTGCTATGCTGTGGATACATTTCCAACCGCTTATGCCTTATTGTTGGGGAAGTGTATTATTTTACTGAAAGTCGATGAGATGAATGCAATTATGTTAAAAGAAAAGAAGGTTGTCTAGTACGAGTTGTGCACTTACCATTGTCAGTGTTTTGAAGAGTTACAGGGGGATTAGTGCAGGATACTGATTAATCACTCTGATTTGCACCCTCATTGAAACATGGACTGATGGACAGATGGAGAATGCAGATGGCTCATGCCTAACTGAAACTACAAGGCAGAAGGATGGTGGTAGGCTCTGTTTAAGTCATAGCAGTTTAAAACAGGGGATTTTCCTACGATCTTAATTGCTTCATAACCTGGAATTGAGTGCATGTTTGTAAATAGTGTGTAGATCATGCTTTCATGAAGAGATAGATACATCTAGTCTCTCTCTATAAAATGCTTAGGTATGTTTCCATACTCCGCTGATGCAATTTATCATTATTAGGTTGCCATCTACTGTCTAATTGGCAAACTCTGCGTGCCCTTCAACAACAGCTATACTTTTAACAAACAGCAAGTGCAATTTATCAGTGTTATGTTGCCATCCGCGATCCAAATGGCAAAGGGCACATCTGTGTGCCCTTCCACGTCAATAAAAGCTATAATTTTAATAAACAGAATGAGCTTGGTTCTATACTGTCACCTTCACCTTCCACTATTGCAAAGATTCTGAATAATGTCAAGTTACTTCTTTCTACCCCACTTCTCTCCACACATGGCACGGCAGTTCCAGTGTCAATGAACAGTTAATTACTGGCTCAATGTTTCAGTCTGTAAAGAGTGAAACACTTTAGGATGAATGCCTCCTCACAAGCTAAAATTGAAAGTGGGTGCTGTAATTATGCTACTACGCAATCTTATGTCATCACAGGTACTCTGTAATGGAACATGGTTGACAATAACACATCATAGAGGCCTGTGCAATCAAATGATTAAACATAGATACTGTTCTCATACTGTGCATACCTCTATTCCATCTGATACAAATATGCCTTTCCAATTCAAAAGAAGACAGATTCCTATATGTTAGCCTTTTCAATGACCATTAATAAGTCACAGGGACCTTCGCACCCCTCATGGAAGCAATCAGTGGTAATTCCAATATTTAGGAAGGGGGACAGAAGTAACCCAATGAATTGCCAACCGAAATTGACCTTTAACATATGCTAGAACTGTGTATGTTACGCCGGGAACAGCTAATTCTAAAGGATATTTTAGAACCCTGATTGATGAACTGAGGTGAGCGATACACCGCTCTGTTGCTTCCCTTCACAGATAGTTTAACACTTTATAAGTCTCAAAAATGCATACATACATAATTACGTGCACACACACATGCAGACATACCCAACATCCAGAGCCTGCACTGTTATGGCTTGTATACAATCTACCTTTGAGAGACAGGACTTGTTTCTGTTGTCTCACATCCTTTTGAACTCAAAGGCTACTTGTGATGCACATCTGACATTGGTGCTATTGGCACTGCTAATAATCCAGTACATCCAGTAAACAAATGCACCCTAATAAACAGACTGGTACATTATTTGAAAATAAATGAACATGCCATAGGAACATGCAGTACTGTGGTCCCCCACTAATGCATTCATGTTGGGATAAATGCTCCAAGAAGACCCAGATAAAATGAGAAACAATTTGGTAGGGTTTAGTGGTCCCGCCCTGAGGATGGACCCAGAGGCTCTGATGATCCACAGCCAGCTCTCTAATACCCAGTCTCACAGCTTAACTTGTGGAACCCTTGTTCCTAAACGAGAGGCCCAGTTGGGTGGTCGGTCAAAATGTTGAAAAATAAAATGTAGAATGACAATAATGTGGAAAAAAAAGTCGAAAAAAAATTGTCGAAGTCCCTTTTTTTAATTATATATTTATTTTGGGGTCCAGGGGTAAAACAAAAAAAAAAAAAAAGGGGGGTTGGGAGGGAACCCCCCTTTTCTAATAAAAAACATCATAAAATAAAATTCGACATTTTTTTTTCCCATTTTGACTTTCTACATTTTGTCTTTCTACATTTTCACTATAAACCGCCCAGTTGCCATGTTGTGGTTAATGAACGTGATGTGTTGTGGCTCTGAAGGATTGCAATGTTGAATGGGTAGGGAAACACTCTCTGTATGATTTTTATTAATGAGTATATAATGTGGGCCATCCATATCAGAATGGGTGGTCTGCTAATCAAACCCCAAACACCCTTTCATTAACTCCCTTCCAAAAGCATAATATACATTTGTGCCCTGTTGCTTCAGTGTCCTGATTTACAGTGCCTGCTCTCCAGTGGCACAGAGTCGGTTCTGAAGTCACAGTTGTCATGTCTGACAGCTACTGTAACAACAAAGACACTGCTGTGTAGAGGATACATTAACAATATGCACCTCTTTTCAAAATAACATACTTATGACAAACTATCATCTTGGTGGCAGTTTCATCTTTAAACATAACCCACACCTGGGATTTGGGGTATGATGGTTGGTAGTTTACATAATTATTAAATCCATATTTTATCTGTATCATACACATGTCAAAATAATGAACGCATGCCAACCATGAACTGTCTGTGTGTAGTCTCACCAAAATGGCTGTCTCTTCTGCAACCAGCAGAACAATAGCCAGTAGGATCTTCCTATCTTTGATCTTTTGTGAGGGCCGGTACCACCACTCTCCAGCACAGAAAACTCTCAACAGGAGCCACCAGGGAAGAAGGGGAACACCCTAAACAGAAGGGATATCCTCAAAACCGGGTGTTTCATACCAAAGGCTCTTTGTTGTCATGGGAATGAGTAAGAGACAGAGGGAGTTCAGCATAGTTGTAGAAGGATTTCACCATCTTGCTTTTCTCTGCACCTCTCCTTCCTTCCTGTCTCCAAAACCTCATTTAGCTCAAATGATTTTCTGGTATGAGACAACAAGGCAAATACCACTTGTCACAAAGACAGTGATTGGACCACTTTAACCAGGCTTGCTTTCCTCCAATTCTGTGAATGACATTTTGCCTATACTTTTGGTGAATTGACCTTAACACAGAAGATTACAAGAAGGAATGTGTACGCCAGTTAGATGACAACACAATCTATGTCAAAATTGTTGAGGATCCAACTAATGCCATCATGAGTAACTTGGAAGGGATACTTCTCAAAGTAGAAGAAATGGGATTCATTTCACACAAAACCAAGGCTTTTCTGAAGACCCAACACCTGCAAATAACACTCTTCTACTTGCTTCCTAAAATCCACAAGAGTATGGTAGATCCACCAGGGCAGCCGATAGTAGCGGCAACAGATGGAATCCTGCAAACATTGGGAACATATATCGACCACTTCCTACAAACACTCATACAGAAAACTGACACCTATGTGAAAGACAGTACACAGTTTTTAAATATACTGGACAACATCAACCTAACACAAGAAGATATACTATTCACCATAGATGTAAGTAGTCTATATACAAGCATACCACAAAATCTAGGGCAAGAAGCCATAGAGGGTTACTGCTTCTAGAAGGTGATATTGGAGAACTTATTGTGACACTGCTTGAATTCATCTCTACTAACTCATATTTCAGATATGACAAACAATTTTACTTGCAAACATCTGGAATGGCTATGTGAGCCACAATGGCACCAGTGTATGCAAACTGCTTCATGTACTAGTTTGCGAAATCGAACCTTCTGGAGAACCCGCAATGGAGAGACAAGATCAAAACTTTGGTGAAATATATTGATGATATCTTTGGTATATGGCTTTGAGAGAAGGACACAATTCTTGACTGATATTAATACCATTGATCAGAGGATTCAATTTACAGCTGAAATAGGGAATCCGGTAATACACTATCTCGATGTCAGAGTAAAAGTTCACGATCTCAAGATCTCGAGAACATTATTCACAATACCAACGAATAGAAACAACCTCTTACACAGATTATTATTCATCCACACAACACCTTTAGAAATTTACCATATGGCCAGATTATGAGATTAAAAAGGATAATCAGTGATCCAGATTAATGCAAAGTTGAATTGGACACACTACATACGAAACTACAAGATAGAGGATACCCTGATAAAGATCTGAGAACAGCCACCAACAGAGTGACTGCAAGGTCATGAGGGAGCCTTTTACGAACACAATAAAAACAAGCAGCACCCACAGTGGTGTATGTTTATAAGTTTTCCACTCAAAGTACCCAGATGAAAAGATGCATCTTCAAACATTGGAGTATTATTACGCTCATCTGGTCTCTGCGGAGGCATTGAAGCACAGTTGCAGCCCTCCCTGAACTTGAATCACCCCCTTCAGGCCTCTCCCTCAGTAGAAAAGCTGTTAGTGCTGGTACGTGGTGATACTGGTCCTGTGTGGAGATAAGAGTGTGTGAGTGCACCAATATGCGATTGTTGTACCTCTCGAACCCTTCACCCCAACGTACGGTTTCTGTGAGCATACGCCGACCCATAAAACTCACCTGTGAATTAAGGAAGAGAAGCTCTACGTCCTGCTACTTCTGGTAGGTTTGTGTCGAATGGGATCTAGTTCCTTCACTGATCCCTGGTAAGGATTAGTCCAGTCCAGCTGTGACTATGCTTCTCCTTATGATTGGTAAGTCTTTCTTGAGCTCCTGTGATGCTGTTCATTCTGTTTAATGTCTTTATATGTTACTCCTATTTATGCCTGCAATAATGCCTCTCTTCTGTTTTCTTCACTTAGATGGAAATGCGGCCTCAATGCAGCTGGGAGACGCAAGACGCGGACGACAGCAGGTAAGTGATGGTTTATGGAAAAGCGCAAAGTATGGCGCAGCGCAACCTTAAACTGACTGTTTTTTCAATGTCTAACCTTGTCTTCTGTTTTTCCTCGCAGGCACTTCTGTCGATTTCGGCGTTCCGGAAAGTGTAAAGATGAATACTTGGTTCGCCGAAGAGATGTACAGGTAAGAACAACTTCCCTCCATTGGTAAGTATGCTGGCAAGAAGCAGGATCTTCAAAGGTAAGTCTGACCTCAAGCGACTATGAGCGTTACGCTGCTTGCAAGTGCAGAGTCTGTCTTGAGGATCGGGGCAGCTTATATAGCTGAGATCGTGGGCACGCCCATTAGGGCAGGCTTACGAGCCACACCCTGCCAGTCCTAGAGAGTGAGCACGTGCAAAGGCGATCCATTAGCAGCCATACCCAAGAATGCACTTTGGGCTGCGTAATGGATGGAATGTTCAAGGTTAATGCATCCTGCTTAATGCATGGAATTTTCAAGGTTAATGCATCTTAAAAGTCCATAATAAAAAGCCTTTTGGTGTTAAATGGATGTTCTTGTTTACTTTTGGTCATGAGCCTGGCACACAGTGTCCACCCATGTCTCCTGTGCATGCGACCGCTGCATGCCTGTGCCCTTGACTTCATGACCATGACAAGTATTCTAACAAGTGATAATAGAACAAAAGACCTGTTCTCTGACCAGCCAGTATTTGCATACCAAAGGAGTAGCAGCTTGAGAAATCTATTGGTGAACACTAGAGAAGAAAACAGGACATCTATGAGGAGCAAGAAACAAGGAACATTTGCCTGTCTTAATTGTGGGAATTGTAACAACATACTTAAAGGAGCAACTGTCCCACACCCGCGCACAGGAGAAAAAATTAAACTCAGACATTTTGCCACATGCAATACTGTAAACATTGTATGTTGTATATGATGTCCATGTGGCATATACTACCTCTGTGAGACAGGAAGAAAAATATGTGTATGCATGAACGAACATAAGTCGTGCATCAGAAATAGGAACGCCACTTAAGCAGTGGCGAGACATAGAAAAGAACCATAGTTACATTTCAGGTACTAGAAGTGATGGAGGAATGAGATCAAAGACAAGACATGAAGAAATGGAGAGGGCAAAGAGAAGCATACTAGATTAACCGCCGGGATGCCTTAGTAGCAAATGGCATGAACGAGGAGTGGGACCTCAACTGCTTTCTGTGAACAGCACCCAAATACCTTTGGGTTCGGCACGCTATATAAGCAAATAAACTAAACTAAACAAAACATATAGTATTTATGCACTAAACTCACTGTTATGTGATTCCATTCCATACACAATCGAATCTAAAAAAACTGTACATCTACACAATTATGATCTTTATCAGAAGAATAAGGCCCCCAATAGTTGGAATACACAATACTATTCTGAACAACTATTAACAAATCAGTCATTCTTTTTAAATACCTCAATACCCACACAGGCAGAGGTTGATGATTATGAACTTTATTTAATATGGGTAATACCCAACAGTTGAATGCATACAATCATTTGTAATGGGTAGCATTCCCCTGCTCAGGATGGCTGCTCAGGTCCCACATGAACCTCCATCTTGTCGGGCAGACTGCATAATTGTTACAATAGTAACATAGTTTACAAAGCCACACAAACTGAGGCAAACAGCAACAAACACACTGCCCTGCTGCAGTGTATGATCACTGCGTGCGGTGGAGAAAGGTAGGACGCGCACAGACCAAAAATCCACATAGTACACCGAGCATAAAAAGATATGAAGTTTACAATGCATCTATTTCCAATAAATTAAAACATACGAACAACAAATACTAATATGCATCGTTTGCAAGGAAAAAGAGTTTGTGACCGTGCCAGTGACTAACATTTTCCACATGTATAAAGATGTCTCTCTACAGGGCGGCATGGCGGCACAGATCAATTATTTGTAGCGGTCTGCTCACACACACGAGATATTCAGCGAAAGGTAACAAACGCAATTCTTATGAGGGCCACTAGCGTTCTGCAAACTCCAAACACATATTTTGCATGAGGAACGGATACGGTTCTCACGACAGTGACTAACCAGTTAAGTGATCTGGAATTCAGAAACCAAGCTTTTACTGTATTTTTACGCACCGCACGGTTCAAAATGGCTAGGACAGCATGAAAGAAATATGTAAACACCAATTACAGAGAATCAAAATACGAATCAGAAATGGTTTTGGAATAAGATTAGGCTAACATTGAATGAACGAGACAACTGACACGCAATATCCTTAGGACTTTTTCTCATACATGTTATCTGATTTCTGTCTGTACGTTTTGTGGGCGCCCTCATTGTGATGATTGCATATCCTTACATGATGCCAATGATGGTACATTTATGTCTTTAATGTTAATGATATGAGTTTCTTATCTGAACTTTCATTTGTGTCACGGGTCTACATTTGGGAATGCATGTTGTTGTGCTCTCACCGATGAACCGTATCATTTTTCTGAATGTTTATATCATTAATGTTGACCTCTGAACAGGCAATACGCATAGGCTCTGAAAAAGGACTGATATGTCTGAAATGCATAGGCCTTTATTCACAATTGCAACAAATGTCACACTTAACAAATAGAACCCATACACCCAACAGGAGTAGCTACATTGTTTAGTTTCAATCACCGGAAAATAGATTCACCTAGAAGATAATGCTTAACAAACCCCAAGTGAGAAATAGGGTGTGCAGCCCACACTGAAGGCTATTCAGCCTAGTTCTTGTTTCTTTTACCACTACGATTGAACCACATTTGTGCCATGTCCAAGGCATTCTAACCACCATGGCCCACCAGTGCTGCGGTTGGCACTCACTCGAACTTCAAACTGCTGTTGCTGCTGTTGCTGCTGTTGCTGCTGTTGCTTCTCTTTGGCTCAGATTCCCACAGCTAGAAACAGACTTTGAACTTGCGGGTCACGAACCAAGTGCTCCAACCATCAGCATCTTTGCTTCTGACCCAAAATCGAACATCGGACCGACCCTGGTGGCCCGATCGACCCACTTCATCAAAACACTGGCTCTATTTTTTGGGACCCTGGAGAATGGTCACGCTCTATTTTGCAGGATTTCCCCAAGAAACATATTTGTTTTTTGTACTGTTTAGTGATGTAAGGCCTTTATCACCCCTGCTTGGTTTCCACAGTCCTTGCATCATTACAGTCTGCATTTCTCTGCCTTACTTTACAGGGATGGGGTGTTTATCGATGTATTCTAGTACCTTATGTATTGCACATCAGTCCATTTATTTTTGGGTTGGTACTGTCTCATGTTTACACCGTCAGCCCACATTACCAATACAGTTGAACGGGACAGATGGATTATTGTGCCTGTTTGAACTTCATGATTAAGATCACTGTTGGTTCATAGAAGAGTGAGGGCTCAGTAGGTGGTTTAGCCTAATCTCATCCTTGTACTCCTGTGGGGGAAGAAGTTATTTTGGCACACTGGTAGGCAGCAGTTGGGATTTGATACAGATTGTGACTATTGTCTAGTCATCCGAAGTAACATTTTAAAAAATGGTGCCGTTAACATTAGAAGAATTGACAGACTTTTTTAATTGCTATAATGGAACTCAACATGAGCACTTCATGAAACATAAAAGTGAGCGAACTGCATGAGCTACGTCAGGACAGGAGACTATTCTGTGGCAGTTAGGAATTTAGCAGGAAAGGTTGTTTTTTGGTGCAGTAGCAATCTAGAGCTCAGGCGTCCATTTCTCTGGGGCACATAGCAATGGAGGGTTATAGTGATAGTGATGGTGGTTCCCACCATTCATCCGTAAAGATGGATAGTGTAGTTTCCGATAGGACCCAAAAGTCCCATTAGCCTCAGGCCTCAGTTTGGTCCCGTGCTTCATTAAGGACTAAAGCTTTTGTTATGTTCCGAGTGAGTCTCATTAGGGACAACCTAGCAGAAAATAAGTATTTTCTGAAGGGAAAATGTTGGCCGTAGAGAAACATAACCCGGTGGGCCAGAGACACAGAGAAGCTGCTGACTGAGCAGGGAAGGCACATATGGATGCTGCCACATCAGTGGGGCAGACCGCGAGGGATGAGAGGGAGGAACAGAATGCTGCAGCACCTCTGGCAGAACAGAAACAAAGGGATCTAGTAATGCTAGAGCTGCACAAAATGGAGCTGGATAATCTGTGGGAAGCACAATACTTCTAGGGGGGTAGGAAGTATCTCCAATAGTGGCACCCAGGAAAAGCCTAGCCGTCACTTCCACAAGGACTTGCTCCAACCACATCAAGTGGGGAGAAGAATATGCACATTAGTATTTGAAACATCTGTATGGATGGGTCCCATGTAACAAAGTTGACACTTGAGGGCATATACAATTTGATGTCCTGTGAAAACACCCTCAAGAATTGTGTGATGGGGTTACACCAACATTTAGTGGAAAAGAGTACCACAGACCCTAAGTAGCTTGCCAAAGCTGCTGACAGGTTATTGAGATCTCCAGTCTCAGGTGACCACATCGCAAGCTCATGATAGGGCAATTGATAAAGCACGTCCAAGGAGGGCAAGAGCACATGCTCTCACCTTCCTGCCAAGAAAGTTCCACGAAAGCATGATGGGAAAACCCTGTCAAATTACTTATTAAATTCCACAGAAAATTCAGACACATTCAGTCCTACATGGCTGCGTGGTAAATGTAGGCCTGGCGGAGAAACCTAAACAGGCCCAAATGCTGAGGGCAAATGAACCAGTGCTGCTAATTCTCATAGAGACTTCCCTTTGTTCCTTAACAGTTGTAATTACCTATTATCCCATAGAGGAATGCACCATGCAAGGCCATGAGACAGCACCAGGCTCCTTGCAGCGTGCATTCATCAAAGCCAGGCCAACAGCAGACCTCCAACCCCCCACCCAGCCCACCAGGAGTAATGGCAGCCACGACTTAGTCCACAAACCCCTGCAGTCCACGAAAGTGAGCGACCTCTGACCACCAGCAATAAAATCAATGGCCATAAAAGATCTTAACAAACCGACCATTTCATCTTATCCCATAAATACACTCTTTGTAGTACGACGTACAGCGAGGAATAAATCATAACTCAAAATGAGGGTGGAAGCCTAGGGTGCGATATGAACCGACCAGAGAATAGGTGCGTCAGCATGACGGTGTTACTCACCCTGTGCTAGTCCCCACGTTTCCCATTTGCATGCCATAATGATTTAGTAGTGTTATCGTACAATAGTAACCCTGAAACTGCAACAGGTGGAAAGCCTGACCTTCAGTCCCTAGAGAGACGAGCTAGCGGACTGTATGTGATAGGAGACAAGCGGACAAGACTGGAGCCAATCATAGTCTGGCATGCCCTATGGAGCAAGCCCCTGCATAGGGTCTCACCAACCAGCCATGCAAGTTTCGACCATATACAATGATGTCACTGATGACACTGTGCACCCTTATAATGCTTTGTTCATGCAGACTCTGTCAGAACGTTCTCGAGCAGCAGAGTCCTTTGGTTGCACCTTTACTTTTTGTACAATTAAAACTTTTTATTCTTGCAAGCAATGTCTTGCCCTTTTTTCACTAGCAGGTTATATTTCTTCTGGCTTGAGTGTACAGCTGCGTGTCTTCACCATTCACCCATAAATCAATTGACTTTTTGAGTGATTCAACAAGATGCTAAAAGGCATGATAGGTTACGTGGAAGAGCACATGAGGAGAAAGTTAGATACTAATCTACCATGCCTATATTGGATTAGGTGTTTGGCCTCAGATCCAAGATAGTCAAGTGTAGAGAACAATGCACCCCGAATGTGAAGGTCACTCGAGAGCTCATGAATCACTAGCAAGACCAGACACCCACAGTGACAAATTATACTACAGGAGAGAAGGATTAGGGAACCTTTAAAACCCAGTGTAATTCATCATTAGGGGACTGGAACTTGTTCGACTATGGAAAAAAGCAGTGAGTTTAACTACATTGATAGAAAGACCCTAAGGCAGATCGTGCACGCTCTTTCATGTCAATAGGCTGAAATTTCACTGCAGCAGCAATGGCTTGGTGTTGGCTCGACTTTTGTGACTGATGACAAAACTGAGGAGACAGATCCCCTCCCAGACTTGTAACATGCAGAGTCTATTGACGGGTTTTTGCAGGGAGCTCAAATATCCCCGGAACTAAGCATACAGCATTTGTGGAACAGCCAGCAGCTACTGAGCCAGTATGCATGCCTGTCTTGCTGACTCCGGGAATAATTGATTGATGCAACCATGACACTGACACTGGAGACAATAAGCCATTGAAGAGCAGAAGCCACTGGATGTCTGACAAGGTAAAGGACACCATTAAGCAGGAGGTCTCCAAGATGTTGGCCTTTTGGATCGAATGAGCCGTTCCATAACCTTTGGTGCAGTGCTGTGGTACCAGCACCGACATCATCCAGTATTTGGAAGACTGAAGTTTACACTTTTGTGGACTACAGAGGGCATCATTCTGTCACCAAGACAGATGCACACACCATAACGTGGGTGGGTGAGCTTATCGATAGATTAGATGCTGCCAAATTCATAAGTACCTTTGACTGCATGTCAGGGTACTGGCAGAACAGTGTAACTGACAAAAGAAAGACATGTCAGCATTTCCACCCATGCAGGTCTCTGCCAGTTCACTGTTATGACATTTGTATTAAAAAACGCCCCTGTCTGCCTTACGAGAATGGTGAATTGGGTCCTATCTGGGTTTGGGGACTTCATGGTTACCTATTTAGATATCATTGCTATCTTTGGCCGTACCTGTGAAGACCATCTCCCCCACCTGAAACAGGTGATTAAAGACATGCTGAAGGCTGAGAGCATAGGCTATCGTTACTTACCTAGGACAGATGGATGGTCGTAAGAAAGAGCCTCCGCCTGTCCAGCCAGTGATGGTCTGGGGTGTCCCCATCACCGGGACTCAGGTGAGAGCCTTCTTGGGAAACAGCGATTACTGCACGTCTTTCATCAAGCTTTATGGGATGCTTGCCCTTCCCCTTAATGATGTCACCTCTATGAAATAGCCAAAGGTCACCGGAACCCTGCTGGCAGTAATACTTCCAGAGCTCAAAGGACGGTTTGTGCATGGCTGCAGTTCTAAAGATCCTGAATTATGAACATGAATTCATCATTCAGATGGATGCTTGAGAAGTCAGAATTTGGTACAATACCAGAACAGCAAAACATTGTGCCATTTCTGAGCAGGCAATTGACAAGAAAGAGCACAACTGGACCACAATTGAAAAAATATGCCTTTGCAGTCGTTTCGGAAGTATGCAAGCTGAAACCCTAAATATTTGGTTCTCATTTCCTGGTACAAACAGATTGCAGACCCCTTTGGTGTTTTATTGCCATGCATGATTAGAATCCCAAGTTATTGCATTGGGCCATATTTAGACAGAGATTGGACAAGGACATCAAAAACAAAACTTCGCTGCAGCACTCTCATAGATATGCTCTAAATAGATGCATTTATTTTGAGGATAGGCCAGACTTGTAGAAGAGTCATGTTAACCTTTTTGCCAGAGGGGCATGTGAAGGATTAGCATTTGAAAAGGGAAGGGAATCCCTAACTTTTTGATGTTTTATTAATAATAACATCTTGTGGTAAATCCATCACAGAAAGTATGGTCTGCTAACCAGACCCTCCTTTCATCAATCTTCATATCAAAAGCATAGTCTACACCTCTGCATTGCTTTGTCAGTTTCCTAATCTAGAACCCCAGCTCTTCAGTAGCAGGTACAGTAGTCACAGTTGCCCTGCCTGACAGTTGTTGTGACAAAATGGTCACTGCAGTGGAGAGTCTGCTTTTAAAATCTGCACCTCTGTTCCAAAACCATGCATTCTTCTGAATGTTTATCCTGGTGGCAGTTTAAAGTTTACACATAATCCATACCCAGTTTTGTGGTATGGTGGCTTGTAACTCATACAATTATGTTAGTCACATTTCATCTATATTATACACATGTCAACACTTTGTACCCAGACCACAGATAGGCAGGTTGTGTGTATTCTCCCTAGACTAACTGTCTCTGAGGGCAGGCAACACCTCTCTCCAGTCCAGAAAGCTCTCAGCCGGAGCAACCTGGAAAGCAAGTTTCAGTGGGCACCCTCTGAACAAAAGGACTAGCCTCACACCATGGTGATGCATACTAAAGGACCTTTGCGGATATGGGCTCCCCTCAGACGCCTCTTCTCACTCCCTCATCCCGGATTGTCTGTCTGCAATCCAGGAGTGGTGTGCCACCAATGATCTCTGCCTTAATGCCAGTAAGACGCAGATCCTCCTTATGGGCTCACCAGCACCTTCCTTTCCTCTCACTCTCTGGCCGCCCACTATGGGCCCTCTTCCTGCTCCTACCTGTGAGGCTAAGAACCTCAGGGTCATCTTCGACTCCACACTCCTCACATCTCTGACATCTCTAAGAAGTCAAACTACTAGCTGCACCTCCTCAGAGGTATTCTTCATTTCCTCACTTCCCCCAAAAGCTCATTATCTCCAGAGTTCTGGTTCTCTCTAGGCTGGACTACTGCAACAGCCTCTTTCTAAATCTACCTGTCTCTAAACTCCATAGTCTGCAATTCATCCAGAACAGGACTAAAAGACTTGACCTTGGCCTCAAGCCCAGGGATCGTATCTCTCCAGCACTGAAATCTCTTCATTGGCACCCAGTGGCAGCAAGGATCAAGTTCAAGACACTCTGCATTGTCCACAGAACTTTCTGGGGCCTGGGACGGCAATACCTCCAACTCTCTCTACCGAAATATCTTTCTATTCGAGCTCTTCGCCCCTCCTCCTCCAACTCCTTGAGGGTCAGTTGCTTCTCCAAGCAGCGAGTTGGGGGCATATCTCTTTCTTTGGCTGGTTCCTCCCTCTGGAACAGCCTCCCTACCTTTTCGGAAACTTGATCAGAACCATCTTTGGTTTTGGAAGCACCTCAAGACCTTCCTCTTTGCTTCTGCCTTCTCTCTTCCTCTACCCTGGTGATCTCCAGGTTGATGCACGCACTGGTCACCTGGCAACCCTCTGAACTCGGGCCCAGCTTACTGCCTGTCTAGCTGCAAACTCGCATTCCTCTTGGCACCCCAAGCACTTGTGGTCTGTAGCTGTAACCCTGCAGTCCCCTATCCTGCACTTATTAGACACTAGTGGTCTGCACTTCTAACACTCCCACTTGCCACCCGTTGGCTGCACTACTTGTTGTTTCCTGATTCCTTGTCCTGCACTTGTCCACCCCCACCCACACCTCCCCACCAGCACTTCTCCCCTCCCTGCTCCCCTGCACAGGCGAGATCAGAATGTCAGTAGGGCTATTAAGATCATTGTATTTGTCCCCCCTCGGTTCCTCCTCACTTGCCTTGTTGCGCATTGAAACACATAAAGACACATTATAAATGCCATATCGTATCATGTCATATCATGGGCTTGTGAATGTGGTATGACAAGAGTAGCCAGTGGGAGCTGAGCATAGCATGGGAAGGATTCCACAATCTTGCTCACTCTGCACCTCTCCTTCTTTCATTTATTCTACAATTCCTTTACCACCAATAACTTTCAGTATGATGCAATAGGTCAAAGACATGAACTGGACCCTTTAAATCATGCTTGATTTCTTCCAATCTCATGTAGCCTATTGTCTATAATAAATGCAGCCTCTCACCCCGTCTTTGATTTATTCCTGGACTTTAGGAAAATTTTATGTGGACCTCTTTTGGGAGAGTTGATCTTTGCAAAGCCCCCAACCATTCACGTGAAGGAGTGCTCCAAGGCTGAGGCAAACCCTGTTCCCTGCTGTTGTGGTCCTAATTCCATATAAATAATCCATAACACCAATCATGACTCAGAGACATATCATAGGTCTTACTTCTTTTAATGTCTCATCTTAACTGCCTTTCAGCTCTACCAAGCCCCGCATTCTACATTCCATTCCCAAGGCTTCCCTTGCCCACATTCCATATTCTTTTTATTTCTTTTTTATTTTAATGGTTTTTATTGTTCAAGATAATGGAAATGATACATGTGTTAGCAAGTTACAGACTTTGAGTGAAACAGGTAACCATAAAGGATGAACACAGTAAACAATCTTAACAAGCAAGATTATAATTTTTATACAAGACATTCATTGGTCGAATTAACTCATTGTACTAATTTAAACAAGAGTAGACTAGAAGTTGAAGATATTGCTAATTGAACATGGATTCTTATAAAACAAGTCTGTTAAGAGTAACTGATATGGAAAAAAAGAATAGTTATATGGGTAGACATACTGGGAGACAAACAGGAGACATACAGGAAACAGTTGGGAACAGGATGAGGGGGGGAAAGATGGGTATAATAAATTATTTTATAAAACTGATCTTTTCATTTCTGTAATAATATAAAGCAGGCATTTTAATATACATATAGTCATCAGGTTAGTGAAGTAAATATGAGAATATATGTTCATGAGCCATGAGCAGTTGCATTGAAACAGTTAAGATAAATGGTGAAAAAGTACCATTTAGCATTGTAATTTGGAATTGTATTTAGATTGTTAGCCATGCACATTTCCAATTTGTGGGTGTGACAAATAGCATTCCACCATGCTTCAGTAGAGAGCAATCGAAAGTCTTTCCAGTTGGCTGTGGCACATTTTAAGGCTATACATATGAATAGATCAAATAATCTGGTTGAGTCAAGTGGAATATATGTTGTAATAGCCAAACTTCCTAAGAATATATTCACAGAAGATAACGGAACATCTACATTGAAGATACACTTAATAAGCTTCCAGATATCATGCCAAAATTTGACAATATATGAACATTCAAAGAACATGTGCATATATGTAGCGGGAGATAAGCCACATGACCAGCATTTAGCATCATAATTCGGGTTAGCCTTAGCTAATTTAGCCGGAGTAATAAATGTTCTATGAATAAAGAAGTAATAGTGTTGTGTGATGTTTGCTGATACCGATAATTGTTTAATTTTAGAAAACAGGCGGAGCATATATGATCTTCAAACCTATATCCCAAGTCGAATTCCCACTTCAGACGAATTGGGCAAACATTAAATGTTGAGGTGAGCAAATTATATATTTTTGAGGCTCTAACTTCACCGGTCATGGTTAGCTGCAGTAATCTGAGGGTGTCTGGAGAAAGAATCTCGTAGGAAAAGAGACCAAGTGCATCAAGACAGGAGTTGATTAGTTTATTGTAAAACTGAAAGTCTGTTTTGAGTATGGTAAATATGGTAGGGAATTGCTATTGCTGTAAGGAGAGAATCTGATTCCTTTTTTGATCCATGCTTTGCGATTAAGGTTTTTTTTGTTTATTACTATATTTTTGTTATGCCATAGTAAAGGAGACAGGTACTTATTGGGAGTTTTAGTATGGGGGAAGAGAAAAGTTTGTAGAGCTGAAACAGATGCTTTGATAGATTCCAAGATGTTATTTGAGGTATGTTTAAATATGTATATATAATCAGTAATATTATGTGGATGAACTGTGTGTTTTTCTAATGTACACCAAGTCGGGGTATCAGCAAATTCAGGATCTGTGAACCATTAGGGAGACTGTTTTATGAGAAATGCACAGTGATGTGACTTAAAGTCAGGGAATCTAACGCCTCCCATTTCATACGGTGCTTTAAGTTTAGTTAGCGCAATTCTTTTACTTTTTCCTACTCCCCCAAAACAATTTAGTAGTATGGAATATATGGATTTGAAAAAGGAAAGGGATAGTGGAATGGAGAGAAGCTGAAGATAATATTGTACTACAGGAGTTAACATCATTTTAATTGTATCCAAACGCCCCCACCAGGAAAGGTAAAGGGGGGCCATATGGATGTAAGGTCCTTAAGAGTGTCCAGAAGCGTTTTAGTGTTGAGCTTGATGGTTTCTTGGATTGTAGGGGCAAAACGAAGTCCTAAATATTTGATGGAACCACTACACCATTTGAGACCAAAAATGTCAATGTCATCCTTGAGACAGTAGGGATTTAAGGGCATTATTTCTGATTTTTGTCTGTTTAGTTTATATCCTGAAACATGACCAAACTGAGATAGTGCGTCCAACAGGTTAGGTATATGAAGTTTGGGGGTTTTGATTAAGATGAGAATGTCATCAGCATAAGCAGTCATTTCGGTAATTGAGGTACCAACATGAATTCCCGGGATGTTCTTGTTAGATCGTATTAACTCCAGTAACGGTTCAAGTGAAAGAATATATAATAATGGTGAGAAGGGTAAGCCCTGCCGCGTGCCTCTGAGCAAGGGAAAGAATGAGGATGTTTCTCCATTAAGTAGATAGCGGATTTGGGGGCAGAATAAAGGAGTTTGACAAATGAGATACATTTTTTACCACAACCGTGCCAGTGTAGGTTTTGGAACATAAAATTCCAATCTACACGATCAAAAGCTTTCTCTGAGTCCAATGCAATGGCAGCATAGCCTTGATTGTCTTTTTTGCCTTTAGCTGCTAGGTTAATTGCATTAAGTAGAAGACTAGCATTAGAGGATATGTTACGTCCTTTTACATAGCCAGTTTGATCTGCTTTTACCAGATTTGTGAGTGAGGATTCAATTCTGTTAGCTAGTATTTTAGCAAAAATGTTGCTTTCTATGTTGATAAGGGAAATGGGTCGATAGTTACTGGGAAGGGAAGGGTCTTTGTCAGGTTAAGGAAAATGATAAGTAAAGCTTCTGAGAAAGAAGCTGAGGAAGATTTTTGTGATGTAAAGTATGAAAAAAGTGTTTTAAGCTTTGGGGTTAATACTTGGGTTAAATTGATGTAGAATTTGGCGGACAGTCCATCTGGCCCGGGCGGTTTGCCTTTATACAGGCTGTGAATAGCCTTAGCGATCTCTGAGGAGGTAATATCATTGTCAAGGTGAGATAGGTCTGATCTGGGGTATGAGGTGCGACTAATAATATTAAGAAGGAATCAATATTGTCTTTGGGAATAGAGGTTTCTGGAGTATAGAGATAAGTATAAAACTTCCTAAAGCATTCAAGTATTTCATCAGAACGGTGATGAGATATGCCTTGAGTGTCTTTAATGTGAGAAATTTGAACTTTTTCCTTTTTGGTTTTTAAATAAGAAGCAAGCATTTTGTCCACTTTATTTGAAGTTTGGTGTATCTTTGTTTTGTATTTAAGTATGGTTCCTGCTGCAAGTTCTGTGATTTCCTTATTGATTTCAAAGCATAGTTTTATTACTTGTCGTAAGTTTGTTGAGTTAGTGTCAACATAGTAGCTCTGCTCTGCAAGGGTGAGTTTAGAGTAAAGGTCGTCTAGGTGTTTCTTACTAAGTTTTTTGTTCTTACAGGATAGGGCCATTATGTGACCTCTTAAAGCAGCTTTGAATGCATCCCAATTATTAACAACAGAGGTATCACAGTCTTGATTGTTATTGAAATATTGTTGGATGAAAGCTTGAACGGATTGATTAAACTGTGGATCATTTAGAAGGAAGTTATTAAGTTTCCATCTGGTAGCAACTTTGTTCGCATCTGTAAGGCAAAAGGATGTAATTACCGTGCGTGATCTGATATAATAATATTAGAGATTTTAGAATCTATAATGGATGCAGAGAGGGTTTTAATTGCAAAAATATAGTCAAGGCGTGATAATGTATTGTGTGGGGGAGAATGGAAGGTATAGTCCATTTGTGTGGGATGAGATAGTTTCCATGTGTCAATTAATCCTGTCTCCGCTAGGCAATTAACAAAGGACTTGAGAGTTTTATTGGATTTGAACATGCAGCTGGATGTTCAGTCTAAAAAAGGGTCAAGGACCTGATTGACAACTCTGCACATTATCAAATTGGTAAAGTTATTTTTAAGTATCATTTGTTTAATTGCATTCCAAAGGGGGGAGGGTCATGTAGTGTGGGCCCATAAATGTTTAGAATTGATACTTGTGTGCAATCAATTAAAAGTTTCACCCAAACCCATCTGCCATTGGTGTCAGCATCTTGGTCAAGAATTTTGAAGGGTTGTTTTTTACTAATTAATATAGCAACTACATTTTTCTTGGATATAGCAGGACTGGAGAGAACCTCCTTAACCCAGAGAGACTTGAGTTATATTGTTTCTTTGTTGGATAAATGAGTTTCTTGTAGGCAAGCAACCGTTGGTTTAAATTTGTTCAAGTGAGATATAACTTTGCATCTTTCAATGGGATTCTTACATTCCTTGATGTTCCTTGTTATGCACTTACAGATCATTTAGTCAGAAACATATTGATAGACATGCAACTTAAAGCTGTGTAATGATAATAGAAACAGATCCTTAGTCATGTGGTTAAAAACATATAATATTTATACAGGAGGATAGAAAATTGAGGAACAGGGAGGGGAGAAAGGAGTCTGACCTTACATTGAGAGGACTCAGACAATGAAATACGATTGGTTTTAGAGATCAAACCAGACATAGGAGAAGGATCAGGGAGGAAAAATATACCCGGGATAGGTAACGCCAACTGGGTCATCAAAAGGAAAAGAACGACCATCAGTGGAAGAGGGACACCTAAAGAGCGCCCACCCCACAAATTAATGCAATTGGATATACATTGCATTAGGTAAATAATAATCAAAACAGAAATTAAAAAATATATAAGTTGTGAAGTCTAGATTTCAAGTAGTAGATGATGTTGAGGCCATTGCAGGAGAGGAGGTGTCCATACCGTCACTTTTTATGGATTGTATGAAGGACCTCAAGTCAGCTGGATCATCAAATACTGCTGTGTGACCCTCATGTGTTACTTTAAAGGAGCATGGATGGAATAAACCATAGCAGATATTTAGTTGTTTTAGAGCAGGACGGAATGACAGAAAAACTTGTCTTCTTTGTGCCGTGCTTCTGGCCACATCCAGTGAAATAAATAGCTTGCTGCCTTGCCAAATGCGTGATTTGCGCTCTTTTGCTGTGGGGATAATAAGTTGTAGTTGAGAGTATTCCAATAGGTAAAATATAAGAGTTCTAGGCATCGGACGAGATGTGGAAGAGACAGTAGTCTGACCAATTCTATGGGCCCGTTGTATGTTAAATGCAGTTTCCAAGGTCAAATGTAGTATGGCTGGTAGGAATTTTTGTAGGAAATGCGGTTAGCTCCCTCTGCTCCCTCTGGTAAGCCGGAGATGCGTAGGTTATTGCGCCTACTGCGATTTTCCAAGTCTTCATTATGCCTTTGTAGATGTTTAATAGATTTTTCTAATTGTGCAACTCTAGGGGATATGTCTTCAAGATCACCTACTCTATTCTCCACTTCCTCCACTCTATTGTTGACCCCCATCCAGCTTTCATCTAATTGCTGTAGCTTAGTGTTTGTAGTTTCAAGAAAGGGTCTACGAGCCCTGATTTCTGCAAGAATGGCTTCTCTGGCAGGATCGGATATGCCAAGTGGAGGTGGTGAGTCACTTTTTGGCCTTTGAAGATTTGTTGAAGAGGAGGTGGCATCCTTAGCAGAGGGAGCATTTTTTTATTAACTCTGTTAGCTGCCATAGTTGAAGAGTGCTGACTGAAGCTTGTTATTGGGACGTTAAATTGAGGTGAAAAATCAAAGGCAGACAAATATCAGAACTATATTGAGCTTGCATTCATTTATGAGACCGCTTTATTGTGATATGTTGGAGTGACCTCTTAACTTGGAAGGATTTAGCAGTGGTATTTTGTAGATATTTTCTATGATGTCTCAGAGTATACAATTATTACATCCATATTATTCATACTGTGTTACTCTTATGTAAAGAGACCAAATTAGAAAGACAGAGAATAATAAGGCGTACACTGTTGAGGCTTAAAAGTTGAAGAGATCTTGTTGGTAAATGTAATATTGTAAAAGAATCCAGGAGCCGTCTTCCAGAGGATAATATAATAAGGAGAGGAGCAAGCATGTAGAGCTGTGGAGGTGTGAGGATTGGGGATTAATATGCCAAGCCGTGTATAAGCATATAAAGATCACAGGTGAGACAGCGTGGCACTTATTTATAGTTTTTGGAGGAGTGGAGTATTTTGGCTAGAAGTATCCAATGTATAGTGCAGAGGTCTTAGATTACCACATAATATATCTTGATGTGTTTTTTGTTTGTTTTTTCTCTTGACAAATGTATAATTTCAGTTGCAAAATTGGATGATTTCTGGTTATTTTTCCTTTCTTTTAATTTATTCCCCCTTCCCCTCCTCTTCTTTTCTTAGCCTTTTCTCCTCACCTCTTATTCTTCTCGCCCCTTACAGCCACCCCTCTCGTCTTCCTCTCACCTTTTTGTCTTTGTTTATCTGTGTATTTATCTTCTCTGTGTTTTAAAATAAACAGTTAAATGACTTTCCTTTTCTTTCTTTAATTTTCCTTTGCCCACCAGGGGGCGCGCTGTGTCTGAAGGAGCCCGTAAAACTAGGCCCAAGCTGGCGTGTCACAAGGAGCGCGACGCCGCACCTCTCCTCATGAGGAGCGGCGCGCTTCCAACACAGTCACAATGCCTGTCCACAGGATGCAACGCGGCCGCAGGGGAGGCACTTCACCATGTTAGAACGGCGGCGAAACTTCGGAAACCCGTTCAGAGATGAAACGAAGCCAGGAACACGCGAAAAGGTAAGTCAATGAAAAAAAATAAGGAACCTAATGCAATTTAAAAATTTTATGAGGCGGAGTAGCACCTCTAGATGGCCATTTTTCCTGCCACTTAGCCACACCCCCCACATTCCGTATTCTATTCAGCGTAACACCTGCTACCTCCCATGGCCATTGATGGTGAACTGCTATAAAAGCAAGACATTCCCCTTTGCCATCTACACTGGTAACAATGACCTCACTGGAGGTTAAGGACTCTTGCAGGCATTATCACACCTCCCCAGGGGACAGAGAACAAAGATTCATCTGGCCATTGACCACCTGGATCGGGACTCGCAGCACCCTGAGAGCCAGAACCACCAGGATCCCAGCTTTTAATTTCCTTGAAATATTCAAACCGCATTTGAACTGCGATCTCTGCATTCAAACCAACCTGACCCGCTGGTGCTGCCTGTGGCACTCACTCGACCTTAGAACTGCTGTTGCTGTTCCTTGCAACTGTTTGCTACTGCACTATTCCAGCAGAGTGGGTTTTAGCCACAGTTTGTGCCAGACCCTCGCTGGTTTGATGCACTGCTTCCAGAGAGCCAGAACAGCCAGGATCCCTGCTTTCATTGCTTCAATGTGATCAAAACCACATTTGTACCATAATCACCACAGTTGAACCAACAGACCCCTGTGCTGCCTTATGTACTTACTCTGAACCACTTTTGCTGCTCCTGCCACCGCACTGAACCAGCAGAGCATGTTGTTGCCTTGGCTCAAACAAAAAACTCACAGCTGTGACAGACTTCAAACCCACCCCATCTCACCCAAGCACCAGCATTTTTGCCTTTCTCCTGAAATGAAACATCAAACAGACCCTGGTGGGCCCATTGACTTGCTTCATTGGAACACTGCATTGAACTTCAAAAAGCCTCACTTCCAACCCGACTCAACGCCTGCTCCCTGTCTGGATCACTGCACCTCCCTGTCTACGAACCTGATTTGAACCAATCACACAATGATAAGAAGCCTGGTCCGATGCAGTAAAATTGCTGAGAACAGAATAAGGTATTGTTGGTAAGTACCAGTCCCTTGGTCAATTTGTTGGGACCCAGGAAATTGGTTAGGCCTCCTTTTGCACAATTTTCCAAGAAACATATCCTTGCTTTGAACACTGTGGTAATCTATTGCCTTCCTCGTATCTGGTTGGCATCCAGAGTGCCTGCATCATCACATTCTGCAGGTCTCTGTTTTCCATTACAGTGATGGGTTTCCATGACAGTGGTGGGTTTTTGTAAATGTTTTCTAACACAGTTTCTATTACATATTGGTGTGTTTAATTAAAGTATATATATATTATTTTTAAAATAAACTTGACTAGCTAGTTGGAGAGCTGTAATATTGCTGTTCTAGTTGTTACTAATGACAGGTACACCTATTTTAAGAGTATACCCTGCCCTCAGCAGGCAATATATTTCTTATCCATGTTTTTAAAACTTTATGATTGGGATCACTGTTGTTTTTAGAAGAGTCAGGGTTTTTAGAAGAGTAGGTGAATTAGACACTTGTCATGTTTGTACAACTGTGTGGCACAGTCGTTTCATCACAGGATGTCACAGCAAGGTCGGATTGACCCATCGGCCGTGTCCGGGCTGGAATAGTCCCTGGGGGGTGGGGGCCGGTTTCTGGCCATGCCTGGGCCAGTTTGGAGAATAAAAGAATTGACAAAAAAATATTTTTTTTCTTCCATGTTTTTTCTCGCAAAAAGCCTTTCATCCTTCTTAGGTCGATAAATGAGTACCAACACAGGTTGGGTGATATTGTATGCATATTTGTTCTATAAAAAGAGCTTAAGCGTAGGTGCTATACAATAACATATTATCATTTAGCCTTGGACGTCTGCTTGGATTCACAGTAATTTAGTGTACTTAGGAGCAATGCTATTTGATGCCACTTTCTGTTTTGTCAAGGGGTGAAAAGTCGTGTTTCATCGCTTCTCGGGATGTCACTTTGGGGTGGGGTCAAATAACATCACTTCCGGTGATGTTATCAGAGGTCAAGGGTCGTGAGGCGAGGGTTTGGCCACTTTTTTTGAGGCGAGGGCAGGGCCAAGTTCTTTGGGTGACCAGGCCTATTTTTTGTCCCAGTCCAACCCTGTGTCACAGTGCTGCTGAATTGTGCCCACGTCATCCCTACAACATGACTGTCCATGCTGGTAGGTGCAGAGTTGGGTTGACTAGACCCCTGGTGAATGTCTGCAAGTCAACACCTGTTTATTTCCCAAGCTGCATGCCTAATCAACACCCCTGATGTCCACTATTTTGTGGATTCAGCAGTGGAGCAGACACTGCAGTTTTTTAGCAGGTAAAATCTAAAGGCTACAGTCCTGGAACCTATTCTTCATAATAACCTCTCTGCATAAAGTACTACCAGGTGTTTCCTTGCTTTCTCAGCACTGCTGGGTTTGTAGATCTCTACACAACCCTAGTGTAGGAGTGGACAATAAAGGTCTCAATGGAAAAGAAGGGTTTGCATTGCACACACCATATTGGTGACTGGAGTGACATCGATGATGGTACAATCTTGCGTTTTACCATGTATCTAGTGTTATAAATGAGAATGGGATAGGTGTTACTATTATTGTTATTTTGTGTTCAGTTCATACATTTTAGATTTGCATGGGCATAGCAACATAATGACAAGTGTGCCGATACAACATCAACACAATGTAGTCGCGTGGTGTGCCATGTAGTTCCTAAAGATGGGAAGTGAGGAGCTTCATATGTGCACGCTGAAAGGAGATTCCCGGATGGAGAAGTAATTGTGAGGGGACAAGGTAGTCTAGAACATACATGCACAGATATACATACACAAGGGTTGTCAGGTAATTGTGTTTGGGACTGTTGGGGGAACAATGGGTACATGGTGAATACACAAATCTGTATACCACGGGTCCACTCATTGCTAGGGCTTGTATAGGCCACAGAAGCCTGGGGTTGCAAGATAAACTCTGTGCAACCTGGGAAGCCGGTTGATCTAGGTTGAAGGCCATGAGAAGGCAGCTGGCTGCATTTGGGCAGCTGCAATAACATCACATGGTCAGCTGTGTCCAAGCAAGGGTTTTTACGACTTGGTGCTATCATGGGGAGGAGATGAATTCTGTTATTCAGTGTCCAAGTAAGTCTGGCCAGCTGGTATGGTCAGTTTGGGGCAAGGTAATAGATCCGGTGTAAGGGGAGCAGAGAGGACAAATATTTTATGGGTTTTGATCAGGTTCTCTGGTAACACCAGGATAACGCCAGGGGCCATGAGTGCTGAAATGGCAGTCGGCCTAGATCAGTGTGAAATGAGAATGCCAGCAAGTCTGGGCATATAAGATGCTTATCGCCAGCTCAAAGGGAACTTGTTTGTTTCTCTCCCTCCTCATATTGTTGAAGTGTCCTTGTTGTTTAGGTGTCCTTGCAAAGACATGTGCATCATGACTGGGTGTAGAGGTCCCTGACCGGAAGGAACTTGTAATAAATTAGGATTGTTGTATGACAATGTAACCATGCAATGATATCATGACCTACTACATGTGTTGTAAATATGATGTATGTCTAAAGGGGATGGTCATTAAACAAATGTATCCAATGAGAGCTTGGGAGCTGAGGGGGCTTAGATTTCTCTGTATAGATTGACCAATCATGATTGGAGGATGACTTTGTAATGGAATATGTGGGAGTGTGCTAACTGTTGCAAAATGTATATATTGTGAACCATGTGTGTGGTTCGAGGAGAATCTAGTTAGTTTAGTCTTTAAAGAGTCATCTAGCACCTTCTAGCCATTTGTACATTGAACTTGCTTTACGGGCAAACATGCACTCCCTTCTTAAGAGGCGAGCCTGTTTTGGGTATAGACATCAGAGGTACACCTATACACTAGCTTTGTGGAGCTGGGCACTTATGTGCTCTCCTGCTGTTTCTGAGTTATCACCCACATACATTGTATCCTCTGCTGCTACAGCTTTATTCTGTTGCTGGTACTGCCTGGAATCTCTCCCGATATAAACTCTAAGTTGTGTTGCCTGCTTTTTACAATTGATTATGTACATATCTTTATCTAGTTAGATTGCCTTGGGTAGATGCTCAGTACGTTATCTCCTAATGTGGCCTCCCTGCCTGGTCTCCCAATGGGGGATATCATGCAGCTGTGTTGGTCCTAGCTAGTTTTCTTCACTCCTACTGGTTTTTTTCCCTATTGCACTACTCTTTTGTTTTTCAGCCTTTATCAAGAGCTTGTCTCTCACCACTTTGTGCCATCCCCTGGGCCTCCTTCATCTGGATCACATTCTTTAACTGACTTACTGCCCCAGTTGGTTTAAGAACGTATGTTGGGCTGCTTATACTGTACTCTGACAATTAAATACTTTCAGAGTGTAAGCATACACTGGTCAACATAAACCAGCAGTACATTAGCCACTTGAGTGCAGCAGGAGCAGCTTGGCCTATTATTTTCTTCTGTACTATTTATCATTGCATGGCATATGTTATTGTTGCTTTTGTTCACTCCATTCCAGGATTTGTTTGTACAACCTGCATTCTTGGAACATAGTGCCCTAGTGCACAGAGATCTTCTAGTGCTCAGCTCATAGCATCTATCACAGATTGTGCAGCTCTACTTGAGTCCTCGAGCTGAGACTGCTCTGTTGCATCTTTCACTTGATCGTGTGATGTGTGAGGGAGATCATCCCCTCGGCCTGTTCATTCTGTACGGGCATGTCTTTAGTCTGTTGCATATATGGATCACAATGTGACATTCTCTCTCATTCTCAGTGTCTTGTCTCCACCAATACACTAACTGTTGGCAGGATCTCTATGACACGGCAAAATGAGTTAAGAAATAGGCTCAATTAGATTCTCTGAAGAAGATATTTTCAGGCCCTTCTCCGGTGCCCAAGATTGGAATTTCGGTATGATCCCCTGTATCCAGAAACACATATACAAAGTCTGGCAAAGCATTCATTTTGGGTCAGATGACAAGGCTCTTAAGATTTAAAACCTGGCCTTTAAGTTTTAAACATGGCAGGCAGGCATTGAGAAGGATAGTGGCACAGATCTGAGACCAAGAATAGAGAGGGTGCTCTAGAAGGCAACACTGCAATACGCTTTTAAGAATGTATCTTATTATGGCCTCCTCCACTGTATTAACCACTATAACTGAGTGCACAATTGTACCATAAATTGACTGCACTCATTCCCCATACATTTTTATGTGGTTCTCTCCTGGTGCCAACTTGAGTGGACCCTATGGCTATTTAAACCAGCCTTGGAGAAAACACATACAAGGCAGCCTTCTCACAGCTCCAACAGCCCTCCTCCCTCACAACGGCCCCTGCCCTGCACCTTGGAGATAGTGATGCAAAAGACGCTCAGCCGTCATGCAAGCCACTAATATGCCTGGTACTTAACACCAGCTCCTTAGCAAAACACAACATCGAAGTGGCCAACTACATCACTGATGCTAATATTGATATTTGTGTAATTACAGAGACATGGCTCCATCCAGCCTACGGTCCTGCTATTAGCCTGGCTATACCACCTGGCTATAAGATCATGCAGGCCGAGCGCCAACAGGGTGTGGGAGGTGGTGCTGCCTTGATCTATAGATCATGTTTTCAGCTCCAGCAAGTCATTAATGTGACCATGCCGGGCTGTGAGTTTCTGATTGCCAAACTCTCAATGGACGCCAATATACGACCATCAATATTGCTCTTACTTGTCGCCCACCTAATAATATGCCTGACTTCTTGACGCATCTTAGTGATGCCATCATTCCTTTTCTCAAACCAGCGGCTAAACTGATCCTACTGGGTGATTTGAATTTGGGTTTTGGGGACCCCGGTGATAAAATGGCTCAACTCATCAGTACCACACTAACTGCACTAGGTTTCACCCACTGGATGCATTCAGCTTCTCCTGACAAAGGAAGGACACTTGACTGGGTGACGACACACAATATAGAAATACAGTGTATCAACATAGACCCCTGTCCCTGGCCCAATCACTCCTTTGTGCATTTCTCCTTCTCTCGCATTTCTAATTATAGAAACAACAAGGACCCTAAGACCTGGGTTAAATGTAGGACTATTCGTAAGCTTGCGCCAACTGCCTTATCACCATTCATCTCTCCTATACTTAAGGAGCTACCCGATCTCACTATGGCCAATGAACTTGCCGAAGCCTTTTGCAATATGCTGACAAAGGCAACTAACGAGCTGGCACCTGAAAAAATGTGCCTCTCTAAAACCAACACCTCCAAAGCCTGGTTCTCTAATGAGATTCAGAAGCTGAGGTGCCTCAAGAAGAAAGCCTTCCAAAACTGGTAAAATGAGCCATCCAATTAATTGGACTACTCTAATGCGGCCAAACAGTACAAGACTGCCATATACAAGGCAAAAAGATAGTTATATGACAACAGAGTTACAGAAGTTCCCTCTAATACTAGGGAACTGTTTAGGATACTTAAGGAACTTGAGACCCCACGTCTCATCACACCAGACGTTGTGAAAGATACCAACTGGTGCACTATTACTCAGGAGGCAATGCCAGGAATGATTTAAAAGATCAGAGTAAACACCTCTATTAACTATTTTATCTTACATTCTTTGCAAGACTCTAGACCCTATGATCTCCCCCGACATATTTCTGCACCATTCTGTTTTATGGAGGTAACAGAAACGCAAATGGTGCCCATTCTGGCTAGTCTCAAGCCTGCTACATGCAAGGGAGATATCTGCCCAGCAGTAATGGTTAAAGCATGTGCGGCTCAGTTATTGCCTATAATAACCAATCATGTCAACTGCTCCATTCAAGAAGACAATGTACCGGGGTCTATTAAACAGGCTTGGACCCCTCCTTCTGAAGAAGTCGTCCCTTGACCCAGCTCTGCTGGAGGACTATCACCCCATTACAAACATCCCTTTTCTACTAATAATTCCAGATAGGGTGGCATATATTCAGATGCAGGGCTTTCTGGAAACACATAATCGTCTTGGTCATAAACAGTCAGGTTTCCCCAAATCACATGGCACACTATTGGATCTTAATTCTAACATCTTGCAGCATTTTGAGGAAGGCAGTACAGTTATGCTCATGCTACTAGATTTGTCATCTGCTTTTGATGTAGTAGACCATGACATGCTCATTCACAGACTCAGTGACACCACATTATGTTCCTCTAATATGGCTAAATGGGTCAAATTGTTCCTTTCAGAGTGTATGGACAAAGTTTTCTGTAATGAGGCCGTGGCCGAGAGTTATTTGGTGACATGCGCGGTGCCACAGGGGGGCGTGTATCTCCCCCCACTTTGTATAACATCTTTACCACTCCCCTCTTTAACATGATGGATAGGGAGGGCACCCTGTATGCCAACTACGTTGATGATACTCAGTGTCTGATCCGCCTTACTGGGGACTACACCAAAGATACCTTCTCTGTTAACCATGTGTTTGGTCTTATGGAATCCTGGATGAAGGATAATGGGCTAGCATTAAACGCCAAGAAGACTGATGATTGCTGGCACTGCTGGTCAGACAAGAAAACTTGAGGATGAATATCAGGCCTTTAACATTGCAGGTTTGCGAAATTAAGACAGCCAATAAAGTGAAGACCATGGGGTGTTATTGGACCAGGAACTTTCCATGAAAGCGCATATCAGTGGCCGGGTATCCAGTACAGGCTACTACCTGAAATTGTTGGCTCAGATTAGGCCTTTCCTTAGCAGATCCAACTGTGCGGCAACTGCAAGAGCAATTATTGGGGCCCGCATTGACTACTGCTCCAGCCTTCTTCAAGGCATTGGAAAAGGGGAACTGGCAAGAATCCATGTCATTCAAAATAATGTGGTGAGAGTGGTGGAGGGTCTCAAACGATCGGACCATGTCTCTGCTGCCAGACAAGGTCTCCACTGGCTTCCAGTAGAAAAGACAGCAAACTTTCAGACACTCTGTTTTACATACCAATGCCTCCACAAAAATGTTCCTAGATATCTTGCTCAGAAAGTGGTCCGGTTGCCTGAGAGAAGAGTCCTGAGATCAAACAACTCTAATCTTCTGCTCATCCCCAAGGCAAGACTGGCCATGGTTTCAAACAGGCACTCAAGACACTCCTTTTCTATTAGATGTTGTTCCCACACTTGCCCTGCCATTTGTTCTGATTTGTTTTGTCTTATCGGTCTGTCCCTGACCTCTTATGCCTACAGGCATTGTTGGTGTGCATTACAAATAAAATAAATAAATAAACAGCACGTATTTGCTGATGTTTTTTTGAGTAAAAGCAGAACCTAGATTCAAACCTTTTTTGAGCTTAATGTCAGTCTGGTCCCACTGACTTCAAATTGATAGTAGCTTTTAAGGCTTTTTTGATGAAGTGTATACCAAAAAAGGTATTCTTAAGACCATTTTTCTGAAATATAAGGGATTGTTTGAACCTTCGAGGTTAGCCTTTCATCTTCAGGCAATGAGTCATTTCTTTATGCTATTAAATTGAAGCTGGACAACTTTATCTCCACTGAAAATAGGAAGATAACATGTTTATCTCAGCTCACAATGGCTAGAAAATATGGGGTGGTGGCAGACAAGGCAAAACTCTCATAATGTTATGGTGTGGTGACAGAGGCCCAATGGTGATCGCGGCGGTAAGAAATGATAATGACATGTATATTGACCTACCAAAGGTAAATTCCATTTTCGTTGAGTATTATGCCAACCTTTACTCGACTAGAAACGTGTTAGATGATCTCTCTGCATACCTTCGGAGGATTTTCTTTGAACAGTGCTCTTTGGCAGCTATTGAAGTTCCCTAAGAACCTATCACTGTCCAAGAAATGCACTGTTTTTTTTTTCCTGCCGTCCTCTAAGTCATCACGTTCGAATGAACTGATATCAAAGGAGTATAAAGATGGGGATCTGCTTCTTGCCTCCCATTTTTTTTTAAAGGATTTTGGTGCTCTGAAACACTTGTGTATGAGCGCGATCCAAATAAAATATCAATACCAATATCAATTGGGAGTATGCAATGGAGACTTGTCTCTTACCAGGTTCTTTGTATGAAACCGTGATCGGATTAACGTTAAAACCATCCAAATATTCCCTGTATAGTGGATCATACCATCCTCTTTCGTTAATTAATACCAATGTCAAAATCTTTGCAAACGATCTGGCTGACAGACTCTTACAACATGTTGAGGAGGAAAGTGACAGGAAGATGGAGACTGGCAGAATCAAGGTACAACATGTTGAAATCAAGGTACAACATGATGCGACATGATGCCTTGTGTTTATATATGGTGTACCTTTTCTTTATCTATGAACAGCAAGTGTGGAAATGCATTAAAAAACTGTGGTACTTTGTGGAACTCTGCAAACAATAAATACGGAGGCTGTGAAATGCAGAGCCGCCCTACAGCTACATCATTCATAACACCATTCCTTGCAAATTGTATGGAGCAAGATGCTAGAAAGCCAACAACCTGGCTGCTGGTTCTACATCATACGGAAAAATGCTACTGAATACATAAAGAGTCTAGTTTCTACCACTGACAACTCTAGTTTAAATTCTATCTCAGCCAATGTATTCCTCTTAAACACTGCTCACAGATGTAACCAAAGAAAACAGGGTTGATTAGATAGGCTTTACAAATTAGGTAAATGCATGTAAGTCTGGGCATACCCTTTTCAAGAAGTCAAAATATATTTTCGATGCCAGCAGACATTACCAACACATTTTCACATTGTTATGAACTTATCAGCCAGAAAAGGTTGGTACTAGTGAATTAGCAAATACGGCATTAAACCAAGTCATCATCTCTAGGCTGTGTCAGGAAGTCAATTTGAAGGGGGGGTTCTCATTGGCACAAGTCCTTTCTGAAAAAATAATTGAAGATACATTAAAGTATATGGCTGATGTTAAACAGCCAGGGGAGTATGGTTTCTTGCTCGAATTTGGCATCAGACAACCCCACTAATCACTACTGTACTCAAAAAGGCAAATACAGGAGAACCTTTCAGAGAACAATTCAATAAAGCACTCATAAGAATCATCACAATACCAAGGAAATACCTCTCAAAAACGTTAACTTCCATCCATTCTCCCTTATCAACTTAGTCATGAAAATGATTGCCAAAACTATTGGCCGCCAGGTATCGGTAACATAATAACTGACTTCCTATATCCCAAGTGGGATTTCTCATAGGATCACGTAATCTGGAAAATAATCCATATTATCTGTAATGATTAATCATCTCCTGATCCAAACACACAAATATTTCTACAGAACAATCAGAGACTTTATTTTTGTTGATGACTAGACTGTGTCTGAGAACTCTATTTATGATAAAATATGGTTGCTGTATGGTTATTGTAGAACAATCATTAGCAACTCTGAGCCATGGCATGGAGACTCCTATTATTCATTCTTATTAATTGAACAAGAAGAAAAAACAAAGTGCCTCATTATGGGTTCAGCAGTGAAGACAGCACTAATTTCACTGAATGGGATTTCTGTTACCGCCATTGCATCTGATGGAATTAGCTTCAATTTAGGAGTGCAAATGAGTGCTTCCAAACTACCAACAGTGACGCTGATTCAATTCAGCAGAATTCGTGCCAAAAACCAGTACCATTCAGTACATTCCCCACTTTTCAGTTGAATTAGTGCTAACACTGTAGACATGGAGGAATTACCAAACAGTAATTCCCCTGGTGGAATTCCCACTATGTGGAGCTAGCATCATCCCATTAACAGAAAGCTCAGAGGCAGTCATCTTTTAAAACTCAAGCCATTCAGAATGACCCATTTCCTTTGACCAACCAAGCACACCTGCAGTGCCAATCATACCTGGACTTAAAGGCAGAGGAAAGCTGGCAGAAACCCAGTTCACATGAGGCAAAGCTCAAGGTTTGTGTGGAAGAGGTAGTCAGCCATGCTGATGAGCTTTTTTGGGAACAACAACTCAAAACCTCTATCCAGGAGAAGAACTCCATCTGGAAAAAGGTACGTTAGATTCAAAGAGGTACATTAGATGGTGATAGCTGTCAACCCTGTACCCGGGGCCAATAAAGACTGCCATATAAGGTGGATTGACCTGAGGCAATGGTACAGATCCTAATCTCCATCCTCCAGCTGGAGACAGCGGCCAGGAGTGAAAAGGCTAGAAGTGTTCCCCACATGACTTTCATATAGGGAGATTGCAGAGTATAGGTTGAATTAGGCAGTCAATCTGTGCCTTGAGTAGGAATGTCATCCCTCTAATGTGAATGCATTACCTGACTCCCTAGCCTAGCCATGTGCCAGGCTGTGAATTCGTAAGTTTCAATTGCAAAGTCAAGGTCATGCTCAAATGGCCAAGGGATCAATGCTAGGGCAACAACATTCATGTGCCATCCTTGTTGGGACAACATGTCCACATGACTTTGTATATAGAATATTACAGTTGCATCTATGGAAATGAGATCTCATGCATTTTGGAGCTGCACCTATCAGTGCAGCCCATGGCCATGGGGTCAACTAAAATCCCCTCTATCCACATGCCTCCCCCAAACTCTCCCAAACTATCTAGCCCATAATGAAAATACCAGTGGCAATAATTGACCTGACCCATGTAATTGTCTCATGAGAAAGGCATCTGCCAATGAGGTCCCGTGTAAATGGCATGCCAAGACCTCATATCTCCTTTCCCTAGTCAAACCTATCAGTGATGTTTGTGGACATTGACAAAATACCCTGTCCATGATCATACAGTACCATTCTGACTGCTCAGAGCACTCAAGACAACAAATATATTACACTGGAAAATCAACTCTCGCACCCTGCAAAGTATTTGCACAGCATGGTTGAAAATTCATCCTTCTGTACTTGAGCCCATCATGCCCTTTTTGGCCTTTAGTCATCATCCTCCAAAATGTATGTCTTGCTATACCATGTACGAGTCTGCATGATGAGTAACTGCATACCATTCATCACCCAACAGGTTCACAGGCCACGCAGAGAGTGGAACCCGGACTAAGTATATCAGAGTCAATGAGGTATGCTACTAAGAGCACTGAGGTCTCGACACCAACCACTAAAACCCCAACCACCACCCCTGCACTCCTCAGTCATGGCACGTGCCAGAACAAACCTGGAAAGACAGGATCTACACAAACACTCCTGCACTGCCTCTGATGCAGCACTGCCACCTGAAGCCACCACATCTGACCCTGCTGCTGATGCAGAAGCCTATCTGATGGCATCTTCATAAGCCTACATGACCCGGTGAAAACCAGTTATCTGTGAAACTGCAAACCACTCTGCAGGACACTTCTTCTACCGCCTGGTTGGTTCAATGCCCCATCAGGACACAGACTCAGGAAATTATGCTGATGGCATTGGACCAGTGGAAGCCAGTGGTAAGGGGGTTGGTAGCTATGTGACACCCCAGTCCTTTCTGCACTCCTGACACCTTTGCATTGTAACTCACTACTATCCGGCACGTCTGAAAAAAATATGAACAAGTTACAAATAATACAAAACAATGCCCTCCGGTCTGGACTTGACATTGGCATGCACCACCACATCTCAAAGGCCAGAAGGTCTGCCCATTAGCTCCTGGTTAAAGACAGAATCAACTTCAAGATCATTTCCATTGCCCACCGCTACTTGTCCAGCAATGCTCCTTCTTACCTTTCTCAGAAATTCAAATAACCCCCCTTATCAGGGCCCTTAAAAACGGGCCAGAAGCAACATCTCATCAAACCCAGATTTAATTGCAAAAGGCCGGGGGATCCAGCTTCCCTGTCCATGCCTCTGTCCTCTGTAACAACAGCCCTCCCCACCTGCAAGAAGAACCATCCTACAATGTCTTTTGCAAAAAAATCAATCAAAACACATCTCTTCAACAAAGTGGTCCCCATTTGCCCTGTTTTTCCCTCCTTTCTATCGGCAAATTTGTTTTCTGCTACACTGTAACTGGCGCCTAGATGCCTGTGGGCTTTGCACGCTTGTATACATGTTTAAATTAATAAATATCGAAGTGAAATAATCTGGAAGTACAACTACTGTCACCCTTAAATAAAACTCAGTGCATGGCAGCCCCTGTCGTAAGTCCCAGTGCTCTGCACAATGCACACAAGTTGAGCAATCCGCCATGCTGAAATGCTCACATAAATGAGACTGCTGTACAGAAGAGACTCATGTTAGATATAAGGGAGATGGGAGGGTAGGGGTGTTGTTTGGCTTGCAAAGGAGAGTCACATATAAACAAGAAAAAGGTGGAGCACAGTTATCTTTCAGTGGGTGTGGAAGATTCACTATGTGTCTATATACTATCCTGTGAGTAATGTCCAATTCAGCATAAAAAAAAAAACAATAAATTCCTCTCACATGAAACTTCCATCCACGCCTTCATCAAGATTAATTTGTGGCATCTAGTGGTCCCTGTCGTGGTTATCATAACCCTCCTTTTTGAGTGCCATATTGCCATCCGGTGGCATGGGAACACATTTCCTAATGCACAAGTTATGCAGCATAGCACAAAAGACAAATAGTTCGCCCAATTTGTCTAGCTTGTACATTATGGCACCTCCTGTCCTATGGAGACACTGGAACTATCCCTTCAGCTGGCCAAAGGCTTGCACTATGGAGAGCCTTGTTCTAATGTGTGCCTCATTCTATGCCACATCTTGTACTGCCCGTGGGTCCTGGACAGGTTTCATGAGCCACAGGAGCTCAGGGTAGCCAGGGTCATCTGCAAAGGGAATGGGGATAGGCATTGATTGTGGAACAATTCGCATGGGTACCAAGTAGCCATTGCATTGTGGTCTAAATTCTGAGTAATGTACGTACGCAAATTAGACTTTATCCCAAAATGATGTTATTCCTCATGGAATGAGGGGGTAATGATTGATGTCCCTGGGGAATCCTCCATTTTTAACATCACTGAACCACCACCATGGATAACAGACAAATGCTCTAAATGAATTGCTAATGGACATGTAATATCTAGATATTCAAGACTAGACACTCATGTTTGTGCTCTGATATGCTTTTAAATTCTTTATAATATTCATGTGCACTTTGTGATTGTTATCATGCACTTAGAAAATGGTGTTTATGGGGTGTGAGCCTTCAAGTCATTGTGCTACTCAGAGGTGTAATGTCATCTTGAACAGGAGAACTGTGCTGTGACTTGTCTAGGTATAGTTTCACTCGGCAATGTGTTTTTTGTAGTTCACTCTTTGTAGAATTGCGATTATGAATTGCTGTCAAGCACTGACATTGGTTTCACAGTCTTTGCAGGTGGGGTAGTGCTTCTTATGTGTTGTATAAGAGAGCAGGTCCTTCATGCATAGGGCTGTGTCAGGCCATTCATTATATTATCACAACAGTGACCCCGTATGGTTCTCACTTGAGAACCCTTCATGTGTTGTTTGCCTATGCTTGCACTTACACACATCCAGGTCTACTGCTCAATGAAAGTTGCAATGTATGCCAGTAGTTTATTGTTGTCTAGGATCATGCCATCATGGGTGGAAACTGGTAAGCAGCCACGACAGTGGGCCATGGTGAGGTCTGCATCACCAGTCATCTGCATGTTTAGGGCATGTTGTTGTGTTGTTTTCTGTTTTGACACACATCCACTAATGCCTTTAAGGGCAACAATGTTACATACATACAGTGCAGAGCTATGATGACATTAGAAACGTGACAGCTACATGGAGCCATGGCTTTGTTGCATTTACCTGTGCAGGGGGTGGACAGGGAGATGTGCTGGGGTACATGCTGCATGAGTACATCCAGCACTTGGAAAGCACCATTGGAAGGATAAGCGGCGAAATGGCATGCATCATTCGCACAGCGTGCTGGAACATGCCTGTGGTACAAGCTTCAGCAGTGGTGAAATAGGTGCACTTATCTTGGGCCTGCTTTGTAGATCAGCCTGCATCAGAGCGAGTAGCTCAGATACATTCTTCCTGTTAAGGCGGTCAAGTGTTATTGGTTGCTTGCTTGTCAGTCAGTACCCAGGGTGATGGCCTGACCCTGGGAATGGCACTCTACCAGAAGCACACATTTGGTGCAGATTCCTTTCAAGGTCTCTGTGATGCTGCTATGCATTGCTTTTGTAAATTAATGTGCAGCATAGAGTCCAGGGGCTTGGGATTTGCTATTGTTAGTAGCTGCACGGCGTTGAGAAGTGTGTGTGGTAAGGGTTTGGCAATGTGCACGCTAGAAGTGCTAATTGGGTGCCTCTGTGCCCTTATTTCCATCACCTGGATTTACTTAACTCCATCTTCTGGGCATTTCTGGTGGAATTAGTGCTTATAATGGGCAGTACAACATGTTTGTTTCTGGCGCAAATTCCTCCATTGGAATTATCCAGGTGTTGATTGATAATTCTGCCAGTGCGAATACCTTCAGGGCCTAAACTATTGGAGGAATTACCATTTTCATTAACCCTTGTTTGGTGGAATAGTAAAAGTGGGAGTCATCCCATTATGCCACATTTTGCCCTTACCGCCAGATTCGTAATGAGGCCCAAAATCTTTAAAAAAAGCACTGCCACAATCTTGAAATCATTGCTTTCCCTCTTCTCTCAATGTCCAACAATCATAAGCCATGCCACCGAAGAAAGTTCCAATACAGCTATTCGTCCTCATGTTTTCATCATTTCTTGCTGCTTCCACTTCCAAAATGTATTTATAAATGTAACTTTTAGATGTACATATGTGGGGTTACCCATGGTGGGGATAGACACCACTGAGAGCTGCTTGAGCGCTATAGAAAGCAAATGTTTCTTAATGATGTTTTTTCCTGCTGTGGTAACATTCCTTTAATGTCCCATACATCATAGCACTGCTGACCTTAGTCTCTGGGCACAGCAGAGTTTCAGAGTCTAGATATTGCTCTCTTCATGCTGCAAGGAGCTTTGCTTTGATACCTTGGTGTTCTTTGTGGTCCTTCGGTTTGTTTGTTTGTTTGTTTATAATATTGTAATGCGCGCCAAACCCTTGGGTAGCTGGGCGCAACAGGTACAAGGATACTTAAGCCTCAGTTACACAATGGAAAAAAGTACAGTACAGGCAATAGGACAATACAGTTAGGTACGGTGATGTGGTGCAGTAGGTTGCATACATAGGCAGGTACATAGGTGTATATGGCGGAGTCTCCAGGGATCACATGTCATTAGCACGCAGCCAGTTTAGAGTATTGCGCCTAAAGCTGTAGAAGAAATGGTTGGTTCGAGTGCTAGGGGTAGAGCATTCCAGGATTGCGCGGCTTTCACCAGGAAGCTACTACCTCCACTTTGGCTGCTCTGGGCGGGCCATTCTCTCTGCAAGGCATGGCGGTGCTGCATTGTTAAGGCATTTGAATGTGAGTGAGACTGTTTTAAGTAGTATCCTGTTGCTTATCTTTAGCCAGTGGTGATCTCTTCTGTTATTGGATATGTGTTCTCTGTTAGGTATATTAAGGGCCGTTCTGAGGGCGTTGTTTTGTAATGTTTGTATTTTGTCAAGGATGTATTTGTTAGCTCCTAGGTATAGGGTGTTGCAGTAATCTAATTTTGACAATATTAGGGCATTGGCAAGGGTGATGCAGCTGGCTTTAGTTAGAAATGTTCTGCAGGCCCTGATAAGCTTGCAGCTGTAAGCGTTAGAAGATGCCATGGAGTTAACCTGTTTCCTTAGGGTAAGAGTGGAGTTGAGGTAGAAACCTAGGGTTATTACCTCTTTAACTACTTTGATTGTGTTGCCGTCTATACTGAATGCAGAGTAATTGGAATTCAGTTTTTTTTAAGTTGGCATCAGAACCAAGAATCAGGATCTCAGTTTTATCGTCATTCAGGCAGAGACCATGAGAGGCTATCCATGCCTGAATGAGGAGGTATATTTTTTTTACCAAGGCCGTGTTCTCATCAAAATTGCCCGAAAGGGGAATGAGGATCTGGGTGTCATCTGCATAATTTGTGTAGATAACACCCAGTCTGCCCAATTTGTCAAATAGTGGCTTGGTAAATATGTTATACATGGTGGGCGAGACGCATGATACGGTAATTGGTCTGGATTGGGTCTGCTGATGCAGACAGGGAGAAGACTCTCATCATTCTATTTTCTAGAAAGGACTGGACCCAGGCTATTGCATTTGTCGAGAAATGGGCTGCCGATGCCAGGTGTTTGCATAAAACTGCATGGTCCACCAAGTCGAAGGCCGCCGACAGATCGAGGAGGAGTAGCATGGCCGTTTTACCTTTCTCCTTGAGCTAGACAATTTGGGTTTTTAGGTTGATTTATGCCATTTTGGTGCCATGTTGTGGCCTGAATCCGGATTGGCTGGAGCCCAATAGGTGATTTGTTTCAAGGACGTTCTGCATTTGCAAATATGCCACTCTGTCATTTATTTTGAGGAGAAAGTGTACTGTGGTGATGGTCTGTAATTAGTAGGGATGGAGGGTTCTAGGGTTTGTTTCTTAAGCAGTGGTAGAAACCAGGACTCTTTTAAGTTACTTGGGACTGAATTGGTCTTAAAGGAGGCATTGATAAGCTTTGAGATGCAGGGCGCTAGGTCTCTAGCGGCATCATAATTATTTTAGCGGGGCAGGTGTCGCCCTGACAGTTACAAGGTTTCAGAGATAAGATAATCTTCTGAGTTTCCCGGATGGAGATTTTAGTGAAGCTGAATGGTACTGTGGTGCTGGTGTTTTCATTGGGGGTTGTGGGTTGCGTCTCGGCGGAGAGCAAGGAGGCTTTTCTGTTAGCAATTTTTATTTGGAGTGACGTTATTTTGTTGGCCAAGGCATTCTGAATGCTGGTGCACCATTGTTTATCCTTAGGTGCATTATCTAAAGGGGCAATAGGGAATTCCAATTTGCGGAGGATCACAAAGAGTTCCTTGGTATTGGAGCCGGCCTTAGATATTCTTTAATTGAAAAGATCTTTTTTTGGTACGAATTATTTCTTTTTTGTAGTTGTTGGACAAGTGCTTTAGTTGCGTTTTGTTTCCCTCTAATGGTGTGCGTCTCCATAAGGCTTGTAGTCTTTTTTGGAGTCTCAGTTCTTTACGGTGGGGTGTAAACCAGGCATTGAGGTGGACCTTTTGTTGACTTTTGCACAACTTAGCTGGCGCAATGATATCTAGGGCCTTAGTCATGGTGTTGTTGAAAACCTCGACAAGGAGGTTGGGTTCCTAGTTACTTGGTAGGTAATTAAGAGATGGAAGGAGATGAGGTAGTAATATAACTGCCGTTATGTTTTTTCTGCATCTGGTTGGGAGTGGTGGTGCCAAAACTAAGACTTTAGGTGTTTGTTTGTCGATTGTTAAGGAGAAGTCAATAAGGTGGTGGTCAGTCCATGGTTGCAGGGATATTTTAGTGATGGATGTCGTGCAGTTCATGTCTGCTACCCAGTCAACAGTCCTACCTTTGAAATGGGTAGGGCGAGGACTTTTTGGGTAAGTCCATGATCTGACAGGATGGTTGCTATTGACTGAGTATGTTTGTCCCCTGGATCGTTAAATCCCAGGTTGAAGTTGCCCAATATTAATATCTATGATGAGTCTTTAGTGCTGTTAACCAGGAGACTAGATAAATCCTCCTCAAAGGTGCTAATGGGTCCTGGAGGTCTATATAGAAGGTAGATGGTTAAGGTACAGCAACTGGATATGGGTAGTTTGGTCGTGAGCATTTCACAGGATTTAAGTGGTGGAGGAGTCAGAAGTCTTATGGCGAGGTTAGTTTTTGCAATAATGGCAAAACCGCCCCCTCTAGCATTGGGTCTGTCTACGCTGAGCATCTGATAATTGTCTGTATTATCTTTATTAAGCATAGTTCCTCTGATTTTCACTAATTGTGAGATTGGGGATTTCTTGTTGAGAGATAGTTTCTGAAAAGGACAAGCAAATGGCCAATTGACGGAGTAGATTAGTTACTTTCTCTCACATATTAGTTTATCAGGCTGGTTAGCACACAATCCGTAGCAATGTCAAACCAGCCATTAGGAATACTATGGCTTCTATGGAAGTCAACTTCTGGGACTCAATACTGTTAAACAAGGCTTGTTGGAAAGACCTTGTGAGGGAGAGAGTGGTGTTGGGATTAACAACATGTAGATTTTGTTGTTACATCGGTAGGTGGTGCATAAACAGCGACATTTGGATGCCAGAGTGGAATGCGACTTTATTTTTCTCGATATGCCTAGTAATCCCAGGGCTTTGGCTTCGTCGAAATCCCCTTTTACTGGGTGGGTTCTCTTGTGGAGGAGACACACAGTATCTGCATAAGAGAGTTTCATTTGCAGCTCTGGATTTGCTGCCAGGTGGACATTTCTTTAATCCTTCAAGGACATATGCTGATTGCCCCCAGGCCCTCCTTCAGCAATGAGCTCAGGCCCCAACATTGCTTGCAATAACCCCTTTCTGGCAGTCTCAGGTATGGGATTCATTAATCCTACACCTGGGTATTGCCAGTCCAGGTGCTCTGGTGTCTTTTGACGACATTCTCAAGGACCCTTCAGGAGAGTGACATTGTTGATTAAGTGCATGTACCTCTCATGACTTGGCTGATATATGTGAGAGATGGGCACCCCAGGGCATTTCACAGTCAGCTTCCTTGCTCTCAAATGTTTTGAGACCACTAGGAGCCTTAGAATCTACAAGTCAGCTTGGTCCGCTTCTTTTTGCTGGTGTTCACAGGGAGACTTGGATCCATGTCAGGTATCTGTGCTAATGGTAGTTATTTTGCTGCCTTAATTATCCAAGCGTTTGAAGTATCAGACCCTTGACTTGCATCATTCAGCTATTTCAGCGAACCATTACTTGGTGGATAATTTTACAGTGGTGAGCATTATCTAGTCTGTTAGTCTTAAAAATAGGTTGTATCAAGTCACCTCCCACACCTCAGTAGTCCTATTGTTGTTCGAAAGGTAGCCAGCTAATTAACACCTGCCTTTAAAACAATTGCTGGCAAATATAGTCACATTGATGTGCATAGCGGCATTTCAAAGGATTTCAGAGGTCCATCCTTTGGAACTCAGCAATAAAGTGTTCAACCCCCTCATTGTTTCCCTTTATTTGTAAGGATAAACAAAGACACCTTCCAAGTTAATTGATTTTCCTTCTTTCCCAAATAATCTGCAAGTATTTGCTGGTTAATGTTTGCAGCAGGAAGAAAGTGTGTGAGCATGAGCCAAAGGAGAACAACAACCTCGTTTTGTTTAGTGTAAAATGCATTAGAACTCTATCTTTGTTTGACTAAACTCAGTGGTCATGTTACAGAAAATCTGCATATGTTCAAGTACAATATTCATTCTTTTTTTTATTTATTTGTATATGGTTCTGCCCTGAACCTTTACAAAAGAAGAATATCAACAAAAGAAATTACAAATATACATCACATCAGAACCAATAGAAAAGAGGCTAACAACCTAAATAGAAGAACATGTTTTCACAATACATAAATCAATCTAAAAATAAGCTAAAATGTCACCATTTAAAGTTACCAGTCCAAAGAACATTATTCCATTATTTTACAGAGTTTTAGAACCCAAACTACCAAAGCTGTTATAGCAACATTATATCCAGAAACCAGATAATCCTAAAAATACTCTGCTGTGATCCCTTCCTCACGAGACACAAATCTCCCAAACAGCATCTTTCGAGTTGGCCATGTTCTCTCGCACTCCATCAATAAATGCCTTAATGTTTGGTTTGATTGAGTGTCACAGACATTACACAGTTTTAAAGCTTTATCTCCTTGTTGACGTCTTGCCAACACTTCACCACTTTGCTTCAGATTTCCCCTGATCCTAAGGAAATCATTCCGTACTGCCTTGTCAGGAAACTTCAAAAGGTAGTTTGATAGGCAGCCAAGTTTTTTTATTTCCAAGAGAAACAGGTTTACCCATGTTGACTCCCTTACCTTTGCGACTGTTTCTATCCAGTCGCAAATTTCAAGCTTTTGTTTGACCTTTAATGGATTTGTTATAAGGATATCAACCTCTACGTCTACTTTCTCCAACATTACCCTCACTCTTCCCTCTAGATCAAACGGCATGGGGGACTTTGATTGTTCCAGATGGCATCTAATCTCTCCATATAACGAAGAGCTCTTTCCAGCAATGACCTCCCGATAGAGTGAAACCAGCTTCCAGTTTGCCAAGCATTCTAATGATTTAAGGCCGAGCTAAAATCTGATGCTCCATCCCAGGGTACAGGAAAGGAGACGCAGGATCTTCTTCGAGATTCGTCCCTCCACTGCACTCCATTCTGAAGACCAAGGAAGGGGCTCTGCCTCCAAACCGTAAAGAGTTACAGAGACCGCTTTTGCTAGATAGATTTTTGTCAGCGGTATAACTGAAAACGTACAGTATTTGGCTTTTAGTTCAAGCCTTTGTGAAGCCATCTGTGAGGTTTTTATAGCCACATCTGCTTCCACTTCATGGCGAACTGGAGAGGCATAGATGTTATAGCCTAAATACTTCACCTCCTCGACCCTTTGAATAAATTGGGCCCCAAGAAACCAGTTTGAAAAGTGTATCTTCTTCTGCAGGTGTTTGAAGACTACAATTCTTGATTTGAGGGCGTTAATGGTGAAATCATGTAGTTCTGAAATTCACCTAGCTTTGACAAAAGTTGCTGCAGACCGATGGCTGTTCTGTCCAACAAGACAATGTTGTCTGCATAGGCCAGCAGATGGAACCTCTTTCCATTTATCTCTGGGCTGGCCAGTGCAGACAACTCCAAAAAGATACCTAGGTCTGCTAAAAAGAGGTTGAAAAATAACAGAGCTCCAAGACAACCCTGCTGACCCTCCTCTCCACCTTAATGGACTCTGACAAATGTCCCTGTTCATTCAGCCTAACTCTTATAGAAGTGTCTGGATGCATTTCAACCAGAATGGGTAGCAACGAATCTGGCATACCCCAGGCTCTTAAGTTTGTTCCAAAGCAAGGTTTTATGAACCTGATCAAATACAATATTCATTCAATTTGCACCTGGAAAAACGTTGTCCTACTGCAAACGCATATCGTTGTGGTGCAATTTTATATCCAGACATTTTTTACCACAGTGCAAATTCCGTGCAAACTTCCACTGTATTGGTGCACATTTTCCAAAATGAGTGACAAAGGCATACTTGTAAAGGATGTAGCTGAACCAATAATGTACCCCCCTCAGGTTTCAATAATGAAAATGCATGTGTACTGTGTGGATTTAATAAGATATTTCCAATTCACATCTGTTCGATCAACTCATTAAAAAGAATAGTACATTCATGCCATATGATTAACACCCCGGGGTGCAGCCAATCAGGTTCTGCGGATCGTGTGCTGAAATCTCTGTTCTCAGCCTGCATTCCATGGAACCCGCATGCTGCCTCCTGCGCCACCGGCCGCCATCTTGTCTCACCCTTTCCCTTTTTTTCAAAAATGTAACCCACCCCTCAACCGGCGCCAAATCAGCTCACCAGCTTCTCCGGTTGCAGCCACCATAGAAATGGAAGAGGGGCTCCACATGGAGCCCCGCCTTCTATAACCATGATAGCATCTTGGCACAGTATTTTCTTTCAATGAATGGGACGACGTGCGCGGCCCGTTCTTAGAACGAAAATACTTTTTTTAACCCCTGCAACGTTACCGCTTTTGTAACCCGGGTACTAATAGCGTTAACACCTCTTTCCAAGGGTTGGAGCGGGGGGGTTAACATGCAGGGGCCCTTGACGTTACCCCCGTTCCAGCACTTGGAATGATGTGTTAACGTTATAGTGTGTTGTTAACAGTAAAATCAAGTGGTATTTTTGCCAGTAGCCACCCTGCACAAAAAGAGACTTCGGAGGTGTTTTCGTTCACTTTTCATGTAAAAATAAGGCCATGAAGCACATAAGGCAGGGAATCATTGCCCCTCCTTCTGAATCCCGTTAGCAGTAAGAAGCTACCATCATGCTTCCTCAGCTCGTCAGTGGCTGTCTGTTACGCAAATCCCTACCAGATATCTGCTCACTACCTCCCCGCCCCCTGCCATATTACCCTCCTCAGCAACCACTTTCCACCTTCTGCCTCTCACACACACTCTGCTGCTCTCACTGCATGAAGCTCCCCTTCTGCTACAATGGCCACCATAGAAATAGAAAAGGCACTACAAGTAGTTCCCTTCTCCCTGTTCCCTCATGGCTATTTTTCTTTTTTAAATGTGTACTTAGGAGCATTCACAGCCCGTTTAAAACATGCTATTAGCACCAGGTACAGCAGGTCGGTGTAGTGACAGCCCTAACCTTCCAAGTGGGGAGCTTTATCACCTGATAATGGCAATTGGGCCTGCATCAAGACCTAAAACGTGGGCCACCACGGCTATTACCAGAGGCGTTGCTAGGGGGGGGCTAAGGGGGCTATATCCCCTGGTCTTTTGGTTGTAGCCCCGGATAGAATCTCAGGAGCTACAGCCAAAAGGCTAGCTAGCCCCCAGTCCCGACAGTTCCGACATTAGCGTAGCCCCAGGTCTTTTTCAGACCTAGCAACACCCCTGGCTATTACCAAGGGGCAGTGCACCCCCGTCCCCCCCCCGCACCTCTCACCCATAGGGTTATTGCAAAATTCGCAAGAACATACATACATGTATATGTGTATGATTACTAATGCAGAATAATGTGTTGGAACATCGAAATAAACTGTGCAAGAAGCAGGTACATATTAACAACAGTAGAATATTGTTTTCACGCTGCGACACATAACTCCACACTTATTTCCAGTTTCCCATATAAGCAGCCCCTTCATTGTACACATACCTAAATCATTTGTATACATTTGACATGCTCCTAAGTGCATTGCGGTTTGAGCATCTCCAATAGACACGTTGCATTCGGTAGGTTTTGGGCCGGTGCGATGCAGTTTGGCACCAACATTGCACTGGTGCAATGTTCAGCCCCAAACAAGTTCTACACTGGGGCCATTTCCGCATCGGTGAAACATTGCATTTCTCTGATGCAAAGTTGAGAGAAAGGGGCAGAGCCCAGAGCTGCCTCATATCTTTCCATGATAATTGAGCAGCCATAGAGTGTGCCAGCGGAGGTGCCACTGCGCATGTATTGGTCGTTGCATATGTCAATGCATTGTTGTTGCAAGGAAAGCAACAAAAATACTGCGTGTAAGGCAAGGATGGAATAAAAAGCAGTTGATTGTAAACCCGGCAACAGAAAACCAATAATTGAATCGAGTTCCTTTTGTATGAGAGCAGCGCTTCCTGGCAGCTGTATGAGCCAAGAAAACGTGTTCATCGAGCTGACCTCTAAACGTCTGGACGCCTATAGATGCATTAGTTGTACAATGAAGCAAGAGCTAAAACTTATACAGCTCATACATGAAAAAAACATAAGTACTACTTAATGTTACAGTAAGAAGAGCGCACACGAACACACATTTTTCACAGACAAGCCCCGCCTGCCCACCATGCTTTCACTCACCGAAAATGGATGCGCGCAGCAGTCGCTTCGGCGTCCGGAAAGATTCTGACTTCAAAGCAGCTGGTGTAGTAGACTGCACAACTTTATATAGCATCGTAAGATCCTGTTTGGCAATGGCCCCGGTTATACATGGTGCACTTAACTCCCAGCCAAAGAACCAAGAACAGAACACCAGAAACAACGTGTTCAAAAATGTTATAGATCTGTTTATACTAAAGGGTGTCGCTTTTTGTCAGTTTGGACGTAATCCCACTAAAGATTATTTTTACGGTTCGTTTCTGTTGATTGCAAAAGTTATCACTTTCTGTTTCTTCGGGCCGAGGCTCAAGGCACTACACTTCTAAACAGCTAATGTTGCTCAACATTCATGGACAAGTTAACAGGAAAGCCACTGAATAAAAACAAGATCGTTTGCCACTTATTAAAAAACAGAACGTTTTGAAAGCGTGTATTTGCAAAGCTTTGACGTTTTTATCCTGGCCCCTATCTGCTACCCACTGACCAAATTTGACAAAAGTGTAAAAAAGGTGAAACATGTACTAATTAAAAACACAGGTTTCAGGCCTACTGCCATTCATTTTCCCATAGAGAAAAAGTGCATCGATTTCTCTACCTGGCAGCAGTAGTGAGAAAACCACTGAACGGATTAGGACCAAATGAGAAACAATTTGTGCAAAAAGTGCCACAGACGTGACTTTTGCTGTTTTGGGCTAAATCTGTCAAGTAATTTTTAAGAAATAGTTGATGGACAATGGGGTGCCCCTTCTAACTAAAAACTGCTATATATCTACCGCGGTGCTTTGCAGCAGAGAGGTTGGGCGGTTTTTCAGAAATGAAAAAACACAACTTTTTTTTGCATGAACTGAGCTATTCCGGGGGCAATATGGAGGACAAGTAAACATGAAAGCATGTTCAAAATGTTATTTTGAGAAGGAAAAGGGTTGTATTCACATCAAGCTAGAGTTGGGAGGTGGCAAGAGGAAAACATGTGAAGTGGGGATAGGCTTGACAGGCTGTTTGGTGTAGAAGCTGTTTGGCTTATCAGAGGAATCCTGGGGGAATCTCACAAGAGGACTGCAGTAACATCACAAGACACACTCAGGAAATAAACTTTGTCAAGTGAGTGAAAACACAATGGATGCAAGTGGGGGTGGGGGCGAATAGAAAAGAGGAGGGGGAAACATGGTGAATTCCTGTGTGGACGGTGAAGCCTTTTTAATGTTTAAGCATTATCTGATTATTTAATTTAATTTAATGTATAATGTTATAGTTTTAAAATAAAACTTTACACATATACAGTTATTCAAATACTAAAATATCAACAGTAATTCATACATTCATACAGATATCCCTTTGATAAATAGCATAATAATATCAAATACATCAAATATCAAATATAACAAATATATGTATATATAACAATGTAATAAGGTTTAAGATACGAAGGATGAAAGTAAAAATAAAAAATAATTTCATGTACTTAGGCGCCAGAATGATAATAAAACTGCTATCAATACCCTTCCAAGTACACACGCTCCATAGCGTGCGTATGCCGTATCTATAATTTTTTCTGATTAGAGCGGGAATGTCATACTCAGGGATGATTACCAGGAAATTATCACAGGAGCAGAAAGAGGGGTGGGGGTTCACTTGCAAAGTCATTTAAACATGCACAGGTTACATTCACTAGGCAGGGGGTGATGGGTCTTTGGGAACAATTGGTGCAACGTTTCTGATGGACAGAGCACCACAAGTAATAGAAAATGCAGGCGGTTTTGGCCAGTGGACCCTGAGACCATTGACCATGGCTAGTGGGCCACTTGAAACGGCCAAAGGGTATTGGATCCTTTGGTCCCTATGTGATTTGGCATTGGCCAGTGGCCTTCCTTCTTTTAAAATCATTGGTGCCACTGGCCATGATCACAGGCCATGGATTATGGGCCCCATAGAAATTGTAGTATAAAAAGAGCCTTTCAATTCAGTGGGGATGTGGTTGTGCTAATACATTAAACCCTGAAGTGACTTCATTAACAAGGATAGTATTTCATTTATAGTAAATGTGGTCAACAAATTACCTTTAGGGAGCCAAGACAGCCAAAGTCAATTGCACACAATCTATAGTTCTGATGCACTTCTTAGATACAGCCTTTCACAAAGTTAATTAGTTCAGGAAAATCAATGAAGGAACACAAGCTGTTAGTCCTCTGCAAGGGTAGTTGAAGTCAACTATCAAGTGAGAAAGCATGACTTAATGCTAGAAGGTAAGTACCCTGAACCCAAAAAGTATCTCTGGTTTAAAGAAAGTGGACCGGCTGGATTCTGTTGTGCTACAGCCAAGCAGACCCTCATTTCTGACTCTCATTCATGGGGACAAGAGGGAGGATGTCTGGAGGGCTCCTACGGCAGTACTCGGGGAAGGCTTCAGCAGCTATGGGTTTTCTTCGATGGAGAGGCTCTTTGCGGTTTCAGCGCTTCGCAAACAGTACTGATACTGTACGAATATCTCCAGTTGGACTTTCCTTGCTCCCTCGGGCCTGGACTCTGGTGAGGGGACTCTGGATTGGGTTTCCCTGCTTGTAGAGTGCCCTTAGGAGGCCCCTGGAGTTTTTGACCGAACTTGTTCTGTGGCAGATGTTGCACTCGGTTAAGGACACTTGACCCCTTGCATTGGGCTTCTGCAGCACTAGAGAGGCACAGCAAGTCGGGTATTGTGCCCAAGTGGAGTTCATCTCAGGGTTAGTTGGTCCCACTAACCCAAATGAAGAAGTCATCCCGCCTAGAGCTTCTCTGTCGATTGAAAAAGGAGGTCAGCATGGCAGCAAGGCTTCACCAGGCAAGTCAAGGTCCAGGAGGTTGCAGCAGGCTTCTCTTCACAATTTCATTTTTGGATGTTTCTTCCTGTGGTTGACTCTGCCTCTAGTCCCAAAACCCTCTCGTTCTATGCGAGTTTCCCATTCATTCACAGTCTACACTGTTGCTTACACAGCAAGGTGGCGGTCCTTCCTAGAAAGCCAGCCAGACAATCAGGCCTAGTTTCATACAGGTATGCCTAGAGACAAAGGACAGGGGAGTTTACTCACGTCCTGCCCTTCCAGACAAACTGGAGCCAGGGGCGGGATTCAGGGCTATAGCCCGCCAAAGACTGTTACATGAGAAAGTAGTTTAAGGGTCTACTAGGTAACGCCCCATCACTCCACATAAGATGGTGTGTGCTGGACCTACAAAGTAAAAAGGTAAGTAAGATCAATTTCACCTTACTATTCTTGTGAACAGTAGTACACCCAGGAAAATGTATTTAAACCTTTTGCACTGAGGGTGCTGTGGTCCACTATACAAAAAGCAGATGCCTATGGATTTTGTCAGACTCCACAAACAGTGAAAACATAAAATCCTAATCAGGGAAAAACACATGAGAGAGTGAGAAAAAGGCCCCACTCACCCAGGACCTAAACGTTCAGCAAAAGGGCTGGGGATCACTAAGGTTGAAGGGAATTAGCACAGAAATGAACATTCTCCCTAACACTCACCCTCCCTAGATTAAGGAACAGGAGGATCTAATTCTGACCATGATGGATGTCCTGTTTCAAGTCGGATAAACTGTATCCTGAGTCCACCAGCAACCTTGTGTAACCCTTGCTGTGATACTTTTTAGTATTCGTTTTCATTTGTAAAATATGTGATCTACAAGTACTGCTGGGCACATATCTCTTGTGTGATGTATAAGGGATCTGGTTTAATAGTCCCTCAGAAGTGGGGACAACTTCTTAACCTACAATAGGCTTTATAAAAGGGTTGTTATAAAGAAATCCCTTAGACCTAGACAGGTCTCCATGATTCCTCCACACCTCGCTCACAGGAGCAGGTTGGGTCTCTGGTGTCTTGTTTAGAGTTCTAGTGGCAGAGCATGGTACATGCCTCTACTTCTTCTCAGATCTAGTTTTACCTCGGTTAGAGGTTTCCCTCCTAACACTAGGATTTACACTAGAGTCTCCAGCAGAAGATCCAACAGTCTTAAGGTGTTTAGCCTTAGACTTTTCTTTTCTGGATTTCCAACAGCTTTGAGGGTTACTATTCCGCAAAGGCATAGATAGGTGCCCAATTAGGTGAAAGTGTGCACTAGTCATTTGTACTTCCCCATCAGTGATGAAGGCTAAGGAGGCAGTGGGGACCTCAGAAGGTTTGGTTCTGGGATCCCCTTTCACATGATCTACAAACCCACATACAAAACATTTACCAAATGTTCTTAAGAATGGAGGATTCTTTTGACCTCCCTTTGGTTGGGCATCAGATGGTTCACTAGATTTACCAGGATTCCCATGAGATCTACCCTTATACTGTTTGTGGTCCTCTTCTGGGTGGTTGGAATGTTGTTTATCCTCATTCTTGTGCAGTCTTTCTCCTTCTTGTGGGTAGCCCCAGAATCTGTATGAGTGGCCCTGTTGGCTACCCATGAGTTAGCAGCTTGTGCTAGCTTCTTAGGATCAATTTCCTTAGAGTCAGCCAAGTGCTGCCTCGGCTCAGGAGAGCAGGCATCAAAAATAGTCTCAATTAAAAAAATATTTATAATTCCTTCAAAGGAGTTCACTCTGTAACCCTTAACTGAACCATCTAAGTTCTTCAAACATTACATACCCAGGTAGCCCAAGGGGTACCATCAGTCTTTCTGAGGGTCCTAAACCTCTTAAGATACTGGGAAGGAGTCTTCCTAATTCTGGCTAACTTAACTAAGTCATAGGGCCTCATTACGACTTTGGAGGCAGCCATGCCCTTAATAAGGGCATGGCTGCCTCTCCAAAATCGTGCCCGGGTCTGGGTTCCCTGAATGGGGAAATACCGGGCCATTCTGGGTATGGAGGGCCCGGTATTTCCTCCTTCAGGGAACCTGGGCCCGGTCCTTCCCCATTCCCATTCGAGCCCTCATAGGGCTCAATGGGAATGGGGAGGGAGCTAACAACGGGTCCATTACGAATGGGCCCGTTGTTAGCTCCCTGGTCCCCCCGCGGGACCCGCTATGGACGTCTGGAAAAAGCAGACGTCCAGAGCGGGTCCCGCAAGGGGACCTCATAATTGTGCTGAATGGGTTTAACGGCGCCGGCACCATTACCGACGCCGTTAAACCCATTCCGCACACGTTATAATGAGGCCCATAGTCTTTTCTGTCACTGGCCCTCAGCTCCATAACACCATCACAAACATTCTCAGGGGGCCTAGACATGAGCCATGCAATTAAATCCTTCCCTCTTATTTCTTCAAAACTATAGGTATATTCAAACATACTCAGCCAATCCAACACAGCAAGTTTAGGATCATACTGTTGTGATCTTGAGTGTCGTGTAGGCAGAAGAGACCTCCATCCCCAAGTGCCGCACAGTGAGGACCAAAATCACTCCCTGTGCAGCCCTTATGGCCTACCGGGTTACGTGAGCGAGCGACGGCTGTCACGCAACGCGGAAATCCAATGCAGATTCTCCGGGCTGCCAAACGCCAAGGAAGTTGCCAGTGTAAGAAAGGGCGTAACTTGGAAAGTGTTCTGTTTCCCATGAAGCGCTCGTGTAGGCGGGGCAGCGGAGAGCACATGTGAGTCCCGGACCGGGGGAGAGGGGCGAGCAACTGGGATTCCAAGGTCTCGGGCAGGGGAGGTATGATTGTCAGGAGTGCGTGGGACTGGGGGTATGACACATCAATACAGCTTCTTTAGACAGGCACGGCCTCTTGGAACTAGTAGACCTAGAAGACCCTGAAAGGGAAGTCGAATCAAGTGACATCTTTCTCATTTCAATTTCATGCTGCATTTCTCTTTCTCTGTGTTTCACTTCCTGGTGTTTGCTTTCAGAATGTGCTTCAAGTTTTTTTGAATTCAGGCTCTAATCCTAGTCTTTCAAGGGCTAAATATTCTGGGCTGAGATTAGGACACTGTGGGGTCATTATATGAAGTGGCTGAGGCATAAAGTCAGGTTGTGAAAGAAGGTTGCCATCTTCTGTAGATTTCTCTCCTCTTCTAACTCTTCTGGCAGATTGGAGTTTAACTCTAAACTGTCCTCCTCATCATTCTCATCCATAACTTTTTTGGTTTGTAGGTGTTACAGCCCTACCACCCCTACTTTGGTGATTTAACAACCTTGTAATAAGTTCACTTCTTCTTCCTTTCAAAGGCTGACCTCTGGCTTTACATACATCTTTCAATTGATCTACAGTCAGTATATTAAGGGCTGACTCATTAAAGTTATCCATACTAGATATTTGCTACAAATTGCTTATCTTTTTGGTGGAGCTTAGACTTGTGGCTGTTTTAGTTGGGTACAAGTACAACCAATAGTCAGTGTAACCACTCTACACCAATCCCACCGCCTGCCACCAGTGTCAGGTTAGAATTGGTGCAGTAACACTGTGTGAGACTACACAAGATGTATCTGCTTGGTATTAGGAAACCCACCTTTTGGTATGGGCCTGTACTACACAAGTTGGTAGTGTGACTGAGCAGCCAGGCCTATCTCAAGAGGGCTACATGTGAGCTGTAGAGCTGTATAGATGAAATCAGGCAATACAAGTAACCGATTAACACCTACACTTTTTGAATTCATTTTTTAGTAGTTTATTTCAAACTTTTAAAATATAATTTATACCAAAGAAAAGACAAAATCATCGCACTTTTTCTCTCTTTTTTCACTTATGAGTCTGTTTGATGTCAGATGATATTTCCATCACTATTTAAAGTCTTTTCCATTGCTTCTAAGAAGAATATAAGGGCAAAAGTCACTTGTTTGTTTTCAGCTTCATGAAGTGTTCTCCAAACCTCATCTGTATTTTGGCAGATATTTAGTACATTTAGGGGGTAATTCATAGAATTTAGCGCACAAGTGGCGCACGCGGCTGGCGCACAGTGTGCGCGTGAGAATCTCTGCATCAGCCGCGTGCGCTAAAATCCATTTCCGCGCACAGCGTATTCATGGATTTCATCTACCAAAACCAGCCGTGGCGCACAGTGGCGCAGCGACACTGTAGCAGCACCAGTTACGCCCCCAAGAACGCCCCTCACGCAGGGAGAAGCCATCAAAATCCACAATCCAGCGCAAAGGGCTGCGCTAACCCTGTACCAGCACGGCAAGCAGGGTACGTGGATTACTGGGGTTCGCGCGAAGTTTCACACGCGATTGGCCCTGTGCGAGCAGGGTACGTGCATTTCAGGGGTGCGCGGGAAGTGACACATGCAATTTCAGCAGGGTACGTGCATTACAGGGGGGCGCGGGAAGTTTCACACGCGATTTCAGCAGGGTACGTGTATTTCAGGGGTGCGCAGGAAGTTTCACATGCGATTTCAGCAGGGTATGTGTATTTCAGGGGTGCGTGGGAAGTTTCACAGGCGATTTCAGCAGGGTACGTATATTTCTGGGGTGCGTGGGAAGTTTTACACGCGATTGGCCTGGGTACGTGTATTTCAGGGGTGCGCATGAAGTGTTACACGCGATTCCAGCAGGGAACGTGTATTTCAGGGGTGCGCAGGAAGTTAAACACACGATTTGCCTGGGTACGTGAATTTCAGGGGTGCACGTGAAGTGTTACACTCGATTTCAGCAGGGTACATGTATTTCAGGGGTGCACGGGAAGTTTCACACGCGATAGGCCCTGTGCGAGTGGGCTACATGTATAACTGGGGTTCCCTGGAAGTTTTACCCGCGATCTCAGCACGGTACGTGTATAACTGGGGTTCGCGTGAAGTTTCACATGTGATTGGAGCATGGTACATGTATTACAGTGTTCGGGGGAAGGTTCACACGCAATTTCAGCAGGGTACGTGTATTTCGGGGGTGCCGGGGAGTCCTACACGTGATTTGGCAGTGTGGGTCCTCCCAGGAGTTCCCTGTTCTCCCTCCACGGCCCCTGCAGGCAGCCCACACCACAGGGGACTTCCCTGCACCCCTGGTAATGTCCCGCAGGCAGCCCACCCAACATGGGCATGCCCCTCAGCAAAGCCACATGTCTCCTTGCACTACTGATCACCAACTCATGTCCACTTGCACCCCCACCCCACAGCAGTGCAGGGCACCTGCCAGCAGGCCCCCACTCATGTCCCACTCATGTCCCCTTGAACACCCACCCCCAGCAGTCAGGGGCACCTGCCAGCAGGCCCCCACTCATGTCCCCCTGCACTCCCAACCCTCAGCAGTGCGGGGCACCTGCCAGCAGGCCCACACTCATGTCCCACTGCCCCCAGGTCATGACAATCCTCAATCATGGCCCTTATGGCCAGCCTCCCCAGCCCAAAGACCCAACCAAGTATTGCATCCACCCACAAAGAAAAGGCTATTACATGATACAACCCCAATGGCAAGCATGTAAATGAACACATGTCCGTCACACACACACAATGGGTGCAAGTGAATGTCAAAACCCACATCATGACATGCATGAAACCAATGAGATGATACCACAAATGGAACTATAAAAAAATATATATTAAAGATAACATGAACGTAAATCAAATGAAACACACAACAATGGGAATAACAAAGAATTGGTCCATGTCCGATAAATAATGAAAATCAAGGAAACATAAGCAAAAGAAATCCAAAAAGAAATGTTGTCTAAAGTCACAGTTCAAAAAATCAAATCCATGGGAAAATAAAAAGTAAAAACCATTGCTCCATGGTGAAGACAAAAAAAATATTAAAAAAGATGAATCCAATGTAGAACAATGTACAATTGAAGAATCCAGGGTCCATGAGCCCAACTTAAGAAATGAAACCTACCAAAAACTACTACCTAATAAAAAAACTATATACAAAAATGTGGTGCATTGTTCAAGCTGTCCAAAATAAAGAAAAAACTAACGTAAACCTAATACTAACTAACTAACTATTTACAAGGGCAGCGGGCAAGTCCAACGGCTCACTTGTTGATGTCCCGGGCTAGGGCATCATCGAACTCCTGCTCGATGTCCCGGAGGCGGTCCTCTTCCATGGCCCTGAGGGTTCGCAGGGACGATGACATCTGGATCTCGAGGTCCCTGCGAATGGCCTCGAGGCACTCGGCCCGCCTCAGGGCCCTACGCATGGAGTTCTCCGCCCTGACCATCGTGAGCCGTGCCTCTTCCGCCCGCTGCCGCTCCGCATCTATCGCATGGCCCAACCGCTGCCACACAGAAGACACAGAAGACACTTCCCGTCCAGGGTCCTCCTGCCCTCCGGCCGATGCCTGCCCCTCCTATGATGAAGGCCCCGAGCCATCATGGCTCCCACCTTGTTGCTGCTGCTGCTGTGCCGCTGCCTGTTCACAGACATATGGGGTCCATATCTAGGTGCATATGGCTAATTTACCCTTAAGATGTGTTTCCCGATATGATCTCTCCCATGTCACTCTACTATAATGATACTGTGACCTTACTGTACCTACTGTTTTTTCAAATGCATGTTTTCATGACAGATGATGTTATTTTCTTATTTTGTATTTTTTTCCCTTTTCTTTTCCATTTCCCTAATGCCTTGGTGTTGTATTTTTCTTGCTTGTTATAACTTGATTGTCCCATTGCACACCTGAACTGATTGCACAGTTTATGTTTTCGTTGTATTACATTTGTTGAGTTTACTGTTACTTGCTTTTGGCATTTGAAAAAAACAAAAAAAACATGTTAGCAGAATTAGGTCAATTTAAAGATTTTCAACAGATGATCATGATGTGCAAACTGAAGCCCTGCACACCACAGCATCACTCTTCTGTGAATGTGAGTGTTCCGAGTACATTCTCGCTCATGTATGTATTCGTCAGATGGAAGTAGAATGATGGTCATTCATTTGAATAGCATGTGCAATATTTCAGATTGAAAAAGATCCATGATTGCTAGTTCACACTATTACACAAATTATCATTCAGACGTAGACGGAGGAGTTATGAGAAAGAAAGTCATATGCACTCATCTTATTCTTGTAATGAAGCCAATTAATTCATTGTATGCATTTATGACCACAGAAGCAATGAATGTATGTTGATACTTCGGGAAGACAAGGCTAGACACAGTAGGATTGCCACAAGGCCAATATGACCATTTCTTTGTTCCGTGTTGTTGTATTCTTATGATTCCCCAGTCCCTCCACCCCCATCCTGTCTTGTGGCGCCTGGAGACACCTGAATATAGGCACCTTACAAATGCCCAATAAATAAATAAATAATCTTATTGCTTCATACACTGTAAATATTTCATTGAGACTTAGTGGGCATCTCACATGGTTTATTATTTTCGTCTGCCTTCATATATACCTCAACATATATCTTCAAACGTGTTATCTGCTTAAAAGGATTCAGGTGGTCGTACAATCTTTTCTTTCCCCCTACTATTGAAATGTCTAATTAGGATATAACGATAAAAATAAATAAACTAAATATGTCACTGTGTATATTTCAGCTTTTGACTATGCTGCAGCGCGTCTCTAGTGATATGTTGGGCCTGATTTACACACATGTTTTTTAAATGGGGAAAGTCCTATTGAAAACATTTTTCTAAATCAGGCCGTTTGTGTGATATGTTTTGTGTGTATGAATGTGTGATAGAAAACGAAGACAGACAAAAACTCCAACGTGTGTTTGCATTGACATACTTTCATCATAACACATACCATTATAATGGGCTTCCTGCAGTACACAAGGCAGCAATACATGAAGCCACAGGTTGGGTGGAAGGGTATTTGTTACTTTTAGCACCCAGTTCTTAAGAACCATGTGTTTCTTTATTCATTAAAACAATCACTCCCCCAAGCGGCACCCACCACAATATAAGAATTGAGTTGGAGGACCGCTAGTGGGGGTGGATAGTGGCAGGGGTTGTGGGGGTGGATAGTTGCTGGAAAGAAAGGTGGGGGGAAAATGGTGGAATATGGAATGCCATTAGACCTAGAGCAAACTTTGGCCTGGTGCAAACATGCATTGGACACATATCTTTTTTGCAATAGGGCAATTTTTGCCAAAGTGCACTTGTCAGGTTGCAATGGTTTTCTAATATGTCCCAATGTTTTTAGACATAGGACAAATGTTTCCCTAATGCTAGTACTGTGTAACTTTGCACTTGCACTGGTGCACGTTTACTGTTTTCTGGCCCCTGGTACCTGAATAAAGGATACATAATCAAATTAGGCTTGATCCTTTTCTTCTACATTTGTTCATACATTCATGTTTTCCCAATGAAGTTGGAATCCAATCTTAAAACAGTTGAAAAAAAAACATATCTAACACAAATAAAGGACAGCTGATTGTAGGCATCATCCAAATTAAAAAAATAAAACAAAAAGATGACAGGAACTCCTCTAGAGAGGGTTTGTGCTAGGCCTGTCCACACTCAAACCTAGTGTAGCAAGTGTAGAAAAGGATCTAACTGAAGGAGCATTCACATGTTTTTGTTTTGTTTTGTTTGTTTTCTTTTATTATATAATAGTTTATATAAACGTTATACATTACAAATGATGAAGATAATGCATTACAGAGAAGAAAACGAAACAGTAATGGTAGGAATACAAATACACATTTCATTAAATTCTAAAAAATGTTTTGAATACTTTCGACACATTTCGAACATCTGCTGATTCATTTCATTCTGTAATATTAGCTTTTTTAAGATATTGCACAATCTGTATTAGTAGCATTGTATGTCTACCCTGTATCATATGTGGCCATAGGTTCTCACTATTCTAAATGCTGAAAGGAATGTATGAAACAACCGAAACGATCTTCTCTGAGGCTCCGAAGAGCAGGGCAGAATATCATTAGGTGTTTTAAGGTTTCCATAGGTTCTTGGCAAAATCTGCACATTGTATTTTCTCATTGGCTTCTTAAATACAATACTTCTCCCGAATATAACAAATTAAAACGGAATTGCATAAAGAGTTCACTAAAACGCCTATCTGGGCATTGCTTCAGATAGGTTGGAAGTGCTCCCCTCATTTTACACTGCAAGCTGATTTATTTGGTTAATTTGAATTTCATCACATGTATTCACCCAATCTAAATCTAAGGTTTTTCTGTTTGCTTTCTCTGGGTGGTAGAGCAACATCCCAGATGATACGTTGAGTCTACCCATTATTTGTTGACATTGTTGGGAGAATATTCGAAATAGCTTTCCTGTCCCATCCTCCTTCGAGCTCTCATTGCAGTGTACTGAGTGTCTTTGGAGTTTATCATTAATTTTTGACATAAGATATCTTCATCTGAACCAACAAAAGAAGTGAATTCACCCACTTCAAAGCAAAGGATACAGAGGGGAACACAGGATGGGACGAAAAGCGCCTCCCTCCAGATCATTCCTTCTAACTTGTATAGTTCCATCTTCTCTAGCTGACTGTATGTGTCTTGCCCATATATTAGTGGAGGGACACTTATGTAGAACAGTACAAGGGGCTGGTGCGTAAATCGACAGAATTTTTTTTAAAAAAGTATTTCAGTTGTCCTATGTGTTGGGTCCCTCACGCCCACAGTGCTGGCTTCCCAAGCAAACGCACGCAGTTTAGACTGCTGGCAAGTGGAAACTTTCCCACGGAAACACACTCAAATTACAACCAAAAGCGAAGGAAAACAGAGATTAGAGAAAAGCAAAAAACTGAAACAGTGAAAAATAAAAATAACTTATACAAAGAGCAAGTAAAAGAAACGAGGAGTGAAAAAGACAGGAAGCGAGAAGACCGAATACCAAAGAAGGAAGACATAAAATGAGTCAGACCGAGGGAGAGCTGAGAGAGGGTGATATAGGTGTAAGCACACTTTCTATAGAGTGCCACTGGGTAGTACCTGCCCTCTCTGCTATCACACCCCCCCTTGCTTATCAGCCATTTTCATTCATCACTGTATAGTTAAGATACATGTGTTATAGAGAATGATAGTCTCATTGAAACACATTAGGATGTCAGCAGTTTTTTTGTATTCTTCGATCCATAGCGAAAATTCCTCCAAAATAGCCACGTGTATGATTGTTCCCCATCATTACTTTTCTTGACTTCATCCTTATATCCACATTTCTTTTTTCCTGACATATGCTTTTTGCAAGATGGGGAGGGGACCTCCAGCATACCAGTTTTTTTTTTGTTTGTTTGTTCTCATTGGCATCACCCAGGACAGCGCGCGCGCGCGCTCGGGCGCGCGTGTGTGTGTGTTTTTATTAACAAATTGCATTTTCAGAAACAAACATATGCACATAAGTAACATTTTATTAGGAAAACGATAGCATCCATTTTCATGGCATCCCAATGCTAGCAGTAACATGTATTACTCTGGTTAGTTCAGGTACCTTGGTATCTTTAGACAGTTGCCTGTAAAATAAACCCCATCCACATTGTAACCCCCGTTTCTAGAGACACCGCTGCCTCCTTCTTTCCTCCAATTCTTTCATCCACGCCTTTTCTTCTTGTTTGCGGCCTTTTCTACTGTGAAACAACCCTTTCAATATTTGTATTATGGATCACAGCAAACCTTCATAGAACTCCCCAGCTGTGTCTGGAGATTAACACCCCCTAAAGAGGATTCAGGGACATGGGGGCTGCAGCCCGCCCACATGGCACTCGCAGAAGGCTGCACTTCCACATTTAAACTAAAGTGAAATGGCAAAGATGTCAAAGATAAGTAGGTTCCGGAACATTGCATCCATTGCAGGCCTGGGGCCGCATCAAGGATTGTACGCTCCCTGCATTTGGGCTGCAGGTGTGCTCATTTGGATGGCCACTTCCGTGAAAATGAATGATTGACTGCTAACGTTGCAGGTGTGCATACATGATGGGGTTTCATTTCATTTTCTCACCTTGTGTGACTCATGCATATTAATAAAACTGGTTTGCAGGTATGGTTTCTGTTATCAAAGCATGCACCTGGGCAACGAGGCCCTCTCTCTGTGTGACACACACGCTGCGCACCACTCCTTTTTAAAGTTGGAGACTGCACATTCCACCAAGGAGAGCGTCGCCCTCTAAAAAAGAACACTATCTTTGTGCCCCCATTTATTTATTTTTTCCATGGGAAAGAAGATGCAATAACGTTTGGAAAAGAAAAGGTTTGGAGTAGTTACACATGGTAACAGAATGTGGGCATCCCGCATGTCAATTCACGGGTACACTTGCACAGTCAGATGGCAGGAGGAGCATTTCCCTTCATAGGTATGGGCATCCCATGTTCACAAATGAGATGCATCTTTACCTGCAGTCATAACACTCCCAACAGGCTCAGGGCTGTGCGCAGTGCACTCACAAGTCATCCCTGGCCTTCCTGTGCACTGCTAGAAATTCAGGAGAGCAGGTGTGCAAACTGCTGCTTTCCCGAATGCACTACTTCCTCTTTCACAGGGATAGAAATCTGTGGCTCTGTTTTGACGCTCCCCCACCATGTCCCCTCGTTAAATTTGCTGATGTGAGCAATTTATTCTGAATGACAAAATGCTTTGTATTAGTAAGCCTGGACTATCTTTCTCAAAAGTGACCCACCGGCTCCTGTACATTTCCCATTGAGGTTTGGGTAGGTTGTCAAGTTCTCTCTGATTATTTTTCCAGACTGAATCTGCCCAATCATATTTAAGAGCCCTAACTCCTCAGGGATTGGAAGAAGGTCCGGCATGTGCCCGCTGCTTACTGGCTACTAACTTAAAAGGCTTCAGGAAGGGAGATAATGGTTAGGGGAAAGGGAGGAGTCCGGCAAGGATGGATGGGAGGTTTGCAAGATAGTGGAGCCCTGTGCATCGTCCACTGTTATCCAAATTGGACAGCGTATTAAACTCTGTAGTAGGATATCTCTGAGGGCTGGGGAGAGTCAGGCCTGCACTTATGTTGCATGAAGTTTCATGCTGCCAAGTTCATTTTCATGAGGACTACTAAGTTTAATTAATAATAAGGAGAGTCCATGGATGCAGGCCAATGACGTCAGAACAGCCAGAAGGCATGGGGATGTGTCTGATATATATCAATCATTCAGGATATAGACTCGGACATTCCTTAAAGGAATGCATTTAGTAATTGCAATTGCAATTCTATGAGTAAGAGGTCTTTGGCTGCAAGGAGCATCACACATTCTCCTGAAATTAATGTATGCAAGGAGGCTGGCCTGTGTATCATCTGTACTGTAGCACAACCATGTTGAGATGCAAATAAATAATGCCTCATTTACGTTTTGTGAATTCGGCTGTGTTTCTTTATAGATTAGAATTGTCTCAGCTGAAAATCAATAGTTAGTTTTACTTTCAATATTAAAGAATCAGACAACAGCAATATATTAGTCAATTAAAGACTTTGCTTTCTTTGAGAACAATATCCCAGCCAGGAAAGATTCTTAAATTATTCCCCATTCCATTAACTGTATACTTTGTTTTCTTTGTGCATGTGCTGGCCATAAGTTTACAGCAACATTTCATCAGCATAAATTGGCACACATTTAACCCAAATCTGTCACCATAAACCCCTTAAGGTTTGGGTGAACCCAAATCACCTGAATATGATGAAAACTCATGTGATTAGTGGTTTGTCCAAATATATTTACCCAGGTTTATGTATAATATACCAGTAGATCATGTCCTAAAAGTGTATTGGTTATGCATTTAAACCTTCTCTTCCTGTTGGAGCTGATGAAGATCAGTAGCTACTCTTCTAGGCAAAATGACCTGTTCCATCCAGAAAACTAAAAGCAAGGTGTTTGTGTGGTGTTGACTGAGAGGAGGTTACAAAATCTGAAGGCGTAGACAGAAAATGCCTGTCTTCTGATTTTCTCCTTGCTGCACCTGCACAGTTCAAGTATGCACCTCTCCTTGCTCTTGTTTCTGATTCATTGTGAAGTTTGTAGGTTTGTGTGCATGTGTGTGGGTGTACACAATGCATGCATGTGTTTGGGGGTAGAGGGCTGCAGCATGAACATTATTGATATTGACACTGCCGGTGTACAGTGTTTGTACAACATCATCCAATTTTCTATATTGAGAATTTTGGAAAAGACTGTGGCTGCAGCGTAATCAACTTGATTGACAGTAACTTTATATAGCTGAGGGGCAACACGTTTGTCTTGGAAGCAAGACAACAAAAAGCAACACAGGTACCAATCCCAGACCCACGCTTGGAGACTGGTCTCTAGTATTTAGCACACTATAAAAGATCAGTTAATTAATTATGCACACGGATTGTGGCCACAGTTTCTTGAAAGTGATTTACACTTACCATACCAGCCTAGACGGTATTTGCATCTTCATTGAAGTTATTTGCAGTGGCCATAATGTCATAGAGTGTGGCCACAAAAGGAATGTGCTTTACACTACGATTCTTGGTGCTTATTTTGGACTGAAATTGTCAAAATTATTTACACTGCCAATGCTGGGATATATTGTTGGGCAGCTGCATAAAAAAGACTTAAGTTGAAAATGCTTTCATATGTTACAAACTCAGGATCGTGAAAATGTTGGCAACTGCTCCAGTGTACTCTGCGCAACATTGCTTCTACTAGATCTGTTCATGTGTTATCCTAGCGAATATATTGTACATAGCTTTATTTTTTATCCAATTTTTCTAAAAAAGAAAATATGATGTAAAATGCACCCGTTCAACAGATCATATTAATGTTCTTGATAGAATCACCCATGTCTCCTACGTTACTTCATGCTCTCTTCCTATGCTTACTGGCCTGCTCTAAGTTGTGAAAGATGTTAATGCCACTGCTCTAAAGATATTCAATTGCCTCTGCAGACCTTGAATAGTTTACAGTAAAGTGTCCCCCCCCCTTAGGATCCGCATGACCTCCAGGCACTAAAAGCGGCCTCCGCTACTGCCATGCAAGTGACAATGTTACTGGCCACACACAATGGCGTCAGAAACATTGAGAGTTCAGACGCCAACCCCTTGGTTCTACGGTAGGTGTAAGATGTAATATTTGATTCAAAACTGCAAAACCTTCAAGTAGTGCAATTCGTAGCATGCTTCTGTGGCAGCTGATTTTCATAATCATTAGGCATGCGTGGTGGCCCAGGACAGCCTAATGGTCTGGGGTGCAGAATACCCTTCTTCAAGGAGCTTTGGGACACACTCAGCAGGGCTTGCAGGCGGCACCCTCCTTTTGAGTTACGTCACTGAAGTCTGCAGTACTTGGCACAGCTAAACCTTCCAGTCGTTTAGCATGTAAAGTGAAAGCAGGCTCTGCAGATAACCAGTTTCAGTGTTATGCTATTTGAACCTTTGATACATGGAACTGCAGACTATTGAGATGCTTTCAACAGGATATTCGCACAAATGTCAACATGGTGTTTTCTTTTCCTTGCACTTGACATAATACTAAGGAGAACGGTCCATGCTACTCCACACGTGCATGTCTTGAGGCTTCTTGAAAAGAGACAGAGTTGATGTGGTTTGCTACTTGTATTGTCACATCTGGGACTTAACCATGTTTTGTGATCATATACAAATTACCTTACCTTATTGAACATCATTTTGCTTAATTGTGAATATTTACCAGTTCACTTTCATGTGCACTACAGACACATATAGCCATATTACAAAAAATAATAGCAGTTGTAAACTAGTGCTCCTCGTGCTTACCACCTTGTTTAGCTAACAATGACCGAATTTTGATTAAACATTACTACTGATGGTATGATATTACTGATTGGGGTAAGTACTGTCAGAGGTAAATACCACAAGTGTCAAAAACATGTCTGGGGAAGTTTGTGTTCTCGTGCAGAAGGGATGTGATTAGCAGTTCAGGCTGAATGTCCATATTATGTAGCTATAGGTCATCATTGGAATTGAGTGGTGAACATTTTCGCAAGTGTTACAAGTGAACATTAGGGTGAGGTACACTACACTTGGCATATGTAAAGTCCCTACACACCCCAGTTTGCAATCAAAGTCAAGCAATAAAACTCATAGAAGATTTATGGGCCAATTCATAGAATTCAGCGCAGAAGTAGCGTATGCGCCTAGCGCAGAGAGGGAGTGTGCACCACGCGTGCGCCAGGCGCAGCGCAAAACAGCATTTTGGCGCAAAGCGTATTCATGGATTTCTCTAGCCATTTGCAACCGTGGCGCAGCGAACATCCAGCAGTGCCAGTTACGCCCCCAAGAACACCCTTTGCTCAAGAAAAAGTCATAGAAATCCCCAATATGGCGCAAAGGGCAGCGTTAACCCTGGACCAGCATACAGCCCCCCTACACCATAATCACGTGAAAAACTGCACGTATCCCCCTCACGGCAGCCAAATAGCACAAAAGGGCCTTCGAAAACCCGCAAAATGTAGTTCCAGGCTCACACCAGCAAAATCGTGTGAAAATCTACTCTCGCACCCCTTTGAATATGCGTAGCCCGCTCATGCCAGCCAAAACACATAAAAATCTACTTGTGCACCCACTTTACACGTACCCCGCTCACGCCAGCCAAAACGTGTGAAATTCTCCCCGTGCACCCCCTTGAATATACGTACCCCATTCGCGCCATCCAACTCGCGTATAAAAGGCCTACCGTAACCCCATAAATACGCGTACCCTGCTCGCTCCAGGCAAATCACATGAAATTCTCCTTGCACACCCCCTTGAATAAGCGTACCCCACACGCTTTGCATACAACCTGCATGTTGATGGAATGCCAGAGCTTGCGTTTGCAATATTTGTGCTCAGTGGCCCTAGGTGGATGTAAGGCAACATGGGTGCAATCAATGGCACCAAGCACTTTGGGGAAGTGTGCCACCCCATAAAAGTCCTGGACCACGGCCTGCCTTTCTGTGGGTGTTATGGGCATGTATATGTGCCTGCAGACTGAGGGGCGTGCATTCATGATTGCCAAAACCTGGTGTAGGCAGCGTGACTGCGTGGCCTGTCAGATGCCCCAAACTATGGCAGTTGTCCGCTGAAATGACCCAGTGTCCAAAAAATGCAGGACATTGAGCACCTTTTCCAAGGGGTCAAGTGCTTCAGAGCACAAGGTGGGTGATGTGAGGTCATCCTCCCACTCAGTGACCAGGTCTAGGATGATATGAGGTGGAAAGTAATAGCCTAGTGGAGAGTAATGGGGAGGTTACCCGGGGTAGGTAAGTACGGTAACAAATTAAATGTCAGCTCTTTTTATTTTGCATCCCACCTTTCTTATTTTTTCCTTACATCTATTTTTCTGGATCCATGGGGGTCCTTTTTATTAGAAATATTTCTTTCTTCTTTTTATAAAAATCTTCTCTTTTTAAAAATATCTTCTTTTTTAAAAAATATTAGTTTCCCCCTCCAAGCCCTTATCACTTATTTCTGACTCTTCTAATTATCTCCATTGTTGAAGCACATACTGCAGTTCCTTTCATATTCCTATCACATCACCATCCCTTCAAGGGATACAATATGCTTTTCTTACCTTGATTCAATGTACAACAGTTCACTTGATCCCTTTGATCCTCCTTGATCTACCTTCCACTCCAATATGGCCGACCCTGCCTTCTTTCGAGCTCGCATAGTCCTTTCTCGATTTTTCCCATCAGAGACTATCTATGAACCTGTTACTGTGACTCATTCAGTATCCCTGACAACGAGCTGTATGGACGCCATTGTTGCTGTGCGACTGGTTCCAAGAGTGAATAGGTAAACTGCTCGATTTGAACTCTGCTGCTGAGATCTTAGATACCTCCTGGATTTTAATACCTGCATCCGCTTTTTACGTTTTACTGTTTGTTTCTGCAGTGCTACCGGCATTTGCTTCTGCCACACTGATTGTTGCATTTACCTAAGGGTGCCATCCACGCCTTCTATATTCTGGACATCGCACGTCGCCCTTCGACGGAGACCGCTCATATCTACTTCTTTGGATATAGTTCACCACTAACGTCTATAGGTACATACTAGTATATCACCTATCATGTGTTGGCCATACCGAATAGCTGGATATCAATAAGCTCCCCTACATACCGCACGTTTACAATGCTTCTTTGCGGGCATGTTGATTACCAGGATTTGTTTTCAGTTTTTTTCAGTTTCTTGAGTAACACTTAATTTATAGCTATAATCCCATTTAGAGCAACCATGAGGGCACTTGCAGCTCCTTCTCCAGTTCTATGTCCACTCTTAGATCTATAATAAGTAGTATCAGTTCGGAATGACATATACAAGTATATGACTATTTTCTATACGTTTCTCCCACCTCACTCTTCTACAGAGTTCTTTTCATGAAACCATCAGCTGCTCCCAGCACGTGGTGGGACCTCCATATTTTTCAGGCTCATCCTGTTTTTTAGCACACGATCATGAACACCTAGAGAGGTGAGTCAACTTTGTTTTAATGACTAAAGTTTCTTGTCTCTGACTTGGTTCCTTGTATCCGCTGATGTAGCTAATACTCATCCCTCAATTGTACTGTTAAGGGTTACCTTAGACGAAGCGTATAGTTGTAGCATCTTGACTTAGCCCTTCACTTTGGGTTTGCTTATTCAATTGATACCTTTTCCATTTTTATCCATTTTTATGCCTCTCTGTTACCACCCAGATGTGATCCTTTGTTCCGGTGGAGAATAAATAGTTGCCAATCAGGACCGAGATGGAACATAATTACCTTATTTAGGAACTCCCACTGAGCCGTTTAGGCCCTTGATTTTATAACCTTGTATCCATTGCAACATGATATGATTTTCTCAAATGTAAAAGGAGGGGTTACCTCCTCTGTATGTATTCTGTAAAACTTTAACTTCATGCCATTTTCACTTGTAAGGATTTGATTTACCTGGTTGTGCTTGTCACTGGTCTTAGATTAAAATCATGCTTACAACTATCAGAATACCGTTTTTTGTTAACATAGAACCTATGATTCACTATTCCTTTCTCTTTTGTTTTTCCTAGATTGTTTTGGTTTGCAACCATCTATCAACAACAGCTCAATGTAGGCTTCTGATGAAGAGGATCTGCCTCGAAACGCATAAAGCCTTACTGTATTGAATCTGTGGAATGCACTTTTGCTCTCCACCACATTTGTTCATGCATTTGTAATTAAAAACACTTGCTAATTTTTAAACACAGTTTGTGTTTCCAGAACTCTTTGCTTTATGAATGCATTTCCTATGAACCATGTTTTTGGAAATTCAACCTACTAACTTGAATGTATTACCATAGATGTCTAATTAGAACCTCTTTGGTGTATTCTAGATAGGGTGCAGCGGACGGGAGGGCTCCTACTTTGGATCCTGTTCTTTATCCCACTTGGGACTGAAAGAAGATCTACCTCAAGAGGGGTTAAGAAAAGTTACTGATCCAACCAGGCTGATGAAGCCCACCAGTGGTAGAAAGGACTAGTCAAAGAAGGGGTGAGTAGTGAAATACAAGCATGTTGTCCACCAGGTCTGAGAAACAGACTACTTCAAGAAGGGGTGAGCAAAGAGAGGACAGATCCCAGGAGGGCCCAAGAACGAGCTTGGGATTACCTACCGTCCCAGGTCAAGCAAATATATCCTTAGAGACGGGATGAAACCTGAACTGTACAGAATTCAAGACAAGGACATTGTTGCCTTTCAAGAAGAACTTTGAGAGACATTTTCTTTTGTGGAAACCATTTTTATGAACTGAAAAAGACTTTGAAAAATGTTGGGGGGAACTCAGAAAATCAGCCACCGTTAATTCCATGGGTGAAGTAACCCTAGACTAAGCTAACGCTTAGAACCCTTGTTTTCTTTTCTAGGCATAGGGCAGTGATAACTTAGCAGAGGTTATGGAAATTAGCATAGGTTTTGGACAGAGGACTGCACTTGCTTTGTGAGACATTGACAATCACCCGCTTATTGTTGTATAGCTTAGGGAACACATTTTAGCAATAGAAATTAGAGAAGGTGTTCTTATAGTTTGGTGAATAAAGAGTGGTACAAACATGTATTTGTGCCCCTCTCATATATCTGATTTACCACAAGACACACATAGAGTAGAATTCATTTAAATCCTACTTGATCTGTAATGAAAACATGAATGTTAGTGCAGGAAATTTAGAACATATATTTCAAAGGTTATACTGGCACAGACTTTAGATTTTTGGACTGAAATGCAATGGAAAGACTCATCCATGATGCAATATAAAATGGGTGGATCTCTGAAGACAACTCATGAAGAATATTTAAAAAGGACCTAATAGTCAGAACGGAACACAGGCAGGATATTGTGTACAATGGCACTTACTCTCTGCTTTCTCTTTGTCTGACTGAGTGGCAGCAAAGTGTGCAGAACAGTTCTGGGGCAAGGAAGGGAGAGAAGTCGTATCTCCCAGAGGAATGGAATTTAAGTTTAAATCAAGATTTAAAATTTAGTATGGGTTGCAGTACAATGTGCTGGGCATCACATTCTCACGAGCTACACCTAAACCTACACAAACCCAGCATGGTAAAACTCAAGAAAGTGGCGAAATTAGGGGGAGGGTTTTAAAATGCCAGCTGGATGAAAAGGTATAGGTTTTGTACCTAAGGAATGCACATTTTCAAGAGTGCCTGTTCTAACACAGCGATGACTCATGACCCTGACTTAAATGTATGCCAACGGCCCCAACAGTTCAAACCTTGTATTGATTTGTGAGAGAAGCTAAAGACAGCTGCACATCAGTATCTCTCCTTTCGTTGCTTCAATGCCTGTCCTAGACTTAGTTTGATGTCCATACTTTTAATGCTTGCACTGTCAAGATATCCTAGCAACACCAGTGTACAGGGGAATGTGCAGTGTAGACAAGGTATTTTGAGAACACTGCCAGCCTTTCTCTGCACTATATTGAAACATGTATGCTTACCATGGAACCTGTAGTTGTTTCAAATGTTCACAAAGGTAACAGGAATGGAAATATAACCCGCTCTGACAACGCCAATAGGCCTTGCGTTAGTCAATTAGCACAAAATTAGGTGGAAAACCTCACATGCCCACATTCTGTCATTGTATGCCAAGTGCAGCCTCCTAAACTCGGGTACTGCCATCTAATGATTAGTTCAGCCTTGTGGCGTGCTGTCGCAGTTGTTCTCTTTGCTGTCTTCTGGGCATCCCCGTTGTCGCTGTATCTGGCAAAAGATAAAAGAAGCATTAGCCACCAAAGAAGTAACATAATCATTCATCTTCTGTCCTAGAACATCTGTACTATTCTCACAATCCTTCAGTGATCTCGTGGGAGGAGCCAGGGGAATATGCATGCATCATCCATTCACCACCTCATGGGGTGTTAAATGGTGTTCGGACCAAGGTGTATTGTGCTATGCAAACAGTGCAAGAGATAAACAGTGCAGCCAATTCTTTTTGACTATGCACTCTTTCAAGAGGCAGTTCAGGCATTCAGCCCTCTCCCCTTTGCTTGTGGGTGGTACGCATTTGGAAACTTATTTCGGATGCCCAACAATGCTGTGATACGCTGGAACACTTTGTTGGCAAAGTGAGGCCGATTGTCAGACTGCATGACCTCACACACGCCCCGTCTTGGAAAAACCTCCCTGACTAGGAACTTGCCACTCTAAGGGAATCAGCATGTGAACAGAGCCTCAAACCACCTGGAGGATGGGTACACAACCACTATCATATAGTGGTATCCTTGACAGACTTGGATCATGTCGACATAATCCATGTGTAAGTGCTGTAATGGGCCTACTGGTCTCGGTATGGCTCCTCTCACCACTCTCAATGTATCCCCTGCTCTAAACTGCTGGCAAATAAAACAGTTGCTAACAAATTCAGCCATGTGTTCAGTCAAATTGGGGCAGAACCATGTTTCTCCAATGCGTGTAGCCATGACCTCCTTCCCTGTGTGTGTTGGATAGTGCAATTGTGTCAAAGCAGTGTTCAATAATGCTAGTGGCATCACCACTTTCCCTGTGTTGTCCTGCCACCATAGGGCCTCTGTTGGACACATTGAACATCCTCTCATTATCCACAGCTCCTTCTCTTCTTCGGTGTAGCTCCCTACAACTCCATAATCTGTGCTCCATGCAGCACATGGTACCCTTCCTTAAGTACCATATTTCTGGTGCACTCTCTCACATTTGAAGCTCCTCCTAGTTCCCACTGATCTCCAAAATATGCTGTGCACTTGGCCTCCAAGTCAGCTGCCTTGTTTCCCCTTGAGATAGGATCTTCCCCCTTTCGTGTGCGCTTGGCACTTCACTATTGCTGCCTGTGTTAGATAAGCAATTACTTCAATCAGACTGCCCAATAAAAGAGCATGCTGTATTGGAGTCCCATCTGCCCTTCTGAACCCTCTCCTGAGCCATTGCGACAGTCCAGAGTGTACTGTTGATGTCACATGTTGATGTTGATGTCAGAAGAAATTGTCACCTCCTTCTCAATGCTGTTTTCCAGAGCTAGTATTAGGACCACTAGTTCTGATCCTTGAGCTCAATAATGGATGGTAGTCATGCACTTGCAACCACTTCACTTGTTACGTCCTCCTTCAGTCTTACCACTGCAGTCCCAGTATGCCTGAGCCCATCTGTCTGGTCAATTGTTGATGACCCGTCAATGTAGAGCACATCTCCCCCCTCAAGTGCATCCTCCTCTACTTTGCGAGTGCCACTGTACATCTCTATGTTTGCTGTACAGTAATGTGCATAGTCTCATGTCTGTAGAACATCTGCTAGAAATGTTGCTGGGTTAACAATCCTGCATCTCACTATTTTCCGGCCTACATTGGACAGTATCACCTCATAACCTGATGCTGTTTGTGTAGTCAGAGTGCTCGTTGGCTTCTGCAGTATTGCAAAGAGGGTGTGTTCCACATAAAGAGTGGTGGTGCAACCCATGTTTATCACTGCTGACTTCTCCGCTGCGAATGTGGCAGCTGCCAAAGCTTGTTTGCACTGATAGTGTCCTCTCATTACTGGATCCAGTTGCCCACTGTAGTAAGGTATTGGCTTGTGGCCCATGCTCATCTTTTGCGTCAGTACTGCCTTCATCACTATAACGTCAGTGTGGGAAAAATTAGTTTTTATAGTCTGGGATCCCTAGCACTGGTTTTGTGCTTATTGCTTCCTTCAGTTCCTTGAAGGCATCAGTCATCTCTGTGGTCCATGTCAGTGTGTTTCCTTTCTGTGCTTCTTTCAGGGCACCTAGAAGTGTCCTTGTGTATGTGCTGTAGTCAAAGACCCAGGCTCTACAGTAGTTGCACAACCCTAAGAACTGTTGCTTTTCCCGCACTGTCGTGGGTTAGGTGTCTTGCGTATTGCTCTCTCTGGAGTCATCTGTCGGCCATTTTGAGATATTGTCTGTCCAATGTACAGCACCTCCTTCTGACAGTACTGGAGCTTGGCATGTGTACTGAGTCCTTCCTACACTGATCTTATGTCGTACTGCAGATGAAAATGTCATCTACATATTGAAAACTGTGCTTTTCTTCTGTATGTTGCTCAAGTCATCTGTATCACTCTGTTAAGGATGGATGGTGACTAGCAATACCCATGTGGCAAACGAGTGTCTTTCCACTTCTGATTTCTATACGTAAAGCTGGTCAAGTCTTGTGAGTCTGTAGTGGCACTGAGAAGAATGCATTCTTCAAATCAATCACTGTGAAACAGGCAGCTTCCGCCGGAATGCTGAACCAAATTGTCGCTGGATTTGGAACTAGAGGATACTCTGCTTCTACAATATATGTAGGAGGCCTTAAATTCTGTATGAAACACCACGAACCTCCTTTTGCCTTGCACAAAGGATAAACCGCAGTGTTAAAACGGGATTCTGATGGTACAAGAATGCCTCTCACAATCAGGGCTGTGATTGTCTCATAAATGCCCTCATCTGCCTCTTTGGTTAGGGGATACTGCTTTACTCTTGGTAAAATTGCTCCTGGCTTTAGCTTGATCTTCGCTCCCTCTATGCTCTTTATGCAACCCACGGCATAGGGACTTGTAGTCCATAGGGTGCTGGGTACCTTGACCATGTGCTCCTAGCAGAATGGCGTGGCGCCTCCAGCGCCATTGCCATTCTCTGTGGCACGTCTCTGTAGTGGATTTGTAACCAAGAGGTCACACTCATTTCAAACATCATCTCTATTTCTAGACTCTCCTCCCTGAACAACTCTTCATCTGTCACTGTTGTCAACATGCATTCCTCTGCCACTGCGATCACTGCTCTCCATACACATCTTGTGTCATCCATCCCATGTATTCCAATCCAATAGTCTCTTGCAACACTGCCTCTATTTCTATTGGAACCATGGTTCCTTCTGGCTCATCCATTGGTAGCTCTGGCCTGAATAGGTACTCATTTGGAACTCGCCACATCTTCCCTGCAATTTCTGGAAGCCATGCAATGGCAATGTCAGTTCCATACTAGAAAATGTCTGGGTCCAATGGCACTCCTCTCCCTACCTTGCGTCAACAACATGCTTGATTGATCCGTCTCACATTGAGCATGTGTATTCCTGGTGTGGAGCACACTATTCCCTTGTCTGTGAATGAGATGGTCATGTTTAGTCTGCTCATTATGTCTCGCCTCAGTATGTTTACAGGTGTCTGTCGAAAGTAAAGCAAAGTTAATGATAGATCGTGATCTCCTATAGAAAGTGAGATGTTTTCTGTGAAAGGAGCCACTTCCCGAGCCACAGAGAATCCTTGACTTTTCATGGTATCGCCTGACAATTTAAACGCTCCTTAACTAATGCAGGACCTAGTCGCCCATGTGTCAACAAGAAAGGAAAAGGTTTTATCACCTATCCCAACCCCTATGCGAGGTTCCTTCGCAAGATTGGGTCTGATCGACAGGATGGGACACTTCAAGTTTGTCTGTGGGTTGTCCTATTGAGGGTACAGGAACATTCCATTCCTTGTGAAGGGGTTGTTCCCAACCATGTTAACTCCTCCTAGTTGTCTGATGGGAACGGTCACCACTGTGTCCACGTGTGCTGGTGCGTCATTGTTCTGTATCTATGCTAATTGTTGTGTTTTCCCTCAAATCTATGGCACTGGTGCATACTGTTGTATTGGTGCTGGCATCTGAGGTACTTGCATTCATGTCTGTGTGTATTGTGCTTGTGGCATCTATTGATATGTGCCCTGCATCTGTCCTTGCTGTTGCTCATCCAGCGTATAATAATTGTCCTGGTCCCCTTGGTAGGGCTGCTGTCCCTGCCCTCCCCAATTCTGCTGCATCCCCCTGTATCTGCACACTCTTGAAATGTGCCCTGTCTGCCCAAAGGTCCAGCATTATGGTGGCTCCCTCCCTTGTGCTTGGAAACCCCCCAGAATATCCCCAGGGTTCTGCTGCATCTGTTAATCATATCCTGGGAATCCCCCTTGTTAGGCAGAATCATATGCAGTACCCTTTGGGAACACCACACACTATTAAGACAACAAGTGCAAGTACAAATTCACCTTTGATACAAGCATGTACTACACAGTAAAGTGGTAGCGATGGCTGAGCAGCTAGAGTTTTCTCAAAATTAAAGTGAACAGTATCAGAAGTTACACAAAGGACAGTAATTACTATGGATCAAACACACACGTCCTCAAGGTTTCTGAGTAAAAGAATATACATTTATTTAAACATTCATTTGTAAAAGAGTTCACTAAATAAAGCAGCAGAAAAAGCACACTCTTAATATACTACACAACACCCAATCAATTCTGGACAAGATAAGCTCAAAATGAAGTGTGAGCAAAATGGCACTCCAGCAATGTAAAAAGGAAGGGAAAGACAATGTTATACAAAATTAAGCAGCACCAACAAGTAAGTAGGCAGGGCAATCTAGAAAAGGCTTGCTACAATGAGGATTCAAATCAATAGGCCTGGGCCAATGTTAATGGTTCAGAGTCTTTACAGAGGATCACACAGTTCAGAGTAGTTCACGGTTAGGTCTGTGCCAAGAATTTGAAATGAAGTTGGTCGAAAGAAAAGTTACTTAAAAGAATAGGGAAGGACAAGCCCTCGGATTGGTGAAAGATTTAAAACACTTTCACTGCGGTCGGACGGAATGAACAACCGGGTTTGAACAGTACCTGTAGAGGAAGAAGGATGTTGTAGCTGAGGCAGAAGTTCCTGGCAGATCCTTTCTGAAGCAACTGTCGGACTGACACGAAGAAGGAAGACTGGAGGGTCCTGCACTGCCCACGGAAGAAATCAGCAGCAGAGCAAAGCAACAAATAAAAGGTGCGCTCCTTAAAATCCAAACCGGGTCCGGTCCTCCTGGCTATCGAGTTCACTGCAGCTTTGCACAGCAAATTCGACCAGGGGAGGGAGGCCTTGCATGGTGTTTGGCGAACTAGTTGGTCCCACTAGCTCAAGGGAAGAAGATTCCTTGCAGATCTTCTCTATCGTCGAAGTTTGGAGATTCGGACCTGCAGCAGGGCTTCACCGGGAGGTTCAGTCATGGTAGTGGTCCTCTTCCTTCAGCTTCTCTTTGGTTCTCTCGATCCAGTGGCGACTCTGCCTTCCAAGTCCCAAAGACCTGCTTTTTACGCAGTGTTCCCCCATTCACACAGCCTGGCTGTCAATCACACAGCAGGGCGGCTGTCCTGGCATGACAGCCACTTAGCCAATCAAGCAAGAGTTTGACTTGGATTTCCAAGGGAACCCTGTGCAGGGGTCCTAGAACCCCTCCCTCACATCCTGTCTACCCAGACTCTAAGGTGCCTAAGGATGGCTTCTGTGCAGAAGCCCGCCAAAGGACGGCGAACAAAGGAACCAAACCTGGTTTGGTGCGCAGAGTAAAACACGAGAAAGACCTTTACAAAAAGAAATGGCGAATAAACCTAGCCAGAACCAAATAAAAGTAAATGGGGTCCAGCGGATTAAAGTTCGAAGCTACTAACTTAGCCTAAAACAGTACCAAGGCTATTTTCATAGACAGCGATAGGAAAAATATGGTAGATACCACTGCCACCAGCCAAATATTAAATAAAGGGGAACGAAATAATGTTCCGTGAGAGACAGACAAAAAGGGATAACTATTAACCTTTTCCAGTACTCTATGTAAGATAGGTTAAACTGGGTTTGTGAATTTAAAAAGACTAATAAAGTCAATGGAAACTTTCCATGTTCTGGGAGGCAGTAGTCAGTCCCAGAAAATGGAGTTTAAAGGGGCAAGTCTCAAAAAGACAACCCAGTGTCAATGCACTAAAGGTGCTGTGTGACACACAGTAAAAAGATGATGTCTATGGAGTGGTGAGGCTCCACAGTCTATGAACACAAACATTTTAAACACACAGCAAAATACATGTAAGAGTGGGAAAAAAAGGCTCACACTCTTACCAGGTGAAAAAGATAAATCCTAGAACTCCAGCAAAGCTGCTGAGGGACTCAGTAGGTAAGGGAAATTAGCAGTTCTGGAGAACTCTCCCTAACACCCCTTGGTTGTGATGCATCTTTGGTCAAAAGCCACACCCACTCTGTTGGCCCCCCCCTTCCTCAGAACCCTTGCTTTGGGCCACTCTGCCCCATGAACCCTCCTCCCATGGGTAGTGGAAACTGCTGAGGGTGTGGCTGCTGCTGCAGCTGCTCTGCCTGTGGGGTGGGGCTGGTTATGACAGCTCCCTCCATTGCATACTTTGAAAGTTTTGTCTGTACTAATTTTGCTTCGTCCATCTTTCTGTCTTCCTTTTTCTTAAACTTCTCCTGCCATAGCCTGCAATGGTGAACTATCGTAAGCTGTATTTCGGGCCATCCCCTCGCTTCCATCCCTACTAATTTCCTTAAACTCTTCTGAACAGGTTCTGGTAGCCCCTGCATCAATATGTGGTAGAATATTGCTAGTGTTTTGTCCCAAGGCTCTTGGGTTTCAAGGCTCCAGAGCTATTGAATCTCCTGAATGTACTGCATAGGGTCTTCATCTTCCCTCCTTTTGCATGACATAATCTCCCCAATGTTTGTTTGTTTGTTTATTTTTTTTTATAATGTCTGACGTGTTTGGGTATTGTGTCCTCAGTGCTTGCCATACTGCTGCTTTGCAGTTTGCAATTGTGAACCATCATGCGCTGTGTTTTGTGTTGTCACCCCTGGGAACCCCACCCTTTTCCATAAGTCATCAGCTGCATCTCCTAAGATCGAAACTAAAAGTGCCATAACGTCACCTACAGCTAACTGGTGCCCGCTGTCATGTTCTCCATCTCATGAATCCATTTCCCAGCCACTGCACTCAACAATTTTAACCCACACTTCACATTCTCCTTGTATGTGTGCTTCCATGGTAAATACTGAGGTTGCACCCCTCCTCTCTCTAGTAAGGGTATCTGTGTGAATGCTGCCTCTTCCTCATGCATCCTTCTAGTCAGCCTTACTTCTTGTTCCCCTCTCTCACTCTCTATGCCTGAGCATACATCTATTGGCTCTAGTATGGGGGCTCTCCTGCTGTTGTCATAACTCCTAGTCAAAATTCCCCTTGAGCAAGCCATTGCTGTCTCCCCTTTCCTTCATCCTGGGAGGTTTCTAAGCCTATTGATATATGTAGTGGTGTCATGTTGGGTGTTGAAATTGGTTGTCAGTTGTATGTGCTTGTTTGAGCTGCCCCCTCCTTCTCCCCTTGTGTGCGTCCTGAACTCCCATGCCACTCGCTAATTTGTCCCCATCCCTGTTGACTGGGGTCGGGACTGCTCCCCCCTCTCATCCCCACTATACTTGTCCTTGTTATCGGATTCTGTGTCCATGTTGCTACAAAAATCGTCTGCAAAACTCAGCGTCTTTGATGTTGAGTTTGTGTTAGGTCGTGCACTGAGATCAATGTCTCTTAAGTTGTACCTGCTTCCCCCAGCCCAAGCCACTATACCTGCTCCCTCCCTGTCTACAGTGGTCCTGCCTCATGAACTGGTGCTCTCTGGTTCTGTCCGTCAGTCCTCCTCGAGCCTGAAATTTCCCTTATCTAAAATCTATGTGTCTTTACTGCCCCTATTGCTCGCTCGTCCCTCTCCCTGCACACTCACTCTCTTGCCAACCTATCTGACTCTAACTTCCTCTGTTCCCATTTTGCTAACTTGCGTTTTTCTCGCTCTGCTACTGCTCTTCGCCTTTCGATCTCTTCCACTTTCCTCATTCTTCTATCACGCTGCTCTGCCCTCTTGCTTTCTTTGAGGTCTCTTTCGATCCTGTCCTCTTGTTCCCTATCCATGCATTCCTTCTCCGCCTCCTTCCTTCGTTTCCTATCGTCCCTCTCCAATAACTCTTCTCTCCTCCTTTCCCTGCCCTCTCTCTCATGGTTCTCCTTCCGTTCCTTCTCTTACTTGTCCTCTTTGTCCATTATCTCTGCCCAGTCTGTTGCTTTGCTGCTTCTCTTCAGACCTTCCATTGCCTTTGTCAAGCCACTTCTGCTTCTCCATCTGTCTTCCCTTGCAGTTTCACATGTATCTGTCCTCCTATCCACTCATTTGTGGCTATGCCCCCAAGCCCCTCCTTTGCGGCCACCTGTGCCTCGCTGGTTGCCTCTCGCTCAATAGCCTGCTGCTCTGCGCCTACTGGCTTTTCCTCCTAAGAGTATGGTGGTGGTTTATATGTTGGAGTACCCCTCTGCTGCCCTTAATTCCCGCATCGGGTACACCCCTTGCTCATCATCTCCGTCATGGGATGCCACACTTGGAGGAACATGGGGAGGTGCGGAGGGATGAGTTCCTGGCTCCTTCACATCCTGCAGGCTCAGCATCCACAGACGCCTCGCTGCATCGCCCTCGCCCTCCTGAAACATGCACCACAACTCAAATATGGCCATGAAATTTGTTAGCTTCTTCCCCTTGTAGATACCCGTCTATGTGTGTCAGTAGTTATTGCTACATGTTTTTGGAGAAACTTCCACAAGGTGGCCATGGTTTAGTTAACTTTCCCTCGGTACCTATGGACCATTCTTTGCTATATTTGCACATTTTTTCTCTGTAAGACGGAAGTGTCTTACACAAGTGCTGAAGGGGCGTGTCCCCCGCTTTTCCCCTGATACATGTACTGTACCTTCACCTGACCTCAAGTCGAGGGTTTCGATACTCCCTGTTAAGGGAGAAAGGCACACTATGATGGCAATACTTTTCAATTTCTACGAGCTTCTCCTGCTCCACAGCTTATCAGGCATGCCACACGCACCGCCCCTCCTTCACACTCGCTGCCTCTTCAGGCACAGCCACAATCCTGCGCATGCATCTTCCATGTACCGCCACTGATTCACCTTATCTGCCAATCCCAAGTTTCCAATACTAGTTCCTCACCATCTCGTGCTCTCCATGTCCTATGTGCAAACCTATGGGTGACGTCACCAGTTTTAGAAAAGGTAATTCACAAACAAATACTGTGCGTACACTGTAGTACCCTGTTACGCCCAAACCATACAAAACCCCCACAGCTCTCTTTCTGCCTCGAGGCAGAGTATACCAACATTATCTTGTGATCGAACAGTACTCCCGGAGTCACCTTGTGTGCAAAACATCTCACTCCAGGACACTTAACCCGTCAACTCATCTTCCGCAACCTAGGTCAGCTCCCTTGCTAACCCAAACAGGCATACCGTCATCTATGTCCCGAGCTAAAACACCCAACCCACAGGAATACCAATATTGACATATCTTCTGTCATCCATGCCCTCGAGTCAATATTATAGGTTATTCACCAGAACTCTTTACCTCTAAAACCGAATGTGCCCTAAACATAGAAGAAGGATTTCTATCTCCCCTCCTGTCCCTACTACTTTGACAATGCTAGACAACACGTTGACAATACTTGACGATACTAAACAATACTCACAATACTCAATACCCTCCCTCGCACCCACAGTTGCCATTAGACTGATTCAATACTTACACTTTGTGGTCTGCTGGCGCTGCATGGCTGCCGATTCCTCCTCAAGGCGCTCATCTCCCGTCCTGGTCAGTCTGGACTATTCGCTGACTTTGGGCAGGATGATTAACAAGGGGCTCCTGACGACCTTTACACAGGCACTCGTTTTCCTGCCTTCTCGAAATATGCAAGGGTCCTGCAGCCTCTCAGGTACGTCTACGAAGGAGACGACCTGGTGATGCCAGGCTGGCCTGGTCAACCATCCACTCTGATACCAACTTGTTGGAAAGGACCCCCTGGTATACCAGAGGGACACTGGAAGACTGCAGACTTGGAGGGACCAACTCCCTCCCCCCAGGATGCACAGAGGACTCAGTCAACAGCAAGTTCAATCTGTGGTTTATTACAGGCAAAACCAACAGGGATCAGCACAAGAATAGAGAAAATCCATGGCCATGATATGATATGGCATTTATAACACAAGCGCCTGTACATCTCACGCTTCCTCGGCTCGCAGGCCGGTTTTATTGCCCAATTATGTCAGTGATGTCACAACCTGGGCCCTTCTCCAGGAAACTTATCGGACCAATCGATTGGGTATTGAGAACTCTACCATCTATAGTGGACCTTACAGATGTTATTCTACTGGCGCTCGCATACCAGGTGTCTGGCCTGGTCCATCCCCAGGTTACTAACCAAAACATAGTTGCAGTGTGGTGGGCTTACCATTGGTTCTTCCCCATTGCCACTCACTCCTAAAGTACTAAACTGTGATTGGCTAGAGCTGACGTCCCCAGGCCTGAGATCCGCAAAGGTTCTCAGCTTGCTCTGTACCTCTTGAAGGTAACAAGAATGACTATGTGTCTGCATTGTAACTTGTGTGTACTGCCTTAGCTCATGAGAGTGCTCTCCTGATTGGCGCAACACTTGTTGCATATTTGTTGCATACTTGTTGCTGTATGTGTGTGGTGGCCTGGGACCAGTGCTCCTTTGCCACCGCTGCACTGTCCATTGTCTGCTTCGGCCACGCCATGTGTTCCGAGACCACGAATTTGAGCTGTGCAGCTCTGAATTATGAGGATTTATTAGCATTTTCTGCAGCTGGTTCCTTTGTCATCTGGGGATTGGAATGTCATCCCTATCTCTTGGCCTTGGCTGTGGGTCCCGTTTCACATGTCTTGCTCTCTTTGCAGTGTGAATCAGCTCAGCTCATCTCATGCTCTGAGGCTCGAAGCCTGCTGTAATTTTCCTAAACCTTATAGTGTGGTTTCCACAGTGTCCATGGTAGGCTAAGTTTCCATAGTTTAGTCACACTTGGCTCTGTCAGGCCCCATAGGTGCTCCTGCAGTTCCATAGGGTTATTCCCATGTAAGCATCTGCAAGCTGTGCTCAGGATCTCTTGTCTTTTGCGGATTCTGCATTGCTGTGTTTGGCTAACGTCAAAATAATAAAGCAATGACAGTATGTATATGTATCTGTCCTCTAACTATATGTTATGATAGGTTATTCATAACATGCTTAATACCCAGAGGTTTCTAAGCTCGGACCCGGGGATCAAACCTGTGTTGCTCCGTGTTGTCTTACTTCCAAGGCAAGCACGTTGCCGCGGAGCTATCTTCCCAGACGAACTATAGACCTGTACGCTCATGTTCTTCATGTATTTTAGTGCGTGTTTGTGTCCCGAAAGTGCGGATGGCACGTGTGCTTCATGTCTAATGCTGCTATGTCATGTTGTCTCTAACGACGTCAGCAACATGGCTTCTTGGTGTCTAATCCAAGCTGTCCATACAGGTATCCTTAATCATGACCTGTGGCTCTTCATCCACAAATGGATAGGTCTGTATATTCCTCGGCCAGTATGACTGGTTGAGGGGATACGTCTTGACATATTTATCATTCATGGGTCCATTGGGGATTTGTCTGAAATAGAATGGGGGATTGCAGTGTTTTCTGGCCTTCTTCCTTGTCATGAATTTTGTATGAGGGGCAGGAGGTGGTAGGCTTCCCCATCCCTCTTCAGTGGTCACTTTTGTGTTACTTTCTAACACACCCTACAGCAAACGACTAATCGTTGGTGGCGTTATGACCACCTGCCTACATGTGGGAAGAAAAGGGTGTACAGTTGCCCGGCATATCACTTTTAACAAAAAAGTTACAAGGGATTGAATGTGACATACTGAAATGACCAAAAAAGGGAAAAGCACTGGGAGCGAAAACCCTCAGCAGTTAAAGGGTTAAACCCCAAAGACTGGCTTCAAGGGACAACAAGGTGGTGCAACCAAATTGAAGAGATGGATGGACTGCCAACCAAAGTCCTTAGGCATGAAAGAATCACTCACCATTGGTTTTTGTTATTTTAAGAATACTATTAATTTAAAGTTTACTCTAAACACTTGACATATTTTCTTGTTTTCCTTGTAAAATCCAACTCTTCCAATTATATTCTTTGGGTTTAGAGTGGTCTGTTCATCCCACATTCTTGACAGAAAATACACATTTAGTACCCCATTCTAGATTTTGGAGTGAATAATCATAATGGAATGCTCAGTGCCACCAGAGTGTAGGAAATGGAAGAGCAGGGCAATTAAATTAGTGCATGTTTCCAAATGCACTCTAGCTCGCTCAGTATTGTGACTTCCCACAAAATGACATGCTTTTAACATTTCATGAACATTTTTCACCCAATGAAGTTGAAAAATTAAGACTCAGGTTCAAGTGGACCAGTGCAATATATATTTTCATTGATTGGCAGCTATTATCATTTTCCCCAGATGGTTAAAACTGCATATTTCTGTTTAAGATCTTTATGTGGACGTGCTGAAAATTGCACATTCAAGTTTTTGGTGTTCAGTTAGACCTGCATGGTGCCTAGTGATTAAAAGTACATACTATGAGTCCAGGTCTTGCAAAAGGCTATGGTAGTGCTTTGTGGGGTATGCACTTTTTTTTACCTTGAGCTTGACAAATATAGATGATAATACGAAGTGCGGCGAAGTGCGGCTAAGTGCAGTCTCTGGCAGTCTCCCCCGTGCTATTTATTGGACTCACGCTGTATTAAAAGACTGCTTTCTCTTCTGCAACGAGAAAAAAGCTACTGGGTGAAGCAGCGTGCCAAGGATCTCATTGCCAGTAATAGTCACCCTGTTGTTTTAAGAAAACCGGCGTTGAGCGGGCGCTCCGCCTTCCTTCGGGGACTCTACTGCTCTTAAACCGGCCTCCTTCGTGAAGCGACACGAAGTGCGGCTAAGTGCAGTCTCTGGCAGTCTCCACCGTGCTATTTGGTGGACTCACCCTGTATTAAAAGACTGCTTTCTCTTCTGCAACGAGAAAAAGGCTACTGAGTGAAGCAGCGTGCCAAGGATCTCATTGCCAGTAATAGTCACCCTGTTGCTTTAAGAAAACCGGCATTGAGCGGGTGCTCCGCCTTCCTTCGGGGACTCTAATGCTCTTAAACCGGCCTCCTTCCCGAAGCGACACGAAGTGCGGCTAAGTGCAGTCTCTGGCAGTCTATGGCAGTAAGGCACGAAGGTTGGAAGATAACTCTTCGAAACACATTAATGCGTGTTAATTCCCTTGATTGACATTACAGGCTTTGAGCCCACAACACAGGTTTATCTGCCCCACTTCCACCGAAAGACTTGTGGCTTACTTTAATAGGGAAGTTTGAAACCTCAGCTAGTCTTGCTGGCCTGGACGAACCGTTTGCAATGGTGGGTTCTCCGGCTTTAAAAGCTTCTCCTCACAGGTTAGTTTGTGAACTTTACCCGGAAGTGGCCATCACTTGTAAAACTGTTTCCCACGAGAACATTCTGCAATCCAAAGCGGTACTGGCAGAGGGGGGATGGAAGGTTTGTGTCCAGGGGAAGGAGATGGTCTTCAATTGCATCTCTTACAACCCCTACAACCTCTACAACCCCTGGAGGTTCCCATAGAAATCGACATAGCTTTGTCACCTATTAGAGTGGTGGCTACCGAAGACATGGCACCTGGTAAGGAATTGTCAACAGGACAGCCCCCAAGGAAACACCATGGGAGGCTCCCTTTAAATTGCCTTTGCAAAGCATTTCTCTCCCCCGCCAAAGGACTTTGGTTTGGCTCACGACGATTTAACAGGTTTACCAAAGACAAGCACCTCTTCGGATGCAGAACTTTTTGTCTTTGGTACAGACAATGGGTCTAAGTTTTGCCAGCCACACATGCGAATGCCTGATAAAGGCTGAAAACCTTTTGGGATCTCAGTACTGAACAGCCAATTGAATTCTGACCCCCGCAGGGTGCACCAGCACAACAAGGAGACCCCCCAAGGAGATCCTTCCGATCGCTCCTTGTTGCGGCCATTGGCTCATCAAACAAATAATTGGGGGTCTAATATTATAGCTCCTGAGCGTAAGGGCATAACATCATACACAAAGGCGGGGAATTCTCTACTGCAGACTCAATTCAAACTGGGGGCCATTCTCAAAGATCCCATAAAGGAGTCTTTTCTCAGCAAGCTCCGTTTCCCAGTAAACAATAAAGAAGACAACCTTCACCCTCGGATGAGGACCTGTTGTCCCTCCTGGGAACCACCCAAGTGGAGGAACTACCTAAAAAGGACCCCCAAATTGATCCCGAAATGATAACAGCTTTCGCACTCGTAATGGTCCCCTTTATGAAACTCATAGAGATGCAGAACGACCAGCTCCGGGATCATACGACTACAATCGCTATGCTGTATTCTAAAATGATTTTTGTAGAAGGTTTTGTTTCAGCAATTCAGTCTAAACTTGACAAAAACGCCGAGTAGACGGCTCAAATCTTAAAAAGTATTATTGAGCCGATTATAAAAGAAAAAGAAACAAGGAGATCTGAAAGGCTAAGCTTATGGACAGGGGGAGTGGGTGGTACTACAACTGACTTGGTGAGCCCGGTTAAGACCTTGAACCCCCAGGCCTTGTTGCCTGTTAAGAGTACAGACGAAGCTATATACCCACTAAAATATATGGACACATCCACTAACACTGACCACACTCCCTGGGTGGGTGCCCCCACAGTGAAGGAGGGGGGTCGTACACTCAAAGATGGTAGTTTAATGATTTCTACAGCATCAAACACCTCGCCATATGTTATACCTGACTCCTTAGAAGTACCTGCTCTAAACAACAATGTTAAATTGTTCGACCTTTTTAGGAAACCTAAAACAGGCCTATCTCCTTTAGATGAAGGAAAACTTCAAGTTAACAAGAAAGGAGAAAGAAACTATGGGAAAACTACTACACTGCTGAAAAAACCCTTAGGCCGGGGCCTTCAAACCCTCGGAAAGTTTCAACTCGAGCCAGAATAGTTACTGGATTAACTCTACCCAGGAACCCGGTACTATCTACTAAAATCGCTGATTCACGACAGAAGTTCAAAGAAATTAGGTCAAGCCACCGCCTACTCTTCAAATGTGCACTCAGATGAGATCAGGCGCCCTTTGGACAACGAGAGGGAAAATGAAAGTGTGAATAATTCTCTCATGGACTTATCTGTTTATTCGGATATGAACAACTCATGGGATGAAAAGTCAGGAACAAATTCATCAGAAACTGAAAGTGGTACCGATGAAGACGATCCCCAAGTAATGAGCACGAGCAAATGTGCTGACCAAAAGAGGGTGGTGGCCAATCGCAAGTTTAAAGATTGGGGGGACCAGCAAGCTTTACCCAAAAAGCCCTCATTAAGTTGACCGCGCCGACAGCGGATTCTGTCAAGAACAACATGTGGAAATCCAGAGTGCATTCTTTGCGGGATGACCAGGTTCGTTCTTCGGAACAAGACAGGATGGTTCCTTCCATCCCTAGTCTATCAGATTACGGAACACTGGAAAGCAGGAGGAACTCACTAGTCCGGAAATGTACAGAAAATAGTAAAAATAACAGACCCCTCATTGATTTGCCAAAAGGAATTAGAAGAACAGCGTCATGGGCTGAAAAAACAGAGGGTAAGTCAGCACCTGGGCCTACAAATCAAAATACTGATAAAGGGCCCGAGGTAAAAAACGCCTTAGCACACTATAGAGTGCTACTGGAAAGAACATTAGGTTACAAAGATAACCTGACTATGAACCAGGCCAACGTTATGAGACTTCTTCATTCCCTGGATTCCCCTGACCAATTAAAATCAAGGGATATAGATTGGATTGAATTTCATAATGAACAGCGTCATGATAGCGTGATTCTCCACAGAGGGGATCGGAATACCAAACGCTCACTCCTAGAGCTTGGCTCGAAACTCAATCTATGTCGGTTTGTGCTCAAGGAGTTGGAGGAGGGGAACAGTACACAGTCCGAAGGTCATGAAGACTTGAAATACCTGTTAGGAAGTTCCCTAAAGTCATCAACAGTATCCAAAAAGGGCCAGGTTGTGCAAGTGGTGCAGTTGGCCAGGGACATTCCATAGGTCGATGGCGAGGAGATTATGTGCGCACTCACTTGGATAAATCTGGGCCGAACTCTTAGAATAGCCTAGAGCATTGGAGTTGGTTGGCCGGCTTTTTAGCAGCCAAATCATAATGCCATCAGTCCCCCCGGAGTGTCCAACGCAGTTCCTCACTAAAAGGGATAAAAATCATGAGTTGGAACACAAGGGGCTATTCGCAACAACCTACGAGCTTTTTTGCCTGCAGGAAACTTGGCTGTGTGATGTTAGGAAAGATTTCGTAATTGTAGGGAATTTTCCTTCCATGTGGCAACCCCTAAACTTTTTGCTATTGTTTTTAACCTTGTTCTTGACTTTGCCAGAGAAGTACAGCCTTCTGCCGCACTTCTCTGGGCTTTCGCTCTTTTCTTACGGGGAAACTGACATGCCCTTAAGACAGTCAGTACCGGGGAACGTGGTTTCCCGTAGTTTCTTTTATCGTGTCGCAGCTTTAGTGCAACACGACACAAGAGGGCACTGTAAGCTAAGTTACAGCTCTCTTGGGTCTCTAGCCTTCTACAGGCCCTAGATACTCTTTTAGGATGGTATTTGATCGGTGCAAGTCATTCAGGGACTCGAATGGTGGCAGCGATCGTTTTGTTTATTTTGAGCTCCTTTTGGCGTTCTGAGCACGTTTTTGCACTGAACCCAAAATGGTGGCCTGGCTCCCAAAATGGCCAGGCCGCGAGGCTCCTTTGTCCTGTCCACTGTCCGTCTTGCTCCCTTCACCTTCCCCAGGTCCGGCGACCCGGGGCCTTCCTTATTTGGGCATGTACTTTCCCGCGAAACGCAGTTGCTTTCGCGGGCTTCTACATGTCGTTTGTGTGCCTCCAGGGTGTGGGCTGGGATGTCTGGTCCCAATACACATCCTGGGTGCCAGAGAGTCTAGGGTGGTGTGAATGCCTGGGACCACTGTGGTCCGTGATTGGTCCACGTATGGTATGTGTTTTGATGAGCGGATCTCCCATTGGCTCCCCTCCGTTTTGGCGCGAAGGGAACCGTGGATAAGAGGGGGCTGGAAACACCACTACCATGTCGATCTCCTGAGTTCTCACGAACGAAGGAATACAGGAGCCAAGTATCCTGCAACCCAGAGGCTGGATCGAGGAATCGCTGGTGACCCGCTGAAGGAATCCTCCTTTGTACTGCTGTCGTCCTGTGAAACCCTTTCCTCCTTGGATCGAACCAGAAGGCCTGTACTGGTGCTTCGACCTTTGGAATAGCAGGAACAGCTATTCCCGGCGACTTCATCATCTCCTGCCAAGTAAGCCTTCGGAAGTGTCTCTGGGCCATCCAGTTGACTGACCAGCTTACAAGGGAGTCCTGCTCTGTAACTGCCGCCAGGTTGTGCTGTATTTCGAGTCCTTGTCACTCTCCCACGCTTCGTACACTTGGCGTTCCCAAGTCTGAAGGGAGGAGTGTACATTTGGCTTGAATACACACGGCCGCTCCGTTGTCCTGCTGCGGCAACAAAACTGTGCTGGTTTCGTCGATTGGGACGTCTTTTTGCTCTACACGACTACGAGGCGTTCCCTGCTCTTCTGAACCTGCCAGCTGCTGAAACTAACGTGGAGAAGCCTGGGTCTGCTTGCTTCGGGGACCGGTGAGTAGTTTAGCTAGGATCTGGTCGCCCTCCTGCAGTATCCCATTGCTTTTCCCTGCTGTGTAAAAACAGCACCCTTTTGGCCGTACTCGCGCTCTGCTTCTGCCTGCTGTGGAGGCTGCGCTTGAGTTGCGGAACCTGTTCTCCTTCTGCTGTGCACTAACCCGAACTGCCTGACTTCCTCCGAAGAGCTTCCCCTTTTGCCCGTTGGCACCGGCGTGGCAGGTACTTTGAGCACAAGGCTCCACTCTTCGCAGGGCTCGGACTTCCATCTAGTTAGGTGCCTCTAAAGGCGAACTGAGTCAAAAGCGTTATCGCACTGCCTGTTTTCCTTTCCTTTCAGGTGGACTACATATTTCGTGCTTTAAACGCTTGCGACTGTGTATTTGTATATATATTGTGTTGATTTGGTATGTGTTGGCTTAATACTGTGTTATTGTGATTTTCTCGCTACGGTCGTTGTTTTAAAGGCCTTAAAATAAATGTGTATCTATTTTTGATATAACAACTGTTTGGAGTAGTTTGTAAGCGCTCTTGCTTTGTGTGCTCATTGCGGGCTTTCAGTCACCCTCACCCCTCTTGAGACCTAGTCTTGACCGCCGCGATCGCTACCTTGATTGGTCTGGCTTGTCCAGAGGTTACCCTGTTCCAAGTAATTAGGTTGGCCTTCTGAACTTCTGCGCCACCAGGACAGAGTTCAGAAATCCGTCTTAACAAATTGGTGTACAGCGGTGGGATACGACTGAAGGTATCCAGTGTTGCGCTCGAACTAAGGCATTTCAGGTTATTCCAAACAGTACACGTAGTGAATTGTTGTAATATAACTTTAAAAAGGCCATAGTCCTATCAAACAGTATGGAAGCAAATACGTTGTTAACTTTAAATGCTTCCAAATCAGAAACGCTGAAAAAGATGTGTGCGGAGAGAGGTGTTTCCTCTCAAGGCACAAAATTGGAAATGATCCAGAGAATCGTGGCGTGGCAAGAAGCGCAGCTTGACGCTATAACTTCCGAGGACAGTGCAGAAGGTGGTGGGGCTGCTCTCACTGGTAGAACCGACGGTTCTGCCGCTGCACTGATCCATCGCGACCACGAGGACAGGGAGGATGTAATGTCTAATGTTTCCTCTGCCAGTGCTGATGGGGAGGCTATGCTTGAATTCAAGAAGCAAGAGCTGCGGTTTAGGCAGCAGGAGCTTGAATTCAGCATAGCCAAACTAAAAATCGAACAGGCAGAAAAACAGAAAGACAGGGATCACCAGTTGGAACTGGCCAAGCTTCAGGTTGCAAATGGGTCCAAGGGTCCTGGACATGGGTCTGGGGCTTCCTCTCATCCACGGTTTCCGAAAGATCTGCTCAGTGTGTATGAAGAGAGGAATGACATTATGGACTGGCTGAATGCGTTTGAGTATGCATGCGAGGTCCAGGAAGTTGACAATGCTGATAAGATTGCGTGGTTGCTCAATAGACTGCCCCATTCTGGCTGTAGTGCCATTATGGAAATGTCGAAGGCTGAGCGGGCTGATTTCGCAATGTTAAAGCAGACTCTCATTTTAAAGTTTGGGAAGACTCCGGCCCAATATTTAAAGCGTTTTCGAGAGTATAAGAAAAAGGAAGGTGGTACTTGGGTATCTTATGTCGCTGAATCTTTGAAAAACTTAACTGGCTGGGTTGAAGGTTATAAGGTTTCTACCTTCGAAGGCATGATCAATCTGGTCATGCTGGAACACATTTTTGCTTCTTCTTCCCCGGAGCTTAAGCAGCATTTGGCCGATTCGAAGGAGATAGATCCTAAGAAGCTGGCCATTGCAGCAGACTTATGGGTGTCACATCGAGTGTCCCATAAGGACAAAACTCATCCTGGTAAGCAGGAGGAAGGGAAAAAGTCCAAAGATATGGAGGGTGGGGAATCTGCTAAATCTTCTTCCCATAAGGGCCACAAAAAGAAAAACAAGGGTAAGACACAAGAGAACTCACAGGGTAATGGAGGTTCGCCTCCGAAACAGAACTCTGGTTACAATAAGCCTCCCTACGTAAACAGACCCAATGGGCCTTGTTTTTCTTGTGGAGCAACTGACCATGTGAAGGGGGATCCCCGTTGTAAGGTTAGACCTTTGGGGGTCCACTCCGCTAATCTGGCCTTCTCCTCCTACGAGGAAGAAGAGATTACAGGAGCATCCTTCTCCTCAGACTCGTTTCCCAGCGGGATAGAGGCTGAGGTAGTTTTAGTGTCCCTGGGTTCCTGGGAGCCTAAAGTCGCAGAGGCGTATGCTAGGATTCCGGATAATACCAAGCACTACTTTAAAGACAGTGTGCTGATCAATGGAGTGGATACTCCAGCTCTTAGGGATAGTGGGTGCAGTCGAACTGTAGTGGATTCTACCTTGGTAGACTCAGAGGAAGTTGCCAGAGCTACTCTGATGCCCACTAAGTTGGCTGACGGCCCCCTCCGTATGTTTCCCGTGATCCCTGTAAATCTTACTTTAAATGGTACAGCAGTCAGGATTCCAGTGAACATTCAGAGAAACGTCCCGGGAAAGGTCTTGTTGGGCAATGATCTCAGAGCTTTAGGGCTCGTAGGAGACACTGCCGAAAGACCCTACACACGGTCTCAAGCACGGGCAGCATTGGCCAAGTCCAATACGCCGCCCCAGCCGAAGGGGAAACCCAAGGCGAAAGGAGTCTACAAGTCAAGACGAGGGAAAGAGAATATTCCCCCGAGCTCGCCTACCACTGCGGTGGAGGAAGTTGGTCAATCGCCCGGGCCTGACGAGGAGGTGGCGATGCCTGAAGTATTCGACCCCAACGATCATCCTGAACTAAAAGACTTGTTAGTTGAAGGAGGTCCTGATAGGGACGAATTCAGTAAAGGCCAACGTGAGTGCCCATCTCTGGAAGGCCGAAGGAGACAGGCCTGCTCCCAGCTTGAGGGTGAACCTCCTGGGATGCATAGGATTTACCAGGAAGGTGGACTCCTGTATAGTGAGCCCACAGAGTCTACAGAAGGAGACCATAGGAGGTTGGTGGTTCCCCTTGCTGTTAGGCCCTTCCTCCTGCAGTTGGCGCATGAAGTCCCCCTTGCTGGTCACCTCGGTATGAGGAAGACCAAGCAAAGGTTATCCATGCACTTCTACTGGCCCAAGATGGGGGAGCAAGTAGAAAGTCACTGCAGGAGTTGTGCCGCCTGCCAGATGCCTGGTAAGGTTGGCGCGACAATCCAAGCTCCGTTGGTACCGCTCCCAGTTGTGGGGGTACCATTTGAAAGGGTAGGGATCGACATGGTTGGTCCCCTTGACCCGCAAACATCCTCAGGCAATAGGTTTATCCTGGTGCTGGTCGACCATGCAACCAGGTATCCTGAGGCCGTCCCATTTACAACTGTAACTGCCAAGCCAGTTGCAGAAGCTTTACTCGGCATGTTTACTAGGGTTGGCTTCCCTAAAGAAGTTGTGTCGGATCATGGCAGCAACTTTATGTCGAAGTATAGGCAGGCTATGTGGAAAGAATGTGGGGACACCTACAGGTTCTCTTCTGCATACCGCCCCCAGACCAATGGTCTGGGAGGGCGTTTCAGCAGGACGTTAAAGAGCATGATTGGGGCTCTGGAGGAGCCTCAGAGAAGGAAATGGGATCTTCTTGTTTCATGCTTACTGTTTGCCTACCGAGAGGTACCACAGGAGGGTGTTGGCTTCAGCCCCTTCGAACTTCTGTTCGGTCATCCCGTACGGGGACCCTTAGCCATCGTCAAAGAGGGATGGGAGATGCCCACTCCCCCTGTTGCTACCAATGTAGTTGATTATGTGCTAGGGCTCAGAAAACGGATGGTACTTCTGATGGGCTTGACTAGTGATAAATTGAAGGCAGGGCAAGCGCTGGTGAAACATTGGTACGACCAGAAAGCTTCCCTCATCAACTTTACACTTGGTCAGCAAGTCCTGATCATGAATCTCATAAGGCCTCGAGCTTTACAGGACAAATGGTCAGGCCCTTACCCAGTGGTGGAGCCCCTGGGTGAGGTTAACTATTCAGTGGACCTTGGAAGGCCTGGACAGGCTCCCAAAGTGTTTCACATGAATAGGCTGAAGGCTTTCGGCCCAAGCGTCGAAATCGCAGCACTGCTACTGGCTTCAGACGTTGCGGGAGAGGAGTCTGAACCTCTCCCCGACCTGTTCCCAAGCAGTCCTTCAGATAGCTCTTTTGAGGGTGTCCGAGTGGCCCCTCACCAAAATGGACAAGGCTCAGTGGTTTACCTTGGACATGAAGTAGGTGGGGGGAGGAGACAGCCTCTACCCAGTAAAGTACAAGCAGTACAAGACTGGCCTACCCCCACTACGCAAACCCAAGTGAGAGCCTTCTTAGGACTCACGGGGTATTATCGCAATTTTGTGGCAGACTATGGCACCATAGCTGCTCCTCTGACTGCCCTCACAACTCCGAAGAAACCCAAGAAGGTAACTTGGACCGACGAGTGTGAGAAGGCCTTCAATGGCTTAAAAGACTCCTTGTGCCAGGCCCCTGTGCTCAGGGCCCCTGATTATCAAAGACCTTTTATCGTGCAGACGGATGCCTCTGACACTGGGATAGGAGCTGTACTATCACAAGTAGATGAGAAGGGTAAGGAACACCCTATCGGTTTTATTAGTCGCCAGCTTAAGGACAGAGAGCTCAGATGGTCCACGGTAGAGAAAGAATGTTTCTCTGTTGTGTGGGCCCTAAGGAAGCTGAGGCCCTACCTCTATGGGACCCACTTCACTGTGCAGACTGACCATAAGCCGTTAAAGTGGCTAATGAACATGAAGGGGGAGAATCCAAAGTTGCTTAGGTGGACCATAAGTCTACAAGGCTTCGACTTCACTATTGAGCATAGGCCAGGTGTCCAACATAGCAATGCTGATGGGTTGTCCAGAATGTTTAACCGACCTGAACAAGAGACTCATCCAGGGGTGGATTAGTTCCCCCTGTCCATAGTCTGGGAGGGGCGAGTGTTAGGAAAGATTTCGTAATTGTAGGGAATTTTCCTTCCATGTGGCAACCCCTAAACTTTTTGCTATTGTTTTTAACCTTGTTCTTGACTTTGCCAGAGAAGTACAGCCTTCTGCCGCACTTCTCTGGGCTTTCGCTCTTTTCTTACGGGGAAACTGACATGCCCTTAAGACAGTCAGTACCGGGGAACGTGGTTTCCCGTAGTTTCTTTTATCGTGTCGCAGCTTTAGTGCAACACGACACAAGAGGGCACTGTAAGCTAAGTTACAGCTCTCTTGGGTCTCTAGCCTTCTACAGGCCCTAGATACTCTTTTAGGATGGTATTTGATCGGTGCAAGTCATTCAGGGACTCGAATGGTGGCAGCGATCGTTTTGTTTATTTTGAGCTCCTTTTGGCGTTCTGAGCACGTTTTTGCACTGAACCCAAAATGGTGGCCTGGCTCCCAAAATGGCCAGGCCGCGAGGCTCCTTTGTCCTGTCCACTGTCCGTCTTGCTCCCTTCACCTTCCCCAGGTCCGGCGACCCGGGGCCTTCCTTATTTGGGCATGTACTTTCCCGCGAAACGCAGTTGCTTTCGCGGGCTTCTACATGTCGTTTGTGTGCCTCCAGGGTGTGGGCTGGGATGTCTGGTCCCAATACACATCCTGGGTGCCAGAGAGTCTAGGGTGGTGTGAATGCCTGGGACCACTGTGGTCCGTGATTGGTCCACGTATGGTATGTGTTTTGATGAGCGGATCTCCCATTGGCTCCCCTCCGTTTTGGCGCGAAGGGAACCGTGGATAAGAGGGGGCTGGAAACACCACTACCATGTCGATCTCCTGAGTTCTCACGAACGAAGGAATACAGGAGCCAAGTATCTTGCAACCCAGAGGCTGGACCGAGGAATCGCTGGTGACCCGCTGAAGGAATCCTCCTTTGTACTGCTGTCGTCCTGTGAAACCCTTTCCTCCTTGGATCGAACCAGAAGGCCTGTACTGGTGCTTCGACCTTTGGAATAGCAGGAACAGCTATTCCCGGCGACTTCATCATCTCCTGCCAAGTAAGCCTTCAGAAGTGTCTCTGGGCCATCCAGTTGACTGACCAGCTTACAAGGGAGTCCTGCTCTGTAACTGCCGCCAGGTTGTGCTGTATTTCGAGTCCTTGTCACTCTCCCACGCTTCGTACACTTGGCGTTCCCAAGTCTGAAGGGAGGAGTGTACATTTGGCTTGAATACACACGGCCGCTCCGTTGTCCTGCTGCGGCAACAAAACTGTGCTGGTTTCGTCGATTGGGACGTCTTTTTGCTCTACACGACTACGAGGCGTTCCCTGCTCTTCTGAACCTGCCAGCTGCTGAAACTAACGTGGAGAAGCCTGGGTCTGCTTGCTTCGGGGACCGGTGAGTAGTTTAGCTAGGATCTGGTCGCCCTCCTGCAGTATCCCATTGCTTTTCCCTGCTGTGTAAAAACAGCACCCTTTTGGCCGTACTCGCGCTCTGCTTCTGCCTGCTGTGGAGGCTGCGCTTGAGTTGCGGAACCTGTTCTCCTTCTGCTGTGCACTAACCCGAACTGCCTGACTTCCTCCGAAGAGCTTCCCCTTTTGCCCGTTGGCACCGGCGTGGCAGGTACTTTGAGCACAAGGCTCCACTCTTCGCAGGGCTCGGACTTCCATCTAGTTAGGTGCCTCTAAAGGCGAACTGAGTCAAAAGCGTTATCGCACTGCCTGTTTTCCTTTCCTTTCAGGTGGACTACATATTTCGTGCTTTAAACGCTTGCGACTGTGTATTTGTATATATATTGTGTTGATTTGGTATGTGTTGGCTTAATACTGTGTTATTGTGATTTTCTCGCTACGGTCGTTGTTTTAAAGGCCTTAAAATAAATGTGTATCTATTTTTGATATAACAACTGTTTGGAGTAGTTTGTAAGCGCTCTTGCTTTGTGTGCTCATTGCGGGCTTTCAGTCACCCTCACCCCTCTTGAGACCTAGTCTTGACCGCCGCGATCGCTACCTTGATTGGTCTGGCTTGTCCAGAGGTTACCCTGTTCCAAGTAATTAGGTTGGCCTTCTGAACTTCTGCGCCACCAGGACAGAGTTCAGAAATCCGTCTTAACATGTGATCTTCCACTTTTGGATGGGTTTGAACTATTCTTAAATCCAGCAATAAAGGGTTCGAAAGGGAGACCCAGCTCATGTCTCTTATTGGGGATAAAGCGTACAAGTGGCTTAAAAGTGTTCTCTTCAATAAACATGAACCCTTGGATTCAGCTTACCACAATTTTATTTTCGACAAAACCCTCAATTCACGTCCAAGAGTGGCAGTTGCTCATATGGAACGTGTACTGTGGACCAACAGCAAGTCAAGAGGATAGATTTATGGAAGTGCTCTTGAAAGTCATAGATGATGCCAGGATTTAGTGCCCGAAACTGGAGATCCTACTCTGTGGAGATTTTAATATGGAATGTTACAATAAAATGCGTAGTAAAATCGAGTTCTTGCCTCTGTCTGCCACAAAAAACATAATTAGACGAGTGAACCTCGAGAAAGGACTTACATCTAGGAACATTCACATGGTAAATGGAAATCTGCGGGGTGACCAACTGGCTGCCTCAACTTGGAAACGTGCTAATCAAACTAGCACGCTGGACTATATTTTCGTAACAGAGAACCTTATGGGGAAACTAATGTCGTTGAAAGTGGTCCCTATGACACAGAGTGACCATAACATTCTGGAACTCGAAAGTGAGGCCTGGAACAAGCTGCCTACTATACCTGCTCATCATTTACCAAACCACCTTCTTGAGTTAGTCCCGGGGGGAAACAGACTCCGTATGGGGAGAAAAGAGATGGGCCTGGCTTTGTACTCCTTAATTAAGTTAAAATCTGATGATCAGGACCAATGTGTGAATCTCATAGAATATACCAAAGTATTAAAGATCTTCTGTACAAAGGTGGCAGCCAAGGGAAGTTATCAAATTACCCGGCACACCTATGATCATCAAGTAGCTGCCAAAAAAAAAGCTGCACGGCAAGCCAGGAGGCATCTTGTAAAAACTAATGCACCAGTCGATCTACTCCTGTATAAAAAATGTAGAAACAACTATAGAAACTGGCTCTTGCAACACAAATACCAGCTAGTGCAACAAGACAGAGAGAAGATGTTAAAACTGATAACTATTAAAAATATCACTGGCATCAAGTATGACCCCTGACTCAAAAATTGTAAATCCCATAGCATCAACAGTTTGGGAGGCACATTTTCGGAATCTCTATTCTACGGGGAAAGTCTGTGCTCCACAAAAACCTTTATCCTCTAATGAGTCCTGGGACATTGAATTCGGAAGGCAGGACAGTGTAGATCTTATCAACAACTCAAACTCTTCCAGGGCCACTGGGCCGGATGGCCTCACGAACGACATTCTCAAGAAAGACCTGGAGAAATGGGCCTCATTTATGTTGATTTTGTTCAATGACATAAAAAGATTAAAAAGGATACCCCAATCTTGAACGACGTCCATAGTCGTGCCGATTTTCAAGAAGGGAGACACGTCTGTGCCTGCGAACTACAGACCGATCGCCCTCTTGGACATCGTGGGCAAAATATTTGCAGCAGTGATCCTGAAACATCTGAACGACTGGAGTCGGATGACAAACCATCAAGACCCTTGGCAATCGAGTTTTCGTAAGGGCATTGGGACATCCTTGAATGTCCTAATCATTAACATACTGAAATGCCTGGTTAAGGAAAAAAAATACAAGACCATCTATATTGCGTCCATAAATTTGGAACAGGCGTTGGACTCTGTCGATCGTAGTATCCTGTGGAACAAATTGAGGAAATGGGGTTGCCCTAACAATTTCAGAGAGCCCTTGGAGGCATTACACAATGGTACAACTCTCAAAGTTAGGTTGGACAGACAGGGTACCCTCTCAAGCAGTGTGGAAGCCCAGAATGGGCTGAAACAGGGATGTCGGCTGGCCCCGGCGGTATTTTGTCTCTTCATATCCGACATGCAGGAAGCCTACGGAACGGTGAGATGTTTCCCCCCCAAGATCACGGGGACCTCCGTGGGAAGGCTGCTGTTCGCAGACGATCTTCTGCTATTAGATCAGACTGCAGTAGGTCTTCAGCGACAACTAAATGCAGTAGAGCTGTATATACAATGAAATGGTCTCTGAATAAACCCGAAGAAATCAAAGATTCTGAGACTAGGTCCAACTACCAGTGTCAAGAATCTTAGGTGGTACCTGTCGGGGGAAGCTGTACCAGTGGTCCCAGCCATGATCTACTTGGGAATAACTTTAAACAACAGTATCCAAGATGTTCCGGGCGTCAAAAGACTTAGAAGTAAAGTCACAAACTTAACATCTCAAGCACTTCTAATCAAGAGACGCTACTGCTCCTTTTCTCTCAGACCACTCATAGATTTTTACAAATTGAAAGTATCGCCTATTCTGTCCTATGCCGCCGAGGCTAATTTTTTTCTTGCCCCAGAGGTCTGGAATTTGTTGGAGGGTTTATTTTGGAAAAGTGTGTTGAGTTTACCACCATCTATCCCTATTGAAAGTGTGCGGAAAGAATTGGGTTTGTCTTCACTCTATATTTACATGGTCTGGAAATCATTGACCCTCTATGACAAATGTTTGCATCCGCAGGAAAGAAGCGGTTTTCTGACCATTAATGAAGCTCTGACCAGAAAACAGATCCCGGCTTTAATCTCATGACAGTCAACTTGCATAGAAATTATGAACAACATAGCCCTAAACACTGATAACCTTATGCATAATCCGCTCAGGGTAAAGAAGAAACTCCTGGACTGGGACTGGATAGTCACTTTGGACTAGCTTAGTGCTTTCCCGTCTATAACCCAGGGCATGGATAAGCATTACTGTAGAGGTACTGTGATTCCGTATCTGGACAAATTCCCCTCTAGTATAGAAAGGCATCACTTTCTAAAATTCTGTCTAAATCTCCTCCATACAAGAGAAGTCCTAGGGAGGAGAACTAAAAAAGGGGAGCAACGAAGTTTGTCGTGTCACTGCTGTGGACAGGAGGTTGAAACCCTACAGCAATTGGTGATGACTTGTGCTCCACTAGTGGGTTCCAGAGAAAAATGGTTGGGAATACATTTCCAAAATCTAAGCACTACATTTATGCAGGAGAGGTGGTCAATTTTAAGATGGGGAGGAAAAGTATCCATGACGCTGGCCTCGTTGAACTTTGTGAGAGAATTTTTTGCAAAATTGGACATTTAGTTACCTGGTCCTTCTTTTTTTATTTTTGTTGTTTAACTACTTTACCTCCCTATATAGTCGTTGCAAATGTTTTCTTTTATTCTTCGATTCTTATGACGCATTTAAAGTTTTCTTGAAAACTAATCGATGCAATAATAATAAAACATTTTTAAAAAAAGATGATAATACTTTAAATCTTCTTTTGTGAAATTCTCTTAAGTTTCTTATATTGAAACACCAATGCATTACAGCCTATGCTGGCTACAGACACACATCTTAACACAAGTTCGAAACTATTACAGCATATGTCATAAAACGATGTTGCAATGTGCGCATGTGTCAGTTGGGATCATATTAAACTGCTGAAGAAATAGTAAAGTAACCTCTTCATCCCTCCAAATCTTACCCAAATCACAACTACCCTCACTAAAATTGGTAGAGGGTCATAGGGTGAACATTTGGGGATTAGAGGATTTTAAAAGGCTCACTCATAGGGTTAGCTGCTGGAGATTAAAATGGTGGTATTTGCCCTCCTGCCTTCCCAAGTCACAGAGACTCATTTGTGCAAGGGTGACCACTTGTTTTTTACTAAAGTAATGTTCTTAAAGATGTGTTTTCTAATATAATATCGTTGGTTGACTTCTGCCAGAACTACAAATTACATTGACAGGCGCAGTTAGAATGGAAGCTGCAAATTTGGACACCGCTCCCAAGTGAGTATAGGGTAATGCCAACCCTCTACCCACCTGTGTGTTGTGGTCAAATGGATACATGAATGTTAGGCATGGGTCAGACACGAATATTGAAGGAGAGACTGGTTTCAGGTCCAAGGTGTCCATACTCACATTGCCTGCACAGAAAAGCTGAAACAGAAACAAAATGTATCTAGCATAGGTAAGACTCATCGAGAAATAGTATTTATGCTATTTCAGCAATGAGGCTCATCTGTGCTTGAAACACATGTTCTTTTTCCAAGGCATAACATAAGCAGTATCACCTAGTCATGTGAAATGTAATTCAGAAGGGTTGCTAATACTTCTAGACTTGTGTACCACTGCTGGTGATTGCCCTGTTTAAAGAAAGCACAGCTCACCCTGCATTCTTCTGTTGCCCTCAGGGATCTCCCGAGTCCCCACCCTGCTTCCTTTGTTGACAGCAAGTTCAAATGGACAACTTCAGAATGCATCCGTACATTATCTACCCTAATCTTAAGTGCCAAGGACGTGTGCCAAAGTGCTATTCAGGAAAACATTTTATTTTTCAAATAATATCAAACCAGCAGTAATCAGGATGATACTTTTATTAAGCTAACTGATTTTATAATGTTTTGCAAGGACCAGCACTTTAAGAAAAAAATAAGACTGTCCTGCAATTCCTCACTGCATAATTATTTGTACTATACAACATTGCCGTTTGTGTACCTACATCTCATTGTGTGAACTATATTTAATTGTGTCCAGAAAGGTGCTTCAAATTAACAAAGGTTGGAGAACACTTGAAAATGTACATTATTAAACAGCTAAAGAAAACATCGAGTTATGTGAACTACCGGTTACATATACCTGTACAGCTGGTGCTCAACCCATTAGCTCAAACCAAAGCCATTGTCATTCTATCTCATCAATCTGTCACTTTAAACCGGCTCCCTTATAAGTGACAGATGAACACAAACTACAATTTTCCATCTACTTAGCTCAGTTCTCTGCTACAATGCCATCCTCTCTCTTTGATAGTAGCTTTGTATTTCACCTTGCACAATTTATGCACAAAGTTAACTATATGTTTTCTCGTAGTAGTGACCAATTCTTCCATCCATGTTAGACATCCGTACACCTTCTTGTTCTGTTATGTTAAAGGATATTTATAACACACACTGTCACCACCAGAGTGGTCCCCTGGCGCTCTGGTGGATCTGGAAAGCAAGGGGGGTAGGGTAAGTTAGTAGGCATGAGCGGGAGAAATAGCAAGAGAGCTGTGATGTCCTGTTAGCAGCTTCAGTTCGGTTTACACTGTTCGCTGAGCTTAGGTGTGCTTTTCAGTTGGTAGCCTTCATGTGCTGTTGTGTGAGGCTATGTGTGGTTTGTTTTCTTGTTGCGGTGTAGTGAAATGCATGCACTTTGTTGTGCTTTAGAGGTGTGGTTGTGTTTAGTTCAGAGTTTGAAAAGTGTACACAGAGGGGTGAGTTTGTTGTATTACTAGGATTGGTTAGTGGCATCACTATCTAGATGGGATGCATAATGATATCCACAATTCCATCTAGATGTGACACATGCTAGCATTCACAGGTCTGTCTGGATGTGACACATGCTAGCATTCACAGGTCTGTCTGGATGTGACACATGCTAGCATTCACAGGTCTGTCTGGATGTGACACATGCTAACATTCACAGGTCTGTCTGGATGTAACACAAGCTAACATTCACAGGTCTGTCTGGATGTAACACAAGCTAACATTCACAGGTCTGTCTGGATGTGACACAAGCTAACATTCACAGGTCTGTCTGGATGTGACGCAAGCTAATGTTCACAGTTCTGTCTGGATGTGACACAAGCTAACATTCACAGGTCTGTCTGGATGTGACACAAGCTAACATTCACAGGTCTGTCTGGATTTGACACAAGCTACCATTCCCAGGTCTGTCTGGATGTAACACAAGCTAACATTCACAGGTCTGTCTGGATGTGACACAAGCTAACATTCACAGGTCTGTCTGGATGTGACGCAAGCTAATGTTCACAGTTCTGTCTGGATGTGACACAAGCTAACATTCACAGGTCTGTCTGGATGTGACACAAGCTAACATTCACAGGTCTGTCTGGATGTGACACAAGCTAACATTCACAGGTCTGTCTGGATGTGACACAAGCTAGCATTCACAGGTCTGTCTGGATGTAACACAAGCTAGCATTCACAGGTCTGTCTGGATGTGACACAAGCTAGCATTCACAGTTCTGTCTGGATGTAACACAAGCTAGCATTCACAGGTCTGTCTGGATGTGACACAAGCTAGCATTCACAGTTCTGTCTGGATGTAACACAAGCTAGCATTCACAGTTCAGTCTGGATGTGACACATGCTAACATTCACAGGTCTGTCTGGATGTGACGCAAGCTAATGTTCACATAACTGTCTGGATGTAACACAAGCTAGCATTCACAGTTCTGTCTGGATGTGACACATGCTAACATTCACAGTTCTGTCTGGATGTAACACAAGGTAGCATTCACAGGTCTGTCTGGATGTAACACAAGCTAGCATTCACAGTTCTGTCTGGATGTGACACATGCTAACATTCACAGGTCTGTCTGGATGTGACGCAAGCTAATGTTCACAGGTCTGTCTGGATGTGACACAAGCTAACATTCACAGGTCTGTCTGGATGTGACGCAAGCTAATGTTCACAGTTCTGTCTGGATGTGACACAAGCTAATATTAAGAATTCCATCTGGATGTGACGGAAACTAATATTCACAAATCTGTCTGGATGTGATACAAGCTAATATTCACAAATCTGTCTAGATGTGACACAGGCTAATCTTCACAGTTTTATCTAGATGTGACACAGGCTAATCTTCACAACTCTGTCTGGATGTGACACAGGCTAATATTCACAGTTCTGTCTACAAGTGACACAGGCTAATCTTCACAATTCTTACTGGATGTGACTCAATTTAATATTCACAATATTCACAATATTCTGTAGAACCACACAGTATACTGAATCTCCAGAAATAATTTTGCTCTTCGATTATGATTGTATGAAATATTAGCACCCAGGTAGAGATGTTGGCCAATCAGGAGGCCAGCTACGCAAGCTGAATCCGCAAAATACTTCCCATGTTCTGTGCATGCCCCCTGCGCTTCTTCCTGGCAGGCACCCTGGGCTAAGTCTTCACCAAACTCCCTCAATTCTGACGTCCACCCCACTTGAATCCCCGACCCAACTTTACCCCCTCCTGCTGAAACAGGTGCTCTATTTGCTGGATCCTGGCAAGCCTCGAGTTCCTTGAAAATTGCATTTCCAATCATGGACATATTTGTTTGCTGTTTGTTTTTAAGGGAAGAAGGTGCACAGGTGCTCCCCTTAAAAACAAAAAATGTATTAGCACTCTCAGGTGCTAATAGAAATGCATACCTCTTTTGGAAGTGAGCGGGCGGCAACACTTCTCTGGAGATTACCTGACTGTTCTCATGAGCAAACCCTTCCCACCCCTCCGAAAGCAGTATTTGTTGATGCCTTGCAAACAGGTAATTACAATGACAGACAATGACCATCATGTCCCAATTGCCCTTCCTCCATTACGAGAGGAGAATTGCCTAGCATTTCGGTGCTGGACTGCCCCAGGGCAGGCCAAAGACTGATTTGTTTGGGATATTTCTCCTCTGTGAAAGATAGTGAGCTAAAGACTCTGGGCTACGGTCGTGTAGCCAGGACTCATGTCTGGCAGAGAGTCTCCCAGGACCCCCCTTGTTATCTGCATATTTCAAGTAACTTTGGGTCTCACCCTAAATTACTAGGGGAATCCAGACGCGGTCCCCTTGCTCACTATTCTTAGAGAGGCACAGCTACACCCTAATGATGAGGTTCAACCAGACCGAAACACGTGTCTGGGGTTGCTGTTGGTACTCTTGTTCAGAGGAGACTTGCCTAGCATTTCGGTGCTGGACTGCCCCAGGGCAGGACAAAGACTGATATGTTTGGGATATTACTCCTCTGTGAAAGATAGTGAGCTAAAGACTCTGGGTAAGGCTCTTGTAACCAGGACTCATGTCTGGCAGAGAGTCTCCCAGGACCCCCCTTATTATTTGCTTGCCTTTAACATTACAGAATTTTTGATTTGAAAAATGTCTAACATTGGTCTCAAACAACACAAGATGGAGCAAGCATAAGGTGTCCTGGCACACTGTCCTGATCAATAGCAACTTCATCAGGCAGCACATAGCCTTGCTTTGAAAACTGTTTTTAGTGGTTTTTCATCATATTTAGTTTGGTCTATTGTGTCCATTCATGCAGCTAAAATGTATATTTTCCAGAGATTCATCTTACTAATGTCTTACTTTGGAAGTGCTCAAAAATGGTATATTGTTGCTTATGTTATGTCTCCTGTACCAGTAACCTCTGGTTACAGTCAAAAGATTAGTACAACATTGCTAATCAAATAAGTTTGTTTGCTAATCAAAAATAGTTTAATTAGCAAACACTGCACATTCATTTTCAAAAACAAACGTATGCCTTGTTTTTCTCATACCAACATGTGTGTTTCTTGTGATAGACATGCACTTTTTCTCTGGCCAGGATCAAGCAAAGGAGTATGGAATATATAGGGGCCCTTCAGATAATGGCAGGCCTGCCATCACATATTTTATTGGTTGAGTAGGCCTGCTTGCAAGCACATATGTGCACCTATGGAGGTACCATACATCATTGCTTTGGGCTGTTCATGTCTGTTCCTTGCAAGGTTTAGGGATTTCACTGGAATACGTTCTGATGTCAGTTCTGTCAGGATTGTAACCTGAGACGTATGCGTTGCTCATAGAGGGGGCAGGTGTTTAACTTACTGAACTACGTTGTCAACAGAATTAAGAGATCTGTATTTAAAGGTCAGATGTTAAATGATCTGCTACCCAGGTTATCTACAGGTACTTGGATGTTTCTGGAATAAGCCTTTCCTACTGAAAAAGGGAGACTAGTTTAAGAATGCTCTCACAATCATCTTGCTCTAAGAGCTTGACCAGACGAATAATATTGTACTGTATCATATTGTGTCAGATCCCCAACCCCCCAGTGATAAGTATTTGCTAGTATAACTTCAAAGTTGAGAATTTTACTCTTTATTGCAAAGTCAACTTTTGTCTGAAAGCCATCAGTCTGCATGAGGTGGATCTGCCCAATAAAAGCCCAATACAGGCTACTTCCCAATAATTGATTTAAAGACGGGCTCAATGCACCACAAATCACATGAAAAAGGGCATAGTTTCTTCAAACATGCCAAAAACCAGATTACTCTAAATTCCAAAATAGAACATCTCTATTTAAGAAAAACTCTGAGTTTATGTGCATCCTATCTGCTTTCCACCTGCCCTCCTCCCCTCCTCCACAATGTGGACCTGGCCCACCAAAAGCGGGCCTATGTGAGTCTATAATGTCAGATATATGGATAAGTCATTTGTCCTACAGTACCAAAATGGGAGCAGTGGCAAAAGGAGATAGTTGCCTTAGACATCTTTGTGAGAGAAGTAGGTACTCACTCTTATAATGAAGACACAATTTCTTGTATATGACTTTAGATTAATGGAATGTGATGAATCCTAGAAATTCATCCCTTCTCCCCAAGTGGGTGCCACCCCCCTTAGGACTAGGGAGGCTAGCCTGCTACACAAAACACACCCTAGGGGACAGGGTAAATGGGATTTTACTGGTGTGACTCCCACTTTGGGGACCTGGTATTCCCAAGCAGGGATGCTTCAACACCTACCTGTTATACTTAATCACAAGTGTTTGTAGGATATATGGCAGTTGAACCGTGTCATAATGTGCACAGTCCTTTTAAGGGAATTGGTTTGGTTTCTAACCCTAGTCTCTTGATGCCCCTTCCTGAATCCCAGGGCCAATGGTGTTCACTCTTTCATTCAAGGAAGGAACTGAAAAGGTTTGGGGACATTCAGAAAGGGAGAGCACCAACCAGTTGCTGAAACTCAGCAGTCTGTATGGAGCACATTGGAGGGAACATATCCCTCACAAACACCTGGAGGCAGGACCACATTGGAGGCATTGTGGATGGAGTACCAGCAGTAATGCTGCTGAGCCCAAGAGAAAGGTGGAGAGTCTAGAGCCACCTGGCCAGAGGAGCAACCAACCACTTTCTGGCAGGAAGAACCGAGGTGGAATAACCAACCACAAGGAAGCCTGAGTCGTGGTGTTGCTGCACCAGAAGAAGCCAGATATGCAGCTAGAGGGAAGAAGCAGGACTAGGGCGGCAAGACTCTGAAGATAGCTTCAAGGGGCTGAGAGTGAGAATAGCTCATGAGGGGCTGATATTGCAGATAGCCTCCGAGGGGCTCAGAGTGAAAATTGCCCACGAGGGGGTGAGATTGAGAATCATCCTAGATTCTGAAAGTGAGGGGCTGAAAGTGAGATTTGTCTGAGAGGGGCTGAGATTGAGAATAGCCCACAAGTGTCTAACACAAAGCATATCCAGCAAGGGGATAAGACTCGGAGAAGAAGCCTAGGAAGGGCTCATGCCAAAAATAGCCAGTGAGGGGCTGACACTGAAATTACCTTCCAAGGGGATGGAAAAAATCATAGCCCATCTTGGGATAAGAAACATAAAAGCCATGTCACATTGGACCAGTGAGAACTAGAGGTTGACTGGGGGTTTCATAAACTGGAAAATCCTGAGTGTAAACCTGTGTTGATTGAAAGGAGTCTTTTAGAACTATTAAGCTGATTTGCATGGGGGTGTCAAGTAAGATTCCCAGGAGGAAGAAAAGACTCAAATGACCATACTTTGAACATTTCCATCAGGCTGGGGACTGAAAGAGAGAGTGAGAACCAAACGACAAAAGTGGGTGGGAGTCAGAAACCAGCCACCTGAAGCCAGATTACTGTGATAACAATTTACCCAGGAGCAGTTTCATTGTTTGGTTTTAGTGGTAGAGCGAGCATAGCATAGAATAGGATTTGTACAGAGGACAGAATTTATATGAAATATCCTGACAAGAAAGGTTTTGATATTTGCTTTGAAGCTATGAAACCGTTATGGGCTAGTTGAGATGTTCTTTCCTTAATAAACACCCTTGAAACATGTCTTCATGCCCGTCTCCAAATCTTACTTATCACAGGAAGCAATGCACTCAGTTCTCAACAGGATCAAGATATTTCTTCTGATTTGACGGACCATCCAGGTATTTCAGTTTCTGGTATTGTTGGGGGTTCTCTGCAGCCTGCTCATTGTCCATCAAATCTTTGAGTGCTATCCCAGGTGCGTGTGGGCCAACGCAAAAGTCTATAACAAAACAGGAGGCTATGACGACAGACTGGCGTAGATACTTGTTGCACACAGCCCAGAATGCACCAATGAATGGGAAGTATCCAAATGTATGTATGTTCACAAAGCATAATAGAAAGGTCCCGAAACCACACACCTCAAAAGAGTTGCTTTGCTAAAGTCACTCTAAACCCCACCACTTTGTGTAATAAACAGCCCTGTTTCTTATTCTAGACAAATATATTTATTCAAAACTGTGTACATAAAGGTAAAAACTCTGGTTGCCTATGCAAACTGGTTCATACAAAAAAATTATAATAATAATGACATTGTTACAGAATATACATTTGACATACAGTCTGGGGTAGTTCATTTTTGGCCTGTCTGGTTATGCCATGATGTTTTTCATACCCTACCATCTCTTTTTGTAAGAGGTCCGGTGGATCTATGAACCTAACTTTGGGGGTGGTGTCTTACCACAGTGTACATAAAAAACAAGAAAAGGAATCACATACATTCTTGTTATCTAGAGTAGACTAGACTCACATTGTTTCCAATAGTCACACTTCTCAATTGTGTTTATAATGTTTACTGAGAGTTTTATACTGTCTCTGTGTTCCTTCACGATCATGCCTTTAGGTAGCATGCACCATCCCGATCAGGTGCTTGTTGATTATCACCCTTCTGTTCACTGAAGGTGAACCAATGGATAAGCTAAGAGTGGTGTCGACGCACTGCGTTTCGGCCTTAGGGAATGGGATAGTCCACATCCATGCGGTGGTCTTCCCATACTGTTAAAACTGGCCTTCGTCAGGACAGAAAAAGAAAAGTTTGTACTGACGTAAATCTTCTAAACCCAAATAACATGATCTGATAGGGTGAAGCAAACAAGGACAGGTCTCCGTATTTTTGGAATGCATCTCAAATTATGCATTTTGGAACTAATATCCTTGCTACAGAAGAAAGAAATCGCCTCTGTACATGCTGATAGTGCCCACGCTACTCTTTTATTGACACGAGCTGTGGTTGCTTCTAACAGACTGATGATTAGGATCAACTCCGCTCTTCAAACTGTTGAAACAGGGACCTCTCCTGATGCGGCTTCAACTGCACGGATCCTTTCTCCAGAGGCGTTTGTATAGGCAACCAGAGTTTTTACCTTTATGTACACACTTTTGAATAAATATATTTGTCTATAATAAGAAACAGGGCGGTTTCTTACACAAAGTGGTGGGGTTTAGAGTGACTTTAGCAAAGCAACTCTTTTGAGGTGTGTGGTTTCGGGACCTGACTATTATTAGTCCATACAATAACAGGAGCAGGAGGAAGTTTGTGGTCCACCCCTCTTTTTCAATGTGACATACGTTAATGACCACAGACCCTATGGAAATATAAAACCAAAAGGTACAACCTATTCTTATATAGGTTCACAAAGCATTCAATACATCAAAATCAATCTTTTTTTAGAAGAGAAAGGATTTATAATCTCCTATTCAATAAACATAACACATCTCAGTCTGTGTGCTTCAATAGAAAGTTCGTAAAAGAGTGCACAACTTGTTGTTTATTTCAGATAACCAGTTAGATGATATGACATTATCCAATGTGTTTCCTGTTCAGCAACTCTTCACCAGAGAACATCATCTATATAAATAAAAATGTAAATGTTTGTTTGTTCAAAATCTTAAATCTCTGAAAGTTCTTCACTGATGGCTTTGACATTTTGACACAACGTTGCATTCGAATATATCCATGTTTTTATTTGCCTACCATACATAGATGTCACATCTGTGACTGGTAAAAACATGCTTTTTCCAAAAAACAGCGCCATCTGTTGGACGTAAAAGCAACACACGCTATACTAAATATTTTACGATTCCATCACAATGTTTCTGATTTAGAATGTCTCAAATACATGCCGAGGAAGCAACAGAATCAACGTGACTGGCTGGGAGCGGCTAAAAGACAGATCAGCATCCACCATGACTCCATGCTCAGCAGTCACGCGATTACAATTGTCTTGCATTCCGGTACAACCCAGCTGATGATTATAGTTTGAGCCGGCATGTTCTCATCAGCACTATGATTGAAGTGTGTCCTTATTGCAAGGATCTGAAATTTTATGGTGAAACAAAAGGAATGTGTTGTGCCGCCGGGAACATTAAACTGCCTCAACTTGGAGAACTGCCAAAGCCATTAAAAACTTTGCATGCCGGATATACCGCTGAATAAAAGCATTTCCAATCTAACAGCAGGAAATTCAACTCATGCCCAATTATTTTATAAATAAAAAGCTGTTCCTGCACTCATGTATGGCACAGAATGCGCCTGGGGATATCCTTTATAGACTTGGAACAGTTTGCAAAACATGTTCTGGTCTCGCGTTCTTTGCCTCCCGAAAGGAACCCCAACGGCCTGTATTAGATATGAATTTAGCTTGACCTCTCTTAATGCAAGAGCCTGCTGGCAAAGGCTTAACCTTTATCGAAAGGTATCAATGGCTTCATCATGCCCACAATTCAAGATACTAAATCAAGCAAATTAAGTGAAGTCTGTGTCAGTTCTCTCAATGTGGATCGAGCGCTCCAAAGCAATGTTATTAGATCTCGGCACGGATTTCATTACCTTGCAGACTAATCCCAACTATGTTAAGAAAAAACTTTGGATGCAGGAGTGTATTCTAACTGGCGAACAGAGTTGCAAACACTGACTAACGAAATATGCCCCAATACAGAAAAGAGGACTCAACGAAACTCCAAATTATCTGATAACATTTCCGGATCAACATCGAAGGAAACTTTATATGCAATTCCGTTTGAACCTATTTCAGACCAGAGACCGCATACATTTATGGGCAAACACTGCTTCACCAATGGCACTTTGTAGATTGTGTATTGGCGCGGAGGAAACACTTAAACATCTGATAATCTGGTGCCCTGCCCTGATCACTGAACGCACGACGCATCTAGGCCACTTCATTAAAGCAAGACCATTGTTATCTTTAGAAGATTGGTGGCAAGTCCTTTTTGATGAAACTGATCGTAAGCTAACAATAGCACTATTTTTCTTTTTAGAAAAAATCATTCCATTATGTTCCCTGACGGAGTCTTGAATTTAGTGAGTCTGGTGCAGATAGATGAAGCTTTTGGTCTTGCATCTGTTGATATATAATTTATGGAATGTTTTTTTTAGTTCGCTTTATGTGGTCTTTGTTTTTATATGAAATGTATGTATATTATGTATTTTGTATATTCATTATATTTTTAAAGGATGTAATAAACCAATAAAAACTCATGCTTCCAAATGACGTTGTTCGGCGAAGGAATCGTAACAGTTCAATTCATGCCAACGTATGTTGGCAATCACCATCAACAAAGCTCAAGGCCAACCTTTACAATTGTGCGGTTTAGATCTAGACACGGATTGCTTCTCACATGGACAATTATATGTTGCGTGTTCTACAGTGTCATGTCACGCGGGAGACTGGGGTCTGCCGCTCCCATTTCCTCCTGGCGAGTCTACCCGCGCGTTTGCTTTCGGGGACTCGCCGGGAGGGGACTCGCCGGGAGGGGAGCGACGGGCTACGGGGCTGGCGGCCTTCGGCGCATGCGCGGAAGACCTCTCTCTCGGTTCCGCGCATGCGCCGTGGACCGGGCTCACCTCCTTGGTGGGGCTTGCTTTCCAAGCCTCGTTATGGGTCCGCCGGCGTCCGGAAACGGAACGGCTTGCGTCCCAGGCCTCTCGGGCGCCGGCGGCCCATAAAAGAGGCCGCGAGTTTCAGCGAGTCGCGTCTCAACGCGGTTCGCTTTGCTCGCCTCGTTGTTCCTGCTTCCACACTTACCTGTGGCCTGTCCTGGGCCAACCTGCTTCCACACTTACCTGTGGCCTGTCCTGGGCCAGCCTACCTCCAGCCCTTACCTGTGGCCTGTCCTGGGTCAGCCTGCCTCCAGCCCTTACCTGTGGCCTGTCCTGGGTCAGCCTGCCTCCAGCCCTTACCTGTGGCCTGTCCTGGGTCAGCCTGCCTCCAGCCCTTACCTGTGGCCTGTCCTGGGTCAGCCTGCCTCCAGCCCTTACCTGTGGCCTGTCCTGGGTCAGCCTGCCTCCAGCCCTTACCTGTGGCCTGTCCTGGGTCAGTCTGCCTCCAGCCCTTACCTGTGGCCTGTCCTGGGTCAGTCTGCCTCCAGCCCTTACCTGTGGCCTGTCCTGGGCTAGCCTACCTCCAGCCCTTACCTGTGGCCTGTCCTGGGCCAGCCTGCCTCCAGCCCTTACCTGTGGCCTACCTTGGGCCTGCCTGACTCCAGCCCTTACCTGTGGCCTGTCCTGGGTCTGCCAACCTCCAGTACTTACCTGGGTCTTGCCCTGAGTCAGCCAGCCTTCAGCTGTTCTCACTCTTCCTGTCTTGCCTGTCTCCGAACTTTATCCTGCAAACCTTTGGAACCATCTGCACCAATCGAACTCCTCTATCAACTGCAAATACCTCGCTGTTACACTGGACCTGGAAGATTCATGGTCTCGACAACCAACTCTACCTGGACTGTGGTGTCACCCAGCTGAGCCTTCAATCCTCTTGTCACGCTTTTCTGGAGAGTACTTAACGTGACATTGGGGGTCGGTCCATCCTTCACCCAGTTCCTCTTTTGGGTGGTGGAGAGGCTGATTCCTCGTGCCGCTATTTCATCAGTTTCCGGACTCCAGACTGGCGGCCTCTGCAAGACCATCCACCAAGACTACAGGTACGCGGTCCTCTAGGGCCAATCAGCTTGACATAGAGTGGGCAAACCAGACAATCTCTATATCTGCACAGACAATGGAACAACAAAAAATATTGTATACCCACAAGCATTGTGAAATTACGTGCGCTTTCTCTTTTCCTTTTTCATTTAACCAGACTGAGCCACAGCAATGCGTGGCCTGGGACAGCTAGTCCAGAATAATACAAACATGAAGTTCTACATGCAGAGTTCTACAATTCTACCTTAATGTCTCCAATAGGACTATTTTGCAAAATGAATTGACTGACCCCACGTTGTACAGGTGTAAATACCATACTCCTAAATAGTCAGTGCGCATATCCTAACGGACTAATCAAAAGGTTAAATAACCTCTTAAGTACCCAACTGAATATTAAGAGAACATTGAGTCTTGTAATGGAGCCTCTACCTCCAAAACCCTAATGTTTTATTCTCATTCTCACTCTTTTTTTCAGTTGCCACGGACCCATCTGGTTGAATTCTTTTCTCATATTAACGCTAGAGATAACATTCCATTTCTGTCTCTTAAAGTGAGTGGACTAGACAAGTGCCTTATGGTGGCACAGGGGAGGAGGAGCAGATATTCAGCTTGTGTGAGTCTCACACCTTAGTGTCATTTGCGGGAAAGAAAATTAGAGATTTAGAATGGCTGTGCATACATTTTTGTGAGTAAATGACACATTGTTGATTGTGGTCATTTCAGATCTACAACATCACTTGCACTAAACAAAGTCAAATGTATGAATACGGAAGATACTCTGATAGAAAGGAACAAGAAGGATCAAAACACACAAAATACTGCCAACATAATTTAAAGATTTGAAGAATTTTCAATAAACATTGGCATCTGTTACTATTGGATTAAGATCTAGCAGGATATTTGGGAGACAAGTAAAGGATGATATTCAAGAGAGTTCAAACCTTGGGAAACAGATTTAGTCCATCCTTTTTGCCAAGTCCAATTATGAAAGCAAACATTACCTGGTTGAATCCTAAGAGATGTGGCTTTCACAAATGTGGGATTCTCACAATGTGCAAATATGCACTTGAAACAACTGACAGATTTAAAGATGCTAAAGGCATTTCGCTGGCAGTAACAGATTTAATTGTCAAACGACATATGTTGTTTGATGCAATAATGTGTGTTTGTGGAAAGATCTACATTGGTAGCATGATTTAAACTCTTAGAATTAGGATTAGGGAACACATTCCATCCATCAAAAGCCAGGACACTAGACTCCCACTGTCAGTGCATTGGTAAAGAAATCACCAAATGGAGAACTAACATAATATCAGATTTACTGGTCTCAAAAGAATTACATTGAGTAAAAGAGGGGACAATAAGGAAAGACTCCTTAGACAAACTGAAGCGAGAACAATTTGCTGGTTTAGGCCAACAGAAAATGGTTTAAATTTCGACCATGAAATTAGTTCATTTTTTTAATAATGTGTAACTTTGAAGAACTTCAGACTCAAGGAGATTGGTATAAGTATCCATTAGCAGATGTTGTGTACCCAATTTTGTAGGTCATATCAAAATGGTTATTGTGATAATATCTTTTCGGAATAGTTTACATCCACAGCTATAATGTGCAAGGTTAGATGTGCATCCAACACAATTAATAGCATGATATATTTGAGTCATTCATCACAATTTGTTTTTGTTGATCAAACAATTCAACAGTAGATGTTGTACAATCATTTTGATAGGACTAACATACAACTGATTTAATGGGGAAAATAACGTAACAGATCAAGCTGTATACTATTTTATTTATTTATACACTGACAGAGGAACTGGTGGTGCGATAGATGAGCGCATCCAATAAGGATTATATACTTAGTTTGCGTACAACAAATACATTTGTGGAAGTACTCATGAACATCTAAACACTGTTACAATATAACATCATCAGGTTTAGTCCAAGAAGGTATTATTTATGTCTATACGCATCAACTAGTTCTAACAAACGATAACAGTTTGGCTTGTAAAGCTGACATCGATTAACATGGTATGCTCGAAAAATGGGCGGGGCATATGGGTGCCGGAATCACTTACATTTGATCCAAAATAGCAGCTGCAAATCTTACGATGATCATGGCCGCAAGGAGAACTTAGCTCCGTTATCATAGGTAAGTGGAGGAATCCCATGGCCCTATTAATTGCTGCTTAGCACTTTGTTAAGTACAAGATGCTATCACTAACACAGTTGTGAGATATTTAAGTGCTGTTTATTTGCCATTTACAAATACGATTGTTAATGTATGGAAGAGTGTGCTTCTCTTTACTTAAAGGGCGTAACTAGGAGTCACTGGTTTGATGATGAGCTATATGTGATTCAAAGGTCAGGAAGATTGATGAGGTGTGATGACCTGTACTTTACAATTTAATTGGATGATTATTGTGAGTGGGAGCTGCAATCGGATAAATACAATAAAAGCAATATGTTGGTACTTCATAGAAAATCCCCATGTTTACAAGTGGTACATCATGGTATAATACCACAGGGTTCTATTAGAATCATCCAATCAAACATTTCTACAATAGAATTGTCAAAATGGTTGCATAATGAGGAATATTATGATTTTGAAGTTGGTACATGATGTTTATTTTTGTAGAATAACAAAGTGATTCACCCGGAATTGAACTATCATTGAAAACTACCTCACATATTTGGAAGAAACAAAATTACGTACTATTGGATTGAGTACAACATTTGGAGTATTAACTGTTAGGAATCAATCTATTTGATGGAGAACAATTGACATGTGTATTTGTGATATATGTCCAATTTGAATCGATTGGTCCTGACACTTACAAAAAAATGTTTTGCATTTTGTCTCATTTTTCTTTTTTATTAGTCTGTCTAAATTTCATGATTATGCAGCTCATGTTCGGTTTTGAAGAAGGCCTAAGACCGAAACACGTGTAAACCGAAGGGCATAATTAGTAATAAAAATGAATGCCGCATTTTGAGAAGTTCAATCGAATTTCATTCACTTGCTATGTGCACTGGAGATGACAGAAAGGCCAATTGTATGCACAATGCATCTCACCTTGCACACCACCATCAAAAATCACGGTAAGTGCATGCACCAGAACATGTACATGCACACATATTTCACCATGCAATTAATTTACACTGACACTGACAGAGGAATTTGCATATTCTGTTCTCTCCGGTGAAGAAGGGGGCATTGGGAATGAATGTGCACACTATAGGTCATGGAAAAACAGTGCAAAGTGTAGCTTAAAAGCAGAATTTCAGCTGCCTTTATCTGCCACCTCCAATCTCTGATAAGTCAGACAATATTATTAATAACAGCAACATGGATGATGATCAAGATAATGATTCTAATTTAATGGAGACAATGAAGAGATGTGCATTGCTGCTGGAAAGCAGTGACACCTTGCAGGGGGAGAATTACACCACGACAAAGATGCTCTTTGTGATAATAGAATATCACCCTTAACCTGTATACAGCCTTTTGAGAAATAGCCTACTTGTCACAGATAATAAAGTAAATCACATAATCAGGAGTCACCACCAACACTACAACCGCCTGCATCATGCCAGAAGAGCACAGCATGTTTGTTAGTCCATGATGAAACCCTATAGTGCTGCAGTTTTTGACACATAGTAAAAACGGCGTAAACAGCAACTGAATCTGATATCATGTGCTATAGCACCATGTACCGACATAGAAAGAGGTGAAAAAGTCTGAGTTGTAATTCTCCCCATACCATCAGGCAATCGGCATAAGACCACCAGACCACCAGTCCTCACAATTAACCCTGGAAAAGCTGATAGTGTGTCATTTCTTGTAACAACAAGTCCTACCCCTATCTCACAAGCAATACATTACAGTAATAGACCATTACATCAGGCCAGTCTTGTGGAATCATCTGAGTGAGAACAACAATATCACAGGTCACATAACAGACAGTGCCTGTTCAATTCTAACCTGGTTATAACGTTGGCAATATACCTCTTGATTTACTTCTTATTTGAAAACCCTGGATTCTGACAGCATATGGGAAAAGCGTATTACCTCTGGGAATTTCTCATCAAGGTTTCCTCCCACAAATGTCTCTATATAGTGGGGACCATTGATTACATAGCCATCAAAGCACCCTGGGTGGCTTTCTCTTACTCTACCAACCAAAAGGGGACTCCAATTCAAGGGGGCAGAAGCTGTATGCTCTGGAAGAACAAAGACCTGAGTCAATGAAATAAGTAAATGAAATACTCCTCATGGGCATGAAAACCAGTGAAAGGAGGGTGTGGATTAGGGCTTTTCTTTTCATGTCAAAAAATTGCCACTCCCTCATTACGTCCTTTGTTGTTATTGTTTTTTTTTTATTCTAGCATACTTTAGTTAGAAACCCCTTTTGACACTGGGTAACACTTGCCTATTATGAATTGGTTTGTGCATGTGTGCCTTTTCTGCGTACTATAAGCATTGTACCCTACAAACGAGCACTGGGACAAGGCCGTTGATCTGACCCCAATGGGTCCACCGGTGCGGAATGGATGACGCAAGAAGACCTTCAACGGGATGCAAGACATCAGGGGGATGGAGGCCCTGTGCCCCTCCCCTGAGGAGGACGAGCCCGGGAGCTGACCTGATCAGCCATGTTTACCCAGAAGAGGAAAGTGAACTCGTGACACTCTGCATGAACACTGTCCATGGACTATATATTGGGACAATGGGACAATGGGTTGAATTGTTTTAGGCTGGAGCCGTAAATAGCATGCTGGAAGACCTGGTGTTTCTCAAAATGTAAGGAGTCATGTCCCCCAAAACATATAAACGTGGTGAGTTTGCAGAGACAGTGTGGGCAAGTCGGTTAGGAACAGGTACATGGCTAGGATGCTGTCTGTTTTTCTTGCAAGAAAACAGATAAATCATTTGGCTTAACCATCTCCGATATGTAAGACAATTTTATTTTTGACATTTACAGATGGGTGCTGTGACTGACCTGATGGGCAACGTGGCAAGGCACTGGGCAAGTGGGTGACCTCCTTTTGTAGTCCCCACATGCAGAACCAGAAAAGGTAAGGAGCCCTAGTAAAATTCATGGAGTTTATCAGGAGTAGGAAGCCAGGTCTGCAAATAATGTAGGGAGCTGAGAGTTTTATTACAATGCTTAAGAAACAAGAGAATTGTTGGGGGATATCCAAATATGGGTTGGAAATTCTGGGTTGGAGCAGTATTCTAATATTTGACTTTGCCTGTTTCATTGTGGTGCTTCTGGCAAGTGTTTATTATTTCTACCCATATTTTGATCTGGCAAAAATACTGGTAATTTTGGTCGTAAATCCTGCAGCTTTCGGATATAGCTCTAGATTGGTCTACATGCATTCAAATTCTGGATAGATCCATCAGCTCGAAAAAGGTCTGTCTGTTATTGCATTTCTGTTTAGCTAGGGAAATGATAAAAGGGGACATGGAGAGAAATCTGGTGGGATAATAACACAAGGCATTTAAATAGGGGAAGATGGATGAGTGTGCATTGAGTGTCATATAGCAATTTCAGGACCACTTTCTCAGGTAAATCACCCTTCTTTCTCAGAACTGTGAGTGGAGTCAAAGAGTGAGTGGTACCGGGGTGAGGGAACGCAGTGTCTCTGCAAATAAAAAGTAGTGACAAAGGCCATTTGACACAGGTGGAAGTCCATCCTAAGGGCTCTCCTGCACATGTTCTGGTTACTAACTTTAATACTCCTTGTGACTTCTCAGACTCCAGGTATTACCTAACATGACTTAATAAACACACCCAGTTCCCTATAGAAGGAACGTTTAATTTGGAAAAAGAGAGTGCTAAGATGAGTGTTTGAAGTGCAGAACAACAAAACAAGGACTCATGAATGGGGGGCATTTGTGGCTTGATTACAGGAAGCAACAGATTTAATCATTGCAAGATTAGGGGCTGAGGGAGGTTAATGACAGAGTGCCAGGGTCTATCAATAGCTAAGAACCAGGGGGGCATCAAAAAAACTGGTGCACTTGTGCTCCCAGATTGCAGAAAAGAAGACAGACATGGAGCAGAATGATCAGGATAATGAGACTGCAGAAGACATTAAAGACATTGTTATCACATTTCATTCATCAGCTAGAGCAGGCCAATGGCATGTGGGGCAGAGGACATTTTCACCAAGAGCTGTCCATCCCCTGCTATACACCCACAGGACACTGGGCCCTCTTCATCAAAACTTTCCTGGACCTAGCAACTTGGGCGCACAAGGGGAGCCCCTTTTGCCCAATACACTTCCCTTGCATTCAGTCAGTGACGAGGGGATGCACTCTATACGGGAGATACTCGATGGTCATCCAAGAACCCCTCAGGCAGATGCCAACAGGGAACAAGGATAGAGGACAAACACAGCCCCACCCATTATTGTGCATGTTTCATAGGTCCCTGAGACTTTTGGCAGCTGGTTAAATAATTTACAAATATTAGGAAGCAGGGTCAGACTGGGGCATACAATTGTCTCAGTCACCAATGAAAAAGTGGCCCGCAGTTACAAATGTCAATTAATTCCTTTTGTGACAGACTGGTTGAGTAGTACCCAGAACTACTAGCTGCATGGGGAAGTAACTTGTCAAACTGGCCAACATGGACCAAAAATGTGGCCCACTTTTACCAAAAACACTGGCCCAAACTAGCATGTTGTGTTTTTGGTTTGGGTATTGCCCCATTGTCCTATAGACTAGTCTGAGCCAGTTAGGGAAGAACCACATCACTTGCAGTGAAGCTACTCCCAGAACAACAGTGCCATAATGCCACCTGGGCAGATATTAACCAAATCATTAGTATGGTGATGCTGCCCGAACTGAGTCTGCATCTTAAAGAACGCAGACCTTGGCCAGGCCAAGACCCAGGCACAGGAGATCTCCTTGTTTAAGCTTGATAAAGAATATTTACTGCTATCCCGGAGATTTGCCTCTCAAAGATTTATTGGGCAAAGATTTGAAATTTTAAGCAAAAACAAGGATAAACACCTGCAGATTAATTTGACCCACTCAAAGTGGTATCCGACCAACACTCAGGTATCACTAAGCAAGATGAGGCTAGATGAGGCCTCTCAGGTGGCTATAGCTGAACTGTTTGTAACCAGTCTGCAACCTAAGGTGCAAGTACAATTACAGTTTATTGAGTGGCAGACTAAAACCTTAGCAGAGCTAGCGTCAGTGGCTTAGAGTTTCAGGAGTAAAACAAAGAGACTTATGGGAAGAAACAAATGTCCCTTCAGATGCAGAATTTATCATCACAAAATCAGGATGTGCACAATATTGCTCGGAGGGGAGATAAAAGTCAATTAGTGAAGAAGAGGTCTGCCCGCGGGACAAAAGGGTCACTTATGACAGGTGGGTGGTAAGCCAGGTCAGCTGCACCAGCAAAGGCAGTGGGGAAAGCAGTATCAGCAAAGACAACTGGGACAGCAGGGAGTACAAATGAACCCATGTGTGCACAATAACTGTAAACAAACTGCATATTGGAAGGAAGAGGGCCCATATAGACCACAGTGACCCAGTTTTAAGGAAAATCAGGTGCACAAAACCTCCCACGGTGGCACAGCAGATGGCTCCATCCACCTCTTCAATATGAGTTAGAGAGCCCCAACTCCTTTCCTGAACCCCAATGACTCTGGCTGTGACCACAGATATCTTTTCATCATCAGATGATCAAGATCCGCTATGAAAAATCATGAGAGTGCTCCAGATGAATTCCTTAATACCAATAGATCAGTGTAGCCTGTATGTACAATGTAGTGCAGAAGGAACATCTGTACCCTGCCTTGTGGACTCAGAGGCTAGTAAATCGGCTATGCATTTGGACAGTTTCCCAGATGTGCCTGTGTCTAATGGCAATCAGGATATCCAATACCCCAGTCAAACACTGAGTTACTGATCCCCTTGCACTCACGTTAGGACCTATACATCACACACATGCTTTGCTCCTTAGTTCATCAGCTCCAGTTAATTTGCTAGGCAGGGATCTTTTACACAATCTCAGTTGTACTATGTGGTTGAACTATTGATAGCCTCACCATCCTATGAAGCATTTAAGCAGGACACATAAGGATTGATGACCAGAAGATGAAGGGGAATGTACCAAGATAAAAATTAGTTTAGCCAGTGCTCCTACATTGGGGTTCCCAAACTACATAAAAGGCTTCCCGTTACACTGTCATGAGAAAAATGTTTCACTATGGATGTTGTTACTCCGAGACATAGCAAAAAGCATAACCTACCTTGATTTATCAAAGAACGAGACCCAATTGCAGCTGGGATGCCACCTTGTCTACAATCAGTTGCAGCATGTGCATTTGGAGTCGGACAATGTGAGAATATAATGTTCGGATCTCCCTTAGAGGTTGCATTCAGTGATCTTCCTCTTGTTGAAAACTAAAACCCAGCATATGTCTGTACCTCTAGCTATACTTATACTTATAATGAATTCTTCCAATGTTACTTTGACTGGTTCCCAGTGTTGAATCCAGCATGTGTGCTTCCCACTCTGCAGGATGATGAAACGGATGATATAGAACCCCATGATTGTTTGCTATTACTGACACCCTGACATGATTTAACTGATGCTCCCTTTCTAGAGGCGGACATGATTTGTTTCGTTGATGGCTTGGTTATCAAGACCGGATTAGGAAATTGGTTGTGGGGTATGTGGCATGTGTTCCTGAGGAGATGGTTGATAATGGAAAGTTACATCAGGTCACTTCTGAACAGATTGCAGAGTGGGTGGAACTTACAAGGACATGTAGAGAGCTGCTCAACAATCTATTAATGTTTGCACCAATTCAAGGTACACTTTTGAGGTGGACCATGACTTTGGTCAGATTTGGCGACATAGATAATTCTTGGCCTTGACAGTATCCCCCATTAGGAAGTACCAATATGCAAAAGTACTCCTGGATGCTATTATGCTCCCTGATAAAAACAGAATCAATTGTGCTCTGCTCATCCGCCCTTGCATGATGATATCAGTTTTGGCAATCATTTTGTGGATAAAAGCAGAAAAGAGTGCGGCTGAACCTGCATTTCCCCCCATAGCCACCCATTTAAGGTCAGTCATGAATTTTCCCCTTTTGAAACCCTACAAGAATTGGCACAATTGTAAGAAAAGGCCCCCTCCATTAATAAAAAGGATCATGGGACCAAAATAAACAATATTGCCATCTTTCTAGAGTGAACAGCATTGCCAAAGGGATTCTATTGCACTCCTACAATTGCTGGCCTCTAAGGGGTACATGGTCGATAAGGCCAAATTTCAATATTGTCAACAGGAAGTGCTTTTTCTGGGGCAGTTCATATCAGTGAACGGTAAAAGGATATTACCAGACAGGGCAGCGTCAGTACGAGTTATCCCCAAACCCGCCTTGGTTAAAGAAATGCAGATGTTTCTGGGCCTGTGTAACTGCTGCAGGGCCTGGATTCTAGATTACGTGGCATACACAAGGCCACTTTTACAGGCCCTTAGGGAAGCACATGAAACAAAGGACCACAAGTTACAGTGGACGGCAGACATGATCAAACAGTATGACCACTTAAAAGAAGTCATTACTTCAGCACCTGTACCGGCTACCCCATATTACATGCAGGAATTTTACTTGTCTTCACATTCAGATGGCCAGCTTTAGACAGCGGTACTGACTCAGAAGAGCACTATTGGCCATATTTCATTGGCCTATTATAGTGGCACTTTGGATACAGTGATGCAAGGGCAGTCTGTGTGCGAACAAACTTTAGCAGCTGCTGCTTTTCAATACAGAAACGTTCTACAATTGTAATGGGGTGTTTGGTCATGTTGTATGTGGAACATTCTTTGTTTGCTATTCTAGAAAGGTTAAAATCAACTCTAACTACACAAAGATCTTCAGCATATGAGATCATCATTTCTAAACCTCATATGCATGAGGTTAGATGCAAAACAGTGAGCCGTGCCACCTTTCTCATGGATATACCTACTACTGAGGGCTTAACAACGTATGACTGTGCCACATATGAGGGGGAGGCGGATGACATTCCCAAAGCAAGAGACTGTGCATTGACAGAGTGTGTGGTACTTTTTGTTGATGGTTCTTCCACAATTGATCAAGAGGTTGGGCAAAGACGGAAAGGGGCAGCAGTGGTATGAGTTAAGGAAGGAGAGTAACAGATGGTGGTCATGAAATGGTTGCCCATGCATTATTCTTCACAGGCCGTGGAACTCGTAACGCTCATCGAAGCATTAAGAGTGTCTTAAGGGTGCTATGTCACAATATATTCATGCTCAGTTTACATCAACAACCGTGCATGGCAGTCTATCTCATTGGAAGAGGAGGGGGTTTCGGAGAGCGGATGGATCCGCAGTGCAGCATGCAGCACTGCTAGAAATACAGGTGAAAGCATTATCCCAGCCATCCGTTGTGGCAGTCGTCAAGTACGCCGCCCACACAATAGACAAATGTGGAAATGATAGAGACTCTAATAGCCTGGTCGGGAAAAGAAAGGAATGTTTTAATAAGACAACTCTCGGCGTATGAAACACAAGCGGTAGAGTCATCACTCGTAATCATTCCAAGTTCATGCCAAGTTCATTACCACATGTGTCTATTACTTTGAGAAACATCATATTAGGGTATCAAAAGCACTTTGAGGGTTCCACAACAGTGAATATCATGTACTCAGGTCCATGCTTCACACACCTGTAATAATCCATATGTTCTTTCCCCTTGTAACCAGTGATTAGAGTATTTTCTCGACCGCTCTACTACCAATACCCGGCTGGCGCTATTACCATTCACATGGCTGGGTGAGTCCAAATTGCCTTTTACTCACAGTTCTTTTTGAGTCATCCAAAATACAACATATCAGATATCATTTATGTACTATTAGCTTCTTATTCAACATGCATGAAGCTACTCATGTCACCATTGTATGACTATGGAGGTCAGAACCTTTCCCTTTAATATTGATTGAGTCATGCACAATACCCCTATATTTATCAGCATTGAATGGCTATCCTTTATAACCTTTTAGGATTCTACAGAAGAAGCACACTTACCTAATAGGAACAGATATCTCTTGCCCTGAAGATGGATTATTAGGCATCCGAAACGCGTTGGCTACATATAATTCTATAAGGTGCTATTGTGGATTTGTTTTGAATATTATGTTACACAACTACTTGTCCATGTGTGAATGTTGTAAACAAAGGACCATAGATATTGGATTTGATGTGTTATTCACAATACTTACTATATTGAATTGTAAGAAACTATTATACCTGTGTTAGTAAACAGGAAGATGGATAGCCAGATCATTGTCTTTTTGATCTTTATGTGATAAATGAGGCCAAGCCTCAATGAAATCTGAATAACATATTCTGTTATTTGAAATGCTGTTTGTTGATCTATCACTATAATGAAGATACCGACAGGCCTAGCCTTTAATCTTATAGACATTGGATGATTTTTAATTAAGATAAAACAATACTATTGCATTCTTTAATTGAGTTTTGGGTTCCCCCACTGTGGGTGACCCGCACAATAAACCTTATCGAAGAATCCCTGGGACTCTTATCCCCTTAAGAGTGCATCAGAGGGCCACCATATGGCAACACACAGCCTTGCTTTCTATTGTTCTTGTCTGTCCCAAGTGGCCTTGTGACATTAGCCTTTTTGCACCTGAAATTTTTTCAAACAATATTTGTCAAATACATGTCTTGTGTTTATCTGAAAACTGTATACAAGTACAAGTCGGTGCACCCCTCTCCTTTGCAGATACTTGCCACCCGCTGGCCGCACTTTTATTTATTGTTTTATCGATTGACTTATTTATTTGTTTTATTGTTTTTATTTATTTTACTGTTTACCCTTTGTACTGCACTGTACCCTTTCCTTTCCCCCCATACTTTTCCCCCCTCCCCCTCCCCTGCTCTTGTGCAATCTCAATTTCACCTGGCCTAGTAAGATTGTTGTCTCTGTTTTCTCTCTGTACCCCTTTCGTTGCCTTGTCGCGCCTTGAAACACTTGTGTATAGGCGCGTTATAAATGCCATATCATCATATCTCTCTTTCTCTCTTTTCTTCTTTCTTTTGTTTCTCTTTTCTTTCCTCGTGTACAAAGTACATGTTGTACATTTCTCCTCTTCGTTGTCTTGTGTGTCTGTGTTTCTATTTCAGGAAAGAAGAAGATGACGTGACTAATGTAAATCATTTGTTAAGTAGGGACATGAGGTGTAGATGCACGAATGAGAGAACATGGACCTATGTTTATTATTGTGGGTTGACTATTATCGTAGGTCTTTGTACGATATTGATAGTACTGTTGGGATTGGACTGGACTGGGTGTTAAAGGGCGAGGTCCTATAAAGGGGGGGAATGGGATTGGATATTATCCAAATGGGGCAATATATATAAATGTTAATAATATGAGTGGAGTTACAAATATTAGCACTAATGTGAACACTAACAATAATAATGGAAATTAATTTAATGAATTTAATGAGCACAATACCACAGTGGGGGAAACAGTGAAAAGGTTGTTTTCAGCAAATAGGAGAGTGTCTAAAACTGTGAAGCGATACAATGTTATTTCCGCTAGCACTAGTAAAGCTGCCATCCTTGAACGTAGGTATAGAACAATGAAAGAATTAGTACAGCGGAAGTATGACATATATCAGGGGCTGGGTTTGGATATGATTAAGGATATTCACCATCCCAAGTTCAACAACTCATGATATTAGGACATGAGTGGGGTGGGGAGAAACGCTGTGAATGGAAGCTGTTGTGTGTGTTCACTCATTCCACATGTGTCAGGGGCTCCGAAGGTATTAGTATTGCAAGCAGTTCCAATTATAGAGGCATAATGCCTAGTTCATCTTGCGCTATGCAGAATAAAAGGAACATTCCAGGCCTACAGTGTGCAATTGCAAATGGTGGATCCAGATCTTGTACAGTGCAACGCTGATTCAAAAGATATCAAGTGTGTGGAGCTGCCATATCGGATGGTGAAAGGACATACGCATGTCAATAATAACTGGCAGGACATTACACTACCTTGATTGGCAGAAGGACAGATGACATATAGCAAGGAAAAGATAGCACAAGTGAACAATTTCTGTGCTCAAATCAGGACAGAGCATATAACAAAGTTGACGTGGATTGCAACAATGGAAAAGCCATTGTGAGTGCACAAGGAAGAAGAATATAGAATTTCTTTCCACAGCAAGAGTACAAACCTTGCTATAAGATTCTCTTGATCACAGACATGAAGAAAGAATCACGCTCCATGATGGATTACTGCTGGGTCAACAAGCTTACTCGCACCACTCACCATCATGGAGGGGCTGTTGTTCGATGGCCACATTGCACACAGCGCTATCAGTAATCACAGAAGAAGGGGCAGCACTGCCTGCCGAGGGACCAACTAGTCTCCCCATATTCAAAAAGGAAGATAAGGGCCTGTTGCCCACACAAGAGCTCCATATCCTGCCAGGAAAGGACAGTTCCAACAACCATAGAGGATGAAAAGATCGAATTATATATCCAAAGGCTCTTCCACATTGCTTGCTGAAATACCAGAAGAATACAGGATCTTCAGCTCAGAGGAATCCTTTTTTGCATCTTTACTTTTGCCGGGAGTGCAAGCTGCAGCAAATGCCAAATGGTTGCACATAGTGAGATGGGAGCTGGTCCAGCACGTGAATGACACAGAGAATGGGTTCAATGTGAAGGTTGAGCTGCGTGCATTGAGACTTATGATGATGCAAAACTGCTATGTGTTGGACATGCTAACAGCAATGGAAGGTGGAGTTTGCAAAACGTTTGTCGATTCCTGCTGCACATTCGTATCTCCTGAGGATGCAGAGAATGCATCCTTATCCCACATCAATGCAGCTCTCCATGGCCTGGGTGTTTGCATGAAGAAGGAGGAAGGAGTACAGGACAGTGATTGGTTTACTATGGCACTCGTTTGGGCCCTGTCAGGGCATGGAGCGATCATGAAGATGTTAATGCCATCATTGTGTTCATCCCTGTTATTTTCTGCACCTATCAGCTGGCCCTTAGATGTAGTGGCAATGTGGCACCTAATAGTGTAAGAATTGTGGTATCCATTGGGGTTCCAAGAGCACCTCGTGAAACAAAATATATTGAAGTACAAACTGATGTCCCACAGGATGGCCCTAAAAATGAAATGTTCCACATCCTGTATGTAGATGAGGTTGATCATCTAGACCACACTATCATTTCTCCACCTCATGAACTAGAAAATTACACAGGGGTTTGGATGGACCTGGCGGGGGCAGCGGATTCATCTATATGACTTGCTCACCTGAAGAGTACACACAAAGGGGGGAGAGTTTGCGGTCAGTGTGTAGGACTTGTGTGTTGATTAAGGGAACTCAGACCTATGTGGAAGCTGAGAGGAGGGAACCGGAATGCAGAGGTATAGCAGAGTTTGTTACTGTTGAAGTAATGAAAGGGGGGAATTGTGGGAAGGGGCATTCCCTGTCCTACCCCCCTATGTGCTTTAGAGTGAGGCGAGTTGCATTCAAAGTACTATGATGTGCCAGGGGGAGGGTGGACTGTGAGAGGACCACCTCCCAGTTTAACAGGACACTACTCAAATATAACCAAATATAGTTTATCCACATAGTACAGCATAAGGAGCCAGCAGCATTGCTATTTTGCAAAGATATTAGTAACCCTATGTAGAAGGGAAGGCATGCACAGCAAATGCAGCATTGTATGCACTAGGCCCAAATTGAGAGATGTGGGAAATCTCCAGCAATGCCTGAGCTCCCATGAGGACAGCCTGCACCCCCAACCACCACAACATTGCTTCATTGTTCTAACAGTGTTGCAAATATGTGTTTTTTACTCAAGCTGGATGTGCCCTAAAAGACTGTGATCATATACCGCGCCTAGTGTCTCACACTTGCCAAAGCATGACCCAGCCCACCCCTAGACGACCCCGAGTTAAATCCCATATAACTGACTAAAACCTAAGATCTCTGAATTCCATGGCACCAGATGCCCTTTGACCACTAACCCAAAAGTAACAAGTCCTGAGATGTTATAGAGGACGGACAAGGCAAATTGTGAAATGACAATTGTGTGATTTGTATAGTGAGGTGTTGAGAGGGATACATTATAGTTCAAAACGATGTTGGAGACCTTGGAACTGGAAGGCACGGAAGGGAGTGAGTGAAATGTGTGTGTGAAGGTTAATAATAACCTCCTTTTTGCCCATCTTAAGGCCTGCCAAGTGCACAGTATGAGTGATAAAGTAGTAGTTGTATGATAGGAGTATACTTCATTTGTTTTCTGACCTTCGACGTGAGAAGAAGATGATCACTGCAGCACCCACATGATGGAAGACGGACGGATCGGGCTGGAACCAATGGCCTGGCATCCCTTGTGGGGCAGGCAGATCCTGTAAAGGTGCACACAAACCAGCTGTGCAGGATTTGACCTTATGTATTGCGTCATGTATGATGATGTTTAGCTTTATAAGATTCTGCTTGTACTACTTTTTGGCAGAACGTTCTTAGCAGCAGAGTTCTTTGCTGTTGCTCTCATCTGCAACATGTTATTCTTACAAGATCGACTTGGGCATTTCTTCCTTAGCGGGATGTATTCTCTCTGAACGATGTATTCGTTCAGGGACTTGCCTTCGTTGTGCAACAGATTTGACTGAAATTTTGTAAACAATTAAGGATGTTACCCCCCAGGCTGCAATTTTTCGGAAAGTTTTTTTGGAAAAAAAGGTTATTAAGAAAACAAAAACAACAAAAACAAAGTTGCAGCCTACTTTCCGTTTATTTTCCCATAAACAAAAAAAGTCAATTTTTGTCAGATCGCACAATCAAAATTATTGGACAGATTTGGACCAGGTCCAAAATAACTTGGGCATGAAGAGTTGATTCAAGGCCTTTTTGTGGTTTGAGGTTATTCCGTGTAGTAGTTTTCTAAATATTTGATGGAGAAGGGGGTTCCCATTTCTCCTCCAAAAAATAGTGGATTGCAGGATCATAGTTTTCAGAAATAAAAAAGCCACCGTCTTTTTTTTCTGCGATGTTAGAGATAGCCGCATCTATAGCCTACGATATAGGAAAATGGAACACAACAGTACACCTGTCAAACTAATGAAACAATATCTGGGGAGATGAGGGGTGATGAGGATGGGATATGTCCAGAAAAAGCCAAAAATCTCAGATGTTCGGGGACATTGCTTTAATGTTTGTAAACTTGACAAAAATGCAATGATATCCATGCATATTTCTGCATTAAAGGGTCAGGGAAGAGCAGTTTTTAGATCGCTTCAAACTTCGATGCCATTCCATGAAAATGTATGAAATTTACCAATAACATTTAAGACCAAAAATCGGTAATGGTTTTGTTTTGCCAGGAGGAGGCAAAATTAGAGGGGGTGTGCCAAAATGTATGAATGACTTATACATTTGGTGCCGTTTGATGAATCTATGTACAATTTTGCAAAAATATTTTAGTCCGAACTTTGAATGTTTTTCGGAACGTTTATTGTGATTTTGTTAAGAGGGGCAAAATTATGGGGGGGTCTCAACATTTTAATATTGCTTATAACTTTGGTGCCGTTTGACTAATCTCAACACACGTTTGCAAAACGATTATAGATCTAACATTGAATTTTTGTGGCAAGTGGGAGCTAAGTTATATCACTGTTCTTTGTACCTACATTTTGACACTTTTCAAAAAAATAAAACATGGACTTATTTGCAGCAAATCTGTGGGAGGAGCATTGGCAAGGACCTGAAAGAATGGTTGCGTAAACGTTTCTGTGTTTTATTTTTTGAAAAGTGTCATAATGTAGGTACAAAAAATAGTGATATACCTTTGGTGACTGAGTTATAGCGTGTGGCAATGGACAGCGGCCATGGGTACCAGGGACTGGCAATGGGGTTAAATTGGGCATGGCCACCAGGTACCGGCTATGAGGTAACGTTTTTCTAAAATCAGGATAGTTTTGAATGAGAAAAGAATTATGCTTGCGGCTCCAGCCTGAAGTGCTGGACGGGATTGCAGGAAACCTGTGCGAGGAGCATCAGCAAGGAACTGAAAGCATGGTTTTGCCAGTCTGTCCTGTGTTTTATTTTTTCCAATCTGCCAAAATGTAGGTACAAAAAATAGTGATACAACTTTGGTGCCTGGGCACTGGTCCTTGCCCTCAGCAAGGACAAATGTCTACTCTGATTTGCTTTATTGTGGCATGCAGCATCGCCGGAACCCATGCCCCATGGATTGTGCAGACTGGCCAGCCATGGGTACAAGCCATGAGCACTGGTCCTTGGTCACATTATGATGGAATAGTGGACACTGAACTAGGATGCAGTTTATGTGCAGTGGATAACTGGGGTGGATTGGTGGGGCCTCATTCCATAGGCAATTCAACCATGACTTGCATCCCCAGCATGCGCTGATAACGACACCAAACAGTATGCGCTGCAAAACTGCAAAACATATGTTTGTTAAAGGAGGTTTATATTTCTTTTATATAAAATAAAAGAGGAATTATTCATATATTATATACAGTGATGTAACATCATAAAACTGTTCACTAATAAAAAAACATGAAATTCCCTGAAAAAAAAAAGTTGTTAAAAGGATTGTATGATTAAGTTGCAAACTATGGAATTCAGTGATTCCAGTGATTGTTAAATAGACGTTATGGTTAAGTTTCGCTAATAAAAACCTATCAAATCCATAGGATAAAATGTTGTTAAAGAGACGTTATGGTAAAAACCCAAGAAATGTGCCAGTTATGGTAGGCTATGCAACCATAACTCGCGCTATCACTATGCCCTGCTAAGATTAACACCCAGGACATCAAAGATGACATAGAAGGGACCTTACCAATGTTTATTCATCTCAATCTCTGTATAAAGGTATAAGGACAACTTACATAGGTCCATATTACTCAGAATTATACTGCTGCAGCACCCATTGATTGAGAAAGAAAATGTTTGCTTTAGGCATCCCAGTGATATTAGCCATTTTCATGGTCTCTAATCTCTATTTGCCTCTTCCTCGAAACAAAGGCAACGTTTCAGTCTCTCAAAATTGGTGACAACCTCTGATATAGAGTCATGGTCGTGGTAAAAAAGATGGTTTGCAGGTGTCCCCATTTGATATATCAGCAACTGCAAAAAAAGATTGTTTGTTAAGGAACAACATCTAATCTTCTTATGCAATTCCGTTGAAGATGGTCTTAATGAAATGATGGATTGGCACAGTCTGTAATGAAGTATTCATGAAGTATTCATCAATATTATCTCTCTCTGATATATGGAGGTGCAGTCTTGTTTCATTATTTTTTATCAGGTTACCTTATAGAACCACATTGAGTTCTGCCAACACGCTACGAGATCATTGTGTCATTCTTAGATGTTAAGTGGGATACAATGTTGGCTAACTGATAGTTACCCATATGGCATATGTTGCGTGGTAAGGATCGTCATTTAAGGGATCCTTATAATGGATCTTTGAACCATGTTAAGATGGCCACTGTTATGTCCGATTAATGGGATGGAACAAAAAAGTAAAGATGGACTACACACTATGGAACGTGTCTGGTAAACCTTGCCGGATCGGCTCCTGGAAACGAGCAGGCAGACGTCCGCATACTGGGAAAAAAGATACGGCTTGTGATTTCTAAATGCCGTTATGGTATGATACATTTTTTAGTTGTCTTGACATTATAGTAATTTCAAGATAATTAGGGCTAAAGTATTCTTAACTCTCCATAACTGTACAACTGTTAGTCAGCCTAAATGTCACTTTAAAGGAAATGTCATTTGACATAATCGAACATTTACCTAAGGTAGACAGATAATGTTGAACTAAGGCTTTAAGGACATGATATCATTATGATCATGGAGGTTTTTGTAAATATGTTTGGCGCTGTTTTTTATGAAGTTTCTCATAGCTGTTCCATAATGTTGTTCCAGATTGCTATCTATTAACAAAGTCACTCAACGCACCGTCTGTCCAAACCTAATGCAATAGACAGCGGTAAGTCCTCTATAAGTTATTCATTCACTTATGGGTTGTGACTATTAAAGTATCAGCATTAATTATTTCTGTTGATACTGTTTCCCCAGACCCGAGTTTAAAACTGGAATTAAGAAGCAAGCAACTTAAGTCAACACTAACTAAACACGTGTAGAGAACTGTTTCTCAAACATTGTCTTCCCCTGAAGAAGTTCTTTGATTATGAACGGAATTGTGATAAGAACAAAACATCTTGGGCTAAGAATCACTGTGAATTTCTGCAGTGTTCAAAAGTAACATATATTTTTGTATAAGGACCTCTGTGACTTAGAGAAGATATTCGATCAATAGAGTACACTGCTGATTTAGAAATTAGCAACTGTCAATGGGATAACGCAGGTTGTTTAATACCTGCTGATGGTCTCTGAAAGTGTTTTTTTTAGAAACAGTATGTTGTACCTTTAGTATTGTAGTGCACATGTGACTTTAATGATTTTTGTATTTGTTTTTATGTGTATTTTGTATGTGTTTTTTAACGTTATACTTAATAAATTATTTCAGATTTGGATATTGAACAGATTATGATGCATTTGTCATTTTGAATGGCACTCATACTAAGCGTCTGGAGCAACATTTTATTGGGATCTTTGGTTTTTCTTGGTAAAAAAAGATGGTACATCATTCACTGGCAATAGGGTACATATGGGTTAATGGGAAGTTGAGTATGTGGTGTGGATTTGTTACAAGTATTTTCTTCTGAACCCAGCTGTTTCCCCTTTGTGTGCTTCCTTACTCTTGTGAAGCTACCCTGTTTAGATTTCTAATGGGTAATCCCTGTGCCTTAACTACTGAATCACAATCTTCAAAATTGACCTTTATCCCAGATATGTTAGGGAACAAATTGAACACTGTTGCTAAACCAACCCCAGCTCCTAGAATATACCCTGAACCATCCCTTGTCTATGATAAACCATATTATTGTTATTCGGTATTGCACTGTAGATTGGGAAGGAAATAGATCTTGAAAACCAATTACTGGTTCCACTACATGACAAATACAAATGTGGTGGTGAGAGAAAGGGTTCTGAGCACGGCTAAGAGTGTAGATATTGATACAACATCCATACCTAGAGGATTTCATTGTGTGGCTTTACCGGGTGAGTGTAGTATAGAAGTTCCGTTTGTAAAGTGGAGGAAATAGTATACAATTACATAGAACTTTATTGCTTTTTACCAACACAATGCATACATAAAGCTGTTATAATACATAGTTGGACAATAGAACACATACTTTAATACAGTACCTAGTCTCAACTACGTTTGAAGTTTTGGAGTTGAATGGAGACACACAAATACAGAGACAGTCGTTATGCTACAATGCAGTAAGCAAGATTGATATGTTATTTTGAATAACCCTTTAGTGACCATGATTTTCACTATAACATTATCTGCATTTCAGGTCACAAAACAGTTTCCCAACTGCAGTGGAGGGGCATGTATACAGTTGCAGCAGCAGCGCAAGGAATTACACAGAGGAAGAACGAAAATGGAAGTATCTCATACACTCTGGGATTGGTCTAATACTGCCCCTGTGGCTTTGGGGGTTATAAAAGGGGCAAATACTATCTGGCCAGATGACCACTTAGAATAAGCAACAGGACATATCTCTGTGGTGCAGCTCACCAACACAAATACTACCAATGGGAAGATGCATGTAATCAGGAATCTCAGTATGCTTACGATAGGTGTGCTAATACATCTGATAAGCATGTCTCCTGGGTGTATGCTGCAATGGAACATTGCATGTGAAGAGGTGCGAGACTCCCAGAATTTTGAACTCCTGAGTATCCAGAAAATATGTGAAGCATGACACCTAGCCGAGAATCATGGGAAGCAATTCAGGAATACTGGAAACCTGTGGACCTGGAGAAATGTCTTGCAGTACTGCAGATTGACCTGTGGACTTCGAGAATGCATCTTCATGGCAAAGGGGACAGTGAGAGGTGTCGCTGCCCACACCAGTAGAATTGTGTCTGGCCTGTAGGATGGCTTCAACTGGGACTGCGTTAGGCAACAGGAAGTGTGGTAAATGTGATCACCTGACAATTTTGCCAGTCGCCCCAGCGGTAACCCCTGATTTATAGTTAGTAGTAGTTTCAACTTGGAAATGATGGCCCCTACAGCAACACCTGCTGCAATGTCTTAATAATTTAGGAAAAGGTTAGGTGTTGTTGGTAGGTAACCTGATTCGATGGGATGGATGAGTAACTGGAATATCGTTGACATGTAAACTCTTATTTCATGGAAAAGATATTGGGCCTCATTATGAGATTGGTGGCAGTCATGGCGCTATATGCGCCATGACTGCCACCAATAACGTGTCCGGCACCGGTCTCGTTCAATGGGGACTTACCGGTGTAGTCCGACCTTTGCGTGACCGGTAAGTCCCCATTGAAAAAGCCATTCCCCATTCCCATTTGAGCCCCCATAGGGCTCAATGGGAATGGGGAAGGCGCTAATAACGGTACTGCAAATTGCGGTACCGTTATTGGCTCTAAATTCCCTTAACGGGTCCCGCCCATAACGTCTGGTCAGACCAGGCATTAAAGGAGGGACCCGCTAAGGGAACTCGTAGTAGGGCGGTAAGGGATTACCGGCACCAGTCTCCTTACCGGTGCACGGTATCCCTTACCGCCCCACTCAGAATGAGGCCCATTGTGTGTGTTCAATGATTCCCTTTTTCGCCTCAAGACAGGAGCGTGACACTTTAATGTGTATTGCCCAGCAGTAGATAGAAAACCAGTCATTCTCCATACAGAATTCTTGGAAGGATGGTCCAGGGTAGTATCTGGACACTGCAAATCTAGAGAGTCTAATCGCAGAGGTAGAGAAAATAGCAGAGCTTGAGGGTGTTAGAAGTAGTCTTTAATGAACTTAAAGAAGCATTTGAAGTTGTTCTTTCTACAAACACTACTTGTAAATATGATATTATTAAGATATTAGTTTGGAAGTCACTGAACGACCCAATATCACCACAACTGTATGTATCAATGTGTACTTTATGTTATGAATGGCTGTTATTTCATGCTGCCATGGGTATGGGTGGTGCAGTTAACATAGGACAGAAGTAGTCAATACATCGAACAATAGATCCATCTGCTGCAGTTCTGAAAATGATGTGTTCCCATTCTGTGTGCTTCAAGAAACGTGTGAAAAATCGCAAAAGTTGCAAAAAGAACTCCAGCAACTCATGACACTTCGAAATGTGATTAAATAAAGTAAATATGTGATTAGATTGTAATTCTAGAGTAGCAGTAAAGATTGGAAATTGATAGCCTCATACCAGAAATGTCATGATTTGTAAAAACATTGAGACGTAGAAAACGAATCATGCTGCTGCTATGACACAAGTGAAAAATTAATCAAACTCACATATTAATAATGCACAATTCCGAATCATATATGTCGAATGTAAATGTATAGCAAGAATGTATAGATTGTGAACAATCAATCAATACCATTCTAATCCTCTTCTATGTTCAATGGACAAACTATGCTTCTGTTCAAGTCACAACGAATTAGGGCAACAACATGGCCGCATATTTCTACTCTTACAATCATGAAATCTAAAGATGATGTTTGCAAATGCATAGGAGCCCAATCAAAACAAGCAGTGGAAAGACAATTAATGATTGAATCGAGAATGCACTGATCTTTCATGAAGAGAGACTGAGTTCCATTTGCCCAGACAAATATAGACCACAAACACATATATATTTATTTGCTATTTGATTTACTATATATGACAGCCAAAGCAAACATTGTGCACCAATTCCGAAAGATCTGAATGAGCCAGCAACGTTTCAAAGATGTTTGAAGCCATATAGAACTCATACATGTATTATTTAATTAATAGGCATCTCAACATGCATGTATATCGCAATCTGTGTGTTGCACGTAGTTACACCTTTTAACTGGATTTAGAGAATGTACAGTGACATTCTATAGCTGTTCTCAATATGTCAGTAAAAAAAAAAACAACAAAAAAAAAACTACAACAACTACAACATGCCGAATGATTTGTTGGACTGACTGATAGCCAAAAGATATTGGCCCTGATTCATGGATTATTTGCACGGAAAAAAAAAACAGGATTTCTGCGCCATTCTGCCCGCAAATCTCTGTTTAACAAATGGGGATTTGTGGGCAGAATGGTGCACATATCCCATTTATTTCGGCGCAAATAATCCATGAATCAGGGCCATTGTCGAGTGACTTCTCCACATGCCAGTGTGCCCCATCTGGACAACATACTTTCATACTTAATCGAGGGCTATGTTAGGGAAACATGTACACCAGCGCAAGGCAATACAGGTGCCAAATACATTGCTGTCATACACATTTTTCACAGCTACAAATACTGCCATGCACCAGTACCACATTTCTGCAAGTGGGTCCCAGGTGTTCCAAATCCAGACTTGTAGCAAGATATTGCATGCAAGTGATCCTAATATCATGCACAGACGCATGCATACATTGTGCTGTTTTTCGTATCAACTAAAGGTTTTAATCATTGTTTTAAGACAATACATGGCTACACCACATCTGATTCCTCTGTTGTCTATTTGAGGTTGTTCGGGAAGTGGTTACTTTATTTCTGTGGTACAATTGCAGGTGGCTTGGCATCCATCCTTAATATTCTTGAAAACGAAGCAAAAGTGTTCGAATTTTACGCAGTTTTGATATTTATCATAAAAAGGACAGGGATTGGCTGAAACAAAAACAAAAAAAAACAGATACATATTCAGAAAGTTTAAATTGTAATAACAAGTCTGTTTCTCTTCCGACTATTCAATAGAAAGACAACACTGTACAGCTAAAGACACATATGCACATTTTGGGCTACTTCCAGCAGATTCAAGGGCGATATAAGAAAGGTCAGCGGGACAGTTGTTATTCCAAAGATCTGCAACTGGATGAAGAAAAGTGGCCAAGAGCTCCCGGACACCATGAAAATGGTAGCAGTGCACGGTAACAACCACAATCTCATAACATAATGTGTACAACACTTGTCACAGGAAGTCGCTATTTAAATAATATCTGGTTTAGGACATCTTAATTTCTTCTCCTCAGCCCTTCTCTTTAGCCCTCACTTCCCATTGCAACTCGTACACCAACCACATCAATCATCACCATTCAATTTTCAATCCTCCCTGCTCAACCTAACCCATTGTACATTTTAGGATATAATCATTCTTCCCCAACACATATCATCACATCAGTCATCCTCCCTACACTTCATACCTCATTTATCACGTAAGGTACTTTCCTTATGAGAAAAAGATGGGTGACATGATTTTTAGGGCCTAATTCACAAAGATGTGTTTCAATGGGTGTGGATGTCACCTCTTGTTTCTGCTGTTCTCTTACGCTGGCTTGGGCAAAGGGTTGTACTTACCGGTCCAAGTTTGGCCCGCCTCTGTGTTGACTGTTCACCTATTTGAAAGGCTCCCTTTGAGCAGTGGTCTGACCTGCACTACCATCCTTGGCCCTGCACATTTGTACTACTTAGAACTTTTATTCCTGTTTGTGGAGTGGTCTTTGGAGGGATCTTTGTCACACACAACTGTTGTGTGTCATCATGTAGAGCACAGTACTGCTTCATATCAAGTAAGTACCAATAGGATTTTTGACAAAACCCTCATAAATATTCAGCAGCAAAGCCCTTCCATTCTAGAGTTTCTGAGCAGCAAATCACATGTGTGCTGTTTCTTCATCAATACATAAGAGATAACACACACACAGACATCACCGAGATGCAACACAAAAAACACCACCCAACAGTAAGTGTCTTCTACTTATCTGAGGAAAAAAAACAGAGAGTGAAATGATCCTAAACTCCCCATGAGGAACTCCACCGGGTTACATTTTTATTCATAGAACATCTTAAATAATTCTCAGGTACCCAAGTAGAGCTATTCCCGATCACACAAACCTCACTTTACCCTACTCGGTTTTTTTTATTTAGTTTACACAGCAGAGTAATGGACAAACACTGTTGTATGCTGACAGGGTGACAGTACAATGGGGTTCTGTGTATATTCTGTGTTTATTGAACATTTTGTACAGAAAAACAAATAACATTACAAAGGAGCATGCATATATCAAATGAGTGTAGCAGTAAGCAGTGATGGTTCCAGAGATTAATTTCCCCGTGTTCAAGTTGTCCTTTCTCAACTATTCTGGCATTTGGCTCTTATCCCCTATTCCCTTGCATGGGCCAATATATTCATCCCCCCATGTCCCACTGTTCATTCTACTTTGCTTGTCCATCTTTCAATGCCAGGGTGATCATCCAGATATTATTTAATTTCATGATTCTAACTACAGCGTTCAGGAGAAAGAAGGGAAGAAAACAGTTCAACACAACAACATAGATCAAAAATAACTCGGGAGTCTGTGGTGTCAACAAGAGTTGGCCACATGAGTTCCTCCCTTCAGGCTTCACATTCATATCTTGATGTTAGCCAGACAGCCCTCCCCCCTAGTTGCCTTGGCAAACAGGATGGTTCCTAGGATTGCATAGGTTTTATCCTGCTGTTTTTTAGGGAGCAGTTGGTTTTCCATAGGCTGGCAAAATCAATATCTGTCTCCTTAAGTGTGCTATGTTAGGGTGTCTTGTAAAAATATTCCTAGACATCTGAATGTGAATATATCCTTCATTTAGACTCAGACCTCCCCACCCCCATGTGTCAAGACAACCGCCTTCCTTATCCTGCATTTTGGGTATAAGCCTTTCATATGCCACGTCAGCATGTTTACCATATCTCCGTCCAGGATGTAGGAGGTGGAATGTCTTTCTTGACCACTTTCTTGCCCACAGTCCCAGGGCATCCTGTTTTGCTACCAGTGGACCATCCATCTACTTTCAGCTTTAGAGAGTCCCATCATGCCAGCTGTTTCATGGAGAATGCACGCCTTGGGGTCCTTTAGCACTTCCCAGCCTGTATTCAATGACACTCTATGTAAGACAGCCATCCGGGATTCTTGCAGAGCTATGATTCTCCAGTGAAGATGTAGGATATGGCATTGTAATTATTGGCATCTCCATCACTTGTCCAATACCAGCCCTGCAGGAGTTCAAAGTGTGCTCTCTTCAGCCTCTCTTCCCTTGCACTGTTTCCAAAGTTACCGAAGAGACTTTTAACAGTCTCTTCTGTTAGCCGTCTCGTAGAATATTTTTCCATCTATCTATAATTCCGAGCTTGCTATGCTTCAAGTGAATAGAGCCAATTAGGATGGAGTATAGAGTTCAGATCAGACTTTTACTGTTTCCAACATTATAATAGTCGTCAGCACTGGGGGATTGTATAGTCATGGCAATCTCCTGTTTTTTGTCAGTGATGTCGTAATTGGATATATTTCCATGTTTCCTTTTTGTCTACAGAATGTTTGGTGGCTATTGCTCAGAAACAAGACATGTGCCCTTTGTGAATCAGAACTCTCATTTGTTTTAGTCTGTTATTTTCCCAGTTCTTTGAGTGTATTGATGTGCTGCTGATCCGTGTTACATTTGGACTCCTCGATGGGGCTTCTTGGTGGCAGTGCCTGTCTACCAGGAGTGCTGTATGCACGCCTGTCTACACATTGCAAAATCAAGTAATATAGATGACAGCAGGGCCTCGTCTTTGTGCAATTTCTTGCTTTAGTAGGGCCCATGTCAGTGAATTCTCTGAAAAGGGTAGCTATTTGTGGAATCTGCTGCATCAGCCAGTATAATTGTGGGTTAAGGTGCCTGAGATCCCCTGCAGATATTTGAGCAATGAGTTTTTTCCATCTTAAGTCTTGGTCTTGAACTACCCCACACAAAGTTATTAATACCCCTATAAATCTTTCTCATGAGCGTGGGAGGTATCTTTATGGGGAGCATGCTGAAAACATAATTTAAGCGCATAGCCACCACCATTTTGACAATGTGTGGGAGCCCCATATAGTGAGGTTCAGGGATGCAACCAGACGTTGATGCCCAACATGGCTGAAATGCGTGTATGGGGTTGCTGTTGGTACTCTTGCTCAGAAAGGAATTGCCACCGCATGGACTGCCAATGTGGGCGGGACAAAGACTGATATTCAAATGGATATTTCCCATCTGTGAAAGGTACAGTGAGCAAAAAGCAGATGGCTGCAAACTCTCAAAGTGGTTAATACCGACTGAACAGGTTATTATACCGTGTTCTTTCGAGAGAGGGGCGCCTGCTACCTTTTTGTGTTTCTTTAATTTGTGTTGTGTTTTGCTCCACGCATCACCCACCTCATCATTTATAGTGTTTTCCAGTGCCTGGTTTAGGCAGGTTTCAAATATTTGACTCGGTCTGGGACCAATTGCAAAAGTTCCTTTCCAATGCTACCTCTGCCTGCTCTTATTCATTGGTAGGGACTCACAGTTACTCAAGTTTACTTTATTTTTTTAAATGTGTATATATACATATATACACATTTAAAAAAAAAAATATATATATATATGAGGGTGTTAGTCTTAGCAGTGCACGGTGGTGGCGCGAGTTATGGTTGCTTAACTTAACATAACTGGTGAATTTCAAGGGTTTTTCGGTTTTACTTGGAACCATAACGTCCCTTTGACAAAGTTTTTTCACTGAATTTCATAGGTTTTTAGTAGCGCAACTTAACCATAGCGTCCCTTTAACAAAGTTTTTTCACTAAATTTCATAGGTTTTTAGTAGCGCAACTTAACCATAACGTTCCTTTAACAAAGTTTTTCATTGAATTTCATAGGTTTTTATTAGTGCAACTTAACCATAATGTCCCTGTAACACATTTCTTTTTACTGAATTTTATAGGTTTTTATTAGTGCAACGTCACCATAACATCCTTTTCAATAGATGAAGACCACTAGCATCTTAGGTCCTCAAAGTGGGAACCCCGGGTTTAAAAAAAAAAAAAGATTTTCCTTCCTACACCGGGACGCCGCCGGAGTCCCGGTGTAGGAAGGAACATCTTTTACCAAGATGGCGACCATGGAAAGGGAAGGCGGAGTGTATAAAGAGAACACAACAGTGGCGGGGGTAACACGAGGGAGACACGGGGCATGAGCGGGGGGTCGGGGGTAACACAAGGGAGACACGGGGCATGAGCGGGGGGTGGGGGGATAACACAAGGGAGACATGGGGCATGTGCGTGGGGTGGGGGGTAACACAAGGGAGACACGGGGCATGAGCTGGGGGTGAGGGGTAACACAAGGGAGACACAGGGCATGAGCGGGGGGTTGGGGGTAACACAAGGGAGACACGGGGCATGAGCGGGGGGTGGGGGAAAGGAGGGAGACATGGGGCATGAGCGGGGGGTGGGGGGGAAGGGGAGAGAGACACGGGGCATGAGCGGGGGGTGGGGGGAAGGGGACAGAGACACGGGGCATGAGCGGGGGGTGGGGGGGAGGGGAGAGACACACGGGCATGAGCGGGGGTGGGGGGAAGGGGAGAGACACACGGGGCATGAGCGGGGGGTGGGGGAAGGGGAGAGAGATGGGGCATGAGCGGCGGTGGGGGGAACAGTAGGGAGACACAGGGCATGAGCGGGGGGTGGGGGGAAGGGGAGAGACACATGGGGCATGAGCGGGGGGTGGGGGGAAGGGGAGAGACACATGGGGCATGAGCGGGGGGTGGGGGGAAGGGGAGAGACAAACGGGGCATGCGCGGGGGGTGGGGGGAAGGGAAGAGACACCCCCCGCTCCTCCGCCTCCAACTCCCTCAGGGTCAGCCGCTTCTCCAAACAACGAGTTGGGGGCAGATCTCTTTCCACTGCAGGGGCCTCCCTCTGGAACAGCCTTCCTACCTCCCTGAAACTTGAGGAGAACCACCTCCGGTTCCGGAAGCACCTCAAAACCTTCCTCTTTGCCTCCGCTTTCTCTCCCCCTCTCCCCTGCTAATACTACTGAAACTGCACTGAATCTGCAACTGGGCCATTCACCGTTCTCGGCCCAGCCACTCTCCCCTGCACTGCCTCCACGGCAACCCCTGCACTACGGGACTGTGTCTGTATCCATACAGCCCCCCTTCCCAGCACTTGTCTGCACTTACCTCGCACTTGCCACCAGCTGGCCCTTGTTATTTATCCTGTATGCTGTATGCTTATAACCCTGTACTGCACTTTCCCCTCTCCCTTTCCCCCATGCACTTTTCCCTTCCCCTCTACCCTTGCACTTGCGCGATCTGAATGACACCTGGCCTAGTAAGATCGTTGTCTGTCTCCCCTTGTTCCCCCCCCCTGCCTCGTCGCGCCTTGAAACACTTGTGTATAGGCGCGTTACAAATGCCTTATCATATCATATCACGGGGCATGAGTGGGGGGCAGGGGGGAAGGGGAGAGAGACACGGGGCATGAGCGGGGGGTGGGGGGAGAGAGACACGGGGCATGAGCGGGGGGTGGGTGGGGAGAGAGACACGGGGCATGAGCGGGGGTGGGGGGAAGGGGAGAGACACACGGGGCATGAGCGGGGGGTGGGGGGAGGGGAGAGAGACACGGGGCATGAGCGGGGGTGGGGAAAGGGGAGAGACAAACGGGGCATGAGTGGGGGGTGGGGGGGAAGGTGATAGACACACGGGGCATGAGCGGGCGGTGGGAGGGAAGGGGAGAGAGACACGAGGCATGAGCGGGGGGTGGGGGGAAGGGGAGAGACACACGGGGTATGAGCGGGGTGTGGGGGGAGGGGAGAGACACACGGGGCATGAGCGGGGGGTGGGGGTTAAGGGGAGAGAGACACGGGGCATGAGAGGGGGGTTGGGGGGAAGGGGATAGAGACACGGGGCATGAGCGAGGGGTGGGGGAAGGGGAGAGAGACGCGGGGGATAGGGGGGAAGGGGAGAGAGACACAGGGCAGGGGCTGGGGGAAGGGGAGAGAGACACAGGGCATGAGCGGGGGGAAGGGGAGAGAGACACGGGGCATGAGCGGGGGGTGGGGGGAATGGGAGAGAGACACGGGGCATGAGCGGGGGGGTGGGGTGGGGGAGAGAGTGACAGGGCATGAGCGGGGGTGGGAGGAAGGGGAGAGAGACACAGGGCATGAGCGGGGGGTGGGGGGAAGGGGAGAGAGACACGGGCATGAGCGGGGTTGGGGGGAAGGGAAGAGACACACGGGGCATGAGCAGGGGGTGGGGGGAGGGGGAGAGACACATGCGGCATGAGCGGGGGGTGGGGGGAGGGGAGAGATACGGGGCATGAGCGGGGGTTGGGGGGAACACAAGGGAGACACGGGGCATGAGCGGGGGATGGGGGTAACAGGGGAGACAGGGCATGGGTGGGGGGTAACACAAGGGAGACACGGGACATGAGCGGGGGGTGGGGGGGTAACAAGAGGGAGACACCGGGCATGAGCAGGGGGTGGGGGTTAACACAAGTGAGACACGGGGCATGAGCGGGGGTGGGGGGGTAACACAACAGAGACACAGGGCATGAGCGGGGGGTGGGAGGTAACAGGGGAGACTGGTCATGAGCGGGGGGTTGGGGGGAACAGGGGAGGCACGGGGCATGGGCGGGGGGTGGGGGAAGTAGAGAGAGACACGGGGCGTGAGCGGGGATGGGGGGAACAGTAGGGAGACATGGGACAAGAGCGGGGGGTGGGGGAAGGGGAGAGACACACGGGGCATGAGCGGGCGGTGGGGGGAACAGTAGGGAGACACTGGGTATGAGCAGGAGGTGGGGGGAAGGGTAGAGACACACAGGGCATGAGCGGGGGAAGGGGGGGAAGGGGAGAGAGACACGGGGCATGAGCGGGGTGGGGGGAAGGGGAGAGAGGAGAGAGACATGGGGCATGAGCGGGGGTTGGGGGAAGGTGAGAGACACAGGGCATTAGCGGGGGGTGGGGGAGGTGAGAGACACACAGGGCATGAGGTGGGGGGGAAGGGGATAGACACACGGGGCATGAGCGGGGGGTGGGTGGGGAGAGAGACACGGGGCATGAGCAGGGGGTGGGGGAGGAGAGAGACACGGGGCATGAGCGGGGGGTGGGGAGAGAGACACGGGGCATGAGCGGGGTTGGGGAAAGGGGAGAGACACACGGGCATGAGCGGGGGGTGGGGGTAAGGTGAGAGACACACGGGGCATGAGCGGGCGGTGGGAGGGACGGGGAGAGAGACACGGGGCATGAGCGGGGGGTGGGGGGAAGGGGAGAGACACACGGGCATGAGCGGGGGGTGGGGGTAAGGTGAGAGACACACGGGGCATGAGCGGGCGGTGGGAGGGAAGGGGATAGAGACACGGTCATGAGCGGGGTTGGGGGGAAGGGAAGAGACACACGGGGCATGAGCAGGGGGTGGGGGGGAGGGGGAGAGACACATGCGGCATGAGCGGGGGTGGGGGGGAGGGGAGAGACACGGGGCATGAGCGGGGGTTGGGGGGAACACAAGGGAGACACGGGGCATGAGCGGGGGCTGGGGGTAACAGGGGAGACAGGGCATGGGTGGGGGGTAACACAAGGGAGACACGGGGCATGAGCGGGGGTGGGGAGGTAACACAACGGAGACACAGGGCATGAGCGGGGGGTGGGAGGTAACAGGGGAGACAGGTCATGAGCAGGGGGTTGGGGGGAACAGGGGAGACACCGGGCATGAGCAGGGGGTGGGGGTTAACACAAGTGAGACACAGGGCATGAGCGGGGGTGGGGGGGTAACACAACGGAGACACAGGGCATGAGCGGGGGGTGGGAGGTAACAGGGGAGACAGGTCATGAGCAGGGGGTTGGGGGAACAGGGGAGACACGGGGCATAGGCGGGGGGTGGGGTGAACAGTAGGGAGACATGGGACATGAGCGGGGGGTGGGGGAAGGGGAGAGACACACGGGGCATGAGCGGGGGGTGGGGGGAACAGTAGGGAGACACTGGGTATGAGCAGGAGGTGGGGGGAAGGGGAGAGACACACGGGGCATGAGCGGGGGGAAGGGGAGAGGGACACGGGGCATGAGCGGGGCGGTGGGGGGGAAGGGGAGAGAGACACGGGGCATGAGCGGGGTTGGGGGGGAAGGGGAGAGAGGAGAGAGACATGGGGCATGAGCGGGGGGTTGGGGGGAAGGGAATAGACACACGGGGCATGAGTGGGGGATGGGGGTTAAGGGGAGAGACACGGGGCATGAGCAGGGCTGGGGGGAGGGGAGAGACAAGGGGCATGAGCGGGGGTTGGGGGAAGGGGAGAGACACAGGGCATTAGCGGGGGTGGGGGAGGTGAGAGACACACAGGGCATGAGGTGGGGGGAAGGGGATAGACACACGGGGCATGAGCGGGGGTGGGGGGGAAGGGGAGAGAGACACAGGGCATGAGCAGGGGGTGGGGGGGAAGGGGAGACACATGGGGCATGAGCGGGGGTTTGGGGGGAGGGGAGAGACACAAGGGGAATGAGTGGGGGGTGGGGGGAAGGGGAGAGACATACAGGGCATGAGCAGGGGGTGGGGGGAACAGTAGGGAGACATGGGACATGAGCGGGGGGTGGGGGAAGGGGAGAGACACACGGGGCATGAGCGGGGGTTGGGGGGAACAGTAGGGAGACACTGGGTATGAGCAGGAGGTGGGGGGAAGGGGAGAGACACACGGGGCATGAGCGGGGGAAGGGGAGAGGGACACGGGGCATGAGCGGGGCGGTGGGGGGGAAGGGGAGAGAGACACGGGGCATGAGCGGGGGTGGGGGGGAAGGGGAGAGAGGAGAGAGACATGGGGCATGAGCGGGGGGTGGGGGGAAGGGAATAGACACACGGGGCATGAGTGGGGGATGGGGGTTAAGGGGAGAGACACGGGGCATGAGCAGGGCTGGGGGGAGGGGAGAGACAAGGGGCATGAGCGGGGGTTGGGGGAAGGGGAGAGACACAGGGCATTAGCGGGGGTGGGGGAGGTGAGAGACACACAGGGCATGAGGTGGGGGGAAGAGGATAGACACACAGGGCATGAGCGGGGGGTGGGGGGAAGGGGAGAGAGACACAGGGCATGAGCAGGGGGTGGGGGGAAGGGGAGACACATGGGGCATGAGCGGGGGTTTGGGGGGAGGGGAGACAAACACGGATCATGAGTGAGGGTGGGGGTAGGGGAGAGACACAAGGGGCATGAGTGGGGGGTGGGGGGAAGGGGAGAGACATACAGGGCATGAGCAGGGGGTGGGGGGAAGGGGAGAGAGACACGGGGCATGAGCGGGGGTTGGGGGAGGGGAGAGAAGACACACGGGGCTTGAGCGGGTTGTGGGGGGAAGGGGAGAGACACATGGGGCATGAGCGGGGGATGGGGGACGGGGACAGAGAGAGACACGGGCATGAGCGGGGGTGGGGGGGAAGGAGAGAGACACGGGGCATGAGCGGGGGGTGGGGGAAGGGGAGAGACATGGGGCATGAGCGGGGGGTGGTGGGGAAGTGGAGAGACACACGAGGCATGAGTGGGGTGTGGGGGGAGGGGGTGAGACACACGAGGCATGAGCGGGGATGGTGGGGAAAGGGAGAGACACACGGGGCATGAGCGGGGGGTGGGGGGTAGGAGAAAGACACGGGGAATGAGCGGGGGGTGGGGGGCAAGGGGAGAGACATGGGGCATGAGCAGGGGGGAAGGGGAGAGACACACGGGGCATGAGCGGGGGGTGGGGAGGAGAGGTGAGACACACATGGCATGACCCTGGGGTGGGGAGGGAGAGACACACGGGCATTAGCGGGGAGTGGGGGGGAAGGGGAGAGACACATGGGACATGAGCGCGGGTGGGGGGGAGGGGGAGAGACACACGGGGTGTGAGCGGGGGTGGGGGGGAAGGGGAGAGACACTCGGGGCATAAGCGGGGGGGTGGGGGGAACAATAGGGAGACACGGGGTATGAGCGGGGGATGGGGGGAAGGGGAGAGACACACGGGGCATGAACGGGGGTGGGGGGAAGTGGAGAGAGACACGGGGCATGAGCGGGGGTGGGGGGGACAGTAGGGAGACACAGGGTATGAGCGGGGGTGGGGGGGAGGGGAGAGACATGGGGCATGAGCGGGGGTGGGGGGAAAGGAGGGAGATACACGGGGCATGAGCGGGGGGTGGGGGGGCCGGGGAGAGACACGGGGCATTAGCGGGGGTTGGGGGGGAAGGGGAGAGACACGGGGCATTAGTGGGGGGTGGGGGAGGTGAGAGACACACAGGGCGTGAGCGGGGGGTGGGGGAAGGGTAGAGACACATGGGGCATGAGCGGGGGGTGGGGGGAAGGGGAGAGAGACATGGGGCATGAGCGGGGGTTGGGGGGAAGGGGAGACACATGGGGCATGAGTGGGGGTTGGGGGGAGGGAAGACACACACGGGGCATGAGCGTGGGATGGGGGAGGGGAGTGACACACGGGGCATGAGTGGGGGTGGTGGGGAAGGGGAGAGACATACGGGGCATGAGCGAGGGTGGGGGGAAGGGGAGAGAGACACGGGGCATTAGCGGGGGATGGGGGAGGGGAGAGACACACGGTATGAGCGGGGTGTTGGTGGAAGGGGAGAGACACAGGGCATTAGCGGGGGGTGGGGGAGGTGAGAGACACACAGGGCATGAGGTGGGGGGAAGGGGATAGACACACGGGGCATGAGCGGGGAGTGGGGGGGAAGGGGAGAGAGACATGGGGCTTGAGCGGGGGGTGGGGGGAGGGGAGACACATGGGGCATGAGCGGGGGCTTGGGGGGAGGGGAGACACACACGGGGCATGAGTGGGGGGTGGGGGGAAGGGGAGAGACATACGGGGCATGAGCGGGGGGTGGGGGAAGGGGAGAGAGACATGGGGCATTAGCGGGGGGTGGGGGGAGGGGAGAGACACACATGGCATGAGCGGGGGGTGGGGGAGGGGAGAGAAGACACACAGGGCTTGAGCGGGTCGTGGGGGGGAAGGGGAGAGACACACGGGGCATGAGCGGGGGATGGGGAAGGGGAGAGAGAGAGACACGGGGCATGAGCGGGGGGTGGGGAGGAAGGAGAGAGACACGAGGCATGAGCAGGGGGTGGGGAAGGGGAGAGACATGGGGCATGAGCGGGGGGTAGGGGGGAAGCGGAGAGACACACGAGGCATGAGCGAGGGGTGGGATGGAGGGGGTGAGACACACGGGGCATGAGCGGGGGTGGTGGGGAAAGGGAGAGACACACGGGGCATGAATGAGCGGGGGGTGGGGGGCAAGGGGAGAGACATGGGGCATGAGCAGGGGGGAAGGGGAGAGACACACTGGGCATGAGCGGCGGGCGGGGGGGAGGGGTGAGAAACACAGGGCATGACCCGGGGGTGGGGAGGGAGAGACACACGGGGCTTTAGCGGGGAGTGGGGGGAAGGGGAGAGACACATGAGCCGGGGTGGGGGGGAAGGGGAGAGACACACGGGGTGTTAGCGGGGGTGGGGGGAAGGGGAGAGACACTCGGGGCATAAGCGGGGGGGTGGGGGAACAATAGGGAGACACAGGGTATGAGCGGGGGAAGGTGAGAAACACACGGGGCATGAGCGGGGGGTGGGGAGGAAGTGGAGAGAGACACGGGGCATGAGTGGGGGTGGGGGGACAGTAGGGAGACACAGGGTATGAGCGGGGGGTGGGGGGAGGGGAGAGACACGGGGCATGAGCGGGGGTGGAGGGAAAGGAGGGAGAGACACGGGGCATGAACAGGGGGTGGGGGGAAGGGGAGAGACACGGGGCATGAGCAGGGGTTGGGGAGGAAGGGGAGAGACACGGGGCATTAGTGGGGGGTGGGGGAGGTGAGAGACACACAGGGCGTGAGCGGGGGTGGGGGAAGGGGAGAGACACGCGGGCATGAGCGGGGGGTGGGGGGAAGGGGCATGAGACATGGGACATGAGCGGGGGGTGGGGGGAAGGGGAGACACATGGGGCATGAGCAGGGGTTGGGGGGAGGGGAGACACACAAGGGGCGTGAGCGGGGAGTGGGGGGAGGGGAGTGACACACGGGGCATGAGTGGGGATGGGGGGAAGGGGAGAGACACACTGGGCATGAGCGGCGGGCGGGGGGGAGGGGTGAGAAACACAGGGCATGACCCGGGGGTGGGGAGGGAGAGACACACGGGGCATTAGCGGGGAGTGGGGGGAAGGGCAGAGACACATGAGCGGGGGTGGGGGGGAAGGGGAGAGACACACGGGTTGTTAGCGGGGGTGGGGGGGAAGGGGAGAGACACTCGGGGCATAAGCGGGGGAGTGGGGGAACAATAGGGAGACACAGGGTATGAGCGGGGGAAGGTGAGAAACACACGGGGCATGAGCGGGGGGTGGGGAGGAAGTGGAGAGAGACACGGGGCATGAGTGGGGGTAGGGAGACACAGGGTATGAGCGGGGGGTGGGGGGAGGGGAGAGACACGGGGCATGAGCGGGGGTGGAGGGAAAGGAGGGAGAGACACGGGGCATGAACAGGGGGTGGGGGGAAGGGGAGAGACACGGGGCATGAGCGGGGGTTGGGGAGGAAGGGGAGAGACACGGGGCATTAGTGGGGGGTGGGGGAGGTGAGAGACACACAGGGCGTGAGCGGGGGTGGGGGAAGGGGAGAGACACGCGGGCATGAGCGGGGGGTGGGGGGAAGGGGCATGAGACATGGGACATGAGCGGGGGTGGGGGGAAGGGGAGACACATGGGGCATGAGCAGGGGTTGGGGGGAGGGGAGACACACAAGGGGCGTGAGCGGGGAGTGGGGGGAGGGGAGTGACACACGGGGCATGAGTGGGGATGGGGGGAATGGGAGAGACGTACGGGGCATGAGCGGGGGGTGGGGGGAAGGGGAGAGAGACACGGGGCATTAGCGGGGGGTGGGGAGAGGGGAGAGACACATGGGGCATGAACGGGGGGTGTGAGGAGGGGAGAGAAGACACACGGGGTGTGAGCGGGGGGTGGGGGGGAAGGGGAGAGATACACGGGGGATGAGCGGGGGGTGGGGCGGAGGTTTTGAGAGACACACAGGGCATGAGCGGGGGGTGGGGGAAGGGGAGAGACACACGGGGCATGAGCGGGGGGTGGGGGGAAGGGCAGAGAGGTATGGGGCATGAGAGGGGGTGGGGGGAAGGGGAGACACATGGGGCATTAGCGGGGGATGGGGGGAGGGGAGAGACACACGGTATGAGCGGGGGGTGGGGGGAAGGGGAGAGACACGGGGTATGAGCGGGGGTAGGGAGACACAGGGTATGAGCGGGGGGTGGGGGGAGGGGAGAGACACGGGGCATGAGCGGGGGTGGAGGGAAAGGAGGGAGAGACACGGGGCATGAACAGGGGGTGGGGGGAAGGGGAGAGACACGGGGCATGAGCGGGGGTTGGGGAGGAAGGGGAGAGACACGGGGCATTAGTGGGGGGTGGGGGAGGTGAGAGACACACAGGGCGTGAGCGGGGGTGGGGGAAGGGGAGAGACACGCGGGCATGAGCGGGGGGTGGGGGGAAGGGGCATGAGACATGGGACATGAGCGGGGGTGGGGGGAAGGGGAGACACATGGGGCATGAGCAGGGGTTGGGGGGAGGGGAGACACACAAGGGGCGTGAGCGGGGAGTGGGGGGAGGGGAGTGACACACGGGGCATGAGTGGGGATGGGGGGAATGGGAGAGACGTACGGGGCATGAGCGGGGGGTGGGGGGAAGGGGAGAGAGACACGGGGCATTAGCGGGGGGTGGGGAGAGGGGAGAGACACATGGGGCATGAACGGGGGGTGTGAGGAGGGGAGAGAAGACACACGGGGTGTGAGCGGGGGGTGGGGGGGAAGGGGAGAGATACACGGGGGATGAGCGGGGGGTGGGGCGGAGGTTTTGAGAGACACACAGGGCATGAGCGGGGGGTGGGGGAAGGGGAGAGACACACGGGGCATGAGCGGGGGGTGGGGGGAAGGGCAGAGAGGTATGGGGCATGAGAGGGGGTGGGGGGAAGGGGAGACACATGGGGCATTAGCGGGGGATGGGGGGAGGGGAGAGACACACGGTATGAGCGGGGGGTGGGGGGAAGGGGAGAGACACGGGGTATGAGCGGGGGTGGGGGGAAGGGGAGAGAGACACGGGGCATGAGGGGGGTGAGGGGAACAGTAGGGAGACACGGGGCATATGAGTGGGGGATGGGGGGGAGGTAGATCGGGACATGAGCCAGGGGTGGGGGAAGGAGGTAGACATGGGACATGAGCGAGGGGTGGGGGGGAAGTGGAGAGACACAAGGGGCATGAGCGGGGGGTGTGGGGAAGGGGAGAGACACACGGGGCATGAGCAGGGGAGGGAGGAAGGGGAGAGACACACAGGGCATGAGCGGGGGTGGGGGAATAGGAGAGACACACGGGGCATGACCAGGGGGTGGGGGGAAGGGGATAGAGACACGGGGCATGAGCGGGGGGTGGGAGGGAAGGGGAGAGAGACACGGGGTATGAGTGGGGGGTGGGGGGAAGTGGAGAGACACATGGGGCATGAGCGGGGGTGGGGTGGAAGGAGTAAGACACACGGGGCATGAGCGGGGGGTGGAGGGGAAGGGGAGAGACACACGGGGCATGAGCAGAGGATGGGTGAAGTGGAGAGACACACTGGGCATGAGCTGGGGCCGGGGGGAAGGGGAGAGAGACACGGGCATGAACGGGGGGTGGGGAGAACAGTAGGGAGACACAGGGTATGAGCGGGGGTTGGGGGGGAAAGGGGAGAGACACAGGGCATGAGCGGGGGTGGGGGAATGGAGGGAGATACACAGGGGAGGAGCGGGGGGTGGGGGGAAGGTGAGAGACTCACGGGGTATGAGCGGGGGGTGGGGGGAAGGGGGAAGAGACACAGGGCATGAGCAGGGGGTGGGGGAAAGGGGAGAGACACACGGGGCATTAGCGGGGGGTGGGGGGGAAGGGGAGAGAGACATGGGGCATGAGCGGGGGTGGGGGAAGGGCAGAGGCACACGGGGCATGAGCGGGGGTTGGGAGGAAGGGGAGAGAGACACGGGGCATGAGCGGGGGGTGGGGGGAACAGTAGGGAGACACGGGGCATGACCGGGGGTGGGGGGAAAGGGGAAAGACACACGGGGCATGACCGGGGGTTGGGGGGGATGGGGAGAAAGACACGGGGCATGAGCGGGGGGTGGGGGGGAGGGGAGAGACACACGGGGCATGACCGGGGGTTGGGGGGGATGGGGAGAGAGACACGGGGCATGAGCAGGGGGTGGGGGAAAGGGAGAGAGACACGGGGCATGAGCAGGGGGTGTGGGGGAAGGGGAGAGACACATGGGGCAAGAGCGGGGGGTGGGGGGAAGGGGAGAGACACACGGGGCATGAGCGGGGGTGGGGGGAAGGGGAGAGACACACGGTATGAGCGGGGGGTGGGGGGAAGGGGAGAGACACGGGGTATGAGCCGGGGGTGGGGGAAGGGGAGAGAGACACGGGGCATGAGCGGGGGGTGGGGGAAAGGAGGGAGACACACGGGGCATGACCGTGGGTGAGGGGAACAGTAGGGAGACACGGAGCATATGTGTGGGGGATGGGGGGAGGAGGTAGATCGGGACATGAGCCGGGGGTGGGGGGAAGGAGGTAGACACGGGTCATGAGCGGGGGGTGGGGAGGAAGGGGAGAGACACATGGGGCATGAGCGGGGGGTGTGGGGAAGGGGAGAGACACACGGGGCATGAGCAGGGGAGGGGAGAAGGGGAGAGACACACAGGACATGAGCGGGGGTGGGGGAATGGGAGAGACACACGGGGCATGAGCGTGGGGTGGGGGGAAGGGGATAGAGACATGGGGCATGAGCGGGGGGTGGGGGTGAAGGGGAGAGAGACACGGGGTATGAGTGGGGGGTGGGGGGAAGTGGAGAGACACATGGGGCATGAGCAGGGCGTGGGGGGAAGGGGAGAGACACGGGGGGCATGAGCGGGGGGTGTGGGGAAGGGGAGAGACACACGGGGCATGAGCAGGGGAGGGGAGAAGGGGAGAGACACACAGGACATGAGCGGGGGTGGGGGAATGGGAGAGACACACGGGGCATGAGCGTGGGGTGGGGGGAAGTGGAGAGACACATGGGGCATGAGCGGGGGGTGGGGAGGAAGGGGAGAGACACACGGGGCATGAGCGGGGGGTGTGGGGAAGGGGAGAGACACACGGGGCATGAGCAGGGGAGGGGAGAAGGGGAGAGACACACAGGACATGAGCGGGGGGTGGGGGAATGGGAGAGACACACGGGGCATGAGCGTGTGGTGGGGGGAAGGGGATAGAGACATGGGGCATGAGCGGGGGGTGGGGGTGAAGGGGAGAGAGACACGGGGTATGAGTGGGGGGTGGGGGGAAGTGGAGAGACACATGGGGCATGAGCAGAGCGTGGGGGGAAGGGGAGAGACACGGGGGGCATGAGCGGGGGGTGTGGGGAAGGGGAGAGACACACGGGGCATGAGCAGGGGAGGGGAGAAGGGGAGAGACACACAGGACATGAGCGGGGGTGGGGGAATGGGAGAGACACACGGGGCATGAGCGTGGGGTGGGGGGAAGTGGAGAGACACATGGGGCATGAGCGGGGGGTGGGGAGGAAGGGGAGAGACACACGGGGCATGAGCGGGGGGTGTGGGGAAGGGGAGAGACACACGGGGCATGAGCAGGGGAGGGGAGAAGGGGAGAGACACACAGGACATGAGCGGGGGGTGGGGGAATGGGAGAGACACACTGGGCATGAGCGTGGGGTGGGGGGAAGGGGATAGAGACATGGGGCATGAGCGGGGGGTGGGGGTGAAGGGGAGAGAGACACGGGGTATGAGTGGGGGGTGGGGGGGAAGTGGAGAGACACATGGGGCATGAGCAGGGCGTGGGGGGAAGGGGAGAGACACGGCGCATGAGCGGGGGGTGGGGGGAAGGAGGTAGATTGGGACATGATCAGGGGGTGGGGGAAGGAGGTAGACACGGGACATGAGCGGGGGGTGGGGGGGAAGGGGAGAGACACGGGGCATGAGCGGATGGTGTGGGGAAGGGGAGAGACACATGGGGCATGAGCAGGGGATGGGGGAAGGGGAGAGACACACGGGGCATGAGCAGGGGGTGGGGGGAAGGGGAGAGACACACGGGGCATGAGCGGGGGTGGGGGGAATGGGAGAGACACACGGGGCATGAGCGGGGGGTGGGGGGAAGGAGATAGAGACATGGGGCATGAGTGGGGGGTGGGTGGGAAGGGGAGAGACACACAGGGCATGAGCGGGGGGTGGGGTGAAGGGGAGAGACACACGGGGCATGAGTGGGGGGTGGGGGGAAGGGGAGAGACACATAGGGCATGAGCGGGGGGTAGGGGGAAGGGGAGAGACACACGGGGCATGAGCGGGGGGTGGGGGGAAGGGGAGAGACACACAGGGGATGAGCGTGGGGTGGGGGGGAAGGGGAGAGACACACTCGGGCATGAGCAGAGGTTGGGGGAAGGGGAGAGATATGGGGCATGAGCGGGGGTGAGGGGGAAGGGGAGAGACACAAGGGGCATGAGCAGGGGGTGGGGGAAAGGAGGGAGACACTCAGGGCATGAGCAGGGGGTGGGGGGAACAGTAGGGAGACACGGGGCATGAGCGGGGGAACGGGAAAGAAAAACAGAGCATAAGCGGGGACTGGGAGGAACACACAGAGAATCAGCGAGGGGGGGAACATGGGAGACACGGGCCATGAGCGGGGGTGGGGAGAACAAGAGAGAAACACGAGGGCCTGTGCCTCACCGCCTTTTCGTGGCCGGCGCAGCCCACATCTACACTGTGCAGGCAGCAGATCCTCGCTCCGTTAAACAAAGATGGCGGGCGTCTCTGAAAATAGACGCACTGTACGCTTCACAGCAGCCAATAGAAAAGCACGTAGGATGTCCGCGGACATCACGCAAGCTGCTTGCCCAATCACCGTCCTGTTCGCGGAGCGAACAAGGAAGTGTGTCCGCGAAGCGAACACAGATATCACTAATTTTTTCTGACCTACTTTTTGGTCATTTAAAAAAAACTACTGGACGGATTTTCACCAAATTAGCAAAAGCACGCTTTCGGGACCAAGCCGTTGCTCCTGGTCAGAATTTGGTGAAAATCTGTCCAGCGGTTTGGGCTGTAGGCGTGAGCTAAAAATGTTTCCCAGCCTAAAGTTTTGGGACCCCCCCCTATAACTTTGCCCTCCCTGGACAAATCCTCACCAAACTTTGCAAAGAAATTCAAAGTGGGCTATATACTTTTTTTGCAAAGTTTGGTGAGGATTCGTCCAGGGGGAGCCAAGTTATAAGCCGCCCAAACTGTGCTCTTCCTATGGAAACACCAACTTAACCATAACTACATGGCCACAGTAGTGGCCAGGTAATATATATATACATATATATTCAGTAAAAAAACTTTGTTAAAGGGACGTTAGGGTTCAAAGTAAAACTGAAAAACCCCTGAAATTCGGCAGTTATGGTAAGATAAGCAACCATAACTCGCGCCACCGTGCACTTCTAACACTAACACCCAGGACATCAAAGATGACATCACAAATGACATTGATGACATCACTGAAGACACTGAAGACCAAGCCCCCGCTCCTGCCGCAAATGTGGTGTAAATCTGTCCAGCAGTTTGGGCTGTAGGCGTGCGCAAAGTTTCTTCCCATTATGTCTATGCGAAAAAACAAAAGTTTTGGGACCTCCCCTATAACTTTGCCCCCCCTGGACCAAACCTCTCCAAACTTTGCAAGAGTGGGCCATATACTTCTAGTCAAGAATTTGACTTTTCACAAAATCCAATGTACAATACAAAGAGAATAATTCATTCATAATAGGATGAAAGAAAATACACAATTAATTACACCAAATTTCATTACATTTAAACATTCAGCCTACCGATCCTCAAGTTTATTTTATATCAAGAGAAAGTGGAAAAGGCTTGGGCCACAGACATTAACTCTCTAACAGATGATTCTGTGTACAAGAGCATCAGCATAATATTGTCTGCATGGAGTTGGGTTTTTAATTCCCCAACCGATGTTTGACCCTATGGCTAAGGATAGTGGTTCTAGTGCAAGCGTCAAAAGTAGGGGGAGATGAAGGACACGCTTCTCTTGTCCCAATACTAACATTAAACGAGATTGATAAACAGAAATTAGCTACTATCTGCCCACTGGGCTGCAAGTATAGTATTTGTAAAAAATAAAATCTTTGTCCAACTCAAACACTTGTAACATTCTAAACATGTACCATCATCCTTCACTGCATCACATGAAAACACTACTTTGGGTTCCATGTAGTAACTTTCCAATTATCTTTCATAGCCATGCAGGCAGAATTTTAGCTAGGATTTTAATTTCCACCAAGATCAAATATATTGTTCTGTAGCTGCTTCAGAGAAAAGGGCAGTTAACCCTCTTAGGGATATATGTAATTATTGCCCTGCTGAATTTTCTAAACGTACTAGGAAGGATGTTTACAATTATTGTAGAATTCTATGGGGAAGACATGTTCTCCTGGGGATTTAATCTCCTCAATTGCATTTTCAACCTCATCTTCCATTTTGCTGCTCCTCCAAGTACCATGTGGTGAGTGGTAAGCTATTCAAGAACTTGTCCTATATGGTTTGATCCTTTGGGCACTCTGATATATATATATAATGTTTCATAAAAGCTACTACATTCTAGCACCATATCACACAGCTCTTTAATATGCCTGCCTAATCTTGCAGCTGTGAACATAGGGATCCCCCTTGCTCTTCTCTAAATTAACTTGGACTGTGAATAGTCACCCCACTTTTTCACCTGGTTCACACTGTGTGGCCTTCATTCTAAACAATGTGTCTTCTGCTTTCTTGGTGAACAGTTGATCTTTTCTTAAACTTTGCTTCTTGTAGTGCCCTGATGTTGGCCTCAGTAGGTTTCCTGTTATACTGGCCTTGCAATGCTGTGAGGCTTTCTATATTTGTTTCTTACCTTGCAGATTCCCTAGTGTGTCCAGAGACCTTTAAATGAGGGATAGATATTCTGCTACAGTATCATCCCGCTCGCTTGTATCTTCTGTGTGCTTTTAAGAGGTTGATGTTGTGTCTCGATCTACTTGACATCCTTCAAGGCTAAGGTCATTTGTAGGGATATTGGGTTTTGAACTGATATGCCGCCCACAAGTCCCTCTGTGGCAAAGCCCACGGAGGAGAAGGCTGCCGTGTAGTTCGTTGCATGTCTCCCAGTGATGCTGCCTGTCGACCTGTAGAACGTTGTGCTACGTACATGCTACCATTGTTTTAAGAGCTGTGGATCGGACTCTCTGTGACAAAGCATGCACAGGACAAGGCTGTGGTGTTGTTTGCCACAGGTGTTTGGCAAAGAAGGGGTAGCGGCGCAGAGGGAGAGCATGCGGCACAGCCATCGACCAGCAGCAACTGCAAGGTAAGAAAGGTACTGGCAGTGGGAGCAGCCACTACTGCTCCCTACTAAACTGCCCTGCCTTTGGGCAAACTTCTACTTACTGCCTTTGCTTAACATGCTCTGTCTCTGCGTAACCTTAGGATTTCTCCTCTTGTGGGTAGCCTTACTTATTGCTTTTGTTGTGACCTTTGCAGTATTTATAATGATTTTTTCACATGGAGTGGAATCTCTCCCATTTCTTAACTGTGGAATCTCCCTTGGCTACCAATTCGATGCATCGTTCACACACAACTTTCATCACTGAATCTGGCAAGTGTTATGAGGCAGTGCACCTGGTGAATGCAAACTTGGTTATGATACCACTATTTAAGTTTAGAAAACACAAGGGGTGAATAAATTGGCACTTTAAAAAAACTAAGGTCGGCAGGTAATCCGATGTTGTGTGATAAGTTCTGCCATTCGCTAAATGTAGGATCTCCCTTAACTACCCAGTCGCAGCATTTTGTACACGACTTTCATCATGGTTAGGTTGAGGGTCGGTAAGAGGAGTTTGTGTATTGGATACCACTGCTGGTGTAGAGGCTTTATTTACAGTTGGAGTTGTTGATGCACTGGCGGATGGGGATTATGTAGGTGGTGCGTATTGTCTTTTATACAAGGAATGGGCTCCATGCATTTTTCTTTTGTGATGTTCATGTGCTTTATGATAGTCATCATCAACCTCATTCCAATGGATTCGCAACTAGATGGTTAATCATAATAGATGTTCCCAGGCTTTGAGATGTAAAATCTGAAGGCCCACAGTGTAGAGCTTTATTGCAGAAGGTGTACAGTACCTGCTCTGCCTCTTTTCTGGCGCAGTGTTACTGAGAGCAGTTCTTCTTAATTTTTGTTTGCTTCTTCCTTGGTGGTGACAGATTGTCGAGCCAAATGATGATGTCGTCACTACTCAAACTCACATGTCCAGACATGTTGGAATGACGTAGTAGGAAGGAAAAAGTAAAACTTTCAAAAAGACAAGACAAAAGAGATGATGCTGCAAAAAATTGAGAAAAAAAAGTAGTTTGATAACCTAGATCTGTTTGGTGACTTGTTCTCCAAGTTTACTTATGCTGCCCTATTTTCTCTTACTCTCCAAGTTTACATATTCTACCCTATTTTCTTGTGTTCTCCAACTTTACTTAACTTTCCCATCCTTTGTCCTGCATGCAACCAGTATAATGTCCTTTGTTTATTTTCACCTAGTTTATTTAGCCCTGTTCATTTTTTGTAGTTGTATTTTTTTTTATAGTTTTGTATATTGATATAAGTTCTTTTTAATTCCAGCTTGGATTTTTTTCCCCCAATGACCCAATGATTAGTATGTGCAGTAATGTTGTATCTTTTATATAGTGCATGTAATGCACTGCATATAAAATATGAGAGTCATAAAAACATGTGGATTAAATTGTGTGTAATTAAAAAGTGTGTGTGTCATTGAACTGATTCTGTTTTCTTTTTTTTCAGTTTGAAGTATATAAAAAAATGTAAACATAGATGTATAACCGTGGCTACGGTTTAGTCCAATGTGCCATTTGTATTTGAAGACGCAGATAACTGCAGCGACGACTGGGGGCTGTCCCAGGCACGATTTTGATGACACATACCGCCGGCTATATCTGTAATTTGAAAAGGGCATTCTTTATGTACTCCTTTTTTACTGTGTCTTTGTTATTAATATTTTGAATTAAATTTATGAAAAGAAAGACACACAATCACATAGCTGTGGGGAAAAGATTTGTGATGTAATTGGATTTTTTGGTAACTGCGGATATACATAATTTTTGGGAAACAAATTAAGTGTGGAAATTTATTTGTAATATGTAATGAGTGTAATGTTTATAAACAGTTATTGTAACATTTGAAATACGTTTTTAATCATTCGCTAATGCATATATATGTGTATATACTTGAAAAGGGTAAATAAACATTCAAACACAGGTTGTTGAAAACAGGTTTATTTGGGAAGGGATACAGTGGTGGGTTTTCTTTTTCTTTTAGTTAGAACAGATAATACATCTTCTTCTTTAGCCCAATTTTTGGGATTTTTACTGTCCATAATTAGTCTTAAATGTTAAAAGTCCTTTTTCATTGATAGCATGTCATTTTGAATATTCATTAATAGTTTGTTTAATTCTGTCAAGGAATCCATAATTATATTTTAGGGTCCTTGTTATGGTGCTTCCTTTTAAAATCTTCTTGAGACTTGAATCTCTTCTTCATCTCTTCGAAAATATCTCTTCGAAAATATTTGAAATATTTTTAAACAATTGAAGACATAATAAACTTTCAAAATGTGTGTGTTCGTTGTATACACATTTGATAGTTTGATAATAGGTAGATACTGTATATGTGTTTGGTGACTGATATTTGTTCCTTTAAATATAATTGTTAGTCTAATTTTACATTAATATATAGAATGTACGTACAAAATCCTGATTGCGGTCTATTTTCTTCTGGAGCATTGTTTTCAGCATCTTCTTTTGTATGTCTTCCTCTGTAGGGTAATTGTCCTCCAGTTATTCCATGTACTGTTCCATTTTAGTAGTGGTACAGAGAATCACTTCTTGTGAGTTCAGAGATAGCATTTGGAATGGAGGAATATTAATGAGGAGAGAAGGTGGAATGGTTTGTGATTTGTTGTTCATTGTTTGTGTGGTGGGTGGCTGCCAATAGGATTTCAAGTACCTCAGATGCTGTGAAATTGGATAGAGCCTTTGAGAGAATGTATTTTTTTTAGTTATGTTCTTATATATGACAATACAAATGTAGATAATATTGTATTATTATATTAAGAGTTTCTCTACATAGTACATGTTTGAGGGTGAGGTGTACCTTTAGGTGATAGGGCTGTTTTTGAGGTGTATTTATTGTTTCAGTTCATATTTGAAACATGGAGCCAATTTCAGAAGGAGAGGAATCTCTTTGTTCAGAAGACTGTGGAAAATGTTTTGAGAATGGGGTTAATAGTGATGTTGAGAAGATAGATGATGAGTTCACAAAAAATTGGCTTACAAGGTTGTTTTGGTTTCATAATATATATTTAGAGGGAGTGTTTGAACTGAGAGGTATATGCTGTGATTGTGGAGAAATATTTTTGACAGGGAGCACAGGTTTTTTCTTCTTCTAAAAAAAGAGCACAGGCAAGTTATTCAACATTTTTTTAATCATCATAGAGGTGAAGAGTATGTTTTTGATTCAAAATATATTTTTTGGTAATATGTTGGTAAAAGAACCCAAAGGCTCTTTTAAGACCCACTTAGAGAACTATTTTAGTATATTGGAAAAGGAAAATACCTTTGATTCCTTTTTTTTTTTTAAATAGCTGTGGTTACGATTGCAGCCAATGAAACATTGTGTCCTGGCAGATGTATTATAACCGCGGAAACAACTGTAAAATGGGTTATAGGCCCGGGTACGATTAAGCAAATGTCCCGTTGTGTATTTTTGGAGGGCGTAGCCACATTTATAACTGTGTTCCTGAGCTGCAGGTATAACAATTTCAATTTATATGCATTGATCATGTTGCTCCATTGATTTTACACTACACAATTTTGCATGTGTTTCTGATTCCATGCCCTAATGTGCACCTTTATTTTGTTTGAATTGTTACAGCTTGTTAATATGTCTTTTTGAATCAGTAAAAATGTTACGGGTAGCTGTGACTACTGGCGGTTGACTCGATCCGCGGGTATGAACGCTCCAAACGCACGTTGTAATTTTTTGGTTATCTTTGATAGCCATGGGTATGAATCTGTTTGCTGTACCCGCGGCTATAGCTGGTTGTATTCTGGTGCAGGGATCATATTATATTATGGATGTTTTAGCTCAGATTTGTAAATTTGTTTCTGTTTGAATGTTCTCACATGAAGGCTAATTTGAATTGATTTTTAAATCTTTGTAATTTCTTTTTTTGAGCGCATTTGAAAAATGTACATGTAACCGTGTCTATTGGTGGATTTTCGTCATGTAGCCAGGGTTAAAGCTGCGGTTATGTTGGTTGGAAAAAGTAGGAAAAAATAAAAGATTTTTTTTTCAATGTAGTGTGTACATATTGAAATAAAGTATTCTTTGAAGGATTGTGTCGGGGTTTATTGATTGATACAGCTTGTAATAAAAATGTGTTTTCCATTTTACTTGTTTGCTTTCTACAGTCCTCTTGTTGTGCTATTGAATTGTGAAAGCTATGAAAGTGACATTTTCGTGAACTTTTGACAAGCTGAATCGAGAACTCACAGTGTACATATGTTCTGTGTTTGGCTACGGTGAAGATCTATTTATTATTTGGAGCAGCTGAAAGTGAGTAATAGTGTGTTATTATATATTTTATGTACAGTTTGGATTACTGTATTTGTAAGATAAGTTAAATATGTTTAGATGTCTCATTTGGTCAAGTTTATATGTACTATTTGCAAAGTAGGGTTTTCTATATTTTACTTCAGTGTTTTTAGTAGTGTGATGAAGCAGTATGACATGGTATGCTATGCTTATGTTTGACAGAAAATATATTTGCAAATAAAGGTTGTTTCTCAGTGACATTGGAAGATGTGATATGAATTATGGTGCATAAGAAACCCTATTGTGAACCAAGCAGTTTAACTCTACCCTTGACAAATATTGTGGTTGTGTGTGTGCTTTGTAGAAGGATATTAAGCTGTTTTTTGTGCCCCTATATTGGTGATTTACTACTGTGTTAGAATTCTGGAAGTGTGAAATTATGAAGTGAAGAAGGTGAATTTATAGTGGCTAAATGGGCATTGTTTGACAGTATATGGGAAATTTTGTAAACTGCAGTATTTCATTTAATTGTTGGTAGTAATTTAGAAATAATAATGAACAATCATATTTTTCCAATTTGCTTGCAAACAATGTGCTTTGGAAAGACAGGAATCTATTTGTGTCCCATGCTATGTAATGCAATACGTTGTTATGCAATGCACTTACATAGAGAGATGTACAATGAACGGGGCTGCATAGTGGGTTGGGGGAAACAGTACTATGGATGAGGTTTGCTAACATGGTTTGCTGCGTCTGCTTAGGTCACATGGCCATTGCAAGTTTAGTGAAGTGGGGATGGGCAGTAAAGGGAGGACATACATGTTGATATGTTTTGTTGATTAGTGGTAGAAATGATTAGTTTGTGGGTGAAATGTAGGATAGTGGTTCTGGCTGTTGGCCCAAGGATAGTTGAATAGATAAAAACAGGTGAGGCATTTGACTTTAAGTGGTATTGAATAAGCATGTCTAAGAAGGACTGATTAAATGGGTGTTAGGAGGATGAAGGTTGTGACAGAGCACAGTTATGTGAGTAGCAGTAGACTGAATGTTGTCAATCTGGAGTTGACCCACAGTCTTAAGGAGAGGGTTGTGAGGTGTTAAAACTGGAGCTGGGTGGAGTAACTCAGTGCCAGTGCATTATCTTGTAGCTTTTTTCTCTTAATACCTCTGTAATGAATGGTTTATATATTTATTATTTGTATTATGTGTATGCTTTATTAAGAATTGCTATCTAATGTAAGAAATTAGTAGTGTGGTGTATAAGATTAACTCACTTTTCATTTTGGTTTATCATTAAAAAAATGTATGGTCCCAAGCGCAGATATATTAGAAGCTGGCAAAGTTAATGGCCAGTTAATGACATTCTACTTTTTGTAAGTTATGTATGGTATATGAGCAGATGAGTTATATTGCACATTAGTTAAGCAGTTAAAGTGAGGTGTAGATGGGGCATTTCTTTGTACTGCAGCATTCTTAGTAGGAGTGATGGCTGATAACTTTGTAAAGGCGTGTGACGTAAATGGGGTATCTGAATTTGTGAGCATGTAGATCTTCCACAATGGGGTTGGAAGGTTCTCCCCAGGAGAACAGTGTAGAAACATGGGGTCTAATGTGCATAATTTGCAGCATAGTTTCACAAATGCAGTACCCTAAGAACATTTGGTTTTGATGCAATAGAGTATTTTAAAGCAAGTTGAACTGCATTTAGTTTTTACTAATATTTTGTACAAATAAAACCCTCGTTATACTGTATTTGTCAATGTGGAACATGGGTGCGTACAATGGGCATAGAGGCCTTAAACATGCATGTCATCATAAAGAGTTCCTGTTTAGTTTATACTTGTTAATCACAGGCATCTAAGCAGAGCATCCTGAAAAATGGATGCCTTTCCCTGGCTGCTATTATTGATGGATTGAACTCCTATGATGGCTGCCCTCTGATGTGTTTACTTCAGCATATGTGGTGTTTCTGCTTCTGGTACGAGCATTAATGGAAGCAATGATGCATTACTGGTTTTTCCAGATGCAATTTTCTTGTGTTTTTACATTTAGTAATTACTGTTACTACATTTAGTATCAGTATTTTTTGGACTGATTTTCTCCAGACATTTTATCACCATCATCTTTGAATAAAGCACTGAGTAAATTATTTTTGCCACTCATGAACAGGTGACAGCATTCCTGAGAATAATACCACCATAGTTGAAAGAGGATAAGCAATCGTTAATCTCCTTACACTACCCAGAGCTGTGCTGCCCTGGCTGCAATTACTCAGAGCATTTGTTCCCTGTTTTCCCCTCCCCTCTCTCTTGCACTTCCTTCCTCCCTCCCACTTCTTATTCTTACACTTGCACAATCTGAATGACACAAAGTCTACTAAGATTGTTTGTCTTGTCCTCCCTGTGTCTTCCCTCCCTTGTCTTGTCGCGCCTAGAAACACTTGTATGCAGGCGTATTATAAATGACTTATCATATAATTTGGGATGTTCTTGGGGATATTTGATAATTGTAGGTCACCTCCAATCAGCCTTGCCCCATCACCACCACTCTCATAGGCACCCCCACATCAGACCTCCACTTCAAGCAATAACTCACACTTGAACCCCTCAGTCACTCACTTGTCACTCTCCATGTTTCACTTACCAAGGAGACATGTCAATTGTCCCACGTGTGTGGCCATGAATACACCCAGGATACTGTTTCACAGTACCAAGTCCTGTGTGGACCTAGGGATACTGGTGAAACAGGGTGTGGAGGTCATGTATGCATCACATGTAATCTGTACATTTAGGGTTTGCTATTGTTTACAGTTGTGGAAGACATGCTGCCTCCCAATGAGTGACACACATGGCATATCGCACATGCGCGCAGTTAAGGAAACCATTGGTGTTTGGAAACTGGTCAATGATATAAAATCATCTTTTTATATCATCTGTTGCCCGTGGGATTTTGGGTAGTCATGTGTGCTGTTGCATGGTGTAGGGGAGCTAATAGCACCTTTGTGAGTATGTGTGGTAATGTTGCCTGTATCAGGTCATGAACCATGCCAACAGTGCATTGGGAGGAGCCTTTTTCAAAACAATGGTGTGTAGCTACCAACTTCAAATGGTGTGACATGGAAGTGTGCATGTTTACTTTGCATTCAAGGTCTCTCTCAATGAGTTGGAGTATGTAGATGATGGTGTTCTGGTGCAACTAATACGGTCTCCTGATGTTTTACTCTGTTTGGCCCTATGGGGACAGCATGATGCTGGGTATCTGTGACCATCATGTTTTCCTTCTTGCTTGCAGGGCCATCTGTTGTATGAATGTTATCATGCCTTTGCTCAGTAGGGACAGATGCACAATATTTAGCAGGAGGGTTCCACCAGGTTGTATGATACTCTGAGTCTTGTCTGAGGTGCAGGTAGGATTGTCATGTCCACAGCGGGTCAAGTGAATGCACCTCTGCTTCCTTTCAGAGCATGTGGCAGTCATGCCCACCTCCTTTGTACTGGATGTTATTTTGGTGGTTTAATGTGCTACATTTGACATTGCAGGTAGACCAAATGGCTGATTTTCCAGTTATCTACTGTTGTTTTCCAAATCCTGTTTTCTCTGTTCTGGCATGTATTGGGTTGCGACATGCCACACCCATTTTTTCTGGATGTGGTGTGGATGTTGAATAATTATGGTATGTAAGAAATGGGTAATGTGGTGTATAGGAGGTAAAAGTAATGGTGGTACATAGTGGGTTGGAGGAAACAGTACTATTAATGAGGTTTGTTAAGAAAGTTTTCTCTGGCTGCTTCCGGCATCTGGCCATTGACACTTTACTAGAGTGGGGATGGATAGTGAACGGAGGACATACATGCTGATATCTTTTTGTTGATTAGTAGTAGTAGTTATTAGGTTGTAGGTGAAAAGCAGAATAGAGGATTAGGCTATTGTGTTATCATGCTGAAATGGGTGGAATCAGGTGAGGTAGTTAATTGTGCATGCTTTTTGTTGAGGGTTGCTAAGGAGGAGTAATTAAATGGGTGCTGGGCGAAGAAAGGGTGTGGTTTTTGCAAGTTTTGGATGACAATGATAATGTTGAAAGACAGATCAAGATGCTACAAAGAATAGATTACTGTGAAGTTAATTAAAAAAAGGACTTTTGGTTCACTCTCTAGCTTGCCTTTCTAAAAGTAGATGTAAGAATCAGTTTCATTACATACGGATGTTGGATGCACATCATACTAAAATGAGATGCCTTCTAGTTAAACTGTATGAGTGCAAAACACCAAGTATGTCTCTTCAAGTTTTAAATGAATACCTTTGCCTGGAACTGTAGAAAGTTTTGTTTCTACAATGCATATGATACACATGATGCATTTAAAAGAGTATGTGTACGTAGATGAAAGACTTACAAGAAGTGGAAATGATGATTCTATGCTTTCAAAGGATCAGATTGTTCAACAGTATAAAAGAAGTATTGCAATGTTTGAGTTGTCATCTACTGAAAGATCTGACATTGTTTGTGTAGCTTGGTGACACACTTTTTATGAGTCTCAAGTGCAACCAGTGTATGTTGAGAACAAAATGAAACACACTACAGAAGATGTTTAGAAATAACTTTATCTGTATTTGTGTGTAGAAGAATGATTTGATGCAAATGAGGCAATCTAAGTTTGTAGACACTGTGTTGGATATTACACGTATTCCACCAAGAAGGGTCTTAAACAATATGGTTGTGCCTGATATCCCTGTTGGGCTTCAAAAATTGAACATGTTTGAATTGATTACATTACAAACTGTTCATCCTTTTCAAGTTATTGTTAGATTGCCAACAAAGATGTCAAATCGGCCTAAGAAGTCATTAGTGCAAGGTGCGAGTGACAAAGGTGTGTATTTACCCCTGAATGTGCAAGAAAATGTTAATACTCTAGGAGTGAAGTGGGAAATTGCAGATTCTTTGTTTGTTTTAGTAAATGGTGCTGCCACTGAAGCTAAGAGCATTCAGCAACAGCTTATCAATATTGGAAAAGTGAAAAATATATTGGCATTTCTATTGGAGCACAATGATTTATTCAAAGGCAATCTGACTGTACCAGGCTGGCCTATGCTTTATGCTGAGTCAAGCGGTAAGTTACAGCATCTTTCTGTTGCACAAGGGAATAGTTTGCATGAACATTACAATAGTCATCCTCTACTGTCAAGTGAAGTCATGGGCGACAGGTTAGAATTGTATCTAATAAAAGCAATGAAAAATGCAATCAATTGGTATCTGAAAAAAGACATTAGAAACGTGTTGTTTCCCTATGCTTTTTCCAACTGGTACTGGAGGGATATTGGCTAATTGGAAGGTATGAATCTCTGCTTCAGATTATCGTTGTACAATAATGTATTCAGAAGATTCACGATTCAGCACCAATGTTGAATATATTTTTCACTTATTGTATGAAAGTGAATTTTCAACATTATGTTATGCTGTTGCTCATACCCTTCAGACCGGAACTAGATTTCAAAATCTTTCTGCATGTGAGATGCTGCAACAGGTGAAAGAAAAAATGAAATTTCAGAGGGCAAACTTACAAATATTCTTGCTACAATGAGAGGAACTAAAGAATATTGGTATACGAGTCAATCCGAGGTTAGATGCATGATCAGAAACCTGGGATCTCCAACTTGGATTGTGACTTTAAGTTGCGCTGAGTATGGTTGGGATGATCTTGCAGAGTGGATTCAGGAAACTAATGCAGAGAAAGACAACATAGAACACAAGACAAAAGGAGAATTGTGTTCTATGGACCTTGTAAGTGTATTGCAGTTTTTTCATCACAGATTTTTTAGCCATGTCACACTTTACATGTAATAAAGAAAATGGTCCACTAGGCCCTGTGGAACATTTCCTTTGGAGGACAGAGTACCAGGCACATGGAGCTCCACATAACATATGCTGTTGTGGATTAAAGATGGTTGTCAGTTTCATATGTAAAGTGATGGCTGTGTGATGTGTGATGGAGTTAATTGAAAAATATGTTATTTGTTCTATTCCAGCTCAGCACATGAATGCTGATCTATGGAACAAGGTGAACAGGTTTCAAAAGCATTCACATGGAAAGTACTGTCAAGGAAAATACAAAGGTAAAGACAAGTACTACAATCAGTGCAGATTTGGCTTTCGAAGGCCTGTGACACCAGTTGATTGAGTGAATAGTTTAATGTCATCTGTTCAACACCATGTTACTATTATGTCACCAAGAAATACCTATAATTTAAAAAGAAATAAGGAATGCCAATGCATTAATGATTACAATACTGTCATTGCTCAGCTATGGAATGCAAATACTGATGTACAGTGTATTACTGATTATTCAATAGATGTTGCTTGTTGCTTGTTATGCTATAGCATACATGACAAAAGCAGAAAAGAGCAATGCAGCTGAAGTATTGGAAGATGAATCATCAAATAAAAGTCTCAGTCAGAAACTTGTAAGCTTTGGTTTGAATATACTTTCACATAGAGGGTGTGGTAGCTATGAAGCTGCAGATCGGTGAAATATGGCCTCTGTATTGACGTAGCGTTAATGTAATTTGGTTAAGTCTTGAACCAGCTAGTACTAGAAATTGGATATTGAAGCCTTTGACTGAAATTGAGCAGTTAGCTGAAGTAGCACCTGACAGTAGAGAGATTTTGAAACCCATCTTGATTGATACATATTATCCAAATCGATCTGAAATGTTGGAGGATCTTTGTTTATATGAAGTAGCACAATGCTACTCATATCGAAATATTGAAGCAAACACTGACAGAGGATGGTTTAAAGTATATGGGTGTAGTGATGTTATTGTTATGTTATTGGTACTTATACAACGTATGTACGCCCAAGGGCATCTTGGCGCTAAATCGGCACACAGAACTAACTCAGGACCTAGAACAGACAAGTTTTGAGAAGGCGACAGAAAGCCAACTGATCAGAGGTAGCTCGATCGGAAAGGGGATGAGCATTCCAAGACTTTGCAGCTGAGACTGAGAAGGCCCCACCACCCACACAAGACAACCTAAACCGAGGAACTGGAATCAGAAAGGCAGACTGAGAGCAGAGCAAACGAGATGGAACCTACAGAGGACATTTTTCCTGAAGATATTCAGCCCCAAATTTGTAAAAAGCACAAAGAACGATGCAAAGGGATTTAAAAAGAACATGCTTTTCAACCGGGAGCCAATGAAGCTGTTGAAGAAAAGGGGTCATATGGGCCACCAAAGGAGGATGGAGAATAGATCTGGTGGCATCATTCTGAAGGAGCTGAAGTCGATTCATCAAATAGCGTGGTGGACCCAGATAGAGCAAATTGCAGTTATCAAGCGCACTAAGCACAAGAGCAGCTACAATTGGCACCTGAAATTTATCCGGAATAAACAGAAGAACTTTCCGCAAGATCCATTACTACAGACAGCTGCAACCTGTTTCTCCTTAAAGCGAGATGCAGAGATATTTACCCCTAGAGTTTTTAATAGGTGGGCCGGCACAGGAAGGGGGCCCAAGGAGCTAGGCTAGAATTTGGATTGTAGTAGTTGTCTATTGAGACATGAAAATTCAAGTCTCATTAACCACATGAAACTGTCTTGCCAAACTGTAGAGAAAAAGGATGTTTATTATTTGTGTTTTTTGCAGTTGTTCTTTCCATGGCGTGCATAGAGGGATTTACTTGGAACTTTTGAAAGTTTTGAAAAATCATTTTTTGCTAAAAAATGCTTAATTACATATCCAAAATGTGAGGAGTACTTTGAGTTACTGGAGAAAGAACTACATCAAGAAGAACTTTTGGCAGCTGAATTGGCAAAAGAGACTACTGAGGGCAGTCACGATTCTGCAGCAGGAATTCAAAATGATCTTGGTGAGCCAATTATTCAAACTGATGATGAGCTTGCTATGGACGAATTAGAAATTGCAGTGAAACAAAGTAAAGTTGCAGATGTGAAATGTGATGAAATTGTTAGTAAACTTACAGGATAATTCATAGAAATTCGCACAAAAGTGGCGCACGCGGCTGTCGCACAGTGTCCCCGTGCGATACACTGCGCCAGCCGCGTGCGAAAAAATCCTTTTCATTGCACAGCGTATTCATGGATTTTAGCCTCCGAAACCAGCCGTGGCGCAGAGTGGCGCAGCGACCCTGCAGCAGCGCCAGTTACGCCCCCAAGAACACCCTTGCGCAAGGAAAAGCCTTCAAAATTCCCAAATCATCGCAAAGGGCTGCGCTAACCCTGGACCAGTTCACAGGGCTGCCAAACAGCAAACGCCAAGTGGGGAACGTGTATTTCAGTGGTTCTCGGGAAGTTTCACACGCGATTGTCCTGGGTACGTGTACATCAGGAGTGCGTGGGAAGTAACACAAGTGATTCCATCAGGGCACATGTATTCCAGGGGTGCGCGGGAAGTATCACACGCAAAAACAGCAGGGTAAGTGCACTTCAGGGGTGCGCGGGAAGTATCACAAGCGATTCCATCAGGGTACGTGTATTCCAGGGGTGCGCGGGAAGTATCACACACAAAAACAGCAGGGTACGTTGTTAGGGAGAATTCTCTGTTTAGGCTGAATTTCCTAACCTAGTGAGTCCCCCAGCAGCTTTGCTGGATTTCTGGAGTTTGTTTTTTCCATCCTGCCAAGAGTGAGACTATTTTTTCCCCACTCTTGGACATGAATGTGTGTAATTCCTTTGAAGGTCAATGTGTTCTATGGGCTATGGAGTCTTTTACTCCATAGGGTCTCATATGTTTTTCTATGTGTGTTACACCGCACCCTACGTGCCGTAACACTGGGGCGTCCTAGCGGACCTCCACCATAGACTCCATACCCGGGGACTGACTACTGTCTCCCCGGGCATGTAAAGTCACCATTGGCTTTACTAGACCTAAATTTACTAACAGAACTAGTACAAACCATCTTATTGTGGACGTACTAGTAGGGGTAATTCGATTACTCCTGGATCTGTTATTCGAGGGGGCACTGTCCCGTCCCCCCTCGTCGAGTTTTGGCTGGTGGCAGTGGAAACTACTTGTTATGTTCGACCCCGAACATAACACTATGGGATTCGTCCCATTGTTAGAGATTGATACCTTTCCTCGTTAAACTCTAACGTACCACCGGTCTACTTATCTTAAATAAGTTTATCGGATGGTATTTTCTGCCAGAACTCGGTTTTTAAAATGGTGTCTGTGTCTGTCTCTGTGACTCCTAAACCAAAGGTTGAGCCCTTTGTTCCACTTTTGGTGGGCCTCTGGACAGAGACCCTCCAAAGTGGTGCCATTCTGTCTGGGTTACCACAGGGGTGTGGGAGGGGGTTTAGGCACCCTGGACCGAGTTGCCTTGTCAACTCCGGTTGCACTCTGGTGTGATTGGCCCAAGTGGTGAGCCTCCCCGCTCACCACTTAGCGTGTGTTGATTGACAGCTACCTTTTCAAAACTATTTTTCAAGGAACCTGGGATTGGTAACACTAGGTCTCCTGGGGGCAACCAGACGTGGTCTCCCTCTCACTGTGCTTAGAGAGGCATCACCTTCACCTCACTGATGATCCCCAACAAGGGTGAAACACGTGTATGGGGTTGCTGGTGGTACTCTCGTTCAAGTTGGAATTGCCATTGCATTTCGGTGCTGGACTGCCCCTGGGCAGGACAAAGACTGATATGCAAATAGATATTTCCCATCTGTGAAAGGCACAGTGAGTAAAAGCAGTGGCTGCGAACTCTCAAGTGGTTAATAACCACTGAACAGGTTATCAAGTCTGTTCTTTCCAGAGAGGGGTGCACGCTACCTTTGCAAAACTATTTTTCAAGGAACCTGGGATTGGTAACCCTAGGTCTCCAGGGGGCAACCAGATGTGGTCTCCCTCTCACTGTGCTTAGAGAGGCATCAGCTTCACCTCACTGATGATCCCCAACAAGGGTGAAACACGTGTATGGGGTTGCTGGTGGTACTCTCATTCAGGTTGGAATTGCCATTGCATTTCGGTGCTGGACTGCCCCTGGGCAGGACAAAGACTGATATGCAAATGGATATTTCCCATCTGTGAAAGGCACAGTGAGTAAAAGCAGTGGCTGCGAACTCTCAAGTGTTAATAACCACTGAACAGGTTATCAAGTCTGTTCTTTCGAGAGAGGGGCGCCCGCTACCTTTGCAAAACTATTGATTGACAGCTAGGCTGAATGAATGGGGGTTTTCTGCATAAAAGCAGGGCTTTTGGGACTGGATCTTCAGAAGGCGCCACAGGACCTAAGAATTCGAAGAGGGTAAAGCTGAGCCGACCTGCACGACGACACCTCCGGTGGAGCCCTGCTGAACCGACTCACCACTTCCCGACGACAGAGGAGATCTCCCTGCCGGAGAGTCTCTTCCCCTGACTGGTGGGAACAACCAGTCCCCTTTGCTTTTTCTTCGCCTCAGGACGCAGTGGTCGAATTGCCCGTGCAGAGCACCTCGTCAACCGGATAGCCACTACCCCTGTACCGCGACCAAAAGGTGGTGCTTTGTGATGGAGCACTCCGCGGCTGGTCTCTTCCCAGGTGGTGCACCGGATTTCACTTTTCTTCGACAACGAGATCACCTCTACTCTTGGCAAAGACCCTACGTGCATCCACCATCAGGAACAACTGCCCCCGCCGGAGCTGTCTCTCCACAAACAAGGTACCGTGTCCGCCTGGCTTCCCTTTCGATCGGTTCGAGTGAGGTATCTTAATCCTCTCCTTTCCGTTGGGTCGCCTCCAAGATTTCTCACGTATTGTTCTGAACTAGTTCAATCTGCCGATAGCAATTTGCTACAAAGACTCGAATGCATCTCTACTAGAGACTTTTTGGGACATATCGCCTTGCCTCTCTCCGAGTGGGCCTGGCCTCTGAACTTTATGATCTATTGTGGTTCTTGCTTTCTTGCCTTGCATTTTTTTTCCGTGAAGTATTGAACTGTGTTGATTTCTTGACCTACTTATTTTTCTCTCCCGTCCTAACTAATATTAGAGTGCCATCTAGGTTGAGGCATACACCTCTGTCTGCAAATAAGTGGTGCCGGTAGAACCTAGACTTGTCGAAATATTGTTAGGGGGATTGATCGTTTCTTCTTCGTAGAGTAATTGTATTTGATTTGTTTGCTGTGATAGTGCCATAGTGTTTTTGATAGATGTTTCGTTATAAATAAATACCTTAATATCTTTACACTGAAGCCTCGTTGCGTGTTTGCTTGTTTTACTGTGAAGGATTGCCCTATCTTGTATACTCCACATACTGCTTAACTCTTCTTGAGGGAAGTCTGACTGCTCAGCCACAGCTACCAAGTGAATCTGTGTGGTACAGACTGCTACCAGGTGGGTTTACTGCCAAACATCTGTAGTCCTAAATCTTTTGCAGTGGTCCCAGAGGGAACTGCACAGGTTTCCGCCTAACACTGGTGTACAGCGGTGGGATTTGTATCGAGTATACAGTTTAGAGTGCTTTTCGACACTTTAGGATAACTAACCACAAAGCTTAGCACTAAAAAGCAACTTTCAGAAACATGTCTGCGATGGAAACTTACAGTCAAGAGTCCCTGTCAGGTGAAAATATTGAGAGTTTGCGAGCTCTCTGTAGGCAAGAGAATCTTCCTGTAAGAGGCAAGAAGTTAGAACTAATTGAGAGATTGCTGGCGAACCAAAGTCTGGGTACTGGTTCAGAGGAACCAATTTCTCCATCAAATGTAGATAACAGTGATGGTGTTGATCTAAATCATAATTCTGATGATAGCGATGAAGAGGCTGACGAGGAAGGAGAGGCTAACGAAACTGTCTCCCCTGCTCCTCTACCTGCCTTACCAGCTGTGCCTACGGGGCCCATACCAGGTCCCACAAGTAACCCTGCTTATTTTAAACTTGAAAAAATGAAGCTCGAATTAGAATACAAACGGTTCTTGGCTCAATCTGAACGAAACCAAGAGCTCGAGTTCAGACGGATGAATGCCCAGGCTGAGCAGAAGCAAGCTGAGTTAAGACTCAGAGAAATAGAACTTAATCACGAGTTAGAGATGAAAAAGTTGTCTATAGAAAATGCTTCTCTCTCCTCTAGTTCCTCTAGGAGCTCCAGTCCCAAAAGACCCCGGATGCCGAAGGAATTAGTGGGTATGTATGAACCGAGATTTGATGTGTTGGATTGGTTGAAACTGTTTGAGTACAGTAATGGGCTCCAGGACATCACCGGGAATTATTTACTTCCCTGGTTGTTCTCTAGGCTCCCTCCTGTTGCGACTGATGTGGTAATGGAGTTGGGGGAGGCGGATAAGACGGATTACGAAAGTGTGAAACTAGCTTTGATAGCTAGATTCGGAAAGACCCCTTCCCAGTATCTTAAGAGGTTTAGAACCCTCAAAAAGCATGATGGTACCCCTTGGGCTACCTGGGTGAGTGAAGGGTTGAAAAACTTAGAGGGATGGATTAAGGGTTACAAAGTGAACACTTATGAGGGTATGAGGAATCTTTTTATGTTGGAGTCTATTTATGATGCCTGTTCTCCTGAGCTCAGACAGCACTTGGCTGATTCGAAGGAATTGGATTCCCAGAAGCTAGCTAAGGCTGCTGACTTATGGGTTGCCAACAGGGCTACTCATAAGGATTCTGGGGCAACTCAGAAAAAGGATGAGGGAAAGCAGCCTAAAAAAGACTCAAAAGAGAATTCTAATAACTCAAATTCCAAAGAGGGCCCCAAACAAAACCAGAAGGGTAAGCCACCGGGAAAACCACAGCAGAATAGTGTGTCTTCTGGTGCCAAACAGGAAGGAGGTCAAAACAAGCCACCATTCCAGAAAGCATTCGGTAAATGCTTTGTTTGTGGCTCGACTGACCACGTGAAAGGAGATCCCAGATGTAAGGGTAAACCTTCAGAGGTCCAGCTTGTCTCCTTAGCCTTCGCTCCAGAGGAGGAAGTCCAAATGGCAAGTGGAAACTTTCTACTGCTAGCTGACGAACCCATTGGAGTCTCAGCCAGCGTTTCTTTAGTATCTCTGGGGTTGTGGGAACAACAGAATTTAGATGTCTATAATTCTATCCCCGACAATACTAAAGAGTATTATAAGGACAGTGTCCAGGTGAATGGTCAGGAGACTCCTGCCATTAGGGACACTGGGGCCATCATAACTGTAGTGGATAAATCATTTTTCCAGGCTGAGGATGTGGCTAAGGCACCCAAACGCCTCACCAAGTTAGCTGGAGGGCCTGTGCAGATGCTTCCCCAATTACCAGTTCTCATCCAGTGTAACGACATGACTTTAAAGATACCTGTCAGCATACAGAGTGAGGTACCAGGACGCGTACTGTTGGGTAACGATTTAAAAACTCTCAGAGTTGTATCGCATACTCCCAGACCTCCTAGTAAACGGTTACAGGAGCTAACCAGACCCGCAAGAGAGAGGACCATGCGCGGTACTCTCCAGGAGATGATGAAGAAAGAAATCACTCCTGCTCCACTGGAAGTGGCGGCCGCTGTCTCCAAGAAATCAGAAACGAAAGGGAAACCTAAGACTTCTATCCCGAACCCGGCAGCCAGAGTTCCAGTGCAGCCAACACGGACTTCCCTGCGGTTGTCCAAAGTTACACCCGTAACTCCACCTCCAGCTGAGGCTGAGAGGGAGGTACAACCCTGTGTGGTAGAATTAGACTCAGGAACTCATTGGAGATCTGGATCCTGTTGACCATCCTGAGCTGCAGTCTTTACTGGCAGAACGTGGACCCAACAGGGCAGACTTCAGTAAGGGACAGAGGGAATGTCCAACTCTGGGAGGTCTTCGCCACCAGGCAGAAGCTCAGGCTGAAGGGCAAGAGCCTGGGGAATACAGGTTGCACTGGGAAGATGGCCTCTTCTACAGTGAACCGACCGAGTCTGCACCTGGAGACTACAAACGACTTGTAGTACCCCAAGAGAACAGACCACAGTTCTTGCAGTTAGCCCACGAGATTCCTTTGGCTGGTCACTTGAGTTTCAAGAAGACTAAGGAAAGGCTCTCTCTCTACTTCTATTGGCCAAAGATGGGGGCCGAAGTGGAAAAACACTGCAGGAGCTGCCACACCTGCCAGACCTCTGGTAAGGTTGGCTCCAAGAATGTGGCACCTTTAGTGCCTCTCCCGGTTGTGGGAGTCCCATTTGAGAGAGTAGGGATTGACATTGTTGGTCCCCTTGATCCTCCAACCTCCTCAGGCAACAGGTTTATACTTGTTGTAGTAGACCATGCTACTAGGTATCCTGAGGCAATTCCTATGAGGACTGTTACAGCTCCGGCTGTGGCTAAGGCCCTCCTTGGTATTTTTACTAGGGTCGGGTTTCCTAAGGAAGTAATCTCTGACAGGGGGTCAAACTTTATGTCCCACTACATGAAACCCATGTGGAAAACCTGTGGAGTTACTTACAAGTTCTCAACAGCTTACCACCCACAAACCAATGGATTGGTAGAACGGTTCAACCGAACCATGAAGAGCATGATACGTGCTTTAGAAGAACCCCTTAAGCGTAAGTGGGACCTTCTACTGCCATGCCTTCTCTTTGCTTATAGAGAAGTCCCTCAGGAGGGAGTAGGTTACTCTCCCTTCGAACTACTCTATGGTCATCCCGTCAGAGGTCCATTGGCCCCGATTAAGGAGGGGTTGGAGAGTGCTTCTTCCCCCAAGACAGTCAGAGTGACTGACTACGTGATAGGTCTCCGGAGGAGAATGTCGCACATGATGACGGAAGCAAGCGATAACTTGAAAGCTGGACAAGCATTGGTCAAGCACTGGCACGATCAAAAAGCCAACATGGTTGAGTTCACTCAAGATCAGCTCATTCTCGTTATGATCCCAACAAGGCAGAGGGCCTTGCAAGAGAAGTGGATGGGACCCTTCAGAGTTGTGGGTAAACTCGGAGAGGTCAACTATCTGGTGGACTTGGGCAATCCCAAGGAGGCTCCGACAGTCTTTCACACCAACCGACTTAAAGCGTATGTCTCACGACCTGATGTAGGAGCGTTGCTTCTAGCATCATCCGAGGAAGAAGAAGAGAGTGAAGCTCTTCCGGATCTCCTCAGAGGCTTACCTTTAGATGAAAAAATTGAAGGAGCAAATCTCGCCTCCAATCTGACACCTGAGCAACAAGAAGAGTGCAAATCTATGTTGAATCAGTTTGCCTCTCTGTTCTCGCTTTCACCAGGCTTGACTCCTTGGGGCCAGCACGACATACTCACTGGTGACTGTCTGCCAGTCAAAAGCAGAGGATACAGAATGTCAGAAAATGTACGAACCCACATCAAAGGTGAGGCAGCAAGATGCTTGATCTCGGGGTAATAGAGCCCTCTACTAGTCCATGGTCTAGCCCAGTAGTGTTAGTACCAAAGGCCGGATCTAAAGAGCTTAGATTCTGCGTGGATTATAGAGCTCTAAATGCAGTCACCAAGACTGATGCCCACCCTTTGCCAAGAACAGATGAGTTGGTGGATAAACTTGGCGCCGCCAAGTTCCTCAGCACATTTGACTTGACGTCAGGCTGTTGGCAAATAGCCCTGACAGACCATGCCAAGGAGAAAACTGCATTTTCTACCCCCGTTGGCTTATACCAGTTTAAGGTAATGCCTTTCGGATTGAAGAATGCACCTGCTACGTTTCAACGGATGGTAAACCAGGTTCTGAATGGGATGGAGGACTTCTGCATGGCATACTTGGATGACATCGCAGTGTTCAGCAATTCCTGGGAAGAACATGTAACCCACCTGAGAGATGTTTTGCTGGCTCTTGGGCGAGCCAATCTGACCATAAAGGCGAGTAAATGCCAAATTGGACAGAGTAAGGTAGTCTACCTTGGACATGAGGTAGGAGGTGGAGAAATAAGGCCTTTGCCCAGTAAGATTGAAGCTGTGCAAAATTGGACAACACCTACTACTCAAACCCAAGTGAGAGCCTTCCTAGGCCTCACTGGGTATTACAGGAATTTCATAGAGAACTATGGGACCATAGCTTCTCCACTGAATGTCATCTCCTCGGCCAAATTTCCTAAAAAGGTTAAATGGAACGAGGAGTGCAATCAGGCTTTTGAAAACCTGAAAAGGCTCTTTGCCAAGCCCCAGTACTCAGAGCTCCTGATTACCGCCAACACTTCATTGTGCAAACAGATGCTTCAAATGTAGGGATAGGTGCCGTACTCAGTCAACTGGATGGGAAAGGTAGGGAGCACCCCCTTTGCTTCATCAGCCGCAAGCTGAAGGATCCTGAAACAAGGTGGGCAACAATCGAAAGAGAGTGCTTTGCTATCGTGTGAGCTCTGAAAAAGTTTAGGCCGTACTTGTATGGTTCTACTTTTGTCATTCAGACTGACCACCTACCCTTGAGATGGTTAATGCAAATGAAAGGGGAAAACCCAAAACTATTGAGATGGTCGATCTGCCTGCAAGGGTTTCATTTCACCATTGAGCACAGGTCAGGATGTCACCACCAAAATGCTGATGGTCTCTCTAGGATGTATGCCATCGACTAGAGGTATGAGATTCAGCCAGGAGTGGATTAAATCCTCCTGTCTCTTAGTCTGGGGGGGGGGGCGAGTGTTAGGGAGAATTCTCTGTTTAGGCTGAATTTCCTAACCTAGTGAGTCCCCCAGCAGCTTTGCTGGATTTCTGGAGTTTGTTTTTTCCATCCTGCCAAGAGTGAAACTCTTTTTTCCCCACTCTTGGACATGAATGTGTGTAATTCCTGTGAAGGTAAATGTGTTCTATGGGCTATGGAGTCTTTTACTCCAAAGGGTCTCATATGTTTTTCTATTTGTGTTACACCGCACCCTACGTGCCGTAACACTGGGGCGTCCTAGCAGACCTCCACCATAGACTCCATACCCGGGGACTGACTACTGTCTCCCCGGGCATGTAAAGTCACCATTGGCTTTACTAGACCTAAATTTACTAACAGAACTAGTACAAACCATCTTATTTTGGACGTACTAGTAGGGGTAATTCGATTACTCCTGGATCTGTTATTCGAGGGGGCACTGTCCCGTCCCCCCTCGTCGAGTTTTGGCTGGTGGCAGTGGAAACTACTTGTTATGTTCGACCCCGAACATAACCCTATGGGATTCGCCCCATTGTTAGAGATTGATACCTTTCCTCGTTAATCTCTAACGTACCACCGGTCTACTTATCTTAAATAAGTTTATCGGATGGTATTTTCTGCCAGAACTCGGTTTTTAAAATGGCGTCTGTGTTCGTCTCTGTGACTCCTAAACCAAAGTTGAGCCCTTTGTTCCACTTTTGGCAGGCCTCTGGACAGAGACCCTCCAAAGTGGTGCCATTCTGTCTGGGTTACCACAGGGGTGTGGGAGGGGGTTTAGGCACCCTGGACCAAGTTGCCTTGCCAACTGCGGTCGCACTCTGGTGTGATTGGCCCAAGTGGTGAGCCTCCCCGCTCACCACTTAGCGTGTGTTGATTGAAAGCTAGGCTGAATGAATGGGGGTTTTCTGCATAAAAGCAGGGCTTAAGGGACTGGATCTTCAGAAGTCGCCACAGGACCTAAGAATCCGAAGAGGGTAAAGCTGAGCCAACCTGCACGACGACACCTCCGGTGGAGACCTGCTGAACCGACTCACCACTTCCCGACGACAGAGGAGATCCCCCTGCCGGAGAGTCTCTTCCCCTGACTGGTGGGAACAACCAGTCCCTTTTGCTTTTTCTTCGCTTCAGGACGCAGTGGTCGAATTGCCCGTGCAGAGCACCTCGGCAACCGGATAGCCACTACCCCTGTACCGCGACCAAAAGGTGGTGCCTTGTGACGGAGCACTTTGCGGCTGGTCTCTTCCCTGGTGGTGCACCGGACTTCACTTTTCTTCGACAACGAGATCATCTCTACTCTTGGCAAAGACCCGACGTGCATCCACCACCAGGAACAACTGCCCCCACCGGAGGTGTCTCTCCACAAACAAGGTACCGTGTCCGCCTGGCTTCCCTTTCGATCGGTTCGAGTGAGGTGTCTTAATGCTCTCCTTTCCGTTGGGTCACCTCCAAGCTTTCTCACGTATTGTTCTGAACTAGTTCAATCTGCCGATAACAATTTGCTACAAAGACTCGAACGCATCTCCACTAGAGACTTTTTGGGACATATCGCCTTGCCTCTCTCCGAGTGGGCCTGCCCTCTGAACTTTATGATCTATTGTGGTTCTTGCTTTCTTGCCTTGCATTTTTTTTCTGTGACGTATTGAACTGTGTTGATTTCTTAACCTACTGATTTTTCTCTCCCGTCCTAACTAATATTAGAGTGCCATCTAGGTTGAGGCATACACCTCTGTCTGCAAATAAGTGGAGCCGGTAGAACCTAGACTTGTCTAAATAATGTTACGGGGATTGATCGTTTCTTCTTCGTAGAGTAATTGTATTTGATTTGTTTGCAGTGATAGTGCCATAGTGTTTTTGATAGATGTTTCGTTATAAATAAATACCTTAATATCTTTACACTGAAGCCTTGTTGCGTGTTTCCTTGTTTTACTGTGAAGGATTGCCCTATCTTGTATACTCCACATACTGCTTAACTCTTCTTGAGGGAAGTCTGACTGCTCAGCCACAGCTACCAAGTGAATCTGTGTGGTACAGACTGCTACCAAGTGGGTTTACTGCCAAACACATGTAGTCCTAAATCTTTTGCAGTGGTCCCAGAGGGAACTGCACAGGTTTCCGCCTAACATACGTGTATTCCAGGGGTGCGCGGGAAGTATCACACGCCAAAACAGCAGGGTACGTGCACTTCAGGGGTGCGTGGGAAGTATCACACGCAATTCCATCAGAATACGTGTATTCCAGGGGTGAGCGGGAAGTATCACACGCAAAAGCAGCAGGGTACGTGTATTCCAGGGGTGCGCGGGAAGTATCACATGCAAAAGCAGCAGGGTAAGTTTATTTCAGGGGTGCGCAGGAAGTATCACACGCGATTCCATCAGGGTACGTGTATTCCAGGGGTTTGCGGGAAGTATCACATGCAAAAGCAGCAGGGTACGTGTATTCCAAGGGTGTGTGGGAAGTATCACATGCAAAAGCAGCAGGGTACATGTATTTCAGGGGTATGCAGGAAGTATCACACGCAATTCCATCAGGGCATGTGTATTCCAGGGGTGCGCGCGGAGCAACACACGTGAATTGCACCTGTGGGTCCTCCCAGGTGTTCCCTCTACACCCTCCACGGCCCCTGCAGGCGGCCCACACCACAGGGGCCAACCCTGCACATGTCCCGCAGGCAGCCCATCCACCATGCCCATGCCCACCAGCCAACTCACATGTCACCTTGCACTACTGCCCACCAACGCATGTCCCCCTGCACCCCCAGCCCCCAGCATCCAGGGGAACCCTCCACCAGGCCCCCACTCATGTCCAACTCATGTCTCCCAGCACCCCCACCCTCCAGCAGTGCAGGGCACCCTCCACCAGGCCCCCACTCATGTCTCCCAGCACCGCAACCCCCCACCATCCAGGGGCACCCTCCACCAGGCCCCCACTCATGTCTCCCAGCACCCCCACCCCCCAGCACTGTGGGGCACCCTCCACCAGGCCCCCACTCATGTCCAACTCATGTCTCCCTGCACCCCCACCCCCCAGCACTGTGGGGCACCCTCCACCAGGCCCCCACTCATGTCACCCATCACCCCACCCCCCAGCAGTGCAGGGCACCCTCCACCAGGCCCCCACTCATGTCTCCCATCACCCCCACCCCCAGCAGTGCAGGGCAACCTCCACCAGGCCCCCACTCATGTCTCCCATCACCCCCACCCCCAGCAGTGCAGGGCACCCCCCACCAGGCCCCCACTCATGTCCCCCTGCACCCCCACCCCCCAGCATCCAGGGGCACCCTCCACCAGGCCCCCACTCATGTCCCCCTGCACCCCCACCCCCCAGCATCCAGGGGCACCCTCTACCAGGCCCCCACTCATGTCCAACATCACCCCCACCCCCCAGCAGTGCAGGGCACCCTCCACCAGGCCCCCACTCATGTCTCCCATCACCCCCACCCCCCAGCAGTGCAGGGCACTCTCCACCAGGCCCCCACTCATGTCTCCCATCACCCCCACCCCCAGCAGTGCAGGGCCCCACTCATGTCTCCCATCACCCCCACCCCCCAGCAGTGCAGGGCAGCCTCCACCAGGCCCCCACTCATGTCCCCCTGCACCCCCACCCCCCCAACATCCAGGGGCAGCCTCCACCAGGCCCCCACTCATGTCTCCCATCACCCCCACCCCCCCAACATCCAGGCGCAGCCTCCACCAGGCCCCCACTCATGTCTCCCGTCACCCCCACCCCCAGCAGTGCAGGGCACCCTCCACCAGGCCCCCACTGATGTCTCCCATCACCCCCACCCCCCAGCACTATGGGGCACCCTCCACCAGGCCCCCACTCATGCCCCCTGCACCCCCACAACCAAGCATCCAGAGGCACCCTCCACCAGGCCCCCACTCATGTCCAACTCATGCCTCCCATCACCCCCACCCTCCAGCAGTGCAGGGCACCCTCCACCAGGCCCCCACTCATGTCTACCATCACCCCCACCCCCCAGCACTGTGGTGCACCCTCCACCAGGCCCCCACTCATGTCCAACTCATGTCTCCCAGCACCCCCACCCCCCAGCAGTGCATGGCACCCTCCACCAGGCCCCCACGCAAGTCTCCCAGCACCCCCACCCCCCAGCACTGTGGGGCACCCTCCGCCAGGCCCCCACTCATGTCTCCCTGCACCCCCACCCTCCAGCACTGTGGGGCACCCTCCACCAGGCCCCCACACATGTCACCCATCACCCCCACCCCCCAGCAGTGCAGGGCACCCTCCACCAGGCCCCCACTCATGTCTTCCATCACCCCCACCCCCCAGCAGTGCAGGGCACCCTCCACCAGGCCCCCACTCATGTCTCCCATCAACCCCACCGCCCAGCAGTGCAGGGCACCCTCCACCAGGCCCCCACTCATGTCCCCCTGCACCCCCACCCCCCAGCATCCAGGGGCACCCTCCACCAGGCCCCCACTCATGTCTCCCAGCACCCCCACCACCCAGCACTGTGGGGCACCCTCCATCAGGCCCCCACTCATGTCTCCCAGCACCCCCACCCCCCATTATCCAGGGGCACCTTCCACCAGGCCCCAACTCATGTCTCACATCACTCCCACCCCCCAGCAGTGCAGGGCACCCTCCACCAGGCCCCCATGCATGTCCAGCTCATGTCTCCCATCACCCCCAGCAGTGCAGGGCACCCTCCACCAGGCCCCCACTCATGTCTCCCATCACCCCCACCCCCCAGCAGTGCAGGGCACCCTCCACCAGGCCCCCACTCATGTCCCCCTGCACCCCCACCCCCCAGCATCCAGGGGCACCCTCCACCAGGCCCCCACTCATGTCTCCCAGCACCCCCACCCCCCAGCACTGTGGGGGCACCCTCCACCGGGCCCCCACTCATGTCTCCCAGCACCCCCACCCCCCAGCATCCAGGGGCACCCTCCACCAGGCCCCCACTCATGTCCCCCTGCACCCCCAGCATCCAGGGGCACCCTCCACCAGGCCCCCACTCATGTCTCCCAGCACCCCCACCCCCCAGCACTGTGGGGCACCCTCCACCAGGCCCCCACTCATGTCTCCCAGCACCCCCACCCCCCAGCATCCAGGGGCACCCTCCACCAGGCCCCCACTCATGTCTCCCAGCACCCCCACACCCCAGCATCCAGGGGCACCCTCCACCAGGCCCCCACTCATGTCTCCCAGCACCCACACCCCCCAGCAGTGCAGGGCACCCTCCACCAGGCCCCCACTCATGTCTCCCATCACCCCACCCCCCAGCAGTGCAGGGCACCCTCCACCAGGCCCCCAACCATGTCTCCTATCACCCCACCCCCCCAGCAGTGCAGGGCACCCTCCACCAGGCCCCCACTCATGTCTCCCAGCACCCCCACCCCCCAGCAGTGCACGGCACCCTCCACCAGGCCCCCACTCATGTCCAACTCATGTCTCCCATCACCCCCACCCCCCAGCAGTGCACGGCACCCTCCACCAGGCCCTCACTCATGTCCAACTCATGTCTCCCAGCACCCCCACCCCCCAGCATCCAGGGGCACCCTCCACCAGGCCCCCACTCATGTCCCCCTGCACCCCCACCCCCCAGCATCCAGGGGCACCCTCCACCAGGCCCCCACTCATGTCCCCCTGCACCCCCACCCCCCAGCAACCAGGGGCACCCTCCACCAGGCCCCCACACATGTCCCCCAGCCAACATGTCATCACAATCTAGATCCCTGGCCCTTATGGTCAGCCTCCAAATGCCAAACACCCACCCGAGTATTGCATCCACCCACTTAGAAATGGCAATAACATGATAGAACACCAATTGCAAGTTTGGAAATGAACACATGTCCCTCACATACACCCAATGGGTGTCAGTGAATGTCAAAACCCATATCATGATATGCATGAAACCAATGAGATGATGCTACACATTGAAGTTTGACGAAAAAATATGTATTAAAGGCAACATAAATTGAATCAAAAATAAACAAACAAAAATGGTAATTTAATAAAAAATAAACCACCATGTCCGTGAAATAATGCAAAACCACAAATCATAATCCAAAGGAAAGGTGTCCAAAGTCACAGTCCACAAAAGTAAATCCAATGGAAAATTAAATTCGAAAACCATTGCTCCATGGGTAAATCATAAAAAAAAAAAGAAAATCCAAGTCAACTATATACAGATAAACAATCCAGGGTCCATGATCCCAACAGAAGAAATGAAACCTATCTAATAACACTACCTAATAAAAAAAAACTATATACAAAAATGTGGCCCATTGTCCAAAAGGTCCAAAAAAATGCAAAACCAAAGGAAACCTAACACTAACTACAGAACTATTTACAAGGGCAGCGGGCTAGTCTGACGGCTCACTTTGGGATGTTCCGTGCCAGGGCATCATCGAACTCCTGCTCAATGTCACGGAGGTGGTCCTCCTCCATGTCCCCGAGGGTCCGCAAGGCCGTCGACATGTTCACCTCCAACTCCCTGCAGATTGCCTTGAGGCACTCGGCCCGCCTCAGGGCCCTCCGCATGGAGTTCTCCGCCCTGACCATCGTGAGCCGTGCCTCTTCCGCCCGCTACCGCTCCGCATCTATGGCGTGGCCCAACCACTGCCACACGGAAGACACTTCCCGTCCTGAGTCCTCCTGCCTGAGTCCTACGTTTCAACGGATGGTAAACCAGGTTCTGAATGGGATGGAGGACTTCTGCATGGCATACTTGGATGACATCGCAGTGTTCAGCAATTCCTGGGAAGAACATGTAACCCACCTGAGAGATGTTTTGCTGGCTCTTGGGCGAGCCAATCTGACCATAAAGGCGAGTAAATGCCAAATTGGACAGAGTAAGGTAGTCTACCTTGGACATGAGGTAGGAGGTGGGGAAATAAGGCCTTTGCCCAGTAAGATTGAAGCTGTGCAAAATTGGACAACACCTACTACTCAAACCCAAGTGAGAGCCTTCCTAGGCCTCACTGGGTATTACAGGAATTTCATAGAGAACTATGGGACCATAGCTTCTCCACTGAATGTCATCTCCTCGCCCAAATTTCCTAAAAAGGTTAAATGGAACGAGGAGTGCAATCAGGCTTTTGAAAACCTGAAAAGGCTCTTTGCCAAGCCCCAGTACTCAGAGCTCCTGATTACCGCCAACACTTCATTGTGCAAACAGATGCTTCAAATGTAGGGATAGGTGCCGTACTCAGTCAACTGGATGGGAAAGGTAGGGAGCACCCCCTTTGCTTCATCAGCCGCAAGCTGAAGGATCCTGAAACAAGGTGGGCAACAATCGAAAGAGAGTGCTTTGCTATCGTGTGAGCTCTGAAAAAGTTTAGGCCGTACTTGTATGGTTCTACTTTTGTCATTCAGACTGACCACCTACCCTTGAGATGGTTAATGCAAATGAAAGGGGAAAACCCAAAACTATTGAGATGGTCGATCTGCCTGCAAGGGTTTCATTTCACCATTGAGCACAGGTCAGGATGTCACCACCAAAATGCTGATGGTCTCTCTAGGATGTATGCCATCGACTAGAGGTATGAGATTCAGCCAGGAGTGGATTAAATCCTCCTGTCTCTTAGTCTGGGGGGGGGGGGGTCGAGTGTTAGGGAGAATTCTCTGTTTAGGCTGAATTTCCTAACCTAGTGAGTCCCCCAGCAGCTTTGCTGGATTTCTGGAGTTTGTTTTTTCCATCCTGCCAAGAGTGAAACTCTTTTTTCCCCACTCTTGGACATGAATGTGTGTAATTCCTGTGAAGGTCAATGTGTTCTATGGGCTATGGAGTCTTTTACTCCAAAGGGTCTCATATGTTTTTCTATTTGTGTTACACCGCACCCTACGTGCCGTAACACTGGGGCGTCCTAGCAGACCTCCACCATAGACTCCATACCCGGGGACTGACTACTGTCTCCCCGGGCATGTAAAGTCACCATTGGCTTTACTAGACCTAAATTTACTAACAGAACTAGTACAAACCATCTTATTTTGGACGTACTAGTAGGGGTAATTCGATTACTCCTGGATCTGTTATTCGAGGGGGCACTGTCCCGTCCCCCCTCGTCGAGTTTTGGCTGGTGGCAGTGGAAACTACTTGTTATGTTCGACCCCGAACATAACCCTATGGGATTCGCCCCATTGTTAGAGATTGATACCTTTCCTCGTTAATCTCTAACGTACCACCGGTCTACTTATCTTAAATAAGTTTATCGGATGGTATTTTCTGCCAGAACTCGGTTTTTAAAATGGCGTCTGTGTTCGTCTCTGTGACTCCTAAACCAAAGTTGAGCCCTTTGTTCCACTTTTGGCAGGCCTCTGGACAGAGACCCTCCAAAGTGGTGCCATTCTGTCTGGGTTACCACAGGGGTGTGGGAGGGGGTTTAGGCACCCTGGACCGAGTTGCCTTGCCAACTGCGGTCGCACTGTGGTGTGATTGGCCCAAGTGGTGAGCCTCCCCGCTCACCACTTAGCGTGTGTTGATTGAAAGCTAGGCTGAATGAATGGGGGTTTTCTGCATAAAAGCAGGGCTTAAGGGACTGGATCTTCAGAAGTCGCCACAGGACCTAAGAATCCGAAGAGGGTAAAGCTGAGCCAACCTGCACGACGACACCTCCGGTGGAGCCCTGCTGAACCGACTCACCACTTCCCGACGACAGAGGAGATCTCCCTGCCGGAGAGTCTCTTCCCCTGACTGGTGGGAACAACCAGTCCCTTTTGCTTTTTCTTCGCTTCAGGACGCAGTGGTCGAATTGCCCGTGCAGAGCACCTCGGCAACCGGATAGCCACTACCCCTGTACCGCGACCAAAAGGTGGTGCCTTGTGACGGAGCACTTTGCGGCTGGTCTCTTCCCTGGTGGTGCACCGGACTTCACTTTTCTTCGACAACGAGATCATCTCTACTCTTGGCAAAGACCCGACGTGCATCCACCACCAGGAACAACTGCCCCCACCGGAGGTGTCTCTCCACAAACAAGGTACCGTGTCCGCCTGGCTTCCCTTTCGATCGGTTCGAGTGAGGTGTCTTAATGCTCTCCTTTCCGTTGGGTCACCTCCAAGCTTTCTCACGTATTGTTCTGAACTAGTTCAATCTGCCGATAACAATTTGCTACAAAGACTCGAACGCATCTCCACTAGAGACTTTTTGGGACATATCGCCTTGCCTCTCTCCGAGTGGGCCTGCCCTCTGAACTTTATGATCTATTGTGGTTCTTGCTTTCTTGCCTTGCATTTTTTTTCTGTGACGTATTGAACTGTGTTGATTTCTTAACCCACTGATTTTTCTCTCCCGTCCTAACTAATATTAGAGTGCCATCTAGGTTGAGGCATACACCTCTGTCTGCAAATAAGTGGAGCCGGTAGAACCTAGACTTGTCTAAATAATGTTACGGGGATTGATCGTTTCTTCTTCGTAGAGTAATTGTATTTGATTTGTTTGCAGTGATAGTGCCATAGTGTTTTTGATAGATGTTTCGTTATAAATAAATACCTTAATATCTTTACACTGAAGCCTTGTTGCGTGTTTCCTTGTTTTACTGTGAAGGATTGCCCTATCTTGTATACTCCACATACTGCTTAACTCTTCTTGAGGGAAGTCTGACTGCTCAGCCACAGCTACCAAGTGAATCTGTGTGGTACAGACTGCTACCAAGTGGGTTTACTGCCAAACACATGTAGTCCTAAATCTTTTGCAGTGGTCCCAGAGGGAACTGCACAGGTTTCCGCCTAACATACGTGTATTCCAGGGGTGCGCGGGAAGTATCACACGCCAAAACAGCAGGGTACGTGCACTTCAGGGGTGCGTGGGAAGTATCACACGCAATTCCATCAGAATACATGTATTCCAGGGGTGAGCGGGAAGTATCACACGCAAAAGCAGCAGGGTATGTGTATTCCAGGGGTGCGCGGGAAGTATCACATGCAAAAGCAGCAGGGTAAGTTTATTTCAGGGGTGCGCAGGAAGTATCACACGCGATTCCATCAGGGTACGTGTATTCCAGGGGTTTGCGGGAAGTATCACATGCAAAAGCAGCAGGGTACGTGTATTCCAAGGGTGTGTGGGAAGTATCACATGCAAAAGCAGCAGGGTACATGTATTTCAGGGGTATGCAGGAAGTATCACACGCAATTCCATCAGGGCATGTGTATTCCAGGGGTGCGCGCGGAGCAACACACGTGAATTGCACCTGTGGGTCCTCCCAGGTGTTCCCTCTACACCCTCCACGGCCCCTGCAGGCGGCCCACACCACAGGGGCCAACCCTGCACATGTCCCGCAGGCAGCCCATCCACCATGCCCATGCCCACCAGCCAACTCACATGTCACCTTGCACTACTGCCCACCAACGCATGTCCCCCTGCACCCCCAGCCCCCAGCATCCAGGGGAACCCTCCACCAGGCCCCCACTCATGTCCAACTCATGTCTCCCAGCACCCCCACCCTCCAGCAGTGCAGGGCACCCTCCACCAGGCCCCCACTCATGTCTCCCAGCACCGCCACCCCCCAGCATCCAGGGGCACCCTCCACCAGGCCCCCACTCATGTCTCCCAGCACCCCCACCCCCCAGCACTGTGGGGCACCCTCCACCAGGCCCCCACTCATGTCCAACTCATGTCTCCCTGCACCCCCACCCCCCAGCACTGTGGGGCACCCTCCACCAGGCCCCCACTCATGTCACCCATCACCCCACCCCCCAGCAGTGCAGGGCACCCTCCACCAGGCCCCCACTCATGTCTCCCATCACCCCCACCCCCAGCAGTGCAGGGCAACCTCCACCAGGCCCCCACTCATGTCTCCCATCACCCCCACCCCCAGCAGTGCAGGGCACCCTCCACCAGGCCCCCACTCATGTCCCCCTGCACCCCCACCCCCCAGCATCCAGGGGCACCCTCCACCAGGCCCCCACTCATGTCCCCCTGCACCCCCACCCCCCAGCATCCAGGGGCACCCTCTACCAGGCCCCCACTCATATCCAACTCATGTCTTCCATCACCCCCACCCCCCAGCAGTGCAGGGCACCCTCCACCAGGCCCCCACTCATGTCTCCCATCACCCCCACCCCCCAGCAGTGCAGGGCACTCTCCACCAGGCCCCCACTCATGTCTCCCATCACCCCCACCCCCAGCAGTGCAGGGCCCCACTCATGTCTCCCATCACCCCCACCCCCCAGCAGTGCAGGGCAGCCTCCACCAGGCCCCTACTCATGTCCCCCTGCACCCCCACCCCCCCAACATCCAGGGGCAGCCTCCACCAGGCCCCCACTCATGTCTCCCATCACCCCCACCCCCCCAACATCCAGGGGCAGCCTCCACCAGGCCCCCACTCATGTCTCCCATCACCCCCACCCCCAGCAGTGCAGGGCACCCTCCACCAGGCCCCCACTGATGTCTCCCATCACCCCCACCCCCCAGCACTATGGGGCACCCTCCACCAGGCCCCCACTCATGCCCCCTGCACCCCCACAACCAAGCATCCAGAGGCACCCTCCACCAGGCCCCCACTCATGTCCAACTCATGCCTCCCATCACCCCCACCCCCCAGCAGTGCAGGGCACCCTCCACCAGGCCCCCACTCATGTCTACCATCACCCCCACCCCCCAGCACTGTGGTGCACCCTCCACCAGGCCCCCACTCATGTCCAACTCATGTCTCCCAGCACCCCCACCCCCCAGCAGTGCAGGGCACCCTCCACCAGGCCCCCACGCAAGTCTCCCAGCACCCCCACCCCCCAGCACTGTGGGGCACCCTCCGCCAGGCCCCCACTCATGTCTCCCTGCACCCCCACCCTCCAGCACTGTGGGGCACCCTCCACCAGGCCCCCACACATGTCACCCATCACCCCCACCCCCCAGCAGTGCAGGGCACCCTCCACCAGGCCCCCACTCATGTCTTCCATCACCCCCACCCCCCAGCAGTGCAGGGCACCCTCCACCAGGCCCCCACTCATGTCTCCCATCACCCCCACCGCCCAGCAGTGCAGGGCACCCTCCACCAGGCCCCCACTCATGTCCCCCTGCACCCCCACCCCCCAGCATCCAGGGGCACCCTCCACCGGCCCCCACTCATGTCTCCCAGCACCCCCACCACCCAGCACTGTGGGGCACCCTCCATCAGGCCCCCACTCATGTCTCCCAGCACCCCCACCCCCCATTATCCAGGGGCTCCTTCCACCAGGCCCCCACTCATGTCTCACATCACTCCCACCCCCCAGCAGTGCAGGGCACCCTCCACCAGGCCCCCATGCATGTCCAGCTCATGTCTCCCATCACCCCCAGCCCCCAGCAGTGCAGGGCACCCTCCACCAGGCCCCCACTCATGTCTCCCATCACCCCCACCCCCCAGCAGTGCAGGGCACCCTCCACCAGGCCCCCACTCATGTCCCCCTGCACCCCCACCCCCCAGCATCCAGGGGCACCCTCCACCAGGCCCCCACTCATGTCTCCCAGCACCCCCACCCCCCAGCACTGTGGGGGCACCCTCCACCGGGCCCCCACTCATGTCTCCCAGCACCCCCACCCCCCAGCATCCAGGGGCACCCTCCACCAGGCCCCCACTCATGTCCCCCTGCACCCCCAGCATCCAGGGGCACCCTCCACCAGGCCCCCACTCATGTCTCCCAGCACCCCCACCCCCCAGCACTGTGGGGCACCCTCCACCAGGCCCCCACTCATGTCTCCCAGCACCCCCACCCCCCAGCATCCAGGGGCACCCTCCACCAGGCCCCCACTCATGTCTCCCAGCACCCCCACACCCCAGCATCCAGGGGCACCCTCCACCAGGCCCCCACTCATGTCTCCCAGCACCCACACCCCCCAGCAGTGCAGGGCACCCTCCACCAGGCCCCCACTCATGTCTCCCATCACCCCACCCCCCAGCAGTGCAGGGCACCCTCCACCAGGCCCCCAACCATGTCTCCTATCACCCCACCCCCCCAGCAGTGCAGGGCACCCTCCACCAGGCCCCCACTCATGTCTCCCAGCACCCCCACCCCCCAGCAGTGCACGGCACCCTCCACCAGGCCCCCACTCATGTCCAACTCATGTCTCCCAGCACCCCCACCCCCCAGCATCCAGGGGCACCCTCCACCAGGCCCCCACTCATGTCCCCCTGCACCCCCACCCCCCAGCATCCAGGGGCACCCTCCACCAGGCCCCCACTCATGTCCCCCTGCACCCCCACCCCCCAGCAACCAGGGGCACCCTCCACCAGGCCCCCACACATGTCCCCCAGCCAACATGTCATCACAATCTAGATCCCTGGCCCTTATGGTCAGCCTCCAAATGCCAAACACCCACCCGAGTATTGCATCCACCCACTTAGAAATGGCAATAACATGATAGAACACCAATTGCAAGTTTGGAAATGAACACATGTCCCTCACATACACCCAATGGGTGTTAGTGAATGTCAAAACCCATATCATGATATGCATGAAACCAATGAGATGATGCTACACATTGAAGTTTGACGAAAAAATATGTATTAAAGGCAACATAAATTGAATAAAAAATAAACAAACAAAAATGGTAATTTAATAAAAAATAAACCAGCATGTCCGTGAAATAATGCAAAACCACAAATCATAATCCAAAGGAAAGGTGTCCAAAGTCACAGTCCACAAAAGTAAATCCAATGGAAAATTAAATTCGAAAACCATTGCTCCATGGGTAAATCATAAAAAAAAAAGAAAATCCAAATCAACTATATACAGATAAACAATCCAGGGTCCATGATCCCAACAGAAGAAATGAAACCTATCTAATAACACTACCTAATAAAAAAAAACTATATACAAAAATGTGGCCCATTGTCCAAAAGGTCCAAAAAAATGCAAAACCAAAGGAAACCTAACACTAACTACAGAACTATTTACAAGGGCAGCGGGCTAGTCTGACGGCTCACTTTGGGATGTTCCGTGCCAGGGCATCATCGAACTCCTGCTCAATGTCACGGAGGTGGTCCTCCTCCATGTCCCCGAGGGTCCGCAAGGCCGTCGACATGTTCACCTCCAACTCCCTGCAGATTGCCTTGAGGCACTCGGCCCGCCTCAGGGCCCTCCGCATGGAGTTCTCCGCCCTGACCATCGTGAGCCGTGCCTCTTCCGCCCGCTACCGCTCCGCATCTATGGCGTGGCCCAACCACTGCCACACGGAAGACACTTCCCGTCCTGAGTCCTCCTGCCCTCCGGCCGATGACTGGCCCTCCGATGTCGAAGGCCCCAAGCCATCCTGGCTCCCACCACGTTGCTGCTGCGCCTCTGCCCGTGCACTGCCTCCTGCTGCCTGCACATCCTCCGCTGGCTGGGGTGCAGTCGTTGATGTGGCCATCCCTGCTGGATGTCCGACTCCTGACTGTGGCAGGGATGCCTCCTCCACCAGCCTGCCCGCACCGTCAGAGGCAGCTCCACAGGGCGCCCTGGTGACTAATGGGTGGGAAGATGGCACGGAGGACGACTGGCGCATAGGGGGTTCAGTTGAGGAATCCGGCCTGGGTGACCTGTCCCAGTAGGCCGACGCGGTCAACGAGCCATTCGAGATGACATGCAGTCTCCTCATGAAAAGACTGCAGGTCACCTCGCATGGCCCGTTGACGCAACGCCACACCAGTCAGGACAGGCTCAACCCGGACCCGGATAGCCACATCCGCAGGCAGAGGAAGGCCAGTTGTTGTGAGCTCATCCCCTGCCTGAAAACGGGTCTGGACGTAGGCATCCCTGCTGGTGCAAGATGATGCAGTGACAGGATCAGGGACATATTGCACACAGACAACAGACACCTCCGCGGCGGCCTGTGCTGCCTCCTGTCCCTGGTCCTGCACTGCACCACTAGCACCAGTGGAATCCCCACCTCCAGACCCCGTCTCTGTTGCTTGCACGGCCTCCTCCTCCACCAAACCCCCCACCAACCTGGATGACTCCGTGCCATCTTCCCCTGTTGGGCCCTGTGGGGTCCCAGCTGCCCCTTCTGCTGCCGAGGAGTCCAACTCCAACCTCCGCCTCTTGGACCTCCCCCCGGCAGCTGCGGCCTGGGACGCGGCACCGGACTCCTCACTCCCCGACGAGATCACAACCTGGGAGGGGAGCCGCCATTTGCGTCTCTGGCTGGCGGTGCGATCCCCGACGCTTTGCTCCACAGCACCTTCTCCTCCCTCTTCATCAGTTGACGCTGCAGACAGGGAGAAATAAAACACAGGCATCAGGGCACTGTACAATGGACACATACACACATGACAGTTGTACATGAGTGGCATTGGCAAACCTCAGACATGGCATCACAATCGCCAACACACATGTCATTTCAACTTGCACACATGAGCCATACCACAGCCATATCGCAACTGCCAGCACCATCCATACACATACAACAGCATGAGCAGGCGTACTAGTAGGGGTAATTCGATTACTCCTGGATCTGTTATTCGAGGGGGCACTGTCCCGTCCCCTCTCGTCGAGTTTTGGCTGGTGGCAGTGGAAACTACTTGTTATGTTCGACCCCGAACATAACCCTATGGGATTCGCCCCATTGTTAGAGATTGATACCTTTCCTCGTTAATCTCTAACGTACCACCGGTCTACTTATCTTAAATAAGTTTATCGGATGGTATTTTCTGCCAGAACTCGGTTTTTAAAATGGCGTCTGTGTTCGTCTCTGTGACTCCTAAACCAAAGTTGAGTCCTTTGTTCCACTTTTGGCGGGCCTCTGGACAGAGACCCTCCAAAGTGGTGCCATTCTGTCTGGGTTACCACAGGGGTGTGGGAGGGGGTTTAGGCACCCTGGACCGAGTTGCCTTGCCAACTCCGGTCGCACTCTGGTGTGATTGGCCCAAGTGGTGAGCCTCCCCGCTCACCACTTAGCGTGTGTTGATTGAAAGCTAGGCTGAATGAATGGGGGTTTTCTGCATAAAAGCAGGGCTTAAGGGACTGGATCTTCAGAAGTCGCCACAGGACCTAAGAATCCGAAGAGGGTAAAGCTGAGCCGACCTGCACGACGTCACCTCCGGTGGAGCCCTGCTGAACCGACTCACCACTTCCCGACGACAGAGGAGATCTCCCTGCCGGAGAGTCTCTTCCCCTGACTGGTGGGAACAACCAGTCCCTTTTGCTTTTTCTTCGCCTCAGGACGCAGTGGTCGAATTGCCCGTGCAGAGCACCTCGGCAACCGGATAGCCACTACCCCTGTACCGCGACCAAAAGGTGGTACCTTGTGACGGAGCACTTTGCGGCTGGTCTCTTCCCTGGTGGTGCACCGGACTTCACTTTTCTTCGACAACGAGATCATCTCTACTCTTGGCAAAGACCCGACGTGCATCCACCACCAGGAACAACTGCCCCCACCGGAGGTGTCTCTCCACAAACAAGGTACCGTGTCCGCCTGGCTTCCCTTTCGATCGGTTCGAGTGAGGTGTCTTAATGCTCTCCTTTCCGTTGGGTCACCTCCAAGCTTTCTCACGTATTGTTCTGAACTAGTTCAATCTGCCGATAACAATTTGCTACAAAGACTCGAACGCATCTCCACTAGAGACTTTTTGGGACATATCGCCTTGCCTCTCTCCGAGTGGGCCTGCCCTCTGAACTTTATGATCTATTGTGGTTCTTGCTTTCTTGCCTTGCATTTTTTTTCTGTGACGTATTGAACTGTGTTGATTTCTTAACCTACTGATTTTTCTCTCCCGTCCTAACTAATATTAGAGTGCCATCTAGGTTGAGGCATACACCTCTGTCTGCAAATAAGTGGAGCCGGTAGAACCTAGACTTGTCTAAATAATGTTACGGGGATTGATCGTTTCTTCTTCGTAGAGTAATTGTATTTGATTTGTTTGCAGTGATAGTGCCATAGTGTTTTTGATAGATGTTTCGTTATAAATAAATACCTTAATATCTTTACACTGAAGCCTTGTTGCGTGTTTCCTTGTCTTACTGTGAAGGATTGCCCTATCTTGTATACTCCACATACTGCTTAACTCTTCTTGAGGGAAGTCTGACTGCTCAGCCACAGCTACCAAGTGAATCTGTGTGGTACAGACTGCTACCAAGTGGGTTTACTGCCAAACACCTGTAGTCCTAAATCTTTTGCAGTCTTTTGAACTGCACAGGTTTCCGCCTAACATACGTGTATTCCAGGGGTGCGCGGGAAGTATCACACGCCAAAACAGCAGGGTACGTGCACTTCAGGGGTGCGTGGGAAGTATCACACGCAATTCCATCAGAGTACGTGTATTCCAGGGGTGAGCGGGAAGTATCACACGCAAAAGCAGCAGGGTACGTGTATTCCAGGGGTGCGCGGGAAGTATCACATGCAAAAGCAGCAGGGTAAGTTTATTTCAGGGGTGCGCAGGAAGTATCACACGCGATTCCATCAGGGTACGTGTATTCCAGGGGTTTGCGGGAAGTATCACATGCAAAAGCAGCAGGGTACGTGTATTCCAAGGGTGTGTGGGAAGTATCACATGCAAAAGCAGCAGGGTACATGTATTTCAGGGGTATGCAGGAAGTATCACACGCAATTCCATCAGGGCATGTGTATTCCAGGGGTGCGCGCGGAGCAACACACGTGAATTGCACCTGTGGGTCCTCCCAGGTGTTCCCTCTACACCCTCCACGGCCCCTGCAGGCGGCCCACACCACAGGGGCCAACCCTGCACATGTCCCGCAGGCAGCCCATCCACCATGCCCATGCCCCCCAGCCAACTCACATGTCACCTTGCACTACTGCCCACCAACGCATGTCCCCCTGCACCCCCAGCATCCAGGGGAACCCTCCACCAGGCCCCCACTCATGTCCAACTCATGTCTCCCAGCACCCCCACCCTCCAGCAGTGCAGGGCACCCTCCACCAGGCCCCCACTCATGTCTCCCAGCACCGCCACCCCCCAGCATCCAGGGGCACCCTCCACCAGGCCCCCACTCATGTCTCCCAGCACCCCCACCCCCCAGCACTGTGGGGCACCCTCCACCAGGCCCCCACTCATGTCCAACTCATGTCTCCCTGCACCCCCACCCCCCAGCACTGTGGGGCACCCTCCACCAGGCCCCCACTCATGTCACCCATCACCCCACCCCCCAGCAGTGCAGGGCACCCTCCACCAGGCCCCCACTCATGTCTCCCATCACCCCCACCCCCAGCAGTGCAGGGCAACCTCCACCAGGCCCCCACTCATGTCTCCCATCACCCCCACCCCCAGCAGTGCAGGGCACCCTCCACCAGGCCCCCACTCATGTCCCCCTGCACCCCCACCCCCCAGCATCCAGGGGCACCCTCTACCAGGCACCCACTCATGTCCAACTCATGTCTTCCATCACCCCCACCCCCCAGCAGTGCAGGGCACCCTCCACCAGGCCCCCACTCATGTCTCCCATCACCCCCACCCCCCAGCAGTGCAGGGCACTCTCCACCAGGCCTCCACTCATGTCTCCCATCACCCCCACCCCCAGCAGTGCAGGGCCCCACTCATGTCTCCCATCACCCCCACCCCCCAGCAGTGCAGGGCAGCCTCCACCAGGCCCCCACTCATGTCCCCCTGCACCCCCACCCCCCCAACATCCAGGGGCAGCCTCCACCAGGCCCCCACTCATGTCTCCCATCACCCCCACCCCCCCAACATCCAGGGGCAGCCTCCACCAGGCCCCCACTCATGTCTCCCGTCACCCCCACCCCCAGCAGTGCAGGGCACCCTCCACCAGGCCCCCACTGATGTCTCCCATCATCCCCACCCCCCAGCACTATGGGGCACCCTCCACCAGGCCCCCACTCATGCCCCCCTGCACCCCCACAACCAAGCATCCAGGGGCACCCTCCACCAGGCCCCCACTCATGTCCAACTCATGCCTCCCATCACCCCCACCCCCCAGCAGTGCAGGGCACCCTCCACCAGGCCCCCACTCATGTCTACCATCACCCCCACCCCCCAGCACTGTGGTGCACCCTCCACCAGGCCCCCACTCATGTCCAACTCATGTCTCCCAGCACCCCCACCCCCCAGCAGTGCAGGGCACCCTCCACCAGGCCCCCACGCAAGTCTCCCAGCACCCCCACCCCCCAGCACTGTGGGGCACCCTCCGCCAGGCCCCCACTCATGTCTCCCTGCACCCCCACCCTCCAGCACTGTGGGGCACCCTCCACCAGGCCCCCACACATGTCACCCATCACCCCCACCCCCCAGCAGTGCAGGGCACCCTCCACCAGGCCCCCACTCATGTTTTCCATCACCCCCACCCCCCAGCAGTTCAGGGCACCCTCCACCAGGCCCCCACTCATGTCTCCCATCACCCCCACCGCCCAGCAGTGCAGGGCACCCTCCACCAGGCCCCCACTCATGTCCCCCTGCACCCCCACCCCCCAGCATCCAGGGGCACCCTCCACCAGGTCCCCACTCATGTCTCCCAGCACCCCCACCACCCAGCACTGTGGGGCACCCTCCATCAGGCCCCCACTCATGTCTCCCAGCACCCCCACCCCCCATTATCCAGGGGCACCTTCCACCAGGCCCCCACTCATGTCTCACATCACTCCCACCCCCCAGCAGTGCAGGGCACCCTCCACCAGGCCCCCATGCATGTCCAGCTCATGTCTCCCATCACCCCCAGCCCCCAGCAGTGCAGGGCACCCTCCACCAGGCCCCCACTCATGTCTCCCATCACCCCCACCCCCCAGCAGTGCAGGGCACCCTCCACCAGGCCCCCACTCATGTCCCCCTGCACCCCCAACCCCCAGCATCCAGGGGCACCCTCCACCAGGCCCCCACTCATGTCTCCCAGCACCCCCACCCCCCAGCACTGTGGGGGCACCCTCCACCGGGCCCCCACTCATGTCTCCCAGCACCCCCACCCCCCAGCATCCAGGGGCACCCTCCACCAGGCCCCCACTCATATCCCCCTGCACCCCCAGCATCCAGGGGCACCCTCCACCAGGCCCCCACTCATGTCTCCCAGCACCCCCACCCCCCAGCACTGTGGGGCACCCTCCACCAGGCCCCCACTCATGTCTCCCAGCACCCCCACCCCCCAGCATCCAGGGGCACCCTCCACCAGGCCCCCACTCATGTCTCCCAGCACCCCCACACCCCAGCATCCAGGGGCACCCTCCACCAGGCCCCCACTCATGTCTCCCAGCACCCACACCCCCCAGCAGTGCAGGGCACCCTCCACCAGGCCCCCACTCATGTCTCCCATCACCCCACCCCCCAGCAGTGCAGGGCACCCTCCACCAGGCCCCCAACCATGTCTCCTATCACCCCACCCCCCCAGCAGTGCAGGGCACCCTCCACCAGGCCCCCACTCATGTCTCCCAGCACCCCCACCCCCCAGCAGTGCACGGCACCCTCCACCAGGCCCCCACTCATGTCCAACTCATGTGTCCCATCACCCCCACCCCCCAGCAGTGCAGGGCACCTTCCACCAGGCCCCCACTCATGTCTCCCATCACCCCCACCCCCCAGCAGTGCACGGCACCCTCCACCAGGCCCTCACTCATGTCCAACTCATGTCCCCCTGCACCCCCACCCCCCAGCATCCAGGGGCACCCTCCACCAGGCCCCCACTCATGTCCCCCTGCACCCCCACCCCCCAGCATCCAGGGGCACCCTCCACCAGGCCCCCACACATGTCCCCCAGCCAACATGTCATCACAATCTAGATCCCTGGCCCTTATGGTCAGCCTCCAAATGCTAAACACCCACCCGAGTATTGCATCCACCCACTTAGAAATGGCAATAACATGATAGAACCCCAATTGCAAGTTTGGAAATGAACACATGTCCCTCACATACACCCAATGGGTGTCAGTGAATGTCAAAACCCATATCATGATATGCATGAAACCAATGAGATGATGCTACACATTGAAGTTTGACGAAAAAATATGTATTAAAGGCAACATAAATTGAATCAAAAATAAACAAACAAAAATGGTAATTTAATAAAAAATAAACCAGCATGTCCGTGAAATAATGCAAAACCACAAATCATAATCCAAAGGAAAGGTGTCCAAAGTCACAGTCCACAAAAGTAAATCCAATGGAAAATTAAATTCGAAAACCATTGCTCCATGGGTAAATCATAAAAAAAAAAGAAAATCCAACAGTCAACTATATACAGATAAACAATCCAGGGTCCATGATCCCAACAGAAGAAATGAAACCTATCTAATAACACTACCTAATAAAAAAAAACTATATACAAAAATGTGGCCCATTGTCCAAAAGGTCCAAAAAAATGCAAAACCAAAGGAAACCTAACACTAACTACAGAACTATTTACAAGGGCAGCGGGCTAGTCTGACGGCTCACTTTGGGATGTTCCGTGCCAGGGCATCATCGAACTCCTGCTCAATGTCACGGAGGTGGTCCTCCTCCATGTCCCGAGGGTCCGCAAGGCCGTCGACATGTTCACCTCCAACTCCCTGCAGATTGCCTTGAGGCACTCGGCCCGCCTCAGGGCCCTCCGCATGGAGTTCTCCGCCCTGACCATCGTGAGCCGTGCCTCTTCCGCCCGCTACCGCTCCGCATCTATGGCGTGGCCCAACCACTGCCACACGGAAGACACTTCCCGTCCTGAGTCCTCCTGCCCTCCGGCCGATGACTGCCCCTCCGATGTCGAAGGCCCCGAGCCATCATGGCTCCCACCACGTTGCTGCTGCTGCTGTGCCTCTGCCCGTGCACTGCCTCCTGCTGCCTGCACATCCTCCGCTGGCTGGGGTGCAGTCGTTGATGTGGCCATCCCTGCTGGACGTCCGACTCCTGACTGTGGCAGGGATGCCTCCTCCACCAGCCTGCCCGCACCGTCAGAGGCAGCTCCACAGGGCGCCCTGGTGACTAATGGGTGGGAAGATGGCACGGAGGACGACTGGCGCATAGGGGGTTCAGTTGAGGAATCCGGCCTGGGTGACCTGTCCCAGTAGGCTGACGCTGTCAACGAGCCATTCGAGATGACATGCAGTCTCCTCATGAAAAGACTGCAGGTCACCTCGCATGGCCCGTTGACGCAACGCCACACCAGTCAGGACAGGCTCAACCCGGACCCGGATAGCCACGTCGGCAGGCAGAGGAAGGCCAGTTGTTGTGAGCATATCCCCTGCCTGAAAACGGGTCTGGAAGTAGGCATCCCTGCTGGTGCAAGATGATGCAGTGACAGGATCAGGGACATATTGCACACAGACAACAGACACCTCCGCGGTGGCCTGTGCTGCCTCCTGTCCCTGGTCCTGCACTGCACCACTAGCACCAGTGGAATCCCCACCTCCAGACCCCGTCTCTGTTGCTTGCACGGCCTCCTCCTCCACCAAACCCCCCACCAACCTGGATGACTCCGTGCCATCTTCCCCTGTTGGGCCCTGTGGGGTCCCAGCTGCCCCTTCTGCTGCCGAGGAGTCCAACTCCAACCTCCGCCTCTTGGACCTCCCCCCGGCAGCTGCGGCCTGGGACGCGGCACCGGACTCCTCACTCCCCGACGAGATCACAACCTGGGAGGGGAGCCGCCACTTGCGTCTCTGGCTGGCGGTGCGATCCCCGACGCTTTGCTCCACAGCACCTTCTCCTCCCTCTTCATCAGTTGACGCTGCAGACAGGGAGAAATAAAACACAGGCATCAGGGCACTGTACAATGGACACATACACACATGACAGTTGTACATGAGTGGCATTGGCAAACCTCAGACATGGCATCACAATCGCCAACACACATGTCATTTCAACTTGCACATGAGCCATACCACAGCCATATCGCAACTGCCAGAACCATCCATACACATACAACAGCATGAGCAGGCAAAGGTGAGCCAGACATCACATGCAACACAGGAAGTGCACTACACATGCACGCACACCACCACACTTGCATGCATGTGTACACCTCTGTCAACTGTCGCAGTGTTCAGATGGGTATCCATGTCACATCTGCCAATCAGGCTTCCACATCCCGCTGTCACATGCATCCATGTTGCATCACTGTTGCACCCTTGTCAAATACACACACACGCACATGTACACAGTGCTGATACATGCAGCTGAAAACAACATACATGCGTGACATCACGAACATGCCTACTTACATACACATTCATCCAAACATGTGTACCCACACAACTGCATTTGGCATGCAAGCCTACACACACAAGCACCATCCATGTCTCACACATGACAGCCCTCGCATGTGTTAGCTTCACGGCCCTGTACATCCCCACCCATACTCGGCCCCATACAAACAGATGTGCAACCTGCACACTACTGGCACATCACCACACACACAGCTTACAATCAGGATGCATGTACACTTACCGCTCGACTCCAGACGGGTCTGCCTCTCAAGGACCTGGACGTGGAGCACTGGGGATATGCATTCCAGGACCCTCATCTGATCTTACGACAAGTGGTCCCGGCGCTCCTTAGCATCTGCTGCCTTCAAGAGGCGCCGGGCCTTGTTGAGGGTCCTGAACCTGAAGTCCTCCCAGCGCTTCTTGACATGTTGGAAGTCGCGGACTGCCACCCCCTCCGCGTTGATGGCAGTCACAATGTCCGTCCAGATCCAAGTCCGTCCTTCCTTGTCGGCGCGCACACTTCCGAAGAGGGCATCATACTGCCCCAGGACTTGCTCCACCAGGACACCAACTTCGGTGGCAGTGAAGCTGGTGCCCCTCTGCCTCTATGGCCGGGGGTTGTCAGTGGTGCCAGATGTTGCAGTGCCCGACATGACAACCCCAGAAGCAGGAGTGGGTGGGCAACTGGGTCCTGGGGCTGGGCTGTGGGGCGATGGAATCCCAGTCGGGAGTCTTCGGTTCCAGCAGGAGTGGTCACAGCAACAGCACCCCTGGCTGATGTGCAGGCAGCAAATGGCAGGGCACGTGGGCAGAAGGCAGTCAGGCAGCAGCAGATGGCAGGGGGGAGCGTGCTCGGGGCTCTGGGGGGCAGTAATTCGGCCTTCTGGGCAGGAGTGTGGTCTTTCGTGTGCTTACGCGTGGCCAGCTTGATACGGAGTGATTTTGCACGTGAAAATCCTGCACGTCTTCGTGTAATTCGAGGAAAGGCCCTTAGCGCGTATGCACGTCAAATCGCATATGCGATTTCATTGGACCAAAGGCCAATGACGTGACGCGCGTGGGTGTTTCCCTCATAACACGTGATGACAGACCACACATGGTAAAACTGCACGTCCGAGTGTCATCGCGTGTAATCGGAGGGAAGTGAGCGTACACGCGATTGTCCTGGGTATGTGTACTTCGGGGTGCGCAGGAAGTTCCACACGCGATTTGGCTGGGTAAGTGGGTGGATACATTACTGGGGTGGGTGTTTGGCATTTGGAGGCTGACCATAAGGGCCAGGGATCTAGATTGTGATGACATGTTGGCTGGGGGACATGTGTGGGGGCCTGGTGGAGGGTGCACCACAGTGCTGGGGGGTGGGGGTGCTGGGAGACATGAGTGGGTGCCTGGTGGAGGGTGCCCCTGGATGCTGGGGGGTGGGGGTGCAGGGGGACATGAGTGGGGGCCTGGTGGAGGGTGCCCCTGGATGCTGGGGGGTGGGGGTGCTGGGAGACATGAGTTGGACATGAGTGGGGGCCTGGTGGAGGGTGCCCTGCACTGCTGGGGGTGGGGGTGCTGGGAGACATGAGTTGGACATGAGTGGGGGCCTGGTGGAGGGTGCCCCTGGGGGGGTGGGGGTGCAGGGGGACATGAGTGGGGGCCTGGTGGAGGGTGCCCCTGGATGCTGGGGGGTGGGGGTGCTGGGAGACATGAGTTGGACATGAGTGGGGGCCTGGTGGAGGGTGCCCCTGGATGCTGGGGGGTGGGGGTGCAGGGGACATGAGTGGGGGCCTGGTGGAGGGTGCCCCTGGATGCTGGGGGGTGGGGGTGATGGGAGAGATGAGTGGGGGCCTGGTGGAGGGTGCCCTGCACTGCTGGGGGGTGGGGGTGCTGGGAGACATGAGTTGGACATGAGTGGGGACCTGGTGGAGGGTGCCCCATGGATGCTGGGGGGTGGGGGTGCTGGGAGACATGATTTGGACATGAGTGGGGGCCTGGTGGAGGGTGCCCTGCACTGCTGGGGGGTGGGGGTGCTGGGAGATATGAGTTGGACATGAGTGGGGGCCTGGTGGAGGGTGCCCCAACGTGCTGGGGGGTGAGGGTGCTGGGAGACATGAGTTGGACATGAGTGGGGGCCTGGTGGAGGGTGCCCTGCACTGCTGGGGGTGGGGGTGATGGGAGACATGAGTGGGGGCCTAGTGGAGGGTGCCCTGCACTGCTGTGGGGTGGGGGTGATGGGAGACATGAGTTGGACATGAGTGGGGGCCTGGTGGTGGGTGCCCCTGGATGCTGGGGGGTGGGGGTGCTGGGAGACATGATTTGGACATGAGTGGGGGCCTGGTGGAGGGTGCCCTGCACTGCTGGGGGGTGGGGGTGCTGGGAGATAAGAGTTGGACATGAGTGGGGGCCTGGTGGAGGGTGCCCCAACGTGCTGGGGGGTGAGGGTGCTGGGAGACATGAGTTGGACATGAGTGGGGGCCTGGTGGAGGGTGCCCTGCACTGCTGGGGGTGGGGGTGATGGGAGACATGAGTGGGGGCCTAGTGGAGGGTGCCCTGCACTGCTGTGGGGTGGGGGTGATGGGAGACATGAGTTGGACATGAGTGGGGGCCTGGTGGAGGGTGCCCCTGGATGCTGGGGGGTGGGGGTGTAGGGGGACATGAGTGGGGTCCTGGTGGAGGGTGCCCCTGGATGCTGGGGGGTGGGAGTGCAGGGGGACATGAGTGGGGGCCTGGTGGAGGTTGCCCTTCACTGCTGGGGGGTGGGGGTGATGGGAGACATGAGTGGGGGCCTGGTGGAGTGTGCCCTGCACTGCTGGGGGGTGGGGGTGATGGGAGACATGAGTGGGGGCCTGGTGGAGGGTGCCCTGCACTGCTGGGGGGTGGGGGTGCTGGGAGACATGAGTTGGACATGAGTGGGGGCCTGTTGGAGGATGCCCCTGGATGCTCGGGGGTGGGGGTGCAGGGGGACATGAGTGGGGGCCTGGTGGAGGGTGCCCCTGGATGCTGGGGGGTGGGAGTGCAGGGGGACATGAGTGGGGGCCTGGTGGAGGGTGCCCCTGGATGCTGGGGGGTGGGGGTGATGGGAGACATGAGTGGGGGCCTGGTGGAGGGTGCCCTGCACTGCTGGGGGGTGGGGGTGATGGGAGACATGAGTGGGGGCTGGATGGAGGGTGCCCTGCACTGCTGGGGGGTGGGGGTGATGGGAGACATGAGTGGGGGCCTGGTGGAGGGTGCCCTGCACTGCTGGGGGGTGGGGTGATGGGAGACATGAGTGAGGGCCTGGTGGAGGGTGCCCTGCACTGCTGGGGGGTGGGGGTGATGGGAGACATGAATGAGGGCCTGCTGGAGGGTGCCCTGAACTGCTGGGGGGTGGGGGTGATGGGAGACATGAGTGGGGGCCTGGTGGAGGGTGCCCTGCACTGCCGGGGGGGTGGGGGTGCTGGGAGACATGAGTTGGACATGAGTGGGGGCCTGGTGGAGGGTGCCCTGCACTGCTGGGGGGTGGGGTGATGGGAGACATGAGTTGGACATGAGTGGGGGCCTGGTGGAGGGTGCCCCTGGATGCTGGGGGGTGGGGGTGCAGGGGGACATGAGTGGGGGCCTTGTGGAGGGTGCCCCTGGATGCTGGGGGGTGGGGGTGCAGGGGGACCTGAGTGGGGGCCTGGTGGAGGGTGCCCTGCACTGCTGGGGGTTGGTGGTGATGGGAGACATGAGTGGGGGCCTGGTGGAGGGTGCCCTGCACTGCTGGGGGTGGGGGTGATGGGAGACATGAGTGGGGGCCTGGTGGAGGGTGCCCTGCACTGCTGGGGGTGGGGGTGCTGGGAGACATGAGTTGGACATGAGTGGGGGCCTGTTGGAGGGTGCCCTGCACTGCTGGGGGTTGGGGGTGATGGGAGACATGAGTGGGGGCCTGGTGGAGGGTTCCCTGCACTGCTGGGAGGTGGGGGTGATGGGAGACATGAGTGGGGGCATCTGGTGGAGGGTGCCCTGCACTGCTGGGGGGTGGGGGTGCTGGGAGACATGAGTTGGACATGAGTGGGGGCCTGGTGGAGGATGCCCCTGGATGCTGGGGGTGGGGGTGCAGGGGGACATGAGTGGGGGCCTGGTGGAGGGTGCCCCTGGATGCTGGGGGGTGGTGGAGCTGGGAGACATGAGTTGGACATGAGTGGGGGCCTGGTGGAGGGTTCCCCAGGTTGCTGTGGGGTGGGGGTGCAGGGGGACATGAGTGGGGGCCTGGTGGAGGGTGCCCCTGGATGCTGGGGGGTGGGGTGATGGGAGACATGAGTGGGGGCCTGGTGGAGGGTGCCCTGCAGTGCTGGGGGGTGGGGGTGATGGGAGACATGAGTGGGGGCCTGGTGGAGGGTGCCCTGCACTGCTGGGGGGTGGGGGTGATGGGAGACATGAGTGGGGGCCTGGTGGAGGGTGCCCTGCACTGCTGGGGGGTGGGGGTGCTGGGAGACATGAGTTGGACATGAGTGGGGGCCTGGTGGAGGGTGCCCCTGGATGCTGGGGGGTGGGGGTGCTGGGAGACATGATTTGGACATGATTGGGGGCCTGGTGGAGGGTGCCCTGCACTGCTGGGGGGTGGGGGTGCTGGGAGATATGAGTTGGGCATGAGTGGGGGCCTGGTGGAGGGTGCCCCACAGTGCTGCGGGGTGGGGGTGCTGGGAGACATGAGTTGGACATGAGTGGGGGCCTGGTGAAGGGTGCCCTGCACTGCTGGGGGTGGGGGTGATGGGAGACATGAGTGGGGGCCTGGTGGAGGGTGCCCTGCACTGCTGTGGGGTGGGGGTGATGGGAGACATGAGTTGGACATGAGTGGGGGCCTGGTGGAGGGTGCCCCTGGATGCTGGGGGGTGGGGATGCAGGGGGACATGAGTGGGGGCCTGGTGGAGGGTGCCCTGCGCTGCTGGGGGGTGGGGTGCTGGGAGACATGAGTGGGGGCCTGGTGAGGGTGCCCCACAGTGCTGGGGGGTGGGGGTGCAGGGGGACATGAGTGGGGGCCTGGTGGAGGGTGCCCTGCACTGCTGGGGGGTGGGGGTGATGGGAGACATGAGTGGGGCCCTGGTGGAGGGTGCCCCTGAATGCTGGGAGGTGGGGGTGATGGGAAACATGAGTGGGGGCCTGGTGGAGGGTGCCCTGCACTGCTGGGGGATGGGGTGATGGGAGACATGAGTGGGGGCCTGGTGGAGGGTGCCCTGCACTGCTGGGGGTGGGGGTGATGGGAGACATGAGTGGGGGCCTGCTGGAGGGTGCCCTGAACTGCTGGGGGTTGGGGGTGATGGGAGACATGAGTGGGGGCCTGGTGGATGGTGCCCTGCACTGCTGGGAGGTGGGGGTGCTGGGAGACATGAGTTGGACATGAGTGGGGGCCTGGTGGAGGGTGCCCCTGGATGCTGGGGGGTGGGGATGCAGGGGGACATGAGTGGGGGCCTGGTGGAGGGTGCCCCTGGATGCTGGGGGGTGGGGGTGCAGGGGGACCTGAGTGGGGGCCTGGTGGAGGGTGCCCTGCACTGCTGGGGGGTGGTGGTGATGGGAGACATGAGTGGGGGCCTGGTGGAGGGTGCCCTGCACTGCTGGGGGTGGGGGTGATGGGAGACATGAGTGAGGGCCTGGTGGAGGGTGCCCTGCACTGCTGGGGGGTGGGGTGATGGGAGACATGAGTGGGGGCCTGGTGGAGGGTTCCCTGCACTGCTGGGAGGTGGGGTGATGGGAGACATGAGTGGGGGCCTGGTGGAGGGTTCCCTGCACTGCTGGGAGGTGGGGTGATGGGAGACATGAGTGGGGGCCTGGTGGAGGGTGCCCTGCACTGCTGGGGGGTGGGGTGATGGGAGACATGAGTGGGGGCCTGGTGGAGGGTTCCCTGCACTGCTGGGAGGTGGGGTGATGGGAGACATGAGTGGGGGCCTGGTGGAGGGTGCCCTGCACTGCTGGGGGGTGGGGGTGATGGGAGACATGTGTTGGACATGAGTGGGGGCCTGGTGGAGGGTGCCCTGCACTGCTGGGGGGTGGGGGTGATGGGAGACATGAGTGGGGGCCTGGTGGAGGGTGCCCCTGGATGCTGGGGGTTGGGGGTGCTGGGAAACATGAGTGGGGGCCTGGTGGAGGGTGCCCCACAGTGCTGGGGGGTGGGGGTGCTGGGAGACATGTGTTGGTGATCAGTAGTGCAAGATGACATGTGGGTTGGTCTGGGGGGCATGGCCATGGTGGATGGGTTGCCTGTGGGACATGAGCAGGGGTGCAAGGTAGTTCCCTGTGGTGTGGGCTGCCTGCAGGGGCCGTGGAGGGTGTAGAGGGAACACCTGGGAGGCCCCACATAGCCAAATCATGTGTAGCACTCTCCGCCACCACCGAAATACACGTACCTGCTGAAATCGCGTGTGAAACTTCCTGCGCACCTCGGAATACACGTACCCTGCTGAAATCGTGTGTGGGACTTCCCGAGCACCCCGAAGTACACGTACCCAGGCCAATCACGTGTGGAACTTCCCCACGCACCCCGAAGTACACGTACCCAGGCCAATTGCATGTGGAACCTCCTGCGGATCCCGAAACACACGTACCCAGGCCAATCGCGTGTGGAACTTCCCGCCGCATCCCAAAACACACGTACCCAGGCCAATCGCGTGTGGAACCTCCCGCGCATCCCGAAACACATGTACCCAGGCCAATCGCGTGTGAAACTTCCCGCGCACCCCGAAGTACACGTACCCAGGCCAATCGCGTTTGGAACCTCCCGTGCATCGCGAAACACACGTACCCAGGCCAATCGTGTATGGAACTTCCCACGCACCCCGAAGTACATGTACCCAGGCCAATCACGTGTGGAACTTCCTGTGCATCCTGAAACAAACGTACCTAGGCCAATCGCGTGTGGAACTTCCCGCGTACCCCGAAGTACACGTACCCAGGCCAATCGCGTTTGGAACCTCCCGTGCATCCCGAAACACACGTACCCAGGCCAATCGTGTATGGAACTTCCCACGCACCCCGAAGTACATGTACCCAGGCCAATCACGTGTGGAACTTCCCGCGCATCCCGAAACACACGTACCCAGTCCAATCGCGTGTGGAACTTCCCGCGTACCCCGAAGTACACGTACCCAGGCCAATTGCGTGTGAACTTCCCGCGCATCCTGAAACACATGCACACGCTATTTTTCACACAGCGGGTGTCCGTGTTTGTCGGTACCCCTTTGCACCTCATTTGTCCTAGAGGGCCACTGTATGGACCATTCATCATGGCTGTATATGGGTGCTTTTTGTTAGCGCACATTTTGGCGCACATTTGTTTCAGGCGCAGGGACGCTTACGCCTGCTTTCTTGTGGCGTACTTGTTTTGCCCTGTGCGCGTCTTTCACCGTGCGCTGGTTTGCCCTATTCGATTCCATGAATACGGGTTGTAGGCGAGCGTGTGGGCGTTCCGCGCACTTGCCTCCTGTACTTCCCCCGTGACGCCCATATTTTCACGCGTTGTTCCCCATTCTGAGTGTTACGCCCGTGTTACGCCTACTTTTGTGATGTGCGCCGCGCTATGTGCAATTTCGCAGTGGCCGTGGCGCACGCTGTTGGATGACCTGTGCGCCGGCGTGCAGCGCGCACTTTTTCAGCGCACATCCAATGTTTTTCTCGCGCACAGACTTCCATGAATCGATGTGCGCTTGTTTCCCTGCGATTTTCGCACTTTTACTGCGATTCGCACGTTTTGGCACCTGTAACAGATTCCTCGTTGTCATGTATTGTAACTGCTCCAACAGGTTTAGCAGCATTTAATGTAGGAGGTGTTACTTTAAATCACCTGTTGATTTTACCAGTGCAGCGTGACAACAAATTAGAGTATCAGTAACTTGTATCAAGTGCAGCACAAGAAGTAGGAAACGTTCTTAGAAAATGAAATACTTTGATTGTAGATGAAGTAGGTATGGTGTCTAACTTGATGCTAGCTTTCACTCACTTGTGAATGCAAGATGTTTTGAAGAATGACTACCACATTTTATTTAGAGGTAAACATGTACTTGTTTTTGGAGACATCTTACTATTAACTCCTATGAAAGGTCAATTAGTTTTCAGAAGGCTGCAATCTAAGGGTGCTCAAAAAAGTATAGGAAGTATTGGTCATTTTAACCTTTGGAATTGTTTTGAATTCTTACCATTAATATGAGGCAATCTGGAGACATAGAGTATGCAGACATGCTTAATAAGATGTTAATAGGTGTTCTTGATGAAAATGTGAAAGCAGTCTTAAAGGGAAGTCTGATTTCTTACATATTTCATGCAGATTGCAGTCCATCTGATGGCATGTTGACTCTTAATGAAAGAAACATTTTTTGTATTGCTTTCAATGTGTACACTTGCAGAATGTAACACATTTATCTCTACAATGCTACTGTCAGAGAAGCAACATATTTTAGAGATAAAAACGTGTGATATTTTAGATGTTCATGTTATGCCTTTAGAGTTGGAAAAGAGAGCAAAAGCTTGATTAGGTCAGCTAAAGAATTAATTTTCTAAAACAGTACGTCTGGATGGAGTTTTAAAACTGTGCATCAATGCACGATTAATATTAAAGAGGAACTTGAACGAAGAAATTGGTCTAGTCAATGGAGCGATGGGAAGAGTGATTGCATTTCACACCTTTCCTCACAGTACAAATAATGGACATGTCTAAGTTAAGTTTGATTGTGTAGAAGGAGCTCACTTGATTTCTCGGAGCACTGCACGTTTCATGCTTTATAAGGATACCTTTGTTAAAGAGCACAGTTTCCATTGTGCTCTGCTTATGCAATAACTATTCATAACTCACAAGTGTTGACTTTACAAACATTGGTCACACAGTGTTTATAGAAGGATATCATATGTCGCTTTGTCACTCATAAAAAATATAGAAGGTTTATTTTTAATAAACATTGATGAAAGGAAAGTGACAGCTGAAATGTATTGCATTGAATAATATAATAGGTTGTGTACTGTATGCTCCTCACTTGAATCTTATACCTATACCTGTGTCGCACTCATCCAGGCAAACGTAAGGAGTCAATGAAAGCACAATCAAATGAAATCAGTCCTTGTAAGACTAAAAAGCAATAGAATTTAACAGAGTTGTAGATTTGTTCAACTATAACATACTCTTATTGCAGCTTTAGTAATGAAACAAGAGTTGAATGCTATTGTAATGCAGCTTTGTGTATGTTGTTTCAAATTACTCCAGTGATGCATGAAATAGCTTCTAAAGCAGAGAAACAGTTATGTATTAAACTTTAATGTCTTAAAATATCTGTAGATGTAAATCCACACAGTTTACATTAAGCAATGTCAATGGAAATGAACCAGCTGTTGCAAGTGGAAATCATCATTTTTCTCAAAATACCAAGAAGATAGTCAAGAATGTGTAATTAATGTATTTGAGTTATTAGTGAAGGAAATGTCCGGTCCTGCAATCTTGTCCGCGGAAGCTGCTGAGCCCCACAGTGCCTCTGAGCTGTGCAGTCAACTACTGAATGAAACAGCAGAAGTCTTAACAACTCCAAGGGAAAGGGGAAGTGGAGAAAACAACAAACAACACAGGTCACACTTCTTATGTTGTTGAACACCTGCAGAGGACAGTAATAAAATATGTTATTTCCTTTCTTATTGCCTTTTCCCCACTACTTCCCCTGACATGTTGTATACCTGTGTGGGCCCTCCTGCGGAGCTGGAAGGCTAGATTAAAATTTCTTCTGCATGAGACTTGTAATCACTCCTTGGAGACAATTGGACAATTTTTAAAATAAGCCCATACTGTTAAGAGACTCAGGAGTTAAGTTCTTGAAGAAACTTTGAGTGGAATCTTACTTGCACTTCTTTGCCTGAAATGTTATTTACATTTAACTTCACCATAAGAAAGAGAAACTCCAATTTGGGAATTAGGAATTATTTACATTGATTTTAGTTTTTTTTCCAAGTGTTCACTTCCCAAAATAAATAGCTCACAGTCTTCACAAGCAACTCAATTTGGTTTGTTTATCTGTGCTTTCTTTGTTTGAATCATTTATTCTTATCATGGAGAGACTAGCTAATTTGTTCCATGAATTTCTTGAAGATGGAATTTCTTTTAACTGAGTTGCAACTGTAAAGACACTACATCTTCTACACAAGAGAGTCACTAATCTCTCTCACCGCTGTGCATAAACCAAACTGATTTCCTTTGATAACTTTCTTGGAAATTCAATTCGGAACTCACTGCGCATGTGCAACAAAATCACTAGTCTCCTGATACACGCGAATGGCGAGAAATAAACAAATACACTTGCCACCGCGTTGTTGGTTAACGTTAACCTTTATTCAATGACCCTTCCCATATGCAAGGATACATCTTTAGTTTTATCTGCTGACACATGAGCAGAGCAAAAAAAAAATAAGTACACTACCGCTGTGCGCATGCTTTGGGGAGAAAACACTTCTGAGCATTCACAAGTGAACAACGGTTGATAATTTCAACTTTGCTTGCTGCCGTGCATTTATAAATACTACAAATTTAACTTTGGTTTCTTAAACAAAGAGTTCACCAAATAAGGACTTGAATTAACTCAAACTGGGCATACAAAATGTACCAATTAACAGTTTAAATTCCAGATAAGCAAACTCCTGACAGATGAACTTGCTTTATCATGAAGGTGTTGTGCAGAGTTACTTTCCAGATCGCAATTGCTTTCACCTAACTAAATACCTAAACTAACAAAGCTTCCAGAGAATTACTTCAAGCTTCATCCTGGAAATTTTACTGTACAATAAATTGTCTCTCTCCACAAATGTATCTAGAGCGCTGCGCTCCTACCAAGTTATCCGCATGTCTTGTTCCACAAAGTCCTGTCATCAAACCTGCTCCTTCAACTGCCAAATCATATTCCAGCTTCATTTCCACCATGATGGATTGGGACATTCTCCCCCTGATATAAGGAAGGTTAAGTCTTGAATCAACCAATTCAAATAAATGTAAACAGAGCATTAAAGATAACTTGTAAAGATGTAAAGAAAATGAACCCAGAGATCCCCAGAAAGGAAGAAAGGAACAGATGGAAAGAAAGAATGTAGGAACAGATGGAAAGAAAGAATGTAAAGGAACCTGAGGAAACCCGAGAGTAAACTGTTCATGCAGATTGGAATGTAGAAATTACTTACGAGTGAAATCATATGTGTCCAAAATGTAAGAAAGGTTATTCTACTTCAGATCTCTGTGAAAGATTTGTGTATCTGAATGTTCCTAATCAGTAAAGTGTAAAATGTTCTGATGCTGTAAGTAAAGCATTCCAAAACATGTAATGCAGTGACTGTAGTTGTAATTTACTATCAACACTGCAAAATCTAGTTTTTAATAAGTATGCATTGATTATGTTTCAAAGATACAGTGTCGATGGTAGGAAAATGAACACATCAATAATGATTTTTTTAAATATTCAAGTTTCTGTTATTTAGAAAATGTTTAAAACATTTTTGTTTATTTTTCATGAGGGGCATCTATTGAATCTGGACATTTCAAGACAGGGGTGCGTATAGAAGTAGATTGGCTTGTTTGTAATTACTCTTTAGTCACACACCAAGCTAGATTGCCAAAGGGTTGAACTAATGCTTACTTCATGTTGTTAGAAGCAAAATTTAAACATATATGTGTAATATTCTTTATGAATATAAACATGCAAAATTAAAATATGAAATAGAAAAATAGGTTAATAATTGTTTCTTGTAAAGTAGGACATGGTTTGTTATTAGGATGTTGTTTTAAATTAGTACTAAGTACATGGAGAGGTAATATTGTGAAGATTATATAATTTAGAAGAGAAAATAGCATTCTGCAATCTTCTACTTCTGTGTGATTGTGTAAAACACTGTATATTTTAACATGTACAAGTGTTCCCTATAAGTGCGATGTTATATAAATGGTTCCATTATTTTGAGTGTGAGAGAAGCTCATGACTATTTACATGTGAAACACGTAAACAGTAGGTTGTAGATACAAAAACATATAGTGCAATTGATATACAAAATAAAAATAACTTACTGAAAAGGTTAGTTTGTTAAATGAATAAATATGTTGTATGTGCAGTGTGGAGTTTTTAGAAAAGTAGGACAATCTATTTAGTAATTAAACTGTTCATGTTATTTCATTTTGTATGATATGGCTAAATTAATTGTGATTAGCTTCTAAAGTGTGCAGGTGGCCAGAAAAATGACACACACCAAATTATGAAAGAAGTTATGTAATAGCAATGAAGATATCATTTTGATAATTTAGAATACATTTTGATATAGTAAAAAGGGTATTTCATACTGTGTAGCAGTATCAGTGCTAACAGAAGTTTATATAATAAGTTGTAGTTTTAAGTTTTTTTAAAAATATGATATGTATAATATGAAATGTCATTATGAACTTCTCATGTGTGTAGGTGGCCAAACAAAGGATGCACACAGATTGTATTAGAAGTATGGAAATTACATTTGTTACGTTATTAGTGTAGTTTTTTTCTAAGTGTTAATATGTTTATTCACAACAGTTTTATTGTCTACCAATTATTTGTAATATAGGTATGACTATAGTTTAAAAACACCAATACTCAAAATAATGTTACAGTGTAGGCATGTCTTTATTTATCTTTTTGTAAATCTGAAGACGTAGTTATGTTAAATGTCTTGGTTTCCTGGCAAAGGTTGCAAAAAGTAATCTGGAAATTAGTCATCATGTAGCATGAAGTCATCTTTGTATAGTATTGATTTATTAGTGTACAAACTATGGATGTTGTAGGCAATTCTTTTTCGAATTTTCTGATGAAAAAACTAGTTTGTAATGACTCAAATGTTAAATATTTAAAATAACAGAACAGAGGGTTTTCTTAGTTTTTTTTTCCTTTATTGCATACTTAAAGAACACAACATGGTAATGGTTGTGTACTTGGAATACAATCAGTATTCATTTAGTATCATTATGAGAACAAAAACATAAATAATGTTGTATTTATATTGTTATGATGAACACTATAGGACCACTCCGGTGGTGATAGTGTGTGGTATAAATGGCCTTTACCATTCATTTTAGGGATTTTTTTTTTCAGAGTTCATATGTGGAAGAAAGAGGCAAGCACGTATAAGGGTGTTTTGTAAGACTTTGGATAAATATATATGTGCAATGTATCTATGCACATATAAATAAGTGCAAAGCAGAGCAACAACTGGAGTACTTTTATTTGTGGCTAAACGCCTCTGTTAACTGCAGCTAAAGGCAACAATTGGGAATTTTGAGTACTGAAACTGCATAAAATAAATTACAATAAATATTGTAATATATTTTTGCAGTCTGTGTTCAAATTTATCTATTTTTGTAATGTAAAAGGTGGCCCTTAAAAGGGCCGTTTTGGGGAACAAAATTGCCACTTAAAAAAGAATGCTAAGTATGACAGGTGTTTTGATGTTCAGCGATTAACTTCCGTTATTGCTCAATTGTGGCATCTCCCCTGAACACCCATTAGCAGCGTCCTTTGCACATGATTTGCATCAGAGGAGTGAGTGTAATGGATACCACTGCTGATGTAGAGGCTTAATTTCCACTTGGTGTTGTTGGTGCACTGGTGGATGGATGTTCTGCAGGTGGTGCTGATCTTTATCAATGCCAGGAATGGACCCCATGCATTTTTCTTTTGTGATGTTCATGGTCTTTATGATATTCATCATCTACATCGTCCCAGTGGACTCTCACCAGATGGTTGATCATTATCGAAGTTCTTAGACTTTGATACGGGATATTGAAGGCCTACGGTATAGAGTCTGATTGCAGAAGGTGCACAGTACCTCCTCCACCTCTTTCCTGGACCGGTGTGCCTTCACTTTAAAGAAGCGGCAACTGTCTGCAGTTTTTTAATTCCTGTGTGCTTCTTCCTTGGTGGTGAAGGATTTTCGACCCAAATGATGATGTAATTTTGAATAAATTCTCCAAGAGCTATCTGATCAACAACAAGAAGTTTTGAAAGATTTAGTTACAACATTCCCTGATGTATTCTGAGAGAAACCAGGGAGAGTGCAAGGCACTTATCATTATATCAGAACTCCACAGGGAAAAGTGCTCCATTTGAAACCTATAGACTGCCTGAAGCCTGTAGACATATAGTGGTTGAGGAAATGAACAAAATTCTAAGGGCAAATATTATCGAGCCTTCTTCAAGCCCATGGTCCTCCCCTACAGTCTTGATCACAAAACCTGATAATTCCTGGAGGTTTTGCATAGACTTCCGACAGGCCAACACCATCTCCAACTTTGATGCCTATCTCATGCCATGCATTGATGAATTGATTGACAAACTCGAAAATACCACCTTCCTATCAACCCTAGATTTATCCAAGGGATACTGGCAGGTCCCAGTACATGGACCTGGTAAGGGAAAGACAGCTTTCTCAACACCCCTGGGACTGTTCTGGTTAAAAAACCTCCCTTTTGGCTCACACAGGCCCCTCGCCACTTTCCAGTGGTTTATGGACAGGATATTACAGCCCTACTCCGATTTCTGTTCGACTTATATTGACAACATAGTCATTTATAGCAAGACTTGGGAAGACCATCTTTTCCATCTCTCTACTATTATGAGAAGCCGGCTTAACTACCAATCCATCCAAATGTAACCTGGCTCAATCAGCCATGAAATACCTTGGCTTCTCTGTAGGGAATGGCAGTGTCCAGCCTCAATGAAAAAAAGTGATAGCCGTCCTACATACCCCGATGCCTAAAACCAAGAGAGACCTCAGAGCATTCTCAGGTTTAATTGGTTATTACTGAAGGTTTATCCCTAATTTCTCAGACAGAACAGCTAGGTTGACAGACAAAATAAAGAACGCTGAACCCCAGAAGATTCATTGGACTGACGAGGACGATGTATGTTACAACAGCTTAAAACAAGCCAACCCTGTACCAGAACTTGATCCTAAAGGTAGTAGATTTTTCAAAAGTGTTTGTGTTATTAACAAATGCCTCTCTCACAGGGTTAGGAGCAGTTTTGTTCCAAGTTTGTGGCAGATTAGAACACCCTATACTATTCACTAGTCAAAAACTCTTCCCACATGAAATAAACTACTTTGTGTTAGAATTAGAGGACCTTGCTATCAAATGGGCCATCACCCATAGAAGATACTATCTCCTAGGAAGGAAGTTTACACTCATCACAGATGATTATCCACTAGTGTGGATAAGCCAACGAAAGTACTCTGAACCTTGAATCATGCAATCGTTCCTAGACCTGCAACCCTACTGTTTCGCAGTCGAGCACCAAAAAGTTAAAGACCAGGGAAACGTCAATTTCCTTTCTCAGTTTCCCTTTGAAACAGATGTGGCTACATTGCATAGGGGAAGGGCATGTGAGAAACCAGAAGGTGTGTCTCACCCACTTACCCCAGGCATCTGTCATCCAGGTGACCAGGACACGGCCATTGCTTTTGTATCCAGCTCCGGGGGGTGGACCAGTGTTGGAGGATCACATGGGTGGGGGTCTTTGGGGTCTTTGGGGAGTGGGAGTTGGACACCGGATGGATTGATGCAGTATCCCCTTCCCTGTAACAACTTTACCCCATCCTACCTGTTAGGATATTTAGGAACCCCCCACCCTCCTTTACCACACAAACACTTTCTCATGGACAGTCTGCTTTAAGGAAAAACCCGAGCCGTGTACCTGACATGTCACAATACTACGGTCAGGCGAGGTCCGGCAATTATCGACACTCATTCACACCTGACTTCCTTTACACTTCCCCACATGGATAAAAGGCGTAGCACAAGAGCAAGGCAAAGCACCTGAGGAAACAGCAGTTTCGAGATGGCAGCTGAGCACAAGGTGAAAGAAGGCAGGAGGACATTTCCTTGAGCATTTCGGAGAACTCGAGAATAGAAAGCGTAAGACGAGGAAACCAGACTGAAGAATCTTATACTGTGTGTCAGAGATACCGAGGGCCCTCCTGCATCAGTAATTAAGGTGGGGAGAATCACAAGCCACCGTAGTACTGTCCTTGGCTGCAAGAACAAAGCACCATCAGTGAGGTCAACACAGCCGGTGAGTTGGGGAGACTGATAAAAGATTGATCTGTTTTGAAGCCAAGGTTGCAAGCAGCAACATTGTATGGGAAGTGCTGGAATGAACATTGTTAAAACGCGTGTGATAAGAGATGCAAATGAAGTTAAACTGCTGATGAGTGATATAACTTTAATGCAAGCTTCAATACCTTTGATTGAGTGGTACAGCACCGTGTGGGTGCTAAATCAAAGGTTTCTGTAAGGTATCCAGCTGAGAAGTAATAACACTAGATGAATTTGGGCCAAACCCGGCAGAGGGGGCCAATTGAAAGAGAACGACTAAAAGTGAATCAAAGTGGTCCTGTGACAGCTTAAGCAAAATCCAGCACACAGTTGAAAGTCTACAATTTTGATGAAATAGAGAACGTTTGGAAAAATACGTGAATTTGGTCCCAACCCGGCAGAGGGAGGCCAAGCAAAGGTTATGTGTTAAGGTGGATCTGAGCCCAGCAGAGGGGGACCCCGGGTGAACAGAAAATCATCTGAGAATTGCCACATATGAAATTCTAAAGGAACTTTGATGTTTGTTGCATTGCATCAGACCCTCTGAAATAAAGGACTTTGAAAGGCAAAGATACTTTGGCACAGAAGGCCCTGATGTTCAATTCTTGAACTGTATCCTCATACTAGAGAAGCCAGAGACTGTGTTAAGTTTCAGTGTGCCGTATTGTCCCTTGCTGAAAACATGGGGAAGGGAAGCCAATGGCTTGAACATCCTGACATATCATTTCTTGAACACTTTTCTTTTGCATAACATTGTTTCACCCCACAATTTGTATTTAGAAATAAGGATTGGAAATAGGTTTATAGTATAGGCCCTTTTATTTTGACAAGCCTCCACTAGGGCTGCGTTATTATTATTTGATTGTCGTAGATTGTTCCCAACTTTAGATTTAGGATTAGATAGGTGTTTTTCAAACACAGTTGAAGTTCAATAAACACCCTTGAACTGTGATCACTGTTTGATACCATGGCTTCCTTACACAAAGTTATAGGCCATTCAAAAACTGCTCTTCAATGATCCTGTAATGCAGAAATATATATGGATGTCCTCGAATTTTTGTCAAGTTTGCCTACATCACAGAAATGTACCAGAACATCTAAGATGTTTGCGGACAGCAGAGCAGCAAAAACACCCACATTTGTCTTTTTACAGCCAAAACACCCCTCATCTCACCAGAGATTTTTTCATTTGTTTGACAAGTGTGATGTTTTTTTTAAAAAATATTTTTTAACTCGATGTCATGAATCCAACATGGTATCTGTTTCAAAAGCTTTGAAGCACCTCACATTTTTAATTGACAAATCAGAGAGCACATACAAAGTCTGCAAATGTTACGCAGCTCCCTGATTGGCCCGGAGTCATCTGTGGACACCAAATACGAAAGTGAGTCCGCAGACAGGACACAGATATAACTATGTTGTTTTACTTACATTGTGGGCATTTGTAAAAAAAACTCTTGGATGGATTAACACTAAATTTGCAAAATCATGTTTTCGGGATCAGGCCGCCGCTCCTCCCGCAAGTTTGGTACAAATCCATTCAGCTTTTTTGGGCAGTAGGAGCAAGTAAAATGTTTTCCCATTCATGTCTATTTTGATTTCAAATGTTTTGGGACCCCCTCTATAACTTTGCCCCCCCCTCGAATAAATTACACAAAACTTTGCACCAAAAGTAATAAACCTCCCAAAAACTGCTCTTCATATGAGATGAACAACTTAACCAGAACTTCAGGGCCTCTACCGCAGGCTCTGTATAATATAAATAATATGTATTTGTGCATGTGTAATAAAATAAAATATGTATCAAAATAGGTTAAAGAAAATATTTAAACGTATTTAATCAGTAATGTCACATTTGATGTAATTATTGATCTTATTGGTGATGTCATGTATGATGTAATTAGTGATGTAACCAGTGATTGTGGCGCATGAGTAAGGTCGACTTGCTCGAAATGCAATTTTTAAATTTCAGGGTTTTTGTTGCGTTAAATCTGATCACCTTAACTCTTAAATAAAGTTTTTTCACTGAATTTCAAGGGTATTGTAATACTATAATTTCTTCAGAGCCCACTAGCCATGGCATTCACCCATGGCCTCTTTACATGTTGCACCAATAGGTTTCTTTGGGGACCTCTGTCAGTGGCAGGAGACAAAGGGTAGCTGAGGGCACAGTCAGTTGGACTATCGGGCTGGTACAGCAACACATCAACCACAGCAGATGCCATATTTGTCCTAGGTGCAGACGTCAGTTACTTTCTAGCAGAGCCTGACAGGAAAAAGCAGCAGAAAACAAGAAGGCACATTGTACTCCATGTGTGGCAGTAAATAGGGAAGCAGGAGCCGAAAGACTACATTAGACAGCACCCTCAGCCACTCACATGCCTACAGGAACCCTCCAGTCCCCCCCCACTACAAAGCACATGCGCGGGCAGGGAAAAACTGTTTGTGCTCAGACTTCTAAGCTGAACGGTCACGCTCCAAAGCCTGTCCTGAGCCTGACTCCTAGCAGCACATCATTACGGACCCACGCCCTGCCTGATCAACTGCCTCAGGCCTGATTCAGCAAACCTACGTATCACGGCTCAGTCACCCACAATAATCGGGTTGACTGCTTGGGGGATACTAACTCCTGCATGTGGGGTATTAATCACAGAGCATCTGGCGTTTTCATTACTAACCCACTTCCGGTTCTAATAACGAGTTAGCCACTCTGTGGGCAGTCTGCATGAACGATACTTATGATCTTAGATGTTACATTGCAAAATATCAGCTTTATGCATACCAGTAACTCATTTTGGTATTCTCACAGACTTTCAGTATTACAGCGCTTGCTGCTCTTACAGCAGTTCTCAGGGACCAAGCAGTGACTGTCGCACAGTGGTGATCATGACATGAACATTTCCTATTATGACAATATAATGTAAAAGTGCTGGTGTTGCTGGGTTGAACTGGTATCATGAATTGCAATATTGATAACAGGTAACCTTTACCCATCGAAGTAACTGGGAATGAATTATACAAAGCAACCCATACCCTGAGAGGCCAGTTGCCAGCTGATGGTGGAGTCATCAAGGCAGTGCACATCACCAGGGGCAAAGGACCCTTTTTCCTACAGTTAATAATCTGTGTTAGTGTGAATGAAGTGTGCAGTATACATGAATACCTCGCTCAGCATGTATGAATGCCAAAACATATAGCACAGCAAAATGGTTAGAGCTGAGGAGCATTTTACCCAATTCCCCCTAACCTCTCCCTCAACCTCTTGCTGGTTTACCTAACTAACCCTTACCTATCCAATCCGTGGAACTCAACCCTCTTTCCCCACAGGGGTTGCAGCCAACCTGTGTCAACATAACCACAAGTCCAGAAACCGCTGGGGGGAGCTAGTAGTATGTGCTACCTCTTTGAGAGCAACTTGTACCTGACACCCTCTAGCAATGGCCTTCAGCCATGGGCACTGTACATGTTGCACCAATGGTTTTCTTCACGGCACACTAGGCATGGACTATGGTCATGATCAATGGCAACAATATGTTTCTTTGTGGCTGTCTAGCCATGAACTTTGGCTATGGCCTGTGGTCACGGTCTTTGGCCACAGCCGCTGTATATGTTGCACCAATAAGTTTCTTTTGGGCCCACTAGCCATGGCTTTCGGCACAAACACCTATTAACCCATGCAAAGTAATGTGAAGACTACAGGTTTAAAATTACTTGTGTTCACTCTCTCCCCATTACTGCAGGACTACCCCTATATTCCACTGATAATGGCAACAAGCTACACATACAGCAGCATTGAACTTCTCATGCCCGCAGGTTTCTTTTGATATTCCCCCACTAATTCTTGAAAATCCAAAACCTTTCCTTGTCCTCACAAGCACCCAAAAAGTGCCACCCTCCTATTTCAATGGTCCCCCCACTCCACTTAATTGTTGTTTTCCTTTGTGGCCATTACTACATATCACTGTTTGGTTTGTGTGATGCATTGTCTTCTCCCAGGTGGACTTGATTGTAAATTGTAAATTTCAGGGGTTTTGTTGCATAAAATCAGATCAACTTAACTATCTAACAAGCGTTTTTTTGCAGAATTTTAAGGGTTTTGCTATAACTTAGTTTCCTCAGGGGTCACCAGCCATGGCCTTCTGCCATAGTCACTAGCCATGGCCTTCTGTCATAGCCACTGTACCTGTTGCACCAACAGTTTACTATTACTGGAAAACGGGAATTAAAAAGTCTTTTACGTCCTCACTGGCACTCAACAAGTGCCCCCCTTCTTTTGTCCAGGCCCCTCACTCCACTCAATTGCATTTCCCTGTCTAGCCCTCTCCCATTAAACCCTATCACTCATCTCTTTGTGCCACACACATTTTATTCTGAGCATGTCTCGTGGTGTTGCCGCAGTATTCTTGTGAGATTAGTCTAGTGAGATTCACATGGTCTTCCCCTGAACAACCAGAATCTCTCGACCCATAACTGGCTCCCCAACCAACCACCAAATCCCCAATTTCACATGGTGTCTTCTTTCCCTCTCCCGATTTCTAGCCTGATGTGAGTGCTATTGCTATTGCTATTGGTAATTATAAAATGCCCATTCCCAGACCATCTAAATCCTGTCATTCAAAACAACCAGTGTTCCCCTAAAATAGACTAGAAAAACAGAAGAGTTTTGAGTGTCTTTCTGATGTCTAGAATATTATTAGACCTTGTAAGGTACTGGGGGAGTTAATTCAAAAGTATTCATGCTACGGCTGTTCAAAAAGAGAGTAGGCTGAAAACTCAATTTTTATGGTTTTTAAAATATGTTTTTCATTTTGTATTGAATTGTTCCGAACATTTACAGGTTGGGAGAGGGGCTGGGGGTTCATGTCAAAATGTTTGTTGAAAAATGTCATCCAAATACATGGAGCATGTTAAAAGTTATTAGCTTCTCTCAGCCTCTCTGCTACAAAGCACCAAGACTGATATAAAGGTTTTAAGGAGGCCAGGGCACCACTTCTCCATCAAATATTTTAAACACAACTGGGTGGATTTATCCCAAACCAGTCAAGAAAATTATGTCAATGCTTAGTGCCCAAATTGTTTCTTATTTGGTCCAATTCTGCTAAGTGATATTTATGCTACGGCTTTTCAACAACTGTAATTTTTCTCTAAGGGAAAGGAATGGGGGTAGGCTGAAAACCGCTTTTTTATGTTTTCTTAATAACATTTTCAGTTTTTAATTAATTGTCTCTGACATTTCCAGTTTGGGGGTTCTTGAAAAACTTTTAGTTTTGAAAATGTTATCCAAATCCATCTTGCAAGTCAAAAGCCTAGTTCAGCCTCTCTGCTGCAAAGCAGCAAGGCCGCTATAAAGGTTTTAAGGAGCAGTGGGCACCCACTTCTCTGTCGAATATTTTAAAAATACTGGATAGATCTACCCCAACCCAATAAAGGAGATTACGCCAATGCTTTTTGCCCAAGTTGTTTCATATTTGGTCCAAATATACCCAGCTATATACCCGAAGTGGCCCGCAAGTGGGCTGTTTGGGTATCCATGCTGTCAGAGCTTCTTGGTGAAGGAGAAGGCACTGATCCCTCTACACAGCGTCCGTGGGCATGCAAAGGACGCTTAGGATCAAAATGTGCTATTTGGAAAAGTCTGCCCCTTGTCGTTGCCGTGTCACTGCAGCCCTCTACTTCTGGGACGCACACGCGCACTGTGCGCATGCACCCAGAAGTGGCCCGCAAGTGGGCTGTTTGACTGCCCACACTGTCCGAGCTCCTTGGATAAGGAGAAGGCACTTATCCCTCTACACGGTGTCCATCGCCGTACGGAAGACGCTTAGGATCGAAACTTGCTACTTGGAAAAGTAATTGTTTTGGATTCAAAAGATATCTTTCTGCTTGCCTAGTTTTGTTCCTCGCTCTGTGGAGGTAACGCGTAATAATCAAGTTCTCTCTCCTGATTGCAGCTCCACCCCCTGTCCGTGCCGCATCACTGCAGCCCTCTACTTCTGGATCATGCACGCGCACCATGCACACGCACGCAGAAGTGGCCCGCAAGTGTGCTGTTTGGCTGTTCGGCTTGTGGCAGGAGAGTGGGGCTAAGGAAAGCTTTGTTTGCAGATGGAGAAATCCGGTAAATAGATTTCCGTTTGTATGAGCATTGACGTCAAAGTAATATCATTGTCACTGGATGAAAATGTTCCTTTTTGCATACTATAGCTTCTCGTGCTGTACAGTATTGACATTATTAAGCCATAGTGTGCTCACTAGCTGATGAAAAATTTGTTATGAGATATACCTTGAAATGAAATGAAGATTATTACATGCAAGAACCGAGAGAAAGTATACTTCCATAGGGCCTAAAACAAGACGTATGAGTATGGCAAAAGCATCAGTGTTGCCATTGCCAGGCTCCTCAGATACTGATGAGGATCTCATTGAATGCGCACAACAGTGTTCCTTAGAAAGGGAACTACGTATCGCTGAAGTGGTTGGGAACAATGTGGAGGCGGTACATGAGTCCTCGCAAATGCTGTTTATTGAGTAAAGAGTTGGGGAATCTGGTGCTACTGAGAATAGTGACTATGTAAAGTCCACCACATCCAAAGACTTATATGATACTAATTATTCTTTCCTTGATACTCTACCTATATTCTCGACAGGGGAAATTTCACTACTATGCATATCACAGCATTTAGAAAATAGTGAGCAGTGACTCGCAAAAACAAATTTAAGTCCTATAAAGGAGGATGATATGATACTTGGAGTTGACACAAATGCAAATAACCAGATTATAGAAGTGTTAAAGAAGCATTCACTTCTTCTCAATGAGATTTTTCTGGTGCTAACTTCCATGCCAGAAGTGTGTTGTAAGGCATGGCTTAGTATGTCCACTATGAAAACTATAAATGCTGATGTGTTAGATAATGACTAACCAGGCTCGGACAGAAAGGCCATTGTAATAGACTCAGTTACAGTTGAACCTGAGAAGCAGCACAACATATATATACCAGCTCCGGAAATTCGTTATGCATCGGTATTTGAAGCTGCAGCCAGGGATGCGGTCAAAAACAATAAACCACCTGTAGCGGATCTTGAAGGAGACAAAAGGGCTAGCGATTTTACTGTGAAAATATAACAAATAATAGAAAATAAATGTGATGTAAAAACGCCATGGTTCAAAAGGTGTTGAATATCTCATTGCAGACATTTTTAAGGGATTCAAAGTTGAGGGATCTGATAATTGCACCGCAGACTAGTACTGATGTGATGCTAGTAAACGATTCATCAAATGAATTAAAAGAAATACCTATACAATCCATAGGAGGAGAAGCAGTAACAAGAGATATAGGGCCTGATTCATGGAAGTGTTTTATAATGCGCAATCCCAAAGGAAAACGTTCTGTGAATCAGGCCCATAGAGTCTGAATATGTAGATATCTCTAATACTCTATCTTATGCACTTAACAATAAAGAGATGTAGGGTAGAATTGACAAGAACCGAAGATCAATTGAGAGGGGGGTACAGGACATTTTTGACATCGTTAAGAACCCGACCGCTATTCACGGTCCAACACGCCTACCTCTGCGGGCCCTGATTTTTCCACCCTAGCTGCATGCTGGAGTAATAACATGCAACCAGCTTTGAGTAATGCTTATGCGGCATGTTCTGTAGTACCTGAAGTGATCCAGAAGGAGGCAGCAATGGGACTAGTATCTGCATTGGTACTCAATGGAAATAGTAAGACTGGAACACCTTTAGGAGTGGTCAGTATAGTTGCTGACAGTATGGAAAGTGAGCAAGAATTAGGTGACCCCCAAATGTAAAGAATATACCATCCACTAACACCAGGTTTGAAGAAAAAACTCAGCTATCTGAGATGGAAGTGAGGAAGATCATTGAGGACATATTGACTAAAAAGAAAGTCGAAGGGCAACCCCAGTTAGAAAATAGGAATATTCAATCATCAACTTTGAGTACTCTTGCAAAAGCACATGAGCAAAGACCCTCGCTATGCAGGGTCATATTGGGGGAAGGCCCAGGATATAGATTAATCAGTAATAGGATGGTTGATCACTATTCTTCTAATGATCAGACAAGTTATTTAAGAAAAACGTTTTCTTCCAAATGAGCCTAGTCTGATTATGCAATATGTCCTCGAAGGGTATGGGCCGCGGACTCTAAATAGACCATACATTTTGAGGCTGTTTGTGGCGATACCTAAGCTAAACCTGATAACATCGGCTGATATAAAATTGATTTATTTCATTCATGAACAAAGATTCGATTATGTGAGACTGCTGATTCCCTCACCTCTTGTTAGGGCTTTGCTATTAAAAGAAGTGGGAAACTTACAAAGGAGAGGCTTTGATATTTTTAACTCCCAAAGTAATAGACAGACTGTAGGAACAGGTATACAAGGAATGGAAAGAAATGATTTGCCTGATAATTCTAGAATAGAGTTGTTGAAAAACAAAGAGAGCGACAAGGGTCTACTTAAAGACTTGAATGAAAGGCAAGACTTGGCACTTTCTTTGAAAGATTCAATTATGCAATTGAAAACTTTGGGGCAACCCCTTTAGCTCAAAGGATAACTTTAGACTTATATCATGGAATACAGGGGGTACTACTCACCTTGCAGCAAATAGGAAGGTTTGTCAGTCCCTGGCCTGTTATGATTTACTACTACTGCACAAAACGTGGGCCACTTGGCAAATTTTAGATGGTTTTGATATTCGTTGTATTAAAGCCAATGCAGGGAGTAAGGGTCATCCAAAAGGAGGTTTTGCTTTGGCCATGCAAAATGATGAATCCATGCACCTTAAATCAGAATCATATATCCAAGACTCAATTCTGATTGTTACATGTAGAATAACCACTGAGAAGGGTCCTATTTATTTGATGGTGGTAAATATTTATTGGAACGCCCTAGAGTATAATGATAGTGATCTTGAAATCCATATCAGGAAATTGGATAGAATAATTGAAGATTGGCTAGATCAAAGACCGGGAGGCTCCAATGATTTGGCAGGGGACTTAAATGCAAATTGTAATATAGTTAACAGTTCCATGGTTGGGGCAATGACCTCACAAGATGATAGTAAATCTAATGATACATGTAAAAAATGTAGAGGAAGTATGTGGAAGTATTTGCAAAAAGTTGGGAGCTAAATGCCCTGTATAATGAGAAACCAACATGGAATGCAAGAGGTCAGTCCTCAACAATAGACTATGGGCCTCATTAGGACCCTGGCGGAGAGGGTGTTACGCCAGCGTAGTGCATGGCGTACCTCTCCGCCATACTACGAGTTCCCGTAGCGCCATGGAGGTTTTCTCCGCCTGGTTTTACCAGCCGGAGAAAACCATGGCGCTACGGGACCTCGTTGTTAATTACGCCACCGTATTTTACGGTGGCGTAATTAACTCCTTCCCCACTCCCATTATACCCTATGGGGCAAAAATGGGAATGGGGAAGGGCAGAATGGGGATTGGGGATTTACCGCTCCGCCGAGGTCGGAATGGGGCGGTAAATCCGCCAACCCCCATGGCGCTATCGGCGGCTTTCCGCCATGCTTCGCGGTGCATTTAGCACCGCGAAGTCCGCCTGGGTCGTAATGAGGCCCTATATATTCACAAGTACAGCCATCTATCTATGTATGGGAAACATGGAAGTTATACAGACAAATCCTAGTGATCCTGCTACGTTAACATGTAACTTGCCATGGGCAAAATAAAATGATGATAAATTGACAAGAACTTGCAAGAATGTTGAGATCAATGTTAGGAGGTCCAGAATTAAATGGAATCCAGGGAAAATTGATAAATTCAATGAGCAAATGTTAGTGGAGTATGAGTCCAGAACACTGGAGGGAAAAAGAGGGACATGTTCAGTTGAACTATTTTTGGAACGTTTAGAAGAAGTATTGGGGAAGCATTTCTTGAAGGATTGTGTAGCAGGACAAGGGAAACACACTCATAAGCATACATTTGACTTGGTCACCAAACAAAGAAAAGCAATGATGAATAGAGAAATGTGCTTAATAAAGAAATTAAATTGTGATATAGAGTTAACCAAGATTGGAATAAAAAAATGCAGACAGGCTTATAAAAAATGGTCTATAAACCATAGAGCAAATATACAACAGAAAGATTGCCAAAATTCTGTTTCAAGCTATAAATAACCCGAATTTGAGATCGTTTTGGTCATTAATAAACATTACTGAAAAAACCCAATTACAATTGGCCTTGAAACCAATTAGTGTGGATGATTGGTCTAAAAACGTTATGAATATCTATAGTGAATTGACCTCAAGGTCTTTTGAAATGGATATGCTCAATCTACATAAATGGAAGTTAGATGTATCCATTGACAGTATTAAGAGCTATTTACTTAAGGCTAAAGCATCTACAAAACTGGGCACAAATAGTCTTTCATTCATGACCTTAATAAATAACACAGATTTGTGGGCTAGAATATTTCACATTCTCTATATCGATGTTATAGAAAAGGAGAAGATTCCTAAGGCTTGGCTCTTGTCATACTTACTGCCAATTTTCAAAAAGGGTAATGGAATGTGTGCCACTATCGCCCAATTTCCCTGATGAATATAGAGGCCAAGATTTTCTCTTCCATTGTATTAGATAGATTGCTCCTGTGGAATGATTTACTAGATGTTAGACAAATTGGTTTTAGAAAAAACATAGGAACCGGAGCTGGAGAGATGTTAGTTACCCAGTTACAAAATAATGCCCAAATAAATAAGAAAAGACCTCTGTATGTTGGATCAATGGAGTTGTCTGGAGCTTTCGATATGGTGGATAGGCCCATGCTATGTAGAAATTGTTGAATCTTGGTATAGATGCAGACATACTTGAAATTTTGGTCGGCTTGTGCTCAAATACCATGATTAGTGTTAGGCTAAATAATGAGGGACGCATGACAAATCCATTCAAAGCAACTAACAGTCTAAAGCAGGGATGTGCACTCGCTGCCATATTATTTAATCTTTATGTTGCCTCTAATGGGCAATTTGTGGTTGGGAAAGGCCTAGCTTCTCCAAAATTGGGTCTTCTTACAGTTCAATGGTGTGCTTATGCGGATGATTTCCTTTTATTTGGTACCACTAAAATTGGGCTGCAGCATTTAATAAATGCAATTGTGTTGTACATAAAGAATTCATAATTGGAAATAAATGCATCAAAACAGTAATAATTAATTTGAAACAAGGCAATAGTAAATTGCTAAGATGCTCATGGGACTGTAATGGCACTAGAATCAAAATGCAGAAATCTCTGAACTTCTTGGGCTATGTGTTTTTAAGTGTACCATCTCAGAAATGTATTAAAAAATGTTTGAAATTGAAAGCAATTGAAGGCTGCCAAACAGTTAAAAATCATTGAAAGAAAATATGGCAAATATTCCTTGTATGCTTGCATTGAATTCTTTAGGAAGAAAATAATTCCATGAATTAGCTATGGTTTTGAATTTTTTCTGGATTTATTAATACCTTACTTAAAGACTATTGAAGGTATTATGCCAAAATGTATACCCTTCGAAACAGTACGATATGAGCTTGGACTGATTTCTCTTGAAAGTTATATGATATGGAAAAATGCTTCTTAGGTAACCGGAAACAGTTATACGATTATCCAGTGGACGATAAAAAAGGGAATTTGTTGATAAATTTGAAAGAAAGTGTAGAGCGACCCTTATTGCTAATGGCTGTATCGTTACAAAAGCTGCTGGATAAACCCTTAAAAGTTAAAGCCCTGGTAAAAGCTCTGGATTGGGTCGGCAATAATGCCATAATACTGAATTCAAGCTTGTATTCCCAATCTGTGTCCTTGTGCAAGTGGTACCCTGAACCTGAAACGTACATTTTGAAATATCCTGAACAAACAATTAGGAATTCCCTAATGAGATTCAGAGCAAATGTCTTAAATACTCAGGAAATTAGAAATATTTGTTTTCCAACATTGGATGAATACACATTTTGTAGGCATTTTTGTACTGATGGGGAAAAGGAAATTCTATATGATCTTGTACTAAAGTGCACGAAATTAATGTAAAAAAGAATAGCATTTTTCAAACAATTTGTAATTGATACTTCCCATTTAATTGTGAAATATTGTGGTATTGTGGTATGAAATGCTCCATGGTAGATCAATGGTGTTGAAAATGAGAAATGTTGCTTTTCTTAAAAATGCTTGTGCTTGTGCTTGTGCACTCGAATAGATCCTTTCGTGAACCGTTTTTATGTACTTTTTAGGAACTCCAAATGGCAAAGTAAATGAGTTGTGATTATTATGAGATAAATGAATTTTGGCATAGGACAGATGTGTTTTATGCGGTATATGTTAAAGTATATTTTGTGAACGTTTTCTGTTCTTTTTCTGCCTTTTTTTTCTTTGTTGTATTTTATGAATTTTATAGAATTGTTAAATTGTTCTTTTATTATCTATTCTGTTTGTAAAGGTTTATACAAACCAAAACAAATAAAGTGAACATGAATATACCCAGCTATGACTGCCAAACTACACTTTTTTTCCATGGGAAAATGAATGGGCTCAAAATGGTGGTGCTTTATTTTCTTACTAACCTTTTCATTTTTTAATGTATTGTTCCCATATGGAGGGAGTGGGCCTTGGCAAACCTTTGGTTTTGAAAATGCCATCCAAACCCTCTCAGCCTCTCTGCTGCAAAGCATTATGGTAAAAATGTAGCAATAATTTAGGGAGAAGGGGGACCCCTCCCCCATTAAATCTTTTAAAAATTACTGGATGGATTAACCTCACAAAACAAATTGCTTCTTGTTTGGTCCAATTCCGCCCACTGGTTTGTGCCCTGTGCTGGACTTTTCCTCTATTGGAAAATTAATTGGAGAATACTGAAAACACTTTTTTTTTTTAACTTTCTTAATAGACTTTTTTCATGTATTTTTCCCAAAATATCCAGTCTGGGGGGCGATCAAAGGAGGGGGCCGTGACAAACATGTTATTTGCAAAGTATCAGCCAAATCTGTCGTGCAAATCCGAAGTTATTACCAATTCAATTTTCGAGTTTCCTATGGATCATGACACTCACCTTAACTATTGTGATAACAACATTTGACTTGCATGTCGGATTTGTCTGATATTTTGCAAAGATAAAGATTGTCACGGGCCACCCCAGACTTTACATTTTGAGAAAAGAGTTTTTAGGGAACAAACACGTTATTAAGGAAGGCAAAATGCTGTTTTCATTCCATTCATATTCCCATGTAGAAAAAGTCCATATTTTATCACACCGGAGCACAAATCCACTGGAGGGAATTGGAAGACATAAGGAGCAACTTGGAAAGTAAGCTTTGACTTAATTTCTGGGACAGATATGGGGATATTATGTCCAGTAGTTTTTTCTTAAATATTTGATTGTGAAGGTGTGCCCCTGTCTCCCAAAATTATATAGCTATATCTCCCATGGTACTTTGCAGCAAATAGGCTTTTCAGAAATGAAAACCCACTATTTTTATTTTGCTTGTTGCGAGCTATTACTGCGGTAATACCAGAGGAATGCGAAAACAAAAAGTTCAAGAAAATCCATGTGGGCAAGGACAAAGTTTGACATTGCATCAGGCTAGATGTGGGGAGTTGGGGGTGTTCTGAGGAGCCAGTTAAGTTTCTAAGGTGGAAATTAGAAATACGAATGTTAAAGTAACAACATAAACATGTATTATCAATATGTTTGAGAAAATATTATATTTATATAAAATATCATGGTAACCTTAACTCACCCTGTTTTTTGTTTTGCAATATTTAGATTGGGTTGTAACATTTTTTACAGTGACCGTGATGTAATTTATTTTATAAATATGTATTTGTGTTTGTTAAAAATGTGAAATACATTTTTATTGATTTATGGTTTTAATGTGTATTATATTTGTGCTGATTTTGTTACTATTTCCATTTTTCATTATTTACCAATAATTTCTTTGTACAATTGGATGTGTGTTTATTTAAAGTTGACTATTATAATGTAAATGTTACTAAGTATGTAGATTGTATATGTTTTTTAATTATTGTTGTTGTTTGTTGGAATAATTGTTCGTATAAGGCGTTTATAGAAATAATGAGTTAGGCACTTACTTAAGCCTTAGCTTAGTAAAACAGCCCTTTGTGTGTTGTAATATGTTTTTTATGTAGTTGTCTAAAATGTAAATTATTAATATTTCTTAAAAGGTACATTCATTTTTTGTTATGGGCTCCACATCACCTTTTAATGCTGTCTCTTACATCCAATGTTTATAACAATTTCTGAAAAATAGTCACATAAAAAAAATGAAAATAAAAACTCCGGTTTATTTACTTGTTCAATTATTTCTGGCTATCCTTACAAAAATATCAATTTGAGAGTTTGTAAAAGTAGATGAACATGTTATTATTATTGAAATAATAGATACATTGAACTTGCATTTTGTTTTATTGATGTTGATAGTTTTACACATTTCTAATTAGAAAAACTATTTTTAGTTTCATTAATTTTTATCAGTATGTTCTACAGAGCAAAAAGCAAAAGGTACAATTATACCATGTGATATATGCATTATTAATGTATCAATGGATATCTTTTTAAAATTGGTATGAAGTGTTTTTTTTGCTTATTGTATTGTTTTATTAATGTTTCAAGTTATACAGAGATTATGTATTTCATTTTAATTGTATACATTAAAATTATTTTAGTTATGTATTATAATTAATTATATTAATTTAACTTATGGTGGATTTTCATTTTTAAAATGTATAATTTTGTTTGTGCTGCATTATTTGTTTACTATAATAGAATGTTTTATATGTAGTAAAAGTGAGCATGTACAAAACATACTTGAGTGTACTTTACAGTTATACGTTATTTAGATATTTAATATATGTTAATATATATACGTTTTAGTTGTATAATGGGGTATTATAAGTTAAGTAAATGCATACAATTGGAAAATATTTTTGGGGGCAGGATTCATAATTACTATTTTATTAATTATGTATTTTTTCCTTGTAAAAAATACACATATTGTATTCTACTGCATTAACTATTATTGATATACACATTTCCTATTGTAATATATACATTATTATTTCAAAAATACAACAACCCACATTCTTGAATAATTAAGAAGGCACATCTTTTAAATTGTAAACATGTATTTTTATAGGTATGCTATATTGTAAAATAAACCTGGTTTTAATAAATATTTACTTTTAAAAAGTATGCCTTCATTGATGATACTTTCGCTGTTCCAAGATGTAGCAGCATTTGCTTCTTCTACTGCAATTATTATTCCACATTTTAAGCTGTCTAAAAAAGAATGCACACACTTTGGCTCAATACTTAGCAAAGATGGAAGTGACACAGAATCACCAACTTGACATGTTTTGGGTACTTAAGAAGGCACAGGTTGAAGTCCTTTTTGTAGTATTACAATTTCGATTTTTGTATTTTGTTTTAACTTGTACCAACCACAGTTAAAATTGTTTTATTGAAGTTTGTTCAGTTGTTTTATTTTTAAACACATTTTCAAGATACATTTGTTCATTTTTTTTCTCGCATCTTTGCTAACATTTCAGAATGTCCTAAATAATAATTTTGAGGGTTAGCCCTTTTAAAATTTGCTTTGCACATGGTGCAAATTACTTGAGTAGCATTTCACACATCATCTGGTTCTGGAGAGTTTCAAAGTAGTTCCAAATGCAAGAACCTAATTCGGCAAATGGAATTGTTCCAGAAGTAGTTATTTGTTTATGTTGTGTTTTGGTTTTGACTGTCAGTATTCAGGACATTTTGTTGTGATGTTTCTTCAGTAGTTGAACTTTCTGATATATAAGTTAAAGACGTACCAGTAATAGGTAAATTATCTTTGTTCTGTTTTGTGGGCTACAACAATTTTAGTTGTTCAGATACTACTACTTGAAATTGAAGATTTTTTAAGTTTTTTTGATGGTGTTATAGATTTTGGAATTGGTAAATCACTTATTTTATTTGTAGTTATTTTTAGGTATACTAGAAGCTTTAATTTTCTGAAATAGTAGTTGAAGTTAGTTTGTTTGGTTGAATAAAACTAGTTTCACAAATTGAAATGGTACTGGTACTAGCAGGTAATACATTGTTTTTGCAGCTTCTATAATGGCAGTTTATACTTTTGAAATAGTAATAGTAGTGGTAATTGGGAATATATGTGCGTTATATTTGGGAATTTGTGAACCGTGAAATGTAGGGATAGTATTCTCTTTAGTATTAGGTGATGTATCATTTGTCTTATTTGGTGTAACAGCACTTTCAATTATTACTAGTTGGTAATAGGCAATGTAGGTTGTATTTTTATTCTCATCCTGGAAGATATTGAGCCTCTTACTCTTTTTTGACAATGGCATTGCTAGTAATGAGCAGTTATAAACTTTCCCGTCAGGTTCTGAATTCTTTGCAGGCTATCCCCAGTCTCAGAGGTAGGTTTCCACTAGAACCATTTGACACAGATTCTAGGATGAAACTCAGAGGATCTCTTCTATTCACAATATTCAATTGTATTTTTCATTGTCTTAAAACATTATATAAATGTTCCAGAATGCAACACATGTGCCTTGCTGCAAAGGCCTTCTGAAAAAGCTGCAGAACCATCTCTTTAGTGGAACAGAGGAGGTTCAAACATCAAATGTTGGAGCACACAGCTCCTGCAGGCAGAGGCTGCATTCACTTCAGCACCAGTGATTTAAAAATAATAATCAGGGATCTATCAGTCTAGGACAGGGTTAACTGTAAGATTATGCTATACTGATTTCAATATGGAGACTAATTGAAACATATTTATTAAAGCCACATCAAATTGGGATCATACCAGTGTCAAGCCTTTGAGAAGCTGTGTGTGTTCTAGGCAGCCTGACAGTCTGTATTCCAGTGAGTGAGAGAAAGTGCATTATGCTGCCACATTTGAATCTCTTGGATTCTGGGTAACTTCTCCCTGTCGTGCCTGATAGCTCCCATTAGGAGATCCTGAAACCCTGTCTTCAAAGATGCACTTCTATATCAAAGACCTGCCTCACACTAGGGAGCTGCACACCAGACAGCCTTTGAAGCTGCAAGCTAAGAGGGGATACATTTAGGGAGGTCAAATAGAATAACAGGACTTGTAGTGTTTTTCCATCTGGCTTTTCTAAAGGGTTCTCTTTCCTTCCTGTCCTCTCTGCTTCTTGAGGAAGATGGCACTCTGGGTATGGTATATTGAGGCAAAGGTTATTTGTCTCAAAGGCAGGGATTAAAGTACTTACAATCAGGTTGCTCTTGTCTGCTCCACTGTGACCTTTTCATTTAAATAGAGAGGGTATTTCACTCCTTGTTTGATTCACTTTTGAACCATCAAGGATATCAGGAAGCATTCATCTGGATTCTGTTGGGAGAGTACTCCTTTCCAAAGCACCCTGCCATAGGTAAAGACAGGTGTTCCAAGGAAAAGGCAAGCTCTGCTTCCTACTGATCACCAAGGCACATTGGGGATGACATTGCTGAGAATCAAGACATGCTGCTCTGCTATCAAAATTCTCAAGACTGGGCGAGCAGCGACTGAAAAGGACTCACCTTGTCCCGGAGTGCCCTGAGGTCAGTCTTAAAGCATCAAGAAAAGCCAGACAGCAGGTCATCTGTTTTCATCATTTGGACAACCTTAACCTGAATATGAATAGCGTTCAGTGCTTTTGACCCACCAGGACCCAAAGTGCTGCTTTTTTCACTAACCTTCATATGTGAGCAGGTTCGATGCTGCATTTCCCTAGCAAAACTAATCACCTCCGTGTAGAGGACCTTGAATTGATGCACCTACAAATTAATCTTCAAACCATCAGGACTTCAATGATTCCTTTCATCATCAATCTGCTCCTGGTGACCACCAAACCTGACTCGACACTGACTCAACGATTCAGTTAACCTGGACTTGCCTCATTTGAAACCAGTTCAAACCAAATGCATAGCATGTTGAATCCTGGTTCTACCACGTTGAACCACATTAGAACTCAAATCAAGTACCTGGATAATTTTAGTTCCTTTGTGACTGGGTAAATCCCTGTAGAACCTATCCTTTAATTGACATTGTAACACTTCTTGCTTTTTTCCTCTCTGCTAAGGTATCCAGAGTGCTTACAGACATTTGTTCAAAATGATTGTCTTCTTTTGCAGGATTACGTTTTTTAGCATGTTCTTTATATATAGTTGTATGATTGAATTATTTATCTAAAGTATATCTTTTTTTGTAGAACTATGTTCTTTTACTGTTGCTATTTGGGTTGCTACGGTCTCACATTAACACCCCTTCTAAGAGTACAGCCTTCCCGTGGCCCATGTTATCACAAAAAGCAAAGGCGGTATATGTCTTTGCTCTACCTCTATTACCTTTAACATATGGATAACTCTTGGTTTTCTAGAAGTGTGAGGGCTTAGTAGGCAGTTGAGTCACAACGCATTCTTGTAATTCTGTAGAGAAGCAGTCATTTTGTTGCGCTTATAACATCTCTTCTCACTCTCCGACTGCTTAGTAGCACACATCGACACTCATTTGTTATCGATGCATGCCTACTCACTTCCTATTCACTTTTTCTCTTTGCTACAACTGCTGCCAGCATCACAGTTGAATGTCCAGGAATATTATGGCAGCCTCGCTATAAGACACTTCTCCACAGCCCTGTTTTATTAACCCTCCCTAGGTAGATTGCTGCTGTTCTTATTCTGCACCTCTCCCCCTCTCAAGTTATCTCAGCTCTGGCAGGTTATCATCAATTTTCTGTCAGAACTATATGTCAGCCTTCCTTCTCAGCTTTAGCCATGCATGTTGTAAAATCAATAGCACTGCTCCTCAGCCCTTCAGCATGGTCACATAACCTGTTGGCTCGGACTGTTCCTCTGGCCATTCCTTTGGTCTCAGAATAGTTACACTACTTTTAGGCGTATACTGGTCATCAGGCTAGCTTTTCAATCCCTCAGGAGGCCTCTTAAAGACGTGTATTGTGTACGCTAGCAGGAAGTCCTGGCCAAACTCTTCATGGGTCCTATTGTCCATTGTCTGTTTTACCAACAGTGTTGCAGGACAAGACACACGCTCGTAGACATGGTGAAGAGACTTAGAACACTGCTTTTCAGTTGGTGAGGAACAGTCTTCATCACAATGTATAAGGGGAATTGGAAAAAACAAGAAGAAGGTGAAATTCTTCAGGTATGTATTAAAATAATTAGGAAAAGATTGTTTGGGCTAACTGCCATTTGACGTCTCGTCCCACTTCATAGATGGTGACATTATGAAAAATAATTGCATGTGTGTGTGTATAATCTATCGTGGCTGCACATATGCAGGCACCTCACTAACTGTTAATATGATTGTCTAAGGTTGGAATAAGGGTAACACTATTATATGCTCAACAACAAACAGCAACGTTTAGGCTACAATGTAAGGACATTATTTTACACTGCTTATACATGTTCTCATATGACAATCGCTTAATTCCTTAAACAGAATAGAAAATGTAGGATATTGATTGGATTTTCCTCAAGAGTCACTCTTCAAGTTACATGTATTCCTATGATGAAGATACTGGATGTGTGTGAACATTACAAAATGCTTAAGATAACATTTAATTCTGTTCTATATTAGTGGTGTAGATTTGTAAAGACTATTACAATGCTACACCAATGAAAGTCTGGTGGGAATCTAAATTTTTAGATTATAATTTAGTGGGGCTCTGCTCTAGGCCTTCTGCATGAATGCCTTGTCTATGGCTTTGTTCTCCGCTTCCCTGATAATTTACAATTAGATTGCTGAATCCCTGGTTATGTGCAGTTAGTTTGAACTCCTGCTGTGCCGTAGATGTATTGTGAGCAATTCAGGTTCTTATATAACAACTCCCAACGTGCCCACTTCCATATGCCCTTTGGCATAATGTGTTGTGCAGTACTGAGTATATGATGGTTCTGCTCAACCGTTGTCTCTGATCATGATCTTGCCAGCATGGTAAGAGGTAAGAAACAGCCCCCGGAGTGAGCGCAGAGTGAGCTCGCAGACTTTGGCAGACTCCGGATTCCACAGAGTCTTTCTACAGTGGACATATCCTGTGTGGGCCTGTGGAGTGGCCGTGGAGTGAGCGCAGAGTGAGCTCGCAGACTTTGGCAGACCTTGGCTGGACCTCGCGGGACCCCGCGGGATATTGCAGGGGCGGTGTTTCTCATTCCAACCTGCCCGCTCCTGCTGACGTCCTCGATCAACTCAATACCACCGGACCCGTTCCACGATGGAGGTTCGCCCACCCGACATCAACATCCTCGAACCAAGACCAGATTCAGGACTCGAGGTAACTCTGCCAAACAACACTAGAACCCTTGACTTGGAACCAGCTCGCCCCTCACAACCTGCCGCCATTGAAAGCTCACTTTCCACCCCTGCCCTTTCCCGAACCCTTGTCTCACCCTTCTCCCCCTCCCACCCCATACCTTCCTTCCCTCCCTTCACTCCCTTTTTACCTACCCTTCCCATCCCAGTACCCGCCTTCCGCACGCCACCCTTACCTCCTGTTCCTTTCCGAGCTGTCTCGGCGGATCGCGGCTCTGTGGGATCTGAGGAGGAGGGGGAGGGGCCTTCACGCCGGGCTCTTCGTGCGAGGAGAGAGACTGCCGTGCCCGCTGTGCGTGGAATGCCCACGAGGAAGCGAGGTGAAAGGTTGGCGCTCCCCAGGCGGGCAGTGAGGCGCATGGCTTCTCCGGGCCCGCTCGCTCAGACCCTGCAGCCCGTGGATCCGGCGGACGAGCCGGCGACGGGGCTGGCCGTCTCGGCGGAGTGCGGAGAGGCGGTGGGCACTGGCTCCTCCCACCTCGCCTCCCCTGGCTCGGGTGGCCGAGCAGCCCGCACTGTGTGCGAGTCGCTTGGCTGTGCCGTGGACGAGGATTCCCAGCGGCCCATCGCAGTCTCAGCGGAGTCGGGGAGGCGGACCTGCCCCTCTCCTCCGGGGAATGCGGCTCCCAGCACATCTTGTGGGCAGGTTGACGCGTTCCCACGACATAAAGGAGATCCAAACCTTGCTGCAACGGATACTGCAATTTCCTCAGAGGGAAATGAAACGGCAGTGGAACACTTTCCACCAATCCAGGTGGAAACCTATTCCATCAGTTCAAAAGGATCATCATTCAATGTCGAGGTCCACCCAATACCTAATTGGAATGCCCCGTCGAGCCCTAAAGAGACCTCTCACCACTCAGAGTCAGTTAAAGACACTAATGAGTGCACGCTGAACCCAATACCTTTTCCCAATTCAGAACTTCACTTACCTGGTGCAGACATCCTTAACAAGGATGAGGCTTCATTATCAGAGCCTGGAAGATCAGGAAGTTGTCTCCCTAATACACCTTTGAAGAAAGTACATCAAGTAGCCCAGGCGATGTCTGCTCAACAAGCCCCCCACTCACAACCCAAAAATCCAGACAAAATCCTGTCAGTTGAGGAAGATCAGAATCCAACTACCAAAATCTACATTAAACGACATCGCAACACAAGCAGTAAGTGCAGAAAAAGGCAGATCACGAAACCAACGGTCCCGCAAAACAAAAAAATGGGACCCATGAAACATCCCGCAATACCCCTCACTGAGGCGGCCCTGAATGACTTTTTTAAAAGGAAACTGGATAGCCGGTGGACTCCCCAGGACGAACTCTCTGACAACGAAATTTTAGATAGTTTAAACCACCAAGAGCAACTTGCCTCCCACTCAAACTCAGCGCCAGGGGGCCATCTCAAAAAACCTCAAGAAGTACAGTCCAAAACACCGCCACCAGCGGCAAAAGACCCTTCTGTGGTAAGATGGCATTGCACTCCCAAATTCATATCAGCAACGGAAACAATTAAACAAAGTACTGAACCAACCCTTGACACTGCTGCAATCCTACTAAACAAAGAAGGTGAGAGGTTAAACACCACACCCCCGAAAGAATGCTCAATTGCAGTTCACATAGAGTCTACCATAAACCCGGTTCGCCAGGGCTCTGACCAAAGGAGTATGTTTGACGCTCCGAGCCCTCCCGTCTCAGTACAAGCAACCATCAAGTCTCCCCACCTCAGAGGAAAGAGTCCTGCCTCAACAAAAACTAGAGGATCCACCAGTTCGTTCAACGTTCCTTGTACTCCGACACAACTGAGAAGACCGAACGATGGAGGCTACCCGACACCCCAATCAACGCCTCAACACAAAAAGGCAGACCTGATGTCTATTATGTCTATGGTGACGATCGCGCTTGCCCCTTTTAGCAAGCTGTATGAGAGCATTAACGACACCTTACAAGACCAGACGTCCCTAATAGCATCAATGCAGTCAAAGCTGAACTATCTTGAAGGCTTCATCGTTGGTAACAACGGCAATCTTGCTTCAAGAATAGACCAATCACTTAAAACGGCTCTCTCTAAAACCTCGCTGCCCATGTATGGCACATTGGGGAATCAAGTAAATAGAGTGTCAACATCTACTCAAACAAATCAGAACCCTCCTCTACCTGTAGCACAGGACCACCACGAGGCCGAAGTTTCCCAAACACGCGATAACAACGTCTCGGAAACAGAAAACTTGTTGGATCCCCTTGACGTAATAATCGCGATAATAGACAAAAATAACAAGCCCACCCACAAGGACAATCGAACCAAATCCTTTACTGGACCTAAGCCTTCAATGTCAAATCCCTTCTCCTACACAAAACCAGTGGGTCACCGAACGGCCACCATCAAAGGTTCAGACCAAATCCCGAAGGTTTTCTCCTACGGGATCTTCAACCAGCAACAGACCGCATTTCACTTTGGTGCAAAGAAAAATCCAAAAAAGATTGTGACGTTACAATGCTCTCAATTAGTAAAGAATAAAACCAAGCGGGTGGAACGAACCCAAGACCCAACAACTAAGTCACAAGCAGAAAATTCTACCCTGACGAACCATCAACCAATCACAATAAATTTAACAGGATCAGAGGAGTTATCGGACTCAGTAACGACTGTTGAAGATCAATCTGACTGGAGCTCGATAACGATTGACGAAATTGGCTTTGAATCAAGCAAAAAAGCCTCAAAACGGAAAGCCACAGAAGCGTGTACTTCACCAGACAAACGAGAACCACCAGCTAAAGTTCTTCTGCACGATCGACCATCACCAGAACTGTGTGTAGCAAAAAAACATTCAAAAAAACAAAATGACTGTTCAGAAAACCCAAAGAACCGAACAGTCAACAAAAAAAACGATAATCACGCAGTAAGAACATCAAATCCCTCTAATTGAGGAATCAGATCTCGGTCTGTGAGCCTACGTCCCCACAATCCTGTGAGGACATCCGATCACAAAACTCGCTCACACGAAACGCAACACGAATCCAGCAACAGATCTCAACTACTCTCTCAGAACCATCGTGCAGCAACAACTATCAAAAATTTGATAAGGCAGAAGAGGGAAAGGGACCCAAAGGTCCCAACAAAACAAATTGTAAGTGACTCCATCATTAGGTTGAAAAAGATCAATCCAAACGGTGGAGAAACCACATTGAACAGAACCAATATTCTGAAAATACTGGCCCAAATCCCAAGCCTAAAACAGATCAGAAACTACGACTTGTGGATGGTGGAACCAAGTACATCAGAAAGAAAGGACTATTCATATATTCACTTAAACTCGGAAATCATCAAGAACCAACTGATGAAGGAAATAGAATCGCTGATGATCCTCGGTTACGAACTTACAGAAATGAAGCGGTCAAACAACCAAACTGAACCATCATCTCGATCACTGACGGGCCTGAGAGAACCGATAATCTCACAAACAAAGCCCGGTCCCTCTCGCATCCATTATGTCAGCAGGATGGACCACTTATGTTCATCTGACAATAAGCGAATAAGCGAGAAACTAAGAAGACGCACAGTTCCAGATGCGGACCCCGATTCTCTAATCAATCGTCACAGGGGACAGCTAGCTCCCGAGCAACCCCAAGTACGATCGCAGAGAAGTTTACATCAGCCTCAGAAATTAGCACCATTGAATCAACTGGAAAAAACAGAGGAGAGAACTAAAAGGCCTTGGACCTGGCTTAAGGAAGAAGCACAACGTAACAAGAAAAATTAGCAACTATCATTAGAAGACGGAACTAACTCACCAGATGCAGGAAAAAAGGAAAATCGACTTAAAACAGACCTAAAGAACCCCCTAAAACTGGGAACTTGGAACACACGTGGATGTGAGCACCTAACTAAAATAACGGATGTCAACTTAGGCACCTTCGATATCCTGTGTCTGCAGGAGACATGGCTGACTACTAAACCCCAATTGGACGGGTATGAAATAACTTTTTCAGCAGCAACAAAGGGACCCTTGGGTCGACCGTCTGCAGGGCTAATCACGGCTCTCAGATCAGGATCGGGACTTAAAGTAATTGAAGTTCTGGCCACACCTAAATGGATCCAGGCGATGATTTTAAACCAAACATTCAACCAGGAACTCTCCCAGACTTCGAACGAGGGGAAAACCCTCTTACTTAATATATACTGGAACCCAGATGTAACATCTAACGAGGAATTTGAATCCACCCTCTCAAATTTGTTCGATGAAGCCGACGAAAAAATTCAGCATCATAACATCATAGTAAACAGGGATTTTAACGCAGCATGCGAAGGGATCGGGCAAGATCACAAACATCAAAACACTTCGGCAAGAAGAAGAGGGAAACTGCTTGAGCATCTCATGAGAGCAAGGGATTTGCATAACCTTCACCTGATGCGCACCAACGCAAACCTGGAGATCCCCACGTGGGAAAGAGGGAACCAACATGCTTTGATCGATCATGTATTCGTCTCCAAGGATCTACTTCTGGTGATCCATTCCTTTGCGGTTAAGCGGACGATGTTCAGCGATCATAACCTTCTCATTACGGAGGGGAAGAACTGCAGACCCCATTCTCTCGCATACCCAATCCCCCTGGAAAAGTCGACTACGGGGAATCGGGTAAAGATATCGGAAAAAGGACTCTGAGATATCGATTCCCAATACTCCCATTTTCAAGTTAATGGCGAGACTCTGGGAACAACTGTCAGAGACGTCCTGGATTACACCCCTTTGCTGACCAAATTCTTGATACCAATGTCAAAATCCCGCAATTCGGCAAATGCCCCCAACCACCTATATAATATCGATTTGGTGGAAAAAAGAAGGCTCCACAGACGCTTAAAGAAAGTCTACTTAAATAAACCCACCGCAGAAAATCTCAACCTGTGGAGGCTGGCTGTCCGCGAATACAAGAGTTGGCTTAGACACTACCGCCACAAACTCTATCAGTGTGACGCAGAACAAATGCTGTCAGCCATCTGCGGTAATAAACCCAAGGAATTTTGGAACCTGATTAAGGGAACTCTAAATAAAACATCTGGAGATATCCAGAATAATGTAGGAGAGGCCAAGTGGATAATCCACTTTTCAAATCTGTTTGCACCGATAGTTGACAACAACTTTTCGTTTGGTTTCGGTACCAGAACAACAGTCCATGACACCGAATTTTGGAATATCCCTGCTGCTGAAGCAACGATCCTGCTAAAAATAACCAAATTGAACAACTCGAGGGCCCCCGGGCCGGACGGCCTCTGTAACGCTGAGCTTAAGTCCCATCCAGAACTATGGGCAACTATAATGAGTAAAATCTTCAAAAACTGCAACCGCCTCCAGGATATCCCTCTGTCTTGGAAAAGAGGTATTGTTGTACCTATTTTCAAGAGGGGTCCCACAGACGACCCGGGTAATTATAGACCGATTGCCCTTTTGGACGTCATGGGCAAGGTGTTTGCATCTCTGGCCCTGGACGCTTTCCAAAAATGGATCATGGACTCGGACCAAGCGGATCCTTTTCAAAACGGCTTCGTAAAAAACTCTGGAACATCAACCAACATCTTTTTACTAAGCTCTCTGAAAGCCAGAGTACTGCAGGGAGGCCCTCCTATTTACATGGCTTTTATTGACCTGGTCCAAGCTTTCGACCAGGTCAATAGACAACGACTATGGGCCAAATTGGAAAGCTTAGATTGTCCAAGCGACATCTTGGAACCCATAAAAGCCTTACATCACGGAACCTCAATACGAGTGCGACTAAGCGCCGAAGGCAGACTGTCAAGGGAAATACTCACATCAAGGGGCGTAAAGCAGGGATGTCCGCTAGCACCAGCCCTGTATAATGCCTATATAGCAGACTACAAGAAATCATCGGAACTGATCAGAAGTTTCCCCCCATCCCTAGGAGGCTCAAAAATCGAGAGACTACTCTGTGCAGATGACATCATCGTCATGGATTTAACCCCTATAGGCCTGCAACGCCAATTAGACAATCTAACACGCTATATGGCAGAAAACAACTTAAGTTTGAATAAAGAAAAAACAAACATTTTAATACTGGGAACAGCAGCTACAAGAAGGAAAAAATTCACTTGGTATGGAGAAGGGAAGATGCTGGAAACTGTCGAGGCCTTTAAATATCTGGACATTATGATCAGCAACGACAAGGAAGAACAAGCCATGCAGGAGGCCCTTTGGATAAAACTGAAGAAGCTTACGGCGCAGGCCAAAGCAGTAGACAGGAAGCACGGAAGATTCTCCATCATTCCCGTTATAAGATTTTACAAAGCTAAAGTCGTTCCTGTCCTGATTTATGGCATGGATGCAATGCCACTGATCCCTGATTCAATCTGGCCAAAACTTGAAGGTTTCTTCTGCCGGGGTGTTCTAAATCTGGCCACCTCAACACCGATAACACTGATAAGAAGAGAATTGTGCTTATCCTCTCTTCGGGCCTTAAAAATGAGATCGACCATCATGCTATATCGTAAAGTCTTTGACTCTCCAAAAAATAAAGTTCTGGACCTTATTAGGAGAGAAACTAACTACGGGAACAACTTAATGTTGACCAAATGGGCCCAATACAACCTCTCCATTCTTCAAGAACTAAACATCAACCTGGAAGCATTAATACAAAACCCAAACCAGGTATCAAAGAAACTTCTTGAAGCTGACTGGATAAATACCCTGGAAGTTGCAAACAACTACTCGATGACAGCCAATTTACCCAGCATGCCGATGAAACTCGACGGAGTACGTGGATACCTATGCAAGTTCCCAGATAAACGGCTAAGCAGAACTTTTCTAAGGTTCAGACTGAACCAATTGAAAACAAACAAAGTCCTAGCGATTCGAAATCAATCCAGCTCAAACAACTGCCGGTTTTGTGAAAAAATCGGACATTGTGGAAACTACTAAACATATGATCCTCGAATGCCCTGGCCTAACAGGGAACAGACACTGATTTTTGGCCGACCCATTGAAGAACTACCGCACCCTCGACTTAGAAAACCTATCGGCCCTATTGGCTAGCGGTAACAACAGAAGGTGCACTATCGGTCTGTCTCTGTTTCTGGAAAAACTGAACTTGTGAAATTGGCCTTTCTGTTAAAAGACCTCATTCAGAACTAAGAATGAAAAATTCAATAAATCATCATTGGTCGGATTTTTGTAAAAATTGTAACACAATTAAATCAAAAAAAAAAAAAAAAAAGAAACAGCCCACACCCCCACAATGTGGGGTTTTGACATGGCCTTGCACAACTATGGCCCTCATTACAAGCAAAGTAATGACACCGGACCGGTAATCCCTTTTCGCCCTATTCCGAGGTCCCTTTGCGGGTCCTTCCTTAATGCCTGGTTTAAGCAGGCGTTAAGGACGGGACCCGCAAGGGATACCGAGGTCAATAACGGTACCGTAATTTACGGTACCATTATTTCCGCCTTCCCCCTTCCCATTGAGCCCTATGGGGGCTCGAATGGGAATGGGGAATGGCTTTTCAAATGGGGACTTACCGGTCCTGCAATGGTTGGAATAGACCGGTAAATCCACATACCACCAAGTCGGTGGCGGTACCGGTATTGGTGCTAGTCATGGCGCTAATAGCGCCATGACTAGCACCAACCTCGGAATGAGGGCCCATGTTGAGATCTGAGGATCATTAGATGGCGGAAACAAATTTATAACACCCACTTGGGTAATCGACGGACACAACTATGTTCTTGCATTGGGAACCATAACCTGATTTGGGGATGTTGTGGTGAGGCTAATCTGACAGGAGGATATTGCGGAAGCAATGTGACACAGATTATGGATTGAGGTATTTAGTGAGTGCCTTGAAATATAGAGTTGTTTGTCACCATTGCCATTATAGGAAGCATGTTCCCATTGATTTAAAATGAGACTCAGGCTGTGGGGCACAGTATCAGCCATTTGGGGTGACCCTCAAACCAAGGACCACAGTCTCAATAATTGGTTGTGATTCGTACAATTCAGAGCATAGTCTAAATATGAGTGCTTGCAGTCAGTCACAATAGTTGGGTGTGAGTTTCACACGTTAGACCGCAGTGTTATCAATATGATACACCTTCACTCATAGTAGGACAGATTCACTTATAAGTATTGAGTTAAACAAACCATTTGCAAGTAAAGTAATTAAGCATTTTAAGAACTCTCCTCTGCCTCTTAATGGAATCTAACATGTTTGTATATCACACCTTTGTCACTCAGAAAGGCAATCTCATGTGTGTTTTCATATGACCTCTTGCTGATGACACGCATGTTTTTCTCTTTTTCTGTTTTCACCCTAAACTATCCTCTGTGATCTTCGACTACCCCTCAGCCCCCTTTCACTGGATGGTACTTCGCTGTCCAATGTTCAACACCTTTAAATCTTAAGTCATCACTCTCTTTCAGCCCAAAGTGCCTCATACATCCTCACCTCTCCACTATTTATTTTTTATTTATTTTATTTATTTATTTCTATTTATAAAGCGTGCAACTACCCTAGGGCATCGTAGCGCTGTTACATCATGTTCACTTGGGTGCAGGCAAAAAGCAGTGTACAGTTCCCATTCAGGATCATAACGTATTAGGCGATAAGAGGGTCATTCATATTAGGCGATAGACAGTTCCTTGGTTACAGTGGAACAATCAGTTATTTGAATAATATGGTTTTCAGAGGCTTTCTAAAGGCTAGGAGTGATGTTTCCTTCCTGAGTTTGGGGGGTAGTAGGTTCCAGGATTTTGGTGCCAATACTTCAAAGCTAGTACCGCCGGCTTTGGCTCTGTTAAAGACAGGGACCGTGACTTGGTCAGAGTAGAGTTCTCGCTTGAGTGATTGTGAAGGGTGTATCCGATCAGCTAGGTATTGAAGCGCTAATTGGGAAAGACATCTGTGTGTGATTGTGAGCGCCTTGAACAATATGCGTTCTTTGATAGGGAGCCAGTGGGCATCTTGTCTGGCCTGGGAGATATGCTCTCTCCTAGGGATACTGAGAGCAGCTCGGAGAGCATTATTTTGTGCAGTTTGTAGCCTGTTAATGTTCTTGGCAGAAGTACCTAGCAGAAGGACATTGCAATAGTCCAGTTTGGATCCTATGGTGGCTCTGGCAATGTTGAGACAGTTCTTGGCAGAGAGGTAGGGTTTTACCGCGTTGATGATTTTAGTAGTGTGAGCTGCTGATGAGGAGTTGTAGCTGACTTGTCTATTCATGGAGAGCGTGGAGTCAAGAAAGACTCCGAGTGTTTTCACTGCAGTTGAGACTGGGATGATCGTGTTTTCAATGCTGAAATTGCTGTATTTGGTGTCCAGTTTTTTTAGGGTTTCCTTGGGGTCTCCAATTAGGAGTTCCGTTTTATCCCCGTTAAGGCATAGGCCGTTTGCTGCCATCCAGGCCTGGATGATTGCATATGTCTGCTGTAGTGTTCTGAGGTCTTTCTCGAAGTCACCAGATAGAGGGAGAAGGATTTGTGTGTCGTTGGCATAATCGGTGAATGTTATGCCGAGAGATTCCAGGTCATTAAATAATGGTAGGGTGAAGAGGTTATAGAGGGTTGGCGAGGTTCATGAGCCTTGAGGCACTCCACAACTGATGGGCGAGGGAGTGGCCGATGCCTGGTCTGAGAAGACCCTCATGGCACGGCCCTCTAAGAAGGAGATTGTCCATGTAGTGGCTTCGTGAGAGAAGTGGGCAGCGTTAATGAGGTGGTGTCCTAGTGTTTTGTGGTCGACCAAGTCGAACGCTGATGATAGGTCAAGGAGCAGGAGAAGCGTGGCTTTACCTTTGTCCATGTTTTCTAGGAGTTGATTTTTTAAGTCTAGCAAGGCTGATTCTGTGCCGTGCCGTGGGCGAAACCCCGATTGTCTCTTGCCCAGGATGTTGTGCAATTCCAAGTAGGCTTGTATCTGTAGGTAAGCTGCTTTATCAAGAATTTTGAGGAGGAATGGCACGGTGGTGATCGGTCTGTAATTGTTGGGGGAGTCTGGATCAAGTGTGGGCTTTTTTAGCAGTGGTCGAACCCAGGCTTCCTTAAGGGAAGAGAGTACAGTGCCCGAGGTGAGTGACGCATTAATAAAGGCTGTAAAGAAAGGTGCTAGGGATACAGCACAATCCTTGATGATGTTACAGGGCAAATATCGCCTATGCATAGCAAAGTTATGAGGTGCTTAACGATTTATATGACTTCAGGGATGGTTACTTCTCTGAAAGTAAAGGGTGTGGGGGGATTTGGGTGTGCGGCGGGGGAGATTTGAGGCTTGGTGTGATTCTGAGTAGGTGGTGAGGCTTTGGGTAGGCTGTTGAGGTTGGTTTTAATTTTCTCTTGGAGTACGGTCTGATGTGTAGACGTAGGGGGAACAGTAAGTTCATTGAATATGGCAAATAACTCCTTGGATTGGGATTTAACATTGTTAATTCTGGAATTGTAGGCAGTGGCTTTGGCTGTGGCTATGGCATTTTTGTACTGTTTGGCGATTGATAGGTATGACTCTCTAGTGAGGGTGGAGGGGCTGGATTGCCAGTTTTTCAGAGCTTGTCTTTTTTGAGCTTTTATCCTTCGCCCTGCCCACCGTTCATATGCCTTGAAGACGTAAGGTCCTCTTTGACAGCAATCTAAAACTTCAGCACTTCTTTACCTCTACAGTCACTACTTCCAAGCTACACCAATTGACTATGAAAACAATCCAACCTCTCCTCACCTACAAAATGACTAACTCTCTTGCCTCCACTGTGAAATATCTGGTCTATAGCTCAAGCCTTCTCATGGGCAGCTATACACTTTGTATTCCACTTGACAAATGTCTCAGTCTTTTCCCATTTCCCCAAACACCTCCACACTAGCTGACTCCCTCTCCATAACATGTCCTTACTCAACTTCCCCCAAATTACTTTAAATCTGTGCACAGGCCAAGTCTCATAACCTGGCTGCTTCCGTCTCCCATACTCTCATGTCCTCATCCGTGTTTGCCTCATTCCAACCATGCGCATCCTCTCATTCCTACTGCTCTCGCTTCTCATGCCCCATTGCTTGGCCTACCTACCCCTGATATCAAAAACACCACTAGCCAAAATACCCTTACATTCACCCTCAAAATACATCTGCTATTTATTTAAAGTGGCCCACCCTATCCCATGCCATTGTTGGCTCCATGTGAACTTCTGTCGGTCTTTTCATGGTGTATATGCTTCCTTCTCCCAGTTAATAGGCCTCCAGGTTCCTCTGCATGCCTCTTATTTTATCCCCCAGTAGAGACCCGGCCCTAAACGATCATCATCTGGCTTAGTGTACATTAACCAACTAATCCTAATACAGAATATCCAATATTGTAAAGACCCTGGTTACTGCGTTTTCATCAATTCATACAAATACAGATACAGATACAGAAAGTTGTCTTGGAAAGATATTTGACAAGATAACAAGATCTTTACAAATTATGTAGATTTCATACGTTATGGTAAGGAATATTTGAAATGGATTCCATTTATTGAGACATGTTGAACAATAGTTTAATAACTTACTGCACAATCCATTGTTGCAGGCAGCAGGGCAATACGTGCACGGTTCAGCTGCTTTATAGGGTGGGTTAATTTTAGCATTTTCATTTTCCTTGATATTTCCCCTGAAATTATGTAATAAAAAATGTAGAAATTAGACAATCTGAATTGGCTTTTTGATACATCAGCCACATGTACATAATTTATGTTGCCATTCCAACTGAGATTCACTGTTAAAATAGATATTTTGCCTCGTAAAAAGTAATACGATTATGCAACCATGTAGAAGGACACAACACGTGGGGGCCATGGCAGTCTGATAAGTGAAATACAGAACTTGCACAGTGGTGACTAAACATGGTGACCATTCTAGAGGCAAAACAATTGTAATACAAGAGAAATTGTGCTCCTTTATCGCTTGTACTATTTCCTGGTGCAATATTAGGCATTTATACATTTGAGGGTCTCCATTTGGAACATCACTTGTATGACCCCAATGCAAAGCTTTCACACCTTGATTGCCTTCAGTTGGAAGTGCAGGCTTGGCCTTCATGCTGGCCTTCATTCTGCCCACAGAGGATGTTATTTGTCTAAGTACATGCTGATCTTCAGTTTTCAAATGCTTTCTCTTGGAAGCACAGGGACAGATATCTCTGTCAAATTATCAGAGTTTTTGCACACACCCCAATTTCCCGACGATTGCATGACAACTGCAGTTTTTTGCCACACAAGGTTGATCTGTTCGGCAAAAGACCAAGGGTTCCAAGTGTCAAATGACAAAGTATATTGTGCCTCCTATTGCAATGAATATATGTATATTGGCCTACGCCAAGCTGCTTATAAGTCACTTGCGAAAAGTCCGTGTTGCAAGGTCCTGACCTTAAAATCAATGTAAGCCGCCATTTTAGGTTAATCTGCAATTTCAGGTTCGCGTTGTAAAGTCACCTTGTGAGTTAAAATGGTGGACGATGACATTCCAGAATACAACATGGCCGTCTTGACCTCTGCATGTAGCTGATATGTAACTTGCCTGCAGGCAACTTGTTGAGGTCGTGAACTGAGACCTTGTCCTTCGTTGACCTGTGTGTAAAGGATTACTCATGCAATGAAACTAATCCGCGAGCATATGTTGAGAACAATGTATTCAAATACTGAACGTAGAACACTTGTTTAACTACATTGTATTAATGTTTGAGAAGATTTGTATGAAGAATACCAGAACACACAGTTGCCGTGTAGGCTTGTCGATATATGTATTAAAAGCAAACCAGTTACATGTGGATATGCGAACTCGGCATGAACCCTAGATCAGTAATGTATTAGAGGAACATTAACCCGAAGAAGGGTTGTACATCGTGTTCGCAAACAGTATATAAGAACAATGAATTCTAATGTACAGCGTCTCTCACTGAATACACCAAACCATGCTGGAGTTTGCTGTGTTGCACTGAGGGCCGATAGCTATCTGATTTAGTTCTGTTCTTTGTAACTGAATTCAGTATAAATTAAAGTACTTTGTATGTTCCTTTGTAACCCTGTCCGGTGTATTTCCTTTTGGGGTTCTCAGCCTCGATATTTTGATTTTGTTTTCACACTAGGAGACATCACACGTGCAAGGCAGGACCATGACTGATTTTCCAGGAAAGACATGATGAGGGCCAGCATTTTTTAATATTCATTGGAGCATTTTCTGTCAAAAAAATGTTACTCATCGTTTCAGATAGGCTTTAGAGAAATAGAAATAGTTCCCAGGAGTTCAACTGACCTGTCATTCCCTGGTCCTTGTTACACTGTGTTTTCTTAGGGGATGGAGAGAGTAAGAAAAATAGGGAGGCAGAGAAAAATAAAGAGAGAAAGACAGAGGGAGACAGTGAGAGAGAGACAAGGAGAGAGAGAGTGACAGACGATCATGATCCTCCACCCTGTGTCATCCGATATACAATGTTTGTTTTGAAATAGCATGTTATGTTATGCCATGCAATGTTACCAATCTATGGAATGTTTGCAAATGTTTCTGATGGTTGCAACTTCCTTCTTTGACTAGCAGACAACTCGCATCCTCGTGGCCTGACTGACACTCATGGTCCTTTACATTCCAACACATCACCTGGCTCACTGTAATCTACCCTTGAAACATAGCAGGAACCCATGTTCAGGCAACACCATAATCCTCCTGTTGACCTGTTGACACTCAGAGAAATCACAAATCCCATACCTTCAAATGCCGCACAGGCGCAGATTATGTTTCAAAACATGGCACTTTATTTTTTTCACCTGAACAACAAGAGGCTTTGCACTGCAATACAGACATCACTCACATTCCATAATATAGGAAACACGGGAATCAGTGCTTGGGTGGACACTGGGGCAGCAGTACGAGAGTAACACCACTTGACTGGTCTCAGATAGTTTTAAAAAATGTATTAAGGATGACAATGGTGCCGGGTTTACTACTTTCCCTTGCTCCACTCAAAACACCATTAGTTTCAGTGTTGCCAAATGTGACCCTGGGCATTTGTAAGTAAAGGAACAACAGCCTCATTGATTTCACAAATCATCATTTCTTTATATTTAAGACTATAGAAAACATCTTTCTAAAAAGATTGCTTGGTTTACCAAGTTTGGCACCTAATTTTGCCACACATATTGAACTCGGAACCTCTCACATTGTGGATGAGTGGGAGATGGCCTCTCTGTCACACTGGTTGGTGGTGTGGTCAAATCCAAAAGCCACCCTAACACATATGATCATCAGAACTCTGACCACTAGCCTGTCAAGATCTAAAATTCCATGGCTATCCTACATTTACAAATGCATTTCTCAGCTGAACGCTCAGAACCTGCATTGTCCTTCTGCCCTTCTGTTACCGACCTCAGTAAACAAACATAAGCAATTGTTTCATTCAATCATTGTGTCAAATAGAGAAACATCTGGGCTCAGGGTTGAGTCTAACAGAAAGCACATTCTTATTTCCGTCCTAGAGAGTATCCAACCATATGTTCTGCACAGCCACAAGACCTCTGATCGCTGGGCACTGACCCGGCCATGTTTTAATTCTTTATGGCTTGGGATGAGAACAAAGAATTGGTCGTGCATGGAACGGTCCACAGCTTGTCCGTTCTGTGATTGGCCAGAGAAAGATCATCTACACTTTGTAATGTTTTGTTCAGCTTATCAGCACATAAGAAAAAGCACCATTGTACCTCTGCTTAAAAATGCAGGTTTCAGCCAGTGGCATGGGGTTGTTTAGAATATTTAAGAAAAGCCAGGTATCAGCAGAACAAATTGTTTGTAAGATAAAAATGCACATGCATTTTCTTTTATCATGTCATGTTAATGTTTCTATATTCTTCTTTATGAATTATGCCTCACATGGACGGTTTTTAATTAGTGTTAAACATTGTAACATTTGAATAACATTGTTTGTAATTCGGTTTATGGATTTTTTCCGAATACACTTTATTGATGATGATATTTGCTCATTGGTAGGCTACATAGGAACATGTTTCACTCTCTTGATATTGTAATGGCAAGGAGATCTATCTGGCTCGAGCTAAACTAGAAATAGTACAAGTGGGCTTGTAAAACAATTCACTTTTGCTCCAAAGATGTAGCCTCTGTTGCATGAATACATTTGGCTAGTGATGTGTTGGACGAACAAGGCATAATGATCCTGCCCCTTGGCTTCTTCTATCCACTGCCTCTTACATAAATAAGACATTATTTATATACACGCCACAAGGGAATGGTACTATTTTATTCAGAAAGGCCACAGTATTGATTGCAGTTTTCTTCCAGGCAAAATAAAATCCCAGGGCAGAAATTCTGTTGAAAAATCATTTTCACCAATGTTCGTGCTTGAGAATGAAAGAACCTACAGTAGTAGCCATGATAAGGCCCCTGTTTCAAGGGAAACAATAATGGGACATAAAGATGCATTCATGATAATGGATGGGAATCATGTTGAGATTGACTGTAAAGCTGCTAGTAATAGTGTATATGTTGTAGTTGGGCCTCATTACAAGTTTGCCGATATCCCTTGGCATTACCAGTGGGATACCGGAAAACTGTAATACCGTTTTCGCCAATTGGTCAGCTGAAATTACTGGCAAATTCCAAGTGGTCGGAAACGCTGGTAAATCCACATTCCATGGAGTCCCATACTCCATGGGTGGATTTGACGGTATTAACGGTCCGGTAATACCAGCAGTGTTTTGCCGGTAGGGTGGTGGATTTACCTCTAGCTCTGAGCTGAAGGTAAATCCACCAGCGGTTAAAATATTGGTATGCCATAATACTGACATTTTATTACCACACCAGCACACTCATAATGAGGCCCCGTATTGATGTGCTTAGAGTGCAATTTGAAATGTGGTTGATAGGCAAACTTAATGAACTGGTATTCTAAAAGTGTTTATCATCCTTTGACAGTCTCTTCTTTCAAGTAAATGGGTATTTGGAGTTCCTGACATTGGGGGTTATGACGGTTTGTCTGTCTCTGCAAAACAGGAAAAGAGAGAAAGTGAGAGATGCAGCATCTCCTTCTCTGTCATGGCTAAAGGGTTGATTGGATCAGGTTTATGCATCACTTTCTTAATGATGGTAGTGGGGTTCATTACAATTATGGCAGTGCAAGAAAAAATGGGTGGTAATGGAATTAGCGACAATTTTCCCACGCCGCGATACTACACGATTGGCCCTGGAGTGGGGGATTTACCTTCCGCATCATGCTGGTGGTAAATACTCCCACTTTCTGTCAGAAATCGTCAGAATTGGCACAATTAACACAGCAGTAGTTCCACCAAAAATGCCCCATAGAGTCCAATCGACTCTCAAAAAATGGGGATTAACTCTGCCACAGCCACTTGTAATCTGGCGTTGATTCCGCCGCACCAAGTGGTGGTAACGGTAATTCCATTGGGTGGTACTCCTGCAAATGTACTGCTGGAATACTGCCCAACTCGTTATGAGGCCCAATGCCTTTCATTAACATAGCCTAGGATTGGAGTGGTATTTGTTTGACCATGATAAAAAAATCATCCCAGATTATAAATGATACCCTCACATAAATTGAGTTATGTCTCCCGCCAAATTCACTGAACAATGATAAGGTTCTGGCTGGTAATGAAAAGAGTGAGCTACTATCTAACATCCAAAAAAAGACAACATTGTTATTCATCCTCCACCACGTTGGTTTAACACAGTGTGAGTAAAGTCAAGAAAGCCTTTGAGGAATGTTTTGAGAAGTTAAATCAGTCACAAGGTTTTGATAAAATGAGCAAGATAGCTTAAAGAAAGGCAATTAAAAAGTCACAAGAAGGAGCTCTGCCAAGAAACTTGAGACACAATGGGTGAGTTGCTCTCGCTGGAGATTGAATTGAAGAGCCTATTGGAAAAATACTGGACAGGGTTTGGTTCCCTTCCCTACACCTTTGAGCCATATTGTAATTTCAAAACAGATATTTGGGTGTTTCATTTTTATTTTACTGACCGAAAACATGTGTTAGAAAAAGTCTTCCCAGTCATTCAAGCTAGATTTTCTGGAAGGAATCCAAAGCTTTATATACTTTTAAAGAGAAGAATGTACCGGGTCCCAATGATGTCGCTATTGACCTGTTTAAACGTCAAAACAAATTGTCTTTTGCTTTCTTTTCTCTTGTTGTCAATGCCTTTATTGGTTCCGATTCATTTGCATTTGTCTCGGAAAAAGGTAATTAGTGTTTGACAAAAATGTGCGTAATCTAATCTGAAATTGTGAAGGCCAATTTTGTTAATTTATTATGCTGCAATGTGATTTGGAGGATTATCCTCAAATGTAGGAAGATTTGGTAGAAAAATACAATATTTTAGATGTATGTCCATTTGGTTTTATTAAAAGCTTTGTGGTATATAAGTAGGCTCTGACTCTCATTTTGCTTTTAGGTAAACATGTCAATAGCTTGTAGTCTTATTTATACTGGTTTTATGACCCTTTGAAAGGCCTTTGACTATTTAAATCATGATCAACTATGGCAAATTGTACAGACAAGTCGTGTCCCCACTGATCTTTTAAATAATATTATAGCCCTATCTGAAAATCTTCCAGCAATTCTCAGCTTACTCTGAGGGGTCAGAAATCTGGGGCGGACAACTTTGTAAAGGTTTTTCATAAGATGACATTTTATTAACTTAAAAGGGTTTGATAAAGGCCTCACTGTCCCTACCCTGAAGAGAATTGCCCTGCCTATCAAAATAAACTAAAGGAAAGAATTATACATACACCAAACATATGAAGGAAATGTATGGCAAGTCAAATATAGCAAAATCCTAGTTATGTCCAACATAAACTAAATAACTGTTTCTCCTTGTGACCTGGGTAGAATAAGACAGTTCAATTTTTGAACAATGCTCTGGTGATAAGGTTCATCTTGCTAAAAAGTTCTCTCACTGGGACTTTCAACAGTTCAAAAGAAATAACAAATCGTTGTCTCTCCACATGTAGCAAAGAGTTCAACACAACTTCTTCTTAAGAACCAAAAACACTTTCACAGTTCCTCGATAGCATCAGGAATGTTTTGTCAGGATGATTACACAATGATTTACAAGATACTGTAGTGGCCTTGCCACTTCTTCTTCTCTATGATCTTTAACCACAACACAGTACTTCAATAACATTCTTCCTGGTCCACTAACCTACCAGGACTACCACTATAAAGTACCAGCCCTGGTATACTCGCCTGCCAGGACTAAAAATCTCCTAACACTACTAGAAGTACTTTTGTGGTAAAGTTAACTTCAAACAACTTAGCAAAGTCTTTTGACTTTCAACTACATCAGCAATGAAGTGCAAATAACTGGTGGGGTGTAACCAAGGTGTAAGTGCGCTGGTCTCCAATGACATTGGCTGGTCAGTTGCAGCGGCGGCAGCAAGGGAAGTACCCCTGAACTCCCAATATGTTCAGAATCCAAAAGAGGTTGGTATGCTGTCGTACAGCGTCGCCACCCAAAGATATATACATATAAGTTTTTGCTTAATCAAAAATTCAATGTCCAAAGCAATTATCAAGATGAGTTTCCTCAATATATTTTTTAATCTTGAAAAACTGGAACAGCCGACACGTGTTTCGACCTATACGGTCGTTCTTAAGGTTGTAAATTATGCAGTACCAACATGATTGAAATGTATGATCAGTTATTGACAGCAGTAATCAAATATTACATTTTCAATACAGTACATATGTATTATAAATATAAGGATGGTAAGTAAATACCCATAGTAGGGTTGATGGCAGATGGAGAAGTCAGTAGTGAAAAAGTAAAGCAGAAACCTTCCATCACTTTTGGTTCAATACTTTGTCCTGTCCTATTATATCTAAACTAGATGCAGGATGATTACATTTCCAACATCACATTTCTTCAAACCGTAAGTGACATTCTATGTAACATTTGCCTTGAGTGGTGTCATCCTATATTGCAGTTCTGGTGAATGGTGGTTTGCTGTGCACCTAGTCTATCAGTGCTCTTACTCAATATTTCCTTAACCCAGATATCATGCGGGGTCTGCCAGTTCCAATGTTAAATTGATAATCTTGTATAGGTAGTGTCCCTTATTTGTATGGTTAGGTGTCACCAATTTGATGCCATGTGCTCAGAGTCTCAGAGTTACCTCTATTGCTAACACCATGTGTGATCTGTACTTCGGTGAGTGTTTACCCTCAGTTACTAAATAGTAAAATACATCATAATCGACTCACTAGCTTCCTCAAAGAATGCCCCTGAATTTAAAATTTAAAGTCCATGGATTCATGATAATATCCACTACAACCTTCCAAGTGTCCGTATGAAATTAAATAAAGTATGTGCCGCCCCTATAGGGTCTTACCAATTGCTACTGTATGTGCAATCTATTATTCCAAATTAGGAGACAGTATCTCTCTTGGTCAGCAGTATCAGATGCACTATGTCACAATCAGTGGTCTTCAAAGTTATTAGCTAGCATTGCTAATTAATCTCCAATCGGGTGTCTTGATTTCCAGTGCCTATGGATACACGTGGCAATGTAACTGTTAGTCTATCTGTTGGTCTCATTGAGAAAAGTTTAGCTTTATTGTTGTGCAGTTTGTTTATACATATTCTTACCAGAATCTCTGGCGCCTGATTTCTACCTGTATATGGAGATGAGTGGCTTGTTCTACGTCTTCACAAAAGGACTGCTTAAAAACTATAGCTGTTCAAAGTGGGTAAAGATAAGTTGGGCAGCCATTTAGGGCACCCTCGGCCAGCCTTATTGGCATTGTATCCTCATGGGTGGACCTGAGACTGTGAGTCTTAGGCTATGTAAAGCAAAAGGTTTGAAATGTGGGTTATCCACAACAAATATTTTAATGTTTATTTTACTTAAAAAATGTGGCTTGATTCCATTTAAAATTCATCTGTGTGTATGTGTATAGAGAACCCTATGTGGTAATTTAGTTCAATTTATATTAAATGAATTATCATATCAAATGATAAGTTCTATTTTTCTTGACAACCCTAAGTGGTTAGAAAAGATTAAATAGGATAGGCTATACTGAGATGTATGAGAATTCAAACAATCAAAATAAACGTTTTTCTTAAAGACCCCACACTGTTGTCTGTTATTTATCTTTAAAAGTAGACAGTAGTCATGGCATTTATTTAGACTGGTTTCATAAATCCTGAGAGAGACGTATGTTGTTTAACTTGTGTGCACATTCATTGCCTCTGGAAGCAAATTTGGCAATGTGGCGCCAATCAGTTATAACATTAGATATGTGCTCAGGTGATGTAATATCACTGGCAGACATTATGGGGCTGATCTACAAAAACCTTATACAGTCCCATTGAGAAACGCTTTTTAAATCAGACTCAATGCATGTTATCTGTTTCTGTCTATATTAGAATAATATACATTTTTACATTTTTAAAGTGTGTAGAAATTTTAAGGTTACATTTTTCATTTTTTCATGTTATGTGATTGTAAGAAGGCTTTTTATATTAAAAACATTAATGATGACTTGTATATAATGTTTTTCATTGTTTACGTTTTTTATGTTGTTTCTCTACTTGGGCTTTTATGATTATATATTTCTTTCAATAAAATGGTTTATTATAATGAGCAAGGTTCATTTTGTTTGAGTGGGGAAGGGAGGCAGATCTGAGAAATCATGACTTACTGTTTGATATGGAGTGCTTTATGAAGATCTTAGTAAGGAAAGAATATTATCCATTAACATACAATAAGAACACCAACATTAAAACATGAACAATTATACATAACCCTTCAGATTAAGACACAATAACAATAATATGAGGGGTGGCAATGGGCTAATTACATTTTGGAACAATGGCTGTACCATTTTCGGATTAGTATAGCCTTGTTTATAGTAAAAAAAAATCATATATGAATGATTCCTTATTGCATTGCTTAAAAACTGCTACAGCGTCCGCACATGACCTAAAGGAATCCTTGAAAAAGTCACTTTTTTCATTGTATTTACAGAGAATTTGCTGATCATAAAAAAATGCATTAGGTCGTCGTCACGCCCCAAAGCACACGAAAAAACCCTCCGTAGTTCCAGCCATGGTGTCCTTGCTCTGAATGGTAATACATTTAGTCTAGCCATTAAGATGAATCTACGACACTCAGGTGATTTAATTCTGGCTACATAGCATGCCGGCCAAGATAGTTTCGGGGCAGGTGAATAGAATTGTAGGGAGGAAATGTGAGCAATTCTGTCCTGAAGTGCACCCAATTCCAAATCTACTGCCTGTTGCTTAAGGATAGGCTTGCTCTGTGCATTCGAGAGTGCACCCAATGCTGCAATATCCCCCAATCCTCAACGCTTCATTAAGATAGTCCCGCTGTTATACCAACTAGTGCGATCGTTACTAGGTTATCACAATATCCCCCTACTGCAATGGTAAGAATTACATTTTGCGGAAGGATTAAGCGGACCTCCTTTGGACTTGGAAGATGATATTACAGATGCCAAATTCATATAGCAAAACGTCTCCTAGGGCTCTTGGAGGGAGTCACCTAATCCCCTGTAAAACAGAGTTGTGTAAAACTTCTAGACACCCACATGTGGAAGCAACCCATACCTCGGCAACATGAAGGGTGTCAGTATTGATTTTGGTCTCTGTCATTTGCAGGAATTTATCAAGGGATTTGCCCCCAAAATGGAAATAAAAGCAGAGTAGCTCTCTAAAGCAAACAGCCACATGTTTGGCTGCTGAATGTATGTGACTCTGACAACCTCTTTTATTGGAGAAGGTCAGGCCTAAATATGTGTATTCCTCTACTACCTTTATTGTTACTTTGTCTGAAGGCCAGTTAAAATCCACCTTTCCCTTGCCAAAAACAAGGATCTTAGTTTTAAGGAGGTTCAGTTGCAGCCCATGGCATAAAAAATATGCATGGGCATACATTAGACTCTCTTGTAACCCTTCTGCTGTTAGATGCACAAGGACAGTGTCTCCTGAGTACAGTAGGGTGCTACATTAAATGCCATTTGAAAGAGGGGAATCAAGCTTTGTATAGCATTATGGGGATTAAAACCACAAAGAATTTGAGACACCACAAGGGGTTGCAGCTATGCAAGCAGTCTGAGCACGTTGTCCCAGCGTTTTGGGCATGGAAAATGGCTGGAGCCGCCACTGTGACCCCCGGAAGAGTGGCAGTGTGAGCCCACCCAACCACCTGGGTGGAAAAACAGAGTCTCACATGGCCATAATAGAAGAGATCTGGCTGTCCACTTCGAGACCCAGAAAAAGTGAAAGTAAAACTCTCCATTGGAGATGTGGTGTGAGGCCCACAGCATCTCAGAGATCATCAGCAGGCTGCCCAGAGAGGGTCTGTGGTACCTCAGCCATAGAACAGCCAGGTTGGTAAATAATCTTTACACTCTCTGACCCCCGGCTGTGGAAAGAGGGCCCAGTGACATCAGGGACCTCCACACAGGACTGCTGCTGAGAGTATTAAGCTGCCTGCATTGCTGCACTTCCCGAGAACATCGAGGGGAGTGGTTAGGTGAAGAGGGAAGGACACAATGCTGAAGTGGCTCCTCATATGACCTTGGGCCTACACACAGGCCAACAATGGGATAAAAGACAAGCAAGTTGCATGGTACTGTAGCCCTCCATCAGTTAAGGGGTGAGCCAAGGATAAAAGAGCAGTTGGGATACAGAGAGGTCAGGGCTCCCATTTTAGGGGCGAGTGCCCGCCTCCTGGTCCCTCCTTTCCACCTGAAGTGGACCCAGTTGGCAGCATAGCGCCTGCAGTACTTCTCCCGCATGGAAGGTTGGATCATAATACAGTTTGTTCCCCTGCAGGTTGGAAGGACCAGCCTAGCAGGAGTAGGAGGAAATAGGTGATGGAGTGGGGTTCTACATACCTGGTCCTCAAATGTAAGGTGTTCTAAAGCTCAGGGGATTCTCCTCAAGAGCGGGTGAATGTTCCAGTAGTTCCAGTAGTGGCTTGTGGACTACGCTGCCGAACTGTGATATGAGAATTCCCATCTGCCCAGGAGATCTGTATAGGGCTCAAAGCGGACCAGACAGCAGTGAACTATGGAAGTGGCTCCCATAGGACCAGACCGGCTTGTACATATTCGGCCACATCAGCCCTCCAGAAGTGGCACATGGAGGGAAAGACCAAACTAGCCAACTTTGAATATACACCAAGAAAGGATTCTAAAGGACTTGATCTGGTGGACTCAATGGCATCTGGGGGGGAAGATTCAATGGCCATCAAAAAGGATGTAGATTTCCTGCTAGAGGAGATCAGAAACATGAGAGCGGACATAGGACAAAGGGTTGATAAAATCACCCTTAGGACTGACAAGATTGAAGAAAGACTCCAGGAAGTGGAACATAACCAATCCTCCTTAGATATTGTAGAGACCCAAATGGACGTCAGAATGGCCAACATGGAAAAAAGGGAAGTAGAAATCACTTTGAAAATGGATGACTTTGAGAACCGGGAGAGGAGAAAGATCTCAGGATTTTTGGGGTTCTAGGAAAAGGAGGGGAGACGGAGAGGGACCTGAGAAGAACCCTGCACCATGTCATGAAACTGGTATTTGAAAATGACTATATTGATGACCCGGAAATCGAGAGAATTCATAGAGCACGGGGTGCCTCAGGGGGCCCCAGGTCAATTCTCGTCCACTTCCACAACTACCCTGGTAAGGTGAAAACCCTGGAGAAGGTGAGGAAGATCAGATTGGTAATGTACGGCAACGCAAAGGTCACAATATTAAAGGATTTGTCTTCATTTACTCTTGCCAAGAGGAGGCTGTGCTCCCCCTTACGAAGTGGTTGAATGAGAAAGGTATTTGATACAGATGTGGGTTCCCGTTCTCTATCTCTTTCGAACTGGAGGGACATAAATACAAACTGGTCATTGAGGAAGTAATCTGCAGAGCTGCAGGAGAGCTAACAGGGCAGTGTATGCAAGATGATGAAGCCGCTACTGGCTCCAGAGAGAAAGGGAAAGGAACCGAAGATAGACAGTGGCAAATTAAGGGTCCAAACAGAAGACGGATGCTGTGGTCCAGGAAGTTCAGGAAGCTGAGTGCTTCTCTAGGCCATTAAACCTGAAAGGCTATCCAGGTTCAACTCAGACTGATCTACAAGATCTGGGGTTTGCATAAATGGAGTGACGAAATAAAGGGGGAATACATGATGTTGTTATCATTTGGCTAACTGTGCCTTGCTGTTTTGAACAAAGTTTTGGTTGAGGTTTATGGGGGCTCAATTTAAAAGTGGAATTTAAAAGTGGAATATGGTTGGGGAGAGGCTAGAAGGGGGGTTTGGAATTGAGGATTTGACTCACTGTGCCCAAGATGTTCGGGTCCTGCTGGTGGCTAGAACCTGACCTGGTGATGTTAACCAGGGAGCACCAGGGAATACCGGACGCCCAAGGGGTATTGGGGCAAGGGGAAGCAGGATGGGAGGCTAAGGTGTGATGAGGGGGATCGGGGATGTGGTATGGGTTGTTCTTTATTGTGCTTTGACAATGTCTGGATGGACTCCCGGTGGCTCTATATGTGGAACAGATTGTGTTTTTTTCTCTGGGGTCGAATGATGGAAGACTCAAGGTAAGGAATTCAGGGAGAAAACCTGAGAGTTTGCACACTGTTAAAGTGCTGAACTCTTCAACTAAAAGGTCCATGCTTGCCTGAGCATTTAGGCGGATGGAAATGGATGTCCTTTTCTTACAGGAGACCACATTTCTTAAGGGTGAGGAATGCAAGATTCCATGCAGTCTGGTGGGATGTGAGTATTGGGGATCTAATGTAGTACCGAAAGCCGGGGTCGGTATTCTTATTCAATGATCTCTCTGAATGGAATTGACAAGTGGTCAGATGTGGAAGGTAGAGCACTGCTGATTTCTGGTTTGATCAGGCTTTACATTTCCCATGATGTATGCCCCTAACCAGAGACAGGTGAGATTTATGCGGGGAACCCTGGCCAAAATGCTGAACAGGAGCTCGGCTACTGGGCCGATATTAACCTGGATAGACAAGTGGCACATGCAAGGGACCAAGACTCCACCAGGGGAGGGCGTGGGGAGATTCGTGAGACACTACAACTACACGGGTTGCGGGATACATGGTGCTTCTTTCACCCACAGGAGAAGGGGTTTACCTTTTACTCTCCACCCCATGGAACCTTTACGAGGATAGATTATTTGTATATTTCAAGGGCTCTCTGGGAAACGGTGAAGGGAGCTGAGATTCACCCGATCACTTGGATGGAACACGACTTTGTCTCGTTGGATCTAGAGTGGTTGGGGTTGTGCCCACTTAGCTGGTGATTTCAGGAGACAGAGAGGCCGCTTGTCTCTAAGTATATGAAGTAGATGCAGCACATGGCCTGGCCATTAGATGTCATACATGTATACTTCCCACGGTCAGGAATTTTGATCGAATCAGTGACAGCAGCCAACAAACAGTTTTTTGCATATAGCTAATCAATTGAAAGCTGCAGTACCTATAAAATAGATAGATATGAGGAGGGGATAATATCAGGCTATGCGACCAGCTTCTCTAGACACTCTGGCTACCTGTGCAGGGAGAAAGGGCACATCTGGTAGTGCGTCCTGCAGCACAAATTACTGTTTCAATAACAGCATATTCAGGATGCAAACAAGAACTGATTACATTCCCCTATGCAGTCTGTGGCTGTCGCTGCTGTTGTAACTGCAGTTGCTGGGCTATATCCGAGCTGGGACAAGGCATAGATGGGCATATAGTTTTGGCCACCTGACTGAAACCAGACCATCAGGACAGCTTCCAGGCTTTGATTTCAAGGTAGCCTCGTTCTGATGAACTGTTTGCTCTCTCTCTGGCCCCGGAGGGCCCATCGCATAATAGACTGTTTATATGTTCTTTTTCCACAAATGTTCGGGAGTTGAGGTAGTGATTTGACTCTCCTGATTATTAAAGGATCCGTTTTCTTCAATTTAGGCTTTTGGTTTGGGTTCAGTTCCACGATATAAAAAAAAATAAAAAAATAGTAAGGCTTTATGTTTCTGTGAACTAGACATTTTAGTAGATGTGGGTATCATAATTATATTCAGATGCTATCTTTTTTGTAGGCTGGTCAACTTCATTATTAAGCACATATCAAATAATGTTCCTTGCATATAGAGCTCCTATTATGAATTGGTTAATGAAAATGACAGTGGGGTTAAAGTAACAGATTTGACGTGGGATGGCTCTGATAGATATAAGCCAATTGTCGGTTTGTCACTGCCACTGAGAATGTGGCTTACTTTCACGAACAGTAAGGAGGCAAATTCAATATTTTGCATACCTCTTTCTTTTTTAATGGTAATGTGTTAAAGAATGACACATGACACATTTCTCAGATGTCTCCATACTTGTCTCTATGAAATTAAATGTATATTAGAGTCTTGCGAATTTCTGTTGCTGTTTAACATTTGAGTTGAATAGAAAAATTGGTCTTGATGAAAATATTTCCTTGGAATTAGGTTTTCGTATTTTTTACAAGCTCCAAATGTGCTATTACCTGGCACAGGAACATTTTAAATTGGTTATTGTGCATAATGTTTATGTATGTTTTTTGACATGTGGTAGTGTGGTGTACGTCATTTGTAATAACACATTCAATTTGGCTAAACAATGTTCTATTTGAATGGAGTCTGCTTTGAAGGTGGCTCTGAGTATTCCCCATGATGAGGTAACATATGTGTATGTTGTTTTATCTATCAGTGGTGTGTATGCAGGATATGTTGTTATATTGCCTGACAAGCTGTGCAAACGAGACACATATGTTTAAAGTTGCACACGAGCAGATGCATGATACATGTGTTCTTCAATAAAATGAGCAACAGTTATGTATGCCACTTAAAGTGTTTCCAATTTGTTTGCAGGAGAGGTCAATGTAGGGTGTCAATGTTTGCTGAGTATTCCCTTTTATCAGATAGATCCTGTTTGGATATTTCGGGCAGTGTCTGCATGATATCGTTGATTTATCTATTAGTACAGATGTGCTTGCAGGAATGCAATGACAGCGGTACTCCCGAATAGTGGTTTATTAAGTGCAGATACATGTATGATGAGATGCAGGCGTCCTGATTTGTCATTTGCATATTAGGCCTTGGCAAGCACATGTTTTTAGCTTACCAGCATCAATGCTGCTGTCGTTGTTCAAGGTTTAACTCCATGTAATAGACACATTATAAAATAAATGGAGAGAGCAGTAGGTTTTAATGTTCAATTTCGGAGAGTTGCATGTAAAATTGGGGCTGTGTGTATGGATACGCGTTGTGTTGGTCTAAACAACAAACTTACTTTCTGCTCCCATGGGTCAGAAGCCAGTGTCTTTGGTGTGGCACTGCAGGTGAGATTTTTAATTCACAATAGCAGAGGCTTCAGTGTGAGTCTGGCTCTGCAAATAGCCGGGTTTCACGGGTTTTTGTTGTTGTTTTTACGTGATTGTGGATGCATGATTGGTCATTGCATGCCTTGCTTGCTCATTGCCATATGTTATAGATTTCATTCAGTAAAGCTCGACTGTACCTGTGCAAACAGGATTATTGTCTGTATGGGTGTGTGGTTGCATAAGCTGTTACCTTCAACCTTAAATTGTTGACTATTGTCCATCTGAGTCAAAACCTCCAGATTACAGCAATTTGGCAATTGTTAAAAACCTACAAAATAGATGTTAAAAAAATGCAAAATTGGTAGTTTGTGCAAAACCACAATCAATCATTTTGCACTCAAAACAACACCCATAAAAAGACATTTAAAAAAAACACAGAAGTTGCATCATTTTAATCATGTTTACAAGGGGCACGTATGGTACAGAGTCAGCAGTTATACAGATAAAGAGAGGTGAAGCAGAGATGGTGTGGTGGGCAGAGAACAGAAAGGGATCACTGGGCCATATAGGATGAACTGAGCGTCCTCCCTATCACTCATCCTGTCTCTATTACACTCTGGATGTCTCACACACATCAGTCACACAAAAATCTGCTACAAAAATGCAACAATAACTACAATTCGTACTACAACAATTGCTGCAAATATGTTCATTTGCATACCGCAATATCGTAAAGGTTCTGGTTACTTTTCAAATATTATTTTGTTGGTGTTTGTGCAATATTTTGTAAATGAAATGTGAATATACATTTTATAATATTATGTGAAAGGGGGTATACCTTTTGTGATGTATTTATATAGTATTGGAAAACGTTTCCTTTGTTGATGTTGCATTGTTTGCAGTGTTTGTGATTGAATGAGGGCCTGATTTACACAAATTTTTTAATTGGGAAAGTCAAACTGAAAACATGTTTGTAAATCAGGCCCTGAGTCTCTTGATTGATCTTGAAGAAGGGTCTGAAAAATTAGGCTCTCCAGATGTGCAGTTCCCATGATGCCTCACTATTGACTGTGCTGGATATGTTTGATGGACTTTTAGTCCAAAACAGCTGGAGAGCCAAAAGTTGAAGACACATGTTCTAGAAGAACACATAAGCGAATTAAAGTTGCCAGGGTTTAAAGTATTTATCTGTACTGCCAAGTTTGTGTTTGATTGGTACATCTGTCAATGTGCTCTGTGGATGTGAGTGGAGATGAATGATATTTTTTTAACTGACTTTAACCTTATGTGCATATTGAGTGTATATTTATTTTTTTATCTGTATGATTTGTAGAATTTCCTTTTTCCGGTTGGATTGAAGTTTTGTAAGCATGCATTGGCATTTATTTGAAAATGCTGTCTAATGAAGCATAGACTGTGTGAGTAAAGTAATTTTGATTGAAAGAGGTTAGTGTTGTTTTGATGGCATGAGCACAAGTAAGATCAATTTATTTTTGGTTGTATTTGTCTGTAGCATTCATGAATCTGTTTAATTATCCTTCAATTACGAAGGTGTATTGTTTGTGCTTGTATCATTGTTTTTGCAGATATATACTAGATACCTTGTATTTTTATCATGTTGTTTAGAGGCGAAGGGTAGAATGTTTCAATGTATGATATTTTATTGTGCAGTATAACAAGTAATGGGGAAGAGAATTCCCCATTACTTGTTTACGTTGAACATGTGTTAACCTTTCTATATTTATTGTTGTTTGTGTCTTTTCTGGATGTGTCAATGATTGAATTGATGCCAGCATCTGATGTGGAGACGTAATACATTATTTTTGACCAGTGCAACATGATGCTGTAATGTTGAAGATAATACAATTAGTGGCCTGATTCACAAAATGTTTTTCAGAAAACACTTTCTGAATTATGCTCAGTGAGTGTTAAGTATAATGTGATGAATATTTTAAGTACAGTCATATGTGCTATGTTTAATTAGTAAGGGTTCTTGCTTGGTGGCTGGCCTGTGTTTTATGCTAATGCAGGTCCTTTCGTTATGGAACATTTTCCTTCGTTGGGCATGTCCTTTTATGGGTAGGTATATTAGTAACCTTTGCATCAATGAAATGGTAATTTGTGTGTAGTAAGATGATTGTTTTTAAGCAGATGTGGTTTTCATACCACACCACCAGAAAAATTGTTTCTAAATAGGTATAATTTTTATAGTAGATACACTGATCCCATGATGCTTCATGGGTATGGAGTTGACTGATTGAATTAATATTACTTTTCTTAGCAAGTATATTGTCCTGTCTGTATTTTTGCACATATTTAATCTGAAGGTGCATTGTTCATTGTCCTTTGAAATGAGATCTTTCTATGTAGAGTGTATACAACAAAATGAGTGTGCTCATTGAAGACTTTTAGATTTCATCTGTGTACCTCTTGGACATTTGAAGCACATCACCAGTTCATCTTGATGTTGAAAAGTATTGCTTTGTTTCAAGAAAAGGCAATCTGTATTTTCCTTTCTGAATTTTGTAATTTTATTTTGGTTTCCCAAATTCTTTGCCCTTTCATGTCCTTCAGCAATGAAATGTTTTGTATCACTTAAATATGCCTAGATATGCGGAGTGGCGGCAAGTGGCAGTCAAGCAGTCACTCTAGACTTTGTGTGGTCTGTTTTTGCTGCCTATTCTACAGAGGAGGGGCTTCCCTTTAAAATCCAGCAGAGTCCACAGAGTGGACGCAGACTGGTGGCGAGTGGCAGTCCAGCAGTCAGGACTGGCATGGCTGCAAGGACTGCCTAGCTCCCCGCCCCGATCTAGGAAGAAGATATGCGCTTACGAAGTTTGCGCATCCGCCTGGCCCAGGATATATTGCAACATATTGTTGTGCAACCGACTGATGGGCGAGATGTTCGGACCGTAAACAACCAAGGCGGCATAGAAAAAGACAAGCACCCGATGAGAGAATCGAGGTTAGTTAACACCTCACGTTTTACCAGCTAAAGCTCCAATAACATTTCAGACTTAGACATTATAAATTCAACCGAAGTGCAAATAGCGTCCCTGGCACAGCAACACCTCTCCCTTGCCACCTGGCTCCTTGTCTCCCCTTCCCCTACCCTCTCACCTGTGGTCTCCAGAGGGGGTCCCAACTTGATTGGGCGTGAGGGAGACGGCGCAGTGGTGGGGGGTTTGGGATTGGGCACAAGGGTCTGCTGTGGCTCGCAAGTAAGCGGTGCGTGGGAAGGAGAAAATAGCCTGGCACTGCCAACTTCAACTGAGCTGCAGGGTAGGCTTCTGCAGATAGCCGCTCATCGAAGTTGCGTGGCACTGAGCAGCTGACATCGACAAACAGTGTACGCGCCAAAGTGCTGGGTGAGGACACATCCGCCCAGATGATTCTCTCCTCATCTATCCCGGAAATTAGGATAGAGGCACATCCGGAACCCAGGGAGTGCTCTCCACAGTCGGGAGAACACTCGACCACCCTGGGGCTTGTCCCCGCCCTCTCCTCGCACCCGATATTACCAAATGAAGTGGACAGCAGGGCACACTTCGAACCTCCTCTGGAAGTCAGTAGAAAGTCAAGCTCAATTTTGGAACAATGCTAGTGCAAAAAGCGAGAGTGTCAATACTTCAATACTAAAAAGTGCCCATGAACTCAGCTTGACACACCCGCTCCCGCCAAAAAAAACAAAAAACGGGTTGGAATAAACCTACAACCAAACCCAAAATCATTGAAATTGACCTGATCAAGAAATCAACAACAGTTCCTAAAAGGTCAGGCGGCTTAAACTATATGACAAAAAATAAAAGCACGGTTAATGCGGTGCAAATAAAACTCCTCACAAACTTTTTCAACACTCGCTTGAAACCCCAGCTGGAAAACAACGATGAGCTGTCAGATGCGGAACATTTTGGAAGCGCTCAACGAAAACCAACCGCATCCAAAACAAGGAAAGCTTGATGAACAAGGTACAAAACAACTTGCGACAACAAATAAAACTATGCCATCAGATTCACAGCAAAAATGGCACGCGGTTAAGGCAGCAGCGCTAAGTGACACTGCTTCTATACCTTCAAAAAAGGCCCCTATTGTAGGGACCATACCATGGCCTCTGTCACAAGCTGACAGCTGTAAAATCCCACTAAAAACAAAGAAGAGACTGGATCGGGCTAATTTATAGACTGCTGGATTCAGCCCTTAGCTAGCAAATTGACAATCACCAACTAAAGAACCCAACAGTCTTCCTCCCTCTTCTACTTCAATCCATCTACTACACGACTCAGTCCATGTACCAAATAGGTCTTGAGTCAATTAATTTCTTTAAATCATGTAATTTATTTAGTCACTTCAACAAAATAGATATATACAAGTATAACACAAATACTATTTCAGAGGCACTGATTTACAATATTAGCATCTTGCCTATTCTAAAATACATCGTAAAAATAATGGCAAGTAAAAAACATACATCAAAATATATTGATAAAACCACACCCTTCCTATACAAAACTAAAACCAATAGTGCAGTGTAAACACCAATTCATTTCTCAGTGCAATAGTAAAGTGCAAATTTGCTACTAAAGTGCAATACAACGTTGGTTGGGCAGCATCAGACACCTATTCTCATAAGGGGATGCCTTACTGGAAGAATCAGTACTTGATAGTCGCCCTTTATCTACCTAAAGGGGACATTAATTTTTAAACTAATAACATTTTTCAACACTGTGTATTGTTCAGTGCATATTACCCAACATGTTTCGTCTATCTTCAAAAGACAAGTACTTTTAAATATCTGTAGACTTCTTCAGGGGAACCAACAACAGACAACTGTATATAAAAACAAAAAACAGCCTCAAAACATGTACTTTAGCCTGTTCCAAACTAGGCTAATATTCTTATCCTTCACACAATGAAGTATGGCAATTTGAAGTCCCAATGCCAGACCTTCGAGGGGTTGCCGCAGTGAACAATCAAATGTTTACAATGGCGGACGTGTCAACAAAGGTATAGATTATTTCCCTTTGGGCACAGGAATCGGTTAGGTCTCTCGTCTTCTAAATAGACGACACCTTCTCTGAATTACACTTAAGGAGATAATTTTGGTCTTGAAGTGTGCCTAGGGCTCGCGTTGCAAATCAGAAATGTGTGTTCTCACGAGGCTGCAAGAGTCTTCCACAGTTGGAGTGCTCTGTAGCATCTGCAGAGCGACGTAGATTCCTTCGGACCTTGTCACTATTCGGAACACCTGCAGGCGTGTGAGTTTCCCCTCGTTGTCTACTTCCTGCAGCTGTCTGCGGTGAGCTGTAAAATCCCAACATTCGCAGCTCAAAGACCAATTGGAGTAGGTCAGTGTAACCATCCTGGTAAAACGGTAACCAGCAATTTAGTGGTGCCATAGGTGCCACCGATTCTGGAAAACCTTAATGAAGATTGGTAGGAGGCAAGTAAAGGAATTCGAAAATACTGTAACCACCCCATTGCGCGACAGACAGATACTCTGGCAGAAACACGGGAACCTGATGTCAAGACGTTGGAAAAAGGCAAAGTGCCCGTTACCCTTCAGGAAAATCCATCTCTGGTAGCTTCTACTGATCCAGCATATTCCAAAATTGTTATCACATCCTTGCGAGAATCTTTTCAATTTCCATCCGAGGACTACACACTTGATCCTCCTTCCCAGACCCTCATCGTAGAAACTCTTTGGCACAAAAACTGTGGCCTCTATCTCCCTTACGATCTTCTTCTACGAACCAAAGACCAGCTAATCAATCCTTAACTGCAACTAAAGAAACTCTGTCAAAGAAACCCAACATATTTTCAATCATGTCATCAGTGACTATAGCTTTAGCTCCTTTCAGTGAGCTATACGAATCAATAAATGAGACATTAAAAGATCACACACCAATACAAGCTATGATGCACATTAAACTGATTTTCCTTGAAGGTTACATAACGGCCTTAGAAAAGAGAACGAAAAATCCAACGGCAACTTTGGCCCTTCTGACTCTAGAAATGCCCACCTTACTTAAAGACTCAGGCCCAGCCTGCAAATACTCTGAGGCAGTAACAACCACCAAGGAAACAAGTACACAAACTGTAACACTCATTGGGCCTCATTACGAGGTTGGCGGTAAGGCAAAAACGATGCCGGTACCGCTCCGTTGTATTCCGACCCGCAAACCCGGTATTAGCGGCACCCTAAATAACAGTGCCGCTAATAGCGGCATAGGTGCGTACACACGCCCCTTCAGGGAGCAAATACCGGCATACCGGTAATAGGGGGAAATCCCAACCCACACAGATACAAGGCAACTGCCACAGGTGCACACAATCCCCACAGGTGGAGTCAATGGAGGCTGGGCCAGTACAAAATGTGCACACCCACACCCACACCCCTTCCAAAATGCTACCACTAGCTGTTGCAATCATGGCGCTGCAGGACATGCCCATACTGCTACAACTACAGAAACAACAACAACAACAACTACAGCAGCAACAACAGGCAGCACAGAGGAGACGCAGGAGGAGAAGAAGGGTGAGACGGGCCCAGCAATTACCACCAGCGCAGACAGCAGTGCCTCGTAGGCAACCACCAATCCCTCACACCAGACCCAGCCCTTTCAACCTAACCCCTGAGCAGATCCACACCCTGTACTGGTTGGACCATGACACCATCACCACCATAGTGGACAAGATACAAAACGACATTGCCAGTCTCATTGAAATACGCACTGCCATCCCCCCGCTACTAAAGGTGGTGTCTGTGCTACACTTCCTGGCCACAGGCACCTACCAACACACAGTGGGCCAGATGCATGGCATTTCACAGCCACTATTTTCACGCATGTTGAATCAAGTGCTGGATGCCCTCCTGAAGCACGCAAGCAGCCACATATCCCTACCACGGACTGCCCAGGAGATAGCAGACACCAAAGTAGGCTTCCATGCACTGGCAGGCATGCCCAATTGTGTTGGTGCACTCGACTGCACCCATGTGGAATTGGTAGTCCCCCATGCCATAGAGGCGGTGTACCGCAATCGCAAGTAATACCACTCCATCAATGTGCAAATGGTATGTGACTCCAGCAAGATCATCACACATTGCTGTGCCCGATTTCCTGGATCAACACATGATGCCATGGTACTGCGTAACTCCACGCTACCCCATCACATGGAGCGACATGCTGGACCACGTGCCTGGCTGCTTGGTGAGTTGTACAACCGTCCCATGGCAGTGCTCCGGGGCACTGATGTGTGGGGATGCATAAGGGGGGGAATACTGCACCTGGGTGGGAAAGGGGGGGGAATACTGCACCTGGGTGGGAAAGGGGGGGAATACTGCACCTGGGTGGAAAAGGGGGGAATACTGCACCTGGGTGGGAAATGAGGGGAATACTGTACCTGGGTGGGAAAGGGGGGGAATACTGCATCTGGGTGGGAAAGGGGGGATACTGCACCTGGGTGGGAAGGCGGAGAATACTGCACCTGGGTGGGAAAGGGGGTGGGAATACTGCAACTGGGTTGCAATAGCCGGTGATTGGAGAATGCATGCAGAGCTAAACACTCCTGACCTGAACCATTCAAACGGAACATGACACATCACTGGGCCACATATCACAAATAATGCATATCGATGTCAACAAGTAAGAGGCACAACCAGGCCACCATGGTGATGGCAAGCAATGCATGAATGAACAGGGTGGCAACTGTGGCAATGTGGTCAGTGCGACCATGCATAGTGGAGAATGAACAGCATGCATGGGGGCTAAACTTTGTTGCAATAGCACTGCACATCTGCCTCAGCATGCATGATTACACCCTGCATCATCTATTGAACGCCATCCAGACTACCACACCACATGAGAGTATAGATTGCATCTAGGCATGTGCACAGGGACATGTGCATACCCACACCAAATAGCTCCCGCCATGACTGTGCTCCCTGAAGGTGGCAGTTCAGAGTGACACACGCCTATTTGTGTCTGCTTGCAGGTGATGGAGGATATCCCTTGAGGCCGTGGTTACTCACCCCTGTGCGGAACCCGCAGAACAGCCATGAGGAGGAGTACAATAGTGTGCACACCCGTACCCGTGTTGTGATTGAGCAGACCTTTGGCCTGTTGGTTGAAGGCGCAGTTCCGCTGCCTCAGCAGGTCTGGTGGGGCACTCCTATACAGGCCTGAGAAGGTGGCAAAGATCACCATGGCCTGTGTCATGCTGCACAACATGTGCGTCCGGAGGAATGTACCACTGCCACCTGACATTGACATGCATGGGCTGGGTGCCGATGAAGGGGATGGAGACGGACGCGAAGGAGCCCCCTTGTCAGTACATGATGCACGGGATGGCCATGCTGTACGGCAAGCACTAATCCACGAATACTTCTGAAACGCAGGGACCATGAAAGTCATGTGTCAGTGTCACACTGGCTGCATGTGGACATGCACACTTGTTTTGTTTGAAGTTTGCCACTGTACATCACACATTAAATGGACATGCACAAAATGAAGTATGTCCAGCCATTGATTTTCTTGCACACAACGGGTGTGTTTTTCAGACACGTAATAATGTAAACATTCCCCTCACAACCCCCAGTGAACTCCCTCACCCACCCTACAAACCCCAAAAATACCCCAGTGAACTCCCTCACCCACCCTACAAACCCCAAATGTCCCCAAATGTACACCAAAGATTGTTCCCTTGACCAACGTCCATTTGGCCAACGGCATTGTCTGGCCACTCTACTTCTTCGCCTTTTTGGGATCTGGGGGTGGCATGTCCAAGCGCCGTGCACTCCTCCGGTTCATCTACACGGGGCTTGAGGGGGCTGAGGTCAAAGCGGTCGTAGCAGTGGATGTGTCATTGGCCGGTCCCATGTCTGCTCAAAGGTGTGGGCGCTGCATTTGAGGCAGGTTGGACATCAGGGCTTGCGTAACTGCCCCCAGACACTCCCTCATGGAAGTTGTGGACGCCTCAATGGCATCAGTGTTAGCAGCGATGGCTGTAGCGATGGCCCTCATGGAGTCCTTCCCATCAGAAATATGTTGCCGCAGTAGGTCTAGCATCGACTATTGTCGTACCTCCACCCTCGACAGGCGAACCTCAAAGGAGTCGTTGGTAGCGGGAGTGCTGGTGGCTGTGATGGTGGTACCCGGGGTGGTGGTAGCCAGGGTGGTGGTAGCCAGGGTGGTGGATGGCGCTTGCGTGGGGCCCACGTTGAGGGAACTGTCCTCCTCGAAGGGGCATATGTCAGACTCTCCGAGGTCGTGGAGGCAGGGATTGTCGCTGCTGTTGGCCTCTGTATGGGGGGAGGGTGGTAATAGGACTTGGGGTTGGTGTGATGGACACGACTGTGTCACCCTCGATGTCCATATCAGCATCCGCAACGTCTGCGGTGGTTGGCGGTGCGGGAACAGAAACACCTCCCACTGTTGTGGGTGGCTGCTGCTGCACTCCATGTGTGTGGACCACACAGGCTCCAGGTGTTTCCTGCTGGGATTCTGCCCGGTCTGGCACACTGCCTGTTGGTCTGGGCAGTTTCTCGGGCTGGGGGGTGGGGTTGGCGGTGGCCCTTGTCCCTTGCCGTGATGTAGATGCCCTTGCATGTAGATGCCCTTGCTCCCCTGTCCTGGCTGCCATCTTCCTCATCGGTGCCTGGGGGATAGAAGAGATGCAGGTCATCAGTGATGGTGTCACATGGCAGCGATATTCTATAGAACTGTGATATGTTCATACATTCATGCATCCAATTATTACAGGGGTGTGACATTTGGTGTTCTGTGGGGGCATGTAGGCAATCAATGCATGGCTGGTGGCATGGCATTGATATGGTGTCTGTGTGGTGAGTTACATGGGCACAGTCGAGTCATGTTGCCCGTGTGTTGGGATTGGGATTGGCACTCAGCATGCATTTGTGTGTGGCAGGGTGTGGCACGCATTCTTGACTGGATATGTTGATGTGGGCCTGGGACATGCATTGCCTTGCCTAGTCTCACTTCCACGTCACTTGTCCCACATCATGGTTTACCCTACAGGGATGTGCTGGGTCACTCACCTTCTTCTGGGGATGATGCGGCGCCCATCTCCATCTCTCCGAATCCCTCTATAGACTCGGGATCTATGAATGAACTGGCTGTCTCCTCCCATGGCATCAGCATCGCTGGTGAGTGTGGCCCCCCGCCTGTTGCCATGGCGGCCCTCCTGTTGACTGCCAGGATGTTCCTCACCCTGAGGCGGAGGTCGTCCCACCACTTGTGACAGTCGCGCACAGTCCGTGGGGTGGTTCCCACAGCTGACACCCTCTGGGCAACCTCCTGCCAGATTTGCTTCTTTTTCATCTGGGCAGCATGCTTCATGTTGTTAGACCTGATGATGTGGGCCAGGGTGTCTGCCAGCATATTAAGCTCAGCGTCAGAGAAACGCTGTTTCCGCTTCCGGGGGGGTCATCTTCCTGGTTGTCTTGGACATCCTGAGTATTTTCTGGCACAGCACAACACACATGGACTGGTGGTTGGGGAGGATGGCAATGGATTGTGTTTTTAAAGATGGCCGTCGGCCCATTTCCCGTTCCTGCGCGATGACGTAATTTCCGGGTCTGTTTTTTGCGAACACAGTATTACCATGGTGGTATCACCGTGCCAGTATTTAGGGGTTGGTATGAGGCGGTACCGCTATGGGCGGGTCCCGCGATGCCAGTATAGGGGGGTTGGAGGGCCTTTAGCGGCATTGCGGTATAGCCATTACCGGCATGGGGGAACGCGCGTGCCTCCCACTCGTAATCACCCGCTATTAGCGGGTTCATACGAGCACGGACCCGCTCATTCCGGCATGCCTGTAATGAACCCGCTTTTACCGGGCTACTCGTAATGAGGCCCATTGACTTAACAACAAATCAGACACAGCTTGGCGATATAACAACATCCATCAACACTACAGCAGCAATTGATCTAGACTCAGAACTGAAAGGAGCTTCAGCACGGGACGATGGTGAACAAGGCATAACGAAGAGAATAGAAGCCAAGGTACTAAATCCACCTAACCAGAAAGAAGAACCGGAGCAGGCTTTCTCAATCTTAAAACCAGGAGGGACCAAAGTGGCGGATTCGAACCAGAGATCTAATTTTAGTCAGATCGTTAAATTGAAATTAGTGGCAAGAAATCACAAAGTGACAGAAAGCGCTGCAAAACCCTCTGACTCTCTGCACTGACAAAAGACAACATTGATTCCTGACCAAAGCAACCGAACGCGATTAAGGCTAAACAACATTTGTCTTAATCACCATAATCTGTGGAGGACTTTTTAGAAGATGAGGCACTGATGAATATTAGCCAACATCTAAACGAAGAATCATCTAAGCCTACATTGCCTAAGATACCTACAACAGTGGCTTCAAACATAGAGACCCCCCAGTTTACAATTCAAGACCAAAAAAACAAACAAGATAACAAAGAGATCTTAACCCCTCCTTTGTACGCTGGAACAAAGATGCAAAATCTTAACGCAAAAAAAGAATTGGTGCCTCTCAGAGCCTCAGTTTTGCACTGAAGATGACAAAAAAAATACGTTAACAACATATCGCAACAGAACAAGAGGAAGGGCAGTAGTGGCGGCGAACATCGTGACTACAAAATCACATGAGAAAGCCAGAGGACCGTGGAACATACAAAAAGGCGCCTTTCCAGACCGGATTTCCGGAGAGTCACTCATCAAGACAAGAGGAGTTTGAGGCTTCATTATAGATCGAGATCAGACATCTACAATAAGGAGCCCCCGAAAAGGGAAACATTCACATGACTTTTCAAATTGGAACAGATCCCAGGAAACTCTGTTCCACCACCTGCGCAATTACGAGTGATTAGATCGGACGAACGAAAAATAGTCGAGCCATGCCACAGACACCATAAAGCCAGTACCACCCTACACATCACATATTCTACAGTAACAAAAATCTTAAGAGAGGAAGCAAATTAACTCCTACTAATGGGATATGATCTAAAAGAACCAGACAGTCTGCGATCACCATCGCGGAAACCGAAAAGAAGCACAAGAAACCAGAGGTCCCCTTCAAATTACTCTACAGTGCATAAAGATGCACGTCAAAAAAACACGTCACACATGTCTTATACAACACTGAGTAAGGAGATTCCATCTGATCTAAATAACATAAAGACCCACCACAAAAAAGAGCAAAGACGAGACACCAGTAATAACTAAATTAGACTGCCGGTCACCCAACAGTGTACTAACAGTAGTAACGGCAAAAAGTGGCAAAGCTAGACCTCAACTAACTGCAAATTCTCAACAAAAAACACAAAGGACACAACAAGAACTATCATGCAAGAAGTTCCACTTAACAAAGACCCCTTAATGACACAGGCAAAACCTACTTCTCGGCAAGGTTTGGGGTCTTGGCTCCCGAAATCCCTTGCCCTACAGCAGAAGAAATAGCAACTCCAGAAGACAGATCATAACCGTCAGGAAGCAGACGCATCTACATCTCAAACAGTCCAGTTGAGGCTATGCTCATGGAATAGCAGGGGTCACCAGCACCTGTTGGCCGCCGGTGACGTTGAACTAGGAGCCTATGATATTCTATGTCTCCAGGAAACGTGGCTGACGCATAAGTCGACTCTAGATGGCAACAAGATTGCCTTCATGCCAGCAAATAAGGGACCCTTAGGACGCCCGTTTTAGGGCCTCCTGATGGCATGCAGGAATGGCTGTGGAATGACTATGAAAGAACTTTCTTTACCTAACCCCTCTCTCTTGGTGGTGCTAATAACCTGGACCAACACTGGTGTTCATTGTAAAATATAAAATCCTACATCGATAATAATACTTAACTCTTACTGGAAGACCTGCGACAGTTGACGCCACCCAATACTTGTCACTGATCGAATAGATGATTGATGATGCCCTAGTAGAACACCTGGCAGCATACCTCCTTGTTTGTGGTGATTTGAACTCTGTCTGCTAAAGCGATAATAACAGAAGTAGTACCAACTTTAAATCACTACCAGAACTCCAAGGAATTCTCTGGACTTATGAGATCCAGAGACCTGCATAGCTTGGACATGGTATTCAGAAGGCAAAATTGACCACCGACCTGGGAGCAGGATGGCCAGGTGACAACTATTGACCACATTTTTGTCACAAGCCCATTACTTCAAGCCACTACATCCTTCAAAGTCATCAGAACTCAGGCAAGCGACCACAATCTCCTGTCAACAACATGGAACACGCCGAAATGTACCAGTCTCAAAATGAAGACCCAGATTGAAGTTAATAGCCAAGGCATTAGTGTCATAAGAGAATTGACAAGTCAGTACAACATCCTTGGAAACTCATCAAGCCTCAAGAGGGTAGATTACCAACTGCTGCTTAAGATATACAAGACGACGAGCTCCAAGAAACAACAGAAGCCTAACTCTAATCGGCATATATATGATAGAACATTGGTGGAGAAAAGACGAGAATTCAGGAGAAACAAGAGGCAGGCTTTAAAACTTGAAGCCCTACAGGCAAAGGCAACCATCAAGGCCATAACAAGATCATACAAATCGTGGATACAAGATCATCGGTTGAAGCTATACCAACAAAACTCAGAAAACATGCTACGAGCACTTACTGGAAGAAATTCCACAAGCACTTAGAACATCTTGGGTTAAACTATATGATCAAGAGACCATTACTGATTTGCTAAAGAAATTAAAGAACTCAAGGGCCTCCGGGCCAAATGGCATTACAAATCTAGACCTCAAGTCTCACACAGAAGCATGGGCGGCATTCATCAGTAAAGTTTTTTGTAGATGTGCCGAAACTAAATCTATCCCGGCATCCTGGACAACTGCGATAATAGTCCCCATCTACAAAAAGGGTAACATGTGCGATCCAGCAAATTATTGACCAATTGCACTGCTGGACCCCATAGGGAACGTGTTTGGCTCCCTTTTTACTGGAATAATTGCAAGCCTAGGTCAGAAATTCACCGAATGATGATGATGACTACCAATAGAGACTGAAACGAAACATCGGAACAACAGCCAACATACTGATGGTAAGTTTCTTCGAAAAAGTAAAGTGATGGAAGGGGGTCCGCGTCTATTTTCGGCCTTTATCGACCTAACACAGGCTTTTGACCTTGTGAATAGAGTACGACTATGGGCGAAACTGAAGGCCTGGAACTGCGCAGAAGAAATACTAGAGCCTGTAAAATCTTTATGTACCAGCACGACTATGAGATTTCTTCTCAGCCAACAAGGGTTACTTTCGGCTGAGATCGCAACAGGAAAGGGAGTACATCAGGGCTATTCTTTACACCGGCCCTTTTCCTGGTCTACTTAGGAGACCTGAAGGACACCGAGTAAACAGTAAGATCTTTTCTCCTAAACTAGGTCAGACAAAAGTCTGTAGTCTAATGTACGCCGACGACTTCATTTTTTTTTTACCATACACCCATTGGCCTCCCACGTCAACTGAACAGTCTACAACAGTATATGATTGAGAAAAACTTGGAAATCAATAAAGAGAAAACAAAAATCAAGGCAATAGAATCATTGTCCAGGAAGCTTGAAAAACTTAAATGGCATTTGGAAGAGCAAACCATTCAAAAAGTGAGAGACAGCAAGTACCCAGGTGTCCCACTTGATAGCTCAAAACAAGATACAACTATGCAACATGTTCTTCATGAAAAAATAAGGAAACTGGCGGCGCAAGGAAAAGTAATTGACCGAAAATGTGGGGGCTTCTCCATGCTCCCGGTGATCAACTTTTACAAAAGGAAGGTCATCCCAACAGGGACCTACGGGGCTAATGCAATGCCTTATTTACCAGGGCCAATATGGCCTAGAATTGAGGCTTACTTCAGCAGATCGGTCCTGGGCTTACCTAACTCTACGCCCTTTAGTGTCAATCATACGTGAACTAAGTGTACCCTCTCTGCAAAATACAGTACATTGTAATTCCTTGATGCTGTACAGGAAATTCTGGATGCTGCATCCACCTCTAATATAAAGTTTGATAAATAAAGAGCTGCTAGCTCCTGGAAGTAAGATGCTCACTAAATGGAGTAAGAACAATTTGGTATTACTATCTTCCATCGAGAGTGGAGAGGAGGAACTGATTAAAAATCCGTTAAAAGTTATAAAGAATCTAAAAGAACTTGACTGGATTAAAACCTTGGATGCAGCCGCATCCAACAAACTTCCTGGTAACATGAAAACATCAATGAAATATGGCCTTTCATCAAGAGATTCCCAAGTAGGTGCACTCGCAACCTCCTCTTAAGAGCACAGCTAAATCTCCTAGAGACAAACGAAATTCTGGTCATAAGCGGACTTTCTCTTACTAGTAGCTGTCAGTTCTGGAAATTAAGTGAGGAAAAAGAGACTGTTCAACTTTTGCTTCTGTCATGTGCGGGCACTGAGAAGATAAGATGAAGAGACCTGGTGGATAAGAATGATATCTGGCGATGAAAATTCTTGGTTAATGGCCACATCTAAAATGTTGCAGCGCATCACATCCAGCACAACTTTTCAAAGCCCTCCTACGGTTTTATAACTTTTGAACAGCGAATCGGATCTTGATGAAATACAAAGAGAAATGAAACGAAGCAGTTTAACGTTGCTATAGAAATAAGAAAAGACTATGACAGTGAACAACAAGAGAACGCTTCATCATAGAATTTTGTAAAAATCTAAAACAAATAAAAAAATATATATATGCCTAGATGTATGTTTTTGTCTATGTTTATCTTAGTTATTGTGTGAATGGGATGGATTGTTAAGAGCTGTTTTTTTAGGGTTTGTTTTCAAGGCATAATTCATTAGTGGTAGTGTGAGTGCTGAAGTGGTTAGTGTAGTTGTTTGTAGTGTTGCATGTTGCCTGTTTTTGCATGTGTACCATTAATGGTGAACTGTTTTTGACACATGTGCCTTTAAGATTGCCCTTGCTTGTATTTCATCTGTTTTTCTTTATTTGTGTGCTTATTTGTGTTTATGGTGCATTGTTCATGTGTCTGAAATTAGATCTAGCACTATAAATCAAAGCAAGTTCAAAGAAGTCAGCAAAAGTATACACACCTCCCTTAATAATTATTAAACAAGTCTAAGTCACATTACCTCTGCTGCTTCAGCTACCCATTTGACTGCAAATGACTACCCATTTGATAGACTCTAGATCAGTCAGGTAGAATGTAACACTGCAGCACACCTCCTATATGCCCAGTTCACTCAGATGTCTGCACTTTCTCATACCTCCACACTTAGTGAATTTTGGGTTTTGCTGTCTGAGTGAAGTGGCAGAAACAGCTATGTGTGAGATGACAGGGGAAGGAGCAGTAGTCACAACCAGATCTTGAATGCTTTCAGTACTTGGTATAGCAGTAGTTCATGTGCAACTTGTAGTTATTGATTGATGTTGTTCTATTCTACTACACAAGAGTAAAGGATGAAGGATATTGCTGCCGCTACTGTTTACGCAGTGAATTGTTCAATATTTCCACACTGCCTTCCTCTCTCCAACCCACGTTTGTCCATTGTCTCTGAGGACCTCATAATTGGTGTTGCTGTTTGCCATAAACACCACAGAAACTGTCAACCCTGGTAGAGTCCTTTCAAAAGGATGTAGTGTTGTATGCTCTTGCACCTGACCTCAGCTCAACTGATAAAAGAAGCTGACGTGTTCACACATGTGAAATCAAGTGTCTCTTGAATCCTATTGCTCTCAAGCAAATGGTTTACACAGCCAATCAACCTTCCACTAATGCCCACTGTCTCTGATCACCACCTACAATATAATTTCCAGCACCACCATTTGTTTATGTTTCTCCAAAGACAATTCAACTGCTTCTGTGTGAGAGCTTGTACGATAAAACACTCAAAGGAATATATGCAAAATAAAGGGCCTCATTACACGGTTGGCGATAAACCATGGCGCTGTTGGGTGTCCTGACCCACGTTTAAGCTATCATGCCACAACATTTGGTGCTGTGGGCTTAGAAAATTCAAGATGGCGGAAAACCCACATGTGCGCCGAAATCCAGGAAAGCTGCGCAGTTTGTGCGCCCACCAAAATGGTTGCCTCACTTGCCACCCACCAGTGCGAGAATGAAAGGCCGGGTTGCCATGAGGGAAATGGGTTGCCAAAGGAAAAACAGTAGCGCCGGTTAGCTTCAAAGCACTTTAAAACCACCATTGGACTACCCGCACAGTAGTCTGAAACCATTGGGAATGGCAATGCTGATTGCCAAATGCAACCTAGAATGGTGGGGAATTCATTTCTTAAATCTCAAAAAGGGGTGCAGTACCAGTACTCACCACTATCCAAAAGCCGGCGTTTTAAAACCACCAGATTTTACTTTTTGCAAAACTGAATAAATGAACCCAAAACAGGCCAAAGAAAGACTTACTGAGAGGTGGATACAATCTAAAGTTATATTCTGAAGTGACTTGAAGGTTTATAACAAAACTGGCTGAGCTATGGAGTCAGCAGTTTAAGTTGCACTGGATTTAAAGACACTAAAATCGAAAATGTTTAGATTAAATGAGTGACCTATGTTTGGTGTCACATGCCTTTGTAACTGTTTAAATGTCATAGTTTTAAACTTAGAATCAGCCTTCTAGCTGCATATGTGAAAATGTTTAGTTTTATTTGAATGCAGAAACTGGGGAACAGAAATGACAGCTTAAAGAGATTCCAATTTGCCTGGCAACTACCCCCATCAGGAGTGAAACTTGAGTCACAGCTGTGTTCCCAGGCCTAGCTGCCCTTTTGCTGCTCACACTAAGGATATGCCATCTATCTGATAATTGAATTACCTGTGCTCTACAGGAGCTCTGAACAAAGCCTGTCTTGACTCAGGCAAAGGTTTTATTACAGCGGTCGTAAAATGTAGCTTCCTCTTGGCAGAAGCTGGAAGGGGCACTGCCTGTGAGAGCAAGCTGGCTTGGCAGAACTGGATAAACCAGTATTTCTACCTTGTGCTGAGAGGAAACCACACCCCTTTGGAGCCAGAACATAACTTTAAAAAGATGGATCATTCATAGAGCGGACATGTGAAAATGTTATAAATGATACCATAATTCTTGTGATTTTTCTGCCCACAGTTTAAGAGGTTTTTAGAACCGGTGGTATGTTCAGGGGGGTTTTAGCGGAAAAGTGGATATTACTCTAAATGTATGCATGTTAAAAATCTGAAACTTCATCAGTTAATGTCCATACTCCCTGCGCACATGTATGTAAAGTTGGGTCAATGTCAGAAATTGAAAAATCAGTTAAAAAGTCAATTATGTGCCATTTCTGAATGCAAGCTCTTAGAAACAGCAGATTTGGACAGAGACATGGCTAAATTCAGCCACACCATGTATATGTAATTTCAAGCAACTGTGTAACTGTGAAATATGTCTTTTATTATCAAATATAGAATGTGTGCAATCTGACAGAGGAGTGTCCTATCTGCAAGCCATAAAATGACATCCCTCTGACTCACAGTCCATTCCCCAATCAAATGATAAATGGAAGTTTGACCAATTAGAAGCTGAGAGAGAGGTAGGGCTAGTGATGCTAGAACACACCCACATTCTAAACACATAAAAGCAGACAGACAGGACAGATAGGGACCTTCAATTCCATCTGCAGCGGGACGCTCTGCCGGAAAAATCCATACTTTACCTCCATCAAACCTCCAGAGAGCCAAACTAGAGACTTCAATCTATCCAGAACTAGAGACCCAGACCAGAGAACCAGAGAGAGCTGACCCAGATCACTGTGAAGTGCAGAGACCAGAGGCGAGTTTAAAACCTGACCAGATCCATGGCGAGGCCCATTTCACTCAAGAATATAGTGTGAGTACCTAGAAAACTGTGCAGATCCAATCTCCTAGTTAAAATAATATAATTCAATCCTATTTTAATCTAAGTAGAACTGTCTCCTAACTGTCACCTGTCATTTGTAAAGCTGTCACTTGTCATTTTCTAGTTGCAAGCTGCACTTGTCTTTTTGAACTTTAAAATTTCAAATCTGAAAAACGACCTTTATTCAATCGTTCATATCTCCGCAACCGTTTGTGCTAGAGACTTGCAGTAACTTTTATCTGAAAGCTTAGAATCGTGGCTTTCCTATGAACCTAAAACCGCATTCCAACCCCTTATAGTTTTACCGCAATCGCGGAACACGCATTCGCGTATTTTACCACGATTTGCAAATTTCTTCACATGTAAAAACTGCTGCTGCTTGCCTTCCATTTGCCAGAAATTCGTTTAACCTGCTAACTATCCCTGCCTCATTGCTAGTGTGAGCCTGGACTAATATTAACTAGATACCACTCACCCTGAACCTCTGAAAGGGAATTAAAAGCATTTCCAGCATATTTCTCATCCATTGCTAGCACATATCAAAGCATTTTGCCTGTGTTTTCAAAACTCCTATCTGTTTTCTGTAGTGTAAGCTTGCTGGGGTGAACTGATTTACATTGATTGCATTTCTGAGAACTGTGTGTTTTCCTTCCATTTCCTTGCCTTGCATCAAGGGGGGGAGGGGATTGCCAGAGAAAAGTGATTACCTTGTTTGGTTGAAATCCTATTGAGTATTTTCTGTACTGCATTCATTGAATATTGCATCCACCTGAGCTTACATAAAGCATCCTCTACCACATTATACTTTTGTTCCTATTTACCAGTGTGCTACCTTATCCATTTCATGTCAACTCATTAGTGATTATAAGAAGTGTGCTAGTGCCAGATTCTCCGTTGTTGATCTTTATCATATCAGATTAAGTGTGCTATTCAATTATTAATTTATTATAAAGTGTGATATATATATATTTTAAATTATCAAATAAACCTTTTAAACTTGCAAAACAGAACTACTTCTTGGCTCAGTGGGGTCAGGGGGATTCCAAGAGAGGGGTGTTATATAGGGGTAGTCATCCAGAACGCATGAACTGGACATAAAGATATATCAATAAGGGTTTTCATTCAGTATTCTAGACTAGGCGTTAACTTAGCTGTAGTGCTGAATTGAATCCTCTTACAGCGCTATTAGCGCCATGGTTCATGCCAGTAAAATACCGGCACCGCCTTGGTGAAAAGGGGAATTACCGCGCTATTCCAAGGTTGGCGGGAATGGGGAAGGCACTAATTACAGAACCGCAAATTGTGGTACCGTAATTAGCTCCACTGGTCCCTTTGCGGGTTGGTTTTTAACGCCTACCGTGTAATGAGGCCCACAGTGTTGAGATGCCTGACAGAGAAAGTGAAATGTCTCAAAACAGATTCCAAAGGCTTGACTGTCTTTATTGTGAAATGAAGATTGCTTTCAAATTGTTAAGTACTGCCTAAAATCACCCTACCCTTTCTCTCTCCTAGAATATTAATTGCAAACAAAGAGTGATGTTTTGTTTAAAAGTCCAAAAAGCCCTAATTTAAAAAAAAGATTCCCAGTGACTTCCCAGTGACTTCCGAAGCACTCAAAAGGCCCTTCTATAGATAGCCAGGTGAATTGGCCTGCCCAAACTCGTTTAATCAAATGTCTTAAAGTTTGGTGATCATTTTGGTGATTTGAATTTCGGATTAATAATTCGAACAAGATTTACGTATAATACAGAGCTAGTCACATCCATTCTACTAATTCAATATATATACTAAACTACGACTTAGTTTTACTTCAACTTACTATAAGCAGTGTTCTGTCTACTTTGCTGTATGGAATTAGACATATTTTAAACACAGGGTGATGCTACCGATGATCTACCCCATTGCCACACTCAGGATATTTCACTGCATTCTACCCAAAGCTTTCTATGAGAGGCCATCCCTGCCAACTTCCCATTCCATCATTCCATAACCTGCTTACCTCCTGCCCCCTCCTTTTAATCACATGTCACATAAAGAGCTTTCATTAATAGAAACTGACTTCAAGTTGTTTTGCTAAAATAAAAAACAAAACTCTGGAGTGTATGTCTTCGCTGTTGGGTTTAAGTCACACTAACCAAGGATTCATATCCAAAGTTTGAAAGGGCATGTTTGTGTTTTTTGTGCTGTGATACAGTTTTGCTTTACTCGATATTCAAGATTAACTGTGATAAAATGCACACATATTTCAGAATCTAACTTTGAAGAGAGCCTGTACCTGTCTTGAAATACCCTTTTCTAAACGGGTCCATCAAATGTGCAGGTTCTAAAACGTATCTATATCCATAACTTCTATTGCTGGTCCCATATATTTCTGTACTCAGGTCTCCAAGATTCCCAGAGATGGCTCAGAACCTTTGCAAAGTCAAGGAGGTATTTTCCAGCCACAGCAATCAGCCGCAATGTAGAAGAGGAGGTTTTGGCTGAGAAGCAAAGACATGTTAGAAATTACTGTTCAACTCCCTTCACTTGATTTCCTGACAGAAACGACACAGAAGATGCCGTATCATGGAGAAAAAAAACATTGAATTTGGATAATGACTCTTTAAATATTAGGAATTGAAGTTGGAAGTAGTCATTACAGGATCATTCTGGCATGACATGAGGGTTATGCAATTTATATGTATCAAAAATATATAAAATCAATACTTACGCAGGACAGTAGTGGCAAACATATAATTTAAATGTTTTACAATCAGCAAATCCACATCCGACTTGGTAAGACCTGGCCCAAATGACCTTTGAATAATGAAAAAGAACACATGTAATCGATGCAGATATTACACACAGAAAACAAACATTGGTGCAGAAACGTTTATTGGAAATTTAGCATGCACCAAGCAGTCATGATTTAAAAAAAAATAAAATTCTCTATCCGTCGTGCCCTGAGGAATGCCATTAGTGTTAACTAAACTTATTGATGTTGTGTCTGTCCCTCAGAAAGGTGAATGTTTGAGAGTGACGTATGTAGACGCAAATGACTTCCCAATTTAATAATTACTCTATTGTATTTAGTCCCATATTTGATGATTCAATTTGCAAAAACATGTTCTGTTTTTACCCACTTTTGGATTCAGGATATAGTTTTTAAATGTACACATGTTAGTATGTATTAATGCTTACACTAAGCAATGCAAATGTAACCAAATTAAGTAAAACATTGTTCTTAGGAAACTAATAGTGATCTGTTGACATACACTCGACTCCCTAAAAAAGCTGCTATGCATTGTGCTAAATAAGGACACATACTGCACCAACAAAATATGTAATGCCGGTGTAGATGCAAGACCAATGGAGTTGAGTTCTCCAGTGGAGGCCGTGGTGGGCCCATTTTCAACCAGGACAAAAGGATGTGGTACAGATGTCAATCACTCGAACTTTCTGGGGATCTTTAGCCCCAAGACGTAATGCTTTCTGAGGCCTACCACTAACCATTCTCAGTCAGGTAGAATATAACACTGCAGCACACCTTCAATATGCCCAGTTCACTCAGATGTCTGCACTTGCTCATACCTCAACTCTTAGGGAATGTTGGCTTTTACTGCCTAAGTGAAGTGGCAGAAACAGCTAAGTGTGAGATGACATGGGAAGGAGTAGTAGAAATCAAAAGAGCTTGAATGCTTTCAGTACTTGGTGAAGCTGTAGTTGATGCCCAATGTGTAGTTATTGATTGCTGCTATTCTATTCTACTGAGCAGAATGTACTCTTTAAAAGATCTGACATTGTTGCTTGGGGTGTGTTTGGAAAATGATCTAATAAGTATCGGAGCAAACAAATGAGAAGATTAAAATAAGGGTTTTTCCTTGTAGTATGATACGTTAACTGTCACATCTACAGTGAGGTTTAAAATGTGTTACCATTCCCCTACAATCTACAGAACCTAGTTTTCACTTTATTCAGTTGTGTAGCGGGAGCACCACTGCTTTGACAGTGCAGCTGGCCTTGTCACCCCATGTCCGTGTGGGTGGAGTCCCCTCAGCACTCTGGCCTTAGAAAGAAACAATTCATTTCTAAAGTTAGGGCTTAGGGCTAGGGCAAGTTTCAGTGGCTGTGGGCTGGTGGAGCAAGGTGGATGCACTCTCTCTCTCTGGCTCCCGTGCGCATGTCAGGAATCAGGAATCTCTCCTTGCTTCCTGTTTCCATTATGCATGAAGTAGTTTAGTTTAGTTTAGTTTAGTTTGTTTATTTGTGTAGCGCTGCCGAACCCTGGGATAACTGGGCACTTTATCATTAGAACGGCAGTAGTTACAGAAGGTTGCACATACATTATGTAAAAGCAGATAAAACAGTGCAGAAGAAAGTACGAGGGACCACGTTACATGGTGGTCCTTGACAAGGCATACATTAGATTCAAAGTACATATGTCAGTATAGAGGGAAGTATAAGGGACCAGGTTACAGGGTGGTCCTTGACAAGGCATACATTAGGTTCAGAGTACATACGTTGTGTTTTTGATACTAGGGACATAATGGGAGCAAGAGAGACAGTGCCGGCTAGATGTCGACGACAATCTATTGCTGGGCTGAGAGTAGTTCCTTTAACTTGGCTCGGAATGACCAGAACAAGGTGTCAGCTCTGATCGTCATAGGGAGTGCATTCCAGGCTTTGGCTGCTAGCACAGGAAAACTAGCTCCTCCAGCAGATTTTAGGTTGAACCTTGGGATGGTGAGCTGGTGTAGGTAAGGAGATCTCGTGGGTCTGGTAAAGTTCTGTGTCATAGATTTGTCTGATAAATAGCGTGGGGCTGTCAGGTAGAGGCATTTATGTGTGATGACCAATGCTCGAAGTTTAATTCTCTCACAGATGGGGAGCCAGTGATGTATCTTTCTGGCGGTGGAAATGTGGGCCTTTCATGGGAGATTCAGGGTGCATCTAAGGGTGTTATTTTGGATTATCTGTAGTCTGTTCAGGTTGTGGTTTGTGGAGCCGAGAAAGAGAGTGTTACAGTAGTCTACTTTGGACAATATGAGAGCCCTGGCCAAAGCGAGGCAGCTGTTTGTGGATAAGAAGTGTTTGTAGGCATTGACAAGTTTGTTAGTATAGGCTGTGGATGAGATGGTGGCATTGATTTGTTTTTTGAGAGAAAGGGTGGAGTCAAGATATAAACCCAGTGTTTTGAATTCTTTTGATACTTTTATAATGTTACCATCAATGATGGCCTGTGAAACGACAATCAACAGTTCCGTCTTATTGTCATATAAGCAGAGGCTGTGGGTGGCCATCCATGCTTGGATTTCAAGGTAGATCTCGTTCAGTTTTGCGACGTCATCCTCATAGTTCCCTGTGAGTGTGATTAGGACCTGGTTATCATCAGCATAGTTAGTATATGTGACGCTGAGGTCGTCAAGGCGGTTGAAGAGGAGCTTAGTGAAGACGTTGTAAAGGGAAATCCAGGAACCTTGGGGGACTCCGCATTGGATAGGGACGGGGTCCGCTGCAGCGCCCTGTAGGGGTTAAGACCCTGGTTGTTCTGTCTGAGAGGAAAGACTGAATCCAATTGGAGGCACCCTGAGAGAATGTGGCAGCTAAGGAGAGATGTTCGGTAAGTATTTGGTGGTCGACTAAATCGAAGGCAGCAGACAGATCCAACAGGAGCAGGATGGCCAGATTGGCTTTGTCTTTGGCTTCATCCATTTGGATTTTTAAAGCCAGATTGTTGCAGACCAAGGAAGTTGTTATCTTCCAAATGGTGGTGTAATGTTGAGTACAGGAGCCATAGGCCTGGAGAGGCACATCGAATCAGGAGCTGCTGGGTGGGAAACAGGTATGAAAGAAAAAAATACTTGCTTGTATGTTTCTGGAGTGCATATGAGAGTGTCTGATGTGGATGTTTGTGTATATGTGTGTGTGCGTGTGCCAGTGTGTCTGTGTAATGGTGCGCATGCATGAGAGTTCAATGTGAATGGTGTGTGCGTATATTGCTAGCCTGCATGTGAATACGAATGCAGTGTGAATATTTTGGGTGCATGTGCAAATGATTCAGTGAGGGAAGCTGTATGGCTGAGTGAATGGGTATTGAGTGTGCATGTGAGCCTGGGGATCAGGGGGTAATGGAGCATTCGTGTTTTCTAACAGTGACATGGCATTTCTTGCTGGCATATTTGGGCAAAGCCAACTTGGTAAGTTGTATTGTGTTGATGAAGCATTTGGATGAGGAGTACCAATGGGTCAGGCCACCTGGGAGTATGTTACGGTGGCGTGGCATTTTATCTGCACTAAGGGCAAGGCCTGGCAGAATAATCTGTGTTCATGCATTGTGGATAGGGGCATTTGTTAAGCCAGCAAATGTTTCCTTACTCTGGCATTACATTTTGTACTGGTGTTATGGGCAAAGTCATCATGATGAGTTTTCTTACATGTTGAGGTGGGGATTATGAGTACGCCCAGCAAGGAGATCATGTGCTGTTATTGAGGCATGTCTTTTTTACTGGCATTATCAGCTAACAAAACATGATGATTGATCTTACATTGTGGTGGTGTGGAATATGTGTGCAGCCAGCAAATGGATGATGTTTACTTATAGCAGAATGGCAGCTTTTACTGGAATTAAGGAGAAAGACAACATGAGTGTTATTACATTGGGGAGGGAGATTGGCACAAGCAGCAAGACGTTTCCTTGCTCTAACATTGCATCTTTTACTGGTTATAAGGGTAAAGCCTGATGCCCATATTAATTAAACTGAAGCAGCGGAGAAAGTAAGTCCATACATCCCTGAGACTTTTCATGCTTTAGTCATCGTTGCTACTATTAATGGAAGCCTTGATTATTGTAACGCCATTCTACTGGCTCAACCTCTCCATTTGCTACACTGGCTGCAAGTGTTGCTGGCATGTCGGAGCCTTCATTGCATCCTCGTCAGAGCAGGTATCCAGTTTAATCTCTGTGCTTGATCCATCGTGCATACCATAAGAAAGGTTGCCTAGACTTACAAATGAGAATGTCACCTGATTGTCCTGGTCACATGCCTCGTTCTGCTTCCTCCACTATTCTCTCTGTACCTTGTTTCCATCAAGAACCCTGTGGTGGTTGTGCTTTTTCGGTGGCTGGCCCGAAGCTCTGGAATTCGCTACCATTTTCTCTCTGGGCGATTTCAGATTTTAATATTTTTAAAGCTCGCCTGAAAACATATTTGTTTGCATTGTCTTTTTGTCCTTCTGCTGGTATCTTTGTAGCCCCATGATGTCTTTGTGAAAGTCTGCACTATACAGGTTCTAGATATATAGATATATAGCCAACGTGAGGAGTGTTCGTACGTGATGTAGGGCAAAGCCAACAGATGTATACTCTTTCAAGAGGATCCTAGCATACACTGGCAGAGCCAGCATAACCATGTTTTCTTATGGTACCTTTAGTTTGCATATTTTTACTGGCCACGCACAAACGTGGCTGGTAAATTTGGGTGACAGGTACCAGGCACTTCTCCCTTATTTCTACAGTAGCTGAAAGTTGTAAGGCTCATTTAAATACATAAATGTATCAACTAGTGCAGTGTGTGGTGTGCCCTTGCAGCATCAAGTTCATCATGGGCATGGCACATGCATGAGGGTCCAGGCTACGTGGGACTGTGGCATGGCAGGTGCTTTGTTGAGTAGCTTGCGGGTCAACCACAGCATGGCTCACTGGGGGGCCCTCATATTTTGTGGCAGTGAGTGCCCTTTCTGCCACAAGGATTTCTAATTTACCAGACATTTCCCTTAAATATTGATTAAGCGATGTCTGGGAGTTTGTTGGTGTTCTCACTCCTGCATTCTGCATTCTTGTTTTTAGTTTTTTTGCAGAGAGCCCCTCAGGACGACTAGACGTTTTTCACTTCCCCATTAGAATTAGGACACAGAGGAATAAAACAACATATATTCTGGCTTTTGATGAATCATTCAAGAACTGCTCAAACTGGCTGAGTGTGGTTCAGTACAGCAGGGGAAATGGGCTCAGAGACTAAGGTCTGCAGTCGCCCCACCTCGCTAGATCAAGTCTGGGGGGATAGGTCAGTGGCAACACGCTTGCCTTGGAAACAAGAGGACGTGGAGCAAAGCACCTTATAAATAACCAATTACAATTACAATACAGTAGAACGGAGAGAAGGGGTTATATAGCAGGAGCAAGAAGCATAAAATGGGACAATGCAAACAAACGATGGATAAACACAGGACCTGTAAAGAGAGGGTTCGGGAATGCCCCTCCTCCCCACCATGAACCTGACAGGCAGAAGAGCCAGGAAGGCTGAAAGTCACGCGTCCTTTGTCAGACAGATCCCAAGTGCACCACTGGCTGATATGTATACAGGAAGTTATCCCCTTAGACAGCCATTCCAATTGTATCTAGCGCAGATCCTTCCAGATCCATATAACCCGATGGAGATCATGGACCGAAACTCTCTAATGGACTGATCAGTTAAGTGTCAAGAAGCCACTGTGCTGACCTCACTACTGACACCACAAGGTAGCAGCGTTAGTCATGAAGCACACTCACAGCCTGGCACCCCATTACACAAACACATGTTTGCATACACGAAGAACATGCTCACACAGTTCTATAGAGGACAAATACATATAAATACTGTCAAAGCTTTTATTATTTTTCTCATTAGCAAAATGCAGTAAAGCAGAAACGCAAGGCAACAAGAGATCTCGAGCAAGCTTGCAGATGCTTATGGCAATTAACCCTATGGAACTACAGGACTATATATATGACTAACCTTTACATAACATAGCACAGTATGAGCATGTAGAAATCACATTATAAGTCTAAGGAAAATGCGAGTAGGCCTCAAGTCACAGAACACAAGGCAAGAGGAGCAGACTCAGGCTGCACAAAGCACAACCAAGCTCGCAGCCAAGGTTATTTATTTATTTTTTATTTTTATTTATTTAATATTTATATTGCGTCGGTAGCTCGCGAGCCTCGGGGCGCAGAAACAAGGACACGAGAACGGACGGAACAGATAGTGATTAGACAGAGCAGACGGGACAGTCACATAGAATTAAGCTAACTGAGGTATATGCCGTGATGGCCGTTTATTTGAAGATATGGGTTTTTACCTGTTTGCGAAAACGCGAGTAGTTGGTTTCCAGTCTAAGGTGGTCTGGTAGGTTGTTCCAAAGGTTGGCTGCAAGGGTTGGAAAGGCTCTACCTAAGCCACTTTTGAGTTTGTGAGGTGACGTAGCAATTTTAACAAGTTGGGATGATCTCAGTGTTCTATTAGGAACGTATGGTTTGATCCTAGTTTTTAAGTAGGTTGGTGCCTTTCCATAGATGCATCTGTGAACGATGGTTAAGGTTTTGAAATGCACCCTATCTTCGATTTTCAGCCAATGAAGCTCCCTTCTGGAGTTGCTGATATGTTCTGTTTTAGTTTTGAGCTTGACAATTCTTACCGCGTTGTTCTGTACAATTTGGTAGCTTTGTAGGCATTGCTTGGAGGCACCCAGGACTAGAGCGTTGCCATAGTCAAGGCGCGATAAGATGGTGGCTCTTGCTATGGTCGCACAATTTTCCTCGGATATGAAAGGTCTGATGGCTTTTATTAGACGGAGGTGGTAGGCACAGTTTTTTTTGATGAACTGTACTTGGGCGTCCGCACCCAACGATGCTTCTAGCAGCATACCTAGGGTTTTAACCTTGCTTAGGACTGGAATGGGGGTATCTTTAATGTGGAAGGATGTGTAGGATGAGGGTAGCTTAGCACGAGCAGAGGATGAGCCGAAAATCATTAGTTCCGTTTTTTTTCGGTTTAGGCACATCCAATTGGAGTCCATCCATTGCTCCACGTGGTTGTATATCGTGGTAAGTTGCTCGCTATCTTTCTGAAAATTGCCACTTAGTTCGAATACAAGCTGTGTGTCATCAGCATAGTTAGTGAAATAGGTGTTTATGTGGTCTAGAACAAGGCATAGGTATTTTAAGTAAAGATTGAACAGTAGGGGTGACAGGTTAGAGGTTAGAGGTGAACAGTCACATTCCAAACTACAGACAACAAAGGGACCTGCTGCAGGAAAATGGAATAAATCCTCATAAATGCAGAACCAAGAGCTCAATGATTTTATGGTCCACAACCATGTGCTGCAGCCGAACTAGACAATGGGTATTCACCCGTGGTGCGAAAACAAGCCGTTCTCAGCAACCCAGATGAGAAGTTGCAATATGGAAACACACTCTCACATGCTGAAGGTGGTCTACTACCAGATACAATTAAGACACATAGTCATTTCATATCACCTTGAAGAGGTGCACAGAGGGCGGAAAACCGAACTGGGTACCAGGCCTGAGGAGACCTGATCCAGCCAATCACGAGACAGAAACCCAGGTGTAGATGGCAAAGGGCAAGGGCCAATAGTAAATCCACTACCCTGCAACAATGTAATAGATAGCCTATGGGGACGGGGTAGATACGCCACTTGACACGCAAGGACCACTGGAATAACCTCTATAGGGGATAGATACATGCGTTACTACTCTCAGCACCCAATCAGAGGAAGAGCAGGGAGTAGGGGGAGGAAGAGGAGAGGAGGAGAGAGAGGACAGGATGTCCTGAGTTTTAGAGATGAAATGAGAAGCAAGAGCAGTGCAGAGGGTCTGGGAAGGGACAGCCGAGGTAGAGACTGCGGCAGGTATGGTCAGTTCCTTGCAGATTTTAAAGAGTTCAGCCGAGTTGTTGGATGCCGCAGAGATGCAGGCTTGGATATGGGCTCTCTTCTTGGTGAGGACATAGAGCCGGTATTGCCTTTGGAGCAGGCGGCAGGCCAGTTTGTCAGAGGATGTACCAGAAGCACGCCATTTCCTCCCAGCCACCCTCACTTGCGTTTAAGGGTGACGAGGTGTGAGTCGTGCCAAGAGTTACACTTGGCTTTGGGCTTCAGGCGGATCCTCGTGACAGGGGCAAGAATGTCAAGAGTATCAGATATAACAGAGTGGAGCATGGAAAGGGTTGTATCAGGGTGTGAGTCAGTAAAGGGGAAGAGGCTGGTGAGAAAGTGGGGGCGAATGCCTCGACTGACACGCGGTTCATAGGTCAGATGACCGAGAAGGTGGGTGGCAGTGCTGCAGTTGGCTTGGCCTGAATGGTAGAGAGGGTGAGATGGGAGGAAAGGAGAAAGTGATCACTCCAGGAGAGGGGAGTGGTGAGAGGGATAGAAAGGGGAAGGCCTGAGGAGATCAGACTATCCAGAGTGTGCCCTGTGGAGTGAGTCAGGCCAGAGGGGAGAATTGTGAGTGAGAGTTGCAAAGGTCACCGAAGAGTCCAGAGGAAGGACAGGGAGCATCCAGGTGAATGCTGAGGTCTCCAAGAAGGAGGAGTTCAGTGGTCGAGACCAGGAGGGAAGAGGAGAGGTCCGCTCACTCAGAGAGGAAGGAGGAGATCTGACCAGGTGGCCGATAGAGAATAGCCACAATAAGGGAATGGCTAGGAGAGAGAGCCTGCAGATGAGGCATTCGAAAGAAGAGTAGGCCTGCATAGGAATGACAGAGGCAGGTATCCACTCAGGGAAGATCAGGGCTACAATCCCTCTGGAATGGTTGGACCTGGGCACGGAGAGGATCTTGTAGTCATCAGGAGAGTGTCAAAGCACATGACAGAGCTGGCCATCAGCCATGTCTCAGTGGCAGATGCCGGAGGAGTGTTTGACAGCTGAGCAAGGGTTTAGAGTGGCAATATGGAAAAGGTTACCATCCTTGAAGGACTTCCGAAGAGGGGTAAAAACCAGAGGTACACCCTGCGGAGGTGTAGAAGAAGCCTGAGTGGGGGCAGAAAAGGAAGGGGAGCAGGCAATGTAGCCAAGGATGAGGGAGCAGGCGAGGAAGCCATAGAGGGGGGTGAGGGGACAGCAGGAGAAGAAAGGAAATTGATGAGACGCAGGAATCGTCTATCGAAGAGGAGAAGGTTGGCCTGAGGGCCTTGGACCAAGACGGTGCCATTCACATAAACATTAATGATGACCTTAGAGGAGTGGAAGGGGGCCAGGAGGGCCTCCTACTGGGTGCCACCATTAATGGGTAAGGAAGAGAAACGACAGAGCACAGAGACCATATGAAGAGTCCATAGGTCTGGTGAGGGAACAACAGAGAGGATGTCAGATAAAGTTTGCCTGGAGCAAGCACTGGAATAGGTGTCAGTGATAGGGAGGCCTGGTTTGGTGACCAGGATGTCCTTTTTAGACGTCTTCCTACCAGATTTAGTGAGGAGAGCAGGATAGTCAAATTTATGTTAAACTTTCAGGAATGACTGATACAAATCAAATTAACCCCATTGATGAACTGACATAGCTCACCTTTTTGCAAGGTTCCTTTTATAGAGAAGATGATTCCCCCCTACAAATACTTCTGTAATGAAAAAACAATCATCTTAGATATATAAATGAGACCTCCATAGCCATGTGCATTAAGAACCTGAAAACCTGACGTGCACCAGGACCTGATAGCCTATGTAATGTTGGATGCCTCTGGGAAATGATTTGCCACTATAATTCAAGAAGAACTATATAAATGGGCCATGTCTCCAAACCTGCTTCATGTATTACGAAAGGACTGCTGTATGCTACATAATATCTACATACTTAAGTGAGTTATGGAAAGAGCAACCGCAGAAATGACTGCCCCTCTATACATCACTTACGTTCATTTGGCTTTCGACAAGTACAGCAGACAAGAATAATGGGCAAACTAATAAAGTGGGGCATTCCGATGGGATTGCTGAATTGAATATATTTCTTTTATAGCAATACCTCAAATCAGGTACAAAGCTGGGGTAGACTATAAAGTCCAGTAAATACCAATGTTGTGTAGAAACAGGGGTGCATTTTAGCATCCCTGCTTTTTAATCTATATATCTTGGGTATGCCTGCATATTTGGGCAGGCACACGCCGTTCCACCAAAAATTGCCTGTAACCATGTACAATGGATAGGCTATGCAGAAGACGTTATTTGAGACAATACTGAGATTGGCATAATGCTTTAATAGACTACTGTAGGAAAAACTCCCTCTGCATCAATTAAACAGAGATACTGACCTTGGGCTCCGACTCCAACCTCAAAAAACTCAGTCCCAATTACTGTGCCTTCAATATTGATGGCAATTTAATCAAAGTGGCAACTGAGGTAAAAACTCTAGGTTTCTACCTTGACGCTACACTTTCTCTCAAAAAACAAACTAATGCCCTCGCATCCTCGACGGCCTACACATGCAAATTAATCAGGGCTTGCAGACCCTACCTCTCCAAATCCAACTGCATAACACTTGCCAACACCCTAGTAATGTCAAAATTAGACTGCTGCAACGCCCTCTACGCGGGGGCAAGCAAGTCTATAATAAACAAAATGCAAACACTACAAAATAATGCCCTTAGAGCAGCTCTGGACATACCTCGCAGAGTACACATTTCCAATACAAGGAAAGAGCATCACTGGCTTAAAATTAGTGACAGAGTCCTCCTCAAAACGCTATCCCTCACTCACAAAGGACTGAACAATAACGCCCCACCATACATTTCGGATAAACTACATAGAAAATCGTTCAAATACCACACGAGAGCAGCCAACCACCTCTTGCTTGAAATTCCTAAATTTACATTTTAAAAAACGGGCGGAGCCAGCTTCCCTGTAAAAGCTGCTTGCGCATGGTATGCCCTCCCCTCTGCACTGAGAGCTAATCTTCCATACTCGAGCTTTAGACGCCACGTAAAAAAGTGGCTCTGGTCCAACGCCAACTAACTAACTCTCTCGGCCTGGATTCACCATTGGCTACCCACGGTGAATAACCACTATGTCATTCCTGATCCCTGACCTGACTTCCTCGTGGTATAGGAACCCCCTTCCTCCTGTACCCCTTATACATGCTTGCTAAATTGTTAATAACATTTGTACTGTATCCTCTGTATGCACTATTGTATGTAACTAAGCTTACATATTCTTGTAACTGCTGCGCCCGGCTACCCCTGGGTTTTGGTGTGCATTATCAAATAATAAACTAAACTAAACTAAACTAAACTAAAGGAAAACAGCATAAATTAAAGGAAAACAAACGTCATGCTGTTTAATACACGTAAGCAGAATATAGAGATACAGTGGGGTTTACATAAAATTGCCATAGATAGCATGGAATCCTATCCATACCTCTGTGTTCTCATGGTTCCTCAAAAATTGGTGAATAAGGATTTTGAAACTGGACGAACTGCATTCCTATTGAAGGCTTGTAAAATAAAAGATGTTGTTCATCAACATGGAGGTTTAAGTTATTAAGGTACTCTTTACATTTATAGAAAAAAAATTATGTCCGTCTTCTGTATTGGATTGAAACCCATAAACTGAACAATGTATATGGCTTTGGGTATATTTTGGAGGAAAATTGTCAAAATCCATAAGAATTTACTCTTATCAGATTAGAATTGGGCATTGCCTCGATTGGGGCATAGACAACAGTTAGAGCTATCTTATTAGTGCTTAAAATGTTATTGCAGGTGTAACTCTCACTCAGTTAATGCACATTGGACATTAAGATTACGGTAATATGTGTATACACCTATCGCCTATTCAAAGGATTAAAAAATAAAGTTATCCTATAAAAAAGCTTTGAATTTGGGCAACACAAGGAGGAATAATGGTTACGTATACCTACAATCAGGGCCAACAATATTTAATTACATTTCCCTCGCAAATCCTTCTTGACCTGCACCTTGATCTCTTGTCTTGCGACATTGGGAACCAGATGTAAGTTTCCTAAAGAACTTTGTTTCTCCGGATTATGCAGAAAGAATAAACTGCTAGACATGTGCTTACTTCCTGTCCTAATCTGGTGGATTATTATAGTAGATGTTTTAATCCTTTTGTGCTTAGTTTAGATATTATCCAGTCAGATATGTTTTGGCTCTGCTATCTTGCTATGAACCAACTGTCCCTCCGGATAACTGTAATTCAAATGTGGCTCCAAATAGAAGAACATGTTTTGAAGCACGGAAATCTTAAAATGAAACATTTGTGGACTTTGTAGTACACTATGTCAAGGGGAGTGATCATTTTCCCATATATGCCAATTTTCTTTTTGATGTTGGGAGCGGGCACAACTACGGCCCGACTAATATTGATGTCAACAATGAGGGCAACTGGCTTAAATGGACTGTTGGAAAATGTAAAGAAATGTCTACCCGTGTAATGAAACTATGGCAAGTCTCAATCACCACTAAATCTAAATTTAATCCTGATGAGATTGAGAAAGCCATTAGAAATATTGCAGTTGAGGTCGCCACTGCCCCTAGTTCCGTGGCAATGATTCCCGGTAAAAATACCACTAGGCACTTTGATAGTGAACTCCAAGCTATGAAACAGAAGTATAGAGGTGACCTCCGCCACTTGAAGAACATGAAACTCCCTACCATTATGTATATGGACCAAAAGAAGCACCTGTTTAACAACTATAATAATTGGTGTAAATGTAGAAAACTGACTAAATTAAATTTGAAATGACAAACTATGTTTGGGATACTTCAGAAGCACAAGGTATCGAGACTTTGGAAGCTGCTTAGTACTGCTCGAACTGACACCCCCCAAATGTTACTTAACCCAGTGAAAGAAGACATTTGGTCCAAATATATCACTGAAAACATGTTTGCTGATGAATGTCATCCGTTAGTTAAAGACCATAAACCCCTGTAGCCCCTTGCGTACTCTAATGCTAGCATTGTAGAAATAATTGGGAAGCATAGTAGCTCTCGAGCACCTCGCCCTAATGGGCTTGCTTGCCTGGTTGTGAAACATGACCCGCACCTCTGGGATCAAGTGCTCTGTATTTTGTTTGACAAGATTTGTCGTCAATGTAATGTCCCTGACTCTTGGAAGTCAGCAATTATAATTCCAGTGTACAAAACTGGTGTCAGAGACATGCCTGATAATTCTTGCATGCTGTCCATTCTTGACACTACTAGTAACATTTTTTCAGCTATTGTTCTTGCCCATCTAAATTGGGCCAAAGCCAATTCCATCTTGCATCCACTACAATCTGGTTTTAGGGTTGGCACTAGAACTACCCACTACATACGCCTCATCGATGCGATTACATCTAGAGCCAAAATAGCTGGTAATCCATCTGTCTATATTACATTTATATACTTTAAATCCACTTTTGACAGTGTCAACAGCTCTAAGTTGTGAGCTCTTCTTGAAGATCTATTGTGTCCATTGTGGTTAATTGATATTCTGAAAGAACTTCATGCCGAACATACTGTACACGTTTGTTTGGCTAATTATGGTCGTCTCACTAAACCCATCAAAGTCAACAAAGGGGTCAAGCAAGGGTGTTTATTAGCTGCCTTTCTTTTAATGTGTACTTGTCTTTGTTGATAGGCCGCTTCATAACCAAAGCTAACTGTCCAGCTAAATTTGGTAACAAACGAATTACAGCAATACTTTATGCTGACAACCTTGCAATTGCCAATTTGCCTCTGAATATTCATTGACAACCTCAAGAAAACCCAAACTATGCTTTTTTCATCTAAGCATGTCAATCGATCTAAAATGGAGGTCTTGGTGTACAATAGAATATATCAGCAGTTATACATTTTTGAGCATAATGTTTAGCAACATAGGCGGTTTTGATCTGTTAATCAGTAGTAAAACTTGGTGTGCCAAACAGAAATTGTTACTGATAAAGAATTTTGTTAATCACCATGCTGGATACTTTCTGAAGGGAATTATTCTGTTGTAACTCCTGTTGTAACTACTTACATGGTAAATTTATCATGGCATGACAAAATTGAATGCTTTTTTTGGCGTAACATCTTGGCACTACCTCTATCATGCCCGATTCAATATATCAGGGTCAGCTTGGTCTTCAGTCTCTCAAATCAACTGTGTTGCAACAGCGTGGCCTTTTGGTTTTAAAAGCCAAATGTAATCCTCAGAGTGGCCTCCTGCGATTGATTGGGTCAAATATGATTAAACTGAAAATATCTGACAACTCGAATAAGTTTGTACACTCATGTGGCACACTGTTTTCTGAAGTTGGATGGGAAATTGAGCGGAGCTGCTGTGGTTTCTTACGAATCTGTCAAATCCGCCTTTAAACATAAAGTGCAAACTAATGATTGGGTGGCAAATTTTGACCGAATGCATAAGCTGCATAATTATAAGTACATTCAAGGTAAGTAAAACCATTATTTATGCCCTCAGCTATACCTTTTGTGTTGCCCTGATCCTTAAATACGCACATTTCAATTACTCATGAGTACCAATCAGCTACCTGTGTGTGCAATTTATGGTACTCAATCGAAATTAGTTAAGGGCCAACACCACAGATAAGTAATGACCACGATGAGTCTGAAACTGTGAGACACGTGTTGACAAACTGTATGTTAATGAAGCCTATTTATGTTTTGTATTATGGTCGGTATGTTCATAATTGGGCTTTTATTTTACCTGATCATTTTTGGCAGCTATGTAAGAATTCTGTTTCTTAGGCTTTTTTAATAGCTTTGTACCGAGTATGGTCTGCAGCCAAAGTATTTCAGGAAGAAAATAGGGACCAGTGAGTCGACAACTGTGTAATATCTGTTGCTCTTGTAATGGAGCCTAATAAAATGATATATGACCGCTTGGTTGTTTACGTATGCCTTATGATATCTCTATACCCATCACATTTTCCTATTTTCCATTTCTTACTTCATTTTTTTCAGTGTACTGTATATATATGAAGTATGGTATTATGTATTAGGAGATATTTCATATATACTTATTGTTACTTGTTATGTTTGTAGTTGTATAAGTTCTGTGAACTAAATAACAACTAAATAAATAAATAAATTGAAACTTGTCTTTGAACATTTGTGTAAAATAATAAGTGCAATTAAATCTGTCTATCAGTTTAAGAACATGTTTACATTGCAAATTTGGAAAACAAAATTGATTTTAATAATCTGCATATTGCATTTTATATTATCAGTGTCTCATGACGTCAAGAGTTTTACTTAGAAATCACCATGTTACTAGATGAATTCCTATTTATGTATTTCATTATCTTGATTTATTGTGGCAATAAGCCCCGAGACGGCGGGCCAATACCACCCCAGGTAATGCCCCCGGGGCCCATAGTTACAGGCCAGAGCATAGTGAGGGATAAATAAACACATAAATAAATAAATACATAAATAAATAAATAAATAAAATTGCCATCGGGAAAGGGAAAACGGAGTCCATTTTCCCTTTCTATGGCGTCCATCGGGAGAGGACGCGCTGGGAACAGAAGAAAAAAGAAGGTAACTGGGGTTGGGTGGGTGGGGAGGCATAGTTTGCAGGGGAGGGGGGTAGAGGAAAGAAAAAACATGCCTGAGTCCCAGACGGGGAATGAAGGCAGCCTCCAGCTGTGGGGAGGCTCGGAACAGGGATTGCCCTGTTTCAAGCCTCCTCATTGGTTAAGGGGCTGCCATTCCCACCACCAGGAACAAATGCAGCACGTACGTATTCCACGGGATTACACAGTGGTACGCTCAGAAATGAACCAATCACGTTAAGTGTATCCCGTGGATGCACGTACACCAGGTACTAATGTGTGAAAAGTTTATTTGCACTAGATCACACAAATAAACACATACAAACATACTTAAATAGTCAACATCTATTTAAATTTTATCAATGTAGTTTTCATTAAAAAATCTGCAGTAACTACAATTCTACCCTCAACTTGAATGTACATATCAACCGAGACCGCGGTAGGTGCACCTTTTACTCAGGAACCATTCATTTTCTTTTATGACTATGAAGGCACAACCAATACTACTCTGTGCCTGCAGGAACTGCATTCATGCCTATCAGGAACAAATATCTCCCAGCCACACTTCCAAGCTGCGGGCACTCTGATCCTGTAGGCATGGGGGAAGCTGCCAAGCACAGGCACATGCATGGCCTTTGGGGAATCATGGATTCAGAACACTATCTGTAGGTGCTCTGAATCACAAATATCTTAAGGCTCATAAAGCGCACAGTTGTTGGACGCCCTCAATGAAAGAGATGAACTACCTTCTTGCTTTCTGTTTCCAAACATGCACCATAGAGCTAGAGAGAGGGAGTCTGTCCGAAGAGTGGCAAAGGGGCCAAGCTGGTTTAAAGGAGAAACAAGGTAAGTCAATTGGAACATGTTTTGTGTGTGTGTGCATCCACATGTATTTATTTATGTATAGAATTTGGTTGGTTTGAACATGACTATTTGTGGCATTCATCCACTATTGTTCCTGGAGGTTTTCTGAGAGTAGCATGATAAAGACTTGTTAATGCATATAACCTTATCTACCATTGAATATCTTCTGAGTCTTATGCACTCATCCGACTAAGTTGTACTTAAGAGTGTCAATTTCATAAAAAAGTAATGTCTGATCCAATTGTTAGATGGCTTATAAACAGTCCATTTGCATTTTTGAGTTACAAAGGTCAATGGTATATTTCAAAGACTGCCTGGGGTAAGTCCACATGTGTATTTGTTATTATAAAATATATTAAGCTAAATACATAACTAAAAGCGAGCCCCGCTGGCACCAGCCACACTGTCTTCCTCACCTTCCACATCTCCATGTTCCTGCCTTACAAGTCCTGCAGAGTGGGGTTCCATGAGGCTGCAGGGTCGAGTCAGAAGGAAGCCGACCCTATGCATTCCCTCTTCTTCAGAGAGACTCTCCAGCAAGAACTCAACAAAAATATGGCTTATTGAACATAGTCTCTGAAGTAAGTAGGTCTGTGGCAGTTCCTTCCACTCCTAGAACTATTCTACTTGTGCGTAAGATCCACGTTTCATGTTTCCACAGGACGGCCCTCCATCTGAAGTGCTTGCCAAGGAACCTTTGACCTGAACATTATCAGTCATTATCTCTCTGGCATATCCCTCTTTCCCACATAATTCCTCAAGGAACTCCACCACTCTTCCTAAGGTTGCACTGTCAGTCATAAATATCTCTGGCCACCTTGTGAGCATATCCAACACAACCAAAAAGAATGAATGTAGCCCATGACACCAAATGGGACCCAATACATAATTTCCATTGTTATCCCATGGCCATGTGGGAATATCAGTAACTGCCATCGGACACTTTCTTACTTCTTTAGCAAAGGTTGCAATCCCTAACTGCCATCTCACCTTGAAAGTCGCAGGCTGGCCACCAGTAGTCATTGCACATTCTTTGTTTCATTTTCACTATGCCCTGATGTCCCTCGTGGCTCAATTCTACCACACGTCTCCTGATGTCTTTCGGCCGAATTATATAATCAGCTCTCCACAGCAGTCCATTTTGGATCAATAACTCATTCTTTACCTCCAATAGACTCCTGAGACTTAAAGACTCCAACTGGTTTTTGTTGAGGTCCCCCCTTAGCACTTTACAAATTGTCATCATTGTACATCTCTTTCTCCCACTCTTCCTGAGAGACCGAACTATCATCAACTTCGAAAAGCCACCTCATTCACTTCATCTCCATCATTCCCTTCAACATTAGACACAGTTCTCCACTCCTGGAATGTATTTAACCATGCAATCATTCTCCTGGAGATGGGAGACCCATCTACTGATTCTTCCTGACACCCTTTTGACATGTGAATCTCAACTAAGGGTTTATGATCCATGTGAAATTCGAATTTTGGTTCCCCGCACAAAATTTCAAATTGTCTGTGTGGCCCACTTGACACCCAAAGCTTGCTTTATGATGGTGACATAGTTCTTCTCTGCTACTTTCAAAAGTCTCAAGGCAAATGCTATGAAGTACTCTGTACAGCCTTCCAGCTGGGTCATTACAGCCCTCAAACCCATGTTGCTAGCATCAGATGTAATGATTGTGGTTCTGTAAAATCAAGCAAATATCGAGGCTTGGTACCACCAAAATTAGATCCGCCAGTCACGAAGTCAAAGATTTATTCTGTACGGATTCAAATATCAAAGCAGATAGCTATCTGGTTCACAGCACCTCACAGTGCGTACCAGAAACACTGTGCAGGTAGTGAGTCCTGGTCATCACAAAACATGCAGTATTTATACACAGTCCTGGTCATAGCTGAGCCCATCTCCAAACTAATAGGTTACAAATTAATTTGGGTTCGTGCCCAGTTCACATGGCAAATACAACAATATTGTCTTCACATACTTCAAGTCTTTTCCAGTCTTCAAAATGCATTGGTTACAACTTTGTTCTGTCTGGTCATGTTGGTTATCCAGCTTAGGCTGATCCTAGTTTCAAGAAACAAATTCAATAGCTTATTGTTAAGGTACACAGTTCTAGTTTGTCTAACATTCAGTTCTTATGTTTGAATATGGCTGAGGCTATTGATACAGAAAACACTTTAAATTGGAGTTCACTTTAGCTCCAAGGTTCCTTAAACATACTGACAAACTTTGTTGTCGTCAGCTGTGTGGGTCTTTAGGTTTCTAAAGTAAATTCTATTTCCAGAAAGGTGCACAGGATTCTTTCCAAAACACGCAGCATTAGTTTACATTCATTGTATAACACTGTTTGTGGGAGGATGAGTTTTGTAGACATAGATAGCACTTTGAATGAGAGTTCGTTCTGACTACAAGGTCTTGTTTGCACAGGACAAATAGTCTGCTCTGCCAGCTCTAGTGTTGACATAGGCTCAAAGATCGATTCTGCTCTGGCAGCTGAAAACATAGCTAATCATTACTGAAGAGTGAGCAGAAGTTAGAACCAAGATGGAAGACTTTTTCCAAGATGGCGCTTGAAATCAATTCTAATTCAGAGCTTTGCAACGCGGTTTTCCCCATGGAGTAACTATGCTTAGGCCAATATAAATCAAAAGGAGGCATAATATGATTTCTGTTGAATAAACCCTCCCTTTGGCCTAAACCAAGTGCTAAACTAAAAACTAGTCGCTTTACGAGTAACTCCACGTCCCAATGTCCATAGATCCTGAATCACATTCATCAGATATATCAATTGCCACAAGATCCGCGGCGGAAATTTCCTTCATCCCAAATTTGTTGGTCATTCTTTCCAGTGCGTGTACTTTTGGCCCTAACCTTCCCATAGTCTGTGCACAACATCCCCCTAACATTGAAAATATGGCAGGAAGGCATTGTATACAGCAACAGCAAAACAACAGAATACCCAGAATTATCAATAATACCAAGAGAAGCTTCCATCACCAAGATCATAAGAAGTCCCAGAACCAAGCACCAAGATCCCAGTTTCCCTCAGGAACATGCACTTCTGAACTCAGGACATGCAGATTTTGCATTGCCTTAAAGATGGTTTCGGAGGAATCCGGTCCGAAAAACGCAGCAATCGGACCCCACTAATTTGCATACTCCACCACGCTCAGTCAAGATGACGTCTCATACCATCCTGTTTTGTAGCGCCACTAATCTAATTGCCTTTTGCTCTAGTGTCATGTCATAGAGTATGTCAGTGGTCCGGTTGATGGTTTTCTCCAGTACTCTTGCTAGTCTCCTGATATCCTCGGAATTCATAATCTGCCCCCAAAAAGGTACAAAGGATTTTGCTACATTGCCCAGAACTTGTGAGGAAGTATCGCCATTCTCGTCCTGCCTAGGAAGAACCCTAGAGATTTCAGTGGTACTGGCTACATATACCCCAGGTAGCAAAATTCCCAAATAACAAGTTCTCTGCCAATCCCTAGGTAGCCATGGATAAGCTTCATTACCATAAACGAAGTAGACAGGTTCACCTACATACAAAGGTCTGTCCTCACTGAGTTTGCAACACTAGTGCAACCATCGAAATCACCCATTGACTGAGTACCATTCCTCTGTATGGAGAAAGAAACTAAGTTGGGGCTATGGTTAACAGTGTAAGTAGGTGGTGTGGCATCCCTATTGCCTATAGGAGCCATCTTAAAAGAAATCAAAGTTTGAAAAGGTCAGGACAATCTATCAGAAGGCCTAATAGAAGAAACATTAAGCTTGCTCCTATTTGCAAAGAGTGAGCATCCCAGAGGCGTAAGGACTCGCCTTTCAAATGTGTTCAAATTCGTCCCATCAAAGTTCCCTGAGATGCTATCATTCCATCGGCCGAAGAATAGCGCCCGTAGAGATGCATAAGATGCAGTAGTTAAAGGTTAAGGGTGAATATACCAGCCCAACCCTTTTTCCCCATGTTGCGGTAAATGGGAGCAGATCCAACAATTTGGCCTATTCAGAATGGCATGAGTTGCGTTCATTATAAGCAGTAATGTATTGTTATGATAACTCTGTCTATGTTGAGAGTCTTTAGGAGATAGAGTGTGCAGGTGCACAAAAGGTGTAGATACAGTAGGAACATTCTCAGTAGGAAAGAATGTTTTAAGTGGGTGTACTTCTTCCATATACCAAAATCCTAAGGCAGCTTATATTGTGAAACTGCTTAACGCAATTACAAGAAAACAACACGTCTTAAAATACCATGTATTTGTTAGTCTATTGTCATTGTTGGCCACACACGCAACTGTTTGTGCCGCACGAAAAGGGTCGATAGCAGCCATTGTTCCTTTGAAGCGAAAACTCCGTAGTCCGTTTGTGGTGATTTCCTGATCATGAGTTTTCTTGGTCTTTCCCCTATCCCCAGCCACCTATTTTCCTTCAGATGCAAAAGATGGGGCGAAGGATAAGCCCTATATTTATTTTCCAGCGGGCAGAGCCGAACCGTGCAGTAAGTCTAGCTCCGTGGATGCAGATTGTACCTTGTGACTCCTGGTACAGTTTGATCTGTGAACAGCGTGTTGTTGCTTCCTGATGGAAGTGATAAATTTGCAACAGAACCAGACATGGATGCAAAAGGATCTGCAGGAGAGTGCAGAGATGAAGCAGCTGTTTCCCAGGCCCCATGGGATCAGGGAGTGTCTCCGAAGCACTCTCAGTACTTCTCAGTGCTGAATGATCACTGGCAGCAGAGCAAGTAAGTTTCTCCTTATCTTCTTCGTCGTGTGGCAAAGGGAAAGGTATCCTCTTGACATGCGAAGTGTTTATCCATTGTTTCTTTCCAGTTACTCGTACTGCAGTCTGTGTGGCCAATAGGACCTGATGGGGCCCTCTCCACCTTGGTGCGAGACAGGATGCTCTCTCAGATGATTTAGTAAGCACCCAGTTGCCAGATCGGATGCTGTGACCTGGCCCCTCGTATTTAGCTGGGAGGGCTTCTCGCACCTGTTGATGAATCAAATACAGATTTTGAGTTAACCGTTCACAATATTCAGAAAGACGTACATGCTCAATATCCCTCAAAGCCCTAGGTTTTGGAAGATTCCAAATGTTAGCTGGCCTACCCCTTAACCACCTCATATGGGGAGAGCCCAGTCCTAGTCTGTGGGGTGGTGCACATCGAGAGTAACACTATCGGTAAGGCATCCAGCCATTTCAAATTGGTGCTGGCACACGTCTTAGCGAGGTTGTTCTTTAAGATTCCATTGTGTCTCTCTACCAATCCAGCACTCTGAGCATGTCTGTTCGAATGGAACCGCTTATCGATTTGTAATCCCGCGCACATCTGTAGAATTCCAGCAGCGATAAAATGTGGACCATTGTCCGACCAGATGACCCTTGGCAAACCAAACCTAGGAAAATATTCCTTAAGCATGGTTTTCGCCGTTGTCATTGCTGTGGCATCTTTTACAGTAAAGGCTTCAACCCATTTACTAAAAGCACAAATGACAGCCAAAACGTATTTCAGATTATTACAACACTCCATTTCAATAAAGTCAAAATGAATCGCTTCAAAAGGGACAGAAGGTGGACCAAATCTACCCCTTGGTGTTGATGTACCCTTCCCTATATTGTGCTGTAGACAAACCATGCAACTTTGGACAAAACGCTCAGCAGTTTTCGGTATGTTAACATTTACCCAGACAGTTTCTAACATTTTGCACATTTTCCTAGCGCAGATGTGAGTGGGACCATGAGCCATTGAAACCATCATAGTAATGTACGCATCTGGCAGTATCCATTTTCCCTCTAGGTTATCCACCCAACACCCATCATCATCCAACCTCGTCAAGCTCTCAACCCATTGCTTAGTTTCTTCTAGAGTGGCATTGGATTGGATATTCTTTGTAGACTCAATTCCTTCATCAAAGGTACAGACATTTGTGGCTTCCCTTGTAGTGTACATACCTCAATAAAGATCAGTAGCAGTCTGTTTGGCTATCCGGTCAGTGAAAGTGTTCCCTTTTCCTACATCGTCTTTGATTTTCTGATGGGCTGCACGGTTTATAGTCATAATGTCGAAAAAGAAATGTCGACAAACAAAAATGTCGAAAAAAAAATGTAGAAAACAATAATGTCGACATCCTATACATATAATGTAAAAAGTCATTTTTTAGAAAAAAAAATGTCGACAAGAAAATGTCAATTAGAACTATCAACACCTCACCCAACACCCCCCTGCCACCCCCACAACCCCCCACCACCCTCTCACCCCTCATACTCAACACATTCTAATTATATATTTATTTATTTATTTTTTCAATAAATAAATAAACAAAAACAGTATCATTTACTATGGGGGGGTCCCCCCAAACCCCCTCACCCAACACCCCCCTGCCACCCCCCCACACCCCCCCACCACCCTCTCACCCCTCATTCTCAACACATAGTAATTATATATTTATTTATTTATTTATTTATTCATTCATTCAATAATTAAATAAATAAAAAGAGTATCATTTACTATGGGGGTGTCCCCCCCAACCCCCCTCACCCAACACCCCTGCCACCCCCCCACACCCCCCACCACCCTCTCACCCCTCATACTCAACACATTTTAGTTATATATATTTATTTATTTATTTATACAACAAATAGAAAATTTCGAAAAAATATTGAAAAAATGTCGACATTATTGTTTGTCGACATTATTTTTTTCGACATTTATTTTTCGAAATTTTGACTGTCGACATTTTTACTGTCGAAATTATGACTGACCACCGGGCTGCACACTTCATAATTGCTAGCTGAGTGGGAAGTGCAAGCGCTGAGAGTAGCTGAACTATCAAGGTGCCATATTGGATCTTTGTTCCATGTGAGGTCGAGAAACCTCGTTCTGCCCAAAGTCTACCAAAGTTGTGAACTACGCCAAAAGCATACTGACTATCAGTATATATGTTTACTCTAAGCCCTTCGGAAAGTTCACAAGCTCGAGTCAATGCAATAATCTCTGCAGCCTGCGTGGAGTTATGCAAAATTCTTTTGGTTTCCACAATCATGCTTAATGTAGTGACGGCATAAGCAGCAGTGAATGCACCATCCGGAAGTTTGAAGCAGGAGCCATCGCAAATCAGCTCCCCTTGTGGATCATTCAAAGGTGTATCTTTCAGATCAACCCGCCTTTAGTTTTTTGTTCTGTGGTATCAAGCAGTCATGTGACATTTCGTCACTGCAAGCAATATCTTGCGGAAGGAGTAATAATTCAGCCAGATTCAATACATAACACCTCTTAATTTTAATATGCGGTGCAAACAAGATCAATTTGTATCTCGTTAATCATGCAAAGGTGAGATGTTGTGTTTGTGTTCTATTTAATAGAACGTCTACATAGTGAGGTACCAACAAGGTTAAAGCATGGCCTAGGACCTTACCCTCGCTCTGTTTTACAGACGCAGCAGCAGCAGCGACAGCTCTCAGACATCTCGGCAAAGCGCATGCTACAGGATCAAGGGTGGAGGAAAAGTAACCGCACAGCCTATTCTTCCCCCCATGTTCCTGCGTTAACACAGCCAAAGCACATCCATCATGTTCCTGCACATACAACTCGAAGGCCTTTTTATAATTTGGTGTGCCCAAAACCGGTGCTGAACACATTGCAGTCTTGAGCAAATCAAAAGCTTTCTGGTGTTTCAAGTTCCACGGTAATGGCAAAGAAATGCCCTTCTTCGTCAAAGCCAACATTGGTTTGATCACTAGTGAGAAGTTCGGGATCCACTGTCTACAGTAAGAAGCCATTCCTATCAAGGCTCTGACTTCCTTCTGTGTATTTGGGACAGACATGCTAGAAATTATTTTAATCCGTTCAGGCGTCAATCTTCTTCCCTCCTTTGACAGGAGATAGCCTAAATAGGGGACCTCCTGTCGACGATATTGAAACTTTTTCAGTGAAGCTTTATGTCCATGCTTTGCTAGGTGAATAAGCAACAACACAGTGCCCTCATTATAGGCACTTTCTGAATCTGCAGCTAAAAGAAGGTCATCGACATACTTAAGCAATGTACACGTAGCAGGCCACTTAAGTGTATCAAGCTGCTCGTTCAAAGCCCTACTGTAAATTCTCAGACTTTCCATGTACCCTTGTGGCGCACAGGTGAATGTAAACAAGCTTCCCCCTAGGGTGAAAACAAATAGATATCTGCTATCCTTGTGTATAAGAATGCTAAAAAAGGCATTCTTAAGATCTAAAACACTAAAATGAGTAGCAGAAGCTGGAATCATTGTCAAAATCTTTGTCACATCAGGCACAGTAAGAAATTGTGGAGCAACAACCTTGTGGATAGCGCGTAAATCAATAATAAAACGAAAAGGAATTGCATTATCACCTTTCTTATACACTGGTAAAATCGGACTATTGCACAAACTACCTGCAATTTCTTCAATTACCCCACGGTGGACAAAATCAGAAACTATGCACTTCAAACCTTGCTCACCATCAACCGAAATCTTATACTGTGGAATACGTGGCAACTTTACTCCTGGTTTTAAAATGATTTTAAAAGGCTCAATCTATAAAACACCGACATCATTATCATCAATCACCCATAAACACTCCGGAACGTCACTAAATTCCGGTGGCAAGGGTCTAGTCAAAAACTGTGAGACAGAAAATTGCTGTGGTGAAATCGTCAAACACACTCCATCTGAAGAGCAATGAATTACTGCATTTAATTCCTTCAACAGATTCAACCCTAGCAAATTCTCACCACAGTTTGATGTCAAAAGAAACAGACATTGATCCGTGAATGAACCCAGTGAAATCGGTACCGGCAGAGAAACCGGACTAACCACTGGCGTACCAGAAAACCCTACAGAAACATTAGTTTGCCCTGACAGTGGAATGTCTGGAACCCATGAATGGTCAAAGGAACACTTCTGTGCTCCTGTATCTATCAAAAATAGATGTTTCCTATTTCCCACTATCATTTCAACGTAGGGACCTTTCTGATTAACGGGAATAGGCGTCGGTTCCACACCCTGCTTCGGGCAATCCTAGTGAAACAATATATCATCAAAAGGAAGGTCTTTAGAGAGATAAGCAGTGGAAGGATGATCAAAAATATTTCTAATATCCATACTCGGTGGCTGATTGCCTTACGAAAAGGACTGAGGATTCTGAGAAAACTGGCTTCTACCAGGACCCCCAGGCCCAGGGCGGCCTCTGAATCGTCTACCCATGATACCATATGTGTTATTCGACCTCTGCTGCAGGATCCGGCATTGTGCTCGCCAATGACCCTCCTGTCTGCAATAAGCACATTGGTTCACGTGTATAGGACCCAACTGCATATTACCTTATGGAACATACTGACCCCTAAAATGTGTACTACCCCCTCTAGGACCTCTAACAATCTGTTGCAACAACACCATTGTTTTCAAGTCTCCCTTTTTCTTTTCAATCCTTTCCTTCTCATTATTGACTCGGTTTTCATAATACTGAGCCATATGCAATGCTTCAAACTGAGACTTATCTTGCCAAGCGCTCTCAGAAGTCATAATTTGTGACTGGATGTCAGGTAACAATCCACGCACAAATGTGTCCACAAATAATCGTTTTCCAGCCTCTGTGCTTAAATCTTGTCCACTAAAATCTGAAAATACTTGTTCAAACCGATTAAAGAATTTTGTAGCACCCTCAGATTTTCCTTGGACACAAGCAGTAAGTTTGTCCCAAACAATCCTCTCAGGAATTAAGGCTTTCAGTTTTGTCACTATTCTATCAGGCAAAGTCAGTATTACCTGCGGTGGTTTCTCACCAACTGGTCTATCTCTATCTTGTCTAGCCAAATTATCCCATGTGTCCCCTAACCCTGGTACATCGTCTACTGTCCTAATCTGTTTCCACAAATCGGCAGGTAGGAGCACAGGAAATAACAAATCTATAAAACCCTGTCGGATTCTTCCTAATATCTGGGATAGATTGTCTAATAGTATTCACCTCCTGTCTTGAGAACGGGACGTGAACAAACTCTGATACATAATGTGCATCAATTTCATTGGTGGCTACACCCGTTGCGGCATTGGCCGGGACCTCAACTTTAGGGACAAATATCGGAGGAACCTCTCTCATAGGCAACTGAGAAGTAGGCAACTCTGAACGCTTACTGAGCAACAGAGCTAAATCGAGCGCTAAAGCAGCTGAAGGAGTGTCATATGAAAAAAGCTCTCTTATAGATATTCAATAATTCTGCGGGACAACAAATCTTTCTTTTTATACATTCATCCTGTAGGTATTCTACCATTACCTGTATTACTTTCCTCTGCATTTCTGGCGTATACTGACTATACGTGTCATATACTTCTACCAGAGATATCGACATGTCTGAAATCCATCTAAGTGCATCCCTTGTGAAAATTCGGGTTTCTTCACTCATCAATTTACAAAGAGGAAGGAACCGTTCTGTACAAACATAGCGCCCAAACTATCACCATCTATTTCATCATTCCGTAACCTTTCTAACTCCCTTCTATACTCATATACCCTCTTGACGTGCTCATATACTTTCTCCGCAGTATCTCTTGAATTTGGGTTCGTGCCAAGTTCACATGGCAAATACAACAATATTGTCTTCACATACTTCAAGTGTTTTCCAGTCTTCAAAATACAATGGTTACAACTTTGTTCTGTCTGGTCATGTTGGTTATCCAGCATAGGCTGATCCTAGTTTCAAGAAACAAATTCAATAGCTTATTGTTAAGGTACTCAGTTCTTATGTTTGAATATGGCTGAGGCTATTGATACAGAAAACACTTTAAATTGGAGCTCACTTTAGCTCCAAGGTTCCTTAAACATACCGACAAACTTTGTTGTCATCAGTTATGTGGATCTTTAGCTTTCTAAAGTAAATTCTATTTCCAGAAATGTACACAGGATTCCTTCAAAAAACACGCAGCATTAGTTTACATTCATTGTATAACACTGTTTGTGGGAGGATGAGTTTTGTAGACATAGATAACACTTTGAATGAGAGTTTGTTCTGACTACAGGTTCTTGTTTGCACAGGACAAATAGTCTGCTCTGCCAGCCCTAGTGTTGACATAGGTTCAAAGATCGACTCTGCTCTGGCAGCTGAAAACCGAGCTAATCATTACTGAAGAGTGAGCAGTTCTCCCCCCTAATAACTCTGCAACGTGGAGGCTTTAGCAAAGGCACCTTTTATGAGTGCAAACTCTTCCTTGCAGGCATCATCCCACAGAAATCCTGTTCTGCTTTTGATTAGTTTCCTTATATTAACTGTGTGAGAGGCAACATTGTTAACAAATTTCGAATAATATTCGGCCATTCCCAGGAATGTCTGCAACTGATTTTGACTTATTGGTGCAAGCATTGATATAATATGATATGATAAGGCATTTGTAACACGCCTATACACAAGTGTTTCAAGGAGCTACAAGGCAGGGAGGGGGGAACAAGGGGAGACAGACAACAATCCTACTAGGCCAGGTGTCATTCAGATCGCGCAAATGCATGGGTAAGGGGGATGGGAAAGGTGCAAGGGGGAAAGGGAGAGGGGAAAGTGCAGTACAGGGTTAGTAATGAACAAGATAAATAAAACGGGCCAGTTGGTGGCAAGTGTAAGATAAGTGCAGACAAGTGCTGGGAAGGGGGGCTGTAGGGATACAGAGACAGTCCCGCAGTGGAGAGGTTGCCAGGAAGGCAGTGCAGGGGAGAGTGGCTGGGCCAAGAACCGAGATTGGTGAGTGGCCCAGTTGCTGATTCAGTACAGTTTCAGTGATTTAGCAGGGGAGAGGGAGAGAGAAAGCAGAAGCAAAGAGGAAGGTTTTGAGGTGCTTCTGGAACCGGAGATGGTTCTCCTCACGTTTCAGGGGGGCAGGAAGGCTGTTCCAGGGGGAGGCCCCTGGTGCGGAGAGAGATCTCCCCCCAACTCATTGCTTGGAGAAGCGGCTGACCCTGAGGGAGTTGGAGGCGGAAGAGCAAAGTGCTCGAGAAGGAAGATATTTAGGAAGGGAGAGTTGAAGGTAATTTGGCCCCATTCCTTCAATTGCGTCTGCCAAATTCTTCTTGGGACAAATGGCTTCTTTCAATATAACATGCCCTATGTATTCAATCTCACTTCTGTTGATCTTGCACTTTTCTCTACTGAGCGTCATTCCGTCTTTGTGTAATTTTTTAAACATGCTCTGAAGACTCTTGTTGTGAGTTTGCAGGCTGTCTGCATGCACCAATATATCACTGTTAGGGATAATTTTCAATAATGTGCTAATTTCCCTTACCTTTTTGAGACTCCCCTCAACTTTGCTGAATTTATAGGATTTCTAGGATTTAAATTTTTACCTGGAAAGAGTGTGAGCCTTTCTTCCCACTCTTTCATGTATTTTGATGTGTGGTTTACTTTTGTGTTCTTTGGTTATGGGGTTTTAAACAACTCCATAGGCATCATCTTTTTCTTGTGTGTCACACAACACCTTCAGCGCAGTGGCACAGGGGTGTCCTTTAGACTCCCCAAGGTTCATATGCCTTCTCTGGGACTGACTACTGTCTCCCAGAGCATGTAAAGTTAAATTGACGTTGCTAGTCTTTTTAAATGCATAGACCCAGCACACACTATCTTCATATAGAGTGCTAGAGGCATTGCCTAGCATCCCCTGTGTCTAAACACTCATGTAACAGCCAAATGTCACCCTTTCTTCTTGAAATGGCTGGTGGCAGTGGTTTTAGAACAAACTACCATGATTTTTCCCACCCGCGAACACTGGTAGCTAAAAATCGGGTCAGCCATGTTTTTCAATATGGCGCCCAGGACCCCACTGTAAAAACACACCCTGGTCATCTTTTTTTGCCGTTTCTTTTAGGAAAGGTCCATCTTGAATTAAACTCTATGCGTCAAACCAGGTTTGGTCCCTTTGTTTGATGCCCTTTGACGGGCTTCAGTGCTGACGCCCTCCTCTGGCGTCAGAGTGCCTGGGGTGGACACGATGTGAGGGAGGTGCCCAACACTCCCTGTGCTTAGTCTCCTAGGAGACCTGAATGCACTCTGGCATGATTGGCTGGTTGAGTATCCGGCAAGGACATCCACCCTGCTGGGTAAGTGACAGCTAGGCTGGAATGAATGGGTCAAAACATTTTAAAAGGCGAGTCTCCAGGACTGGAAGGCAGAGTCGACCACTGGAACGAAAGAACCGAAGACAAGCTGAAGGAAGACGGCTGATGCAACTCCTGGACCGTTGGTTTGCCCGGTGAAGCCCTACTGCAGGTCCGAATTGCCTGAAACTCCATCGACAGAGAAGCTTCACCCATTACAACTTCTTCCCTTGAACTGGTGGGAACAACCAAGTCGTAAACCACCTGGACACCGTCTCCATACTGGTCGAATTTTCATCAGAGTGCTGTTGAAAACCGGATAGCCAGTGAGAAAGATACCAGTTTGTGGACTTTAAGTCTATCACACCTTAAAACCAATGCTTAGCCAAGCTTGTGGCCTCTTCCCTGGCCAGTGCAGGAACCTCCTGACATCCTCCTTCTTGTCCCATGACTGAAGCTCAGGAACAGCGGGATCTGCAGGAACTGCCAGGAATAACTTCTTCAGCTACAGCTTTTCTTCATACCTAAGGTACTGTGCAAACGCGTTTCTGCCGCTTTGGAAGTTTGTGAAACTTTCCCCACTTTGGAGTCTTGTTCACTCCTAATCCGACATATAACTCTTTTTCTGGCAAACTACTTCATCGAACATTGACAATGTAGGTAACCGTTTACTGCCAGAACTGTGCTAACCTGTCCAAGACTCTGAACCATTGACTTTGGCCCAGGCCTATTGAATTGCATTGCCAGTTTTAGTGAACTGAAACTATTTGCCATGCCTATGCAAGTAATTGTGCTTTAATTCTTTTAACCTTTGTCTTTCCTTCCCCTTTTGATAGTTACTGAAGTGCCATTTTGCTCTGCCTTCAGGGGAGCCTAACCTCAGAAACATATTTGTTGTGTACTGTAGTGTATTAGATTGTGATATTGAGCTGCTTCTTACTAGTGGAATGTTTTCCAACTGACTGTGTAAATAAATGTATATTCTTTTGCCAAGAAACCTTGGATAGTATGTGTTTGAACTACTGTGATTGCAAGTCCGTTGTGTAACATCTTGTACTGCTCACATCCCTCTTGAGATAAGTCTGGCTGCTCAGCCATTGCTACCACATAAACTGTGTAGTACGGGCTTGTACCAAAGGTGTGATTGTGCTTACACCTGTAGTCTTAATTGTGTGCAGTGTTCCCAAAGTGTATTGCATGTAATTCTGCCTAACAATCATCCTGAAAGAAGAGGACTCCCGGACCCCCATTGAATATTCAATACATGATCTTCTGAAAGACTGACACTGTGGAAACATGTCCAAATGGCATCCCTTTATACTGAAACAGACCCTTGGTATGAATGTAGTCAAATGTCTGGACTTCATATTCAATTTCACCTGGTTATAGGATGAAGTGAGGTCTAACATCAAATAAAAAAACTTGTTGGACCCATGGTGGAGATGATCTCTTGGATGTTGGGCAGTGAAAGTCTTTCCGGCACAATGCATGTATTCAGGTCCCTCATGTCTACACAGATATGTATCTTCCCTGAACTCTTCCTCACCACCACCAATGGGGAGACCCAATGTGAGGATTCAATATCCTCAATTATGTCCTGTTCAGCCAAACTTCTTAAATTCCAATTTGACTTCTTCTCTCATTGATAGAGGAATGTTCCTCATCCTTTGTGCTACTGGTGTACAGTGCTATCTTTAAGTCTGATCTTGAGCAGAACTTCAGCAGAAGCAGAACTTGAACTTGAGCAGAACCACCTCTTCTTATCCTAAACTCAGCCAGCAGTGGTCCAATCAAGGACCACTGTTGGTTTTACTCATGCATGCACACCAGAGTTACTGTCACAATTATTTGGATTGGGACCAAACAGTCCCAACCTACTTCTGGGTCCACACACAAATGGCTCACATTAGCCAGTGAAAACAGCAGCTTTCCCAGGCAATTGCAGAACCATATACGGGATTTCCTGGCCTGTGAAGGCAGGAAGATAGTCAAGAAAACAAAATGTCCAAAGGACTAGCAAACGATCTTGTGGTGTGCCATTTTAGGACACTAGCCACCAGACACAGTAAACACAAATGTGCACACTAAAACAAATGCACATTTTTAAAATTGAATTGCTTCCACCCGCTAGTCCTTAGGCACATTTAAATGTAACCAAAAATACTAGTGTAATAAGTCTAGGGTGATACAAAATTATCCCCATGCACTGCATTGTGAGATGCTGTTTGCACCATTAGAAAAGTTACCAAAACAGGTAAAAAATGAATGACAAAAGAGAAACAGAGCTACCCAGTATTGACAGTATGAAGGACTAGCCAGTTCCCCATGATAGAATGAGCAAAAAGACCAGGGAAATGATGCTCAAGGCTTCACTTCTCTGTAAAAAGTCAGGACAGGTCAATTAAAAAACAAAAGCAAAATGTTAGGGGTTCCATAGAATATGGAGGAAAAGTTGCATAAATTAGATACTTTCCAACCACCTAATTTATTTATTTAATTTATTGGGTATTTATAAAGCACCTATACACAAGGTGTTTCAAGGCGCACCTTCTGTCCAGAAGGTATCTATGTCTTAGATGGGTCCACACAAAATGGAAAGATACTGGTCAGCATGCTTCTCAAGGGGTATGCAGTCATCCAAAGAGGTGCTGCCAAGAACCATGCAGGTACTTTCTGAAGTGGGAGAATCTGGGTCCCATCCAATAGCTACCTTACCCCCTTTGGGGTATAATTATTATTATAATAATTATTAGGGTATTCTTTGAGCGCAGACCTGGCACTTTATAATCGCAGGGGGGAGAACATAGTGAGGGAAGCAGAGAAACAAGGGTGAGGGGAGCTAACAGGAAAAAGGGCAGGTGGGCAATTTGGTTGCAAGGGATCTTCAAGCAATCAGGTGAGGAAACAATGGGGAGCAGATCGCCCAGTCTCAAGTAGAGTGGGTAGCGGAGGGTGTGCTGATCTAGTTGTTAGCGAGGAGCCATTAATTGAAGAGGAGAGTCTTGAGCTCCTTATGGAACTGTAGAAGTGAGGGGGGAATCTGATGTTGATGATAGGTGGTTCCATAGTCTTGGAGCATAAACAGAGATGGCCTGTCTTCTGGTTCTTTCCTTCCTGCACTGGTGGTGTTCAATTCTGGCAATGCTGTAACGCTCACCTGGTTCCCACGGAGGCGCGGCGTCGAAGGCGCAGAACTCTGAAGATGGACAGGAAGGGCCCCTCTATTCTGGCTTCCCTGGCTCGTTGGATACCCTCCTGTGCGTGAAAAGGGAGTGTTACCAACTGTGGAACAATGCTCAAGCCTCCCACTCCCTTCCAACCCTCCACGATACCTTCTCCACGATTCCCCGTGAAGCCTCACCTTAGTGTTTGGAAGGATGAGCTCTCCATCCTGCTTCTGATGCAGGGGCGCGTTGAAACCCAGTTACTTCACTGGATTGAGGATTGATGGGAGTTCAGGTAAGCTTGACTGTTCAGGTAAGGCGCTGTAAAAGTTCTGTTCAAAAGTTCAAGCTTAATAATAATGTTCGTTGTCTAATTGCAGCAAGCGCTAATGCTTATGTCTTTTTCCCCTTAGGGGCCAGGGTTCGGAGTGCCGGAGATATGGCGCCGACCCGAAGTGAAACAGTTCTGGATGAGCGCTCAGGTAATGTCTTTGCATTCGCTCATTCAAAAAGGGCCTCATTACACGGAAGGCGGTGATCCAGGGTGCTATTAGCACCCTGGACCATGCCGGTAAATTACCGGCACCGCCTTGGCGGAAAGGGGATTTACCGCCCCATTCCAAGGTTGGTGGGGCGGTAAATCCCCCTTCCGCCATTGCCCTTCCCCATTCCCATTTCTGCCCCATAGGGCTCTATGGGAATGGGGAAGGCGCTAATTACGGCACCGGAATTTTGCGGTGCCGTAATTAGCTCCGAGGTCCCTTAGCGGGTTGGTTTTTAACGCCTGCAAAAAGCAGGCGTTAAAGCACCAACCCGCTAAGGGACCTCACAGTAAGGCGGTAATGGTTAACGGTCACCGTTACCATTAACGGTGGCCGTTAACCATTACCGCCTTCCGTGTAATGAGGCCCTTTGTCTTTTTTCCCCATAGGGGCCGGGGTCCGGAGATGCCAGGAAGCAGCAGGACCCGAAATGCAGTGGGAATAATCCAACAGGTAAGACTTAAAAGGAAACTGAGCTTTCCTTATTCCTTTTCTCCCTCTCACCTTTGTTCTTGTCTTTTTTCCTCTAGGCGCCGGGGCGTAGCTGAATCCGGAAGATCGCTGCTGAAGATGGAAGCGCCTTGCAAAGGTGAGTAAAATGCAGCGCTGCAGCGATCGAAACAAAATGCCTTTAAAAAGATGTCTTCCTTTTCAGGGCCGTTGGAGAAATGACTCCGGGATGCAGATTTAGCAGGTAAGGGCTTTTCTTCTCCTATTCTCTTCCTTTCTCCCCTTGCAGGTGTTCCAGGGTGCTGGCAGGCGTGGCTGAAGTCAGGATGCAGGAGCTGACACGGTGAGCGTCCAGCTGCTAGGATGCAGAACAATGCGAAGCACGTGTGGCTGTTCGGGTGGGGTTTAAATAGCCTTGGAAGAAGTTCCTGGTATGTATCCTTCCACCAATCAGGTATGTATCCTTCCCCGACCACACCCGGGTGGTGAAGTAGTCCTACAGGTAAAGTAGTCCCATTCAGGCCTCAAGAGGGGCTGGATGAAGCAGCAAGGTCTGCATCAGGTAAGTGTGCACCCAAGCACTTAAACACATATCCTCTTCTATGAGCCTGGCGCCTAAGGCGCCAGGACTGGGGTCCGCTATGAGCCTGGCGCCTAAGGCGCCAGGACTGAGTCCAAAGGGCCCCGACTTGGGCCCGCTGAGACTTCCCTGGGGAAAATGATGTCTGCCTCTGGGGTTGCTGGGCCCGGCCTGGCTCCTTGGAGGTAGGCATCATGACAGTACCCCCCTCAAGGCCCCTCCCAAGGTCTTTTCCTCCGGGGGTTTTGGTTTGTGCGGGAATCTTCGATGGAATCGTTGAATTAATCGTGGTGCGTGAACATAGTTACTGGGTTCCCAAGATCTTTCCTGAGGTCCATATCCTTTCCAATCAACAAGATAGAAGAGTTTCGACTTAACTATCTTGGAATCTAAAATGTCTTTCACTTCGAATTGTAATTCTCCATCAATTTGGACAGGGCCTGGGGGCTCAGACAGTCTGGTTCCAGGTTGTACTGGTTTTAGAAGAGATGCGTGAAAAACGGGATGAATCCGCATGTTGGATGGTAAATCGAGTTTAAAGGCCACTGGGTTGATAATAGCTTTGATGGGGTAAGGCCCAATGAATCTGGGATTAAAAGTTCGCTGACCCTTGAGGGGTAGATGTTTAGTTGCTAGCCATACCTGATCTCCTACTTGGTAAGGAGGAGTTTTACTTCGGTGCAAATCAGCGTTTTCTTTATACTTTTTCTTGGCTTGCTGTAAGTGGGTTGTAGCTTCTTTGAAGGCTTGGGTTATTGTGGAATGTAGGTGATTTACTGCAGGCATCTCCAGGGTCAGAGGTGGATCTAGGTCAGAGGTCCGAGGATGGTGACCATACAGGGTATAAAAAGGAGTCTGTCCGGTTCCAGAATGCACTGAATTGTTGTATGCATATTCTGCAATCCAAAGGATGTCTTTCCAATTTAACTCGGATTGGTGTAACATGCACCGCAGATATTGCTCGAGAGTCTGATTGGTTCTCTCGGTTTGTCCGTCGGTCTGGGGGTGGTGGCTGGTGGATAACCGCACGTCTATTTGTGCTAGTTGGCAACATTTCTTCCAAAAGTGGGAGATAAATTGACTTCCACGGTCTGAGACTAATATGGAAGGGAAACCATGTAACCGCACTATATTTTCCATAAATTCCTTGGCGAAGGTAGAAGCTGACGGCAATCCTTTTAAAGGGATAAAATGGGCCATTTTGGAGAATAGATCCACTATTACGAGAATCGTGTTGTAACCACCACAAGGAGGCAGGTCAGTTATAAAGTCCATTGACAAGGTGTGCCAAGGTGCTGGTGGAATGTCCAAAGGTTGAAGTAGGCCGGCTGGCCTTTTCTTTTGACTCTTATTTTGGGCACAGATTCCACAAGACAACACAAATGACTTTATGTCTTTTCTCCAAGAAGGCCACCAGAAGTGGCGTTTGATCTTTTCTTCTGTTTTCGCGATACCGGGGTGTCCTTCCATTAATGATTCATGACGACGGGTAATGACAAGTTCCTGCAATTCTTTACTTGGCAGAAATAACCACTCTTGGAAGTAGGGTAAATCATCCTTAACGGTGTAGTGAGGACCCTTTTGACTCCATTCCAGTAAGGCAGAAGAGTCAAAAAGCTGTTTTACTTGAGCTTGGATGTCCTCAATGGTTTGTAATGAAGTCAAGCCCAGAATTCTTTGTTCCGGTATGATTGGCACAGGTTCTAAACTCGAATTGAGTTCTTCCATGCCTATCCGGGATAAGGCATCTGCCTTACCATTCTTGCAGCCAGGGCGATAGGTAATTACAAAATCAAATTCCGCAAAGAATAAAGCCCATCGGAGTTGTCGCGAAGATTGAGCTTTGGCCGTCTTTAAATACTGCAAATTTCTGTGGTCCGTAATTACGGTGATGGTGTGTCTTGCACCGAGAAGATAGTGACGCCAAGCCTTGAAAGCTGATTTAATAGCCAGTAGTTCTTTGTCGGTAATTGCGTAATTGAGTTCAGGTGGAGAGAATTTTCTGGACCAAAAGGCTACAGGGTGTAGTTGGTTAGTTTCTGGGTCTCTTTGCGACAGGACAGCTCCCATGGCCGAACTGGATGCATCGGTTTCCACGATGTAAGGGAGATCTGGGCGCGGGTGCTTCAATACAGGTGCAGAGGTGAATTTGGTTTTCAGGTCCTGAAAGGCTTGTTCAGCCTCAAGAGTCCATTCAAAGCGTTTATTTTTCTTTAGGAGAGCTGTGATGGGTTGAACAGTTCGAGAAAATTCCGGGATGAACCTTCGATAGAAATTGGCAAAGCCAAGCATGCTTTGCACTCCCTTCACAGAGCTAGGAGATGGCCATTTGAGAATGGCGTCCACTTTCCGCGAGTCCATTCGGATTCCTTGAGGTGTCAGGATGAATCCGAGAAACTCCACTTCTGTGGTATGAAAAACGCATTTTTCGAGCTTGGCAAATAATTTGTGCTGGCGCAGTTTCTCAAGAACTGCCCTAACATGGTTTCTGTGATCAGATTCTGAGGAGGAATACACCAGGATGTCGTCAATATAAACGATGACACAAACATCGATAAGTTCCCGAAGAACATCATTCATGAAGTACTGAAAGGCGGCAGGTGCGTTGCACAAACCGAAGGGCATTACTTGATATTCGAAGAGCCCAAATTTGGTGCGGAATGCAGTCTTCCACTCGTCGCCCTCTTTTATACGTACCAGGTGGTAAGCTCCTCGGAGATCTAGCTTGGTGTACACACGAGCATCTTTTACTTGGTCGATAAGCTCAGGTATCAGGGGCAAAGGGTAACGATTCTTAATCGTTATCTGATTTAGGGCGCGGTAGTCAATACAGGCCCTAAGGTCTCCTTCCTTTTTAGGTACGAAGAACAAAGCGGAAGAGACTGGTGACTTTGATGGGCGAATGAAGCCATTGGCCAGGTATTGATCCAAATACTGGCGCAAATGCAGGTTCTCAGGTTCAGTAAGAGCATAAATCCTACTACAAGGTAGTTGTGCATTGGGTACCAAGTCGATTTGGCAATCGTAAGATCGATGGGGAGGTAAGGTGTTAGCCTGCTCTTTCTGAAAAACGTCTTGGAATTCTTGGTATTCAGATGGTAGCTGTACAGGGGTGGAAGTTACAGAGGCTAGACCCATAGCTGGATTCCTTGGGTAACAGGTTGGTTCACAATCAGGAAAAGTTATCTTCTTTGCTCGCCAGTCTATTCTCGGATTATGTGTTTCTAACCAAGGGATACCAAGAAGTACTTGAAATTGTGGGGCCTTGATCACATCAAACACGATTGCTTCCCAATGTCCGTCCTGACCCACCAGAGTGATTTCAACTGTGGAATGCGTTACAGGCCCTGAGGCTATTTCGGTTCCATCAACTGTAGTAATTACATCTTGGGTTACTTTCGGGCGGAGAGGAAGCTTAATCCTGGAAGCCAATTCACGGTCTATGTAATTTCCAATAGCTCCACTGTCTATGTATGCTTTTATAGCATGCAACTGCTGAGGCTGTTTTGGGTTCACAAGCACCATTGGCATGACAAAATGCGAGGTCAAAGAGTTTGTTTTCAAGCTCGGCAAGCGGACCCCTACGCTTGTCGGGCTAGGTCGTTTCCCGAACCAGGTGTCAATAACTCGTTATCAGTGGCTCCAACCACCTTCTTGGGTGGTTTAACTGGACAACTTTGAAGAAAGTGACCGGAAGTTCTGCAATACAGACAAAGTTGCATTTGTCGCCTTCTCTCTCGTTCCTTCTGCGTTAATGGTCCTTTAACACTGCCAATTTGCATAGGTTCCGAAACGTCAGTACTCTTGGAGTTAACGTGGGTCTTGATAGGTACTCTGGTTTCATACTTCAGCCGATCTGCTTTTCTATTTTGAAGTCTGTGATCAAGTTGAACCACTAAGTCTATGTAGTCTGCGCAGGCCTGGGGTGGATCTACTATCTGAGCTATAACATCTTTAAGCTCTCCGCGCAGGCCCCGATGAAACAATGTGATCCTTTTATTTTCAGGCCATCCGGTTTCCACAACTAGTCTATTAAAGGTGGCGATATAGGACAAAAGATCCTGATTACCTTGTTGTAAGGATAGCAGTTCGTTGTCAAGGGCCTGTCCCTGCGAGTGTCGAGCGAACAATCTTTCCATGCTGGCCTGGAAGCCCTGGAAATCCCGGAGAATGGGATCATCCTGATTTACCAATGGAATAGACCAATCGGCAGCACAGCCACTGAGGTAAGATAGTACAAAGGCTACTTTGGTCTGGCCGTTGGGGAAGGCCCCGGGCCTGCATAAAAAGTGTAAACGGCATTGGTTCATAAAAACGGCATATTTCTTGGGATCCCCCGCAAAACGTTCCGGCGGGGCCAAAGGCATGTGTCCAGGTAGATTGATTTGTACCGGGTTATTCGAACCCATTGTTGTAGAAATATCTCCGGAAACAGGTAAAGGAGTGTGCTCTGCCTGGCCCTGCAATAACCTTTTGGCCAGATCATCAGTTCTTTCCTTGGATAGGATTAGTTCCCTTCTGAGAGCATTAGTCTCCTGGCGGGCTGAGTGCACTTCTGCCCGTAATTCCCCTAAAAGATGGGCCAGCTGATCTGTCTCGGAAGTCTCCATAGCGCCCAGGTGGGAAATTGTGGTAAGGCTTCGCGTTCTGTAACGCTCACCTGGTTCCCACGGAGGCGCGGCGTCGAAGGCGCAGAACTCGAAGATGGACAGGAAGGGCCCCTCTATTCTGGCTTCCCTGGCTCGTTGGATACCCTCCTGTGCGTGAAAAGGGAGTGTTACCAACTGTGGAACAATGCTCAAGCCTCCCACTCCCTTCCAACCCTCCACGATACCTCCTCCACGATTCCCCGTGAAGCCTCACCTTAGGGTTTGGAAGGATGAGCTCTCCATCCTGCTTCTGATGCAGGGGCGCGTTGAAACCCAGTTACTTCACTGGATTGAGGATTGATGGGAGTTCAGGTAAGCTTGACTGTTCAGGTAAGGCGCTGTAAAAGTTCTGTTCAAAAGTTCAAGCTTAATAATAATGTTTGTTGTCTAATTGCAGCAAGCGCTAATGCATATGTCTTTTTCCCCTTAGGGGCCGGGGTTCGGAGTGCCGGAGATATGGCGCCGACCCGAAGTGAAACAGTTCTGGATGAGCGCTCAGGTAATGTCTTTGCATTCGCTCATTCAATGTCTTTGTCTTTTTTCCCCATAGGGGCCGGGGTCCGGAGATGCCAGGAAGCGGCAGGACCCGAAATGCAGTGGGAATAATCCAACAGGTGAGACTTAAAAGGAAACTGAGCTTTCCTTATTCCTTTTCTCCCTCTCACCTTTGTTCTTGTCTTTTTTCCTCTAGGCGCCGGGGCGTAGCTGAATCCGGAAGATCGCTGCTGAAGATGGAAGCGCCTTGCAAAGGTGAGTAAAATGCAGCGCTGCAGCGATCGAAACAAAATGCCTTTGAAAAGATGTCTTCCTTTTCAGGGCCGTTGGAGAAATGACGCCGGGATGCAGATTTAGCAGGTAAGGGCTTTTCTTCTCCTATTCTCTTCCTTTCTCCCCTTGCAGGTGTTCCAGGGTGCTGGCAGGCGTGGCTGAAGTCAGGATGCAGGAGCTGACACGGTGAGCGTCCAGCTGCTAGGTGCAGAACAACGCGAAGCACATGTGGCTGTTTGGGTGGGGTTTAAATAGCCTTGGAAGAAGTTCCTGGTATGTATCCTTCCACCAATCAGGTATGTATCCTTCCCCGACCACACCCGGGTGGTGAAGTAGTCCTACAGGTAAAGTAGTCCCATTCAGGCCTCAAGAGGGGCTGGATGCAGCAAGGTCTGCATCAGGTAAGTGTGCACCCAAGCACTTAAACACATATCCTCTTCTATGAGCCTGGCGCCTAAGGCGCCAGGACTGGGGTCCGCTATGAGCCTGGCGCCTAAGGCGCCAGGACTGAGTCCAAAGGGCCCCGACTTGGGCCCGTTGAGACTTCCCTGGGGAAAATGATGTCTGCCTCTGGGGTTGCTGGGCCCGGCCTGGCTCCTTGGAGGTAGGCATCATGACAAATGCGCTTACTTCTGGTTATTCGTAGGCTTTCAGAGATGCTTAGTTTCTCAGTGAGGTAGCTTTGGGATGTCAGAGTGACAGCCTTGAAATTATGCAGCAGGATTTGAAGATGATAGAGGTTTGCACTGGAAGCCTGTGACGTTTGATGAGGGATGGGGTGATATGGTCGGAATTTTCAGATTCTATTCATGAGACATGTTGCAATATGCAGGACACATCTGAGGGATTTCGGCAACATCATCCTCTATAAGGGTAATGCTACCATCCAGGCAGCAATGGCTCTGGTTTGCACCCTGGAAGGCCTTCTACTCCAGGGCTTGCCCATCCTTTCTTGACAAGGTCGGTCTGCTGACATTGTCACACATCTCCACCCTTTCTCTTAATTCCTCCTTATCCCCTCATATACTAGTTACATTGGGAACCCAGAAAGGGGAGATGTCTAAATACCTCTCCACTTAGAGTGCTTGGAGGAAGAGATCCCAAAATGCTTACTGGCTCCCCATTAGGCAGTGCATCGTGCTTAAAACACTGGCTATGACACAGAAATGCATAACCAACACTGCACCAAGATACCTTTCTCAAAAAATACTAAAGGCTCAATCTACCAGACCCACCCGGTTCACACTATACCAACCGCCTGATGACCCCAAGATACAGACTGAAAAGAGCTGGGGTGCAAGCTTCCGTGCTATTGGTATGGAACACTGGAACCATCACCCTCACAAACTCAAAGCTGAACCATCACATTGGGTCTTTCACAAGCACCTCAAGACTTTTCCGTTCACACTGGACACCCGATCTGAGGGAGCCATTTGCCAAGCCTATCATACCCCCTCGACTCTGGTACCTTCTATCCTAATTTAGTTGTCTTCTGTTGTTGTTTTATGACCCTTGATGTACCTACCTGTGCCTTATTCATGTAACCAGCACCCTGATGCCTATGCGTTTAGTGTGCTCTACAAATGTTAAATGAATAAATACGAGCGGAAATGTGGTCACTATACGAAACTCCTCTGGAAGCCCTGGTGTGACCATCATCAGCACTGAAAGTTGCTTCTCTATTATGCTGATGTTGATGTTTGCTTGAGGGTAGTGGTCAGCATTTACATGAACACTTAATATTTCGCTCATGAAGTTAGGATGGAGCTCCTCAGTGGTTACTAGGTTGGCCCTGTTCTGACCTATCTCCTTTCAATTCAGACAGTGAAATGATGGGGTGAGGGGGACTAGAACTCTCGCCTTCATCCAAATACAGATTTCCCAGGTACTTGTTCCTTCTACTCAGTCTGGCAGGATTGCATCAAGAGGTGTTATTACACCTGGATTCATGAGCCCTCTCGCAATTGATTCCTCCTATGGGCTTCCAGGGTGTAGTTAGCAATATGCCTGAGTTTCCTCTAGGAGGGGCTGTCAGGTTTTCACATTTTGTACCTCACATTTGCAAGAACCCTATGAGAATTGGGTCTTTCAGATTTTATTCCTGGAAAGCTAGAAAGGGAGGTTTGTTTAAGTATTATATAAACTATGGTTAGAGCGTAGAAATTTTCATTTTAAAGTTTGCTCTTATTCCCTTAACTAACTTTCACTTAGAAAGATGAAATTCTCCCAAGCCAAGATGGTGGAACACTTTCCCAGCAATTATTGGTTTAGTTTGCAGCAGGCAGCATTGTGCTGTCATTTGGAATGTTCATAATATTTCTAAACTGCCTTTCATTAAAGTATTCATCTGAGGTCATATATTTTTTTAGCTCTAGTTAAAATAAAAGTTAAAGTTATTAATTTAAAGGGTGTAGAATCTTTTGTTTAGTTCTAATTCAAATATTAGAAGTTAAGCCAAGAAAGAAGTTGAAGAAATCTACAGAAGAAGATTTCCCAGTGAGAACCAGTTTGCTGAGCAGCAGAATTGTCTTGCTTATGAACAAAGACAAAGCTAAGTGTATTTTTGTATTTTTATGAAGAGATGCTAAGACTTTTGATCTGAAGATAATTTTAAGACTTGGAAGAGTTTATTTATTGTTAATTTTTAAGAAAGGCATATCGTAATATTTTATGTGGAAACAAGATTATTTTTTGGGGAAAAACAAGAAAAAGATTTGCACTTCAATTTTGCGTGTAAATAATGTTTTGGTACTAACTAGGCGTGCAGATCATTATCGCTGTGTTTCTAACTTTTAATAACTTCAATTGACCTTCTAACTAAACATTTTAGTTTTCATATGCTTGCAAGCTTACGGCGCATATTGTTGTGATTCTATGAGCGCGGTTTAGAAAAAAGGACCTAACGACGTCGCGCGTGCATCACGGCCATTTTGGATGTTATTTTTCCCTGCGTCGTGTTTCGTTACGGACTACATTGAACAATATACATTCTTTTGAAGATAACGCATCGGATTTTGAAAGTGTGTCAGTTTTTTTTTTGAGCGAGCGCATCCTAACTAAGATATTAACAAGAGACATTATTTGTGGAGCAAGCAGTGAATTTTTCAGAACATTTATATTCCAGCTGATTTATTAAAGAGACTTCAGATGCTATAGAAGGTAACTTAGCATATAAAATATATTTTTTAGAAAAAATCACACAGAAGCTAAATATTCAAATGTTATAGTAACAGTAACATTTTTTGGATGTCCTTATTTTTAAGAGAACAGCTAGAAGTAAAGAAGAGAAAGAGAGAAGAAAGACAAATAGAAGAGAAAGTCATACAAAGCATTTAAAGCAGCAGCAGTATTCTTTCAGAAGCAGCCTAAGGGGATTCAAGCTTAGGCAACAGGTAATTAGAGAAATATTTACAGTGAGAAAGTGTAGTCACAAAGTAAGTTGAACATTATGTATTTAAGGCTGTACTTTCCTTTTAGGAACTCTACTGATTCAAAAACCTTCCAGTGAAGACAGTCTGAAGTACCTGCAGTGGGAGTTCTTGTCTTTTGTTGTTTTCTCCATTCCCCTTGGGTTTGCCTGGTCAATAGTTTTATAGTATCAGGATTGTTGGGCTGGCAGACTTAGAGGGTTTGGTGGGCCAGCTTCACTCCTGCAGGATCCAACTACTTCAGTACTTTGACAGGGGCCTTTTATCTTCACAAATGTGGACTTTGCTATAGTGTGTTCTGATCATCTGGTAGGTGAGCCATGGCCTTCACTTCCAATATGTTCTGGGCAGCACTTAATAGTCTCAGACTTGGGTGAAGTTATCTTTTCCATGACTAAGGTTATACTGAAATGTTGGAAAACCAAGGATGTTATCCTTTATTGTTTTGTCCGTCTCCCTTCACGGTGGCCAGAGTCTCTTTGTGCTGATATATTATGGCAATTTGGCCCTCCACCAGAGCCATTGACAGATCATCTATGGGACTTTGTTTTGCCCCATCCATCCTGTTTACACAATGTTTTAATTATATGGGTGTGGTTCCCTAGATTGAAGAAACCAATCTTCATTTCTCTTCGAAACTCTACACTAACTACCCTTGCCCCTACGTCAAGTTAGTGCTTGTGTGCCAGACTAAATCTGGGGCAATTCTTTCATATGTTCCCACTGGAACCTCTATGCAAATACATCCTCCATCTTGGTAGGACCCTCACCTCTTCATCTCTGCACATGGCCCAACCTGCTGCTCTGGATGTGATTCGGGTTCACAACTTTGCATTCTTGGTGACATGACATACGTTTCAGGTCTTCCTATGTAGTGGGTGGCCTAGGTAAAGGGGCCCACAAGATCACACTTTTAACATCACATGTCACAGATGGGATAAAAGGGCACTCCAGCTTCTAGAGATGGCCCACAAGCTTGTAATTAAATTGGTTTGCAGGGCATTAGGGCTGTCCCTCACACCCTCAACAAGTTGACACATTTGTCTCCTTAGCCCTAGCATCATTATCCCCCAGGTTAGTATATATATCTTATTGACCCCTATTATATATGTTTTAACAAGCTTCTCAATTAGGTTCTATGGCAATTACTTTATACATTAGAGCTCCCTCTGGGACTTTATAAACTTGTACTATGCTAACATGTAGGTGTGTACCTTACAGACACTCAGCCTAGACTCTGACATCTTCCTCTCATGTCCTGATGTACCTTTTCCTGTTACACACTCTCCTCTCTCCAACTCCTCCCATCCTTCTCATCAGTCCACATGGTGTCCTTCACTGTCCTTCTGGCGGCTCCACCTTCAATCTTACTCCCTGCCCCACACTATTACTTCCTTCTCCACACTACTATTCTCTCCTGCACACTTCTAATCCACCACACCTTCCACTATGTGACCCTCCTTTAACTCCACCTAACACTTACCACTGACTCTCTTTCTAACACACTCACTGAACTAGCTTACACACACAATCACCACACAGTTCAACTTGCTCTCATCAATAGGGCACTCCCAAATGCCACCTTCCCTGTGTGGAGTAGGAATGGCTCTGGTTTCTACACTGGTGGTCCTCCCACCTCAGGCTCTAAGGGGTCCCTATCCCCTCATCACAAGGTTAGTTCATGGATGGTTCATAAATCATTCTCATTGGACAATGTGCAAAGCTATACACATTAGAATAGTAACCGATTTTGAAGCATGACACATCCCAAGCCACTGGTAACATCAATGAGCATACCCAAAGCCAATTCTACAAGAGCACTTATAAGGGTTTATAGAATTACCCGAGACCCATACATACCCAAAATCAATTCCCCATGATGGCTTAGGTATATGCAAATCAATAGGTCTGTGAATACCCAGGTTACTGTAAATGCCAAATACATCGTGGGCTCTACACCTAAGAAGTAGAGCATACTAAAATGCCTGTTATATAAGAAAATAATGGCATTTCTTAAATCCACTTTAATGCTCTTTTGACACGTTTTTCTCAGATCACATACAGACTGAACTGCCTCAAGGCTCTAGAATCGTGAAGAAGTGACTCTGATGCTGGAAAAAAGTTAATAAAACAAAAAAGGTATTGAGGAATTTTTGGAATAGCAAACAATGATCCACCTTTCTCAGGTTAAGTGATAACTGATTCCAACGCCGAAGTGTCGTAAAAGTGAATCTCAATTTACCTCAGGAAAAGAACCTGGCTATTTGTGTTTGTAATAGGCACTCACCTTCAGAACGTACTGATCAAGCAGGTCTGTAAAGGTGAATCTTGGACTGCTAATCTTTGAGAGCCGTTTAATGCAGATATCCTTCTAGGGTCATATTTTGATAGCAGATTATTATCCTAGCATAATGATGCCATCCTTGGTGTATAAGGATATATTAATAGAAACTGAAAGGGATGGAGTTTTGGCCTTCATGGATATTATACAGGGAAACTGAAAGAAACAGTGGAAAACAAAGCTGAGAAAAAGACCATCTGTTACAATATGAACTACTCAATTGGTTGGGAAGAACTGTTTAATACTTTGGGCCTCATTACGACCCAGGCGGTAAGTTACCGCCTGGGCTGTGACTTTACCACCATGGCGTAAACTACGTTTACGCCATGGTGGTTGGCGGACTTACCGCCCCATTCCGAGGTTGGCGGGGCGGTAAGTCCCCAATCCCCATTTACCCTTCCCCATTCCCATTTTTGCCCCATAGGGCATAATGGGAGTGGGGAAGGCGTTAATTACGCCACCGTAAATTACGGTGGCGTAATTAACACCAAGGTCCCTTAGCGCCATGGATTTTAACAGTGTTAAAACCTCCATGGCGCTAAGGGACCTCGTAATCAGGCGGTAAGGGTCGGCGCTGTTTACGCTGCAGTAAACCCCTTACCGCCTGGGTCGTAATGAAGCCCTTTGTAAGTGCACATGTAGACTGTGTCCATTGTCCCCTTGGATAATTACGAAAGTAAAGGCACCAACAAATATGCAGAGTACACCTGTACAGTGTTGCAGAGAACATATCACTGAGTAATAGGATGGAAATATTGGAGATGGACAACAGCAAACCAATTTGGGCCAATACTTAAGGTATTGCTTGTTGAGGCACCACTGAAAGGTGGAGTATTTCAGCCAATACCAAAGGCAAAGGCACAAAGTGGAGGAGAGAAGGAGGCTAAGTAAAAACTGTAGAAGGAAAAAGAACAAAGTAAAACATATTGGTAAGAAAATATGATGAGGATTCAACAATTGCATAATCAAACTCCGTTGGTGGAGGAAGGGTAGAATCAGAAGACGGGTCTTCAAAGTTTATGCCACAAGGATTTGGAACATCAGGCCCATCAATATCAGACCACCACCATTGCTTTTACAGTTTAGGAAAGAGTTCAAGACCCTCCTCTTCAAGCATTGTCTCTATCCTAACTCCTACGTCCACACACCCTCAACTCTCCACCCTACTGGAAAATGGGTTACCTGCTGACCACTCTTTCCTCCCTTGGTTTCTTGGAGATCCCTTGCTTCCAAATGTCCCACCCTCCCACTCTCCTGTTGCAAGATTCACACTCTCTGTTTGTTTCTCTGCTCCCTTCACTGTGTTCTTTCCACTATGATTGTAAAGTGTGCCATTGCATCCCGAAGCAGGTGTATGCTCATGAAATACAATAGTAATAATATTTATTATAATAATAATAATACTACTAATAACACCATTGCACCAGTTAAGGAAATGGGTAGAAGATCTAAAGGAAGACATTTTAGGGATTACGGTATAGTTACCAAATTAAAGATAGAAAATATAAGCAATTATATTACTGAAACAAACAATATAAGTATCATAATAAACCCCAGCATAAATATGGGCGTCTAGAGAGTAAGTAACATCCAAGTATGGGAAACAATACTGAGCAAAAAAGCTAGCGAGAATCATTTGAAAGTGGGGGTGGGGGATAACATTAGTATTGTGATTCAACCAGTAAGCTTGCTCATATACCAGCCTTAAATCCACCCACCGTAATGGTAAATCAAAAGAATGTTCCAGAAATACCACATAAGCTTAAGAACACCAAAGGATTAATGAATGAGAAGAAATGCCATGGAGATAACAGAGTAACTTTTAAGGAAGATCACTGTAAGAAGATTGTGGTTGCATGATGAATGTTTCTAAGTTTAAACATACAGCACAGTGTGAGAGGGCATACAGTCTTAAACAACTGTCTCCACTGGATTCAACAAGTACAATGCTGCTGTTCAGTTATTTAAGAATACATCACAAAAGTGGAGCATTGCAAAACTAGGAATGACTATACATTAGATTATATTCAAATACAATTCATTAATGACACCAGAAGATGAGCCTTTAAATGAGAGGGGAAAATGTGAAGGGAGGTAGAGTCACAAATGTCAGGAGGAAGGGCATTGCAAAATTCTGGAGCCACCAGCGAGAATGAGCAAAATGAGAAGGGAGACAAGGAGGCTTAGGAACAGTGAAGAGGTGGAGATGCTGGAAACAAAGTGAACATGTGCAGGGGTGGGGAGAAAGAAGGAAAGCAAGACAAGAGGGGCACACCCACGATGGCATTTAGAAAAAATGCAAAAGGAGTACAAAAGAAGATGAGAGTAATAGGGAAGGAGAGATAAGAGCCAAGTGAGGAGAAACAGAGATCAGAAGATGGATAGCAGAGTTAATTGCAGAATGGGGGTGGTGGGATGGGAGAATGGTATTTCAATAAGGAGGTTAGAGCAGTAATCCAGATGAGAAAAAACTGAGGAGGTGGTAGGGTGTTTTGCAGCATGAAAATACAGTGGCAGATTTTCCAAATGTTAAAGATAAGAAAGTGACCGGTGTGAGCAGTTAGGGAAATATGAGTGCAGACGGAAAGAGAAGAATCAAAAGTCACGCCTAGATTACCTGCAGAAGAAGAAAAGGTGAGAACATATGGGGAAAGAAGAGACCAGGTGGAGGGGGAAAGGGAGTGGGAGAAGGTGGTGGAAAGTAAAGAATCTCAGTTTCTGAATAGTTAATATAAGGAAACTGGGAATACGTCCAATCTTGTATGGCTGAGAGGCATTATGAGCCTCTGGCATGAAGAGAGTCAGAAAACATGAAAAGATTTGAGAGTCGTCAACATAAATGTGTGAGGAAAGTTTGAAGGATTCAATGATAGAGAATAAGGGGATAGCATTTATAGAGAATACTAAGGGGACAAATACTGAGCCTTGTGGGACACCATAGGAAAGAGGGTGTGGAGAAGAGGTGCACAAGTCCATGAAAAAGAAAAAGTTCAATTAGAAATATATTAATGCAACTAACAATAAGAGTGAATGCAGAATGTATTGTACAGTGTTGGTGAACAGCATCAAAGGCTGCTGCTAAATCTAGGAGAATAAGAACAGAAGATGATGTATTGTGATGAGCAGCAAGAAGCGTGTTAGAGATGTGAAGAAGGGCAGTTTCTGTGGGATAGGAATGTCAAAAAACGGACTGAGTTGGAGGAAGAAGAGAATGATGATTAAGATATGAAGAAATGTAAGAATAAACAGCAGTAGAGAAATGGGACGGTAATTGGATCGAGAATAAGGTTTAAGAATTCTTTTTTCTTTTTTTTACGATAAGATTAATCAAAGTGTGCCCGAAGGGAAAATGAAAAGTAGATGAAGGCACTGAGAGATTAAAAAAGGATGCCAGAAAGGGAATGATTAAGGGAAAGACTGAGGGGATGAGAGAAGATCAGAGAAGATGGCAGCAGATAAACGGGCGAGGCCATGTGCTGGGCACAGGAAAGAAGAGAAGCAATGCCCAAGTCAGTGAGAGAGCAGGATGAGGGAAGTGAAGAAGATTGTCAAGCAGAAGAAAGGGGGGTATATGGGGTTACCGAAGTAGAAACCAGGTTTGTTTGAGAAGAACAGAGGGTAGTGAATTTAGATGTGAAGAAGTTAGCAAAGTCCATTTTTTTAAGGACCTGGATTAGGTGGCCGGGTGACAAGAGAAAGATGAAGTCAGAGTAGAGAAGTTGTTCTTTCTTTTCAGCAAGTTGTGAAGCATCATATGATGATTAGAGTACAGATAAAAGAGCAAGATCCGATAGGCATAGCATGTGGCTTTCCTCAATGATGAGCAGAAACAGAGAAGGCCGGAGACAGCCATAGTTGAGGAGCTGCTCAAGGAGGAAGAAAAGGCTCTGAAGGGTAGAGTGACTCAAAAGTGGAAGATAGGGAGTTATGGGGGGTAGTAGAAGCATCTTCGTGTAAAAATGTAGCAGAAGTAGAAAGAGGAGAATGTGACGTGAGGAGAGAGGATAGAATGGAAGTTGGAGAAAAAGTATGGAGACCGTGCGAGAAAAGTGGAGTGGGAGAAGAGAGAACAGAAGTAAAAGGAATAGAGAAGGAGAAAATAAGGGATCAGAGGAGTCTGTTGGATTAGATGAGGCCAAGTGGAATATAAGAGAAAATCATGTCAGGAGATGACCCAGAGGCATGGCAGGGTGGAGTATGAAGCTGCTGGAGAGAAAACTACCCCCTTTCATGTAGATAAGGGAGTCAAACAAGGTTGTGTTTTGGCCCCAGGGTTATTTTATTTGTTTATTCATAAAAGAGATAGCAAAATAAGTGTCTGTAATGCGGTAACATTGATGGATGCTCAAACCATAACCAGGCCAAAGTCAGTGGTCCCTTTTGCAACTTGGGGAGGGAGCATGTGACATGGCTGGGTGTACCATGAATTAGTAAGATAAAAAGAGGCTCTATCAAAGGACGTGGAGTGAGAAAAAAAAATGTTGTGAAAATATTTAGTTAAATGACAGTTAAGAACAAATAAATGGTGACCACAACAAAACATTGGAAATGTAGCGAAAAAGCTTCAGTTACAGTTATATGGAGGAATGGAATTAATCCAGCAACATCCTAAAAAATGGGGGCTAAGGAAAGCTGTTCCACCTTAACTCTGAGCCCCTGTTGTGCAGATTCTGAGCTCTCTGTTAAAATCGCTTATGACATTATCAATGACATCATGGAAATTGTAACGCCCTGATTATATGCAAGATGCCATAACCTATGGCAACAGCCACAAATCGTGATACTGGAAGGTTTTGAATTAATTCATGGGAATAGGGTGTGTGGTTTGTTGATGGCAAGAGGCCAGGCATAGATTTAGAGCAATACTGCCCTCACGCAAAGAACAGTCATCCCACATGAATTACAAGTACAGACACAACTAAAGCAAATAAATCCCTGAAAATCAGACTCAAGAGTGGTGCTCTAAACATGTCATTACCGGGCACCTGGTGTTTGAAGAAGATACGGAGGGAGCCATCTCTGGAACCTCATGTGATTTGGGATTGGAGGAGCAGAGGTGATGCCAATCAATTAGAACAAGGTTGTGTTGGCATTGTCAATTACTTCGAAAGCATCTGAATTGAAGGGGTGCACATCATGTGATGGCAATGAATCACTAATATGCCAAAATGCTTAGCAGCCAGTGATGTACCTGAATGTAACAAATGACGAATAGGGGACCATGTGTTTAGGGGAATGGGTTTAGAGTAAGTGTGGCCAATCGGTTATGGGACTATAGAGGGAAATTAGAATTGTTAATAGGTGGCAGCTAATGAGGTTGATGCAATGACTTTGTAACCTATATCTATGCAAAAGTTGCAGTTTTACACAATATACCCTGTAACTACTTGGGCCATGACAAGCTCTGGGTCAGTTTGGTTCTATGGGACCATCTGAGGCCTTCTTTGCATATAATAAAACTTGTTTTCCCTTGCAAAGAGGTGCAGTGGTTGTTTGACTATTGGATTATTTTTAGCGTTCATGTTTTGGCTCACGGTGCTCCTTACAGAAGCAAACAGAGTGTGATCCATGATGCTAGCAGATTGATGGTTAAAAGTAAGAATAGGTAAGCTATGCATTCTGTGTGGATTGGCCCCTCAAGCTTTTTTGGAAGAAATTGGCAGTTTGCAGAACTGGTTAGTAAAACAAACTGTAATAGCTAACCTCAGCGCCTTCACTTATGAGGCGACCCATCTCTGTATAGAGTCAATATAAAACAGTTTTGACATACAAATTGCTAGGTCACCTTGGTCTCAAGGGCCATTGATCTGAAAGTGCAATACATGACTGCGTCCATAGAAACTGGCAAAGGACATAGAGCAAAGTCACCAAACCTACCTGACCAAAAATGTCAAAACCCATTGGATGCAATGGGATGTTAGAGCAAAAACGTTACTGTGCAACATACACGGGAGGGAATGAAAGGGAACAAAAGTGTAAGCATTTGGAAGGGGCAGAGATCATGTCAATTGGTCGGACAATGTCCTTGGCCCCCTCATGATGTCTACCCTTTCAATGATAACAACAGGGAAGCAAAAAACGTGAGCTTGGAGTTATGGTGGGGCACTTTTCTTCCACCCCCGTGTATGTGAATCTGTGTTACATTAAACCTGAAACTTAACATCACTCAAACTCAAGTGCACTCCCATCTCCGATCTTTTTTTCTGGTCAGATGTTTGGAGTGGATTTTATAGTCCATTACATTTGTTTTAATAACATCTGGTATTCTAGACCTAGACCTAGGCTGAGACTACTGAAACATCTTGGAAAACTGTAGATTAGCCCACAAAGCGACGCCCCACACAAAACATCCATTTGCAGTCCTATAGTTAGAGAAGGAAGTGAAGCAACATATGCACCCCGCAGAGCGTATTTATTTATTTGTATAGCGCACCTAACCGTCAGGTAGCTGGGCACATGTTTTCACGAGAACACGTTTCAATTTTGTTTTATATGTTTAACCTTTTTACATTAAATCAACAGTATCCCCCTTGAATATGACATTTTCTTGACGAGTGACCTGGCCAGTAGCCCTGTAAAAGCTGAAAATACATACTTACACTTGAATATCAAGCTGCAGTAACGGATTACGTGTGTCATTTTTATGCAGGTGGACGTGTGCAGGGATCGTAATTTATCGGCATAGGCAAGCACTCCGCCAGTAAATGACTGGTCAAACCGATTTCATTTCATTCTTTGCAGAGCCATGTCTGCATCTCTGCCCACCAGGGCTGGACTGGAAACCAAAAGAGACCCTGGAAATAATGTTCAAAGTGGCCCCGTATTACACATGTTCAGCTAGTCCAACCCTTTTCCTATGTGAACATGTGAAAATAAAATAAGTTATCACACAAAAGAGGCTCAGGGCCCAGACGCCTATGGGGAAATCTCCAGAGTTCCGTCTCGGCCAGTCCACCCCTGCTGCCCTCATTGCATTTTCACGGTGAAAGGGCTGCTGCCGCTCGCACATTGCCCGTCACTTGCAAAAAACAGGTGGATTCCATAAAGAAGACATACACGATTCTTTTTCCTTAAGGGTATATATATATATATACAGGGGGCGGACATTGCACGAGGTGGACTGCTAACTCCGACAAACCGGGACCTCTTACTCACTGTTGTTTGTAATGTGTAGGGGTGAAAAAGAGCAGGCGAACCCAAGTGGACACAGTTTTCTGCTCCTATATATATAATATATATATATATATATATATTATATATATAGGAGCAGAAAACTGTGTCCACTTGGGTTCGCCTGCTCTTTTATATATTATATATATAGGAGCAGAAAACTGTGTCCACTTGGGTTCGCCTGCTCTTTTTCACCCCTACACATTACAAACAACAGTGAGTAAGAGGTCCCGGTTTGTAAGAGTTAGCAGTCCACCTCGTGCAATGTCCGCCCCCTAAGCGTTCAGTATGTCGAAACAGTGTATTGACATGAGCGATTCAAAGGCACGGTAATGAGCATAGACTTTGTGGCCATGCTGCCAACCAGCCTTATTTAGATAGTATCATATTTTTGCCCTGAAATGATCAATAGTGGCTTGTGCAGCAAATGATGTTTCTGTTGCATAAACCATTATTTAACCTGCCACCGCCCCGCGGTGCCAAAAGGGTGGGCTTGGTGTCCTATGATGAGCCAAATTGCCAACCTTCTATAGGCTAACTGCAGATGCCATTGACGCATATAATGAAACATTTATTGGATGGTGCTGTGAATCAATGTAAGGGTATTACTGGGGTATAAATCATTGAAGATTGTGAAATAATTGTGTAATGCAGTAATTAATCAAAAACGGAGCTGTTATTTCGTATGAAATGAATGTGGTGCAGTGAGATTACTGCATCTTATTTTTATGACAAAAACCATGTATACTATGTTCAGTGTGTTGGCTTGATTTACAAAGATAGTTGCTTACATAGGTCGTGCATTATGTTATGTGGTATTGTACCGTGCACTGCTACCACTTACATGGTCTATTGGCCCCATGCCGTATCTGCAATGGAAGGAAAGATGCAGTGGGTCTGGTAGCGGAATTGAGAGGGAGAAGAGAAAGACAGCTTGTGTGTGCTATTGGCAGCTTCGGTTTGGAGAAATAGATCACTAACCATTGGAACATTTTTGTTGCTAGCCATCATGTGGTGTTGAGGTATGATTGGGCGTGGGTGTCTTGTGTGTTCCATGTGGTTTTTGTTTCAAGTTGGGTGTTGTGAGGTGTGTGTGGATTCTATGTCAAGACCGGAGGCTCCCATTATGCTTCTCTTTCTTTTATTAATATATAAATAGAAAGCTCAGCAGCAAGTGTTAATGCACCTTATTGAAAGCGCAGGAGTGCGTGGCAGACAAAAGGTGCATGAGAAAAACACAAAGAACTTAGTAAACATTAACAAAAACAGTGTAAGTCCAAGAAAAACTCCATTTCCCAAGATGCTTCAGGAAAGGTCCAGCAAAGGGTCACTAACATGTGACTTAGTCCACCAATGAATAACTGGCTGTCCATATAAACAGTCATACAAATTATGTCACTTCCTCTTTCTTGCTGCTCACAGCAAAGATAAGTACCCATTTTTTATCTCCTTGTTTATATAAAAAAAAATGTTTTTAATTTAAATATATTTAAATATATTTTAATAAGGTGAATGATATATTTACATATTTTATTTAGCGTTCGTAAATATAATAAGTACACGCGCGCGTAACGCGCTTCATTGTCTGTCAGTTTCACTCGATCCTCCGCGTTAGCAGCTTCGCTGCCGCGAGAGGATCTCTGCTGCTGACAGGAGCCCTCGCGTTCGCGAGCGGCCCTTTTAATTTATTCACCCCTGCGTGCGCGGCCTCCGGCTCGCTCTTCACTCCCACAGAGCCCAGGAAGGCCGCACACGGAGAGCATTTCGCTGCATTTCGCTGCGGTGGCCTTCCGTGGCCACTAGAGGGAGCCTCTGCTCCCTGAGTCCTTTCCTCAAACAGCTGGCGCTCGCTTGTCATTTCCGTTGCTTTCACAACGGATTTTGAAAGCGAGCGCCAGCTGCAATTACGAGCCCCCTTTCCTTTCCTTTCAACATTATAAAAAAAAAAAAAAAGAAAGAAAACGAAATCGAAGGAAGTCGCAGATAACTTCCACAGAAACAGATTGATTTTTCTTTTCAGCAAGGTATCGTGCTCCACACCTTCCTTGTCTGAAATTGAGTGGGCTGAGAGAAGGCTGTCTGTTGCCCACTAAGAGCATTTACATTTATATTTAAAAAAAAAAAAAAAAAAGAGGTGCATTTGAAGTTGATTATGGCAGCTCAGTACTTTCCCCAGGCAGATCAGGATTGGTCTGATCATGAGGAGGAAGAGTATCACATAGATGAGGTGGCAATGGCAGACAGCCTCAAAAAGGTGCTGGGATCCTCAGTGGAGACCACCATCAAGAAGGCAGTATCCGAGATGCTCCTGCCTATCCAGCAGCGCCTAGACAGTATGGAGGAGCATCTTCAGGAGACCTCCCCAACAGGGAAAAAGAAAACACGCAAAAGAAAGCACCTTATAGATGGGGGATGTACTCCGGCTCGTAGGAGCAGAGACTCCATGACCCCCCCGAGCCAGCCTACTCCTGCCACCGCTGCCGTCTCAGACGCCTTCTCCAGGCTTAAAAAAGCCTTCATGGACAGGAAGGACTCCCCTTCCCTCGAAAGACCCTCTTACCCCGAGGAAGACAATAGGGGTATTAGACCCTCAAGCCCGGAGGGAGAACAACAGGGCACTGATGACGAAGATAGAGGGGTCTATGATAACTACCATCCCCTTTCATCCTCTGATGAGGATTCTCAAACTATAGGGTCGCGACCCTCTACCTCTGGGATTGTGGCAGTCCCCATCCCCAAGAAGGTAACGGAGGAACCCCCCACTTCCAGCGGGATGTTTGCTCCAGAAGATCTTGTGCACCCCAGATCCTCTGACTGGGAACCTTCGTCCAGAACAACCAATTACATCATGAACAGACTTTGCAAGCCTCTAGATAAGGAAGTAAGGGCCAGATTAAAGGCAGAATGCCCCCGTCCCAATATTCCTGGAAAAGTAGCCCTCACCCCGGAGTTAGACTCCAAGATGATCACATTTCTAGGAAAGAATGTGAAAGACCCGAGAAAGGGTATCGACCGCGCTTGGAAGTCCTGTCAGGACAGAGTCCTGGACATTACTGGTCCTCTAGCCAAGATTATGGACCTGGCCGAGGCGGCCATTGATTCTAGTGATCCCATTGATCCAACAATCCTTTCAGGTTGGGCGCAAAGAGCCCTCTGTCTACTGGGTAATGCCAGTTGCGCCATCTCGGCTGAACGCCGTAAAGGTATTTTATACAAAATTGACGGCAAACTAACCGAGCTAGCAGATACAGAATCAGGAGCAGCAGCCCAAGGTCTGCTTTTTGGAGACCCATTCATGAAAGAAATGTCGAAATTCGTCGGCACCTTTACAGCCTTGGATAAGGCTCAAGCCTCCATCAGAAGGGTTTTCGCTACTAAGGTTTTCTCCAGGGCCGGACGAGGCAGAGGTCGCTCCTCCGGCCGCTTCGCCTTTGATCGAAGACCTCAGCAATCCCGGGACCAATACAATTCTTGGCAGGACCGCTCAGACACTTTCTTCCCCTCAAGAGGGCGGGGAAGAGGTTGTGGATGGAGAAGAAGTGCAGATATCCAGCCCAACAGCAAACTACAGGTCAGTGTACCCATAGTAGCGCCTGCGCCACAGACACCCGTAGGGGGGAGGTTAGCTCTTTTTGCACAGGCATGGGACTCCTTATCAGGAGATGCATGGATCAGGGACGCAGCGCGCGGCCTGCGCTTAGAGTTTTTCGCTCAACCTCATCAAACCACTCGTCCTGCACCATTAGTTATGTCCATAGCAGATGAGGAAGCGTTAGATGGCGAAATACGCAGTCTACATCTAAAACAAGCGATTCGCCCCTGCTCAAGCCAAGGCGGGTTCTTCAGTCCCATATTCTTGGTTCGCAGGAAGCAAAAAGTACGCCCAGTTATAAATTTGAGAGCTCTCAACGACTTCATTGTCTACCATCACTTCAAGATGGAAGGGATACACATGCTCAGGGACACCCTGAGGCCAAACGATTGGCTTGTGCGCCTGGACTTGAAGGACGCTTACCTAGCAGTTCCTATTCACCAGGCCCACATAAGCTATCTCAGATTTTCCTGGAAAAACCAAGACTGGGAGTGCACGAGTTTACCCTTCAGGCTCTCCTCAGTGCCTTGGGCCTTTACCAAACTTCTGCGACCCGTAGTAGCTCGCTTGAGAGAACTGGGAGTAAGATTAGTAGTCTATCTAGACGACATTATCTTCATGGCTCATTCTCAAGCCCTAGTAGTGCATCAGGCCAGAATAGCCATTGACCTACTGCACAGTCTTGGTTTCCTCATAAACTGGGAGAAATCTGTACTCCGTCCATCCCAGAATCTAGAATTTCTCGGATTCTTGGTGGACACCTTGAACTCGCAACTTCATCTTCCCGTGGCCAAGATACATGCGACACGGAGGGAGATCCGCAGACTTCTACAGAGAGACCTCATATCTCTTCGAGAGTTGGCAAGAGTAATCGGTCCCCTGTCGTCTTCCATTCAAGCGATTTTTCCCGGTCCTCTTCAATTGCAAAGGCTCAAGGGTCAGCATCTGAGACGGAGCCTCTCCTACTCTCAACGCCTGACACTGTCGACCTCTGCGCGCACGGAGCTCAATTGGTGGCTCACTCATATGGAAGCTTGGAACGGCAGAGCCATTTTCGGATCCACCCCCGATATTATCATAGAATCAGACGCCAGTCGCTCCGGTTGGGGAGCGAGATGCGGCTCTGTAGCCACAGGAGGGTTCTGGTCACCTCAGGAGCTGAAAATGCATATAAACTGTCTGGAGCTTCTCGCCGGCTCTTTCGCTGTGCGCTCCTTTGCCAAAGGCAAAGCGAGTTGTTGTATCTTACTAAAGATGGACAACATCTCTGCAGTACGGTACATCAATCATCTGGGAGGGACCAAGTCAAGACCTCTAGCGGAATTAGCCAAGGATTTTTGCCATTTCTGTCTGGAACATCAGATCTCAGTGACAGCGGAATTTCTCCCAGGGCTCACAAACGTAGTGGCGGACTGGCACTCCCGTCACTCCACAGATTTCAGCGACTGGAGGCTCGACAGAGAAGTCTTTCTCCGCCTCCAGCGAACATGGGGCCCCATGTCTGTAGATCTCTTTGCATCCCGTCTCAACTCCCAGCTACCCATCTTTTACAGTTGGAGACCGGACCCAGCAGCAGCTGCGACCGATGCATTCCTACAGCAGTGGACCCAGGGGATTCACTATGCCTTTCCTCCATTTACAATGATAGCGAGGACCCTGGCGAAGGCCCGTCAGGAGCATACGGACCTGGTCCTCATAGCCCCGGTCTGGACCTCTCAGACCTGGTATCCAGTTCTTCTGGAACTTTCTTCGGATTTTCCAATCCTTCTACCCCAATTTCCAGATCTCCTTCTGGATCCGACAGGACAGCGTCACCCCCTTCTCCTCAACGGATCACTGAACCTAGCAGCCTGGAGGATTTCAGGTCAAGGTGGAGGATTCCCGGCATTTCAGCCATGGCAATCAACCTCATTGAGGAAAGCTGGGCCCCTGCTACCCTCAAGAGATATTCTAACTCCTGGAACGCCTGGAGTAACTGGTGCCATAGGAACGGTTCACATCACGTCTTATTCCTTTAAGGAGTCTGCAGATGAGCTGATGCTCTCCAGCTGGAAGCCCTTGAATGAGATCATGCCCGGCGGAAATAGCCGAGCGGTAGGCGTTAACCGTCCTATAGGCGAGGCCTCTTTCAAGGCGTCCTTGTTTAGGTCCTTCTTGAGATTTACTCTGTGCGCCAAACCAGGTTTGATCCCTTTGTTAATTTTGTCTTTGGCGGGATTCACGAGTGAAACCCGCCTCTGGCTCCAGGGTGTCTGGTGGGGGCAGGAAGTGAGGGAGGTGCACGAAACTCGCTGTGCTTAGTCTCCTAGGAGTCAGGAATGCACTACTAGTGGATTGGCCTGCTGGCTCTCCGGCAAGGACAGCCACCCTGCTGGGTGATTGACAGCCAGGCTGGAATGAATGGGAGAAACCTACATAAAAGGCAAAGCATTTTGGCTTGGAACGCAGAGTCGACCACTGGATGAAGGAATCCGAAGAAGAACTTGAATAGGACGCCTGCTGCAACTCCTGGACCGTTGGTTTACCTGATGAAGCCCTGCTGAAGCTCCAACTTAGTATCGACAGAGAAGCCCTGCAAGGACGCCTTCTCCCTTTGAGTAGGTGGGTCCAATCAACTCCAAAGCAAGCCACCTGGACATCCTTCTCTGAGCTGGTTGAATTTCCACAGAGTTGCTGCCAGGGAGAGAAACACAAGATTGTGTGCATTGCTTTTAGGATGGCCAAGAGCTCCAGGAAGATCCTCCGGACTTCCAGGAAGCAGGACTGACCAAGTCTGAACCCCCTGAACAGAGTGCGGGACCCCAGATGCAAGGAAAGCCCCCTCGACAGCCAAGAACCTCAGTGTTGCTGATTGCGGTAGACACGAGGAGCTGAAACACAAAAATGCCACTTGTTTTAAGTTTGCCGGTTGCCATCCGTGGCTGTCCCGTTGTAGTGAAGGAGTCCCCAGAAGTCCTCCCTCTTGTCCCCACGACTGAGGCCAAGGAACACCAGGATCTGCAGAGCTGCAGAGGAACAGAAGTCATCTACTGCATTTTTCTTTAACCTAAAGGTACTGTAAAGTGTGAGAGAACTTACCTCTCTGTGTAGATTTGTTTCTACTTCACAAGTCTCCCGGCTTGTCGCCCTACATTTGATTCATCTATTTCACTAAAGAGTTTGAAAAACATTGTGCAATGACTTTTACTCACCTGCAAGAAGTGCTTCAGCTACATAGACTTTTGCCCATTGACATTGGCTTAGCATGGTTACCTGAATGACTCTTCTCTCCTCTGTTGTACATTGTGGGGTCCAACAGTATTAGCCTGCTTTAAGAATATTTGTGTTGTCTTGCTTGTTATAATAACTCTTTCGTTCGACACTCTCAAAGCCTACTCTGAATGTAACAGTAATATATTAATGGCCACAGTGTCCTAGATATTTAAGTCACCTGAGGGTGTAGGAAGTGTCTGTGTGCCTTCCCCAAATTGGTCTTTACTAATTCTGAGAAACCTAAGAGTGTGTATTTCTGAAGTGTGTTTAAGTGTTGCTTTTATATTGCACCTTTCGGAAGAAGGCTTGTTTAAATGACTGGTAAATAAATTAATAATTGTTTTATCAAGAAACCTTGAGTATCAGTGTTTGTTTGAATACTTGTCACTTTGAATCTCTGTGTAACTCCACTACTGCTCACATTGACCTCTCTTGAGATAAGCCTGGCTGCTAGGCCACACTACCAACCTCTGTAGTTCAGACTTACATCAAAGGTGGGGTCCCTATTGTCAGGAGACTGAGGTTGTTGTGGTGCACCCTAAGGGTACTACCCCAAATCTTTACCTAGCACATGCAATTTACACAATCAAGTGCAACAAATGTACTAGTCCCAAATCCATCTAGGTGCAACACATTTCCTAGCCTCAGAAGTCAGTCTAGGTACAATACATTTCCTAGCACGGTAATACAGCTAACCTTGTGCAGAGAACATTTCTCAGTGTATACGGTTGAGTACAGATCCACCCTGCTGCAAGCATCTAGTGAAAAGAGCCCATCTTCAGATGTAAAATAATAACAAGAATACTATTTACCTGGGTAAAGTGTCCAATCACAGCACCCTTATATTTTGCACCGATTCCATATGTGTAATTTTGCTTTTCGTCATACCATCTTTCAATACCTTCTGACCATGATGCAGCATAATTTGCCATGAACAAATTTTCCCCACACTCCCACCCTGAAAATCAAATATATACATTAAAAAAGCATTATTTAAAATGAGCCATGCCAATCAAAAAGAAAACAGGTATGCATTATTCATTCAGCACACAAAGGTTTAATGACAAGTCTGATGTATGTATTTCCTTACTCTAGTACAAGTGATTTTAACAGTGTTTTAATAGCATTATGCTAGCTCAAAAATATGATTACAACTGTCACGTCCAATCTCTACGTCACATTTCGGCGAACGAGAAATGTGTCATATGTTTGATTTTCATAACACAGCTGTCACATGATATAATCTGTATTGACCTTGCCGTTGAGACGGCAGCACTATGTATACGAGACTGTAATCTTTCTGAGATTGAACTAGTTGAGCATGGTGATTGTGAATCTTGTTACCTGATTCAATTCTATTGGACAAAAATGAGATTGTGCACGGCGACTCAGCCGGGAGATTTTAATTTTAATTCTCAATATGACACGAGTGAAGGGCAGTGTCCCATGTTAGGCTCATTAATCAGAGTACAGAACATAACTGAGTTCCAACCAGCAACTAATTAAAGATCTGAATAGCAATCACGCAGGATAGGTCTTGGCAACTTGCCTCTGCTACCCTGCTTATGATTACTGCTATTCTTCAGTAACTGTGCGGGGGTGAAGGGCGCTAGGCAGCCTCCCGCTGCTGACACGCCCCTCCCCCCACCGTCCTAACATACAAGGAGGCTCGCCCCCACATCCGCCCCCATATCCACCTTTTATTTCAACTCTTTCCTCCATTCTGATCGGAAGGAATAGTTTCCAAGTAGGATGCAGTCCTAATGTCCACCTTTAATTCGCCCATTCTTTTTGGGACCGAGGATTACCCTCGTCCGATTTTAGCAAAGATCTGCAGGGAAAGCAACACACACTCGGAGAACGACGCAGGCGTACAAGCATCCCTAGCAACCCAGCACGTAACGCGCATGCGCAACACGACGTGCTCAGCTGATACAACCTGTAAGCGGCTGTATTCAATTCAACAGTGCTTCTACACCCTGATCGCACCATGTACCCGAGTACGGCTCACCTCCTGTTGGGCGGTACTTTATTTAGAAATTGGTTATTGACAGTTTATCAGATCGTACTTGGGACTGGCAGTCCCACACCAAGATGGCGGCCGCCGAGGGGACGCGACTGCGCGGTGCTCCCATGGCAACGCATTTGGCTTGAGAGTGCCTTGCAGCACGCCCTTGCAAACGGCGGCTTCCTCATTTCACCATGCAGCTCGCCCGTATGAGCGGCTGCTTATCTACTTTGGAGTGTTGTGGGCGATACTCGCCATGTAAGTAGACATTACTCCTATGAGTGCTCACTTCTTGATTAAACTTACCACGTGATCTTAGTAAATATCTTCTATCTTTACATATACTTGGTGCATCAATCTCAACTAACGCCCTTCTCGGGTGTTATTGACTCATTTTTATGGGTTTACCCAATGGTCGGGGAAACGTAGCTTCAATATTACCTAGAAATCTACGGTGTGTCTTTTACTATGCCTATAGAACACATATGCCTTAGTCGCCAGTAACTTTGATTCTTCTCCATGCCTCTAGCTCCCCAATTTCGGCAATCCCGCCTGACAACACCCCTGCCCCCGGCGAGACACAGATGTCTTGTGACTGGGTGAGTACTCACATTCTACCATAGAGGATCATTTTATATGTTCTCGTACATAAGGTCAAACTTTTAGAAGTGGCGGTTGATAATTACTTTACCACACAGGTCATTATGACTCGATTCTGCTTTACAAGAAGAGCAGGTCAGTGCACTTCCATTTTTTTAGTGAGTTAAATGATAGAGTCCTCTTAATACGTTTTAGGTCTAATTAGTGTATCCTTATACTTTGTAGGAATTGCAACTGAACATTGATGAAACTAAAAACACATCCTGCCCTGAAGATGGATTTCCTAATCCGATACGCGTAGGCACTGATTACCCAATAGGAGTGTCTTTAGGAACTCTGAGCAGAGTGAATGCAACTTCTCAGTAGCAGAGCAACATCTAGGTGGTGTAGAGCCTGCATACGAATGACCTTACCATTTTTGTTTCTTAACTAAACAGGTTATGTTTGAGTACTGGGTTCAGCTCAAATCTAATTTTGCCTTTTGTTTATTGAATTACCAATTGACCTGTACAAATTGCTTTGTTAAGACGACTACTGCTAACGCACTCCCATGGAGTATTTTGTTATAAATTAAAACTGATTATGTTTGGATTTATCACCTTATGGGTCTATCGTTTTATCTGTTTATTCTCAGCCTGATGCTTTCATGTTTGTAGATTCACAGATTAATGGAGCCCTTGATATACTATTTGCCCTTTGAACATTAGAGAACATTTATTATTACCTTGTTACACATTTCTGACACCTAACCTTGTACCTTAAACACTCCTGACTTGGAGTCTTTAGTATTTACAAGGCATGATCACCATTTGGGACTAGCTCCCGCTAGGAGTGCAGCAGAGGGTTACCGACTAGCAACACTCGGTGTGTGTTTTCTGCTCAAGATTACAATGTTGACATGTCATGGCAGTCATCATGTATTTCTGAATGGCCTTTAAGTAGGCATATGTCTAGCATGCATGATAGAGCCATTAACCCCTCGGATTTCATTTAAATGAGACAAACATTGATCAATAATATTTCAATGATATGAGTTGTGGGATGTATTTACCCATGCATCCTAGCCCTACCTCAAAACTGTGCAGTACTGACATGAAAACATCATGATGGCCAGAGCTTCCCAGAAAATGCACAGGGAAATGCAGGAAGAATAGGCTGCCACCCATTTTTGCCGATGTTATGGGCACAGAAGGACGCTGCCTAAAACCACCATTGGACTACCCGCACAGTAGTCTGAAACCATTGGGAATGGCAATGCTGATTGCCAAATGCAACCTAGAATTGTGGGGAATTCATTTCTTAAATCCCAAAAATGGGTGCAGTACCAGTACTCACCACTATCCAAAAGCCGGCGTTTTAAAACCACTCTGTTTCCCTGAAGGCAAGTCAAAATGCCTATTTTCAAACATTGCAATATGTGCAAAATATTTACTGAACACCAGCAGACATTTGGCAGAATGGAGTTTTGTGTGCCTACAAAATCTGGGAAATGAAGATCATAAGACAAGGTTTATAACAAGAATGGCTGCGCTGTGGATTTCAGCAGTTTAAGTTGCACTGGATTGAAAGACACTAAAAAAAAATCTAAATGTTTAAATTGACTGAGTGACCTACTTTTGAGTGTCACATAGGTTGCAATTGTTTAAATGTCATAGTTTTGCACTTAGAATCAGCATTCTAGCTGCATGTGTAAAATTGCAAGTTAATTTAAAAAAGCAACAAATAACATGACAATAGCTGAAAGTCTGGCTTAAGGAACTTGATTCTGCCTGGCAACTATCCCCATCAGCAGTGAAACTTGAGTCACCACTGTGTTCCCAGGCCAACCTTCCTTTTGCTGCCCCCACTGAGGATATGCCATCTATCTGATAACTGAATTACCTGGGCTCTGCAAGAGAGTGGACAAAGCCCTCTTCACTCAGGCAAAGGTTTTTATTACCGCAGTCGTAAAATGTAGCTTCCTCTTGGCAAGAGCTGGGAGGGGCACTGCCTGTGAGAGCAAGCTGGCTTGGCAGAAACTGGAAAGACTGGTTTCTATACCATGTGACCTGGGAAACCACACCCCTTTGGAGCCAGAACATAACTTTAAAAAGATGAATAACTCATAGAGCGGACATGTGAAAATTTTATAAATGACACCATAATTCTTGTGATTTTTCTGCCCACATTTTAAGAGGTTTTTCGACCCGGTGGCGTGTTCAGGGGGGTGTCAGCGGAAAAGTGGATATAACTCTAAATGTATGCATGTTAAAAATCTGAAACTTCATCGGTTAATGTCCCTACTCCCTGCACACATGTATGTAAAGTTGGGTCCATGTCAGAAATTGCAAAATCAGTTAAAAAGTGAAATATGTGCCATTTCTGAATGCAAGCTCCCAGGAAGAGCAGAGTTTGAACAGGGGATACCTCCTGTAATGCATGATGGGTGCATATGATTTTAAAACAATATGTACCTCTGCAAATATGTATTTGTTTCAAATCTAGATTTGTGTGTAAGTTGACAGGAGGAGTGGACTTTCTGCAGGCTGTAAAATGACATCACGCTGACTCACAGTTCATTCCCCAATCAAATGATAAATGGAAGTTTGACCAATTAGAAGCTGAGAGAGAGGTAGGGTCAGTGATGCTAGAACACACCCACATTCTAAACACATAAAAGCAGACAGACAGGACAGATAGAGACCTTCAAATTCCATCTGCAGCGGGACGCTCTGCCGGAAAAATCCATACTTTACCTCCATCAACCTCCAGAAAGCCAAACTAGAGACTTCAATCTATCCAGAACTAAGAGACCAGACCAGAGAGAAAGCAGTGCTGTACCCAGAGAGACCCAGACCAGCAGAGAGAGCTGACCCAGATCACTGTGAAGTGCAGAGGCCAGACCAGACCAGACCAGAGTCCAGTCTAAAACCCTGACCAGATCCGTGATGAGGCCCATTTCACTCAAGAATATAGTGTGAGTACCTAGAAAACTGTGCAGAACCAATCTCTTAGTTTAAATTCATCTAATTCAATCTATTTAACCTAAGTAGAACTGCCTCCTAGCTGTCACCTGTCATTTCTAGTTGCAAGCTGCACTTGTCATTTTGAGCTTTTGAAATTTGCAAACCCAAAAACGACCTTTATTAAATCGCTCATATCTCCGCGACCGTTTGGGCTAGAGACTTGCAGTAACTTTCCTCTGATAGCTTAGAATCGTAGCTTTGAATCGCACCAAGAACCGCATTCCTACCCCTTATAGTTTTACCGCAATCGCGGAACACGCATCCGCGAATTTTACCGCGATTTGCAATTTCTTCACATGTAAAAACTGCTGCTGCTTGCCTTCCATTTGCCAGAAATTCGTTTGACCTGCTAACTATCCCTGCATCATTGCTAGTGTGAGCCTGGACTAATATTAACTAGATACCACTCACCCTGAACCTCTGAAAGGGAATTAAAAGCGTTTCCAGCATATTTCTCATCCATTGCCAGCACATATCAAAGCAATTTGGGCCTGTGATTCAAAACTCCTATCTGTTTTCTGTTGTCTAAGCTTGCTGGATTGAACTGATTACATTGATTGCATTTCTGAGAACTGTGTGCTTTCCTCCCATTTCCTTGCATTGCATAAAGAGGGGGGGGGTGAATAGCCAGAGAAAAGTGATTACATTGTTTGGTTGAAATCATATTGAGTATTTTCTGTACTGCATTCATTGAATATTGCATCCACCGGAGCTTACATAAAGCATCCTCTACCACATTATACTTTTGTTCCTATTTACCAGTGTGCTATCTTATCCATTTCATGTCAACTCATTAGTGATTATAAAGAAGTGTGCTAGTGCCAGATTCTCCATTGTTAATCTTTATCATATCAGATTAAGGGTGATATTCAATTAGTAATTTATTATAAAGTGGGATATATATACCTATTGTTTAAATTATCAAATAAACCTTTTAAACTTGCAAAACAGAACTACTTCTTGGCTCAGTGGGGTCAGGGGGATTCCAAGAGAGGGGTGTTATATAGGGGTAGTCATCCAGAACGCATGAACTGGACCTAAAGATATATCAATAAGGGTTTTCATTCAGTATTATAGACTAGGCGTTGACTTAGCTGTAGTGTTGAATTGAATCCTCTTACAAAGTGGGGGCTCGTCCGGGATGTTGGGTTAGATTTACCACTTGTGCAGCTTAATACAGTGTGCTAACTGACGGGATACATACATCCGGTCTGATCACCACGCTGCATTACGCTGTGAAGCATTCCTCAAAAGGGACACTCCAAGAAAAGTTCTGTTCTGCAAAAATAAAATACAAACTTCTGTAAGTCAGGACAGAGACCAATCTCTAGAATGACGACCTTAGTAGACATGAAAATGGCCAGTGAGCACCTCTTGCATAAGCTATTTGTGAGAGGTGAATGGACCGAACAGGGCCAGGATGCGTGGTTGCAGGCAATCACACAACAGGTCACTGAAACAGGGTCAGATATATATAGAGATCAGGGTCCATTACATGTGGCCCTGAGCGAACTATATATGGCTCCTAAAGCCAAAGAGGAACACAATAAGATTGCCAGGATAGCAGCATACCTGTACCTATATATGGGAGACATGCAGGATAGATGTGCTGAAAGCCAAAATCTGGCAAATAGGCAACAGATGGCATTACAGAAGGCCCAATCTGATCTGGACTCTTCTGAGCAGAGGCTGCAGAGGAGCCAGGAGTCAGAAAATGACAGCAGACGGTACATCACTAAAATAAAGGAGGATATGGATGTGCTGCAAAAGGAAAAGTCAGAACAGGATACCAGATTTCTGGCCCTGCAGAAGGAGCACCAAGACAGTTTGGACTCCTTACTGCAGAGCCAGAAAAAGCTGGAGCAACAATTAGACTTTAACAGGGCATGCACGGAGCAGGTAGCCACCGTGCAAAGTCATCTAGATAGAGTGAAGGTAGAGAGCAACAAGCTGATCTTGAAAGACCTGGATACCCAGGCAGAGTTTGATGAGGAGCGCCAAAAAGCTGGTGCCCTTCAACGGCAAAGGGACGACCTGGCGGCACAAATGCAGGCTCTTAGTCAGGAAAGAGACGCCTTAGGCCAGGAAGTCTGCCATTTAAAAAGAAAAATGGAAGAAAATCACCTGGCCCACCAGGGGCTGGGTGATCTCCAAAAAGAAAACCAGAACTTGGTAGAGCACACCAGAAGGGTGGAAGATGCTCTAGCAAGAAAGGAGCAGGCCAATAGGGACATTGCCCAGGAGGTAAACCTCCTGCAGCAAAGACTGGCCCAGTTCTCCAGGACCAACCAGGAAGCACAGAGGGAGAATGAGGCCCTCTGTCAACACAATGATAGGCTCCAACAGCAGGTAGCGATGCAGGAGAGACTGATAGAGTCGAGTAAGGCCTTAACAGAGGAACTGAAAGCACAAATGCAGGCTCTTGCATTGCAACAGGGAGCAGGGGCGGATAGAGATGAGGTCCGCTGGGAAAGAGAGACTCCTGACCATAACCGCAGGAGCCCTAACCCCAGGGGCCTTCATCTCCCCCAGTCCCTGGACTCTGCCACCCCCATGTTCCCTGGCGCACATGAGCACAGGGCCGCAGGGATGGCAGATTACTATCCAGCTAAGAGTATGGGGCTCATAGGCCAGTACCACTCAGGAATGGAGGGGTGGGCATCCGGGTATGGGCACCCAAGTACAGTACAGTTCAATGGGGAACCCCAGGAGAGTAGGCCCATTAAGGGCATCCTGAAAACCTCTGCCCAGTTAGGTCAGTGGAGGGGGTACCCATCAAATCCTGGCAGCAAGGAGGAATCTGAAGACTCCTCTGAACTGCGCAGGACACAGGAGACCAGGTCCCCACATTCTGCCAGCCATTCCCAGGCTCGCAGAATCCGGGAAAACCTGGAAGAACAGACGGGAACCTCTGGGAGCAGTGCCTCTGAGTCCGAGGAAGAATGGACAAGGGTTACCCGAACCAAAAAGGCCAATAAGGCAAAAAGGGCCTTGCTTAAGGACCCCTTAAAGCAGATTAAGGCGATCAGGAGCGTCATCACGCCTTACCATAAGAACGCTAAGTATTCTGTTTGGGAGCACTTAGAGTTGTTTGAACAAATGATGGAGACTTTCCATTTGAAGGACAGCCAAAGCTGTATTCAATATGTAAAGTGGACATTCTCCCCGGAATACTCCAGTTTCTTTGCGGGGCTGGAGGACCAAAATCATTTAAGATGGTCCACATATAAGGCGGCCATCCTGAAACATTTTTCTGTTCACAGAAATCCTCAAGAGGCTTGCAAGGCGGCCTACAATTTGCAATGTGGGGAGGATCAGGCCCCACGAGAATTTGTGCAGGAGTTAAAGCGTGCTTTTGCGCAAACCACCAGAAGGGTGCGCACAGATAGTAGAGAGTTTGTCAATACATTTTTCCATGCCTTGCCCAAATATATAATGACCCAGCTCGTGAGAGATTTTCATGAGAAAATATCTTTAGACTGGGTCATTGAACAGGCTACCCGGATCTATGAGGTGCAGAAGCCCATAGAAAATAAAAGCAATGCCCAGAAAAACCCCAAAGCCAACAGCACCCCTGCTGCTGTCAAGGTGGCAGAGGTAAAGGTCACCCCCGTTTTGGATCTGGAGATGGGGGGGCCTAAAAACCTACCTGCACCTAATAATGCTAGGCCCAGAAGGTCCTCGGGCCAGTCACAGACAGGGAGCCAGGGAGGCAGCCCCACAAATGGGGTCCCTCGCTCTCCTGACTATGTAAGTCCTCGCTACAAAGGTAACAGACCCATCCTGGGTTATGTGTGGACTCCTCCAGCCCAAGGGGGGGGATCCAGCCAAGCACCTAACCCAGGGAACTTCCCTCCAAACTTCCCACAGGAGGGCAGAAATTTACCAAACCCTGGGCAGAACTTTTTCCCCAGATATCCACCCGACTTTCAGCCCCAAACCCATCCATCCTTCTTTCCCCAATTCCCTGAGCCCAGACCACTGAATACGGGAGAGGGGAGGCCAAGGGTGGAGGGGTACCCAAACCTTCCCAACCCGGGGTATTACCAGAGGAGGGACAGCTACCCTTCCCGGGATCAGCCCAGGGGAGAAAACAGGGCCCCGTATCAGCCTGAGCGGGTTTCCCAGTTAGAGCGCCAGGTTCAAAACATGGCGCGGGATCTGGGTCACATACTGAGGGCTCAGCAGAACCCTCAGATGGGCGTGCCGGCGCAGAACGCACCCAACTCTGGACCTGGTGCTCCAGAACAATGACGGGGGCAGCACCCCGATAACTCACCGGTTCCCAGGGAGGAGGCACAAGGGGAAGGGGGGTGTAAAGCCTTGGAGGAAGCTTCCTTCCTCACTTGTAAACAGCCCCTGGAAACCCAGGAACCGGAAACAAAATCTCTTGCCCCTGAAAGTCTGCCTCCTAAGGAGCAGAGGGGGGGTAGGAGAAACAAAAGACCCAAACAGACTCAGTTTGAGGAGGAGGTACAGATCTTCCAATTTGAGGGAGAGGGATCCTCAGAGGATCCTGGGAAAAGGATCTTCTCCTTCAGAGAGGGGGGAACTCCTCCCAAAGAAAAATGGGTCCCTAGGGATGCAAATCCAGACTGGGGAGATGTGGAGACTGAGCTACCGCCGCCCACCATCTCATCCCAGAACCAACAGCAAGAAAATCCCCTGGTTCAAACCCATCCTGGGGACTGCCTCCAAAAAGGGGGGGGCAGCCCAGAACCGGAACCAGGGGAACCCACAATGGCTCTGATCTCCAGTTGCCAAATTTTTCTTTCAGATTCCCAAGGCTCTCCACAGAATTCTGCCCAAAATTCTTTTCTCGCAATGTCCAAAACCAGAAAATTAGCCCACCAGTTGTCCAAAAATGTACACTATCTGTGCCCCCTTGAGGAGAAGGAGGGAAGATATTATGCCCCGGTACAAGTACAGGGGCAGGGTACAATCTTGGCACTGGTGGACACTGGATCTCAAGCTACCCTTCTGTCCAGAAGGGCCTTTGATGAACTGAATGCAGGAAGGGGAGAGAATTACCAAATTCCTCTCACCTCACTTCCTGGACAACTCCAGAACTTTGACGGGAAGGAAATTCCCGTTGAGGGGACTGCAGATTTGGACATTAAAATTGGGCGACATAAGTTGAAACACCCGGTCATAGTTGTGACCCCAGAGGGCACCCCTTGTTTACTAGGGAATGACCTCCTGAGAAGGTTGTCACCCCTAATAGATTGTGTAAACAAGGTCCTCTGGACCCAGACTAGCCGACCAATAAAATTAAAACAGAGTGTTAACCATGTTAGTTTAAACGGCACCTGCCACATGGTTGAACAAAAATCTGACCAAGTAGAATTTCACTTCCAGAACAACCAGATTCCAGACGTGACAGTAATAGCGGTAGGACAACAGACTGGTGATGGGGGGTCCTCTCTATTTCTGAAAATCAACCTTCCTTCCAATATAAGGTGGTATTCCACGCTGGAAGGAAACACTCTGAGATTCTATACTAATCCACAATCAGAAACTCACACTCCTATAGTCCAGAAAGATGTGAAATCAGCTCAGAGCCTGGCTGATATTCAGAAAATTGAAGAGCAGTTGTTCATCCCTGTTCAGTTAAATGATGGGAAGGACTCTGTTCTCGCTCGAGTGTGTGTGAACAACGGTAAGAGCTTCATCAGCGAAGCCATGTTTCGCCAACTCCCAAAAGATCCAGCCATTCCCACCTTCAAACTGATAGACAAATGGGAAATGGACCTGGAAGCACCTAATTCCAAACATCTCCTGCCAAGCAGGTGTATGCTCAAAATCTCCATTGGCAACAAGAGCATAGTCCATAATTGTTGGGTCGTGCGAGACGTCACTGCCGCCTTTTACTTAGGCAGTGACATTCTCAATCGCTTTGCCATTAGTTTGGACCTAATAAACTTCAAAGCTTGGTCCCGATTAGCGGATAATCCCATGGGCTTTGATGATCCAGAAAAAGCATTTAGGTCAGCTCAATTGCTACCTTATGCAGTTGAAATTCAGGTTAAAGAGGAAGTCACCATCCCAGAAAGGACCCGACAATTCTCCCTGGAAGTGAAAGTTAAAAGGGGACAAGAGTTGAAAAACCCTGATGCTTACATACATCTAAATGCTTCTCTCCAACAGCAAGGGTTGGGGGTAAACCCAACACCATTAGTCAACATAGAACATGACACCATTCCAATAGAGGTGGATAACAGCGACTTAAAGAGTATTACTCTAGCCGCAGGCACCATTATTGGAATGGCGGTTGATGACCGACATTTTTCCATCGACTTAGTAAATGAACTGTTAGGACCAATCCCCAAGGACTGTTTTGACAGTGACAGTGATGACAATACAACACCAGACAGGATCTTTACCCGGCATGGGGGGAACTTCCTGGTGTACACTTCCTGCCCCTATGGTAAGGAAGATGTGACTTGTGACTTCAGGAGGGATGAGGTGATTTTCCAGGTCCATGAGGGCTGCCTTTCCCACCTGAAGCCTCCGGTCCAAATCAGCACTCTGACCAGGGACTTCTCCACCCAGCTGGAGGAGGCCGCTGAAATAGCCAAACCAGAAGTCTTTCCAGGCTTCAGGCAGATGGTGGAAGAGAGAGTCAACCTAGCTGATGCCTGTGTGACTCTGGAACAAAAGCAAAAGTTGAAACAAGTTTTCTTGGATTTCCAAGATCTCTTTGCGGTAGACTCATATGACTGTGGTCGCACTGACATCCACACAACAACAATCCCCACGGACCCTGGCATGACTCCTGTGTTTGTGAAGCAATATCGCTTGCCTCTCGCATCAATGGAGTCCCTTACCGAAATAATTAAGAACCTTGAGTCCCGGGGAATAATCCGTCCAGTCCACAGCACCTTCAATAATCCGGTGCTGGGAATATTGAAGCCAAACGGCCAGTGGAGACTCTGCGCCGACCTCAGGGAGCTCAACAAACGGGTCCATACTTCCCGATGGCCTCTGCCCTACATTGACCAAGGGCTGGCCCAGATCCAGGGGTCACAGGTATTCACTGCAATAGACCTGACCAATGGGTACTGGACCGTGCCTGTCAGTAGGGAGGACCAATACAAACTGGCTTTTACCTTTGGGGGCCAGCAGTACACATGGACCCGGACTCCCTTCGGATACCTTAACTCCGGTAATGAGTTCAATATTTTCCTACACAAGGCCATGCCCGACTTGGGTGCAAGGGGTAACCTGGCTTATGTAGATGATGTCCTCATCAAAAGCTCAACTGTTGAGGAACACATAGCGGAGATCCGTTATGTTCTGACACAGTTGAGGGCCGCCGGAGCAAAACTTTCCTTTCAGAAAGCACAGTGGTGTAAAACCCGTGTTAACTTCTTGGGGCATGAGATTACTCCTCAGGGTCTTTGTCCCCAGGAAAAGAAAGTGGAAGCACTTCAGAAACTGAAAGACCCCACAACTCTGCGGGAACTAAGGAGCCTCCTTGGACTGACTAATTACAGCAGAAAGTTCATTGAGGGCTACGCAGAGATCACCAAACCCCTGATTCATCTCCTGAAGGGGGGGGTCAAGTGGGAATGGGGTCCAGAACAAGCCGAGGCAGTAAAACAACTCAAGAGAAGCCTCTCACAAGCGCCTTGCCTAGCTTACCCTGTCAGAAACAAGGAGTTCTTCCTGGAGACGGGGTTCTCTAATACGTGCTTGACGGCAGTATTATACCAAAAGCATGACCAGGTCAATAAAGTAATCTCCTATGCGAGCAAAACTTTATCCTCTGTGGAGGAGAAATTCAACGATTGTGAGAAGGCACTCCTGGCAACGGTGTGGGCATTGAAGAATTACCGCCCGTTTATCCAGGGGGAACACATCATAGTGGAGACTCCACACCAGCCTCTGCAATATCTCCAAAGTGACAGAATCCGGGCCGGAAATGTGAGTAATTCCCGAATTACTTCCTGGATTCTGTCAATGCAAGGCTTTCCTGTGGAGGTCCGATATGGCCAAAACAAGAAGAGTCCCCTCGCGCAAGGTCTGGCTGACTTGCATGATTGTGCCAGAGAAAACTGTCTCGAGGACGAAAGTCTAAAAATAAAGGACAACATGGAGGCATACCTTAATTCCCCCCACAAAGTCTTTGAAGAGGACAAGTGTGAGGGAATACCCACTGTCTATGTGGATGGATGCTCTTACCATGTTGACAACGACGGGGAGAAAGAACTGGTGGCTGGCGTAGGGAATGCATGGGTGAATGAGTCCCCAGAACCCTCCGCTGGATACAAAATTGGTCCCCGAAGTAGTCAGGTGGCAGAATTGATGGCTGTGCATCAGGCCATCCTCACTGCTGTCCAGCATCAACTCCACAAACTGGTCATAATCACAGATTCGGATTATGTACGGAACGGGTTCGTGGAGCACCTAGTTAATTGGAAAACCAGAGGCATGTTATGTGCTAACAACCAACCCTTGAAACATGGGAAGTTGATCCAAAACATTGATGATCTGGTCACCTCGAATGGGATGACCATCTACTGGAAAAAGATCAAGGGTCATTCCAAAGTAGAGGGACCAGACAAAACTGGAAATGACTTAGCTGATCAGCTGGCCAAAACCGGGGCCATCCAAGGGGATCTAATTGAGATTGAGTCCCTGTTGGGGGAAATCCAGGTCACTGCTATCACTAGGTCCCAGACCAATGCTCACAACGACCTTTCAATTGCACAATGGAGTAAGGAGACCCCTGATGCTGATTTGATTACCGCTCAGAAGGGGGATCCAATTATTGGTAAATTTTACCAGCACCTTGAGGACCCTGAGAACTTTCCCCTGACGGATACCGATTACATTGGGAAAGAGGACCTAAGAGTGTTGATGAAATGTCCAAAAATGTTCCGGATCCAAGACGGTTTGCTGGTAAGGAAATCCAAAGCTGGCCACGATCAGTGGGTGGTTCCTACCTCATTCCGAAGCCTGATGTTAAGTCACGCCCATGATGCGGCCACCGCCGGTCATAGGGGGTTTCACACAACATTGGAAATCTTGAGAGAGGTTGCATACTGGCCACACATGGGGCAGGACCTCGACCAATACTTGAAGGGGTGTCTTGTGTGTGCACAATTTCAGCCGACATCCCTCACGCACCGGGCGCCTTTACAAAAGAGGGGAATGACACTGCCATGGTCAGATTTACAAATCGACTTTGTAGGCCCCGTGATTCGCTCGGCTAGGGGGAATAAGTACATGTTGACTGTGACATGCTTGTTTACCAAGTGGGTGGAATGTCTCCCAGCCCCAAATTGCAAGGCAGAAACTGCAGCTGCCTTGATGATTAACCACATCTTTTCCCGTTTTGGTCTACCTCAAAGGATTGAGTCAGACAGAGGTAGCCACTTCACCAGTGAAGTAATGACAAAGATGTGGGAGATACTGGGGGTCAAAAGGAAGTTGCATATTGCTTATCGGCCAGCTTCTTCTGGGGCAGTAGAGAGATATAACCGGACGATTGTGAGCATATTAAAGAAGTTTGTGGCAGATTCTGGGCCAAGTTGGGATATCCGATTACCTCTGGTCCTAATGGCCATCAGATCTACCCCTTCATCTGCAACCAAAATGTCACCATTTGAGTTGATGACTGGGCGCAAGATGGTGCTTCCTCAGCATTTGCTCTACAGGACCCAAGAGCAGACACTGATAAATGCCTCCACTACTCATGAGTATGTAGAGAATTTAAGGAAACACCTCCAACATGCTTTTGCTTATGCTCAGCGGAATCTAGAAAGATCGGCTGATAGCATGAAGACCCATTATGACCTGAAAACTTCCAGGAAGGAATATCAGGTGGGAGACCGGGTCTATCTATACAAATTCCAAAGGAACCAGGCCAAGCAGCGCAAATTTTTGCCTACATGGAAGGGACCCTTTGAGATCATCGACAAGATCTCCCCTGTGGCCTACAAAATCCACATCCCCAAAGGTCCTTCGGCAGAGGGGGAAGACAAGTGGGTCCACATAAACCAGTTGAAGTGTTGCCATCCCAGGCACACTCTGCAACAACTGGAGGAATCCTCTGGAATCCTAGCGGGTACTGTCTTAGACTAATTCAGTTCCAATCATAAAACATACCACATCTAGTCTCTAAAATATTGTGATTTGCATGAAACTGTCTCTTAGTTATACTGTTTTTTTTTTCAAAATAAGAATGTAATGTTTCGTCATGATGAAATGCATATGCTGTCCCACTATCTCAACGGTGGTGGAAAAACGTCTATGAATAGGTATTGCCGCTCTTCCTTTGTCGTCCTAGGAGAAAGAAAACCTTGAGACGGGCCAAGGAGGACGATCCGGAGACCGGGAGCTGAGACGCAACGGGCTCGGGGTACCGCCCAATATTCCCATCAGGACCGGCGAGGAGAACCGATCGATCCGACCGGATGGAGGAGAAGATGCTGAACTGTGCCATCTATTGGAAGAAGATGAGGAAACATCCCAGGTCTTGCGAGTCCCATTCGTGAAACCGAATGGCCATCGCAAGAGGGGGGCTTGTGGGATGTATTTACCCATGCATCCTAGCCCTACCTCAAAACTGTGCAGTACTGACATGAAAACATCATGATGGCCAGAGCTTCCCAGAAAATGCACAGGGAAATGCAGGAAGAATAGGCTGCCACCCATTTTTGCCGATGTTATGGGCACAGAAGGACGCTGCCTAAAACCACCATTGGACTACCCGCACAGTAGTCTGAAACCATTGGGAATGGCAATGCTGATTGCCAAATGCAACCTAGAATTGTGGGGAATTCATTTCTTAAATCCCAAAAATGGGTGCAGTACCAGTACTCACCACTATCCAAAAGCCGGCGTTTTAAAACCACTCTGTTTCCCTGAAGGCAAGTCAAAATGCCTATTTTCAAACATTGCAATATGTGCAAAATATTTACTGAACACCAGCAGACATTTGGCAGAATGGAGTTTTGTGTGCCTACAAAATCTGGGAAATGAAGATCATAAGACAAGGTTTATAACAAGACTGGCTGCGCTGTGGATTTCAGCAGTTTAAGTTGCACTGGATTGAAAGACACTAAAAAAAAATCTAAATGTTTAAATTGACTGAGTGACCTACTTTTGAGTGTCACATAGGTTGCAATTGTTTAAATGTCATAGTTTTGCACTTAGAATCAGCATTCTAGCTGCATGTGTAAAATTGCAAGTTAATTTAAAAAAAGCAACAAATAACATGACAATAGCTGAAAGTCTGGCTTAAGGAACTTGATTCTGCCTGGCAACTATCCCCATCAGCAGTGAAACTTGAGTCACCACTGTGTTCCCAGGCCAACCTTCCTTTTGCTGCCCCCACTGAGGATATGCCATCTATCTGATAACTGAATTACCTGGGCTCTGCAAGAGAGTGGACAAAGCCCTCTTCACTCAGGCAAAGGTTTTTATTACCGCAGTCGTAAAATGTAGCTTCCTCTTGGCAAGAGCTGGGAGGGGCACTGCCTGTGAGAGCAAGCTGGCTTGGCAGAAACTGGAAAGACTGGTTTCTATACCATGTGACCTGGGAAACCACACCCCTTTGGAGCCAGAACATAACTTTAAAAAGATGAATAACTCATAGAGCGGACATGTGAAAATTTTATAAATGACACCATAATTCTTGTGATTTTTCTGCCCACATTTTAAGAGGTTTTTCGACCCGGTGGCGTGTTCAGGGGGGTGTCAGCGGAAAAGTGGATATAACTCTAAATGTATGCATGTTAAAAATCTGAAACTTCATCGGTTAATGTCCCTACTCCCTGCACACATGTATGTAAAGTTGGGTCCATGTCAGAAATTGCAAAATCAGTTAAAAAGTGAAATATGTGCCATTTCTGAATGCAAGCTCCCAGGAAGAGCAGAGTTTGAACAGGGGATACCTCCTGTAATGCATGATGGGTGCATATGATTTTAAAACAATATGTACCTCTGCAAATATGTATTTGTTTCAAATCTAGATTTGTGTGTAAATTGACAGGAGGAGTGGACTTTCTGCAGGCTGTAAAATGACATCACGCTGACTCACAGTTCATTCCCCAATCAAATGATAAATGGAAGTTTGACCAATTAGAAGCTGAGAGAGAGGTAGGGTCAGTGATGCTAGAACACACCCACATTCTAAACACATAAAAGCAGACAGACAGGACAGATAGAGACCTTCAAATTCCATCTGCAGCGGGACGCTCTGCCGGAAAAATCCATACTTTACCTCCATCAACCTCCAGAAAGCCAAACTAGAGACTTCAATCTATCCAGAACTAAGAGACCAGACCAGAGAGAAAGCAGTGCTGTACCCAGAGAGACCCAGACCAGCAGAGAGAGCTGACCCAGATCACTGTGAAGTGCAGAGGCCAGACCAGACCAGACCAGAGTCCAGTCTAAAACCCTGACCAGATCCGTGATGAGGCCCATTTCACTCAAGAATATAGTGTGAGTACCTAGAAAACTGTGCAGAACCAATCTCTTAGTTTAAATTCATCTAATTCAATCTATTTAACCTAAGTAGAACTGCCTCCTAGCTGTCACCTGTCATTTCTAGTTGCAAGCTGCACTTGTCATTTTGAGCTTTTGAAATTTGCAAACCCAAAAACGACCTTTATTAAATCGCTCATATCTCCGCGACCGTTTGGGCTAGAGACTTGCAGTAACTTTCCTCTGATAGCTTAGAATCGTAGCTTTGAATCGCACCAAGAACCGCATTCCTACCCCTTATAGTTTTACCGCAATCGCGGAACACGCATCCGCGAATTTTACCGCGATTTGCAATTTCTTCACATGTAAAAACTGCTGCTGCTTGCCTTCCATTTGCCAGAAATTCGTTTGACCTGCTAACTATCCCTGCATCATTGCTAGTGTGAGCCTGGACTAATATTAACTAGATACCACTCACCCTGAACCTCTGAAAGGGAATTAAAAGCGTTTCCAGCATATTTCTCATCCATTGCCAGCACATATCAAAGCAATTTGGGCCTGTGATTCAAAACTCCTATCTGTTTTCTGTTGTCTAAGCTTGCTGGATTGAACTGATTACATTGATTGCATTTCTGAGAACTGTGTGCTTTCCTCCCATTTCCTTGCATTGCATAAAGAGGGGGGGGGGTGAATAGCCAGAGAAAAGTGATTACATTGTTTGGTTGAAATCATATTGAGTATTTTCTGTACTGCATTCATTGAATATTGCATCCACCGGAGCTTACATAAAGCATCCTCTACCACATTATACTTTTGTTCCTATTTACCAGTGTGCTATCTTATCCATTTCATGTCAACTCATTAGTGATTATAAAGAAGTGTGCTAGTGCCAGATTCTCCATTGTTAATCTTTATCATATCAGATTAAGGGTGATATTCAATTAGTAATTTATTATAAAGTGGGATATATATACCTATTGTTTAAATTATCAAATAAACCTTTTAAACTTGCAAAACAGAACTACTTCTTGGCTCAGTGGGGTCAGGGGGATTCCAAGAGAGGGGTGTTATATAGGGGTAGTCATCCAGAACGCATGAACTGGACCTAAAGATATATCAATAAGGGTTTTCATTCAGTATTATAGACTAGGCGTTGACTTAGCTGTAGTGTTGAATTGAATCCTCTTACAGAGTACCTGGAAGCCCTCTATCTAAAACAACCTGGCACACAAACTATGCAGGAAGAAAAGCCTTGGATTATGACACCCCCCCTGCCACTCCTATTACATCAACATGTCCTTAACATCAGATTTCCTTCATAGTGTAAGATTAATATCAAACTCTGAATTCTTAAAAAATCTGGTTGGGTCACAGATTGGCCGCATGCATTCATTCGTGATAAGTAACTATATGCCTCATCATGAGTTGGGTGGAGCGGTAAAATGCGGCAGCAACGCTATTACCAACGCATTTACTGCTCCACCCAATTTCGAGTTTGGCAGAAAGTGGGAGTTTTGCCTCCAGATTTTTTCTGAAGGTTAAAATCTCCCCTACTGTCCATTTTCGGTGGTATTAGCACAGCGCTAATTGCGCCAGTGCTAGTAGTGCCAAGAAAACCCCACCCCAACTCGGGATCTGCTGCAAATTTTGCCAGAACGAGTTTCAGTAACGCTGTTATCATAGGGCGGTATCGCAGCACAAATGGCACCGGGCTACTTCCCAACTCATGATGATACCCTATGTCTGAAGACAAGCAACAACAATATTTTTAAATGGATGCTAAACTCATTAACCCCTCCATTATCTTCTACATAAGAACAGATTGATAACATGTCAAGTATGGATTGTAAAATGCAACTACTAATACAGAGGAAGATATCCTATCTCCGAAACAGGCTCCAAGATGTGATTTGATTTATTTGTTTGCAGATGCTATAACACAACAACACATAGGGCCTCATTATAAGTATTGCGGAATGGGTTAACGGGCGCCGCTAATGGTGGCGGCCCATTAACCCATTCCGCAATATACCGAGGTTCCGTCACGGGACCCGATGTGGACGTCTGATTTTACCAGACGTCCAGAGCGGGTCCCGCGAGGGGACCAGGGAACTAACAACGGGCCGATCATAATCGGCCCGTTGTTAGCTCCTCCCGCACCCATTCCCATTGAGCCTTATGGGGACTCAAGTGGGAATGGGGAAGGTCTGGGCGGGCCTCCATACTCAGAATGGCCCGGTAATTCCCCATTCAGGGAACCCGGACCCGATTTTGGAGGCAGCCATGCCCTTGTTAAGGGCATGGCTACCTTCAAAGTCGTAATGAGGCGCATAGTATTAGAAAAATGTGTGTATGTGTTACATATATGTATATAACATTATTAATACAAACCTATAATTTATACACATAGATATAAATTGCTGCTGATTCAAAGCAGAGCACTATTCCTATTCTAACAGTAAGCAGTGTTCACCATGGATCTATTGTGGGTCAGTATCTACACTGGCTTGTGTTCACACAAGGATTGACTTCAAAACTCTTTGTATCAGATAATGAGCATTCTGTCAATCAGGCACTAAATACTTAATACACAAAATGAAACCACTACATACCCTGTCATGACAGCCATTCTAAGACACGGGCAGACAAGAATTAAAATGCTCAAAGTCACTGCATTTGAGCCGTAGAACATTCTTCCAGAGGATTGAATCACTTGAAATTAAGAAACAGATGAAAACCCTACTGTATCAAAGGCCATCAAGTCTTGACCACTCCTTCTGAATGGTGTCAACCACAAATCAGAATGTCACTTTATCAATACTTCAATACCAGGATATCAGAAATGCTTATCTACCAAATGTGAATGATTCTATTTCCTGCTCCATACCCTATACATACTCTGCACCAACATTTCTCCCCTTGCCCCACCTTTACCCAGAGCACTCAAAATGAATGTTGTGCAAGTAACAATTTATTAAAACCCAAATTAATCAAATACATACACATAGTGTGAGGGCTTTATCTCTTTGCGCTCCCGTGCCAGTCCAGGGGGCCCATGAACAACAATCAGATATCTTGTAATAATAACAAATCGGAGGTCAATTTAATAGAGAGTGAATGCCCCCAAACTCAATGTTGAGGAAATATTACATGTAATGTACAATAGTACATAGAAATGTCTTGAGAAAAAATGTAAAGGTCATGCCTTAAGGGCACATGGTATGCCATGAAGGCCCAAATTAATGAATAATTTGTATTTATTTATTGACTTATGTGTGCTCATGATTTACAACCAAACATTACACAAATGTCATAATTACAACAAATCATTATTCCAATTAATACAAGAATATATGGTCCAACAACACATATTTTATATATTCAATTTTTGTATAGAATATAAAAATAAAGAGTATCCTTTTCTCTACTGTCACAGTAATAGGTACACTATACCACTAGTCCACCTGACACACTCAAATATAAATATCGGATGGAGGGCCCAGATATATGATTTACAAGTTGACACTTTTTCTATCAATTGGAATTCAAAATTCTATGTATAAATGTATTAAATTGATCCTGTGTAAACATTGTAAAAGAGCATTCATAAGCGCTATAGAATTGCCACAAAATAACCTTTCCCAGAGGGTGTCACTCAACATAAAAGAATGATGGTGTATGAAATGGCCAAAACACAATATTCTCAAGTTCACAAGCACTTCTCAATGCAGGACAAAATGTTTCCAGTTTCCAGTGTTGTTGAACAATATCTACACAGAGTTAGAGATATCTAATCATTACCAAAGACAGATGTTTTCTCTTATCTTGAGAAGATAAAACCAAAACGGTATTACTATAGCTCTGAATTGGGATGACGGAAAATGCACCAGGAAGGGTGGTTGAATACCTAAGATTTATGTATAAGAGATATATTTGTGAAACATTGATATTTTGTAATGCTTTGACAAGTCTTGCACCAGTCGTATTGCCAGAGCATCTTTTTCAGGTGCTCCAGATTTTGCATAATTTTGTGGAGAGAGAAACACCTAGAATTTAGTGCGTCTTCGCACATTACTGCATATACATTATTATCTGCAGTTGAATGGGTTTTAAGGTCTTCATATATTGGATTTAGGAGAGGCATGAAGAAATTAATGGAGAGTAGAAGCTGATCCCATGTAAGTCTCATGTTAAGTGAGATTAGACCTAGTTCGAAGCAGATCCCTGACGTCAGAATCTCATTGGTTATGGATGGTACTTTTTCCACACGAAGTCTTCAAATGCTGATAGGTCAGTATCATACAAAATGTGATACATTTCCAGACCACAGATGAGGGAGGGAATTACTTTGCCTTCGTAAAACTTGATTACTGGTAACATGGAACGTTTTCCATATACTGTTAAAATGTTTCATTTGGATCATTAAATTAGTAGCTTTATCAAAATAATTAAATAATAACTTTGTATTTTGTCTTGCAGTAATCCTGAATCTGAGGTATTGCATTCTGTTCACTATCTCTAACTTCTGGTCAAGCAACTAAAAATGGTGGCTGATCGTTTTTCTGCCAGTTGAAACACGTAGAACTTTTCTTTACTATTATTTACAAGATAATTGTCACACTAATAGTTTTGAAATGAAGACAATAGTCTTTGAAGTCTTATTTGGGTACAGTCCAATAGAATAACATTGCCTGCATAGGACTACCAAACAACTTAGTTTCATGAATTTTGAGGGAGATAAAAGACTTTGCAACTGCATCTCCCATGTCTGACAGATACAACTTAAAAAGACAGAGGGGAAAAGTGCAGCCTTGACTCAGTCCTCTGTGGGTAGTTATTTTCCTAGTATGATTGCCTTGAACATTAAGGCTGAATACAAAAAATGAATAGAAAAGAATCAGAATATTAAGTAATTGGTTTGGGATTTCCTGTTGCTTCACTTTGGACCAGAGAAGGTTTGTATTGACCTTATTGAAAGCGAGTGAAACATCTATACTCACCACGAAAACATGTGGGATTGTTTTCTTCCATGTTTATCTTAATATGTGGTTGATGATAAAGCCACTTAAGTTAATTCCTGTGCCACTGCGGAACCCCATTTCATTATTTTTTGATGATGCCCATTTTACTTGCACATTGGTTTAGTACATTTAATAGGTGGCCTGCAAAGAAGTTTGCTTCAGCATCGTATAAGGTAATAAGCCTATAATTAATGGGATCGATTTTTTCCCCTTTCTTAAAAATAGGAACCACAGGTGAGGTCTCCCATGTGGTCGGAGTTTGCATTTCTTTCAATATTTTCCTGATTTGGATGTTTGAAATATTTTCCCAAATTTTTGGATTCTTTTTAAATATCCTAATAAATATCAGATTAGGTCCAGGAGCAAATTAATTCCCACATTTACTTATGATATTTACGATATCTTCAACTTCAATGGTCAAAATCCAGGCGTCATCATTGGCTACATAATCGCTTCATTGGGAGTTTCAGAATATAAATATGTATCATACGTTACCCATCCTGATGCCAAGATGAGGTTCTCATGGATAGCTAGTTCATTCAGACCCAATGAGTTAACTATTTCCCAATGATTCATTTATGAATAATATAATATGAGAAGTCAGAGGTACAATGTTAATTTGAAACAGGAAATGGGAAATAAATGGAAGTTAGCATTCAGACTATGCCACACTTTATCTTTCAGTAGGTATTCAAAATTCTAGCTGAAAACATGCTATTCAGCTCCAGTTGAATAATTTCTTGACATTTGATGTAAGATGATTTTGTTGTTTTTTAATAAAATTCAATGCAACAGCACACAGCGAATAGGACAGAGTTTGGATTGCCAAAAACGAAGGAATTAAACATTGTCTGACAGCATTCTTCTTTACATAACATGCTAAAGGGTTCGTGTACGTGTATTGAAGATAAGTAGAGAAGGAGATGAGTGAGTGGTGAGCAGGGCCTATGGGTACAATTCACAAATTCACAAGAGGTAATGAACACCAGTAGAGCAGAAGTAAAGTTAGTTATTTGCCAGGCAGGGTGGCAGAACCCACCCAAGAGGCCTCCCTGAATAACTCCATGTTGTGAAATATGTCCAGTTTCTCTGCAGTGCCAGTCCAGCTGAGAGATTATGGAGCCATATGGGTGAGGACTATATTTGTATGAGAATTGAGCAGAAGTGGATTTAGAAATTTGGAAATTGGAAGATTTCTGAATATGAGACAAATACTCTTTATTTATTTCATTTATAGTTATACAGTTTTAAAAAAAAACTTTAACAATTTAAATTATCTGGTTAAAATAACTGCTCCTAAAACCTTCGATTCATTACAATATTAAAGTGAATAAAAAAAAATACACAAACTTGAAAATACTAGCCAAAGACTCATAATACTTACAAATCATTCTAAATATAAAGATTTTTTTTAAAAAAAAAACAGTAACTGGCAACACCAGAGAAGTAGTTCTGCATGCCAAACAAAATTGCATAAAATAATCACACACATTGTAGTTAAAATTGTAAAAAAAAGTCTAAAACGTAATTCTCGAAGGCCCCGTGAATGAGAACAAGCTGTTATCAAATGTTCCATGTTTTCAACAGTTTTTTGATAAACCACACAACCTAGATATACCTTGATCAGTCATTAACATATTGTAACGTATTAAAAGTTGAATGTGTTTCATACACAATCTGAAGAACATGTATTTTACTGCTCTTTGTTGGTTACACAGCAAGATAGGGTGCAATCGCTCTGACAGATTTAAAATCAGACCTTAGATGGGCAAGTGATTCATTTCAATGAAAAGATTCCATTGTATCTGCCTAATATTTCCTATAAAGGTGTTTTTTTTACTTTTAGTGGATTCACTTTTAGATGCTCTACTGTAAAACCCAAGTCAGCAAGCAGTTCATCACATGAATCTGGTACTTTGTGTGTAAAAGCTTCCTTTTCACTGTACAGCACTCTATTAATTTCATTATATAGTGAGGGGATGCAGGGTGGGCACAAAAACGTATAATAAAGTGATAGGTACTTCCACTGGGCACGGCCTCTAAGTGCAAGTACACCAAGTTTGTATCGGATTGCAGCTAAAGGAGTGCCCTGGGAGAGTTGAAGTGCCCTCCTCCACAACCGGCCTTCTAAGCAAAAAAGCAGATTTAATGCCCAAAATTGAAGTATTTAAGATCCATAGAGTACCTTAGGAACAATTTTCCCCTCATAAAACTTAAAGGAATGGTTTCGCCCAAAAAAAAATTATTGGCCAAAAAGATGGGCAATAATGCCAAAAATATATTGGCACTTTTTTTTGAAGTCCCTATGTAAAATTTTGAGAAAATGAAGCTCAAAATGTACAAAAGGAAGCACATGGGGCATCCATTTTGTGAAATGGATGCCCGCCTGTGCTCGCTTTTGCTTTTGCAGCACTAATGAAGGAAAAGCCATCCAGCTGTAGTAAACAAAAACTACTACTGGGTGGCTTTTCCTTCATTGGTGCCGGGACTCGGAGGACAGAGACTGGAGTCTACAGGCAGAAAAGCTGCAGCTGCATCTCAGTAAGTGCTATTTTTTTTGTAAAAATAAACACTAGCTGCAGTTTCTTTTCTAAGTCCTCCAGCCCGGAAAACTTAGAAAAGAAACTGCAGCTAGTGTTTATTTTTATAAAAAAAATAGCACTTACTGAGATGCAGCTGCAGCTTTTCTGCCTGTAGACTCCAGTCTCTGTCCTCCGAGTCCCGGGACCAATGAAGGAAAAGCCACCCAGTAGTAGCTTTTGTTTACTACAGCTGGATGGCTTTTCCTTCATTAGTGCTGCAAAAGCAAAAGCGAGCACAGGCGGGCATCCATTTCGCAAAATGGATGCCCCCATGTGCTTGCTTTTGTAAATTTTTAGCTTCAATTGCTCAACATTTTACATAGGGACTGCCCAAAAAAAAGTGACAATATATTTATTTTATTATTGCCCATCTTTTTGGCCAATAAAAGCATTTGGGCGAACCATTCCTTTAAGTGAGGGGGGAAATTGAATGTCTCCCATCTTTGCAATCCACTCGTGCTAATTGATTTCTCAGTGCCATTCCCAACTAGGACAACCAATCCTTTAAAAAAGTTATATTCTGTTTAGTTGAGATGCAGAATCCAAAGTAAACAAAACCCTTCACTTTTTCATGGGTCACATGATGAATTTGCCACGTGAATGTTTTAGAACTGTGTTTACCAGTAAAGTGCATTGTTTAAGATTTGTTGAGGAGGAGCCAAGTACCCCCATCAAAAGCTCTGCCCCCATGTTGCCTATATGTTGGGAACCGGAAATGGCGACACGTGCAATTCCAGTAAGGATGCCTGCACCACAAAGAATCTTTGAGACAAGGTACCCATTGAAAAAAACCCTACATGAATGCACAAAGAAACAGTACTCTTCTGGATGGGGTTCTGGAAGAAATGTGCATATGAACGAGAAAAAGGTCTGGTGACATCAAGCAGAACTGAAGCGCCCTGAAAAGACACATGAAACAAGAAGATATGAGTGTTTTATAGAAGCTGAAGATGAAGTATCGAAATTAAGCAACATTTCGGGATTGAAATGAAGATGCTCATGCAAAGAAGCACTAAAGAAAATGAAAAGTCGTTTTACACTTGTACAGATGCAGTAATGCAAGCAGACAAAGTATTCATAAGGCTGGCTATGTAGTAAATAGATTGTGGCGATGCGCCAATGTATACATATAGGAATTTATAGAACCTGGATATTCCATGATACACTTTACCAAGGCTTGAAACCCCATGATTTGAAAGTAGTCCAGTGTTGTGCAGTTAGATATAAGCTTATGTCGAAGGAAGAATTCAACAAAGGCTTGGATGGCCAAGCACCAAGAGTTGAGGCCGCAGTGAGTTGGGCGCCTGTCAAAAGGCTAAAATGATAGTGAGAAAGAAACAAACTTCTTCTTGAGGCGGGATAAAAGAACACTGAAGGCGTCAAGAGTTCATCATTTAGTAAAAGTTAAATGCAGCAAAAGGCTCGAAAGAGTGGTCTCCAGTCACATGCTCCTGATCAAAATGGTTTGGGTCAAGCTACACCCAAAGCAGAAGACAAGGCAATGCCACACTCCCTTTAATTCTCAGGTACAGAGAGCTTCTTCAAAGCCTTAATTGACTGGCAGACTGTAGGAGTGATGATAGATTCTGAGCTAATTGGGTGGGGACACAAGACCACGCCAACCCTCCATGCACCTGGGGTGCTAGACAGCGTTCTGCTAGCATGTGGAATATTCCAGAAAGGTAAAAGCGTGCCAAACCAATTGTAGAGGGCCTCTTATGAGAGAGCCCTATAGTTTGTGTAACCAATTCATTGTGTATTTTGTGACGATGAAGATGACTTTCACTTGGGATGGGCTTAGTTGTCCACCTGATGTTAGAGATCCAATCACTTTCCCCAGCATTATAGAACGTATACTAAGATGTTCCCTGTAAACCTATCACTTTCCCCAGTAGGTTTTTGTAGTTTATAACGTAGTATGACGTCAGTGATGACACATTTTTACTATAAAAGTAAAGTTTTTCATGAAATGTATCGAGATCGTGCTGTGCAACGTCGGATGATGTCCGTTGTACATACCCTTGGCTCTCCCATGTTCGTGCTAAATGTCCTTTGCTGTTTTAGACAAATTATATTAGAACAGAACGCAGTTTTGTCAGCTTCCTGAGATGTGTTGATTATTGATGTTTGAGTAACTTCTGCTTCCCCATCTACCTCTAAGTATTGCTACCTCGTCTTAAAGAGCCCTAGGTCTATGGGTTCACGTGGTAGCAGAGTGATGATGGTTAAAGACCCATCGACACAGTAGGCTTTTAAGGGTCTCAGAATATCGGACGTCCTCCGCCATTTAGCTGGAGAAACATGAAGCTCCCTGTGGATAGCAGCCAGTGGTAAAAACATGCAAGTCACTAAAAAGATAGGTGGGACGGGTCCCTCTTTCACAGAATCCCCTCCTGGTTTCTACAGGCAGCTGAGCGGACCAAAGGCTACGGTGGGCAGTTGAGGAGACGATCCCAAGGGTCAGGAGCTAAAAAATAAATGGTGAGAAATGTGGCAAAAGAATATTGCATTGGGAAAGTAATAACGGGGAAGAGTAACAGAGGGTTTGTTGAATATTTAGATTAATGACGAAGAGCGTCAAAATAAGGTATATGGATGAGGAGTGATCCATATGATTAGTCCAGAGCCCAGCGTTCAGGAACGTCAGAAGGAGTTGTTTTAAAATCCAAAGGGGATATATAGGCTACAAACAGATAGATCTGTTAAAAAAACCAATTCAAACTCCCTATCAGGAGGCACTTAGGAACAAAGAGAAGCCACAAGGAGCATTGGCAGAGGTATATGTTGGGCCAGCCAGTTTGTCCATGTGTATTGTACGTTATGTATTTTATGTATTAAAGAAAAAGTTAGATGTTGAAGAGCAATAAGTAATTGATTGTGGCAGAAAATTGAGAGTATATCATGTATTTATTTAGTTATCTCCACTTATACACTTGTGCAAACAGTTTCCAAAACACACACCTGAGCAACAGCACAATGCAGAATGTGTTAAGGGTACAGCAGATGAAATGTTCATGCTGTGGCCACAAGGGGGATCACTGTCAAAAGCGGTCTTACAACACATGTCCACATATTTGCATGCTGCGTACACAGGAAAGAAATTTGGAAAGAGGCTAGCTACCTTAGAACTCTGGAAAATGTACCAGGAGGAAAGGGAAGACCCACCTCCTGAAGACTGGATGCTTAACCAGTGTAAAGAGGGGGGTGTTGAACCTTCTGCTCCATGAAGTAAATTGAGAGCTTAAAGCAGCAGCAGGATTTAGTAACGCAAAGCATGAGCCTCCTGCTTATAGCAGTAACAAGGGCCCAGAGAGAGCTCCAGAAAAAAATGTGATCTCTAAAATCTTACGGGAAAAACAGAAAAGTGACCGATCGAGTACAACCCTAGCCATAGAAAGAGAAATTGAGAGATGGAAAGGAGAAAAAGTGGATGGGCGGTCAGATATTGCTCAAAATTGATGGAAAGAGCATCTAGGAAGTAAGGCAAAGGGAAGGTCAGGACGAGCAAGACAAAAAGACAGGGAATGAGAGAAACAATTGAATGAAGATGAGTCTAAACGAAAGAATAGACAAAGACGAGAGCAACTGTATCAGGAAGAGCAGTTAAGGAAGGAAAAAAAGTACAGGAGCAAAGAAAATATAACAATAGGCAGAGAGCAATCGAAGAACAAGGCAGGCAAGTAAAGAATAGCAAGGAAGAGGAAGAGCAGAAATTAAGAGAGAAAAGAATGCAAAGATACAGAGATGAAGAAGTGCGTAGGGCAAATGAAAGAAGAGAATCGAAGCGACAAGAGTAATAAAGGTTTAGAGAAGAAGCAAAAAATCAAAGGGCATTTGATGAAGAGATGGAACGAAAGAGAAGACAGAGAGCATGCGATATTGATTGTATTCAGAAAGAGTTAATGGAACCGAATCCAGTAGTAGCATGGGAGGATATAGAGCGGTTCTTCCCATCACAAGAACCAATGCCAGGGCCCTCGAGGGTAAACCTAGAGGATGATTTTGAGATAGGTAGCATTGGAAATAAAATCGAAAATTTTATCAAGTGATGAGAACAAAAATTGAATTGAAAAATAAAGGGAAAAATTATTGGTTCGAGATGTCCCAGTCACGGGGTAAGGAGGGAAGTTTGTTTAGTTTCTTTCGAGCACAGAGATTTGTCTTTGGACAGGCTGACTCTAAACAGAGACAAGAATGAGGACAGCCATACGAGTTGGGTACAGGATATGACCGGAGGAAATACTCTAGCCATGGGGACATTAACGGTCTCTTAGCAGCTATCCTCAGAGAAAGGGCTGACGACATTTGAACAAGAGCAGGATACTCGAGTGTCACTGCGCAGCACACAGCGCATGATGGCGCGCTGTTTAATAATTGTAGAGCAGCAGTCCGGAAAGCGCTTAGAGTACAATATCCTGATACATTATATATGGCTGCAATAATGGCACGTAAAATGCAGACTGCGAAGATCAGCTTATTTACATTCAAAATTTTCAAGAGCAATGGTCCTTGGAAACTCGAGAGCCGTGGGGGAAATCGATACCTGTATTCTATCATATTCTGTGTCAGGGATTGCCGGAACAGGTGCAAAGACAGTTTAAGAAGCTGATGGGTATAGCAGCGAAGCCACGGCCAGAAAAACAACTGACCATTGCACATCATTGCCGATTCTTGAAAGAGAAACATCGAAAGAGAGACGATGCTAGGAAGATCGAGGAAGCTAAACTAGTGCAGAAGAAGCTGTCTAAATATGCTATAGAAGGGGCAATGCTGACTAGTGGAGAAGGACCAGGATCACAACAGACGTCAGGTATGCCACAGGTGAATAACAAACGTCAGTCGAATCAAGGAGAAAACGGGTTTGTGCCAAGGGGCAGGGGAACAGAGGTTTCAGAGGAAGGCGAGGCTTCCAGAATAATCAAGGAGGCTTTCAGAATAACCAAGGTGGTTTTCCAAAGATGCAGAATGACAATCACAGATTAGGAGATTCCCTCCAGTATGTTGGACATGTGGAATGAAAGGACATATAGCACGAACATGTGGGAGCCAAGGGAATGTACAGAATGGGCAATTCTCAAGATGGGGGACAGTGTACCCTCCAGCATATAACCCACAAGGTCGGGATGGGTTCGCCCAAGATCAGACAATGTATCAGATGCAACCACTGCGAACACAGCGGGCTTTGCAGCACCAACAGCAGGCACCATTGAATCCGCCACAAGGGCAGTCACAGCATGCGCCCATGCAGATATAGCAGAATGCAAACACAGGGCAGTTATTGATTCCTAGAGTGGGAGGTGTCACCATTGAGGGTGGGAATCCTTTCATAGGTATGGGAATATGTATGTACCCACAGTAGGATAGATCACAGGGTGACTTGATGTGTTTAGTACTATCTGTGATGCCAAATCCCCAAGAGGAACCAAGGGTTGATGTTACAATAGGAGGCAAATCCTTTCCTTTTTTAGTAGACACTGGGGCAGCGCGCTCATGTATACGAGAAGAACAAATTTCACTGTCAGGAAATGCCATGAAAGCTCAAGGTTTTTCTGAAGCTACAAGTAGAGTTCCTTTTACCAAGAAATTGCCAGTCTCTATAGGAGAATGTGATATGTCTGTCCCATTATTGTATTCGAGACAGACTCCAGTTAACATACTACGTCGAGATTTAATGACAAAGCTAAATATGATGATTTCATTCACTGATGAAGGCACTGTGTGTTCAACACCAGGAATACATTATTTAAATGTAAGTGAATTTATCATGGCATTTTCAGGACAAACAGTTCTGCGAGGAATGCCGTTAGAGCCTGAATGTTTTAACTATGGGGTACGCATTTTGTTAACCTGGCTACCTGGTTTAGTGGGCAAGGTTATGAGAATACCTGATGAATTTCTGTTCAGGCCACGGATACCTATGGACAAAGAGAGGGGACAGATATTTCCCTTAGAATTACAGACAGCCATAGTACAAGGCTAATTGTCCATGCTCGAAGGATTCAATGAGGAGGGCAGGCCATGGAGAACAGTGATTGCCATTGGGAAGGGATACAGTTTGACTGATGTCACTGATGAGGATATGTTTAGACATGATCCGTCAGATGTTGAAGTGGTGTTTGAAATGAGTATCACTTACTGGATCATAACAGAAAGATGAGAGATCCTGCAGAGAATGGTGATAGTGTGGCAGTGTCACGCGTATTTTGATGGCGACATGGGGAAGATACCAATCTCCTTATGGACTACGGGTCCTTATGACATAGGCCTGTTGAAGGGGCTGGGAGAAGTTAAGATTAAGTTGAAGCCAGGAGCAATTTTACCTCGAGCGTCAGTATCCCATATCTCGAGAGGCTGCTGAGGGTTTTTTTAAGACTATATCAGCTATGATGGAACAAGGTATCTTAGTCACGTCAGCATCACCATGCAATACCGCAGTGTACCCTATCCAAAAATCAAAGGGGTGGTTGTGGCGTTTAATCCATGACATGAGAACGGTTAACCAGAATGTAGAGGCAGAGTTTTCTCTAGTTCCAAACCCTGTGATGATTGTATGCAGTATTCCCCCAGAAGAACAATATTTCATGCTGATTGACGTGAAAAATGTGTTTTTCTCAATCCCATTGCACAAAGATTCCCAAGATCCCAAGATCTCACGTCTTTTAAGTTTCGTCAGACTAAACTGAAAATCGCATGTTTACCTCAGGTGAGTCACCATCAATCTTTAATAGTGTCCTGTAGATGGACCTAAGTAATATTGATCTGCCAAGTGTCATGTTGAGGTACATAGATGACATTTTGGTGTGCTGCACAACAGAGGAAGAGCAGACGAGACTCGATTCAGTTAATGATTATCCTAGCAGACAAAGGATATAAAGTGGATAAAGAGAAACTGCAAAACTGTCAGGAAGAGGTATTATACATAGGACAGTTAATTTCACATGAGGGAAAAAAAGGTTACATCTGAGAGAGCTGAGGCAATCATGAAAACATCAAAACCATACATGATAAAGCACATGCAACAGTTCTTAGGACTGTATAATTGTGTGAGAGCATGGGTATTTGATTATAGTTCATACACAAGACCATTGTTGCAAAACATGAAGAAGGCAGAGGTAAATAAGGAAAAGATTGAGTGGACTGAGGAAATGGAGGAGGGGTTTGATGAATTAAAAAAAGGCAATTTGTACTGCTCCAGTTTGTTCTCAATTATTCTGAGGAATCATTTTTATTTACGCACACAAATGGAACAGTTATGACAACAGTACTCACACAGAGAACTACATTGGGGTACAACACTTAGCATATTACAGTGGGATTTTGGATCCAGTGATGAGAGGTCACTTCCCTTGCGAACAATCCTTGGCTGCAGCCACGTTCGTGATAGAAAAATCTGCTAGCATAGTAATGGGGTGCTCCATTACTTTATTTGTCAAGCATACTTTGCTGATTTGGAGAAACCTAAAGGTACATTGACATCTCCAAGAGCTTCTGCTTACGAGGTGGTCATCTCAAACCCACCCATCAAAATAATCAGGTTTAAAACAGTGAATCCTGCCACATTTGTAGCCGAACCACTGGCAGCAGACGAACATATACATGATTGTTCGAACGATGAGGAGTTTTATGATGGGATTCCAAAGGTGAAGGAGAATGTTCTAGCAGCACGGGAGGTTCTTTTTATTGATGTCTCTTCTGATGGTGAAAGACATTCAGGGGCAGCTGTGGTAAGGCACAGAGCCAATGGGGAATTTGAAGTGGTAAAAAGTGAAAGACAACCATCTCACTTTTCGGCACAGGCTGCAGAATTGTTGGCGCTCATTGCAGCCCTCAAAAGTCATGCAGAACAGGCTGTAACTATGTACATTGACTCTGCCTACATGACATCAACTGTGCACGTAGGTTTAGCATGTTGTAAAAGGAGGGTCTACCTCCAAGCGGACGGCACTCCAGTGCAACACTCTCCATTATTGGATAGGCTTATCAGAGCACTACAACTCCCAGTAGCCATAGCAACAGTTAAATGCGCAGCACATACTAAGAGAACTGACTTTATTTCATGTGTAAACCAAGCTGCAGACTAGTAGGCAAAAGGAATTGCATATTCACCAGATATAATGAGTTTTGATACTCCTGATGTGAAAGAGAAGGTGGTTGTGATGGTGGTTGTGAGTGAAAGCCTTAATAATTTGTCACAAACGCAATTGATAGAAGTTCAAAGTAGAGCTCCTCACGAAGAAAAAGACTTGTGGACAAGGAGGGTATGTTCTTTAGCCCCTTCCGAAGCACTGTGGTGACAAGATAGAACTGGTATTGCCCTTAGCCTTATTGAGGGTGGCATTACAACAGCTAAACTAGCCTTGCCAGGGCCGAGGGGCCAGCCATGCTACCGGTCTCACCCCTGACACCAGCCAGCATGGTAGGAAACCAAAATGTATAGCCTGCCGTCTCTACATACCTATGATCTACAGCCTGTATCGAACCTCCTTGTGACACACATCTCTACCCTTTCACTGTAAAGGTACTGGCTCTTACCAACCTCATGCCACGTCCTTCAGTACCCAGAGCCCACCTTATTGTAAGTATAACCTATCCATACAACCTTTTAAATTGCTTCCTTCCCGGAATCCCAGCGGCCGACTTGTACTTCTTCCCCTATCATGCTATCTTTCTAAACTTGGGCAAACGTGTGACTTGTCGCTCAACTGTATATTTCTACTGCCTGTTGTCTGCATTATGTTGCACTCACCAGCATTGCACTGCATGATTGTATGCTTACATTGCCTGATGCCTGTATATTGAGATGGTCAGTTGCACCTGATAGCAATTCTATCTCGACAGTGAAAACCATGTTAAACGTAACGACTAGCTCACTGCTTGTGTCCAGCTATTCCTGCATTCTGTGTCTTGAATCACTTCACCTATGCCTACTTTTTGAAAGCCTAACTTCTGTTTTTGCCTGCCCCAATCTAAATTACATAGCTTCCCTTCCAAATATCCTGCTAATATGACGTGCCTTTGCGGAATGTCCATATACATTGTTTTGATCTGCGCTGCATCAAATCTCTATGTTTAGCAAGTGCGCAATATCGCCTCCCTGCATGCTCCATGGCTCAAGCCTTTCTACTGTGTCTTGCCTATGTAATACGTAATACAATATTGCCTTAGATTGTACACCAGCAACCTGGAAATATAGCACCTGGTTACACTTTCCTATGCCTGCATAGAGTGCCCGCCTATGGACGCTACTGTCATACTTTGTTAACCTAACCACCCCATTCTGCCTGGCATAGCCAGCCTGCTAAATTGTATTTCTGCTGCAAAGAGTGACAACTTACATTAACATGCTGCCTGCTTGTCCATTGATTGGCCATCTTTAATCCTGGTATTTAGTATTGCTCTGCTCAACTGCCATTTCAGCTGGGCTACTTAGCAAGACTTCTGTGTAGCAACGCCCCTTTATGTTCCTCAGTATTGTTATATTTACTTATTGTGATGCTTAGTTTTGGTACGTAGTTGCGAAGTTCAGTTTTGGTACTTTGCGGCTAGATTTAACTATTGCGATTCCACCTACCCAATGGATAAAAAGCTAACACATTACAAAACCAAAGCAGCAGTATAAGGCTACTTTACGGCACACTGGGTTACTTAAGTATCTCTCCACCAGCACTATGTATGCCACGGGCCATATGTTGACAAAACTACTGCGTGCTCTAATGGTTATAGGCTTACAAACTACAGTAGCAGATTCTAACTACTTTGGCCAGCAGTACCTGAATACAGCTAACAAAACCAGTCCATTATTGGGACCTAAACCTACTATACTCCTTCCACGCCTCAAGCTAGACAATCAGCTTTCAACTATCAAACCCCCCAAATTCTTACCCAAACCCAACGTAGACTCCAAACCTACTAAATCAGAATACACCATTGCTATGGACCCTAACCACTTGCCACCCACCATCTAACATGAGCACTGCGTTCCTACCAAAATAGACATACCTTGTCCCAACTTATTCAGAAATAACAGACTATCTAGACTTCATGAACTCCCTACCAACATAAAAGCCAAAATAAGTCGCCACAATACAATGAATATCCTTAACAATAACATTAATGCTAGTAAGAAAAATAATCCCATAGTGAACAACCCTAACTCTAACATTAAAGTAAATCTGGACACATTTCCTGCCCGTCTGATCAACATTAACACCCCAAATATCAAAGGTGCATTAATTAATGCCAGATCTTTGGTAGCACGTGCTACTGAGATAGTGGATCTGATCACGGCGGACAACGTTGACTTCCTAGCAATTACTTAATCATGACTACACGCAGCCGCAGGCCCATTCCCCTTCCTTGCAGTTCCTGACAACTACACTATTATAAGAGCTGACAGAGCCGACACTAGAGGTGGAGGCATTGCTCTCATAGCAAAATTGAACTGCCCCCTCACCAGTCATCAAGTCCTGTGAACTACTCACAGTTAAATTACCTATCTCTGAATCTTGTACTCTAACAGTCCACCTAATTTACAGACCATTGTAGAGTAGGTCCCAAATAAAGCCTGCACTCCAGTCACCCATTTTGAAGTACCAGGAATGTTCACATCGAGATATGTGACGTATGTCGAGCAAATAAACCAGCAGAGAGCCGCAGTAGGCTCTGCCCAGTACCTATCAGAAGAACAACAGCTATTGTCCCAATATCCAGAAAACCATCAACAGTAAGGTATCCATTGATAAAACCTTACCAGCATATGAGACGAAATGAAGATTGCCTTAGTACTGTCCCGGAAGAAACCGAAAAGGCCTTAATTGAAGACAAATGGTGACGTCACGAGGGCCCAGACAGACTCACAGATGGAAGAACTGACAACCAAATAATGACAAACAGAGACGAAACACCATGAACAAGGATATTGTGAATCTAGAAGAAGAGAATGATGTTGAAATACAAAGAAGCTTAAGCTGCAAGCAGGATGAAGATATTCAACCAGCTAATGCCTGTACATATGCTTGAAACCGCAAGAAAGCTAAGAAAACAATGCGGTGTGCTATGCTAAGTAAAAGAATAGAGTGGCAAGCGCCATTATACATAATCTACCTCAAAACGAAACACAGTACTATAAGTGCAAGTCCACTTCGCACGAAAAGCAGAATCAACTGAAGTTACTGAAGGCCACAAGACAAGATTCATATTCTCACAAAACAAGAGACATCTGAATCAAATCTCGGCAGATGCAACTCGTACCAGTAGAGCCAATGTCAGACCAATAGAAGGAGCAAACGGTAGCCTTGCATAATTAAAACTTAAGAACAGAATATCCTGTCTTTGAAAGGTCGAGAAGGAGGCGTAGGGAGGTGGCAAGCTGAATAAGAATCAAATACAGAAATTGAGAAGAAACTAGACAAATTCACAGTGTGGGTAGCACGTGGCAAGCCGATGAGGAGAGGCATGGTTTCACACCTACGCTTGGCATCCGCCCAAGCAGAGATATCAGGACTTTTCCAGACAGAAGATGCAGTTACGAGGCCAACCACAGTGAACTAATTGACACATAGCCACTAAAGTAATGATTGATTGAAGGAAGGCCGGGTGCCCTGTGGGACACTCTGCACCTGGTTGAACATTCTGCGTGCTGCTAATCAAAGTGGAAATATATGCAAGGGGTTGATGCAAACCCAATCACAACGGACCAAATAATCTAGGGTCCTATAGTTAGTAGAACCAATGAGACGTCATACTTTTGATGACATCTACAGTAGTCATTTTTGAAGGAAAGGCTTAAACGCCCACCTGACAGTGTTTACCCAATCCCCTCACTCCATTACCATATACAGATATAGTACCTTTAGTAAAGTTACCTTTTCCTAACCAATAGAATTGCATGTTAATTTTTGAGTTTTACACATTGATGATGACGAGTTTTAAGTATAAATGTTAAAACATGTATGAAGTTCACTGGAGTTGAAGTGAGACAGACTATTGCATCACTGCTGATTGCCATAACCCGACTCTATGGGCTGGCCGGGGGACTCCCCAGTACACCACCTGGACCGATTGGCTCCTTCGAAGAAGACATTTCCATAATTCTATCCGATTACACTAAAGTTTCATCCCTAACACTATTACTTGGAGATCTCAACCTTGGCTGCAACGATCCCAACAACGCACATGCTTTAGCAGTTTCTAATATGCTCACCGAACTTGGCTTCATCCAAAGAGTGACCGAGGCTACCCATGACAAGGTGGAATTTTAGATTGGGTGGCGGACCTTAACTCTGTAGCATCTATTACCTCTATTACTCCACAAATTTGGACAGACCATTTCCTTCTGTCCTTTACCCTTTCAGCTAACTCCCCTACTACTAAGGCCATTCTAATAACTCCCACCTTCCTCACTCGAAATAAAAGAAATACCATGGTGGACAAGATCTTACCATATGTAATCACCGACCTTAACACGCTGTCAGATTCATTGGATCCAGACACCCTAGCAGATGCATACAATGCCTCTATGACTAAGGCGCTAGACACAATTGCCCACTAAAAATCTGAATAAGTAAACCAAGAGCTCACCTGAACTCCTGGTTCACACCGCAATTAAATACCTGAGAGCTGAAAAAAGGAAGTTGGAAGTCCTCTGGAGACATCTACCTTCTGAGGAAAACAAAACAAACCTGATCAATTGCATTGACCTTTATAAAAAAAAGAAATAATAGCAGGAAACCTACAATGACAGGATTCACAAAGCCATCTCAAGTTCAAAGGAACTCTTTGCTATCTTAAGATTATCACAGACAGACGACTGCCTGAAGGACACACTATGGTGCAGTAATATTCAGAATGCCATAACTAACAAAATGTCCATTCTCCAGAAGAAGATTGAGGACAAAAGAGCCAATCATCCTACCTTAGTCAATCATGCCACTTCGCCAGCTCCATTTACTAAACCTCTTCAAAGTTTCAGATTCTCACAAGTCTCTATCCTTGAGGTTGAAAAAATCATTGCCTCCCTTAAACCATCTAGGTGTCAGGGAGATAGCTGCCCAGCTCAGATAATCAAAGATGCTGCCAGAGATTTGGCACCTTTTATCTCTAAATTAATGAATGCATCATTCTCATCTGGGACACTTCCTAGCAACTTAACAGAGTCTTGGGTCCTACCCCTCCTAAAAAAACAATCCTTGGACACCACCATTCCTACTAATTACAGGCCGATTACCACAGTACAATTTTTACTTAAGATATAGACAAGGTAGCCTACATCCAGATACAGGAATATCTAGAGACTAACCATCTCCTAGGAGTCCACCAATCTGGCTTTAGGCCAAAACATTGTCCCAAAACTGCTCCGATAGATCTAAAGACCCAGATTGATGAAATAAAAGATAAAGGGAAAGTGGCCTTGCTACTTCTCCTAGATCTATCCGCTGCCTTTGATCTGGTGGACCACAAAGTAGTATGTCAATACCTCCCCTCAGCTGCTCACTTTTTAAAGGATGCCATTACTTGGATCAAATCCTTCTTGAACAATAGGACCATGAGGGTCTACTCGACCTCAGATGCCGCCAACCCTATTCCAATAACCTGCGGTGTGCCACAAGGCTCTTGTGTCTCACCAACAATGTACAATATTTTCACAAAGCCACTGTTTGATGACTTGGACGATCTGGGTGTCACCTACACTAATTATGCAGATGACACCCAGCTACTCATACCTCTGACTGGTGAGTATGATAAGGACATGGCCCTAGTCAACAAAATGTACCTAATCATTCTGACATGGATGGCCGCCCACGGCCTGGGCCTAAATGACAATAAAACAGAGCTCCTGATACTCAGATCTGTAGCTAATCTGAGCAGACCTAGTATAAAATACACCTCCTTTAACAATGATGGGAACATTATTAAAGTGGTAAAAGAGGTAAAAACACTGGCTTTTACCTCGACTCAACCCTCACATTAAATAAACAAGTGAACTCCATGGCCTCCTCTACAGCATATACCTGTAAACTGATCAGAGCCTGCAAACCCTTTCTCTACAAAGAAAGCTGTACTATGCTAGCCAGAGCCCTCATCTTATCCAAGTTGGATTATTGCAATGCACTGTACCTTGGTGCTAGCAATTCTCCAAAGCAATGCGCTTGGATTGGCCCTTGGCATACCCAAGAGGGAGCATATATCAGAGCTGAGGAGACAGAACAAATGGCTCTCCATCAGTGACACAATTATGCTCAAAATTGTCTCCCTAACCCACAAGTGCCTCAATGGTGCTGCCCCACACTACCTCTCGGAAAGAATTGTCAAAAGAATCTACCTCACGCCCTACCAGGATAGTGAACTCATTTTGTCTGGTCATTCCCAGATTTAAACAAAAAAAGGCCGGGGGAGCAACTTCCCTGACATGGCGGCGCAGCTCTGGAAAGCCCTCCCTCCTTCCTTGAGAGCGGACCAACCCTTCCCTCACTTTAGGCAAAATACCATAAACTGGCTTGTAGCCAAGGACCTCTGACATACATGGACTGTCTATGTGTTGTCAACTGTAGCTATTTGACTCTTTGGAACTGTAACCACTGCCACTGACTGTAACCACTGTCACTGACTATATTATTTTACTCTGCACCTGTATCACTTTATCCATTGTATTATTATGTATATACTGTCTATTCTTACTATATATACATTAATTGTAACCTTTGTAACTCATTCAACTGTAACTATTGTAACTCATGCTTAAAGTATACTTGTAATCTTGTACAAATGCATCCAGATACCCTTGGGTTTGGTGCACAATACAAATCAATAAACAAACAAACAAACTACCCTGCACATGTCACTAGGGAAAGCTTCACAGCAAATATTGCAGAAGACTGGTTTGTGCCGAACCTGTTAGAATACGTTGCTTTTTATGTAGTAAATTGCATCGCATGTCAAAGTTTATTGCTGGGCACACATTGTGAACAGTCAGATGAGTAATTCCTCGACCTAATGGTCCTTTTCAACATTTACATATTGACTATGTTGACATGCTGCAGATCAGTAATGGATATATGTATATGATAGTGATAGTGAGCCCTGTCTCAAGGTGGATTGAGGCTGGTCCATGCACACATCCTGATGCCACTTGTGCTGCAAAGTTTTTAGTCCGGGAAGTATTTCCTAGATGGGGAATATGTGAGGTGCTGAGATCAGATAATGGCCCCCATTTAATTAAGGAGATTTCTAAGCAAATGAGTTTATTATTGAGTACTAAGCACAAGTTTTCTTCTGCTTATCACCTGTAAGCGAACAAAATATGTGAGAGACTCAACGGTCTGCTCAAAGAGAGAATAGCCAAATTGAAATTAACCCTGAAGAAGGGGTGGCCAGGGACGTCATTTTACCAAAATGCCAGGGGTAGCGGAAGTGACATCACATGACCATTGACCCCCTGAGGACATCACAGGAAGTGATGTCATTTGACCCCACCCTGAAGTGATATTGCAGGAAGTGATGGAACACGACCTTTCACCCCTTGACAAAACCGGAAGTGGCATCACATAGCACTGTACACTACGTAAAATATGGTTACAATATCACTATAATGTGATGTACATTTCATACAAGAATGGATCGCCATATGTATAGTTATCAATGTGTATAGGCTCATATTACCAAATGACTGTGAATGCAAGCAGACGTCCATGAACAAATGATAATGATGTGTTATTATATAGCACTTATGCTTAAGCGCTTTATATGGAAACAAATATACACCCAATATCACCCAACCTGTCCTGGTACTCATTTATCTACTTCAGAAGGATGAAAGACTGAGTTGAGGCATTCAAGAACAGACTAAATAAATGACTCACCCCAGAAGTGTGCCTGAAATAAACCTTTGAGTCTAGCAATTATTGTATAGAATTCCAGAAAGACACATTATTTGGTATTCCTATTCTTTCTTATTTAGGGTCAGTGCTGAAAGTGTTAGACTTGTGGCACTCCTGTTCTTATTTTTCTTCTTTTTTTTTAAGGGGTCTGAACAAGAAAGCCAGCCACTCCAAAAGTAAAGAGTCACATGGTACTGGCCACTGCCCAGGAGCTTGCATTACAACAAAATGTTTTTTTGGGGGGTTCTTTTTTTAGAGGTTGCAAGGGAGACAGCTGAGGTCGCAAGGAAGACCTCAGAGATCGCAGTTGCGACCTCTGATGAACCCTAAATGACATTGCTGGGGGTGGCTGCATTGCCTGCCTCTTGCATAATTTACATTAAGAAATCAACCTGTCGCAGACCACCACCTCACATCCCACGAACTAGTCACATGGAGATGAACGAGAACGCCTCTAACTCTTCTATCGAGGACTAGTAGTAATGCCTGGACAACTGCAGAATTGTTTGCTGCAGAATTGTTTGGAGATGAGCTAGGTGCCTATTTAACATGTATGATGGCTAGTATCTCTGTAATCTCAGATCAGGTCAAGCGGACAGGGTGTTGGTCTGAGAACACAGATGAAGACCATACAGCAACCAGAGTTCAAGAATGACCTGTACCTAGACTTTCTCCTGGAGAAAAAGTGCTGATCAGGAATTTCATAAGAAAGAGGCACAAGCCTTGTTTTAGCGGCCCTTTCCTTGTGATGGACATTACTCCATCAGCAGTCAAAGTCCAAGGCAGACAAGCTTGGATAAATCAAGGAGACGTGAAAGTCTATGCTATAGAGGCCAACAAACCCCAAACTCTTTCAGAAGCAAGTCCAGGAGAAGAAGTTCAGCACATGCAGACAAGATCAGTGATGAGGAAGAAGGACGCAGAGACTGTCCAGTAGACATATAAAAGAGTACATTGGACTGCGGATCCCCTGAAATACTCTTTGTACGTTGCTATAGCAAGGAGTGAGAAAGCTACTGTTCTTGAGCCACAGTAATTTGCTGACATTGGACTTTGGAGTACAGAAGTAAATGGAAAAATGCCCAATCTAGATTTCTTGTTCGATGACTGGAAGAGAGGGCAGTTCCCTGAGTCATTTCTCACTGACTTTCTCTTTGGTGGGCCATATGGTACTCACTGATGTCGACATACACAAACTAATTCTTGCTGTCTTAATTTTTATACTCAGAGCTTACCCTGTTCTTGTTGGGAGTCGCACTGACATGCCCATTTTCATCCAAGATCCTAAGAATAGCCCAGCGAATAGATGTCTACTGGCAGCAATTCTAAACCAGATTAGACTATTACCTGAACATCTCTTTGAGCGTACAAATGGTCCTTACTGATGGCGAAACCCACAAACTACTTGCCAGGACCTTCTATTATTTGATCCAAGTTCATCCTTATCTTGTTTGGAGGAACACAAACACTTTCTTGTTTATGTGAGATCCTATACACCGTCGTGCATGATGGATAATAATGTACTGGTGCATACTATATGCTTGCTCAATGTTTATCATTGTTTTCTTAATACCGCTGAATCACACTGTGTTTTTTATTGGTCCAAAGAAAGCAATAGTCCCCCTGATTCTTCCTACCTCAATGATTTATGTAGAGTTAGGTATTGAAAGAAAGTATAGGGCTCATGTGATTGTCCCTACATCACTGGTGCGCTAGAAACCTCATTCCAAAGTCATCATTATGGGAGATTTCAACCTGGGCCTGGATGACCCAGTGCGTATCCATGCCAGACATCTGGCTAATTCCATGAAAGCCCAAGGCTTCATACAAAGAATCTGAACACACACACACAACTAAGGAGGTATCTTAGATTGTATAGCAGATACCAACTGAACTACCAACAAGCTCTGTAATACCCATATGCCCTGGTCGGATCACAGTACTATAGTCTTCACCACTACCATCACCACCAAAATGGCCAGAAACCCTATCTTAGCGCCTATGGCTCCACCTAGAAGCATGAAATATATCAACAGAGATAACATTCTCCCCCTCTTAGCACCGTTACTAGACCCAACATCAACTGACAAAGAGCCTTTAACCCTGGTCACTAATTACAACAAAGTCATGCTTGCAGCCATTGAAAAAGTTGCTCCCTTGAAAAATAAAAAAGCCAAACCCACTGCTCATGTGAACTCCTGGTATACTGCAGAACTCCATACTCTGCGTACAACCAAACGATCTGCTGAAAACAACTGGCTAAAATCACCAACACTGATAAATAAAGAACTAATCCAGACTCTAGCAAACAATTACAAAAAAAGAAATTTTTAAAGCTAAGAGTGAAGTCTATAATAAAAGAATCTCAAATGCCCAGTCTAACACTAGAGAATTATTTACAATACTCCGGGAACTGGAATCTACAGCAGCTACCCCAGACCACACCATCAAAAACAAACAATGGTGTGCTAATATCCAAAATGCCTACGCGGACAAAGTCTTTTTACTACATAAAAATAGTGCTCTAAAGAAATCCAAACTCAATCCCATTCCTTCTCCATCTATGACACCTTCTTCAATGGAACTCTGTAAGGTTAATACATTTGCCTTTACACCTCTGTCTATTTCGGACGCCATCAATATTATCAAAGGCCTAAAACCGTTGAGATGCAAGTGTGACATTTGTCCCGCAACCTTGGTCAAAGAATGTGCAACTGAACTTGCACCATTCATCACTAATTTTATTAATAGCTCTATTGCTACCAACACCATCCCTGAAGATTTAAAAACAGCATGGGTTCTACCTTTACTCAAAAAACCCACATTAGACCCTAACATCCCTACTAATTTGCGCCCCATCACGACAGTACTGGTCCTACTAAAAATCTTGGACCGTGCAGCTTAACTGCAGATCCCAAATTTTCTGGAATGTAACAACCTCCTGGGTCTAAGACAATTAGGTTTTAGACCAGGCCATGGAACGGAAACAGATCTATTTGACTTGAAAACACAAATGGACCAATATTAAGATAAAGAGGACCTATGCATCCTCTTATGATTAGACCTCTCGGCAGCATTTGATTTGGTAAACCATGATATCTTTGCCAACATCTGGAAACTGCTGCTTACTTCTCCCCTGATGCAATTAAAATGATTAAATCCTTTCTAATCGGACCATGAAGGTCTTTTTGGACACCTCTGCTCCCCCCCTGATTCTGTGACCTATGGTATCCCACAAGGACGTTGTGTGTCACCAATTCTATATAACACATTCACTAATCTATTATTCGACAAGCTTGACAAAATGGGTATCACGTATACGAATTATGCGGATGATACACAATACTCATTTCTACCACCGGATGTCATGATGCAGATTCCAAAAACTTAAACAAAATCTACCTCGCAATCCAGGCCTGGATGGCGCTTAATGAATTGTGTCTGAATGACAACAAGACCGAGTTGAGCCTAATTGGTAACCAAACTAAACTAAACAACCTCCCACAAGAGTATAAATCTTTCAATATTTATGGCAATACCATCATGGTCGCCAATAAAATAAAAACCCTTGGAGTGTACATTGATTCCTCCCTCACCTTAAATAGAAAGGTCAACGTCATAGTTTCCTCTGCTGCCTACACAGCTAAACTTATTAGAGCCAGTAGACCATTCCTCTCAGTGGGCTACTCTATTATCCTGGCTAGAGCCTTGATACACTCCAGGATTGACTAATGCAACTCTCTATTTGCAAGAACCAGCAGCAGAAACATAAACAAATTACAAATAGTTCAAATTAATGCCATCAGAACAGCCTTAAATATCCCCATCAATGAACAAATCTCTACCACTAGGAGGAACAGCCACTGGTTCCCGGGCCATAACAGGATTGAAGGGGCCCCTGAGGGACCCTCGGATGTGGAAACAAGGCACAGTCACCACACATGGATAGATACGCCAGACACAAGGTTCTGTTCCCAAAATCTAGGATTTATTGCAATACAAAATAGTCCCAGTTGGCCAAGTGGTCCCACGCCCCACGACGTGTGTCTAACAGACCTCGGGGACACAAGAGAGTGCAAGACGTACATCAGTTACATATATGCAAACGGAGCATCTTACAATCAGTAATGACACATTTGATGCCACCCCCAATTCATTTCCCTTTGAATTAGAGGCGACGATTGACCAGTGTGACAAATATGACACCTTAGACCACCATATTTAGTAACAGTTTGCAATCTCTAGTTCTACAGACACCCTTCTTTGTTTGCGAGAACACAGCGTTTCTGTTTTTCATGGGCAAGCTGTGCGTAGGAGACTGGCACATACCAGGCCTCACTATCTCTAAGTTTCGATTCTCGCTCTAGAAGTCAGCCCGCTCTCCAGGGCCTCACTGGGCTCAGAAAGGGGGGCCGTAAAGAATATCATAATTCAACTCTTTAAATGCTGGTTTCGTACATTGCTATTCTTTCAGGAGACTCGCTGGCATTCGTGTACTGTTTAAATGCCTTGCTCCCTGCCATCAAGGATACGTGAGGGAGGGAATCGGGCATTTCTGTCTGGCTCTCCAGTGTAATGTTTCAACATGGTTCTTAGCCTTGGACCATTGAAGTGAAATAATATCTACAGCAAAGCAGTTTTACATGAGGCAAAGTGGCAACGTTAGAGAGAGCAGAGAGAGAAAACAAAATGGCGATTCTGGTTATCTTAAAATGGCTTCACTCTAGTTAAACTAATAGCTATGTAATAACTAATGACTAATGAATATATATATTCTCACACTGTAAATGAGGCGGTTGGTCTGCGGCCAACCAATTATCATTCATTTCCGGACCCTCAAGGGGTGTTTGGTTTTTCTGGACTGACAGGATCACATTTAAAATACTGACACTCACAAATGTATTTCAAACAAGGCACCTGCCTATCTTAACAACTTGATTAGAAAACCCCATTCCAACAGATCTACTCGCTCCCACTACACTAACTTGCTCATCACCCCCAAATTGAGAAGACAGAAAGCGGGAGGTGCAAGCTTCCCAGTAATTGCACCTACACTTTAAAACTCTACTATTCAGGATAGACGCCACACCAGAGAGAGTTAGTCCCAAGCCCTGTACAGACGACCTCATTGCCACCGTCCAAAAAAACTCTAATCAAACTCAAACAATGTAATTATGTCGATCTTCTAAATGTACGTCTCTGATCTGTAATGTAACAGACTCTGTTAATACACTTCCTTGTTAATGTAATGGACTTTGTTAATTCCATTACAGCTTTGTGATTGTTTTTTGTTATGTAACCTTGAAAATACTTGTAACCGTCTCTTTAAGTGTTAGCACTAAGATGCCTTTGGGCTTTGCGTGCTCTACAAATGCATAAATAAATAAATAAAAATATAGATGCACCTATTTCTCAGACAAGTGTCCCTATGATTCCTCCTGTAGGAAGAGTATATTCTTACGTATTTCATGAAATTCATGTTCAAGCTCATTTGGCAAGAACAAGACCTAAGAGAAGTACAAGGGAGGATGATTACGAATTAAATAATTACCTAGACAGTACAGCACATTTGGGGACCAATATGTGGTATCAACACATGAAAGAAGTGGGAATTAAATAATTACCTAGACAGTACAGCACATTTGGGGACCAATATGTGGTATAAACACATGAAAGAAGTGGGAAAAAGAACTTCTGAGGAGGATTGCTATGTATGTGCACTCCTGTGTTAGGCTATGAGAAAGTCTAAGGTGTTCATAGCTATTGAAATAGATGTTCAAACAACACATTGCCTATCTCACATTGCACTCTGCCTGGCAATTGGTCAATTCATGGTCCGAACAGCATCTGTGGTATGGGCAACAGAATGGTCAGCTCCAGATGAAGATGATTATGTTCAAGACTTAAAGACAAGAGCAAGGACATTTACCAGGAATCATGTGATGTGATATGACCAGCCTGCAGTGAAAGGAGCTGGAATCAGATGGGAAGTAAATAGAAGACTTGATAGCCCAGTAAAGACTACAGAAGAAATCCGAAGATAAAAGGAAAGAGGCTAGCTGCAGATCTGGGGAACAGTGTTTTGTCCAGATGGCTGGAAAGAAGTTGTACTTGTATGCAGAGCTTGGGTAGTAATTGGTTAATGCAAACCAACTATTGACATAGTGGAGAATGGATGCAAACCTTTATGGCCAAAACTTGCAAAATTGCTGATATGGGTCGAAGATAAAGGAGATCCTCTGCAGATAGTGCCTCTAGATAGTGCAAAGTTGTGCTTCAGAAACAACGGCAGGAGAAGAGCTGGAGAGACTCAAAATTGTGATCGAATCTTTGATGTGCCATGAATGAAAGGTGTCACAGCAGTGATAATGGATCACTAATGGGCCTGTGGATCCAGAGCTTACATGAAGCTGCCCAGAGACTGGGGAGGACTATGTTCTTTAGTGATTGTCCATGTTCCAGTGTGGGTGATTCCAAAAAGTGACTTGAACATTCATGAATTTCCAAAAGCAGATGCTGACCTGAGGAAGAAGAGATCTATTGCACGTTTAAATCGAATGAAAAGAGAACATTATTTCTCAGCCAAGTCAATAGAAGTGTTTCATGCCATTCCATATGAACACAGATTGGTCAGCCAGACCTCAGCAGTTTTCTCCGTTATCTATATGCCTGGAATCCAGACGATGGCGAATACCAAATGGTTACAGATAACCAGATGGGGGCTCCTGCAGATGATCAACACTACAATAAAGGGATTCAATGCTATCAAGAAAGAGCTGAGAACCATACAACTAATGACTCTCCAGAACAGCAACGTCCTAGATATGATCACAGCTATGGATGGAGTTGTTTGTGCCAAAATCGGAGAATCATGTTGCACATTCATATCTTCTCACAGCGATGAGAATGGCACCTTGACAAAGGCCATAACGATGCTGACAAACCTGCACGTTAAAATGTTAGACGAAGTGGAAGACATTGCTGATGACAGCTGGTTTGAGTTGATCTTTTCATGGTTTTCAAAATGGATGGCGAACAATTTTATGTTCCTTGGAGCCGTGTTGGTGATGATCATGTTTGGATTTTGTGTGATCAAGATAATAATCACACAATGTAAGAAAACTGCAAAGAAAGCCATTGGAATGAATATTGTGATTGATGTTGAATCTGGGTTCTAAACCAAGGTGGCAACAGATGAACAGATCAGAGACTATGTGCAGGCCAGTGTTCATGCACCTGAGGGGATGAAGTTCCTGTATCCAAGACACCACAAGAAGTATGTGCGAAGATGGAGCTACTACAGTCCCGGTGGACAACGCAGTCTTATGACCTGGAGTATTGATGAGCATGTGAAATCAGCTGGATGCCTGAAAGGATTCATAAAGATATGGGTCCCAAAGAAGCATTTCTTTAGACAAGGATGTCTTTATATGAAGATTGATGAGAGAGTGGTCGATGAATCAGACAGAGGGGGAAGTATAGAGGAGGAGCAAAGTACCCTCATCAAAAGCTCCGCCCCCATGTTGCCTATATGTTGGGAACCGGAAATGGCAACACATGCAGTTCCAGTAAGGATGCCTGTACCACAAAGAATCTTCAAGACAAGGTACCCATTAAGAAAAATCTACACATGCATGAAGAAACAGTACTCTTCTGGATGGTGTTCCAGAAGAAATTTGCATATGAATGAGCAAAATGCCTGGTGATGTCTTGCGAAGCAGAACTGATGCACCCTGAAAAGACACACGAGACAAGAAGGTATGAGTATTCTAAGAAGAAGATGAAGTATCGAAGTTAAGCAACATTTAGGGATCAAAATGAAGATGCTCCTGCAAAGAAGCACTAAAGAAAATGCAAAGTCATTTTACACTTGTACAGATGCAGTAATGCAAGCAGACAAAGTATTCATAACGCTGGCTATGTAGTAAATAGATTGCGGCGATGTGCCAATGTATACATATAGGAATGTATAGAACCTGGATAATCGATGTGTGTCGCCGTTAGAAATAAGCTGATGGCGAAGAAAGAATTCAAGAAAGGCTTGGCTGGCCCAGCACCAAGAGTCAAGGCCACAATGAGTTGGGCGCCTGTCAAAAGCCTACAATGAACGTGAGAAAGAAACGAACTTGTGCTTGATGTGGCATGACAAAACACAGAAGGCGTCAACAGTTCATCATTTAGTAATATCAAATGCAGCAAAAGGCTGGAAAGAGTGGTCTCCAGTCACATGGTTGTGATCAAAATAGCTTTGGGTCAAGCTACACCGAAACCAGAAGACAGGGCGATGCCACACTCCCTTTAATTCTCAGGCACAGAGAGCATCTGCAAGGCCCAGTTCAAAGCCTTAATTGACTGGCAGACTGTTCAAAGCCTTAATTGACTGGCAGACTGTAGGAGTGATGATGATAGATGTTGAGCTAATTGGGTGGGGAGGCAAGACCACACCAACCCTCCATGCACCTGGGGTGGTAGCCTGCGTGCTGCTAGCGTGTGGAATATTCCAGAAGGGTACAAGCGGGCCAAACCAATTGTAGAGGGCTACGTATGAGAGAGCCCTACAGTTTGTGTAACCAATTAATCATTGGGTATTTTGTGATGATGAAGATGACTTTCACTTGGGATGGGCTTAGTTGATGTTAGAGATCCAATCACTTCCCCCCAGCAATATAGGACGTATACTTAGATTTTCCCTTGAAACCTATCACTTTCCCCAGTAGGTTTTTGTAGTTTTCCATGCAGTATGACGTCCGTGATGATGAACTTTTACTATAAAAGTTATGTTTTTATGAAATGTATCGAGATCGTGCTGTGTGACGTCGGTGATGTCCGTTGCACTCCCTGTTTTAGACAAATGATGACTCAGTTTTGCCAACTTCACGAGTTGTTTTGATTATTGATGTTTGAGTAACTTCTGCATCCCCACCTACCTCTAATTACTGCTACCTCGTCCTAAAGGACCGTAAGTCTATGGGTTCAGAGTTATTAGGATTCATTTTTTATTTATCTGCATCCGGAAAATTAGAAAAAGCCGACAAAAGTCCTATTGGGGTCTGATCGAAAACGAAGAAGTTGTCAGCATACTCTAGCCAGATTAATTTCAAATGTTTGATCTTAGGGGTGGCAAGGACAGCTGAATTGAGGGACTCACCAATATCACTCAAATATAAATTGAACAAAGTTGGTACACAACCCTGCCAAAAACCTCTAAATGTCGGTATACTCCTTGACAAATTGCCCACATGATATAATACAACTTGTATTTTAGAAATGGAGTATAACCCTATAATATGACGAAGCAGGCGCTGTGGGATTCCCCATTTCAAAAGCATATTGCACAGAAGACCACAGGCTACAGCCTCAAAAGCGTCTGTGATATTTGTGGTAATGGACTTGTCTAATAACTAGTTTCAATAGGAATCCATTCAAAGTAGTGGCATGGTGTTTACGAAAGATAGTCTGCCATAAAGGAATTCTATTTTTGATTTGATATTTTATTTGTATCACGCTCATACACACCTGTTTCAGAGCGTGACGAGGCAAGGGAGGGGAACAAGGGAGAATAAAACAGCGATCTTCCTAGGCCCAGTGACATTGAGAATGCCCAAGTGCATGGGAGAGGGAAGGGGGAAAGTGCAAGGGAGAGGGTAGAGGTGTAAAGTGCTGAGCAAGGGATAAACACAAAAACGACTGATAGTGCAGCCAGCAAAGGTGGCAAGTGCGAGGTTAAAAGCGGATACAGGGGGTGTCTGATAAGTGCAGGTATGGGGACTGTAGGGCTGCAGATACAGACCCAAGTCCCAGGGTTGCCATGAGGCAGTGCTGGTGTCTAGCTGGGTGGGCAGCGACCTAGGCCTGAAATCAGAGGACAGCCAGGTGCACAGAGCCAAAGCAGACAGATCAGCAGAGGAGAGGAAGAGCGAAGGCAGAAGCAAAGAGGAAGGTCTTGAGGTGCTTGCGGAAACAGAGATGGTTCTCCTCATGTTTCAGAGTGGCAGGGAGGCTGTTCCAGAAGAAGGCCCCAGCCGAGGACAGAGATCTATCCCCAACTCGTTGCTTGGAGAAGCGACTGACCCTGAGGGAGTTGGAGGTGGAGGTGCAATTGACTCTTGCCAGATTTGAAGATGTTTTAAAATAAATGTGGCATATAGCTTACTGTCGGCATCAACAATTGCTATTGGTCAAATGTTTAGGGGGTCAGAGCGTGAGCCCTTTTTTTGAAAGATTGGTAAAATGTATACACCGGACCATGATTTAGGAAACACACATGTGGAAACAATGTTAATGAATAAAACCAATAATATAGAGGCCCATGTTTCTGGCTCCCCCTTAAGTAATGTATTGGACAAATTATTCGGTCCGCTAGCACTTGAGGGACTAATTTTGAGGATGGCTTCAATAATCTGTTCCTTTGTTATAATCATTGCCCAGGAATCAAGACTGCAGTAAAGGAGGTTCTACCACCCCCGTTTCGTAAAGACTACCAAAATCCTCACAAAAATGAGTCACCCATTGGTATTCCGAGATTGTGGAAGCTCTATATTGTGGAAGCACTAGGTTCAGATTGTGAATAGGCGAGATCATTCATTAGGTGCCAGAATGAACATATGTCTTTATTTTTCAACACCGAAAAACATTTTTCTGCATCTCGCTGATACCATAAGATACCATTACTCTTAATCCAATTCCTATAAGCTTGTTTTACCTTTTTAATGTTTTGAGTTCTGGAAGTTTGCAAAAGATTTAAATCCTTGCCAATACTTGTAATCTTTTGACGTAAAGCCTTCTTAAGGCAAACCACATTTGGATAAAAAACATGAGGATATTTTCTACATGAGCCAACACTCTGCTCATGCTTGCGAAAACTAGAAAAAACTAGCGGAAAGAAGTTCCTCCAAGAAGTTCCTATAATTGTCCACTATAAAAGTTGGATACTGCCACTCTACTGATGAAACTAACAAACAAGTTGAAGAGTCTTCATTTACCATATGTATGGAGGTCAAATTCCAACTCACTTGAGTCCCTGAAGGGTTAACACTTAACTAAGAACATGTAGAGCAGGGTCAAATTTGAGAAATGGAGGAAACTGAAAAATAGTAGACAAGTACCTATGATCACTAAAATCATTTGGCACAATAAACAGCTTTCATACAGCCCACTATTAGCAAAAATAAAATCTATTGTCGATTCAGAGAGACTGTTTTACCAAGTACATTCAGCCGGGACATCTGCTCCAATAGAACCATTCAACATGGACAGGCCGATACCCTCCAAGAAAAGAATCCATGTCGAACCATGTGGATTATTTTCAGAACTAAGAGAAGGAAGAGCCGTCTTGGATGAACATAAAGACAATGTGCATTAAAATTCCCCAAAATAAGTATTTTGCCACCAGGATATTTCATTTGCAATTCATTAATACTATTCAGCATTAGCTCAATAAATGTATGTAAAGGTTCTATACCAAGATACCAGTTAATGTTCACGATCAGTAAATCAAGGTAATTTTCTGAATTGAGCATTATGTTTGTCCCCAAAACACCAAATGTTATATCCATAGAAGTAACAATACATAAATACGGACAAGAGCGAACCAACGTGAGCAGTCTGCCAAAAAGTCATCCAACGACACCCCTTTTGGCTGCATGAAAGGACAATGCATAACCTTCAAACGCTGGAAAAATCTTAGACTTTATGTACAAGACAGCTCAATCAGATCTTTAGTGATCTATAAAGTCTACACGATCAATGTTGCCATTGGTTATTGCAATCAACGAGGGAATCAAGCAGAACAGTCACAGTATGTTTGTCCATCTGAGGTTAATATTGCGATTTTCGGGTAAAAAACATTCTAATAACAATTGAAAACCATGGGTTTCATCACTTTCTTTAATTGAGGGGAAAGCAGTCGATTTGTGATTCTGGGCCCTCAAATAAACACTCTCTTTTGAACCCTAAGTCACTAGGAGCCAACAGGTTTGAGGCAGTGCAAGAAACAGAATTTTGAAACACAACGGGAGTCTTACAAGTATTGTTCACTGTTCCTCGAAGCACATCATTTATTGAAGAAATCTCGGGACCCTTCAGTTGAACACCAGTATGATCCTGATCACGTAAAACTTGATTATTGATCAAAGTACCCACAGGTATTACCTGAGGGAGTAACTATGCTGTTGACCTGGCCCCAAAAGAGTCTTGTAAAGCAGAGTTACAGTCCTGAATAAATCAAGGTTGTTTTGTGATAGTAGTTATACCAGGTGCACTTTGGGGAAGGAGCCGTGATGTTAAAGGATGAGAATTACTAAAAATGGTTGAATTACATTACAGTACATTACATTACGTTACATTCCATTCAGGCCTGTGTTAGAATCTTACCACCCACAGACCTATTATCAGACATTAAATGTATAGAATTTTGCAGGGTCAGTTCTGTTTGCTTTGAAGTTCTTCGCGGAGACTACAGTAAGGCTGTCAAGGCCTGAAAACTACTAGAGGTAATCAACACAGCTTCAGCCATCTCAATTGGGGCTTGTGTTATAGACAACTCTGACGGCTTAGAAATTAGGTCGGCAAGACTACCCACCGAGGGTAAGGCAGTACCAATCGAGTCTCACACACTTGTTGTTTCGGACAAGACGTCTACTGATGTATCCTGGGATGGAAAACCTGTACTTATTACTGAGGACGAAGTTGCTGTTGGTAGCCGTTGGGAGAATACTCCCATTGGATTAGGTTTAAAAAACAAATTGCCCAAAGGACCGACTCCATCTGAAATAGATCTGGAGTTCTTTACTGACACAGATAACACTGAATGCCCTGGTACTAAAGAATTATTTGCGACGGTCCTCAAAAAAAGATTTTGGGCATTGCCGATTCTTTTTACTTTGTGTGACTTTTTTCAATGTTTTAACTAAATACATAGTCCCACTAGAGGTAATCACGTTCGGCAATGTGTCATTTCAGTGTCTGAATAAATGCAAGGGCTGTGTTGTCTACTTTACCCACCACTACAACTGTGCTGCTATCAGTCAAAAAATCTACTGCCAGTAAAGCTGAAGTACAAGAAGAAAGATCTGTTGGATTACCTGTCAAACTAAAATCAGACAAACCCTTCTGTGTTTCCAAAACATCTATCGAAACAGGAGACTTCAACATTACAGTAAAATTTAATTTCAATGATGAATCAATGGGGCCTTTAAAAGAGCATGGCAAGATATCACGTGGACCTTTTAGTTGTACAAGAAAATTAGAGGACTTAGTTGTCAAACAGAAGTGTGCATTGCCCTGGGAATGGCCCAATACAATGTCACGGCCAACCACACCCAACGAAGAATCTAAGGAAGTAGACCCCTTATTTCCACAAGGGAGGGGAGGCAGTTCCTTCGGTTGTGGTGATGCCAACTTAGAGGCTGCACTTACCAGGACCACGGAAGAGTCCAGGGAAGTAGATCCCCCGATTCCATAATCAGGGGGCGGAACTCCCTTCAGTTTGACACTTTTATGTCCATAGTTAGCAACATTGCGCAATTTAACATTATCAAACTTAGACAACAACAGAATGCAATTTGGTTTCTGTTTTCAGACCTTCATAAAGCGATTCTACTACATACGGAACCTGGTTGATTTCTAACAACACATCACATATGGATGATTCCACATTTTCATTAAGATTCTGGAATACGGCAAAAGTCTTTGAGGAGGTATAAAAGGCGGTGTTGAATTAAAGCTGGAAAACGAAGAGTCAGAATTATGCCTTGAACCAGGAGAAAGTGGGAAGACATGCTCATCATATTAGTAGAGTCCTGAACTGAAGGTGTTTCATTATTTGCACAAGTAGAGATATTTAGACTGGACGGCAGAGCATTCGAAGTATTCAGTTATCCAGTGTAGATATGTCTTATCAGTCACAGACTAAAATGCATTAATTTTCTGACTTTTGAGGGAGGACACGCACCAACCGGTCATGAGACTGTCACATGTTGGATCGCAAGTGACAATTGAACAGGTTCCGCATTAAAAAAAAACAGATTGATTGTTTTGATTAGAATTATTGGCTCCTTCATCAAGCGTTGCCACTACGTGCAGCGGCAAAGAAAGCAAAATCGCTGGAAACATTTCCTGATCAGTCATGGGAGACGAGTTTATACGTACTTGTGTTCACGTTGTGGGCGGTGCACCTGCATTTGACCAAAGGCTAATTTGTCAATATGACGAAGTTACTTCTGTCATGGCTTTTTTTTTTTTATAACGAAATTATGATGGGCTGTGTCATGACCCAGGAAATATATAATTTAAGGACACAAATCAGAAAAAACATTTAGTAGTCCCATATACCACTCTTCTGCATGCTGGAAACATTCAGTCTGAATGATGTTGAGCCCGGCTGATTCTCCTAATGACTGATTGTTAATTGCCTCCCTGATTTTTTGAATTCCGAAAACTGCCTCTCTTGAATAAGGGTCAGGAGTAGGAAATGTACATCTTGTGCCACTTGTTGTTATTTGGTGAGTCTCCCTTCGGAGGCTGGTTCTCCATAGCACCTTTGCATTTGTATTCACCTTTATTGTTTCTGAGAAGTCAAGGGTCTCATTGTTAAATACATTAGTGAAGTTATTGAGCCAGTTCGACTCTCAGATGTTCAATTCGAATCAAGATTCATGGTGTCCTAGACATTTTAATAGGCTCTTCCAGACAGTCGTTGAGTAATTTTTCAAGACAGCGCTTTCAAATGTCTGCCAGCATTGGTCCAACTGCTCAGATATCTTATTTTTTTTTCTTTTTGGAGAGCTCTTTTAATTGCATCTTGAATTTCTGATTTACAACATGCATATTCCTTATCAAGCCAGTGGATGCTCACTTGCTAGTTTTCTTTACTTTTGCAGGGAATTTTCTCTTGTCACTAAAACAGATAAATATGCCCTTAGCTGGTCAAATAGTGGCTTTATTTATTATATGCACCATTATTTTGTTCACATTTTCTGCTTATTTACAGGGTCATTACAAAGATTGAAGTTGTCCTTGAGTTGTGGAACTCATTGTACCCCAACTTTATGTATTAGATCAAAAGGGGTGCTCCTGTTCAGCAAAAGGCACACTATTCCCTCCCCATATATATTTCCTGTGCAGGAGTAGTACATTACATTCACTTTTTGTCCTGCTGAAGACCTCACATTTCTTGTAATTGACCCATTCGTTCAAAGAAAGCACTATGTAATCTACTACGGAAAAGGCTTCCCTTGTTTGAAAGCTGCCTAAAGGGTTGACAAATAGGGATTCTGGACTGAGATTAGGTCCAATTTCTCACAGAATTTGGAAAGCAGAATACCCTTGGCATCCCTTTTCTGGAAATGATGGTCTGAAATTGGAATACTTAAGACACTTGTAGTATCATAGGTTCCATAATCCCACACCATTCTGCTAGGACATAAAGTGACTCGTCAGACACGAGGTTCGTTTTCCAAACAAGTCTGGTTTATTTTCAAAGTATTCTCAGTCAGCCGACTGGGTCTCAACGCCTCATGATGTGTGTTCCCAAACACCGTGAGATGCGAGAGAGCGAACAGCGCTCAAACAACAATATATTTACATTACATATAATCTTTACAAAGGTAATTCGATCCGCCCACAAACACGTCATTCAGGCTAGGGTTTGGTGATTGACAATCATGACAATTATGACACGTTATGACAAGTCTTCATTCAGTCTAAACATAGCTATTCTAGCAATAGCAACAGAGACAGCTTTCTGTTATGGGGAACATAGAGCTCTTAGCTCGGCAAAGATATCATGTTGTTAGCAGAGAAGCATTCCTTAGTACGTTATCTGTGTGTCTCGGGTTCATGAGCTAAGGGTCAGACAGTTCTGAAGCGGAAAATACCATTCTCAATGAAGGAGCACTGCTAGGAGAACATAATTCATGGTTTAACTTCCTTTTACTACAGCGTTTGCAAGACAGGCCGGCACCTGGATTACTGATTAGATGCAGCTTCTGCTCGGCTTCAAGGACAATGTATTTCTGCATAGTTTGACATTCCTGTCTGTGTTAGTGTTTCAGCGTTGAAGGCTTGGCCTAGCACTGTGTGCGAGTCCGAAGCATAGAATACATTTGCAAAGCGTTTTGACAGAAAGGAAAAAAGCAAAATGGCTGACATTTCACAAAATGGAAGCCTTCTGGGTGCATTGATGATTCTCTGACTGCGATGTTTATCACATGATGCGATTGGTTTCAGGCCAACATACTATACATACTATAGGGTCGTTTCTGGTCTAACAATTCTCCCATTTTGGTGTCCATGTCTCCAACAATGATGAACGCTTTGTGGCATTTGTATTCTAGAGGTCCTATGGCCTTCTTTGTGAGGGTCAACAAGAAGCCACAGATGTTCACATTTTTGTGGGATTTTCACAGCTGTCATATATTGAGGATTATCAGTGACTTGCCAGTTGGCACAGTGATATCCTCTACCATTGCCTAGTGTCTAGTGTTTATATAACCTTATAGACCAAAAGTGAGGTCATTATTGCTGGATAATTATGTGCTACCAAGTTAAGTTGGGTAAGGGTCATTATCCCAAGGGATAATGGCCCATCATGAGGTTTATAATGCTATAAGCACATAACAATTACAGCAATACATGTTATGTAGTTACTTTAATGGTGGTCTTCATAAGTTGATCATTTTAATTAATTTACCATGAGTGTACATTTGATGTCATGTAAAAGTAACAGTTTCTATAAAAAAAAGTGAAAGTATTTGCCAATGTTTTAGCTTTCTCTTTCATGTGTAGAGGTGGTTGTTTTAGAAAATTAGTAACCCGGCGAGAGACAATCAGAATGCAACAAGCATTCTGATTGGTTCTCGCCAGGTCCCTACCCGGCCGGGAATCCCTCCGTCGGGATTCCACAGACTTTGTCCATGGCGGGGGGCGTGGCAGCCCCTCAGTCGCGGCTGAGAGGCTGCCTTCACCCCCGCCGGGGACTCGGGTAAGTCTTTTATTTATTTTTTATTTTTCCCTCCCCTCCTTCCCCCCCAACTTACCTTCTTGATCCTGCGTCCCCGGCGGGGGACGAGGGAAGCCTCCAGCCATGGGGAGACTCGGAGCAGCGCTCTGCACCTCCACGCGGCTGGGGGCTTCCCTCGTCCCCCGCCGGGGACGCAGGTACTTTTTTTTTTTTTTTCACCCCCGTCCCACTCCCGCCCTCCCAACCCCACTTACCTTTTTTTTATCCTTTTTCGGGAGCGGACGCGCTGGGAACACAAGTGTTCCCAGCGCGTCCGCTCCCGATGACCGCCATGGAAAGGGAAAACGGACTCCGTTTTCCCTTTCCATGGCGGCGGCCATTTTCTTGGTCGTTTTTTTTCTGTCCCAAAACGTCGCAGTGTTTTAACACTGCAGCGTTTCGGGACAGAAAAAAATTACAGAAAAAAATTACTTTTAGAACCCCGGTCATGCAAATTTAGCGGGCCGGGACACTAATAGCAATAGAACCCTTGCGGCGGGGGCATTACCGACTCTGGTAATTCCCCGGGCCCATAGGTAAGGACCCGAGCAACAAGCATTCTGATTGGCTGTTGCCAGGTCCCTACCCGGCCTGGAATCCCTCCGTCGGGATTCCACAGACTTTGTCCATGGCGGGGGCGTGGCAGCCCCTCAGTCAATGAGGAGGCTCGAAGCAGGGCCATCCCCGCTCAGAGCCTCCCCGCGGCTAAGAGGCTGCCTTCACCCCCGCCGGGGACTCGGGTAAGTCTTTTATTTTTTTTTATTTTTCCCTCCCCTACCTCCCCCCCAACATACCTTCTTGATCCTGCGTCCCCGGCGGGGGACGAGGGAAGCCTCCAGCCATGGGGAGACTCGGAGCGGCGCTCTGCGCCTCCACACAGCTGGGGGCTTCCCTCGTCCCCCGCCGGGGACCCAGGTACTTATTTTTTTTTCTCCCCCGTCCCACTCCCGCCCTCCCAACCCCACTTACCTTTTTTTTATCCTTTTTCGGGAGCGGACGCGCTGGGAACACAAGTGTTCCCAGCGCGTCCGCTCCCGATAACCACCATGGAAAGGGAAAACGGACTCCGTTTTCCCTTTCCATGGCGGCGGCCATTTTCTTGGTCGTTTTTTTTTCTGTCCCAAAACGTCGCAGCGTTTTAACGTTTTTCGGGACAGAAAAAAATTACTTTTAGTACCCCAGTCAAGCAACTTTTGCGGGCCGGGACACTAATAGCAATATAACCCTTGCGGCGGGGGCATTACCGACTCTGGTAATGCCCTGGGGCCTTCGGTAAGGCCCTCGCTTCACTCGGGGCCTTACCTATGGGCCCCGGGGCATTACCTGAGTTGGTAATGTCACCGCCGCTCGGGTTCTATTGCTTAAATGAAGGTCTTGTCAGAGAGGAAGTTTCTTGATGAAAGAAACATTTGTTGAAAATTGACTTCTTGTTACCCAGTCTACTTTTGAAGACAGAATGTGCACAATGTAATCAATACCACACGGTATTCACGGCACTATAAACATTATGATTGGTTTTGAGGAGATCGATAACCATCTCCATGTGCTAATCACATTGACTGACTATTAAAGTCAAATATCAAACATAATCTAGGGGAGGAAGGTGGACCTCATGTATGCAGGGAAACCACATTTCTGTACGGGAATGTAGTTGGTGTCCCACACAGTCAGGGAGATCATGATTTGTTGGCCTATTTAAAAAAGTCTCAACCTCATCCGTCTGCAAGATACTTTAATGATGGAGGCCTGTGGCTAAGAAGACTACTTGGTTATGGCTAAACCAGCAGTATCAGGGGAAAAAAGGAAGATACTCAGGTAGCCTTCAGATTCCATGCATAGTAAAAATGTGGAAATGGGCTGAATTAACGCAGATTAGCACATGGAGATCATTATTGACCTGCTCACAACCAATTAGAATGTTTAAATCACAGTCAAAACCTACTGGTATTGACTGCATTTTGAACAAACTGTGTTCAGAAGCAGACAGGGAAACCACAATGCATCTTTCAGGCAAGATTCTATTCAACTACACACTTCCTCTCTGGAAGGAACGTTTGTTGGCTGCAACATGCGACTTAGCACACATATGAGAAAGCTAAAGCATTGGAAAAGAAAACCATTTAATTTTGCATGACACCTAATGCATGCTAATTGTAAGCCTATTATAATTCAACCAAATTGCAATTAAAATGCTTAACTTATGAATACAGCCATGTTATTTAAATACTACAAAATAAAGCCACATTTAATTTCCTACCTCAGGTTGTCTACTTCACAACTAAATCTCCAAAACATGTATTGTTGCTAATAGCCTTATGGACCTCAGTAGGGGGTCACTATCTTGGGATAGTGACCCTTCACCAGATTATGGCTCTCGGCTTCACCTTCAATGATAACCTGAAGGCGGGTCATTATCCAGCAAAAATGACCCCCATCAATATATAACGCTATATTCTTCAACTCTATTTTTATGCCTCTTTTTCATTCATTGATTTTCTGACTCTTATCATGCTTTCACTTGCTACTGATTGAAGTTTTTTTGGTAAGACTTTTTACTGTTATTTTCAGATTGTTGATATGTAACCACACCATGGATGTAAGGCAGATTTGCTTTCATTCCCTTCTTTGGTCAGGGTGTGCACTAGGTAGGATGACAGACAATCGCTCTTACAAGGTCCCTCAAGGCTCATCATAGAGCAATTATCTTTTTCTCAGGGAAAATTGATCCCCCTAATACTGTGTATTATCTATGGTGGTTATGGGGACAATGTGACTACCCTTGATTGCACATGGTGCCTTAATGTGCCTTACTGTGGTGCAGTGTACATAGGCTCTGCTGGGAGGAACATACAAGTGCAGGGAGTATATCTGTGAACCAAAAGCACACTGCAGGTGCACTCTATAGAAATGTGGCAACAGGAAACAGGCATGGATGAATAGGTTCTGACAATAATGAGGGACATAAATGCACAATAAAATGCATAGAGATGCACAAAAACGATAGGCACACGCAGAACTTACAGATCACTCTAACAGATTGAAAGTGATGGCACATCCTTCCAATGCTCAGACTTCATTTTCTGGACACTCCCTGCAGTATAGCAGTGAGGGTCTGAATTTATGGCTTCAATTATGGAGTCTTCAGTAGATCTCTGTATACCTCTGGGGACCGCCAGACGTCCTTTCTGGTTTCAGCCCGAGGAAAGTTCATGTCAGCCCAAATAGGCATTCCAAAACATCTCAGACACCCAGAAGAACACTGCACCATGGGTGAGTTCATGCAAGGCTGCATGGCAATGGCTGCCTCCACTGCCTCTGACATCGGCCAACTCTCCATGCAGGGACAGAGCAGACAAGGCCTAACTCTCAGGAGGTTTTACTTCTATAGCAGCAGGATCCTGCCTTGTTGATCTGCACTGTGTATTGCTTTCTTTAGGGCTTCCGTATGGTGTTGTCTTGCTGCATATCTGTCTCAGGTTTCACTTGCTCGTTGTTGGTCTTCACGGTCTTATTGTAAAGACTGGAGGGGATATCTGTACTCCTGCCCTCTATATGGAAGAGTAGAAGCACAGAGCACCCCAGTCAAGGTTCTGTATTGGGTAGCAATGGATGAGCAACCAAGACGTAAGCTCTCAGGAGGTGATGCAGGCTGGTTCTTAAGTACGCTGTAGGCTGTTGAATATTTATATACACACCAATGCGCCACACTGCACTCCTTTGACAATGAGGAAAGAAAACTGCCAAAATGGAGGCGATAACCCCTGTGCGCACTAAATCTGCAGAATTGCGCATGGTTCATAAACCACAAAAGAGCTGCACACCCTGCCACACACAGGCAACGTTGGTGTAAAAACAGGAATCACTGCTGTCACCAGTCATCTGTCCTCTGTCATCTGCCACCTGTCACCTGAAACAAGGCCACAGAAGGGCCTAATCCGAAAATGCCATTAAAAATTCAGTCATTTTCCCAGAGAATTATGGAAAGGAAAGTGTGCTGAAATCATGGATTCTCCAGGCAATCAGAGGAATCCAGGTCTCCCTGCCTGACAGCTGCTTAAGGAAATTAGCTGTCAAACCCAGTTTAAAAGTGTTTCTGTTTCCGGATGAAAAGTACAAAATCCACACTGTTTGTAAAGGGCTAATTCTTTTAAAATGTCCCAATCCCTTATAAACTGTGCTTATATTTATATGTGAAATGAAAAGACTAATTTAAAGGAACCCAGCCTGGGAACATTCACATCTCATCTTGACACTTCCTTGAAAACAGGAAACCTAATGGTTCCCACATAATCACAACAAGCAACACAATGGGGCCGCATTAGACATTCGTCTGGGACTGAGCCAAAGAACAAAGGACAGGCTGAGCATTGTCCTCTGCTGGGAGGGGCAGGAGCTTCCCCCTCCAGGAAGGGAACACACCTCCTTGATCAAAAGACTGGACAGCTGCTACCTGGAAAGGGGAAGTTAACAAGGAGAGCTTTGATTAAATCCTTATTTCCTTACTCTTTAACTGAGCAACCTAAAGAAGGATAAATCTGAAACTTGGTAGACATTAACCTAATTTTAGGCCAATGCTTTTAAAACAGTGATTACATCCGTACCACTTAAGGAACCAAAGTTATGAAAACATTCTTATTGTAGCAAAACGATTCATGTTGCAAACTTAAGACTGTATGTACATGGTCCACTGATAAGCACCCAGAGATGTTCCAAATTAGAAAGTAATAATCTAAACTGTTATGGTTAAAATTGATAAAAACTTAAAAGAATAATTCAGATTCAGCTTGGCTTGCTACCATTAAGGCTTGCCCACTGAAAGTTGCATCCGGCTATCTACCATGTCCAGTGACCAGAAGGGCCCTTCCAAATCCAGTCTGAGGTGCAGTCCAAAATTGACCAGAACGGCGCCGTGGATCCAATCCCTCCAGAGGTGCCCTGCTGCCGGTAGACCTGACCCGATTTATTGACCGGAGCTCACGGTCCAATTTAATTATAAATGATTGTAAGCATTTACAGGAAGAACAGTGACCAATAGTATATCTGCATTGTATTATCCCTATCTCAACCCATCCCATCTTTAAATCCAGAACCTAGTGTTATTAGAATCCTTCTTGCATTGATTTGTCTCATCTGTGTTACAAAACTATAACTCCTTAGTGATTTTGAGTAACTAAAGTAAATCCCAGAATAAATTGAGGATCCATGACGTGAATAGTTGCACTGGCCACGTAGCCGTGAAGGTTCATGTGTGGACTCTTCTTTTCCATAGTCATTAATCTAGTATAATAAAACCTATCTGTCATTTTTAAAATCGAATTTTTGTTTTCATTTTTGCGCCTATTTTGCAAAAACACCTCTCACTAAAACCCTACATTTCTTCAATTTTAAAGATAGAAACAAAATGTCAACTCTCTCTGATATCTAAGACCTTAGCTATGTCCACAACTAAAAACTGCATCACAGAACAGTGTATTTGACCCGTTTTTCTCCAATATCGCATAATAAAAGATTGCCGCAAATTTGCAAAGTTCTAAAGTTTACACGTGTCTCTTTCCCATTTCAAAGTGCTTCTTCCATCCCATATTGAACTCATGTGTGTATTGTTGTTTATATTATCGCTCCTGTGTGTTAGGACTTGTTTAGAGTTGCTTTCCTCAAAATTTTTCAAAGCAATTTTTCACCTGTCATTTTAAAAGTCCATTTCCAAAACAGTTTTCTCTCTTGTTTGGGGAGGGAAGATTGCCTATTGGGAAGGGCCTCATTACGAGAATGCCACTAAAAATGGAGCCATTACCGGCATGGAGGAAGTAGCGGGTGTGTGCTCCTTTGACGCCGCTAATAGCGGCTGATTACGAGTGTGCAAGCCCTGCAAACCCCCATGCTGGTAATGGCCATACCGCCATGCCGCTGAAGGCCCTCCAACCCCTCGATAGCGGCATCACGGGACCCACTGATACGCCTCCTCCAAGGAGCAACCCTTTAATACTGACCCAGCAATACCATCATGTTAATACCGGGCTCGTAATACCGGACCCGGAAGTAAAGTCATTGCGTCGGAATGGGAAAAACGACGGTGGCCATCTTCAAAAACACAATCCATTGCAATCCTCCCAATCCACCAGTACTACAGAGGAGAGACCAGGGCCATTGTATACATCATGTCCAAGGCTACCCGTAAAAGCAACCAAGCAACCCCCGCCTGAGTTAAATATGCTGGCAGATACCCTGCCTGCCCATGCCGATGAGGTATTCACACATAACCTCAAAAGGGAGGCACAGCTGAGGAAGAAAGAAATCTGGGAGGAGGTAGCACGCAAGGTGTCATCGGTTGGCACCAGCCCCGAACAGTCAAAGACTGCAAAAAAAGATGGGATGACCTCCGTCTCAGGGTCCGGAACATCCGGGCCAGCAATCGTAGGGAGGCCATGGCCACAGGCGGGGGTGCCCACTCACCGGTGAAACTCATGCGCTGGGAGGAAACCTGCAGCACAACGATCCAGATGGAGTCGATAGAGGGCTTCGGGGAAATGGAGACGGGTTCTGTGACATCTGGAGATGCAGATGAGTGACCCTGAAAACCCCTGTAGCCCAAACCATGACGTAGCACAAGTGATGTGAAAGTGAGCCAAGCCAAGGCAATGCATGGCCCATCATACACACATATACAGATCCATGTCCAGATGGAGGCCCAAACCCTGCCACACTGAAATGCATGCTGTGTGCCAATCCCATAACCAACAGTCACCCAACACACAGGGACCATTTGCATGTCATACATCACACAAACCCCAATACAATGGCATACCACCTGGTACGCATCAGTGCCAAATGGAGATGCCACGGCTAATGCCAATATGCCCCCCCCCCCTTGAAACTACCCTGCGTGACACACCTATAAGATTGCAATGCATGAGAAATGAAATACTGTACAGTACCATCTCATGCATCTTGCATGTAACACCATCACTGATGCCCTGCATCTCTTGTTACTCCACAGGCACTGATGGAGAAGGTGGGAGTCAGGACCCAGACACAAGGCCATCTACGTCCAGTGCCAGACTGCCGGCCACTGGCCAACCCACCTCTGGGGCAGCACCGTGGCCCACAGTCCTACCCAGGGCAATTGCACAGGCCATGCAGGCACATGAGGATACCAGAGCAGCGGACGAGACTGCGACCACAGAGCTGCCAACAACAGCTAAAGGTGAGGCTGATGGGCACACTCTCCAAGCCAATCCTGGATCCCGCAGTTCTACTGCACAGTTCAGATCTCACTGCCACCCCAGAGGCCAGCCCTGCAATGGGCCACCCAGCCGCAGCACCCTCAACCTCAGCAGCCCCCACGGACATTATGGTACGCCTGTCTAGGGTGGAGGCAAGGCAGGACTCGATGATCGAGCTGGTGCGCCAATATGTGACTGACAGAAAGGAAACATGCAGGGAGATCCGCCAGGCCAATACTGCGACCATTGCGGCCATTAACACCAGTGCGATATTGATCTGTGACAGTTTGGGGGCCGTTACCCAGGTCCTAACCAGCATGCTACCGCACATGCAGGGCCAACAACCAGCACCGGCGGTGCCAATACTATCTGCATGCACCCCATCATCAACACCTGCATCCTCTACCCCCTCCAGCCCTGTGCGGATGACAAGGCGGAGTGCAAGGCAGACCGAAATGCTGCCCCCAGACACTACAAAAACCTGCAAATATTGTGGGATGACAATGGGCAAGGGGGAGGCAGTGTTGGTGGTATAGAGGGGATTAAGGGGGTGTTCATTGGGGGTACGGGGTGTTCATTGGGGGTATTGGGTGTTCATTGGGGCCATGGGTTGTTTTGGTGTTTTGGGGGGAGTGGGGACGGCGTGTGAGTGGTGGAGGGAAAAAAGCACTGTTTTGTAAATTACCTTAATACTCCTGTTGTGTTTGAAATCATTTAATGCCTGGACATTGTTCATTTTGTGTGTGTCCATTCAATTCATGACATCACACAGTGCCGAACTCCCAACACACCCTGTGTCCATGTCCACACGGTCCAAGTGCCCAGTGAAGCACTGACACATAACCATCAACGTTCCTGGTTCAGAAGTAATCGTCAATCAGTGATTGGCGTACAGCACAGCCATTTTGTGCATCACGTACTGGCAGGGGTGCTGCTTCTCCTCCATCATCATCCTCATCTTCCTCACCTGGTGCATGCATGTCAATGTCAGGTGGCAGTGGTACATTTCTCCGTTTGCACATGTTGTGCAGCATGACACAGACCATGGTAATCTTTGCCACCTTCCCAGGGCCATAAAGGAGTGCTCCACCATACCTGCTTTGGCAGCGGAACCGTGCTTTCAACAGGCCAAAGGTCTGCTCAATCACGACAGGGGTACGGGTATGGACACGATTGTACTCCTCTTCATGTCTGTTACGTGGGTTCCGCACAGGGGTAAGTAGCCACAGCTTCGAGGAATAGCCTCCATCACCTGCATGGGAGCACAACGAGGTACGTGTGAGTCAATCAGAGATGACACCTTTAAGATTCACGGCCATGGCCACAGCTATTTGGTGTTGAAATGCACATGTCCCTGTATGTATGCACACTGATTAATTTGATGCATTGTGAACTGAAAAATGGCCTGCTTGTGAGTCTTGCATTTTGTCATTGATGTACGCATTGGTCTTATGTATGGCATTGATGCGTCATGTTCGGGTTGGGATATTCAGGTCAACAGTGTTTAGCACTGAGTGCATGGTCCACTCACCGCCCAACCCCACCCAGGTGGAGTATGCATACCCCCAAACCCACCCAGGTGGAGTATGCATCCCCCCAATCCCACACATGTGGAGTATGCATCCCTCCCAATCCCGCCCAGGTGGCATATGCATCCCCCCACCTCACCACCACGATGCACTGACATGGCCTAGTCAGGCAACTTATGAGCAGCCAGGCACGTCATCCAGCATGTCGCTCCATGTGACGGGGTAACGTGGTGTTACGCAGCACTATGGCATCATGTGTAGATATGGGATATCGGGCACAAAAATGTGTGATGATCTTGCAGGAGTCACATACCATCTGCACATTGATGGAGTGGTATTGCCTGCGATTGCGGTACACCGCCTCTATTGCATGAGGGACAAACAATTCGACATGGGTGCAGTCGAGGGCACCAACGCAATTGGGCATGCCTGCCAAAGCATGGAAGCCTACTTTGGTGTCGCAAGCTCCTGGGCAGTCCGTGGTAGGGATATGTGGGTGCTAGCATGCTTCAGGAGGGCATCCAGCACTTGGGTCAGCATGTGTGAAAAGAGTGGTTGTGATATACCATGCAGCTAGCCCACTGTGTGCTGGTAGGTGCCTGTGGCCAGGAAGTGGAGCACAGACAGCACCTTTAGTAGCAGTGTGTATTTCTATGAGGCTGACGATGTTGTCGTGTATACTGTCCACTATGGTGGTGATGGTGTCCTGGTCCAACCGGTACAGGGTGTGGATCTGCTCAGGGGTTAGCTTGAATGGACTGGGTCTGATGCAAGGGATTGGTGGCTGCCTACGTGGTACCACTGGCTGCACTGGTGGAACATACTGGGCCTGTCTCACCCTCCTTCTCCTCCTGCATCTCCTCTGTGCTGCTTGTTGTAGTAGCTGTAGTTGTTGTTGTTGCTGTTGTTGCTGTAGTTGTAGCAGTACAGGCATGTCCTCCAACCCCATGATTGCAACAGCTAGTGGTATCATTTTGGTGTGGGAAGGGGTGTGGGGTGTGGTTGTACTCCTTTTGCACTGGGACAGGCTCCATTGACTCCACCTGTGGTAATTGTGTACACCTGTGGCAGTTGGCTACACTGCAGGTTGCTATTTACGGGTGGTCCGCGATGCCTGTATTGCCGCCATTGTGCAGGTCCTAATTACCGCCTTCGGGATGCGGTAAGTGCATGCCTGCGTTACTTGTGAGTGGCATCCCGGTATTGGCGCTGCGAAGGGGCGCGTGTACGCACGCATGCCGGTATGAAGGGGCACCATACAGGCGGTGGCGGTATTGGCAGGTTGTCGGGTCATAATGGCCCGGACCCGTTAACGATGCCGGTAATACCATTCCGCCTTCCTATTTTCATTACCTCCATTCTCGTAATGTGGCCCCCTATTTTTATTCCTGAATACCTGCTGATTACTTACATCTGTGTAGGATGTTAATTTGCATAAAAGAAACTTTTCAGGGGGGATATTTACCTAAACGCTATCTGTTCACAAACCAAAACCGTTCTTTTTCCTGTTTGCTATTCTGCATCAATATAAGTGAATTCAATTGCTTTGCTGTTGCATATACATATATATATATATATATATATATATATATATATATATATATATATATATATATATATATATATATATATATAAATGTATGTGTGATTTGAATCTTAAATAAATAAAATAAATATTTACCTTTACAAACTAGCCTGATTCCTGGTTCAGTTCAGTGTGACCTGGCGGTATTTTGAGACGGGTGTGATAGGAGTGGTATATCATTCAGAATATTGAATTTATAGACAAGAATAAATAAGGATTTCATTGAGAACTACATGCTAGGCGAGATCTGGGTGTGTGCCTGATTGAAATATTGAAATCCCTTACAATCCCTTACAAGACCCCAAGCCCCCCACAAAGGGAATGTCCACACACTATGTTATGTGCTAACACAGTTCTTTATACAGAAAATAAGGTTCAATATATATACATAATTAATAACACACTTTGTATTTTGGCAAATCTAATATGGCAAATATTTAAATACAACCACACTTAACTATCAACTCCTTTCAAATGCACCAACTGCTGACAGTTCTAATGGCATACAAGTTAAACTGTAATGTTTATCAGCATAAGACATATGAATGACGTTTAAACAATGACAGAATATTTTATCCAACTACCAAGACACAGTTCTTTGTGAGGATCACCCCACCTGGGCAACCTGTAATAAAGAATATTGACAAGCCCAGTCCATATATGATATGATATGATATGATATTTTATTTCTATCGCGCTCGTACACAAGTGTTTCAGAGCGTGACATGGCAAGGGAGGGCCACAGGGGAGAACAAAACAGCGATTTTACTAGACCCAGTGACATTGAGAACGTGCAAGTGCATGGGAGAGGGGAGGGGAAAAGTGCATGGAAGGGGGAGAAGTGGAAAGTGCGAAGCAGAGGAGAAACAGATAAATAACAATAAATAAATAATAAAGGCAAAAAACAGTTTTAGTGCATCCAGCAATTTGCAAGTGCTATGTTTAAAGCAGCAGACAGGGTAGGTCTGATAAGTGCAGGAAGAAAAAGGGGGGGCTGTATGGGCACAGATACATACCCCAGTGCAAGGGGGTGGCCCGGAGGCAGTGCGGGAGGGTGGCAGGATGAGCAGGTACCTGGGCCCAAAAGACAGAGGGTGGCCAGGTGCACGGTGCGCAGAGAGAGTCAGATCAGCAGGGGAGAGGCGGAGCGAAGGCAGAAGAAAAGAGGAAGGTCTTGAGGTGCTTCCGGAACCGGAGATGGTTTTCCTCAAGTTTTAGAGTGGCATGGAGGCTGTTCTAGAGGGAGGTCCCAGCTGAAGACAGAGATCTACCCCCAGCTCGTTTCTTTGAAAAAACGACTGACCTTGAGGAAGTTGGAGGTAGAGGAGCGAAGAGCTCGAGAGGGGAGGTATTTGCGGAGGGATAGCTGAAGGTATTTTGGACCCATGCCCCAGAAAGCCTTGTGTACAATGCAGAGGGTTTTGAATTTAATCCTTGCATCCACTGGGAGCCAATGGAGAGATTTCAAAGCTGGAGAGATACGATCCCAGGGCTTGAGGCCAAGGACAAGTCTTGCAGTCCTGTTCTGGATTAGTTGCAGAGGGCAGATCGTAGCGGCAGGTAGATTTAGAAAGATGCTAGAGAAAACCAAGCCCGAGAGAACCAGAGCTTGGGATACCATGAGCTTCTGGGGGAAGGAGAGGAAAGGCAGAGTACCTCTGAGGAGGTGCAGTCAGAAATTTGACTTTTTAGAGACCCCAGAGATGTGGGCAGAGAAGGAAAGGGTGGAGTCAAAGATGACCCTGAGGTTCTTTCCCTCACAGGTGGGGGTAGGAGGAGGGCCAAGGGAGGCCGACCAGAGAGTGAGGGGAAAGGATGGTGAAGGTGTGCTGATGAGAAGGATCTCTGTCTTGCTGGCATTCAGACAAAAATCATTGGCGGCACACCAATCTTGAATGGCAGTTAGGCAATCAGAGATGAGAGGGAGAGGGGTGGCAGAGGGCAGCCTGAAAATTAGTTGAGTGTCGTCAGCGTTGCACTGGAAATTTGAGCAGAAAGTGGAAATGCAGTGGGCGAGAGTTACCAGGTATTGGTTGAAAACCACAGGTAGAGAGGAAGATAGATGAAAGGAAGGACCCAAGTTGGACCTGGGAGGGTCGATCTGAGAGGAAAGAGGTCAGCCAGGCAAGAGCCTGATCAGTGATACCCAGGTTTTCATAGAGACGGTTGAGCAGGATGGTATGGTTGACCGTGTCAAAGGCAGAAGAGAGATCGAGGAGGATGAGGACAGAGGGAATGTTAGAGTCAAGTTTGGAGAGCAGATCTTCACGGATGTTCAGGAGAGCAGTTTCCGTGCTTCTGGCAGCTCTGAAGCCAGACTGGTGATCATGGAGACAGCCAACAGAGTTAGAATGAAGGTTAAGCTGCGAGATGGCCAACCTTTCCAGGAGTTTGCCAAGAAAGGGAGTAATGGAAATTGGGCGATAGTTAGCTGGACAAGAAGGATCAGCTGTGGGTTTCTTAAGAAGAGGATGCACACAGGAGTGCACAAAGGAGTGCTTCAGAGGGGAGGAGAAGGAAACTGAGGCAAAGGAGTGGTTGCAAAAATCAGCAAGGGCCAGAGCAAGGGTATCAATGTAGTCCTTGATGGTTTTAGAGGAACAGGGATGAACCTGTTTTGACAAGGCTTTCATAGATCAGACTTGTCTAGCAACCTCGTCAGGAGAGAAAAGAGGAAAGGACGAGAAGGATAGTGGGGCGGTGGCTAAAGGAGGGTCAGCAAGCACAGATGGGGAGGGGAGAGGAGCGGTGTGGGTGAAGAGGGTGAAGAGGGTGGACAGGATGTCCTGGGTTTTTTAAATGAAGTAAGAGGCAAGGGCATTACAAAGAGCCTGGGAGGCAACAGGCGTGGTAGAGACTGCTGCAGGGTTGGCCAGCTCCTTGCAGATTTTAAAGAGTTTGTCCGAGTTGTTCGATGGCTCAGAGACATGATCTTGAATGTGGACTCTCTTCTTGGTGAGGACAGAGAGTCGGTATTGCCTTTGTAGCAGGCGACAGGCCAGTTTGTCAGAGGATGAACAGGAAGTCCTTCATTTCCTCTCAGCCGCCCTACACTTATGTTTAAGTGTAGCTAGGTCAGAGTCATACCAGGAATTGCACTTGGCTTTAGACTTCAAACGGATCCTCATGACAGGGGCAAGAGCATCAAGCGTATCAGAAATTGAGGAGTAGAGCAGAGACAGGGTGTGTCAGGATGTGAGACAGGCAAAGGCGGAAGGGCGAGAGAAAGTGGCGGCAAAATCCTCAACTGACACATGCTTCATTGGCCGGATGTCTGAGAAGGTAGGTGGCAGAGTTGGGGTAGGCTTGGCTTGCGGGTAAGAGCGGGAGAGATTTGAGGAGAGGAGGGAGTGATCGCTCCAGGAGAGAGGAGTGGTCAGAGGGATGGAGAGGGGGAGGTCAGAGGAGATCAAGACATCGAGTGCGTGCCCTGCAGAGTGAGTTGGGTCAGAGGGAAGGATGGACAGGGAGAGGGAATCGCAGAGGTCACGGAAGAGTACAGACGAGGAGCAAGGAGAATCTAAATGTATATTGAGGTCACTGAGGAGGAGGAGTTGAGTGGTAGAGGCCAGGAGGGAGGAGGAGAGGTCTGCCCACTCAGAGAGAAATGAGGTGATTTAACCAGGAGGCAGGTAGATGGTAACCACAGTAGGAGAATGGGTAGGCGAGAGAGAAAGCCAACAGACAAGGCATTCAAAAGAGGAGTAGGTGTGAGTGGGAATGATAGAGGCAAGAATCGACTCAGGAAAGATAAGGGCTACCCCCCCACCAGACCGGCAAGATCTGGGTGCTGAGAGGATCTCGTAGCCATCAGGGAGGAGAGTTTCAAAGCTCATGACAGAGCTGGCAGTGAACCATGTCTCAGTGAGACCAAGGACAACAAGGTCTAGTTCTTCAAGGAGGTGGCAGATGTCAGAGGAGTGTTTGACAGCAGAGCGAGAATTGAGAGTTGCAATATGAAGAAGGTTTGCAAGCCTTAAAGGTAGGGTAGGGGTACAGACAAGAGGTACGCCCTGCGGAAGAGAAAGAGCCCTAGAAGGGGCAGAGGAGGAGGAGGAGTGAGAGAGCAAGGTAGCCAAGGGGGGTGAGGAGGGGACAGCAGGAGATGAGAGGAAATAGATGAGGCGAGTGAAGCGCCTATCAAAGCGGAGGAGATTGGCCTAAGGGCCTTAGACCATGACAGTGCCATTTAGGTAGACCTTAATTATGGCTTTAGAGGAGTCGAAGGAGGCAATGAGAACTTCCCAGTGAGTGCCACCAAGACCATGTGAGGAGTCCATAGATCTGGCGAAGGAACGACAAAGAGGATGTCAGTGAGGGTCTGTCTGGCGGAAGCATTGGAGTAGGTGTTTTGGCGATAGGAAGACCAGGGTTAGAGGCCAAGATATCCTTTTTGAACTCCTTCCTACCAGACTTAGTGAGAAGGGAAGGATAGTCAATGGAGAAGCTGTTGGAAAAGATAGGAGAAACAGAAAGCGCCATTGGGGTGGAACCGAGGAGAGGATGGAGATACTGGGGGGGCTAAGGCAGGTAGGTGTGGGACAAAAGAGAGTGGTGAGGTCACTGGGCTGGAAAGTTACAGAGAAGAAACACTATACAAGCAAAATACAGAGAATTTCGCAATGGACGGCAAGATTTGACTTTTTTGTACAAAGCTAAAACAGCAAGATTTGACTTTTTAGCACAAATATGTTTAAATAGTCTTGTTTCCTGATCAAAATGTTCAACTACCTCGATGTACCTGAGTTAGAAGAGTTTCTTTGATGGTTCATCGACGGATCCCTCGTGGGTGGACTCCCTTTAAAGCAGGATCCACAGGGCATCGTGATTCATCAAGGAAATGTGAACACTGTCCTCGAGACAGCAGCTTCGACCTTTCTGGTGCTCGTCGATGATCGATCGTGGACATCCTGTGAAGACGAGGCATGTGGTGAACCTCGATGTAAAGAGTTTGTTGCTGCAAAGCAGACTCAGTGAAGAAAGTAGGCCTGGCAGTGGGAGTCGGTTGTTAGCGTCGACTATCGGGACTCGACCACGGATGGCATTTGAATCTTCATTCATCAGCGTCTTTGTGGACTTCAGATGGCCGGAAACCCACCAGTGGACTTTCCTCGGTAGTCGACGACCTCGACTTACTCAGGCGGGACAAAGGAGTCAACAGTGATGGCAAGGGAGCCCTTTATTTAAATGTTCATAGGCAAAAGTGGAGCATTGCGACGCCGGTCATCGAGCAGTACGGCGTCAAGCTGTCCCCATTTCTTTGCAACACGACTTGATGGGCTTCCAGCGGTTACGGGAATCCTCCGAACTCCAGTCGACGATGATGGTCTTCGACGACCTTGATGTTCTGATGCTTTAATTCAATGTTTCTCAGCGGACCCCATCTCTGGTCGACAGCTGTTTGGGACTGACTTCCATGGAGCCTTGATGAAGATCAGCTTCTGCAGGATGTTCCCTCGTAGCTCGGGGAGGGGTCTCCTAGCCAGGTCCTCTCTAGGATCAGTCCTCAACAGTCTCGGATTTCAGCGAAGGAAAGCAGCAGCAATTCTTCTTGTTCCAGCTGGGCTTCGAGAATAAGCAGCTTTAAGTTTAAACTTCAGCTTCTGAACAGTTCTGGTAAGTGAGAGGTCCCTAGATAAATAGTTCTCTCTCTCATTCACACTGCTGAGCCAAGCTCAGGCAACCAATCAGTCAGAAGGGCATCCAGGCAGGCAGGCAGCCAATCAGGCTCACAGTACATTCAGGCCATTCACTTCCACCCATACACCCATAACAAGGTATGTGGATTGGGACAAGCACCCAGACTTTCAGCACACCACACTGCATTCATGTCCGTTTTGGGCAGGGCTGTCTCATTCATTGTGTCATCCACACAAAAACCAGACACCATAACATGAAGTGCATTTTGGTCACACACTCCATTTACCGAGGTTCCACCCCAAGGGTGTACCCAGAACATACAGTCACTGGGGAGGCTACAGGCAGTCTGGCCTGGGCTTCCCCACAATACCACAAATGGTTCTTCAGTCAGGGTTTCCCAGGACTTTGGGAAAACAAGGCAACAGGTAATAGAAACCCAGAGGCCACAGGGGCCATCTTGCCTCCCATCATGAATCCACTGATTCCTATGGCAGGGCCTGGGTATGCCAAAATTGAGGATACTCAGAGCACCTGTCAAATTCTGCATGGGGCTGCCACCAGCCCATAACCTGCTCTGTGGGTCACACACAGGTGCCCAAATACATACACTAGGGGTACAGGGCTGTACCCGCACCCATGGGTGCCATAAGGGTATCCCAAGGGTCTCTCTTCACCACAACCAAAAAGAGGAAGAGCTGCGCTGCCAGGAGTCCCACATGGACTTCTGTGCAGAAAACAACACAGAACACACATGATAAGGAAGTACAGGACAGGGACATATAGGCCATGTCCATCCAATGCATTTCCAGCATCACACTCATGAATTCACCTTAACGTTTATCTACACTCACCCAAAGAGCGGCACACAAATAGTGCAAACTCTGTCACTGCAGCTTTCCTCAATTGAGGCAAACTCAGATAACCTTATCTTATGGCTTCCTTTTTTAAAATTATTACCAACTTGCTTTAGTATACTTATGTTCTTGTTTTAATTTTATTAAGACCACAGAGACGGCTTCACTTTGACTTTGACAAAAGCGAACATGCTCTGAAAAGAACATTTTCAGCAATATAATTACGATAACATTCAGTCACCACAATGCTCAACTTTAGTTATGAAAATTAACTTTAATAACTAACTTGACGCATTCTCGGCAAGGGATCTCCTAAAACAGAGCACTTTAACACATCCAATATCTGAAAAATGTTGGGAAGCATTGACACATCAGAGTAAGATGTTAGGCCTGATTTGAAAAAATGTATACAATGGGACTTTCCCATTTATTTATTTTTTTGTAAATTGGGTCCGTTTTGTTTAACTAACCAGACACCAATTTGATTTCACAACTGCACCATTAGTCACTAAAATAAGGGCTCCCCTTTATCAAATACTGGCATGCTCTAACCAAATAGGTGTCACGGTGGGTGAAAGTAATACCATATATGATTGTTTTATAATTATTCTCTGGTTCGCACTTATTACTATCATAATGCTTGATTCCATGTGTAAAGGATAACCTGGAAAAAGTGCCAGTACGGTGTAGCGCATGTGTCAGTAACAGCAACTAATACCAACATTTACATCAAATTTTTGTGATAATATAAAAAAGGATTGTGGATTGAATTTGTTTTTGTGTAAATAACTTGGAATCATCAATTGAACATGGGTAATGAATAGCAGGTGCAATTTCCTTTATTCGTTTGAACAAGTTATGTATTGTCAGATTAGTATCTGCTAAGGTTTTAGAAGTGTACACATGTTTTTATCACCTGTTGTACACTGTGTTGTTTTTAACAGGTCATAGTCTCTACGGGGTGAGTTGGTCCAGGTACTAAACCACTGCCAATATTCTGACTGTGACACACAAAGTGTCATAATGATAAACATTGACACCTCCCAAGTGATCATGACTCCTCCTGAAGTCTACAAGTCTATTAGCACATGGTGGTAGTAACAATACATGTTTTGGAGTTTTCGTGGTAATGTAAAAATGTATGCTTTAAGGGAGAGTTAAGTCAACAGACATACTGGGTTGGTAAATTAAATGTGGTTTTATGGTGTAGCATTTAAATAGCATGGTTGTCTTCATAAGGTAGGCATTTTAATTGCAACTCGATTGAATTGAGCATGCATTAGATGTTATCTAAAGACAAGTTTTCTCTGTAAGAAAGTGAAAGAATTTTCCAATGTTTTCTCTTTTTCCTCCGTGTGATAAATAGCATGTTGCAATTGAGAGGCAATTGAGAACATCTCAACAACCAGGGAACTGCATAAACTGTAGAATTTTTGGCAAATATCTTGGGAGGCAATTCAGAAAATCTCTAACACCAGGGCATAAACTGTAGAATGTGTGGCCGTAACTAAAAACACACTAGATCACAGAGCTAATACACACTTTTTCCATTATTGTATTTTGGATTTCGGAAACTGTACCAAATAATTGTGAAGTAGAGAAAATGTAGCATCACAGCAGGCATTATCAGCATTTACATCTTCCAAAATCTCTGTAAAAAGGCTGAGCAATTTCAAATGATTTGCCAAAGATAAAATATTGAATATCCAGTCATGACATCCATCCCACATAATTACGAATACTTTCATGGACTCTTTGAGCCAAAACTGCATGTTGCATTCACTTCAGTTCACACTTCAGAAATCTCAAATTATCCTCCTTCAAGAAAGTAACCTCCCAAAAGGACTCCTGCTACACCATGTTAATCAATGTGGGTCAACCATTTCTTATACTACTGATCACTAAGCACTGTCCCTTTGAACCTTACTCTATTCAAGTACTAAGCATGTATACATTCATGTCCTTAGCATTCATTATCAAATGCCAAAGATACAACACTTCACATCTTAAATTCAATAATTAATTTAATCATCCCGCAGTTCTAACACAATTCATGTAGCACAAAAGAGGTTAGATATGGAATGATCGCACTGATACTGTTCAAAGCAATTGTGGATTCATTCACTTGTCCTGATCCTTGCTGCATAACTTCTAATTGTGTAAAAATTGACATTTCTACTTTCCAAAGGTGGCATTACTACACACATATTATATTGTCTGTTCTTCTGTGAATTTGATATAAAAACCAGCTTCCTCTGAGGTATTTTCCAAAAGAATTGTGAGGAATATATTGTGTTATTCCGTCAGCGGAAAATACAAATATTCACTGCACTATCACAAGAGGTCTGGTTTATTACTTATAATTATATTCAGTGAAAAAAACATTGTTAAAGGGACGTCATGGTTCCAAGTAAAACTAAAAAACCATTGAAATTCGCCAGTTATGGTAAGCTAAGCAACCATAACTCGCGCCACCGCCGTGCACTGCTAAGACTAACACCTAGGACATCAAAGATAACATCACAAATGTCATTGATGACATCACTGAAGGACATTCGGTTTTTTTTCACCGAATATAGATACAGATAATGGAAATGTGATAAATGTTTACTAAGACTCACTTACCTTACATTTATATAACATAGAAAATACTAAACCCCCTGCCCTGCTAGTGATTTTGAGGTTTGCTGACCATGCGCCTGTCCGCGGGCGGACGCGGTCACCATCAGCACTATCCAAGAACTCAGGGGGTATTTTACATTATTACATGTTCAAAAAGCACAACATAAATACATTATATTTGATAATAAATAAGAAGTGGAAACTGTATATGGAAGACACCAACCATCCACTGAAGTAGCATTTGCAATATAATGGAATATACCAAAAAACAAATATATTCCTCTAACTGAATTACCGCACAGAAACTGCACAGCAAGAAGCAAGAGCATACTTACACAGCAGTAAGAGCAAACGTTTGTAAAAAACTAGTAAGTACACTAAATTTATTTCATATACTTATACATTTTCTGTAGTAGGTACACTAAAATTAATATTTATTTTTTAACACAGAAATGTCCAGTACTTTGGAATGGCTGGAAGAAAATTTCCCACGAGATGAAATGAGTGAAGAGAGTGATAATAATGGTAGATACAACATTTCTCTATATAAGCTAATTAATAACCATTACTTTATGTGTTCTTAACACTTTTTATTTAACAGACCAGCCAGCCAATAAAAATAATGTACCAAAAGAGATATTAGAAGATCCTCTGAAACGAATGGAACTGAAAATGGATTTGTTAATGCAGCACTTCAATCAACTAAAATAGTGTGTTGTGGATCACATTAAATTAAACATTAAATGCCACAGTCCCACATGTACCTGTTCCCCCTCTCCATGTCCCAGCCAACTATCCCCAAACCCTCCCCACCAAGAAAAACGGTACAATGAGACTTCCATCCCTTCCTCCCTTCAAAAGCATCATGTCCAAACCCATAATTCCCCTGAATTTGTTTCAGTTTCTGCTTCCCCCTCTCTTTCCTAATTTTTCTACTGTTAAACAATAATAACATTTTAAGTGTGTTCTTAGTATATGCCTGTGTCTTATTTTTTTTTAATTAAAGGCAGTTAGGGTGTCCGCGGACAGCGCGGCTGACCGGTATGTCCTCAATTAATCAACATGAGGGTGTCCTAAGGACACTATACCTGTTCATACTGTCCGTAACTAAAATGGAGGTGTCCTCAGAACACACAAGATATCCGCTTGTCCGAAATTAACCCAAATGGGGGTGTCCTAAGGACAATATACCTGTTCGTACTGTTCGTAATAAAAATGGAGGTGTTGTTAGAACACACAAGATGTCTGCCTGTCCGAAATCACCCAAAATGGGGGTGTCCTAAGAACACCCTCGCTGTTCGTAATGTCCGCAACCAGAATGAATATATCTGTAGAACACATATCCCATCCACCTGTCCGCAAAGTTTTGACGTGCATTTATTTAATTCGGGCACTTCAACATTGTTTGTAGAACACTCACGCACATGTGCATCACGCACTTGGGTTATACGAACATTGCGCCTCTCCGCAACAGTCCACCACACATATGTCACACTTTTAATTATTTTGGAGACCCGAACATTGTAACACCTGCGCGCATGCACTCAACTGTCCCTGCGAATTTGGTGTCCTGCGGACAGCCGTCCCATTTGCAAACGTGTCCGCAACGTCATCATGTGACCGCATCCACGCTGAGCATGTGTCCTTATTTACGGACACTGTCCGGGCCCCTGAACATTTAAAAAGTGCTTTTCTGAGCAATCCAAGGTATTTTACAGTAAATGTTCACCATTGCACATATCCCAGACAATGTCCCTGCCGATCTACACACTTTTTGGATCTTTCGAAGCCCTTTCTTGGTGTTTGAAGTATTCGGTAACGATGCGGGTATCCACGAAGTGCGCCCCAGCACCCCTATAAATGGCCACACCCCACAGCTGATCCTCATTCTGCATTTGGATTTCCAAGATTTACAACAGGACATTTGTGCAGGTTGCTGTTCTTGGTTCCTGGTTCCTAGTTCCTCGTCATTAACCTTCCAGATGGCATCCGAAATTGCTTCTGCTGCTACAGCCTCTGCATCATCACCCCCACCCACTCCACCACCACCACGTCGCCAAGGGCCTGCAGAGGGGAACAGGCGTGAGGATGCAGAGGATGAGGTAGTGGAAGTCTCTACTACTAGCACTCATTGTGAGTCTTGGGTGTGGCGGTTATTTACTACCGTTGATAGAAAGTCAAAAGCTCATGCGAACAAGGTGATGTGCACTCAGTGCGGCATGGTGCTGAGTCATGGAAAGCCTGGTTCATATAGCTTTTGTACTACATCAATGAAGCGACACCTAAAGTCATCTCAGGGTGGGGCTATTTGTAAGGTTGTACCTTGCAATAAACATAGTAGGTTGGTTTCTCTGCAGCATTCGCCGTTTCCGCTCCTTTCAACACAAAAGACACTTCTGTGGGACAGTGCATCCCTCCAGCTGCCTCACAGGCCATTCATGATGCTGTTGACCCTTACCTTTCGAGGGTCACAATATTGTGCATGTACTGTGATGCAGTACTTTGCAGGTGGGAGAACCTTCGGACTGCTTTCGAGACTGCGGTCAAGGAGCATGAGAAGGTCTGCGACCTACCTGAATAAAGCCCACCCTACATATTCCTCTCTGCATCTGCCCTTTCTTTTCCCCGTGGTTGGTGCCCCTTCCTTACCCGCCTTTCCCCTCCTTTCCTTGTGTGTTGTGTTTAAAAAAACAAGAAATATATAAAACAACAACAAAAAAGGCTCTTTTTCAAAGCCACCTTTCACAGTTTAAATAAATAGTGTGAATTTTTTAGAAGTCCGCGGACAGTCCACTGACATTTATTTTTGGAGGGTACTGCCCTATCAGAACCATTGCCCTTTTATATGGGAGGAAGTGGTGGCTCTGAAAAGATCCTTTTTGTGGTGTTTTTTGTGTTTAAAAACTTCAAATGGTCAACACCTACTGCAAAATGGATTGCTGTAATTCCAAAAAAGGTTGCAATGCATTTTGTATATTTCACAGAAAAATCTGATTGCCGGCATAAGTAAGATGTACTCCATCTCTGCGAAAAATGTGTGCGCTACAAAACATAATGTTTTCATTCTGAAAATAACTCATATCAACATCTCTCAAAAAGGCACAAACAGCCTTGGTAACATTGCGCCTTGCTTTCTCCATTTGTGGACCAAATGAAAAAGAACGCAACTACATTTGTCTCTGCGCAATATGGGAAAAAATTACTCTGGAGTTTGGATACATGTCCATGACTTTCCCAAGTCCTTTTTTCATTGCAAATTGCAAAGAGATTCCAGACACATGTCCTAAACTGTTCCCTCCACAATGAATAAAAATAATGTCTGGCTGATGCTGTGTCACCAAAGAAGCACAGGGAGGTACCAAATCCACCCACTTCATACCAGGCACTCCATGCCAGTGCACTTCCACATGAGAGAATCCAAGATGTGCAGCCACTCCACAGTGCTGTGCATACACCTCCAACCAATTTATCCATGAATCTCCCAAAATCCAAACAATCTGCTTTCTGAAGAACACAGCCATAGCTATCTGCACTTCCCTCAGGAAAAAGACCTACTGGCAAACTCTCTCCTTACTAAACACATGCAGTAAACCTTATTGACCACTCCCTTGCTCTGCTCAGTCTCATTTACAGGCCTCTCAACCCCAAAATCCCTGTATGTAATACGCGTTCGCCGTGGACAACCGTGCTGTCTGCGGACAAATCGAAACATCTGAGCGTGGGGAATGAAAATTTAAATAGTGTGCCCCATTTCCCGTTTGAGGTTGGCTCTGAAAAGAGCCATTTTTTGTTTTATTTGCAGATGCTTCAGAAACAACTTTTATTTTGTATTTTCTTTTTTTTATTTTCCTCCAGAAATCTTCACATTAGCTTTTCCAAAGCAACCCTTATATTCCAAAACAGCATGGCATTTCCCATAAAAGATAAAGAAATGCATATTCTTTAAAATAAACAACATTAGCAGAATCAATGCTCTAATTATTACAAAAGAACATACCAGCTCTAAGCATGAAAGCAAACATGCCTTGGTTGATTGCACACCTACCAATATATTTCTAAGGACAAAAAACATAACTAATGTCCCTTACTGCACTAGGTAACAAAGCAGAAAAAATAATCTTGGCATTTGAAAGGACTTTCATGATTGCCTGAACCAAGTTTTGCAGATCTTGCAACAAAGTAGGGGAACTGACATAGCCCAAATGCACAGCACCACAGTGTAGGACAACTACATGTGGACTATGAAACCTATCCATATCCTGACAAACTACTTTAATTGCCTGAAAATTCAAATCAGGCATAGTGCTCCACACCCCATTCACTCCTTTTGTGTCAAAATGGTTAGCCACATTCCTAGATTTAGCATAATGCTACAAACCATTTACAAACATATCTCCAACTACCAACACCCTGACTTTCTGCACTTCCGCCATCTCCACTACACACAGCCTGTCTCAATATGAAGCAGAACCTCAACACCTGATTGGCTAATCCTCAAAATACACTCCCACTACGTGTTCGGAAACCCCGGATGTGGCTTGTCTTGTCTGCAAACAGCCGCGCTGTCCATGGAGCGCGTAAGTAACACTGAGGCAGCCCTTCTACTCTTTCCACTTAACTCTCTGCACCACTTCCTCATTGGCTACTGTTAAGCAGTCACACAATCATCCACCAATCACATTCAAGAACTCTACATGTAACTCTGTCATCACAAATCAACACTTTAGATGTACTATTGATCACTCTCAGTACAATTTGGCTGTGACTGCAAAGGACCTACAACAACAACTACTATGAAACTTCCCAAGATTTCTACTTGCAGATTCATGCACATCCACATGCATGAACACAGACTACAGGTATGAATATTTTCTACACAGTACATGTACACCTCTTCTAGGAATACAATACATCCCGGGAACATAGCTCAGCGGCAATGTGCGCGCCTTCGCAGCAAGACGACACGAAGCAACACAGATTAGATCCCTGGGTCCACGCTTAGAAACCTCTGGGTGTTTAAGCGCGTTACATATATGCAACTAAGACAAAATAATTACGCAACTAAAAAACAAACAAATCCTGTAACAGCGCCTCAATGCCCGCGGGCTGTGTAAGAACTTTAAAAATGTAAAATAAAATAAATAAAAATATGAACAGAGTAACTGCCACTTACCCTGTATAAACTGTAAAATGAACTTACTGTCATTTCTCCCATTTGCTATGATGAAGTGTCAATTGCAAACCTTTCAGCTCTCCAAATTTTTGTTTGCACACACACCTATCTAAAAAAATATTGTTTCATATTATAGGATTGGAGAAATAACAGTATAATTATGAAAAAGACTGTCCAGTGTGTTATAAAATTACATGCAGCCAGGATGAGTACATACATCTTCATTCAACCACACACACAGATCATTTCATTAGTAAGGCTCCCATATCAAACAACACCACTGCCTCTATATGAAATAATTCTGCTTCATGTCCCACACCTTAACAAAGGCATACATTGCATGCTTTTATGTACAATCTCTGCCAATTACCCTGCAAAAATAGCAAAACATGCATATGACTATTTCTTCTATCTCTTAACATCCATTAACATAACCTTAAGAAAACGAGTGTGCTTTATATGTGTACTATTATACTCATTTGTAAAACATATTCAACTAACAGATTCTAAATAAAATGTACTGGGTGCACATAGGCAAAGGAAATGCAAAACAATATCTACATTAACAAAAGTGCTATATAAACACATATTCACTAACTTCTTTCTTTTAAAATTGCAGTGAACACCACTCTCATGAAAAGCAACGGCGTCTGAAGTACAAACAAGGACTTAGAAGAAACCTACTCTTTCCATACAAAAAAGTAAGTACAAAACTAACATAATGTTCTAACTGTTACTCAAATACACTAGCATTTTAGTATTGTAGAAGAAACAAGTGTATTAACCCTTTACCATTAGATGTAGTATTAGTGCTTCCCCTTACCAGTTGCATACTTTATATTGTCATTTGAAGCCCAGTATAGTGACACACAAATACAAGAATAGCCTTCCCAACTTGATGTAGCTGCCCATTGCACAATCACACACCTCCACAATCATAGTGACCATCATACTCAGACACTCATGCACAAAGCACGCATACACTGCACAACAGTCCAACCCACATTTTCTTTTTTTCTCCAATAGACCTCAAAGAATGCCTACCAAAAAGCAACTCTGTAGAAAACAATGCAAAATAAAAGTGTCCAAAATAAGCATCCATCTCTAGCAGATTTTGTACAAAAAGTTAAATCAAAACAGCTAATACAGTCATTAAGCGAAACAAAACAAGCTTCCATGTAGCTTTCCCTCCTCTATCAAAGTATAAAACGAAACAGAAAGTGATTAACAAGACTTCAGCTACCAGTACTGCTAACGCTGCACCTATAAATCTTGATGTAGTGGCAAGTAAGCATACCAAAAAAAAATACTTTAGAAAAAATGTTCCGCCACAGAGTCCTTCAGAACCTTTTAAAAACAGAAGAGAAGATTCCAAGATGGCGGCTGAGCCGGGTAGATGTGCGTGAGCATAGCTCCGTCCCTTAGCTCGGGCAGCGATAATAAAGAAATAACATATGCAGGCTGCGAGCCAATCAAGGCGACTCCTCTATCCCCGCTCTCACAGATGGAGAAAAGGGACCGAGCAACCGCCGAACCGAGCAACACAGAGGAGGTCGGGCCGTAGCCATGGCCCAGATCCAGCACAGCCTCCCGCCGGGGCAAAACCTCGGACTGTGACCGGACGCCACGCACCCCAGCAGAGCCAGGCGCCTCACCCCAGGACAAGCTGAATCTCAGGAAGCAGCAGAGAGAGCCCCGCAGGAAAGCTCCCAGCACCCCGACGGAGGGAAGCACAGAGGCGAGCAGCGACATTAGGCTCGGGACCCCGACCAGCGGAGATGCCGCCGAAGAGGACCAGCGAGTTCCGGGTCCGCTGTGGCCCCGAAGAGGAGTGCATCTGCTGAAAAGAAGCAGACCGAGAGAGGGAGGCGGCCAGGAGGGAGAATCGGAGCCCACGCTCGATCGAGAGGAGAAGGCACTGGAGAGAACAGCGAGAGCAGCCGACGGAGCCCTGCGGATACGGGGACAGACGTCGGAGCCCAGCAGAACCCAGAGACAGGGACCCGAAAAGCAGGTACGAGGCGAGGTGGAGCCCCTGGGACAGGTGGGAAAAGTCCCCCTCCCATGTGCAGTTCTCCATGCAGCCCCACAATGAGGAATAGGGGGCTCCACGACAGGGAGTAAGTGGAGGGTGGTGTTGCCCCCCCCACGGTCACATAAGGTATCGGAAGGGAGACTCCAATATCGCCCATATAAACGAACAGAGACTCGCCCCCTCCCCCACGAGGCGGGCCAGAATCAGAACAGTCACGCCACGAGTCGGGTCTGGGGCAATATCATACGACGGACCCGACGGCCCCCAGAACCTCGAGTGCCAGCGCAGAGAAATCCCGCAATCCAACACCAGGTACACGTACCCTCAAAGTGATAACAGGGTCAGGAAGACCCGGAGAGAAGACCCCACAGAAAAAGCGCCCAGGGCTAAGAATACACCCACATATCCAAGGCTAGGACGAGGCAGGGGTCGCAGGCACTAATGAAAATTAAAGTTGGCTCCAATCAGACACATGATCTGACCCACATTTGGGGAATAGGAAACACAGGAACAAAGCAATCTAACAAACAGAAAAGCGCAGAGAAAGACCCCTTAGTACAAGACGAAAATTCAGACATGGCGGCCTCAGGAGACGACATGAAAATGTGGTTCAAAGAGGTGCAAGATCAATTTATCGCCTCAACACAGACACAATTCGACAATATGAAGGGGGAACTGAAACAAGCAGTACAGGATCTAAAAAAAGACATATAATCCCTAGAGGAGAGGACGGACAACATATAAAAGGCGACCTTACAAGCCGAGGCACAAGATCGCCTCTCACGTCTGGCGTTGGAACTCGAAACACAATGTGAAGACTTAGAAAATAGATCTAGGAGATCAAACATACGTATTAAAACCATGCCGGAAACAGTAGAAGACAAAGATCTCTGTACAGCAATACAACAAGTATTCCAAGAAATATTGAAAGATTTATCTAAGGAAGCCATCCATATCGACAGAGTACATAGGGTCGGCCCACGGCAAGCAGGGGACCCCGGGTCCCGCCCCGGAGACGTCTTAGTGGCCATGACAAAATACACACAAAAGGAAAGAATTTTGCGAGAGGCCAGGACATTGGAACAAATTAGAATGAAAAGCATTTTACTATTCCAGGACCTTGCACAATCTACGCTCAGAAAGAGAAGAGAAATGAGCCAACTGACCAAAATCTTGTCAGACAAACAAATCTGATACAAATGGACATTCCCATTTGGCGTTCTATTCTCATGGGAGGAGAGACAACACCGAATTACAACATGCGAAGAGGGCCTAAGGATAATAGGATAACAGGAACACGAGCCAGACCCCACAAAAACAATGGAACCTCCCAAACAACGAAGACAGCCAAGGGGGTGGCAAACGGTGAAAAGAAGATCGAGACTCCAACCACGGATCCCAGATTGAACTTAACGCCCCAGGATAAATTATCCAAGGTAGGCTAGGAAGGGGAGACAACAGGACCATGAGCACCTCACCAAGGGCAAGAGCCGAATAGGGGCACGGCAGAGCCACGGGAACATCGTGGAACATGTGCCACAAGCAGGGTTTAGGATTCCCTGCAAATAATCACCCTGAGTTGTTAGAGGGCATGGAGCAAAGGCGCAACGCTGGAGCAACCATAGGGCCCAGGGCCCTCCTCAGGGACAATGTTGGGGGGAATGGTAGGAGGGGGCTGGGGAGGGAGTTAATGGGGAAGTTTGGGGGAGAAAAGACTCAATCACTGGCTCAAACGCACACAGTTGCGAATCTCTGGATGATCCCAGCAAGGAACCACCAAAACACAAGGTAGAATGGGGCTGAAAATCTTAACATTTAACATCAGAGGGCTGAATACGCCAGTGAAGAGGAAAAACACTGAACACTTCCTACACAGAGAAAAGTTTGATATAATAATGCTCCAAGAAACCCACATACAAAAGAAGAGGAAGAACCTACTCCGGATAAGAGGATACAAACAGATAATTCAATCCAATGACGAGGGAAAAAAAAAGGTGTACTCATAGCGTTTGCCAACCACCTGCAGGTCCAAATCAGGGAAACCTTAGCAGACAAAAATGGACGCTACGTCTTTGCGAAAATACAGATTGACAACCGCAAGGTGACCATCGCAACCCTTTACGCCCCCAATGCGGGCCAGGAAGGATTTATCAAAGCCATGGTCAATAAAATTGAAAACTTTGCGGAAGGAGATGTGATCCTGACAGGTGACTTCAATATGGCGTGAAACCGGACAGAAGATCGTTCAAACCCGAAAACATCCCAACAAGGGGCCCCGACACCAACACTCAGATTGGCGATGCAGAATCTGGCATTAGAAGACGTGTGGAGAAGGCTCAGAGGATCAACCGAAGGATTCACTTATCACTCACACGTGCACGATTCTAGCTCCAGGATAGATTATATATGGGCTATAATTGGAGAAATACAGGAGATCGAAAAAGGCACAATATCATGGAGATGGACACTCCCGGGAGAAATATTACAAGATTTAGCGACAAGAGAAAATATAAGGGAAAAAATGTATGAATATTTCGAGTTCAACAACACCCAGGATGTCTCCCCATGCACCACATGGGAAGCCTTCAAAGCAGTGATAAGGGGGCATTTAATAGCCTTGAAAGCTTGAAAAGATAAGCTCATACACAAATGGGAAGATGAGCTGGGGGAAAAACTGGAAGAAATAAGGGAAGAAATGACCAAGAACTCCTCCAAGCATTTAAGAGAGCATACCGAGACATTCAGAGCCAGATTGACCTGATCAGGACCAAAAGAGCCGAAACGCAATTACTCCATTCAAAACATTGGCACGCGATGAAATCAAATAAAGCAAAAAACTACTTGCAAGACAACTAAAAGGTAGACGGCAAGACCAAGCAGTGAAAACCCTGACAGACAGACAAGGAGAAAAGAAAACACAAACGAATGACATAAAAGAAGTTTTTCAAGAGTATTACCAGAACCTATACACGTCACAAAGGCCGGGTAAGGAGGCACAAATGGCATTCCTGACCAGGGTAACACTCCCAACAGTATCCCCAACAGAAAAAGAATCCCTCGACCAACCTATCACGACAGAGGAGGTTGGGAAGGCAATAAGAGAACTACCCAAGAATAAAGCCCCGGGACCAGATGGCTTTACTGCCGCATTTTATAAAACTTACTCTGACTTATTAATACCCCACCTAACCACCCTATACAATACCTTCAAGAATACGCGCAACCTTGGCACATCAATGTGCGACGCAAAAATTCTAGTCTTCCACAAGAAAGGGAAGGACTCAGAAAAACCTGGATCGTATCGCCCAATTGCCCTAATCAATGTAGATGCCAAACTCTATACAAAAGTCCTGGCCAACAGATTAGCCCCGCTGCTCCCCAAATTAATCAATCAAGAACAATCAGGCTTCATCCCCAAAAGAAAAACCCACGACAACATAAGGAGAATAGTCCACCTAATAGAGAAGACCAGAATCATGAAAATTCCCTCAGCAATAATAGCATTGGATGCGGAAAAAGCATTCGACCGGGTAGAGTGGACAATGCTGTTTGCTACATTACGGAAAATGGGCATGGGAAAGGACTTCATCAAAATGATCCGGGCAAATTACAATTCCCCGACGGCCAGAATTGCAGTCAACGGCGAACTCTCAGACCCTATCAAAATAAGCAGGGGAACGAAACAGGGATGCCCCTTATCACCTCTACTCTATGCAATCTTCCTAGAACCTCTCCTAGCCAAGATCAGAGCGGCATGAACATTAAGGGCATAGAAACGGGGGGACACACGCATAAGACAGCGGCATATGCAGACGATATGTTGCTGACAATAGCAGATCCAAACAACACGCTCCCCCTTCTCATCCAGCAAATAGACGACTTCGGAGCAATCTCGTGGTTGAAGATAAATAAGCAGAAATCATCAGTAATGGTCCTAGCGGGAGACAAAGAAGAGCTATACAAGACAACTACAGACCTCCAACTTCTAAAAGCCGAAGAAGGAGTGAAGTACTTGGGAGTTACCCTGACACCACAGGTCCAGAACCTCTATAAAGGAAACTACCCCAAACTCTTGGAAGACATTAAAAAAGATCTACTCAGATGGAACCCTCTGTCAATCTCATGGCGGGGCAGAATAACGGTCATCAAGATGACGATGTTACCCAGACTGCTTTACTATTTCGAGGCCCTCCCCATCCGAGTCCCGCCAGAATTCTTTAATTCCCTCTCCAAAATTATCCCGAAATACATATGGCAAAACAAAACCCAGAGATTGTCACAACAAGGGCTTACGGCACAAAAAACAGACGGAGGCATGGCGCTCCCCCATATGCAGAAATACTACGAGGCGGCGCAATTGTGGGTCTTACATGAATGGATCACTGATAACTCAGAAAAAATGTGGGAGGCACAGGGCAGGGCTGTCGCAAACACTAATCTGCGCCACCTCCTATGGAGGAAACCCGAACACAGACACCAAAATATCAACCTCAGCGAAGTCATGAGCTCCACCATGGAAATCTGGAACAGAGCAACCAAAAAGGGAACTCTAACGATAGACCCCGCCCCTTTCATACCACTCCTAGACAACCCAGACTTCCCCCCGGTCAAGAAAAAGGATCCTTTAAGAAATGGAGGGAAGCGCACTGTACAAAAGTGGGTGATATGATTGAGGAAGGTCAGATCAGATCCTTCCAAGAATGCCAGGAACTGCTGGGCCTCACGGAAAGGGACAGATACCAGTCTGAGCAACTCCACCACTGGCTCACAACTCCAATAATAACAAAGGCATGGACAAGGGACCTCACCCCATTTGAGACCTACATATTGACCCAAACAGGGGAAACAAAATGTGTATCCACTCTCTACAAATTCATTAACAGACAAGATGAAAAGATCACCTGGCAGTACATGAAAAAGTGGGAAACAACCCTAGGGAAACAAATCACGAGGGACCAATGGTTATACCTCTGGCAAATAATTCCGAAACGGACATGAGCAGTACAAACAAGGAAAGCCTGGACAAAAGTGATGATTCAATGGCATTACACGCCGGAGAGAATCCACAAAATGTTCCCCACTACGCAAGGGAAATGCTGGAGGGGATGTGACACACTCAGAACCTGGAGACACATCTGGTGGGACTGCATAGAAATTCAACAATTTTGGGAGGAAGTGAAAGCACAAATGCAGGTAATCTTCGAAGGAGCTGCCAACCTAGGAGAAGAAATGTGGATGTGCGGCATGTGGGCCCCCCGAGATAAGTCCTTTACTAAGACAGAAAAACGGAATTTTATGGGCCTCCTCATAGTAGCTTGGTTGGCAATTGCGCAAAAATGGAAACAAAAAGCCCATCCAACCTCTCAAGAATGGCTTTGAAGGATTTGGACATACGTAGCGATGGAGAAGATCACGTATAACCTCCAAGTAGACAGACAGAAGTTTACCACGGATTGGGGAGAAACCATAGAATTCCTGCAAAGCGATTACATACAGCAATGGCGCCCCCACAACATCCGCATACTGGATATGTTCACAGCCTAAAGTAGAAACACCTAAGGATCGCAAAGACATTTCATAGACGTTAATTCCGGTGAGGAGGGAGGGGGGAGGTAAGGGGGGGTTTTTGAGGGACACTGTTGAGTCCCGAAGTTTATGTTTGAAGAAATGCCAATAAAAATTATTTTTAAAAAAACAGAAGAGAAATCATGCACAACCCTTAAAACCTACCATAGAAAATTAATCCTAGAAGCTCTCAAAGACAGTGGAATCCTTCTCAAAAGGAAGTTATTTATTTTAGTTTTAAACAGGATGAAACCACTAACAAAACTAACTAATAAACTACAAAAAAGACTTTTCAATAAATGGAATATCAACAAAAATAGCTTCTTAAACATCTGTGGAGGTGAATGGAGTCACACCACGACCACAGAACCATATTTTAATGAAGAAGCATATAACCAAAAGCAAACAAACCCAATTGCCATACATAGCAGTGGACGAGGGTATTAAAAACTTAATAACACCATTATGGAACAAGAAACTCTGCTCACAAAAATATCCCCAGAAAACTCAGTATCACCTCCCATTCTAATGAACCAAAACGGCCAGTCTACAAATGGCCGTGCACATCAATGTGTAACATTGCCAAAAAATCTTTCAAATATTTACGCCAATTCCTCAATCAGTATGTATAGAGCAAAGACAAATTCAAAATGAAACTATTCAAACTATGGATGCCTGTCTAGTGCGCAAATACACAGGACTACAAAGACATTCATTAGCCTGCATTTCAGGACCTATTTGCAAAAGCATCATATCAAAATGATATCAACACATCATTCAACTATAAGAAATCTGGTCCAAAAACTCTACTATGCTAAAAGTCCTGCTTTAGCACTAGCCAATTTAAATAATAATCTTCTACATGGTACAGCCAAACAACAACTTGAAGAAATAGAGCATATCTAGAGAAAATATTTTGGAATTGAGAGCCACTTACACAATGCAATAGATGTACAAAGAACTAGCAACTACTGTACAAATAGCAACCTTCTATTAAACATATACAAAAAGAAATACTAAAGTTTAAAAGTGCCTCCGCTGAAGGACCAAACCATGTGTGTGTGTGTGTGTGTTGCCGCAGGACTTCTTATAAAAGTACCACAAAAACTATAGACATAACGTATAAAATAGAAGACAATGAAGTTTCCAAATGGTTCCAATTAGCTCTCTACCTTATAGCAGAAAACAAATACGAAATTACTGACCGCTTAATACTTTGCAATTACTGCACTGCAAAACTTGAAAACAACCAAACACCTTTACGTGCTATCACACATAACTTGGAATTATTTCCACTACCAAAACCCCTGAAACAACTAAATTTATATGAGAGCATCATAATTCAAACAGCGCACCCATTTCAAGCAATAATACGCCTCCAACCAAAAACAGCAAAATTACTTCCCTCTGAATATGTGAAAGGCATTCGTGGCAAAGTAGTTTATTTACCATTGGATCTCAAATAAAATGTACACACTTTAGGAGTGCAATGGCCAATAGATCAATCTTTAATTGTCTTAGAAAATGGCGTACCTACAAAATACAAAAGAAATTTGCAACAGCTCGTCGACTTACATAAGGTTAGACAAGCCCTGAAATATCTAAAAAACAACAATGAATACTACAAAGAAATTAATATTGAAGAAAACCTGAGAGAAACCATTGAAATAATTCAAGAGTCACCAGAAACTGGTCAATTTCAACTTCTAAATCTTGCTACAGAATCCAATATTTTAGACCATTATACAATTCATCCTTTGCACTCCAAAGACACTATAGATGATGCACTGGAAACGCACCAAATGCGACAAGCCAAAGGAGCTCCAATCAGCATATGGGAAAAAAGTATAGAAGCACGGGCCTTTTCTCTACTCTTTCCTACTGGAAAAGGAGGAAGGTACAATGATAGACCCACAAATATAACAGCATCAGAATATCGCTCTCTACTAATGTATTCTGATGACCCCAGATTCAGAAAAAACGTGGAATACATATTCCACCTTCTCTTTGAAAGTGAACTAGCAACTCTATTCTACGGAGTTGCACATACATTAAAATCAGGTACCCATTTTTGAATATATGTCAGCTATGCAATTATTACAAAAAGTGCAAGAAAAAGATGAAGTTTACAGTCAAATATTACAAATCTTTTAGCAAACATACGTGGTACAAAAGAATGCTGGTTCCAACGTCACAGAGATGTACGCTGCATGATAAGAAACCTTGGGCCACTCACTTGGTTTGTTACATTAAGTTGTGCAGAATATGCATTGGAAGATTTACACGATTCCCTATATATAGCAAACAAAAATAAAACAAACATAGATTTAAAAACACCAGGAGAACTCTGCTCTCTAGATCCTGTAAATGTATCAAGATATTTCCATCATCGCTTCATTGATATGCTACACTTTATTTGTAATAAGACTGTTCCTCCCCTCGGAGAAGTTCAACACTTCTTTTGGAGAAAACAATTCCCAGCCAGTGGAGCACCACACATACACATGCTATTATGGATTAAAGATGCTCCTAAATTTGGTCAGGGCAGTGATGCCACTGTTTTGCAGTTCATCCAAAAATATATCACTTGTGAAATCCCTTCACAAACAACACATAGTGACCTTCATGCACACATTTTACAATTTCAAAGACACAAATGTGGGAAATATTGTTGTTGCAAATATATTAAAAAAAAAGGAAATACTGCACCAAATGCTGCTTTTGTTTCCCTAGACCACTTTCAGCAACAGGTCAAGTAAACAACTTCATGTCTTCAGTCAGACATAGGGCCTCATTCCGATCTTGGCTGTAAGGGTTTAACGGCGCTGGTAAGGGTGCCGGTGCCATTAACCCCTTACTGCTGCATTATGAGGTCCTTTATGGGTCCCGCTAAGGGCAGCTGGTTTTAAAAGGCGCCCTTAGTTGGAACCGCTAAAGGACCAGCATGCTATTCCCTATGGGGGCTCGAATGGGGATGCACAGTGTCTGGGTTCCCTGAATGGGGATATACCGGGTCCTCCAAGGTTGGAATGGCCCGGTAATTCCCCATTCAGGGAACCCAGACCCAGTATGCGGAAAGGGGGTAGCCATGGCGCTAATAGAACCATGGCTACCTCCAACCTTGTAATGACCCTGATAATGTCAAAGGTAAATCACCTAAGAACACATATTACATAAAAATAACAGAAGAATCAAAATACATCAATGGTTACAATGCAATTATTGCCCTCCTATGGAATGCAAACATAGATGTGCAGTACATTGCAGACAATTCCACTGCAGTTGCACGATATGTCACAGCCTACTGAACCAAAGCAGAGAAAACAGAGCTTCAGGACCTCTGGGATGACATATCATCTGATAAAACACTAACACAGAAATTGTACAACTTAGGCATAAAAATGCTCTCTCATAGAGAATGTGACTGCTATGAAGCTGCAAACCATTTAACCGGTACAGCCTCATATGGGAAATTTGACAATATAGTAGTGCTAAGTCTTGGTCTTGCTAAATCTAGAAAAAGAGTTCTCAAATCAAATGAGGACATAGAAACAATAGCCAAACATGATCCCAACAGCCAAGACATTTTGAAAAACAATTTACTTTACACATACTACCCTAACCTCTTTGGAAACCATGTGTCTCTACCACATAGCCCAAAACTTCACATACAAAAATAATGTTAAACCAGATGAAAAGAAAGGTAGATACAGAGTGGTAAATTGTGAAGGCAGCTTAGTGAAACTTAACAAATACAGCTTAATTAATCATATCAAATTGTCATTAAAAACTCCTCAACATAAAGAACTGTATTACATGTCCCTGCAACAACTTTTTAAACCATGGAGAAAAGAAGAAGATTTACTGAATACATATGACTCCTATGAAGATGCTTTCAAAGCAAATGAAAGCACTATAACAGACGTAACCTTTACACAGTACCAAACAATGTTGCACAATGAACAGCAACACGAAGAAGAACTCCAAGCCCAACTACAAGTGGACACTCCCGACAGTAGTCCACCTTCTGTAACAGAAAGCCAAGAACCACTTGGACAACCACTAATAGCAAATAAGACAGTATTAGCCAGGATAGAAGTAGAAAACACCATGTGTCAATATGAACAAGCTACAGAAGACATCGCTGTACCAAAATCACAACTGAACAATGAGCAGTGTAGCATTTTCCAAGAAATAACAAAACAAATTGAACATGGTGTGGAACATGCAAACAAAAATTGTACCTGCCAAGACTACAATTCTATACTGCTATATGTGAGTGGTGAAGCTGGATCAGGCAAAACATTCTTAATCAAAATCATCAGCAAGTTCCTTCAACAATTGACAAACAACAAACTGTCAGCTGTTGAACTGCCCCTACAGGTTTAGCTGCCTACAATATAGGCGGTGTCACTTTACACCGATTACTACTCCTTCCATTAAAACACCAAAACAAATTAGACTATTACAAACTTTCCACAGAAGCTGCAATGGAACTGTGCAGAGTTTTCAAACAAATGAAAATGCTGCTAATAGATGAGGTGAGCATGGTCTCCAACCTAATGTTGGCTTTGATTCACCTCAGATTACAAGAGGTCCTCAAAACAGACTATGAAGACCTCTTTGGAGGAAAACACATTATTGTTTTCGGAGATCTTCTTCAATTGACACAAGTGAAAGCTGAACCCATTTTTAAAACCTTAGGGCACAAACTGTGCCATAAAACACTTGGCCGCATACGAAATGTCAACCTTTGGCAACATTTCCAATACAGAGAATTAACAGAAAACATGCGCCAGCCTGCAGACCTCACATACGCCAACATATTAAAATGTGTTAGAGTTGGTGTGTTATCTCAAGAAACACAAGCAATATTAAAAACCAGGCACACCCATGCACTCTATGGCCATAACACATGTGCTACAGATGTCATGGAACAATTAGCACACAAAAATGTCAATTGTATGTCCTTGATGCCAACTCTTGCAAGCTGTTCAAAATTCAATGAAACCATGTTGAAAAAAGAAATGCAACTAATAATTGAAATTTGCTCCACAGAAAAACTGGACGTACATGGTATGACACTACCCATGTGTCAACAAGCCACAACAAGACTAAATACCCTAGAAAACTCCATCTCCAAGACAGCTGGTTTGGAGAAAATATTACAATTATCTTTAAACTGTAGAGTAATGCTTAAACGGAACTTTGATGTGGAGCAATCACTAGTTAATGGAGCACTTGGTACAGTTATTGGCTTTCAAACATACCCACGTGACAACATTCAATTTGTCAATATTCTCTTTGACAAACTATCAGAAGTTAAAAAGATAGGATGCTCAACAGCCCGCTTCCTTCTTTTCAAAAACATGTATCTATGCAGAGAACAATTTTCACTAACTCTAGCATACGCAGTTACCATTCACAAATCGCAAGGTCTTACCCTAGATAAAGCATTAATAGATATTGGTAGCATAGTCTTTAAAGAAGGCATGAGCTATCTAGCACTTTCACGCTTACGTACACTTGACAGGCTATTTCTAATCAACTTTGATGCAAGTAAAGTAAATGCAAATATTCCTTGCATTCGAGAATACAATAGGCTGCATTTACTCCATACCCCCATCTAAAAACCTATCCGGTTCCACAAAAAGCAAAATGTTGTAAAAGAAAACTACTTCAAACTGAAAAGATACAGGCTATCACTACAATTCCTCCAAAGAAAAGAAAGAAACTAATACTTCATCAAATACCACAGCCAAAGAAGAATCTACTGGTCAAAGAAAATCAACTACTTCTTCAAAGAAGCAACATACACTCCGAACAAATGACTTTGACACAGAACTGTCAGGACCATTCACATTTTCAAATATAATTGCTGTAAATTGCTATGCAAATGTAGCAATAAATATTCTATTCCAATTGCCACCAATCATTGAGAACATTTACTACACGGTACAGACCAAGGGGGTAATTCATAGAATTCAGCGCACAAGTGGCGCACGCGGCTGGCGCACAGTGTGCGCGTGCGAATCCCTGCGCCAGCCGCGTGCGCTGAAATCCATTTCCGCGCACAGCGTATTCATGGATTCCAGCCACCAAAACCAGCCGTGGCGCACAGTGGCGCAGCGACCCTGCAGCAGCGCCAGTTACGCCCCCAAGAACGCCTCCCGTGCAGGGAAAAGCCATCAACATACCCAATCCAGCGCAAAGGGCTGCGCTAACCCTGTACCAGCACAGCAAGCGGGCTACGTGTATCACTGGGGTGCGCGGGAAGTAACTCACGCGATTGGCCCCGTGCGAGCAGGGTATGCGTATTTCAGGGGTGCGCGGGAAGTTCCACACGCGATATCAGCAGGGTACGTGTATTTCAGGGTGCAGGGGAAGTTTTACACGCGATTCCAGCACGGTACGTGTATTTCAGGGGTGCGCGGGAAGTTCCACACGCGAATAGCCTGGGCGTGTGTATTTCAGGGGTGCGCGGGAAGTTCCACACGCGAATAGCCTGGGCGCGTGTATTTCAGGGCTGCGCGGGAAGTTCCACACGCGAATAGCCTGGGCGCGTGTATTTCAGGGGTGCGCGGGAAGTTCCACACGCGAATAGCCTGGGCGCGTGTATTTCAGGAGTGCGCGGGAAGTTCCACATGCGAATAGCCTGGGCGCATGTATTTCAGGGGTGCGCGGGAAGTTCCACACGCGAATAGCCTGGGCGCGTGTATTTCAGGGGTGCGCGGGAAATTCCACACGTGAATAGCCTGGCCGCGTGTATTTCAGGGGTGCGCGGGAAGTTCCACACGCGAATAGCCTGGGCGCGTGTATTCCAGGGGTGCGCGGGAAGTTCCACACGCGAATAGCCTGGGCGCGTGTATTTCAGGGGTGCGCGGGAAGTTTTACACGCAATTTCAGCAGGGTACGTGTATTTCAGGGGTGCGCGGGAAGTTTTACACGCGATTTCAGCAGGGTACGTGTATTTCAGGGGTGCGCGGGAAGTTTTACACGCGATTTCAGCAGGGTACGTGTATTTCAGGGGTGCGCGGGAAGTTTTACACGCGATTTCAGCAGGGTACGTGTATTTCAGGGGTGCGCGGGAAGTTTTACACGCGATTTCAGCAGGGTACGTGTATTTCAAGGGTGCCGGGGAGTCCTACATGTGATTTGACACTGTGGGTCCTCCCAGGTGTTCCCTGTACACCCTCCACGGCCCCTGCAGGCAGCCCACACCACAGGGGATTACCCTGCATCCCTGGTCATGTCCCGCAGGCAGCCCACCCAACATGGGCATGCCCCCCAGCAAAGGCACATGTCTCCTTGAACTAATGAACACCAACTCATGTCCCCCACCACCCCCACCCCCCAGCACTGTGGGGCACCTGCCAGCAGGCCCCCACCCATGTCCAACTCATGTCCCCCACCACCCCCACCCCCCAGCACTGTGGGGCACCTGCCAGCAGGCCCCCACCCATGTCCAACTCATGTCCCCCACCACCCCCACCCCCCAGCACTGTGGGGCACCTGCCAGCAGGCCCCCACCCATGTCCAACTCATGTCCCCCACCACCCCCACCCCCCAGCACTGTGGGGCACCTGCCAGCAGGCCCCCACCCATGTCCAACTCATGTCCCCCACCACCCCCACGCCCCAGCACTGTGGGGCACCTGCCAGCAGGCCCCCACCCATGTGCAACTCATGTCCCCCACCACCCCTACCCCCCAGCATTGCGGGGCACCCTCCACCAGGCCCTCGCCCATGTCCCATCCATGCCCCCCTGCACCTGGGTCCCCACAATCCCCAATCATGTCCGTAATGGCCATCCTCCCCTGCCAAAAGGCCCAACCAACTATCACATCCACCCACATATCAAAGGCAATTACATGTTACACACCCAATGTAAATAATGCAAATGAACACATGTCTGTCACACACAATGGCTGCAAGTGAATGTTAAAACACCCAACATGACATGCATGAAAGTAATGAGATGATACGACCCATTGAAGGATGAAAATAAAAATGTATTGAAAATCAACTAGAATGGAAATGAAATTAGAAAAACCACAAAGCAAAACAACAAAAAGAAGATGAATGTCCATGAAAAAAATCCAAAAAATCAAAATATCCATAGAAGAACTATATACAAGACAATCCCGGGTCCATGAGCCCAACCAAATGAAACCTAACTATGTCAACTAACTAAAAACTGAACTATATACAAAAAAGTGGCGCATTGTCGAATCGCAACCAAATAAAAAAAATAATAATTTAAAGGAAACCTACCACTAACTATATAACTATATACAATGGCAGCGGGCAAGTCCTGCGGCTCACTCTTTGATGTTGCCGGCCAGGGCGTCATCGAACTCCATGTCGATGTCCTGGAGGCGGGACTCTGTCCTGGCCCCGAGGTCTCGCAGGGATAACCCCATGTTCACCTCAAACTCCCTGCGAGCTTCCTCGAGGCACTCGGCCCGCCTCAACGCCCAACGCATGGAGAACTCCGCCCTGACGATGGTGAGCCGCTCCTCTTCCGCCCGCTGCCGCTCCGCACCTATCCGCTGGACCAACTGCTCCCACACGGAAGACACTACCATCCCAGGGTTCTCCTGCCCTCCGGCCGATGCCTGCCCCTCTGATCTTGATGGCCCCGAGCCATGATGCCTCCCACGTCGAGCCTGCTGCTGCCTCCGACGCCACTGCCTCTGCCAGCACGACGGCATCCAGGATGATGGAAACCACCGACGCTGTCGTGCACATGCCCTGCCCGATGATGCCGTCACATCCTCCATCTGCTGGGGTCCAGTTGCTGTGTTGTCCACCCCTGCTCGACCTCTGACTCCCGACTGTGGCAGGGATGGGTTCCCCACCGAGCTGGCTGCATTGGTCGGGGCAGGTCCACAGGGGGGCCTGGTGGCATCTGGGCCGGAAGACGGCAAGGAGAACGACTGGCGTATAGTCTCCACAGAGGAGGAGAGGGCCGCCAGATTGGCTGACACATGCAGGAAACCCCCGAACATGGCCGATCCCAATTGGGCCACGTCGGCACGGTGCTCTTCGTGATGACGTGCGTGCTCCTCCTGGGAAGCACGCACGGCATCACAAATCACAGCCGTGCGCATTGCGACCCCAATCAGGACCTTCTCCACACGGCCAGGGGTCCCCTCATCCGCAGGTGGAGGGGAGTCAGATGACATGGACATCCCCTCTACCTGCGGACGGGCCTGGGACGGGGCATCCCTGCTGGTGCAAGGTGGTGCACCCACAGGTTCAGGGACAGCGACATGCACAGGCCCCTCCACGGTGACCTGTGCTGTCTCCTGCCCCTGCCCCTGGACTGCACCACTTGCACCAGCAGGGATGCCCCCACCAGGCCCCATGTGCGCCTCAGTGGCGGCCTCCTCCTCCTCTGTGGAAACCACCAACCTGGATGGCTCCTCGCCGTCTACCGCCGTAGCAGGCCCCTGTGGGGGCTCACCCACCCCTTCCGCTGCAGCTGTGGGGGCATCCCCGCCGCCTTGCTCCACAGCGCCGTCTCCGCCCTCTCCTTCACTAGCCGCTGCGTAGAGGGAGACATAGAACACAAGCATCAGGGTACTGTACAATGGTCCCCTAGACAGGAAGCAATATCAGATGAGTGCCACTATCAAAGTACACTTCCATCATGTCACACCACAACACATGTGTCAGTCCAGGCAAAACACACACAGTGACAGTCATGGTGCGTGCCATGGACAGTTCAATGCATGTCCAATGGACTCTCGAATCATACAATGTAATGGGACTCACATGCATCATGGGTCATGCCTATCACATGCACACACTTCACCTCAGTCACATCCATCTGGCCCCGTACACCCCAATCACAGTGCATACAAGGATGACTAGGCTGCATCAGTGAATCTGTACATTGTCACAGACATGTGTCATGCATCCATGGCACTCACAAGTCACAGACACGCAGGTCAGGCACACAGACATGGATACCACATATGTATCTGGCATCAGCACCCATCCCTCGCCCCCACCCATGTCCAGGAACAGAGACTGCCATGCTCTCATGTGTGCAATCTGCACAGGGCTCCCCATGTCGCATTCAAACACATGCAACAACCATGAGGTTCACACATTACAGGTCGCACATGCATTCCCATGATGTCCCTGCACACATACATGCGTACATGGCCTATGTCACACATGCAGGCAAGTATCAGACAACCAGCACACTGCAACATGCCCTGTCTCACACAGCAATGCTTGGCCACTTACCGCTCAACTCCAGACGGGTCTCCCTCTCAAGGACCTGGGCGTGGAGTGCTGGGTGTGCGCGTTCCAGGACCCTCAACTGGATGGAACTCATGCGGCCCCGGCCCCCCTCCACGAGGCGCCGGGCCTTCATGAGGGTACTGGACCTCAAGTCCTCCCAGCGCTTCTTGACCTTCTGGATGGTGCGGGTTGCCACCCCCTCCGCGTTGATGGCAACCACACAGTCGGCCCAGATCCTATCCCGTCCTTCCCTGTTGGCGCGGGACGATCCGAAGAGGGCATCATACTGCCCCAGGACTTGCTCCACCAGGACACCAACTTCGGTGGCAGTGAAGCTGGTGCCCCTCTGCCCCTCTGGCCGGGGGTTGCCACTGGGGTCAGATGTGGATGTGCCCGACATGGCAACCCCAGGGGCAGGAGTGGGTGGGCAACTGGGTCCTGGGGCTGGGCTGTGGAGCGATGTTATTCGAGTCGGGAGTCTTCTGTACCAGCAGGGGTGGACACAGCAACTGGACCCCTGCAGATGGCTGATGTACAGGCACCAAATGGCAGGGCACGGTGGCAGCAGGCAGGCAGGCAGGCAGGCAGCAGCAGATGGCACGTGGGAGGCTGCTCGGGGCACTGGGGGGCAGTAATTCGGCCTTCTGGGCAGGAGCGTGGTCTTCCGTGTGTTTTCGCGTGGCCAGCTTGATACGGAGTGATTTGGCACGTGAAAATCCTGCACGTCAGCGTGAAAATCGAGGAAAGGCCCTTAGCGCGTAAGCGCGTCAGCACGCGTACGCGATTTCATTGGACCAAAGGCCCTTACAGCGTAAGCGCGTCTGTGACGTTTTGCGCACGGGCGTTGCCCTGGCAGGGCTTGGAGATCCTTTATGTTCTGTACGTGCTTTTCGTGCGGTGCGTGTGTTTTCCATCCATTGGGGTTCACACGCTATTACTTCACAGCGGGTGTTGGCTACGCATTCTTCTACACGCAAGGCAGACGGTGAGTGGTACCCCGCTCCCCCAGGCCCGATCGCGTGAGAAACACCCGCGAACCCCTGAAATACACGTAGCACGCTCCCCCAGGCCCGATCGCGTGAAAAAGTTCATGCGAACCCCTGAAATACACGTAGCACGCTCCCCCAGTCCCGATCGCGTGAAAAAGTTCACGCGAACCCCTGAAATACACGTAGCACGCTCCCCCAGGCCCGATCACGTGAAAAAGTTCACGCGAACCCCTGAAATACACGTAGCACGCTCCACCAGGCCCGATCGCGTGAGAAACTTCACGCGAACCCCTGAAATACACGTAGCCCGCTCCCCCAGGCCCGATCGCGTGAGAAACTTCACGCGAACCCCTGAAATACACGTAGCACGCTCCCCCAGGCCCGATCGCGTGAGAAAGTTCACGCGAACCCCTGAAATACACGTAGCACGCTCCCCACGGCCCGATCGCGTGAAAAAGTTCACGCGAACCCCTGAAATACACGTAGCACGCTCCCCCAGGCCCGATCGCGTGAGAAACTTCACGCGAACCCCTGAAATACACGTAGCCCGCTCCCCCAGGCCCGATTGCGTGAGAAACTTCACACGAACCCCTGAAATACACGTAGCCCGCTCCCCCAGGTCCGATCGCGTGAAAAAGTTCACGCGAACCCCTGAAATACACGTAGCCCGCTCCCCCAGGCCCGATTGCGTGAGAAACTTCACGCGAACCCCTGAAATACACGTAGCCCGCTCCCCCAGGTCCGATCGCGTGAAAAAGTTCACGCGAACCCCTGAAATACACGTAGCCCGCTCCCCCAGGCCCGATCGCGTGAGAAACTTCACGCGAACCCCTGAAATACACGTAGCCCGCTCCCCCAGGCCCGATCGCGTGAGAAACTTCACGCGAACCCCTGAAATACACGTAGCCCGCTCCCCCAGGCCCGATCGCGTGAGGAACTTCACGCGAACCCCTGAAATACACGTAGCACGCTCCCCCAGGCCCGATCGCATGTGTAACTTCCCGCGCAACCCCGAAATACACGTGCCCCGCTCGCACAGGCACTATTGCTGTATGTTGCCACTTTTGTAATGCGCAGGGACGCTACCGCCTGCCTTCGTGTGGCGGACGTGTTTGGGCTTGTGCGTGTCTTTCGCTGTGCGTGGCTTTGCCCTATTCGATTCCATGAATACGTGTGGTTCGGGTGCGTGTGGGCGTTCCGTCTGCTTCCCTGCAGTACATCCCCAGTTACGCCCTTGTTTTCACGAGTTGTTCCCCATTCCGCGCATTACGCCCCGTGTTCCGCCCACTTTCTAGTGTATGCGCAGAGGTTGTGCGCTTTCACTGTGCGCGTCGCGCACGTCTTTCGGGATGTTGCAGTGACGTGTGCGCCATGCACGGGTTTGGCGCACATCTCGAGGAAGACACGCGCAGGGACTTCCATGAATCGCACGCGTGCGTGTGCGCCTCTTTTTTTCCGCTTGCGCCTGCTTGCGCCTGCTTGCGCCTGCTTGCGCGTAGATTTTCGGCGCACGTTTGTTCCATGAATCGGCCCCTAAATGTTTTTTGCAAATCTTAGTCCTTCATAGAAATGCAAATAACAATCCTGACAACACTTACAGTGTTCATGGAATAAGACAAGAATTGGACTACTGTGCTTTAATTGTCAAATTCACTATAAACTCACAAGAAGATCCACAACAATTTCTAATGTCCTTACTACAAGTACAGGAAAACAAAAACATACCTATAAATTAAATCTTTCAGATTTCATACATGTTGGAACATACATGCACTCTCTGCAACCATGTGGCACAGGAACAAGTCCCTAAGGAACGCTTCCTGTATGTATCCATACCTAACTGTGAATCCATTCCATTTCAGCAACTTGCACAAAATGCAAACCATGGCAGATTATATACTACCTGCAATTCAGATAATCGCTCCACCTTACAAATACAGACACATAATAAATACGTAATAGTAATGCTTTTACATTACAATGCAGATGGTACCAAAAACAGCTGTAAGCTGACTGGATTCACACATGGTCAAGTATCACTTGTTAAGAAAACCTTCATAACAATAGGTAAAATTTACCACCCAGGAGCCACAACCAATGCAGGTCACTACACTGCATATAAAAAAATAATTGTGGATGGCTTGAATGTAATGATAGTACCATTACTCTAAAGCAGAGATTGTCCGCAAATCTTGTAAACGCTTACTTAATATTCTTAAAACCAAAATGTAATACGTAATCTGTATATGAACATAAGCAAAACTTCAACTTCAAAACTGTGCACAGAGTATGCCAACATTTATCTAACTGCCCCAAGATTCTGCAACAAGCAAACATATAAATAAATACCACTAAAATGTAACAAGAAATACACAGTTAGAATGCGCCAACAGATATCTAACTGCCCCAAGATTCTGCAACATGCAAACAGATAAATACATACTACTAAAATCAGACAAGGAATATACAGTTATAATACGCCAACAGGTATCTAACTGCCCCCAACAAATCTGCAACAAGCAAACAGATAGATGAATAGCATAAAAGTAGAAATAAACAATTAGAATACACCAACAGGTATCTGATTGCCCCAAAAATCTGCAACAACCCAACAGATAGAAGATTAGCAAGAAACAAGAAATAAACTGTAAAACAATGAAAGAAATATATTGTACCACAACATAGAAGGTGTTTTATTAATCAGGCATGGATTTTTTTCCCACAGACCCAATGATTTAGACAACAAACAGGAACTGAGCAAATTGCACAGTACACTGGTTTGAACTATAGTACTTGTAAAGTACTAAATATGAGGGTAAAAAATAATATTTTCTTTTATCACAGAGATCGAAAAAGTATGTCTGCTCCAGTTACCCATGTCATGAATAAACTACATACAACCACAAAAATCTCAACCAGTAAATATAAAATAAATATACTCAGAAACACTGCAGTGCTTGTTACAAACTCTACAATCTTAACTGCATAGCCTAGTAAAAACTTCACATAGAAACTCTACAAATGAAACAGTACACAAACTTTTGGTTTGTGGATATTTGATGGGTGTTTGATTCTATGGGTGTGTTATGCTGCAGTGGTTGTGGCCAGAGCCTAGAGTCTTGGGTGCATGCCCTATGGCCTACAGCCTTCGGCCCTGCATCCAAGACTATAGGCCCTGGCCACAACCACCGCAGCATAACACACCTATACTACCAAACATTTTGACTGTGGTATGTGGGCTGCTTATAGGGTACATTAATTACAATCAATCCTCTACTAACAACCCAAAACCAACATCATATTAAAGTAAAATAGCTAGTAGTGCATTTATTATGTCCGTGGACAGCCGTCAAGACCGCGGACATGGCAAACACATCAGGGGCACCTGCCACCTAAACAAATACAGTATTCGACCCATCTCTTACTCTCCAATCCTCCCCAAGCACTTCTGCACACCAACACACTCCCCAAAATTGCATTTTGCCTCTGTTCGCCGCCACGCTGTCGGCTGATCAAGATGGCGGGTGCATCGAAACAATGTGACGCACCTCATGCCTCACTCCAGCCAATCGGCGACACGTCGCGTTTCTGCCGACATGAAGCAAGATGATTAGCCAGTCAGTGTCCTGTCCGCGGAGCTAACAGGGAAGTGTGTTCACGGAGCGGACATAGATATCACTAATTATTTTGCCTTATGTGGCTTACTACTGGACGGATTTACACCAAATTAACATAAGCACGCTTTTGGGACTAAGCCGCCGCTCCTTCTGCAAATTTCAGCGGTTTCAGCGGTTTTAGCTGTAGGCGTGCGCACATTTTTTTCCCATTATGTCTATGGGAAAAAATCAATTTTGGGAACCCCCACTATACCTTTGCCCCCCCTAGACCAAAACTCACCAAAGTTTGCTAAATAATTCAGAGTTGGCCATATACTTTTTTTGAAAAGATTGGTGAGGATTCGTCCAGGCGGAGTGAAGATATAAGCCGCCCAAGCAGTGCTCTTTCTTTGGGATTAGCAACTTAACCATAACTACACAGCCACTACCGTGGGCTGTGTAATAACGTGCTTAATACAGGAGCCGGTTTCTGAGAGCGCAGGATTGAAACTGTGTTGCTATGCGTTGTCTTGCTTCCAAGACAATCACATTGCCCCTGAGCTATCCTCCTGTCTTATGGTCTCACAACTCGGACAAAAGTCAATTTCATGGCAAAGTATTTGAGCAGGGAGTGCTGCAGGAAGATACAGATGGACAAAGAAAGTGGAGTGGGGATGAGTTGAACATAAAAAAGTAACTGGTCACCAGCACATATCATTCAGGTGGTTAAAGTGCGGTCTAAAAATGTTTAACACACATGTTTCATGGTTTAAACACACATGTGTGTACATTGCCACAGATTGCCTGAAGTCCCAAAGTGCCTCCATGGATAAAGGGATATTAGCATAAATACTCTATGGTCTTGGATTTGGAAGAACCCCATTTTTGCATTACAACTGGGAGATTTGCATTTGAATGGGCGTGCAAGTTGCAGAATCCAAGCTTGTCTACATACACACATAAGTGATCCAGAACATTTTGCTTAACTTTTTTCCGCATTATTCTTTTCATTGTGGAGTTAAGGAGCATCTTCAATTGAATAGCAGTCATTTGAACTACAATCCATAATTCAATGCTCAGCACAATACAGTTATCCTTTCTGCATGGCTGTTGGAACACCAAATTGCCCAAAAACACTCAATGGGACTCATTATGAGTGCGGTGGTAGCCCCGCCAGAGTAATTTTTTTACCAGCGCCCGACAATGGGGACTCACTGGGGTATTACAGCCCCGGCAGACCAGGTAATTCCCGATTGGCGTGCACCAGAAAAAATTACTCCCCATTCCCATTCGAGTCCCATTCATGAATGGTGACACTGCAACCGTAAAGGTCTGCGAGCGGGGGCCATTCCGCCCGCCAGGTGAGACCTGGAGGGCCAAAAGGCATCCGCTCGCAGAACTCGTAGTTTGCTGGTCCAGTAACAACGGTTCCGGTAGCTTACCGGCACCGATGTTACCGGACCGGAAACCTTGTAATAAGGCCTAATGCCACTAGGAATGGGTTTTATGATTCAAATAAAATATTTTTCTTAGGACTGAGTCCTGTTGTCCTTTTATTGAATGAACAAGTTACAACCTGACTTATCTGTATGAGAATCAGTGGTACATGGGCTTATACATTTGTTCTACTAACAACATGTTTGATAATGCAGTGGTTCAACTGTATGACAAAGAGTGCTACATGGGATTATGTAATTACAAAATGTTTGATAATTTAGTGGTTCTGATAAATGGTTGGACGGTGACAAGTCTTTTGAACAAGCATGGCTATTTTTGTTGTATGTAAACATCCAAAAGTCCCTGATTGCTCAAGGTCCACATGTCTCGGATCGTACCACCGTGAGACCTGCTGTAATTAAACGTTTAACTTCGACATAGTTCTCTTTTTTGTCATCTGAAGGATATCCTGGTAATTGGGCCTTTAGCACAGGTCATGTCCTGTGACCATGCCCAAGGCACCACTAATTCACCAAGTGTACCTCTTGGCCATGGTCTGTGGTTGTGGCTAGTTATAAGGCTCAGTGGCCATTGTTCCCAATTTGTCAAATGTAATCATAAGGCCACTCTAACAAAGCTTTTTTCTGAATTAAATGTATTATATAAAAATTGGCTGAGAGGCCACAGAGCCGCCATGAAGATGTAGAGAGCATGCTGGCTGCTATGCCTTCAACAATGCAGGGAAACATGGAGGCTAATTAAGCAGGGAGACTCTCCACAGAAGGATCTCCAATGTAATCCGTTCTCAACTGACCTTTGAGTCAAATAATTTTCTGAGTTATTTAGGGACGATAAGTATGTTGCTTACTGCCAAAATGTCACCTCGATAATTGACTGGTGTTTGAGATTTGAAATTGGGGATGTCTTGGATTTAATAAATCGGAGTAGCGCCTCAACAGCTCTGGGCCCTGATGGGCTTTCAAATGCCAGAACTATTGTCAAAGATGTTAGCTCTAATCTTTGATCAAGTTTTACAGGCTAAACATATTCCCCCATCTTGGAGAATTGCCGTAATGATCCCAATCTTCGAAAAGGGCCATAGAACAGCCCCTAATAATTACCACACGTTTGCTGATTAGACCCTCCAGGAAAAGTCTTTGCAGCCCTATTGTTGAGTAAGAGAAATGAATGGGCAAATCTTCAGCAATTTTGGAAGTGAACCAAACAGGTTTTGTTAAGGGTATCAGGACTTCATTAATCAGTTTTATATTAACTTTTTTTAAGACAAGTGCCTTTCAAAATAAAACACTCCATACTTGGTTTTATTGATTTTCAGTGAGGCTTCGATAGCAGTGATAGGGGCCTGCTGTGGGGGATGTTAGTGGCATGGGGCTGCCCTAGATATTTGTTAGATATTGATCCACCTTTACATCAAAACATCAATTTGGATTAGTCTGAATACCCAAGGTGATTTATCTTCAATTCTCACATATCGAGTCTTAAAAAAAGGCTACCCCCTTGCTCCTGCACTTTTTAATTTATTTATAAGTGATGTGAATATTTGTTTGGAGAATTTTCTGGCTTTTCCACGACGGATAGGTGAGAGTTCAGTGCAATGGATCATCTTGTTCTCCTTGATCAGACAAGTATAGGCCTCCAGAGGCAGCTAAATGCCCTGGAACAATATTTTTGTCGTAACAGATTTAAAATGTATTTCGCCAAGTCTAACATCATGAAGATTTGTCCACGCTCACGGAGTAACAAACATCATTTTAATTTCTTATCTGACTTCTAATTTCGCGCTATTGACAAATGAGTACCGCTACATGGGGTTTTGCTTTGAAGACCATAAGAGAGATCAGAACAATATTGTAAAACTAAAATCTAAGTCAATGACCTTAGCGGCTCAAGTGTTAGCTCTGCACCAAGGATTTAGCTGCTATTCTTTATGTCCAGTACTACTTTTTAACAGACAGAAGGTTGTTCTGGGACTCAATTACAGGGATGATATTTTAATGAATCACTTAGATGTAAACTGGTAATATTTAGACGACATGTTTGACACTCCCAGATGGCACCTCTATGCCGGTTGATTCAGTTTGAGTTGGGGCTGCTCTCTCTATTGGTTATGGTGTGCTAGAGAAGGCTTATTCTTTTTAGAAACATTTTAGCTGCTGCTCCTATCTCATCATTCTTTAGATTGAGATACCCACTGGTAAGGGCCTCTGATCAAACTCTTGACAGCTGGAAAGAAGAATGTATGTAAGAATGTATGACAATCATGACTGCAGCAGACATTGATATAGATGTGCCCCTCAAATTATGGATCATCGACTGGTTGATGATCCAATCCGTATGTAGGAAATATACGTTTTCAAAAAATGTCAAAGATGAGGTTAAAGGTAGTAATGTTTTACCCAAATATTTGGACACATTTCCTAGTGCTGCCTATAGCAACAGATTTTTAAGAGTGGGGTTCAATCTGTTTCCAACTAAGGAAGTTCTAGGAATTTGGAGGAAGGAAGGTTTGTCAGCTCGGAAATGTTAGTTCTGTATTGTAACTGTGGAAACCTCTGACATTTCCTGATAGAGTGTGAGGCACAATCTGAATCAAGATCCCTACAGATTGATACATTTATAATGCACTTTAGAATTTTAAGAATTGATAAATGGTTTGCTATTTTATTTAGTGGGCGGTATGTGCTTATAAACATTGGAATAGTGATGTTTTGTTTAAATCAATTGAATTTGTAATGGTAGGAGTTTTCTTGAGGATTGTATTAAATGTGTTTAATTTCATTACTGTTATAATCAACCTGTTAAAATTTGTGATTCTCTAAATGACGTACATTTATCTAATTCTTTTTGAACATGTGGATGCATTTTAATGATGAATTATCAATGTATTGCTTTAAAAATGTAGGTAAAAGTTTATATAATTGAGCTGGATACCTGATATAAAACAATGGCCCTCATTACGACCCTTGCGGAAAGGGGTTTACGCCAGCGTAAACCATGGCGCACCTTTCCGCCTGAGTATGAGTTCCCGTAGTGCCATGGTGATTTTTACGCCTGCAGGCGGAAAAATCCATGGCGCTACGGGACTTGTTGTTAATTACGCCACCGTAATTTACGGTGGCGTAATTAACGCCTTCCCCACTCCCATTATACCCTATGGGGCAAAAATGGGAATGGGGAAGGGTAAATGGGGATTGGGGACTTACCGCCCCGCCAAGGTCGGAATGGGGCGGTAAGTCCGCCAACCACCATGGCGGAGTTGGCAGCTTAGCGCCATGGACCATGGTGCAAATTGCACCATGGTTCTCCGCCAGGGTCGTAATGAGGGCCAATGTGTTTTTGAGGCAGATTTAACAATGTCCCTTCAACAAAACCTGGGGACACAACGTGTACCATAACTACAGGATCATATGACACTTTGTACTAAATAAATACAATGTAAAAAATGTAAATTGCTATGCTGACTTTACTTCATGTAGAAACTGTGGATGAGACCCAAAAGTATTGGTGAAAAAAGTTGGAAAAAGACCCAGAGAGTTCAGAAGAACAGATCAGTGGCATTTTAAACAGACAGGAAGGCAGTCAAATGCTTAGATTAAATTACAGCATTTGTCTGATATTTTATATAATCTTTAACTTACCAGGTATTGTTTTACAGTGGAAAGGGCTGTGTTCGAATAGGCATTGTTTTGCCCATGATTCAGCATTCTTTGCAGCTTCTTTATTCCATACCTAGTGAGAAGAAGAATGCCATACCAATTCATAAATACTCTCACATTATATAACTAGAGATCACATTTTTACAGAAAGTGTAAATCACCCGAACACCTAATAATTGTTCTAAAAAATTAGAATCTCTAACAGTAACATTGCAGTGATTACAAAATATAAAAAATGTTGTATTGTTAATATTAATAAATAATTAGTCCTACCTTTTTAATGATCATATATTAGTTTACAAACAACATAAAAGTGTTTAAAAGCTGAGAATCCGGACATGTAGCCATGTTCTTGGACTATATATTCAATAGTATGAAACATTTGAAAATAACATATTTATTGAGAACACAATAATAATTGATTTTTTCTAAATACTCTCACACTTCCAAGACATATTTTAACTAACAAGCTTAACCATTTAACACAATTTTAAATAATTTTTATTTAATGTTTTCAACTTTGTAAAATCATCTAAAAGATGCCAGACTGGCCCCTGATCTCTAAAACTCCTAAAATGTAAAGAAAAGTGTTCAAATGTAACCATCACTTTAAACCAAAACAGACATAATACATATTTATTGTTTAATTGAAAAATCCAATTTTTAAAATGCAATGCAAAATTAAATTATTTATGCAATCTACAATTATTTATGTATGCATGTATTTAGTTAAATTGCAAACATGTTCCGTTGAAGCTCAGGGACAAACTACAGACCCTTACCAGACCGTGCGAGACCCGGTGCTAAGCGCACAATAGACACCATTACCAACAGGCAACAACGGCCCTGATCGTGACGTCCCACTAGTGGGGAGGTTGTCAGCTGGCCATAAATTCCCCACAAGCTAACAACACGGATCGGGTGACAACAGCACGGTCACTCGACCAAAGGAATACGACCCGACACTGGAAAGGTGGGAGCCGTGGTCCCGGAAACCTATCCCTGGAGGAAACCGGGCCTCACATTCGACCCCCAGAGGGATAACACCACTGACAGTAAGAGTAACCCCCTTAGCCCTTGATGCAGAACCCAGGATGACCAATGTGGGTGAAGTCTGCAAAGGTACATTGGGTCATTATACCCGAGAAACTGATTGAGGCTGAGTGCATTGTAACACCCCCTCTCACCAACCACCACACTGCACAGCCCAGACAGGGGACCTGGCGGAGGAAACACGAGCGCAGACAGCGGGGACCAGAACAATGGTCCAAGCGCATGCGAAGCCCAGTGGCCCTCTGAGTGCTGCCAGAGAACACCGAGCGACAAGGCAGAACTGAAACCAGGGCCTGATCTGCAGTGTGACAAGAGGGGAGAAAGCTGCGCAAGCATGAGGAGAAACCTGCTGAGTAGGTGACGCGGGATACTAGGGGCTTTAACAATTTAATATACATCAACTCGGCGAAACAGACCACACGAGAACCAGGGAGACCCTGAAGGAAACGAAGAGGCAACTACAAACACCACCGGTGCTGGTAGGTCCCCCGCCTCCACAACACCTGCAGACACTGGTGGTCGAACAACACCGGACCTGGCGGTCACCCGGAGAAAACCAGGGAAGTCCCACCACTCTGGGACTCCACCGCATCATGCACCCATCACCCGGCAGGAGTTACAGGTGAGGGCCATAAAACGCGCAAACTGGTGCACAAAGGCAAAAGCCGATAAGGGTGACCTGGAATAGGAGCATAGACTGCACATCCACTGCAACACTCTGCAATCCACTTGCTATAGTGGGAGCTGGCCACCTATACCACAGGTACAGGGGACTGCCCACCAATGACCACCATGACAGACTCAGCACTTTGAGGCTACCCAGTTGATACGAGAACTCATTACGGAAACAAATCAGAGGGCCAGTCACCAATGCATGCGTATAGCTGATGCCGGGCTGACCCAATACTTGATGCTCCCAATCCGAGTTCTGCTAACAGAAGGGGCGCTATAAGCTCAGCAGTAGGTACAGGAGGCCAACGCAGGTCTCCCTGTGATCATTGTTGGGTCATACGGCTGGGAACTGCAGAACTAAGTTGCTTGAGCCCCAAACTGATGGCAATATCCAAATTTGGTAAAGGGGGCAAACACCAGGTGAAACTGCAAATTGACACACCAGTACAAGCCAAAACAAGCAAAATGACGGATACCTCTCCTGAAACACGTCCTCTGTCATCATCTCAGGATCCAGCAGTGCCATTTCAAGAAATTAAAGAGATGTTCTCTCAACTTCAGACCAGTATCCAATCCTTGGATGGGAAACTTGACTCACTCACCTGCAAGGTAGACCACATGCAGGTCCATTTGGATAAACACAGTAAAAGGATGTACAAAGCTGAAAGAAGAGTGTCAGACGTAGAGGACACATCCATGTCCACAGCCAGGGAAATGACTGAAGTGACGAGAGTACTTAAAGACCTTATCGACAAACAATATTACTTGGAGTCTAGATCAAGGAGAAATAACGCTGGGCCAAGATTGGTTCTCTGAGGTGTGTATTGTCAAAAGCGCACATCGAATTCCCAGTGGCAGGAAACCAATACCAGTTGCACCACCCTGTCCAATCATAGGCCGCTTATTGAACTACCTGGACCGAGATGTGGCCCTCCGGAAATCTCAAGAAAAGGGGACAATCCTGTACAAAGGTGACACAATCAGGCTATTCCCGGACTTCTCACATGAGGTGCATGCATCAGGGAGGACATTTGTAGAAGTTAAGAAGCAGCTACGAGACCAGGGGATGAGATACGTGATGATATTCCCAGCTAAACTGCATGTTCACACTCTTCTTCAATACTTGGTGAGAGGCCACAGCTTTTCTAGAAACACAACCAAGAGCACCTTGATTGAGGTAGAACAATGACTGATATTGCCCACGGGTATTATATCCTTTATAGTGATGCAGACTATCAATAGTTAGAACACACTTATGTTATGACAAAGGGAACTCCGTAAATGTGCAGGTGTGCCAGGAAGCTGGGCTCATGGCCACCCCCCAAAGTGAAGCTTAAGGCACACACAGTTGGGGAAAAGACGAAGCTGGGAAGTTGGGGCAATAAGCGGGGGAGGTTCATGCATCAAGGGTGGAGAGGCAGAATGGGTGGAGCGTGGGTTGGGGTTCGGGGTATGCCACGTTGATGAAAAATGGACACTCAGGGGGAAGGGGAAGCGTGTCACTGATGAATTGGGGTTGTCGGTGGGGGAGGGAGGAAACACGGTAAACCAGTAAATATAATTTTACACACTGCCCATACAACTCAGACACAACAACAACAATCCAAGCCGCTCTTTAAACATGCTATGGGTAATACCCAGGGAGAGGGGACGGCTGAGAGCAGCCGTCCCAACCGAATGGGGAGTAAAGACACGTGGAGGGACTGCCCTATTGAATAAAAGGGATGGCTACGTTTAAACTCTGTACTTGGAATGTCAGAGGGGACTAAAAATGTCCCACCAAATGTCGGAAACTCTTACTGTATATGCAGTGACATCAGATCGGAATAGCATTTCTGCAGGAGACCCACTTAATGCGAGACACTGAATCCACATTTGGGAGGGTTAGGTGATGCCATTAATATTTTTTTATCATACTCTTCATATGCAAGAGGTGTAGGTACTTTAATACACAAAATGGTTGGCTTCGATCAGACGAAGGTGGTAAGAGACTGGGAGGGCAGGGACCTCATTGTTCAAGGCACCATACAAGGGGAATTATATACTCCAATGAATTGCTATGGTCCAAATCAGGACACAGTAGATACACTGGAGTGGATAGATCGGCAGCTAGGGGAGATGCCACCGGAGGTGATAATATGGGCCGGTGACTTCAACGCAGTAATGCAACCTGAACTTGACCAAACTGGGAGCGGCCAGGGGTCTGGGAACAAGGGGACTAACCAGCTACAGGTCATGGCCCTGTCAAGGGACATGGCAGACATGTGAAGATTGAGGAATCCGACGGAACAGCAGTACACCTGCCACTCAGCACCCCATAACTTGGCATCAAGAGTAGATTTGTTCTTAGTATCGCATTCGATATTAGAGAAGGTGAAAGACGTTGGGATTCTTGCCTGAACGTTGTCAGATCAAGCCCCTGTGACACTTGAGATGGGACAACTGGGTCGAACAAAGGGGAGACTCCTGCGGCAGTTTAAAAGCAAAGGCCTCACAGATACAGTTTTTGGAGAGGGTTTAACATCAACCATAGATAACTTTTTCGATATAAACGTGGGCCCGGTGCAGTCTGTGGGAACACTGTGGGAGAGCTTTAAATATGTGATAAGGGGTGAATGCATATCCAAGGAGGCTGGGATTCTTAGACAAATTAGGAGAGAACTGGTAGCCAAGGAAAGTAGCATCTGACTGCTACAGATGACCACCCCAACCCCAACAAATCAGGAACAGGCCGAGATTGTGAAGCAATTACAAGAATTTTAGGCACTAGCACTCCGGGAGGTTAAATATATAGGAAAATTAGTGAACATTCACCAATATGGGGAGGGACAACTACCTAGCAGGACACTGGCAAGGGTAACCAAAATAGACAATCTAAGATGCAGGGTCCAGGCCAAAGCAGCTGAGCAGGGGAAGGATCGGTTTGAAGATACAGAGATATTGTGACAATTCTTCAAATTTTACAACCACCTGTACTCCTCCCAGATTCATGCCTCTCAAGCGGATATCAAGGAATACTTAGATCAGATAGGCCTACACTGGTGCAATGACGACCAGAGGGAACAACTAGGCTGCCCCCTATTATTAGCAGAGGTAATGAACACCATAAAGTCCCTCCCGACCGGTAAGTCACCGGGACCCGATGGGTTCACAGCGGATTTTATAAACTGGGCCCCTATCTATTGGACATGTTTCAACACAGTCTAGAATCGGGATACCTACCGGAAACACTGAGTGACGCGGTGGTGGTAGTGCTACTGACACCAGATAAACCTAGTGATGACTGCTCCTCTTACCGAGCAATCTCATTGATCAACATAGACAATAAAATCTTAGCAAAAATCCTAGCATCTAGTCTGACAACGATGATGCCAACGATAGTGAGAGCAGACCAGGCGGGCTTTATACCGGGGCGATCCACATCATATGGCGTCCTGAGAATGTTCGGATTGATTGCGGCGGTACCCCCCCCCCCGAGGACTCAATAGTGGCTGCCCTATTGGACGCCACTAAAGCGTTTGACTCCGTCGAATGGCCTTTTTTGTTTACTGTGATGTGTCGGATGGGGATGGGGGAACACTACATTACCATGGTCAAACTCTTGGTCAAACTCTTACACACACAACCGGTAGACAGGGTAAGGGTAAACAGGCAGCTAACGTCGACAGTGGCACTGAAAAGAGGTACACGTCAGGGTTGTCCCTTATCGCCATTACTCTTTTCCCTGGCAATCAAGCCTTTCGCCGAAAGTGTAAGAGTACTACACCTACACTGCATGGTTCAACTACACACCCACAAGGTGGTTATATCATTATACGCAGATGATATGGTGCTGTTTGTCAAAGGCCCCAAGGTCAATCTAGATCCAATTATGAGAGATGTCCAAGGCTTTGGGGAAGTATCGGGGCTGAAGGTGAATGCCTCAAATCTATATTCTTCCCACTGACAGAAAAGATCGAACAATCACAAGACATGTGGGGATTCCAATGGCACATGACCCAAACCCCCTATCTAGGAATTCACTTAGCCAGGGATAGAAATGTTGTATATCACAGTAACTATTTGAGAGCCCTGGATTAGGCCCGTGAAGCCACATCAAGATGGAAAAAACCTCCCCCTTAATCTGTACGGCTGGGTATCCGTCATTAAAATGACACTGCTTCACAGGTTCCTTTATGTTTTCTAGAACGCACCGATAGGGGTCCCAAGAGAATACTTCTGCGGTCTGAGAACAGCAGTTTCACAGTTCCTATGGGCAGGCAAACTGGCTAGGGTATACTGGGACAAGTTAACAGCACCCATACATAAGAGAGGACTGGCACTACCTGAATTTGAGACCTATTACAACGTAGCACTGGTGGGATTCCTCGGGTACTGGTATGATACACAGGGGGACAGAAGACACGTGGGGGTGGAAAGGGCGCTGACAGCACCAGATCTGCTCAGGTTGATTATCCTAACTGCACCAAACAAGGCACAACATACACGAAACCTGGTGGAATTGACCTGTAGAGCCTGGACTCGAATAGAACATAAACAGAGGGGGGAGGTTCTTTACTCCCTCCGACTCCCAGTGATATACATACCAGAGATCCCTGTCACGGGCGAGGCTAGCTTTGTGGCCATGACAAAAAGACTCGGGGTGACACAATTTGGAGACTCTTCCCCGGGGAAAAGTTCATAAAATTGGAAGGGTTGAAAGAGAGAGGAGCATTGTCAGCTCTGGACATGTTTCTATAGTACAGACTAAAAGCGAGTGTAAGTCAGGAATTCACCATGTTCCCCGACCAACCACAAGTCTCCTACAAATTGGACATTGTACCCCAAGACACTATAAACCACAGGGTGACATCCGGGCTGTACTCCATGTGCACACAATCCAAACCAGCAGAAAGATTCTCACCGCAGGAGAAATGGGAGGGACTCTAGTGCGGAAGGAAACGTGGACATACTGCTGTGAGGGGATGAGAAAAGGGGCCATTAACACATTCAAACTAATTCATTTTAAGTACATACATCAGTTTTATTACACACCAGCCAAGCTAAAGGAATAGTAACCAGACACCCCGGGGAGATGCAAAAGGTGTAATGCGCAGCAGGCAGACTTTCTCCATGTGGCTTGGAGCTACCCGATCATACAGAGTCTGGCAACAGGTATTCAACATAATCAGTGGCATCACGGGCCAAACAATAAATCCGGTGCCAGTGATGGGACCGCTGGGCTATACTAAGGAAGTTTCCAAGCATGCAAGGAAACTGATTGGTCTACTCCTCATATTGGCTAAACAGCTGGTGGCAATGCAATTGGGGGGGAAATGGAGTCTTACAATCATGCATTGGAGGGCGGATATAATGTACTGCATCGATGTGGGGAATACGCAAGTCTGGTGTAACGACAGCAGGATGACAGTGATGGGACATACTATGGTAAACGTGTACACTTAAAGAAGTGAAAGACGTGATCATTGTTCACCACCTAAGAATATACACTCATCTGCTCTGTTGTATAATGCATAAACAATGCGGAGAATGAATGGGGGACACTAACACGAGGCTGGTGTAATGACAGCAGGATGTGGGATGCATACACACAGTTCGTAATCCAACAATCGGATGTTGAAGATGTGGCTCCGCCCACGCCCGACCCTGACCTATGATTGACAGAGATGGGACATAATATGGTAAACGTGTACACTTAAATAAGTGAAAGACGTGAAAAGAAAGTGATTAACAAGAATTCAGCTACCACTACTGCTAACACTGCTCCCATAAATCTTGATATAGTGGCAAGTATCCATACCAAAAAAAGTATTTTAGCAAAATGTTCTGCCACAGAGACCATCAGAATCTTATAAAAACAGGACAATAACCCTTAAAACCTACCGTAGAAAATTAATCTTAGAAGCTTTGAGAGACAGTGCAATCCTTCTCAAAAGGAAGTCATTGTTCACCACCTAAGAATATACAAGTATAATGCATACACAATCGAGAACGCACTGAACATAGCACACTTTGTAAAATGTGTGGGTGTACCAGGGGAGTTGGGGGGAAGCGGGGGATTGTTGGCACACAGTGCCAGTTGCTTGTTGATTTGGTTTTAAATACCAATAAAAAAGAAAAAGAAAAGAAAAACTTTTGACTGCTACTTTAACCACTTAACTCGAACTGTGTCACCAGCATCTTTGTGGTCAAACTGACTGTGGACATGACTTTTGAGGCCCTCACGATTTGCACTTCTGCAACTGAAACCCATCTTGGCACAACCTTTGTATTTGAGCCTGATTCGAATCACATAAACATTACCAAATAGCCTGGTTTGACACTGTCAAACTGACAAGAACAGTTAAAGATATTTTTGACTGATAACTGACCCTTGGTTCATCTCTGTGCTCTAGAGACGGGTTAGTTCACTTTTAAGCACTTTTTGTGCAAGAGTTTACCCTTTTTGAGAACAGACCGGTTTTTACTTGCCTTTTACCCCTGTTTGTCTACCCATAGTCCTGCATATTTATATCCTTGCATATCCTGTCTTCTTTCCACAGGGGTGGGTTTTGTGTAGTGTTTTTTATTTAGTCATTATTGCAGATGGTGTATTTAATTAAAGTATTTATTTATAGAACCTTAATTGGATATTACCTTTATTTTGGACTGCCATACTTTGTTATTTGTATTGCTACTGGATCACATTAACAACCCTCTTTAGAGAATAGCCTTACCTTAGCTCATGTTTCCACAAAAGGCCAAGGAAGAGTATTTCTTTAGATGTGAGTTCTTTTACTTTATGATTGAGATAACACCTGTTTTGTAGAAGTGTGAGGGCTGAGTAGGACATTTAAATAATTCTCATACGTGTACTTGTGCAGGCAGAGGTAATTTAATTGCAGTCACATAGAAGAAAGATGTCCATGTACTCTGTTGTGGTAACTGATTAAGGTTAGAACACTTAATCTGGACCCAATTTATACCCATTCAATATCCTCATGTAGTCTGTTAAATGTGACTGTTTTTGCTTAATAAACGTGTTTGCTCTAACATTTGTTTTTTGACTATGAGGTGCTTCCTTATGGCAAGCTTTTTTGGATGACATAAGTGATACTGACCTCAATATGACATTTTTCCTGTAAGGGTGGTGCCATTGGTCGTGTGTTTTGAATTTGTGTATTCTTCAATACAAGTCTTTGCCATGTTGGATATTGTATCTATCTTTTTTTTTCAGGCATGGATATGTGATTAAGTATATCACAACAGCTTTATTATGGTTTGCTGGGATACATTCTTCCAAGATGTTTGTAATTAAGCTTTGATTACCCAGTCCAAGGGCTACAACGGGTGCTAATGGCCCATGGCCCGAGTTTAAGGCAAGAGAATAGCATAAGGTTCCAAGTTAACCAGCCTTTGAAATGGATCTTTAACACTGTTAGCACCAGTTGCTTGGTGGGAGCTAAAAGGAAAAAGTATTTCCGTTCAATGAACGGGCCGCCTCACTGTGTCCCGTTCATTGAAAGAAAATACTCAACCAACATGGCCGCCATGGATCATGAAGGCGGGCGCAGTACGGTGCCCCTCTTCCATTTCCATGCCAGCCACAAGGAAGTGGGAGTCGAAGCAGCAGTGGCAATCAGGTAACTGTGGAGGTGTGGGAGATTTAATGAACAGGGGATTGAGCATGGAGGGAAGATGGCGGGACAGTGCAAGCAACCATCATGTGGCTAAGAACGCAGGTTTGGATCAGTAGTTTTAGACCATGTTCCAAGCAACCTGATTGGTTGCACCCCCACTCCAGGGTGCTAATCTGATTTACATCACACAATGGGCAGTGCAGATAGGAATATTGTTACCTGATGGATGAGTATATCTTTAATATGCTGGTGAGGATAGACCCCAGTGAACCACCTGCCATGATCCAAGTCAGGACTTAGCTGTGGATGTGAAAGGCAGACATGGGAGTGTCAGTGCAAGCCTTCCTTATTACAAGCCCACAACATCTGGTACCAAATACAGCAAACAAGAATGGTAGGCAGACATCTTACAGGGGATGCCCCTGTTATGTGCAACCATCTGCATCATGCTTAGATCGCTCCAGGATTGAAAGTTTCAATAATATGCTTGGTTACTTCTCACACTTAGTCAACAATAGGGACGTTGGTGCCCTGAAATTGCAACAGAGACCATACAATGGCACAAAGGTTACATGATTAAATTTAGTCTACCTTATTTTAGAGGTATTGCTATGACATATTACCAGAAGCAACAATATTGTGTTATCACCTCCAATCACCTCCCAAACAGGTCTAAACATACAGTAAGGGCATGGATCGGTACAAATGGCCATATGTTGTACTTTAGCAACTTAAAGTAAAGATAACATAAGTTGAGGGGGTGCTAAAGAGCCCAGGCAAGATTGCGCTGAGCCTGTGAGCTCCCACACACTGATAAAGATCTGGGAAATATCCTGAGGTAATTCCGACAGAAAGCTGATGTCTGATGGCAGTCCTGTGCTTTTAAACTATCACCCCTCGTAAGGAGCGAAATTCCGAAATCAATTGGAGCCGGGGAAGCACTATTTTGAAAAACACGTGGAGGCCGTGAATCACGGAGGCACAGAGGTGAAGGAGGAGGAGTCGCTCCAGAGTGTGAAAGCCTGGAACACCTCTGAGCATGCAGCGGGTACCACAGCAGAAACGTGGGAGCCGAGTGCAACCACCACCGAATGAGGACTCACCAACCTCTGACTGCTTTGCTTGGGAAGAGCGAAGGTCGGAGCTCCAGGCTGCGGTGGGGAAGGGGCCGGATGACCAAGCTATATGCCCCCTGCGAGAGCGGACCGCACCTGGCAGAGCACGGGACAGCGGTGGGAACTGCTGGGTGCGGGAGCAGCCTATCCTCGTGGTTTCCGCAAGGTTGTGCAGCGCTGCAGGGTGCAGCTTTGGCCTAAAGAGCAAGAATGCTCGACAGAAAACAACACCCCTCGACAGGAAGGACAGTGAGGACTGAAATGTGGCGCAGCCTGAGCTCAACTAAGGTGAGGAGTAGCTGAGGGGACTCTGTGGGCTGGGTTCAGCGGAGTACCAGCAGCAAGGGCTCTGCGGGAGACAGCTGCCACAATCTGAATGAAAAGCCCAGAGAAATCATGCAGGGCTTGGTAATCAGCACCCCAACGGAGATACTCGGAGGCGGGCAGGAGCAGAGGTCCCTCCCAAACGGCGAAGCCTGAAGGGTCACACACCCGTACCAGAGAGGCGACCGAAGCAAGATTTACAAGCTTCGGTCGAAGCCCCCAGCACCTCAGGTGGGAAGACGTTGGAGCAGACATATCGGCTGCAACATAGGGAGCTTTGCCTTGATGGCGCTGCAACGTCACTACTGGCAACCTTTCCTGAGAAAGCACCACAAGATAACGCAACGGGGAAAGAAGGCGCAAGGCATAGGAACCAGCTGCATCTCAACCTCATTAGGCGAGCGGGGAGGCCGGGGACTTCACAGGGAGAAGAAGCGCCTGACAATTAAGGGCAATAGCGCAAGGCTGCTCTCAGCCCAAGGACCACACCAACCACGAACAAACACAGAGTAATGTGCACTGCTCGAGCAGATGACAAAGCATTGTCCGCCGAGGTGGAGGAATAGTAGCCTTCTCCCCTCTGAGGAGGCCACATGCCATTACCCCGGGAATGTTTGGAGAACAACCCAGTGGGCGGGTGGGGCTTAATGCTGCTTGGGCAACCAATAACTGGGTGTGAAGCACAGCGACCCGAGGGTAAAGGACAGAACACCATAAGCAGAGGGCATCCCTGACCACTGCAGACCACAGCATCTGGATAGGGGCCACCATGGGTACAGGATATTGGCAGAAAGCAAAGACACATTCAGAACCTGCCCTGAACTGTGAAAGGGATCAGGTGGAGGCAACAGATGTGAGCCAAATAGTAAAACAATTGGGCACACAATGTCCCCTAACAGGCTTGAGAGGCAACCTCCTCCCGCATTGGATAACTGTGATCCTGCACACCGAGAGGTGAGGAGAACCGCACAAGTGGAACCCGAAATAGCTCATTCCAGTGAAGACCCAGGGGAGAAACATTGTCAATCACAGGAGGACACAGATAGATTGTCACCTGACAACACCCTTGGACAATGTGGATTACACCAGTCAGATAAGAAGTTCCCCTAGAAAGCTGGACTCTGACATAAGCTAATGGCAGGATCAGAACTGGGTCCGATGAGTGGAGAGGCCATGTGAAGGGTGACGGAGCGAGATGAGTCACCGGTTGGGAGACAGCAGGAGACATATCAGCAGTCCGTTAGCAAAGTGCCCTACTGTGCATATGAGGCCCCAGCTTGTGCCACACTGGATAAGAGACAGCAACCGGAGGAGGCGGGAGGAGGTGAACTTAACCTAGCAATCTAATAAGCCGCTCTGGATCAAACGAATTGAAACAACGGTACCGCAGTGATGTGAAGTGCCTGAACACAACAGGGTTTGGACTAGACACAGAATGGTCATCGAAAGGGGCTTGCATTGAGAACGTTGGAGCGTAAAAGAATGTCAGATCAGCGGAACAAAGGGGACATAGCATTGGTCTACTAAACTGACTCCTAGTCTACAGGAAGGGACCCCTTCTGTCACATAACTCTGAACCACAGGCCCTGGGCCTGACTGTGGAGGGCCAGTGAAGCCCCTAAAGGAAAGCGCTTGGCGGGAGTCACAGGGGTCACACCCCAGGAAAGGGAGTTAACTGCAGCACAACGTTCCCATACTTATAAAATCCTTGAGGACGGCAGAGATGTCTAAGTCCAGCAAGGGGAATAAACAACAATCCAAGCTGCACTTCAACACGCCCTCTCAGACGAAAAGCAGAAAGTCAATGTAGGACCTCCCAGAGGTGCGGACCCAGGCGGTAACCCAGGATCCGGCTGGAGCTTTCCAGGACATCAAAGAGATGTTTAATCAGTTGCAGTCCAGAATTCAGTCCCTAGAAAATGGACACTCACCTGCAAGGTTGACCACATGCAAGTCTGCCTGGATAAGCACAGAGAGTGGCTTGATGAGGTGGAGGGAAGAGTGTCTGGCATAAAGGATGAGTTAGCAGCTGTGGCCAGAGACATGACATCGGTGAAACGGGCGCTAAAGGAGTTGACCGATAAGCATGAGGACCTGTGTAATGCTAGTGTGTAAAATGCAAGCCAGAATAACATGGTGTTGATGCGCAGCCATTTTGAACACTCATCTCCCATTGCAATAATAAAGACTGTGCTTCCGCAGGCCTCACAGAATGAACAAGTAGCAGGGAAAACAGAGCAAGGTCACGTAGATATTTTGCAAGCGGATTGTCTACAGAGAATAGTTATTGTATTGTCCAGTGAAGGACGAATACAAAAGGGGAGTTGGAGTGCGCTGCAGCTGCATGATAAGGGGTCTGGGAATTAATGCAAGAAGACGAGCGCTGTGTTTTTCCACTTCTAACTGGATTTTTCCACCTTCTGTCTCTTCGATTTGTAATCTGCCTTTCGGCCGAGGGCAGAACACAATTAGAAGGGGCAGAGGATGCCACATAAAGGAGATGGCATCACGGAAAAGTTGTTGTTGGATGTTGAACCCCGGGTGTTGCATCTCGCTGAAAGGGAGGACGCTCCGCATCGCTAACAGTGATACAACTTATATTCTAATATATATACATATATATTCAGTAAAAAAACGTTGTTAAAGGGACGTTATGGTTCAAAGTAAAACTGAAAAACCACAGAAATTCGCCAGTTATGGTAAACTAAGCAACCAAAACTCGCGCCACCACTGTGCTCTGCTAAGATTAACACCCAGTACATCAAAGATGACATCACAAATATCATTGATGACATCACATGTCTGGCTCACTCTTTTTTCCTTTACTGATATATCTAGGCCAGTAACAGTCATCTACTTTCCTTAGGGTCTAGTCACATTATGTGATAGTTATACATAGGGAAGTAGTAGCTTCGAAGCAGAGCAATCATTTCTGTGCATGCAGATAATCAGTTAGGTTATGAAGATTGTCCGGTAATACTGCTGTTTTTTTTGTTTACTTCACTTTCCCTGTATACCTGTATATACTCTATTTGTATGTGTTGTTGTCTGTTTGTGTTTTGTGTGCAGTAATGCAATAATGTAGTAAGTGGGTTTGATTAGGTACTTATTACATGTTTCACAGTATGCAAGAAAGCATTTATAATTTTAGTATTTAACATGGCAAGATTATTAATATTGCATCTCCATCATGTCTGCTGCACACTATGCCTATGTTACTACATGTGCACCTTAGTATATTGGAAAAAATTTCAAAATACAATGCTATTTGGATTAATGCATTACTTAATGCACTACGGTCCTCATGATATTTTTTCCAATGATCCATGACACTTTGTTATTAACATTACAATAAGAATCCCTTCTACAGACTTTTCATGAAAGGTAAATGCACATGTGTTGTCATCAGTGATGTCATCAATGACATTTGTTATGTCATCTTTGATGTCCTGGTTGTTAGTCTTAGCAGTGCACGGTGGTGGCTCGAGTTATGGTTGCTTAGCTTACCATAACTGGTGAATTTCAGGGGGTTTTCGGTTTTACTTTGAACCATAATGTCCCTTTAACAACGTTTTTTTACTGAATTTCATAGGTTTTTAGTAGCACAACTTAACCATAATGTCCCTTTAACAAAGTTTTTTTACTGAATTTCATAGGTTTTTAATAGCGCAACTTGACCATAACCTCCCTTTATCAAATTTTATTTCACTGAATATACATATTCATAGTGTGAATTTGATAGATGTTTACTAGAATTCCCTTACTTTATATACATGTAACATAGAACATACTGAACCCCCTGCTAGTGATTTTGATGTCCGCGGACTGTGCGTATATCCGCGGACGGATGCGGACAACATCAACACTACCCAAAAACTCAGGGGGTATCTTACATTTTTCTATCATGGAATATAGGCACTGCACAAGTTCAAAAAGCAGCACATAAACACATTATATGTAATAATAAATAAGAAGTGGAACCTATATATCTAACACATCAACCATCCATTTAAATACCATATGTACAAAAATGGAATATACCAAAACAAAAAATATATGCTTCCAACATAATTACCTCGCACAACTAGAAGCAACAGCAGATCTACAGAACAGTAAGAACACAATTTACCAGAAGCTAGTCAGTAAACTTGATTTTTCTTACATATTTCTAAACTTTCTGTATTAGGTACACTAAAATTAATATATATATATATATATAAATATATATATATATATATATTTTATTTTTATTTTTTTACACAGAAATGTCCAGTACTTTGGAATGGCTTGAGGAAAATTTCCCACGTGAGGAAATGTCTGAAGACAGTGATACTAATGGTAGACACTTCTCTATATAACCAAATTTATAATCATTACTTTATTTGCACTTAACATATATATATATTTTTAACAGACCATACAAACATTGAAAATAATACACCAAAAGAGACATTAGAAAATACTCTGCAGAGCATGGACTAAAAAATGGACATACTCATGGAAATGTCAATCTTTTGAAACATTTTGTGGAGGACCATATAAAAGAAAAAATTAAATATCATTGTCCCACATGTACCTGTTCCCCCTCTCCATATCCCAGTGAACTATCCCCAAACCCTCAACACCAAGAAAAACATCATGAGGAGACTTCCATCCCTTCATCTCCTCCCATCTATCCTCTCCAAACCCCCAATTCCCCTGTCTTTGTGTCAGTTTCTGCTTTCCCCTCTCTTTCATAAATGTTATATCTGTATATAACAAAAAGAATTATGCGTGTTTTAATTCATTCCTTTGTGTCTTATTTTTAAAAAAAGGCAGTTAAGATGTCTGCGGCCAGCACGGGTGTCCGGGATGTCCATAATTAACCATAATGGGGGTGTCCTAAGGACACTTTACCTATCCGTACTGTCCGCAGGTAAGATGAAACTGTTCTTAGAACATGCAGAGTGCCCGGGATGTCCGTAATTATCCAAAATGGGGGTGTCCTAAGGACACTATACCTGTCGGTACTGTCTGCAGGCAAGATGAATCTGTTCTTAGAACATGCGCGGTGTCCGGGATGTCCGTAATTATCCAAAATGGGGGTGTCCTAAGGACACTATACCTGTCCGTACTGTCCACAGGCAAGATGAAACTGTTCTTAGAACACACTCGGTGTCCAGAATGTCTCCAATTAACCAAAATGGGGTTGTCCTAAGGACACTATACCTGTCCGTACTGACTGTAGAACATATGCGCACATGTGCACCACACCCATAAGTCCTACGAACATTGCTCCTGTCCGTAACTGTCCTTCTCACTTGTGTCGCACTTTTAATTAGTTTCAGGACACCAACACTGTCAGTAGAACACCCGTGTGCACATGCACAACCGTTCCTGTGCATTTCATGTCCTGCTGACACCCGTTATCTTCGCGGACGTGTTCGTGACGTCATCATGTGACCGCACCCACGCTGAGCGTGTGTCCTGAATTGCGGATACTGTCCGAGTCCCCGAACATTTGAAAAGTACTTTTTCAGCCAATCCAAAGTATTGTACAGTAGAAATTCATCATTGCACATGTCCCAGACAATGACCCTGACTTTCTACATTTTTTTTGGAACCTTTTGAGCCTTTTTGGGATTTTTGATCTGTCTGCGGACAGCTCAGCTGTCCACGGAGCGCACCCCTGCACCCCTATAAAAGGCCACACCCCAGAGCTGATCTTCATTGTCCTTCTGGCTATTGCAGATTGACTTTTGTTGCCTTTGCTGCTCTAGCTGATATCAGCTGATCAACCCTGATGGCATCGATGGCTGCTGCTGCTACATCTGCCTCAGCAACACCCCTCCACCACCCCACCTCCCCCAAGGGCCTGAAGAGGGGAACAGGCATGAGGATGTCGAGGAGGAGGAAGAGGATGAAGAGGATGAGGTAGTGGAAGTCCCTACTACCAGCACTCGCCATGAGTCTTGGGTGTGGCAGTTATTTACCATTCATGGTGACGTACCAAAAGCACGTGCGAACAAGGTCACCTGCAACCAGTTATGGTACTGATCGTGGGAGGCCTGGTTTGTACAGCTTTGTTATGACATCTATGAAGTGACACCGAACGTCATTCCACGGTGGGGCCATTTGCAAGGTTGTACCTTGTGATCAGCACAGTAGGTTGAGTTCCTCTACCACATCCTCCGTTTCCACTCCTGTCACCACAAGAGACACTCCTGTGGGATAGCGCATCCCTCCAGCTACCTCACAGGCCATCCATGATGCTGTTGACCCTTACCTTTCAAGGGTCACAGTTTTATGTAAATACTGCGACACAGTACTCTGCAGGGGGGAGAATCTTCGAAGTGCTTTCGAGACTGCGGTCAAGGAGCATGAGAAGGTCTGCTACCTACCTAAATAAGGCCCACCCAACATCCTCCTCTCTCCACCTACCCTTTCTTATCCCCGTGGTTGCTGTCCCTTCCTTATCCTCCTTTCCCCTGCCTTTCCTTGTGTGTCGTGTGTAAAAAACCCAAAAAATATAAAACAACAAAAAAACAAAAAAGGATCTTTTCAGAGCCGCCTTTCACAGTTAAAAAATAGAAGTGGCAAATAAATGGAGCAGGGCCCTATGCATTTTTTAGAAGTCCACAGACAGTTTGCGGACATCTAAAGTTTTGGGGTGCTGCCCTATCAAAATCATTGCACTTTTCTCTGGGAGGAAGTGGTGGCTCTGAAAAGAGCCTTTTGATGGTGTTTATTTGTATTTGAAAAACTTGAAATGGTCAACAACTACTGCAAAATCGATGGCTGTAATTCCAAAAAAGTTTGCTATGCATTTTGTACATTTCTCAGAAAAATCTGATTGCCATCATAAGTAAGATGGAATCCATCTCTGCGAAAAATGTATGTGCTACAAAACATAATATTTTCATTGTGAAAAGAGGACATGCCAACATCTCTTAGAAAAGCACAAACAGCCTTATTGACATTGCGCCTCGCTTTCTCATTTGTGGACCAAATGAATAAGAACACAGCCACATTTGTCTGCCACATTTGTCTCTGCGCAATACGGGAAAAAACTACTTGAGAATTTGGAAACATGTCCATGACCGTCTCAAGTCCTTCTTTCATTGCAAATTGCAAAGAAATTCCAGACACATTTCCTAAACTGTTCCTTCCACAATGAATTGTAATTATGTCTGGATGATGCTCTGTCTATAAACTTGCACAGAGAGGTACCAAGTTCAGCCACTTCATTCCACGCATTCTATGCCAGTGCACTTCCACATGAGGGAATCCAAGATCAGCAGCTACTCTACAGCATTCTGCATGCACCTCCAACCAATGTATCCATGAGTCTCCCAAAATCCAGATAATCTGTTTTCTGAAACACACAGCCATAGCTATCTGTTCTTCTCTCAGGAAAAAGACTTTCTGTCAAACTCTCTCCTTACACAACACACCCAGTAAACTTTACTGACCATTCCCTTCCTCTGTCATTCTAATTTGCATGCATCTCCACCCCAAAGTCCCTGTATGTAATACGCGATGGCCGCGGACTAATGCCATGTCCGCAGACATATCAAAAATCTGAGCTTGGTGAATGTAAATTTAAATACTGTGCCCCATTTCCCCTTTGAGGTTGGCACTTTGTATTTTTTTGGGTGTTTTTTTTCTTACTTTACTAAAATCTTCACATAACCTTCTCCAAAGCAACCCTTACATTCCAAAACAGCATGGCATTTCCCAAAAAAGATAAGGAAATGCCATCTTCTTTAAAATAAACAGCATTACTGGAATCAATATTCTCATTATTACAGAAGAACATACCAGCTCTAACATGAAAGCACACATGCCTTGGTTGATTGCACACCTAGCAATGTTTTGCTGAGGACAAAAAACAGAATTATTGTCCCATACTGCCATAGGTACTAATCCAGAAAAAATTACTTTGGCATTTGGAAGGATGTTCATTACTGCTTGAACCAAGTGTTCCAAATCTGCCAACAAAGTAAGGGCACTGACATAGCCCAAATGGAAAGCACCATAATGCAAAACTACCACATGGGGACTGTTCATCCTGCCCATATCTTCACAAACTTGTACAATTCCCTGTACATTGCAATCAGGCACAGTGCTCCATACCACCTCCACTCCTTTAATATGAACATTGTTTGCCACATGCCTGCATTGAGGATACTGCTGTAAACCATACACAAACATATCTCCAAGCACCAACACCCTGACTTTCTCCGCCTCTGCCATCTTCACTACACTCAATCTCTTTCAACACAAATCCACAACCTCAACATCTGATTGGCTGATCCCTACAGTACCCTTTCCATGCTGGATTTGCTGAAAAACCCCGGATGTGGCATTCCCAGTCCGACCGCGTAACTCTTGGACAGCCCTTCTACCCTTTCCACTTCAATTTCTTTGCCATTCCCTCATTGGATACAGCTAAGCGGTCACACAACCATCCACCAATCACATCCAAGACCTCTACATCTAACTCCATCATCAGAGTTCACCAGTCTCCAAGATTTCTACTTACACCTGCATGCATATTCCCATACATAAATACAAACTACAGGAATGCATATTTTATTCAGAGTGCATGTACAACTCTTACGAATGCATATAAACAGAGTAATGCCACTTAACCTATATAACCTATAATATGTACTTACTGGATTTTTTCCCATCTGCAATAATCAGCTGTCACTGAACCTGTCTGCTATCTAATTTTATTTTTTACACACACACCTACCTAAAAAAAAGTATAATATTAGAAGATGGGAGAAATAACAGTATAATTGTGGAAAGACACTTAGTAGTGTATTATAAAATTACACACAGCCAGGAAAAGGTCATGCATCGTCATACACTCACACACATAGACACTATCATTGAAAAGCTCCAAGCTGCAATAACACCACTGCCTGTAAATCACATCCTACTGCTTTATTACCCACACCTTCACAAATGCATACATTCCATGCTTTTCTACACAGTGTCTGCCATTTACCTTATAAAAATTGCAAAATAAATATATCATTATTTCTTTAAACAACCAAGTGAGTTTCATACACTTAATGTTCTACTCATTTGCAAAGCATGTTGAACTAACACATTGTCAAATAGTCAAATGAAACTGCATGCATACACTATGTTCAGATATCAAACAAGAATACTACTACAAAAACACAAAAATCAACGTCTAAATTAACATCAGTGCTATAAACACACAAAATTACTAACTTCTTTCTTTTACAATTGCAGGAAGACCACCCGCCTGGAAAGCAGCAGCATCTGAATTACAAACAACAACTCCAAAGAAACATGCTCATTCCACAAAAAAAGAGTAAGTACAATAGCACCTTAATATTCTTACTGTTACTCAAACACACTCTGCGGTTGATTCATGTAATTTGTACACCACTCTGCCCACAAATCCCCATTTATTAAACAGGGATTAGCAGGCAGAATGGCACACAAATCCCCATTTTTCGAAACACAAATAACATAACTTTAATTTTATACCATTAGATTTACTATTAGTGCTTCTCCTCACCACTAGCTCACTTTCTAGTGTCATCTGAACCGCAGTATAGTAACACACAAATAGAAGAATAGCCTTCCCAACTAATTGTAGCTGCCGAATGCACAATCACACACCACCACATACATCTTTACCATCATACTCAGACACTCATGCACACAGCACACATACATTGCAGAACAGCCCAATCCATACCTTCCTTTGTTTTTCAACAGACCCGAAAGAATGCCTACCAAAAAGCAAGTCCATAGAAAGCAACACAGAAATAGAGCAAATGAAAATAAAAGTGTCCAAAATAAGCATCCATCTCTAGCAGAGTTTTTACAAAAAGTTCAAATAAAACAGCTAATACAGTCATTTAGCGAAACAAAACAAGCGTCCAGTACAGAAACTTTGCCTCCTTTATCAAAATGTAAAACGAAACAGAAAGTGATTAACAAGAATTCAGCTACCACTACTGCTAACACTGCTCCCATAAATCTTGATGTAGTGGCAAGTATCCATACCAAAAAAAGTATTTTAGCAAAATGTTCTGCCACAGAGATCATCAGAATCTTATAAAAACAGGACAATAACCCTTAAAACCTACCGTAGAAAATGAATCTTGGAAGCTTTGAGAGACAGTGCAATCCTTCTCAAAAGGAAGTTATTTATTTTAGTGTTAAACAGAATGAAACTGCTAACAAAACTACTAAATTACAAAAAAAATTCTCAATAAATGGAATGTCAACAAAAATAGCTTCTTAAATATCTGTGGAGGTGAATGGAGTCACAACACGAGCACAGAACCATATTTCAATGAAGAAGCATACAAACAAAAGCAAACAAACACAATTGCCATACATAGCAGTGGACGAGGTTATGAAAAACTTAATAATACCATAATGCAACAAGAAATACTGCTTTCAAAAATATCCCCAGAAAACTCAGTATCACCTCGCCATTCGAGTAAACCAGAACATCCAGTACATCCAGTATACAAATGGCCATGCACATCAATGTGTAACATTGCCAAAAAATCTTTCAAATCTTTACGGCAGTTCCTCAATCAGTATGTGAAAGGCAAAGACAAAATCAAAATGAAACTGCTGCAAAATATGCATACCTGTCCAGTGCACAAATACACAGGTCTACCAGGACATTAATTAGCCTGCATTTTAGGACCTATTTGCAAAAGGACCTTCCATCATATCAAAATTATATCAACACATCATTCAACTATAAGAAATCTAGTCTACAAACTGTACTATGCCAAAAGTCCTGCTTTAACACTAGCCAATTTAAATAACAATCTTCTACATGCTACAGCCACAGACCTACTCGAAGAAATAGAGCATATCCAGAAAAACTATTTTGGAAGTGAAAGCCACTTACAAAATGCAATAGCTTTACAACAGGCCAGCAACAATTGTACAGATGGCAACCGTCTACTACACACATACAAAAAAGAAATATTAAAATTTAAAAGTACATCCGCTAAAGTACCAAACCGTGTGTGTCTGTTGCCGCAGAACTTGTTATAAAAGTAACACAAAAACTATAGACGTAACATACAAAATAGAAAACAATGAAGATTCCAAATGGTTTGAATTGGCTCTCTACCGTATAGCAGAAAACAAATATGAAATAACTGACCCCTTAATACTTTGCAGTTACTGCACTACAAAACTTGACAACAACCAAACTCCTTCACGTGCTATCACAAATAATTATTCCCACTACCAAAACCCCTGCAACAACTCAATTTATATGAGAGCATCATAATTCAAACAGTGCATCCATTTCAAGCAATAATACGCCTTCAACCAAAAACAGCAAAATTACCTCTCTCTGAATTAGTGAAAGGCATTTATGGCAAAGTAGTTTATTTACCATTAGATCTAAAAGAAAATGTGCACACTCTGGGAGTGCAATGTCCAATAGAGCAATCTTTAATTGTCTTAGTGAATGGTGTACGTACAAAAGATTTGAAAAAAATGGCAACAACTCGTAGACTTACATAAAGTTAGACAAGCCTTGCAATATCTAAAAGACAATAATGAATACTACAAAGAAATTAATATTGAAGAAAACTTAAGGGAAAAAACTGAAATGATTCAAGAGTCACCAGAAACGGGTCAATTTCAACTTCTAGATCCTGCTACAGTATCCAATATTTTAGACCATTATACAATTCATATATTACACTCTAATGACACCATAGATTATGCACTAGAAACGTACCAAATGCGAAAAACCAAAGGATCACCAATCAGCATATGGGAAAAAAGTATAGAAGCAACTGCTTTTCTTCTCCTCTTTCCTACTGGGAAAGGAGGAAGGTACGATGATAGACCTATTCATATAACAGCATCAGAATACCGCTCACCATAAATGTATTCTGAAGATCCCAGATTTAGACAAAATGTGGAATACATATTCCACCTACTCTTTGAAAGTTAACTAGCAACTCTAAGTTACAGAGCTGCAGACACATTGAAATCAGGAACCCACTTTCAAAATATATCAGCTAGGCAATTACTACAAAAAGTGCAAGAAAAAGATGAGGTTTTACAATCAAGCATTACAAATCTTTTAGCAAACATGCGTAGTACTAAAGAGTACTGGTTCCGACGTCACTGAGATGTACGTTGTATGATAAGAAACCTTGGCCCACCCACTTGGTTTGTTACATTAAGTTGTGCAGAATATGCATGGGAGGATTTACATGATTTCCTATGCATATCAAACAAAAACAAAACAAACATAGATATACTAACACCTGGAGAACTTTGATCTCTAGATCCTGTTAATGTTTCAAGATATTTCCATCATCGCTTCATTGCTATGCTACACTTTATTTGTAATAAAACTGTTCCTCCCCTCGGAGAAGTGTAACACTTCTTTTGGAGAAAAGAATACCAAGCCAGAGGAGCACCACATATCCACATGATTTTATGGATTAAACATGCTCCTACATTTGGTGAAGACAGTGATGCCACTATTTTACAGTTTATCAAAAAATATGTCACTTGTGAAATTCCATCTGAAGCAACAAATAGTGATCTTCATGCACAAATTGTACAATTTTAAAGACACAAATGTGGGAAATATTGTCATCGCAAATACAAAAACAAAGGGAAATACGACACCAAATGCCACTTTGATTTCCGTAGGCCAGTTACAGAAACAGGTGAAGTGAACAACTTCATGTATTAAGTTAAATATAGTGTTAAAGGTAAATCACCTAAGAACACATATTATATAAAAAGAACAGAAGAACCAAAATATATCAAAGATTACAATGCAATCATTGCCCTCTTATGGAATGTAAACATAGATGTGCAGTACATTGCATACAATTCCACTGCAGTTGCACGATATGTTACAGCCTACTTAACCAAAGCAGAAAAAAACAGAGCTTCAAGACCTTTGGAATGACCTATCATCAGACAGAGCACTGTCTCAGAAATTGTACAGCTTAGGTATAAAAATGCTCTCTCATAGAGAATGTGGCTGCTAGGAAGCTGCAGATTGTTTAACAGGTACTGCTTTGTATGGAAAATCTGAAAATATAGTATAGCTAAGTCTTGGTCCTGCTAAATCTAGAAAAAGAGTTCTCAAATCATACGACGACATAGAAACGATAGCCAAAAATGATCCCAAAAGTCAAGACATTTTGAAAAACAATTTACTAGACGCTTACTACCCAAACAGGAGTACCACTTTGGAAACCATGTGTCAATACCACATAGCCCAAAACTTCACATACAAAAATAATATAAAACCTGATAAAAAAAGGTTGATACAGAGTGACAAATTGTGAAGGCAGCTTAGTGAAACTTACCAAACCAAGCTTAATTAATCATATCAAATTATCATTAAAAACCCCTCAACATAAAGAAGTATATTGCATGTCCCTGCTACAACTTTTTAAACCATGGAGAAAAAAAGAAGAGATACCAGATATCTATGACTCCTATGAAGACGCTTTCAAAGCAAATGAAAGCACTATTACTGATGTAAACTTTACACAGTACACAACAATGTTGCACAATGAACAGTACCACGAAGAAGAACTAGATAAGGACACTCACGACAGTAGTCAACCTTCTGTAACAGGAAGTCAACAACCACTGGGACAGCCACTAATAGCAAATGAGGCAGAATTAGCTATGATAGAAGTAGAAACCACCATGTGTCACTATGAAGAAGATACAGAGACTTAACTGTACTACCATCAAAACTGAACAAAGAGCAGTGTACCATTTTTCAAGAAGTAACAAAAGAAATTGCACATGGTGTACAACATGAAAATAAAGAATGTACCTGCCAAAATTACAAACCTATACTAATACATGCCAGTGTTGAAGCTGGTTCAGGCAAAACATTCTTAATCAAAATCATCAGCAAGTTCCAAACTGTCAGCTGTTGTATCTGTCCCCACAGGTTTACCTGCCTACAACATAGGCGGTTTCACTTTACACCGATTACTACTCCTTCCAGTAGAACACCAAAACAAATTAGAAAATTCCAAACTTTCTACAGAAGCTGCAATGTAACTACGCAGAGTGTTAAAACAAATGAAAATGCTACTAATAGATGAAGTGAGCATGGTCTCCAACCTAATGTTGGCTTTGATTCACCTCAGATTACAAGAAGTACTTAAAACAAACTACAAAGAGCTCTTTGGAGGAAAACACATACTTGTTTTCAGAGATCTTCTTCAATAGACACCAGTGAAAGGTGAACCTATTTTTAAAACCTTGGGCCACAAACTCTGCCGTAAAATGGCAGCATAGGAAATGTCAACTTTTGGCAACATTTCCAATACAGAGAATTCACAGAAAACATGCGCCAATCTGCAGACCTCATCTACGCCAACATTTTAAAAAGTATTAGAGCTGGTGTACTATCTCAAGAAGCACAAGCAATATTAAAAACCCGGCACATCCATGGACTTTATGGCCATAACTCATGTGCTACTGATGTCATGGAACAATTAGCACACAAACATGTCAATTGTATGTCCTTAATGCCAACTCTTGCAAGCTGTTCAAAATTCAATGAAACAATGTTGAAAAAAGAAATGCAACCAATAATTGAAATTTGCTTCACAGATAAACTGGACGTACATGGTATGACACTACGCATGTGTCAACAAGCCACAACAAGACTACATACCATAGAAAACTCTATCTCCAACACATCTAGTTTGGAGAAAATGTTCAAATTATCTTTAAACTGTAGAGTAATGCTTAAACGTAACCTTGACGTGGAGCAAGGACTAGTAAATGGAGCACTGGGTACAGTTGTTGGCTTTGAAACATACCCACGTGACAACAACATTCAGTTTGTCAATATTCTCTTTTACAAACTTTCAGAAGTAAAAAGGATAGGGCACTCAACAGCTCAATTACTTCTTTTCAAAGACATGTATGTACGCAGAGAACAATTTTCTCTAACTCTAGCATACGCAGTCACCATTCACAAATCACAAGGTCTTAGCCTAGGTAAAGCATTGATCGATATTGGGAACACAGTCTTTAAAGAAGGCATGAGCTATGTAGCACTATCACACTTACGTATACTTGACAGTCTATTTCTAATCAACTTTGATGCAAGTAAAGTAAACGCTAATATTCTTTGCATTTTAGAATACAATAGACTATGTTCACTCTACACCCCCCATCTAAAAACATATCCTGTTCCACAAAAAGCAAAATGTTGTAAAAGAAAACTACCTCAAACAGAAATGCAACAGGATCTCACTGCAAATCCTCCAAAGAGAGTAAAAGAAGCTAATACTTCATCAATTACTACAACCAAAGAAGAATCTATTAATCAAAGTAACTCAGGTACTTCTTCAAAGAAGCAACACACTCCGAAAAAATGACTTGGACACTGAACTATCTGGTCCATTCAAATTTTCAAATATAAATGGTGTAAATTGCTACACAAATGTAGCAATCAATATTCTATTTCAATTGCCACCAATTGTTGACAACATTTACTTATACATCACAGACCAATTGTGTTTGCAAATGGTAGTCCTTCATAGAAATACAAGCAACAATCCTGACAACAAATATACAGGCCCATTCATGGAATAATTAGCACGGCGCAAGTGGCCAAAAACGTGCGATTCGCAGTGGAATAGCGAAAATCGCAGTGCAAGTGCGAAAATCGCACGAAAAGCAGCGCACATCGATTCATGGAAGGCCGTGCGTGAGAAAACCATCGGATGTGCGCTAAAAAAGTGCGCTGCGCATGTTGGCGCACAGGCCATCTAACGGCGTGCGCCAGGTCACAGCGAAAATCGCACAGGCCACAGCGAAAATCACACATAGCGCAGCGCACACAACAAAAGTAGGCGTAACACGGGGCGTAACACTCGGAATGGGGAACAACTTGCCAAAATGTGGGCGTCACGGGGGAAGTACAGGGTGCAAGTGCGCGGAACGCCCACACGCTCGCCTACAACCCGTATTCATGGAATCGAATAGGGCAAAAAAGCGCACGGTCAAACCAGCGCACAGGCACAAACACGACCGCCACAAGAAAGCAGGCGGTAGCGTCTCTGCGCCTGTAATAAATGTGCGCCAAAAGGTGCGCCAACAAATAGCACCTATATACAGCCATGATGAATGTCCTATACTGTGGCCCTCCAGGACAAATGACGTGCAAAGGGGTACCCACAAACACGGACACCCGCTGACTGAAAAATAACATGTGTGTATTCCGGGGTGCGCGGGAAGTCTCACACGCGATTTGGCAGGGTACGTGGATTTCAGGGGTGCGCGGGAAGTTCCACACGCGATTTGTCTGGGTACGTGGATCTCAGGGGTGCGTGGGAAGTCTCACACGCGATTTGGCAGGGTACGTGGATTTCAGGGGTGCGCAGGAAGTACCACACGTGATTTGGCCGGGTATGTGCGCGGGAATTTCCACACGTGACTTGGCTGGGTACGTGGATCTCAGGGGTGCGCACGCGATTTGGCAGGGTACGTGGATTTCAGGGGTGCGCGGGAAGTTCCACACGTGATTTGGCCGGGTACGTGCGTGGGAATTTCCACACGCGATTTGTCTGGGTACGTGGATCTCAGGGGTGCATGGGAAGTCTCACACGCGATTTGGCACGGTACGTGGATTTCAGGGCTGCGTGGGAAGTTCCACACGCGATTTGGCCAGGTACGTGCGCGGGAATTTCCACACGCGATTTGTCTGGGTACGTGGATCTCAGGGGTGCGCGGGAAGTCTCACACGCGATTTGGCAGGGTATGTGGATTTCAGGGGTGCGCGGGAAGTTCGACACGCGATTTGGCCGGGTACATGCGCGGGAATTTCCACACACGATTTGTCTGGGTACGTGGATCTCAGGGGTGCGCGGGAAGTCTCACACGTGACTTGGCTGGGTACGTGGATTTCAGGGGTGCGCGGGAAGTCCCACACGCGATTTGGCAGGGTACGTGCGCGTTAATTTCCACACGCAATTTGGCTGGGTACGTGTATGACAGGGGTACGCGGGAAATTCTACACGTGATTTGGCTGTGTGCTCCCAGGTATTCCCTGTACACCCTCCACGGCCCCTGCAGGCAGCCGACACCACAGGGGACTACCCTGCACACCTGCTCATGTCACCCAGCACCCCCACCCCCCAGCAGTGCAGGGGCAGCCTCCACCAGGCCCCCACCATGTCTCCCAGCACCCCCACCCCCCAGCATCCAGGGGCAGCCTCCACCAGGCCCCCACTCATGTCTCCCACCACCCCCGCCCCCCAGCATCCAGGGGCAGCCTCCACCAGGCCCCCACTCATGTCCCCCTGCACCCCACTCCCCAGCAGTGCAGGGGCACCCTCCACCAGGCCCCCACTCATGTCTCCCACCACCCCCACCCCCCAGCCACCAGGGGCAGCCTCCACCAGGCCCCCACTCATGTCTCCCACCACCCCCACCCCCCAGCAGTGCAGGGGCAGCCTCCACCAGGCCCCCACTCATGTCCCCTTGCACCCCCACCCCCCAGCATCCAGGGGCACCCTCCACCAGGCCCCCACTCATGTCTCCCACCACCCCCACCCCCCAGCCACCAGGGGCAGCCTCCACCAGGCCCCCACTCATGTCTCCCACCACCCCCACCCCCCAGCAGTGCAGGGGCAGCCTCCACCAGGCCCCCACTCATGTCTCCCACCACCCCCACCCCCAGCATCCAGGGGCAACCTCCACCAGGCCCCCACTCATGTCTCCCACCACCCCCACCCCCCAACATCCAGGGGCACCCTCCACCAGGCCCCCACTCATGTCTCCCACCCACCCCCCACCCCCCAGCAGTGTGGGGCACCCTCCACCAGGCTCCCACCCATGTCTACCACCACCCCCACCCCCCAGCCACCATGGGCAGCCCCCACCAGGCCCCCAGTCATGTCCAACTCATGTCTCCCACCACCCCTACCCCCAGCAGTGCAGGGGCACCCTCCACCAGGCCCCCACTCATGTCCCCCTGCACCCCCACCCCCCAGCATCCAGGGGCAGCCTCCACCAGGCCCCCACTCATGTCTCCCACCACCCTCACCCCCCAGCCACCAGGGGCAACCTCCACCAGGCCCCCACTCATGTCCCTATGCACCCCCAGCCCCCAGCAGTGCAGGGGCACGCTCCACCAGGCCCCCACTCATGTCTCCCACCACCCCCACCCCCCAGCCACCAGGGGCAGCCTCCACCAGGCCCCCACTCATGTCTCCCACCACCCCCACCCCCCAGTAGTGCAGGGGCAGCCTCCACCAGGCCCCCACTCATGTCACCCACCACCCCCACCCCCCAGCAGTGTAGGGGCAGCCTCCACCAGGCCCCCACTCATGTCTCCCACCACCCCCACCCCCCAGCAGTGCAGGGGCAGCCTCCACCAGGCCCCCACTCATGTCTCCCACCACCCCCACCCCCCAGCATCCAGGGGCAGCCTCCACCAGGCCCCCACTCATTTCCCCCTGCACCCCCACCCCCCAGCAGTGCAGGGGCAGCCTCCACCAGGCCCCCACTCATGTCTCCCACCACCCCCACCCCCCAGCCACCAGGGGCAGCCTCCACCAGGCCCCCACTCATGTCTTCCACCACCCCCACCCCCCAGCAGTGCAGGGGCAGCCTCCACCAGGCCCCCACTCATATCTCCCACCACCCCCACCCCCCAGCCACCAGGGGAGCCTCCACCAGGCCCCCACTCATGTCCCCCTGCACCCCCACCCCCCGGCAGTGCAGGGGCACCCTCCACCAGGCCCCCACTCATGTCTCCCACCACCCCCAGCTACCAGGGGCAGCCTCCACCAGGCCCCCACTCATGTCTCCCACCACCCCCACCCCCCAGCAGTGCAGGGGCAGCCTCCACCAGGCCCCCACTCATGTCTCCCACCACCCCCAGCTACCAGGGGCAGCCTCCACCAGGCCCCCACTCATGTCTCCCACCACCCCCACCCCCCAGCAGTGCAGGGGCAGCCTCCACCAGGCCCCCACTCATGTCTCCCACCACCCCCACCCCCCAGCATCCAGGGGCAGCCTCCACCAGGCCCCCACTCATGTCTCCCACCACCCCCACCCCCAGCATCCAGGGGCAGCCTCCACCAGGCCGCCACTCATTCATGTCACCTGCACCCCCACCCCCCAGCAGTGCAGGGGCACCCTCCACCAGGCCCCCACTCATGTCTCCCACCACCCCCACCCCCCAGCAGTGCAGGGGCAGCCTCCACCAGGCCCCCACTCATGTCTCCCACCACCCCCACCCCCCAGCATCCAGGGGCACCCTCCACCAGGCCCCCACTCATGTCTCCCACCACCCCCACCCCCCCGCCACCAGGGGCAGCCTCCACCAGGCCGCCACTCATTCATGTCCCCCTGCACCCCCACCCCCCAGCAGTGCAGGGGCACCCTCCACCAGGCCCCCACTCATGTCTCCCACCGCCCCCACCCCCAGCCACCAGGGGCAGCCTCCACCAGGCCCCCACTCATGTCTCCCACCACCCTCACCCCCCAGCCACCAGGGGCAACCTCCACCAGGCCCCCACTCATGTCCCTATGCACCCCCAGCCCCCAGCAGTGCAGGGGCACGCTCCACCAGGCCCCCACTCATGTCTCCCACCACCCCCACCCCCCAGCCACCAGGGGCAGCCTCCACCAGGCCCCCACTCATGTCTCCCACCACCCCCACCCCCCAGTAGTGCAGGGGCAGCCTCCACCAGGCCCCCACTCATGTCACCCACCACCCCCACCCCCCAGCAGTGTAGGGGCAGCCTCCACCAGGCCCCCACTCATGTCTCCCACCACCCCCACCCCCCAGCAGTGCAGGGGCAGCCTCCACCAGGCCCCCACTCATGTCTCCCACCACCCCCACCCCCCAGCATCCAGGGGCAGCCTCCACCAGGCCCCCACTCATTTCCCCCTGCACCCCCACCCCCCAGCAGTGCAGGGGCAGCCTCCACCAGGCCCCCACTCATGTCTCCCACCACCCCCACCCGCCAGCCACCAGGGGCAGCCTCCACCAGGCCCCCACTCATGTCTTCCACCACCCCCACCCACCAGCAGTGCAGGGGCAGCCTCCACCAGGCCCCCACTCATATCTCCCACCACCCCCACCCCCCAGCCACCAGGGGAGCCTCCACCAGGCCCCCACTCATGTCCCCCTGCACCCCCACCCCCCGGCAGTGCAGGGGCACCCTCCACCAGGCCCCCACTCATGTCTCCCACCACCCCCAGCTACCAGGGGCAGCCTCCACCAGGCCCCCACTCATGTCTCCCACCACCCCCACCCCCCAGCAGTGCAGGGGCAGCCTCCACCAGGCCCCCACTCATGTCTCCCACCACCCCCAGCTACCAGGGGCAGCCTCCACCAGGCCCCCACTCATGTCTCCCACCACCCCCACCCCCCAGCAGTGCAGGGGCAGCCTCCACCAGGCCCCCACTCATGTCTCCCACCACCCCCACCCCCCAGCATCCAGGGGCAGCCTCCACCAGGCCCCCACTCATGTCTCCCACCACCCCCACCCCCAGCATCCAGGGGCAGCCTCCACCAGGCCGCCACTCATTCATGTCACCTGCACCCCCACCCCCCAGCAGTGCAGGGGCACCCTCCACCAGGCCCCCACTCATGTCTCCCACCACCCCCACCCCCCAGCAGTGCAGGGGCAGCCTCCACCAGGCCCCCACTCATGTCTCCCACCACCCCCACCCCCCAGCATCCAGGGGCACCCTCCACCAGGCCCCCACTCATGTCTCCCACCACCCCCACCCCCCCGCCACCAGGGGCAGCCTCCACCAGGCCGCCACTCATTCATGTCCCCCTGCACCCCCACCCCCCAGCAGTGCAGGGGCACCCTCCACCAGGCCCCCACTCATGTCTCCCACCGCCCCCACCCCCAGCCACCAGGGGCAGCCTCCACCAGGCCCCCACTCATGTCTCCCACCACCCCCACCCCCCAGCAGTGCAGGGGCAGTCTCCACCAGGCCCCCACTCATGTCTCCCACCACCCCCACCCCCCAGCATCCAGGGGCACCCTCCACCAGGCCCCCACTCATGTCTCCCACCACCCCCACCCCCCAGCATCCAGGGGCACCCTCCACCAGGCCCCCACTCATGTCTCCCACCACCCCACCCCCCAGCCACCAGGGGCAGCCTCCACCAGGCCCCCACTCATGTCTCCCACCACCCCCACCCCCCAGCAGTGCAGGGGCAGCCTCCACCAGGCCCCCACTCAAGTCTCCCACCACTCCCGCCGCCCAGCATCCAGGGGCAGCCTCCACCAGGCCCCCACTCATATCCCCCTGCACCCCCACCCCCCAGCATCCAGGGGCAGCCTCCACCAGCCCCCACTCATGTCTCCCACCACCCCCACCCCCCAGCAGTGCAGGGGCAGCCTCCACCAGGCCCCCACTCATGTCTCCCACCACCCTCACCCCCCAGCCACCAGGGGCAGCCTCCACCAGGCCCCCACTCATGTCCCTATGCACCCCAAGCCCCCAGCAGTGCAGGGGCACCCTCCATCAGGCCCCCACTCATGTCTCCCACCACCCCCACCCCCCAGCCACCAGGGGCAGCCTCCACCAGGCCCCCACTCATGTCTCCCACCACCCCCACCCCCCAGCAGTGCAGGGGCAGCCTCCACCAGGCCCCCACTCATGTCACCCACCAACCCCACCCCCCAGCAGTGTAGGGGCAGCCTCCACCAGGCCCCCACTCATGTCTCCCACCACCCCCACCCCCCAGCAGTGCAGGGGCAGCCTCCACCAGGCCCCCACTCATGTCTCCCACCACCCCCACCCCCCAGCATCCAGGGGCAGCCTCCACCAGGCCCCCACTCATTTCCCCCTGCACCCCCACCCCCCAGCAGTGCAGGGGCAGCCTCCACCAGGCCCCCACTCATGTCTCCCACCACCCCCACCCCCCAACCACCAGGGGCAGCCTCCACCAGGCCCCCACTCATGTCTCCCACCACCCCCACCCCCCAGCAGTGCAGGGGCAGCCTCCACCAGGCCCCCACTCATATCTCCCACCACCCCCACCCCCCAGCCACCAGGGGAGCCTCCACCAGGCCCCCACTCATGTCCCCCTGCACCCCCACCCCCCAGCAGTGCAGGGGCACCCTCCACCAGGCCCCCACACATGTCTCCCACCACCCCCAGCCACCAGGGGCAGCCTCCACCAGGCCCCCACTCATGTCTCCCACACCCCCACCCCCCAGCAGTGCAGGGGCAGCCTCCACCAGGCCCCCACTCATGTCTCCCACCACCCCCACCCCCCAGCATCCAGGGGCACCCTCCACCAGGCCCCCACTCATGTCTCCCACCACCCCCACCCCCAGCATCCAGGGGCAGCCTCCACCAGGCCCCCACTCTTGTCTCCCGCCACCCCCACCACCCAGCCACCAGGGGCACCCTCCACCAGGCCCCCACTCATGTCTCCCACCACCCCCACCCCCCAGCAGTGCAGAGGCAGCCTCCACCAGGCCCCCACTCATGTCCCCCTGCACCCCCACCCCCCAGCAGTGCAGGGGCAGCCTCCACCAGGCCCCCACTCATGTCTCCCACCACCCCCACCCCCCAGCCACCAGGGGCAGCCTCCACCAGGCCCCCACACATGTCTCCCACCACACCCACCCCCCAGGAGTGCAGGGGCAGCCTCCACCAGGCCCCCACTCATGTCTCTCACCACCACCACCCCCCAGCCACCAGGGGCAGCCTCCACCAGGCCCCCACTCATGTCCCCCTGCACCCCCACCCCCCAGCAGTGCAGGGGCACCCTCCACCAGGCCCCCACTCATGTCTCCCACCGCCCCCACCCCCAGCCACCAGGGGCAGCCTCCACCAGGCCCCCACTCATGTCTCCCACCACCCCCACCCCCCAGCAGTGCAGGGGCAGTCTCCACCAGGCCCCCACTCATGTCTCCCACCACCCCCACCCCCCAGCATCCAGGGGTACCCTCCACCAGGCCCCCACTCATGTCTCCCACCACCCCCACCCCCCAGCATCCAGGGGCACCCTCCACCAGGCCCCCACTCATGTCTCCCACCACCCCCACCCCCCAGCCACCAGGGGCAGCCTCCACCAGGCCCCCACTCATGTCTCCCACCACCCCCACCCCCCAGCAGTGCAGGGGCAGCCTCCACCAGGCCCCCACTCATGTCTCCCACCACCCCCCAGCAGTGCAGGGGCAGCCTCCACCAGGCCCCCACTCATGTCTCCCACCACCCCCAGCCCCCAGCCACCAGGGGCAGCCTCCACCAGGCCCCCACTCATGTCCCGCTGCACCCCCACCCCCCAGCAGTGCAGGGGCACCCTCCACCAGACCCCCACTCATGTCTCCCACCACCCCCACCCCCCAGCCACCAGGGGCAGCCTCCACCAGGCCCCCACTCATGTCTCCCACCACCCCCACCCCCCAGCATCCAGGGGCACCCTCCACCAGGCCCCCACTCATGTCTCCCACCACCCCCACCCCCCAGCATCCAGGGGCAGCCTCCACCAGGCCCCCACTCATGTCCCCCTGCACCCCCACCCCCCAGCATCCAGGGGCACCCTCCACCAGGCCCCCACTCATGTCTCCCACCACCCCCAACCCCCAGCCACCAGGGGCAGCCTCCACCAGGCCCCCACTCATGTCTCCCACCACTCCCACCCCCCAGCAGTGCAGGGGCAGCCTCCACCAGGCCCCACTCATGTCTCCCACCACTCCACCCCCCAGCATCCAGGGGCAGCCTCCACCAGGCCCCCACTCATGTCCCCCTGCACCCCCACCCCCCAGCAGTGCAGGGGCAGCCTCCACCATGCCCCCACTCATGTCTCCCACCACCCCCACCCCCCAGCCACCAGGGGCAGCCTCCACCAGGCCCCCACTCATGACTCCCACCACCCCCACCCCCAGCAGTGCAGGGGCAGCCTCCACCAGGCCCCCACTCATGTCTCCCACCACCCCCACCCCCCAGCATCCAGGGGCAGCCTCCACCAGGCCCCCACTCATGTCCCCCTGCACCCCCACCCCCCAGCAGTGCAGGGGCAGCCTCCACCAGGCCCCCACTCATGTCTCTCACCACCCCCACCCCCCAGCCACCAGGGGCAGCCTCCACCAGGCCCCCACTCATGTCCCCCTGCACCCCCACCCCCCAGCAGTGCAGGGGCACCCTCCACCAGGCCCCCACTCATGTCTCCCACCGCCCCCACCCCCAGCCACCAGGGGCAGCCTCCACCAGGCCCCCACTCATGTCTCCCACCACCCCCACCCCCCAGCATCCAGGGGCACCCTCCACTAGGCCCCCACTCATGTCTCCCACCACCCCCACCCCCAGCATCCAGGGGCAGCCTCCACCAGGCCCCCACTCTTGTCTCCCGCCACCCCCACCACCCAGCCACCAGGGGCAGCCTCCACCAGGCCCCCACTCATGTCTCCCACCACCCCCACCCCCCAGCAGTGCAGGGGCAGCCTCCACCAGGCCCCCACTCATGTCCCCCTGCACCCCCACCCCCCAGCAGTGCAGGGGCAGCCTCCACCAGGCCCCCACTCATGTCTCCCACCACCCCCACCCCCCAGCCACCAGGGACAGCCTCCACCAGGCCCCCACTCATGTCTCCCACCACACCCACCCCCCAGGAGTGCAGGGGCAGCCTCCACCAGGCCCCCACTCATGTCTCTCACCACCCCCACCCCCCAGCCACCAGGGGCAGCCTCCACCAGGCCCCCACTCATGTCCCCCTGCACCCCCACCCCCCAGCAGTGCAGGGGCACCCTCCACCAGGCCCCCACTCATGTCTCCCACCGCCCCCACCCCCAGCCACCAGGGGCAGCCTCCACCAGGCCCCCACTCATGTCTCCCACCACCCCCACCCCCCAGCAGTGCAGGGGCAGTCTCCACCAGGCCCCCACTCATGTCTCCCACCACCCCCACCCCCCAGCATCTAGGGGTACCCTCCACCAGGCCCCCACTCATGTCTCCCACCACCCCCACCCCCCAGCATCCAGGGGCACCCTCCACCAGGCCCCCACTCATGTCTCCCACCACCCCCACCCCCCAGCAGTGCAGGGGCAGCCTCCACCAGGCCCCCACTCATGTCTCCCACCACCCCCCAGCAGTGCAGGGGCAGCCTCCACCAGGCCCCCACTCATGTCTCCCACCACCCCCACCCCCCAGCCACCAGGGGCAGCCTCCACCAGGCCCCCACTCATGTCCCGCTGCACCCCCACCCCCCAGCAGTGCAGGGGCACCCTCCACCAGGCCCCCACTCATGTCTCCCACCACCCCCACCCCCCAGCCACCAGGGGCAGCCTCCACCAGGCCCCCACTCATGTCTCCCACCACCCCCACCCCCCAGCATCCAGGGGCAGCCTCCACCAGGCCCCCACTCATGTCCCCCTGCACCCCCACCCCCCAGCATCCAGGGGCACCCTCCACCAGGCCCCCACTCATGTCTCCCACCACCCCCAACCCCCAGCCACCAGGGGCAGCCTCCACCAGGCCCCCACTCATGTCTCCCACCACCCCCACCCCCCAGCAGTGCAGGGGCAGCCTCCACCAGGCCCCACTCATGTCTCCCACCACTCCACCCGCCAGCATCCAGGGGCAGCCTCCACCAGGCCCCCACTCATGTCCCCCTGCACCCCCACCCCCCAGAAGTGCAGGGGCAGCCTCCACCAGGCCCCCACTCATGTCTCCCACCACCCCCACCCCCCAGCCACCAGGGGCAGCCTCCACCAGGCCCCCACTCATGACTCCCACCACCCCCACCCCCAGCAGTGCAGGGGCAGCCTCCTCCAGGCCCCCACTCATGTCTCCCACCACCCCCACCCCCCAGCATCCAGGGGCAGTCTCCACCAGGCCCCCACTCATGTCCCCCTGCACCCCCACCCCCCAGCAGTGCAGGGGCAGCCTCCACCAGGCCCCCACTCATGTCTCCCACCACCCCCACCCCCCAGCCACCAGGGGCAGCCTCCACCAGGCCCCCACTCATGTCTCCCACCACCCCCAACCCCCAGCAGTGCAGGGGCAGCCTCCACCAGGACCCCACTCATTTCTCCCACCACCCCCACCCCACAGCATCCAGGGGCAGCCTCGACCAGGGCCCCACTCATGTCCCCCTGCACCCCCACCCCCAGCAGTGCAGGGGTAGCCTCCACCAGGCCCCCACTCATGTCTCCCACCACCCCCACCCCCCAGCCACCAGGGGCCACCTCCACCAGGCCCCCACTCATGTCGACCACCACCCCCACCCCCTATCCACCAGGGGCAGCCTCCACCAGGCCCCCACACATGTCTCCCACCACCCCCACCCCCCAGCAGTGCAGGGGCAGCCTCCACCAGGACCCCACTCATGTCTCCCACCACCCCCACCCCCCAGCATCCAGGGGCAGCCTCCACCAGGCCCCCACTCATGTCCCCCTGTCCCCCCACCCGCCAGCAGTGCAGGGGCACCCTCCACCAGGCCCCCACTCATGTCTCCCACCACCCCCACCCCCCAGCCACCAGGGGCAGCCTCCACCAGGCCCCCACTCATGTCTCCCACCACCCCCACCCCCCAGCATCCAGGGGCACCCTCCACCAGGCCCCCACTCATGTCTCCCACCACCCCCACCCCCCAGCATCCAGGGGCACCCTCCACCAGGCCCCCACTCATGTCTCCCACCCACCCCACCCCCCCAGCAGTGTGGGGCACCCTCCACCAGGCTCCCACCCATGTCTACCACCACCCCCACCCCCCAGCCACCATGGGCAGCCCCCACCAGGCCCCCACTCATGTCCAACTCATGTCTCCCACCACCCCCACCCCCCAGCAGTGCAGGGGCAGCCTCCACCAGGCCCCCACTCATGTCTCCCACCACCCCCAACCCCCAGCAGTGCAGGGGCAGCCTCCACCAGGACCCCACTCATGTCTCCCACCACCCCCACCCCCCAGCAGTGCAGGGGCAGCCTCCACCAGGCCCCCACTCATGTCTCCCACCACCCCCACCCCCAGCAGTGCAGGGGTAGCCTCCACCAGGCCCCCACTCATGTCTCCCACCACCCCCACCCCCCAGCCACCAGGGGCCACCTCCACCAGGCCCCCACTCATGTCGACCACCACCCCCACCCCCTATCCACCAGGGGCAGCCTCCACCAGGCCCCCACACATGTCTCCCACCACCCCCACCCCCCAGCAGTGCAGGGGCAGCCTCCACCAGGACCCCACTCATGTCTCCCACCACCCCCACCCCCCAGCATCCAGGGGCAGCCTCCACCAGGCCCCCACTCATGTCCCCCTGTCCCCCCACCCGCCAGCAGTGCAGGGGCACCCTCCACCAGGCCCCCACTCATGTCTCCCACCACCCCCACCCCCCAGCCACCAGGGGCAGCCTCCACCAGGCCCCCACTCATGTCTCCCACCACCCCCACCCCCCAGCATCCAGGGGCACCCTCCACCAGGCCCCCACTCATGTCTCCCACCACCCCCACCCCCCAGCATCCAGGGGCACCCTCCACCAGGCCCCCACTCATGTCTCCCACCCACCCCACCCCCCAGCAGTGTGGGGCACCCTCCACCAGGCTCCCACCCATGTCTACCACCACCCCCACCCCCCAGCCACCATGGGCAGCCCCCACCAGGCCCCCACTCATGTCCAACTCATGTCTCCCACCACCCCCACCCCCCAGCAGTGCAGGGGCAGCCTCCACCAGGCCCCCACTCATGTCACCCACCACCCCCACCCCCCAGCAGTGTAGGGGCAGCCTCCACCAGGACCCCACTCATGTCTCCCACCACCCCCACCCCCCAGCAGTGCAGGGGCAGCCTCCACCAGGCCCCCACTCATGTCTACCACCACCCCCACCCCCCAGCATCCAGGGGCAGCCTCCACCAGGCCCCCACTCATTTCCCCCTGCACCCCCACCCCCCAGCAGTGCAGGGGCAGCCTCCACCAGGCCCCCACTCATGTCTCCCACCACCCCCACCCCCCAGCCACCAGGGGCAGCCTCCACCAGGCCCCCACTCATGTCTCCCACCACCCCCACCCCCCAGCAGTGCAGGGGCAGCCTCCACCAGGCCCCCACTCATATCTCCCACCACCCCCACCCCCCAGCCACCAGGGGAGCCTCCACCAGGCCCCCACTCATGTCCCCCTGCACCCCCACCCCCCAGCAGTGCAGGGGCACCCTCCACCAGGCCCCCACTCATGTCTCCCACCACCCCCAGCCACCAGGGGCAGCCTCCACCAGGCCCCCACTCATGTCTCCCACACCCCCACCCCCCAGCAGTGCAGGGGCAGCCTCCACCAGGCCCCCACTCATGTCTCCCACCACCCCCACCCCCCAGCATCCAGGGGCACCCTCCACCAGGCCCCCCACTCATGTCTCCCACCACCCCCACCCCCAGCATCCAGGGGCAGCCTCCACCAGGCCCCCACTCTTGTCTCCCGCCACCCCCACCACCCAGCCACCAGGGGCAGCCTCCACCAGGCCCCCACTCATGTCTCCCACCACCCCCACCCCCCAGCAGTGCAGAGGCAGCCTCCACCAGGCCCCCACTCATGTCCCCCTGCACCCCCACCCCCCAGCAGTGCAGGGACAGCCTCCACCAGGCCCCCACTCATGTCTCCCACCACCCCCACCCCCCAGCCACCAGGGGCAGCCTCCACCAGGCCCCCACACATGTCTCCCACCACACCCACCCCCTAGGAGTGCAGGGGCAGCCTCCACCAGGCCCCCACTCATGTCTCTCACCACCCCCACCCCCCAGCCACCAGGGGCAGCCTCCACCAGGCCCCCACTCATGTCCCCCTGCACCCCCACCCCCCAGCAGTGCAGGGGGCACCCTCCACCAGGCCCCCACTCATGTCTCCCACCGCCCCCACCCCCAGCCACCAGGGGCAGCCTCCACCAGGCCCCCACTCATGTCTCCCACCACCCCCACCCCCCAGCAGTGCAGGGGCAGTCTCCACCAGGCCCCCACTCATGTCTCCCACCACCCCCACACCCCAGCATCCAGGGGTACCCTCCACCAGGCCCCCACTCATGTCTCCCACCACCCCCACCCCCCAGCATCCAGGGGCACCCTCCACCAGGCCCCCACTCATGTCTCCCACCACCCCCACCCCCCAGCATCCAGGGGCAGCCTCCACCAGGCCCCCACTCATGTCCCCCTGCACCCCCACCCCCCAGCATCCAGGGGCACCCTCCACCAGGCCCCCACTCATGTCTCCCACCACCCCCAACCCCCAGCCACCAGGGGCAGCCTCCACCAGGCCCCCACTCATGTCTCCCACCACTCCCACCCCCCAGCAGTGCAGGGGCAGCCTCCACCAGGCCCCACTCATGTCTCCCACCACTCCACCCCCCAGCATCCAGGGGCAGCCTCCACCAGGCCCCCACTCATGTCCCCCTGCACCCCCACCCCCCAGAAGTGCAGGGGCAGCCTCCACCAGGCCCCCACTCATGTCTCCCACCACCCCCACCCCCCAGCCACCAGGGGCAGCCTCCACCAGGCCCCCACTCATGACTCCCACCACCCCCACCCCCAGCAGTGCAGGGGCAGCCTCCACCAGGCCCCCACTCATGTCTCCCACCACCCCCACCCCCCAGCATCCAGGGGCAGCCTCCACCAGGCCCCCACTCATGTCCCCCTGCACCCCCACCCCCCAGCAGTGCAGGGGCAGCCTCCACCAGGCCCCCACTCATGTCTCTCACCACCCCCACCCCCCAGCCACCTGGGGCAGCCTCCACCAGGCCCCCACTCATGTCCCCCTGCACCCCCACCCCCCAGCAGTGCAGGGGCACCCTCCACCAGGCCCCCACTCATGTCTCCCACCGCCCCCACCCCCAGCCACCAGGGGCAGCCTCCACCAGGCCCCCACTCATGTCTCCCACCACCCCCACCCCCCAGCATCCAGGGGCACCCTCCACCAGGCCCCCACTCATGTCTCCCACCACCCCCACCCCCAGCATCCAGGGGCAGCCTCCACCAGGCCCCCACTCTTGTCTCCCGCCACCCCCACCACCCAGCCACCAGGGGCAGCCTCCACCAGGCCCCCACTCATGTCTCCCACCACCCCCACCCCCCAGCAGTGCAGGGGCAGCCTCCACTAGGCCCCCACTCATGTCCCCCTGCACCCCCACCCCCCAGCAGTGCAGGGGCAGCCTCCACCAGGCCCCCACTCATGTCTCCCACCACCCCCACCCCCCAGCCACCAGGGACAGCCTCCACCAGGCCCCCACTCATGTCTCCCACCACACCCACCCCCCAGGAGTGCAGGGGCAGCCTCCACCAGGCCCCCACTCATGTCTCTCACCACCCCCACCCCCCAGCCACCAGGGGCAGCCTCCACCAGGCCCCCACTCATGTCCCCCTGCACCCCCACCCCCCAGCAGTGCAGGTGCACCCTCCACCAGGCCCCAACTCATGTCTCCCACCGCCCCCACCCCCAGCCACCAGGGGCAGCCTCCACCAGGCCCCCACTCATGTCTCCCACCACCCCCACCCCCCAGCAGTGCAGGGGCAGTCTCCACCAGGCCCCCACTCATGTCTCCCACCACCCCCACCCCCCAGCATCCAGGGGTACCCTCCACCAGGCCCCCACTCATGTCTCCCACCAGCCCCACCCCCCAGCATCCAGGGGCACCCTCCACCAGGCCCCCACTCATGTCTCCCACCACCCCCACCCCCCAGCAGTGCAGGGGCAGCCTCCACCAGGCCCCCACTCATGTCTCCCACCACCCCCCAGCAGTGCAGGGGCAGCCTCCACCAGGCCCCCACTCATGTCTCCCACCACCCCCACCCTCCAGCCACCAGGGGCAGCCTCCACCAGGCCCCCACTCATGTCCAGCTGCACCCCCACCCCCCAGCAGTGCAGGGGCACGCTCCACCAGGCCCCCACTCATGTCTCCCACCACCCCCACCCCCCAGCCACCAGGGGCAGCCTCCACCAGGCCCCCACTCATGTCTCCCACCACCCCCACCCCCCAGCATCCAGAGGCACCCTCCACCAGGCCCCCACTCATGTCTCCCACCACCCCCACCCCCCAGCATCCAGGGGCAGCCTCCACCAGGCCCCCACTCATGTCCCCCTGCACCCCCACCCCCCAGCATCCAGGGGCACCCTCCACCAGGCCCCCACTCATGTCTCCCACCACCCCCAACCCCCAGCCACCAGGGGCAGCCTCCACCAGGCCCCCACTCATGTCTCCCACCACCCCCACCCCTCAGCAGTGCAGGGGCAGCCTCCACCAGGCCCCACTCATGCATAGCTCTCAACTCACACGCTTTTGGCGGGTGTCACCCGCCTTCTAAACAGCTGACTCACCCGCCAAGGCTCCTGCATGCCCATTCATTTCAATGGGCCTCTCACCCGCCAAAAATAAAATCGGGCGTTTTCACCCGCCTTTGTGACACAAATGGTTGAGAGCTATGCTCATGTCTCCCACCACTCCACCCCCCAGCATCCAGGGGCAGCCTCCACCAGGCCCCCACTCATGTCCCCCTGCACCCCCACCCCCCAGAAGTGCAGGGGCAGCCTCCACCAGGCCCCCACTCATGTCTCCCACCACCCCCACCCCCCAGCCACCAGGGGCAGCCTCCACCAGGCCCCCACTCATGACTCCCACCACCCCCACCCCCAGCAGTGCAGGGGCAGCCTCCACCAGGCCCCCACTCATGTCTCCCACCACCCCCACCCCCCAGCATCCAGGGGCAGCCTCCACCAGGCCCCCACTCATGTCCCCCTGCACCCCCACCCCCCAGCAGTGCAGGGGCAGCCTCCACCAGGCCCCCACTCATGTCTCCCACCACCCCCACCCCCCAGCCACCAGGGGCAGCCTCCACCAGGCCCCTACCATGTCTCCCACCACCCCCAACCCCCAGCAGTGCAGGGGCAGCCTCCACCAGGACCCCACTCATGTCTCCCACCACCCCCACCCCACAGCATCCAGGGGCAGCCTCGACCAGGGCCCCACTCATGTCCCCCTGCACCCCCACCCCCAGCAGTGCAGGGGTAGCCTCCACCAGGCCCCCACTCATGTCTCCCACCACCCCCACCCCCCAGCCACCAGGGGCCACCTCCACCAGGCCCCCACTCATGTCGACCACCACCCCCATCCCCTAGCCACCAGGGGCAGCCTCCACCAGGCCCCCACACATGTCTCCCACCACCCCCACCCCCCAGCAGTGCAGGGGCAGCCTCCACCAGGACCCCACTCATGTCTCCCACCACCCCCACCCCCCAGCATCCAGGGGCAGCCTCCACCAGGCCCCCACTCATGTCCCCCTGTCCCCCCACCCGCCAGCAGTGCAGGGGCACCCTCCACCAGGCCCCCACTCATGTCTCCCACCACCCCCACCCCCCAGCCACCAGGGGCAGCCTCCACCAGGCCCCCACTCATGTCTCCCACCACCCCCACCCCCCAGCATCCAGGGGCACCCTCCACCAGGCCCCCACTCATGTCTCCCACCACCCCCACCCCCCAGCATCCAGGGGCACCCTCCACCAGGCCCCCACTCATGTCTCCCACCCACCCCACCCCCCCAGCAGTGTGGGGCACCCTCCACCAGGCTCCCACCCATGTCTACCACCACCCCCACCCCCCAGCCACCATGGGCAGCCCCCACCAGGCCCCCACTCATGTCCAACTCATGTCTCCCACCACCCCCACCCCCCAGCAGTGCAGGGGCACCCTCCACCAGGCCCCCACTCATGTCCCCCTGCACCCCAACCCCCAGCATCCAGGGGCAGCCTCCACCAGGCCCCCACTCAGGTCTCCCACCACCCCACCCCCCAGCAGTGCAGGGGCAGCCTCCACCAGGCCCCCACTCATGTCCCCCTGCACCCCCACCCCCCAGCAGTGCAGGGGCACCCTCCACCAGGCCCCAACTCATGTCTCCCACCGCCCCCACCCCCAGCCACCAGGGGCAGCCTCCACCAGGCCCCCACTCATGTCTCCCACCACCCCCACCCCCCAGCAGTGCAGGGGCAGTCTCCACCAGGCCCCCACTCATGTCTCCCACCACCCCCACCCCCCAGCATCCAGGGGTACCCTCCACCAGGCCCCCACTCATGTCTCCCACCACCCCCACCCCCCAGCATCCAGGGGCACCCTCCACCAGGCCCCCACTCATGTCTCCCACCACCCCCACCCCCCAGCAGTGCAGGGGCAGCCTCCACCAGGCCCCCACTCATGTCTTCCACCACCCCCCAGCAGTGCAGGGGCAGCCTCCACCAGGCCCCCACTCATGTCTCCCACCACCCCCACCCTCCAGCCACCAGGGGCAGCCTCCACCAGGCCCCCACTCATGTCCCGCTGCACCCCCACCCCCCAGCAGTGCAGGGGCACCCTCCACCAGGCCCCCACTCATGTCTCCCACCACCCCCACCCCCCAGCCACCAGGGGCAGCCTCCACCAGGCCCCCACTCATGTCTCCCACCACCCCCACCCCCCAGCATCCAGAGGCACCCTCCACCAGGCCCCCACTCATGTCTCCCACCACCCCCACCCCCCAGCATCCAGGGGAAGCCTCCACCAGGCCCCCACTCATGTCCCCCTGCACCCCCACCCCCCAGCATCCAGGGGCACCCTCCACCAGGCCCCCACTCATGTCTCCCACCACCCCCAACCCCCAGCCACCAGGGGCAGCCTCCACCAGGCCCCCACTCATGTCTCCCACCACCCCCACCCCTCAGCAGTGCAGGGGCAGCCTCCACCAGGCCCCACTCATGTCTCCCACCACTCCACCCCCCAGCATCCAGGGGCAGCCTCCACCAGGCCCCCACTCATGTCCCCCTGCACCCCCACCCCCCAGAAGTGCAGGGGCAGCCTCCACCAGGCCCCCACTCATGTCTCCCACCACCCCCACCCCCCAGCCACCAGGGGCAGCCTCCACCAGGCCCCCACTCATGACTCCCACCACCCCCACCCCCAGCAGTGCAGGGGCAGCCTCCACCAGGCCCCCACTCATGTCTCCCACCACCCCCACCCCCCAGCATCCAGGGGCAGCCTCCACCAGGCCCCCACTCATGTCCCCCTGCACCCCCACCCCCCAGCAGTGCAGGGGCAGCCTCCACCAGGCCCCCACTCATGTCTCCCACCACCCCCACCCCCCAGCCACCAGGGGCAGCCTCCACCAGGCCCCTACCATGTCTCCCACCACCCCCAACCCCCAGCAGTGCAGGGGCAGCCTCCACCAGGACCCCACTCATGTCTCCCACCACCCCCACCCCACAGCATCCAGGGGCAGCCTCGACCAGGGCCCCACTCATGTCCCCCTGCACCCCCACCCCCAGCAGTGCAGGGGTAGCCTCCACCAGGCCCCCACTCATGTCTCCCACCACCCCCACCCCCCAGCCACCAGGGGCCACCTCCACCAGGCCCCCACTCATGTCGACCACCACCCCCATCCCCTAGCCACCAGGGGCAGCCTCCACCAGGCCCCCACACATGTCTCCCACCACCCCCACCCCCCAGCAGTGCAGGGGCAGCCTCCACCAGGACCCCACTCATGTCTCCCACCACCCCCACCCCCCAGCATCCAGGGGCAGCCTCCACCAGGCCCCCACTCATGTCCCCCTGTCCCCCCACCCGCCAGCAGTGCAGGGGCACCCTCCACCAGGCCCCCACTCATGTCTCCCACCACCCCCACCCCCCAGCCACCAGGGGCAACCTCCACCAGGCCCCCACTCATGTCTCCCACCACCCCCACCCCCCAGCATCCAGGGGCACCCTCCACCAGGCCCCCACTCATGTCTCCCACCACCCCCACCCCCCAGCATCCAGGGGCACCCTCCACCAGGCCCCCACTCATGTCTCCCACCCACCCCACCCCCCCAGCAGTGTGGGGCACCCTCCACCAGGCTCCCACCCATGTCTACCACCACCCCCACCCCCAGCCACCATGGGCAGCCCCCACCAGGCCCCCACTCATGTCCAACTCATGTCTCCCACCACCCCCACCCCCCAGCAGTGCAGGGGCACCCTCCACCAGGCCCCCACTCATGTCCCCCTGCACCCCAACCCCCAGCATCCAGGGGCAGCCTCCACCAGGCCCCCACTCAGGTCTCCCACCACCCCACCCCCCAGCAGTGCAGGGGCAGCCTCCACCAGGCCCCCACTCATGTCTCCCACCAGCCCCACCCCCCAGCCACCAGGGGCAGCCTCCACCAGGCCCCCACTCTTGTCCCCCTGCACCCCAACCCCCAGCATCCAGGGGCAGCCTCCACCAGGCCCCCACTCATGTCTCCCACCACCCCACCCCCCTGCAGTGCAGGGGCAGCCTCCACCAGGCCCCCACTCATGTCTTCCACTACCCCCACCCCCCCAGCAGTGTGGGGCACCCTCCACCAGGCCCCCACCCATGTCTCCCACCACCCCCACCCCCCCAACCACCATGGGCAGCCTCCGCCAGGCCCCCACTCATGTCTCCCACCCACCCCCACCCCCTCAGCAGTGTGGGGCACCCTCCACCAGGCTCCCACCCATGTCTACCACCACCCCCACCCCCCAGCCACCATGGGCTGCCCCCGCCAGGCCCCCACTCATGTCTCCCACCACCCCCACCCCCCCAGCAGTGTTAGGCACCCTCCACCAGGCCCCCACTCATGTCTCCCACCACCCCCACCCCCCAGCCACCAGGGGCACCCTCCACCAGGCCCCCACTCATGTCTCCCACCACCCCCACCCCCCAGCATCCAGGGGCACCCTCCAACAGGCCCCCACTCATGTCTCCCACCACCCCCACCCCCCAGCATCCAGGGGCACCCACCACCAGGCCTCCACTCATGTCTCCCACCCACCCCCACCCCCCCCCAGCAGTGTGGGGCACCGTCCACCAGGCTCCCACCCATGTCTACCACCACCCCCACCCCCCAGCCACCATGGGCAGCCCCCACCAGGCCCCCACTCATGTCTCCCACCACCCCCACCCCCCAGCATCCAGGGGCACCCTCCACCAGGCCCCCACTCATGTCTCCCACCACCCCCACCCCCCAGCCACCAGGGGCAGCCTCCACCAGGCCCCCACTCATGTCCCCCTGCACCCCCAACCCCCAGCCACCAGGGGCATCCTCCACCAGGCCCCCACTCATGTCTGCCACAACCCCCACCCCCCAGCATCCAGGGGCACCTTCCACCAGGCCCCCACTCATGTCTCCCAACACCCCCACCCCCCAGCCACCAGGGGCAGCCTCCACCAGGCCCCCACTCATGTCTCCCACCACCCCCACCCCCCAGCATCCAGGGGCACCCTACACTAGGCCCCCACTCATGTCTCCCACCACCCCCACCCCCAGCCACCAGGGGCAGCCTCCACCAGGCCCCCACTCATGTCCCCCTGCACTCCCACCCCCCAGCCACCAGGGGCGTCCTCCACCAGGCCCCCACTCATGTCTCCCACCACCCCCACCCCCCAGCATCCAGGGGCACCTTCCACCAGGCCCCCACTCATGTCTCCCACCACCCCCACCCCCCAGCCACCAGGGGCAGCCTCCACCAGGCCCCCACTCATGTCTCCCACCACCCCCACCCCCCAGCATCCAGGGGCACCCTCCACCAGGCCCCCACTCATGTCTCCCACCACCCCCACCCCCCAGCCACCAGGGGCAGCCTCCACCAGGCCCCCACTCATGTCCCCCTGCACCCCCACCCCCCCAGCATCCAGGGGCACCCTCCACCAGGCCCCCACTCATGTCTCCCACCACCCCCACCCCCCAGCCACCAGGGGCAGCCTCCACCAGGCCCCCATTCATGTCCCCCTGCACCCCCACCCCCCAGCCACCAGGGTCATCCTCCACCAGGCCCCCACTCATGTCTCCCACCACCCCCACCCCCCAGCATCCAGGGGCAGCCTCCAGCATCCAGGGGCACCCTCCACCAGGCCCCCACTCATGTCCCCCTGCACCCAGGTCCTCACAATCCCCAATCATGTGCGTTATGGTCAGCCTCCACAGCCAAAAGGCCCTACCAAGTAACCCATTCACCCACATGGAAATGGAAATTACATGTTACACCCCCAATGTTCATAAAGCAAATTAACCCATGTCCGTCACACACAATGGTTGCAAATGAATGGGAAAACACCTAACATGACAAGCATGAAACCAATGAGATGATACCACACAGTGAAGTATGAAAACAAAATTGTATTAAAAAAAATTGAATGCAAATGAAATGAAACAAACTACAATGGCAATGAAAAAAAGATAAGCTGCATGTCCGTCCAAAAAAATCATAACTACAAATCCAAATCCAAAAAAATGTTGTTCAAAGTCACATTAAAAATAAAATCAATCCGAGAGATAAAAATAAATGCAGAGACCATTGTTCCATGGAGAATAAATAAAAAATAAAAAAAAATAAAAAATCCAATGAAGAACTATGTACAAAACATCCAAGGGTCCATGAGCCTAACTGAACAAAGGAAACCTACAAAAAACCCTAACTAAAATGCAACTATATACAAAAAGTGGAGCAGTGTCCGTCGACTCCAAATCATAAGAAGAAACAAATGAAACCTAAAACTAAAGAACTATATACAAAGGCGGCGGGCAAGTCCAGCGGCTCACTCCGTGGTGTTCCGGGCCAGGGCATCATCAAACTCCTCGTCTATGTCCCGGAGGCGGTCCTGTTCCATGGCCCCGAGGGTCCGCAGGGACGACGCCATCTGCTCCTCCAACCCCCTGTGGATTGCCTCGAGGCACTCGGCCCGCCTCAGGGCCCTTCGCATGGAGTTCTCCGCCCTGACCATCGTGAGCCGCGCCTCTTCCGCCCGCCGCCGCTCCGCACCTATCTGCTGGCCCAACCGCAGCCACACGGAAGACACTTCCTGTCCTGGGTCCTCCTGCCTTCCGGCCGATGCCTGCCCCTCCGATGTTGATGGCCCCGAGCCATGATGCCTCCCACGTTGACTCTGCTGCTGCCTCCGACGCAACAGCCTCTGTCAGCACGACGGCATCCAGGCTGATGGAATCCACCGACGCCGTCGTGCACGTGCCCTGCCTGATGATGCCGGCACATCCTCCATCTGCTGGGGTACAGTTGCTGTGGTGTCCACCCCTGCTGGACCTCCGACTCCTGACTGTGGCAGGGATAGGATCCCCACCGATCTGGCTGCATTGGTCAGGGCAGGTCGACAGGGGGCCCTGGTGGCATCTGGGCCGGAAGACGGCAAGGAGAACGACCGGCGTATAGCCTCCACAGAGGAGGAGAGGGCCGCCAGATTGGCCGACACATGCAGGAAACCCCCGAACATGGAAGATCCCAATTGGGCCACGTCGGCACGGTGCTCTTCGTGATGATGTGCGTGCTCCTCCCGGGAAGCACGCACGTCATCACGAATTGCACCCGCGAGCATCGCTACCCCAATCAGGACCTTCTCCATACGGACACGGGTCCCCTCGTCCGCAGGTGGAGGGGAGTCAGATGACATGGACATCCCCTCTACCTGCGGACGGACCTGGGACGGGGCATCCCTGCTGGTGCATGGTGGTGCACTCACAGGGTCAGGGACAGCGACATGCACAGGCCCCTCCACGGTGACCTGTGTTGCCTCCTGCCCCTGCCCCTGGACTGCACCACTTGCACCAGCAGGGATGCCCCCACCAGGCCCCATGTGTGCCTCAGTGGTGGCCTCCTCCTCCTCTGTGGAAACCACCAACCTGGATGGCTACTCACCGTCTTCTGCCGTAGCAGGCCCCTGTGGGGGCTCACCCACCCCTTCCGCTGCAGCCGTGGGGGCATCCCCGCCGCCTTGCTCCACAGCGCCGTCTCCGCCCTCTTCTTCACTAGCCGCTGCGTAGAGGGAGACATAGAACACAAGCATCAGGGTACTGTTCAATGGTCCCCTAGACAGGAAGCAATAGCAGATGAGTACCACTGTCAAAGTACACTTCCATCATGTCCCTCCACAACACATGGGTTAGTCCAGGCAAAACACGCACAGTAACAGGCATGGTGCATGCCATGGACATTTCCATACATGCCCAATGGACTCTTGAAACATACAATGATATGGAACTCACATGCATCATGGGTCATGCCTATCACATGCACACACTTCACCTCAGTCACATCCATCTGGCCTCATACACCCCAAACACAGCGGATACAAGGGTAACTAGGCTACATCAATGAATCTGTGCATTGTCACACACATGTGTCATGCATCCATGGCATTCACAAGTCACAGACACACAGGTCAGGCACACAGATATGTCTACCATATATGTACCTGGCATCAGCACCCATCCCTCACCCCCACCCATGTCCAGGAACAGAGACTGGCATGTTCTCATGTGTAAAATCTGCATAGGGCTCCCCATGTGGCATTTAAACACATGCAACAACCATGTGGTTCACACATCACTGGTTGCACGTGCATTACCATGATGTCCCTGCACACATACATGCATACATGGCCTATGTCACACATACAGGCAACTATCAGACAACCAGCACACCGCAACATGCCCTGTCTCACAGAGCAATGCTTGGACACTTACCGCTCAACTCCAGACGGGTCTCCCTCTCAAGGATCTGGGCGTGGAGCGCTGGGCGTACGCGTTCCAGGACCCTCATCTGGATGGAACTCATGCGGCCCCGGCCCCCTCCACAAAGCGCCGGGCCTTCATGAGGGTCCTGGACCTCAAGTCCTCCCAGCGCTTCTTGATCTTCTGGACGTCACGGGTTGCCACCCTCTCCGCGTTGATGGCAACCACACAGTCGGCCCAGATCCTCTCCCGTCCTTCCTTGCTGGCACGGGACGATCCAAAGAGGGCATCATACTGCCCCAGGACATGCTCCACCAGGACACCAACTTCGGTGGCAGTGAAGCTGGTGCCCCTCTGCCCCTCTGGCCTGGGGTTGCCACTGGTGCCAGATGTGGAAGTGCTCGACATGGCAACCCCAGAGGCAGGAGTGGGTGGGCAACTGGGTCCTGGGGCTGGGCTGTGGAGCGATGTTATCCCAGTCGGGAGTCTTCAGTTCCAGCAGGGGTGGACACAGCAACTGGACCCCTGCAGATGGCTGATGTGCAGGCACCAAATGGCAGGGCACGGTGGCAGCAGACAGGCAGGGAGGCAGGCAGCAGCAGCAGATGGCACGTGGGAGGCTGCTCGGGGCACTGGGGGGCAGTAATTCGGCCTTCTGGGCAGGAGCGTGGTCTTCCGTGTGTTTTCGCGTGGCCAGCTTGATACGGAGTGATTTGGCACGTGAAAATCCTGCACGTCAGCGTGAAATTCGAGGAAAGGCCCTTAGCGCGTAAGCGCGTCAGCACGCATACGCGATTCTATTGGACCAAAGGCCCTCAACGCGTAAGCGCGTCTGTGACGTGATCCGCACGGGTGTTTCCCTCATAGCACGTGATGACGGAGCACACGTGGAAAGACTGCACGTCAGAGTGTCATCTCGTGTAATTGGACAAAAGTGCGCGTACACGCGATTGGCCTATGTACGTGTATTTCAGGGGTGCACGGGCACGTACACACGCGAGTACATCAGCGCACGTGTATACCGGGGTGCGCGGGAATTTCCACACGCTATTGTCCTGGGTACTGGATTTCAGGGGTGCGCGGGAAGTTTCACACGCGAGTACATCAGCGCACGTGTATACCGGGGTGCGCGGGAATTTCCACACGCTATTGGCCTGGGTACTGGATTTCAGGGGTGCGCGGGAAGTTTCACACGCTCGCCTACAACACGCGCAAAGAAACACGTACGCCAGTAGGAAGCAGGCATACGTTGACCCGCGACGCATAAATTTGCGCGCAAAAAAAATAACAAGCTCAGACGCCAGGATGAATATACCGTTCCTAGCAGCAGTGGCCGTGGGCTACCAAAGGAGGAGGAGGAGGATAGTCATGGCCAGAATATTCACACCCAGAACCAGCCTTTTCGGGATGCCTGATGACCAGGTGTATGGGAGGTACAGGTTTCCACCAGACATAACACCGGACCTGGTGAGTGATTGGGTGGATGACCTCACATCACCCACCCTGTGCTCCCAAGCACTCAGCCCCCTGGAGAAGGTCCTCAATGTACTGCACTTCTTAGCCACTGGATCATTTCAGCGGACAAGTGCCATAGTGGGTGGGGTGTCACAGGCCACGCAGTCACGCTGCCTACACCAGGTCTTGAACATCATCACTGCACGCCCATCAGTCCACAGGCACATATACCTGCCCAGAACACCTGCAGAAAGGCATGCTGCCGCCCTGGATATTTATGGTGTGGCACAATTCCCCAAAGTGCTAGGTGCCATCGACTACACCCATGTGGCTCTATGTCCCCCCAGGGCATCTGAGCACATCTATAGGAACCGCAAGCACTGGCATTCCATCAACGTGAAAGTAGTATGTAATGCCAAGGGAATCATCACCTCAGTATATGCCAACTATCCCGGGTCCACCCACGACAGCTTCATTTACCGAATGTCCACCCTAAGCCGGGACCTAGAAGCTGGGCGGCATGGCGATACATGCTGATTGGTGAGTATGAATGCCACTGCACATCCATGCATGTCAGATACTGAGCAAGGTCACAACCCCACCAATGATACCAATCACCACCTCCACAGGGGACAGTGCCTACCCTCTCAGCCCCCACATGATGACGCTAATTCGGAACCCCACCACGCCACCCGAGGTAAGATATAACACAGCCCACATTGCAACCCGGGGCATAGTGGAGCGCACATTCGGAGTGCTTAAGTCATGCTTTCGCTCCCTTGACCGTTCTGGCGGGCAGCTGTTATACGCTCCCCCAGTAGTGTGCAGGATCATAGTGGCAGCATGTGTCCTGCACAACGTTGCAACATGCCGGGGCCTGGCCGTGGACATGGTGGTGGCCCCACATCCCCAACCGCATGCACGGCCGCTGCGCATGGGAGGGGAAAGGGCACGGGGGGAGGCAGCCCGTACACAGCTAGTGGCTAATTACTTCACCTAGAAATCACACCCCTGTGGAATGCACACTGCCCTGGCACATACCATCTGACAATCAATGATGACTCAACCTGACACTGATCCTGAATGTCTGGAGAATCAACCGTCAAAACCATGTCAGCCTGAGATTGTTCATCTGGAAGTGTTACAATGTGTGCATCCCTACCTACACAGACACCACCAATGCAGTTTTGTGAAAAAACACATTCAAGCAGCTAAAATGAATACCCACTTGGGAAATGCAACATGAGGACAGTGCCATGTCACCCAACCCATCCCCAGAACCGCCACATGACACACCGTGCCATGTCATGCTATGTGCAGGTAAACAAAGTAATCCCCACAACATGACACAAGTGTCACAATGTACAGTGTCCCTAATTGAAACTCGCGACACCTGAAATGCTCACAGTAATGCAGGACCAACAACACACTTGAGCAGGTATTTAGCAATAACACTTATCAGCCACTGACCCTCAAAACTACCATTAACATGACATTACGAATGTAAGGAATTAGTAGTCTCACACCTGGAAATGCCTGCACTCCCACCACTTCCAACTGTACAGTGTTGCCGCCATGTAGAGTTGTAGGTGCACTGCTGCCAACATGGACCCCATCTCCAAAGTAGAGGGCCGTGTGTAGACATGAGGAAAGGACCTGCAAATTAGTAGGTAGACACGGATGATGAGTTACACATCAATGCAACATGCAGTGTACAACACAACAGCAATATGCACTAGGAATGTATACACAGTATTGACTAGACTACCCACACATGTAGTGGGAGTCCAATGTCACCATGTACGTCAATGTCACTTGCGCACACCCTTTGCAAGCCCATCGAAACGGGAAGCAGGAGGGGTGTGTGTGACAAAAACCCAAGCATCTGAACCAAATACATGGCAAGCCTGCATGTGCCCAGCCACAATGCAGCGTATGCCCACAGGAGCCACGGAAGGCAACACATTGTCCCAAAAAAAAAAAAAATAAAGAAAAAAAAAAAAAATCAAAAATGGCCATTAATGGGCCCGGGGGGGGGGGGGGGGTTGGGGAGGCCACCCAGGAGGTCCGAGGACAGGGTGCACACCAAAACCCACCTGTGTGGATCTTGGGAAAAAAAAACACCTCCATGGGCTCATGGCCAACACGGCTACCCTATTGTGGGAGTATCACTGCTGTCGCTATTATCACCCTGTGCAGCTGCATCCGGAGGTGGTTGCACTATGGGAGGCAGCCCACGCAAGGCCCTAGTCTGTTCCTCCATGGCTGCAAGCATGCGGGTGTGGTAGGTCTCGTTCTGGAGGATGAGTGTGCGGAGGTCCCCATGCAACAACTCACGGGATGCCCGGACCTCCGCCCTAGTTGCCTGCATCTCGGCTGAGAGCGTACGGGTGAGACGCTCCAGCTGCTGTTCTGTCCTTCGGTTTGTTGAAGCCTCAAGCTCAACAAGAGTCGTCCTGAGGTGAAGGAGCTCCTGCCTCAGGGCTTCCCTGTGGCCCTGGGACTCTATGGAGATGGCTTCCTGCAGAGTCGCCAGTGCCGCCCGCCTGTCCCTGTTGGACGCCAACATGTCCTCCCTGTGTGACTGGCAGATGGAGTCGGTTGCCTGCTGTAGTCACTCCATCAGCCTTTAGGGGGGGACAATGGAAGTGGCCACCCTATCCATGGCCTGAGCCATCATCTCTGATGATGCTGCCTGTTGGGTTGCCAAACCGTAAATGGATTGCTCCCATGCGGTATTGCCAGGTGGCGTACGGCCACCACGTCGGCGGGCACCACACCTGTCTGGGGCAAGGCGAACTGCGCCTTGCTGTGCCGGCACTGCCTGAGGCTGCAGGACTGCATTCCCCCTCTGATCTGCTGGCCCAGGAACAGGATCAGATGTCGCGGAGTGTGACCCTGCATCCGTAACCACCAAAGGCGTAGCTGCCAACACTGACATCCCCATTGAGGGTTCTGACCCTGGTGCAGGTGGGTGGGACAGAACAGTATCCCTCCCAGGAACACTCACCTGCGACGGCACGTAGGTCTCATCATCCGAATCAACACCTGAGTACAGCTTGGGGGAGGTGCAGCCAGAGACACCCCTTGAGAGCACGACCTGCAGCAGTTGTGGCTTCTCACCCACCACCACACCACGTCCCTCACTGGTGGTCGGTCGGCCTTCGGACCCCTCCTGGGTCTGCACCATCTCCACAACCCCAGCAGTCTCAGGTGCGCCTTCCCCTGCAAAGACATAAAAGAAAACAAATGGAAACAGGCATTAGCACCATGGCACACAATGAGGGCTGAGAAGCAAGAGACCCAGTACTTGATTGACACATGTCCCACATGACTAAAACCCTCCCATGCATGCACCCTCACTGCGTATGAAGGGCAGGCAAATGGCACACACTGATGACACCAAGATGGAAGATGAACACATTTTCTGCATGCTGCCTGGCAGTGGCATCACACATTGGCCTGTGATTGCCAGGTGAAATACACATGCCATCACACAGATGGCATGTACCATTGCTATTGAGTGAAGATGGAGAGGAGGGCAGCACTTATTCATTCAGTCCAGTTCCCGCATGTAATAGCTTTTCTAATTCAAACAGGTCTGATTTTTCACCTGGAGCTGCCAGTCCAAAATGGTCCGTTTGCACAGGGACATGTGTGAACAAATGATATCCAGGTAACAAAGTCACTCCACTTTACCATAGCCATGTCAGACATGTGACTACAGGACTGAGAAATGCCTAGTAAAAGTGGTGGAATGCAAACAATCTGCCTGAATGAACAGAGAAAAATAAGCAAATATGTTGTGGCAAGGTGACACTTCAAGGGCAACTGGCGTGCAGTTGGGCTAGATGTCTACTGTTGGCAGAAGGGATACTGCTATGGCCAAATGCTGCTGCGCAGAATGTATTGCATGAAGCACATGGGTGACCCAAACGACTCAGGCGCACACACCCTCACCTGGCACACAAACAGAAGCCCTCACACACACACCATGCACATGGATGACACACACATGCATGTGCACTCACCGGACAATGCCTCATAATCAGGCAGATCTCCCACGCCTTGGATCTGTTCCTCCGTGACGTAGGTCCCAGCGACTGACTCATGTGGAGTGAGTTCCATGTCTTCTACTGGAGACCCACCTCCAGTCACTAGAGTTGCGGCATGACTTGAGGCCAGCTTATTCTTTGCCCTACGCTTTAGGTAATTCCAGCGCTTATAGCAATCATTGGCTGTGCGCCTCACGATTCCAAGGGCACTTACGATGTCCGCAACGTTCTGCCAGTGTGCCTGGCGTTGTGCAGATGTGGTCTTGGATCCTGCAACAATGACCATCTCGTTATCATGTGCGGACACATACTCGACAAGTGCATTCAGTTCGGCATCCGTGAAGCTGGGCTTCCCCGACGGGCCGGACTGTGTAGCCGTGTCTGGGGCATCAGCCTGTGCCGGACGAGCACTCTTCCTCTTCCGCTTGGAAGGTGGTGGTGATCCTGAGTGTCCTGCGCCGCTCTGGACACTAGGGGCAGGAGCCCTGGTGGACTCTGTATCAGGAGTGTGGGATTGCACACTCAGCATGGGAGTTGGTGCAGGCATTGGCTCAAGTGTAATGGTGTCAGGGGGAATGTCAGCAGGATGGACTAGGACCGACACTGTCCTGGCTGGGTGTGTGAGAGCTGGGGTGGTGGAGCCGCAGCTGTCCCTGCAGCCTCCCCACCCTGCCTACTTGGGGCAGCAGATGACCTTGCTGCCCCTGATCCACGTGGCCTGATGACATCAACGTGCACCAGCGCACGTGTCATAGGCCGGCTGACCTGGAAGTCAGCCATGGAGTCAGCCAGGTCTGGTGCCACAATGGGCTGGTCCAACAAGGGCTGAGCATGGATGGTGTCAGCCACATCAGCCTCAACCGGGGGGGGATTATGGGTGCCCTTGACTGGTCCTCCACACATGGGGGGACAGGGTCACCCTGCAAGTAACAACCACGTCCCCTACCGGATCCACCACGGCCACCACTTGTGGCTCGTCCACCTTTGCCACCCTTACGGAATCCTCGCCTCCCAACCATGGCACTGATGTTAATGTGCGTATGGGAGTGGCTGTAAACTATTGTCCTGGGCAATTGGGGGTCAAAGGGGTTGGGTACCAGATGGTAATTGTACCCTAGTGCTCTAGCAAGGCTGAATGTGATCCCTGGGGAAAGATGACGGGTCACGCAACGCACAGGAAGCCCAAAAAAGGGAGATGACGTGCACGCAACCCCTCCTAGACCACGTGTGCAGAAATAAAAACCTGCACTACGCTGTGGCACCCAGTAACACAAGAATGAACGTATGCGTGTCACACGCAGCCTAGAATGACCTCTGAAGGGGTAGGCTACACACGGGGCAAGCACAGATGTTAGATACGTGCGTGACTCACCATCTGCCAGGAAAAAGAGCGTGAAAAAGAAGTGCGTTTGGTTGGCAACACCCCCGCCAAAAGAAGATTTGTACGCTGTCTGAGGAGACAGGACAACAGTAGAAGGGAACACTGTTTGAGGGAACAGGCCCAGGAAAACCAGAAAAAGAGAAAAAAGAGAAAAAGCTGTCAGAGGTAACAGGGAGTACGAACTTGAAACGCTGTGAAGTAAATCGCGTGTGAAACGACAAGAAGTACAGAATTCACCCACTCGCTCTCCATGAAAAGCACGTACAAGGAAATGGTGTTCTACACGTACCTTTTATGCAGGCCCACATGTCCAGCGTCACTTACGCGGCGTGTACGCGCTAGGGCCATTTCCACCAATTACACGCTTTGTCACTTCTGCGTGTAGGGCCATTTCCACCAATTACACGCTTTGTCACTTCTGTGTGTAGGGCCATTTCCACCAATTACACGCTTTGTCACTTCTGCGTGTACGCGCTAAGGCCATTTTCACCAATTACACGCTTTGTCACTTCTGCGTGTAGGGCCATTTCCACCAATTACACGCTTTGTCACTTCCGCATGTACGCGCTAAGGCCATTTCCACCAATTACACGCTTTGACACTCGGACGTGTCTTTCATTTTTTTAACATGCAACATTTCCAACGTGTGCCCTATTCAACGTGCACGTGACTTCATAGCATACGCTGGTGGCCTTTGGGCCAATGAATGTACAGTGTGCTGACGCGTTTACGCGCTAAGGGCCTTTCCTCGAATTACACGCAGACGTGTTGGATTTTCACGTGCAAAATCACTCCGTATCAAGCTGGCCACGCGTTCACACACGGAAGACCACGCTCCTGCCCAGAAGGCCGAATTACTGCCCCCCAGAGCCCTGAGCACGCTCCCACCTGCCATCTGCTGCTGCCTGACTGCCTGCTGCCCACGTGCCCTGCCATTTGTTGCCTGCACATCAGCCAGGGGTGCTGTTGCTGTGACCACCCCTGCTGGAACCGAAGACTCCCGACTGCTTTTCCATCGCTCCACAGCCCAGCCCCAGGACCTAGTTGCCCACCCACTCCTGCCTCTGGGGTTGCCATGTCGGGCACTGCAACATCTGGCACCAGTGGCAACCCCCGGTAAAGGAGGCAGAGGGGCACCAGCTTCACTGCCACCGAAGTTGGTGTCCTGGTGGAGCATGTCCTGGGGCAGTATGATGCCCTCTTCGGAAGGTTGCGCGCCGACAAGGAAGGACGGACTCGGATCTGGATGGACATCGTGACTGCCATCAACGCGGAGGAGGTGGCAGTCCACGACTACGAACGTCGGAAGATCAGATGAGGGTCCTAGAACGCATATCCCCAGCGCTCCACATCCAGGTCCTTGAGAAGCAGACCCATCTGGAGTCGAGCGGTAAGTGTACATGCATACTGATTGTAAGCTGTGCGTGTGGTGGTGTGCCAGGAGTGTGCAGGTTGAACATGTATTTTTATGTGGCCAAGTAGGGGGTTGTACAGGGCCGTGAGGGTGACACATGCGAGGGGTCTCATGTGTGACACATGGATGGTGCTTGTGTGTGTGGGCTTGCATGGCACAGGATGTGGAGGAATGATTGTCAGGTGTGACATGGATGTCGATCAAAACACTGCGACAGTTGGTGGAGGTGTACACATGCATGCAAGTTTGGTGTTGTGTGTGCATGTGTAGTGTACTCCCTATGTTGCATGTGATGTGTGGATGACCTTTGGCTGCTCATGCTGTTGTATGTGAATGGATGGTGCTGGCTGTTGCAATATGGCAGTGGTATGGCTCATGGGTGCAAGTTGAAATGACATGTGTGTTGGGGATTGTGATGCCATGTCTGAGGTTTACCAATGCCACTCATGTATAACTGTCATGTGTGTATGTGTCCATTTTACAGAGCCCTGATGCCTGTGTTTTCTTTCTCCCTGTCTGCAGCGTCAACTGAGGAAGAGGGCGGAGAAGGTGCTGTGGAGCACAGCGGCAGGGGTCGCACCACCAGCCGGAGACGCAATGCCCGGATCCCCTCCCAGGTTGTGATCTCGTCGGGGAGTGAGGAGTCCGGTGCCCCGTCCCAGGCCGCAGCTGCCGAGGGGAGGTCCAAGAGGCGGAGGTTGGAGTTGGACTCCTCGGCAGCAGAAGGGGCAGCTGGGACCCCACAGGGCCTAACGGAGGAAGATGGCACGGAGTCATCCAGGTTGGTGGGGGGTTTGGTAGAGGAGGAGGCCGTGCAAGCGACAGTGGCGGGGTCTGGAGGTGGGGATTCCACTGGTGCTAGTGGTGCAGTGCAGGATCAGGGACAGGAGGCAGCACAGGCCGCCGCGGAGGTGCCTGTGTGCAATCCTGTCCCTGCTCCTGTCACTGCATCATCTTGCACCAGCGGGGATGCCTACCTCCAGACCCGTTCTCAGGGAGAGGATTGGCTTACAACACCTGACCTTCCTCTCCCTGCGGATGTGGCTATCCTGCACCAGGTTGAGCCTGTCCAGGGTGGGGTGGCGTTGCGTCAACGGGCCATGCGAGCTGACCTGCAGTCTTTTCATGATGAGTCTGCACATCTTCTCGCATGGCTCGTTGATCGCGTTGACCCACTGGGACAGCTCACCAGGGCTGGATTCCTCCGTTTCCTGGACCTTGTTCCGACCCCCTTCTCCACAGAAACCCCTATGCCCCAGTCGTCCTCCATGCCATCTTCCCACCCATGTGTCACCTGGTTGCCCTGTGGAGCTGCCTCCGACCGTGCGGCCAGGCTGGTGGACAACAGATCCCTGCCACAGTCGGGAGTCGGACGTCCAGCAGGGGTGGCCACATCAACGACTGCACCCCAGCTAGAGGAGGATGTGCAGGCACCTTCGGACAGGGCACCTGGACAGCAGCAGCTGCAGCAGCAGGAGGCTGTAGGTGGGAGCCACGATAGCTTGGGGCCTTCAACATCGGAGGGGCAGGCATCGGCCGGAGGGCAGGAGGACCCTGGACGGGAAATGCCTTCCGTGTGGCAGTGGTTGGCCACGCCATAGATGCGGAGTGGCGGCGGGCGGAAGAGGCGTGGCTCACGATGGTCAGGGCGGAGAACTCCATGCGGAGGGCCCTGAGGCGGGCCGAGTGCCTCGAGGCAATCCGCAGGGAGTTGGAGGTGAACATGTCGGTGCGGACCCTCGGGGCCATGAAACAGGACCGCCTTCGGGACATAGACGAGGAGTTCGATGATGCCCTGGCCCGGAACACCACTAAGTGAGCCGCTGGACTGGCCCGCCGCCATTGTATATAGTTATTTAGTGATAGGTTTCCTTTATAGTTTATTTGTATTTGGAGTCGACGGACACTGCTCCACCTTTTGTATATAGTTCCATTTTAGATAGGTTTTTTGGTAGGTTTCATTTCTTCTCTTGGGATGATGGACCCTGAATACTTTGTACATAGTTGGACTTTGGATTTGGATATTTGTTTTACTATGAATATTTTTTCCCATGGAGCAATGATTTTCTATTTCTTTTTTCCCTTCATTTCCTTTTCATGGACTTGAACTTTGGAAGATATTTTTTTGGATTATCATTTATTGATTTTAATTTGAAAAGGGACAGCCAGCTTAATTTTGTTATTTTTTTACTTGTGTATTTTGGTTAATTTTGATTGCCATTGCTGTTGTTTTTAATACATTATTTGGATTTTTTCATTCTTCAATGTGTGGTTTCATCTCATTGTTTTCATGCATGTCATGATATGGGTTTTCAGGTTCACTTGCAACCATTGTGTGTGTGTGAGACACATGTGTTGATTTACATTGTTTCCATTGGAGTAGTATCATGGGCACATGTAATACTTGGTTGTGTCTTTGGGCTGTGGTGGCTGGCCATGAGGCACATGCTTGAGGATTGTCAGGGCCTGTGGGCAGGGGGACATGAGTGGGGGCCTGGCGGAGGGTGCCCTGCACTGCTGGGGGGTGGGGGTGGGTGGGAGACATGAGTGGGGGCCTGGTGGAGGGTGCCCATGGTGGCTGGGGGGTGGGGGTGGTGGTAGACATGAGTGGGGGCCTGGTGGAGGGTGCCCAACACTGCTGGGGGGGTGGGGGTGGTGGGAGACATGAGTGGGGGCCTGGCGGGGGCAGCCCATGGTGGCTGGGGGGTGGGGGTGGTGGTAGACATGGGTGGGAGCCTGGTGGAGGGTGCCCCACACTGCTGAGGGGGTGGGGGTGGGTGGGAGACATGAGTGGGGGCCTGGCGGAGGCTGCCCATGGTGGCTGGGGGGGTGGGGGTGGTGGGAGACATGGGTGGGGGCCTGGTGGAGGGTGCCCCACACTGCTGGGGGGGTGGGGGTAGTGGGAGACATGAGTGGGGGCCTGGTGGGGGCTGCCCATGGTGGCTGGGGGGTGGGGGGGTGGTAGACACGGGTGGGAGCCTGGTGGAGGGTGCCCCTGCACTGCTGGGGGGTGGGGGTGGGTGGGAGACATGGGTGGGGGCCTGGTGGGGGCTGCCCATGGTGGCTGGGGGGTGGGGGTGGTGGGAGACATGAGTGGGGGCCTGGCGGAGGCTGCCCATGGTGGGTGGGGGGTGGGGGTGGTGGCCGACATGGGTGGGGACCTGGTGGAGGGTGCCCCACACTGCTGGGGGGGTGGGGGTGGTGGGAGACATGAGTGGGGGCCTGGCGGAGGCTGCCCATGGTGGCTGGGGGGTGGGAGTGGTGGGAGACATGGGCGGGGGCCTGGTGGAGGCTGCCCCACAGTGCTGGGGGGTGGGGTGGTGGGAGACATGGGTGGGGGCCTGGTGGAGGGTGCCCCACACTGCTGGGGGGTGGGGGTGGTGGTAGACATGGGTGGGAGCCTGGTGGAGGGTGCCCCACACTGCTGGGGGGTGGGGGTGGGTGGGAGACATGAGTGGGGGCCTGGTGGGGGCTGCCCATGGTGGCTGGGGGGTGGGGGTGGTGGGAGACATGGGTGGGGGCCTGGTGGAGGCTGCCCCACAGTGCTGGGGGGTGGGGGTGGGTGGGAGACATGAGTGGGGGCCTGGCGGAGGCTGCCCCTGGTGGGTGGGGGGTGAGGGTGGTGGAGGACATGGGTGGGGGCCTGGTGGAGGGTGCCCCACACTGCTGGGGGGTGGGGGTGGTGGGAGACATGAGTGGGGGCCTGGCGGAGGGTACCCCTGGATGCTGGGGGGTGGGGGTGGTGGTAGACATGGGTGGGAGCCTGGTGGAGGGTGCCCCACACTGCTGGGGGGGTGGGGGTGGTTGGGAGACATGAGTGGGGGCCTGGCGGAGGCTGCCCATGGTGGCTGGGGGGGTGGGCGTGGTGGGAGACATGGGTGGGGGCCTGGTGGAGGGTGCCCCACACTGCTGGGGGGGGTGGGGGTAGTGGGAGACATGAGTGGGGGCCTGGCGGGGGCTGCCCATGGTGGGTGGGGGGTGGGTGTGGTGGGAGACACGGGTGGGGGCCTTGTGGAGGGTGCCCCACACTGCTGGGGGGGTGGGGGTGGTGGGAGACATGAGTGGGGGCCTGGTGGGGGCTGCCCATGGTGGCTGGGGGGTGTGGGGGTGGTAGACACGGGTGGGAGCCTGGTGGAGGGTGCCCCTGCACTGCTGGGGGTGGGGGTGGGTGGGAGACATGAGTGGGGGCCTTGTGGGAGCTGCCCATGGTGGCTGGGGGGTGGGGGTGGTGGGAGACATGAGTGGGGGCCTGGTGGAGGCAGCCCCACAGTGCTGGGGGGTGGGGGTGGGTGGGAGACATGAGTGGGGGCCTGGCAGAGGCTGCCCATGGTGGGTGGGGGGTGGGGGTGGTGTGAGACATGGGTGGGGGCCTGGTGGAGGCAGCCCCACACTGCTGGGGGGGTGGGGGGGTGGGAAACATGAGTGGGGGCCTGGCGGAGGCTGCCCATGGTGGTTGGGGGGTGGGGGTGGTGGGAGACATGGGTGGGGGCCTGGTGGAGGCTGCCCCACAGTGCTGGGGGGTGGCGGTGGTGGGAGACATGGGTGGGGGCCTGGTGGGGGGTGCCCCACACTGCTGGCGGGGTGGGGGTGGTGGTAGACATGGGTGGGAGCCTGTGGAGGGTGCCCCACACTGCTGGGGGGGTGGGGGTGGGTGGGAGACATGAGTGGGGGCCTGGCGGAGGCTGCCCCTGGTGGGTGGGGGGTGAGGGTGGTGGGAGACATGGGTGGGGGCCTGGTGGAGGGTGCCCCACACTGCTGGGGGGGTGGGGGTGGTGGGAGACATGAGTGGGGGCCTGGCGGAGGGTGCCCCTGGATGCTGGGGGGTGGGGGTGGTGGTAGACATGGGTGGGAGCCTGGTGGAGGGTGCCCCACACTGCTGGGGGGGTGGGGGTGGTTGGGAGACATGAGTGGGGGCCTGGCGGAGGCTGCCCATGGTGGCTGGGGGGGTGGGCGTGGTGGGAGACATGGGTGGGGGCCTGGTGGAGGGTGCCCCACACTGCTGGGGGGGGTGGGGGTAGTGGGAGACATGAGTGGGGGCCTGGCGGGGGCTGCCCATGGTGGGTGGGGGGTGGGTGTGGTGGGAGACACGGGTGGGGGCCTGGTGGAGGGTGCCCCACACTGCTGGGGGGGTGGGGGTGGTGGGAGACATGAGTGGGGGCCTGGTGGGGGCTGCCCATGGTGGCTGGGGGGTGTGGGGGTGGTAGACACGGGTGGGAGCCTGGTGGAGGGTGCCCCTGCACTGCTGGGGGTGGGGGTGGGTGGTAGACATGAGTGGGGGCCTTGTGGGGGCTGCCCATGGTGGCTGGGGGGTGGGGGTGGTGGGAGACATGAGTGGGGGCCTGGTGGAGGCAGCCCCACAGTGCTGGGGGGTGGGGGTGGGTGGGAGACATGAGTGGGGGCCTGGCAGAGGCTGCCCATGGTGGGTGGGGGGTGGGGGTGGTGTGAGACATGGGTGGGGGCCTGGTGGAGGGTGCCCCACACTGCTGGGGGGGTGGGGGGGTGGGAGACATGAGTGGGGGCCTGGCGGAGGCTGCCCATGGTGGTTGGGGGGTGGGGGTGGTGGGAGACATGGGTGGGGGCCTGGTGGAGGCTGCCCCACAGTGCTGGGGGGTGGCGGTGGTGGGAGACATGGGTGGGGGCCTGGTGGGGGGTGCCCCACACTGCTGGGGGGGTGGGGGTGGTGGTAGACATGGGTGGGAGCCTGTGGAGGGTGCCCCACACTGCTGGGGGGGTGGGGGTGGGTGGGAGACATGAGTGGGGGCCTGGCGGAGGCTGCCCATGGTGGGTGGGGGGTGGGGGTGGTGGGAGACATGGGTGGGGGCCTGGTCGAGGGTGCCCCACACTGCTGGGGGGGTGGGGGTGGTGGGAGACATGAGTGGGGGCCTGGCGGAGGCTGCCCATGGTGGGTGGGGGGTGGGGGTGGTGGTAGACATGGGTGGGAGCCTGGTTGGGGCTGCCCATGGTGGCTGGGGGGTGGGGGTGATAGGGGACATGAGTGGGGGCCTGGTGGGGGGTGCCCCACACTGCTGGGGGGTGTGGGGGGTGGGAGACATGAGCAGGTGTGCAGGGTAGTCCCCTGTTTTGTGGGCTGCCTGCAGGGGCCGTGGAGGGTGTACAGGAAACACCTGTGAGGACCCACCCAGCCTAATCGCGTGTGATTATTCCCGCGCACCCCTGTAATACACGCACCCAGCCAAATCGCGTGTGATAATTCCCGCGCACCCCTGTAATACACGTACCCAGCCAAATCGTGTGTGATTATTCCCGCGCACCCCTGTAATACACGTACCCAGCCAAATCGCGTGTGACAATTCCTGCGTACCCCTGTAATACATGTACCCTGGCTAATCGCGTGTAAAACTTCACGCGTACCCCTGTCATACACGTACCCAGCCAAATCGCGTGTGATAATTCCCGCGTACCCCTGTAATACACGTACCCTGGCTAATCGCGTGTAAAACTTCACGCGTACCCCTGTCATACACGTACCCTGGCTAATCGCATGTAATACTTCCCGTGTACCCCTGATATGAACGTTACCCGCTTTGCGTTCCTTGTTTGGCAGCCCTGTAAACTGGTCCAGGGTTGGCGCAGCCCTTTGCGATGATTTAGCGATTTTGATGGCTTTTCCTTGCGCGAGGGCGTTCTTGGGGGCGTTACTGGTGCTCCTGCAGCGTCGCTGCGATACTCTGCGCCACGGCTGGTTTGGGAGACTGAAATCCATGAATACGCTGTGCGCGGAAATCGGTTTTGGCGCACGCGCCTGGCGCACACAATCGCACGCGGACACTCTGCGCCAGCCGCTTGCAACACTTTTCTGCGAAATTCTATGAATTACCATGATAGTGTTCATAGAATAAGACACGATTTGGACTACTGTGCTGGAATGATGATATTCACTATTAACTCACAAGCAGATCCACAAGAATTTCTAATGTACTTACTACAGGTACTGGAAAACAAAAACATACCTATAAATTAAATCTTCCAGATTTCATACATGTGGAAACATACATGCACTCTGTGCAACAATATGCAACACAAACAAATCCCTAATGAACGTTTTGTGTATGTATCCATACCTAACTGTGAATCTGTTCCATTTCAACTACTTGTACAAAATGCAAACCATGGCAGATTATGGACTACCTGCAATTCAGATAATCGCTCCACCTTACTAATACAAACAAATAGTAAATAGTTAATACTAATGCTTTTACGTTACATTGCAAATGGTACTAAAACAACTGCAAGCTGACTGGATTCACACATGGTCAAGTATCACTTGGTAAGAACACCTGCACAACCATAGGTATAATCTACTATGCAGGAACTACAACCAATGCAGGTCACTACACTGCATATATAAAAAAGAATTGTTGATGGCTCGAATGTAATGATAGTACCATTACTGTAAAGCAAAGATTACCAGCAAATCTTATAAACGCTTATTTAATATTCTTAAAAACAAAATTTAATAACTAATCTGTGCATAAACATGAATAAAACTTCAATTAGAAAACAACAGTTAGAATACGCCAACAGGTTTCTAACTGCCTCAAGATTCTGCAACAACCAAACAGATAAATCAATACCACTAAATTATAAGAAGAAATAAACAGTTAGAATATGACAACAGGTATCTAACAGCCCCAAGATGTTGCAACAACCAAACAGATAAATCAATACCACTGAAAAATAACAAGAAATAAACAGTTAGAATACGCCAACAGGTATCTAACTGCCCCAAGATGTTGCAACAACCAAACAGATAAATAAATACCACTGAAAAATAACAAGAAATAAACACTTAAAATAAGTCAACATGTATCTAACTGCCCCAAGAATCTGCAACAACCCAATAGATAGATTAGCAATTTGAGAATACAAATAAAAAACTTTAACCAGTTACAATTCAACAACAAGTATCTAATAATCTGCAACAAGCCAACAGATAGAACATTAGCCAGAAACAAGTAAACACTGAAAACACAGAAATAAATGTATTGTACCAAAACAAAAAAAGTTTTTTTTAATCCAACATGGATTCTTTTTCTCCCACAGACCCTATGATTTATGCAACAAACACAGAAACTGAGCAAATTGCACAGTACACTGGCTTGTAAACTACTAAATATGAGGGTCGAAATGAATCAGAAATTTCTATTGTTCAATGTTAAAAGGATTTATAAACTACCAACACTAACATGTTCTTTTCTTTTATCACAGAAATTGACAAAGAATATAGCTGCTTCAGTTAGCAAACCAAACAGTAAGTATATTATAATAAATACAACTCATAAATACTGCTCCATAACACAACCATTGAAGCAAACATGTAACTGTACACCACCGTACAAATTGTTTACTTCCATGGATATTTTATACTGCAGTGCTTGTTACCAAACTCTACAATCTTAATGACATGGCGTAGCCAAAACTTCACATACAAACTATACAAATCAAACAGTACTTAAACTGTAGATTTGCTAATATTTCATAGATATTCAATTCTATGGATGTGATCTATGGGTGTGATATGCTGCGGTGGTTGTGGCCAGGGCCTAGAGCCTTGGGTGCATGGCCTATGGCCTACGGCCTTCGGCCATGCACCCAAGCCTCCAGGCCCTGGCCACAACCACCGCAGCATATCACACCCATAGATCATACACATAGAATTAAACAACCATGCACCCAAGACTCTAGGCCCTGGCCACCACCACCGCAGCATATCACACCCATAGATCATACACATAGAATCAAATGGCCATGCATCCAAGACACTAGGCCCTGGTCACAACCACTGCATCATATCAAACCCATAGATCACATCCATAGAATTGAATGGACAGCGCGGATGTCCGCGGACAAGACAAACACAACGGGGGTGCCAGCCACCTAAATAAATACAGCATTTGACCCATCTCTTACTCCCCAAACCCCCAAACAATCTTATACACCAACATACTTGCCAAAGTTGTATATCTCCCCCGTTTGTCACTGCAATGTCCACAGATGTCCATGGATCCAAGATGGCGGGCGCATCGAAACAATACGACACACCTCACGCTTCATTCCAGCCAATCAGCAAACACGTTGCATGTCCACGGACATGACGCAAGCCGATTGGCCAATCGGTATCCTGTCCGCAGCGCGAAAAGGGAAATGTGTCCGCGGAGATATCACTAATTTTTTGTGACCTACTTTTTGGTCATTTAAAAAAAAACTAGTGGACGGATTTCCACCAAATTTACAAAAGCACACTTTTGAGACCAAGTCGCTGCTATTGCTACAAATTTGGTGAAAATGCGCCCAGCGGTTTGGGCTGTAGGCATGAGCAAATTTTTTTCCCCATTCAGTCTATGGGAAAAAAGAAGTTATGGGACCCCCCCTGTAACTTTGCCCCCCCTGGACCAAACCTCACCAAACTTTGCATACAAATTCAGAGTGGGCTATATACTTTTGTTTGCAAAGGTTGGTGTTGATTCGTCCAGGGAGAGCAATGTTTATATGTTTGTATGTATTGGTGTTCTATTTCTTGCATTATACAGTTATTTTGGTATCAATAAAAGGCCTATAATGAGCCGTGTTTATAACCTAATCTAATGTGTGCATGTTTCTTTTGCTAGACTGCCTCCAATTACTTATTATTGCAAGAAGGGGCTGGGGAGATGAGAGTGTTTGTGTTCTTCCCTTAGGGCCAAATAGACGCAATACTTTATTGGCACTGTGAGCAGGGTTTTTCTGCTGACATAGATGCCAAAGGATCTTGTTGATAAATTAAGGTTAATGATAATGGACTTAGAACAGTAAAAGAAGGAAAAAAAAGAAAGGGGAGAATTTTTTTTTCACCCCTGAAAAACGTTTTGTTTTAGGAGTGTATAATGTTGTTAACGTGTGAGAAGTGAAACATCCATTCTGTTTTTACAGCCTCTTTATTTAGAAAAAAGAGTAGCTCCGCTGGCGAAGAGTGCCCAGATATGACGATTCCAGGGTGGTCTAAAAGCCCTTATGATAAAATCGCACAGACTTGGGCATGTGGCGCGGGATTAAGTGAAACATGGGACACTAGCATAGGAGAAGCAAGTCCAGACAAACTAATTAAATGTTTACAATTGGTCCCCGTTGAGAAGGGAAGGAGTGTTCAGATCTTGGGAGAAGGGGATGGATTTTATTGCATGCTTTCAGAAAGATGCATCAATTAAATGTGGAATTACAATCTTTGGTTGAAAAACTAGAAAAGGATTTGGCTGCTGAAAAACAGATTGTGTTGATGCAACAACTTCAATTGAAGTTATATCATGACAAAGCAGATACATATCAAGCCATAGCTGAAAGTGCGGCAGTAAAAATCGCACAATATAAATATTGGAAAAGAAGAGGCAATTTGCGTAAAGTAACAACAGTAATTGCTGCTTCAGATTTGAATTGGGATCCTGACAATTGGGATTTGAAAGTACTACTAAAGGAAGTGATTCTGATACATCAGATCCTATAACAAAAGCAAAACCTGTATTTAAAGAAGTGACAGTTAATCTCGTCATTCGCAGAAAAATGGGTCGCCATTCAATGAAGTCGGGAGGCAGTTTTGTAGATATGACAGCCTTGAAGATTACTCACAACAAGAAATTGGTGAAATAATCAATAGACTAAAACAAAGAACTGGTGAATATTTGCCGGCTTGGATGGTCAGATTATTTGATGGAGGGGCTGCAGGTCTATTGGTTGATTCAACAGATTCTGCTAGATTTTTGCCTTTGTCTAATGATATTCAAATACAGGAGACCCTATGTGCATGGACAATTATCTCTTTTACAATTGGCTGCACAGGGATGTAATCATAAATATCCAATGACGTCGGACTGGCCGACTAATGATAAAAATAGGTATAAATTGAAGGAAGCTATTCAAAGGAAAAGAGAATATCCTATGAAGGAGGCTATTCATCTTGATACTCCTGAACATATGAGAATGGTAAATGTGTCTGTCTCAGCCAGAAATGTGCTTGTTCGTACAGCCCCTCATGCATATAAAAATGTCATAATGACCTTATTATTGGGAATGACTGGAAAAGTCGCTGATAAGGTTGTGGATGCGATTAGACAACTGTCAGATTTGGGTGAATGGGACAAACCACAAGAACAAATTTGTGAGAGGGAGAGTCGATCAGAAAAGAGTACTGCTGGTAAAATATTTCATAGTAGAGATTCCCGCGTATCCAGAAAGGATATGTTTTTAGCTTTGGTAAAAGATGGGTCAGAAGGGAAGACATAGATGAAATTCCAACACCTGATATGTACTTGTTGTATAGAAAACGAGGTTTGGATGGAAAAGAGCGCTATAAACAGATAAAACGACAGGACTTGCATAAGCCGAAAGATGAATTAGACCCTTTCGGATCATCTCAGTAGGGGGGTGATGAAGAACTCGATCAGGGTGAGATACCCCCCCCAACCAACATATACTGATTTGAGAAAAATTGTGAGTGCCTAGGTAGAAAGAGAATCAAAAGGCACTTATTCTAAAGACAAATAGGATATTGGTCAAGCTTCAGTGTCACCTGCCCATGTTAAAATAGACAGACAACCTCATGTTAAAGTTAAATTGTTTTGGCATTGCGGTAATATACAAGAGGTTCATGATTTAATTGATACTGGAGCAGAGGCCTCTTTGATTCACGGAACCCCTTCCAGATTCAAAGGTAAACTTTTTATGATTACTGGTTTTGGTGGCAAAGAAACCTCAGCTGTGCAAACGGAAATTGATATGAAAATCAGGAGGTTGAAGAGAGGCACTAATCAAGAATTGATCATTTCCCTGGCAGAATACATTTTTGGATTTGACATTTTGGAAGGACTAACCCTACGATTAGGAGGCAAAACATAACAATTTGGTGTGAATTATTATTTGTTCACCAGTGTGGTTGGTCAATTAAGAATCTCCCTGTGCAGGATCAGATAGCAACTAAACAATATCGGATTCCGGGTGGGCAAAAAGAGATTTCAAACACTATCAAAGATTATGTTGAAGCAGGTGTATTGCGTTCTGTGACTACTGCCTGGAACTATCCGATCTGGCCTGTGAAAAAACATGATGGTAGTTCCAGAATGACAATTGATTACCGCAAATTAAACAAATATACTCCTCCATTGGTGCCTGCAGTACCTGATGCTGTAACATTGGTGGAAAATATACAGAAATTTGAAGGCACCTGTACGCAGCGTTGGACTTGGCTAACGTTTTTTTCACAATACCGATTGCAACTGAGTGCCAAGAACTATTTGCATTTTTTTGGAATGCCCTTATAATTGTTTGCCTATGGGTTATATGCATAGCCCGACTATTTGTCACCGGCTGGTGGCTGAACATTTGGATAAAATCCCATGTAAACCTGATGTGCAAATTGTACACTACAATGATGACATACTAATTCAGGGTAAAGATGAGAAAAGTGTGTGAATGCATTTAAACCTCATCAAGGAAGGTTCGCACAAAGGAGGGTGGGACATAAATGATGCTAAAATGCACGGTCCAGCTGAGACTGTCATTTTTCTAGGAATACAATGGCATAATGGACATCGTGAGATGGTTCCTAAGGCTAAACCGAACATTCTTGAATTTTCCACTCAGAAAACTCAAAAACTAGCACCAAAATGTATTGGTTTGTTTGGATTTTGGAGGCAGCATATCCTGCATTTGGGACATATTTTGGCACCCCTTTACACGTCACTTCAATTGGCTAAAAGTAACATTCAAAAAGTGCTTGATTTATGACCATTGAGGGAAGGTGAAGTTGAGTTGAATGTTTCTACTCAAGATTCTTATGTGAATTGGAGTCTATGGGAAAAGCAGGGCAGACAATGAGTACCTTTGGGGTTTTGGAGTAGGAAATTACCTGATACCGGTGATAGATATACCCCTTTTGAGAAACAATTGTTAGCTTGTTTTTGGGCTTTAATAGACACTGAACCAATCACTGTGGGTCATAACATTATTATACATCCAGAAATACCTATCATTCGGTGGGTGCTTAGCTCTCCAAAAACGCACAGAATTGGGCATGCTCAAGAAGCTAGTGTTATCAAATGGAAATGGTATATACAGAACCGTGCCAAACCTGGTAAGATGGGTGTGGTGAAAATGCATGAGCAAGTGGCAGGCGTGCCACTAATTGATCTCGAACCAGAAGATGAGATTATAATTGAGGAATCTCCAGTTACTTGGGGGATACCTTATGGAGAATTACCTGTTGAACAAACTGAACACTCATAGCTAAATATGTGGGGATTGAACGATATTTGAAAGCGGTTGCAACCAATCCCAAGACAAAAAAGGTGCTTACTATCTCAGTGAAAGGGTAGCCAATTTGCAGAAATATATGCCGTGTATCAGACATTAAAACAAGAATTGCCTGGTACCTGCCATATTTATTATTTATACTGATTCATGGTCTGTTGCTAATGGCCTCGTAGTTTGGCTGCCGACTTCGAATAAGAATGGATGGAAAATGCACACAATAGAATTGTGTGGAAAAGAAATATCGCAAGACATTACTGACATGCTGATGCATACTACTGTTGCTGTATACCATGTAGAAGCACATTGTGCAACATATTCATTGGGACGTTGGTTCAGTTCTGTTGCAGATGGACATGCCAGAGTTTAAATTATGGACTCAAAAGCTGAGGAAGAAGACTTGGAGGGGATTGCCATATGGGCCCACCAGAAAAGTGGGCATCTCGGAGAGAAGGCTGCTATCAGATGGGTGCAGGATAAGGGAATTATTGGAAGTTGTGAAGACTGTGATTTTGCAATGCTCTATATGTCAAAATCCGAAGCATCGCTATATTCACCACATAATTAATGGCACATTAAAACGTGGGAAGTTACCAGGTCAAATTTGGCAAATTGATTATATTGGCCTTATGCCCATAAGTAAGGGTTGTCAATGTGCATGTATGATTGTGGAGACATATTCAGGCTATCCAATGTTTCTGCCATGCAAGAGAGCTACCCAATTGAATATGATTAAATTACTTGATAAAGTGGCTGTATATCATGGTATCCCATTACAAATTCAAAGTGATAATGTCTCCCATTTTAAAGGTAAAATGGTCATTGATTCTTGTGTTGAGAAAGGGATAGGATGGATTTTTCACGTCCCTAATCACCTGGAAGCATCTGGTCTGATTGAACACATGAACGGTTCACTGATCAACTTGTTTTGGTTATGGAACCTGGAAAAAAAGAAAAGGATGCATATCCCGGATGATAAGTGTTATTTACATGAGCAATGTACTTTAATGTTATCTTCCTTTTCTGAAATTATTTTTTAGATCCTGAGTGTATTGAGTTCCTCTGAAAGGCACGTTGGAGTCCTTTCGGAGGGCCCAGGTTAATGTCTGAGGATGTGGCAGACTTCTCCATTCTGCAAGTGGAGCGTGGCATCTGGATGTATGATGACTCACCATCTATTACCTATTCTCCTAAGGATGCATCTATTGCTGCCAATCGGATTGCATTCAGAAAACGACAAGGGCACAAAAACAGAGTTTTGCCTTTATCTCCTCCAGGAGTTGCTTCTTCCTTTACCCATTATGGTTACTCTGCTTTAGTTAAACAACCTGGAAATGTTTGGATCTATTTGGTCCAAAGAGTGCTTAACATTTCACACTTTTGCTTGTCGGATGTACATAGATGTGCAGATTTAATTTCTACTTGTTAAGTGGCCATTCTGACGCCCAAGTTAGTTTTGAAAAATATATTTGATACTTTACAAAATTACTCTTTGGTGCAACATTCGGGCACTCAAAATTCATTTTCAGTATACGAATATGTCAAATTCTGCAAGGACACTGTTCATAAATATCATAATATGACTTTTGTTATTACACATGATATTGCTCCTGCTGACGTCTCTTACAGCATGACGTGCGATGTCACATATATCAGAAAATGTCAACTATTGAAACTGGGTAAACAACTTAAAATTACCTTTTTTGAGAAACGATTGTGTACAATATCTATTGAAATGTGCACTGTTGTTTCCAACGATACGATATGTCATTTTACTATCATCACTGCTAGTCACCTGAAGCATGTTAAACTTCAGCCTGTTTGGTTATTTTCTTGTGGTATTTTTTCTTATTCCTATATACCTAATATTTAAGGTGGCCTTTGTGCTTTGATGCAGCTTGGATTGATGATGTACCCATCAAAACCTGCAATTACATGTTCTATACGTGCTGCTTCATATCATACCTTAACGCCTGACTGCATTTCTGATGTACATTTACTCTCAGAGGCTGAGGTGATAGCCCTAGCTGTTTCTATTATTGGTGTTTGGGGTTTAGCGGGAGGTACTTATGAAACCATGATTAGCTTGCTTGTTTAGTAGTTAAAGGGCTTAATGAAACGTCACAAGGTGATCATTCCAGCTCTATTGAAATGCATATTAAGAACATAAAAGGTCTAGTTGCAAAAGTAACGCAAGATCGATATGAAAACTGGTGGGAATATTTATTATCTTGGATTGCTGAATCACTGCGTTCTGCTTTATTTTGGCTTTTTGATATAGCTATAGTTTTAATTGGTCTTTATTATTGTGTTTCATGTATTCCTAATATATGGAGAATTATTTATGGATTTTGGACTTCTTCTGAACAACATACCAGTTATGGTAGTTGAGTGTTCAAGGAGTGGAGTGTAATGGTAGTGTGTAAAATGCGAGCCAGAATAACATGGCGTCGATGTGCAGCCATTTTGAACACTCATCTCCCATTGCAATAATAAAGACTGTGCTTCTGTGGGCCTGACAGAATGAACAAGTAGCAGGGAAAACAGAGCAAGGTAACCTAGATATTTTGCAAGTGGACTGTCTACAGAGAATAGTTATTGTATTGTCCAGTGAAGCTGCATGATAAGGGGTCTGGGAATGCATGCAAGTAGAGGAGCGCTGGGATTTTCCACTTCTAACTGGATTTTTCCACCCTCTTTCTATCCATTTTGTGATCTGCCTTTCGGCCGAGGGCAGAACACAATTAGAAGGGAGGGGGGTGCCGCATAAAGGAGATGGCATCACGGAAAGGTTGCTGTTGGTTGTTGAACCCCGGGTGTTGCAGTCTCGCTGAAAGGAAGGACGCTCCGCTTCAGACCCCGTTGATCGCAGTAATCCCTTCGCCTACCTGCTAAGGGACTAAGCAATGTTGTCCGGTGGCCAAGATGAAGTTTTCCTCTGCCTCATGGCTAACGGTGATGCAACTTATATTCTAATATATATATATATATATATATGTATGTATTGGTGTTCTATTTTTTGCATTATATAGTTATTTTGGTATGAATAAAAGGCCTATAATGAGCCGTTTTTATAACCTAATCTAATGTGTGCATATTTCTTTTGCTATTCTGAGTCCAATTACTTATCATTGCGAGAAGAGGCTGGGGAGACGAAAGTGTTTGTGTTCTTTCCTTAGAGCCAAATAGACACAATACAACCTGGATTCTAGATCGCAAAGGAATGACCTAAGGATTATTGGTGTCCCATAGTGGGTGGAGTAGAGAAATATGGAACCCCTCGTGAAGAAGATGCTGCGGGAGGCATTGGGGCCGGAAGACTTCTCAGCAGTATACATAGCGGAAAGGGTGCACAGAATATCAAGTGGGAGGAAGCTGATCCCAGGGTTATTGCCTCGCCCAATTATAGCTTGCAAGCTAAACTATCGGGACAGAGACACAGCTTTACGCAAGACCCGAGAAAAGGGACGGTGACCTACAAAGGAGACACGATCAAACTCTTCCCAGACTTCTCGGACAAGGTACAAGCTTCAAGGAGAATGGATGCAGAAGTCAAAAAGGAACTACGGGACAGGGGCATCCGCTATGCCATGTTGTTTCCAGCTAAGCTACGGATAGAACATGAAGGACGAGCAATCTTCTTTCAAACCCCGGAGGAAGCCAATGCCTTCCTAGAACTGCAACCAAGAACTGCAAGGCAACAACGGAATAATGGGTGACAATCTGTTTAGAGCCATATACCCTTTGACGATGCATGATATTGGTGCTGGATGGTAGAAAGATCTGTGAGTGTCGGATTGTAACCATGAAACTACATAGGTGCGTGGGGATGGCTGGACTCCCTTCTTTCCACCAAGCAAAAGGTCAGGTTTTGTTAAAGGTAGGGTAAGGATATAGCTGATGAGTAGGGTGGGTCAGCAGACTGGGGGGGTAGTCCAGAAAATCATTGAATGGGGGAGATGGTGGGGGATGGGGGTCAGGGCTCACAGAGTACTGACAAATTTGGGTTGTCAGTGGGGATGGGGGAGGGGGTGAGGCTGCTACTAGCACAACACCACAATCACAGTGCGCAGGACTTATGCAGCATAAATGGAAGGAGACAGGAGGGACTAGGGGTCTGAGAACTTGTACCTACGGAGAAGCCCAGATTCTATCAATGATCAATGGAAACACTTAGGTTTATCACCTGGAATGTCAGGGGTCTAAACTGTCCGTCAAAATGCAGGACGCTCTTGCTGTACATGCAGCAGCATCAGGTAGGGATACTTTTTTTAGAAGAGACTCATTTAACACTGGAAGTGTAGTCTAAATTTGGGAAGAGCTGGGGCTGCCACAGATATTTCTCATTATATTCCTCATATGCAAGGGGTGTGGGAACCCTTATACACAGCACAGTTGGTTTTCGACAGACCAACATTGTCAAAGATAGGGAGGGCAAGGCTCTTCTGGTGCAAGGCACTATTCAGGGGAAATTGTACACTTTAATTAATTATTATGGCCTGAATCAAGATACGGTTGACACGCTAGACTGGATAGAACAGCAGCTGGGGAAATTACCATCTGGGGATATAATTTGGGCAGGCAACTTCAATGCAGTATGAGGCCTGCTCATGATCAAACTAGGGATGGTCACCGCACAGGGGGCAAAGGTACAAACAGACTACAGGGCCTGGGCCTCACTTGGGAGTTGGAAGATATGTGCAGGCAAACAAGCCAGGATATCTTGCGACAAACTGGTGGCACCCATACAGGAAGGGGACTTAGCGCTACCTGAATTTGAAGCCTACTGTAATGTTGCAAAGGCAGGGTTTCTTCACTACTGGTTGGAAGTGTAGGGAGACAGGAGACACGGCGAGGTAGAGAGAGCTATTGCAGCACCGGCCCTGTTACGATCGGTCATCCTCACTGCACCGGATAGACCACAACGGACACACAATATGGTAGAGGTAACCTGTAGAGCCACAACCGGAATAGAACATAAGACCAGGGGGGGGGTTCTCTATTCTCCTAAACTCCGGGGGGAGGTTCTCTATTCTCCTAAACTCCCCGTAATACACATGCCGGGGATCCCTATCACTAGTAAGACGGGATTGTTGCCCTGATGAAGAGGTTGGGAGTGTCACAATTTGGAAAACTAATGCCCAATGGGACGTTTATGACACTTGACACTTGACACACTGAAGGGGAGGAGGGAGCTGTCGGCATTGAACATGTTCTTATATTACAGATTGAAGGTAACCCTGGGCCAACTGTTCATCGCTTTCTCCCGCATAATAGACAGATTTCTTCAGGGAGGTCTAAGCAGTAGCGTAACATCAGGATTGTATGCTATGAGTCTCCACTCTGAGGACATGGTAAGAACCGGGCCACGGAGGAAATAGGAGGGGATCTTGGGGGATGAGTTGGGAAAGTTGGTACCGGGTGCCTGTTATAACCTAAATGCCAATAAAAAGAAGTTAAAAAAAGATAACATAAGTTGTGAACACATAGCATATATGGTCATTAAAACCTAGCCTGATACTGAATAATTATTGTCACCAATGTGCATGTGCTCTATACCAGCCGGTCTACTTAAAACCACCACCAGTGGTAACAACATTGCTGTTTGTTTGTTTGTTTGTTAATTCATTTGTTAAGTGCACCAGACTCATGAGTAAAAGGGCACAGTAATATGGAGATGCAAGACTTACATAGTTGCGTATACACAGGTTACAATATTTACATAATAGAAGATATACAGTTTTTTACATGAATACAGGATATATACAATGTACAAAATAGGATGAAGAAAGAATAACCAATGAGATTAAATAAATGATCAGTAGGCACTGTACAGAGGATAAATGTACCACGTGGGCCCTTTGTAAGATACTAGGCTCCCGAGTGGATCACAATGCGCAAAGGTCTTCAGAGATTAATGCAGAAGTCAAAATTAGTACGGTAGTCCGCTGTTACTGCAGGATGACCAAGTCACTAAGGAAGTGGGCAAGTCCTCTAAGAGTGGTAGGAGACTAAGGATTCGTAGCAGTGATATATTTTATTACATTTTTCCTGAAATGTAGGTAAGGTTGGTCTGCTCTCAGCTCCTGAGGCAATGAGTTCCAGCTTTTCGCTGCCCTAACAGTAAAGCTGTTACCCCCAATGGTGGTGAGCTTGTATTTTGGAATAGTCAGACAATTAGTATTCCCAGTTCTAGTAGTTCTGAGAGAAGTTCTTCTCTGCAGTTTATCTATGAGGTAGTTGGGGGCTGCTTTGTTAAGAGCTTTATGTGTCAAGGAAAGCGTTTTTAGTAGTATTTTGTTAGATGTGGATAGCCATTTATGTTGACGTCTCAAGGAGGAGATGTGAGTTTTCTTATTTATGCCTAAGGCTGCTCTTAGGGCGTTATTCTGTAGTGTCTGGAGCTTTTGAATGGTAGATTTGTTGGCACTACTGTAGAGGGCATTGTAGTAGTTGATTCTGGAGAGTATTAGAGCTCTAGCCAGGATCAGACAACTATTGTCCGAGAGGAACGGTTTACCAGCTCTGAGTAATTTGCAGATGTAAGCCATGGCAGTGGTAAGGGATTTGACCTGTTTATCAAAGGACAGTGTGGAGTCCAAGTAGAATCCAAGGGTTTTTACTTCCTTGGAGACTTTAATGGTGTTGCCGTCAATATTGAATGATGAGAATTCTTGGCCTAATTTTTTGATATTAGCCTGCGAACCCAGGATTATAAGTTCAGTCTTATCATTGTCCAAGCACAGGCCATGGGTGGTCATCCATGCTTGGATGATAAGGTAAACTTTGTTCACTAAACCCATGTCCGTACCGTAATCCCCAGAAAGTGGGAGGAGAATCTGAGTATCATCTGCATAGTTAGTGTAGGTGATACCCAGCTGGTCCAGATCGTCGAACAGTGGCTTAGTGAAGATGTTGTAAAGGGTAGGCGAGACGCTGTGTAGAAGGTCCACTAGTTATGACAGGACTGAAACATGTTGGGGTTGTTGGCTGATGTAAACAAGGAAGTCCAACTTCTGTCAACTACAGTTAAGATGTAATGCATTAATCATGATATCCTATACCTCTGATATTAGGTCTTCCATATGTTTAAATATGTTTGTTTTCCATAGACATTAGTGATGGTGAGGAATTTACAAATTACTAATTTGCTTCCACTTGACCAAGAAGGATCACAGAAAAGTTAGTTTATTTGAAGTTTACCCCAAATTGTCTACCTAAACGAAGAGACTATATGACTGCATTTGGCATATGATTACATGTCTTGGACATTTGAGGGCACACTTTCCAAGGGTTACCAAGAGTTGCCAATATATGTCAAAGTAAAGAAGCATATAGCGTATGAGTGCAGCACCTGACATGCAACACTGTCCCTTTATGTAGATATTTTGTACTAGGGCATATGAGCCGGCAAGGGACCTCAATTACAGCCATACCTAGTGGTTTTGCATACTGTTTATATATTTCTGCAGCTTAAAATTGAAACAATCATATTTCTTCAAAACAGTATAACTGGAACAAATGTTCATCTTTTCATCTTTTGTACTGTTTTTGAAATACTATGTAGGCAACAAAATATTGCAGTATGTGCACCGTAAAAGGACAAGAGAGAGAGCGAAAGAAAGAGAGAGTGTGTGAGAGAGAGAGAGAGAGAGAGCGAGAGAGAGATCAAAGAAGACTAATCTTTCCCTAAACTGGTAAATTTAAGCCCTATTTTATAACACAGAAAATTAAAAGGGTGCTTGAGTTGAAATCCTATGCTTGTAAAGGTAAGCTCTCTTACATGTGTCATTGAGTCATCCCCTGTGTTCTGAGACAACAGCTGCAGCAGAGCAAAAAATCTGTTGACACTTTATGCTATTTAATTGTCAAATATGGTTATTCGGACTTCTCCAATTACAATACATATTGCATCATATATAAGCAATACTTTACAACCCTTTCAATATAAAAAATACATATCAATACATATTTAAATTAGACAGACAATAAGGAATAGGGAAGAGAGAAATCATTTGAAATACTCTACCAGACGGTATATAAAATCCAGGTCCTCACATTTTATCATGTAGCTGCAATACAGGACCTTATTCCATTTGCACTAAACGGGGCCTAATACAAAATCTAGAAATCCCTAAAAAACAGGGACAAATTAAAAGAAAGTGTGTCAAATCTTCTTCCCGCCCTACTACACATACCCAATTCTCATTTCCATTACACGCATGTCTGGGCTTTTTACAGCTAAATGAGCAAGAACAGAGGGCCACAATAAATCCTTGCCTTGGCAGAATTGTGGCGGATCAGCATCCCTACCCAGTTGGCATGTCTCAAGAACATAGATATTAAATGTCTGGTTTGCAGTGGGCCCACTGACTTCTAATGACTGATGCATTAGAACAATCTACATCCTGATGCATTCTGCAGGCCAGACTTACGAGGGGTCTGCCCACAGCTTAATACCTTTATTCACTCACTGAAAGTTCACCCTGTTGGTGCCAGAACTAGTTGTTGAGAAGGATCTGCGTGATTTTTCCATCACCGAAAAGTCTGCGACTGAAAAGTTTGCATGAGAAACGTGCGAACCACAAAAGGTTTGCACATTTCACATGCAAACACGCATTTAAAACCCCTACAGACCCACACCGCCACCCACAACACACCCACAACGCACCCTCACGCACACCGCCCTTAATACACCCCCACCCACACTCCCAACATAACCAAATCCTACTTACCTTTCATTCACGCTGTGTCCCTGCGGCGCCAGCTCCCTTTCACTTCCGTGATCGAGAACTGGCGCTGGCGGGATGTCTCCTGCAACACCCTGCTGACTATGTTGCGGGGGACAGCCCCAGCCCCAAGTCGGACCCCACCGAAACATACACCATGAAAAGTTTCGACTTTTGGTAGTCCAAACTTTTCATGGTGTTTGTTTTAGGTCTTTTGGTGGGTCGGACTTTTAAAGTCGGTAAAATCGTACATTACCTTTGAGTTAGAGTGTGCTCTGTCTAATAAACATATTTACATTGGTGGAGTCCAGCACATATTTTCTGACCCTTGGCTCTCTCATATATTCGAGCAGGCATTTAAAAGTCACTTTCATGCATCTTTACATGTGGCGAGGAAGTCTTCTTGTGAATGACAGCTCCATGCATTTTCCTCCTCCTCATGAACATGCTGTTGAAAGATTGCCACCTTGATCGTAAACTGTTGGTCAAGAAAAGACTCCAGAATGTACTCACCTTCCGTTAATTGTGTTAACGTTGGGTCGATAAACCTTTATTGGACTTTAAGTCATCAGGTATAAAATACATACGCGTGGATTATTTTGCAAGGTTGAGGGCACAGGCAATTGCCCTGCTTTGGCATTGCTAGACCATGTTAATGTATTGAGTTGTGAAAAACAAATTCTAACTGATACACCAGTGGCAGCACTTCTCTGAGCATAGGCAGTGTGCAGGTAGTGTACAGGCTAACCCACTGTGTTCACTCAAGAAATGGCTGCAGAAAAGAACATAGTTCAGCATTTCCCAGTGTATGGTTGTTATAGGCGAAGTGCATAAGTGGCTCTGATCAGTTGCCAGCTTGGACAATTGCAGTAGTCAATCACATCATTGTGCTGTCCTCAAAGGTGCTCTTGAAATTTGAGCACTGAATTCCAAAAAGTTAGCATTGCAATGTTGAGCTGATTTTAAGGTTGATGGTGGTAAAATGGCAGCTCCATTGAGGTAATGTAGGAGAGGCTGATGGGGGGATGGTTATTCTGGGCCACCCTTATATCTGATCTAGTGGTGGGTATTAGCTTATGAAGTGAAAAACCACAAGTTGAAGGAAATTGGCAAACACCTCTGCAATGCTCAGCTGGCACACAGAGAATAACATATGCTGCCTTCTTGCAGTTGGATCTATAGCAAATGTGGTGTTTCCACAGGCGTCTTAAAAATCTGTGAATCAGAAAGATTGTGTGTTGTGTGGGGTGGTGGTGCATATGTAACTATTTCTGGCTGTGGTGGGGTGATGGGAGGCTGCCTTGTCCCCACTCCCTTCTCCAAGCATGTGAATGATGCCACAAAATGTGGTTCCAATGGAATAGGTGTCCAAATGCTATTGGGCTTCAATTGCAAGACACTTATTTTGCATTGCAGCAGGTGGCAAGATGAGCCTGTGTTTTGATGATGTGAAATAACTCTCATTTGTCATTTCCTAGAAGGGCCATAGATGGGCCCTTCATTACCCTCCCTCTTGTGGCGTACTTGGTGTGCATTGCATCGAATGATGTGTGAGTGCTTTGGACTGAAAAATCGGGTTTGTTAATCTAACTGCATAGTTTTTCTGTTGGACAATTCTTGGAAAATAAAACTGTTAACAGGTGCATCAGGAGTGTCTGAATATGTCATCCTGTGCACAGTGCTCGCCATTGACAGTTTTATGGGTAGCTCCATGCTTACACCTTCATCTTATGTGTTGACTACCCAGCTAACATTGGTTTTGTTAAATTAAAGGTGTCGGATTTCGACATTGGGTCTCATGTGATGGAGCATAATGTTTGCTGTATCATTCACATGTATCTGTTTCCAAGAAAATCATATGTGGGGAATTTTCTGAAATCACCTCTCCTTCCTCAACCATAGATTTTTCTCTTTGTTGCTTGTCTGATGTCATAAATTCTCGGTGTTGTACCTGGTGTGGTGAAATGATATGAAAGGTTATTTATAACACGCTTAATACCCAGAGGTTTCTAAGCGCGGAACCTGTGTTGCTCCATGTCGTCTTGCTTCCAAGGCAAGCACGTTGCCCCTGAGCTATCCTCCCGAGACATCTGCCATCTTAATTCTCTACTCCCCCTAATGAACTCCCTCTTCTGACACCTGATCAATTTTAAAAAGTGCTACACGCACATCTGCATTTCTTCCCAAAGCAGCATATTTTTTTTTCGACATATCCCCCAGCGTTTGCAGAGGAATAGATCTGCAACTACTGATGAACTGGCTTGGATGGCGCAGAGACCCAGCTACTGTGTGGGCTTCTCGGATGCAAACACCTGATGATGAAGCAGGTGACATGTCCTAGCATATGCATTCTTCCACCCTCCCTTGACCTGTCCCCCAACATGGTTGTGTCCTGCAGTAGATGCAGACATAGGGCCTGTTTCACAGAAGTGTTTTATAAAGGCACAATCCCATAGGAAAACGTTCTGTCAATCAGGTCCATAGTAAGTTAATTCATACTTCCCTTGCAAATGCAGGTGGAGTTCCTACTGCTTCAGACTTCCCCCTTCTTAAAAAAATGTATGTGAGGTAGTCAGTGATTTGGTATTCTCCTCCACCTGGTAAATTCATGTGTGATTCTCAGGTGTTTGGTCTTCGCCTCTACCTACAAAATGCATGTGCAGTAGTCAGTTCTTACAACTAGTACATATACATAGATTTATGAGTGTGTTGGACCTCTAATACACTTTCGAAATGCATGTGGGGTTCTCAAACCCTTGACCATTTACTCTGCTTACAAAGTGCACACATGAAACTAAGGGGGTAATTCATAGAATCCAGCGCACAAGTGGCGCATGCGGCTGGCGCACAGTGTGCGCGGGTGACAGTCTGTGCCAGCCGCGTGCGCTAAAATCCATTTCCGCGCACAGCGTATTCATGGCTTTTAACATCCAAAACCAGCCTTGGTGCAGAGTGGCGCAGCGACCCTGCAGCAGCGCCAGTTACGCCCCCAACCCCTCCCTGTGCGCCATGCACAGCGCAAATCCAGTACATGGTGCACAGGCCCCCAACCACGAAAACGCCTGTAAAATTCCCCAAGCGACCTTCCAAATACATGTACACCCCGGCACGGGGAGTTTCACATGCGATTGGCCCTGTGCGATCGGAATTCGTGTATTGCTGGGGTTCGCGGGAAGTTTCACACGCTATTGGCCCTGTGCGAGTGGGTTACGTGTATTACTGGGGTTCGCTGGAAGTTTCACACGGGATTGGTCCTGTGCGAGCGGGGTACGTGTATAACTGGGGTTCGCAGGAAGTTTCACACGCGATTGGCCCTGTGCGAGCGGGGTACATATATTATTGGGGTTTGCGGGAAGTTTCACACGCGATTGGCCCTGTGCGAGTGGGGTACGTGTATTACTGGGGTTCGCAGGAAGTTGCACACGCGATTGTGCCTGCGCGAGTGGGCTACGTGTATTACTGGGGTTTGCGGGAAGTGTCACACACGATTGGCCCTGTGCAAGCGGGGTACGTGTATTACTGGGGTTCACAGTGAGTTTCACACGCGATTGGCCCTGTGCGAGCGGGGTACGTGTATTACTGGGGTTCGCAGGAAGTTGCACACGCGATTGTCCCTGTGCGAGCGGGGTACATGTATTACTGGGGTTCACGGGAAGTGTCACACACGATTGGCCCTGTGCGAGCGGGGTACGTGTATAATTGGGGTTCGCGGGAAGTTTCACACGCGATTGGCCCTGTGCGAGCGGGGTACGTGTATTACTGGGGTTCGCAGGAAGTTGCACATGCGATTGTCCCAGTGCGAGCGGGGTACGTGTATTACTGGGGTTCGCAGGAAGTTCCACATGCGATTGGCCCTGTGCGAGCGGGTTACATGTATTACTGGGGTTCGCGGGAAGTGTCACACACGATTGGCCCTGTGTGAGCGGGGTACGTGTATTTCTGGGGTTCGCAGTGAGTTTCACACGCGATTGGCCCTGTGCAAGTGGGGTACGTGTATTTCTGGGGTGCGTGTGAATTTTCACGCGCCATTTTGCTGTCAGAGTGGGGTACGTGTATTTCGGGGGTGCGCGTGAAGTTCCACACGCAATTTCGCTGTCAGAGTGGGGTACGTGTATTTCGGGGGTGGGCGGGGAGTCCCACATGTGAATTGGCAGTGTGGGTCCCCCTAGGTGTCCCCTTTACCCCCTCCATGGCCCCTGCAGGCAGCCCACACCACAGGGGACTACCCTGCACCCCTGGTCATGTCCCGCAGGCAGCCCATCCACCATGGGCATGCCCCCCAGCCAAGCCACATGTCACGTTGCAATATGATCACCAACTCATGTCCCCCAGCACCCCCACCCCCCAGCAGTGAGGGGCACCTGCCAGCAGGCCCCCACTCATGTCCCCCTGCACCCCCACCCCCCAGCAGTGAGGGGCACCTGCCATGAGGCCCCCACTCATGTCCGACTCATATCCCCCACCCCCAGCAGTGAGGGGCACCTGTCAGCAAGCCCTCACTCATGTCCCCCTGCACCCCCACCCCCCAGCAGTGAGGGGGCACCTGCCAGCAGGCCCCCACTCATGTTCCACTCATGTCCCCCACCCCCCAGCAGTGAGGGGCACCTGCCATCAGGCCCCCACTCATGTCCACCAGCACCCCCACCCCCCAGCAGTGAGGGGCACCTGTCAGCAGGCCCCCACTCATCTCCCCCTACACCCCCACCCCCCAGCAGTGAGGAGCACCTGCCAGCAGGCCCCCACTCATGTCCTACTCATGTCCCCCTGCACCCCCACGCCCAGCAGTGAGGGGCACCTGCCAGCAGGCCCCCACTCATGTCCCCCTGCACCCCTACCCCCCAGCAGTGAGGGGCACCTGCCAGCAGGCCCCCACTCATGTCCCACTCATGTCACCCACACCCCAGCAGTGAGGGGCACCTGCCAGCAGGCCCCCACTCATGTCCCACCCCACTCATGTCCCCCACCTCCAGCAGTGAGGGGCACCTGCCAACAGGACCCAACTCATGTCCCCCCCAACACGTCAACATGACCCACAATCATGGCCCTTATGGCCCCCAAAATCCCACGGCACGCCACCCCTGCCCAAATAACCAACCAAGAATAACATACACCCCACATTGAAATGCACATTACATGAAACAACCCAAATGGCATGTATGTACATCAACACATGTCCGTCACACACACACAATGGGTGCCAGTGAATGTGAAAACCCACATCGTGACATGCATGAAAACAATGAGAGAATACCACACATTGAAGTACGGGAAAAAATGTATCGAACAAAAAATGTGGTGAAAGAAATTCAAAGACCAATCAATGGACATAAGGAAAACAATGCAGAATGTCACATAATGATAAAAAAAGGAAATCAGAATCCAAAATATATGAAATCAAAAATGTCTCCAAAGTCTCCTTCCAACAAAGCAAATCCAAACAGAAATGAAAAAGTAAAATCCAGTGCTCCATGGAAAAATCTAAAAAGAAAATGCCGACAAATCCACACTCCAACTATTTATGAAATCCTGGATCCATGAGCCCAACTGTCCAAATGAAACCTACAAAAATACACTAACTAATGAAGAACTATATACAAAAATGTGGGGTATTGTCCAAGCGCCCCAAAAAAAAAATGAAAACCAAAATAAAACCTAACACTAACTATTTACAATGGCAGCGGGCGAGTCCGGTGGTTCACTTTTTGATGTTCCGGGCCAGGGCATCATCGAACTCCCACTCAATGTCCTGGAGGCGGTCCTCTTCCATGGCCCCGAGGGTTCGCAGGGACGATGACATGATGACCTCCAACTCCCTGCGAATTGCCTCGAGGCACTCGGCCCGCCTCAGTGCCCTCCGCATGGAGTTCTCCGCCCTGACCATTGTGAGCCGTGCCTCTTCCGCCCGCTGCCGCTCCACATCTATGGCGTGGCCCAACCGCTGCCACACGGAAGACACTTGCATTCCTGGGTCCTCCTGCTCTCTGGCCGATGCCTGCCCCTCCGATGTTGAAGGCCCCGAGCCATCATTGCTCCCACCATGTTGCTGCTGCTGCTGTGCCTGTGACTTGCTGCCTGCACGTCCTCCTCCGGCTGGGGTGCAGTTGTCATGGTGGCCAACCCTGCTGGATGTCAGACCCGCGACTGTGGCAGGCATGTGTCCTCCACCAGCCTGGCCTCTGGGTCAGAGGCAGCTCCACAGGGTACCCAGGTGATACATGGGTGGGAAGATGGCATGGAGGACGACTGGCGCGTAGGGGGTTCAGGTGAGGAGGGGGTCACAAGAAGGTCTAGCACACGGAGGAATCCAGCACTGGTGACCCGTCCCACTAGGTCAACATGGTCAAAGAGGCATCCGAGATGACATGCAGTGTCTTTACGAAAACACCGCAGGTCACCTCGAATGCCCCGTTGACGTCCATGTGGGACTCCTGGCAGTGCAGCTCTCTCTTTTGGTTTGGTGAACAGACCCATGGGATACCCTTATGGCACCCATGGGTATGGGTACAACCCTGTACCCCTAGTGTATGTTTTTGGGCACCTGTGGGTGGCCCACAGAGCAGGGTATGGGCTGGTGGCAGCTCCATGCTGAATTTGACAGGTGCTCTGGGTGTCCTCCATTTTGGGATACCCAGGCCCTGCCATTGGGATCAGTTGATTCCTGATAGGAAACAAGATTGCCCCTGTGGCCTCTTGCTTTCTATTGCCTGTTACCTTGTTTCCCAAAGTCCTGGGAAGCCCTGACTCTGTCCCTTCCCCCTGACTGGCTGTTGGGTGGAAGTTCCATATATGGTGTTGTTGTGAAGGCCCAGCTAGACTGACTGGAGCCTTCCCAGTGACTGTATGTTGTGGGTACCTCCTGTGGGTGGGACCTGGGTGAATGGAGTGTGTGGCCAATATACACTCCTTGTTGTGGTTGTCTGGTTTCTGGCATGAGAGACAAAGACTGAGACAGCCCTGCCCGAAACTGGCCTGAATGCAGTGTGTAGTGTTGAATGGCTGGGTACTTGTCCCAATCCACATTCCTTGTTGTGAGTGTCTGAAAGGGAGGAGTGTGGCCTGAATGCACTGTGTGCCTGATTGGCTGACTGACTGCATGAGTGCCCTTCTGTATGATTGGCTGCTGAGTGTGTGCCAGCAGTGTGGATGAGAGACAGAATAGTATATCTGGGGACCTCTCACCACTGATAATGGGTTCAGGGAATGTTCAGAAGCGTTCAGAAGCGTTCTGGAGCTGAGTCTCCACTCTAAAAAGTAACTGGAACTGCTGATCCTCGACGTCCAGCTGGAAGAAGAAGACTTGCTGCATTTGCTTCGACCGATCCGAAGGCTGCCGAAATCGTCGAAGACTGACCCGAGAGAGGACCTGGTAAGGCGCCCTCTTCCCGTGCTCCGAGGGACCATCGAGCACCGCTCCATCTTCGCCGAAGCGCCCTGGAAGACAGACCCTCGAAAGGCTGCCGACCCGAGACGGGACCGCCGAGGAGATCGAAGTGAAGCACCTGGACATCGCCGCCGTCGAAGTCCATTGCCGTCAACCAGGGTTCGCAGGTTTGTGTAACCGCTGGAGGCCGGTCGAAGTTGTGTTGCCCAGCCGTGGGGACCACTTGACGCCATGCTGCTGATGACCGGAGCCGTCCGCTCCTTTGCCTAAGAACATTCGAATCGAAGGACTCCCTCGTCCGCACCGTCGACCGCTTTATCCTGCCGGAGAAAGTCGAGGACGACCAACGTGCCGAGGAGAAACCTGCCGGTGGGTTTCCCGCCACCCGAAGACCACAAAGACTCGAACGACTCGACGCCCTTGCTGGGCCTCCGTCTCCACAATCTTTGCGGTCCAGAACTATTGTCACCGAGGTGCCCCGCATGCCTCTGCCTTGCAGGACGCCGACGCTCTGACGCCGACGAGCAGCGCTCGGACGAAGCTGCCGCCTCATCGACGCCGTTCTACCCTGTTTGTCGACGGACGTTCGGCGCCCCGTGTCTCCCGCTTGAAAGGGAAGGCATTCAAGAAGGGCCGTCGATTCCTCGTCGCCGAACACCGAGTTCCTCGACGCTTCTCGACGCCTCTCGACGATCCGTGACTCCCGCTTGAAAGGGGGTTGCTCAAGAAGGATCTGTCGACGCCTCTTCGAAGAACTCGACTCCACCAGGTACATTGGGGGGGTAAAAACATTATAGGAGGGAATAAGACTTGCAGAACAATATATGGACTGGGCTTGTGCTATATCTTATTTTACAGGTTGCCCAGGTGGGGGGATCTCCACACAGAACTGTGTCTAGTGGTAGGGGCCAGTATTCTGCCTATTGCTCAACCATCTTATTTTCTCCCCTCTCTCTATTGCTGGTTTCACTCTATTGATCTGTGTGACATTGTTACAGTATTGTTGATGCACTTTAATGAGATCTAATACAAAGGGTGGTAGCACTTTAGAATTGTATATATTTGCCATTGTTGATTTTCCTAAGTACAAAGTGAGTTATTATGATAAGTGTACATAACCTTGAATATTGATTATATAAAGACTGTGTTCTAACCAATACAGTGTGTGGACATTCCTTTGTGGGGGCTTGGGGACTACACTGTACTTAAGAACCAGCCTGCATCACCTCCTGAGAAGCTAGGCCTTGATTGCTCGTCCATTGCTACCGTAATAGAGAATCTTGGCTGGGGTCTTCTGTGCCTCTCTTCTACCATATAGAGAGCAGAAGTACAGACACCCCCTACCGGTCTTTCTTTCACAATCCCCACCTCCAGACCCTGTGGGTGTCCCTTCCACGGCCTCCTCCTCCTCCAAACCCCCCACCAACCTGGATGACTCCATGCCATCTTCCTCCATCGGACCCTGTGGGGTCTCGGCTGCCCCTTCTGCTGCCGAGGAGTCCATCTCCAACGTCTGCCTCTTGGACCTACCCTCGGCAGCTGTGGCCTGGGACACAGCACCAGACTCCTCACTCCCCGAAGAGATGACAATCTGGGAGGGGAGCCGCGCCTTGCGTCTCCGGCTGGTGGTGCGATCCCTGCCGCTTTGCTCCACAGCACCCTCTCCGCCCTCTTCATCAGTTGATGCTGCAGACAAGGAGAGATAGAACACAGGCGTCAGGGCACTGTACAATGGACTAATACACACATGACAGTTGTACATGAGTGGCAGTGTCAAACTTCAGACATGGCATCACACTCCCTAACACACATGTCATTTATACTCACACACATGAGCAATTCCACAGCAATATTGCACCAGGCAGCACCATCCATTCAACAGCATCAGCATCTGAAGGTGAGCCTGACGTCACATGAAACACGGGGAGTACACAACACATGCACACACACCAACACACTTACATGCATGTGTACATGTCCACCAACTGTCAGAGTGATGAGATCGCCATCCATGTCACATCTGGCATTCAGCCTTCCACATGTCAGTGCCACATGCATCCATGTTGCATCACAGTTGCACACTTGTCAAATACACACACATGCACATGTACACAGTGCAGATAAATGCAGCTGGAACCAACATCCATGTGTGACACCACAACCATGCCAACGTACATACACAGTAATTCAAACATGTGTGCTCCCACATCTGCATTTGGCCTACATGCTTACCCACACATACACCTTCCATGTGTCTCACACATGAGAGGACTCGCATGTGTCAGCCTCACACCCCTGTACATACACAACCATACATGGCCCTACAGAAACACATGTGCAACCTGCACACTACTGGCACACCACAACACACACAGCGTCCAACCAGTATGCATGTACACGTACCGCTCGACTCCAGATGGGTCTGCCTCTCAAGGACCTGGACGTGGAGCGCTGGGCGTATGCTTTGCAGGACCCTCATTTGGTGGTCAGACAGGTGGCCCCGGCGCCCCTTGGCATCCGCTGCCTTCAAGAGGCGCCGGGCCTTGTCGACGGTCCTGAACCTGAAGTCCTCCCAGCGCTTCTTGACATGTTTGATGTCACGGACTGCCACCCCCTCCTCGTGGATGGCAGTCACGATGTCCATCCAGATCCTGGTCCGTCCTTCATAGTCGGCGCGCAAACTTCCAAAGATGGCATCATACAGCCCCAGGACTTACTCCACCAGGACACCAACTTCCCTGGCACTGAAGCTGGTGGCCCTCTGCCTCTCTGGCTGGGGGTTGCCAGTGGTGCCAGATGGTGTTGTGCCCGACATGGCAACCCCAGAGGCAGATGTGGGTGGGCAAATGGGTCCTAGGGCTGGGCTGTGGAGGGATGGTATCCCAGTCGGGAGTCTTCAGTTTCAGCAAGGGTGGTCACAGCAACTGCACCCCTGGGTGATGTGCAGGCAGCAAATAGCAGGGCACGTGGGCAGCAGGCAGGCAGGCAGCAGCAGACGGCAGCGTGCTCGGGGCTCTTGGGGGCAGTAATTCGGCCTTCTGGGCAGGAGCGTGGTCTTCCGTGTGTTGTCGCGTGGCCAGCTTGATACGGAGTGATTTGACACGTGAAAAAATTGCACGTCAGCGTGTAATTCGAGGAAAGGCCCTTAGCACGTAAGCGCATCTGTGACATTACGTGCGTGGGCGTTTCCCTCGTGATGTGGGCATAGCGGTTCAGCGCGCGTGAAAAAACTGCACATCCGCGTGTGACTGTGTGTAATCCGAGGAAAGGGCCTACGCGTAAGTGACGTGCCAAGCGCGGGCATTTCCCTCAGCACGGGTTAAAGGTGAGCGGGGCCAGCAGTTTGCTGTACGTGCCTTTCGTAGAGACCGACGTGTGTTGCTGCTTCGTTTTGTTTCGCGTGCCATCACAACTTCACAGCGGATCGAGGACATATCTCTTCTTTTGGCGGGGGTATTGGCTACGCGTGTTTTTCATTATCACGCTAGTCAGACGGTGAGTCGCGCATGCTATTTTTCCCACTACGGGTGCCCCTGTGTATCGCACCCGTTTTCGAGGTCGTAGTAGCCTGCGTGTCCCACACGTACGCGTTTTTCGTGTTACTGGGTGCCACCATGTACTGCGGGAGGTTGATTCCACGCACATAGGCTGCAGGGTTGCGTGCACGATTTTACTGCAGTTTTGGGGTGCCTGAGCATTGCGTGACCTGTCACTACATCACCGGGGTCCCTTACAGCCTTGCAGGGGGGCTGTTAACAAATTGCATCCCACTCCCTATCAACCCAATTGCCCAGCACAATTGTGGTGTACACCTCCCATTGGCACGCCTCCATCTGTGCTGGCACTACTCCATCTGTGCCATGGTTGGGAGGCCACCAAAGGTGAGGGGCACCTCAGCTGAGCGTCCTCCTCATGGTGGGCGTGGTCAGGGACGTGGCCAGGGTGACCAGGGAGTAGGGGGACTCCAGGGTGTCCAGGGTGGCCGCAAAGGGGGAAGAGGCAGGGGGGCGCCACTTGAGCACGATGTTGTGCCATGTGTCGGTGCAGTCTTGCCACCACCCCTTGTGGTTCCGGGAGATGCAGCTTCTGCATCTGGCACTGGTGCCCGTGTAACCTGGCAGTCTGTTTCATCGACTGCCATGGGCTCAAGGGTAGTGGTAGCTGCAGGTGCAGCTGTGGACACCACCACCAAGGCTCAGGGTCTGCCAGTGCAGGCTGCATTGGCACTTGAAGAGCCCTTGGAAGATTTCCAACAGTCCAGGAGGGAAACCGTAGGTGCACGCAGGGTTGCCCTGACCAAGACACGTGTCCCTGGGGCAGTTATGTCATCTGCTGCCCGACCAGCCGGGTGTTGGCAAGTGCAGGTGCAGATGCAGCCAACAACACCCCCGTTGTGAGTCTGCCAACCAGGACAGTCGCTGTCAATGACCCTGCCACAGCGGATGTTGCTATGCAGGGTCCATTAGAGGGCACCCAGCTGCCACTGATGCAAGTCAGGCCTTTGATCGACCCTCCACCTGCCACTCCCTTGGCTCAATCCACCGTTGCCACTGGCCATAGTGATCAGGGCGACATTTGCCAGCCAGGGTCTGCGCCACAATCCAAGAAGAGGAAGGTTGCACCTGCAGCACAGGCTGGGACCCCATGCACAGCCACGACCTCCAGCACATTGAGGAAGAAGCCTTTCTGAAACCAGGAACTGGACTACGGCTGCCCACCGTGATACCCAATGGAAGCAAGTTGCGGAACATGTGAGTGCATTCGGCCATGACGTGCGCACGGCGCAATAGTGCAAAAAGCGTTTGAATGACCTCAAACGCAGTGCTAAGACTAAGCGTGCCTCAAATTACAACTTGACTCTGGTGACTGGCAGTGGGCCTGCACCTGAGGAGGAAGACCTCACTCCGCATGAGTCACTCGTTGTGGAGTTCATACCATCTGAATCGGTCAGAGGAGTGGGAGAGATGCCGGACTTTGATGCCCAGTCCAGTGAGTGTTGCTGCGTGTTTGTTGTGGATATGTGTGTTTTACTTGTGTGATGTGTTGTGCATGACTGCCACTACATGTCACATGTACATGGTTCTGATGTGCAAGTAATGCAATGCTTCCCTGATGCATGTCTGCTCTGCTGGATGGTGGACATGTGGAGCGGACGGGGACTGTTCGCATCACCACTATTGCACCCTACTCACATGCTGGTCACCAGGATGCCCCTCAAGTCCATGTCCCAGCTCACTGGCTCTTCTGCATGTAGCGTGGGTCGACCTTCCTCCTCTCAGCCCAGGGCATGACTCTCAGCCCATAGCATGACTGACGTGCATGTGTCCTCTGCCTGCATGCGGGTACTCCATGTAGGCATGCTCCCTTGCCCCTCCACGCCCCCTCTGCACCCCAATTCCACCTTAACACTGGTATGCTTCAATTTTGCTGTTGAGTACTTCCCTGTTCATGCGTCCTGTGTACATGCTAACTTGCAGCAGCCAATCTGCCAGACATATGCTGTGTGGTACATCCTTTGTACTTGATGAAGGGTGTCTCACTTGGACTGTGCAGAGATCAGATGCCCCGCAGGGACATTCATGTTCCATGTGTATTCCACTCATGCCCCTATGTGTCCTTGACTGGATGATCATTGTAGTAGGAGTCCAGGGGGACCTACATTGCATGGCATGTCATCAGTCTTCCCATTTCCACTGTGGCTCAGTCCTGCGTCACACACATGTTTAGGGTGTGAAAGTCTGTGTGGGTCACAGGCCTCAGCCTGTTTAATGGCCAATGACTCTGTCCAGCTGGTGTAGTGTCTTCTTCACACGTGGGTGTACTCCGGAGGTTTCATCATGTGTCCTGCTTACTGTCCCATCATCATTTGCTGTGTTGTCACTTGACTCTCATGATGCAGTTGATGCTAGTCAACACTGTCAATACACAGGTCTATGTTCAGCCTTTGGATACCATGCTAGGCATCCCTGCATTTGCACTTGGGGGGAGGGGTGGTTTGCTTGTAGACATGCTACCCGTTGAATGCACATTGCACGTGATGCCTGAAGTTGACCTTGCACTGCCTTCACATTTTCTGACACACATCATGAAGTTCTTGTACATGTAGATAGTGAGTAACGTACATATTTGCTGACCTGCATCGACCCACTTCAGTGCAAACTGACACCTTTTAACATGCCTAATCACAGAAGCAATTTCAAGTTGACCCAGCATGCATGGCAGGTTCTAATTTGTGTGTGACATGTCTGCTTGATGTGTTTGGTGTCTGTGTGTGTGTTGTGTGCTTCTAACATGTGTAGTGAACTTTTTTCTCTCTACTTTGCAGATGATGACACAATGGAGCCAGAGGATGGTGTTGTCATGCCAGGCACAGGGTTGTCATCACTACAGCAAGCCAGCACAAATGGGGGTCGTGGGATGGTAGGCGACGAAAACCCACATGTGCTACAGTCCATCTTGTCTCTGGCTGGCAATGATTCCAGCCGTGATGACCACTCTGACGTCCATGTCGAGTTGAATGAGCATCAGGTCCATATTTCAGGGGTGAGTGATTCTGATATGGACACTCCTCTGTCCGCGACACCTGCACTGAGGGGTCAGACAGTCTTGGAACCTCTGCCTGTGGTGGATCGAGACGCAGGGTCACCCTCCACACCAGTCACTGATGTGCCTGTGCCATCACGTCGACGGGGGCATGTAGTCGTGCAGCCGCAGGTGGTGCCAACACAACGAGGACACCCAGTCCTTGGGTCCCGCAGGGGTCAAGCCCAGCAAAGCGGTCGCCGCACGCAACCACAGTATACTGAGTGGGAGCAAGACATGACTGCCAATTCTGAACGGCAGGGGACAGCGATGGAGAACATCGCTGATAGCATGGCGCGTGTGGCCCAATCTGTGCTCCCCCTGCTAGGCAGGTGCTTCTCCAGCAGCAGGCGGCACGGTCCACGGCCCGCTCGCTCAGTCTGGGCATGGCAGCCTCAGACAGGGCATGCCAGGCTGAAATGTCGTCTCTGCGTAAAACAATTGCTGCTCATGCAGAGGCACACATGGAGGCCCTGAGGCAAGAGTATGCTTCCCTCAGATCCACTCTGGGTGTCCTTCTGATGTCCCAGAGGGAGCGGGCAGAGGAGAGGTTTGCGCAGCTTGAGCGTACCATCTCAGCTGAGCTACATGCTTGCCGGTAGGTGCAGCAGTTGTCCAGCCAGGCCTTGTAGGAGGAACTCCGTGTTACACGTGCTACCTTGCAAGAGGAAGCACGTGTATCACGGGAGGTTCTGCATGCAGACCTACGTGTGATCGCCGCACAGAACCAGGCTCAACCGTCCAGCAGACTTGCTGCCGACGAGGGCCAAGCTGCGGCTAGGCATGGTCAGGCGCCTGTGCCACGTCCTCCTTTCCAGGAAGAGCCAGACTCGGACGACAATCTATCTCCCACATAAGTCGGGCTCTGCAGGCGTTTAGCCCATGGAGTTTTTTTTTTTTCTCAACATCATCGAATGTGGGTGTTGAGCAGCACCCTGTACCTCCCTTCTCCTGGGTGCCTCCCCCTCCGGGTCATATGTGGCCATTTTTGATTTTTCTTTTAGTTTAGTTAGTTTAGTTTCATTTTGATAGTTAGTTTAAATAGGTAATGTAGGTTTTTCATAGTTAGTGTAATTGGTTAATATAGTTTAAAATTGTTTGTCTATTGTGCTTTCATGTGACGGTGTGGTGCTTTGTGGCTTTTGAGAGCATCCACTGTATGTTGCCAGCTGGGCCCTTCAAGCTTGTCTTGTGTATTTGTTTGCAGCTTGGGGTCCTTGACTCACATATGCCACTCCTGCTTCCCTTATCCATGGGTTCGCAATGATGGTTCGGTGTAACAGCCTATTACACAAGGGCTCTGGAATGTCATATCTGTGGCATGTCTGCTCCTGTGAAAATTGTGTTAACACCCCTAGTGGGGATGATAAGGGTGTTATTGACCACTGTTCTTCATTCGCTAGATGGGGGGTTTCATGATTGATGTGTACATTCATTGCTATTCATTGTATAGTATGTTTATTATCTATACTGTACATGTGCTTGTTGCAATTCATGCCGTAGATTGTGTGTTCAACAGTTTGCCTGTGAAAGACGGACTGACGGTGTGATTTGTGTTGGACGTCTCTGACATGGTCTAGTCATATAATGCCTGAAGAGACACACACAGATGATTTTAAAGCATTAATCATGTGTTTCATGCCCTTTCTGCAGGGGGTTGAGCCTCCAGACCACCTTTGCCAGCAGACATGGGCCATTGGATGACTGGAAGCTGGACACGTTTGGTGGTGCCGACATGCGCATGTGTGTGCAAGCAGAGGCACAGGGATTGCGCTCATACATCCGAAAACAGCTGACGTATTTCAAGGGACTCCAGGCAAGGTGAGCAGCACATTGGGGCCACAACACAGCAGACCTTCCACCTGGCCAGTTGCACATGCATGCTTAGTAGCAGCACTGACGATGAGCTTGGACAAATATTGGTGTTGAAGCGCACAATACAGCTGAGATGCGTTGGTGGACTAATGGCTAGTTGATGGGAAAGTTGTCTGTGGCACCTGCAGGGCCAGTGGCACATACCCTCCGGTCCACCATGGTCCATTGAGGCACTTGTATTAGCCATGTAGCATTCCGAGACATGGAAAGAAGCATCTCACAGGGACAGACAGCAAGGGACAGACTTGTGTGCAGTGCATTTCATTACCATGTATAATTTGACACATGCACTACCTACTTTATTTGGGTCATGGTGGAACACGACTTGTTCAGAAGTCATTCCTTGCTATATGCGTCTGGCTGCTTACCCAGGGAACATTGCATGTTGTGTGATTCATGACACATTGGTCTTCCATTTGCAACGCACCCAGCGGCGCATGACTTACTGCATTGACTGTGTATGAACCATCACAGTGGTAATGTTACGTATGGGTACGAAGCATCCACGCCAGATTGTTTGTTTGTATTTTTTTACTTTGGGGCATATATGGTGGTGTGTTTGTGTTTTATGGGCACGCACAGATTAGTAACTGTGGCTCTCTTTGCAGCATCAAACTGCTCCTGGTACCGGACATGAGAGTGCGCAGGCAGGAGGCCAGCACTCACCCCAGAGATAAGTTTCTCTTTGTCTTCCATTTGAGTAATTTGTTACTATGTGCATGATGATCAGGTTTAGTGTACTTGTGTATGTGTTAATGTGAGTAGTACAGTTTTGTGCATTTCCTACTTTCCCATGTGAATCCTACTCCCCTCACCTGCCCCTCATTCTGGTTATCCAGTATAGCAATGCCTGTCCCGACTGCATATCCCTGACCCTCCTTCCCCACCAGGGTCTCAGAGGCCTGTGTGAGTTTGACCTTGCAGGCACCCAGCCACGGTGGGGTTGGTTGTTTCGTGCCACTCCTGCTCCTGTACATGGGAGCAGTGACAATACACATCAGTTTGTGGTGCATTATTCTGTGTTATGTACCACACATGGTACACATCCTGTTGTGACATTGTTTAACTGTGCTACCTTGGTTGTTACGTCATTGTGGTAGTACTTGGGCTTTGTGACGTACTGCTACTTCAAGTCATCTACTGGAGGGTCTTCTGGTTTGTTTTGCTGCCTGCAGGCTTTTTGCTTGGCTTCTGTGTAGGCCTGCTTTTAGTTCTCTTTGATGTGGTGTTTTTGCAAGTCAAGGTGGCCTCTGAGGGTGCTGGACACTTTTTGCACACAAGGTGGGAGATGGTGACAAAGGGGAAGGGTGATCCTGTGGCCAGGTGAACTTCAAGGATGAAGGCTAGATAACCCAGGTGCAGTTGTTCAGTGGGTCATGGTGATTTGTGAGGGAGGTTTTTTGTTGTTGTTGTTGACAGTTGCCTTGCCCTACAGTGTGATGCACACCCTGACATTCTAATTGCAATATCCTATGTACATGATGTATTCTGCTGATCAATGCCTGTTCATGTGTTGTGTTTACCTTTCAGGTGTAAAGGAATAGTTGTGGCTTGACAGGCTGGGGTGTACACATGGTGAATGTTCACATGTGATGTGTAGAGGAAACTGATGGTCACTGGATTGCACATGCATATATTGAGTGCATGTCCCTACTGACCCACACACTCGCTCTATGATCCAGTACATGTACAGATACTATTCTACAGGGGTAACCCCACACTTTGGTGATATTCCCTCCTACTAAGTGAGGATATATAATATATATTTCAACAAAAGGAAGGAACATACAGCAACCTATATCAAAACAGTAAAACAATACCCTCAGATAGCTATTTCTAAAAACAGCCGCTTAACAAATATAGGCAGCACCCTGTGTTCTAAGTAATCATCAGAAACAGTATTCTCAAAAAAATACCATTTTTAATATATTAATCTCTATTCAGCACAAGTAATATAGAAAATTGTTAAAAAAACATATACACATCACAAAGTCATATACACATCACAAAGTCATATACATGTTAAAATCACTCCACCTCATAGTATCAAAATACATATGCCGAAATATTCGATCAGCACACCACACCAATGGCAACTAAATGAATCTCATTTCCCATTGTGTGAACCAGCCCAACTTATATAAGTTTCTGTCCTCTGTGTTCAAAGTAACTGGACATTCATCAGAGGCAGAATTAGTCCTGTGCTTCAGGTAGATTCTTCCTATTCATACACCAGATTGCTATCTCTAAGGGTAAAAAAAGACAAGAACGTATCACTGATACGGGCATTATTTGTTTAGTTGATCACCATAGCCAAACCCTAATCACCAATAGGGTGTCAAGTATACAGTAAATCATATACCTGATCAAGGGTCTAAGGAAATCTATATCTTAGACCTATAAAGCCAAACCCATTCTGACTCTTCACTACTAAGGCATGTAGAAAACAAAACAGAGTACCTCAAATCGTCTATCACAAACTACAATTTGGTCTATCAAACTCATAATCACCAATCCAAACCCTAAGCAAATGGGGTTTAAGCATATCCATTAACAGTAGAGCCATATACAAAAAAGATTTTATACACTGCTCACCCGTGGATGTCCAAGCTGTTATAATCCTAGATACAATCAACTCAAAGATGCGGCAACTATCAGTATCCCCCTTGCGACTTCCTGTAAGCCTTCAGGTGCCTGAAATACGGGAGGTTAAAAATAAGTGCTCTTGTCCCAAAGAGTACCAACAATACTACTTTAGTCCCCCTCAAACTAGGTGTTCTTACCCATCTCAGGCTGTTCCAAAAACCATCCAATATGTATTCGAATCGGTGCCTGTCAAAATCAGACCTCTTCCTTCTATTAGGCTGATAGACCTCTCGTTATGGAATTAACAAAAACTGAGTGAGCAAAAACGGTGGGAAATATCAACGAGATTTCCCATCACGCAAAAATCCTGTTACTAAACAGCCTACCCTGGCACTGACCTACTTAGGGATAGCTGTACTCCCCGCCTTAATGCAGGGTACTGGGATCCAGACACGGGAAAAAGCGGACACATCCACTCGAATCCCGACACCCAGCCGTTCAGAAATGCCTATTGCGTGAGACTGGCGTAACGTCATGACGTCATCGCGCTAAGTATAGTAATATGTCGTAACGCCCGCTGGAGTCGGGCTCGAAAACACCCACTGAAGGCAAGGTACAACCAGCCTTCCATGTCCACATGTACATTCTGTTTGCCTTCTGGTGCCCACTGTGTCCCTGCAGCACATGATCTATGACGAATTGTGGATCCTGTACATGCGTAATTTGCTTTTTGATGTAGTTTGTCACTTGGATGGGATGCTCAGGGTGTGCGTCACACACAATGGCTGTTCACTATGCTGTGCGCTGAGCAGTATGTTGCATGAGGTGGGCACGGGACACACAGAAGCTGCAGTGTTGATTTTGCAATGCACAATGTGCATGTAGACAGGCATTCATTGTTATGTTACAACTACAACTGTTGGAATGCATTTGGGTATGACTTCTTTTGGGTGGGAGGTTGTTGGTTAGTCATTTCATCTAATTCCATGTCAGGCATCATTGTCTGATGCCACTTTACATTTTTCACATGTCAATGTGTACCTTATTGTTACTGTGTTGGTGTATAGCTATTGCTTCGCATGGCATGTTGTGGTTTGGGAGGGTTTGGGTGACATACCAGTGATAGTCATGGCCTGTTTTGCAGGTCTGTGTGATTCACACCTTGCATGTGTGCCTTTTGGTCACACAGGATTGCTTATGTTTAAGTAGCTAGGGATGCACACATTGTGGCACTTCCATGGCAACATTCTCAGGGTAGCAAGGTTGTGACAGTTAAATGTCTCTTTGTCATCATCGATTGTCACCTGGTATGTGCCAGGCCTGTATGCACTCCGCAGGGGTGGGAGTTTAGGTGAAAAATGTGGCCACAAGCTGGGTCCGGGCTTCATTGTGCAGGTCACATGCTGCCACAATGATACTGCACACTACTGTGTGGTTGCTCAGAGGGTAGGCACTGTCCCCTGGACAGGTGATGATGGTTGTGATTCTTGGGGTTTGTGTATTTGTGTGTGTGTGTGACATGCATGCATGTGCACAGGCATTTGTACTCACCTTGGAGCCATGTGTCGCCATGCTGGCCAGCCTCCAGGGCCTGGCTCAGGGCAGACATTCTGTATATGAAACTGTCATGGTGGAGCCAGGGTAGTTTCCATAGACAGAGGTGATGATTCCCTTTGCATCGCATACCACCTGTACATTGATGGAATGCCAGTGCTTGCGGTTTCGGTAGATGTGCTCAGTGGCCCTAAGTGGACGTAGGGCCACATGGGTGCAATCTATGGCACCAAGCACTTTGGGGAAGTGTGCCACCCTGTAAAAGTCCTGGACAATGGCCTGCCTTTCTGCAGGTGTTCTGGGCATGTATATGTGCCTGCAGACTGAGGGGCGTGCTGTCATGATTGCCAAGACCTGGTGTAGGCAGCGTGACTGCGTGGCCTGTGAGACCCCCCCCACTATGGCAGTGGTCCGCTGAAATGACCCAGTGGCTAAAAAATGCGGGACATTGAGCACCTTCTCCAATGGGCTCAATGCTTGGGAGCAGAGGGTGGGGGATGTAAGGTCATCTTCCCACTCCCTGACCAGGTCTAGGATGATACGAGGTGGAAACCTATTCCTGCCGTAGACCTGGTCGTCAGGAATCCCAAAAAGGCTTGTCCGGGGTGAAAAAATGCATGCCCTGTCTATTCTCCTCCTCCTGCGGTGTCCCACGATCAGTGCTGCGACAAATGGGGCATTCATCGTAACGGTATATACGTGTTTGTTGTTTGCGCGCACTTTTATACTGTGCGCAGGGACGCTTCTGCGTGCCTTCCTGTGGCAGACGCGTTGACGCCTATGCGCGTCTTTTGCCGTGCGCAGGTTTCCCATATTCGGATCCATGAATACAGGTTGTTCGCGTGCGTGTGGTTCCCTGCAGTACTTCCCCAGTTACGCCTTCTTTTTCACACGTTATTCCCCATTCCGCGTGTTCCGCCCACTGTTCCGCCCACTTTTGTTGTGTGCGCCGTGCTATGTGTGCTTTCGCTGTGCGTGTAGCGCACTCCATTTGATGACGTGTGCGCCCGCGTGCGCCACGCACGGATTTGGCGCACAACCACTGGTATACACGTGCAGCGCCTTCCTTGAATCGAAAGCGTGCGCATGGGCTTGCTTTCTCACGCTTGCCACCTGCTTGTGCTGGGATTTTTCGGCGCACGTTTGTTCCATGAATCGGCCGCTATGTACTTTAGACTTGTCCTTGATTATTTATATAGCACCTAAGCCCAACTTTCCCAGCTTCCAAACACTGGACCGGGGTCCAACCCACTCTAGCCAGTATTGTCTAGTTCCTTATGCAAGTGTGTTGGCCCTGATATATCCTCCCTTTATTTCTTCTTTAGCTTTCTCCTCCACGTAACACATGCAGGCTCAGTTCTCTTGTGTTTGGCCTTCAACTCCACCCTCAAAAAGCATGTGAGATCCTCACTGCTTGAGCCTTCGTTTACATCTAGTAAATGCATGTGGTGTTCTCAGTGCGTATACTAAAATCATGTTTTGTCCTTTTTCTATGCCTAGAAAATACACATGAGGTTCTATGTGCTTTGACATTCTCCAGCTTTTAGTAAATGGACATAGTGTATTCAACATTTTTCCTTTCCCTCTACCTACTAAATTCATGCTGAATTGTCAGTGCTTTGGCTTTCTCCTACACCAACTAAATGCATGTGATGTTCTCACTGCTTTGGTCCTCTCCGCCACCTACAATATTCATGGTGGGTTCCCAATGCACAATCCTCTCCTACTCCTGGAAAATGCATGCAAGGTTCTCATACTTGACCTTCTCCAATGCCTACAACATGTGAATGGTGTTCACAGTGGGTCAGCCTTCTCATCTACCTACAAAATGCATATGCATTTATCAGCACCTGGGCCTTCTAGTCCACCTAGTAAATGCAGGTAAGGTTTTCAGTGATGTGGCCTTCTTTAATGCTTGCAAAATGCACTTGGGGTGCTCAGTGTTTTGGCCTAGGTCTTTGATTTGCACATGGTTGTACTGCCCCTCAAGCACAATTCACACACTCCAACCCCCACAATCATCTGCCTTTTAAAACCCTCCCAAAGACACTCCAACCTAATTTCCTAACTCTATCTTGAGCTTATTATCAATGTAATCCTTCTCTAAACTGACCATCCTACAATTTCTTTCCCTAATAAACCAGAGCTGTTCTTGCCTCTTTATATAACAAGCTTTATTTGTTCTGAGATTCTACATTTACATCTACATACAAGTAAAATCGAGCCCAGTAGAATGTGATATTGTGAACCTCAGGAAAAATTGCAAAGTTTCACCTGGGCAAACCTATTGAAATTCTGTGGAATCCGTTTTTTCTGTAACATCCCACTCATACAAGGGCAGCAGCAAAAACTGTGATGTTGATTAGTGAAGGCCAGAAGTACCAAAGTCCTGAGTGCTGGTATGGTTTGAGATATTAATCCACAATTCACTTTTTTATCTTTTCTCCCCCTCATTTGATCATGAAGACCCACTACTGGATAGCAGCTTCATTCTCAAATCAAAGTGCTGGTGCTGCAGTAACTCCTGGTATGTGGTGGCCAGTGGGGACAAGGGCATTTCATTTTGGCCTATGGCTAAGTGCACTGTGTGAGAGGAGTTTGGGGCTTGATTGAGACAGCATGGTAGACCACTGGGAGAAAGGAGCAGGAATTCTGCAATCTGCCCTGAAAAACCACAGAAATACACTATACACAGCCCACGATGGGTGCTTCCCTGATGGGAAAAAGTGGCTTCTGGTTACTTAGTACAGCATATGACCATGCTAATGTGACGTTTTAGGCATTTCCCAGACTTCCAACCAACCTACTACGGACATGGAAATGGGTATCCGCAGGCCTCAAATTTCAAACAGCCATGTAGCTTATGGTAATGATTGGAGTCTCCAGATTGTCCCTTTCCCGCCTCTGCTAATTCTTCGATCCTTGTTTTGTTGAACATGGGATACAATATATCTTTTTCAGACAGAGAATGAGAGAGAGTGAGAGGGAGAGAAAGATAGAAATTGCCAATGGCAATGTGAGATAGTAAAATGGCAGCTGTCTCTAAGGGAATACAGTGGGTTTGCAGCCAGGTTTATTTTTTCTGAAAAATTTTATATGAAAAAGCAAATCGATAAATAAAGGGGGGTGTGTAAGGGATAAAAGGGGTAGGGGGTTAGGGATAGGGAATACTTAATACGAATGGGGTAATGTGGGGATTAGGTGGACCCCCAAAATATAACAAAAGAAATTCATTGAAACATTTTTTGGGAAAAAACTCATTGACAAAAAACTGGCGGAAAAATGACATATAAGCCCTCTTAGTTTGGAGGTATGTTTTGTATTGATTTTCTGTAGTTCTGTGCATTAGATTAATTGGTGTCCATTGTGTTTCAACAGTTGGTAGTTTTAAGCTTTTTAAGCCGGGCTTCTGGCCATTTCCGTGCACCACTGTACCAGTGTGGATGTGTTGTGTACTCATTCCACTCTATCAATGTCTGGTAGCATTTCATTGCTGACCATTAAAAGAAAATGTGTATATGTTGTTCATGGGTGTTATATGATTCTCAATGATTATTGATCAAGGAACATGCTCTATTCTTATCCAGTGTATATTTTTTCAGGGAACAGCAACACAATGAAATGTATCTGATACATTTCTCTTTGTCTTCAATGCAAAGGGCCTCATCATGAGGTGGGCTGTAGCCCTTAAATGCGGTGGTAATGGTATTACAGCCACATTTAAGGGCTGGCCCTATCAAGAGTTAGGCGCTAAATGGGCTGTTTTACCTCCAGCCTTTCTCTGGAGGTGAAAATCCCCTGTTTTCGACGGTATTACCGCCGGCTGTATTAGCTGGCATAATCAGCGCTGAAAATGCCACATTGAATCCAATAGACCCAATGGGGAGTCTGGATTTACCGTTAACACCCAACTCGTAAGTGATAGGGCTGTTACAGTCGGGCGGTATTACAGTCGGGATACAGCCCAACTCGTGATGAGGCCCACTGGGTTCAACTCTTCCTTGACAATGTACTGAATTTAACCTATAGTTCCTGTCCCTCTTTTTAGGTTGGTTGAAAGTTCATGTGCTTTATGTCTTCAGGTAAGTGGGTGGATGCATGTGATTTCCTAGACAGAGATCAACAGTCAATAGAAAATTGTGCAACACAGCAACTAGTTACAGTTAAAGAGAAAAATGATACAAATTATGCAGAGAGTGACAAAGTTACTGAAGTTTCAAGACTGGATCACATGAGAAGCATCCTTCTTCTTGGCCAGATTGGCACGCTAACACTTACCATTTTTAACATGTTGCCAGCAGGTGGTTGTACCATTCTCCTTAAGGCATTGTGTTTGTTAACAATCTCTTCTTGAACAGACTCCTTACATGTGTCTAAATCAGAAATTGAGATTGTCGTTGCAGAAGTCTGAAAAATGAAAGGGAAATTCATTATATTCACCTTTGATGATAGCAAATGATTGGAAGGTGTATGATATGAAGCTGCATTTCTCTGAATGATCATAGCACATGCTACTTTGAAGGCATGAGTGAAAGGTGTTGGGGACAAATCCCAAAGTGTAGTTCACAACTTCTCATAAGTCTTCAGAACATTTTATCACAATTCAAATATGCCCTAATCTCTTCCCTAATGTATGCATCAGTAGAGGTTGCATGTACATATAAAACGTTGCTAAAGGGACATAATGGTTACAAGTAAAACCAAAAAAACCTAAGAAATGTGCAAGTTATGGTAAGTTATGTAACCATAACTCACACCACTGCCATGCACTGCTAACACTAACACCCAGGACATCAAAGATGATATCACACATTACATCATTGATGACATCACTCATTTGGTATACCTACTTTTTGGCAATTTTTTAAACAACTACTGGACTGATTTACACCAAATTTGCAAAAGCAGGCTTTTGGGACCAAGCAGCCGCTCCTCGCGCATGTTTGATGAATATCCATCCAGCGGCTTGAACTGTTGGCTGGAGCAAAATTTGTTTTCCATTGAGTCTAAGAGGATTTAAAAAGTGTTGCAACCCCATATAACATTGCCCCCCCCCTTGATGAATCTGCACCACACTTTGCATAATCATTTGGATGTGACTTTTAATTGCAGTGCCTCTAGTTATGGTTACGTTGCTCAACTCTTTTGGGGCACTTATAACTTTTCCCCTCCCCTGGACAAAACCTCACCAAACTTTGCAAAAAAAGTACACGCCCCCGAAGTTTGGTGCGGTTTCGGCCAGGGGGGCAAAGTTATAGGGAGTCCCAACATTTGTGGAAATCCTCATAGACGCAATGGAAAACATTGTTTTCTTGCGCCTACAGACCAAACCGATGGATGGCTTTTCACCAAATTTGCGCTAAGGGTGGCTGCTTGGTTATGAAAGTGTGCTTTTGTAAATTTAGTGCAAATCTGTTCTTTATTTTTTCTTTTAAATGGCCAAAAAGAAGGTAAACAAAATTAGTCGCATCTGGGTCCAGTTCGCACACTCATTTCCTGATTTGGGATCTGCAGACACCAATCAGTTGGCCATGTGATGTCCGTAGACATTGTATGCGGCCGCTGATTGGATGTTCAAATCGTGAACTGCTTCATATTTTTGAGAACAGTCGCTATGTTTGATTTGCAGACAGCCACCGGTGTCCATGGATAGCGTATCAAAGAAAAGTGTGGAAAACTCATTTGGGGTTATTTGGTGACTGAAAGAAGGCCTGGAAAGGGTGGAGAAGGGGAATAAAGTTGATATGGAGCTGTTTTTATAGGTGAAAAAAAGAAAGGTGTGCAGGTGCCGCTGAATCCACAGACATCACCGCTGACCAGGGACAGCAAAGAGAAAACAGTCTGGAAAACAGATTTTGGATTATTTATTGGGTGAAAGAGGGTCTGGAAAGGGTAGGGGTGGAATTAAGTACACATGGAGCTATTTTGATAAGTAAAAAAAGGTGTGAAGGTGCCGTCAAATCATCGAGTCCACAGACACCACGGTAGTCTGTGGACCTGTACATGCTATCCAGGTCTTTTAAGGATGCCTGGCATGGAAAGAAGCCATTGTGGAAGTAGCCAATCAGGTTTTGTAATTGTGGAGGAGGAGTTCCAGTATACAGGAGTAGAGGAGAGCAATTATTTTCTTTGTTGTTTGTATTGAAGATAGCTGTGGCTGACTATGAAGAAGCAGAGTGTGTGGATGATGGGAGATTAATGGATCCATTTATTGAAGATGTATGCTGAATCTCGTGGCATCTCTGCTACTATTGAATTGGAAGAAGTGGAAGTTTCATGTTATGCAGATTGTGGATTAAAGTGTGTAACTTTATCACCATTCTTTGAGAGTATGGTTTGTTTTAAATTCTCAGATATTATTATTGTGCATTGTGAAGGCAGCAGTTTGGGCTATGTGACTGCAGGATCTTTGCAGTTTGCCATGATGGACATGTTGAAAAGTCTAATGGAACTGTTTCCAGCTGTGAAGATAATTATTTCTGAAATCCATGAAAGTAAATTATGGAGAAGTCCAAACTTCTTTTTCTCTGAATTGGAAGAAGCTAGACAACATGTCAATAAAGATCTATGTGCTTTTTGTTTGATTTACGAATGGCATCTTTTGGCAACCCAAATATCAAGTTGGATGATGTAAATATTTTTCGAGGAGATGAAATGCATTTGACTGATGTCGGAATGTTTTCTATTCAATATCCACAATACACTGAAAACATTTTTGTGAACACGTGAAACATGGTGTAAAGTAATTTTTGGGTAGTAGTAGTAAATTTAAAAAAAACTGGAAAAAAATAGAATTAGTGTTTGTGAAAGATAGCAAAAATAATGAAGTTCAGTAGAACATTTGTTTGTGCAGTATATAAACCCGAACCCCCAAAAAAGGTTCTTTTAAGAGCCACCATTTTTGGATGAAAAACTATTTAATTTGTTTTTATTTCACCCACCCTGGATTTTGCAGATGTCTGTGGACCTTCTGTCCGCAGACTATGCAAACTGCAAAAGGTCATGTGATTTGTATTCATAGTTCTATTTTATAACGGTGAATGGTGGGGTCTAAAGGAACCTTTATTGTCTTTCTGGCTTTCATATTTTTGGGGGATTTTTTTAGGAGAGGCGAGAGGGAAAGTTGGGGTGGGATAGGGGAGGGACGCAGGGAAGGAGCACCATACACAGATATGGAGAGGTAAGTGGACAGGGGAAGGAGTTGGCTGTGCCTTAAATCTTACGTAGGTGGCAGTTCTTCTCATGCTTCTTGAGCATGGCCTCAAAAGCACTCTAAAACTGCTCCCCCCTGCACAGTGGTGTGTCACAGTACAGATACTTCTGTATTGCATACAAGGCTGCCATTGGGATCCTGTGCCCCACAGCAGTAGACTGTGTTGTGGTCGGAGCGGTTGAGGACAATGGGGTAGAGAAAGATAACCTAATTCTCCCTGAGAAAGAAAGAGCCTTTTTTAGAGCACCTGTGGTGTTGCATGTAAGTGGTCACAAAAAAGTACTGCCTAGGTTGTCTGCAACTGAGTACGACCTTGCACGCAATGCATTCAATGTTGGCAGCACAAGCTTTTAGTCCACCCCTACTGGTCTTAAAAAACCACCACACTCATTACTCTCTCTGAGTGCTGGCGGTAGGAACTTCTTCTACCTCATCTAGGGGGAAGGGGGCCTTGGTGAGTCCTGTTATTTGAAGGTGTATTGTATATTTATTTTTTATTTGTATTCTAATGTGTTATAGTTTATATATAAAAACTTTACACATATATAATTTATCAATTAATTCATAATTTAAACAGAAAAAAAAGATTCAAACAATTTAAACAATTTCATCTTCATCATAATAGTAACATTAAAACTTAATCAAATGTACTACACCATTCATACCAATAGTCTAAAATTTATGTAACAGCATACACACAATTAAAACCACAATTCCATCCTTCAGTCAATATTCTTAACTCCTAATTGCAATACTCAGGAACACAAAGGCACAAGGCACCCCATGACCTCACAGAGGGGGCACTACTTCGTCTAAGGCCAATTTCTTTTAGACTGTGCTCCAGACGCTATGTAGATAAATTTGTAAGGTTGTGTTCTCTTGTTTATTTTTTTATTTATAGTGTAATTGGTTAATTAAAACCTTAAACAATGACACACCAATAAGAGTTCATATCACATCAAATCAATTTCAAATGTAAAATTTAAATATCACTTCTAAAATATTAAGAAAATGTCATATCAAATCAAGTTTCATTTCTTGTGGCAGTTTCGTATCTCAACTTATGAGGTCAAATAAAAACAAATAAAACACTTCTACAGCATTTCTACAACATTTCATCCAATATCCATTTCATCTTATTTCATTTCATCATTTCACCATTACATCTAATATTTACATTATTACTCTGTTTAATTACATTTTCTAAGCCTAATGTAATTCACTAAGTGAGATGAGATAATATCTGATCTTAATAAAACCAACCAATTTACCTATTCACATCCAATACTTCACTCATTAATATATCTAGTGACCTTTCATAAAACTAATTTGAGTTCACAATATTACTGTCAGTCAAGGCTTCCAATTTATTCTTTAATATCTCTCTCCATTTATGGTAGGCTGTGCTAATATACAACAATGGTTCAGCTGCATGAATACTTGACCAAAATTGGTCCGATGCAACCATCTTGAAAGCATAAAATAGGTCTGTATATCCTCTATAACATAATTCCAGTAATTTCTCACAATCCGTATGGAGGTGTCTTATTGTTTCTACCTCCTTTTGGCACAGCCTACACAGTCTTTTTTCTCTTGTAATGCCCGTCCAACCCCTAAAATATTCATAACAGGGAAGTATGTTATATCTTAGTTGCATGATAAATCTGGTAAGATCACGGTTTTCCACCTTACACAAATAGCTACAAGGCTTCCCTACTCAAATAGCTTGTAAGCTATATGTTTCATAACTTCACTTTTTTCCAAGCCGCTCTAAATGTATAGAGGTCTCACTGATTTGCGTTTTTCTTCAACACATTAAAATATATATTCTTATCCGTTTTTTACATTAGGCAATTTCATATTAATATCATTTAAAAACTTCAAAGATGTATTAGTCAAATCTTTCATAGCCAAATTCATATTTCTCTGCCCCAACATAATTCTTCCTATTAATTTCAGAAGACTATCTTCTGTTTCCGTTGGCATCATAGTTTTTATATAGAGTTTGCAGCACTTAATTTTCCATTGAGTAGACAGGGATGTAAGACCCAATTCGCTTCTTATAGCCTCTACAGGAATGGGTTTAGCTAGAATTAGGGCAGGTCTCCATAGTTTCCCTTCAGTTTTTCCCAACTCATCCAAGTATCTAGCTGACAATGTTTCCGTTGCATACAGGGCCCCTGGGACAATACAACTTTTATAAATCCTCAGCAGGCCCTCCATTGAATATTCATGTTTCTCACTAACATGCCCAAATATGGATATATCTCTAGAACCTCAATCTGTTGCGATGCAATTTTCCATTGGAATTTATGTTTCTTATTCTTTTTCCCACAATCCCCAAAGATCATTATCTTAGTTTTTTCTTCATTTATACTGAGATTGTTCTCAAGGGCAAAATTATATAACCTATCTAGAGACCTCTGTAGACCAATCAGGGTTTTGTCCATCAAAACAGTATTATCTGCATAGGACATCCAGCTGACTAGATGATCTCCAATTTTTGGTCGAAAGTTATTTGTGTTCTCCAACCCTTCCCCCATGTCTGCCACATACAAGTTATATAAAACCAAAAAAGTAACATATCCTTGTTTAAGGCCCACATTTGTTCTAATTTGTTGAGATCTGTTTTCCCCTTTATTCAGGCAAATGGTGACTCTAGTATTACTATACATATCTCTTAAAAGGTGGGGCACAAAGGAACACATTTTCTAGTCAGCTAGCTTGCTCCACAATCTATCTCTGATGACACAGTCAAAAGCTCTTGAAAAGTTTATCAAGCAGACATATGAGCTTGAACCCTTATTCTTTTGTGTTTCAGTAACCACATTATTTAATGCTACCATATTATCCATTCTACTGAAACCTGCTTTGAAGCCCGTTTGACAAGGTGACAAAAGCTTATATTTCATGCTCCAAACTTTTATAATTTGTAACAGCAGAGAGCAAAACATTTTACAAATCAAATCTGCCATTGCAAGCAACCGGTCATTTTTAGGGCAGCTTCTATTTCTTTTTTTCTATATTGGAATAAAAATTGCTTTGCGCCAGCTCTCGGAATTATCCCTCTTTTCCAAATGCATGTATAGTATTCTAATAAAGTCTGTACCCATTTCAAAGGATTTCGTTTAATCACCACATTGGCTAATTTATCTGGCCCTGGGGCTCTCAATGTCTTCATATTTTTTATGATAGCCAAACTATCCTCAATGCCTAATGGGAAGATCCTGTTTGTACCATCAAGTTCAATTTCTCTAATCACTACTGGCCTGTTCTCAATATAATAGAGAGAAGATATAAACGTATTCCATTCCTCCATGGTGACCAAGTTTAGATCTGAATCTGTTTCTTCTGTAAGATATTGTGGATATATGTTCTGTTCTTAGTGTTCATACATTGCTTCCAGAACATCAGAGCTTTAATTGTGTAAAGGTGATGCTCGAAATTACAAGGATGATTCAAGTATGACCATTTGGTGGATCTTAACACAACTTTTTGCATTTTGTTTGTATGTTAAAATATAAAAAATTACTTTTTATTGCATGTATAAAAACTTCATTGTGAATACCTGAGATACTCTCTGTGATTTTTTGGGCACCATTCAGTCTGCACCGTGGACAGCTTTTAGTTTATTATAGTATTTTGACCCCAACCACGCATGCCCACAAGTGGCTCTACTACTATATGTTGTATTGTACTTAGCAACCAAGGTTGCTTAGGGTGTGGAACTTTCCGTTCTGTCAAATATCAGGTACATACCCAGGACTGCGGTCCAGATGACTCCACTGCCCCCCTAACATTAATATTGCATTTTCATCCCAAAGCGGGGTGTTCACCCTGCTCCTCAGAGTGAACCTGTTCCCACATAAACTTCCTGATTAGTTAGGGCTGAGGACCAGACGTTCAGCTATACAATACAACAAATGGCAGATATCATCCAGGGACCTTCTATTTTTGATCCTACTGGATCAAACCAAAATCTGCCGCAAACAACAGGAAGTGACAATATACTTAAACTGAAAAAGAAAAACTTCTGTACAGAACTGCATGGTCATTTCCTGCATGAATATTTGAAGTCTAATACGATCCCAGCATGTCTGATAGTCCGAAACAAACCTTGTCTTTTCCTTAGTGACAAGGAATATACAACGACATTTAGCCACATTGCAATCAAGTGCAGCTGTGACCTATGGTTTTAACAATCTCAACGGCTCAAAGAATCTGTACTCATTCAAAAAGATTTGGACAAAGAGGAAGAAAAATTAGCCCTCTCCAATGCACAAGAACAATTGCAAGCGACTAACAAGCTGTTTGATGAATATAAAACCACAACTATAGCTAAGAAAACCAAGAAACTAGCAAAGGACATCACAGAATTTAAATTGAAGAGCATCTTTCCATATACAATCGACCAAGCCATTAAAGCAGCTAAGAAACAACAAACAACTCAGAAGCAGGGACAAGTTCAGAGAAGATGGGTTACTTTCTAGGACTCGAGCAGTGACTTGGACAACCAAAACCGCTTCAACCAAATACACAACTTTGTTAATTTTTGCACCCAATATGCACCCATGAGGCATCAAACACAAGGACGCAGACAGCAAACCCGGTAAGGGATAATGCATTCCTGATGCCCATTTTTAACTTAGTGAATCTGGAACTTTCCGCTGCACAATCATCACTCCTATCTTTCATTTGTGCATTGCCAGCAGATTGATTGGTTCCAAACAGAAATGGAAATCTGTAAGTTCTTGCGAACAATAAGACTTAAGGTTTTCTTCCAGGACCTACCCAGCACAGACAGTGAACTCTGGCCTTCGCGCACCATCTAAATTTTGTCAACATGACAATCAGATACCTCCAGAGATAATAAGATTTGAGAAATGTGTTTTGAAATATTTCAATACCCTCAGAAAGCAAAAAGATAACTATAGATACAACATCACAAAGGATTATCAAACTCTCCAAAAATCAATCAATAGTCATCAAACCTGCAGATAAAGGGGGCAGGATTGTATTGATGAACTGTGTGCAATATCTATTCATGATGAACACATTGCTCTCAGATAAGGTAAGCTATTAGAAAATCAAAAAAGACCTCACAAAAGAAATTACAGAACAGAATGCGGAGATGGCCCAATATGCATTAGATCACAGTTGGATTACTAAAAAAGAATTTGAGTTCCTTATTACCAACCAAGGACGTACACCCAAAATGTATGCCCTGCCCAAGATTCATAAAAATCTCCAGAATTCCCCATGCAGACCCATAGTTTTAGGGTGTGGCTCCATTCTAGAACTACTATGCAAATGTGTGGATACTTTTTTAAAACCCATGAGTATACTTACATCTACATATCTCCAAACCCACACATACCAATGACCTTAGTTCTCTGTAAAAATTGCTTTGAGTTTAATGGTCAATTCCTTTTACAAATTAAAGGGACAGCTATAGGGGCAGTCTTTGCACCCAGCTTAGTGATCCTTTTCATGTATAATTTTGAAAATAGCAATATACTATCCAAAAATCCCTTCCACAACCAGATTCTAAATTGCAAGAGACTTATTGACGACATTCTCTTCATTTGGAAAGGCACAGAAACAGACCTCAAACTATTTCTGCAATGGTTGAACACTGTTGACATGAACATTCAGTTCACAATGGACTATAGAGGTCAGCTTTCTTGAACTTAGGATCCAACACAACTCAGGGACTCTCAAATGTGACCTCTATCGGAAACTCAGTGATAGGAACACACTCCTTCACTTTTTTAGCGACCACCCAAAACCCCTTCGAGAAACTCTTCCCTATGGCCCGTATCTACAGATAAGGAGAAACTGTACAAACCTCGGGGACCTCCAAAATCATGCCCTGGACCTCGACCAGAGACTCACCCAAAGGGGGTACCCTCAAAAACGTATTTCCAAATCAAGAAAATTAGCATGTTTCTCTAATAGGGAGGCCCTCCTGACTCCCAAAGATGCTCCTAACCATGAGGACCAGAGGACTACATGTGTCATCACTCATGGGAAACAAACTTTCAAAATCCACAAGCTGATTTCCAAATACTGGCCACTAGCAAGACTGAGCCTCCCAAATAATTCTCTGCCCTGATTTGCACTTAAACGGGCCAAGAACCTCAGAGATCAGCTAGTCCATTTTAGATTTGTCAAACCTGCACCCAGACTGTGTCTCTGGGACCTCAGAACCACAACTGGGCATTACCCTTGTGATATTTATACCACCTGCAGGTTCACCAAAAAAACTAAAGAATTCTGCTTCAATGGCCGTACACAGACTCTTCGCAACCTTACTTATTGTAATACCAAACCGGTAGTATATGTCATGATGCCTACCTCTAAGGAGCCAGGCCGGGCCCAGCAACCCCAGAGGCAGACATCATTTTCCCCAGGGAAGTCTCAGCGGGCCCAAGTCGGGGCCCTTTGGACTCAGTCCTGGCGCCTTAGGCGCCAGGCTCATTGCGGACCCCAGTCCTGGTGCCTTAGGCGCCAGGCTCATAGAAGAGGATATGTGTTTAAGTGCTTGGGTGCACACTTACCTGATGCAGACCTTGCTGCTTCATCCAGGCCCTCTTGAGGCCTGAATGGGACTACTTAACCTGTAGGACTACTTCACCACCCGGGCGTGGTCGGGGAAGGATACATACCTGATTGGTGGAAGGATACATACCAGGAACTTCTTCCAAGGCTATTTAAACCCCACCCGAACAGCCACACATGCTTCGCGTTGTTCTGCACCTAGCAGCTGGACGCTCACCATGTCAGCTCCTGCATCCTGACTTCAGCCACGCCTGCCAGCACCCTGGAACACCTGCAAGGGGAGAAAGGAAGAGAATAGGAGAAGAAAAGCCCTTACCTGCTAAATCTGCATCCCGGAGTCATTTCTCCAACGGCCCTGAAAAGGAAGACTTCATTTTAAAGGCATTTCATTTCGATCGCTGCAGCGCTGCATTTTACTCACCTTTGCAAGGCGCTTCCATCTTCGGCACCGATCTTCCGGATTCAGCTACGCCCCGGCGCCTAGAGGAAAAAAGACAAGAACAAAGGTGAGAGGGAGAAAAGGAATAAGGAAAGCTCAGTTTCCTTTTAAGTCTTACCTGTTGGATTATTCCCACTGCATTTCGGGTCCTGCCGCTTCCTGGCATCTCCGGACCCCGGCCCCTATGGGGAAAAAAGACAAAGACATTGAATGAGCGAATGCAAAGACATTACCTGAGCGCTCATCCAGAACTGTTTCACTTCGGGTCGGCGCCATATCTCCGGCACTCCGAACCCCGGCCCCTAAGGGGAAAAAGACATAAGCATTAGCGCTTGCTGCAATTAGACAACGAACATTATTATTAAGCTTGAACTTTTGAACAGAACTTTTACAGCGCCTTACCTGAACAGTCAAGCTTACCTGAACTCCCATCAATCCTCAATCTAGTGAAGTAACTGGGTTTCAACGCGCCCCTGCATCAGAAGCAGGATGGAGAGCTCATCCTTCCAAACCCTAAGGTGAGGCTTCACGGGGAATCGTGGAGGAGGTATCGTGGAGGGTTGGAAGGGAGTGGGAGGCTTGAGCATTGTTCCACAGTTGGTAATACTCCCTTTTCATGCACAGGAGGGTATCCAACGAGCCAGGGAAGCCAGAGGGGCCCTTCCTGTCCATCTTCAGAGTTCTGCGCCTTCGACGCTGCGCCTCCGTGGGAACCAGGTGAGCGTTACAGAACGCGAAGCCTTACCACAATTTCCCACCTGGCCGCTATGGAGACTTCCGAGACAGATCAGCTGGCCCATCTTTTAGGGGAATTACGGGCAGAAGTGCACTCAGCCCGCCAGGAGACTAATGCTCTCAGAAGGGAACTAATCCTATCCAAGGAAAGAACTGATGATCTGGCCAAAAGGTTATTGCAGGGCCAGGCAGAGCACACTCCTTTACCTGTTTCCGGAGATATTTCTACAACAATGGGTTCGAATAACCCGGTACAAATCAATCTACCTGGACACATGCCTTTGGCCCCGCAGGAACGTTTTGCGGGGGATCCCAAGAAATATGCCGTTTTTATGAACCAATGCCGTTTACACTTTTTATGCAGGCCCGGGGCCTTCCCCAACGACCAGACCAAAGTAGCCTTTGTACTATCTTACCTCAGTGGCTGTGCTGCCGAGTGGTCTATTCCATTGGTAAATCAGGATGATCCCATTCTCCGGGATTTCCAGGGCTTCCAGGCCAGCATGGAAAGATTGTTCGCTCGACACTCGCAGGGACAGGCCCTTGACAACGAACTGCTATCCTTACGACAAGGTAATCAGGATCTTTTGTCCTATATCGCCACCTTTAATAGACTAGTTGTGGAAACCGGATGGCCTGAAAATAAAAGGATCACATTGTTTCATCGAGGCCTGCGCGGAGAGCTTAAAGATGTTATAGCTCAGATAGTAGATCCACCCCAGGCCTGCGCAGACTACATAGACTTAGTGGTTCAACTTGATCACAGACTTCAAAATAGAAAAACAGATCGGCTCAAGTATGAAACCAGAGTACCTATCAAGACCCACGTTAACTCCAAGAGTACTGACGTTTCCGAACCTATGCAAATTGGCAGTGTTAAAGGACCATTAACGCAGAAGGAACGAGAGAGAAGGCGACAAATGCAACTTTGTCTGTATTGCGGAACTTCCGGTCACTTTCTTCAAAGTTGTCCCGTTAAACCACCCAAGAAGGTGGTTGGAGCCACTGATAACGAGTTATTGACACCTGGTTCGGGAAACGACCTAGCCCGACAAGCGTAGGGGTCCGCTTGCCGAGCTTGAAAACAAACTCTTTGACCTCGCATTTTGTCATGCCAATGGTGCTTGTGAACCCAAAACAGCCTCAGCAGTTGCATGCTATAAAAGCATACATAGACAGTGGAGCTATTGGAAATTACATAGACCGTGAATTGGCTTCCAGGATTGAGCTTCCTCTCCGCCCGAAAGTAACCCAAGATGTAATTACTACAGTTGATGGAACCGAAATAGCCTCAGGGCCTGTAATGCATTCCACAGTTGAAATCACTCGGGTGGGTCAGGACGGACATCGGGAAGCAATCGTGTTTGATGTGATCAAGGCCCCACAATTTCAAGTACTTCTTGGAATCCCTTGGTTAGAAACACATAATCCGAGAATAGACTGGCGAGCAAAGAAGATAACTTTTCCTGATTGTGAACCAACCTGTTACCCAAGGAATCCAGCTATGGGTCTAGCCTCTGTAACTTCCACCCCTGTACAGCTACCATCTGAATACCAAGAATTCCAAGACGTTTTTCAGAAAGAGCAGGCTAACACCTTACCTCCCCATCGATCTTACGATTGCCAAATCGACTTGGTACCCAATGCACAACTACCTTGTAGTAGGATTTATGCTCTTACTGAACCTGAGAACCTGCATTTGCGCCATTATTTGGATCAATACCTGGCCAATGGTTTCATTCGCCCATCAAAGTCACCAGTCTCTTCCGCTTTGTTCTTCGTACCTAAAAAGGAAGGAGACCTTAGGGCCTGTATTGACTACCGCGCCCTAAATCAGATAACGATTAAGAATCGTTACCCTTTGCCCCTGATACCTGAGCTTATCGACCAAGTAAAAGATGCTCGTGTGTACACCAAGCTAGATCTCCGAGGAGCTTACCACCTGGTACGTATAAAAGAGGGCGCCGAGTGGAAGACTGCATTCCGCACCAAATTTGGGCTCTTCGAATATCAAGTAATGCCCTTCGGTTTGTGCAACGCACCTGCCGCCTTTCAGTACTTCATGAATGATGTTCTTCGGGAACTTATCGATGTTTGTGTCATCGTTTATATTGACGACATCCTGGTGTATTCCTCCTCAGAATCTGATCACAGAAACCATGTTAGGGCAGTTCTTGAGAAATTGCGCCAGCACAAATCATTTGCCAAGCTCGAAAAATGCGTTTTTCATACCACAGAAGTGGAGTTTCTCGGATTCATCCTGACACCTCAAGGAATCCGAATGGACTCGCGGAAAGTGGACGCCATTCTCAAATGGCCATCTCCTAGCTCTGTGAAGGGAGTGCAAAGCATGCTTGGCTTTGCCAATTTCTATCGAAGGTTCATCCCGGAATTTTCTCGAACTGTTCAACCCATCACAGCTCTCCTAAAGAAAAACAAACGCTTTGAATGCACTCTTGAGGCTGAACAAGCCTTTCAGGACCTGAAAACCAAATTCACCTCTAGACCTGTATTGAAGCACCCGCGCCCAGATCTCCCTTGCATCGTGGAAACCGATGCATCCAGTTCGGCCATGGGAGCTGTCCTGTCGCAAAGAGACCCAGAAACTAACCAACTACACCCTGTAGCCTTTTGGTCCAGAAAATTCTCTCCACCTGAATTCAATTACGCAATTACCGACAAAGAACTACTGGCTATTAAATCGGCTTTCAAGGCTTGGCGTCACTATCTTCTCGGTGCAAGACACACCATCACCGTAATTACGGACCACAGAAATTTGCAGTATTTAAAGACGGCCAAAGCTCAATCTTCGCGACAACTCCGATGGGCTTTATTCTTTGCGGAATTTGATTTTGTAATTACCTATCGCCCTGGCTGCAAGAATGGTAAGGCAGATGCCTTATCCCGGATAGGCATGGAAGAACCCAATTCGAGTTTAGAACCTGTGCCAATCATACCGGAACAAAGAATTCTGGGCTTAACTTCATTGCAAACCATTGAGGACATCCAGGCTCAAGTAAAACAGCTTTTTGACTCTTCTGCCTTACTGGAATGGAGTCAAAAGGGTCCTCACTACACCGTTAAGGATGATTTACCCTACTTCCAAGAGCGGTTATTTCTGCCAAGTAAAGAATTGCAGGAACTTGTCATTACCCGTCATCATGAATCATTAATGGAAGGACACCCCGGTATCGCGAAAACAGAAGAAAAGATCAAACGCCACTTCTGGTGGCCTTCTTGGAGAAAAGACATAAAGTCATTTGTGTTGTCTTGCGGAATCTGTGCCCAAAATAAGAGTCAAAAGAAAAGGCCAGCCGGCCTACTTCAACCTTTGGACATTCCACCAGCACCTTGGCACACCTTGTCAATGGACTTTATAACTGACCTGCCTCCTTGTGGTGGTTACAACACGATTCTCGTAATAGTGGATCTATTCTCCAAAATGGCCCATTTTATCCCTTTAAAAGGATTGCCGTCAGCTTCCACCTTGGCCAAGGAATTTATGGAAAATATAGTGCGGTTACATGGTTTCCCTTCCATATTAGTCTCAGACCGTGGAAGGCAATTTATCTCCCACTTTTGGAAGAAATGTTGCCAACTAGCACAAATAGACGTGCGGTTATCCACCAGCCACCACCCCCAGACCGACGGACAAACTGAGAGAACCAATCAGACTCTCGAGCAATATCTGCGGTGCATGTTACACCAATCCGAGTTGAATTGGAAGGACATCCTTTGGATTGCAGAATATGCATACAACAATTCAGTGCATTCTGGAACCGGACAGACTCCTTTTTATACCCTGTATGGTCACCATCCTCGGACCTCTGACCTAGATCCACCTCTGACCCTGGAGATGCCTGCAGTAAATCACCTACATTCCACAATAACCCAAGCCTTCAAAGAAGCTACAACCCACTTACAGCAAGCCAAGAAAAAGTATAAAGAATACGCTGATTTGCACCGAAGTAAAACTCCTCCTTACCAAGTAGGAGATCAGGTATGGCTAGCAACTAAACATCTACCCCTCAAGGGTCAGCAAACTTTTAATCCCAGATTCATTGGGCCTTACCCCATCAAAGCTATTATCAACCCAGTGGCCTTTAAACTCGATTTACCATCCAACATGCGGATTCATCCCGTTTTTCACGCATCTCTTCTAAAACCAGTACAACCTGGAACCAGACTGTCTGAGCCCCCAGGCCCTGTCCAAATTGATGGAGAATTAGAATTCGAAGTGAAAGACATTTTAGATTCCAAGATACTTAAGTCGAAACTCTTCTATCTTGTTGATTGGAAAGGATATGGACCTCAGGAAAGATCTTGGGAACCCAGTAACTATGTTCACGCACCACGATTAATTCAAAGATTCCATCGAAGATTCCCGCACAAACCAAAACCCCCGGAGGAAAAGACCTTGGGAGGGGCCTTGAGGGGGGGTACTGTCATGATGCCTACCTCTAAAGAGCCAGGCCGGGCCCAGCAACCCCAGAGGCAGACATCATTTTCCCCAGGGAAGTCTCAGCGGGCCCAAGTCGGGGCCCTTTGGACTCAGTCCTGGCGCCTTAGGCGCCAGGCTCATAGCGGACCCCAGTCCTGGCGCCTTAGGCGCCAGGCTCATAGAAGAGGATATGTGTTTAAGTGCTTGGGTGCACACTTACCTGATGCAGACCTTGCTGCTTCATCCAGGCCCTCTTGAGGCCTGAATGGGACTACTTAACCTGTAGGACTACTTCACCACCCGGGCGTGGTCGGGGAAGGATACATACCTGATTGGTGGAAGGATACATACCAGGAACTTCTTCCAAGGCTATTTAAACCCCACCCGAACAGCCACACATGCTTCGCGTTGTTCTGCACCTAGCAGCTGGACGCTCACCGTGTCAGCTCCTGCATCCTGACTTCAGCCATGCCTGCCAGCACCCTGGAACACCTGCAAGGGGAGAAAGGAAGAGAATAGGAGAAGAAAAGCCCTTACCTGCTAAATCTGCATCCCGGAGTCATTTCTCCAACGGCCCTGAAAAGGAAGACATCATTTTAAAGGCATTTCATTTCGATCGCTGCAGCGCTGCATTTTACTCACCTTTGCAAGGCGCTTCCATCTTCGGCACCGATCTTCCGGATTCAGCTACGCCCCGGCGCCTAGAGGAAAAAAGACAAGAACAAAGGTGAGAGGGAGAAAAGGAATAAGGAAAGCTCAGTTTCCTTTTAAGTCTTACCTGTTGGATTATTCCCACTGCATTTCGGGTCCTGCCGCTTCCTGGCATCTCCGGACCCCGGCCCCTATGGGGAAAAAAGACAAAGACATTGAATGAGCGAATGCAAAGACATTACCTGAGCGCTCATCCAGAACTGTTTCACTTCGGGTCGGCGCCATATCTCCGGCACTCCGAACCCCGGCCCCTAAGGGGAAAAAGACATAAGCATTAGCGCTTGCTGCAATTAGACAACGAACATTATTATTAAGCTTGAACTTTTGAACAGAACTTTTACAGCGCCTTACCTGAACAGTCAAGCTTACCTGAACTCCCATCAATCCTCAATCCAGTGAAGTAACTGGGTTTCAACGCGCCCCTGCATCAGAAGCAGGATGGAGAGCTCATCCTTCCAAACCCTAAGGTGAGGCTTCACGGGGAATCGTGGAGGAGGTATCGTGGAGGGTTGGAAGGGAGTGGGAGGCTTGAGCATTGTTCCACAGTTGGTAATACTCCCTTTTCATGCACAGGAGGGTATCCAACGAGCCAGGGAAGCCAGAGGGGCCCTTCCTGTCCATCTTCAGAGTTCTGCGCCTTCGACGCCGCGCCTCCGTGGGAACCAGGTGAGCGTTACAGTATATTGCATAGAATGTCCTTGTGGTTTAAGATATGTGGGCCAGACAACTAGACCTGTTCACATTAGAATATGTCGACATTGATTGCAGATAAAATGCAGAAATCTTACTGCACCGCTAGTCAATCACTACATAGAACTTCAACACACTGCAGATGATATGATATGGCGGGTTCTTGACGTAGCTAAAGAATCCTCAAATACCGTTTGAGTCTACTGCAAAAAGAAGCTAGGTGGATACACAGGTTAGACACCCACCACAGAGGTCTGAATGAGGAGTTCTTACCACCTCCTTGACTGACACTGATCGACACTGGTACATAATCTTCCAATCTGAGGATGTTAGTTGTCTCTCAACCATTTGCCATTACAGGTCACTTGCCCTTCTCAATCCGGGTGGGCATCTGGTTATCAGCCATTTGGCATCCCTCAAATGCCAGGGGTGATACCATAGTGATCACCAATACCCCATTGCACACATTACCAAGAACACAGGCCCCTCTCCAAAATAGACCCATTATCCAAACACATCTCCTGGGATGTACATGAATTACCCCCTTTTTCATGCACCTTGCCCCCCACAGGCCAGCCTCCTTCCTTTTTATTCCTTTATTTATGCCACCACAGACTTGTCCTTAACACAGATCAATTAGCTTTTGGTTCAAAATCAGACCTGCCATCCAGGTAGCACCTTTCTAAACACAAGGAGAAGGCACCCATCAGCACATCTATAGCCACTTACACCCATTCCAGGTCTGACTCACCATGGAGAGCTTTAATTATATTCAAGCACGCATCCGCTTGCTTCTTACAGCTGGACAACAGTGTCATCATGTGGGACCCCGTCTTTGAATCGCAAACACAGGAGACTAATGTGCATATACTGCAGTTTTGATGACTGCTGTCACCATCCCTTTTCCCCACGGCAGTTTTGATTACAGCTGAAATTATCCCTTTTCCCCAGGCAGAACCCCGTAAAAGTGCATATATCATTAACAACTATGCAATCTATGAAATTTAGGAACTGTCAGTGTGCAGTGACTACAGCAAGTTACCTAGGCAACACTTCATAAATGTTGCCGTTCACTTCCGAGGCACGATGTTAGAGTTTTTTCAACTTGCTTCAAACTGAAATCAATTTGCCATGGTAACGTAGTAACTATGTGGCAGTGTTTTGCGGAGCGTGTCACAGCATTTTTTCAAAGCCTTAATTACCAACATGATACTATGACAACGTGAGATTGCCAAAGCACGAGGAGACACATTGCCAAGCTGCGAGGAGACAACAACTTCCCTCTTGGTGCCTACATACACAGAGTCAGGTATTTTGTCTGAGCCAACTGGCCCATTCTTTGATTTCCACTGTACAAACCCTGTTTTTGACATCAAGTGTATAGCAGCACTTGCTCCCTTTCCATCCACAGAACGGGGCACCTATCAAATGGGTGGGATATGGAATGCGACCTCAGCAATTCCAAGCAACTGACTGACACCCCGCATTGGAGGACTTCTACCGTCCATTAGCTGATAAGGTATGATTTAAACCGTTCAAACAAAATAGTTGAGTATATAAGAGGACTGGTGACGTAATCTTGACGTCTAACCGGCGGCACGTATGCATCCACATTTTTTGCATTTGTCTCTGCACTGTAGAGTGTACCCAGCTACTCGAAAAGGCCACGCCCACACAGTTACACTACACTGAAGCAGAGCTGACAGCAACCTTCTTCTGCACTCCACACTGTTAAGATGGATTTCTGAACTCTGTCCTGGAGGGGCAGAGGTTTAGAAGGCCAGCCTAGTTTCTTGGAGCAGGGTAACCTCTGGACAAGCAAGACCAATCAAGGTAGCGATCGCGGCGGTCAAGACTAGGTCTCAAGAGGGGTGAGGGTGACTGAAAGCCCGCAATGAGCACACAAGGCAAGGACGCTTACAAATTACTCCAAGCAGGTGTTATATTAAAAATATAGACACATTTATTACAAGGTCTTTGTAACATTGACCATAGCAAAGAATCACGATAAAACTCAAGTAAACCAACACATCACAATCAAATACAATATATATATACAATTATCGAAGGGTCTAAAGAGTTAGAAGCACGAAATATGCAGACCACCTAGATGGGGAGGAAAACAGGCAGTGCAAGTAATCGTTAGACCCAGTTCGCCTTCAGAAGCTACCTAACTAGAAAGAAGTCCGAGCCCTACGAAGAGTGGAGCCTTGTGCTCAAAAGTACCTGCATACGCTGGTGCCAATGGGCCAAGGGGAGTCTCTTCAAGGAAGTCAGGCAGTTCAGAGTGGTGAACAAAGGAGGATGAAAAGATCTCCGCTACTCAAGCGTGGCCTCCACTTGCGGGCAGAGGCAGAGCGCGAGTGCGAAAAAGGTGTGCTGTTTAACACAGCGAGGAAAAGCTACGGGCTACTGCAGGAGTGTGACCAGTTCCTAGCGTTGCTACTCACCGGTCCCCGATGCAGGCAGACCCAGGCTTCTCTGCGTCAGTTTCAGTGCTGGCAGGTTCAGATACGAGCAGAGGACGTCTCAGCGTCATGTAGATTCCGCAGAAGCAGAAGTTAGAGTTGAGGATGTCCCAAACGCAGTGAACCCACACAGATTGTTACCACAGCAGGTCAACGAAGTGGCTGTGTGTATTTCAGCCCAATGTACACTTCTCACTTCAGACCTGGGAATGCCAAGTGTACGAATCGTGTGAGAATGTCAAGGACTCATAAAATACAGCAGCAACCTTACGGCGGTTACAGAGCAAGACTCCTGGGTAAGCTGGTCAGTCCACTGGATGGCCCAGAGACGATTCCGAATGCTTACATGCAGGAGATGATGAAGATGCCGAGAATAGTTGTTCCCACTATTCCAAAAGGTCGAAGTACCAGTACAGGCCTTCTCGTTCGATCAGAGGCAGAATGGTTTCACAGGGCAACAGCAGTGCAGAGGAGCAGTCCTTCAGCGGGTCACCAGCGATTCCTCGGTTCAGCCTCTTAGTTGCAGGATACTTGGCTCCTGTATCCGTCGTTCGTGAGAACTCAGGAGATCGACATGGTAATGGTGTTTCCAGCCTCCTCTTATCCAGAGTTCCCTTTGCGCCAAAACGGAGGGGACCCAATGGGAGATCTGCTCACAAAACACTGACACCATACGTGGACCTTTCACGGACCGCGGTGGTCCCAGGCATTCAAGATACAATGGACTCTCTGGCACCCAGGATGTGTATTGGGACCAGACATCCCAGCCCACATCCTGAAGGCACACACAAGGCATGCAGAAGCCCGTGAAAGCATCTGTGTTTCGCGGGAAAGTACATGCCCAAATAAGGATGGCCCCAGGTCGGCTCGACCTGGGGAAGGTGAAGGGGCAAGACGGTCAACAGAGAGGACAAAGAACCTCGTGGCATGGCCATTTTGGAAGCCAGGCCACCCATTTTGGCCAAACGCGAGAAGCGCGGTTAACAGGGCAAAAGGGAGTTCAAAAACACAAAGAAACGCTCGCTGCCACCAGTCCCGTCCGTGACATACTTGCACAGTTCGTTATAAATCCACCGAGAGTTACTAGGGCCTGTAGAATGACTAGAGACCCAAGAGCGCGGTAATGTCAATTACGGTGCACTCTTGTGCCATGTTGCGCGAAAGCTGCAACATGAGAAAAGAACTACGGAAAACAACGTTTCACAGTACTGACTGTCTTAAGGACATGTCAGTTTCCCCGTAAGAATGGAGCGAAAGCCTAGAGAAGTGCGGCGGAAGGCTGCGCTTCTCTGGCAAAGTCTAGATCAGGGTGAAAACAACAGCAAAAAGTTTAGAGGTTGCCACATGGAAGGAAAATTACCTACAATTAAGACATCTTTCCTAACCCACACGAGAAAACTAGGTATGTCTTGCAAATGTAACATATCCCTCTGGCCCCTTCTTGATAATATATGCTTTGCAATTGTTCTCATGCACGCCAGTTTGGGCTACCCACCCATTCTGGGGCACTCAACCTCTTTTGGAATGATTTCCTCTTTAGAGCTATATACTGTTGGGACACCATGGTGACTCCAGGATAGGGTCCAATCCTGACTATGATGAATACGCATTATTTGGAAACCCCCACTGACCCCTGCTAGAAGTAAAAGGTTAGTGGTCTGTGGGTAATTTGTAACACAATGGGCAGTAAATGAATTCTACTGTTGAGTATCTCTTATTTCATCAACCCTCTCAGAACATCACTCTGAACCCATTCCTTTTATGCCCCCCTAGGGTCTCTCACCTGCCCTGAGGAAGGCACTTATAGATGCCATCATTATTGGCACACTGGAACGTGTATTCATGCCCTGAAGACAGGAAAGGGCAGTACTAACCAATTGAACTGGGCAAACATGTAGGCAGAAAATAGGCATGACTATTAATTATTGTGCCTTTCCTTCAGGGTATTATTATTAATACCTCAGAGTACTTCGGAAACTCTGATTACAAATGATCTATGAATTATGTACGTATGTGTATGACCATTTCATGGTTTTCTTTTTTCTTGTCATTTTTTGTGACTTTGGAATGTGTTATTGGCCCTCATTACGACCCTGGCGGAGGATCATGGTGCAATTTGCACCATGGTCCATGGAGCAGAGCTGCCAACTCCGCCATGGGGGTTGGCGGACTTACCGCCCCATTCCGACCTTGGCGGGGCGGTAAGTCCCCAATCCCCATTTACCCTTCCCCATTCCCATTTTTGCCCCATAGGGTATAATGGGAGTGGGGAAGGCGTTAATTACGCCACCGTAAATTACGGTGGCGTAATTAACAACAGGTCCCGTAGCGCCTGGATTTTTCCGCCCGGAAAAACCAGGCGAAAAAACCACCATGGCGCTACGGGAACTCGTAGTAAGGCGGAAAGGTACGCCATGCATTACGCTGGCGTAAAACCCTTTCCGCCAGGGTCGTAATGAGGGCCATTGTCTTGATTCAGTTTCTTGTTTTACCATTTGGTGGATGTTAACACGACTTTTTGTGTTTTGTCTGTATGTTAAAATATAAACATTACTTTTCATTGCATATATAAAAACTGTATTGTGAATATCTGAGATACTCTCTGTGACTTTTTTGAGCAACATATGAACTTTTATGAATGATTATAAATGAAGACAACATATTAAGCTGTCTTTAGCGTGGGCATCGTTTTCTTTATTATAGATTCATGTATATAGGGCACAAATGTATCTATTCCTTAAGGACATGTTTAGGTGTCTCCGTCATTGACAGATTTTGACAGATATGACAGTAACTTTCTTCTTCCGGCAAGGATCTTGTTGGGACTATGGAACTATGTTTGGAGTGGCAAATGGCTAAAACAGGTTGAGCCTTTATATATGTATATATCAGAGACAAAAGTATAACTCTTTAAGGTTGATAAATAAGAAAAATTGTCATTCCATTTGCATAAGTCCATATGCCTCTCAAGGGATTTCTTCAAAGCATAAAGGTTGTCCTCCCAATTCAGAGACCATCCAATGCATTCAAGCAGCATTTAGTACTCTCCTTAAAGACAGAATTTACTCCAAGCCTATTGTGTGCATTCTCTAAACTCTGTAATATACGATTAGAAGGGCACTCATCATTTAGGTATACATAAGAGCTCGCTTTTTTTAGAACCATAGCTTTAAGGGCCAAAATTACTCATTCTAGGTGAAGAATTGCCATGGGTACACAACTAGGAAGCCCAAGACATTTTCTCTAGAACCTTCCTTCATAAGCTGGAACCATTTTAAATCTAAACTAACCAGACTCTCAAAGCCATAGATAATAGCCGGTACTAAGCATTGCATGTACAATCGCCTCACTCCCACATATGTAAAGCCTCCCGTTCTTTTAACAAATTAGTCTATTAGGGAAGTTATCTGTGCTGCCTTCCTTGTGCAAATCTCTATACATGGTTAATATCCCTGCCGCTCGTCAAACTCAACCCCCAGGAACTTATATAGGGCCACATAGATTATTTCAGGGCCTTTGATAATTGGTCTAGGTTGTGCTATTTTTTTGGCAGTAAATAGCATAATCTGAGTCCTGCCCATATTTATAGTCAAACTGTTTTGCTCAGCATAGTTACTCAATGCAGGGGCCACATGTTGCATGCCTGTAAAAGTATGATCTAAAATTACGAGGTTGTCTGCGCATGGTAATACGGCACAATGGGTAGCATTGATTTTTGGCAGACAATCTCTAATACATGACAGGCATTGGGATAGATTATATATATATATATATATATATACATTGAAAGGGGCCAGAGCACAGTCTTGTTTAACCTCACTATTAGAGGCAATAGGCTCAGTCATGGTCCCCTACAAATCAAGCTTCACTCGGGTTGTGTTATTTGTTTGAAATAACTTAATGTAATAGAGTCCATAAACCTAAGATTGTGGCATGTGGAATAATTGGGTCGGAGCCACTAATATCTGTCCAAAATACCCTCCGGATCCTCCTACTTCTGTAACTCCTTCAGGAGGAACATTGCAAACACTTTGCCAGTACAATCCAACATTGATAAGAGTTGATAGTTTCCCCATGTCTGCTGGACACTCCTTTTTTGCACTAGAATTAATGTCACTGTTTGCCAGGATGTGGGGATTCTTTCTTCCTCTAAGACCTTATCAAAAAGATTCTTTAGTAGAGAGGACAAAAACATAGGGTTTTACCTCAACACCACATTAGTCAGACCATTTGGCCTCGGCGCCCTTGAAGATTTGAAATTACTGATCTTAAATTTGATGTCCTCCTCATCAATTTCTAAAGACCAATCCGAGGGTTTTATTTCAGTCTGCACATTAGGGAAAGTCGTTGTCGAGTTATTGCAACTCCATAGAAATGTTACCCATTGATGCTCATTAATAGGGTTTAATAGCTGCAGTTTCCTGCTTCCTTGAGCCTCCCATAACATTGATCATATGCTCCTCGGATTGCCTTTACAAAGAGCCATGATCATGCATTGCCATTGGACACATCTGGTGGTATTGCTCCACCAACGTAACCAATTACTATATGAGTTCTTCATTGATTTGATCTCTGTGAGATCGGCCTGAAGCAGCATCTCTTTGGTTTTAGCCTTACATGGGTCCCCATGAAGCTCACGCTTCTTATCTCTAATAGTTATATTGTAAGCGGGAATCAATTGTTTTTCTCTGGCAACGAAGTTCCCACCTCTAGAGGCATGCCAAAACACAAAGGTAGATATCTAGTTCTCAATTTCATCATGTACTTGTCCTTAAGTTCTGCGAGGAAGCTGTGGTCCACAGACTTAGTGAAGAGTGTGCCTCCTTGTATATTATTTATGACCAATTTATTCGGTTACCTGAGTGATTAACTTCCAACTCCCCTGATCCTTTTACAAGGGTAGTTGGTGCAAACCCCTTCAACATTAGAATTAACGCCCCATGGTCACTCCATTGGTTAGCACTCACACAAAAACGTGGTTACTTCCAGGTTAATAAAGAAGTAATCCAGGGTGGCGTTGGAACTACACCTGTTCCAGGTATAACCGCCAGGTGTAAGCCCTTTAGTGCAACCATTGAAAGTTTGAAGGATCCAGCTCGGAAAAAATGTCATCCGTCTGTCATGACCCTTGCCCCTCGCCCTCTCTGGCAAGTCAGCCTTCCAGTTAGGGCCAGGTCAAAGGCCTTAAAACCTCATCCAAGACTCTCTTGGAGTCAGTCCTGGCGCCTTTGGCGCCAGGCTCATAACCATCATGAAGACCAACATTAGAATGTGACTATTTACTTGGGATTATTTAACTTGGGGAGTTCAGCCAACATGGAGGCACAAACATAGCTCAGTTACAAGGAACTGAGCTATGCGGTCTAGTCTTTTGGGTGTGGCAGGCCTGGGACTACTTTACTGGACTACTTTGGGTGTGGCAGGCCTGGGACTATTTTACCTGGACTACTTTACATGAGACTATTTAAACCGCACCCAAACAGCAGAAAATGTTTACGCTATTCTGCTGTGGGCAGCATAACGCTCCCCGTGTCCAGTTCTTTGATGCCAGTTTACCAGAAACCAAGAACTTGCAGAGAGAGAAAGAACACTACGAAACTTACCTGGAACAGTATCTTGTCTTCAATCCATCGCTGACTTTAGTTCCACTCACCTGAAGGTACGAACTCCATCATTCGGCAACGCATGCATCCTGGAATACCATAACCTGGAAAGAGGAGAAAGAAAGACAGCATTAGTAAGCGTTTACTCACGTTTCCTCCTGAATGAAGAAAGCCACACAAGTCTTACCTGGGTAGTCATCTCCTGTTCAGTATCATTGCTGGAACATTACGGTGCTCGGTGGGGACATCGCAACCTGCAAGGAGAGAAACACAGGTTAGCAATATAAAAGGCGAAACAGCGCCACGCATCGCGCATTACTCACTGGACAGCATCGCGCACACCACGCTTTCGCCTACCGGCCCATGCTCCTCTTCAATCTGCCTGACAACACCAAAATACCTTTCCATACCTAAAAGGAAAGAAGCAAGACATTATTATTCAAACTAAGAGGAACATAAGAACTGCATATAAAGACTGTAAAGCAGCAAACCTACGTACAGAGTCGCGGCCTGGATTCCCACAGGGGGCTTGCACCAGTGAAGTAACTTGGTCGCTGCTCGCCCCCACATCTACGCGCCCCTGCCATGAGGAGCAGGACGGAGAATCCACCTTTTACAATATTAAGGTGAGGAGAAGGTCCATGGGGGAGGAAGGAGTTGAGGCCAAGGGAGGTGGGAAAACATAAAGACAATCTGGTATTGAATCCAGCTCTCCTATATTACAGACCAATCTTTAACCAGAGGCTTTACCAAGAAACCGGGAGAGGGTTCGAGAGAGCAAATCATCCAACCAGTGCTTGGTGGCATCCCTGTGGATACCAGGTGAGTGTAAGGATCAGCCTGCTTCATTAAACTTTTCTTAGTCAATATTCTGTATACTTGCATTCATTTACCATCCACACAATGGCTTTTCAAGTCCCCACTCACAATGATAAAATAATCATTATTGCCCTTAGACCAGTTCACAAAGAGGTTACATAGATCATTCTGAAGCTGTACCCTGTGAGAAGCCCCAGGAGGGTTATAGATATTGACTAGCAGGATATAGTGACCCTTTTAGGGAATGGCCAGCCTCACCACTAGTATGTTATGTTGGCAAGCAGATGATATTTTGCAGGATTTTAAGTTATATGCAACCACAGTAGGCTATCCCACATAGAATCTTCCCCTAGTGCCCTTATTTGCAATTGATTGGTATATAGTATACCCGTCTATATAGATTGTTGTCCTTAACCAAGTCTTCTGTAATAGGAAGATTGAGTCCTGAGTAACAAAGGGCAGAGAACCAGATGAAGATGGTAAATGGGCAAATATTTGGGTAATCCTAAATATGAGAGATGTTACTCATTGTTGAGCAAGCACAGTAGGCAAGGATTCCTCAAGCCATCTTAGCATGGATTAAATATCAGATTGCTGAACCTTATCTTTGCTGGGCAATAAGGCTGTTGGCATATTCTGAAGACTATCAACAATTTGCATAGGTGGTATGGCTGAGTCGACTGTATCAGCTTTTGTGGCAAGCTCAACCCCAGAACTCATCAGCTGGGATCGGAATTATGCAGTAAATGAACTCTGTCCGTGTGTTTACAGTGGACAGCTGACACATTATTGTTAACACATATCAGTGGCTCAAAAAAAAAATATTCAGACACAAGTACCCACAATGGTGGTATTTGGTGGAGATGGGACATGAAAGCTGTGTGACATAGCCACTTGTGCCGTGTTGTTTTAAAAGGCATACTGCATTCTCCAACATAGTGGGCCTCATTACGACTTGGAGGTAGCCATGGTTCTATTAGCACCATGGCCGCCTCCAAAGTCGTGTACGGGTCCGGGTTCTCGGAAAGGGTACTTACCGGGTCATTCCAACCTTGGAAGACCGGTTAAGTTCCCATTCTGAAAACCATTCACCATTCCCATTTGAGCCCCCATAGGGCTCAATGGGAATGGGGAAGGAGCTAATAATGGGCCCACAAATAGCGGGCTATTATTAGCTCCCTGGTCCCTTAGCAGCTCCCGCTAAGGGCGGCTGGTAAAACCAGGCAGCCTTACTGGGACCCACTAAGGGACCTTGGAATGTGGCGGTAAGGGGTTAACGGCATCGGCATCCTTACCGGTGCCGTTAACGCCTTAGCGCCGCACTCGTAATGAAGCCCTCTGTCCCTCCATGAGTAAACTTCCAATGCTTGTCCCTTCTTAATTATTGATGTTTGAGCTGGCGGACGGTGTTAGGGAGAATTCTCCAGAATGGCTAATCTCCCTTACCTACTGAGTCCCTCAGCAGCTTTGCTGGATTTCTAGGATTTATTTTTTTCACCTGGTAAGAGTGTGAGCCTTTTTTCCCACTCTTAGGTGTGTTTTGCTGTGTGTGTTTATCATGTTTGTGTTCATAGACTGTGGAGCCTCACCTAACCATAGGCATCATAGGCATTTTACTGTGTGTTACACAGCACCTTCAGTGCAGTGACACAAGGTTGTCTTTTTCAGACTTCCCACCTCAAACTCCATTTTCCGGGACTAACTACTGTCTCCCAGAACATGTAAAGTTGCCATTGACTTTATTAGTCGTTTTAAAAACCACAGACCCAGTACAACCTATCTTACATAGAGTTCTGGAAAGGGTTAATAGTTATCCCTTTTTGTCTGTTTCGCGTGAAACATTGTTTAGTTCCCTTTTCATTAAGATTTGGCTCGTGGCAGTGGTAAATACCCTATTTTTTCTACTGCAGTAATTTTAAATAGCCTTGGTATTGTTTTAGGCTATCTTAGTAGCCTCGAACTTAAACCTGCTGGACCATATTTACTTTTATACAGTTCCGGCTGGGTTTATTCGCCATTTCTTTTTGTAAAAGTCTTTCTCGTGTTTTACTCTGCGTGCCAAACCAGATTTGGTTCCTTTGTTCGCTGTCCTTTCGCGGGCTTCTGCACAGAAGCCCTCCTTAGGCGCCTGAATGTCTAAGGGGGACAGGATGTGAGGGAAGAATTTGAGACTCCCTGCACAGGGTCTCCTTGGAGACCCATGTCGCACTCTGGTATAATTGGCTGTGGGGACTGTCCCGGCAGGACAGCCACCCTGCTGTGTGATTGACAGCCAGTCTGTGTGAATAGGGGAAAACTGCATAAAAAGCAGTTCTCTGGGACTGAGACGGCAGAGTCGCCACTGGATCAAGAGAACCAAAGAGAAGCTGACAGAAGAGGACCTCTACCACGACTGAACCTCCCAGTGAAGACCTGCTGCGGGTCCGAATCTTCAAACTTCGATGACAGGGAAGATCTGCAAGGAATCTTCTTCCCTTGAGCTGGTGGGATCAACCAGCTTGCCAAACTGCAAGCCAGGCCTCCCTCCTCTGGTCGAATTTGCTGTGCACAGCTACAGTGAACTGGATAGCCAGGAGGAACGGACCGGGCTTGGGTTTTAAGGAGCAAACCTTTTATTTGTTGCTTGGCTCTGCTGTTGGTTTCTTCCCTGGGAAGTGCATGACCCTCCAGTCTTCTTACTTCGTGTCAGTGCGACAGTCGCTTCAGGAACCGTGAGCCTCTACGACCTGCCAGGAACGTCGGCCTCAGCTAAAGCCTTCTTCTCCATTTAAGGTACTGTTCAAATCCGGTCATTCGTTCCATTCAACCGCGGTAAAAGTGTTTGAAATCTTTTGCCAATCCGAGGGCTTGTCCTTCTCTATTCTTTAAAGTAACTTTTCGACCAACCAACTTTGTTCTGAACTCTTGGCAAAGACTTAACCGCAAACTACTCTGAACTGTGTGATGCTCTGCAAAGACTTTGGTCCATTGACTTTGGCCCTGGCCTCTTGATTTGATTTCCTCACTGTAGTTCCTTTTTCTAGATTGTCCTGCTTACTTACTTGTTGGTGCTGCTCAGCTCTTGTGTAACTTTGGGCCTCATTACGACCTTGGCGGAGGACCATGGCGCTATTAGCACCATGGTCCATGCCGCTAAGTTCCCAACTCCGCCATGGTGGATGGCGGACTTACCACCCCATTCCGACCTTGGCGGGGCGGTAAGTCCCCAATCCCCATTTACCCTTCCCCATTCCCATTTTTGCCCCATAGGGCATAATGGGAGTGGGGAAGGCGTTAATTACGCCACCGTAAATTACGGTGGCGTAATTAACTCCATGGTCCCTTAGCGCCATGGATTTTAACACCTGCTAAAAGCAGGTGTTAAATCCGCCATGGCACTAAGGGACCTCGTACTCAGGCGGTAAGGGTCGGCGCTGTTTACGCTGCCGTAAACCCCTTACCGCCTGGGTCAAAATGAGGCCCTTTGTCTTTCCCTCCTTTTTAAATTACTGGAGTGCCATTTTGCTCACACTTCATTTTGAGCTTAACTTGCCCAGAATCTATTGGGTGCGGTGTGTTGTATTAAGATTGTGATTTTTCAACTGTTTGCTAATAGTGAAATGTTTTATAACTGATGTATAAATAAATGTATATTCTTTTACCCAGAAACCTTGAGTCAGTGTTGGTTGGAACCATAGTAATTGCTTTCCTTTGTGTAACTATTGGTACTGCTCACTTTACTCTTGAGATAAGACTGGCTGCTCAGCCATCGCTACTACTTTACTGTGTAGCGTGGGCTTGTACAAAAGGTGAATTTGTACTGTCACTTGTAGTCTTAATTGTTTGTGGTGTTCCCAAGGGGTACTGCATATGATGTTGACTAACACCCTGCATGGTGCATTAGGAGTTGAGTTATTGTCAGGACCCTCAACAGTAGTATGTGATGCATTTGTATCCAGGCTTATATCATGTTGTTCCATCTCTGCAGATATCACCTCCGCCATCTTCTCATCAACCACCCAGCTTGTTAAGTTGCCCAGCTGTTTATCTGGACGCATTTTACAGCAACATGGTGCAATGAGAAAGCTAAGTGAAAGCAACATGGTGCAATGAGAAAGCTAAGTGGTGCAATGAGAAAGCTAAGTGTATTTTGTGGGAGGAAGAGAAGCACTGTCCATTTTTCTAAACCTGCTGCCATTTACTCTGAATCACATTTTGGGAATCATTTCGTATAGCTTTAGAAATACTTTGTAACTTAGATTTACCTTTGTGTGTTTAAAAGTATTTTCTGACATTTCTGCAACGAGCAAGCACTCGTATTTTGTCTTCCTGCTGCATTTATTTTTGAACTACAGGCTCTGGGAACTAGAGCTCCCAAGAGCACTTGCTGCCTATTTTTGGATACGTCAGGCGCTTTCAGCGCCGGCGCTTTCAGGGGCAAGCCGGTCTGCGCCGGTCCTCGCCGTCCGCGGCGTTCAGGGCGGAAAGTGCTGCCCGTCTCCCCATAGACCGGTGTAACATCCTCACAGGTAATCATGGGTTTGCTCCCCCTCGACAAGCTCGCGCTAGATCTCAGTAAACTTGCGCGCATTAACCTGGTCCAAAAAGCGGTAGAAACTGCCCTTAACCGAGTCAGTCAGGACTCAAAGGAAAAAGCAGCCATCAAAAGGCCCCCCAAGAAAGAAAAATTGACCGTTCCCCCCCGGAACAGTCCCGAGTTTCACCCCTCAAATAAGCTAGACCTAAAAATATGCTTGCTTAACACGCGTTCTCTCAATAAACATGCACAATGTGTTCATGACAGGATTGTCAATGAACAAATAGACATCTTCTGCATAACTGAAACCTGGCTCAAGGACCCTATCGGCCCCACCTGCGACATCGCAGTCCCGGAAGGCTACTCCATCTTCTACTCAAACAGAGAAGAAGGCCAGGGGGGTGGTGTAGCAGTCATCGCAAGAGACTCTATACATATTTTCCCAGCAGCATAGCATGTACAGGCTGTGAAATACTGCACCTCAAACACACCCCTACGGCTAACAGTAGTTTAAACTTGATTGTCCTATACAGGCCCCCAACGTCCACCCCAGAATTCAACGACGAAATAACGCATCAACTCAATATGCTTAAAGGACCCAACACAGCCACACTAGTCATGGGCGACTTTAACCGCTGGTTTGGCGATACAAAAGACAAAGAAGCTAGTAAACTTCAAAGATCCCTAAACAACATTGACTTTGAGATCAACAACCAAGAGCCCACAATGGACAACGGCCATCTTCTTGAATGGGTCGTCTCTAACAACCTCGAAACCCGAGAGTTTAAGACTGAACCCTTTATTTGGTCAGACCATCATAGCATATCCTTCCACATCACCCTGCCTCTTCCCAAACCCAAAACCCCTAACTGCCCGATCCTCTCGACACACCGTAACTACAAAAACATTGATAGGAACCACCTCATACAATGCCTAGCTGAGGTGGATAAAAACCAAACCGAGAATGACTCCTGCGAAACAACGTTAGCAAATCTACTTAGTCACCTCGAGAAACTCACGGACCAAATTGCCCCCCTTCAAACTAAATCAACTAGACCCACACAAAAAAAACCACAATGGTTCTCCAAAGAACTTGCAGAACAAAAAAAGGACAAACGAAACAGAGAAAATGTATGGCTAAAAAATCCTTCATCAGCCAATAAAGCCCGCTGGAAGGAAAGTGAAATAATATATAAACATATGATAACCGAGGCCAAAAAAAACTTCTATAACGAACAGATTTCTACAGCCACCAATTCCACCAGCAAACTATTCAATATCCTCAAATCCATAGAAAAACCCAAAGCCTTTACCCCTCCTTTCCTACCCTCTCAAGAAGAATGCGATGCCACCCAGATCGCCTTCTTCAACAAAATTTCAAAAGCCAGGGACGCCATCATAAATTCCCTGACCAACAAAAAAACGACAGTTACTCTGCCAGCTGAGACTGCAACAGCAGGTATTGGAACTTTCAAGTTCACAGAGATCAACAACAGCGAAATGATCAAAGTACTGGCGACCATGAAACCCACTACCTGTGCAGAGAATATCATTCCACCTAAGATAATATTGGACAACATAGACATTTTCGCCCCCATCCTGACAAAGATCATTAATGCCTCTTTTAGAGATCAGGAAGTCCCTAATGCCATCAAAAAAGTCACAGTAACCCCTCTGGTAAAAAAACCCAATCTCGACCAACGCGATCCAAATAATCTCAGACCCATAACAAACTGCAACTTCATCCTCAAAATCATGGATAAGATCGCCACCATGCAGCTCCAGGCACACGTAGAGGAATCTAATTCCCTCCACCCACAGCAGTCTGGTTTTCGCCCCGCACACAGTACCGAGACGGCCATGTTAGATCTGCAGACCAAAATGCTCGGTATTATTGACAAGGGTAAGACAGGCCTCCTCGTTCTACTCGACCTCAGCGCCGCATTTGATCTCCTCGACCATAACCTACTCCAGAATGCGCTAAAAAAGACCACCAACTGCTCTGATGAAGCCATCAGATGGATAATGTCCTTTCTAAAAAACAGAATATCCAGAGTGCACTGGGGGGACAAGTTCTCCCTTGAAAAAGAAATCCTCTGTGGAGTTCCCCAAGGGGCCAGTATGTCACCCCTACTGTTCAATCTTTACTTAAAATACCTATGCCTTGTTCTAGACCACATAAACACCTATTTCACTAACTATGCTGACGACACACAGCTTGTATTCGAACTAAGTGGCAATTATCAGAAAGATAGCGAGCAACTTACCACGATATACAACCACGTGGAGCAATGGATGGACTCCAATTGGATGTGCCTAAACGGAAAAAAAACGGAACTCATGATTTTCGGCTCATCCTCTGCTCGTGCTAAGCTACCCTCATCCTACACATCCTTCCACATTAAAGATACCCCCATTCCGGTCCTAAGCAAGGTTAAAACCCTAGGTATGCTGCTAGAAGCATCGTTGGGTGCGGACGCCCAAGTACAGTTCATCAAAAAAAACTGTGCCTACCACCTCCGTCTAATAAAAGCCATCAGACCTTTCATATCCGAGGAAAATTGTGCGACCATAGCAAGAGCCACCATCTTATCGCGCCTTGACTATGGCAACGCTCTAGTCCTGGGTGCCTCCAAGCAATGCCTACAAAGCTACCAAATTGTACAGAACAACGCGGTAAGAATTGTCAAGCTCAAAACTAAAACAGAACATATCAGCAACTCCAGAAGAGAGCTTCATTGGCTGAAAATCGAAGATAGGGTGCATTTCAAAACCTTAACCATCGTTCACAGATGCATCTACGGAAAGGCACCAATCTACTTAAAAACTAGGATCAAACCATACGTTCCTAATAGAACACTGAGATCATCCCAACTTGTTAAAATTGCTACGTCACCTCACAAACTCAAAAGTGGCTTAGGTAGAGCCTTTCCAACCCTTGCAGCCAACCTTTGGAACAACCTACCAGACCACCTTAGACTGGAAACCAACTACTCGCGTTTTCGCAAACAGGTAAAAACCCATATCTTCAAATAAACGGCCATCACGGCATATGCCTCAGTTAGCTTAATTCTATGTGACTGTCCCGTCTGCTCTGTCTAATCACTATCTGTTCCGTCCGTTCTCGTGTCCTTGTTTCTGCGCCCCGAGGCTCGCGAGCTACTGGCGCAATATAAATATTAAATAAATAAATAAATAAATGCAATTTGCGAGCTGCAATGTCAGATGAATCCAATGAATCAACAGTTGTGACAGGTTTAGCATCTATCACATTGTCTTGTGGAGATGGGCAAACAGATTTCTTTGTAAGTGTTTTGCCAGGAGGACTATGCACACTAGGCCAGCTTTCATCGGCAGTCACTGGATTAGCCAACACTGCTATTGGCGGTTGCAGATTTTCATGAATTCGCCCACATAGTTTTAACAGTATTTTCATGGCAAACTGGATGGAAACGATAAAGGATTGAAGCTCAGAAAAGGCTGCCTCCCCAGATATCGAGTCTTCAAGCTGAACCGAGTCTTCAAGCTGAACCGCCCCGTGGAATCAATTTCTAGATTAGGAGATGCAGTTAGGTGGTTAGTAGCTGTATTCTGCGTAGGACTTGACTCTGCCCAAATCACTATGGCCTGCACTACTGAGGGTTGGCCTATTGCGGGTACAAGCACGCCCGCCGCCCCTGTCACCCTGTAGGACATAGGTCCAAGAGAGAGTTATTATCATCATCAAATGTGTATGGAATGTCATGGAATCCTGGGGCACTATCATCTTGTGTGGTTGCACTGTGGGAGCTGCGGATACCACAGATAATACTCATGACGTAGAGGGCTCAGGAAGGAAGGGAGAAGTTATCATGTCCTTTTGTCTTAATGGGGCAGGCATGTGCACTTCAGCTGCTGCAGTTGCCATATCAGCAGGGTCATGTACTGCTGAGCCACTTCACCCGGCGCTCCCCTTCCTCAGATTGTATAGGTTTGTTTTTGTCTTGCATTTATAAAACATTTAAAGTGGTGGTAGGAGTAGATTATCCTCAATGAACTGCCTGCAACACTCTTCCAGGTTAAATAGATGCAGTATAATATGCACGTCAAGGCTATTCACAGATGTACACTGTTATTCAAAGGTATACATTCAAGCCCTCGCACTGCACCACTCTAGATAGCAGTGTGTGCAGACGATTGCTACCGGCTTGCCTCCTGTGATTCCTTTGGCTCAAGTTAGATGCTCAACGAAAAATTGAAACAATTTCCGACTGCCCGTACTTTCCTGGCTATGATAGTTATATGTCCATGGTGCATTGCAGGATCATGGTTTTCAGAAATGAAACAACCACCATCTTGTCTTTCTCTCGAAACAAGAGATATTCAAGGCTATAGCTGAGGTTATGGGAAAATGAAATGCTGTAAAATGCTATTTGTAGATAAAAAACATACAAATGCCATCAGGGTTGAGGTGTGAGGATGGCTAAAAAGCACTGAGAAACATTTGGGAGTTGTGCAACACAATGCTTTCTGTAGCCTATGAAAGCAAACTGCGTCACAGAAGCAGCGTGTGCTCTGGGGTGAAAGGGAGAGGAGGCCACCTGGGGAGTGGGGGGGATCTGGCACAGATGATATGGGCATTTGGTGATGGCCTAGGGGGTCAGGAAAGCATTTTATTTTGGCTGTTCTGCAGCTATATCCAAGGTTACAAAGGACTACAGATAACCACGGGTATGTGTAGTTCAGTACCCGTGGCTGCATTTTTTTTAAAGATATTTTATAACTAAAGTGCTATCAGGGGGTGAAAAATCACTGGCCAGTGACTTAATTGCCATCCACGTCTCCCATTTATGCAGCAACCAAGACAGACTCTGCTTAGTTTTAAAGTGAGGAAGGGACCATCAACTTACTCAGGCCATGTTGCCTGATAAATGAGCTAAACTTACAAGACCACTTACAGGAATGGACCGGCACTTTTCTTGCATTGAAGCTAAGCAGGGTCAGCCCTGCTTGGAAGCTAAACAGGGTAAGTCCCAGTTATTGCATGGATGGCCAACCGAATGGGCATCGGAATGATTTACTTTTTTTAAACCATGCTACTCTCAGCCCTTGAAGGTTTTGCACTCAGAGACAATTCTTTGTCTTTTGCTGAATTGCAGTCTGGTATTTGTAGTCTCCCAGTCAATAATAAAAAATGAAAAAACAGGCATTTTTACTGCAACAGTGGGTTTCCAATCCCTGACTGGGAGAAACCCCGCTTAGCTTCAAAGTGAGAAGGGGTCAGCCCACTAAGGCCATGTTGCCTAATATATAGGCCCCCCCTTAGAAGTACACTTAGAGAAACATGGCCTAAGGGGTCTGGATCCTTCCTCGCTTTAAAGCTAGGCGGGGTTCGTCCCAGTCACGGTCGGTCCCGGTTATTGCATGGATGGCACACAGTTCACGCCCCTGAATGCTGTGTGCTTTCTTAGTTTTAAATATCTCATAAAACACAGCATCTGCATCTTTATATAAAAGAACAAAGGAAATTAAAAAAAATCACATTTATGCTGAACACTGCTATGAGACAACGCTGGCCTTAAGGACTTCAAAATGCAGCACTTAACCATTATGCTACAATGATGTTATTTTTGGATTTTCACAAGTTTCATACCAAGCCTTTTATCATTGAACATATTAAATTATATGAAATGTATGCCCCTTGACCCAGCAATCCATTGTGGCTTAGTAGTTAACTGCTGGGCCCCGACCTCTGGCACGCCAGGGTTCAAGGCTGTATGTTTTTTTTTTTATTTATCTAATTTAATTTATTAATGAAAAGCAGCGCAAGTGGGAGTTGTTAAGGTTTGTTGCAGTGCAGTCATGTGATTTTATTTAGCATGAGCGCATTTCAGACATGGGTGCAAAGTGAGCCACGCTCGTCCAAACATCACTCCTGCCAAAATAACAGTGCTGGAATGGTTTTCGTGCCAAAAAGGTCAAGCCGAAATTGGTGCTGCAGCAGAATGCCCGTGCCAAATCGGTCCGGGCCAAAATAGTGGGGCCGAAAAGGGGTGTACTGCTTGGAGAGCGCTGCTTAACCAAATTGTGTGTTCCATGGCAAATAATTTAATCTCACTGTGCATTGCCTAAAAATATTGCGAGTTCTCAACGTCTTAAATATCTCAGAACGCACAGCATCCGCATAATTATTTTCAAACCGTGCTACTGTCAGTCGTTGAAAGTTTTGCACTCAGATAAAATGTATTTGCCTTTTGCTGTATTTCATTTTGGTACTTGTAGTCTCATAGTCAAAATGGGAGGAATATTGCCACAATTGTACACTTTTTCCTAACATAGATTTGAGTGACACTATGTTATTTGTACTTTTGGAGTTAGCATTATAAAGCAGTGTTGTTGAAAGACAGACATGGGGTGAGGAGGGGAAATTATGAGAAGGAAAGTAAATCATTACTATTTGGCCAGAATGTGGCAAGAGAGTTTGCAATCCTAGACACTGGTGCAAGTAATTTCCCCTGATTGTGGTTTCTTTTCAGGGCACCAGTATAGGACACATGTGGGTAGACAGGGAATTTATTTTTTCTTCAGAGGGCGGATGCAACCCCTTGGGTTTTTTGACGTTGCTCAAGTATTTGGATACCAGGATTTTAGTCAGGTTGTCAATATTTATTGAAAGATTTCTTCTCTCAGGTTATTTTTCTGGTGTTCATTCGTTTTTTTAATGTCCAATACTATTTTGTCTTGCACACATTCTTCTAAGGAGAAGGTCAATTGAACTACATTTGTATATTTCAATTCAAAATATGTGGCCACTTACTGTCCGTATATTCATGGGTGCCAGCTTTTGATTTTCGCTATTGGGTAAAGGTACCTGGGCATATGTTATTCTTGCAGCCAATCATGTTTTACCCGTTTCCATGCAGCTTAAATGTGGTTAGTTGGGGTTGTGCGATGTATCATGGTCACTAAGAGACCGGTCATAAAAGGGGCTTGGAGCACAGGACGAGACATTTTGGCATGGCCCGTTAGGTGCACGCCGTTATGGTGTGACCTTTTTCCTGCAGCTTCTGTTTGGGCGTGCCCAGTTAGAGGCAGCCAGTTCAGGCAGAGACCTCTCAGCGCAACAATGTTTTGGCATGAGAGGTCTCAATTGGGGTGGGATGAACCTGCAGGCACTTATACACAATATAATAATAATAATAATAATAATAATAATAATAATAATAATAATAATAATATAATAATAGTAATAATAATAATAATAATAATAATAATAATAATAATAATAATAATAATAATAATAATAATAATATTAATATTAATGATAAGCAGCTTTACACCTTAACTCAGGACATTGTCAGTTTCTTCAGTCAGAACCTTTATTGTAAAAGTGAACAAAAAAATCCTCTTATCTGGAAGTCAACCACAGTCCCAGCCCTCTCATGCTCCTTCTCACCCTCCAACCACCCTCCTTCCTACCATCCTACATTCAGATCCATGGTGGGTTTTAACCCCTGGGAAAATTCATCGGAGGTGACTCCAAATTGCCCCGAAAAGGTTGACTTTCATTGGGTAACCTTTTGGGAAGTTCGAGCATCTTAACTAATGATAAAAGTAGTATTGAGTCTGTACAGACTGGAGGGGGTGTCTGTGGTCCAACCCATTATATGGTTGGGATAGGGTCACAAATGCACCCCATCCAAGGCTCTCCAATGGTAGCACTAGATGAGCAACCAAGGCTGATACTCAAGTGAGGTGATGCAGGCTGGTTCTTGGATACAGTGAATCCCTAAACCCTCACAAAGGATTATCCACACACCCTGGGCCTCATTCCAAGTTCAGCAGCAACATGTTGGTGCTACCGGCGGGTTGCCTCCAAGCTCTTAACACTGTTCCACCGCCTGATATCCCAGTGCTACCAGAACTTACAAATCCCGGTGCATCAGGCGGTGGAAAGTGTAAGTCCCTGACTCCACGTGAATCGGGTCACAGAAGCACCGGCACCGTTGCCAATGGTTCCAGTGCTTCTGTGAAAACCATGCCTGCACGGTCCAGTGCTCCTGGCAGGTCATACTTTTACTCTTCACTCAACGATGCCCAATGAGGATAAACCCCCTATGGAAGCAGCCATGGGATTGTTGCTGTTGAACAGGAGAAAGGAACCAAGCAATGTTGGAAAGGAAGTTTGGAAGGTCTCTTGCAGTGGTCTCCTTGGTTGGGTTGCTATGTACGCTGTGTATGTTCCAGGAAGCTGAAACTCACTGAGGATGAGTCCTGTGGTTTTCATTGATTACCTTCAGTGGCAACGGGTGCAGTCACAGAAGCACGTGTTGGGATTCTGTATTTCATGGATGGTCACCATTCAGTTCTTCAGTACTACAGCCGCATCACGGCTGACAGGATTGCTTCTGGCAATTTGGACTCAATCACTAACGATATCTGCGGACAATCACATGTTTGGAACCTCAGGACTTTTTCTTCAGTTCGGAATGGTGGTAAACCCACCAGTGGGCATGTCTCTGCAGGCGGCAACGCTAGATTTCTGTAGCTGTGGAAAAGTGGACAGATATTGTATCTGCAGTGCCACTTGAAGATTTCTTCAGTTGGTTGGAACTTGGCAAGCTCTGGGCGTCGAGCAGCACTATACCAGGGTATACCCTCTTCGGTTTGATACACAGCAATCTGGCTTGCGTCTGGTCATGGAAAGCCTCCAGACACAGGACGATGCTGGTGGACTTAATGGGCTCAAGATGTTTGGTCACTCTTCTTAACCCACAAAGATACATCTGCAGGACAGCAGGTACTCAGGACTCGCTTCCAGGACACTTACGGTAAATAACAGCAGCAGCAGTTGCACAATGCCCCCTCCAATCTATGGGAAGAAGTCACCAGTCTAGGTCCTCTCTTGATCAGTCCTTGAATCAGTACAGTAGCCTTTGGATCTTGTGAAGAATGTCTTCCTCAAACTGGATTCAGGATACACCGCCCAGAAACGTCAATCTTCCCACACAGGAGAATTCCAAGCTTCTTTAACAGAGGTAAGACAGGGGTCTTCTGTTATACTCAAATTCCCCCATTCACTCAGGCTGAGCTAGGCTCAGTCAACTAATCACACACTAGTGCATTAGTCATGCAGCACCCAATCAGACTCACAGGTATTTAGGTCATTCACTCAAAACCAGACATTGAAAACAGTGGATGTGTATTCAGGGAAACTCTTTGCCTTTCAGAGCACAGACTGCATTCACTCCAGTTTCAGACAGGGCTATCTCAGGCAGACCACAAGCATTGAGACACACAAAAAAAACAGACACCCACAACACAGAATGAGGTTTGACTCCTCATTCCATTCATTCAGGTGCCACCCGTGGGGTGTGCCCAAAACAAGCAAGCAGTCTCTGGGAAGGCTTCTACTAGTCTAGCAGGGGCAGCCACAGAGCCATGTATGGTGCTTCCAACCAACACACAATCAAGGAAATGCAGACAGAGCCAGGGCTTCTCAGGACCTTGAGAAACAGGAAAGGAAAGGCAGGAAGCCATGAGGTCAACAGTTGCCATCTTGACTGTGTTCACGAATCCATTGATTCCTCTGTCATGGCTGAGTGTCCCAAAATGGGGGAGACCCAGAGACACTGCAAAGTCAGCGTATAGCTGCCACCAGCCCATACCCGGCTCTGTGAGTGTAAAGACTGGTGGGGGTTATCTGTACTTCTGCCCTCTATATGGTAGGTTAAAGGCACAGAACACCCCAACCAACACTCTCAATTTGGTAGCAATGGGCCAGCAGCCAGGCTTAAGCTTTCAGGAGATGATTCAGGCTTGTTCTTAAGTACAGTGAATCCCCAAAGCCCCCACAAATGAATTTCCACACATTATGTTAGGTAATAACACAGCTTCATTATATCAAATTTGATTCAGGAATATATATACACTTAAATAATAACACTTTGTACATGGAAATACTTATTCAAGAATGTCAAATATATACACCCTATGTGGTACCACACAATACATAAATTCAGTAATAGATGCACTAACTGAAGACTGTTTTAAACAGGCATGTGCATTCTTAAGTGAGGTATATGAGCATAGAATAGGGTGGAAAGGCAGGTTTGTTATGAACAGTGGCTGAATGCTTTCTTTAGACTAGATATACAATTCTGTGTGAAGATTCCCAGACCTGTGTAACCTGCAATGGAAAAGTTAGGCAGTAATTTATCTTGTCTTTTACAGCCCAGTCAAATAAAGTTCAATAACCGTCTGGTTTCTTTAAAAGGTTCAACTGCCCAAAAGTACCTGAGAGGCCACAGGAGAACAGGATCCAAGACAAATCTAGGACCCTGGACGATTCCTGAGGATAGAAGATGCTCTTCCTCTTTGCAGTACCTTTGGTGCCTGGTCAGGCAAAGTGGCAGAGTTTCTCAGTTTCACTCGATGATACCCTCCGAGGATGGACTTTGCTTGGTAGAAGGAGCAACTGGGATGCTGAGTTCACAAGAAAAATTGAACCTAAGTAATTCTGAAGTGCAGCAGTGTTTCTCTTTGCAGTGCTCTCATTTGGTAGACAATTTCTCCAACTGTAGAAGTCCTGTGAAGATGAAACTTGCTGTGGGCTCCTTAAAGGCTTGGCAGATGAGAGTAGAACCCCTGAGACCCTTAAGTGACTTCTGACGGCGATGGGTGCATAGGTCACTTTTGGTGTCAGGTTTTGGATTCACGTGGTCATTAGACATTCGGTTCTTAGGTGTTGCAACCGCAGAACGAATGTCTGGAGGGATTTTGGCAACTTACACTTGACCACTAGAGTGTACCTTCGGACCCTCGCCAAGGCTGGACCTTCAGGACATCTTTGTTATCTTCTGGTGGCAGGAACCCCACCAGCAGTCCTTCCTATGCACCCATCAACTCTCTCTGGCACAGAAAAGTGGTCAGTGATGATGGCAAGGGTGTCCTTTAAAATGTTCTTAGGCAGTTCAGAATAATTGCAGCTCCAAGTGTCCACAACACTATGCCAGGGGACCCCCTCGTCTCGGCGTTAAACTGCAACACTTCCAGCAGTCATGAAATGCACCTCTGAACCCTGGGTGACACCAATGGATTTCTCCAACTCAAGATGTCTGGCACTCCTCTTCAGGACTTTGAAGACCTCTTCTCCAGATCGCAGGCACACAGGACTGACTTCCAGAATGCTTTGATGAAGAACAGAAGGTTGCATGATGGTCCCTGAAGCACAAAGAGAAGTCTCCTTCACAGGACCTCTCTGGATCAGTCCTTGAGAGACACAGCAGCTTTCGGATTACATGGAAAAAAATCAGCTGCAGACTCCTCCAGCAGAGATTCAAGGTACAGCTTCTTCTTACTCCAGCTTCAACTTCAAATTCTGAGCAAATTGATAAGGGAGAGGTCCCCAGATATCCAAATCTGTTCCTTTACTTTACTTGACTTTAACAATTTGTAATGCACAGGCCATGGACCTGTGGGCTTAAGGGAGCAACAAACATAGAACAGACAAGAACAAAAGGCAGGAGAGCAATACTCAGATTATGGTATGTGTAGGCAGCACTACGCAGACAGGAGTGTTTGTAATGTCTTCTTGAAAAGATCTGTCAACGTTATACACCTTAATTCCAGGGGCAAGTCATTCCGTGCCTTAGGGGCTGCATTGTGAAAAGACCCTGTTGAGAGCGTCAGGGTCCAGCACCTAGGGATCATGAAAAGCTCTTGATTACTAGATCTAAGCAATCTCCTGTACATTTTTTCCACTAAGAGATCCTGAAGGTAAGCTGGCATTTTGCCCTGCCTACATATATGTGTGATGAACAGTAGACAAAACCGAATCCTAGCCTCTACCAGGAGCCAGTGCAGAGCTTGTCTAGCCACTGATACATGATCTCTCCGGACCAGTCCCATGACTACACGCACTGCCCCATTCTGCACAACTTTCAGCCTATTACAGACTGATTTGTTGCTGCCCACAAGCAGGCTACAGCAATAGTCGATTTTGGCTCCCACGATTGCTCTGGCAATGGTCTCTGCGTTGGCTTGGGAAATAAAAGGCCAGGGGTGGGCCAAGAGTTTAATATAGTACGCAGAAGTTGATACCAAGCTCCCCACGTGATCCTTCATACTAAGGTGTTGATCAAATATGACATAGTGTCTTAACCTTCTTTAAAGCAACTATTTGTGAAGCCCCAATGTGGAAGCTCTCATAGGCTGTCCCAAGTTTCTGAATCATATAAGGAGATCCGACAATCATAAGCTCTATTCAGAGCTAGGTCATTTTGGACCATCCCGTTCTATATTAGAGCATAGATCTTATTCAGCTGAGCTTCATCGATATCGTGAGTCCCAGATATAGGGATGACACATTGTGTGTCATCGGCATAGTTTGTAAACACCACCCCCTCTTGTACCCGAAGGGTAAAGAACGGTGCTGTAAAGATATTGTACAGACATGGCGACATACATGAGCCCTGCAGCACACCAAATTTCAAGGATGCAGGCATTGCTTCTGCATCCTTAAAGTAAACTCTGCTATCCCGGTTACAGAGGAATGATGAAATCCACTGAGCTGATGCCAGTGTAAATTTTGCGGCATCTCTCAACCTGGTGAACATAATAGAATGGCCCACCAGGTCGAAAGCTGCTGACTAATCCAACAAGATGAGCATGGATGCTTTGTTCCTGTCCATAAGGTGCAAGAGCCTAGCCCTTGCCTGAATCCTGATTGGTGATAGTTGAGGAAGGAAAAGTTATTGAATTGAATTGTCAACCGATCTAGAATTTTTAACTGGAAGGGGGCATTGGTAATGGGCCTATAATTAGTTGGAAGTGTCAATGGGTAATCGTGTTTTTTTGAGGATTGGGGTTATCCATGCTTTCTCCAAATCCCGTGGTACCGAGCCCTCAGCAAATGATAAATTCACATGAAATAAGATTTTAGCAGAGCAGGTGGGCAAGTTTTGATTGTTATCGCTGAGCAAGGATCACTCTTGCATTTTGCATTTTTTAGCCTTGATTGATCCGCTATAATAGCCAATTCTGCAACCGTTATAGCAGTGAAGCTAATTTGAGGGACACCTGACAGGAGCCCCAATGAGATCCTCTCCAACTACTATGCACAGGCTCTTTTTTTTTAAAGTCAATATCTGCCTTAAATCCATTTAACTTGTCCTGCATGTCTTCCTTAATTGCTGCACACGATGCAGCATCCTTGCCAAGTAAACCAGAGTCGGGAGAGTGCATGGTTTCTTGTTCTTTAAGAATCTTAAAAAGCTCCCTGACATCGAACTGTGCATTCTTTATTCTGTTGTTGAAGAAATTAATTTTTGCTTCAACTATCGCCAGACTGTAGGATTTGGCTGCTCCTTTTTAGGCTGCCAATGCTAGAGAGGTGGGGTTAAGTTTCCACTTGTACAGAAAATGTGACTGTGGAAGATTTAAGATTCTTTAATTCTGGAGAGAACCATAACTTGTTGTTTTGTCACTTCCTTCTGCATTCTCTGTTTTAGAGGAGCTAGCGTATTAGTGATATAGTCAAGGTTAGAAGAGAGAGACCTGGACAACTCATCGGAAGAATTACAGCTAGGGAGGGCAGCCATTGGGCCCAAAAGGGGTTCAATTTGTTCCAAGCTGAAATTCTTAAGGTTTCGGGCTAACACCCCTTGCGACTTTTCAACTTTCACTTTTTTGGGAAATCCAGCCTGCACCGAAAATTCCACAAATAAATGATCGGAACATGGGCAGGGTGATACTTGAAAGTCTTTAGAGATGACCTTGTGAGTAGATACCCAGTCTAAAGTATGACCTAGACAGTGAGTGGGTACGTGGATCTTTTTGTCAAAGCCCAAATTGGACAGGGCCAACTGAAGATCAGTGGCTATGTTATCTTCCTCATGACCCAACCATAAATTAAAATCCCCAAATAGGAGGAAGCTGGTGTTTGGTTTCAGTAAAGGATAAAGCTAAAACAAAGTCCTCTGACATGGAATGAGGCCTATAAATTAGAAGGACATTAATGGTTTATTCTGCATTAAGCCCTATTTTGACATAAATGGATTCAATTCTGTCCATAATTAGGCCACTAATTTCCCAAATGGTGAGCGAAGATTTAAAGATTATCGCGACTCCCGCCCATCTCCCGTCTCCCCCATAATGTCTTAACATATGATACCCTTTGGGGCTTGCTAGTTTAAGGGAGGGGCCGCTGCATTATGGTCCCAAGTTTCCGTGATGGCACATATATCGATACCATTTTCTTCAATGCTCTACTGCATGTTTTACAAGTGATCTTGTATTTAGTAACAAGAACCTTAGATCAGATACTGGCGTGATCCTGCCTCTACTACATTATTCTACCCGTCCTCCAAAGAGGAACAGTTTTTGGTTCCTCAAAGGGGAGGCATAACCCACTGTGCACTGTTAGGGAGAATTCTCTGTAAAGGCTAATTTCCCAAACCTAGTGAGTCCCCCAGCAGCTTTGCTGGTTTTCTGGGGTTTATTTTTTTCTCCTGCTAAGAGAGAGACTCTTTTTCTCCCACTCTTAGACATGACTTGAGGTGTTCCTTTGACTTTGTATGTGTTCTATGGGCTATGGGGTCCTTTACCCCACAGGGCTTCATGTGTTTTTGATATGTGGGTTACACAGCACCCTCCGTGCAGTAACCCAGGGGTGTTGTAGCGACCCCCAAACATAGACTCCATACCCTGGGACTGACTACTGTCTCCAAGGGCATGTAAAGTCACCATTGGCTTTACTAGTCTCAAATTGTGAACAGAACCAGTACAAACCATCATATTGTGGATGTACTGGTGGGGGCAATTCAATTGCCCCGGGGTCTGTTGTTCGAGGGGGCACTGTCCAGTCCCCCCAACCGAGTTTTGGCTGGTGGCAGTGGATACTACTTTTTATATTCAACCGCAAATATATTTCTATGGGATTTTCCAGTTGTTCGAGGCTACCACTTTTTAAAATCGCCTCGAACATACCGCCGGTTTATTAAATTAATATAAACTCACCGGTTGGTATTTTTTGCCGAAACTTGGTTCCAAAATGGCGTTTGTGTTCGCTTCTGTGACTCCAACCCAAGTCGAGCCCTTTGTTCAACTTTTTGGTGGGCTTCTCTGGGCACCCTGGACTGAGTTGCCTCGGCAACTCAAGTCACACTCTTGTGTGATTGGCCCAATTGGTGAGCCGCCCGGCTCACCACTTAGCATGTTTGAGTGACAGCTAGGCTGAATGAATGGGGGTTTGCTGCATAAAAGCAGGGCTTTGGGGACTGGAACTTCAGAAGTCGCCACATGACCTAAAGAATCCGAGGAGGGAGAAGCCGAGCCGACCTGCAACGACAAAACCACCGTGGAGCCCTGCTGAACCGTCTCACCACTTTTCCCAACGACAGAGGAGATCTCCAGTCCGGAGAGTCGTCTTCCTTTGACTGGTGGGGATAACCAGTTTGCCCGTCTTTTCACCTTCCTGGACCATCTCGTGGCCGCCTTGCCCGTGCCAAGCACCCTGGCAACCAGAATACCACGGTTTACCACTACCACGAAGAAAAGGGTAGTACCTTGTAAGCGGGAAACTCTGCGGCTGGTTTCTTCCCTGGCAGTGCAACGACCTTCATCTTTCCTCCACGTCGAGACCTCCTCTTCCTCTGGACGAAACACCGACTTGCACTTGCTGCCAGGAACAACTGCCCCCGCTGGATAGTTCTTCCCATTTCAGGTACTGTGTCCCGCCTGGCTTCCCTTGCGACAGATCATTCGGGGTGACAGTAAATCCTCGACTTTCTAACCTGGGTTAGCCTGGGGCCTGTTAACTAACTTTTCTTGACTTGATCTCAATCTTTTGTGAACTATTTACAAAGACTCTTTGGGCATAACCCCACTGTGTGATCCTGGACACATTTCGTTTGCTCTCTCTAAGAGTGGGCCTGGCATTTGAACTTCCTTGCTCTCCAGTAGATTTTGCCTAACCTGCCTCACTGTGGTTCTTGAAAAGTATTGAAATTTATGTGCTTTCATAACTTCGCCTTTTCCCTCCCTTTTTATATAACTTATTAGAGTGCCATCTTATGTTAAGCGCTCACCTCTGTCTGAAAATAAGTGGTGTTTCTCATTAAGACTTGTCTAATAAGTAATCAGGGTTTTATATATATAATAGTGACTGTGTGTTGAATTTACTTACCTCTTTTTTGTGCTAGTGTAATTTACAATTGTGTCTTTAAATAAATAATTATATACTTTTACACCAAAGCTCTGGTCAGTGTTTGTTTGTGCTACTGTATCTCTGTACCTATTGTGTATACTCTATATACTGCCTAACTCATCTTGAGAGAAGTCTGACTGCTCAGCCACAGCTACCAGGTAATTCTGGGTGGTACAGACTGCTACCAATTGGGTTTACTGCCAACCACCTGTAGTCCTAAATCTTTTGCAGTGGTCCCTAAGGGAACTGCACAGGTTTCTGCCTAACACTGGTGTACAGCGGTGGGATTTGTATTGAGTATACATTTTAGTGTGCTTATAGATACCTTAGTGCAACTAACCACAAAGCTTAGCACTAAAGAAGTTATTTTCTAAACCTGTCAACTATGGAAAGTTATAGTCAAGAGTCCCTTGATACAAAAACTGCTGATTGTTTAAGAGTTATCTGTAAGCATAAGAATCTCCTGACTAAAGGCAAGAAAATGGAGCTAATAGAAAGGTTGTTAGCAAACCAAAGTCTGGATGGTGGTTCAGAGGAACCTACCATTCCAGCAACTGTAGATAACAACAATGATATTGATATGAATGTTAGTATTGATAACTTTGAGTCAGAAGCAGAAGAGGAGGTGGAAGATGAAAGAGTTGTCTCCCCTGGGCCTCTACCTGCCCTGCCAGCTGTACCTACTGGACCTTTACCAGGTCCCACACTTAATCCCCAATATATGGAACTAGAAAAAATGAGGCTTGAATTAGAATTCAAAAGAATTAGTGCTCAAACAGAACAACGGCACCAAGAACTAAGGCTCAGAGAAATGGAGCTTAACCATGAGCTAGAAATGAAAAAATTGTCTGTGGAAAGTGCTTCTCTCTCGAATCCTCTAGGAGTTCCAGTCCCAAAAGACCCCGGATGCCTAAGGAGTTGGTGGGTATGTATGAGCCTAAGTTGGATGTGTTGGATTGGTTGAGTTTGTTTGAAAAAAATCATGGGCTCCAGAACATTACAGGAAATGAGTTACTTTCCTGGTTGTTCTCTAGGCTTCCCCCTGTTGCAACTGATGTGGTAATGGAGTTGGGGGAGGAGGATAGGAAGGATTATGAATGTGGGAAGCTAGCTTTGATAGCTAGATTTGGGAAGACATCTTCCCAGTACCTTAAGAGGTTTCGGACCCTCAAAAAGAATGATGGTACCCCTTGGGCTACCTGGGTGAGTGAGTGTTTGAAAAACTTAGAGGGATGGATTAAGGGTTACAAGGTGAACACTTATGAGGGAATGAGAAATCTTGTGATTTTGGAGTCAATTTATGATGCCTGCTCTCCTGAGCTCAGACAGAACTTGGCTGATTCAAAGGAATTAGATCCTAGAAAACTAGCTAAGGCTGCTAACTTATGGGTTGCCAACAGGGCTACTCACAAGGATTCAGGGGTCACTCAGAAAAAGGATGAGGGAAAGCAGCCACCAAAAGGGAACCAAGAGACTTCTAATACCTCCCAACCCAAAGAGGGGCCCAAACAACAAAATAACCAGGGTAAGCCCCAGGGTAAACCACAACAGGCTAGTGTACCCTCTGTTCACAAACCAGAAGGAGGTCAGACCAAGCCACCCTTCCAGAGAGCATTTGGAACATGTTATCTCTGTGGGGCAACTGACCACATCAAAGGAGATCCCAGATGTAAGGGTAAACCTGCAGGGATCAGCACAGTCTCCTTAGCCTTCACTCCTGAGGAGGAAGTCCAAATGGCTAGTGCTCACTTTGAAGTCTTTGCTGAAGAACCTTTGGGTCTTCAAGCAAGTGTAACAGTAGAGTCCATGGGTCTGGTTAGTGATCAGAATAGGAGTGTGTACAACTCCATACCAGAAAACTCTAAAGTTTATTATATGGACAGTGTTCTTGTCAATGGTCAGGATAATCCTGCCAGGCAAGACTTTGGGGCCAGCAGAACAGTAGTGGATGAAAGCTTTCTCAGTCCTGAGGATGTTGCTAAGGCACCCAAAGGTCCCACTAAGATGTCTGGAGGCCCTGTCCAAATGGTTCCAATTCTAACAGCCCTCATTCAGTGTAATAACATGACAGTGATGATTCCTGTCAGTGTTCAGACTGAGGTGCCTGGGAGAGTCCTGTTAGTGAATGATCTAAGAACTCTAGGAGTAGTATCCAGTACCCCCAGGCCTCCCAGTATGGAGACCGAGAACCAAACCAAATTGGCTAGAGAGGCCACCTTAAGGAACCACTCTAAGCCTGTGGGAACCTCTACTGAGAACCCCACTACAAGCCCTGGTGTTGGTAAATTGACCTCTGACCCAGGCAAATTTCAGGCTAAAAAGTTAGAGAAATGGGAGCCCCAACCAAGCTCCATCATTGTTACCCCAATTTTAGAGTCTGTGACTCCCCCTGCTTCTGAGGAAGAGGTGGATAGACCTATTGGAACCCCAACTAGACCCAAGAGAACTGGTAATTCTCAGTGCTGGTGGAAAACCAGAAAAGAAAAGTCTAACACCAAAAACCTTCAGACTGTTGGACCTTCCACAGAATACTCCAACCCAATTCCTAGTCTTAAGGGGGAAACTCCTAAAGTAGGTAAAGGTAGATCTAAGAGGAAGGAGAAGCATGTACCTTGCTTATCTCCATCCCCTCCAACCAAGAGGCCTAAAACCCAACCTTCAATCGCATGCTCCCAAGAGGACCTGCTGACCAATCCAGTTAGAACAAAGAGAAAGCTGGAAGAACTGGATTGGATAAACACTCTAGGGATGGTCGAAAAAAACAGACTTTTAAGCCACCTACCTCCTCAACAGAGAAAATACAATGATCTGGCCGAAATTTACAAAAGAATTTCCCAGCCGGCCACTGAGACAGCTTTTTATGAAACCAAGGCTAAACCTATTGTTAACGAACGAAATACTATTCATCAGAGGAAAGAGTCCATCAAAATCGTGCAGGCTATGTAAAGAGTCAGAGACGGTAGAAACGGTCCGTCACCTTTTAACCTCCTGCCCGGCATTGAAAACTCTGAGAAAGGCCTACCTATCAACTGTCTTGGAGCCCTTTAGTCTACAGGAAGAGGAGACTTGGTGGCAGCGGCTATCAGTGGTCAGAGAACGTCCTGGGCAATTGCTGCAGCAAAGATCCTTCAGCAAGCTTTCATTCTGATTGAACAAAGAAACGAAGAGGAACCGAAAAGCTGAGCCTCTCAAGCCTCCTTTCTTTCTCTCTCTCTCCTTTTATCTTCTTCTCTTTCTCCCAAGGGCCCTTCCTTCGAAAACAAGAGAAACCGACTGTGACAGCTTTGTTAAAACCAATTAATCTCTTTTTGGTAAATACAAAAAAAACAAAAAAAAACAACCTTCTCCCAACAGAGAGGAGGTGAGGACCTCTGGAGGCCCCTCTAGATCTAAGGGAGTCCTTTATAAGGACCCCTTGAAAAAGCCTATCACAGGTTCAGAAGTTGTATCATCTTCTGAGGGACTGGTCAACCAGATCCCCTATAACTTTAAAAAGACTGATGTTCCCCAAAGAGTTTGTAGGTCATATAGCTTACACAGGAAAACCTTTGACTCTACCGCTAAAAATAAGTCAGGGTGTCACCACCAAAATGCTGATGGTCTCTCTAGGATGTATGTCATCGACTAGAGGTATGAGATTCATCCAGGAGTGGATTAAATCATCCTGTCCCTTAGTCTACGGGGGGAGGGGTGAGTGTTAGGGAGAATTCTCTGTAAAGGCTAATTAACCAAACCTAGTGAGTCCCCCAGCAGCTTTGCTGGATTTTTGGGGTTTATTTTTTTCTCCTGCTAAGAGTGAGACTCTTTTTCTCCCACTCTTAGACATGATTTGAGGTGTTCCTTTGACTTTGTATGTGTTCTATGGGCTATGGGGTGCTTTTCCCCATAGGGCTTCATGTGTTTTTGATATGTGGGTTACACAGCACCCTCCATGCAGTAACCCAGGGGTGTTGTAGCGACCCCCAAACATAGACTCCATACCCTGGGACTGACTACTGTCTCCCAGGGCATGTAAAGTCACCATTGGCTTTACTAGTCTCAAATTGTGAACAGAACCAGTACAAACCATCATATTGTGGACGTACTGGTCGGGGCAATTCGATTGCCCCGGGGTCTGGTGTTCGAGGGGGCACTGTCCAGTCCCCCCCGACCGCGTTTTGGCTGGTGGCAGTGGATACTACTTTTTATATTCGACCGCGAATATATTTCTATGGGATTTTCCCATTGTTCGCGGCTACCACGTTTTAAAATAGCCTCGAACATACCGCCGGTTTATTAAATTAATATCAATTCACCGGTTTGTATTTTTTGTCGAAACTTGGTTCCAAAATGGCGTTTGTGTTTGCTTCTGTGACTCCAACCCAAGTCGAGCCCTTTGTTCAACTTTTTGGTGGGCTTCTCCACCAAAGCCTCCAAAAGTGGTGCCACTCTGTCTGGGTACCACAGGGAGTGTGGGAGGGGGTTTAGGCACCCTGGACTGAGTTGCCTCGGCAACTCAAGTCGCACTCTTGTGTGATTGGCCCAAGTGGTGAGCTGCCCGGCTAGGCTGAATGAATGGGGGTTTGCTGCATAAAAGCAGGGCTTTGGGGACTGGAACTTCAGAAGTCGTCACAGGACCTAAATAATCCAAGGAGGGAGAAACCGAGCCGACCTGCAATGACGACACCACCGGTGGAGCCCTGCTGAACCGTCTCACCACTTTTCCCGACGACAGAGGAGATCTCCAGTCCGTAGAGTCTTCTTCCTTTGAATGGTGGGGATAACCAGTTTGCCCAACTTTTCACCTTCCTGGACCATCTCGTGACCGCCTTGCCCATGCCAAGCAACCTGGCAACCGGAATACCACGGTTTACCACTACCACGAAGAAAAGGGTAGTACCTTGTAACCGGGAAACTCCGCGGCTGGTTTCTTCCCTGGCAGTGCATCGACCTTCATCTTTCCTCCACGTCGGGACCTCCTCTTCCTCTGGACGAAACACCAACTTGCACCCGCTGCCAGGAACAACTGCCCCCGCTGGAGCGTTCTTCCCATTTCAGGTACTGTGTCCCGCCTGGCTTCCCTTGCGACAGATCATTCGAGGTGACAGTAAATCCTCGACTTTCTAACCTGGGTTAGCCTGGGGCCTGTTAACTAACTTTTCCTGACTTGATCTCAATCTTTTGTGAACTATTTACAAAGACTCTTTGAGCATAACCCCACTGTGTGATCCTGGACACATTTCGCTTGCTCTCTCTAAGAGTGGGCCTGGCATTTGGACTTCCTTGCTCTCCAGTAGATTTTGCCTAACCTGCCTCACTGTGGTTCTTGAAAAGTATTGAAATGTGTGTGCTTTCATAACTTAGCCCTTTCCCTCCCTTTTTATATAACTTATTAGAGTGCCATCTTATGTTAAGCGCTCACCTCTGTCTGAAAATAAGTGGTGTTTCCCTTAAGACTTGTCTAATAAGTAATCAGGGTTGTATACATATAATAGTGACTGTGTGTAGAATTTACCTCTTTTTGTGCTAGTGTAATTTACAAGTGTGTCTTTAAATAAATAATTATATACTTTTACACCAAAGCACTGGTCAGTGTTTATTTGTGCTACTGTATCTCTGTACCTATTGTGTATACTCTGTATACTGCCTAACTCATCTTGAGAGAAGTCTGACTGCTCAGCCACAGCTACCAGGTAAATCTGGGTGGTACAGACTGCTACCAATTGGATTTACTGCCAACCACCTGTACTCCTAAATCTTTTGCAGTGGTCCCTAAGGGAACTGCACAGGTTTCTGCCTAACATGCACCAACAGCGGCTTCATGACTCATACCCATTTTTGAAGAGTTAGCTGGCATATTGCTAACATCAGAATAAATGCATGAGTCACCAATAATGTTATCAGCGTGATTGATTGAGGCCTCTTTATAGCATCTAAGGTTGCTACAGGATAAACCAACTTCTGGATCCTGCGGTGTCATTTCATTGCAACCAATGGTAGTGCCTTCATAAATAGATGTAAGCTGACTCACCAGGGACTTAGAAGTGGTTGTTAGTTCACCATGTTTGAATATCATTCTAGCTGCTGTAATGGCTGATAGAACCTGCGCATTTCCCATGTTTGTTGAAATCCAAATAAACACTGACTGTACCTTCATGGACCGACACAGACCGGCTAGTTCCTCACGCTCCATCGCTCATGCGCCTGGTCAGAAGAATTGTACGAGCCCAGGAACTACAAAAAACATGGGAGTTGTAGTTTGCAATGGGCAATTCAGTGAACTGATAGACTTACACACTGTAAGTCAATAAAACGTGATGTTAATGGCACGCTTCAGTTAATCTAGCCCTACAGGCCAAAACTAACAATTTAACAAACACAATGTCATTTTTAAAATAACAAAGCTAAAAGCTAAAATTATCTAAAATAACATGGTAAGGTCTAGTTGCAACGTGGCTCATACAAGAAAATGATGAGACTCTGGCTGAGCCAGACTCAGTCAACCTATCACGCAGAAGGGCATTCACGCAGGCAGGCTGCCAAAAAAGCTCACAGGCATTCAGGCCATTCACTCCACCCAGACACCCACAACAAAGAGTGCAGATCGGGGCAATTACCCAGCCTTTCAATACACTACACTGCATTCATGTCAGTTTCAAGCAGGGCTGTCTCATTCATTGTGTCATGCACAGAAACCAGACACCCATAACACAGAATGTGAGTTCACTCCCAATTCCATTCACACAGGTCACACCCCTAGGGTGTACCCACAGCACACAGCCCCTGGGAAGGCTCTAGTCAGTCTGACAGGATGCAGCCACAGAGCCATATATGGTATTTCCACCCAACTGCCAATCAGGAGGACAGGAAACAGAGACATATATCGTGTTTCCACCTGCAGCCACTCAGGAGGAAGGGACAGAGTCAGGGCTTCCAAAAACTTTGGGAAACGAGGTAAAAGTCAAAAGAAACCAAGAAGCCACCAGGGCCATCTTTCCTTCTATTGGGAATCCATTGATTCCTATGGTAGGGCCTGGGTATCCCAAGAATGGACACTCAGAGCCACTGCCAAGTCAGCATTTAGCTGCCACCAGCCAATACCCTGCTCTGTGGGCAACACACAGGTGCCCAAAAACATACATAAGCGGTACAAGGGTGTATCCCCACCCATGGGTGCCGTAAGGGTATGCCATGGGTGCTGTTCACCAAAAGATAAAACAAATAGCTGAACTGACAGGGGTCCAGGCTGGACCTAAGCGGCAGAAAACATAGAGAAAACACACACAGAGAATTGGTAGGACAAGGACTAGGAGGCCCTGTCCCTCCTCATGGCATTTCCAGCATCACAGTGGACAACACACAGGTGCACAAAAACATGCACTAAAGGTACCGAGGAGTTTCCCTACCCATGGGTACTATAGAAGTATCCCATGGGTCTTGCTCACCAATATTAAAAATGAAGTGTGGCACTGCCAGAGGACCAGACTGGACTCCTATGGCAAAACATATAGAAAAATACATACAGGGAAGTAGCAAGACATGGACGAGTAGGCCCAGTACCTCCAAGCATTTCCAGCATCTATTAGTTTATGTTTGTTTATCTATTCTTTCCATCCTATCCTGAAAACATTTTGTAACTTTTGTTTCACCTCCCACCATTTTAACCTTTGAACTTTGTAAGACACTTGGAGATCCTCTCGTCATGGCCAGATCTGAAAAAAAATCAAATAAAATATATGCATAAAATTCTTTTTGGCACAAGTTATAAATTTGCAAAATGTAAACATTCCTATCATTCTAAGGTCAGCAAACTAGAGCTAGTGGGTATGTTAGAGAATATGTGTGTGTGAGGAGGGTTTGGGGGATGGGTGTTTGTGTTCTAAGAAGTCTTGACAGAAGATAGAAGACCAGACTTTTCCCAATCGTTTAGAAAGGAATAGACAAGTAGGGACATGTATAATGTGTACTTGTTATTTGACTATTTGTGGACCTGCTGATTAAAGTAACATTATTATTTTGCATACATAATGCACATTCTTTTGATCTTCTCAAATATACCTCCATGCTAGATAAAGCCCAAGTTGATGTTTTCCCAAATCATGCCATGTATCTAAATATATGTTTTGTTGGGTGATAGCAGTGGTAATATTGTATGCAATACTGGCCACAGTATTAAAGGAAAATCTGCCAATGAAGACATTCATTTTGTGTTTCTGATAAAAGGGTACTTTGACTAAATGAGGCTATGTTTTTCATTACAACCTGGTTTATATGTGTGTGTGCGGGTGGTTGTGTGCGACTATGTGTGACTATGTGAATTAGTTGGTGATTCAGTGAGTGGATCTGTGGGAGAGTGAGTGTATGAGTGGGTAGCTGTGTCGTTGATTGAGTGGATGGTTAGATGTCTGTGTGGGTGTATGTGTGTGTGCATGTGTGTGTGATGTTCATATGAATTAGAGAACTTAGTTGTTCTTAGTTGTTCAGCTTTAAAGTAGGATATGTACACATTTTTGGTAGCCTAGTATAAGGGAAAGAAATTGAAGAACAGGACAGGGGTTCTGGAACTGTGGAGGATGGTGGAAGATTTGAAGGATGTACATCTAAGCTTTGCAGATCTTCTCTGTTGTCGAAGTTCAGGAGATTTGGACCCGCAGCAGGTCTTCAACGGGAGGTTCAGTAGTTGTCATCTTCCTTCAGCTTCTCTTCATCAGTTCTCTCAATCCAGTGGCGACTCTGCCTTCCAGGTCCCAGAGACCTGCTTTTTATGCAGTTTGCCCCCATTCACACAGCCTGGCTGTCAATCACACAGCAGGGTGGCTGTCCTGGCAGGACAGTCATGTAGCCAATCAAACAAGAGTGCCACTTGGGTCTCCAAGGAGACCGTGTGCAGGGGGCCTAAAACCCCTCCTTCACATCCTGTCTACCTAGACTATAAGGCACCTAAGGAGGGCTTCTGTGCGGAAGCCCGACACAAGACGGCGAACAAAGGAACCAAACTTCGTTTGGCGCGCAGAGTAAAACACGGGAAAGACCTTTACAAAAAGAAATGGGTGAATAAACCCAGCCGGAACCAAATAAAAGTAAATGGTGTCCAGCGGATTAAAGTTCGAGGCTACTAACATAGCCTAAAAATGTACCAAGGTTATTTTCATAGACTGCAGTAGGAAAATATGGTAGATACCACTGCCACCAGCCCAATCTTAAAGAAAGGGGAACAAAATAATGTTCAATGAGAAACAGACAAAAAGGGATAACTATGAACCCTTTCCAGTACTCTATGGAAGATAGTTTGTACTGGGTCTGTGAATTTAGAAAGACTAATAAAGTCAATGCAGCTTTACATGTTCTTGGAGACAGCAGTCAGTCCCAGAAAATGGAGTTTAAAGTGGGAAGCCTGAAAAAGACAACCCTGTTTCACTGCGCTAAAGGTGCTGTGTGACATACAGTAAAAGGATGATGCCTATGGAGTAGGTGAGGCTCCACAGTTTATGAACACAAAAATGTAAAACACACAGCAAAACACATGTAAGACTGGGAAAAGGGCTTACACTCTTACCAAGTGAAAAACAAAAATCCTAGAATTCCAGCAAAGCTGCTGAGGGACTCAGTATGTAAGGGAAATTAGCCATTCTGGAGAATTATCCGTAACAGATGCACACCATGTCACTCAGCCGATGAAGCAGGTAATATTGCAGGTAACTCGCCAATCCAGTAACTGTAAACCAAGGTGATGGGTAAGGGGGACCACATGTTAGAGGGTAGGAGTACATTAGAATGTGGCCAATTGGTCAAGGGACTATCGGGGGACTTGTTAGTATGTATATATGTGGTAGTCAATGAGGGTGGTGGTATAACACTGTGTATTGCTCATGTCATGATTGATGATATTCTTCCTTCATAATCATGGGCCTCATTAAAAGTTGGGAGGTATTCCAGTGGTAAACCACCAGAATAGCACCCAACAGAATTACTGTTACCGCCACTTGGTCCGGCAGAATTACCTTCAAATTACAAATGACTCTATGATGCATTTTTGGCAAAATTACTGTTGCTGAAATTCCACTGATTTTCAGTGGAAAGTGGGAGGATTTACCTTCAGCAAGAGTCACAAAATAGGGAAAGATTCCTGATACCTAGAGACAGTCCCTGCTTAAACCAATGTATTAAAAAGGTCTTCAGTCCATACCTGCTAACTATTGACTTTATCAATACTAGACTTCCTGGCAAAGCCTTTTGCTACCTTACTTTTGTGTTAACTCCAGAGTTGGGTGGAGAGCAAACATTTACTGGTTCCTTTCAACCAGGTTTTAGGGCAGGCTCCTCTGCCATCCATAATATCTGTTTTTTAGATGCCTTGATTAGAAAGACCTGGGGCAAAGTTCAACCACCCCCTGTATGTACTGTTTGTAGACATCCGTGCCCCCTTTGATTCTGTTCATCAGTCCAAATTATGGCAATAATTGGGCAGGTATAACATTCATGAGTGTTTGCTTTCTTTCCTGGTTCTGCTTCACGAGTCGACTAGTGTATGAGTAAGATTGGCTAGCGGTGGGGTTTGCACGCAGCGGATTGAGATGTGTAGGGGGGTAAGGTTGTGTGCTGGCCCCTCCTTTTTAATCTGTATCTCGCTGATCTCCCTGGCAGATTACAGTTAGTTCAAACTGACACACAAAGCTCGGCTCAGAACATGTAAGATGGATATCTTGCACAGACAATGTTGTCCTATTAGATCATATCTATACGGGCATAAAACAAACTATGTGGAATTAGCCCAGTATGCTAGAGACAAAGGACTTGTATTAAATATGGAAAAAACTAAGTTCATCTACTTTGGAAAGAAAAAGTGCAGACAAACTGCTGTGAATATCATCGAGGGACAAATTGAGAAGGTTCCAATCTACAAATATGTGGAACTCCAGTCTGATGAAAGCAGAAATTATAGGGAGATACTTGTGATGAAAAAAGAAGGGCATCTCTACTGACTACTTTAATCAAGAGGTTTGCAGCTAAATAGGCTGGGTATTTCCTAAAAGGTATAATGATGCTGTATAAGCATGGTTTTTGCCCAACAATCCCGTATGGTCTTGAAGCTCTAGACTTGTAAGGCTGTGTAGGTTTCTAAGGCTATACATGGCTTCAGGGTATTGAAGGCAAATTCTGAAAGAAAATGTTGGGCCTTCCTCAGTGTGTCCCTATAGAGGAGATTTGGTTAGAATTGGGACTCATCTCCTTAACAGGGATAACATTAAAGAGAAGAGATAATCTGTATATTAAAGCTAGAAAAGATCCTAAATGCCCCTTGTTAAAATTATGGGAAAAATTATGTCTGTCTATTTTACTGCATTACTAAATTACAAGAGAATAAATTACCAGTTCTGTAAAGATATTGCATGGGTCCCAAATTGGGAGCTGGAACACCATCAATTAAAACATTGGTTTGAGGAGAAACTATGAACATTTATCATCTTTGAAAATCTCTACATATAAAATGCTTAGGTATGTTTCCCTACTCAGCTGATGCAATTTATCAGTGTTAGGTTGCCCTCTGATGTCAAAATGGCAAACTGCACTCACTTCAACAAAAGCTACCATTTCAATAAACAGAAAGAGCACAGATCTACGCGGTCACCTTAACCTTCCACTATCTTTACTTTACAGCATTTGTAGTGTGCACCTTGGACCCGGAGGTATTAGGGCGCGGACAAGGTAACAAACAAACAGAAAACAGAAAAATGCAGCTGTAAGGTCATGTAACAGAAGCAGGGTATAGTAAGAGTCCATTCATGAGTTTAGGAAAATAACAGAGTTTTGAAGTCTTTCTTGAATGCCATTAAAGAACTTTGGCAAACATTTGGAAGTTACTTCCTTCTACTACGACTCTCTTCACACAGGGCATGGTGGTTCCAGTGTCAATGAACAGTTAATTACTGGCTCAACATTTCAGTCTCTAAAGAGTGAAACTCTGTAGGACGAATGCCTCCTCATGTGCTAAAACAGAAAGTAGGTGCTGTAATTATGTAATTATGCTACTACGCAATTGTATGCCATTAGGCAGACTCTGAAATGGAACAAGGTTGGCAATTGCACATCTACAAAGACACATCATGGAGGCCTGTGTGATCGATGAAACTTAGATACTGTATTATACTGCGCATACCTCTCTTTCCATCTGATACGTTTGACCATTAAAAAGTCACTGGGATCTAGGGCCCCTTCTTGAAGCGATCAGTGGTAATTCTGATATTTAAGAAGGGTTACAGAAGTGACTCTATGAATTACTGACCGATAGTGACCTTTAATATATGCTTGAATGGCGTATGTTACACCGGGAACAGCTAATTTACAAAGAAAGTACATGGGTAACACATAGTTTTGTGAATCCTCAAAGGTATCTTACGCTGTGTTCATCCCCAAAAATCAGGAGATCTGTTCTGCTTTCAAGGATCAAGAAACTCCCTACCCTGGCTCTAAAGGGCCCCAAATGCTAGGTGCCTTCAAGGCAAATTAGAGGGAAGAACTTGTTGTATATGCAAACATTATATGACAGTTTAGGGTTTTGGAGAATGTTTATATGGGTAATTTGAGTAACTTTGTTCCTAATTATGATACTATCAAGAACACTGATTCTTGCAGGTGTTGCCTAAATGCTGGTAATCATTCACTAAATATTGCACTTTATCGGGTATGGCTCCATGATGAAAAGCTGCTAATTGATTAATGTCAAAATCATTCTTAAAGTAATGTTAGAAGTAAACATGTGATTAGGTTTTTGTTCTTCAGATTTGATTAGAATCATGTGTAGTATGATAAATGTGTTCGAGAAGTATTTATCATATTTGTTATAGTTTATGTAGAGTTGTAAAACATCATTTGTACTTTTGATACTGTTTAATGAAATGTAATACATTGTAAAGTTGTATATTTTATAGGATATGTGAAAAGTTATTTCGAATTGAACACTATTAAATAAATTAATAACTAACAATACAAATGAATAATCAGTAGCAGTGCACTCGCTATCTGTAAATATAGTGGGCCTTCAAGTTTAAAAGTACACTAAAAGGTTGGACGAGGAGGAAGAACTTTGAACAAAAAAATGTGCATATACTTGAACTTAGAAAGGCAAATATGTTGGCAAGCTAGAGGGGAAACAGTGTTAACACATCAGCACTGTTTTACAATTTAATTGAATTTGGGTCAGCGTTTTAAGGAAGCTCACTTGCTCACCAATCCATCCATCCACTAACTCTGTCACGCACACGCATCCACCTGCCCAAAATCTTGTCCTTAAATGTATCTATCGAACTGCTCGCTCATATTTCCCCACTATTTCACAGACCCGTGCATACACCCATCCATCCACTCATCCACTTATTTTACCATTCATGCACAGATTGCCTGATTTACCAGTTCATACCCCATCTAATGATTCATGAATGAAACCACTCTTCAACTGCATTATGGATTCAGCCCCTCCTCTATTAACCTGTCAATCCCCACTCATCCATATATTTGCACATACCCAGAAATCCACACTCTCCAATACACCCACCCTTCTGTGCATCTGCATGCTCGTTATCTTTTCCATTAAGTTAATCGAACAGATATCATACATGCACTAAGCAGTCTATCCATCGTCCACTATTTCACCCATCCATTCACTCACTCAGACACACACACACACATATATTCACTCACAGTACCATCCACTTACTCTCTCCCCACCTAATGACTCATTCACACCTTCACAATCATCCCCCACAGTCACTCACCAAGCCATTCTCCCATTTACTCGCTCAACCATTCGTCCACACATTAATCACCTAGCCACTCGCCCATCGTGTCCCTTCCTTCAATTTGAATACGTTATTTAGACCTACTGAGTTTGCCAATCCTTCTGTTAAAAAAGATTGCGAATCTTTATGTTTTGTGCAAAATACTGATAGTCACAGATCTACTCGAATTTAAGCTTTTTTCTTTAACAAAATGTGCCCCCATGTATCAAGCGAACAGGCAACATTTTGTAGATAGCCTTGGGAAGCATTAGTGTTCTGAGAAGTACAGATCACATCTTACACTTGTGGGTCATAATAAGTTTGCCAGTATTACGCCCGGTAATTCCGGTGGGATACCAGCAAACTGACTTACCCTTTACACCACCTGATATCCCGGTATTACTGGGATATTACAGGTAGCGGAAAGAGGTGGTAAATCCCAATTCCATGGCGTCTCAGAGGACTCCATGGAGGGAATGCCGGTATTACCGGCAACGATGTTACCGGTGCCGGTAGTACCAGCAGTTTTCTGCTGGTGGGGGCCTGAATTACCTGGAACTCTTGGCTGTAGATAAATCAGTGACCCAGCCCCCTCCACCCCCACCGGTAAATCTGAAGTTTGTGAGTGCAGTAAAAGTGCTGGTAACGAGTTTACCGCCACTTTTACTGCAACGCCAGACTTATAATGATCCCCTTTGACATTAAATGACCAGCATTAGTGCACTTATCATTTGTAACTAAACCCACCCTTCAGTTTTACCCACACACTGAAAGACTTAAAGCACTGAAACATGAAATGTTCATACAAACCAGGTTTACCACTGAACTGAATGTAGCCCAAAATTCTGAGGATCGTTCATTCAAAGCAAGTTCATAGAATCAGGATGTTGTTCTCTGATCACACAATCATTATTACGTGTTTGCCATTTTCTTCACAAACTTGAAATGTCATACCTCCACAGCTGATTGGTGCAGACCAACAACAACCAAGAGAGCCACCGTAGCCAGCATTGTTGTTTCTAAAAAAAATGAAGAGGACATTTGCATTCAAACATTTATTGCTAATTGAGTAGTAAGAACATATGTATTGAGAATTGTAGAGCAAAACAAATAAATAAATAATGCAATTGTAAAAAAATGCATATACATACATGCAATTCATTTTCACACACGGTACAAAATGCATTGATAGAATGTGCTCGTTGCACCACACCCATTTTTGCACTAGTGCTAAATTGCCAGTGAGCCAGTTTAACTTTATTTCGGTCAACAGACCATAAACGTATTAAAAATACAAATACTCGACACACAACGTTCATAATACATTATCAGAAGCAGTTTATGGAATACATTTCTCAAATGTATAATTTTTAAAGCAACATTAATTAAGAACATCATAATTTTCCATTTAATTCCTATACAATTTTCTAAAACACACATTTTAAATATACATATTATTATTAGATCAGTGTACCCAACACTGGCATGAAACTAATATACTTATGGAATCTTAGATACAAAAGAACTAGTGAATTCAAAACACCATACATTTTCGTAACTGGGTCACTTAATTTAAGTAATTTGACGTGACCTTGCCCTCCCTGCACTCGTTAGATAATTTACCACTGAATGCACAGCTAAATCATCTTTTGAATTAACACACAATGCAAGAGCTTCGTTCACGGTTCTATCAGATCTGTAGCTGAATAATGGCATATGGTATCTCTTCCTAGACGAATAATATAAGCGACAGAATAAAAGAAAGTGCATTACATTCTCAATCTCATTTACACAACTGGACACTTTTTTGAGTGTTCATAGTTCAATCTGTTCCGGAGTTGAGCTAGGGGTAACACACCCAAAAGAGCCCCTGAACATTTTGGGGGTAATTCATAGAATTCAGCGAACAAGTGGCGCACGCAGCTGGCGCACAGTGTGCGCGTGCAAATCCCTGCGCCAGCCGCGTGCGCTAAAATCCATTTCCGCGCACAGCGTATTCATGGATTATAGCCACCAAAACCAGCCGTGGCGCACAGTGGCGCAGCGACCCTGCAGCAGCGCCAGTTACGCCCCCAAAAACGCCTCTCGCGCAGGGAAAAGCCATCAATATACCCAATCCAGCGCAAAGGGCTGCGCTAACCCTGTACCAGCACGGCAAGCGGGCTACGTGTATCACTGGGGTGCGCGGGAAGTACCTCACGCGATTGGCCCCGTGCGAGCAGGGTACGCGTATTTCAGGGGTGTGCGGGAAGTTCCACATGCGATTTCCGCAGGGTACGCGTATCTCAGGGGTGCGCAGGAAGTGCCACACGCGATTTCATCATGGTACGTGTATTTCAGGGGTGCGCGGGAATTTCCACACGCGATTGGGCCCGTGCGAGCACAGTACGCATATCTCCGGGGTGCGCGGGAAGTGCCACACGCGATTGCAGCAGGGTACGTGTATTTCAGGGGTGCGCGGGAATTTCCACACGCGATTTCATCATGGTACGTGTATTTCGGGGTGCGTGGGAAGTTTCACACGCGACATCAGCAGGGCACGTTTCAGGGGTGCGTGGGAAGTTCCACACGCGAATTCATCAGGGTATGTGTATTTCGTGGTGCGGGGGAAGTTTCACACGCAACATCAGCAGGGTACGTGTATTCCAGGGGTGCGTGGGAAGTTCCACACGCGATTCCATCAGGGTACATGTATTACAGGGGTGCGCGGGGAGCACCACACGTGAATTGCACGTATGGGTCCTCCCAGGTATTCCCTCTACACCCTCCACGGCCCCTGCAGGTGGCTCACACCACAGGGGCATACCCTGCACATGTCCTGCAGGCACCCCATCCACCATGGCTATGACCCCCAGCCAACCCACATGTCAACTTGCACTACTGCCCACCAACGCATGTCCCCCTGCACCCCCAGCCACCAGGGGCACCCTCCACCAGGTCCCCACCCATGTCCCCCACCCCCCCCAGCAGTGCAGGGGCAGCCTCCACCAGGCCGCCACCCATGTCTCCCACCACCCCCACCCCCCAGCCACCAGGGGCAGCCTCCACCAGGCCCCCACCCATGTCTCCCACCCCCCCCACCCCCCAGCAGTGCAGGGGCAGCCTCCACCAGGCCCCCACTCATGTCTACCACCACCCCCACCCCCCAGCAGTGCAGGGGCACCCTCCACCAGGCCCCCACCCATGTCTCCCACCACCCCCACCCCCCAGCACTGTGGGGCACCTGCCAGCAGGCCCCCACCCATGTCCAACTCATGTCTCCCACCACCCCCACCCCCCAGCAGTGGAGGGGCACCCTCCACCAGGCCCCCACCCATGTCTCCCACCACCCCCACCCCCCAGCAGTGCAGGGGCACCCACCACCAGGCCCCCACCCATGTCTCCCAGCACCCCCACCCCCCAGCCACCAGGGGCAGCCTCCACCAGGCCCCACCCATGTCTCCCAGCACCCCCACCCCCAGCCACCAGAGGCAGCCTCCACCAGGCCCCCACCCATGTCTCTCACCACCCCCACTCCCAGCAGTGCAGGGGCACCCTCCACCAGGCCCCCACCCATGTCTCCCACCCCCGCACCCCCCATCACTCTGGGGCACCTGCCAGCAGGCCCCCACCCATGTCCAACTCATGTTCCCCACCACCCCCACCCCCCAGCAGTGCAGGGGCACCCTCCACCAGGCCCCCACCCATGTCTCCCACCACCCCCACCCCCCAGCAGTGCAGGGGCACCCACCACCAGGCCCCCACCCATGTCTCCCAGCACCCCCACCCCCCAGCCACCAGGGGCAGCCTCCATCAGGCCCCACCCATGTCTCCCAGCACCCCCACCCCCCAGCCACCAGGGGCAGCCTCCACCAGGCCCCCACCCATGTCTCCCACCACCCCCACCCCCCAGCACTGTGGGGCACCTGCCAGCAGGCCCCCACCCATGTCCAACTCATGTTCCCCACCACTCCCACCCCCCAGCACTGTGGGGCACCTGCCAGCAGGCCCCCACCCATGTCTCCCACCACCCCCACCCCCCAGCAGTGCAGGGGCACCCACCACCAGGCCCCCACCCATGTCTCCCACCACTCCCACCCCCCAGCACTGTGGGGCACCCACCACCAGGCCCCCACCCATGTCTCCCAGCACCCCCACCCCCCAGACACCAGGGGCAGCCTCCATCAGGCCCCCACCCATGTCTCCCACCCCCCCACCCCCCAGCAGTGCAGGGGCACCCTCCACCAGGCCCCCACCCATGTCTCCCACCACCCCCACCCCCCAGCACTGTGGGCCACCTGCCAGCAGGCCCCCACCCATGTCCAACTCATGTCTCCCACCAACCCCACCCCCCAGCAGTGCAGGGGCACCCTCCAACAGGCCCCCACCCATGTCTCCCACCACCCCCACCCCCCAGCACTGTGGGGCACCTGCCAGCAGGCCCCCACCCATGTCCAACTCATGTTCCCCACCACCCCCACCCCCCAGCACTGTGGGGCACCTGCCAGCAGGCCCCCACCCATGTCTCCCACCACCCCCACCCCCCAGCAGTGCAGGGGCACCCACCACCAGGCCCCCACCCATGTCTCCCACCACCCCCACCCCCCAGCAGTGCAAGGGCACCCTCCACCAGGCCCCCACCCATGTCTCCCACCACCCCCACCCCCCAGCACTGTGGGGCACCTGCCAGCAGGCCCCCACCCATGTCCAACTCATGTCTCCCACCACCCCCTCCCCCCAGCAGTGCAGGGGCACCCTCCACCAGGCTCCCACCCATGTCTCCCACCACCCCCACCCCCCAGCACTGTGGGGCACCTGCCAGCAGGCCCCCACCCATGTCCAACTCATGTCTCCCACCACCCCCACCGCCCAGCAGTGCAGGGGCACCCTCCACCAGGCCCCCACCCATGTCTCCCACCACCCCCACCACCCAGCACTGTGGGGCACCTGCCAGCAGGCCCCCACCCATGTCCAACTCATGTTCCCCACCACCCCACCCCCCAGCACTGTGGGGCACCTGCCAGCAGGCACCCACCCATGACTCCCACCACCCCCACCCCCCAGCAGTGCAGGGGCACCCACCACCAGGCCCCCACCCATGTTTCCCAGCACCCCCACCCCCCAGCCACCAGGGGCAGCCTCCACCAGGCCCCACCCATGTCTCCCAGCACCCCCACCCTCAGCCACCAGAGGCAGCCTCCACCAGGCCCCCACCCATGTCTCTCACCACCCCCACCCCCAGCAGTGCAGGGGCACCCTCCACCAGGCCCCCACCCATGTCTCCCACCCCCCGCAATCCCCAGCACTGTGGGGCACCTGTCAGCAGGCCCCCACCCATGTCCAACTCATGTTCCCCACCACCCCCACCCCCCAGCAGTGCAGGGGCACCCTCCACCAGGCCCCCACCCATGTCTCCCACCACCCCCACCCCCCAGCAGTGCAGGGGCACCCACCACCAGGCCCCCACCCATGTCTCCCAGCACCCCCACCCCCCAGCCACCAGGGGCAGCCTCCATCAGGCCCCACCCATGTCTCCCAGCACCGACACACCCCAGCCACATGGGGCAGCCTCCACCAGGCCCCCACCCATGTCTCCCACCACCCCCACCCCCCAGCAGTGCAGGGGCACCCTCCACCAGGCCCCCACCCATGTCTCCCACCACCCCCACCCCCAGCACTGTAGGGCACCTGCCAGCAGGCCCCCACCCATGTCCAACTCGTGTTCCCCACCACCCCCACCCCCCAGCACTGTGGGGCACCTGCCAGCAGGCCCCCACCCATGTCTCCCACCACCCCCACCCCCCAGCAGTGCAGGGGCACCCACCACCAGGCCCCCACCCATGTCTCCCACCACCCCCACCCCCCAGCAGTGCAAGGGCACCCTCCACCAGGCCCCCACCCATGTCTCCCACCACCCCCACCCCCCAGCACTGTGGGGCACCTGCCAGCAGGCCCCCACCCATGTCCAACTCATGTCTCCCACCACCCCCTCCCCCCAGCAGTGCAGGGGCACCCTCCACCAGGCTCCCACCCATGTCTCCCACCACCCCCACCCCCCAGCACTGTGGGGCACCTGCCAGCAGGCCCCCACCCATGTCCAACTCATGTCTCCCACCACCCCCACCGCCCAGCAGTGCAGGGGCACCCTCCACCAGGCCCCCACCCATGTCTCCCACCACCCCCACCACCCAGCACTGTGGGGCACCTGCCAGCAGGCCCACACCCATGTCCAACTCATGTTCCCCACCACCCCACCCCCCAGCACTGTGGGGCACCTGCCAGCAGGCACCCACCCATGACTCCCACCACCCCCACCCCCCAGCAGTGCAGGGGCACCCACCACCAGGCCCCCACCCATGTCTCCCAGCACCCCCACCCCCCAGCCACCAGGGGCAGCCTCCACCAGGCCCCCACCCATGTCTCCCAGCACCCCCACCCCCCAGCCACCAGGGGCAGCCTCCACCAGGCCCCCACCCATGTCTCCCAGCACCCCCAGCCACCAGGGGCAGCCTCCACCAGGCCCCCACCCATGTCTCCCACCACCCCCACCCACCATCAGTGCAGGGGCACCCTCCACCAGGCCCCCACCCATGTCTCCCACCACCCCCACCCCCCAGCAGTGCAGGGGCAGCCTCCACCAGGCCCCCACTCATGTCTACCACCACCCCCACCCCCCAGCACTGTGGGGCACCTGCCAGCAGGCCCCCACCCATGTCCAACTCATGTTCCCCACCACCCCCACCCCCCAGCACTGTGGGGCACCTGCCAGCAGGCCCCCACCCATGTCTCCCACCACCCCCACCCCCCAGCAGTGCAGGGGCACCCACCACCAGGCCCCCACCCATTTCTCCCAGCACCCCCACCCCCCAGCCACCAGGGGCAGCCTCCACCAGGCCCCCACCCATGTCTCCCACCCCCCACCCCTCAGCAGTGCAGGGGCACCCTCCACCAGGCCCCCACCCATGTCTCCCACCCGCCCCAGCCCCAGCAGTGCAGGGGCACCCTACACCAGGCCCCCACCCATGTCTCCCACCACCCCCACCCCCCAGCACTGTGGGGCACCTGCCAGCAGGCCCCCACCCATGTGCAACTCATGTTCCCCAGCCAACATGTCATCACAATCTCGATCCCTGGTCCCTATGGTCAGCCTCCAAATGCAAAACACCCACCCGAGTATTGCATCCACCCACTCATAATTTGCAATTACATCACAGAACACCAATTGCAAGTTCCGAAACAAACACATTTCCCTCACATACAACCAATGGGTGTCAGTGAATCTCAAAACCCATATCATGAAATGCATAAAACCAATGAGATACCACACATTGAAGTTCACCAAAAAAAAATGTATTAAAGGAAACATAATTAGAATCAAAAATAAAGAAACAGAAATGTGAATGTACAAAAATTAAAAGAAGCATGTCCGTGAAAAAAAGCAAAACCAAAAATAAAATTCCAAAGTAATGGTGTCCAAAGTCACTATCCACAAAACAAAATCCAATGGGAAATAAAAAAGAAAGCAATTGCTCCATGGTTAAAATGTGAAAAAAAAATACAATCCAACAGTGAACTATGTACATGGGAACAAGCCAGGGTCCATTATACCAACAAAAGAAAGGAAACCTATCTAACTACACTAACTAATAAAATAAACTATATAGAAAAATGTGGCCAATGTCCGAAAGGTCCAAATAAAATCAAAACAAAAATGAAAACTAACACTACCTACATAACTATGTACAAGGGCAGCGGGCTAGTTTGACGGCTCACTTGTGGATGTCCCGGGCCAGGGCATCATCGAACTCCTGCTCAATGTCCTGGAGGCGGCCCTCTTCCATGGCCCCGAAGGTCTGCAGGGCCGTCGACATGTCCACCTCCAAACCCCTGCGGATTGCCTCGAGTCACTCGGCCCGCCTCAGTGGGAAGATGGCACGGAGGGAGAGTTCTCCGCCCTGACCATTGTGAGCCGTGCCTCTTCCGCCCGCTGCCGCTCCGCATCTATGGCGTGGCCCAACCGCTTCCACACAGAAGACACTCTCTGTCCTGGGTCCTCCTGCCCTCCGGCCGATGCCTGCCCCACCGATGTTGAAGGCCCCGAGCATTCATGGCTCCCACCACGTTGCTGCTGCTGCTGTGCCTCTGCCCGTGCACTTCCTCCTGCTGCCTGCACATCCTCCGCTGGCTGGGGTGCAGTCGTTGATGTGGCCACCCCTGCTGGACGTCCGACTCCCGACTGTGGCAGGGATGCCTCCTCCACCAGCCTGGCCGCACCGTCAGAGGCAGCTCCACAGGGCACCCAGGTGACTGATGGGTGGGAAGATGGCACGGAGGACGACTGGCGCGTAGGGGGTCCAGTTGAAGAGGGGGTCGTAGCAAGCCCCATCATACAGAGGAATCCGGCCTGGGTGACCTGTCCCAGCAGGCTGACGTGGTCAACGAGCCATTCGAGATGACGTGCAGTCTCCTCACGAAAAGACTGCAGGTCACCTCGCATGGCCCGTTTACGCAACGCCACACCAGTCAGGACAGGCTCAACCCGGACCCGGATAGCCACGTCCGCAGGCAGCAGGAGGCAGTGCACGGGCAGAGGCACAGCAGCAGCAGCAACGTGGTGGGAGCCATGAAGGCTCGGGGCCTTCAACATTGGAGGGGCAGGCATCGGCCGGAGGGCAGGAGGACCCAGGAGGACCCAGGACAGAGAGTGTCTTCCGTGTGGCAGCGGTTGGGCCACGCCATAGATGCGGAGCGGCAGCGGGCGGAAGAGGCACGGCTCACAATGGTCAGGGCGGAGAACTCCATGCAGAGGGCCCTGAGGCAGGCCGAGTGCCTCGAGGCAATCCGCAGGGGTTTGGAGGTGGACACGTCGACGGCCCTGCGGACCCTCGGGGCAATGGAGGAGGACCGCCTCCGGGACATTGAGCAGGAGTTCGATGATGCCCTGGCCCGGGACATGCACAAGTGAGCCGTCAAACTAGCCCGCTGCCCTTGTACATAGTTATGTAGGTAGTGTTAGGTTTCATTTTTGTTTTGATTTTATTTGGACCTTTCGGACATTGGCCACATTTTTGTATATAGTTTATTTTATTAGTTAGTGTAGTTAGATAGGTTTCCTTTCTTTTGTTGGGATAATGGACCCTGGCTTGTTCCCATGTACATAGTTCACTGTTGGATTGTATTTTTTTTTCACATTTTAACCATGGAGCAATGGCTTTCTTTTTTTTTCCCATTGGATTTTGTTTTGTGGACAGTGACTTTGGAATTTTATTTTTGGTTTTGCTTTTTTTCACGGACATGCTTCTTTTAATTTTTGTACATTCACATTTCTGTTTCTTTATTTTTGATTCTATTTATGTTTCCTTTAATACATTTTTTTTTGGTGAACTTCAATGTGTGGTATCTCATTGGTTTCATGCATTTCATGATATGGGTTTTGAGATTCACTGACACCCATTGGGTGCATGTGAGGGAAATGTGTTTGTTTCGGAACTTGCAATTGGTGTTCTGTGATGTAATTGCCAATTATGAGTGGGTGGATGCAATACTCGGGTGGGTGTTTTGCATTTGGAGGCTGACCATAGGGACCAGGGATCTAGATTGTGATGACATGTTGGCTGGGGAACATGAGTTGCACATGGGTGGGGGCCTGCTGGCAGGTGCCTCACAGTGCTGGGGGGTGGGGGTGGTGGGAGACATGGGTGGGGGCCTGGTGGAGGCTGCCCCTGCACTGCTGGGGGGTGGGGGGGTGGGAGTCATGGGTGGGGGCCTGGTGGAGGCTTCCCCTGGTGGCTGGGGGGTGGGGGAGCTGGGAGACATGGGTGGGGGCCTGGTGGTGGTTGCCCCTGCACTGCTGGGGGTTGGTGGGAGACATGGGTGGGGGCCTGCTGGCAGGTGCCCCACAGTGCTGGGGGGTGGGGGTGGTGGGGAACATGAGTTGGACATGGGTGGGGGCCTGCTGGCAGGTGCCCCACAGTGCTGGGGGGAGGGGGTGGTGGGGAACATGAGTGGGGGCCTGGTGGAGGCTGCCCCTGCACTGCTGGGGGGTGGGGGTGGTGGGAGACATGGGTGGGGGCCTGGTGGAGGGTGCCCCTGCACTGCTGGGGGGTGGGGGTGGTGGGAGACATGGGTGGGGGCCTGGTGGAGGCTGCCCCTGGTGGCTGGGGGTGCTGGGAGACATGGGTGGGGGCCTGGTGGAGGCTGCCCCTGGTGGCTGGGGGTTGGGGGTGCTGGGAGACATGGGTGGGGGCCTGTTGGAGGCTGCCCCTGGTGGCTGGGGGGTGGGGGTGCTGGGAGACATGGGTGGGGGCCTGGTGGTGGGTGCCCCTGCACTGCTGGGGGGTGGGGGTGGTGGGAGTCATGGGTGGGGGCCTGCTGGCAGGTGCCCCACAGTGCTGGGGGGGTGGGGGTAGTGGGGAACATGAGTTGGACATGGGTGGGGGCCTGCTGGCAGGTGCCCCACAGTGCTGGGGGGTGGGGGTTGTGGGAGACATGGGTGGGGGCCTGGTGGAGGGAGCCCCTGCACTGCTGGGGGTGGGGGTGGTGGGAGACATGAGTTGGACATGGGTGGGGGCCTGCTGGCAGGTGCCCCACAGTGCTGGGGGGTGGGGGTGGTGGGAGAGATGGGTGGGGGCCTGGTGGAGGGTGCCCCTGCACTGCTGGGGGGTGGGGGTGGTGGGAGACATGAGTTGGACATGGGTGGGGGCCTGCTGGCAGGTGCCCTACAGTGCTGGGGGGTGGGGGTGGTGGGAGACATGGGTGGGGGCCTGGTGGAGGGTGCCCCTGCACTGCTGGGGGGTGGGGGTGGTGGGAGACATGGGTGGGGGCCTGGTGGAGGCTGCCCCTGGTGGCTGGGGGGTGAGGGGGCTGGGAGACATGGGTGGGGCCTGGTGGAGGCTGCCCCTGGTGGCTGGGGGGGGGGGTGCTGGGGGACATGGGTGGGGGTCTGGTGGTGGGTGCCCCTGCACTGATGGGGGGTGGGGGTGGTGGGAGACATGGGTGGGGGCCTGGCGGAGGGTGCCCCTGCACTGCTGGGGGGTGGGGGTGGTGGGAGACATGAGTTGGACATGGGCGGGGGCCTGCTGGCAGGTGCCCCACAGTGCTGGTGGGTGGGGGGGTGGGAGACATGGGTGGGGGCCTGGTGGAGGGTGCCCCTGCACTGCTGGGGGGTGGGGGTGGTGGGTGACATGGGTGGGGGCCTGGTGGAGGCTGCCCCTGGTGGCTGGGGGGTGGGAGTGCTGGGAGACATGGGTGGGGGCCTGGTGGTGGGTGCCCCTGCACTGCTGGGGGGTGGGGGTGGTGGGAGTCATGGGTGGGGGCCTGCTGGCAGGTGCCCCACAGTGCTGGGGGGGTTAGGGTGGTGGGGAACATGAGTTGGACATGGGTGGGGGCCTGCTGGCAGGTGCCCCACAGTGCTGGGGGGTGGGGGTGGTGGGAGACATGGGTGGGGGCCTGGTGGAGGGTGCCCCTGCACTGCTGGGGGTGGGGGTGGTGGGAGACATGAGTTGGACATGGGTGGGGGCCTGCTGGCAGGTGCCCCACAGTGCTGGGGGGTGGGGGTGGTGGGAGAGATGGGTGGGGGCCTGGTGGAGGGTGCCCCTGCACTGCTGGGGGGTGGGGTTGGTGGGAGACATGAGTTGGACATGGGTGGGGGTCTGCTGGCAGGTGCCCCACAGTGCTGGGGGGTGGGGGTGGTGGGAGACATGGGTGGGGGCCTGGTGGAGGCTGCCCCTGGTGGCTGGGGGGTGGGGGTGCTGGGAGACATGGGTGGGGGCCTGGTGGAGGCTGCCCCTGTTGGCTGGGGGGTGGGGGTGCTGGGAGACATGGGTGGGGGCCTGGTGGCGGGTGCCCCTGCACTGCTGGGGGGTGGGGGTGGTGGGAGTCATGGGTGGGGGCCTGCTGGCAGGTGCCCCACAGTGCTGGGGGGTGGGGGTGGTGGGGAAACTGAGTTGGACATGGGTGGGGGCCTGCTGGCAGGTGCCCCACAGTGCTGGGGGGTGGGGGTGGTGGGAGACATGGGTGGGGGCCTGGTGGAGGGTGCCCCTGCATTGCTGGGGGGTGGGGGTGGTGGGAGACATGAGTTGGACATGGGTGGGGGCCTGCTGGCAGGTGCCCCACAGTGCTGGGGGGTGGGGGTGGTGGGAGACATGGATGGGGGCCTGGTGGAGGGTGCCCCTGCACTGCTGGGGGGTGGGGGTGGTGGGAGACATGGGTGGGGGCCTGGTGGAGGCTGCCCCTGGTGGCTGGGGGGTGGGGGTGCTGGGAGACATGGGTGGGGCCTGGTGGAGGCTGCCCCTGGTGGCTGGGGGGTGGGGGTGCTGGGAGACATGGGGGGGGTCTGGTGGTGGGTGCCCCTGCACTGATGGGGGGTGGGGGTGGTGGGAGACATGGGTGGGGGCCTGGCGGAGGGTGCCCCTGCACTGCTGGGGGGTGGGGGTGGTGGGAGACATGAGTTGGACATGGGCGGGGGCCTGCTGGCAGGTGCCCCCCAGTGCTGGGGGGTGGGGTGGTGGGAGACATGGGTGGGGGCCTGGTGGAGGGTGCCCCTGCACTGCTGGGGGGTGGGGGTGGTGGGTGACATGGGTGGGGGCCTGGTGGACGCTGCCCCTGGTGGCTGGGGGGTGGGGGTGCTGGGAGACATGGGTGGTGCCTGGTGGAGGCTGCCCCTGGTGGCTGGGGGGTGGGGGTGCTGGGAGACATGGGTGGGGGCCTAGTGGTGGGTGCCCCTGCACTGCTGGGGGGTGGGGGTGGTGGGAGACATGGGTGGGGGCCTGGTGGAGGGTGCCCCTGCACTGCTGGGGGGTGGGGGTGGTGGGAGACATGAGTTGGACATGGGTGGGGGCCTGCTGGCAGGTGCCCCACAGTGCTGGGGGGTGGGGGTGGTGGGAGACATGGGTGGGGGCCTGGTGGAGGGTGCCCCTGCACTGCTGGGGGGTGGGGGTGGTGGTAGACATGAGTGGGGGCCTGGTGGAGGTTGCCCCTGCACTGCTGGGGGGTGGGGGTGGTGGGAGACATGGGTGGGGGCCTGGTGGAGGCTGCCCTTGGTGGCTGGGGGGTGGGGGTGGTGGGAGACATGGGTGGGGGCCTGGTGGAGGCTGCCCCTGCACTGCTGGGGGGGTGGGGGACATGGGTGGGGGCCTGGTGGAGGGTGCCACTGGTGGCTGGGGGTGCAGGGGGACATGCGTTGATGGGCAGTAGTGCAAGTTGACATGTGGGTTGGCTGGGGGTCATGGCCATGGTGGATGAGGTGCCTGCAGGACATGTGCAGGGTAGGCCCCTGTGGTGTGAGCCACCTGCAGGGGCCGTGGAGGGTGTAGAGGGAACACCTGGGAGGACCCACACGTGCAATTCACGTGTGGTGCTCCCCGCGCACCCCTGTAATACATGTACCCTGATGGAATCGCGTGTGGAACTTCCCGCGCACCCCTGAAATGTGCGTACCCTGCTCGCACGGGCCCAATCGCGTGTGGAACTTCCCGCGCACCCCTGAAATACACGTACCCTGATGGAATCGCGTGTGGAACTTCCCGCGCACCCCTGGAATACAATTACCCTGCTGATGTTGCGTGTGAAACTTCCCCCGCACCACGAAATACACGTACCCTGATGAATTCGCATGTGGAACTTCCCGCGCACCCCTGAAATACACGTGCCTTGCTGATGTCGCGTGTGAAACTTCCCACGCACCCCGAAATACACATACCATGATGAAATCGCGTGTGGAAATTCCCGCGCACCCCTGAAATACACGTACCCTGCTGCAATCCCTTGTGGCACTTCCCGCGCACCCCTGAGATATGCGTACCGTGCTCGCACGGGCCCAATCGCGTGTGGAAATTCCCGCGCACCCCTGAAATACACGTACCATGATGAAATCGCGTGTGGCACTTCCCGCGCACCCCAGTGATACACGTAGCCCGCTTGCCGTGCTGGTACAAGGTTAGCGCAGCCCTTTGCGCTGGATTGGGTATATTGATGGCTTTTCCCTGCGCGAGAGGCGTTCTTGGGGGCGTAACTGGCGCTGCTGCAGGGTCGCTGCGCCACTGTGCGCCACGGCTGGTTTTGGTGGCTGGAATCCATGAATACGCTGTGCGCGGAAATGGATTTTAGCGCACGCGGCTGGCGCAGGGATTCGCACGCGCACACTGTGCGCCAGCCGCGTGCGCCACTTGTGCGCTGAATTCTATGAATTACCCCCTAGGTATCTACGGGCTGCAGGAAACTGTTTTGGTTCACTGTGGGAGCCAGAGTATGATATGATATGATATGATATGATATGATATGATATGATATGATATGATATGATATGATAAGGCATTTGTAATGCGCCTATACACAAGTGTTTCAAGGCGCGACGAGGCAGGGAGGGGGGAACAAGGGGAAGACAGACAACGATCCTACTAGGCTAGGTGTCATTCAGACCGCGCAAGTACAGGGGTAGGGGGAAGGGAAAAAGTGCAAGGGGAAGGGGGAGGGGGGGGAGTGCAGTACAAATAAGTAGAATAGGAATAAAATAATAAATAAATAGGGCCAGCTGGTGGCAAGTGCAAGGTAAGTGCAGACAAGTGCTGGGGGGGGGCTGTAGTGATACAGAGACAGTCCCGCAGTGCAGGGGTTGCCAGGAAGGCAGTGCAAGTGAAGAGTGACTGGGCCCAGGACCGAGGTCGGTGAGAGTGGCCCAGTTGCAGAATCAGTGCAGTATTGCTGAAGAATTTAGCAGGGGAGAGGGAGAGAGAAAGCAGAAGTGAAGAGGAAGGTTTTGAGGTGCTTCCGGAACCGGAGATGGTTCTCCTCAAGTTTCAGGGAGGCAGGAAGGCTGTTCCAGAGGGAGGCCCCTGCCGCGGACAGAGATCTACCCCCAGCTCGTTGCTTCGAGAAGCGGCTGACCCTGAGGGAGTTGGAGATGGATGAGCGTAGGGCTCGGGAAGGAAGATATTTAGGAAGAGAGAGTGGTACAGTTTAAGATACTCACGCTAGGCCATAAGTGTCTGTTTGGGACTGCACTCTGCTACCTGAAGGAGAAACTAGAATTTCATTAACCAGTTAGAAGCTTAAGGTCCTCTGGTGCACAAAGCGTAATTGTCCACCGTTTCAAGAGAACTTGGGGGAATGCGCAGTATTTTCCTACTCTGATCGCACAGGCCTGGAATGGGCTCCCAGAGCATCTGGGGAAATAAAATAATCATTTCACCTTTGGGAGACTTCTGCATACGAGACTATTTGCTTAGTTAGGACTTCTCATGGTTCTCTTTTTGTCATATTTTCTTTCTGAGTTAATTTCTCATTCAATGTAGCACCTGAATGCCTAAGGGCTTTGGCGCTCTAGAAAGACATAATAGACATAGACAATTTAGGTGTCCTTTTGTTTGTTCTTTCTGTCTGTGAAAGTACCACAGGGGAGCACGTTTCTCTTCATACTGATTTTAATTCACGGATTTAAGGCAATGGCACTCATGCCAATCATACTGTGATGAACATGATGCCCAGAGTTCTGATTTGATTTTAAGGTAAATCTGTATGTTAGCTGAATATTGATGTTGGTTTCTGCAGTGTTACTCTGAGAACTTCCATATAGAGGTTAAAGATGACAGGCAACATGATGGAGCCTTTTATAACTCTATAGGTTTCTGGATGGGGATCTATTTGGTCCCATTTGTACAAGATGGCCTCTGTTGGAGAAGTATGAGGTGCAGCACTGCAGGACTGCTCCATTAAAGCCATGCATGTGGTGAGAATAGTGAGTGCATACACTGTAGAGAATGCAGCAGAGAGTTTAAGGAGGAAGAGTAAAGAAGGGTCCCCTTGGTCCAAAAAGTGTAAATTTGCATTGGTAACTTGGATGGTGGTGGTCTCTGGGCTGCATCATGGTAGGAAACTGGATTGGTGGTCCTGTAGTAGATGTTACTGAAGGATACTTTGAAGCAACCGGATGGCAATAGTCTTCTCAATTACTTAGCCGAGAAATGGCTGATTTGTGATGTAGCAACAGTTTGTCAGGTTTTGTTATGCAGTGTGGTTTTCTGGTTTTCGTCAGCAGGGGGTGGATCTGCCTAGTTTTAAATGCCTCTGGGAAGGTGTGCTGTTTAAGGGATGCATTGATGATGTTGAGAAGTTGACCTTCGCAGTGGATGATGGAAGAATGTAGATGTGAGGGCTGCAAGAGTGTTGGTCAGGTCTTCTGGAGGACTTGCCCTGAACTCAGTCCATCTTGATGTGTTGATGGCTGGTATGGGTAAAATGCCTGTGATGAATGTGTAGCAGTGAATGCGTTGCCTTTTTACCACTCGTGTGCAGTGGCAGTATAGCTCAGTGGCAACATGCTCATTTTGGAAGCAAGACAACACAGAGAAACACAGATTCAAGTCCCGGGTATGCGCTTAGAAATCTCTTCGTGGTTAAGCGTGATATAAAAAAACAATTATACAAAAAAATTATTATTGTCTGTGAAGAAGATGTAGATTGCATTGCCAAAGAGAGAAGTTACATTTGCAGCAAATATATTGAAATGAACTTTCCTCATGAAGTATCAGAATCGTGGTTCCAACTTAGTCAAGCATTTATCTAGTGGTTTGAGTCTGGACTCAACCCCATACAATGGGCCTCATTATATGTTTTTCAGTGTGGGAATAAAGTGTTGGTAATTCCATTACTGCTACGTTTCCTGGACTACCAAATTATGGGTCTCATTATGAGTTAGGGAGAAATTCAGTGGTAAATCCACCCAAAAATATCCCTAAAGAATTACTGTTACCGCCACATGATCAGTTATGATTACAAGAGGTGGTGGTGGTAAAATTTTCCATTTGTTTTGGGTCCATTGGACCCAACGGGGCTTCTTTTGCGGAATTACCAGTGCATAATTACTGCCACAGTAATTCAGCCAATTCTGCCGATTTCTTGGCATTGAGTAGGAAGATTTACCTCCAGAGTTTTCCTGGAGGTAAATCCTCCACTCAAAACCCAAATGCATAATTTGGCGTACTGGTAACGTCGGCGGTAACACAGTTACCCTTAATTTTACCACTTACTGCCTAAGTCGTATTGAGGCTGTATCATTTTTTGATCCACGTACAACTCGTGGAATTACTGCAAGGCTGTTAGGCGGAAACCTGTGCAGTTCCCTCTGGGACCACTGCAAAAGATTTAGGACTACAGGCGTTGGCGGTGAACCCACTTGGTAGCAGTCTGCACCACACAGATTCACGTGGTAGCTGTGGCTGAGCAGTCAGACTTCTCTCAAGAAAAGTAGAGCAGTATGTGGAGTATACAAAATAGGGCAATTCTTCACAGCAAGACAAGCAAACACGCAACGAGGCTTAGTGTAGAGATATTAAGGTATTTATTTATAACAAAATGTCTATGAAAAATACTAAGGCAAATCACGGCAAACAAATCAAACACAATGGGCTCATTCCGAGTATGGCGGTAAGGGATAGAGGCCACCGGTAACGAGACCGGTGGCGGTGATCCCTTACCGCCATACTCCGAGTTCCCTTTGCGCCCTCGCCCTTAACGCCTGCTTTGAGCAGGTGTTAAAGTCGAGGGCGCAAAGGGGCCTCCAAGCCAATAACGGTGACCGTAATGAACGGTCACCGTTATTTGCATCTTCCCCATTCCCATTGAGCCCTATGGGGGCTCATTTGGGAATGGGGAAGAGCCTTGGTGAATGGGGAATTACCGCCCCGCCAACCTTGGAATGGGGCGGTTATTCCGCCATCTCCAAGGCGCTGCCGGTCCGGGTGCGGCGTCAACCAAGGCGTTAATAGCGCCATTGGTTAGCGCCGTACTCGGAATGAGGCCCAATTACTCTACGGAGTAGACGATCAATCCCCCTAGCAATATCGACAACTCTAGGTTCTACTGGTACCACTTATTTTCAGACAGAGGTGTATACCTCAACCCAGATGACACTCAAATATTAGTTAGGACGGGAGAGAAAAAGATAGGCAGGTTACGAAATCAACACAGTTCGATCCTATCGGATAAAAATGCAAGGCAGGAAGGCAAGAATCACCATAGATCGTAAAGGCCCACTCGGAGAGAGGCAAGGCGCGATGTCCCAAAAAGTCTCTAGTGGAGATGCATTCAAGTCTGTATTACAAATTGTTATCAGTGGATAGAACCAGTTCAGAACAACAAATGAGAAAAGCTTGGAGGCGACCCAACGGAACGGAGAGGATTAAGACACCTCACTCGAACCGATCGAAAGGGAAGCCAGGCGGACACGGTACCTTGTTGTGGAGGGCAGCTCCGGCGGGGGCAATTGTTCCTGGTGGTAGATGCACGTTGGTTCTTTGCCAAGAGTAGAGATGATCTCGTCGTCGAAGAAAATGAAGTCCGGTGCACCACCAGGGAAGAGACCAGCCGCGGAGTGCTCCGTCACAAGGCACCACCTTTTGGTCGCGGTTCAGGGGTAGTGGCTATCCGGTTGCCGAGGTGCTTCTGCACGGACAATTCGACCACTGCGTCCTGAGGTGAATAAAAAGCAAAGGGGACTGGTTGTTCCCACCAGTCAGGGGAAGAGACTCTCTGGCAGGGAGATCTCCTCTGTCGTCGGGAAGTGGTGAGTCGGTTCCGCAGGGCTCCACCAGAGGTGTCGTCGTGCAGGTCGGTTCAGCGTTACCCTCGTCGGATTCTTAGGTCCTGTGGCGACTTCTGAAGATCCAGTCCCAAAAGCCCTGCTTTTATGCAGAATACCCCCATTCATTCAGCCTAGCTGTCAATCAACACATGCTAAGTGGTGAGCGGGAAGGCTCACCACCTGGGCCAATCACTCCAGAGTGCGACCGGAGTTGGCAAGGCAACTCGGTCCAGGGTGCCTAAACCCCCTCCCACACCCCTGTGGTAACCCAGACAGAATGGCACCACTTTGAAGGGTCTCTGTACAGAGGCCCGCCAAAAGTGGAACAAAGGGCTCAACCTTTGGTTTAGGGGTCACAGAGAGGAACACAGACGCCATTTTACAAACCGAGTTCTGGCAGAAAATACCACTCGATAAACTTATTTAAGATAAGTAGATCGGTGGTACGTCAGAGATTAATGAGAAAAGGTATCAATCTCCAACAATGGGACGAGTCCCATAAGGTTATGTTCGGGGACGAACATAACAAGTAGTTTCCACTGCCACCAGCCAAAACTCGACGAGGGGGGACGGGACAGTGCCCCCTCGAGTAACAGATCCAGGAGTAATCGAATTACCCCTACTAGTACGTCCACAATAAGATGGTTTGTACTAGTTCTGTTAGTAAATTTAGGTCTAGTAAAGCCAATGGTGACTTTACATGCCCGGGGAGACAGTAGTCAGTCCCCGGGTATGGAGTCTATGGTGGGGGACCCGTTAGGGCGCCCCCGTGTTACGGCACGTAGGGTGCGGTGCAACACACATAGAAAAACATATGAGACCCTATGGAGTAAAAGACCCCATAGCCCATCGAACACACTGACATTTCAAAAGGAATCACACACATACATGTCCAAGAGTGGGAAAAAAGAGTCTCACTCTTGGCAGGATGGAAAAAAACAAACTCCAGAAATCCAGCAAAGCTGCTGGGGGACTCACTAGGTTAGGAAATTCAGCCTAAACAGAGAATTCTCCCTAACAAAGGCAAGTCCACAGATTTTGGCCTGAAAAGAGGCAGATTTACCTCCAGTTTGCTACTGGAGGTAAATCCTCCACTTAACCTCCAAAAACCGGCAGCTTTTCTACACAATAATTCAAGCAGCAGTAAATCCACCATAAATTCCCATTTTGTCCCCTGGATCCCCAAAATGGTGAAATACCACCACTTGTAATCCAACGGGATATCCACTGACCAAGTGATGTAACAGTATTGATTTCACCAGTATTTCAGCAGATTTACTGCCCGAATACCGCCAAACACATAGTGAGGCCCAATATTTTATTTATCTTTAAATACAGGGAATAAAAATGATCTTTTGATCACAGAGAAACTTTGCAATGACCTGGCAGACAACTTCAAGAACAAAATCAATGACATCCGACAAATCATACAAAACAGACCAACCAACCATAAATCCAACCAACCGAACCTAACACAGAACCACAACGCAAACTCCAAAACTATCCCGAAATATCAGCAGAGGCTTTCTTCTTGCTGTTGAAACACAGCAAGAAATCAGGTTCACCCTTGGACCCGTGCCCGCCTGACATCTACAAATCATTCCTCGCACAAGGAACACCATCAGAATATGACAGAATCCTCCTAAATCTCTCACTAGCAACAGGAACCGTACCAAAAACCTTCAAATCAGCATATATCAAACCACTCTTAAAAAAACACAAGTGGTGACGTAGAAGACCTCTCCAACTACAGGCCAATCTCAAACATTCCCTACGCAGCAAAACTCCTGGGAACCTACGTGTACAGATTAACCCAGGAACACGTAGAAAAACACCACCTGTTGGACCAAGCACAAGTCGGCATCAGAGCCGCAAGAGGAACAGAAACAGCACTACTATCCATCTGGGACGACTGAAAAACAAATGCGGACTCCGACCCAACCTCTGCCCTGATTCTGCTCGACCTCTACGGAGCCTTTGACACAGTTAGCCATGAGACCCTAAACAAAAGACTAGAAGACATAGGCATAACAGACACGGCACTACTCTGGATTTAATCTTTCCTAGCAGACAGAACAGAAACCGTTTGGTTAAAGCCATTCAACATTCAAATCCACACCACGAGTCGACGAGTGTGGAGTACCACAAGGGTCCTCGCTATCACCACTGTACTTCAACATCTACTAAACTGCATTAATCAGAATATTCAAAAAATACAAAATTACATGCTACAACTACACAGATGACACTCAAATCATCTACAAAATCGAAGACACTCAAGCCGATCACTCAACCCTAATCGAGTGTCTAAAAGAAGTCTTTAATTGGATGAATGCCAACAACTTGAAAATCAACCCAGGAAAGACAGAAATCATGATTATATCCAAAAATCAAGAGAACAACAACTATATTGCATGGCCAATGGAAATGGGAACCTCATCAATTCCATCTAAAGTAGTAAAAAATCTGGGAGTTCTGATGGACAACACCCTAATCATAGAACCACAAATAAGTGCAATAATCAAGAAATGCTTCTTCCTCCTTCACACGGCAAAAAGAATCTTACCTTTCCTCTCCTTCACCCACAAGACGCTCACAATCGTTGCCCTCATCATGTCAAGAATCGACTATGCAAACAGCCTCTATCTCGGGATACCAGAAAACATCCTCAAGAAACTACAACAGATCCAAAATGCAGCAGCCAGACTCCTCAAACTATCCAGAAGGGACCACATCACTCCTGCCTTAAAAACACGGCACTGGCTCCCAGTCAAACATTGCATCACCTTCAAAACAATGTGCATAACACACAGGGCAATCAGTGGACAAGGAGCTGAATTCCTGAAAAAGAAATTAACAATCTACAAGCCAACAAGACTCCTCAGATCAAGCAACAAAATCCGTTTGGAAGAAAATCCATACCTTAAGAAAAAACTTGGAGGCTCCTCCTTCTCCCACTTAGCCGCAAAAACCTGGAACAACATCCCGAAAGAAATAAGAAACACCAACAACCACCTACAATTCAGAAAATTACTAAAAACCTGGCTCTTCAACATCAAAGATTCAAACTGTAAAACAACACCACCAAACAGGAAAAACAATTAAAAGGTTCACAAATCTAGGACAACAATGACAACATCCAGTACTGAATAAAGAAACTCTTACTACAACAAGAGAGACAACACTAAGTCTAATAGGACACACACAACACCCATGAGGACAGAATCCAGCATCCCTAGCCAACTCCCAGCGAACAACCTTCACCCACTCGATAAATGCTACTATAGTTCATAACTGTATAAATTTGGGTGAACGTTAGCACTGACCACACTAACTAAGCTGTGGATATTGGCAGGGGCATGGACCGAAGAGAGTTGTGAATGGAGGCGCCTGGACATAATTGCAAGCGTTAGCATTGCCGCATTCCAAAGGGGGTAGGAGCAGTAACATGAATGAGGAACTGAATAAGAGGATGAATGCTGAGCAGGCCCAGCACATCGAGGCAGTAAACCTGCACTTACCAATGCCACCTCCTGCTAGACTATATTGGGAATGCTCTCTGGGCTAGACTGCAAGGGACGCACAAACGCCTGCCTGCCTGCATACAAACAGGGGCTATGGAGGCGGCCGGTACCCAACTTGGTCAAGGGTATGCATATGAACGGATGCCATATGGGAAAGGGACTGTGAGTGTCGTACAGCCCTGATCTGGACGCAGACATGGAGATGCCCACACACCCCACCTAATTAGAAATAGGGAAATTTAGCACCTCACTTCAAGACAGCAATGCCAATTAACCAACCCACTAACATCTTCACCCTCTGCGTACACCTCTCAAATTCTAACCAAACACAACCACAAACCTACAACACAACAATCCACACAAACTTCACTACACTGTAACAACAAAACAAAGCACACATGGACCCACACAACAGCACACAACGTCTTCCAACAGTATAAACCCCATGCCCAGCCAAAGGAATTCCGGGCTGAGGCCACCAACAGCACATCACTGCTCTCTTGCACTTCTCAAGCTCATCCCACTAACTCCCCCCACCCCTCCCTTTATTTCAGAGCCGCCAGAGCGCCAGGGGACCACTCCGGTGGTGATGGTGCGTGGTACAAATATCCTTTAACATTAACATTAACAAAAGAACATAGAATCGATAAGATTACATATTTGCCCAGAATCAGTGAGCTTCTAACAATGGGGTTAGACGTGGCATTTTGACCAGCCACCTGTGACAATGCATGAATGGACATAAATTAAGGACAATCAACATTAGACAATTTTAAGTGTATATAGGCGGTGCAGCCAGCTGTAGTAGGGATATGACCATGATGGATTAAGTGATAGAATGGAGGCAAAGAAAGTGCGGGACAGAGACAGGTTATTGGTGAGAGAATGATGTTAGCTTGAAGGCAGATGAATGGTAGTTTAAGACGGTAACTCAGAGTTGAGAAGGTAAGGTTTTAGTGTGGTTTTGAACAAATCAGTGTGGACTGTTTCTCGGATGTCCAGGGGAAGAGAATTGCATGCAAGTGGTGCAAAAAGAGAGAAAAAGCTGAAACAAGAGGGAGGACAGGGAGGGCGAGGTGCCACATGGGTAGTCAATAGATCATTAAGGAAATATTTTGTTTGTGGGAAGCTTTTATTGGGTTCAAAGTAAAGCCAACATGCTTTTGATCCTTTTAGGGATGCCATGACTGGTTGCACCTTATTTTCAATTCTTATATGTGTTCCCTCATCACGTAACTAAGTTTTCAAAATTCAAATTATACACAAATAACTACACTGAGCGGCTTTTTGTGCTTTATACTCAGCTTCAAGGTAAGGTTTTTCCGTACTCCCCCACCGGAATTTATTTCTAGGTGATTTTGTTTTTCTGAGTGTTTCTAAACCACATTTATGCTTCTTTGAAGGCTCAGTTCTGTGTGGTCCGAGAGAAGCACATCATGTGTGCAGGGCAACCACCAAATGCTTTGAGGTGCTTTCTTTTGGCTGACTGTTTTTGCTTTGTGGAACGATAATCACAAGTCCGAAATATATACGTTAAAGAGGAATATAGCCAGCACACAGTCTACTTTAAGGCATGTTTGGTCGAAAGGGCTCAGAGAAAACACCCTGAGTCCAACTTGGTGCAATCACAGCGCACCAGCACTATTCAATTAAGCCTCCATGTTTTATACTGAATGTTTCCATCTTCCTCCAGAGTCCTTCTCTACCCAACTTGTCAAAAGCATCTGAAAAGTTGAGAAACACCACAAAGCGCGGAGGTAGGGGTGGAAGACTCTATTTGCCAAAAAAAAAAAAAATGTTTATGAAAATATTGTGGTTATTCGAAGAGCCCTCACGAAAGTCAGATTGACAAGAGGGTAATAATTATTTGTTTCCATTCCCATTCCTTTAGCTTAATTACCAGTAGTGACGTGAAGAATGGAGCCACAGTTTCCAAATTAGCCAATGGTTTGATTGATTTTCTCTGTCCCTCTTTTGCAATTAAAAATCATGATGAAAAAGTGGGCCCGTTTATCTGTCTGCTTAATGGCTGGCAGGGGCCAGATTACTGAAACTTTGCACCGGTGCAAGTGCAAGTTTGCGCGGTATTAGCACTAGTGCAAACTTCATTATTTTTAAAAACAATGGGACATATTAGAAAACCTTTGCACCGTGGCAAGTGCAGTACGCACCAACGCAAAAATTGCCTTAGCTTCAAAAAACATACATTTTCAATCCATTATTGTTCCATGGCAAACGTTGCCCTAGTGCTAATACCAATTCGTGTTAGCACTAGGGCAAACTTTGCCCTGATGCAAAAATGTGTTCAAAATTTATCTTTTTTGCACATGGCCAATTTTTACACTGGTGCTTATAACATGCCAAACTGCACGTGTCACTGCGAAAAGGTTTTATAATGTGTTGCTGTGTTCGCCTTTATTATAGATTGCCAACCGGCACTCCATTGGTCCTCTGCTGCGTTGTCAACAATTGTTGTATCAGGAGACTGTTTTGCTCAGTATAATGGCCTTGTTGAAAGTTATTTCTGTAACATTTCTCTACTCGTTTTATGTTCAAGTTGTGACTACAGTGTTTTCTTTTTAAGATTGTTATAGATGATTATTCTACTTGCAGAAGTAAAGCCACAACACATTGGGCCGCATTACAACCCAGGCAGTAAATTCCCTACTTTACCACCATGGTGTAAACTCCGTTTACTCCGTTTACACCATGGTGGATGGCGGATTTACCGCCCCATTCCAAGGTGAGTGGGGCGGTAAATCCCCATTCCCCATTTACCCTTCCCCATTCCCATTTTTGCCCCATAGGGCATAATGGCAGTGGGAAAGGCGCTAATTACGGCACCGTAAATTACGGTGCCGTAATTGGCACCAAGGCGGGTTAGCGCCTTGCATTTTAACGCCTGCTAAAAGCAGGCGTTAAAATGGTAATCAGGCGTTAAGGGTTCCCTTAACGCCTGGGTTGTAATGAGGCATTGGGCCTCATTACGACCCTGGCGGAAATCGCGGTGCAAAATGCACCATGGAGCACGGCGGAAAGCTGCCGATAGCGCCATGGGGGTTGGCGGATTTTCCGCCCCATTCCGACCTTGGCGGGGCGGTAAATCCCCATCCCCCATTTTACCCTTCCCCATTCCCATTTTTGCCCCATAGGGTATAATGGGAGTGGGTAAGGCGTTAATTACGCCACCGTAAAATACGGTGGCGTAATTACCAACAAGGTCCCGTAGCGCCATGGATTTCTCTGCCCGGAAAAACCAGGCGGAAAACGCTCCATGGCGCTACGGGAACTCGTAGTAGGGCGGACGGGTCCGCCGCGAATAACGCTGGCGTAAACCCACTCCGCCAGGGTCGTAATGAGGCCCATTGTCCACTTTTTTGTTGTTGCAACTAATGTTATTATCATTTTTCCAGCAAACAAGTAAACATACAATAACATCAACTTTAGCTTAAACCTTCTAAATTCAATAGCAATTAAACCAATACTTCCCCCCCCCCACAGTGTTGTCCAGTCTGCATAGGTTTGATAATTATCAATGGGCTACACATTCATCAGGCGTATGTCTTCAAAATAATTAAATGCCTCCAAACTCATAGTTTTTAGATTGTTGTCTGACCATGCAACTCCAGTTGTGAGTTGCTACAATTTAATTACCCCATCTCCCGATCTTTATTTGCGACAATTTCTCACAATCTCATTTGTAAGTACAAGAATGCATGTTCACTCAACATGGTGAAATGACTTGCCAACCTTTCAAACACATGACAGTAATTCCCACACAAAAAGAAGCGTGGATCCTGATGTCCCCCCAAATCTGCTATAGCATCCTATTATATAATTTGAGAATTGTCATTTAATCATTCCCAATTGACTAGTTCCACTTTTGGTTGAATATTTCTGTCTCAAAGAAGAATCTGGGACTTGACTGTCTAAGAAAAAAAAAAGTGCTAACAGGCTCAATTGACCGCTATAGAGCGATCTTCTGCTCATCTCTTAACTCAGAAAACAAGATCACTGGTTGACCAAATGTGACAAAATGGAGGGAATATATACAAATGTTGTTTAATGATGGCCTTCTGCAGTGTGAGTAGTACGGGCACGGTCATGTAGGAGGGATCGAACAGGAACACATTGTAATGCTGATTTATGATGTCATTCTTGGGGCAAAATTTGTTCACCAAGGCCTCTTTGCTCAAATATATTATTTGAATATGTGTTTGTTACTGATGGTATGGCTTGGTGCAGGCAGGACCCCTTTTCCCCCATAATGCACCACCATCTAATGCAAAGTGGCAATCGTAGCTTGCACTGTGGGTTTTGCGGAGGTTGATCATCCCTCCCCCCACCGTCGTTGATATGTTATTCTGAAACTGTTTTTTCGACTGCACATTAATGACACAGAAAGTGATGATGGTTTAGGTCAGTAGGGAAGAGTTGGGAAATGCAAGTTATCTTTGCTGTTGTGTGTATTGATATTGATATTTTATTTCTATCGCGCTCGTACACAAATGTTTCAGAGCGCGACACGGCAAGGGAGGAGAACAGTGGAGAACAAAACAGTGATCTTACTAGGCCCAGTGACATTGAGAACGCGCAAGTTCATGGGAGGGGGGGAGTGCATGGAAGGGGGGAGAAGTGGAAAGTGTGAAGCAGAGGAGAAACAGATAAATAATAAATAAATAAATAATAAAGGCAACAAACAGTGCTAGGTTTAAGGCAGTAGACAGGGTAGGTGTGATAAGTGCAGGAAGAAAAAGGGGGGGTTGTATGGGTACAGATATAGACCCCAGTGCAAGGGGTGGCCCGGAGGCAGTGCAGGAGGGTGGCAGGGTGAGCAAAACTTTGAAAAACGACTGACCCCGAGGGAGTTAGAGGAAGAGGAGCGAAGAGATTGAGAGGGGTGGCATTTGCAGAGGGTTAGCTGAAGGTATTTTGGATCCAGGCCCCAGTAAGTCTTGTGGAATTTCAATCCTTGCATCCAATGGGAGCCAATGGAGAGATTTCACAGCTGGAGAGATACGATCCCAGGGCTTGAGGCCAAGGACAAGTCTCGCAGTCCTGTTCTGGATGAGTTGCAGAGGGTGGAGAGTAGAGGCAGGTAGATTTAGAAAGAGGCTGTTACAATAGTCCAACCTAGAGAGAACCAGAGCTTGGGATACCAGGAGCTTCTGGGGGAAGGAGAGGAAAGGCCGAGGAAAAGCAGAGGAAAATCAGAGTGTATGCACAGAGAATGGAGGTACCCTGAGTTCCGTGTGCAGTTCTATTTCGAGTGGTTCTGTTTGGAGATCAAAGAGGCATGTATGTCCACAGGGAAGCCTTATGTGCCCATGGTTTCAAGGTGCAGTGGTCGGTTCTGTACATGTTATTTGTTTGTAGATATAAACATGTTTGTTATTTGATGTTGTTTGGATGTAAATTAAATTATTGTGTGTGCGTGGCTTAGTTGTTCAACTTTAAGTATGTTTGAGCAAAATAAGGTAGCAAAGTTAGTGTGGGGAGGCTAGCGGAGGGCGCAGTGAGCAACAAAGAGCATCCATCTAAATAATTGCGACATTCATCAGTAGTGGCACCCCTGTAGCCGGACCCTGGGGCATTCAGGAGTGGGCGGGTATCTCTGGCGACTGTGAAGCTAAAGGTCCTGGGCGAGAGTGAGTGGATTTGGAGAAGGTTTTAGGAAGCATGCAGCAGTGGGTAATTAGTAAACAGAGGGTACACATAATTGCTGAGGAGAGTTTGGAGTAGAGATTCCAGAGTGAGAATTGCCATGGTGGCATCACAATTTAGCACTCAGCAAGCTACGGTGGCAGATGAGACATCTAGGAGCCAATCCTCAAAGTGACAGAAAACATTACATAGCTAAGCGGCAGTCTAAAAAAGCCCTGAGTAGCCGGCCATCAAATACAACTTGACTGTCCAAGGATGAACGAAGAAGAATAACTCTTAAGGAAAGATACGAGAGACGAAGAGCCGATCGTGAGGTCAATAGATTTCAAGATGACAAGCCACCAAGGTCGACAGAGTTGAAAGAAAGACGCTTCAAACAATATTAGCAAAAAGCCACTAAAACTTATGTGGAGACCTCATTAATATCCTGGAATACGCGAGGTTTCATGCATTTATTTCAAGAGGATGAATTAGGGAAAGGAAACCACTCACTGATATGCCTCAAGGAAAACTGGTTGCTGAAACTCCAGTTTGTGAAGGATATACAGTGCTACTTAATGGTGCAATGAAGAATGTGACTGGTCATCCCTTTTCTGGCCTTTTAACAAAGGTCAAAGACAATGCAAATTGGGCAATAATTAATTCCTCAAACCCAAATATATTTGTCCAAGGCACAACAATACCATTTACTCACAATGACAACAACGTTAGAGAGCAGTTACTGATTGTGAACACATATTGGAACCCCACAATAATTTCTTCTGGAAAATGTATCAGATCAGTTATGACACTGATTGATGACTGTATTTTGAAATTTCACAACCCATACATAATCGTGTGTGGTGACCTGATTTTCTCTTGGGTCGATGAAAAGGGGTAGCTAAACGATATAAACAAATTTATGAAAGACTGCCAGGGCAAACATTGGATGCATGAATTGGCCGATAGGGATTGTGAAATGCTAAATGGGCAGACAAAAGGAGACATTCTGGCACAACACACATGGCATGGGAATGGATCAAGGTTCTTGATTACATTTGGTCATCATGACATTTCTCCCATAAAATCAAAGGTTTGGCAATAACAAAGATGAAAAACAGCGATCACGACGCAGTAAACTTGACTGCGGAAACTATACAAACCCCTGTTGGTGACTATTACGTGGGTGAGTGGGAAATAAACCAAGGCTAAAATCGCCTATGATTGAGCTGGAAAGACATCATCAATCTAACAACGGAATTGTCAACTGGCGACATAAAAGGTGCAAAAAAATTTGATTACGGCCCACTATTATTACAATTTAAAAGAACAGGAAGTAGGTTCAGAGTGGACCATCATAAACATAGATATCCCTACAGTAAAAAGGTAGTCGAAGAGAAGAAAATAATGCATCACGACATCACAATGCTTAAATTCTGCAACTCCATGCATCTGTATCATGAAAAAAGAAAAAAGCGCCAACAAATATACAGAAACTGGCTGATCTCATTCAAAGTAATTCGAGATCAAGAACGAAGAAATGTTGCAACTAATATGTGCATGTAGGAGCAGAGATTCTTGGGCAATAATAAATGAGGGCTCTCTAACCCAGAAAGCGAATATGAATGTAGGTGTTAATGCAGATACGTGGGTTAAACACTTCACGAACGTGTTTAAGAAACCAGCACTACAGGACACATAACCAAGCATAGAAAAGACAGTTCTCTGGAACATACGTTACACCAAAAATGAAATAGAGGACGCAATTTTAACATTAAAGAATGCTGGTGCAGCAGGCCTGGGTGGCCTATCCAACTTGATGTTAAAAAAGAATAAAGTGCAATGGGCCACTTTTATCGAAATGCTTTTCAGACAAATCTCACTAACAATGAAAATCTCTGCAAGTTGGCAATCGGCCGATTTTCAAAAAGGGAGATCGAGCAGATCCAACCAACTACAGTCTGATTGCCTTTTTAGATGTCATCGGGAAGATTTTTGCATCATTTTTGCAAAAAAGACTAGCAAAAAGGCAACGGCTGCAAGAATTAAAGATGACAAACAGGTTTTACCACAGGCGTCGGGGTTGAGCTAAATTTGTTATTACTCAACTTGCTAAAACTTGAAGCGATGAAAAATGGTAAAAACCTTTTTTTAGCATTTGTCGACCTGCGTCAAGTTTTCGATAGCGTAAATAGAGGCACCTTATGGAGGAAACAGAGGAAGTGTGACTGCCCTCCTGACCTAAACAACTCCACTCTAATACATCAATTCGAGTGAGAATGAATGCTGAAGGAGAGCTGACAGGTTCTATAACAACTGAAAGAGGCGTTAAGCAGGGATGCCCCTTGGCAGCATTCATTTTCAAATTGTATATTGCGGATCTGCAGCAGCGTTACTAGAGTGTAATTCATTTCCACCGCAAATAAACAGGCATCAGATAGGATGGGCAACTTATGCTGATGATTTGATGCTTGTCGACACCACTCAAATAGGCCTACAGCGTTTACTTATTAGCCTGGATGCTTATCTACAAAAAATGACCTGGAAATAAATGTTGAAAAGTCGAAAATTTTCACTTTTGGGGCATATCTTGGAAGAAAAGGGAAACACTTCAAATGGTTCACAGCTGGCAAACAACTTGTAAGAACAGATAACATCAGATATGTGGGCATTCTATTAAGAGAATGGCAATGGACTGAGGAATTGAAAATGATTTGAAAATGAAAATGAAGAACTTAAAGCTGCAAGGAGCAAAATTGCATGCATAATTTTTTTAATTTACACTCAAACCAGTGATTGGGCCTCATTACGAATTGCCCGGTAAAACCGGATTCATTACCGGCATGCCGGAATGAGCGGGTCTGTGCTCGTATGAACCCGCTAATAGTGGGTGATTACGAGTGTGCGAGCACGCGTGTTACCCCGTGCCGGCAGTGGCAAAATCGACATGTCGGTAACGGGCACCAACACCCCTATACCGGCATTGCGGGTACCGCCCATTCCGTAACCGAGTCATAACAACCACTAAACACTGGCACGGTAATACGGGCACGGTATTACCGTGGTCGCAAAAAAAGACCCGGAAATTACATCATCGCACAGGAACGGGAAATGAGCCGGCGGCCATCTTTAAAAACACAATCCATTGCCATCCTCCATAACCACCACTACACTAGTGTTGTTGTGTGCCACAACTGAAGCAGGATGTCGAAGGCCACCAGTAAATCCTCCCAAAGGAAGAGGAAGCAGCGTTTTTCTGATGCTTAACTGACTATGCTTGCTAACACCCTCGAACAGCATGCAGACACAATCAGGAGCACAGACCACAAGCATGCGGCCCAAACCAAAAAAAAAACAGGTCTGGCAGGAGGTCGCTCAGAGGGTGTCGGCAGTGGGGAGCACCCCAAGGAGTGTACGTGACTGCCGGAAGCGCTGGGACGACCTCCGCCTCCGGGTCAAGAAGATCCTGGCGGAGAACAGGAGGGCCGCAATGGCGACAGGCGGTGGCCCACACTCCCCTGTGAAGCTCACCGCATGGGAGGAGACCGCAAGTGCATTCATTGACCCGGAATCCATAGACTGAATAGGAGACCAGGAGTTCGGCGCTGCAACTACCACAGAGGAAGGTGAACCATCACATCCACGTATACCAAAACATGATGTGGCACAAGTGATGTGGAAGTTAGACTAGGCAAGGCAATGCATCTTCCAAGGCTACATCAACACATCCATAGAATGAGTGCCACACCCTGCACCACACGCATGCTGAGTGAAAATCCTAATCCCAACAGAGGTGCAACATGACCCAACCAAGCCCATGGGACCCACCACACAGACACCAAACCAATGCTATGCCACCACCATGCATTGATTGCCAACATGTCCCCTCAGTACACCAAATGCCACACACCAGAAATTAAATGATGCCTGAATGTATGAACATATCACACCGCAATACATCATAGCTGCCATTTGACAACATCACTGATGATCTCTTCTATCTCCCAGGCACCAATGAGGAAGGTGGAACACAGGACAGGGAGCGAGTACATCCAGTGCACGCAAATGGACCAGGGCCACCGCCACCCCCCGTCCAAGAAAATGCCTGCAGCAACACCCAGTGTGCCACGCAAGGCATCAACCCTGCATTGGGCACCTGCAGCGACAGAACAGCAGCAGGCACCCACAACAGTGGGATCCGTTCCGCCAGCCACCACAGACGTTGTGTCTACAGAGGCGGATGATGAGGCTGGAATCATGTCTGGAATACCCACCCCAAACCCCATTGCCAGCCCCCAACCACCTGCGGAGTCTGAGAGCCTGGACGATCCATGTCTCCATGACTCTGACCTTGGAGAATCAGACATTGGGATCTTCCAGGAGGACAGTGCCGAGGACGAGGAGCCCATGCAGGTGCCTTCCACCACCCTGCCAGCCACCACCCTGCCAGCCACCACCCTGCCAGCCACCAGTACACCTGCGGCCGACAACTCCTTCGAGGCTCGCCTGGCAAGGGTAGAGGCCCGCCAAGAGTCAATGCTGCAAATCATCAGGTCAGGGAGGGGGGAGTGGGCACATTTTTGCAGTTTTAAATAATACACAAGTTGTGAGAAGAAAAATCCATGGCTGGACATTGTTATTTTTCGTGTGCATGCATTTAATGCGTTACAGTGTTCAGTGCCCAACTCCCAACATTCCCTGTATGCATGTTCACATTGGCCCAGTGTCTGACTGACACAAGTCTTTCATAGTCCCTATGTTTCAGAAGTATACTTGAATTCATGCTTGTCGTACAGCATGGCCATCCCGTGCATCACGTACTGGCAGTGGGGCTACTTCACCTCCGTCCTCATCATCCTCACCCGGCCCATGCATGTCAATGTCAGGTGACAATGGTACATTTCTCCGGATGCACATGTCGTGCAGCATGACACAGGCCATGGTGATCTTTGCCACCTTCTCAGTCCTATATAGGAGTACCCCACCAGACCTGCTTAGGCAGCGGAACCGCCCCTTCGACAGACCAAAGGTCTGCTCAATGACAATACGTGTACGGGTGTGCACACGATTGTACTCCTCCTCATGGCTATTCTGCGGGTTAGGCACAGGGGTGTGTACCCACGGCCTCAAGGGATATCCTCCATCACCTACAAGCAGATTCAAATAGGTGTGTGTCACTCTGAACTCCCGTAATTCAGGGAGCACAGTCATGCCGCCAGCTATTTGGTGTGGCCATGCACATGTCCCTGTAAGCATGAAAAAATGTTATCTAGGTGCAATCTGGGCTGTTATGAGGTGTGGTAGTCTGGTTGGCATTCAATAGATGATGCAGGGTGTAATCATGCATGCTGAGGCAGATATGCTGTGGTAGTGCAACAATGTTTTGACTCCAATTCATGCTGTTCATTATTTACTATGCATGGTCACACTGCCCACATAGCCATACTTGCCGTCCTGTTCATTCATGCATTGCTTGCCATCACCAAGGTGGCCTGGTTGTGCATCTTACTTGTTCTCATTGATATGCATTATTTGTGATATGTGACCCAGTGAAGTGTCATGTACCATTTGACTGGTTCAGGTCAGGAGTGTTTGGCTCTGCATGCATTCTCCAATCACCGGCTATTCCCACCCAGGTGCAGTATTGCCCCCCCCCATGCATCCCCACACATCAGTACCCCAAAGCACTGCCATGGGACGGTTGTGCAACTCACCAAGCAGCCAGGCACGTGGTCCGGCATGTCGCTCCATTTGATGGGGTACCGTGGATTTACCCAGTAACATGTGTGGAGGGTTTTGACCCATGTGGAATCATTAGATGGGGTAAATGTGGGGATTAAGCTGTCGCTGCCCATCATTTTACCCCAGAACAAAAATAAATCATTGGAGTGGGTAAAGATGGGGATGCGCTGTCGCCGCCCATCATTTCATCCCAGAATCCAGGAGAGCTGCGCAGTTGTGCGCACACCAAAATGGGTTGCCAAAGGAAAAACAGTAGCGCCGGTTAGCTCAAAACAGCGTTTCAAAAACCACCATGGTTTCCCTGAATGCAAGCTTCAAATGCCCATTTTAAACATTGCACATATGCAAAATGTTCACTGAACACCAGCAGACATTTGGCAGAAGTAAATTTTGTGTGCCTACAAAAATCTGGGAAGATGAAGAGCCCAGAACTGTGCTAGTCTTTGTAGTTCCTCTGTAATCGCGAAAAACGCAAGCACGAATTTTACCGCGATTTGCAAATTTCTCCACGTGGGAAAACAGAAGATTCTTTGCTTTCCTTGCTAAAAATTCGTTTGCAACCTGCCAATCATTCCTAGAATATTGCTAGAGTGAGCCTGGACTAATATTAACTAGATAGCACTCACCCTGAACCTCTAGAGGGAATTAAAAGCATTTTAGCATATTTTTCACTTCATTGCCAGCACATGTAAAAGCATTTTGGGCCTGTGTTTAAAACTCCGATCCGTAATCTAAGCTTGCTGGGGTGAACTGAATTACATTTGATTGCATTTCTGAGAACTGTGTGCTTTCCTTCCATTTCCTTGCATTGCATAAAGGGGGGAGGGGATTGCCAGAGGAAAGTGATTACATTGTTTTGTTGAAATCATATTGAGTATTTTCTGTATTGCATTTTCATTCAACATTACATCCATCTGAACTTATATAAAGCATTCTCTACCACCTTCTTCTTCGGTTCCTATTCACAAGTGTGCTAGTGCCAGATTCTCCGTTGTTAATCTTTATCATATCAGATTAAGTGTGATATCCAATTATTAATTTATTATAAAGTGTGATATATATCTATATTGTTTAAATTCTCAAATAAACCTTTTAACTTGCAAAACAGAACTACTTCTTGGCTCAGTGGGGTCAGGGGGATTCCAAAAGAGGGGTGTTATATAGGGGTAGTCATCCAGAACGCATGAACTGGACATAAAGATATATCAATAAGGGTTTCCATTCAGTATCCCAGACTAGGCATTGACTTAGCTGTAGTGTTGATTTGAATCCTCTTACAAATTGGGGGCTCGTGCCGGACGTTTGGGTTAGATCTACCATTTGTGCAGATTAATACAGTGTGCCAGCTGACCAGATACACATATCCGGTCGGATCGCCACGCTGTGTTACGCTGTAAAGCACTCCTCAAAGGAACGCTCTAAGGAAAAGCTCTGTTTTGCAAAAATAAAATACAAACTTCTGTAAGTCAGGAAGGAACTCAAATTCCAGAATGACGACCTTAGTAGACATGAAAATAGCCAGAGAGCACTTCTTACATAAGTTATTTGTGAGAGGTGAGTGGACTCATCAGGACCAAACGGTTTGGTTGCAGGCCATCACGCAACAGGTCACTGAAACAGGGTCAGATATATGGGGAGATCAGGGTCCCCTACATGTGGCCCTGAGTGAACTATACATGGCTCCTAAAGCTAAGGATGAACAAGACAAGATGGTTAGGATAGCCGCATACCTGTACCTATATATGGGAGGCATGCAGGATAAATGTACTGAAAGCCAAGATCTGGCGTATAAGCGACAGATGGCGTTAGAGAAGGTCCGATCTGACCTGGTCTCTTCTGAGCAGAGGCTGCAGGTGAGCCAGGAGTCAGAAAATGAGAGTAGACAGCACATCATTAAAATAAAGAGGGATATGGACATCCTGCAACAGGAAAAGGCTGACCAGGATACCAGATTTCTGGCCTTGCAGAAGGAGTACCAAGAAGGTTTGGACTCCCTGCTGCAGAGCCAGAAAAAGCTGGAGCAACAATTAGACTTTAACAGGGCATGCACGGAGCAGGTAGCCACCCTGCAAAGTCATCTAGATAGAGTGAAGGCAGAGAGCAACAAGCTGATTTTGAAAGACCTGGATACCCAGGCAGAGTTTGATGAAGAACGCCAGAAAGCTGGTGCCTTTCAAAGGCAGAGGGACGACCTGGCGGCACAAATGCAGGCTCTTAGCCAGGAAAGAGATGCCTTAGGCCAGGAAGTCTGCCATTTAAAAAGAAAAATGGAAGAAAATCACCTGGCCCACCAGGGACTGGGTGACCTCCAAAAAGAACACCAGGACTTGCTAGAGCACACCAGGAGGGTGGAGGAGGCTCTGGCAAGACAGGAGCAGGCCAATAGGGACACAGCTCAGGAGGTAACCCTCCTGCAGCAAAGACTGGCCCAGTGCTCCAGGACCAATCAGGAAACGCAGAGAGCGAATGAGGCTCTCTGCCAGCACAATGATAGGCTCCAACAACAGGTAGCGATGCAGGAGAGACTGATAGAGTCTAGTAAGGCCTTAACTGAGGAACTGAAGGCGCAGGCTCTTGCATTGCAACAGGGAGCAGGGGCGGATAGAGATGAGGTTCGCTGGGAAAGAGAAACTCCTGAGCATAACCCCAGGAGCCCTAGTACCAGAGGCCTTTATTTCTCTCAGTCCCTGGACTCTGCCACCCCCATGTCCCCTGGCGCACATGAGCACAGGGCCACAGGGATGGCAGATTACTATCCAGCCAGAAGCATGGGGCTCATAGGCCAGTACCTCCCAGGAATGGATGGGCGGGCATCCGGGTATGGGCACCCAAGCACAGTGCAATTTGATGGGGAACCCCAGGAGAGTAGGCCCATTAAGGGCATCCTGAAAACCTCTGCCCAGTTAGGTCAGTGGGGGGGTACCCATCAAATCCTGGCAGCAAGGAGGGATCTGAAGAATCCTCTGAGCGGTACAGGACACAGGAGACCAGGTCCCCACATTCTGCCAGCCATTCCCAGGCTCGCAGAATCCGGGAAAACCTGGAAGAACAGACGGGAACCTCTGGGAGCAGTGCCTCTGAGTCAGAAGATGAATGGACCAGGGTTACCCGGACCAAAAGGGCCAATAAGACAAAAAGGGCCTTGCTTAAGGACCCCTTAAAGCAGATTAAGGCTATCAGGAGCGTCATCACGCCTTATCATAAGAACGCCAAGTATTCTGTTTGGGAGCACTTAGAGTTGTTTGAGCGAATGATGGAGACTTTCCATTTGAAGGACAGCCAAAGCTGTATTCAATATGTAAAGTGGACCTTCTCCCCGGAATACTCCAGTTTCTTTGCGGGGCTGGAGGACCAAAATCATTTAAGATGGTCCGCCTATAAGGCGGCCATCTTGAAACATTTTTCTACTCATAGAAATCCTCAAGAGGCTCGCAAGGCAGCCTACAATTTACAATGTGGGGAGGATCAGGCCCCACAAGAGTTTGTGCAGGAGTTAAAGCGTGCTTTTGCACAGACCACAAGAAGGGTGCGCACGGATAGCAGAGAATTTATTAATACGTTTTTCCATGCCTTGCCCAAATACATAATGACCCAGCTCGTGAGGGATTTTCATGAGAAAAGATCTTTAGACTGAGTCATTGAACAGGCGACCCGGATCTATGAGGTGCAGAAGCCAATAGAAAATAAAAATAATGCGCCCAAAAACCCCAAAGCCAACAACACCCCTGCTGCTGCCAAGGTGGCAGAGGTAAAGGTCACCCCCGTTTTAGAGTTGGAGATGGGGGGGCCTAAAAACCTACCTGCACCTAATAATGCTAGGCATAGAAGGTCCTCGGCCCAGTCACAAACAGGGAGTCAAGGAGGTAGTCCCACAAATGGGGTCCCTCGCTCTCCTGACTATGTAAGTCCCCGTTACAAGGGAAGTCGACCCATCCTGGGTTATGTGTGGACTCCTCCAGCCCAAGGGGGGGGATCCAGCCAAGCACCTAACCCAGGGAACTTCCCTCCCAACTTCCCACAGGAGGGCAGAAATTTACCAAACCCTGGGCAGAACTTTTTCCCCAGATATCCACCCGACTTTCAGCCCCAAAACCATCCATCCTTCTTTCCCCAATTCCCTGAGCCCAGACCACTGAATCCGGGAGAGGGGAGGCCAAGGGTGGAGGGGTACCCAAATCTTCCCAACCCAGGGTATTACCAGAGGAGGGACAGCTACCCTTCCCGGGATCAGCCCAGGGGAGAAAACAGGGCCCCGTATCAGCCTGAGCGGGTTTCCCAGTTAGAGCGCCAGGTTCAAAACATGGCGCGGGATCTGGGTCACATACTGAGGGCTCAGCAGAACCCTCAGATGGGCGGGCCAGCGCAGAACGCACCCAACTCTGGACCTGGTGCTCCAGAACAATGACGGGGGCAGCACCCCGATAACTCACCGGTTCCCAGGGAGGAGGCACAAGGGGAAGGGGGGTGTAAAGCCTTGGAGGAAGCTTCCTTCCTCACTTGTAAACAGCCCCTGGAAACCCAGGAACCGGAAACAAAATCTCCTGCCCCTGAAAGTCTGCCTCCTAAGGAGCAGAGGGGTGGTAGGAGAAACAAAAGACCCAAACAGACTCAGTTTGAGGAGGAGGTACAGATCTTCCAATTTGAGGGAGAGGGATCCTCAGAGGATCCTGGGAAAAGGATCTTCTCCTTCAGAGATGGGGCAACTCCTCCCAAAGAAAAATGGGTCCCTAGGGATGCAAATCCGGACTGGGGAGATGGGGAGACTGAGCTACCGCCGCCCACCATCTCATCCCAGAACCAACAGCAAGAAAATCCCCTGGTTCAAACCCATCCTGGTGACTGCCTCCAAAAAGGGGGGGGCGGCCCGGAACCGGAGCCAGGGGAACCCACAATGGCTCTGATCTCCAGTTGCCAACTTTTTCTTTCAGATTCCCAAGGCTCTCCACAGAATTCTGCCCAAATCTCTTCTCTCGCCATGTCCAGAACCAGAAAATTAGCCCACCAGTTGTCCAAAAATGTGCATTATCTGTGCCCCCTTGAGGAGAAGGAGGGAAGATACTATGCCCCGGTACAAGTACAGGGGCAGGGCACAATTTTGGCACTGGTGGACACTGGATCTCAAGCTACCCTTCTGTCCAGAAGGGCCTTCGACGAACTGAATGCAGGAAGGGGAGAGAATTACCAAATTCCTCTCACCTCTCTTCCTGGACAACTGCAGAACTTTGACGGGAAGGAAATTCCCGTTGAGGGGACTGCAGACTTGGACATTAAGATCGGGCGACACAAGGTGAAACACCCGGTCATAGTAGTGACTCCAGAGGGCACCCCTTGTTTACTGGGGAATGACCTCCTGAGGAGGTTGTCACCCTTAATAGATTGCGTAAACAAGGTCCTCTGGACCCAGACTAGCCGACCAATAAAATTAAAACAGAGTGTCAACCATGTTAGTTTAAACGGCACCTGCCACATGGTTGAACAAAAATCTGACCAAGTAGAATTCCACTTCCAGAATAACCAAATTCCAGACGTGACAGTAATAGCAGTAGGACAACAGACTGGTGATGGGGGGTCCTCTCTATTTCTGAAAATCAACCTTCCTTCCAGTCTAAAGTGGTATTCCACGCTGGAAGGAAACACTCTGAAATTTTATACTAATCCACAATCAGAAACTCCCACTCCTATAGTCCAGAAAGATGTGAAATCAGCTCAGAGCCTGGCTGATATTCAGCAAATTGGAGAGCAGTTGTTCATCCCTGTTCAGTTAAATGATGGGAAGGACTCTGTTCTCGCTCGAGTGTGTGTGAATAACGGTAAGAGCTTCATCAGCGAAGCCATGTTCCGCCAACTCCCAAAAGATCCAGCCACTCCCACATTCAAACTGATAGACAAATGGGAAATGGACCTGGAAGCACCTAATTCCAAACATCTCCTGCCAAGCAGGTGTATGCTCAAAATCTCCATTGGCAACAAGAGCATAGTCCATAATTGTTGGGTCGTGCGAGACGTCACTGCCGCCTTTTACTTAGGCAGTGACATTCTCAATCGCTTTGCCATTAGTTTGGACCTAATAAACTTCAAAGCTTGGTCCCGATTAGCGGATAATCCCATGGGCTTTGATGATCCAGAAAAAGCATTTAGGTCAGCTCAATTGCTGCCTTATGCAGTTGAAATTCAGATCAAAGAGGAAGTCACCATCCCAGAAAGGACCCGACAATTCTCCCTGGAAGTGAAAGTTAAAAGAGGACAATATCTGCAAAACCCTGATGCTTACATACATCTAAATGCTTCTCTCCAACTGCAAGGGTTAGGGGTAAACCCAACTCCATTAGTCAACATAGAACATGACACCATTCCAATAGAGGTGGATAACAGCGACTTAAAGAGTATTACTCTAGCCGCAGGCACCATTATTGGAATGGCGGTTGATGACCGACATTTTTCCATAGATTTAGGTAATGAACTGTTAGGGCCAATCCCCAAGGACTGCTTTGACAGTGACAGTGATGACAATACAACACCAGACAGGATTTTTACCCGGCACGGGGGGAAATTTCTGGTGTACACTTCCTGCCCCTATGGTAAGGAAGATGTGACTTGTGACTTCGGGAGGGATGAGGTGATTTTCCAGGTCCATGAGGGCTGCCTTTCCCACCTGAAGCCTCCAGTCCAAATCAGCACTCTGACCAGGGACTTCTCCACCCAGCTGGAGGAGGCCGCTGAAATAGCCAAACCAGAAGTCTTTCCAGGCTTCAGGCAGATGGTGGAAGAGAGAGTCAACCTAGCTGATGCCTGTGTGACTCTGGAACAAAAGCAAAAGTTGAAACAAGTTTTCTTGGATTTCCAAGATCTCTTTGCGGTAGACTCATATGACTGTGGTCGCACTGACATCCACACAACAACAATCCCCACGGACCCTGGCATGACTCCAGTGTTTGTGAAGCAATATCGCTTGCCTCTCGCATCAATGGAGTCCCTTACTGAAATAATTAAGAACCTTGAGTCCAGGGGAATAATCCGTCCCATCCACAGCACCTTCAATAATCCGGTGCTGGGAATATTAAAGCCAAACGGCCAGTGGAGACTCTGCGCTGACCTTAGGGAGCTCAACAAATGGGTCCATACTTCCCGATGGCCTCTTCCCTACATTGACCAAGGGCTGGCTCAGATCCAGGGGTCACAGGTATTCACTGCAATAGACCTGACCAATGGATACTGGACTGTGTCTGTCAGTAGGGAGGACCAATACAAGCTGGCTTTTACCTTTGGGGGCCAGCAATACACATGGACCCGGACTCCCTTCGGATACCTCAACTCCGGCAATGAGTTTAACATTTTCCTACATAAGGCCATGCCCGACCTGGGTGCGAGGGGTAACCTGGCTTACGTAGATGATGTCCTCATCAAAAGTTCTTCTGTGGAGGAACACATAGCGGAGATCCGTTATGTTCTGACGCAGTTGAGGGCCGCCGGAGCAAAACTTTCCTTTCAGAAAGCACAGTGGTGTAGAACCCGTGTTAATTTCTTGGGACATGAGATTACTCCTCAGGGTCTCTGTCCCCAGGAAAAGAAAGTGGAAGCCCTCCAAAAATTGAAAGACCCCACAACTCTGCGGGAACTAAGGAGCCTCCTTGGGCTGACTAATTACAGCAGAAAGTTCATTGAGGGCTACGCAGAGATCACCAGACCCCTGATCCATCTCCTGAAGGGGGGGGTCAAGTGGGAATGGGGTCCAGAACAAGCCGAGGCAGTAAAACAACTCAAAAGAAGCCTCTCACAAGCGCCTTGCCTAGCTTACCCTGTCAGAAACAAGGAGTTCTTCCTGGAGACGGGGTTCTCTAATACGTGCTTGACGGCAGTATTATACCAAAAGCATGACAAGGTCAATAAAGTAATCTCCTATGCGAGCAAAACTTTATCCTCTGTGGAGGAACAATTCAACGATTGTGAGAAGGCACTCCTGGCAACGGTGTGGGCATTGAAAAATTACCGCCCGTTTATCCAGGGGGAACACATCATAGTGGAGACTCCACACCAGCCTCTGCAGTATCTCCAAAGTGACAGAATCCGGGCCGGAAATGTGAGTAATTCCCGAATTACTTCCTGGATTCTGTCAATGCAAGGCTTTCCTGTGGAGGTCAGATATGGCCAAAACAAGAAGAGTCCCCTCGCGCAAGGTCTGGCTGACTTGCATGATTGTGCCAGAGAAAACTGTCTCGAGGACGAAAGTCTAAAAATCAAGGACAACATGGAGGCATACCTTAATTCCCCACACAAAGTCTTTGAAGAGGACAAGTGTGAAGGAATGCCCACTGTCTATGTGGATGGATGCTCTTACCATGTTGACAACGACGGGGAGAAAGAACTGGTGGCTGGCGTAGGGAATGCATGGGTGAATGAGTCCCCAGAACCCTCCGCTGGATACAAAATTGGTCCCCGAAGTAGTCAGGTGGCAGAATTGATGGCTGTGCATCAGGCCATCCTCACTGCTGTCCAGCATCAACTCCACAAACTGGTCATAATCACAGATTCGGATTATGTACGGAACGGGTTTGTGGAGCACCTGGTTAATTGGAAAACCAGAGGCATGTTATGTGCTAACAACAAACCCTTGAAACATGGGAAGTTGATCCAAAACATTGATGATCTGGTCACCTCGAATGAGATGACCATCTATTGGAAAAAGATCAAGGGTCATTCCAAAGTAGAGGGACCAGACAAAACTGGAAATGACTTAGCTGATCAGCTGGCCAAAACCGGGGCCATCCAAAGGGATCTAATTGAGATTGAGTCCCTGTTGGGGGAAATCCAGGTCACTGCTATCACTAGGTCCCAGACAAATGCTCACAATGATCTTTCAATTGCACAATGGAGTAAGGAGACCCCTGATGCTGATTTGATTACCGCTCAGAAGGGGGATCCAATAATTGATAAATTTTACCAGCACCTTGAGGACCCTGAGAACGTTCCCCTGACGGATACCGATTACATTGGGAAAGAGGACCTAAGAGTGTTGATGAAATGTGAAAAAATGTTCCGAATCCAAGACGGTTTGCTGGTAAGGAAATCCAAAGCGGGCCACGATCAGTGGGTGGTTCCTACCTCATTCCGAAGCCTGATATTAGGTCACGCCCATGATGCGGCCACCGCCGGTCATAGGGGGTTTCACACAACATTGGAAATCTTAAGAGAGGTTGCATACTGGCCACACATGGGGCAGGACCTCGACCAATACTTGAAGGGGTGTCTTGTGTGTGCACAATTTCAGCCGTCATCCCTCACGCACCAAGCCCCTCTCCAAAAGCGGGGGATGACCCTGCCATGGTCAGATTTACAAATCGACTTTGTAGGCCCCGTGATTCGCTCTGCTAGGGGGAATAAGTACATGTTGACTGTGACATGCTTGTTTACCAAGTGGGTGGAATGTCTCCCAGCCCCAAATTGCAAGGCAGAAACCGCAGCTGCCCTGATGATTAACCACATCTTTTCCCGTTTTGGTCTACCTCAAAGGATTGAGTCAGACAGGGGTAGCCACTTCACCAGTGAAGTAATGACAAAGATGTGGGAGATACTGGGGGTCAAAAGGAAGTTACATATTGCTTACAGGCCAGCTTCTTCTGGAGCAGTGGAACGCTACAACCGGACAATTGTGAGCATCTTAAAAAAGTTTGTGGCATATTCTGGGCCAAGTTGGGATATCCGATTACCTCTGGTCCTAATGGCCATCAGATCTACCCCTTCATCTGCAACCAAAATGTCACCATTTGAGTTGATGACTGGGCGCAAGATGGTGCTTCCGCAGCATTTGCTCTATAGGACCCAAGAGCAGACACTGATAAATGCCTCCACTACTCATGAGTATGTGGAGAATTTAAGGAAACACCTCCAACATGCTTTTGCTTACGCTCAGCGGAATCTAGAAAGATCGGCTGATAGCATGAAGACACACTATGACCTGAAGACTTCCAGGAAGGAATATCAGGTGGGGGACCGGGTCTATCTATACAATTTCCAAAGGAACCAGGCCAAACAGCAGAAATTCTTGCCTACATGGAAGGGACCCTTTGAGATTATAGACAAAATCTCCACTGTGGCCTACAAAATCCACATCCCCAAAGGTCCTTTTGCAGCGGGGGAAGACAAGTGGGTCCACATAAACCAGTTGAAATGTTGCCATCCCAGGCACACTCTGCAACAACTGGAGGAATCCTCTGGAATCCTAGCGGGTACTGTCTCAGACTAATTCAGTTCCAACCATAAAACATACCACATCTAGTCTCTAAAATATTGTGATTTGCATGAAACTGTCTCTTAGTTATACTGTTTTTTTTTCAAAATAAGAATGTAATGTTTCGTTATGATGAAATGCATATGCTGCCCCACTATCTCAACAGTGGTGGAAAGACGTCTATGAGTAGGTATTGCCGCTCTTCCTTTGTCGTCCTAGGAGAAAGAAAACCTGGAGCGGGACAAGGAGGACGACCCAGGGACCGGGAACGAATATCCAAGGGGCCCGGGGTACCGCCCAATACTCACATCAGGACCGGCGAGGAGAACCGATCGATCCGACCGGATGGGGGAAAAGATGCTGAACTGTGCCATCTACAGAATTGGAAGAAGATAATGTGGACATACCAGCGCCAGGGTTCAAAACCTCCCTTGCAACCGACTCCCCCTCGACTCAAGTCAAAGCGCAGTCGGGCGGGGGGGTTTGTGGAGGGTTTTGACCCATGTGGAATCATTAGACGGGGTAAATGTGGGGATTAAGCTGTCGCTGCCCATCATTTTACCCCAGAACAAAAATAAATCATTGGAGTGGGTAAAGATGGGGATGCACTGTCGCCGCCCATCATTTCATCCCAGAATCCAGGAGAGCTGCGCAGTTGTGCGCACACCAAAATGGGTTGCCAAAGGAAAAACAGTAGCGCCGGTTAGCTCAAAACAGCGCTTCAAAAACCACCCTGGTTTCCCTGAATGCAAGCTTCAAATGCCCATTTTAAACATTGCACATATGCAAAATGTTCACTGAACACCAGCAGACATTTGGCAGAAGGAAATTTTGTGTGCCTACAAAAATCTGGGAAGATGAAGAGCCCAGAACTGTGCTTATAACCAAACTGGCTGAGCTATGGAGTCAGCAGTTTTAAGTTTAACTGAACTACAGACATTAAAAATCCAAATGTTTAAAATAAATAAGTGACCTACTTTTGAGTGTCACATAGTCTGTAACTGTTGAAATGTCATAGTTTTAAACTTAGAATCAGCATTCTAGCTGCATATGTAAAAAATTGTTAGTTATTTGAATGCAGAAAACTGGGGAACAGAAATGACATGTGGCTAAAAACTGGCTTAAAGAGATTCCAATTTTGCCTGGCAACTACCCCCATCAGGAGTGAAACTTGATTCACAAGTAACTTCCCAGGCCTGGCTGTTTCCTGCTGGCCACACTAAGGATATGCCATCTCTCTGATAATTGAATTAAGGGGAGCCCCCACAGAATACAGGAGCTCTGAACAATGCAACCCCCTTCACCCAGGCAGATGGTTTATTGCAGATGTCGTAAAACAGCTTCCTCTTGGCAGAAGCTGGGAGGGGCAGGGTCTCTGAGCTTGGCAGAAACTGGAAAGACTGGTTTCTGTACCATGTGACCTGAGAAGACCCACCCCTGCCAGCCAGAATATGGTTTTAGAAAAAGATGAATAACTCATAGTACGGACTTGTCATAATTATTTAAATGATGCCATAATTCTTGTGATTTTTCGGTGCACATTTGAAGACGTGTTAGGACCCGGTGGTATGTTCAGGGGGGTTTTAGCGGAAAAGAGGATATTACTCAAAATGTATGCATGTTAAAAATCTGACACTTCATCAATTAATGTCCATACTCTTTGCGCACATGTGTGTAAATTTGGGTTAATGTCCGAAATTGCAAAATCAGTTAAAAAGTGCAAATGTTGCCATTTCTGAATGCAAGCCCCCAGGAAGAGCAGATTTGGACAGGGTATACCTCCTGTGATATGTGATGGGTGCGTGTAATTTTAAACAAATGTGTACCTGTGCAAATATGTTTTTTTAATCAAATATAGATTGTGTGCAATTTGACAGGGGAGGATCCTCTGACCCATAAAACCTACAGCATCACTCTGACTCACAGTTCCTTCCCCAATCATGGGAGAGGGGAGAATTGGGCCAATGGGCAGTTGAGAGAGGGGCTGGCTAGTGATGCTGCACACACACCCATTTTCAAAACACATAAAAGCAGACAGACAGGACAGATAGGGACCTTCAAATCCATTTGCTGCGGGACGCTCTGCCGGGAAAATCCATACTTTACCTCCATCAATCTCTAGAGAAAGCTGTGCAGAAAGATCCAGACTTTAAATCCATCAATCTCCAGAATCCAGAGAGAGAGCAGACCCAGACCAGACCGCTGTTAGCAGAACCAGAGAGAGCTGACCCAGATCATTGTGAAGTGCAGAGACCAGACCAGAGTCCAGTCTAAAACCTGACCAGATTCGTGGCGAGGCCCATCTAATTCAAGAATATAGTGTGAGTACCTAGCAAGACTGTGCAGAACCAATCTCTTAGTTAAAATAATATAATTCAATCTATTTTAATCTAAGTAGAACTGCCTCCTAACTGTCACTTGTCCTTTTCTAGTTGCTAGCTGTCACTTGTCTTTTTGAACTTTAAAATTTCAAATCTGAAAAACGACCTTTATTTAATCGCTCATATCTCCGTGACCGTTTGTCCTAGAGACTTGCAGTAACTTTCATCTGGAAGCTGAGATCCTAGGCTGTCCTAGGACCCCAAAATGATAGTGCTAGTCCTTGTAGTTCCTCTGTAATCGCGAAAAACGCAAGCGCGAATTTTACCGCGATTTGCACATTTCTCCACGTGGGAAAACAGAAGATTCTTTGCTTTCCTTGCTAAAAATTCGTTTGCAACCTGCCAATCATTCCTAGAATATTGCTAGAGTGAGCCTGGACTAATATTAACTAGATAGCACTCACCCTGAACCTCTAGAGGGAATTAAAAGCATTTTAGCATATTTTTCACTTCATTGCCAGCACATGTAAAAGCATTTTGGGCCTGTGTTTAAAACTCCGATCCGTAATCTAAGCTTGCTGGGGTGAACTGAATTACATTTGATTGCATTTCTGAGAACTGTGTGCTTTCCTTCCATTTCCTTGCATTGCATAAAGGGGGGAGGGGATTGCCAGAGGAAAGTGATTACATTGTTTTGTTGAAATCATATTGAGTATTTTCTGTATTGCATTTTCATTCAACATTACATCCATCTGAACTTATATAAAGCATTCTATACCACCTTCTTCTTCGGTTCCTATTCACAAGTGTGCTAGTGCCAGATTCTCCGTTGTTAATCTTTATCATATCAGATTAAGTGTGATATCCAATTATTAATTTATTATAAAGTGTGATATATATCTATATTGTTTAAATTCTCAAATAAACCTTTTAACTTGCAAAACAGAACTACTTCTTGGCTCAGTGGGGTCAGGGGGATTCCAAAAGAGGGGTGTTATATAGGGGTAGTCATCCAGAACGCATGAACTGGACATAAAGATATATCAATAAGGGTTTCCATTCAGTATCCCAGACTAGGCATTGACTTAGCTGTAGTGTTGAATTGAATCCTCTTACAAATTGGGGGCTCGTGCCGGACGTTTGGGTTAGATCTACCATTTGTGCAGATTAATACAGTGTGCCAGCTGACCAGATACACATATCCGGTCGGATCGCCACACTGTGTTACGCTGTAAAGCACTCCTCAAAGGAACGCTCTAAGGAAAAGCTCTGTTTTGCAAAAATAAAATACAAACTTCTGTAAGTCAGGAAGGAACTCAAATTCCAGAATGACGACCTTAGTAGACATGAAAATAGCCAGAGAGCACTTCTTACATAAGTTATTTGTGAGAGGTGAGTGGACTCATCAGGACCAAACGGTTTGGTTGCAGGCCATCACGCAACAGGTCACTGAAACAGGGTCAGATATATGGGGAGATCAGGGTCCCCTACATGTGGCCCTGAGTGAACTATACATGGCTCCTAAAGCTAAGGATGAACAAGACAAGATGGTTAGGATAGCCGCATACCTGTACCTATATATGGGAGGCATGCAGGATAAATGTACTGAAAGCCAAGATCTGGCGAATAAGCGACAGATGGCATTAGAGAAGGTCCGATCTGACCTGGTCTCTTCTGAGCAGAGGCTGCAGGGGAGCCAGGAGTCAGAAAATGAGAGTAGACAGCACATCATTAAAATAAAGAGGGATATGGACATCCTGCAACAGGAAAAGGCTGACCAGGATACCAGATTTCTGGCCTTGCAGAAGGAGTACCAAGAAGGTTTGGACTCCCTGCTGCAGAGCCAGAAAAAGCTGGAGCAACAATTAGACTTTAACAGGGCATGCACGGAGCAGGTAGCCACCCTGCAAAGTCATCTAGATAGAGTGAAGGCAGAGAGCAACAAGCTGATTTTGAAAGACCTGGATACCCAGGCAGAGTTTGATGAAGAACGCCAGAAAGCTGGTGCCTTTCAAAGGCAGAGGGACGACCTGGCGGCACAAATGCAGGCTCTTAGCCAGGAAAGAGATGCCTTAGGCCAGGAAGTCTGCCATTTAAAAAGAAAAATGGAAGAAAATCACCTGGCCCACCAGGGACTGGGTGACCTCCAAAAAGAACACCAGGACTTGCTAGAGCACACCAGGAGGGTGGAGGAGGCTCTGGCAAGACAGGAGCAGGCCAATAGGGACACAGCTCAGGAGGTAACCCTCCTGCAGCAAAGACTGGCCCAGTGCTCCAGGACCAATCAGGAAACGCAGAGAGAGAATGAGGCTCTCTGCCAGCACAATGATAGGCTCCAACAACAGGTAGCGATGCAGGAGAGACTGATAGAGTCTAGTAAGGCCTTAACTGAGGAACTGAAGGCGCAGGCTCTTGCATTGCAACAGGGAGCAGGGGCGGATAGAGATGAGGTTCGCTGGGAAAGAGAAACTCCTGAGCATAACCCCAGGAGCCCTAGTACCAGAGGCCTTTATTTCTCTCAGTCCCTGGACTCTGCCACCCCCATGTCCCCTGGCGCACATGAGCACAGGGCCACAGGGATGGCAGATTACTATCCAGCCAGAAGCATGGGGCTCATAGGCCAGTACCTCCCAGGAATGGATGGGCGGGCATCCGGGTATGGGCACCCAAGCACAGTGCAATTTGATGGGGAACCCCAGGAGAGTAGGCCCATTAAGGGCATCCTGAAAACCTCTGCCCAGTTAGGTCAGTGGGGGGGTACCCATCAAATCCTGGCAGCAAGGAGGGATCTGAAGAATCCTCTGAGCGGTACAGGACACAGGAGACCAGGTCCCCACATTCTGCCAGCCATTCCCAGACTCGCAGAATCCGGGAAAACCTGGAAGAACAGACGGGAACCTCTGGGAGCAGTGCCTCTGAGTCAGAAGATGAATGGACCAGGGTTACCCGGACCAAAAGGGCCAATAAGACAAAAAGGGCCTTGCTTAAGGACCCCTTAAAGCAGATTAAGGCTATCAGGAGCGTCATCACGCCTTATCATAAGAACGCCAAGTATTCTGTTTGGGAGCACTTAGAGTTGTTTGAGCGAATGATGGAGACTTTCCATTTGAAGGACAGCCAAAGCTGTATTCAATATGTAAAGTGGACCTTCTCCCCGGAATACTCCAGTTTCTTTGCGGGGCTGGAGGACCAAAATCATTTAAGATGGTCCGCCTATAAGGCGGCCATCTTGAAACATTTTTCTACTCATAGAAATCCTCAAGAGGCTCGCAAGGCAGCCTACAATTTACAATGTGGGGAGGATCAGGCCCCACAAGAGTTTGTGCAGGAGTTAAAGCGTGCTTTTGCACAGACCACAAGAAGGGTGCGCACGGATAGCAGAGAATTTATTAATACGTTTTTCCATGCCTTGCCCAAATACATAATGACCCAGCTCGTGAGGGATTTTCATGAGAAAAGATCTTTAGACTGAGTCATTGAACAGGCGACCCGGATCTATGAGGTGCAGAAGCCAATAGAAAATAAAAATAATGCGCCCAAAAACCCCAAAGCCAACAACACCCCTGCTGCTGCCAAGGTGGCAGAGGTAAAGGTCACCCCCGTTTTAGAGTTGGAGATGGGGGGGCCTAAAAACCTACCTGCACCTAATAATGCTAGGCATAGAAGGTAGTCCCACAAATGGGGTCCCTCGCTCTCCTGACTATGTAAGTCCCCGTTACAAGGGGAGTCGACCCATCCTGGGTTATGTGTGGACTCCTCCAGCCCAAGGGGGGGGATCCAGCCAAGCACCTAACCCAGGGAACTTCCCTCCCAACTTCCCACAGGAGGGCAGAAATTTACCAAACCCTGGGCAGAACTTTTTCCCCAGATATCCACCCGACTTTCAGCCCCAAAACCATCCATCCTTCTTTCCCCAATTCCCTGAGCCCAGACCACTGAATCCGGGAGAGGGGAGGCCAAGGGTGGAGGGGTACCCAAATCTTCCCAACCCAGTGTATTACCAGAGGAGGGACAGCTACCCTTCCCGGGATCAGCCCAGGGGAGAAAACAGGGCCCCGTATCAGCCTGAGCGGGTTTCCCAGTTAGAGCGCCAGGTTCAAAACATGGCGCGGGATCTGGGTCACATACTGAGGGCTCAGCAGAACCCTCAGATGGGCGGGCCAGCGCAGAACGCACCCAACTCTGGACCTGGTGCTCCAGAACAATGACGGGGGCAGCACCCCGATAACTCACCGGTTCCCAGGGAGGAGGCACAAGGGGAAGGGCGGTGTAAAGCCTTGGAGGAAGCTTCCTTCCTCACTTGTAAACAGCCCCTGGAAACCCAGGAACCGGAAACAAAATCTCCTGCCCCTGAAAGTCTGCCTCCTAAGGAGCAGAGGGGTGGTAGGGGAAACAAAAGACCCAAACAGACTCAGTTTGAGGAGGAGGTACAGATCTTCCAATTTGAGGGAGAGGGATCCTCAGAGGATCCTGGGAAAAGGATCTTCTCCTTCAGAGATGGGGCAACTCCTCCCAAAGAAAAATGGGTCCCTAGGGATGCAAATCCAGACTGGGGAGATGGGGAGACTGAGCTACCGCCGCCCACCATCTCATCCCAGAACCAACAGCAAGAAAATCCCCTGGTTCAAACCCATCCTGGTGACTGCCTCCAAAAAGGGGGGGCGGCCCGGAACCGGAGCCAGGGGAACCCACAATGGCTCTGATCTCCAGTTGCCAACTTTTTCTTTCAGATTCCCAAGGCTCTCCACAGAATTCTGCCCAAATCTCTTCTCTCGCCATGTCCAGAACCAGAAAATTAGCCCACCAGTTGTCCAAAAATGTGCATTATCTGTGCCCCCTTGAGGAGAAGGAGGGAAGATACTATGCCCCGGTACAAGTACAGGGGCAGGGCACAATTTTGGCACTGGTGGACACTGGATCTCAAGCTAACCTTCTGTCCAGAAGGGCCTTCGACGAACTGAATGCAGGAAGGGGAGAGAATTACCAAATTCCTCTCACCTCTCTTCCTGGACAACTGCAGAACTTTGACGGGAAGGAAATTCCCGTTGAGGGGACTGCAGACTTGGACATTAAGATCGGGCGACACAAGGTGAAACACCCGGTCATAGTAGTGACTCCAGAGGGCACCCCTTGTTTACTGGGGAATGACCTCCTGAGGAGGTTGTCACCCTTAATAGATTGCGTAAACAAGGTCCTCTGGACCCAGACTAGCCGACCAATAAAATTAAAACAGAGTGTCAACCATGTTAGTTTAAACGGCACCTGCCACATGGTTGAACAAAAATCTGACCAAGTAGAATTCCACTTCCAGAATAACCAAATTCCAGACGTGACAGTAATAGCAGTAGGACAACAGACTGGTGATGGGGGGTCCTCTCTATTTCTGAAAATCAACCTTCCTTCCAGTCTAAAGTGGTATTCCACGCTGGAAGGAAACACTCTGAAATTTTATACTAATCCACAATCAGAAACTCCCACTCCTATAGTCCAGAAAGATGTGAAATCAGCTCAGAGCCTGGCTGATATTCAGCAAATTGGAGAGCAGTTGTTCATCCCTGTTCAGTTAAATGATGGGAAGGACTCTGTTCTCGCTCGAGTGTGTGTGAATAACGGTAAGAGCTTCATCAGCGAAGCCATGTTCCGCCAACTCCCAAAAGATCCAGCCACTCCCACATTCAAACTGATAGACAAATGGGAAATGGACCTGGAAGCACCTAATTCCAAACATCTCCTGCCAAGCAGGTGTATGCTCAAAATCTCCATTGGCAACAAGAGCATAGTCCATAATTGTTGGGTCGTGCGAGACGTCACTGCCGCCTTTTACTTAGGCAGTGACATTCTCAATCGCTTTGCCATTAGTTTGGACCTAATAAACTTCAAAGCTTGGTCCCGATTAGCGGATAATCCCATGGGCTTTGATGATCCAGAAAAAGCATTTAGGTCAGCTCAATTGCTGCCTTATGCAGTTGAAATTCAGATCAAAGAGGAAGTCACCATCCCAGAAAGGACCCGACAATTCTCCCTGGAAGTGAAAGTTAAAAGAGGACAATATCTGCAAAACCCTGATGCTTACATACATCTAAATGCTTCTCTCCAACTGCAAGGGTTAGGGGTAAACCCAACTCCATTAGTCAACATAGAACATGACACCATTCCAATAGAGGTGGATAACAGCGACTTAAAGAGTATTACTCTAGCCGCAGGCACCATTATTGGAATGGCGGTTGATGACCGACATTTTTCCATAGATTTAGGTAATGAACTGTTAGGGCCAATCCCCAAGGACTGCTTTGACAGTGACAGTGATGACAATACAACACCAGACAGGATTTTTACCCGGCACGGGGGGAAATTTCTGGTGTACACTTCCTGCCCCTATGGTAAGGAAGATGTGACTTGTGACTTCGGGAGGGATGAGGTGATTTTCCAGGTCCATGAGGGCTGCCTTTCCCACCTGAAGCCTCCAGTCCAAATCAGCACTCTGACCAGGGACTTCTCCACCCAGCTGGAGGAGGCCGCTGAAATAGCCAAACCAGAAGTCTTTCCAGGCTTCAGGCAGATGGTGGAAGAGAGAGTCAACCTAGCTGATGCCTGTGTGACTCTGGAACAAAAGCAAAAGTTGAAACAAGTTTTCTTGGATTTCCAAGATCTCTTTGCGGTAGACTCATATGACTGTGGTCGCACTGACATCCACACAACAACAATCCCCACGGACCCTGGCATGACTCCAGTGTTTGTGAAGCAATATCGCTTGCCTCTCGCATCAATGGAGTCCCTTACTGAAATAATTAAGAACCTTGAGTCCAGGGGAATAATCCGTCCCATCCACAGCACCTTCAATAATCCGGTGCTGGGAATATTAAAGCCAAACGGCCAGTGGAGACTCTGCGCTGACCTTAGGGAGCTCAACAAATGGGTCCATACTTCCCGATGGCCTCTTCCCTACATTGACCAAGGGCTGGCTCAGATCCAGGGGTCACAGGTATTCACTGCAATAGACCTGACCAATGGATACTGGACTGTGTCTGTCAGTAGGGAGGACCAATACAAGCTGGCTTTTACCTTTGGGGGCCAGCAATACACATGGACCCGGACTCCCTTCGGATACCTCAACTCCGGCAATGAGTTTAACATTTTCCTACATAAGGCCATGCCCGACCTGGGTGCGAGGGGTAACCTGGCTTACGTAGATGATGTCCTCATCAAAAGTTCTTCTGTGGAGGAACACATAGCGGAGATCCGTTATGTTCTGACGCAGTTGAGGGCCGCCGGAGCAAAACTTTCCTTTCAGAAAGCACAGTGGTGTAGAACCCGTGTTAATTTCTTGGGACATGAGATTACTCCTCAGGGTCTCTGTCCCCAGGAAAAGAAAGTGGAAGCCCTCCAAAAATTGAAAGACCCCACAACTCTGCGGGAACTAAGGAGCCTCCTTGGGCTGACTAATTACAGCAGAAAGTTCATTGAGGGCTACGCAGAGATCACCAGACCCCTGATCCATCTCCTGAAGGGGGGGGTCAAGTGGGAATGGGGTCCAGAACAAGCCGAGGCAGTAAAACAACTCAAAAGAAGCCTCTCACAAGCGCCTTGCCTAGCTTACCCTGTCAGAAACAAGGAGTTCTTCCTGGAGACGGGGTTCTCTAATACGTGCTTGACGGCAGTATTATACCAAAAGCATGACAAGGTCAATAAAGTAATCTCCTATGCGAGCAAAACTTTATCCTCTGTGGAGGAACAATTCAACGATTGTGAGAAGGCACTCCTGGCAACGGTGTGGGCATTGAAAAATTACCGCCCGTTTATCCAGGGGGAACACATCATAGTGGAGACTCCACACCAGCCTCTGCAGTATCTCCAAAGTGACAGAATCCGGGCCGGAAATGTGAGTAATTCCCGAATTACTTCCTGGATTCTGTCAATGCAAGGCTTTCCTGTGGAGGTCAGATATGGCCAAAACAAGAAGAGTCCCCTCGCGCAAGGTCTGGCTGACTTGCATGATTGTGCCAGAGAAAACTGTCTCGAGGACGAAAGTCTAAAAATCAAGGACAACATGGAGGCATACCTTAATTCCCCACACAAAGTCTTTGAAGAGGACAAGTGTGAAGGAATGCCCACTGTCTATGTGGATGGATGCTCTTACCATGTTGACAACGACGGGGAGAAAGAACTGGTGGCTGGCGTAGGGAATGCATGGGTGAATGAGTCCCCAGAACCCTCCGCTGGATACAAAATTGGTCCCCGAAGTAGTCAGGTGGCAGAATTGATGGCTGTGCATCAGGCCATCCTCACTGCTGTCCAGCATCAACTCCACAAACTGGTCATAATCACAGATTCGGATTATGTACGGAACGGGTTTGTGGAGCACCTGGTTAATTGGAAAACCAGAGGCATGTTATGTGCTAACAACAAACCCTTGAAACATGGGAAGTTGATCCAAAACATTGATGATCTGGTCACCTCGAATGAGATGACCATCTATTGGAAAAAGATCAAGGGTCATTCCAAAGTAGAGGGACCAGACAAAACTGGAAATGACTTAGCTGATCAGCTGGCCAAAACCGGGGCCATCCAAAGGGATCTAATTGAGATTGAGTCCCTGTTGGGGGAAATCCAGGTCACTGCTATCACTAGGTCCCAGACAAATGCTCACAATGATCTTTCAATTGCACAATGGAGTAAGGAGACCCCTGATGCTGATTTGATTACCGCTCAGAAGGGGGATCCAATAATTGATAAATTTTACCAGCACCTTGAGGACCCTGAGAACGTTCCCCTGACGGATACCGATTACATTGGGAAAGAGGACCTAAGAGTGTTGATGAAATGTGAAAAAATGTTCCGAATCCAAGACGGTTTGCTGGTAAGGAAATCCAAAGCGGGCCACGATCAGTGGGTGGTTCCTACCTCATTCCGAAGCCTGATATTAGGTCACGCCCATGATGCGGCCACCGCCGGTCATAGGGGGTTTCACACAACATTGGAAATCTTAAGAGAGGTTGCATACTGGCCACACATGGGGCAGGACCTCGACCAATACTTGAAGGGGTGTCTTGTGTGTGCACAATTTCAGCCGTCATCCCTCACGCACCAAGCCCCTCTCCAAAAGCGGGGGATGACCCTGCCATGGTCAGATTTACAAATCGACTTTGTAGGCCCCGTGATTCGCTCTGCTAGGGGGAATAAGTACATGTTGACTGTGACATGCTTGTTTACCAAGTGGATGGAATGTCTCCCAGCCCCAAATTGCAAGGCAGAAACCGCAGCTGCCCTGATGATTAACCACATCTTTTCCCGTTTTGGTCTACCTCAAAGGATTGAGTCAGACAGGGGTAGCCACTTCACCAGTGAAGTAATGACAAAGATGTGGGAGATACTGGGGGTCAAAAGGAAGTTACATATTGCTTACAGGCCAGCTTCTTCTGGAGCAGTGGAACGCTACAACCGGACAATTGTGAGCATCTTAAAAAAGTTTGTGGCATATTCTGGGCCAAGTTGGGATATCCGATTACCTCTGGTCCTAATGGCCATCAGATCTACCCCTTCATCTGCAACCAAAATGTCACCATTTGAGTTGATGACTGGGCGCAAGATGGTGCTTCCGCAGCATTTGCTCTATAGGACCCAAGAGCAGACACTGATAAATGCCTCCACTACTCATGAGTATGTGGAGAATTTAAGGAAACACCTCCAACATGCTTTTGCTTACGCTCAGCGGAATCTAGAAAGATCGGCTGATAGCATGAAGACACACTATGACCTGAAGACTTCCAGGAAGGAATATCAGGTGGGGGACCGGGTCTATCTATACAATTTCCAAAGGAACCAGGCCAAACAGCAGAAATTCTTGCCTACATGGAAGGGACCCTTTGAGATTATAGACAAAATCTCCACTGTGGCCTACAAAATCCACATCCCCAAAGGTCCTTTTGCAGCGGGGGAAGACAAGTGGGTCCACATAAACCAGTTGAAATGTTGCCATCCCAGGCACACTCTGCAACAACTGGAGGAATCCTCTGGAATCCTAGCGGGTACTGTCTCAGACTAATTCAGTTCCAACCATAAAACATACCACATCTAGTCTCTAAAATATTGTGATTTTCATGAAACTGTCTCTTAGTTATACTGTTTTTTTTTCAAAATAAGAATGTAATGTTTCGTTATGATGAAATGCATATGCTGCCCCACTATCTCAACAGTGGTGGAAAGACGTCTATGAGTAGGTATTGCCGCTCTTCCTTTGTCGTCCTAGGAGAAAGAAAACCTGGAGCGGGACAAGGAGGACGACCCAGGGACCGGGAACGAATATCCAAGGGGCCCGGGGTACCGCCCAATACTCACATCAGGACCGGCGAGGAGAACCGATCGATCCGACCGGATGGGGGAAAAGATGCTGAACTGTGCCATCTACAGAATTGGAAGAAGATAATGTGGACATACCAGCGCCAGGGTTCAAAACCTCCCTTGCAACCGACTCCCCCTCGACTCAAGTCAAAGCACAGTCGGGCGGGGGGGTTTGTGGAGGGTTTTGACCCATGTGGAATCATTAGACGGGGTAAATGTGGGGATTAAGCTGTCGCTGCCCATCATTTTACCCCAGAACAAAAATAAATCATTGGAGTGGGTAAAGATGGGGATGCACTGTCGCCGCCCATCATTTCATCCCAGAATCCAGGAGAGCTGCGCAGTTGTGCGCACACCAAAATGGGTTGCCAAAGGAAAAACAGTAGCGCCGGTTAGCTCAAAACAGCGCTTCAAAAACCACCCTGGTTTCCCTGAATGCAAGCTTCAAATGCCCATTTTAAACATTGCACATATGCAAAATGTTCACTGAACACCAGCAGACATTTGGCAGAAGGAAATTTTGTGTGCCTACAAAAATCTGGGAAGATGAAGAGCCCAGAACTGTGCTTATAACCAAACTGGCTGAGCTATGGAGTCAGCAGTTTTAAGTTTAACTGAACTACAGACATTAAAAATCCAAATGTTTAAAATAAATAAGTGACCTACTTTTGAGTGTCACATAGTCTGTAACTGTTGAAATGTCATAGTTTTAAACTTAGAATCAGCATTCTAGCTGCATATGTAAAAAATTGTTAGTTATTTGAATGCAGAAAACTGGGGAACAGAAATGACATGTGGCTAAAAACTGGCTTAAAGAGATTCCAATTTTGCCTGGCAACTACCCCCATCAGGAGTGAAACTTGATTCACAAGTAACTTCCCAGGCCTGGCTGTTTCCTGCTGGCCACACTAAGGATATGCCATCTCTCTGATAATTGAATTAAGGGGAGCCCCCACAGAATACAGGAGCTCTGAACAATGCAACCCCCTTCACCCAGGCAGATGGTTTATTGCAGATGTCGTAAAACAGCTTCCTCTTGGCAGAAGCTGGGAGGGGCAGGGTCTCTGAGCTTGGCAGAAACTGGAAAGACTGGTTTCTGTACCATGTGACCTGAGAAGACCCACCCCTGCCAGCCAGAATATGGTTTTAGAAAAAGATGAATAACTCATAGTACGGACTTGTCATAATTATTTAAATGATGCCATAATTCTTGTGATTTTTCGGTGCACATTTGAAGACGTGTTAGGACCCGGTGGTATGTTCAGGGGGGTTTTAGCGGAAAAGAGGATATTACTCAAAATGTATGCATGTTAAAAATCTGACACTTCATCAATTAATGTCCATACTCTTTGCGCACATGTGTGTAAATTTGGGTTAATGTCCGAAATTGCAAAATCAGTTAAAAAGTGCAAATGTTGCCATTTCTGAATGCAAGCCCCCAGGAAGAGCAGATTTGGACAGGGTATACCTCCTGTGATATGTGATGGGTGCGTGTAATTTTAAACAAATGTGTACCTGTGCAAATATGTTTTTTTAATCAAATATAGATTGTGTGCAATTTGACAGGGGAGGATCCTCTGACCCATAAAACCTACAGCATCACTCTGACTCACAGTTCCTTCCCCAATCATGGGAGAGGGGAGAATTGGGCCAATGGGCAGTTGAGAGAGGGGCTGGCTAGTGATGCTGCACACACACCCATTTTCAAAACACATAAAAGCAGACAGACAGGACAGATAGGGACCTTCAAATCCATTTGCTGCGGGACGCTCTGCCGGGAAAATCCATACTTTACCTCCATCAATCTCTAGAGAAAGCTGTGCAGAAAGATCCAGACTTTAAATCCATCAATCTCCAGAATCCAGAGAGAGAGCAGACCCAGACCAGACCGCTGTTAGCAGAACCAGAGAGAGCTGACCCAGATCATTGTGAAGTGCAGAGACCAGACCAGAGTCCAGTCTAAAACCTGACCAGATTCGTGGCGAGGCCCATCTAATTCAAGAATATAGTGTGAGTACCTAGCAAGACTGTGCAGAACCAATCTCTTAGTTAAAATAATATAATTCAATCTATTTTAATCTAAGTAGAACTGCCTCCTAACTGTCACTTGTCCTTTTCTAGTTGCTAGCTGTCACTTGTCTTTTTGAACTTTAAAATTTCAAATCTGAAAAACGACCTTTATTTAATCGCTCATATCTCCGTGACCGTTTGTCCTAGAGACTTGCAGTAACTTTCATCTGGAAGCTGAGATCCTAGGCTGTCCTAGGACCCCAAAATGATAGTGCTAGTCCTTGTAGTTCCTCTGTAATCGCGAAAAACGCAAGCGCGAATTTTACCGCGATTTGCACATTTCTCCACGTGGGAAAACAGAAGATTCTTTGCTTTCCTTGCTAAAAATTCGTTTGCAACCTGCCAATCATTCCTAGAATATTGCTAGAGTGAGCCTGGACTAATATTAACTAGATAGCACTCACCCTGAACCTCTAGAGGGAATTAAAAGCATTTTAGCATATTTTTCACTTCATTGCCAGCACATGTAAAAGCATTTTGGGCCTGTGTTTAAAACTCCGATCCGTAATCTAAGCTTGCTGGGGTGAACTGAATTACATTTGATTGCATTTCTGAGAACTGTGTGCTTTCCTTCCATTTCCTTGCATTGCATAAAGGGGGGAGGGGATTGCCAGAGGAAAGTGATTACATTGTTTTGTTGAAATCATATTGAGTATTTTCTGTATTGCATTTTCATTCAACATTACATCCATCTGAACTTATATAAAGCATTCTATACCACCTTCTTCTTCGGTTCCTATTCACAAGTGTGCTAGTGCCAGATTCTCCATTGTTAATCTTTATCATATCAGATTAAGTGTGATATCCAATTATTAATTTATTATAAAGTGTGATATATATCTATATTGTTTAAATTCTCAAATAAACCTTTTAACTTGCAAAACAGAACTACTTCTTGGCTCAGTGGGGTCAGGGGGATTCCAAAAGAGGGGTGTTATATAGGGGTAGTCATCCAGAACGCATGAACTGGACATAAAGATATATCAATAAGGGTTTCCATTCAGTATCCCAGACTAGGCATTGACTTAGCTGTAGTGTTGAATTGAATCCTCTTACAAATTGGGGGCTCGTGCCGGACGTTTGGGTTAGATCTACCATTTGTGCAGATTAATACAGTGTGCCAGCTGACCAGATACACATATCCGGTCGGATCGCCACACTGTGTTACGCTGTAAAGCACTCCTCAAAGGAACGCTCTAAGGAAAAGCTCTGTTTTGCAAAAATAAAATACAAACTTCTGTAAGTCAGGAAGGAACTCAAATTCCAGAATGACGACCTTAGTAGACATGAAAATAGCCAGAGAGCACTTCTTACATAAGTTATTTGTGAGAGGTGAGTGGACTCATCAGGACCAAACGGTTTGGTTGCAGGCCATCACGCAACAGGTCACTGAAACAGGGTCAGATATATGGGGAGATCAGGGTCCCCTACATGTGGCCCTGAGTGAACTATACATGGCTCCTAAAGCTAAGGATGAACAAGACAAGATGGTTAGGATAGCCGCATACCTGTACCTATATATGGGAGGCATGCAGGATAAATGTACTGAAAGCCAAGATCTGGCGAATAAGCGACAGATGGCATTAGAGAAGGTCCGATCTGACCTGGTCTCTTCTGAGCAGAGGCTGCAGGGGAGCCAGGAGTCAGAAAATGAGAGTAGACACCACATCGTTAAAATAAAGAGGGATATGGACATCCTGCAACAGGAAAAGGCTGACCAGGATACCAGATTTCTGGCCTTGCCGAAGGAGTACCAAGAAGGTTTGGACTCCCTGCTGCAGAGCCAGAAAAAGCTGGAGCAACAATTAGACTTTAACAGGGCATGCACGGAGCAGGTAGCCACCCTGCAAAGTCATCTAGATAGAGTGAAGGCAGAGAGCAACAAGCTGATTTTGAAAGACCTGGATACCCAGGCAGAGTTTGATGAAGAACGCCAGAAAGCTGGTGCCTTTCAAAGGCAGAGGGACGACCTGGCGGCACAAATGCAGGCTCTTAGCCAGGAAAGAGATGCCTTAGGCCAGGAAGTCTGCCATTTAAAAAGAAAAATGGAAGAAAATCACCTGGCCCACCAGGGACTGGGTGACCTCCAAAAAGAACACCAGGACTTGCTAGAGCACACCAGGAGGGTGGAGGAGGCTCTGGCAAGACAGGAGCAGGCCAATAGGGACACAGCTCAGGAGGTAACCCTCCTGCAGCAAAGACTGGCCCAGTGCTCCAGGACCAATCAGGAAACGCAGAGAGAGAATGAGGCTCTCTGCCAGCACAATGATAGGCTCCAACAACAGGTAGCGATGCAGGAGAGACTGATAGAGTCTAGTAAGGCCTTAACTGAGGAACTGAAGGCGCAGGCTCTTGCATTGCAACAGGGAGCAGGGGCGGATAGAGATGAGGTTCGCTGGGAAAGAGAAACTCCTGAGCATAACCCCAGGAGCCCTAGTACCAGAGGCCTTTATTTCTCTCAGTCCCTGGACTCTGCCACCCCCATGTCCCCTGGCGCACATGAGCACAGGGCCACAGGGATGGCAGATTACTATCCAGCCAGAAGCATGGGGCTCATAGGCCAGTACCTCCCAGGAATGGATGGGCGGGCATCCGGGTATGGGCACCCAAGCACAGTGCAATTTGATGGGGAACCCCAGGAGAGTAGGCCCATTAAGGGCATCCTGATAACCTCTGCCCAGTTAGGTCAGTGGGGGGGTACCCATCAAATCCTGGCAGCAAGGAGGGATCTGAAGACTCCTCTGAGCGGTACAGGACACAGGAGACCAGGTCCCCACATTCTGCCAGCCATTCCCAGGCTCGCAGAATCCGGGAAAACCTGGAAGAACAGACGGGAACCTCTGGGAGCAGTGCCTCTGAGTCAGAAGATGAATGGACCAGGGTTACCCGGACCAAAAGGGCCAATAAGACAAAAAGGGCCTTGCTTAAGGACCCCTTAAAGCAGATTAAGGCTATCAGGAGCGTCATCACGCCTTATCATAAGAACGCCAAGTATTCTGTTTGGGAGCACTTAGAGTTGTTTGAGCGAATGATGGAGACTTTCCATTTGAAGGACAGCCAAAGCTGTATTCAATATGTAAAGTGGACCTTCTCCCCGGAATACTCCAGTTTCTTTGCGGGGCTGGAGGACCAAAATCATTTAAGATGGTCCGCCTATAAGGCGGCCATCTTGAAACATTTTTCTACTCATAGAAATCCTCAAGAGGCTCGCAAGGCAGCCTACAATTTACAATGTGGGGAGGATCAGGCCCCACAAGAGTTTGTGCAGGAGTTAAAGCGTGCTTTTGCACAGACCACAAGAAGGGTGCGCACGGATAGCAGAGAATTTATTAATACGTTTTTCCATGCCTTGCCCAAATACATAATGACCCAGCTCGTGAGGGATTTTCACGAGAAAAGATCTTTAGACTGGGTCATTGAACAGGCGACCCGGATCTATGAGGTGCAGAAGCCAATAGAAAATAAAAATAATGCGCCCAAAAACCCCAAAGCCAACAACACCCCTGCTGCTGCCAAGGTGGCAGAGGTAAAGGTCACCCCCGTTTTAGAGTTGGAGATGGGGGGGCCTAAAAACCTACCTGCACCTAATAATGCTAGGCCCAGAAGGTCCTCGGGCCAGTCACAAACAGGGAGTCAAGGAGGTAGTCCCACAAATGGGGTCCCTCGCTCTCCTGACTATGTAAGTCCCCGTTACAAGGGAAGTCGACCCATCCTGGGTTATGTGTGGACTCCTCCAGCCCAAGGGGGGGGATCCAGCCAAGCACCTAACCCAGGGAACTTCCCTCCCAACTTCCCACAGGAGGGCAGAAATTTACCAAACCCTGGGCAGAACTTTTTCCCCAGATATCCACCCGACTTTCAGCCCCAAAACCATCCATCCTTCTTTCCCCAATTCCCTGAGCCCAGACCACTGAATCCGGGAGAGGGGAGGCCAAGGGTGGAGGGGTACCCAAATCTTCCCAACCCAGGGTATTACCAGAGGAGGGACAGCTACCCTTCCCGGGATCAGCCCAGGGGAGAAAACAGCCGTATCAGCCTGAGCGGGTTTCCCAGTTAGAGCGCCAGGTTCAAAACATGGCGCGGGATCTGGGTCACATACTGAGGGCTCAGCAGAACCCTCAGATGGGCGTGCCAGCGCAGAACGCACCCAACTCTGGACCTGGTGCTCCAGAACAATGACGGGGGCAGCACCCCGATAACTCACCGGTTCCCAGGGAGGAGGCACAAGGGGAAGGGCGGTGTAAAGCCTTGGAGGAAGCTTCCTTCCTCACTTGTAAACAGCCCCTGGAAACCCAGGAACCGGAAACAAAATCTCCTGCCCCTGAAAGTCTGCCTCCTAAGGAGCAGAGGGGTGGTAGGGGAAACAAAAGACCCAAACAGACTCAGTTTGAGGAGGAGGTACAGATCTTCCAATTTGAGGGAGAGGGATCCTCAGAGGATCCTGGGAAAAGGATCTTCTCCTTCAGAGATGGGGCAACTCCTCCCAAAGAAAAATGGGTCCCTAGGGATGCAAATCCAGACTGGGGAGATGGGGAGACTGAGCTACCGCCGCCCACCATCTCATCCCAGAACCAACAGCAAGAAAATCCCCTGGTTCAAACCCATCCTGGTGACTGCCTCCAAAAAGGGGGGGCGGCCCGGAACCGGAGCCAGGGGAACCCACAATGGCTCTGATCTCCAGTTGCCAACTTTTTCTTTCAGATTCCCAAGGCTCTCCACAGAATTCTGCCCAAATCTCTTCTCTCGCCATGTCCAGAACCAGAAAATTAGCCCACCAGTTGTCCAAAAATGTGCATTATCTGTGCCCCCTTGAGGAGAAGGAGGGAAGATACTATGCCCCGGTACAAGTACAGGGGCAGGGCACAATTTTGGCACTGGTGGACACTGGATCTCAAGCTAACCTTCTGTCCAGAAGGGCCTTCGACGAACTGAATGCAGGAAGGGGAGAGAATTACCAAATTCCTCTCACCTCTCTTCCTGGACAACTGCAGAACTTTGACGGGAAGGAAATTCCCGTTGAGGGGACTGCAGACTTGGACATTAAGATCGGGCGACACAAGGTGAAACACCCGGTCATAGTAGTGACTCCAGAGGGCACCCCTTGTTTACTGGGGAATGACCTCCTGAGGAGGTTGTCACCCTTAATAGATTGCGTAAACAAGGTCCTCTGGACCCAGACTAGCCGACCAATAAAATTAAAACAGAGTGTCAACCATGTTAGTTTAAACGGCACCTGCCACATGGTTGAACAAAAATCTGACCAAGTAGAATTCCACTTCCAGAATAACCAAATTCCAGACGTGACAGTAATAGCAGTAGGACAACAGACTGGTGATGGGGGGTCCTCTCTATTTCTGAAAATCAACCTTCCTTCCAGTCTAAAGTGGTATTCCACGCTGGAAGGAAACACTCTGAAATTTTATACTAATCCACAATCAGAAACTCCCACTCCTATAGTCCAGAAAGATGTGAAATCAGCTCAGAGCCTGGCTGATATTCAGCAAATTGGAGAGCAGTTGTTCATCCCTGTTCAGTTAAATGATGGGAAGGACTCTGTTCTCGCTCGAGTGTGTGTGAATAACGGTAAGAGCTTCATCAGCGAAGCCATGTTCCGCCAACTCCCAAAAGATCCAGCCACTCCCACATTCAAACTGATAGACAAATGGGAAATGGACCTGGAAGCACCTAATTCCAAACATCTCCTGCCAAGCAGGTGTATGCTCAAAATCTCCATTGGCAACAAGAGCATAGTCCATAATTGTTGGGTCGTGCGAGACGTCACTGCCGCCTTTTACTTAGGCAGTGACATTCTCAATCGCTTTGCCATTAGTTTGGACCTAATAAACTTCAAAGCTTGGTCCCGATTAGCGGATAATCCCATGGGCTTTGATGATCCAGAAAAAGCATTTAGGTCAGCTCAATTGCTGCCTTATGCAGTTGAAATTCAGATCAAAGAGGAAGTCACCATCCCAGAAAGGACCCGACAATTCTCCCTGGAAGTGAAAGTTAAAAGAGGACAATATCTGCAAAACCCTGATGCTTACATACATCTAAATGCTTCTCTCCAACTGCAAGGGTTAGGGGTAAACCCAACTCCATTAGTCAACATAGAACATGACACCATTCCAATAGAGGTGGATAACAGCGACTTAAAGAGTATTACTCTAGCCGCAGGCACCATTATTGGAATGGCGGTTGATGACCGACATTTTTCCATAGATTTAGGTAATGAACTGTTAGGGCCAATCCCCAAGGACTGCTTTGACAGTGACAGTGATGACAATACAACACCAGACAGGATTTTTACCGGGCACGGGGGGAAATTTCTGGTGTACACTTCCTGCCCCTATGGTAAGGAAGATGTGACTTGTGACTTCGGGAGGGATGAGGTGATTTTCCAGGTCCATGAGGGCTGCCTTTCCCACCTGAAGCCTCCAGTCCAAATCAGCACTCTGACCAGGGACTTCTCCACCCAGCTGGAGGAGGCCGCTGAAATAGCCAAACCAGAAGTCTTTCCAGGCTTCAGGCAGATGGTGGAAGAGAGAGTCAACCTAGCTGATGCCTGTGTGACTCTGGAACAAAAGCAAAAGTTGAAACAAGTTTTCTTGGATTTCCAAGATCTCTTTGCGGTAGACTCATATGACTGTGGTCGCACTGACATCCACACAACAACAATCCCCACGGACCCTGGCATGACTCCAGTGTTTGTGAAGCAATATCGCTTGCCTCTCGCATCAATGGAGTCCCTTACTGAAATAATTAAGAACCTTGAGTCCAGGGGAATAATCCGTCCCATCCACAGCACCTTCAATAATCCGGTGCTGGGAATATTAAAGCCAAACGGCCAGTGGAGACTCTGCGCTGACCTTAGGGAGCTCAACAAATGGGTCCATACTTCCCGATGGCCTCTTCCCTACATTGACCAAGGGCTGGCTCAGATCCAGGGGTCACAGGTATTCACTGCAATAGACCTGACCAATGGATACTGGACTGTGCCTGTCAGTAGGGAGGACCAATACAAGCTGGCTTTTACCTTTGGGGGCCAGCAATACACATGGACCCGGACTCCCTTCGGATACCTCAACTCCGGCAATGAGTTTAACATTTTCCTACATAAGGCCATGCCCGACCTGGGTGCGAGGGGTAACCTGGCTTACGTAGATGATGTCCTCATCAAAAGTTCTTCTGTGGAGGAACACATAGCGGAGATCCGTTATGTTCTGACGCAGTTGAGGGCCGCCGGAGCAAAACTTTCCTTTCAGAAAGCACAGTGGTGTAGAACCCGTGTTAATTTCTTGGGACATGAGATTACTCCTCAGGGTCTCTGTCCCCAGGAAAAGAAAGTGGAAGCCCTCCAAAAATTGAAAGACCCCACAACTCTGCGGGAACTAAGGAGCCTCCTTGGGCTGACTAATTACAGCAGAAAGTTCATTGAGGGCTACGCAGAGATCACCAGACCCCTGATCCATCTCCTGAAGGGGGGGGTCAAGTGGGAATGGGGTCCAGAACAAGCCGAGGCAGTAAAACAACTCAAAAGAAGCCTCTCACAAGCGCCTTGCCTAGCTTACCCTGTCAGAAACAAGGAGTTCTTCCTGGAGACGGGGTTCTCTAATACGTGCTTGACGGCAGTATTATACCAAAAGCATGACAAGGTCAATAAAGTAATCTCCTATGCGAGCAAAACTTTATCCTCTGTGGAGGAAAAATTCAACGATTGTGAGAAGGCACTCCTGGCAACGGTGTGGGCATTGAAAAATTACCGCCCGTTTATCCAGGGGGAACACATCATAGTGGAGACTCCACACCAGCCTCTGCAGTATCTCCAAAGTGACAGAATCCGGGCCGGAAATGTGAGTAATTCCCGAATTACTTCCTGGATTCTGTCAATGCAAGGCTTTCCTGTGGAGGTCAGATATGGCCAAAACAAGAAGAGTCCCCTCGCGCAAGGTCTGGCTGACTTGCATGATTGTGCCAGAGAAAACTGTCTCGAGGACGAAAGTCTAAAAATCAAGGACAACATGGAGGCATACCTTAATTCCCCACACAAAGTCTTTGAAGAGGACAAGTGTGAGGGAATGCCCACTGTCTATGTGGATGGATGCTCTTACCATGTTGACAACGACGGGGAGAAAGAACTGGTGGCTGGCGTAGGGAATGCATGGGTGAATGAGTCCCCAGAACCCTCCGCTGGATACAAAATTGGTCCCCGAAGTAGTCAGGTGGCAGAATTGATGGCTGTGCATCAGGCCATCCTCACTGCTGTCCAGCATCAACTCCACAAACTGGTCATAATCACAGATTCGGATTATGTACGGAACGGGTTTGTGGAGCACCTGGTTAATTGGAAAACCAGAGGCATGTTATGTGCTAACAACAAACCCTTGAAACATGGGAAGTTGATCCAAAACATTGATGATCTGGTCACCTCGAATGAGATGACCATCTATTGGAAAAAGATCAAGGGTCATTCCAAAGTAGAGGGACCAGACAAAACTGGAAATGACTTAGCTGATCAGCTGGCCAAAACCGGGGCCATCCAAGGGGATCTAATTGAGATTGAGTCCCTGTTGGGGGAAATCCAGGTCACTGCTATCACTAGGTCCCAGACAAATGCTCACAATGATCTTTCAATTGCACAATGGAGTAAGGAGACCCCTGATGCTGATTTGATTACCGCTCAGAAGGGGGATCCAATAATTGATAAATTTTACCAGCACCTTGAGGACCCTGAGAACGTTCCCCTGACGGATACCGATTACATTGGGAAAGAGGACCTAAGAGTGTTGATGAAATGTGAAAAAATGTTCCGAATCCAAGACGGTTTGCTGGTAAGGAAATCCAAAGCGGGCCACGATCAGTGGGTGGTTCCTACCTCATTCCGAAGCCTGATATTAGGTCACGCCCATGATGCGGCCACCGCCGGTCATAGGGGGTTTCACACAACATTGGAAATCTTAAGAGAGGTTGCATACTGGCCACACATGGGGCAGGACCTCGACCAATACTTGAAGGGGTGTCTTGTGTGTGCACAATTTCAGCCGTCATCCCTCACGCACCAAGCCCCTCTCCAAAAGCGGGGGATGACCCTGCCATGGTCAGATTTACAAATCGACTTTGTAGGCCCCGTGATTCGCTCTGCTAGGGGGAATAAGTACATGTTGACTGTGACATGCTTGTTTACCAAGTGGGTGGAATGTCTCCCAGCCCCAAATTGCAAGGCAGAAACCGCAGCTGCCCTGATGATTAACCACATCTTTTCCCGTTTTGGTCTACCTCAAAGGATTGAGTCAGACAGGGGTAGCCACTTCACCAGTGAAGTAATGACAAAGATGTGGGAGATGCTGGGGGTCAAAAGGAAGTTACATATTGCTTACAGGCCAGCTTCTTCTGGAGCAGTGGAACGCTACAACCGGACAATTGTGAGCATCTTAAAAAAGTTTGTGGCATATTCTGGGCCAAGTTGGGATATCCGATTACCTCTGGTCCTAATGGCCATCAGATCTACCCCTTCATCCTCAACCAAAATGTCACCATTTGAGTTGATGACTGGGCGCAAGATGGTGCTTCTGCAGCATTTGCTCTATAGGACCCAAGAGCAGACACTGATAAATGCCTCCACTACTCATGAGTATGTGGAGAATTTAAGGAAACACCTCCAACATGCTTTTGCTTACGCTCAGCGGAATCTAGAAAGATCGGCTGATAGCATGAAGGCCCACTATGACCTGAAGACTTCCAGGAAGGAATATCAGGTGGGGGACCAGGTCTATCTATACAATTTCCAAAGGAACCAGGCCAAACAGCAGAAATTCTTGCCTACATGGAAGGGACCCTTTGAGATTATAGACAAAATCTCCACTGTGGCCTACAAAATCCACATCCCCAAAGGTCCTTTGGCAGCGGGGGAAGACAAGTGGGTCCACATAAACCAGTTGAAATGTTGCCATCCCAGGCACACTCTGCAACAACTGGAGGAATCCTCTGGAATCCTAGCGGGTACTGTCTCAGACTAATTCAGTTCCAACCATAAAACATACCACATCTAGTCTCTAAAATATTGTGATTTGCATGAAACTGTCTCTTAGTTATACTGTTTTTTTTTCAAAATAAGAATGTAATGTTTCGTTATGATGAAATGCATATGCTGCCCCACTATCTCAACAGTGGTGGAAAGACGTCTATGAGTAGGTATTGCCGCTCTTCCTTTGTCGTCCTAGGAGAAAGAAAACCTGGAGACGGGACAAGGAGGACGACCCAGGGACCGGGAACGAATATCCAAGGGGCCCGGGGTACCGCCCAATACTCACATCAGGACCGGCGAGGAGAACCGATCGATCCGACCGGATGGGGGAAAAGATGCTGAACTGTGCCATCTACAGAATTGGAAGAAGATAATGTGGACATACCAGCGCCAGGGTTCAAAACCTCCCTTGCAACCGACTCCCCCTCGACTCAAGTCAAAGCGCAGTCGGGCGGGGGGGTTTGTGGAGGGTTTTGACCCATGTGGAATCATTAGACGGGGTAAATGTGGGGATTAAGCTGTCGCTGCCCATCATTTTACCCCAGAACAAAAATAAATCATTGGAGTGGGTAAAGATGGGGATGCACTGTCGCCGCCCATCATTTCATCCCAGAATCCAGGAGAGCTGCGCAGTTGTGCGCACACCAAAATGGGTTGCCAAAGGAAAAACAGCAGCGCCGGTTAGCTCAAAACAGCGCTTCAAAAACCACCCTGGTTTCCCTGAATGCAAGCTTCAAATGCCCATTTTAAACATTGCACATATGCAAAATGTTCACTGAACACCAGCAGACATTTGGCAGAAGGAAATTTTGTGTGCCTACAAAAATCTGGGAAGATGAAGAGCCCAGAACTGTGCTTATAACCAAACTGGCTGAGCTATGGAGTCAGCAGTTTTAAGTTTAACTGAACTACAGACATTAAAAATCCAAATGTTTAAAATAAATAAGTGACCTACTTTTGAGTGTCACATAGTCTGTAACTGTTGAAATGTCATAGTTTTAAACTTAGAATCAGCATTCTAGCTGCATATGTAAAAAATTGTTAGTTATTTGAATGCAGAAAACTGGGGAACAGAAATGACATGTGGCTAAAAACTGGTTTAAAGAGATTCCAATTTTGCCTGGCAACTACCCCCATCAGGAGTGAAACTTGATTCACAAGTAACTTCCCAGGCCTGGCTGTTTCCTGCTGGCCACACTAAGGATATGCCATCTCTCTGATAATTGAATTAAGGGGAGCCCCCACAGAATACAGGAGCTCTGAACAATGCAACCCCCTTCACCCAGGCAGATGGTTTATTGCAGATGTCGTAAAACAGCTTCCTCTTGGCAGAAGCTGGGAGGGGCAGGGTCTCTGATCTTGGCAGAAACTAGAAAGACTGGTTTCTGTACCATGTGACCTGAGAAGACCCACCCCTGCCAGCCAGAATATGGTTTTAGAAAAAGATGAATAACTCATAGTACGGACTTGTCATAATTATTTAAATGATGCCATAATTCTTGTGATTTTTCGGTGCACATTTGAAGACGTGTTAGGACCCGGTGGTATGTTCAGGGGGGTTTTAGCGGAAAAGAGGATATTACTCAAAATGTATGCATGTTAAAAATCTGACACTTCATCAATTAATGTCCATACTCTTTGCGCACATGTGTGTAAATTTGGGTTAATGTCCGAAATTGCAAAATCAGTTAAAAAGTGCAAATGTTGCCATTTCTGAATGCAAGCCCCCAGGAAGAGCAGATTTGGACAGGGTATACCTCCTGTGATATGTGATGGGTGCGTGTAATTTTAAACAAATGTGTACCTGTGCAAATATGTTTTTTTAATCAAATATAGATTGTGTGCAATTTGACAGGGGAGGATCCTCTGACCCATAAAACCTACAGCATCACTCTGACTCACAGTTCCTTCCCCAATCATGGGAGAGGGGAGAATTGGGCCAATGGGCAGTTGAGAGAGGGGCTGGCTAGTGATGCTGCACACACACCCATTTTCAAAACACATAAAAGCAGACAGACAGGACAGATAGGGACCTTCAAATCCATTTGCTGCGGGACGCTCTGCCGGGAAAATCCATACTTTACCTCCATCAATCTCTAGAGAAAGCTGTGCAGAAAGATCCAGACTTTAAATCCATCAATCTCCAGAATCCAGAGAGAGAGCAGACCCAGACCAGACCGCTATTAGCAGAACCAGAAAGAGCTGACCCAGATCATTGTGAAGTGCAGAGACCAGACCAGAGTCCAGTCTAAAACCTGACCAGATTCGTGGCGAGGCCCATCTAATTCAAGAATATAGTGTGAGTACCTAGCAAGACTGTGCAGAACCAATCTCTTAGTTAAAATAATATAATTCAATCTATTTTAATCTAAGTAGAACTGCCTCCTAACTGTCACTTGTCCTTTTCTAGTTGCTAGCTGTCACTTGTCTTTTTGAACTTTAAAATTTCAAATCTGAAAAACGACCTTTATTTAATCGCTCATATCTCCGTGACCGTTTGTCCTAGAGACTTGCAGTAACTTTCATCTGGAAGCTGAGATCCTAGGCTGTACTTGAATTTCCTCTGTAATCGCGAAAAACGCAAGCGCGAATTTTACCGCGATTTGCAAATTTCTCCACGTGGGAAAACAGAAGATTCTTTGCTTTCCTTGCTAAAAATTTGTTTGCAACCTGCCAATCATTCCTAGAATATTGCTAGAGTGAGCCTGGACTAATATTAAGTAGATAGCACTCACCCTGAACCTCTAGAGGGAATTAAAAGCATTTTAGCATATTTTTCACTTCATTGCCAGCACATGTAAAAGCATTTTGGGCCTGTGTTTAAAACTCCGATCCGTAATCTAAGCTTGCTGGGGTGAACTGAATTACATTTGATTGCATTTCTGAGAACTGTGTGCTTTCCTTCCATTTCCTTGCATTGCATAAAGGGGGGAGGGGATTGCCAGAGGAAAGTGATTACATTGTTTTGTTGAAATCATATTGAGTATTTTCTGTATTGCATTTTCATTCAACATTACATCCATCTGAACTTATATAAAGCATTCTCTACCACCTTCTTCTTCGGTTCCTATTCACAAGTGTGCTAGTGCCAGATTCTCCGTTGTTAATCTTTATCATATCAGATTAAGTGTGATATCCAATTATTAATTTATTATAAAGTGTGATATATATCTATATTGTTTAAATTCTCAAATAAACCTTTTAACTTGCAAAACAGAACTACTTCTTGGCTCAGTGGGGTCAGGGGGATTCCAAAAGAGGGGTGTTATATAGGGGTAGTCATCCAGAACGCATGAACTGGACATAAAGATATATCAATAAGGGTTTCCATTCAGTATCCCAGACTAGGCATTGACTTAGCTGTAGTGTTGAATTGAATCCTCTTACAAATTGGGGGCTAGTGCCGGACGTTTGGGTTAGATCTACCATTTGTGCAGATTAATACAGTGTGCCAGCTGACCAGATACACATATCCGGTCGGATCGCCACGCTGTGTTACGCTGTAAAGCACTCCTCAAAGGAACGCTCTAAGGAAAAGCTCTGTTTTGCAAAAATAAAATACAAACTTCTGTAAGTCAGGAAGGAACTCAAATTCCAGAATGACGACCTTAGTAGACATGAAAATAGCCAGAGAGCACTTCTTACATAAGTTATTTGTGAGAGGTGAGTGGACTCATCAGGACCAAACGGTTTGGTTGCAGGCCATCACGCAACAGGTCACTGAAACAGGGTCAGATATATGGGGAGATCAGGGTCCCCTACATGTGGCCCTGAGTGAACTATACATGGCTCCTAAAGCTAAGGATGAACAAGACAAGATGGTTAGGATAGCCGCATACCTGTACCTATATATGGGAGGCATGCAGGATAAATGTACTGAAAGCCAAGATCTGGCGAATAAGCGACAGATGGCGTTAGAGAAGGTCCGATCTGACCTGGTCTCTTCTGAGCAGCGGCTGCAGGGGAGCCAGGAGTCAGAAAATGAGAGTAGACAGCACATCATTAAAATAAAGAGGGATATGGACATCCTGCAACAGGAAAAGGCTGACCAGGATACCAGATTTCTGGCCTTGCAGAAGGAGTACCAAGAAGGTTTGGACTCCCTGCTGCAGAGCCAGAAAAAGCTGGAGCAACAATTAGACTTTAACAGGGCATGCACGGAGCAGGTAGCCACCCTGCAAAGTCATCTAGATAGAGTGAAGGCAGAGAGCAACAAGCTGATTTTGAAAGACCTGGATACCCAGGCAGAGTTTGATGAAGAACGCCAGAAAGCTGGTGCCTTTCAAAGGCAGAGGGACGACCTGGCGGCACAAATGCAGGCTCTTAGCCAGGAAAGAGATGCCTTAGGCCAGGAAGTCTGCCATTTAAAAAGAAAAATGGAAGAAAATCACCTGGCCCACCAGGGACTGGGTGACCTCCAAAAAGAACACCAGGACTTGCTAGAGCACACCAGGAGGGTGGAGGAGGCTCTGGCAAGACAGGAGCAGGCCAATAGGGACACAGCTCAGGAGGTAACCCTCCTGCAGCAAAGACTGGCCCAGTGCTCCAGGACCAATCAGGAAACGCAGAGAGCGAATGAGGCTCTCTGCCAGCACAATGATAGGCTCCAACAACAGGTAGCGATGCAGGAGAGACTGATAGAGTCTAGTAAGGCCTTAACTGAGGAACTGAAGGCGCAGGCTCTTGCATTGCAACAGGGAGCAGGGGCGGATAGAGATGAGGTTCGCTGGGAAAGAGAAACTCCTGAGCATAACCCCAGGAGCCCTAGTACCAGAGGCCTTTATTTCTCTCAGTCCCTGGACTCTGCCACCCCCATGTCCCCTGGCGCACATGAGCACAGGGCCACAGGGATGGCAGATTACTATCCAGCCAGAAGCATGGGGCTCATAGGCCAGTACCTCCCAGGAATGGATGGGCGGGCATCCGGGTATGGGCACCCAAGCACAGTGCAATTTGATGGGGAACCCCAGGAGAGTAGGCCCATTAAGGGCATCCTGAAAACCTCTGCCCAGTTAGGTCAGTGGGGGGGTACCCATCAAATCCTGGCAGCAAGGAGGGATCTGAAGACTCCTCTGAGCGGTACAGGACACAGGAGACCAGGTCCCCACATTCTGCCAGCCATTCCCAGGCTCGCAGAATCCGGGAAAACCTGGAAGAACAGACGGGAACCTCTGGGAGCAGTGCCTCTGAGTCAGAAGATGAATGGACCAGGGTTACCCGGACCAAAAGGGCCAATAAGACAAAAAGGGCCTTGCTTAAGGACCCCTTAAAGCAGATTAAGGCTATCAGGAGCGTCATCACGCCTTATCATAAGAACGCCAAGTATTCTGTTTGGGAGCACTTAGAGTTGTTTGAGCGAATGATGGAGACTTTCCATTTGAAGGACAGCCAAAGCTGTATTCAATATGTAAAGTGGACCTTCTCCCCGGAATACTCCAGTTTCTTTGCGGGGCTGGAGGACCAAAATCATTTAAGATGGTCCGCCTATAAGGCGGCCATCTTGAAACATTTTTCTACTCATAGAAATCCTCAAGAGGCTCGCAAGGCAGCCTACAATTTACAATGTGGGGAGGATCAGGCCCCACAAGAGTTTGTGCAGGAGTTAAAGCGTGCTTTTGCACAGACCACAAGAAGGGTGCGCACGGATAGCAGAGAATTTATTAATACGTTTTTCCATGCCTTGCCCAAATACATAATGACCCAGCTCGTGAGGGATTTTCACGAGAAAAGATCTTTAGACTGGGTCATTGAACAGGCGACCCGGATCTATGAGGTGCAGAAGCCAATAGAAAATAAAAATAATGCGCCCAAAAACCCCAAAGCCAACAACACCCCTGCTGCTGCCAAGGTGGCAGAGGTAAAGGTCACCCCCGTTTTAGAGTTGGAGATGGGGGGGCCTAAAAACCTACTTGCACCTAATAATGCTAGGCCCAGAAGGTCCTCGGGCCAGTCACAAACAGGGAGTCAAGGAGGTAGTCCCACAAATGGGGTCCCTCGCTCTCCTGACTATGTAAGTCCCCGTTACAAGGGAAGTCGACCCATCCTGGGTTATGTGTGGACTCCTCCAGCCCAAGGGGGGGGGATCCAGCCAAGCACCTAACCCAGGGAACTTCCCTCCCAACTTCCCACAGGAGGGCAGAAATTTACCAAACCCTGGGCAGAACTTTTTCCCCAGATATCCACCCGACTTTCAGCCCCAAAACCATCCATCCTTCTTTCCCCAATTCCCTGAGCCCAGACCACTGAATCCGGGAGAGGGGAGGCCAAGGGTGGAGGGGTACCCAAATCTTCCCAACCCAGGGTATTACCAGAGGAGGGACAGCTACCCTTCCCGGGATCAGCCCAGGGGAGAAAACAGGGCCCCGTATCAGCCTGAGCGGGTTTCCCAGTTAGAGCGCCAGGTTCAAAACATGGCGCGGGATCTGGGTCACATACTGAGGGCTCAGCAGAACCCTCAGATGGGCGTGCCAGCGCAGAACGCACCCAACTCTGGACCTGGTGCTCCAGAACAATGACGGGGGCAGCACCCCGATAACTCACCGGTTCCCAGGGAGGAGGCACAAGGGGAAGGGGGGTGTAAAGCCTTGGAGGAAGCTTCCTTCCTCACTTGTAAACAGCCCCTGGAAACCCAGGAACCGGAAACAAAATCTCCTGCCCCTGAAAGTCTGCCTCCTAAGGAGCAGAGGGGTGGTAGGAGAAACAAAAGACCCAAACAGACTCAGTTTGAGGAGGAGGTACAGATCTTCCAATTTGAGGGAGAGGGATCCTCAGAGGATCCTGGGAAAAGGATCTTCTCCTTCAGAGATGGGGCAACTCCTCCCAAAGAAAAATGGGTCCCTAGGGATGCAAATCCAGACTGGGGAGATGGGGAGACTGAGCTACCGCCGCCCACCATCTCATCCCAGAACCAACAGCAAGAAAATCCCCTGGTTCAAACCCATCCTGGTGACTGCCTCCAAAAAGGGGGGGGCGGCCCGGAACCGGAGCCAGGGGAACCCACAAAGGCTCTGATCTCCAGTTGCCAACTTTTTCTTTCAGATTCCCAAGGCTCTCCACAGAATTCTGCCCAAATCTCTTCTCTCGCCATGTCCAGAACCAGAAAATTAGCCCACCAGTTGTCCAAAAATGTGCATTATCTGTGCCCCCTTGAGGAGAAGGAGGGAAGATACTATGCCCCGGTACAAGTACAGGGGCAGGGCACAATTTTGGCACTGGTGGACACTGGATCTCAAGCTACCCTTCTGTCCAGAAGGGCCTTCGACGAACTGAATGCAGGAAGGGGAGAGAATTACCAAATTCCTCTCACCTCTCTTCCTGGACAACTGCAGAACTTTGACGGGAAGGAAATTCCCGTTGAGGGGACTGCAGACTTGGACATTAAGATCGGGCGACACAAGGTGAAACACCCGGTCATAGTAGTGACTCCAGAGGGCACCCCTTGTTTACTGGGGAATGACCTCCTGAGGAGGTTGTCACCCTTAATAGATTGCGTAAACAAGGTCCTCTGGACCCAGACTAGCCGACCAATAAAATTAAAACAGAGTGTCAACCATGTTAGTTTAAACGGCACCTGCCACATGGTTGAACAAAAATCTGACCAAGTAGAATTCCACTTCCAGAATAACCAAATTCCAGACATGACAGTAATAGCAGTAGGACAACAGACTGGTGATGGGGGGTCCTCTCTATTTCTGAAAATCAACCTTCCTTCCAGTCTAAAGTGGTATTCCACGCTGGAAGGAAACACTCTGAAATTTTATACTAATCCACAATCAGAAACTCCCACTCCTATAGTCCAGAAAGATGTGAAATCAGCTCAGAGCCTGGCTGATATTCAGCAAATTGGAGAGCAGTTGTTCATCTCTGTTCAGTTAAATGATGGGAAGGACTCTGTTCTCGCTCGAGTGTGTGTGAATGACGGTAAGAGCTTCATCAGCGAAGCCATGTTCCGCCAACTCCCAAAAGATCCAGCCACTCCCACATTCAAACTGATAGACAAATGGGAAATGGACCTGGAAGCACCTAATTCCAAACATCTCCAGCCAAGCAGGTGTATGCTCAAAATCTCCATTGGCAACAAGAGCATAGTCCATAATTGTTGGGTCGTGCGAGACGTCACTGCCGCCTTTTACTTAGGCAGTGACATTCTCAATCGCTTTGCCATTAGTTTGGACCTAATAAACTTCAAAGCTTGGTCCCGATTAGCGGATAATCCCATGGGCTTTGATGATCCAGAAAAAGCATTTAGGTCAGCTCAATTGCTACCTTATGCAGTTGAAATTCAGATCAAAGAGGAAGTCACCATCCCAGAAAGGACCCGACAATTCTCCCTGGAAGTGAAAGTTAAAAGAGGACAATATCTGCAAAACCCTGATGCTTACATACATCTAAATGCTTCTCTCCAACTGCAAGGATTAGGGGTAAACCCAACTCCATTAGTCAACATAGAACATGACACCATTCCAATAGAGGTGGATAACAGCGACTTAAAGAGTATTACTCTAGCCGCAGGCACCATTATTGGAATGGCGGTTGATGACCGACATTTTTCCATAGATTTAGGTAATGAACTGTTAGGGCCAATCCCCAAGGACTGCTTTGACAGTGACAGTGATGACAATACAACACCAGACAGGATTTTTACCCGGCACGGGGGGAAATTTCTGGTGTACACTTCCTGCCCCTATGGTAAGGAAGATGTGACTTGTGACTTCGGGAGGGATGAGGTGATTTTCCAGGTCCATGAGGGCTGCCTTTCCCACCTGAAGCCTCCAGTCCAAATCAGCACTCTGACCAGGGACTTCTCCACCCAGCTGGAGGAGGCCGCTGAAATAGCCAAACCAGAAGTCTTTCCAGGCTTCAGGCAGATGGTGGAAGAGAGAGTCAACCTAGCTGATGCCTGTGTGACTCTGGAACAAAAGCAAAAGTTGAAACAAGTTTTCTTGGATTTCCAAGATCTCTTTGCGGTAGACTCATATGACTGTGGTCGCACTGACATCCACACAACAACAATCCCCACGGACCCTGGCATGACTCCAGTGTTTGTGAAGCAATATCGCTTGCCTCTCGCATCAATGGAGTCCCTTACTGAAATAATTAAGAACCTTGAGTCCAGGGGAATAATCCGTCCCATCCACAGCACCTTCAATAATCCGGTGCTGGGAATATTAAAGCCAAACGGCCAGTGGAGACTCTGCGCTGACCTTAGGGAGCTCAACAAATGGGTCCATACTTCCCGATGGCCTCTTCCCTACATTGACCAAGGGCTGGCCCAGATCCAGGGGTCACAGGTATTCACTGCAATAGACCTGACCAATGGATACTGGACTGTGCCTGTCAGTAGGGAGGACCAATACAAGCTGGCTTTTACCTTTGGGGGCCAGCAATACACATGGACCCGGACTCCCTTCGGATACCTCAACTCCGGCAATGAGTTTAACATTTTCCTACATAAGGCCATGCCCGACCTGGGTGCGAGGGGTAACCTGGCTTACGTAGATGATGTCCTCATCAAAAGTTCTTCTGTGGAGGAACACATAGCGGAGATCCGTTATGTTCTGACGCAGTTGAGGGCCGCCGGAGCAAAACTTTCCTTTCAGAAAGCACAGTGGTGTAGAACCCGTGTTAATTTCTTGGGACATGAGATTACTCCTCAGGGTCTCTGTCCCCAGGAAAAGAAAGTGGAAGCCCTCCAAAAATTGAAAGACCCCACAACTCTGCGGGAACTAAGGAGCCTCCTTGGGCTGACTAATTACAGCAGCAAGTTCATTGAGGGCTACGCAGAGATCACCAGACCCCTGATCCATCTCCTGAAGGGGGGGGTCAAGTGGGAATGGGGTCCAGAACAAGCCGAGGCAGTAAAACAACTCAAAAGAAGCCTCTCACAAGCGCCTTGCCTAGCTTACCCTGTCAGAAACAAGGAGTTCTTCCTGGAGACGGGGTTCTCTAATACGTGCTTGACGGCAGTATTATACCAAAAGCATGACAAGGTCAATAAAGTAATCTCCTATGCGAGCAAAACTTTATCCTCTGTGGAGGAAAAATTCAACGATTGTGAGAAGACACTCCTGGCAACGGTGTGGGCATTGAAAAATTACCGCCCGTTTATCCAGGGGGAACACATCATAGTGGAGACTCCACACCAGCCTCTGCAGTATCTCCAAAGTGACAGAATCCGGGCCGGAAATGTGAGTAATTCCCGACTTACTTCCTGGATTCTGTCAATGCAAGGCTTTCCTGTGGAGGTCAGATATGGCCAAAACAAGAAGAGTCCCCTCGCGCAAGGTCTGGCTGACTTGCATGATTGTGCCAGAGAAAACTGTCTCGAGGACGAAAGTCTAAAAATCAAGGACAACATGGAGGCATACCTTAATTCCCCACACAAAGTCTTTGAAGAGGACAAGTGTGAGGGAATGCCCACTGTCTATGTGGATGGATGCTCTTACCATGTTGACAACGACGGGGAGAAAGAACTGGTGGCTGGCGTAGGGAATGCATGGGTGAATGAGTCCCCAGAACCCTCCGCTGGATACAAAATTGGTCCCCGAAGTAGTCAGGTGGCAGAATTGATGGCTGTGCATCAGGCCATCCTCACTGCTGTCCAGCATCAACTCCACGAACTGGTCATAATCACAGATTCGGATTATGTACGGAACGGGTTTGTGGAGCACCTGGTTAATTGGAAAACCAGAGGCATGTTATGTGCTAACAACAAACCCTTGAAACATGGGAAGTTGATCCAAAACATTGATGATCTGGTCACCTCAAATGAGATGACCATCTATTGGAAAAAGATCAAGGGTCATTCCAAAGTAGAGGGACCAGACAAAACTGGAAATGACTTAGCTGATCAGCTGGCCAAAACCGGGGCCATCCAAGGGGATCTAATTGAGATTGAGTCCCTGTTGGGGGAAATCCAGGTCACTGCTATCACTAGGTCCCAGACAAATGCTCACAATGATCTTTCAATTGCACAATGGAGTAAGGAGACCCCTGATGCTGATTTGATTACCGCTCAGAAGGGGGATCCAATAATTGATAAATTTTACCAGCACCTTGAGGACCCTGAGAACGTTCCCCTGACGGATACCGATTACATTGGGAAAGAGGACCTAAGAGTGTTGATGAAATGTGAAAAAATGTTCCAAATCCAAGACGGTTTGCTGGTAAGGAAATCCAAAGCGGGCCACGATCAGTGGGTGGTTCCTACCTCATTCCGAAGCCTGATATTAGGTCACGCCCATAATGCGGCCACCGCCGGTCATAGGAGGTTTCACACAACATTGGAAATCTTAAGAGAGGTTGCATACTGGCCACACATGGGGCAGGACCTCGACCAATACTTGAAGGGGTGTCTTGTGTGTGCACAATTTCAGCCGTCATCCCTCACGCACCGAGCGCCTCTCCAAAAGTGGGGGATGACCCTGCCATGGTCAGATTTACAAATCGACTTTGTAGGCCCCGTGATTCGCTCTGCTAGGGGGAATAAGTACATGTTGACTGTGACATGCTTGTTTACCAAGTGGGTGGAATGTCTCCCAGCCCCAAATTGCAAGGCAGAAACCGCAGCTGCCCTGATGATTAACCACATCTTTTCCCGTTTTGGTCTACCTCAAAGGATTGAGTCAGACAGGGGTAGCCACTTCACCAGTGAAGTAATGACAAAGATGTGGGAGATGCTGGGGGTCAAAAGGAAGTTACATATTGCTTACAGGCCAGCTTCTTCTGGAGCAGTGGAACGCTACAACCGGACAATTGTGAGCATCTTAAAAAAGTTTGTGGCATATTCTGGGCCAAGTTGGGATATCCGATTACCTCTGGTCCTAATGGCCATCAGATCTACCCCTTCATCTGCAACCAAAATGTCACCATTTGAGTTGATGACTGGGCGCATAATGGTGCTTCCGCAGCATTTGCTCTATAGGACCCAAGAGCAGACACTGATAAATGCCTCCACTACTCATGAGTATGTGGAGAATTTAAGGAAACACCTCCAACATGCTTTTGCTTACGCTCAGCGGAATCTAGAAAGATCGGCTGATAGCATGAAGACCCACTATGACCTGAAGACTTCCAGGAAGGAATATCAGGTGGGGGACCGGGTCTATCTATACAATTTCCAAAGGAACCAGGCCAAACAGCAGAAATTCTTGCCTACATGGAAGGGACCCTTTGAGATTATAGACAAAATCTCCACTGTGGCCTACAAAATCCACATCCCCAAAGGTCCTTTGGCAGCGGGGGAAGACAAGTGGGTCCACATAAACCAGTTGAAATGTTGCCATCCCAGGCACACTCTGCAACAACTGGAGGAATCCTCTGGAATCCTAGCGGGTACTGTCTCAGACTAATTCAGTTCCAACCATAAAACATACCACATCTAGTCTCTAAAATATTGTGATTTGCATGAAACTGTCTCTTAGTTATACTGTTTTTTTTCAAAATAAGAATGTAATGTTTCGTTATGATGAAATGCATATGCTGCCCCACTATCTCAACAGTGGTGGAAAGACGTCTATGAGTAGGTATTGCCGCTCTTCCTTTGTCGTCCTAGGAGAAAGAAAACCTGGAGACGGGACAAGGAGGACGACCCAGGGACCGGGAACGAATATCCAAGGGGCCCGGGGTACCGCCCAATACTCACATCAGGACCGGCGAGGAGAACCGATCGATCCGACCGGATGGGGGAAAAGATGCTGAACTGTGCCATCTACAGAATTGAAAGAAGATAATGTGGACATACCAGCGCCAGGGTTCAAAACCTCCCTTGCAACCGACTCCCCCTCGACTCAAGTCAAAGCGCAGTCGGGCGGGGGGGTTTGTGGAGGGTTTTGACCCATGTGGAATCATTAGACGGGGTAAATGTGGGGATTAAGCTGTCGCTGCCCATCATTTTACCCCAGAACAAAAATAAATCATTGGAGTGGGTAAAGATGGGGATGCGCTGTCGCCGCCCATCATTTCATCCCAGAATCCAGGAGAGCTGCGCAGTTGTGCGCACACCAAAATGGGTTGCCAAAGGAAAAACAGTAGCGCCGGTTAGCTCAAAACAGCGCTTCAAAAACCACCCTGGTTTCCCTGAATGCAAGCTTCAAATGCCCATTTTAAACATTGCACATATGCAAAATGTTCACTGAACACCAGCAGACATTTGGCAGAAGGAAATTTTGTGTGCCTACAAAAATCTGGGAAGATGAAGAGCCCAGAACTGTGCTTATAACCAAACTGGCTGAGCTATGGAGTCAGCAGTTTTAAGTTTAACTGAACTACAGACATTAAAAATCCAAATGTTTAAAATAAATAAGTGACCTACTTTTGAGTGTCACATAGTCTGTAACTGTTGAAATGTCATAGTTTTAAACTTAGAATCAGCATTCTAGCTGCATATGTAAAAAATTGTTAGTTATTTGAATGCAGAAAACTGGGGAACAGAAATGACATGTGGCTAAAAACTGGCTTAAAGAGATTCCAATTTTGCCTGGCAACTACCCCCATCAGGAGTGAAACTTGATTCACAAGTAACTTCCCAGGCCTGGCTGTTTCCTGCTGGCCACACTAAGGATATGCCATCTCTCTGATAATTGAATTAAGGGGAGCCCCCACAGAATACAGGAGCTCTGAACAATGCAACCCCCTTCACCCAGGCAGATGGTTTATTGCAGATGTCGTAAAACAGCTTCCTCTTGGCAGAAGCTGGGAGGGGCAGGGTCTCTGAGCTTGGCAGAAACTGGAAAGACTGGTTTCTGTACCATGTGACCTGAGAAGACCCACCCCTGCCAGCCAGAATATGGTTTTAGAAAAAGATGAATAACTCATAGTACGGACTTGTCATAATTATTTAAATGATGCCATAATTCTTGTGATTTTTCGGTGCACATTTGAAGACGTGTTAGGACCCGGTGGTATGTTCAGGGGGGTTTTAGCGGAAAAGAGGATATTACTCAAAATGTATGCATGTTAAAAATCTGACACTTCATCAATTAATGTCCATACTCTTTGCGCACATGTGTGTAAATTTGGGTTAATGTCCGAAATTGCAAAATCAGTTAAAAAGTGCAAATGTTGCCATTTCTGAATGCAAGCCCCCAGGAAGAGCAGATTTGGACAGGGTATACCTCCTGTGATATGTGATGGGTGCGTGTAATTTTAAACAAATGTGTACCTGTGCAAATATGTTTTTTTAATCAAATATAGATTGTGTGCAATTTGACAGGGGAGGATCCTCTGACCCATAAAACCTACAGCATCACTCTGACTCACAGTTCCTTCCCCAATCATGGGAGAGGGGAGAATTGGGCCAATGGGCAGTTGAGAGAGGGGCTGGCTAGTGATGCTGCACACACACCCATTTTCAAAACACATAAAAGCAGACAGACAGGACAGATAGGGACCTTCAAATCCATTTGCTGCGGGACGCTCTGCCGGGAAAATCCATACTTTACCTCCCTCAATCTCTAGAGAAAGCTGTGCAGAAAGATCCAGACTTTAAATCCATCAATCTCCAGAATCCAGAGAGAGAGCCGACCCAGACCAGACCGCTGTTAGCAGAACCAGAGAGAGCTGACCCAGATCACTGTGAAGTGCAGAGACCAGACCAGAGTCCAGTCTAAAACCTGACCAGATTCGTGGCGAGGCCCATCTAATTCAAGAATATAGTGTGAGTACCTAGCAAGACTGTGCAGAACCAATCTCTTAGTTAAAATAATATAATTCAATCTATTTTAATCTAAGTAGAACTGCCTCCTAACTGTCACTTGTCCTTTTCTAGTTGCTAGCTGTCACTTGTCTTTTTGAACTTTAAAATTTCAAATCTGAAAATTGACCTTTATTTAATCGCTCATATCTCCGTGACCGTTTGTCCTAGAGACTTGCAGTAACTTTCATCTGGAAGCTGAGATCCTAGGCTGTCCTAGGACCCCAAAACGATAGTGCTAGTCCTTGTAGTTCCTTTGTAATCGCGAAAAACGCAAGCGTGAATTTTACCGCGATTTGCAAATTTCTCCACGTGGGAAAACAGAAGATTCTTTGCTTTCCTTGCTAAAAATTCGTTTGCAACCTGCCAATCATTCCTAGAATATTGCTAGAGTGAGCCTGGACTAATATTAACTAGATAGCACTCACCCTGAACCTCTAGAGGGAATTAAAAGCATTTTAGCATATTTTTCACTTCATTGCCAGCACATGTAAAAGCATTTTGGGCCTGTGTTTAAAACTCCGATCCGTAATCTAAGCTTGCTGGGGTGAACTGAATTACATTTGATTGCATTTCTGAGAACTGTGTGCTTTCCTTCCATTTCCTTGCATTGCATAAAGGGGGGAGGGGATTGCCAGAGGAAAGTGATTACATTGTTTTGTTGAAATCATATTGAGTATTTTCTGTATTGCATTTTCATTCAACATTACATCCATCTGAACTTATATAAAGCATTCTCTACCACCTTCTTCTTCGGTTCCTATTCACAAGTGTGCTAGTGCCAGATTCTCCGTTGTTAATCTTTATCATATCAGATTAAGTGTGATATCCAATTATTAATTTATTATAAAGTGTGATATATATCTATATTGTTTAAATTCTCAAATAAACCTTTTAACTTGCAAAACAGAACTACTTCTTGGCTCAGTGGGGTCAGGGGGATTCCAAAAGAGGGGTGTTATATAGGGGTAGTCATCCAGAACGCATGAACTGGACATAAAGATATATCAATAAGGGTTTCCATTCAGTATCCCAGACTAGGCATTGACTTAGCTGTAGTGTTGAATTGAATCCTCTTGCACATGGCATCATGTGTTGATCCATGAAATCATAATCGGCCGCAGCAATGGGTGATGATCTTTCTGGAGTCACATACCATTTGTACATTGATGGAGTGGTATTGTTTGCGATTGCGGTGCATGGCCTCTATGGCATGGGGAACTATCAATTCCACATGAGTGCAGTCGATGGCACCGACACAATTGGGCATGCCTGCCAGTGCATGGGAGCCTACTTTGGTTTCAGCTATCTCCTGGGCAGTCCGTGGTAGGATATGTGGGTGCTTGCGTGCTTCAGGAGGGCATCCAGCACTTGGTTCAGCATGCGTGAAAATAGTGGTTGTGAAATGCCATGCAGCTGGCCCACTGTGTGTTGGTAGGTGCCTGTGGCCAGGAAGTGTGGCAGACACCACCTTTAGTAGTGGGGGGATGGCAGTGCATATTTGTATGTAGCTGGCAATGTCGTTCTGTATCATGTGCACTATGGTGGTGATGGTGTCACGGTCCAACCGGTACAGGGTGTGGATCTGCTCAGGGGTAGGGTTGAATGGGCTGGTCTGGTGCGAGGTATTGCTGGCTGCCTACGAGGCTCTGGTGGCTGCGCTGGTGGTAATGGATGGGCCTGTCTCAACCTCCTTCTCCTCCTGTGTCTCCTCTGTGCTGCCTGTTCTTGCTGTTGTTATTGTTGTTGTTGTTGCAGTTGTTGCTGTAGTTGTATCAGTATAGGCAGGTCCTCCTGCGCCATGTTTGCAAATGCTAGTGGTGGCATTTTGGTGTAGGAAGGGGTGTGGTGTTTAGTTGTACTCCTTTTGTACTGGGCAACTCTGCATTGCCTACAACGGGGGTGGGGAGGCTGTGGTGTGTGGGTGTGCTCAGTTCATACTGGCACAGCCTCCTTTGACTCCACCTGTGGGGATTGTGTGCACCTGTGGCAGCTGCCTTGTATCTTGCTTGCTGTTTGCGGGTGGTCCGCGATGCCTATTTTGCCGGCATCATGCAGCCCGTAGTTACCGGGTTCGTGATGCCGGTATTTGCATGTTTGCGTGGGTTGAAATTACCCCCTATTACCGGCATGCAGTATTTACTACCTGAAGAGGCGCGTGTACGCGCCTATGCCGCTATTAGCGGCACCGTTGTTTGGAATGCCGCTAATTCCGGGGTTCCAGGTCGGAATGCTACGGAACGGTAAATGATGCCGGTATTTTCATACCGGCATCGTTTTTCCCTTACCGGCATACCTCATAATGAGGGCCAATTATGTTCTATTAACAAAAGGTAGTGGCCACGATAACCTTCAGCAGTGAAGTCCTTCGTTAACCAAAAAATATATCAATTTCTGCCATTCGATACGAACTTGGGCTCCAGTCCCTATTTGCCACTGTGCTCTGGAAATCATTGTCAATATTGAGAAAAATGACAATGAAGTCATCAGCAATTCCCTATCAAATATTATACCCGAGTTTGGAAAAGCCACATCAAGGCCTACTAAAAGAGTGGACATAAGGGATCTACACATGTTGGCACATGTTGGATCAAATATTGAGACACTGGAGAAAAATCTGTGCACTGTAAAAGAAAAACTCCAAAAACTTGATTGGATCAATACTATCAATCATAGAGCTAAACTTGTCTCCAGTTTGGATCTAGGTGGCGAGGCCCGAGGAGCAAAATATATTCCGAAATATTTGGAAAGGTTTCCATCAAGATACCATCGAGATCAGTTTCTACGACTTTGTCTAAATGTGTTACCAACTAAGGAGATGTTATTTCTAAAAAAGGATGAGAACACTTTAGACAACCACTGTCGATTCTGTAACATCATAGTTTAGTCAACAAATCATCTGCTCAAATCAAAGAACCATCTTCTTGGGAAAGTTTGCTCCACTAAATGGAAACATAGAAGACTGATGGCTTGTAATTTTGTCAGGCAAATCTTCATGCTGACCTGTGCTGTGATAGATTATCTTGATAAGTTGTTGTTGAAATAAAGAGGACATTCTGGAGGCCATTTAAGAATAAGTCAGTGCAATAAATCTAATGTAAAATTGATGCCCTAAAAATAGGGAAGTTTAAGTTGACAGCAATGAAAAGAGAACAATTGAGGAATTCCGCGCCTCTTAATATTAATGTAAAATAAAAGTTTGTAATAAACTGAAATTTACAATGAAAGGAGCAAAAATACATTTGTGGAATGTGCTAAATAATTTGAATTTGAATTTTGAATTATGTATAATGATGTTTACCTGGTACTTGCAGGTAGGATGAGCTGTTCCTTAGTGATGGAAACATTACTTCACCAAGTTCATCTTACTGGTTTCATTAGTATGAGAAGATTGGCAGAAATGCACAACTGCAAGCCCCTGAAGTAAGTTGTCTGCAGATGGGCATAGCTGCACACTGGCACCTGGAGAGATGGGAAACTGGCAATTCCCTGATGTAAATGGTGGGAGCACAGGAATGGGGGATTTTCTAAAGTGGTAAATGGAAGTGGGAGTGCTACCAAAGGAGCGTGAAGGGGATTAGGGGTTGTTTACAGCAGCAATAAATCCCCCGGAGTAGTAAACCACACCTATATGACAGCGTCTGACATCGTCTTACCTGTGATTTGTATATTTTGGTCAGTTATTTCATGTTTAATGCCAAAATCCACCAGTCTCCGGCTTTTCACAGGAACAAGGATTAAGCACATGGTGCACACCTTTGATTTGTTTCTAATGCAAGTGTTTTGCCCTGAGAACTTCTCGTAGCCTTTCGACACCATAAAAGGACTGAAGACCTTGCTACTGCAGCGAGAGGCCAACCGACAGTCCAAGCCGCCATATTGTGGCTCAATGTGTTGAAAAGGATTATGAGCTGCGTGCTGACAAGGAGGTTTCATGGTAGCAATAAGGATAAGAAGTGGTACGTGAGACAAGTAGGCATACTGCATATACTGACCTGATATCTAGCATGGTATTCCACTCAAATATGCCCCATCCTCCAAAGAGATCCCACAGATGAGGAGGCATACATCTAGATGTACACTATACATACAAACCATGTTACAGTCCTATGCATGTCTAACAAACGCTTTACCAGTCATTTCATATACATTCAGAAATATGAATTATGCAGTCAAGTCACTGGACATTCAAGGGGCGTGGCAACAAATCCCTAGGCATTCCATGGACATTCCAGGAACTGCAGATGGTGTGGGGATAGGGAACTGGAATCAGCTAAGCTGCTTCTGGTAACCTACACCTCGTTGAAGAATCTGCGAGAAGCTTTATTGAGATCAGCAGGGCTGAGTGTGAATCTGCAAGAAGCTTCATTGAGGTCAGAGGGACTGAGTGTGAATCTGCGAGAAGTTTCATTGAGTTCAGCGGGTCTGAGTGTGAATCTGTCAGAAGCTTCATTGAGATCAGTGGAACTGAGTGTGAATCTGCGAGACGTTTCATTGTGATCAGAGGGTCTGAGTGTGAATCTGTGAGAAATTCATTGAGATCAGTGGGTCTGAGTGTGAATCTGTGAGAAACTTCTTTGAAATCAGTGGGTCTGAGTGTGAATCTGGAAGAAGCTTCATTGAGATCAGTGGGACTGAGTGTGAATCTGTGAGAAGTTTCATTGAGATCAGCGGATCTGAGTGTGAATCTGTGAGAACTTCATTGAGATCAGTGGGTCTGAGTGTGAATCTGTGAGAAGCTTCATTGAGATCAGTGGGTCTGAGTGTGAATCTGTAAGAAGCTTCATTGAGATCAGTGGCTCTGAGTGTCTACCTGATGATGAGCTCTGGTCACTTTCTATGGAGGGGTTTAATGAAGTTTGTGTGGTCCACTTGACTGTTCGTTGGAAGAAGATTGTACATATGTTGGCTATTCTGGCTAATTGACATAGCCTTTTAACATTGGATATGCAATGGGATGGCAATATGTGACTGTTCATGTGTGCCCTTTTTGACTATTATGATGATATATGTGGATATATGTTTGGAAAGGTTTGTTATGTATTCAAAGTTGACTGTTTTTAACTATAAAATACTAACAATAAAACAAATGTGAGTTATTGTGATGCACAGCGTTGCTGCTCTTTTGGGCCATGGTTTGTAAAAGGAGTGATATGGGTTAGGTAGATGATCTCAGGCACCAGATATTTTTCTGCTTTGTATAAAAGTATGTCCAACCACTCTGCATTTATTGTATATGCATGTACGTATTGGTGGAACACGGTGTATTTCAGAGAAACATTTACAGTATCGGATTACAATTGCATGAGATGCTGTATGGTAGGCGGAAAGGTGGTGTGCAAATGACTGCGTGGTTGATGGGAATGGACAGTACAGGGGCCGGACAAGATATGTCTGCGGTATTAGCTCAAGGGTGCTGGATATTTACAGAGAATAGGTACAGGGTAGCAAGGGAGGGGGAGTAAGGTGAAAGTAAGTTGGGGATGATCCTCATTGAATTCCTTAGTTCTTGAAACTAGTTTTAAACAACCCACAAAACCCTCATTGAATTGTGAAATGATTGCTTTAATTCTCGGACCTTACTGTATTATATGTAGCCATGATGGGGGTTGGTCAAGAGAGAGATGGTCGCAAGTGGGTAGTGAGAGAAGAGTCTGGAGAGTTTTACAGTTGACAGTATTGACAGTGAGGGATGCATTGTAGGACGATGAAGAGCTTTGCTAGGGAGATTTCACACCGGCCTCTGGTGAGGGGTGTAAGGGGATGTATCATCTGTAAAATGACAGAGTGCCCACCCTGGCTGGCCAGACTTCTCTCAATGGCAACATAGCAGAGCAGTCTGGCTTCACGTTCAGCAGGGGTGGGGTTAACACTGAGATATCTAGGCCCGGACACATGCACAACCAACAGAGGTACACTTAATATACTGTACATATGGTTAAAACACTGTAAAACCAGGGCTATATTTTGCATACAGGAAACCATGGTATCCGGTTATATTTTTGAAAACATATTTTCGAAATGCCATTTTTTCGAAAACAATTTGCCGAAAAAAAAAAAATTTCGACTTTTTTATTTTTTATTTCATGTTTTATTTTTGTTTCGTGAGTATAAAAAAAGTGTCAAAAAAAGGGAAGTTGGGGGGAACCCCCCATTTCAAAAATAAAATTAAAAAAAAAACATTTGGCAAAAAATAATTTCGGCAATTTTGTGTCGACAAAATGGCATTTCGAAAATATGGCGTTCTTTCTAACATTACACCACTTGCACAGAAAACTCAAAACTTAATGGCCCCCAAGGAGACATACGTACCCAATGTAGTCATAGTTCCAAAAGTTCACATATAGGAAATAAGGGGACAGACCCAGTAGGCCTACCTCAGTTAAGGTTTCAATCTAGGTCCATATGACTTATGTCCCTTCGGTGACCCATAGAAGAAAACATCTGGTGGACTCCAAAAGAAGTGTTCCAGCTCAAAATTCGAGTCAAACAATATTAGAGCAGCTGATTTCAAAATGGGTCCAGGGTCACAGATGTGTTGTATGTGGACGAAGCTGGAGAGGGCCGCCTTCCATAGAAGTGTGTTCTAACTATCTGGAGCAGAATATTCACAGTTCCAGCTGTGGCAGAAAACGTCCAGAAACAGCAGCCAGGTGAGTTTTAGTTCCGTGTTTTGGTTTACCTGAGCTGTGGTTGGTGTCTACCTTCAGTGCACCTTGAACCTCAAAGGCAGTCACGGAGCAGAGCAGCAATGCAAACAACGTGAGAACATTTTAAAGTTGATCCGAAATTCATGTTGCCAGTAATCTTTCTCTTGTTACCGAAATAGTGACACAAAACGAAGGTACATATTTGATTTACAATGTTCACCCAATTCAGAAGCTTAATGGTGTATTTTTTGGTGCACACTCCAAAAAGAAGCTTTACAATCAAACCCACATTTAAATATCATTGCGGAGAAGTATATTATGGCCATGTTATGTCCTTTCAAACCCAAGTACTAAAAAACTATTTTTAGACATGATGTGCACATTGTATCTTACCGTGCATCTGTAGTCAGAGGTGCAGCAGTGCAGTGGGTGCAGGTGGCTGCTGCATCAGACGATGTGGTGAGAACTGCCGTGCATTCCGGGGCTTATATAACATGTGCACTTCTTGTTCGAACATCACATATCGTGCAAGCAGCCTCTAGCGAAAACACCAGGGGAAACACTTTTTTGAACAATTTCACAGACGTATTTGTTATTTGGGTGTTGCTTTTCGTCTGTGCTTGCTGTCTGGGCTAGTTCCTGTAAGACGCTACACTTGAGTGATCGTCTTTATTTGGAGGTTGCTGATGGCAAGGTTCTTAATTGAACGTCGAGGTTTGTTCAGAGACTTTGAAAGGGCTCAATAGATTACGGGACACACACACGATCAAGAGCTTTATACATACAACCCCGAATAAAGAGGTACATCCATGCAGCTAAACGATAACTAACTCATATACGGCAGTGCAGAGCAAGCAATGACAAAGCCATTCGTTGGGCCTTTTATATTGACATTTGATAGGCATCCATGTTTGCTATTACCAACATAAGACCAGGTACTGCAAACATTTGCTCTGGTACCAGTATTACTATCATATAGCTCTGTTCCCACCAGACGTCCAGGGGCTCGCCTTTTGGCAAGTTTTGCTATCAAATGTGCTTGTATTAATACCATTGGGCAAAGCTGCCATGAGACATTGGGGTCTCACCCCATTGGCTATGCAAGGTAAACAAATATAGGGTAGATTGGTGGGCCCTAGGCTATGAACACTGTGCTCTGTTATCTGGTGCTCTGATGTTTGTTTGTTGCAAGATCACAGGTTGCTGGAGGTGATGCCCACACCTTCTTGGTACAGTTAGGGAGAATACCTGGCTACCTTGCACTGGTATATTGGAAAGGCTGAGTATCCACACGATATTGGGTTGGCACAGTCTCAATTTGTTTGGGTGAAGACATTTAGTCTTGGTAGTGGTCAGCCGACACATGTTTCGACCTCTAGGGTCCTTATCAGGAACCCCAACCAGGAACAACACAGACCATTCAATTCAATCATAGCCTTGCTGAAGACCCTAGAGGTGAAAACACGTGTTGGCTGACCACTAGCAAGACTAAATGTCTTCACCCAAATAAATGTAGACCATGCCAACCCAATATCGTGTGGATACTCATACTTTCCAATATACCAGTGAAAGGTAGCCAGGTAAAATATTTGATTGTAGGCGGCATGCACCTTTTAAAGGCACGGCACGTTTTCCATCTGACCCAAGGAACATACGCTCTACAACATTTCATCTCCAATTTCTCCCCGTGCTTGCCATGTTCAAGTTTACATGGAATACTCTATTGGGACTGAGTAGTAAAAAAGTCCAACATAGCACACTCTAGTCTGCCCTCCTCCCTGTACCCCACTGACCACTGCCCTGACCCAAGGAAGCACCGGCTAGTCCACCCTCCTTCCAGTACCCCACTGACCACTGCCCCAACCCAAGGCAGCCGCGCTAGTCTGCCCTCCTCCCATTACCCCACTGACCACTGCCCCCAACCCAAGGTAGCACCCACCAGTCCAACCTCCACCCTGTACCACACTGACCACTGCCCCAACCCAAGGAGCAGCAACCTACCTCAACTCCTCTGGCCTGCCTCCACCATGAAGTGTGCATGCCAGATATCTTCCTCCAACATCAACATCTGGGAGCACAGGTCATTGAATCAAGGACCGTAGCCTCATCCATGGCTCTCTGTTTCACATCAACAGGACACCAGCTATACTTTGGCCACTCGATGCGCATGTGACATAGTAATGGAATGCAATGTAATGTGGCAATTGTATAGCACTTTCGTATCAGTGGTATGGCCTCAAAGAGCTGTAGGTGACTTGGAGGACTGAAGTCTGAGTATCAAAGATTGGTCTGAGTGATTTAGAATGTGTGTGTGCATTTTAGCCCATACGAAGGTAGGTACGGGTGGCTAAGTCCCTGCTAGCGACCCAAGTGTAACAGGATTATGGTTGGGTGATGTGAAGGGTGTCAGAGAGTATGCAAGTCAAGGAGACTGATTATGTGTACAGCTAGACGTCATATTTAATTGTGGAACTTAGCTGCAATCCAGTGGCATAGGTGATGTGCAATATGAGATCAGGTAGGGGTAGATGTGTGCGATTGGGTGGCCTACTGATCCACAAAGAGGCCTCATCCCTTCTCTACACCCACAATTCAAAATAGCCACACCAGTGAATAAAGTGTGCGCACATCCACATTGAAAAACAAGTGCCAAAAGAACACCTAAGCATCAGTGGACCAGAAAGGAACTCAATCTACAATGAACTGAACCTCCAGTAGCGACTCACAATACCAATGCTGCAGTGACCCAATTTTATCCTTCAGGCAAGTCCATGGGAAGTTCACTTTGCACATTTTGCAGTAGCACCATAGCACCTCTAGCAATATCACCATGGCCGCTAACATAGACATGAAGAGTGGAAAAGAATACAAACAGGACTGGCATGAGGAAAGAGGAAACTTGCCAGATATGGTATAGCCAGTGGCACCCAAGTGCGGGCCCACATCCCGAGCCATCCAGGGCTCTGCCTTTGATGCCATAGAGCAGTACCCTCTTGCGAGTCCTGGCGACCCTGATTGTCTTGTGGAGCCCCAGTAGCACTTCCCTGCGACTCCTGCCAGAGTCCTTGTCCTGCCTGGGCCTTCAACTGCCGGGCTTGCATAGCCTCTCCCACTGCAGCCAGGCCAATTGTTACACACCTACTCTGGTGACCCAGTAGGAGCACTGATGATCCCCTCCTACTCCCACACCCCATGTTTATCCCACAGGGAGACACTTACCACAGACTATAATGCTTGCACAAAGTGGGGTCCATGGAGCCTGGCTGCAGATAAATGTGGGAGATAGCCGAGCCATCCACGGCTCAGGCCATCTGGTGGGCCTGTCTGGCCACATGGCCAATTGGGCAAGGCTGAAGGAACAACAGATGACAATGAGGTTGTGCCTGTCTCATATCACCATCCAGGGTCCTGGTCTTAAGCCGCAAACTCTGCACTGGAGACCACTAGTGGCATAACAACATCCACAGGTTGAGCTCAATCAGAAGGACTTGTGCCCCCTGAGCAATGCTACGGAGTCGGCTACTGTATGCCACATTCCGTGTGTCTGCTGCAGGACAGGAATTTTTTCACTGGGCACTTCCCTCCTCACTCACCGTTACTGAGGGTATTGTTGTTACGCTCACCTGACTCCCACGGAGGCGCTGGCCTGGTTCGCGCTGCTGTGACCTCTTCTAAGGTGATGCGCAGGGTTCGGAAGACGGACTGGACCGTGCCCCCATATCTGGCTTGTCTGGCTCGCAGAAGTATCCTTCTGTAGGCGAAAATAGGGGATTAACTGTCTGCGGGGTAATGCAATCGGCCTCCCACTTTCCCCTCTCACCCTCCTTGAAACCCTTCTGTGATTTCTCGTAGCGTCTCATCTTAGGGTCTGGAAGGACGAGCTCTCCATCCTGCTTCTGATGCAGGGGCGTGTTGGTATCCAGTTACTTCACTGGATTTTCGGATTGGTGAGAACCAAACTTGCTTGGCTTCCAGGTAAGTTTTTTGATAAGAGGTTCCCCTTGTGTCATTCTCTTAATGTACTAATGCTAGTGTCTTTTTCCCCATAGGGGCCGGGGTACGGAATGCCGGGGAACAGGCACCGACCCGAGATGAGAGGTGAAATCCTTGTAGAAATCAGGTAAGTCTTTAGTGAGCGTTTTTTGGTAATGTCTTTTCATTCGCTCATTAACGCTGATGTCTCTTTTTCCCCTTAGGGGCCGGGGTCCGGAAATGCCAGGATGCGGCGCGGACCCGAAATGAAGAGGGAATGAATCAACAGGTAAGTCTTAACATGGAGATTCAGCTTTCCTTATTCCCTTCTCTCTCTCACCTTTTTTTCTGGTGTTTTTCTCCCTAGGCGCTGGGGCGTGACTGCGAATCCGGATGATCGCTGCTGAACATGGAGGCGCCCTGTAAAGGTGAGTGGAATGCGGCGCTGCAGCGATCGACGCGATGAGCTTTTAAATTAAAGTCTTCCTTTTCAGGATTGTCGGCGAGATGTCTCCGGGATGCGGATTTAGCAGGTAAGGACTTTTCCTTCTTCTGTTCTCTTCTTCTCTTCCTTTGCAGGTGATCCAGGATGCAGGCAGGCGTGGCAGAAGTCAGGATGCAGGAGCAGACACGGTGAGCGTCCAGCTGCTAGATGCAGAACAACACGAACCACGTGTGGCTGTTCAGGTGGGGTTTAAATAGCCTTGGAAGAAGTTCCAGGTATGTATCCTTCCTCCAATCAGGTATGTATCTTTCCCCGACCACGCCCGGATGGTAAATTAGTCCCACAGGTAAAGTAGTTCCTTTCAGGCCTCAGCATGGTCTGCATCAGGTAAGTGCACCCAAGCATTCCCATAATGAGCCTGGTGCCTATGGCACCAGGACTGATGTCTTTTATGTCTTTTATGAGCCTGGCACCATAGGCGCCAGGACACTGTCCAAAGGGCCCCTATATGGGGTTGCTGGGTCCTTCCTTGGGGACTGGATGTCCGCTTTCGGGGACGCCGGGCTTGAACCGGCTCCCCGGGAGCGGGCATCATGACAATTGTGTTCATTTAATTTCCCTCCACTCAATAATATGCATAAAACCAGTGGTTTGCCACATCTGTTCTGAGTTCGTAGTGAGGTAAAAGAAGCTCAGGTGGGGGAGACAGCCTTTCCACCCTCTGGCCTGTCTGTGTACCTCAGGGTAAGAGCATGCCCCCCTCGCTGCAGGTTGTGGGGCCACATCAGGTGGGTGCCAAAAGCACAGCTGGAGGGGTAGTTGGGAGATTCTGGGGCCAGGTACAACTTGAGTGAGAGTGGGGTGGCTGCTGTACATGTATTCACCACTGGCGTGCAGAAGGGTGGGGTGTCACCCTGTGGAACAATTGTCATCCCGGACTGCTGTGGAAAAAAGAGCTCTGTGATGAAGACCAAGGGCATAACTCACTCACAAGGGCCCGCACCCTGCGAACTTTGGGCAGGCCCTGTGGCCAGCCCATCCACCTACTGCTCTGATATGACCACTGTGCCTTTGCTCTGCTTGGAGGGGAGAGCCCCCCCATGTAGGGGGACACTCCTATGGGGGCATGCTTTCAAGTTAACATTGTCCCAAGTCGGGTGGTAGGTCATTGCCTGTAACAGGTGAGGTCAGCCAAGCAGTTCAACCCAATATGGACCAAGTGTGCCAAGCAATCCTGTGGATTGTGGGGAGGCAGAAGGTAATGCTGCTCTGCCATTGAGGTACAAGTCAACTGAGGTTCTCTTGTCGGCCAGGCACCCTGCTGGCCTGGAAATTAAGTTGGCCTCTCAGAAGAGTGCCGCCAGCAAGCAAAGTTCTGCTGGAACATTGTGTGGGTCACAGCCCTTGGTTGTTTTGGGAATGTGCAGAGCCTGGGTGTGGAAGCGAAAAACAAGTAGAGTGCAGACAGCACCCATACACACTGTCTAAAGTAAGCCAGATGAAGCAACTTTGCTTGCTGGATAACAGAGGAGGAGGTCTGGAAAAAAAGTATCTTGCCACCCCATAGACCCAGCAGGAGTACATTTCAGATTGGAGCCTATAGAGACATCTACAGCTGACCAGCCATCTGGAACTTAGATACATTCCTATGGTCAATAACCAGATGGTCGGGCATGGAGAGTGGCAAACTAGTAGTTCATAGCATCACAATGGGCCCAGATGGGCAATGCCCCAGGCCTCTTGGCAAAGAACACCTCACCACAGCGTGGCCCCGTGAGCAATACACAGAGATAGTGGGGGGGGGGGGGCAGTGGGGCTCTTGGTAGGGCAGGCAACCACTAAACACATGGGAGGAAATCTGGTCTTGCGGACCTCCCAGGACATTCAGAGTGCCCTGCTGGGTACACCATAGAAATCAACTAACCCTGTTCCATGCATGACCCCTTGAGATAGTCCTAATTTGATTCTGTATGGCCATGCAAGCAGGCAGAAAGGTTTTATGAGACCTGCTTGGGCACTTGTCCATCCAATCACATCTATCAATATCCACACCTGGCAGTGCAACCTGAATCATGCAACACGTACAGGCACCCACTTATTAGGATCAAGCAGCAGTGCTATTGCTTCCAGCCCCAACAAATGATGTGATGACGTGCCATGTCTGGTCTCTCGTGCAGTGGGCTGAAAGATCACACAGCCGTCCCTGAAAGTCCAATGCACAAACATGTAATTACCAGACATCCACTCATGCGCAAATTCACCATTTTCAATTCAGCTCTACCGGCAACTGCTCTCAGCAGTTTCACACGGGTAGAGCTGCCCAACGCAGTGGCATCACGGACCCAATTTCTCATGTCCTGTCTATCTGATGGTGAGTCCTGCAAGCGCCCGCTCATGGCCCTCCATTTTAGGTCATGGCGCCATTTGAGCGCTACCAGAGTCACAGCCCTTACTATTTCCTTTGTCTGTCTCCCATTCTACAGCAGGATACATCTACTTATGCACTGCACTTCCACCCTGGGATGATTAGGATGACTCAACCAATCCTTGGTGCTTACCTCACCTTGGACTCCGAGGTACCAATATTTTTACACCTTTCATGCTACTAGGCCAATGCCTTATTAATTCCTTGTTTCCTCACGGCATCTTCTGCTGTGCATTATTCTGTTTCTCTACTACATTTTTAGCGCCCCATTTTCAACGTTGGTGTTGAAGGAGCCGCACCAGTTTTCCTACTATGGGCTGCCCACACTCCAACTTCAATCACTTAGCCAGAAAGGCAACTTCATCTGCTTGCCACTAATGTTAAGGTCAGTGCAAGAATGGAACTGTGTTTTCTAGAGAACATTTTTTTTTAACTTACTTTTTTAGTCTGTGTACTTAATGTTGTGTCACTCAAGTAGAGAATCACACTTAGCAGTGCCATCATATGTATCACTTCCACTTCACTTACGGTCCCCTCTGCTTTTTGCAGGGGACTCTGCGCCTTGGCTCCAGAAGAAGGCTTTTTCACAACAAATGCCGAAACGTCAGTGAACCCGAGCACAACTTCTTGCTGCTCCCTGGTTCCACCCCATCCGGGGTTTCTGATTTAACTTCTAGACAGCGACTTATTACAAGGTCACCCTTTAGCCTGGCTTTAATAGACCTCTCCAAGGTCTAGTCTCCTAGATAGATAGACAATGGGCCTCATTACAACTCAGGCGTTAAGGGTTAACGCCACCGTTAACCCTTAACGCCTGATTCTGATTTTAACGCCTGCTTTTAGCAGGCGTTAAAATCCATGGCGCGAACCTGCCATGGTGCTAATTACGCCGCCGTAATTTACGGCGGTGTAATTAGCGCCTTCCCCACTCCCATTATGCCCTATGGGGCAAAAATGGGAATGGGGAAGGGAAAATGGGAAATGGGGATTTACCGCCCCACTCACCTTGGAATGGGGCAGTAAATCCGCCATCCACCATGGTGTAAACGGAGTTTACACCATGGTGGTAAAGTTGGTGCACTTAGCACCAAGGTTGTAATGAGGCCCATTAATATATTGACTATATTCTAACTAAGGAAGACTTAAGACACCTAAACATCTTTACATGGAGTTTCCATTTTCAAATACAAAGTGTAGAATCCTGTGCACCTTGTAGACTCTGTCATTTGGGACTTTTTTCTCTGTACATATTTACAATGTTCACATTGAATGACAAATCTGCATGAAGTAATGCTTTTGTGTGTGGGAACTCCCTTTCTTTCCCTTCCCCATATGTGAAAACAATTAACACTGTTGGCATTACATTGATATCTGTACATTGGCATGAAGTAATGTTTTTGTCTGTTTGGTTTGGGTATTCTTTGACTTAGGAAACTCTCTCTTGCATGTACAAATTATTTACCCTGTTGGGACTACACTGCTATGCGTACCCTTTCTTCTAATCATGAGATAACTTGTATTTCTCTCTGTGAACGCTAGTTGGGTATTTGTTTACATTGTTCATGGTATTTTTTAACCTAAATGTATGTTTTCAAAAAGAATGTGTCAGCAATCAATAAACAAACTGACCTTCACTTTGAGTGTCTAACTGCATTTTTTACACAGCTGTGCATTACATGACAGTAAATAGCATGATGCCAGTTTGCTACTTATGTAAGTGAATTTGCATTTGAACAATTTGCAAAAGAATAGTACCCTTACAGGCAGGACCCCTACGTTCTCTTGTATACATCCTTTCACATTTGTAAATCTCAGCTGCTGAGTGTGGATGATACATTCATCATTTGCAAATGAGTAACCCATAGAAATGTCATGCATTAATGTCCCTCATATACCGTCAACATCTCAATCTGGAAAGTGTACCTGTCTGGGTACTTGCTTTCAGCAACGTACATTGCATACACACACATTGCATTTCTCACCAAGAACTGGCATTGGATATTCCTACGCCTATCCACTTCACAGATGTCTGCCATCACATACATCCTGCAAAGGCATGCCGGTTAAGAATTGAGCAACATACATGCAGTGTGCAAAAGAGATTACCTCAAATCATGCATGCTCATGCAGAACACACAAACACTGTACAGTCGCACACCCTGTGGGTACTCACCAGCAGCTTGTATCTCTGCCTCTGTGAATGGCTGGCTTGACCCTCTCCAGGACCCAAAGGCGAAAGTGTGACACTCCATGGTGGTTTGCATGGTGCACCTGCACAGTGGCAACGGTTTCGAGGGCTGAATTCACCGTCATACCACTGCTTCTTTGTGTCGTTCATGGAACAGACTGCCACCCGTTCCACGTTGATGGAAGTTGTGAGAATCTCCCAGAACTTCTGACATCCACACGTCCCAAGCTGCATCTGCAGGTTGAACAAGAGGTCAATGGAGCAGACATGGCTCCCCCTGAGGAGTGTGGGGTGCACCTGTGTTGGTGGGAAAGAGTGGTGGAAGTCCCAAGATGGCAGATGAGGTCACAAACTCTGACTGGTGAGCCACAGGTAACCATTAATGGGGGAATAGCAGGCACTCCAAGACAGTGCTGGTGGTCAGCAGGAACTCACACACTACCAGGCAGCAGCAGCAGCAGATGGTGCAGTTTGGAGGCAATTCAGGGCAGAATGAAGCAGAAAATGGCACAAGGTAGGAGGAACAGGTGTCTCTCATTGATTCAAGGCAGAAGTCTGAAGATCAGAGAAAGGGTCTTAAGCGCGTAATTTGTGTGATACTTACGGCACACCGACTCGCTTGATGGATGCCAGAGACATTTAAGGGGTGCAACGTGAATTTCCTGTCATATACAGAGACAGGGAACACAGAGAACAAAGAGACAGATACATTTAGGGGGTTCAGCGTGTTTGTGTACCTCACAGAGATAGTAAGGGTTGCAGCGCTCAGTTCATGGATCCTATTTTTTTTCTGTCCCTCACAAAGCCTATTTTTTGAGGGGTTATTCCATGTGAGTCATGATTTACATTCACAATGCACTATCCACACGCATGACACTGTGAACATGTTCAATGAGATGTGTCTTCTATGTGAAAGTGGTCATTCCCCTAAGGTACAATCACAATATCCCAATGAAATAGAGACTGATGGACACACCACAGTAGGGAATGAGAGCAGGAGAGATTGCAAGTGAGTAAAAGGTATTCTTTGTATAAAGATAAAGTGGGGCACGCAGAGGACTCTGCTACTCCAGGAGCGCTCTGCCCATCATACAAAAACTTCACATTTTAGGTCAAAAACACATCATCATCATCTACACAAATACATTTCATTGGTTCAATAGAAGAAGACAGTATACAATGTTTACTGGCACTGGTGCTGGATTGGCTGAGGTTGAACATGTTGCTTCTTGAGGTGTGTGGGGCAGCTGGGCTTATCAGGGAGGGAGGCAGCTATAACTCTCACTAAGCTAAGCTTCACAGTAATCATGGGCATGCACGATTTAATAAGACATTTAAGATTCATCACAACACATTGTCATCTATAAATTGTTGCAATAGGCATGCATTTTTGACCTGGGCCAGAGTGGGGCAGAGGTGCAGTGGTCCAGGTGCCTTATCTTGGTGGGTACTTTCGGGATACATGTATCAAATGGCTTGAGGATCAAACAGGGGTGTCAGGATTTGTTAATACATGGAGAATTTATGTTTGCTCAAGATTAGTTATATGGGAGCAATCAAGGGTGGCCCATGGGGAGGAGTCTTACTCCTTCTACATCAAAGAAATGAGGGGTTTTAAGGTTCATGCAGACAGTGGGCCTCATTAGAAGGTTAGAGGTAACCATGCCGCTTTTAGCGGCATGATTGCCTCCATACCGCATTCCGGGCCCGGGTTCCTCGAATGAGGAATTACTGGGCCATCGCAACCTTGGCGGACCCGGTAATTCCCCGTCCGAGGAACCCGGACCCGGTCCATCCCCATTCCCATTCGAGCCCCCATAGGGCTCAATGGGAATGGGGATGGAGCTAACAACGGGCCCGTTAATGACGGCCCGTTGTTAGCTCCCTGGTCCCCTCGCGGGACCCGGTAAGGACGCCTGGTTTTTCCAGGCGCCCATTGCGGGTCCCGCGAGGAGACCTCGTAATAGGGCGGAACGGGTTTACCGGCACCGGCACCTTTACCGGTGCCGGTAAACCCATTACGCCAACCTTATAGTGAGGCCCAGTAACTCTTAAAATGGAGGTAGATGGTTTCCTTGAGTCTGGCTCTGGCCCGGTCACCCACAGGGCAGTGATCTCATAGGAAGAAGAGAGATACAGTGTCAGCTTGCAACATTTCGAGCCCAAGCTTCCGTGAGAACAGGACAGCCACAGCGCAGACATTGGGGAGCAGGTGGGGGTTGCTGGACTGGCCGTGCGCAGCACTAGACCTCTCCAAGGTCTAGTCTCCTAGATAGATAGACAATGGGCCTCATTACAACTCAGGCGTTAAGGGTTAACGCCACCGTTAACCCTTAACGCCTGATTCTGATTTTAACGCCTGCTTTTAGCAGGCGTTAAAATCCATGGCGCGAACCTGCCATGGTGCTAATTACGCCGCCGTAATTTACGGCGGTGTAATTAGCGCCTTCCCCACTCCCATTATGCCCTATGGGGCAAAAATGGGAATGGGGAAGGGAAAATGGGAAATGGGGATTTACCGCCCCACTCACCTTGGAATGGGGCAGTAAATCCGCCATCCACCATGGTGTAAACGGAGTTTACACCATGGTGGTAAAGTTGGTGCACTTAGCACCAAGGTTGTAATGAGGCCCATTAATATATTGGGCCTCATTACGACCCTGGCGGTAAGGGGTTAGCGCCATCGTTAGCTGCGCCGACCCCTTACCGCCAATCACGAGTTCCCTTTCCGCCATGGCGGATTTTACACCTGCTTTTAGCGGGTGTAAAAATCCATGGCGGTAAGGGAACTTGGTGTTAATTACGCCACCGTAATTTACGGTGGCGTAATTAACGCCTTCCCCACTCCCATTATGCCCTATGGGGCAAAAATGGGAATGGGGAAGGGTAAATGGGGATTGGGGATTTACCGCCCCGCCAAGGTCGGAATGGGGCGGTAAATCCCCTTACCGCCATGGTGTTAACGTAGTTAGCACCATGGCGGTAAAGTCACGGCCCTGGCGGTAACTTTCCGCCAGGGTCGTAATGAGGCCCATTGACTATATTCTAACTAAGGAAGACTTAAGACACCTAAACATCTTTACATGGAGTTTCCATTTTCAAATACAAAGTGTAGAATCCTGTGCACCTTGTAGACTCTGTCATTTGGGACTTTTTTCTCTGTACATATTTACAATGTTCACATTGAATGACAAATCTGCATGAAGTAATGCTTTTGTGTGTGGGAACTCCCTTTCTTTCCCTTCCCCATATGTGAAAACAATTAACACTGTTGGTATTACATTGATATCTGTACATTGGCATGAAGTAATGTTTTTGTCTGTTTGGTTTGGGTATTCTTTGACTTAGGAAACTCTCTCTTGCATGTACAAATTATTTACCCTGTTGGGACTACACTGCTATGCGTACCCTTTCTTCTAATCATGAGATAACTTGTATTTCTCTCTGTGAACGCTAGTTGGGTATTTGTTTACATTGTTCATGGTATTTTTTAACCTAAATGTATGTTTTCAAAAAGAATGTGTCAGCAATCAATAAACAAACTGACCTTCACTTTGAGTGTCTAACTGCATTTTTTACACAGCTGTGCATTACATGACAGTAAATAGCATGATGCCAGTTTGCTACTTATGTAAGTGAATTTGCATTTGAACAATTTGCAAAAGAATAGTACCCTTACAGGCAGGACCCCTACGTTCTCTTGTATACATCCTTTCACATTTGTAAATCTCAGCTGCTGAGTGTGGATGATACATTCATCATTTGCAAATGAGTAACCCATAGAAATGTCATGCATTAATGTCCCTCATATACCGTCAACATCTCAATCTGGAAAGTGTACCTGTCTGGGTACTTGCTTTCAGCAACGTACATTGCATACACACACATTGCATTTCTCACCAAGAACTGGCATTGGATATTCCTACGCCTATCCACTTCACAGATGTCTGCCATCACATACATCCTGCAAAGGCATGCCAGTTAAGAATTGAGCAACATACATGCAGTGTGCAAAAGAGATTACCTCAAATCATGCATGCTCATGCAGAACACACAAACACTGTACAGTCGCACACCCTGTGGGTACTCACCAGCAGCTTGTATCTCTGCCTCTGTGAATGGCTGGCTTGACCCTCTCCAGGACCCAAAGGCGAAAGTGTGACACTCCATGGTGGTTTGCATGGTGCACCTGCACAGTGGCAACGGTTTCGAGGGCTGAATTCACCGTCATACCACTGCTTCTTTGTGTCGTTCATGGAACAGACTGCCACCCGTTCCACGTTGATGGAAGTTGTGAGAATCTCCCAGAACTTCTGACATCCACACGTCCCAAGCTGCATCTGCAGGTTGAACAAGAGGTCAATGGAGCAGACATGGCTCCCCCTGAGGAGTGTGGGGTGCACCTGTGTTGGTGGGAAAGAGTGGTGGAAGTCCCAAGATGGCAGATGAAGTCACAAACTCTGACTGGTGAGCCACAGGTAACCATTAATGGGGGAATAGCAGGCACTCCAAGACAGTGCTGGTGGTCAGCAGGAACTCACACACTACCAGGCAGCAGCAGCAGCAGATGGTGCAGTTTGGAGGCAATTCAGGGCAGAATGAAGCAGAAAATGGCACAAGGTAGGAGGAACAGGTGTCTCTCATTGATTCAAGGCAGAAGTCTGAAGATCAGAGAAAGGGTCTTAAGCGCGTAATTTGTGTGATACTTACGGCACACCGACTCGCTTGATGGATGCCAGAGACATTTAAGGGGTGCAACGTGAATTTCCTGTCATATACAGAGACAGGGAACACAGAGAACAAAGAGACAGATACATTTAGGGGGTTCAGCGTGTTTGTGTACCTCACAGAGATAGTAAGGGTTGCAACGCTCAGTTCATGGATCCTATTTTTTTTCTCTCCCTCACAAAGCCTATTTTTTGAGGGGTTATTCCATGTGAGTCATGATTTACATTCACAATGCACTATCCACACGCATGACACTGTGAACATGTTCAATGAGATGTGTCTTCTATGTGAAAGTGGTCATTCCCCTAAGGTACAATCACAATATCCCAATGAAATAGAGACTGATGGACACACCACAGTAGGGAATGAGAGCAGGAGAGATTGCAAGTGAGTAAAAGGTATTCTTTGTATAAAGATAAAGTGGGGCACGCAGAGGACTCTGCTACTCCAGGAGCGCTCTGCCCATCATACAAAAACTTCACATTTTAGGTCAAAAACACATCATCATCATCTACACAAATACATTTCATTGGTTCAATAGAAGAAGACAGTATACAATGTTTACTGGCACTGGTGCTGGATTGGCTGAGGTTGAACATGTTGCTTCTTGAGGTGTGTGGGGCAGCTGGGCTTATCAGGGAGGGAGGCAGCTATAACTCTCACTAAGCTAAGCTTCACAGTAATCATGGGCATGCACGATTTAATAAGACATTTAAGATTCATCACAACACATTGTCATCTATAAATTGTTGCAATAGGCATGCATTTTTGACCTGGGCCAGAGTGGGGCAGAGGTGCAGTGGTCCAGGTGCCTTATCTTGGTGGGTACTTTCGGGATACATGTATCAAATGGCTTGAGGATCAAACAGGGGTGTCAGGATTTGTTAATACATGGAGAATTTATGTTTGCTCAAGATTAGTTATATGGGAGCAATCAAGGGTGGCCCATGGGGAGGAGTCTTACTCCTTCTACATCAAAGAAATGAGGGGTTTTAAGGTTCATGCAGACAGTGGGCCTCATTAGAAGGTTAGAGGTAACCATGCCGCTTTTAGCGGCATGATTGCCTCCATACCGCATTCCGGGCCCGGGTTCCTCGAATGAGGAATTACTGGGCCATCGCAACCTTGGCGGACCCGGTAATTCCCCGTCCGAGGAACCCGGACCCGGTCCATCCCCATTCCCATTCGAGCCCCCATAGGGCTCAATGGGAATGGGGATGGAGCTAACAACGGGCCCGTTAATGACGGCCCGTTGTTAGCTCCCTGGTCCCCTCGCGGGACCCGGTAAGGACGCCTGGTTTTTCCAGGCGCCCATTGCGGGTCCCGCGAGGAGACCTCGTAATAGGGCGGAACGGGTTTACCGGCACCGGCACCTTTACCGGTGCCGGTAAACCCATTACGCCAACCTTATAGTGAGGCCCAGTAACTCTTAAAATGGAGGTAGATGGTTTCCTTGAGTCTGGCTCTGGCCCGGTCACCCACAGGGCAGTGATCTCATAGGAAGAAGAGAGATACAGTGTCAGCTTGCAACATTTCGAGCCCAAGCTTCCGTGAGAACAGGACAGCCACAGCGCAGACATTGGGGAGCAGGTGGGGGTTGCTGGACTGGCCGTGCGCAGCACTAGACAGGGGAGAGATGCAGGCTTGCCACTGAGGGTTTCATGTGCGGCTTAGTTAAAGATGGAGTTGTGGTTAATACACATGGAGTCTCTGGGGTCCTAGAGAGGCATTGGATATATGTCATTCAGTGGCTACCTTACACCCGTCATCGGGGCTCGGACAAAGGTATGTTTCCAACCATTGAATTAGCATAACATACAGTTCACCATGAATGTAGGGGGGCCTAAACGTTAAACGACCCTTCCTCCCTTACATTTGCTATCTCCACACATAGGTGTATTGGCGTGGCAGTGAAATCCTGTATACAATGATGTGTACTGTGAGATCAATGACAACTGCACACAGACATCACACATACACCTACCTGAATGCTGACCATGTGATGGAAGTGACCATGGTAGCAGCAGTGTTGTACCCATGGATGGGTGAGGAGGACTCAGTCAACAGTACCATGACATTTGTCAGAATATCATGTATGCACAAATGACATGCACACATGGAATTCACCTGATGTGGCTACAAAGGTGTCCATGCCTCCCACGCCAACCACCTGCTCACTGCTGAAGAGTAGACGTTTGACCCATTCAAATGGAGTCAGCTCCTATTCCTGTGGTGATCCACCACCAATGGCCTGAGCAGAGGCCAGGCTGCCACCATGCTTCTCCTTAGTATGTCGCATGAGCTGACCCATCCTCTTGTGAACCTGTGATGCAGTGCACCACTGCATGCCACATTCATTGTTTAGGTCTGTGACCATCTGCCACATCCTCCAATGCTGGCCCAGAGAAAGGGTCAACATGGCATTTGTCGACATAATCTGTTAGGATTTTCAACTCCTCCTCAGTGAAGTGCTTCTTCCTTGGTGGCCCCTTCGCCTTCACCTGAACCTCTTCATGGGGTAATGCCTCTTCCTGTTCTGCAGGCTTGCCCATATTGCCCATAGTGAACCTTGGGGGTGCAGGGGCACCTGTAGGCTCACCACCATCCTCCTGATGCTCTCTTGTCCGTCCTCTTCCTCTCTCTCTCTCCCCATAGAGCCATCAGAACCATGGTGCGGTCGGGACAAGGTAGCCTGAAATACAGCCTCAAAAACCACATGGGACCCCAAAAGGATGTTGTTCTGACTGTCTGATAACATGTTCATTTACTACAGTTTGTTTCAGTTGGAAAAACATGTGTGTTTGTTACAGTTGGTTTTACATACAGTATTCTAAATGCTTTTCTAATTTACTGATATTAAGTGCAATTGTTTCATACACATTTGTACAGACTAAGTTTGACTATATAACACACTTCCCTCTCTGTGGGGAGGATCACCAGTCAACCTTATCTCACAGCAGGCCTCAAAGCTATTGTTTATTTTTTTATTCCAAGTGTAGCCATCACATAGATTCACAGCATTATCCCAAACGTTATTGAACCTTAGCAGGCCTAATAATTTGCTCTCACCTTTAAAAACTCCTGTTGGTCTACGTACCCAGACCTTGTTGCCTAAATTAACTATGGTGAATCTAGCCTTAAATGTATCATCATGCAACAAGTTGCCAACCTCATTCTTAGCTCTTACACTTTGTCCTAATCTAACTGATCTGATTCTACATACCTCATTCTCCCTAGCCAAGGGGGACACTGAGGTTGCAGCCTTCCTTCTCCTGAGAACCTCAAATGGAATGAGAACTGTGGTCGTATGTGGAGCCAGCCTATATGCCAACACCATTTTCTCAATGTGGTCTTCCGCCTGCTTGCTCTTCTGCAAACACAAGCGCACACATGGCATAAGGGTGTGACCGACTCTCTCCACAATGCCATTAGTGGAACGATGAAAATATGAATTTTGTGGTGTTCTACACCTAGATTCTTAAAAAGAAATGTCATTAATCTTTATGTAAATGGGCCTCAATTGTCTGTTAAAAAATGTTTCCGAACGCCTTCCCTCTAGAAAAGATTGTCCATAAATCGCACCACCGCCCTGGAATCTGCCTCACTTACACATTTTACTTCAACCCACTTGGAAAACAGGTCCACTAACACTATTACATATTTCTTTATTCCCTTGCTGGTCCCAAAATATCAAGAGCTATATATTTCCATGGGAACTGTGGAAGTTCTATTGGATTAAGTGGTTGAACGTGTGTTTTGAGCCCCTTATCAGATGCTGCACATTTGGTGCATTCTTTGAACAATTCTTCTACATCTGTGTCTAACCTTGGCCACCAATAATAACAAAGGCAACCCTTGGTTTTAGAAACTCCCAAGTGTTCGACAGTGTTGTGTAATTAGGGTGAGGGGCACGAATACACGATGAAAGTTTACTCTTAAATTCCACTTCGCTTTAACACCTAACTGCCTCATAAATACTCTAAATTAAGTAATCTAAGAAGACAATCCATTCCTAAAGATTTTACACCAATCTGCGTCCCTTATGGGTACAGACAAAGAACGAATATTAATGTCCACTGATGACGCGTCTGTGTCAATGCTTTTAGCAGACTTGATTTGAGTTAGTGTAGAGGTCAATCCTAAAGCAAAGTTATAACCAAAAACAATCACTGCATTTCTTCCACAAAATGCTCTGTCCATAGTAATCATAGCATTGCCCCCACATCCCTTTTCCTCATTCCAGAACCACATTAGTAATCGGTTACATTATTGCCACCTCCCTCTTCTTCGTCCCAGTACTACATTACCCTTGCCTCCCTTTTCTTTGTCACAGCACTCCATTACCCCCACACCTCCCTCTTCCTCAGCCCAGTAACCCGTTAGTAAACTGTTAAATTACCATCACCATCACATTTCCCATCCCTGTATTCCATTAATAATCTATTACAATACCCCCACCACCCTCCTTCATGACACAATACTGCATTACCCTAATCTCCCTCTTCCTTGTCCCAATACTCCAATAGTAACCTGTTACATTATTGAACCTTCCCCTTCCTCATGCCAGCATCCTATTAGGAACCCATCACGTTGCCTATTCCACCTTCATCATCTCAGTACTCAACTTTGACACCTTGCTCTTCCTCGTCCAATTACTCCATTACCCACCCTCCCTCTTTCTCATCCCAGCACCACAATAGTAGTGTGTTGCATTACCCCAGCACCCGTCTTCCCCGTCCTAGTACCCAGTTAGTAATCTGTTACATCATTGCCACCTACCTCGTCCTTGTTGTACCAGTACTCTATTACCCCTTCCTCCACCTCCTCATCCTAGTAGTCCATTACCCCACCTCCCTCTTCCTCATTCCAGTACCCAATTAGTAATCAGTTATATTACCACCACCTCTCTCTTCCTAATCCCAGCCCCATTAGTAATCCATTACATTAACCCACCTCCCTCTTCCTCGTCCCAGTACTCCATTACCCCCAACTCTCTCTTTCTTGTCCCAGTCCTCAATCATCCATGAGCCTCATCTTCCTCTCCCTTGTCCCAATACCCTATTGGTAATTGTTGCAATGTGCTTTCTTGGGTCTTCGGGTGGAATATGGAACTTTATGATGTAATGAGAACTATAATCAGCACAAGGGTGGAATGTTTATGTTTAATGTTTATCAGTTGTTGATTGGGGCATGTGAGGATGTTCTTGGGGGCTTTCTATGCTGTATTTACTTACATATATATATGTCTGGCACATAAACGCATGAAGGCGCTTCTTTACATGAATCTGCTGCATTGCCCCACCTCTTCATTCCTCATCCCAGTACTTCATTAGTAATCTCTTACATTATCCCCACCTCCCTCTTCCTCGTCCATGTCCGCAATAGTAATCTGTTGCATTACCCCCTCATTGTCTTTCCTTATCACATTACTCCATTAGTAATCTGTTGCACCTCCCTCTTCCTTGTCCCAGTATCCCATTGATAATACTTGGCATTACCACCATCTCCCTCTGCCTCCTCCCAGAATTCCACTAGTAATCCATTTCCTTACCCTCATTCCCTCTTCCTTAGCCCAATACGCCAATAGCAATCGTATATGTTTATCCCACTTCCTGTGTCATTGTCCCAGTAATTACTTAATGGAGTACTGCCAACTGCTTCTTCCATGTCCCAGTACTCCATTACCCCTCCCAGTCTCTTCAACATCTCAAAATGCTGTTAATAATCAATTTAATTACTGCCAACTCCCTCTTTCTCTACCCAGTACCATTGTAGTGCATTAGTCAACTGTTGCATTACCCTCCACCCTTTTCCTTATCCCAGTACCCCATATGTAATCTTGTAAATTATCGACACCTTTCCCTTTCCTTTACTAGTTAACCATTACCTCCCTCCGTCCTCCTCGTCCTAATAACCTATTAGTAACCTGCTGCATTAACCCACCTCCATGTTAGTCATAATAGTACCCCATTAGTAATTCATTGCATTGCTCCACCTCCCTAATTTTCATGCCAGTAACCATTAGTAATCTGTTATATTATCACCTCGCTCTTCCTCATCCAAGTATCTGATTAGAAATGGATTGCATCACCGTCACCACCATCTTCCTCATCCCAGTTTTCCATTACAGCACCTCTCTCTTCCTCACCTTACCACTCAATTACCCCAACTCATTATTCTAATTCTCAGTTAATAATGCATTGCATTACCCTGCCTCACACTTTCCAGTAACCCATTAATAATCCATTGCATTTCTGTGCCCTTTTCACTCATCCCAGTACTACAATACTACAGTAGTAATCTGTGGCATTGCCCTGCCTCCCTCTTCTTCATTCCAGAACCCCATTAGTAATGTGTTGTGTTATTCTGCCTTCCTCTTCCTCATCCAAGTTACTGCTACCTAACTCTTCGTTGTCCCAATATCCCATTATCACACCTCCCTCTTCCTTATCCCAGTACTTCATTACCCCACCACAATTTTGCTAATCTCAATATCCCATTAGTAATCCTTTGTATTAGCCCAGCCCCCATTCTTCAACACTGTACACCATTAGTAATCCATTGTATTACTCCCACCTGCCCTTTCCTTATCCCAGAAGCCCATTAGAAACCTATTGCAATACCCCCTCCTCCATCTTCCTTGCCACAGTATAATTGCAATTGTAATTGTTTATTTGTAGAGCGCTTATACACAAGTGAAGTGCTTAAAAGCGCTTCAAGGCGGGAAGGGAACAAGGGAATACAGACGTCATTCTTAGGCCTTGAGTTTCTGAATGATCTAACAGAAATAACTGCATACTAGGTCAGAGGCATTTCTACTAGTGCACGTGCATGAAAGGAAGGAATGAGAGAGAGGGGAGAGTGAAGGAACGGAACATACAATCAGTAAACTACACTACTATGCCTAATGACTAGTCAGGTAGTACAAATATACCTTCATTAATCCATTCTTATCGAGTGGACAAAAAAAAGATGACATACTTGATAAATCCCATTCTGCGTAGCTGAAGAACACACATGATATGACATCTGTTATGTTATCAGAAGAAAAAAGATAGCATTACAGATGGTAGGAGAGGTAGCATACCGGAACCACTGAAATACATAGAAAAAACTTTAGGCAAGGGGCACCTGAGAGGAATTACTTCAATGCAACAAAATATTTAAACTTAATAAAAAAAATCTTCTCTTGAAATGATGTTACGGTCCATTACCTAAATGTGTTTCACTTTTGAAGAATATATTGGTATATACATCGAACATATTCATCTTAACATGTATATGTTTACATTATAAATTATCATTTAAGTATTACATCATTATGCTTAAGATAAAGGTATGAAATTGAGATTAACTTTTTCAAAAGTTTGTTTGAGGTTCTTGCTTAATGAATTACCATAAATGTAGGTGTTTCAGGTTTCTGTGGTGAAGCTTGTTCATAGTAAAATTAATTAACCCAGTTAAAATAAGGGCATGTGTCATGCTTTGAATTTAAGCATGACATTGTTGCACAGACTAGTAATTCTGTAGGTATCTGGTTTCTTAGAGAATATGGGCCTTATTCACAGAAGTATTTTATAATGGTGAATTCTCAATGAAAAACTACCTGTAAATCAGGCTCTATGTCTCTAATCTCATGCCTTAATTGATCGGATTAAAACTAATAACCTGAAATACTACAGACAAAATAGTGATGCACTCATGTAGTTTCATTCTAAATACTACATTATCGGTACTATAATATTCCCTTTTGGTGTATGTGTCGATGGGAAGGATTGCCACCTGGAAAGGGTAGGGAAACCCTAGTTTTTTTGATTTTTAAAAATAGAAATTTGCAATTAGTCTATCTCAGAAAGGGTGTCTGCTATACAGATACCCATTTCATCAAACTCCATTCCAACCCCATACTGTACCCCTGTGTGATGTTCCATCAGCACCCTGATCTGCAGCTCCTGCTCTCCAATGGCACAACAGGTTCAGAGGTCACAGGTGCCGTTTGACAGATGCTTTGACAGCAAAGCCAATGCAGTGGAGAGGTGGCATCTAAATCTGCACCTTTGATCTCATTATTCTCTATATTATGATAAACTATCACTTGGTTGCAGGAAAATCTAGAAATATAGTGGCCAAACCTAGGGTTTGGCATGGTGGCTGTTAGGGCACATAATTAGTTAAGCCAATCGGATTTTTAGCATACCAGGAACAACCCTGTATCCCTTGTATCATGAGTCGTGTCTTTGCTAGACTATGCATTTACCTTAACTTTGACTCCCATGTATCTGTATGCCTAATGTAGCCCCCCGTACCATGAGGCGTGGCTATGCTAAACTATGCATTTACGCTAACTTTGACTCCTAGGCATCTGTATGCCTAATGTATACATAATGTTGCCCCCCTATCATGAGGCATGGATTTGCTAAACTATGCATTTACCCTAAATTTAACTATCATCTATCTGTATGCCTAATGTAGCCTGTACCATGAGAAGTGGCTTTGCTAGTATAATTCCAATGGATGCGCATAAAGACCCACAGACCTCACAGTACAGTGCTACTGTTAAAAGATGCTAGCCCAAATGCCTGCTTCTCTCTAGCTAGTCCTGCTTTAAACAATAAAATAAATTGAAATGAAAGAAACTTTTTCCCTGGGGCCCTGTATTGGGACACATGGTGCTAAGAGAAGCAAAACATCTGGTTTCTGGCATTCTACCATTTAAAATCTCCATCAAACAATCTACCACTGCATTCAAATGCATTCAAGCCAATAGCGCCTACATGGCACCCTTTGATAATTCTAAGAACATATTGAAACCGATGTTGCTGCTCATCTAACCAATTGGCTGCTGCACAGTGCCAGCTGAGTGCATTGCTTGATTCGACTCGAACAAGAAGCTCCCCACTGTGGAAGTCTTGGAACAGCCACATCTTGAACAGCGGCTCAAACATCCAGCATTTTCGTAATAGACGCAAAACTACACCATCAATTCAAGCCTCATGGCCTCATTGACCTGCACCTTTTGAACACTGCATTGAACTTCAGAGAGCTTCATCTCAAACATGACTCGACACCTGCTCTCCGTCTGGATCACAGTAACTAGATGCATCAGAACCTCATTCGACACATGCAAGCAACTCTAAAACGCCTCGCTCGATGCTGCCAAACCACAGAAAAATGATTATGGTACTGCTATAATACCCCAGCCACCCCTGATCTAGTTTTTGGGACTCTAGTGACTGGTTAAATCCATTTTTGCATATTCTCCCCCCATTGACATCCATTTTAAAAATATTATAGTGATCTATTGCCTTTTTCTCCCTGCTTCCTTATCCAGAGTGCTTGCAATCATTACATTCTACATGTCTCTGTCTTTCTCTTAAAGGGTGGGATTTTCTTTCTTTTTTCTAATACAGTTTTTATTGCATATTGGTGTTTTTAATAAAAGTATATTTAGATGTTTACAGATCCTTAATTTGGACATTCCTTTAATTTGGACTGTTGCACCATTGCTGTTTGTTTGCTACTGTCTTACCTGAAAAACCCATTTTAAGAGCCTGCCCTCAGTCCATTGTAAACGGGGCCCTGGAAAGTCCCATGGAAAGTAGAACAGACAGGCCGGGAAGTCCCGCTCCCAATAATGTAAGAGACAAAATAATTGGCAAAGGCCTGTTTTATTGACAATCCATATAAAACAGGGGCAGCAATGAGCACACAAGCCACCAACGTTCTGACACTCTTACAATGCAAAACAGTGGATTATAAACAAAAAATATGTCATCATTTACTTTGCATCACAATTGTGGTTACCAAAACCTACAGGTCGGAGTGATTGGTTAGGGGAATTGACTACATATGGCTTACATAGGGATTATTTATTATTATCTTTGTTTTCATTGGATATAGTTATCTGATGACCCCAGCCCGGGTCAACCCTAATTTGCTAAAAGGACAAACACATCATTTTAGCAACAGATAATTGGCTATTGCAACAATTATATGGCAGCATGAATAAGAGGGTTGTGAGTGGTTTGCCATTGGTTTCACCAACCTTGAAGACTTTGGAAGGTCATCAGCACAAAAATATTGGTAGGAGAGAGACATCAAGGAGTTGCTTCTTTCAATTGAATAAGACACCATTCCTGATTTCCTAGACCTCGAGCCAGGGTATCTAGCTTTGAACTTGCCCTTGCTTTGCACCTATTTCTCTAAGAACCTTTGGGAGTTAATGCAGGTCCATATCTGTGTCTAGCGCTAATGAGTAGACACTGTTCTACACTTATGAGTCATGTGGAAGGAGACCACATTTTGAATTATCCTGTTCAACTTTTATTAGGATTTTAGCTCCTATTAATGTAGGTGCTATTACTCTCTTTGGTCTCTAAAGACTTGGTCGAGCTATCCCAAAAGCAATATTAGCCTTTTAATTTCTGGGCATTTGGCATTGACAGGCTGTTGATTAACCTAATCTAAGTAAAATGTGCTTAATGCTTGGGAATTATTTAACCTGATTCATGCAATTATCTGCGCGTAAAACACAGATTTCCGCACCTTTCGGCCTGAAAATCACTGTTTGAGGTATGGGGATTTTCGGGCAGAATGACACGGAAATCTGCGTTTTGTGTGCAAATAATTCCATGAATCAGGGTGATTATCTTTTGTTCTATCTGAGCCATCCAATCCTCCTTTTTCTGCAGTAACCTTGGAAGGGAGATGCGCAGCCACTGTCTGGTCTGCTAAGATCTGTATTTCAGCTTATTCAGCACGTTCAGTCTCCCTGCAGCTTCAGAGCTTCTCATTCACTCCAATGTGGCTCTGTCATCCATGGTATTTAAGATGGCCTCTCGCTACCATCGCTTCTATGCCATTTCTATGTTTAGCACGCTATACATGTATTTCATTTGCCTTGCATTTCAGCGTATACAGTGATTATGTTACATTACTAGTGTCTTTATGATGCAGGTAATATTCTTCACATCTAAATTCACTTTTGACCTAATGTCTGTGCTTCTTCATGGTGAATGTATATCTGCTTAATGTCTATTGTGTCTACGTGACCCAGTTTGGTAGTGATTTCACTTGTTCTCGTCATCTTAATTTACACCATAGTTAATTAATCTTGAGTTAGCAGATTTATCTCTTCTTCGATTGTTCCAGGATAAGGTCGGTAGGGTTGCCTTAGAGAATAGCGTCTCTCGTACCTTCAGTATTGCGGTGGGGAAGGAGCCGATGCCCCAAATGACACACTCCTCCTGGCTCTGTGATACAGAGGCAGGGGAGGGGCTATTGCCATGAATAATGCATTCATCTGCCTCATCGACACCATTCTACCACAAAAAGTGAAGTAGGTCTATCTCTTATGTTATCTCTATTTTACTGTTGAACCTTTATGAGTGTGATCATGTCGTTTTGTAGCTAGTTTATCCACTACTCATTCCTGTACTGTTTTCGGTTGAGATGTTGGTGGGGATACCGAAAATAGCACATATCATCAGTGTTTCAATTTCCAAAGAAAAAAAAATATAGTCTGTGATGTGAAATGTCGACATGAGAACAATAACAAAAGGACATTGTCTTCAGACTTATCTGAGTAGGAAGTGATGTCGAACGGGAAATCATATTATACCCTCTAGATTGTGGGTATATATATTGGCCTAAGCCAAGCCGTTCTGCGAGGAAGTCCGCGTTGCAAGGTCCTGACCTTAGATCAGTATTATCTGCCATTTTAGGTTCATCTGCCATTTTAGATTCTCTCTCTAAAGTCACCCTGTGTTCTAAGATGGTGGACAGTGTCGTTTCGCATGTAACATGGCCATCTTGACCTCTGTGTACAAGTTAATGTGTAAACTGCCTGCAGGCCAAATGTTAGGGTCATGTACTGAGATCTTGTCCTTCGTTGACCTGTGTATAGCGGATTACCTGTAACAACGAAACTAATCCATGAACATATATCGTGCATAATACTGTTTAACCATCTAAAGTGAACACTTCTTTAACTATATTGTATAAATGTGGATGAATGTTCAATATGAAATCCAAAGACACACTGTTGCTACTGTAACTTGTTGGCGAATGTATTAAGGATAACCCCTAAATGTATAGAGGCATAAATTAGGAACAAACTCGGCACGAACCCTAGATCCGAGATTCATTAACTACAAGTGCGTTGGACATCATGTTTTGGAGTGTATAAAAGGTACGACTATTCTGATGTACAGTCCTACTCACTAAACATATCGAACAGGGCTGGAATTTGCTGTTTTGTACTGAGGGCCTGATAGCTATCTGTTGCTTTGTCCTTTGAAACTGTTCAGTTGTAGAATAAAGATCTGTGTATCTTTTGAACCCGCGGTTGGTGTATTTCCTTTTCCTCGATATGTTTGGGTAAGCTATGGAGCTTTTTTTAAATGATAAATATTTTTTCAAAACTTGTAAGTTTTGGGGGCGGGGAGGTGTGTGTGTGTCTGTGTGTCTGTGTGTGTGTGTGTGTGTGTGCGTGTGTGTGTGTCTGTGTGTGTGTGTCTGTGTTTGTGTGTTTCTGTGTGTGTGTGTGTGTGTGTGTGTGTCTGTGTGTGTGTGTGTGTGTGCGTGTGTGTGTGTCTGTGTGTGTGTCTCTGTGTTTGTGTGTTTCTCTGTGTGTGTGTGTGTATGTGTGTGTGTGTCTGTGTGTGTGTGTGTCGGTGTGTGTGTCTGTGTGTGTGTCTGTGTGTGTGTGTTTCTGTGTGTGTGTGTTTCTGTGTGTGTGTGTGTGTGTGTGTGTCTGTGTGTGTGTCTGTGTGTGTGTGTTTCTGTGTGTTTCTGTGTGTCTGTGTGTGTGTGTGTGTGTGTGTGTGTGTGTGTGTGTGTGTGTGTGTGTGTATGTGTGTTTTGTGTGTGTGTGTGTGTGTGTTTAGAAAATAAGAAAAGTTTAACAGTTATAAATGTTGAGCTGTGTTGTGGTTAATGTGTGGCAAAAAGCTTTCGTTCTTTATGGAAGAATCAGCCCGGCTTTGTAGAGTTAACCTGAGTATTTATAGAAGCTTTGTGATGTTGTGGGAACGATCAATATTTCGGTCGCACTCTGAGGTGTAGCATTTGGCTCATGTTTGTAAAACAAGCATTACTTTCGTTTTGAAAGGAGCATGGAATTTTAAGCAGTGTCATTGTATACATTTGTAGAGTGTACATGTACCATTTGGAAAAGGCCACGTCATCAGATCTAAGAGGCTAGGGGCATGTCTCTGACGATATACGTTTTTATGTAAATTGATATAATGTGGGGTGACTGGCTAAACATTAAACAGACTAGTCTATAAATATAACGGTAACAAAGAAAGCAGTTTTTTTTTTTTTACACTTCTGCGCCTGAAATAAAGGGTCATGGAATTTGGAAACGAAGTAAGTCCATTTTTTTTTTAATGTTTAAAAATGCTTCAAGGTGTATAATTATTGATTCCTTTTATTTAGAGATACGAAGCACCGTCCTTTTACGATGAATTTGACTTCCAAAAAATATTAGATAAGGGTATGTGTATTTTGTTTTAAAAGTGTTGAATTAATGTTACAATTGGAAAATGGTTAAGTTGTTTAAAAAAGGCAATTAAATATACGAGGGTCTCTAAAACCAAAAGAATTGTATTTAGGGCTTGTGTAGGAGTTATGGTCGATTAATAAAGCTACACTGTGTGTTTTATTTATAATAGATACCGCTAAATATCAGGGCATCTGCGCTTTAGAAGGTAATTTCACTGTTTAAAACGTGTCTGCTGAGTGGCGCTCGGTAAAAGATATATGTGTAGGTAATCTCTAATATTGATTAGTTAGACACGCGGTGGAGCGCAAAGGACTTTGAGCTTTTTTTTAAAGGCTTCAGGCAGTAAATGTTTTAGACTCGTGAATTTGAGAGTTTTGAATCCAGGTTGGACAGAAGATTATTTGAGCCTATTAAAATAAAATATATTTTTATTCTAGAAATGAATGAACAGAAAACAGCAGCCATACGATGTTTTGGATAAAATAAGGTTGTTTAACATGGGTATGGGGACTTGCGCTATGTAAAAAAAAAAAAGAAGAGGTATTTGACTAGCCAATCTATAATATTGATTTCTTTCTTTGACCAGGACACCGTGGATAAATATTGAACAGCATTGTATAAATGGACACGGGCTGCGAAACCTTTTAAGTTGAATCAGTTGGGTTACAAGCTAATGGGCTTTTATGAAAAATATGTCTCTTTAATTTCGAAACGGAGCAGAAATACGATTTTTAAATGGTAGTAGAACCATGAATGTTTAACATGGGTTTGTTTTAAAGGGGCTGGTGCAAACTTTAAAGGGTATTTTGAGTTTGTATTTGGCTGTGGTGCGAATGTTACACTGTGTAAAGACACGAGGCGGCTTATGTATTTAGACACAGATGTTTTGTAAATAATATTATAGAGTGTTTTTTCTTTGAACACCTGGAGCATTAGGACATTTAGGTTTAAGGTGTAATCACATAAGAATTAAAATGTATGCTTTTGTATTAACATTACAGTAGGCCATGCCTATGGCAAAAAGGCTTCCATGAAGAGATAGCATGTAAATGCTGCAATTTCTAAACTTGTGAAAGACACAGCGGCGTGTGCGAAAGGTAATCCATTTTAATTTTAATTTTATAGTGTTCAGTGTGTGTGTGTGTGTGTGTGTTTGGCCTGCAGTATGTAAGTAAGGATTAATGTTATAATGTTTTTATATAGATTTACAATTGTTGGGCCGAGCAGAACATGTTGAGGGTCAGCTGAAAAGGAGGCGCTTAGAGGTCGATACGGATGGTACATTGTTTATGTTTGCTTACCAAAGAGTTGTGCAGCTTTAAGGTTTATAAGGTATGTAGGTTGTATTTTATCATAGGTTTTTTTATGGCCTTTGGATGCTTTAGAAGGAAACATGTATCAGGGGATTATGAGTTTGTATGTTTATAAGGAATCAGACTCATGCTTCTAGTTTTGTAAATATGCATCTAATTATGTTATGGTCTTTTTTTGGGGCCTAGTGTTGTGCACGAGTCTAAAGGCTTAGTGCTTGCTACTTTGGGTGCCAGGCCACGGATCGTGTGAAAAAAACAGGCCAGACCATAGAGCGTGTTGAGGGGACCCTGAAAAGGAAGCGTTTGGAGTCATATACGCATGGTATGTTTTTTATGTTTGCTAACTTTGCAGCTTTAAGGCTTATTATAGGTTTTTCTTTTTTTTAATGGACTTTGGATGATTTAGAAGGAAACATGTATCAGGGGTTTATGAGTTTGTATGTTTATAAGGAATCAGACTCATGCTTATAGTTTTGTAAATATGTATTTAATTATGTTATGGTCATTTTTTAGGGCCTAGTGTTGTGCACAAGTCTAAAGGAATAGCACATGCTACCTCTGGATGCCAGGCAGCGGATCGTGTGAAAAAAACAGGCCCGACCTTAGAGCGTTTTAAGGGAATTTTGAAAAGGACCTATTCAGGGGACAGTAAGCACGGTATGTTATTTATGTTTGCTAACTTTGCAGCTTTAAGGTTTATAAAGGTATCTGGGGTTTATTTTATTATAGGTCTTTATGGGTTTTTGATGTTTTAAAAGGAAGCATGTATTAGGATTTAGGATGGTGTATGTTTATGAGGAATAGGCTTTTGCTACTAGTTTGTAATTTTCTTTTAATTATGTTTCTTTTCAGGGTCTAGTGTTGCGCTTATGCCCTTTGTGGTCCCACCAACGACTCGTGTGAAGAAAACAGGTCAGCACTACACAGAACACTTTGACACAACAATCAATGGGGGTTATGAGGAGTGTGAAGGGCTCCAAAATATTTTAAAGAAAAAAATAAGTCTAAATTAAGTTTAAAAAAAGATGTACGGTTTACAGGGGTTCAACATGTTTTAAATGTTACTAACTCTGAAACTGTGGAAGATCAAAGTATTCAGGTCACTCCGGCAGATGCCCCTCAGGCCCAGTCTGTTAGCTGTGATAAAAATATATGGTCCCGTGTAAAGGTTATAACACATATAGACCCATCAGCTAATAGATCGCGGCTGGAGAGTATATGTTGTGGCGAGATTACCCCTCCTCATGTGCTTTCATCTTTAAAGGCCGTAACCCCTTTAGACCCAATACCGGCCGTCGCTAGGGCACGGTCTCCGGATTATGGATACTGTACACCGCCCCATACCTATTCACCCACAATCCCCAACAGTGAGAGGTATGTTAATATTCCACAAAATTTAGAACAGGTCTTGGTGGTACCAGGTGTACCAATAGCCCCTGATTCTGAAAATGTTATAATAATTATAGACTCCCCTATAAAAAGTACCTCTTGGAGATTTTTCTGCTTTAGACCCAATACAGGATACTGCTAGGCAACGGTCTCTGGATTGTGGAGATTATCCAACACCCAATACGTGTTTACCTACAAGCCCCAACAGTGAGCGGTATGCTGATATTTTCCAGAATTTAAAACAGGGCCCTTTGGTACCAGATATACCAACAGCCCCTGCTTCTGAAACTGTTATAATAACTATAGACTCCCCTGTAAAAGAGCCTATTGTAAATCCCCCTATAAAAGAGCCTATTATAGTTAACTCAGACTCCCACATAAAATTTGCTTGTGAAGAATTTGTATATGCCTCTGTTATTTGTAGGTTAAATGATACCCCTAAGCCGCTAGATCTTTCAAGCACAGGGCCAAATGGTGTAAACAAACGGGTGTGTGCAGTGAACAATTTTCACAAGACTGATAATAAACCATTGCCTGCCCTACATACCTTTAAACATGTTAACACACCAGCCGCCAGGGTTACGGTTCCCTCTTATAAAAGGGGTGGCACTGCTAAGCGGTTATTTGAGGTAGATGTATTAAATAGTAAAAAAGGAAAACATATACCAGGTTTACATAAGAAAGTAAACCTAGGCCGCCAGAGGTATAGATTAAAGCAAAAGTGTACTAAAAAGCTTTAATTGATACACGTAGATGTGTTTGTAAGGCCAAACACCTTTTGTTCAACATGAAATCTAAAACCAATGTATTGGCTCAAGACTATAAAAAACAGTCTTTAAAAAATAAAGCTATGCTGCTCCAAAACAGTTGACAACCCCCATAACCGCATTAAGGACTGGGCTACGTCTTGGGAAGTCCGCAAATGGTGTAGACATAATGACACCCCCTAGCACCATAGGGCATGGTTTGGAAGATGTGCATACACCCCCTCAGCCTGTAGACATACCACATTTACCTGTAAAAGGTACAGAGGCCTTGCGTTTAAAATGGCTTCACTCTAGGAGACAGAGGAAAATGTTTTTGAAACGCTTAAAAAAAGCAAAAGCTATCATTAGCCGCCGTGCAAAGAAAGATTTAGAGCTTCACTCTCCAAATACACCTGACACGTCTGATACAGAAACTGTTTTTTACATAGTTTGGGAACATACCATCATGATATACCAAAATATAAAAGTGTTGAATACTATGAAGTTTTTTGTTTTATGAATCTAGATCGGATAACCTCAACAGGTCACGCACTATTACTGATAACAGAATCAGTTTAGAGGCTTGTTTCCCACATTTTGGAATCAGCTGGTCCTAATGCCTTTGTCCAGATCTGTTTAGACAGTTCTACTTTAAACAGACCTCTTTTTACCAGACGATCCCACCGACAGGTGTTTGATGTTTTAGAGTTTTTAGATAACATTGGCTGTTTGCTACAAAGTAAGGCTTAGCTTCTTGTAAACGGAAACCTTAAGAATTGGAACTGTGATTGTTAGATCTAGAGAGAGCGGCGTGTACATGCCTTTAAAGAAAACACTCTACAGTATGATGGTGGCTAAGAAGAAGCGTTGGCTTTTGGATTTTAACTATGGGGACTTAAATATATGTATGGCTGCCAGTATCATAGGTCTGCTGGAGCCTAGAACTGTTACTGATGGTTACATACAAAGAAAGGCTTTAGAGGTCCACCAGACTCTGGGTATACCCCCTGACGTCATGGTTGGTTTTAATGAAGTGTGTCTATTTGAAGATTACTTTGGGGTGTCGATCAAAATTTTGTATAATGAAGACCGGACTTGGAAATATTTTCCCCAGGGTGACACTTTTATTAAAAACACTGTCTACCTTTTACATCATGAGAAACACTATTACGGTATTTTAAATCTACAAGGTTTTCTAGGGGTACAGAATGTATGCCCTTTTTGTTGTCATATATACAACAATCGAATGTCTCACAAATGTAGATTTCATTGTCACATGTGTCAAAGAGATGAGTGTCTTGTGATGGATGAATCGAAGTTTAAATGTCCCAAGTGTAAAACTTTTGCCTGGTCTGAAGAATGCCTTGAAAAACACATTGAGAAAGCAGCGCAGGGTTTAGACCAATGCTATTTGAAAACAGACTGTGTTTCATGCGGTCACTTTATAAAAGCTAATCATGAATGCCGTGGTAAGATTTGTCCTAGATGTAAAATTGAAGTTGTTTCATTGGAGGACCATTTGTGTTACATGACCGTTCCAAAAGATGTGGCTAAAACTGAGGATTACATTGTGTTTGATATAGAGTGTATGCAAGAGACAGGCATGCACATCCCAAACTATGTTTATGCCAAACATTTGACGGGTGATAAGACATAGTCCTTTTATGGTATAGACTGCATTAAGCGTTTTATTACTAATTTCTTGGATCAACAATTTAGAGGGTATAGCTTTTTGGCACACAACAGTCAAGGGTATGATTCTTTCTTTTTGATACATGAAATGATTAAAGAACGAGTAGCAGTCAAACTGATAAAGCTAAAACTTCTAGAGGTAATAGACTTTAAAATTTGGTTTATTGACAGCTTGAATTTCTCGCCTATGAAGTTAAGTAAGCTTTTGGATTTCCAGGGTCGAAAGGTTATTTTCCACATTTTTTTAATACCCAGCAGAATCAAAACTATGTGGCCCCTATTCCCCCTGTGGAGCGTTATGGTTCAGAATGTATGATGTCTGAAGAAAAGGAGGCATTTTTAAAATGGTACTCAGAGGCCCGTAAAGATGTTTTTGATTTTAAGAGGGAACTAAAAAGGTATTGTCGTGAAGATGTCAATATTTTGAGAACAGCCTGTAACATTTTTAGAAACGGTATCATTGAGCTAACCCAAAAGGAGCACATTTTGAAACCCGATACTCCTGAGGAGTTAAAATATGTGACGTATGTAGATCCATTCACTTTATCATGCTAGCTAGCATGTGTATACATATGTACAAGCAACTGTTTCTTGAGCCTGAAACAATAGCCCTTGTGCAATCGACTTGTACCATTGAAAACAAAAACGCTTTTCTACCCCTTCCATACACTGGTTGATGTATGTGTCCCATCAAGATGGTATACCTATACAACATGTCCTGCGCGGAGGGGAAAAAAAGATTGGTCCCTATTTTTTAGATGGTTATGTGTGTCTAAATGTGAAAGAATTGGCCTACAAATGTAATGTTTGTTTTTTTCATGGGTGCCCCCGCTGCTATAAGGAAAATGACTATAACACCATGATGGGCTGTACTAATGAGCATTTATATAGAACACTTTTAAAAAAGAATTTTCTTGAAAACAGTGGTTTGCGCGTTATTACACTTTGGGAGCATGACTGGACAGATATGCTACAAAATGATGAGGGGCTAAACAGTTTTTTAAACAAACAAATCTACCAGAACCCTTAGAAACCTGTGATGCTCTTTTTGGGGGAAGGACTAATGCTGTTCAACTTTACCATGCGATAGTTCCTGGGGAAAAGATCCATTACTTGGACTACACCAGTCTCTACCCCTTTGTTAACAATTCAAAACCATACCCGCTAGGGCACCCCCAAATTATCTATGAAGATTTTGGAGATGTTAAACAATATTTTGGACTGATTAAATGTCAGGTGTACCCCCCTAAAAAACTTTATTTTCCAGTGCTCCCTCAAAGAGTTTCTGGAAAACTAATGTTCCCGCTTTGTATGACTTGTGCCACTACAAAACAAACTGAAAAATGCACACACAGTGACGAGGAACGATCTATTACTGGTACCTGGTGCACTGTTGAGCTACAAGTGGCCTTGCAGAAAGCATACCGGCTGGGTAGGATTTATGAAATATGGCACTTTGGGAAAGCTACAGTAGAGCTGTTCAAAAAATACATTTGTCTTTTTCTTCGAGACAAACAGGAAGCATTGGATTACCCAGAAAGTTGCAAGGATGCTGAATACCGGCAACGGTATATAGACGAGTATTACAAACACCAAGGGGTACGGTTAAGACCTGAGTTTATTGAAAACAATCCCTCTAGACGGCAGTTAGCTAAACTGTGTTTAAATTCCTTATGGGGTAAATTTGCACAAAGAACCAACCTTCCAAACACAACTATTATAAAGGACCCCGAAGAGTTGACCGCTTATATTTTTGACCTGGGATATAACATTTTAAGCTTACAGTTTATAGACGAGGAAACAGCGTGTCTATGTTGGAAGTATGCCAAAGAGTACCCAACATGCTCCAACAACATAAACATTTTTATTGCATGTTTTACAACAGCCCACACCCGTTTGGAGCTTTATAAAGTCATGGATGCCCTCCAAGAACGTTGTTTGTACCACGATACTGACTCTGTTATTTTTGTCAGCTCGCCCGGTGACGAGGACCCGCCCTGGTGGATTATCTAGGTAATTTAACAAGCAAACTAGCTCCGGTTGAGCACATTGTAGAATTTGTTTCTGCAGGTCCCAAAACCTATTCCTATAGGACATCCAATGGTGTTGTCTGTATGAAAGTAAAGGGTATCACTTTAAATGTTAGCAATAGTATAAAAATGAATTTTGACAGTTTAAAGGAGCTGGTGCAGGAATCCTCTTTAAACAATATAACCAGAAATATCACAGTTCAACAACCTTCAATAGTGCGAAAAAAGAAACAATGGGAGATTAGCAGTGAAACGCTGCAAAAAACCTTGAGGGTAGTATTTGATAAGCGTGTGCTTACTGCTAATTACAGGACATTACCCTATGGTTATTGAAAAGGGAACATCGTATACAATGGATACCCGGTTACAGCACCCTTTTTCATGCGTGTTAGCATGACCTTCTAGCTGTGGTAAAAGCTATTTTATTAAACAGCTATTAGAAAATGCACCCTCTGTTATGAATACCATTCCTGAAAATGTAATCTGTTTTTTTTCTTGCTGGCAGCCCTTGTATAATGAATTGGCATCTAAAATACCACATCTGAAGTTTGTGGAGGGCTTACCAAATTATTTGAATGACGACCGTTTGCTACCACCAAATCTTGTTAATATGATTATTGTAGATGATCTTATGATAGAAGGAGGGCATAGCTCGGAAATCGAAAAAGCCTTTACACACTACTCACATCACAGGAACCTTAGCATTTGTTACATTGTTCAAAATGTATTCTACCGCGGAAAGGGCAACTGCTTCATAACATTAAATGCCAATTATATAGTGTGTTTAAGAACCCTAGAGATAAACACCAACTAACTGTCCTAGATGTACCTGGGTAATACCCATTTTTTTATGGAGGCTTTTGAAGACACTACCTTAAAACCTTATGGTTTCCTATTGGTGGATCGAAAAACAAACACTTAAGAAGACTACAGATTGAGGGCCGGTGTTTTCCCTCCGGATATACCCGTGGTTTACGTACAAAAGACGTCTAGAAAACCTTGGTGAAAAAAAATCTTTCCTCATTAGCGATGACGACCAGCTACCATGACGGCCCATATACGTAAGAACTTTTCTCTTCTTAAAATGCTAGTGACAGCTCCACCCCAACAACGGAAGGCCATTTAGTGCTCAGCCTCTGATGATCTAGTATCGGCTATAGCAGAGATTGCCTTCAACACTATAAAGGGTAACGTTCTGTTATCCACCCGGCAGCTAGGCACTTCAAAAAAGAAAAAACCCTCCTTAAAAAGCTGAGTAACAAGAGGTTGCCTATTAAAACCAAAAGAAAGCTTTTAAAAATATCTGTTTTTTTTTTTAGGGGCACTCCTAGGTTTGGCATTGCCTCTGATTACTAGGCTTTTAGGGGGTGGTTAATGGAGGATGCCCAAAAGATGTATTTGGTTGACAAACGCCAGTTGGAGGGTATAAGTACTCCGAAGCGGGAAGAAGCAGATATCCGAAAATCAGACACTTTAAGGCTTGACTCTGAAATGCAAGAGGTTTTAAAATGGCATGATTTTTCAGACTATGATAAGATGGGGCTCTATTCAACTATTCTACAAAAATACTTAACATACTTTAGACAGGCCGAAAATGAGAGAAATAAACTGAAGTTGTTCATGCCCCCGAAGACCCTGCAATTAGCTCTAAACCCCCCCTATCAACCTCTGCCCCGGATCCTATTGTAATGGAAGTTTTGGACACTATTAACCCCCGTTATCGGAAAAATGCAAAACTTTTGCTGAACAAAATGGGAAGTGAAAAAAACGTGGCAACATGGAACAACAAGGGAGAATTTATCTATAAGGAACAGTTGTTAAAGGATCAAATGTTTACGATTTAGTTCGCAGTATTACCAATTCTCAGGCTTTTGGAAGACACACAAAACCTCAAGGGTGGGACCTGTTTATGCAAGCAGCTGCCGATGTGAACCTGCCGGCAACCTTAATTGGAAATATGGGACATCGCGAACTGTTGGAAATTTAAAAGACTCTGAGATCAAACCATTAACATCAGCTATTGAATCATCTGAAATGTCAATAAAAAAAATAATAAAAAATAAATCCAGTAAACGCACTGCTTGGTTTAACGTGTAACCTCTTTTTCTTTAACAAATTCTTTAACCATTGTAAAATATGTATATGCATGTATATATATTTTTTTTTACTAATATTAGCTTTCCAGTCTGTAAAAAAAAAGTTATAATTACAATAAAAATATTATTCATACTTTCAAATGCGTTTATTTTCTAGCACGAAATTCACAGTGATAAAAGCTCTAGTGCACTTCCTTGAAGCTATTTTGCCATATGAAATTACTTCATAAGGAATAACCGTGATTTCGTCTCCAACTATTTCAAAGGTTTTTATACACTCTGATTTACTGTGCAAATTAAGTCTTCTTATTTGATCTTACTAATTCTTGTCCATTTGAAATTTCATTGTTATGTAATCTTGAGTACAATTGAAAAGTATAATAAGCGTAATTAATATGTGTTATACATTTGAAAAGTTGATTTAATCAGCTATAAAAATAAAAAAATAAAATAATAAATGCGTTATGTCTAAACATTTCGATCATGTCTAACATGTTTATAAAATAAGACAAAAAAGTCTGTTTCAATTAAAAAGAAAATGTGTTTATTTATATGTGTACACAATTTAAGTTTTAGTAACAAGAGTACATTTTTGCCAACGATCAAAAACATTTACAGGGGAACTCCGAAAACTGTTCTTATTCACAAAAACAGTAACCATGACATCATTTTGCCGGAGGTCCAGTGAATAGGTCTGCATAACCCTTATCAGAGAGTGTTTCTCAGACATGTTAGATACAAAGTAACAGGAGTGCTGTCCACACGTGATGTCTTCAGGATGTTGCACAGGTGTTCTATTATAATGTATAACGGGGGCTATATCCTTCACATAGTCCAGGATTGCGCCTCTGTATATGGGGTGGCTTGGGAAACACCCCAGGCTGTGAAAGACGGTTATTGTATCCTTGTTTATAAACATACCTATCCAATGGGTGCCTTCCTGATCTTGGGGATCGGTGTTCGCCATAAGACTAATGGGTCGCTCATTACTTATGTCTCTTGGAAGGTTATCACATGAATACACACCCTTGAATGTTTTCTAAGCGTGTTTGTCTTTACTTAGAAAACATTTGATCTGGTAAGTATCCATTACATGTCGTACAATACTTGTCGTTGGTTGTTGAGTTCCATAACCGAGTCAAATAGAGCCATAATAATTAGATGCACCGTGTTGGGTAAATTTGCAGCAAAGCGTACCTCCATGCGTAGATTACCATTTCTAATAAGATTATTATGTCCGGTTGATGTATTATCAGGTCTCAAATCAAAAGCTAACAGAGTATAACCCCCATCATAATCGTCCCGGGGTATCACAAAACCTTTATCATGCAAGTGTTTACCGCTGATGGAGACAAGTCACAAATACTCCCTAATTGTATTTTTTTGTTTAAAACTGGGGCTGTAGGCTTTAGACAGTATAACGACCACGTCTTTAAAAAGAGCTGCGTAGTTGATGTTGTAATGTTTAAAATTAAAAGGGTTGCTGGCGTAAACCCCAGAAAAAGCCGTATTGTCCACAAAACCAATGATGATTATTTTCAGTAACTGTCCAAGGAATAATTTATCTTGACTGGCGACACGGCTACCCGCTGGAACACTGAACATTTTCAAAGATGTCCGCTCCACCGTATATTTTAAGTTTGATACTTGTAGAGCATCAGCATGAGCTAATCTGACCGTGGGTGACACATTCACCCTTTTAATAAATAAACTTGCTGATACTATGATCAGCTTGTAGGCTTCAGCATCATCGCTGTTGAGGCAGAAAGCATCTTTATTTCTAGAAAGTTTAATTTTCAGATCAATGCCGTTTACCATTAGTTTCTCCTGGAAAAATAGATCGGAGTGTAGACGGCCTAGTAAATCAAAATTTCTGCTCCCTGTGGCATGTGTTGCTCTTTTTATAAAACCGGCATTAGCCCCATCTAGAGCATAATCCTCAATATGACCTGCTGTGTCCTTATAGAAAAGCCCCGCTGTAAGTTGAGTGTCCAAAGCATCATTGCTGTAGTTCAAAATGCTTTCTACATAGGCCCTATAGGCGTACATGTTGTCGCTCTGTCTAATCAGATGGTCGCCTAGAGTAATATCCATCTGATTAAAGAGGGTTTCCACGGGGTAAGCAATCGTAGCAACTTTAGCCGTTGCTGGGATAGCTGATCCATCAGCCTTTGTTATTTTACAAGTGAGGTAAAGTAGCGTGTCATTTAAATCCAGATACATCTCTGTTGAGCCTGAGATGTAAAACTCTATAGGCGCTAGCGCAGATAGTGCAGCAAGGGGAGCCACTTCCATGAAAAAGCTGTTTTTGATGCTAGTTTGTGTCGGAGGTACAGCAAATAGATCGAGTTCAGATTTCACACATTCCCCCGACGCACAATGGATAAACGCCATCTTTTAGAAAATATTAATGCCGGGGCTAGTTTTATTTTTCTTGGCCGATCTGTTCTTGCGAGTTCTTTTTCTCTTCTGAGCAGTTTTCGTTGCTGATCCTGGTTTTTTATGCATCCCCGCAGGCCCCCATCTGTGCAATGTTTTCCTTTTTCTTTTGTTTGCGTTTTTTTTTCTCACATAAACCAGCCCAGAACCCTCTTGCGGTGGTTGGTTAAATCGATTTGCGATGGAGGTTGTAGCCGTAGACACCACATCCTTAGCAATATTTGTAGCTGCTGTTTTCACATGTGGTTTGGCTAATTCAAACCCCTTTCATAGAAACGGCATAGCCCTTCGAAAGAGGCTTCTAAAAATACTTCCGAAAACCTGCACCATACATAACGGGCGGTTCTTGAAAGTAAGGTTGATTGCCATAACCAGCTTGTCGGCGGTAATGATCCCTATAAACGTACGGCTCCCCATAACTTTTCATTAATACCATGTTTTTAATAGTCTTTTTCTCTCCTAGGACGGAGGTGTAGTTTCACTAAGACCTTCCCGTATTTAAATGACACCAACTCCCCCTGATCATCCCTTATCTGTATATTGATGGTGTCAAAATGACTCTTAGAAACCGGTATATAATCAGGTTTAATATATTGTATATTAACAATGCCATTATTTTCACCTTTCACCTGGGCTGTTCTGATTAGGAGGGTGTACGAGTCACCGACCCTTTGATATTCTACTATATCACTGTAGATCATAAGACTGTAAAAGCCCCCATCAATATCAGCACGTGTTTTGTCCAAATCTTTAGTACTTTTTACATGTTAAACCGTTCCCAAAACACGAAAAAGTTTCCCAGTACATATGAACTCGGTGGTAAAATCCATCGATTTTAGAAATACTTTTCTCTGCACCTTATCCAGAAACAACTGCACCTTATCCAGAAACAACTGTATATCAGAATAGCGTTCAATGTTTGCGAGACTTTTATTGATAGCCTCTAACAAAGCTTGTATACTGCTGTAAAATCCAGGAGGAAAACCAGCGTGTAACAGTTCAATAGGACCTTCACGCTTGATGGTAAATTTGGCCTCTCTTCTAGACACAATGTCCCAGGTATGGGGGTATTGAATCTCCATTAGACCCGCTTCCCACAATCCTTGTAAATCAATGGGTTTGGCCATTTTAACACAATAATTTGATATTTCATTGTTGGGGAATGTATCGAGAGAAGCGTTACTGGGTAAGATGATATGAAATCCACTACTTTCCATCTTCTCAGGGAGCGCCTTTGCTTTGTAGATCCTTTAGAGATGAAGCACTAACCCAACTGTTAAATTTCTCAGGCCACCCTGTCCATTTTACCAGACTTTGTTTTTTATTTCCTTTACCTTTACTCTGAAGAATTTTCTCAATCCTATAAAAGCGTTGGGGCTCATTGGTGACCTTCTGTAACTCTTCGGTGTAAAAATGACTGCTCACACCCTCACCATCATAATCAACCAGCTGGTAGATGTAAACCCCCTCTTTCACAGACACTTTGGTCACTATAAATATTTCATCCGTAAATGGTTGCTGATACCCCTTTGTAAAGACACCTTTAAGCTTGGAAACTCGGACATGGTCCCCCACGCGAAATGATGGTTTCTTGACCTTCTTCGTTAACATGTCAGCATACAAGTTTTTTCAAACGGTTAGGGAATTTTCAGACGTTACAGAATTTGGAGTCATTTTTATAGATCGATGATAGCTATGGTTGTACGCCTCTATGAAACGTTGTAATACGTCCACATAATGATGTGTATTCTTTGCTGTAAAAAATCTCCAAATCTTAGATTTTAAGGTTCTATTAAAGCGTTCAACAATAGCCGCCTTAACTTCATTATACGTTAAAAAATGATACACGTTATGTTGTTTTAAAAGATTTTGGAAGTGTCTATTTAAAAACTCCTTGCCGGCATCCGTTTGTAATTTTACAGGCACCCGGCCTTTGCTAAAAACATGTTTGAAAGCGGCCGTCACTCTTGATCCAGTCTTATCCCTCAAAACTTCAGCAAAGGGTATTTTGATAAAATATCAATAACCATCAGGATGTACTGCGCCCCGTCGTTCTGCTTCCCATAGGTCCGCATATCTACTAAATCTTCTTTTAAAACGTTTTCTAGCATTTTTATGAAGACTATATGCCTCTTCACCAGATAACCATTCCTTAACAGCTCTGCGTGAGATAGGTTTCTTGTCATGTTGTAGTTTTTTATAAAGATCATGAACACCCCCATAACTACCAACACCGCTTTCATCATAATAGCTTTCATGCATGCTTCAATAAGAGATGTTCACCGCTGAAACACTTAAAAAAATAAACAAAGGCAAAATGGGTGAAAGATGATTTTATTACAACTCTTATACATATAGCGTCTGGCACAACGTGACCCTTTCTGATATTTTTTCTGCAGCCTTATAAATAGCATTATACAAAACCCCCCGCTCCCCCTGCATATAACTCTGTATACATAAAACACTTGAGGCTTTTAAAAGTTCATACAATTCGCGGTCTTGTAAAACGTATCCTTTAATACTAAAGTTATGTTCATTCAACAGCTGATGTGATACCAGTCTAGGGTGTAAATATAAAGAACCCATATCATATTTGTACAGATGCAAGTATTAATCCAATACCGGGAGCCAGGTGTTGGTACATATGTTACCTATACACATCAAACTTTTACCAAACGGCTCTGGTCAGGGGGTAGGTATCTGTAGATATTTCAGGGTATCTGGGGCAATTTTCGATATCCGCTCTTTCAGCATAGCGTATAACAGTTTTTACACACATACACGGCCAGGTTTCAGTTTACGATCCACACGCCTTGCTGGCCCTTCAGAAATCTTGTCCCAGAAACAAATATACACATATAAGAAACACACTCTGGATATTTCTCCTCTCTTTAAAACAGTTTACGGCGTGCTACAGGGGATTCCCAAAAGTGTATAGGTCACAAAAACCTTTATCCATTAAACGGGCTACCATGTTTCTAAAAAGCACAGGACCAGCCATTTGTAAAGATCTCAATTTTTTCGCAGGATTGCGGCAATGGTATATTTCTATCCATGTTTTAGATAAAACACTCTCCACACTAGCATGTACATGCATGCCCATGCCTTTATATACAGCTTTAAGCAACTGAAAACCTTTATATGAATTCAGCATAAAACATATCCGACGTATTGCTCTAGCGTGATCATTCGGAAGTAAACAGTCATGAGCATCCTGTTGCGGGTCATCGCATTTATGTCCATAACACCAGCGGTAATAATCACGCTTCAAGCATACTTTCATTACACAGGCCGCAAAAGCCTGAACAGCTTAGGTTTCCAAAAAAGTCATAGCTTCCTCTTCTTCTTCATCAGATCTTTCAAAGCGCTTTAAACAAACACACTTCTTACACTTATTACCGGCTTGTGTTGCTGGACTTTCGATCATTTTTGAACAGCACACACAGTAAAAATTGACGGTATTAAATGAAGACCGCTGACTTTCAGCACCGTCAACTTTATCTGCCGTTTTCTGCAATTCAAAAAAGAAAGAAATGTAACTGTTCAATATATATATATATATATATATATATGTTTTTTTACACATAATTCACACAAACACACCCTTTTCCTACATACCAAATTGCACAGAACAGGTCCCTCCGCTTCCGCCTCCATAGCAACAGCTGCATCCATAGACAATCCGGCCTCCGCAGCATCAGTTGTCTCCATAAACAGCCAATCTTCATCGGGACTTGTTTCCAACTCCGGGGTCATGGCCACCTCTGGAAACAGCTCGTCCAAAACCCCCAGATCCGCATACAAATGCTCTTCAAAAGTCTTCATAGATTCGTCCATAGCCTTCAAATCAGCCTCTGTATAATCTGCATCCATTATACCAGCCTCTACACGATCAGCATCTTTAAAAGGGTAAGAATCAGGAGGTGTCATATCACCCAGATTCATTAAAAAAAGGCCCTGGCTCAACCCATCCTCATACACCATTCCACTATAAGTGGGACCTTGCAATTCCTCATCAGCTACAGGAATTATTGTTGTCGGACTTCTAGGACTATCAGCCTTTTCAGTGGTGTTGCTGGCGTCTTCCCCTCCTGTATTCTTAGAGTAGTAGCTGTAACACTTCATGATTCAGGGGTATTGCAAGCGTTATGCAAATAGCAAAGTCAGATTCCAAGAGCGCCATCTACCTCTCTCCAGAGCTCCTTCTCTATATATACACCATACTCCGCCCCTATGGGAGGACCCATAACTACATCACCCCCACAACGCCCCCCGGCCTGCCCCCTGACATCACAACTTAATACCTACAGCATCTCACCAGAGCCCTGGACCTTGACACCAGCGAGATGTCACCAACCCTTTTGGACCACGCCTAACCCAAAATATGACCTCATCCACGACATCACCACCGGGAAACGCCCTTATCTACGCCTACACACCCCTAAACACAATGCATGACGTCACTGTTAGGTTAGGCCTTAGAGGAAACTTCAGGGACATGCCCGTGATGTCACCAGCCCTGCTGGACCATGCCTAACCCAAAATATTACCTCATACACAACATCACCACCGGGAAACACCCTTATCTACGCCTACACACCCCTAAACAGAAAACATGACATCGCCATTAGGCTAGGCCTTAGGGAAACTTCAGGGACACGCCCGTTATGTCACCAGCCCTGCTGGACCACGCCTAACCCAAAATATTACCTCATACAAGACATCACCACCGGGAAACGCCCTTATCTACGCCTACACACCCCTAAACACAAAACATGATATCACTGTTAGGTTAGGCCTTAGGGGAAACTTCAGGGACACGCCCGTGATGTCACCATTCCTGCTGGACCACGCCTAACCAAAAATATTACCTCATGCACGACATCACCACCGGGAAACACCCTTATCTACGCCTACACACCCCTAAACACAAAACATGACATCACTGTTAGGTTATGCATTAGGGAAAACTTCAGGGACATGCCCGTGATGTCACCAGCCCTGCTGGACCACGCCTAACCCAAAATATTACCTCATACACGACATCACCACCGGGAAACGTCCTTATCTACACCAACACGCCTAAACACAACGCATGACGTCACTATTAGGTTAGGCCTTAGGGGAAACTTCAGGAACACACCCGTTATGTCACCATCCCTGCTGGACCACGCCTAGCCCCCAAAATATTACCTCATCCATGACATCACCACCGGGAAATGCCCTTTCCTACACCAACACGCCCCTACACACAACACATGACGTCACTACAGCACAGGGACATCCGGTAAGGAGGGACCTGCGTTACCATGGACACCCAAAGGGGCTGGACATCCGGTTAGGGCGTGGTTACGGCCTGTCAGTTGATGAAAGGTATATTATAGCACTACTAGTATTTACAAGAGAGTTTTTCATTTGACACTTCTTCGGCTGCTTTAGCGCTCGATTTAGCTCTGTTGCTTAGTAAGCCTTCGGAGTTGCCTACTTCTCAGTTGCCTATGAGAGAGGTTCCTCAGACATTTGTCCCAAAAGTTGAGATCCCTGCTAATGTTGCAGTGGGTACAGCTGCTCAGGAAATCCCTGTGCACTATGTGTCTCAGTTTGTTCACGTCCCGTTCTCAAGACAGGAAGTGAACACCATTAGGCAATCTGTTCCCGACATTAGGAAAAATCCGACAGGGTTCTATAAAGAAATAGAGTCTGTTTTGCAATCCTCAGTATTCACTTTGAGTGATATTGATCTGTTATTTCCCGTAATCCTGCCCCTAGATTTATGGAAACAGGTTAGAACTATAGACGATGTAGCAGGGTTAGGAGATACATGGGCTAACATAATTAGACTCGATGGAGAAAGGTGGGCTGGCAAAAGACCGCCTCAGGTGATACTAACTTTGCCTGACAGAAAAGTCAAGAAATTGAAAACTATAATTCCTGAGAAAAGAATTATTTGGGACAAGCTTACTGCGTGTGTCCAAGGGAAGTCTGAGGGTGCTACCGAGTTCTTTAATCGGTTCGAACAGGTATTCTTGGATTTCAGTGGACAGTGTCTGGGAAAAGATTATTTGTAGACAAATTTGTGCATGGATTGCTGCCTGACATCCAGTCACAAATTATGTCTTCCGAGAGCACTTGGCAAGCGAAGCCTCAATCAGAAGTATTGCACATGGCTCAGTACTATGAGAATCGTGTCAATAATGAAAAGTATAGAGTCGAAAAGAGAAAAGGTGATTTGAAGACAAAAGTATTGTTACAGAAAATTGTTAGAGGCCCTAGAGGGGGTAGTTCACAAATTAGAGGTCAATATGTTCCACAAGGAAATGTGCCCTTGGGTCCCGTAAACATTAACCAGTCTGCCTATTGTAGGCAAGAGGGTCATTGGCGTGCACAATGCCCGATTCTCTGACAGAGATCAAATAACACATTTGGGAATATGGGTAGATGATCCAGAGGTCGCCTGGGTTAGGGGGCCCTGGTAGAGGTCAGTTTGCACAAGATTCACAGCAACCTTTTTTTCACAGGATAATCAGGCACCAAGTGTGTATACTAGAAACATTTTCGACCTTCCTTCTGCCGCTTACCTCTCTGAAGAACTTCCTTTTGATGACATTCTGTTTCGTTAGGATTGCCAAAACCAGGGTTTGGAACCAACGCCTATTCCCGTTAATCAGAAAGGTCCCTACGTTGAAATGATAGTGGGAAATAGGAAACATCTATTCTTGATAGATACAGGGGCACAGAAGTGTTCCATTGATCATTCTCGGGTTCCAAACATTCCACTATCAGGGCAAACTAATGTTTCTGTAGGGTTTTCTGGCACACCAGTTGTCTGCCCGGTTTCCTCGCCGGTACCTATTTCTTTAGGTCCCTTTACGGACCACTGCCCATTCCTTTTGACTCCGAATTGTGGAGAGAATTTGCTGGGGTTAAATCTGTTGAAGTAATTAAATGCGGTAATTCATTGTTCCTCTGATGGAGTGCGTTTGACGATTTCACCACAGCCACTTTCTGTCTCTCAATTCTTGACTAGACCTTTGCCGCTGGAATTTAGTGATGTTCCGGAGTGTTTGTGGGCTATCGACGATAACGATGTCGGTCTTTTGCAAATTGAGCCTGTTAAAATTGTCTTGAAACATGGAGTGAAGCTGCCACGTATTCCACAGTATAAGATTTCAGTCGATGGTGAGCAAGCTTTGAAATGCATCGTCTCCGATTTTGTGCATCGAGGGGTGATTGAGGAAATTGCAGGTAGTTTGTGCAATAGTCCGATTTTGTCCGTGTACAAAAAAGGTGATAATGCATTTCCTTTTCGTTTCATAATTGATTTGCGTGCTATCAATAAGATCGTCGATCCACAATTTCCAATTGTGCCTGATGTGATGACGATATTGACTATGATTCCGGCTTCAGCTACTCACTTTAGTGTTGTGGACCTAAAGAATGCTTTCTTTAGTATTCCTATAGAAAAGGACAGTAGATACTTGTTCGCGTTCACCTTGGGGGGACGCTCCTTCACATTTACCCGTGCACCACAGGGTTACACGGAAAGTCCTAACATTTACAGTAGGGCTTTGAAAGAGCAACTTGATACCCTTGAGTTGCCCTCTACTTGTACACTGCTTCAATATGTTGATGACTTGCTTTTAGCTGCTGACTCAAAGAGCGCTTGTAGGGAGGGCACTGTGTTGTTACTTATTCACCTGGCTAAACAAAGACATAAAGCTTCGCTAAAAAAAAATTCCATATTGTTGCCAGGAGGTTGCCTATTTAGGCTATCTCCTGTCAAAGGAGGGAAGAAGATTGACGCCTGAACGGATAAAACTCATTTCTAGCATGTCTGTTCCAAATACACAGAAGGAAGTCAGAGCCTTGATAGGAATGGCTTCTTACTGTAGGCAGTTGATCCCTAATTTTTCGTTAACGATTAAGCCGATGTTGGCTCTGACAAAGAAGGGCATTTCTTCGCCATTGCCATGGAACATGGAGCACCAGCGTGCATTTGATTTGCTCAAGACTGCATTGTGCTCAGCACCGGTTTTGGGCACACCAAATTATGAAAAGGCCTTTGGCCCTCATTATGACCCTGGCTTTCACCAATGGCACTATTAGCGCCATGGTTAATGCTGGCAATTTACCGGATCCGCCATGGTGACATGGGGAATTACCGCCCATTCCAAGGTTGGCGGGGCTGTAATTCCCCATTTACCATTGGCCCTTCCCCATTCCCATTTTTGCCCCATAGGGCTCAATGGGAATGTGGAAGGCGGTAATTACGGTACCACAAAATGCGGTACCGTAATCACCTTCAAGGTCCCTTTGTGGGTCCGTTAGGCTGGTACAGACCAGCCATTAAGGTCGGGACCCACAAAGGGACCTCGTAATCAGGCGTTAAGGGATTACCGGTACCGGGACCCTTACCGGTACCGGTAATCCCTTAACGCCAGGGTCGTAATGAGGGCCTTTGTGTTGTTTATGCATGAATGTGATGGATGTGCTTTGGCTGTATTAACGCAGGAACATGGAGGGAAGAATAGGCCATGCGGTTACTTTTCTTCCGCCCTTGATCCTGTAGCATGCACTGTTTGCAAGCTGTCGCTGCTGCTGCTACGTCTGTAAAACAGAGTGAGGGAATGGTCTCAGGCCATGCTTTAACCCTGATGGTAACTCACTCTGTAGATGTTCTACTGAACAGAACTCAAACACAACACCTCACTTACGCACGGTTGACGAGATATGAATTGATCTTGTTTGCTTGCAGTGATGAAGAGTCACATGACTGCCTTTACACTACCGAACAAGAGACAAAAGGTAGAATTGATCTAAAAGGTACTCCTTTGAACAGTCCACAAGGGGAGCTGTTTTGCGATGGCTCCTGCTTCAAACTTCCGCATCAACAGCTGCTTATGCAATCACTACTTTGAGCACGATCGTGGAAACCAAGAGAATCACGCATAACTCTGTGCAGGCCGCAGAGATTATAGCATTGACCCGAGCTTGCAAACTTTCCGAAGGGCTTACTGTGAATATATACACTGACAGTGAGTATGCCTTTGGATTGGTTCACAACTTTGGGAGACTTTGGTCAGAAAGAGGGTTCTTAACTTCACATGGTGCAAAAATCCAGCATGGCTCCCTGATAGTATGGCTACTCTCAGCGCTTGCACTCCCCACTCAGCTGGCTGTCGCGCTTTGGCTGATTTGATAGCCAAACAGACTGCCACTGATCTCTCTTCAGATATGTACACTTCAAGGGAGGCCACAAATGCCTGTACTATGGATGATGGCATCGATTCCGTAAGGGATATCCAAGACGATGTCACATTAGAAGAGTCTAAGAAATGGGCTGAGGGCTTGGGGAAACTTGACGATGATGGGTGTTGGGTTGACAGAGTTGAAGGGAAATGGCTACTTCCCGACGCGTACATATGATGATGGTTATTATGGCCCATGGTCCCACACATATATGTGCACGTAAAATCACAAAAATGCTGGAAAAAGTATGGGTAAATGACAAAATCTCTAAGGTAGCTGAACGCTTTGTTCAAGACTGCATGATCTGTTTACAGCATAATGTGGGAAAGGGAACTCCTAGGGGAAGTTTTGGTCCGCCTTCTGTCCCCTTCGAGGTTATACACTTTGATTTTATTGAGATGGAATGGTGTAATAATCTGAAGTATGTGTTAGTTGTCATCTGTGCTTTCAGCAAATGGGTTAAGGCTTTTCCTGTTAAAGATGCCACAGCTATGACCACGGCAAAGACTATGTTAAAGGAATATTTTCCAAGATTTGGGCTACCAAGAGTCATCTGGTCGGACAATGGTCCACATTTTATCGCTGCTGTAATCCTGCAGATATGCGCGGGATTACAGATCGATAAACGGTTCCATTCGGCCAGACATGCTCAGAGTGCCGGACTAGTGGAAAGGCACAATGGCATCATCAAGAACAAGCGCGCTAAGACGTGTGCCGGCACCAAACTAAAATGGCTGGACACCTTACCATTCGTTTTGTTATCAATGCGCACAACCCCTCAAACTAAGACTGGGCTCTCTCCCTTTGAGGTGGTAATGGGGAGGCCTGCTAACAAATGGAACATTCCAAAATGTTGTTCCTTGAGAAATGTTGAAAGTGTACTTCTTTCAGATTACTGTAGCCAGTTGACTAAAAACTTGTATTTGATTTATCACCAGGTGCGAGAGGCTTTACCTGTACGATACGAGGGACCTGGTCACAGTATACGACCTGGGGAGTGGATCCTTGTAAAAGCATTTGAATGATCGTCTTGCTTTGCACCTCGTTGACCTTCCAGGTCCTAGGTCACACAGACAGTAGTGTGAGTGGCAGGCAGGAAAAATTGGATCCACGCAATGCACACCAAGAAAATTCCACACCCAGTGCCATACGATACAGAGGAAGCAGAACCCCTCATCAGTACTGCAACCAATGATCCCGAAGCAGTAGCTGGCATTGAAAGTGTGTCAGGGATTTTCCCTGATCCTGTGAGGTCTGGGGAAACAGCCATTCCACCCCCACACTCTCCAACCATTTTGTTTCCAGAGGCGATCCCCAATTGTGCCTCTAACCTTACTTCCGTTCATTGGCCGCTTCCAGTGGGAAGTGATGACATGTTGTTCATGGATCAATCAGTACCAGGGATTGCAAGATACGATCTGCGTCTAAGGAAATAGACTTACGGCACGGTTCGGCTGTGCGCTTAGAAAAGAAGAAAGTCATCGAGGGCTTGCTTTTGGCCCGATTAATTGTTTAAAAAAGGGGATTCTATTGGCTAGGGTTTGTGGAAGGACTAAGAAGATACTCGGCCTGGAGGCCGCCAGCTAAAAGCACCTGTGTTTTTCGTTTGAAGACTACAATGTGTGCAACCGCTTCCGCTCGTATGGAAAAGGGAAAAGACTGTGTGACCAGCTATGGAAACGAACACTTAACTATGTGGGCCCCGAAAACGTACTGCTGCTTTTTGATATTGTTAATTGGTTTTATAATAGTCATTGTTTTAGGCTTCTGGTACCTAGAAGAAGTACATCCACTTGATAATTTGTTGCCGACTGAAAATGTACCTACTGTTTCTACTCCTTTTGTGCATCTGCACACTCTATCTCCTAGATACTCTCAACATAGACAGAGATATTATACCAACACATTATTACTTATCATGAATGCTACACATGCCATTTTTAATAAATCCAACTGTTCGGTCTGCTCACATTTACCGCAGCATGGGGATAAGGGGCTAGGTTGGTATATTCATCCTTTACCTTTGACAACCGCATGCTATGCTTCTCTTAGAGCACTATTCTTTGGTCGCTGGAACGATAGCATCTCAGGTAACTTTGATGGGACTAATTTGAATCAGTTTGAAAAGCGTGTTCTGACTCCCTTGGGATGTTTGCTCTTTGCGAATAGGAGTAAGCCTAATGTTGCTTCTATTAGGCCTGCTGATAGACTGTCTTGTCCTTTTCAAACTTTGATTTCTTTTAAAATGGCTCCTATAGGCAATAAGGATGCCACACCTCCTTCCTACACTGTCAATCATAGCCCCGATTCAGCTTCTTTCTGCATACAGAGGAATGGTACTCAGTCAATGGGTGATTTTAAAGGTTGCGCCAATGCTGCAAATTTGACTGGGGAAGACAGACCTTTGTATGTAGGCGAACCTGTCTACTTCGTTTGCAGTAATGTAGCATTTCCATGGTTACCCAGGGATTGGCAGGGAACTTGTTATTTATGGATCCTGTTACCCAGGGTATTCATAGTCAGTACTGTAGAGGTTTCAAAGGCTTGTCCAAGGCGGGACGAGGATGGTGACACTTCAGCGCAAATTCTGGGCGATGTAGCTAAGTCCTCTGTGCCATTTTGGGGACAAATATTGAACTCTGAAGATATCAGGAGACTAGCGAGAGTACTGGAGAGAACCATCAACCGGACCACTGGCATACTCTATAATATGACTCTTGAACAGAACGCGATAAGGTTAGTAGCACTTCAGAACCGGATGGCATTAGATGTCATCCTAGCTGAACGTGGAGGGGTATGTAATTAGTGGGGTCTGCTTGCTGTGTTTTCATGCCAGATTTCCCCCCAACTATTTTCAAGGAAATACAGAATCTGCATGTCCTAAGTTCAGAAGTGCATGTTCCCGAGAGAAACTGGGATCTTAGCGCTTGGTTCTGGGACTTCTTGCGATTTTGGGGTTGGAAGGTACTTTCAATCTTGCTGAGCATTTTGGGAGTTCTGTTGTTCCTTTGTTGCTGTATACAATGTCTTCCTGGTATATGTTCGATGCTAGGGGGATGTTGCGCACAGGCGATGGGTACATTAGGACGCAAGGTATACGCCCCAGACAAGAACTCCAATGAATATGTGCTGAAAGAAATTCTGGTGACTGACCTAATGGCAATAGATATCTCCGATGGTGATTCAGGGTGTATGGACATTGAGACGTGGAATTATTCATAACATGATTAGAAGTAGTTTAGCGCTTGGCATAGGCCAAAAGGAGGGTTTGTCGAACGGGAAATCATATTATACCCTCTAGATCGTGTGTGTATATATATTGGCCTTAGCCAAGCCGCTCTGCGAGGAAGTCTGCGTTGCAAGGTCCTGACCTTAGATCAGTATTAGCCGCCATTTTAGGTTCATCTGCCATTTAAGATTCTCTCTCTAAAGTCACCCTGTGTTCTAAGATGGTGTACAGTGTCGTTTTGCACGTAACATGGCCGTCTTGACCTCTGTGTACAAGTTAATGTGTATACTGCCTGCAGGCCAAATGTTAGGGTCATGTACTGAGATATTGTCCATTGTTGACTTGTGTATAGAGGATTACTTGTTCCAACAAAACTAATCCATGAACATATATCGTGCACAATACTGTTTAAGCATCTAAAGTGAACACTTCTTTAACTATGTGGTATAAATATGTACAAATGCTCAATATGAAATCCAAAGACACACTGTTGCTATTGTAACTTGTTGGTGAATGTATTAAGGATAACCCCTAAATGTATAGATGCATAAATTAGGAACAAACTCAGCACGAACCCTAGATCTGAGATTCATTAACTACAAGTGGGTTGGACATCATGTTTTGGAGTGTTAAAAGGTGTGACTATCTGATTTACAGTCCCACTCACTGAACACACCGAACAGGGCTGGAATTCGCTGTGTTGTACTGAGGGACTGATAGCTATCTGTTGCTTTGTCCTTTGAAACTGTTCAGTTGTAGAATAAAGATCTGTGTATCTTTTGAACTCGCGTTTGGTGTATTTCCTTTTGGGGTACTCAGCATCGATATCTTCTTTTTGCTTTCACAGTGAGCAGAAGAGCACTTCTGGGTCCTTCAACTTTGCTAGCATGAACCTCACTTGACTTCATTTCAGTACTCAGTTTTTGGGGCTCCTATTTAGTATACATTTGCTCCATCAATGTAGTATGTAAGGTGGAAGTCGAAGACTATGGGATGAAAATGTGGGCAAACAGCTTGCTAATTGGTATCTATGTAAACATAAACTCTTATCAAGAAATGCTAAATCCTAGTTCACTCAAAGATGCACTTGCCTAAAAAATAATTCCTATGGAAAAAAAGAATCATTATTTGATCAGTCATCAAACCTCTTTGCCCCACGTAGAATATCCCAGATTAGTTTCATGGGGAGCACCTGAAAAACTTTCACACAAGCACAGTGAATTTCAGTTGTCAAACACTCTCTGGATACCAAGTTTGTGTTAGAAATCCACTCTCCAAAATGTGCAATAGTGCCAGAGAACCTATATAAGGCTGAGGTCCACATTGACTGCTGTAGGTGAGGATGCCAATGACTATTCACTGCTGGATGTCAGCACTATTAGAATGGATTTTTCATCACGCTTGTTGGATAACAGGAATTACTTCTGGGAGCTGGTGCCACACCAATTAAGGCAATTTGGATAGTGGTCAAGGCTCAGTCTCAAGAGAGGTGACTGGGGTCAGAGGTCCACAATGAGTCCAGGCAGCGAAACACCAAGAATAATACTTAGACAGTTAGTTATAAAATTATACTATGTATTATAGGCCCAGGACAACAAATGAAATATTAATAAATGCAGGTAAAGTATCACCTAACAATATCTACTAAAGAGCATACATAAAGTCACATTTTAAGTGGACATAAATCAATTAGTTCACTATTAGCCAAAGAAGGTGAATAACTTAGTTAGCACCAACACTCTTCAGAAATGACAATCCTCACTTTAAAGGTCCAGCCCTAAGATGAATGGGGCCTTGTGCCCAATGTTTAATGTGTGCATTAAAGCACACAGGAGTGCGTAAAATTCACAAAATTCAAATACATTTAGGAGACTGGAAAAAGATAGGACAAGTTTTCTGAAGATGTGAGGAAGTATTTAAAAGTCAGGTAAGTATCTGTTATTGCTAACAAAACATTCCGCAGCTTTCGGAGGGCTTTAGACAGCAAGTAGTACCCAAGCCAAATAGAGTTATGAATTGGCCAACAGTTAGAAAACTCTTTGGATGAAATAATGCCACAAGTAAGTATCCACACTACTCACTGCCCCTACTTTGGTTTTGGTCCAGACTTGGTAGATATGGAAGTGGTCATCAGAGGTATGTTGTCCCGCTTTTCTTTTGGTTCCCAGCTGCCCAGACACTGCAGGTTGAGAGACATGTGCAGCTGGTCCCAGGAGCTGTTGCACTTATTTCTGGAGGAAGAATGTGAAATACACCACTGCAACACATCTCAGGACACTGGAATTGATGTTGGAATCTACTCTTCAGTGACCATCACCATTGTACAGCGATGCAAGGGGATTCAGCTATCATGATCTGACGCAGCCCTCTATCTCACGACCCAAAGGTGATGGGAAGATAACTTTTGGAAAAGTGTGTCTTGCTGGATAAGATGGCCACCCCTGTAAAGCCCCAGGTCGAAATGCAGGATGAAGGCGCTAATATGACGGTAGTCCAAACTTTACCTGGACAGCCCACTGGATGGCCATGGGACACTTCCGAACAGGCTCATTTGCAGGGTTACTAGGAAATGTCAGGAATGGTTGGTCCCACCACTCCAAAGCACCAATGAAGGCCTTCAGAGATCAGTGGTCAGGCAGGGCTTCTCACAGACAGCAGGAGGATTTGGTTGCCAGGCCTCGTCTAGTGGATGTTAAGATCATCCATTGTCTGCTCAGCTTCTCAGGAGGCTTGGCTCCTTCTTCAAATCTGCTGGAACGGCTGCGTTGCTCTTCTTCTTACCCAAAGTTAGTTGAGTGCTCGGACTAAGCCCTCCAATGGCAAGCTCTGCCCCACACATGCACACCAGTATTGGTACAATCAGGGACCACCGTGGGTCTCATGCTCACATGCACACTAGTATTTCTGGAGCCAGGTTATGAATTAGGACCAGACAGTCCCAACCCACTTCCTGGCTCCTCCCACACACGACCTGTACGAGCCTGTGAAACCTTAGTTTTTCCTGGGCAAGTGCATGACCATACAACCATGTTCCTTTCCTGAAAGGGCAGGAAGAAGGCAAAAACACAAGATGGCTAAGGTGTAAACTAACACCTTGTGACATGGCTATTGAAGGACACCAGCCAAACGCGGTGAGGCTATCCAAAAATATCAGTAACAGTACGAAAAAGTAACTGCTGCCACCAGTTTGTCCTTTACCACATTTTAGTTAACCAAAATAAATCCTTTGAGTGCAGTGTGTAAAACAAAAGCAACATGTTTAGAGGTCCATAGAATATGGAGGAGAAGTTGCTTCTAGAGAACACTTTCCTAACACTCGCCCCTCCCAGACAAGCAGAAATAATCCACCCCTGGATGAGTCTCATGTTCAGGTTGGTTAAACATTCTGTACAACCCATCAGCATTGCTAAGTTGAGCACCTGGCTTATGCTCAATGGTGAAGTCAAAGCCAGGAAGGCCAATGGATCACCTGAACAGTTTAAGATTCTCTCCCTTCATGTTCATGAGCCACTTTAAGAGTCTATGGTCAATCCGGACAGTGCAGTGGGTACCATAGAGGTTTACCTCAACTTCCAAAGGCTCCACACTATTGAAAAACCTTCCTTTTCAAAGGTAAACTGTTAGGGAGATTTCTCACATAAGTGCTAAATTCCCTCTACCTTTGAGCCCTCCAGATCTTTTGCTATATTTTTGGGCTTTGAACTTTTCAATTTCAATGTGATTTATTTTTGTGCTCATGGACTATGAAGTCTCACCCACCCCATAGGCATCATCTTTTTACTGTGTGTCACCCAGCACCTTTAGTGCAGTGACACACAGTTGTCTTTTCAGACTTCCCACTTTAAAAGTCCATTTTCTGGGACTGACTACTGTCTCCCAGAACATGTAACGTTGCCATTGCCTTTACTAGTCGTTTTAAATCTACAGACCCAGTACAAACTACCTTCCAATAGAGTACTAGAGACAATCCCTTTTTGTCTGATTCTCATGGGACATTTTTATGTTCCCATTTCTCTAGGATTTAGCTGGTGGCAGTGGTATCTACCATTTTTATTCTACCGCGAGCTATGAAAATAGCCTCAGTACTGTTAGAGGCTACGGTGGTAGCCTCAAACACTAACCCGCTGGACCCCTTTTATTTTATTTTGGTTCCGGTCAAGTTTATTTGCCATTTTTTTTTGTAAAGGTATTTTTCATGTTTTACTCTGTGCGCCAAACCATGTTTGGTTCCTCTGTTTGCCGTCCTTTGGCAGGCTTCTGCACAGAAGCCCTCCTTAAGCGCCTGAGTGTCTGGGGTGGACAGGATGTGAGGGAGGGGTTTGAGGCCCCCTGCACAGGGCCTCCTTGGAGACCCAATTCACACTCTAGTTTGATTGGCTAGGTGACTGTCCTGCCAGGACAGCCACCCTGCTCTGTGATTGACAACCAGGCTTTGTAAATGGGGGAATTGGTGCATAAAAAGCCCGTCTCTGGAACTGGAAGGTAGAGTCAGCACTGGATCGAGAGAACCAACAAGGAGCTAAAGGAAGAGGACTGCTGCAACTACTGGACATCAAGGTAAAGCCCTGTTGCAGGTCAGAATCACCCAAAACTCTGATGACATAGAAGATCTGCAAAGAATCTTCTTCCCTTAAGCTTGCTGGGGCCAACCAGCTCGCCAAACACCAAATGCAGGCCTTCCTCTCCTGGTCGAATTTGCTGTGCATCGCTGCAGCAAACCGGATAGCCAGGAGGAACGAAACCTGTTTGGGTTTTAAGGAGCGCACCTTTTATTTGACACTCTGCTCTACTACTGGCTTTTTCCCTGAGAAGTGCAGGACCCTCCAGTAGTCCTCCTTCTTGTCACCACGGCAGTCGCTTCAGGAACTGTGAGCCTGCAGGATCTGCCAGGAACAACTGCCTTAGCTACAGCATTCTTCTTCATTTAAGGTTCTCTACTCTTTTAAGTAACTTTTCTTCTGACCAACTTTGTTTCGAACTCTTGGCAAAGACTTAACCGCAAACTACTCTGAACTGTGTGATCCTGAGCAAAGACTTTGACCCATTAACATTGGCCCAGACCTATTGATTTGAATCCTCATTGTAGTAAGCCTTTTCTAGATTGCCCTGCCTACTTACTTTTTGGTAGTATTGATTCTGTATAACCTTGTCTTTTCTCCCTTTTAAATTACTGGAGTGCATTTTGCTCACACTTCATTTTGAGCCTAACTTGTCCAGAATTGATTAGGGTGCTTGTAGTGTATTAATATTGTGATTTTATGCTGCTTTACATTAGTGAATTATTTTCTAATTGATGGTGTAAATAAATGTATATTCTTTTACCCAGAAACCATGAGTCAGTGTTTGTTTGAACCATAGTAATTGCTGTCCTTTGTGTAACCTCTGATACTGGTCACTTACTCTTGAGATAAGTCTGGCTGCTCAGCCATCGCTACCACTTTACTGTGTAATACATGCTTGTACCAAAGGTGAGTTTGTTCTGTCACTTGTAGTCTCAATTGTGTGTGGTGTTCCCAAAGGGTACTGCATATGATTCTGCCTAACACCCAAGTGGCCACAATGCATACATCATGCATGTTAGAATTTGCTAAAAACTCAATAAATGAGAAGAAAATAATTCTCCAACACGATCCCCTATCATGTGATCCACATATGACCAACACTGGTTATTCATTATGAGCCAAGTAGAAATAAGACACCTGCTGAACTCCTTAGCACACACACATACTCTAGATGATACACAAAGCCAAAATACAAAGGAAGCAGATATGGGGCATGGTCTGGGAATGATGGTAGTATTTTTTATAGGAATTATTTCAGAGCATGGACGGACTTCTCTCCTCCCACCATATGTTTCCTTCATATATTGATGTCTCGTCAACGTGTTTCAACAAATTAGGAATTGTCATAATTATTGTATTTATATATCTATTTATTTATTTCCATTTGTAGACTGCACCGAACTCAGAGGTATCTAGGCGATAGTTACAGTACATAGATCAAAATGATATACTCACAGTGCATGATATGTATGAATAGGTATATTTTGATATAACAATGACAGAGATGATGCAGCTTGAAGGAATGAAGCTAGGGGTCTTGTGTGAAGAGTGAGTTTTCAGTTTTTTGCAGAAGGAGTATAGCGAGGGGTCAGATCTGAGTGAGAGAGATAGGGCATTCATTGTTTGGCCGCCACTACTGGGAAGCTGCGGCCGCATGTTATAGCTCGTTTTAATTTGGGCGTAGTAAGGAGGTGTGAGGTGATGGCACAGGTAGGTCTCGCAGAGTGGGGTTTGGTAATTTTGTTGTTGAGGTATTTAGGGGCTGTGTTAGTGATATCTTGTGTGTAATGGAGAGCGTCTTGAATTTGATTCAGTTTATGACAGGTGTTCAGTGGGTGGTGCCTCTAGCGGAGGGGATATGTTCTTTTTTAGGGATATTCTGTGCTGCTTGTATGGCATTCTACTGAATGATTTGGAGTTTTTTGGTGTAGTTTGAAGAGGATCCTACGAATAGAACATTGCAGTAATCTACTTTAGACAGGGTTAGGACTCTAGCTAATGTGATGCAGTTGTCGTAAAATAGGAAATGTCAACACTCGTTAATGAGCTTGGCTGTGTAAGCAGTTGCTGAGGCTGTTGCATTGACTTGTCAAGTTGGGGAGAGTGAAGAGTCAAGATATACCCCTAGAGTTTTCACTTGCTACAGGATGGTGATAGAGTTCCCATCTATGGTGAAGGATTTGTAGTCACAGTGGAGTTTGTTTAGTTGGTATTGGGTCACTATGAGATCTCTTTTATCATCATTAAGACAGAGTTCATGTTGCGCCATCCAGGCATGTATGATATGATAGATTTTATTGAGGGCGTTGTTATCCTCAGTGTGATTGCTGGTGATAAGCACAAGGATCTGTGTGTCATCAGCGTAAATGCTTTAGGAGACTCTGGGCCTCATTATGAGTTTGGAGGTAGCCATGCCATTCTTAGCGGCATGGCTGCCTCCAAACTCGTGCCTGGGTCCCAAAAAAAGGGAATTACCGGGCCATTCCGACTTTTGCAGGCCCGGTAAGTCCCATTCTCGGGACCAGACCCGGTACATCCCCATTCCCATTCGAGCCCCCATAGGGCTCAATGGGAATGAGGAGGATGCTAACAACAGACCCGTTAATGACAGGTCCGGTGTTAGCATACTGGTCTGCTCGCAGGTGCCGGTAAGCACGTCTGACCAGACCACACCTGCAGTTCGGCACCCGCGAGCAGAACTCGGAATGAGGGGTTAGAGTGATAACGGCGCTGGCAGCTCTACCGGTACCGTTATCACTCTACCGCCTGGGTTGTAATGAGGCCCCTTGTGTTTGTCCAGGAGGTCAAATAGGGGCTTAGTGAAAAAGTTATACAGTTGTGGAGAGACACACGAGCCTTGGAGTACTCCGCAAAGGTCTGGGGCTGGTGTGGCTCCCGCTATGTTGGAGAAGACCCTCATTGTGCAGTTGGAGAGAAAGGATTCGATCCAAGCTGTGACTTGGGCAGAGAACTGGGCTGCTGAGGAGAGGTGTTGGCAAATCATTTGGTGATTTACTAGGTCAAACGCCGTAAATAGGTCAAGTAGCAGCAGGATGGCTAGTTTTCCATTGTCAATGATCTTGTCCATTTGGATTTTGAGATCTAGGAGTGCTGTCTCAGTGCTGTGTCCAGGGCAGAAGCCAGATTGGTGTAGACCAAATATATTTTTGGATTCCAGAAGTTCCTGTATTTGTAAGCAGGCCACTCTGTCTAGAATTTTAAGGAGGAAGGGGACAGTGGTAATGGGGCGGTAGTTGGTGGGGATGTTAGGGTCTAGGGATGTTTTTTTTAGGAGAGGGAGAACCCATGCATCTTTCAGGTTGTTCGGAATGATCCCTTGTGCGAAGGAGTGAGGTGATGAATGGTGCTAGTTCTGCAGCACATTCTTTGATGAAAGGGGCAGGGCAGATGTTGCCTTGGAATATAGATGGTTTGAGGCCATTGATCATTTTTGTGACTTCTTGTATCATAACAGGTCTGAATGCACATATTTTGTTAGGGAAGGGAAGGGGTGAATGTGGGTTGATGTATTTGGTAGGGATAATTTGGCTATTTTGTTGTCAATTTTACTTTGTAGTAGGGCGGACATATCGAATAGTGTCTTCTAGATGTTGGTGCACCAAGAGGAGTCCTTATGGCAACTTTCTGGTGAGGGCACAGGGGACTTGAGTTTGCGTCGGAGGGAGAACAGTACTTTTGAGCCTGTTTTGTCTTTGGCTATGCATTAATTCGTCGTAGGTGTGGTTTTTGCCTGGATGATGGCTTGTTTGTAGGTGTTGGCTGCATCAAGGAACTTATTTTTATTATCTTTTGATGTTGTTGTCTACCATATGGCCTCTGCATTTCATTTGGTGGCTCGTAGGATTTTCAAGTCTGTTGTATACCAGGAATTTAGCTGGGCTCTGGGTTTAGGTTTGCCGGTACCTAGTGGGACAACTTTTTCTATCACTAGGAGGATAGTTTGATTATATATACTCATGGTGGCCCTCAATCATGCTGTTCCCATCTCCATCTTGTATCCTGGCTTGCAACATTATGTGTTACTACTGACTACTGCAATTGAATTTGATTTGCCCTCTTGCTTCTCCACTCTTTTGACTGCTTACTCTGTTCTCTCATCCTCTCACCTTCTCCCTTTTCCTATCTCCTCCCCTTACTTTCTTCTATGCACTTACTCTATCAGAATTTTCCCTGGACCTAGTATGATAGCAACCTCTCCTGTCTCATCCCTTTTCCCCTTACTTGACCCACCCACCCCCTCCAGCACTATCTAAAATGTCCTCAGGCCTAGTACGATAGACACTTTTTCTGTTCCTCCCCTCCCTTTCTGCACCCCCTCCCTCACCTTTTGTTTTTCTCTGGCTCTACCAGAAATGTTGTCAGGCCTAGTAAGGTAGACGCCTGTCTGTTTCCATTTCCTTTCCACTCCCCCCCCTTCCTTCCTAATCTATGTCTTATCTCTTGCACTATCTGAAATGTCGTCAGGCCAAGTACGATCATTTCACATACTTACTGTTCATGGCCTGCAGGGGTGTTGCTAGGTCTGGAAAAGATCTGGCGCTACACTAATGTCAGGACTCTCAGGACTAGGGGCTAGCTAGCCTTTTGGTTATAAACCCTGAGATTCTATCCGGGGCTACAACCAAAAGACCCGGGGCTATAACCCCTTAAGCCCCCCCAGCAATGCCTCTGATGGCCTGTAAGAATGCCAGTGTATTTTCCCTTGTTCCCTCCCTTGCCTTGAAGCACTTTGAAACACATTGTGTATAGGCGCTATATAAATAAACTATCATATCATATCATATAGCTACACCATTTGGTTGGGGTTGTGGTCTGAATGTTGATAATTAGTGATGGGGTAGAGCATGGGAAGCATATTCTCTGGAGTGATGTTGCATATGTTTCTGGATTGCGAGGCAGGAGCTTTGCTGTGAGACTTTCACTTTAGTGTTTTTTGGAGCAGTGAAGGTAATGACGTTGTGGTCACACCATGGGAAGGGGTGGTTAGAGATGATACTAGTGTTGCAGGTTTATGTCAGTGAGCCAGTCTTGGGTTCAGCCTTTGTTGTGTGTGGGTAGGGTAATGCGTTGAGAGGCCTAGGTTAAAGTCTCCCATAATAATGTTTCTAAAGGAAGGTTTGGATTTGTTGACCAGCAGGAGGGTGAGGGTCCTCATCTAGAGATATTATTGGGCCAGGTGGCCTATATAGGATGTGGATGGTGAGTGAGGCCATTTTAACAAAGGAGAGTTTTATGGATAGTGATTCTCCTTAGTGGAGAGAAGAGTTGGGCAGTTCGCCTAATGTCAAGTCCTTTTTGCCTATGAGTGCTACACCACCTCCTTGGGCCAGAGTTTTGTCTTTTCTGAAGATGGCATAGCCCTCGGGAATAGCTAGTGAGAGGGCTAGGCAGGCAACTGCATGCAGCCATGTTTCCGCAACCACTTGTAGGATAAATTGGTTGGAGGTGATGAGATCTGAGATATCGAGTGCATGGGCTAGGAGCGATCTTGCATTGATTGGGCCTGTGTATATTTTTGGTGAGGTGAAACACTTATCGTTTGCATTGGTTGCAGTAGTAGTTGTGTGGATCTTGTAGCGGAGGGTCTTATTGTGGGCTATGATTGCCAGGTTGGATTCAGATAGTTGATCTGGTTCTATGGGAATCAAGACATTCATTGTGATATTGGCAGTGAGGTTAGTTGTGAATGGCTCACATACGGAGTCTATGACAGGACTCACTCGACAAGGGTTACTCAATGTCACAGCATTGGGGTTGACTAGGCAAGGGTCACACATTGTAGCAGCAGTAGGGTTCACTAGGCAGGGATTGTGCAATATCACAGCATTGGGGTTCAGTAGGCAGGGCTCACACATTGTAGCAGAAGCAGGGTTCACTAGGCAAGGGTCAAACATTATATCAACAGTGGGATTCACTAGGCCAGGGTCACACAATTTAATAGCAGTAGGGTTCACTATGCAAGGGTCACACATTATATCCACAGTGGGATTCACTAGGCAAGGGTCGCACATTGTAGCAGCAGTAGGGTTCACTAGGCAGGGGTCCTGCAATGTCACAGCATTGGGGTTCACTAGGCAGGGCTCACATATTGAAGCAGCAGCAGGGTTCACTAGATAGAGGTCACACATTATATCAACAGTGGGATTCACTGGGCCAATGTCACACATTGTAATAGCAGTGGGATTCATTATGCATTTGTCACACATTATATGAACAGTGGGATTCACTAGGAGAAGGTCACACATTATATCAACAGTGGGATTCACTATGCCAGGGTCAAACAGTATAGCAGCAGTGTTCACTAGGTCATGGTCACACATTATATCAATAGCAGGATTCACTAGGCCAGGGTCACATATTGTAAAAGCAGTGGGGTTCACTAAGCAGGGGTCACACATTATATCAACAGTGGTATTCACTAGGCCAGGGTCACACATTATATCAACAGTGGGATTCACTAGGCCAGGGTCACACATTGTGAAAGCAGTGAGGTACACTATGCAGGGGTCACACATTATATCAACAGTGGGATTCACTAGGCATAAGTCATATATGGAATGTGCATTTAAATTCCTGACGCATGGTTGGCATGTTGTTGCATTTCCAAACATGGTTGTAAATACTTTTAGAGCAAAGTTCAAACATTGTAATGTTAGAGGGCTCTTGCAGATGGGTCATGTGACTGTAGTTGGGGTTGGTAATGAGGAAATGCTCATACATGGAGCTTTTCATTTGGGCATTAGGAGCAAATATGTCGTTCCTTGCTGAAGCTGCTAGAGAGTTTCTAGTAGGAAGAGGTGGTGAAGGTGAGCAGGATGCCAGAGGTGAGTCAGGTGAGGAGGCTCTTTGTAGCTTACGCAGGTGTGTGGCGGCCTGATGGCCTTACTGTGGACTCTCTGTGGAGGTGGGGGTAGGTCTCGGGGGCTTTTATAGATGCAGTCCGTGTAGGTAGGCGTGCATTGTATTTCTTTAGGGACCATGGGTTAAGTAGTACCTCTGCAGCCGCAACCGAATTTGGTTGGGCTTTACTCAGAGGCAGATAATTCGGTAGAGCAGCTGGGATAAAGATAGTAGGCAGTGGAGGAGCTTGGGTGGGTAGAGCATCGAGCATGCTTAGGTTCCGGATTAGTAACTGCTTACCCGGCAGATCTTGGAGATTGTTGTGCGTTGGCTCGGCTCTGCATCCCTCCATGGCCTGACAGGGCCAGACAGGAAGGAGCCTTGGTCATGGGCCTTTGGAGGGGGCTGTCTTTGCCTGCCAGTTCTCCCTCATTGGCAGGGAAATACAGTGTTGCTGCCAATCTGCAATGATAAAAGAGGGCCTGGTGGGCCCAGACAAATGTGCTGTTATGGTGGCAGCCATTTTGGCCAGTGGTTCGTTCTCCCGGGCCAGGATGCAGGTATATGCAGTGCAGACACACTGGAGTTATTCTGCAGGCATCAGGAGTGGTTTTACAGGCATCAGGGTAGGTTGATGGGGCAGCACTTTAAAGCTTACCTCCTGTTCCGTTCCGGCGGTGTGGATGCAGCATGTCAACGTTGCATCTGCTTCAGGGAACAGTGCCTGAGGGTGTGGAGGCCGACAGGGCCAGACAGGAAGGAGCCTTAATCGTGAGCCATTGGAGGGGGCCGGCTTTGCCTGGCGTCGCTCCCTACTTGGCAGGGAAAAACAGTGTTGCGGCCAATCCACAATGATAAAGGAGGGCCTGGTGGGCCCAGACAAATGTGCTGTTATGATGGTGGCCATCTTGGCCTGTGGTTCGTTCACCCAGGCCGGGCTGCAGTCATAATACAAATATGTTATGAAAGTAGTATCTGTAAGGGGCTGGGTCTAGATGGAGCCATCGGATATGTCTAGTCCAATCATAGAACTAGCACCTATGTAGTGTAGCTTGGGATATTAACCAATCCGAGATGCTCATATGTTTTGTAATCAATATTATAGTGTACGTCATTAATGTAAAAGCCGCTCACACTCATTGTAAGAACAAGAGCTACTTGTATACTATCCTGGCTGCTAGTCTGTGTTTTGAATAAAGCTAGGTTTTACCATGCACTTTTAGTACTTCAATATTTAGTATAGTTTTGCATGCTATTGTGGTATATTGGGCCCTCCTTAACACTTGGTAGTAGAGATTATGATTCTCTAGGAGTTTTGTGAACCGTCAAGGATTCCTTGCCACATTCCGCTTGGACAGCGAAGGCAGCCTGGAAAGAGTGGAATAATGCACACATGAGAAGAGAAATCGGCAGGAGCCCATTGATGCAAAGTCCTGTCTGGCCTCTCAGGCCACACCGCTGGGCCTAGATGCAGGAGCAGCCAGATAGAGCAGACTCGACGCTGAAGATCTTCAGGGGATCCTTGGATGTGAGTATAAACTGTGACGGCAAAACTGGGAATTGTATGTTTTTGTGGATTATTGATTTGTGAAATATTTGAGATATTAAGAGATTGAAAACTTCCCACAAGGGTTTGGAAAGTCTGCATGGTAAGCCTCTTTTAGGGGTAAAGATATAAAAGAGAAGGATCCCCTGCATAATGGGAAGACAGCTGTATTGTTGATTTGTGTTTATTAATTTTGGTGCCTTTTTGTTTGTATAGCATAAGGACATAGTGGTGTTTAGTTGTGTTTTTAGAAGGGTGAACTTGTGCTGTTCATAAGGAAAAGTGGTTTAGGGTGTGGGCAGCATTTTTGTGGTGCTGCTCAGGAGAGGGATTTTGGGACATGTGGTTTCAGAGAAAGACTTGGGTGTGTTATTATTGTAGAAAAACCCTTTATGGAAGGGGTACGAAAACGGAGGGAACTGGTGAGCGAGTGTTGGTGCAGTGTTCATTCACTTTTGGTAAGTGGTGCTCTGTATTATCATGTCGGACACCCTCATTGTTCATTTGTGTAAGTTACTTCCCAGATACAAAGATAAAATAATGAAATACCACGTTCAATGGGTTAAAGATACGACCGGCAAAATATTTAGGCCGTGGTTTCAAGACGGTACTCATTCGAAAGAGGTGCAACACATCTGCACATATTGACATGCCACACATAAGGGAAAACAATTATGGAACAGCTTCAGTATTCTTGAGCTGTGGAAAATGTTCGAGGAATGTGGCAGAACTGAGCAAGAAAGAATGGATGCTTAACCAGCATGATGAAGGGCAGATGCCACCTACGGCTCCTCCTCTACCTCATCCTCCTCTTCTAAGAAGTGTCCCGTCCTCGACGCTACAGCGGCTATGGGACACATCAGGAGTTGGACGGAAGCCCTTGAATGCGACGGTAATGCTGTTACGGCCGCATTTAAGGGTTGGCTAATCACGAGTTGGGAGCAATGATTGGAGTCTTATCTTCAGCTTTTTGTTGCAGGTAAAAATCTACAGATTCTGCCAGTTTTTGGGGCTATTAGCATGGCGCTAATAGCGCCAGCACTAATAGCTCTTAAAAACCCCATGGCATCCGGCGCTAATAGGGCCTGACCGGGTAGCAGTAATGCTATTTGTGTAGGTGGTATCCTGGTGGCATTGCCACCAGGATACCACCAAGGCCCTGATGATGATAAGGCCCTGGATGATTATATCCATTAAAGGCTGCTGCAGGGTGTACCAACCCCAAATATTTGCCCCCAGCATATAAGGATGACGATGACATAAGGGGAGAAAAGGTGAACCAACAAAGACCACTGTCAGTGCAATCTCGCCTTGACTATTGTATTGCTTTGTTGATCGGTGACGATAAGCCATGCCTTCTAAAATGTCAGGACATCCAGAACAATGCAGTGTGCATTATTAAAGAAATACAGAGGAGAGAACATATCTCTGAACACAGGAGGAATTTGCACTGGGTTCCGGTTCGTGCACAAATCCATTTCAAGATGGCTATGCTAGTTCACAGGCCAGGCTCCTGCTTATCTTAAATCTCTAGTATCCATCTATACTCTGGCCAGAACACTCTGCTTCTCTGACCTAGCTCTGGTGAAATGTGGAGGATTTAATTGCAAGAAAGGACTGTGGAGCTCCCTCGCTATCTGTGCGGTCAACACTTGGACCTCGTTTCCACTGAGTATTAGACGAGAGCAAAACCCCACTGCCTTCCGGCAGTCCCTAAAAACCTTTTAATTCGAGTAGAGTATCCTCCCTCGTTCTCACTTCTCTCAGGTAAGGGCTTGTCTGGTACTATCTGTCATGTCCATTGTGTTAATGTGCACACCGATGCCAGCAGGCTCCCAGCGCATGATAAGTAAATAAATAAAGTAGAATATGATGCACAGCGTAGTTTGGAAGCAAAATTAACAGAAGCAGAGGAAGAACATCAAGGAGCAAGAAGCTTGCAGGGAGGCATAGATGAGATGGTAATTGTGTCAGATAAATGGATAGGAGGGCTAATAATACTCAAACTTGATGGAAAGGTTACAGATGATTCTAAAGAAAAGGTGTTAGAGGATGGAAACAGGCAGGAGATAGAGCAGGAGAAAAGGGTGGAAAAAGCGAAAGAAAAAGAAAAAGGAGAAGAAGAGAGGGAGACAGAGAGGTGCCAAAAGGAAGTCAATGACATAATTAACCAGCATACACTGACTGACAGAGAAAGGGGAGCTGTTACAAGAAGGAACAATGATATCTCAAGTAGGAGAAGGTGAGACAGCATGAGCAGAAGAGAGAGTTGGGGGAAGTAATTTCAAGGTATGATAAGGGCCGTGGAAATATTGAGTGGGACGTATGTGAGAGAGCCACCAAGAAGGTTAGATTTTGTGGAAGCAGAGGAGGATGAAGATGGGGAGGAAGAAGGAAGAGGAAAGCCAGTCAGAATGGGAGGATGATGATGAGAGTGGAGAGGAGGAAGCTGCAGAAACACCTTCTCCAAGCACTCCCGCGTTTGATATACTTGGAGGGCAAAAGAGATGGATATCATTAGGTATCCAATGCTCCCAGAGAGACATCCAATGAGTCATAAAAGGAGCACACCATATGTGAACAGGTATGTTAGTCTAAAAACAAAACCCTACCACGGTCTTGCCCCCCCCTGGGCAACCATGCACCGGTCTTAGACAATCTCAGACAATCTTCTAGGGGGGTGTGGATCACTATACCCCCCCTGCTTTTGTATCTCAGGGCCTATGCGCACTGCGTTACTCCTATCTTACACCTACAACATACACCTATCTTACTCCTATGGACACAAAACACAAGACACAAAGAAAACACATGAATCGATTCAATTATAACAATAGAATATATTTATTCATGCATAATGCACAGTAAATCATGATGATGATGATGATGCAAGCATTCCATTAAACTATGTGAATCTCAATTTGCACCTTTATGCTTCTGGTGCAAATCTACCATGCAATAACTGTAAGCCTTATAGGTTTCTAATGCAAGTCTGTGATTCTAATACAGCATAATACAAGTGTCAGCATCCAGAAATCCTCTTCTTCATGCAGGATCAATCCTCTCCAATCCACACCATACTTTACACTCACTCTCTAAGACAATCCCTGTCTGATTTCCTCTTCTCCCAAACCCAAAGCTCTTTGTGTGAGTGTCTGTTCTAATCAGTCAGTCTAGGCCATAACCATACTTCCCATTTGCATGTTCCTCTCTGTCTCCAGCTCTGTTTGCCAGTGCCAGGTCTCTCCTCTTCCGCTACTCTGCAATCAGTCAGTCAGTGGCAGGCCCTGGTCTCTCTCTGACATATCGATCTCATCAAGGCCTCATCAGAATCTGCTGTACCAAGACACCTCTCCCTCATCTCCCTCATCGCATCTAGCACCATCTCCAACAGCAACTACCAAACTCCCTTCTCTTCACCTCTGGTTAAACTAATCCATGACGCACTCATTCCCCATGGTTACTTTCATTCTCTACTAAGAATGTCTCTTTCTCTGTCAGCATATTCTAAATATGAACGTGCCTGAAAGTCGTGTTTTTGTCGTGTTCTGTGTCAATGTGACATTTCAAAGCATATCTACTAGCTCATGGCCTTCTATCTGCGATGCCTGCCTCCTATTTCTCCATTCATACCCATTCACTCTCCCTGTTGGCTTCACAAAATCCTCTCTCCGGGCCTGTGTGCAAGACTTCTCCTTGCCTGAAAAGGCTCTTCTCCCATCTCCCCATGTAGCACTGCCTCCCACCTCTCTCTGCGAACACCAGGCCATGCCATGCTGATTAGCTTCGGACAAGGCGACCTCTTATCAACCAAACTGTTTACGAATTCCTTCTCACAGTGTACCATAATGTCTTCGCACAGAGCCCAGTGGCGCTTCTCTGTCTCATTCAGTGGAATGGCTTTATAATGCCAGCTAAATGATGGTTTCTAACATTTACGCTTTCCTCTTGCAAACCCAAGTGCTAGCTACATAATGCAAACATTCTAAGTGCACACTCTACGTGCATACATGTGAACATATAACTACAAAACATACCAATGTGTCATTCCAAATGGCTCTACATGTCATTTCAGGCCTCATTCATTCTCCATAGTGCCTAGCACGTTTCTCTCTCAGCCTAAGCGCTACATTCTAATGCATAATACATCATTCTAAAACCATCTCTTCCAATAAATATGGCAATAACATAACTAAGCAAACCCTTCATATAACAGGGCCTATTTCTCTCTTCAAATGCATGACATGTCATTTCAAATATGACAGTGTGTCATTCTATAAGCAAATTGCAAATGCATACAAAGTGGCAGTCTAATAATTGGATAGTGTCTACTTCAGCAATGTATAATGGATAGCTAAACATGATGCAATAATGAAATGATTCCATTGCAAAGAGTACTGATTGGGTAATGATTGTCTAATGATTCTCTAATGATTACAAATCCAGGCATCCCCATTTTATCAGATTCTACAATCTCTCCTCTTATCATTAGATAATCTTACTAACTATATGACATAACATAACATAGCAATGTGGTATGCTAATAACAAGCGAAATTGCAAAAGGGGAAAAACATTCTATTCAGGATGCAAACATAACCTTTATTAAAAATGCAAGCATTTCACTCAATCAGTGGAAAGCTAAAATATTCAAATGCATAGCTGCAAATGTGTCAGAATTCAGAATAGCACATTAAAATTTCTCATAGCAAAAGTCAAGTCAAAAAGTCAAAAGTGTCTACAAGCCAAAAGTGTGAAAGTGTCTCTATAAACAGAAAACGAAAATGCAATGTATAGAATCAATGCATATGTACTGTGGATAGCAGGTGTTTTCACTTTCAATGTGTCAAGCACAAAATATGACAATCACTTTCTCAGGTGTCAAAGCTCATTACAGATGTCAGTAGCCAAAAAGGCCAAGTCATTTCACAGATCAATGCATACATATCAGTGTATACATCCAGTCTATTGGTCATATAGGCCAATTCAATTATATTGCAGTCCAAGTTATTTCCAGGTCACTCATGAGGTATGCGTGCCCTCACATCTGCATACAATTCCAAGTCAGTAGAAATCCAGTTCTAATGCAAAAAATTTCAGCCAAGGAATGTCAACAAAGCAAGTGTCAACGAAGAAAGTGTTCACAAATCGTGTCACAATGAGCATATCAGTGTGTTCAGCAAAGGTTTTCAATGTTCAGGTAGCAGAAAAGTGTTCAAGCCAGTTCAGTCTGGCCTGCTGAATAAATGGCAGCAAGCTAATGAGATTTTGCACAGAGCTCCAAAAGGCAGGAGCAAGCATCAAATGTGTCGGTACCATATGTGCCCCATTTGTCCCCATGGAGTGATCACACATGTCCTTCACTTTTCAAAGATAGCACCGGGAATACCGCGTGTCAGAATTTTCAATTTGATGCAGATTGATTGCTCATACATTCCCTTTTCCTTAGGCCTTCATTCCCATTTCATTCAAATTTGGGGAACAAAGGCGAGTGCAAAACAATGCAGATGTCAACTTTCCACAATACCATGCACAGTGGCCCTTCTCCATAGGCCCAACTCCAGCTTCAAATTCTCTCCTTCCTCACCAGGTCATGCCAGTTCCTGCCATGCCAGTCCCATGCTCTTCAAATGAGGGACCAGCCAATGTTGAATGCAAGTGCACATTTCAAAGCACCATGGATCAATGCTCTATCTCTTTCACTCAAGAGACAAAGCTTCACTGCTGTTCAAAAGTAGACAGGAATTGAAATGCTTTCAGAGCACGTCTTCCTGCTCATTCCTGCATTTCTCTCTTTCTCCTCAGGCCCTAACTTGTGTCTAGTTCTGGTACACAAGGTAAGGCATTCCAAATGGATTCTCTTCTAGCTGCATATTACAACAAAGCTCACAAAACAATTTCTCTTTTCTTTGCTGAACATCTTCACTGCTCTTTCTCTCTCTCTCTTCTTGGCACAGAATGCTACAAGGTGTATTCTCTCTGCACAGTCAGTCACGATCTTCGCTTTCCCTGGCAATAGGTGTCATGCCACTGTCATGATCTCTGCTTCCAAAAGGTCAGGGTTTTCCCAACTCCCTTGGAAGCAGATCCATAACCCAGGTTCCGAGTGCCAACCAGTCCCAATTGGGACCTTTTGGACCCAGTCCTGGCGCCAGTGGCACCAGGCTCATAAATATGCCCAGTCCCAGCGCTGGAAGTGCCGGGCTCATAATGCTTGGGTGGACTTACCTGCAGCAGACCATGCTGCTTACTTGCCTGCCAGTTGAGCCTCTGATCCTCTTCTGTTTGGAACTACTTTTCCTGTTGGGTGGGGCAGGAGCCACTCCCTAGATTCAGAACACTGGAACTCTTCTGGAAAGCAGGAACTCTTTTCTTACCTAGGCGTGGCTGTGGAAGGAGAAACCTAAGCACTACAGGAGGCTATTTAAACCACACCCGATGGATGAATCTTGCTTTGCGTTATTCTGCATCCTCTGCAGCAGAACGCTCATCGTGTCTTCTGCATCTGATCCTGGCCCTAAGGAAAAAGGCTTACCATCCTGAATCCAGTCTTCAGCAACACCTATAAAGACAAGAAAGAACAGGTTAGCATTACGGTCTTCAGTGACAGCTCTTCACTTACCTGGTCCATCGGCTGTCACCAATGCCTCGCGCTGCATTCTGGCATCTGAAAGACAAAGGCTTACCTACTCCTCGTGCGCTCCGGAGGTCTTCACACTGCATTCCGGCATCTGAAAGACAAAAGCTTACCAACTCTTAGCACGCTCCGGAGGCCTTCGGCGCTGCATCCCGCATCTGAAAGACAAAACAAGGTGCGTTTAAAGACATTGCGGAACTTTAATACTCACGTGCCATTACTCCTTTCCACATCTAACCCAGTGGGTATTCCGGCACCCTGCAGCCGCTCCGAACTTGTACCTGCAAAATAAAAAGACAGTTAGAGCGCATCGTGAAGCAGGCAACAAGCGCTTACTTACGTGCTTCCAGGCGCTTCTATTCATCACACGGGCTCCATCTTCAACTCACTTCAGCCCGTCATCCGCCATCGCCGGAACCCTGCAAAACAAGAAACATCATTACTAAAGACTTTAAAGACATTAGAATTACTCGAAACTTACCGTTCGTGCAGTAAACGACGGACAGCAGTCCTCTGAAGTCAAGAGGCCTGCTCCCCTTATCCAGTGAAGAAACTGGCTACAGCACCCTGCCCCGAGGCAGATGGAGAGCACGGCGTTCACTTACCTAAGGTGAGAGCGTTAACCTTTGGGGTTCTACAGGAGAAGAGAAAGGGAAGAAGAGAGAGACATTCAATAACCCAGTTCCTTAATCCCATATTTTCTATCTGCAGACATCTTACCCTTCGAGTCAGACATACAGTGCACAGAGGTCCAGCCCAAAGAGCCAGCCGTGTGTTACACATCACCTTTGAAGATACGGTATACGCCCAGTCAAGACCGGCGCCTCTACGGGAATCAGGTGAGCGTTACAGAACGCAAAGCCTACCACAAAACTCCCCTCCAGGCGCTATGGAAACCTCGGATACCGACCAGCTAGCCCAGTTACTTGGGGAACTAAGGGCAGAAGTGCATGCAGCCCGTCAGGAAATGAACGCTCTAAGAAGGGAACTGATTATTTCCAAGGAGCGAACAGATGATTTCGCTAGACAATTGCTACAGTCACAAGCCGGACAGACCCCGTTACCCGCATCTGGGGGAAATCTTCCTTCTACATCCTCTATGAATCCAGTGCAGATCAACCTACCTGGGAATGTACCTCTGGCTCCACCCGAACGATTTTCTGGTGACCCAAAGAGGTTTGCAGTATTTATCAATCAGTGCCGGTTGTATTTCTTATGCCGGCCAGCAGCCTTTCCAACTGATCAAGCTAAAGTAGCTTTCGTGCTTTCGTACCTTAGTGGCAATGCGGCAGACTGGTCGATCCCTCTAGTAAATCAAGATGATCCGGTCCTCCATGATTTTTAAGCTTTTCAGCTCAGTATGGAAAAACTGTTCGCAAGACATTCACAGGGGCAGGCCTTGGACAATGAGCTTCTTTCGTTGCGACAAGGTAATCAAGACCTTTTGGTTTATATTGCGTCTTTCAACAGACTGATAGTGGAAACTCAATGGCCTGAGGACAAAAGGATTACGCTGTTTTATAGAGGTCTACGTGGAGAGCTCAAAGATGTGTTAGCCCAAGTAGTGAATCCCCCACAAGATTGTTCGGACTATATAGACTTAGTCGTTCAAATAGATCACAGACTGCAGAACAGGAAGGCCGATCGTTCCAAGTTTGATGCTCGAGTATTTTCCAAACCGCCAACTCCTTCCAAAGAGTAGACTCCGGGGAACCCATGCAAATAGGGGGTCTGAAAGGTCCTCTAAAACAAAAGGAGCGGGAACGGAGAAAACAGTTGCAATTATGCCTCTATTGCGGAAACTCAGGGCACTTTCTTCGAGACTGTCCGGTGAAACCTGCCAAGAAGGCAGTAGGAGCTGCAGTTACCAAAGTTACAAACTCTGAGCAGGGAAACGACCTCGCCCGACAAGAATAGAGGTCCTCTTGCCGAGCGTGAAAACCAGTTCCGTGACCTCGCATTTCGTGATACCTATGGTCCTCATTAGCCCTGATAATCCGGATCGATTACATGCAATTGAAGCTTACGTCGACAGCGGTGCCATCGGCAATTATGTGGATCATGAAATGGTTTTGAGGATGAATCTAACTCTTTGTCCCAATGCTGTAAAGGACGTCATTACTACTGTGGATGGTACGGAGATAGCCTCCGGGCCAGTAACGCATACCACTCAAGAGGTGACGGTAGTAAGTCAAGATGGACACCATGAGAAGATCGTGTTCGATGTGATCAAGGCCCCTCAGTTTCAGATTATTCTAGGAATACCTTGGTTAGAGAAACACAATCCTCTGATCGATTGGCGAGCAAGAACGGTCCAGTTTCCAGAATGTGTCTCTACTTGTCACCCTCCACCTGGTGTTGCACTGGCAGCAATTTCTTCAGAGACTCCCCAGTTACCTCCCGAATACCTAGAATACCAAGATGTTTTCCGTAAGGATCAGGCTAACTCTCTACCTCCTCATAGGTCTTATGACTGCCAGATAGACCTGATACCTGGATCTACTCCTCCTTGTAGTAGAATTTATGCCCTCACCGAGCCTGAGAACCTTCACCTTCGACAATACCTGGATCAATACCTGGCAAATGGGTTTATTCGTCCTTCCAAGTCCCCTGCTTCTTCAGCTTTGTTCTTCGTTCCAAAAAAGGAAGGAGACCTTAGAACTTGTATAGATTATCGCTCCCTGAACCAGATCACCGTTAAGAATAGATATCCGTTACCTTTGATCCCTGAACTCCTGGACCAAGTCAGAAAAGTATGCATATATACAAAGCTGGATCTTAGAGGAGCTTACCACTTGGTACGAGTAAAAGAGGGCGATGAATGGAAGACGGCCTTCCGCACCAAGTATGGGCTATTTGAATATCAGGTCATGCCCTTCGGACTTTGCAATGCCCCGGCCGCCTTTCAATATTTTATGAACGATGTCCTCAGAGAGCTCATAGATGTGTGTGTTGTTGTTTACATTGACGACATCCTCGTTTATTCTTCATCGGAATCTGAACATCGGAAACACGTGAAAATGGTCCTCGAAAGATTGCGTCAACACAAACTTTTCGCTAAGTTGGAAAAATGTGTTTTCAACGTGACTGAAGTTGAATTCTTGGGATTCATATTATCACCTGGCGGAGTACGTATGGATTCAAAGAAGGTCGATGCAGTTCTCAAATGGCCATCACCATCCTCCGTAAAAGGTGTGCAAAGCATGTTAGGCTTCGCTAACTTACCGCAGGTTTATCCCCGAATTCTCTCGAATAGTCCAGCCCATCACTGCCTTGTTAAAGAAAAACAAACGTTTTGAATGGTCTACCGAGGCGGAACAAGCTTTCCAGGATTTGAAGACTAAATTTATCTCTGCACCAATCTTAAAACACCCTCGCCCCGAACTCCCCTACATCGTGGAAACTGATGCTTCAAGCCTTGCCATGGGGGCAGTTCTATCACAAAAGGACCCGGTAACCAATCAGTTGCATCCCGTGGCATTTTGGTCCCGCAAATTCTCGCCTCCTGAAATCAATTACACGATTACTGACAAGGAACTTCTGGCTATCAAGTCTGCCTTTAAGGCTTGGCGGCATTATCTGCTGGGGGCCCGACACACCGTTACTGTGATTACGGATCACCGAAACCTGCAATATTTGAAAACCGCAAAAGCCCAATCCTCTAGACAACTCCGTTGGGCATTATTCTTTGCCGAGTTTGACTTCATAATTACCTATCGACCTGGTACAAAGAACGGTAAAGCTGATGCCCTTTCTCGGATGGGAGTGGAAGAAACACTTGATCAACCCTAAACCTGTACCAATCATTCCCGAACAAAGAATTCTGGGTGTAATCGCCACAGAATCCATAGAGGAAGTTAAGGATAAAGCCAGGCAACTTGTAACTCCAGCAGACATACAGAATTGGCATCTGCAGGGAAAGGACTTTGCAGTAAAAGACAACTTATTGTATTTCCAAGAACGATTATACCTACCCAGCACAGATTTACAGAAAAAAGTAATCTCTTGTTATCACGATTCTTTAATGGAAGGACATCCCGGTATGGCCAAGACCTCAGAAAAGATCAAGCGCTACTTCTGGTGGCCGTCTTGGAAAAAAGATATCAGAGACTTTATAATGTCCTGTGGAGTATGCGCCCAAAACAAGAGTCAAAAGGAAAGACCAGCAGGCCTCTTACGCCCTATTGACATCCCACCTCGCCCTTGGCATACGCTTTCTATGGACTTCATCACCGATCTACCTCCATGCTCCGGATACAATACGATTCTAGTAATCGTGGACTTATTCTCCAAGATTGCGCATTTCATTCCGCTCAAAGGCTTGCCAACAGCAGCAACTCTGGCCCGAGAATTTCTCGAAAACATCGTCCGACTGCACGGTTTTCCTTCGGTTCTAATTTTGGATCGAGGTAGTCAATTTATTTCTCATTTTTGGCGAAGTTGCTGTCGGTCGGCTCAAATTGATGTGAGACTATCGACCAGTCACCACCCTCAGACCGACGGACAAACCGAGAGGACCAATCAAACTCTGGAACAGTATTTACGCTGCATGCTGCAACAAACTAAAAAAACTTGGAAAGACATCCTTTGGATAGCCGAATATGCCTACAATAACTCTGTCCATTCGGGAACTGGGAAAACCCCGTTTTTTCTTTTGTACGGCAGTCACCCTCGAACCTCGGAGTTGGATCCCCTCCAAGATCTTGAAACACCAGCAGTAGACTACCTGCATTCTACAATCACCCAAGCCTTTAAGGAAGCTGTTTCTCACCTTCAAAGGGCTAAAGAACAATACAAGAAAGGAGCAGATCAACATCGGAAGGAAGCCCCTCAATATCAAGTAGGGGATCAAGTCTGGTTATCCACCAAATATCTACCTCTAAAAGGGCCACGCACATTCAACCCAAGATACCTTGGTCCCTATTCCATCACTACCATAGTAAACCCAGTAGCGGTCAAGTTGGACTTGCCCCCGCACATGAAGATACATCCGGTCTTCCACGTCTCTCTATTAAAACCCGTGCAACCTCAAACCCGACTAACTAAATCTCCAAAACCTATCCTAGTTGATGGAGAACTCCAGTTTGAAGCCAAAAGCATTCTGGACTCCAAGATCTCCAAATCTAAACTATTTTACCTAATTGACTGGGAAGGCTACGGCCCCCAAGAGAGATCCTGGGAACCTGCTGAATATGTCCACGCTCCTCGCCTAATCAAAAGATTTCACCGAACATTTCCTGACAAGCCAAAACCCCCGGAGAAGCCCGGTTTGGGAGGGGCCTTGAGGGGGGGTACTGTCATGATCTCTGCTTCCAAAAGGTCAGGGTTTTCCCAACTCCCTTGGAAGCAGATCCATAACCCAGGTTCCGAGTGCCAACCAGTCCCAATTGGGACCTTTTGGACCCAGTCCTGGCGCCAGTGGCACCAGGCTCATAAATATGCCCAGTCCCAGCGCTGTAAGCGCCGGGCTCATAATGCTTGGGTGGACTTACCTGCAGCAGACCATGCTGCTTACTTGCCTGCCAGTTGAGCCTCTGATCCTCTTCTGTTTGGAACTACTTTTCCTGTTGGGTGGGGCAGGACCCACTCCCTAGATTCAGAACACTGGAACTCTTCTGGAAAGCAGGAACTCTTTTCTTACCTAGGCGTGGCTGTGGAAGGAGACACCTAAGCACTACAGGAGGCTATTTAAACCACACCCGATGGATGAATCTTGCTTTGCGTTATTCTGCATCCTCTGCAGCAGAACGCTCATCGTGTCTTCTGCATCTGATCCTGGGCCTAAGGAAAAAGGCTTACCATCCTGAATCCAGTCTTCAGCAACACCTATAAAGACAAGAAAGAACAGGTTAGCATTACGGTCTTCAGTGACAGCTCTTCACTTACCTGGTCCATCGGCTGTCACCAACGCCTCGCGCTGCATTCCGGCATCTGAAAGACAAAGGCTTACCTACTCCTCGTGCACTCCGGAGGTCTTCACACTGCATTCCGGCATCTGAAAGACAAAAGCTTACCAACTCTTCGCACGCTCCGGAGGCCTTCGGCGCTGCATCCCGCATCTGAAAGACAAAACAAGGTGCGTTTAAAGACATTGGGGAACTTTAATACTCACATGCCATTACTCCTTTCCACATCTAACCCAGTGGGTATTCCGGCACCCTGCAGCCGCTCCGAACTTGTACCTGCAAAATAAAAAGACAGTTAGAGCGCATCGTGAAGCAGGCAACAAGCGCTTAGTTACGTGCTTCCAGGCGCTTCTATTCATCACACGGGCTCCATCTTCAACTCACTTCAGCCCGTCATCCGCCATCGCCGGAACCCTGCAAAACAAGAAACATCATTACTAAAGACTTTAAAGACATTAGAATTACTCGAAACTTACCGTTCGTGCAGTAAACGACGGACAGCAGTCCTCTGAAGTCAAGAGGCCTGCTCCCCTTATCCAGTGAAGAAACTGGTTGCAGCGCCCTGCCCCGAGGCAGATGGAGAGCATGGCGTTCACTTACCTAAGGTGAGAGCGTTAACCTTTGGGGTTCTACAGGAGAAGAGAAAGGGAAGAAGAGAGAGACATTCAATAACCCAGTTCCTTAATCCCATATTTTCTATCGGCAGACATCTTACCCTTCGAGTCAGACATACAGTGCACAGAGGTCCAGCCCAAAGAGCCAGCCGTGTGTTACACATCACCTTTGAAGATACGGTATACGCCCAGTCAAGACCGGCGCCTCTACAGGAATCAGGTGAGCGTTACAGCCACAAAGTCTGGGTAGCAAGCAGGTTTTCTCGGTACATTCTCAGAGCACAGCCATAGGCAGAGCCACACCCTAAAGCCTCAAATCGGTCAGTCGGCATTCCCCAAAAGAGCTGCTGCAAAGTGTAGAAAAGGTCAGATGCCAATGTCTCATCATTGCTGCAAACAAACAGCCATGATGCAAAGTCACAAGGTGTCAGCCATCATGGATCTCAAGCAGACGGTCATCAAGGTCTGGTCAATCTGGTCTGGTCAGTCTATCATTCTGGTCATGCTGCTTTCAGTCGTCATGCTGCTGCCAATCATGGTCTGGTCAATTCCAGCGGCGCAATCTGGTCATTCATCAATGCAATCTCGGTCTGGTCAAGGTGTCTCCAGATTTCATGCAAAGAAAACAAAAGTGAAAGTATCAGTCTTCAATCAGATTCAGGTGTAATCAAAGCCAAAAACACAAAACGGCATTTCTCATTGTGCGTTGCATGCACATCTAGGTCTAAACTACCCATGTCTCTCAAAAGACATCAATGCTAGTTCCCTCAGTGTCTCTGTCAGTTCTATCAATGTGTCAGTGCATATATCTAACTATGCCTGTCTAATCATGCCTGCTCAATGCATGATTCCTGCAATTTCATCTCTGTCCTTTTCAAAACAAAACAAAACAGCCAGTTTCACACACTCCAAAAAATACACATTCAAATATTGCACATTCAAATGCTGCACATTCAAAAATGTCACCACTGTATTCTCATTCAATTGCATTCCACATCATGTATTTCCATGTCTTCTAGCCACACTCTCCCATTTTTTTCATCATTAAGTATTCACGAAGCTGAATTACTTCATGTTGAAAAATCAAATCGGTTTCATTCAAAAAAATACTGCTGTGTGTCATACGATTCAGATTCAAACAACATTCCTTCACTTCACTACTAACTCCTGCTTCAAATAAACAGTCTGCCAGTCCTGCACGATCTCTAATGTAAACAAACTTTCTCTCCATGCACTCATTCAAACTTACAAAATTCATGGAATGCAAAGTCTCATAACATCCACTTTTAGCACGATTAGCGCAATTCCCCTTCTCCTTCAATGCTATCAAAGTTTCACTCGATAACGTAGGCAAATTACTGGTGTTCTCACTGCTGCTAAAACTGTCATCATTTCTATTCAAATCAAAGATCTTCACATAAGTGCCTTCATGCACATAACTGTTTTCATACAAAGGTGTCTCCAATAATACAGTTTCACAATGCCTCAAATCTTCATAGGCAATCCCTCTATGCATTCCTCTAGCCAATTCTCTAGGCACACTGCACATGTCTGTCAAAAATGCACAATCTCTCGTATTATTCTGAGGTAACTCTTTCTCCCCACGAACAATATTCATTTCACTAGGAACTCTGTTCCCACCCATTACTGCTGTTGTTGACACATTTTTTCAATGGGTCTGATTTTACAGCTGCTGCTGGGACATTTTCCCAGTCTTTAATTACATTTCTGAGACAATATATTACTGAATGCAAATCACCAATATATGGACTCACGTCTGTCATTTCTGTTTCACTATTCACTCTCAATATGGTTGGAGCCTGTGAAATTTCTCCCCAGGCCTCAAGCATATTTCTAAGCCGATTTCTTATTGCCTTCAGGACACTAAGAAATGAGCTCATTCTGCAGTTTCAATTACAAACTTCACGACACTCAAGTGAGTTTCAAAACAACTAGTTCCAAGTCTTCTCCAGATACAGTCACATCAACTTGCCAAAAATGTGCTCACACATTTTCAACCAATTGGAATCCAAAACAAACGTCAGATTTCACCAAAAAGTGTCAGTCTCCGCGGATTTCCAAACAAAATACCACAAGGGTCTTCAAAAAAAAAACTGTTTCTCTCTCTCGGCTAAATAAATGTACATTTATTCCCAAAAATATTGCCAGTCATGAAATACTGCTCTGGATCAATGCCAAATTCAAATTCCGGATTCAAAGGTCAGTCAGACAATTACGTTCCCCTTCCTATGGTGAACAAAATTGTGGAGAAAGCACGCTCTAAATTCATAACATCCCCAAGACAGACAAAACATGAAACATAAAAATCTATTCCCACAAACTAACACTAACAGAAAAAAAACACAGCTACACACGATGTTCAAACTTCGACTGCTGCAAAACCGATAAGTGTTATCAGTCAGCATTAGTGAAGTCCTGCGTTACAGGCGCCATTTTGTGCGACCCGTAACACACATCCCTACCACGGTCTTGCCCCCCCTGGGCAACCATGCACCGGTTTTAGACAATCTTTGACAATCTCCTAGGGGGGTGTTAGGGAGAATTCCCATTTTATGGCTAATTTCCCTTACCTAAAGAGTCCCCCAGCAGCTTTGCTGGATTTGAAGGGTTTGTTTCTGTTTACCTTGTAAGAGTGAGACTCTTTTTCCCACTTTTAGACATTTTTGCTATGTGTGTTCTAGGCTATTTTTGTGTTTAATGCTTATGGGATCTTTTCAGCCCCATAGTAACCATCTTTATTCACATGAGTTATACAGCACCCTCCGTGCAGTGACACAGGGGTGTCGTAGAGACACCCAAACATAGACTCCATACCCTGGACTGACTCCCAGGGCATGTAAAGCCCCATTGACTTTACAAGTCAAATCCTATGAAATAAACCAGTACAACCCATCTTACTATGGAGGTACTGGAAGGGGTTAATAATTTTTCCCCTCTGCTCATTTTCGAGAGTGTACACTACAGTACCTCTCTCAAAAGTCTCTGGCTGGTGACAGTGGTTACTACCATAAATATTCGACCACAAATATTTCTCTATGGGATTTTCCCATTGTTCGAGGCTACCACTTTTTCTGACAGCCTCTAACATACAGCATTTTAATATTAACTTTGCTCCGGTAGGTTTTATTTTCCAGAGCTTTAATATAACTTCTTTCTCTTGTCGTTCTCTACAATCCTAATCCAGGATGGGGATCCTTTGTTCGTCCGTTTGACGGGCTTCTGCCCAGAAGCCCTCCTTCCGGCGCCACTGAGTCTGGGGTGGGTCCATTGTGTGGGAAGGGGAGTAGGACCCCTGGACAGGGTTGCCTCAGCAACCCATGTCGCACTCTTTCCTGATAGGCTGGAGGGTCTCCCGCCAAGATGACCACTGTGTGAGTGACAGCTAGGCTGTATGAATGGGAAACTTTTTGCATAAAAGCAGGGTCCTGAGGACTGGAAGAGCAAGACGTCACCACTGGAACTAAGAAGCTGAAGAGAAGAGAAGCCAAAGACATCTGCATCGACTGAACCACCAGTGAAGCCCTGCTGCAGCATCTCACCACTTTTCTCCACACGACAAGAGAAGATCTTCACCGGCAAGAGCCTTCTTCCCTTGAGCTGGTGGGGCCAACCAGTTTGCCAATCGCCTTCCCGGACCTGCCTTGGTTGAATCTCCAGTACCCTGTACTCGGAGACCGGATAGCCAGGCACCAGTCCACCCGGACCACGATTTAAAGGAGAGTACCTTTTATTTGTCGGGCAGCACCGCGGCTGGTTTCATCCCTGGGTAGTGCAGTAACTCGAACCTTCCTCCATGACGAGAGCATCTCTTCCTCTGCTGGATCACCTGAACTGCAGGAACTACCAGGAACAACCGCCACCGCAGGAGCCACTTCTTCATTTTAAGGTACATTGTTCTGCCAGGCCGCCCTTTCTTCCCGGTAGTGCTAAAGGTGTTTTAAATCCTTTACCTACCTGTTGGGTCGGCCGTCCCTCTCTCTTAACATTGTCTTTTCAACCTTTGCAACCACCTTTTCAAATATCGTTAACCAAAGACTTGACTGCAGCTACAAGAACATTTTGCTCCTGGCCCTTGCCCTGTACCACTAACCCTGGCACAGGCCTACTGACTCCTGTCACATTTGTTAGACCTGCCTTCTCGAGATTGATTCTCCATTCGAACTGTGTGGGGCACCCCTTTCTTATAATTACTCTTTCTTCCCACTGCATAATCATTGTGAAATGCCATTTCAGTCAGTTTTCATTTTAAGTATTGCTTACACTGATGCACTGTTTTGATTAACTGGTTCACAACTGATGGGGAGTGTTACTAGGGTGTATAAGAGCCTATTCCTGAATAACTTGTGCTTTCCCTCCCTTGTGAGGAATTGTTAGAGGATCCCTTGTGTGTAGTTTTCACTGTGCCGTTTTGCTCAGTTTTCACTCTGGTTCACTTGGTCTACAATTCATATAGGTGAAGGGGCCCGTAGGAGGAGAATGTGGAAACAAGGCAAAGTCACCACACATGAATAGATACGCCAAACACAAGGTTTCGTTCCCAAAATCTAGGGTTTATTGCAATACAAAATAGTCCCAATTGGCCCACTGGTCTCACGCCCCGCGACATGTATCTAAGCAGACCTCAGGGGACGCAAGCCCTGAACGAACGTACATCAGTTACATATAAACAAAAGGAGCACCTTACAATCAGCAATGACTCAGTATGACACATTTGATACCGCCCCCCAATTCATTTCCCTTTGAATTAGAGGCGATGATTGACCAGTGTGACAAATATGACACCTTAGACCACCATATTTAGTAACAGGTTGCAATCTCCAGTTTTACAGGTATCATTCTTTGTTTGCGAGAACACAGCGTTTCTGTTTCTCATAGGCGAGCTGTGCGTAGGAGACTGGCGCATACCAGGCCTCCCAACCTCTAAGTTTCGATTCTCGCTCTGGAGGTCAGCCCGCTCTCCGGGCCTCACTGGGCTCAGAAAGGGGTGCCATAAAGAAGAACATAATTCAACTCTTTAAATGCTAGTTTCGTACATTGCTATTCTTTCAAGAGACTCGCTGGCATTTATGTACTGATTAAACGCCTTACTCCCTGTCTTCAAGGATATATGAGAGAGGGAATCGGGCATTTCTGTCTGGCTCTCCAGTGTAATGTTTCAACATGTTTTCGTAGCCTTGGACCATTGAAGCGAAATAATATCTACAGCAAAGCAGTTTTACATGAGGCAAAGAGGCAACGTTAAAGAGAACAAAGATAAAACAAAATGGTTATTCTAGTCATCTTAAAATGGCCGCACTCTAGCTGGGCCAATAGCTACGTAATAACTAATGAGCATGTATTCTTAACACTTTAAATGAGGCGATTGGTCTTCGGCCAACCAATTATCCTACATCTCCTTCCACTCAAGGGGTGTCCAGTGTTCCTGGACTGACAAACCCTCCTCTTGGCCGTATACCAAACACCTCATCCATACATTGCATCCTCCTCTGACCTAGATCAGATTCGGAATCTGATTCGAATTCTGACTCATATATGCTTGTTGTCTCCTTATTATTATCAATGTCGATTGCCATGAACTATTTGATCGTTCTAGATTCATCACCTGTGTGGGTGTCTGGCCTGATTATATTCTTGTGTGTTACCACCTGCACACATTCTTCACTGATTGCAGCGCACACTATGGGAAGACAGTGTATGCAACAGCAGCATGTCACGAATATTCCCAATATTGCTACTAAGATTGCAAACAGTTTCCATCACCAGGACCGCAACACTCCCCAGAACCAGGAGCTTATGTTCAATTCCAAGCCTCCTTCAGGTGGGTGGAGATCCGAGCTTAACACATGCAATTTTCTCATCGTCTCGAAAATCGTGGGGGAGGAATCACTTACGAATACGCAACAAGCTGATCCCACAATTTTGCAAACACCGCCGCGATCAACTAAGATTATATCAAGGGCCATTCTGTTTTGTAGTGTCATTAATCTAATTCCTTTTTCTTCAAAAGTCATATTATATAACATATCAGTAGCTCCATTTATTGTTTCTTCTAATATCCTTGACAGTCGTCTTATGTTATAAGAGTTTATCGCCTGGCCCCAAAACGATATGAATGATTTTGCTATGTCCTCTGCAATCAACCCGTCTTCAATATTACGGCGAGGTTGTGACCTAGTCAATTTAGTTATGTCTGATGTTTTTAAAAGAAACACCCCAGGGAACAGAAATCCCAAATAACACGTACCTCCCCAGTTCCTAGGTAACCAAGGATATGCTTTTTCTCCACATATGAAATACACAGAATCTCCCACATATATTGGTTCCACTTCTTTATCAAGGAATGCTATATTCCTGCATCTGGTAAATGTTCCTACCTGGAAAGAACCCTTTTTCTTTAGACAGAATGGGACAGAATGAGGGTTATAATTCACTGTATATGAAGGGGGTTCTGCATCCTTATTCCCATGTGGGTTCATGAGGAACGTAATCACAGAAGTTTTATAAGGTACAGACAATCTATCCTGTGGCATTATTGCTGGTGTAATTAATCGTCTTTTTTTGAACACGGAGCAACCCACCGGTTTCATAATTACTTCCTCGAATTCATTCATATTTGTTTTATCTAGTTGACCAGTTTCACTTTCGTTCCATTTCCCGTAATATAGGGCACTCAGAGAAGCATAACATTCAGAAGTTAAGAGCAGGGGCTGTACATACCATCCTATTCCCTGACCACTATGCTGCGGCAGGTAGGCACAAACCCAACAATTATTTTTTCTTAGGCTTGAGTGTGTCATATTCATTATTAACAGCAATGTGTTGTTCCCATATCCTTCCCTATGTCTCTCTTCCATTGGGGACAAGGTATAGGAAATCACATGGACTGGGCTTTCTGTTGTCGAAATGTTCATAATTGGCAACCGTACTTCAAGAGGGTGCATTTCCTCTAGGTACCATAACACTGTTATGGTCAATACTGGGGCTAATATACTCATTATGCACATTACTATAGACCCAGCATACAGTTTGTTTTACCATGTCCTTTTTTCGCTTTCTTATGCACTACGTTTAACTCTCCATCGGTATCGGTGCAGGAGGGGGCATTCACTGATTTCGACATTCTTCTCTCGTCCTTCTTCTTCCGTTGTGCTCTTTGTGAATATTGTTTGCTCTCGTGCTTTTCCGGATGTTGAAATAGTTCAATCAATGTCTACAATCTTTTTATGCCAGTTTTCTGTCTGCATGGATTGCCTATTCATCTGGCAAGGCCTCCCTGCATTGTGCACATTGCTCTAGAATTTCAGAGCAGCTTCCTTTGTACCATGTGTGCCCCAATTGTTCACTCATGTTCCTGACATGTGGATTTAGCACCGAGGAGTTGCGTTTTCGTGAGATGTCTAATTTGCACAACTCTTACGCCACCCTCCTCTAGGCCTTCGGTTCCCACTTCATCCAAAAATAGGAAACAGAGGCAGGAAATTCACAAAGAGATGAAAATGTGATCACTCCTTTCTGCTCCGCAGGTTGTACCGATTTGCTCCTGGTACCGGGTGATCAACAAAAGTGCGGATGCACTTCCAGTTTCAAGCTCTGAGTCAGCCTGGGGCACAATGGCAAATGATGATGAGTGCCCATGCGACAATGCAAGCTGTGGCACAACAGGAGATGGTGGGTGCCACATATGTATGCGCTCTATGTTCGCAAGCAGTGATGCGCAATCTGCTGGATAACGTTGAGGCACTCTTTGTCCTTCCGCTCTTATGGCAATCTCATCAGGCTCTGTGCTTCGATCAGGCAGCTTTCGTGGCACAGGGCTGGCAATGGCATTTTTCGTTTCTGGAACCATTGGTGTCTCTTTCTTGTCTTTGTCTCGATCAGTTGACGTGCCGAATGGCGTTGGTACTTTCTTGGTGCCTTGAGTCCATCCACGCGTGGTGCTGTCTGCATGGCTAAGAGAACTTTGTAGGGCCCACGCCACCTAGCTTTAATGCATGTCCTTGGCCCATATCGCATCGGTAATGCCTCCTGCACCTGCTGATGAATCAAACATAGTTTTTTTACTAACAAATTACAATAAATGCTGAGTACAAGGTGTTTAACCTTCGTCTTTCTCCTTGACTGAGGTGCGTACCACACATTCATTTGTTTCCCCACTTTTTATTTTAATGAGTGGAAGAGACCAAGTTCTGGCCCATACTAACATTCACATGCCCCTACCCCAACCTAATTTTCTAAATGAACTTCCCGCTGGAGTGACTATTCCTTTTCCCATATTGTGCTGTATTGACAATATCCTGTTCACCCAACTACTCGATTCTGCATAGCCCTTGGCCCATCCCTGTATTTCGTCGGGAGTGCCCCCACCTGTATTTCTTTATCCATCATAATTCTATTATCATTATGCAGGGCACTTCCTCCGATCGTACTGTCAACATTTCTGTATTTAAGTCAGTGGTAGTTTGTTTCAATGTCTGCAAATGCGTTTCCTTCTCCCACATTACGTGTCACTTTTTTTTATCTGCCTCGCCTTTCATTATTGCCACGTGTTTTGGACACGTAAGTGCAGACAGTAATCGCACAATCAAAGGGCCATGTTCTATTCTAGCCCCATGCGATGTTAAGAACCCTCTCCCGGCCCATAATCGGCCAAAGTTATGGACTACGCCAAAGGCATACTAGCTATCAGTATAAATATTTACACTTAAGTTCTCTGAACTTTCACAAGCTCTTGTTAAGGCAATTATCTCTGCTGCTTGGGGCGGAGTTGTAAGGAATTCTATCACTCTCCACAATGCTTTTTAATGTGGTGACAGCATATGCGGTAGTTGATGTGCCGTCAGGTAATTTAAAACAGGAGCCATCACAAAACAGTTCCCCTTCTGTTTCTTTTAGGGGTGTATTACTTAAATCAATTCTCCCCTTCGTTTCTTCCTCTGTAACCATTAAACAATTGCGGGGAGGCAATTCAGTCTCACCAATTTTCCCTTCGGGCATTGGCATTAATTCTGCTGGATTCAAAGCGCTACACCTCATAATTTGGATGTGGGGCGCGAACAATATGATTTCATATCTAGTCAATCTAGCAGAGGTGAGGTGTTGCGTCTGCGTTCTATTGAGTAGAACATCTATTGCATGTGGCACCATCAAAATTAAGATGTGCCCCAATACCATCCCTTCTGTTTGTTTCGCTGATGCAGCAGCCGCTGCAGCAGTTCGCAAACATCGGGGTAGTGCGCGCGCTACAGGGTCCAGCGCAGAAGAAAAATAGCCGCACGGCCTATTTCTTCCACCTTGTTCCTGTGTTATGATATGATATGATATGATATGGCATTTGTAACGCGCCTATACACAAGTGTTTCAAGGCTCGACGAGGCAGGGAGGGGGGAACATGGGGAGACAGACAAACAATCCTACTAGGCCAGGTGTCATTCAGATCGCGCAAGTGCATGGGTAGGGGGGACGGGAAAAGTGCAAGGGGGAAAGGGAGAGGGGAAGTGCAGTACAAAGTGATTAGTAAAATACAAGATAAATAATAAGGGCCAGCTGGTGGCAAGTGCAGGATAAGTGCAGACAAGTGCTGGGAAGGGGGGCTGTAGGGATACAGAGACAGTCCCGTAGTGCAGGGGTTGCCAGGGAGGCAGTGCAGGGGAGAGTGGCTGGGCGAAGGGCCGAGATTGGCGAGTGGCCCAGTTGCTGATTCAGTACAGTTTCAGTGATTTAGCAGGGGAGAGGGGGAAAGAAAGCAGAAGCAAAGAGGAAGGTTTTGAGGTGCTTCCGGAACCGGAGATGGTTCTCCTCAAGTTTCAGGGAGGCAGGAAGGCTGTTCCAGAGGGAGGCCCCTGCTGCGGAGAGAGATCTTCCCCCAACTCGTTGCTTGGAGAAGCGACTGACCCTGAGGGAGTTGGAGGCGGATGAGCGAAGAGCTCGAGAAGGAAGATATTTAGGAAGAGAGAGTTGAAGGTATTTTGTCCCAAGGCCCCAGAAGGCCTTGTGGACAATGCAGAGGGTTTTGAACTTAATCCTCGCAGCCACAGGGAGCCAGTGTAGCGATTTCAGTCCTGGAGAGATACGTTCCCTGGGCTTGAGGCCAAGGACAAGTCTCGCAGTCCTGTTCTGGATGAGTTGCAGCTGGCGGAGAGTAGAGGCAGGCAGATTTAGATAGAGGCTGTTACAGTAGTCCAGCTTCGAGAGAACCAGGGCTCTGGAGACAGTGAGCTTCTGGGGGAAGGAGAGGAAAGGAAGGATACCTCCGAGGAGGTGCAGCTGGTAGTGTGACTTCTTAGAAACGTCAGAAATGTGAGGAGAGAAGGAGAGTGTGGAGTAGAAGATGACCCCGAGGTTTTTTGCCTTGCAGGTAGGAGCAGGAAGAGGGCCAAGAGAGGCCGACCAGAGAGCTGCAGGGAAGGAGGGATTGGGTGTGCCGATGAGAAGAATCTCAGTCTTACTGGAATTAAGGCAGAGGTCGTTGGCGGCACACCATTCCTGGATAGCAGAAAGACAGTCAGAGATGAGGGAAGAAGAAGAGGAGGCCGAGGGTAGCCTGAAAATGAGCTGGGTATCATCCGCATAGCACTGAAAGTTGGGGCAGAGAGCAGCGATGCGGTGGGCAAGAAGTGTCAGATACTGGTTGAACAGCCAGGGAGAGAGGTTAGAACTCTGGCGGACACCACAGGTAGAGAAAAAGATGTCAGAGAGGAAAGACCCCAGTTGGACCTGGGAAGGTCGATTTGAGAGGAAAGAGGTCAGCCAAGCCAGAGCCTGACCAGTGATACCCAGGTTATCACGGAGACGGTTAAGCAGGATGGTATGGTTGACAGTATCAAAGGCAGAAGAGAGATCAAGCAAGATGAGAACACATGGAATGTTAGAGTCAAGGTTCGAGAGTAGATCCTCACGGATGTTCAGGAGAGCAGTTTCCGTGCTTCTGGCGGCTCTGAAGCCAGACTGATGGTCATGAAGGCTACCAACAGCTTCAGCATGGAGATTAAGCTGGGAGATGGCCAGTTTCTCCAGGAGCTTACCCAGGAAGGGAATGATAGAGATTGGGCGATAGTTAGCTGGGCAGGAAGAGTCAGAAGAGGGTTTCTTAAGAACGGGGTGCACAAGGGAGTGCTTGAGAGGGGATTAAAACAGATAACGCGCATCCTTCATTTCTCATGCATTAATAGCCTAAAAACCCTTCCATCCTTCGGTAGGCTCAAAACTAGAGCAGAACTCAAAATGGTTTTTAGCGAATTAAATGCTTTCTGACATTCTTCATTCCACTACTAAATCACCACTGCATCCTTCTTCGTTAAACTCACCATCGCTTCCATAGCTAAAACGAAAGTCACAATTCACGTATCAACAATATAAAGTCATGCCTATCATAGCTCTCACATCTTTCTGTATCAATAGAATAGGCATACCAGAAATGCTTTTTATTTTGACAATGCACGTGATTTCTTTACACTTACTTTCATGGCCCTCTACAGCTGCTAGATGAGTTAATAATAAAATAATACCTTTCGTCTGTCAACATTTTGTACTGCTCAATTCGCGGTAGCATTGTACCTCTTCTTTTGTATTATTTGTTTTCAAGCATTCTGCATCATTGATATTCACGGCCCAAATATAAGTTGGCATTGTACTCAATTCTACTTTCTTTTTTACATGTTTTTAATCCTAAAATATTCTCTCTACAATACTCTGTTAACGGAAATAGACAATGTTCAGTAAAAGACCCTATTCTGCTTTACTGAAGTAAACCCCTCGTTCCGACCCCTATTCTGGGCTGCTCTACTGGGGTTACAACTACAGTGGTAACAACCCATCATCCGATGTGTAATCACCACTGTTATTGCAGTATGCACCTGTCTGAGTATCAACAATGTTCCCCCTTCCTTCTCTGTTTCCCATTTGTGCACCCTGCTCATTTTCACTCCAAGTAGTTACATTGAACACCTGGCCTCCATTTTGTGCTCCATTCCCTTGATCATTCTGATGCATACAATTTCTGTTATGACCATTTGTTCCCCCGTGTCCTCTGTGAGACCTTCTCTGACCATCTCTGCCTCTATTTTGTAAGTGCGGACATGGTGCTCGCCAATGTCCTTCCTCCCTGCAATATGCACATTGGTTTAATCCCAAAGGCCCTCTATACGTACTTGAATTTCCCCTGTTCCTGTCTTGTCCTGCTTCCTGCTGAAGTAACACCCCTACTATCGTTCGCAGGGCTTCTATTCTCATTTGCAAAGGATACTCATTACATATCTCATTTATTTCCCCTACCGAAGTGTTAGGGCTTGACATCCATCTCATTGTTTCCCACACACACCTCTACAATCTTTGTCTATCTCCTATCTGTCCCGGGGGCGGCAACGATCTCTGCATATATCGTCCTGCCGCTTTCTTTCTGCCCCCCTCAATATTCCTTCTCTTCTTCTCCGGTCTGACAAATACTTCAGAATATTCTTCATCAAGCTCATTCTTTATTTCAAACAGTCTATCTACATGCTCTTTTATTTCCTTATCTCTCCCTCTACCATGGGCTAATGCATTTAAATCCAACAATCGTTGCGGTGGTAGCTTTCCAATCAACTTTTTCCATTCTTCCCCCATGTATTCCAACAATACCTGTCTTTCATTGTTCCCTCTGAAGTCGTGCAGCGATGCTAGCGTAGACGCCTCATCATTGTCGTCTATTTACATTTCCACCTGCATTTGTAGCCGGCGCTTTCTTTCCTTGCTAATCGCGCTGCGAGTTATTCTCTTACATTCATCTTGTCTAATTCCACTCATGAGTGTGGCAGTTGGAACAGTGAAACTCTCTGGATCAGGAGGTGCAAAGGGATACGCCCGCTGAGGCTGTGATAATTGCGAAACACTCGGAGCTTGCTGGCTAGTGGGTAGTGCAGTGTCTGATACAACCTGTGACTGTGCTGGCGTTGGGAGGGGCTGAGCAACGGGAGGGGGTTGAGCGACGGCTACTGACGTACTCTGTTTGGTTCTACCCCTCGGACCCTGTTTTGTTTCGTTAATTCGTCTGATGTGTGTAGCTCTCTTTTCAAATCTATTTTCTCTCTGTTTAATTCATCTCGTCGTTTTGCCTTTCGCAAGCTATTTCTCCACTCCTCCTCCTCCTTTTCCTCAGCCTGCTCTGTTTTTGACTCACGCCTGCACGCATATTCCTCTCCACTTCTAAATCTGAGCATCGCTTCCCTCCTCCAGTCCCTAAGGATGTCAAGTGCCTCAGGGCGTGCTCTTTTACTTATCAACACCTTTTCCAGGTTATCTATACGTCCCATCTCAAAACTCCCATGGCTCGGCCACTGAAGGTCTGCCTGTTTTCTGGTTTGCTTATGCCAAGTCTCACACAACATTATCGCTCTCATACCATACTTTATGTACATCTCATAAGCCGGTGTTCCTCCCGGGGGTGCTTCCTGGCCAGTTTTCAAAGATTGTTCACAGCAGCAGAAAAATCCCACTAAAGTGGACAATACCCCAGGCATGTTTTAACCTTACCCTTGGCTAATCAAACTTACTCTGGGTGTTTGATTTTGCAAAATCAAGGCTCGAACCAATATCAGGATTACTTACGAATCAGGGCACAACTCACCTGATCAATCAATTTGTCTTCTTGAAGACACAATTCGTCCATATACTGACGCAACCAATGACGTTGTGTCTGGGTATCTCGGCTCTGCCTCGTTTCAGGACCCTTGCCCCCTTGTCCGCTGCCCAGGGACGTCGATCAGGGATCAGCGGTGCGCAGATCTGCAAAAGGAGTCTCTCATCGCTTTCACAGGGGCCCCCGTACACCTCTCGATCCCGGCTCGATCGCTCCCATCCTCTCCGTTCTTTCACCTTCCTTATGTCACAACGTACACGATGGAACAAGTGGGGGAGGGTCCCTATTCGGGCGCCATCTTGAAGGGGCCCCTGAGGGACCCTCGAATGTGGAAGCAAGGCAAAGTCACCACACACTAATAGATACGCCAAACACAAGGTTTTGTTCCCAAAATCTAGGGTTTATTGCAATACAAAATAGTCCCAATTGGCCAAGTGGTCTCACGCCCCGCGACTTGTGTCTAAACAGACCTCAGAGGACGCAAGCCCCGAACGAACGTACATCAGTTACATATATACAAAAGGAGCACCTTACAATCAGCAATGACTCAGTATGACACATTTGATACCGCCCCCAATTCATTTACCTTTGAATTAGAGTCGATGATTGGCCAGTGTGACAAATATGACACCTTAGACCACCATATTTAGTAACAGGTTGCAATCTCCAGTTTTACAGATATCATTCTTTGTTTGCGAGAACACAGCGTTTCTGTTTCTCATATGCAAGCTGTGCGTAGGAGACTGGCGCATACCAGGCCTCCCAATCTCTAAGTTTCGATTCTCGCTCTGGAGGTCAGCCCGCTCTCCAGGCCTCACTGGGCTAAGAAAGGGGTGCCATAAAGAAGAACATAATTCAACTCTTTAAATGCTAGTTTTGTACATTGCTATTCTTTCAAGAGACTCGCTGGCATTTATGTACTGATTAAATGCCTTACTCCCTGTCTTCAAGGATATATGAGGGAGGGAATCGGGCATTTCTGTCTGGCTCTCCCGTGTAATGTTTCAACATGTTTTCGTAGCCTTGGACCATTGAAGCGAAATAATATCTACAGCAAAGCAGTTTTACATGAGGCAAAGAGGCAACGTTAAAGAGAACAGAGAAAAAACAAAATGGTGATTCTAGTCATCTTAAAATGGCCGCAATCTAGCTGGGCCAATAGCTACGTAATAACTAATGAGCATGTATTCCTAACACTTTAAATGAGGCGATTGGTCTTCGGCCAACCAATTATCCTACATCTCCTTCCACTCAAGGGGTGTCCAGATTTCCTGGACTGACATAGGGAGTGTGTATATTTTTCCTTGACTTAATTTAACTTGCTTGATACTTGTGATACATGTGTTTTATTAGAAGTGTATAAAATAAATATATATCTACTTTTTAACTACAAAGCTTTGGTCAGTGTTTCCTTGTTCCATAGTCTAGTGGACATAATGTGTAAACCCTGAATACTGCTCATCTCCCTCTTGAGATAAGTCTGACTGATCAGCCATAGCTACCAACTAAATCTTTGTGGTACAGACTGATACCAAAGGGGATTTATTGCTCTCACCTGTAGTCTTAATCTGGCGTAGTGCTACCTAAGGGAACTGCACTGGATTCTGCCTAACACTGGGGTACAGAGGTGAGGATAAAAGTATTGGATTTACATTTTAGAGTTCTGCTAGTACTGTGGTTCAAATAACCACAGGGCTAACTATCACAACAAGTTTATTTTAAACAAAAGTCAAAATCATGGAAAATTACAGCCAGGAGACCCTCCTTACTAATACTGCTGATTATTTAAGGGATTGGTGTAGACAGAAAAGTCTTCCTGTCAAAGGCAAGAAGCAAGAAATGATTGATAGACTGTCAGAGAAACAAAGTCTGGATAGTGGTGCTGTAGTGCCCACTACTCCAGCAAATGTAGCAGACAGTAATGAGGATAATGTTGAAGATGTTATTGTTGAGACAGATGAGGAAGAGGAGGATAACAATGTCACCCCCTCTGGCCCTCTACCTGCCCAAAGACCTCAACATGTGGCTACTGGACCCTTACCAGGTCCCACATTAAGTCCTGAATTTATCTCACTAAAAAAATGAGACTTGAACTTCAATTCAAAAGAATTAGTGCCCAAACTGAACAGAGACACCAAGAACTAAGGCTCAAAGAAATGGAGGTTAACCATGAGCTTGAGGTGAAGAAATTGTCTTTGGAAAATGCTTCTCTCCCCAAATCCTCTAGATCTTCCAGTCCAAAAAGACCCCGGATGCCTAAAGAGATTGTGGGTATGTATGAACCTAAATCAGATGTATTATATTGGCTTGCTATGTTTGAATATAATCATGGGCTCCAGGATATCACAGGGAATCAGTTGATCCCCTGGTTATTCTCTAGGCTCCCCCCTGTTGCATCTGATGTGGTAATGGAGTTGGGGGAGGTGGATAGGATGGATTATGAATGTGTAAAGCTAGCTTTGATAGCTAGATTTGGGAAAACTCCTTCCCAGTACCTTAAGAGGTTTAGGACCCTCAAAAAGCATGATAGTAACCCTTGGGCTACTTGGGTGCATGAGTGTTTGAAGAACTTAGAGGGATGGATTAAGGGTTATAGAGTTAACACTTATGAAGGAATGAGAAATCTTGTCATGATGGAATCTATCTATGATGCCTGCCCTCCTGAGCTCAGACAGCACTTGGCTGATTCAAAGGAACTTGATTCTAAGAAGCTAGCTAAGGCTGCTGACTTGTGGGTTGCCAACAAGGCTACTGACAAGGATTTACTGGTAACTCAGAAAAAGGATGAGGGAAAGCAGCCAAAGAAAGACAACAAAGAGCATTAAAAAAATTCCAATTCCAAAGAGGGTCCCAAACAAAATTCTAAGGGTAAGCCACAACGGAAACCTAATCAGGCTAGTGTACCTTCTGGTCCCATACCAGAAGGAGGTCAGAACAAGCCACCATTCATAAAGACATTTGGGAAATGTTAAGTTTGTGGCTCTATTGATCATGTGAAAGGGGATCTCAGCTTTAAGGGTAAACCTTCAGGGGTCCACACTGTCTCCTTAGCCTTCGCTCCAGAGGAGGAAGTACATATGGTCAGTGGAAACTTTCAACTACTGGCTGATGATCCCATTGGAGTCTCAGCTAGTGTGTCTTTAGAATCTCTAGTGGTTGTGGGAACAACAGAATTTAGATGTGTATAATTCTTTCCCTCCTAATACTAAAGAGTATTACAAAGACAGTGTCCTAGTCAATGGTCAGGAAACCCCTGCCATTAGAGACAGTGGGGCCAGCATAACTGTGGTGGACAAATCTTTTTTCAAGGTGGAGGATGTTGCTAAGGCACCCAAACACCTCACCAAGTTAGCTGGAGGGCCTGTGCAGATGCTTCCCCAATTACCAGCTCTCATCCAGTGCAATGAAATGACTGTCAGGATACCTGTTAGTGTACAATCGGAAACCCCAGGAAGGGTGCTGTTGGGCAATGATCTGAAAGACCTAGGAGTAGTGTCAAGTACTCCCAGACCTCCTAGTAAGAGATTACAGGAGCTTACCAGACCTGCAAGGGAGAGGACCTTGAGGGGCTCGCCTGAGGAGATGATAGAAAAAGAAATCACTCCCACTCCACTGGAGTTACTAACTGCTATTTCAAAGCAACCAGAAGCAAAGGGGAGACCCAAGACTTCCAAGAAGAAACCAGCAGAAAGCACTCCAGTGCTGCCAACCAGTAAATCTCCTAGGTTGTCAAAAATCACACCTGTGATTCCTCCTCCAGCTGAGGCTGAGAGTGAGGTACAACCCTGTGTGGTTGAACTAGAGCCTGAAGATTCAGATCTAGTAGGAGGCTAGGAACTCAGTGGAGACCTTGACCCTGTGGACCATCCTGAGCTGCAGTCTTTACTGGCAGAAGGTGGACCCCACAGGGTGGACTTCAGTAAGGGACAAAGAGAATGTCCAACTCTGGAAGGTCTTCTCCACCATTCAGCTTCTCAGCTTGAAGGGCAAGAGCCTGGGAAGTACAGGGTACACTGGGAAGATGGCCTCTTCTATAGTGAACCAACAGAGTCACTACCTGGGGACTACAAAAGACTTGTAGTACCCCAAGCAAACCGACTCCAATTCTTGCAACTAGCCCATGAGATACATTTGGCTGGTCACCTGAGCTTCAAGAAGACCAAGGAAAGGCTCTCTCTCTACTTTATTGGCCTAAAATGGGGGCCGAGGTAGATAAGTATTGCAAGAATTGCCACACTTGCCAAACCTCTGGTAAATATGGCTCCAAGAATGTGGCACCTCTAGTGCCTCTCCCTGTTTTGGGAGTACCATTTGAGAGGGTAGGAATTGACAGTATTGGTCCCTTTGATCCTCTAACTTCTTCAGGCAACAGGTTTATACTTGTTGTAGTAGACCATGCTACTAGGTTCCCTGAAGCAATTTCTATGACGTCTGTTACAGCTCCGGCTGTAGCTAAGGCCCTCCTTGGTATTTTTACCAGGGTTGCGTTTGCTAAGGAGGTAATATCCGACAGAGCGTCAAATTTTATGTCCCACTACATGAAGGCCATGTGGAAAAACTGCGGACTTACCTACAAGTTCTCATCAGCATACCACCCTCAGACAAATGGATTGGTAGAAAGGTTTAACAGAACCATGAAGAGCATGATAGTAGCTTTAGAAGACCCTCTTAAGAAAAAGTGGGATCTTTTACTGCCATGCCTTCTTTTTGCATATAGAGAAGTCCCTCAGGAGGGAGTGGGTTACAGTCCCTTTGAACCTCTCTATGACCATCCAGTCAGAGGTCCATTGGCCCTAATCAAGGAGGGGGTTGGAGAGTGCTCCTTCCCCCATGCCAGTCAGAGTCACTGACTATGTGATAGGACTCCGAAGGAGAATGTCACACATGATGGCTGAGGCAAGAGATAACTTGAAAGCAGGTCAGGCTCTGGTCAAGCATTGGCATGACCAGAAGGCCAACATGGTTGAATTTGCTCAGGGCCAGCTAGTTCTTGTTATGGTCCCAACAAGGCATAGGGCCTTGCAGGACAAATGGATGGGACCCTTCAAGGTTGTGAGAAAACTTGGAGAGGTGAACTATCTGGTGGACTTAGGCAATCCTAAGGAGGCTCCAAGAGTCTTTCACATCAACCGCCTAAAAGCTTATGTCTCAAGACCAGAACTGGGAGCTTTGCTTCTAGCTTCAGCTCAAGAGGAGGAGGAGAGTGAACCACTACCTGACCTCCTCAGAGGCAAACCTTTGGACGAGAAAATAGAAGGAGTTAATCTCTCTTCAAATCCGACACCTGCACAGCAGGAGGGGTGCAAAGTTTTTGTTGAATCAATTTGCCTCCCTGTTTTCTCTAGCACCAGGCTTGACCCCTTGGGGCCAGAATGATATTCAAACTGATGACTGTTTACCTGTCAAAAGCAGGGGCTACAGGATGTCAGAAAATGTAAGAACCCACATCAAAGGAGAGGTCAACAAGATGCTTGATCACGGGGTAATAGAGCCCTCATCTAGCCCATGGTCTAGCCCAGTTGTGTTAGTACCAAAGGCAGGATCCAAGGAGTTGAGATTCTATGTGGACTATAGAGCTCTAAATGCAGTTACTAAGACTGATGCCCATCCTTTGCCAAGGACAGATGAGCTGGTGGATAGACTTGGGTCAGCCAAGTTCCTCAGCACATTTGATATCATGTCAGGCTATTGGCAAATAGCCCTGAATGACCATGCCAAGGAGAAAACTGCATTCTCCACCCCAGTTGGCTTATACCAATTTAAGGTTATGCCTTTTGGATTAAAGAATGCACCTGCTACATTCCAAAGGATGGTTAATCAGGTTCTGAATGGGATGGAGGACTTCTGCATGGCATACTTGGATGACATTGCAGTGTTCAGTCCTACTTGGAAGGAACATGTTGACCACCTAGGATATGTTTTGCAGGCTCTGCAACAGGCCCATCTGACCAGAAAAAAGCAAATGTCAAATTGGTCAGAGTAAAGTGGTCTACCTTGGGCATAAGGTAGGAGGTGGTGAAATAAGGCCTTTGCTCAGCAAGATTGAAGCTGTGCAAAATTGGACAAACCCTTCTACTCAAACCCAGGTGAGAGCCTTCCTAGGCCTCACTGGGTATTACAGGAATTTCATTGAGAACTATGGATCCATAGCTTCTACACTGAATTTAATCTCTTCTCTCAAGTTCCCTAAAAAGATCAAATGGAATGAGGAATGCAATCAGGCCGTTGAAAGCCTGAAGAAATCCCTTTGTCAAGCTCCAGTTCTCAGAGCTCCTGACTACCACCAACCCTTCATTGTACAAACAGATGCTTCCAATATAGGTATAGGTGCAGTATTCAGTAAACTGGATGAGAAAGGTAGGAAACTGAAGGAACCTGAAACAAAGTGGGCAACTATTGAGAGAGAATGTTTTGCCATTGTGTTGGCTTTGAAGAGGTTTAGACCATACTTGTATGGATCTACTTTCATCATTCAAACGGACCACCAACCCTTGAGATGGTTGATGCAAATGAAAGGGGAAACCCCAAACTGCTAAAATGGTCAATCTGCCTCCAAGGGTTTGATTTTACCATTGAGCACAGGTCAGGATGTCACAACCAAAATGCTGATGGTCTCTCTAGGATGTTTATAACTGACTAGAGGTAAGAGACTCATCCAGGAGTGGATTAGATCCTCCTGTCCCTTAGTCTGGGGGGCGGGGGGGTCGAATGTTAGGGAGAATTCTAATTTTATGGCTAAAGAGTCCCCCAGCAGCTTTGCTGGATTTGAAGGGTTTGTTTCTGTTTAACTGCTAAGAGTGAGACTCTTTTTCCCACTCCTAGACATTTTTGCTATGTGTGTTCTAGGCTATTTTTGTGTTTAATGCTTATGGGATCTTCTCAACCCCATAGGAATTCACATGTGTTACACAGCACCCTCCGTGCAGTGACACAGAGGTGTCGTAGCAACCCCCAAACATAGACTCCATACCCTGGGACTGACTACTGTCTCCCAGGGCATGTAAAGTCCCCATTAACTTTATTAGTCAAATCCTATGAACTAAACCAGTACAACCCATCTTACTATGGAGGTACTGGAAGGGGTTAGTAATGTTTCCCCTATATTCATTTTCGAGAGTGTACCCTACAGTACCTCTCTCAAAAGTCTCTGGCTGGTGGCAATGGTTACTACCATAAATATTCGACCGTGAATATTTCTCTCTGGGATTTTCCCATTGTTCAAGGCTACCACTTTTTCTGATAGCCTCTAACATACCGCCAGTGCATTTTAATATTAACTTTGCTCCGGTACGTTTTATTTGCCAGAACTTTAATATATCTTCTTTCTCGTGTCATTCTCTACAATCCTAACCCAGGTCGGGGATCCTTTGTTCGTCCGTTTGGCGGGCTTCTGTCCAGAAGCCCATCTTCCGGTGCCACTGAGTCTGGGGTGGGTCCGTTGTGTGGTAGGGGGAGTAGGACCCCTGGACAGGGTTGCCTCAGCAACCCATGTCGCCCTCTATCCTGATAGGCTGGAGGGTCTCAAGCCAAGATGACCACTCCACTGTGTGATAACTTGAAAGCAGGTAAGGCTCTGGTCAAGCAGGGTCCTGAGGACTGGAAGAGCGAGACGTTGCCACTGGAACTAAGAAGCCGAAGAGGAGAGAGGCCAAAGACATCTGCATTGACTGAACTACAGGTGAACCCCTGCTGCAGCGTCTCACCACTTTTCTCCACACGACGAAAGAAGATGTTCACCTGCAAGAGCAGTCTTCCCTTGAGCTGGTGGGGCCAACCAGTTTGTCAATTGCCTTCCCGGACCTGCCTTGATCGAATCTCCGTACCCTGTACTCGGAGGCCGGATAGCCAGGCACCAGTCCACCCGGACCGCGATTTAAAGGAGCGTACCTTTTATTCGTCGGGCAGCACCGCGGCTGGTTTCATCCCTGCGTAGTGCAGTAACTCAAACCTTCCTCCATGACAAGAGCATCTCTTCCTCTGCTGGATCACCCAAACTGTAGGAACTACCAGGAACAACCGCCACCACAGGAGCCACTTCTTCATTTTAGGCTACATTGTTCCGCCAGGCCGCCCTTTCTTCGCGGTAGTGCTAAAGGTGTTTTAAATCCTTTAGCTACCTGTTGGGTTGGCTGCCCCTCTCTCTTAACATTGTCTTTTCAACCTTTGCAACCACCTTTTCAAATATCGTTAACAAAAGACTTGACTGCAGCTACAAGAACATTTTGCTCCTGGGCCCCTGCCCTGTACCACTAACCCTGGCACAGGCCTACTGACTCTGGTCACATTTGTTAGACCTGCCTTCTCGAGATTAGTCTCCATTCGAACTGTGTGGTGCACCCCTTTCTTATAACTACCCTTTCTTCCCACTGCATAATCATTGTGAAATGCCATTTTGCTCAGTTTTCATTTTAAGTATTGCTTGCACTGTTTTGCTGAAGTGGTTCACAACTGATGGGGAGTGTTACTAGGGTGTATAAGTGCCTATTTCTGACTAACTTGTGCTTTCCCTCCCTTGTTATTAGAGGATCCCTTGTGTGCAGTTTTCACTGTGCCGTTTTGCTCAGTTTTCACTCTGGTTCACTTGGTCTACAATTCATTGAGGGAGTGTGTATATTTTTCCTTGACTTAATTTAACTTGCTTGATACTTGTGATACATGTGTTTTATTAAAAGTGTATAAAATAAATATATATATATATATATATATATATGTATATATATATATATACTTTTTAACTACAAAGCTTTGGTCAGTGTTTCCTTGTTCCATAGTCTAGTGGACCTAATGTGTAAACCCTGAATACTGCTCATCTCCCTCTTGAGATAAGTCTGACTGCTCAGCCACAGCTACCAACTAAATCTTTATGGTACAGACTCATACCAAAGGGGATTATTTGCTCTCACCTGTAGTCCTAATCTGGTGTAGTGCTGCTTAAGGGAACTGCACTGGATTCTGCCTAACAGGGGGTGTGGATCACTATACCTCCCCTGCTTTCGTATCTCGGGGCCTATGTGCACTGTGTTACTCCTATCTTACACCTACAACACACACCTATCTTACTCCTATGGACACAAAACACAAGACACAAAGAAAACACATGAATCGATTCAATTATAACAACACAATACATTTATTCATACATAATGCACAGCAGAGCATGATGATGATGATGCAAGCATTCCATTAAACTATGTGAATCTCAATTTTTACCTTTATGCTTCTGGTGCAAATCTACCATGTAATAACTATAAGCCTTACAGGTTTCTAATGCAAGTCTTTGATTCTAATACAGCCTAATACAAGCGTCAGCATCCAGCAATCCTCTCCTTCATGCAGGATCAATCCTCTCCAATGTACACTATACTTCACACTCACTCTTTAAGACAATCCCTGTCTAATTTCCCCTTCTCCCAAACCCAAAGCTCTTTGTGTGAGTGTCTGTTCTAATCAATCAGTCAGTCAAGGCCATAAACCATACTTCCCATTTGCATTTGCCTCTCTGTCTCCAGCTCTGTTTGCCAGGGCCAGGTCTCTCCTCTCCTGCTACTCTGCGATCAGTCAGTCAGTGGCAGGCCCCGGTCTCTCTCTGCCAGATCGATCTCATCAAGGTCTCATCAGAATCTGCTGCACAAAGACACCTCTCCCTCATCACATCTAGCACCATCTCCAACAGCAACTACCAAACTCCCTTCTCTTCACCTCTGGTTATATTAATCCATGACACACTCATTCTCCATGGTTACTTTCATTCTCTACTAAGAATGTCTCTTTCTCTGTCAGCATATTCTAAATATGAACGTGCCTGAAAGTCTGTGTTCTTGTTGTGTTCTGTGTCAATGTGACATTTCAAAGCATATCTACTAGCTCATGGGCTTCTTTCTTCGGTGTCTGCCTCCTATTTCTCCATTCATACCCATTCACTCTCCCTGTTGGCTTCACAAAATCCTCTCTCCGTGCCTGTGTGCAAGACTTCTCCTTGCCTGAAAAGGCTCTTCTCCCATCTCCCCATGTGGCGCTGCCTCCCACCTCTCTCTGCGAACACCAGGCCATGCCATGCTGATTAGCTTCTTTTGCTCTCCACTCGGAAAAGGCGCTCTCTTATCAACCAAACTGTTTACGAATTCCTTCTCACAGTGTACCATAATGTCTTCGCACAGAGCCCAGTGGTGCTTCTCTGTCTCATTCAGTGGAATGGCTTTATAATGCCAGCTAAATGATGCTTTCTAACATTTACGCTTTCTTCTCGCAAACCCAAGCGCTAGCTACATAATGCAAACATAGTCTAAGTGCACACTCTACGTGCATACATGTGTACATATAACTACAAAACATACCCATGTGTCATTCTAAATGGCTCTTCATGTCATTTCAGGCCTCATTCATTCTCCATAGTGCCTAGCATGTTTCTCTCTCAGCCTAAGCGCTACATTCTAATGCATAATACATAATTCTAAAACCATCTCTTCCAACATATATGGCAATAACATAACTAAGCAAACCCTTCATACAACAGGGCCTATTTCTCTCTTCAAATGCATTTTCTCTCTTCAAATGCATGACATGTCATTTCAAATATGACAGTGTGTCATTCTATAAGAAAATTGCAAATGCATACAAAGTGGCAGTCTAATAATGTGGATAGTGTCTACTTCAGCAATGTATAATGGATAGCTAAACAGGATGCAAAAATGAAATGATTCCACAGCAAAGAGTAATGATTGGGTAATGGTTGTCTAATGATTCTCTAATGATAACAAATCCAGGCATCCCCATTTTATCAGATTCTACAGGTTAAGGGATCTACCAGGCCATAACATGTTTTGAATGTCAGCAAAGTCAATGAATATAAAGAGTGCAGATGCCCCTGTGTGCAGGAGTGTACTGATGCAATTCCTATTATAACAGAAACGCTGAGACTGACACAATAGATACCCTGGCCACACACAGACACAAAGAAACGTACATACAAATTGCCATCACTTACAGCGGACGAGGGCGCAGGGAAATGGATTTATGAGTTAGTAAGGGAAATGACGAGCAAACAGAAGACATTTGGAAAAGGGCAGGGTACTCTGGGGTGACAGCCCAAAATATGAGACATGACGAAGCACCTCACCTCTTCTCTCTTGGGCCCTACCTCCAAGCTTCTCCTCCTCAGAGACTTCAATATTCACCTTGACTCTCCTGATGTGGCCATTGGACTCTTATGTAGCTTCTGTGACTCTCTTTGCTTCACCATTCTTCCCTTTGGTCTGACCCACTCAGCCACACACATCTTGGATGCTCTCATCTCAGCAGAGATCCCATCTCCAACCCTCCTATTACACCTCTCTTCTGCACTGACCCTGCCCTCCTGTCTTCTCACCTGGATCTTGCGGGTTCCCCAACTAAGCCTCTGCCCACACTGCCAGCCTCCTTCTCCATCATTTTACTGATGAAGCAAGTGTCAGTTTCTGCTTTTGCCACCACTTAGATTCCCCCTCCTACTCTAGCCACTGACACTGCCCTTGCTAACCTCTACCTCTCCATCTCCAACACCCTGGACATCCTTGCCCTGCCATGAGGATTCACATGAAACCTGCCTCCAAGCATTGCACCTGGTATGACTTCAACCTAGCCTCTCTGAAGCGCAAGTGTAGAGTTGCTGGCCACCAATAACATGGCTGTGTTGTTCAAAACCTGGAAGGAACCACTCACCAATCCTACTACTGTCTCCAGTCCTCATCTGCCATGTCAGGCCCTCTGCACTGCACTAGCCTCTCACCTCACAACTAAAACTCAGGACATCCTGTCCTCACTCTCCCCACTCTCATTTACTCGCCTCCCTCCTGTCTTGCCCGCTCTCAGGCCTCCCTTGGCCCACAGTCCCATTCCCTCCTACTCTCCTCCTTCTAAACCATTGCACTGGATGAGGTCTCTATGCAAGTCTCCTCCGAACAGGTGCTCCCCCGCTCCTACAGAACTATCAAGGACAACATTGCCTCCCTTGCTCCAGCCTTGGCTGATTTTTGCAATCACTCCTTTACCACTGGCTCCTTATCATTACCTTTCAAGTATTCCCTTGTGCAACCTGTCCTTAGAAAGCCTTCTGACGACCCGTCCTGCCCAGCTAACTCCTGTCCTATCTCCTCTACCCCCTTCCCGAGCAAACTCTTGCAGAAGTTGGTCATCTCCCAATTGATCCACAAGACTGAATCTGCTGGTTGTCTCCACGACCACCAGTCTGTCTTTAAAGCAGCCAGAGGCACGTAAACTGCTCTCCTGAACACCCGTGAAGACTGGCTCTCAAATATTGATTCCAGCTCTCATTACATTTGCATCCTTCTCAATCTTTCCTCTGCCTTTGACAAGGTCAATCATGCCACCCTTATAAAACGGCTCCATGATACCCATGGCATCACATACCTGGCACTGGACTGGTTGACCTCCTTCCTATCTGACCAACCTTCCCTGTTTCAACTGGGTCCTTTCCTCTCTTCTACCACACTCTCCACCAGTGGCGTCCTGCAGGGTTCTATCCTCTCGCCATGGCTCTTCAATATCTACCTTGCCCCACTTTCACCCATCACTTCCAGTGTTATGCTGATGACACTAAACTCTCCTTCCAGCTTCCCTCCAATTCCTCCTCTTTTTCCTCTCTTATTTCTGACTGTGTGACTGCTATTGAGGCATGGTGAGCTACTAACTATCTCTCCCTTAATGCCAGTAAGACTGAGATCCTTCTCATTGGGGCTGCTGCTCCCTCCTTCCCTCCTACTCTCTGGCCTCGCTCCATTGTTCCCCTCCCCTCACCCACTTGAGAGACTAGAAACCTTGACGTTATCTTCTGTAATAATCTATGGCAGTAATTTTAAAAGCAGCCAGCAAAATGAGTGCAGATATCAGTGATTTCCGTAAAAGCAGCCAGTTAAATGGGTGCAAATGGGGTTAAAGGACAGCACTTTCAGTGGGGTTAGTGTAAATGCAGAAAAGAGACAGTAAATTATGTAAAGCAGGTGGAATGCCACATTGAGTCATCATAACAGTGAACTAGGCCTCCAATGCCAAAGCAGAATGTTTGCAAAAAGAAAGCAGATTCAAAGTGCATGGAGCACACACATAACATTTTGGTAATTCCCATCAGTGTAAAGTTGCATTGAAAAAATAACCCAGACTAACTAACTGATTACCCTTATTAAATGGCATCCAAGTAACTAATTAGTTCTCCTGATTAAACTTGCAATGTCAGTGAACACAGATGGAAATGCTGTCTTTGTTTTTTTTCTCTCTCTCTTTTCACTCCACGAAAGAGAAATATGCACTGTAGGAAAAAGAATATGAATGGACTGTCTTTCTGCATTCTAAGCTTTCTTTGTCTGTGCAGGAAATAAGTTGATACACATACATGATCTTGTGAGAGATTGGACAGTGGGATCAGGAGCCTAGAAGTTGCTGAGAAATGTCAGAAAGAAGACAGTTTTAGTCTTAATTGCCCGGCAGGTTAAATAAATAGGGGGTGAACTGAAGGGTTGTCTCTTCTGCTAGATTCTGTTTGCGGCCTGCTGCCGAGAGGATTCAGAGGGTGCATTCCTGGCATTGAAGTCTGCTGGTGGTCCAAGGTCAGCTTTTGTGAGTGCCAGTGAGAGTGCAGGGCTTGGAACATTGCATCACAGACAGGCAGGAGTGAAAAAGAAGCCGCACAGATAAGACACAAACACTTTGAACTCCTATGTAAGTATAAGCCGGTCAAATAGCACAGCGAGTAGAGCGCTCACTTTGGTATCCATGCAGAGCCTGCTGACGCAGGTTCGAATCCTGGCAGGGCCCAACTCAGCCTTTCATCCTTCCAAGGTTGATAAATAACACACACTGTGGGTAATAATAAGCAGTGCTCATATACCTGAGGATTTGTAGTGCTATATAAATGCTAAATTATTATTATTAAATTATTGTGAAATTGAGGAGAGCATTAGACAAAAGTAGATTATTTATGTGACTGTTTAGACAAGAATAGGTCATCGCTTTCAACTGAGTCATTGTTAATTTATTTCACACACTGTGAACTAACAAAAGGAAATATTCTGCAATGCACGTTTAATTTTTGCCTTTTAGATAACCACAGCAGTGTTGATGCTTTGGTAAGAACGTATAACTGTGTTATCATTAAATGTTTTTGTTTCTTTTTATATGCATCTGTGTCACAAATAATAATTGCAATAACAACAAAGATTGGTGTTGCCAGTTTTTTTTAATTCCCTTCTCATGTGTCTGATGGTCACTGTTTAGGTGGGGAAGATAATCAAAAGGCACTCCAGTGCTTGCATTACTGTGGTAAAGTAAGAAAAAAAAAAGGAAAAAAAAAGGAAATATAGATATATATAGGCAAGCTCGAAAGCTTGTGTATTGCATGAGTGTGTTCAGACATGCATGCTGGGGCTGAACGGGGCCATTCAAGGGCATAAGCTAAAGTTGTAGAGTAGTCATTAGCACAATTTATGCACAATCTATGCACAATTTATACATCATTTATGACATTACTGGGTTCCTTCTATGTGTGCTAAGCCTGGGCGTATGCTTACAGTCAACCCTAGAATAAGGCGTAGTTTTAAAAAGGGGAAGGTTTGTCTTGTCATATAGGGCAGTGTTATGTATATGCTCACAACTAATTTACCACCACAATAAGGCAGTGCCAATTTGCCGCCAGTATACCACGATGATAAAATAGCACCAAGTTAGGTAATAGCCCAAAAGACAAAATCTCCTACACTTCATCACCTCTCTCTCTTCACATTGCGGACCTTGCCAAGAAGGCCCACTTTCAGCTGAACTTCCTCAGAGGCATTCTCACATTCCTTACCTTCGCCCAGAAACTTAATGTCTCCAGAGCTCTGGTCTTCTCTAGGCTGGACTACTGTAACAGCCTCTTCCTCTATCTGCCTTTATCCTCCCTTTTCCCCCTTTAACTAATCCAGAACAGGACTGCAAGATTTATCCTTGACCTCAAGCCCAGGGAACAAATCTCTCCAGCCTTAAAATCTCTCCACTGGCTCCCAGTGGCTGTGAGCATCAAGTTGAAAACCCTTTGCAATTATAAACAAGGATTTCTGGGACATGGCACCCCGCTACATCAAACTTTCTCTGCCAAAATACCTCCCTGCTAGAGCCCTTCAGTCTTCCAGCTCCAACTCTGTGTACTTCAGATTTCTTTCCAAGCAGAGAGTGGTGGGTAGGTCTCTCTTTTCAGCAGGATCCTCCATCTGGAATGGCCTCCCTGTCCCTCTCATGCTTGAGCCAGATCTCCTTACGTTCTGGAAGTTTCTCAAGGTCCTCCTTTTCTCTTCTTCCTTCCCTTTCCCTCTGCCCTGCTAATGCCCACCTTTGCCGCTTGACTGGCTGCCTGGTCCCTCTGAGTCCTACAGGGCACCAGGCTCTCCTTGACCAGTCTACCTCAGCACCCAGGTTTCCCTAACACCCCTAACCCCTAATATGCACGTGCCCTTCCGCGCGCCCTTCCCCTGACTATCTTGGTGGGTTGTGCATACCTACTGAGCCTAGTCTACACGCTTAAGATGTAGTTCACTCCCTGCATCCCCTGGCACTTGCCCACCTAGCCTCCCCTTAGCACCTGCCCAGCCCTAGGGGCCCTCTCTTCCCCTCCTCCTCCACCCCCTTGTCTTTATTGCCTCCAATCTCCACTGCACTTCCCTCCCACCCTAGCATTATTCCTTCCCCGGTCCTTGTAGGACCATTTATTGTTGTTTTCTCGCCTGCCCCTAAACCTTTTTTTTGTCTTGTAGTGACTTAAACACCATTTATTGTACAGGCGCTTTATAAATTCAAAATAAAATTAATAAAATTGCAGAGCAGATGTTTGGAGGGCACGCAGAATACAATTTCTGGACACATCAGGCATGAGTGTGATAATGACATGAACAATGGGATGAAGACCCAGCTACTTATATACAAGAAATACAAGAACAATTGTGTTTAGAGACAAGGGAAGCGTGGGACCAAAATATTACCATTTTTGATCACTGAAAATGTACAGAGCCAATTAAAGGAAAATGTGGAGATTGAGGCAAAACCATGATACAATTGAACTTTGTTTATCATTGTCTATTAAAACAAGAGAAAGATTGAAAGAAAGTTGAGGAGAGAAATGTGGAGGAAGCAAAATGAATTCAGAAAAAAATGTCAAAATTGCCAGTGGAAGGAGCAGTGGTTACAAGTACAATGGAAACAAACATGAACCGCAGCAAGCACAGCCAGTATGGAATGGCAATTTATGGGAAGAGGAAAATACAATTTTTAACCGTGGGGGAAGGGGATTACACCAAGGGGAAGATTGTTTGGGTTCCAAGCACCACAGCCAGGAGGGTTTAATGGAGGACAACCACAATTTAGGGAAGCAGGTTGGACTAGTGGATAGTTCAGACACATTGCAAGGGTCTGCAGAAGTAAGGTAGGAATGCAACAAAATTGGAAGCAATTTGGCCCAAGCGGTGGGTCAGCATATCCACCACCATAGAGCACTACAGCTCAAGATTACAAACAGTATTCACCAGCACAGACCCAGGCTCAGCAAATAGAGTAAACACAGCAGGCAGTACGTCGGCAAATGCAGCAACCACAGCAAGCAACACAACCTCAGATACATCAAACACAAGTACAACCACAAATACTACAGAATACAATAGCCAATGGGATGAAAACCTATGGCTGCAGACACCACTGTTACATAGTAGGGGGTGTGACAGTAGTGGGAGGGAATCCCTTTACTAGAACAGGACTGAACAGTACCCACAATAGGATATCTCACAAAGAGACATGACATGCCCAATTCTATTGATTATCCCAGACCCACATGAGGAACCGAGGGTGGGGGTGACTATAGGCGACAAGACTTTTTCCTTCCTGGTTGAGAGTGGGGTGACAATTTCCTGTGTTAGAATGGGAAAGTTCCTAATGTCAGGAATATCAGTGGACTCACAAGGATTCCCCGGGGCTATAACAATAGGATAGAATAAGATGACTATGCCATTATTGTATTCCCGATAAACACCAGTTAACATATTGGGGAGAGATTTGATGAGGACATTGCACATGACAATTTCTTTCACTGAAGAAGGGATAATTTGTTCAACTCGAGGTATTCATTATGTAGACGTGCAAGAATATGTAAGGATATTATATGGCCAGAAAGCACAAAGAGGGGTGCCAGTAGACCCAGAAGTGTTCCTTTATGTGGTACAAATAGTGTTGCCATGGCTTCCATGAATACAGGACACATTGTTGAGATTACCCACAGAATGTTTGCTTAGACCAGTGGTACCAACAGATGGGACAGAAGGGCAAATTATTATAATTGAATTAGTGTTAGGGCGACTTTTCATTTCTTGTGCCAAATTCCCCTCAACCTGCGATACCGGCCAGCACTTTTGCTGGAATTCTGGGATTACTGAGTGAGTGGGACTTTTCCTCACTCACTCATTCTTTTTGCTCTGACTTGGCAACTCTGCTCTATTGCTCTCTAATTCATGTTTACTTTAATGGAGTCATGCTTTCCTCCTTTGTATTGTATGGATTGTACATATTTTACTACTGTATGTGATTGTTGCAGCAGACAGCACCCTTGTGCAGTGTTGGCAGCGAGTCCCTTTAGCTTCCCTTTTTATTTTGTGTTGTTTTCCCATGAGAACTACTGTTATCAAGGATAGTAGAATACATTTTATCTTACTTGCCTTTTATTTTGTGGGATCAGCACACACCAACTTGTGTGGGGTGCTGAGGGTTACACAGTAACTCCTTTCCCACTACTCTTGTAATGTTTATAGTTACAGTAACATGCAAACTTAGATGGCTGGTGGTGGTGGATACATATTTCTACCTTGTGTGTAAGTTACTTGCACGCTGTTTTCACAGCTGCAGTACAGCACCATTGGGTGATCATTTCCCCAAAAAACGTGCCAGTCTTCTTTTATCACCATTTTTCATCTGTGTGTTTCTTTTTTGCCCTTCTTCTATGATTCAAGTTGGAGATGGGTCCTCTTTGAGTTTTGCCTTTGGTGGGACCCTTTGGGAAGCCCACCAAGGCTCCAGTGTGTCTGCTGAGACAGGAAGTGAGGGAAAGCCTGAAACTTTGCATGTTTTTGTCTGAGAGTATGCTTGGCTGGAACCAGCTTGAACTGGGTGGCGGATTTAGCTGATGACAAACTGTTTGAAGATGATTATTCAGATGATGAGTTGATGTTCAACATCTGCATTACTTACCAGTTGCAAATAGAGTATAGAGAGGTTACCCAAACAATATTACTGGTGACAAAAGTACTATAATCTTTTCTGGAAGATTTGGCAAAGATGCCAAGTTCATTATGGACTAGTAGTCCATTCGTTATCGGCTTATTAAAAGGAGTAGGAGCAGTTAACATAAAAGTGAAAAAAAGTTGCCATTTTACCACAAGTAAAAGAGTGGAGTGAGTTTAGGGCTGGAGAGATTCGGTCCCTGGCTTGAGCCCAAGGATAAATCTTGCAGTCCTTTTCTGGATTAGTTGAAGGGGGCGAAGGGAGATAAAGGCAGATTGAGGAAGAGGCTGTAGTAATATTCCAGACTAAAGAGGAACTGAGCTCTGGAGACATTAAGTTTCTGGGGGAAGGTGAGGAACGGGAGAACGCCTGTTCAAAGAAGCTGATGAGGGTATCTATGAAATCATTACCGCCCTGATGCGACAAGGGATATTAGTGTCTTCAGCATCACCATGCAATACGGCGGTGTACCCAGTAAAAAAGGCAACAGGGAGTCTTCCAGATTTATACATGATTTCCATTGTTGCCAAATCCAACCACAATATTATGTAACATACCCCCTGCAGTCCAATTTTTTACAGTGATTGATTACTTATTGTGGAATCAGATTACAGCACAGTCGCCTCCCACAGGGGTACTGTGATTCCCCTAGTGTGTCTAAGAGGATGCTACGGATGGACTTGGGAAATGAACAGACAGAAAGCACAGTGATACAGTATGTGTATGACTTACTAGTTTGCAGTGCCACAGAGGAAGATTGCAGGAAGGACTCAATGAAACTATTGACAGTACTGGCTGAAAAAGGGTGAAAAGTGAAAAAGGATGCATTTTAATATTGTCAGTAAGATGTAGTGTACTTGGGTCAGATAATATCAAAAGAAGGAAGAACAGTGACACCTGAAAGTGTAGAGTAGCCCCTGAATGCTCAGACAAGAAAAAATACAACCCACAAGGGAAAAAGGGCCAGCACACCTCTTGCAAGAAGAACAAGGTTTAATCTAAATAATACAAGTATGTTCCAACAAATATTTCTGCTGCCACAGAGCGCTCTGACAAAAACAGCATGAGCAATAGCTTTTAAAGGTGCACAGCATCCCAGGTGACATACATCATATAGGTTACAAATCCAGGTAGCTGGTTGGTGTGACCCTATACAGATCTAGCCTGCTCCATACGGGATACCAGGTCATTGGTCCCAGCATCTTCTGTCTATCTTCTCCCATGTGGGGATCTTCTCTGCCATCATCAAGTAAAAAGACAGTCATTGGCAATTATTATTATGTGCCATAAGTTCACAACTCTACAGTGCACCTTGTATCAAAGAGTGAGGCGGCTACTTTTGATAGCTTCTCAGAACTACGTGTACCACTACTCCTTTCCCTGTCTTGTTGTCGCCTCCACATCTTTCCCATCACAACCTAAATGTGTTATCTTCTCCCCTGGCACCTCGCAGCACAAATCACATAGACTAATAATGGGGGCAACCCGCCCCTGCTCTTTGATCTTCCTGATCGATTGATCATTCTACAGTTTTCTACAGTTTTATGGCCAGGGGTTTTGTGCTTGTCAGTGTACTCAAATTTTGGTGTCCTGGGCTTTGGGGGTCTTTAGCTGCTATAACTTATAGATCTGGACAGTGAAGGCCTAAAGCCGTCAACACACTTTCTCTGGGATAACTTTTCGAAGAACCATTTCAGCCCTCTTTAGGGCTTGCTGGCACATTCTTTCTGGGTTGCATGAACTACTGATGAGACACAATGAAGAGCTGTGTGTTTGTGTTCAAGAAATGAACCTTCTGGGAAGCTGCCAGGGATGTGAGCAAAGAATTCACGCACACCCTTCTAACCCTCCGGACTGAATGCAAATGTACTAGCATAGACATTGCACTAGGCCTCAATTTCAAGATGGCCCTAACTTCTAAAATGGAGTTTCATTCACACGTGATTCTAATGTTACAATTCACTATGCTTCCACTACAATCAGGTTTTTATGATTGAGCTCCCTACATTCTCCCAGTTCCCCAAAAGCATCTTTTTCTACAACCACCTCGTCCTAAATCACCTGGGGACCTGGGACCTTCACCCCTGCTTCCAAACATTCCCACATTTTGTCAATTCTATATTAACAAACTCCCTTGCCATTCTTTCAGCATCCTCATACCTCCATGTTCCTTTCTTGGGCACCTACACTCTACATACTGACCGCATATTTTCTCCAATGTGGGTGTACTGCTCTGGGGTGCACGTAAAATATACACAGCCCACATCTCCTTCTAAGTCAACCCAGTGTTCCACATAGTTCTCAGGATCTGGTGGGGATATGGTAAATGTTCCAGGGGAATCAATATTTTGTTCTATCCTCATATGGTAACTGTTCCAGGGGAATCAATATTTTGTTCTATCCTCACCATGCAGGGCTTATTTGGGTCTTCTCTTCGTACCTGCCCATCTTGTGTACAGCAATGAGCACTTCTTACCCCAATTGAAACCATCATCACTCCACTAGCAGAGATTGCTTAAGCACATAATCAAAGTCCCATTTGGCAGGTGCAGAGGATCGCCAGCACAAACACAAATACTGGCACCAATATCTTCACAACTGCTCCCATCCACATTGGTGCCCAGAAGAAGAGATAATCGAACCAGTCACTTTTATGAATCCCTGCTTCGGTCTGCATATGTTCTTCGAGGGTATTCACTGCCTCTTTTATCTGCGTGGAGACCTATTTGCACTATTGTTTGGGGGCACATAAGTGCAGCAGGATTCTCCTATTTTTTTCACAAATGCCCCCCTCCACGCTGTAAGCCCATCGAGCAAGTCCCAGTTCTGCAACGTCATCAACCGGATTGCTCCCAGTTCGAACTTGATGGCATTGAAGCCGTGTTCAGTATCAGTTGAAATGTTACATCTGCTCCCACACTAACTATCTGAAGTCACTTGGCATTGGCAACTGCTTGTATCTCTGGAACTAACAGAGAAACAAACACTGTCTCTTCCTTGTTGTACAGTCTGTATTGATCAGGTATTTCTTTGAGCAATTGAGCTGAATTTGTTGATAGATAGTTGGATCATGTCTTCCTTTTCATAGATATGTTTTCTTCTTGTCTGGCAAGGTCCAAAAGGGGGGGGGTGGGGCTGTAGTGGTGATGCAGAGGCAGTAGGCCCTGGACATGGGGGTATCCAAGTTCGCTGGTCTCATGATTAGGTGTGCTCCAGTGATCACGAGAAGAGCTGAGTGCAGCGTGGTCAGCAAGCATATACCACTCAATGATGGTGGAAGCTGCAGGAATGCCTTATGGCTACAGACCCAGTAGGTATCCATCACTGCGGCTGTTCCTTTCTTGAGATCTGGAATATTTATTGTTACATTGCACTTGTAGTTGTCACCCACAGAAACATCTCCTGCATTATAGAAGCACAGTTGATATTCTTCCTGTTTCTGCACCTTCACCGGCTTCTTGTTTGCTTCTATCCATGTTAGCTTTACCACATGCTTCCCCTAGTATTATTGACATGCTTCGTTCATCCTCTGAACCACTTATTTTTTCTGTCCTATAAGTCCTCCTGCCATACAGCTCAGCAGAGTCTCTTCCCACCATTTGGCCACAAACCCCACTCCTTCTAGCTGCATGTATGGTCTTTGCAAATACTGTTGGTTTCTGGTGTTGCGGACACACTGCTGTTCATCTGGATCCATGATCAGAAGGCATATGCTGTGCGCTTCGAATGTGCTTCACAATCTACATGTTGCTAGATGGACAAGACATTGAGCATCCAAAAATTGAACCGCTTGTGGTATTTATACCTGGGGTGCTCCTGACACATGTAGTATTAAGGAGCAAATATAACAACTCTCATTTACTCTCTGTTTCCCCACTGAGCTCATGTCCACCTGCCAACTGTTACACATCTCTGGGTGGTGCACATATCAAATCCTAAACCTCTAATACTCGGCATATTTCTTTCTAGTTTGTCTTTTAAGACACTTTAACATTCTTACATTTGGCACATATGACTTTACCTCTGATAATACCTTCATATTCACGTTTCTGTATGATCACAATCCCATTTGGTGGTGTATTAGTGTGAATCCCCAATATTTGGTTATTCTGATATGTACACCCACCCCTGGTACACCTCCCTGAGGTATCCCCACATTTTATATGTTCTAACCATATCAAATGACATAATAGATATAGTGCTAACCCAAACATAAAAACTGAGAATATTTTTAGTGTGATATGCATCACACACATATACATGGAGAAAAACATGGCAGTAGAAGACCTTTTCTTTGCTTCATATTGAACAGTAGAAATAGGCGTATCAATAAGCAGTTTTACTGACATTCTGAGAAAAAAGAAAAATAAACAAAAATAAGAAAATAAAACAAAGTAAAAAGGAGAACAAGTTACTCCAAATAAACCAAGTATACCAAAGCATTACTAAAAACATTCTTGATCCTTTATAAAATTGTATGTGAAGTTCAGAATCATATATACAGGCTGTAAATCACTCTGCAAACATAAATCCAGTTGCAATAGGCACTACTCATGAACTTTTGCCATGCTCGTTGGTGGGGGTGTGGCATCGGGAACCCTCTGGACCCTTTAAAGGTGGTGCATAACTTTTAGTTTTGCTTTTAGTAATCCATTGATCCTCTCCACAAACCTGTTGGCCTGGAAGTGGACATTGTGCACATATCATGGATGATGCCTAGCAATGTGGTTATTTGATTCAAGAGTTCATTAAATAAATGGGTGCTATTGTCTGACCGCAGCACATCGCAGACACCCCAGCAAGGAAATACCTCTCTCACTTAAAAAGGGGCGCACATTGAGCGCCTGGCTGTGCACAATGATCTGCCTCAACCGATCGTGAAAAGGGACATACCACAATGATCAAATACCTACACCAATTATACTGCTCTCCCATGTCTGCATAATCAAAGTGCAGCTCCTGAAATGGTCCAGTAGGGTAGGCAGTGTATCTTGCATTGTTCTCAGAGTGTGACCAGCGCTATATGTTTGGAATGTGATACAATGTATTACCAGATCAGTAAGAACTTCATGGAAATTCTATATCTGCAGCAATATGTTGTTTTGACAATTTAGATGGATGTGCAACTGGTCGAAGTTGAGCAGCAGCAGTTTGCGAGGCCTAACAACTTTGCCCATGCGATCTTGTGGCCATAAATCTGTAGGGGATTGCGTACACCCTTTCTTCTGCCACAACTCATTCTCCTCCAGTGGGGCTTGACCTGGTAGTTCAATCATTTTGTACTATCAGCATGGAAGTGTACGGGCCGGCAACTGCTCCTGTGTCTATGCCACTGGATAATATGAAATGACAGGCATTGGAAGATATGCTGCGTGCTTGGCCGCCATGTCCGTGGCAATGTTGCTGAATGAAACTGCATCTGTGTCATCAGTATAGGTGGTGCAATTAACCACTGCCATCGCGGAAGCCTAAGAGAGGGCATCAGACAATTTATTCAATAATGCTGTATGTGAACTGGGAACCCATCAGTCCTCCTGAACCCTCTTCTTTTCCACCTTGCAAGTCCAGAGTTCACCATTGTAGTGACGTATGCTGATTCAGAATAAATAGTAACCCAACACCACTGGGATGCCAGAAACGCTTCGAATAGTGCTATAAACTCTGCCACTTCAGTCGATTAGTGCATGGGTAGCCTTTTTCCACCACTACCTCATACTCACTGTCCACTTGGAGGACAACTGCCACACCAGTATGTCTCAAGCCTGTCCCCTTGTCAATGGTTTCTGAACCATCAACAAAAAGCACTTCTCAACCTCAAATGTTACAGAGTCATGTCTATCAAGAGTTTATTGTCTTGCACCATACTATGTCGATGTTTGGGCTGGATAGAATTACTTCATACGCGTATTGTCACGGGGTGGTCAAAGTTGATTTAGACCATTCAAGAATGGTAAACACTGCATGCTCCACATACAGTGTTACGGAACACCCCATGGTAATTGTGGAGCTCTTCTCAATTGTGAATGCAGCAGTGGCAAGTACTTGTTCGCAAGGGAACTGTCTCTACATTACACTCTGCTATGATAGGCCAATGGCTTGTGGCCCACAGTGCCCTTCTGAGTGAGTACTGTCATCATCACTTGTCCATTTAAATGAGAAAACAAATAGAGCTCTTGAGTGTTGACGGGTGGGTGACTAACACTGGGGCAGTGGAAATAACCTCTTTCAGTTCATTAAAGCTTGCAAGCATTTCCTCTGTCCATGTTATCTTATTGTCTGTCTTCTGCACTTCTTTGAGGCCTTGCAACCACGGCCTAGTGTATCTGGTGTAATCAACGATCCACGCCCTGCATTAATTACACAGTGCAAGAAACCTCTGTATTTCTATGACAGTTTTTGGCAGGCGGGCACTGTGCACCAATGCAGCGCATTCTGGTATTATTTTCTTTCCATGGACAGATATAAATTGCCCAAAATAAAGAACATCCTGGATGCAGTATTATAACTTTGCTTCGTCTACCTTGTACCCTTTGAATGCTTGCAACTGCATTGTTATTGTTAATCATCACTGCATACTAACAAGTCGTCCACATATTGAATGATAGTGCTGGGTACCTGTATGTTCCTAAATCTACATGTAAAATTCTGTTAAATATACTAGGGGATTTACAGTACCCCTGTGGCAGTCTTGTGTGTTCATACCTTTTTCCGCCATATGTAAATGAGGAGAGGTAATAAGATTCAGGGTGCAAGGGTATGGAAACGAAGGCTTTCACCAAGTCCATAAGAGTATAGTGTTGCTTGTTTTGGGATGCCAACATAAACAAAAGAAACGGGTACCTGTACTCCCAGTAATCCCTCAGGTAAACAATACAATCATATACAAAGATATGGATCTGGGTCAATGGGTTTGGATTAAACACTTTTGCAAACAATTGTTCATGCAAACATTTATTCTAAACTTGTGTCATCAATAGTCACTAAAAAGACAATGATACAATACAAAAAAATCTATTTTGTCTACAACACCTCACATGTCCCACCTTTCATACCCATTCATACCATCACATTAAGTCTTTCACCATTGTTTCTGGATGTACACGAGAAGACAGTTCCCAATACTATCTTTTTTTTCAATCTCTCCTGCCATCCTAAATCATATGCTATATTCTTCCTTTGGCACCCTTCTTTATTTCATAATGTGCCTTAAAGTCCAGTGCAGTTTTCTTTTGGACTCTGTCTACATATGTTTCAGTCAATTTTAGGGCAACCAAATATCACCCACAATTCTTACAACCTTTTTCAGGACAACAAACAAAAGAGCGACCCAAATTTCGCTCTCCCCAAAATAATGGTGGAGGGTGTCTTTGACAATTTCACAGTTCCAGTTCACTTCCAATTTCTCACTAATGGGGTAGAACAAGTACTGGGAACACATCCCAAATGTTCAGGAGGACCGGATGGCAAATGAAACACAAAAGGTCTCCTGTTTATTAGGAGCAGTCCAGGAGGAGACTTCTGTATGTGTCTTTCCAATACACTTGTATGTCACTCCTCAAAAGTAGTATACAGTTTCCCACAGTGTCTCCAGCATTTTATTCATCCATGATGGAACTTCCAATGGGTCAACACTCCATATAAGATGACACTATAATCATTGAATATTCTTGTCTGGCCGTATGATATAATCTGGCTCCACACTGCATATGAGCCTGGTTTAGAATATAGCATATGATTTAGGATGGCAGGAGAGATTGTATTGTGGGTATTTTTTTACCCGGGGCAGCACTGCATGTTGTTGCTAAAGTGTGATTTGAACAGTTGCCACTTCCTGTAAGCGACCAACATCGTGGGCACTGGTTGTCTATAACCTCTCAGGAACTTGTTCTAAATATTTTTCAATAAAAGAGCTGTTCAAGGGCCATCAAGGAACACTGTACCTTGAGATAGTGCACTATTATCTTGCAGGGTGACAAATAGCCAACACTATCTCTCCATGATCAACCTGATCTTCAAACAATATTACACCTGTTTGTTCTCTTAGAGATACTTATGGCATAATAAGCAATACAGTGCACCACTCGCATCCATCTTAATTGGTCCGAACCACAGCAATCCTTTTCTCTGACAGCACCAACCCTTGCAGGTCCAGTGATAGCATTGTCTCTGCCACAAGTTCTTGGGTCACAACAGGCCTGAAAATTAAATGAGATGGTATCCGCCAACATGCTTTACCAATTCAGGGCACTGCATTAAGTAAAACTGTAATCCAATACACATACATGTCAGGATGAACAGGAATTCTGCTAACCACCAATTCCCCTTCTCTGGCATGTATTATCGGCATTGCTCTCATAACACGAATTCCTGGAGTAAAACATAATATTCCTTTATCTGTAAAGAAGATGGTCATGTTTACTTTACTTAGGAGGTCAAATCCTAACATATTTACTGGTAATGTTTCCGAATTTAATAGAGGTGCATGCACCACTGTGCCTCCTATTTTGATTGCTACATCTTTGGTAAAAGGAACTGCTGCCACAGCCCCAGAGAAACCCAGAGTTTCACCTGATTACGGGAAGTTTCTTTCACTAATGCACAGTTTAGTGCCCCCCCATGTCAACCATAACTATGAATTGTTTATCTCAGTGCCCACCAAGGGTTCCTCATCTGGTTGAGTAGTCACATACAGGACAAGAGTTTTCTGTGGGCTGTCCAAGTCAGCATATGTATTTGTACCACGGGACATGAAAGGGTTGCCTCCCAGGACACTCACTCCCCGATAATGTGCCACTCCCCCACTGGGGACTGTATTGCTTCTGGGCATTAAAGTGCTATATGATTGGCTTGGTGGTGGATCGTGTGTTTGGGTGCCAGTTGGGACAGGCAACTGTGTCTGAGGGGGTCATGGTGGCATCTGTGTATATGCTTTGTCTATTTAAAATGGTATCGACATAGGCATCAGGAGTGTGGGGAAGTGCTGCTGGTGTATTGGGCCTGCAAGAGTGTATGGATCGTACCCCGCTCCCATTCTACTTATACACTCTCTCACAAAATGACACATTTTTCTGAATCCCCAACACTTAACTGGTCCCGCTCCACCTCTCGGCCCCATCCCACCATATCCACCTCTGCCCCCCTCCTCCTGGAAACCCCCCTCTTCTCTGTTGCTATACTCCTTGGTAGGGTACTGTGACTGAGATCCACTGTTCCACTGCCCTTCCCCTGACCAAAGTGCTGCAATACTTGTGTCTGTTCAAACTGCTGCCTGCTCTGCTGCATCCGTTTCAGTAACTGCCACTATCGCCCCTTCAATGACTATTTTTGAAAAAAAAAAGAATCTGTACCAGTTTTGCTTCCTCAGCCTGCAACCTATGTGCAATTTCCTTTTCTCTTTCTTTGATGTGCTTACAGTGATGTATAATAACAGTCTGTATTTCAGCCCATCCTTTCGCTTCTATACCCATAATCTTTTTGAGAGCTTTCTGTACCTTCTTGGGCATCCCCTTTTAATAACAAAATAGAAAAACGGAACTGATCAATCCCACTGTTGCCCCATCTCTGCCCTTCACATCTCCTGCGCCTTCAAAATGTATTGAACGAGATCTTCATCATCCTCCATTGCATGCTGCATTATGGACTGCAAATCTGGCTTATCGGGATATGCCCACCAAAGTGCAGTCCACACCTGAGCCTTGGAGTCACGTACATCATCATCTATTTTAACTCTGGGATATCCCTTTTTAACCCAAACATCCCATGCCTGATCTCCCACAATTGCTGCAAGCAAACTTTTTATATCTCCGACTGCTAATGGGATTCCAGCTGTTTGTATTTCAAAAGCATATATACATTTCCCAGCACTTGCAGTGAGATGCAGGAGTGCTTTAATCAAGTTGTTTTTGTCATTTTGGGCCCACGGTACACACTGCGCCCTCCCAGGGCCGTTATGCAATAATAGCAACTGCATGCCCATTCCCCTTCTTGCCTTCTTGCCGTCACTTGCCTTTTTCCTTGTCACTGCTGCCAACTCAAATCTGTTCCTCAACTGTGGACCCAACAAGCTTTCTACCTGTGGAATAACTGCTGGTGCCTCCTCTTCATTATTCAATTCATTCACCACGTCCCACTCATTCTCCTGCAACTCCCTATTTGTCTTCATCCGACCTCACTGTCCGGTAATCTATGCTTCCCGCTCCCCATTTATCACAATTCCCCTTCTCAATGTGCACATCCTTAATCTCTTTGCTGTCTATTCTAAACAAAATGTCTCTGGCCATCCATTCATCTAGTCCACAGCCCAATTTGCTCCCTTCTTCCCGGAGGGCCCCCAACCGTTGCAATTTTGCTTGCGCTGTCTTTAAAACTTCTTCTAACTACTTCTGTGGTTTCTATCCATCGGTAGAGCAGCCTTAGCACTCGTTTTATATGGGGCAGTAACAGAGACAGGGATGGTGCCATGACAGTTGGAGACCTTTATGTTGGGTTAATATATCATGTGGTGGGACAGGTTGGGTAACATCCTACGGGGGTGGAGGTAATTGTGTTTCCTCGGGCGTTGCTGTTTTACCTGCACTCGCGGCTGGGCTGCTATCACATTGGGATTTACAATCATCATTGTCCTCCATCATTTTCCATAACTCTAAAATCTCTTTCCTTCTTTGGAGCTTTTTACCTTTATATTTGGCAGCAAAAAATGTGTACAGAGTTCCCGTATCCATTTGTTATTCGTAACTTGCTCTGGCCATGGGTGGAATGTTCCTCAATGTGTCTCCAACACTCACTGTTTGTGATATTTCTCAATGTATCCCTATACAACGTCAATGCGCTACACATATAGTCTAACAGTGTAGCTACTCCATATTTAAATACTTGCATATAGAAATGTCACACCATATACAAAATACAGTATGTCTTACACGTTCCTACCAGTCCTTCGCTCCTGTTGCCTTGTCCCCCCTGTCTCCCAGTCACTCCACACACTCCATGCACACTCTTCCTATACATAACACCCACACTACTTCTTCCACAAGCACTGCCTTGGCCCCTGCTCCCTGCACAATACATGTTAAAAGACTAACACAACAAGCTAAAGCAATGAACTGAAATAACAACCACTACTTCACCTTATTCCCCCACCTGGGGATATATTGGGTACAGGAATTCAAGTTCACTAATTATACAGGGCTCCTACTTCTGCATCTTCTTACAAAATATGGTGCCATCTTCCTCCCTACCTCGGAAAGGATCCCACTTCTCTTTTTCTCTTCTTATATCCTTAAAATAATAATAAAACAAGATATATAACCGCCACATGGACATTACACACTACTCAACTCAGTCACACACCATTCCACCATACACCCTCGTCTCCCCCTCTTCAATGCACCCAACCACACACACACCTTTTCCCATTCCCCCAACTTCCCTCTCATTGTCTATCCCTGTTGTTTTCACCCACAAGAGGTGTTCCTCCAACACAGGGGGCAATTAACTGCCTGCACCGGCCTAGGAGCCGCGCCCAGCTCCAAACAGGAGATAGGAATTCTGTCAAAATGGCTCCTGTACACCACTATGGGTTGCACGCTTGGGACTGGTCACTGCAGGTGGGTGTGGCCGCCCCAGATGTGCGGCCTGGAATCCTCTGTCTCTGTGGAATACCTGGGGTCACGTCGGGGTCAACACATTTGTAAACAAACACACCAGAAAAATTCAACCCACTAGGGAAAAAGGCCCAGCACACCTCTTGCAAGAAGAACTAGGTTCAATCTAAAAAAAATACAAGTAGGTGCCATCAAAGATTTCTGCTACCACGGTGCGCTCTGACAAAAACAGCAATAACTTTTAAAGGTACACAGCATCACAAATTACGTACATCTCTTAGGTTAAAAATTCAGGTGGTGTTACACTCACCTGGTCTCTGCGGGGGCGTTGGGGCACGGTTGGATCCCTCCCTCGGCTTGGCTCCCTTGGATAGACTCTCTCCCCCAGCTGCTGTTGAGCCTGCTGTTCTGGACGCTGGTATTGCCCCTGAGAGAAGATGAGAGGCAATGAGAATGGCATGGTGGTGTTGTGAATTCCCTCGACCCTCTCGTGCCAAAATTAAGTGCGCAAGCGTTTTCCCATGCAAGCTCACCTGTGGTTTTGTAACGCTGAGCTCTCCGTCCTGCTTCTTGTAGCAGGGGCGCATAGAGTGGATCTAGTTGCTTCACTAGTCCGTGGAAGTGGTGATTCAGACCGGCTACGACCAATCCACTTAGAAGGTAAGTCTTTTGATTTTGATTAATGTTCGTTTTCTTGTAATGTCTTTTGCCTTGATTATTAATAATCATTCTTGCAATGTCTTATCTCTTTCCCAATAGGTGGGAAGATGGCCAATCGGAGTCGTGGAGCGAGTCGGGGGGTTCCCTTGAGGATGATGGAGCTCCTGAATTAGCTGGTAAATTGGCCTTTATAATGGAACTCTAGGCTCAGGTATGGCACAGCCAAGCGTTTGTTTTTTATATGGTTTCTAACCTGTACTTTTTCCCTTACAGGAGAAGACAGGTGGCGTAGAACGGAGTTTGGAGGCTCGGGAGCCGCTCCGCGGCTGCAGGATGAAGGTACCACAAAGAGGAAGAAAAGAAGTGGAGCTCCGCTTTGCTGGAAGGCCGGATCAGGTGAGGAAAGGCTCCGACTCTGATAGCGATGGGATGCAGGTAAGATATGCGCCCAGCGATGGAGCAGCTGGAATCAGGTAAGGAGCGCCTTCAGCGATGGAGCGGCTGGAATTAGGTACGGAGCGCCTTCAGCGGTGGAGTAGCTGGATTCAGGTAAGAGGTGCCTTCAGAGATGGAGTAGGCACACTTTTCCAAGAGTCTGGCGCCAAAGGCAATGGGGGTGATGAAGGCCTGGACCCTTGTCGAACGTCATGACAGCTGGCTGGTTGGTGTGACCCTATACACATATATCCTGCTCCATATGGGATACCCGGTGATTGGTCCCAGCTTCTTCTGTCCATCTTCTTCCACGTGGGGCTCTTCTTCTGCCATCATATAGTAAAAAACGACAGTAATTGGCAATTATTTACAAAGGCCATAATTTCACAACTCTACAGTGCACCTAGTATCAAGGACATGAGTGAGGTGGCTACTTTTGAGGTGGAGATAACTTCTGAGAACTACATGTACCCCGCTCCTTTCCCAGACATTTTGGCACCTCCACATCTCTCTCATCCACAACATATATTTGTTACCATCTGCCATGGCACCTCACAGCACAAATCCCATGGACTAATAGTGGGGGAATCCTTCCCCCTGCTCTCTTATCTTCCTGATCGATTGATCATTCTACAGTTTTATGGCATGGGGCCTTGGGCTGGGCAGTGTAATCAAATGTTTGTGTCCTGGGCTTTGGGGATTTTGGACTGCTATAACTTATAGATCTGGACAGTCAAGACCTAAAGCCCTCACCCCACTTTCTCATGGGATAACTCTTCAAAGACCCATTCCAGCCCTTTCTTGCCCTGAAGGGCAGATTCTTTCTGGGTTACGTGCACTACTGATAAGACACAGTGAAGGACTGTGTGTGTGTGTGCGTTCAAGAAATTAAACTTTTGCAAAACTGCCTGGGCTGCGAGCAAAGAACGCACGCACCTCCTTCTAACCCTCGGGACTCAATGTAAATGAACTAGCATAGGTGTGGCTCTAGGCCTCAATTTCAAGATGGTGTCTAACTTATAAAATGGAGTTTCTTTACACACTTGATTCTAATGTTACAATTCACTACATTTCCACTACAATTCGGTTTCTATGAGTGCGTCCCTTCCCACCTCCATTCTCCCAGCTCCTCTACAGCATCTCCTTCTACAACCACCTTGTCCTAAATCGCCTGGGGGCATGGGACTTTCACCCCTGCTTTCCAACAAAAGGACAGAAGCTATTACCAGAACGCCCGCCAAAATACAAAAAAAGAGTTACAGCTGTTTTTGAGACTCCACAATTATTGTCATGCATGAGTTTTTCACTACAGCACATATGTTCGGCCTCTTTTCGAGGGACTCAAAGAAGCACAGAAAGGCAAAATTATCTTGTATGGACAAGAAAGATGACAGATGCCTTTTATGGACGGATAAAAGCAATAAGCACAGCTCCCATGTTAGGGATCTCAGATTACAGTGAAGATTTTTTCCTGTTCTCCTGTTCAAATAGAGTTGTGATGATGGCTGTTCTCGCACAAAAACATCAATGAGGTGAAAACCACTGGCATTTTATTGCATGATCTTGGGCCAAGTAATGAGAGGCCATTATCCTTGTGAGAAAGCGTTGGCAGCAGCAGCTTTTGAAATTGAGACATCATCCAATATAACGTTGGTCTGTCTAGTGACATTGTGGGTGTCATTATGGGGGCGTGGCCTGGAGCTCATGGTGTGAGGAAGTAGCTGTGCATAGCTCCCATTGGAATCCTCTAATCGATCCTGCTGTTATGGACAAAAGAATCCTAATGTTACACCAAATGCTTATATGAGAAGGTAAAACGACCCTCTAAAACCCCAGCAGAAATCTGACAAGAAACAGAGTCGGATCACTGTGGTTTTGAGCTCAGAAGTGGGAGCTGCAAAGATGCAGTGAAGAGGAGGGGCAGGAACACCCAGCAATTCCCCTGGGCTCCCGGAAGAAAGCAGAAGATTTGGTCTCTCCACCTCTGGCGAGCAGAGGCGGCCGCCGCAGTGGCAACCAGCGGGGCATTGAAGCAAACAACTGAAGCGCTGGGGGGTCGCGGACCGAGTTGAGCCATGCCACAAACACTGGGCCTCATTAAACCACACACCCAAAGAGAACAGGGTCGAAAATGGGCTTAGACTAATGCGGCAACGTGATGATGAAAGGAGCTAAGCTGCGATCGATATGGAGGGTGGCCCATAATCTACCAGGAAGATGCAGGTAAGCCGCGCTGCGTAGCAGAACTGCATGCTATTGCAACCGGCTGCAACCCCAACTGCTGGGTACTTGAAACTGTGTGCGCCACACAAGTGGGCCTCCCCCTTGGGTAAATAAGGAGGCCACACTAATGCATCATAGATTAACTAGTGCTGGGGAACTCCTAAGCAGAGCCAACACGGAAGTTGGTACACAGTGTGCAAGGGAAAATCAGATGGCAACCGTGCATCAAGCGCAAGAACCTTTGTGCCCCATCCTTGCACCCTCGTGGCCACTGCCACAGTCATCCATCATAGAACCAGGAACAAGTTACCCTAGGTTCCATACTTAATGTAAACGCATGAGTCTGTTTCAGAGCTGACAAATGCCAACTCCGCCCTCATTGGATCTTATGAAACTGTCACAGGGTCACATCGCCTGAACAACAAAAACAATCATCCTGCTGATGCTCCTCCCGTGTGCTGGGCCCCCTGTGGCCAGCGGGTCCCCACACATAAATGCAACTTTGCAGGCAGCTTTGACACCTGGCTCCTGGGGTGCCCTATCCCAGGAATGGAAAGTACTGGGAGGCAAAGAACACTGCCAAGTGCAACACTGCAATCCCATAGGACAGCTGGGAGGGGCTGCAGGTACACAGCAACTTTGCCATCTATGTCGCGGTGTCCTGACAAGGCCTGAACCGCGCATCTACAGGGAGTGAGACATTGAAGGCGCAAAGAGGTGCTAGCGGGCGATGCAACCTAACACCACCTTCAAGCACCCAGAGTGAGGTAGTGCGAGGCAGTAACAGACACCTTAAGCCTACAGTGAATAAGAGGAGGGTCTAGACAGAACTGTGCAGTTGGCCAGTGTGTTCGAACCAACACAACCCATACTCACCCACCACTTACCTGGAAACAACCAAGCATCGGATGCAGAAAGGGGTGCCCTACGGTTGAGGAGCTAAACATTCTGCCCAATGTTGAACCAGCGCAGGCCACTGCGGTCCCCTGTAGCAAGCAAAAAGCTCTGTAAGTAGATAATAGAGATGGACAGCTACTGGAGGCCATCGCAGCGCTGCGATCGTTCATTGACACCAAAATTGAAGAGGTCAAGTTCGATTGTAACTGATGCGACAGGATGCGCGCAACCTGGCAGAAAGGGTCCCTACTTCTGAGGCCGGGCTCCAGGAAACAACAGAGACCACGGCAGATCTGAAGACTAGAGTACAAGAGCTGGAAAAGAGGGTCGCAGAGCTCGAGGCCAGATCTGAAAATGCAGAAGGGCGGGCTTGATGCAGCAATATTCGCTTGTTGGGAATCCCTGAGGGAACAGAAGACTTGAACCCAACTGAATTCGTGGAAACGTTGCTAAACAGGAAATAGGTGTTGGTCGCCTGACGCAGGGCTTCGTGGTGGAAACGACCCACAGATCCTTACAGAAAAGACCACCACCGGGGTCGTACCCCTGACTGATGATAGCTAAAATCCCAAATTTTCGAGACAGAGAGATCATGCTCAGATATTCCAGGGAAGGAGGGGAGATAAAGAGAGTTCACTCCAAAATAGCGATATACCCGGATTACACGCCTGCAGTACAACGTGCAACAAACTCTTTTATCCCGATCAAGGCCAGGCTTCGCCAGCAGAACCTAAAATGTACCCATCCAGAATAAAGGTGCTCTATAAAGGGAGAGCCGTCTTTTTGGAAGCAGCTAACATGTGGATGGAACACAACAACGTAGCAGGGGACAAAGAGTCAGTCACATGCCCATGGCAGGGTTGGGGGTCAGGTCTGGGTTTGGAAAACGAATCAGTTCTTTGCAGTTGTTGTACGCTATTCCAATAGTGACCCATTCCCATAACGGCACAGCTAAACTACCACTATTCAACGTGAAGCATGCTTGGCCATTTGACCTAGGCTCACTGGTCTAACCCACAGAACGATTAGTGCTGGCCTGTTGCTAGCACGATACCACTCACACACAACGTCCCGGACGTGTCATGGTGGTGCAGTGGCACCCGAGCAATGCCGGAACATGGTAGCTGCTGGGTGCAGTTGTTTGGTTTTGTTTTTTGTTGGTTTTTTTTCAAGTTTTTGTACAAAACAGTGGTCACAGGTAAACGTGTGTATGCAGAGATGGGATGTAAGGAGGGGGCCTATGATACCAAAACATGGTAAGCTATGGGCGGCGACTGAGCAGTTGACACAGAGGGTGGAAAAGAGGAGGTTTGTGGAAACAATAACACATGAAGATGGCAGCTAACATCATGGTGCTGATATGGAACATAAGGGGTATAACATAAGGGGTATGGGCACCTACTTACACAGGAACCAAATCAAATCCTTCCTGAACAGGAAGAAAGTGTCCATTGCCCTATTACAAGAAACCCACCTCACAGATGACGCTTTGTCCAAAGTGAAAGAATATTGGGGAGGGCAAGGTTATAGGGCGGCATTCTCTAAATATGCTAGGGGAGTATTCATGTGGATAGATCCCAGGATACCCTTCCGACTATCGGGGATGGAGGTAGACAAGGGCGGTAGATGCTTGATTCTATGGGGCAGCATTGAACAAACGGAAATATGTATTGCCAACTCTTATTTCCCCAACCAGGGCATCCCTTCACACCTCAATGCGCTACGCTCCAGAATCACCCAACAACGGGGAGCTTCTTCATCTGGGGGGGCGATTTTAACTGTGTAAGGGATTTGGTCCTTGATAGTTCTGAACCCCCATGCACCAGGCAACACCAGCCCCAATGGCACTAAACACAACTATTGACCACCTGGATTTAGTTGAGGTATGGAGAGAGTTTCACCCCACAGACAGAGGTTATTCCTACTTCTCCCCACCACATGGTTTGAACACCAGAATTGATTATATACTTATTGACAAAACTCCCCTGCCACTGGTGGTATCCGCACAATATCTGGGCAGATCAAGCTCAGACCACTCGCCACTGCTAATGAAATGGTCAATGCAGGGCCCGAGGCCACCCATACCACTATGGTGCATGCCAATAGAAGCCCTGACTGACCAAGCCTTCAGAGAGGATCTCAAGAATAAACTAGAAGAGTACATGGGGAACAATGTGGGTAGTGTGGAACATTGGAGTACGGTGTGGGAGGCACTCAAGGTAGTGGTGCGGGGGAGGTCATTGCAGATGCAGGGGGCATTAAGAGAACACTGATGGCGGAATTGGAAAAGTGGGAGGGGGAAATCAAGCGGATGGAAAGCAACACCCGGGGAACCAGGGAGGAAGAGAGGAAACTGGGCGAAGCAAGACATAACTGTCAAGATGCATGGGGGAGACTATCCAAGTTTGATTACATAACAAGAACCACCAAGGTGCATGATGAGGGGGACAAACCAGGTAGGCTATTGTCATGGCTGTGTAGATGGGAACACCCGGGACACCTAACAACACTGCTAAAGAAGACATGGGTGCCACCCCGTGTCACCCAAAAAATGCATCATTCAATTAGGATACCTTTGCTGCATTCTACTCCCGCTTATATGCCCACGACACATCAGTATCCAAGGAGGACATACAGGACACGCTCGAAGAGATAGGGCTACCCCAACTGGACAGAACACAGAGTGAGGCATTGGACAGAGACATATCTGCTGAAGATATAAGTGAGGCCATTATAACCCTAACTACCAGTAAAACCCCTGGAAGTGACGGGCTCCCCCAGAGTTCTACAAGGTGAATGAGTCAACCCTGACACCGGTTCTACACAAGGTGTTCAGGAAAGCGTATGAGATGGCAGAACTGCCAAAAAGCATGAGGGAGACATTGATAGTCCCAATACGTAAGCCAGGGAAGCCAACGGATGAATGTGGCTTTATCGCCCACTGGCAATGCTGAACTATGACGTCAAAATACTGACTAACATATTGGCCACTAGGTTATTGAGGGTGGTGGGAGGGCTGGTGCACAATGACCAAAATGGCTTCATACCTGGCCACAACATGGCCACAAACCTATGTAGATTACAACATATAATGGCGCAAACCGCAGATGCTCAAGCACAATACTCAATAATATCTTTGGACGCCATCAAAGCATTTGACTCTATATACTGGGAGTGGCTGCTGGAAGTGCTAAAAGAATTTGGGTTTGGTGAAACGTTTATTAGATGGATCAAAATACTGTATACTAGGCCAGTGGCAAGGGTGAAATTTGGTAGGACGGTATCATCGCACTGGGATATCCAAAGGGGCACCAGACAAGGATGCCCATCATCACCGATGCTATACATTCTGGGCCTAGAGCCAATTGCAATCTACTTCAGGAAACTATTTCCTGATGCTGGCATCCGTGTGGGCAGTGTTGACCACATAATCTCACTATACGCACCAGAGGTACCCGCACCTTAACGCACCAGTAATGCTAGACGTACTGGACAAGTATGCAAAAGGGATTCGCTTAAGCAGGCAAGAATCCTGCATATTCCCGCTTGCGGGCCTGAGAGGGAAAAACATTGAAGGCCTGCCAAGTGTGGGTATTCAATGGCAGTTGGAATCCTTCAAATACCTTGGGTGAGCATACAACACACTCCAGAACTAATGCATGAAGGCAATACTGCTGCAGTGGTAAAGGGCCTGTGGTCATCCCTGAAGCTGTGGTCTAAACTGCCTCTATCAATGATGAGCAGAGTGGCAATCACTAAAATGATCATTCTGCCCAGATTATTGTACTACTTCCACAACATGCATCACTACATCAAGGCCTCCTTCTTTCACTTACTAGAAGTCTTATTGAGGGAGTGCCTATGGGGCATCACCCGACATACACTGTCTCTGGCCACACTGAACCTACCCTACAAGGAAGGAGGCATACAACTCCCAGAACTTGAGAAATACTACTTGGCAGCACAGCTTAGCTTTGTCAGTAAATGGCTCTCAGACGAGACCACGTCTGAAACCAAGCTACTAGAGCAACTGGTCGCTCCGGCCAGACTAAAAGAAATTCTGTGGGTACCCTTGTGCTGCTTGGGGTCCACCCCCATGATCGTCATACTGGTAGGCAAGTGTGCAGCAGGACCAAGGCTCTGCTCCACCTCAAACATCCTTACTCACCTGAGACCCTGATAGCTGCTGATATGTGCAATGTGGGAATTGATCTACCAATGGCAAGGCACTGGGAAAGATGGGGCATATACACATGGGGGATGTGTAAGGAGAAGGAGTCTTCAGGGAGTTTGACTCATTGCAAGAGAAGGAGGGGCTCCGCAGAGGACAGTTCTTATGGTATCAGAGGGCCTGACATGTGGCCAGCGAATATGTGAGAAGTGGCCAGAGGAGCCAATAACAAACCCTCTATTGATGCTAATGCACAACCGGGGTGAGGGCTGGAAACCAGTATCCAGACTTTATGGTCAGCTGATGGACAAACCCAATCCCAGAAGTGCAATGTTAAAAGCGAGATGGGAGGAAGACCTGGGAGCAGACATAACCAAGAAAGAGTGGGAAAGAATACTAGCGTTCCCCCGGGAAGTGTCCAGGAACACTAGGTACCAACTAATACAGTTAAAGTTTCTGTACCATACTTACAAGACTCCACACAGGGTGGCTGGATTCAACAGACAGGCAAGATCAGTATGCCCTTGGTGCGACGAGGGGGAGGTGGGACTGATGCACACGTTCTGGGGATGTGTGAAAGTGCAAAGGTTCTGGGCCCGTATTGAACAGCTTGCAGGAAAGCCGGGGTAGTGAGGTACATCTGGTCCCCAAAGGAATGTCTCCTGGGTTTGTATCCCCGAATCAGTAAGTTTAAACATGTAGTTAAATTCATGGACATGGTATGTATTCTAGTTAAAAGAGCTATTGCAATGGCATGGGAGGTTAGGGAGAATTCTCTCTTTAGGCTGAATGTCCTAACCTAGTGAGTCCCCCAGCAGCTCTGCTGGATTTCTGGGAATTGTTTTTTGTCCTCCTGCCAAGAGTGAGACTCTTTTTCTCCCACTCTTGGACATGTTTATGGTGTTCCTTTGACTGTTAATGTGTTTTTTGGGCTATGGGGTCCTTTATTCCATAGGGTCTCATGTGTTTTTATTATGTGTGTTACACAGCACCCTCCGTGCAGTAACACATGGGTGTCATAGTGACCCCCCACCATAGACTCCATACCCTGGGACTGGGACTGACTACTGTCTCCCAGGGCATGTAAAGTCACCATTGGCTTTACTAGTCCCAAATTATTAACAGAAACCAGTACAAACCATCATATTGTGGACGTACTGGTCGGGGCAATTCGATTGCCCCGGGGTCTGTTAGTCGAGGGGGCACGTCTCCGTCCCCCCTGATCGAGTTTTGGCTGGTGGCAGTGGAAACTACTTTTTATATTCGACCGCAAATATTTTCCTATGGGATTTTCCCATTGTTCGAGGCTACCAACTTTAATTATTTAATTCTCATAGCCTCGAACATACCACCGGTTTATTTATTTAATATTAATTGGCCGGTTGGTATTTTTTGCCAGGACTAGATTCTAAAATGGCGTCTGTGTTCTCTTCTGTGACTCCAACCCAAGTCGAACCTTTGTTCCACTTTTTGACGGGCTTCTCCACAGAAGCCTCCAAAAGTGGTGCCACTCTGTCTGGGTACCACAGGGGGTGTGGGAGGGGGTTTAGGCACCCTGGACTGAGTTACCTTGGTAACTCAAGTCGCACTCTTGTGTGATTGGCCCAAGTGGTGAGCCGGCCGGCTCACCACTTAGCATGTTTGATTGACAGCGAGGCTGAGTGAATGGGGGTATGCTGCATAAAAGCAGGGCTTTGGGGACTGGAACTTCAGAAGTCACCACAGGACCTGAGAATCCGACGAGGGAGAAGCTGAGCCGACCTACCACGACGACACCACCGGTGGAGCCCTGCGGAACCGACTCACCACTTCCCGACGACAGAGAAGATCTCCCGGCTGGAGAGGCTTCTTCCCCTGACTGGTGGGCACAACCAGTTTTACCTTCCTTCTTCGCACCCCAGACCGGTTTGTGGTCGAACTGCCCGTGCCAAGCAACCCGGCGGCCGGATAGCCACTTACCACTGGACCGCGAATCCACGGACCGCTCCTTGTACCTGAGAAACTCTGCGGCTGGTTTCTTCCCTGGCAGTGCAACAGACTCCTGTCTTCCTCCACAACGAAATCCTCTCTTCCCCCCGGTCGAAGCACCGACTTGCATCTGCTGCCAGGAACAACTGCCCCCGCTGGAGGGTTCTCACCACTTTAAGGTACCGTGTCCGCCAGGCCTCCCTTTCTAAAGATTGCTACAAGGTAATAATAACTCCTTAACCTTCTGGACTGGGCTGGCCGCCTTGACCCTCTAACTGGTCCCTTTCTTTGGTCCAACTCCTTTTTGAACCATTACAAGACTTTTGTGCACTGCAACCGTGTGACCTTGGACACATTTCATTTGATCCTCTGAAAGTGGATCCGGCCTATTGAACTCTAACTTCACGGTTTTTCTTTGCCTTCCTCTCTTGTTATGTTCTCGTAAAAGTGTTGGGATGTGTTTCAACTTGTTCTCTGCTTTTCTCTCCCTTTTAAAAACAAACTATTAGAGTTCCATCTACGTTAAGCGCTCACCGCTGTCTGAAAAAAAGGGGGGCTTTACTTAAGACTTGTCTAATATTTTTTTAAGGGAGTGTATATCTTTTAGTGACCGTGTTTTTGAATTGCTTACTATTGGTGCCTGTGTGTTTTTCTAGATGTGGTTTTAAATAAATAATTATATCTCTTTTACACCAAACCCTGGTCAGTGTTTACTTGTTCTATTGTGTTCTCTTGACCTATTGTGAATACTCTGTATACTGCCTAACACTTCTTGAGGGAAGTCTGACTGCTCAGCCACAGCTACCAAGTGAATCTGTGTGGTACAGACTGCTACCAAGTGGGTTTACTGCCAAACACCTGTAGTCCTAAATCTTTTGCAGTGGTCCCAGAGGGAACTGCACAGGCTTCTGCCTCATATGGGAGTCGGCAGGGGACCCGCAATATGCAATGTGGAGCAGGGAACTCGAGCACTGGGCATAGGCCGAGACCAGGATATGGGGTACATGTGTGTCTAGGTCAGCCGATAATGTGAGCGTACTATATGAAGCCTGGAAAATAGTGGTTTGGGACATGTTCCACCCTTCGGACGATAAACCCCCTTGAGTACACAAAGCCTACTTCACAATACAATGACACCATAACGGAACAGTAACAGGAGAGGGCTCGCACTACTAATCATCCCATGAATGAGAACACCGCTTCCCTCAAAATATACTTTTACATCGACGCGGCTACCTGAACAATGAAAATAACCTACCAGACTACCTACGGAGACAGTTATGTTGTTTATATGTTGTTAATAGTTGTGTTCCGCTCTCTGTATTAATCTTGAGACACGTATGCTAAGAAATGTGACAAGCAAATTACTGTATAAATGTGCACTAACAAAAATCAATACAAATGTTTTAAAATAAAATAAATGGGTGTCATTATAAGTTTGCCAGTATCCCTCCAGTAATACCGACTGGGGGAATACCGGCAAAGTGAACCGCCGTCAGCTGTTGGCTTGAGGTAAATCAGTGACCCACACCAGCAAATGTATGGTTTGACGGTGCAGTAACAGTTCCAGTAATGGATTTACCAGCACTTTTATATGTTGAGTATGCCCCCTTTGCCATTCTTGAAAAGCTCAAAAAATGGTTGACCACACAGAGAGTGTCTGGCTATGAAGTTTTAATATCTCATCTATCAAATAATAGTCTCAAGTGCCACATAATGAATCCTGCAACATTTATAGAAGAAGCAGTGCAGGAGGGAGATACTGTACATGGTTGCTCTACCTACACTGATTATTATGATGACATGCCCCATGTAAAATAAAACACCCTAGGAGGGAGCATAATTATCTTTGTTGATGGTTCAGCGATGATCGATCATAGATCTGGACAAAGACATAGCAGGACAGCAGTAGTGAAGTCAAATGAGAATCGAGAGTTTGAGGTGGTAGAAAGTGCAAGATTGTCAGCCCATTTTTTATCAGCGCAAGCAGCAGAATTGGTCGCATTGAATTTAGCACTTGAAGTGCTTCAGGATGAGGCGGTAATGGTAGATTTTTGGCTCCGCCTGTGTGACAACAACAGTACACTTAGAGTTGTAACAATGGAAAAGGAGGGGCATCCAGTACACAGATGGCACAGCAGTAATACATGCACCATTGTTAGAGAGACTTTTATAAGTGCTTGAGTGTCCCTCAGCAGCCGCCATAGTGAAGTGTGCAGTGCCTACAAGAGGTGTAGACATGATTTCACAAAGCAATAAAGCCGCTGATACAGAAGCCGAAAGGGCAGCATATTTTCCTGCAATATTAGACATTAAAACCACCCAAAACAGGCGCACACATACGTGCAACATGACGATGAAAGACAGTTTTAATGCACTGCCAGTAACACAGATCGTAGAGTTGCAGGGACACGTGTCACAAGAAGAGCAGGAATTGTCAAAGAAAAGGGGGTGCCAATTTTCCCACACAGAGCTAATTTGGTGACAGGATACACAAGGAAACCTATCATGCCTGTTCAGTATTTTACAGTAGCGCTGGAGCAATTACACTATCCAGCACATATTTTCATTTGCTGCCCAAATGGGCTTGCAGACCTAAATATCTGCAGAATGCAAATTCTTTGACTATAATGATTCTGGGATTCATGTTTGCATCCGTTTTATTTATTTCATGTATTATATGGCAATGAAGCAGTTAAATAAATGCTATAATATAATAAAGTTAGTATTCAGTCACAATAACACAAGTATAGTTCCTGAATTGACACAGGTTGGGATGGTACCTCAAACATCCCTTGAAGGAAGCACACTAATTAAAAGATCAAAACGAAGTGTGCAGAAAGACCCAAAACATAATGCAGTTTTTTTATGACTCCCTCCATATCACTAATAACATGTGGTACAATAGTATGAGAAAGGTGGGAAGGGAGATGTATAATGAGAGCTGCTTTGTTTGTTCTCTCATTCCATATGCCATGAGTGCTACCAGAATGTTCATAGCGCCAGAAGTACCTACACACAGAGCACATTGATTGACACATCTAGCATTATGCACAACAAAAGGACAGTTTCAGGGCAGATGGGCCGTTATTCAGTAGGTGACAAAATCAGGTTCACCTTGTGAGGACAGTTTCATAAAGCAAACACCCCATATAATAAGCTCTCCATTCGGATGCATTCATCTACGGATGCGCAGGCAACAGCCTCGAAAATTAGCAATTATTGAACTTTCAACCAGACGGTAATTTATTTTCAACATCCATTTTCCAATCCAAGGCCTTGAATCCCTTCATGCCTTGAGAAGGAACCTTAAGGTTCGAAACACGTGTTGGCTGACCGCTCTCTAGACTATTTGTCTACCTTATGCATAATAAAAAACACCCTTTCAGACACAGCCTCTAGCGTGTAATTTCCTGTAATCACAAGACTTTATGAAAACTAATCACAGCAAGGTAACCAGGAACTTCTACTCTCTCATTATGAAAGGTGTTGGTTCACCTTTTCACACCTGTGACCTTGCACAGAATAATTAGAGATTACCAGAACACAAATTGAGCTCAGCCAAGGAGTGTTCTATCCTAGAGCCCATGTTATCCTCATTAACCCATTTAATAACTTTACAACACAGCATAAGGTAATGAAATATGTACTGCCAGGCCCAAATAGGGGAGACGTGAGTATAGAAGACCATAAACTAATGAAGAGTACTGGTGCCAAAGGGAAAGACATAAATGGCTGCTGAAAGAGACCCCAGTTACACATAATGTGAGAAGTATTCAATGGGGCCATCTAAAGGACGGTCCCCTGTCTGAAGCCAGGAGCAGAGAAGATATTTCAACCCTAGGGATAAATGCCTTCAGTCTATTTATATGGAACACTTTTGGGGCCTGACCGGGCCTTCTAATGTCCGCCGAATTGTTCACTTCCCCCATTTGCTCCACAACTATGTAAGCATCTGACCATTTTTCCTGTTAAAGCCTTGTAAGATTCATAATCAGAGAGTAAGCATTACATTAAGAGACGCCACTTTCTCTTTTGGGGTTCCTCAGGAGCCTCAATCATGTTCATGCGTTTGAGAGTCCTCTTGAATCTCTCAACCAAGCCATTTTTCTGTGGATGATAATCATATGAAAACGTATAGGAGACCCCACACTCATTCCACATAGCTTGCATGTACCTGGAGATAAAGTTGCTGCCTCTATCTGACACAACTTCTTTAGGGAAGCCAATCCTGGAAAATATGCCAAGAAATGCTCCAACAGCTGACTTGTCAGTCACTGTAACGCTCACCTGGTATCCACAGGGACGTCACTCAGCCTGTTCTGACCTCTTACGCCCTCAAACCCTTCCCTGGAGGCTATTCGACTGGAGACTGGGCCTGAAACACAGGATTGGTAGAGTTTAACTCCCTATTGTCTCTGTGTGCTTGAACCCCTTATTCCCTGGGGTCCAACCCTTCCCTTTGATCCACAGCTCACCTTGTTTTCTTGGATAGTGTGCTCTACATCCTGCCTTCAGCGCAGGGGAGCGTTGATTAATGCAGGCTCGTTGCTGCCTAGTTGCTTCACTGGCAAGAGTCCGACAGGTAAGTATAATGAGTCTTTTGAACAGTTCTCTAACTTCGTTCCTTTCCTTCCTTAGATGATGGCCGGCGTCCGGGGATGGCGGCATGCTGCTGAGATAAGTAGCACTGAAGGTGAGTGAGAGCACGATGCGCAATGCACCCCTTTCGTATTTGCATTGAACTGAGTTCTTTTTCTGTGTCTTTTAGGTGCCGCGACGTTTTCAGCATGGATGCCGGTTATGAAGAACAAATGCGGTGGGTAAGAGCGGTATGCAGCGCCTCTAGATGTTTCCACGCTAACCTGGAGTGTCTTTTCCCTCTTGCAGATAGATGAGAAGTTCCGGAGACAGAGTTCCCCCAGACCGGCTGGGATTCAGGTAAGCGTTTGAAGCTCATACAGTATTTAAAAATAAGCAAAGATTTGCAGAATGCTTACTAATTCCCTTTTTCTGTTCTTTTCCATTTTCCTTAGGAAGCGGCGTGCCGGGATGGGAATGACACCGCCGAAGATGCCTGCAGAACAGAAGGAGCGATGACTGATGGGCAGAAGCGCCGCAAGGTAAGGCTGTTCGTAACAGTGTTCTTGTTCTTGCAGGAGCTGAGCGCAGAAGAAAGATGCAGGCCTACTGGAGACTGATCCGAACACGGTGAGTGTCACGCTGCAGGTGCAGAAAACGCAAATCATGTTTCTCAGCCTGGGTGTGGCTTAAATAGTCTCTGAGTATCCCAGGTGCGTCTGGGCTGAACCACACCCAAAAGACTAGACCACACATGCAGTTCTGGGAACCAAAATATGTGGGGGCATCCATCTTGTCCCATCAATGCACTACAAGTCCAATCCCCAATGTTATCCTATGGGAGTGAGTGAGTCTGGTGCCACAAGCGCCAAGTCTGACTCCAAGTGGGTCTTTGGAGGGATGGAGAGGCCCTTAAGGGCCATGTAGGTGATCGTGGACTGGATCCAGCCTGACATCTTGGAGGGCTGGGGACATGAGGGGCAGGAATCATGACAGCACTTCCCCCCAAGGCCCCTCTCAAGGTGGCTCTTCTGTCTGGTCCTGGTTTGGTTGGATGGTTTTGATGAAATCGTCTAAGTAAGCGAGGTGCATGGATGTACTCACAAGGCTGCCATTTCCTGTCTTGTGGACCATACCCCTTCCAGTCTACTAAGTAGTATAATTTGGATCTGACATACTTTGAATCTAGGATGTCCTTGACTTCGAATTCTGGCTCCCCGGTGACTACTACTGGCTGCGGTGGCGTTGCTACCCGGGTCCCAGGTTGAACAGGTTTAAGGAGAGACACGTGGGAACACAGGATGAATTTGCATGTTTGATGGCAAAGATAGTCTGACCGCCACAGGATTTTTCACGGAGGTGACGGTGAATGGACCCAGGTATCTTGGACGGAAAGTTTGGGCTCCTTTAATGGACACGTGTTTAGACGCCAGCCAGACTTTGTCTCCCACTTGTTAGTTGGGGGCCTTTGCTCGGTGTTGATCAGCAAAATTCTTTTGCCGATTCTTAGCTTGAAGTAGGTGTTCAGCTGCCCTTTTAAAGGTTTGAGAAATGGTTGTGTGCAAGGTTTTGACTGCTGGCATTTCCAGGGTTGTAGGAACGTCCAACTCAGAAGTACGTGGGTGCCTGCCATACATGGTATAAAAGGGTGTCTGCCCAGTGCTGGTGTGTAGGGAATTATTATAAGCATATTCAGCTATCCATAATAGGTCAAACCAGCTTCCTTAAACTTGGTGTAACATGCAACGCAGATACTGCTTGAGCGTCTGATTTGTCCTCTCAGTTTGACCATCCGTTTGGGGATGGTGACTGGTGGATAGCCGGATTTCGATCTGGGCCATAGAGCAGTATTTTCTCCAGAAGTTAGATACAAATTCAGTACCTCGGTCTGAGACCAAAACTGAAGGAAACCCATGGAGCCGTACGATGCCTTCAAGAAATACCTTTGCCAGATTGGAAGCATTTGGGAGCCCCTTAAGATGAATTAAATGTGCCATTTTTTTAAAATAGGTACACGACCACAAGAATAGTGTTAAACCCTTGACTGGGTTGTAAGTCAGTAATAAAATCGAGGGACAACGTGTGCCAGGCGGCTGGTGGGGTTTCCAATGGTTGTAATAGCCCAGCCGGTTTCTGCTTGGATGACTTGTTTTGAGCACACACTCCACAAGATAGGATGAATTGGATAATGTCTTTACGTTACATGGGCCACCAATCATTTCGTTTTACCTTGGCTAGTGTTTTAGCGATTCCGGGGTGGCCCTCGATCAAGGAATCATGATAACCGGACATGACTTATTCTCGTAGTTCTTCGTTTGGTAAGAATAAACGATTCCTGAAGTAGGGCAACTGATCTTTTATCATGTAATGTTCTCCTTGTGCACTCCACGCTTGTAATTGCTCCGGACTCATCAGGTTTTGGATTTCTTCATGTAATTCTTTCTGAGTTATGGTTGCTGTGATTCCTAGGAGCTTGTCACTCGGGATGATTGCTATTGGGTCAGGGGTCTGATACCCTTGCTCTTCCACCCCCATACGGGAAAGGGCATCGGCCTTCCTATTTTTCACCCCTGGTGAAAATGTAATCACGTAGTCATATTCAGCAAAAAAAAGAGCCCAACGTAGTTGTCGTGAGGATTGGGCCTTTGCCGTTTTTAGGTACTGCAGATTCCGGTGGTCAGTTATTACGGTGAATGTGTGTCTGGCGCCCAAGGGGTAGTGCCGCCATGCCTTAAAGGCTGACTTAATGGCCAGGAGTTCTTTGTCTGTGATATCGTAATTGAGTTCAGGGGGTGTGAATTTACGTGACCAGAAGGCAACAGGGTGTAACTGGCCCGTTTCGGGGTCCTTTTGTGAGAGGACGGCTCCCATAGCCATGCTTGAGGCGTCCGTTTCCACCAGGTATGGGAGATTAAGGCGAGGGTGGCGTAAGATTGGGGCAGATGTGAATCTTGCTTTGAGTTCCTGGAAAGCCTCCTCAGCTTCTGTTGTCCACTGGAACTTTTTTTGGTTTTCCTTAGTAATGACGTGATGGGATGCACAATTTGCGAAAATCCTGTGATGAACCGGCGGTAGAAGTTTGCAAAACCCAGCATACTTTGAACCCCCTTGAATGAATTTGAAGATGGCCAGTTCAGGATAGCATCTACCATGTGTACATCCATTCAGATTCCATTCGGGCTGAGAATAAAGCACAGGAATGCCACCTCGGAGACGTGGAATGAGCACTTTTCGAGCTTGGCGTAGAGCTGGTGTTGACGGAGTTTCTCCAATACGGATCGGACGTGTTTAATGTGGTCCTGCTTTGATGCAGAATATACTAGGATATCGTCAATGAACACTAGAGCAACGACATCAATCCATTCCCGTAGGACATCGTTCATGAAGTATTGAAATGCAGCAGGCGCATTGCAAAGGCCAAAGGGCATTACTTGATATTCGTACAAGCCGTATTTGGAGCGAAAAGTGGTTTTCCATTCATCCCCCTGTTTTACACAAACAAGGTGATATGCCCCCCTCAGGTCTAGCTTTGTGTTGATTTGGGCATCTTTGACTTGATCAAGCAATTCAGGGATCAGTGGCAGGGGGTAGTGATTTTTTACGGAAATCTGGTTCAGTGCGCGATAGTCGATGCACATTCTCAAGTCCCCCTCCTTTTTCGGTACGAAGAATAGAGGACTGGCTGCTGGAGACCTCGAGGGACGGATGAACCCGTTGGTCAGGTATTGGTCAAGATAGGTCTTCAGGTGCTGGTTTTCTGGTTCCGTGAGTGTGTAAATTTGGCCACAAGGGATTTGTGCGCCGGGTATCAGGACAATTTGGCAATCGTATGGTCTATGCAGCGGCAAGGTATTAGCCTGTTCTTTCTGAATGACATCTTGAAAGTCCTGGTATTCACTTGGTAGGGTGCCGATTGCCACAGTTGCAAGCGTGGAGGTTCTGGTGTCTATTGGTTGTTTCTCTTGGTGATAACATGTGTGGGCGCAAGTCTCGGGAAAGGCCAATTCTTTTGCTCGCCAATCAATTAGAGGATTGTGAGCTACCAACCATGGCATTCCCAAAATCATCCAGAACTGTGGTGCCTTAATGAGGTCGAAAATGATAGATTCTTGGTGTCTATCCTGGCACAGAAGGGTTAAAGCTGCAGTGCAATGGGATACTGGACCAGAAGCTATTTCAGTGCCGCCGACGGTGGTAACAGTGTTGGTGGTTGACTTAGGGTGTAACAGAAGCCCCATTTTTGCCACAAAATCCTGGTCGATGTAATTCCCAATGGCTCCACTGTCTATGTACGCTCTTACTGCATGCATCCAAGATGGTTGTTGGTTATTGATCAAGACCACAGATAGTGCAAAATGGGTGGTCTGTAGTTCACTTTCTTCGCTCGATAAGTGGACCCCAACACTTGTCGGGCTGGGGAGTTTTCCGATTCCTTGATGGTATCTTCCTTGTCTGTGGCCCCTACCGTCCTCCTCGGTGGCTTCACAGGGCACTCTTTAAGGTAATGACCTGACCTTCCACAGTACAGACATAACTGCTGCTGCCTCCTTTTATCCCTTTCTGCTTTAGTCAAGGGGGATCTGACCCCCCCGATTTGCATTGGTTCTTCTGAACCTTCCGTTGTTCGGGCAGTATTGTCCTTTGAACGCACATACAGAGGGCAAGGGTCTGGTCTGGTTTGATCTGCTCTTCGGTTATGCAACCTATGATCCAGTTGAACAACAAGGTCAATGAATTCTAAGCAGTCTTTCGGGGGGTTCACTACTTGTGCTAGAAAATCCTTGAGCTCCCCCCGCAACCCATGATGAAATAACATGTTTCTCTTCTCCACTGGCCATTCTGCTTCAACTACGAGTCTATTGAACGTGGCTATGTATGTTAATAGGTCTTGATTCCCTTGGCGTAGGGACAGAAGTTCGTTGTCTAATGCCTGGCCATGAGTACGACGGGCAAACACCTTTTCCATCTCCTGCTGAAAGCCCCTGAAGTCATGCAGCAAAGGATCGTCTTGGGCCACAAAGGGTACAGACCAGTCCGCGGCGCTATCACTTAGGTAGGATAGCACAAAAGCGACCCGTGATTAGTCATTCGGAAAGGCCCCTGGCCTACAAAGGAAGTGCAGGCGTCACTGGTTCATGAACGTTGCAAACCTTTTGGGATTCCCCATAAATCGTTCGGGCGGGGCCAAGGGAACTGCCCCAGGAAGGGTTATCTGAACTGGATTGGCTGATGACGCTGGCATCGAGGGCACGCTTTCCGGCAATGGTGCATGCCCTGCTTGTGACTGGAGAAGTTGCCAGCTTAAATCATCAGTGCATTCTTTGGCTACTATCAGCTCTCTCCTCAGGGTGTTGGTCTCCTGCCTGGCTGCATGTACTTCGGAACATAGCTGTCATGACCCACAGTACGCGCCCCTTCTGGACTTCCTGGTCCTTATCGCGACGGGGCCTGTATTCATTGTTTCTTCGCACCAACCTTCACGGCGGACGTTGTACGTCCCATAAATGTGCCACGCCCCCGCGGGCCAGCGCGTCTCAATGCTATTGCGAAGTAGCGACCAGACGTATGCTCCGTAGCTCGCGGTATTGTATCATTGCTTATTCCTGCTTACCCCATCCTAGTCCCTTTCCTCCCTTTCTTGTTCCTGGACTTGTGTGCTTGTTGTGCACCCTGTTACTTTCCCGAACTCCTGGATCCCTGCATCCCAGAACCTTGAACGCACGCTGGAGTCTAAAGAGACTCGTGCAGCTTTATTCAAGCCTCCATCAGTTCGCAAGAAGGCATCGATCAAGAAGTCCAGCAAAGATCAAACCCAGGTGAGAAGGGGGGAACTCCTTGACAGTTTGAGACGCCACCCGACCGAACTCGATATGGACATGGAAGCGGTTGTCCAGGATTTGGTGCGTGGCATGCAAGAGCTATCAACCGAGGTGCAGAATCTAAAGGCGGAAAACGCCGCTCTCAAACAATTAGTTCTATCCCGTGATTCTGCCACAAAAGAAAGTGTATTGCTGGGCGGCATAGTGGACAAATACGATGGCTCAGCAAAAACCTTTCGTGGATACCTGGATTCATGTTTGGTCCACTTTACTTTTAAGCCCTATTTCTTTTCAACTCCCAGGGCTAAGGTGGGGTTCATAATTTCCCACCTTTCAGGAAATGCCTTGACCTGGGCCACGCCCCTCGTTAATTCCGGCGATACTCTTCTGGATGACTATGATGGCTTCATACATGCCCTTAAGACCATGCTTGACCATCCAGAACAGGTCTATAGTGCCCAGGAACGCCTGTTAGACTTCCAGCAAGGATCCCAGGATATGCTCACCTATGTTACCCGATTCAAGCAATTAGTCAAGGAAGCTGATTGGTCCCCGGAGGTGAGTTTTACCCTTTTCAGGAGAGGACTGAATGAGGAGATTAAGGATTAGTTGGCCAGAGTGGCTCGCCCAAACTCATTTCAGGCACTAAAGGACCTTGCCTTGCAAATAGATTTCCGTATCCAGGAAAGGAAGGCAGAGAAGAAGAAATCCAGAGCTAATCCTCCGAAGCTATCTTTCGAGAATACCACCAAGACGGACACAAACCCAGGCTCAGTCTCTGAACCTGAACCCATGCAGATAGGAGCCTTCCATGGACCTATATCCCCGCAAGAAAGAATGAGAAGGATTGATACAGGCTTGTGCATGTATTGTGCCCCAGACAAACACTTGGTTAGGGAGTGTCCTCTAGCCCCTCCTCGGCATTCAGGAAACGCCAGCTCCCGATCCTAGATGGAGCAGAGCTTCGGGAGAGAGATGTTTGCTCCACATCAATTCCATCCTTGAACTCTCCTGGACAAAACAATTTGGTGATACTTCAGGCCTTCCTGTCGCCATCCAAGAATAAGACCTATCCCATTCTGGCCTTGGTGGACTGCGGAGCTATGAGAATCTTCATTGATCAAGACTGGGTTGTTAGTCATCATATTCCGTACGAGACACGAAGCACCATGCAGCTGGTGGAAACAATCGACGGAAGACCCCTCTCTTCAGGACCCATAAGCCTGCAGACAAAAGAGATCCAACTTTCCATAAACCATCACGAAGAGCGGATTACATTCGACATCATTAAGTCAGCCCATTACCCCATGTGATTGGGTATGCCCTGGCTACAAAAGAACAATCCGTATATCAATTGGACAGCAGGATCACTATTCCTAGGCTCAGAGTTTTGCATGTTCCACTGTCTATCCCTGGATCCCTCCTCGACACCTCCTAAAGAACCACTAAGAGACCAGAAAACACCACTCATGGTGTCCAATATCATACAAGTCCCAGAGGCCTATCGGGGATATGCTGATGTATTTTCAACTGCCATAGTCCAGGCCTTACCCCCTCACAGGCCTGAAGACTGTGCCATAGATACAGATCCCTCAGCAGTGATTCCCTTCGGCAGAATGTTCATTCTTTCTGAACCTGAGAAAAAGGCCCTCCGAGAATACCTGGACACCAATCTTGAAAACGGCACCAGAAGACCCTCAAAATCTCCAGCGGGTGCTTCGTTGTTCTTCGTTCCCAAGAAGGACACCAAGGAACTCAGACCTTGCCTCGACTATCGTGGCTTAAATCAAGGCACCCTGAAAGATCGGTACCCACTGCCCCTTATCTCGGATATCCTGAAAGCTGTGAGAGGCACCGTAATATTCACGAAGGTGGATCTCCGGGGTGCCTACCATTTAATCTGTGTCCGGGAAGGAGACAAATGGAAAACAGCCTTTAGAACACCCTTTGGTCAGTATGAATATCTAGTCATGCCCTTTGGACTAGCTAATGCGCCCGCAGTTTTTCTACGTTTTATGGATAGGGTGTTTTCTGACATGTTATTCCTCTTCGTCATTGTTTATCTGGATGACATACTGATCTTTTCCAAGGATCCTTTAAAGCATGAAGAACATGTAAAGGCAGTATTACAACACAAACTTTTAGCCAAACCCGAAAAATGCTTGTTTCACGTTACCTCTGTTCACTACATAGGATTCATCCCTAGCCCAGAAGGAATTGGTATGGACCCTTCAAAGGTAAAAGCCACACTGGCTTGGCCCGCTCCCACATCTGTGAAACAAGTTCAATCCTTCCTGGGGCTTGCCAACTTCTACCGGAAGTTCATTTCTACCTTTTGCGAGATCGTTTAGCCAATCGTTGCTCTCTTGAAGAAAGACACCCCCTTTATCTGGTCTACACCGCAAGATAAAGCATTCCAAGGATTGAACACAGAGTTCACGCAAGCCCCCAGCCTGGTTCAACCCGACATAAATCGCCCATTCCTAGTGGAAACCGATGCCTCTAACTACGCCATAGGAGCGGTCTTGAAACAGGTACTTGAGGATAAACTGGAACACCCCATTGCTTACCTCTCACGAACCCTGACTCCCAGTGAGACACACTATTCCGTCCTGGAAAAGGAACTGTTAGCCATCCGTCAAGCCTTCACTGAATGGCAACATCTACTTCTGGGTGCTAGATATCCAGTTCAGGTCCGCACGGACCATCGGAATCTTCAAATTCTACAGTCGTTGGAGTGCAGGAACAGTCGTCAGGCGCGTTGGGCCTGCTTCTTTGCCCAGTACCAATTCCAAATCACTCATGTTCCCAGATCACAAAACATGATTGCTGACGCCTTATCTCAACGTCCTGACTATGTAACCACTGAAGACAAGGCCTATCCTAAGATGTTTCCCCACACGATCTTTGTAGCTCAAGCAGTCAACCTCCTGGAAGAAATCTGAGTGCAAACCCAATCCACTGACCTCTGGAAGGATATTTCAAGGAAGAATCCATGGAACCTAAGAGTTAAAGAAGGATATTTATTCAAGGACAATGCACTGGTCATTCCTACACAGAAGTTACAACAAAGAATGATAAACCTCTGCCATGATGCACTTCACTCCGGACATCGTGGCATAACTAACACCCTCCGTCTTATACAAAGACAGTTCTGGTGGCCTGGAATGAAGACCGACGTACAACAGTACATCAAAGCTTGTGATGTCTGCAGTCAAAACAAACATGATAACAAGAGACCTGCGGGTCTTCTACTACAACCTACACTGCCAACAAGACCATGGGAATTCATTGCTACAGACTTCATTGTGGAATTACCACCTTCCCGAGGATACACGACCATCATGGTAACCATAGACTTGTGCACTCATATGGCTCATTTTACACCCCTGTGTAAGCTGCCATCCTCATCCAAGCTTGCTGGAATCTTTCTGGAACACATATTTTGTTTACATGGACTTCCTTCCAAGATCATATCTGATTGAGGGCCTCAATACGTCTTTCAATTCTGGAAACATCTCTGTTGCATTTTGGGGATCCAACGCGCCCTTTCCTCTGGTTATCATCCCCAAAACAATGGGGCCACAGAATGTGCTAATCAGACCCTAGAACAGTATCTTCGATGTTTTGCCACCAAGGTCCAAGATGACTGGTCGCTCCTGATACCCGTGGCAGAATTTGCATACAACAATTCCGACCATTCAGCACTTAAGACCAACCCTTTTTTTGTAGCCAAGGTTTCCATCCATCGGTTCTACCCTCTGTTCTCCATCATCCTACACCAGTACCTACTGTCGACTCCTGGATAGAAACCCTCATCAACATTCACCAGGAGGCCAAAGAAAACTTAGAGAGGGCCAGAACACACACTAAGAGGTATGCGGATTTAAAAAGGAGACCAGGTCCTTCTTATGCTATCGGTAATAAAGTCTGGTTGTCTTCAAAATTACTACCCCGGCATCTACGGCCAAACAAGTTGGCCCCTCGGTACTATGGTCCATTTCCCATCAAGGAAATTATCAATCCAGTTTCATACCGGGTTAGGCTACCAGACTCTTGGAAGAGAATTCACCCAGTATTTCACACATCCTTATTAAAACCCTACAACCAATCCTCCCGGAAATCCTGCCGACCTCCTCCTCTACTGGTCGACAACCAATTGGAGTATGAAGTATCCCGAATATGTGATTCCAGGTATAAAGGTATAAATGGGGTCAGCTTCAATACCTGGTTGAATGGAAAGGATATCCTCCTAGTGAAAGAACCTGGGAACCACTTCATAATCTTAAGGACCCTCGATTACTCAGAAGATTTCACCTTATACACCCGGGAAAACCTGGTGGAACAGGTTTTCGAAGGAGGCATGCTGTCATGACCCACAGTACGCGCCCCTTTTGGACTTCCTGGTCCTTATCGCGACGGGGCCTGTATTCATTGTTTCTTCCAACATGGCCGTATCACATGACACGCCTCGCACCAGCCTTCACGGCGGACGTTGTACGTTCCATAAATGTGCCACGCCTCTGCGGGCCCGTGCGTCTCAATGCTATTGCGAAGTAGCGACCAGATGTGTGCTCTGTAGCTCACGGTATTGTATCCTTGCTTATTCCTGTTTACCCCATCCTAGTCCCTTTCCTCCCTTTCTTGGTTCCTGGACTCGTGTGCTTGCTAAGCACCCTGTTACTTTCCCGGACTCCTGGATCCCTGCATCCCGGAACCTTGAACGCACGCTTGAGTCAAAAGAGACTTGTGTAGCTTTATTCAAGACTCCATCAGTTTGCAAGACGGCATTAACCAAGAAGTCCAGCAAAGATCAAACCCAGGTGAGAAGGGGGGAACTCCTTGACAATAGCTGCCCCAACATGTGGGGTAACTGATCGGTTTCTGACGTTTCCATGACGCCCAGGTGGATTTTGATGTGAGGCTTTGCATTCTGTAACGCTCACCTGGTATCCACGGGGATGTCACTCAGCCTGTTCTGACCTCTTACGACCTCAAACCCTTCCCTGGAGGCTATTCGACTAGAGACTGGGCCTGAAACACAGGATTGGTAGAGTTTAACTCTCTATTGTCTCTGTGTGCTTGAACCCCTTCTTCCCCGGGGTCCAACCCTTCCCTTTGATCCACAGCTCACCTTGTTTTCTTGGATAGTGTGCTCTCCGTCCTGCCTTCAGCGCAGGGGTGCGTTGATTGATGCGGGCTCGTTGCTGTCTAGTTACTTCACTGGCAAGAGTCCGACAGGTAAGTATAATGAGTCTTTTGAACAGTTCTCTAACTTTGTTCCTTTCCTTCCTTAGATGATGGCCGGCGTCCGGGGATGGCGGCGTGCTGCTGAGATGAGTACCGCTGAAGGTGAGTGAGAGCGCGATGCGCGATGCACCCCTTTCTTATTTGCATTGAACTGAGTTCTTTTTCTGTGTCTTTTAGGTGCCGCAACGTTTTCAGCATGGATGCCGGCTATGAAGAACAACTGTGGTGGGTAAGCACGGTATGCAGCCCCTCTAGATGTTTCCACGCTAATCTGGAGTGTCTTTTCCCTCTTGCAGATGGATGAGAAGTTCCAGAGACAGAGTTCCCCCAGAGCGGCTGAGATTCAGGTAAGCGTTTGAAGCTCGTACAGTATTTAAAAATAAGCGAAGATTTGCAGAATGCTTACTAATGCCTTTTTTCTGTTCTTTTCCCTTTTCCTTAGGAAGCGGCGTGCTGGGATGGGAATGACACTGCCGAAGATGCCCGCAGAACAGAAAGAGTGATGACTGATGGGCAGAAGCGCCGCAAGGTAAGGCTATTCCTAACGGTGTTCTTGTTCTTGCAGGAGCTGAGCGCAGAAGAAAGATGCAGGCCTACTGGAGACCGATCCGAAGACGTGAGTGTCACGCTGCAGGTGCAGAAAGCCCAAAGCATGTTTCTCAGCCTGGGTGTGGCTTAAATAGTCTCTGGGTATCCCAGGTGCCTCTGGGCTGAACCACACCCAAAAGACTAGACCGCACATGCAGTTCTGGGAACTGAAATATGTGGGGGCATCCATCTTGTCCCCATCAATGCACTACAAGTCCAATCCCCAATGTTATCCTATGGGAGTGAGTGAGTCTGGTGCCACAAGCACCAAGTCTGACTCCAAGTGGGTCTTTGGAGGGATGGAGAGGCCCTTGCGGGCCATGTAGGTGATCATGGCCTGGCTCCAGCCTGACATCTTGGAGGGCTGGGGACATGAGGGACAGGAATCATGACTGTCACTTTCCTGAGTGGGATGGCCTCAGATTACCGGGTAGCATGATTAACTACTACCAAGAAAAACCTGTGGCCTGAGGATGTTGGAGGGTCAAGAAGACCAACAACGTCAATCCCTACCCTCTAAAGGTGAGTACCCACTGCTTGGAGGGGTACCAATGGAGCCTGAATCTTTGCACCATTTTTACCAGACATTTGGACTCCCATCATAGGCCAGTAGAAATGCATGAAGAGTCTCTCCTTAGTTGTCTGAACTCCATGATGACCTGTAAAGAGACCTCATGTGCCAATTGTAAGAGGAAGGGTCTCACTTGAAGGGTAACCACCAACCTCATATGGTCTCTTTCAATGGATCCTGTGCGCTCACTGTACAGGAGCTGCCCTTCCCAATAGCTTCTGTGTTTCCCAGAAGGTTCACTCTGAAGCTAAAAACAGGTATGTCGCATAGGCCTTCAATAGATGGGCACTCACGTTGGCCCTTACTGAACTCTTCCCTACATGGACCCCCTTTTGCAAGTAAACTCTGCAGTTCAGGGTGATCCAGAGGGCTGAGCACTTCAGACAGCCCCTCTTCCTCATCAGGGGCTTGGCCAACTGCCTCCACCTCAGTGGTAGGTGAGCTAGGGATAATATTCTCTTTCCTTTCTTTTCTGCATTTGGACAACTTTTGCCTTGGGTGTCCCATTTGACTTAAACTTAATGAGACCAGCCTGTGGCAATTATGGCGAGTTTCCTTATATTTAATTCGCGCTTATATTGTTTTATCTTTGTATGCAGCACCTTGTCCCCTAATCACTGCGACTGACCATTGTTTAGATTAATGCAATGAAAAAAAACACAAAAGAGACTCTCAGTGTGCCCCAATTTGATTTTTTCGTGTTTGACATCGGTTGGTGCTTAAAAAAACATATTTTTTTGCAGTTAATTATAACACATATGTCTGTACAGTTTTTGATTGCACTCCGTTCTGTATTTGTGTTTATACAGTCACTGGTTTCTCTTGACTCTGTATTATTTTCATACAGAGTAATTGCACTGTTAAGTTTCACAATGTTAATTGTGTACAGTTCAACTGAAAAGTATGTCAGTGTCCAAAACCTGTGCTTTCCCTCACAGCTAATACAAAACAATGTGTAGGGATTTCAACCATTAACTAAATAGTGTTCCAAATATAACGTTCTGACCTATTTCCAGCTCAGGCTTACTCTTCAGCTTCTTTTCTCCAAATGACAAGTTCAGCACAATGTTCAATGTACCTTCTTTTGGATTTAAATTCTTAAAGTTTGCACCTTTGAAAATGTCAGGATGCCCACCACCAAGTTCAATATAGTTCCAGGGCAGCAAGTCTCAGGATTCCCTTCCCCAAGTTAAATATCAAAAGATTTACAAAAAGAAGTATCTTGAATCTTTGTCTTTAAATTGGGGTACAACAATTCTTCACAGCTCAAGGTTTCCTTCTCCAAGTCTCATATGCACCAATGGTAGTTTTCCTTTTTACATATAGTTTGGTTTAGTTCAGTTTATTATTTGATAATGCGCACAAAACCCAGGGGTAGCCGGGCGCAGCAGTCATAAGGATACTTAAGCTTATGTTACATACATGGAATACATACAGGCAGTGCAGTACATGTAATATTGAAGAAGTTACAGAACAGTTATACAGAATGCTTTGAATACAAAATACGATATAGGTTTCTAGCATGAGAAAGTCTAATGTCAGGTACCGAAGGTATCAGGTAGTTAAAGGTGTCCTTTTTAGCACACAGGATTTCTGTGGTCTTGGTATAGCTGTTAGACCACACGGGTCACCCATTACAGCTCACGCAACCAGGGACCTTAAATTCTCTTCCAGCAGTTTGTTATTAAAAATATAGGAGTTCTCTTTGTATAGTTCAACTTTCAAAAAACAATTCAGTATTCAAGGTTAGCAGTTTTGCTGTTTCATTTAGTTTGGTATTCAATATTAGCAATTTGCATATTTTCATTCAGTTTGGGATTCAATATTAGCAGTTTGCTTATTTTCATTCAGTTCGGTATTCAATATTAGCAATTTGCTTATTTTCATTCTTAACAATCTTTCTTGGAGATTTTGCTCATACTTCTTTTCTCGCATGGCTCCCCTTTTGTTAAATGCTGTTTTGCTCATAATTTGCCATCTTGCATAGCTCCCCCTTTTTGTAAAATCTTTCTTTCTCCATACAGAGACTTTTGAGAATGCATATCTTTATAAGCAACCCCTCTGTTACTTAGTATTCCTTAAATTATTCATTCTTTAGAATGGTTAAGGGATTTTAAATTTGTAGTTCCTCAAGAACAGTTATTCTGCTACATCATAGTCACCATTTGTGCCTTTGCCATTATCTGAAACTCACTGGTTATGTTCTTAGATTTCAGCTGGATTCAGTTGAAATGTTGTTTTCCTCTGAGGTTAGGGCTTCACCAGCAGCCCTCCAAACACTTCTGGGCTCCCTTCTCATCCCAGGGAAACATGCATTTCTCCATAAGTACTTCATAAGGGATCGGTATGCCTCCTGACTCCCTTCTCTGGTCTTCTCCGGGCTCCCTGGAGACAGTGCTCCCTTGACACGATTCCTCTTGTTAACTCGCTCTGCAGATTCTCGCCTTCTCAGAGTCTTGTTCTCCACCGACTGGTCCTGGGCAACTCTGACATCTCAACTGCTCTCCGGACTCGCTCTTCTTTCTTCCTGTTACTGCTTGTTTTATACTCTCCTGAAAAGCTGACAGGTGGGCATACTTAGTTTTGACTGCCTAACTTTGCCTGAACCTATTAGTGAGACATGTCTGCTCTGTACACTGGTGTGCCTGTTTAGTCATCTTAACCGTCCCACTACCAAAGTGGTGAGAGTAAGTGGTGTTTATTACCCTCAGTTGCTTTTTTTCCTCATCTCAGCACTAGAGTGGGGAGTGTGTAGAGAATTCATTACTTTCAGTTGTTTCTTCCTCATCTCCGTACTGTCAGGTACCCCAAGAGGGGAAAAAAAGTGAACTGATATAAAGTAACCCATTAAGGTCAGGGTAGGGTAAACTGGTTGTCACTAGGATAAGCGGGATATCATGTCTCCCATAAAGGTACCCAACTCCCAATTCTCAAAGACCTTCCACCCAGGTGATCATCCCTCGTTTGTCTACCCCCACAGTCAGGATCCCAAAAGAAATGGCATTTCCTGGCTACCTGTGTAGAGGGTCCAAGGGGAGTAGGAGTGAGAATACCCTTAGGTTTTTCACATTCTCCCTTCACATGGTCACTTGCTTCACAAGCCACACACGATCCACTGGATCTGTGTATGTAGGGAACCTTAGAGTACTACTGTGCGTGCTTGGGGTGGTTAGTTCCACTACCCTTTTCAGCTCCCTGTGACTTACCCTTGTTAAACCTTTTGTGGGCCTTAGGGGAGAAGGTTTTACGAGATGACCCACCCTCTTTCTATTTCTGCTTCTTCCCCTCCTCCTGCTTTCTAGAAGCAGGTTTGCCCTTATGGTACACTCTATGTGACACCCACAAATCTGCAGCAATAGCTAATGTTTTGGTATCGATTTCCTTGGAGTCAACCAAATACTGCTTCAACTCAGGGGAGCAGAAAGCAAAAATGTGCTCAAGCATGACCAAGCTGATCATGCCCTCGAAGGTGATTATCTTCTAGTCCACAACCCAACCACTCAGGGTCTTCAAAGAATCAGTTACATAGGATTCATAAGTATTACTGTCTTTTTTAGTATACTCTCTAAATCTTTTCAAGTGTTGGGAAGAAGTCTTCCCCAACTTTAAGATGAGAGCTTGCTTTAAATTTGCAAAGTTGTGCTTGTCAACTTTAGCACTGCAGCTAGAACGAGGTAGTCTTCTGAGCAACCATGCAATTTTATCAGTTTCACCCACATCTTGCACCTCACATCCATATTCAAAAGTTGTCAGCCATTCAATAATGTTCTCTTTTTCATCATTCATACTCAACACATATTTAGGAAACCTACGATGAGCAGAGACCAGAACCAGTCCCAGATCCTCAACAGGAGACTTGTGGTGCCTGCATCCTAGTAGGATCCAGCTGATGATCCCTATGCTTTTGCCTCTCAATCCTGTCGGATTCAAGTTTAGCCACGTAGTACTCAAGTTCCTTAGAGGAATCATCATCATCATCATCACACCCCCCCTCACACTCAATAGTGGCAGTCAAAATAACACCATTTCTGTTACTGGGAGCAGGCACAGCACAGCCTGCATCACCATTGGAAGGTAAAGGCACAATTCTACATTCTTGTGGATCCATTATTCTTAATACTAAATCATCTATGTTGCCACAGGATGTAAGTCCTCTACCAGAACACAATGGGCCTCATTCCGAGTGCGGCGGTAGGGGGTTAACCGCACCGGTAAGGATGCTGGTGCCATTAACCCCTCATCGCCGCATTCCGATGTCCCTTAGCTGGTCCCACTAGGGCCGGCTGGTTTTACCAGCTGCCCTTAGCGGGACCCGTTAAGGGACCTGGGAGCTAATAACGGGCTGCTATTTGCGGGCCCGTCATTAGCTCCTTCCCCATTCCCATTGAGGCTCGAATGGGAATGGGGAATGGTTTTTGGAATGGGGACTTACCGGGTCCGCAAAGGTCGAAATGGCCCGCTAAGTCCCGATTCTGACAACACGGACCTGGAAACGGGTTTGGAGGCAGCCATGGTGCTATTAACACCATGGCTACCTCCAAACTCGTAAAGACCCCCAATGTCTTCAATGTATCTACTTTAAGTTTACTAAAGGTGAATGTAGTAACTCTTCCCATATTGTACTTTTAGTTGGTGACTGTATATTACCAGCAAACCCAAATTTCAGTGTTTTATGGGTAAATATAATCCAGACACTATACCAGTAGACAACACTGGGGTACCCTAGACCTTATCCCACTGCTGTACACCAATTTGTTAGAATGGATTTCTAAACTCTGGCCTGGTGGGCAGATGTTTAGCAGGCCTCCCTTGTTGGATTACAGAGATTACTTCTGGGATCTAAAGCCACACCAATCAATGCGACGTAGAGAGTGGTCAAGGCTTAGTCTCAGAAGACGTGAGTGGGATTCCGCAGTGAGTCCACACAATGAAACACCAATAATTATATTTATATAGTAATAAAATTATACTCTTTATTAAAGGTCCAGGCCAACACATGAAATATGAAAAAATGAAGGTAAAGTATCACACAATACTATCTCCTATAGAACATATATGCAGTAACACGTGTTAGTGCACATACACCAATGACTTCACTATTACCTGTAAGGGAAGAAGTTGAGTAATTTAGGTAGCACCAACACTCTTCATACATTTCAATCCTCCCTTTAAAAATCCAGCCTTAAGAAGAATGGGGCCTTATGCCCAATATTCAACGTGTACGTAGCCAAACGCGGTAAACACAGTGAAAAAAATAATTTGAGTGGAGGCTAGGGTCCCACTAAAAGAAACCCCATTGTACTGCATTGGAAGATGCATTGTGCAATGCCAAAAGGTTATCCAAACAGGCAACACAGTAATAAGATTAAGGGAAACCTAGTTTCCCAGTACTGACAGCCTGAAGGACTAGTCAGTTCCCCTATAACATGTGAGTAAAAGCACAGCAGCGTTAAGCTGGATGCTTGACTGCATTGGAAAAAAAAGGACAGTGTGTAAACAAAAGCAAAACGTTTAGGAGTCCATAGAATATGGAGAAGTTGTTTCTACAGAAACCTTTCCTAACAAGCACCATTTTGGATTCTGCAGGGTGTATGAGAACCCACAAAAAGATAAACAGGCTTGGCTCTTATCCATCCATCGTTGAACTGCCAATGGAAGGCTGCTCTGATAAGGGTTTATTTTTCTGGTATTAGAGCATGTCTCTGGAAAGGATTCATGTGTAAATGAGCTGAGTAGTGAGAAGAGTTTCCACTAGGGTGTCATGAAAAATTTGCCATACAGTTTCTTATTTATAATATTCTTTTGACATTTTATGGTGAAACTCTGACCCATCAGGCTTTCAGTGTAAAAAGTATGCACATGTTTCGTATGATGTTAATTATAAGAGATACAAGTGGTGGACATTTCAACTAGGTCAAGAATTTCAATGACAACTCAGACTCATGTAGAAAGTGGATATCAGTGCGGAATTAGCTCTGGTTGGTATTTCAGTCTGGGCATATCCCTTAGCCCTGATCTGAGACATCAATGAGAATTCATACAAACAATATATTTAGTGATTAGAATGGAACAACTTAGTCCATTGCACCTCTTGCCCACTGCAGCTCTACCTTCTCTAACTTTCAATGTTATGTGGATGACACTCAGCTCTCCTTCATGCTCCCTTCAGCCACTTTTGTTCCTTCTCTCATACCAGACTGCCTGTCTGCAGTTCAGGAATGGTGTGCCTCTAACGATCTCTGCCTTAATGCCAGTAAGACTGAGATCCTCCTCATTGCTACCTCCTTTGCACTTTCACTTTGGCCGCCCACCGTGCAGTAAGGATTGAAACTTTGGGGTCATCTTCAAGTCCACACTCTCCTTCTTTCCTCACATCTCTGACATCTGTAAGAAGTCAAACCAAACAATCAGCTGCACCTCCTCAGAGGTAATCTTCCTATTCTCACTTTCCCCCAGAAGCTCACTGTATCCAGAGCCCTCGTCCTCTCTAGGCTGGACTACTGTAACAGCCTCTTTCTAAATCGACCTGCCTCTACTCTTCACCCTTTACAAATTATCCATAACAGGACTGCAAGACTTGTCCTTGGCCTCAAGCCCAGGGATCCTAACTCTCCAGCACTGAAATGTCTCCATTGGCTCCCTGTGACTGCAAGGATCAATTTGAAGACCCTTTGTATCGCCCACAATGCATTCTGGGGCAGGGTACCGCACTACCTCCAACTTTCTCTTCTTATGCATCTTCCTTCTTGAGCCATCTGCTCAACCACCTCCAATGCTCTGATGGTCAGACGCTTCTCCACGTAGAGAGTGGGTAGTAGTGATCGCTTTCCTCTGCTGGTGCCTTCCACTGGAACGGCGTCTGTGCCTCTCTCAGACTTGAGCAGGACCACCTCTGGTTCCGGAAGCAACTCAAGATCTTCATTTTCGCTTCCACTTTCTCTCTCCCTGATGTCCATGACTGCTCCACACACTGGTATCTTGGCCACCCACTGAACTCCGGTCCAGGCTCCTGCATGTCCAGTTGTGTCATGATCTCTGCTTCCAAAAGGTCAGGGTTTTCCCAACTCCCTTGGAAGCAGATCCATAACCCAGGTTCCGAGGGCCAACCAGTCCCAATTGGGACCTTTTGGACCCAGTCCTGGCGCCAGTGGCACCAGGCTCATAAATGTGCCCAGTCCCAGCGCTGGAAGCGCCGGGCTCATGATGCTTGGGTGGACTTACCTGCAGCAGACCATGCTGCTTACTTGCCTGCCAGCTGAGCCTCTGATCCTCTTCTGTTTGGAACTACTTTTCCTGTTGGGTGGGGCAGGAGCCACTCCCTAGATTCAGAACACTGGAACTCTTCTGGAAAGCAGGAACTCTTTTCTTACCTAGGCGTGGCTGTGGAAGGAGACACCTAAGCACTACAGGAGGCTATTTAAACCACACCCGGTGGATGAATCTTGCTTTGCGTTATTCTGCATCCTCTGCAGCAGAACGCTCATCGTGTCTTCTGCATCGGATCCTGGGCCTAAGGAAAAAGGCTTACCATCCTGAATCCAGTCTTCAGCAACACCTATAAAGACAAGAAAGAACAGGTTAGCATTCCGGCATCTGAAAGACAAAGGCTTACCTACTCTTCGTGCGCTCCGGAGGTCTTCACACTGCATTCCGGCATCTGAAAGACAAAAGCTTACCGACTCTTCGCACGCTCCGGAGGCCTTCGGCGCTGCATCCTGCATCTGAAAGACAAAACAAGGTGCGTTTAAAGACATTGGGGAACTTTGATACTCACGTGCCATTACTCCTTTCCACATCAACCCCAGTGGGTATTCCGGCACCCTGCAGCCGCTCCGAACTCGTACCTGCAAAATAAAAGACAGTTAGAGCGCATCGTGAAGCAGGCAACAAGCGCTTACTTACGTGCTTCCAAGCGCTTCTATTCATCATACGGACTCCATCTTCAACTCACTTCAGCCCGTCATCCGCCATCGCCGGAACCTGCAAAACAAGAGACATCATTGCTAAAGACTTTAAAGACAATAGAATTACTCGAAACTTACCGTTCGTGCAGTAAACGACGGACAGCAGTCCTCTGAAGTCAAGAGGCCTGCGCTACCGATCCAGTGAAGAAACTGGTTACAGCACCCTGCCCCAAGGCAGATGGAGAGCTCGGCATTCACTTACCTAAGGTGAGAGCGTTAACCTTTGGGGGTCTACAGGAGAGCAAAAAAGGGAAGAGATAGGGACACCCCAATAACCCCAGTTCATTAATCCCATATTTTCTGTCTGCAGACATCTTACTCTTGAAGTCAGGCATACAGTGCACAGAGGTCCAGCCCAAAGAGCCAACCGGGTGCTACACATCACCTTTGAAGATACGGTAGTCGCCCAGTCAAGACCGGCGCCTCTGCGAGAATCAGGTGAGCGTTACAGAACGCAAAGCCTACCGCAAAACTCTCGCCCAGGCGCTATGGAAACCTCGGATACTGACCATCTAGCCCGGTTACTTGGGGAACTAAAGGCAGAAGTGCATGCAGCTCGTCAGGAAACGAATGCTCTAAGAAGGGAACTAATTATTTCCAAGGAGAGAACAGACGGTCTTGCTAGACAATTGCTACAGTCACAAGCCGGACAAACCCCGTTACCCGCATCAGGGGCAAATCTTCCTTCAACATCCTCTATGAATCCAGTGCAGATCAACCTACCTGGGAATGTACCTCTGGCTCCGCCCGAACGATTTTCTGGTGACCCAAAGAGGTTTGCAGTATTTATCAATCAGTGCCGGTTGCACTTCTTATGCCGGCCAGCAGCCTTTCCAACTGATCAAGCTAAAGTAGCTTTTGTACTTTCGTACCTTAGTGGCAATGCGGCAGACTGGTCGATCCCTCTAGTTAATCAAGATGATCCGGTTCTCCATGATTTTCAAGCCTTTCAGCTTAGTATGGAAAAACTGTTCGCAAGACATTCACAGGGGCAGGCCTTGGACAATGAGCTTCTTTCGTTGCGACAGGGTAATCAAGACCTTTTGGCTTATATTGCATCTTTCAATAGACTAATAGTGGAAACTCAATGGCCTGAGGACAAAAGGATTACGCTGTTTTACAGAGGTCCACGTGGAGAGCTCAAAGACGTTTTAGCCCAAGTAGTGAATCCCCCACAAGACTGTTCGGATTATATAGACTTGGTCGTTCAAATAGATCATAGACTGCAGAACAGGAAGGCCGACCGTTCCAAGTTTGATGCTCGAGTATTTTCCAAACCGCCAACTCCTTCCAAAGGAGTAGACTCCGGGGAACCCATGCAAATCGGGGGTCTGAAAGGTCCTCTAACACAAAAGGAGCGGGAAAGGAGAAAACAGTTGCAATTATGCCTATATTGCGGAAACTCAGGGAACTTTCTTCGAGACTGTCCGGTGAAACCTGCCAAGAAGGCAGTAGGAGCTGCAGTTACCAAAGTTACAAACTCTGAGCAGGGAAACGACCTCGCCCGACAAGAATAGAGGTCCTCTTGCCGAGCGTGAAAACCAGTTCCGTGACCTCGCATTTCGTGATACCTATGGTCCTCATTAGCCCTGATAATCCAGATCGATTACATGCAATTGAAGCTTACGTCGACAGCGGTGCCATCAGCAATTATGTGGATCATGAAATGGTTTTGAGGATGAATCTAACTCTTTGTCCAAAGGCTGTAAAGGACGTCATTACTACAGTGGATGGTACGAAGATAGCCTCCGGGCCAGTAACGCATACCACTCAAGAGGTGACGCTAGTAAGTCAAGATGGACACCATGAGAAGATCGTGTTCGATGTGATCAAGGCCCCTCAGTTTCAGATTATTCTAGGAATACCTTGGTTAGAGAAACACAATCCTCTGATCGATTGGCGAGCAAGAACGGTCCAGTTTCCAGAATGTGTCTCTACTTGTCACCCTCCACCTGGTGTTGCACTGGCAGCAATTTCTTCAGAGACTCCCCAGTTACCTCCCGAATACCTTGAATACCAAGATGTTTTCCGGAAGGATCAGGCTAACACTCTACCTCCTCATAGGTCTTATGACTGCCAGATAGACCTGATACCTGGATCTACTCCTCCTTGTAGTAGAATTTATGCCCTCACCGAGCCTGAGAACCTTCACCTTCGACAATACCTGGATCAATACCTGGCGAATGGGTTTATTCGTCCTTCCAAGTCCCCTGCTTCTTCAGCTTTGTTCTTCGTTCCAAAAAAGGAAGGAGACCTTAGAACTTGTATCGATTATCGCTCCCTGAACCAGATCACCGTTAAGAATAGATATCCGTTACCTTTGATCCCTGAACTCCTGGACCAAGTCAGAAAAGCATGCATATATACAAAGCTGGATCTTAGAGGAGCTTACCACTTGGTACGAGTAAAAGAGGGCGATGAATGGAAGACGGCCTTCCGCACCAAGTATGGGCTATTTGAATATCAGGTCATGCCCTTCGGACTTTGCAATGCCCCGGCCGCCTATCAATATTTATGAACGATGTCCTCAGAGAGCTCATAGATGTGTGTGTTGTTGTTTACATTGACGACATCCTCGTTTATTCTTCATCGGAATCTGAACATCGGAAACACGTGAAAATGGTCCTCGAAAGATTGCGTCAACACAAACTTTTCGCTAAGCTGGAAAAATGTGTTTTCAACGTGACTGAAGTTGAATTCTTGGGATTCATATTATCACCTGGCGGAGTGCGTATGGATTCAAAGAAGGTCGATGCAGTTCTCAAATGGCCATCACCATCCTCCGTAAAAGGTGTGCAAAGCATGTTAGGCTTCGCTAACTTTTACCACAGGTTTATCCCCAAATTCTCTCGAATAGTCCAGCCCATCACTGCCTTGTTAAAGAAAAACAAACGTTTTGAATGGTCTACCGAGGCGGAACAAGCTTTCCAGGATTTGAAGACTAAATTTATCTCTGCACCAATCTTAAAACACCCTCGCCCCGAACTCCCCTACATCGTGGAAACTGATGCTTCAAGCCTTGCCATGGGGGCAGTTCTATCACAAAAGGACCCGGTAACCAATCAGTTGCATCCCGTGGCATTTTGGTCCCGCAAATTCTCGCCTCCTGAAATCAATTACACGATTACTGACAAGGAACTTCTGGCTATCAAGTCTGCCTTTAAGGCTTGGCGGCATTATCTGCTGGGGGCCCGACACACCGTTACTGTGATTACGGATCACCGAAACCTGCAATATTTGAAAACCGCAAAAGCCCAATCCTCTAGACAACTCCGTTGGGCATTATTCTTTGCCGAGTTTGACTTCATAATTACCTATCGACCTGGTACAAAGAACGGTAAAGCTGATGCCCTTTCTCGGATGGGAGTGGAAGAACACTTGATCAACCCTAAACCTGTACCAATCATTCCCGAACAAAGAATTCTGGGTGTAATCGCCACAGAATCCATAGAGGAAGTTAAGGATAAAGCCAGGCAACTTGTAACTCCAGCAGACATACAAAATTGGCATCTGCAGGGAAAGGACTTTGCAGTAAAGGACAACTTATTGTATTTCCAAGAACGATTATACCTACCCAGCACAGATTTACAGAAAAAAGTAATCTCCTGTTATCACGATTCTTTAATGGAAGGTCATCCCGGTATGGCCAAGACCTCAGAAAAGATCAAGCGCTACTTCTGGTGGCCGTCTTGGAAAAAAGATATTAGAGACTTTATAATGTCTTGTGGAGTATGCGCCCAAAACAAGAGTCAAAGGGAAAGACCAGCAGGCCTCTTACGCCCTATTGACATCCCACCTCGCCCTTGGCATACGCTTTCTATGGACTTCATCACCGATCTACCTCCATGCTCCGGATACAATACGATTCTAGTAATCGTGGACTTATTCTCCAAGATGGCGCATTTCATTCCGCTCAAAGGCTTGCCAACAGCAGCAACTCTGGCCCGAGAATTTCTCGAAAACATAGTCCGACTACAGGGTTTTCCTTCGGTTCTAATTTCGGATCGAGGTAGTCAATTTATTTCTCATTTTTGGCGAAGTTGCTGTCGGTCGGCTCAAATTGATGTGAGACTATCGACCAGTCACCACCCTCAGACCAACGGACAAACCGAGAGGACCAATCAAACTCTGGAACAGTATTTACGCTGCATGCTGCAACAAACTGAAAAAACTTGGAAAGACATCCTTTGGATAGCCGAATATGCCTACAATAACTCTGTCCATTCGGGAACTGGGAAAACACCGTTTTTTCTTTTGTACGGCAGTCACCCTCGAACCTCGGAGTTGGATCCCCTCCAAGATCTTGAAACACCAGCAGTAGACTACCTGCATTCTACAATCACCCAAGCCTTTAAGGAAGCTGTTTCTCACCTTCAAAGGGCTAAAGAACAATACAAGAAAGGAGCAGATCAACATCGGAAGGAAGCCCCTCAATATCAAGTAGGGGACCAAGTCTGGTTATCCACCAAATATCTACCTCTAAAAGGGCCACGCACATTCAACCCAAGATACCTTGGTCCCTATTCCATCACTACCATAATAAACCCAGTAGCGGTCAAGTTGGACTTGCCCCCTCACATGAAGATACATCCGGTCTTCCACGTCTCTCTATTAAAACCCGTGCAACCTCAAACCCGACTAACTAAATCTCCAAAACCCATCCTAGTTGATGGAGAACTCGAGTTTGAAGTCAAAAGCATTCTGGACTCCAAGATCTCCAAATCTAAACTATTTTACCTAATTGACTGGAAAGGCTACGGCCCCCAAGAGAGATCCTGGGAACCTGCTGAATATGTCCATGCTCCTCGCCTAATCAAAAGATTTCACCGAACATTTCCTGACAAGCCAAAACCCCCGGAGAAGCCCGGTTTGGGAGGGGCCTTGAGGGGAGGTACTGTCATGATCTCTGCTTCCAAAAGGTCAGGGTTTTCCCAACTCCCTTGGAAGCAGATCCATAACCCAGGTTCCGAGGGCCAACCAGTCCCAATTGGGACCTTTTGGACCCAGTCCTGGCGCCAGTGGCACCAGGCTCATAAATGTGCCCAGTCCCAGCGCTGGAAGCGTCGGGCTCATGATGCTTGGGTGGACTTACCTGCAGCAGACTATGCTGCTTACTTGCCTGCCAGCTGAGCCTCTGATCCTCTTCTGTTTGGAACTACTTTTCCTGTTGGGTGGGGCAGGAGCCACTCCCTAGATTCAGAACACTGGAACTCTTCTGGAAAGCAGGAACTCTTTTCTTACCTAGGCGTGGCTGTGGAAGGAGACACCTAAGCACTACAGGAGGCTATTTAAACCACACCCGGTGGATGAATCTTGCTTTGCGTTATTCTGCATCCTCTGCAGCAGAACGCTCATCGTGTCTTCTGCATCGGATCCTGGGCCTAAGGAAAAAGGCTTACCATCCTGAATCCAGTCTTCAGCAACACCTATAAAGACAAGAAAGAACAGGTTAGCATTCCGGCATCTGAAAGACAAAGGCTTACCTACTCTTCGTGCGCTCCGGAGGTCTTCACACTGCATTCCGGCATCTGAAAGACAAAAGCTTACCGACTCTTCGCACGCTCCGGAGGCCTTCGGCGCTGCATCCTGCATCTGAAAGACAAAACAAGGTGCGTTTAAAGACATTGGGGAACTTTGATACTCACATGCCATTACTCCTTTCCACATCAACCCCAGTGGGTATTCCGGCACCCTGCAGCCGCTCCGAACTCGTACCTGCAAAATAAAAGACAGTTAGAGCGCATCGTGAAGCAGGCAACAAGCGCTTACTTACGTGCTTCCAAGCGCTTCTATTCATCATACGGACTCCATCTTCAACTCACTTCAGCCCGTCATCCACCATCGCCGGAACCTGCAAAACAAGAGACATCATTGCTAAAGACTTTAAAGACAATAGAATTACTCGAAACTTACCGTTCGTGCAGTAAACGACGGACAGCAGTCCTCTGAAGTCAAGAGGCCTGCGCTACCGATCCAGTGAAGAAACTGGTTACAGCACCCTGCCCCGAGGCAGATGGAGAGCTCGGCATTCACTTACCTAAGGTGAGAGCGTTAACCTTTGGGGGTCTACAGGAGAGCAAAAAAGGGAAGAGATAGGGACACCCCAATAACCCCAGTTCATTAATCCCATATTTTCTGTCTGCAGACATCTTACTCTTGAAGTCAGGCATACAGTGCACAGAGGTCCAGCCCAAAGAGCCAACTGGGTGCTACACATCACCTTTGAAGATACTGTAGTCGCCCAGTCAAGACCAGCGCCTCTGCGAGAATCAGGTGAGCGTTACAAGTTGTCCTTTCATTGCCTCTGGGCCTCCCTTGCAATTACGGGTCTGTAACTGCAACCCTTTAGTCCCCTGATTCTCTGTACTTATGAGCCACATGCCGGCAGCACATATGAGCTACCTGCACACCCCTCCTCCCTGGCACTTCTCCACCTCCATCCCTCGCATTTGAACGATCTGAATGACACAAGGTCTTGCAAGATTATTGTTTTGTCCTCCCTCTTTCATCCCTTCCTTGTCTTGTCACTCCTAGAAACACTTGTGTACAGGTGCATTATAAATGACTTATCATATCATATCAAATGGTGCGAACTAAGGGTGCAAACCGGGTTTGTAAATACAAACTGTAGACAGATTGTTGCTTAAAAAATAAAAGGCATGAATTAAAACTGTTTTACAGTGTGGACATGAAGGCTGCACAATGAATTTGCAGAAATCATTCTACCTAAAGTAGGCCCATTGTTAAAGCTGTCAGCACAGGAAACTGGAAGGGAAGTTTTACAACTAGCCATCCGGCGTTAGAAGCTGGACTCTGTATAAAGGTGATAGGGTAGGAGCATGTGTTAGCTTCTGGAAAATTACAGCGAGTGCACTCAAGGCCGAAGTTTGAATGATGGATGACATCACAGCAAGGGCTGGAATTAGGTATGTTTTCAGTAGGGTGCCATAAGTAAAGAGGAGGGCAGCAGAAGTGGATTTAAAAAGGCTGAGCAGGAGGTGCCAGGGTTTTTTTTTTGGTCAGACCGGCGAGCAAGTGGAGAGATAAAAGTAAAGAAAAGATCAGAGAGTTTGGGGTGCGGGGCTGAGCCGGGCTGCCTGTGTGTTGTGCTGGAAGAAGAAGGGTGAGCTGCAGTGCTGAAGAGCGTCACTGAGCAGCGGGACTGACAGTGAGATGGGCCTGTGAGCTTCAAAAAGGGGTTGCTGTTAGTTGACAGAGACAGAGCTCTTCTAAAATTTTGGTAAGCATAAAGTAACAAATGAAGAGAGATGTTTACACATGTTTTAGATAATCCTATACTCATTAGCAAAAAGCCAAATTAGGCATCAGGAAAACACCTTTGTTCTTTATTCGCTGGAGAGCAAATGCATTTTCCTATGCTCCTGGCAAAGAGAAGGGAGTAACCATGCTCTCAAAGCTGTAAGTGCAACAGTTATATCTCAAGGTTGACATACAAAAAAATGCATGTGCTCTGCCAAGATTAGAAAATTAGAGGCTTGCTTTGCTGCTCGTGGAGAAGAGCCTTTCAATTGGGGTGAGGGAAGCCAGGCTGAAATTGCTTTTGGCATAAATGCACTGCATCATTGTTGACAGATTGTGAAACTGTGGAAGCAGATAAACTGGAATATGTTTCTTTCTTCTCATTTTGCTTTCACTTTTAAACCTGTTCAATTATCGCACATCATGTTTATTTCTGTGTGTTTAGATTAAGATCGGCAGACAATCTATACATGGTATTACAAAATAACAAAAAGCTGTGCATGGCTGGTTATTGTGTGGCATGCTTATTTTGGTAATGTGTAGAGGTACAACCACAACTGCGAATCAATGATACAATTTAGAGTGACCTGCACAATATGAAGTCTGGTGGTGACCTTACTGACCACAAAAGTGATGTGTGGAAGGTTTCGAATGAATCTAAACCACTGGCAATTGCTCTCAGCAACCTTCCACACCACCGTTCACCGTTCATTAGCCCGTCTGCGCCATTGCAAAAGGGGACCAGCCATGTGCAAATCAGTCAGCAGCTGCCGCCACCGAAGGTAGGAATCAAACAAACACATAAGACAGCACAAGAGAATGTAGAAGCATATTTTAGTTTAAGGTACAGCTGCTCTGCGTGTCCCTACATAGTACGGTCATATTGTGTTGTGCTAGGTGCACTTTGAACTCCTTTCATTTTGTTTGTCCTCTGTTTAAATTACATTGTGTGCAAAAGTGGTAGTGATTGCACTCAGTGTGCTTTGAATGTCTCTTTACTGCCTTGATGGCATTGTGTGATCATTAGTGTGAAAATATGACAGAAGATGAAGTGGAATTTGCTGAACCTTTCAATTGTGTGGAGGCTAAACTGTTCGCTTTGGGGACATGGTCATCTGAGACATTACAAGGCTGGTGGGAGAGAAATCTCTCTATAGTTGATAAGGAAGGTTTCAGTGAGATGATTGCTGAATGGAGCATATTACAAACCTGCCCTGTCCAGCTTTTCCAGGCATATGACCGTAAACCTTTAGATCTTATTACATAAGCTTGTTAAATTGCAGGCAAACGACTCTGAGGTTATTTCAGAATTACTTGGCAATGATATGTGACCAAATGTTGCAATTGGGAGAAAAATTGAAACAGGGTGAGCTTTGCCTGCAGGCCCAATATGATTATATAAGTGCACGATTGGCAAAGAAAGGGAAACAGTTAGTGGATAGTGATGAAGAGATTGTGCATTTAAAAATTGTTTTGGAAGGTGTTCAAAAAGATAGGGACCTACCAGAGGTACAGACACTCAGAAAGCGTAGTACTCAGTCTACTAAAGAATTACAGGCAATGGAGGATGATATTTTTAGGATTATGGATGAGAATGAGAACAGAATGGATACAGTTGATCCTTGTAAAACACAAATTGCAGAATTGCAAGGGGAAATTGTTCAATTGAGGAGAGGGAATTCTCTACTTTACGGTCAAACTCAGGATACCCAAGCCCAGTGCAGGGAGAAAACATGGCAAAATGGAAGTGTCAGGCCTGATAGGAATACAGGGCTGTTTATGCTGCATGGACAGCACGGCATTTCCTTCACTGAGGCTGAATACAACCACAGTCTGGGAGGTGGGCCAGCTGTTGTTCACTCGGCAAGAGCTGGCTGCACTCCAATGCTCGAAGTCTGAGTCTGCCTACCCAGAGCAGAGCAAAGGGAGACAAAGTGGCCCATCGTGCAATACATCATACGATGCACTAAAGATAATGAAGTATATCAAGATTGTAATCAAACCATTTAAAAAGGTTTCAGGCATTTCCATCAAAAATCACCTATAGAGTGTAACTGAAATTTGTCAGACTCATGAGATTTCCATGGCCCAATAATGTAGGTTCTTCCATTTTACCATGGACCCTGTGCCTGCTAGTTTTATTCAATGTTTAAATGAGCAGACACATTAGCATGGGAGAATTTTGAAAGAGATATTGGGAAACAATGTTCTCCATATCATTCTATCAAATATGCTAAGAAGCCTGCATAAAGCATGGCTCAGTTAGATGAGTCACAACGCCAGTTCTTGCAATACCACGTGTTGATGTGGCATGTGACCCTAATTCTATCAAATTCAAAACCACGTTTTTCTATGGATTGAAACGGGACATAGTTTCTCAGCTTGCTCGGGAATTTAATTGAGATAAAACCTTAGAATGGATCATTGAACAGACCACTCAAATCTATGCAATATCTCTCATGAGAAGAGAGAGGTCAGAAGTAAGGCACCCAAACAAAAAAATAAAAAAAACCCTCCTGAAATACTAGAGGTAAAATCTGGGAAGATGCCATTGGAGAAAGCTCCAATTGAAATATGGAATGACATACCACATAATCAGCAGGGCGTACAAGTGCTCTCATTTCACACATGAGTATCTAGAAATGCAAAGTTGCAACTTTTACAACTACATATCACACATAGGGCGTACTTAACAGCCCAAAAGGTTTCAAAGTTCATTAACTTTGAGGTGCAGCACTGTCCCAAATTTATACACGACAATACTGGTCTGTTACATATGTTTTTGTCCTGTCCCAAGATACAACAGTATTGGGATGCAATAGCGCAAAATCTGTCTGGTGAAGACGTGTCGTTAAATGTACAATCCCCCTTGGCTTGTCTACTGGGCATGATTACATGGTCGAGAAGTGCATACTTGTAAATTGAAAGACTTAGCATATGTGTTAGAAAAATGCAGAATAGCAATGGAATGGAAATCTAAAAAAGTCCCGTTGTGAAGCAATGGTGAAGAGATCTGCAGAAACGGGTAATGGGAGAATCTTCAGTCTGGCAAAAAACAACCCATGAAGATCAGACGGTAGACGGAACAGACATTAAATCCTGGAGATTATTTTAAGAGAATGTGTTTGCAACCACAGAAGGTACACCTAACAAGGTGAGCACCTCGGAAGGAACTGTCATGGGCACTAGCATAGCTAGCACTTCCAAATCACCTTCATATTCAATTCATGGCAAGAGGGGAAAACAGACAGGAGCACGGCGAGCAAGGATAGGGTTAATATCCATTTCATCCATTGGTACTCCCTACTCCCATAGAATAACATGAGACTTCCTGTTTCCACTAGTATCGATCCTTTTTTGTGCCGACCCGGAACTAAGTTGAACACTCTAGTCTTCGGGCATGGCTCTCTATAAAAGCCACGCCCAATGAGCAACCCATGCTTTGTGTGCTTTCTGTAGCTTCAAGCACATGCTTACCTGGTTCCTGAGACTTCTACAGCTTTCTTCAGCCCTTGTGACCGGCAGATCAGTCTTCTTCACTGCGATCACCTCTCCTGAAAAGAGAAGAACAGAGACCTAAGCTGACAAGCGGTTTTCTATTCACTTTTTTTCAGCGCCCCTCCAGAGTTTTTGTGACTCCCATTTCCACTTGCGGACCGACAAGTCACTCCCGCTCATCTTCTCTGCAGGCTCTTTCGTATTTTCCATCCCCGAGTTACTCCGGCAACCTGCGAAGAGAAAAAACAAAGGAAAAGCAGGTTAGGACTTAAAGACACTTTGTTGGCAAAGACCTTCATAGACAATACGAACCTGAACTCTTTCACACGTGCTAATCCAGTGAAGCAACTGGGACTCCAAGGACATATAGGACTTACCTTATTCCGAAAATGACTCCTTTTGTGCACATCTGCTATTTCCGCAGTACGAAGGTTCCAGTGAGGTAACTGGCCTTGGGACACTCTTTGGGAGCTCCAGAACTCCACTATCCAAAATAACCAGTGTTGTTTACATCGCCGAACCAGCGCAGCAACCAGCAAAACCAGCACCAAGTCAGTGCAACAGCCTGCTGGTGCCGCACTGTAGCGCCCCTGCAGAGGCAGGACGGAGAGCTCACCATCCCAAACTAAGAGGTTAAACTCCCAGTATTCCGGGTGAGAAGAGGGCAGGGCCGAGGTTGGCAAACATCATCGCTCGTGCGGAGATTAAGGTGAGCGTGACAGAACACGAAGCCTACCCTAAAACACCTCCGCCTGAGCGATGGAGACCTCGGAGGTAGATCAGTTGTCACAGTTTTTGGGGGAACTGCGGGCTGAGGTGCATGCAGCCCATTCTGAGACAAGCGCCTTGAGGCGTGAACTGATAGTGAATAGGGACAAGACAGACGAGATTGCTCGCCAATTACTACAGACTCAAGCGGGATTAGCTCCATTGCCAAGGGGAGCCACGGCTATGCCAACATCACCACCTCAACCCATAGCAGCACCAGTACAAGTAGTCCTTCCAGGCAACATACCACTGGCGCCCCCGGAGAGGTTCTCAGGAGAGCCCAAAAGGTTTGGGACTTTCATGAACCAGTGTCGTCTACATTTCCTGTGCAAACCAGGGTTGTTCCCCACTGACCAATCAAAAGTCGCCTTTGTGTTGTCATACTTGTGGGGACATGCCGCAGACTGGTCTGTAGCGTTAGTCAATAGGGACGACACTTTGCTCCGGAATTTTGCCGGTTTCCAGCGTGAGTTGGAAAAGCTCTTCGCTCATAGCACACAAGGACAGGCCTTGGATGACAAATTGTTATCTCTTTGGCAATGAAATCAGGATCTTTTGGTTTATGTAGCAACTTTTAATCGTCTGGTAGCCGAAACAAACTGGCCCGAAGAAAAACGTACAACTCTATTTTACCGAGGTCTACGAGGGGAGCTCAAAGACGTCCTGGCACAAGTAGTCAACCCACCTGATGGGTGCGCCGAATACATTGACCTAGCAATTCAGCTTGATCACCGTTTACAAACCCGGAAGCCCGACCGCTCATGCTCTGAGAGCAGGGCGTTCTACATGCAGCCCAAAGAGACGCCGGTTCGCCAGCCCTTGGAAGCACATCCTGAACCCATGCAATTGGGTGGAGTTCGAGGTCCACTCACCAAGGCAGAATGAGACAGAAGGCGGCAGGAGCAGTTATGCTTGTACTGTGGACAATCCGCCCATTTTCTTCGTAATTGCCCGACAAAACCCCCTCGAAAGACTGTTGGAGCTATGGACAGAGCAAAGGAAGCAACCAAGGCAGAAAACTCCAACGCCCGACAAACATAGAGGTCGGTTTGTCGAGCGCAACTAAGAATCCCTCGACCTCCCACTTTACCATCCCGGTGACCATCGTGTACCAACGCCAGCCCTCCAGGTTACACGCAGTTGAAGCATTTGTGGATAGCAGAGCCATTGGGAATTATTTGGACCTGGAGACAGCAGACAAAATCGGTTTACCAGTCTGTGCAAAGGAAGTCGTAGACAAGGTAACCGCTGTCGACGGAACTCAGCTACTATCAGGCCCAGTTACCCATTGTACTGCAAAGGTCATTATGCTCTGTCAAGACGGACATAATGAAGAAATCTCATTTGATCTGATTTCGGACCCACAATTCCAGATGATCCTTGGGCATACCCTGGCTCGAGAAACAGAACCCACTCATAGATTGGCGTAGTAGGTTGTTAACCTTTCCCAGGGACTGCACACACTGTTATGAGACAGGTCAGGCACCAGAACACCCGATATCTGCATCTCAGAAGGTGTACCCAGTGTTGGGAATACTAGGGACCTTACCCAAAGAATACCAGGACTTTCAGGACGTATTCGCCAAAGAACAAGCCAATACACTGCCCCGGCATCGTTCTTATGACTGCCAGATAGACCTGGTACTGGGGGCAAAGGTCCCATGCAGCCGCATATACGCCCTGACGGAAGGGGAAAACGCCCTTCAAAAGACCTACTTGGATCAGTATCTCGCAAATGGTTTTATCCGCCCTTCCAAATCTCCCGCGGCTTCTCCCCTCGTCTTCATCCCAAAGAAGGAGGGAGACCTAAGAACGTGCATCGATTATCACGTGTTAAACCAGGTCACGGTAAAGAACCGGTACCCGTTACCGCTAATACCTGTATTGCTTGACCAAGTACGACAAGCGCAAGTGTTTACGAAGCTGGATCTTCAAGGGGCCTATCACCTGGTGCGCGTAAAGGAGGGTGATGAATGGAAGACCGCGTTCCGCACCAGGTACGGCCTCTACGAGTATCAGGTAATGCCCTTCGGGCTATGTAATGCGCCGGCGGCATTCCAACACTTCATGAATGATGTCCTGCGAGAACTGTTAGACGTATGTGCCTTAGTGTAAATAGATGACATCCTCATTTACTCGGCCTTCGTACAAGAACACGTAGCACATATGCGGGCAGTTCTCCACAAGTTGCGCGAAAACCACCTATATGCCAAGCTTGAAAACTGCTCCTTCCATGTCACTTAAGTTGAATTTCTAGGATTCATTTTGTCACCAAAAGGGATCCGAATGGACAATAGAAAAGTAGAGGCGATCCTCACTTGGCCATCGCCCTCGTCTCTAAAGGGAGTGCAGAGCTTTCTTGGTTTTGTGAACTTCTACCGACATTTTATACCAGGATTTTCACACATGGTGCATCCTATTACTACCCTTCTATGCAAGCACCGAAGATTTGAATGGACTCCCACAGCTGAAGAGGCATTCCGTGCTCTAAAGAGCAGGTTTACGTCAGCCCCCGTATTACAACATCCACAACCAGACCTCCCTTACATTGTTGAAACCGACGCTTCAAGTGTAGCCATGGGAGCGGTTTTATCCCAACGGAATCCCGACACAGGTCATCTTCACCCCGTGGCTTTCTGTTCGAAAAAGTTTTCTCCAGCCAAACTGAATTACGCAGTCACGGATAAGGAACTGCTTGCGATTAAGGAGGCCCTCAAGGAATGGAGGCATTATTTACTCAGAGCCAAGCATACCATCACCATAATAACTGATTATCGAAATCTCCAGTACTTGCGCTCGGCTAAAGCACAATCATCCGACAGCTTCGCTGGGCTCTGTTCCTATCAGAATATGATTTTGTGTTCACTTACCGGCCCGGAGTAAAAAATGGGAAGGCAGATGCTTTATCACGCATCGGCAAAGGGGAACAAGCTTACAGCATTCCTGATCTGGTGGACATCATCCCCGGTGACAAAATCCCTCATCTGTGTGGAGATGATTCTTCATGGGAGGCATTCAAGCAGAAGGTAAAGGATAGTCTGTCCGTCAGAGAATTACGAACATGGGAAAACATGGGAGTTAACTTTTCCATCAAGACCGGCCTACCGTATCACCAAGATCGTCTTTACCTTCCAAAGCGTACCTTACAGGAAGAAATACTCACTAACTATCATAATTCACTAATTGAAGGGCACCCAGGAATGGCAGAGACTGCTGAATAGATTGAAAGATCCTACTGGTGGCCAACTTGGCGACAAGACACCCACGACTTTGTCAACTCATGTGGAACATGTGCTCAAAACAAGGCCTCAAGACAAAGGCCCGCCGGCTTATTACAACCACTTGCGATACCACCCACACCCTGGCACACCGTCTCTATGGACTTTGTCACAGACCTACCTCGCAGTTCGGGATTTAACACCATCCTTGTGGTGATAGATTTGGTTACCAAGATTGCTGATTTCATTGCTTTAAAAGGCATTCCATCTGCTCAGACCCTGGCTCGGGTATTTCTCAATAACATAGTGAAGTTACATGGGTTTCTGTCCATATTAGTCTCCAACAGGGGAAGCCAATTTGTGTCACGATTCTGGAAGCCTTGTTGCTCGTTGGCTGGAATAGAAATCCGGTTGTCCACCAGTCACCATCCACAAACAGACGGGCAAACAGAGCGCACAAATCAAACTCTGGAACAATACCTCCATTGTTTATTACATCAGACAGAAGGAAATCCTGTGGATAGCTGACATACATTAATTCAGTACACGCCTCCACATGCATGACGCCATTTTACACTCTTTATGTCCACAACCCAAGAACTTCGACATATGACCTGCCAAAACCCATTGAGATGCCAGCCATTAAGACCTTACATGAAAACATCTCACAAGCAACCAAAGATGCAGTTGAACATCTCGAGGCAGACAAGGCTACACAAAAAAGGTATGCTGATCGGCACCGATGAGAGGCCCCAAATTACGAAGCAGGAGATTCAGTATGGCTTGCATCTAAATATATAGCATTAAAAGGACCCAGAAAATTCCAACCCAAGTTCATAGGCCCGTTCACATTTGAAAGCGTAGTTACTCCTGTTGCCATGAAGTAGACTCTACCACCACAAATGCGCATACACCTGGTTTTTCATGTTTCCTTGTTGAAACCTGTACACCCTGGGACTAGAACACTAACTCCACCAGCTCCCATAGAAAACAAAGGGGAGGAACCAGAGTACAAGGTAAAGCAAATACTGGATTCCAAGAAAATATGAAACACCCTGTATTACTTAGTGGATTGGAAGGGATATGGGCCCCAAGAAAGGTCATGGGAGCCAAGCAAGAACATTCATGTCCCTCGGTTACTGCTCAAATACCATCGGAACAATCCCACCAAGCCTGGTCAGGAAGCACACCTTTGAGAGGGGCCTTGAGGGGGAGGACTGTCATGGGCACTAGCGTAGCTATTACATCTAAGTCACCTTCATATTCAATTCTTGGCAAGGGGGGAAAACAGACAGGAACACTGTGGGTGAGAGCAAGGCGAGCAAGGATAGGGTTAATATCCATTTCATTTATTGGTACTCCCTACTCCCATAGAATAACATGAGACTTCCTGTTTCCACTAGTATGGATCCTTTTTGTGCCAACCCGGAACTAAGTGGAACACTCTAGTCTTCGGGCGTGGCTCTCTATAAAAGCCACGCCCAATGAGCAACCCATGCTTCGTGTGCTTTCTGTAGCTTCGAGCACACGCTTACCTGGTTCCTGAGACTTCTACAGCTTTCTTCAGCCCTTGTGACTGGCAGATCAGTCTTCTTCACTGCGATCACCTCTCCTGAAAAGAGAAGCACAGAGACCTAAGCTGACAAGTGGTTTTCTACTAACCTTTTTTCAGTGACTCCTTTTCCACTTGAGGACCGACAAGTCACTCCTGCTTATCTTCTCTGCAGGTTCTTCCGGATTTTCCATCCCTGAGTGACTCCGGCAACCTGCAAAGAGAAAAAACGAAGGAAAAGCAGGTTAGGACTTAAAGACACTTTGTTGGAAAAGACCTTCATAGACAATACAAACCTGAACTCTTTCACACGCGCTAACAGAGTGAAGCAACTGAGACTCCAAGGACATATAGAACTTACCTTATTCCGAAAAGGACTCCTTTTGTGCACATCTGCTATTTCCGCAGTCCGAAGGTTCCAGTGAGGTAACTGGCCTTGGGACACTCTTTGGGAGCTCCAGAACTCCACTAACCAAAATAACCGGTGGAGTTTACATCGCAAAACTGATAGTGAATAGGGACAAGACAGACAAGATTGCTCGCCAATTACTACAGACTCAAGCGGGATTAGCTCCATTGCCAAGGGGAGCCACGGCTATGCCAACATCACCACCTCAACCCATAGCAGCACCAGTACAAGTAGTCCTTCCAGGCAACATACCACTGGCGCCCCCGGAGAGGTTCTTAGGAGAGCCCAAAAGGTTTGGGACTTTCATGAACCAGTGTCGTCTACATTTCCTGTGCAAACCAGGGTTGTTCCCCACTGACCAATCAAAAGTCGCCTTTGTGTTGTCATACTTGTGGGGACATGCCGCAGACTGGTCTGTACCGTTAGTCAATAGGGACGACACTTTGCTCCGGAATTTTGCCGGTTTCCAGCGTGAGTTGGAAAAGCTCTTCTCTCATAGCACACAAGGACAGGCCGTGGATGACAAATTGTTATCTCTTTGGCAATGAAATCAGGATCTTTTGGTTTATGTAGCAACGTTTAATCGTCTGGTAGCCGAAACAAACTGGCCCGAAGAAAAACGTACAACTCTATTTTACCGAGGTCTACGAGGGGAGCTCAAAGACGTCCTGGCACAAGTAGTCAACCCACCTGATGGGTGCGCCGAATACATTGACCTAGCAATTCAGCTTGATCACCGTTTACAAACCCGGAAGCCCGACCGCTCATGCTCTGAGAGCAGGGCGTTCTACATGCAGCCCAAAAAGACGCCGGTTCGCCAGCCCATGGAAGCACATCCTGAACCCATGCAATTGGGTGGAGTTCGAGGTCCACTCACCAAGGCAGAATGAGACAGAAGGCGGCAGGAGCTGTTATGCTTGTACTGTGGACAATCCGCCCATTTTCCTCGTAATTGCCCGGCAAAACCCCCTCGAAAGACTGTTGGAGCTATGGACGGAGCAAAGGAAGCAAGCAAGGCGGAAAACTCCAACGCCCGACAAACATAGAGGTCGGTTTGTCGAGCGCAACTAAGAATCCCTCGACCTCCCACTTTACCATCCCGGTGACCATCGTGTACCAACGCCAGCCCTCCAGGTTACACGCACTTGAAGCATTTGTGGATAGCGGAGCCATTGGGAATTATTTGGACCTGGAGACAGCAGACAAAATCGGTTTACCAGTCTGTGCAAAGGAAGTCGTAGACAAGGTAACCGCTGTCGACGGAACTCAGCTACTATCAGGCCCAGTTACCCATTGTACTGCAAAGGTCATTATGCTCTGTCAAGACGGACATAAGGAAGAAATCTCATTTGATCTGATTTCGGACCCACAATTCCAGATGATCCTTGGCATACCTTGGCTCGAGAAACACAACCCACTCATAGATTGGCGTAGTAGGTTGTTAACCTTTCCCAGGGACTGCACACACTGTTATGAGACAGGTCAGGCACCAGAACACCCGATATCTGCATCTCAGAAGGCGTACCCAGTGTTGGGAATACTAGGGACCTTACCCAAAGAATACCAGGACTTTCAGGACGTATTCGCCAAAGAACAAGCCAATACACTGCCCCGGCATCGTTCTTATGACTGCTAGATAGACCTGGTACCGGGGGCAAAGGTCCCATGCAGCCGCATATACGCCCTGACGGAAGGGGAAAACGCCCTTCAAAAGACCTACTTGGATCAGTATCTCGCAAATGTTTTTATCCGCCCTTCCAAATCTCCCGCGGCTTCTCCCCTCGTCTTCATCTCAAAGAAGGAGGGAGACCTAAGAACGTGCATCGATTATCACGTGTTAAACCAGGTCACGGTAAAGAACCGGTACCCGTTACCACTAATACCTGTATTGCTTGACCAAGTACGACAAGCGCAAGTGTTTACGAAGCTGGATCTTCAATGGGCCTATCACCTGGTGCGCGTAAAGGAGGGTGATGAATGGAAGACCGCGTTCCGCACCAGGTACGGCCTCTACGAGTATCAGGTAATGCCCTTCGGGCTATGTAATGCGCCGGCGGCATTCCAATACTTCATGAATGATGTCCTGCGAGAACTGTTAGACGTATGTGCCGTAGTGTACATAGATGACATCCTCATTTACTCGGCCTCCGTACAAGAACACGTAGCACATATGCGGGCAGTTCTCCACAAGTTGAGCGAAAACCACCTATATGCCAAGCTTGAAAAATGCTCCTTCAATGTCACCTAAGTTGAATTTCTAGGATTCATGTTGTCACCAAAGGGGATCCGAATGGACAATAGAAAAGTAGAGGCGATTCTCACTTGGCCATCGCCCTCGTCTCTAAAGGGAGTGCAGAGCTTTCTTGGTTTTGTGAACTTCTACCGACGTTTTATACCAGGATTTTCACACATGGTGCATCCTATTACTACCCTTCTACGCAAGCACCGAAGATTTGAATGGACTCCCACAGCTGAAGAGGCATTCCGTGCTCTAAAGAGCAGGTTTACGTCAGCCCCCGTATTACAACATCCACAACCAGACCTCCCTTACATTGTTGAAACCGACGCTTCAAGTGTAGCCATGGGAGCGGTTTTATCCCAACGGAATCCCGACACAGGTCATCTTCACCCCGTGGCTTTCTGTTCGAAAAAAAGTTTTCTCCAGCCAAACTGAATTACGCAGTCACGGATAAGGAACTGCTTGCGATTAAGGAGGCCCTCAAGGAATGGAGGCATTATTTACTCAGAGCCAAGCATACCATCACCATAATAACTGATCATCGAAATCTCCAGTACTTGCGCTCGGCTAAAGCACAATCATCCTATCAGAATATGATTTTGTGTTCACTTACCGGCCCAGAGTAAAAAATGGGAAGGCAGATGCTTCATCACGCATCGGCAAAGGGGAACAAGGTTACAGCATTCCTGATCTGGTGGACATCATCCCCGGTGACAAAATCCTGCGTCTGTGTGGAGATGATTCTTCATGGGAGGCATTCAAGCAGAAGGTAAAGGATAGTCTGTCCGTCAGAGAATTACGAACATGGGAAAACAAGGGAGTTAACTTTTCCATCAAGACTGGCCTACCGTATTACCAAGATCGTCTTTACCTTCCAAAGCGTACCTTACAGGAAGAAATACTCACTAACTATCATAATTCACTAATTGAAGGGCACCCAGGAGTGGCAGAGACTGCTGAAAAGAATGAAAGATCCTACTGGTGGCCAACTTGGCGACAAGACACCCACGACTTTGTCAACTCATGTGGAACATGTGCTCAAAACAAGGCCTCAAGACAAAGGCCCGCCGGCTTATTACAACCACTTGCGATACCACCCACACCCTGGCACACCGTCTCTATGGACTTTGTCACAGACCTACCTCCCAGTTCGGGATTTAACACCATCCTTGTGGTGATAGATTTGTTTACCAAGATGGCTGATTTCATTGCTTTAAAAGGCATTCCATCTGCTCAGACCCTGGCTCGGGTTTTTCTCAATAACATAGTGAAGTTACATGGGTTTCTGTCCATATTAGTCTCCAACAGGGGAAGCCAATTTGTGTCACGATTCTGGAAGCCTTGTTGCTTGTTGGCCGGAATAGAAATCCGGTTGTCCACCAGTCACCATCCGCAAACAGACGGGCAAACAGAGCGCACAAATAAAACTCTGGAACAATACCTCCGTTGTTTATTACATCAGACAGAAGGAAATCCTGTGGATAGCTGACATACAATAATTCAGTACACGCCTCCACATGCATGATGCCATTTTACACTCTTTATGTCCACAATCCAAGAACTTTGACATATGACCTGCCAAAAGCCATCGAGATGCCAGCCATTAAGACCTTACATGAAAACATCTCACAAGCAACCAAAGATGCAGTTGAACATCTCGAGGCAGACAAGGCTACACAAAAAAGGTATGCTGATCGGCACCGATGAGAGGCCCCAAATTACCAAGCAGGAGATTCGGTATGGCTTGCATCTAAATATATAGCATTAAAAGGACCCAGAAAATTCCAACCCAAGTTCATAGGCCTGTTCACATTTGAAAGCGTAGTTACTCCTGTTGCCATGAAGTAGACTCTACCACCACAAATGCGCATACACCTGGTTTTTCATGTTTCCTTGTTGAAACCTGTACACCCTGGGACTAGAACACTAACTCCACCAGCTCCCATAGAAAACAAAGGAGAGGAACCAGAGTACAAGGTAAAGCAAATACTGGATTCCAAGAAAATATGAAACACCCTGTATTACTTAGTGGATTGGAAGGGATATGGGCCCCAAGATAGGTCATGGGAGCCAAGCAAGAACATTCATGTCCCTCGGTTACTGCTCAAATACCATCGGAACAATCCCACCAAGCCTGGTCAGGAAGCACACCTTTGAGAGGGGCCTTGAGGGGGAGGACTGTCATGGGCACTAGCGTAGCTATTACATCCAAGTCACCTTCATATTCAATTCTTGGCAAGAGGGGAAAACAGACAGGAGCACTGTGGGTGAGAGCAAGGCGCGCAAGGATAGGGTTAATATCCATTTCATTTATTGGTACTCCCTACTCCCATAGAATAACATGAGACTTCATGTTTCCACTAGTATGGATCCTTTTTGTGCCTACCCGGAACTAAGTTGAACACTCTAGTCTTCGGGCGTGGCTCTCTATAAAAGCCACGCCCAATGAGCAACCCATGCTTTGTGTGCTTTCTGTAGCTTCGAGCACACGCTTACCTGGTTCCTGAGACTTCTACAGCTTTCTTCAGCCCTTGTGACTGGCAGATCAGTCTTCTTCACTGCGATCACCTCTCCTGAAAAAAGAAGAACAGAGACCTAAGCTGACAAGCGGTTTTCTACTAACCTTTTTTCAGTGACTCCTTTTCCACTTGCGGACCGACAAGTCACTCCTGCTCATCTTCTCTGCAGGCTCTTCCGGATTTTCCATCCCCGAGTGACTCCGGCAACCTGCAAAGAGAAAAAACAAAGGAAAAGCAGGTTAGGACTTAAAGACACTTCGTTGGAAAAGACCTTCATAGACAATACAAACCTGAACTCTTTCACACGCGCTAACACAGTGAAGCAACTGAGACTCCAAGGACATATAGAATTTACCTTATTCCGAAAAGGACTCCTTTTGTGCACATCTGCTATTTCCGCAGTCCGAAGGTTCCAGTGAGGTAACTTGCCTTGGGACACTCTTTGGGAGCTCCAGAACTCCACTAACCAAAATAACCGGTGGAGTTTACATTGCAAAACTGATAGTGAATAGAGACAAGACAGACGAGATTGCTCGCCAATTACTACAGACTCAAGCGGGATTAGCTCCATTGCCAAGGGGAGCCACGGCTATGCCAACATCACCACCTCAACCCATAGCAGCACCAGTACAAGTAGTCCTTACAGGCAACATACCACTGGCGCCCCCGGAGAGGTTCTTAGGAGAGCCCAAAAGGTTTGGGACTTTCATGAACCAGTGTCGTCTACATTTCCTGTGCAAACCAGGGTTGTTCCCCACTGACCAATCAAAAGTCGCCTTTGTGTTGTCATACTTGTGGGGACATGCCGCAGACTGGTCTGTACCGTTAGTCAATAGGGAGGATACTTTGCTCCGGAATTTTGCCGGTTTCCAGCGTGAGTTGGAAAAAGCTCTTCGCTCATAGCACACAAGGACAGGCCTTGGATGACAAATTGTTATCTCTTTGGCAATGAAATCAGGATCTTTTGGTTTATGTAGCAACTTTTAATCGTCTGGTAGCCGAAACAAACTGGCCCGAAGAAAAACGTACATCTCTATTTTACCGAGGTCTACGAGGGGAGCTAAAAGACGTCCTGGCACAAGTAGTCAACCCACCTGATGGGTGCGCTGAATACATTGACCTAACAATTCAGCTTGATCACCGTTTACAAACCCGGAAGCCCGACCGCTCATGCTCTGAGAGCAGGGCGTTCTACATGCAGCCCAAAGAGACGCCGGGTCGCCAGCCCATGGAAGCACATCCTGAACCCATGCAATTGGGTGGAGTTCGAGGTCCACTCACCAAGGCAGAATGAGACAGAAGGCGGCAGGAGCAGTTTTGCTTGTACTGTGGACAATCCGCCCATTTTCTTCGTAATTGCCCAGCAAAACCCCCTCGAAAGACTGTTGGAGCTATGGACGGAGCAAAGGAAGCAACCAAGGCGGAAAACTCCAACGCCCGACAAACATAGAGGTCGGTTTGTCGAGAGCAACTAAGAATCCCTCGACCTCCCACTTTACCATCCCGGTGACCATCGTGTACCAACGCCAGCCCTCCAGGTTACACGCACTTGAAGCATTTGTGGATAGCGGAGCCATTGGGAATTATTTGGACCTGGAGACAGCAGACAAAATCGGTTTACCAGTCTGTGCAAAGGAAGTCGTAGACAAGGTAACCGCTGTCGACGTAACTCAGCTACTATCAGGCCCAGTTACCCATTGTACTGCAAAGGTCATTATGCTCTGTCAAGACGGACATAAGGAAGAAATCTCATTTGATCTGATTTCGGACCCACAATTCCAGATGATCCTTGGCATACCTTGGCTCGAGAAACACAACCCACTCATAGATTGGCGTAGTAGGTTGTTAACCTTTCCCAGGGACTGCACACACTGTTATGAGACAGGTCAGGCACCAGAACACCCGATATCTGCATCTCAGAAGGCGTACCCAGTGTTGGGAATACTAGGGACCTTACCCAAAGAATACCAGGACTTTCAGGACGTATTCGCCAAAGAACAAGCCAATACACTGCCCCGGCATCGTTCTTATGACTGCCAGATAGACCTGGTACCGGGGGCAAAAGTCCCATGCAGCCGCATATACGCCCTGACGGAAGGGGAAAACGCCCTTCAAAAGACCTACTTGGATCAGTATCTCGCAAATGGTTTTATCCGCCCTTCCAAATCTCCCGCGGCTTCTCCCCTCATCTTCATCCCAAAGAAGGAGGGAGACCTAAGAACGTGCATCGATTATGACGTGTTAAACCAGGTCACGGTAAAGAACCGGTACCCGTTACCGCTAATAGCTGTATTGCTTGACCAAGTACGACAAGCGCAAGTGTTTACGAAGCTGGATCTTCAAGGGGCCTATCACCTGGTGCGCGTAAAGGAGGGTGATGAATGGAAGACCGCGTTCCGCACCAGGTACGGCCTCTACGAGTATCAGGTAATGCCCTTCGGGCTATGTAATGCGCCGGCGGCATTACAACACTTCATGAATGATGTCCTGCGAGAACTGTTAGACGTATGTGCCTTAGTGTACATAGATGACATCCTCATTTACTCAGCCTTCGTACAAGAACACGTAGCACATATGCGGGCAGTTCTCCACAAGTTGCGCGAAAACCACCTATATGCCAAGCTTGAAAAATGCTCCTTCCATGTCACCTAAGTTGAATTTCTAGGATTCATGTTGTCACGAAAAGGGATCCGAATGGACAATAGAAAAGTAGAGGCGATCCTCACTTGGCCATCGCCCTCGTCTCTAAAGGGAGTGCAGAGCTTTCTTGGTTTTGTGAACTTCTACCGACGTTTTATACCAGGATTTTCACACATGGTGCATCCTATTACTACCCTTCTACGCAAGCACCGAAGATTTGAATGGACTCCCACAGCTGAAGAGGCATTCCGTGCTATAAAGAGCAGGTTTACGTCAGCCCCCGTATTACAACATCCACAACCAGACCTCCCTTACATTGTTGAAACCGACGCTTCAAGTGTAGCCATGGGAGCGGTTTTATCCCAACGGAATCCCGACACAGGTCATCTTCACCCCGTGGCTTTCTGTTCGAAAAAGTTTTCTCCAGCCAAACTGAATTACGCAGTCACGGATAAGGAACTGCTTGCGATTAAGGAGGCCCTCAAGGAATGGAGGTATTATTTACTCAGAGCCAAGCATACCATCAGCATAATAACTGATCATCGAAATCTCCAGTACTTGCGCTCGGCTAAAGCACAATCATCCGACAGCTTCGCTGGGCTCTGTTCCTATCAGAATATGATTTTGTGTTCACTTACCGACCCGGAGTAAAAAATGGGAAGGCAGATGCTTTATCACGCATCGGCAAAGGGGAACAAGCTTACAGCATTCCTGATCTGGTGGACATCATCCCCGGTGACAAAATCCCTCATCTGTGTGGAGATGATTCTTCATGGGAGGCATTCAAGCAGAAGGTAAAGGATAGTCTGTCCGTCAGAGAATTACGAACATGGGAAAACAAGGGAGTTAACTTTTCCATCAAGACCGGCCTACCGTATTACCAAGATCGTCTTTACCTTCCAAAGCGTACCTTACAGGAAGAAATACTCACTAACTATCATAATTCACTAATTGAAGGGCACCCAGGAGTGGCAGAGACTGCTGAAAAGATTGAAAGATCCTACTGGTGGCCATCTTGGCGACAAGACACCCACGACTTTGTCAATTCATGTGGAACATGTGCTCAAAACGAGGCCTCAAGACAAAGGCCCGCCGGCTTATTACAACCACTTGCGATACCACCCACACCCTGGCACACCGTCTCTATGGACTTTGTCACAGACCTACCTCGCAGTTCGGGATTTAACACCATCCTTGTGGTGATAGATTTGGTTACCAAGATTGCTGATTTCATTGCTTTAAAAGGCATTCCATCTGCTCAGACCCTGTCTCGGGTATTTCTCAATAACATAGTGAAGTTACATGGGTTTCTGTCCATATTAGTCTCCAACAGGGGAAGCCAATTTGTGTCACGATTCTGGAAGCCTTGTTGCTCGTTGGCCGGAATAGAAATCCGGTTGTCCACCAGTCACCATCCACAAACAGACGGGCAAACAGAGCGCACAAATCAAACTCTGGAACAATACCTCCATTGTTTATTACATCAGACAGAAGGAAATCCTGTGGATAGCTGACATACAATAATTCAGTACACGCCTCCACATGCATGACGCCATTTTACACTCTTTATGTCCACAATCCAAGAACTTCGACATATGACCTGCCAAAAGCCATCGAGATGCCAGCCATTAAGACCTTACATGAAAACATCTCACAAACAACCAAAGATGCAGTTGAACATCTCGAGGCAGACAAGGCTACACAAAAAAGGTATGCTGATCAGCACCGATGAGAGGCCTCAAATTACGAAGCAGGATATTCAGTATGGCTTGCATCTAAATATATAGCATTAAAAGGACCCAGAAAATTCCAACCCAAGTTCATAGGCCCGTTCACATTTGAAAGCGTAGTTACTCCTGTTGCCATGAAGTAGACTCTACCACCACAAATGCGCATACACCTGGTTTTTCATGTTTCCTTGTTGAAACCTGTACACCCTGGGACTAGAACACTAACTCCACCAGCTCCCATAGAAAACAAAGGAGAGGAACCAGAGTACAAGGTAAAGCAAATACTGGATTCCAAGAAAATATGAAACACCCTGTATTACTTAGTGGATTGGAAGGGATATGGGCCCCAAGATAGGTCATGGGAGCCAAGCAAGAACATTCATGTCCCTCGGTTACTGCTCAAATACCATCGGAACAATCCCACCAAGCCTGGTCAGGAAGCACACCTTTGAGAGGGGCCTTGAGGGGGAGGACTGTCATGGGCACTAGCGTAGCTATTACATCCAAGTCACCTTCATATTCAATTCTTGGCAAGAGGGGAAAACAGACAGGAGCACTGTGGGTGAGAGCAAGGCGCGCAAGGATAGGGTTAATATCCATTTCATTTATTGGTACTCCCTACTCCCATAGAATAACATGAGACTTCATGTTTCCACTAGTATGGATCCTTTTTGTGCCTACCCGGAACTAAGTTGAACACTCTAGTCTTCGGGCGTGGCTCTCTATAAAAGCCACGCCCAATGAGCAACCCATGCTTTGTGTGCTTTCTGTAGCTTCGAGCACACGCTTACCTGGTTCCTGAGACTTCTACAGCTTTCTTCAGCCCTTGTGACTGGCAGATCAGTCTTCTTCACTGCGATCACCTCTCCTGAAAAAAGAAGAACAGAGACCTAAGCTGACAAGCGGTTTTCTACTAACCTTTTTTCAGTGACTCCTTTTCCACTTGCGGACCGACAAGTCACTCCTGCTCATCTTCTCTGCAGGCTCTTCCGGATTTTCCATCCCCGAGTGACTCCGGCAACCTGCAAAGAGAAAAAACAAAGGAAAAGCAGGTTAGGACTTAAAGACACTTCGTTGGAAAAGACCTTCATAGACAATACAAACCTGAACTCTTTCACACGCGCTAACACAGTGAAGCAACTGAGACTCCAAGGACATATAGAATTTACCTTATTCCGAAAAGGACTCCTTTTGTGCACATCTGCTATTTCCGCAGTCCGAAGGTTCCAGTGAGGTAACTGGCCTTGGGACACTCTTTGGGAGCTCCAGAACTCCACTAACCAAAATAACCGGTGGAGTTTACATTGCAAAACTGATAGTGAATAGGGACAAGACAGACGAGATTGCTCGCCAATTACTACAGACTCAAGCGGGATTAGCTCCATTGCCAAGGGGAGCCACGGCTATGCCAACATCACCACCTCAACCCATAGCAGCACCAGTACAAGTAGTCCTTACAGGCAACATACCACTGGCGCCCCCGGAGAGGTTCTTAGGAGAGCCCAAAAGGTTTGGGACTTTCATGAACCAGTGTCGTCTACATTTCCTGTGCAAACCAGGGTTGTTCCCCACTGACCAATCAAAAGTCGCCTTTGTGTTGTCATACTTGTGGGGACATGCCGCAGACTGGTCTGTACCGTTAGTCAATAGGGAGGACACTTTGCTCCGGAATTTTGCCGGTTTCCAGCGTGAGTTGGAAAAAGCTCTTCGCTCATAGCACACAAGGACAGGCCTTGGATGACAAATTGTTATCTCTTTGGCAATGAAATCAGGATCTTTTGGTTTATGTAGCAACTTTTAATCGTCTGGTAGCCGAAACAAACTGGCCCGAAGAAAAACGTACATCTCTATTTTACCGAGGTCTACGAGGGGAGCTAAAAGACGTCCTGGCACAACTAGTCAACCCACCTGATGGGTGCGCTGAATACATTGACCTAACAATTCAGCTTGATCACTGTTTACAAACCCGGAAGCCCGACCGCTCATGCTCTGAGAGCAGGGCGTTCTACATGCAGCCCAAAGAGACGCCGGGTCGCCAGCCCATGGAAGCACATCCTGAACCCATGCAATTGGGTGGAGTTCGAGGTCCACTCACCAAGGCAGAATGAGACAGAAGGCGGCAGGAGCAGTTTTGCTTGTACTGTGGACAATCCGCCCATTTTCTTCGTAATTGCCCAGCAAAACCCCCTCGAAAGACTGTTGGAGCTATGGACGGAGCAAAGGAAGCAACCAAGGCGGAAAACTCCAACGCCCGACAAACATAGAGGTCGGTTTGTCGAGAGCAACTAAGAATCCCTCGACCTCCCACTTTACCATCCCGGTGACCATCGTGTACCAATGCCAGCCCTCCAGGTTACACGCACTTGAAGCATTTGTGGATAGCGGAGCCATTGGGAATTATTTGGACCTGGAGACAGCAGACAAAATCGGTTTACCAGTCTGTGCAAAGGAAGTCGTAGACAAGGTAACCGCTGTCGACGTAACTCAGCTACTATCAGGCCCAGTTACCCATTGTACTGCAAAGGTCATTATGCTCTGTCAAGACGGACATAAGGAAGAAATCTCATTTGATCTGATTTCGGACCCACAATTCCAGATGATCCTTGGCATACCTTGGCTCGAGAAACACAACCCACTCATAGATTGGCGTAGTAGGTTGTTAACCTTTCCCAGGGACTGCACACACTGTTATGAGACAGGTCAGGCACCAGAACACCCGATATCTGCATCTCAGAAGGCGTACCCAGTGTTGGGAATACTAGGGACCTTACCCAAAGAATACCAGGACTTTCAGGACGTATTCGCCAAAGAACAAGCCAATACACTGCCCCGGCATTGTTCTTATGACTGCCAGATAGACCTGGTACCGGGGGCAAAAGTCCCATGCAGCCGCATATACGCCCTGACGGAAGGGGAAAACGCCCTTCAAAAGACCTACTTGGATCAGTATCTCGCAAATGGTTTTATCCGCCCTTCCAAATCTCCCGCGGCTTCTCCCCTCATCTTCATCCCAAAGAAGGAGGGAGACCTAAGAACGTGCATCGATTATGACGTGTTAAACCAGGTCACGGTAAAGAACCGGTACCCGTTACCGCTAATAGCTGTATTGCTTGACCAAGTACGACAAGCGCAAGTGTTTACGAAGCTGGATCTTCAAGGGGCCTATCACCTGGTGCGCGTAAAGGAGGGTGATGAATGGAAGACCGCGTTCCGCACCAGGTACGGCCTCTACGAGTATCAGGTAATGCCCTTCGGGCTATGTAATGCGCCGGCGGCATTACAACACTTCATGAATGATGTCCTGCGAGAACTGTTAGACGTATGTGCCTTAGTGTACATAGATGACATCCTCATTTACTCAGCCTTCGTACAAGAACACGTAGCACATATGCGGGCAGTTCTCCACAAGTTGCGCGAAAACCACCTATATGCCAAGCTTGAAAAATGCTCCTTCCATGTCACCTAAGTTGAATTTCTAGGATTCATGTTGTCACGAAAAGGGATCCGAATGGACAATAGAAAAGTAGAGGCGATCCTCACTTGGCCATCGCCCTCGTCTCTAAAGGGAGTGCAGAGCTTTCTTGGTTTTGTGAACTTCTACCGACGTTTTATACCAGGATTTTCACACATGGTGCATCCTATTACTACCCTTCTACGCAAGCACCGAAGATTTGAATGGACTCCCACAGCTGAAGAGGCATTCCGTGCTCTAAAGAGCAGGTTTACGTCAGCCCCCGTATTACAACATCCACAACCAGACCTCCCTTACATTGTTGAAACCGACGCTTCAAGTGTAGCCATGGGAGCGGTTTTATCCCAACGGAATCCCGACACAGGTCATCTTCACCCCGTGGCTTTCTGTTCGAAAAAGTTTTCTCCAGCCAAACTGAATTACGCAGTCACGGATAAGGAACTGCTTGCGATTAAGGAGGCCCTCAAGGAATGGAGGTATTATTTACTCAGAGCCAAGCATACCATCAGCATAATAACTGATCATCGAAATCTCCAGTACTTGCGCTCGGCTAAAGCACAATCATCCGACAGCTTCGCTGGGCTCTGTTCCTATCAGAATATGATTTTGTGTTCACTTACCGGCCCGGAGTAAAAAATGGGAAGGCAGATGCTTTATCACGCATCGGCAAAGGGGAACAAGCTTACAGCATTCCTGATCTGGTGGACATCATCCCCGGTGACAAAATCCCTCATCTGTGTATAGATGATTCTTCATGGGAGGCATTCAAGCAGAAGGTAAAGGATAGTCTGTCCGTCAGAGAATTACGAACATGGGAAAACAAGGGAGTTAACTTTTCCATCAAGACCGGCCTACCGTATTACCAAGATCGTCTTTACCTTCCAAAGCGTACCTTACAGGAAGAAATACTCACTAACTATCATAATTCACTAATTGAAGGGCACCCAGGAGTGGCAGAGACTGCTGAAAAGATTGAAAGATCCTACTGGTGGCCATCTTGGCGACAAGACACCCACGACTTTGTCAATTCATGTGGAACATGTGCTCAAAACAAGGCCTCAAGACAAAGGCCCGCCGGCTTATTACAACCACTTGCGATACCACCCACACCCTGGCACACCGTCTCTATGGACTTTGTCACAGACCTACCTCGCAGTTCGGGATTTAACACCATCCTTGTGGTGATAGATTTGGTTACCAAGATTGCTGATTTCATTGCTTTAAAAGGCATTCCATCTGCTCAGACCCTGTCTCGGGTATTTCTCAATAACATAGTGAAGTTACATGGGTTTCTGTCCATATTAGTCTCCAACAGGGGAAGCCAATTTGTGTCACGATTCTGGAAGCCTTGTTGCTCGTTGGCCGGAATAGAAATCCGGTTGTCCACCAGTCACCATCCACAAACAGACGGGCAAACAGAGCGCACAAATCAAACTCTGGAACAATACCTCCATTGTTTATTACATCAGACAGAAGGAAATCCTGTGGATAGCTGACATACAATAATTCAGTACACGCCTCCACATGCATGACGCCATTTTACACTCTTTATGTCCACAATCCAAGAACTTCGACATATGACCTGCCAAAAGCCATCGAGATGCCAGCCATTAAGACCTTACATGAAAACATCTCACAAACAACCAAAGATGCAGTTGAACATCTCGAGGCAGACAAGGCTACACAAAAAAGGTATGCTGATCGGCACCGATGAGAGGCCTCAAATTACGAAGCAGGATATTCAGTATGGCTTGCATCTAAATATATAGCATTAAAAGGACCCAGAAAATTCCAACCCAAGTTCATAGGCCCGTTCACATTTGAAAGCGTAGTTACTCCTGTTGCCATGAAGTAGACTCTACCACCACAAATGCGCATACACCTGGTTTTTCATGTTTCCTTGTTGAAACCTGTACACCCTGGGACTAGAACACTAACTCCACCAGCTCCCATAGAAAACAAAGGAGAGGAACCAGAGTACAAGGTAAAGCAAATACTGGATTCCAAGAAAATATGAAACACCCTGTATTACTTAGTGGATTGGAAGGGATATGGGCCCCAAGATAGGTCATGGGAGCCAAGCAAGAACATTCATGTCCCTCGGTTACTGCTCAAATACCATCGGAACAATCCCACCAAGCCTGGTCAGGAAGCACACCTTTGAGAGGGGCCTTGAGGGGGAGGACTGTCATGGGCACTAGCGTAGCTATTACATCCAAGTCACCTTCATATTCAATTCTTGGCAAGAGGGGAAAACAGACAGGAGCACTGTGGGTGAGAGCAAGGCGCGCAAGGATAGGGTTAATATCCATTTCATTTATTGGTACTCCCTACTCCCATAGAATAACATGAGACTTCATGTTTCCACTAGTATGGATCCTTTTTGTGCCTACCCGGAACTAAGTTGAACACTCTAGTCTTCGGGCGTGGCTCTCTATAAAAGCCACGCCCAATGAGCAACCCATGCTTCGTGTGCTTTCTGTAGCTTCGAGCACACGCTTACCTGGTTCCTGAGACTTCTACAGCTTTCTTCAGCCCTTGTGACTGGCAGATCAGTCTTCTTCACTGCGATCACCTCTCCTGAAAAGAGAAGAACAGAGACCTAAGCTGACAAGCGGTTTTCTACTAACCTTTTTTCAGTGACTCCTTTTCCACTTGCGGACCGACAAGTCACTCCTGCTCATCTTCTCTGCAGGCTCTTCCGGATTTTCCATCCCCGAGTGACTCCGGCAACCTGCAAAGAGAAAAAACAAAGGAAAAGCAGGTTAGGACTTAAAGACACTTTGTTGGAAAAGACCTTCATAGACAATACAAACCTGAACTCTTTCACACGCGCTAACACAGTGAATCAACTGACACTCCAAGGACATATAGAACTTACCTTATTCCGAAAAGGGCTCCTTTTGTGCACATCTGCTATTTCCGCAGTCCGAAGGTTCCAGTGAGGTAACTGGCCTTGGGACACTCTTTGGGAGCTCCAGAACTCCACTAACCAAAATAACCGGTGGAGTTTACATCGCAAAACTGATAGTGAATAGGGACAAGACAGACGAGATTGCTCGCCAATTACTACAGACTCAAGCGGGATTAGCTCCATTGCCAAGGGGAGCCACGGCTATGCCAACATCACCACCTCAACCCATAGCAGCACCAGTACAAGTAGTCCTTCCAGGCAACATACCACTGGCGCCCCCGGAGAGGTTCTTAGGAGAGCCCAAAAGGTTTGGGACTTTCATGAACCAGTGTCGTCTACATTTCCTGTGCAAACCAGGGTTGTTCCCCACTGACCAATCAAAGGTCGCCTTTGTGTTGTCATACTTGTGGGGACATGCCGCAGACTGGTCTGTACCGTTAGTCAATAGGGACGACACTTTGCTCCGGAATTTTGCCGGTTTACAGCGTGAGTTGGAAAAGCTCTTCGCTCATAGCACACAAGGACAGGCCTTGGATGACAAATTGTTATCTCTTTGGCAATGAAATCAGGATCTTTTGGTTTATGTAGCAACTTTTAATCGTCTGGTAGCCCAAACAAACTGGCCCGAAGAAAAACATACAACTCTATTTTACCGAGGTCTACGAGGGGAGCTCAAAGACGTCCTGGCACAAGTAGTCAACCCACCTGATGGGTGCGCCGAATACATTGACCTAGCAATTCAGCTTGATCACCGTTTACAAACCCGGAAGCCCGACCGCTCATGCTCTGAGAGCAGGGCGTTCTACATGCAGCCCAAAGAGACGCCGGTTCGCCAGCCCATGGAAGCACATCCTGAACCCATGCAATTGGGTGGAGTTCGAGGTCCACTCACCAAGGCAGAATGAGACAGAAGGCGGCAGGAGCAGTTATGCTTGTACTGTGGACAATCCGCCCATTTTCTTCGTAATTGCCCGGCAAAACCCCCTCGAAAGACTGTTGGAGCTATGGACGGAGCAAAGGAAGCAACCAAGGCGAAAAACTCCAACGCCCGACAAACATAGAGGTCGGTTTGTCGAGCGCAACTAAGAATCCCTCGACCTCCCACTTTACCATCCCGGTGACCATCGTGTACCAACGCCAGCCCTCCAGGTTACACGCACTTGAAGCATTTGTGGATAGCGGAGCCATTGGGAATTATTTGGACCTGGAGACAGCAGACAAAATCGGTTTACCAGTCTGTGCAAAGGAAGTCGTAGACAAGGTAACCGCTGTCGACGGAACTCAGCTACTATCAGGCCCAGTTACCCATTGTACTGCAAAGGTCATTATGCTCTGTCAAGACGGACATAAGGAAGAAATCTCATTTGATCTGATTTCGGACCCACAATTCCAGATGATCCTTGGCATACCTTGGCTCGAGAAACACAACCCACTCATAGATTGGCGTAGTAGGTTGTTAACCTTTCCCAGGGACTGCACACACTGTTATGAGACAGGTCAGGCACCAGAACACCCGATATCTGCATCTCAGAAGGCGTACCCAGTGTTGGGAATACTAGGGACCTTACCCAAAGAATACCAGGACTTTCAGGACGTATTCGCCAAAGAACAAGCCAATACACTGCCCCGGCATCGTTCTTATGACTGCTAGATAGACCTGGTACCGGGGGCAAAGGTCCCATGCAGCCGCATATACGCCCTGACGGAAGGGGAAAACGCCCTTCAAAAGACCTACTTGGATCAGTATCTCGCAAATGTTTTTATCCGCCCTTCCAAATCTCCCGCGGCTTCTCACCTCGTCTTCATCTCAAAGAAGGAGGGAGACCTAAGAACGTGCATCGATTATCACATGTTAAACCAGGTCACGGTAAAGAACCGGTACCCGTTACCACTAATACCTGTATTGCTTGACCAAGTACGACAAGCGCAAGTGTTTACGAAGCTGGATCTTCAAGGGGCCTATCACCTGGTGCGCGTAAAGGAGGGTGATGAATGGAAGACCGCGTTCCGCACCAGGTACGGCCTCTACGAGTATCAGGTAATGCCCTTCGGGCTATGTAATGCGCCGGCGGCATTCCAATACTTCATGAATGATGTCCTGCGAGAACTGTTAGACGTATGTGCCGTAGTGTACATAGATGACATCCTCATTTACTCGGCCTCCGTACAAGAACACATAGCACATATGCGGGCAGTTCTCCACAAGTTGAGCGAAAACCACCTATATGCCAAGCTTGAAAAATGCTCCTTCAATGTCACCTAAGTTGAATTTCTAGGATTCGTGTTGTCACCAAAGGGGATCCGAATGGACAATAGAAAAGTAGAGGCGATTCTCACTTGGCCATCGCCCTCGTCTCTAAAGGGAGTGCAGAGCTTTCTTGGTTTTGTGAACTTCTACCGACGTTTTATACCAGGATTTTCACACATGGTGCATCCTATTACTACCCTTCTACGCAAGCACCGAAGATTTGAATGGACTCCCACAGCTGAAGAGGCATTCCGTGCTCTAAAGAGCAGGTTTACGTCAGCCCCCGTATTACAACATCCACAACCAGACCTCCCTTACATTGTTGAAACCGACGCTTCAAGTGTAGCCATGGGAGCGGTTTTATCCCAACGGAATCCCGACACAGGTCATCTTCACCCCGTGGCTTTCTGTTCGAAAAAAAGTTTTCTCCAGCCAAACTGAATTACGCAGTCACGGATAAGGAACTGCTTGCGATTAAGGAGGCCCTCAAGGAATGGAGGCATTATTTACTCAGAGCCAAGCATACCATCACCATAATAACTGATCATCGAAATCTCCAGTACTTGCGCTCGGCTAAAGCACAATCATCCGACAGCTTCGCTGGGCTCTGTTCCTATCAGAATATGATTTTGTGTTCACTTACCGGCCCAGAGTAAAAAATGGGAAGGCAGATGCTTCATCACGCATCGGCAAAGGGGAACAAGGTTACAGCATTCCTGATCTGGTGGACATCATCCCCGGTGACAAAATCCTGCGTCTGTGTGGAGATGATTCTTCATGGGAGGCATTCAAGCAGAAGGTAAAGGATAGTCTGTCCGTCAGAGAATTACGAACATGGGAAAACAAGGGAGTTAACTTTTCCATCAAGACCGGCCTACCGTATTACCAAGATCGTCTTTACCTTCCAAAGCGTACCTTACAGGAAGAAATACTCACTAACTATCATAATTCACTAATTGAAGGGCACCTAGGAGTGGCAGAGACTGCTGAAAAGAATGAAAGATCCTACTGGTGGCCAACTTGGCGACAAGACACCCACGACTTTGTCAACTCATGTGGAACATGTGCTCAAAACAAGGCCTCAAGACAAAGGCCCGCCGGCTTATTACAACCACTTGCGATACCACCCACACCCTGGCACACCGTCTCTATGGACTTTGTCACAGACCTACCTCCCAGTTCGGGATTTAACACCATCCTTGTGGTGATAGATTTGTTTACCAAGATGGCTGATTTCATTGCTTTAAAAGGCATTCCATCTGCTCAGACCCTGGCTCGGGTTTTTCTCAATAACATAGTGAAGTTACATGGGTTTCTGTCCATATTAGTCTCCAACAGGGGAAGCCAATTTGTGTCACGATTCTGGAAGCCTTGTTGCTTGTTGGCCGGAATAGAAATCCGGTTGTCCACCAGTCACCATCCGCAAACAGACGGGCAAACAGAGCGCACAAATAAAACTCTGGAACAATACCTCCGTTGTTTATTACATCAGACAGAAGGAAATCCTGTGGATAGCTGACATACAATAATTCAGTACACGCCTCCACATGCATGATGCCATTTTACACTCTTTATGTCCACAATCCAAGAACTTTGACATATGACCTGCCAAAAGCCATCGAGATGCCAGCCATTAAGACCTTACATGAAAACATCTCACAAGCAACCAAAGATGCAGTTGAACATCTCGAGGCAGACAAGGCTACACAAAAAAGGTATGCTGATCGGCACCGATGAGAGGCCCCAAATTACCAAGCAGGAGATTCGGTATGGCTTGCATCTAAATATATAGCATTAAAAGGACCCAGAAAATTCCAACCCAAGTTCATAGGCCCGTTCACATTTGAAAGCGTAGTTATTCCTGTTGCCATGAAGTAGACTCTACCACCACAAATGCGCATACACCTGGTTTTTCATGTTTCCTTGTTGAAACCTGTACACCCTGGGACTAGAACACTAACTCCACCAGCTCCCATAGAAAACAAAGGAGAGGAACCAGAGTACAAGGTAAAGCAAATACTGGATTCCAAGAAAATATGAAACACCCTGTATTACTTAGTGGATTGGAAGGGATATGGGCCCCAAGATAGGTCATGGGAGCCAAGCAAGAACATTCATGTCCCTCGGTTACTGCTCAAATACCATCGGAACAATCCCACCAAGCCTGGTCAGGAAGCACACATTTGAGAGGGGCCTTGAGGGGGAGGACTGTCATGGGCACTAGCGTAGCTATTACATCCAAGTCACCTTCATATTCAATTCTTGGCAAGAGGGGAAAACAGACAGGAGCACTGTGGGTGAGAGCAAGGCGCGCAAGGATAGGGTTAATATCCATTTCATTTATTGGTACTCCCTACTCCCATAGAATAACATGAGACTTCATGTTTCCACTAGTATGGATCCTTTTTGTGCCTACCCGGAACTAAGTTGAACACTCTAGTCTTCGGGCGTGGCTCTCTATAAAAGCCACGCCCAATGAGCAACCCATGCTTTGTGTGCTTTCTGTAGCTTCGAGCACACGCTTACCTGGTTCCTGAGACTTCTACAGCTTTCTTCAGCCCTTGTGACTGGCAGATCAGTCTTCTTCACTGCGATCACCTCTCCTGAAAAAAGAAGAACAGAGACCTAAGCTGACAAGCGGTTTTCTACTAACCTTTTTTCAGTGACTCCTTTTCCACTTGCGGACCGACAAGTCACTCCTGCTCATCTTCTCTGCAGGCTCTTCCGGATTTTCCATCCCCGAGTGACTCCGGCAACCTGCAAAGAGAAAAAACAAAGGAAAAGCAGGTTAGGACTTAAAGACACTTCGTTGGAAAAGACCTTCATAGACAATACAAACCTGAACTCTTTCACACGCGCTAACACAGTGAAGCAACTGAGACTCCAAGGACATATAGAATTTACCTTATTCCGAAAAGGACTCCTTTTGTGCACATCTGCTATTTCCGCAGTCCGAAGGTTCCAGTGAGGTAACTGGCCTTGGGACACTCTTTGGGAGCTCCAGAACTCCACTAACCAAAATAACCAGTGGAGTTTACATTGCAAAACTGATAGTGAATAGGGACAAGACAGACGAGATTGCTCGCCAATTACTACAGACTCAAGCGGGATTAGCTCCATTGCCAAGGGGAGCCACGGCTATGCCAACATCACCACCTCAACCCATAGCAGCACCAGTACAAGTAGTCCTTACAGGCAACATACCACTGGCGCCCCCGGAGAGGTTCTTAGGAGAGCCCAAAAGGTTTGGGACTTTCATGAACCAGTGTCGTCTACATTTCCTGTGCAAACCAGGGTTGTTCCCCACTGACCAATCAAAAGTCGCCTTTGTGTTGTCATACTTGTGGGGACATGCCGCAGACTGGTCTGTACCGTTAGTCAATAGGGAGGACACTTTGCTCCGGAATTTTGCCGGTTTCCAGCGTGAGTTGGAAAAAGCTCTTCGCTCATAGCACACAAGGACAGGCCTTGGATGACAAATTGTTATCTCTTTGGCAATGAAATCAGGATCTTTTGGTTTATGTAGCAACTTTTAATCGTCTGGTAGCCGAAACAAACTGGCCCGAAGAAAAACGTACATCTCTATTTTACCGAGGTCTACGAGGGGAGCTAAAAGACGTCCTGGCACAAGTAGTCAACCCACCTGATGGGTGCGCTGAATACATTGACCTAACAATTCAGCTTGATCACCGTTTACAAACCCGGAAGCCCGACCGCTCATGCTCTGAGAGCAGGGCGTTCTACATGCAGCCCAAAGAGACGCCGGGTCGCCAGCCCATGGAAGCACATCCTGGACCCATGCAATTGGGTGGAGTTCGAGGTCCACTCACCAAGGCAGAATGAGACAGAAGGCGTCAGGAGCAGTTTTGCTTGTACTGTGGACAATCCGCCCATTTTCTTCGTAATTGCCCAGCAAAACCCCCTCGAAAGACTGTTGGAGCTATGGACGGAGCAAAGGAAGCAACCAAGGCGGAAAACTCCAACGCCCGACAAACATAGAGGTCGGTTTGTCGAGAGCAACTAAGAATCCCTCGACCTCCCACTTTACCATCCCGGTGACCATCGTGTACCAATGCCAGCCCTCCAGGTTACACGCACTTGAAGCATTTGTGGATAGCGGAGCCATTGGGAATTATTTGGACCTGGAGACAGCAGACAAAATCGGTTTACCAGTCTGTGCAAAGGAAGTCGTTTACAAGGTAACCGCTGTCGACGTAACTCAGCTACTATCAGGCCCAGTTACCCATTGTACTGCAAAGGTCATTATGCTCTGTCAAGACGGACATAAGGAAGAAATCTCATTTGATCTGATTTCGGACCCACAATTCCAGATGATCCTTGGCATACCTTGGCTCGAGAAACACAACCCACTCATAGATTGGCGTAGTAGGTTGTTAACCTTTCCCAGGGACTGCACACACTGTTATGAGACAGGTCAGGCACCAGAACACCCGATATCTGCATCTCAGAAGGCGTACCCAGTGTTGGGAATACTAGGGACCTTACCCAAAGAATACCAGGACTTTCAGGACGTATTCGCCAAAGAACAAGCCAATACACTGCCCCGGCATCGTTCTTATGACTGCCAGATAGACCTGGTACCGGGGGCAAAAGTCCCATGCAGCCGCATATACGCCCTGACGGAAGGGGAAAACGCCCTTCAAAAGACCTACTTGGATCAGTATCTCGCAAATGGTTTTATCCGCCCTTCCAAATCTCCCGCGGCTTCTCCCCTCATCTTCATCCCAAAGAAGGAGGGAGACCTAAGAACGTGCATCGATTATGACGTGTTAAACCAGGTCACGGTAAAGAACCGGTACCCGTTACCGCTAATAGCTGTATTGCTTGACCAAGTACGACAAGCGCAAGTGTTTACGAAGCTGGATCTTCAAGGGGCCTATCACCTGGTGCGCGTAAAGGAGGGTGATGAATGGAAGACCGCGTTCCGCACCAGGGACGGCCTCTACGAGTATCAGGTAATGCCCTTCGGGCTATGTAATGCGCCGGCGGCATTACAACACTTCATGAATGATGTCCTGCGAGAACTGTTAGACGTATGTGCCTTAGTGTACATAATTGACATCCTCATTTACTCAGCCTTCGTACAAGAACACGTAGCACATATGCGGGCAGTTCTCCACAAGTTGCGCGAAAACCACCTATATGCCAAGCTTGAAAAATGCTCCTTCCATGTCACCTAAGTTGAATTTCTAGGATTCATGTTGTCACGAAAAGGGATCCGAATGGACAATAGAAAAGTAGAGGCGATCCTCACTTGGCCATCGCCCTCGTCTCTAAAGGGAGTGCAGAGCTTTCTTGGTTTTGTGAACTTCTACCGACGTTTTATACCAGGATTTTCACACATGGTGCATCCTATTACTACCCTTCTACGCAAGCACCGAAGATTTGAATGGACTCCCACAGCTGAAGAGGCATTCCGTGCTCTAAAGAGCAGGTTTACGTCAGCCCCCGTATTACAACATCCACAACCAGACCTCCCTTACATTGTTGAAACCGACGCTTCAAGTGTAGCCATGGGAGCGGTTTTATCCCAACGGAATCCCGACACAGGTCATCTTCACCCCGTGGCTTTCTGTTCGAAAAAGTTTTCTCCAGCCAAACTGAATTACGCAGTCACGGATAAGGAACTGCTTGCGATTAAGGAGGCCCTCAAGGAATGGAGGTATTATTTACTCAGAGCCAAGCATACCATCAGCATAATAACTGATCATCGAAATCTCCAGTACTTGCGCTCGGCTAAAGCACAATCATCCGACAGCTTCGGTGGGCTCTGTTCCTATCAGAATATGATTTTGTGTTCACTTACCGGCCCGGAGTAAAAAATGGGAAGGCAGATGCTTTATCACGCATCGGCAAAGGGGAACAAGCTTACAGCATTCCTGATCTGGTGGACATCATCCCCGGTGACAAAATCCTGCGTCTGTGTTGAGATGATTCTTCATGGGAGGCATTCAAGCAGAAGGTAAAGGATAGTCTGTCCGTCAGAGAATTACGAACATGGGAAAACAAGGGAGTTAACTTTTCCATCAAGACCGGCCTACCGTATTACCAAGATCGTCTTTACCTTCCAAAGCGTACCTTACAGGAAGAAATACTCACTAACTATCATAATTCACTAATTGAAGGGCACCCAGGAGTGGCAGAGACTGCTGAAAAGATTGAAAGATCCTACTGGTGGCCAACTTGGCGACAAGACACCCACGACTTTGTCAACTCATGTGGAACATGTGCTCAAAACAAGGCCTCAAGACAAAGGCCCGCCGGCTTATTACAACCACTTGCGATACCACCCACAGCCTGGCTCTATGGACATTGTCACAGACCTACCTCCCAGTTCGAGATTTAACACCATCCTTGTGGTGATAGATTTGGTTACCAAGATTGCTGATTTCATTGCTTTAAAAGGCATTCCATCTGCTCAGACCCTGGCTCGGGTATTTCTCAATAACATAGTGAAGTTACATGGGTTTCTGTCCATATTAGTCTCCAACAGGGGAAGCCAATTTGTGTCACGATTCTGGAAGCCTTGTTGCTCGTTGGCTGGAATAGAAATCCGGTTGTCCACCAGTCACCATCCACAAACAGACGGGCAAACAGAGCGCACAAATCAAACTCTGGAACAATACCTGCGTTGTTTATTACATCAGACAGAAGGAAATTCAGTGGATAGATGACATACAATAATTCAGTACACGCCTCCACATGCATGACGCCATTTTACACTCTTTTTGTCCACAACCCAAGAACTTTGACATATGACCTGCCAAAAGCCATCGAGATGCCAGCCATTAAGACCTTACATGAAAACATCTCACAAGCAACCAAAGATGCAGTTGAACATCTCGAGGCAGACAAGGCTACACAAAAAAGGTATGCTGATCGGCACCGATGAGAGGCCCCAAATTACCAAGCAGGTGATTCGGTATGGCTTGCATCTAAATATATAGCATTAAAAGGACCCAGAAAATTCCAACCCAAGCTCATAGGCCCGTTCACATTTGAAAGCGTAGTTACTCCTGTTGCCATGAAGTAGACTCTACCACCACAAATGCGCATACACCTGGTTTTTCATGTTTCCTTGTTGAAACCTATACACCCTGGGACTAGAACACTAACTCCACCAGCTCCCATAGAAAACAAAGGGGAGGAACCAGAGTACAAGGTAAAGCAAATACTGGATTCCAAGAAAATATGAAACACTCTGTATTACTTAGTGGATTGGAAGGGATATGGGCCCCAAGATAGGTCATGGGAGCCAAGCAAGAACATTCATGTCCCTCGGTTACTGCTCAAATACCATCGGAACAATCCCACCAAGCCTGGTCAGGAAGCACACCTTTGAGAGTGGCCTTGAGGGGGAGGACTGTCATGGGCACTAGCGTAACTATTACATCCAAGTCACCTTCATATTCAATTCTTGGCAAGAGGGGAAAACAGACAGGAACAATGTGGGTGAGAGCAAGGCGAGCAACGATAGGGTTAATATCCATTTCATTTATTGGTACTCCCTACTCCCATAGAATAACATGAGACTTCCTGTTTCCACTAGTATGGATCCTTTTTGTTCCAACCCGGAACTAAATTGAACACTCTAGTCTTCGGGCGTGGCTCTCTATAAAAGCCACGCCCAATGAGCAACCCATGCTTCGTGTGCTTTCTCTAGCTTCGAGCACACGCTTACCTGGTTCCTGTGACTTCTACAGCTTTCTTCAGCCCTTGTGCCTGGCAGATCAGTCTTCTTCACTGCGATCACCTCTCCTGAAAAGAGAAGAACAGAGACCTAAGCTGACAGGCGGTTTTCTACTAACCTTTTTTCAGTGACTCTTTTTCCACTTGCGGACCGACAAGTCACTCCTGCTCATCTTCTCTGCAGGCTCTTTCGGATTTTCCATCCCCGAGTGACTCCGGCAACCTGCAAAGAGAAAAAACAAAGGAAAATCAGGTTAGGACTTAAAGACACTTTGTTGGAAAAGACCTTCATAGACAATACAAACTTGAACTCTTTCACACGCGCTAACACAGTGAAGCAACTGAGACTGCAAGGACATATAGAACTTACCTTATTCCGAAAAGGACTCCTTTTGTGCACATCTGCTATTTCCGCAGTCCGAAGGTTCCAGTGAGGTAACTGGCCTTGGGACACTCTTTGGGAGCTCGAGAACTCCACTAACCAAAATAACCGGTGGAGTTTACATCGCAAAACTGACAGTGAATAGGGACAAGACAGACGAGATTGCTCGCCTGTTACTACAGACTCAAGCGGGATTAGCTCCATTGCCAAGGGGAGCCACGGCTATGCCAACATCACCACCTCAACCCATAGCAGCACCAGTACAAGTAGTCCTTCCAGGCAACATACCACTGGCGCCCCCGGAGAGGTTCTTAGGAGAGCCCAAAAGGTTTGGGACTTTCATGAACCAATGTCATCTACATTTCCTGTGCAAACCAGGGTTGTTCCCCACTGACCAATCAAAAGTCGCCTTTGTGTTGTCATACTTGTGGGGACATGCCGCAGACTGGTCTGTATCGTTAGTCAATAGGGACGACACTTTGCTCCAGAATTTTGCCGGTTTCCAGCGTGAGTTGGAAAAGCTCTTCGCTCATAGCACACAAGGACAGGCCTTAGATGACAAATTGTTATCTCTTTGGCAATGAAATCAGGATCTTTTGGTTTATGTAGCAACTTTTAATCGTCTGGTAGCCGAAACAAACTGGCCCGAAGAAAAACGTACATCTCTATTTTACCGAGGTCTACGAGGAGAGCTAAAAGATGTCCTGGCACAAGTAGTCAACCCACCTGATGGGTGCGCCGAATACATTGACCTAGCAATTCGGCTTGATCACCATTTACAAACCCGGAAGCCCGACCGCTCATGCTCTGAGAGCAGGGCGTTCTACATGCAGCCCAAAGAGACGCCGGTTCGCCAGCCCATGGAAGCACATCCTGAACCCATGCAATTGGGTGGAGTTCGAGGTCCACTCACCAAGGCAGAATGAGACAGAAGGCGGCAGGAGCAGTTATGCTTGTACTGTGGACAATCCGCCCATTTTCTTCGTAATTGCCCGGCAAAACCCCCTCGAAAGACTGTTGGAGCTATGGATGGACCAAAGGAAGCAACCAAGGCGGAAAACTCCAACGCCCGACAAACATAGAGGTTGGTTTGTCGAGCGCAACTAAGAATCCCTCGTCATCCCACTTTACCATCCCGGTGACCATCGTGTACCAACGCCAGCCCTCCAGGTTACACGCACTTGAAGCATTTGTGGATAGCGGAGCCATTGGGAATTATTTGGACCTGGAGACAGCAGACAAAATCGGTTTACCAGTCTGTGCAAAGGAAGTCGTAGACAAGGTAACCGCTGTCGACGGAACTCAGCTACTATCAGGCCCAGTTACCCATTGTACTGCAAAGGTCATTATGCTCTGTCAAGACGGACATAAGGAAGAAATCTCATTTGGTCTGATTTCGGACCCATAATTCCAGATGATCCTTGGCATACCTTGGCTCGAGAAACACAACCCACTCATAGATTGGCGTAGTAGGTTGTTAACCTTTCCCAGGGACTGCACACACTGTTATGAGACAGGTCAGGCACCAGAACACCCGATATCTGCATCTCAGAAGGCGTACCCAGTGTTGGGAATACTAGGGACCTTACCCAAAGAATACCAGGACTTTCAGGACGTATTCGCCAAAGAACAAGCCAATACACTGCCCCGGCATCGTTCTTATGACTGCCAGATAGACCTGGTACCGGGGGCAAAGGTCCCATGCAGCCGCATATACGCCCTGACGGAAGGGGAAAACGCCCTTCAAAAGACCTACTTGGATCAGTATCTCGCAAATGGTTTTATCCGCCCTTCCAAATCTCCCGCGGTTTCTCCCCTCATCTTCATCCCAAAGAAGGAGGGAGACCTAAGAACGTGCATCGATTATCACGTGTTAAACCAGGTCACGGTAAAGAACCGGTACCCGTTACCGCTAATACCTGTATTGCTTGACCAAGTACGACAAGCGCAAGTGTTTACGAAGCTGGATCTTCAAGGGGCCTATCACCTGGTGCGCGTAAAGGAGGGTGATGAATGGAAGACCGCGTTCCGCACCAGGTACGGCCTCTACGAGTATCAGGTAATGCTGTTCGGGCTATGTAATGCACCGGCGGCATTCCAACACTTCATGAATGATGTCCTGCGAGAACTGTTAGACGTATGTGCCGTAGTGTACATAGATGACATCCTCATTTACTCGGCCTCCGTACAAGAACACGTAGCACATATGCGGGCAGTTCTCCACAAGTTGCGCGAAAACCACCTATATGCCAAGCTTGAAAAATGCTCCTTCCATGTCACCTAAATTGAATTTCTAGGATTCATGTTGTCACCAAAAGGGATCCGAATGGACAATAGAAAAGTAGAGGCGATCCTCACTTGGCCATCGCCCTCGTCTCTAAAGGGAGTGCAGAGCTTTCTTGGTTTTGTGAACTTCTACCGACGTTTTATACCAGGATTTTCACACATGGTGCATCCTATTACTACCCTTCTACGCAAGCACTGAAGATTTGAATGGACTCCCACAGCTGAAGAGGCATTCCTTGCTCTAAAGAGCAGGTTTACGTCAGCCCCCGTATTACAACATCCACAACCAGACCTCCCTTACATTGTTGAAACCGGCGCTTCAAGTGTAGCCATGGGAGCAGTTTTATCCCAACGGAATCCCGACACAGGTCATCTTCACCCCGTGGCTTTCTGTTCGAAAAAGTTTTCTCCAGCCAAACTGAATTACGCAGTCACGGATAAGGAACTGCTTGTGATTAAGGAGGCCCTCAAGGAATGGAGGCATTATTTACTCAGAGCCAAGCATACCATCACCATAATAACTGATCATCGAAATCTCCAGTACTTGCGCTCGGCTAAAGCACAATCATCCGACAGCTTCGCTGGGCTCTGTTCCTATCAGAATATGATTTTGTGTTCACTTACCGGCCCGGAGTAAAAAATGGGAAGGCAGATGCTTTATCACGCATCGGCAAAGGAGAACAAGCTTACAGCATTCCTGATCTGGTGGACATCATCCCCGGTGACAAAATCCTTCGTCTGTGTGGAGATGATTCTTCATGGGAGGCATTCAAGCAGAAGGTAAAGGATAGTCTGTCCGTCAGAGAATTACGAACATGGGAAAACAAGGGAGTTAACTTTTCCATCAAGACCGGCCTACCGTATTACCAAGATCGTCTTTACCTTCCAAAGCGTACCTTACAGGAAGAAATACTCACTATCATAATTCACTAATTGAAGGGCACCCAGGAGTGGCAGAGACTGCTGAAAAGATTGAAAGATCCTACTGGTGGCCAACTTGGCGACAAGACACCCACGACTTTGTCAACTCATGTGGAACATTTGCTCAAAACAAGGCCTCAAGACAAAGGCTCACCGGCTTATTACAACCACTTGCGATACCACCCACACCCTGGCACACCGTCTCTATGGACTTTGTCACAGACCTACCTCCCAGTTCGGGATTTAACACCATCCTTGTGGTGATAGATTTGGTTACCAAGATGGCTGATTTCGTTGCTTTAAAAGGCATTCCATCTGCTCAGACCCTGGCTCGGGTATTTCTCAATAACATAGTGAAGCTACATGGGTTTCTGTCCATGTTAGTCTTCAACAGGGGAAGCCAATTTGTGTCACGATTCTGGAAGCCTTGTTGCTCGTTGGCCGGAATAGAAATCCGGTTGTCCACCAGTCACCATCCACAAACAGACGGGCAAACAGAGCGCACAAATCAAACTCTGGAACAATACCTCCGTTGTTTATTAGATCAGACAGAAGGAAATCCAGTGGATAGATGACATACAATAATTCAATACACGCCTCCACATGCATGACGCCATTTTAGACTCTTTATGTCCACAACCCAAGAACTTTGACATATGACCTGCCAAAAGCCATCGAGATGCCAGCCATTAAGACCTTACATGAAAACATCTCACAAGCAACCAAAGATGCAGTTGAACATCTCGAGGCAGACAAGGCTACACAAAAAAGGTATGCTGATCGTCACCGATGAGAGGCCCCAAATTACCAAGCAGGAGATTCGGTATGGCTTGCATCTAAATATATAGCATTAAAAGGACCCAGAAAATTCCAACCCAAGCTCATAGGCCCGTTCACATTTGAAAGCGTAGTTACTCCTGTTGCCATGAAGTAGACTCTACCACCACAAATGCGCATACACCTGGTTTTTCATGTTTCCTTGTTGAAACCTATACACCCTGGGACTAGAACACTAACTCCACCAGCTCCCATAGAAAACAAAGGGGAGGAACCAGAGTACAAGGTAAAGCAAATACTGGATTCCAAGAAAATATGAAACACTCTGTATTACTTAGTGGATTGGAAGGGATATGGGCCCCAAGATAGGTCATGGGAGCCAAGCAAGAACATTCATGTCCCTCGGTTACTGCTCAAATACCATCGGAACAATCCCACCAAGCCTGGTCAGGAAGCACACCTTTGAGAGGGGCCTTGAGGGGGAGGACTGTCATGGGCACTAGCGTAACTATTACATCCAAGTCACCTTCATATTCAATTCTTGGCAAGAGGGGAAAACAGACAGGAACACTGTGGGTGAGAGCAAGGCGAGCAATGATAGGGTCAATATCCATTTCATTTATTGGTACTCCCTACTCCCATAGAATAACATGAGACTTCCTGTTTCCACTAGTATGGATCCTTTTTGTGCCAACCCGGAACTAAGTTGAACACTCTAGTCTTCGGGCGTGGCTCTCTATAAAAGCCACGCCCAATGAGCAACCCATGCTTCGTGTGCTTTCTGTAGCTTCGAGCACATGCTTACCTGGTTCCTGAGACTTCTACAGCTTTCTTCAGCCCTTGTGCCTGGCAGATCAGTCTTCTTCACTGCGATCACCTCTCCTGAAAAGAGAAGAACAGAGACCTAAGCTGACAAGCGGTTTTCTACTAACCTTTTTTCAGTGACTCTTTTTCCACTTGCGGACCGACAAGTCACTCCTGCTCATCTTCTCTGCAGGCTCTTCCGGATTTTCCATCCCCGAGTGACTCCGGCAACCTGCAAAGAGAAAAAACAAAGGAAAAGCAGGTTAGGACTTAAAGACACTTTGTTGGAAAAGACCTTCATAGACAATACAAACCTGAACTCTTTCACACGCGCTAACACAGTGAAGCAACTGAGACTGCAAGGACATATAGAACTTACCTTATTCCGAAAAGGACTCCTTTTGTGCACATCTGCTATTTCCGCAGTCCGAAGGTTCCAGTGAGGTAACTGGCCTTGGGACACTCTTTGGGAGCTCCAGAACTCCACTAACCAAAATAACCGGTGGAGTTTACATCGCAAAACTGACAGTGAATAGGGACAAGACAGACGAGATTGCTCGCCAATTACTACAGACTCAAGCGGGATTAGCTCCATTGCCAAGGGGAGCCACGGCTATGCCAACATCACCACCTCAACCCATAGCAGCACCAGTACAAGTAGTCCTTCCAGGCAACATACCACTGGCGCCCCCGGAGAGGTTCTTAGGAGAGCCCAAAAGGTTTGGGACTTTCATGAACCAGTGTCGTCTACATTTCCTGTGCAAACCAGGGTTGTTCCCCACTGACCAATCAAAAGTCACCTTTGTGTTGTCATACTTGTGGGGACATGCCGCAGACTGGTCTGTACCGTTAGTCAATAGGGACGACACTTTGCTCCAGAATTTTGCCGGTTTCCAGCGTGAGTTGGAAAAGCTCTTCGCTCATAGCACACAAGGACAGGCCTTGGATGACAAATTGTTATCTCTTTGGCAATGAAATCAGGATCTTTTGGTTTATGTAGCAACTTTTAATCGTCTGGTAGCCGAAACAAACTGGCCCGAAGAAAAACGTACAATTCTATTTTACCGAGGTCTACGAGGGGAGCTCAAAGACGTCCTGGCACAAGTAGTCAACCCACCTGATGGGTGCGCCGAATACATTGACCTAGCAATTCAGCTTGATCACCATTTACAAACCCGGAAGCCCGACCGCTCATGCTCTGAGAGCAGGGCGTTCTACATGCAGCCCAAAGAGACGCCGGTTCGCCAGCCCATGGAAGCACATCCTGAACCCATGCAATTGGGTGGAGTTCGAGGTTCACTCACCAAGGCAGAATGAGACAGAAGGCGGCAGGAGCAGTTATGCTTGTACCGTGGACAATCCGCCCATTTTCTTCGTAATTGCCCGGCAAAACCCCCTCAAAAGACTGTTGGAGCTATGGACGGAGCAAAGGAAGCAACCAAGACGGAAAACTCCAACGCCCGACAAACATAGAGTTCGGTTTGTCGAGCGCAACTAAGAATCCCTTGACCTCCCACTTTACCATCCCGGTGACCATCGTGTACCAATGCCAGCCCTCCAGGTTACATGCACTTGAAGCATTTGTGGATAGCAGAGCCATTGGGAATTATTTGGACCTGGAGACAGCAGACAAAATCGGTTTACCAGTCTGTGCAAAGGAAGTCGTAGACAAGGTAACCGCTGTCGACGGAACTCAGCTACTATCAGGCCCAGTTACCCATTGTACTGCAAAGGTCATTATGCTCTGTCAAGACGGACATAAGGAAGAAATCTCGTTTGATCTGATTTCGGACCCACAATTCCAGATGATCCTTGGCATACCTTGGCTCGAGAAACACAACCCGCTCATAGATTGGCGTAGTAGGTTGTTAACCTTTCCCAGGGACTGCACACACTGTTATGAGACAGACAGGTCAGGCACCAGAACACCTGATATCTGCATCTCAGAAGGCGTACCCAGTGTTGGGAATACTAGGGACCTTACCCAAAGAATACCAGGACTTTCAAGACGTATTCGCCTAAGAACAAGCCAATACACTGCCCCGGTATCGTTCTTATGACTGCCAGATAGACTTGGTACCGGGGGCAAAGGTCCCATGCAGCCGCATATACGCCTTGACGGAAGTGGAAAACGCCCATCAAAAGACCTACTTGGATCAGTATCTCGCAAATGGTTTTATCCGCCCTTCCAAATATCCCGCGGCTTCTCCCCTCGTCTTCATCCCAAAGAAGGAGGGAGACCTAAGAACGTGCATCGATTATCACGCGTTAAACCAGGTCACAGTAAAGAACCGGTACCCGTTACCGCTAATACCTGTATTGCTTGACCAAGTACGACAAGCGCAAGTGTTTACGAAGCTGGATCTTCAAGGGGCCTATCACCTGGTGCGCGTAAAGGAGGGTGATGAATGGAAGACCGCGTTCCGCACCAGGTACGGCCTCTACGAGTATCAGGTAATGCCGTTCGGGCTATGTAATGCGCCGGCGGCATTCCAACACTTCATGAATGATGTCCTGCGAGAACTGTTAGACGTATGTGCCGTAGTGTACATAGATGACATCCTCATTTACTCGGCCTCCGTACAAGAACACGTAGCACATATGCGGGCAGTTCTCCACAAGTTGCGCGAAAACCACCTATATGCCAAGCTTGAAAAATGCTCCTTCAATGTCACCTAAATTGAATTTCTAGGATTCATGTTGTCACCAAAGGGGATCCGAATGGACAATAGAAAAGTAGAGGCGATCCTCACTTGGCCATCGCCCTCGTCTCTAAAGGGAGTGCAGAGCTTTCTTGGTTTTGTGAACTTCTACCGACGTTTTATACCAGGATTTTCACACATGGTGCATCCTATTACTACCCTTCTATGCAAGCACCGAAGATTTGAATGGACTCCCACAGCTGAAGAAGCATTCCGTGCTCTAAAGAGCAGGTTTACGTCAGCACCCGTATTACAACATCCACAGCCAGACCTCCCTTACATTGTTGAAACCGACGCTTCAAGTGTAGCCATGGGAGCGGTTTTATCCCAACGGAATCCCGACACAGGTCATCTTCACCCCGTGGCTTTCTGTTCGAAAAAGTTTTCTCCAGCCAAACTGAATTACGCAGTCACGGATAAGGAACTGCTTGCGATTAAGGAGGCCCTCAAGGAATGGAGGCATTATTTACTCAGAGCCAAGCATACCATCACCATAATAACTGATCATCGAAATCTCCAGTACTTGCGCTCGGCTAAAGCACAATCATCCGACAGCTTCGCTGGGCTCTGTTCCTATCAGAATATGATTTTGTGTTCACTTACCGGCCCGGAGTAAAAAATGGGAAGGCAGATGCTTTATCACGCATCCGCAAAGGGGAACAAGCTTACAGCATTCCTGATCTGGTGGACATCATCCCCGGTGACAAAATCCCTCATCTGTGTGGAGATGATTCTTCATGGGAGGCATTCAAGCAGAAGGTAAAGGATAGTCTGTCCGTCAGAGAATTACGAACATGGGAAAACAAGGGAGTTAACTTTTCCATCAAGACCGGCCTACCGTATTACCAAGATCGTCTTTACCTTCCAAAGCGTACCTTATAGGGAGAAATACTCACTGACTATCATAATTCACTAATTGAAGGGCACCCAGGAGTGGCAGAGACTGCTGAAAAGATTGAAAGATCCTACTGGTGGCCAACTTGGCGACAAGACACCCACGACTTTGTCAACTCATGTGGAACATGTGCTCAAAACAAGGCCTCAAGACAAAGGCCCGCCGGCTTATTACAACCACTTGCGATACCACCCACACCCTGGCACACCGTCTCTATGGACTTTGTCACAGACCTACCTCCCAGTTCGGGATTTAACACCATCCTTGTGGTGATAGATTTGGTTACCAAGATTGCTGATTTCATTGCTTTAAAAGGCATTCCATCTGCTCAGACCCTGGCTCGGGTATTTCTCAATAACATAGTGAAGTTACATGGGTTTCTGTCCATATTAGTCTCCAACAGGGGAAGCCAATTTGTGTCACGATTCTGGAAGCCTTGTTGCTCGTTGGCCGGAATAGAAATCCGGTTGTCCAGCAGTCACCATCCACAAACAGACGGGCAAACAGAGCGCACAAATCAAACTCTGGAACAATACCTCCGTTGTTTATTACATCAGACAGAAGGAAATCCTGTGGATAGCTGACATACAATAATTCAGTACACGCCTCCACATGCATGACGCCATTTTACACTCTTTATGTCCACAACCCAAGAACTTTGACATATGACCTGCCAAAAGCCATTGAGATGCCAGCCATTAAGACCTTACATGAAAAGATCTCACAAGCAACCAAAGATGCAGTTGAACATCTCGAGGCAAACAAGGCTACACAAAAAAGGTATGCTGATCGGCACCGATGAGAGTCCCCAAATTACCAAGCAGGAGATTCGGTATGGCTTGCATCTAAATATATAGCATTAAAAGGACCCAGAAAATTCCAACCCAAGTTCATAGGCCCGTTCAAATTTGAAAGCGTAGTTACTCCTGTTGCTATGAAGTAGACTCTACCACCACAAATGCGCATACACCTGGTTTTTCATGTTTCCTTGTTGAAACCTGTACACCCTGGGACTAGAACACTAACTCCACCAGCTCCCATAGAAAACAAAGGGGAGGAACCAGAGTACAAGGTAAAGCAAATACTGGATTCCAAGAAAATATGAAACACCCTGTATTACCTAGTGGATTGGAAGGGATATGGGCCCCAAGATAGGTCATGGGAGCCAAGCAAGAACATTCATGTCCCTCGGTTACTGCTCAAATACCATGGGAACAATCCCACCAAGCCTGGTCAGGAAGCACACCTTTGAGAGGGTCCTTGAGGGGGAGGACTGTCATGGGCACAAGCGTAGCTATTACATCCAAGTCACCTTCATATTCAATTCTTGGCAAGAGGGGAAAACAGACAGGAACACTGTGGGTGAGAGCAAGGCGAGCAAGGATAGGGTTAATATCCATTTCATTTATTGGTACTCCCTACTCCCATAGAATAACATGAGTCTTCCTGTTTCCACTAGTATGGATCCTTTTTGTGCCAACCCGGAACTAAGTTGAACACTCTAGTCTTTGGGCGTGGCTCTCTATAAAAGCCACGCCCAATGAGCAACCCATGCTTCGTGTGCTTTCTGTAGCTTCGAGCACACGCTCACCTGGTTCCTGAGACTTCTACAGCTTTCTTCAGCCCTTGTGACTGGCAGATCAGTCTTCTTCACTGCGATCACCTCTCCTGAAAAGAGAAGAACAGAGACCTAAGTTGACAAGCGGTTTTCTACTAACCTTTTTTCAGTGACTCCTTTTCCACTTGCGGACCGACAAGTCGCTCCTGCTCATCTTCTCTGCAGGCTCTTCCGGATTTTCCATCCCCGAGTGACTCCGGCAACTTGCAAAGAGAAAAAACAAAGGAAAAGCAGGTTAGGACTTAAAGACACTTTGTTGGAAAAGACCTTCATAGACAATATAAACCTGAACTCTTTCTCACGCGCTAACACAGTGAAGCAACTGAGACTCCAAGGACATATAGAACTTACCTTATTCCGAAAAGGACTCCTTTTGTGCAAATCTGCTATTTCCGTAGTCCGAAGGTTCCAGTGAGGTAACTGGCCTTGGGACACTCTTTGGGAGCTCCAGAACTCCACTAACCAAAATAACCGGTGGAGTTTACATCGCAAAACTGATAGTGAATAGGGACAAGACAGACGAGATTGCTCGCCAATTACTACAGAGTCAAGCAGGATTAGCTCCATTGCCAAGGGGAGCCACGGCTATGCCAATATCACCACCTCAACCCATAGCAGCACCAGTACAAGTAGTCCTTCCAGGCAACATACCACTGGCGCCCCCGGAGAAGTTCTTAGGAGAGCCCAAAAGGTTAGGGACGTTCATGAACCAGTGTCGTCTAAATTATCTGTGCAAACCAGGGTTGTTCCCCACTGACCAATCAAAAGTCGCCTTTGTGTTGTCATACTTGTGGGGACATGCCGCAGACTGGTCTGTACCGTTAGTCAATAGGGATGACACTTTGCTCTGGAATTTTGCCGGTTTCCAGCGTGAGTTGGAAAAGCTCTTCGCTCATAGCACACAAGGACAGGCCTTGGATGACAAATTGTTATCTCTTTGGCAATGAAATCAGGATCTTTTGGTTAATGTAGCAACTTTTAATCATCTGGTAGCCGAAACAAACTGGCCCGAAGAAAAATATACAACTCTATTTTACCGAGGTCTACGAGGGGAGCTCAAAGACGTCCTGGCACAAGTAGTCAACCCACCTGATGGGTGCGCCGAATACATTGGCCTAGCAATTCAGCTTGATCACCGTTTACAAACCCGGAAGCCCGACCGCTCCCGCTCTGAGAGCAGGGCGTTCTACATGCAGCCCAAAGAGACGCCGGTTCGCCAGCCCATGGAAGCACATCCTGAACCCATGCAATTGGGTGGAGTTCGAGGTCCACTCACCAAGGCAGAATGAGAGAGAAGGCGGCAGGAGCAGTTATGCTTGTACTGTGGACAATCCGCCCATTTTCTTCGTAATTGCCCGGCAAAACCCCCTCGAAAGACTGTTGGCGCTATGGATGGACCAAAGGAAGCAACCAAGGCGGAAAACTCCAACGCCCGACAAACATAGAGGTCGGTTTGTCGAGCGCAACTAAGAATCCCTCGTCCTCCCACTTTACCATCCTGGTGACCATCGTGTACCAACGCCAGCCCTTCAGGTTACACGCACTTGAAGCATTTGTGGATAGCGGAGCCATTGGGAATTATTTGGACCTATAGACAGCAGACAAAATCGGTTTACCAGTCTGTGCAAAGGAAGTCGTAGACAAGGTAACCGATGTCGACGAAACTCAGCTACTATCAGGCCCAGTTACCCATTGTACTGCAAAGGTAATTATGCTCTGTCAAGACGGACATAAGGAAGAAATCTCATTTGATCTGATTTCGGACCCACAATTTCAGATGATCCTTGGCATACCTTGGCTCAAGAAACACAACCCGCTCATAGATTGGCGTAGTAGGTTGCTAACCTTTCCCAGGGACTGCACACACTGTTATGAGACAGGTCAGGCACCAGAACACCCGATATCTGCATCTCAGAAGGCGTGCCCAGTGTTGGGAATACTAGGGACCTTACCCAAAGAATACCAGGACTTTCAAGACGTATTCGCCAAAGAACAAGCCAATACACTGCCCCGGTATCGTTCTTATGACTGCCAGATAGACTTGGTACCGGGGGCAAAGTTCCCATGCAGCCGCAGATACGCCTTGACGGAAGGGGAAAACGCCCATCAAAAGACCTACTTGGATCAGTATCTCGCAAATGGTTTTATCTGCCCTTCCAAATCTCCCGCGGCTTCTCCCCTCGTCTTCATCCCAAAGAAGGAGGGAGATCTAAGAACGTGCATCGATTATCACGCGTTAAACCAGCTCACGGTAAAGAACCGGTACCCGTTACCGCTAATACCTGTATTGCTTGACCAAGTACGACAAGCGCAAGTGTTTACGAAGCTGGATCTTCAAGGGGCCTATCACCTGGTGCGCGTAAAGGAGGGTGATGAATGGAAGACCGCGTTCCGCACCTGATCGGCCTCTACCAGTATCAGGTAATGCCTTTCGGGCTATGTAATGCGCCGGCGGCATTCCAACACTTCATGAATGATGTCCTGCGAGAACTGTTAGACATATGTGCCGTAGTGTACATAGATGACATCCTCATTTACTCGGCCTCCGTACAAGAACACGTAGCACATATGCGGGCAGTTCTCCACAAGTTGCGTGAAAACCACCTATATGCCAAGCTTGAAAAATGCTCCTTCAATGTCACCTAAGTTGAATTTCTAGGATTCATGTTGTCACCAAAAGGGATCCGAATGGACAATAGAAAAGTAGAGGCGATCCTCACTTGGCCATCGCCCTCGTCTCTAAAGGGAGTGCAGAGCTTTCTTGGTTTTGTGAACTTCTACCGACGTTTTATACCAGGATTTTCACATATGGTGCATCCTATTACTACCCTTCTACGCAAGCACCGAAGATTTGAATGGACTCCCACAGCTGAAGAGGCATTCCGTGCTCTAAAGAGCAGGTTTACGTCAGCCCCCGTATTACAACATCCACAACCAGACCTCCCTTACATTGTTGAAACCGACGCTTCAAGTGTAGCCATGGGAGCGGTTTTATCCCAACGGAATCCCGACACAGGTCATCTTCACCCCGTGGCTTTCTGTTCGAAAAAGTTTTCTCCAGCCAAACTGAATTACGCAGTCACGGATAAGGAACTGCTTGCGATTAAGGAGGCCCTCAAGGAATGGAGGTATTATTTACTCAGAGCCAAGCATACCATCACCATAATAACTGATCATCGAAATCTCCAGTACTTGCGCTCGGCTAAAGCACAATCATCCGACAGCTTCGCTGGGCTCTGTTCCTATCAGAATATGATTTTGTGTTCACTTACCGGCCCGGAGTAAAAAATGGGAAGGCAGATGCTTTATCACGCATCGGCAAAGGGGAACAAGCTTACAGCATTCCTGATCTGGTGGACATCATCCCCGGTGACAAAATCCTGCGTCTGTGTGGAGATGATTCTTCATGGGAGGCATTCAAGCAGAAGGTAAATGATAGTGTGTCCGTCAGAGAATTACGAACATGGGAAAACAAGGGAGTTAACTTTTCCATCAAGACCGGCCTACCGTATTACCAAGATCGTCTTTACCTTCCAAAGCGTACCTTACAGGAAGAAATACTCACTAACTATCATAATTCACTAATTGAAGGGCACCCAGGAATGGCAGAGACTGCTGAAAAGATTGAAAGATCCTACTGGTGGCCAACTTGGCGACAAGACACCCACGACTTTGTCAACTCATGTGGAACATGTGCTCAAAACAAGGCCTCAAGACAAAGCCCGCCGGCTTATTACAACCACTTGCGATACCACCCACAGCCTGGCTCTATGGACTTTGTCACAGACCTACCTCCCAGTTCGAGATTTAACACCATCCTTGTGGTGATAGATTTGGTTACCAAGATTGCTGATTTCATTGCTTTAAAAGGCATTCCATCTGCTCAGACCCTGCCTCGGGTATTTCTCAATAACATAGTGAAGTTACATGGGTTTCTGTCCATATTAGTCTCCAACAGGGGAAGCCAATTTGTGTCACGATTCTGGAAGCCTTGTTGCTCGTTGGCCGGAATAGAAATCCGGTTGTCCACCAGTCACCATCCACAAACAGATGGGCAAACAGAGCGCACAAATCAAACTCTGGAACAATACCTCCGTTGTTTATTACATCAGACAGAAGGAAATCCTGTGGATAGCTGACATACAATAATTCAGTACACGCCTCCACATGCATGACGCCATTTTACACTCTTTATGTCCACAACTCAAGAACTTTGACAAATGACCTGCCAAAAGCCATCGAGATGCCAGCCATTAAGACCTTACATGAAAACATCTCACAAGCAACCAAAGATGCAGTTGAACATCTTGAGGCAGACAAGGCTACACAAAAAAGGTATGCTGATCGGCACCGATGAGAGGCCCCAAATTACCAAGCAGGAGATTCGGTATGGCTTGCATCTAAATATATAGCATTAAAAGGACCCAGGAAATTCCAACCCAAGTTCATAGGCCCGTTCACATTTGAAAGCGTAGTTACTCCTGTTGCCATGAAGTAGACTCTACCACCACAAATGCGCATACACCTGGTTTTTCATGTTTCCTTGTTGAAACCTGTACACCCTGGGACTAGAACACTAACTCCACCAGCTCCCATAGAAAACAAAGGGGAGGAACCAGAGTACAAGGTAAAGCAAATACTGGATTCCAAGAAAATATGAAACACCCTGTATTACTTAGTGGATTGGAAGGGATATGGGCCCCAAGATAGGTCATGGGAGCCAAGCAAGAACATTCATGTCCCTCGGTTACTGCTCAAATACCATCGGAACAATCCCACCAAGCCTGGTCAGGAAGCACACCTTTGAGAGGGGCCTTGAGGGGGAGGACTGTCATGGGCACTAGCGTAGCTATTACATCCAAGTCACCTTCATATTCAATTCTTGGCAAGAGGGGAAAACAGACAGGAGCACTGTGGGTGAGAGCAAGGCGCGCAAGGATAGGGTTAATATCCATTTCATTTATTGGTACTCCCTACTCCCATAGAATAACATGAGACTTCCTGTTTCCACTAGTATGGATCCTTTTTGTGCCAACCCGGAACTAAGTTGAACACTCTAGTCTTCGGGCGTGGCTCTCTATAAAAGCCACGCCCAATGAGCAACCCATGTTTCGTGTGCTTTCTGTAGCTTCGAGCACACGCTCACCTGGTTCCTGAGACTTCTACAGCTTTCTTCAGCCCTTGTGACTGGCAGATCAGTCTTCTTCACTGCGATCACCTCTCCTGAAAAGAGAAGAACAGAGACCTAAGTTGACAAGCGGTTTTCTACTAACCTTTTTTCAGTGACTCCTTTTCCACTTGCGGACCGACAAGTCGCTCCTGCTCATCTTCTCTGCAGGCTCTTCTGGATTTTCCATCCCCGAGTGACTCCGGCAACTTGCAAAGTAAAAAACAAAGGAAAAGCAGGTTAGGACTTAAAGACACTTTGTTGGAAAAGACCTTCATAGACAATATAAACCTGAACTCTTTCTCACGCGCTAACACAGTGAAGCAACTGAGACTCCAAGGACATATAGAACTTACCTTATTCCGAAAAGGACTCCTTTTGTGCACATCTGCTATTTCCGCAGTCCGAAGGTTCCAGTGAGGTAACTGGCCTTGGGACACTCTTTGGGAGCTCCAGAACTCCACTAACCAAAATAACCGGTGGAGTTTACATCGCAAAACTGATAGTGAATAGGGACAAGACAGACGAGATTGCTCGCCAATTACTACAGACTCAAGCGGGATTAGCTCCATTGCAAAGGGGAGCCACGGCTATGCCAACATCACCACCTCAACTCATAGCAGCACCAGTACAAGTAGTCCTTCCAGGCAACATACCACTGGCGCCCCCAGAGAGGTTCTTAGGAGAGCCCAAAAGGTTTGGGACTTTCATGAACCAGTGTCGTCTACATTTCCTGTGCAAACCAGGGTTGTTCCCCACTGACCAATCAAAAGTCGCCTTTGTGTTGTCATACTTGTGGGGACATGCCGCAGAATGGTCTGTACCGTTAGTCAATAGGGACGACACTTTGCTCCAGAATTTTGCCGGTTTCCAGCGTGAGTTGGAAAAGCTCTTCGCTCATAGCACACAAGGACAGGCCTTGGATGACAAATTGTTATCTCTTTGGCAATGAAATCAGGATCTTTTGGTTTATGTAGCAACTTTTAATCGTCTGGTAGCCGAAACAAACTGGCCCGAAGAAAAACGTACATCTCTATTTTACCGAGGTCTACGAGGGGAGCTAAAAGACGTCCTGGCACAAGTAGTCAACCCACCTGATGGGTGCGCTGAATACATTGACCTAGCAATTCAGCTTGATCACCATTTACAAACCCGGAAGCCCGACCGCTCATGCTCTGAGAGCAGGGCGTTCTACATGCAGCCCAAAGAGACGCCGGTTCGCCAGCCCATGGAAGCACATCCTGAACCCATGCAATTGGGTGGAGTTCGAGGTCCACTCACCAAGGCAGAATGAGACAGAAGGCGGCAGGAGCAGTTATGCTTGTACTGTGGACAATCCGCCCATTTTCTTCGTAATTGCCCGGCAAAACCCCCTCGAAAGACTGTTGGAGCTATGGATGGACCAAAGGAAGCAACCAAGGCGGAAAACTCCAACGCCCGACAAACATAGAGGTCGGTTTGTCGAGCGCAACTAAGAATCCCTCGTCCTCCCACTTTACCATCCCGGTGACCATCGTGTACCAACGGCAGCCCTCCAGGTTACACGCACTTGAAGCATTTGTGGATAGCGGAGCCATTGGGAATTATTTGGACCTGGAGACAGCAGACAAAATCGGTTTACCAGTCTGTGCAAACGAAGTCGTAGACAAGGTAACCGCTGTCGACGGAACTCAGCTACTATCAGGCCCAGTTACCCATTGTACTGCAAAGGTCATTATGCTCTGTCAAGACGGACATAAGGAAGAAATCTCATTTGATCTGATTTCGGACCCACAATTCCAGATGATCCTTGGCATACCTTGGCTCGAGAAACACAACCCACTCATAGATTGGCGTAGTAGGTTGTTAACCTTTCCCAGGGACTGCACACACTGTTATGAGACAGGTCAGGCACCAGAACACCCGATATCTGCATCTCAGAAGGCGTACCCACTGTTGGGAATACTAGGGACCTTACCCAAAGAATACCAGGACTTTCAGGACGTATTCGCCAAAGAAAAAGCCAATACACTGCCCCGGCATCGTTCTTATGACTGCCAGATAGACCTGGTACCGGGGGCAAAGGTCCCATGCAGCCGCATATACGCCCTGACGGAAGGGGAAAACGCCCTTCAAAAGACCTACTTGGATCAGTATCTCGCAAATGGTTTTATCCGCCCTTCCAAATCTCCCGCGGCTTCTCCCCTTGTCTTCATCCCAAAGAAGGAGGGAGACCTAAGAACGTGCATCGATTATCACGTGTTAAACCAGGTCACGGTAAAGAACCGGTACCCGTTACCGCTAATACCTGTATTGCTTGACCAAGTACGACAAGCGCAAGTGTTTACGAAGCTGGATCTTCAAGGGGCCTATCACCTGGTGCGCGTAAAGGAGGGTGATGAATGGAAGACCGCGTTCCGCACCAGGTACGGCCTCTACGAGTATCAGGTAATGCCGTTCGGGCTATGTAATGCGCCGGCGGCATTCCAACACTTCATGAATGATGTCCTGCGAGAACTGTTAGACGTATGTGCCGTAGTGTACATAGATGACATCCTCATTTACTCGGCCTCCGTACAAGAACACGTAGCACATATGCGGGCAGTTCTCCACAAGTTGCGCGAAAACCACCTATATGCCAAGCTTGAAAAATGCTCCTTCCATGTCACCTAAGTTGAATTTCTAGGATTCATGTTGTCACCAAAAGGGATCCGAATGGACAATAGAAAAGTAGAGGCGATCCTCACTTGGCCATCGCCCTCGTCTCTAAAGGGAGTGCAGAGCTTTCTTGGTTTTGTGAACTTCTACCGACGTTTTATACCAGGATTTTCACACATGGTGCATCCTATTACTATCCTTTTACGCAAGCACCGAAGATTTGAATGGACTCCCACAGCTGAAGAGGCATTCCGTGCTCTAAAGAGCAGGTTTACGTCAGCCCCCGTATTACAACATCCACAACCAGACCTCCCTTACATTGTTGAAACCGACGCTTCAAGTGTAGCCATGGGAGCGGTTTTATCCCAACGGAATCCCGACACAGGTCATCTTCACCCCGTGGCTTTCTGTTCGAAAAAGTTTTCTCCAGCCAAACTGAATTACGCAGTCACGGATAAGGAACTGCTTGCGATTAAGGAGGCCCTCAAGGAATGGAGGCATTATTTACTCAGAGCCAAGCATACCATCACCATAATAACTGATCATCGAAATCTCCAGTACTTGCGCTCGGCTAAAGCACAATCATCCGACAGCTTCGCTGGGCTCTGTTCCTATCAGAATATGATTTTGTGTTCACTTACCGGCCCGGAGTAAAAAATGGGAAGGCAGATGCTTCATCACGCATCGGCAAAGGGGAACAAGCTTACAGCATTCCTGATCTGGTGGACATCATCCCCGGTGACAAAATCCTGCGTCTGTGTGGAGATGATTCTTCATGGGAGGCATTCAAGCAGAAGGTAAAGGATAGTCTGTCCATCAGAGAATTACGAACATGGGAAAACAAGGGAGTTAACTTTTCCATCAAGACCGGCCTACCGTATTACCAAGATCGTCTTTACCTTCCAAAGCGTACCTTACAGGAAGAAATACTCACTAACTATCATAATTCACTAATTGAAGGGCACCCAGGAGTGGCAGAGACTGCTGAAAAGATTGAAAGATGCTACTGGTGGCCAACTTGGCGACAAGACACCCACGACTTTGTCAACTCATGTGGAACATGTGCTCAAAACAAGGCCTCAAGACAAAGGCCCGCCGGCTTATTACAACCACTTGCGATACCACCCACACCCTGGCACACCGTCTCTATGGACTTTGTCAAAGACCTACCTCCCAGTTCGGGATTTAACACCATCCTTGTGGTGATAGATTTGGTTACCAAGATGGCTGATTTCATTGCTTTAAAAGGCATTCCATCTGCTCAGACCCTGGCTCGGGTATTTCTCAATAACATAGTGAAGCTACATGGGTTTCTGTCCATATTAGTCTCCAACAGGGGAAGCCAATTTGTGTCACGATTCTGGAAGCCTTGTTGCTCGTTGGCCGGAATAGAAATCCGGTTGTCCACCAGTCACCATCCACAAACAGACGGGCAAACAGAGCGCACAAATCAAACTCTGGAACAATACCTCCATTGTTTATTACATCAGACAGAAGGAAATCCAGTGGATAGCTGACATACAATAATTCAGTACACGCCTCCACATGCATTACGCCATTTTACACTCTTTATGTCCACAACCCAAGAACTTCGACATATGACCTGCCAAAAGCCATCGAGATGCCAGCCATTAAGACCTTACATGAAAACATCTCACAAGCAACCAAAGATGCAGTTGAACATCTCGAGGCAGACAAGGCTACACAAAAAAGGTATGCTGATCGTCACCGATGAGAGGCCCCAAATTACCAAGCAGGAGATTCGGTATGGCTTGCATCTAAATATATAGCATTAAAAGGACCCAGAAAATTCCAACCCAAGTTCATAGGCCCGTTCACATTTGAAAGCGTAGTTACTCCTGTTGCCATGAAGTAGACTCTACCACCACAAATGCGCATACACCTGGTTTTTCATGTTTCCTTGTTGAAACCTGTACACTCTGGGACTAGAACACTAACTCCACCAGCTCCCATAGAAAACAAAGGGGAGGAACCAGAGTACAAGGTAAAGCAAATACTGGATTCCAAGAAAATATGAAACACCCTGTATTACTTAGTGGATTGGAAGGGATATGGGCCCCAAGATAGGTCATGGGAGCCAAGCAAGAACATTCATGTCCCTCGGTTACTGCTCAAATACCATCGGAACAATCCCACCAAGCCTGGTCAGGAAGCACACCTTTGAGAGGGGCCTTGAGGGGGAGGACTGTCATGGGCACTAGCGTAGCTATTACATCCAAGTCACCTTCATATTCAATTCTTGGCAAGAGGGGAAAACAGACAGGAGCACTGTGGATGAGAGCATGGCGAGCAAGGATAGGGTTAATATCCATTTAATTTATTGGTACTCCCTACTCCCATAGAATAACATGAGACTTCCGGTTTCCACTAGTATGGATCCTTTTTGTGCCAACCCGGAACTAAGTTGAACACTCTAGTCTTCGGGCGTGGCTCTCTATAAAAGCCACGCCCAATGAGCAACCCATACTTCGTGTGCTTTCTGGAGCTTCAAGCACACGCTTACCTGGTTCCTGAGACTTCTACAGCTTTCTTCAGCCCTTGTGACTGGCAGATCAGTCTTCTTCACTGCGATCACCTCTCCTGAAAAGAGAAGAACAGAGACCTAAGCTGACAAGCGGTTTTCTACTAACCTTTTTTCAGTGACTCCTTTTCCACTTGCGGACCGACAAGTCACTCCTGCTCATCTTCTCTGCAGGCTCTTCCGGATTTTCCATCCACGAGTGACTCCGGCAACCTGCAAAGAGAAAAAACAAAGGAAAAGCAGGTTAGGACTTAAAGACACTTTGTTGGAAAAGACCTTCATAGACAATACAAACCTGAACTCTTTCACACGCGCTAACACAGTGAAGCAACTGAGACTCCAAGGACATATAGAACTTACCTTATTCCGAAAAGGACTCCTTTTGTGCACATCTGCTATTTCTGCAGTCCGAAGGTTCCAGTGAGGTAACTGGCCTTGGGACACTCTTTGGGAGCTCCAGAACTCCACTAACCAAAATAACCGGTGGAGTTGGGGGGCGTGGCCAACAGCCGAGCGATGAGGACGTGAGATCGCTTCGCTCCCGGGCCGCTAGCCGTATCCTGAAACAATCCTGCTTCCTGCACAACCAAAAAGCGTCTATTCGACGTGGGAACCTCTGCTGAATGTCCCGACCGGTTCCTGGAGGAAATCTTTGCCGCGGAACCCACTTAGTAAGATATTTCTGAAAAGCGAGCGGACGCGCCGCGGAGCTCGCAAGATGGCCGCCGCGAACCGCGGATGAACAAAGGGTGCCGCGGTCACCAACAAGCACTACTGAATTTTGCCTGAACACCGGCGGCCGACGGGGTCGAGGCCGGGCCGGACCGCACGGCAAACGAAGGATCCTAACTTCGAGGATAAATCGTGAAACGGAAGAGATACGCCCCTGGACACGGCGTCGACAGTCAGTGATAGTAGGCACATGGCCTCGCACCAATATTCCCGCACATGCGGCCGCGGCCTGCAGATGCCACCGGAGCGACCACTGAACTCCTGAGGGGACCCCTGCCCGTCACCGGACGACGACCACCTCTATCCTGCGGTACGGAGAGGGGGATAAAGGGAAAGCGGGAACCCGCCATTTTGGGGCACAGGGACCCCGTGGGACCGATCTACATCCTCGCCCATTCCCGCTGCCCGAGAACCGTCGACAACGGAATACGAGGTGAAACTACCTCACGGCACACCTACTCACGGCGAGACACCGATGATTGGTGGCCGCGGCTTTGGACACCGTACAGACCCAACTGCGTATTAAACCCTACCACAGTGTCCAGCGGACCGCACCCGAACGACGCTGCCCAACGAAACATCTGCCCCGGACGGTACCGTTTAAACGCCACAAACCATGCCGGCCACTACGGGGAAGGACAAAACAAAAAGAGGGACCAGCCAAAGTAGGATAGATCAATTCACCACGGCCGCAGCAAACGCACAAACGGACCACGAACAGTCGAACCCCATGCTAGAAACAGAACAAGCCATATCCCTAAAGGACATCATGGCGGCAATAACTAACTCCAGAACCTCTATGGAACAAAAGATGGACAGCATCAGTACAGATGTCTCGCTTCTCCGTCATGATCTCCAGAAATTGTCCTCCCGCACGGGAGAAGCGGAACAGCGGATCTCTGGGAATGAAGATGGGCTGCGCACCATGGAACAGAGGATGGCCGGAGTGGTGGCGCGTTTGAAAACACTGGAGGAGAAGGCCGAGGACAGTGAAGGCCGATCGAGACGAAACAACGTGCGCATCCTGGGCGTACCGGAGAAAACGGAGGGCCCTTCCATGGAACTGTTCCTAGAACAATGGATCACCGACATGTTTGAGCCCCAGACATTCTCGAAGTTCTTTTCAATCGAACGAGCGCATCGTGTCCCCTCTGGAAAACCGATACCCGGCGCCCCGCCACGCACCATAGTCGCAAGACTGCTGAACTACAGAGATAGAGATGCGCTTCTCCAGACGGCGCGAGCCAAAGGCACACTGACCTTCAATGGATCCAGAGTGACATTCTTCCCTGACTACACAAGGGAGATCCAGAGAGCCAGGCAATCTTTTGATCAGCTCAAAAGGCAACTCCAATCCTTACACGTTAAATACGGCCTGCTCTATCCGGCCCAGCTCAAAATTTACCACGGTGGGACAACAATACATTTCTCAGACCCGAAAGAAGCATGGAATTGGGCAAAGCAGCACATTGCAGGCGACTGGACACTCGCAAACAACAGAGGCAGAAACAGAAACCGCCGCCCACCACCGGACAGAGGACGCCCAGCTCCACAACCCCCGGTGCAGGAACCACCACAACAAGAGGAAATGGACTGAAACATTGATACTGATGAGGCATTTTGTTCGACCACGACACACCTAACGAACTATTAGATCACACCGTGCTATGTAAGGCACGCGGCCTGGGAAGCACGGGGGCACTCACTGCATCGGCCAAAGCCACGCCCTCAGATCGAGACTTGTGACCTGGAACACCAGACTTGCACAAGAACAGTAAGTCGGGAGAAAGGTGTAAACAGCTCACATTAAGTTGAATCTGGCGATATAGTTGTTTGTAGCCAGTGGAGTTAGGGCGACAGATACTTCATGTTGGGGAGGAGTATAGGGAGGGGGGATGGGGATTTGTTTCAAGTTAGTTATGTTCCGAGATACCACGCCACCTGTAATGCCAAAGACTACACCACCCTTAACGCACCAATTGTCAATCCGTACTTGCTAGCACTCTACACATCACAAATGGAATCACGCCCGATAAAACACCAGCCTGGTTTCAACCCTGACTGTTCTCATTATAACATGAAACGCCACAGTGCTATCGGGGGACTAGTGCACCCTGTTATCGCTGAAACACATGACGAATAGCTGGAATCACTAACGTGACCAGAAATAGAACAATCCGAGTGTTGACTTGGAACGTCAATGGGCTCGGCAATTGCATTAAAAGACGCCTAGTGCTGCAAACGCTGAATAGACACTCCCCGGATGTAGTATTCCTGACGGAAACACACCTAGCCGGTACCAACTGCTTATTCTTTAGACGCACCAACTACAGGCTAGCATTCCACGCCGGTTTCACCATGGGGTCACGAGGGGTACTGATCCTCATACATAAAAGACTTCCCTTTGTCCCCAAATCCACCACGCAAGACACGGGAGGGAGGTTTGTACTCACGACAGGCACGATTGGAGAGCGCTCAGTGACCATGATGGCGGTGCATGCACCTCCTAACCTATTGACCCCCCTGACTAACGATATTACGCCTCTAATTATGAACAACCTTGCAGACCTTACGTTGATCGGGGGAGACTTTAATGAAGTAATGGACGTGGACCTTGACAGAACACACAGAAGATCTAGAAATCCGAATGCACGCACAAAACTCGCCACATTTGTGGGCGCACTGGGACTACAGGATGTGTGGAGAACGCTACACCCCGCCACAAGGGAATACTCATACCATTCCGGTGCACATGCCTCGCTGTCTAGGTTAGACTACCTCCTACTACCACTGAACAACATGCACGAGGTCCGTGAGGCATACTTTCTCCCCAGAGGCATATCAGACCATTCCCCGCTTGTGACAACACTTAATACCAACAATTCGATCCCACCACCCAGCTGGCGACTGAACAGTTACTATTTAGGCTTCCCAGAGCTGGTTGAACACATCCAAAAGACCACTGAAGAATACTTTGAAAGGAACACCAACTCAGTGGATAGCCCGGTAATCTTGTGGGAGGCGTTCAAGACAGTACTTAGAGGGGAAATAATAGCCTGGATCACAGCCCATAAAAAGAAACAAACAGAGGCAATACACCATGCCGAAGCAAATGTGCAGAAAGCAGAGACCGAACACCTAGCCCATGACAACTTGGAAACGCACCGTGCACTACAACTGGCGCAGGCGCAACTCCAACACATAGCGTTAGATAACGCAAAGCAGGCGCATACCGCAATGCGTGCAAAGATATACGAAATGGGGGATAAAGCCGGGAAGATGCTGGCATGGCTGGAACGCAAAGACCTGGGATCCAGCCAGGTCAGGCAACTAGCAACAGGAGAATCAGACCCATTGGTGAAGGACGCAGACATAGCGGAGGGTTTCGCAAAATACTATGCTGAGCTATATAGGGCACCAGCCTCACCACCCGTGATGAATGTCCTAGAGGAGATTGCCCTCCCCACCTTAAGTGCAGAACAGTCTACCCTGTTAGAACAGACAATCACTGAAGGCGAACTGACCCAAGCCATGTCAGAAATCCAATCAGGTAAAACCCCGGGCCCGAATGGCTTCCCCATTGAAACATGGAAAAAAATAGGTGCACACATAATTTCCCCACACTTGCTTCGCGCACTACAGCACTCTCACTCACAGGGCTGTCTCCCCCCTGATCTAAGGAAAGCCACAATTGTGGTCCTGCCCAAAGCAGACAAGCCACCCGACAAGTGCAGCTCCTACAGGCCCATCTCTCTCATAAACTGCGAAGCCAGGGTGCTGGCCAAGGTGCTAGCCAACCGCCTCCAACAGGTCATACACACACTCATACATCCCGACCAGTGTGGATTCATGCCACAGCAGTCTAATAGACAAAACATATACAGGCTGCATACTGCACTGGGGAGAACACCTGAGATTCAGGATCCTTTGGCTTTACTCGCTGTAGACTTCGAGAAGGCATTCGACTCAGTCTATTGGGAGGCAATATGGGCGATCATGCAACGCATGGGCTTTGGACCATACTTCATGAGCTGGGTCAAATTACTTTACAACCGCCCCGAAGCAGCCACGAAAGTGAATGGACACGTCTCCAACCCCTTCTATTTAGGCAGAGGCACGAGACAAGGGTGTCCCCTGTCTTCCCTAATCTTTGCAATAGCAATTGAGCCCCTAGCAATTCTACTGCGATCTACGCAAACATGGAGTGGCTTTAGGTGGGCAGACAACTGGGAGGACAAGGTATCCCTCTACGCAGATGATCTGTTAATATACCTGAAAGACCCACGTACATCCTGCCCCATAGTGACGCGATTATTAATTAAATACGGCGCATTCAGCGGTCTTCGCGTCAACTGGAATAAATCCAGATTGTTTCCACTGCAACACATAGACAATGCGGTACCGAATGACTGTCCATATTATGTGGAGAAGGAGAAGTTCAGATACCTAGGCATACAAGTCACGAACAACCTGACAGACTATGTGCCCAATAACCTGTATCCAATAATGACGAGATTCAAAGAAGACGTCCAGCACTGGATGTCCCTACCACTGACACTACTAGGCAGAGCCGCACTGTTTAAAATGCTGGCACTCCCCCGCTTCCTTTACATACTTCAAAATGCACCGCTACCCATAGCTCCTAACGAATTTCGGAAAATAGACCAGTCGCTACGCAAACTGTTATGGAAGGGAGGTCATCCGCGCTTAGCACTAACCACGCTACAAAGATCCGTATGGGAAGGTGGGATTGGATTGCCCCGAGTGCAAACTTATTACTGGGCCAGTCAAATGGCAATAGTGAACGACAAACTCCACGCAGACATGACACTACCACACAACAGAGAACCAGACCCTACCCAAAAAGAACGGCCCATACTTCGATACCTCTATCGACGAAAAGATCGAGCCACTACCCCATCCATGCTTTCACACCTATCTCTAACATGGTCGAACGTCCACAGATACCTAGGTTGGGATAATAAGCTGACCCCAACTCAACCTTTATGGAATAATAAACTGCTTCCGGAAGTGAACAAACTTCCAAAATGGCACTCCTGGACCCAAGCGGGTATCACCAAAATTGGCGATGTAATACAAGGTAACGAAATGGTACCTCTTGCGAATCTAATCGCCAACTCCGGTCTGACAACTAAAGAGCAGTATCGTTACACACAACTCAAACACGCCATACAAACTCATCTTCCTGAGATGTTTGACATGCCGGAATACACCCCTTTGGAACGTAACCTATTCCCAGACATGATTAAAAGTAAAGTCACATCTACCATGTATGGTGTCATAACGTCATTTGCCACCGAGGAACTGACGAACCTGAAAACGAAATGGGAGGGGGACATAGGTAGTATGCTCCCTGAGGATTGGGTAACTGCCCTGATGTTCCCTAGAGAAATAGCGATCTCCTCCAGATTGAGATTGGTACAACTAAAGATACTGCATAGAATATATTATCCGAGGGTTGCCCTTTTCAAATGGGGTAGGGCTTCCTCTTCCATGTGTTTGAGATGCAAACGAGATGAGGGCACCTTCTTTCACATTCTATGGGACTGCACCATAATTCGACACTATTGGCAGCAGTGCTGCGACGATCTCTCAAGGGTTCTGGGCAAAAAGGTTCACAGAAATGCAAAACTGCTATTATTGGGGATAGATGATGAGATTGAACTGTCACGGTACGAAAAAGTGCTGTTGTTCACGGCCAGTGCATTAATCAAAAGAAACATAGCGCAACTCTGGGGCTCTAAATCAGCACCAAAATATGAACAATGGACCACGGACGTGAGCATTTGTGTCGCAATGGAGAAAAGAATCTACACGGCCAGGGGATGCCCTGAAAAAGGCCCGAAAATTTGGCAAAAGTGGGAAGACTTACACTGAAAGATGCCCCCTGCTCGGCAGGGAGGTAGCACCCAAGGACATGAACGGATATTACAGAGTTACACGCTACAAGCACGATAAAGACAGTTGACAACGCCTAGGAGCATTATAGTAATAGATAAGTGAAAAGTGCTTGTTGGTGGGTGGGGGAGGAACGTAACTGTTTTCTCGCTGTGCGAGACGTGTGTTTTCTTTGTGTGAAAAAACAATAAAAATTGTTGTATCAAAATAACCGGTGGAGTTTACATCGCCGAACCAGCGCAGCAACCAGCAAAACCAGCACCAGGTCAGCGCAACAGCCTGCTGGTCCCGCACCGAAGCGCCCCTGCAGAGGCAGTACAGAGAGCCCGCAGTCCCAAACTAAGAGGTTAAACTCCCAGTATTCTGGTTGAGAAGAGGGCAGGGCCGAGGTTGGCAAACTCCATCGCTCCTGCGGAGATTCAGGTGAGCGTGACAGGAACAACAATGTCAACTTCAGTTTAACACAGTCATTGTCTAAACACCCTCTAAACAACCTCATTGTCTGCCCCTCCGTGAGTGTCTGTGTGCCCCCCTGCCCCTCCATGAGTGTCTGTGTGCCCCCCTGCCCCTCTGTGAGTGTCTGTGTGCCCCCCTGCCCCTCTGTGAGTGTCTGTGTGCCCCCCTGCCCCTCTGCGAGTGTCTGTGTGCCCCTGCCCCTCTGTGTGTGTCTGTGTGCCCCTACGTGAGTGTCTGTGTGCCCCCCTGCCCCTCCGTGAGTATCTGTGTGCCCCCCTGCCCCTCCGTGAGTGTCTGTGTGCCCTCTGCCCCTCCGTGAGTGTCTGTATGCCCCCCTACCCCTCAGTGAGTGTCTGTGTGCCCCCTGCCCCTCCATGAGTGTCTGTGTGCCCCCTGCCCTTCCGTGAGTGTCTCTGCGCTCTCACCCTGCTTGCTCCCCCCCTCTTTTGCTCTGCGTTCCACCCCCCTTCCTGCCTCCTTCCCTTCCCCCTCCTCACTTCCATCCTCTTCTAGTACCTTCCTACTCCCCCTTCTGTATTCTCCCTCCTCTCAGACTTCCCCCTCCTAGCACTTACTCCTATCATCTGTTCCGTGACTCTTGATAGCAGCTTGTCTGTCTCCCCTCCTCCCCCCTTGTTCTCTCCCTCCCCCCCTCCCCTGCTCTTCAAATTTGTCACCGACATTTTTGCTCAGTAGCGTGCCTTGTTCTCCTTCCCCCTCTGTCCCCTTGCCCCCCCTCCCACCCCGCCTCTTGTTACCACCTGCACTGTGTACATTGTCGTCAGACATAGTAATGTTACTGCTTGCTTTGTTCTCCTGCCTATCCATTACCTCTTGCCTTACTTGTTCTATGCACTTGCACTATCAGAAATGTCGACAGGCCTATTATGATAGTTATTTTCACATTCTGTATTGTTTCAAGGACTTTTTGCTGAATGTAACTGTATTCTCCTATGTCCCCTCCTCCTTGAAGCGCTTTGAAACACATTGTGTATAGGCGCTATATAAATAAACTATCATATCATATCATATCATATCATTTGCAATGTTTATAATGACAACCAAGTGTGGGAGTGGGCGGTGCAATTGTTATTTGTTGGGATATGGAGGGGGGTTGTTGGGAAGTATAGGCAAGATCCTATATGTAAGCACACACAATGTACAATCGATAAACTGTTATATATTGTTACACCGTGCATATTGTTAAGTCACAAGCATAATAATACACTTTTTTTTTAAATAAATACATTTTACAGAGGGATGTGGCCATGCAAGGGAAGGCAGCAACTCCCAAAACACCCAAACACCTGTGTTGCAATCCATATATCCTAGTGACAGAAGCTAATATATTAGTCCTCAGTAACTTGGTAACTCACCAAAGGTGGGATTTCGCTATGATATGCTGAGGCTTAATCATTCCCAGAATCAGGCCCAGAGAAGATTTGCCCTTGCCAAAATTTAATATGGAAATCAGGCAAGGCCAAGGTATGTAGATAGATTCATTGAAAATGGGAGCCAAAGGGGGAACATCACCCCATGCTCTCCACCCCTGTATCACAGGAATTCAAGTGAAACACAAACCGGAATAAGTCTCTTGAAAGGTACCAGAATGGGCCTGGTCAGGGTGAATTCCACCAGTATCAGCCTCAAGCACAGAGCAATGAGTTCAGGGTTATGGACAGATTCCAGTGCTTGGAGGCACAGGTGAAAATGTTATCTGAGCAGAGAGGAAAATTGTGCGCAGTACAGAAGCAGCAGCTGAAGGAAGGTGCAGAATGTCACAAGAGTGACATTGAATGGGGCGATAATAAATAACTACTTATCCAGGCTTCCCACAATGAAAGTGCTAATGATTTACCTTTGAATGAACAAACTAATTTGCCTAGTGATTTAAAACCAAGGAAACAGACAAATGACAATGATATACAAATTAAAACACACACAAAAAGGGGGCATGGTTTAATCTAGAGTTGAACCAATTCATTCATGTGTGTGAAAATGAGAAAGAACTGAACAGAAATACACAAGAAGAACCTAAGGAACAAAGAATCAAAAGACAGTTTAAAAATGGTAGGTGATATGAAACAAGTGAAGTGATAGTAAATGACTATTGAAGAGAAGTGTAATACATTTGCAATGATTGACACAGGTGCTCAGGCAACAGTGATGTCAAGGAAATTAATACAAAGCATAAATGAAGGAAGATTCCCACAAGCCTTACTGAAGTTGAGGCAGAGCGAAGGTCTGGTGCATAATTTTAATAGAGAAGAAATACCGGTAGAGGGAGTAACTGAAGTTGACATCAAGATAGGGAGGCATAGAATGAGACACAAAGTGGTGGTCTCATCCATTGAAAAGACACCATTCCTTATAGGAACAAGTCGCCTTAAGAGACTGTCACCGCTAATTGATAGGGTAAATGGGGTGTTGTGGTCCTTGGCCCAAGAAAACCTGAAAACTAAAAAGGAAAAAGGTAATGAGCCAGAATAACAGTGCAGAAGAATGTCACACTATTGCTAGATCAGACAGTACAGTGGAAGTATATCTTCAGAATGGATGTGTGCCTAGAGTCACTGTCATTCTCATCTGCCAGGGTGAAATACAAGGAGAAAAGTAAAAGCAAGATTTAGAGATTTATTTGGACCCCAAGAAAAACTGGTAGACACAGGTAGATGAAAGCACATTTTGATTTTATCTAAGTGAAGAAAGCTGTGTGAACAAAATATTGCTTAAGAGTCAGGTCAAGAAAAATATATTTCAAACATTGCATAGAAACACAGAAGGGCAGGCCTGGATCCATCTACATGTGAATGGGCATCCAGTAATGATTGAAGCCATGTTGGCATTAGAGCAGGAAAAGAGTTTCATTAATAAAAACATGTTTAATCAAATGCTTGACAGAGAGGAAATACCAAGTTTGAAAATAAAAAATCAACAAATCTTTGATTTGGATGGACTTGAATTGTGACAAAGAATGATGGAAAGATGCATTATTAGAATCACAATTGGTTCCAAATGCATGCATCGCAATGTATGGATTGTAAGTGGGACCAGAAATAAATTATATTTGTGAAATTACATCATGCACAGAATGTACATGGTTTTCGATTTCTTGAATGAAAAGGTTTGGTTTAGGCTGGGTGCAACAGCACCTGAATTTGAGAACAAAAGACAAGCTTATCATTGTGCTCAAATGATGCCAAATGCAATTGAAATTCAGGTAAAGAAGGATGTCACTATTCCTGCTTTCACCAGGCAAGTTGCTGTAGCATTAAAGTACAGAAAGGGGCAACAGATACAAGGGCCTGAAGCATGTGTGTGTCTCAATGAATTCATGAGACAACAAGGGTTGGAATGTGAATATACACCATTAGTAAGAGATTGGTGGTGACCCCATTTGAATACTGGTGAATACCAGGGGGTAATAAGATACTCATTTTGAAAAAAGTACAGCATTCGGGATGGCAGTGCAGGAATCCCACTACATTGCTGATCTAGATAATGCAATTACCAGGAGCATCCCAGAAAGCTATGTCACTTCACAGAGTCATTAGATTATAAACCAAATGGTATTTACATAATTCAGCATGTTTACCCTTATTAATCAGAGGATGTAATTTGCTGCTATCAGCATAATTGCATCCTAATTAAGGTGTTTGAATCTGAAAATGAAGCATGAAACACTGAAATACAGCAAGTTGAAATGGAAGCTAATATGCCAAGATATCTGAGGGTGGCGGCTCTCCAAATTGACACTGACACACAACTAGAGGAAAGCAGATAAGTTCCTCCTTTGGAGGACTTCCCAGAATTCTCAAAGATGGCAGAGGAGCAAATTCAAGCTGCAGATGCTTCCACAAATGAAGATGAAAGAGATCAATTGAAGAAGATATTAATGGAGTTCATGGAGCTATTTGCTAAAGACGCCTATGACTGTGGGCATATTGATGTGCATGTCACTACACTACCAGAAGGATATGGTAGGGAGCCAGTAGTTGTGCAACCACATAGGATACCCTTGGCTTGTCTGGAGTCCCTGGCAGAAATAATAAAAAATGTAGATTCCAGAGAAATCATTAGGCCTATACAAAGTACTGGTCAATGGTGCTTGTGTGCAGACTTAAGAGAGTTAAACAAGGGGGTACCTGTGACAAGGTGCCCACTTCCGTTTATTGATCAAGGCCCCAGACAGGTACAAAGGTCAAAGGTATTTACTACTTTGGATCTTACAGCATGGTACTGGTGTGTGCCATTAGCTGATGATATTTAAAATATATTTGTCTTCTCGTTTAATCGATTGCAGTATGCATGGAATCATACTCCCTTTGGGTATATCATAGTGGGGTTGAGCTTTGGGTGTTCCTGAGTAAAGCACTCCCAGGCACAGCTGAGAGGGGAACTGTGATTTATGTGGATGATGTGCTAATTAACAATGAAGACTTAAAAAGTCACTTTAATAAAATTAGCCATGGGGCCTTATTCCGAGTTTGGAGGCAGCCATGGTGCTATTAGCGCCATGGCTGCCTCCAAACCCGGGTCTGGTCTGGTTGAATGGGGACTTACCGGGACATTCCGACCTGTGCGGACCCGGTAAGTCCCCATTCAACCAACCATTCCCCATTCCCATTTGAGCCCCCAAAGGACTCAATGGGAATGGGGAAGGTGCTAATTACAGGCCCGCAATTAGCAGGCCCGTTATTAGCGCCCTGGTCCCTTAGCGGGACCGGCAAAGTACGTGTGGTCAGACCACACATCCTTTGCGGGTCCCGGTAAGGGAACTCGGAATTGGGCGGTAAGGGTTTACCGGCACCGGGTTCCTTACTGGTGACTGTTAACCTTTACTGCCCAACTCGGAATGAGGCCCATGGACTGTGACAAAGGTGTCATTACAGAAAGCACAGTGGTGTAGAAAGAGGGTAAACATCCTGGGGTATGAAGTAACAGAGAATGGTTTAAACCCACAAAAGAAAAAGGTTTTGGCTATTCAGAAATGAAAAGATCCCACCTATATGAAGGGTCTAAAGAGTTTTTTAGGAATGACAAGTTACAACAGAAAATCTATTGAAGATTATGTAGGAATAACACAGCCATTGACTAAATTATTAAAGCAGGGGGTAGCCGAATAAAGGGGAAAGGAACAATGTGAGGCAGTGGCCAAATTAAAAGACTGTTTGATAAAAGTCCCATGTTTAGCTTATCCAATAAAGAACCAGGTTTTCTTCATAGAGATAGGATTCACAGATCAATGTAGGTCAGCAGTCCTATGCCAAAAACATGATGCAAATAACAAAACCATTGTCTGTGCCAGCAAAGCATTACCACACATATAAGCACAATTTAGAGAATCTGAAAAGACACTGACTTGGCATAATAATATTTGTGCCCAATTATTCAGGGGGGGGGCAGGTGGTTGTTGAAACAATTCAGCCTCTGCAATTTTTGCAGAGTGATGGAATCAGATCAGGAAATGTAGCTCAGTCAAGAATCACATCATGGACATTGGCACTGCAGGGGTTCCCGGTGGAAGTGAGATATGGAAAGGATAAAAAGAGCGCAGGTGCTCAGGGGCTGGCAGACGTACATGATTGCGCAGCTGTCTGTGCCTCTGATGACACAGAGTTAGAAAGAAATGTAGCCACATTTGAACAATCGCCACACAAGGCATTCAATAAGGAGACATGTAGGGATCTCCTAACTGTGTATGTGGATGCATGTGCATAACTCATGGAGGGTGACTCTGAAAAAGAATTTGTGGGGCAGAAATAGGGAATTAGTGGGGCAAGTGTGATGGTATCCCAAGAATAAGCATTTAGTTAGGTTCCAAAAGCAGTCAAGTTGCAGAGTTGTAGTTACTGATTCTGATTATGCCCAAAATAGTTTTGTGGAATAGTTACCTGGGTGGAAATTGAGAGGAATGGTCATGTATAACAAGAAGCCAATTAAACATGGTAAAACTATTCAAGCCATCGATAAACTGGTTTCAGAGAATTACATGATCATTCACTGGAGATAAATACGAGTTCATCTGAATGGCAAGGCAGATCAGTTAGCCAAGATTGGGGCAGTGATGGGGGAGTTATTTCCTATTTAGCATCTTCTTGGTGAAATCCAAGTAGATTCAATAACATGCGTCAAATCTCAGGGAACAGTTGATCAGCCTGTGGCACAGTGGAGTTTTCATACCCCTGATCAGGATTTGATCAAGGCACAAAAATAGGATCCCATTTAAGGTCTACTTTGTAATCATTTATTAGATGCAGAGCAAAATCATCTGACTGAAGAGGACTGTAAAGGGACAGAAGATTTGAGAGTTTTGCTAAATAACAGAAAGAGAATTCGATTACAGGATGGGCTGATGATGTGGGAGTCCGTGTCAGGCCAATTCTAGTGGGTGGCACTGTTGTCATTTCAGGGATCGATGCTACATCATGCCCATTGTTCCATAATAGTGGGTCACAGTGGGTCCCAGAAATCATTGAAAATCCTAAATAATAGGCATATTGGCCACACATGTCCCAAGATGCAGAGCTATATACTAGAGACAGTTTGGTATTTGCACAGTTTCAACCTACTACCCCAACACATATGGTGCAACTAATGAAAAGAGGTCTGACACTTCCATGTTCAGATTTGCGAATCAACTTCATTGGTCCTGTCCAAAGATCAGTACAGGGAAACAGATATATGCTGACAGTTACATGTTTAATGTCCAAATGGTTGGAGTGCATCCCAGCACCCGAATGCAGTGCGCAAACAGCAGCCACATTGCTGGTGAATCATATTTTCTCTAGGTTTGGTTTGCCGCAAAGAATAGAATCAAACTGTGGAAGTCATTTTACTACTGCAGTGATGACTAACATGTGGCAAATTGTCGGGGTGAAAAGAAAATTGCACATTTCCGATCGGCCGTCTTCTTCTGGAGGTGTGGAGCATTGCAATAGATTAATCATTGATATTTTGAAAACGTTTGTAGCTGAAGCAGGATCCAGTTGAAATGTGCAACTCCCTCTGGTGCTGATGGATATTGTTGTCATGATGCCTACCTCCAAGGAGCCAGGTCCGACCCAGCGACCCCAGAGGCAGGCATCATTTCCCCCAGGGGAGTGCCAGCGGGCCCAAGCTGGGGCCCTTTGGACGCAGTCCTGGCGCCTTAGGCGCCAGGCTCATGTTGGACCTCTGTCCTGGCGCCTTAGGCACCAGGCTCATAAAGCTAGACATGTGTTCAAGTGTTTTAATGTGCACTTACCTGATGCAGACCATGCTGCCACATCCAGGCCCTCTTGAGGCCTGAATGGAACTACTTTACCTGTGGGACTACTTTCCACCCGGGTGTGGTCGGGGAAGGATACATACCTGATCGGAGGAAGGATACACACTTTGGACTTCTTCCAAAGCTATTTAAACCACACCCGATCAGCAACTCACGCTTCGCGTTGTTCTGCTCCTCGCAGCTGGACGCTCACCGTGTCAGCTCCTGCATCTGGACTTCAGCCACGCCTGTCAGCATCCTGGGTCACCTGCAAAGGGAGACAAGAGACCTTACCAGCTAAATCTGCACCACGGAGACATCACCGACGATCCTGAAAGGGAAGACATTATTTTTAAAAGCATTTCGTTACGATCGCTGCAGCGCTGCATTTCACTCACCTTTCCTGGGTTCCTCCATCTTCAGCAGCGATCATCCGGATACACAGTCACTTCCCAGAGCCTAGAGATAAAAGACAAGAATAAGAGGTGAGAGAAGGAAGGGAATAAGACTTACCTGTTGGGTCATTCCCATTTTATTTCGGGTCTTGCCGCTTCCAGGCATTTTCTGGACCCCGGCCCCTATGGGGAAAAAAGACAAAGACATTGAATGAGCGTATGCAAAGACAGTTCCCGAGCGCTCATCCAGAACTAACCTGCCATTTACTGGAACTGCACGTTTCACTTCGGGTCGGTGCCATATCTCCGGCATTCCGAACCCCGGCCCCTAAGGGGAAAAAGACATAAGCATTAGCGCGTGCTGCAAAAAGACAATGAACATTATTATTAAGCTTGGACTTTTGAACTTGCAACAGAACTTTTACAGCGCCTTACCTGAATAGTCAAGCTTATTTTGAACTCCCATCAAACCTCAATCCAGTGAAGTAACTGGGTTTCAACGCGCCCCTGCATCAGAAGCAGGATGGAGAGCTCATCCTTCCTGACCCTAAGGTGAGACTTCACGGGGAATCGTGGAAGGGTATTGTGGAGGGTTGGAAGAGAGTGGGAGGCTTGAGCATAACTCAGTCAGTAGGTAATACTCCCTTTTCACACACAGGGGAATATTCCTGCGAGCCGGAGAAGCCAGAGTAGAGGGCCCTTCCTGTCCATCTTCAGAGTCCTGCGCTTCACCATTGAAGAAGCATCAGCACTCGAAGCCAGATCTGCGCCTCTGTGGGAATCAGGTGAGCGTTACAGAACGCAAAGCCTACCCACAATTTCCCACCCGGGCGCTATGGAGACTTCCGAGACTGAGCAGCTGGCCCAGCTTTTGGGGGAATTATGGGCAGAGGTGCACTCAGCCCGCCAGGAGACTAACGCTCTCAAAAGAGAACTGATCTTATTCAAGGAAAGAACAGATGACCTAGCCAAAAGGTTATTACAGGCCCAGGCAGGGCACACTCCTTTACCTAATTCCAGAGACATTTCCACATCAATGGGTTTGAGTAACGTGGTACAAATTAATCTACCTGGACACATGCCTTTGGCCCCGCCTGAACGTTTTGCGGGGGATCCCAAGAAATATGCCATCTTTATGAACCAATGTCGTTTACACTTTCTATGCAGACCCAGAGCCTTCCCTAACGACCAGACCAAGGTAGCCTTTATACTATCTTACCTCAGTGGCAGTGCTGCCGATTGGTCTATTCCATTGGTAAATCAGGATGATCCCATTCTCCAGAATTTTCAGGGCTTCCAGGCCAGCATGGAAAGATTGTTCGCTCGACACTCTCAAGGACAGGCCCTTGATAACGAACTGCTATCCTTACGAAAAGGTAATCAGGATCTTCTGTCCTACATAGCCACCTTTAACAGACTGGTTGTGGAAACTGGATGGCCAGAAAGCAAAAGGATCACATTGTTTCATCGAGGCCTGCGCGGAGAGCTTAAGGATGCTCTAGCTCAGATAGTAAACCCACCCCAGGTCTGCGCAGACTACATTGACTTGGTGGTTCAACTTGATCACAGACTTCAAAATAGAAAAGCAGATCGGTTCAAGTATGAAAACCGAGCACCGATCAAAACCCACGCTAACTCCAAGAGTACCGACGTATCTGAACCTATGCAAATCGGTGGTGTTAAAGGACCATTAACGCAGAAAGAACGAGAGAGAAGGCGGCAAATGCAACTTTGTCTGTATTGCGGGACTTCCGGTCACTTTCTTCGAAATTGTCCAGTTAAACCACTTAAGAAGGTGGTTGGAGCTACTGATAACAAATTAGTGACACCTGATTCGGGAAACGACCTTACCCGGAAAGCGTAGGGGTCCGCTTGCCGAGCTTGAAAACTAACTCTTTGACCTCGCATTTTGTCATGCCAATGGTGCTCGTGGACCCAAAACAGCCTCAGCAGTTGCATGCTATAAAAGCATACATCGACAGTGGAGCTATTGGAAATTACATAGACCGTGAATTGGCTTCCAGGATTAAGCTTCCTCTCCGCCCGAAAGTAACCCAAGATGTCATTACTACAGTAGATGGAACCGAAATAGTCTCAGGGCTTGTAACGCATTCCACTGTTGAAGTGACACTGGTGGGTCAGGATGGACATCGGGAAGCAATCGTGTTTGATGTGATCAAGGCCCCACAATTTCAAGTAATTCTTGGAATTCCTTGGTTAGAAACACATAATCCCAGAATTGACTGGCGAGCAAAGAAGATAAGTTTTCCTGATTGTGAACCAACTTGTTATCCAAGAAATCCAGCTATGGGTCTAGCCTCAGCAACTTCCACCCCTGTACAGCTACCGTCAGAATACCAAGAATTCCAAGACGTTTTTCAGAAAGAACAGGCTAACACGTTACCTCCCCATCGGTCTTATGATTGCCAAATGGATCTGGTACCCAATGCTCAACTACCTTGTAGTAGGATTTATGCTCTTACGGAACCTGAGAACCTGCATTTGCGTCAGTATTTAGATCAGTACCTAGCCAATGGTTTTATTCGCCCGTCCAAGTCTCCTGTCTCTTCAGCTCTGTTCTTCGTGCCGAAAAAAGAAGGCGACCTTAGAACGTGTATAGACTATCGCGCCCTAAATCAAATAACAATTAAGAATCGTTATCATCTGCCCTTGATCCCTGAGCTTATCGACCAGGTGAAAGACGCTTGTGTGTACACCAAGTTAGATCTCTGAGGAGCTTATCACCTGGTGCGCATAAAAGAAGGCGACGAATGGAAGACTGCATTCCGCACAAAGTTTGGGCTCTTCGAATATCAGGTGATGCCCTTCGGTTTGTGCAATGCACCTGCCGCCTTTCAGTACTTTATGAATGATGTTCTTCGGGAACTTATCGATGTCTGTGTCATTGTTTACATTGACGACATCCTGGTGTACTCTTCTTCAGAATCTGATCACAGAAAACATGTTAGGGCAGTTCTTGAGAAACTGCGCCAGCACAGATTATTTGCAAAACTCGAAAAATGCGTTTTTCATACCACAGAAGTTGAGTTTCTCGGATTCACCCTGACACCTCAAGGAGTCCGAATGGACTCGCGAAAGGTGGACGCCATCCTCAAATTGCCATCTCCAAGCTCGGTGAAGGGAGTTCAGAGCATGCTCGGCTTTGCCAATTTCTATCGAAGATTCATCCCGGAATTTTCCCGAACAGTCCAATCCATCACCGCTCTCCTAAAGAAAAACAAACGCTTCGAATGGACTCTTGAGGCCGAACAAGCCTTCCAGGACCTGAAAACCAAATTCACCTCTGCACCTGTATTGAAGCACCCGCACCCAGATCTCCCGTACATAGTGGAAACTGATGCATCCAGTTCGGCCATGGGAGCTGTCATGTCGCAAAGAGACCCAAAAACTAACCAACTACACCCATTGGCCTTTTGGTCCAGAAAATGTTCTCCTCCTGAAATCAACTACGCAATTACCGATAAAGAGTTACTGGCCATCAAATCTGCTTTCAAGGCTTGGCGTCACTACCTTCTCGGGGCAAGACACACCATCACCGTAATTACGGACCACAGAAACTTACAGTATTTAAAAACGGCCAAAGCTCAATCTTCACGACAACTCCGATGGGCTCTATTCTTTGCAGAATTTGATTTTGTAATTACCTATCGCCCTGGCTGCAAGAATGGAAAAGCGGACGCCTTATCCCGGATTGGCATGGAAGAACCTAATTCGAGCTTAGAACCTGTGCCCATCATACCTGAGCAAAGAATCTTAGGCTTAACTTCATTGCAAACTATTGAGGATATCCAAACGCAAGTAAAACAACTTCTAGACTCTTCAACCTTACTGGAATGGAGTCAAAAGGGTCCTCATTACACCGTTAAGGATGACTTACCCTACTTCCAGGAGCGGTTGTTTCTGCCAAGTAAAGAATTGCAAGAACTTGTTATTGCCCATCATCATGAATCTTTAATGGAAGGACACCCTGGTATCGCTAAAAGGGAGGAAAAAATCAAACGCCACTTCTGGTGGCCTTCTTGGAGAAAAGACATAAAGGGCCTCATTACGACCCAGGCGGTAAGGGGTTTACGGCAGCGTAAACAGCGCCGACCCTTACAGCCTGAGTACGAGATCCCTTAGCGCCATGGCGGATATAACACCTGCTTTTAGCAGGTGTTAAAATCCATGGCGCTAAGGGACCTTGTTGTTAATTACGCCACCGTAATTTACGGTGGCGTAATTAACGCCTTCCCCACTCCCATTATGCCCTATGGGGCAAAAATGGGAATGGGGAAGGGTAAATGGGGATTGGGGACTTACCGCCCCGCCAAGGTCGGAATGGGGTGGTAAGTCCGCCAACCACCATGGCGGAGTTGGCAACTTAGCGCCATGGACCATGGTGCTAATAGCGCCATGGTCCTCCGCCAAGGTCCTAATGAGGCCCAAAGTCTTTTGTACTGTCTTGTGGAATTTGTGCCCAAAACAAGGCTCAAAAGAAAAGGCCAGCCGGCCTACTTCAACCCTTGGATATTCCACCGGCGCCATGGCACACCCTGTCAATGGACTTTATAACAGATCTGCCTCCTTGTGCTGGTTACAACACAATCCTTGTAATTGTGGACCTATTCTCCAAAATGGCCCACTTTATCCCTTTAAAGGGTTTGCCTTCAGCTTCCACCTTGGACAAGGAATTCCTGGAGAATATAGTTCGCATACATGGTTTCCCTTCCATATTAGTCTCGGATCGTGGAAGTCAATTTATCTCACATTTTTGGAAGAAGTGTTGCCAACTAGCACAAATAGATGTGCGGTTATCCACCAGCCACCACCCCCAGACCGACGGACAAACCGAGAGAACCAATCAGACTCTCGAGCAATATCTTCGGTGCATGTTACACCAATCCGAGTTAAATTGGAAAGACATCCTTTGGTTCGCAGAATATGCATACAACAATTCAGTGCATTCTGGAACCGGACAAACCCCCTTTTATACTTTGTATGGTCACCATCCTCGGACCTCTGACCTAGATCCACCTCTGAGCCTGGAAATGCCTGCAGTAAATCATCTGCATTCCACAATAACCCGAGCCTTCAAAGAAGCTGCAACTCATTTACAGCAAGCCAAGAAAAAGTGTAAAGAAAACGCTGATTTGCACCGAAGTAAAACTCCTCCTTACCAAGTAGGAGACCAGGTATGGCTAGCAACTAAACATTTACCCCTCAAGGGCCCGCGAACCTTCAATCCCAGATTCATAGGACCTTATCCCATCAAAGCTATAATCAACCCAGTGGCCTTTAAACTGGATCTACCGTCCAACATGCGTATTCATCCAGTTTTTCATGCATCACTTTTGAAGCCAGTAGAACCAGGAACCCGATTGTCCAATCCTCCAGATCCAGTTCAAATTGAAGGGGAATTAGAATTCGAAGTTAAAGACATTTTAGACTCCAACGTTGTAAAGTCGAAACTCTTCTATCTTGTTGACTGGAAGGGATATGGACCTCAGGAGAGATCGTGGGAGCCTAGTAACCATGTCCACGCACCTCGATTAGTACAAAGGTTTCACCGGAGATTTCCGAACAAGCCCAAACCCCCGGAGGGAAGAACCTTGGGAGGGGCCTTGAGGGGGGGTACTGTCATGATGCCTACCTCCAAGGAGCCAGGTCCGATCCAGCGATCCCAGAGGCAGGCATCATTTCCCCCAGGGGAGTGCCAGCGGGCCCAAGCTGGGGCCCTTTGGACGCAGTCCTGGCGCCTTAGGCGCCAGACTCATGTTGGACCTCTGTCCTGGAGCCTTAGGTGCCAGGCTCATAAAGCTAGACATGTGTTCAAGTGTTTTAATGTGCACTTACCTGATGCAGACCATGCTGCCACATCCAGGCCCTCTTGAGGCCTGAATGGAACTACTTTAACTGTGGGACTACTTTCCACCCGGGTGTGGTCGGGGAAGGATACATACCTGATCGGAGGAAGGATACACACTTGGGACTTCTTCCAAAGCTATTTAAACCACACCCGATCAGCAACTCACGCTTCGCGTTGTTCTGCTCCTCGCAGCTGGACGCTCACCGTGTCAGCTCCTGCATCTGGACTTCAGCCACGCCTGTCAGCATCCTGGGTCACCTGCAAAGGGAGACAAGAGACCTTACCAGCTAAATCTGCACCACAGAGACATCACCGACGATCCTGAAAGGGAAGACATTATTTTTAAAAGCATTTCGTTACGATCGCTGCAGCGCTGCATTTCACTCACCTTTCCTGGGTTCCTCCATCTTCAGCAGCGATCATCCGGATACACAGCCACTTCCCAGAGCCTAGAGAAAAAGACAAGAATAAGAGGTGAGAGAAGGAAGGGAATAAGACTTACCTGTTGGGTCATTCCCATTTCATTTCAGGTCTTGCCGCTTCCAGGCATTTTCCGGACCCCGGCCCCTATGGGAAAAAAGACAAAGGCCCTCATTACGACCCTGGCGGAAAGGGGTTTACGCCGGCGTAAACCATGGCGTACCTTTCCGCCCGACTACGAGTTCCCGTAGCGCCATGGTGCTTTTTATGCCTGCTTTTTGCAGGCGGAAAAATCCATGGCGCTACGGGACTTGTCGTTAATTACGCCACCGTAATTTACGGTGGCGTAATTAACGCCTTCCCCACTCCCATTATACCCTATGGGGCAAAAATGGGAATGGGGAAGGGCAAATGGGGATTGGGGACTTACCGCCCCGCCAAGGTCGGAATGGGGCGGTAAGTCCGCCAACCCCCATGGCGGAGTTGGCAGCTTTGCGCCATGAACCATGGTGCAAATTGCACCATGGTCCTCCGCCAGGGTCGTAATGAGGCCCAAAGACATTGAATGAGCGTATGCAAAGACAGTTCCCGAGCGCTCATCCAGAACTAACCTGCAATTTACTGGAACTGGAACTGCATGTTTCACTTCGGGTCGGTGCCATATCTCCGGCATTCCGAACCCCGGCCCCTAAGGGGAAAAAAGACATAAGCATTAGCGCGTGCTGCAAAAAGACAATGAACATTATTATTAAGCTTGAACTTTTGAACTTGCAACAGAACTCTTACAGCGCCTTACCTGAATAGTCAAGCTTACCTGAACTTCCATCAATCCTGAATCCAGTGAAGTAACTGGGTTTCAACGCGCCCCTGCATCAGAAGCAGGATGGAGAGCTCATCCTTCCTGACCCTAAGGTGAGACTTCACGGGGAATCGTGGAAGGGTATCGTGGAGGGTTGGAAGAGAGTGGGAGGCTTGAGCATAACTCAGTCAGTAGGTAATACTCCCTTTTCACGCACAGGGGAATATTCCTGCGAGCCGGAGAAGCCAGAGTAGAGAGCCCTTCCTGTCCATCTTCAGAGTCCTGCGCTTCACCATTGAAGAAGCATCAGCACTCGAAGCCAGACCTGCGCCTCCGTGGGAATCAGGTGAGCGTTACAGAACGTGAAGCCTACCCACAATTTCCCACCCGGGCGCTATGGAGACTTCCGAGACTGACCAGCTGGCCCAGCTTTTGTGGGAATTACGGGCAGAGGTGCACTCAGCCCGCCAGGAGACTAACGCTCTCAAAAGAGAACTGATCTTATTCAAGGAAAGAACAGATGACCTAGCCAAAAAGTTATTACAGGTCCAGGCAGGGTACACTCCTTTACCTAATTCCGGAGACATTTCCACATCAATGGGTTTGAGTAACCCGGTACAAATTAATCTACCTGGACACATGCCTTTGGCCACGCCTGAACGTTTTGTGGGGGATCCCAAGAAATATGCCATCTTTATGAACCAATGTCGTTTACACTTTCTATGCAGACCCGGAGCCTTCCCTAACGACCAGACCAAGGTAGCCTTTATACTATCTTACCTCAGTGGCAGTGCTGCCGATTGGTCTATTCCATTGGTAAATCAGGATGATCCCATTCTCCAGAATTTTCAGGGCTTCCAGGCCAGCATGGAAAGAATGTTCGCTCGACACTCTCAAGGACAGGCCCTTGATAACGAACTGCTATCCTTACGACAAGGTAATCAGGATCTTCTGTCCTACATAGCCACCTTTAACAGACTGGTTGTGGAAACTGGATGGCCAGAAAGCAAAAGGATCACATTGTTTCATCGAGGCCTGCGCGGAGAGCTTAACGATGTTCTAGCTCAGATAGTAAACCCACCCCAGGTCTACGCAGACTACATTGACTTGGTGGTTCAACTTGATCACAGACTTTAAAATAGAAAAGCAGATCGGTTCAAGTATGAAAACCGAGCACCAATCAAAACCCACGCTAACTCCAAGAGTACCGACGTATTTGAACCTATGCAAATCAGTGGTGTTAAAGGACCATTAACGCAGAAAGAACGAGAGAGAAGGCGGCAAATGCAACTTTTTCTGTATTGCGGGACTTCCGGTCACTTTCTTCGAAATTGTCCAGTTAAACCACTTAAGAAGGTGGTTGGAGCTATTGATAACGAATTAGTGACACCTGATTCGGGAAACGACCTAGCCCGGCAAGCGTAGGGGTCCGCTTGCCGAGCTTGAAAACTAACTCTTTGACCTCGCATTTTGTCATGCCAATGGTGCTCGTGGACCCAAAACAGCCTCAGCAGTTGCATGCTATAAAAGCATACATCGACAGTGGAGCTATTGGAAATTACATAGACCGTGAATTGGCTTCCAGGATTAAGCTTCCTCTCTGCCCGAAAGTAACCCAAGATGTCATTACTACAGTAGATGGAACCGAAATAGCCTCAGGGCCTGTAACGCATTCCACTGTTGAAGTGACACTGGTGGGTCAGGATGGACATCGGGAAGCAATCGTGTTTGATGTGATCAAGGCCCCACAATTTCAAGTAATTCTTGGAATTCCTTGGTTAGAAACACATAATCCCAGAATTGACTGGCGAGCAAAGAAGATAAGTTTTCCTGATTGTGAACCAACTTGTTATCCAAGAAATCCAGCTATGAGTCTAGCCTCAGCAACTTCCACCCCTGTACAGCTACCGTCAGAATACCAAGAATTCCAAGACGTTTTTCAGAAAGAACAGGCTAACACGTTACCTCCCCATCGGTCTTATGATTGCCAAATCGATCTGGTACCCAATGCTCAACTACCTTGTAGTAGGATTTATGCTCTTACGGAACCTGAGAACCTGCATTTGCGTCAGTATTCAGATCAGTACCTAGCCAATGGTTTTATTCGCCCGTCCAAGTCTCCTGTCTCTTCAGCTCTGTTCTTCGTGCCAAAAAAAGAAGGCGACCTTAGAACGTGTATAGACTATCGTGCCCTAAATCAAATAACGATTAAGAATCGTTATCCTCTGCCCTTGATCCCTGAGCTTATCGACCAGGTGAAAGACGCTTGTGTGTACACCAAGTTAGATCTCTGAGGAGCTTATCACCTGGTGCGCATAAAAGAAGGCGACGAATGGAAGACTGCATTCCGCACCAAGTTTGGGCTCTTCGAATATCAGGTGATGCCCTTCGGTTTGTGCAATGCACCTGCCGCCTTTCAGTACTTTATGAATGATGTTCTTCGGGAACTTATCGATGTCTGTGTCATTGTTTACATTGACGACATCCTGGTGTACTCTTCTTCAGAATCTGATCACAGAAAACATGTTAAGGCAGTTCTTGAGAAACTGCGCCAGCACAGATTATTTGCAAAACTCGAAAAATGCGTTTTTCATACCACAGAAGTTGAGTTTCTCGGATTCACCCTGACACCTCAAGGAGTCCGAATGGACTCGCGAAAGGTGGACGCCATCCTCAAATGGCCATATCCAAGCTCGGTGAAGGGAGTTCAGAGCATGCTCGGCTTTGCCAATTTCTATCGAAGATTCATCCCGGAATTTTCCCGAACAGTCCAACCCATCACCGCTCTCCTAAAGAAAAACAAATGCTTTGAATGGACTCTTGAGGCCGAACAAGCCTTCCAGGACCTGAAAACCAAATTCACCTCTGCACCTGTATTGAAGCACCCGCACCCAGATCTCCCGTACATAGTGGAAACCGATGCATCCAGTTCGGCCATGGGAGCTGTCCTGTCGCAAAGAGACCCAAAAACTAACCAACTACACCCATTGGCCTTTTGGTCCAGAAAATGTTCTCCTCCTGAAATCAACTACGCAATTACCGATAAAGAGTTACTGGCCATCAAATCTGCTTTCAAGGCTTGGCGTCACTACCTTCTCGGGGCAAGACACACCATCACCGTAATTACGGACCACAGAAACTTACAGTATTTAAAAACGGTCAAAGCTCAATCTTCACGACAACTCCGATGGGCTCTATTCTTTGCGGAATTTGATTTTGTAATTACCTATCGCCCTGGCTGCAAGAATGGAAAAGCGGACGCCTTATCCCGGATTGGCATGGAAGAACCTAATTCGAGCTTAGAACCTGTGCCCATCAGACCTGAGCAAAGAATCTTAGGCTTAACTTCATTGCAAACTATTGAGGATATCCAAACGCAAGTAAAACAACTTCTAGACTCTTCAACCTTACTGGAATGGAGTCAAAAGGGTCCTCATTACACCATTAAGGATGACTTACCCTACTTCCAGGAGCGGTTGTTTCTGCCAAGTAAAGAATTGCAAGAACTTGTTATTGCCCATCATCATGAATCTTTAATGGAAGGACACCCTGGTATCGCTAAAAGGGAGGAAAAAATCAAACGCCACTTCTGGTGGCCTTCTTGGAGAAAAGACATAAAGTCTTTTGTACTGTCTTGTGGAATTTGCGCCCAAAACAAGGCTCAAAAGAAAAGGCCAGCCGGCCTACTTCAACCCTTGGATATTCCACCGGCGCCATGGCACACCCTGTCAATGGACTTTATAACAGATCTGCCTCCTTGTGCTGGTTACAACACAATCCTTGTAATTGTGGACCTATTCTCCAAAATGGCCCACTTTATCCCTTTAAAGGGTTTGCCTTCAGCTTCCACCTTGGCCAAGGAATTCCTGGAGAATATAGTTCGCATACATGGTTTCCCTTCCATATTAGTCTCGGATCGTGGAAGTCAATTTATCTCACATTTTTGGAAGAAGTGTTGCCAACTAGCACAAATAGATGCGCGGTTATCCACCAGCCACCACCCCCAGACCGACGGACAAACCGAGAGAACCAATCAGACTCTCGAGCAATATCTTCGGTGCATGTTACACCAATCCGAGTTAAATTGGAAAGACATCCTTTGGATCGCAGAATATGCATACAACAATTCAGTGCATTCTGGAACCGGACAAACCCCCTTTTATACTTTGTATGGTCACCATCCTCGGACCTCTGACCTAGATCCACCTCTGACCCTGGAAATGCCCGCAGTAAATCATCTGCATTCCACAATAACCCGAGCCTTCAAAGAAGCTGCAACTCATTTACAGCAAGCCAAGAAAAAGTATAAAGAAAACGCTGATTTGCACCGAAGTAAAACTCCTCCTTACCAAGTAGGAGACCAGGTATGGCTAGCAACTAAACATTTACCCCTCAAGGGCCCGCGAACCTTCAATCCCAGATTCATAGGACCTTATCCCATCAACGCTATAATCAACCCAGTGGCCTTTAAACTGGATCTACCGTCCAACATGCGTATTCATCCAGTTTTTCATGCATCACTTTTGAAGCCAGTACAACCAGGAACCCGATTGTCCAAGCCTCCAGATCCAGTTCAAATTGAAGGGGAATTAGAATTCGAAGTTAAAGACATTTTAGACTCCAAGGTGGTAAAGTCGAAACTCTTCTATCTTGTTGACTGGAAGGGATATGGACCTCAGGAGAGATCGTGGGAGCCTAGTAACCATGTCCACGCACCTCGATTAGTACAAAGGTTTCACCAGAGATTTCCGAACAAGCACAAACCCCCGGAGGGAAGAACCTTTCGAGGGGCCTCGAGGGGGGCGTACTGTCATGATGCCTACCTCCAAGGAGCCAGGTCCGACCCAGCGACCCCAGAGGCAGGCATCATTTCCCCCAGGGGAGTGCCAGCGGGCCCAAGCTGGGGCCCTTTGGACGCAGTCCTGGCGCCTTAGGCGCCAGACTCATGTTGGACCTCTGTCCTGGAGCCTTAGGCGCCAGGCCCATAAAGCTAGACATGTGTTCAAGTGTTTTAATGTGCACTTACCTGATGCAGACCATGCTGCCACATCCAGGCCCTCTTGAGGCCTGAATGGAACTACTTTACCTGTGGGACTACTTTCCACCCGGGTGTGGTCGGGGAAGGATACATACCTGATCGGAGGAAGGATACACACTTGGGACTTCTTCCAGAGCTATTTAAACCACACCCGATCAGCAACTCACGCTTCGTGTTGTTCTGCTCCTCGCAGCTGGACGCTCACCGTGTCAGCTCCTGCATCTGGACTTCAGCCACGCCTGTCAGCATCCTGGGTCACCTGCAAAGGGAGACAAGAGACCTTACCAGCTAAATCTGCACCACAGAGACATCACCGACGATCCTGAAAGGGAAGACATTATTTTTAAAAGCATTTCGTTACGATCGCTGCAGCGCTGCATTTCACTCACCTTTCCTGGGTTCCTCCATCTTCAGCAGCGATCATCCGGATACACAGCCACTTCCCAGAGCCTAGAGAAAAAGACAAGAATAAGAGGTGAGAGAAGGAAGAGAATAAGACTTAACTGTTGGGTCATTCCCATTTCATTTCGGGTCTTGCCGCTTCCAGGCATTTTCCGGACCCCGGCCCCTATGGGGAAAAAAGACAAAGACATTGAATGAGCGTATGCAAAGACAGTTCCCGAGCGCTCATCCAGAACTAACCTGCCATTTACTGGAACTGCACGTTTCACTTCGGGTCGGTGCCATATCTCCGGCATTCCGAACCCCGGCCCCTAAGGGGAAAAAGACATAAGCATTAGCGCGTGCTGCAAAAAGACAATGAACATTATTATTAAGCTTGGACTTTTGAACTTGCAACAGAACTTTTACAGCGCCTTACCTGAATAGTCAAGCTTACCTGAACTCCCATCAATCCTCAATCCAGTGAAGTAACTGGGTTTCAACGCGCCCCTGCATCAGAAGCAGGATGGAGAACTCATCCTTCCAGACCCTAAGGGGAATATTCCTGCGAGCCAGAGAAGCCAGAGTAGAGGGGCCCTACCTGTCCATCCTCAGAGTCCTGCGCTTCACCATTGACGAAGCATCAGCACTCGAAGCCAGACCTGCGCCTCCGTGGGAATCAGGTGAGCGTTACAATTGTGTCAACAATGTCAAAATCCACAAACCTCAGTCCATACAAAATTATGACAGGCAGAAAAATGGTCTTGCCACAAAAAAAGTTATACCAGACCAATGAACAGGTTCTAGTAAATGAAACTACAATTCATGAATATGTGCAAGAGCTGAGAAAGTATTAGCAGACTGCATTTGCATTTGCTCAGCGGAATCTGGAAAGAGCCACTCACAGTGAAAAATCATACTGTGATAGAAAGGCATCTGTGAGAGAGTATGAAGTAGGTGAACACGTTTTCAAATTTGACTTAACAAGAGGTAAAAACAAGAATGTCAAATGTCTAGCATCCTGGCACGACCCATACAATATTGTGGACAAGGTTTCACCTGTGGTCTACAGAATTATGGGGAAGGAAGGAGAGCTGACCCTGAAACAATTTGTCCATGTTAACCAAATCAAGTCATTTCACCCAAAACATGAGGTGAAAAGCCTAAAACAATTTGGGAATTTGCCATAACAGGTAAGTAGATGCACCATAGCAGGTAAGTAGGTGTGAATGGAATTATTAAAATAAGAGGTAAAAAGGGGGGGATGCATCAGGTAAGTAGAGAAAGAATAAAGAGAAAGAACAAAAAGAAAAAGTAAACATTTTTAGGCTTGTCATATTGTATTTTTAGGTTAATGATTGGTTCAAAATAGGTGGAACAAATGGGAGATGTGTTTTAATTGCATGTTTCCATGATGTTTAATCCATACATTTACTTTCATAAAGTTGCAGAGAGAGCTGTTTATGCTGTTTAACACATTCTTTTGTTTCCAGGAAAAAGAATGAGAATTACATGTTGTATACTGTCTTTGTATATAGTATAATATAACATATGTCTTCCAAGTTGTGAAAGGAAATGGGGTAATGGCAATAAAAAAAGTATTTTACTTGATCTTGTCTATTTCTCTTCTGATTTAGATATTAACCGCTCCCTTAACCAGCGCTCCTGGAGCTGGGTGTCGTCGGAGGGGACCGTTGGAGTCTGCCGGTCCGGAGCCCCCTGGACCAAAACCCCTGGACCGAAGATGGGGGAAAAGATGAATGACTGGCGAGCGTTAAAGAAACCCCATATATAAAGGATGAAGACGTGCTGCCACGTCCAGGAAAACTCTGGCATGACACTGGCATCCTTGGTAAACAGGCACTTTGCAAAGGTACCAGGGCCAGCTTTAGGCTTTCTGATAGATCTGCCACCACCAGTGTAAGGGAGTTGCCATTTTACAATCAATTCTATGCTATTTCATTTGATCCTGGCCTCCATCTATCTTTGCCTTATGAACACTTGAAGGATGGACATTTATTTTGGATGTGAGCCAGTTTTTTCATTCTAGAGACATTGGTTGTAGTTTATTTTTAGGTGTTATTCATAGAGACATTTAACAGCTATATGAACGAATATCAAAAAATGTTATTTTAGCACAAGGACTCAAAGAAGAACTCAATATTACTGGCGTATTGATGTGTTATTGATAAGCTACAAAAAAAAGAAAATCAAATCATTGGACAGAAAAAGATAGTTCAAACCAAGTGCAAAACACTTATCCAAAACACACAGCATCCCGGGCAGCGTTATTCAAAACACTGTGCCCAGTTATTCAAAAATTACAGGGAGTGCACTGTAGGCACAATTTTGACTGATGTATGACATCACAGCCGGGGGGTCGAATATGGTATGTTTTCTGTAGGGTGCCATAGGTAAGAAGGAGGGAAGCAGAAGAGGATTTTAAAAGGCTGAGAAAGAGGCAGTGTTTTTGGAGTAAGGGGAGGAAAAAAAGAAAAAAAAGATCAGAGAGTTTGGGGTGCGGGGCTGAGCCAGGCTGCCTGTGCGCTGTGCTGGAAGAAGGGAGATCTGCAGTGCTGAAGAGTGTCACTGGGCAGACAGAGTGACAGAGAGAGTGAGCCCAAAAAAGGGGTTGCTGTCAGTCGGCAGAGACAGAGCTCTTCTTAAATTTTGGTAAGCATAAAGTGACAAATGAAGACAGATTTGTACACATCTTTTAGATAATCTACACTCATTGGTAAAAAGTAAAATTAGGCATCTGGAAAACACCTTTGTTCTTCATTCGCAGGAGAGCAATTTAATGTGCCTATGCGAAGTTAGCTGCTTGGAAAAAGAAAGGAGTTACTGCGCTCTCCAAGCTGTAAATTCAATAGTTATATCTCAAGGTTGACATAAGAAAAGTGTGGCTCAGCCAAGTTTGGAGAACGAGATGCTTGCTTTGCTGCTCTTGGAGAAGAGCCTTTCTCTTGGGGTGAGGGAAGCCAGGCTGAACTTGCTTTTCACATAAATGCACTGCATCATTGTTGACAGATTGTGAAACTTTAGAAGCAGATACAATGGAATATATTTCTTTCTTCTCAGTTTGCTTTCAATGTTACACGTGTTCAATGTTGCACATCATCATGTTGATTTCTGTGTGTTTTTATTATGATCTGCAGACAATCTATAAAGTGTATTACAGAATAACTAAAAGCTGCACATGGCTGGTTATGATGTGGCATGCTTATTTGGTAATGTGTACAGGAAAGAATTTAGTAAAACCATAACTGCAAATGCATGATAAAATGTAGACTGACCCGCACAATATGAAGTATGGTGGTGACCTTAGACAGAGCCCAAATGAAAGGATACATTTTGCAGTGGTCTGTCCTCCACACTAGGAATCAGAGAAACACATAAGACAACTGAAGAGATTGTAAAGGAATAGTGATACAAATATCTGAAATAATTCTCCTTCATCAGCAAACATTGATTTAAGGTATCGCTCAGAATAAAAATAATACATCTTTAACTAAGCATCCGTGTATATTTCTAATTCATCATACATATGTTCTAAGAGAACTTGCTTGTGCTGAATGGATGCCTGGTTCATGTTCAGCAGAGCCTTATTTTGTTTTAGTGTGTCTGCTCTCTGAGTTATTGTTTGTTTATTTTTTACTAATTTCATTGATTTCTTTTGAGCAAATTATTTATCTGTCTGAATTTTAGTTTGGCTGTCTGTAGACTACCAACGTGATTTACCCTCACACTGCTTTGTGAAAACGTTTGCATGTAAAGTAGAACATTGGGCCTCAGTACAAGTTTGCCGGCCTGGTAACAATGGTGCTGGTAAGCTACCAGCACCGATGTTATGGACCGGCAACCTACGAGTGCTGCGAGCGGGTGCCTTTCAGCCCGCCAGGTCTGACCTGGCGGGCGGAACACCACCCGCTCACAGACCTTGATGGATGCACCGGCACCATTCATGAATCATAGATGGTTTTCCTCCAGTTTCAGGGTGGCAGGGAGGCCGTTCCAAAGGGAGGCTCCGGCTGAGGACAGAGATCTGCCCCCTGCACGTTTCTTAGAGAAGCAGCTGACCCTGAGGGAGTTTGAAGTAGAGGAGTGAAGGGCTCAAGAAGGGAGGTATTTACGGAGGGATAGTCGAAGGTATTTTGGACCCAGGCCCCAGAAAGCCTTGTGGACAATGCAAAGGGTTTTACATTTAATCCTTGCATCCACAGGGAGCCAATGGAGGGATTTAAGTGCTGGAGAGATACAATCCCAGGGCTTGAGGCCAAGGACAAGTCTTGCAGTTCTGTTCTGGATTAGCTGTAGAGGGCGGAGGGTGGAGGCAGGTAGCTTTAGAAAGATGCTGTTGCACTAGTCCAGCTTAGAGAGAATCAGAGCTTGGGAGACAGTGAGTTTCTGTGGGAAGGAAAGGAAGGGAAAGGTACCCCTGAGCAGGTGTAGTAAGAAGTTAGATTTTTTTGAGACTTCAGAGATGTGTGAGGAGAATGGTATGGAATCAAAAATGACCGTGAGGTTCTTTGCTTCGCAGGTAGGGGCACGAGGAGGGCCGAGGGAGGCAGGCCAGAGAGTAAGGGGGAAGGAAGGAGAGGGTGTGCCGATGAGGAGGATCTCAGTTTTATTAGCATTTAAACAGAGATCATTGGCGGCACACCAATTTTGAATGGCGATTAGATAGTCAGAGATGAGGGAGGGAGAGGAAGTGGCAGAGGGAAGCCTGAAAATGAGTTGTGTGTCGTCAGCATAGAATTGGAAGTTGGAGCAGAAGATGGAAATGCAGTAGGCAAGGGTTGCCAAGTATTGGTAGAAAAGCCAGGGTGAGAGATTAGACCCCTGGGGAAGACCACAGGTAGAGAGGGAGATAGAGGAGAGGAAGGACCCAAGAGTTACCTGGGAAGGTCGATTAGAGAGAAATGAGGTAAGCAAAGCCAGAGCCTGATCAGTGATGCCAAGGTTGTCATGGAGACGATTGAGCAGGATGGAGTGGTTGACCGTATCGAAGGAGGAGGAGAGATCAAGTAGGATAAGGACAGAGGGAATGTTAGAGTCAAGGTTGGAGCGCAGATCTTCACGGATGTTCAGGAGAGCAGTTTCCATATTTCTGGAAGCTCTGGAGCCAGATTGGTGGTCATGGAGTGAGCCGACAGAGTCAGAATGAAGGTTGAGATGAGAGATTGCAAGCTTTTCCAAGAGCTTACCCAGAAAGGGGCGGATGGAAATGGTGGGATAGTTAGCTGGACAGGAGGGATCATTGAGGGTTTCTTGAGTAGAGGATGCACAATGGAGTGTTTCAGGGGGGAGGGGAAGGAACCAGAGGCAAAGGAGAGGTTGCAGAAGTCTCCAAGGGCAGGTGCAAGGGTGTCAATGTGGTCCTTAATGGTTTTAGAGGAACAGGGATGAACATGTTTTGATGAGGCTTTCATAGATCAGACTTGTCTGGCAACCTCATCAGGGGAGTAAAAAGGAAAGGCGGAGAAAGATGGAGGAGGGGAATCGGAGGGAGGATCAGCAGGCAGAGGGGAGAAGGGGATGGGAGAAGGAGAGGAGGAGAGTGTGGACAGGATGTCATTAGTTTTACAGATAAAGTGTGAGGCAAGGTCATTTGAAAGGGCCTGAGAGGCCAGAGGAGAGGTGGATACTGAGGCAGGGTTGGCCAGCTCCTTGCAGATTTTAAAGAGTTTGGCCGAGTTGTTAGATGCTGCAGAAACACGGGCTTCAATATGAGCTTGCTTCTTGGTTCATACAGAGAGGCAATATTGCCTTTGGAGCGGGCAACAGGCCAGTTTTTCAGGGGATGAGCAAGAGGCCCTCCATTCCCTCTCAGCTGCCCTACACTTACGTTTAAGTGAAGATAGGTCAGAGTCAAACCAAGTATTGCATTTAGCTTTGGGCTTAGGGCAGATCCTCATGACAGGGGCAAGGGCATCAAGGTTAGCAGTAATAGAGGAGTAGAGCAGGGAAAGGGCTGAGTCAGGGTGAGAGTCAGCCTCGACTGACACACGCTTCATGGGTCGGATGTCCGAGAAGGTGGGTGGCAGTCTTGGGGCATGCTTGGCTGGAGGGGAGGAGATGGGAAGAAAAGAGGATAGAAGGGAGTGATCGCTCCAGGAGAGAGGAGTGATGAGGGGGGCACAAAGGGGGAGACCAGAGAAGATCAAGACATCAAGTGTATGGCCAGCAGAGTGAGTAGGGCCAGAGGGAAGGATAGGGAGGGAGATTGAATCGCAGAGTTCACGGAAGAGTGTTGATGGAGGAAAGGGAGAATCAAGATGGATGTTGAGATCCCCAAGGAGGACGAGCTGAGAGGTAAAGGCCAAGAGGGCTGAGGAGAGGTCAGCCCACTCAGAGAGAAAAGCGGTGACTTGGCCAGGGGAGAGAGAGGGCCTACAGAAGAGGCATTCGAAAGAGGAATAGGTCTGAGTGGGGATGATAGAAGTAGCAATCCACTCAGGGAAGATCAGAACAACACCCCCTCCGGGCCGGGTGGATCTGGGTGCTGAGAGGATCTTGTAACCGTCAGGGAGGAGAGTGTCAAAACTCGTGACAGAGCTGGCGGTGAACCAGGTCTCGGTAAGACCGAGGACATCAAGGTCAAGTTCTTCCAGATGGTGACAGATGTCAGAGGAGTGTTTGAAAGCAGAGCAAGGGTTGAGAGTGGCAAGATGAAGAAGGTTGCCAGCCTTGAAGATCTTCCAGGCAGGGGTACAAGGCTGAGGTACGTCCTACGTAGGTGTAGAGGGAGTAAGAGAGGGGACAGGGGAGGAAGTGGAAGAAGACAAGGTAGCCAAGGGAGGTGGGAGGGGGCAGCAGGAGAAGGGAGGAAATTGATGAGGCAGGGGAGCCACCTGTCAAAGAGAGGTAGGTTGGCATGAGGGCCTTGCACGATGACAGTGCCATTTAGGTAGACATTTATGTAGACTCTGGAGGAGTCAAAGGAATCCATACGGACTTCCCAGCGGGTGCCACCATCAATGGGAGAGGAAGATAGAGGACAGAGCGTAGAGACCATATGAGTGGTCCAAAGATCAGGTGAAGGAACGACAAAGAGGATGTCAGTGAGGGTTTGTCTGGCAGAAGCGCTGGAGTAGGTATCAGCGATGCGGAGTCCAGGGTTGGAAGTCGAGATGTCCTTTTTAATTTTCTTCTTGCCAGATTTAGTGAGAAGGGAGGGATAGTCGATAGTAAAGCAGTTAGAGAAACCGATAACGCCATGGTAGGTAGAGAGAGGGGGTGTTGAGAGGCAGAGAGCGGTACAGTCACTGGGCTGATAAATGGAAGGCAAAAGTGCAATGAAAAACACACCCAAATTTGACTTTCTGAAACACACCCAAATTTGACTTTCTAAAACACACCCGCATTTGACTTTCTGAAACACACCCAAATGTGACATTCCGAAACACACTCTTCTTTGAGCTATTGGCGGAAAGTGAGTCCGAAGGTTGGTGAGATGAGGTAAGAGTAGAGTTGAATGCATGGGGGCGAAGGTTAGGTGATACATCTAGGAGGCATGGCAAGAAATAGTCAGTGCATCCAAAAAGATTTCTTTGCAATCTCAGGATTTCAATCAAAGGCAAATATAAAGCAATGCACTCTGTGTGTTTCAGCCCTGTTACATAGAAGTAATTGGCCATATCTGTCTAATCTAAAAAAGAGGGCATACAAATTGAAAGGTATTTACATTATTCTGATTTTGGTATCATTTGTAAGAAAAACTGACAATGTTCTGTTGGTAATTCACTGAAATCAGGAATTGAAGAATGGTTAAAATGTAAAGGGTATGCAACCCAATACCTCTGAGTGGACTACATATGGGAAACTGCCTTAATTTTGATATTACTCTCTGGGATTAAGGGCAGTTGGAAATGTAGACTTTGGGTCAGCTTCTAGGTTTTGAAATCTATTTTCCAATCTGCCTTAGGATTCCTCAAGGATGGATTCTGCTTCCCGAAATTCAGGTTTGCCTTCTGGTCATTTGTTTGTCTTTCTTTCTCTTTGTAACCTCACTAGTATGACTTAAGAGTCTTATTGCGTTAGCGTTAAAATAACCTGATAACTCCTCCCATTCAGCAATGCTCTTATTCAGTATTATCATATTGGTCCAACACTTCTTAGTACATCATTTTTGTTATTCTAAATTACCATTGGCCTCTTCAATTGAAACACTTGTGTATAGGCGCGTCACAAATGCCATATCATAGCCTATCATATCAATTCAGGGAATATTCTTCAAACTTTCCCTGTTGACATCCTTATTGGGCGTGGACATGGGAATGCATGCTGCAGGAGTCTATCTTTGGGTTTCATATTTCAGACCTCCCTCCCATCTTGAGGAATCATTTGAAGCTCATCTTGCTCTTCCTCTTAAAAGCACAAACCCAGTGACATCACAGAACTACCTCTGAAGATAATACCTGCATTGTTTATTAAGAGAGCTTACGCACTCTTTAAGGAGAAACCAGCAAGTACAACTTATTTTTATTAATGTAAACACGGCACACACTTAACTGTCATCATTCTCCATCCCCTCATTCTCCTTCTGTCCTCCCATTCCATTCTCGAATCATGCAACACTGTATGTTCCATTCCAGCCACAACATATAACCCTCCACACAGGATACAAAGCACCCCAGTACAAACAGTCAAGACGTCTTTTACATTTTAGAAAAGATACGTTTCGTGCTAGGAAACATTGATTTTTAGCCTATGGTTTTATACTTCTGCAGCAGAAAAACGTGTTTCGTTGACCAGCGTTCTTGTGTGGTTTAATATCTGTGCCTGCAAATGAAGGCACAAACTGTTGCATTGCCACGCTTATCTACCATCTCCTGCTACACAAATGTGTTTGTCTGCTCTATGCTGTGTGCTGTTGACACTGTCTACTCCAGTAATGGGTCTTCATCTAGCAGTCTTTCTTGCATCTTCACATGAGTAGTTAATTTCTTATGAGGAACTTGGTTAGCGCCCCAAACTTGCAAGTATGATTCATACCCATAGTCGCCACAACATAGTTTTCAACAGTTAATTTGGTTCTTGTACTTTTTGAAAAATGTGTGCCTTTGAAATACCATATTGGTTTTGGTCCCAACGTGGTTTTGCAGCTTCTGTAAGGCACTGGTAAATACATACATGTCACATTTACATCTTTCACCTTCCGCTCTCTTCACATAGTCCATTGTTATCGACACCCTGGTCCAGTCAGGCTATTTTTAGAAAATCTAGACCTTTTTTTTGGAACTGATGTTGTACAACATTCACACATGATTATTCTTGGAGATTTTAATATCTAGCGTGATATTCGAGAGAACCAAGAAACAATCAAACTTCTTTCGTCACATGGTCTTGCCTTCCTTAATTCTAGGATCTGTAGTTAAGTCAGGATATAATCTTGCGGTAAATAGATTTCTGTATTATTGTCATGACATACTGTTGGCTTCAGATATTGAAGTAGAAGACCTGATAACCAATCCATGCAGAGTGAAAAAGCAATTGTATAGGAGTGATTCATGCCACACCATAGGTACATTCCACATTTTTAAGTCCCTTCACCATTTAGTACAGGAACAAAAATATCTGGGAGTGCTAGCAGCCTACCTTCAGTTGTGCCCAAGTTCGACTGTTATGCAATAATGTATGCAATTTAGGTGGAACTTGTACTTAACTAAAGAAATATATGCTATGTAGAAAGATGATCATTGTGTGTAGATTTTGTAAGAATGTGAACTCTAAGGAGACATCAAAACACTTGATAATCTACTGCCCCAATCTCCAATGGTCCCGCTGGTTATTTTTTAGCAGTGTATTCAACCTATTATTTGTTAAAGGACAGGGTCTGGTATTTCAGGAGACCATACCTATTTCATGGTCCAACCACGATGTCAGGGTTTTTCTCATTCAGAAAGATCTCAGCCTACCAAAAAACTTCTCCATGGGTCAGCAGCTCCTCGCGTAGTTTAAAAGACCTCAACAAAATCCAAGGTATCAAACTATCATCCGTATTGGTTTCCTACATTCCTAATTTAAATTGTGATGATTTCCTTAATGCTAATATGTTTAACCTGCAAAACTCTGAAACACCCCTGTTCCTACTAAACCTAAAACCAATAAACCAGATAACTTCAATACATGGTATTCTGCCTCTCGCAGGGCCCTAAAGAAGGAATATTGCAAAAAATCTGGCACAAATCTAACCATCCACTTCATCGCCAGATTGCAACCCTAGCACTTAACATTTACAAATCCTCCTCTTTTGCAAAAATCAGATCAACACAGCAATCAATACGCCTAAATAGCTTTTGACGTCATAAAAAACCATTCTAACTCTTCATGTTTATTTTCGATTCAGTCCTAGTCTTTAAAATTAACAATTGATTTCAATGAGTTCTTTATGAAAAAGTGCATACTATATATATACATATTGACTCATAATCCTCTACTCTTCAACCTGCTTTTCCTAAAACTGATAATTTGCAGCTTTCCGCTGTGACATTCAGTTGTATTTCTGTCACTCAGAAGAAAATATTTATGCTAATGAAAAGCCTAAAAGTTTAAAGCTAATACTATAATCTGATCCCTACCTGTTTGACCAAATGGAATGCTCTTGAATTAAGCAAAGTCATGGCATGTTTTGTAAATTCTTATTTCACTCAAGGCATGGTTCCAAGGGAGCTTAAAAGATCCTTTTTTTTACTCTTGTATTAAACAAACCTTCACTGGATCACAATAAACTCAGGAACTATTGCCCAATTGCAGGTCTTTTATGGCGGGCTAAATTCCTAGAAATGGTTGCCATCACCCAACTGCATGAAGTTTGTGGAAGATCATCATCTTATTGACATATCTTAATCAGGCCTCGCCAAGGTAGAGACTGCACTTCTGGCTGTGTGGGTCAACATACTGAGATCAGCCAATGAGGGCAATCTCAGCTTGCTATTATGCTCGACTCATAGGCTGCATTCGACACAGTCGACTTTGATATACTGACATCTACATTGTGTGTAGTCACTCATGTGTTAGAAGAATCTTTTACATGTTTGTTTTCTTTTATATCTGATCGGACCCAAAAGGTATAAAGGAGATAAATACAAAGACATTGGTCTGTAGCATGCAGGATCACCTTTTCCTTCCTTCCTGAAGATTGGATAAATAACCACAGTTTTCCAGGATTCAGGCACTTATGGTTTGTATTTCATTAACCATTGCATTGAACACATTACATAATTAAGGGGATTAGTGGTCAAATTCATGTTTAAACAAGTCTGCAGGAATGAAATCAGGACCCTTAGACTTGTTTGATTTTATGAAGTGGATTGCATTTGATACATCTAATGGAGTACATTGCATATTCCTAGGACTAAGTGTTAGGAAAGATTTCGTAATTGTAGGTAATTTTCCTTCCATGTGGCAACCCCTAAACTTTTTGCTGCTGTTTTTCACCTTGTTCTCGACTTTGCCAGAGAAGTACAGCCTTCTGCCGCACTCCTCTGGGCTTTCGCTCCTTTCTTACGGGGAAACTGACATGCCCTTAAGACAGTCAGTACCGGGAAACGCTGTTTCCCGTAGTTTCTTTTATCATGTTGCGGCTTTCGTGCAACATGACACAAGAGGGCACTGTAAGCTAAGTTACATCTTTCTTGGGTCTCTAGCCTTCTACAGGCCCTAGATACTCTTTTAGTATTGTAACTGATCGGTGAAAGTGATTCACGGACGGGAATGGTGGCAGCAATCGTTTCTTGTGTTTTGAGCTCCTTTTGGCGTTCTAAGCGCGTTTCTCACGCTTAACCCAAAATGGTGGCCTGGCTCCCAAAATGGCCAGACCACAAGGCTCCTTTGTCCTGTCCGCTGACCGTCTTGCTCCCTTCACCTTCCCCAGGTCGAGCCGACCCGGGGCCTTCCTTATTTGGGCATGTACTTTCCCATGAAACACAGATGCTTTCTCGGGCTTCTACATGCCTGGTGTGTGCTTCCAGGATGTGGGCTGGGATGTCTGGTCCCAATACACATCCTGGGTGCCAGAGAGTCTAGGGTGGTGTGAATGCCTGGGACCACCGTGGTATGTGATTGGTCCACGAATGGTGTGAGTGTTGATGAGCGGATCTCCCATTGGGTCCCCTCCGTTTTGGCGCGAAGGGAACCGTGGATAAGAGGGGGCTGGAAACACCACTACCATGTCGATCTCCTGAGTTCTCACGAACAAAGGAATACAGGAGCCAAGTATCCTGCAACCAAGAGGCTGAACCGAGGAATCGCTGAAGGGCTTCTCCTCTGCACTGCTGTCGCCTTGTGAAACCCTTTTTACCTTTGATCGAACCAGAAGGCCTGTACTGGTACTTCGACCCTTGGAATAGCGGGAACAGCTATTCTCGGCATCTTCACCATCTCCTGCTAGTAAGCCTTCGGAAGCGTCTCTGGGCCATCCAGCTGACTGACCAGCCTACACAGGATTCTTGCTCTGTAACCGCCGCCAGGTTGTGTAGTATCTCGAGTCCTTGTCACTCTCACACGCTTCGTACACATGGCGTTCCCAGGTCTGAAGTGAGTAGTGTACATTTGGCTCAGATACACACGGCCGCTCCGTTGCCCTGCTGTGGTAACAAACTGTGCGGGTTTCTTCGTTTGGGACGTCTTATACTCAACTCTGCTGCTGCAGACTCAACACGACGACGAGACGCTCCTTGCTCTTCTGAACCTGCCAGCGACTGAAACTGACGCGGAGAAGCCTGCTTACATCGGGGACCGGTGAGTAGCATAGCTAGGAACTGGTCGCCCTCCTGCAGGAGCCCATAGCTTTTCCCCGCTGTGTCAAAACAGCACCCTTTTCCGTACTCGCGCTCTGCTTCTGCCCACAGTGGAGGCTGCGCTTGAGTCGCGGAACTTGTTCTTCTTCATTTGTGCACTAAACTGAACTGCCTGATTTCCCTCAAAGAGACTCCCCTTTTGCCCGTTGGCACCAGCGTGTGCAGGTACTTTTGAGCACAAGGCTCCACTCTTCGTAGGGCTCGGACTTCCTTTTAGTTAGGTGCCTCTGAAGGCGGACTGGGTCTAAGCATTATTTCGCACTGCCTGTTTTCCTTCCCTTTTAGGTGGGCTACACATTTCGTGCATCTAACGCTTGAGACTTGTTGTATTTGTATATATATTGTATTGGTATGGTATGTGTTGGTTTACTAGAGTTATATTGTGATTTTCTCGCTACGGTCATTGTTCACAAATGTGTATATATTTTTAATATAACACCTGTTTGGAGTAGTTTGTAAGTGTCCTTGCTTTGTGTGCTCATTGCGGGCTTTCAGTCACCCTCACCCCTCTTGAGACCTAGTCTTGACCGCTGCGATCGCTACCTTGATTGGTCTGGCTCGTCCAGAGGTTACCCTGTTCCAAGTAATTAGGTTGGCCTTCTGAACTTCTGCGCCACCAGGACAGAGTTCAGAAATCCGTCTTAACAAATTGGTGTACAGCGGTGGGATACGACTGAAGGTATCCAGTGCTGCGCACAAACTAAGGCATTTCAAGTTATTCCTAACAGGACACGTAGTGAATTGTTGTAGTATAACTTTAAAAAGGCCATAGTCCTATCTAACAGTATGGAAACAAATACCTTGTTAACTTTAAATGCTTCCAAATCAGAAACATTGAAAAAGATGTGTGTGGAGAGAGGTGTTTCCTCTCAAGGCACGAAATTGTATATGATCCAAAGAATCGTGGCGTAGCAAGAAGCGCAGCTTGACGCTATAACTTCTGAGGACAGTGCGGAAGGAGGTGGGGCTGCTCTCACTGGTAGAACCGACGGTTCTGCCGCTGCACTGATCCATCGCGACCACGAGGACAGGGAGGATGAGATGTCTAATGTTTCCTCTGCCAGTGCTGATGGGGAGGCTATGCTTGAATTCAAGAAGCAAGAGCTGCGGTTTAGGCAGAAGAATCTTGAATTCAGCATAGCCAAACTAAAAATCGAACAGGCAGAAAAACAGAAAGACAGGGATCACCAGTTGGATCTGGCCAAGCTTCAGGTTGCAAATGGGTCCAAGGGTCCTGGACATGGGTCTGGGGCCTCCTCTCATCCACGGTTTCCGAAAGATCTGCTCAGTGTGTATGAGGAAAGGAATGACATTATGGACTGGCTGAATGCGTTTGAGTATGCATGCGAAGTTCAACAAGTTGACAATGCTGATAAGATTGCCTGGTTACTCAGCAGACTGCCCCATTCTGGCTGTAGTGCCATTATGGAAATGTCGAAGGCTGAGCGAGCTGATTTCGCAATGTTAAAGCAAACTCTCATTTTAAAGTTTGGGAAGACTCCGGCCCAATATTTGAAACGATTCAGAGAGTATAAGAAAAAGGAAGGTGGTACTTGGGTATCTTATGTCACTGAATCCTTGAAAAACTTAACTGGCTGGGTCGAAGGTTATAAGGTTTCTACCTTCGAAGGCATGATAAATCTTGTCATGCTGGAACACATTTTTGCATCTTCTTCCCCGGAGCTTAAGCAGCATTTGGCCGATTCGAAGGAGATAGATCCTAAGAAGCTGGCCATTGCAGCAGACTTATGGGTGTCACATCGAGTGTCCCATAAGGACAAAACTCATCCTGGTAACCAGGAGGAAGGGAAAAAGTCCAAAGATAAGGAGGGTGGAGAATCTGATAAATCTTCTTCTCAAAAGGGCCACAAAAAGAAAAATAAGGGTAAGACACAAGAGAACTCGCAGGGTAGTGGAGGTCAGCCTCCGAAACAGAACTCTGGTTACAATAAGCCTCCCTATGTAAACAGACCAAATGGATCTTGTTTTGCTTGTGGAGCAACTGACCACGTGAAGGGGGATCCCCGATGTAAGGTTAGACCTTTGGGGGTCCACTCCGCTAATCTGGCCTTCTCCTCCTACGAGGAAGAAGAGATTACAGGAGCATCCTTCTCCTCAGACTCATTTCCCAGCGGGATAGAGGCTGAGGTAGTTTTAGTTTCCCTGGGTTCCTGGGAGCCTAAAGTCGCAGAGGCTTATGCTAGGATTCCAGATAATACCAAGCACTACTTTAAAGACAGTGTGCTGATCAATGGAGTAGATACTCCAGCTCTTAGGGATAGTGGGTGCAGTCGCACTGTAGTGGATTCTACCTTGGTAGACTCAGAGGAAGTTGCCAGAGCTACTCTGATGCCCACTAAGTTGGCTGATGGCCCACTCCGTATGTTCCCAGTAATACCTGTAAATCTTACTTTAAATGGTACAGCAGTCAGGATTCCAGTGAGCATTCAGAGAAACGTCCCGGGAAAGGTCCTGTTAGGTAATGATCTCAGAGCTTTAGGGCTCGTAGGAGACACTGCCGAAAGACCCTACACACGGTTTCAAGCACGGGCAGCATTGGCCAAGACCAATACGCCGCCCCAGCCGAAGGGGAAACCCAAGGCGAAAGGAGTCAACAAGTCAAGACGAGGGAAAGAGAATATTCCCCCGAGCTCGCCTACCACTGCGGTGGAGGAAGTTGGTCAATCGCCCGGGCCTGACGAGGAGGTGGCGATGCCTGAAGTATTTGACCCCAACGAACATCCTGAGCTAAAAGACTTGTTAGTTGAAGGAGGTCCTGATAGGGACGAATTCAGTAAAGGCCAACGTGAGTGCCCATCTCTGGAAGGCCTAAGGAGACAGGCCTGCTCCCAGCTTGAGGGTGAACCTCCTGGGACGCATAGGATTTATTGGGAAGGTGGACTCCTGTATAGTGAGCCCACAGAGTCTACAGAAGGAGACCATAGGAGGTTGGTGTTTCCCCTTGCTGTTAGGCCCTTCCTCCTGCAGTTGGCGCATGAAGTGCCCCTTGCTGGTCACCTTGGTTTGAAGGGGACCAAGCAAAGGTTATCCATGCACTGCTACTGGCCCAAGATGGGGGTGCAAGTAGAAATTCACTGCAGGAGTTGGGCCTCCTGCCAGTTATCTGGTAAGGTTGGCTCGACAATCCAAGCTCCGTTGGTACCGCTCCCAGTTGTGGCGGTACCATTTGAAAGGGTAGGGATCGACATCGTTGGTCCCCTTGACCCGCAAGCATCCTCGGGCAATAGGTTTATCCTGGTGCTGGTCGACCATTCAACCAGATATCCTGAGGCCATCCCATTGAAAACTGTAACTGCCAAGTCAGTTGCAAAAGCTTTACTTGGCATATTTACTAGGGTTGGCTTCCCTAAAGAAGTTGTGTCGGATCGTGGCAGCAACTTTATGTCGAAGTATATGCAGGCGATGTGGAAAGAATGTGGGGTCACCTACAAGTTCTCTTCTGCATACCACCCCCAGACCAATGGTCTGGTGGAACGTTTCAACAGAACGTTAAAGAGCATGATTGGGGCTCTGGAGGAACCTCAGAGAAGAAAATGGGATCTTCTTTTACCATGCTTACTGTTTGCCTACCGAGAGGTACCACAGGAGGGTGTTGGCTTCAGCCCCTTCGAACTTCTGTTCGGTAATCCTGTACGAGGACCCTTAGCCATAGTCAAAGAGGGATGGGAGATGCCCACTCCCCCTGTTACTACCAATGTAGTTGATTATGTGCTAGAGCTCAGAAAACGGATGGTACTTCTGATGGGCTTGGCTAGTGATAAATTGAAGGCAGGACATTGGTACGACCAGAAGCTTCCCTCATCAACTTTACACCTGGTCAGCAAGTCCTGATCATGAATCCCATAAGCCTCGAGCTTTACAGGACAAATGGTCAGGCCCTTACACAGTGGTGGAGCCACTGGGTGAGGTTAACTATTTATTGGCCCTTGGAAGGTCTGGACAGGCTCCAAAAGTGTTTCACGTGAATAGGCTGAAGGCTTTCGTCCCAAGAGTCGAAATCACAGCACTGCTACTGGCTTCAGATGTTGAGGAAGAGGAGTCTGAACCTCTCCCCGACCTGTTCCAAAGCGGTCCTTCAGATAGCTCCTTTGAGGGTGTCCGAGTGGCCCCTCACCTGACTTCTGATCAGCAGGCTGAGGTGAAAAGTTTGCTTAGTCAGTTTTCCCCCCTGTTTTCACAGTCGCCTGGTTTGACACCTTGGTGCAAACATAACATAGACACAGGAGACAGTATACCTACCAAAAGTAGGGGATACAGGATGTCAGACAAAGTATAGTCTTATATTAAGACCGAGGTCAACAAGATGTTAGACCTTGGGGTGATTGAACCCTCCAGTAGTCCTTGGTCCAGCCCTGTGGTTTTGGTTCCAAAGGCAGGCACTTCTGAATTGAGGTTCTGCGTGGACTACAGGGCTCTGAATGCTGTCACCAAGACAGATGCACACCCCTTGCCTCGAACAGATGAGCTGGTGGATACTTTGTGTGCCTTCAAGTACCTCAGCACGTTTGACCTCACTGCTGGCTATTGGCAAATAGCTTTAGCAGAACATGCCAAGGAGAAGACAGCATTTTCTACTCCAGACGGCCTTTACCAATTCCGGGTAATGCCGTTCGGGTTGAAGAATGCACCTGCCACTTTCCAGAGGCTTGTGAATCATGTTTTGAATGGGTTGGACGAATTCTGTCTTGCATATCTGGACGATATCGCAGTTTTCAGTGCCACCTGGGAAGACCATGTGCAACACCTCGGGATTGTGCTCCAGGCTCTTCAGAAAGCACACTTGACCATAAAGGCTAGTAAATGCCAGATTGGACAAGGCTCAGTGGTTTACCTTGGACATGAAGTAGGTGGAGGGAGGATACAGCCTCTTCCCAGTAAACTACAAGCAGTACAAGACTGGCCTACCCCCACTACACAAACCCAAGTGAGAGCCTTCTTAGGACTCACGGGGTATTACCGAATCTTCGTGGCAGACTATGGCACCATAGCTGCCCCTCTGACTGCCCTCACCACGCCGAAGAAACCCAAGAAGGTAACTTGGACCGACGAGTGTGAGGAGGCCTTCAATGGCTTAAAAGACTCCTTGTGCCACGCCCCTGTCCTCAGGGCCCCTGATTATCAAAGACCTTTTATCGTGCAGACGGACGCCTCTGACACTGGGATAGGAGCTGTACTATCACAAGTAGATGAGAAGGGTAAGGAACACCCTATTGGTTTTATTAGCCGCCAGCTTAAGGACAGAGAGCTCAGATGGTCCACGGTAGAGAAAGAATGTTTCTCTGTTGTGTGGGCCATAAGGAAGCTGAGGCCCTACCTCTATGGGACCCACTTCACTGTGCAAACTGACCATAAGCCCTTAAAGTGGCTAATGAACATGAAGGGGGAGAATCCAAAGTTGCTTAGGTGGTCCATAAGTCTACAAGGCTTCGACTTCACTATTGAGCATAGGCCAGGTGTCCAACATAGCAATGCTGATGGGTTGTCCAGAATGTTTAACCGACCTGAACAAGAGACTCATCCAGGGGTGAATTAGTTCCCCCTGTCCATAATCTGGGAGGGGCGAGTGTTAGGAAAGATTTCGTAATTGTAGGTAATTTTCCTTCCATGTGGCAACCCCTAAACTTTTTGCTGTTGTTTTTCACCTTGTTCTCGACTTTGCCAGAGAAGTGCAGCCTTCTGCCGCACTCCTCTGGGCTTTCGCTCCTTTCTTACGGGGAAACTGACATGCCCTTAAGACAGTCAGTACCGGGAAACGCTGTTTCCCGTAGTTTCTTTTATCATGTTGCGGCTTTCGTGCAACATGGCACAAGAGGGCACTGTAAGCTAAGTTACATCTCTCTTGGGTCTCTAGCCTTCTACAGGCCCTAGATACTCTTTTAGTATTGTAACTGATCGGTGCAAGTGATTCACAGACGGGAATGGTGGCAGCAATCGTTTCTTGTGTTTTGAGCTCCTTTTGGCGTTCTAAGCGCGTTTCTCGCGCTTAACCCAAAATGGTGGCCTGGCTCCCAAAATGGCCAGACCACGAGGCTCCTTTGTCCTGTCCGCTGACCGTCTTGCTCCCTTCACCTTCCCCAGGTCGAGCCGACCCGGGGCCTTCCTTATTTGGGCATGTACTTTCCCACGAAACACGGATGCTTTCGCAGGCTTCTACATGCCTGGTGTGTGCCTCCAGGTTGTGGGCTGGGATGTCTGGTCCCAATACACATCCTGGGTGCCAGAGAGTCTAGGGTGATGTGAATGCCTGGGACCACCGTGGTATGTGATTGGTCCACGAATGGTGTGAGTGTTGATGAGTGGATCTCCCATTGGGTCCCCTCCGTTTTGGCGCGAAGGGAACCGTGGATAAGAGGGGGCTGGAAACACCACTACCATGTCGATCTCCTGAGTTCTCACGAACAAAGGAATACAGGAGCCAAGTATCCTGCAACCAAGAGGCTGAACCGAGGAATCGCTGGTGACCCGCTGAAGGGCTTCTCCTCTGCACTGCTGTCGCCTTGTGAAACCCTTTTTACCTTTGATCGAACCAGAAGGCCTGTACTGGTACTTCGACCCTTGGAATAGCGGGAACAGCTATTCTCGGCATCTTCACCATCTCCTGCTAGTAAGCCTTCGGAAGCGTCTCTGGGCCATCCAGCTGACTGACCAGCCTACACAGGAGTCTTGCTCTGTAACCGCCGCCAGGTTGTGTAGTATCTCGAGTCCTTGTCACTCTCACACGCTTCGTACACTTGGCGTTCCCAGGTCTGAAGTGAGTAGTGTACATTTGGCTCAGATACACACGGCCGCTCCGTTGCCCTGCTGTGGTAACAAACTGTGCGGGTTTCTTCGTTTGGGACGTCTTTTACTCAACTCTGCTGCTGCAGACTCAACACGACGACGAGACGTTCCCTGCTCTTCTGAACCTGCCAGCGACTGAAACTGACGCGGAGAAGCCTGGGTCTGCTTGCATCGGGGACCGGTGAGTAGCATAGCTAGGAACTGGTCGCCCTCCTGCAGGAGCCCATAGCTTTTCCCCGCTGTGTCAAAACAGCACCCTTTTCCGTACTCGCGCTCTGCTTCTGCCCAAAGTGGAGGCTGCGCTTGAGTCGCGGAACTTGTTCTTCTTCATTTGTGCACTAAACTGAACTGCCTGATTTCCCTCGAAGAGACTCCCCTTTTGCCCGTTGGCACCAGCGTGTGCAGGTACTTTTGAGCACAAGGATCCACTCTTCGTAGGGCTCGGACTTCCTTTTAGTTAGGTGCCTCTGAAGGCGGACTGGGTCTAAGCATTATTTCGCACTGCCTTTTTTCCTTCCCTTTTAGGTGGACTACACATTTCGTGCATCTAACGCTTGAGACTTGTTGTATTTGTATATATATTGTATTGGTATGGTATGTGTTGGTTTACTAGAGTTTTATTGTGATTTTCTCGCTATGGTCATTGTTTTAAAGGCCTTGGAATAAATGTGTATATATTTTTAATATAGCACCTGTTTGGAGTAGTTTGTAAGTGTCCTTGCTTTGTGTGCTCATTGCGGGCTTTCAGTCACCCTCACCCCTCTTGAGACCTAGTCTTGACCGCCGCGATCGCTACCTTGATTGGTCTGGCTCGTCCAGAGGTTACCCTGTTCCAAGTAATTAGGTTGGCCTTCTGAACTTCTGCGCCACCAGGACAGAGTTCAGAAATCCGTCTTAACACTAAGGGACTTTAGTTCCGATTTCAAAATAGCAGCTTTGGATAATTGGCATGGTACCTTATACATAATGTGAGATTTGAGGAGCCATTAGATATGCAGGCACAGAAGCATACTGCATGGTCGATGTGCACTTTACCCAATTTGTCAATGGCCCTACACATGATAAGGGCGATAAGTTAGACTTATTGGCCACCCTGAGAAAATTAGGATTTATGCTCCACTCCCTGTATTGTGGTCTGACTATTTTGTCATTCCCTTTGCTGATATGGGGGAGTTAGGGGCTATATCTCGATGTGCAGCCACTGAAAACATGCACGATTGGAGGCAGGTAACACCCCTGGAGCTAGTGAATCATATCAAAGGCAATCTCTCGAAGCCTGTGGAATAACAGGAAATAGATAGTATTTCCTTACAGGCTTTATGGGTGGTATTTGAAAATGTGGCAACGACTCTAGCTCCAGTGAAATTTAAAAAAAGAAAAGGAAAGATGTCAGCAGTTTTGTATTCTGTGCAGTTCTACTCAATGAAGCTTGTCTACAAACATGCTGAACATACCTGGTGCATCAAGGATCTGGAAACAGATAAGAGCAAAATGCAAAAGCACTGTACTAGCTTTCACAGTGGACTTAAAGCTGCACAAACTGCATATTTTTCAGAGTTCAGCCGCACCTAATACCTCAAAAAAGAGCTATTTGTGGTGACAAAGGAATTTTTACCGCGAACACAATTCTCTAATTCTACTCTGGCCTCTCAAAATGTATGCAGCTCCTTAATGGAATTCTTTTTTCAGAAAATTGTTACCATCCAAGACATGATTGTAAAATCCTCTTTTCCCCCAAATGAACCAGATTCTCTGTGTAGGGATGCTAAACCTGATAACTCAATAAAGAGTGTGTCCTTCTTCCAGCTGGTCACTATGACTCAGATATTGATATCATTTCTAAGCTTCATTCTACTTCCCCCCTGGATCCGACGATACCTGTCAGAATTTTGAAAAGCATCCAAGGTGAGCTTGCTCCTCTGATTGTAGAGGCACTAAATAAGTCGTTAAATACCAGACACATTCCAGCATCATTGAAGCATGCTTTTGTAACCCAGCTGCTTAAGAAGCCAATGCTGGCTTCATCAGTGTCAACCATTTTCTGACCAATATCCCTTCTGAAGTATCTTGTGAAGGTATCAGTGGTCATTCCACAGGTTAGAGTCTGTTTGCAGAGAAAACATGTTGCATCCCCACTAATTAGGTGTACGGCCAGGCATGAGCACTGAGTCAGTGCTGGTGGTATTTATCAATGACTTGATGAGGAGTGCCGACAGGTCACAAGCAGCGAATTTGATACTACTGGACCTGTTATCTGCATTCAAAACAATCTCCATGGCCTTCTGTGCCAACGCGTTGAAGAAAGTGGCTTCTCGGGCATAGCATTGTTATGGCTAAAATAATTTCTTTCCCGTCATTGCCAGGCAGTATCCATGCCTCTGTACAAGGCTGGAGAGGTTTTGGTTGAATTGGGAGTTCCACAGCGCTCGACCATGTCGCCCACCTATTCAACATGTACATAAAACCATAGATGACCATTATTCAGTTGTTTGGGTGTTCATTGTACTCATCCGCAGACAATATCCAACTGGTTTTCCGTATTGCGAAAGATCTTACGGCAATTGCAAAAGACATCACGAATTGTCTTTTTGCAATTGTCCATTGGATGAACCAGAACTGGATAAGGCTAAACTGAGAGAAGATTGATGTTCTGATCATTGTTCCCTTGTCTGCAAAAAAACCTTTGGGCCATGGATTGCCAGCTGTCAGAACTCAGTACTCTTCCATCGCCCGTGGCATCAGTAAAAAATCTACGAATACAAAACCTTAAGGTCACTGCTAGATGCAGTTTGGGGCATCTGAAATTGAAAATCGACAGAAAGTTCTTTTGTTTCTACCAGCAGAACTTTGGGCCCCATTGATCTCGGATTCTATTTCGAGAACAATAGATTATTGAAATGCCACATTAATAGCTCATATTAAGTGTCTGCAGGTCTTGCCAAATTCGGCTGCAAGGCTTTTGACCAAGTCTTCTAGACTGACCCATGCCTCCCCACTTCTAAAAAATGTGCATTTACTACCGGTTGAGGTCAGGATTAACTTTAAGACCCTATGGTCAGAGGGCCTACTATGACACAGGCGCTGAGTACCTTCAGGAAAGGCTTTGTAAGTAGAGACCATTGCGAGCGCTGCACTCAGCAGACAGATTGCGTTTCATGATCCCTCGCTTTAACAAACGCACAATGGGCAAACTTGCCTTCTCAGTGGCAGCTCTAAAAAATACGGGAATAGCGTCCCATTGAGTCTGCGGGACACGGAAAGCTATTTAGTCTTTAGGAAACAATTATAAGCATTCCTGTTTCCAATGAAGGACAAGGCATTTAGGAGTCAGAGGTTTGATTCCCTATTTCACAAGACTCCATTTTCCAAAGCCCTTTTCTTGCCTTTTCTCAGCACCAGGATACCGATGGGTCACAGCTGCACTTTATAAAATGCAATACCATAACTTAAACAGAGGTCTAAATCCTTAACCACTCATCAGAACGTATGCAAATTCATTTTGTGAGATTTCTGGGGCTGTTGGATTCAGTAATAATGAGTTCTAAAAACTTCCTGAAGGTTGTCTCAATGGCGGCTCTCAATAGATTGTGCCAGCGAGATTTAATAAGTGCTTGTTTCAGCTATAAAATAAGTAACTTACATTTTTTCTTTGTTAGAGCCATACTGTGGGTCTCATATTGTTAGGGGTTTGTACTAATCAGATAGAAGCCACAGATAGTCTGATAGCAGAGGAAGACAACAGCTGGGGAATCCCTGACATGTATTGCTCTCCACATAAACGCCCCTTTGCTGATGCTCAAGCACTAGCCGCCCATATTTGCACTCTGGGGTTTCATGGTTGTAATGGTCGACCTTCTCGTGATCGACTTGCTTCTGTCACTTTCAATAGAAGGATTCACTCCAGCTGTATAGACTACAATTTCTTGGAACCATCTTATTGGCACTTTGCCAATTGATTGTAGGTTGCTACTCAGGTAGAGATTGATCATGATCCATTTTGACCCAAAATTGATTATTTACTCATAAGGTTCTCTATTGGGCACACATGCCTCCACTATTATTCCCGCTAATAATCGTAGGGTTCTATGTTCATTAATCTATGTTTTTTATCTTGAAGTTTTTTTCTGAATTTGTGTTTCTGAAATAAAGTTATTGTCATTTTTGTGTTTACCCCCTACGCTATTCATTTTACACCTATATACCCTTGCCCACTCCCCCATTTATTTTTCGGTAAGTTTTCTCAAGAAATAAAATTCAGAGAAAAAAAACATCAAAAAATGACTGTCGATGAATAAACATTATACCATTGTCGGAGACTAAAAAATCTGATATTGACTAATGCTCTATTGCCTCTTCACTGTACCCTGCATTAATACTTATTTTCGATATGTATCATGCTGAAGTTGAGCATGACCCAGTTTTTATTGAACCGTTTAATTAAGTATTGTAACCAAATAGGCCCAACTGATGACCCATTTAATCAGTAAGCGCAATTCTTGGTATGAAAAGGATTCCAGATTGGCAAAGCTTCTTTACTTAGCCAAAACTTACATCAACTAAAGATCCCTACAAGTTCCATTGCTTCGCACAGCATGTACAAATGTAAGTGCACAGAGCTTGAGAAATGGGAATTGCTCAACAATACCAAAGGAAATAGAGATTCTAAACATTTCTATCATGTAATCTCTAAGTTTTCGTCAATCTATGTTGATCATCACCATGAAGTTGAATCTTGTATCTCTACAATTGACTGGTTTGCCCATTTTAGAAAATGATATAGTTATATTACTGAGAAAGAACCCACAGGGGCAGTGGTGCAGTATTTTCAATGGATCTTCATAAAAAAGATGTTATGTTGGCCCTTAATTTCCAAAAAATGGAAAGGCGTCAGGCACAGACCAAATCCCTGTTGACGTGTGAAAAGAGGTACTGGTTATTTGGATCTCAATTTTGACATGGCTATTTAACTATTTTATCTTGTTGAATATTGTACAGTCAAGCTAGTGGACTGCTGAATTAGTTCAATTTTTTTTTTAAAGTTATCAATTCAATCCCTGGGAACTACAAGCCCATCAGCCTTATAGACCCTCATGATCCTCATAGACACTCATCAGCCTCATAGATGCTCATGAACCTCATAGACGTTCATCAGCCTCATAGCCAGCTCAGGTAAGCTATACAGTAAGGTTTATTTTAAACCGGCTAGCAAAATAGGTCCAGGATAAATGTATTATAACTGAATTGCAAGCAGATTTTACTTGGGAAATAAGCATCATTGACCAGGCTTTTATTTATTTACTTTAACTAAATTTGGGATTTTAGAGAAGGAACCATTATAATTGGCTTTTATTGACTTTAAAACAGCCTTTGACTCACTGACTCACTGACTCATGATCAACTGTGTTCTATTTTAGTCCAATTCAAAACACCTGCTGATAATTTAAACTCCATCCAGAGATGACATGAACACAACAGAGCACTGGTTAGATTCGGTCAGAACGGTGATACTACAGATCTGTTGGCAGTACCCTGTCGGGAGTGCTTAGGGTACATACTAGCCCGTTGATTATTCTTCAATATACAACTGATGTGGTGTTAAACATCTCAATTTCCAAATGTCTGGTTTTTCTTGTATGCCAATGATGTGGTCCTTATCTCTAACACTATAACGGGCATGCAAAAACACCTTGATATTGTGCTTGATTTCTGCAAAGACAAAGGGCATCATCACGAGTTGGGCTGTATCCCAGCTGTAATACAGCCCAACTGTAATAGCACTAGCACCGACCGGTCCGGCGGTATTACTGCCAGATCACGGGTTGGGTGTTAACGGTAAATCCCCATTGGTTCCATTGGATTCAATGGGGCATTTTCAGCGCTAATTATGCGGGCTAATACAGCCGGCGGTAATACATCTGAAAACAGGGGATTTTCACCTCCAGAGAAAAGGGGAGGTAAAACAGCCCATTTAGCGTCCAACTCGTGATAGGGCCAGCCCTTAAATGTGTCAGTAATACTGTTACCACTGCATTTAAGGGCTACAGCCCAACTTGTGATCAAGCCCAAACGCTTAAGCGTCAGACGTCAACAAACCATGGTGATGTTTTGTCATCCCACACACAAGTCTAAGTCCAGCATCAATCTGGATGGTGTTACTCTCAAAGACGTAAGCCACTATTACTATATTGGTATTAAGCTCATAAATAATGTAAAATGGATGGATCGAAGAGTTAACAGTGAACTCATTATGACATGTTGTGAAATACACTGTGTAATTTAAATTGCCATTTGGGGAATCGTTCCCCTCTAACAGAAATCAAGGAATAAAAGGCCCAGACAGTACCTGCCGCAGAATATGGAGGTGTGAGCTTTGGGGCACGGACAAACTGGACCATTTGATAAAACCAGAAAAATAAGTTTGTGAAGGGTATGCTTACCCTCCCACAAAGGACACCCTCAACCTTCTTGTGTCTGGAGGTAGGGATGCAATCCCTGATCTTTATTGCACAAAGCAAGCCACTCCCACATTGGCCACAGCTACCTAAGTGGGCCAGGCTAACCTATCAAAAAGACTTACTCTGGGATGCTATAAACTTACCAGGGGGAGACCAGGCATCTGGATCTTCCATGTGTCCACTCTGCTGAGTAACATCAACTCAATCAATTTACTGGGAAAAGAGGTTTGTATTACTGAAGAGATTCTCAGGGATATTAAGCATACATTAGAATGTTTATATTTAGAGATGGTAATGTTTGTGTCTGTAATTCAGACAAGCGTGCCCTGTTTTGTTGTATACAAACGGATCTCGCACCTGAAAACTACTTAAACGAGCTATTTCCGGTTTGCAATAGGGTACTGTAAACAAGGTTTTTATTTCAACACCTTCTGGTTGCTTCACACAGATGGTCCTCTGACTACACTATGCCGGTCCGGAAACAAGGGTGCTGGTAGGCTCACAGACAACCTTGTTTCCGGACCAACAACGTGTCTGCCTGCCATGGCCGCTGTGTCCGACAGATCTGACCATGCCGGGCGCAGCAGCCACAGTAGGCAGACCCTTTACAGAAGCACCGGCACCATTAACAGCGGTGCCGGAGCTTCCATGTCCCCACTCCCATGGGAATGGGGACGTACATTTTGCCGGCACCTGACTTCCCGGGCCACTGGAGTTGTAATCATCCAGTGGCACCGGGAAGTGAGGCGCTGGTAAAATTGTACGATTCCGGCAGCAACCCGCGGTTGTACCGGCAGGGTTACCGCAGGACTGGTAATGAGGCCCATGTGTTGTTGTTTTTGTTCATCTGTGATGGAAACCATGTCTCACTGTCTCTTGCATTGTCTTAAATATGTATCCATTCGCAAAAAGGTGGCTATTTGCAGCTCTGTTCAAACATCAATCTCGTACCTGAAGCGATGCTTTTGTTATGTGCAAAATTACTTGACATAAGGGAGTGGTTTTCGCCGTTTCAAGCCACTTAGCTAAATCATGGCAGACCCAATCACAACATTAAGGGACTGAACCGTAGTAAGCCCATATTTTTGGGGAATATTTTAGCTGACTGTTTTAAGTGGTTTTAACAGAATTATATCACCTGTCCATGAGGCACATTCCTATCACATATGCCATCATAAATGGGGTGTAAAAGCATGTTCTTGAGGCTGCTGGCAGAGTTAAAGGGTCTCGTTTTGTGGTAAAGGGTGCATCATGTATTGGCTGATAAACACATTTCGATGACAAATACGGAGGCAAAGTCTTCCCCATTCATCTTAATATAACTTGCCTCCAATACATACTGCACATCTCAAATTTGATTCTGAGTTTTAACATCTTCTGGGCAGGATGGCACATAGTATTTCGACCTAAAACTAGTTTCCATTTTGAAGATGCAGCTGCCTGAATGTTTAGGGTACTCTACAAATAACAATAAAACATCTCTTAAGTCCACTGCATCTAAAATAATTATCTTAAACAATAATGATTGCACAGAAGCATCTGGTATGCAAGGATAGATTTATTAAGCAGGAACATGAAAGGCGTTTTCAGCTGAAGCTAATCGAAAAAATAATTCAAGGGAGAACCACCAAAAATGGCTAAGAAAATCATTGATTTGTGCTGTAATATTTCTTACCAATAACATTTCAGAATTGTGTTCATTGAATGGCCCACTTAAGGTATATTTGCTTGCTTTTTAACTTGTTTAAACCATTGAATCACAATCTATGAAGAAACTGTTTGGTCAGTCAATTCAGCTACATTAACTGCTTCGCTGGAAGTACATGTATAAGTAAATAAATGCAAAAAGGTAGATGTTCACTTAGGGCCTGATTCATGGAATTGTTTGCACAGTTCAAAGTGACTTTTCACTGTTGAAAAGTGACTTTGCACTGTTGACACACAACCCCTGATTCATGGAACTGTGCAAAGTGTATTTTTTCAGTGCAAAGTCATTTTTGCAGTACAAAATGAACTTTGCACTGCAGAAATACACTTTGCACAGTCCCATGAATTGGGATTTGTGTCGGCAGTCCAATGTCGCTTTTCAGCAGTGCAAAGTCAATTTGAACCGTGCAAAAAATTCCATGAATCGGGCCCTTGATGTTTTTTTAGCTAAAATAACACAGGAGATAGTGATAGTTTTTAAGGCACTGCATACTTTAGGGCCACATTACATGCAAGAATCAAGATAGCACTATCATATGTTGTACCCATGTATTTATCTTTAATGAATGGGGATACAGTTCTACAAGGATAAATACATATGGACATAATCTTAAAATTCCACACATTTTAAAAATGTTTCAGTATCTTTTTCCAGTCAATATAGAACTGCAAGCCCCAGAAGGCTATAGCGGTTCCAAGTCACAAAGAATGTTAAGGTTTAAGTCTAAATCTCTGGAGGAAAAGGAAGTGTTGACAAAGTCCCATTCAGTCTTGACTTGTAGATACATTATTTTACATTTCCACAAATATCCCCCAAAACATGAATGCCTTCTTTATTGGAGCGACAGCAGCCCAAGAAAACACAGCAACATTCAATAATTACAATAATTACAAAGCTTTCCAAAGATTGTGATCAAAGCATTCATTGAAAGCGATTCAGTTACATTCAGTTACATCAGGTTGATTGGCAACAGAATGTAGCGATAAACCACATGTTCAGTGGGAGGGGAGGGCTGGTAAAGGCCGGTTTGTCTGAGTCTAGGTAGGCCTCAGCTAAGTGAAGGTCTCTCCAATGGCTCGGGGTCGTTACCCTGAACGAGTATTGCGCATGCCCAATTTCACTTAACAAAAGTATGACCCAATATGTCCACCAAGGAAAATAGTAAAGGGTCTACGTTCCTTCTCTATTTCCATGACGAACATTGGGACAGGACTCAGGCCAGGGATGGAGGAGAGCAGGTAAGTCAGGTGGGATTGGAAGGGTGGGGGTTTCAGTGTCGGCAATGGACTCATTGGGTAGACATATGGGGGATTTCCTCAGGGGCAACAGAACAAAATTGTAGACACCCAGGGAATGCATGCTGGTTAGGTGGTCATTGAAGGATTATACCCGCCTTTCCTGTCACATTATTTTCCAGATGCTCTCCCCTTCATCCCCCTATTCAAATGATAATACTGACTAGCATTAGAACATTAGGTCAAGATGGCCACTAAATGTTAAAAAATATGCCTAAGCGCATGTTGTGAAATGATCACTACCTTCATAAAAGGATGCTAATGAGTGAAACGCTTTGCTCTATTTCTAGGGGTGCCACATGGGCCCTAGTACAAACACATATAGATGTGTTCACATGCACCCGAGTGCACTGAAACCGTGCTTGTTTTTTTTTAACTCTACGGGCATTGCTTACTTCTGCCCATCAGACCTCATTGCAGAGGATTTAAAGCCTGAGGGGGACTTTTAGGAGATGTTTGGGAGAAGAAAAATAATTTGAAAGCATAATCAGAACTATGCTTTAATGCTTTTTTGTCACACTTGCCATAAAACTAATATAACGTTATCACTTTAGACATACATTGAACAGATATAGGAAAATTCACCAGATAGAAAAAAAATCACCAATTGATGTAAATATGTCAGCATGTGTGTAGGAAATTGCATTGTTCATGGGAACATATTTTTCAGGCAGGTGGAAACAAAAATCAAAAGTTAATACTTTTGGAAAACTACGACCTTGTAATGAATTTTAAAAAGTTCTAATACATTCGGCTGTGGCATGAATTACATCTGTGGGCTCTTGTTTTTGTGAATGGCCGCAGGGTTATTTGGAAGTCTCTCAAAACAAGTTCCTACACAATCAGGAAATGATTAAGCGTTTGTCCAGACATTATGGTCTGAGCATTTTGCAAATACTGATCTGGATTTTGCAAGTAGCAGTGCCTATCATTTGGCTGTGGAAATTAGTACTAGGCTGATATGGTGACTTACTCTACCATATGTAATGGGAAAATAACCACCACTGAAAGGAAGGCATGCATTTATCACTGAGCACAGTCAAATACATAGGTTAGGTTTTACAAACATGTTTTAGCATGGGAAAGTCCCATTAAAAACATTTTTGAAAATCAGGCCCATAATCTCATACTAGACCAGAAGCATACAATGCAGAAATGTTGCAGCTCATTGCTCGTTCCAAATATTGAGGACAGGAAGCAGGTAAACACATGTAATCAATGTTGCAGCAGCTGACAGAATTGACAGTCATTTTCAAAAGAGTAAGATGGGGCGAGACAGAGATCAGAAGCATCTGGAGTCTCTGGTACGGTGTCCTGCAGGGGGCTACTTTATTTGGGTAGTACAGTTGCAGGCTGCTCCGCAGTTCTTCGTAATGTGGGCATCTATGAAGCAGTAATCTTTCATCTGTTCACAGTTGCTGAACGTGTCGTAATGACGACAAGGATTAGCTAAGGGGAAAAGAAGACACGAAACGGCATGTTAAAATATATATTTGAGATGATCGTCTGGGTACCCATGGATATCTTTACGTCCATGTGTCTATTCGTTGGCAAAGAAAGAAGCGACTGCAAAGTTAAGTGCACACTGTGTGCAAATTGTAGCCCAAGAGTATACATTCAAAACACTGAGCTCTCAAAGTCTGCCGCTGGACAGCATAGCAATATTAAAATGACATTCTCGGCTTGTTTATGTATCTGATTATGCATTGTTAATGTTGGTATTGTGTCCAAGTGGTGCCTTGAGGCAGCATCAGAGCGCTTTCGCACCTAGAAAAAGGAGCATGAATGAACAAGGAGAGCGCAGACCAGTGTGCTGAGTGATCAGTGAGGGAGTGCTAGGGAAATTGTTAGAGGTTTGAGGATGTGCTTGGCTCTGACAGTCGTGGAGTTAACAGGGCAGTGGATACTTAATGAGGGAAATACAACTAGGAAAAGAAAAAAATCAGCGTAGGCTCAGCAGCATCAGGAATGTAGCAGGGCAGAAAAGCTGCTGCAGGGCGCAGATCACATGTCAGTCACTATTAATGTCAACTATCATCAACCTCCTCCTATCGTCAACCTGGCCACACTACCTTCCCAGAAACAGACATCCCCTCTTCCTCACCCCATTTATCTAACATAAAACTAAACTACTAATCCTCAGAGACTTCAACCTTGGCCTCCACGATCCTACCAACACAAAAGACACTGCATTCACCACATCTCTACACAAGATGAACTTTACACAAGCCATCAGCTCTCCCACACACATCAAGGGCCGGACCCTGGATTGCGTTGCACACCTTTACCTGCCCATCTCATTCACTGCCATCGAGCATGTCCCTTGGACCGACCACTCCCTAATCCTCTTCCTCCTAACTCTGGAGCATTCCATTGCCCACAACAACCCGACAATCATCCCCATAACCTCAAGACACACACGCAGGCTCACTGTTGATCTACTTGAACCCACCATTTCTTCCTTCCTCGCCACCTAACCGGCCCAATTGACACAGAATCAATCCTCTGCTTGCGCCGCCCTGCTACTGCACACACTTGATTCTCACGCACCTCTCAAAACTACCATCCGAAAGAAACCTCACACCCATAATTGCTTCTCTGATGAACTTATCTCTCCATGCAAACAAAATGGGCACTAGAACACCTCTGGACCAAAAGCCCCTCTACCCACAACAAAGAAGCCTTCCACACCACAGCCATAACATACAAAGCTGCCGTCATCTCCACCAAATCGTCAATCTACAATTCTAGAAAAACCAAGGCCAGCTCAAACACGAAAGAGCTCTTTAAAATATTCAAAGAAAGTGAAGCCCCTGCACCGCCTATCACCAACTTTCCCAAGGACAAAGTTTGGTGTGCTACAGTCCAAACAGCACTATCCGACAAAACAACCAAATTAAGAAGCAAAGCTATCCTCAAGAAAACATTGCTCACTGCTGAAGATTCCTCCTCCCCTGCCTCCATGAACCCTCATCTCCCACCCTTCCACCATTTCAGTTCTCCCCTGTCTCCCTCTTAGAGATCCTCCAAATCATCAAACACCTTAAACCGTCCAACTGCAAGGGTGACCTTTGCCCCGCCCATATAATCAAAAAGTGGGCTGAGCACCTAGCACTCATCACCTCTAAGTTCATTAACACCTCCTTTTCAACAATCTCTGTCCCAGCTTCTATCAAGGAAGCCTGGGTCATCCCCCTTATCGTAAAACCCACCCTTGATCCCTCCCTCCCAACTACTGCCTCATTCCTACCGTGCCTTACCTTCTCAAAATCCTAGACTGCACCGCATACGTCTATCTCCAAGCCTAACTAGAATCCAACCACCTACTGGGCACCCGCCAATTCAGTTTCAGACCCAGGCACAGCACAGAGGATGCCTTCCTCGATCTTAAAATCCATCTCGAGAACATCCGTGATGCTGGCCAACTCGCCATCCTCCACCTTCTCGACATCTCCACAGCTTTCGATCTTGTTGACCACGACATTCTCTGCCAACACCTCACCGCCAAAATCAACTTCTCCAGAGAAGCCACCAGCTGTATCAAAGCCTTTCTCAGCCAGCGAAACTCAAGGGTCTTCGCAGGCTCAGAAGCAGCTGATCCCTTACCAGTACGCTATGGTGTCCCTCAGGGTTCTTGCATTTCACCTACCCTGTACAACATGTACACTTAACCCTTGTTTGACCACCTCAACAACCTCGGAATCCTCTACACGCATTTTGCAGACGACTCTCAAATTCTATTAACACTTACTGGGAACCACGCCACTGACTCTGAAAACATCCATCAGGTCTACAGCATTATTCAGGCCTCGATATTGGAACACTAGCTCTGTCTGAATGATGACAAAACCAAACTCCTCAAAGTATGCTCCCCGCACCGCCTTAAACACCTAGACCCCACCTTGAAGGAAACCCTACCAGCCTTTCAAGCCATGTGAAAACTCTCTGTGTTCACCTAGATTCTGAATAGTCTATGCACAAACGCATGAAGACCCTTGCCTCCTCAGCGGCCTACACTACTAGACACATCACTCTAAGCAGAAAATTCCTATCTACTGACAATTGCCTCATCCTTGCCAGAGCCATTATAAGCAGCAAAAGGTATTATTGTAATGCCATCCTTGCAGGCACCTCCTCTAAAAATATGGGTAAACTTCAGTTGATCCAAAAAAATGCCCTCTGAGCTGTCTGGGGCCTTAAACGCTCGGACCACATCTCTCAAACGAGAGGTGACACCCACAGGCTGCCAATCAAAGCAAGTATTATGATATGATATGTTATGATATGGCATTTATAACGCACCTATACACCATGTGTTTCAAGACGTGACGAGGCAAGGGAGGAGACCAGAGGGAAGACAGAAACAATGATCTTACTAGGCCAGGTGACATTGAGATCGCGTAAGTGCATGGGAGGGGTGAAGGGAGAAAGTGTGAGGGGAGAGGAGGAGGGGAAGTGCAGTACATAGGATAAACCTTAAATAAATAAAAACAATAAGAACAATACATAAGAAGTGCAGCCAGCTGGGTGCAGGTGCAAGGTCAAATGCAGATAACTGGTGTCAAGTGCTGGTAGGGTCTCTAGGGGTACATAAACAGCCCCAGAGTGCAAGGGTTGCCAGGGGGGCAGTGCAGGTGTGTATCTGGCAGGCAGGGGACCTGGACCCAAGAACAGAGGTAAGCCAGGTGACCAGTGCAGTTTCAGTATCAGCCAGGAGTTTAGCAGGGAGAGGAGGAGAGAGAGCAGAAGTAAAGAGAAAGTGTCACGACCCGTGACCCAAAACCCTACTGGCATGGTCACATGCCAGGTAGGGTTAGGACTCAGGGTTCACTTGGGGCCCCAAGGGCCTTGCATTATCATCATTGACTCTCCTGGAGTCAGTCCTGGTGCCTTTGGCACCAGGCTCATGTTCCTGTTGGGACATTGTCTTGAAGGGACTACTTTTTCCTTGGGGGCCTGCAGTCAACAGGGAGACACCCACACAGTCTAGTTCTTAGAACCAGACTGTGTGGTGCAGTGTTTTGGGTGTGACAGCCCGGACTAGTTTACCTGGACTACTTTACTAGGGGAGGCTATATAAACCACACGCAAGCTACACAACGTGCTTCGCGTTATTCTGCAGCCAGAAGCGTGACGATCAACGTGTCCAGAGACCAGCACCCGGCGATCCTTGAACAGCGGACCTGCAGAGGAGACAAAATAACATCATTAGCAGTCTCTGCTTGCCTGCAACTTTCCATCCGTTGAGTATCCGTCTTCCTGCTGCTCGCGGTCTTCCATCCAGTCGGCAGCATCATCGGAACATCACGCACGCACCGGAACGAAGCACCTGGAGGGAGAGAGAAAGAAGGACAACGTTAAAACAGGTTGCTCACAGCATTTACAGCAGTAATCACGAGAACCTCACTTGGCTGGGCATTTCTTGCCCGGTTCCGCTCCGGAAATCTTCACACGCCCAGAAAGACCATTGCGACCTGAAAAGGAACAAAGAATACAGGTTAGCAAGAAAAGACATTACCGCGCTGCACTTCGCGCTTAACCTACCATCCATCATATGCTCCTGCGTCCATCATCCTGGCAGGAGCCTGATCCAAGCAGCGCATCCACCGAACCTCCGTGCACCTAAGGGAAAATAAATAAAGAAAAGACATTAATAGCAAGAAAGGAAAGCAAGGACATTTTAAGACTGCTATAACCAGACTTACCTCCTTAAAGACACTTGAATGGGTTAGCACCAGTGAAGTTAACTCGGTCGCTCTAACCCACAGAAAACTGTGTGCCCCTGCACAGAAGACAGGACGGAGAGCACGCCAGACATCACAACAAGGTGAGGAGTGGGCCATCAGATCGAGTCCAGGGGGGCTGGTGGGAGGAAACAAAATCTGTTCCTAAGTCCAGTCTCCTGTGTTTTCAGGCCCGACCTCGATAGAAGGCACCGTCCGGAATCAGGAAGGGTCCAGGGTGAATCCGGCAACCAGGGCATAAGGACGTCCCCGTGGATACCAGGTGAGCGTAACAGAACACGAAGCCTCCATAACATTATCCACCTGGGTGCCATAGAGACTTCAGAAATGGACCAACTGGCCCAGTTGTTAGGACAATTACGTGCCGAAGTGCATTCGGCTAGGCAAGAGACTAATACCCTGCGAAGGAATCTTATTGTCACCAAGGATCACACCGAAGAAATCAGCAGGCAATTAAAGCAATCACAGGCCGTACAAGCTCCATTACCCGGGAATAATCCACCGGCACAGGCAACCATGTCGTCAGCCACTCCAGTACAAATCACCTTACCCAGAGCAATACCGTTAGAACCGCCAGAAAGGTTCTCAGGTGAACCAAGGAAGTATGCAGCATTTATGAATCAATGTCGACTTCACTTCCTCTGCAGACCGGGCGCATTCCCTAATGATTAGGCACGAGTAGCATTTATTTTGTCATATCCTAGCAGTAGTGCAGCAGACTGGTCAGTGCCGATTGTGAGCTATGATGATCCGTTACTACGTGACTTTGGGGGTTTCCAAAGGGAAATGGAAAAGCTCTTTGCTCGACACACCCATGAACAAGCTGTAGACAACAAACTCTTATCTGTCAGGCTGAGAGAAATCCTGTGTCCGCGGAAGCTGCTAAACCCCCGACAATCCCCCTGAAATGTAATCCTCAGAACCAGATTATACTCGGCTCTGTTAACTACGCCCCAAAGGGAAAGAGGGAAGTGGATAACATAAGAAACACCAGGTTGGCAACGTCTAGACTAGCTGATGCTGAACCTGCAGTGAATACATAAACAAACACAAATCCTCATAGTACTTACTTAACCTTTATGTTTTGAAAACTCTATATCCTTAGCTAAAATGTAAAGAATCATACCTGGTTCTTCTCCTTAAGTATCTTAGAGAAGATTGAAGAAATTGCTGAAAAAATCTTTTTACCTCATTTCTTGAGTTTCTTAAAATAGATAGTAACTCCTTTGTATTAAGCAACCTTATGAGCCTTGACCTTTGCCTTTAAAACTGTATATTGTTCCAGTAATTATAGGCTTAAATGAAGTCTGTTCTTCACTCTTTTCAATTGAATTTAAAACCAGCACACGCGATAATAAAGTACATTGGGCCTCATTCCGAGTATGGCGGTAAGGGATAGCGGCCACCGGTAACGAGACCGGTGACGGTGATCCCTTACCGCCATACTCCGATTTCCCTTTGCGCCCTCGCCCTTAACGCCTGCTTTGAGCAGGTGTTAAAGTCGAGGGCGCAAAGGGGCCTCCAAGCCAATAACGGTGACCGCAATGAACGGTCACCGTTATTTGCATCTTCCCCATTCCCATTGAGCCCTATGGGGGCACATTTGGGAATGGGCAAGAGCCTTGGTGAATGGGGAATGACCGCCCCGCCAACCTTGGAATGGGGCGGTAATCTCGCTATCCACCAAGGCGCTGCCGGTCCGGGTACGGCGACAACCAAGGCGTTAATAGCGCCATTGGTTAGCGCCGTACTCGGAATGAGGCCCATTGTCTCTTGAAGAATACGCACACTTGACAAAAAACCCATAGAAACTTTTCCGCGCACACGCGCAAAAATACACATGCGCTGAAGAACACACGTGCTAAAAAAAACACACGCACTGAAGAACACATGCTCTGAAGAACACACGCGCTGAAGACCACACGCGCTGAAGAATTCACGTAGTAGTCTTTCGTCGCACAAACGCGCTTACAGGTTCACGCGCTGAAGAGCACACACGACAGTAACTCCAAGCACACCAGTTAAGAGTTTTGACACTCGCAGGAATCCAATCGTACACAAGATGGTTAACATCTTTCTTAAAATGTCACGAAGAAAATCTGAGCAATAGATTTACATATCCAAATGAAAGTCACTTAACTTTAGAATGGTTTTCATAGAACTTCTGAAACTCTCCTGTCAACCTGGATACATCTGAAAACCCCCAAAAGACTAGCCGCTCGACTGCAAGGTTTTGTAAGTTCAAATCCACTAGGCCCAAGACTTCAGCAGGAGCAGCTACTAACACGTCCTCTCAGCTGGGGTTACGACGATCAAAGGCAGAGAGTGACAGTTTAGAATGTTCATTGTTGTCCTGCTGTCCTCTCTAGCCAATCAAAGTTTCTATTTGGAAACTCCATCTTGCCTTGGACCAGAACCAAGATTCTGTATTGAGAAGTTAAGGCCAAACCAACCAAAGTAGAAAAAGTCCAACCCACACAGAAATAATCTACAATCCTCAAATAAAGGGAAATAAATAAAGGAAAATAAAGGAAACCTGACATTATCACTCCGGCAGGGGAATCAGGACTTACTAACATACATAGCAACCTTCAATAGGTTAGTTGCTGAAACCAGGTGGCCTGAAGGCAAGAGAACCACGTTGTTTCATCGAGGCATTCGAGGGGAATTGAAGGATGTCTTGGCTCAGTTGGTTGATCCACCTAGAGACTTTAGTGAATTTATCAACCTGGTGGTGCAACTAGATCATCAACTACAAGATTGGAAAGCAGATCGGTCCAGATCAGATACACGGGCCGTGTATCTACGAACCAAGGATGCTACTCCACGCACGTCAGAGAATACCACAGAGCCAATGCAAATAGGAGGAATACGACCACCGTTAGCGAAAGCTGAAAGAGACAAGAGAAGGCAACAGCAGTTATGTTTGCAATGCAGACAATCGGGGCACTTCCTAAAAGACTGTCCGATAAAACCCCCAAGCAAATTGTAGGAGCTACAGAAAAGGATGAGAGTAAGGAATCGGAAAACTGCATAGCTCGACAAAAGTAGAGGTCAGTTTGTCGAGTGAGAAGAATGAGCCACCGACCTCACATTTTGCAATACCAGTGATCCTAATCAATCACCAACAACCATCAAGGATGCATACCATTGAAGCTTACATCGACAGCAGAGCAGTTGGGAATTACATTGCTCGAGATCTGGCCGCACAGATGGGGCTTCCGTTAAGTTTTAAGCCGAACACAGAAAAGGTAACCACAGTGGATCGGACAGAAATTGCTTCCGGACCAGTAACCCAATGTACAGCAGGAATAACCCTGCTGTGCCAGGATGGACACCGGGAATCAATTTCCTTTGATCTCATCAAGGCACCTCAGTTTCAGCTAATAATAGGGATGCCATGGTTAGTTGCTCATAAACTTCGGATAGATTGGCATGCAAGAAAATTGACTTTTCCTCTTAATTGCGCTTCCACCTGTTCTTCCAAGAAAACAAATCCAGTTTCAATGTTCCTATGAGTCATAGAATCAGTATATCTACACTTGGTGCAATTAGTACTCTCCCTGAAGAATATCAAGATTTCCAGGATATGTTCCAGAAGGAACAAGCTAATACACTACCGCCCCATAGGTCCAATGACTGTCAGATTGACCTTATACCTGGTGCACAGATCCCTTGTGGCAGAATCTATGCGCTTACAGAACAAGAAAACCAGCATCTAAAATCCCATCTGGACCTGTACTTGGCAAATGGGTTCATTCGCCCATCTAAATCACCAGCAGCCAGTCCCCCATTCTTCATACCAAAGAAGGAAGGGGACTTGAGAACCTGTATTGACTATCGCGCCTTGAACCAGATCACCGTGAAAAACCATTACCCCCTGCCACTTATTCCCGAGATGCTGGATCAAGTCAAAGATGCCCAGATTTATACTAAGTTAGACCTCAGAGGAGCGTACCACCTGGTCCAAGTTAAAAAGGGAGATGAATGGAAAACGGCCTTCCGTACCAAATATGGGTTGTTTGAGTACCAGGTAATGCCTTTCGGACTTGTAATGCACCGGCGGCGTTCCAATACTTTATGAACAACGTCCTAAGGGAATTGATCGATGTTTGCCCCCTGGCTACATAGACAACATCCTAGTGTATTCAACCTCGAAACAAGACCATGTCAAGCATGTCCTCACTGTCCTTGCCAAACTGCGTCAACATCGACCATATGCAAAACTTGAAAAATGTTTTTCCACGTAACCGAAGTAGAATGTCTTGGTTTTGTTCTTACTCCGAAAGGCATTCGAATGGATGCCCACAAGGTGGATGCCATTCTTAAATGGCCTTCTCCGACCTCGTTAAAAGGGGTCCAGAGCATGCTGGGCTTTGCCAACTTCTACCGTCGGTTCATTCCAGACTTCTCTCAGATTGTGCATCCGATCAAGTTACTTCTATAAAAAAACAATAAAAAATTCATGTGGACAGAAGACACCGAAAAGGCCTTCCAAGAACTTAAGGAAAGGTTCACCTCAGCCCCGATTTTACGACATCCTCATCCGGATCTTCCTTACATCGTGGAAACGGATGCCTCCAGCATGGCTATGGGGGCGGTTCTATCTCAGAGAGACCCTGAAACTGGCCAATTGCACCCTATGGCCTTCTGGATGCGAAAATTCACACCCCCTGAACTCAATTATGCCATCACCGATAAGGAACTGCTTGCTATAAAATCCGCCTTCAAGGCTTGGCGACATTACCTCTTGGGGGCCAGGCATACAGTCACTGTAATCACAGATCATCGCAACCTACAATATTTAAAAACAGCAAAAGCACAATCCTCACGCCAATTACGATGGGTCCTTTTCTTCGCTGAGTATGACTACATAATCACTTATCGACCAGGCGTAAGAAATGGGAAAGCTGACGCACTATCTCACATGGGCATCGATGAGGAAGTATATGCAACCCCAGATCCAGTAGCCATTATACCTGAGGACAAGCTTTTAGGCCTCACCACAGCTTTAACACAAACTGAGCTTAGAAACGTGATCCAACGTGAAATAACCCCAAGCGAATTACTGGAATGGCATACCAAAGGAAAACAATACACTGTTAAAAATCAACTGCCAAATTTTGATGAACGCCTGTATGTGCCTAAAACAGAGCTACAACAACAAATCATTTCAGACTATCACAATTCTTTGATAGAAGGTCATCCCGGAATTGCCAAACGCTAGCCAAAGTGAAATGCAATTATTGGTGGCCCACTTGGCGTTGAGACATCATCCAATACGTTCAGTTATGTGGGGTGTGTGCACAAAACAAGTCACTGAAACAAAAACCAGCTGGCCTCCTGCAACCATTAGAAATTCCTCCTGCACCATGGCACACACTTTCTCTCGACTTTATTACCGATTTGCCTCCCAGCCAAGGGTTCAACACCATTTTAGTAGTATTTTATGTTATGTTACTCAGATTTATAAGGTGCCAAAGCCCGCAGGCATCCAGTAGTAGACTTATTTTCTAAAATGGCACACTTTATCCCTTTCAAAGGCCTCCCGGATGCATCCCATCTAGCAAAAGTGTTCCTGGAAAACATTATCAAACTGCATGGATTCCCTTCAGTCCTGGTCTCTGATCGAGGAAGCCAATTTGTATCTAACTTCTGGAAAAAGTGCTGCTCTATGGCTCAAATCAACATCCGGCTATCCACGAGCCATCACCCCCAAACGGATGGTCAAACAGAGAGGACCAACCAGACTCTCGAACAGGGGCGTTGCTGGGGGGGGGCTAAGGGGGCTATAGCCCCTGATCTTTTGGTTGTAGCCCCGGATACGCTGCTTGGATCAGGCTCCTGCCAGGATGATGGACGCAGGAGCATATGATGGATGGTAGGTTAAGCGCGAAGTGCGGCGCTGTAATGTCTTTTTCTCGCTAACTTGTATTCTTTGTTCCTTTTCAGGTCACAATGGTCTTTCTGGGTGTGTGAAGATTTCTGGAGCGGAACCGGCCAAGAAATGCCCAGCCAGGTGAGGTTCTCGTGATTACTGCCGTAAATGCCGTGAGTAACCTATTTTAACATTGTCCTTCTTTCTCTCTCCCTCCAGGTGCTTCGTTCCGGTGCGTGCGTGGTGTCCCGATGATGCTGCCTACTGGATGGAAGACCGCGAGCAGCAGGAAGACGGATACTCGACGGATGGAAAGTTGCAGGTAAGCAGAGACTGCTAATGATGTTCTTTTGTCTCCTCTGCAGGACCGCTGTTCAAGGATCGCCGGGTGCTGGTCTCTGGACACGATGAGCGTCACGCTGCTGGCTGCAGAATAACGCAAAGCACTTTCTGTAGCTTGGGTGTGGTTTATATAGCCTCCCCTAGTAAAGTAGTCCAGGTAAAGTAGTCCGGGGTGCCACACCCAAAACACTGCATCACACAGTCTGGTTCTAAGAACTAGACTGTGTGGGTGCCTCCATGTTGACTGCAGGCCTCCAAGGAAAAAATAGTCCCTTCAAGACAATGTCCCAACCTGAAAATGAGCCTGGCACCGCAGGTGCCAGGACTGACTCCAGGAGAGTCCATGGTGATAATGCAAGGCCCTTGGGGCCCCAAGTGAACCCTGAGTCCTAACCCTACCTGGCATGTGACCATGCCAGTGGGGTTTTGGGTCATGGGTCGTGACAGCACTCCCCCCCAAGGCCCCTCCTAAGGTAATTCTCCTGCCTGGTCCAGGTTTGGCTGGAAAGTTTCAATGAAATGTTCTAATCAAACGTGGTGCATGAATGTTCTCACTATGTTCCCAAGATCTGTCTTGAGGGCCGTAACCCTTCCAATCGACTAGATAGTATAGTTTGGATCTGGTATATTTGGAACCCAGGATTTCTTTCACTTCGAATTCGGGTTCTCCATCGATCATTATGGGTTCAGGTGGTGGCTTAACTCGTGTACTGGGTTGTACTGGTTTCAGAAGTGAGACGTGGAATACTGGGTGAATTTGCATGTTGGTTGGTAATGCTAGTTTAACAGCTGCTGGGTTGATGATGGCTTGAACGAATTAAGGTCCCAAATAGCAAGGGCGAAAAGTCTAGGTTCCTTTTAGAGGTATATATTTTGCGGCTAGCCAAACCATGTCTCCTACCTGATAGTCAGGGGCCTTTTTCCGATGTTGGTCAGCGAACCTTTTTTGCTTGTTCTTGGCTTGGATTAACTGTTCTGTTGCCTTTTTGAAGGCCTGAGTGATGTTTGCATGAAAAGTCTTTACGGCCGGCATTTCTAGACTGGGAGGGCTGTCTAGTTCGGAAGTACGCAGATGTCTGCCGTAGAGGATGTAGAAAGGTGTTTGACCAGTACTGGAATGCAATGAATTGTTGTAAGCATATTCGGTTATCCGTAATAGATCTCTCCAGGTTCCTTCGACTTGGTGCAGCATGCAGGGTAGGTATTGTTCGAGAGCAGGGGAGTTGCTAGGTCTGGAAAAGACCCAGGGCTACGCTGATGTCTGAACTGTTGGGACTGGGGGCTAGACTCTCACTAAACAAGAAGAAGAGGTTTTACAAAAAGGGTTGAAGTTTGTACCTACCTACAACACTAATTTATTTAATACCAAGGTTGAGTTACATAAACTTACCAGAAAATTGAAACTTAAAGTTTTCTTTGCAGAAATGGAGAACACAGCTTCGCCACAGGAACTATCAGAATTAATTGAATTCAAACCTAAGAGTACATTTGTACCACCCATTAGCGTCCTTCCATAGACATTTTCGAAAAAATGGTCACAGCAGATCTCAAAAAAATCAAGTATACCACATCAAAGAATAAAAACCTCAGTCGAGGCGAAATGTCAATAATTCAGAACTTATACTCTGATGACACGATAACCATAAGACCGGCCGACAAAGGGGGAGCGCTAGTATTACAAAACACACTGGACTACGAGGAAGAATGCAAGAGACAACTTAGCAACTACAATGTTTACTCTAAAATTGATCATGATCCGACGATGGAATTAAGAAAGAACTTAGAAGCACTGCTTAACAAAGCAGAGGAAAGAGAAATGATAACTAAGAAAACCAGAGCTTTCCTACTCAATCTGAATCCTAACATACCACACTTCTACTTGTTACCCAAGATACACAAAAGCCTCATTAACCCTCCAGGAAGACCAATAGTGGCTGCTACAGGCAGTATCCTCCAACCACTAGGTACTTACATCGATTATTTCCTCCAACCTTTAATCCAGAAAACATCCACCTATGTAAAAGACAGTACCCATTTTTTGAACATAATAGAGGATGTACGACTTAATGATCAGGATATTCTTTTTACCATCGATGTGACTAATCTGTACACAAGTATTCCCCACGATCTAGGACAAGAAGCGGTAGAGTGGCTACTGTTACAAGAAGGAGACATAGGAGCTGTAAAAGAATTTATCATGACACTTCTAAGCTTCATTTCAATGAACTCTTATTTTGAATACAAAAAGGAATTCTATATTCAGACCTCCGGCACAGCTATGGGTGCAACAATGGCACCTGCCTACGCAAATGCATTTATGCACCATTTTGAAACCACCCATGTTCTACAAAATGCAGAATGGCAAAACAATTTTAAAAAGTGGGTACGTTACATCGACGATGTATTTGGCATTTGGCAAGGAACTAAAGAATCACTTGATGAATTCATGATTTACATCAATAGCATTGACCAACGGATCCAATTCACCTCGGAAATCGGCAACCCAGGCATACACTACCTGGACATTAAGGTTAATGTACACAATAATCAGATTACAACTTCCCTATTTACAAAACCAACAGACAGAAATAATTTACTACACCGTATGAGTTTCCACCCGCAGAACACTTTGAAGAACTTGCCGTATGGCCAAATGCTACGTTTGAAACGGATTATCAGTGATGAGAGAGAATGTGAACAAGAACTAGAGAAACTAAGTAAAAAGCTAAAGGAAAGAGGCTATCCCAATGAAGATCTACAAACAGCAAAGGACAAGTTGTTAACCAAAACAAGAGCTAGCACACTTGCACTCAAAGACAAGAAACAATCCCCAGCTTTAGTGTATGTATCAAAATTTTCTTCACAAAGCATGCAGATCAAAAGGTGTATCAACAAACACTGGACAATACTTAGGAGTGATGAAAGAACCAAGACTCTCTTTTCCGAAACTCCCACATTTGCGTACCAAAGATCCAGCAATTTAAGAGACTTACTAGTAAATACTAGGGATACCAAGAAGAAAAGGAGCAAACCAAAGAAGATAGGGACTTTTCCCTGCCTCAATTGCAGCAACTGCAACAACATCATGAAAGGTGGACTAGTACCACACCCGTACACTGGAGAAAAAAATACTGTTAGATGCTACGCGACTTGCAACACAGAGAACTGCATCTACTGTATACGTTGCCCGTGTGGGCTCTATTACATAGGTGAAACAGGACGGAAGTTGAGAATTCGAATAAATGAACACAAGTCGTGCATATGCAACAATAACATGAACTCCGCAGTCGCAAGACATTATAATGACAAAAAGCATAACATCTCTCAGATCAAATTCCAAGTGTTGGAAACAATTGAGTCACATGGTTCACATATAGACATTAAAAAAAGAAGACAACAAAAAGAAGCGTATTGGATAGATCGCTTAGAAGCGCTATCCCCGCGAGGACTCAATGAAGAGTTCGATCTTAATTGTTTTTTATAAATCACTTTGATTATTTGTTCAGTGTAAATAACATTGCTGACCTGTGTTTGTTTGGTCAAAAGTACGAAGTAACATCATATATACAATACGAATGCTAGTCCTTAGCACCTGTTAATCATAAGTGCAATGTCACACTACAGCACCCCGGGATACATACCGCAACCTATTGATAAGATTGGGAAAATACTAATTAATCCAGCGTATATTTACAAACACACATGATTTAATATCAATTGAATTATGAATATATTGAACATATAGATATACACACATGCTTAACATGTGAATACGTACAATACATTGATCTCATTACTGCATCACCACATGGGTCCAAACACATAAATCGCAGTAAGTAGTCCAATTCACTTATTTTGCCACCACCAATATCGCCGACACGTCAACAAGCGCGCGGCCATATTGGTACCCAAACGTTACTATAGCAACGGTCCGAACCGCAAACTGCTTTTCGTGGCAGCAGTAGCAGAAGCACTAACCGGCTTCCTTGCATACGAAGGTAAGATAACATCAATACAGAAGTATAATACTTAAGCTTATAACAGCACAATATTGATACACTGCAACTCTCTGATTGCCCAACAGTGCATTACGATCACTCTACACGGTATACTCCGTGTCAACCAAAATCACGGCAGACAGGTCAGTGACTCCTGTGCATGTCAGCAAGAAAATGCACAGTCACGCTTTTCACTCGCTATGTAGCTGTAGAAAATTTGCGAGCTGTATAAGACACTAATCACAATCGTGGGGAGTATTGCATGAATAGTATGATTTTAGTGAACTCGATTGGAACAGAGCCAAATGTAAACACAAGCTGGATGAAATATAACACTTAGCGCATGCTAATTAAACAAAAGGCACGTTTGTTAAAAGGTAGCAGGACATGTTTTGAATTGGAATTGGAGATTGATGTAGTCAATGTTCTTTTTCTCTTATCTTTTCTACTCATTGTTTAATGTTTGTTTGTACTTGTGGGCGCCCTGTTAATTGAAAAACGTTTTTTTGATACAATTGTCATATGCATTTTGAAAATATGATTGGTGGCGTTACATGGAATTAATTGATTTAATAATTTATGAAACTAGTACTAATAACTCAGGCTCTGATGAAGGAAAACTCCGAAATGCATTAGCCCGATGGGTTACTGTTTGCCACAGTCTCAATATTAGCCTATAAGACGAAACTGAATAGAAAATTTGGTATTTGAAGATACACGTTTTGGACAATAAAATCACTTTGAAACAAGGATAACTGCGTATAAGTTGATATAGAAGCATCAAGAAATCGTCTAACCCATAGTGGGAAGTAAGGGTGTGCGGCCCACAACGAAGGCTAATTAGCCTAGGTCTTTCTTCTGCTCCAGTTCACTTTTAGTGCCCCACACGGTGGCACTTGACAGTGGGCTGCACCCCACTAAAGAACACTTAAGTAATGAAACAGTACTGAAAAAGAAACAGTATAACACAAGAAAAGAAAAAAGCTGTGCACTCTCGCCCTCCTTCAGCTCCAATATGGAGAAGGTTAACATCCTTGAAAGACTTTTGGGGAGGGGTAAAAATCAGAGGTACACCCTGCAGAGGTGTAGAAGAAGAAGCCAGAGGGTGAGCAGAAGAGGAAGGAGGAGAGGGCAAGGTAGCTAGGGAGGAGACAGAAGGGGGAGTCAAGGAAGCCATGAGAGGAAGAGAAGGGATAGCAGGAGAGGAAAGGAAATTGATGAGGCACTGGAAGTGTCTATCAAAGAGGAGAAGGTTGGCCTGAGGGCCTTGGACCACGACTGTACCATTCAGGTAATCATGAATGATGACCTCAGAGGAGTGGAAGGGGGCCAGGAGGGCCTCCCCCCGGGTGCCACCATTAATGGGAGAAGAGAAGAAAGGAGAAAGCACAGAGACCATATGAAGAGTCCATAAGTTGGGCGAGGTAATGACAAAAAGGATGTCGATGAGGGTTTGCCTGGAGGAAGTGCTGGTATAGGTGTCAGAGATAAGGAGGCCTGGGTTGGAGACCAGGATGTCCTTTTTAAACTTCTTCCTGCCAGATTTAGTGAGGAGAGCAGGATAGTCGATAGAGAAGCAGTTGGAAAAGATATGAGAAACGGAGAGCACCATAGAAAAGGTAGGGAGAGGAGAGGAGAAGAAGGGGCAGGGAGAGCACTAGGGAAGGACACAGGGAAGGGCCAAGCAGACGAGACAGAGAGAGACAAGACAAAAGTAGACAAAGGTCACTAGATGAATGCTTTGCTAAGGAGGGAAAAACCACAGACGTCACTGCTTTAAAATGCATTTTAAATACTTTCAAAATGCAATGTTAAAACCGATATTTATATAGCTCAAACAAGGCCCAGGAGGGTCCTGGCAACCACCACACTCACCTGGGTCGCCAAGGGTGAAAAACACTTGAGAGCATGCGCCGGGGACTAAATCAGGCATGGACAATAGAAAGCAGCCAATCAGGGCAGTGGGAGGGCTGGGAGGCTGGTGGTGGGAGCGGAAGGGGAATGAAACGAAGGGAGAGGGTCAGGGAAACCAACACTGCACATGTGGCTTGGGGGGGCTAAAACCGATATTTATATAGTTCATTCAAGACCTAGGAGGGTCCTTGAAACCACCACACTCACCTGTGTTGCCAAGGGTAAAAAGCGCTCGAGGTCAAGCGCCGGTGACTAAACTAAGCATGGACAACAGAAAGCAGCCAATCAGGGCAGTGGGAGGGCAGAGAGGCAGGAGGAGGGAGCAGAAGGGGAATTAAACGAAGGGAGAGTGTAGGGAAAACCACCACTTCACGGGGAGCTGGGGGGGAGCTAAAACAGATATTTATATAGCTCAAACAAGGCCCAGGAGGGTCCTGGCAACCATCATACTCACCTGAGACTTTAAGATTCTCACGCTTACACACAGATGCATCCACAATACAGCACCCTCCTTCCTCACCAATGCATCTCCATAAGAACCAAACTCCCCTGCCTATGGTCCTCATCTACTTTGTCACTAGCCATCCCCAGATTCTCAAGAAAAAGAGCGTGGGGGGTACCTGCCTCACACTCATTGCCCTCACCCTTTGGAATGCCCTACCACTCCACATCCAAGAGAAAGCATCATACCTCACCTTCAGAAAACTGTTAAAAACCTGGCTGTTTGACAAATACGACTAAACTGAAAGTGGGGTATCCCCCCTACCTGACTCTCTGTAATACCTACTTTCAAACTTATGGACGTCTTCTTTTGTTTTGTTTCCTAAGTTGTATCAGAGATGTGATACTTATGGGTTTGGGCGCTGCTAATAAATGCAATAAATAAATACATAAATACTGTCTCGACGTTAGATTCTGGCCAGGGTGAGATCTACTGATCCAGCAGGTAAATCATTCCTTTGTATTTCAAAGTCATCTGACATTTTCTGTCTTTTACAGTTTCAGAAAAGTGAGATTGCTCGCTATTTTTCTCCCCCTCCCTGGATAGCTCCCACTTGTCCACAAGTTAGCTGCCTCTGATATTCCATTGGTAAGCGTCTAGTCAGTAGTCTCCATGTATGTCTCTTGATCTGTTCCCTTATCTCACCCTGGTTGGCGTTTGTTGATCATCTTTACTGTAGCCCTTAACTCCTGATCTTCAGTCCTCAGTACCAGCCACCGCCCTGACTTCCACCCCCAGCTACATTCCCTGATACTCCAGCATGGTGCATCAGTCCCTTCCATTTGGTGTCTCCCTCCGCAGCCCCCTCCTGATGCAACCCCACACGCCATACTTCCTCTTCCTTCTGCCTATCCTCATGATCTCACGTTTCTCTTGGTTGTCTGGGCATCCAACAGACTCCAAGCAGAGCATGCACGTGGCTTGCGCAGAGGCCTGTGAAGGGGCGAAACACGAAAAATGAGTAAGAACTTGGCCACAATCACGCGGCACAAGACGTATTCATGGATTCGATCGCACAACATCTCAGCCTGGAAATGGCCACACAAGGACTTTATACGATCCGCCACCCGAAGGCAGGAGTAAGTACTAATCCATGTAGAATTTTCAGCGCAGGGGTGGGGTTGCATGTCAGATGGGGTGTGTGTACTCAATCGGGGTTCCGATCTAACACAGGCATGCACGTAAGCAGTGTAGCAGGGTGCAGGAACGTTTTATGTGGGTTCGCACACAGATTTCCCGAGTCGTTGCTGAGATTTTTTTATACGCATATTGTCGTGGTGCCGAATACAGATATGGGGGACTCGGCGCTGGGTCCCTGAGTCGCAGACCTGCTTACGGGGAACCCCACACACTGTCTGAAGGGTGCATGGATTCACGCCCGGGGACGTGGGAAAAGGTAGCTGGCAGTGTTTTGCTTTGCGTGTGGCCATGTCAGGGGCATTCCAGCAGTGCTGCTCAAATTTTGTCTAACCTTGTCTTTCCCTCCCTTTTAAATTGCTGGAGTGCCATTTTGGTCAAACTTCATTTTGAGCTTAACCTGTCCAGGATCTATTGGGTTAGGGTGAAGTATATTAAGAGTATGATTTTTCTACTGCTTTACTTTAGTGAATTGTTTTACAACTGATATGTAAATAAATATATATTCTTTTACTCAGCAACCTTGAGTCAGTGTTTGTTTGAACCATAGTAATTGCTGTCCTTTGTTTAACTATTGATACTGCTCACTTTACTCTTGAGATAAGCCTGGCTGCTCAGCCATCGCTACCACTTTACTGTGTATTACAGGCTTGTACCAAAGGTGAATTTGTACTGTCACTTAATTGTGTGTGGTGTTCCCAAAGGGTACTGCATATGATTCTGCCTAACATTAACCAAATTCCCAGGTTTACAATCTTGTGATTCATTCCTATGATTTCGGTGTAACCTATTAGCTATAGGCAAAATTAAGACTATCCAGGTAAAAACCTTGAAAGTAGCTCTTATAGATTCTGTAAATATGGTAGGCCTGATTTTCAAAGCGTTTTTCGATTGGATATTCCCATTGAAACCCGCTTTTGTAAATCAGGCCCATGGGATGCATGGACACTTTGAGACTTATGTTTCTTGATTTCCCTGGTGTTAGCGATTTGCAAATTCTTTTAGAATCTTTGATGAGAGTATATATATTTATTTTACCTGTAAGTGGCTTTGGTCGTGGTTACTTGCGGGTAACCAGAATTCCTTAAACCTTTAAAAATCATGTAGATTGGTTGACACGGATGCCACGATTAAAGAAATAGGTAAAAAATAACTCTTAGTCCGTTGTGTGTAATAATAAGAAATCGTTGGTATTGTATTGTCATCCACTGCACACAATTGTGAATGTTTTTATTTAAAATAAACATATAACTATGAAGTAAATCAATGAAATTAGGGTGTGTATGAATGGTGTAGTGCTTCCACACAGGGTGGTGGTGTCTGTAACTACTCCTCCTGTGGAAAAGAGGGGAGAGGATCCCTTGTGTGTTCCTTAAAAACAATACTTTCGTTGTCCAGTGTGTTTGTGCCAACTCCCATGTAATAGACACTTGCACACATGGACTGATTGTCCCTATGTTTTGTTTGTTAATTGGAACAATGATCAAAGATGAGGCAATATGCTCATTTGCATAGGGCACATGTGTGCATGTTCCTCAAATGAATGAGCACTTGCAAAGAGAGCATGCTCTCATTTTATATTACAGACGAGGTCTGGTGGAATTATATATATATATATATATTGTATAACACGCTTAATACCTGAGATCGGTTTCTAAGCGCGAGACAAGCATTGGAGTCTGTGTTGCTATTCGTTGTCTTGCTTCCCAGACAAACGCGTTGCACATGAGCTATCCTTGCTGCCACGCGGGACACTTGTGTTAAAAGGGAAATAACGTGTTTTACACTTGATAAGAGTGCATGACGCTTCTGGCTTTTAAAAAGAAATCAATTGCTCTGTAAAATGTCCAATTGGGACTCAGTATTTTAAAAATGCCCTTGAGTGGTGATGCACCAATGTACACTCGATTTTTCGGGCTCATTCAATCTTGTTGGCTGTCATATCCCAATTAAGGGAAGGAACCGATGCAGGGCCGGTGAATTTTGCCACCCTAGGCAAACTGTCAGATTGCCCCCCCCCACTCCACCCCCTCACTCCAGATTCTAACCGTTCTCAAAGAGCCGTCCTCATTTTGTTACTGATTGCCGGAAACCCATTACTTCCACCTAACACATTGCTCACGTCTTCTGCTGGTGATGGATCCAATTGCACTTTCCTCACCCTGAAGTCCACTCATAGTGTTGGGTTTCAGAAGTCAAATAAAAGCCTCTGTGTTTCATAAATACAGGTTTATTAAACAAGTTAATGATACTATAGCAACAACAAATGTGCCATTATTGGTGCAGCACATTCTACTCCATCATATACATGTGCATGAGTGCTTGGTTTAGTGAAACAGTGCTGTAAAGTCTTCTTGCATCCAATGTGATGAGCTGTAGAAAGACCAGATTTGTGGCATCTATTTACCAATTTCATAAATACGTTTTAAAAATTATCTTACCACATTTCCTGGGAAGGCTATTGAAATCCACCCCTATTTTCATCCTGAAGGCTGTTGGGCAATAGGCTTTTTGGAACAGGATTGGATAATGATCTACAGAACCTCCTAGAAATGCAACTAAAACATAGGAAAGTAAGCCATAGGATAGATAGTGGGTTGAGCGCTCACTGCTGCGATCTGTGTGTGATCTGCTGGTGCATGTTCAAATCCTGGCATGGCCAACTCAGCCTTTCATCCTTCCCAGGACAATAAATGAGTACCAGCTTAGGTTGGGTGATAATTGTATCTAAATATCTTTCATGTAGGTTCCAGGTTTATGCACTCACAATTTAGACACTTAAGTGGAATGAGCGACACAGCGCAACTGCGATTTGCTCAGGATCACACAATTTTGGTATAGTGGGTCATCCAGTTTTCTGATCCAGTTTTCCTGTTGCCAAATGATATGCATGCACCTTCAACAGTTTGACACAAATACCCCACAGATCCATCCAAATAGGAGGCATTGTCTTTCAAAGACCCACCTTACAGAAAGCCTCACCCAACAAACAGCAAAACATTTGGTTGGCTTTTCTGGGAAACAACTGAGGCTCATATGTGAATCTGGCAATATACAATATCGAGGGTTATGGAAACATGTTATGCAAAACATGCCCAGTTCGCTTTTAGAGGAGAAATGACCACAGGAGGAAATGTATATCGTCAAACTTTTACACCGTAATATAGGTTGCTTTAACAGTAGAACCACGTCTGTGTAACTCAACAAGTGGCATGTCAAAAACGAGGAAGGACACATGCTGACAATTAAAATTTGAGAAGTAGACATACTTAATCAAACAAAACCCACTTCCACATCTAAAAAATAATGAACTGTAACTTTTTTTTTTTTTAAGAGCTGAATCATGCAAAAGCATGCTCCTAGGTTAAAGTGCTGAAGACAGCTGTTGGCACTTGCCCGCCGGCTTCACTCTAATTGAATTGCCCCCCTCCCGCCAACCACACACCCCCACAGCCTTGTGTTCATGAGGTGTGAATTGCCCTGCAGTAGGGGCTGACTTCTAATGCATACAATTAAATTAACAAACGAATGTGGGCCAGCTCAAAACAGCAGCTACAGGCACCCTGCAAGATTTGGTGCTATACCACCAAAACAAAAGAAATAAGCATTGGCAATGCCAACGGTTTGGTTCTTTTTGTAGATATGGGAAAGATATTTGCCAGGCACTGCCGTAGTGGTATTAACTGGCCATTGATGGTAGCAGGTGCAAATGGTACGACTACCTGGGCATATAACTGCAGTGCATGGCAAATGCGTATTACCTACACACAAGTCAAAACTGTTTGCTTTGCCAATGCTTGTTTTTACCAGGACATCAGTGAAGGACAGCATAGTGCTTATAAATCGAGTGGCTGTAGGCAGGCCTGGTAAGACATATTTATTATATCAGTAGTGTATGCACAGTGAAATTAAGTGAATAACTCAGAAGACTGCTTTGAAAAAACATTGGCAGGCACTACAAGTGTAAAGTTGTGTGGTAAGGCTTGAGTAAAGTGAGCACAAAAACATCCCAGGAGTGGATGTTTTTTGTGCAAAAAGTGGGTTTGAATGGCCATAGGGATTAGCATGGCCTTGGGTAGTCAATGGGTGGGTCAATAAGGAAACAACACTGCCAACCTTTGTGTCCCTCTTCATGCGCCAGCAATAGTTTGGATTATAGGTGGTGCTGAAAGATGAATTAGGGGTATGCAGCGAGTACTAAGGACAAGGGAGGGTGTTCGTAAAAAAGGAAATGCACAGGCGGCAGAGAACGGAAGAGGAGTGGGACAATGAAAGAAGAGCAGAGGCGACTGGGGCAAGGAGCAGGGCACAGATGGAGCAGCCAGGCAGTGACAAGAGAGTCGGCATGCTGTATGCAAGAAGAATAGGGTCAGCCGGCTACGACGGCGAGGACCATGCAGTGTGCAACTGAGAGAGGAGAGCAGGAGTCGAATTTCCTGGTGGGACAAGGGGTAGAGTTGTATCCATAATCCAGGTACACACTTGCATCAGGGCACAAAGTTTAAGCTGTCTATGCTAATGATGTGGGAAACTCATACAGCGAAAGCGCTATAACAATAACAAATGATCAGTAAATGCTTAAAAATCTGATTCCATTATTTTCCTTTATATTGCTGTGGTGGCTAAGCTGCAGCAGCAGACTCGAGCCACCCCCGCCCCCACCCTCGAGAGGCTGTTACTGTTAAAGCCTGGCTGAAGCCGCAGCCATTGCAGTCCGGCATAACCAAAGCATTTAATTAAGAGAGAGGGTTGGGGGCACCACATGCTGCATGGTGCACCCATGGTGTTGTTCGGCAGTAGTCAGCACAGCTCCTTGGTCTTCACCTGCATCGGACTGTTACTCTCTCACTCTCTCAGCTCATCACAGTCAGGGCCCGATCCCGGGCTGGCCTCACAGGCACAGCAGGGTAAGCCGCCACCAGGATGCGTCAGGTCATGAGTGGCCTAATACGGGCACTGGTTTGGCACACCGCACAGCAAAAAGCTGATGCAGGTCTGCAGCTAGTGCAGGGTGCGCAGGCGGCTACCACGTCTGACTGTCTGGACCAATTCATGTTAACAAGCTCAGAGTACTCAGCCAGGCTGCGCAGTGCACTGCAGCATTCACTGACTTCATACCATTGAGTCGGCGATCGGTTGAGGGGGCACGTGCAGTGCTTTGTGGCATGCTAATGCACAGGTGCCAGCGCTGCCACACCCATGCCACTTGTGACCCTGACCAACCCCAAGTCCCATCCATCATGACGCCACCTGGTCTGCTGCTGCTGTAGCCAGACTGCAGACAGTGTAACAACAGGGCAGGCCTGTGCTATCACTACAGGCAAGGCAGTAATTAGTGTGGAGGTGTTACCGCAGCATTGTGTCGCTCTAACATTTCAAACATATAGGCAAGCACCTGACCTTCTATAGCGCCGGCTCTGAACTTGTATGCTTCATATATTTCGGCATTCTCCAGCTGACACCAATAAATAGGTAATGGGATCATAAAAAAACTTACTGCACAATCCGTCATCACAGTCATTGGGGCAAAAGTGGCACGGTGGTGCAGCTTTGTATGGCACATGAACTGCATTTTGCTCATTTCCCCTAAAATCGTGTACAATGAAAAGTTCAAGTTAAAATCAAAGAAAATAATCAACTACATATAGACAGATAAATTGGGATATTCAGATTAAAACAATATTGAGATTAATGTCCAATGTGTTCCCTTACAGGCAAGTGCAAATGCTGATCAACACATTATCTTGTTCTGCTTCAAATAACTTTACTTCCCATTGATAGCAGTGACATAAAGTGGCTTTCAATGCCAGTGGCCATAACCTTCATCTTGGTCACTGTCCATGTTGCACCAATAGCATTCTTTTTGGCCCACTAGCAAAATTATTCAGCCAAGGCCACATCCATCAATAGGTTTCATGAAGCCCACTAGCAATGTTATTCATAGGTTTCTTGAGGCCCACTAGCAATGTTATTCGGGCAAGACTACATCCATCAATAGGTTTCATGGGGCCCACTAGCCCTGGTCAGTGGCCACAAACTTACGCCTTGGCCGCTGTCCATGTTGTACCACCAGTATTCTTTGGGGCCAACTGGTGATTGCCTTGACCCATGACCACTAGCCATAGCCTGCGAGTATGGCCACTGTACATGTTGCACCAATACGTTTCTTTGGGGACCACTAGCATTGGCCTTCAGCCTTGACCACTGTACATGTTGCACCAATAGGTTTCTTTCGGGCCACTAGTCTTGGCTACTAATTACATCACAGATGACATCACTGATAGCATCACTCATGGTGTCAGTAATGACATCACTGATTTCACTAGTTTGATCAATGCAATTTCGAATTATGACAACTGTTTTGCTACGTAACATGGATCTACATATGTCATACTTCCACAGTACATAAGTATTACATACTTTGGAAGGTCATCTGTTTCATTGGAATACAAATGCATAATTTATTTTCAAAAATCACTAAAAATATTAGTGATACAGTTGCCATGTCTATAATTAAATATTTACTTTCTAATCTTCATTTCTTTTCTACAAATGTAACTGTGAAGCATAAGCAACAGATTTTTTTTTGTATTTTAACCAAACTGTGAATTCTGAGATTCTATTCTATTGCAATGCACATGTACACACATTATAGTATATGTGATTATGTATTCATAAACTGTGTTATTAGCTAAAGATCGCAATGGAATAAGACATCATCTGCCTCGCTCAAAACCTACTGACAATAAAAGGCTGGATGTCCTTGCATTACCTAAAACCAACCCCTCAGAAATGGAATTTCTTTTGATGTCTTCAGCACACTCCAACCCTCCCTTCCAATGTGAAAGCTGTCTAGCACCAATGAATCATATCACAGTTTCAGACACATCACTTAAATTCACATTGCAATAAACTGGCACCTCATTGGAGTGCAATGTCTTTTCAAAACAGCCTGCTTAAAATACAAAGCTCTGAACTTATGATTGTTAAGAACTTGGCTGAGAAACTTGTGATCTCTGTAAACTTCAATTTGCTTTCAAGCAAAGACATTTTACATCCTTAAATCCCACAATTAAAAAAGAACAAAAAACTGAGGCAGTCTTTCTCAAGCTGTGCACCAATGATTTGGAACTTTCTCCCTTATTAACTACTTTATTCCCTATCGCTCATCAATTTTAAGAAATGAAGAAACTGTTCTTCAATAAGCACCTGACATGCAGATCTTATTCTGCCCATCCACCAGATATGTATATTAACTGTTAAATGTCAAGTGATTGCTGAATTATCCCTGACTATACCTGGTAACCCTCTTGACACCAGAATTGTCCTGCTTTTTCTTCACACATCTCAGATGCATAAGGCTTCAGACATTTCCAATAGTTCGATCCTTAACATCGATCCCTCCCTATCTACTGCTCTCAGCACCAATGGTGCGGTGGCTTAAGAGCTGGCTACGACCACTCAGTGTACTCCCTGCCCGCTTGCTGCCCTGGCCACATCTATGGCATATGGGTTAACAGCCAGCAGTGGTGGCCTCTCTGGAACCCATTTTACTACACCCCTTACCCCCAAATGTCTCTCTACCTTGACACTAGTCCTAGCCAGCTGACTACTCTCACCTCTTAGATGCAAAATGCCATTACTTTTTTTTTCAAGTGTTTGACTCTCTCCAGGGCCACGCCAAGTTCTGAAACACAGACAGTGGTTGAGATGAACTGTTAGTCATAACCACTTTGTATACTGCCTCTCCCTCTCACTCCACTGGCCACATCTATGACATGATTTAACTGAAACAAAAAGGTGATGGCTGGAAGGTTTTCAATTAGTTGTTCCAATTTGTTTTACCTGTCATGGCAAAAATGTGTATCTAGCGGTGCTAAGTTGCTGTATTTGTTTTACCTGTCCTGGCAAAAATTAAAATCTAGCTGTGCCAAGTTGTTGCATTTGTTTTTACAATGGCCCGACAAAATGTGTATCTAGGTGTGCCAAATTTCTGCATTTGTTATTACAGTGGCTTGACAAAATTGAATATAGCTTTGCTTTGGCTGCTGGGTGTCTTCTCTAACCAGTGTGCATCCCTCTGTCTCCCTCCCTCCCTTGTGCACCCCACCCCACACCCCTTCTCCAAATTTGTCAGTGCCACAGATTGGTAAGTGCCCCCCCCTCCACTGCAGCCAACTATGGCACTATCTATTCTCCTATCCTCTCCAACTGCTACAATAGCTCCTATCCTTCTCCTATCACTAAATCTGGCTGGAGGAAACTTAGGAAGGACATTGGATTCCAAACCAGGCCTTCCTATTGCAGACACCTATGTCACGGCTTCTGCCAGAGAGACAGTCACTGACATCCTCTTCTTCGTTCATGTACCTGACCTATGGACTTGCCACATAGTCAGCTTCCTCTCTCCTATCGCCTCATCTACCATTAATGTTGGCACTAGCTGGGAGGTTCACCTTGACTGCCTCACCATTTCCAGAGTCATCATTAATGTTTATCTAAATGGGACCATCATGGTTCATGGTCCTTAACCCAATCTTCTCCTCTTCAACAGGCTCCTCCTTCGCCTCTCTAACCTCACCTCTCCCTCAGGCCAGTCTCCCTTGCCTTCTGTGTCCTCCTGCCCCCCCATGCATAGGCTCCCTTGCCTTCTACTCATTTCCTCTCCTCTGGACAGCCCTACCCGTAGTGCCCTACTGTCATGGCTCCTGTGGCCCCCTTGCCTTCCTCCACCATCCCCCCGAACCTCTTGCCACCATCGGGGGTGACCACTGTCCCCTGTGACCCCCCAAGGAAGACCTTCAATGACGGCAAGTTGCTCCACATTGCTACTCTCAACAATTGCTCCGCCGTCAAACATGCATTTGACATCTGCAACCTTCTCAAACTCATGGATCTTGATGCACTCGCCATCACAGAGACATGGTTCAAGGATAGCTCCATAACAAGCTTTGACACACTCCTCCCCGAAGGCTACAAAATCCTTTCTGCGCCTAGGCCTAAGTAGACTGTTGGGGTGTGGTGCTCAATATCCCTGAGTGGATACCTGTGTCCATCATCCCTACTCAGGCTTACTCTTCTTTCGAGTACCTAGTTTTCAGGCTCTCACTCTCCCCTGAATCTTCTCTCACAATGGCCACCTTCTGTCGGCCACCGGGTCAGTCCACTCTCTTTCTCTCGGAATGTGCTGAGCTGGCCTCCTCACTACTCTCCTCCTCGCAACTCTTCCTGATGGGTGATCTCAACATCCACCTGGACTCTCCTGATTCCTCAAGTCCGTTCTGCAACCTTTGCAACTCTCCCTCTCTATCCTACCTTCTTGCTCCACACACATCGAAAGGCCACACCTTAGATGCTCTAATTTCTACTGACATCCCTCTCTCTATCCGCCTCACTACCTCCCTCCTTTGGACTGACCACTCTCTTCTCTCATCACACCTTAAACTCTCCCCTCCTCTTGCAGCAACACACTTGGCACAGCCACTCGGTTTCAAAGTCACCAGACCTATGAAAAAAGTGACAGTGGCTGCCTTTGCCTCACCTACTCTCCTGTACCCACTTGTTTGGCTGACTCCCACCCTGACACAGCACTAGCTAACCTTAATCTCTCTATCTCCAACACCCTTGACACTCTTGCCCCGGTCATGAGGGATTGTCTGAAGCCTTCCAAAAAGTGCAACTCTTGGTACGACTCTGACCTGGCTGCCCTTAAATGCAAGTGTAGGGCAGCTGAGCAGACATGGAATGCATCGGGCAAACCACCTACCAATCTGGCATGCCGCCTCCTTCAAATCAAAGGCAATATTGACTTTGCATCCGCACCAAGAAAAGAGTCCTTATTCAAGCAAGCATCTCCGCGGCAGCAAAAACACAGCCAAACTTTTCAAAATCTGCAAAGAACTGGCCAATCCTGCAGCAGCCCCTTCCTCTGTCACACCCACCCAGGACCTGTGCTCAGCCTGGCTGCACACTTAATCACAAAAACCAAGACATCCTTTTCACCCTCTCCTCCTTACCACAGCATACACCAACACCAGAGCCTCCCTTGGCCCCCTCCACTTAACCTTTTTTCTCTCTCATCTGTCACACCTGATGAGGTCACCAGACAAATCCGATCTATTAAGGCCTCATCCAAACAGGTGGTCTCCTGCCCCTCCAAAAACATTAAGGACAGCATTGACATGCTCGCTCCAGCCTTGGTTGATCTCTGCAATCTCTCCTTTTCCACTCGAGTTTTCCCAACTGCCCTCAAGCACTACCTTGGGCACCCTCTTCTCAACAAACCCTCTGCCAACCCCTCCATTCTGTCAAACTACTGCCCTATCTCCATCACTCCTTTCCTGGGCAAACTCCTGAAGAAGTTGACCCTCCACACTGAAGCCATGGGTTGCCTCCATGACCATGAGTCTGGCTTTAGAGCAGCCAGAGGCATGGAAACTTCTCTTCTCAGAACCCGTGAAGACCTGCTCTCAAATCGTGACACCAACACTCCCTCTGTCCTCATTCTCCTCGACCTCTCCTCTGCCTTTGACATGGTTAACCCCAACATCCTGATTGCACGTCTCAGTGACACCCTGGGAATCACAGGTCAGGCGCTGGCGTGGTTAACCTCCTTTCTCTCTGACCGCCCATCCCACGTGGAACTCTGATCCTTTCTCTCGGCTACTGCTCTCTCAACCTGTGGCGTTCCCCAGGGTTCTTTAATGTCTATATGACTGCCTTGGCATGGGTGATTGCCACTTTCACCTCTAACTTCCAGTGTTACACAGATGACATGCAACTATCTTTCAGGCTACCCTCAGCAGCCCCCTCCTCTTTGCTCTTATCTGACTGTGTGTCCATCATGGTGTGCTGCAAACTATCATTCTCATTGGGACACCTGCTTCCGCTTTCCCTCTCTCTCTGGCATACATCCCGTGGCCCTGCACCCGCACCCTCCTGCGAGGTAAGAAACCTCAGGGTAATTTTTGACTGCACTCTCTCCTTCTCCTCTCACATTTCAGACATCTCTAAAAAATCTAACTACCAGCTACACCTTCTCAGAGGTACTCTACCTTTTCTCACTTTTCCCCAGTGGCTCACTGTGTCCAGAGCCCTGGTTCCCTTTAGGCTGGACTACTGCAATAGCCTCTTACTCACCCTCCCTTCTTCTGCCCTCCACCCTCTGCAACTGATCAAGAACAGAACCGTGAGACTTATCCATGAACTCAAGCCCAGGGACCGCATCTCTCCGGCACTGAAATCCCTTCACTGGCTCCCTGTGGATGCAATGATCACATTTAAGACCCTCTGCATTGTTCACAAGGCTTTCTGGGCCTGGGACCTACGTACCTTCAATGCTGCCTTCCTAAATACTGTCCCTCACGAGCACTCCGCTTGTCTACCTCCAACCTGCTGTGAGTGAGCTGGTTCTCCAATCAGAGATTTAGTGGGAGATCCTTATCCTCAGCAGGTGCCTCCCTGTGGAATAGCCTCCCTGCCACCCTCCATCTTGAGCCTGATCTTCTTAAATTCCGGAAACTCCTCAAGACCTTCCTCTTCTCCTCTTCCTTCTCTCTCCCTCTACCCTGCTAACCTAGTACTCTATTCTTCTCTCTCTCGCTCCTCTTCCTTACAACTTGCTGACTGGCTGCCAGGTGTACCTCAGGCCCTGGCACCACTTCCAGTCCTCCTCCGCACGTGCCCCTGGGCCCTACACCCCTCACACACTCACTGCACTAGGAAATTACCCCTAGAGAGGCTCTCTCTGCACTTACTCCAGTCTCCACCAACTGGGTGCATTTGGACCAAAGTCTGTGCACTTGCACGATCCGTACGCACTGTTCTGAAGATAGTCTGTATGTTCTCCCTTGTCTTCACCCCTTAATTGCACTGCAGAATTGCTGTCAGGCCTATTTGCTGATCTTCAAACTGTGCACTATTATCGTCTCTGAATTTCAAGGGTTCTGAGCGACTGTTGTTTTCCCCACTGTTCCCACCCTACTTGAGTGCTTTGAAACACTTGCCTGTGTATAGGCGCTTCATAAATAAACAATACCATACCATAATGATGGGCACAGTTCTGGGCAATCCTTCTGACCATCATATTTCAGTCTGTCAAGCCATTACAGAAGGGGAAAGACTATAAGCAAATCATGCTTGGTCCCACCCAAAAAGGGGCCATCCAGTCTGAACAGCTAGGTCACATCCCTTATGCACAAGGCCACAAATATCCCAAGACATGTTTCAGCCTTGTTGGCCATCAGCAGTGATGAGTAGCTTCGGTCTCTAGGCCCAGCAGCTTGGGACCCACATCTGGGGAAACCCGTCTCACTCGGGAGACTTAAGCAAAACAAAAAATTGATGGATGGAATGTTTTGAATTAATCATACACCCGGACACAGCTCTGGGCTTCCAGACATCACCTCTTTTGTGTTCACATGATTTAACTGTCCATCATAGTAGCCTCTCAGGGGCTATCCTTTCTGACCCCTTCCTTAAGCCATGATCTTGATAGATAAGACAAACATGACTAGCTTGCATGCATGCATTGGACATCTTTACCACATAAATGGATATCCAGCTGCTCCAAGTTTGGTTGACGTAGCGACATCCAAGTAGAGCAACTGCCTATTTACTCCCTTGACTTGCTCCCATTCTCCAGTTTCAAACGTTATGCTAGACTACTTACATCCTAGTGCTAGTCCAAGATTTCCCCTTCTGGTTACGCTTCTTGTTGTCTCTTATAGACATAATGGTATACTTATATCATAACTTTCTGCCACCTACCTCAGCATGATAGCACTTCCAATATACCTGCCCATGACCACAGTAATGACACTAGTCATCCATTAGTGAATGTCATTTAGGCCATGCTCTCCCCCTTCCTCCCTGACTACTCTGTGATAGAGACATTGTTCTTTCCAATGATGTTTAATAACTGAGCTGATTATCCAGCCTGATTGTCCCCAGTACATATTCATGTATTTAATGTCTTGACTATATTGCTAGATAGGCACACTATTGTTATGGCATTTCCATACAGCACCCTGGTGACCATTTGGTCACAGTTTGCAATATATAATACTATAAAAAATAAATACATAAATAAATACATAATCTCATGAATAGATACCCCATAATCTAATTTCTAACAGCCGCACGTATGCTTCATACAATCTGAAGGCATCCTCCTGTCTACTCCCCTTGAATCGTCCTCTCAGGTGGCCAGGGAAAAGCCATGGTGTTTGGATCCTGATCCTGGGAAAGGATATGTGAGGGAGGATCACCTGGGTGGAGGGACCTCAGGGAGTAGGAGGATGATGTCTTCAGGTGAGATATGGTATCCCGTTTTCCCGTGTGAGAATGAGTCATACACTCCCCCCGCCTTTGTAGGGTATTATAAGTCTGTTTCCCTTCCACACACACAATCACTGTCTCACAATCATATAACCTTAACACTGGGATGGGAAGAGGCAACTAGGAGTGATGCACACTAGTGATCAATTTCACCTCTATGGTACAGGGACAAGGAAGATGACTTTGGGGTCAGGCATGTCCAGTTGCTTGGTACAAGTGTGATCAGGCAAAGGAATTGCACCTGCAACCCATTGAAAGGCCACAGGCCACAGGTGCTTAAAAGGAGAGGCCTGCAGTGGCAGAAGGAGAATCTGCCACGGTGAGAAGACTGCAGCTGCGAGACGAGGAACAGTCAAGGGAAGGGCCGGTGGAGAGAGAGGAACTTCCACCCTAACAGGCCGTGAGAAGGTTAGAGCCCCTATGCCGTGTGTTCCCAGCTGGAGCTGGTGAACACCGAAAAGTCAGAAGTGCTGTGGCCCACTGCCGCGAGGTTCACATTAATCGAACACTGCTCGCTGGAACTCCCGAAGCGTTCCTGTGAGTGAAGAGGAAGTCAGAAAACGGAAGGTAGACACCCCGAGGGGCAGTCACGCCCTGGTGAGTGCGAGACAGGGAATACTCGTATCGGGCGATCCAGGGATGGGAATTGGACATTGGCTGTTAGCGATCGAACAGACAAGCATAAGAATGGGGCCTGGAACCCGAATGAGAGAACATTCAATCCTGAAAAAGTTGTCAAGTATTTTGTGAGATACAGCAGCATATATTGAATACTGTACTAAAGAGAAGATATGGAAATAATGTGAAATTACAGCACTAGTGGAAAGCGAATGATGTGCTATTGTGGAAGTAGTGAAAACCGCTTAGAAGCGTTGATGAACAAAGTGAAAGGCCGTAAATGAATACTGATAAGCTAAGTGAAAACAAGTGTGAAAGACAAGTTGCTGAACTTGAATTGGCAATGTGAAAGAAAGGTGATGGAAGAGGATATACAACACAGAATAAAGTGAATGCAAGTTGTGGCAAAGCCAAGATACTGCCATGGAGAAAACACAGTGGGCCTCATTACGTGTTTGTCGGTCCGGTAGCAAGGGTGCCGGTAAGCTACCGGCACCGCTGTCACACGAATACAGGCGAATACACGAATACAGGCGCAGTTCAGGCGCAGTTCACAACATCATGCAGTTTCAACATGGTGTCTGTTTACAAAGTTTTAAAGCACCTCACATTCCTCAATTCACCAATCAGCACCTTTATGCGATGTTCGCAGACATTATGTGGCTTCCTGATTGGTCCAGATGCTTCCCCAGGCACCGAATCAGGAAGTGAGTGCACTGACCAACCCGAGATATATATATTCTTTTGGCTTACATTTCTGCCTTTTTAAAAAAAAAACTACTAAACTTATTAACACCAAATCTGCAAAAGTGTGCCTTTGGGGCCAGGGTGCTGATTTCTGTGCAAGTTTGGTGAAAATCCATCCAGCAGTTCGGGATGTAACTGCAAGCAAAATGTGTTTCCCTTTCAAGTCTATCCAGAACTTCCCCCCCTTGACGAAACATCACCAAACTTTGCAAAACAATTCAGAGTCAGCCTTAATTTCTCCTCTTACTGCTTAGTGATTAGTGCCTCCTGGACTATGCCACTGTGCACCCTTTACTAATCCTGACGTCCTTCCACTGACAAAGCCTCCCTCTATGGCCAACAGCTCTAAAATTAGAGGCTCCAATTGGGGCACCAAAATTGGCTCTGCTTGCCTGGTCAGACACCACCCTTACACTTTGTTAACTCTTACCCTGTCAAGAATTCAAGAGAAACAATGCATAACCCCCCTTTCTGTCACCTTACCACACATACCCGTCCCCCTAACTGCTGCTCTGACTCCTGCATGCTTTTCACCAATAACCACTCATTTTTCTTCCTCTCTCACTCCCTAAATCCTCTTGGGACTCAAAACAAACAAACTTTGTTCAGCAAAATCACACTCACCCACCGCCAGAACGCAAGCACCCTCATCAATCAATCAGTCACAGCCCACTCCACTTTTTACCCTCCACTGACACACACGCAAAGTGATCAGCACTTCAAGACCCTTCTCTAACCTCTCAACTAAGTCTCCACTTGCCTGCCCCAACCAAACCCTCATAATTCCACCCTTCCCAGTGTCACTCAATGGCACCCTGCCTCCCACCAATTCCCCCCTCTCTTCCTTAACCTCCACCTCACACCCTAACTCATTCTCCTTCTCCGTGCCCCTCCTGCCCTCCAATCTATCTTCAAACCATCCATCTCCAGCTGCGCCATTCTCATTCACCCCCTCATCCCTTCCCTTCACAACACCAACCTTATATTGCATTCAGTACACACCTCCTTTTTGATCAGCTCACCACCCCACTCATCCAAGAAGTATCCCCTCAACACATCTTGTACTACCTCTCATGCTAGCCAGTCATCATGCCCCCAGCAATTACTGACCCTTACACATGCCTCAATGCCCGACTCCTTGCTCTGCAATGGGATCCACCTCTCCCATCTCCTCCCCAATCCCTGGTGATGTTCTGCCTCCCTGCACCTCATTGATCATCAAACTGTCCCCTACGCAGGCAGCCCATCCAGCTCTTATCCTTCACCAGGCTGACGCCACTTTAATCCACTCGACCCTCACTCTCACTAGTACCACCCACCCTTCAACATTGTGACCCCCCACCCATAACCTTGATTTGCATCTCTTAGCACCATGTGAACAATCCTTGCCTCCACAAACCTCTCAGTGGACCCTTCTACTCTTACTTACACACCCCCAGCTTCCTCTAAAAACATAACGAATAATTACCTGGCTTCCCACACAATACCTATCGAACAAATCTCCTCCTACCTCCCTCCCAGACATAATAATAATAACCCTCACACCAACACTCTCATCTGCTCCCCACCAAACCAAGTAAAATCCCTCCTAAACCTGGCAAAGAGCCCTCAATGCTCATGCGATAAGCACCCCACTTCACGCACCAGCTGAGTACGAGCACCAATCCCGCCTCGCCAGATTAGAAGTCCAGCTCCAATTCAGAGACCTATGACTGCAGCCCACCTCCTAAACTACACAATCTCCCTCTGCTGACTACAGCACCTGGCTCACTAACTCATGCCCCACCCTATGCCCCTATGCCCCACAAGCCGCACTAGTAACCACCCTCCATAACTCTCCATCCATCCCAGCCCTCTCCAAACACCATGCTTCACCGCATTGTGCTGCTGCCCCATACCCCTCCTCCTCTAACGATCAGCCTCCCTCTACTGACAACCTTCTTCAACACATCGCTCACAACTTGGAACTAACCCCTCCTTCCTCATATGCCATCTCACAAGTTGACCATCTGTCTTCTCCACCCAGCCTATCTTTCCCGTCACAGTCCCCTTCACTGCATCAGCAACCACTACCCATCTCCTCTGCATCTAGCCAACCGCATCCCTCTGGAATCAGCCCTCCACCTGACATAGCATCCTCTCAATACCTAACCCCCCTACCTGAAACAACCTCTAAATGGTAGACTTAATTACAGCCTCATCAATGCGCAATATGTTGCAATGAATCAGCACAATAAATATGAGTTAATCTCATCAGAATGCCTGACATCCTCTTCTTCACCGAAACCTGGTTTACCAAAGGCTTTGCCTTGATTGCACATGAAGCATTCCCACCAGGCTACAAACTAATAGTCCCAAACTGGGCCATCCTCCACAAAGTCTCCCTATCTGCCTCAGACATTGACACCCAGACCAGGCCCATATCAGAGACTGTGAATCCCTCCTGGCCAAATTCCTGCTCTCGTCCTAATCCGCTCGCAGCTTCTTGCTCATTGAACAGCCTCCGGGATACAACAGAAGCTTTGTGGATTCCCTTAGTTTCTCCATCACAGCCATCATAGTCTCCCACTCCTGCCTCACTGTATTAGGGGACTACAACTTCTGGTTCGACATGCCCCATAACCCTATGACCCAGTCACTACTGGACAACCTGGGAACTCTGAAGCTAACACAACAAGTCTCAGCTTCTCACTCTACCGGTCACACACTAGATGCAATTTTGGGATCTCCTGACCTCATCGCCACACAACCACCACGCCTGCTTGTTTGGTCATACCACTCCACCATCCTCTTCACCCTATCCTCTATGGAGCTCCTGTCCCTTCTGGCAGCCCCAGGGCCACTAACCCAATCCCACCTATGGAAGAAAATCCAAGTTACTCCAGACTTGTCAGAGATTCAAATCCACTCTCAGACCACCTTCTTCCTCTGCCTGGGCCACATCACCATCTCTAACTTTGATCTATGGCTTTCTGAAGCTTCTTACTCTATCTCGTCCATCAGATATTTCTCAAACAGAAAATGCTATGCACCTAGATGGTTCACTCCAGCCCTCAAGCAACTGAAAACCGTGAATCACAACCTGAAGCACAGATGACATGCAGCCCTATCTGCATCATGCAGAATTGCCTATGCCTCACAGCTACAATTATATCACCAGAAATATGTAAGGCCAAAAAAGCTACTACTGGAACAGAATTACAAATCCCCTCACCGAACCAGGGAGTTCTTTAAGCTCATATCAGAATTCAACACCCCTGCATGCTCCACTGACTCACACAGACCGACTCTATCCCTTTGTGACTCTCAAGCAATTTCTGCATCAAACAACAAGAGAGACACACCTCAATGTTCTCTAAAATCCTAACCCTATCCCTCTCTCCACCACCAGATTTGCCATTTACCTTCCCACTGTTCTTCAACTTCTTTCGGTTTACCATGAAATAACCGAAAAAAATACCTACTGAAAAATAGCAAAATTTGTTTCGGTCGAATATTGTTTTAATAATGTGGTGGGTGACCCTCCTCACCCCCACACTTCCCCATACATTCGTCTATACCCTTACCCCACCCCACATCTATATATTATCAAAAATGTACAAAATAACTAACACATTTGATCAAATATATTCGGTAATTTCTCATTAGGTATTTTTTTATTCAGTTATTTCTGCAGATACACCTTCTTTCCACCCCCCACAACAGAATTCCCCTATCTTCTATCACATATCCAGCCACCAGGAGACCCCATTCACTCCTTCTTGCCAGAAGAAATCCTGACACTCACTTGTGTCAGAAAACTGGCATGATTCATCATCAACACATCGCTCACTTCCGATATCTTTCCAACAGAATTTAAGACCTCTTACAACAAGCCTCTGTTTAAATAGGCCTCACTTGACCTTCTCGACCAGACCAACAACAGACTCATATCGAACAACCGCTTTATAGCCAAACTAGCGGACCGAACAGCATACTCATATCTTTGACTCTTCTCAAAATCAAACAATATCCCCGATCAGGCTTCATAGCATTAAGTGTAACAGAACCGTGCTTAATTTCAATACGGGATGACCTCACAAGACACACAGACTAAGACCGCTGTGCTGCTTAATCCTACTCAAACCCTCAGCAGCATTCAACACCATAGACTACTAAATCCTCACCAAGACATTACATACTCCAGGCATCAGGGATGTGGCTCTGAACTGGATATCGTTCGACTCCCCACACTCATTAGATCTCATGGCCTATCATTCTACAATTACACTGACGACACCCAACTCATCTTCAAAATCCCAAACAGCCCTTCCTCTACCTCTCCCAATCTCCGAACCTGCCTCTCTGAGATGAAACTCTGGGTGACAGCCAATCACCTCTTCCTCAATCCAGGCAATATCTAGTTCATGTTATGTAGGAAAATGGCCATGTTCCCTCTGCCCAACACCTGCCCACTCTCCCTACGACCTCCACTTCCCAACTCCAAAACAGTAAAGGATTTTGGGTGCATTATGGACGTGCACCTGACCCTGGCACATCACATAAGCACTGCAGTAAAAAGCAGTTTCCTCCACATGCATATCTGTTGCTGCCTCTTTCCTGATATTTCCACACATAGTCACTGTGATTGTTGCAAAAGTCCATTCAAGAATAGACTATGCCAACACGCTTTCCCTACGGGTACCCACCTCACAGCTGAGAATACTCAAATGAGTACAAAAAACTGCCACAAAGCTCCTCCTAGACCTAGGCCCCAGAGAACACATGTCCCCTGCCCTCCATGTCCTACACTGACTTCCAATCAGGTGGTGATCTTCCTTCAAGGCAATGAGTATCACCCACTGAGACTTTTATAGCAAAAGACCTGAGTACCTGCAGCAAAACATTTACCCACTACAGTCCTAACAAAAACCTCAGATCAAGCTCAGCACTCCTGCTCGTCATCCCAGTGAACAAAACAACTAGGTTCAAGCACCCATAATCTGGAACTCCCCCCCAGTGTCCATCTGCCGCATAGAGCACCACCTCACCATCAGGAAGGCTTTTCCACCCAGCACCTGTGCATACATAATTCAGACCTCTTGCCCAACATGACTTACCACCCCTCCCTCGAAAGAAAGCGCACTCCCAGGGCACACAGGTAGGCGGTGCATCGCAGAGGATAGCATTCGGTCCTCGTCGTGAGGTCGCATACTCCCATGAGACGGGCAATAACCCGGACACCGACCTCGATCCAAAATAGGTGACAACGCAATATCTATTCCACACATAAAGCCAGCATAATAGTTACTATTCAACACAAAGATTGAAACAAAACAGAAACGACAAATGGAAAAACGACATTGACTATCTGTGTTGCTGCTTAGCTTTGTGCCTGTAACTGCATGTCATCTGCTTGTATTCCATTGAAGCAAGCTGTCCTGCACACCACGTGCAGCAAAGCCCGCAACCCCAATCAGTTGTTTAGGAACTGTTTGGCTTCTTACTATGCCCAACCCTTCTCGCTCGCACTACAACCCACAGAATACAGCTGAGCGCTAGAGGACTAAAACTATTGATGAGACCAACATCACCCTGTTCCTTGCATGCTACGATTCATAAACTACAACAAGAGTCCCACGAAAACAATTTGGTTGAGCTGTTACATAGACTCTGATAGAGAAATCTTCCTCACGCCTCTGCAATATGTGCGGCTGCTTTAAACCTATCCATTCTCTGCCTTTCCCTAATTTGGCAATACATGCATACTCGTATTGTACAACCTCCTTCAGTTTAAAGGCCTGCTCAGACTATGGTCTTCCCAAGGGAGTTCATCCACCACAGCACTTTGAGGCCATACAAATGGGAGTAGGTACCACACAAAGATCACCTAACAGAACATTTGACCTTCTAATCTTATTTTGGAGTCGGATCATTAAAGTCAGGTGTCCTTGGCAGGTTTCTCAAGTGGCTTGTCAAAGACACACCCAGAGCGATTTGCCTTTGTTTTTGCAGTGTTGGGGAGAGGTGGCATATTCTGCCCCACTGCTCCATTTCCACAGTAGGTAAATGAGGTGTGAGCCAAGGGGGGAGACATCTCCACCCCTATCGTTTATATTTGCATCACCCATCCTAACTATATGTGTGTAAAAGTAGAACTAATATATGTAGATTGGACTCCATTTTGTCTCTTCCGAACGCCATCTTTTTCTAGGCCTCTGTCACCCTGCCAATTGTCAGCTCGCCCTCTCCCAGCACCCCGAACAGCCAGCCCCCACCACTTCCACCCCTTGCCAGCTCCGCTCGAGTCATGTTTTCACAGAAACTCAGCCCTTCACTGTTGCCATTAGCAAGTATAAAGAACTGACAGGATGTAGTCATCGCAGAGTGTGAGCCCAAGGCCTGCTCCAGACCCAGTGCCCCATGCATCCCTGCTGACCGACTCATGCCCTCTCTACCCCCTCCCTGATAATTAAGCCATGGTCCATTGGCCCCATGCCCCCAACTTCCTCTGAATGCATCTGCTGACCTAGCCCATCCCCTGGACCACCCTTAATTGCCCACCATATAACAAATCCAGTGTGGTTGTATATTTTCCTCTAAACCTAACACCTATCTCCTATGTGTCTGGAATTGAGAGGCCCAGAGACAACAAATCACTGATTTATCCTTCTGACAAGACACCTGAAAGAAAGACCCTTGCCCCGTGCCCCCATAAAAGCTTGGGTAGGTGCGCACATATATTTGCTGTCACTGTATATGTTAGGCAGAAACCTGTGCAGTTCCCTTTGGGAACACTGCAAAAGATTTAGGACTACAGGTGTTAGCAGTAAACCCACTTGGTAGCAGTCTGTACCACCCAGATTTACCTGGTAGCTGTGGCTGAGCAGTCAGACTTCCCTCAAGAAGAGTTAGGCAGTATGCAAAGTATACACAATAGGCACTCAGACACAATAGCACAAGCAAACACTGACCAGAGCTTTGGTATCAAAGTATATAATTATTTATTTAAAACACACTGTTTGAAACACTCCAGCACTCTTATTGTAAAACACTCTAAACACAGTTACTATTATGATATATACAACCCTTATTCCTTATCAGACAAGTCTTAGTTAACACCACTTATTTCCAGACAGAGGTGAGCGCTTAACTATAGATGGCACTCCAATAAGTTCATGAAAAAGGGAGGGAAAAAGACAGAATATGTGAAGATACACCACTCTAAGATTTAGGAACACTTTTAGCAAGGCAGAAGAGCAAAAGTCACTTGTGAGCCAAAGTTCATAGGCTGGGCCCACTCTTAGAGAGAGCAGAGCACACATGCGCCCAAGATCACACAGTTACACTAGGCTTTGAAAGTCTTGCAGAGAGTTCGAAAAGAGTTTAGAGAGGCTCAGAAAAGTTTAGCCAGTGTGTCCCAGGCTAACCCAGGTTCGAAAGCCGGGGGCTAAATCTACCCCGTACAGTCGGTGGCAAGGGAAGCCAGACGGAACATGGTACCTTAAGTGGGAAGGATCCTCCAGCGGTGGCAGTTGTTCCTGGCAGCTGGTGCAAGTCTCGGCGTCGTCCAGAGGAAGAGAAGATCTCGACTTGGAGGAAAGATGAAGGTCGTTGCACTGCCAGGGAAGAAACCAGCCGCAGAGTTTTCCGGTTAAAGGTATTACCCTTTATTTCGCGGTCGTGGTAAAACGTGGTATTCCGGTTGCCGGGGTGCTTGGCACAGGCAAGGCGGCCACGAGATGCGTCGGGAAAGCGAAAAGACGGTGAAACTGGTTATCCCCACCAGTCAAAGGAAGAAGACTCTCCGGCGGGAGATCTCCTCTGTCGTTGGGAAAAGTGGTGAGACGGTTCCGCAGGGCTCCACCGGTGGTGTCGTCGTAGCAGGTCGGCTCAGCTTCTCCCTCGTCAGATTCTTAGGTCCTGTGGCGACTTCTGAAGTTCCAGTCCCCAAAGCCCTGCTTTTATGCAGAAAACCCCCATTCACTCAGCCTAGCTGTCACTCAAACATGCTAAGTGGTGAGCCAAAACTCGATCGGGGGGACGGAGACGTGCCCCCTCGACTAACAGCCCCCGGGGCACTCAAATTGCCCCGGCCAGTACGTACACAATATGATGGTTTGTACTGGTTCTGTTCAGAATTCAAGACTAGTAAAGTCAATGGTGACTTTACATGCCCTGGGAGACAGTAGTCAGTCCCAGGGTATGGAGTCTATACTGGGGGGTCACTATGACACCCCTGTGTTACTGCACTGAGGGTGCTGTGCAACACACATCACAAAAACACATGAAGCCCTATGGAGTAAAAGACCCCATAGCCCATTAAACACATCTAGAGTCAAAGGAATACACTCAAATCATGTCCAAGAGTGAGGGTAAAAGAGTCTCACTCTTGGCAGGAGAAAGAAATAAACCCCAAAAATCCAGCAAAGCTGCTGGGGGACTCACTAGGTTAGGAAATTCAGCCTAAACAGAGAATTCTCCCTAACACTCGCCCCCCCCCATACTAAGGGACAGGAGGATTTAATCCACTCCTGGATGAACCTCATACCTTTAGTCGATGACATACATCCTAGAGAGTCCATCAGCAATTTGATGGTGACACCTTGACCTATGTCCTATGGTCAAATCAAAGGTTTTCCTTTGTAAGCTATATGATCTACAAACCCTTTGAGGAACATCAGTCTTTTTAAAGTTATAGGGGATCTGGTTGACCAGTCCCTCAGACGTTGTTACAACTTCTGAACCTGTGTTAGGCTTTTTCAAGGGGTCCTTATAAAGGATTCCCTTAGATCTAGAGGGGCCTCCAAGGTTCCTCACCACCTCTCTTGTGGGAGCAGGTTGGGTCTTAGGCCTCTTGGTTGGAGGGGTTAGGGTTAGGCAATGTACCTGCTTCCCCTTCCTCTTAGATCTAACCTTACCTACTTTAGGAGTTACCCCTCTAATATTAGGATTTGAGTTGGGGTCTTCAGTAGAAGGTCCAACAGTCTGAAGGTTTTTGGCCTTAGACTTTTCTTTCCTGGTTTTCCACCAGAATTGAGAATTACCAGTTCTCTCAGGCCTAGGTAAGGGTCCAGTAGGTCTATCCTCCTTTTCCTCAGAAGCAGGGGGGGTCACAGACTCTGTAACTGGGGGAACAATGATGGAGCTTGGTTGGGGCTCCCATTTCCCTAATGTACTAGCCTGAAATGTGCCTGGGTTAGAGGTCAACTTACTAACACCAGGGCTTGTAGTGGGGGTCTCAGTAGAGGTTCCCACAGGCTTAGAGTGGTCCCTTAAGGTGGCCTCTCTAGCCAATTTGGTTAGGTTCTGGTTCTCCGTACTGGGAGGCCTGGGGGTATGTGACACTACTCCTAGAGTTCTCAGGTCATTCCCCAACAGGACCTTCCCAGGCACCTCAGTCTGCACACTGACAGGGATCCTCACTGTCATGTTGTTACACTGAATGAGGGCTGGTAGAATAGGAACCATTTGGACAGGGCCTCCAGACATCTTAGTGGGACCTTTGGGTGCTTTTGCCACATCCTCAGGTTGAAAGAAGCTTTCATCCACTACTGTTCTGCTGGCCCCAGTGTCTCTCCTGGCAGGAGTATCCTGGCCATTGACAAGAACACTGTCCATGTAATAAACTTTAGAGTTTGCAGGTAGGGAGTTATACACAACCCTATTCTGGGACTTAACCAGATCCATGGACTCTGTAGACACAGTTGCTTGAAGACCCAAGGGTTCTTCAGCAAAAGCTTCAAAGTGAGCCCTAGCCATCTGTACTTCATCCTCAGGAGTGAAGGCTAAGGAGACTGTGCTGATCCCTGCAGGTTTACCCTTGCATCTGGGATCCCCTTTGATATGGTCAGTAGCCTTACAGATATAACATTGTCCAAATGCTCTCTGAAAGGGTGGCTTGTTCTGACCTCCTTCTGGTTGTTGACCAGAAGGTACACTAGCCTGGTTCGGTTTACCCTGGGGCTTACCCTGGTTATTTTGTTGTTTGTGGCCCTCTTTGGTATGGGAGGTATTAGAATTCTCTGGATTCACTTTAGGTGGCTGCTTTCCCTCATCCTTCTTCTGAGTTACCCCAGAATCCTTGTGAGTGGCCCTGTTGGCAACCCACAAGTCAGCAGCCTTAGCTAGCTTTCTGGAATCTAATTCCTTTGAATCAGCCACGTGCTGTCTGAGCTCAGGAGAGCAGACATCATAAATTGACTCCAACATAAAAAGATTGTTCATACCTTCATAAGTGTTCACCTTGTAACCCTTAATCCATCCCTCTAAGTTTTTCAACCCTTCACTCACCCAGGTAGCCCAAGGGGTACCATCATGCTTTTTGAGGGTTCTAAACCTCTTAAGATACTGGGAAGGGGTCTTCCCAAATCTAGCTATCAGAGCTAGTTTTACACATTCATACTCTTTGCTATCCTCCTCCCCCAACTCCATTACCACATCAGTTGCAACAGGGGGAAGCCTAGAGAACAACCAGGTGAGTAAGTCATTTCCTGTGATGTTCTGGAGCCCATGATTATATTCAAACAGAGACAACCAATCCAACACATCCAACTTAGGCTCATACATACCAACCAATTCTTTAGGCATCCGGGGTCTTTTAGGACTGGAACTTCTAGAGGAGCCAGAGAGAGAAGCATTTTTAACAGACAATTTCTTCATTTCTAGCTCATGCTTGAGCTCCATTTGCCTTAGCCTTAGTTCTTTTTCAGTTTGAGCATTAGGTTTCTTATACTCCAATTCTAGTTTCATTCTCTCCAGTTCAAAGTATTGAGGACTAAATGTGGGACCTGGTAAACGTCCAGTAGGTACAGCAGGTAGAGCGGACAGAGGCCTAGGGGGGACAGTCACAGCAGCCTCACCCTCCTCTTCTGACTCTTCCTCAAGATCATCAACATTTTGTTCAGTTTCAATCTCAATACCGTTATCTACAGTTGCTGGAGTGGTAGGTTCCTCTGAAACATCATTGAGGCTTTGGTTGGCTAACAACCTTTCTATTAGCTCCATTTCCTTGCCTCTAGTCAGGAGATTCTTATGCTTACAGAGAACTCTTAAACAATCAGCAGTTTTTGTAGCAAGGGACTCTTGACTATAACTTTCCATAGTTAACATGTTAGAAAGATTACTTTTTCAGTGCTAAGCTTTGTGGTTAGTTGCACTAAGGTATCCTAATGCACACTAAAATGTATACTCAATACAAATCCCACCGCTGTACACCAGTGTTAGGCAGAAACCTGTGCAGTTCCCTTTGGGAACACTGCAAAAGATTTAGGACTACAGGTGTTAGCAGTAAACCCACTTGGTAGCAGTCTGTACCACCCAGATTTACCTGGTAGCTGTGTCTGAGCAGTCAGACTTCCCTCAAGAAGAGTTAGGCAGTATTCAAAGTATACACAATAGGCACTCAGACACAATAGCACAAGAAAACACTGACCAGAGCTTTGGTATCAAAGTATATAATTATTTATTTAAAAACACACTGTTTGAAACACTCCAGCACTCTTATTGTAAAACACTCTAAACACAGTTACTATTATGATATATACAACCCTTATTCCTTATCAGACAAGTCTTAGTTAACACCACTTATTTCCAGACAGAGGTGAGCGCTTAACTGTAGATGGCACTCCAATAAGTTCATGAAAAAGGGAGGGAAAAAGACAGAATATGTGAAGATACACCACTCTAAGATTTAGGAACACTTTTAGCAAGGCAGAAGAGAGCAAAAGTCACTTGTGAGCCAAAGTTCATAGGCTGGGCCCACTCTTAGAGAGAGCAGAGCACAAATGCGCCCAAGATCACACAGTTACACTAGGCTTTGAAAGTCTTGCAGAGAGTTCGAAAAGAGTTTAGAGAGGCTCAAAAAAGTTTAGCCAGGGTGTCCCAGGCTAACCCAGGTTCGAAAGCCGGGGGCTAAATCTACCCCGTACAGTCGGTGGCAAGGGAAGCCAGGCGGAACACGGTACCTTAAGTGGGAAGGATCCTCCAGCGGTGGCAGTTGTTCCTGGAAGCGGGTGCAAGTCTTGGCGTCGTCCAGAGGAAGAGAAGATCTCGACTTGGAGGAAAGATGAAGGTTGTTGCACTGCCAGGGAAGAAACCAGCCGCAGAGTTTTCCGGTTAAAGGTATTACCCTTTATTTCGCGGTCGTGGTAAAACGTGGTATTCCGATTGCTGGGGTGCTTGGCACAGGCAAGGCAGCCACGAGATGCGTCGGGAAAGCGAAAAGACGGTGAAACTGGTTATCCCCACCAGTCAAAGGAAGAAGACTCTCCGGCGGGAGATCTCCTCTGTCGTTGGGAAAAGTGGTGAGACGGTTCCGCAGGACTCCACCGGTGGTGTCGTCGTAGCAGGTCGGCTCAGCTTCTCCCTCGTCGGATTCTTAGGTCCTGTGGCGAATTCTGGAGTTCCAGTCCCCAAAGCCCTGTTTTTATGCAGAAAACCCCCATTCACTCAACCTAGCTGTCACTCAAACATGCTAAGTGGTGAGCCGGCCGGCTCACCACTTGGGCCAATCAGGACGGAGTGCGACTTGAGTTGCCTAGACAACTCAGTCCAGGGTGCCTAAATCCCCCTCCACCCGTCCTAAGTACCCCAGACAGAGTGGCACCACTTGTGGAGAAGCCCACCAAAAAGTGGAACAAAGGGCTCAACTTGGGTTGGAGTCACAGAAGAGAACACAAACGCCATTTTAGAACCGAGTTTTGGCAAAGAATACCAACCGGAGAATTAATAATAATTAAATAAACTGGCGGTATGTTCGAGGCTATCGTAATTAAATAAATAAAGATAGTAGCCTCGAACAATGGGAAAATCCCATAGAGAAATATTCGCGGTTGAATATAAAAAGTAGTATCCACTGCCACCAGCCAAAACTCGATCAGGGGGGACGGAGACGTGCCCCCTCGACTAACAGACCCCGGGGCAATCGAATTGCTCCGGCCAGTACGTCCACAATATGATAGTTTGTACTGGTTCTGTTCAGAATTCAAGACTAGTAAAGTCAATGGTGACTTTACATGCCCTGGGAGACAGTAGTCAGTCCCAGGGTATGGAGTCTATACTGGGGGGTCACTATGACACCCCTGTGTTACTGCACTGAGGGTGCTGTGTAACAAAAATCACAAAAACACATGAAGCCCTATGGAGTAAAAGACCCCATAGCCCATTAAACACATCTAGAGTCAAAGGAATACACTCAAATCATGTCCAAGAGTGAGGGTAAAAGAGTGTCACTCTTGAAAGGAGAAAGAAATAAACCCCAAAAATCCAGCAAAGCTGCTGGGAGACTCACTAGGTTAGGAAATTCAGCCTAAATAGAGAATTCTCCCTAACAGTATATACAACCTCTTTTGATGCAATGGTTAATGCCACCAATTATTCACAGCATGCTACCTTAGGTTGTTTAGTTTATTTCAGATGTAACTGTATCATCTTCATGAACCTCAACTGACCTTCAACCTGCGAAGACGAGCCCAGCTAACCACGTGTAATGTGACTGATGGAGAGACAATAGCCAATGGGACCCAGGTATCCCCTATGGAGCTGGGATCAGTTTATGTGCCTAGCCAATCGAGTTTGTTAGATTATCCCATATGTATGACATCATCTATGACACTTTGTGCCTTCTGAATGTGCTGCCCATGTATCTGATGGCAGAGTGCACTCGGGCAGCAGAGTTTTTGCTTCCATGTATTTGCTTACATAAAATGTGGTTCCCTTACCATTACTCTCCTGGCCTAGTGGGGTGTGTACTTTATTCTGTCTATTGGGACACGTGCATGCTAAGGTAACAGCCTTCATTTGGTGACCCCTTATGCGTGATAGTCCTCGAGATACTTCTGTACCTGCTGCGAGATCCGGGGGCACCCGTGGATGGCCATCTATGGAGGGCCATTGCCACCTACGATCCGAAACGCTAATTGGGGTCTTCCCTGCACCTTAACCACAACCATGCTGCCACCTCACTCCACTAATAAATCCAGACTGCCTTGACTTTGCCTCCTCCAGAACAATGGGTTAATTCCCTCCTTATGGACTCACTCCTACCGCCTTTGACTATCACTGTTCTTTCTGCTTGTTACTCCCATGTTGTCATCCTCATGCACAGTTCTTCCTAAAACCTTTTGCTAACATCTGATTCTAAGATTGAAAGTAAAATCTTGCTGTTTTTGCTTTGTGCTAAGAAGTCGTCTTGCTGTTTTCGCTTTGCCCAGTGACCGTATCACTCTTTTTTGTCCCACACCTACCTGCCTTAGCCGCCCCAGTATCTCCATCCTCTCCTCGCTTCCACCCCAATGGTGCTTTCTGTTTGTCCTATCTTTTCCAACTGCTTCTCCATTGACTATCCTTCCCTTCTCACTAAGTCTGGTAGGAAGAAGTTCAAAAAGGATATGTTAGCCTCTAACCCTGGTCTTCCTATCGCCAACACCTATTCCAATGCTTCCTTCAGACAGACCCTCACCGACATACTCTTTGTCGTTCCTTCGCCAGATCTATGGAGTCCTCATATGGTCTCTGTGCTCTGCCCTATCTCCTCCTCTCCCATTAATGGTGGCACTCGCTGAGAAGTTCTCATGGCCTTATTCGACTCCTCTAAAGTCATCATTAATGTCTACCTAAATGGCACTGTCATGGTCCAAGGCCCTCAGGCCAATCTCCTCCTCTTTGATAGGTGCTTCCCTCACCTCATCATTTTCCTCTAATCTCCTACTGTCCCTTCCTCTCCCCCTTGCCTACCTTGCCCTCTCTCTCCTCCTCCTCCTCTGCCCCTCCTAGGGCTCTTTCTCCTCCGCAGGGCGTACCTATGATCTGTATCCCTCCCCTGAAGGTCTTTAAGGCTGGCAACCGTCTTCATATTGCCACTCACAACTCTCGCTCTGCTGTCAAAACACTCCTCTGACATCTGCCACCTCCTTAAAGAACTAAACCTTGATGTCCATGGTCTTGCTGAGACATGGTTCATGGCCAGCTCTGTCACGAGCTTTAACACTCTCCTCCCTGATGGCTAAAAGATCCTCTCACCACCCAGATCTTCCCGGTCTGCTGGGGAGTAGCCCTGATCTTTCCTGAGTGGATTCCTGCCTCTATATTTCCCACTCAGACCTACTCCTCTTTTGAATGCCTTGTCTGTAGGCTTTCTCTCTCGCCTACCCATTCTCTTACTGTGGTTACCATATACCGGCCTCCTGGTCAAATCACCTCATTTCTCTCTGAGTAGGCAGACCTCTCCTCCTCCCTCCTGGCCTCTACCACTCAACTCCTCCTCCCTGGTGACCTCAATATACATTTAGACTCTCCTTGCTCCACCTCTGTACTCTTCCGTGACTTCTGCGACTCCCTCTCCCTGGCCATCCTCCCCTCTGACCCGACTCACTCTGCAGGGCACACACTCGATGTCTTGATCTCCTCTGACCTCCCCCTCTCCATCCCTCTGACCACTCCTCTCTCCTGGAGCGATCACTCCCTCCTCGCCTCTCATCTCTCCCTCTCTTCCCCCCAAGCCAAGCCTACCCCAACACTGCCACCTACCTTCTTGGACATCCGGCCCATGAAACGTGTGTCAGTCGAGGCTTTTGCTGCCACTTTCTCTCCCCCTCCACCTTTGGCTGTCTCACATCCTGACACAGCCCTGTCTCTGCTCTACTCTTCAATTTTTGATACTCCTGATGCTCTTGCCCCTGTCATGAGGATCGGTTTGAAGTCCAAAGCCAAGTGCAATTCCTAGTATGACTCTGACCTAGCTACACTTAAACGTAAGTGTAGGGCGGCTGAGAGGAAATGGAGGACTTCCAGTTCATCCTCTGACACACTGGACTGTCGCCTACTACGAAGGCAATACCAACTCCTTGTCCTCACCAAGAAGAGAGTCCACATTCAAGTTTGTGTCTCTGCGGCATCTAACAACTTGGCTGAACTCTTTAAAATCTGCAAGGAGCTGGACAACCCTGCTGCAGTCTCTACCCCTCCTGTTGCCTCCCAGTCTCTTTGCAATGCCCTTGCCTCTCACTTCCTTTCAAAAACACAGGACATCCTTTCCACCCTCTCCACCCACACTCCTCCTCTCCCCTCTCCATCTGTGCTTACTGACCCTCCTTTAGCCACCCCCCACCATCCTTCTCGTCCTTTCATCTTTTCTCCCCTGACAAGGTCGCTAGACAAGTACAATCTATGAAAGCCTCGGCAAAACAGGTTCATCGCTGTTCCTCTAAAACCATCAAGGACCACATTGACACCCTCGCTCCGGCCCTTGCTGATTTTTGCAACCACTCCTTTGCCTCAGGATCGTTCCTCTCCCCTCTGAAGCACTCCTTTGTGCATCCTCTTCTCAAGAAACCCAAAGCTGATCCTTCTTGTCCAGCTAACTATCACCCAATTTCCATTACTCCTTTTATGGGCAAATCCCTGGAAAAGTTAGCCATCTCTCAGCTTAACCTTCATTCCAATTATGTTGGCTGTCTCCATGACCACCAGTCTGGCTTCAGAGCTGCCAGAAGCACGGAAACTGCTCTCCTAAACATCCGTGAAGATCTGCTCTCCAACCTTGACTCTAACATTCCCTTTTTCCTCATCCTCCTTCTGCCTTCGACACAGTCAACCACACCATCTTGCTCAACCGTCTCCCTGAAAACCTGGGTATCACTGACCAGGCTCTGGCCTGCCTGACCTCTTTCCTCTCAGATCGACCCTCCCAGTTCCAACTTGGGTCCTTCCTTTCATCTATCTTCCTCTCTACCTGTGGTGTGCCCCCGGGGTCTAACCTCTCACCTTGGCTTTTCAACCAATACCTGGCAACTCTTGCCCACTGCATTGCCACTTTCTGCTCAAATTTCCAGTGCTAAGCTGCCAAAACTCAACTCATTTTCAGGCTGCCCTCTGGCACCTCCTATCCCACTCTCACCTCTGATTGCCTAACTGCCATTCAAGATTGGTGTGCCGCCAATGATCTTTGTCTGAATGCCAGCAAGACGGAGATCCTCCTCATCGGCGCTCTTTCACCATCCTTTCCCCTCACTCTCTGGCCGGCCTCCCTTGGCACACCTCCTACCCCCACCTGCGAGGATAAGAACCTCAGGGTCATCTTTGACTCCACCCTTTCCTTCTACGCCCACATCTCTGAGGTCTCTAAAAAGTCAAATTTCCTACTGCACCTCCTCAGAGGTACTATGCCTTTCCTCTCCTTCCCCCAGAAGCTCGTGGTATCCCAAGCTCTGGTTCTCTTTAGGTGGGCCTATTGTAACAGCCTCTTTCTAAATCTGCCTGCCTCTACTCTCTGCCCCCTGCATCTAATCCAGAACAGGACTGCGAGACTTGTTCTTGGCCTCAAGCCCTGTGATTGTATCTCTCCAGCTCTGAAATCTCTCCATTGGCTCCCAGTGGATGCAAGGATTAAATTCAAAACCCTCTGCATTGTCCACAAGGCTTTCTGGGGCCTGGGTCCAAAATACCTTCAGCTATCACTCCGCAAATACCTCCCCTCTCGAGCTCTTCGCTCCTCTACCTCCAACTCCCTCAGGGTCAGTCGTTTTTCAAAGAAACGAGCTGGGGGTAGATCTCTGTCTTCGGCTGGGGCCTCCCTCTGAAACAGCCTCCCTGCCACTCTAAAACTTGAGGAGAACCATCTCCGGTTCCGGAAGCACCTCAAGACCTTCCGCTTTTCTTCTGCCTTTGCTCTCCCTCTGCCCTGCTGAACTGTTCTCTCTTGGCACCGTGCACCTGGCGACCCTCTATCCTCCGGGCCCAGGTACCTGCTCACCCCGCCACCCTCCCGCACTGCCTCCGGGCCACCCCTTGCACTGGGGTCTGTATCTGTACCCATACAGCCCCCCCCTTTTTGTTCCTGCACGTATCAGACCTACCCCTTCTGTTGCCTTAAACCTAGCACTTGCAAATTGCTGGCTGCACTACCACTGCTTGTTGCCTTTATTATTTATTTATTGTTATTTATCTGTTTCTCCTCTGCTTCGCACTTTCCACTTCTCCCCCCTTTCCATGCACTTTTCCCCTCCCTCTCTCCCATGCACTTGCGCGTTCTCAATGTCACTGGGCCTAGTAAGATCGCTGTTTTGTTCTCCCCTGTTCTCCTCCCTTGCCTCGTCGCGCTCTGAAACACTTGTGTAGGAGTGCAATAGAAATAAAATATCAATATCAATATCAATACGATTGGCAGAGTTCCACAAAAGCGTATGCTCCTGAGCAGGTCCTGTGGGTATCCGCTTTGCAAACACCCAACTGTTCGACCGATCTGGGCAAGACCCACCGCAGGGAGGCCCGCCTCTGGATACACGTGAACAGAGGCTCTTGGAAGCCTCATATAAGGAGCGGGCTCGATAGTGAATACATAGTGGATGTTTTTAGGTTATTATATTTATTGGTGTTGTTTTAGTATTGTTGACGAAGGCCCAGGGGGGCAGAGGTGGTGTGAATGGAGAATGTGTGAAAGGGGATTAGGGGATTGCTGGGGAAGGGAGTAGAAGACACATTTTCTGTTTTATTTTTTGTATTGTTGAACTATCTGTTGGTTGCGTATTGTCCAAGTGTTCCATGGTTTGAGTTATGTGTGCGTAACGAAGAAAGCGATAGACTAAGGAGGGGTAAGATAAAGACATATCTACCCCTGTATCACTCTCTAAATAGAAGAGCTTAACAGAAGAGAGAGAAAGAAAAGAGTATCTGTCCAAACATGAGGATGGACACGCCACTGTCCCATATTTGTAAAAACTTCCCCTGTACCAAGAGAAGATAAAAAAAATATCACAGCGAGTGGGTAGCGGAACTGAAGGGTAAGGGTGCAACATGTGCCTGGACGGAAGAGAAGTCCTTTGATAAAGGAACTCTTGATCATGTCGCTACTCATTTGATGGCTAAATACAAGGGGAAGAAACTCCAAAACAGATGGGAAGTATTAGACTTGTGGAAAATGTTCGAAGAAGCACCCGTCGTGCGCAATAAAGACAAGGACGGGGGTGCGGTTGGAGAAGGGGATGATAAGGGAGTGGGTGAAAAAGAGAATAAGGAGCCCAAGAAATTATACCCGCTGCTCACGCGACCCACAGAAGGGTATTCAGACCCAGTATATGTGCCCGGGGGAAGTGCGCCAATGACTTTGGTTGCGGCCCAGCCCCCTCCCTATGACCAACTAACAACACCCTCTTCCCCCACAGTACCAACAGATAGAGATCTGGAAAGGGTATTAACACCCACCTAAGCAGAATTAGCCCCATTATGGACGTTATGTGAAACAACTTCATTAGTGCTGGTGGGAGGCCACCTCCGGTACAACCCTCAGTACAATGTGCCTCTCAATTACTAGAGGATGAGTGGAAATCTGGAGATTTTCTCTTTAGAATAGACAGTGTGCCAATCAAAAATGTGCGAGTAGAAAGAGAAGGCAAGGCAGACAGTATGAGTTACGACAAGGTTGCAACAGTGGAGTTGAAGAAAGTTGGAGCGATTTTGATGTGGATGAAGGGGGGCTGCAGGAGGGGCACCGTTACCGCCAGTACATTGAGCCACCCCACAAGTCACTGAGGAAACAGGATGGGAGGGGAGATTAAGAAACCGGCTAAGGAGGATAGCACTATCGAAAAGGAAAGCAGGTGAAGGTAGATAAGGAAAAAGTAAGGTCGAAATTACAAATGCCACTTATTCATAAGGGAGCGGGAAGGCCCCATTATGTGCCGTGGGCATTAATGGACAAAAACAATCTGCTGAAGGCCCTCCCACATCTTTCGGGGGACGCAGGAAAATTGATCTATGCATTTGAGAAGAAGACAGTGGAGGTTCCATTAGCAATTGGAGATGTTAAGAGACTTTTAGTGAAAGCTGTAAAGTGACCAAGCAGACTCAGTGGGGGTGAAGGCGGGGTTTCCGAGAGTGTCCCTGGGGAATGACATGCATGATGGTGCATCCTTTATTAATGTGAATGCGCAAGTGTGGGATGCCCAGCGAAGGACCTTCCCAGATACCCCTGACTTCCACTCAATAATGCAATGCACTATGGGGGACGAGTAAGATGCTGTGCAGTTCATTCTTTGGGTGCAGGAGATGTAGAGGGCGGAGACGGGCACGGCATGGGGCCAATACACCTCCCTTTTCTACTTTATCATTAAACAAGGCCTCCAGAAGGAGGTACAGAAGGCCCTTGATAAAATAGCTGGGATCGAAGCCAAGGGCTGGCCACAAATACAAAGCATCATAGTGCACCATTGCAGGAGGATCAAAGAAAGGGAAAAAGAAACAGCACAGAGGAGATTAGCAGAGGAGGCGAAGTTGGTACAGAGCAAGTTAGGGAATGTCGCGGCAGTAACTACAACCCCATCCCTGGAACAGCAAGGAGAAGAAGGGGAGGTGTTGGTAGCGATACAAGCTGGAATGGCTGCAGCATGGGAAAGCTAGAATGGCTGCAGCATGGGCAAACAATGGGCAGGAACAATGGGGTGGAGAGGAGCAGTACACAGGACCCCACTGGCAAGGAAGACTCGTCAGAGGAAGAGGTGGGTACCGAGGACAGCTAGGAGGAGGAGGAGGAGGAGGATATATCGGGCAGGGACCCCGGGGTCGAGCTCCAGGACAGTGTTGGTCATGCGGAAGGTGTGGTCACTTTGCAAGGGAATGCCGGAGTAGGCCCCTGGGGAATTATCAAAATAATCAAAGATATGGTAATCGACAACAGAATGGTCACCCGTACCCGGGTAGACCCTATGGTCTGCCCATGGAAAATTATGGGAGTGACGAACAGCCCAATACCGGACCCCCACTAGGTTACAGCACATTTAGACACCCCCCACATTGTATGCAAAGTCACCCAACACAGCAGCACAAATGGCACACACGCACACAAATAGATGTGCTACTTGTGCCAATGGAGCACCATCCCCATTCCAGAGAACATGTGTGCTGGGTGAGAATGTTTTCACTTGCCCTGGAACACACACCCACCCCAACTAGGACAGCCCACAGAGAGCACTTGCGTGTCCCATACTGTCTACTACCTTACGACCAGATGAGGAACCACTGGTAGGGGCGGAGATAGGGAACAAACAGTTCATCTTCATGGTGGACTCAGGGGCGGAAAAATCATGTTTGCGTGCTGGCAATTTTCCGCAATCTGGAAAAAATCTCGAGATGCAAGGTTTCTCTGGGGCAGTGGTCATGGTTCCATACACAGAATATTTAGATTTTAGAATAGGGGGTAAAACAGTACAAGCACACCTATTGCATCACAAAGAGTCCCCTATAAATCTATTGGGTCGGGACTTGTTAAGTAAGCTCAACATGACCAATCGAATACACAGAGAGAGGAATAGCGTGTTCCACCACCAGGATGTGTGCCTTCCGAGCAATGCTATTGATACAGATTCTGGCAGATGAGACCACAATGCAAGGAATACTGACTAATGTAGACATGTTTGTTCATGGCATACCAGTATTGGCTCGAGAAGTACCTGAATTAACACGAAAAGAATGAAGAGTACCTTCTGATTTTCTTTTTTGCCCTGTGGCCTCACCTGAAATAGTGCCAGGGACGGTGATCTCACTCGACCTACAGGGAGTGCAGGTATCAGCAAAACACATTGTGGCAATAGCGTTAGATATGCATTGGTGTCAGTGGGGGATAGTAATGTGCATAGATCCAAACATCCCACTGAGAGTGTTAACTGACGAGGAACTGTTCACTAACAGCAACACTGATGGGGAGATCATATTAGAAATATGTATGCCTTGTGATATAATGATCCAGAGAAGACAAGTGGCAAACCCCCTCATGGCTGCTGTCGGTGCACCACAATCTTTTTGTGACACAGACTTGCAACACGTGCCACCATATTTGCAGACAACAAACCCCCATGACGTAGGGTTACTAAGAGAAGTGACACCAGTGATAATAAAATTAAAAACAGATACAGTCCTCCCAACAGTAAAACAGTACCCCTTGTCCAAAGAAGCAGAGGAAGGGATAAGGAACACGATCCATGCATTGCTGCAGCAGGGAATCATTGTCCCCTCCATTTCCCCATGTAACACTGCGATTTATCCTATCAAAAAATCAACAGGATGGGTGTGGCACATGATTCAGGATCTCCGCCCCCTTAATGATATAGTGCAAAAAGAGTTCCCTCTTGTCCCAAATCCAGCATCCATCTGGTGCAGTTTTCTAAAAGAGGCAACCCGCTTTACAGTAGTGGATTTGAAAGATGCCTTTTTCTCAGTCCCCCATTGATCCTGAATCCCAATATCTGACAGCATTTACAATAGGGGGAGGAGGTACGACCACTGCAAGTTGCCCCATGGGTACTATGAGAGCCGAAGTGTATTCAACAGAATACTACATGAAGACCTTGTCAATATTGAAGTACAGAGCACAATCATACAGTACGTAGATGATCTTCTGGTATGTAGTAAAGGAGAAGAGACATGCAGAAAAGACTCTGTCACGTTGTTGACACTATTGGCCCACAAGGAGTACAAGCTAGACAAAAGTAAATTGCAAAACTGTTTGGCAGAAGTGCTCTACCTAGGTCAGCTTATCTCAGATGACGGCAAAAGGATAATATCAGACAAAACACCAGCAGTGCGTGCCATGAGTACGCTGCATACTGTAAAAAACATGCAACAATTTCTTGGCATCTGTAACTATTGCCGTGCATGGATTTTGGAATGTGCGGCCTATGCAAGGCCACTTCTAAACAGCCTGAAAGAAGCACAAAAAGAAAAGGCTCCAATAAAGTGGACTCCTGAAATGCACACAGCTTTTACAACATTAAAATTACACAGCTCCCGTCCTAGCGACACCTGATTATGATCGAGAATGTTATTTATATTCTCGCACTGCAATGGAATACTCATGACTGCTGTGTTGACACAGAAAACATCCCTGGGACAAAAGCCATTAGCAAATTACAGCAGCACACTTGACTCAGTAATGCAAGGGCACTTTGCATGTGAACAACCGCTCGTGGCAGCTGCCTTTGCGCTAGAAAAAAGCACCACAATCATGATGGGGTGCTCCGTCACCTTGTAGGTTGAACACTCCCTGTTTGCAATTCTCAAGCGATCACAATTTACTCTTACCACCCAAAGAGCATCAGCGAATGAGATTATCATTTCCAGCCCAAATGTCCATGTAGTTCGCTGTAAAATAGTAAACTCAGCTACAGTCATTACTGAACCATGCACAGTACAAGACATGGAAGAACATGATTGTGCCACTTATGAAGAGGAAGGAGACAACATTCCCAAAGCAAGTGAGAAAGCATTGGAGGAAGGGAAAATATTCTTTGTATATGGGCCGGCATCCATATGTCCAGAGACAGGAGAAAAGCATGTTGGGGCTGCAGTAGTAAGCCTGGAGAAAGGGGAATATGAGATTCTTGTACAAAAACATTTACCAATGCATTATTCCACCCAAGCAGCAGAGCTAATTGCACTAACAGAGGCACTAAATGCAGCAAAAGGATGTGCAGTAACAATATATTCAAACTCAGCATATGTAACCACTATGGCACATGCTGGTCTATCACCATGGAGAACAAGGGGGTTTAGGCAGCAGATGGGTCCCCAGTACAAATGCAGAATTGCTCAATGAACTGATTGAAACCTTGGTAGAACCCTGAGTAGTAGCATTAGTAAAATGCCAAGCCCATAAAAATAACAATGATGAAATATCACTTGGGAATGCAGCGGAAGACACAGCAGCCAAAGAAACAACATATTTCTAAACACCACAAACAATAGAATGTGTATTAAAAGAGAAGACACAAGAACCAGTCGAGGAAGGATACAATGCTTTACCAATAGCACAAATAATAGAAATTCAATAAAGAGCACTGCTACATGAGCAAGAATTATGGACAAAAACACGGGTGCACCCAGTCTCTCACTGATCTCCTTTGGAGACAGGATAACACATGAAAAGTAGTAATGCCTGTAGAACTTCTACTAATAGCATTCCAACAATTGCACTTCCCTGCCCACAAATCTAAACAGCATATTGTTGCAGAAATTCAGGAAGATTGGTTTGTGCCAAACCTCCAGGAGTATCTTACCCAAATGTCAATTGAATGCACTACATGCCAAACGTTCAATTCAGGAATGACACTCAGAACCATACAGGGCACATTGCAACAACCAGTAGGGTCATTCTGTGAGCTGCATATTGATCACGCAGACACGGGAGACAGATGGAATGGAGCTAGATATTTGATTGTGGTGGACTGTCCCTTTTCACATTTGGTGGAAGCACGACCATGTGCCCATCCAGACGCAAAGTGCACAGAGAGGTGTTCCCGCGTTGGGGAATATTTGATGTCATATACAGCAAGAACAACAGAACACATTTTGTAAATGATCTATTCAAAGAAGAAACATCATTACTAGGAATCAAACACAAAATTTGTTCAATTTACCACCCGCAAGTGAATGGTGTGGTAGAAAAAATCAGCGGCCTCCGCAAGAGTAGATTGTCTAAATGATGTCACACATTGAAGAAAAATTGATTGTATTGTTTACCGTTAGCGCTCTTGCACCTGCGCACACAGCCCAGTAAAGACCACCACTTGTCCCCCCATGAAATAGTGACAGGGAGGAGAATGTAAACTCTGCTGTCACCAGTGAGGAGAATGCCAGATGCCCATCAAACCGCAACTGTTTTAGGAGAGGAATTTTTAAAATACCTCACCCAATTAACAAGAGCAGTGCGATGCATTGCCAAACAAATAGCACCGCCCTTCACAAGAGAAAAATGAAACAGACACAATGACTTCAGCTCCTGACAGGCCCACCAATCCACTTTTGCCTGGCGAACTAGTATATGCTCGTAGTTTTGTCAGAAGATGGAAATCACCTAGGTTCCATGGCCCATATGAAGTAATTTATTGCACCCCACTTCTAGTGAAGGTGAAGGGACTTAAATATTGGGTGCACCTGTCCGATGTAAGAAAAGCTCATAAAAGTGTAGCAGCAGAAGTATCACGCGAAAATGAAAAAGGAGTGGCAGTGCAATAAAAAGGAACAATCAAAAGTACAAAAGTAACAGTGTGAGAAAAAATGCTTAAAATAAGAGTAGGTGATGTAAAAATAATAATGAGAGCGCATTATGAAGTGAACTCTTTTTCCTCTTACTGCTGTATATCTGTGTTTCTTTTATTTTCATTAATTCCCATTCCCACTTTTTTTACCATTTCTTGCAGGTGCCACAATGGTGGAGAACACGCCTTTGACAACTGAAATACCTCAAATAGCTAGCAATAGGAATAGAATAAGTGTGACAAGGTCCTACAGCTATGAGTGTGGCCTCTACTTTGTAGCTATAGTATTTAGTATTGTGATGTTAGGATTAATGTTTTTTGGGGAGTGTCTTTTATTATTGGAGATAAAAGCCAAGGGGGAGGGGGAAACTAATACGAGAAGAGGGACACCTTGTATGGGATAGCATAAAGATAATGTGGGATAACACAATGCTCCCCAATATTACTAAAAACACAACAAAAATAACCACAGTAACAGAAAGTAACATGCTGAATGAAAGTATGTATGCATTTTGTGGAGATAATGTCCCAGAACAAATGTCTACTGTTGCTTCTATACAGCCTACCTCACAACCAAAAAGTACAACTACCTCATGACTGGCCCAAATGTATGATATCTTTCCCACAGCTACCTCAAGTGACCTTTCAAATACTCCCTATTGGCAACAAAGTACTGTCTCTAGTGGAAATATAAAAATAAGATTATTTCCACTGTATCGGCCCCTATCATTGAATGCACGAATTAAACTGTGTACAGTAAACAGATAGTGTAAAAGGTCTTTAGGTTGGAGAAATACATTCCAGCGAAATAGCAGAAATAGAAGGCAAATAAAGCAAGCTAAATTTGATGCATACAATGGTTTGGTTTTAGACAAAATGGAAGTTCTCTGCCACCCAGGCCAGTCAAACAAATGATACTCAGATATGAGTACCACTGAGTGACAGACAACACATGGTAGTTTTTATGTATGCTAATTGATACCTCATGCATCATGGATGCCTAAGGTTTTAGTGCCTCAATAAACTCCTATTGTGGAAGCACAATGTCTGATACATCTTTCACTATGTAGGACAAAGGGCACTTTCCAGGCACACACAATAAATATGAAACTTCTTCCACCTGACGAAAGAATCTGCAAGAAAGGAACTCCCCCAGCAAAATGTTTCAGAGAACCCTTCCTGACAATAGAAGGAACAAGATTTGCAGAAAACAAATGGCAGCAGTCAACATTCATGTGCAAGGCAGAAGGTTTGCGTGGCTTGTCAGAGAAAAGACTGCAGTGGATGAATAACACGTGTGCACAAATATGGACTGATCATGTGTCGAAACTAACCTGGGTCACAGCTCTGGAGAAGCCAATACAAATCCAAAATGAACAGAAATATGAATGTTCCTTTCGTGCCAAAGAGGGTGCGCCTATGGGTTCTAACACAGATTGCAACAGAACTCTTATCATTACTACTTGAAAAAGGTACTGCAGCTCTAATGGACCAAAATTGGGTGTTTGGCACACAGGCATATTTGCACCTACCGCCGTCTTGGGGGGGTGACTGTGCTCTGGCAATGCTACACTCCGCACTGCTGGTGGTCCCTGAAGAACATATAGCATAGCGAAGGGTGAAACACAAACTGGTACAAACACCCAGCAGGCAGAAGAAAATGCGCCCCTCGTGAACGTGCTAACATAAGATAAACTACAAGAGCAAACATCACGAAAAAGAAAAGAGCATCGAACTATATTTATACTGACTCTTCCGACCTCCTGGCACAAATCGGTGCAGAATACAAATTGTTGAATTCTGCTGAGACTTTCTTTGCATCTCTGACCCCCAGTATCCAGGCCTGTGCAAACACCAAGTGACTTCAGATTGTGCACTGGGAACTCATACAGCTGGCAAATGACACTGAAGAGGGGTTCAATGTCATCAAGGTGGAGCTAAGAGGACTGAGACTAATGACAATACAGAACAGATATGTGCTTGACCTACTTACATCTATGGAAGGTGGTGTTTGCAAAAAATCGGAAGCACATGTTGCACATTTATACCTTCCTCTGATGCAGAAAATGGGACATTGTCACACATCATAAAAGCAGTGCATGAGCTAGGAGTAAGAATGAAGAAGGAAGGTGGAGTGTAACCAACAGACTGGTTTACCTCAGCATTCCAATGGGTACCATCTTGGCTTGGGACTGTGATGAAGATGCTGGTCCCTATCATTGTTTTCTTACTGCTGATCTTTTGTGTGTGCCAGTTAGGGATCCGGTGCTGTGCCAAAACAATTCCTAATAGTTCAATGATGATGGTGACAATTTGCAGCCAGAAAAGGACTGATAGAGGTCCTCGTGATACCGAGGATGCACACATCTAAACTGGGGAGAGTGATGAGCACAAATTCCGTATGGTAGCCATATATCACACTGGGGATGTAGTGGACAATCTTTATCATACCACAATAAAGCAACCACGGGATCTGGAGAATCACAGGAAAGTGAGGGTGGATCTAGATGGGGATGGGGATTGTATATATATGTCATGTACCCCTGAAGAATATGCCCAACGCGGGGAAAGTCTAGAAATGTGTTTAGGGCATGGATGCCAATAAAAGGTATTTGTTACATTAGAATTAACGAAAGGGGGGAATGTTAGGGGGGTGGCATATTCTGCCCGCCTGAACCATTTCCACAGTAGGTAAATGAGGTGTGAGACAAGGGGGGACACATCTCCACCCCTATTGTATATATTTGCATCACTCATCCTAATTATATGTGTGTAAAAGGATAACTAATATATGTAGGTTGGACTCCATTTTGTCTCTTCCAAATGACATATTTTTCTAGGCCTCTGTCACCATGCCGAAATGTCAGCTCTCACTCTCCCAGTACTGCCACTGCCAGCCCCCACCACCTCCACCCCTTGCCAGCCCCGCTCGAGTAATGTTCTCATGGAAACTCAGCCCTTCATTGTTGCCGTCAGTAAGTATCAAGATCTGACAGGATGTGCTCATCACAGAGTGTGAGCCCAAGGCCTGCTCCAGACCCAGTGCCCCACCCATCCCAGCTGACCGACTCATGCCCTCTCTTCCCCCTCCCTGATAAGCTATGGTCCACTGGCCCCATGCCCCCAACTCCTTCTCAATGCATCTGTTGACCCAGCCCATCCCATGGACCACCCTGATTTGCCCACCAAATAACAAATCCAGTGTGGTTGTATATGTTCCTCTACAACTAACACCTATCTCCCATGTGTCTAAAATTGAGAGCCCAGAGACAACAAATCACTGATTTATCCTTCTGATTAGACACCTGAAAGAAAGACCCTTGCCCCGGGCCCCCATAAAAGCTTTGGTCGGAATGTACATATATTTGCCGTCACTGTATAAACAACCTCTTTTGATGCAATGGTTTATGCCACTCATTATTCTCTGCATGCTAGCCTAGGTTGTTTAGTTCAGATGCAATTGAATCATCTTCATGAACCTCAACTGACCTTCACCCTGCGACGACGAGCCCAGCTGACCAAGTGTAATGTTACTGAAGGAGAGACAACAGCCAATGGGACCCAGAAGTTCTTTGCTTCCATTTATTTGCTTACATAAAATTTGGTTCCCTTGCAATTACTCTCCTGGTCTCATTCCCTAGTGGGGTATGTACTTTATTCTGTCTATTGGGACACGTGCATGCTAAGGTGCCAGCCTTCAGCAGTAAGACCTCCATAAATCCTACAGAAGCAATGCATTGTTTTTGGAGCTAGGAAGTCTGCAAAGCAACTAAATAGTTGGAAAGAGTTTGGATGGCCAGAATTGCAGTTCAGCGGCGGCCCCACAATCTAGTAAGGAACTGCATGGTAAGTAATACAATACACACAATAGATGGATATATTCTATTGTTTTAAGAAGCATCAGTACTATTCTAATCCCCCTTGTTTCCCTTTACTGACCACATGCATCAGATATTCTAAACCCAACTCTAAATGTCTATCCTTTGACTTGGAAATGCTAAGATCTTAGAAGTTCAAGCAGAACTGTCTACTGTTATATACCTATCCCTCTGTCTCCACCCATCTTAATCCCTTACTCGTAATTAACTATCCCAACAAAAGTAACACACCATAGCATGCACACAATATATAAAGCATCCAGATGTGCTTATTTGGGAGGCAGGCATTCAAAATTGAAATTTCCACATAGTCTATGGTATTTTCTTTATGACATGGCACTAGATTCTGGTCTCAATACCTTTTATTGGACTAACTAAGATGGAACAAAGCATTTGCTTACGAAGTCCCACAGACTTTTTCGTCAGATGGTGCAGTGTGAAATGATTCATCAGAAGAAACCCACAGTGCAGTTGGTTCTCAAAATGAAGAATAAAAGTAGCATTTTAAAGTTCATTGGCTGAAGGAATAGAATGCCTGGAATTTGGGCCCTTATGACATGATAAATGCAGGGGGTGATTAAGAAAACAAATGTAAGTACTTACGCGGGACAGTAGTGGCACACATTGATATTGAATCCAGGACAAGCTGCGCATGCACATCCAATTTCGTGAGATTTTGCCCAAACAACCTTGAAATAAAAAATAAAAAACATTACAGCCTATAGCATTTGAACGTTGGAATCAACAGGGATTTAGTTGAAAAAGTAAATTGAACCTGGAAGTAGAGATCAATTAGAAATTGATCTTTCATTTCCCATTTCTGTGATTCGTTTAAAGCTATATGTTGTGCAACTGTTTCACACACATTAATGCAAGATGAGCATTTGTAAATGCCTTTTGATTTCTGATTTCATACATTGAAATTCCCATAGAAAAACAATATTTTGTCCAAGGAGCATTCATTTGGAGCACTGAGTCAAGATGAAGGCAAAATTACATTAATGAGAAAACAAAATGATTAAAATAAAGTTCAATTGGGGGACACACCCTTGGCTCTTGATTCAGCAAGTCTCAATCATTCAAACAGAGCTAATCTCCACAGGTGATCATATAAGTTTCTCTAAACACTAGATACACACTTAGAATTGTTAGGAAGCAGGTGTGGAAGTCCCAGGCTCCCTGGCGATTTAGGACAAGGTGATTGTAGAAGGAGATGATGAAGGGGAGCCAGGAGGTTCATTTAACACAACCACTGTTCTTTATTGTATCTTATCAGTAGTGCATGAAACCCAGAAGGAATGTGCTCTGCAAGGCAAAGAGAAGGCTGGAATGGATCTTTGAAGAAGCTATCCCACCAAAGAGGGGGCATGGGCTTTAGGCCTATGACAGTCCAGATATTTAAGTTATAGCAGCCCGAGACCCCCAAGCCCAAGACATAAACATTCCAGTGCACTGACAAGCCAACAACCCCTGCCCATAAAACGGTAAATTAACCAATCGATCAGGAAGATCAGGGAACAAGGGCAAGCTGTCCTCAACAATGGGCCATTTGATTTGTGCTGCAAGGTGCCAGGGGAGAAGGAAACTGATTTATGCTGCAGGTGAGAATGTTGTGGAGGCACCAGAATGTCTAGGAAAGGAGTGGGGGTTCATGTAGTTCTCAGAAGATTATGACAACCTCTAAAGTAGCCTCCTCGCTCATGTCCTTGATACAAGATGCACTGTAGGGCTATGAACTAATGCATTGCAACTAATTGCCAATTGCTGTTTTCATACTGGATTACGAAAGAAGAAGATCCCCACGTGGATGAAGATGGACAGAAGATGTTGGGACTAATCACCTGGCATCCCACATGGAGCAGGCTATATGTGTATAGGGTCAAATCAACCAGCTACCTGGATTTGTAACCTATGTGATGCACATCACTTATGATGTTGTGTATCTTTAAGAACTATTGCTCATGCTGTTTTGGTCAGAGCGCTCCATGGCAGCAGAGTTCTTTGCTGGTGTGCACTTATATTTTTACAAGTATAAACCATGTTCTCGTTGCAAGAGGTGTGCTGGGCCTTTTTCCCTAGTATGTTGTAGTTTCTCTGGTGTGAGCATTGAGGGGTTACTCTACAAATTTGATGACCCTGATGTGATCCCAGGATTCCAGGCTGTACATCTGGAGGGGTCAGGCCCACCTACAGCGACCAGTCCCAAACGTGCATCTCGTAGTGGTGTACAGAGGCAGAGGTCGAAGTGGGCGGGAGCGGTCGGGAGCGGTGCTCCTAAACTTTTTATTTTTAAGTTTCACTGTTCCTATACTTTTATTTAAAGAAGAAACCGTTCCGGAATTGTTTCGTTTTAAAATAAAGGTGTAGGAAGAAGTTGAAGCTTGCACTTCAGTGCACTGCACTGAACATTCCCTTAAAGAGCAGTTGTGTTTGTTTGGGGGTTTGGATTGTGTGTGGGTGGGAGCGCAGTAATGGGGTTTATGGGGAGCGGGGCAGGCCAGCAGGGAACATAGTTCCACTACTTCTTTCTGCCCATTTTGACCAATGTACATAGGTCGTTTTGACAGAATTCCTGAAGAACAAGTCACCGTACGGACAATTCTTAAGCATCTGGAGGAAATGTACCGAGAGAGCCAGGTTTATGAGACATGCAGAGGGGCTCCAAGAAAGGTTGATACAAAGAGGTTACCCCCAAATAACTGTGAAACACACACAAAAAAGAGCAGCTAATACCTCAAGAGATGTCTGTCTAACCACAAGGGTTAAGGAACCCCTGAACAGACTGGTGTGCATGACCACATTCAGCCCTATAAGCAACATAATAAAAAGTTCCATTAAAAGAAATTGGCACCTAATCAAGAACTTTGTCCCAAAAACCTATTTTTGTTTTTAAGAAGAATCAGAACCCACAGCAACATCTGGTTTTACCAGGAACCAGTGGTATACCAGTCCTGTGAGAGGACCTGGGGACTTCCACCAGTCCAAGGACATTGCAAATTGCGTGGCTTGTCAATTTACGGAAACAAGAAATCCTTTGACATTGGTAACATCCATTTGCTACTGAAGGCACCAGAAACTGCAATAGCAAGATGGTCATCTACATTATAGTGTGTCCCTCCAAATTACTGTACCTAGCCAAGACCATACGACCAGTTAAACAGTGTATCTCAGAACACTGCTCGTGCATACGCAACAAAGTCCCAGACAAACCACTGGTGGAGCATTTCACAAAAAGGAATCATACCAACCAAGATCTTGCATGGTTTGTCCTACAGATCCTTACCCCGAACAGGAGAGGGGGCGATGGAGACAAACTGCTGGGCAAGCTGAAACAGAGGTGTATATACTGCATTAACACTGCTAATACAGGAGGTCTCACTGTCTGTGTTGAGGGGAAAAGCCTCATTACACAGTAGTGTACCTGCCACACATACTGGGGTATAGGATACTTAATAGCCAAAATTCATAATTCCCTCTGGCCCAATACCGATGCCTACTACTGTCCGGATAACAGGCAGATTGGAAGTGGTTTGAAGTGGTCTTTCATGATCCTGTTTGAGTGAGGAGAGTCTGACCCAGCACAGAGCGCGGCACAGAAGTGGTTTGAAATGGTCTTTCATGGTCTTTGGGGGTCTGCAGAGGTCCAGAAAATAATAACAAAAGAAGCTTTGTGTCAATCTCACCTAGTAAGCTTGTGGCGTTAACTAACTCTCACTGTGTCCATCTGCTTGTGTCTGAAATGTTACCATCCTCAGCCATAGAACTATCCAAGTGAGCTGTTACCAGTGGTGCACATTATAACTATACTAAAGTAAAGTGGGCAGGCCCAAATTACTATGGGCAGCAGCTGTGTTTAGAGTACAATGACTATGCCTGGAAAGCTGGAGCTTGTGCAGATCTCACTAGCGTAACACAAACTGCAAACGTACTACCCTGTGGAGGAAGCCACAGAAACATTTCATTAAAATAAAAATAAAAATACTTTATAACTTATTAATTTTGCAGATACTCCTGTTATAACATAGATTTGTAGCACCGGTAGACAAACTTGGAACATGCTACTGGTGGCGCGCTCCTTTGGTTTTAACCTCTTGCTTTAAAGATTTATTGAGCCCGCCTTCTAATCAAGGATACTTTGGCAGACTGCTCTCACATGGAAAACGACATTTGATATAAATGACCTGGTGGGATTTTATATTCTTATTGTATTTGTATTTGTATGACCTCAGATTTTTAAAACTTCTTAAGATTTTAAAACCTTTTTAAGAATAATGACTTTTTTGCATGGATTAATGTAAACTATTTGCATTAAGGAGTTATCTTAAATGATATACGACTAGTGATAGATTACTATAACCATTCACTAGGTGTGGTCATCCCTAATCCCCTGATGAAGGGTGTTTAATTGGGAGCTACCGGAACGTGACTTTACTGCTGAAATGCCACCTATAATTAGAAAATATCGCTTGAGGAGTGTACCGAAATATGCCTGCAAACAAATACGCGGGAATGGAGAGGAGAACAAAAGAAAGACAATAAAAAATATCTAAGAAATCACATATTCACCCTAAATCTAGGGGCTTGGAAGTAGGAGTGATTGAGGCAGGATGGAACAAAAGAGGTGACCCTACAAAAGTTCAAGATAAAATCACAACATTTTTAAAACCAATCAAAAAAGCCCTATGTTACCTAAGTTCTGCAGGGTGATCGCATTACTAATGCCCAATCTGATGTTGGTGAAACAACAACATTAGATCCTATTGACAATAATTCCCTGTTAAAAAATGGTCATGAATTTGAGAATTGGTTCAAATGTGGTCTGCAGTACTAATGACAATGGACAAATATTGGAAGCACCAGAGGAAATTGTACCTCAGACAAATTTGGAAAGATCACCTAACTTAGCTAGAATTGCCTCTAATGCTTATGCCACAATACCAGGTGATGTTGATTCCTTTTCCTCATCTGAGTCCTCTGAACTGGATATGTATGATGAACTTGAGCATGAAAAGATATTGAAAGCTTTGTCAACATTATCCAATACCATGTTCAAGGGACAGCAGATAATGAAAGTGGGCCTGGTTAAGCTGGTCGATGCGGTTCCTGGCAATTCTAATTGTAATGATAATTATATTGTAAGAGAGAAAGGTATTGGTAGGGGTACTAGTATATTGGTTGACCAGAGATTAAGCATTGATCAAGAGGACAAATATTGGATCCAGCCCATTCGATAATGACTATCCATGAGACATCTCAGGCTCAATTTGATGATAAGTGTAGCTCACCAATTATTATATCAGGCAGTAGCCCCTGATTACACAAACAAAATAATAATTCTACAACAAAAGAATACGATGAAAAGAAAATCTAAAATAGGATATAAAGCAAAACGTTCCACAAAGTATGGACAATCACTGGCTGAAACACACTCAGAGGGTATTTATTGCATTGAAATGGACGATAGCTATCAACCAATTAATAAGGAGACACATTTAAAAAACAAATAGGTAGCCAATATCAGAGACCTAATAAAGACTGTGATCAGGAATCCTTGGGTACTTGGGTAATAAGGAATTCCGGGAAAACAAAACCAAAGAATATGGTTACATTTGCAACATACAGCATTAACTAAGACAACTATAAAGATTGTTGATAAATATGCCTCTCTCGAATAGCCCTTTCCTAAATAGAAGTAATATATTCAAACTTTTGTACCAGATACCTGACCTAAAAATTATATCAACGAAATTGGTTATGGTGTATGCAAATAAAATCTCAGAAATTGGCTCTGATTTTACAAGATGTTCTTTGCCCATAAATACAAAAAATCATAAGAAGGCCAATGGAGAAAAATATGTGAATACAGATACGGGACTGAGTATTGACAGTCTTGTAAAATTAATCATTAATGAATTGGCAATTAAATCAAAAACAAAATATAACCCACATAATGAAGGACCCAACCGATATGATGAGACATTGATTGACAGCCCAATCAGCAGGAAGCTTGATGCCTCTTCCTGATGTGGAATACTAGAGGCTACCATTCCTTTGTGTCTAATAGAACTGGATTGTCTTTCTTGTTGGAAGTTGATGTTTTTGCCCTATGGGAAACATGTTTAATGAGTGGGTTTTGTGTTGGATGGGTATTGTATTGTCCAGAGGATGGGCACTAAGAAAGAGAGAGGTAGACCTTCGGGAGACCTAATAGTGGGTTCAAAAAAATCACTTCACATTATCGGAGTACCAGATTCCTGATCACTACCTATTTATGGTAGGTGTGAGGGTGTAGATGGAATGGTCCAATAGGAAGCAGCGACTACTTATTATAAATGTATACAACCCCCCCAGGTAACAGTGAAACATCAGAGATTATAGATCAGTTGGAAAAGATCTTTGATGACTCTTAGGGACATATTCTGAGCCACCATTTATGATACTAGGTGACCTCAACTTCCAACGATTCAATAAATCTTTCAATGAACAGGCTGCCCATTCTTTATGGTATACTAATCAATTGGGGGCTACTATTATACAACATACTGAGGAGAATGTAAAGAACAGAAACCTATGGCCCACCTTTATAAATGTTAATCGATTATGGCACTTGTATGTGGATATGGGTTCTCCTGACAATGAAAGAGATCATGTGGATTGATTATATCATATTCGGAATCGCTGTTGAATGGTATGTGTGGTTTACAAATTATTCCAACCCCAACTAATGACAATGTTTTTAAAAATTCTCTTTGAATTGTGCTTTAGAAGAAAAGCAAAAAAATAATGGTATAACAAAGAGTAACATGACTGGTAATATAATCCACTTGACTGCAAAAAATAATAATATAAATAAGCATAATGTTAGATTTGGTGCCCTATTCGATGAACCATGTAAGAATATCGGTATGGGCTCTAACAAAACTTATGGCAACATTATAGCCAATGACAAATGAACTTTAGACAGAGATATAGGAAGGTTGAAATGCCAAGGTGGGGATAGAGTCAACATTTCCATAAAGGTAGCTAATCTGAGAACTAGGTACAAACACTTTTTGAAACTTATAAGGTGCCAGTCTTTGCAAGGAAATGGTCTTTAAAGCTTTACATGGTTACAAAGACTGACACACAGTGCTTTTGGGCTTTATTTCATGAATATACTGCTGGTGGGGGAACGGAAAAGAAGGAAATAAATTGTATATCGGAAAGTAGATGGAAATTGCATATTAAACAGTGGTATTATAAAGAGAGTTCCAGTACCAATACCACACAACCTTATAAAGTCCTCTATAACTCACTAGCACTAGATGTTGACGAACTGGAAAACATGATATGTAGTACTAAAGCGTTGAGTGCACCCAGACCAGATGGTGCAACAAACTTAATATATAAGGAACATTTGGCATATTGGGCCAGGACCTTGACCATAGTCTATAAGTCTATTGTGGTTTTAGGTTTTATTCCCACTATTTGGAAAGTTTCCATCATGATACCTATTTTTTAAAAGGCAGCAAGAGATAATCCTAACAATTATAGATTGCTAGCAATGTCAGATGTGAGCTCGAAGCTATTTGCCAAATTGTGACTTTGGGAATTCAATGTTTGGATTAAATGTAAAGGTCTTTTCTCGAGAAAACAATCTGGCTTCAGACAGGGAATGGGTACCTTATCGAACCTGTGGTCACTATCTTACTTTACACGGAAAACGATGGAGGCAAAAGAAGGAGCACTCTTTTTATGTTTCATAGACTTGAAAGGAGCATTTGACACCATTGATAGAGAAATATTATGGCACAAACTAGAAATGTGGAACTTAAGCCTATTGTCCTATATTTTATCTGCAAATGTTGTGCTAATACTGTAGTACAAGTTCGATTAGATCAGGAGGGTACCCTGAGTGGGTTAATAGGTACCAATTCAGGTCTAAAACAATGATGCCCACTGTCTCCGACCCTTTGTATTTTATACGTATCTAAAATGGGAGCCCCATTGGACAACTGCCAGAATTTTCCTCCCAAAAAAGGTGACTAAAGCATAGCCTAGCTGGTTATGCAGATGAACCCCTACTTCTCAATCAAACACCGATTGGGTTACAGTGAAGTATGGATGCTTTATGTCAATATTCTAGTGAAAATTGCCTAATAATAAACTACCAAAAGATGAAACGTCCAAGCAAAAAAAAAGTCTAAACATTTTGTGTGGAAAATGGCAAATGAAAAAATGAAAGGAGTTTGTTCTTATGAGTATCTGTGTATGTATATATTGGATACTAAGAATATGAAACAAATTGAGACTTATGTAACACAAAAGAGAAAGGAGATTCCTGGCAATTCTAAACTTCATTGAATATGAAGATGGTTACTCGGTTGAAGGTTTAGTGTGACTGTATAAAACGTGCTTGATACCGAGTTTATGGTATGGCCTTGAAATATTCATGGTGAAAGAAATTAAATGGCTAAGGAAGTTGGAAACCAAACTGTGGAGGAGAACTTTGGGGTTACCTAAATCGGCCCCTGTTGAGGGGATTCATTGCGAACTTGGATTAACTTCACTTACAACTTTAAAGAAAGTAGCGATGTGAATTTTGTATTTGTGTTTAATAGGTAAACCTGATGATACTGATGCAATGCTTGGTATTTTAAGCCCTTGATGAGCCCCAATGATATTGGAGTCCCTTTAGAAAATTGTAAAAGGAGACTGCACTTTTTTCTGATAATATAGGGTTTGAAATGGATGCAGATGCTCCAATTACTATAATGGAAAAACAAATAAATACACTTGCAAATATATGGGATATTACTACCAATACAACATTGCTGGGCAAACTTAATAGATACAAAATGTATACCCATCAGAGCTTACATGTCGGCTTCCCTTGTAAATAGCTGAAAATACATTACAATAGCAAAGTAAGAAGATTCATAATGCTGCTCAGGTTGGATCTTCTTCCTACGCTGCCTAGAATTGGGGCTTGGTCTAAAATTCCCTATGATGAGCATCTTTGTAGACAGTGCGGACATGATATAGAAACAAGACACCTTCTGACAAATTGTAGGAATCTGAATGATTTATATACTAAAGACACTTATAATTAATATATAAAATGGAAAATGTCTGCTCAGACCAATTGTAAATATGTATTAATTTCTGTATTGTAATGTTTGCCTAAACACATACGCATTGAATCGCCCTGCCACACTTCTTGAAACCCCATCTTGGTTGTTTTGCTCATTTTCATGGGTTTTCATTTCGAACGCGGTACAGATTCACTCCAAAAGCTCTGCAAGACATCCCCCTGCACAGGAATGCATGAATCTGCTGAGTACATTGTTTTTCTTTTACTAAGAGCCTTGAAGGACTGGCACACACGTAGCTAATCTGTAAATGAAATGCCTTCCTGTCTTCTGACTGTCTTGGTCTTTCCACAGCTAATTGTGAATGTGCATCTAGAAGTGTTCCTCCAAAGAGGCTGAGTTAATATGTCGAAGTACAGACTGACCTTTATGTCTAGAAATAACATAGATAATGTAGCACGAGGAATGTTGCCTTGTGTTAGGAACAGGATATAGTCCTACACTCCGCTTCGTGCTGTTCCCAGACAGTAAATTGTCTGAGAGATGACGCAGAGTGTTTGAGCATGTGTTGCCATAGTAAATTGCCCACGTCTGTAGGTCATGAACCCTCATCATATGATGGGGTAGAACGAATTTGCCATGTTGTTCGCCATGTATAAAGTGCGCTCATTCCTGCATGCATTTGCTCACTTTCTCTGCGTCTGTAAAAATGCATTTAGGAACTTGGGTCCACTTAAGTAATTATAAACTGTTGATATCTGTCCCTCATGACTGCTGTGTCTTCATTTCTTTGCAGTAGCCACATATTTGGACTAACACAATCAAGGTCTTTATTATTATCGGACAACTGTACTGTACTGAATTTTACTTTATAGCATGTTTGGTTGCAAATTAAAAGAAAATGACCAGGAACTGCAATGACTTTGATTAAGGAAGAACAAATGTGTGGGAGATAGATGAAATATGGAAGTTAAAAGTGTAAGGTTGAATTAATCTGAGGTTTTTACTAAATGTTTACTAATTTTGACTTGACTAAGATCGAATAATGAAATGAGATTGTATTAACTGCATGAATTTTAACTATTCCTATGTTTAAGTTCCTTATTATGTAATAACAGTTTGCATCATATGAATAGTGTATGCATTTTAGTAAGTTTTAAGCGTTTGTTTTTGAAGTGTATATGTATGATGTGTTAAACATTTTAACCAAAATAACATAGTAAAAAAAAAAAAACAATAGTTGTGCCTAAGCTCCTTTACACTTCTGCAAGACTTCTGCTCTAGCTAAGACATATCAGGTTGTAACAGTTTGACGCTTGTTTACACTAGGTCAGTACTACACTGGTTATGTTCAACGCAGCCTGTGTGTTAACTCTGTTAATCTTGATCTTTCAGCGTCCAAGTACCACATTAAATAATATGTTATGGTGACAATATCACATTCACCCGTTGCCATGTTGTAACCAGATGGGAAAGATTGTTGACATTTTAAAAGGAACTGTCTTTTCGCATGTTGCAAACAACATCTACATCCATGCCATACACACTGTTGCTTCTTACCTACAAACTATGTATTCTTGTTGGAAATATTATATTATCCCTTTGCCATACTGTAATCACATTAGAGAATAGTGATGCCATATGAAATGAAACGGTCTTTGTACATGTTGTAAACACCATCCAGTACGCCTGCCACGCTGTAGCTAAGCGACACTAAGATGAGCAGGATGCCATACACTCGTTTCTCATTGCCTGCACATTATGTAACTGTATACGTACAAGAAGATGCACATCTGAGTAATTTAGTTTGTGAGGTAAACTATCACTTGCGGTGGACGGGCTTGTTGCCACTGACGTTTAAACCAATACAGCCCTGCAAACACGAGCGGGCGGTGGACATTACAAGATGGCAGCCATGGAAAAGGCTGCTACCTTACAGCAGGGTTTCCATGGCGACCATGTATACACAATCCACTGTATGGCTCGCATCTTCACTCAGCCGAATGCTGCACCGGCAGATGGGCTTACGCTCCATCAAAGGCAGATATTCGGCAGCGATTTTTAAACTATCCTTTAGCTGGTGAGGGGGCACATCAGCACTGAGTTATGTTCCCGGGCCCTCGGAACCAATACACTGCACGCGTGTACCGATTTACACCATTTTTGTCTGCTTGCTCCTGCCCTAGCCATCAGCCGTCTGCAGCAAAGATCCCAGATTGAATTCACCAGGTGACCCACATGTAGGGTGTCTTCACTCTGGGTTGCCTGTCTAGATAGGCATGTGTAGCGCCAAGACATAGACCTCATAGGGTCACCCTACACGTAATGCACCGGAGCAGGCACTCCCTGGTATTCTATTTGGCACCACAATGTGTCTAGGATCCCTTCAGTACATCAATTTTATGCCTCCACCCCTCTTTTAATTACAGGTAGCCGTCACCGAGATAATAGTGGCGAGTCATGGGTCTGTACCTCAGAGTACCAGTGAATCCCGCCATTTGAACGCGGTCTCAGTTAATTATGTACCCGTCCTAGGCAGATGGGGAGCAGGTGCAAGTGGATCTAGGTCACCTGGCCTAAGCCCCGCCCACCTGGTGCATTCCAGGTTGCGCCTCTTTTTTTCCCCACTTAGCAAGCCACACCCACCTGGTGCCTTTCTGGTTGCCACTCTTTCTCGTACTTAAGGAGCCCTCCAACCTCTTTTTTTTTGCAGATGGGGAGCAGGTGCAAGTGGATCTAGGTCACCTGGCCTAAGCCCCGCCCACCTGGTGCCTTCCAGGTTGCTGCTCTTTTTCCCCACTTAGCAAGCCCTGCCCATCTGGTGCCTTCCTGGTTGCTGCTCTTTTCCCTAATTAATGGGCCCTACTGCCTCTTTTTGCAAGTGGATCTAGGTAACACTAAGCCCCATGCACCGGGCCCCTTCAAGGTTGCCGCACTTTTCCCCGATCCCCGCTTAGCAAGCCCCGCCTGCCTGGTACATTCCTGGTTGCCGCTCTTTTTCCACATTTAGCAAGCCCTGCCCACTTGGTTCCTTCCTGGTTGCCACTCTTTTCCCTACTTAAGGAGCCCTCCAGCTCTTTTCCTTTGCAGATGGGGAGCAGGTGTAAGTGGATCTAGATCACCTGGCCTAATCCCTTCCCACCTGGTGCCTTCCTGGTTGCTGCTTTTTTTCCCCACTTAGCAAGCCCAGCCCACCTGGTACTTTCCTGGTTGTTACTCTTTTTCCCTACTTAAGGAGCCCTCCAGGCTCTTTTCCTTTGCAGATGGGGAGCAGGTGTAAGTGGATCTAGGTCACCTGGCCTAATCCATGCCCACCTGGTGACTTCCTTATTGCCGCTCTTTTTCCCCACTTAGCAAGCCCAGCCCACCTGGCACTTTCCTGGTTTTTGCTCTTTTTCCCTACTTAAGGAGCCCTCCAGGCTCTTTTCTTTTGCTGCTGGGCAGTAAGTGTAAGTGGATCTAGGTCACCTGGCCTAAGCCCCGCCAAACTGGTGCCTTCCTGGTTGCTGCTCTTTTCCCTACTTAAGGAGCCCTCCAGGCTCTTTTCCTTTGCAGATGCGGAGCAGGTGTAAGTGGATCTAGGTCACCTGGCCTAATCCATGCCCACCTGGTGACTTCCTTGTTGCCGCTCTTTTTCCCCACTTAGCAAGCCCAGCCCACCTGGTGCATTCCTGGTTGCCGCTCTTTTTCCACATTTAGCAAGCCCTGCCCACCTGGTGCCTTCCTGGTTGCCACTCTTTTCCCTACTTAAGGAGCCTTCTTGCCTCTTTTCCTTTGCAGATGGGGAGCAGGTGCAAGTGAATCTAGGTCACCCTAAGCCCCAAGCACCGAGCGCCTTCAAGGTTGCCGCTCTTTTCCCCGCTTAGCAAGCCCCGCCCACCTGGTGCATTCCTGGTTGCTGCTCTTTTTCCACATTTAGCAAGCCCTGCCCACCTGGTGCCTTCCTGGTTGCCACTCTTTTCCCTACTTAAGGAGCCTTCTTGCCTCTTTTCCTTTGCAGATGGGGAGCAGGTGCAAGTGAATCTAGGTCACCCTAAGCCCCAAGCACCTAGCGCCTTCTAGGTTGCCGCTCTTTTCCCCACTTAGCAAGCCCAGCCCACCTGGTACTTTCCTGGTTGCTGCTCTTTTCCCTACTTAAGGAGCCCTCCAGCCTCTTTTCTTTTGTGAAGGGGAGCAGGTGCAAGTGGATCTAGGTCACCTGGCCTAAGCCCCACGCACCTGGTGCCTTCCAGGTTGCCGCTCTTTTTCCCCACTTAGCAAGCCCTGCCCACCTGGTGCCTTCCTGGTTGTTGCTCTTTTTCCCTACTTAAGGAGCCCTCCAGGCTCTTTTCCTTTGCAGATGGGGAGCTGGTGTAAGTGGATTTAGGTCACCTGGCCTAATCCATGCCCACCTGGTGACTTCCTTGTTGCCGCTCTTTTTCCCCACTTAGCAAGCCCAGCCCACCTGCTACTTTCCTGGTTGTTGCTCTTTTTCCCTATTTAAGGAGCCCTCCAGGCTCTTCTCTTTTGCTGCTGGGCAGTAGGTGTAAGTGGATCTAGGTCACCTGGCCTAAGACCCGCCAAACTGGTGCCTTTCTGGTTGCTGCTCTTTTCCCTACTTAAGGAGCCCTCCAGCCTCTTTTCTTTTGCAGATGGGGAGCAGGTGCAAGTGGATCTAGGTTACCAAGCCTAAGCCCCGCCCACCTGGTCCCATCCAGGTTGCTGCTATTTTTCCCCACTTAGCAAGCCCTGCCAACCTGGTGCCTTCCTGGTTGCTGCTCTTTTCCCTACTTAAGGGGCCCTCCTGCCTCTTTTCCTTTGCAGATGGGGAGCAGTTGCAAGTGGATCTATTTCACCCTAAGCCCCATGCACCTGGCCCCTTCAAGGTTGCTGCTCTTTTCCCCGCTTAGCAAGCCCCGCCCGCCTGGTGCATTCCTGGTTGCCGCTCTTTTTCCACATTTAGCAAGCCCTGCCCACCTGGTGCCTTCCTGGTTGCCACTCTTTTCCCTACTTAAGGAGCCTTCTTGCCTCTTTTCCTTTGCAGATGGGGAGCAGGTGCAAGTGAATCTAGGTCACCCTAAGCCCCAAGCACCTGGCGCCTTCTAGGTTGCCGCTCTTTTCTCTGCTTAGCAAGTCCCGCCCACCTGGTGCATTCCTGGTTGCCCCTCTTTTTCCACATTTAGCAAGCCCTGCCCACCTGGTGCCTTCCTGGTTGCCACTCTTTTCCCTACTTAAGGAGCCTTCTTGCCTCTTTTCCTTTGCAGATGGGGAGCAGTTGCAAGTGGATCTATTTCACCCTAAGCCCCATGCACCTGGCCCCTTCAAGGTTGCCGCTCTTTTCCCCGCTTAGCAAGCCCCGCCCGCCTGGTGCATTCCTGGTTGCTGCTCTTTTTCCACATGTAGCAAGCCCTGCCCACCTGGTGCCTTCCTGGTTGCCACTCTTTTCCCTACTTTAGGAGCCTTCTTGCCTCTTTTCATTTGCAGATGGGGAGCAGGTGCAAGTGAATCTAGGTCACCCTAAGCCCCAAGCACCTGGCGCCTTCTAGGTTGCCGCTCTTTTCCCCACTTAGCAAGCCCAGCCCACCTGGTACTTTCCTGGTTGCTGCACTTTTCCCTACTTAAGGAGCCCTCCAGCCTCTTTTCTTTTGCAGATGGGGAGCAGGTGCAAGTGGATCTAGGTCACCTGGCCTAAGCCCCACGCACCTGGTGCCTTCCAGGTTGCCGCTCTTTTTCCCCACTTAGCAAGCCCTGCCCACCTGGTGCCTTCCTGGTTGCTGCTCTTTTCCCTAATTAAGGGACCCCCTGCCTCTTTTCCGTTGCAGATGGGGAGCGGTTGCAAGTGGATCTAGGTCACCCTAAGCCCCATGCACCTGGACCCTTCAAGGTTGCCGCTCTTTTCCCCGCTTAGAAAGCCCCCCCCCGTCTGGTGCATTCCTGGTTGCTGCTCTTTTTCCACATTTAGCAAGCCCTGTCCACCTGGTGCCTTCCTGGTTGCCACTCTTTTCCCTACTTAAGGAGCCCTCCAGCCTCTTTTCCTTTGCAGATGGGGAGCAGGTGTAAGTGGATCTAGGTCACCTGGCCTAATCCACGCCCACCTGATGACTTCCTCTTGCTGCTCTTTTTCCCCAATTAGCAAGCCCCGCCAAACTGGTGCCTTCCTGGTTGCTGCTCTTTTCCCTCCTTAAGGAGCCCTTCAGCCTCTTTTCTTTTGCAGATGGGGAGAAGGAGCAAGTGGATCTAGGTCACCGTAAGACCCACGCACCTGGCGCCTTCAAGGTTGCCGTTCTTTTCACGGCTTAGCAAGCCCGCCAACCTGGTGCATTCCTGGTTGCCGCTCTTTTTCCACATTTAGCAAGCCCCGCCCACCTGGTGCCTTCCTGCTTGCCACTCTTTTCCCTACTTATGGAGCCCTTCATCCTTTTCCTTTGCAGATGGGGAGCAGGTGCAAGAGGATCTAAGTCACCTGGCCTAATCCACGCCCACCCGGCGACTTCCTGGTTGCCGCTCTTTTTCCCCACTTAGCAAGCCCCGCCAAACTGGTGGCTTCCTGGTTGCTGCTCTTTTCCCTACTTAAGGAGCCCTCCAGCCTCTTTTCTTTTGCAGATGGGGAGCAGGTGCAAGTGGATCTAAGTCACCTGGCCTAATCCCTGCCCACCTGCTGCCTTCCTTGTTGCCGTTCTTTTTCCCCACTTAGCAAGCACCGCCCACCTGGTACTTTCCTGGTTTCCGCTCTTTTCCCTACTTAAGGAGCCCTCCAGCCACTTTTCCTTTGCAGATGGGGAGCAGGTGTAAGTGGATCTAGGTCACCTGGCCTAATCCACGCCCACCTGGTGCCTTCCTGGTTGCCGCTCTTTTTCCCCACTTAGCAAGCCCCGCAAACCTGGTGCCTTCCTGGTTGCTGTTCTTTTCCCTACTTAAGGAGACCTCCAGGCTCTTTTTTTTGCAGAGGGGGAGCAGGTGCAAGTGGATCTAGGTCACCTGGCCTAATCCTTGCCAACCTGGTGATTTCCTTGTTGCCGCTCTTTTTCCCCACTTAGCAAGCCCAGCCCACCTGGTATTTTCCTGGTTGTTGCTCTTTTTCCCTACTTAAGGAGCCCTCCAGCCTCTTTTCCTTTGCAGATGGGGAGCAGCTGTAAGTGGATCTAGGTCACCTGGCCTAATCCATGCCCACCTGGTGACTTCCTTGTTGCCGCTTTTTTTCCCCACTTAGCAAGCCCAGCCCACCTGGTACTTTCCTGGTTGTTGCTCTTTTTCCCTACTTAAGGAGCCCTCCAGGCTCTTTTCCTTTGCAGATGGGGAGCAGGTGTACGTGGATCTAGGTCACCTGGCCTAATCCATGCCCACCTGGTGACTTCCTTGTTGCCGCTCTTTTTCCCCACTTAGCAAGCCCAGCCCACCTGGTACTTTCCTGGTTGTTGCTCTTTTTCCCTACTTAAGGAGCCCTCCAGCCTCTTTTCTTTTGCAGATGGAGAGCAGGTGCAAGTGGATCTAGGTTACCTAGCCTAAGCTCCGCCCACCTGGTCCCATCCAGGTTGCCGCTATTTTTCCCCACTTAGCAAGCCCTGCCAACCTGGTGCCTTCCTGGTTGCTGCTCTTTTCCCTAGTTAAGGGGCCCTCCTGCCTCTTTTCTTTTGCAGATGGGGAGCAGTTGCAAGTGGATCTATTTCACCCTAAGCCCCATGCACCTGGCCCCTTCAAGGTTGCCGCTCTTTTTTCCGCTTAGCAAGCCCCGCCCACCTGGTGCATTCCTGGTTGCCGCTCTTTTTCCACATTTAGCAAGCCCTGCCCACCTGGTGCCTTCCTGGTTGCCACTCTTTTCCCTACTTAAGGAGCCTTCTTGCCTCTTTTCCTTTGCAGATGGGGAGCAGGTGCAAGTGAATCTAGGTCACCCTAAGCCCCAAGCACCTGGCGCCTTCTAGGTTGCCGCTCTTTTCCCCACTTAGCAAGCCCAGCCCACCTGGTACTTTCCTGGTTGCTGCTCTTTTCCCTACTTAAGGAGCCCTCCAGCCTCTTTTCTTTTGCAGATGGGGAGCAGGTGCAAGTGGATCTAGGTCACCTGGCCTAAGCCCCACGCACCTGGTGCCTTCCAGGTTGCCGCTCTTTTTCCCCACTTAGCAAGCCCTGCCCACCTGGTGCCTTCCTGGTTGTTGCTCTTTTTCCCTACTTAAGGAGCCCTCCAGGCTCTTTTCCTTTGCAGATGGGGAGCTGGTGTAAGTGGATCTAGGTCACCTGGCCTAATCCATGCCCACCTGGTGACTTCCTTGTTGCCGCTCTTTTTCCCCACTTAGCAAGCCCAGCCCACCTGCTACTTTCCTGGTTGTTGCTCTTTTTCCCTACTTAAGGAGCCCTCCAGGCTCTTTTCTTTTGCTGCTGGGCAGTAGGTGTAAGTGGATCTAGGTCACCTGGCCTAAGACCCGCCAAACTGGTGCCTTTCTGGTTGCTGCTCTTTTCCCTACTTAAGGAGCCCTCCAGCCTCTTTTCTTTTGCATATGGGGAGCAGGTGCAAGTGGATCTAGGTTACCTAGCCTAAGCCCCGCCCACCTGGTCCCATCCAGGTTGCCGCTATTTTTCCCCACTTAGCAAGCCCTGCCAACCTGGTGCCTTCCTGGTTGCTGCTCTTTTCCCTACTTAAGGGGCCCTCCTGCCTCTTTTCCTTTGCAGATGGGGAGCAGTTGCAAGTGGATCTATTTCACCCTAAGCCCCATGCACCTGGCCCCTTCAAGGTTGCTGCTCTTTTCCCCGCTTAGCAAGCCCCTCCCGCCTGGTGCATTCCTGGTTGCCGCTCTTTTTCCACATTTAGCAAGCCCTGCCCACCTGGTGCCTTCCTGGTTGCCACTCTTTTCCCTACTTAAGGAGCCTTCTTGCCTCTTTTCCTTTGCAGATGGGGAGCAGGTGCAAGTGAATCTAGGTCACCCTAAGCCCCAAGCACCTGGCGCCTTCTAGGTTGCCGCTCTTTTCTCCGCTTAGCAAGTCCCGCCCACCTGGTGCATTCCTGGTTGCCGCTCTTTTTCCACATTTAGCAAGCCCTGCCCACCTGGTGCCTTCCTGGTTGCCACTCTTTTCCCTACTTAAGGAGCCTTCTTGCCTCTTTTCCTTTGCAGGTGGGGAGCAGTTGCAAGTGGATCTATTTCACCCTAAGCCCCATGCACCTGGCCCCTTCAAGGTTGCTGCTCTTTTCCCCGCTTAGCAAGCCCCGCCCGCCTGGTGCATTCCTGGTTGCTGCTCTTTTTCCACATTTAGCAAGCCCTGCCCACCTGGTGCCTTCCTGGTTGCCACTCTTTTCCCTACTTTAGGAGCCTTCTTGCCTCTTTTCCTTTGCAGATGGGGAGCAGGTGCAAGTGAATCTAGGTCACCCTAAGCCCCAAGCACCTGGCGCCTTCTAGGTTGCCGCTCTTTTCCCCACTTAGCAAGCCCAGCCCACCTGGTACTTTCCTGGTTGCTGCACTTTTCCCTACTTAAGGAGCCCTCCAGCCTCTTTTCTTTTGCAGATGGGGAGCAGGTGCAAGTGGATCTAGGTCACCTGGCCTAAGCCCCACGCACCTGGTGCCTTCCAGGTTGCCGCTCTTTTTCCCCACTTAGCAAGCCCTGCCCACCTGGTGCCTTCCTGGTTGCTGCTCTTTTCCCTAATTAAGGGCCCCCCCTGCCTCTTTTCCGTTGCAGATGGGGAGCGGTTGCAAGTGGATCTAGGTCACCCTAAGCCCCATGCACCTGGACCCTTCAAGGTTGCCGCTCTTTTCCCCGCTTAGAAAGCCCCCCCCCGTCTGGTGCATTCCTGGTTGCTGCTCTTTTTCCACATTTAGCAAGCCCTGCCCACCTGGTGCCTTCCTGGTTGCCACTCTTTTCCCTACTTAAGGAGCCCTCCAGCCTCTTTTCCTTTGCAGATGGGGAGCAGGTGTAAGTGGATCTAGGTCACCTGGCCTAATCCACGCCCACCTGATGACTTCCTCTTGCTGCTCTTTTTCCCCAATTAGCAAGCCCCGCCAAACTGGTGCCTTCCTGGTTGCTGCTCTTTTCCCTACTTAAGGAGCCCTTCAGCCTCTTTTCTTTTGCAGATGGGGAGAAGGAGCAAGTGGATCTAGGTCACCGTAAGACCCACGCACCTGGGGCCTTCAAGGCTGCCGTTCTTTTCACGGCTTAGCAAGCCCCGCCAACCTGGTGCATTCCTGGTTGCCGCTCTTTTTCCACATTTAGCAAGCCCCGCCCACCTGGTGCCTTCCTGCTTGCCACTCTTTTCCCTACTTATGGAGCCCTTCATCCTTTTCCTTTGCAGATGGGGAGCAGGTGCAAGAGGATCTAAGTCACCTGGCCTAATCCACGCCCACCCGGCGACTTCCTGGTTGCCGCTCTTTTTCCCCACTTAGCAAGCCCCGCCAAACTGGTGGCTTCCTGGTTGCTGCTCTTTTCCCTACTTAAGGAGCCCTCCAGCCTCTTTTCTTTTGCAGATGGGGAGCAGGTGCAAGTGGATCTAAGTCACCTGGCCTAATCCCTGCCCACCTGCTGCCTTCCTTGTTGCCGTTCTTTTTCCCCACTTAGCAAGCACCGCCCACCTGGTACTTTCCTGGTTTCCGCTCTTTTCCCTACTTAAGGAGCCCTCCAGCCACTTTTCCTTTGCAGATGGGGAGCAGTTGTAAGTGGATCTAGGTCACCTGGCCTAATCCACGCCCACCTGGTGCCTTCCTGGTTGCCGCTCTTTTTCCCCACTTAGCAAGCCCCGCAAACCTGGTGCCTTCCTGGTTGCTGTTCTTTTCCCTACTTAAGGAGCCCTCCAGGCTCTTTTTTTTGCAGAGGGGGAGCAGGTGCAAGAGGATCTAAGTCACATGGCCTAATCCACGCCCACCCAGCGACTTCCTGGTTGCCGCTCTTTTTCCCCACTCAGCAAGCCCCGCCAAACTGGTGGCTTCCTGGTTGCTTTTCTTTTCCCTACTTAAGGAGCCCTCCAGCCTCTTTTCTTTTGCAGATGGGGAGCAGTTGCTATTGGATCTAGGTCACCCTAAGCCCCATGCACCTGGACCCTTCAAGGTTGCCGCTCTTTTCCCCGCTTAGAAAGCCCCCCCCGCCTGGTGCATTCCTGGTTGCCGCTCTTTTTCCACATTTAGCAAGCCCTGCCCACCTGGTGCCTTCCTGGTTGCCACTCTTTTCCCTACTTAAGGAGCCCCCCAGCCTCTTTTCCTTTGCAGATGGGGAGCAGGTGTAAGTGGATCTAGGCCACCTGGCCTAATCCACGCCCACCTGATGACTTCCTCTTGCTGCTCTTTTTCCCCAATTAGCAAGCCCCGCCAAACTGGTGCCTTCCTGGTTGCTGCTCTTTTCCCTACTTAAGGAGCCCTCCAGCCTCTTTTCTTTTGCAGATGGGGAGCAGGTGCAAGTGGATCTAAGTCACCTGGCCTAATCCCTGCCCACCTGCTGCCTTCCTTGTTGCCGTTCTTTTTCCCCACTTAGCAAGCACCGCCCACCTGGTACTTTCCTGGTTTCCGCTCTTTTCCCTACTTAAGGAGCCCTCCAGCCACTTTTCCTTTGCAGATGGGGAACAGGTGTAAGTGGATCTAGGTCACCTGGCCTAATCCACGCCCACCTGGTGCCTTCCTGGTTGCCGCTCTTTTTCCCCACTTAGCAAGCCCCGCAAACCTGGTGCCTTCCTGGTTGCTGTGCTTTTCCCTACTTAAGGAGCCCTCCAGCCTCTTTTTTTGCAGAGGGGGAGCAGGTGCAAGTGGATCTAGGTCACCTGGCCTAAGCCCCGCCCACCTGGTGCATTCCAGGTTGCTGCTCTTTTTTCCCCACTTAGCAAGCCCCGCCCACCTGCTGCATTCCTGGTTGCTGCTCTTTTTTCACATTTAGGGAGCCCCGCCCACCTGGTGCCTTCCTGGTTCCTGCTCTTTTCCCTAATCAAGGGGCCCTCCTGCCTCTTTTCCTATGCAGATGGGGAGCAGTTGCAAGTGGATCGAGGTCACCCTAAGCCCCATGCACCTGGCCCCTTCAAGGTTGCCGCTCTTTTCCCCGCTTAGCCTGGTGCATTCCTGGTTGCCGCTCTTTTTCCACATTTAGCAAGCCCTGCCCACCTGGTGCCTTCCTGGTTGCCACTCTTTTCCCTACTTAAGAAGCCTTCTTGCCTCTTTTCCTTTGCAGATGGGGAGCAGGTGCAAGTGAATCTAGGTCACCGTAAACCCCAAGCACCTGGCGCCTTCTAGGTTGCCGCTCTTTTCTCCGCTTAGCAAGTCCCGCCCACCTGGTGCATTCCTGGTTGCCACTCTTTTCCCTACTTAAGGATTCCTCCAGCTCTTTTCCTAGCAGATGGGGAGCAGGTGCAAGTGGGTCTAAGTCACCTGGCCCAATCCCTGCCCACCTGGTGCTTTCCTGGTTGCCGCTCTTTTTCCCCACTTAGCAAGCCCAGCCCACCTGGTACTTTCCTGCTTGCTGCTCTTTTCCCTACTTAAGGAGCCCTCCAGCCTCTTTTCTTTTGCAGATGGGGAGCAGGTGCAAGTGCATCTAGGTCACCTGGCCTAAGCCCCGCCCACCTGGTGCCTTCCAGGTTGCCGCTCGTTTTCCCCACTTAGCATGCCCTGCCCACCTGGTGCCTTCCTGGTTGCTGCTCTTTTCCCTAATTAAGGGGCCCCCCTGCCTCTTTTCCTTTGCAGATGGGGAGCAGTTGGAAGTGGGTCTAGGTCACCCTAAGCCCCATGCCCCTGGCCCCTTCAAGGTTGCCGCTCTTTTCCCCGCTTAGAAAGCCCCGCCCACCTGGTGCATTCCTGGTTGCCGCTCTTTTTCCACATTTAGCAAGCCCTGCCCACCTGGTGCCTTCCTGGTTGCCACTCTTGTCCCTACTTAAGGAGCCTTCCATCCTCTTTTCCTTTGCAGATGGGGAGCAGGTGTAAGTGGATCTAGATCACCTGGCCTAATCCACGCCCACCTGATGACTTCCTGGTTGCCGCTCTTTTTCCCCACTTAGCAAGCCCCGCCAAACTGGTGCCTTCCTGGTTGCTGCTCTTTTCCCTACTTAAGGAGCCCTCCAGCCTCTTTTCTTTTGCAGATGGGCAGCAGTTGCAAGTGGATCTAGGTTACCTGGCCTAAGCCCCGCCCTCCTGGTGCCTTCCAAGTTGCCGCTTTTTTTCCCCACTTAGAAAGCCCTGCCCACCTTGTGCCTTCCTGGTGGTTGCTCTTTTCCCTACTTAAAGAGCCCTCCTGCCTCTTTTCCTTTGCAGATGGGGAGAAAGAGCAAGTGGATCTAGGTCACCGTAAGCCCCACGCACCTGGCGCCTTCAAGGTTGCCGTTCTTTTCACCCCTTAGCAAGCCCCGCCAACCTGGTGCATTCCTGGTTGCCGCTCCACCAAACTGGTGGCTTCCTGGTTGCTGCTCTTTTCCCTACTTAAGGAGCCCTCCAGCCTCTTTTCTTTTGCAGATGGGGAGCAGGTGCAAGTGGATCTAAGTCACCTGGCCTAATCCCTGCCCACCTGGTGCCTTCCTTGTTGCTGTTCTTTTTCCCCACTTAGCAAGCCCCGCCCACCTGGTGCCTTCCTGGTTGCTGTTCTTTTCCCTACTTAAGGAGCCCTCCAGCCTCTTTTTTTTTTCAGAGGGGGAGCGGGTGCAAGTGGATCTAGGTCACCTGGCCTAATCCACGCCCACCTGGTGCCTTCCTGGTTGCCGCTCTATTTCCCCACTTAGCAAGCCCCGCCAACCTGGTGCCTCCCTGGTTGCCGCTCTTTTTGCCCACTTAGCAAGGCCCGCCAACCTGTAGCCTTCTTGGTTGCCACTCGTTTCCCTACTTAAGGAGCCCTCCAGCCTCTTTTCTTTTGCAGATGGTGAGCAGTTGCAATTGGATCTAGGTCACCTGGCCTAAGCCCCGCCCACCTGGCGCCTTCCTTGTTGCTGCTCTTTTTCCCCACTTAGCAAGCCCTGCCCACCTAGTGCCTTCCTGGTTGCTGCTCTTTTCCCTACTTAAAGAGTCCTCCAGCCTCTTTTCTTTTGCAGATGGTGAGCAGTTGCAAGTGGATCTAGGTCAACTGGCCTATGCCCCACCCACCTGGTGTCTTCCTGGTTGCCACACTTTTTCCACACTTAGCAAGTGCCGCCCAACTGATGCCTTCCTGGTTGCTGCTCTTTTACCTACTTAAGGAGCCCTCCAGCCTCTTTTCCTTTGCAATTGAGGAGCAGGTGCAAGTGGATCTAGGTCACCTGGCCTAATCACCACCTACCTTCTTAGCCCTGCCTCTTCCTTCCTGCTTTTAACTCTTGGATCAAGGGCGTTTCTTGTCCGGGTGCCTGAAGCGAAGGGCAGATGAAGAAAAGGGCATTTCCTGTTTGGATCTGTTCGGACCAGGAGGACCCACGGCCCGACCCCCTGCACAGAAAGCAGGTAATCATGCACCAACATGTGTTTACTCCCTCTGTCCCCACAGGCCATCCCTACCCCCTTTGGTCCCCCCATGATGTTCCCTCATGCCCCTCACCCTTCTCACACACAGGTGTTGCCTGTTTGCTTGATTCCTCTACCCTGCTCCCCCCAGCCTACTTCTGCTGGAGTATGTCCTGATACATTTTGGTTTCACCATCACCGTCTTGTGGCCAATGGTGGATTTGACTTTTATCGACTTCATTGAGTCACGGTACATCACCCTTTCTCAGCTCTCATGCTGGACTTCCTTTGCATCTTGTATTCATGGTGGCCCTGAATCATGCTGTTCCCATCTTAATCTTGCTTCCTGGCTTGCAACATTGTGTTACTACTGAATTCTGCAACTGTATTCGCTCTCCCCTCTTGTTTCTCCACTCTTTTTGACTGCTTACTCTCCATTCTCTCCTCCTCTCCCTTACTCCCTTTTCCTATCTCCTCCCCTCCTCCCCTTACTTTCTTCTATGCACTCTATCAGAATTGTCCCTGAACCTAGTATGATAGTAACCTTGTCTGTCTCCTCTCCCCACCCCTTACTTGTTTACCCCCCCATAGCCCTCCTGCACTATCTGAAATGTCCAGCTCTGCCAGAAATGTCGTCAGGCCTAGTCACCTGTTTTTTTTCCATTTCCTTCCCATTCTCCCCCTCCCTTCCTTATCTATGTCTTAGCTCTTGCACTATCTGAAATGTCGTTAGGCCGCGTATGATAGTTAATTTCACATCATTACTGTTCATGGCCTGTAAGAATGTCATTGTATTTCCCTTGTTCCCTCCCTTGCCTTGAAGCACTTTGAAAAACATTGGGGGTCAATACAAGGAAGGAGGTAGCCATGCCACTCTTAGAGGCATGGCTACCCCCATTCCGTGTACCGGGTCGGGGTTCCCTGAAAGTGTCTCACCCGCTTTTCCCCAGCATCTGTCATGCAGGTTGCCAGGACATGGCCATCGCTATTGAATCCAGCTTCTGGGGTTTGACCAGTGCAGGAGGATAACCTGGATGCGGGGTCCTCGGTAACCAGAAGTGGGAAAATGATGGGTGAGATGCAGTACCCCCTTCCCTATGACACCTTTTTTCCATCCTACCCTGTAGGATATTCAGACGTTGTAACCCCCTTTTCCAACACAAACACTTACCTACACTGTGACAGACAACTGACTAACGCCCCAGCTGTTTACCTGCCATGTCCCAACACAAGGGTCAGGCAGAGTCAGGCAATTGACAATAACTATGCACACCTGACGCCCCTTTCCCTTTCCCACAGGGATACAAGTCAGAGCTCGAAAGCACACTTAGAGCAAGGCCAAATGCACGAGGAAGCAGCTATTCCAGACCGCCAGTTCAAATAGAGAAGAAAGGCGGAGAGACCTGGAGGGACAAGGAGGTGGGAATCGCCCTTGTCCTTTTCACCTCATACTTGAGAATCCTCCGAAAGGGAAATCATAAGACCGGGAAGTCCAGCTGACGCGTGGTGTGACAGGTGTCAACGGTACACGGTGCCCTCCCGTGCTGATAGTCAAATCGGGGAGAAGAGCTTGCCACCGTGGTGCCATCCTTGATGCCCGAGACAAGAGACTCCAACAGTTCAGCACAGCCAGTGAGTCGGTGAACACTGATAGTGAAGCCGAACTGTGCTGGGCCCAAGGTTGCATGCAGCAACCTTGTTGAACAAAGAACTTGTGTAATTGAATTTTAAAGTAGCCCTATCAAAAGGTTCAGAAGAAGAATGGTCAGGCATCGTGGGGGTGATCATTCAAAGGATTCTAACTGAAGCCTTTGTGGGGCTGTGTTTTATTTGTTTAAAACTATGAAGACCAAGAAGCCTTAGGAGAGGCTAGTGAAAAGTGTCAAAGTGGTCCTACCAGTGTTGAGCAACACCCCTCGTGCACTCGAAAGTATTTGCCACATGGGAAAAAATTAAATGAATGTGAAAATGGCTCATGTGAACCCTAAGGAGGGATGCCTAAAAATTAAGGTAAAATAGTAACATACCCGTAAACATTGTGACGACAAATGTGAACCCGCCTGAGGGATGTCCACAATTAATAATTGGTAAAAAGGACATTGAGACTATTAATTGATATGTTTTTGTTCAAAGGCCATAGCAAACCTGATTGAGGGATGCTAACATTGTAAGAAGGATCACAGCCCGGCAGAGGGGGATCCAAGAGGTGCAGAGCAGTCGCCCAACTTGAAAGGATTGCCAAAGGAACTTTTGTTTGTTTATTGTTTTGATACAGCCGGCCTTATAAGGCAAGAGACTTTTGCAGGAAAGAGACTTGGCTCCAGAAGGTCCTGGCATCTTTGAAAGGAACTGTAACCTTGGCTGGCGAGGCCCATGAGTGTGCTGTGCTCAATGGTCCTTCTTTGTCCCGTGCTAAAAACATGGGGAATGGAGAACGAACCATAACATCATGACTTATCATTTGGTGAACATTTCTTTCTTTTCTTGAGAACATTATCCCAAACTATTTTGTCTCTTAGTTGTAAGGATTGGCAATAGCTTTGTTTTTAGTATAGGCCCTTTTTATTTGACAAGACACCACTAGAACTACTTTATTATTATTTGATGGCCGTAGTGGAAGCAGTACAACATGGAGCAACAAAGGTTCGATCCACGGGTTCGCGCTTAGAAACCTCTGGGTATTAAGGGCATTCTAAATAACATATCATATCATATAAGATTGGCCCCAAAATCTGGCCTAGCATCTAAGTTCGGGATGGACATTTTAGCAGACGTCATTGATCCCGACTTCCGGAGAGATGTAAAGTTTCTCTTACAGAATCATGGTGAAATCTCCTTTGAAATAAGTTGTGGAGATAAAATTGCCCAAGGCATTCTGGAAAGGGCTCTATTTCTTCAGTTTAAAGAAAGTGAACTAGATAAAACAGAAAGAGGTACTTTAGGCTTTGGGGAAGCTTATAAACCTTTTAACATTGAAGAAGGAAGGGAGAAGAGCCTACCATTTATCCCGACCTAACCTTCGCCCAGTGTACTGATCCAGCTCTCGAAGCTTTCCTACAAGCTGTCCCGGAAGGAGAAGGCTTGGAGAAAGGAAGTCCTTTTTTCTTCTTAAAACAAGGATTACTTTATATAAGAGACACATCTACGGAATGCTTAGTCAAAACACAGTTGGTAATACCTTAGAGTCACCGAAAAGTTGTTCTGGAGATTGTGCATGCCCATCTTACCGGGAGGAATTTAGGAAAGTCTAAAACTCAGGCAAATATTAATGGAAAGTTTTACTGGCCAGGTATTCACGCTGATATCGCACATCCCATTGTCTGCCCCTCTGAACTCATTGCTCATCATAGAAGTTCCCTTTTCAAGAATTGGGATGGACATACTAGAAACATCCAGGCTAGGCAGCAAATATGTCCTTGTGATTGTAAATTATGCGACGCGTTATCCAGAAGCATTCCCAATGTGAAATAATACTACGCAGCAGATCCTTAAACACCTCCTACCGTATTTCTCCAGGGTAGGATTTCCCAAGGTAATACTAACCAACCAGGGTTAGAATTGTATGAGTAAGCTCATGGCAGATGTCAAAGAGCTACAAAAAGTTTACCACCTTGCAAACTTCTGTGTACCATCCCCAAACCGATGGCTTGGTAGAAAGATTCAATAAAACTTTGAAGTTAATTCTACTAAAACTGGTTGAAAAGGGTGGGAAAGACTGGGACTGAATAAGCCAGTGGGCACTATTTGTAGTAAGGAAAACTCCTCAAGCCTCCACAGATTTCTCCTCATTTGAATTGCTCCATCGTAGAGAGCCTAGAGATGTCCTCAACATGCTCTGGGAAACCGGGGAAGAACGAGAAGAGGGCAACCATTCCTATCTCGCAAACTGCCACCAGAATCTGGTGCGAGAACACATGAAACTAGTTTGAGATCTAGTCTGTACTCATATGGAAAAGGCCCAGCCCCAACAAAAATCCACTTATGACAAGAAGGCAAATTTAAGATAATTCTCCATAGGACAGAAAGTACTGGTCCTCTTACCCACCTCAGAAAACAAGCTTGTCTCCAAGTGGCATGGATCCTATGAGATATTAGAACAAACGGGATCCTGTACTTATAAAGTAGCTCAACTGGACAAAAAACAGAATGTCCATTTGTATTACATAAATCTCTTGAAATAGTGGAAAGAGAACCCATTAGCCACCCAAGCCAAAGTACGAGCCTGCCTGGTTCCTGAAGCAATGGATAACTTTGAGTTGATTCCTCCAGAACTATCTATCCAACAACAAGAGGATCTAAAAGATGTAGTCACCTCATTTCCTGAGGTAGTCTAAAAAAAAAAGGAAGAATTAAAGGCACATACCACTATATTAGAACACCTAAAGGTAAAGTGGTTCATTTAAACCATACAGACTCCCAGAAGCCTGTAAACAGATAGTGATTGAGGAAGTCAACAAAATGTTGAAAGCCAATATTATCGAGCCTTCTTCAAGTCCATGGTTCACTCCTATTATGTTGGTCACTAAACCTGACAGTTGCTGGAGATTCTGCATAGATTTCCGTCAAGTTAATGCCATTGCAGACGTCAATGCCTAGCCCATGCCACGCATCGATGACCTAATTGTCAAACTCGGAGTAGCCAGCTTTCTATACACCCTAGACTTGACCAAAGGGAATTGGCAAGTTCCCGTATATGGGCCAGATAAGGAAAAGACTGTGTTTCTAATGCCTCTAAGACTGTTAAAATTCAAAGTCCTCCCTTTCGGCTTGCACAGTGCACAATCCACTTTCCAACGCCTCATGGATAAAATCCTACAACCGTATTCTGATTTCTGTGTAGCTTATACTGACTGTATTGTCATTTATAGTAAGACTTTGGAGGACCATCTCTTCCATCTTTATACCATAATGAATGTCCTCATAGGACCTGGCCTAAGTGCTAATCTAGCTAAATGCAGACTGGCCCAGTAAGCCGTAAAATACCTCGGCTTCTTTGTAGGGAATGTGAGTGTACAGCCTCAACATGAGAAGGTCAAAACCATTTTAGATACACCAACAGCCAAGAACAAAAGATATTTTAGAGCTTTCCTCAGATTAATAGGATATTACTTTAGGTTCATCCCCACATCTTTGGACAAAAAAAGCTAGGCTGACTAATAAACTCATTAATGCTGAACCCCAAAAACTTAATTTGAATGACCAGAATGATCTATGTTATAACACCTTAAAACAGAAACTGTGCAAGAACCCAAACCTTAAGGCAGTCAATTACTCTAAAGAGTTTATATTACAGATGGATGCCTCCCTTAAATGGTTAGGAGAAGTCCTGTTCAAGGTTTGTGATGGATTAGAACATCCCATCCTATATGCTATTCGCAAGCTTTACCCACGTGAAAGAAATTATTCTGTGTTGGAATTAGAGGCCCTGGCCATCAAGTGGGCCATTATTCATCTTACATACTACCTGTTAGAAAGGAAGTTCACCTTTGTTACAGGCCACTCACCCCTCGCTTGGATTAGACAATGCAAAGATTCCAACCCTAGGGTCATGCAATGGTTTCTAGACCTACAACCCTATTGTTTCACTGTGAAACACCGAAAAGATAAAGACCATGGAAATATGTACTTCTTTTCCTGGTTCCCCTGTGAAACAAATGTGGCTACATCACATGGAGGAAGGGTATGTTAGAAACCTGACGGTGTCTCACACACTAGTCCCCAGGGATCAGTCATCCAGATGGCCACGACATGGCCATCACTATTGGATCCAGTTCCTGGTGGTGGACCAGTGCGGGTAGATCACCTGGATAGGGGGTCTTCGGGGAGTGGAAGTTGGACACTGACAGGTGAGATGCGGTACCCCCTTCCCTATAACACCTTTTCCCCATCCTACCCCATGGGATATTCAGAAGTTCTACCCCCCTTTTCCACCCCAAACACTTTCTTATACCATGACACACAACAGACTAACACCTGACCTGTTTACCTGACATGTCCTAACACAAGAGTCAGGCAGAGTGAGGCAATTGACAATAACTACGCACACCTGATGCCCCTTTCCCTTCCCCCACATGGATAAAAGGCAGAGCATGAAAGCACATTTCGAGCAAGGCTGAATGCACGAGGAAGCAGCTATTCCGGACCGGTAGTTCAAATGGTGGAGAAAGGCAGAGAGACCTGCAGGAACGACGAGGAGGGAACCGCCCTTGTCCTTTTCACCTCAGACCCGCAGAGCCTCCCAAAGGGAAATCATAAGACCAGGATGTCCAGCTGGCGTGTGTTGTGAAAGGTGTCAATGGCACACAGGGCCCTCATGCACTGATAGTCAAAGCGGGGAGAAGTGCTTGCCACTGTGGTGCCGTCCTTGACTCCCGAGACAAGAGAGTCCAACAGTTCAGCACAGCCGGTGAGTCGGAGAAGACTGATAGTGAAACCGAACTGTGCTGGGCCTAAGGTTGCAGGCGTAAACCTTGTTGAACAAAGAACTTGTGTAATTGAACTTTAAAGGAGCCCTATCAAAAGGTTCAGAAGCAGAGTGGTCAGGCATCGTGGGGTGATCTTTCAAAGGTCTCTAACTGAAGCCTTTGTGGGGTTGTGTTTTATTTGTTTAAAACTATGAATACCAAGAAACCTTAGGAGAGGCTAGTGTTAAGTGTCAAAGTGGTCCTACCAGGGTTGAGCAAAACCCCTTGTACACTCGAAAGTATTTGACACATGGGAAAAAATTGAATCAATGTGAAAATGGTTAATGTGAACCCTTACGAGGGATGCCTAAAAATAGTAACATACCCGTGAACACTGAGACGACAAATGTGAACCCGTCTGAGGGATGTCCACAATGAATAATTGGTAAAAAGGACATTGAGACTATTAATTGATATGTTTTTGTTCAAAGGCCATTGCAAACCTGATTGAGGGATGCTAACATTGTAAGAAGGATCACAGCCCGGCAGAGGGGGATCCAAGAGGTGCAGAGCAGTCGCCCAACTTGAAAGGATTGCCAAAGGAACTATTGTTTGTTTATTGTTTTGGTACAGCCGGCCCTCTAAGGAAAGAGACTTTTGCAGGAAAGAGACTTGGCTCCACAAGGTCCTGGCATCGTTGAAAGGAACTGTAACCTCGGCTGGCGAGGCCCATGAGTGTGCTGTGCTCAATGGTCCTTCCTTTTCCTCTGCTAAAAACATGGGGAATGGAGACCGAGCCATACCATCCTGACTTATCATTTGGTGAACACTTCTTTCTTTTCTTGAGAACATTATCCCAAACTATTTTGTCACTTAGTTGTAAGATTGGCAATAGCTTTTTCTTTTTATATAGGCCATTTTTATTTGAAAAGACACCACTAGGACTGCTTTATTATTATTTGATGGTTGTAGCTTGCTCCCATCTTAGACCTAGGTTTAGATTAGGTGTTTTTCTAACCCATTATACAGTTTAATAAACACCCTTGAACTGTTATCACTTGAGTCTGTCTTGACTGTTGCCACCATGAGTTCCTTATATATGATGTCAGCAGTGGGATGTGACTCAATTGAAACTAATTGGGGAACCCTACATTTTCAAAATCACAGTCAGAGAGCTTCTAACCTTTCCTTTGCAACTGAGGAATCAATAGGTGTTGATATCTGCAGTAGCTATTACCCCCCCCCTCCGCCCTGGGAAAAGAGGAATGATTCCTACAGACTTGCTTTTAATAACCCCTCTGGGGTGTCTCAGGAGGATAGCTCAGGGGCAACGTGCTTGCCTTGAAAGCAGGACAACATGGAGCAACACAGGTTTGATCCCCGGGTTCACGCTTAGAAACCTCTGTGTATTAAGGGCATTATAAATATGATTTCATATCAGAGAAGATTGGCCCCAAAATCTGGCCTAGTGTGTAGGTTTGGGACAGACGTTTTAGCAGACTTCATCGATCCCTACTTCCGGGGAGATGTAAAAGTTCTCTTACAGAATCATGGTGAAATCTACTTTGAAATAAGTTGTGGAGATCAAATTGCCCAAAGAATTCTGGAAAGGGCTCTAGTTCTTCAGATTAAAGAAAGTGAACATGATAAAAACAGACATTCTTTAGGCTTTGGGGAAGCTGATAAACCTTTTAACATTGAAGAAAGGAAGGGAGAAGAGCCTACCATTTATCCGGAGCTAACCTTCATCCAGTGAAAAGATCCAGCTCTCAAAGCTTTCCTACAAGCTATCCCGGAAGGAGAAGGCTTTGAGAAAGGAAGTCCTTTGTACTTCTTAAAACAAGGATTACTTTATATAAGAGAGACATCTACGGAATGCTTAGTCAAAACACAGTTGGTAATACCTAAGAGTCACCGAAAGGTTGTGCTGGAGATTGTGCATGCCCATCTTACTGGGGGGAATTTAGGACAGTCTAAAACTCAGGCAAATATTAGTGGAAAGTTTCACTGGCCAGGTATTCACGCTGATATCGCACATCTCATTGCCTGCCCCTCTGAACCCGTTGCTCATCATAGAAGTTCCCTTTTCAAGAATTGGGATGGACATACTAGAAACATCCAGGCTAGGCAGCAAATATGTCCTTGTGATTGTGAATCATGCGACCCGTTATCCCGAAGCATTCCCAATGCGAAATAATACTACCCAGCAGATCCTTAAACACCTCCTACCGTATTTCTCCAGGGTAGGCTTTCCCAAGGTAATACTAACCAACCAGGGTTCGAATTGTATAAGTAAGCTCATGGCAGATGTCAAAGAGCTACTCCATATTACCACCGTGAAAACTTCTGTGTACCATCCCCAAACCAATGGCTTGGTAGAAAGATTCAATAAAACTCTGAAGATAATTCTACTAAAACTGGTAGAAAAGGGTGGGAAAGACTGGGACTGAATAAGCCAGTGGGCACTATTTGTAGTAAGGAAAACCCCTCAAGCCTCAACAGGATTCTCTCCATTTGAATTGCTCCATCGTAGAGAGCCTATAGATGTCCTGGACATGCTCCGGGAAACCGGGGACGAACGAGAGGAGGCAACCATTCCTATCTCGCAAACTGCCACCAGAGTCTGGTGCGAGAACACATAAAATTAGTTTGAGATCTAGTTTGTACTCATATGGAAAAGGCCCAGACCCAACAAAAATCCACTTGTGACAAGAAGGCGAATTTAAGATCATTCTCCATAGGACAGAAAGTACTGGTCCTCTTACCCACCTCAGAAAACAAGCTTGTCTCCAAGTGGCATGGACCCTATGAGATATTAGAACAAACGGGATCCTGTACTTATAAAGTAGCCCAACTGGACAAAAAACAGAATGTCCATTTGTATTGTGTAAATCTCTTGAAATAGTGGAAAGAGAACCCATTAGCCACCCAAGCCAAAGTACTAGCCTGCCTGGTTCCTGAAGCAATAGATAACTTTGAGTTGATTCCTCCAGAACTATCTATCCAACAACAAGAAGATCTAAAAGATGTAGTCACCTCATTTTCTGAGGTAGTCTCAGAAAAAACAGGAAGAATTAAAGGCACATACCACTATATTAGAACACCTAAAGGTAAAGTGGTTAATTTAAACCGTACAGACTCCCAGAAGCCCGTAAACAGATAGTTATTGAGGAAGTCAACAAAATGTTGAAAGCCAATATTATCGAGCCTTCTTCAAGTCCATGGTTCACTCCTATTATGTTGGTCACTAAACCTGACAGTTCCTGGAGATTCTGCATAGATTTTCGTCAAGTTAATGCCATTGCACACTTCAATGCCTAGCCCATGCCACGCATTGATGACCTAATTGACAAACTCGGAGTAGCCAACTTTCTATACACCCTAGACTTGACCAAAGGGTATTGTCAAGTTCCCGTATATGGGCCAGATAAGGAAAAGATTGTGTTTCTAATGCCTCTAAGACTGTTTCAATTCAAAGTCCTCCCTTTCGGCTTGCACAGTGCACCATCCACTTTCCAACGCCTCATGGATAAAATCATACAACCGTATTCTGATTTCTGTGGAGCTTATATTGACTGTATTGTCATTTATAGTAAGACTTGGGAGGACCATCTCTTCCATCTTTATACCATCATGAAAGTCCTCATAGGAGCTGGCCTAAGTGCTAATCCAGCTAAATGCAGACTGGCCCAGTAAGCCGTAAAATACCTCGGCTTCTTTGTAGGGAATGTGAGTGTACAGCCTCACCATGAGAACGTCAAAACCATCTTAGATACACCAACAGCCAAGACCAAAAGAAATTTTAGAGCTTTCCTCAGATTAATAGGATATTACTGTAGGGTCACCCCCACATCTTTGGACAAAAAAAGATAGGCTGACTAATAGACTCATTAATGCTGAACCCCAAAAACTTAATTTGAATGACCAGAATGATCTATGTTATAACACCTTAAAACATACACTGTGCAAGAACCCAAACCTTAAGGTAGTCAATTACTCTAAAGAGTTTATATTACAGATGGATGCCTCCCTCAAAGGGTTAGGAGCAGTCCTGTCCAAAGTTTGCATTGGATTAGAACATCCTATCCTATATGCCAGTCGCAAGCTTTACCCACGTGAAAGAAATTACTCTGTGTTGCAACTAGAGGCCCTGGCCATCAAGTGGGCCATTATTCATCTTAAACACTACCTGTTAGTAAGAAAGTTCACACTTGTTACAGATCACTCACCCCTTGTTTGGATTAGCCAATGCAAAGATTCCAACCCTAGGGTCATGCAATAGTTTCTAGACCTACAACCCTATTGTTTCACTGTGAAACACCAAAAAGATAAAGACCAGGGAAATATGGACTTCCTTTCCTGGTGCCCCTGTGAAACAAATGCGGCTACATCGCATGGAGGAAGGGCATGTGAGAAACCTGAAGGTATCTCACAAACTAGTCCCCAGGAATCAGTCATCCAGGACAGGGCCATCGCTATTGGATCCAGTTCCTGGGGGTGGACCAGTGCGAGTAGATCACCTGGATAGCGGGTCTTCAGGGAGTGGAAGTTGGACACCGACAGGTGAGATGCAGTACCCCCTTCCCTATAACACCTTTTCCCCATCCTATCCCATGGGATATTCAGAAGTTCTACCCCCGCCCCTTTTCACCCCAAACACTTTCCTATACCATGACACACAACAGACTAACACCTGAGCTGTTTACCTGACATGTCCTAACACAAGGGTCAGGCAGAGTGAGACAATTGACAATAACTATGCACACCTGATGGCCCTTTCCCTTCCCCCACCTGGATAAAAGGCAGAGCATGAAAGCACATTTCGAGCAAGGCCGAACGCACGAGGAAGCAGCTATTCCGGACCGTCAGTTCAAACGGAGGAGAAAGGCAGGGAGACCTGGAGGGACAATGAGGAGGGAATCACCCTTGGCCTTTTCACCTCAGACCTGCAACGCCTTTGAAAGGGAAATCATAAGACCAGGATGTCCAGCTGCTGTGTGGTGTGACAGGTGTCAATGGCACACAGGGCCCTCATGCACTGATCGTCAAAGCGGGGAGAAGTGCTGGCCACCGTGGTGCCGTCCTTGACTCCCGAGACAAGAGAGTCCAACAGTTCAGGAAAGCCGGTGGGTCAGAGAAGACTGCTAGTGAAACCAAACTGTGCTGGGCCTAAGGTTGCAGGCTTAAACTTTGTTGAACAAAGAACTTGTGTAATTGAACTTTAAAGGAGCCCTATCAAAAGGTTCAGAAGCAGAGTGGTCAGGTGTCACGGGGGCGCTCATTCGAAGGACTCTAACTGAAGTGTTTGTGATGTATTTTATTTGGTTAAAACTACGAAGACCAAGAGGCATTAGAACAGGCTAGTGTAAAGTATCAAAGTCGTCCTGCCAGGGTTGAGCAAAACCTCTCCTGCGCTCGAAAGTCTTTGACACATGGGATAAAACTAGATGAACTGTGAAACTGGCAAATGTGAACCTGACGGGGGTATACCTGCGAATTAATGGAAAATAGCAACATACTCGTAAACATTGTAACGAAAATGTGAACCCGGCTTAGGGATGTCCACAATGAATAATTGGTGAAAAGGACATTGAGACTGTTAAGAAATATGTTTTTGTTGAAAGGCCTTAGTGAGCCCGATTGAAGGAGGCTAATGTAATAATGATCAGAGCCTGGCATAAGGGAACCAAGAGGTGAAGTGCAGTTGCCCAACATGAAAAGATTGCCAAAGGAACTTTTGTTTGTTTATTGTTTTGGTACAGCCGGCCTTCTAAGGCAAGAGACTTTTGCAGGAAAGAGACTTGGCCCCGGAAGGTCCTGTCATCATTGAAAGGAAATGTAACCTCATGCTGACGAGACCCTGTAGTGTGCTGTGCTCAAAGGTCCTGCCTTGTCCAGTACTAAAAACATGAGGAAGGGAGACCCAGCCATAACACCCTGAGTTATCTTCCTTTTCTTGTGAACATTATCCCACACTATTTTGTAACATAGTTGTAAGGAGTGGCAATAGTTTATTTATATAGTATCTTACTCCCATCTTAGATTTCGGTTTAGATTAGGTGTTTTTCTCACTCATTATATAGTTTTATAAACTCCCTTGAACTTTGATCACTTGTGTCTGTCTTTGCTGTTACCACCATGAGTTCCTTACAGGACATCCCAACACCCTACACCAAAGTCCCATTTCCTCTGTTGGACACTGGTCCTCCTAGCACCAATGAGGTGGCCCAGTGTTAGGAGGAGGTGGTAAGGCATTCACAGCGCCAAAGCTGTACCAGCAGGTAAGGTTGGTATCAATGTGCAATTTCATTATTATTCATGGATGGTGACATATGTACTCCAAAGGTGGCATGATGTCACACACATAGGGTTTGCAAGCATGATGTAATATGGTGATGATTGGGTGATGGTCACTGTCACTGAAGATGTGATTTGTCCTTCTTAATTGTGTGAGTGCATGTCTCCTTGATCAGCTATGCATGTGCTTTGTGTTACTGGTTGCACTTCCATGATTTGCTGCTTGGTGTCAGTCTCGTCAGGATGTTTGTGCGCACATGTTTTTGATGGGGCTGATGCAGTAAATTATTTTTTGTGTTACATTACATTTGCACTCCTGTCATGTCTGACTTGCATGCCATCTCCTGACATGTGTTATGTCGAGTAGCATCTCCGTGATCAAGGTTGTACTGCCTATAGGGAAGTCTGGTAATTTCACAGTAGGCCTCTGCACCCTGGGTCTCTTTTGTGTGGTATTTGCACATTTTCATATGGGAAAAGCATTCCCAGTCAACCCCTGTCCATGATGCATGGGCATGTGAAACACGTGACTCACACAATCCACATAGACAGATGATCCAGTTGACAAGTATGCATCAGGGTGATATGTGAAGTATGTAGTGCACTGCTGCATAGGTGCAGGTGTGAGAGACCTAAAAGTCTTTCTTGTGTAGCATGTGTAATGTTGCTGCAGCTATATCCTCCTTCATATTTTGTGGTAACCCGGACCGAGAGTAAGCTATTCTCCCAGGTGGGGTGTGAAGGTAGTGACTCAAACAATACTCTATCACATTCAAAAATAAAGGGAATGTCCAATCAAGTTTCTATAAAATACTTGAATAAAACACATTATCTGCATGTTGAATGAAAAGAGATTACTGTAGGAAAACCCGCCCCTGAGGAAAGACAGAGAAGATGCGACAGACTGGAGAAAGTATCACTTCGAGCTTAGTTGCAGGGGTGGTATGTAAGGTACTACCAAACAGGATATCTTGGGGAAAACAGGGACAATTGGGACCTAACCAGTCTCTAGGGCCCAAGTGTGCTGGAGGGCAGATCAGTGTGAGAGTACCTCAATTTGCTTCTTGGAGGGCAGATGCATCAGACCCAGGTTAAATGCTGATGTGAGCGATCAGGCTCAGTCGGGCATGTATGATTGTGGAGGCCCTGACAGCAAGTGGGCATTGAGCAGAGTCGAATGTGGGTGCTCGGTGCGGTTGAAAGGCGATGGATATAGGGCAGCAGGTCGGGGAGGTTCCAAGAACTCTTCAACATTGGCCGGTTTTGGGCTTTTGCCGCTGGTAGAGGTCAGCGAGTGACACTCCAGTGAATCCAGTCGGTGGGTGGCGGTTGTGAAGTGGTGATCAAGGGGGAGTTGAGGTGCAAGCACTGAGGCAGCAGTTCTCAGGCTAGCTGGACTGATCCATGTGGTAACCTCTTGGTAGGATTAGCAAATGACCCTCCTGAGATTCGGTTTGGTTTTCAGCATTGAGCAGATGCTTCGGGCCTGGCAGTTGACAGGCTCTGCTAGGCCACAATTCCGTGTCGGGCTGATAGAGATGCAGTGCAATCATTTGGATGGGTGGAGAAGCTTGGATATCAGCACCAGTGCATTCCCTCTGGTTTAGGATGTGGGAATATGGAGCAACCGGTTCGGTGCAGGTGAACAGGTAGCTTCGGAACCTCTGGTCCTCTGGGTAGCTGTGAGATCTTTGCAAAGGGCTCAAGGACAGGACACTGAACTCCAAGGTCTTCTCTTCTGGCACAGACTATCCGTTGCAGATTGGTTGGTCCTGGTCCACAGCGCTGGTCACTCCTGATAGTCCCTGGAAGTGGCTAGCGGACAGATCTTCCTTGTGCCTTGGATGACTCCTTCTTCAACTCTGGCAGAATGCTTTGGATGGTGCAAATGTCCCAAAGGAATTCCAGGTGAGAGTCCCCAGAATGTCACTTCAGCCTTAAAGGAACCTTGAGGAAATGAATGTATTATATTGAAGGGGTGCAAGACTCCTTCTTTTAAGGGCATAAGTCTGAAGGTACCGACCTCTGAACATGTATTCCAATTTAAATAAGGGAATAAGAACAAGAGATAGTTTTGCAAGGATAGCAAAGTTTACATAAGATAAATGCCAGCAAAATATGCTGCTGCCCTAGAGCACTCTGCCAAAAATTACACGGGCAGGACACTAAAAAGGCCAAACGCATCATCAGTGACATGGACATATATGGTAACAATTCACACAGCTGGTTTGTATTAACCATATACCAGAGCATACTCATAGGGGATGCCAGTCGCTAATTGGCTGCTGCTTCCCAGTCGATCTTGGTACACGTGGGTCAGCTGGGCTCATCCTTGCGGTGAACGTCGGGCCACACGTTAGACACATTCTGCCTACTCTAAGCTAAAAAACAGGAGCCAATTATTCATTAATCATGGTATGCACCTGAATATCATATGAATGGGGTGCTCACAAGAAAGGAGAATATATATTGCTGCTGACCTCTGCATTCAGAGCTTTGTTGATACCGCAGTTCCCACACCCAAGTTTCTCCCCTGGGGATTTGATCTATGGTCTACCTTCCCTGGTGCCTCTTTATACGAAGAGACACATGTTGCTGTTAAAAAGATATACAGCCGTGCCAGCTTTAGATCTGAGGTGGGTAATCTGAAATGTTCAGGACCCGGGGGTCGGATGATTATCGGTATGAGATGAGTTGGGGGGGGGTCAGGGTGAAGGAGTATGGTGGACTCTGACCTGGTGGAATAGGGGTCAGGGATGCAATGGCAGTTTTGAGGAGATGGATGGACACAGTGCTGGGATCTGGTACTGTCTCATGCTCTTTGCAGAGCGCATTTTTGGGAATGATTCAAGATTTTTGCAACATCAAGAGGTCAGGGAAGGGATGGATTTCCATGGGAACAAGGCTCCTACAGAGCTTGCCTGGTGTGCTAATAACTTGTCACCTCTGTGTAATGCGAGCGCCGTAGCTCTCAGAGTGGTGGTTTTGGGCCTAATAGAAAATGGTGTCAGAGACTAATACAAAATGGAGTCATGGAGCTGAGGCATGGCTAGTGTTATTCATTTAATTCTATGTTCTATAGGGCTCTTACATGCACCCTGGATGTGGTGGCTACTCCCCCCTTAGATTTGAATGGGGTTTATTCACTTTGGCTGTGACTAGGGGGCTGGGATAGGATCATTTCCTTCCTAAAATTCCCCCCTTTTGTTACTTCTACAGTAACGAATACCCCGCCTTTGTTTCTTCATTCATTAGCCCTTCGCTATGCTTCCTCCCTTGTAGGGCTACCTTTTATAGGCATCCATGCTCGGCACATGCTTCTCAACCTCTCCCCACGTTGTGCATATTGTTCAGGGGTACAGTTCATATATGTACATATATGTACATCCCTCAATTCCTGCCAAATCCACCCATACTTTACCTTATAATTCTCGGTCCGTGGGGGTGCAATAGTTGTGTGATATAAGGTGTCCACCTCATCCCCATTGTGATATATAACGACCATGCGATATTTGGGACCATCATTTCTTCCTGTCTGGATTTGCGCTTCCTGTGTATCATGTGGCACCTTTTTATCATTTTGATTCCCAATTGTCACCATCATCATTGCACTATTAGGGACTGCTTTTGCACACCATCGGAGACCCAACTGGCACACACAAAAAATCATCAGAATGAGTACGATAATAGGGATCAGCATCTTTATAGTTGTTCCAAGCCATGAGGGCACCCAGCCAAATGCCATATTGAACCAGTCGTCATCCTGTATTCTTGCTTCCATTTTCATTTTTACAAGAAGCTTGTATACTGTTGCTATTACGTTCGATAGTGGCCCATTTTCAGCATTTGTAGAAGGTACAAACGTGCAACATGAACTTCCAAACTTTTTGCAAACCCTGCCCTCCATAGCAGTGAGGAGGTTGAGGAAATAGCGGCATTTGCAGAGAGGCCCCTGGATATCATTGCAAGTATGTGGGCCCCCCGGCCCCCTGTGATGCTGCTTGTGCCCACCATCCCGGTCCCCTGTGATGATGTTTTTGCCCCCCCCCACTCCGCCCTCTGTCCCCCTGTGATGCCGTTGTGTGCCCCACTCCCCTGTGATGTTGTTGTGTTCCCCCCCCGCTGTTCTCCTTTGATGTTGTTGTGTTCTCCCCACCCCCCTCTGGTCCCCCTTGATGTTGTTGTGTTCCCCCACACCCCCCACTGGTCCACCGTGATGTCTTTGCCCTCCCTCTGGTCCCCCGTGATGTCGTTGTGATCCCCCTCCCCCATCTGGTCCACCATAATGTTGTTGTGTTCCCCTCACCCCCTCTGGTCCCTATGATGCTGTTTTTGCCTCCCCCCTTCCTCTGGCCCCCCGTGATGTTGTTGTGTTCCCTCCACCCCCTCTGGTCCCCCGTGATGTTGTTGTGTTCCCCCACCCTCCTCTGGTCCCCCTTGATGTCGTTAATTGCTCCCACCTCCCCTCTGGTCCCCTGTGATGCTGCTTGTGCCCCCCTCTTGTCCCCCGTGATGCTACTGTGTGCCCCCCACCCCTTTCTGTTCCACCTTCTGGCCCCCCTTTTGATGTCCCCTCCTTGCCTTCCCTGATCTCTTCTCCCTCCTCCCCTTATTCCCTTCTGCATTCCCCCCTCCCATTAATTGCAGTAGTTGTCTGATTCACAAAGGGTTCACAGTTCAATGACTTTGCAAACGCTTGGATTTGACTTTTGGACACATTGACTCTTGGTGATTTACCCCTTCAATTCTTATGCTGGACTTCCCCTGGACCTCACACTCAGGTTGGCCCTGAATCATGCAGTGCCCATCACCATCGTGAATCCTTGCCTACATTTTCTGTTCCCCCGTCCTGTGTTTTACCAACCTCTGCAACTGTATTCACTCTCCCCTCTGCTTCTCTGCTCTTTTCACTGTTTTTATTCTCTTTTCTTTCTCCTCCCCCTTCCCCCTTCTCTCTCCTCCATCCTCCCTTACTTTTTCTATGCACTTACTCTATCAGAATTGTCCCTGGTCCTAGTATGACAGTAACAAATGTTTTTGTCTCTCCCCCCATACTTGTTAGTTCCCTCTCCCCCTCCAGCACTATCTGAAATGTGGTCAGGCCTAGTACGATAGTCGCCTGTTTTGTCCTTTTCGCTCCTTTCTCCTCCTCTCTTCCTCCCCTTGTGTAATTCTCTGCTCTGCCAGAAATGTTGTCAGGCCTAGTACAGTAGTCGCCTGTCTGTTCCCATTTCCTTCCTATCTGTGTCTTTGCACTTGCCCTATCTGAAATGTCGCTAGGCCAAGTACAATAGTTGATGTTAAATTCTTGTTGTTCATGGCCTGTGAGAATGTTTTGTATTTTCCCTTGTTCCCTCCCGTGTTGTGAAGCACTTTGAAACACATTGTGTACAGGCGTTATATAAATAAACTATCATATCATATCATATCATATCTGGAATGATTGTTCTTTTGCAGTGTTTATTAGAGCCCATAGATAATTTTCCCTCACCATAGAAGCACAGTTCGTAATTTTCTTCTTGCTGTACCTTCACTGGTTTTTCTAGAGCGGTGACCCATGTTAGCTTTATAATATGCTCTGCCCATATTTGCGCACATGTCTTTTCTACAAATTCCAATCTTTTATCAGAGAGGCCACGGCGTCCTTCTGCTTTGCACATAAAAGTTGATTCTTGCCACTTATTTTCCACGAATCTTGTGCCATCTATAGCCAGGAATTGTTCCTTGAAGCAGTTAATGTCCTTTGATCCCACTTTGCATTTTGGGCTGTCTGATGGGAGGAGCTTCAAATGGTGCGTGCCTGCAAGGTGCCCTTTATCCTACATAGTGCAAGGTGGATGAGACATTGGGCCTCATTATGAGTGTACCGGTCTGGTAACAACAGTGCTGGTCACTGTGGTTACCGGACTGGCACACTACCGGTCTGCCAACTGGAATCGCTGTGCCCGGCAGGTCAAACCCTGCCGGGCACAGCGACCACAGTAATAAGACTACTGTAACTGAAGCACCAGCAGCGTTATTAACAGTGCTGGTGCTTCTGTGGTCCCCATGCCCATGGAGTCCTATGGGATTCCATGGAAATGGGGATTAACAATTTACTGGCGCTTGATTTACCGGTCCGCTGGGGCTGTAAATCCCTGATGTTTCTGGTAAGCCAGGCAGTGGTAAAATTCGCAAGTCCGGCAGCAACCTGCCGGTTTCACCAGCACAGTGGCCGCCGGGCTTGTAATGAGGCCCATTGTGACTCTACTAAGGGGACCTCTTGAGGTACTACAACTTTTGGGTGCCCCAGATGCATGCAGTATTAAGGAACACACTCCCATTGGTTGTTCGCCTTCCCATGGCACTCATATCTTAGTGCCAGCTGTTAGATTGCCCAGGATGGCAAAGGTCCTCCACTTTATCTACTCCTAAGCCACGGTAGGCATCATATTTGTACTGGCATGCTTCCCTTCTCCTTCTACTATTATGCAAAAGTGATTGTCGCCTCCCTGCCAAGTTCCTACATAATCTATTATTGTTACATAGTGGCTTTTGCACATGTGGTGGTAATAGCTGGACCATTAGGCTACTGCACAGTGTGGATTTGGAGTCACTACATGCTGTATTAGTGGCAGTGGACATTATAGGTTGTTGAATATGCATTGGGGAAACATTAGTATTTACATTCACTTGTTCATATACCATTGTGGGATAAAAAGAATGTATCTTTGAATAAAAAAATGGGATAAGTAATTCATCAGATATTGAGATAGATATCTTATTAGGTTGTGAGGTAGATTGCTGAGCTGTAAACGTTGTGGGGGGTGCTAACATAACATTTGGTGCATGTGGTATACTTTCAGTCACATTGTCAGTGAGTACAAGAGCATCAGGGGTTATCCTTGTTACATGTGTATGTAAACTTGTTAAATTCAAGGACGTATTATTGTTCCATATTCATTTGATCCCCTCTCCCCCTTCTTTTATATGGGACCCCCAGATAAAAGATGCAGCCCAATAAATCCCCAAAAATAAACATTGGTATGGTAAACAGTATTGCACTGAAATGTAGGCCACACATATAGCTGTAGGCCCTAGTTGGGCTTATTCTATTTCTACTGCTATCTAACACCACATTCTCGTCGAGCGTAGTGAATTCCAACATCATGACACCTATACATAGGAAAAGAATGGGGTGGGCATTAATATAAATATAAATGGGACAAAGGAAGAGGGTGGGGGAGCGAGAGAGAGAGAGAGAGAGAGAGAGAGAGAGAGACTTATAACATCTTATAATTTTAACATCTGCGTATCTTCTACTTAACATATATTCCGGGCATCAGTGAGGTATTCACTTATGGCCACTTCCTAAGGTACAGTGGCAGTAGTGTGGCTCTCAATCTGAGTGCTTGGGGCCACGTTACCCTGTGCTTTCCGGAAATCTGAGAGATGGTTCCAATACTGCACCCCCTTCACTTTCACAGCGAGCGAGGTGCAGTATATCACCTCATATGGACCATGGAACCTTGGGGAGTTCCATTTCTGGATGAAGCTTCGCACATAAACCAATTCCCCTGGCATTAAAGGTTGTAAGGGGCTATTTTCTGTTGGAGCCCCTGTAGTTGTTTCACTCACTGTGGTGAACGGGGGTGCAATTTGTTTGGGTATGCATCTTATGGCATGTGTGAGTTGTGTGAGATATTCCTTAAACTCTTCATCGAACACTGTGGCTGTTCTATGAGCAGCAGAGGCCCTTCTTACTGGTGACAACAGCGTTTGCATGCGTCGACCAGTTACAATTTCATGGAGGGACACGTGGTGGTCCTTGCTAGGCTGTGTGCGCAGCTGAAACAGTGCCAGAGACAGACAGTACACCCAGTTTTTTTTTAGGGAGTTACACAGTTTGGATAACCTGCTCTTGAGGAGGCTGTTTATTTTCCCTAACACACAGTTCGCTTGCAGGTGGTAAATTGAACACATTTTGTGTTTTATCCCCAGCATTCACATGACTTCTTTGAATAGTTAATTAAAGAAATGTGTCCCATTATCTGATCTAATGACCTCACATACTCCCCATCGGGGGAACACCTCTCTCACTAGGAACATTGCTGTGCACTTTGCATCTGGGTGGGCACAAGGCCCTGCTTCCACCCATCGAGAGAAGGGACACACCACCACAATCAAATATCTTGCGCCATTACATCTTTCTCCCATGTCTGCGTAATCAATGTGCAGCTCACGGAATGGACCTACCTGGTGGGGCAGAGTGCCCCGCAGTGCTCTTAGAGTCATTCCTGTCCTGAACACTTGACACGTGGTGCACTGGACCACCACCTTGTTCAGGTATTCCTGTAAGTTTGGGATGAACCAATGTTCCTGGAGATCGTCAGCTTTCGTTTTTGGTGAGCACTGTGTGCTAATGTGATGGGTTTGTCTAGTGTTTAGTGGCTTCTGACCCTGTTTTTTGGTGCTGGCCTGCATCTAGAGTGTGCAGTCTCTGGGGTGTACTCCTTTGTTTGTGTCTGGCCTTTTCCCTGTCCCGCCCACTGCCCCTGATGCATCCACCTGGTCATAACTGACCTTCCCAGGGCAGACCTCTTCCTGTGCAGCCCCTGTGGTGAAGGGTCTCCAGGCAAAGGGCGGCTCCCATAGAGGCTGCTCCAGATTGTGTCTGCAGGTGTCATCAGGGGAAGCCAGTGGCCAGCCGTCCACCAGCAGCAACAACCAAAATAAGTGTGGCATGGGTGGGGAGTAGAGCAATCCTCTACTCCAGAAAGCCCTGCCACTCTACATTTCCTTACCTCACAACATACCTTGCCAGGCGAATCTCACTTGCATCAATCTCTTAGGGAATACTCAACACTAGCAATCGCCCATTATACATTTACCTTCAAGTACAGGTATATCAAACCTTCTGTGTCCACTTTAAAACTAAACCTACTGTATTACATTCTGAAACCTGCTGCATTATGAAACCTAGGCCTTTCTCCCACTATAAAGGATTCTCAAATCTAGGCATAGCCTCCATCTTTATATGTGGTTAATATACCATTACCCAGTAGCATCCAGACAGAATTTTGAATGCTAGCAGGTACCACATTTAGTTAGAATTGTCAACATTTGGCCTGCATCGCATTTAGACAGAATTGTGAATGCTAGTAAGTACCACATTTAGTTGAATTGCTAACATTAGCCTGCATCGCATCTAGACAGAATTGTGAATGCTAGCAAGTACCACATTTAATTAGAATTGTGAACATTAGCCTGCGTCACATCTAGACATAACTGTGAATGCTAGCAAGTACCACATTTAGTTAGAATTGTGAACATTAGCCTGCGTCGCATTTAGACAGAATTGTGAATGATAGCAAACACCAAACTGAGATAGAATTGTGAATGCTAGCAGTTACCACATTTAATTAGAATTGTGAACATTAGCCTGCGTCACATCTAGACATAACTGTGAATGCTAGCAAGTACCACATTTAGTTAGAATTGTGAACATTAGCCTGCGTCGCATTTAGACAGAATTGTGAATGATAGCAAACACCAAACTGAGATAGAATTGTGAATTCTAGCAAGTACCACATTTAGTTAGAATTGTGAACATTAGCCTGCGTCGCACACTTTGAAACTTGTTAGCATTGAATTGAACCAAACCTAGAAAGTGCCCACGGTGATAGTACTGTGAATTTACTAGTCTAAGGGTGAGTACATGCACACAGAAGCTGCTATGTGCATTGACTCACCCTTAGAAAATTGTAAGCACTGCAATGACTTAGAGATTGTTAGCACTGCATTGACTTGCACTTAGAAAATTGTTAGCATTTCATTGCTTTAGCATGACTCACACTTAGAAATGTGTTAGATACTTTTGGCATTGCATTGAACCAAACCTAGAAAGTGCCCACTGTGATAGTATTGTGAATTTACTAGCCTGTGTTGCCTGCCTGTGCCATTCTCCTAGAACTGGTCTTGTTACATTGATTCAAATCTAGAGGGTGGATGCTGTGATGATACTGGGATTTATTAACATGCTTAGGAATTGTTCTTGTTAGATTGATTTACTTCTAGAAAGCTACTTTAACTCACATCTTGAAGTACCCCCTGAGATAACACTGTGACTCACTTGCATGCGCTACACAACTAGAATTGATCTCATTCGCTCGACTCACAACTAGAAAGGGCCCCATGAGATAGTTCTGTAATTTACTAACCTATGTTTTAGATCATAACTCAACCCAAACTCTCACCCCATATCACAATGCTTACTGTCTACTCTACACCATCGCTCAATTTCAGCATAGCTGCTCACATACGAACATTACCCCATAAACGCCTCATCACAGTTATATCCCATGACAAACCGGCCTAGCTGCACATATAAGCCTCCTAAAGGCCAAACGCAGCCAGAACCCAGTCTTGATGTCCACCTGCCTGACTGCACTTATTCAACTGATATTATTAACACCATACCTAATGCTAGGACGCAGCTACCATCAGGCAATTACATCAGCTGCACACATAATTGGTGCACCCAAGCACACTTTTACACCTTATTCTCTCTACTAACCTGGACTACGGTCCCTGAGGGCATTCAACCTACCAGCGCTTTGAGGTCATACCAATGATACATAAGGCCTCATTACGACCCTGGCGTAATGGGTTTAACGGTGCCGGTAAAGGTGCCGGTGCCATTAAACCCATTCTGCCCTATTACGAGGTCCCCTTGCTGGACCCGCTCTGGACGTCTGGTCAGACCAGACGTCCTTTGCGGGTCCCACGAGGGGACTAGCATGTTAACAACGGGCCCGTCATTAATGGGGGCGCGAATGGGAATGGGGATGGTCCGGGTCCGGGTTCCCTGAATGGGGAAATACCGGGCCCTCCAAAGTCAGAATGGCCCGGTATTTCCCCATTCAGGGACCACGGACCCGGACCCGAGTTTGGAGGCAGCCATGCCCTTATTAAGGGCATGGCTGCCTCCAAACTCGTAATGAGGCCCCTAGAGTGCTATATAAATGCCTAATAACAAATCATAACATAACATAACATAACATACAATAACATAACTGTGTGCTGGAAAGAGTAGCTGTTAAAATGCTATGTATAGTAATTCAACTGGCATGACAACCTTTCCAGTTGTGGCTTGTCTCCATAGCAGATCAGTGGGTGATTGGGTACAATCACATTTAAGCCATTGCTCTTGTTCTGCTGTTGGTGCTCTGCCTTGCAGCTCTATCACCTGTGCTATGGGTAGTGCATTGTAAGCATCTGTTTTGGAAGTTTCTCCTTTGCTCGTTATGATGCATTCTGTACTCATGGGTACTGTGAGATATGTTGCCTCTATTGCTGCCGCGTCTGCGGCTGTGTTCCCCAAAGATTTTTTGGCTCTGTTTTGTGTGTGGGCTTGGCATTTCACTAAAGCTACTACAGAGGGTTCTGCGAGGGCCACACTCAATTTTTTAGCAATTCCGCATGTTGCCCCGGGGACCTGTCAGCTCTCCTAAACCACCTCCTTCTCCATCTTGATAGTCCAGCGTGTACCATTGTGGTTACATACGCTGAATCATAATAAATTGTCACAGTGCATCATTTTGCTGCATGAAGTGCTTTGGTCAGTGCTATGAGTTCTGCTGCTTGTGCGGAATTATGAATGGGCAGCCGTTTTTTGATCAGTGTTTCATATTCTCCTTCTTCCATTCTCACTACCGTAGCCCCTACACGTTTTTCTCCTGTTTCTTGGTCAATGGAGGCTGACCCATCAACGAAGAACACTTCCTCCTCCTCTAGGGCATATTCTTTGGGATTTGGAATGTCATCCCTTTCTCCTTCGTATCTTGCACAGCCATGTTCTTGCATGTGTCTGACGGTGTATGGTTCTGTAAGGAACGTGGCAGGGTTTACTGTTTTACATCTTATCAAATTAATATTGGGGCTGGATACGATAATCTCATACGCTGAAGCTCTCTCTGTGGTCAGGGTAGATTTTGATCATTACAATATTGCGAATAGCGAGTGCTCAACATACAGGGTGATGAGCACCCCATCACAATGGTCAAACTTTTTTTGATAGCAAAGGCAGCAGCTGCAATCGCTTGTTCGCAAGTAAATTGACCTTGCATTACGGAATCAGGTGTGCCACCATAATATGCTAGCGGCTTGTGTCCCATTGAACTTTTCTGTGTCAGTTCTGTGGTCATGAGGGTGCCATTTGAATTTGAAAATAGATAGAATTCCTGATCATATTCAGGGGTTGATAAAACTGGGGCTGTTGATATTAGACTCTTTAGGTCACTGAAGGCTGTCACCATTTCTGCTGTCCATGCATTGCCTGTTTTTTCTTTCTGTTCTTCCTTTAGCTCTTGTAAGAGAGGCCTGGTGTAGGGTGCGTAATCTAAGAACCAGGCCCTGCAATAATTGCACAGTCCTAAGAACATCTGCATTTCTTTTACTGTGTTAGGTTTGGCAGTGTCTCATACTGTTGCCGCTCTGTCAGGAATTATTCTCTTTCCATCTGTGGAAATAAGTTGCCCCATGTACAGGACTGCTGCCAAACAGTACTGGAACTTTTTCTTGTCCACCTTGTACCACTTTTGTGCTAGGTGTTGAAGAAAGACAATGGAAGCTTTCTTCATTCTCACTGCAGACCTGTAGGTCATCTACATAATGAATGGTTGTGCTAGGGACACGAATATAGCCAAGATCTTCATGCAATATCCTATTAAATATGCTGGGACTTTCGCAATACCCTTGGGGCAAGCGACAGTGTTCATATCTCCTCCCCCCTAGGGTAACTCTTCTGTGTAAGGAACCGTGACAACAGCCCCAGAGAAGCCTTGCATATCAAGAGTTTGGCCAGATAACAGGAACTCATCTTCGGAGATGCATGACCTTTCCGCTCCCGAGTCCACCATGAAGATTAACTGTTTGTTTCCTATCTCTACCCCCTCCAGTGGTTCCTCTCCTGGATACAGGGTAGTCGATATTACTGAACATGCAAGTGCTCTATGTGGGCTGTCCTAGTTGGGATAGTTGTCACCAGGCACGAAAAGGGGTCACTTTCCAGCACACAGGCCCTTTGATACGGTGCTAGTGCACCATCCGGGGGGGTGGCAAAAGGGTTATTGTTTCAACCTGTCTGTTGGTTGGGGAGATTTGGGGGCACCAGCATCATGTGAGTGGGCTGACTGTAAGTGCTGGGACCGGGCATTGGAGGAGGTAACTGTGGGTAGAGTAGGGGAATCTCATATGCTCCTGGTGCTGGCCCCTGTGGTCTTCCAGGGTGGGGTTCCCGTAGTGTTGTTGGTTGTAATAAGGTTGGTTGTATTGGTAGCTTCCTCCCTGCCTGCTACAGCATTCCTGCGCAAAATGCCCCAACCTCCCGCGTGAACTGCCTCTTGGCTCCATCCGTTAGGACCTTGTCCTCCAAATCCTCCTCCCTTCTGTCCCCTGGACACACCTCGTCCTCTCGCCGGTCTTCCTTGCCACTGGGGTCCCGTGTATTGTTGTTCACCGCCCCTCTGTTCCTGCCCGCTGTCTGCCCACACTGCAGCCATTCTCGCCTGTGTGGTGACATAGACACCTCCCTCTTCTCCCAGTTGTTTTGGGGGTAGTGCTGCTGCGACAGCCGCTACTTTCACTAGTTTTGTCTGTACAAGTATTGCTTCCATGGTTATCCTCCTCTGAATAGTTTATTTTTCTCTCTCTTTGATCCTCCTACAATGGTGCACTATTATGCTTTGAATTTCTGGCAAACCTTTTGCTTCTATTCCTGCTATTTTATCAAGCGCCTTTTGTACTTCCTTTGTGAGTCCTTGCTTTATTATGAAGTAAAATAGGGAGGTGGATTGGTCCCACGTGGTGCCCGTCTCTGCTCTCCACATCTCTTTTGCCCCCAAAAAATGAATTGCGCAGCGTCTTCCTATCTCCCATGGTGCATTGCATTATGGAGTGTAAACCGGGAGTATCTGGGAAGGCCCTTCACAGTCCATCCCACACGCGTGCCTGAACATTGTTAAATGATGCCCATCATGGGTGTCATTACTTATAGTCACCCCCTGGCACCCTGATTTCACCCACACTAATTCTGCCTGATCTCCCACTACAGAAACCAATAGGCTTTTAATATCCCCTATGGTGAGGGGTACCCATGCTGTCTGTTTCCCAAAAGCATCGATCCATTTAACCTCGCCTGCAGTAAGTGGTGAGAGGGATTTGAGGAGGTTGTTTTTATCCATCTGGGCACAGGGGCATAATGGGGCCATCCTGCTCCTTTGTGGATGAGGAGCATTTGTAGTTTTGATCTTACCTTTCCACTTTTATTCCAGTTTCTTTCTGTTTTGCTAACGCCATTCTCTGAGCCTGTCTCTCAACCTCCCCTCCCATGGACCCTCCACCCTAGATGTGGTCCATTGTACCTGTTGTACTCCTCCTACTGCACCTTCCTCTACCTCATCAAAGTCACTCCAGTACTCCTCATCCCTCACTGACCCTACATTCTCATCCCAAACTATCTCTTTCCCCTTCCCTTTCTACACACACAGCCTGTATGGGCGCGCTATCAATCCTGAAGCGAAAATCACCTGATTTCCATTCATATTCCTGTGGGGGAGGAGTGGCACTTGGGGGTCGTGGTCCACTTCTCTGGTCCTCTCGCTGACTCACATTCGGCTTGTAATCAAATCAACTCTGTGCGGTTGGAAGTTAATGCCTCAATATCCCTTGCACTCACCCCTGTGTGGGTGGGGGTTGCGGTCGGTGGGTTGAATGGCAGGGGTGGTGCTGTACTTGCTGTTGCTTGAGCACCTCCCTCTGACACATAAGTTGGATTTGAGTACCCCTCTGCTGGTCGTGTTAGTAATGGATACATTTCTTTGGTTCCCCTTCCCCCTTTTCACTTTCCCTTACACTACCCTCTGCTGCTGTTTCCGATACTATCTCCCTTTTTTCTGTGGCAGGTGTTTCTTTGAACATCCTCCACAGATCTAATATTTCCTTTCTGTTTCATACCTGCCTCCCCTTATACTTAGCAGTCAGATATGTGGATGGGTAGTCTAACGTCCCCTTATCAAAAGACCCGTCTTGTGGCCAGGAGCAGGGCTGTTCCTCCCCTTTTGTCTCTTTCACCCAATGTCCGTGATATTTCTTAATCTTGTCACTGTACAGGAGTGGGTGTTTACAGATGTGGGATAACGGGGTCCCTTTCCCCATGGCTTGTCAATTTTGTCTGAGGTGTGGGTTAAATGAATGATCCTGCAGAGCTCCCCTCCCCTGCCCATTCACTTCTCGGCCCGTCTGGACCCGCCAAACCCCACTATGTAAGTCAATGGTTTAGCGTCACTAAAAAAATGTGTGATATCTATGTCCCCTCTGTGGAGACACTTCCCTGTTCGTTCCGCGGGCAGGATATCGATTGGCTAATCAGTGGCGTCAATCACATTCAGTCACATCATGTGATACATACACATAGGGTAAGTAGCAGCTTTTGAAACAGAGCAATCATTTCTCTGCATAAAGATAATCAGTTAGTTTATGAACACTTTCTGCTACTACTGCTGCTTTTTTGCTTACTTTACTTTCCCTGTATAGACTCATATTTGGATGTGTTGTTGTCTCTTTGGGGTCGATTCATGGAGCAAACGTGCGGCGAAAATCCCAGCGCAAGCAGGCGCAAGGTGGCGCAAGCGTGAGAAACCCAGTGCACGCGCACGCGTGCGATTCAAGGAAGACGCTGCGCGTGTTTCCCGCTGTCCGTGCGCCAAATCCTGCCATGGCGCATGCGGGCACACACGGCGTGCGCTACGCGCACAGCAAAAGCGCACATAGCGCGGCGCACACAACCAAAGTGTGCGGAACAGTGGGCGTAACACGCCGAATGGGGAATAACGCGTGAAAAAGAAGGCGTAACTGGGGAAGTACTGCAGGGAACTACACGGAACGCCCACACGCACGCGATCAACCCGTATTCATGGATTCGAATCCGGGAAACCCGCGCACGGCAAAAGACGCACACAGGCGTCAACGCGTCCGCCACACGAAGGCAGGCGGAAGCGTCCCCGCGCACAGTATAAAAGTGCACGCAAACAACAAACACGTATATACAGCTACGATGAATGCCCCATTTGTCGCAGCACTGATCGTGGGACACCGCAGGAGGAGGAGAATAGCCAGGGCACGCATTTTCGCACCACGGACAAGCCTTTTTGGGATGCCTGACGACCAGGTCTACGGCAGGTATAGGTTTCCACCCCATATCATCCTAGACCTGGTCAGGGAGTGGGAAGATGACCTTACATTCCCCACCCTTTGCTCCCAAGCATTGAGCCCCTTGGAGAAGGTGCTCAATGTCCTGCATTTTTTGGCCACTGGGTCATTTCAGCGGACTATTGCCATAGTGGGGGGGTCTCATAGGCCACGCAGTCACGCTGCCTACACCAGGTACTGGCAATCATGACAGCGCGCCCCTCAGTCCGCAGGCACATATACATGCCCAGAACACCCGCAGAAAGGCAGGCCGTTGTCCCGGATTTTTTCAGGGTGGCACACTTCCCCAAAGTGCTCGGTGCCATAGATTGCACCCATGTGGCCCTACGTCCACCTAGGGCCACTGAGCACATCTACCGAAACCGCAAGCACTGGCATTCCATCAATGTACAGGTGGTATGTGATGCAAAGGGAATCATCACCTCTGTCTATGCAAACTACCCTGGCTCCACCCAAGACAGTTTCATATACAGAATGTCCGCCCTGAGCCGGGCCCTGGAAGCTGGGCAGCATGGTGACACATGGCTCCTAGGTGAGTACAAATACCCTTGCACATGCATGCATGTCACACACACACACACACAAATACACAAACCCCAATAATCACAACCATTTACACCTTCACAGGGGACAGTGCCTACCCTCTGAGCAACCACTTGATGACGCCAATCCGGAACCCCACCACACCACCCCAGGTAAGATACAACGCCGCCCATATTGCAACCAGGGCCATAGTGGAGCGCACATTCGGAGTGCTCAAGTCATGTTTCCGCTCCCTTGACCGCTCTGGCGGGCAGCTACTCTATGCACCCCCAGTATTGTGCAGGGTCATTGTGGCAGCATGTGTCCTGCACAATGTTGCAACACGGCAGGGCGTACCGGTGGACATGGTGGTGCCCCCACATCCCCAACCACAGGCACAGGCGCTGCCCATGGGAGGGGACAGGGCACGTGGCGAGGAAGCCCGGACCCAGCTTGTGGCCACATTTTTCACCTAAACTCCCACCCCTGCGGCGTGCACACAGGCCTGGCACATACCAGGTGAAAATCGATGATGACAAAGAGACAGTCAACTGTCACAACCCTACCACCCTGAGATAGTTGCCATGGAAGTGCCACATTGGCTGCATCCCTAGCTACTTAAACACAAGCTATCCTGTGTGACCAAAAGGCACACATATGACATGACATGATATGGCATTTGTAACGTGCCTATACACAAGTATTTCAAGGTGCGATGAGGCAGGGAGGGGGGAACAAGGGAAGACAGACAACGATACTACTAGGCCAGGTGTCATTTAGATTGTGCAAGTGCAGGGGTAGGGGGAAGGGAAAAGTGCAAGGGGAAGGGGAGGGGGGGAGTCCAGTACAGGGTAAGTAGACTAAAAAACAAATAAATAGGCCAGCTGGTGGCAACTGCAAAGGTAAGTGCAGACAAGTGCTGGGAAGGGGGGGCTGTAGGGATAGAGAGACAGTCCCGCAGTGCAGGGGTTGCCAGGGAGGCAGTGCAAGTGGAGAGTGGCTGGGCCAGGGACCGAGGTCGGTGAGAGTGGCCCAGTTGCAGATCCAGTGCAGTTCCAGTGAAGAATTTTGCAAGGGAGAGGCAGAGAGAAAGCAGAAGCAAAGAGGAAGGTCTTGAGGTGCTTCCGGAACCGGAGATGGTTCTCCTCAAGTTCCAGTGAGGCAGGAAGGCTGTTCCAGTGAGGGAGGCCCCTGCCACGGAGAGAGATCTACCCCCAGCTAGTTGCTTTGAGAAGCGGATGACCCTGACATGCAAGGTGTGAATCACACACACCTGCAAAACAGGCCATGGCCATCACTGTTATGTCACTCAAACCCTCCCAAACCACAACATGACATGGCAAGCAATACCCATACACCAACACAGTACCAATAAGGTACACATTGCCATGTCAAAAATGTACAGTGGCATCAGACAATGATGCCTGACATGGAATCAGATGAAATGACTGACCAACAACCTCCCACCCAAAATAAGTCATTTCCAAATGCATTACAAGAGTTGTAGACGTAACATAACAATGAATGCCTGTCTACATGCACATTGTGCATTGCAAAATCAACACTGCAGCTTCTGTGTGCTGTGTCCAACTCCTGCAACACACTGCTCAGCGCACAGCACAGTGAACAGCCATTGTGTGTGATGCACACCCTGAGCATCACATCTAAGCGACAGACCACATCAAAAAGCAAATTAGGCATGTACAGGATCCATAATTGGTCACAGAACATGTGCTGCAGGGACACAGTGGGCAGCAGAAGGCAAACAGTGTACACGTGGATATGCAAGGGTGGTTGTACATGTAGTGCATCATAGTGCAAGTGTGTGGGTCAGTAAGGACATGCACTCAACATATGCATGTGCAATCAAGTGACCATCAGTGTCCTCTACACATCACATGTGAACATTCACCATGTGTACACCCCAGCATGTCAAACCACAACTATCCCCTCACACCTGAAAGGTAAACACAACACATGAACAGGCATTGATCAGCAGAACACAACATGTACATAGGATACCACCATTACAATGCCAGGGTTCCCATCACACTGCAGGGCAAGGCAACTATCAACAATAAACCCACCCCCCCACCTCCCTCACAAATGACCATGACCCACTGAACAATTGCACCTGGCTGGGTCATGGAGCCTTCAACCCTCAATTTCACCTGGCCACAGGATCACCCTTCCCCTTCGTCACCATCTCCCACCTTGTGTGTAAAAAGGTGCCTGCACCCTCAGACTCCACCCTCATTTGCAAAATCACAAAATCCAAGCCAGAAAAACGAACCAGAACACCCTCCAGTAGATGACTTGAAGTAGCAGTACCTCACAAAGGCCAAGTACTACCACAATGATGTAACAACCAAGGTAGCACAGTAAAACAATGTCACAACAGGATGTGAACCATGTGTGGTACATAACATAGAATGATGCACCATGAACGGATGTGTACTGTCACAGGTCCCGTGTACAGACGCGGGAGTGTCACGAAACAACCACCCCCACCGTGTCCCGGGTGCCTGCAAGGTCAAACTCACACAGGCCTCTGAGACCCTGGTGGGGAAGGAGGGTCAGGGATAGGCAGTCGGGACAGCTGTTGGCACACTGGAAAACTGGAATGAGTGGCAGGAGAGGGGAGGAGGAATGACACATGAAAGTAGGGAATGCACGAAAATGTACTACCTGCATGAACACATACACAATCCGAACAAACTTGGACATCATTGTCATGGCCTTCTGTAGTCCAGGCTTAGGAGTGGCACAAACCAACCACCCCCTCTAGGGTTTTGGCGCCTGCAAGTTTGGGGCTTACACAGGCATCCACCACCCCAGCGGGGAAAGAGGGTTAGGGAACGTTGCTTGGATAGGTACGGGAAGCAGGAACACCGGGTAGAGGGTACATGGTTTAAAATTGGATAGGACCCTGGGTGATTAGGGGAAAAAAAAATACCAAATTGAATTACACATTCATCCATGCATTCGTGCACCCCCCAGCAAGCCTATGCAGAGCAGTTTGAAAGAAAAACAACAAGACACTTAGCTCTGGTTTTGAGTGCTGGCCTCCTGCCTGCGCACTCTCAGGTCCGGTTACAGGAGCACTGCAATGCTGCAAAGAGAGCCACAGTCAATAATCTGTAGTGCTGTGACTAAGCCTTACACAAAAACACACCACCAAACATGCCTCATAGCAACAAACTACTCTACAAACAGACAATCTGGTGTAGATGCTTCGTACCCATATATAACATTACCCCTGTGATGGGTCATACACAGTCAATGCAGTAAGTCAGCCGCCGGTGGGTGCGTGGCAAATGGAACACCAATGTGTCACAATTCACACAACATGCAATGTTCCCTGGTTAAGCAGACAGACCCATATAGCAAGCCATGACTTCAGAACAAGTCGTGTTCCACCATGACCAAAACAAAGTTGGCAGTGCATGTGTCAAAATGTACATGGAAATGAAATGCACTGCACACGAGTATGTCCCTTGCTGTATGTCCCTGTGAGCTGCCCCTTTCCATGTCTCGGAAGGCTACATGGTTGATACAAGTGCCTCAATGGACCTTGGTGTACCGGAGGGTATGTGCCACTGCCCCTGCTGGTGTCCCAGACAACCTTACAATCAACAGCCATCAGTCCACCAACACATCTGAGCTGCATTGTGTGCTTCAACACCAATATTCGTCCAAGCTCACCCTCAGTGCTGTGACTAAACCTGCATGTGCAACTCGCCTGTTGCAAGTTTTGCTGTGTTGTGGCCCCCCCTGTCCTGCTCACCTTGCCTGGAGTTCCTTGGAACATGTCAGCAGTTCTAGGATGTAGGTCTGCAATCCCTGCGTCTCTGCTTGTGCACATATGTGCATGTGGGCACCAACAAACGTGTCCAGAATTCAGACGTCCAATGGGCCATGTCTGCTGGCAAAGGTGCTCTGGGGGCTCATCCCTCTGCAGAAAGGGCATGAAACACATGATTAATGCTTTAAAGTCATCTGTGTGTGTCTCTTCAGGCATCTCATTACTGGACCATGTCAGAGACTTACATCAGAAATCACACCATCAGTCCGTCTTTCACATCCAAAGTGTGGAACACACTATCTACGGCATGAATTGCAACAAGCACGTGTACAGTAAAGATAAGAAACATACTACACAATGCATAGCAATGAATGTACACATTAATCATGAAACACCCCATCTAGCAAAAGCTGAACAGTGGACAATACCACCGCAATCATCCCCACTAGGGGTGTCAACACAAGTCACACATCACCAGACATGCCACAGATATGACAGTCCAAAGCCCTTGTGTAATTGGTTGTCACACCGAACCATCCTTGCGAGCCCATGGATAAGGGAGGCAGGAGTGGCATATGTGAGTCAAGGACCCCAAGCAGCAAACACATACACAAGACAAGCCTGAAGGGCCCAGCTGGAACAGACAGTGGATGCCTTCAAAAGCCACAAAGCACCGCACCGTCACATGAAAGCACAATAGACAAGCAATTTTAAACTATATTAACTAATTACACTAACTATGAAAAACCTACATTACCTAATTAAACTAACTATCAAACAGAAACTTAACTAACTAAACTAAAAGAAAAATCAAAAATGGCCACATACGACCCGGGGGGGAGGGGAGGCACCCAGGAGGGGGGAGGTACAGGGTGCTGCTCAACAACCACTTGCGATGATGCTGAGCCAAAAAAAAAACCTCCATGGGCTCAACGCCTGCACAGCCCGACCTATGTGGGAGATAGATGGTCGTCCGAGTCTGGCTCATCCTGGAAAGGAGGACGTGGCACAGTAGCCTGGCCACGCCTAGCCGCAGCTTGCCCCTCGTCGGCAGCAAGTCTGCCGGACGGGTGAGCCTGGTTCTGTGTGGCGATGTGACGTAGGTCTGCATGCAGAACCTCACGTGATACACGTGCTTCCTCTTGCAAGGTAGCACGTGTAACACAGAGTTCCTCCTGCAAGCCCTGGCTGGACAACTGCTGCACCTCCCGGCAAGCCTGTAGCTCAGCTGAGATGGTACGCTCAAGCTGTGCAAACCTCTCCTCTGCCCGCTGCCTCTGAGACATCATAAGGACACCCAGAGTGGATTTGAGGGAAGCATACTCCTCCCTCAGGGCATCTATGTGCGCCTCTGCATGAGCAGCAATTGCTTGATGCAGAGACGACATTTCAGCCTGGCGTGCCCTGTCTGAGGCCGCCATGCCCAGCCTGAGCGAGCGGGCCGTGGACCGTGCCGCCTGCTGCTGTAGAACCACCTGCCTAGCAGGGGGGAGCACAGATCGGGCCACACGCTCCATGCTCTCAGCGATGTTCTCCATTGCTGCCCCATGGCGTTCTGAATTGGCAGTCATGTCTTGCTCCCACTCAGTATGCTGCGGTTGCGCGCGGCGACCGCGTTGCCGGGCTTGACCCCTGCGGGACCCAAGGACCGGGGGTCCTTGCTGTGTTGGCACCGTCCGCGGCTGCACGACTACATGCCCCCGTCGACGTGATGTCCCAGGCACATCAGTGACTGGTGTGGAGGGTGACCCTGCGTCCCGATCCACCACGGGCGGAGGAACCAAGACTGTCTGATCCCTCAGTGCAGGTGTCGCAGTCAGAGGAGTGTCCACATCAGAATCACTCACCCCTGACACATGGACTTGATGCTCATCCAACTCAACATGGACGTCAGAGCCGTCATCAAGGCTGGACTCATAGGCAGCCAGAGACAAGATTGACTGTAGCACTTGGGGGTTTTCGTGGCCTACCACCCCACGACCCCCACTTGTGCTGGGTTGATGTAGTGGTAACAACCCTGTGTCTGGCATGACAACACCATCCTCCGCCTCCATTGCGTCATCACCTAAAAAATAGAGAGAAAAAAGGTCAATACACATGTCAGAAGCACACAACACACACACACACCGACAACAAACGCATCAGGCAGACATGTGACACACAACATATAACCTGCATTGCATGCTGGGTCAACTTTGAATTGCTTCTGTGATCAGACCTGTTGAAAGGTGGCAGTTTCCATGGAAGTGGGTCTATGCAGTGCAGAAAATGTGTACGCCACTCACTACCTACAGGTGCAACGACTCTATGGTGTGTGCCAGGAAATATGAAGGCAGTGCAAGGTCAAATTCAGGCATCACGTGCATTGTGCATTGAATGTGTACCATATCTAGAAGCCAAGCACCCCTCCACCCCAGTACAAAAGCAGGGATGCCTAGCATGGTATCAAAAGGCTGACCATACACCTGTGTATTGACAGGCAGTGTTGACTGGCATCAACAGCTTAATGTGATTCAAGTGACAACACTACAAATGATGATGGGACAGTAAGCAGGACACATGATGAAAACTCTGGAGGCCGCCCACGTGTGAAGAAGACACAACAACAGTTGGACAGAGTCATTGGCCATTGAACAGGTTGAGGCCTGTGAGCCACACAGATTGTCAGACCCTAAACATGTGTGCAACGCAGTACTGAGCCACAGTTGACATGGGAAGGCTAATGAGATGCCATGCAATGTATGTCACCCAGGACTTGTATTACAGTGATCATCCAGTCAAGGACACATAGGGGCATGCGTGCAATGCACATGGAGCATGAATGGGCACTCATGTCCCTGCGGGACATCTGACCGATGCACAGTACAAGTGAGATACCCTGCATCAAGTACTAAGGCTGTACCACACGGCATATGTCTGGCAGATTCTACGCTGGAAGTTAGCATCTACACAGGATGCATGAACAGGAAAGTACACATTGGCAAGATTGAAGCAGACCAGTGCAAAGATGGAACTGGGGTGCAGAGTGGCGGAGGAGGGGCAAGGGAGCATGCCTACATGGAGTCCCCGCATGCAGGCAGAGGAGACATGCATCACGGAAGCATTGCATTACTTACACATCAGAACCATGTACATGTCACATGTAGTGGCAATCATGCACAACACATCCCACAAGTGAAACACACACGTCCTCAACAAACACGCATCAACACTCACTGGACTGGGCATCAAAGTCCAGCATCTCTCCCACTCCTTTGACCAATTCAGGTGGTATGAACTCCGCAACGAGTGCCTCATGCCGAGTGAGCACTTCTTCCTCTGGTGCAGGCCCACCGCCAGTCACCAGAGTCAAGTTGTAATTAGAGGCACGCTTAGCCTTAGTGCTGCGTTTGATGTCATTCCAACGCTTTTTGCACTCTTGCGCCGTGCGCACCTCATGGCCGAATGAACTGACATGTTCCGTAACATGCTTCCAGTGGGTGTCACGTTGGGCAACCGTAGTCTGACTATTGGCACCCACTAGCATGTCACGGCTGTAGCCCCGCACATAGCCCACGAGGAAGTCCAGTTCCTGCTTGCATAAAGGCTTCTTCTTCGACGTGCAGGAGGTCGTGGCTGTGTGTGGGGTCCCAGCCTGTGCTGCAGTTGCAACCTTCCTCCTCTTGGACTGTGGCGCAGACCCTGGCTGGCTAATGCCGCCCTGACCAGTATGGCCAGTGGGTTCGGTGGATTGAGCCAAGGGAGTGGCAGGTGGAGGGACGACCAAAGGCCTGACTTGTGTCAGTGGCAGTTGGGTGCCCTCTAATGGACCCTGCGCAGCAACATCAGCTGTTGCAGGGTCATTGACCGCAACGGTCCTGGTTGGCAGACTCACAACCGGGGTGTTGTTGGGTGCATCTGCCCCTGCACTTGCCAACACCCGGCTGTTCGGGGCAGCAGATGACATAACTGCCCCAGGGACACGTGTCTTGGTCTGAGCAGCACGGCCTACCCCTATGGTTTCCCTCCTGGCCTGTTGGAAATCTACCAAGGGCTCCTCAAGTGCCAACGCAGCCTGCGCTGGCAGACCCTGAGCCTGGGTGGCGGTGTCCACAGCTGCACCTGCAGCTACCACTACCCTTGGGCCCGTGGCAGTCGATGGAACGGACTGCCGGGTCACACGGGCGCCAGTGCCAGATGCAGAAGCTGCATCCCCCAGAACCACAGGGGGTGGTGGCATGACTGCACCGACACATGGCACAACATTGTGCTCAAGTGGCGCACCCTTGCCTCTTCCCCCTCTGTGGCCGCCCTGGACACCCTGGAGTCCCCCTACTCCCTGGTCACCACAGCCACATCCCCGACCACGCCCGCCACGAGGAGTACGCCCAGCTGAGGCGCCCCTCACCTTTGGTGTCCTCCCAACCATGGCACAGATGTAGTAGTGTCGGCACAGATTGAGTAGTGCCAATGGGAGGTGTACACCACAATTGACCTGGGCAATTGGGGTGAAGGGGGTGGGAAGCAAGATGTTAACAGCCCCCCTGCACCTGCAAGGCTGTATGTGACCCCGGTGATGTAGTGACGGGTCACGCAACGCTCAGGCACCCCAAAACTGCAGTAAAACCGTGCACGCAACCCTGCAGCCTACGTGCGTGGATTCAACCTCCCGCAGTACGCGGTGGCACCCAGTAACACGAATAATGCGTACGCGTGGGACACACAGGCTACTATGACATCGAAAATGGGTGCGATACATAGGGGCACCCGCAGTGGGAAAAATAGCGTGTGCGACTCACCGTCTGACTAGAGCGATGCAGAAAAACACACATAGCCAATACCCCCGCCAAAAGAAGAGATACGTCCTTGATAGCTGTGAAGTTGTGATGGAGCGCGAAACAACAGGAAGCAGCAACACACGTCGGTCTCCACGAAAGGCACGTACAGCGAACTGCTGGCCCCGCTCACCTTTAACCCGTGCTGAGGGAAACGCCTGCGCGCGTCACGTCACTTACACACATGGGCCCTTTCCTCGGATTACACGCGGACGTGCAGTTTTTCACGCGCGCTGAAACGCCCATGCACGCCTGCACGCGTCAAATCACAGAGGCGCTTGCGCTTGAAGGGCCTTCTGTCCAATGAAATTGCGTATGCGTGCAGACGCGCTTACGCGCTAAGGGCCTTTCCTTGAATTACACGCTGACGTGCAGAATTTTCACGTGCCAAATCACTCTGTATCAAGCTGGCCACGCGTAAGCACACGGAAGACCACGCTCCTGCCCAGAAGGCCGAATTACTGCCCCCCAGAGCCCCGAGCACACTCCCACCTGCCATCTGCTGCTGCCTGACTGTCTGCTGCCCACGTGCCCTGCCATTTGCTGCCTGCACATCAGCCAGGGCTGCTGTTGCTGTGACTACCCCTGCTGGAGCCGAAGACTCCCGACTGGGATTCCATCGCTCCACAGCCCAGCCCCAGGACCCAGTTGCCCACCCACTCCTCCCTCTGGGGTTGTCATGTCGGGCACTGCAACATCTGGCACCACTGACAACCCCCGGCCAGAGAGGCAGAGGGGCACCAGCTTCAGTGCCAGGGAAGTTGGTGTCCTGGTGGAGCAAGTCCTGGGGCAGTATGATGCCCTCTTCGGAAGTTCCACGCGCCGACAAGGAAGGACGGACTCGGATCTGGACGGACATCGTGACTGCCATCAACGCGGAGGGGGTGGCAGTCCGCGACTTCCAACATGTCAAGAAGCGCTGGGAGGACTTCAGGTCCAGGACCCTCAACAAGGCCCGGCGCCTCTTGAAGGCAGCGGATGCTAAGGGGCGCCGGAGCCACTTGTCGGATGATCAGATGAGGGTCCTGGAACGCATATCCCCAGCGCTCCACGTCCAGGTCCTTGAGAGGCAGACCCGTCTGGAGTCGAGCGGTAAGTGTACATGCATCCTGATTGTAAGCTGTGCGTGTGGTGATGTTTCAGTAGTGTGCAGGTTGCACATCTGTTTGTATGGGGTCGAGTATGGGTGGGGGTGTACAGGGCCGTGAGGCTAACACATGCGAGGGCTGTCATGTGTGAGACATGGATGGTGCTTGTGTGTGTAGGCTTGCATGCCAAATGCAGTTGTGTGGGCACACATGTTTGGATGAATGTGTATGTAAGTAGGCATGTTCGTGATGTCACGCATGTATGTTGTTTTCAGCTGCATGTATCAGCACTGTGTACATGTGCGTGTGACAGCGGGATGTGGAAGCCTGATTGGCAGATGTGACATGGATGCCCATCTTAACACTGCGACAGTTGGCAGAGGTGTACACATGCATGCAAGTGTGGTGGTGTGTGTACATGTGTAGTGCACTCCCTGTGTTGCATGTGATGTCTGGCTCACCTTTGCCTGCTCATGCTGTTGTATGTGTATGGATGGTGCTGGCTGTTGCGATATGGCTGTGGTATGGCTCATGTGTGCAAGTTGAAATGACATGTGTTTTGGGGATTGTGATGGCATGTCTGAGGTTTGCCAATGCCACTCATGTACAACTGTCATGTGTCATGTGTGTATGTGTCCATTGTACAGTGCCCTGATGCCTGTGTTTTATTTCTCCCTGTCTGCAGCGTCAACTGATGAAGAGGGCGGAGAAGGTGGATCGCACCGCCAGCCAAAGACGCAATGCCGTGCTCCCCTCCCATGTTGTGATCTCGTCACGGAGTTAGGAGCCTGGTGCCGCGTCCCAGGCCACAGCTGCCAGGGGGAGGTCCAAGAGGCGGAGGTCGGAGTTGGACTCCTTGGCAGCAGAAGGGGCAGCTGGGACCCCACAGGGCCCAACGGGGGAAGATGGCACGGTGTCATCCAGGTTGGTGGGGGGTTTGGTGGAGGAGGAGGCCGTGCAAGCAACTGAGACGGGGTCTGGAGGTGGGGATTCCACCAGTGCAGGACCAGGGACAGGAGGCAGCACAGGCCGCCGCGGAGGTGCCTGTGTGCAATCCTGTCCCTGATCCTGTCACTGCATCATCTTGCACCAGCAGAGATGCCTACGTCCAGACCCGTTTTCAGGCAGGGGATGAGCTCACGACAACTGGCCTTCCTCTGCCTGCGGACGTGGCTATCCGGGTCTGGGTTGAGCCTGTCCTGATTGGTGTGGCGTTGCGTCAACGGGCCATGCGAGGTGACCTGCAGTCTTTTCATGAGGAGACTGCACGTCATCTCGAATGGCTCATTGACCGCGTCGGCCTACTGGGACAGGTCACCTTGGCCGGATTCCTCCGTTTGATGGGGCTTGCTACGACCCCCTCCTCAACTGAACCCCCTATGCGCCAGTCGTCCTCCGTGCCATCTTCCCACCCATCAGTCACCTGGGTGCTCTGTGGAGCTGCCTCTGACGGTGCGGCCAGGCTGGTGGAGAAGGCATCCCTGCCACATTCGGGAGTCGGACGTCCAGCAGGGTTGGCCACATCAACTACTGCACCCCAGCCAGCGGCAGGGTGTGCAGGCAGCAGGAGGCAGTGCACGGGCAGAGGCACAGCAGCAGCAATGTGGTGGGAGCCATGATGGCTCGGGCCTTCGACATCGGAGGGGCAGGCATCGGCCGGAGGGCAGGAGGACCCTGGACGGGAAGTGTCTTCCATGTGGCAGCGGTTGGGCCACGCCATAGATGCGGAGCGGCAGCGGGCAGAAGAGGCACGGCTCACGATGGTCAGGGCGGAGAACTCCATGCGGAGGGCCCTGAGGCAGGCCGAGTGCAAGTTTGCCTCGAGGCAATCCGCAGGGGGTTGGAGGTCGACACGTCGATGGCCCTGCGGACCCTCGGGCCATGGAGGAGGACCGCCTCCGGGACATTGAGCAGGAATTCGATGATGCCCTGGCCCGGGACATCCAAAAGTGAGCCGTCGGACTAGCCCGCTGCCCTTGTAAATAGTTCTGTATTTAGTGTTAGGTTTCCTTTGGTTTTGCATTTTTTTGGACCTTTTGGACAATGGGCCACATTTTTGTATATAGTTTTTTTTATTAGGTAGTGTTATTAGATAGGTTTCATTTCTTCTGTTGGGATCATGGACCCTGGATTGTTTATCTGTATATAGTTGACTGTTGGATTTTCATTTTTTTTACGATTTACCCATAGAGCAATGGTTTTCAATTTTAATTTTCAATTGGATTTACTTTTTTGGACTGTGACTTTGGACACCTTTCCTTTGGATTATGATTTGTGGTTTTGCATTATTTCACTGACATGCTGGTTTTAATTTTTTTGAATTCCCATTTTAGTTTGTTTATTTTTGATTCAATTTATGTTGATTTTACTACATATTTTTTGTTCAAACTTCAATGTGTAGAATCATCTCATTGGTTTCATGCATATCATGATATGGGTTTTGAGATTCACTGACACCCATTGGGTGTATGTGAGGGACATGTGTTCATTTCCAAACTTGCAATTGGGGTTCTATCATGTTATTGCCATTTCTAAGTGGGTGGATGCAATACTCGGGTGGGTGTTTGGCATTTGGAGGCTGACCATAAGGGCCAGGGATCTAGATTATGATGACATGTTGGATGGGGGACATGTGTGGGGGCCTGGTGGAGGGTGCCCCACAGTGCTGGGGGGTGGGGGTGCAGGGGGACATGAGTTGGACATGAGTGGGGGCCTGCTGGCAGGTGCCCCACAGTGCTGGGGGGTGGGGGTGCAGGGGGAAATGAGTTGGACATGAGTGGGGGCCTGCTGGCAGGTGCCCCACAGTGCTGGGGGGTGGGAGTGCAGGGGGACATGAGTTGGAAATGAGTGGGGGCCTGCTGGCAGGTGCCCCACAGTGCTGGGGGACGGGGGTGCAAGGGGACATGAGTTGGGGCCTGGTGGAGGGTGCCCCACAGTGCTGGGGGGTGGGGGTGCAGGGGGACATGAGTTGGGGCCTGGTGGAGGGTGCCCCACAGTGCTGGGGGTGGGGGTGCAGGGGGACATGAGTTGAGGCCTGGTGGAGGGTGCCCCACAGTGCTGGGGGGTGGGGGTGCAGGGGGACATGAGTTGGGGGCCTGGTGGAGGGTGCCCCACAGTGCTGGGGGGTGGAGGTGAAGGGGGACATGAGTTGGACATGAGTGGGGGCCTGCTGGCAGGTGCCCCACAGTGCTGGGGGGTGGGGGTGCAGGGGGACATGAGTTGGGGCCTGGTGGAGGGTGCCCCACAGTGCTGGGGGGTGGGGGTGCAGGGGGACATGAGTTGGACATGAGTGGGGGCCTGCTGGCAGGTTCCCCACAGTGCTGGGGGGTGGGGGTTCAGGGGGACATGAGTTGGACATGAGTGGGGGCCTGCTGGCAGGTGCCCCACAGGGCTGGGGGGTGCGGGTGCAGGGGGACATGTGTGGGGGCCTGGTGGAGGGTGCCCTGCACTGCTGGGGGGTGGGGGTGCAGGGGGACATGAGTTGGGGGCCTGGTGGAGGGTGCCCCACAGTGCTGAGGGGTGGGGGTGCAGGGGGACATGAGTTGGACATGAATGGGGGCCTGCTGGCAGGTGCCCCACAGTGCTGGGGGGTGAGTGCTGGGGGACATGAATGGGGGTGCAGGGTAGTCCCCCGTGGTGTGGGCTGCCTGCAAGGGCCGTGGAGGTTGTGGAGCGAACACCTGGGAGGACCCACACGGCCAATTCACGTGTAGTACTCCACGGAACCCCTGAAATACACGTTCCCCTTCTGATATCCCGTGTGAAACTTCCCGCGCACCCCAAAATACACGTAGCCAGGACATTCACGTGTGGAACTTCCAGCGCACCCCTGGAATACATGTACCCTGCTGAATTCACGTGTGTAACTTTCCGCGCACCCCGAAATACACGTACCCAGGACATTTGCATGTGGAACTTCCTGCGCACCCCAGTAATACACGTACCCTGCTGAATTCACGTGTGTAACTTTCCGCGCACCCCGAAATACACGTACCCAGGACATTCGCGTGTGGAACTTCCAGCGCACCCCTGATATACACGTACCCAGCTGAAATCGTGTGTGAAACTTCCCGCACACCCCTGAAATACACGTACCCTGCTGAATTCGCGTGTGAAACTTCCCACGCACCCCAGTAATACACGTACCAGGCTCGCACAGGGCCAATCGCATGTGAAACTTCCTGCGCACCCCTGATATACACGTACCCCGAAGGAATATCGTGTAGAACTTTCCGCTCACCCCAGTAATACACGTACCCTGCTGAATTCACGTGTGTAACTTTCCGCGCACCCCGAAATACACGTACCCAGGACATTCGCGTGTGTAACTTCCCGCGCACCCCTGAAATACACGTACCCTGCTGAATTCACGTGTGTAACTTCCCACGCACCCCGAAATACACGTACCCAGGACATTCGCGTGTGGAACTTCCAGCGCACCCCTGATATACATGTACCCAGCTGAAATTGCGTGTGAAACTTCCCACGCACCCCTGAAATACACGTACCCTGCTGAATTCACGTGTGAAACTTCCCACGCACCCCTGATGTACACGTACCCTGATGGAATCGCGTGTGGAACTTCCCGCGCACCCCTGAAATACACGTACCCAGCTGAAATAACGTGAGGAACTTCCCGCGCACCCCAGTGATACACCTACCCCGCTTGCCGTGCTGGTACAGGGTTAGCGCAGCCCTTTGCGCTGGATTGGGGATTTTGATGGCTTTTCCCTGCGCAAGGGGCGTTCTTGGGGGCGTAACTGGCGCTGCTGCAGGGTCGCTGCGCCACTGTGCGCCACGGCTGGTTTTGGTGGCTGGAATCCATGAATACGCTGTGCGCGGAAATGTATTTTGGCGCACGCGGCTGGCGCAGGGATTCGCACGCGCACACTGTGCGCCAGCCGCGTGCGCCACTTGTGTGCTGAATTGTATGAATTACCTTGTGTTTTGTCTGTAATATTGTAATTCTGTAGCAAGTGGGTTTTATTAGCTACTTATTACATGTTTCAGAGTACGCAAAACTCTAATAGGAAAGCAGTTATCATTTCACTATTCAACATGGCAAGATTATGAATATTGCACCTCCATCATGTATGCTGCACACAATGCCTATGTTTCTACATGAGTAGCTTAGTATAATGGATAGAACTTCATAATAGAATGCTATTTATATCAATGCATTGCTTAATGCACTAAGTAGCTCATGATATTTATTCCAATGATCCTTGACACTTTTTTTGTCAACATTATAATAAGAATCCCTTGTACAGACTTTTCATGAAAAGTAAATGCACATGTGATGTCATCAGTGATGTCATCAATGACTTTTGTGATGTCATCTTTGATGTCCTGGGTGTTAGTCTTAGCAGTGCACAGCGGTGGCGCGAGTTATGGTTGCTTAGCTTACCATAACTGGCAAATTTCAGGGGTTTTTCAGTTTTACTTGGAACCATAACGTCCCTTTAACAAAGTTTTTTACTGAATTTCATAGGATTTTAGTAGCGCAACTTAACTATAACGTCCCTTTAACAAAGTTTTTTCACTGAATTTCATAGGTTTTTAGTAGCGCAACTTAACGATAACGTCCCTTTAACAAAGTTTTTTTACTGAATTTCATAGGTTTTTAGTAGCGCAACTTAACCATAATGTCCCTTTAAATGGATGAAGGCCATTAGCACCCTAGGTTCCCAAAGCGGGAACCCTGGGTGCTAAAAAAAAGATTTTTCTTCCCACACCGTGGGAAGGAAAATCCTTTACCAAGATGGCCACCATCGAAGGGGAAGGCGGGGTTCCATACAGGGCCCCTCTTCGCTTTCCATGGCAGCCTACAGAAGGCAAAAAGAGAACTCTATGACCATATTACCACAAGCACATTTTTATTCCTTTTGAAATCTATACCAATTTCGAATAACATTACCACAAAGCCATTCCGAGGAGTACATGGCCACTTTAACCCCATGTTTTGTCCCTCATGTAGCCAAATTGTCCAGAACATGACCTTATTCCATGACCCGGACAATGTGGCCACTGCCCATGGCCACAGGCTACACCTCAGTCACCAAAAGGTATATCACTATATTTTGTACCTACATTATGACACTGGTCAAAAAATAAAACACAGGCACATTTGCAAAACCATGCTTTCAGGTCCTTCTCAATGCTCCTTACACAAGTTTGCTGGAAATCCACCCAAGTTTTATTTTGTCAAAAGTGTCAAATATATGCACAAACAATCGTCACATAACCTTGTAAGCCTTGTATCTTCTTATTGCTGCGCCCTGTTACCCACGGGTCTGGTGCGCATAAAAAGTGAATAAAACAAACAAACAAACGAACCTAGCCCCCACTTGACAAAATCCATTAAGACTTTACGAAAACATTTATATCTAGATCTATAATCTTTTTTCAAACCTTTGTGTAGATTTGTTAAATGGCACCACATTAATAAGCCTTTACAACATTTTGGGACCCCCCTGTCTAATTTTGCCCCTCTTGACAAAATCCCACCAAACTTCCAAAATCATTTATATCTATATGTATTAGCAATTTCCCAAATGAAGTGTAGATTCGTCAAATGGCACATCATTTATAAGCTTTTACATAATTTTGGGACACCCCCTCTAGTTTTGCCCCTCTTGACAGAATCCCACCAAACTTTGTCCAGAGCGGGTGAAGTAGTTGCGCACGTGCACGGTTTTCATTGGCTCGTGTCACTAACTCTGCTGCGGTCTTCACTGATACGTGTTTCTTCCAATGCGTGTGCACAGACTTCTCTGCTGCGTGAAATCTCGTATGCATGTGCGCTTTGCAACATGAACTCTTCTACGTGTGAGCTTGGTCTACACCGCTACGTGCTTCCTTCAACACATGCGTGCAGTCTTTGCAGATACGTGTTTTCCACAATGTGTGTGCGTGGTCTTCGCAGCTACGTGTTATCTACAGCACGTGTGTGCGGTCTTCACAGCTACATGTTTTCCACAGCATGTGTGTGTGGTCTTCACAGGTATGTGTTTTCTACAGCGCGTGTGCGCAGTTTTCACTGCTATGTGTTTTCTGTTAATGCCTGTGTGCGGTCATCATTTCTGCGTGTTTTTCTTCAAAACGTGTACGTGTTTGGATGAGGCGCATGTGAGCTCGGATTCATCTGTTAAGAGTGCGCGTGCAAGTTTGACAAAGACACACTGCTACATGCTTCCTTCAACGCGTGTGTGCGGTCTTCTCAGCTACATGTTATCTACAGTGCGTGTGCGTGGTCTTCGCAGCTACGTGTTATCTACATCGCATGTGTGCGGTCTTCGCAGCTATGTGTTTTCTACAACGCGTGTGCGTGGTCTTTGCAGCTACGTGTTATCTACAGCACGTGTGTACGGTCTTCACAGCTATTTGTTCTCAACAATGCGTGTGCATGGTCTTCGCAGCTACGTGTTACCTACAGCGTGTGTGTGCGGTCTTCACAACTACATGTTTTCTACAGCGCATGTGTGCAGTCTTTGCAGCTACGTGTTTTCCACAACGCAGGTGCGCAGTTTTCACTGCAACGTGTTTTCTGTTAATGACTGTGCACGGTCATCATTTCTGCATGTTTTTCTTCAATGCATGTGTGTGTTCGGATGAGGCGCGTGTGAGCTTGGATTTATCTGATAAGAGCGCACGTGCGAGTTTGAAAAAGATACACTGCTACGTGCTTCCTTCAACACATGTGTGTGGACTTCTCAGCTAAGTGTTATCTACAGCGCGTGTGCATGGTCTTTGCAGCTACATGTTATCTACATCGCGTATGTGAGGTCTTCGTAGCTACGTGTTTTCTACAACGCGTGTGCGTGGTCTTTGCAACTCTGTGTTTTCTACAGCAAATGTGCGCGGTCTTTACAGCTACGTGTTTCCACAGCTTGTGTGCGCAGTTTTCACTGCTACGTGTTTTCCATTAATGCCTGTGTGCGGTCATCATTTCTGTTTGTTTTTCTTCAACTCATGTGCGTGTTCGGATGCGGCGCGTGTGAGCTTGGATTCATCTGTTAAGAGCGCGCGTGCGAGTTTGAAAATGACACGCTGCTACATGCTTCCTTCAATGCATGTGCGCGGACTTCTCAGCTACGTGTTATCTACAGCGTGTGTGCATGGTCTTTGCAGATACGTGTTATCTACAGCGCGTGTGTGCGGTCTTCACAGCTGTGTGTTTTCTACAACGCATGTGCATGGTCTTTGCAGCTATGTGTTTTCTACAGCGAATGTGCGAGGTCTTTACAGCTACGTGCTTTCCATAGCGCGTGTGCGCAGTTTTCACTGCTACGTGTTTTCCATTAATGCCTGTGCGCGGTCATCATTTCTGCATGTTTTTCTTCAACGCGTGTGCATGTTCGGATGAGGCGCGTGTGAGCTCGGATTCATCTGTTAAGAGCGCACGTGTAAGTTTGAAAAAGATACACTGCTACGTGCTTTCTTCAACGCATGTGCGTGGTCTTCTCAGCTACGTGTTATCAACAGCACATGTGCGTGGTCTTTGCAGCTACGTGTTATCTACATCACGTGTGTGCGGTCTTCGCAGCTATGTGTTTTCTACAATGCGTGTGCGTGGTCTTTGCAGCTACGTGTTTTCTACAGTGAATGTGTGCGGTCTTTGCAGCTAAGTGTTTTCCGCAGCGCATGTGCACAGTGTTAACTGCTATGTGTTTTCCGTTGATGCCTGTGTGCGGTCATCATTTCTGTGTGTTTTTCTTTACACCAAATTAACAAAAGCATGCTTTCGGGACCAAGCCGCTGCTCCTACCGCGAATTTTATGAAAATCCTTCCAGCGGTTTGGGCTGTAGGCGTTTTTCCATTATGTCTATGGGAAAACAGAAGTTTTGGGACTCCCCCTATAACTTTGACCCCCTATATCAAACTTCACCAAACTTTGCAAAAAAATTCAGAATGGGCCATGCAAATATTGTTCATCGGGTGGTCAACCATGAATAGACACAAACATATACTTAACCCCTCCTTTTCTTCCCCCTTAGAGCATTCACATTTCTTACCCACTCCTTAATCACATCTGCCCCTCCTGGGCCTCCTTCATACATATAAAAACACAGAAATTAACAAGCTAAAATAATAAGTTAATACAGCAACCACTACTTATTCCCGAGCCCTCTAATTATAAGGGGTTCCTACTTTATATTCGCATCCATAAATCTCTGCACTGGTCGAGACAGTGCAATGTGGCAGCCACCTTCTAACCCCTTGCTGGGGTAGGTTCCCGTTTATTCCTCTCTTATATTCTCTGTATAACCTTAACTTTAAAAAAACCTTTGTTCACGTTCTTTCATTGCGTGTTCCCTTCACTCATACTGCTCTATCCCCAAAAACCCCATATGTTGTAATTCCTTGCAGTCTATACTCACGTGCCTGTGCTCTTCCAAAAGCCTCCATTTGCGGTTAATCTACAGTTAATCTACAACATGTCTGGGCCTCTCCCTGGGGCCACACCCGGCTCCAACGAGCAGGTGGAGTATTCGCAAAGCCGTAACCCACACAAGAACCACTTCTTCTGCATTCACCTTGTAAGGGACTGGTCGGCTGTAGGTGGGTACGGCCTTTCTGGAGAGGCCCCTAGATATCGTTGCATGTATGGGGACTAAGGAAAATCATGTCAAAGGGGTCACCAAATGAAGGCACTGACCTCTGAACATGTATTCCAATTTAAATATACCCCATTAGGGAATAACCAAGATATAGTTTTTCAAGGATAACAAAGTTTATATATGATAAATGCCAGCAAAGAACTTTGCTGCCCGAGAGTGCTCTGCCAGAAATTACACGGGCAACACACTAAAATGGCCAAACGCATCATCAGTGACGTGGACATATACGATAACAATTCAAACAGCTGTTGGTGCGGACATATTGCACATCCTTCTCCATAGGGGTTTCCAGGAGCTAATTGGCTGCTGATTCCCAGTTGATCTTGGTGCACGTGGATTAGCTGGGCAAATCATTCCTGTTAAGGTCGGGCCACACGTTAGAAACATTCTATCTACTCTAAGCTAAATAACAGGAAACAATTATTCTTTAGCCATGGCATGCACCTGAACATCATATGAATGGGGTGCCTACAAGAAAGGAAAATAATAGACATGGGTGCTGACCTCTATATTCAAGGCTTCATTGATACCGCAGTTGCTGCACCCAATTTTCTCCCCCGGGGGTTTGATCTACGGTCTAGAGATATCTGAGGTGGGTAATCTGAAATGGTCAGGGCCAGGGGGTCGGATGCTTATCGATATGAGATGAGTTGGGGGGGATCAGGGCGAAGGAGTATGGTGGGCTCTGGCCTGGTGGGATGGGGGTTGGGGGTGCAATGGCAGTTTAGTGGAAATGGATGGACACCGTGCTGGGGCCTGGTACTGTCTCACGCTCTTCGCAGAGAGCATTCTTGGGAATGATACAAAATGTTTGCAACATCAAGAGGACATGGAAGGGATGGACTTCCGTGGGAACAAGGCTCGTGCCAAGCTGGCCTGGTGTACTGATGACTTGGCACCTCTGTGTAATGCGAGGGCCGCAGACCTCAGAGTGGTGGTTTTGGCCCTAATAGAAAATGGTGTCAGGGCCTAATACAAAATGGAGTCGTGGAGCTGAGTCATGGCTAGTGTTATTCGTATAATTCTATGCGCTATAGGGCTCTTACACAGCCCTGGAGGTAGAGGCTACTCCCCCCTTAGCTTCGGTTGGGGTTTATTGACTATGGCTGAGTCTATGGGGGCGCTATAGGATCATTTACTTCACAAGAAGTCCTCAGTTGATTGGTGAAAGCTAGCCTCATTTATGGGATCAATACCTGTTCCTGGTGAGAGTGGATTTTTCCCTGTTGGTCTTGCAGCCAAAGGGCCTCATCAAGACCCCGGCAGTAACCCTTAAAACTGGTGGTAAAGGATTTTCTGCCGCAAATACAGCCCCGCTGAATCATGAGTCGGTGCAAATACCATCAGCGAAATCACAGCCGGCACTATTACAGCTGACAGAATTTGAGCTAGCTGTAATTCTGCTGATACAGCAAATAATTCTGCTGATACAGCAAAGCACAATTACCATTGCATCACAAGTCTTGAGATGCTGGAATTAGTGCCGCATTTTGGCGCTAATACTGCTGATAACACAGCGCAGGTACTTAAAGCCTCCAGGTGGAGGTTAATGCATGCAGGTGCCACACATGAATCCACAGGTGAATTCAATCAACTCAAGATGGCTACAAAGGCACCTGCTTTCCCCAAACACAGTTTCCAACACCGTGCTGGCACTAGCCATTGCGGGATGGGACATGCATATGCTCATGTTGCATCTGGAACTACAGAGGCAGGAAACCCAGCCCAGGGCACAGGGTGCAGAGAGGAGGAGGAGTAGGAGATGCCATGTAAGATGAGTGCCCATGCCCAGGGGCAGGCTCTCACCCTGGACCCTCACAGCCAGCTGGTAACCCTGTACCGCCTCAACAGGGAGATCATAAGTGAGCTGCTCACCGGAATCCAGGGGGACATAGAAAGCAGGATTAACATCAGGACAGCTGTGCCCCCACTGCTAAAACTATTGTCTGTCCTGCAATTCCTAGGAAATAGCACCTTCAAGCACTCGGTGGCCATGCCTGGCACAGCACAGCCAACATTTTGTGCCAAACTTGTGCTGGAAGCCCTCCTGAGCCATGTTTCAAAGTAAATCCCACTGCCAACCACCCCAGCACAGGTGCATGCCATGAAGGCACGATTCCATGCTGTTACACAGAAGCCAAATGTCATTGTAGCCCTGGACTGCAGACATGTGGCACTGGTGCCCCCCCAAGCACAAAAAGCAGTATACTACAACTGGAAGCAGTACCACTCACTGAACGTGCTGGTGACCTGCGATCCAGACCCATACATCACACACTGTTGTGCCCACTACCCTGCTTTCATCCACGATGCCATGATCCTGTGCACCAGTACACTGCCTGGATACATGAAGAGGCACAGAGTACAATAGATGTGGAGAGTGGGTGAGTAAAAGTGGCATCACACAATACATCAAGGTGCTGCAGTGCCCCCAACCATATTGGTAATGTACATGTTCAACCTGCCATCATCCAACCAGGGACGTAATTTAGGGGTCGCCAGAGGTCGCAACTGCAACCTCTGAGGTCTCCCTTGCAACCTCTGTGGTCTCCATTGCGACCTCTAAAAAAAATATATATATATATATATATATATATATATATATATATATGTTTTTTGTAATGCAAGCTCCTGGGCTGTGGCCAGCACCATGTGGCTCTTTACTTCTGGAGTGGCTGGCTTTTTTGTTCAGGCCCCTTAAAAAAAAAAAAGAAGAAAAAAAAGAACAGGAGTGCCAAAGTCTAACACTTTGAGCACTGACCCTAAATAAGAAAGAATAGGAATACCAAATAATGTGTCTTTCTGGAATTCTATACAATAATTGCTACACTCATTAAAGGTTTATTTCAGGCACAATTCAGGGGGTGAGACACTGATTTAATCTGTTCTTAAACGCCTTTACTCAGCCTTACATCCTTCTGAGGTCGATAAATGAGTACCAACACAGTTTGGGTGATATTGGGTGTATATTTTTTCTATATAAATCGCTTAAGCGTAAGTGCTATATAATAACGCATCATTATCATTTGGTCATGGTCATCTGCTTGCATTCACAGTAATTGGGTAATATGGGCCTATAGACACTGATCTTAACAATACATATGGCGATCCATTCTTGTATGAAATGTACATCACATTATTGTGATATCGTAACCATATTTTTCACAGTGTACAATGCTATGTGATGCCACTTCCTGTTTTGTCAACAGGTTAAAGGTAGTGTTCCATCGCTTCCCGCGATATCACTTTGGGGTGGGGTCAAATGACATCACTTCCTGTGATGTCATCAGGGAGTTAAGGGTCGCGTGATGTCACTTCCGCTACCCCTGGCATTTTGGTGAAATGACGCCCCTGCATCCCAAACTAATGACACAGAACATCCCATGCTGAACGAATCTGTATGAATACTCATATGAACAGTAACAGTAAGGACTACCAGCACACACATAAATACAGGCACCACAATGCAACATGATAGAAGCCTCTTCAATGTTAAGCTACATGTGGTGTGACAACCGACACCAATGACCCTGGCAATTCCACAGCTAGGTACCCAGGTATACTCAGCCATCAATGCAGAGCCGCTCCCACCAGAAACCTTTGGCAGCCCAAGAAACCACCCATCAAGGCAAATGCACAAGAGCAACAAACAGGAACAAGGCAGCCATCATATCATCTTGACATGACAATGATAGACTCTTTAAATTGCATCTGCTGCGAGAAAACATGGTGCATGTGATCACATTACAATGCACGAAGCGCCAGATACAACATGCACATACAGTGAAATTAATGCATGCCTTGCAATTAAGCCCCATATGCATGCACCTGATGCCCTTTGCCATGATGCAGTGAATGGTCACACCCACACAATACACTGTGACCTATGCCTCTGACCTACCTGCTTGCAGGTGACTCTGGATACCCGCTGCTGCCTCGCCTCATTACACCTGTTCAGGGTCCACAGACACCACAGTAGTTGGCCTACAATCACACACACAGCAGGAGCCGGGTCTGTATTGAGAGTACATTTGGCCTCCTGAAAAGGCCTGTTGCCTCTGCCTGGACCGTACTGGAGGAGCACTGCTGTATAGTCCTGAAAAAGTAGGGAAAATTGTGCTGCTATGTGCCATGCTGCACAATATCTGTCTCTAGAGGAATGTCTCTCTACCCCCTGATGTGGATTTGCCACCCCCTGAGAATGAGGACACACTGCCTGTAGCAGAGTTGTCTGTATGCATTTGTCAAGATGATGTCAGAGCTGGATGAGGGGTTCGCCAAGAATTGATGGACAATTTTTTGGCGATTTAACATTTCACATGCCATGCACCACTTTATGAACTCACACAATTATGATTAATCAAATGGACACAATGAGGAATGTCCTGGCATTGATTCAGTTGAATAAATGTTTAATGTGGATGTGGAAAAACTATCCCCCCACCCCCTCCCTTCAACACCACCCAAGCACACTATCCCCTCTCCCCCCTCAGCACCAACCCAACACACTATCGCCCCTCTCCCGCCCCTCAACACCACTAACATACTATCCCCCTCCCCTCAACACCACCCCAACACACTATCCCTCCTCCCCATCCATCAACACCACCCCAACACACTATCCCCACCACTAAACACCACCCCAACACACTATCCACCTGCCCACCCCTCAAAACCACCCCAACACACTAGCCCCATCCCCCACCCCTCAACACCACCCTAAAACTCACTGTGCCCAGCTACTTGTGCAGAGTAACTTGCATGGCCTCTTTACCTTCAAGCCGTCCCCCAGTGACTTAGGGCCCAGAATGCACTCTGAATGGCACCTTGGGGTGCTCAGCAAGGAACCGCCATAGGTGTGGCGGAACTACATGTAATTTACCCTGGCCCCTTCATAAGTTGCATAGTTAGTTCCATGTTTTGCTGCATAGCCTCAGCAAAGGATGCCTTCACTTAGCTCCCTGATGCGTTGCCCGTACACTGTCAGTGTGGCAGTCATATCAGCCACCTGTGCCGGTCATGCTCCATTCACAGCACAATGCGGCATGTGTCACCCTGAATACAATCCCGGATGGCCCAGAGTTGGAAGGAGTGTGTGTGCATGATTGCCTCCATGATTGCCTCCATTTGACCTGGCGCCTTTGCGTCCGGCCTCAGCATGATGGTGTGGTCAAGTGTGGGCTGGAGAATGGGTCATGGGCTATGGAGGGAGCTTGGGCTGAAACATGAAAATCCATACGAGGGGCTGTCCGTGTCTCCCTCTGGTGTCTGGGCATGCTGACCATGTGTCATGGTCATGAAGTCAGGGGCACAGGCATGCAGGGGTCGCATGAACAGGAGACCTTGGTGGACACTGTCCTGGCACCTTTGGCACCAGGTTCATGAACAAAAGTAAACAAGAACATCTATTTAACACCTACAAACTTTTATTATGGACATAGCACTTCAGATGCATTAACCTTGAACATTCCATCCATTAAGCAGCCCCAAGTGTATTCTTGGGTGTGGCTGCTAATGGATTGCCTTTGCACGTGCTCACTCTCTAGGAGTGGCAGGGTGTGGCTGGTAAGCCGGCCCTAATGGGCGTGCCCACGTTCTCAGCTATATAAGCTGCCCTGATCCTGAAGACAGACGCTTCGCGTTATTCTGCACTTGAAAGCAGCATAACGCTCACCGTCACCTGAGGTCAGACTTACCTTTGAAGATCCTTCATGCTGGACATCCTTCTTCCTGCCAGCATACTTACCAACTGGGGGAAGCTGTTTTACCTGTACATCTCTTCGGCGTACCAAGTATTCATCTTTACACTTTCCGGAACGCCGAAATCTTCATCTTGGCACTGCAGCATGACACGCTCCATTGTTGACAGCAGCGCATGCAAGGAAAAACAGAAGACAAGGTTAGACATCGAAAAAACAGTCAGTTTAAGGTTGTGCTTCACCATACTTCACGCTTTCCCTTAAACCATCACTTACCTGCTGTCAAGCATTGCAGTTGCATCCATCTTCCATCTGCCCGCTTCTTGCGTCTCACAGGTGCATTGAGGCCGCATTTCCATCTAAGGGAAGAAAACAGAAGAGAGACATTACTGCGGGCATAAATAGGAGCAACATATACAGACATTAAAGAGAATGAACAGCATCACAAGAGCTCAAGAAAGACTTACCAATCATAAGGAGAAGCATTGTCGCAGCTGGACCGGACTAATCCTTATCAGGGATCAGTGAAGGAACTAGATCCCATTCGACACGCCCCTTCCAGAAGTAGCAGGATGGAGAGCTTATCTTCCATAATTCACAGGTGAGCTTTATGGGCCGGCGTATGCTCACAGAAACCGTACTTTGAGGTGAAGGGTTTGAGAGGTACAACAATCACAGATTGGCGCACTCACACACTCTTATCTCCACGCAGGAGCAGTATCACCACGTACCACCGCTCACAGCTTTTCTACTGAGGGAGAGGCCTGAAGGAGGTGATTCAAGTTCAGGGAGGGCTGCAACCATGCCCCAACGCCTCCACAGAGACCAGGTGAGCATAACACCATGTTGCATGTTCTCTTGGCTTAGTGATGCTCAGGCACCCTCTGCCTGTCGGTTGGGTGATTCCACACTGGTTTCATCACATCTGCTGGCAGCTGTGTCACCCGGCACAGGCACTTTGGACAGCTGTTGGGGTGCAGTTGGAGTAGTGATCTCTGAGGCATGTGGGGTGGGCTCAGGGCTTACCCTGGCACCTGCAGGCCTTTTATTTCTGGGACCTGGTGTGACATGCTGCCCCTTGCACTTGCCAGTCCCATCAGATGGCCCTTCAGGGGTTGTTGTAGATGCTGATGCACTTGGCGGGCTGAGAGCCTGTAGGGGGACAAATTACATGCTGTCCGGCATCATGCATTCCTGTGCATTGATGCAAGTCACACATGTTATTAATCAAAGGTTCACCTCACCAATGTGGCCCGAAGCGTATGGATGTACATGGGCCATTGCATGTGGCCACAGAGCGGTGGGTATGTTTGCAGCTGAGTGTGTCTAACCCATGGTCAGGTGCCCTTTGGCCCTTATGCAGTCAAGGGGAGCTGTCCATGCAGGTGCATCTGGCTGGGTCAGCCATGCGTGCAAGTGGCTCTGCATGGTCTTGCATATTGTGGCATACTCTTATGGACATGTGCTGGTATCCAGGCCCAGCCTTTGCTTTATCAGGGCATGGGACGATTATATGTGCTCATGCGCCCCCAACCCTTGCAAAGCTGCATCGTCTAGGCCCTGCCATGGCTTCATGGAATGCTGCTGTGGAAGCAGCAGCAGTGCTCAGTTTGGTTTGGTGTTTGGCTCACTGCACCCATGCAGATGCAGGGCATCCAACACTGCCCTACTGCTCTTCTTCCATACCAGCATGGGGCTGCCAAGCTGGGCCCGGCACACACATGCCTGTTTGACAGCCACGCTGTGTCATGATCACTTGCACACCACACGCCAGCTGGCCCGGCCAGTGCCAGCAGGGGAATGGGGGGGGGGGAGTTTGATAGGTTGCATGCCACACCTTCATACTCCACACTGGCTGTGGGGTGCACTTGGAGCCCTCCCACCAAGCTGCTGTGGTGGGGGTTTGATGTGGCACCCCATCAGTTTATGCCGACTGCCTGGGCCTGATGCTGGGCCTGATGGCATCTGTCCATGTTCATTGGTAAAGTTGATGCTACGGGACACTTACTAGTTGGTCATTTGCAATGTGCATGGGGGCGATGACTCCTGCCTACTGGCTGCAGGCATCCACATCCACTTCAGCAACTGCTTCAATCAACTCTCTATCGAAGATGGTGTTTGCCTTTTCCTTTCACGGTGTGAGGGCAAGGGGTTCTGTGGTGCCATCTCTAGCCATGGCCTCCTGCCTGTGCTGGAAGAGAAGGCCCTGCAGTCTGACCCAAAGTTCATTCCACTGTTTCTAAAGTATTTGGCATCCTGGGGGCTATGCCTACTGCTGTCACCTTCTGGCTTATTGATTGCTAGATTGCAGTCTTCTGCTGCCCAGAAGTTTTCCTCTGCCTGCTTCCACATATTTCCTCGCAATGTGAGGACTTGTAGCTTCCCCTTTGCGTAATTTCAGCATTCGACGCCAGTGTTCGGGCACCTTCCCTCTGGTCCTCTCTTGTGACATGATTCCTTTGGCTTTTGGGTCTAGATGGCTGCAGGAAGTGGGGGGTTCAGGGTTAATTCTGTTTTTGAAGATGGCTGCCGTCATGCTTCTTGTTCCGGTGATGAAGCTTTTTCCGCCAGTGGTAATTGCGCCAGCACTATTACCACCGATTGACCAGCGGTAATAGTAATTTTGCCGGGTTTCGGTGGTTTAAGGGCAGGGCATCCTGTTTCAGTGATTATTCTGCCTGGTAGAATTACCGTTACCGTTGGAGTGGTGTATGCGTTCACAAAATGTTGTGATCTGACACTGATTCCGCTGCATGCCACCGCAGTAACTCTAATCAGCAGAATTAATGCTGGGATAGCTCCCAACTCCGGATGAGGCCCAAAGTGCTTTGCTCTAGAGGAAGTGGAAGAGACAGGAAAGGGAAAGAGAGGCAGTGATAAACAAAATGGTGGAAGGCTTCTTCCATTGTCCATTGCAGTCCTACCTATCCTATTCCCGCCCATATTATTTCCTACTGACACAAAGACCCTTAGACATGCAGCACCTTGGTGTGAGGCTATTCCTCCTGAACGGGTGTGCTCCTTTGATGCATGGGCACAGGACAGCTACCTGCTGTGTGAATGTCTCAGGTGGAGGGGGTTAGCAGCCCTTACAAGGAATTAAAGAAAGACTGAGTCCTCTGCGTTGCTTTCCAGCTGTGTGGTAGTATCAGTCTTTTCTGACCCGAATACATATTCCCTTTCATGGCAGAGCTGAATCACAGGAGCAGACAGAAGTGCAATATCAATTTGGATGTGGCAGCAACGACCATATGTATCCCTGTGCACTATGCTTAAACTCAGGCATACCTTCTTCTTAGAGATTACCCTGCCACCAGCATGGGGCACTCATGATCACTGTAGTTTGGGCACCAGGGACATCTCTTAAATCTCGCCCCGGTGCTGCAGTGACTTTTCTGTCACTGTGGCAGTCAAGTGGGCATCGTGTGACATTTGAACTAGCTCTCCACCACGAGCAGAGTGGCTGCTGCTGATCAGGCTACTGATGCAGCAGGGCACAAGTGCACTATGCTTTTGTCATGGAGTTGTGACAAAGGGCGGCCTGATTGGCAGAATACCACTTTGGAGCAGGATTCACCGGCATCATTTTAGATACTAAAAATCAAAAAGCCCAGGGCTTGGCACCCTTGCCAGATGGCAATTCAAATAAATACAAAAACAAACACAAATTTACTACATTGGACATGTTAGATAAAATCTATCTATGGTTCCAAATTCTAACGTTTAGGTTCTTTTCAATTATTTGGTGGTGGAACTGAACCACAGGGCTGACAGGGACGTCATTTGGGGGGTCACCAGAAGGCTCAACTGCGAACCCTGGGGGCCGCAGTTGCAACCCCTGGGTCTCCCTTCCGACCCCAACATTTTTTAAAATCAGGGTGAAGGATGGGCTGGGGAATCGCTCAGTAGGGGTTGTAGCTGACCGTGACAGGTGGTACATGTCAGATGCCATGTTCAGCTCCAACCCCTTCTCCCTCAGCTTCCTCATAGCTCACATACAGGAACCAGGAAGCTCTCACATCTTTCTGGTTCGTGTTTGTGAGCAGCACAGAGGAGCCGAGGGTGGCCTGGAAGGACAGACCAAGGCTGCAAGAAAAAGGTAATAATGCTTTTTTTAAAATGTGATGTGTATTTTGAATGTGTGAAGTGCGTGTCAGATGTATGTATGTGAATGGTGGGTGAATGAGAAGTGATGTGGTGTGATGTGCATTTTTTAATATTCTGGGTGGGGGGTGGTTGTGTGGGTTTATGCCTGTGTAGAGAATGCAATGAGTGGATGTAATAGAAGTTGTGAGTGATTGGTGGGTGAATGAGAAGTGATGTGATGTGTGTTTTTGAATGGTCTGGGTGGGTGTTTGTGTAGAGAATGAAATAAGTGGATGTAAGAGAAGGTGTGAGTGACTGGTGGGTGAATACGAAGTAATGCGATGTGATGTGATGTGTGTTTTTTAATGTTCTGGGTGGGTGTGTGCCTGTGTAGAGAATGCAATGAGTGGACTTAAGAGAACGTGTGAGTGAGTGACTGCTGGGTGAATGAGTGTGAATCTGGTAGTGTGTGTTTGAATGTTCTGGGGTTTGGTGTATGCCTGTGTGGTGAATCCATTGTGAGTGAATATGAGAGGGGATGTATGAGTGAGTGACCAGAGGATGAAAAGAATGCATGTTTGTGCAAGGCCCTGGGAGACTGGGGACTACTGGTGCATTTTTGCCAGACCCTATATTTACTTTTCATGTTTTACTGGTATTTTCGGGCAGATCCAAGTTCATGTGTGTCATTACCTGGCTAGACTGGCATTTTGGTGCAGTCAGTCTAGCCATTGCTTACTGTGGCATGACATTTATTACTTAGCATCTTTAAAAAAGCAAGCATGATAAGTAGTGTTGCCCCGCTAAAATGATGTTTTGGTGTAGCGGACTGTATATTCTTTACTGTAGCATGACTTTTTTTAACTGAGCATCTGTGATGAATCAAGCACGACAAATGTTCATATGGTTCTATACTGGCTTACATTGGAACCAGTTTGGACAGGTTTTCATATTGTGACATGTCACTTTCAATGGCCAAACCAACGGGAATGTGTTCTTACATAGGAGTACGGACATATATTGGCAGAGTCAGTTTTGTCCCCAGTGCCAGTAATGATACTATAAAAAAAATCTTAAAGCGAACTTGAGTGTGCTCTTATATGGGAATACAAGCATGTCTTGGTGGAACCAGAATGGAAATGTTTGGGCACAGCCAGAATGAAAAGGTTTTTAATACTGACATATATTGTAGGGACCGCCATGAAAATGCATTGGGAAATGCCCTGTGCACTTTTGGTGACTTAGATCTATTGTACTATTTTTTATGATTAACCCTGCACTCTACAAAACCGATTGTTGGCCTTTTACCCAAATTGTTGGCTTTTTAACCAAATTTTCACAGAAAGAGTGCTCTCTAATGCACCATTATTCAAAATAATTTCTCAGGGGAAGAAGAAGTATCCACCCTGACCAACCCCCAACCCATTTTCATTAGTTTGGGTTCCCTCGCTATGCTCGGTCACAATCAAATACTTATGGAAACTATTTACACCCTCCAAAAAACAACTCACCAGCCACCACTGGTTGCTGGTATATTTGTGGACCAGGCTACGCCCCCTTCTTTCTATGTTACATTAAACATTTAAGTGTTGATTAAAAAACATATTTGCTTCTTTCACAGTAGTGCATGCCCCTGCAGCGGCACAATCCTCAAGGACATTGCACACACTTGGACGGGGCCGGGTGTGGCATGTCCTGTGCTTTGTTAAGGAGCTTGGGGGGGCACAGCATGGCTTGCAGGGGAGCTGCCAAATGTGCTATGCCATTGCGCACCACTGGGTTTGACAAAGGGGTAGTGTGCAGTGCGGGCCTTGAAGTCTACCAGTGAGTCCCCGGTTGAGAAGCAACGCGTGGGTGTTTTCAATTTAAAATAACTGCGTGGTGTCAGGGATGTCCTTTAGGGGTCGCCAGAGGTCGCAATTGCGACCTCTGAGGTCTCCCTTGCGACCTCTGTGGTCTCTCCTCGACCTCTAAATAAAAAAGCAAAAAAAAAAGTTTTTTTTTTTTTAACATTTCTTTTTGTAATGCAAGCTCCTGGGCTGTGGCCAGCACCATGTGGCTCTTTAGTTCTGGAGTGGCTGGCTTTCTTGTTTAGGCCCCTTAGAAAAAAAGAAGAAAAATAACAACAGGAGTGCCACAAGTCTAACACTTTCAGCACTGACCCATAATAGGAAAGAATAGGAATACCAAATAATGTGTCTTTCTAGAATTCTATACAATAATTGCAGGTTTATTTCAGGCACACTTCAGGGGGTGAGTCACTGATTTAGTCTGTTCTTAAACGCCTCAACTCAGCCTTTCATCCTTCTGAGGTTGATAAATGAGTACCAACACAGTGAAATGGCATGTACATTTTTTCTATATAAAGCGCTTAAGCATAAATGCTATATAATAACACATCCTTATCATTTGGTCATGGACGTCTGCTTGCATTCACAGTAATTTGGTAATATGGGCTTATACACACTGATCTTAAATATACATATGGTGATCCATTCTTGTATGAAATGTACATCACATTATAGTGATATCGTAACCATATTTTTCGTAGTGTACAATGCTGTGTGATGCCACTTGCTCTTTTGTCAACGGGTGAAAGGTCGTGTTCCATCGCATCCCGCGATATCACTTCGGGGTGGGGTCAAATTACATCACTTCCTGTGATGTCAGCAGGGGTCAAAGGTTGTGTGATGTCACTTCCGCTACCCCGGGCATTTTGGTGAAATGACGTCCCTGAGTGGTGCCATGGATTTATGTGTGCAGCAACGATATTACATTGAATGGTGTATTTTTTTATGTCCTCTGGCACCGAGTATAACGTTTAGATATTAAAATCTATGCAGGGTCTTGTGTATATTGAAAGAACCTTTCCCAGGTATTATACTCTAGCAAAGATATCATTATCATGTACACTCCTCTGTGTGCACACACACCAGTCTAATAGGTTTCTTTTTTCATAGTTTTAGCTGACTCATAGATAGATATTATAATCAGGTAATTTTGTTGATACTAAATCCTGGTCAATGATTTCATTTTCAGGCCTTGCTTGTGCATTTATATCCTGGGTAAACAGCAGTGCACACCTCCCGAGGTCTGTGTTTTTTGGCTTGTTTAACACAGCAATGCCACAGATAATGCATACTGCTGTGTCCATTGATCTATAGATGTTTCATACACTATCTGCAGCCTGAGTTAGAGGTTTTGGTTATCCTGTTACAAATACTGGATAATGTATGTTTTACATATAGATCCCACATCGAAAGTGGAAAATGACATTCCCCGTGATCGAGGACAAATCATGCCTCCCTCTGTGCCACGGTTCTTATATCTGGCTGACATGAGAGCACTCGGAAACACGGGTGGTAGATGCATCTAAAAAAATGGAAGGTCGTTTGCCATTACATCCCATGATGTCACTTGGGCGTGGGGGAGTCAATTGACATCTCTTCCTGTGATGTCATCAGGGGACCAAGGGTCATGCAATGTCAGTTCCACTACCCCTGGCATTTTGGTGAAATGACATCCCTGAGAGCTGAGCTGTTTTGATTAGAAGAACCAAACAGCTGCCTCTTGCCATCACAGTTACAGAGTAAATCTATGTATGGGTCTATAACTTGCCAATATTTCCTTTTTTTTTACAGTTTCAATATTTTGGAGGCTCAAATAAGTTATTGTTTCTGTCTTTTCCATGATTGCATCATTAAGAGACACTGTGATGTATTTTTGTCAGGTAGCCTTTCAACTGCCCCTGTGATAGCCAAACACGGAGTTTATTGTGATACTGAGTTTTGGCACAGTGATTGAGGCCTTTGCTCCCCCTCCTATGTCTTCAGTCAGAATGAAAGGATCTATCAAATCAGTGAGGATGGAGGGGAGGAATCATTATAATGGGAATGAAAATGCTTAACCTGTCATTTTCAATCTGTGGAACTAGCTTCTTAGAGTGCTGATAGTTTGTTCTAAGGTGAGAGTCCTTACAAATCATAGACTTTATGAACTTTTTTAGCCCTCTCCACTTAAACATTTTACAAGGGTTGCTATAACCTGAGCTGTCAACTGGCTCACCAATCCTGACAGCACTACTGCGGATAGCATTTTAACTGTTAGTGCAGCCTTTTTTGCAAGACCAGAGCATTGCCCCAGAGCTGTCCATCGTCATTTCTTTTCCTCTTGTTATGTTCTTGCATTATATTGGGAATTGCATGTTGTTGGTTAAACTATTTTAAATGCTCATAAACCATCTGTTCAAGAGAATGCATATACATACAAGTAAAAAAAGAAAAACTGTTACATCATTCTAAATAGAAGTTGTCTGTCCCTTGGGATAGCGTGATTGCGTGTCTGTATTTTTTAAAGAGACTTTAAATTGATTGTGTGATTTGTAATCATCTGGGTGGTATTTACATAGATTGCTGGGAAACTCTTTCATAAGTAGAACGTTGTATTCCATCATTAAAATTGTATTTGCCTACCTGATCGGTGCATGTGTGCCTAATTTGCTGTGCAGCTGTACCTCACAAAGTAGTTAGAGTGGAACTACACATCCCGCTCTACATTGCTGTGCGCAGCATTGTGACTCCGTGGAGATGCGTCACTGACCCGCGAAGCGCGAAGCACTGACGCAAAGCCTGATTAGGACTGTTTACGGCCTGGACGGCGGTCGGCAGGGGAGGCTGCTGCTCAGAGGTCATGATTCCAAATCTAGTTCAGATATATTGCTGTCCAGGTGAGTCCTGCTGACTATTAGTGGTGATTGCTATAGTAGCAATGAGAGGTCATATTTATGAAGGGTCTGTCCTAAGAGCATTGAATAATAATATGGGGAATTTTACTTTGAGAACTCTAAGTACAATTAGTGAATTAGGCATCTCTCGCCCTAGTGAGGTGATCCCCATTAGAAATAACCATACGGGCATTAAGGCTGCCTTAATTAATGCCAGATCTGTATGTGCCCATGTAACTGAAGTGGCCAATTTGATTGAGGAGCACAGAGTAGATGTTCTCCTTATTACTGAAACATGATTTGTTGACACCTCACAAGCTATTTTCCATGACTTAGTACCAGAGAACTTTCTGATACAAAATACTGACCGTGTTGGCAAACGTGGGGGCGGCATCACAGTTATCTATACCAATACACTACACATTTTCCACTTAAAATACTCTTGAATGGGATCACGACTCACAAGTGGGACAATTGACTATTGTACTTTCGTCAAACTAGGCTGTCAAAATTGTGCTGGGATATAGACCCCCAGATTCTCACAGACTGTTCTTAGATAACCTAGATCTTTTCCTAACTACTTCAGGTAGCAAATATCGAGAAATGCTACTGTTGGGAGATTGGAATATCTGGTTAGATGATCTTAAACATGCAGGCTCCCAAGAAAGTTGGGACATATTAGAAAATCATAGCTTACGGCCATTAGGAAACTCACCTACGCACATCAAAGGTCATTGTTTGGATGTGCTTATGATGAGAGGTAACCATACTTCCCTTACAGATAATTTGCCGGTTCATTGGTCAGATCCTTTTTTGAAACTATTTTCTTTGACGGCTACTCTGAGCAGTAACCAAGGGCTCAAAGATGACTCTGGTATACTTACAGAAAAACACAAAGATTTAGATAAAATTGCTGCATTAGAGGTTAAGTAAGTGCTAGCCTCAGTTGATACTACTTTATCCAGTGAGGATTTTCTCACAGCTGGAACTGAGTTTATGAATACTGTATGTACTAGTGTTGCACCCAGGAAACCTATGAGAAGGAGGATCTAAAAACCTTGGTTCACACAAAATCTAATACATCTACGTAAACTAGTTAGCTCCACTGGACGTAAAAGGCAAGAACATCAATCCGAAGAGAATACTGATAGAGCTAAAATGGCATTAACCAACTACAAAAAGGCAATTTTTGTGGCTAAAAGAAAATGTGTTCATAATTTAATTACGGGAGTGAGCAATCAGTCGAGAGAACTTTTTTCTATTATATCAACATACTGTCATCCTACGAGTAAGGGCTGCTCTATTTGACACAAGCTAATGCCTTTAACAGTTTTTTTGATGAGAAAATTGAATGTATCAAGAGTAACATCTTAGCCAAGGGTCAGAATCCAGTTTATACCTCCTCAGAACAGACCATAAATCAATCCCCTGGTGGACAGGAACAATACGGGGGTGCTGAGACCCTGAAACAGTTACATTTTCATCCTGCATCAGAGGAAAATACATATGCATTGATCAAAGCCCCGAAACCTACCAATGACTTGTTATTTCCATTGCCTGCACTGGCAGCAAAGCGTATGGCTGAGGAAATCTCCCCTTTCCTGACCACATTTGTCAATAAATATTTAGAGCAAGGGTCATTGCCTCAGGCACTGAAACATAGAATATTAACACCATTTAAATAAAAATCTAATTTGGACCCTTTGGTCTTACATAACTACTGACCTATTGTCAGCCTTCCTTGGCCCGGAAAGGTTCTGGAAAAAGTTGTCACTTAACAGTTGCATGCTTTTGTGGAAAAATAGTCACTAAACACTTTTCAATCAGGGTTTCGCCCAAAGTATGGCACTAAGACAGTTTTGTTGGCGGTTTATGACAAACTGTTGAAAGTAGCTGACCAGGGTAAACTCTCACTCGTGATAATGCTAGACCTGTCTGCCGCCTTTGATATGGTCAATCATAAAAATGCTCTTGATTGGTTGAGGTCGGTGGCAGGGTATGGGAGCATGCCTTTAGGTGGTTTATCTCTTTCCTGGAAAATCGTCGTTATTGTGTCAGACTCAGTGGTTTCACCTCAGATCCAGTTAATATGGGTTGTGGTGTGTTAGGCAAAATTGCATGCAGTACCATCTGGGACCACCACATACAATTAGGACTACAGGTGCAAGTCAAACTAACTTTTGGTATAAGTCTGTACCACACAGTGTATGGTAGCGAGCTGAGCAGCCAGGCTTATCTCAAGCGTGAATGGAAGCAGTACACGAGGTTACACAGAGGTCTTTCAATCACAGTGGTTCAAGTAGACACTTATACTCAAGGTTTCTTTGTAAAACACTTATTAATTTATTACACAATCATTTAGAACACATTTCACTAGAAGGAGGCAACTTAATATTATATACCAATACACTTCAATACAAAAATCTAAGATTTTGAGACAGTTTGAGCTCCGCTGAAGTAGGAGCAAAATGGCAGTTCAGTTACTTAGAAGTGAACAAAAGGGACAAGGTAATAGAATAGATCACATATACTTGTTAGACAGTGTAAATAGTTTCAGTTAATAGGCCTAGGCAAAAGTCAATGGGCTAGTGTTCTGGATAGGAAAGAGCAATTCTGGTATCATCAGTCTTTGCAAAAGTTCTTAGAAGTAGTTTAGGTGAAAAAGAATCATATGTTGCGTCACAAGCTGATTAGGCCTGCAAGTTGGGAAAGTTTCATGAACTTTCACTGCGAGAGTGGCGTTCTCTCAATCGGGTTGGCACACTACCTTACCTATAAAGAAACAAATGAAGCTGGAGTCGTTGGTAGGGACGGTCTTATACCAGATTGCACCCCATGCAGGAAGCATCATTGCCCCCCCCCCCTAATCCAACCAGCTGAGCTATATCCGTAACAGGTATACTATTGTTGTAACATAGCGGGTGGAAATCAGAGTTCTATTAGTGGAATTTTCCAATGAACGCAGCAAACTCATGGTACGCACTTTAAATAATGTATTTTACTCATAACAAGAAGATGCATACATTGGTCAAATAATGGCTGCAAGCAGATGGGGTTATCACTAAGGTTCTTCTGGGCTTGTCTACGTCTTGAATTTAGTAAGATCTAGAAGAGAGTTTAAGGAGAGCTCTAGTTTTCCAATGTCAGGTGTGAAATAATTCACTATTCCTGGCTTTCAGGCTCATAAAAAGAAAACGGGATGTTTAAAAAAAAACTAATTTCAAGTTAGTTATGTCGAAAGAGTTTTAGCCATATAGCTCAGGTGAACAGCCTAGTTTGTACTTGATTCTTCTTAATCTTTTGCAGCAACACTTATCAAGATGTTGTTAGTATTGAGTAATAATATGGCAAGAAGATGCCAAGTTTGTGGTCCATAGCTCCATACTTATAGGTGGGGAACTCACTTTCTGAATGCTGCTTGCTATTAACACTAAGGGCCTAATTCACAGAAGAGTTTTATAATAGCAAAACACCATTGGAAAATGCTATGTGAATCAGGGCCTAAGAGTTACCGATCAGGTATGTGAATAAAATGCGGCAAACTCATTCTGAGGAAGAAGAGGCTAAAGCACTTTAACTGAATGTTTTTCATTCCCAGATGGAAGATTTAGCTGGCAAGTTGGACATTGAAGTCACCTTGACCCACCTTCCCCTCCCAAGCAAGCACAAATAAATACTTTCTATTTGTGAATAATCACTGTCCATTTGCTCAAAGTGGCACACACAGTATTTTATTTTATTTTGCATTGTGTTTTTATTTGTGAATGAGCGTAGTGCTTAGAAGCACAGAACACAGTCTCACCTGGTAGACGGAACAGTCCCATTGCTGGTTGATTAGCCATATTGGAGAATAGCCATTATGGATGATGCATGAACCAGGTGATGGAGGTGGCTGGTGGGAACATTAAAAGGTGGCAGCACAGGAGCACATAGAATGGATTTCTACAATATGTAGCTGCTCACGTCTATTCCTGTTCGTCCCTGGTCTCCTCACTCCTTTCCCAAGACTCTGCCGACCCGAGGGACCTATTTGAAGGCATGGGGGTGATAGAAAATGTGCTCACAATATTGGTTTACTGTGCCACCATCATCATTATAAGTGCACCCAAATACTCTCTAGAAAAAGACACACATCTCCCGAAAAGGGTTAAGCTGTACAAATTGCCCCTGAATGGTTGAAATAATTATAACATCAGAGTGAATCCAAAGAAACACAAAATTTTGTTGGAATATAAAAAAAAACTCTGATGTGGCAGCGCTCCTGCTGTAGTCTCTCTGTGCCATGGTGGGGGTTGAGCCGTTCTCATATATATTTTTCAGTGCTCAGCATTTGATGTCCTTGTTTTACGCCCATTTTTTGACTTCACAAAATTGCCCGGATTTTTGGTTCGTAATATCTGGTCACGGTATGCACCTGACATCTGCTGCCTTTCATTTTTCCGCTGTAGGTGGGGTGCTCGTAGGAATCAGTTCTGAGCGAGAAAAGGTTATGTCGAAGATTATGGCTTGTGTGTCAAAAAAGAAGGGCTGGATGGAATATGGGCTTGCAGGCCCTGTGTTCTCTTTTTCATTAATAACCTATCTTGTCACGGCTTCTCGGAGGCTGCACGCTGTGGGGAATGCTACAGATTTTTATGCAGACTGACACGTGAGTGTCGTGACAGATTGCACCCCAGAGTTACTGGACTTCCAGGAATTCCCCCGGGTGGATGGTATTGGACTAAAGCAATTCCCTGCTCATATTCTGTGCAGAATAGTCCACTCCAGAAGATGCTGAAGTGGTCAGAAGAAACACACATTTTGAGATTGAATGGAGATGAGCGCCATCAGCCGTGCCCGCTATACCTGCTTCACCCTCCATACTCTTACTAGAAAGCAGGACCTATATTGTTTCCAGCTTTTCACTCATAGTTTGCTCTGAATGGCCACAGAGCATTCTGCTATTTTTGCACCGAGTGATGGGTCCTGCGAGACAGTAATAATTAAATAATTTAGCATTTATATAGCTCTAGGATCCCTCAGGCATCTGACCGCTGCTTATTACTTCCCACGGTGTGTGGTGCTCATTTATTGAACTTGGAAGGATGAAAGGCTGAGTTTGGCCCTGCCGGGATTCAAACCGGTGTCAGCAGGCTCTGCACAGATGTTAAAGTGAGCGCTCTACTCTCTGTGCTATCGTACCGGCATAGTGATACATGAATATGGGTGGGGGTGGGGGCAGCGGCAGCCAGTGGGCTCACACCACAGGGAAGGGTGTTATGGCAGTCCCAGGGATTTGTTTACAGCTCTAACACCAGAGCACCATGTGGGGGCTATAAAGGGACTTCAAAAGTATTCACACCTTTGGGCAGTCCTGGGCCTGGGGCGTGCCTTTCTGGAAGGATGGGGTAATTTGCCTGTGCCATCTGCAGCCAGCTGTTTCATGCCACCTTGCCTGCCACTTCCTCAAAACGCCATTAATGCGGGGTTAACATCCGTTGGCTTTCGATAAATGGGCCAGTGACTGTTATCACCGTTATGTCACCTGGACTACCGAATTATTTCTGAAAAGAAGTCACGATGGGGCACTCTAGAATCATTATAATTGTTAATTGTCATTAATGGGTACCCAGAACTGGGTTCGTTAATTTTCCCTATATCGCCACTCTAAATGGCTTATCCCAAAATAATGCTGGGGGCATATATTGCTAAAACGAATTAAAATCTAACAACGCACCGTTGGAAATGTCTTGGCTTTTGGCATTTATGTGAAAGCCGAAAATACACATTTGGACGAAGGTGATCTATAAAATGTCTCATTGCATCAATTGACATCCATTCCACCATTATCAGAATTATTGGGTTTGCAGAAGCACTGCAACCCCGAAATGGATTGCAGAGTCAGACTGCTTGCATGCGCTCAGATTGGCCCTGTGTCCCGGGTCTGACTGGCAGAGTGTCACTTAATAAAAATGTATGCAAGTGAAAAACAGTATTCATTTATTTTTTTACTCATTTGTTTATGAGATACTGCTGGTGCAGGCCTCCATACTGCTGGTACAGCCGGTGACCCCTAGAGGCTGACACGTCAGGCAGCTGCCTGCACTGCCTGACGCAAAGACCGGCCCTGGTCGTTGGTTCCTGGCAGTTCCTGCAGATCTCACTGTTCGTGAGCCTCAGTTGTGGGGACAAGATGGAGAACGTTGGGGGACTCCTGCACAGCACAAGATCGTTGGAAAAAGCAAACAAGATGGAGTCACTTCAGTTCCAGTAGCTGTAGATTCAAGCACACAAGCTGGTGTCCATCTACCTGGTTAATTCTAACCAGCCTTGAGAATGGTATCCAGGTGGCTTATGAGTTGATTGGTACCACCAACTCAAAGGAAGAAGTCATCCTTCTCTGCCGAAATGAACTTGGCAATTCAGACCTGCAGCAGGGCTTTACCGGGCAAACCAACGCTCCAGGAGTTGCAGCAGCCATCCTCTTCCAGCTCTTATTCGGTTCTTTCGTTCCAGTGGTCGACTCTGCTTTCCATTCCAAGAGACTTTCCTTATTAACAGTTCTCTCCCTTTCATTCCAGCCTAGCTGTCACTCACCCAGCAGGGTGGCTGTCCTTGCCGGACAGTCTGCCAACCAATCATGCCGGAGTGCATTTGGGTCTCCTAGAAGACTAAGCACAGGGAGTTTCGGGCAACTCCCTCACTTCCTGCCCATCCCAGGCACTCAGACACCAGAAGGGGTCTTCACTCCTGAAGCCTGCCAAAGGCCCACAAACAAAGGGCGAAAGACCACAGGGAGGTTGAGGGAAAAAGAATGAGTCACAAGCAAACCCTCACATAAAGGGCAGAACCCTTATCAAACAACAAAAAAGGCATGTGACTCTAACGTTAACCGATGTCTTAGCATAATAGGGGAAAGCCAGCCTTTGGCCTCAAATTACAGGAATTCCATCAAAAATAGACGGTAACAGAAAATTAATTGAAGCGTCTAAAATTTATTGCACATTTTAATTAGTATTCAAACATAACAACATTAAATGAATTAGATGCACAAAGGGACCAAACCTGGTTTTGCACGCAGAGACAAACACTAGAAGGACCTTTCCAAAAAGAAACGGCAAAAAAGAAGACCAGGACCTGTTTAAACAAAGGATCTTAAGGTGTCATCTTGAAAAACATGGCTCCCGTGATTTTTAGCTACTGGTGTTCGCGGTAGGGACAATTCATGGTAGGTCATTGTAAAACCACTGCCACTAGCCATTTAAATAGGAAAGGGTAGCATTTGACTGCTACATGAGTATTTAGACACGGGATACTATGTAACCCCTCCATCACTCCATTGTAAGATGGTGTGTGCTGGGTACAGGAATTTGGAAAGACTAGTAAAGTCAATGGGCCTCATTACGACCCTGGCGGTAATCCGCCGTCATTACCGCCATGGCGTAATGAGCGTTAACGCCGTGGGACGATGGCGTAAAGTGCGCCACATTACGACCCATCGCGCACGAGCATTACGCCATGGCGGAAATGTAAACTGCGCCATGGCGGTAATGCCCCCAAAACGGCACCTACCGGCATCGTATGCGGCGCAAGGTGCACCACCGCCACCCCGACCACCGTACATAGCGGTGACCGTAGTTAGCGGTCACCGCAATTAGCGTTGACCGTAGATAAGCGGAACCGGAAGTAGCGTCACCGCGGCGGAACGGGAAAGAGCACGGCGGCCATCTTTAAAAACACAATCCATTGCCATCCTCCGCAACCACTGGACATCCGAGCCTGAGACCCCGCAAATACCGGCTTCTACCTTCTACCTGCAGGAAAATGCCTAAAGTGGTGAAAAAAGCCTGTGACCGCCAGCGGCAAGACCGCTTCTCCAGAGAGGAGCTTACCATGCTAGCGGAGACCCTCCAGGAGAACGCTGCAGTGGTATTCTCCAACCAAATGACAAGACCGGCCATATCCAAGAAGAAGGCCATATGGGCACTGGTAGCTCAGCGGGTCAGTGCCGTGGGAACAACACCCCGCAATGTCAGACAGTGCCGCAAGCGGTGGGACGATCTCCGGCTCAGAGTCAGGAGCATACTATCAGCTAACATGAACCAGGCAATGGCAACTGGGGGAGGATCGGAGTCCCCTATTAAATTGCAGCCATGGGAGGAAATCTGTGCCTCCACAATCGGAATGCAGAGCATTGAAGGAGTAGGAGGAATGGAGAGAGGAGCCCCGACATCGGGCGATGCAGGTAGGTGGCTCAGATCAAGGCATGCAAATCTCACCGAAGTCCATTCATGTGAAGTACAATGTTGGCCCATAGTGTAAATGCAACACATCAGCAGGAGACTGCCCACAGATACATCCGATCTGCACCCTGTACACATGCAGTATGCACACCCTAACTGCAGGCACCCACATACCTCCATGCTACTTCCACACAAAAGGGAGACAACTTTTTTCCCCTGCATGAAATGTGCCACATGTACTAACTGATAAGATGCCAGTCGCCACAATGCCCGGCCAATGTCCGCAGACCCATCAATAACACTCTCCCTCCTTTGTCCCACCACAGGCTCAAATTCCGACCTTGAGGAAGAGGACACCACTGCCTCCACACCCACCAAGAGGGCCAGGACAACTGTGCTAACACCACAACCCTCCACCTCTGCCGTCCCGAGGAAAACCCCACAGCAGCCAAAATCCATGCAAGGGAAGCAGGACAGGGCACAGACAGCCACCCCAGCAGGCAGTACAGAAGCAGCAGCAGCAGCAGCAGACATCACACAAATCATGCCCACAGAAGGCACAGCCTCTGCTGCAAGCAGCACTATTGGGGAAACTGCTGCTATTGCTGCCTCCTCCGATAGCGAAGCAGGGATCTTTGAGGAGAGTGATGTCAGAAGCCCCACAGGCCACCCTCATTCCCCCTACCTGTCCCTAAGCAGCCCGCATGCGGATGCCACACAGGGTCAGCCAGAGGATGACGATTGGCCAGCCACTCCATCCCCGCTGCAGGGGGTGATCAGCCCAATGGGAATACCACTGCCATTAGCCATGGGCCAGAATACCAACCATTCCCTGGAGGCGATTGCCACCCGGCAGCAGCAACTTTCCTCGCTGCCCGAAGAACATGTTGCAGAATGTGGGGGGTCAAGTGCAGCAATGGAGAAATGTGCGGAGACAGTGAAGGCCGCTATAGAGTCGTCCACAAAGGACATCTGCGCGGAACTAGCTGCTGTGCGGCACGCCATCACTGACCTTGTGCAGACAATTCGGGACATGCGTCCAAATGAGCAGGCAGGATCCTCCTCGGTTGCCAGCTCGACACCGAGCAGCCCCATCCGCCGATCGGGGAGGAACCTCCGCAGCACAGGCAGGGGTGCCCCGGGGGCCAGTGGAGGGGGCTGCCAATAGTGGCCGGACAGTGTAGGGATCCTACTTCTGACACTGCTGCACAGACTAACTCACACCTTTGTTGGGATTCCAGGGGGGGGGGGGTGGAGGGGGGAGTGGGTGTGTTGGGGTGTGCAGGGGGGTGGCGGGGAGGTGTGTTGGGGAGTTAAGGGGGGAGTGGGGGGGGGTGTGCAGGGGGGTGGCGGGGAGGTGTGTGGGGGAGTTAAGGGGGGAGTTGGGGGGGGGGTGTGTGCAGGGGGGAGGTGGGAGGTGGTGGGTCACGACGTTCCATGTCTTGAATACACTTTTACTTGAAAAAAAACCCAGAGTGTGTTGAATTTTTCTTTGCGCATGTGTGCTTTATTGGTGTACAGTCCACAGTGTGCATGTCCCGGTGCCACACAGTGCCCCAAGTGCAGTCACCATATGACACACACCAGCCATGTGTGCTAGAAGCAGTGGTCGATGATAGTTTGGCGCATTGCATGCCCCTCCTGTGCATCGCCTCCTCCATGGGGTGCCGTCCCCATCTGCTCCCTCCTCATCCTCATCGTCAGGTGGTTGTAGTTCTGCGTCAGGGGGAAGGGGCACATTCTGCCTGACGCACATATTGTGTAGCATTACACATGCCATGACGATCTTTGCCACCTTCTCATGGCCATACAGGAGTGCCCCACCAGACCTACTGAGGCTTCGGAACCGTGCCTTCAATAGGCCGAATGTCTGCTCTATGACCACACGAGTACGTGTATGTGCACGGTTGAAGTCCTCCTCGTGCTGGTTCTGCGGGTTCCGGACTGGTGTAAGGAGCCAACTCTTCAGGGGATAGCCTGCATCACCTGTATGTAGGCGAGAATGTATGTGTCAGTCATGTTGTCTGATCAGGAACATGATGTTCCATCATGGCTTGCTTCCAACTGTTAATTTGGCTCACATCTACATGACCTAATTTATTCACACAATGCTACCTGTATATGCTCATGGCTTCCATGGCCTGTTTTGCATGCCATCACCCAATGTATGCAGAGGGGTTGTGTGCATTGTAAGTGCCCATCCTCTGTCTCCGATCTCCGTGTTACTCACAGCCAGGTGGAGTATGCATCCCCCCCCCCACTTTCATCCAGGTGGAGTATGCACCCCCCCCCTTTCAGCCAGGTGGAGTATGCATCCCCCCCCCTTTCATCCAGGTGGAGTATGCATCCCCCCCCCTTTCAGCCAGGTGGAGTATGCATCCCCCCCCCCTTTCAGCCAGGTGGAGTATGCATCGGTACGTCATTCACCTGCCCACTTCCATTACATTGGACTCACCGAGTAGCCAGGATCTTGGGCCTGCATGTTGCTCCATGTAGCGTGGTATTGTGGAGTTCCTCAGGACCATGGAATCATGGGTTGATCCGGGGAATCGGGCACAACAATGTGTGATGATCTTGTTGGAGTCACAGACCATTTGCACGTTGATTGAGTGGAACTGTTTCCGGTTGCGGTACGGTACCTCCACGGCACGTGGAACCACCAATTCCACATGGGTGCAGTCGATGGCACCAATGCAACCGGGTATGCCGGCTAGTGCATGGAAACCCACTTTGGTGTTAGCTATCTCCTGTGCAGTCAGTGGTAATGAGATGTGGTTGTCTGTGTGCTTGAGGAGGGCATCGAGCACTTGGATGAGTGTTTGCGAGAATAATGGTTGTGAAATGCCATGCAGGTGCCCCACTGTGTGCTGGTAGCTGCCTGTGGCCAGGAAGTGGAGTACAGCCACTACCTTCAGTAGGGGGGGGGATGGCGGTTGGACTTTCTATCATGCTGACGATGTCGTTGTGTGTCATGTCTACGATGGTGGTGATGGTGTCCCGGTCCAAACGGTACAGGGTGTGGATCTGCTCAGCAGTGAGGTTGAATGGATTGGCTCTGATGCGTGGGATTGGGGGCTGCCTGCGTGGTGGCACTGGCTGTGCAGGTGGGGCTTGCTGGGCCTGCCTTGCCCTCCTTCTCCTCCTGCGTCTCCTCTGTGCTGCCTGTTGTTGTTGTTGTTGTTGTTGTTGTTGTAGTTGTTGTTGTTGTAGTAGTTGTTGTTGTTGTTGCTGTTGTAGCACATGCATTGCTATCAGGTCCTCCAGCCCCAACATTGCCATTCGAATTGGTATCATTGTGGAGTGTGTCTGGGTGTGGGAAGGGGTGGGGTGGGCTCTTTTTGTACTTCCTGAGTCTGTATTGCCTTCACCTGTGCTGTTTCAGTGCACCTGTGGCAGCTGCATTCACTTAACATGGCCCTTTACGGTTGGTTCGCGATGGCGTTGTTAGCACCATGGTGGTAAGGTACTTAACGGGCTGGGTGATGGCGTTAGGTGCATGTCCGCTTGGGTCGGCATTTGCGTAACTTTCCGCCATGGCGCTAAGTACGGTGTGGGCGGACGCGGGCGCGCACCCTTGGCGCAGTTAGCGGCAGCGTTGACTACGATGCCGCTAATGGCATCGTAGTTAACGGTCACATGTCATGATCGGACCTGGCGGAAAAAGATGGCGGTAACCATTTACCGCCATCGTTTTTCACTTAGCGCCAGGGTCGTGATGAGGCCCAATTTCACTTAACATTCTCTGGGAGACAGTAGTTTATCCCAGAGAAGGTATTTAAAACATTGGGAAGTCTAAAAGACATCCCTGTGTCACTGCACTGAACGTGCCGTTTAACACACATGAAAAGACGATACCTATGGAGTTGTCTAAAACTCCATAATGAAAGAACACAGGTGTAAAACACACATCAAAATACATGAAAGAGTGGGAAAAAAGGCTCACACTCTTTCCAGGTAAAAAAAATCATGTCCTCAAAATCCAGCAAAGTTGCTGGGGGTCTCTAAGGTGAAGGGAATTAGCACATTTATGAGAATTCTCTCTAACATGGTATCCCGCAGGGGTCTTCCCTGTCGCTGCTTCTTTTCAATCTGTATCTTCAACCTTTGATGAAGATTCTGGGACGTCATGGGGTGAGTTATCAATCCATTGCCGATGATAATCAGATCGTCATCACAATTGGCAACGTTGAAGAAACCTTTGCTAGGATTAGTAAGTGCCTTCAAGAGATTAATGAGTGGATGGCCCTCAATCAACTTCAACTGAATGCCTCCAAAACAGATTTTATTCTGTTCAGCCCTGACCATCTACACACATCTTTTAAAAAAACAGCCAATTCCTAATCTCTTGGGGGTAGAGTTGAAATTTGCTTTGAAAGTAAAGAACCTCGGCTGCATCTGGCAGGAGAACTTGGATTGTGAAAGTCAGGTTGGAGCCAAGGTAAAATAAATTTTGTACTCGTTGAGACTCCTCTGCCAGGTTCTTCTTTATATCCCAGAAGAAGATCACGCTTTGGTAGTGGGAGCTCTTACCAATGCCCACCTGGACTATTGTAATAGTCTATTGATGGGCATTCCAGCAAAACAACTCCAGAGCCTTCAGAAGGCCCAGAATGTGCCAGCCAGACTGGTCCGCAGACTCAGTAAAATGGCCCATGTATCCCCTTCCCATCAAGCACTCCATAGGCTGGCGGTAGGAGACTGCATTAAGCATAAAGTGGCATGCCTAGTTTTTAAATGTCTGAATGCCTTGGCCCAAAATTACCTGAAGGGAAAGATTAGACATTATCAGCCCTCTAGATGAGTACGCTCACAGGATCAACTTCTGTTGATCATCCCTTCATCCACTTTTGTATCAAAGGGGGGGGGGCAGAAGATTTGCTTTTTTCGCCCCAAGACTTTGGAACAGCATTCCCAGAATGATTAGGACTCTTGACTCGCTCTAGCAGTTTCACAAGGCCCTAAAAACTTTCCTGTTTAGATAACACTTCTATCATTCTGTCTGTTATGAATCCTGTGTGTTTCTGAGGATGGTTTCAATCTATTCATGCAATCTCTCTCTGGTCTTTTTGATGTCAGCTGTGCCACTATATGGCTTGGTCCGTCAAAAGCGTGATATAAATTCCTCAAAATCAAAATCAAATCAAATAAATATGGTTCTACTGCTGAGTACAAAAGACACTACATTGCAGGTGTAAATAATTGTTGTAGTGATAAAACTCTGCAGGGATAGTATTGATAACATCTAATGTTTATTATACATACAAGGGTAGACATAATTGGTTCAAAGCTGCTGTAAGAGCTGGACCCAGAGGAGTTTTGCTTTTCAGTAATAATTCTGCCTTATTCTTCGGTGTAGTGGTTTCTCTTGCACTAAGTATAGCTCAGGGGCAATGCCCTGGTCTTGGAAACAAGACTGCACTGAGCAGCATGTGTTTGGTAGCCAGTCCCAGTACGGTGCTTAGAGGCTGGACTACAGCATGAAGCACAATATGAGAAACATATATGTACATATTGTTTTCAAAGCACAGAGAATCAACTCTTTCCAGAACCCTCCATCAGGTACAGCACTAGTCTCTGCTGCACAACCCTGGTCGGAACTTAGATCGCTTTTGGTGTGGAGGTTAATCTCTGGCATGCAATGCAAGATGAACACGGCGATTAAGGTTTCTGACATGCTACTTTCCGCATAATGCCGCTAATATAAATATCCACATGTAGTCAGTTAAAATAATCATGAATGTATTTCATACCTGAGTATAATGGCCAATCATTGCTCCTTCATGTGCTGGACCTATTCCGTAAGTGTAGTTCTGCTCTTCATCAAACCACTCTTGAATACATTCGTCCCAATGTGCAATATAACTTGACATGAACAGATTCTCCCCACATTCGCATGCTGAAAAAGATGCATGTAGATGAGAATATTTGAAAAACAAGTATCACATACAAACAAGCGTGGGACGTTAGCCTTATGGACTGAAAGAGGGTCGTTATTGTTATGTATTGCTCCGGGGCACCTGGGTATACAGCGGGCACGCTGTGAATGACACAGAAGGGAGCACCCTCAGGTCGCGGGATCACCCGCTATGTATGTAGCACTGGGGGCACCCAGCACACAGAGCCTGGGCACTGTGATCACACAGGCCCAGGCAGCTACAGCAATGCACAGTCAGACACGACACAAGGAACAGAGGAGCCAGGAGTTGCCGCTAACTACGTCTCCACTGCAGTGCCACACGTGCCTGCAGCGGCCCCTTTTATTAACTTGCATGACACAGTGATGATCCGTGTCTCTTGAGCCTTCACCACGCCCCTCTTAAAGGGACACTACATTACATCTATCTCAGGATAATGATGGCCCACCAAGTAATGGCCTGCATCCAAGCCTAGGCGCCGTAAAATGGGGAAACGTCATTATGTCAAGGGATAATGACACCTCCTGATTTCTACCAACTATTAACAAATAGTGGCAATAGCAGCATGTGGCTTAGGATTGCGATAGTGAAACCGTTGCATAGTATTATTTTTATTTTTTTTATTTTATTGTGATCTTTAGTTTGTACAAACTTTTATCACAGAATCTCTGTGTGATCACGTCCATCAATAACTAAAAGGGTTTCCTAAAACAATTTGGTTCTTGATTTCCAAGAACTTACATTTGAGTCTTCTTTCATTCTTTCAGAATTACATCTAAAAAGTCAATTATCGCACATGTTATTTTCATATTGTGACTTGAAGTCACACGCGACCACCATTCCTCACTATTTCCATTTATTGGAATACAAAAACCTAGATAAAAGGTCCTTTGACTTGAAATTGCATCGCAGTGTGTGATCAGATGGTAAAGCAATTCCGTATCTTTTTTACAATGTCTGCATAAGTCGTTTTTTAGATCTGGATTTTTTCTTAGCCATCTCATTCGTTTGTTTGTAGCGCATTTAACCGCATTTGCAAAAATTGGTCTCGATGTTGGCGGGATGGACATTTAACTAGATAATTCGGCTGTACATTTAGTCTGTTCAGTACAAATCCTGACGGAAGAGCACATTTAAGAAGTGCTCTTTTTTCACTGTTCAGGATCCACCCCCACCGTTGGAGACGTTTTTTGACAAGTTGCGGATGGTATTGCAGAGAGTCCATTTAAATGTCGGCAATCACCATTATTTGCATAGTATTATAGTAGATATAAAAGATGTGTTAGATCAAGTGCCTGATTCACAGAACATTTTCCAATGGGATTGCGCCATTATAAAACGCTACTGTGAATCAGGCCCCAAGTGCAGTTTAAATAACAATGTTGTCTTTATATGGCAAGAATTGAATTATACTTTTGATTGACGTGGGTGGAACAGTATTGGCATGAGAATGCTATAGGTGTAACGTTAATATGCTCCGTTTCGCTATATGAACATGACAGCATTATTTTATTTTTTTAAACATTTTTTTATTTGTTTGGCTGAATAATTCAACCTTTCAAATTTCAATTCATTTTACATACATAATTTCAATAAACATTGCGTAAGATTGCGAGTATAAAAATATACTAAAATACAAAGTAGTAATTTTGACTTGCTTAATAAAAGAAAAGGACAATCTGTACCTTATACCATAAAACAATATTTTCAGAATGTATGATCAAACCAGACTTAACCCATGATCAACATGTATGATAATGAACTAAATTTGTCTCTCTGGGTAAAACAGCATTTACAAACTGAGTAAGTGCAATGTGTATCACAGTTCTAGAACAGCATTATTCTAAGATTTAGCTTTCAGGTTTTTGCATTAAATTGTATGCCGCCTTCCCCGTTGAGAGTGAAGTAAAAAGAAAAAAAACAAAAAGGCACCCCAAAGAGTCAATATATAATAAATAGGGATCATGTTATGAAAATGTATTTCTGTTTCTTGAATCCAGAGCAATTCTTTCTGTTGTTTCCCTGTCTGCTATGAGTCAGAATATTTGGAATAGTTATTGACTTCCGTGCAAGCATTCTGATTGAAAGGAGTTCCACAATTTTCTCTAAGTGCAAATACTATATTTACCCATTCATTGGGACTTTTGGAGCATAGTAGTGTGCTATAGAGAACCCTCACACTCTGTGGTACTCTCAGAGCCTTTGTTGGATACTGTGTGGGAGCAAGGGGCCAGTAGGCCCCTCTCTGCCTTCACTTCCCAGTACAGAGCTTGGACCAAGTTCCTCCAGTGGTGGGTTCGCCCCTTGCCCTTATGCGAATTTAACTTTCGTTGACATTCGCGTAGATGGGACCACTGAGCTGGACACAGGGCATCCATTTTTTGTACCCCCTTTCGACTCCATCTTGGTGACCAGACCTCACTGCGATAGTACGAAATGCTTCTCTCTCTTTCCCCGCAGCAGCCAGGCTCAGAGCACACAGCCCCCACCCTCGTTCCCACTCTGACTGGAAAACTCTGTGGCACCATTCTCACGCTGAAGCCGGAGATATTTGCAACAACTAGTAAATGTATCACATCAGCCTTCCTCTGAGATCACTGTCCTGCATGTGAGCCAGGATGAACTAAGCACATAGCTCGTTCAACTCCACAAATGTGCCCTTTCCCCCGCCGCCTCACCAATGAAAACTTACTGCCAACCTGTCCCTGTACCCCTGCAAGATATTCCTTTCATGTGCCAGACCGCTGACCATGCTATGAGGCCCATCCAACAGACCCCCAACTAATGTTAGACCCCTACTGCTGTATATCGTGCCTAATACTAACAAATGCCACATACCTGAGATTCTTGTGAGACTAACCCCACAGTTCAATGAGAGTATTATAGTGGTCAAGACTCTTAAACCTGTGACCTGTATAACCCAAATGTTATAGATGATATAGACACCTGTGTGATTTGTATAATGACATGATAAACTTCTGAGGGTCTTTTGATCAACCATTATTTAGTGCATGCATTATTTAGAATGTATTCATTAGCTTAGATAGTGACCACCCTGCTTCACGGCGACCTGACCTTCACCCATTCGGAGCACAGATATCTGACGTCCATCCACCCGCCAACCAAGCAACCAACCAGGAGGAAGAGATGATGCCCACACCTAAAAGACCACCCTGGTTGACCAATCCGGGTCCAACGTAGCATCATATGTTAGATATGACAATGTGCCTATATAATGTGATGGAACTTTAACTTTGTCAGAGCGCTCTCAGAGATCTAGATAAACATTTCCTTGAACTCTCGCAACCTGCTCTCTTTTGCCTTATTCCCTGTCCGGGGAGTGTCTGTTTTTATTTTCTTGCACGTGTGAGACAGGGAGGGCACAAACATTTGGTGACCCCCTGCAACGTGATTTGGAGAGGTGCCTCGAGGCCTGCGCCGTGCGGTGAGATCCGGGACGCCCCCCAGAAAAACCATCGCCTCTGCGGCCGACCAGCTTGTGCGCACTACAAGAAAGGGTCAAGGGTTCCCGGTTGACGAACACCCGACTGAAAAGCTGCTCGCCGAGGCGGGCCACGGCTTGGTTGGGGTGCGGACCCAACTGGGATCGGGCCGCGAAAGGTGACCCTCGGATCACCTGGCTGAACACTTGAGTGCCGGTGGCGAAGGTTACCAAGGAAAGGTAAGGGGGAAATAGGAGGGAACAGGGGAAAAGGTGGTAATGGGTTATAGGGAAGAGTAGGGTCTGTGTGAGTGATGATGAGGCTTTTCTGATCTGTCCTTTATATGGCCATTAGGTTTTGTGAGAAGTGAAGAGAAGAAGAGAAGAGGTATCCTAGCCCGAACGGGGTAGAAGGCGGCGCCGCGTAGCATTGTCTCGTCCAGTGCACAATAAATAAGTGAAGATAAAGAGAAAATAGTAGGAGTCTCATATATTAAGTAGACTCGGAGTAGTTATTTAGAATATTCTTTTTCCGTGTAAGTGAGAATTCTTGGGAACGAGTAAGAAGGTGTAAGAGGGGGAGTGAATGAGGAGAATAGGTGAAATGGGACGGAGTGGTAACGGGAACAAAGGGGAAATAAAAGCGCGCAGGTAGTGCATGTGCATGATATGTGTTATATGTTTTTCATGTTCCGTCTATTTTTAAGAATATCAAGGTATTGCAATTGATTTGTTGATAAAATTGTATACATGCAAAAGTGAACTGTTGAATTTGGAAAGGCGATAATCACATTAGTGTGTTGATAGATATATGTGCACGTAGAAACTATCAGTAATTGAAAGACCCGTAATATATTGTTGATCTAGAAGGAAGAACGAGTGGGTGGAGGGGTGATTAGAAGGAGACTGAGATTCAACCATACACACAGGCACAAGGAAAACCATCATCAAGGGGGGAATAACACCACTAGCCCATATTTGTCAACACCTTCCGCTGTACAGTGAAAAGATACAAAAGTACCACAATCAATGGTTGACGGAGATAAAAGGAGATAGTGTGACGCCGATTTGGCCAGAAGGTGGGTCATTCGATAAACGGGTGTAGGATTTAGTGTCCACACACTTGTTAGCAAGATATAAGGGGAAACAGTTACAAAATAGAAGAGAAGTAATGGACCTGTGGAGAATGTTCGAGGAAGTTACACCCACAGCAGAGGTAGGTAAAGAAAGAACGAGTGAAATCCCGAAAACGCAGGAAGAGGCAAGCGGAATGCCAAAGGGCGAGTGCAAAACCACTACAACTGAAGGTGACACAACTAAAATATATCCCTTAATGTCAAGACCAGCCAGCAGTAGGGTACAGCGAGCCTCTATACATACCGGCATGTCTCACCCCCATACCCTCAAACGGAGCGGTAGCTACAGCACCACCGCCCTATGATAAAGGAGGTTTGTATGGCCCAACAATTGCACCCCCCGTAAATTTAGCACACTTAACCGGAGTGTTAGACCGCCAGCTAGCACATCCGCAGATGGAAATAACACGGCTGAGAGCATTGTGCGACAGAGGACAAATGCTGCCAGGGGGAGGGGAGATACCACCATTGTCTACGGCAGATCTCACACCTTCAATAAACACAGCAGGGGAGATGGCGCCAGCAATCTCAAACCCGACACAATCGATATCATCACAGGTGACACACATACCAAAAGGGCGAGAAAAATAATGGCAATAGGAGAGTTCCTGTTTCATCAAAATGACAAACCAGTGAAGATTATACGTCCATCCACCCCAGAAAGTCAGCAAGGGGAAGGACAGGAGGAGAATTACGAACAAGAAACAGAGATAGAAGAGGTGTGGAGTGATCTAGACGAATATGAAGAAGGAGTGGCGGCCGTAGGGTCCCCACTGCCGCATCATTTCGATGACATGGAACCGCGATCACCCCTACGATGGCAGGGTAGATTAAGACAGCGAACAGGGAATATGTTGGTAAGCAAGGTAAAGAAAGGGACGGTAAGTAAAACAGGAAAGAAACATAAGTTACAGATGCCGCTGATACACAAGGGGGCAGGTAGGCCACACTACATTCCATGGGCCCAAATGGATAAAAATAACTTGTTGAAAGTTCTCCCCCCACTATCGGGAGGAGCTGGGAAATGGATACACGCATTCGAAAAACACACAGCAGGGGTGCCATTAGCAATAGGCGATGTAAAAAGTTTGTTAGTATCGGCAGTTGGCGATCAGGCAGACGCAGTATGGGAAAAGGCAGGATTCCCAGGAGTGACGATGAGTTGTGACCGCCATGACGGATCACCGTTCAACAACGTTCGAGCGCAAGTATGGGACGCATTGCGGCGAACGTTTCCAAACATTCCAGATTTACATTTAGTGATGCAGTGTACAATGGAAGAAAACGAGGATCCTACGCAATTCATACTACGAGTGCAAGATTTGTGGAGAAGCGAAACTGGCACGGCATGGAATCAGTCCACTACCTTGTTCTATTTTATCATCAAAAAGGGACTCTCGAAGGAGGTACAGAAGGCCTTGGATAAAATAGCTGGGATAGAAGCCAAGGGTTGGCCTGAGATTCAGAGTATAATTGTACACCACTGCCGGAGGATCAAAGAGAGGGAAAAGGAGATAGCACAGAAAAGGCTGGCAGACGAAGCGAGCCTGGTGCAGAACAAATTGGCGAAGGTCGCCGCCGTAAACGCCAGCGTAGCTGCAGATAGAGAAAACGAGGGGAATGTAGGAGCGGGAAGTAGGCCAGTGACAATAGCAGCATTGCGGACGGCAGGAGAACAAGGACCGTGGAAAGGAGAGGATTCATACAGCGGACAACAGTGGCAAAAAAAAACGGCAAGAGGAAGAGGTGGGTACCGTGGCCAGAGAGGAGGATTTGGGGGTATGGGGAATAGATGATTTGGTGGGCAGGGGATGAGAGGAGGACCACAAGGGTCATGTTGGAACTCTGGGAGATGGGTACATTATTCGAGGGATTGCAGAATGCGGCCTTCAGAGTATTTCCAAGGGCAACAGCCCATGGAAAATGAACAAGGATGGGGATGCCCACACCCAGGTAGCCCCTATGGGTTACCAATGGGAGGGGGAAGACAACAAGACCAGTGCTATAACGAACCCCAAATGCAGCAAAGACAGCCACCCCCACAACCGCATCACAGCGCACAGCAACCCATGGTGAGACAAAATGCTGTAGGCAATGCAAATAGTAACTGTTTTGCAACGACTGCAAATGGCGCACCAGCGCCATTCCGTGGTGTGACAGTGGTCGGAGACAATGTCTTTTCAGTACCAGGGCAAGAAAGGTATGCAGACTAGGACAGCCCACAGGGAACACTTGCGTGTCCAGTCCTATCCACCACCCTACGTGCAGAAGAGGAACCACTAGTGGGGGCAGAGATAGGAAGTAAACAGTTTATCTTCATGGTAGACTCGGGAGCAGAGAAATCATGTCTTATGGAAGGGCGGTTTCTGCTCTCAGGCAGGAATTTGGAAACACAGGGGTTCTCTGGGGCTATTTTAAAAGTTCCTTACACTAAAGATCTTGATATAACGGTAGGGGGAAAAACCGTGCGCGCACCCTTACTGTACCACGAAGACGCGCCAATCAATTTACTGGGCAGAGATTTGTTAAGTAAATTGAACATGACCATTTAGTTTACTGAGCGGGGAATAGTGTGCTCCACCCCAGGAGTATGCCCAGTACGAGCAATGTTGATGATTAGCACAGTGATGAATGAAGTTGTGGTGCGAGGAATACCCATTGACATAGACATGTTTATTTATGGCATCAAAGTATTAGCCCGAGTGGTACCAGAGATAACGAGAAAGGAATGGAGAACACCATCAGATTTCATGTTCCGCCCAATTGCACACACAGATGTTGTGCCAGGCACGATCATGTCCATAGACATCGAGGCAGTTCAGGTATCAAGCAAACGAAATATGGTCATAGGATTGGACGCGCATGGGTGTGAGTGGAGAACTGTGTTATGCATAGACCCCAACATAATGCTGAGAGACATAACTGATGAGGAATTATTCACTGATAACGAAGATGACGGAGAGATAATAATGGAAATAAGCATACCATGTGAAATCATGATTTAGTACAGAGAGGTACTGTCATGATGCCTACCCCCGGGCAACCTGATCGAGTCCATCAGCGTCGGGAGCAGGCATCCAGATACTTATTAAAACCCCAACAGCCCCGGCTGGGGGCTGTTTGGATTCAGTCCTGGCGCCTTAGGTGCCAGGCTTATCATAGAAATCAGTCCTGGCGCCATAGGCGCCAGGCTCATAGACTTTACTTACCTTATGCAGACCATGCTGCAAATGAGTCCAAGCCAACATGAGGCCTGGATGGGACTATTTTATTACAGGGACTATTTTTCACTCGGGTGTGGTTCTGGGGAACTTCTTACCTGGGACTACTTTGCAGGCTATTTAAACCACGCCCGAACAGCAGCCCATGCTTCGTGTTATTCTGCATCCAGCAGCGTAACGCTCACCGTGTCTGCAAGTCAGCATCCAGTCTTCTGCCACGCCCGCCTCGAATCCGGAGTTCCTAGACAAAAGGAAAAGAAAGGAGAAGAGGTTAGATCACGGCCTATTTGATTCCTTACCTGATTCCAGATCCAGCACAGCTCCGAGCCTGGAAAGAACATTATTTCAGCAAACGTCGCTTCGCCAGCAGCAACGCCACGTTACACTCACCAGTCCAGCGCATCTTTCGCCTCGGCGCTGCCTCCATCATTTTCTTCTTCGAAACCCAGCACCTGGGGGGGAAAACAAAAGGAATAACAAGGTGTGCAGAGAAAACCGACGAAGACAATCTCTTGTCACCATAGGCTTACCTGCTTTACCACCGGAGGTATTATCCTTTAATTCGCCACATCTTTCTATGCTGCACCTATAAAGGGAGAGAAAACAGCAAGTTAAACTCATGCAACTTTTACCGGACAGTGTTTGGTAATACAGACTCTTACCTGAACGCCATCAGCTGCCTCCAGGCAATGTTCTTTTGGACCCAGCTGCAACCTAACGAGGGAATGGAACAAGAGTGAACATCGGACATATTGAACTCTTTGAACTTTATAGACACTGGAGTCAATATTCCTCCGGAACTCCTCCAGTACCTTCAAACCAGTGAAGTAACTGGTATCTACGCGCCCCTGCATGCCATGCAGGATGGAGAGCTCATCATTTAAAAGCATAAGGTGAGGTTACCAAGAGGGGATATCGAAGGTGATTAGTGGGGAGAACGAGAACAGTTGGGGGGCCATCACTAAAGTCTACGAGTGGCTAAATCCCTTTCTCCACTTGCAGGAGAATACTTCTACGAGTCCAGCAGACAAGATTAGGCGGGCCAGTCCAGACTGTCATCTCTGCACTACGCATCACGTTGGTGTAGACCGCAGCTGTCCGGGTCCGATCGACGCCCCTGTGGTAACCAGGTGAGTGTAACAGGTACACAACCCACTTATGGCTCGTATTAATGCCCCGCCGACAATATTTGAGGAAGACATGGCCATGGTGGCGCCTGAAATTTGGACTACAGGCCCCCACGATTTAGGATTACTCATGAGGTGACACCAATAAAGATAAAACTAAAACCAGGTGCCATACCGCCATGAGTGAAACAATACCCCATATCCAGAGAAGCAGAAGAAGGGATTAGAAAAACAATAAGTGCACTTCTAAAACAAGGTATTATAGTGCCATCAAACTCCTCCTGTAACACGGCTATCTTCCCGATCAAAAAAGCAAAGGGAGGGGCGTGGAGGTTGATCCAAGATCTACACCCACTCAATGACGTCATCCAAAAAGAGTTCCCATTTGTGCCTAACCGGCATCAATACTGTGCAGCATACCCAAAGAATCTACATGTTTTACTGTAGTGGATTTGAAGAATGCTTTCTTCTCCATACCACTTGACCCAGGCTCGCAGTACCTGACAGCATTCACACTAGGAAACAACAGGTATGAACATCGCAGAGTCCCACAGGGGTATTGTGAAAGCCCCAGCATTTTCAACAGAGTATTGCGTGAAGATATTGGAAACATAGATGTAGAAAGCACCATTATACAATACGTAGATGATTTACTCGTCTGCAGCCCCACATAAGAAAAGTGCAGAGAAGACTCCATACCATTATTAAACGTGTTGGCTGCCAAGGGGAATAAAGTGGACAAAGGAAAATTGCAATACTGCCTGGCTGACGTTGTATACCTCGGACAGCTAATATCAAAAGATGGGAAATGGATACTCCCAGACAGGGCAGCTGCTATACGCAACATGATCATACCTAAAACAGTTAAAGAAATGCAAAAATTCCTCGGTATATGTAATTATTGCCGAGCATGGATCCTTGATTATGCAGCATACACACACCCATTGCTACAAGCATTGAAAGAAGCACAGAAGAGTAGGGCCCCAATAAAATGGACACATGACATGATGGCACAGTACTTTAGATTAAAAGACCTCATTGCAGATGCTCCAGTATTCGCAAACCCAGATTATGAGAGGAAATTTTTCTTATTTTCACACTGCAATGGAACACTGATGACAGCAGTGCTCACACAGAAAACATCATTAGGACACAAACCATTGGCCTATTAAAGCAGAACATTAGACGCAGTGATGCAAGGACACGTGCAAACAGTCCCTCCCTGCGGCAGCTTTCGCCATTGAAAAAAGTGCCACAATTGTGATGAGATGTTCGGTAACACTATATGCAGAACACTCCTTATTTGCAATTCTTGAGAGGTCAAAATCAACATTAACAACACAGAGAGCAACAGCATATGAGATAATAATTTCGAGCCCCAACGTACACGTTGTCAGGTGCAAAACAGTAAACCCAGCAACATTTATTACAGAACCATGCACCACAGAGGATATGCAAGAACAAGACTGCGCCACCTATGAAGGGGAGGGCGATGACATTCCCAAAGCGAGCGAAAACGCCCTGAAGGAAGGAGAGATATATTTCATAGATGGGTCAGCATCGATAAACCTGAGAAGCATGTAGGAATGGCCGTAGTACGCATCGAGGAAGATGGCTATGAAACAATTGTCCAGAAGCGCCTCCCGTCCCATTACTCCGCACAAGCAGCAGAACTAACTGCATTGATTGAGGCACTGCATACAGCCAAAGGATGCACAGTAACAACATACTCAGACTCAGCATACACAACAACCACCGTCCATTCAGGCCTATCCCGCTGGCATAGGAGGGGGTTCAGAAGAGCGGATGGCTCACCAGTACAGCACACCGCACTATTGACAGAACTAATAGATGCATTAGCAGAACCATCGGTAGTGGCAGTGGTGAAATGCCAAGCCAATACCAACAACACAGATGCAGTCTCATTGGGAAACGCGGCAGCCGACGCAGCAGCGAAGGAGGCCTCGTATTTCAATACAACACCAACAGTTGAGTGCGTTGTAAAATCAACCATTACAGAGCCATTGGAAGAGGCGTACAGCAACACACCAATAGCGCAGATAATAGAACTACAAAGGAGAGCACCACAGGAGGTGCAAGAACTGCTAGAGGTAGCGTTCCAACAGCTGCACTTCCCAGCCCAAGTAGCAAAACAACATATCGCTGCAGACATCCAGGAACATTGGTTTGTCCCCAATTTACAGGAACATTTGTCAAAATTTGTAATAGAATGCACAACATGCCAAACATACAATTCAGGAATGACATTGTGAACACTGTGTGACACCCTGCCATGACCAGTAGGACCATTTAGAGAACTACACATAGATTACGCTGACAAGGGAGAGCGATGTAACGGAGCAAGGTATTTAATTGTAGTGGTAGGTCCCTTTTCATGGTGGGTGGAAGCGGGCCTATGTCCCCACCCAGACGTGAGGTGTGTGGCAAAGTTCCTGGTGCGAGAGGTCTTTTCTCATTGGGGAATATGTGATGTGATAAGATCAGACAACGGCACACACTTTGTGAATGACCTTTTTAAGGAAGTGACGTCACTCTTGGGGGTGAAACACAAACTGTGTTCCATTTATCATCCGATGGCGAATGGGATGGTGGAGAAGATCAACAGATTACTGAAGAGTAAACTATCAAAATTGTGTAATAAGCTGAAAAAGAATTGGGTGTATTGCTTACCCCTAGCACTGTTTCAACTCAGAAAGCAACCATGCAAGGACCACCATCTGAGCCCCCATGAGATTGTGACTGGGAGGCGAATACACACACCGCTCTCCACGACTAGGAGAGCATCAGACGCACACAGAGCTGCCACAGTGCTGGGAGAGGAATTTAAGGAATACTTAACCCAACTGACGCGCGCAGTACGCAGAATAGCGTGACAAATTGCACCACCACTTACTAAGGATGCAGCCACTGATACTACCATGCCAGCTGCAGACAGCCCAAGCGGGCCACTGATGCCAGGAGCACAAATCTACGTTAGGAGCTTTGTGAGGAGATGGAATTCACCCAGGTTCCACGGCCACGAGGTTATATATAGTGCACCCACTGCGGTGAAGGTCAAAGGATTGAAATATTGGGTACACCTCTCAGATGTGAGAAGGGCGCACAATAGTGCAATCACACAGAGCGAACAAGAACACGCTAGCAATACTACAAGTCAAATTGAAAAGTAGTGCCTAGAATGTCTGATGAAAAGGTATCTGCAAAAGGAAAAAGTTACATGTGTTTTTATTTTCTCTCTCTCTCTCTCTCTCTCTCTCTCTCTCTCTCTCTCTCTCTCTCTATCTTTCTCTCTCTCTCTCTCCGTTCTCTCGATTATTGTTTCTCACTTCTCTCCATCACTCTTTCACTTTCCTTCTCTCCCTAGTAAAAATAAATGTGTAATGGAGAAATGAGCAAACATGAATACAAATGATGATTAAATATGAAGTTGAAATAGAAATGTAAATACATGTATATACTGTGGTGACTTAACACATTTGTATCGCCCCTCCAGGTGACACATGGCTCAACGAACAATAATCGCGGAGAACCAGTTAATGTTAGATAGCAATAGGGATGCCATTAGGGCTAATAGATTCAGTAATGTTGAATGTGTTTTAAAATGCGCTGCAGTTTTGTTGTCAGTAATGTTGTTTTTTATGGCCTGGTACTACACCCTTCTATCTTTTGTTAATGACATGCACAAGGGGGGGAGCGCGGCTAACTTGATACGAGAAGGGTCACAGTTGATATGGACTGGGGTAAAGATGATGTGGAAAGAAACATATGACATTAAAGCTAATGGTACAATTGTAATACAACGTCCAGAACAGGCCCAACAAGTGTCTCCTTGCTACTTCCAAATATAAATATGAGTAATGATTATGAACTTAATGAATATGATGGTGATTATTATTGGCCGAACAATGTAACTTACACAAATACATATACACAGACAACCATACCCCCTACCTCATATTACGCTGCTGCTGCTAATGAGTGTATACATGCCACCTCGAACAACAATGACACAGCCTGGGATGAAATGTTCCCAATACATTACAAAAAGGTGAGAACGAATGGGGAAAAAGGAAAAAAGAGAAGAAAAAGGGGGGTGGGAGAGAAAAGATACGACATTTATCATGACGTGGGGCTAGACGAAATAGAAGATCCCCGCCACCATGATCAATCAAATAAATGGTATTCGGACATGAGTGCCACGGCGAAGCAGGCAACAAATGAAAGCTGCTACGTCTGTTCACTTATTCCGCATGCATCAGGAACACCGAAAATGTTAATACCCCAGGAAGTGCCCTTGCCGGAGGCCCAATGTTTAATTCATCTGGTTCTGTTTAGGATAAAAAGCACCTTCCAAGCGCACACCGTCACAATGGAAAAACTGGAAAATGAGAGAACATGCACCAGCAAGCGCCAAGGAGTAGTTTTCCTTATGGAACCGTTTCTTGTTATCACGGGGGCGAGGTATGCAGAAAATAAATGGCACATGGAAACTATCGAATGTAAAGCAGAGGCGCTCCGAGGGCTATCCAACAACACCTTCCAATGGATAAAAGAAGTATGTGCCCCCATCTGGTCGCAACATGTCACAAAGCTAACATGGGTCACAGCCCTGCAAAAACCTATCAAAATACAGAAGGAGATACCACATGAACTGTGCTTCCATGGGGAAGGAAGAGTGAACATGGGGGAGACACAGGGATGCAACAAGACGGTAATCGTACCTGACATGAAGAAAGGCACTGCTGCCCTCATGGACATGTACTGGATTTGTGGCAAACAAGCCTATCTACACCTCCCGACAGCATGGAAAGGTACATGTGCCTTGGCCACCCTCCACACAGCCCCGTTGGTAATACCAGAGAGTCATATACACGGAAAGAAGGAGAATAGGCTGGCGTATCGGCAGCAGGGCAATCGGCTGGCATATCAGCAGCAGGGCAATTGGCTGAACCATCGACAGCACCCAAACTAATGATTACAGATGCTCCAGTTTACAAACTTTTGTCAGAAGATGAACTAAAGAGAAAACTGTCACGGAGCAAAAGATCCTCCAACTATGTCTCATCCGAATCACCAAAAACTCCTTGCTGAGATCCCGCAGAAATACAAGCTCTTTTCATCAGCAGAGACATTTTTCACCTCACTTCTTGTCCCGGGACTCCAAGCACGAACAAACGCCAAATGGTGCGCTGGGCGCTCATCCAACTGGCTAACGACACTGAAGAAGGGTTCAACGTTATAAAAATAGAGCTCCGTGCACTGCGCCTAATGACAATGCAAAACAGATATGTTCTAGATCTCCTCACGGCAATGGACGGTGGTGTTTGCCGAAAAAATTGGGGGGGCCTGTTGCATGATCGTGCCAACTGAAGATGCTGATAACGGGACACTCTCACATGTGATAAAAGCAGTACACAATTTAGGAGAGAGGATGAGAACAGAAGGAGGCGCAGAGGAAAGCACATGGTTCAACAATCTGTTCAGCTGGATACCATCATGGGTAAACGTGGCAATGAAAATACTCATCCCCATCATCGTCTTTGTGCTCCTATTCTTCTGTGTGTGCCAACTGGGACTCCGGTGTTGTGAAAAAAGCATGCCTACCTCAGCTATGATGATGGTAACAATGGGCCGACCAACAACGGAAGCTACCATGATAGATGCACAAATACAAACAGGGGAATACACCACACCGCAATACAGGATGACAGCCATTTACAGGCAATATGGGGACAGGGTTGATCATTTACACCACACAACAATAAAGGAACCAACGGCGCTGCAATGGTACAGAGAGGTATGGGTGGACTTAGATGGAGATGGTGGGATCTACTTAATGTGTACACCAGACGAATATGCCAGAAGAGGGAATAGCCTAAGAAGTGTGTGCAGGGCGTGGATGTCAATAAAAGGCACCCCCGCGTGGGACAAAGCAGTCGCGGAGGCTGAGTACTACTGAAGGGAGAATGAAAAGAATACAAAATAAAATATTTGTTACTTTAGATGTAACGAAAGGGGGGAATGTGTGGGAGCAAGGGACCAGTAGGCCCCTCTCTGCCTTCACTTCCCAGTACAGAGCTTGGACCAAGTGCCTCCAGTGGTGGGTTTGCCCCTTGCCCTTATGCAAATTTAACTTTCGTTGACATTTGCGTAGATGGGACCACTGAGCTGGACACAGGGCATCCATTTTTTGTACCCCCTTTCGACTCCATCTTGGTGACCAGGCCTCACTGCGATAGTACGAAATGCTTCTCTCCCTTTCCAAGCAGCAGCCAGGCTCAGAGCACACGGCCCCCACCCTCGTTCCCACTCTGACTGGAAATCTCTGCGGCACCATCCTCACGCTGAAGCCAGAGGTATTTACAACAACTAATAAATGTATCACATCAGCCTTCCTCTGAGATCACTGTCCTGCATGTGAACCAGCATGAACTAAGCACATAGCTTGTTCATCTCCACAAACGTGTCCTTGCCCCCGCACCCTCATCAATGGAAACTTACTGCCATCCTGACCCTGTGCCCCTGCAAGATATTCCTTTCATGTGCCAGACCGCTGACCATGCTATGAGGCCCATCCAACAGACCCCCAACTAACGTTAGACCCCTACTGCAGTATATCGTGCGTAATACTAACAAATGCCACATACCTGAGATTCTTGTGAGACTAACCCCACAGTTCAATGAGAGTATTATAGTGGTCAAGACTCTTAAACCTGTGACCTGTATAACTGTAGGATTGTTTGGTGTGTTTTTGGAGTACAGCGCCACTACACAGGATCAATGTATAGCATTTTTTTCATGCAGCAACACTGCATGGGTTTGGTGCATTGCTACAATGTGGTACAGCAAGACATGTGTTATTGAGCATTTTTTTTATGCAGCGCCACTGCATGGGTTTGATGCAATTGCTTCAAGCTATGTGTTGCCAGTGCAACATATGGATATGTAAATGAAGACAGGCTACACAGGTTAAAAGCAAACCATTTTCTCATTTAAAAGCGCATTTTATTTTTCATATTCAAAATGCACACAATTTTCTTTTTTCTTTTCATCTGAAATGCCTATGTTGCAAGAGACACATTTGAAGATTAATGAACTAATATAATTAACCATACTAACATGATTCTAACTTCTTAATAATATGGGGGGTAATTCATAGAATTCAGCGCACAAGTGGCGCACGCGGCTGGCGCACAGTGTGCGCGTGCGAATCCCTGCGCCAGCCGTGTGCGCAAAAATCCATTTCCGCGCACAGCGTAGTCATGGATTCCAGCCACCAAAACCAGCTGTGGCGCACAGAGGTGCAGCGACCTTGCAGCAGCGCCAGTTACGCCCCCAAGAACGCCTCTCGCGCAGGGAAAAGCCATCAATATACCCAATCCAGCACAAAGGGCTGCGCCAACCCTGCACCAGCACAGCAAGCGGGCTACGTGTATCACTGGGGTGCGCGGGAAGTACCTCACGCGATTGGCCCCGTGCGAGCAGGGAACGCGTATTTCAGGGGTGCGCGGGAAGTTCCACATGCGATTTCATCATGGTACGTGTATTTCAGGGGTGCGTGGGAATTTCCACACGCGATTGGGCCCGTGCGAGCAGGGTACGCGTATCTCAGGGGTGCGCGGGAAGTTCCACACGCGATTCCATCAGGGTACGTGTATTTCGGGGTGCGCGTGAAGTTCCACACACGATTCCATCAGGGTACGTGTATTTCGGGGTGCGCGTGAAGTTCCACATGCGATATCAGCAGGGTACGTGTATTACAGGGTGCAGGGGAAGTTACACACGCGATTCCAGCAGGGTACGTGTATTTCAGGGGTGCGCAGGAATTTCCACACGCGATTGGGCCCGTGCGAGCAGGGTACGCGTATCTCTGGGGTGCGCGGGAAGTTCCACACACGATTCCATCAGGGTACGTGTATTTCGGGGTACGCGTGAAGTTCCACACTCGATATCAGCAGGGTACGTGTATTTCAGGGTGCAGGGGAAGTTACACACGCGATTCCAGCAGGGTACGTGTATTCCAGGGGTGCGCGGGAAGTTCCACACGCGATTCCATCAGGGTACGTGTATTTCAGGTTGCGCGGGAAGTTCCACACGCGATTCCATCAGGGTACGTGTATTTCGGGGTGCGGGGGAAGTTCGACACGTGATTCCATCAGGGTACGTGTATTACAGGGGTGCGCAGGGAGCACCACACGTGAATTGCACGTGTGGGCCCTCCCAGGTGTTCCCTCTACACCCTCCACAGCACCTGCAGGTGGCTCACACCACAGGGGCCTACCCTGCACATGTCCTGCAGGCACCCCATCCACCATGGCCATGCCCCCCAGCCAACCCACATGTCAACTTGCACTACTGCCCACCAACGCATGTCCCCCTGCACCCCCAGCCACCAGGGGCACCAACCACCAGGCCCCCACCCATGTCTGCCACCACCCCCACCCCCCCAGTCACCAGGGGCAGCCTCCACCAGGCCCCCACCCATGTCTCCCACCACCCCCACCCCCCAGCCACCATGGCCAGCCCCCACCAGGCCCCCACTCATGTCCCCTATCACCCCCACCCCCCAGCCACCATGGCCAGCCCCCACCAGGCCCCCACTCATGTCCCCTATCACCCCCACCCCCCAGCACTGTGGGGCACCTGCCAGCAGGCCCCCACCAATGTCCAACTCATGTTCCCCACCCCCCCACCCCCCAGCACTGTGGGGCACCTGCCAGCAGGCCCTCACCCATGTCTCCCAGCACCCCCACCCCCCAGCCACTAGGGGCACCAACCACCAGGCCCCCACCCATGTCCAACTCATGTTCCCGCCCACCCCCACCCCCCAGCACTGTGGGGCACCTGCCAGCAGGCCCCCACCCATGTCCAACTCATGTTCCCCACCCCCCCCACCCCCCAGCACTGTGGGGCACCTGCCAGCAGGCCCCCACCCATGTCTCCCAGCACCCCCATCCCCCAGCCACCAGGGGCACCAACCACCAGGCCCCCACCCATGTCCAAATCATGTTCCCCACCACCCCCACCCCCCAGCACTGTGGGGCACCTGCCAGCAGGCCCCCGCCCATGTCCAACTCATGTTCCCCACCCCCCCCACCCCCCAGCACTGTGGGGCACCTGCCAGCAGGCCCCCACCCATGTCCAACTCATGTTCCCCACCCCCCCACCCCCCAGCACTGTGGGGCACCTGCCAGCAGGCCCCCACCCATGTCTCCCAGCACCCCCACCCCCCAGCCACCAGGTGCACCAACCACCAGGCCCCCACCCATGTCCAACTCATGTTCCCCACCACCCCCACCCCCCAGCACTGTGGGGCACCTGCCAGCAGGCCCCCACCCATGTCCAACTCATGTTCCCCACCCCTCCCCACCCCCCAGCACTGTGGGGCACCTGCCAGCAGGCCCCCACCCATGTCCAACTCATGTTCCCCACCACCCCCACCCCCCAGCACTGTGGGGCACCTGCCAGCAGGCCCCCACCAATGTCCAACTCATGTCCCCCACCCCCCAGCACTGTGGGGCACCTGCCAGCAGGCCCCCACCCATGTCCAACTCATGTTCCCCACCACCCCCACCCCCCAGCACTGTGGGGCACCTGCCAGCAGGCCCCCACCCATGTCCAACTCATGTTCCCCACCACCCCCACCCCCCAGCACTGTGGGGCACCTGCCAGCAGGCCCCCACCCATGTCTCCCAGCACCCCCACCCCCCAGCCACCAGGGGCACCAACCACCAGGCCCCCACCCATGTCCAACTCATGTTCCCCACCACCCCCACCCCCCAGCACTGTGGGGCACCTGCCAGCAGGCCCCCAACCATGTCCAACTCATGTTCCCCACCCCCCCACCCCCCAGCACTGTGGGGCACCTGCCAGCAGGCCCCCACCCATGTCCAACTCATGTTCCCCACCACCCCCACCCCCCAGCACTGTGGGGCACCTGCCAGCAGACCCCCACCCATGTCCAACTCATGTTTCCCACCACCCCCACCCCCCAGCACCGTGGGGCACCTGCCAGCAGGCCCCCACCCATGTCCAACTCATGTTCCCCACCACCCCCACCCCCCAGCACTGTGGGGCACCTGCCAGCAGGCCCCCACCCATGTATCCCACCACCCCCACCCCCCAGCACTGTGGGGCACCTGCCAGCAGGCCCCCACCCATGTCCAACTCATGTTCCCCACCCCCCCACCCCCCAGCACTGTGGGGCACCTGCCAGCAGGCCCCCACCCATGTCTCCCAGCACCCCCACCCTCCAGCCACCAGGGGCACCTGCCAGCAGGCCCCCACCCATGTCCAACTCATGTTCCCCACCACCCCCACCCCCCAGCACTGTGGGGCACCTGCCAGCAGGCACCCACCCATGTCCAACTCATGTTCCCCACCCCCCCACCCCCCAGCACTGTGGGGCACTCTCCACCAGGCCCCCACTCATGTCCCCTATCACCCCCATCCCCCAGCCACCAGGGGCAGCCTCAACCAGGCCCCCACCCATGTCTCCCAGCACCCCCACCCCCCAGCCACCAGGGGCACCAACCACCAGGCCCCCACCCATGTCCAACTCATGTTCCCCACCACCCCCACCCCCCAGCACTGTGGGGCACCTGCCAGCAGGCCCCCACCCATGTCCAACTCATGTTCCCCACCACCCCCACCCCCCAGCAGTGCAGGGGCACCCACCACCAGGCCCCCACCCATGTCTCCCACCACCCCCACCCCCGAGCAGTGCAGGGGCAGCCTCCACCAGGCCCCCACCCATGTCTCCCACCACCCCCACCCCCCAGCCACCAGGGACAGCCTCCACCAGGCCCCCACCCATGTCTCCCAGCACCCCCACCCCCCAGCCACCAGGGGCACCAACCACCAGGCCCCCACCCATGTCCAACTCATGTTCCCCACCACCTCCACCCCCCAGCACTGTGGGGCACCTGCCAGCAGGACCCCACCCATGTCCAACTCATGTTCCCCACCACCCCCAGCCCCCAGCACTGTGGGGCACCTGCCAGCAGGCCCCCACCCATGTCCAACTCATGTTCCCCACCACCCCCACCCCCCAGCACTGTGGGGCACCTGCCAGCAGGCCCCCACCCATGTCTCCCACCACCCCCACCCCCCAGCACTCTGGGGCACCTGCCAGCAGGCCCCCACCCATGTCCAACTCATGTTCCCCACCACCCCCACCCCCCAGCACTGTGGGGCACCTGCCAGCAGGCCCCCACCCATGTCCAACTCATGTTCCCCACCACCCCCACCCCCCAGCACTGTGGGGCACCTGCCAGCAGGCCCCCACCCATGTCCAACTCATGTACCCCTGCACCCCCACCCACCAGCACTGTGGGGCACCCTCCACCAGGCCCCAACTCATGTCCCCTATCTCCCCCACCACGAGCAGTGCAGGGCCAGCCCCCACCAGGCCCCCACTCATGTCCCCTATCACCCCCACCCCCCAGCCACCATGGGCAGCCTCCACCAGGTCCTCACAATCCCCAATCATGTGCGTTATGGTCAGCCTCCACAGCCAAAAAGCCCTACCAAGTAACCCATTCACCCACATGGAAATGGAAATTACATGTTACACCCCCAATGTTCATAAAGCAAATGAACCCATGTCCATCACACACAATGGTTGCAATTGGATGGGAAAACACCCAACATGACATGCATGAAACCAATGAGATGATACCACACAGTGAAGTATGAAAACAAAATTGTATTAAAAAAAAAATGCAAATGAAATGAAACAAACAACAATGGCAATGAAAAAAAGATAAGCTGCATGTCCGTCAAAAAAATATAAAAACACCAAATCCGATTCCAAAAAAATGTTGTCCAAAGTCAAATTAAAAATAAAATCAATCCAATGGAGAACTATGTACAAAACATCCAAGGGTCCATGAGCCCAACTGAACAAAGGAAACCTACAAAAAACCCTAACTAAAATGCAACTATATACAAAAAGTGGAGCAGTGTCCGTCGACTCCAAATCATAATAAGAAACAAAGGAAACCTAAAACTAAAGAACTATATACAAAGGCGGCGGGCAAGTCCAGCGGCTCACTCCGTGGTGTTCCGGGCCAGGGCATCATCGAACTCCTGTTCGATGTCCCGGAGGCGGTCCTGTTCCATGGCCCCGAGGGTCCGCAGGGACGACGCCGTGTCCTCCTCCAACCCCCTGCGCATTGCCTCGAGGCACTCGGCCCGCCTCAGGGCCCTCAGCATGGAGTTCTCCGCCCTGACCATTGTGAGCCGCGCCTCTTCCGCCCGCCGCCGCTCCGCACCTATCTGCTGGCCCAACCGCTGCCACACAGAAGACACACCCCGTCCTGGGTCAACCTGCCCTCCGGCCGATGCCTGCCCCTCCGATGTTGAAGGCCCCGAGCCTTCATGGCTCCCACCACGTTGCTGCTGCTGCTGTGCCTCTGCCCGTGCACTGCCTCCTGCTGCCTGCAAATCCTCCGCCGGCTGGGGTGCAGTTGTTGATGTGGCCACCCCTGCTGGACGTCCGACTCCCGACTGTGGCAGGGATGCCTCCTCCACCAGCCTGGCCGCACCGTCAGAGGCAGCTCCACAGGGCACCCAGGTGACTGATGGGTGGGAAGATGGCACAGAGGACGACTGGCGCGTAGGGGGTCCAGTTGAGGAGGGGGTCGGAGCAAGCCCCATCAGACGGAGGAATCCGGCCTGGGTGACCTGTCCCAGCAGGCTGACGTGGTCAACGAGCCATTCGAGATGACGTGCAGTCTCTCCATGAAAAGACTGCAGGTCACCTCGCATGGCCCGTTGACGCAACGCCACACCAGCCAGGACAGGCTCAACCCGGACCTGGATAGCCACGTCCGCAGGCAGAGGAAGGCCAGTTGACGTCAGCTCATCCCCTGCCTGAAAACGGGTCTGGACGTAGGCATCCCTGCTGGTGCAAGATGATGCAGGGACAGGATCGGGGACAGGATTGCACACAGGCACCTCCGTGGCGGCCTGTGCTGCCTCCTGTCCCTGGTCCTGCACTGCACCACTAGCACCAGTGGGATCCCCACCTCCAGACCCCGTCTCTGGTGCTTGCACGGCCTCCTCCTCCACCAAACCCCCCACCAACCTGGATGACTCCGTGCCATCTTCCCCTTTTGGGCCCTGTGGGGTCCCAGCTGCCCCTTCTGCTGCCGAGGAGTCCAACTCCAACCTCCGCCTCTTGGACCTCCCCCCGGCAGCTGCGGCCTGGGACGCGGCACCGGACTCCTCACTCCCCGACGAGATGACAACACGGGAGGGGAGTCGGGCCTTGCGTCTCCGGCTGGCGGTGGGATCCCCGCCGCTGTGCTCCACAGCACCTTCTCCGCCCTCTTCATCAGTTGACGCTGCAGACAGGGAGAAACAAAACACAGGCATCAGGGCACTGTACAATGGACACATACACACATGACAGTTGCACATGAGTGGCATTGGCAAACCTAGACATGTCATCACAATCCCCAACACACATGTCATTACAACTCGCACACATGAGCCATACCACAGCCATATCGCAACTGCCACCACCATCCATACACATACAACAGCATGAGCAGCCAAAGGTGAGCCAGACATCACATGCAACACAGGAAGTGCACCACACATGTACACACACCACCACACTTGCATGAATGTGTACACCTCTGCCAAGTGTCGCACTGTTCAGACGGGCATCCATGTCACATCTGCCAATCAGGCTTCCACATACCGCTGTCACATGCATCCATGTTGCATCACTGTTGCACCCTTGTCAAATACACACACATGCACATGTACACAGTGCTGATACATGCAGCTGAAAACAACATACATGCGTGACATCACGGACATGTCTACTTACATACACATTCATCCAAACATGTGTGCCCACACAACTGCATTTGGCATGCAAGCCTACACACACAAGCACCATCCATGTCTCACACATTACAGCACTCGCATGTGTCAACCCCACAGCCCTGTACACCCCCACCCATACTCGACCCCATACAAACAGATGTGCAACCTGCACACTACTGAATATTCACCACACGCACTGCTCACAATCAGGATGCATGTACACTCACCGCTCGACTCCAGACGGGTCTGCTTCTCTAGGACCTGGACGTGGAGCGCTGGGGATATGCGTTCCAGGACCCTCATCTGTTCTTCCGACAAGTGGCCCCGGCGCCCCTTGGCATCCGCTGCCTTCAAGAGGCGCCGGGCCTTGTTCAGGGTCCTGGACCTGAAGTCCTCCCAGCGCTTCCTGACATGTTGTAAGTCGCGGACTGCCACCCCCTCCGCGTTGATGGCAGTCACGATGTCAGTCCAGATCCGAGTCCGTCCTTCCTTGTCGGCGCGGGAACTTCCGAAGAGGGCATCATACTGCCCCAGGACTTGCTCCACCAGGACACCAACTTCGGTGGCACTGAAGCTGGTGCCCCTCTGCCTCTCTGGCCGGGGGTTGTCAGTGGTCACAGATGGTGTTTGCCCCGACATGACAACCCCAGAGGCAGGAGTGGGTGGGCAACTGGGTCCTGGGGCTGGGCTGTGGAGCGATGGAATCCCAGTCGGGAGTCTTCGGTTCCAGCAGAGGTGGTCACAGCAACAGCACCCCTGGCTGATGTGCAGGCAGCAAATGGCAGTGCACGTGGGCAGCAGGCAGTCAGGCAGCAGCAGATGGCAGGTGGGAGCGTGCTCGGGGCTCTGGGGGGCAGTAGTTCGGCCTTCTGGGCAGGAGCGTGGTCTTCCGTGTGCTTACGCGTGGCCAGCTTGATACGGAGTGAATTGGCACGTGAAAAATCTGCACGTCAGCGTGTAATTCGAGGAAAGGCCCTTAGCGCGTAAGCGCGTCTGCACGCATACGCATTTTCATTGGACAGAAGGCCCCTCAAGCGCAAGCGCTCCTGTGACGTGACTCGTACAGACGCGCATGGCCCTTTCCTCGTATTACACGAGGACGTGCAGTTTCCACACGCGCTTACGCGCATGGGCCCTTTCCACGTATTACACGCGGACGTGCAGTTTCCACATGCGCTTACGCGCATGGGCCCTTTCCACGTATTACACGCGGACGTGCAGTTTCCACACGCGCTTACGCACATGGGCCCTTTCCTCGTATTACACGCAGACGTGCAGTTTTTCACGCGCACTGAAATGCCCATGCACGTCTGTACGCATCACGTCACAGGGGCGCTTGCGCTTGAGGGGCCTTCTGTCCAATGAAAATGCGTGTGCGTGCAGACGCGCTTACGCGCTAAGGGCATTTCCTCGAATTACACGCTGACGTGCAGATTTTTCACGTGCCAATTCACTCCGTATCAAGCTGGCCACGCGTAAGCACACGGAAGACCACGCTCCTGCCCAGAAGGCCGAACTACTGCCCCCCAGAGCCCCGAGCACGCTCCCACCTGCCATCTGCTGCTGCCTGACTGCCTGCTGCCCACGTGCACTGCCATTTGCTGCCTGCACATCAGCCAGGGGTGCTGTTGCTGTGACCACCCCTGCTGGAACCGAAGACTCCCGACTAGGATTCCATCGCTCCACAGCCCAGCCCCAGGACCCAGTTGCCCACCCACTCCTGCCTCTGGGGTTGTCATGTCGGGGCAAACACCATCTGTGACCACTGACAACCCCCGGCCAGAGAGGCAGAGGGGCACCAGCTTCAGTTCCACCGATGTTGGTGTCCTGGTGGAGCAAGTCCTGGGGCAGTATGATGCCCTCTTCGGAAGTTCCCACGCCGACAAGGAAGGACGGACTCGGATCTGGACTGACATCGTGACTGCCATCAACGCGGAGGGGGTGGCAGTCCGCGACTTACAACATGTCAGGAAGCGCTGGGAGGACTTCAGGTCCAGGACCCTGAACAAGGCCCGGTGCCTCTTGAAGGCAGCGGATGCCAAGGGGCGCCGGGGCCACTTGTCGGAAGAACAGATGAGGGTCCTGGAACGCATATCCCCAGCGCTCCACGTCCAGGTCCTAGAGAAGCAGACCCGCCTGGAGTCGAGCGGTGAGTGTACATGCATCCTGATTGTGAGCAGTGCGTGTGGTGATTATTCAGTAGTGTGCAGGTTGCACATCTGTTTGTATGGGGTCGAGTATGGGTGGGGGTGTACAGGGCCGTGGGGCTGACACATGCGAGGGCTGTAATGTGTGAGACATGGATGGTGCTTGTGTGTGTAGGCTTGCATGCCAAATGCAGTTGTGTGGGCACACATGTTTGGATGAATGTGTATGTAAGTAGACATGTCCGTGATGTCACGCATGTATGTTGTTTTCGGCTGCATGTATCAGCACTGTGTACATGTGCATGTGTGTGTATTTGACAAGGGTGCAACAGTGATGCAACATGGATGCATGTGACAGCGGTATGTGGAAGCCTGATTGGCAGATGTGACATGGATGCCCGTCTGAACAGTGCGACACTTGGCAGAGGTGTACACATGCATGCAAGTGTGGTGGTGTGTGTACATGTGTGGTGCACTTCCTGTGTTGCATGTGATGTCTGGCTCACCTTTGGCTGCTCATGCTGTTGTATGTGTATGGATGGTGGTGGCAGTTGCGATATGGCTGTGGTATGGCTCATGTGTGCGAGTTGTAATGACATGTGTGTTGGGGATTGTGATGACATGTCTGAGGTTTGCCAATGCCACTCATGTGCAACTGTCATGTGTGTATGTGTCCATTGTACAGTGCCCTGATGCCTGTGTTTTGTTTCTCCCTGTCTGCAGCGTCAACTGATGAAGAGGGCGGAGAAGGTGCTGTGGAGCACAGCGGCGGGGATCCCACCGCCAGCCGGAGACGCAAGGCCCGGCTCCCCTCCCGTGTTGTCATCTCGTCGGGGAGTGAGGAGTCCAGTGCCGCGTCCCAGGCCGCAGCTGCCGGGGGGAGGTCCAAGAGGCGGAGGTTGGAGATGGACTCCTCGGCAGCAGAAGGGGCAGCTGGGACCCCACAGGGCCCAAAAGGGGAAGATGGCACGGAGTCATCCAGGTTGGTGGGGGGTTTGGTGGAGGAGGAGGCCGTGCAAGCACCAGAGACGGGGTCTGGAGGTCGGGATCCCACTGGTGCTAGTGGTGCAGTGCAGGACCAGGGACAGGAGGCAGCACAGGCCACCGCGGAGGTGCCTGTGTGCAATCCTGTCCCCGATCCTGTCCCTGCATCATCTTGCACCAGCAGGGATGCCTACGTCCAGACCCGTTTTCAGGCAGGGGATGAGCTGACGTCAACTGGCCTTCCTCTGCCTGCGGACGTGGCTATCCAGGTCCGGGTTGAGCCTGTCCTGGCTGGTGTGGCGTTGCGTCAACGGGCCATGCGAGGTGACCTGCAGTCTTTTCATGGAGAGACTGCACGTCATCTCGAATGGCTCGTTGACCACGTCAGCCTGCTGGGACAGGTCACCCAGGCCGGATTCCTCCGTCTGATGGGGCTTGCTCCGACCCCCTCCTCAACTGGACCCCCTATGCGCCAGTCGTCCTCTGTGCCATCTTCCCACCCATCAGTCACCTAGGTGCCCTGTGGAGCTGCCTCTGACGGTGCGGCCAGGCTGGTGGAGGAGGCATCCCTGCCACAGTCGGGAGTCGGACGTCCAGCAGGGGTGGCCACATCAACAACTGCACCCCAGCCGGCGGAGGATGTGCAGGCAGCAGGAGGCAGTGCACGGGCAGAGGCACAGCAGCAGCAGCAAGGTAGTGGGAGCCATGAAGGCTCGGGGCCTTCAACATCGGAGGGGCAGGCATCGGCCGGAGGGCAGGTTGACCCAGGACGGGGTGTGTCTTCTGTGTGGCAGCGGTTGGGCCAGCAGATAGGTGCGGAGCGGCGGCGGGTGGAAGAGGCACGGCTCACAATGGTCAGGGCGGAGAACTCTATGCGGAGGGCCTGAGGCGGGCCGAGTGCCTCGAGGCAATCCGCAGGGGGTTGGAGGAGGACACGGCGTCGTCCCTGCGGACCCTCGGGGCCATGGAACAGGACCGCCTCCGGGACATCGAACAGGAGTTCGATGATGCCCTGGCCCTGAACACCATGGAGTGAGCCGCTGGACTTGCCCGTCGCCTTTGTATATAGTTCTTTAGTTTTAGGTTTCCTTTGTTTCTTATTATGATTTGGAGTCGACGGACACTGCTCCACTTTTTGTATATAGTTGCATTTTAGTTAGGGTTTTTTGTAGGTTTCCTTTGTTCAGTTGGGCTCATGGACCCTTGGATGTTTTGTACATAGTTCTCCATTGGATTGATTTTATTTTTGATGTGACTTTGGACAACATTTTTTTGGATTTGGATTTGTAGTTTTTATTTTTTTAGACGGACATGCAGCTTCTCTTTTTTTCTTTGCCATTGTAGTTTGTTTCATTTCATTTCCATTCTTTTTTTTTAATAAATTTTGTTTTCATACTTCACTGTGTGGTATCATCTCATTGGTTTCATGCATTTCATGTTGGGTGTTTTCCCATTCAATTGCAACCATTGTGTGTGACGGACATGGGTTCATTTGCTTAATGAACATTGGGGGTGTAACATGCAATTTCTATTTCCATGTGGGTGAATGGGTTACTTGGTACGGCTTTTTGGCTGTGGAGGCTGACCATAACGCACATGATTGGAGATTGTGAGGACCTGGTGGAGGCTGCCCATGGTGGCTGGGGGTGGGGGTGGTGGGAGACATGAGTGGGGGCCTGGTGGGGGCTGCCCCTGCACTGCTGGGGGTGGGGGTGATAGGGGACATGAGTGGGGGCCTGGTGGAGGGTGCCCCACAGTGCTGGGGGGTGGGTGTGCAGGGGTACATGAGTTGGACATGGGTGGGGGCCTGCTGGCAGGTGCCCCACAGTGCAGGGGGGTGGGGGTGGTGGGGTACATGAGTTGGACATGGGTGGGGGCCTGCTGGCAGGTGCCCCACAGTGCTGGGGGGTGGGGGTGCAGGGGTACATGAGTTGGACATGAGTGGGGGCCTGCTGGCAGGTGCCCCACAGTGCTGGGGGGTGGGGGTGGTGGGGAACATGAGTTGGACATGGGTGGGGGCCTGCTGGCAGGTACCCCACAGTTCTGGGGGGTGGGGGTGGTGGGGAACATGAGTTGGACATGGGTGGGGGCCTGCTGGCAGGTGCCCCACAGTGCTGGGGGGTGGGGGTGGTGGGGAACATGAGTTGGACATGGGTGGGGGCCTGCTGGCAGGTGCCCCACAGTGCTGGGGGTGGGGGTGGTGGGGAACATGAGTTGGACATGGGTGGGGGCCTGCTGGCAGGTGCCCCACAGTGCTGGGGGGTGGGGGTGCAGGGGTACATGAGTTGCACATGGGTGGGGGCCTGCTGGCAGGTGCCCCACAGTGCTGGGGGGTGGGGGTGGTGGGGAACATGAGTTGGACATGGGTGGGGGCCTGCTGGCAGGGGCCCCACAGTGCTGGGGGGTGGGGGTGGTGGGGAACATGAGTTGGACATGGGTGGGGGCCTGCTGGCAGGTGCCCCACAGTGCTGGGGGGTGGGGGTGGTGGGGAACATGAGTTGGACATGGGTGGGGGCCTGCTGGCAGGTGCCCCACAGTGCTGGGGGGTGGGGGTGGTGGGGAACATGAGTTGGACATGGGTGGGGGCCTGCTGGCAGGTGCCCCACAGTGCTGGGGGGTGGGGGTGCAGGGGTACATGAGTTGCAGATGGGTGGGGGCCTGCTGGCAAGTGCCCCACAGTGCTGGGGCGTGGGGGTGGTGGGAGACATGGGTGGGGGCCTGGTGGAGGCTGCCCCTGCACTGCTGGGGGTGGGGGTGATAGGGGACATGAGTGGGGGCCTGGTGGAGGGTGCCCCACAGTGCTGGGGGGTGGGGGTGCAGAGGTACATGAGTTGGACATGAGTGGGGGCCTGCTGGCAGGTGCCCCACAGTGCTGGGGGGTGGGGGTGGTGGGAGACATGGGTGGGGGCCTGTGGAGGGTGCCCCTGGTGGCTGGGGGTGCAGGGGGACATGCGTTGGTGGGCAGTAGTGCAAGTTGACATGTGGGTTGGCGGGGGGGCATGGCCATGGTGGATGGGGTGCCTGCAGGACAGGTGCAGGGTAGGCCCCTGTGGTGTGAGCCACCTGCAGGGGCCGTGGAGGGTGTAGAGGGAACACCTGGGAGGGCCCACACGTGCAATTCACGTGTGGTGCTCCCCGCGCACCCCTGTAATACACGTACCCTGATGGAATCCCGTGTCGAACTTCCCCCGCACCCCGAAATACACGTACCCTGATGGAATCGCGTGTGTAACTTCCCCTGCACCCCGAGATACACGTACCCTGATGGAATCGCGTGTGGAACTTCCCGCGCACCCCTGGAATACACGTACCCTGCTCGCACGGGCCCAATCGCATGTGGAAATTCCTGCGCACCCCTGTAATACACGTACCCTTCTGAAATCGCGTGTCGAACTTCCCCCGCACCCCGAAATACACGTACCCTGATGGAATCGCGTGTGGAACTTCCCGCGCACCCCTGGAATACACGTACCCTGCTCGCACGGGCCCAATCGTGTGTGGAAATTCCTGCGCACCCCTGAAATACACGTACCCTGCTGAAATCGCGTGTGGAACTTCCCCCGCACCCTGAAATACACGTACCCTGATGGAATCGCGTGTGTAACTTCCCCTGTACCCTGAAATACACGTACCTGCTGATATCGCGTGTGGAACTTCACGCGCATCCCGAAATACACGTACCCTGCTGAAATCGCGTGTGGAACTTCCCCCGCACCCCGAAATACACGTACCCTGATGGGATCGCGTGTGTAACTTCCCCTGCACCCTGAAATACACGTACCCTGATGGAATCGCGTGTGGAACTTCCCGCGCACCCCTGGAATACACGTACCCTGCTCGCACCCGCACAATCGCGTGTGGAAATTCCCGCGCACCCCTGAAATACACGTACCCTGCTGGAATCGCGTGTGGAACTTCCCCCGCACCCCAAAATACACGTACCCTGATGGAATCGCCTGTGTAACTTCCCCTGCACTCTGAAATACACGTACCCTGCTGATATCGCGTGAAAAAGTTCACGCGAACCCCTGAGATACACGTAGCCTGCTCCCCCAGGCCCGATCGCGTGGAAAAGTTCACGCAAACCCCTGAGATGCACGTAGCCCGCTCCCCCAGGCCCGATCGCGTGAGAATGTTCACACGAAACCCTGAAATACACGTAGCCCGCTCCCCCAGGCACTATTGCTGTATGTTGCCACTTTTGTAATGCGCACGGACGCTACCGCCTGCCTTCGTGTGGCGGACGTGTTTGGGCTTGTGCGTGTCTTTCACTGTGCGTGGCTTTGCCCTATTCGATTCCATGAATACGTGTGGTTCGGGTGCGTGTGGGCCTTCCGTCTGCTTCCCTGCAGTACACCCCCAGTTACGCCCTTGTTTTCGCGAGTTGTTCCCCATTCCGCGCGTTACGCCCCGTGTTCCGCCCTCTTTCTAGTGTATGCGCAGAGTTGTGCGCTTTCACTGTGCGCGTCGCGCACGTCTTTCGGGATGTTGCAGTGACGTGTGCGCCATGCACGGGTTTGGCGCACATCCCGAGGAAGACACGCGCAGGGACTTCCATGAATCGCACGCGTGCGCGTGCGCCTGTTTTTTTCCGCTTGCGCCTGCTTGCGCCTGCTTGCGCGTAGATTTTCGGCGCACGTTTGTTCCATGAATCGGCCCCATAATGTGTTCTCCACTGCAAAATGAGGCAGGCTGAAACTCATTTCAGACTGTGTGCAGCTTTTTATTCTTCTTGTTTTTCTGTGCTGCTTTGTCCACAGTATTTGCAGGAAGCAAGGATTCGAATAGCAGGAAATCAGTTTTGTTACAGTTGCTTACTGTAAAAGATTTCTATTGTCTGCAGAGGGTGGATAGGACATGATAGAATGTTATTGGTTAGGATCCTTTGGTAGGAGGTAACCAGAGTTTTCTTGTATAATCTCGGGGAAGAAGCTGGGAAGAGGACATCTTGACACAGCTCGGAGAAGGACTGGGTTGATAGCTGGGGATGCCTGATTCCTAAAGCAGATTCAATACTGCTACAGAGGCTGGGATTTCCAGTCAACAAGTCCCAGTTTGAGTGACAGCAAATGCTTGTCCTTGCTGGGTGAACCCCTCCAGAAGGCGACCAGCCAAAGAAGTTACATGCTGAACAAGCCTGGTAATTATCTCGCTGAAGTGTGGGGGCTGTGTGTATGTGTGCGAAAATATTCAGTCAGAGTAGGAGAGGAGATTCCTGTGTTTTAACCACATGTTTAATGTTGCAAATTGAATTCTTGTTCCTCGCCACTCTCATTTCATTTTGTTACAGATAATGTTGTTACTGTGAGTTTTCCATTTATTTCTGTAAAAAAAGAGTAAGCTTGTGTTGAAATGCAAGTTTTATAATACAAAAAGAATTATCTGAAAGCAAGCGGGAAGTGTGTTTCATTTTTATCTTGTCCTTTGTGCATCTATCATTATAACACTGGTAATATGGGAAGATCTTTGCACAGTGCAATTGTCATTTTTAAAAGTTGCTAAAAGATAAGACATGGCGGTAGCTGTGTGCATGAATCCATTCAGTGTATGAGTGTGTGTGTGTTTTCTGAATGGAACATAATAATAACAAAATGAAATAGCCTGCTGCCGAAGGTCTATGAGTCGGCAGAAAGAGAGGCCCTGGACATAGCTCACCAAACGTAAATAAGTTGGTGATAAACACCACATATAGCTTGCTGTCGTAGATAAGTCAGTGAGAACAGCCCATGGTGGCACTCCAATTGGAAATGTGGTGTTTCTGAAATGCAAGCCTGAGGTCTCTCTAGTGATCACACAAACAAACTAAGCAAAAATAAGAGGTTCTGGATATTGGGGCCATATATAAAACAAAGGAATTATGCTCACCAGAAATACCACCAATAACGCATACCAACATAATGTATACCACTAAATGTATCAGTGTGCTGAAATAATGTATGCATACTATAGTACTATATACCAAATCTAATCTGAATGCAAAGAGTGATTATTACTGAATTATTTTCATTTTGGCGGTAAGAAAATACTGCTAGGCCCCAAATCTATACAAAATACCCAACATAACCCAAATGTTATAGATGATATAGACACCTGTGTGATTTGTATAATGACATGATAAACTTCTGAGGGTCTTTTGATCAACCATTATTTAGTGCATGCATTATTTAGAATGTATTCATTAGCTTAGATAGTGACCACCCTGCTTCATGGCGAACTGACCTTCACCCATTCGGAGCACAGATATCTGACGTCCATCCTCCTACCAACCAAGCAACCAACCAGGAGGAAGAGATGATGCCCACACCTAACACACCACCCTGGCTGACCAATCCGGGTCCAACGTAGCATCATATGTTAGATATGACAATGTGCCTATATAATGTGATGGAACTTTAACTTTGTCAGAGCGCTCTCAGAGATCTAGATAAACTTTTCCTTGAACTCTCACAGCCTGCTCTCTTTTGCCTTATTCCCTGTCCGGGGAGTGTCTGTTTTATTTTCTTGCACGTGTGAGACAGGGAGGGCATAAACAATACTCAGAGATTTTCAGAAATACAATTTCAATCTGATCCTCTGCTGTGATGCATTGACATGCGAACCGTGCTGCGTCACAGTTCACATGTTCCTGAGCTGTGGTACAGGGGCAGGAAAGCACATTTTATTCCCAAACCTTAACTCAACATTAGTGACATGTACCCAATAAAGCAGAAGTACAATACACATATGTGTTTGTGTATCATTTCACACGTATCTAATTCTCTTAGGATATCTGCTGATTGGGGATTGGCCCTTTTCACACTGAGACCCTTCCTCATCACATTTCCCCATTCTCCTTGCCACACTCTTCCTTATTCCAGTAACAAATTAAGCTGCCTCATTTTACCAGTACCATCTTAGTAGTTCATTACATTCCCTCACTCTTCTTTATCTCCATATCTCATTCTCCCTTCTCCTGGTGAACCACTATCACTGCTTCACTCTTCTACATCCCAGACCACCATTGCCCCACCTCACTCATTATCCATTACCCAATTAGTCATACCTCATTCTTTCTCAACCCAGTGCCCCATTTGTACTCCATTACCCTGCCTCAATATTCTCTGCCCAGGTCCGACCTCTGCCTCACTCTTGCATGTCCCTCTACACTATTTCTGATGGTTCACTCTTCTATGCCCCAATATCCCTGTCTCAACTTTCCTCATCACATTACCACTCCTCACTCCTACTTGTCCTGTTCCACCATTAGCCCAGCCTCACCATTCCTTGTCCTAGTTTCCATTTCCCTTGCACATGTTTCCTCATCCCAGTCCTCATTAACCTGAGCTCACCCTTCCTGCTTTACTCTTCAACTTCCCATTGCCCCATTATCCCCACCTCAATTTTCTTTGATCCATCTATCTTTACTTCTAACTAATCTGTGCCCCAGTCCCCAATGCCCAAACTCACTCTTTCTTCTGCCAGTACCTGATTATACTGTCTCCCTCTTCCTCATCCCAGTACCCCAATATGGGACCACATTCTTCCTCATTCCAGTACCTGATAATGCTGCCTCACTATTCTTTACCTCAGTACCTAATTTAATTATCCCTGCTTCTCTCATCCCAATCGTTTAATACCCCGCCACACTGTTCTCTTTCCCAGCATTCCATTACCCCACTCACTTTTCCTCACCCAGTATCACGTTATCACACTTCATTCTTCCTCATCACAGTTTCACTTTAGTCCCGCCCTCTTCCTTGTCCCGGTCACAAGTTAGTACTCTATTCTACTCCCTCATTCTTTATCATAACAGTCGCCCATTAATCGTACCTCACTCTCCCTTTGCCAGGTACACCATTATGCATGCCTCACTAGTCCTTTCTCCTCGATCCCAAACAACCTTTACCCCACCTCACTCTTCCTTGTCCCCATACCTTATTACCCTGCATCATTTCTCCTTGTCACATTACCCATTAGTACTCTATTACCCTGCCTTACTCTTCTTTGTCCCAGTCCCACATTGCCTCCACCTCACTCTTCCTCATCCCTGTCCCCATTACCTATGTCTGACCCTTCCTCAACACAGTCCCCATAGCCCGTCTCACTTTTCCTCATCCCAGTCCTCATACCCCATTATCACATTTCCTTCTTCCAGTACCGTATAACCCCCCACCTCACCCGTCCTTGTTCCAATTCCCACTATTGCCCCTAGCTCACTTTTCTTTTTTCAGTCTTCATTCACCTGAACACTCTTCCTGTTCCCTGTCCCCCAACACCCTGCTTCACTGTTCCTTGCCCCAGTCCCCGAGTGGCCCTGCCTCACTCGGCCACTTCCTATTATTCAATTATTACTCCATTACACTGCCTCGCCCTGGTCTAAACTGTCTAAACTACAGCTGCCTCCCTCTACGGCATCCCGGTACCACATTATTCCTGCCTCACATTCTATCACCCCCTTTACCTCTGTACCCCCTACTATCTATTTCACCTCTTTGCTCTCCACCATCTCGTGCATTTGGGGATGTCATGTTGAACATATTTGACTTAAAGAGAAAACATTAACATAGACTGAGGCAGTCCTAGGAAAGTTGCCTTCACATAAGAGCATTGTTTAATTGAATGACACATACTAGGTGGTGCAGGGCTAAGAGTGAGCACATATACAATGGACATGGAGTGGAGAACATAATACTATTTCTAACATTGACAGTCCAATGCCAATGTTTACAAATGTTCATATTACAGAGAGAGCTCCTGAGGGCAGATGTGGGATTGGTATGTTAACAGTTAGATTGAATGGAGGGTGTCAGGATTTGGAGGCTCCCTCCATCATTAGCAAGTGGAGTCAGAGACACATTTCGAAGAGTACCACCGACGGCATGACTTTGATGGTCAGGCCAGGAGCATTAAAATAGAATTTTAAAATGTGTAATTTTGTTTCAAGGTCGGATTTATTTTCTGATCAAAACAACAAATAAAAAAATTAAAAAATTAAAAATAAAACAAATTAAAATAGAATGGGGCAAGTAGGAAAAAAAGGAAAGAAGTGGGAGGAGGCACAGGAAGGAAAGTGGAGTGATTGTGAAGAGATGAGGAGTTAAGGGTTCGTGAGGTAATGTACAGTAAGATGCAATCAGCAAAGTAGTTTGGGAAAGACCATAGATGACTTTATAGACAAGTGACAGGGATTTCAAGAGAGAGCAATTATGCATACAGAGCCATCTAGTGAGGTGACCGTATGTCGAGGCAGTGGAGGATCCAGGAAGGTTGAAAAGGTTGCATTTTGCAAAGTTGAGAATTTTGTTGAGGGGAGCATATGAGTTCCAAGAAAAAGGATTGTGCAGTAGCGCCTTCCTTTGAGCTCAAGAGTACACATATATGCTTTAGTTTAATGATGTGCAAGGTGTGGGTGGATTTGTCTATGGATTACCGGTTGAGTCTGGCTAATGTAGCCATGGCCATGATGAACTAGAAGGGTTTAAGATCACTGCAAAAAGAACTTCAAAGTTCTGCACCATGTGTGAGGGAGTGAGGAAGTCAGGAGGAAAGAGATAGGGGAGAGTAGAGTTTGAGGCAGGGAGAATGATGATCGCCCTCTTTGAGGAGTTGATCATGTCTCAGCATAGAACCCTCCAGAAGTGGAAAGCAGTGAGGTAGTTGGTTATGTGATCAAAGATTGAAGCCATGAAGGAGTGAACAGAGAAGATCTGAGTACAATCAGAAAATAGATGATATTTAAAGCCAGAGGAGAACATTCTTTTGGCATGGACGGAACTTATAGTATTACGAGACGTGTAGTTAGGACTGATCCTCAAGGAATGGTAATTGGGAGGGGTGTCATGCAGGAAGTCCTGGAGTCCCATGTGATGGAGAAGGAGCGGTCGGGAAGATAGTCGGATCCCCAGTCAAGTACAGTGCAGCCAAGGCGGGAACCATTTTGAAGGAGGGCGGGATGACCTTCAAAATGTTTCCACTGTGTCAAATGCAGCAACAATGTTAGAAGGATGCGAATGGAGCAAGGATGAGTGTAGTAGGAAGTGGCATGAGAATTGGTGATGTGGATGAGTGCAGTCTCAGTAGAGTATTTAGAAATTAATCCAGATTCGAGAGAGTCAGCAAGCGTATGCACCTCGAGACTATGCAGTTGTAAATGTCAGATTCCGTTAAAGATTTTAGAATTCTAGGGAAGGTGAGAAACTAATAACAGTTGAGAGTCAGAGAGGTTGAATAATATGAAGGGGTGACCAGAAGTTACAGGTCTAAGTTCCTTAACAATTTATGATGAAAAAGGTTGCATTGGAGTGCATGATGGAAAGACAGAGTGAAGGATGGGTAGCAGGTACATAGGGTGAAGGGCAGATGTGGTATAGAGAAGATATGGGGACGGGTGGTAAGATGAGGGTATGAGGGAAGGGATGAGAGGGATAGAAGGTTGAACAATGCATCCAATATTTAGGTGATTTTAGCAGAGAAGTAGCAGGCAAGGCAGAGAGTGAGAGGAGGACACATCATTTCTCTTCTGGAGAAATATGGACTGGGGGGGTTCTTTGATATTTATTGATGTGAGAAGAGAGGTAAAAAAAGTGTAATAGGAGGATTTGGCTATGCTGAAAGCTGTAGTCAGAGTCTGTAGAGTGTTCTTATATGTAACAAGGAGAGTGGGGGATCAATCTTTGCACTAGCAGCTTAAGAAGAAACATATCATCACCCTCATCAGATGAATGGCTGCGTAGATCCATGGTTTAGGACAAGGGTGGAGGAGGTAAGGGAGCATGCAAGGCAGTGGAGATTAAAAGTCTGTGAGATTGCAGGGCTGCTTTCAATAAAGGTGAGGCCAAGGGTGTGAGTATGCATAGGAGAAGGAGTTCAGAATGAAATGTTGACTTGATTGATCATTGTTCGTATAGCTATATTTTGGCTTTTGCATTAAAACCATACAGCAATTAAAACAGTTACATAATTAGAAAAGCGTATTCAAAATCAATTTTGATTCCGTACCATTTGAGGTTAAAAATAGATGTTATTAAATAAAATATTATATACATGCCTACATTGTCGATCTTACATTCACTGATTACAATTTCCTTTAACATGTCATTATTCCTACTAGGCTATGCTAAGGATGTTATGTGTATATTAGTGTTTATGTTAAATCATAGTCAAATTATTTCTGTAATTTCTTCCTAAGAATAAGTGCTTTCTTCAGCAAAGTAGTAATATACTAAAACACATATAAAGTAAAATTAGTCTTAAATACAAAGCAATCATCATGTCTACACCTAATTCTAAAGATGCTCAAAATTGGTTTAAGCCACCTGTGTCATAAATTATCAGGCAGGTGAAGAAAAGATTAATTTAAGCTTTGTGTGTTTTACCTACAGGGCATTTTGTCATGTTTCATAGGACCCAATGGTTTGTAACCTTGTGCCAAGACAGAACTTTGCACACAAAGTTTTTTGATTTTCTCTTGAGGAAAATCAATGTAATTCTCAATGCCTATATAGAATTTTTCAATGGTAAGTAGTGGATAAGTAGTGTGATGAATCCTATGGAGACATCACTGATCCCCATCCAGGGATATCCTCACATGTGGCCAGGGCACGGCAGTTGCTACCTGATCCTCACTCTAGGTGTGCTATAATGAGGGAGGATCACATGGGAGGAGGTGGCTGTCAGGGAGATGTGGTGACCCCATCAGGAGAGACGCAGCATTCTTCCCTTCCAAATGAAGAAGACCATATAATGTATACATTCCTGATGGCCTGTTTTCACTATACAAATCCGTCCAGCTGCAAAACCCTAAAACCCCTGCCTGCCAGACAATCTAGACAGAATACCAAGTCCACCTCATGTGTACATAACACACACATAACACCTCCTGTCTCTGATGTTTTTGGGCTAATCATATGTCCTCAACAAAATAACCTTAGAAGTCCTATAAATCCCATGGACTCCAACTCCCATAAAGCCTTAAGTACTAAGATGAGGAAGAGGAAGACAGAGTTAATATGGATAAAAAGAAACAATAAGTTGAACATGCAGGCTAGTTGTTGTAATGGGTTCCATCTGTGTGGGACATTTGAAAATGGTGTCTGCATTTTCATGAGAGAGAGAGAAGCCGAACGGATTAAGAAGGAAGTAGAACCACGGGAGGAGGCAGAAGCATGGGAAGAGACAGTGCTGGTGAGAGCAGGTGTTCTCAGACTGCTTCTTGCAAGCAGTACTTACTGGAGTGGTGTGAGGCCACAAAACTCACTGCATACACTGGGCCTCATTACGAGTTGTAGCCAGACTGGCATACTCCGAGTTGTGCTCGCAGGTGCCTTTCATTCCTCCAGGTCTAACCCTGCGGAATGAAAGGCACCCGCGAGTACAGCAGAAAATATAGCACCGGCGCTGTAATGATTGGTGGGTCTGGCAAAGCCGTAATGACCCGGTAATTGCCCATTCACGGGTGGCAGAATTTTCACGAGTTTGGCGGCAGCTGTGCCTGTGTTACAGGCATGGCTACTGCCAAACTCATAATGAGCCCCACTGTAAGAGGACCACTGGGGAGCCGGCATCAACAGCCAAGCTACCGTCAGCATGGTTGAGTCCAGAAGAAGCAGGCTTACTGGCGGAAACATCCAGAGCCAGCAAAAGAGCTCAGAAATTGTCTGCCTAGTGGAGAACGCCATCCGGAGGTGAAAGCTTTACTGCAGCAACGTGCCAGGGGTCAGAGGCATTGCTAGATAACGGTGAGTCTGCCCAAAGATGTTGGGGACCCCAGGGCATACCAACAGACATGTGAGCCATTAAGAACTTATTTTGAATACCGACCAAGTAGAAAACAAAGACAGCAATTACCCAAATCCTCAGGTATGAGATGTCAATATGGGGAAGGTTGGAGCAAGTATTACCAAAATCAGATGAATACTACTGAGGAAGTTAAAACGACAATATTGAACAAGCCCCCATAAATGAGAAGTCAATGTGGGGAATGTTGTAACAAGTAGTACCTCAAACTAAGAAAATATATAGAGTTAAGGAAGACAACTCTGCTATAATGAACAGCAGGAGAGTATAACAGGGATTTTCAGACCCCAGAAATGGATTTATGGCAGGGGAGTACACCAGGTAATCCATTTAAAATACACAAAGGGCGCAGACGTTGTGGGTAGATACCTGACCGGAGAGTATACAAGGGGATCTGATAGACCAACTAAAGGCTTCCAGGCAGAGGAGTATACCAGGAGGGGCTCCATAAAAAGTTATTGTTTTAAAAGAGACACTTTCACCATTCTTAAAGAACTATTGTTTGAAAAGACAATGTTGCTATCCTTAGGAAGAGGCTGCTTGAAAGCAACGTTTTTGCCATCTTTGAAAAGTGGTTGTCTGAAAGACACTTTTGCCATCTTTAAGGAGTAATTATTTGAAAGAGACACGGTTGCCATCCTACCTGAGATACTCAGTAAAAGGGAACCACCCTCTGGATCCAAAGATTATTATGTTGTAATTATTTACCTATTTTTAAAAACTTTTTGCCTAGCCTGAGTCAGATACATTTTTCTTACACTCTTAGTTTAATTTTTAGTGTGAGGTCAGATTGATGCTGTGGACACAAGGAAACGCTCTTTATAATAAGGACAGGACAGATAGGCCTTTATCCAAACCTTCAATTTTAATAAAGATGTTTGATGTTGAAAACACTACCACTTTGTGTCCGCTTCTCATTTCGGACCCTTCACAGTAGTTTTAAGATAAACATTTAAAATTACATTCATCAACTGATGACCTAATCAATAAAGGAAGATATTCACATTTTCATTCATGTGATTTCAGACTTACGGGGCTCTTCTCAGATGAATTGGAGACCTACTTTGCATTTTTCTAACAAATGTAAGCTTGTTTATAGGCGCAAAAGACTTGTGAATGGGCGCGTTACAAATGCCATATCATATCATATCATATTAAGCAAGGGTAGGGAATTGCCTCTTAGAGACTCAAGTACGTCATAAAACCCCTCTGTAAAACCTTATAGTTTATTTTATTTTTTAATTTGTGTAACACCCAGACCCAAGGGTATCACAGTGTTTGTAAAGAGTCAGCAGAGGATCAAAGAAAATTCAGGCAGTGAAGAGGAGGTGATAGGAACTTCACGTAGTCGATAGTCAATAGTTGCAGGTGAGACATTAGTCATATTTATTCAACAGTCATGTTTTCAGCAGTCTCTTGAAGGTTGGGTAAGATGGTTCATTCCTGGTATAAACAGGTAGAGTGTTCCAGACAATTGAGGCTGTGGTGCTGAAGCTAAAACCACCTTCTCTGGCAAGATTGAAGCAGGGGATTGACAGGGAGAGGTGTTTTGTAGAGTGTAGGGAGCGACAATGGCATTTTTTGCTGATGCAATTGATTAAGAAGAATAGAGGTGCTTCGTTGTGAATGCAGCGATGTGCAATGGTAAGTGTTGTGAAGTCAATATGGGCTTTTATTGGTAGCCAGTGAACCTCTCGGTGCTTGGTAGAGATATGGTCAGATTTACAGAGGCCCAGGGCTGTGTGCAGGTTTTCATTTTGCAAAAGTTGAAGTTTAGCAAGGTTGGCAGCAGAGGTTCCTTTGAGCAGGACATTGCAATAATCCAATTTTCTCAGGATTAAGGCTCTTTATAGAGTAAGGCAGTTGTTAGGGCTTAGGGACTGTCTACTAAGAGAGATGAGATTGGCAGTATGAGCAGTTGAAGAAGTAAGTGCATTGATGTGTCTAGTCATGGATAGATTGGCATCAAAATAGACTCCAATGGTTTTAGCATGTTTGAGTACAGGGATGGTATTTCTGTCAGTGATGAAGGAGGAGTAGCAGGGGTCGAGAGATTTAAGGTGATGGGGGAGTCTACTATGAGAAGCTCTGTCTTCTCATCATTGTGACAGAGGTTGTGTGTGGCCATCCAACTCTGGATAATACAAAAGGCATTGTTGATGGTCGTTGTGTCTGTAGTTTGGTCACCAGAGATTGGGATGAGGATTTGTGTGTCATCTGCAAAGTTTATACTGAGTGAGTCAATGATGTCAAAGAGGGGCTTGGTATAAGTGTTGTGGAGTATGGGGGAGACACAGGAGCCTTGGGGTACCCCAAGAGGGACCGGGATAGGATCAGCGGAGTGGGAGTCAATGAAAGTTCAGAGGTACAGTCACTAAGGAACAACTTGATCCATCAGGATTCTGTTGTAAAGCCTTATGCTAGACATTCAGAGTGCACTTCTGAATCTCAGACCAGCTGTAGTCTAGGTTTGGTTCCAGGTAGGCTTTATTCACATATGTACAATCTGTACAATACTCCAGTTACTCTTATCAGTATTTACAGCACGCGTAGACATGGACAGGAACATGGGAAGGTATAACATCACTTATAAAGGAGCTGACCCACCGGCCATCCATTCAACCCAGCTCAGGCCCCCAACTGACACATCCCATCCTCGTCGCCAATGTTGTAAAGCCTTATGCTAGACATTCAGAGTGCACTTCTGAATCACAGACCAGCTGTAGTCTAGGTTTGGTTCCAGGTAGGCCTTATTCACATATGTACAATCTGTTCAATACTCCAGTTACTCTTATCAGTTTTTACAGCACGCGTAGACATGGACAGGTACATGGGAAGGTATAACATCACTTATAAAGGAGCTGACCCACCGGCAATCCATTCAACCCAGCTCAGGCCCCCAACTGACACTCACAGAACATTCACACACAGATCCACCCAACATTCTCCTGAGCTGCATTCATGCACCAACATTCAACAGCAAACATCCAGGCCAGTGGGAAGACAAGACTACATTACAACAACTTCCTCTGTCAAAGAGTGAAAGAGGCCGGAGAGATTTTGGCACAGGAGGTCATGGTCAACTAAGTCAAAGTCAGCTGACAACTCTAAGAGGATCAAGATGGTTAAATTGCATTTGTCAGATACTGTTAAACTGCAATTTCAGGTCGAAGAGGGCCGTTTCGGTACTGTGTTTTGGTCAGAAATCTGACTGTTTGGACCCGGGGAGGGACTGTTGTTCAAGGAAGTGTTGGGATTGAATATAGGCAATGCGGTCAAGAAATTTGAGCAGAAAGGGTACTGTGCTGAATGGTTTGTAGTTAGTGGGTACAGCAGGATCCAGAGAAGGTTTTTTGAGGAGTGGGGTGACCCATGGTGCCTTGATATTCATAGGTAGTTCACTGGTCTTGAGGAAGTGTTGACAAAGTCAGTAATTATGGGGGTAAAACTGGGTGCACAGAGCTTAGTACAATGTGTTGGGTGACTGGGTGAAAGGAGAAGCAGGGTGCCACTTAATCTGGATATTGGGGCTGTGCTGGCTGTTTGAGAGGGGGAGGGTCTGTAGGGGGCTTTAGCAGCTAGTGAGAGTTTCTTGGAAATGATTTTGGTGCATAGCAAATTCATTTTAGTTGAGAGGGAAGTTTGGATCGTAGTACACCAATCCTTGTCTACGCTAGTTTTGGAGATGGGTGCACCTGGATTTTCGAGATCTCTCAGGGTGACGAAGAGTTACTTAGAATTGGAGCTGGCATTAGTGATTCTTTTCTCATAGAAGGAGGCTTTGGTGGCAAAGATCTCTGTTTTGTAAGCCTTACAGGCTGTGGCAAAGAGAGAGGGCTTGGATGCGGAGGGTTGTTTTTTGTGTGAGTGTTTAATGGCACATTTCTTTCTTCGAAGGGAGACACGTTTGTCTATGAACCAGGGGTTTGAGGCCTTGAGTGGTTTCACAGTTTTGTTTTTAAGTGGGGTGTGGTGATATAGCGTGGCGAGAAGGTACTGTGGTAGTGGGATGTGAGTACTGAGGCGTCCTTGCATTCTGGGGGTACAGCGTCAACGGAGGCAAGAAGGGTAGGTTTAAGAGTGTCATGGGTGAATTCCCTAGTGCTTCTGGCAATGATCTGTGTTGGCACTAGGGATGAGGGCTTATTGTGGTTAGCATGGTGTGGCTTGAAATCAACAAGTGGTGGTCAGTCCACAGCACTGGGCTGATACCTGAGATGTTGATAGAGGCATTAGTAGATAAGATCCAGTCAAGTGTGCTCCCTTTGCTGTGTGTGGGGACAGTAACAAGAAGGGTGAGGTTTGTATCATGGAAGGCTTGGGCCGTGGTGGTGACTTTAAGGTCCGTGGGATCATTAAATCCTAGGTTAAAGTCACCTAGTATTAGGCATTTGGTACTGGGTTTGAGGAAGGGTGCGATGAGGAGGGGGATATCTGTGTCAGGGGTGGTGGAAGAATGAGGTTGACGGTAGAGAAGGAGGATGGTGAAGGTGGTCTGGGGGTAGGTTTTGTGTTTAATGAGATTGTTCTGAATCCCTGCATGGAGTGTGGAGAGGGTGCGCATCTGGAGGTTAGACTTGGCAATGAGTGCGACTCCACCACCGATAACATTGGTGTGGTCTGCCCTGTATATTGAATAGTTTGGTGGGATAGCTTTGCTGAGTAATGGGCTAGAAGCACTATGGAGCCAAGATTCAGTCAGAGCAAGGAGATTGAAATGTTGTTCTGTAATGAGATCATGGATCTCTACGGCATGGGCACCCAAGGAGCAGACATTGAGTAGGGCACAGGAGAGTGGGGCGCTCTGGGAGGAAGATGTGGCAGGTGGTGGGTTGGATTGAGGGGAGCGAGTGCTGGTAGGGTATTGGGCAATGGTTGGATGAGTGGTTCGATTGTAGAGCCTCAGTTGCCTAAGTTTGGTGGCTAGTGGATATGTAATCCATTGTAAGTTATTGGGTGGTTGGTGAGTTCTGTAGTGTAGAAACCGTGATCTTTGCTGGCCCACTAATGGGTATGAGGCACAGTCAGTGTATTTGTGCTTAGAGGGTGTCCGGTCATGTTGTGGGGACATGTCCATTGTGGGTGTGGTGTGGAGGTTGTTGGATTCAGTGAGAGATGGGGTGAGGGTGTGGGGAGAGTTTTCAGGAGATGTAAGGGCCTGGGATGCAGTATATTAATGCGAAGTGTAAAGTTTGGCTGGGCTCGATCAGACAGGGAGTGTGGATGGCTGAGAGAATCACGGCAGGAAGACACAGAGCTAGCATCCCTCTTTCACGAGGTACTGGGGTGAGAGGAAAGGTGTTGGGTGGGAGGGGTGATCAAGCATGTAAGTGGCATGGATGATGGTAGGAAGAGAGTGGGTTTAGGAAGTGGCACTTCGCGGATGCGGAGCTAGCAAACTGAATAAGTGAACAGTTGAATGGCTCAGGACAGAGTCAGGATGTTTAGGTGTGGCGTGGTGGCAGGCGAACGCATGGGCATCAATGCGGTAGGCAGGAAGATAGAAGTGAGATATTCAGGTCAGTAGGTATAACTCGTGGTGATAGGTAAAATGAGGGCAAGGGGATAGTGGTCTGCAAGGTAGGTAAGGAAGGAATTGAGATGGCAGTATGTGACATCTGGGAGTGGAGAGGACAGAGGCGGTAGTAAGAGATGGAGGTGGGACCTCTGGCATGTCTGGCAAAAGCGAGTTAGTGAGCAAGGTGAGAGGTATGCTTGCAAGTGCAAAGAGGTGCAAAGAGGACACACCTACTGGTAGGCATGTCGGAGGGCACATGGGACAAATCTGTGTGTCAGGACAGTCCTGGGGTAGATCATGGGGTAGCCCAGACAGGATATGGGTCCACCCTTAGTGATTGGCCTTGGTGGAAGGCCGGCTTTGCCTGCTGGCTACCATTGGCCAGAGCAGGTGAAGAAGCATGCAGCCAATCATGCGGGAGCGGAGTCAGGCCATGAGCGACCATGTTGTTGTTCCATATTTTAAGCCAAAATAAAAGCGGTTTCAACATTATTTGAACTTAACCCCAGTATTAATGGGAACTAGAGAGCACTGTATGGAAGGCACACATTCAGCACGTAAGAATTGTGTTCTCTCCAGTTTGTATAACTGAAAAATTATGATTACCCGCAAATCACAGCTTCAAATGAAGCGGCTGGAATACCTTGAGCCTTATAGGCTATCCGAGCATGAGATAATGTTTTTCCTCCAAATCGAGAGGCAAAATCAACAACCACCCCTCACTTCGTGCTAAGACATCACTCTTCTCAATTTGTATTCAACAACTTAGATGACTTTGTAAGCAGATTCCAAGATAATCAAATATTTTAATAATTTGCAATACTACTTTGTTTAGAGCAAAATTAGGGAAGACTGAGCTTGCAGAGCAAAATACAGGACTTGTTTTAGATTTGGAAATGTTGATAGTCAGAGTCTTTTCCTTGAATTAATCCTAAAAGAGATGCAGTTGTCATTAGAGGTTGGTATTCTAGAAATAAGACAACTTCTTTACCTCCAAGAGAAGGTGCACCCATACCAGATTGATTAATTGCAAGGGCCAAATCATGATATCATGTAAAAAAGAAACAGAAAGGGTGCTAAAACACAACCTTGTCTAACATCTTTGTGAAAATTGACATGGTCAATACATTCAGCATTGTGCCCCAGCCGATCAGCATATAGTTGCTCCGGTATAATGAATAAATTATGACAACACATTCTGAGGGATCTATGGACTTATTAAGGTCTGTCATAGAAATATGCATGGGACCATATCAAATGCTGTCTGGTGGTCAATGAATTCTATGTCGACGGATTGGACTTTCAATGAAAAATAGTTTTCAAAATTAAAGATTATCTTAAGGATTGCTCAGTGGTCGATATTCTTTGACAGAACCCTGACTATGCTTCATATGTTATGGTCAATGACGCAAACCTCGAATCTATAACGAATATTTGTGGAATATATTTTAGACAAGATGTCCATTCATGATATTGGGCAATAGTTAGCTGGAATCTCTCTATCACCCTTTTATAAAATGTGTATAATAAGCAATACAGTAACTCAAATCTAACATTTATTTGATTGAAAATGTTAGTCAGGAAAGGAGTCTAGATAGCTGGATCATTCTTAAGTACAACAATAAGTAAATTCTCCGACAGGGGTCTTATTTGTGGGATGTTTCAACCCACTAGTCCAGGCCCTGCAACATTACTGTGCATTGCTTGCATCAGGAACATCAGAAGGGCCGCCGGAAAGCATGCTGCTCGCTAAAAATCACCCAAAAGTGCACAGTAAAAATCTGAAAAATAGGCCGCCATCCACTTTTGCCTATCTCAGTGGTAACACAGGAGACCACTGCCAAAACCCATCATTTGGATGCCCACAGAGCAAGGCTGATTGCAAAAGAAACACAGAGCTTTGGGGAAATCTGTTTTCCTAGTTGTCAAATTTGCAATAATCATGGCTCACAAACCACCCATAAGATCCAACATCCTTGTTGTGCTTTAAACATCATTCTACTTCAAGAATCCACATAAATACAATGTCCACAGAAGTACACTTATCAGAAGAAAATCCACATTGAAGATTGCTTGCTGGAAAGAAATATGTCAAAATGGGTGCAATACCATTACTCGCCTCTGTCAGACGCTGGCGATCTCTAAATCTGACAGGTGAAACTTGTGTCTCAAAAGCTAAATATGCCAACGAAAGACTTGCTATCAGAAGCCTAAGAGGTGGATACAATTCAAAACTATATTTTAAAAAGGCTTGAATTAAGAAATTGGTTGATGTGTTTGTTAAAAATGTAATTTATATTTTAGGACAAGACAATTTCAGACATTGGGCCTCATTACGACCCTGGCGCTAATGGCGCTGTTAACCCATTAGCGCCTAATTACGAGGTCCCTTTGCGGGACCCGACCTTAACGGCTGGTCTAGACCAGCCGTTAAAGTAGGGACCCGCAAAGAGACCTTCGCGGTAAGTATGGTACCGCAATTTGCGGTACCATACTTAGCGCCTTCGCCATTCCCATTATGCCCTATGGGGCAAAATTGGTTATGGGGAAGGGCCATGGGGAAATACCGCCCTGCCAACCTTGGAATGGGGCAGTATTTGCCCATTTCACCATGGCGGACACGTTACGATACCGGCACCAACCATGGTGCTAATAGCGCCATGGTTTAGCGCCGGTATCGTAATGAGGGCCATTGTGTTTAAAAGTTAAAGTTTCCCACACTGAGCTTCAAAGACATTCCACACCTTCTCCAAAACAAAGGAATCTTCCCCCTGCTCTCTGCTAAGAAACTGGCAGGCTGGTGTGAAAGGAACTGGGAGGGGCACTCTGGCATGTTGCTCTGAGTGTAGACAATGGACTCCCTTGAGCTGAATGGCAATGCAAATTTGGGGCGTCAATAGAAACCAGCCCTGGCAGGAAGGAGGTCAAGTTACTCTCTGGATCAGCCAAGACCTTGGAGGTGGGCCAGACTAAAAATGTGGATTTGAAACTGGAGTAAATATATGTGTAAGGGACTGACTTATAAAATATTGTACCAAACTGACAAAAATATGAAACTTAGAGATTATTAAAATGAAAAGATCGCTCAAAGTTTAAAACTAATCTGGAATCTGTGCGATGTTCTGAGACTGAACCACAAACATTTTAATATTGTAGCTATTGTAATTATGCTATGAAGATGAGAATTTACAGAAGTATGCCCAGATGGTATGTGCATGTATGTGGAAAAAACTGTACGGATCCGAAAATGTGTAACCAACCAAAAGCGCGAAAAATTGTCACTTGTGAACCAAAACTCGTAGGAACGTGAGACTTTCACAGAAACGTACCTTAGTCAATCTATCATGTAAATATGTATTATGAACAAGTTGTGCATATTGTAAATATGTTTTTTATGAAAAATAAGATATACTGTACAGAGACAAAGGGGAGGTTTTCTCCATAAGCCATAAACATGACACATCATGACACATCATGACACACTGTTCCTTTCTCAAATCAGGAGAGGGGGAATTCTTAGACCTATCAGATCCTTAGAGGGTTTGGCATAGACAATCAGCCTCCCCACCCACTTTGGAAAATGGATAAATAGGGACTGTTGAGGACCCACAGACACACACTTTCACTCATCGACTGATCCACTGGTGAAGCACCCTGCAGGAAGATCCAGACTCCAGATCCAGACTCCAGAACCAGACTCCAGAACCAGACTCCAGAACCCTGAAGCAGAGGCCTAACCCAAAAAGCTGAACCCTTTTCAGCAGGCCTTTAAAATCTAGCAACCTGATTTTAGCCCCTAAACTCCCACGGGGCCTAAACCATCCAACAGCCTGGCTAAGCTGTTTTGCTGTTCTGGCCAAAAACCCTAGCTAGAACCCAAGATCCAGACCAGTCCAGCAGAGCTGTAACCCAGAACCCGTCAGATCCAGTCCAAGAGGCCGTGCAGACCAGAGTGCCTTGCTGAGAGCAGAACCTAGCGCCTGAGACCTATCCGGTGGCGAGCAAATCCCAGCCAAACCCTTGACCAGATCTTTGACGGGCCCATTCCATTCCAAAGCCATAGTAGTGAGTATTTAGTATAGAACTGTCCATAGTCATCTCTTAGTTTAAAATAATCCTATTCAATCCATTTCAACCTATCCAGAACTGATTATAGAATCTTGTGTCCATCCTGAATCCTTCTCATCATATAGTCTGTGATAATTGTAGTGATAATCATCTGTGCACTGATATTTTCTGAAGAAAGTCAAGTGTCCTGGCGCACAACAATCAGAGTGGAAGGCGCCCTGTTCTGGTGGTTGTCCTGTCGGGTATCTTGCCCTTTCATAAACCCTTAGTATAACTCCATCTTGGTTCCTAATCTTTAAAGCTCAATCCCATTTGTAAAATCTTGAACCTTTTTGAGAAAAATCGACCTTCACTAAAACCTCTGACTTTTGAACCATACGTCCTAGGAACGTCATTTTGAAGCTAACATACTCAGCTTTCAAACACACCAATTCCTTATAGTTTTTCGGTGATCACGTTTTTCGCACGCAGAAAAGTTGCCGCGAATTTGCAATTTGGCTCAATTTCACTCCATGTAAAATAGCTGTTTCTTGCTTCCAACTTCTGAATTTCGTTTTCCATCTGCTAATCATTCTAGAATCATTGCTAGTGTTGACCTGAACCAATCCAAAGCCACTCTCACTAGTTCTGAATTCAATTTAGCGAATTAAAGTCATTTTAGCATTTTTCCCATCCAATTCAAACCACATCTAAAAGCAATTGACCTGTTTAAAATCATTACTTTTCTCTCTAAGCTTGCTGGGGGAGAACTCGGATTGAAACTGCAATTGTTGATTGTTATTCCTGAAACCTGTGTGCCCTCATTCCATATCTTCATATTGCATATTGGGGGGATTGAGTAACAGGGGGAAAGAGTGATCCCATTGTCTTTGACTGAATTCATATCAAGTTTTATTTCTGTGTTGCCTTCTTTAATATCATTGCATTTCCTTGAACCCATACAAAGTATTCTCTGCTACATTATTCTTCCTATTCCTACTCCTAATTGATTAAAGAGATTGCTGACATTGTAATATTACCCATTGCTGAACATTGTAGAAATATTAATAGATGTGATATTCCAATATTGTTCATATTCATAAAAGTTTGATATATATATTACATGGCCACGGTAGTGGCCATGTAGTTATGGTTAAGTTGCTGTTTCCATAGGAAGAGCACTTTTTGGGCGGCTTATAACTTCGCTCTCCCTGGACGAATCCTCACCAAACTTTGCAAAAAAAGTATTTGGGTCACTCTGAATTTTTTTTGCAAAGTTTGGTGAGGATTCGTCCAGGGGGGGCAAAGTTATAGGGGGGTCCCAAAACTTTTTTTTTTCCCATAGACATAATGGGAAAAAACTTGCTCACGCCTACAGCCCAAACCGCTGGAAGAATTTACACCAAATTTGCGGCAGGAGCGGCGGCTTGGTCCCGAAAGCGTGCTTTGCTTTATTTGGTGTAAATCCGTCCAGTAGTTTTTTAAAAAATGACAAACATGTAAGTGAAAAAAATTAGTGATATCTGTGTTCGCTTCGCGGACACACTTCCCTGTTCGCTCCGCGGACAGGACGGTGATTGGGCAAGCAGCTTGCGTGATGTCCGTGGACATCTGACGTGCTCTCTCATTGGATGCGTGAAAGCGTGCAGTGCGTCTGGCTTCAGAGACGCCCGCCATCTTTGTTCGTCGCATGAGAGGCTTTGTATCCCGCCTGCACAGTACGTCCCCCACCCCCGCTCATGCCCGTATCTGTCTCCTGTTCCTCCCACCCCCGCTCATGTCCGTGTGTCTTTCTCCCTCCCGCCCACCCCCGCTCATGTCTGTGTGTCTTTCTCCCTCCCGCCCACCCCCCGCTCATGTCCGTGTGTCTTTCTCCATCCCACCCACCCCCCGCTCATGTCCGTGTGTCTTTCTCCCTCCCGCCCACCCCCCGCTCATGTCCATGTGTCTTTCTCCCTCCCGCCCACCTCCCGCTCATGTCGATGTGTCTTTCTCCCTCCCGCCCACCCCCTGCTCATGCCCCGCTCGTCTCTCCCACCCACCCACCCCCCGCTCATGCCCCGCTCATCTCTCCCACCCGCCCACCCCCTGCTCATGCCCCGCTCGTCTTTCCCACCCGCCCACCCCCCGCTCATGCCCCGTGTGTCTCTCCCACCCCCGCTTATGTCCGTGTGTCTCTCCCCTCCCGCCGCCCACTCCCCCCGCTCATGTCCGTGTGTCTCTCCCCACCCGCCGCCCAGCCCCGCTCATGTCTGTGTGTCTCTCCCCACCCGCCGCCCACCCCCCGCTCATGTCCGTGTGTCTCTCCCCACCCCCCGCTCATGTCCGTGTGTCTCTCCCCACCAGCCGCCCACCCCCTGCTCATGTCCCGTGTGTCTCTCCCCACCCGCCGCCCACCCCCCGCTCATGTCCGTGTGTCTTTCACCCTCCCGCCCACCCCCCGCTCATGCCCGTGTCTCTTTCCCCCTCCCGCCCACCCCCTGCTCATGCCCCGCTCATCTCTCCCACCCGCCCACCCCCCGCTCATGCCCCGTGTGTCTCTCCCACCCCCAGTGTGTCTATCCCACCCCCCACTCATGTCCGTGTGTCTCTCCCCACCTGCCGCCCACCCCCCTGCTCATGTCCGTGTGTCTCTCCCCACCCGCCGCCCACCCCCCGCTCATGTCCGTGTGTCTCTCCCCACCCCCCGCTCATGTCCGTGTGTCTCTCCCACCAGCCGCCCACCCCCCGCTCATGTCCCGTGTGTCTCTCCCCACCCGCCGCCCACCCCCCGCTCATGTCCATGTGTCTCTCCCCACCCGCTGCCCACCCCCTGCTCATGTCCCGTGTGTCTCTCTCCCTCCTCCCACCCCCGCTCATGCCCCGTGTGTCTCTCTCCCTCCCCCCGACCACCGCTCATGCCACGTGTGTCTCTCCCCCTCCCGCCCACCCCCCGCTCATGCCCCGTGTGTCTCTCTCCCTCCGCTCACCCCCGCTCATGTCCGTGTGTCTCTCCCCACCCGCCGCCCACCCCCGCTCATGTCCCGTGTGTCTCTCTCCCTCCCCCCCACCCCCGCTCATGCCCCGTGTGTCTCTCTCCCTCCCCCCACTCCCACTCATGCCCCGTGTGTCTCTCTCCCTCCCCCCGACCCCCGCTCATGCCCCGTGTGTCTCTCCCCCTCACGCCCACCCCCGCTCATGCCCCGTGTGTCTCTCCGCCTCCCGTCCACCCCCCGCTCATGCCCCGTGTCTGTTCTCCCCACCCCCCGCTCATGCCCCGTGTCTGTCTCCTGTTCCCCCCACCCCTCGCTCATGCCCCATGTCTGTCTCCTGTTCCCCCCACCCCCCGCTCATGCCCCGTGTCTCTCCTGTTGCCCCCACCCCCCGCTCATGCCCCGTGTCTCTCCTGTTGCCCCCCACCCCCCGCTCATGCCCCGTGTCTGTCTCCTGTTGCCCCCCAGCCCCCGCTCATGCCCCGTGTCTGTCTCCTGTTCTCCCCACCCCCCGCTCATGCCCCGTGTCTGTCTCCTGTTCCCCCCACCCCCCGCTCATGCCCCGTGTCTGTCTCCTGTTGCCCCCCACCCCCCGCTCATGCTCTGTGTCTGTCTCCTGTTGCTCCCCACCCCCCGCTCATGCCCGTGTCTGTTTCCTGTTGCCCCCCACCCCCCGCTCATGCCCCGTGTCTGTCACCTGTTCTCCCCACCCCCAGCTCATGCCCTATGTTTGTCTCCTGTTGCCCCCACCCCCGCGTCTCTCTCCTGTTGCCCCCCACCCCCCGCTCATGCCCCGTGTCTGTCTCCTGTACCCCCACCCCCCGCTCATGCCCCGTGTCTGTCTCCTGTTCCCCCACCCGCTCATGCCCCGTGTCTCTCTCCTGTTGCCCCCCCGCTCATGCCCCGTGTCTGTCTCCTGTTCCCCCCACCCGCCCATGCCCCGTGTCTCTCTCCTGTTGCCCCCCACCCCCTGCTCATGCCCCGTGTCTGTCTCCTGTACCCCACCACCCCCCACTCATGCCCCGTGTCTCTCTCCTGTTCCCCCACCCGCTCATGCCCAGTGTCTCTCTCCTGTTCCCCCCACACGCTCATGCCCCGTGTCTCTCTCCTGTACCCTCCCACCCCCCGCTCATGCCCCATGTCTGTCTCCTGTTGCCCCCCACCCATGCCCCGTGTCTGTAACCTGTTCTCCCCCACCCCCGCTCATGCCCCGTGTCTCTCTCCTGTTGCCCCCCACCCCCCCGCTCATGCCCCGTGTCTGTCTCCTGTTCTCCCCACCCCCCGCTCATGCCCCGTATCTGTCTCCTGTTGGCCCACCCCCCCGCTCATGCCCCGTGTCTCTCTCCTGTTGCCCCCCGCTCATGCCCCGTGTCTCTCTCCTGTTGCCCCCCACCCCCCGCTCATGCCCCGTGTCTGTCTCCTGTACCCCCCACCCCCCGCTCATGCCCCGTGTCTCTCTCCTGTTGCCCCCACCACGCTCATGCCCCATGTCTTCCTCTTGTCCCCCCTCCTATGATGCCCCTTGTTGACCTCTTGTTCCCCCCACCCCCCGCTCATGCCCCGTGTCTTCCTCTTGTCTCCCCCTCCTATGATGTCCCTTGTTGACCTCTTGTTCCACCCACCCCCTGCTCATGCCCCGTGTCTCCCTTCTTCCCCCCCACCCCCCGCTCATGCCCCGTGTCTTCCTTCCCCGCTCGTGCCCCGTGTCTCCCTTCTTTCCCTCTTTCCCCCCGCACCCCCCGCTCATGCCCCGTGTCTCTCCTGTTCACCCCCGCTCATGCTCCGTGTCTGTCTCCCTCCTTTTCCCCCCGCTCATGGCTCGTGTCTCCCCTGTTCACCCCCACCCCCTGCTCATGCCCCGTGTCTGTCTCCTGTTCCCCCCACCCACTCATGCCCCGTGTCTCTCTCTTGTTGCCCCCCACCCAGCACTCATGCCCTGTGTCTTCCTCTTGTACCCCCCTCCTAAGATGCCCCTTGTTGACCTCTTGTTCCACCCACCCCCCGCTCATGCCCCGTGTCTCCCTTCTTCCCCCCACCCCCCGCTCATGCCCCGTGTCTTCCTTTCCCCCCCACTCCCCGTTTTTGTCCCGTGTCTCCCTTCTTTCTCCCCCCACCCCCCGCTCATGCCCCGTGTCTGCACTGTTGGAACAGGGCAGACACGGGGCATGAGCGGGGGTGGGGGGCCCACCTTGCCCTACCCCCGCTCATGCCCGTGTCTCTTCTGTTCACCCCCACCCCCACTCATGCTCCGTGTCTGTCTCCCTCCTTTTCCCCCGCTCATGGCCCGTGTCTCCCCTGTTCACCCCTGCTCATGCCCCGTGTCTCCCTTCTTCCCCCCCACCTCCCACTCATGCCCCGTGTCTCCCTTCTTTCCTGCTCATGCCCCGTGTCTCCCTTCTTCCCCCCCACCCCCCGCTCATGCCCCGTGTCTCCCTTCTTTCCCACTCATGCCCAGTGTCTCCCTTCTTTCCACCCCCTGCTCATGCCCCGTGTCTCTCTCCTGGTCTTCCCGACCCCCAGCCAATGGCCTGTTGTGTTCTCTTTATACACCCTGCCTACCCTTTCCCTGGTGTCCATCTTGGTAAAAGATTTTACTTCCTGCACCGGGACGCCTGCCTGCAGCGTCCCGGTTTGGGAAGAAAAATGTTTTTTTTACCACCCCGGGTTCCCACTTTGAGAACCTAGGATGCTAGTGGTCTTCCTCCATTGAAAAGGACGTTATGGTTACGTTGCACTAATAAAAAACTATGAAATTCAGTTAAAAAAAATGTGTTAAAGTGACTTTATGGTTAAGTTGCACTAACAAAAACCTATGAAATTCAGTAAAAAAACTTTGTTAAAAGGACGTTATGGATAAGTTGCGCTACTAAAAAACCTATGAAATTCAGTAAAAAAACTTTGTTAAAGGGACGTTATGGTTAAGTTGCGCTACTAAAAACCTATGAAATTCAGTAAAAAAACTTTGTTAAAGGGACGTTATGGTTAAGTTGCGCTACTAAAAACCTATGAAATTCAGTAAAAAACTTTGTTAAAGGGACGTTATGGTTCAAAGTAAAAAACGAAAAACCCCTGAAATTCGGCAGTTATGGTAAGATAAGCAACCATAACTCGCGCCACCGTGCACTGCTAACACTAACACCCAGGACATCAAAGATGACATCACAAATGTCATTGATGACATCACTGATGACATCACATGTGCATTTACTTTTCATAAAAACTCTGTACAAGGGATTCTTATAATGCTGACCAAAAACTGTCAAGGATCATTGGGATAAATATCATGAGCTAATTAGTGCATTAAGCAATGCATTGATACAAATAGCATTCTATTATGAAGTTCTATCCAGTATACTAAGCTACTCATGCAGAAACATAGGCAGTGTGTGCAGCATATATGATGAAGGTGCCATATTCATAATCTTGCCATGTTGAATAGTGAAATGATAACTGCTTTCTTATTAGAGTTTTGCGTACTGTGAAACATGTAATAAGTAGATAATAAAACCAACTTAATACATAATTATTACAGACAAAACACAGAGACAACAACACATACAAATATGAGTATATACAGGGACAGTGAAGTAAACAAAAAAGCAGAAGTAGTAGCAGAAAGAGTTCATAACCTAACTGATTGTCTTTATGCAGAGAAACTATTGCTCTGTTCCAAAGCTGCTACTTACCATATGTATGTGTATCACATGATGTGACTGCACCCAAAGGAAAGGAGAGTGAGTATAATGTATACAAATATGAGCATATACAGGGAAGGTAGAGTAATAAAAATAAAACTATGAGAAAGTGCTGATAACCCTAATGATTATCTTCATGCACAGAAAGGATTGTTCTCTTTCAAGCCTGTGCCTTCCGCTATGTATATGTTTCATATGATTTGACTTGACCCTAAGTCTACAAATATAGTACCTTTTCAATTTTTACTTCCTGACTGTTACTGAAGAAAACTATGTGGCTTAGATATGTCAGTAAAGGAAAAAAAGGGAGAGCCAGCCATGTGATGTCATCAGTGATGTCATCAATGACATTTGTGATGTCATCTTTGATGTCCTGGGTGTTAGTGTTAGCAGTGCACGGTGGCGCGAGTTATGGTTGCTTATCTTACCATAACTGCCGAATTTCAGGGGTTTTTCGTTTTTACTTTGAACCATAATGTCCCTTTAACAAAGTTTTTTTACTGAATTTCATAGGTTTTTAGTAGCGCAACTTAACCATAACGTCCCTTTAACAAAGTTTTTTTACTGAATATATATATATATTTATATATATATATTGTTCAACTCATCAAGTAAATCTTTTAACTTGCAAAACAGACCTATTCATTGGTTCAATGCCACCGTGGGGATCCAAAGAGAGGGGAGTTATATAAGGGTACATCATCCAGAATTAAAATAACTTTTGACATAAAAATATATAAATAAGAGTTTCCATTGGGCATCCCATACTAGGCATTGACTTAGTTGGAGTGCTGGATTGAAATCACTTACAGATTGGGGGCTCGTCCGGGATTTCTCGAATAGAACTATCACTTGTGCAGCTTAATACAGTGTGCTAACTGACAGGCTACATAAATGGTGTTGGGCTACCACGCTGTGTTACACTGTAAAAACACCCTCAAAAGGGAACACTCTAAGGAAACGGTCTGTTTTGCAAAAATAAATAAATAAATAAACTTCTGTAAATCAGGAAGGAAATTAATATTTCCAAAATGGCGACATTGGTAGATATCAAGATAGCTAGAGAACACCTTTTACATAAGTTATTTGAGAGAGGTGAGTGGACTAAGCAGGATCAGAATGTGTGGTTGCAGGCAATCACACAATAGATCACGGCAACAGGGTTAAATATCTGGAGAGATCAGGGTCCCTTACATGTGGCCCTGAGTGAACTATATATGGCCCCCAAGGCCAAGGATGGGCAAAATAAGATTGTCAAGATAGCGGCATATCTATATTTATCTATGGGAGCCATACAGAATAAATATGCTGAAGGCCAAGATCTGGCAAGTAGGCAACTGATGGCATTAGAAAAGGCCCAATCTGATCTGGACTCTTGTGAGCAGAGGCTGCAGAGGAGCCAGGAGTCAGAAAATGAAAGCAGGCAGTATATAGTTAAAATAAAAGAGGATATGGGTATCCTGCAACAGGAAAAGGCAGAACAGGAAACCAGAATTCTGGCCTTGCAGAAGGAGTACCAAGAAGGTTTGGACTCCCTACTGCAAAGCCAGAAAAAGTTGGAGCAACAACTGGATTTCAACAGGGCATGCACAGAGCAGATAGCCACCCTGCAAAACCACCTAGAGAGAGAGAAGGCAGAGAGCAACAAATTAATTCTGAAAGACCTGGACACCCAGGCAAAGTTTGATGAAGAGCCCCAGAAAGCTGGTGCCCTTCAAAGACAGAGGAACAACCTGGCGGCAAAGAGGCATGCTCTTGCTCAGGAAAGGGACACCTTAGGCCAGGAAGTCTGTCACTTAAAAGGGAAACTGGAAGAAAATCACCTGGCCCTCCAGGGACTGGGTGACCTCCAAAAAGAGCATGATAGATTGTTAGAGCACACCAGGAGGGTGGAAGATGCTCTGGCAAGAAAGGAGCAGGCCAGTAGGGACAGGACTCAGGAGGTAACCCTCCTGCAGCAAAGACTGGCCCAGTACTCAAAGACAAACCAGGAAGCACAGAGAGAAAATGAGGCTCTCTGTGAGAACAATGATAGGCTCCACAGACAGGTATCCATGCAAGAGAGATTGATAGAGACTAGTAAGGCCTTGATTGAGGAACATCAAGCTCAGGTTCTTGCATGGCAACAGGGAGCAGGGGCTGATAGAGATGAGGTTCGCTGGGAAAGGGAAACACCTGAGCATAACCTCAGGAACCCTAGTACCAGAGGCCTTCATCTCTCCCTGTCCCTGGACTCTGCCACCCCCATGTCCACTGTCGCACATGAGCCCAGGGCCATGGGATGGCAGATTATTATCCAGTCAGAAGTATGGGGCTCATAGACCAGCACCTCCCAGGAATGGATGGGCGGGCATCTTGCTATGGGTACCCAAGCACTGTGAAGTTTAGTGGGGAACCCTTGAGAGTAGGCCGAATAAGGGCATCTTGAAAAGCTCTGCCCAGCTAGGACAGTGGGGGGGGGGTACCCATCAAATCCTGGGAGCAAGGAGGAATCAGAAGACTCATCTGAGTGCCCCAGGAAACAGGAGATAGGTCCCCACATTCTGCCAGCAATTCCCAGGCTCGCAGAATCTGGAAAAACCTGGAAGACCAGACGGGCACCTGTGGGAGCAGTGCCTCTGAGTCAGAGGAGGATTGGACCAGGGTTACCCGAACCAAGAAGGCCAATAAGACAAAAAGGGCCTTGCTTAAGGACCCCTTAAAACAGATCAAGGCAATAAGGAGCGTCATCACACCTTATCATAAGAACGCTAAGTATTCTGTTTGAGAGCACTTAGAGCTCTTTGAGCAGATGATGGAAACTTTCCATTTGAAAGATAGCAGTAGCTGCATTCAGTATGTGAAATGGACATTCTCACCAGAATACTCCAGTTTCTTTGCGGGGTGGAGGACCAAAATGATTCAAGATGGTCCACGTATAGGGCAGCTATCTTGAAGCATTCTTCTGTTCACAGAAATCCCCAAGAGGCTCGCAAGGCAGCTTACAACTTGCAATGTGGAGAGGATCAGGCCCCACAAGAATTTGTGCAGGAGTTAAAGCGTACCTTTGCGCAGACTACCAGAAGGGTGCGCACGGACAGCAGAGAATTTGTTAATACTTTTTTCCATGCTCTACCAAAGTACATCATGACCCAGCTAGTGAGAGATTTTCATGAGAAAAGATCACTAGACTGGGTCATTGAACAGGCCACCCGAATCTATGAGGTGCAAAAGCCCATAGAAAACAAGAATGCTCAAAAAAGCCCCAAACCAACCAATACCCCTGCTGCTGCTAAGGTGGCAGAGGTAAATGTTGCCCCCATTTTAGATTTGGAGATGGGGGGCCTAAAAATCCGCATGCACAACAGAATAATTCCAAGCCCAATAGGCCCTCAGGCCAGTCACAGACAGGGAGCCAAGGAGGTAGTCCCACAAATGGGATCCCTCACTCCCCTGACTATATAAGGCCCTGCTACAAGGGGAACAGGCCCATCCTGGGTTATGTGTGCACTCCTCCAGCCCAAGGGGGGATCCAACCAAGCAGCACCTAACACAGGGAACTTCCCTCCTCACTTCCCCCAGGAGGGCAGAAATTCTCCAAATCCTGGGCAGAACTTTTTCCCCAGGTACCCAAAGAACTTTCAACCCCAGAACAATCCATCCTTCTTTCCCCACTTTCCTGAGCCCAGACAACCTAATCCGGGAGAGTAGAGGCCAAGGGTGGAGGGGTACCCAAATCTTCCCAACCCGGGGTATTACCAGAGAAGGGATAGCTACTCTTCCCGGGATCAGCCCAGGGGAGAAATGAGAACTCTGTATCAGCCTGAGCGGGTTTCACAGTTAGAGCGCCAGGTCCAAAACATGGCACAGGATCTGGTTCGCATGCTGAGGGCTCAGCGGAACCCTTAGATTAACACAGCACAGAATACCTCAAACTCTGGACCTGGTGCTCCAGAACAATGACGGGGCAGCACCCCGACGACCCACCGGTTCCCAGGGAGGTGGCACAAGGGGAAGGGGGGTGTAAAGCCTTGGAGGAAGCTTCCTTCCCCACTTGTAAAAAGCCCCTGGAAACCCAGGAACCGGAAACAAAATCTCCTGCCCCTGAAAGTCTGCCAACCAAGGAGCAGAGGGGGGTAGGAGAAACAAAGAACCCAAACAGACCCATTTTGTGGAGGAGGTACAGATCTTCCAATTTGAAGGAGAGGGGTCCTCAGAGGATCCTGGGAAAAGGATCTTCTCCTTCAGAGATGGGGAAACTTCTCCCAAAGAGAAATGGGTCCCAAAGGATTCAAATTCAGACTGGGTAGATGTGGGGACTGAGCTAGCGCCGCCCATCATCCAACCCCAGAACCAACAACATGAAAATCCCCTGTTTCAAACCCATACGGGTGACTGCCTCCAAAAAGGGGGGGTGGCCCAGAACCAGAACAAGGAGAACTCAAAACTTCTCCCATCTCTAGTTGCCACCTTTTCTTTGCAGATTCCCTAGACTCCCCACAGAATTCTGCCCAAATCTCTTCTCTCTCAATGTCCAAAACTAGAACATTAACCCACCAGTTGTCCAAAAATGTGCATTATCTGTGCCCCCTTGCGGAGAAGGAGGGAAGATACTATGCCCCATTTCAAGTACAGGTGCAGGGTACAATTTTGGCGCTGGTGGACACTGGATCCCAAGCTACCCTTCTGTCCAAAAAGGCCTTTGATTAACTGTATTCTGGAAGGGGGGGAGAAATACCAAATTCCTCTCACCTCTCTTCCTGGACAACTTCAGAACTTTGACGGGAAGGAAATTCCCGTCGAGGGGACTGCAGATTTGGACATTAAAATTGGGCGACACAAGGTGAAACACCCGGTCATAGTTGTGACTCCAGAGGGCACCCCTTTTTTACTAGGGAATGACCTCCTGCGAAGGTTGTCACCCCTAATAGATTGCGTAAACAACGTTCTCTGGACACAGACTAGCCAACCAATAAAATTAAAACAGAGTGTCAACCATGTTAGTTTAAACGGCACCTGCCACATGGTTGAACAAAAATCTGACCAAGTAAAATTTCACTTCCAGAACAATCAAACTCCAGACGTGACAGTAATAGCAGTAGGACAACAAACTGGTGATGGGGGGTCCTCTCTATTTCTGAAAATCAACCTTCCTTCCAGTTTAAGGTGGCATTCCACACTGGAAGGAAACACTCTGAAATTCTTTACCAATCCACAATCAGACATTCCCTCTCCTATAGTCCAGAAATATGAGAAATCACCCCAGAGCCTGGCTGATAATCAGCAAATTGGAGAGCAGTTGTTTATCCCTGTTCAGTTAAATGAAGTGAAGGACTCTGTTCTCGCCCGAGTGTGTGTGAACAACGGTAACAGCTTCATCAGCGAAGCCATGTTCCGCCAACTCCCAAAAGATCCGTCCATTCCCACATTTAGACTGATAGACAAATGGGAAATGGATCTGGAAGAACCCAATTCCAAACATCGCCTGCCAAGCAGGTGTATGCCCAAAATCTCCATAGGCAACAAGAGCATAGTCCATAATTGTTTGGTCGTGCGAGACGTCACTGCAGCCTTTTACTTAGGCAGTGACATTCTCAATCACTTTGCCATTAGTTTGCACCTAATAAGCTTCAAAGCTTGGTCACGATTAGCGGATAATCCCATGGGCTTTGATGATCCAGAGAAAGCATTTAGGTCAGCTCAACTGCTGCCTTATGCAGTTGAAATTCAGATTGGAGAGGAAGTCACCATCCCAGAAAGGACCCGACAATTCTCCCTGGAAGTGAAAGTTAAAAGAGGACAGGAATTGAAAAACCCTGATGCCTATATTCATCTAAATGCTTCCCTCCAACAGCAAGGGTTGGGGGTAAACTCAACACCACTAGTCAACATAGAACATGACACCATTCCAATAAAGGTGGATAACAGCGACTTAAAGAGTATCACTCCAGCCGCAGGCACCATTATTGGAATGGCGGTTGATGACCAACATTTTTCCATAGATTTAGGAATTTAACTGTTAGGACCAATCCCCAAGGACTGTTTTGACAGTGACAGTGATGACAACACAACACCAGACAGGATCTTTACCCAGCATGGGGGGAACTTCCTGGTGTACACGTCCTGCCCTTATGGTAAGGAAGATGTGACTTCAGAAGGAGATGAGGTGATTTTCCAGGTCCATGAGGGCTGCCTTTCCCACCTGAAGCCACCAGTCCAAATCAGCACTTTGACCAGGGACTACTCCACCCAGCTGGAGGAGGCTGCTGAGATAGCGAAACCAGAAGTCTTTCCAGGCTTCAGGCAGATGGTTGAAGAGAGAGTCAATCTAGCTGATGCCTGTGAGACTCTGGAGCGGAAGCAAAAGTTGAAACAAGTTTTCTTGGATTTTCAAGATCTCTTTGCGGTGGACTCATATGACTGTGGTCGCACCGACATCCACACAACAACAATTCCCACGGACCCTGGCATGACTACAGTGTTTGTGAAGCAATACTGCTTGCCTCTCGCATCAATGGAGTCCCTTGCTGAAATAATTAAGAACCGTGAGTCCCGTGGTATAATCCGTCCAGTCCACAGCACCTTCAATAATCCGGTGCTGGGGATATTGAAGCCAAACGGCCAGTGGAGACTCTGTGACGACCTTAGGGAGCTCAACAAATGGGTCCATACTTCCCGATGGCCTCTTCCCTACATTGACCAAGGGCTGACCCAGATCCAGGGGTCACAGGTATTCACTGCAATAGACCTGACCAATGGATACTGGACTGTACCTGTCAGTAAGGAAGACTTTACCTTTGGAGCCAGCAGTACACATGGACCCGGACTCCCTTCGGATACATCAACTCCGGCAATGAGTTCAACATTTTTCTACATAAGGCCATGCCCAACCTGGGTGAAAGGGGTAACCTGGCTTATGTAGATGATGTCCTCATCAAAAGCTCAACTGTGGAGGAACACATAGCGGAGATCCGTTATGTTCTGACACAGTTGAGGGCTGCTGGAGCAAAACTTTCCTTTCAAAAGGTACAGTGGTGTAGGACCCGTGTTAATTTCTTGGGGCATGAGATTACTCCTCAGGGTCTCTGTCCCCAGGAAGAGAAAGTGGAAGCACTCAGGAAATTGAAAGACCCCACAACTCTGCGGGAACTAAGGAGCTACCTTGGACTGACTAATTACAGTAGAAAGTTCATTGAGGGCTACACAGAGATCACAAGACCCCTGCTTCATCTTCTGAAGGGGGGTCAATTGGGAGTGGGGTCCAGAACAAGCCGACGCAGTAAGACAACTCAAAAGAAGCCTATCACAAGCGCCTTGCCTAGCTTACCCTGTCAGAAACAAGGAGTTCTTCTTGGAGACCTGGTTCTCTAATACATGCTTGACTGCAGTTGTATACCAAAAGCATGACAAGGTCAATAAAGTAATCTCTTATGCGAGTAAAACTTTATCCTCTGTGGAGGAAAAATTCAACGATTGTGAGAAGGCACTCCTGGAAACGGTGTGGGCATTGAAGAATTACCGCCCGTTCATCCAGGGGGAACCCATTATAGTGGAGACTCCACACCAGCCTCTGCAATATCTCCAAAGTTATAGAATCCGGGCCAGAAATATGAGTAATTCCCGAATTACTTCCTGGATTCTATCAATGCAAGGCTTTCCTGTGGAGGTCAGATATGGCCAAAACAAGAAGAGTCCCCTCGCGCAAGGTCTGGCTGACTTGCATGATTGTGCCAGAGAAAACTGTCTCGAGGACGAGAGTCTAAAAATCAAAGACAACATGGAGGCATACCTCAATTCCCCACACAAAGTCTTTGAAGAAGACATGTGTGAGGGAATGCCCACAGTCTATGTGGATAGATGCTCTTACCACATTGACAACAACGGGGAAAAGGAACTTGTGGCCGGCGTAGGGAATGCATGGGTGAATGAGATCCCAGAACCCTCCGCTGGGTACAAGATTGGTCCCTGAAGTAGTCAGGTGGCAGAGTTGATGGCTGTGCATCAAGCCATCCTCACTGCTGTCCAACATCAACTCCATGAACTGGTCATAATCACAGATACGGATTTTGTACGTAACGGATTTGTGGAGCACCTGGTTTACTGTTAAACCAGAGGCATGTTATGTGCTAATAACAAACCCTTGAAACATAGGAAATTAATTCAAAATATTGATGATTTGGCCACCTCGAACGGGATGACCATCTACTGGAAAAAGATCAAAGGTCATTCTAAAGCAGATGGACTAGACACAACTGGAAATGACTTGGCTGATCAGCTGGCCAAAACCGGGGCCATCCAAGGGGATCTAATAGAGATCGAGTCCCTGTTAGGGGAAATCCAGGTCACTGCTATCACTAGGTCCCAGACAAATGCTCACAATGAACTCTCAAACTGCACAATGGAGTAAGGAGACCCCAGATGCTGATTTGATTACGGCTTGAAAAGGGGATCCAATAATTGGTAAGTTTTATCAACATTGAGGTCCCTGAGAACTTTCCCCTATCGGATACCGATTACATAGGGAAAGAGGACCTCAGAGTGTTGATGAAGTGTCCAAAAATGTTCCGAATCCAAGACGGTTTGTTGGTGAGGAAATCCCTAGCTAGCCAAGATCAGTGGGTGGTTCCTACCTCATTCCGAACCCTGATGTTAAGTCACGCCCATGATGCGGCCACAGCCGGTCATAGGGGATTTCATACAACAATTGAAATCTTAAGAGAGGTTGCATACTGGCCACACATGGGGCAGGACCTCGACCAATACTTGAAGGGGTGTCTTGTGTGTGCACAATTTCAGCCAACATTCCTCACACACCGTGCGCCACTCCAAAAGAGGGGGATGACACTGCCATGGTCAGATTTGCAAGTCGATTTCATTAGGCCCGTGATTCGCTCCTCTAGGGGAAACAAGTACATGTTGACCGTGACATGCTTGTTTACTAAATGGGTGTAATGTCTCCTGGCCCCAAACTGCAAGGCAGAAACAGCAGCTGCCCTGATGATCAACCACATCTTTTTGCGTTTTGGACTACCCCAAAGGATCGAGTCAGGGAGATCCTTTGGGGTAGTCCAAAACCCAAAGCTACATATTGCTTACCGGCCAGCCTCTAGTGGTGTAGTAGAGAGATATAATAGAACTATTGTGAGCATATTAAAAAAGTTTGTGGCAGATTCTGGGCCAAGTTGGGATATTCGATTACCTCTTGCCCTAATGGCCATCAGATCTACCCCTTCATCTACAACTAAAATGTCACCATTTGAGCTGATGACTGGACGCAGGATGGTGCTTCCCCAGCATCTGCTTTACAGAACCCAAGAGCAGACATTGATCAATGCCTCCACAACTCATGAGTATGTTGAAAATTTAAGAAAACACGTTCAACATGCTTTTGCCTATGATCAGCGAAATCTAGAAAGATCAGCAGACAGCATGAAGACCCACTATGACTTGAAGACTACCAGAAAAGAATACAATGTAGGAGACCGGGTCTACTTGTACAATTACCAAAGGAACCAGGCCAAACAGCGCAAATATTCGCCAACCTGGAGGGGTCCTTTTGAAATTGTAGACAAAATCTCACCAGTCGCCTACAAAATCTCCATCCCCAAAGGCAGTTTGGCAGAAGGTGAAGACAAGTGGGTCCATATTAACCAACTAAAGTGTTGCTATCCTAGGCACACTCTGCAGCAACTGGAGGAGCCTTCTGGAACCCCAGAGGGGGCCACTCCAGATCCATAAAATTCCAACTCTAAAATATTCCATATATAGCCTATAAAATACAGTAATAAAAATGTGTCCTGATTATCAAATGTATGTGTCCGGCCCACTACATTAATAGTGGTGGGGAAAAGTGTACGAATATGTTTTTGCTTTGTCATCCTAGGATTGATAAACCATGGAGACGGAAATCAAGGAGGACTACCCGGGCACCGGGAGCAAAGATCCGAGGGGCCTGGAGTATCGCTCAATGCTCACATCAGGACTGGTGAGGAGAACCGATCGATCCACCCCTGATGGAGGAAAAGATGAGGATGTTTGCCATTTGTGGAATCAGAAGAGATGAAACTGACATCCCAGTCTTGCAAATTGCCATTGATGGAAGATCAACGCCAAATCGGAAGAGGGGGGGATTGTGGGATGTTTCAACCCACTAGTCGAGGCCCTGCAACATTACTGTGCATTGCTTGCATCAGGAACATCAGAATGGCCGCACAGGAGACCGCTGCCAAAACCCATCATTTGGCTGCCCACAGAGCAAGGCTGATTGCAAAAGAAACACAGAGCTGTGTGGAAATCCGTTTTTCTTGGTTGTCAAATTTGCAAAAATCATGGCTCACAAACCACCCAAAAGATCCAACCTCCTTGTTGGGTGTTAAAAATCATTCTACTTCAAGAATCCACATAAATACAATGTCCACAGAAGTAAACTTATCAGAAGAAAATCCACATTGAAGATTGGTGCTGGAAAGAAATATGTCAAAATGGGTGTAATACCGTTACTCGCCTCTGTCAGATGCTGGCGATCTCTAAATCTGACAGGTGAAACTTGTGTCTCAAAAGCTAAATATGCCAAAGAAAGACTTGCTATCAGAAGCCTAAGAGGTGGATACAATTCAAAACTATATTTTAAAAAGGCTTGAATTAAGAAATTGGTTGATATATTTGTTAAAAATGCAATTTATATTTTAGGACAAGAGAATTTCAGACATTGTGTATAAAAGTTAAAGTTTCCCACACTGAGCTTCAAAGACATTCCACACCTTCTCCCAAACAAAGGAATCTTCCCCCTGCTCTCTGCTAAGAAACTGGCAGCCTGATGTGAAAGGAACTGGGAGGGGCACTCTGGCATGTTGCTCTGAGTGTAGACAAAGGACTCCCTTGAGCTGAATGGAAATGCTAATTTGGGGCGTCAATAGAAACCAGGAGCTCAAGTTACTCTCTGGATCAGCCAAGACCTTGGAGGCGGGCCAGACTGAAAATGTGGATTTGAAACTGGAGTAAATATATGTGTAAGGAAAAGACTTATAAAATATTGTACCGAACTGACAAAAATATGAAAGTTAGAGATTATTAAAATGAAAAGATTGCTCACAGTTTAAAACTAATCTGGAATCTGTGCAATGTTCTGAGACTGAACCACAAACATTTTAATATTGTAGCTATTGTGATTATGCTATGAAGATGAAAATTTACAGAAATATGCCCAGATGGTATGTGCATGTATGTGGATAAAATTGTACAGATCCGAAAATGTGTAACCAACCAAAAGCGTGAAAAACTGTCATTTGTGAACCAAAACTCGTAGGAACGTGAGACTTTGACGAAACGTACCTTAGTCAATCTATCATGTAAATATGTATTATGAACAAGTTGTGCATATTGTAAATATGTTTTTTTATGAAAAATAAGATATACTGTATAGAGACAAAGGCGAGGTTTTCTCCCTAAGCCATAAACATAAAACATCATGACACACTGTTCCTTTCTCAAATCAGGAGAGGGGGAACTACTTGACCTATCAGATCCTTAGAGGGTTGGGCATAGACAATCAGCCTCCCCATCCACTTTGGAAAATGGATAAATAGGGACTGTTGAGGACCGACAGACACACACTTTCACTCATCGACTGATCCACTGGCGAAACACCCTGCAGGAAGATCCAGACTCCAGAACCAGACTCCAGAACCAGACTCCAGAACCGTGAAGCAGAGGCCTAACTCAAAAAGCTGAACCCTTTTCAGCAGGCCTTTAAAATCTAGCAACCTGATTTTAACCCCTAAACATCCATGGGGCCTAAACCATCCAACAGCCTGGCTGAGCTGTTTTGCTGTTCTGGCCAAGAACCCTAGCTAGAACCCAGGATCCAGACCAGTCCAGCAGAGCTGTAACCCAGAACCCGTCAGATCCAGTCCAAGAGGCAGTGCAGACCAGAGTGCCTTGCTGAGAGCAGAACCCAGCACCTGAGACCTGTCCGGTGGCGAACGAATCCCAGCCAAACCCTTGACCAGATGTTTGACGGGCCCATTCCATTCCAAAGCCATAGTAGTGAGTATTTAGTATAGAACTGTTGATAGTCATCTCTTAGTTTCAAGTAATCCTATTCAATCCATTCAACCTATCCAGAACTGCATTTTAGAATCCTGTGTCCATCCTGAATCCTTCTCATTACATAGTCTGTGATAATTGTAGTGATAATCATCTATGCGCTGATATTTTTCTGAAGAAAGTCAAGTGTCCTGGTGGACAGAAGTCAGGGTGGAAGGCGCCCTGTTCTGGTGGCTGTCCCGTTGGGTATCTTGCACTTTCATAGCCCCTCAGTATAAGTCCATCTTGGTTCCTAATCTTTAAAGCGCAATCCCATTGTAAAATCTTGAACCTTTTTGAGAAAAATCAACCTTCACTAAAACCTCTGTAACTTTTGAACCGTACGTCCTGGAAACGACATTCCAATTCCTTATAGTTTTTCCGTGATCGCGTTTCTCGCACGCGGAAAAGTTGCCACGAATTTGCAATTTGGCTCAATTTCACTCCATGTAAAATAGCTGTTTCTTGCTTCCAACTTCTGAATTTTGTTTTCCATCTGCTAATCATTCTACCATCATTGCTAGTGTTGACCCTAACCAATCCAAAGCCACTCTCACTAGTTCTGAATTCAATTTAGTGAATTAAAGTCATTTTAGCATTTTTCACATCCAATTCAAACCACATCTAAAAGCAATTGACCTGTTTAAAATCATTACTGTTCTCTCTAAGCTTGCTGGGGGGGGAAGTGGGATTGAAACTGCAATTGTTGATTGTTATTTCTGAAACCTGTGTGCCCTCATTCCATATCTTTATATTGCATATTGGGGGAGTGAGTAACAGGGGCAAAGAGTGATCCCATTGTCTTTGACTGAATTCATATCAAGTTTTATTTCTGTGTTGCATTCTTTTCTATCATTGCATTTCCTTGAACCCATACAAAGTATTCTCTGCTACATTATTCTTCCTATTCCTACTCCTAATTGATTAAAGAGATTGCTGACATTGTAATATTACCCATTGCTGATCATTGTAGAAATATTAATAAGTGTGATATAACCAATATTGTTCATATTCATAAAAGTTTGATATATATGTAAATATATGTATATATATATTGTTCAACTCATCAAATAAATATTTTAACTTGCAAAACAAACTTATTCCTTGGCTCAGTGCAACTGGGGAATTCAAAGAGAGAGGCGTAATATAAGCGTACATTATCCAGAATTAAAAGAACTTTTGACATAAAAATATATAAATAAGGGTTTCCATTGGGCATCCCATACTAGGCATTGACTTAGTTGGAGTGCTGGATTATAATCACTTTCATATTATTTGTTGAGTTAATAATGCTTCCTGGACATGATTCGTTTTAAATATAAGGGGATTTGTAGGTTACTGAAGCAAGTCTTTAGTCAGATTTGTAGCAACAAATGAAAGGTAGCCAGCAACCAATTCTGTCTGGTTGTTCACTGATGGTATTAAACAAGAAACCTCCATATGAGTTACTTCCTTTTCTGATTAGTGTGGCAATCCAGACGAAGGACTCTGACCAAAGGACAGACATTTCGAGTAACTTTATTCAATTTAAAAGTAAAATGCCTCCCTAGCCCTATTGCTAAAGGGGTGTTCCCTTTGTTTCAAACTAAACTAAGGTACTCATCAATAGTCAAAAGAAAAATTTTCCTGCGTCCAAAAACTATCCACTAACTGGCCATACCACTAAGCAAACATAAAAGGAAATTAGGGGGAGTGCCCTGCACTCATTGTTGGATGTGATGATATTTTCAGCTGGACCAAGAATTCTTACCAGTTCTGGATTCCTCAATTTAACAGTTCTCCTTATTCCATAGTTTTTGGCAGTTTATCAAAGTCCCTCAAGTTTCCCAAGTTCAACAACAACAAAACCAGTTCCAGAAAAAACAAAATGGCCATAGATGTTTAGATGGGGGGATTTTTCTGTAATTCCTCTCCACCAATTGTGTTGCTCTCTTCCCACTAGATTCAGGTTTTGGGTGCTTCTGGTCGCCCCTCATGTCTGTTTTTTGCTTTCCTTATTGGGCCTCTCTGACTCCCTTGGGTTTCTTTGTCCCAATACCTCACTTAGCTCTCTGGGGTATCGATAACCCCTCTCTTCTACCTGTGGTACTCTAAGCCTTGACTCTGTGTATGGTTTCTCCTCTTCCACTCAAGGCTGGACGGCGCTTTATTCTTGTTCCTGTAAGGGATGAGGGGCATATTGTGTACTACAGGTTGCCAAAACAAGTGTCAAGTTCATCATTACCTTGAGGCACACACATAGATGTATTGGTCAGTATTACCGACTCCCAAGTAGGTGGATGACATCAGGCGTACAGGGAGTTCCCTATGTGAATGGGAGTTCTTTTCACCTGAAGGGGAGTCACTCCCAGTGAGGTCCTCTTTCCCAAAAACTGGTGTATGAGCGCGATACAAATAAAATATCAGATAATATGAAATCCCAAGGGAGGGTTTTGTTTAGCTGGCTCACCTCCGTAGCCGCAAAGAGGGGGACTCCTTCCAGGAAAGTCTCCAGATTCATCACACTATGCACCAGAATTCCCAGGGAGACAATAGATAATCAACCTTTCTCTTTTCTTCAAATTTTCATAGGCTTTTCATTTAAATGCTAATGACTTAGCATCTCTCCTCTTTATTGATTCAGTTCATCGAGAAGTATTTGTTTTGCTCTTCTACAAACACTATCGAAACACCCGTGTTTATTTGGCACTTGGTTCTTTGCAGGGAGTATGACTTTCTATACGAAGGACCAAGTCAGGCTGACCAATTTGTCATCACAGTAGTAGGACGACATACTTATATCATTTGCAACATATTCTTCTAGCAACAGTATTATGTTTGCATAAAGAGATGACAACATAGATGGATTATTCATTAAAGGCCACCTAATAGTCTTTAAAATAGCTGTGGACTTTAGACCTGTAATATGGCAGAACCCATTATCCCCCCATGGATACAATATTATCAAGTACACAAAGTCACAAGCAAAGGATCATGGTCGTTCTTTGTACATTCTACAATTTTGAACATTTTGATCTTGTTGCAAGCTCTCAAATCATGTAAAACATTTGGTCAAAGTAAGGAACCATGAAGTTGGGCTTGAATTTAAGTTTTGGTGATAGCTAGGTAAGGGTCATGGAAGTACAGTGTAGGAATAGACATGGTGAAATGATTATGAAAGTTGTTAAAGGGGTAGGGGTCCATTATCAAAGCAGAAAAAACAGGCCGGGAGATAGGAATGTGAAAGCGAGATGGTTGGCTTGAGTGTGAGTTGGAAAGTTGGGCAGGTTGACTAGTGGCCAGAAAGAATAGAATTAAGCTGATCAAGTTGGAGTTGTTGGTGCTTTGAATTTATTTTGAGAGGTTTGAGTTACCCATTATGATGTCAGGAATATCAACTTGGAGTGCTTCAAGTAAGAGAGTTCAAGGCCAGAAAAGAAGGGGTTGAGGGCTACTGATAGCAGTAAATGAGCAGTACATGAAGAGTATAGTAATAGGGGTGGGTGCAAGGAGTTGCACCAAGATGTGCGCGATAGAGGAAGGAGCAAAATCAGAGAGAAGGTGGGGTGCTACAACTGTGCCCTTGCTAATCATGGGTGTAAAGATACAACTTTTTGTAATGATGAAGAAAGTGAGGTAAAGTGACACCAGTGTTAAGGGCTGCTAGACCGATGTTGTGAGAGGATATCCATATTGCATTGAGCCATCACAGAGAGTTTGAGGGGATGATAATCATAATAATCCGTGAAAATGAGGTTATTTTACAGAGAGATTGGGTATTTCAGAGTCTCAGTGTGAGGTTAGAAGAGGGAGCAGAGTTGGAGGAGGGAGTTGCTGGAGAAGATGGCAGAAAGTGACCTGGGTATGTGAGGTTGGAGTGGGTGTGATTTGGGAGAGTGGAGTGTTTGGGAGGAGAGTGAAGTATGCACATGGAGAGACATGGGGAGAGGGTCTAGAGTGAGTGAAAAGGTGGTTGGAGAAGGACATGAGAAAGAAGCTTTGTAGCCAGGAGGTAGTTGACAAATTGCAGGAGGAACCATGGTGTCGCAGATGATCAAAAACACAATTAAGAAAATACAGGTTCTTAGGTGACCAGATATGACAGAACCCATCTTCACCCTCACATATCATATTATCAAGTACAAGAGTTGCTAACAAAGAATCATGATCACTCTCCACACGCTCACCAATTCTTTAAGTTTCGATCATGTTCCAAGATCTTAAATCGATTAAAACACTTGGTCAAAGTAAGGAACCCTAAAGTTGGGATTGAATTTAGGTTTGGTGATAGCTGTGTAAGAGATATGGGCGAATAGGGAGGGAATAAAGATGGTGAAATGATTAAGAGAGAGGTCAAGAGAGGAGGGGTCAATTGTCAGAGCAGAGAGAACAAGGCTGGTAAATAAGAATATGAAAGTGAGAGGTTTGGCTTGAGTATGCGTTGGAATTTTATATAGGTTGACTAGTAGCTTGCCAGAGAGAGTAGAATCAAGTTGATAAAGTAGGAGCTGTTGGGCCTTATACTTATTGCAAGGAATTGGCCAATCCTGTTGCAGTCTCAGCCTGTCCTGTTCCCTCCCAAGGCCCTCCGTAAGGCTCCAGTGTCTCAGTTATCCGCTAAATCTCAGGACATCCTGTCCTCTATCTATGACAATGTCATCCAAACAGGTGCTCCACTGCTCCTCCTGAACCATCAAGGACCATATTGACACCCTTGCCCCAGTCTTGGCTGATTTCTGTCTTAACTCTTTCGCCACTGGAACTTTCCCCTCTCCCCTTAAGCACTCCCTTCTACACACCCTCCTCAAGAAGCCATCTGCCGATCCTAGCTGCCTGGCAAACTATCACCCAATCTCCATTGCACCTTTCCTGGGAAAACTCTTGGAAAAGCTGGCCATCTCCCAGCTTATTCTCCACATTTAATCTGTTGGTTGTCTCCATGACCATCAGTCTGGCTTCAGAGCTGCCAGAGGCATGGAAACTGCTCTCCGGAACACATGTGAAGATCAGCTCTCTAACCTTGATTCCAGCATCCTTCTGTCCTCATCCTCCTTTTTCTTTCCTCTGCTTTCGACATGGTCAACCATGCCATCCTGATAAATCGACTCCGTGACAATCTGGGCAACATGGATCAGGCCCTGGAGTGGCTGACCTCCTGCCTCTTGGACCGCCCCTCCCATGTCCAACTTGGTTCCTTTCTCTTTGCCACATCTCTCTCTACCTGTGGCATTCCGCAGGCTCTATCCTCTCACCCTGGTTTTTCAACCTCTACTTGGCTCCTTTGGCCCATCAGATCTCTACTTTCTCCTGTAACGTTCACTGTTATGCGGATGACACTCGGCTTTCCTTCCGGATCCGCTCAGCCACCTCTCCTCTCTCGCTCATACCTGACTGTCTATCTGCGATTCAGGATTGGTGCACCTCCAAAAATCTGTGCCTTAATGACAGTAAGATGGAGATCCTTGTCATTTGGACCGCTGGTTTCCCTCTCTCACTCTGGCCACCCGCCTTGGGCCCTCTTCCTTCACCTTCCTGCGAGGCAAAAATCCTTGGTGTCATCTTCGACTCCACTCTCTCTTCTCTCCTCACAACTCGGACATCACCAAGAAGTCCCACTAACAGCTGCACCTCTTCAAAGGGACTCTTCCCTTTATCATTTCCCCCCAGAAGCTCATTGTGTCCAGAACCCTGGTTCTCTCTAGGATGGACTACTGCAAACAGCCTCTTTCTCAGTGTGCCTTCCTCTACTTTTCCACCCTCTGCAACTAATCCGGAGCAGGACTGCAACACTTATCTTTGGCTTCATGCCCATGGACCGTATCTCTCCAGCCCTGAAATCTCTCCACTGGCTCCCGGTGGATGCAAGGATCAAGTTCAAGACCCTTTGCATTGTCCACAAGGCTTTCTGGGGCCAGGGCCCACACTACATCCAACGCTCGCTTCCAAAATACCTTCCTTCTTTAGCCCTTCACTCAGCTACCTCCAACACTCTAAGGGTAACACGCGTCTCCAGGCAGAGAGTGGGGGTTAGATCTCTCTCCTCTGCAGGTGCCTCTATCTGGAATGGCCTCCCTGCCCCTCTCAAACTTCAGCCCGACCACCTGAAGTTCCAGAAGCAGCTCAAAATGTTCATCTTCTCCTCTGCCTTCTCTCTCTCCCTCCCCTGCTGACCTACCTGACCTACCTGTCTGCTGTAACGACTGGTTTCTTGGCTGCCCTCAGTGTCTCACTGGGTACCAGGATCTTTCTTGATCAATCACCCCTGCACTGCCTCTGGGCCTTCCACACACTTAGTGGCTGTAACTGTAACCCTACAGTCTCTTGTTCTCCTTGCGCTTTCCGGTCATTTGGTCGACTGAAAATTGGTCGACAGACAAATGGTCGACGCAATTTGGTCGAAAGACAAATGGTCGAATTTTTTTTTTATTTTTATATATATTTTTCAGGTTTTCGTTTAGGAAAAAAACGGGTTTTAAGCAAAAAAAGGGGGCTGAGGGGGACCCCCCCAAAAAAAATAAATAAATGTGAAAATAAAAAAAAAATGAGACCATTTGTCTTTCGACCAAATTGTGTCGACCATTTGTCCTGTCGACCTTTTTTTTTTTTACCAAATGACCAGTAACCTCTCCTTGCACTACCCAGAGCCGTGCTGCCCTGGTTGCACTTACTCAGAGAACTGCTGCCCAGTTTCCCCTCCCCTCTCCCTTGCACTCCTCCCTCCCTTTCCCCTTGCACTTCTCATTCTCGCACTTGCACAATCTGAATGACACAAGGCCTAGTAAGATCGTTTGTCTAGTCCTCCCTCTGTCTTCACTCCCTTGTCTTGTCACGCCAAGAAACACTTGTGTACAGGCATGTTATACATGACTTTTCATATCCCATCATATCATATTTGAGAGGTTTAGGTCGCCCATTATGAATGCAGGAATATCGGTTTGGAGAGCTTCAAGTAAGAGTTCATGATCAGGGAAGAAGGGATTGAGGGATCTTGTTAGGCAGTAGTTGAGTATAGTACAATGGGCAGAGCCAAAGATTTGCATCAAGATGTGCATGAAAGAGGAAGGTGAAAAATCGGAGATGGGGCAGGGTGGCTACTGGTGTGTCCTTGCTGATCCTGGATGCAAAGCCACCACATTTTTGGAATGTTAAGGGAGGGGAGAGAAAGAGGCACCAGTGCTAGACTGGTGTTGTCATGGGCAAAAATACATGTTTCATTGATAGCCACCACAGAGAGTTTTGGTTGATGGGAATCATAATGCTTTGCGAAAAGAAGGGGTTTCTATTAAAAGAGATTTGGAGTTTCAGAGACCCAGTGTGAGGTTAAGATGGAGAGCAGAGTTGTCGGAGGGAGCTGTTGGAGTAGATGTAAGAAGACAGCTAGGGTAGATGAAGGTAGAGTGGTGTGATGTGGCAGAGGGGATCTGCCTGAGCGGTGTTTGGGAGAGGAGTGAAGGATGAGGTTGGTAAGACAGGGAAAGGGTATTTGGGGAGAGTACAAAGGAAGGTTTAGAAGGGAGAGAGAGAGAGAGAGAGAGAAGGTGAGAGAGAAGGAGAGAGAGAGAGAGAGAGAGAGAGGGAGAGAGAGAGAGAGAGAGAGGAGCAGGCAGGATTTTCAGGTTTGCAGGCAGGGGCAGTTGGGCAAGTTGGGATCCATGGTGGCTTAGGTGATATAGGGTTATAGGTGACTGAACAATGCATGTTAAATACACAGAGACCTAGGTGTCAAAAATGCACATGGACCTATGCAACCAAAAATGCAAATTTAAGAACATTGGGTTACAGACAACCATAATTGCGATTTAAAAAAATACACAGGGTTCTATGTGACATTGCACGAACATTACATGTTGGTCTCTTCTCTATAGCCTCCTTCTTTCTGCTCCAAATTACTCTGCAGCTATTCGCACCACCACCACACACACCACCCCGGATCCCCCTCGGATTCCAAACACTGACAAACATTCTGCATTCGGCAGTTTTTACAAAGGAGTAACCCCGCCCCACGGGTGCATCCCATTTATAACTATCCAGGTGTGCCTGTTTATTCAGAATAGAAGTGAATCAGTGCATTTTAAAACATAGGGTGAATCTTCCACTATCCCTGTCTCTTTGCCCGCAATTGCTCCAAGACGTGGTGGAAGCCTTCTTAACAGCACATCATAGGACAGCAATATTGGAATGCCACAGTCCTAAGTGAGGTTGGCACAGCAGAGCTCCTCCACTCCTCACAGTTCCGCCCCATGATGCCTGACTACCTGAGCATTTCAGATGACTGCATGGTCTTTAATGCATGATAGATCACATATGATTTCTAATTAATTGTTTCTTAAGATAGTCATGCATTTTCCTGACCCTAGCATGTCCTAGAAAACACTGTGTTTGCGCTCATGGGATGAGGACTGCACCATCCCCAGTGGCCCTAATTTGACCAGTTCAGGAGTTGAGTTTCTCACAACATACCTCCCCCTGGTGCCTATTGCACAGATGTATTGGTGAAGTCTTAGATTGGATTTTCACTTTAAAGGAACATGTGTAGGTTTTTCTCTCTGTGATGCACTCCTGACAACTTACTGGGGAATGGTGGGGGAGGCCAAAGGATCCAGCCCTGTGGCCTCCCCATCCTTTATCCTAAGAGTCAGAGAAGGGACTTGGTATTGGGATTAATAGTTTTTTGTTGGAATGTTGCCAGCAGGGTGAAGGAAAAAACCAGGAAGCAGCTCCGGATGAGTCGGGGCAGATACGAGTATTTGTTTGGGAGGGTGGAGTAGCGAGCAATGCAGTTGGTCATGCGTGAGGGATGCTGGATTTACAAATAAGAATAGACTTGCTTAGAATGTAATGGGTGGTGGCATAGTGTTCATATATAAACAACAGCTGCAGATTAAAGATGTTACTACACCTTCCTTTAAACACATTGATTTGCCTCATGTTAAATGTGTAGCATCTCACAGTTGTTCCATTGATATTCTGGTACTGTATAGACCTCCTACTTACTACACTTGCAGCTGTTTTCTCTGTGCATTTAATTACTTGTTTTTATTTACAAATGTACCAAGAACAAGCATGTTTAAGCTAGACGCAATTGATCAAACATCCCAAGCTGCTACTTGGTTACACACTAAATGGGATCTGTTCTAATAATCATCTTTAGTTTCTGTATGTAAGCCCCACTCTGTCTCTTTGATAATGATGATGTGTTATTTATATAGCGCCTTAATCCAAAACACTTTACAGAACACATATTTACATACAATATCATCCAACCGAAATTGGTACTCATTTATTGACCTCGGAAGGATGAAAGACTGAGTTGGGATTGCCAGGATTTGAACCTGAGACCTGCAAATCACGCTCAAATCGCAGCAGCGAGCGCTCAACCCGCTGAGCTATCTTACAGATCATACATGCATTTCCTTTACTTTGTAATTCTCTATTTACACCATTAGCCTTGACAATAATGTCAAATAAATTGAAAATTAGGCCTTGCTCAGCACTTCTCTTTGGGGGACAGCTGCCCTCGTCACTTCCCTGACATCCCTGACAAAAAAGAAAACAGTCTGTATGAACTTGATGTTGTGTCAAGGTCAGTAATCTAAGCCTGTCAATCATGGATGGGGACCCCTCTCAGCCTGGGGTATGAGACCTACCAGGGTGGAAGCCAGAGTCATTCCTACACCAGAAGAGGAAAGCATCAGTTGGGGGGGGGGGTGAGGTTACTTACCCATTCCTAAGTTCCTGCATGAACGTCAGCAGCACCATTGTTAATCACTCCATGACTCATTAACCCTTTCTGTCATATTTCTTTCTTTCCCTTCCAGATCATTAAAAAACACAAGGAAGATCTGGACAGGTGGACTGTAAAACAACAGTCCACCAGAGCAGTATAAGCTACAACTCCAGACATTGCATGCTTTCAGTCAACAAGGAAAGCGAACCACCAACAAGCCAGTGCAGCTGACAGGAATGCCATACACTGCTCCCCATCGGCAGTATGTGGCATACACTAACAGCAACAACAGAGCTTTCACGGACAATCATAAACCCACTGTGAAAGACATTTACCTGTTTGCTTCAGAATTTGCTGAAAAGTGGCTTCCTATCATGAACTTAGAGACTCTACAATGCACTCCGCCATTGTTTCACTATGGTGGCCCCACATGTTAATGTTAAAGGATATTTGTACCGCACACTATCACCACTCGAGTAGTCCCCTGGTGCTCTGGCAGCTCTGAAAAAAAGAAGGTGAGGGGGCGTGAGCTAGTGGGAATAAGCTGGAAAAGTGCAAGAGAACAGTGATGTGCTCTTTGCAGCCTCAACCCGCTTAAAACCGGTGGCTGGGCTTGGGGTGTTTCCTGGTCAGCAACCGTCATGTACTGTTGTGCGAGTCTATGTGTGGTTTGTTTTGTTGTTGCAGTGTGGTGAAGTTTGTGCAAATTGCTGTGCTTATAGGCTTTTGTTTGTGTTTGGTTAGAGATTGAGAGGTGTATGCAGAGGGGTGAAAATTGTTAGTGGGTTGGTTGATTGGATGCTGTTTGGGAGTGAAGCGCTAAGCTTGTATATTTCCTCATGGTGGGGTGCGCGGGCATCTCCACATCTCCATCCAGATCTGTGACTGGCCGATACCCCACAGTCCCTTCCCTACAAGACGCCCACCCATATTCATAGACCGTGTTTAAGTTTGGTCCCGCCCATCTCCGTCAGACCTGTCTGTATGCGGGGTAAGCATGAGTTTATAACTCCATCCCAATCTAATCAGTGGAATTGGCCAGGGGTTCTAGTTCTGTCCTCAAGTGGCGTCGCTTGTGTCCTATTCGATCTAGCGTGGTCTCTCGTTATTGTGGGGGTTTCCTTTGGTCGGTTCTATTGTTGCCAGTGTCATCCTAAATTCTGCCATCCTGTTCTTTGTGTTTCCTATTCGATGGGAAAAAAGGGCTGGGTTTAGGGCCCTATTTGTACATTCTGATCTCTGTAATCCCTCATAGGTGGGAACGCTAGGACAAGCTTGGTAATGGAAAGAAACCCAGTAGGAAAAGGAGGGGGAGAATAAGGAGGGCAAAGGGAAACCGGATATAGATTGTTTGGCTGAGGTCAGAGGAGGAGGTGGTAGACTAAAACACCAGTAGGAGCAAGGACAGTGGACTGGAGTGTGGAGGCACTTTAAAGAAAAGTTGAGTCAGTGAGAGCAGGTGGCACTGTGTTGTGCGTGTGTGCAAGGGAGTGAGTAAGAGGGGAGGTGACGGAGTAGAAGACGGGAGGAGAGAAGTAGTGGAGTGGAGACTGGAGAGTGGTAGTAAAGTAGAGACGGTAGTGTAGTAGTGGAGTGGATAGGGTAGAGTGGTAGTAGAGATGGAAGAGTAGTAGCAGCATGGGGAGGGGATAACAGTAGTAGAGAGGATAGAGTGGGAGAGGGGCAGAGGGGAGCAGGAGACAATAATATCGGAGGTAGAGGAATGAACATCTGTCTGTAAGAGTGAGAAGACAGAGTGTGGCTTGAGTGTATGAAAGGCACACCCATATATCTCCTATAGAACTAACTTCCAAACAGTGTAGGGCTAGCTCAGGAATGTCCAAACAGAGACCAGCTAGGTAAGGCATTTTTCATTAGACCATCCCTTGTAGAAAACACAGGCCTTAGACATTAGTGGCCTTTAAGCTCTAGAAACTATCCTTAGGAGTAAGGAAACCTGGTTGAGGATGGGAAATGAATCTTCTATATATGAAGGACGGCCTTAGGACCCTGAAAAATTGTAATACTAACCAATAAACCATCTCTGAGAGTCGCAGTGTTATTTAGGACACCTGTGACAATGCTCAATAATCTTTTCAGGCAGTTCATCAGGTTTTAGCAGTAGCTGTTTATTCCCTTGCTCCTGTAGCATATGTTTATACAAATATTTTAAACAAAATCAACCATGGTGTTACTAAAGCTGAACGAGGAAAATCTCAGAATACTTCAAGCAGAGCATACATTGAAGAATATCACGGATCTAGGCTTTTGAGACAGAGAGATAGGTTCTATTGACAACAATTTACATTTAAATGGCAAAAATCCTGGGTGAACCCAGGACTGCAACACCCTGTGATCAGAATGTTAAGTCTTCCGAACAGCTTTTTGAGGGCATTGCTGCATTTTCTACACTAAAATCCCCTCTGCCTTATAGGGGTCTTACAACTTCTACATTACATTAGATTGTAAATTGCTCACTTCATGAAGTCTATGCCAGAGTGAAAAACCATGCAGAGGTTGTTCCATTGTTGAAACGGTCTTAATGGAACCTGTTTAATCACCTATTCTTCAACTGATGGCCGGCATCCCTTTTCTGAAAAAACTGTTGGAAACAGCAGATACGTGCCATATTCAGGAACATGTGAAATCGGCACACTTTCTGGACTCAAACCAAGGTAGATTTTGCCTAGTTATCGGCACAGAGAAGCCATGCTGCACAGTATCATGAGATTGTTAGATAACAACTGTGGTGGAGCGGTTGCATCGTTTAATCTTTCGTTAGCCATCAACACCTTTCATCAATTCATTCTCCTAGGGTGTCAGCAAAGTTTCGGTATCTCAAAGTTGCAATTCAAATGGTTGTTCCATTTCCTCTCAGAGTGATCCCAGCAAGGGTCACTGTATTTTATGAAATTATACATGTTCCCTATGAAATTAGAAACCCAAAGAGCTTTGTCATTTCACCATCCTTTTAAAAAATATCTGACGCCATTTGCAGCACCCCTTCATTCCTATGACACTCTATTTAACACATAGGGCCTCATTACAAGTTTGGCGGTAGCCTTGCCGTCCGCGAATGGGCAATTACCGGGTCATTACAGCCCTGCCAGACCCGGTAATTGCCCATTTGTGGGTGCCGGAATGAAATGCTCCCCATTCCCATTTGAGTCCCAAAGGGCTCAAATGGGAATGGGGAGTTCGGATGCAGCGGCACCATTCAGAATGGTGCTGGTCCATCCGACATGCTCTGCTTGCAGGTGCCGGTTCACCCACCAGGTCAGACCTGGCGGGCGGGAAGGCATCCGCGAGCAGAACTCGTAGTTTGCCGGTCCGGTTTCAACGGTACCGGCAAGCTTACCGGTACCATTGTTACCGGACCGGCAAACCTATAATGAGGCCCATAGACTGATGACATTCAGACTTCCATAGCTTTACCAGAGATTCCAATCCACAACTCAAAAAAGTCACATCTTGTATGGAAGAAGTACCCAGCTGGATAAATGCCTACCACCTGACATGTAATGCTTCTAAAAAAGAGGTTTGATGCCCACCGACCCAATTCAGTCTGGTTTCATTTTATATGGCTATCCCCCCACAAGTTGTAGAATCATCAGTCCATAATCTTGGGATCACCATCCCATCGTTGTCATACCCCAAGAGAAAAACAAATTCACTCAACATTGTTTTCTTTCTGTCATCAGTCACATATTATGCAGATGCTTACATATTAGCAAGACTAGACTACTTAAATTCAGTGTATATAGTATTGCCAAGGAAGGAGCAGAAAAAGCTGCAAAGAATCCAAAATATGACATCTAGAAACAACTTGAAAACCCCTAGACAATCCAATATGTCTGCATAACTAACATGATTAAACTGTATCACCCCTAGAGCAATATATGTTCAGCCATTCACCAACTTCTCATTTCTCTTATAAGTCATTAAAAAAGATTGGATGGTGGTGCATTTTCTCCTCAGGGTTCCAGGCTTTGGAGCATGTTACTACATCTGATATGATATGATATGATAGTTTATTTATATAGCGCCTATGCACAATGTGTTTCAAAGAACTTCAAGGCAAGGGAGGGAACAAGGGTAAATACAATGACATTCTTAGAGTCCATGAACAGTAAGGATGTGAAATTAACTGTTGTGCTCTGCCTGACGATATTTCAGATAGTGAAAGAACTAAGACATAGATAAGGAGGGGAAGGGGAGAGTGGGAAGGAAATGGAAACAGACAGATGACTACTGCACTAGACCTGACAACATTTCTGGTAGAGCCGGAGAAAAACAAAAGGTGAGGGAGAGGGATGCAGAAAGGGAGAAACAAAACAGGTGACTATCGTACTAGGCCTGATGACATTTCAGATAGTGTTGGGAGGGCGTGAGGACAATTAAGGGGAGTGGGGAGGAGACCGACAAGGTTGCTATCATACTAGGTGCAGGGACAATTCTGATAGAGTAAGTGCATAGAAGATGTAAGGGGAAGAGGGGAGGAGATAGGACAAGGGAGAGGAGTAGAGAACAGAGAGTAATAAGAGTGGAGAAGAAAGAGGGGAGAGAGAATACAATTGCAGAAGTCAGTAGTAACACATAATGTTGCAAGCCAGTATACAAGATGAAGATGGGAACAGCATGATTCTAGGCCACCATGAGTACAAGATGCAAAGGAAGTCCAGCATGAGAGTTGAGAAAGGGTGCCACACCGTGAATGAATTAAGTCCATAAAAGTCAAATCCAGCATTGGCCACAAGACGGTGATGGTGAACCAGAATGTATTACGACAGACTCCTGTAGAAGGAGGCTGGAGGGGGAGGAGATGAAGCAGGGTAGAAGAATCAAGCAACACAGGCAACACCTGTGTGCAAGAAGGGTGGGGGCACAAGGGAACATCACAGGGAGAAAAGAGGTGGTGGGGGTGGCCTGGGGGGACAGAGGGAGCAAACACATGTTGGTGCATGCTTATATGCTCTCTGAGCAGGGGGTCGGGCCCTGGGTCCTCCTGGTCCAAACAGGTCAATACAGGAATAGCCCTTTTCTTCATCTGCCCTTTGCTTCGGACGCCCAGGGCGAGAGACGCCCTTGATCTAAGAGTTAAGAGTAGGAAGGAAGAGGCAGGGCTAATGAGGTGGGCGGGGCTTATGCCAGGTGACCTAGATCCACGTGTACCTGCTCCCCATCCTGTCAAGAGGGTGTAGGAACCCTTCTCAACCTGTGACAGGTGGCCTAGAACAGTACAGCAATAGCCGCCCATTGTCCCTGCCTCAATACCTATCAGATTCTGTCCTGGCAATGTTTCTGTTTATTCTTTTTCAAAACACCCGATGACCTGTGGATACATTACTCCTGCTAAGCCTGACAAGTGTCCTGGATCCAAGAAAACAAGACACCATAGCAGGAGACCAGACTATACTTCTCAGAATGTGCATCGGGTCAACCAGTAAAAGCCTGCCCATAGCCAGTACTAGAATTGACTGGAGTTTTCCCTTCCCAATATTTTTGAGATACCCAAACCACCAAACCCAGACGTACCCCAGGGGATGATGGGGGAACAGCAAAAGGACAGTGAATTGAAAAACCTGCAGGAGAACAGTAGAGATCTAGCAATCCTTCCCAAAACATCGGTTGGATGCAAAACCTGGAGAGAATCCCAAGATAAACAAGCAGCCTGAGCAAATAGCTTCCTGTACATTATTGGAGACTTTAAAAGGGAGTAGGCCAGAAGCCATCTTAAAAACATCCAGGTGAAGTATCTGCCCCCAGGGGACTTGCTCAGCTAGAGACTGGCCAAGGTAAACATCTGACATAGAGGACCAGTGGGGCCAAGAGGAACTCCACAGCAGGGATGGCTGGGCAATGAAAAATCAGCAGGTGAAGACGACTGTGGAAGGTGTTAGGTTGAGGTCAAAAGCGGAGGAGGTGGACCAAGAGACCAGCAAGAAGGCTGGTGGAGAAGAATTGTAAGGAGGTCTATGGAGTGCTGTGAGAGAGTGAAGGTAAGGCGATGGGTCTGAGAGGTTGCTGCCAATTGAGTTGCTTGCTTGTAAGTGAGAGATTGACTGGGGGAAGGAGAGAAACAAATGTGGAGAGAAGTTGGGAGTGAGGCTGTGAGTATGTGGGTGTGTTTGTGCATGTGTGTGAGAGTAGGCAGGTGTAGTGGTGGGCGTGAGGAATATTGAAGATCAGTAACGCCAGGACAGAGTTGGCAGGAAGTGACAGGAGTATGGAGAGAGAGGGAGAGAAAGAGAGAGAGAGAGAGAGAGAGAGCAGCAAGAACGTGGACACATTGAAGGGAGAGAGAGATAGAGAGAGAGAGGTAAGACCTGGAATGGAGCATGGGGCGAGGGGCTATTCCATCAAAAAGGGCGGAGATAGAAGAGGGGAAGAGGCCAGTAAGCTCATTGAAAGGTGTATGAAGAGAGAGAAGGAGAGGAAGGGGTGTGAGAGAGAGGGGAGACAGGTGAGTAAGGAGAATATGTGAAGGTAACCATTGAAACCAATAAGAAACAGAACCACCAGGCCCCTGTTAGGTCCCTTAGGTATTCCCTGAAGTCAAGAGTAAGATAATAACACAGGCTCTTGGCCCAAGCATAGGGTAAAGGTTAGGTCTAGATAGTAGGGGTTGGCTGATGGTAGTCTACAAAAATCTGAGAATCTTTGTGTAGGATAGTGAAGCCTGGGTTGAGGAGGTGGGATAATATGTCAAAATGAATGGTAAGCTGTTGTTTTCGAGATCTCAGCCTAAATATCTTTAATAGTTGGTTAGACACAGCTTATGAGGAGGGAAATATTTGAATCAATCTAAAAGATATATAGATAGTAGATCATTTTCACAAAAGTATTGTGGAGCAGAATAATTAAGAAATCAGTGCATTTGGGGGGCGCAGTTGTGCAGCTGCAAAATGGCTGCCTGATTGAATAGCTCCATCCGAGGCTAAATCCTGAACAATAAGTCATCTGCATCGGGGCCACCCTCCACCCTAGCGAGCAGATCTACATGTGTGGGAAGAGCTGTGGCTCAATCTATCACACTTTGGGGTACGACAGCCAAGGCCATGTGGTGAAATCTGCACCTCGAGGTAGGCCGCAGCTGCTGAAAACCTGATCCATTTTCGACATCCGTGGGATGAGGAACATCGCCTGTGGAGAGACCGCTTCTTCGAAGTCCATTAAAAAAGGGGAGGAGCCAAATGCGAGAACCAGACGACTCTCTGATCCCTCATCTCTTCGTCTTCCACAGATGCCCAGCAGACAAATTCTGCAGCATGAAGATAAGAACTCCCACTGCCATGATAAGATAGCTCGGACGCTGAGACCTGGACGATGCAGTGTGTGGATCCTATCTTGTGGTGATATTGGCGGGATAACCACTCTTCTCCTGCTAACGGGCGCGAGTGCCCCACGTGTCGGCTGGGCTGGGGCACTGTGCTAGGCATCCGTAATACAGGGGGACATGGAGTGCCAACCTTTGAAGCCACACCAGATGACCATACCACAAACCCTTCCACACTCCGCCACACCGCAGAGCCATTCCGACACTTGTCACTGCCTCCTTGAGCTGGGCCATCGTGCTTGGAGGTGGCCACACACACAGTAATTGCGGGCCTGCAGGGTAGAGACTGGAACACTTTGCATAGATCCATCTGGGGCCATAGACACTATCAAGTCCCCTCGCTTACATCTCTGCCGAACGAGAGGAACCAGAGTTGGGCACTCTGGCTACGACACAGGCTCTTGTATTGTAGTGGCAGAGAGTCAACCTGCGGCAGACCAATGCAACCCACTTTGATTACAAACATCACAAGTCGGCAGCTGTAGACATCTCCCAGTCCTGTCCTAGCAAAGCCAATACTATCACCCCGACAGCCGGTGATAAAGGCGCGAGGACGCAGTCAGACAGGAAGGACGCTGGGTGGCTGCACGGTCCCGGATAGCCTCGGTGCCATAAATATGTCGGGAAAGAATCACAAACCTGCTTGCATTACAACCTGACTTACATTTGGAGTGCTGGGATCTCCAGGGTGACATATGTGCTTGAGGCAGCTCCCTTGCTACATGGGAGAGCACAATCCACGCTTACATATGCAATGAACATATGCAATGCAGCAGCAGACAAACACAGTAAGATCACCCCGTGCTCCACAAGTGGATGGCAACAACATGGATATAGCCAGGGCTTTTCTGGCCCTTAGAGGGCCAGAAAAGTGGACCAAAGCCCTATATGCTCATTGCAAACCAGACCGGAGGTGTTTGGCAGGTCCAATCGAGCACAAAAGGTATTAACATCCTAACTGCAAGGATATTAGGTAAAAGGACGCAAACAGACCACAGAGATGCTTGACAACTATGTGGACCCTGCACGTGCACAACACGTGGAGGCAGGTCCACGGATCCACCGGATCTGTATCCCGCCATTTGACTCATCGAATCCATTGAAAACCTCACAAACAGGAACTAGATCTGGGAAGGAGAATAACAGGTCCAGCGTGCTCAGAACAGCTCCTTCTCCACGTGGGTGAATACAATACAATCTAAATATTGCTAACAAACAATACACGAAGCTTCAGTACGTTGATCCTGTCAGTATACCCAATACAGCCTACACAGAAAACAAGACCAGTGGGTCTGAAGACCTGAAACAATTCAATAATACAGCCAATGAAAGGACATTAACGCACAATGAAAATACCACCACGTGACCCTAAGGAACGGCTAAAGATCATGTACCAAAGCGGAAGAACAAAATACGTCCTGCTATATGTTGTGAGGTGTATACAGAACTCCTATGAGAGGCTGAAGGGAGAACTTTAGTACAGGCTATAAAAACAGAAACGGGTTGCACTGAGATTGTGGGTACCTGGCTGATAGCACTTGGTTCCCTGTAGATCTGGGCCAAGAAGGCCTTGTGACCCAGCCCCTCCCACTGTGGTTCATTGACTCTCTAACACCAGGTTCCCAGGATGCTGCACCTGGAAGATCTTATACGAAGGTCGAGCTACCGGATATATCCCGGCCAGAGGGGCAAACATCAACAATAGCTATAACAATACTAGCCGGCACGTTCCAACCTAAATTCCACAGCAGAAATCCCCTCAGATAGAATGGACACAACTACCATTGAGCTGAGAAGGAGCTCCTTCCACCCTGCCGGGATTCAGGTGTGTGGTGGATAAATCATCATCTACCAGACAGAGTGGAACGGCCTGGTCACCAACTAAATCACACGCCCCTGGCATAAAGGAACAAGCCTAGCAAACGCACTGCAGCAAATACCACCATTATAGAACTACGAACAGATACCACCTCATTTGCTAAACAGCCACCCTCTAGGAGCTACTTTATCCCTCACAGAGAACCACTGCCTACTCCGTGTGGCTCACATAGCGCCATTCACACAGTAATCTGTTTCAATAACAATGGCAAAAGGCACAGGTGCCAAAAAGAAGGGCACAATGGACTCATTTGCGAGCTCACGGACCCCAGAAGCGACAGCTATGACATCATCTTCAGCTGGAGAAACCTCCTCTACATCCTCAGGGAACCCCAGAGATGCTTATCTACTGGCCACTATGCAGTCTGGATTTTTATCTGTGAACGTAAAGTTGGATGACATTGTGGCCAATATTTGGTCACTCAAGGCGAGAGTGGAAAAAAAAAGCGCCCGGATAACTGAAACCAAATCCAGGATCAGTACAACCGAAGATCTAATTCGTCAACAAGGCCGTGACATACCACAACTGAAAGAAGATCTCTCCAAGAAGCATGGCAAGTGTGAGGATCTGGAGTCTAGATCCAGAAGGGACAACATCCAAATAGTTGGCGTTTTCAGAATCCTCATGAAGGGTCCCATGGAAGTCTGTGTCGAGGCCCTTCTCAAATCCCTGTTTGGCACTACATCTTTTTCTGATCATTTCTTGGTGGAATGGGCCCAGTGCACTTTATCCCCGACTCCTAAACCAGGGGCTCCAACCCACACCATCATAGCCTGGCTGCTCAATTATAGAGACAGAGACTAGATCCTCAAAATGTCCAGAGAAATGGGAATGGTACAATATGAGGAAAACAGTGTCCACATCTATCCAGATTTTGATGCAGGTGTGCAGGCTCAAAGAAGATCCTATGAACAGGGGAATAGACAACTCTGTATACCCATATCACATACACAGTAATATGCCTGGACAAACTGCGGATACAACACAGAGGCATGGCATATTTTTTTGAGAACCCCATGGCTGCTATGGACTACATTGAAGCCTTAATTCCACTACCACCCAGAGACCGTGGTGCAGACCACAACAGGACCCCACGACTCAACGAAGAGAGGAGTGACGCAGCAGACTGAATGATGTAGACTGACATATCCTTTGTATGTGTCGATCAGAAATGCAAATGGGTGGCACCGAAACATAATTGTGAGTTAATGCCCAGATGGTGGAAACAATTGTGGCAGTCAGGAAGCTGCACCATACGCACCTCAGGAAGGTTCCTAAAGTTATGGGAGAAACGTCATCTGTTTGGGGCAGGTGGTGGGAGGGGAGGTGCTCAACAGCTAACTCTTAATGAACCTGAAGGGCGGGAGGTATGGTTTATTAAGACTAGCAAAGGTTGGGAAGTTGAAAAGTTTAAAAACAATTGTCATGTTACTAAGAATGGTGTGAGAAATTAGAGTACGGATAATGGAAGAAGTGAACAGGACAAATGTAAATGGAAAATAAAGATTCAATGGGAAAAGGGCTGAAAATTAATCTGTTAGGGGTCTTAATAACCCGGGCAAGGCTAAAAAGGTGAGTGCATATGTGTCGCTGCATAACTCGCAAATCCTGATGTTACAAGAAACTCATGCACTGAAGTAAGTACATGCAGACTTCCTCACTAGCTGGGGACCACTTTCGATATTACACAGAGTATTCCACACAGGCCAGAGGGGTTCTCACACTTATCCATCCTTCACTGGGGATTCGCTATACGGAAAGCAAAGTGCTGCAATAGGGTGAAATAACAGCTCACCTGGTTATACTGGTGAACATGTAGGGGCCTAACATAGATGACCCAGACCTTTATGAGACTATAATGGATGTGCTTCTTCCCCTGGATGAGACATGGGTGTTCTGGACGGGTGTCAGGAAGGTCTGTAATCTCCTCTTCCTCCTGAGATGCTCCAGACTCCCTTTCCTCCCCTTCCTCCTCACCTTGAAGTCTCCGGCGTTGAGTCAGCTTTGGATTGTCCTTTGTTCGAGTCTTCACCCCTTTTTTTTGAAGATAGGGACGACCAAGGTAGGACGCCACAGTGACACCCTTTGGGTGATCTGTGGCAACCCTCCTCGGTCGCTGGTCTATGGGGAAAAAGCCAGTGGCACAAAAAACCCCAGAAGATTTGGATAGTCAAACGTAGAGAGGCAGTAGTAAACACACTCCGGAAGCAGCAGCAGAGGGAGAGGAATCTGGCGAACACGGTCCAGAAATAGAACAAGTTCCAATGAGAATCGGATATGAGACCAGATAATGGGATAATGGGAAAAGTTCCAGTACAGATAGGGCTTGGCGAGGCAATCCACAAGACAGGCTATGGTCGGTATACCGGGATATCAACAGGAAGTAGTTCCGATACAGGATAAACAGATGAGGGCTGGGCGAGGCAATCCACAAGACAGGCTATGGTCGGTACACGGAGAGGGAAGCAGAATAGTAACAGAGGAGGGCAAAAAGAAGAAGACCAAGAGAGGTAAGCACGATACAGGGAGGAAGTAAGAATCAACAGAATAAGTAAAGAGAGAAAAGCACGAGACGGGAGGGAGGAAGGATAAGAGACGGGAACAGAACAGACAAGGGAGGAGGGGTCAAGCAGGAGAGGAGATACTGACTAAAGGTACGGAGAGCAAGGGAAGGGAAAAAAAAGGGCGAAAAAGGAAAGAAAGGACAATGGTGGAAAAAAAGGAAACTCCACGAAAAAACAGCACCGGTGTCAGGAACGTCGCAACAACAGCTAGACCTGCACAGTGTGCTTCCCAAAAAACGTGATGGAACCCGCTATGGCGAACGCAGCTTCCACTTCCAAAGCCGCCAGGTACCCTGAGGCGTGACAATGGGAGTCTTTAACACAATACTAAACACTGTTCTAGATTGATCATCTGATGCCCCAGGATGCTTACGAAATCTGCTCATATCCTATGCCAGATGCTATTGCCACTACCGCTGAATGATGTATGGAGGACTGTACACCCGCAAGACACGCAATATACATATTACTCCACGGTGCATGATTCAGAATCCTGTGTAGATTAATGGCTACTGACCACATCACTTACTAATATGGTGCAAAGCTGTGACATCCTCCCATACACATTATCTGACCATTCCCTGGTCTCCTTGCACATAGAATTAGAAGACTCCCCCCACATGCTAGATGATGGAGGATGCCCTCTGCAATCCTAAGAGACCCCAATGTGACCGAATCCCTACGTACAGAAATTGCAGAGTTCTTTGCCTTAAATAACGGTTCAGTTAGCTCTCAATCTACACTCTGAGAGATTGAGAGTTTTAAGATTTAAGGTCTGGGTCAGAGCCATTTTCATGGGCAAAACCACTGGACTGCTCAAAAATACTAGGAAGGAACTGGGCCAGGTTGAATCTCGGCTGCGGGACTGCAAAAACAGCTACAGTAGTACACATAACAGAGAGCCACTGGCAAACATTAATGAACTGTTAAGCAAATTTCATAGGCTAGTGGATAGAGAAGTGCTATACATGGTTGTCCCGGCAAGAGCTCGCAGATACGGCGAAGGAGACAAAGCCGGCAAATCCCTAGCTAACATGTTAAAAACAGAAAATGACTGTAACCCCATAACTGGGATCCAAAAAGCAGGCGGCACCATAGTGACCCAAGATAAAGATATAAATGATGAATCCACACAGTTCTATTTAAGATCATATTCCAATCATGACGAGATGATGGCAGACAAGACTTTGGAATACCTAATCAGGTTGGGTCTCAATGTGGTCCGACCTGAAGCTAAGCTCACTTTAGATGTACCCATAACACGGGAAGAAATTAATGATGCCATTAAGTCACTGGCATCTGGGAAAGCCCCCGGATTAGATGGCCTGGGAATTGAGTTGTATAAAGAATGGAATTGGCCCCTATCCTATTAAATGTGTGGGAGGGGGCAATGGAGTGGGGTATACTCCCTGAATCAATGCAAGAAGCTATCCTAACAGTACTACTGAAGCCACATCGTCTCCCACATGACATGACCTCTTACAGGCCTTTATTCTTGATTAAAACAGCTGCAAACATATTCACCAAAATCCTAGCGACGAGGCTTCTCCCCCACATGCCCAAATTAGTCCACACGGACCAAAGTAGATTCATCCCCATGAGATCTACTGCCCTTAATTTTCAGCTTTTATTTGGGGTAATGGCACATGTGAGACTGGATGCGAAGGCTGTAGTGGTGGCCTTGGATGCCGAAAAGACGCTCGACTCTGTTTCCTGGGAATACCTCTTCTTGGTGCTATACAGTTTTGGGATAGGTCCATACTTTCTACGATGTGTTAGACTCTTATATACCAGCCCAGCTGGGAGCGAGAGTCCTCACAAATCATACACTGTCCACATTATTTCTCCTTGATAGGGGAACCAGACAGGGCTGCCCCTTATCCTCAATACTTTTTGCTCTAACAATTAAACCAATGGCCACCTTTGTACGTAAAGTACATGGACATAGGGGGATTAGGATGACAGGCCCTCCACAAATAATCAGATCAGAACCTCAGGCCCATCACGATAGATATTCACGACTTTTCACAATATTCTGGTTACAAAATAAACAATTCTAAATCAGAGCTATTCCCGCTCACACCAGCTACCGAATGCCCATCGAGTATCAGTGGGTTCAGATGGGCACTAGTTCATACCCGATATTTGGACATCATTGTTTCGAGGCAACGACATACACTACATACTGACAACCAAAAAACTTACTTACAACAGCTGTCCATGAAACAACAACTGTGTGCTAAACTCCCCGTCTCCCTTTATGGGCGAATATCACTTTTGGAAATAGTGCTCCTTCCCAAACTTTTAGATTTCTTTTGTAAAGTCCCTCTATTGCCAGGCGGAGTATTCTTCTCTAAGCTTCAATCCCTGGTCACTACATTTGTATGGGGATCTGGTGCCGCTAGAATGAAATGGCATAAACTGACAGAGCCATGCACAAGCGGAGGCCTTGCCACATCAGATTTCGAACTCTATTATTTAGCAGGCCAAGCCCAATTCGATAATATTTGGTATCACCCAGAGGACACTACCACACATATACCACTGGAGAGACATGCAGCTTCTCCCACTGAATCACGGTCCATTATATGATATGATATGGCATTTGTAACGCGCCTATATACAAGTGTTTCATGGCGCGACGAGGCGGGGGGGGGGACAAGGGGAGAACAGACAACGATCCTACTAGACCAGGTGTCATTCAGATCGCGCAAGTGCAAGGGTAGGGGGACTGGGAAAAGTGCAAGGGGAAGGGGTTAGGGGAAGTGCAGTACATGTTTAGTAGAATACAAGATAAGTAATAGGGCCAGCTGGTGGCAAGTGCAAGGTAAATGCCGGGAGAAGGGGCTGTAGGATACAGAGACAGTCCCATAGTGCAGGTAGGCAGTGCAGGGAAGAGTGGCAGGGCCAAGGACCGAGATTGGTGAGTGGCCAGTTGCAGATTCAGTGCAGGTTCAGTGATTTTAGCAGGGGAGAGAGGGAGAGAAAGCGGAGGCAAAGAGGAAGGTTTTGAGGTGCTTTCGGAACCGGAGATGGTTCTCCTCAAGTTTCAGGGAGACAGGAAGGCTGTTCCAGAGGGAGGCCCCTGCTGTGGAGAGAGATCTACCCCCAGCTCGTTGCTTGGAGAAGCAGCTGACCCTGAGGTAGTTGGAGGTGGATGAGCGAAGAGCTTGAGAAGGAAGATATTTAGGAAGAGAGAGTTGAAGGTATTTTGGCCCAAGGCCCCAGAAGGCCTTGCGGACAATGCAGAGGGTTTTGAACTTAATCCTCGCGGCCACTGGAAGCCAGTGTAGCGATTTCATTCCTGGAGAGATACGGTCCCTGGGCTTGAGGCCAAGGACAAGTCTCGCAGTCCGGTTCTGGTTGAGTTGCAAAGGGCGAAGAGTAGAGGCAGGAAGATTTAGATAGAGGCTGTTACAGTAGTCCAGCTTCGAGAGAACCAGGGCTCTGGAGACAGTGAGCTTCTGGGGGAAGGAGAGGAAAGGAGGATACCTCTGAGGAGGTGTAGCTGGTAGTGTGACTTCTTAGAGAGTTCAGATATGTGAGGAGAGAAAGAGAGTGTGGAGTTGAAGATGACCCCGAGGTTTTTTGCCTTGCAGGTAGGAGCAGGAAGAGGGCCAAGGGAGGCCGGCCAGAGAGCTGCAGGAAAGGAGGGAGTGGGTGTGCCGATAAGTAGAATCTCAGTCTTACTGGCATTAAGGCAGAGGTCGTTGGCGGCACACCATTCCTGGATAGCAGAAAGACAGTCGGAGATGAGGGAAGGGGAAGAGGAGGCCGAGGGTAGACTGAAAATGAGCTGGGTATCATCCGGATAGCACTGAAAGTTGGGACAGAGAGCGGCGATGCGGTGAGCAAGAAGTGCCAGGTACTGGTTGAACAGCCAGGGGGAGAGGTTAGATCCCTGGGGGACACCACAGGTAGAGAAGAAGAGGAAGGAACCCAGTTGGACCTGGGAGGGTCGATTGGAGAGGAAGGAGGTAAGCGACGCCAGAGCCTGACCAGTGATATCCAGGTTATCATGGAGACGGCTGAGCAGGATGGTGTGGTTGACAGTGCCAAAGGTAGAAGAGAGGTCGAGCAAAATGAGAACACAAGGGGTGTTAGAGTCAAGGTTTGAGAGCAGGTCCACACGGATGTTCAGGAGAGCAGTTTCCGTGCTTCTGGCAGCTCTGAAGCCAGACTGATGGTCATGAAGACTACCACCAGATTCAGCATGGAGATTAAGCTGGGAGATGGCCAGTTTCTCCAGGAGCTTGCCCAGGAAGGGAGTGATAGAGATTGGGCGATAGTTAGCTGGGCAGGAGCGGTCGGAAGAGGGTTTCTTAAGAAGGGGGTGCACAAGGGAGTGCTTGAGGGGGGATGGGAAGACTCCAGAGGCGAAGGAGTGATTGCAGAAGTCAGCCAGGTCAGGCGCCAGGGAGTCGATGTGGTCCTTGACAGTTTTGGAGGAACAGGGTTGGACCTGTTTTGTCGAGACTTTCATAGATCTCGAAACCTCGTTAGCAGAAAAAAGGGGAAAGGCAGAGAAGGAAGGAGGAGGGGTGGCTGCACAAGGGCCAGAGGGAGAGCAGGGAATAGAGGAGGGGAGGTGATAGGAGGAGAGTGAGAGTTTTTGAAATTTGGAGTTTTCGACATGTGCCGCAAAGACCCCATGTGAATATGACCCAGTCAGTGTCACTCTTCACGTATGGGTGAAAATATATGAGAGGATTAATACACAGACACCATACGACCCCGAGGCCCAATTATGGTGCTTCCCCGGAGTCGCCCCCACCTTTGAGAGGCAATAAAAAAAAAACTAGGACCAGACAAGCAGCTGAAAATGCAAGACATATACCTGGAAGGCAAATACATTAGTCTAGAGAACTTTGTTAACACTATTGGGGGCGGACAGCTGAAACTCTTACAGTATCATTGCATGAGGGCTGCATTTAGCGGGAGATGGCCGACATTTCTGAGAGAACCAAATACCCATGACTGTATACAGGCTGTAATGTCCTGCCAGGATACAAAAGTAGGCATACCCACACTGTATGGTCTAATACAATCACATGCCCAATCTCAAAACACCATTAAAGCTACATGGGAGACAAATGTGGGAGCTACAATAGGAGAGGAACAATGGCACAAATGCTGTCAATTGGCGAAAACTGTGTCTTTAAATGCTGGGTTACATTTAATCCAGTTTAAAATCCTGAATCAGCTGCATTATACCCACGCAACGATGGCTACATTTGTTGAAAATTGTACTCGCGAGTGTTTGAAGTGTGGTAGTCCACAAGCAGATGCATTTCATATGTATTGGTCTTGTCCATTGAGAACTGTTTTCTGGGTCAATGTTGCTGATATAATTGAAGACATTACGCAAATCCCAGCCTTTCTCGCTCCTCTTAAATATCTGTTCGGAGACATTGGTAAGTCAGCTGAAACCACGAGAAGACTTTTCAATGTGGCATGTGCCCTGGCTAAGAGATGTAGAGTAAAATGCTGGAAGACCAAATATGCACCCGAAATAGATTACTTTCTTCGAGATTTAACAAATGTAAACGAGTGTGAAGAACAATGTGTGCTGTCCATGTCTGTAACGAGCTGCCGTAAGGATATTTGGGCCCCCTTCAGAAGTTACCTATGTAATCTGATATCCGACAATGACACTTCCCCAACCCTTACGTCCTAATGACAACTTTCGAAATGACTGTTTGCTATCAGTGAGGCTGTACACTGTAAATGTTCACTGCTATGTAATGTGATTATTGACATGACCATTTAATAAACAAAGTAAAAAAAAAAGAAGGCAGTACATTTAAACATATTGTTGGTTTTCAAAATGTTGGATTCGATCATCACTCACCAGTAATTTTCCTCTCATGAGCTGCACTGTGTTGGAATATACATTTCTTTGCCACTCGTTCAGCATTCTTGGCAGCTTCTTCACTCCATGTCTGGATATGAAAAGGAATACAATGCTAATTCATGTATTGTTATTTTCACATAAATCATAAATTGCACTTATAATGACCTCAATTAAATGAATTGTGGGACAGTTATAGTTTGCAGTATCAATAAAATGACATTATAGAAAAAAGTTGATATGCCCTTCTAGTGTGATGGAGGGATCATTGATGCAGGATGATGACCGGCAAAAGGGTATATCCCATGTCAAAGTGATAATGACAGCTCCTGAGGTCTAAAAAGTTATAAGCACATAGTTGTAATAGTACTATAGATTCTGATGCTGGAGGAGAACATATTATTTTAATAGTGAGAAAAATAAATAGAGACAACCAGTTATTATATTTAAAGTGTATTTTGATATTGTAATATTTACTTAACAAGGTTGATTTTATAAGTGTGACAGTGTCAGTGTCCTGAATCTGTCAATGAGGGAGGATGGGGACCCACTCAACAAGAGACAAGTGGCTCACCAGAACAAAAGCCAGAGTCAGCCCTGCCCCCGGTTTGGGGATTGGCAGCTGGGAGGGTATGTGTCCCTGAAAACCCCCAAATGTCACAAATGTCTCCACTGCTACTGATAACCCAATGCATCTCGGTAAACTTTCTGGCTCCTGGTCCCTGGGATTGGCAGCTGGGAGGGTATGTTTCCCTGAAAACCCCCATATGTCAGAAATGTCTCCACTGCTACTGGTAACCCAATGCATCTCGGTAAACTTTCTGGCTCCTGGTCCCTGGGATTGGCAGCTGGGAGGGTATGTTTCCCTGAAAACCCCCAAATGTCACAAATGTCTCCACTGCTACTGGTAACCCAATGCATCTCGGTAAACTTTCTGGCTCCTGGTCCCTGGGGTTGGCAGCTGGGAGGGTATGTTTCCCTGAAAACCCCCAAATGTCACAAATGTCTCCACTGCTACTGGTAACCCAATGCATCTCGGTAAACTTTCTGGCTCCTGGTCCCTGGGATTGGCAGCTGGGAGGGTATGTTTCCCTGAAAACCCCCATATGTCACAAATGTCTCCACTGCTACTGGTAACCCAATGCATCTCGGTAAACTTTCTGGCTCCTGGTCTCTCGTTTCCATTTCATGACTTCAACCCCCAAAGCATATCTGAGAGCAACAAAGCAAGCCCAGAATGGAGCCAACAGAGCAGAATCAGAAGGAGCCAAGAAATGGAATTCCCAATGCTTGCTACTAGTTAGAGTAGTAAAAGTAAGAAAGTACCTGAGGGAGCTTATTTAGAGACAGCACATTTGGCTTCGGGTCCTCATCCACAACATAATACAGAAAATTAAATAGTAGGGGACAACATTCTATATATACTAACGTGGGTCAGGAATATCTGGGGGGAAGAGGTGCTAAATAAGATAAGAGGGAATTCCATCCGTGCACCCCACGAATATATCAATAAAAAACCTTGAACCATTTCTGATATTTGCAGTGATACTTGTGACACAAGATAGGGCCTCATCACGAGTTGGGCGGTAACGCCGGCGCTAATAGCGATGGCGCTATCTGCCCTACCGCCAAACCCACCGGCGCTATTAGCGCCGGATCACGGGTTTGGCGGATTTGGAAATCCCCATTGAGCCCATTCGGGAATGCCCCATTCCCCACTGGGCTCAATGGGGAAATTTTGCGCTCATACCGCTGGCGGATTTCCTGCTGGCGGTATGAGCGCAAATTTTCGGCGGATTTCCCCCCAGCTCAGAGCTGGAGAGAAATCCGCCAAAGCCCTGATTTGGCGGACCCTTAGATCCGGCGGTAACAGTGCTACCGCCGGATTTAAGGGTTACCGCCAAACTCGTGATGAGGCCTTTAATCATGAGATCATTCAGGCCTGATAGAGAGGCCACCCACTAAACAGGAGGAGCATGCAGAAAATGGTGTGTTTCACTGCAATAGCAAGATTGCTGACCAGATACACACACAAAGCTGCAGGTTTACTATATATATGGGGATGAGGAGGTGGTGGTCCTGCCGAGGCACTGGTCAGGACTGGAACCTGTGTGGAAGTTTCCAAAGAAACCTGGAGAGAATCACTACAGAGACCAGCCTGGCAGACAGGGTTTCACTGAAATCATTGCACAGATGGTATGTGAGAGATTCCTGGTCTGGTAGTTAAAAGAGGTTGTGGGTGTGAGGTACACAGTGAAACCAGAAGCCAAGTTTAGATAGAGGAGCGCCACTGAAAGAAAAGGCTAATGTTCTTCAGGGTGGCAAGAAACCAGTTCAAAGAACATTGACGAAAAAATACTGTACTCTGAAATCCTAGCGTGTCCCCAAGAGCTGCCAACTATGGTTCAGAGCAGTGGTTGAAATGTCTGAAAAGAAGTATGCCACGCCCCCATCACATGTGCAAAACAAACCCCTAAACAAATGTGCCTGCTTTTTAAGGGAATGTTCAGTGAAGGGCACTGAAGTGCTTGTTTAAAGTTCTTCCTACACTTTTATTTTAAAACAAAACCATTCCTGAACGGTTTCTTTTAAAATAAAAGCATAGGAAAAGTAAAACTTAATTTAAAGAAGTAGAGCAGCACCGCTCCCATCCGCTCCTGCTCACTTTGACCACTGGTTCAGAGGAGATGATGAACAGTTAGAAGAGGTATGCTATCCAGGATCAGACCTCAGCATGGGACCAGCAGACCCGGAGGACATGGCAGTCTTTGGATTGGAGAAAGAGGAGGTGGTGAATGAGAAACGGTGGCAGAGCATGAAGAGGTCCAATACCCATTGTCGTTGCCAGACCCTCCAGCAGTACAATGAGCAGAACTCCAACTAGGCCATTGTGATAAACCTATCCGCACAACATTAGGAACAGACAAATTACATGCAAACAGTCGCTAATCACTGGCACCTGTGATGCCCAGTAGTCTCGTAGCAGATTAGGCAGCCCTATACCCCCCTCCCACACCGAGCACTGCAACGTGGACAGAGCGATCTAGGGTTGTTTGCCGTTCCATAGCAGCTCTCTGAGAATTGATTCTTGTCTGTTAAACTCGGGCCTTGGTATCGGAACGAGCACGTTCTGAAGGACATAGCGAAACCTAGGTAACATAAGCATTTTGAACAATGCTGCCCGTCCCAGAAGTGGAACGGGAAGGACACGCCATTGTCTCGCATCCTGTCGAAGACACTCAACAATTGGATGAAGGTCACATGTTAAAAAACCAGGTGCATCTAGACCCACGTGAATCCCCAAATACTGTAAGCCTGCAAACGAGACATCATAGGGGATGTCTAGGGCGATTGCTTGGTCACCACCCTGCACTGGGAATAGAATCGACTTATACCAGTTAACTCTGAGACCCATTTGCAGTCTTACAGACTTTGAGTCACAACAGGACAGGAAGTTCTCAGGTTGCTCAGGAATAGTAGTGCGTCATCAGCAAATAGGGAGATCCTATCCTCTTGACCTGTGCGCCAACAAAAACCTCCCCAATTCAGGTCCATGAAGAGCCTGATGGCGAGGGGCTCCATTGCAATTGTGAAAAAGAGGGGATAAAGGGGAGAAAGGGGGCAGCCCTGATGTGTCCCCGACCCAAAGGAAAGGAGCTAGACATTATCTCATTCACCTGAACAGCGGCAACACGTGTACTATAACAAGAAAGTCCGTACTGCTTTAAATACAAATCTCAATAGGTTCAATGTAAGTTATTTCTCTGAGCGTACCATTATGATATCACACATTTTAGGGTTCTCTTAAAGCAACCGAAGCAGCCTCAAGTTTGTGAAAGGATTCTTTAAGTATTTATTTCACAAGAATAAATATGCACGAATATTTTGTAAAAAAGTATGCATAAATAGTTTGTAAACAGTGAGAGATATAATACAAAAAACAAATAAATATGATAACATGTGAATTCAAAATTAGTGAAAAAAATTAGTGAAAAAACGAGCTGCAATAGAAAATGATTTTGTGGCTTAGTGAAGGGCCACTATAGAGTTTATTTTCATCAAAGAAAGGCAGAGTCTGAATTTGTTCTGTTTCCTGTATTTCGTTGACAGGTCTGACCCAACAGGTGCCATATATGAGCTTGACCCAACTGAAAACCAGTTCCCCATAGCCCATTCACACCAACACCAATCACAAGTGCTCGCAGAGGACCGAGAGATGGAAAAAAGTGCTAAAGGTTCAGGGAGGACCGAGACTTGGTCTATAGCCAAATGGAGATGCCTGATGTTCAGGTGGGTGGATTTTTGTGGGGCAAAGCCACACTGGTCAGGGTTTATTAACAAGATAATCACCAGCAGCAATCTGTTGGCAAGCACTTTAGCCAGGATCTTGGGTTCACTATTTATGAGGGAGGTAGGCCGGTAGGAAGTACAGGAGCAGGGGGGCTTGCCTTTTCTGGGAAGGACGACTATAGTGGCCAGCCTCAGTTCCGGAGGTAAGGCACACTCTTCCTTGCTTTGGAGAAATAGGTCGAACAGTTGTGGGACCGTCAGGTCGCCTACCCTGCTCCATATATCCAGCGGGAACTCATTAGGGCCAAGGGATTTCCTGGATTGGAGCTGAGAGGAGGCCACTACAATCTCTTCTTCCGTGCTCTCCGAGTCCAGGCTAGTGGATTGGTCCAGGGAAATACAGGTAAGCGTAACATTGTCTAGTTGGCTGGGGACCCTGCAGGTCTGGTGTTCTGGAGCCCGATAAAGTATCTCATAATAATGCGTGATGCATTCGGCGATCTCTGAGTCTTTCGTGTGAACCACCACATTTTCATCCACTATCTCTTTGACATGCCTATTATGCTCATTCCGGCGCTCCAAATATGCCATCATCCCTGCCTTATCCCCGGTGTCATATATTCTGCTCAGTCTGTCCCCATGTGCTTGCCTAGCATTAGCCATCTGGAAATTACGCAACATCTCCCAGGTCGCCAGAAGGAGCCAGAGTACGGCAGAAGAGTCTGATCAGAGGAAATCTTCCTCCAGCTCTTCAGCTGTGCATTCGGCCTCCCTCACCAATTGTGAGTGGATCTTGCGCTTGGTGGCAATCAGGGAAACCAGTCCCCCCCATCAACACTGCCTTGTAGCCCTCCCATAGTGTCACCGGACTATCAACCGATCCAGTGTTAAGAGCAAAGTAATCTTCGGTTTTGGACCTGACCCCTTCCGGGATGTTAGGCAATCCTAGATAATAACTGCTAAATCGCCATCTGACTGTGGCTTCGGTCTGCCACTCTCCAGCACAACAAGGAGTGAGGAATGGTCAGAGATGCCCCTCGCCAAAATCCTTGCTGACGAGACTCAGTGTGCTTGTGCTCGCGGGACAAAAAAGTAATCCTGTCTAGACATGGAGGCGTGTATGTCGGAGTGGAATGAGAAACCCCTAGCGCTTCTGTTGGCGGCCCTACACACATCACATAGATCAACCAGTGCTGTAAACGTACACAGTTTAGTGGGAACTGTAAGGTCTTTGCCCCTCAAGTGTGTATGGTCCACAGATGGATCCATAACATTGTTAAAATTGCTTCCCACTATCCACCAGTCGGGCTGAATGATGTCCAACAGGTCCAAAGAAAGCGGGGGGCATAGACAGCCAGGATACCAACAGTGATACCCGGCAATTCTCCCATAATCAGGACAAACCTCCCATGGGGGTCCCTTCAGAGGGAAATTATTTTGAGAGGCTACCGCTTATGAATAAGGACCAGCACCCCCCAGCACCCCTTAAAGAAGCCAGCATGTGTTGCGCTCCTGTACTTAGACTGCTGAAAGAACTCGCAGTTCGAGCCTCTGAGATGTGTTTCAAGGAGGAGAGCCACATCCGGGGAATACCTATTAAGAAACTAAAGAACCTAACCCCTCTTAACCAGAGAACACAGACCATTAACATTCCTGGACATTATGTGTTAGGCAGAATCATATGCAGTACCCTTTGGGAACACTACACACAATTAAGACTGCAAGTGTCAGTACAATTTCACCTTTGGTACAAGCCTGTACTACACAGTAATGTGGTAGTAGTGGCTGAGCAGCCAGACCTATCTCAAGAGTGAAGTGAGCAGTACAAGAGGTTACACAAAGGACTAGCAATCACAGTGGTTCAAACAAACACTTACTCAAGGTTTCTTGGTAAAAGAATATACATTTATTTTCTCAGTCATTTGGAAAACATTCCACTAGCAAGAGCAGCTCAATATCACAATCTAATATACTACATTACACAACCAATCAGTTTCTGAACAAGTTCATCTCCCCTGTAGTGGGAGCAAAATGGCACTTGAGTTACTTTAAAAAGGGGTAAAAAGACATGGTTAAAAGAATCAAAGGCACAGATACTTTCAGAGGTAGGGCAAATAGTTTCAGTTCACTACAACCAGCAATGCAATTCAATAGGCCTGGGCCAAAGTCAATGGTTCAGAGTCTTGAATAGGATAGCACAGTTCTGGTAGTAAATGGTTAAGTATTTGCCACGGTTTTTAGAAGTAATTGGTCAGACGAAAAGTTAGATGTTGGGTATGGAAGGACATGCCTTCAAAGTCGGGAAAGTTTCACAAACTTTCACCGCAGCCGAACAGAGTTCTGCATCGCACTTGCACAGTACCTTTAAAATGAAAAAGAGCTGTAGCTGAGGCAGTTGTTCCTGGCAGTTCCTGCAGATCTCACTGTTCCTGAGCTTCAGTCGTGAGGACAAGGAGGACGTTGGGAGGTTTCTGTACTGCCCAGGGAAGAGGCCATAAGCTTGGCAAAACTTCGGTTTAAGGTGTGAGTGCCTCAAAGACCACAAACTGGTATCCTTCCCACTGGCTATCCGGTTTTCAACAGCACTCTGAAGAAAATTCGACCAGTATAGGGACGGTGTCCAGGTGACTTGTGAGTTGGTTGTTCCCACCAAACTCAAGGGAAGAAGTTAACCTTGAAGGGCTTGTCTGTCGATGGAGTTTCAGGTAATTCGGTCCTGCATTAGGGCTTCACCGGTGGACCAGGAGTTGCAGCAGTCGTCTTCCTTCAGCTCGTCTTCGGTTCTTTCGTTCCAGTGGTCGACTCTGTTTTCCATGTCCCAGAGACCTGCTTTTAAACAGTTTCCCCCATTCATTCCAGCCTGACTGTCACTCACACTCACACAGCAGGGTGGCTGAATACTTCTTTTATTTAAGCTCCACTATTCCCATACATTTATTTTAAAAAGAAACCATTCTGGAATGGTTTCGTTTTAAAATAAAAGTGTACGAAGAAGTTGAAACTTGCACTTTCAGTTCACTGCACGGAATGTTCCCCTAAACATCAATCGCATGTGTTTTGGAGTTTGTATTGTGCGTGGGAGGGGGGATGGCAATGTGGTTTGTGTAGAGCTGTGCAGGCCAGTAGGGAACATGGTTCCACTAATTATTTTCGTACACCTCGACCACTGACCCTAAGGAGGGCAGGAAAGAAAAGGGCAAGCTTGACCACTCAAGCATGGAGGCACATTTTGATTGCATCAAAGGATTGTCGGGTCCTCTGGACCTTCTTGGTGTAGTCTGGGATTAAGGAGATTTTGGCACTGTTTTAAATCATGGGACTTTTCGCCTGGGACATTTGCAGTAAAGTATCCCTGTCCCGATAGTTAAGGAGCCTGGCAATCACAGTGCAGGGTGGAGCCCCAGGGATCGATGGTCCTGTTGGGACATGGTGTGCCCACTCAATGGAAACGAATTTCAGAAGGAGCTTGGGTTTCACAAAATCCATTAACCAGGATTCCCGGAACAGCACAACAATGGCACCCTGTGATTTTTCGGGCAGGCCAACTATGCAGATGTTGTTCCGGCGTGAACGTCCCTCGCTGTCCTCAACTCTGTCCTCAAGGGCCTTGATCTTCTGGGTAGCTGTGGACATGCGGTGAGCCAATGCACGTAGAGCATGCTCTTAAACTGAGATTAGGCATTCCGTCTCACCCACTCTGGATGTCAACTTATGGATGTTGTGGCCGTGAAGTGAGATATCAGAGCTGAACATATCAATCTTCCCCTCCATGAAGTTCCTGGAATCCACAATAGCAGTCATGACATCCACCAGTGATATGGCATTCGTGGGGGTCTCAATACTGGGTGCCCTGGCTTCCGTCGAGGGAGGCTTGGTGGCCACCACTGCAACCACTGTATATTGGTCCATCCTGTTTTGGGTGCCAGCCTTCTTCAGCTTAACCATAATGAACCATAATGAACTCCACCGGGTGCAGACCTCGACTGTACGCCAAAGAGTGGTGCTCTACCCAGAGCCGAAAAGCAATTAATCTGTCCAAGCAGGCCCATGACCCCGTGCCACAGATCTATAATGTGGCAGACACAATGTGTCTCAAGGTATCCACCAAGAGGGTTGCCTGCCACCAGAGGCAAACAGAGCAGCAATGCAATCCACACCTCACTCCTGTGGGGGTAAGAAAGGTTTATTGGCCAGCGGTACAGGGTTGTCCTCAATGCTCTCAGCACCCCACCACCTAAGGGTCCACCAAGAGAAGCCACACAACTCTGCAGAGCCCAGATAGACCCAGACAAGCAGACGGGAACAAAAGTGCCAGATGTAGCGGGACTGGGAGGCCAAAGAAAAGCCATGGGGTGCAGGCAGCCAGTCTGGGTAGTCCCTTGGCACCTCCCCCGCACAGTGTCTGTCAGCATCCAGAGAACGGGTGAAACAAAAGAGCACTTCGCGGCAGTTCAGAGCACAAAGGTGCTCTTCAAGTTTGGGTCGCCTGGAGAATCAATTGCTTGGTGGGCAGACAGCATGACCCCCGGGGGTGTTCCATGTCCAGCCGCTGGTGAAGGGTCTTCTGGGGCCTGTATGGAGGGAGGGGGCCGGAGCTCTGATGAGCCACAGCATCAGCCCTCACTGCGGACATAAAAGACTTACCTGTTCTCCTTCTCCAGACTCCTCGGTCACAGCAGGGACTCGCAGCACGGCCCACAGGTCCCGCCCCACGTGAGCCGATCGGGCTATGCAGCCTCTGTCTCCAGCAGGACCTCCTGCACCACTCAGGGTCCTTCTCTGCCCACAATTGTAGCCACAATTAATGTCCGACTCTCCGTGGACTGCCCGCTGTTGGCCCAGACCCCACTGATGGCCCCCTGCACGTGCTGCCCCTGCCAGATCCGGGTCTGCTTCAGGTGCTCACCAGGGCACCACTGTCTCTGGTGTCTAGGCCGCGGGAGCACACAGCAAGAAGTCTGAATATCCGTGGCCAATCCAAACCGAGAGCACAGCGGCAGGTTCCAGGATCCTCTCCCAACACGATCTGCTAGGCAGTGTGGCAGGATTTATTGGGCCAGATAACAGAATATAGCAGGATCTTTTAGTCCTTGGCAGAGCTTCACAACACACATCTACATCGTGTGCTGGCTCAATAGTACTCCTCCCCCCCCCCCGTTTGGGCCTTCTTGGCTATGTGTTTCTGCAACTACAGGCTAATGTCATTGGTAAAGCCTAAGGCTTTTGTTGAATCCTAGAGTTGTGCATCAAATTCTTCTGCGCACATATCATTGATCCATTATTGAACGAGTTGTTGTTTAGCGGTGGATCAATAAGGACACATTTGGTCTTGGAGGAGTGACGTTTGAGGTAGGCATTCGACATCCAGTATTGGATGATGACTAGATTCACAGAGATGGCTATGGGCTGTTTACTCTCATGCAAAGGAGGAACCAAATTAAACAGTCAGACAGTGGACATCTATGTAGAAGGCTGCTTGTAATATCTAAGTATGCATGTTCACAGTCTGTTTTAGAAAATAATGTATCTTATATTTATTTTATATATTCATTTAAAAATGTATTTAAAAATGTCAATGCAACTTACAACTTTTAGCATGTTGCCAGGGCATGGTTTTGCTTTTCTCCTCAGGTCATTGTGTTTGTCAAGAATCACTTGCTGAACAGACTTGTGACAAGTGTCCACCTCATCCATGGATTTGGGGCCTTGCAGCATCTGAAATAAATGGAAAACATTCACATAAATGTGTGTTCTTAGTGAATGGTTTTATGGTATGTGCCATAAGGAAGCATTACAAGAAGCACTGACACTGCAAACGTTTATTTGATTTATTTATTTTATTTTATTTGTATGTATTTGGTATTTATAATGCGCCTATACATAATGTGTTCCACATTGGTTCTCTACATTGCACGTCCTGACCCTTCTAGAACTTACCACTCTAACACCCCTATGACAACACGACACAACAAATCCAACTAGAATGGCACCATACTCCTCTCTTTGTCGCCATCCCCCCTCTGTTACCCACCTCACCTTTTTTTTTCATTTCTTATATAGCGCACGGTCGCCCGAAGGCACCATGACGCTTAACAAGAGAGAGAGCAGGCACCTAGGAGAGTTAGAAAAAGTGGGTTTTGATCCTCTTTCTGAACTGAAGGTAGTTAGAGGGTTGTTTAATGTCCAGTGGAAGTTTATTCCACAGGGATGCTGCGGGAATTGAGAAGGCTCGACCACCTACATGTTCACAATTGTATCTAGGTACCAGAAGGATTTCAGCAGCAGAGGAATGAAGATTGCGGGTAGGATAATAGCGAGAACATTTCGCTTGGAGATATTCCGCTCCCTGGTTATGCAGAGGACAATGAACAATGCACATGGCCTTAAACTCCACCCGCTGGGCCACTGGGAGCCAGTGCAAAGTCCGAAGCACCAGCGATATGTGAACTCCTTAAGGAGTATCAGTGGCCACCCGAGTGGCCAGGTTCTGTAAACACTGCAGTCGTTTTATCAGCTTCTTAGGTTGGGCCAGATATAAGTAATAACAGTAGTCTATCTGCGATAGTACCTGGGCGGCAACTACTGGGGGACGAAGTGGGGCCAGGATCAAAGGCAAAACCTTCCTAAGAGTTTTTAATTGGAGGTGGCCGGCCTGACACACTGCCTTAACCTGTTGCTCCATAGACAGAGAGACTGATAGCATGACACCCATGTTTTTTACTTTCTTGACTAGGGTAGCTAAAGGACCCAAAGAGGAGGGCCAGATGGAGGACATGCAGAGCGAAGGATTAGGAGGGTAGCCCACCACCATCACCTCGGTCTTATCACCATTCAACTTGAGTCAGTTGTGGCCCATCCAGTCCCCCATCACCGCCAGATTCCCCCACAGGCACGACGACACCTCAGATTGATCAAGATCTAATTGAATCAATATCTGGGAGTCGTCTGCGTACGAGTAGCATCTGACGCCGAAGGAGCAGATGAGACACACCAAGGCCCAAATATAAATGTTGAACAGGATAGGCGACAGGGAGGAGCCCTGTGGAACCCCACAACTCAGGTGACAAGGAGAGGAAAGGAAGGGGGCATTGCGAGGGTCTGAGAGCGATCCGCAAGGAACGACCTAAACCAGGCTAGTACCTGCCCTGAGATACCAAACTGGGCAAGGCGGGACAGCAAGATGGCATGGTGGACCATGTCGAAGGCCACTGATAAGTCCAACAGGATCAGGGCTGCCACTCCACCAGTGTCCACCAGCCTGGTCATGTTGTCCAGAACGGCGACCAGAACACTCTCTGTGCCTCGGTCAGGATAGAAACCGGATTGAACTGGGTCCAAAAGCTTATAGGATTCAAGATAGGAAGAGAGCAGAGGGGACACCGTGACTCTAGGAGTTTAGCCAAGAGAGGGAGAAGAGAAATAGGGCAAAAATTAGATACGATAGTGGGGTCCAGAGTCCGTTTCTTCAGTAGAGGGACTACTTGCTGATTTCAATTCCCGTGAGATGAACCCTGTCTGAAGGGCATTGTTAATAGCATGAGTGATCTCCAATAGTAGCTATGGAGCTATCTCTTTCATGACCCTGAGAGGGATGTCATCAGAGTGGGAACATGATTTGATCTTCTTAATAGCCGTCAAAACTGACAGCCCATTCAGGGACATGCACCACCATCTCCCCCTAAGCATATTTTACACCCTTCAGCTCTGAAATAGTTCCTCTTGCATGCAGCGCTGCACAGAACCCCATAAAGAATTAAATGTACACAACATATACTACTCAACTATGTATTTTATGGTATGGAGCTAAGCATACAGACTCAGGTATGTGCTCGCTTTGAGAAATGTGTGACAAAGAAGTTACGAGATAATGGAATTGTAGCTGCTGGTGGGTGAAGGTTTTTTTTTTTAATGTGAAGACGGTGGGGGTGATTTTATTATGAGGAGTAAATTGCACAGAGAGACCACGTTTGTTTGCACTTGAATTCAAAGGGTCCCCTGCGTGCAATTTTAAAGCTAGTCAAAATCGCATTACTGTTCACTTTTCCAATACGTTTATGGAAACGTGTAATGCCTCCCAAATATAATGATTGTGGGAAACGTTCACAGTGGATTTCCATGAGTTCTGCCTGACTCTACCAAGTGGTAACTTCAGGCAGGATCCATAGGAACCCATATACAAAATGGCGGTAGTGTTGCCCCAAATGTGAGAGAATGCAGCGTAGTGGAACATGTAGACGTATTGCCTCTTTGTCCCTATCTCTTAAGCCTGGATACGACCACCATTGAAGGCACCAGAACTGTACTGTTTAGTGTTGCGGGATTAGCTGGAGTAAAACGTTTCCTTACAGTCGAGCACAACAAGGCAGGGCCTGATTATCCATGGAGCAAAACGTTCATTCTCACTACCGCCCCCCTAATCTCAACGGACAACAGAGACAGATGCATTTCACAACGTTGCTTTCTGTTTTTTACTTGCAGTCAGGCCTTTGCTTTTGAGACATGCGTCTGAAGCTACCTGCCATTAAAACATGCTCAGTTCATTTTCTTTTTTTGTGAAGTGCCAAAAACGGTGCGCTGTGTTTGCTGTCCTGTCCTGTAGAATACAGCAGGAATGAACATAGAATTAGTATTTTCACATAATGTGATGCTTTAAGTGAAAGAGAAAAAGAGGCCCGCAATGTCAACAGTTGGCAACACAAGACCACATTGCTTTACATCACAATTCGAAATGTGCAAATTGCATTCGGTAACAGTTTGTTGATCTTTGCATGTGAAATGAAATAGTATCAAAGACATATACACATCATGAAATCCCCTTTCCTAACACCATGCACTATGCTCTGTCTCCATGCAAATTATCTGACTGAAGGTCAGTATCCATGCTCTCACGTCCACAAATGTACTATTGACAAGACATTTTGGGGCCGATTCATGGAATTTTTTTCACGGTTCAACGTGACTTTGTACTGCTGAAAAATGACTTTGCACTTCCGACACAAACCCTGATACATGGACTTGTGCAAAGTGTATTTTTGCAGTGCAAGCTCAGTGCAAAGTTCATTTTGTACTGCAAAAATTCTTATAAATGTTTGATTTCCCTTACCTAAAGAATCCCCCAGCAGCTTTGCTGGATTTCTAGGATTTATTTTTTTTCACCTGGAAAGAGTGTGAGCCTTTTTTCCCACTCTTACATGTGTTTTGCTATGTGTATTTCTACTTTTTGTGTGATCTTGGGCACTGGAGCCTCACCTACTCCATGTGCACCACTTTTTGTGTGTTACACAGCACCTTAATTGCAGTGACACAGGGTTGTCTTTGAGACTTCCCACTGACTCCATTTTTCTAGGGCCGACTACTGTCCCCAAGAAACAGGTAAAGTTGCCATTAACTTTATATAGTCAATTTAAACTGCAGACCCTGTACACCCATCTTAAATGGAGTACTGGAAAGGGTTAATTCTTATCCCTTTTTGTCTGTGCCCTTGGAGCCTTGTTTCGCTCCCTTAACATTAAGACTTGGCTGGTGGCAGTGGTATCTACCCTAACTTTCCTACCACGATTATCTTATATAACATGGTAATGTTTTAGGCTATTATATTAGCCTCGAACATAAACCTGCATGACCAAATACATTTTATTGTGGTTCCGGCTGGGTTTAGTTGCCATTTCTTTTTGTTAAAGTCTTTCTCGTGTTTTCTCTGCGTGCCAAACCAGGGATGCCTCCTTTGTTCACTGTCTTTTCGCGGGTTTCTGCAAAGACGCCCTCCTTAAGGCACCTGATAGTCTAGAAGGGCAGGATGTGAGGGAGTAGATCCTCCAGGAAACTTTTCCCCTTGAGCTGATGGGACCAACCAGTTTGCCCAAACTACACGCCAGGACCCCTCCTCTGGTCGAATTCGCTGTACAGAGCTACAGTGGGCCGGATAGCCAGGAAGGTCGGACTCTACTGGGGTTTTAAGGAGCGCACCTTTTATTCGTTGTTTGGCGCTGCTGCTGGTTTCACCCCTGGGTAGTTGCAGGACCCTCCAGTCTTCCTACTTCTGATCAGTCCAACAGTCGCTTCAGGAACCGTGAGCCTGCAGGAACTACCAGGAACATCTGCCTCAGCTACAGCCCCCTCTCCGTTTAAAGGTACTGTGCAAATCTGGTTCTGCGTTTTGCTCAGCCGCAGTGAAAAGTGTTTCTCCAATCCGAGGGCTTGTCCTTCTCTTCTCTTTAAACTAACTTTCCCTACCAACCAACCTCGCCCGGAATCTGTGCCACAGTCTTAACTGCGAACTACCCTGAACTGTGTGATCTTGGGCAAAAGACTTTTGACCTATTGACTTTGGCCATAAGCCTTTTCTAGCTGATCTCCTCACTGTAGTCTCTCTTGTTCAACTGCTCAGAATACTTACCTGTTAGTTTGTCCTAAATGTTGATTTGTCTTTCCCTTGCTTTTAAATTGCTGGAGTGCCATTTTGCTCCCACTTCATTTTGTGAGCATAACTTGTCTAGAATTTAAGGGAAGTGGTGTGGTGTATTTATGATTGTGATTTTGACTGGCTTAGAATAGTGATATGTTATACAACTGTTGAGTAAATAAATATATATTCTTTTACTTAGAAACCTTGAGTCTTTGTTTGCCTGAATCATAGTAATTAATGTCCTTCATGTAACTATTTGTACTGCTCACTTACTCTTGAGATAAGTCTGGCTGGTCCGCTACTGCTACCACTATAACTGTGTAGTACATGCTTGTACCAAAGGTGAAATTGTAACTTCACTTGTAGTCTTAATTGTGTGTAGTGTTCCCAAAGGGTACTGCATATAATTCTGCCTAACAGTTGCTAGTGCAAAGTCACTTTTCAGCAGCACAAAGTCACTTTTCAGCAGTGCACAGTCACTTTAAACCATGTAAAAAAATTCCATGAATCGGGCCATTGTCTATGTCATGAATGTTTGCTCACTAAAAAGGAAAGTCATATCGGGCCTAATTCACAGAAGCGTTTTATAATGGCAAACCCCAATTGGAAAATGCTCTGTGAAAAAGGGCATTTATGCTTTCAATGAAAAGCATGTCATCCATTTAGTTTGTATGGCATTGTATATAAATATATTTTGAAGCAATAAAGGTCATGTTTAATTCAAAATCTGCTTGGACATGTTATAGTAGGGATTCTTTTAACCAGCTATATATTTAACTTTAGTTCACAATAGTTCCAAGACATGGAAAAAGAGGGACAGGACTCTGGGAGGAGTGTCTATAGGGCAGTTTCTCGACAACATAGTTTCCAGAACAAAAACACTTGAATTCACCCCTAATATGTGTACCCCACACTTCAACCCATCACAAACATTACAAAATCAATGCCATATAAATGAAAGCTATAGTTATTACCGTGCGATTAAAGTACTTAAAAGTAATAAGTAGGAGTAGGAGTCGAGTAGGAGCAGTCCTGCAGTCCACTCTGAGCACCTGGAACAGTCTGTTTGCAGTTTCTACTGTTTCTACTGTGGGTGGAGCGAACAGTCAAAAACTCCATTCTGAAGCGGAGCAGAGCGGAGTAGGAGTCGAGTAGGAGCAGTCCTGCAGAAATGCGTGTCAGGCATGAAGGAATGGCCTCTACAACTTTGGCGGAAGATGAAGAAGACACAAGGATACTGCGCAGCTCTCGCCCACGTTTGGGCCCAGACATTTTGACTATCAAGCCAGCTACTGCTACTTGCAAAAAAGGTGAGCGATCTCAACTGTCGCATAAAACCACACTCACATTATCTAACGAGAGTGCGGAAAAGCAACAACTTACATCGCGTCACCACAAAGTGCCCTGCAACCAAAGCCCCCTGAGTGCCTACCCCCATTTCATCATCGTTGTCCCACCCCCTCCCTCCCTAGTCCGGAAGGCGACCCCGAGTTTCTCACCTTGGGGGCGGCACGGGTGGGGGAGCGGGAGGGAGCAGGGCAGTGCGGCGCTGGTCCAGATGCCGTGGAGACCGAGGGGCAGGGCGGGAACAGGCTCCTCTCTTCAGCCCCGCGTTGCAGGGCTGGCTCGGCTCGGACGCCGCCTGAGGCGCGTGGAGAGGATGAATTTCCTGCCGAGGAGGAGCGGGCGCCGAGGGACGAGGAGTTGAATGGGGGGGAGCCGCTCCCAAACACAAACCAGGAAGTCGGAGGGAGGCTGCCCTTAGAGGCCCCGCCTCCAAATAAACTTGTTGGCCAAACAGTCTTGGTCGAGGCTATGATTCACCTCCCACAAGGCCCATGTGACTCTACACCTTGTCTGGGGCGCTTGACGTAGTGCGAGCTGGAGGCTGGCTCTCCGGACTCTCAAGTCGTCGAAACAACAAAAGGCTTAAAAAGAAAAAGACAATACTTCGAGACAGAAGTCATGGGCAAAATCAGGAGAAAGCAGGACACTAGCAACATTCGGGTGAAACACAAAACAGCACCCAAAATAACTACCAAAAAACAAGCCTTAAAATCAGAGAAAGTCGGTGGCAAGCGCCCAACAAAAGCTCGCCTAAAGAGCAAAATGTGTGCCCAAAAGAAGGCAACAACTTAAAAAATTATTTTCAATTTTGCCACAAACCCCACAGACCTTTGCTAGAGGAACCTTCAGATGCTGAAATCCTAAAAGCTGTTAAGGACTGTTGGTCGCTCGCTAAACATTGGAGAACTGACGAGTTGGCACCCCAGCCCGATCCATCCCCCTCGGGAGACACTCCAGAACCAACAAGGAGAGATTGCGGGGCCTAAGGGGCGAAAGGAAATTAATAGGACACCAAGTGAGAACGACACCCCTACGCCGAGGACCCCTTTAATCATGCCCATGAAAGAACAAACGTCCATAAAAGGGGCTGACCCACCCCAAACTAAGGCAGGGTCAGTGACCTCAGGGAAAAATCCTATCAAGCCTATGGGCCCACCAGATAAACCCCCGTTAGCAGCTTACACTGAAGATTGAACTGGTGTGGATAATAGACCAAACGGCCAACTTTCTTTACCTTTGACAAGGCTAGAGCTGGACAAGGCGTTGCCAGCCTCAGTGAAACAAAGAGTACCTGCAATCTTAGAAAACCCTTCATCAGTCTACATCGAAGGTCAAACATGTGAGGAAAACAGATCAAAGGGACAAATTATTACCCCTTTGACAAGGTCAGAGCTCGACAAGGGGTCATCAATCCCAGTGAGACAGAGAACCTTCAATTCTAGAAAAAAGTGGCACAGAAAATATATATTTGCCGCCATTGGGATGGTTAAATATTAACGAAAATCCACGATTGCAAGAATCTCGCAGACATTCTCTGGGGTCTGTGGGGTGTCATGTTAACAACCAACCAATGAGAAAGTCTCGGATCCAGGAGCTACAAGACAAAGTCAGACCTATTACTTCACAAAATCTGCCACCTCCGGAAACACAAACGAAGAAAGTTGACATGTTTTCAACAATGTCGGCGATCATAATAGCCCTAAATCCATTCATGAAGCTATATGAAACAATCAGCAACAACTTAAAAGATCACGCAAACATTCAGGCCACAATGAATAACAAATTAACCCACCTGGAAGCTTACATCTTGGCTAGAGAGCAACTAGAGACCACACTGCCTCCAGGGAGGAAGGCCACAAATTCCTCTCTTGTACCCACACAATCTGTACCCATGCATTTGGAAACAAAAACATCCAGCAGCACGCAAACAGAAATGAGGATTGACCTGACAGAGGGAAACCACAACTTGGGGATAAAAAGCTCCACCATTTGGGGCCCGTGTACCAGCAATGTAAAGGACTGTATCATAATAGAGCCGACAAACATCAAAACAGGAGGAACTAGATCAAAAAAAGTGGCTTCTGGAAAATGTGAGCAACACTCCAGAGAGAAGCCAACAACATCAACCATGATAGAAAATACAAGTTCCTCTACAAGTTCTCAAGTTGCTGGCCCCAGTGTTTAAAAAAGCACCGACCACGAAGGCTGTTGCGTCCACATCTAACAAAGAAGATCCTAAACTAGTTCTGGGTGAGAAAGAAGGGTCCGGACCTCACACCGCAAGACCTGGGGACACCTATAGAGCATTGGGCTCCCCAAGGTCGACCGAAGACTTTTTGGCAGACAAAGAAATGAGGAACTTAAGCCAGCACATGACGGATGAAATAAGAGGAGAGATCACTTCCTCCCCTACCTCAACTCACTCCCTACAGATAGAGGAGCCAGGGGAAAAGGCAAAAGCTGACGCTTTCTTGACCTTGGAGGAGCGATGCAAGAAAACATCTAAGATAAGAGGCTGGTCATACGGGTCTCCAACAGGAATAAACCGTACTCAAGAAAAGAATCTAAAAAAACACCCTCTTTAGTGAAACCAAGAGGGGGTCTTGGGAGACAAATCAAAGGAGCCCGCACTAAAAAGAAAAAGAATTAGCCCCGCTAGAACAAATGACCACTTTCCACATAAAGTAACACCCAAAAGCAAGAGCTACAGGAAGAAATGGGGAAACGCCCCATCTCTGACAAATAAGGATAAGCCTAACAGAAGGGAGACTGATCCTGAGAAGAAGAGATGGGTTCTTAAATTAGAACAAATCCCTGGGAATGAAGATAACGTGATATTAAATCGGGGCTCGGTACTAAGACTTTTTCATTCCGAAGCTAGGAGCTATTAAATCTGATGACCTGTTGATTGTTGATCCTAGCCAGACACATCGTAAGGCCACATCTCACCTATACCTCTCCTCTAAAAGGGTTCATGACCTTCTAAAAAAAGAGACCAAATCTCTGCTACGAATGGGTTATGACATCACTGAATCATCAAGGTCGATGGACCCACGGCCAAAAACCAGGTGTGATGAGGAGCCAAAATTAAGAGCAAGAAAGTCTAACACAGGCAACCGAATACACCAACTTGAAAGAAAATCATTTTCCGAATTTTACAAACAGGAGGAAGAAATTCAGCATGACAAAGTCAGCAAAAAAACGACAGACCTGGGACAAACACAGGAACATCACTTGACACAACTTACAGATGAAAAAGACAAGGTCTTGGAAAAAAACAATTACGAGACCGAAGACCACAGAAGTGCCAGAAGACAGAGTGACAAAAGTAAAGCTATCATGATACAAGAACCATAAAGAAAGCAGCGACAAATGACAACTATAGACCTGAATCAGAGACAAAACTGCTTCACAGCATATGGTCATGGTTGCCAAAAGCCCTTCAAAGGGAGGCAAAGAGATAGCAATGCAACGTCAAGATTCCAGAAGGCGGCAACAACAACGTAGAGGTAAAACTCAGACCACTTTTTCGAATAGGCTCATGGAATACAAGAGGACACTCTCACTTGACTACTCAATTAGGTGATTATGACATATTGTGTCTTCAGGAGACATGGTTAACACAAGCACCAACACTGTACGGCTATGAAATAGCCCTTTCACCGGCTAAGAAGGGGCCGATGGGGCGACCATCTTCGGGGCTCCTGATAGCTTGCAGGCAGGGATGTGGCAGTGCTTTGATAAAAATTCTTGTGTGTAACACCTCTTTTCTATTGGTCAAGGCAACATTGTTGGATGGCACTTTGAAAGAAGACAAGGGAAAGCCATCAGTTATCATCATAGCAAATACATACTGGAATCCAGCAACGCTCACTGACTTGGCATACCTGAAAATGCTGGAAAGTGCAATTGATGAAGCTATAGGAAACCATCTGGCACCCTATATTCTGATCTGTGTGGACCTCAACGCCACTTGTACTCAGGCTCCAAACACATTAACGCCCCATGGGGTGGAAAATTCAACAACTAGAAGGGGCACAGCTTTGCTTAAATTGATGAAGTCAAGAGAAATGCACAACTTAGATAGTGTGTTTCCAGACCCCCTCCGGCCACCGACCTGGAAACGCAACTCTACAACGGCCACCATAGATTATATATTTGCTTCTACAACCTTATTATCAGTTTTGATGGGATTTGAAGTGATCGAAACGCCAGCCAATGACCATAATCTCCTCTGTGCAACATGGCCTAGAATAAGGGCTGAAGAACCAAAGGGGCAGCTTCAACTGGACACCAACTCTCAGCGCACAAGACTGAAGCTTTCAGCAACAGCGATCGGTGACCTCAAGTCAAAATATCACTCCCAGTCTCACCTGGTACCAGAAAAACAGATTGATTACCTCCCATTGTTATCAACTTACAGTCATCAATCTGGAAAAAGTGCTCCTCAAAGATCACACATCCACACTTACGATTCACAATTGGTGACTAAAAGGAGGGAAATGCAAAAGTTAAAACGACGAGCGACTAAACTACGGACCCCGACTGCAATTAAGGAAGCGAACGAGAGTCATTGCCTATATAAAACCAGGGTTCATAACCATTGCGCCACTCTCTATCAACAAGACGCTGAGAACATCATAAATGTAATAACAACCAACAATAGTCAAGAGTTCTGGTCCCTCCTAAAATCTGAGCCAGTGTTCATCTCAAACATCGGGGAGGGCACTTGGGTGAACTTTTTCCAGACCCTATTTGAGAAGACACAAACCTTGATAAGTACACCAAATGAAGTTGCCATCACACCCTGGAGAAGCCTGGATGATGAAAAAGAAATAACAATACAAATAATGAAATTGAAAAACTCGAGAGCTCCCAGGCCAGATGGCATAACCAATATAGATCTCAAGGTTTTTCCTTCAGAGTGGGCAAAACTCTTAAGTGTAATTTTTGGAAGATGTGCAACATTAAAATCAATTCCGCCATCATGGAAATCTGCCACAGTTGTACCGGTCTACAAAAAGGGGAACAAAGCAGACCCGAAAAGCTACAGGCCAATAGCCTTACTGGATTGTATAGGGAAGGTTTTTGGCTCCCTGTTTCTGGAGGAATTCAATGTATGGGCAAAAACTGCGCCGTGCAGAGCTTATCTTCAAACAGGTTTTTAAAAAACCTGGGAACCTCGGCAAACATCCTGCTATTAAGTGGTTTAAAGAGCAGAGTACTGGACGGAGGCCCACAACTTTTTGTAATCTTCATCAACCTCACCCAGGCCTTCGAACGTGTAGATCGCGCCCTTCTATGGGCTAAGCTCGAAGCCTGGGCTTGTTCACAATCTCTTTTGGACCCAATAAAGGCTCTGTACACTGACACCAGTATGAAAGTGAAGCTAACCCAGCAAGGGCTACTCTCTAAAGCCATTCCAATGGCCAGAGGAGTTAAACAGGTGTGTCCCCTTGCACCAGCACTCTTTCTGGCCTTTCTGGGAGATTTAAAAGAAGTGAACTCAACAGTTCGATTCTTTCCCCCCAAAATGGGAAGTGTCCATATAAATAGATTGTTATGCGCTGACGATCTAATATTATTGGACCACACACCTATCGGGCTGCAGCGTCAGCTGAGCAGCCTTGAGGATTACATGAAGGCAAACAACTTGGACATAAATGAAAAAAAAACAAATTCATGATCATTTCGAAGCAGCACAAAAAGAACTGAAAAGGTGTCACTGCATTTGGCAAATGAATCAATTGAAAAGGGGTCGGAATTCAGATATTTGGGTGTGATCCTGGACAGCTCGAGACATGAAAAGGCGATGCAGGACCATCTAAAATTGAAGACAAAAAAACTGATTGGGCAAGGCAAGGCCATCAACAGGAAATTTGGCAAATTTTCGTTGCTGCCATTTCTTGAGTTTTACAAAAAAAGGTTGTTCCATCACTAACATATGGGGCGGGCGCAATGCCAACTTTACCAGCTACACTTTGGCCAAAACTAGAAGCCCTATTTTGGAGATCAACACTAGTCCTCCCGAACTTCACGTCTGTGGCAGTGATAAGACAAGAACTAAGTCTGCTGTCGCTGGGAGGCATAGTCAAAATTAACTCCTTGATGCGATGCCGGAAGTGCAGAATGTCAGAGGATCAATCAATATATAACTTGATACTGAAAGAAACTGGAAATGGTACCAACAAAATGCTGAAGGCTTGGTTTACCTTAAACCGTGACGCGCTAGCATTTGTGGAAAGTGATGAAGAAACCCTGTTCACAAATCCAACAAAATCCAGAAAAAACTGAAAGATCTAGACTGGATAAGAACTAAAGAAACAGCTTCAAACAACAAACTGATTCCACATCTGCCACCCAATTTAAGGAGAGTAAATGAAGTACAGCCCTACATCAAAAAGTTCCCATCGAGTCAGGCACGGGATCTGATTATGAGAGCGAGATTGAACCTTTTACAAACAAATGAAATCTTGGTTATCAGAGGTATTTCATTAACAACGGAATGCCGCTTTTGCACTGATCGACCAGTAACGGAGTCAATTCGTCACTTGATTCTAGAATGTTCTGGCACTAGAGGACTGAGAGCACTGTATTTGCCGAGCATTCTGAGTGAGTTTGCACTAAGCGACCAAGATAACTGCTGGGCCAAACTAATAGGGATGGACAGAACCTGTTGGCAGCTGGCAACCTTTAACATTCTGAAATACTCAAATTCTGTTCTACTTCTACAGGTGCCTCCCAGTTAGCTAGCTAGCTAGTTATCTAAAGTCTTCTTCTTCTTTTTGTTATGGAAAGAACTTTTCTTGAAGAAATTGTTTTTGTACACGACTACTTTTGTAAGAAATCATACTGATTAAACACAAATAAAAAAAATAAATAAAAAAAAATAAGTAGACATGATGACGTAGAAAAAAGTATTGGAAACTAGACTTCACTTTCATTGTCACATGCATACCTTCTTTGTCTAAAGAACCATATCCTAGATTTTGCTGCTGCAAGAGTTTATTGTATTACGTAATCTTTTTCTGTGATGATAATGCTCTCAAGTAAATGAATAACTAGGGTCAATAGTCAACAGCCCATGTTCAGCCATTGAAAACTACATTGAATGAAAGTACTCTCATCAGTCACCCATACCACCTGCAACAAAGTTCTCCAGGACAACTCACACAGAAGAACTATCACAGCAGTTTTCTAGGTGATTTTTATATGGTGCACAGTTCTCCATGTTTCACTAGAGTTTGAGGGCTAGTGTTTCTGAACATTGTAGGCATCTCTTTATAGAAGCACTGGATTAGGCAGAAGAATTTGTGATTTTCTGATTTTCATTTGTACTGGTCCCCTTGAGGCTGTCACTTGAAGAAGCAATACAGGCCACCAGTGTTCACCGGAGGATGCTGGTCACACACATCTCCAGTTGGGAAATAAAGGTACTGGACAGCAGAACCCATTCCCACCAGACGATCAGGAAGCAAGAAGCTTAGTGGTTCTGATATGGCTGAAGGGAGTGGTCCTGGATGGCCCAAAAAGACCTCTTCTTCGAACTCCAAAAAACATCTCCACTATGGAGAGAACACTCAGTTGGTTTAAATGTGGGAATTCAATGCACATTTGCTGTTAGTGCCCTGAAAGTGAAAGGTAAGAGTGTGTGGCAGTCAGGGTGATTTGGCCCATCAAAGCAAACTCAGAAAGAGTTGTAGGAGGAAATGTATGCCCGAAGGGTCTCACAAGATGATTACATGATTCCAGTGTCCAATGCAAGTCATTTACAGACACTGTACTGGACTTCGTATATCAGTAACTGGCGATATGTGCCAACATGTATTTGCCTGAACAAGTCCTGATGGGGGAGGATGTACAGTTCATGTAAACTTCTAGCTAGATCAAACCCTGACCCCAGTAAGATGATGTCATAACAGGTGAACAAAACATTCTAGCAACTGATTTACAGCATGGACATCAAACCTCCATAACTGCATGGAGCTTTCCACTAAATTGTCTTGTTCTGGTGACCACGAGAAAGGGGAGAAGTAGAACCCTGGGGAAAACTGATTTGTCCATGGGGCCCCTGTTATGTCAAGGAAATAATGCTAGGAACTCAGACTTGGCCCCAAAAAGGGACCTTTTTGGCAACTTGCCTGGATAAATTCACCTCAAATCCCTTTGGAAGTAGGAGGGAGGTCACTCAGATGAAAGCAGGAATTTCAGAGAAGATTATTATGATATGATATGATATGGCATTTGTAACACACCTATACACAAGTGTTTCAAGATGTGACGAGGCAAGGAAGGGTAGGACAGGGGGATGACAGAGACAACGATCTTACTAGGACAAGTGATATTGAGATCACACAAGTGCAGCAGAGGGGAGAGAGGAAAAGTGCCAGGGGAAAGGGGAGGGGGCAGTGCTGTATATGGGTGTTAGGTAGAATCCTGTGCAGTTCCCTTAGGGAGCACTACAGAAGATTAGGACTACAGGTGAGAGCAATAAATCCCCTTTGGTATCAGTCTGTACCACAACGATTTAGTTGGTAGCTGTGGCTGAGCAGTCACACTTATCTCAAGAGGGAGATGAGCAGTATTCAGGGTTTACACAATAGGCATTGAGTACTATGGAACAAGGAAACACTGACCAAAGCTTTATATTTTATGCACTTCTAGTTAAGCACATTTATCACAGTTCTTAAGCAAGTTAAATTCAGTCAAAGAAAGTATACACAACTCCCTAGTTAAATTGTAGACAAGTTTGAGCAAGAGTGAAAACTGAGCAAAACGGCACAGGGAAAACCAAACACAAATTGCTATCTAGCAATTTCTTACAAGGGAGGGAAAACACAAGTTATATAGAAATATCTTCTTACAGGCCCCAGCAACACTTCCCATGAGTTTGTGAACCAGTTTAGGTAAGGCAGTACATCAGTATAGCAAATACTTAAATGGAAACTGAGCAAAATGGCACTTCACAAGGTTTAAAATTGGGAAGGAAGGGGTGGTTATAAGAAGTAGGTGCACCAACACAGTTCTAGTTGAGAAGCAATCTAGCGAAGGCAGTTCTAACAAATTTAGCCAGAGTCAGTAGGCCTGTGCCAGAATCAGTGGTACAGGGCAAGGGCCCAGGAGCAAAATGTTCTTGAGCTGCAGTCCAGTCTTTGGTTAACAATTTTGAAAAGGTGGGTGCAGAAGGTGAAAGACAATGTTAAGAGAGAGGGGCGGCCAACCCAACAGATAGGTAATGGATTTAAAACACCTTTAGCTCTACCACGCAGAAAGGGCGGCCTGGCAGAACAATGTACCTTTAAAATGAAGAAGTGGCTCCTGCGGTGGCGGTGGTTCCTGGTAGTTCCTGCAGTTCGGGGATCAAGCAGAGGAAGAGAGGCTCTCATCGTGGAGGAAGTTTCGAGTTACTACCCAGGGATGAAACCAGCCGCGGTGATGCCCGGTGAATAAAAGGTATGCTCCTTTAAATCACGGTCCGGTGGACGGTTGCCTGGCTATCCAGTCTCCAAGTACAGGGTACTGGCGATTCGACAAGGTCAGGTCCAGGAAGGCGATTGGCAAACTGGTTGGCCCCACCAGCTCAAGGGAAGAAGGGTCTTACAGATGAAGATCTTCTCTCGTCGTCTGGAGAAAAGTGGAGAGACGCTGCAGCAGAGCTTCACCGGTGGTTCAGTCATTGCATGGCTTCTCTCCTCTTCAGCTTCTTAGTTTCAGTGACAACGTCTTGCTCTTCCAGTCCTCAGGACCCCGCTTTTATGCAAAAAGAGCCCAATTCATACAGCCTAGCTGTCACACAGTGGAGTGGTCTTCTAGGCGGGAGACCCTCCAGCCTATCAGGATAGAGTGCGACATGGGTTGCTGTGACAACCCTGTCCAGGGTTCCTACTCCCCCTCCCACACAATGGACCCACCCCAGACTCAGTGGCGCCGTAAGGAGGGCTTCTTGGCAGAAGCCCACCAAAAGGACGAACAAAGGATACCCGACCTGGGTTAGGAGTTTAGAGAAAGACACGAGAAAGAAGTTATATTAATGTTCTGGCAAATAAAACCTACCGGAGTAAAGTTAATATTAAAATACACCCTCGGTATGTTAGTGGCTGTCAGAAAATGTGGTAGCCTCGAACAATGGAAAAATCCTATAGGAAAATATTCGCGGTCAGATATTTATGGTAGTAACCACTGCTACCAGCCAGAAACATTTGAGAGAGGGACTGTACGGTACCCTCTCGAAAATGAACATAAGGGAAAAACTATTAACCCTTCCCAGTACCTCCATAGTAAGATGGGTTGTACTGGTTTAGTTCACAAAAATTGACTAGTAAAGTCAATGGGGACTTTACATGCCCTGGGAGACAGTAGTCAGTTCCAGGGTATGGAGTTTATGTTTGGGGGTCGCTACGACACCCCTGTGTCACTGCACGGAGGGTGCTGTGTAACACATGTGAATAAAGATGGTTCCTATGGAGGTGAGAGAAAGCCCATAGACATTAAACACAAAAATAGCCTAGAACACACATAGCAAAAATGTCTAAGGGTGGGAAAAAGAGTCTCACTCTTAGCAGGAGAAAAAAAAAACCTTCAAATCCAGCAAAGCTGCTGGGGGACTCTATAGGTAAGGGACATTAGTCATAGAATGAGAATTCTCCCTAACAATGGGATCAAAACAATAACAAGAAGTGTGGCCAGCAGGATGCAGGGGCAAGGGAAGGTGTAGACAGCAGGTGTCCAAAAGTGCAGGTAGGGGGACTGTAGGGTTACAGATACAGACCCAAGTTCAAGGGTTGCCGGGAGGCAGTGCGGGTGTACAACTGGGTGGACAGGGACCTGGGCCCGAATCAGTGGGCAGACAGGTGACCAGTGCAGTATCAGACAGGAAATAAGCAGGGAAGAGGAAGAGAGACGGCAAAAGTAAAGAGGAAGGTCTTGCGGTGCCTCTGGACCCGGAGATGGTTCAGAGAGGCAGGGAGGCTGTTCCAGAGGAAAACGATCTACCACCAACTCGTTGCTTGGAGAAGCGACTGACCCTGAGGGAGTTGGAGGAGACGGAGCGAAGAGCTCAAGTAGGAAGGTATTAATGAACAGAGAGTTGGAGGTATTGAGGACCCAGGCCCCGGAAGGCCTTGTGGACAATGCAGAGGGTTTTGAACTTAATCCTTGCAGCCACATTGAGCCAATACAGAGATTCCAGTGCTGGAGAGATACGATCCCTGGGCTTGAGGCCAAGGACAAGTCTTGCAGTCCTGTTCTGGATGAGTTGAAGAGGGCAGAGAGTAGAAGCAGGCAGATTTAGAAAGACACTGTTGCAGTAGTCCAGCCTAGAGAGAACCAGAGCTCTAGAGACAATGAGCTTCTGGGGGAAGGAGAGGAAAGGAAGACTAACTCTGAGGAAGTGCAGTTGGTAGTTTGACTTCTTAGAGACATCAGAGATGTGAGGAGAAAAGGAGAGTGTGGAGTTGAAGAGGTTGTATACTAATTGACCTTTTCACAATTGACCTCGGGAGAATTGACCTAATTTAGAAGGTCAATTAGGACATATATGCGGGGGAAACCCCCCGCAACCCCTCCACCCAATCCAAAACCCCCCGCAACCCACCCACCCAATCCCCTTTTATTATTTATATTCCAAACCAACCCAATACATATATAAAATAACTAAAATAATATAAAGGTCAATTGTGCAGAAGCTCAATTAGGACCACTATAATTAGGTCAATTGTGCAAAAGGTCAATTGTAAAAGGTCAATTTGGGTAATACCGTTGAAGATGATCCAGAGGTTCTTAGTCTAACAGGTGGGAACAGGAAGAGGGCCAAGCGAGGCCGGCCAGAGAGTGACAGAAAGGGAGGGTGCAGGTGTGCCGATGAGGAGAATCTCCATCTTACTGGCATTAGGGCAGAGATCGTTGGTGGCACACTGCTCCTGGATAGACGACAGACAGTCAGAGATCAGAGATCAGAGAAGGAGAAGAGGTAGCAGAGGGGAGCCTGAAATGAGCTGAGTGCCATCCACATAGCACTGAAAGTTGGAGCAGAGAGTGGCAATGCGGTGGGCAATGAACTATATGGTGCAGATTACTCTTGAGGATCAGATTAAGAGAACAGACCCTTATCACCACAAAGCAATACATGTATTGACAGTCAGATGCCAGACTATATCTCAAGACATGGAGGCGAAGGCACATCCCAAGGAAGCGGGCCTATCAGGGCGTTTCCATTAGAGTCATGAACCAAATGCAGTTGGTACAGGATGAGCGATGCAGAGCACCTCCCCACCTGCCTGATTTGGGAGACATAGCACACATTTAGAAGGCTCAGGAAGTACTGAGATATGCTGTCCTCTCCTCAATAGCCTATCCTTAACGTCTTCATGCCGTGTGAGGAAGGCAGACCTAACACTTCCAAAATCACAAAAATACTGAGGATTCATATGACAGGGGCCAGCCAACAACCTAACAGCCAGGGCTACCCTCTTTGAAATTGTGAACCATTTGGACAGGAAGGACCATTGACTCAGTTGCTGAGCACTAAGAATGAGATTGGGAAAACTACTTCAGGAAGGAGAATGTCACAGGAAATCATGTGTCATCAGGGATTTATGTGGGGAAGTTAAATCCCCACATGGCTCCAGAGTAAGGCACCTGTGCAAATGCAAGGTTCAAAGTAGAGCAGGTGGCCCCCAATATTTTTGAGGGAAAACACAGCAAAGGATAATGACCAGAAATGGAGTGAACAGAAAGAGCGAGAGAGTCGCTATTCATAAAAGTATACTTCCTATTGGATTGCACAAATTATTTGCTTTCGTGGTAAAAACAATGCCTGTTTATAGTGTGAGGTGTGAATAATTCTGCATGCCAAACAATTATTAATAGTGTAAAAATGACGTTTGGATTGCAATCATTTCCATTACTTAAGGAAACAAGTGAAATTCTAACACTTCTTCAACTATTGCCTAAATCAATGCTAAAAGCACGTAGAAAAGACAGGGCCCAGAACAGTGGAGTGCATTTACATCCCAAAATAATTCAGTAGTCCTACGAAGAGGTTTGGTGCTTACAGCATCAAGAAAAATCCACTTTTAATGTGTTATAATTGACAATATTTTACACGTTTCATTTGAACTAAAATAATGTAAAAGGTCAGACAGAAAAAGCAACATTTAGAAGTCAAAAGTCAAAAGCACCATCAATTATGAAACTCCTCTCTGAAGATTGTGCTCCATAAGCTGCTACTTTTGACAACCAACTAAGGTACGTCATTTAGTGCATCATTTAGTGAATCTGGCACCTGTGCATCCTACTTTGGGCTTGTACAGCTCCTTCCTCTATCACACATCCTCTTCTTCAATTCAGTTTCTTTTGCTGGGAGATCTTTTGCAGCTAATCCAGTAATTTGAAGAATTCCTCACTAGAATCCTGAGCTCCACCTTCGATAAGATTAATTTCCAATTTCATCATTCTTATTTAACATGTTTTCTTTTACATATATGGCCACCTCTACTTTTTGTTAGAGCTTGTTCAATTTCTACTCATTTCCCAAGTCATTTATTGGGGAATATGTTGTTTTCTGTCCATTTAGCCGAGAGGAACTTTAATTGATCAATGACCATTTAAAGGTATTTTCGTGACGACGTAACATTTTTGCATAGCATAATAGTATAGGGTAGATCCCTCATTTTTGTTACAGGGGGGCCTGCCTCGTGAGTGACAAATTAATTCTTATATAAATACAGTTAAACACATGCTACCCCGCCCTTCCACACAATATGGTTGGATACCAACCTACAACCAAGCAGGAGTATCAATTTCCCAGTTAGTTTGAACAGAGCTCAATCAAATTCAATTGAAACAACATGTACTTGATAACACTGTTACTAACTACACTGATATCATTGTATATATGACAGAGTTTTTTTTAAGAAAAACAACCATAATATGGGTTATGTTATTATACTAACAATCTTGTGCTTTTAGACATGTTAACATTTTTGTGATATTAATTGTGAATACATTTTGTTTCAATTGAATTTGATTTAGCTCTGATTAAACTAACAGGGGAATTGTTACTTGGTTGTAGGTTGGTAGCCAAACATATCGTGTGGAAGGGTGGGGTAGCCTGTGCTTAACTGTATTTATATAAGGTTAAGTTTTGCATACAACAGGGAAATTATTTAGAATAAATCTAAACTGGGACATAGTATTAATTGGTAGTACCTACCTTAGCAACCCAGGTGGGTGCACTTTCTAAGGTTTGCATTTCTAATCTAAAATTAGATTTGCTAGATGAATCCTAGGGTGTAAAGTATATCCTGGCAAGAGGTTCTTTCTTGTGTGCTGCCTTGCTGTGACTTTTGCTGCTTTGGCACATTTTGTAAAATGTAATAAAATGTGACAAGGCAGACAGTTGATCTTGAATAATTGATGGGTAATATGTGGATTACTTTAAGTCTAGGTACAGTTATTTTTACCCCCAGACTCATGGTATGAAGTTTTAATTAAATCCAGTCCACTGCCCAAGGTTTGGTTTCCCCCTTTGCATGTGCAACCGACGGCATAATGTAATAGAGGAATTAACAGGTCTATTTTAAGTTACTGGTCATAATCAGAAAGCACAGAACTTTGCTTCTTACATAGCCTATTGCGATGCAATCCATTTACTGGTTATATTCTTGTATGGGAATTATTTGGCTCAATTTTTGAATTTGCTGACATTATGAGTCCCTGCAGAAATGTAAGTAGTTTGTTTTACTATGCCACCTTGGGTTCTCTTTTACAAATGTATCCAACATTTGTAATGACACAATTTCTTCCATCATTTATCATGTTGGAGATCTTGTGGCACTTGACTGCTCACCTGAGTATTTTGATTTTCTTTTTGGCATTGTTTGTCTAGGACTAACCAAAGGTTTGGATAGCTTTTTTTGTTAAATTTGTGAAGTCCTTGGGCTGCTAATAAGGGGAAGCATTCCTTTGCAAGTTGATCAATTGGGCGGCTTTGTTTGCTGATTTGCTTTGGTGACCTATGTCTTCTTTGGCAAGATGCATATCTAAATTGAGGTGGAGCAATGAAACAGATGTTATATGCAGGACAATATGTATATTTTTCCTATATTGGATTTTTCCACACATTTTAAATTCTAGGCACTGTGATCTATATCACGTGGTATCACTCGGGAGGATAGCTCAGCGGCAACGTGCTCGCCTTGGAAGCAAGACGACACAGAGCAACAAAGGTTCGATCTTTGGGTCCGCGCTTAGAAACATCTGGGATTTAAGCACGTTATAAATAACCTATCATATTATATCATATCATATCAATGTTACAAAGCTTGATCTGAGCTTACTCTCCTTTGAGTGGTCCCTACTACTGTTTGTGTGGTAGGTTTGAGACTTAATGTCAGCATGGTCTACCCTTTCATTAAACAGCAGGCATGAAGTTATTCACTTCTATTTCCTCATTTGAAGATTTGTATGCATATCTGGCAACATTGCTTGTGGTCACTTATGTCCTGTACAACCTCTCTTGTAATACCTGGGTGTTTGTGCAGTCCGTGTGTCCCTCTGCTGAGTGCCTGATAATGATGGTGGTTTTAAGATTGGTCTAAAATATTCAGAGGGATTGCAACACAGGCAACAACTAAGGAAATTAGATCACTTAGAGGCTATCTGAATGACAACAGTCAGTAGGACACCCAGATAAAGCAAACATGCTGAAAATATTGAAACCAAATTGGAGGAAAGAAGATATTTTTGGTAAGGATGGGCAAGGTGGAAAGGCAATGGTAGAAGGAAAGATAGGACATGTGGTCAGGGGAGTAAACATAATTTGGAGGGGAAGAGAGACAGAAATGGAAGTAATATAAAAAGTAAGATGTGTTACTGACAACAGAAGCTTTTATTGCTGAACTGATGAGAGCATGCAGAATAGTGATTGTTACTCCAACATGTAGTCAGTTTGCAATGTGGTATTAATATCTATTATTTTTTATATGTAGTTGTGTGATGTACTCACAAACAGAAAAGGGAAATGAAGCTGAAATAAAATGCAAAATGATTTATTTATTTTAATTTTGGTTCTTTTGATATCGCCGCATTACGCTGGTTCCAACACCACATCATAAAAACATACACCAATAAGCAAAACACAATAAAGATGTAAAGTGCAAAGTGCAAGGAATGTGAAAAGTGTACGTCCCCTAGAATAGGGGAAAGAGTAAGGAGAGAAATGTTATATAAAATTCTTAAAATAGATTCTTAACCTGTTCAAAAAGGATAAAGGGAGGATTTCCCAATTGATTCAAAATCTAGCATCATGAAGCAATGTGATCCAGGAAAACAATACTGTTGCATATATTATAATCATTAACCATTATATGCTATTCTACGAACATCGATTATAAATCACAGGGGGACGCCATGGTCAATACAAGTGTCTGTTATAGATCACAGAGAGACACAGAGATGGCGCCTGTCATACATTACAGAAAGACACAAAGTCTACTAGGTGAGACAATCTAAATAAAAAGTGATTGTCTTCCAATAATGTATTGAGCTCTAAAGAACGGGGTAGCACACTTGCCTTTCTTCCTAGTTTCAACCATTTCAACTAAGGGATAGTTTTCGTCAGGACTTGATCCCTATATTTAAATTCACGTGGAACATGTGTTGTATGTTACAGGCCTCAAAGTCTGATTGCCATAATCAACAGTTAATGGGGGAACCAATAATCACAGGATAGTGTAAGGGAGAGGTGGTCTTTCCCACCACCCTTGACGTTCATGCGCAAAATGGGATCTACTGAAGGTGGGAGAAATCCCCCTCTGTTTGTCTACTTGCTCGATTTCATACTAATGCAAAACGATAGTCAAAAGCAAGAGACAAAGCCTTTGCACTCAGACTCCATTTTGCAGCACCCTGAACGCCATGTTTTCCTAAGCCCAGAAATGATCTCTAAAAAAGCCTCTTCCTCACTCCAGCGCTCCTTATCTCTGTTGCGAATGTGTAGTGTCCATCCCAGTGTCCGCTGAGATCATTGCCCTGTGTGTAACCGAGGCCGGTCCAGGCCTGTTCGTCCATTTGTCTCCACAAACCTGCTGATGGTCCCCCTCTCTCCTGTCCTGCCAGGCCACAGTTTACCCAGTCAATGCCCCCATGCTCTTTGATGCAGATACACATCTGACCCCCTCACAGTGACCAAGTCAGAACCCCCACCACAGCCTTAATCCCATTTTCACATTCCCCAACCCAGCCGCCATATCTGTCCATCTAAATCACGGAACATCAGGTAGATCAAACACCCCCTATTGCTGGCATTTGAATCTGGGGGTCTAGGGGTACGGTGGTTTATAGACCCTTGGGTGTAAAGTGTTTCATACTCATAAAACTGTCAGTGAACTCTGAAGCACCTCTCATTCCAGTCTATTGTTCATTAGTGATGTTTTTCTAATGTTCTCATCTCCTCAGATTAGAGTTATTTAGATTAATTGCATAGTCATCTGCAAGCCCGACCTTCATTCTGTGGAGACGATCCCAGCTGACCATGTGCATCACGAATGAAGGAAATAATACCAGCCAATGGGACCCAGGCATCCCATCTGGAGCTAGGTTCAATATATGTATCCAGCCAATCCATTCTTCAGAATCGTTACATATGATGCCACATATGATGTCACATATGACGCTTGGTGCCTTTTTAATGTGCTGCCAGTGTATTGTTGGGCAGAGCGCTCTCGGCAGCAGAGTTCTCTGCATGCATTGTTTACCTGATATAAACTTTGTTGAACTTGCAATATATCTCCTGGTCTCATTCCCTACTGGGGTGTGTCCATTATTCAGAGTTTTGGATTTGTGTTAGGGAGTGGCTGCCTTCAATAGTATCCGGGAACCCCCAAGAACCAAGGCTGCAGAGACTCGCTGTTGTCTGGGGAAATCACTATGGACAACACAACGCTCATCCGAGGTGTGCGCGTTAATGGTGGTCTGATGTACGGCATTAACTGTGAACGTAGTCACTTAGTAACGCCTGATTATTTTTACTGGTTTAAATAAACTCAGGAAGAAAAGAACACATAAAGGATCAAAAGGAGGATTAGTCCAACTACTGGAAACACATTTTTTGGCAGAACAAGCAAGATGACCAGGAATTAGTTAAATATTTGTAAGCAACATTACTTCAAACATTAATTAGAAGGATAGTTCTGCTTATGAAAAAAGGGCTGTTAGATCAGGATACATAGATTGCAAAGGACATACATGTGGGGAGTAGTGAAGCCTCACAACAATTGCAGAATTGGCACCATTTGACAGTCCGTATTGTGTGAGGGGACATTTTAACATATTCATGAATGTATAGGAACTGCAGGGAAAAAGTACCTGAAAAAGTAATCCAATGCGAGAAGGTAAATGGGAGGATTCGAATTGTGAGTGACACCTAACATGATGATTTGTGGTGACTTTGGTCAATTGACAAGAACATGCTGTGTTTCCCCATCCACAGACATAGGCATTCTTCTCATTAATGTATTATAAACTACATCAGTTTGGTTTCATATTATTATTCATTTCAGAAGTGAGTATCTTAGAGGAAGCAAGGCACAATTTTGAACGGAATTTAAAAATAAAGAGTTATGCCGCAGGGAAGTGAGCTTTACTTGTAGATGTGATTAAGGAGAACGACAGCTGCACTTTATGGAGAATTATCTCCCAAGGTCACTCGGACATTATATTATTGCTAACAGGTAGTATCATAAAAGATACCTGGTTTAATCATGTTAAAGCACTTTACGACGAGACACACTGCACTTATCAGCTGAGTAATGATGCTTCCATGTTGATAGAAGGGGCTACCCTGAACATGTACATTTCACCCTTGAGTAGATCCATTGTGTGAGTGTCTACCAAAAAAGTGAAAAGGCTCGAGAGGTGGATACACTACCTGGGGTTATCTGTAAGGAGGACGTCACTCTTGGGGCACCCTCTTTTGCATTTTATTTAAGGCTGTCGAAGCTGTCTCTACAGTACTCATTTCTTGGACAAAAGCTGAGATTATGCCGATTTTTAAATAGGGATTCAGGCACATTGCCAACAACTACAGGCTGGTATCATTGCTGGATGCATCCAGCAAAATATATGCCAGACATGTATTGGGCCATCTGGATGACTTGGCACAACCTGTGGGTGCGATACACCAGCAACAAGCTGGGTTCCAGTGGGGGCTCAGCACTGTTGACCAGTGCTTTAGATTATGCTTACGTATATATTTTATTCGTCGACCACAAAACTGCTTTTGACAGTGTCCCTGCATCCTTTTCTGGAATAAACTCAAAAACATGGGAGTGCCAGACCAAATCTTGAAAGCATTTGTATCCCTGTATAGCAATAATGAGGCTGTAGTACGGTGGAGACTCTCCGGGAAGTTACAGACTCATTCCCTGTACAAAAGGGAGTGTGTTAGAGGTGTGTCTTGGCACCATTACCTTTTTACCTATTTAATAATGTAGCTATAGATCTAATTGATAAAGTCCCTACAGTCGCGCCTAATTTGGGGAATGATAAAACACCAATCCTTCCCTTTCCAGCCGATCTGATTCTAATTGCAAAAACACTGAAAGGCTTGAGATACCAGTTTAGGATATTCATTGACTTTTGCATTAATAATGGCTTGGACATAAGTCATAGTAAAACCAAATCACTGATATTCCATCCACAGTAGGATAAAGTACCCAGGGTGATCGATAACTCAGAGGATTCCGCATTGAGCACGTTTTTAACTCTGAGTACTCGGGGATTATGCTTGAAAGCAACTGTGATGATGCTGAACTATGAGGGGTATTATAAGATCTGAATTTTCATTCTCTATTACGTCCCCCCCAATATAGATTTTGATCTTCTCACTTTCAACATGCTCTGCCTTGCGCATCACTTTCCAAAGTTCATTGTTCCAGGTATTGTTGTTGAGAAGGTGATCCCAAAGTATTCTTTAATGGAGCATTCTTTAATGCAGACATCAATACAGAGGCACCTACCTCTAACACTGTGGAAAAACTGTAACTACTATTTAAAATTGATGAGGAATATGTAACCACTCATCTCAGAAGAGAACTATGCGTCGATTGGCAGAGCCATCATTTTATCACGTATTGACTATGGCAATTCCCTGCTCATAGGGGCTAAGAAACAATTCACCCAGCGGTTGAAAACTCTCCAAAACAATGCAATTAGACTCTTTAAAGGCAGACCGAGAAGCGAACATATCTCCACAGGAAGAGAATCACTACACTGGCTGCATATTGTGGCCTGGATCCACTTCAAAGCAGCCGATATCATCCATAAGTGTCTTTATTGTCCGGCCATGTCAGAATGTATCAACAAGTGTCTTACTGATATCTGACCCTGGATGGCACTATGCTGCATAAAGATACATTTTTCCAACATAGTATTTATATTTCGGCGTCCAGTGCAAACCCCACTGTCCCATCTCGCAATTCCTTTTGGGGATCTCCAACCTCCCTCCTTCCTTTATTCAACGCTTGAAACCTCAAGGTCCTCTTCGGCAGTGACCTTAGACTTCAATAGATTATCATAACCCCAGACACTGTGGCCTTGTTTAACCTCATGAATGTAAGGAAAATTGTCTCCCTCCTCACTCATAACACCACTAGGACTGAGATCTCTAGCTTCAGCCTAAGAAAAATTGCCTGTTGCTCACGCCTACTCCTTGTCTTTATCTCGTGCTCTATCTCCCATTCGGAACAAAGTCCTCAACTTTGCCATATGCACCCTCGATAACCCAGCCAGATCCTCCACTGCCTCAACATACTGACACCATGCTGGATGCTCTCTATGTTCAAATCTGTCAATTGTCTTGACCCCTACTATTCTGCCGACTGTTTCTCTCTTTACTCCCTCACAATCTCTGTAATCATCCACTCTGCTCAACCTCTTTTTGGTCCACCCCCTGCAGCTTCTGCTTTTTCCCATTATTGCCGGCCTCTTTTGGAATGCTTCATTTGAGGAAACAAAGCCAGCCCATTAGTGACACTTCTTAATACCTAACTCTAATTCCTCCTTCAAATCTGACCCCCATCAATGCCACACGAGATTGTAAACATATTAATATGTATATTGCTCAACATAAATTATGAAACTAGCCCTTTTATGCTTAGGCTATTTATGTCTGTTCCCCTTCTGCCACTGTCCCTTGGTGTATATCCCATTTTAATCTGACACCTCATCACCTGGTTGACCCAAAACCATTGCATATTGTAAATACATTGTCAGCCAATGGTTGCTGCCATGCACCCAGCTCGATGGTGCCTGTGGCATCGATGAAGGTTATGCCACCATTAAAATGTTCCAACACGTCTCTTTCCTCTTTCCGCTTTACATTTAGCAGTCTAGTTGTTTCAAAGATGGCCACTGCCTGGAGGTTCTTAGCCACTGCTCTCCCGGCAGCTGGTCCGTTGCAACCTTGATGGTTTGATCCCTCAGGTTGCGGCTTGCTATGCTAGTTTCCTTTCCGTTCCTAGTTGGAACCCCCTGTCTTTTGCTTCCTTCCTCAGGCTTTGCTCGCAGCTCTCTGGCTGCTCTGTCCAGAGCTCACTCTCTTTTTTTCCGGTGTTACCCTGTTTCGTATTTGCTTCCTGGTTATTTTCTGCCAAGCCACCGTTAGCAGTACACTCCACCTTTCCTCTCTCACTAAGGATTCTCACCTCTGTGCTTCCTGGAGCGAGCGCCCCCGCCGCTTCTGTCTCTCGCTTCTCTTCCTCTCTTCTCTTCTCGCCTCTTCTTCCTTCACCATTCGTAAGAGTCTCGTCTCCCTACCGCTCGGACTGCTCTAGGTCCTTAAGCATTCTATTTGTCTTGCTACTGAGCTGTGCCATTACTTTCTGCACTTTAACAGACCTCCACAGTCTACATTTTGGGGAGCATCTTGAGCCTACCTTCCATCGGAACACTTTTGGCATTCTACGGGAAGTGCATTGCAGACATACCACTTGGAATCCACCTGCCATCTGGGTTTTTTAATGCTGAACTGAGGCTTCTTCCCCACCTGGGCCACAGGTCTGCATTTGTACAAGCAGCCACTGTGGCTTCCTCCTGGGGTAGGCCTTACCTCCATAAAAAAAGAAGGACTGTAGATCCCAAAGACAACTGGCAAAGAGCAGTCCTGACTCCAGTATTTCAGGTGAGGAGGAAGAGGAGAGCTGGGATTCTGGGGAGGAAGCCAAGGGATTAGACAGATTGCAATGACCAAAGTCAGTCATGACAACAGCCGAACAGATTCGGGAACTTCTATTCGCAGTCCAAGGCCTGTCTGTGGAGGTGCAGATTTAAAAATGGAGAGCTCGGTTTTGCATCAGCCGGTGGCTGCCCGCGAACACCATCCTGCAGAATTACCACCAATGGCCATTCCTTCTGGGAAGTTTGATGGGGCCAAGGTGTTCTCTAAGCTAGATCTCCGTAGCGCGTAGCACCTCCTGATGCCTCAGGAGACAAATGGAAAATAGCCTTCAGAACACCATATGGGCTTTTCGAGCATTGTTTGATGCCGTTTGGGCTGGTCAATGCCCCAGCTGTTTTTCAACGGTTTATGGACTGCATGTTTTCTGACATGATGTACCTTTCAGTAATCATATATCTGGACGACATCCTGATGTTCTCACCTTTCTTCCAGGAACACACATCCCATCTACAAGAAGTCCTGTGCCAACTACAAGAACATCACCTACTTGCTAAGAAAGGGAAATGCATATTCGGAGGTACTTCTGTATCCTATCTTGGATTCGTCCTCTCTGAAAATGGCATAAAGATGGATGATAAGAAGGTGTCTGCCATTCTCGACTGGCCCGCACCTACCTCAGTTCAGGAGGTTAAAAGATTTGTGGCACTTGCCCATTTTTACCAGCGCTTTATTCTGAGGTTCTCAGAGGTGGTTTTGCCCACCACTGGCCTCCTCAAGAAATCCTCCACGCCCTTCCTTTGGAATACTCAAGGCAGTGAGAGCTTCGAATGCTTGAAGAACTTGTTCTGCAGTCCTCCCATCCTACAGCAACCTGACCAAGGAAGACTCTTCATCCTGGAAACGGACACTTCAGCCGCTGCAGTAGGTGCCGTCTTGCTACAGGACCAAGACTAGTAGGGACATCCGAAAGCATACCTCTCCCGGACTCTCACAATCAGTCAATGCAACTATCCAGTGATTGAGAAGGAGCTCCTGGCTATGAAGCTGGCATGCGAAGAGTGGCGCCATCTACTGCAAAGTGGAATGCACCCTTTCTTGATTCAGACAGACCATAAGAACTTACAAGTGCTTCAGTCCATGAATTGCCTAAACTCTCATCAGGCAAGGTGGGAGCATTTCTTCACGCAGTATGATTTTCAAATCACCTATCTTCCGAGCAGTCAGAACACACTGGCGGATGCGCTCTCATGCAAATCCACCTCTGATTTGATAACCACTCATCAACCCGAAAAGTTATTTCCCAGAAACTGAATTGTAGCACAAGTATCATCTTTTCTACAGAAAGTTAAAGAAGCCACGGTCAGGGAAAGATCTCTCATCCCACGGGGTAGAGCCACCTCTCTCAATTCCAAGGAAGGTTTCCTGTTTCGTGAACAGCGACTTTACATACCTACAAACCCTCTTCGCCAGGATGTCCTGGGATGGTGCCATGATAACAAAACAGCTGGTCATCAGCGACAGTCTGGTACCCTAGAACTGGTGAGAAGGTCTTTTTACTGGCATCAATTGAGGAACAATGTAGAGAAATACGTACAGTCATGTCCCACCTGTGCCATAATCAAACACGCCACTTCCAGACGCATCAGTCTATTAGAACAATGACTCCTACCGACTCAGCCTTGGAGCCAGATCACAACAGATATCATTGTGGCTCTACCAGTGTCCCATTCATGTACCTGTATTATGGTTACCGTGGATTCTATGTCTAAACTAGCGCATTTCTCCCCTCTACCCGGTATTCCATCTGCAGCGGGTATGGCGGATGTTTTTGTCAGGAATGAGTTCCAAATCAATGGACTACCTGATAACATAACATCTGATAGATGAAGCCAATACACCTCCAGGTTCTGTAAAGCCTTGTGCACGCAGTTAGGCACTCTTATCAGGCTTTCATCCACAAACAAATGGCCAGACTGAGCATCTCAACAGCACTCTAGAACAGTATCTTAGGGGCTACATCAACAAGCAACAAGATGACTGGGTATCATTTTTACAAACAGCCGAATTTGCTTATAATAACTCCCGACATTCAGCCACCGGTATCACTCCGATCTATTGCATCTATGGACAACATCCATGCAGCATCTTCCCAGTCTCTACTGTTCAGTCAAATCTACCAGCCATTGAGGACATTCTACCCAAGGTCACAGAGGCTCACAAGTCTGCCAAACTCTGCCTTGAAAACAGTAAAAAAACTTACAAGAACCAAGCAGATCTACATCGCTGATAGGTTCCTGATTGGAAGGTGGGCTCTAGGGTCTGGCTTTCTACCAAATTCTTGCCCCGCTTAGTACGTCCCCACAAATAGTCTCTACGCTTCATAGAGCCTTATACCATCCTGGCCAAGATCAATCCGGTCACCTTCTGGCAAAAACGACCCCCAAGTCTTAGCCACATGCACCCTGTGTTTCATTCATCTCTCCTCAAACCGGCCATTCTGGATTTGAACCACTGTACCATTCCTTGGCAGACACTCACCAGTCCTTCCGCCGAATATGAGGTGTATCAAATATGTGACTCCTGCTACCATCTGGCCGTCTTGAATACCTAGTCAGTTGGAAGGGCTACGCAAGATCAGAGAACTCTTGGGAACCGGTTTCATACATTCATGCCCCAGAATTAATCATGAAATTCCACCGGGCCCATCCGGAGAAGCCCGGTTGTTCCCAGGTTGGAAGGGGGCATACTGTCATGTGCCCAGCTCGATGGTGCCTGTGGCATTGATGGAGGTTGAACCACCATTAAAATTTTCCAACATGTTTCTTTCTGCTTTACATCTAGTGGTCTAGTTGTTTCAAAGATGGCCGATGCCGGGAGATTCTTAGCCACTCCTCTCCTGGCAGCAGGCACGTTGCAACCTTGATGGTTTGATCCTTCGGTTTGTGGTTTGCTATGTTAGTTTTCCTTTCAGTTCCTAGTTGGAACCCCCTGTATTATGCTTCCTTACTCTGGCTTCTCTGTCCAGAGCGCTCTCTCTCTCTCTCCGGTATTACTTTGTTTTGTAGCTGCTTTCTGGTTATTTTCTGCCAATCCATTGTTAGCAGAACGCTCCGCCTTTCCTCTCTCAGTGAGGTTTCTCTCTCTGTGCTTCCCCGAGCGAGCGCCCCTACCGCTCCTCTCTCTCGCTTCTCTTGCTCTCTTCACTTCTCACCTGTTTCCTTCCCTCTTCTCCTTCCTTCACCGTTCTTAGGAGTCTCGTCTCCCTAACGCTCTGACTGCTCTAGTTCCTTAAGCATTCTATTTGCCTTGCTACTGTGCTGTGCCATTACCTTCTGCTTTTTAGCAGAACTCCTCAGTCTACATTTTTGGGAGCATCCTGAGCCTACCTTCCATTGGAACACTTTTGGCATTGAAGTCTACGGGAAGTGCTTTGCAGACATACCACCTGCCATCTGGGTTTTGTTATGCCGAAGTGAGGCTTTTTCCCCACCTGCCGATCTCGGAGAGGGGCCACAGGTCTGCATTTGTACAATAAGCCACTGTGGCTTCCTCCCAAGGTAGGCCTTACCTCCATAAAACAAGAAGGACTATAGATCCCGAAGACAACTGGCAAAGAGCAGTCCTGACTCCAGTATTTCAGGCTGAGGCTGGGATTATTGGAAGGAAGCCAAGGGATTTGAAAATTGGCTCCATCGTCTGTTATTGTAAAACATGTGAGTTATTTCTGTTCGAAATGACAGCCTAATTGCTTAATGAATGAATGAATACAAAAAAACAGGTCTTCATACATTGGGAGTATACCAAAAAAGTGAATATGTCAAACAAAGTCTGATTATTGAAAGTAGTTTGGCCATCATCGTTTTCCATGTGTTCCTTGGGGAACTCCCTATCAGACCAGAGAATCTGATTGAAAACTCCCATTATGACTTCAGCTGTTAGATTTGGGGTAAATGTCATCCCTGATTGTCCCTGCAAGGTTCCGGTATGTGTAACAAGATTGAAGAAGTACTCCATTGTCTGTAGCAAATATTTCCATTAATGCTAACATACATGTATTGTCAGGGTGTCAACATGTAGGTCTTTCTCCATGTATATTTGAGTCCCAAATGTAGGCGTTCATTCCCACAGCTCAAGTATCCCAAATCTAAGTGTTTCACATTGTACAGCTGAGTCTCAATTGTAGGCACTTTCTCCAACTGCTCAGGTATCCCAAATGTAGATCCTTCTCCGTGTACTGTTGAATCTCTGATTGGGCGGCCTAACAACATAGCGCCATCAATGGCAGCAAGTTACATATAATACATCACTCCACTGGCCGGAGGCATGGCTATCCACACACATTAGTATACATTAAGGTCTATGACAGAATTCAGTTGTGCTGTTCACATAAACTGTCTGCATATGTACACTATACCTCAACACCTCTAATAGCAGAATGCAGCACACATCTATGACCAATTTGGGTGCACTGAACACATAGCGAGTCTCTAGCACTGATGCCACCCCTACTCCTCTCAGAACCCATCACATGCCTGACCACATGGGTTGCTTCTCTACCCGAGCCACGCCAGCCCTGCAAAGCCTTTTATGGACAAATGCGCACATGCATGCTAGTCATGCTCCATGACCTCCGACACTCTGGACTTTGGTCCACTGAGAGCGTTCCCACTAACAGTGTATTGAGACTATAATAATGGTAAAATTGGCACTCTTCAAATGACAAGTACAATACAATACAATACAAGGAATCAGGACACATTTATAAATATTCAACAAGGCACTTTCTGTGATTCTTTCTTGGAATGAATCCTGACTGATGTTAATGAAGCGTCTAAAGGCCTCAAAGGAGGTTATACAATTGCCAGATAAACATGTTTCTTTATTGCCCAGAATGTCTAGTTTTTTCAGGTTCAGGGCATCATTATAAGAATGCCGGTATCCTGTGAGTAGATCCACCAAGATACCAGCAAATATTAGTACAGTTTCCATCACTCTGTCCAGCGGCATTGCTGCCAGATTACGAGTGCCGGAGGGATGGTGCTAATCCCCATTAATCCCATTGTACTCCATGAGGCGGTTTTCCATCATTCCCGGGACCAGCAATATCGGTGATGGTAATGACAGTTTTTATTTATGGTAGGGCACCTGCCTTACCTTCTGCTCTTAGCTGGACGTAACACAGGTGCCCCACCGACCAACCTGTAGTTGGCCAGTCCGGTAAAGTGCCGGTATACATCAATACCAACACTTTATTAACAGGCCAGCCACTAGTGTCTGAAACACGTGTCTCATTCCATTTTCTTGATCTAAAATTAACATGTCTAAGGGTAAGGAAGGGTTTCTATCTCAGGAAGTGAATTTCTTTGTTGGTTCTTCTGGTGGGAATATGAGCTCTGATTACAGGAGGTTTCCCCTTTTTTAGTCTTTGCAGAATGGTCTTGCTTTCAATTTTAACAGGTTTTATATTTGTACGTTTTGACTCTCTGTATGACACTGTGGCCCTCATTACGAGGAAGGAGGTAACCATGCCGTTTTTTGCGGCATGGCTACCTCCATTCCGGGTACCTTGTGCAGGTTCCCTGATTGGGGAAGTACCGGGCCATTCCAACCTTGGAGGGCCCGGTATTTCCCCATTCAGGGAACCCGGACACGGTGCATCCCATTCCCATAGGGCACAATGGGAATGGGGATGATGCTAACAACGGGCCCGATAATGACGGGTCCGTTGTTAGCATCCTAGGCTGCTCGCGGGACCAGCTAAGGGCGCCTGCTAAAGCCAGGCATCCTTAGCGGGTGCCACGAGCAGACCTCGTAATAGGGCAGTAAGGGGTTAATGGCTCCTGCACCTTTACTGGCACCGTTAACTCCTTACCGCCCTCCTCGTAATGAGGCCCTGTGTATGTTTGGGTTTTTCTCCAATTAGCTGGTGATCGGGCTATTGAGCCCAGAATAGGAAGTAGATTAATAAGTTCTGGTTGGATGATTAATGACTGATTCTTCCTCACCTTGAGACAGCTGTGAACATTACCAGCAAAGTTACTTTGAATATTGTTTTTGTTTGATCATAATACGTCCTTGCTTGCACGTTCAGAATGAATGCTGCACATGTTCTTGTTAGAGGCTATTATGAATGGATCCTCTACTTCAAAAAAATGTGATCTGGGGTTAAACAAATGAAGAACTTGCAAGAACTGTTACCAGGGATCTATAATGAAAGCAAGACGTTCATGTTTTCCATGGAATTCAGTGGGATCACACATCATGCAAAATGTTCATCCACATCCAAAAATGCATGCTGACTATTGTGGCTAGCTTTCCAAAACCTCCGGCTTCACCATTGTGGAAGCTTAACTATGAAGAGAAATGTCTTTCTGACTGTTGATTTCAATTTGGTCTCTGTCCCAAAGCCCTGACTAACTAGGCCCTTTGTTTATGTGAGAGTCTGCTGCAACTATGGTGGTTTGCTGGATAATGAGATCTTGGTTTAATCAATGATGTTCCAATGTTCTTGGGCAGAAGGTCAGGTTGCACTTCAAATAGGTAAATCTGGGTTGGATGGTAGAGAGTTTGCAGCTAATTATGTGTTATTTCTTTGGGATCAGTGTGATTTAAGCAAGATGAACTATTATTTAACCTTGAAGCTCCTGAATCCTGTTTTCTACCTCTCTGCCATATTGTCTGGCTGTACTACTGTTAATTAAATTACTGTTAATTAAATGTAACCATCTGAGAATGTTTGTTGTGTCGTATTTACCCATCACGTGTGGTTATTTGTGTTGCTGATATAGACAATAACTAGGGTGGCCTCCCAAAATCTGTCCACCAGGTCAAATTCTAGAAATCCATCTTAAATTGCCAAGTGCTCTGGTCATAGATGTATTTGGTAGGGACTCTACCATGGACTGAGTAGAGAGTCAGTGCAGCTGGAGTTCAACACTGTGCCGAACAAGGTGCTGTGAAGGATGCTGGAGATTAGCTGTAAGCCTGTTGGCTTTGGCGTAGAGGATGCGATTGGGGAATAGAGTAGGAAGGTGGATGCGCTCATAGACAGGGAAATTGGGAGGAAAATTACTCCTGAGCCAGGGATGGTTTTCAGTTGAGTTATGTCAGTGAGGTCCTAAAAGACTATCAGGATGTCAGTGGCCTAGACAACTCCCTTGAGGTGTTTTTTGCCAAAAGAGTGAAATTGGACCCCAGCACAGAATGTATGGGCTGTTAGATCGGTGACAGAAGGGCCTTTAAGGCCTGGACATTCAGGTGCTGAACACTGTATACAATGGCGAGAAAGACAAGCTCACAGATGTGAAGCGGTGATGGACTAATGAGGAGCAACCTTTCCTCCACTTTGGGGAATGTTTGAAAGACCCACATCCTGTACATCTGGGAGAGGCGAATGTCGGTCCTCGCCCTGAACCGAAACATTTTGCAAGTAAACAGGCTAGCTGGGGATAAGGGGTTAGGGGTTACGTCTTTAACTTTTAGAATACCCATTGGCAAACATGCTAGTGATTCATGCAACTAACTCCAGGGTGTGCCCAATGCCTTTCACACCTTGCCACCAGAGTGGGAATTCCATAACAATTCATGCTTTGGCTAAAAAGGTATTCGACTGAGGGACTTAGGCCCTACACTTCATGTATGCTGCCGCCACCCTAGGCTGATAACCGCTGGCTTTGAAGCAGGGGGTGGTGAAGTCGATCTGTTGGGAGGCAGATGGCTGCACCATGCATAGCTACTGCCCTTCCCCTAGCCCGATACTGCTTAGGTGAGAAGCATTACTCCCTACGGCAACCTTACCACCCTTATCCCAGGTATGTACAACAGGAGTTGAACACAATCTAAGCTAGAGATGGCAAGAACAAACAAATCCCCATAACCCATAGGTTTTGTAACCTGATATCATGTTATGATGTTGTTGATGACACATTCTTGATATAAGTACTGTTGTTTTTGATAAACACGCTGAGAGCGACAACTTTTATGCATATATGCTGTTCCTGTTTTATTTGGATGTTAATAACGCTGGGTTTTCCCTTGCATTTTGTCTATTTACATTTCTGAGTCTGACTTTTTCTGGCGCCTGATCCTCTGTGTAAAATGGGGTTTCCCAGGTCGTCTTAACAAATTGACCTGTGGCAAGTAGTGCAGTAACAAAGGAGATGGTCTTGGATGGTTGAGCCCACTAGGCATATCATCCAGACAAGTTTAGTCCTGGTAATTGGCTGTCCAGAGTGATGGTGACCCCCAAGCTGAAGGTTAAATGCATGACTTCACTTTTCTGGTTTCTTGCCACCTGATGTCCAGATAAATACGATTGCCCTGCCCTTTCCAAGGGGATACGCTTTTTGGTGATAGTGACCTGTGCTCTGGAAATGATTGATTCCAGGGAGATGGTGTCCTTTTTAGGCCGATCAGCCACTCCAATGTAGTTTTCTTACAGCCCAGTAGTACTGCAGCATGCTGTTCACTTCACAGAAGCATTGCCTTGATGAAGGAGCCAGGGCCAGAGGAACAACTTCTACAGGTTCTACTGGAGATTTTTCAAATCCTGAAAAAGGGTACAGAAAAGTCGGGTCTCTCCGGTACAGAATAGAATTCAAACAAATTAATGCGATGAGTGGCTCAAGATATGGTGCAATCTGTGTTGGGGTGACACAATGGTGTCCCTAGACCTCTATGATGCACATGGCCACATCACATTCTACTAGGACACAGGAGGTTCCTGTGCTGTGTGATCACAGTTTGGCACTGACAGCTCAAGTATTACCCTTCATGCTGAAAGAGACAATTGTAGGCATGTGTGGAGGTGTCCCCTGACTCAATAACTTGCTGGTGAAATTGGCCAGTCGGCAAGAGTGCCTTTGTGCTTCACCAGACCAAGGGAGACAACCAGTAAGGCTGCTTCTATGTTTATAAGCATGTCAGTTAAATATTGGAGCTTTGCCTACCTTTTATGTGAAGAAGGCTTTATTTCAATATTGTGTTGTGCTTTGGGGGAATGTACATGCTGATTTTATTTTTCGCCATACTTTTACCTTTGGAAGTTTATCTTCCAGTTCTACATCAGCACTCCGTTCCCCGCATATGACCAACTGAACATATGTGCGTGGGGAAATGCTGGCACAGTGGGTGGGTGCAGTGGGCATGCCTTGAGAATGCCAAAGGCATGCTTGTGGCAAGCACGTCTGGGCCAGTCCGGGTTCCAGACGGGTTGGACGTGACACTTGCTGCTAGACTCACAGAGAAAATCATCTTAGATCTCGCCCGACTGATACCCTGATTCCTTTGAACTTGAGCCATACTGTGGATGCTCAGTATATTCATTTAAAAAAGATGGGACCTACCATCAAGGTCATTTTATCTAATACACACTCTCTAGTAGTCCATGCGGCCTACGTTCAGGATGTTTTGGTTGACAAGTTCCCTGATTTAATGTGTCTCACTGAGACATGGCTTGCTGCGTCTGGTGCACCGGCACTACACAATGTGCTGCCGGAAGACTATACAATCATTCATTTGGATAGAATGTCACCCCATCCGGGAGGTAGGGTGGCAATAATTTTTCAAACTGATCTTCAACTATCCCAGACCCCATTAGGGTATGAAATTGATATTGAAGCTTGGATGATCTGCTTTACAACATCAGCTGTCTTTTCCTGGCATTTCCTTATTTTATATAGTCCCCTGGGTCTTATACAGGGTGTTTTAATCCTTTTCTTGAACTAATAGCCAAACATCAGGCAAAATATACACACCTGACTGTCTGGGGTGATTTTAATATCAAATGTAATCAGCCCCATCCTCCTATTGTCACCCATTTCCTTGAAGCACTATCTGACCTTGATCTTCATCAGTCCATCAATGAGCCATACATGTTCAGGGCAATACCCTTGTTTTTGTCTGATGACTCTACAATCTCTATGCCCCCTGCTGTATCGGTGGTCTGATCTGACCATTACTTAGTTCCTTTTTGCTCAAACTCCCTTCTCCTCTGTTAATAATTGTGTCTGTCATTGCCAGGCAGCGGAATTGGTGTTGTCCAGATCGGAACAGTCTTAATGGTTATTTTTAGTTCACAGTGCAATGCTAACACTCTGCTGATTTCTCTTCATTAACAGAATCTCTCATGGCAGCGGCTGAGATTGTGGCCCCTGTCAAATGTGCTCAACTTTGACGGTGCCCCTTGAAACCCAGGCTTTCTGATGATCTCAAATCTGCCTGTCCCAAGTTGATATAGGCAGAACGCAAATAGCGTCATTCATATGGGTCACCGGAAAAAGTGGCTTGTCATCAACTTATTAAAGGCTACCGTACAGCTTTTGATGAAGCCAAGCAGGCCCATTTGACTTATAAAATTGAGAAGGCCCCAATCAGTTTAAAGAGCTTTTCTCTGTGGTCAGGTCTTTATCCTACACCACCAATCTTACAACCAATGGCGCTCCGTGATGCACTAGCTTTAATTTTGTCACGCGCCAATATCAAATTGTTCCAGAAACCTTCTATGTGTGGCTACTCAGCGCCAGTAACAGTGGATAGTCTCCACACTTAGTCGGATTTACCTATATTTTCAGATGAAATTGTGGAACAGACTATGATGCACTTGAAATCTGTAGCCCCTTCCGACCCAGTTCCACTGGATCTGCTTAAAGACACCATGCCTGATATAGTCGGTTGGGTATCACAAGCAGTTAATCTGTCCTGTCAATCTGGACATATCCCGCTGGCGCTTAAACAAGCGGTGGCTATTCCTCACTTTGGAAAAAATGACACAGGACCCTTTAATCTCAGCTAAATAGGACTTCAGTCCTATTTCTCTCGTACCTTTTTTTGTGTAGCTGCTTGAAGCTTTGATTACCCCTCTTCTTTCGTTCTTTTTGGAGTCTTCTGGGCTCTTGCACCCTTTTCAGTCAGGATTCTGGCCGGGGCGTGGCATGGAGAGCGTTCAGGTATCTGTGGTTGATGACATGGCCAAGCTGGTTGACAGCAGGTGAGTGGGTGCCTTGATTCTGTTGGATCTTTCAGCGGCTTCCTAAACGTTCGATCACTCTATAATGCTGTCCCTCTTGACCTTGGCAGGCCTCTATGGGTCCATCCTGGCGTGGTTTATCTCTTTCCTGACGGATAGGGGCCAACCGATTTCCCTTCCTCTTTTTTCTTCCCCTTATCACTTGTTATCCTGTGGGGTTCCTCAGGGCTCCGCCTTGTCCCCTATGCTCTTGAACATCTATATTCAGCCTCTTGTCTGTCTCGTTCATTCCTTTGGCCTCTGATACTTCTCATATGCAGACGACACCCAAGTTTCCGGTTTGCGCGATCTTAACCAGCTGGAGGTGTCATTGTGCCTGCATCAGGACAAGGTGGAGGTCTTGGTGGTGGGCTCTCCCTCTAATCCTACACTTTGGACTCCTTTGTTTTGGCCCCCTACACTGGGTACTTTTCCTCTTCCAGTGACGTTGGTGAAAAACATGCGGGTTGCCCTTTCTTGTACTCTTGCCATGGCCCCTCGTAGGTGCAGTTTGTAAAGCTGCCAATTTTCATCTGAAGAGACTACAGAAGGTTCTTCCATTTTTAACTAGTCACCTCTATCCTCCAGTAGTGGCTTCTCTTGTGCTCAGCTGACTGGATTATTGTAATGCCTTGTTTTTGGTCCAACCAATGGTTCTGATCCACCGTCTTCAGGTATTGCAAAATGTAACGGTATCCGGTCATTGCATCGAATCCAAAGCATCAACAGACCATATCATTGAAAAAAATGCATTAAAAATAAAACATTGAATGCATTTTTTTAAATGGTAAAGGGATTAGTTCAGTAAAAATGTGTTTTAATGTTTTAAAAAAGGTGGGTGTGGGGGAATCCCCCAATTAAAAAAAATCTTTTAAAAAAATGCATTTGATGTTATTTTTTCGATGCTTTTCTTTTCAATGGTATGATTGACCATGGTTTGGCTGTCGATGGAATAGCTAGGAACCAATGTAGCAGCTCTAATTGCTGCTAATTCACCACATGGTACTCATAATTTACCAGTCCTGCGCTCACTGCACTGGCTTCCAATGGTCAGGCGCATTGAATTTAAAGCTCTCTGATTTTTATCAGCAGGTAGCAGACTATCTTTGATACAAATTAGTCCCTTACCATCCTGGTTGAGTCCTTTGCTCTGCCAATGCTTGCCTGGTTGTGATACCTAGGTTCCGTCTTCCTTGAGTGAGAGACCAGACTTTTTCTTCGGTTGCTGGTACAGTGTGCAATGTTCTTCCTCTCGCGCTTAGAGGTACCCGAAACCACTTGGAAATCAAACATCTTCTGAAGACGCTACTTTTTTAGACAGGAGTGGACTGCATTCTGGATGTCTTCTAGTGTCAAGATGCCCTTGGGTGAATGAGTGCTATATAAAACCCCATAACATAACATAAAAAGGAACTGACCGATACCATCTGATTTTTCCTTGAACATCCAGAAATGAGATCTGACCCCTACAATGTGGCTGAAGTTCATGGAAGCGGTATTGGATATAACATTCATGAGAGAATTTCCACTGCCTGACAAGATTTCATACCATCAAATGAACCCTGGACAAGTTCATGGCAGGGGTTCTGGTTTCTGCATCATTGTTTCTGAAGCTCCTGGGCCTGATGCCTGATGCCTTGTGCATTCTCCTTGACCCGCAACCATACCTTTTGCATGAGGCTCCAGTGAGAATTGTGCACCACATCAACTGGTTCAAATTGAACCAGCGTTGCCAACTTGGCACAGGACTTAAGTTGGTAGTACAGAGAGGTGACTGACAGTTTGCAAGCCCTTTAGACTCCTGTATAAGTCATCAGATGATTCCATGATGATCTTATGGTCGTTTTCAGAGGGATGCATGGCTCCATATCCATCTTTTGGTGCAGAGAGTGATCTGCCTGGCTTTGCAAGCTTGGACCTGCAGCTGTGTGGTAAGATGGTGATGGTCCTGATGGACAACCCTACTACGCTGCATTACATGAACTGGTGCAGGACCGTGGACTTCCTCGGGTTGTCCAAGGAGTCCCAGGATATTTAACTGTTGTTGATCACCAGGAAGATTTTGGACCATCTGGGCAGGAAAAAAAGGTCAGCTTGGACTCTCTCCGCAGAAGGCAGTTCTTGTCACATGAGTGGACCAGTCTATGGGTTTGGGAGGGATCACATGTTTGAGGAAGTGGGGCCCACCAATGTTGGATCTGTCTGTTGATCCATGTCCACAAGAAATGCCAACTATTCTGCTCCAGAGAAGTTCCCAAGAGGGATGTGCTTCTAGTTCTGCAATCCTGGGCTAATGTTTGTGTTCCCTCCAGTTCCCCTGTTACACATATCTGAATAGCCTGACCCATGTGATGTGCTGAAGAATCTATTGTTTCAGGATTTGTGACTCTGGGCGTGGGGCTGAGTATTCCACACAGATCTGAGCAGTCTCCAATTGCACACTTTGCTTCTGCCTGCTTAAGGTTCCAGGGCCATGGTTTGTCAAAGGTAGCAGAGTACAGGCAATCTTTGTTCATGTAGTTGGCTGTGTTTCTGCAGAGGGCGGGATCAGCAGAGTTATACCCTTTCTCAGTATCTGTAGCTGGGGTTTTTCATTTTCACATTGTTGCTAGCAAAGGAAGGGCCGCAGATATGTACAGTGAGGTGTATCTGGCAGCATTATGCCTCCTCATGCGTGAGGTTTAAGAGGACACCCTTTTTGACAAGTTGATTGGTGGTGTAACGTATAAATCGGTTGGCGATTTGCTACCCTCAAGTGCCTTATATTCAGGTGCAATGGAAACTGAACCTATTCTTGACAGAACTGATGGCTCCACCTTTTTTGTCCTTGCTCAACTGCAATTTGAAATTCCTGAACTTTAATGGCCGCTCCCCCCTCTTTCTTTCTCTTTGCTTCCTGCCGCCCCCGACACCCTCTGCCAGCCCTCCCATAAGCAGATCAGCCCAGCGGAATATTCACATGACTTTTCCTCTGCCTACTACCAGCGTGTGTGGCTATCGGCTCCTGCAGTGTGCCCAGAACACAATGGTAAGTGCTCCCCTCTAACCTCTCTTGATGCTTGTGCTTATCTCTATTTCTTTGGTGCCTGTTTGCCCGTCTTTCTTTCATTTTGCTTCCTGACTTCCTCCCCTCCCTCTGCCTGTCCTCCCAGAAGCATATTGGCCCGGCATCATGGTCACATGACCAGAAGTGCTCCTCTTCATGGATTCCCCCAGGGCAGCTGGCTAAGGGCAGGGGCAATGGGCAGCTCCTTAATGGGCAGCTCCCCTTCCTGTTTGCCCCTGTTCGTCCATGGACACCTGACAAAGCACCTTACAACAACAACTAAGGTAAGGTACTCCGGGTTTGGGCGCTGTCAACACATACAATAAAATAAAGGTGGTACAGGCAGTGAGCACAACCATTACTGTGCTTGGTTAAAACCCTGACACTTTTCATTACTACCATCAAATCTGAACATTGCATAGATTAACTGCTGCTCTCCTTGAATAGCCTGATTGATGTTTTTGGAGGGCAGACCTTGTGTTGCACTTAGATGGTATACACTTAGATTAATTGTTCGGGATAGGAAATGTGTCACACTTAAGAGGATTTTGGGGATAGGAACTGCGATACACTTAGTCAGATTGTTGGGGGTAGGAAATGCAATACACTTAGATTGTTTGGGTAGGAAATGTGTGTTGCAGTTAGATGGTTAGTTGGGGTAGGATAGGTGTTGCACTTAGATGGATTGTTGGGGGTAGGAACTGTGATAAACATAGATGTATTGTTAGGGGTAGATCTGTGATACACTTTGTTTGTTGGGGGTAGGAAATGTGTCACACAGACAGATTTTTGGGGGCAGGAAATGCAATACACTTACATTGATTGCTGGGGTTAGGAAATGTGCTACACTTAGATGGAGCTTTTTTGGTGGGAAATGTGATGCATTTGAATGGAATTTAGGGGGTTGGGTAATATGTCACACCTAGACGGATTTTGGAGTTGAGACATGTGTTGCTCTTGGCTGTATATTGGGGGTGGGAAATGTACTTCGCTTAGATGGAAGCAATGGGTTCGACGAGCAGGATAACAAAATTAAATAGTTTATTTTGCTTCATATGGAGTTTTGCAACGTGTCATACTCTATTGCATATGAGGGTGGGCACTGCCACTGCACTGAGACACTTATAGTGGGAATTGTATCACACTAGAAGGACCTTTGGATGGGCTATGTATCACTCTAATTTCCACAAAAAGGGTGGGTATTTTATTGCACTTAGATTGCACGTGAGCCTAAGTACTGCTCTTGACAACTAGTTGGAATACAGGGGGTAAACAATGTTGAATGCCTAACCCATTTATTCTGCTCGCACGCTGCACCTTCGGAATATAGTCGAAGTTATTATCAGATCACCCTTCATGTCTTCTCTAGAGGAATGCTGCCTCATCCCCTGCCTGAGGGTTCTTTATTCGCACCACAGTGATGCACTAATAATATTTGTGTATTTTTTACTGCCTGTTCTTTCACAACTTCACCCACTTCCGTTTCATTGATCAACAGGAAATAAACATACTCAGAAATGTTGCGATATTGAATGTAGAAATGCATACTATGATTATCAAACTTCAATTGAAGGCTAGTTGAATAATTTGGATGGAGCAAATTGGTTATGAGAGGTGCTTCTCGGTACTCCAACTTGCCTTTAATACTGCAGTAAGACTTCCCCTATGTGTTTCTTTGCTCACAATGATACAGGTTATAAAATCTGGACTCTCTACATATATAAAAGTGGCACATGTGGATATGCGTGTGTGTGTGTCTGTGCGAAATGTTCAGCATACTTCCCAACATGAAATTTGGCATGTGGGTAGGTCCCATGGTGTAGACAATATGAAAAGTATACAATATATATTTGTCATATTTATTTGGTTTTTAAGAGGTCCCCAATGCTTATATCTGCCATATGTCTCTTTGTGCCGTAGTTCTGTCGTAGGTTATGTAAACTTCAACAGTTCATTGTTATTAAACTTTCCACACTATCAGCATTCCAGCTAACATTAGCGGCACTCACTTCTGAAGTCATGTGGGTGGCACAAAACAGTGCTTTCGTAGTAATATGGGTGACAGGAAACGGTGCAAGTCTCTTCAATAGTGTCCGCAATGACGTTGTCTGTCACATTGTGGCAAATCTCTCATGATAATTACAGGAACTTCATTTCCCACGGGAGTTGATTAATGTATGCCATCTCAACAGTAAGAATCGTACATGCTTCAGCCGTACACGTAAGGTATGGCACTTCAAGCTTACACACTTCAGCCCTAAATGTACTGCACTTATGTTGAGGTCACTGCTGCCTCGGCTGTAGATCGGGACACAAATCATGTTGCTGCGCCTTCTCAACACTCCAACTCAAAGAAGCTGTAATCAATTGTGTTGTTATTCGGGTACCGCAAACAACCATGCAACATCATAATCTATATTGGTTCACTGAATGAACTGCAAACTACGACTGAAGTGTGAATTACTGGCGAAGCATGGGTCCACCTGCTAGTTTCTTAAAACTCAAAGAACAACAGTGCTTGGCAGAAAATAAAATAATATTTTGTATACAAAGGGTGGGTCATTAAATCTTAGTCCTAGTCCCAAAATATTCCATGAGATGATTTGAGCAGCTACATGTTCATCTTGTTTTCACATATAGAAGGGATTGCCATTGGTATATGTACTTGGTATATGCATCCCCATTTTGAATGTAAGGGTCAGTATGGCTCTGCAGCAGAATAAATGATTAAATAACATGTGAGCACTATGCGTTGCGGCATGTGCCATAAACACACACGCACGGGCAATTGTGAAATAACTTATTTTGAAATAATTGGTCAATTAAAGTAAATGGAGATGTACCTGTAAAGTGTTTCATGTAAGTGTACTTTGTGTGTTATGTAAATGTACTGTGCATTATGTAATATGCCCTTGATAATGTGTTCTAAATCCTATACGTTACCTTTTTTCAATCTGTAAATAAAGCAGTGTAAAACAAAAATACATACTCCCTTGATTTAAAGTGACATACCCTATTGGCTACTTCACCAAATCGATTGCATTAATTGTGTCAACACAGGAAGACACTGGTCCATACCTGAGGTAAATTGGATAACTGAACTGTCTCCAACCTGGAGACTGGCTTAAAGGGCCCCCCTCCCATAGATTAATTTAAAAGCATTTGCTCACCAAGGGTTAATGGCAGCTAAGGTGACCTTTCAGAAAGGTGGACTCATATCCCTAGCATTCATTCATCATTGTTAGGCAGAAATGCATGCAGTACCCTTTGGAAACACTACAAACAATTAAGACTACAAGTGTAAGCACAATCTCACATTTGGTATTAGCCTGTACTACACAGTTATGTGGTAACTGTGGCTGAGCAGCCAGACCTATCTCAAGAGGGATGTGAGCAGTACAAGATGTTACACAAAGGACTTGCTATCACAGTAGTTCAAACAAACACTTACTCAAGGATTCTTGGTAAAAGAACATACATTTATTTACACATTTAGTTAGAAAGAATTCCACTAGCAAGAAGCAGCTCAATATCACACTATAATACGTTACAGTACACAACCAATAAGTTTCCAAACATGTTAGTGGGAGCAAAATGGCACTTCAGTAACTTTTAAAAGAGGTAGAAAGACAAATGTTATAAGAATCAAATTACTTTCAGAGGCAGGGCAAATAGTTTCAGTTCACTACAAGAGGCGATTTAATTCAACAGGCCTGGGCCAAAGTCAACAGTTCAGTGTCTTGGATAGGATAGCACAGTTCTGTTACTAAAAGGTTAAGTCTTTGCCAATGTTCTTAAAAGTAGTTTGCCAGAAAAAAAGTTATATGTTGGTTTAGGAGCAAACAAGACTCCAAAGTTGGGAAAGTTTCACAAACTTTCACTGCGGCAGAAAAGATTTCCACACTGCGTTTGCACAGTACCTTATGGATGAAGAAAAGTTGTAGCTGAGGCAGTTGTTCCTGGCAGTTCCTGCAGATCTCGCTGCTCCTGATTCAGTCATGGGGACAAGAAGGAGGATGTCGGGAGGTTCCTGCACTGGCCAGGGAAGAGCCCACAAGCTTGGCTAATGTCGGTTTTAAGGTGTGAGTGCCTTAAAGTCCACAAACTGGTATCCTTCTCACTGGCTATCCGGTTTTCAACAGCACTCTGAAGACATTTTGACCAGTATGGAGACGGTGTCCAGGTGGGTTGTGAGTTGGGTGTTCCCACTAGCTCAAGGGAAGAAGTCGTCCTTGATGAGCTTCTCTGTCAATGGAGTTTCAGGCAATTCTGACCTGCAGCCGGGCTTTACCGGGCAAACCAACAGTCCAGGAATTGCAGCAGTCGTCTTTCTTGAGCTCGTCTTTGGTTCTTTCATTCAAGTGGTCGACTCTGCCTTCCAAGTCCCAGAGACCTGCTTTTAAACAGTTTTCTCCCATTCATTCCAGCCTAGCTGTCACTCACCCAGAGGGTAGCTGTCCTTCCTGGACAGTCAGCCAGCCAATCATGCCAGAGTTCATTCAGGTCTCCTAGGAGACTAAGCACAGGGAGTTATGGGAAGCTCCCTCAAATCATGTCCACCCCAGACAATCAGGCACCAGAGGAGGGCTTCAGCATTGAAGTCCGCCAAAGGCCATTGATCAAAGGGACCAAACCTGGCTTGGCGCGCAGAGACAAACACTAGAAGGACGTTTCCTAAAAGAAACAGCAAAAAAGGATGACCGCAGTTTGTTTTTACAGAGTGGCCTTGGGTGCTATTTTGAAAAACATAGCTGACCTGATTTTTAGCTACCGGTGTTCGCGGTCGGGAAAAATCATGGTAGTTTGTTCTAAAACTACTCCACCACCCTTTTCAAGAGGAAAGGGTAACATTTGAATGTTTCATGAGTGTCTATGCATAGGGCACGCTAGGTAACCCCTCCAGCACTCTATAGGAAGATAGTTTGTGCTGGGTCTATGAATTTAAAAAGACTAGAAAAGTCAATTTACCTTTACATGCACTGGGAGACAGTAGTCAGTCCCAGAGAAGGTATTTAAACCTTTGTCTGAAAGACATCCCTGGGACACTGCACTGAAGGTGTTGTGTGACATACAAGAAAAGGACGATGCCTATGGAGTTTGTCTAAAAGCTCCATATCCAAAGAACACACAAGTAAAACACACATCAAAATACATGAAAGAGTAGGAAAAAAGACTCACTCTTTCCAGGTAAAAATTAAAATCCTAGAAATCCAGCAAAATGCCTGGGGGTCTCAAAAGGTAGGGGAAAATATCACATTGATGAGAATTCTCCCTAACAATCATCATATAAGACCTGTTCTCCACCTCCTGCACAAGGCTCCATGTGTACCAATAAAGAAGGTTAGAGGAAGGTGAGCAGCAAGTCCCCGGCCACTGGCTCCACATGACCCAAGTGAAGACCCACGATTGGAGCACAGTCACCAACTGCAGGTGTCCTGAACCTGCCACCCAAATGAATGCTGCTGCCTATGTCTCCCATAGTGGAAGAGCTAGGCGTAGTGCTCTGGGCCTCCTGAACCCTGACTTCCGGTACCCAAGGCCCCTCTGGGACTATTAATAGGAGGGTGGATCCCACCTTCATATCCAGGCACTGCTGAGAACAGGCTGCAAGCCCAGGAAAACTCTACATGAAAGGTGAATCCACTGCCAGGCCTTGTGTTGCTTCCCCTCCACAGCTCTTGAGGTTCCTGCTCTATAGAGAAAAATACTACTGCCTAGTAGTCCTAGGCCACTCCTTACCTCATGCCTGCACTCAAGTGGTAATACATAAAAAACAATTCTATACATTAAAGACAGGGCACTGCAAAACTCACTGGGGGAAACAAGTTATTAGGCAGAATTCTCATAAATGGTTAATTTCCCTTACCTACTGAGTCCCTCAGCAGCTTTGCTGGATTTCTAGGATTTTGTTTTCATCTGGTAAGAGTGTGAGCCTTTTTTCCCACTCTTACATGTGTTTTGATATGGGTATTTCTACTTTCTGTGTGATCTTGGGCACTGGAGCCTCACCTACTCCATGTGCACCATTTTTTTTGTGTGTTACACAAAGCCTTCAGTGCAGTGACACAGGGTTGTCTTTGAGTCTTCCCACTGACTCAATTTTTCTGGGGCTGACTACTGTCCCCCAGAAACAGGTAAAGTTGCCATTAACTTTGTATAGTCACTTTAAACCAACAGACCCAATGCACTCCATCTTCCAAGGGGTATTGGCATGGGTTAACTCCTATCCCTTTGTGTCTGTGCCTCTCCTATCCCTTTTTGTCTGTGCCTCTGGGACCTAGAAAGGATGTGAGGGAGGGGTTTTAGGACCCCTGCACAGGGTTCCCTTGGAAACCCAAGTCACACTCTTGTTTGATTGGCTAGGTGACTGCCCTGCCAGGACAGCCAGCCAGGCTGTGCGAATGGGGGAAAACTGCATAAAAAGCAGGTCTCTGGGTCTAGGAAGGCAGAGTCACCACTGGATCAAGAGAACCGAAGAGAAGCTGAAAGAAGAGGACCACTACCACGACTGAAACTCCTGGTGAAGCCCTGCAGGATCTGCCAGGAACTTCTGCCTCAGCTACAGCATTCTTCTTCTAAACCCGGTTGTTCGTTCCGTCCGACCCTGGTGAAAGTGTTTTAAATCTTTCGCCAGTCTGAGGGCTTGTCCTACTCTACTCTTTTAAGTAACTTTTCTTACAACCAACTTCATTTCGAGCTCTTGGCAAAGACTTAACCGCAAACTACTCTGAAATGTGTGATCCTCTGCAAAGACTTTGAACCATTAACATTGGCCCAGGCCTATTGATTTGAATCCTCAGTGTAGCAAGCCTTTTCTAGATTGCCCTGCCTAATTACTTGTTGGTGCTGCTTTTTGTCTTTCCCTCCCTTTTTAAATTGCTGGAGTGTCATTTTGCTCACACTTCATTTTGAGCTTAACTTGTCCAGAATTGATTGGGTGTTAGTATATTAAGAGTGTGATTTTTCTGCTGCTTTATTTAATTAACTGTTTTACAAATTAATGTGTAAATTAATATATATTTTTTCACTCAGACACCTTGAGTCAGTGTTTGTTTGAACCATAGTAATTACTATCCTTTGTGTAACTTCTAATACTGCTCACTTTACTCTTAAGATAAGTCTGGCTGCTCAGCCATTGCTACTACTTTACTGTGAAGTACAGGCTTGTACCAAAGGTGAATTTGTACTTGCACTTGTAGTCTTAATTGTGTGTGGTGTTCCCAAAGGGTACTGCATATGACTCTGCCTAACAATGGTGTACAGTGGTGAGGATAAGTATAGTGATTACACTTAGAGTGCTGCTATTACCTTGGATCAACTAACCACAGGGCTAAACATCACTAAAAATCTAATTTTAATCATGTCTGACATGGAAAGCTACAGTCCGGAGACCCTCCTTAGTTACACTGTGGATTATCTGAAACATCTGTTTAGAGAAAAAAAGCAAAAAGGTAGAATTAAGGTTGTTAGAGAAGCAAAGTTTGGACAGTGGGTCTAAGATACCTGACCCTCAAGCAAATGTGGAAAATGATGAGGATGATAATCTGTCAGTTATTATGGATCAGTTAGAAGAGGCAGATGTGTCTCACAATGTAGGCCTTACTGCTCCTCTACCTGCTCAGAAACCTCAACCTGTGTCCACTGGGACTCACACTCAGTCCTGAATTCGTTGCTCTAGAAAATATGAGGCTTGAATTGGAATTCAAACGTATTAATGCTCTAACTGAACAAACGCATCAAGATCTTAAGCTCACAGAAATCGAGATGAACCATGCCTTAGAAATGAAAAAGTTGTCTATTGAAAATGCTTCTATCCCAGAGTCTTCTAGGTTTTCCAGTCTTAAGAGACCCATATGCCTAAATATATTGTTGGTATGTATGAGGCTAAGCATGATATTTTGGATTGGTTGGCAATGTTTGAGTATAACCATGGGATTCAAGACATTACAGGGAATCAGTTGCTTCCTTGACTCGTCTCTAGGCTATCCACTGTTGCATCTGATGTTGTGATGGAGTTGGGGGAGGTGGATAGGATGGATTATGGGTGTGTGACGGTAGCTTTAATTGCTGGATTTGGGAAGACCCCTTCCCAGTACCTTAGGAGGTTTAGGACTCTCAAAAAGCATGATGTATCCCTTGGGCTACCTGGGTATGTGAATGTTTGAAAAACTTAGATGGTTGGGTTAAGGGTTACAGAGTAAACACTAATGAAGGTATGAGATATCTTATTATGTTGGAGTCAATTTATGATGCCTGCTCTCCTGAGCTCAGACAGCACTTGGCTGATTCTAAGGTAATAGATACAAAGAAGTTAGCTAAGGCTGCTGACTTGTGGGTTGCTAACAGGGCTACTCACAAGGATTCTGGGGAAACTCAGAAGAAGGATGAGGGAAAGCAGCCAAAGAAAGATAACAAGGAGAATTCGAATACCTCCAATCCAAAAGAGGGCCCCAAACAAAACAATAAGGGTAGGCTACAGGGGAAACCAAATCAGGCTAGTGTACCATCTGGACCCAAACCAGATGGAGTTCAGAACAAACTCCCATTCATCAAAGCATTTGGGAAATGTTATGTTTGTTGGTCAACTGACCATGTGAAAGGGGATCCCAGATGTAAGGGTAAACCTTCAGGGATCCACACTGTCTCCTTCCAGTGGAAGAAGTACCTATGGCAGGTGGAAACTTTCACTACTGGCTGATGAACCCATGAGAGTCTCTGCTAGTGTTTCTTTAGTGTCCCAGGGTTTGTGGGACCAACAGAAGGTAGATGTCTATAATTCCATCCCAGATAATACTAAAGCGTATTATAAAGATAGTGTTCTTGTGAATGGCCAGAAGAATCCTGCCATCAGAGACACTGGAGCCAGCATAACTGTGGTTGTTGAATCATCTTTCAAGGTGGAGGATATTGCTAAGGCACCCAAACACCTAACCACGTTAGCTGGAGGCCCTGTGCAAATGCTTCCCCAGTTACCGGAACTCATCCATTGCAATGACATGACTGTCAAGATACCTGTTAGTGTGCAGAGTGAAGTACCTGGGAGAGTCATGTTGGGTAATGACCTGAAAACTCTTGGAGTTGTGTCGAGTACCCACACGCCTCCCACTAAAAGTAAACAGGAGCTCACTAGGCCTGCAAGGGAAAGGACCTTGAGAGGCTCTCCAGAGGCATTGATAGAGAAAGCTATCACCCCATTCCACAGGAATTGCTCACTGCTATTTCAGGGAAGAAAGAGGCAAAGGGGAAACCCAAGATCTCCAATAAGAAAGCAGATAGCACCCCTGTGCTACCAACAAGGACATCCCCACGACTGTCCAAAGTCAGACCTGTGACTCCTCCACCTGCTGAGGCTGAGTGTGAGGTACAACCCTGTGTGGTTTAGCCAGCTTCTGAAGAGTCAGATCTGGAAGAAGACATAACTTTAGTTGGAGATCTGGATCCTGTTGACCATCCTGAGCTGCAGTCTTTACTGGCAGAAGGTGGACCCAACAGGGCAGAATTCAGCAGAGGACAAATAGAGTGTCTACAGGCAGCTTCTCAGCTCGATGGGCAAGAAGCTGGGAAGCATAGGTTGCACTGGGAAGATGGCCTCTTCTACAGTGAACTGACTCATTCTATCCCTGGGGACTGCAAAATACTTGCAGTACCCCTAGAAATCGGACTCCAGTTCCTACCGTTGGCCCATGAGATACCTTTGGCTGGTCATTTGAGTTTCAAAAAGAAAAGGGCTCTCTTTATACTTCTACTGGCCTAAGATGGATTCAGTAGTTGACACGTTCTATAGGAGCTCTTACACTTGCCAAACCTCTGGGAAGTCTGAAGCCATGAATGTGGCACCCTTGGTGCCTCTCCCAGTGGTGTGAGTTCCTTTTGGGAGGGTGGGCATTGACATTGTTGGTCCCCTTGACCCTCCCACATCTTCAGGAAACAGGTAAATCCTGGTTGTAGCAGACCATGCTACTAGGTATCCTGAAGCAATACCTATGAGGACTGTTACGGCTCAGTCTGTGGCTAAGGCTCTACTTGATATTTTTACCAGAGTAGGGTTTCCAAAGGAAGTAATATCCGACAGGGGATCCAATTTTATGTCCCACTACATGAAAGCCATGTAGAAAAACTGTGGTGTCACTTACAAGTTCTCTACAGCCTACCATCACAGACAAATGGACTCGTAGAGAGGTTTAATCGTACTACGAAGAGCATGATAGGTGCTTTAGAGGAACCTCTTACAAGAAAGTGGGACCTTCTACTGCCATGCCTTCTCTTTGCTTATAGAGAAGACCCTCAGGAGAAAGTTGGTTACAGTCCCTTTGAACTTCTCTATGGCCATCCAGTCAGAGGTCCATTGGCCCTGATTAAGGAGGGGTTGGAGAGTGCTCCTTCCCCCAAGCCAATCAGAGTGACTGACTATGTGATAGGTCTCCGGAGGAGAATGTCACACATGATGGCAAAAGCAAGTGATAACTTGAAAGCAGGTCAGGCTCTGATCAAACATTGGCATGACCAGAAGGCCAACATGGTTGAGTTTGCTCAAGACCAGCTTTTGCTAGTTATGTTGCCAACAAGGCAGAGGGCCTTGCAGGATAAATGGATAGGACCCTTCAAGGTTGTGAGCAAACTTGGAGAGGTGAACTATCTGTTGGACTTAGGCAGACCTAGGAGGCTCCCAGAGTCTTTCACACCAACCGTTTGAAGGCATATGTCTCAAGACCAGAAGTGCGAGATTTGCTTCTAGCTTCAGCTCAAGACGAGGAGGAGAGTGAACCTCTACCTGACCTAATCAGAGGCCAACCTTTAGATGAGACGATAGGAGTTAATCTCTCTTCTAATCTGACATCTGAACAACAGGATGAGTGCAAGTTTCTGTTAAATCAGTTTGCCTCCCTGTTTTCACTTTCACCGGGCTTGACGACTTGGGGCAGGCATGAAATTCTAACTGGTGACTGTTAACCTGTGAAAAGCAGAGGTTACAGAATGTCAGAACATGTAAGATCCCACATAAAGGAAGATGTCAACAGGATGGATGCTTGATCTTGGGGTTATAGAGCCATCTACAAGTTCATGGTCTAGTCCAGTTGTTCTAGTACCAAAGGGAGGATCCAAGGAGTTGAGATTCTGTGTGGACTATAGAGCTCTAAATGCAGTTACTAAGACTGTTGCCCATCCTTTACCAAGGACAGACAAACTGGTGGATAAACTTGGTGCAGCCAAGTATCTCAGTACATTTGATCTGATGTCAGGCTATTGGCAAATAGCCCTGACATACCATGCCAAGGAGAAAACTGCATTTTCAACCCCAGCAGGCCTCTACCAGTTTAAGGTTATGCCTTTTGGATTAAAGAATGCACCTGCTACATTCCAAAGGATGGTCTATCAAGTTCTGAATGAGATGGAGGACTTCTGCATGGCATATTTGGATGGCATTGCCGTGTTTAGCCCTACTTGGAAAGAACATGTTGATCACTTAGGATATGTTTTGCAAGCTCTTGAGCAGGCCCATCTGACCGTAAAGTCAAGCAAATGTTAAATTGGTCAGAGCAAAGTGGTCTACCTTCGTCATGAGGTAGGAGGGGGTGAAATAAGGCCATTGCCTAGCAAAGTACAAGCTGTACAAAACTGGGCCACCCCTACTACTCAAACCCAAGTGCGAGCCTTCCTAGGTCTCACTGGGTACTACAGGAATCTCATTGAGAACTATGGGTGCATAGCTTCTTCTTTGAATGTAGTCTCCTCCCCAATATTCCCTAAAACGTTTAGATGGAATGAGGAGTGCACTCAAGCCTTTGAAAACCTGAAGAAAGCCCTTTGTCAAGCTCCAGTCGTAAGAGCTCCTGATTATCACCAACCCTTCAGTGTGCAGACAGATACATCCGATATAGATGCAGTCCTTAGTCAACTCGATGAGAAATGTAGGGAGCTCCCCATTTGCTTCATCAGTAGGAAACTGAAGGTACCAGAAACAAGGTGGGAAACCAAAGAGCGTGAGTATTTTGACATTGTGTGGTCTCTGAAGAAGTTTAGACCATACTTGTATGGATCTACTTTTGTGATTCAGACAGACCACCAAACCTTGAGATGGTTAATGCAAATGAAAGGGGAGAACCCAAAACGTCTAAACGTCTAAGATGGTCAATCTGCCTGCAAGGGTATGATTTCACCATTGAGCACAGGTCAGGATGTCACCATCAAAATGCTGATGGTGTCTCTAGGGAGTTTGTAACCAACTAGAGTGAAGAGATTCATCCAGGAGTGCATTAAATCCTCCTGCCCCTTAGTCTGTGGAGGTGAGTGTTAGGGAGAATTCTCCTGAATGGCTAATTTCCCTTACCTACTGAGCTCCTCAGCAGCTTTGCTGGATTTCTAGGAATTCATTTTTCATCTGGTAAGATTGTGAGCCTTTTTTCCCACTCTTACATGTGTGTTGCTGTATGTCACACAGAACCTTTAGTGCAGTGACACAGGGTTGTCTTTTTCAGGCTTCCCACTTAAACTCAATTTTCTGGGATGACTACTGTCTCCCAGAACATGTAAAGTTGCCAATGACTTTATTAGTCTTTTTAAATTCACAGACCCAGTACAAATTATCTTACATAGAGTATTGGAAAAGGTTAATAGTTATCCCTTTATGTCTGTTTCTCATGGAACATTATTTTGTTCCCCTTTCTTTAAGATTTGGCTGATGGCAGTGGTATCTACCACATTTTTCCTATCACAGTCTATGAAAATTGCCTTGGTACTGTTTTAGGCTATGTTAGTAGCCTTGAACTTTAATCCCCTGGACCCCATTTACTTTTATTTGGTTCCGGCTGGGTTTATTCGCCATTTCTTTTTGTAAAGGTCTTACTCGTGTTTTACTCTGCGCGCCAAACCAGGTTTAGTTCCTTAGTTTGCCGTCCTTTGGAAGGCTTCTGCACAAAGGCCTCCTTAGGCGCCTGATAGTCTGGGTAGACAGGACCCCTGTACAGGGTTCCCTTGGAAACCCAAGTCACATTTTTGTTTGATTGGCTAGGTGACTGTCCTGCCAGGACAGCCACCCTGCTGTGTGATTGACAGCCAGGCTTTGTGAATGGGGGAAAACTGAATAAAAACCAGGTCTCTGGGACTTGGAAGGCAGAGTCGCCACTGGATCGAGAGAACCAAAGAGAAGCTGAAAGAAAAGGGCCACTACTGTGTGGGGGTGAGGGGTCATTTGGACCTCCTCATGCATTCAGCAGAAGATGCATCACTTGCTCGATCAACAGTGGGGGACGCTTCCATTGCCCTTATGTTCATAACCAGCCTTCGTGCTGACGAGGACATAGGTGTGACTGTTATAGAGACACTTGGCATCCATTTTTGTGTACCCCCGACTCCATTTTGGACTAGGCCTCACTATGATAATACGAAAAGGCTTCTCTCCCCTGCGCACACCGCACTCATGGCCCCCACCTTTTCTCACTGTGTTTGAACGCTTCGCAGCTCCATTCTCACGCACGAGCCGGAGGTAATCGCAACAGAATAAATGTAACATCTCATCCTTCCTTTGTGATCACTGCTCCATGTGTGAACCGGCCTGATCCACGCCTTGTAACTCATTCATCTCCACAAACCTGCCTGTGCCCTCTTACCCCCGCTGTTGGAAAATTACTGCCATTATAACCCTGTGTTGCTGCACGATATTCTCTTGATGTACCAGATACGCGACCCTGCCATGAAGCCCACCTCCGTGTGCCCCCAACTAAAATTAGACCTCTGTCACAATATATTACACTCAAGAAATAACAAACGTCTGAATGCCACCTAGTTTCTTTGATGCGCCCAGACCAACCCCATGATCAATGTTTTCACCCCTGCCAGGACCCCCAAGCCCAGTGCTCAATATAAGTCTTAATGAGTGATGGAGTAACCGTTTATATGAAATGTATAAGTTTATGATGATTTGCTCAAAGGAGCTGTAGTCACTATGATTTAGTGCATGCCCAATGACAGTATCTCATGTTAGCTTAGTTAGTGCCCACCCTGCTTCATCGCGACCTGATCCTCACCCCGCCCGGACACAGGCAGATGGACCTTGTGATGCTCACCCTCTGGCCAACCGAACAGCAATCCTGAGGAAGCAACACCTACACATCTATAGGCAACATGAACATGTGTCCAACCACAGCATATTTTGTAATCTTTCTGTCTGACATCATTGATGATGCTTTTTGCTCATATAATCTACTTTACGTGTATTGTTTGCCAGAGCGCTCTCGGGCACCAGAGTTCTCTGGATGCCAATTTTACATAAAGACACCTAACTCTCGCAGCCTGTTCTCATAGTCTCATTCCCCGTTGGGGTGTGTTTTATTTCTTTGTATTGCACGTTTAGACGGGGAGTGGGCAACACACTACCACGACTGAACCTCTCGATGAAGCACTGCTGCGGGTCCAAATCTCCAAACTGCGACGACAGAGAAGATCTGCAAGGAATCTTCTTCCCTTGAGCTGGTGGGACCAACCAGTTTGCCAAACACCAAGCAAGGCCTCCCTCCCCTGGACGAATTTGCTGTGCACAGCCGCAGTGAACCGGATAGCCAGGAGGACAGGACCCTGTTTGGGTTGTAAGGAGTGGTAACACAACAACAACGGTTTTGTAGGAAGGTAGGTATTCAAGGTGCATCAAAGGTATGACAAACAAATGAATCAATTAGAGTGCTCACACACAAGACACATGAAAAGGGGGGAGGACGTTCCATCACTTTACAACAGCATACCAAACCAAGTGAGTCGAACACCTTCACAGCGGTGTTCAGCTTTTCACCCCTTCTCAATAAAATCAATCGGGAAGTTAAAAGACTTTGGCCAATCCTCAACACAGGCGCCTCCACCATCTCTGTCCCACGTTTTGCCCTCAAGAGACATTGCAACGTCAGAGATAAGGTTGTTAAAACCCTCATACCGAGTACACCTAGGGATGAGCCCACGCAGGGGACCCTTTGGAATATCCCACCCATCAAGGGTCATGCGCCCTGTGGCAATTGCTCCATGTGCGCCCAGACCTCTAGAACCACACAGATAGAGATCAGTTGGAAAACACCATGGATACAGAACACATTTACCAATTGCAACACCAAGGGCGTTATCTACATGATAACTTGCCCGTGCACCTTGAGATACATTGGCATGACCAATAGGCCAGTTCGGACCCGCATGACCGAACACAAATCATGCATAAGAACGCACAAACTCACCGCACCCTTGGTGTCCCATTTTTTAGCTAAAGGACACACAGCTGATCAGTTCAAGTGGACTATCATAGAGAAAGTCACACCGCCCCGCAGAGGCGGTAATTACCACAAAATGCTGTTCAAAAAAGAACAGATGTGGATTTACAGACTTAACACCTACTCAGAAGGTTTGAATGAACAAATCCAGTGGCATGAACTAGCAGTGTTGTCCTGAAGATAACACACCGGAAGTGCCCCTTAGTCCATGTTTTTCAGGTTCTCCATTCATGCGCCTTGACCCCTCTGGACTCTCTACCTTTTCCATGAGGTTGTCCATGTCCCCCTCAATTTGTCCATTTCCTTCACAATTGATCCCGACTCCCCCTCGACGCCTATTCTTAATCATGGTTCATTGTGATCATCAATCCACTTTTCATTTAATTAATTTTATTTAATCGAGTTTATTCAATCAATTCAATTAATCTCCTTTCATCCCTCTTTATTCTTCCCCCCTTTTTCAGCTCCGCCGCTTGTCAGATTTTTATCCCCTTCCCCCCATTTGCACTCCTTCCCTCCAGACTTTGTCTCCTCTACTAGGGACAAGGCCCTGTGCGGTACCCACACAGTCCGCGCTCCAGTGCCTGACCCCTCCTGAGCTCGAGCGCGCTCTGCCTTTGTTTTCAGAGGCACTCGGGCTCCTTTCGCTGCCTCCCTACGCTCGAGGCACACATGGAGCCAGCCACGTCACGCAGACGCCAGCGTGAGCGCGTTGCTCTATTTTTTTTATAGGCAATGGGCCTTTTTCAATAAACCACCAGTCTCGAGCTGTACAGCGCGATACAGCTCCCAGACACCACTGAGGAGAGCAGCTGCCCCCTTACAGGTACAGACCACACCCAGGCACCATGGCTTTTTCGCAATGTTACCTCTGCCATGTGCCCTGCACAAACTCTTACACTTGATATGGGTTTGTTTGTTTTCCACGGGTACACTTTACCTGCCGTGTAGGTGCTTGTTCCTCCCACAGCAGCTCGGTGATCTGAGCAACCCTTATTCACCGTTCATATTCCAGCTAGTACGCTGGTTTAGAGGTATGGTCAGCCTGCCTCCCCACAACTCAGGCACCCCTCTTGCACCTGGTTGGGAGCTGGTTGTCCCCACTTCCCCCTTTTTGCTCACAAGCTAGGGGCTCACCATTACCGCCCTGTAGTGCACATATTCCATCCATTTGTGTGCACTTTTGCATCTCACCCCCTGGTAGCAGCTCACCTGCCACATTTAGAGACTCTGTCTGGCACCCCCTTCCCTTCCCTCACCCTTTGGCGATGAGTCCCACCACTGGTGCACAGGCACCCACACATTTCCTGCAAACTTTGACCAATTGAAGGTCTTGCTCCTACAGGCTCCATTTAATGCGTGTTTAAAGCACCACCCCTAAGTGTTGCACCAATCCCCTGGTGCTACTACCCCCCCTTTTTTGCCCTTTCCTCCTCATTGATTGTTTTTCATTTCTCCCCCCCCCCTATTTTGTCTCCCCCCAGGAGACACCAGCATCTTCCTTCCCGTTCAGCATCTAACTGAACACTTGGCAAACCTGTTTGCATTCCAAATCACGGTCCTGAAGAAGATGGCTTGAATCTCCTACGCCATTGAAACCGGTCAACCCCTTTCGGTCATGAGGGCTCTCATGACCCACATTTGATCTCTTCGACACCTACAAAAGAGACGCAATCCTTTAAAAACCATTCACTGTAGCACACTCATTACCACAGAGTTAGCTACACATTCTTATAAGAGCCTTTTTTAGCCCTCCAGCCCCCTGGCTGTTATTTTACCTCACCCACCAGTGGTCTCTCCACCAGTACTGTTACATACCCCACCCACAGTGACCTATGGGTACCATTAAAGTTGCACACTCTGGATGGAACGTAAGCAGTTGACGAGATTCGCAGGTTGGATCCACGTTCAAGATCAAGCAGCCTCAAGATCTAATTCACAGCCTTGTTGTACGCTGCTCAACCCTCTGGAGTTTACCACTGTTTTAAACGTTTTTGTTGGATGACCCGTGTCTGTTTCCAGACACTGCCACTAGTATAGAAGGCTGAGGGATAGTACTCTCCTCTATATCTTTTTAGTAGGCGATACACCACACGCCACCTAGGGATAGGCACACCCGCCACGGTCAGGGTGTTCTTCCTTAGGGTTAGGTACGCCGAGTCGTGTGGTCCTCCCCCCTTTTCATGTGTTTTGAGTGTGAGCACTCTAATTGATGCATACCTTTGATGCACCTTGAATACCTACCTTCCTACAAAACTGTTGTTGTTGTGTTACCATACGTTACCTTGTTAACGGTTAAAAGGATGAACACGGTGTACCGTGCACCTTAGCTTTATAAGCTTTCCCTGTTGTTTTCTAGACTTGCTTCGTGCAACTGTCCCCAGTTGCTGGGATAGATTTACTCTACCTACGCAAGAGGAAGGATCCTTCTCCCTCCTGCCATTTGTACACAGTATTCTTGTGGTTGTTCTCTCCCGCCATCCACCTCCATCCCACCCTTCCCTCATCCTGACAAATGGCTGACGGCCACTTTCTAGCCTTCGCAGAGGAACTAGTTGATGGCATATTAGCCAATCCATCTCTACTGGGACTAGATCTCACACTACAGAACACTATTAACAATGATGAATGGAATGATATTGAGATCCTCAGAAAGAAGATCATCTGCACCGAACTACACGGCGCACTCATGACTGAATATTTGAGGGCCCATGCTGCACCCAACGGTCTTATCATACGTATTGAACCACGCATCTTTTTAGATAACCTCAAATTTAGGAAAGACTGGTCCTTCATAGCCAATAAATGTACCAGAGATTGGCTCATACTCATCATCAACACTGCCAAAACAGTAACAGATCAATTACTGAAAGAATTGAATGATAAAAGCGAGGCACTTAAAACAAAAATTGCTGCAGACACCTATTCGGCTAACCTCATTCTCTTAGAAACCTCACTTAAAGAGTTTAAAGACAACAACTTGAATAGAAAGATTATTAAATTGAAGAAAGACCTTGCGGCTTTCACTCATGTGAAAATCTACCCCTATGTAGCAGAGGAGTATTTCACCGAGGAAGCCAAACAAACCCGACGAGACACTGCACAACTCCGGCTCCAAAATCTCCAAAGATCTAATTCTAATAGATCCTGGAATAGCTTGAGTAGTAACTCGAGCAATAGCTCCAATAATAACAAATGGCAGAACAAGAGAGTACAGTTCAACAGCGCCAATCAAGGTACCCCCCCTGCGGTCCCTTTTTTAGGACAATGCGGGAGAGGCCAGAACCGCACACGTTGGCAGAACCACCCGCAGCCAACAGTGGTCACACGCAGTCGGGGACAAGGAGCTATACCACCGCTCCTCCCTCACTAATCGTGAACCAATCAACCCATATCCTCACCAGACCTGAACAAGAGATTCTACAAAAAGGATTATCCTTCATACCTACAGCTCACTACGACCCGTTCCAAACCCGGGTCGAAGTCACACAAATGATGCGTAAGATACGATTGAAGCAGTACTTTGCCAACCACACCTATGAAGACAATGATGTGACGGGCCTACGTCCTCCATCACAGTATTTCCCACCCCATTGCGCAAACACCGCTGAATCAGTCACTTTCGAACAGGCATTGCTTAAAAAGATCTCAGAATTTGAATCGAATATTCCATTCATCCATAACAATTGCACCAAACCTCAACTACTCGCCCTGACCGACTTAGCTAACAATCCAGACATCATGATTAAACCAGCTGACAAAGGGGGAGCCATAGTCATTATGGACACTACCAAATACATCACAATGGTTACCACCCTACTTAATGACCCTAATAGCTATTGTATTCTACCCAGAGATCCTACCCCATCTCTGCAGGCTCTGATAGCACCCATCATTTACGAGGCAGAAGCTGAGGGATACATCAGCGCTCGGGAAGCTGCGTTTCTGTCCCCCCTCACCCTCGGATCCCTGCCATGTACGCTCTTCCCAAGATCCATAAAGGGCTCACACCACCACCAGGGCGTCCCATTGTCTCTGGGATTAGCTCTGTTTTGGAACCCCTCTCACAATATGTGGATTTCTTCATCAAAGACCAGGTTCCAAAAATGACCAGTTATGTGAAAGACTCGACATATATGCTGACCCTTCTAGACACCATCGCATACGATCCAGAAACAGAATGGCTAGTCACTATCGACATAGAATCGCTCTACACCCGGATACCACAGCTGCACGTGCTCAGCGGAATGCTACACTCAGGTATGGACTTACATGGAGTCCCGCCTAGCTTCATCTCATCTCTCGCAGAAATAGCACTGACCAAGAATTATTTTCTGTTTGAAGACACTTTTTACCAACAGACCTCAGGTACTGCGATGGGGGCGACTTTTGCCCCCAGCCTCGCTAATCTATATGTTGATTTATTCGAACGTCAACACATCTATCCCGTGACTAATCCATATCTCGCCCATTTAACTGTATGGCGGCGATATATTGACGATATCTTCGTGATATTCAGAGGCTCAGAATAGGAGATAGAGGCTTTTCACACCGAGCTTAACTCCCTTAACCCCCATCTCAAGTTCACCATGGAGAGACATAGATCCAACACTCACTTTCTCGACCTGGCCATCTCAGCAGCAAGTGGGTACCTCTCCTCGAGCGTCTACAGGAAAACCACAGACAGAAACTCCTTGCTTTGTTATTCTAGCTACCACCCCAAGGCACTCAGGGATAATCTCCCCTTTGGACAGTTCTTACGCTATCGGAGGCTGTGCTCACAGACTACGGACTATACTAGACAATCCAAACAACTTCAAACGCAACTCACAGAGAGAGGTTATCCGAGGAGAATTATCAAGGACACCTGTAAACGAGCTAGGAACATTCCACGTTCCATCACTTTACAACAGCATACCAAACCAAGTGAGTTGAACACCTTCACAGTGGTGTTCAGCTTTTCACCCCTTCTCAATAAAATCAAACAGGAAGTTAAAAGACTTTGGCCAATCCTCAACACAGGCGCCTCCACCATCTCTGTCCCACGTTTTGCCCTCAAGAGACATTGCAACGTCAGAGATAAGGTTGTTAAAACCCTCATACCGAGTACACCTAGGGATGAGCCCACGCAGGGGACCCTTTGGAATATCCCACCCATCAAGGGTCATGCGCCCTGTGGCAATTGCTCCATGTGCGCCCAGACCTCTAGAACCACACAGATAGAGATCAGTTGGAAAACACCATGGATACAGAACACATTTACCAATTGCAACACCAAGGGCGTTATCTACATGATAACTTGCCCGTGCACCTTGAGATACATTGGCATGACCAATAGGCCAGTTCGGACCCGCATGATCGAACACAAATCATGCATAAGAACGCACAAACTCACCGCACCCTTGGTGTCCCATTTTTTAGCTAAAGGACACACAGCTGATCAGTTCAAGTGGACTATCATAGAGAAAGTCACACCGCCCCGCAGAGGCGGTAATTACCACAACATGCTGTTAAAAAAAGAACAGATATGGATTTACAGACTTAACACCTACTCAGAAGGTTTGAATGAACAAATCCAGTGGCATGAACTAGCAGTGTTGTCCTGAAGATAACACACCAGAAGTGCCCCTTAGTCCATGTTTTTCAGGTTCTCCATTCAGCTATGCGCCTTGACCCCTCTGGACTCTCCACCTTTTCCATGAGGTTGTCCATGTCCCCCTCAATTTGTCCATTTCCTTCACAATTGGTCCCGACGCCCCCTCGACGCCTATTCTTAATCATGGTTCATTGTGATCATCAATCCACTTTTCATTTAATTAATTTTATTTGATCGAGTTTATTCAATCAATTAAATTAATCTCCTTTCATCCCTCTTTATTCTTCCCCCCCTTTTTCAGCTCCGCAGCTTGTCAGATTTTTATTCCTTCTCCCCCCCAAACCCAACCCCCCCCCATTTGCTCTCCTTCCCTCCAGACTTTGTCTCCTCTACTAGGGACAAGGCCCTGTGCGGTACCCACACAGTCCGCGCTCCAGTGCCTGACCCCTCCTGAGCTCGAGCGCGCTCTGCCTTTGTTTTGAGAGGCGCTCGGGCTCCTTTCGCTGCCTCCCTATGCTCGAGGTACACATGGAGCCAGCCACATCACGCAGACGCCAGCGTGAGCGCTTTGCTCGGTATTTTTTATAGGCAATGGGCCTTTTTTCAATAAACCACCAGTCTCGAGCTGTACAGCGCAATACAGCACCCAGACACCACGGAGGAGAGCAGCTGCCCCCTTACAGGTACAGACCACACGCAGGCACCATGGCTTTTTCGCAATGTTACCTCTGCCATGTGCCCTGCACAAACTCTTATACCTGATATGGGTTTGTTTGTTTTCCACAGGTACACTTTACCTGCCGTGTAGGTGCTTGTTTCTCCCACAGCAGCTCTGTGATCATTGCAACCCTTATTCACCGTTCATATTCCAGCTAGTACGCTGGTTTAGAGGTATGGTCAGCCTGCCTCCCCACAACTCAGGCACCCCTCTTGCACCTGGTTGGGAGCTGGTTGTCCCCACTTTCCCCATTTTGCTCATGAGCTAGGGGATCACCATTACCGCCTTGTAGTGCACATATTCCATCCATTTGTGTGCACTTTTGCCTCTCACCCCCTGGTAGCAGCTCACCTGCCACCTGTAGAGACTCTGTCTGGCAACCCCTTCCCTTCCCTCACCCTTTGGCGATGAGTCCCACCACTGGTGCACAGGCACCCACACATTTCCTGCAAACTTTGACCAATTGAAGGTCTTGCTCCTACATGCTCCATTTAATGCATGTTTAAAGCACCACCCCTAAGTGTTGCACCAATCCCTGTGTGCTACTACCTCCCCCTTTTTGCCATTTACTCCTCATTGATTGTTTTCATTTCTCCCCACCCCTCTCTTTTGTCTCCCCCCAGGAGACACCAGCATCTTCCTTCCCGTTCAGCATCTAACTGAACACTTGGCAAACCTGTTTGCATTCCAAATCACGGTCCTGAAGAAGATGGCTTGAATCTCCTACGCCATTGAAACCGGTCGACCCCTTTCGGTCATGAGGGCTCTGATGACCCACATTTGATCTCTTCGACACCTACAAAAGAGACGCAATCCTCTAAAAACCATTCACTGTAGCACACCCATTACCACAGAGTGAGCTACACATTCTTATAAGAGCCTTTTTTAGCCCTCCAGCCCGCTGGCTGTTATTTTACCTCACCCACTAGTGGTCTCTCCACCAGTACTGTTACATACCCCAACCACAGTGACCTATGGGTACCATTAAAGTTGCACACTCTGGATGGAACGTAAGCAGTTGACCTGATTCGCAGGTTGGATCCACGTTCAAGATCAAGCAGCCTCAAGATCTAATTCACAGCCTTGTTGTAAGCTGCTCAACCCTCTGGAGTTTACCACTGTTTTAAACGTTTTTGTTGGACGACCCGTATCTGTTCCCAGACACTGCCACTAGTATAGAAGGCTGAGGGATAGTACTTTCCTCTATATCTTTTTAGTAGGCGATACACCACACGCCACCTAGGGATAGGCACCCCCGCCAGGGTCAGGATGTTCTTCCTTAGGGTTAGGTACGCCGAGTCAGGTGGTCCTCCCCCCTTTTCATGTGTTTTGAGTGTGAGCACTCTAATTGATTCATTTGTTTTGCATACCTTTGATGCACCTTGAATACCTACCTTCCTACAAAACCTTTGTTGTTGTGTTACCATACGTTACCTTGTTAACGGTTAAAAGGATGAACACGGTGTACCGTGCACCTTAGCTTTATAAGCTTTCCCTGTTGTTTTCTTGGGTTGTAAGGAGCGCACATTTTATTCATTGCTTAGTTCTGCTGCTGGTTTCTTCCCTGGGCAGTGCAGGACCCTCCAGGTTTCCGTCTCCGTGTCAGTCCGAGAGTTGCTTCAGGAACCATGAGCCTGCAGGATCTTCCAGGAACTTCTGCTTCAGCTACAGCATTCTTCTTCTTCTAAGGTACTGTTCAAACCCGGTTGTTTGTTCCGTCCGACCGCGGTGAACGTGTTTTAAATCTTTCGCCAATCTGAGGGCTTGTCCTTCTCTACTCTTTTAAGTAACTTTTCTTCCGACCAACTTCGTTTAAAAACTCTTGGCAAAGACTTAACCGCAAACTACTCTGAACTGTGTGATCCTCTGCGAAGACTCTGAACCATTAACATTGGCCCAGGCCTATTGATTTGAATCCTCATTGTAGCATGTCTTTTCTAGATTGCCCTGCCTACTTACTTGTTGCTGCTGCTAAATGTTGTATAACCTTGTCTTTCCCTCCCTTTTTACATTGCTGCAGCGTCATTTTGCTCACACTTAATTTTGAGTTTAACTTGTCCAGAATTGATTGGATGTTGTGTAGTATATTAGAGTGTGAATTTTCTGCTGCTTTATTTAGTGAACTTTTTTACAAATGAATGTGTAAATAAATGTATATTCTTTTACTCCGAAACCTTGAGTCAGTGTTTGTTTGAACCATAGTAACTACTGTCCTTTGTGTTACTTCTGATACTGCTCACTTTACTCTTGAGATAAGTCTGGCTGCTCAGCCATCGGTACCGCTTTACCGTGACGTACAGGCTTGTACCAAAGGTGAATTTGTACTTGCACTTGTAGTCTTAATTGTGTGTGGTGTTCCCAAAGGGTACTGCATATGATTCTGCCTAACATTGTGTATCTGAAAGAATCAAATTTTCCGATACCCAATCTTCTAAGTAATTGAGAATTACGCCAGAAGACATATTGGAGATCACATCCAGTAACATCACAGGATGATATGAGGATGGCACAGGTGTACTCTCTTTCTTATAAATTGGAGCAATAATACCCATCTTTCAGCTTTCTGGAATTTGATTAGGCAGGATAAGGGGATTGAAGACTAAAATGCGTCCCCATATATCTGGTTATGCCCGAAAAAAATAATTTCGGACACCATCTATCCATGGTGATTTAAGAGGTTTCTTTCTTTGAAGGACCTGCAGCACCTCCAGTAACGTTACTGGGTCCATTGGTCTATCTATACTCAAACTAGTCTCAAGGGTATAATTTCTTTCTGACCCACTCAGGGCCTTGAGGCTGAATAACTCGCTATATTGTTGTACTCATGTATCCAAAGCTATATGTACCTCTGGGCTATATGGGCACCCTTTGTCCAGGCCATCAGTATTCCTAGCAACAATACCCAAATGTTTTTTCTGAATCCACCCTTTTTGCCGCTTCACAAAGTGCTTCCCATTTCTTGTCTGTGAGGTTCTTAATGTCAGCCTTAGAATCTTTTAGGGCTGTCATAAAAGGTGTTTTATTCTTTTTGCAGCAATCTGACAACCATGATTTACTTTGACATTTGTAATTTTCCCTAACCATAGGCCTAACAACAAGACTCCAAATTCCTTCATAAAAGTGACTGGGGCAACCTCAGGGAGTAGGCCGGTCATCTGTTCGTTCCTCGCTTCCTTCATTACTCGTAAGCTTAATACAGTGTCATTGCTACAATTTCAATGTCTCAGTCTGGACTTGTATCGCTTTATAATAGAAGCAGAGTCCAGTTGTGATTTTTTTTGGACAAGAGCTTGTCAAGGGATGAGGGTTATGATCACTTTCTGGCCTTTGAGGAATTGTAAAGCCTGTATTTTTATTTATTTATTTATTTATTGCATTTATGTTACACCCACACCCGGAGGTACCACGGCGTAGAGTACAGTATACTTGGTCTTGTGTTTACAGGTTTAGTATCGTACAGATTGCAGATACATGTAGAGTTACATTTCTAGCAATTTAACAGTAATAAACTTAGTACATGCAAGATTATGCCATTAAGCAGTGGTAGGCTAGATGCAGGGAAGAGGCAGGAGGGAGGGGAGGTCTCCAGAGTGTAGGTAAGGGAAGGTGTGGAGGAGGAGAGGTCAGTAGGAGAGGAGCATGGAAGGGAGGGGGAGAAGTTAAGGGTGGTTGTGAGGTTAGAATTTGTTAAAGAGCCAAGTTTTCAATAGTTTCTTAAATTTGTTGAGTGTAGGCTTATTGTTAATGTTAGTGGGGCGTGTGTTCCAAATTCTTGGGGCCGATGTAGGGAAGTTGGATTTGCCCATCCTGGTATTCCTGAAACGTGGCGTGAATAGGTGTAGGTGAGCATTTCATCTAAGTGTTCGGATGGTTGTTTTATGGCTTAGGCATTGGTTGAGGTAACTTGTTGCCTTTCCAGAGATACACTTGTTAGCCAGGGTGAGCGTTTTGTGTATTATTCTTGCTTCAATAGGGAGCCAATGGGCTTCTCTTCTGTGTTGCGATATGTGCTCTCTTTCTTCATGCCTAAGGCTGCTCTTAGTGCTATATTTTGAAAAAGCTGCAATTTGTTTATGTTTTGTTTAGAGGTGCCTAGTAGAAGGATATTGCAGTAATCAATCTTGGAAAGTATGAGGGCTCTGGCGAGAGTGATGCAGTTGTGTTGTGTGAGGAATGGTCTGCTTAATGAGATGAGTTTGGCAGTATATGGTGTGGAAGATGCAAGGACGTTTACATTTTTATTTGTTTGGAGATGGCGATGGGGGTGCCATCAATGTTTATAGTGGTGTAATGTGGGGGAAGCTTTGCTAGTTATGAAGATTTCAGTTTTTTTCTCCATTAAGGCATAGGCTGTTTGCTGCCATCTAATTCTGGATGATGGAGAAGATTTTGTTTATCTGGATAGTGTTTTGTTCTAGATTCCCTAATATGTGAATAGGTATTTTGGTGTCGTCACTAAAATTTGCATAGATTAATCCCATTGCCTCTAATGCTGCAAAGAGTAATCTAGTGTATGCATTGTATAGCGTTGGGGAGAGGCAAGAACCTTTGGGAACTCCAAGGGGGACTGGTAGGGGGTCAGCTGCTACATCTCCTATGGATATTCTGGAGTTGCGGTCTGAGAGGAATGGGTTGATCCAGGAAGTCGCTTCTTTAGAGAATCAGAAGTTTTTTTTCCAGCACTTGGCATAGTTTTTGGTGATCTACTAGATCAAATACTGCGTATAGATCAAGTAGTAGTAGGCATAGTTGACCAGATTCCCTAACCGCGTCCATCTGTTTTTTTAAGATCCAGCAACGCTGTCTCTGTGCTGTGGCCTGGGCGGAACCCAGACTGTCTTTCTCCAAGCAGGTGGTTTTTATCTTGGTGGGATTGGACTTGAGTATATGCGATTTTGTCGATAACTTTAAGTAGAAAGGGGACGGTAGTGATAGGGTGGTAGTTGGTTGGGATTGTAGGATCTAGGTTTTTTTTTTTTAGGGGTGGTGTGACCCAAGCCTCTTTGATATTGGATGGGATGGTGTTAGTACTGAAGGAGGCATTGACAAAGTTGGTGATGGTTGAAGCTAGGATAGGAGCGCATTCCTTGACTAGTTTGGTGGGGGAAAAATCTCCTTTGCAATTGGAGGGTTTAAGTGACTCTATGGTTTTTAAAACTTGTTCAGTAGTTTTTGAGCTGATATCGAATTCTGGCGTATGTGTGACCCAGTCTGCTGTGGGCAGAACTGAGGTGTTTGCAGTAGTGTCTAGTCGTTTTTTTGTAGATTAATTTTATTTTGCAGGGTGTTATTTTGGAAGCTAGTGCATCCTGGATGCTGGTACACCAGGCTTTGTTCACTGTAACTGTATTTGGCGGGTGGATCGGAGTTTCTAATTCTTTTATGATGGCAAATAATTCTTTACTATTTGAGGTGGCATTAGTGATACGCGAGTTTAGGGAATTAGCTTTCTGGGTGTATACTTCTTGTTTGTATAATTTAGAAAGTCGCTGCGCTTCCTTTTTAGAGTCACTAGTGGGTTCTTTTCTATGGAGGTGTTCTTGTGCTCTTTTGATTCTTCTGAGTTCTCTAAGGTCGTCATTGACCATGTTTTACTTCTTTTGGTTTTGGGCTGTTTGGATTTGAGGGGAGCTATTTCATTGATGGCAATTTTTAGGCATTTGTGGTAGTGCGTGGTGATGTCGTCTGGTTTATGGTCTATTGGTAGAATAGTGTGAATTAATTTGTTCAGTAGTGGTGTAAGATTCTCCTGAGTTATTTTCCTGGAATCTCGCATTAAGGTGGAAAGTGTAGTGGCTGCAGGAGGGTAGGGGTCTTTTAGTAGGGTGATATTGAATTTAATGAGCTGGTGGTCAGGCCAAGTCATTTCTAAGGTATCATCTATCAGAATTGTGGTGTTCAGAGTTAGAATCCGACATTTAGAATGTGTAGGAGTATGGACCATTTGTTTAAATTGCATTTCTAGAATGCGTTGTGGAAAGCTGTGGTTTTGTGATCAGATTGGTCATTAAAAGCAAGGTTGATGTCTCCTAAGACTATACATTTTCTATTGGGTTTGTGTATAGGAGCAATAAGCAGTGGTGGATCTATGTCAGGGTGAGTAGAAGGACTTGGGGCTCTATACACTAGTAGGAGATTGAACGTGGTTTTAGGGTCAGTGGTAGGCTTAAGGGTGAGGAGTTTGTATCCAGCTAGATTTTCTGTGGTGCATTCTCTGAACTGGAGGGTGGATTTTGCTATGATGGTGACACCCCCACCGGTAGACTCTTGACGATCAGATCTTGGGAAGCAGAGCTAATGAGATTAGCGCGCCTGAGGCTGTGTGGAGCCGGTTTCTTTTAGCGCTAGGAAATCCAGGTTGTGTTCCAGTATGAGGTCATGTATATAGATGGCATGTGCACCTAGTGGTCTGACATTAAGTAGGGCTCCCTTTAGGGGCCTGGTATCTGGCTGGGAGTGGTTACTGTGGGTGGTGGTGGTTAGTTGGGGTGAATGGTCTAGGGTTTTCTGCTGATTGTATTTAGATCTGATTTTGTGATTGATGTGTTTATGGAACCCCACTAGCTCATCTGTACCAAAATATTATCGAAGGTATAATCACCAGGTGAACTTGAATTTGATCTATCATTTACTGCCTGTTATCCCAGTTCTGCCAGCATCTCCAATAATACCGGAGTCTTATTCAATGTAGTTGGATCTTTTAGGGAGGCTGTGGCAATGGAAAAGGCCCTGTCCTCTTCAGCATGGGTAAAGACCTCTTTTCGAGCCCCCGGCCCCACAATAATAGGGAATTTAGAGCATGCACTCCCTGACCCTGTCAGAATTAAGCCCCGAAGAAAAGCTAGGTGATGCAGAGTGTCTTTACCTACTTTGTTGTCATAGAAGTTAATCCGCACTAGTTTCTGCCTATAGCTGTCCCTAAAGGTCAGCAGCTATATATTGTTATTAAGTTAATTAGATTTACTAACTTTCCAAACTAGTTTTATGGAGACATAAATGGAGATGCCTCCTAAGGGGCACCCCTGCTGGTATAAAGATTAGCCTATAGCCTTGCAGATGGGCCGGTCATAACAGCGATGCTTCTTGAAATAAGAGTATCTCATAATTCTTTATAAAAGTCACCCAGCTCACTTCATCGATCTACAACCCTGGGCCTGCAATGTTCCATACAAAATAATGAAGATGATTCCCACGGCCATCTTTTCCAGCAGAGGTATCTCCTCTGTCCATATTTAGGGGTATAGTAAGTATTTGACCTCCTAAACCATGCAATTTTATAGGAGCGGATCCAATATCCATATGTCAATCTGCATCTTCGAGGTTCCAGGCAAGAGTACCTATTTTCCACAGGGATCTGACCAACATGGGTCTTTGTTGTGACAAGGTCTATCCCTTCAGTCAGTTTTCCCATTGGATTGTCTCTTGTTACTCAGGATATAAAGCGAAGGCAACCACTATGAAGTTCATTACGTCTCTCATGGCAGCTACTATCAGGTATATAGAAAAAACCTAGATGGTAGTACCCCATGTTAGACTGTGTAAGTCGCCTGTGTTTTCTCCTCCATAGGAGGTTTGTTACCATGGCTGGATTATTCAAAGTAATATTCGTTCTCCGTAGAGGGGTCCCACACTCTTTTGTAACTTTGTAAAACTTGGGGTTTCGCCCTAAGGAACCCAGGGTACTCCAGATGTGGACCCCTTGCTCACTGTGCCTTAGAGAGGCTCAGCGTCACCTCACTAATGAGGCCTGATTTGGTCGTAACACGTGTCTGCGGCTGCTGATGGTACTCTTGGTCAGGGGAGATTTGCCTAGCATTTGGGTGCTGGACTGCCCTTGTGAGTGGGACAAAGGCTGATATGCAAATAGTTATTTCTCCTCTGTGAAGTGGGCAGTAAGCTAAAAACATGGTTGTAGACCCTCCTGAGTGTAAAAAATTCCATAGAACAGGCAGGGACGTCATTTCACCAAAATGCTAGGGGTAGCTGAAGTGACATCACATGACCCTTAATGTCACCCTGAAGTGACATCACGTGAAGCGATGGAACACGACCTTTCACCCCTTGACAAAACAGAACGTGGCATCACATAAAATTGTTTCTAAGTAACTAAGAACAATATGGTTATGATATCATTGTAAAGTGATATACATTTCGTACAAGAATGGATCATCATATGATTCGTTAATATCAGTGCGTATAGGCCCGTATTACCAAATTACTGTGTATGCAAGCAGACATCCACGGCCAAACGATAATGATGTATTATTATATAGCACTTATGCTTAAGCGCTACATATAGAACAAATATGCGTGCAATATCACCTAACTTGTGTTAGTACTCATTTATCAACTCAGCAGGATGAAAGGCGCAGTTGACCTTGCCGGGAGTCGAACCTGCAACCTGAAGCTCACACACACATTGCAGCAGCGAGTGCTCAACCCACTGAGCTACCTTACCGCTATAGATAACAGAAAACCAGCCACTCCGGAAACAAAGAGCCACATGCTGCTGGCCACAGCCCCCACAGCCCATGAGCCTCCATTTTCTGTAGGGGTAGCAAGGGAGACCACAGTGGCAGCAAGGGAGACCTCAGGGGTTGCATATGCGAACCCTGGCAACCCCTAAATGACGTCTAAGATAACAGGGTATTTGACCAAAGTTCGTTCTCAGTAGAGGGGCTCCCACACTCCTTTATAACTTGGTTATATAATTAACACTTTTTTTGCATTCACTAATATACAAGCAAAGCTATGTATGGAGCGTGTTGGATGTTGTTTTAGGTTTTTGTTTTGTTTTGTGAGGAACAAGGAAAATATTGCAGAAAGGGATGTGAGCAGGGCAATCAAAGCAGGCTGAAATTCACCTTGTATATATGTAAACTGTTGCGTTTGCAGTTGCAGTACAAATATCACAAATCATGCGTGAGCCATGGTTTAATACTTTAAGTGCTCAGGTAAATGATTGTAACGTAAGCCAATATTGTCCTTGACATCAGGAGCAGTGCACTTGTAATCCGTAAGTAAACCGAGAGTTCAATTTTAAAGGTCACAGAAATGGTAATCCAGTACAAAAAGCAGTGAACCCTGAAATGGGTATACAACGAGAAAAACTAATAACATATAATTAATCCCTAGGGAAAACATTGTTTACCCTTCCCATCCATCTATTCCCCTGAGTTGAATGTGGGCCAACATCTGATATATAGTATTGCCTGAACGCATTTTCTTTTCAGTGTCTGCATACAGAGATTGACGGAGAGTGCCACGAATATAGCAATGACCTGATTCCTTATTGTTTCTGGTTACATTTCTATCTATGCCTTTAGTTGACAAAACATCATTTAAAATGGGTTTGGTAACATACCTCTGTAAGGGATTGATGCAGACCAAAGGTCACAAGCAGGGTCACCAAAAGCAGCATTGTTGTTTCTGAAAAAAAGAAATAAATACAGTATTTAAAAGGCCCCTGCCGACATGATATTATGTATTTTAGATAGGCTGTGCCAGTTTAGTCCCAAGCTGTTAGACTGCACTTATGTAGTAATGCATGATGCATATGTGGAACTCTAACTTTAGAGCTCTATTTTCTTATAAAATAACAGTTGATATGTTCCTTAGAACCACATAGTTCCAAATAGGAACCATATGGATGCAAACAGTTAATATCTATATCACGTATCATAGGACTATCTATATTTCTCTGTCCCTCCCTCATTCTCCCTCTCTGACACTCTCTCACTCTGTGCTCCCTTTTTCTCTCTAAAGTCTCCCTCTGCCTCACTCTATAGTTCTGTCTGGTTCAATGTGGGTGAGAGTTGCATTTTCAGGTGCGGATTTGCTAGAGCCATACCAGGCGTTGTTGAGAGCTAGGAAAACTTAGGAAACGCAGATTTCTTTGGGAAGGTTTGGGGCTGTACTGTTGTGCAAAAACAGCTATTAAAAAACTAAATAATTAAGTATAATTGCTAACAATCACTTTCAGTATATACTTAAACTATGATACAAATGTCACAAATTTTTCCTAAAAAAATAGCTCATTAAAAAAAAAAAAATATATATATATATATTGACTGAAAAACTTAAATTAGGCGACAGTTAATGTGAGCTGATTTATCACAACAAAATGTAGTGGTTATGGGAAGTGACGGCCATCTTAATCCAGCATCCCCGTCTTTCGCGTACCCCCATTTTGTCTGTTATTGTGAATCTGGCTTTGCAAGGGGGAACTCTGAGTTAAGATGGTCATCACTTCCCACACTCACAGTATTTAAATGGTTTTCATGCGATAAATCACCTCACCTTAACTGTCTCCTAACTAAAGATTTTTCAGTGAATTCCAAGGGTTTTGTTATTCTATGTTTTCTTGGGGTCCACTAGCAATGGCCTTTGGCCATGGCCACTGTACATATGCATTCAATACATTTCTTCAAGGTCCACCAGCCATGACCGATTCAAGGAATGAAGGCCACCGGTGATGGCCTTCAGCAATGGCCAGTGGCCCGTGCCTCCCGTCTGAGGCTGATAACCCCATAGCCGAGAAACACTTGTGTACAGGTGCGTTATAAATGCCATATCATATCACATCATATCATAGAGACCTCTGGGTCAACTGCCCATTGGCTTTTTCCAGTGATCCACTAGCCATGGTCTTTGGTTGTGACCATTGTGTATGTCATCAATCATTTTAAAAGTGGGAAGGACAAAGGCCATGGCATCAGCCGGTGCCTACCGACTGACGCCCATAACATCCTAGCAACCCCGGGTTACACTGCCCTTCGGCTATTTCCAGTGGCCCAAATGTTTGTAAAAAGAAAACAGGGAGGGCCTTACTGATCATGGCCTTCAGCCATGCCTAATATCCATGTAGCCCCAAATGTTAAATATTAAGCTGGTGGCCTTAGTGTCCATTGGCCATAGCTGTGTTCACTGTACATGTTGCACTAACCTTACCCAAATCCCCATGGCCCTCTGCCTAGTATAAGCAATCTCTGGAGGTGTAAGATTTTTGTTTCTACTTCATATTCCCGTGATAAATTCCGTGGAATTATTTTCAATTATGCAGATTCTCACCGTAGTGTAGCAGTGTGTCGATTATCATGATAACAAAAGAAAAACACACAAAAATGAAAAAAGTCTTCCACGTCCTCAAATGCACTCATCATGTGCCACCCCACTTTTCTTGGTGCCCCCACTTCCCTAAATCTGGGGCTCTGTGCCTCTCAATTGTACCTTATCCTGTTCATGGGTGGTTCAAAGCATCAAACATGGCTTCTCTGTGCTATTCTTGTGGGTTGGAATGGGTTTGAGTGCATCATGCTGTGTTGACCCAGATGGTGGATACGAGCCAAGTTAGGTTTGAAAGTCATGCTCTGTGCGGTACCGTGCACCATTCAAGTAGTGTAGATCAAAGAGTCCACCAGAGTCAATTAGATGGTCGAGCTTATTTAATATGATGTGTACTGCTGGGCTGAGTTGGCAAGTCACATGATGATTTCAGCAGTTCGAGTTGAGGTTCGAGGCAAAGGTCCTGATAGTTTGATGTGTTGCTTGAAGAGGCAGTGGCTCAAAGACTTCTGCAGTGGTGAGCTGTCGTAAGAACAGAAGTGGTGATGAATGTAGCTGGTGTGAAAAGCTATCAAATACGTTAAATGGATGCACGTATTGGTTTGAGGTTTGTCAAGAGTGCCAAAGGCATCACTGTGGGCCCTGTGTGGTTTGAATGCTTCAAACACGGTTGATTCAGTTTGAGGACTACGGACAAAGGGGGTCCATTTTAATCTTCATTCCCCATCCAGGGAGTTTGGCTGACACCCGCCGGGATCCTTCACTTCCAATGAGAAGCCTGGTTCCATTGCACTGTGCAGAGTAGCAGACTTGGGTCCAAACAGAACACCTTAGTGTTCCCTGGGGATAGTTAGGGGACATAGCTCTCCCCAATCTCTGATGGACCTGTCTTCACCTCTGCTAGAGGATGTTGGAATGGACTGCAGGAAGCTGAATAGTGACCTAATTGAAGGCTGGAATATTTACCATATTTATCTCTTGGTATTTGCCCAAGGCAGCCTAGAGCCTAAAACAGGGGATGTGTGAAGATAACTGGAGGTGCTCATCATCCATACCAGTTATTTTAGCATCATGGGCTTGAATCCTGGTTCACTGGAGAAGGCACTAATAATATCTTCTCAGATAGATCTATCAGCCCAGGCCAGAGAGCCAGTTTACAATATCACAAGAACTCTACTGTAATTCAAGGTTTATACTTTGTCAAGTGTGAGAGTCGCCATCTTCAGGTAGTTTCCTGGAATATTGCAGGTCTGCATGGACATCTAAGTAATACAGATTGTGTTTCTTATTTACCTTGGTTCACTATCATCTTGCTCCAGGGGTCCCTGTTAATTTTCTGGACTTCTCTTAACGGCTTTGCCAACGTGTATTCTCCAGCAGTAAAAGGCCAGGGAGGAATAAATAAAGGGGGAAAAGTGATTCTTGTAACACATTTAGTTTGTTCAAATGTTGCAGGTGTATGTTCATCTACTACACTCCTATTTGTTTCTATAATGCTTCCTGGGGACGGTGGCTTCCTAATGTATAATTTTTATAATGCCTATTAAGGTTATGGCTTGTTTTCTGATGTTACAAGATTCTTAGACATGGTTGCAAACCTCTCAGAATCTGAGGATTTTTAATGATTTTACCCCCATAATTGGAGTGATTTTCGTTTAAGGCTCAGTGACTGTTCAGGGATCGGACCTTTATGTGATGAAGATAATGTTTTGAACATCCCACATATTTTGCTAAATGATCCGACCTCCTGCAAGAGTGGAGTGATTTTCTACCTCACTTGTTGGTGAATGAAAGGTTTTTATCTGATCAACCTACTTAATTTACTTTCCAAAATAGTAGACATCTATTATTATTTTTTTAATTAGAGCGGGTGGTTGGTGTTGTGTGCATGATTTTGTCAGAGAGTATTGCCCTGAAAGTGATTATGCCCCCCTTATTCTGATTCTTAATAATCCTGTAAACCATGATGGTGAGAACGATATGAAGACTATTTACCCATCTTATATAATCACATGGGTACATAAATGGTAAAGTCTAGACTAGGTCTAGAGTTACTCTCTAATAGTTTCATCCATGCTGCATTACTCACAATCAAGAAATGCTTGTCTAATCCTGTGCAAGGAACCCTAGCTCAAGTGATCTACGATAGTTCCATCACTCCCACTGCGATAAGCATTACAAAAACCACCTACCCTTACAAAGTCACAAGTCCTTTTTAATGCCTGCTCCGTAGTGAGAAACAGACACAACATCTATGACCTCCTATCCTCGGACAATCCCAACCTAATTATTATCACCAAAACCTGGTTCTCTGACGACTTTGCCCCAGTAACACATGAAGCCTTCCCCCTTGGCTACTCACTCATCGCCCACAATAGACCCTCTAGAGGTGGCGGAGTGGCAGTCCTCTTCAATCCTCATTTCTCCATCTCACTCATCGAATCCCAGACATGCATTGCCTCCTGTGAATCCCTTGTAGTAAAACTCTCGCTCCCACCGACTTTCACCCACAGCTTCATACTCATCTACACACCCCCTGGATACAACAGACATTTTGCCAACAACCTCTGTGACTCAATTGCTACCAATCAAGTAAATCACCCTTCTCTTACACACCTGGGAGACTTCAATATCTGGTTTGATATCCCCAACAACCCCATGACTCAACCGCTGGTTGACAGTCTTGATGCGCTCAACCTCTCCCATCATTCCACTCATCCAACCCACTCATGTGGGCACACCCTTGATGTAATTTTCAGCTCAAATGACCTGGTTCATATATCCTGTCCCAAACCACTCATCTGGACTGACCACTATGCCATCCATTTCTCTATCCACACACCTGGCCCTCCTCCTTCAGAACCCCCAGCCCCCACCCCTGATCACAAATGCTGGAACAAAGTCAAGATCCTTCCTGACCTAGCCGAAGCCCTGCTTCTTCGTCCCCCTGCAATGCTGACCTCCGATAGACCCTTAACCATTGATTCCTTCAACTCCTGGCTTAAAGACTTGCTAATTCCTCTCACCCCCTTGCGCCCCTCATCCTCAAGCAAAGGACCATCCACCAAGTGGCTCACGCCTCACCTGACCAATGTCAAAAAACAAAATAACCCTCTTGAATGCAAATGGCGAGCATCTAAAACAGATCTCAGCAGATCCACGTTCGCCCAGCACCAACGTAACTACAAATCCGAAATCCAAAAGGGCAAAAAATCCTGTTACAATAAACAAATTCTCAACTGTGGTAACCGCAGCAAAGAACGCCAAGTGATCAAATCAGAATTTGTGAAACCCATGTGCACCTCCACCCAATCCACCCCCACACAATCACTCTGCGACTCCCTCTTCCTACACTTGTACAACACCGCACTTGACATGACAGCGACCCTTAGTACCAAACTGTCCTGCCTCTTCCCCTTCCCATCACTGACCCCTCCTGATCCTATTGTCCCGACGTCCAATTTTCCTACGTATGACTCCTTCAAACCCATCTCCAGAGAGGAGTTCCTTGACCTACTATCAGCCAGCAAAACCTCCGGGTCGCCCCTCGACCCCTGCTCCGCCTCTGTCCTGAAAGTCATTTTCTCATCTACCTGCGCAGGAGAACATGCAAGAGCCTTACTAAATGACTCCCTCACCTCTGGCACCTTCCCTGATGCCTTCAAAATAGCACATGCCCAGCCACTTCTGAAAAAAGAAATCCCTTGAACCCCTTGACCACAAAAATTACAGGCCGATCTCCAACACCAGATTTATCACAAAACTCAATGACCAGACATCATGCTCCCAGCTCAACTCCTTTGTAGAATCCAGCTGTCTCTTTGACATCACACAATCAGGCTTCAGACCGTGACGTGGAACAGAAACCACTCTGATCTCGATCTGGGATGATCTCAAGGTCGCTGCAGACTCTGAAGGCTGCACAGCACTGATTCTCCTTGATCTCTCTGCGCCCTTTGACACAGTTAACCACTCAATCCCCCTTGACCGCTTTCACTCCCTAGGAATCCATGGCACTGCTCTCAAATGGATTGCCTACTTACTCAGCAACAGGAAACAAATAACCCTCCTCTCCCCATTTGTCTCAACTGCACGCTCAGTGAACACTGTAGTACCCCAAGGCACATGACTATCTGCTCTCCTGATCAACCTCAATATGACCACTCTACCAGGAATCATGCGCATGCAAAACATCTCCTGTTACAACTATGCTGACGATACCCAAATTATCCTAAGAATTCCCAAGTCATGCACCAACCTCCATCCCAACTTTGAAGCTTGTCTCCACCATATTGACAGATGGATGACAATAAAACACCTTCTTTTGAACCCTGATAAAACTGAAATCATGGTGTGTGGCAATACTGCCCTTCTGCCACATCCGCTGCCATGGACCCCGTCCCTTTACCCCCACACCCCTCCAATATAGTGAAAAACCTAGGCTGCACTATCAACTCAGGCCTAACATGTCAAACTGTTGTCACTACCACCTCAGACTTCTTAGATGCATTTTCCCTACCTCTCATGCCTGAACAGACTTGCCACAGTTATGTCTGTTGTGATGTCAAGACTGGACTTTGCCAACTCCCTATACCTAGGCCCTCCAGCATAACAACTCAGCAAACTCCAAAGAGCCCATAACGCTGCTGCAAAACTGCTCCTCTCCCTAGGTCAAAGAGACCACATCTCACCAGTTCTTAGAACCCTCCACTGGCTCCCAGTCAGATGAAGGGCCACCTTCAAGACCCTATGCATCACTCACCGATCAGTGCACAAGACCGGCTCAATGTACTTCCAAGAAAATATAAAACCTTACCTCGCATCTCGCACCCAAAGATCAAGCACTGCCCTCCTTCTAGTGATTCCGACCTCTAACTCTGTCAGGATAGGTGGATCCACCTTCTCAACCGTGGCACCTACTCTGTGGAACTCACTCCCCCCACATATTAAACACATCCAAGACTTTATGACCTTCCACAAAGCTCTAAAAACGTGGCTCTTTCCGTAATGCCGACCACAACCATCTGAGGCGACTGAGTCCTTGCAACACTATGACAAATGCTCAATGAGATCCCGAGCAATGATGCCACTGAATATGCTTATTAATTCACTATTAAGCAAATGCACGCTTGAAATCCAGAATAGAGAACTCCTTAGATCATAACTCCACCCAAACACTCACCTCCCATATCACTATGCTTACTCTCTACTCTACACTAACACACACTGAGAGTGCAGCTACACCCCTTGATCAATTTTGGCCTAGCTGCTCACATACGAACATTACCCCATGAACACTTCATGATTCTAATAAAATGCAACTACATCCCATGACAAACCGGCCTAGCTGCACACATCAGCGTCCTACACAGGCCTAACACAGCCAGAACCCAGTCTTGGTGTCCACCCTCCAGACTGCACACATTCAACTGATATCAATACCACCACACCTAAATCTAGGATGCAGCTAACATCAGGCAATTGCATCAGCTGCACACATAACTGGTGCACCCAAGCACCCTGTGACACCATACTCTCTGAACTGACCTGGACTACGGTCCCCAAGGGCATTCAACCTAAAAGTGCTTTGAGGTCATACGAATGATATATAAAGTGCTATATAAATGCCAAATAACAAACAAGAAACCTGCTGAGCTACAAGTGCTGTCTCTCAAACATACTAAAAACTGTATTAATTTAAACAAAAGCCTCTTTGCATTCTAGCTAAAATTAGAGCTGGTAGCCTGTAGTAGGAATATCCACAGTTTCTGGAACATGGTCTCACAAGGCATGGGAACCCCAAAGAAGAGATAAATGTTAACAACTTATCAGCTGCTCTCGGGGTTATACATTTCAGTTTATTATATATATCGGAGGCTTCTTGCAATTTAATGAACCTAGGAGCACATTGAAACTGTTTAATTTCAGCCAATATCAACAAGGCTTCAATAAACTTTGCAGATAATGAAGTCTACCTGGCTCTGTCACAGTTATTAAGTAGCAAAGGTCCAGGCGATGGCTGGGTTCCTGTAGATATTTTCAACTATAATCTAGTAATTTGGGTACCAATATTCACCCAGATATTTAACTCGGTCTCCATTGATCACACCTTTCCACCTATCTTGGGTGAAACTATTATTGTACCTTTCTTTAAGAAGGGAGATAGACTGGACCCTCATTGCTTGCATCCAATCACACTGATTAACTCAACAGCAAAGTGGTTTGGATGGTTGATTCTTGACAAATGACTTGATTGGACCAACACAAACAAGATCTTAGCAGACATCAGTATGGTTTTCAAAAAGGAGAAGGTACACTGGAGCATGCTCTCAAACGAAGGCTTTTGCTTGATAAATATGTTGTTGGTTACAGGTCCCTGATATATCTTGAATTTATAGACCTAAGTTAATCGTTCTACCATGTCAACCGAACACAACTCTGGGTAATATTATGAGCCCTTTGACTGTCAAGATCCTTACTATCTTTATTGGTGGACCTCCATGAGCATTTAACAGAGAGAGTGAGTATTAAATTCATTATCATCATTCAATTGGGAATGGAGTCAGAGAGGGATGTGTCTTAGCTCCTCTGCTCTTTAACTTGTAGATTCATTATTTTGTGAACTCTCTAAGCTAACCACCGCCACACCAAAAAATAGGCGGAGGATTAGCGCACTGGCAAATTTTGCTTAGATTACTTAAGCCCCAAGAGCTCTGCAACTACTACACAGATGGCCGCTAGAGATCTGTGCCCAAACCTTAAAAAGTAAATCCTTATGTGTTTTGGTCATTGTAGAGCTACTCTGCCTATAATTGCAGCGGGGGTACAAAAACTGAATGGGTTGATTCATTCCCCTATTTGGGACTTACCTATAACAAAAATCTGGAATGGGGTCGTACAAATTGCCAACTGAGCTATAACAGGAGTCTAGGAGGGAATACTCTGCATTCAACACACCCAATTTTCCTATCATAATCTGCTGCACTGGCTGGCTATGGTACAGCAATCTGGGATTATATCTCAGTGATACCTGCCCAATGAAAAGGAAATATGTTTTTATTTAGCTTATTTGTGGTCTCAAAAGGCACTACAACACATTCACTGAACTTGGACCTCCAGTCTGGGTTTCATTGCTGATTTAATTTATCTAAAACCATTGAAATTTTGTATCAAACTGTGTAGCCACGAGGAAACGCGCCTGACCCACTTGATCTGACATGGTGTGCTTATCTCTGATGTCAGATATGCTAGACAATCGAGGACATATATCTAATGGCATTGGGGCTTTCTTACATATGATATGATATGATATGATAAGTCTTGTATTACACACCTGCACACTTTTGAATGATTGTATAAAGTCATGAAGCCAGTTCTCAACACTCTCTACTTTATCTCCCTCTGGCAAATCATCTTTTCCTCAGGGAAATCAGGTCTTACGCCACATACAATCTGCTTCAGGATTCCTCTTGGACAATGCCCATGGTCTCTCTCATCCCTCAAGATGTCATCACACCTTAGTGCTCATCTAGTTAGACAGAATCCCAGAGCTCTCCCTCTATATTCTGTTTGCTACTTCTTATATAGGTTCTCACTTTCGCATACTATGCCATTGTACATTATGATATATGATTGGTAGAATTATCCCATTAGCTTATCCCAAGAGACAACACCTCTTAATGTCGTAGGTTGATCATATGTTCCGACATGTGACGTAGTGGTTCTATACAATTTAGACTTAAATTCACATTTTCTGTCCTAACTTTTGGTAGAAATATTTTCCAATGTTACAATATGTATTTTTTAGGATGCCACTATCACACATAATCCAGGCATATGCAACATACATTTGGAAGGTGAAAAGCAACTAAATTATAAATATTTGTATAACATATTAATTATTAATAATTATTAATGTGCCAGGTTTGGTCATGTATCTTAGGGCACACTATTAGAGTCTCAGAACATGTGTCTTATTTGTTCTAAACGTAAGCATTGTAAAGTTATAGCCAAAATAATGTTTTAAGCACCAAAATATGTAATCGAAAATTGACAGCTTTATTGCTGTTGAACTCTGCATGTTATGGCTTGCTTTTTAAGTTGATTAATGTGAATAGATGAAACTGCCCCTTTGTTATCTTAGCAGACAGTGAATTTATACCTGAGGTAATGTGAAAATTGAAACTTTAAGTGCATCTATTACTTTTGATGCTGTCATTCTGAATACCAGAACTTACCTTCATGGGACTGCGCCAGCCGTAAACTAGGCAAGGAGAGACCATGTTGGGCTCTTTTGGAATGTTCAGATGTATATATAAGGCATTTTCTAAGGCTTGAGCAAAATAACCTTTTGTTGTGTTATCTTCTTTGATCAATGGAAAAGCAGATCTTTCTTCCCAGATGGTCAAGCTAATTCCCTCGGGCCGTTGACTCCCCCCAATTTCTTATTTTTCCATGTAAGTAGGACTGGAGTAATTTTGTATTCGAGTCACTGAAGAACACACCAGAACATTATAAAAAGGAAAAAAGGCGTGGTGAGCAATGGTAGCCGATCACTTGATAACATTTAAATATCAAACAGTCTTGAAAATGAAACATTGGCTGCATTTTACGATTCCTTATTGAAAGTTAAAGGGCAGTTATATCTAATGGGGAGATATAAAAAACTGTTGCGTTTCACTTCCTTACTGTTCATGGCCTGTAATAACGTCATTGTATTGTCCCTTGTTCCCTCCCTTGCCTTGAAATGATTTGAAACACGTTGTCTATAGGCACTACATAAATAAACTATCATATCATATGATATCAATGCCATTCACACGCACACAGATCCCAGCATGGTCACATTGTGTTTCAGATCACAGCAGATAGAAAAGCTTTCTACAAATGCAGAGTAATATAACATCTATTTCTAATGCACAGTCACAAAAGGCTACCATAAGGGAAAGTAAACCTCGGAAAACAAACACTTAAGCATATTTGGCTTACCATTCTCAGCAACATGGAAGCCCAAAGCCTTAACTGTGAAACCACTGCTTAGGTCAAATGACCTTGTGATATCCAAGCTGGCTCCCTCCATTTTTAAAGCCCCTACTGAGCTAACATACAGCAGAAGGGGTACATTAGGAGGTTTAATGTCATCTGGAGGAAGTAGGCATAGTTAAGGAGGAGGTTGGATATTTAGTGGAGGATGTTGAAAGCTATATAGAGCAAGAAGGTAGATTCAAGTAGGTGGTAGATACTAGTGGGCAGTAGGTGGTAGAAAAGGTCAGGCTATATCAGAGAGAAGGAGGTAGGTGCTTGTGGGAAGGAGGTCAAGAGACATCAAGAGATATCAGAGGAAAGGAGACATCCTCAGCTGAGGATGAGGTTTGAGTAAGTAGTTTGAAGGTACAAGGAGAAGGTCCAAGAATAACAAGAAGAGGAGGTTCGATATATAGATAGGAACAGGGATGGCTTGGTAAGAGGTAAAGACCTGGGATGGAGAATCTGAGACGGGGATGGTCCTTGGGAAAACCCCAATCTAAAGGAGTTCAGGCAATGGCAGAGGTGAAATGATCTTGTGACATGTTGGCAAGATGTTTTGGTCTGCCCAGAGTCAGGGCAAGAACATGCGGGAATTATCTCAGCTCAGGGAACTCCAAACCCCTACTCCCACCTGGGGAATCAAGAGTTATTAATCTTCCAATGCTTAAAGATGTGGATTCTGCATCACTGTCTGTGCTGTCATAGCTGGCCAATGAAATGTTTTTCGAAGGCATCAGCCGAGGCACGGGGCATTTGGCCCAGCCCTAAAGACAAAGATCCAGATGCTCTATTGCCAATACTATAGAAGTGTCCATTTTCAATTTCATGCAAGCGTAAAATACGCTAAAATCTGCTAAACTCTTTTGCCTTTTCCTTTTTTGCATTCTATCTGGCCAGAATCTGACACTGCTGTAATAGAACTAATGCATCCATATAGGTGAAATGTGTTCCTTTTTATATTTGATAAAAACTACGCCACTAAAAAAGAGACATTTATGATAGGCCGTAGATAGTGAATACAACCAGCATATGCATTAAACTAGATATGGGGAGTAGTACAAAAACTGATCTGAAATCCTTAGCAAGGTGGACTACTTCATGGATGAAACTGAAATAGAAGAAGCCACAGCACAAATGACCAGCAGCTGGCCAAGATGAGTCAGTGATAGGGTTGTAGAATTTTACAGCTTGCTAACTGTACACTGGTGTTTGGGAGACACTGAGATAGGTGCACATGTTGGCATAGTGCATACATGAGACTTTGCTCACCTTGGATATCTATTAGCCAATACAGTATGATATGATATGATAGTTTATTTATATAGTCCCTATACACAATGTGTTTCAAAGCACTTCAAGGCAAGGAAGGGAACAAGGGAAAATACGACATTCTTACAGGCCATGAACATTAAGGATGTGAAATTAACTATTGCACTCGGCCTGACGACATTTCAGATAGTGCAAGTGCTAAGACATAGGTAAGGAAGGGAGAGGGAGAGTGGGAAGGAAATGGAAACAGACAGGCGACTACCGTACTAGGCCAGAAGACATTTCTGGTAGAGCCGGAGGAAAACAAAAGGTGAGGGAGAGGGGTACAGAAAGGGAGGGGAGGAACAAAACAAGTGACTATCGTAATAGGCCTAGCAACGTTTCAGATAGTGCTGGAGGGAGGGGGGGTAACAGTATGGGTATAGGGGAGCGACAGACGAGGTTGCTATCATAGTAGGTCCAGGGACAATTCTGATAGAGTAAGTGTATAGAAGAAAGTAAGGGGAGGAGATGGGAAAAGGGAGAGGGGAGGAGAGAACAGAGAGTAAGCAGTCAAAAAGAGTGGAGAAGCAAGAGAGGAGAGCAAATACAATTGCAGAAATCAGTAGTAACACATAATGTTGCACGCCAGGATACAAGATGAAGATGGAACAGCATGATTCAGGGCCACCATGAGTACAAGATGCAAAGGAAGTCCAGCGTGAGAGTTGAGAAAGGGTGACGCAAGGGTGAGTAGTCTTATATATTCCTCTCGAGGATTAGAGGAAGGAATTCAGGAGGTGGATTGCTACTCATTTTACATGATACTTGTCAACAAGGCCTGTGATTGCTTCCTATCTTTAACTTTTTCAAAGCAATGGAATTTTGAGGTTTTTCAGCTATACCTTTTTGATTGTTTGCTAGAGTGGCATCACATGAATACTAGCACACTTTTTTTTTTAAATTGCTATGCTGATATCACCTGTCCGTTAAGTACATGCGATGTGCAGAACAGCTGCATGTCTATGCAATGCCTTGTGCAGTGGACTCTCAATGGGCACATTGAGTGTTTGCTGAGGTAAGCCTTTGTCCTGTATGCTTCCCAGTTAATCCCTCATACACCCCCATCACACACTTTTAAAAATAAATATCCAGCATAACCTTAGACAGATTATCTCACTTTATCTCAAGTTAATAAACACCTTGAAATGTGAAATGTCATTATCCCCCTACAAATTAAGGGTTACAAGCCTACCCATAAACTCTCATAGCTGCTATTTGAATGGCTGCAATGTCTGCACCGATTCTGGAGTAACGCATGTTCTTAATTCATGATGGTAAACGTTTGTGAGCTTTAGATTTTAGTTGCACAATTGAAACTTAAAATTCAGATGCTCATTGAAGTTTACCCCTGCACCAACCCTGGGTACTCACTCACATAAATTTGGCAGCATGTGTGGCTCCCATTTTTAAATAACTATCACTCTAACTTAACAATAAATGCTAACACCTCATCAACTCTGGGGGCCTCATTACACGGATGGCAGTAAGGAAATAACGATACCGGTAAGGGATTACCGGTATCGTTAAATTCCCTTGCCGATTATGACCCGGCCAACCGCTATTAGCGGCACTGCTAAGAACGGTGCCACTAATAGCGGCTAGTCAGCGGGCGCGCAACCCCTCATCCCGTAAATAGCGACATGACGCTATTAGCCCCCAATCACAAGCCATGTGGACGTGCTAATAGCGGCATGGATCAGCCCCCAAAATCCCATACCGGCATGGGGTAAATACCTTCATCGCGAACCACCCGTTAAGAGAACTGAGCAGTGTTCACACCTGCCATAGGTGGACACAATCAGCACAGGTGGAGGCAATGGAGACTGTGGCAGCACAAAAGGAGCACTCCACTCCCCTTCACACACCCCTTCCCACACCAAGATGGTTCCAATACTAGCAGCATTACATGGCCTGGAGGACATGATTGCATTGCAGCACCAACAACAACAGGCAGCACAGAGGAGACGCAGGAGGAGGAGGAGGAGGAGGAGGAGGAGGGCGAGACAGGCGCAGCAAGCACCACCAGGGCACCTAGTAATACCACAGAGGCAGCCACCAACCCCCAGGATCCGAGCCAGTCCATTCAACCTAACCCCTGAGCAGATACACACCCTGTACCATCTGGACCTGGATACCATCACCAGCATCGTGGACATGATACACAACGACATTGAAGGCCTCATAGACATCTGAACTGCCATCCCCCCTCTACTGAAGGTGGTGATTGTGCTCCACCTCCTGGCCACAGACACCTACCAGCACACAGTAGGGCAGATGCATGGCATCTCACAAACAGTATTCTCACGCACGCTGAACCAGGTGCTTGGTGCCTTCCTGAAGCACACAAGTGAACACATATTCTTGCCACGGACTGCCCAGGAGATCGCAAACACCAAAGTTGGCTTCTATTCACTGGCAGGCATCCCAAGTTGCATTGGGGCCATCGACTGTACCCATGTGGAATTGGTGGTCCCACATCACAATGAAGTAGTCTACCGAAATAGAAAGCAATTCCACTCCATCAATGTCCAAATGGTATGTGACTCAAACAAGATAATCACACATGGTTGTGCCCGATATCCCGGATCAACCCATGACTCAATGGTCCTGCGGAACTCAACCATACCACGCTACATGGAGCGACAAGCAGGACAACGTTTGTGGCTACTTGGTGAGTAGCAGGGCAAGCACATGGCAGTGTGATGTGGGGTGTGATTTGGGGGGGATAGATGCATACTCCAACTGGGTGTGATTGGGGGGGAGAGATGCATACTCCAACTGGGTGTGATTGGGGGGGAGAGATGCATACTCCAACTGGGTGTGATTGGGGGGGATGCATACTCCAACTGGGTGTGATTGGGGGGGGAGAGATGCATACTCCAACTAGGTTTGGACTGTCGTCCGTAGAACAAATGGACATACAGATGTACGCCAATGTCCATCAAGGAAGACCACAATTTACTGGAAAAGAACCCACATGCAATTTGAAGCTGCACAACATTGAAAACAATCCAAGATGCCAAACATGACACATCCATCCACATGCACATTGCACATCATGCCACACCACATATGACACAAATCAGCAACATGGCGTCAATATAGAAATAGAAAATTAGCGCTGCACAACATCAACACAGCAATTAGCCCTTGAGTGCATGCAAAGGGATCACCTCTAGCAATTACAATGAACCACACCATTACCACTGAAGTGACGCTTCACAGCATGGCAACATCGATGTCAGAATGGCAGTACACTAGCAGTGTGGTACCAAATTTGCCTGGGCCCAGGGACACCTAAGACCAGTCCTCACCTAGGACATGTCAATGACTGTCGGAGGTATGCATGGGGCATGTCCACTTGCAGGGACGAGCTCACCTTCGCACATTGCATTTACACAGATCATCTGCATGCATGGAGGGATTTGTGGATGCCAATCACAATGCAAAGTCGATTAGGGTGATATGTACAGGTTGCACTTGAGGTGAACAGTAACAAGTCCCCATTCTTCCACCCATGCATGTGATGCTGGCTATCCCCTGATGAGGTGGCTCCTTACCCCTGTACGGAACCCACAGAACAGGCACGAAGAGGACTACAATTGTGCACATACCCGTACCCGCGTCGTGATTGAGCAGACATTTGGCCTTTTGAAGACACGGTTCCGGTGCCTAAGCAGGTCGGGTGGGGCTCTCCTGTATGGCCATGAGAAGGTGGCCAAGATCACCATGGCATGTGCCACTGTCCCCTGACGTTGAAATGCAACCACCTGATGAGGATGATGATGGGGATGAGGACCGAGGGGACGGGGCTGCAGGTCATGCAAGAGGCGATGCCCAGGAGGGACGCGATGTGCGTCAGCATCTGATCAACCAAATATTCTGAGACACATGGTTCAACTCTGTTGGCTGGATATGGGTATTAGTGCACTGGTGTTTGTGGTGAAGCGCACAATGGGCCCTGTCCCCAATAAAGTACACATACACAATGATGAAGTCCAAGCCTGTGTTTTAACTAGTCACCAGTGTATTGAACATATCATGAGATGAAAAAGTGCATGTCCCCAACTATGCCACCACCCTTTCCCCCTCGCCCCACAACACTCGCAAAACACCCTTTCCCCCTCCCCCACAACACTCCCAAAACACCCTTTCCCCCCTCCCCCCACAACAACCCCATGTGTGGCTTGCACAATGTTGGTGTCTTGCTGCACATGTGCCAGCTAGACCCTGCTGTCCCTAATTCCCATTCTCACCACCACCATTAGGAGGTTGGGAGGGCGTGCGCCTCATGGTGCGCAAGAAGCGGCGGCGGGGGCTTGTCTGCCTTGAACTTGCAGAGGAGGAGGTGCCTGTTTGTCCCTGTGGTGGTGGTGGGTACTGTCGGTCCATCGCGTCCGCTATGCGCGTGAGGACCTGCCTCAGTTGTGACATCTCCTCGCACAGCCTGTTGGTACAGGCTTCCATGGCCTCCCTCGACTGCCTAGCATTCTCCGTGACCTCCCCCCTCAGATGGGCAGCCTCATCTACATGCTAGCCAACCAGCACTGTAATATCCTCCTGGCACTGCCTGATGGTGGCCAGGTCATGTGGGCTCCAGCACCCTGCCGTGGTCTCCTGGCCAGACTGGCCATGGATACTGGATGGAGGTGTTGCCCGTGGGCTTGCTTCTCGGGATCCTTGGGGGCTGGGGGTGTGCATTTGCATGGAGAACTCACTGGGGTCCTCCACGTCAGACAGAAGCGCAGTGGCTGCTGCCTCACCAGTAGAACTGGTGGCAGCGGAGAGTGGGCCCTCCGTGGGTGTGTCCTGTGTTGGGAGGATCACACCAGTGGGTGCGGCAATTGTTGCAGCCGTGGATTCAGGTCTTGGTGCAGTGGCACTCTTGCTATGTTTGCCCCTCTACAGTTGCTCACTCCTCCCTGTGTCCCTTGATGTGGTGGCGGTGTTCCCTGTCTCCCATGCCCTGGCTTGTTTTTTGGCAGGGGGAGCCTCAGTCGCTGTGTCCTGTTCTTCGCTGTGGGTCTGTGAGCCTGTGGGGGAAAAAAAAGGGGGATGGCATTGGTGATGGTTCAACGTGCTTCATGCAGATTCTGTTAATCATGCTGTTCTGTGCATTGGGACTTCATTAGGGGCCATTCAGGTCATGGGGCTGTTGAGTGGGTCATCCATGCATGGGTCTCTGGTGCACGTGCCTGTGGTGATGTGTGCATTTGTGTGTGTTGGGGTGTGACACTCACATGGGCAGGGTCACATTTGGGGGGTGCCTCACCATTCACAGTGCATTGTTTCATGTGTACACTCACCTCCATCTGATGTTGTGGCCGCACCACACTCCATGTCCCCGACTCCCTCGATGGCTTCTACACCAATCGTGCTGGCGCAGGTCTCCTCCCACTCCCTGAGTTTGATGGAAGAATCAGCGCCCAGCTTACGGTTAGCAGTCAGTATGCTGCGGACCCGGAGGCAGAGATAGTCCCACCACTTCCTGCACTCTTTAACAGTGCGTGTGGTGGTGTCCACCACACTGACTTTCAGGGCCACCTCTGCCCAGATGGACTTTTTTTTACTCAGGGTCTCCCGCCGCATGTCAGTAGCAAAGACAATATCAGCGTTTGCTGCAAAGGTCTCCGTCAGCATTATCAGCTCCTCATTCGTGAATTTCTCCTTGCGCTGGCGGTCTGCACCTTTCTTGATTGCCTTTGGCATTGTGAGGGGATCCTTGAGGCTTTGGGATGGCACTGGCGTGGAAACAGGACCTGGGGGCAGAGGATGGCAATGGATTGTGTTTTTAAAGATGGCCGCCGTGCTCTTTCCCGTTCCTGTGCGATGACGCTATTTCCGGTTGTGCAATTTTACGGTGCCCGCTATTAGCATGTTGCAGGAGGTCGGAAGTGCTATCAGCGCTTTCGTCGGTGCCGCTAAGGGTCTTTTTGGGGTCTTTAGCGGCATAGCGGTAGGATCATTAGCGGCATGACGCTGTGCTTGTGTCCGCCTACTCGTAATGGCACGCAATTAGCGGCCTCTTCCCAAGTTGGGCACGTTATTAGCGCCAGGCCGGTAAAGGCCGGAATTTAGCACATAACGTGTAATGAGGCCCTGGGTTTTATTTATGACCCTCCACTCATGATCCTACTTTTGAAGGCATCTCTTTCTTGTTCAATACTTCCATAATTCCTTAGTGCTCCCACCTCTGTGTCAGATATCGAGTCATATCTTGGTGTCAGTCTTATCCCTTCTGCTTCTATTTTCCATCCACACAATCTAAAAAGACCAAACGAATATCTACTGGCACTATTACCTACCACACGTGGTTTTAATCACACGTGAAGCACAATCCCACAATAAACTTTCCATCCATATCAGATCCTGATCACCAAACTTCTCTAAGCATGTATATCCTTGCAGCACTACACAGGAATGTCCCCCTACATTGCTAGATCCAGCAAATTGCATAACACAAATCATAGCTTATACTCGACTGGATTAGCCAGAGCAAAAACATCAAGCTAAAAAACTTGAATGTAAATGGCACCCATCTTGATCTGGATAAACCGGCCCACTAAACAGCACTAAACGAATATATGAAAACCCTCATCAACAGCAAAAAGAGCTACTACCCCAGTTGAATCTCCTATGCTCATAACTGACCCAAGGAACACTTTAGAGACATACATGAGCTAAGATATCCCACATCTTAACAAAATTGTTCATTGTGTCACAAGTAGAATACAACACAATTCTCATTGTTTCTTCTAAAATTGAAATCATTGAGCTTCAACTCTTATTGCGCTTGACTTTACCTGATCCAAATGCTCTTGTACCTACTTGGGCTGTAAAGACCTGTACAACCAGGTTTTCATATGTTTCTCCAATGACAGCCAAACATAAGTATCTCCTACTATCCAATAATCGAAGCTTCAGCTCACCCAAAGACATCTGCCCTCTGAACACATTCAAGCAAATCTTTCTCTTGGTTGCAGAGGAAATTGAAATGCTGTGAATTATTTCTTTGAGGTGGAATTTATACCAACTGAAAACACATTTGCTTGCTTCTCCTCTTCCTTAAAAGGCCATCATTAAATCAGATGGAACCAGCTAATTTGTGACCTACTTCACGTTTACATTTCCTATCAAAACTGCTAGAATCGACCGCTGTACAGTAGCGCTTGAAACATTTTGTGAGAATGCAGAACATTTTGACAAATGCCAAGCAGGTTTCTTGCCTGGTTTGGGGAAATTGTCTGTGGTAACTTGATGAATGACTTGAGGAGACATGTTTTGTGACTGTTGTCCTTTCGCATTTGTCAGAAGCATTTCACATTGGAGACCAAGACAGCTTGTTGTGCTGTCTTTGACACCTCAGTATACAGTTTAATACCTTGAAATGAATTTCATCAATCGTGTCCAACATCTATCAGACTCCCCATCTCTTGATGTCCCCACCACTTTTAAATTTGTATTGTCAACCCTATACCAACATTCTGTGCCCATTTGATCTAAGCCTCCTCCACCAGATCAACAACATGCGATAATTTTTTATCTTGAAAGTCAGTTGTCAAAACTAAGGTATAGTGCCAATAACTGTACATATTTAGTAAATCACTGGATGTCACGGGTTCATGGCAATGTGATGTTTTTTAGCTGATAGTATTTTCTAATATTTAGGTTTTTATATCACAGACTTATGCAACATTAATATTATAAACATAGAGTAGTGAAGGTGTATTTGTATCGCATTAAAGTATTTTTGAAAATAGAACTGTCAGTCATTTTTGTTTGACCAGATGCTTTTACAATAACACACTTGATGGCAGTTCCCTTGAATACATTTGGACAATTTCTTGAAAATGCTTGTACTGTTTGTTTGCATTTCTTTCATCACTGTATTGTTGTTGTTTGTATGTGTAGCATACCATTTGTTTTTTGATCATTCAGCCTTGTGTATTTATTGCAACAGTTTCTATTATTCTACTGACCATCTATATTAGCCGCTATAAATAACTGTCAAAATAATATAACTCCTTGTTATTTAATTAGGATTCTTCATTTTGTTTAAATGCGCTACATACATCAGTATCTTAATTCATTGGGGTGTTCCCCAAATTTGGTAGAGCAGAACTGGATGGATGCAAGCATGCTTAAATTTAACTCCTGTAACACCACACTGATTATTTGAAGAAAACATCCTAAACTACTGCGCAAAAATACCTGTCCCATTGGTTTCTCTTCTGACACCGGTATACCAAAGTTAATAATTTAGGACTCTACATGGAATACTAACTCTCCTTGAATATTTAAGCAAACAGAATAGTAAAATCATGTTTCTTTAGGATTAGGCAACTGAAGAAACGCTTGTCTTTTTTACTTAACCACATCAAGTTGCTGTTCTCAATACATATGTTTCGTAATTTGTTTGGTTATTGTTTTTATGGCTAAACAAAGTTAACAGATTGATAAGAAAATAAAAAGAAACAAACAACAGCACATTACATTAAAATACATGCAACATCAAACACAATTTAAAACAAAATATTAAAAGAGTTATCACAATCGCAAAAACATCCAATTAACTCAACACTCCAGATAAAACAGGCATTCAGTCTACCCTATCCAAAAGTATTGTACTTAAACATACACTTACAAAATAAAACAGAACAACGTCAGAATAATTGGTCCCAAACACGATCTTCATCAGATTAGTTCCCCACTCCACTTTCCTCCTTTTACCGAAGCACTTACAGTAGAGGTTGTGTTACCTGCTAGACAGAATGACCACTATCCCCTCACTATCCCGAAGAAACGGAGGAAAAAAAAATTTGTAGATGTTTCATTATTAGAGGGTCCAATGCTGGACAAGCCACAAATACATGTTCGTAGGTTTCAGGCGTGGATTCGTTCTTACAGAACCGACACCCTAACTGGTCGCCATTCATGTAGCCCCTTCTAACCCATTTTAAGGGATATAGTGCAATAAAGGGGTCAAAGCTCCCATTTCTCATGATTGTACTTTAAATGGAAGAGAGAAGGGCATGCATGCAATCTTTCCAAACTGCGGATCCAGTCTTGTTCAAATAGATGTTTCTAGACCAACTCTGGATTCTTCCACACTTCCCTCAACAATCTGTTCACATTCTCTGATACCACAACACAATGGTCATTTATCTCATTCACCCAATGGCTACTCCTCCTCTGGAGGATACTTTTTAGGTCTTCAAACAGGGAAACCCTCCCAAGTGTTAATATTTTCCTCAACAGAGACAGACATTTCAACTCTATTCGTGCGGTCAGGGAGCTTATGCCCAATGCATAATGAATTGCATCGATAGGGTCTGCGTTAGGAACCCTCATCACCCTGAACCAAACCAAAGCTGCAGAACTTGGCAGGATCTCTAATAAGCCCAATGAGTAGACGTCCATCCCGTATATCATTTTGGGAACTAGTTTCCCTTCATACAATGTAATATGTCATAATGCTCGGAGTACTTCAAAAGAGTTTAGTTGGGTATCACAATCAATAAGATGAAGAGACCTCAATGTATCCTGAATTCTGCTGCATGGCTAATTCTTAAACACCTACACAGAGCCAATTGTACTACTGCTTTAATACATATTCACTGACTTCCATGACTGGCTGTATGCTTTAAAATTCTAAAAATAATAGGACAAAAGAAGGACAATGAGATTGAATTAAAGTACAATTATGCTGATCTTGTCAATTGCATACTGTTTCACAGTAATATTGTTAATGTTCCCATATCATCTTTACTTGAGAGTAAATGTACATTAATGAAAAAGAGAAGTGTGAAATTATGTTTGTGTTCCAGATGTAAGTGTTTTAGAGAACCTATACTGCAGGTGTAAATGTGTGTTATTTTAGTGAGGAAACTAAGGAGGGGCTTGTCGGTCATCGTGAAGTTGGAAATTCATTGGAGGGACAGGGCCTCCATGTCTTTGTAGGGTACTCCCTTCTCATGTGTGTGCTGTGTTGTTTTCTGCATAGGAGTCCACTTGGGATTTATGGCAGTGCAGCCCGTCCTCTTTTTGGTTGTGGTGAAAAGAAACCCCTGGGATACCCTTATGGAACCCATGGGTGGGGGTACAACCCTGTGCCCCTAGTCTATGTTTTTAGGCAGCTGTGTGTGACCCACACAGCAGGGTATGGGCTGGTGGCAGCTCCATGCTGAAATTGACAGGTGCTCTGAGTATCCTCCATTTTGGGATACCCAGACACTGTCATAGGAACCAGTGGATTCCTGATAGAAGGCAAGATTGCCCCTGTGCCCTCATGGTTTCTATTTCCTTTTACTGTGTTTTACAAAGTCCTGGGAGGCCCTGACTCTGTTCCTTCCCCTGACTGGATGTTGGGTGGAAGAATCATGTGTGGTATTGTGGGGAAGGTCAGGCCAGACTGGCTGGAGGCTTCCTAGTGACTTTATGTTGTGGGTACACCTTTGGAGTGGGACCTGTCTGAATAGAGTGTGTGACCAATATGCATTCTATGTTATGGGTGTCTGGGAGGAGGTGAATAGCCTGAATGCCTGTGAGCCTGACTGGCTGCCTGTCTGTATGAATGCCCTTCTGTCTGATTGGCTGACTGAGCTTGGTTCAGCAGAGTGAATGAGGGACAGATGTGTATATGTGGGGACTTCTCACCTCCCAATTTGCTCATAAGCTGAAGTTGAAACTTGAAGCTGCTTATCCTCAAAGCCCAGTTGGAAGAAGAAGAATTGTTGCTGAATTCCTTTGATGAAAACTGAAATCAGTCGAGTCTGTTGAGTACTGTTGCAAGAGAGGACCTGGCTAGGAGACCTCTCGCCGAGCTACAAGGGAACATAGTGCAGAAGCTGATCTTCATCGAGGCACCCGTGAAGTCAGTCCCGAAAGGCTGTTGAGCGGAGATGGGGTCCTTAGTAAAATCTTGAAGTAACGCACCAGGACATCGAGGTCCTTGAAGCCCATTGCTGTCAACCGGGATTTGGAGGATATCCGTAACCGATGGAAGATCTTCGAGTCATGTTTCCCAGAAGCCGGGACAGCTTGACGCTGTGCTGGTCGCCGACCGGAGCCACACCGCTCCACCTTGCCTAGGAACATTGAATGAAGGGCTCCCTTGGCATCACCATCAACCGCTTTTTCTTGCTGGAGAAAGTCGAGGTAATTCATGACTGAGGAAAGTCTGCCGGTGGGTTTCCCACCACTCGAAGTCCACAAAGACGCTGTTGACTGAAGATCCGAAATCCAGCCGTGGTCGAGTTCCGATTGTCAACGCTGACACACAATGCCTGCTGCCGGGCCTACGTTCTTCTCTGAGTCTTCCTTGCGGCCCCAAACACTTTGTATCGAGGTGCACTGCATGCCTCATCTTCCCAGGACTTCCTTGATCAATCGTCGAAGAACACTGCAAAGATCACAGCTGCTGCCTCAACGCCAGTGTTCACATTGTCTTCAAGGAATATCAACACCCTGTGGCTGTCCACTCTCGAAGGATCCGTTGATGACCTGTCGAAGAAGCTCTTCTAACTCAGGTACATTGGGGTTGTTGAACAATTTAACCAGGACACAAGACTATTTAAGCCTTTAACTGCCATGGGTTTTCCCCCCCAGTGCCAAGGGCTTTTTTTGGTGATTTTGGTACATCGCCATTCAATGCCTTGTAACTTTTTTGTTACATGAGATATCTCTGCCAAATTTGGCCCCTTTTTTCCCACATGTAGGCGGTCATAACGCCACCCAGGAATCTTAGGTTGCTGTAGGGGGGTGAGAGAAAATAACCAAAAAGGGCGAAATGTTGGGTTTTTTTAAAAATGGCAATAACATGATATACAAATAAGCCTGTGATTTTTTCCTTCTAAGAGCTAGAAACAAATAGTTTGCTGTGCTGAATTCCTCAACATCCTGCCTTTCAGGAACAGGCTGAGTGGAAACAACCGTTTTGTGAGAGGTAGGCGATTTTGGCCATTTTTGCCAATTGGACATGAGTGGACGGAATGGAAGAAAAGGGTAGGAAGGCTGAATTGGATTACAGAAAGGCATACATTTCTGAAAAGTAGATAAAATTCTAAGTTTAGGAAGGGGTGATTTGCACAGGTCAGGCAACAACTAGCTAGGGAAAAATTCCATAGTTTGGGGAAAAAGCGGGAAAATGACCAAAAACAAAGTATGTGGCGGACATGGTTGGCTTGGTACGGCAATGGCTTCTATGAATTTTGAGAAAAACAATGATCTTGCAGTTAGGAAAAAACAAGCAATACCACAAACCAAAAACTGAGCCATGGTACACAGGAGTTGTATGCTTATGGCCTGAACAGATGTACTTAGCATGTGTAAATCAGGAAAATCAATGTGGTGAAGAATGGCAAGCATACATTTTTTGAAAAGAGCACAGGCAGACCTTTTCAATGGGGTTCTAGGTAATGAATTCTGGGGCGCTTCGCGCAAGTCAGACCTTTGTGCATTCCCATGGGTGTCCTCTTTTCAGAAATGCATGTGTTTCCCAGTTTTCCTTGGTGGCATGACACCCTAGGCCCGAATCAGTATGGTGTGCACATGAGTCAAAATCCTGCAGTCCTGCTCTGCGAAAAGAGTTGGGATTATCTGTGTTTTCGGCTTCACCCTTTGTGCCCCGGTTGGTGCACCCACACATTTGAGGTACCGTTTTGGGCCTAGGGCCAAATGGGTGGGGGGCACCTCATGCAGGCCTCCCTGGGCCTCCTACAAACAGCTGCATGAGGTACACCCTCCCTCCATTTGGGGTCGGGGGGAGAACCACCACAAAATGTGGCATAGGCCCCCAGTGGGTGGGGCAGTAAAGTTTGGGCACCCTGGGGGCAGATTGACACACTAATGTGTAAACAAAGAAAAGCAAATGAAAATGGTGCACTACACTTTAGGAGGGGCTGAGGGGCACCCTAAACCTCTGGTATAAAGCACTTTCAGTGGTGGAAATTAAAGGAGCCGTATGAGCAGTAGTACAACTCAGGGAAGCTAAATATTTCTATAAAGAAGAATCAAGAACCAGTCATACATCAGAACAACTGACTATGAGGATTCTCAGAGTAGTAGTATTAGTCACCGATATCTATGAAAACCCAGAACCACATATGTGGCAATGTTGTTAATGTTACTGCAGAACCTTAATAGAGTTGACACAATAAATATGAACATTTGTGTAATGTATTTAAAAATAAATGAATACATGATGCAAGCAACTGTCTATAATGTTTTCTTTATGTACACATGCTCACTGCATGCAACAAGCTGGTTGCACATCTGTTTCTCATAGCTCTTCAAAGACTGTGGATGACATTACCGGTATGGTGGAAATTAGGTGAATTTTCAGTGGAATTATCACCCACTGCATGTACTATTACAGTGTTTGAAGAATTATCATATGATAATGGCATAGAAGGCCTTGCCTTTTTTATTCATTTTTGTAGCAAAATGATGCAGATAATCCATCCCAGAACGCATGGTCTGTTAAACAGACTGCCCTTCCAGAAATCTCCATGCCAAAAGCAAATTGAACAAATGTGTCCTGATGCCTCACTCTTATGATCTGCAGATCCTCCTCTTCAATGGCACACGGCAAGTTTATAGATTGCATATTTTATGTATCTATATTTTATTTTACTTTTAAAGCACTTACACCTAAGTGCTGTACATTATTAATTAATTGGTACATTAGATGACATGACAAATTGAACACCTGAACAGAACAGAAAGAAAAAGAATAAAAATGGTCTATAAAAGATGAAATGCAAAATAGACAAGTAATACTGTACATATTAAAGTCAAGCAAATAGAATGTATGCAGGACAACTAACATTACAAATAAAAGAATGAAAAGGAGGTTAATTGAGGAGTCCTTGAGATCGTAAAGGTATCAGATGGCACAGGAAGGAGGAAGGGATACAATACAAAGGGAGCACAAAAGAGACCACTAGAGCACAGACAATTTCAAGCAATAAGGTTGGGCCAACATCAAGTAACCAAAGTTACTCCTGAACAAAAGTGAGGATGATCAAGAATGGACAGTCACAGCACCCAATGGCCCCAGACTAAAAATGCATGCTCAAGTGAAACAACCAGTAACAGACTGGCCAGGCAGCTGTCTATCCTCTGTTGGCAGATTATCAATCAATTCATGTTTATTTCAGAAAGTCAAATACCATAAAACATGTACAGCAGAGACATTATTTTTAAAATACTCAGCAACAATTTGGACCCATAGAAAAGTACTAAATCATAGTAAGTTACAGCCTAAAAAACAATTAATAAAACACTCCAGCTCAAAAATGTAATGATTCGCCAAACATGGACATTCCTGGTCCTAAATAAAACAGCCTCAAGTCCGTAGAGACATAATCATAAGTAAACTCACACCATTAAGTGATGATGGTCTATCACGGGTTACCACCACTTTTGGGTCTACTATTCTGCTACTACCATCAAAAGCAGCTGCTGTATGTGTTATTACATTTTGAGATGATGTAATTGGGGGGCCTTGTGTCCTGTTTTAAGGACACATTAACCAGCTTTTCTGTGCAATGTTGCACTTTGAGTGCAAAAAGTACTTTTTAACTTCTCTTAGAAAGTCGTCCATAATCAACAAGGAATAAAGGACCAAGCTATTAAAATGTTTCAGGGAGTCCAGTATCAGCTGGATATTCCCATTATGTTCAGAGGAGGAGGCCTGTAGGTCTTTTCTTACTCTCGCCCTCATATCCATTATTAAATTAACCGTGCTGATTGTTGTGCATCACTATTTTCTGAGATTGGCTCAGTAATAGATAACAAAGAGGTAGTCTGGCAGTTAGGGGATCTAAGCTTCAGGTTGTTAGAGCTAGTAGAGGTGGCTTTTAATGCATTGGATACCTCTGCAGGGTGCAAAGGGGTTCCACAACTTGGGTGACATAAGGTACAGAATCTTGAGAGTTCTGTTTATCGTGGCCGCATTGTAAATCATCTATGTTGGAAGGTGGCGATGCTGGGAGAATCAATGGTTATGAATCACATTAAAAATAAATCTTATTATCCATGGTGGGACACTGGAGTAAATCTTTTCTAGTGTCCTTGAGTGCTTTTCAATAAATACTGAATTATATTTCCCAATTGGACAGAAACATCTTGTGGGTTAGAGGCCAAAAGACTCTACCTAGGTTTTTTGTCATTCTCACCATCTTGCATACTTGTAGCTTTCCGTTTACGCATGGAGACATTCGAGAGACAGGAAAGCCAAATAAACTGAGAGGTAATTTAAAAATAGAATCCAAAAGACTGACTACCCAACAGGAGTTCCAACCAGACATGTATAAAATGTATACATTTATACATCGAAAAAGAATAAAATTACAATAAGGCAGATCAGCATATTGTGCAAAGTGGTTAAAAAGCAGGTATGGAACAGATAATGTAGCAGCATAAATTAAAAATACAGAGAGAGTTTTAAAGTGCAGTGCTAAAGTGCTAAAATATAGTATTTAATATATGTAGTGCAAACAGATTACACATCCAATCCAAAACCATAATAATTGTGCAGACTATACGGTGGCCAGGTAATCTCCAAGAATATATGTGCATTTGCGTATGATGACTGATAGTATGCACAATTATTACAGCCGCATTAGATTGTTATCATACTCATTTGAACCCTGTAAGGTTAGGGGGCTCAGTCCAGCTACTGAACAGCTATATGGATTTGTAGCCAGACTGCCAGTGTCTGCTTCTGGAAGCTGCAAAATAAGCAGTAAAACTGTCTCTCTTTGATCCTTTGGCAGGTTGGACAAAGACTCTGTCCTCCCCAGGAAACTCCCAGCAGGAGAGCTTCTGTGAAACATGCTTCACAGAGGCATATCCAAAACAAAAGGGCCAGTCTCACACCACGGTTTGCATATCAAAGTGACTTTAAAGTTGAATCATTGGGAAGGGGGTAGAGTTAGAAAGGTCAGACAGAGCAGAAAGTAACTTGGGGATAGAACAGGCCAGCCACATGACATGCAAGAGCCAGTAGACTAACATCTATATGGTCCACTATAGGTGGTAAAATACTCAATACTCAATTGTGGAGCCCAATAGGTCTCCTGGAGAAAGGTCCATGTCGTGATGTCACTCTGACATAAGTGTATTGTAAAACCGGCCTGTGAGCCGATGTAGAGCGAGATGTGCATGGATTGTCTCTGTTCCTGTGCTGATCCATGCTGGTTTTGCATGTAATAAACCACAGTTTGAACTTGCCATTGTCTGAGTCCTCTGTGTATTTTGGGAAGGAGGGAGTTGGGCTCTCCAAGTCCACAGACTTCCAGTGTCCCGCTTCCATACGTGGGGATGCATCCCCAACAAGTTGGTAGCAGAGTGGATGGTTGGCTCTGCCAGCCCGGCACCAGGTCGTCTCCTTCGCTGCCGAACCTGAGAGGCTGCTGGACTGTCGCATATTTCGAGAAGATGGAAAAACACGTGCCTGAGGAAAGGCCGTCAGAAGCCCTTTGTAAATCATCCTGCCCGAAGTCAGCGAGTCGTCCAGGCAGACCAGGATTGGGAGGTGAGCGGCTTGAAGAGGAGTCGGCAGCTGAGGCGCGCCAGCAGACCACAGAGTGTAAGTATTGACCCAGTCTAACAGCAACTGTTGGTGTGGGAGGATATTGAGTATTGTGAAGTATTGTGTAGTAGTACCGAGTATTGTCACAGTATTGTCTAGCATTGTTAAACAGTAGGGACAGAAGCAGAGGTAGACGTCCTTTTTCTATGTTAGGGCACATTCGGTCTTAGAGGTAAAAGGTTCTGGTGAATAACCTAGACTATTGAATCGAGGGCTTGGATGACAGAAGATATGTAAATATTGGCATTCCTGTGGGTTAGCATTTTACCTATGGTCAAAGATGACGGTATCCCATTAAGGGTTAGCAAGGGAGCTAGCCTAGATTGCGGAAGGTGAGTCGACTGGTGGAGTGAGATGTTTTGCAAGCTGGGTGATGCAGTAGGTGCAATTTGATAACAAGACAACATTGGTATACTCTGCCTGGAGCGCGGGAAAACAGCTGTGGGGTTTTTGTATGGTGTGAGTGTAGTATTTGTGTATTCCCTGGTCTAGAACTGGTGACGTCACCCTTAGGTTTTCACATAGGACACAGAGAGCTTGAGATGGTGAGGAACTAGCATTGGAAACTTGTGATTGGCAGAGAAGGTGAACAAGCGGTGTTGCGCGGAAGGCGCATGCGCAAGATTGTGGGTGTGCCTGAGGAGGCAATGAGTGTGAAGGAGGGGCGGTGCGCATAGCACTCCTGATAAGTTGTGGAGCAGGAGATGCTCATAGAAACTATTGCCACTATATTGTGCCTTTTGCCCTTAACAGTGGACTATTGAAACCCTCAACTTGAGGTTAGGTAAAGGTACTGAATAATGTATCAGGGAAAATGCAGGGGGGACACCCCTTCAGCACTTCTGTAAGACATTGCCACCTTATCGAGACATTGCCACCTTATCGAGAAAAGATTTGTAAGTATAGCATAGAATGATCTAAAGGTACCATGGCCACCTTGTGGAAGCTTCTCCAAAGATGTGCAGCTATCATTACTGACACACATACAGGGTACCTATAGGGGAAGAAATTAACTAAACACATGGCCATATTCGGGTTGTGATTCTTTTTTTCAGGAGGGTGAGGGGGATTCCACAAGGCATCAGTGGATGCTGAGCCAGCAGGAGGTGAAGGACCCATGTAGTCATCCCTCCGCACCCCCTCATGTTCCCCCAAGCATAGCATCCGATGACACAGGCGATGAGCAGGGTAATGTACCCGATGCAAAAATTAAGGGCAGCAGAAGGGTACTCAAATCCGACATATAAGCTACCACCATATACTAAAGAGGAGAAGCTCAAGGGGACGGTTGACGAGAAGGTATGACAACAGCAGGAGAGTACACATATAGAACCAATAGATGTATGCATGGGGATCAAGAGCGAAAGGGGGGATCAACAAGTTAGATTGACTAGGCGGATGCATGAGGAGGAGGCAATATAGGCATAGATTAATAGGGAGACGAAGGGTGCGACCTCAGTATGTACCATGGAAGCACAAAGACAAAGAGAATGTGAAGTCTAGGTTACCATCAGTGCAGGGGCTGGTAAATGGATTTATGAGATGGAGAAAATGACAGCTGGCCAATAGGCTAGCTGTGGGAGACATAAAGTGACTATTAGTATTGATCCTAGGAGATGTCACTGATAATGCATGGAAAAGGGCGGGGATCCCTGGGTGATGACACAAAACACAGCACATGACGGTTCACCATTCGCAAACTGCGGGGCAGCAATATGGCAAGCATTGAGAACACAGTTCACAGACACGTCAGACAATTACATCACGGAAAATGAGGGATGACGAAGACTCTGTGCAGTACATTCAGGGGATTCAAGAGCTTTGGCACCTTGAAACCCGGGAGCCTTGGGACAAAACTATGGCAATATTTGACCACATTCTAGTGCAGGGACTACCAGAGCCAGTTCAGAAGAGTTTAAAGAAATAGGTATGGATGGAGGTGAACGAATGGCCAGAAATACAGCTCACGACAGTGCATCATTGCAAGCTGTGGCAGGAGAAGGTTAAGAAAAAGGCAGAGGACAGGAAGACAGAGGAAGCTAAGCTAATGCAAAAAAAAAACTATCAAAGAATGTGATGGAGGGGGTGGTGATAACCATACCAACCCCACAGGTACCACAACCGCAGCAACAGCACAGCCACAGCACAGCCACAGCAGTTTGCACCACCCATTGGAGGAGGGTACATGTAATGGGCGGCCCAGAGCAAGGGTTCCGTGGGAAGGGCAGTCAACAGCGAGGGCATGGATTTGTACCACAGATGCATCACAACCAAGGGGCTTTACCCAGGGTTGTTCGAGGTTATGGGCAGAAGATGCATCAGAATCCAGGGGATTCTTTGGGGGATTTCAAGGGGCAAGGGAGGGAGTCACCATAGTGTTGGTCCTGTGGGCAGACAGGACACATTTCAAGAATGTGTAGATATAGGGGAATGCCACAGAATTGGGGAGGGCAGGGCCAACAGCCCTTTCAAGTAGACCAGGATGATTATCATGCACAGTATCAGCAAAAGCATCAACAGATGCCACAAGCACAAGCCCAAGCAGCAGCACCACCAGCCCAGATGCAGGTACCGCAAATGCCAGTACCAGGACCACAGTATTCCAAGCACCACAGGTTCAAGGGAACACACAGCAATTAGCATAAATACAGAACGATGATCCACCAGCACATGTGGACACAGTGGCGACAGTACCAGTGTTCATTTCCTTCAGCCCCAGTGTGGGTTGCATATTTCTTTCCACCAGAGGGGTTGGTCACCCCTTAGCAAGTACAGGACACTGCGGTGCACCTCCATGCAGGCAAGCATTTAGACACCTCTTTTTCGTGCACCCCAACATGGCCGCCCGGCACTATTTCACCCCAGCGACTAGCTTTCATTCGCCGCACACAGCCAGTGACCGCGGACACCGACGGTTCGTGTAGCAGCCTTCCTGTCAGACACCGCTGGTGAGTACCTGTACCTCTAGTACTGCCAGGTGCCTCACTCTCGATACGATCGCATGTCCCCCTCACTCGGGCAGCACTACCCTTTGTTGTATCCTTTAGTCACCATTGTGATACCTCTCCTATTTACTACTTGCCTTAACCTTTAGAAGCGGGCTCCACCTCACGCGCCCCACTTATCGTGAATAGCGCGGGCCATGTATTCCACAGCCCGCCAGCCCACATACTTAATCAGACCCCCATGTGGACCCATCACACCGCCCACACCGCACGATGCCACCTGTGCATTGAATTTCACCTAAGGCGCTTCTATTAAGCCCCTGGTGTCTTTTCTCCTTTTCCCGCAGCCCCTGAGCCTGCGGTCTTTGTCGCGTAATCAACACGCCAGCCCGCCTTACCCAGTTTTTCAGGAATTTGCAGGCATGAGTAAGGTAAGCCCTGCTCCCACCATCGCTACATCTGATTGCACTTCTTCATTGGGCGGACTCTTACAGCCCCACTGTCATTCCTTTTTTACAGGAATGGCCATTTACAGGATCTTACAAATCCTACAGTGTACTCAAGACACTGCTTCTAGCTGATTCTAAGCGCACCGAAAGTCCCGGTAAGCACCGGCCCTTTGTACTGATACCCATACCTGTGCTAGACACTTACATGTAGTGCCCACTCCTAATACACCCCATCTGTTTATCTCTACAGACCCCACAAGATACTTCCCGTGTTTGGAATATCCTGTCCTGATGAAGGCCATACCATCAGAGCTTAATCTTGCTCACCTTCTGGCCGAAACACAGTCATGTAGACTGTTATATTGTTCTTTGTTGTTCTTGTTCAACTCTACTTTGTTCAGAGGTGCTGTCGTTGATTACCAAATGTTATCACTTCACTAAATCCACTGGCATCCTTCCCAAGGATCTTTCAGTGGATGTGTATGCATTGTTAATACGCGGCAATTAATCAGCATTTGCTTTATATCATAGTGGTTATTGTACCATATTTGTGGAAATACCTTTGTATCTTGTGTAAAACCCAGTCTAGTGTATCTATCAACCTATACTACAGTTTCATTAAATTCCAACTGTAGTACTTTCTTTTATTCTTTCCAGATTTTTCTGTGTCAAGAGTTAGTGATACCCCGATAGGAGTGGGTCCTTTTCTCGTTTATCAGTCAGGTACCCCATGACCTTGCTCACTTTCTTTCATGTATGACAGTACCCATCAGACAATAGGGCGGAGTGACCATGGTAGGAACCAACCCCTTTACAGGGAATGGCATGTCCATGTACCCTCAATAGAACAACCCACAGACAAACTCAATGTGTCCCATCCTGTCAATCACACCCAACCCTGCGGATGAACCTCGTATAGGTGTGGCGATAGGTGACAAAACCTCTTCCTTTCTTGTTGACACAGGGATGACTAGGTCCTGTATTAGGGAAGGAGCATTTACATTATCAGTCGATGCCATGAACACTCAAGGAGTATATGGGCACAGGAAGTGGTTCCTTTCACAGACAATATCTCACTTTCTATAGGCAATCACAATCTATCACTACCTCTGCTTTACTCGCGACAGACACCTGTAAACATTCTGAGATGAGACATTATGAGCAGACTGAACATGACAATCTCATTCACAGACAAGGGAATAGTGTGCTCCACACCAGGAATGCACATGCTCAATGTAAGGCAGATTGCCCAAGCATATTTTAGATGCACAATGCAGAGGATGGTGCCAGTGGACTCAGAATGTTCCAGTATGGAACTGACATTGGTATTGCATCACTTCCAGGCATTTCAGGGATGATGTGGCGAGTACCCAATGAGTACCTATTCAGGCCTGAGTTACCATTGGATGAGCACGAAGGAACGATGGTTCCCATTGAAATAGAGGCAGTAGTAGCACGAGGGGATTGGATTGCAGTGCATGAGATGGATGACACAAGACGAGCATGGAGAGCAGTAATCACAGTGGCAGAGGGATGCAGGTTGAACACAGTGACAGATAATGAGCTTTTCAGGGAAGAAAGGCTAGAAATAGAGATGGTTTTCAAAATGAGTGTGACCTACTGGTTACAAATCCATTACAGAGAAGTGTCACAGTGAATGGCACTGGTGCTGGAGGTACCACCAGCATTTAGGGAGGAGGACATGGCCAAGGTATCCAGTACGTTATGGACTACAAGTGCCTATGACGTGGGTTGTATCAAGAACATAGGGGAGGTTAAGATCAAGCTGAAGCCAGGAGCAATTCTACCAAGAATAAAGCAGTACCCCGTAACCAAGGAAGCAGATGTGGGCATTATGAAACAATCACAGCCCTTATTGAGAGAGGCATTCTTGTACCATCAGAATCCTCATGTAACACTGCAGTGTACCCAGTGCACAAGGCCACGGGGGGCATGGTGTTTCTTACAGGATTTAAGGCCTCTTAACCACATTGTAGAAGCAGAGTAATCTTCATTTGCAAATCCAGCGACAATTTTGTGCAGCATGCCCGTGGAAGCTGTCTGCTTCACGATTATTGATTTGAAGAATGCATTCTTCTCAGTGCCCCTACACCCAGATGAACAAAACGTGACCAGCTTTATGTATAAATACCAGAAGTGGAAACACACTCGTCTCCCACAGGAGTACTGCGAATCACCATCTATCTTCAACAGAGTGATACAGATGGACGTAAGCAACATGCTGATGGAGAGCACGGTTTTGCAATATGTAGATGACATTTTGATCTGCAGCACGACAGAAGATCAGTGTAGGGAATTCTCAGTGCTGATGCTGACTGTGTTATCTGACAAGGGATATAAGGTGGACAAGGTCAAACTACAGTACTGTCCGAAGGATGTGCTATACATTGGGCAGACAAGATCACACAATGGCTGACAGATCACCAAAAAGAAAGCAGAGACAATACCCAAGTCACGTAAGCCCACGTCGGTGAGGGAAATGCAAAAGTTCTTAGGATTCTGCAACTAGTGTAGAGCATGGGTTTTTGACTACAGCACATATACAAGACCACTTCTAGGTCCACTGAAAGAAGCACAGAAGGGAACAAAGACACTGACATGGACCACAGAGGTGACTGAAGCCTTTGAGGTACAAAAGGAAGCATAAGCACAGCACCAGTGCTAGGGATCCCAGACTACAAAAGGGAATTATTCCTATTTTCTCATACAGACGGTGTTGTGATGAAGGCAGTACTGACACAAAACACACGAATGGGCCATAAATCAATAGCCTAATTCAGTGGGCAACTGGACCCAGTTATGAAAGGACACTACCCATGGGAACAAGCTTTGGCAGCTGCTACATTTGCAGTTGAGAAATCAGCAGCAGTGACAATGGGGTGCACCACCACGATTTGCCTGGAACACGCTCTCTTGGTAACACTGCAGAAGCCAACGAGCACTTTGACCACACAGAGAGCATCATGATATGAGGTGATACTATCCAATGTAGGGTCTGAAAATAGTGAGATGCAGAGTTGTCAACCCAGCTACATTCCTAGCAGTGGTTCTACAAGTAGGAGACTATGCACACGACTATACAGCAAACATAGAGATGTTCAGTGGCACTTGGAAGGTACAGGAGGATGCACTTGAATGGGGAGACAAGCTTTATATTGATGGTTCTTCAACAATTGACCAGATAGATGGGGTCAGGCATACTGCAACTGCAGTGGTGAGACTGAAGGAAGAAGGGACAAGTAAAGTGGTAGCAAGTGCATGTCTACCATCCCATTATTCAGCACAAGAAGTAGAACTAGTGGGCCTCATACTAGCACTGGAAGTAACAAACTATTCTGACTCCGCTACGTGACGTCAACGGTCAACGGTACACTCAAGACTGGCACGATAGCTCAGGAGAAGATTCAGGAGAGCAGACGGGACTCCAGTGCAGCATGCACTATTACTGGGCAGACTGATCAAAGTAATTGCGTATCCAACACAGGTAGCAATAGTGAAGTACCAAGCACACATGAAAGGGGAAGATCCTATCTCTAGGGGAAATGGAGCAGCAGATTTTGAGTCAAAGTGTGCAGCCTATTCCGGGGAACAGTGGAAGCTAGGAGGGACATCAAATGTGAAAGAATGCACTAGAAACATGGTACGCAAAGAAGGGTACAATGCTACCAGAAGCACAGTTTTTGGAATTTCAGGGAGCTGCATCAAAGGACGGAAAGGAGCTATGGGTACGGAGAGGTTGTTCAATGTCCCTGACAGATGCACTATGGAGACAAAATAACAAAGCAAAATGATGATGCCACTAACATTATTGAACACAGCATTAACAAAATTGCACTAACCGACACACACAGGGAAGGAGGTAATTGCTACACGGATTATAGAAGAATGCTTCTGTCAAAATTTAAATGAGCATGTGGCTGAATGTGTGAGTAACTGCTTGACCTGCCAATAGTTTAGAGCACGGCATACCTTGAGAGTAGTGACAGGAGCAAGACCGAAACCAGTGGGTCCATTCCAGCATTTACATATGGATTATGTAAACATGATCCAAGTCTGCCAAGGGTACTGCTACATGACAGTGATTGTGTGCTCATGCTCCAGATGGATTGAGGCTGGGCACTGTTTACATGCTGCTGCCCTCAGGGTAGCCAAATTCCTCGTTAGAGAGGTTTTTCCAAGATCGGGCGCGTGTGAGGTCCTGCGGTCTGACAACGGACCTCACTTTGCAAACAAAGTGTTTCAGCATATCACAGCATTGTTAGAGGTCCAACACAAATTTGCTTGTGCATACCACCCATAAGAAAACGGGGTGTCTGAAGGCCTGAATGGCCTTCTTAAAGAGTGCATTGCCAAGACACAGCAGAGCACCAAGAAAATGTGGCTGCACTGTTTACCTCTTGCACTGTTTGCATTGCGTAATAAGCCTGGGTCCGAGCACCATTTCATTCCCCAGGAGGTGGTGACTGGATGGCGCATGTATCTTCCCCTGGCTCCTCCCACAAGAGCACTGAACGATTGTGAGAATAGTGTAGATGTGTTAGGTCAGGAAATTAATGAATACATTACTTCTCTGGTGGCTACCGCTTCTTTTATCTCTCGCCAGATACATTGACACCAGGGAGGTCCTGAAGACAGAGAAGAGAGCAACGAAGACAGCAAACCGCAAGACTCTGGACTGAAAAACTCAGTGAATGTGGGCGATATTGTCCCCCTGCGTAACTTTGTCAAACACTGGAATGCACCTAGGTTCACTGGCCCACCCATTGGGGATCAGGTGGCCGACTGGGCTGTCAAATTAGAGGGTAAGACAGTATGGAATTATTTGTCAGATATCAAGCCCTACAAAACAGCAGCCTCGCCTGGCAACCATGTCACTGTGACAGGGCCAACGTTTAGCACCTAGGAGAGCTACAAATGCATTCTGAACTCACACGACTAGGGATACCTGGACATCCAATGGTCACGCGCTCCCGAGCAGCAGAAGTAGAGACTGCAACGCTTGCGGATATAAATTAGGGTACACTGTCTGTTTTTTATGTTTCTCTTCCGCCCACACAGAGCCTACGTGAAAGCCGAGGTGACTGTACTGTTTGTTTACATCCATGCTGCCTTCTACCCAACACCCAGATACTTTCTCCAACCAATTTGTCCACGCTGTAAGGAGACCCAACAGATCGAGCCTGATCCCCTGGAGTATACTATCTTGCCTTTATAGAGTATCTGGCCCAAACATAGCCTCAGCTTGAGCACGGCAATCCCCCAGTACTTGCAACATTAAGAGCCCCCTCACTAAAAAGGTGTGGGAGGATGTATTTGCCTTTGCCATCAGTGATTATTTGGTCCGCAGGGGTTAAGAGTGTTTTACAATACTAACAAAGTAAAACATTTCCTTGCGCATTTCAGGTGGGCAACTATATCTCCATGTTGCAAGGATCGAGCAGCATAAGTGAAAAAAGGGAAACAATAAAGAAGATTATTATTATGTTGTGTCTATTATTTCCAAGTGTGTTGGCGAGATTTGTTTTCTGCCAATTATATATTGTTGTCACTGCTACCGCTGTACCCTCCACTAACATTCCCCCGACCCAAGCAGGTGGAATGACCATGTCAGGTGGATGTGTCAGTTGGACGGAAGAACACTGCTGATAAGGAAAGGAGAGGTAAGCACAGCGTTGACATAGACATAAAAGGGGTTGACATGTATCTCACCGACCCTGCTCGAGTGTCTAATAGCATGTGGTACAAACACATGACAAATGTGGGTAAGGAAACCACCGGCGAGAGCTGTTATGTCTGTTCTTTGATCCCCTACACAATGAGTACCTACAGAACATTCATAGTAGCTAAATTACCTGCAGCAAGAGCACAATGCCTGCTGTATCTCTCGATGGTGCAAAGGGAAGGGAAGGCAGTCACGCTGAGATGGATGTCCAAGGGAACTATCCTGTATGAAGATAACTACATCAGGACATTAGCCATGATGAACAACTATTGGCAGCTAGATGAAGCTATACCGTACATAACTGACAGACCTTAGAAGGGAGAAACAAAGACTATCACCTTGAAGGAACTGCCATGTCCCTGGACAAGAGTACGGGAGACAGGAGGAGAGCCTGGTTGCTGGGAAAGACCACATATACTTGTGTATTAACAGGTATACACAAACAATGGATGGCATGATGCAGTGGTGGGGAGCAAAGCACTAACACTAGCACAGTCGTTAGTAAACAAAGTGAAGGAAGAAAATGTCAAATGCCTGAATGAATGGGAAGCAAGTGCCAAGTTACTGACATAGGTGGAGAATGAATCTGGTCTGATGCTGATAATACCTCTGAAGACACCAGCATTGTGTTATCAGAACAATGGAAAAGTTGAAGTTGGTGAGAACGTTGGGTGCTAAAGGATTGAACAACTCGCAGCTATGAAGATAGGAACAACAGTACTGATGGATCACTATTGGGCTTGCGGATCGAAAGCATATGAGAAACTGCCACCTGATTGGGGAGGAGTTTGCTCGTTGGTACACATCAACATGCCTTCATTGGTCATGCCCAGAAATGATGTAATGCTTCATTAGTTCCCAAAAATGGACAACAACAAAAGGAAAAAGAGGTTGATCGAAGTGGAAGCAACAGCCAGGACTGAGAAGGCAATGAAGCAAGCAAGGTTGAGCAGAGAGGAGGAAATGACTTCTCAGAAGCATCAAACCAACACTAAATGAGATCCCAGCAGAACATAGGCTGTTCAGAAGGAGGCAGATGTTTTGTGCCTCAAAAATGCCCTCTGTGCAGATGTACACAAATGCCAAGTGGTTACAGATCACTCGCTGGGAGCTGATGGTAATGATTGATTCTACTGTGAATGAGTTCAACACAGTAAAGGAAGAGCTAAAGAGAAATAAGGTTGGTGGCGCTTCAGAATGTATATGTTCTGGACTTCCTCACGGCTATTGAATAAGAAGTTTGCGCAAAGATAGGGAGTTCCTGTTGCTCATTCATACCTGCCAACGCCAAAGACAATGGGACCCTATCAGATTCAGTGGCACAACTGGCACACATGCATGCCAAGGTGGAAGATGAAGCACGGGGGACATCAAAAGACCAGAGCTGGATAGCATATATATGGTCATGGATGCTGTCATGGCTGTCAGATGGACTGATGGTGATAATTTAAGCTCTGGTAGTGGCAGCAAAATCAATGTGTGGGATTAAAATATGCATGGCCAAATGCAAGAACACAGCAGAAGAGGCTATCGGAATGCAGGTCCTGATGGTCATATACATAGGGGGAGCAAAAGATGAGATTGTTGCAGAAAGGGACAATCTAGGAGAAAGAATTGTACAATGCCAACTAGAATCCATGGAGCTGGACAACCCATTTGATAAAAAGTACTATGAAGGGAAGTGGGTTTGGTGCAACCCCGAAGGAGTGTGCTGCTACATGCACTGGTCGCTCGATGACCACACAAACTACTATGGGCACCTCAGAGGAATAACAAAGATATGGCAGCCAAGAGCAAAAGGACTGTCATATAGGATGTGGTCGACAGGTCGACCAGAGGGGGGACTGAAGAGGGCTGGGGAAGCCTACCATCCCCTCCTCACCTATGAAATTCATGACATGGAAGAAGTCCAAGAACAATTGCAATCATCCATTCTATTTTGGACTGATTCCCAGTGGTCCCATGATTGACAAGTATGCCGAGAAATACCCCCTCAGCCAACCATACCCCCTCAACCAGCCCTACAGGCCAGGTGCAGTGCAGATTTACCCCGGCATGGATGACGAGCTACAGGCCATTACCAAAGTCACCTTTATTGACAGCCTGGACTAAGACTTAAGAATCCACATTGCTGATGTTGTTAGAGACACCATGATATAGCAGCATTAGACAGGAAGCACACGTGCCATCCACACTTCGGGACACGAACACACACTCGAATACATGAAGAACATGAGCATACAGTTCGGTAGTTAGTCAACAGATACGTATTCATATTGTCATTGCTTTTATTATTTTTTCCATTAGCCAAACACAGCAACGCAGAAACCTGCAAGAGATCCTGAGCACAGCTTGCAGATGATTACATGCAATTACCCTATGGAACTGCGGGAGCACCTATGGGATCTGACAGAACCAAATGTGACTAACCTATGGAAATGTAGAATAGTTTGGACACTGTAGAAACCGCATTATAAGGTTTAGGAAAAGTACAACATGCCACAGGCCTTTCAGCAAGAGATGAGACGAACTGAAATTCAGGCTGAACTGAGAGCAAGACATGTGAGACAGGACCAGCAGCCAAGGCCACGAGACGACAAAGGCACCAGCTGCAGTAAAGGTGAGTAAATCCTCATAATTCAGAGCTGCACAGCTCAAATTTTTGGTCTCTGAACACGTGAAGCGGCCGAATCAGACAATGGACAGCGACCAGCAATGGGAAACATTGCCGGTCTCAGGCTACCAGACATAAGACCAAAACAAATATGTCACAATGTGAGACAAGTGTTGTGCCGAGCAGGAGAGCACTCTCATAGACTAATGTGGTAAACACAAGTTACGATGCAGGCACATAGTTATTCTTATTACCTTGAAGATGTACACAGAGAGCTGAGAACAATTGCGGGTCCCAGGCCTGGGGACCTCAGCTCTAGCCAATCACTGTTTAGGACCCTATGGTGGGTAGCAACGTGCAGGACCCAATGGTAAGTCCACAACACTGCAACATTGTTATAGATAGTAACTTTGGGATGGACCAGGCCAGCCACCTAACATGCGATAGCCATTAGAGTAACATCTATATAGTCCACTATAGGTGGTAAAATGCTCAATACCTAATCGTGGAGCCCGATAGGTTTCCTGAAGAAGAGCCCAGGTTGTGAATTCACTCTGACGTAAGTGTATTGTAATACCGTCCTGCGAGTCGGGGAAGAGCGAGATGTGCATGGATTTTCTCTGTTCCTGTGCTGATCCCTGTTGGCCTTGCCTGTAATAAACCACAATTTGAACTTGCCGTTGACTGAGTCCTCTGTGTACCTTGGGAAGGAGGGAGTTGGGCTCTCCAAGTCCGCGGACTTCCAGTGTCCCTCTGGCATACCTGGGGGTCCGTCCCCAACCGCATGATCAAAAAACCTGCCAAACTACACAAGAAACACACACCAAGAATAACAAACAGTCACATACAGCAATCAACCCAGACACTGGATCTTAACCTTACGGATACAACAAGCCAGTGCATGCAATCAACTCACCAACACGCGCAGACGCCATTTGCTTCTGGTTCTGGACCTATCCTATCAATCTTCCTTCACTAAACCACCTCGACCTCTTTCTTGCAGAGCCACGTAAGTGCTAGGAGACCACATCAATGGTAACGGTGCACAGTATAAGACAAATTAACATAACTTCATGACAAGTCAGTGGGAAAATAAACGGTCTCTACATCTGTTACAAAATTTCTCTCCTAAAGTAGCCAAATGTTCCTGTCTATGTCGTGAAGATACCGTTTCTATCTTAAATGGGCTATATGGTTATTGCTAAAGAGAGGCAATCAATGACTTTGCTCTGAATAATGGGAACGTCGAAGTGGCAAGTTTACAACATTTAAAACATGCAATGAGAATTATCTGATTTTGAACTGTTAGTCTGGGTTTAAATGTTGGTGGACAATTCGACTATAAAAGAGGGGTACAATAAGACAATGGCCACTTTTTAGAATTAAGTAAGGGTTGATCCCTCAAAATGATTTGCTAGTGGTGCCTCAATGAACATGAGTCTTCTCTGCTAACTCTGCTTACTGGACATAATAGACTATTACCTTGATATGCAAAGTTGGTATAATGAATCAGGCCTTGCTCTGGTAATTGGGGCCAATGGAGTCTGTTTATGAAGGAATGTGGCATAATGTAATAATGCCTTGTTGTGCTTTCTGGGCATAATTTAAATCATCCTTTTACCCCTTAATCGGCATACCAGTGTGTGGACGTTCAGGCGCATATGGCCTAATACAAACAGTCATACAGCTGAATCAGTTCTTCCTAAACGTATTTGTCGTATTTGTCATAATTGAATCCTGTGATAACTGGTAAATTGTGACCATTCTTTGTGAACCAGGTGCAATGTAAACATGTCTTACTGAGCATAATGTGCTTTAATCAATCATCACGTGCTGTTTAAAATAAGCATAACGGAGTACACTCATGCTTTGCCAACTGGGGACATAATGTACAGGCCCTGTGTTGTGTCACAAGGACCTATTGTAAACTGTCCATTATGTGCTCATAGGTTGCATCATCTCGGGAGGATAGCTCCGGGGCAACGCACTCGCCTTGGAAGCTAAACACCCGACGTATTAAGCTGAACAAATTACATCATAAAAACACCATGCTGTACCATTTGGCTTTACTGAAACTTGAATCATTCGGGGCATAAGCTGACCATAATAAAGCATAAAGGAAATGTGCCAGAAGTGGCATACATTGTTATGAGTAGGGGGGCATTTGAGGCCAAAACAGTGCATATAGCATAGCTCTCAACCATTTGTGTCACATAGGCGGGTGAAAACACCCGATTTTATTTTTGGCGGGTGAGAGGCCCATTGAAATGAATGGGCATGCAGGAGGCTTGGCGGGTGAGTAAGCTGTTTAGAAGGCGGGTGACACCCGCCAAAAGCGTGTGAGTTGAGAGCTATGCATATAGTGTGAGTACTTTGCACATAATATCAGGCTGTGGCATGGACCAATAGTATGAGGGCCTTGACCTTTGACAGTAATGCCCTTGAATAACATGGATCGCTTTACCAATGTCTGCTTTCATTAGAACTGATTTTGTTTTTACAATCAAAAGCAACATAAAACATTATTTTTTTTATAAAACAAAAACAAAAGAGGTGGCGCAATTACTGAACGCTTTAATTCACATCACCTAGATTAGAACAGCGAATTGTGCAGGAAGAAAAAATCATTAACAAAAACAACTGCGTCCTCCAATGTTGCCCATAACATACTAGCAGATGTGCACATGCTCATGTAAAAATGCTCGGTTACGAAGAAAGTTCTTGAGGTTTAGTGAATTGTTTCTCCCCCAGCAAGAATATGTGATACTAGTTTTAAAATTGCATAGTAAGCCATCGAACAGTGCAATCCTATGGTTGTGAAAACACATCAACTTCCTGTTAGACTCCCAGTCTGCATGTTTACATTATAGGAACATGTGCAGGAGGTGCTGCCTCTTAATCAAACAACCACACTGTTCGAGTCTATGCCTCATATCAACCAGATATATGTATAAGAAAAAAAAAACAGAACTGAAATCTGCACCTTGGAACGGTACTGTATATAACACAAGAAAACACCCGCCCTACGGAAGTGAACGGCCATTGCACAGTCATTTGAAATGGGCTCTTCATTATCTACATTCTTAACAACATGCGCATTAATAACGTTTAGATTGTATTGGCTGGTGTTCTGTTCAATGTGCTTTCTTTTTTTAATTCACAGCCACATCTCTTGATTCTTGAAGGGAGAATTGTCAACTCTAATTTGTTAATAGCTAACACTTTGACTTAATACCGCGAAGAACTCCATAAGCAGTAAAGCAGTTTACTTCCAGTGCCCAATTTGACAGATAAACATGCTGATAAATATATATATATATATATATATATATATATATTCACTAATCCCATGAAACATTTATTTGCCCTATTTGTTATAATTCTGAGACTAGCATTGGTGGAAAATTAATTCCTTGATTTTGTCAAGAACTGGATTGTAACAATGACTGTTATTTCACGAACATACAATGTTAAGTTTCCAAGTCTTCAGATAGTTTTCATGCATAACTGTGGATGGAAATGAGATATATTACTCACCCAGAATCTGTGGTTGGAGAGTATGTTCTTTGGGGTCTGCAAATGATGTGGGCAGAAATCATGTACATGCTGGGGCTTATATAACATGTACGTTTCATGTTAATCATCACATTTTGTGCAGCGATCCATTAGTGTCTAGAAAAGGCCCAGGTAAAAAGATCAGTTATTCTCTAATTTTTCAGAGATGTTTACTTTGGATGTGACTGCATGGCATTGCTTCAAGTCGGCATGATTCCTAGGATGCTGCTCCACTTCACTTATCTCCTGTATGTACACGTTTGCAAGCTGCTGATGACATAGCTCTTTTTTTATGCTAAGTATTTCCGAGTTTGGTTTCCTCTAAGACTCACTGAAGGGCTCACTGGATTACAAGTGACACATGAGTAATTATTTTCTGGGAAACCCCAGAGCTTTGCAGTCTAATTCGGCAGAAATGTGTTTTGTACAAAAAAGAACAACTAAGACAGAGAAAAACGTCAAGGGATTCTCCTACGTTAAATTCCATTGGCTGCAGGCAGCATTATGCAAGGTGTTAATTCCTGCACTGATTCTTTATGTATAGGGCCATTTATTTATAGGGAAACCGGTACTTGCTTGTAGGGTGTCCTGACCCACGTTTAAGCTACCCTGCTACAACATTTGGTGCTGTGGGCTTAGGAAATTCAAGATGGCGGAAAACCCACATGTGCGCCGAAATCCAGGAAAGCTGCGCAGTTGTGCGCACACCAAAATGGTTACCTAACTTGCCACCCACCAGGGTAAAGAAAGGTCTTTGTTAAGAAAATCCACTTTTACTGATGTCAAAAAGTTGCTGAAATCGTGACTCATTGGACCACTTTAAAGATTCAACCCTTTTTGTGGGGTTCCACATAACCATCTTACTGTAAGGAGCCCCATCAAAACAATGTTAAGCAAGGATTTACTACCATGTAAGAACCATTCCTGTTTAGAATGCATTAATCCAAGAAAATCCCAAAAATGGGTGCAGTACCAGTACTCACCACTATCCAAAAGCCGGCGTTTTAAAACCCACTGTGTGTTTTTCTGAAGGCAAGCAAAATGCCTATTTCAAACCTTGCAACATGTGCAAAATATTCACTGAACACCAGCAGACATTTGGCAGAATGGAGTTTTGTGTGCCTACAAAATCTGGGAAATGAAGAGCCCAAAAACAATGCTTATAACAAAAATGCTATGGAGTCAGCAGCTTAAGCCTAACTGCAACTGGATTTAAAACCACCAAAATCGAAAATGTTAAATTAAATGAGTGACCTACGTTTGGTGTCACATGCCTTTGTAACTGTTGAAATGTCATAGTTTTGCACTTAGAATCAGCATTCTAGCTGCATGTGTAAAATTACAAGTTATTTTAAAAGCAACAAAAAGTTAGCTGAAGGTCTGGCTTAAGGAACTTGATTTTGCCTAGCAACGGATCCCATCAGGAGTGAAACTTGAGTCACAACTATGTTCCCAGGCCAATGTTCCTTTTGCTGCCCACACTAAGGATATGCCATCTATCTGATAATTGAATTTCCTGTGCTCTGCCAGAGAGTGAACAAAGCCCTCTCCACTCAGGCAAAGGTTTTTATTACAGACGTCGTAAAAAGTGGCTTCCTCCTGGAGAAGCTGGGAGGGGCACTGCCTGTGAGAAGCAAGCTGGCTTGGCAGAAACTGGAAAGACTGGTTTCTGTACCATGTGACCTGAAAAGACACACCCCTGCAGCAAGGATATGGTTTTATAAAAAGGGGGATAATTCATAGTGCGGACATGTGAAAATGTTATAAATGATACCATAAGTCTTGTGATTTTTCTGCCCACAGTTTAAGACGTGGTAGGAACCGGTGGTATGTTCAGGGGGGTTTTAGCGGAAAAGTGGATATTACTCTAAATGTGTGCATGTTAAAAATCTGAAACTTCATCAGTTAATGTCCCTACCCCCTGCACACATGTATGTAAAGTTGGGTCCATGTCGGAAATTGAAAAAGCAGTTAAAAAGTCAATTATGTACACTCTTTGAATGCAAGCTCCGAGAATGAGCAGATTTGGACATAGACATGGCTAAATTCAGCCACACCATGTATATGTAATTTCAAACAACTGTGTAACTCTGAAGTATGGATTTTGATCATATATATATTTGGGTGCACAGATGAAAAGGGAGGTTGTTTCAAGAGATCATAAAATGACATCAATCTGACTCACAGTTCAGTTTGCCAATCAAGCGGAGGAATGGAAGCCTGACCAATGACGAATGAGAGGGGCAAGTCTAGTGATGCAACACACACACCCATTCTCAAGAAACAGATAAAAGCAGAGAGTCAGGACACATAGAGACATTCAATTTCATCTGCCGCTGGAAGCCCTGCCGGAAAAATCCATACTTACCTCCATCAAACTCCAGAAAGCCAAACTAGAGACTTCAATCTATCCAGAGCAGAGACCAGACCAGAGAGAAAGCAGTGCTGTGCCTAGCAGAGACCAGACCAGAGAGAAAGCAGTGCTGTGCCTAGCCGAGACCAGACCAGGCGCTGTGAGCAGAATCCGGAAAGACCTGACCAGACTGAAGATCGTGACCAAGTCGCTTTCCTGTTCAAAATCTCTTGTGAGTACTTAGCAAAACTCAGAACACATCTCTTAGTTTAAATTCATCTAATTCAATCTATTTAACCTAAGTAGAACTGCCTCCTATCTGTCACCTGTCATTTCTAGTAAAATTTGTCATTTTGAAAAAGTGTGCGTTTAAAATTTACAAAACCAAAAACGACCTTTACTAAATTACTCATATCTCCGCAACCGTTTGGGCTAGAGACTTGCAATAACTTTCATTTGGAAGCTGAGATCCCAGGCTTTCCTAGGACCCCAAAACGGTAGAGATAGTCCTTGCGGTTCCTTTGTAATAGCGCTCGGCGCATCCGCGAATTTTGCCGCGATTTGCAATTTCTTCACATGTAAAAAAACTGCTGCTGCCTGATTTCATTTGCCAGAAATTCGTTTAACCTGCTAACTATCCCTGCATCATTGCTAGTGTGAGCCTGGACTAATATTAACTAGATACCACTCATCCTGAACCTTTAAAAGGGAATTAAGAGCGTTTCCAGCATATTTCTCATTCATTGCTAGCACCTATCAAAGCATTTGCCTGTGTTTTCAAACTTCTGTTTAAGCTTGCTGGATTGAACTGAATTACAGTTGATTGCATTTCTGAGAACTGTGTGTTTTCCTTCCATTTCCTTGCCTTGCATCAAGGGGGGGAGGGGAGTAGCCAGAGAAAAGTGATTACGTTGTTTGGTTGAAATCATATTGCGTATTTTCTGTACTGCATTCATTGAATATTGCATCCACCTGAGCCTACATAAAGCATCCTCTACCACATTATACTTTTGTTCCTATTTACCAGTGTGCTATCTTATCCATTTCATCTCAACTCCTTAGTAATTATAAAGAAGTGTGCTAGTGCCAGATTCTCTGTTGTCAATCTTTATCATATCAGATTAAGTGTGCTATTCAATTATTAATTTATTATAAAGCGTGATATAATATATATTGTAAATTATCGAATAAAACTTTTAAACTTGCAAAACAGAACTACTTCTTGGCTCAGTGGGGTCAGGGGGATTCCAAGAGAGGGGTGTTATATAAGGGTAGTCATCCAGAACGCATGAACTGGACCTAAAGATATATCAATAAGGGTTTTCATTCAGTATTCTAGACTAGGCGTTAACTTAGCTGTAGTGCTGAATTGAATCCTCTTACAAAGTGGGGGCTCGAGCCGAGACGTCGGGTTAGATTTACCATTTGTGCAGCTTAATACAGTGTGCTAACTGACGGGATACATACATCCAGTCGGATCACCACGCTGCATTACGCTGTGAAGCATTCCTCAAAAGGGACACTCCAAGAAAAGTTCTGTTCTGCAAAACTAAAATACTAACTTCTGTAAGTCAGGACAGAGACCAATCTCTAGAATGACGACCTTGGTAGATATGAAAATAGCCAGAGAGCACTTCTTACACAAACTATTTGTGAGAGGTGAATGGACTCACCAGGACCAAACAGTCTGGTTGCAGGCCATCACGCAACAGGTCACTGAAACAGGGTCAGATATATATAGAGATCAGGGTCCATTACACGTGGCCCTGAGTGAACTATATATGGCTCCTAAGGCCAAAGATGAGCACGACAAGATTGTTAGGATAGCGGCATATTTATATTTATACATGGGAGCCATACAGAATAAATGTGCTGAAGGCCATGATCTGGCAAAAAGGCAACAGATGGCGTTAGAGAAGGCCCAATCCGATCTGGACTCTTCTGAGCAAAGGCTGCACAGAAGCCAGGAGTCAGAAAATGAGACCAGACAGTACATCACTAAAATAAAGGAGGATATGGATGTGCTGCAAAAGGAAAAGTCAGAACAGGATACCAGATTTCTGGCCTTGCAGAAGGAACACCAAGAAGGTTTGGACTACCTACTGCAAAGCCAGAAAAAGCTGGAGCAACAGCTAGACTTCAATAGGGCATGTGCTGAGCAGGTAGTCACCCTGCAAGGCCACCTAGATAGAGTGAAGGAGGAGAGCAATAAACTGATTCTGAAAGACCTGGATACCCAGGCAGAGTTTGATCAGGAGCGCCAGAAAGCTGGTGCCTTCCAAAGGCAAAGGGATGACCTGGCGGCACAAATGCAGGCTCTTAGTCAGGAAAGAGACGCCTTAGGCCAGGAAGTCTGCCATTTAAAAAGAAAAATGGAAGAAAATCACCTGTCCCTCCAGGGGCTGGGTGACCTCCAAAAAGAAAATCAGAACTTGTTAGAGCACACCAGGAGGGTGGAAGAGGCTCTGGCAAGAAAGGAGCAGGCCAATAGGGACATTGCCCAGGAGGTAACCCTCCTGCAGCAAAGACTGGCCCAGTACTCCAGGACCAATCAGGAAGCACAGAGAGAGAATGAGGCTCTCTGCCAACACAATGATAGGCTCCAACAACAGGTAGCGATGCAGGAGAGACTGATAGAGTCGGGTAAGGCCTTAACAGAGGAACTGAAAGCACAAATGCAGGCTCTTGCATTGCAACAGGGAGCAGGGGCGGATAGAGATGAGGTTCGCTGGGAAATGGAAACTCCGGAGCATAACCTCAGGAGCCCTAGTACCAGAGGCCCTCATACCTCTCAGTCCCTGGACTCTGCCACCCCCATGTCCCCTGGCGCACGTGAGCACAGGACCACAGGGATGGCAGATTACTATCCAGCCAGAAGCATGGGGCTCATAGGCCAGTACCACCCAGGAATGGAGGGGTGGGCATCCGGGTATGGGCACCCAAGTACAGTACAGTTCAATGGGGAACCCCAGGAGAGTAGGCCCATTAAGGGCATCCTGAAAACCTCTGCCCAGTTAGGTCAGTGGAGGGGGTACCCATCAAATCCTGGCAGCAAGGAGGAATCTGAAGACTCCTCTGAACTGCGCAGGACACAGGAGACCAGGTCCCCACATTCTGCCAGCCATTCCCAGGCTCGCAGAATCCGGGAAAACCTGGAAGAACAGACGGGAACCTCTGGGAGCAGTGCCTCTGAGTCCGAGGAAGAATGGACAAGGGTTACCCGAACCAAAAAGGCCAATAAGGCAAAAAGGGCCTTGCTTAAGGACCCCTTAAAGCAGATTAAGGCGATCAGGAGCGTCATCACGCCTTACCATAAGAACGCTAAGTATTCTGTTTGGGAGCACTTAGAGTGGTTTGAACAAATGATGGAGACTTTCCATTTGAAGGACAGCCAAAGCTGTATTCAATATGTAAAGTGGACCTTCTCCCCGGAATACTCCAGTTTCTTTGCAGGGCTGGAGGACCAAAATCATTTAAGATGGTCCACCTCTAAGGCGGCCATCTTGAAACATTTTTCTGTTCACAGAAATCCTCAAGAGGCTCGCAAGGCAGCCTACAATTTGCAATGTGGGGAGGATCAGGCCCCGCAAGAATTTGTGCAGGAGTTAAAGCGTGCTTTTGCGCAGACCACCAGAAGGGTGCGCACAGACAGTCGAGAATTCGTTAATACATTTTTTCATGCCTTGCCCAAATATATCATGACCCAGCTCGTGAGGGATTTTCACGAGAAAAGATCTTTAGACTGGGTCATTGAACAGGCTACCCGGATCTATGAGGTGCAGAAACCGGTAGATAGCAAAAGTAATGCCCAGAAAAACCCCAAAGCCAACAGCAACCCTGCTGCTGCCAAGGTGGCAGAGGTAAAGGTCACCCCCGTTTTGGATTTGGAGATGGGGGGGCCTAAAAACCTGCCTGCACCTAATAATGCTAGGCCCAGGAGGTCCTCGGGTCAGTCACAGACAGGGAGCCAAGGAGGCAGCCCCACAAATGGGGTCCCTCGCTCTCCTGATTATGTAAGTCCCCGTTACAAGGGAAATCGACCCATCCTGGGTTATGTGTGGACTCCTCCAGCCCAAGGGGGGGGATCCAGACAAGCACCTAACCCAGGGAACTTCCCTCCAAACTTCCCACAGGAGGGCAGAAATTTACCAAACCCTGGGCAGAACTTTTTCCCCAGATATCCACCCGACTTCCAACCCCAAAATCATCCATCCTTCTTTCCTCAATTCCCTGAGCCCAGACCACTGAATCCGGGAGAGGGGAGGCCAAGGGTGGAGGGGTACCAAAATCTTCCCAACCAGGGGTACTACCAGAGGAGGGACAGCTACCCTTCCCGGGATCAGCCCAGGGGAGAAAACAGGGCCCCGTATCAGCCTGAGCGGGTTTCCCAGTTAGAGCGCCAGGTTCAAAACATGGCGCGGGATATGGGTCATATACTGAGGGCACAGCAGAACCCTCAGATCAGCATGCCGGCGCAGAACGCACACAACTCTGGACCTGGTGCTCCAGAACAATGACGGGGGCAGCACCCCGATAAATCACCGGTTCCCAGGGAGGAGGCACAAAGGGAAGGGGGGTGGAAAGCCTTGGAGGAAGCTTCCTTCCTCACTTGTAAACAGCCCCTGGAAACCCAGGAACCGGAAACAAAATCTCTTGCCCCTGAAAGTCTGCCTCCTAAGGAGCAGAGGGGGGGTAGGAGAAACAAAAGACCCAAACAGACTCAGTTTGAGGAGGAGGTACAGATCTTCCAATTTGAGGGAGAGGGATCCTCAGAGGATCCTGGGAAAAGGATCTTCTCCTTCAGAGAGGGGGGAACTCCTCCCAAAGAAAAATGGGTCCCTAGGGATGCAAATCCAGACTGGGGAGATGTGGAGACTGAGCTACCGCCGCCCACCATCTCATCCCAGAACCAACAGCAAGAAAATCCCCTGGTTCAAACCCATCCTGGCGACTGCCTCCAAAAAGGGGGGGGCGGCCCAGAAACGGAGCCAGGGGAACCCACAATGGCTCTGATCTCCAGTTGCAAATTTTTTCTTTCAGATTCCCAAGACTCTCCACAGAATTCTGCCCAAATCTCCTCGCTAGCGATGTCCAAAACCAGAAAATTAGCCCACCAGTTGTCCAAAAATGTACATTATCTGTGCCCCCTTGAGGAGAAGGAGGGAAGATATTATGCCCCGGTACAAGTACAGGGGCAGGGTACAATCTCAGCACTGGTGGACACTGGATCTCAAGCTACCCTTCTGTCCAGAAGGGCCTTTGACGAACTGAATGCAGGAAGGGGAGAGAATTACCAAATTCCTCTCACCTCTCTTCCTGGACAACTGCAGAACTTTGACGGGAAGGAAATTCCCGTCGAGGGGACGGCAGACTTGGACATTAAGATCGGGCGACATAAGTTGAAACACCCGGTCATAGTTGTGACCCCAGAGGGCACCCCTTGTTTACTAGGGAATGACCTCCTGAGAAGGTTGTCACCCCTAATAGATTGCGTAAACAAGGTCCTCTGGACTCAGACTAGCCGACCCATAAAATTAAAACAGAGTGTCAACCATGTTAGTTTAAACGGCACATGCCACATGGTTGAACAAAAATCTGACCAAGTAGAATTTCACTTCCAGAACAACCAAATTCCAGACGTGACGGTAATAGCAGTAGGACAACAGACTGGTGATGGGGGGTCCTCTCTATTTCTGAAAATCAACCTTCCTTCCAGTCTAAAGTGGTATTCCACGCTGGAAGGAAACACTCTGAAATTCTATACTAATCCACAATCAGAAACCCCCACTCCTATAGTCCAGAAAGATGTGAAATCAGCTCAAAGCCTGGCTGATATTCAGCAAATTGGAGAGCAGATGTTCATCCCTGTTCAGTTAAATGATGGGAAGGACTCTGTTCTCGCTCGAGTGTGTGTGAACAACGGTAAGAGCTTCATCAGCGAAGCCATGTTCCGCCAACTCCCAAAAGATCCAGCCATTCCCACCTTCAAACTGATAGACAAATGGGAAATGGACCTGGAAGCACCTGACTCCAAACATCTCCTGCCAAGCAGGTGTATGCTCAAAATCTCCATTGGCAACAAGAGCATAGTCCATAATTGTTGGGTCGTGCGAGACGTCACTGCCGCCTTTTACTTAGGCAGTGACATTCTCAATCGCTTTGCCATTAGTTTGGACCTAATAAACTTCAAAGCTTGGTCCCGATTAGCGGATAATCCCATGGGCTTTGATGATCCAGAAAAAGCATTTAGGTCAGCTCAATTGCTACCTTATGCAGTTGAAATTCAGGTTAAAGAGGAAGTCACCATCCCAGAAAGGACCCGACAATTCTCCCTGGAAGTGAAAGTTAAAAGGGGACAAGAGTTGAAAAACCCTGATGCTTACATACATCTAAATGCTTCTCTCCAACAGCAAGGGTTGGGGGTAAACCCGACTCCATTAGTCAACATAGAACATGACCCCATTCTAATAGAGGTGGATAACAGCGACTTAAAGAGTATTACTCTAGCCGCAGGCACCATTATTGGAATGGCGGTTGATGACCGACATTTCTCCATTGATCTTGTAAATGAACTGTTAGGACCCATCCCCAAGGACTGTTTTGACAGTGACAGTGATGACAACGCAACACCAGACAGGATTTTTACCCGGCATGGGGGGAACTTCCTGGTGTACACTTCCTGCCCCTATGGTAAGGAAGATGTGACCTGTGACTTCAGGAGGGATGAGGTGATTTTCCAGGTCCATGAGGGCTGCCTTTCCCACCTGAAGCCTCCGGTCCAAATCAGCACTCTGACCAGGGACTTCTCCACCCAGCTGGAGGAGGCCGCGGAGATAGCCAAACCAGAAGTCTTTCCAGGCTTCAGGCAGATGGTGGAAGAGAGAGTCAACCTAGCTGATGCCTGTGTGACTCTGGAACAAAAGCAAAAGTTGAAACAAGTTTTCTTGGATTTCCAAGATCTCTTTGCGGTAGACTCATATGACTGTGGTCGCACCGACATCCACACCACAACAATCCCCACGGACCCTGGCATGACTCCAGTGTTTGTGAAGCAATATCGCTTGCCTCTCGCATCAATGGAGTCCCTTACTGAAATAATTAAGAACCTTGAGTCCCGGGGAATAATCCGTCCAGTCCACAGCACCTTCAATAATCCGGTGCTGGGAATATTGAAGCCAAACGGCCAGTGGAGACTCTGCGCTGACCTCAGGGAGCTCAACAAACGGGTCCACACTTCCCGATGGCCTCTTCCCTACATTGACCAAGGGCTGGCCCAGATTCAGGGGTCACAGGTATTCACTGCAATAGACCTGACCAATGGATACTGGACCGTGCCTGTCAGTAGGGAGGACCAATACAAGCTGGCTTTTACCTTTGGGGGCCAGCAGTACACATGGACCCGGACTCCCTTCGGATACCTTAACTCCGGTAATGAGTTCAATATTTTTCTACACAAGGCCATGCCCGACTTGGGTGCAAGGGGTAACCTGGCTTATGTAGATGATGTCCTCATCAAAAGTTCATCTGTGGAGGAACATATAGCGGAGATCCGTTATGTTCTGACACAGTTGAGGGCCGCCGGAGCAAAACTTTCCTTTCAGAAAGCACAGTGGTGTAGAACCCGTGTTAATTTCTTGGGGCATGAGATTACTCCTCAGGGCCTCTGTCCCCAGGAAAAGAAAGTGGAAGCACTTCAGAAACTGAAAGACCCCACAACTCTGCGGGAACTAAGGAGCCTCCTTGGACTGACTAATTACAGCAGAAAGTTCATTGAGGGCTACGCAGAGATCACCAGACCCCTGATTCATCTCCTGAAGGGGGGGGTCAAGTGGGAATGGGGTCCAGAACAAGCCGAGGCGGTAAAACAACTCAAAAGAAGCCTCTCACAAGCGCCTTGCCTAGCTTACCCTGTCAGAAACAAGGAGTTCTTCCTGGAGACGGGGTTCTCTAATACGTGCTTGACGGCAGTATTATACCAAAAGCATGACAAGGTCAATAAAGTAATCTCCTATGCGAGCAAAACTTTATCCTCTGTGGAGGAAAAATTCAACGATTGTGAGAAGGCACTCCTGGCAACGGTGTGGGCATTGAAGAATTACCGCCCGTTTATCCAGGGGGAACACATCATAGTGGAGACTCCACACCAGCCTCTGCAATATCTCCAAAGTGACAGAATCCGGGCCGGAAATGTGAGTAATTCCCGAATTACTTCCTGGATTCTGTCAATGCAAGGCTTTCCTGTGGAGGTCAGATATGGCCAAAACAAGAAGAGTCCCCTCGCGCAAGGTCTGGCTGACTTGCATGATTGTGCCAGAGAAAACTGTCTCGAGGACGAAAGTCTAAAAATAAAGGACAACATGGAGGCATACCTTAATTCCCCCCACAAAGTCTTTGAAGAAGACAAGTGTGAGGGAATGCCCACTGTGTATGTGGATGGATGCTCTTACCATGTCGACAACAACGGGGAGAAAGAACTGGTGGCCGGCGTAGGGAATGCATGGGTGAATGAGTCCCCAGAACCCTCCGCTGGATACAAAATTGGTCCCCGAAGTAGTCAGGTGGCAGAATTGATGGCTGTGCATCAGGCCATCCTCACTGCTGTCCAGCATCAACTCCACGAACTGGTCATAATCACAGATTCGGATTATGTACGGAACGGGTTCGTGGAGCACCTGGTTAATTGGAAGACCAGAGGCATGGTATGTGCTAACAACAAACCCTTGAAACATGGGAAGTTGATCCAAAACATTGATGATCTGGTCACCTCGAATGGGATGACCATCTATTGGAAAAAGATCAAGGGTCATTCCAAAGTAGAGGGACCAGACAAAACTGGAAATGACTTAGCTGATCAGCTGGCCAAAACCGGAGCCATCCAAGGGGATCTAATTGAGATTGAGTCCCTGTTGGGGGAAATCCAGGTCACTGCCATCACTAGGTCCCAGACAAATGCTCACAACGACCTTTCAATTGCACAATGGAGTAAGGAGACCCCTGATGCTGATTTGATTACCGCTCAGAAGGGGGATCCAATTATTGGTAAATTTTACCAGCACCTGGAGGACCCTGAGAACTTTCCCCTGACGGATACCGATTACATTGGGAAAGAGGACCTAAGAGTGTTGATGAAATGTCCCAAAATGTTCCGGATCCAAGACGGTTTGTTGGTAAGGAAATCCAAAGCTGGCCACGATCAGTGGGTGGTTCCTACCTCATTCCGAAGCCTGATGTTAAGTCACGCCCATGATGCGGCCACTGCCGGTCATAGGGGGTTTCACACAACATTGAAAATCTTAAGAGAGGTTGCATACTGGCCACACATGAGGCAGGACCTCGACCAGTACCTGAAGGGTTGCCTTGTGTGTGCACAATTTCAGCCATCATCCCTCACACACCGGGCGCCTTTACAAAAGAGGGGAATGACACTGCCATGGTCAGATTTACAAATCGACTTTGTAGGCCCTGTGATTCGCTCGGCTAGGGGGAATAAGTACATGTTGACTGTGACATGCTTGTTTACCAAGTGGGTGGAATGTCTCCCAGCCCCAAATTGCAAGGCAGAAACTGCAGCTGCCTTGATGATTAACCACATCTTTTCCCGTTTTGGTCTACCTCAAAGGATTGAGTCAGACAGAGGTAGCCACTTCACCAGTGAAGTAATGACAAAGATGTGGGAGATACTGGGGGTCAAAAGGAAGTTGCATATTGCTTATCGGCCAGCTTCTTCTGGGGCAGTAGAGAGATATAACCGGACAATTGTGAGCATATTAAAGAAGTTTGTGGCAGATTCTGGGCCAAGTTGGGATATCCGATTACCTCTGGTCCTAATGGCTATCAGATCTACCCCTTCATCTGCAACCAAAATGTCACCATTTGAGTTGATGACTGGACGCAAGATGGTGCTTCCTCAGCATTTGCTCTACAGGACCCAAGAGCAGACACTAATAAATGCCTCCACTACTCATGAGTATGTGGAGAATTTAAGGAAACACCTCCAACATGCTTTTGCTTATGCTCAGCGGAATCTAGAAAGATCGGCTGATAGCATGAAGACCCACTATGACCTGAAGACTTCCAGGAAGGAATATCAGGTGGGAGACCGGGTCTATCTATACAACTTCCAAAGGAACCAGGCCAAGCAGCGCAAATTTTTGCCTACATGGAAGGGACCCTTTGAGATCGTCGATAAGATCTCCCCTGTGGCCTACAAAATCCACATCCCCAAAGGCGGTTCGGCAGAGGGGGAAGACAAGTGGGTCCACATAAACCAGTTGAAATGTTGCCATCCCAGGCACACTCTGCAACAACTGGAGGAATCCTCTGGAATCCTAGCGGGTACTGTCTCAGACTAATTCAGTTCCAACCATAAAACATACCACATCTAGTCTCTAAAATATTGTGATTTGCATGAAACTGTCTCTTAGTTATACTGTTTTTTTATTATCAAAGTAAGAATGTAATGTTTCGTCATGATGAAATGCATATGCTGCCCCACTATCTCAACAGTGGTGGAAAAAAAAATCGTCTATGAGTAGATATTGCCGCTCTTCCTTTATCATCCTAGGAGAGATGAAACCATGAAGGATGACCAAGAAGGACGATCCGGAGACCGGGAGCAAAGACACAACGGGCCCGGGGTACCGCCCAATCTTCCCATCAGGACCGGCGAGGAGAACTGATCGATCTGACCGGATGGAGAAGAAGATGCTGAACTGTGCCATCTACAGAAGAGGAAGAAGATTATGCGGACAGACCGGTGCGTGGGTCAAAACCCTTGGGCACGCGACTCCCCATCGACCCAAACTCAAAGTGCAGGCACGTGGGGGGGCTTGTAGGGTGTCCTGACCCACGTTTAAGCTACCCTGCTACAACATTTGGTGCTGTGGGCTTAGGAAATTCAAGATGGCGGAAAACCCACATGTGCGCCGAAATCCAGGAAAGCTGCGCAGTTGTGCGCACACCAAAATGGTTACCTAACTTGCCACCCACCAGGGTAAAGAAAGGTCTTTGTTAACAAAATCCACTTTTACTGATGTCAAAAAGTTGCTGAAATCGTGACTCATTGGACCACTTTAAAGATTCAACCCTTTTTGTGGGGTTCCACATAACCATCTTACTGTAAGGAGCCCCATCAAAACAATGTTAAGCAAGGATTTACTACCATGTAAGAACCATTCCTGTTTAGAATGCATTAATCCAAGAAAATCCCAAAAATGGGTGCAGTACCAGTACTCACCACTATCCAAAAGCCGGCGTTTTAAAACCCACTGTGTGTTTTTCTGAAGGCAAGCAAAATGCCTATTTCAAACCTTGCAACATGTGCAAAATATTCACTGAACACCAGCAGACATTTGGCAGAATGGAGTTTTGTGTGCCTACAAAATCTGGGAAATGAAGAGCCCAAAAACAATGCTTATAACAAAAATGCTATGGAGTCAGCAGCTTAAGCCTAACTGCAACTGGATTTAAAACCACCAAAATCGAAAATGTTAAATTAAATGAGTGACCTATGTTTGGGGTCACATGCCTTTGTAACTGTTGAAATGTCATAGTTTTGCACTTAGAATCAGCATTCTAGCTGCATGTGTAAAATTACAAGTTATTTTAAAAGCAACAAAAAGTTAGCTGAAGGTCTGGCTTAAGGAACTTGATTTTGCCTAGCAACAGATCCCATCAGGAGTGAAACTTGAGTCACAACTATGTTCCCAGGCCAATGTTCCTTTTGCTGCCCACACTAAGGATATGCCATCTATCTGATAATTGAATTTCCTGTGCTCTGCCAGAGAGTGAACAAAGCCCTCTCCACTCAGGCAAAGGTTTTTATTACAGACGTCGTAAAAAGTGGCTTCCTCCTGGAGAAGCTGGGAGGGGCACTGCCTGTGAGAAGCAAGCTGGCTTGGCAGAAACTGGAAAGACTGGTTTCTGTACCATGTGACCTGAAAAGACACACCCCTGCAGCAAGGATATGGTTTTATAAAAAGGGGGATAATTCATAGTGCGGACATGTGAAAATTTTATAAATGATACCATAAGTCTTGTGATTTTTCTGCCCACAGTTTAAGACGTGGTAGGAACCGGTGGTATGTTCAGGGGGGTTTTAGCGGAAAAGTGGATATTACTCTAAATGTGTGCATGTTAAAAATCTGAAACTTCATCAGTTAATGTCCCTACCCCCTGCACACATGTATGTAAAGTTGGGTCCATGTCGGAAATTGAAAAAGCAGTTAAAAAGTCAATTATGTACACTCTTTGAATGCAAGCTCCGAGAATGAGCAGATTTGGACATAGACATGGCTAAATTCAGCCACACCATGTATATGTAATTTCAAACAACTGTGTAACTCTGAAGTATGGATTTTGATCATATATATATTTGGGTGCACAGATGAAAAGGGAGGTTGTTTCAAGAGATCATAAAATGACATCAATCTGACTCACAGTTCAGTTTGCCAATCAAGCGGAGGAATGGAAGCCTGACCAATGACGAATGAGAGGGGCAAGTCTAGTGATGCAACACACACACCCATTCTCAAGAAACAGATAAAAGCAGAGAGTCAGGACACATAGAGACATTCAATTTCATCTGCCGCTGGAAGCCCTGCCGGAAAAATCCATACTTACCTCCATCAAACTCCAGAAAGCCAAACTAGAGACTTCAATCTATCCAGAGCAGAGACCAGACCAGAGAGAAAGCAGTGCTGTGCCTAGCAGAGACCAGACCAGAGAGAAAGCAGTGCTGTGCCTAGCCGAGACCAGACCAGGCGCTGTGAGCAGAATCCGGAAAGACCTGACCAGACTGAAGATCGTGACCAAGTCGCTTTCCTGTTCAAAATCTCTTGTGAGTACTTAGCAAAACTCAGAACACATCTCTTAGTTTAAATTCATCTAATTCAATCTATTTAACCTAAGTAGAACTGCCTCCTATCTGTCACCTGTCATTTCTAGTAAAATTTGTCATTTTGAAAAAGTGTGCGTTTAAAATTTACAAAACCAAAAATGACCTTTACTAAATTACTCATATCTCCGCAACCGTTTGGGCTAGAGACTTGCAATAACTTTCATTTGGAAGCTGAGATCCCAGGCTTTCCTAGGACCCCAAAACGGTAGAGATAGTCCTTGCGGTTCCTTTGTAATAGCGCTCGGCGCATCCGCGAATTTTGCCGCGATTTGCAATTTCTTCACATGTAAAAAAACTGCTGCTGCCTGATTTCATTTGCCAGAAATTCGTTTAACCTGCTAACTATCCCTGCATCATTGCTAGTGTGAGCCTGGACTAATATTAACTAGATACCACTCATCCTGAACCTTTAAAAGGGAATTAAGAGCATTTCCAGCATATTTCTCATTCATTGCTAGCACCTATCAAAGCATTTGCCTGTGTTTTCAAACTTCTGTTTAAGCTTGCTGGATTGAACTGAATTACAGTTGATTGCATTTCTGAGAACTGTGTGTTTTCCTTCCATTTCCTTGCCTTGCATCAAGGGGGGGAGGGGAGTAGCCAGAGAAAAGTGATTACGTTGTTTGGTTGAAATCATATTGCGTATTTTCTGTACTGCATTCATTGAATATTGCATCCACCTGAGCCTACATAAAGCATCCTCTACCACATTATACTTTTGTTCCTATTTACCAGTGTGCTATCTTATCCATTTCATCTCAACTCCTTAGTAATTATAAAGAAGTGTGCTAGTGCCAGATTCTCTGTTGTCAATCTTTATCATATCAGATTAAGTGTGCTATTCAATTATTAATTTATTATAAAGCGTGATATAATATATATTGTAAATTATCGAATAAAACTTTTAAACTTGCAAAACAGAACTACTTCTTGGCTCAGTGGGGTCAGGGGGATTCCAAGAGAGGGGTGTTATATAAGGGTAGTCATCCAGAACGCATGAACTGGACCTAAAGATATATCAATAAGGGTTTTCATTCAGTATTCTAGACTAGGCGTTAACTTAGCTGTAGTGCTGAATTGAATCCTCTTACATTACTCACACACTAAGAAGTTCTCATTGCTCAATTTCATTTCAATCAGGGCTACGTTAATCAACCAATGCTTCTCATGTAATGTGTCCAAACACTTATCCTTATGCTATTGAGTGAAACCGAGAAAGAAAAAAACACTCATGCTAGCGTAGAGGAATTCCAAAACCTTACATTCAAAGGCACTTTGTTTGAGAAAGAAAGGATATGCCCTGTCCAACCTTCCCTGCACAGTGTAGTTGTTCACATATACAGTGCTCTTAAATCACCAATGTTTCAACCAGCCTAACATTTTTCCAAACACTATAAGCCTGATTCATGGAATTATTTGCGTGAAACGCAAATTTGTGCGCCTTTCTGCCCGAAAATCCCCATACTTCAAACATGGATTTTCAGGCAGAAAGGCGCGGAAATATGCATTTTTCACGCAAATAATCCCATGAATCAGGCAGTATATGTCTTTATTTATTGAACATTCTTATGGCGCCTACACAGCAGAAGGTGTGTCCAAGCTAGGGATGTAACGGTTTAACGGTATACCGTTAAAGATACCGTGAATAACTTAATTGAACAATAATAACGTCACGTTGTTTATACCGGTATACCGTTAAGTGTGCTTTTCAATCTGATTTGGAAAGGCTGCAGTAAGCAAGTGCTGCGCAGTCTTGGTCTTGCACTGTTGCATGTGCTGTCTGCCAAAGGGGCCCTTGTTTGGCAGATAAGCGCATAGGGAAAGTGAGGCCACAATAGTAAACACAGCTTTGCTGCTGTGACCACTCTTTATCTATGATCAGTAGTGTCGGGTCAAAGATCAGCCGACTTTGCGCAAATTGTGTTGAAAGCTGCCCAGAGCCTGAACCTTTCTGTTCCTCATGCAAAGATGGTAACGATGAGCTGACTGACTGGCTCTGTAAGCATACCTGAGACTCCAGTTCATAGACTCGGCCAGACCTGGATTTCATGGGCAAACTAGAACAAAGTTATTTTGTTTCAGGCATTATTTATTTGAAAGGCAGCATACAGATTATAAATGTTGTCACACAGTCACGCTGCTCCACGCAAAACTAGAGATCTTCAATGTAGATTGTCCCAATTTTCAATTTGCAATCAGCAAGACCACAGGGACATCACAAGGTTGAACTGAAAGTGAGCATTTTATTTTTCCTTTTAAACAAAAGTAATAAAATGATCAGTGACTTGAAACCGTGGAGCCAGGAGCACTTTGCTTAGCAACCACTCAGCCAGCAGTGGCAGAAATGTATCGATTCAGCCTGGCCCGGCATCATGTGCCATTAGTTCAGTAAGTTAAGGTCTTACAGCACTGAACAAACACACATTGGAATAGCTCTTGCTCTGGCTGTGCAAATTGTTAAAAAAAGGACGCCAATGAAGTCATGCATATCAAATTACTCTAACCAAGGTTTTGATTCAAGGAACTTAAGTTTCTCATGGTCATGGATCGGATAGCCATCCAGTTCTCTTTTAGCTCATAATTCTGGGGTTTGTAGTTTTCCCACCAATTTGAAAGATGGGAAACTACACATCTAAGAAAAGGTGGGAATGAATGGGACGCCCTTCTGAAGCATGTCCACAAGCAACTTTCAGGCTGATTCATGGAATTAATGTGTGCTGAAAATTTCCGCGCAAGCGTGCGAAAGCGTGCGAATCGCAGCTCAAGTGCGAAAATCGCAGCAAAATCCACGCACAGCGATTCATGGAAGTCCGTGCGCATGTAAATCCATGGATGTGTGCTAAAATCCTGCGTGGAGCACGCTAGCGCACACGTCTTCAAACAGCGTGCGCTACGTGCACAGCAAAAGTGCACATAGCGCAGCGCACACAACAAAAGTAGGCGTAACACAGGGCGTAACACTCGGAATGGGGAACAATGCGTGAAAATGTGGCCGTCACGGGGGAAGTACAGGAGGCAAATGCGCAGAACGCCCACACGCACGCCTACAACGCGTATTCATGGAATCGACCGGGCTAACGCATGCACCAAAAAGTACGCGTTAATCCGGAAACACGTACGCCAGCAGGAAGCAGGCGTATGTGGACCCGCGCAGCATAAAAGTGCGTGCAAACAACAAATAAGCTCAGACGGTAAGATGAATATACCGTTCCTCGCAGCAGTGTTCGTGGGATACCGCAGGAGGAGGAGGAGGATAGTCAGGGCCAGAATTTGTACACCCAGAACCAGCCTTTTTGGGATGCCTGATGACCAGGTGTATGGGAGGTACAGGTTTCCACCTCACATAATACTCAACATGGTGAGTGAGTGGGAGGATGACCTCACATCACCCACCCTGTGCTCCCAAGCACTGAGCCCCTTGAAAAAGGTGCTCAATGTACTGCACTTCTTGGCCACTGGTTCATTTCAGCGGACAAGTGCCATAGTGGGGGGGGGTGTCACAAGCCACGCAGTCAAGCTGCCATCACCAGGTGTTGGCCATCATGACTGCACGCCCATCAGTTCGCAGGCACATATACCTGCCCAGAACACCTGCAGTAAGGCAGGCTATCGTCCAGGATTTTTACGGGGTGGCACACTTCCCCAAAGTGCTAGGTGCCATTGACTGCACCCATGTGGCTCTACGTCCTCCCAGGGCAACTGAGCACATCTACAGAAACCGCAAGCACTGGCATTCCATCAACGTGCAGGTAGTATCTGATGCCAAGGCAATCATCACCTCAGTATATGCCAACTATCCAGGGTCAACCCATGACAGTTTCATTTACAGAATGTCACCCTAAACCGGGACCTAGAAGCTGGGCAGCATGGCCATACATAGCTGCTTGGTGAGTATAAATGCCCCTGCACATGCATGCATGTCAGATACTGAGTAATGTCACAACCCCACTAATGATACCCATCATCACCTCCCCAGAGGAAAGTGCCTACCCTCTGAGCACCCACATGATGATGCCAATTCGGAACCCCACCACACCACCCGAGGTAAGATACAACACAGCCCATATTGCAACCCGCGGCATAGTGGAGCGCACATTCGACCGCTCTGGTGGGCAGCTGCTATACGCTCCCCCAGTAGTGTGCAGGATCATAGTGGCAGCATGTGTCCTGCACAACTTCACGCCGGGGCCTGCCGGTGGACATGGTGGTGCCCCCTCTATGCCCCCAACCACAAGCACGGCATCTGCGCATGGGAGGGGAAAGGGCACGTGTTGAGGCAGCCCGTACGCAGCTGGTGGCTAATCACACCCCTGTGGAGTGCACACAGCCCTGGCACATACCAGCTGACAATCAATGATGATGACATAAGGGACAGTCAACTGTCACAACCATACCAGCCTGAGATTGGTCACCTGGAAGTGTCACATTGTGTTCATCCCTACCTACCCAAAGACAACAAATGCTGTGTCACAAAAAGACACACATTTATGCTGCATGAATGACTACCCCCTTGCAAAATACAACATTAAAATAGCGCCATGTCACCCAACCCCTCCCCATCTCCGCCACCCAACACACCATGATATGATATGGCATTTGTAACGCGTCTATACACAAGTGTTTCAAGGCGCGAAGGACACACATGTCCTGCAATGTGAAAGCAAACAAAGGAATGCACAACACATGACACAAGTGTCACAAAGTGCACTCTCCCAAATGGAAACAGGCCACAGACAATATGCTCCCAGTAATCAATAACAAACAGCACACATGACACAATACAGCAACATAGCATGAAACATTGCCAAAATATGACAGTACAAACTCAAAGTAATGTAAGTTATACAACCTCAATAAGCCAGCACATCGACCCCTTCCAACTCCAGAGTGTTGCTGTCAGGCATACAACATGAACTGCATCTGCAAAGGAGACGGCCTTGTGAAGACATGAAGAAGGTACCTGCGGATAAGGAGGAAGACATGGATGCACAAGCACATATCAATACACCATGCAGTGTTCAATACAAAAACAAACCCCACTAGGGATGTCCACACAGTTATGACTACAGACTGCCCACACAGCTCATGGGAGCCCAATGTCACTGTGTAAGTCACTGTCACTTGGTCACACCCTTTGTGAGCCCATGGAAATGGGAAGCAGGAGGGGTGTGTGTGTCAGGAACCCAAGCATCTAACCCAAACACAGAACAAGCCTGCATGTGCCCAGCCGGAATACACAGTGGATGCCCACGGGAGCCACACAAGGCAACACACTGTAAAAAAAAATAAAAAATAAAAATATAAAATGCCATGTGGGGGCCAGCGGGGGAGGCCACCCAGGAGGTCCGAGGACAGGGTGCACACCAACACCCACCTGTGTGGATGTTGCAAAAAAAAAACTCCTCCATGGGCTCATGGCCTGCACGTCTGCGCTAATGTGGGAGAAGTGCTGCTGTCACTCTCATCACCCTCTGCTGCAGCATCAGGAGGTGGTGGTGCTATGGGAGGCAGCCCACGCAAAGCCCTGGTATGGTTCTCCATGGCAGCAAGCATGCGGGTGTGGAAGGTCTCGTTCTGGAGGATGATAGTACGGAGATCACCATGCAGCACCTGACGGGTTGCCTGCATTTCTGCACGCATGGCCTCCCGTGATGCCCGGATCTCCTAACGAGTTGCCTGCAGCTCAGCTGAGAGCGAACGTGTGAGCCGCTCCAGCTGTTGTTCTGTCCTCAAATTTGTGGAAGCCTCAAGTTCTTCAAGAGTCACCCTTAGGTTATGGAGTTCTACCCTCAGGGCTTCCCTGTGGCCCTGTGACTCTATAGAAATGGCTTCCCGCAGAGTCTCTAGTGCCGCCCGTCGGTCCCTGTTGGATGCCAACATGTCTTCCCTGTGTGTTTGGCAAATGGAGTCTGTTGCCGGCTGTTGTTGCTCCATCTGCCTTTCAGGGGGGATAATGGAAGTGGCCACCCTCTCCATTGCCTGAGCCATCATTTCAACTGATCCTGCCTGTTGGGTTGCCATGCCGTGCATGGAGTTTTCCCATACAGTATTGCCTGGTGGCGTACGGCCACCACCTCAGCGGGCACCACACCTGTTCCGGGCAAGGCAATCTGCACCTTGCTGTGTTGGCACTGCCTGAGGCTGCAGGACTGCATTCCCCCTCTGATCTGCTGGCCCAGGAACAGGATCAGATGTTGTGGCGTGTGACCCTGCATCCGTAACTGCCAAAGGCGGACTTACCAACACTGACATCCCCATAGAGGTTTCTACCCCTGGTGCAGGTGGGTTGGACAGAACAGAATCCCTGCCAGAAACACTCACCTGCGACAGCACATAAGTCTCATCATCTGATTCAGCACCTGAATAGAGGTCTGGGGAGGTGCACACAGAGGCACCCCCGTACAGTATGGTCTGCAGTAAGATTGGGTTTTCACCCACCACCACACCACGTCCCCCACTGGTGCCTGGTCGTGCCGAGATTCCTCCTGGGTCTGCACCATCTCCTCAACCTCATCAGCATCAAGTGTGTCATCACCTGCAAAAACATGAAAGACAAAAAATGGAAACAGGCATTAGCACCATAGCACACACATAGGCCTGACAAGCCAGAGATCCAGTACATGATTTACACATGTCCCACATGACTATAACCCTTGCATGCATGCACTGTCACTGAGTTGGAAGGGGAGGCAAAAAGCAGACACTGATGACACCAAGATGGAAAAGCAACACATTTGGTGCATGCTGGGTGGCACTGGCATCACACATTAGCCTGTGAGAGGCTGTTACGCTCACCTGATTCCCACGGAGGCGCTGGCCTGGTTCGCGCTGCTGTGACCTCTTCTAAGGTGATGCGCAGGGTTCGGAAGACGGACTAGACAGGGCCCACCAAATCTGGATTGTCTGGCTCGCAGAGGTATACTTCCATAGACGAAAATAGGGGATAAACTGTCTGCGGGGTAATGCAATCGGCCTCCCACTTTCCCCTCTCACCCTCCTTGAAACCCTTCTGTGATTTCTCGTAGCGTCTCACCTTAGGGTCTGGAAGGACAAAATCTCCATCCTGCTTCTGATGCAGGGGCGCGTTGGTATCCAGTTACTTCACTGGATTTTCGGATTGGTGAGAACCAAACTTGCTTGGCTTCCAGGTAAGTTTTTTTGATTAGAGGTTCCCCTTGTGTCCATGCATTAATGTACTAATGCGAGTGTCTTTTTCCCCATAGGGGCCGGGGTACGGAATGCCGGGGAACAGGCACCGACCCGAGATGAGAGGTGAAATCCTTGTAGAAATCAGGTAAGTCTTTAATGAGCGTTTTTTGGTAATGTCTTTTCATTCGCTCATTAACGCTGATGCCTCTTTTTCCCCTTAGGGGCCGGGGTCCGGAAATGCCAGGATGCGGCGCGGACCTGAAATGAAGAGGGAATGAATCAACAGGTAAGTCTTAACATGGAGATTTAGCTTTCCTTATTCCCTTCTCACTCTCACCTTTTGTTCTGGTCTTTTTCTCCCTAGGCGCTGGGGCGTGACTGCGAATCCGGATGATCGCTGCTGAACACGGAGGCGGCCTGTAAAGGTGAGTGGAATGCGGCGCTGCAGCGATCAACGCGATGAGCTTTTGAATTAAAGTCTTCCTTTTCAGGATTGTCGGCGAGATGTCTCCGGGATGCGGATTTAGCAGGTAAGGACTTTTCCTTCTTCTGTTCTCTTCTTCTCTTCCTTTGCAGGTGATCCAGGATGCTGGCAGGCATTGCAGAAGTCAGGATGCAGGAGCAGACACGGTGAGCGTCCAGCTGCTAGATGCAGAACAACGCGAAGCACGTGTGGCTGTTCGGGTGGGGTTTAAATAGCCTTGGAAGAAGTTCCAGGTATCTATCCTTCCTCCAATCAGGTATGTATCCTTCCCCGACCACGCCCAGATGGTAAATTAGTCCCACAGGTAAAGTATTTCCTTTCAGGCCTCAAGGAGGCCGGGATCCTGCAGCATGGTCTGCATCAGGTAAGTGCACCCAAGCATTCCCATAATGAGCCTGGCGCCTATGGCGCCAGGACTGATGTCTTTTATGAGCCTGGCACCATAGGCGCCAGGACACTGTCCAAAGGGCCCCTATATGGGGTTGCTGGGTCCTTCCTTGGGGACTGGATGTCCGCTTTCGGGGACGCCGGGCTTGACATGACAGAGGCATGTCCAATACACATACATGACACATGCCAGCACACATATGGCATGTAGCATAGCCATGGTACATTTCACAAATACAGCCATATGTCAGTGAATGAGTACTGTCAGCCATCCATGTGAGATGGACATGATGAGCTGAAAAATGCTACATAGTGTGACAAAATACGCATGTGCCACTCACTGCAAAACATCCAGTGTACAAGAATACAGTGATTGCAGGCAGACGTACACATCAATGGTTGGTTACTTAAACTTCAAAGGAAACAACTATCATGTACCACATAAAAACAGGCACCAAAAATCAATGTGAGCAGGCCAATACTCAATCAGCCTGAATGGTCTAATCATTCACATAACAAGGTAACAAATGTGGGCCAATGTGGGGTGTAATCAATGACAGAAGCATGTCACATATGTGACAATAGGACTGAAAAATGTGTTGCAAAACTGGGAGAATTAATACAATCAGCCTGAATGAACACTGAAAAATTCTGAACAATGTTGTTGCAAGATGACAGTTCAAGGGCAACTGCAGTAATGTGGCACCTTAATGGCTACTGTGGGCAGAAGGGATACTGTCATACCCAAATCCAAGGCCAGTGAACGTTTTGGAGGAAGCACATGGGTGACCCATACCACTCAGGTGCACACACCCTCACCTGGCACACAATCAGAACCCCTCACCCACACAACATACACATGGATTACACACATGCATGGGCACCGGACAATGCATCGTAATCTGGTAGGTCTCCCACGCCTTGGATCTGTTCCTCTGTGACGAAGGTTCCAGCAACAGTTCAGTGAGTTGGTTGTCCTCTTGTGGAGACCCACCGCCAGTCACCAGAGTAGAAGCATGATTTGAGGCCAGCTTGTTCTTTGCTCTGCGTTTCAGATCATTCCACGGCTTGTAGCAATCATCAGCTGAGGGCCTCACAAATCAAAGGGCACTAATGATGTCTGTGATGGTCTGATAGTGTGCCTTATATTGACCAGGTGTAGTCTTGCAGTCACCACCATTTCGCAGCTATGTGCCAACACATTGGCCACTAGTGCATCAAGTTCGGCGTCATTAAAACTAGGCTTCCTTGACGTGCCGGAGTGTGTAGCCGTGTCTGGGGTCTCAGACTGTAGTGCCAGAGCACCCTTCTTCCTCTTTTTCAAAGGTGGTGCGGATCCTGGGTGGCTTACACCGCTCTGGTCAGTAGGGGCAGAAGCACTGGTGGACTGGGTATTAGGAGTGTGCGAATGCACAATGACCATAGGCTGCAGGGTGATGTTGGCAGGGGCAACGCCTGTTTGATGGACCAGGACCGACACTGTCCCAGCTGGGAGACTCAGAGCTCGGGTGGATAGAGCTGCAGCTGCCCCTGCAGCCTCCCCACCCTGCCTACTTGGGGCAGCAGATGACATAGCTGCCCCAGATCCACGTGGCCTGGTGACACCAACTTGCACCGCCACACGTGGTGTAGACTTGCTGACCTGGAAGTCAGCCTGGGAGTCATCCTGTGCTGGTTCAGGTGCCACAATGGGCTGGTCCAACAAGGGCTGAGCTGGGATGGTGTCAGCTATGTTTCCCACAACCATGGGGGGCATGGGTGTCCCTGATTGCTCCTCCGCACATGGGGGTCTATGGGCACCCTACAAATCCTGGCCATGTCCCCTACCGTGCCCACCACACCCACCTTTTGGAGGTCGGCCACCTTTTCCTCCCTTACCACTTGGTTGCCTCCCAACCATGGCACTGATGTTGTTGTGCGTATGGGAGTAGCAGTAAATGATTGTCCTGGGCAATTGGAGGTGAAAGGGGTAGTGTACTAGATGGAATTCGTACCCTACTGCTCTAGCAAGGCTGTCTCTGACTCCTGGGGGAAGATGACGGGTCTCGCAACACACAGGCACCCCAAAAACAAAAAATAACGTGCATGCAACCCCTCGTAGACCACGTGCGTGGAAACACAAAAATAAGCGTATGCGTGTTACACACAGCCTACAATGACCTCTGAAGGGGTACGCGACACACGGGGCAAGCACAGTTGGTAAATACATGCGCGACTCACCGTCTGCCTGGAAAAAGAAAGTGAAAAAGACGTGCAAGTGCGCGTTGGCAACACCCCCGCCAAAAGAAGAATTGTACGCTCTCTGAGGAGACAGGACACAAGAAGAAGTGAACGCTGTTTGAGGAAACAGGCCCAACAAAAAAAAAGAACGCTGTCAGAGGTAACAGGAGTATGAACTTGAAACGCTGTTAAGTAATGGCGTGTGAAACAACAAGAAGTACAGAATTCACCCACTCGCTCTCCACGAAAAGCACGTACAAGGAAATGGTGTCCTACACGTACCTTTTAAGCCGGCCCACACATACAACGTCACTTACGCGTGTACGCGCTAAGGCCCTTTCCTCCAATTACATGAGCTGACACTCGGACGTGCAGTTTTGCACGTGTACGATGAACATGCACCCGTGTTGAGTGAAACGCCCTTGCGCGTCACGTCACAGACGTGTAGGCCCTTTCCCTGGATTACACGCATTCACACGCGGACATGCAGTTTTTTCACGCACCCTGAACCACTGTGCCCCTGTCACGAGGGAAACGCCCACGCGTGTAACATCACAGACGCGCTTACGCGCTAAGGGCCTTTCCTCGAATTACATGCAGACGTGCAAGATTTTCATGTGCCAAATCACTCCATATCAAGCTGGCCACGTGACAACACACGGAAGACCACGCTCCTGCCCAGAAGGCCAAATTACTGCCCCCCAGAGCCCTGAGCACGCTCCCACCTGCCATCTGCTGCTGCCTGCCTGCCTGCTGGCCACGTGCCCTGCTATTTGCTGTCTGCACATCATCCATCTGCAGGGGTGCAGTTGTTGTAACCACCCCTGCTGGAACTGAAGACTCCCGACTGGGATAGCCCAGCCCCAGGACCCAGTTGCCCACCCACACCTGCCTCTGGGGTTGCCATGTCGGGCACACCACCATCTGGCACCACTGGTAACCCCCAGTCAGAGAGGCAGAGAGCCACCTGTTTCAGTGCCAGGGAAGTTGGTGTCCTGGTGGAGCAAGTCCTGGGGCAGTATGATGCCCTCTTTGGATGTTCTTGTGCTGACTATGAAGGACGGACCAGGATCTGGATGGACATCGTGATTGCCACGAGGAGGGGGTGGCAGTCCGCGACATAAAACATGGCAAGTAGCGGTGGGAGGACTTAAGGTCCAGGACCCTCGACAAGGCCCGGCGCCTCTTGAAGGCAGCAGATGCCAAGGGGCGCCGGGGCCACCTGTCCGACCACCAAAGAGGGTCCTGGAACGCATATGCCCAGCACTCCAAGTCCAGGTCCTTGAGAGAAAGACCCATCTGGAGTCGAGCGGTAAGTGTACATGCATACTGATTGGACGCTGTGCGTGTCGTGGTGTGCCAGTAGTGTGCAGGTTGCACGTGTGTTTTTGTAGGGTCATGTATGGATGTGTATGTAAAGGGGCATGAGGCTGACACATGCGAGTCCTCTCATGTCTGAGCACATGGATGGTGTATGTATGGGTAAGCATACAGGCCAAATGCAGATGTGGGAGCACACATGTTTGAATTACTGTGTATGTACGGTGGCATGGTTGTGGTGTCACACATGGATGTTGGTTCCAGCTGCATGTATCTGCACTGTGTACATGTGCATGTGTGTGTATTTGACAAGTGTGCAACTGTGATGCAACATGGATGCATGTGACACTGATATGTAGAAGGCTGAATGCCAGATGTGACATGGATGGCGATCTCATCACTGCGACAGTTGGTGGAGATGTACACATGCATGTAAGTGTGGTGGCGTGTGTGCATGTCTTGTGCACTCCCTGTGTTTCATATGATGTCAGGCTCACCTTCGGATGCTCATGCTGTTGTATGTGTATGGATTGTGCTGCCTGGTGCGATATTGCTGTGGAATTGCTCATGTGTGTGAGTTGAAATGATATGTGTGTTGGGGATTGTGATGCCATGTCTGAAGTTTGACACTTCCACTCATGTGCAACTGTCATGTGTGTATCAGTCCATTGTACAGTTCCCTGATGCCTGCGTCCTATATCTCCCTGTCTACAGCGTCAACTGATGAAGAGGGCGGAGAGGGTGCTGTGGAGCAAGGTGGCAGGGATCGCAACGCCAGCCGGAGACGCAAGGCCCGGCACCCCTCCCAGGTTGTCATCTCGTCAGGGAGTGAGGAGTCCGGTACCGCGTCCCAGGCCACAGCTGCCGAGGGTAGGTCCAAGAGGCGGAGGTCGGAGTTGAACTCCTCGGCAGCAGAAGGGGCAGCTGAGACCCCACAGGGTCCGACGGAGGAAGATGGCACGGAGTCATCCAGGTTGGTGGGGGGTTTGGTGGAGGAAGAGGCTGTGGAAGGGACAGACACGGGGTCTGGAGGTGGGGATTCCACTGGTGCTAGTGGTGCAGTGCAGGGGCAGAGACAGGAGGCATCACAGGCCACCGCAGAGGTACCTGTGTGTAATCCTTCCCCGATCCTGTGACTGCATCATCCTGCACCAGCAGGGATGCCTATGTCCAGACCCGTTTTCAGGGACGGGTCACCAGGGCAGGATTCCTCCATTTGCTGGACCTTGTTCTGACCCCCTCCTCACCTGAACCCCCTATGCGCCAGTCGTCCTCCATGCCATCTTCCCACCCATGTATCACCTGGGTACCCTGTGGAGCTGCCTCTGACCCTGCGGCCAGGCTGGTTGAGGACACATCCCTGTCACAGTCGGGAGTCGGATGTCCAGCAGGGGTGGCCACCTCAACAACTGCACCCCAGCGGGAGGAGGACATGCAGGCAGCAAGAGCCAGGGCACAGGCACAGGCACAGCAGCAGCAGCAATAAGGTGGGAGCCATGAGGGCTTGAGCATTCAACATCGGAGGGGCAGGCATCGGCCAGAGGGCAGGAGGACCCAGGATTGGAAGTGTCTTCTGTGTGGCAGTGGTTGGGCAAGGCCATAGATGCGGAGCGGCAGCGGGCGGAAGAGGCACGGCTCACAATGGTCAGGGCGGAGAACTCCATGCAGAGGGCTCTGAGGCGGGCCGAGTGCCTCGAGGCAATTCGCAGGGAGTTGGAGGTCCACATGTCATCGTCCCTGCAAACCCTCGGGGCCATGGAAGAGGACTGCCTCCGGAACATCGAGCAGGAGTTTGATGAAGCCCTGGCCCGGGAAATCGGGAAGTGAGCCGTCGGACTAGCCCACTGCCATTGTAAATAGTTTTTAGAGTTAGGTTTCCTTTTCCTTTGATTTGTGGTGAATAGACTATGCCACACACATTTGTATATAGTTTTTTTATTAGGTAGTTTCTTAGGTAGGTTTCATTTCTTTCGTTGGGCTCATGGACCCGTGACAATGGATTGTACTTTTTATTTGATTTTGAACATGGATTATTGGATTTTTCTTTTACGTTTCCTTTGGATTTGCGTTGGTGGAGGGAGAGTTTGGACTATTTTTCTTTCGGATTTCTTTGGATTAGTTATACTTTTCATTTACTCATCTTTTGCACATGCTTTTGATGTTTCCTATTTTGTTATGCTTTCATTTCATTGCTTTATTTTTGTCCATAACACATAGTTTAGTTTCATGTGTGGGATTCGCTCATTGGGTTAATGCATGTGAAAATGTGGGTTTACACAATCAATGCCAACCAGTGTGTGTGTGTGACGGACATGTGTTGATGTACATAGTGGACTTTTGGTTTGTGTCTTGAGATAGGCATGTCAGTTTGGGGTGGATTGGGAAATCATTGCGTCTCAAGAATAGGGTGGCGTGCTGTGGTATTTTGGTGTAGAAGTGGGCCATGATTGTGAATCTTTATTTCATGTAGGGGGGACATGAGTGGAGGCCTGCTGGCAGGTGCCCCTCACTGCTGGGGGGTGGGGGTTCTGGGGGACATGAGTGGGGGCCTGCTGGCAGGTGCCCCTCACTCCTGGGGGTGGGGGTGCTGGGGGACATGAGTGGGACATAAGGGGGGGCCTGCTGGCAGGTGCCCTTCACTGCTGGGGGGTGGGGGTGCTGGGGGACATGAGTGAGACATGAATGGGGGCCTGCTGGCAGGTGCCCCTCACTGCTGGGGGGTGGGGGTGATGGGGGACATGAGTGGGACATGAGTGGGGGCCTGCTGGCAGGTGCCCCTCACTTCTGGGGGGTGTGGGTGCTGGAGGGACATGAGTGGGGGCCTGCTGGCAGGTGCCCCTCACTGCTGGGGGGTGGGGGTGCTAGGGGACATGAGTGGGACATGAGTGGGGGCCTGCTGGCAGGTGCCCCTCACTTCTGGGGGGTGGGGGTGCTGGGGGACATGAGTGGGGCCTGCTGGCACATGCCCCTCACTGCTGGGGGTGGGGGTGCTGGGGGACATAAGTGGGGGCCTGCTGGCAGGTGCCCCTCACTGCTGGGGGGTGGGGGTGCTGGGGGACATGAGTAGGGGCCTGCTGGCAGGTGCCCCTCGCTGCTGGGGGGTGGGAGTGCTGAGGGACATGAGTTGGTGATCATATTGCAATGTGACATGTGACTTGGCTGGGGGGCATGCCAATGGTGGATGGGCTGCCTGCGGGACATGACCAGGGGTGCAGGGTAGTCCCCTGTGGTGTGTGCTGCCTGCAGGGGCTGTGGAGGGGGTAGAGGGGACACCTGGGAGGACCCACACTGCCAATTCAGATGTAGGACTCCCCGCGCACCGCACTGGATACACGTACCCCGCTCTGTCAGTGAAATCGCGTGTGAAACTTCACGCGCACCCCCGAAATACACGTACCCCACTCTGATAGCAAAATCGCATGTGAAACTTCACGCGCACCCCGGAAATACATGTACCCCGCTCGCACAGGGCCAATCACGTGTCACATCTTCGCGCAAACCCCAGTTATACACGTACCCCACTCGCACATGGCCAATCACTTGTGAAACTTCCCGTGAACCCCAGTTATACACATACCCCGCTTGCACAGGGCCAATCACGTGTGAAACTTTCCACGAACCCCAGTAATACACCTATCCTGCTCGCACAGGGCCAATCGCGTGTGAAACTTCCCGCGAACGCCAGTAATACACGTACCCCGCTCGCACAGGGCCAATTGCGTGCGAAACTTCCCGCGAACCCCAGTAATACACGTACCCCGCTCGCACAGGGCCAATCGCGTGTGAAACTTCCCACGAACCCCAGTAATACACGTACCCCGCTCGCACAGGGCCAATCGCGTGTGAAATGTCCCGCGGACCCCCAATAATACACGTACCCCGCTCGCACAGGGCCAATCGCATGTGAAACTTCCCGCAAACCCCAGTAATACACATACCCCACTCGCACAGGGCCAATCGTGTGTGAAACTTCCCACAAACCCCAGTAATACACGTACCCCGCTCGCACAGGGCCAATCGCGTGTGAAACTCCCTGTGCCGGGGTGTACATGTATTCGGAAGGGGGCGCGGGGAGTTTTACAGGCGTTTTCATGGTTGGGGGCCTGTGTGCCATGTATGGGATTTGTGCGCTGTGCATGGCGCATGGGGAGGGGTTGGGAGGATAACTGGTGCTGCTGCAGGGTCGATGCGCCACTCTGCACCACGGCAGGTTTTGGATGTTAAAATCCATGAATATGCTATGCGCAGAAATGGATTTTAACGCACGCGGCTGGTGCAGACTGTCGCACGCGCACACGGTGCGCTAGCCTCGAGTGCCACTTGTGCGCTGGATTTTATGAATTACCCACTTTAGATCTGTAGACCAGGCATGGACTGGCCTTTAGGGCAATAGGCCCATGGCCGAACACAAAATGCGAAATGCTTGTGTGGCCAGTTTTTTTTGGTCAAAGTGGGGGACTTTTTTGGCCAAAGTGTGCCAGTATGATGAGTGATTTGACTATGTGGCTAATAGTTTTGACCACTGTTGCTGAATAAATATTTTTTTAAATGTGCGATTTGCATCACATTTTATCAAAAATCTCCCCCTTGGGTACTATTCAAACTGTGTTCCAAAAGGAATGAATTTCCATTTGCAACTGTGACCCACTTTTATGTTGGTGCCCGAGACAATGTTATGCCCCAGTCTGACCCTGCTGTAGACTGTGTGAACACTGGGCCTATCAGTGCTTTCTGCTTGTAAATACACTGCCCCCCACTGTCCTTTGTGTAGATTTGCACATTGGCTCTAGAGTTGTTGCTTCGCTTGATCCTTCACCTACCTGCCTACTGCATATGGCACTGCACTCAAGCAGGCAGGACAGATTACACATTCAATTTGAAGTATCCAGAGCAATGGGGGTGAAATATTTCATAAGGTCTATTCTCAATTTGTGACACCACCCATGAAAGCATTCCTCCCTCTGAACTTGCATCACAAGGGTCCTAAAGCATTCAGACCTTGGGAAAACGGTAATGATGGGGATTTGGTGAGGTGGTGGTCTAGGCCATATTTGTGTCGATATGTATTTGAACTTTGTCATTTTCAGTTATTTATTTTTTTGGCACTATCTTTAACAAGGTAAATGAACATGTATTGCAAGAATCAAGAAAGAAATCAACAGCGCCCACTGAACGCTGTCCCTGTAGGATTACATGGTCAGTGGTGATTCTGACATCAGACCTTCATAATACAGGCAGATGTTAAACAAGCTATAGTGATTAGATCACTATGCAACCTTTCGGTGTGTCTGTGTTGGCTATGACATTTTGACAAAAGAAACACAATGACATGGGCGTTCAGACCGCACATGAGTGACTTTTCTCCCTTTAATGGGATAAAGAGTTGTCAAAACAAACTTTTTGTTGCAGCGAGGGGTCATGATGCCCATACCATGTGGTTCCAAAAGAATGCAAGTTGAGGTCTATTTTCAAAGCAATGACATGTGACTGAGCAGCAAGCTCATTGCTCAAAATGTGCATAATTACACTAGTCACTCTTTCATTCAAGGCGATAAACGAGTGAGCGCCATGAAAGACCAATTCTGCAGCTGCCTTAGATTCCTGAAGGATCAGCTAAATATGTGCAGAGACAAGTTTCAAAATGCTACCTTGCTACAGCTGGAAAATCCAGCCTGTGTATTCGTAAGTTAACTAAAATGCATTGACTTAATGGTAAGTTAAAGAACTTTAAATGCAAAAAGGCAATGTAAAAAAAGTTCTTTTTTTTTGGTACAAGTAGTTTCAGTTGGAGCAGTTTTTAATGTCATTCCGTAAACCACACGTGCCTGACACAAAATCAATATGTTAGCAATAGGAAGAATCAATACGGTGCCAAGAAGGAAAAGGATTTACTTAGGGTTGGCGGCTTTGGTGTTTATATATTTATAATGGATAATGTTTTCTAAACATTTGACAATGGGGGATTTTGCTAGTTATCTCAATGAATTTACATATAATAAGTCACACCGCGAAATTCACTTATCTCTGTGGGTATTCCCTGCTGCCATACCAAAGGGTAATATGTCTGTGATTACTGAACCCCTTTTGGCCCGCAAGTAAATTAAAGGGTGTAACGTAAAGAGATAGAGTGAGTGTGTGTGTATGCGTTCAAGCACATACTACCATCAGCCGCCATTGATCTGTGGCATGCAGATTATCAAGATGGCAACATGTTAATCTTCACCAGTAGCCAGTGGGGGAGCTAAAAGCCTAAATGACCACTTAAGAAAAGCTATTACGTTTGCTTTGACAGTCGCAGCAGGGCTCCCCTCTCCACAGGTGGCTCGATCAGTTAGTGAGTACTAACACCAGGTGATCCTCCATCACTTGTCCGCCCCAGGGATCCAGGGTTGGGATCCAAAAGGTGTGGCCCACCCCTGGCCACCTGCGTAGAAGATCCCTGGGCAGTAGTTGTGAAAGACCCTTTAGTTTTTCTCATTCCATATAAACGTCATAATACAAACATTTTCCACGTGCTATCACATATATGTATTTTGCCAAAGGGCCCAATTCATGGAATTGTTTGCACACTGCATAGTGAGTTTGCACTGCTGAAAAGTGACTATGCAATGCTGTCAAAAACCCTGATTTGTGGAACTATGCAAAGTGTATTTTTAGAGTGCAAAGTCACTTTAAAATTCAAAAATGACTTTGCACTAATTTTGCACTGACTTTGCACTGCAAAATTAAACATTGCACAGTTCCATGAATCAGGGTTTTTTTCAGCGGTGCAAACTCACTTTTCAGCAGTGCAAATTCCATTAATTGGGACCAAAGTGTCTATATACAACACTTCACATTACATATAAACTATTGTTCTTTTCCAACCACTGCTATAAGACACCAAATGCTTCTCCAACTACAATCTGCCATTGCATTACCACTAGGCCACAGTTTCCCTATTCTGTAAAAACAGTGCAACACATTACAAATACATTGCACCGCAAACACTGCATTTCTTCTTTTAAAATCGCCAGAACAACTTTTACTTAGAAATCCGTCATTTCTTTTTGTTATTTTTTTTTGGCTTTATTTGGGTCTAAAATATAGCAAACCTTTTCTCCACTTAATATGAGATATGTATTCTTTGATGGCAAATTCATTACTCATTTAAAAGTTTTGTCCGTTAGATTTAAGTTCACCAATTCTTAGAAACATTTCTAAAACTAATTTCACCAAGGCCAAAGTCAATGGGATTTGATTTCCCGACAACAACTCCTGCCACTATTCTTCTGTTGATCCCCAGCCATATTTTTCCATAAATTCGGCCATGAAACTGGTTCTTTTCTCCTCCATAGCTGGGCAAGATAGTACCAAGTGTTTTAGTCACTCGGTTGAGGACTGTTTCTCACATAGTGAAGAAAACTGGCCACACACATTCACAAACTGTGCCACAATTGGTAGGTGTATGGAGATCCTTTTTTAGTTTTTTAAAGTCATATTCATTTTAACATAATGGGTGAAAACAAACAGTGCCCTCTCAGATTACACATGTTTCAACACATCAGTGTGTTTTTCAGATCAGGGCAAATAAGGTCTGTGCAATTTACAATAACCATTGATCACCATATATACAAAAAGAAAGAGAAAAGAAAACAAATTGTGATTCCCCAAAGAAATGTTATTCAAAGTATCATCAGTTTTATTATTTTGAAATCACAGACATTGAGGAGGCGTGGAAGGGGCGGAGGTTTGAGGGATAGTGAGAGAAGGGAGAAAAAAAGATATACATTATGAACAGGATGTAACATCCATTCACATTATTTTGTTAACAGCTTATTGGAATTATAATGCATGGAAAAAATAGCCATACTGATAAGCAGTAGTAGTATTTCACATGTGTATTCAAGTGTGAGGAGCCAAATGTTCACGGGTTAAATCGCTCTGAAGAACAAATATGTAACAGTCATATGTGTTTCTTATTTCTTCCGTCTATTTGAGACTGGTTGTAACCAGTAGATTGAGTTAAATCAATTTAGTAAGTTGGAGCAACCTGGTGTGTCCCCTTATTTTTATAGCATTAGGTAGTATATAGGGAACTGGTCCAAAGGTCTATTTATTCATAATGTGTTGCGATTTTACGTCAAGTATCTCTTATATGTTTTTTATGCAAACGATTTGTATACGTTTCAAAATATGGATTGATCCCTTTAGTATTAAAGAAGTCACATCGTGCGCATCAAATTTTAGGTAAATGAGTAACTTATCGCTTTTGTAGTTTGACTAGAGCATGCTTTACTCCCTGATGAAAAAAGAAGCCGTGTGGCGTGATTAAATATTGCATTAAGAATGACTGAGACCCGTGTGGTTTTTATTCACGCGGGTCCACAACCTGCATTAGTTAAAATGAGAAGCCCTCTCAGTCGGGTGGTCTATATCTTAGGGCTTGCCTTCAAAGTGTGCAAGTACTTTCCAAGTGTCGGCAAGGGTATGCTGTCGCACTGGTTGGCTATATCTAACATTGCCGTGACAACATTAGTCCTATTACAATGTCCATGGCTCCCTGCGCGTTCCTAAGCTGCTGGGCACCATGTTTTGGGCTGAATGTCCATGATTCATATTGGCGGTAATGGGGAGTGCCCCAAACTGCTCCTATCTGTCCCAAATTTTATTTCCTGTCTTGAGTATGATCATGAATCACATATTATAAAAAATATATATTAAGCTTAATTACATGTTTTGGAGCAATTTTTAGAATAAATCTTTTATCTGGGGAAACATATCTGTATTGCCATAATACACGATGGAGATGATCGCAAATGGCAAGATCTACTAAAATTAAGTGTTAATATACATTTCTCACACAGTCTACAGATGGCGTTGACAGACCGTTTCTGTGACGACTCTGTATTTCAGCGGGTGGGAGTAAATTTAGTCTCACCTTCATGAATTGGTCCCTGAAGAACCAGTATGGAAATCAGACAAGATACTTTGGTAGGTCGTTCAACTTCCTTGCTTCATTGAATGGTTTCTGATGAAGATTCAATTGCTGCCTCTAGTCTTGAGTGTCGATCCAGTCTTTTGCGTACAATTTCTTTTAGATTTTATCTGGGTTCTCCCGTAACATCTGGTCAGTTTACCCCAGGTTAGCTATAATCGCTTGACAAATTGTTTGCCACTCTAATATCAATCTAATAGAGTAAAATCACTGTTGCAAAGCAGAGCTTCCCTTACCGCTGCAAAGCCTGCTCTCTTGGGCACTTCCAAGCTTTTCCTGTACAGAGCGAGTACTTTCCAGATTACTGTGGTCTTCGTTGAGGTGTGTCCAAGCTCCATTCGGAGTGTCTGGCTAGGAGTGCTTTTTGGAACACGCAGTACTCGCTTCCAAAATGCGATCCGAAATTCCTCGATGAGAGACCACTTTGGCATCAAATGAAAAAAAACAGATTCCACTCCATATGTTAAAATAGGGAGTACTTTCATACAATAGAAATCAATGAGCCTGGTTAGTGAGAAGCCGCAACATCTTTTCAGAAGCAATCTACCTTGGCTTGCCCGGTTTCTAGCTTTTGATTTTAGAAGACCTAACCTAGGTGCGCTGTTTCAGATCGTGTTCAGGTATGCGCCCAGGTATATGAATGACGTGACTTGGGAGATTTCATTGCCCCTTAGATGCCAAGTGTTGATTCTTATACATCGATTTCCTGGGCCAGCACCAAAAGCCATGATTCTCTATTTATTTGGATTTATGTTGAGGTCATTTAGCTCCAGGTAATTTTGCAGGGCATCCAGTTGGCACTGCAAACCTAATGATGTCTGGTCTAGCAAGACCACGTCATCAGCGTGCAACAAATGTTGGATCTTCACCCCTCTGATCTTTGGTGGGAAGCACCTGATTTTGTTAATGGCGTCGTCCACCTCTGAAATGAACAAAATTAAAAAGCTCTGAGGCCAGTGTACTGCCCTGTTTCAGCCCTATGTTGGTTTGGATCTCCTTTGTCAATGTGCCTGACCTGTCCATTTTTATTCTCGTTAAAGTGCTCGAGTGGCAGTCCTGAAACACTTCTAGTGTATTAGATGGGCAACCCCACTGATGCAATTTCATCCATAATCTCAGGCGATTGACTGAATCAAAACCTGCTGTCAGATCGATAAAGGCCATATAGACGTTCTTTCCTTTGTTTCTTTGAACCTGGGCTTTAAGAATGTTAATGAGGAAGATGTTCAGTGGTGTTCCGACTCGCTTAATTAACCCAACCTGCCATGGGTCCCTGTGATTGGTTTCAGTGCTCCACTTTCCCAAGGGCTTTAAGGCCAAATAGACAAACACCTTTCCCACAATGTCGAGCAAGGCTATGGGACAGTAATTGTTTGGGTCTGACCTCTCTCCTTTTTTAAAGATCGGTATAGTTACCGCTTTTTCCCAAGAAGATGGTAATTCTCGTCTGCCCATAATGTGCCTAAAAAGAGAATTTAGAAAATTGAACCATAGTATTGGGTTCTGCTTCAGCATGGTTTTGGTTAGCCCATCAGTCCTGGGTGCTCTCGAGTTGTTTAGTTTCACTATTGCCTCTTTGACTGATTCCAAGTCTATGCTCAGTTGATGCCATGAACCATTTTACCCCTTGAAATGATGGAAGTTGGGGCATGCTGGGGTCAAAACAATTAGATAAGTGGGCGATCCAGGTTGCTGCCACAATCAGGTTGGAAACCAATACCTCCTTTGGGGTATCCAGGGTGTTGATGATGGACCAGATCTCTGACGTGTTCTTAGTTCTAATCTTGTGTAGTTTTCGGTATCTTGCCTCAAAAATAAACTTTCCCCAATGCTTCCGCCAGTTCCTGTAGTGTTGCCTCAATTATGCTATTTTGAATAACGATGAAGCAGTACCTTCTTGCTTTAACACACATATCTGATGGGTGATGGTTTTCTTTTCCTCCCAAGTAGCCAGGTCGAAGGTGTGCCAATGTTTAACCCCGGTTTATTTCTGGTCCTTTTCTTGCTTTCAAATTATTTAAACAGGGTTCTGTAGTCCAGGGTTCCTGTTGTTCCGTGGATCTGTGTAGACTCTTTTGATTTATTTAGTTTGCCTGTTAGGGCTGCTAATTGAATGGAATGGATCCTCAGTCGATTCCTGCCTGGACTGACTTCAGGGTCCATAGTATAATAGATCAAGGGTTTATCCTGGATACCTCGCAATTTGTTTGATATTTCAAAAAGTGGATTTGTCATTGTTAGGGAGAATTCTCATAAATGGCTAATTTCCCTTACGTACTGAGTCCCTCTGCAGCTTTGCTGGATTTCTAGGGTTTATTTTTGGTAAGAGTTTGAGCCTTTTTCCCACTCTTACATGTGTTTTGCTGAGTGTGTTTTCACTTTTTGTGTGATCTTGGGCACTGGAGCCTCACCTACTACAGAGCACCACTTTTTGCTGTGTGTTACACAACACCTTCAGTGCAGTGACACAGGGTTGTCTTTGAGACTTCCCAAATGACTCAATTTTTCTGGGTCTGACTACTGTCCTCCAGAAACAGGGAAAGTTGCCATTAACGTTATATAGTCACTTTAAACTGCAGACCCTGCACACCCCATCTTACATGGAATACTGGAAAGGGCTAACTATTATCCCTTTTTGTCTTTGCCTCTTGGAGCCTTGTTTCGCTCCCTTAACTTTAAGACTTGGCTGGTGGCAGTGGTATCTACCCTAACTTTCCTACCGCGATTATGTTATATAAACTTGGTATTGTTCCAGGCTATTATATTAGCCTCAAACATAACCTGCTTGACCAAATACATTATATTTTCGCACCGGCTGGGTTTATTCACCATTTCTTTTTGTTAAAGTCTTTCTCGTGTTTTTCTCTGCGTGCCAAACCGGGGATGATTCCTTTGTTCGCTGTCTTTCCGCGGGCTTCTACACAGAAGCCCTCCGTAAGGCGCATGATAGTCTAGTTAGGCAGGATTTGAGGGAGGGATCTTTGGACCCCTGCTATGGGTTGTCTTAGTAACCCAATTTGCACTCTTGTATGATTGGCTAAGGGGACTGGCCTTGCCAGGCCAGCACCCTGCTGTGTGATTGAGAGCCAGGATGTATGAATAGGGGAAAACTGCATAAAAAGCATGTCTTTGGGACTGGAAGAGCAGAGTTGCCACTGGAACGAAAGAACCAACGAGGAACTGGAAGAAGAGGACCCCTACCACGACTGAACCGCCCGGTGAAGCCCTGCTGCAGGTCTGAATCTTCGAATCCGACGACAGAGTAGATCCTCCAGGAAACTTCTTTCCTTGAGCTGGTGGGACCAACCAGTTCCCCCAAACGACAAGCCAGGACCCCTCCTCTGGTCGAATTTGCTGTACAGAGCTACAGTGGGCCGGATAACCAGGAAGCTCGGACCCTGCTTGGGTTTTAAGGAGCGCACCATTCATTTGTTGTTTTGCTCTGCTGCACCTTTCTTCCCTGGGTGGCGTAGGACCCTCCAGTCTTCCTACGTCGTGTCAGTCTGACAGACACTTGAGGAACGGTGAGCCTGCAGGAACCACCAGGAATGTCCGCCTCAGCTACAGCTCCCTCTCCGTTTTAAGGTACTGTGAAAATCCGGTTGTGCGTTTTGCTCAGCCACGGTGAAAGTGTTTGAAATCTTTCTCCAATCCGAGGGCTTGTCCTTCTCCTTTCTTCAAACTAACTTTTGTACCGACCAACCTCGTCCGGAATCTGTGCCACAAACTTTACCGCAAACTACATTGAACCTATTATCTTGAGCAAAAGACTTTTGAACCATTGACTTTGGCCCTAAGCCTTTTCTATCTGATTTTAACCTTGTAGTCCCTCTTGTTATCTTGCTCTGATTACTTGCCTGTTGATTTTGCCTAATTTCTAATAACTTTGTCTTTTCCTCCCTTTTAAATTGCAGGAGTGCCATTTTGCTCCCACTTCATTTTGTGAGCTTAACTTGTCTGGAATTTAAGGGAAATGGTGTGGTGTATTTATGATTGTGATTTCTTACCTTGCTTATAATAATGAAATGTTCTATAACTGTTGAGTAAATACATATATATTCTTTTACTTAGAAATCTTGAGTCAGTATTTGCCTGAACCATAGTAATAGCTGTCCTTTGTGTAACAATTTGTACTGTTCACTTACTCTCAAGATAAGTCTGGCTGCTCCGCTACTGCTACCCCTATAACTGTGTAGGACAGGCTTGTACCAAAGGTGAAATTGTACTGTCACTTGAAGTCTTAATTGTGTGTAGTGTTCCCAAAGGGTACTGCAGATAATTCTGCCTAACAGTCATTCAGGCCTCCGCGTTGAGAAAGACCAGTTTAATTCCAAGAGGTTAGGATCACTTTGAAGCTTTATTTCAATGACTAGGCTCTGGACTACTTTCTACTAATTTTCAGATACACAGATTTAGTCGATAGTCTGACCTCCCTTCTTGCCCCTCCACGTGTTACTTGATGGCCTCATACAGCTGATGTTATCAGTTAAGATGTAGATGATTCTCGATGAGATGGCTTTTCTCCATTGTAGACCCTTTTCCTCACGGTTGTAGTTCTTCTTTGGTCTCGTAGCAGTCGGCCGGCCAACAGTGGGTTTTTTAGGTCCCTGCATATTAAGTGATGGTCTTTCAATTTTTCCCTCATGATGTCCACCGAGTCGGCGACCTGTTCCGGGAGATCATTCAACTTCTTGTTAGCGGGATGCCAATATACGTCCATAATGGCTAGTGTTTTTGGATCTTTGCCTGGTCCAACACTTATTCTGCTGGTCAAAGCCTGTAAATGCGGGTGGATGTTACTTGTCTCAAGGATCTGTAAGTGCAAGGTGTTCCTTATTGCAATTAGGAGGCCAGGCGTGGGTCGTCCTTGAGTGCCTTTTAAAGCTGGATTTAGATACACGGTGTATCCCTCTAGTAAGGTGTCATGGCCACTTGCCCAGGATCACAAGAGTTGTATCATCAAGTGGAGGGAGCAAGGAGAATCATGGATCACGCACGTCCCTTTGGGACATTCATACATGGGGGGCCTGGTTGGACAAAGTCCTGACACCTCTGGCGCCATGCTTATGGAAGGATTTAAACAGGACATTTCCATTATGGGCAGAAGTGCTTAGAATGAACAGGAACTATTTTATTATGAGCAAGAATACTCTCAAACTCCCATTTGTGTAACTAGTCTGGATGTGGTCTCCATCTTCATCGGCATCTGCACGTGCATCTTCTAACTTCTAGGAGTGGCAGGGTGTGGCATGCAGAACTTTGCTAAGGGGCGTGGCCTTAAGAGCTCAGCTACAAAAGCCAGCCCAACCCCAAGTCACACACTTCACGTTATTCTGCACCTCCGTGCAGCTTAACACTCACCGCCACCTGGGATTCATCTTACCTGGAGTTATCCTGCCATCTGCATCCGTGCTTGTCACTGGAGAATCCTGCTCTTACCTGAACGCTTCCTCCTGGCACCGCGGCTCACCTGCAAACATCTCAGAGCACAGACATCTTCCTCCCGGCACCGCAGCTCACCTGCAAACATCTTGGGGTGCGGAAATCGTCCTCCTGGCACTGCAGCTCACCTGCAAACATTTTGGAGCATGGACATCTTCTTCCTGACAACGCGGCTAACCGGCAAACAGCCGGGAATGCAGACAGCATCATCCAGGCACCGTGGCACGATGCACTCCATCCGAACCCACAGCACCTGCAAAGAAAAGGCAAACGACAAGGTTAGACACTTAACAGACATTACGTTAAGGGCTCGCTGCCATTAAAACCTTGCACCTTCCCTAAAGCCATCACTCACCTGCTGCTGAACATTGCGGTCGCATCTATCTTCCGCTCAGCTGCTTTCCCTGCCTCCACAGCTGTTGTTAGGCCGCATTTCCACCTATTTGGGAGAAAACAGAGAGAAACGTTATTCAATGCAAAACAACCACATTGAGAGCAATAACATCAAGACATTGAGAGGGAAAAGACAAAGACATTGAAAGAAAGCAGAAAGAAGGGAAAAGACAAAAGACATTGAGAGAAAGCAGAAAGAGGAACTTTAGTCGCAGCTAGACTGGACTAGTACTGAGGAATCAGTGAAGGAACTAGATTCCACCAACAAGTGCCCCTGCCAGAAGTAACAGGACGAAGAGCTCATGAATCACATTCATCAGGTGAGCCTTATGGGCTGGTACGTGCCCACAGAAATCGCACCTTGGGTCGAAGGGGTTGGGAGATACCACATTCATCTACCAGCGCATTCATGTTTACCCATATCCACGCAGGAGCAGTGCCACCAATTGTCTACGCCCATAGCTGATTCGCAGGGCACGAAACCAGAAGGGGGAGATCTAACACCAGGGAGGGCTGCAACCGTGCCCCAACACCTCCGCAGAGACCAGATGAGCTTAACATAAGGGTGGCTCTTTCAAACATGTTTCTTGCAAACAAATGAATTGATATTTCCTTGTTAGTAGGTCTTCCTTGAGAAACAGGTGGGAGATCCCCCCTGGTGTTACAATTTACTAATACTAGAAGGGTCTCTTCATACTCTTATTAATTTTTGTTCATTTTCAAAGCTAGTAGCCCCTCCAGCAATTTCCAATTTTCTTGTGAACCTTCCGCCTCTTTTTTTCTGTCTCCTCTGGCACCAATAGGCAAATTCCTATGCTCGGACTCCCACCTAGCTCTCTTCTGGGAGTCTTTAATGAACGGCCTTTCACTATGTGTATTTGACTCCTCTCTCCTTTAATGGGGCACGACCGGTTTTATTGAGGCCGATTCTCTGGTCGTCCCACTTGGGACGCTTTTATGGAATCCCATTGGTCTACACTGCCGGCTTCCTCTAATAATAGATGTTAATAAGTTGATTTGAGAGATGTAAGATCACCTGGTCCTTTCTGTCTTCATCCGAGAATTCGATTGGGATTAGGTTGTTTGAGGTAAAGAGTCTCAGGGCTGGTATATGATGGAACAACTGTATGACATTCGCCTGGTCAGGATTAGGCCGTCATTTGCAGGAATAAGTCTCTTCAATATTATCTGGAGGGCTGGATTTTTACGTGGGTTCCTTAATGATGCAGAGTGGTTTTCTTGTACATTTTTAGGGGCAGCCATTTGTAACACTTTGCAATCGAGTGAACTGATTTTTGGTCTAGTTATTCTAAGCAGAGAGATCCAATAGTCATCACAGTTGGGAGGGCTGAAACCTGCCGCCTGTTCGGGGCACTTCAACGTCTGTCCACATCCTTGGCAGGCCATAGCTTCGCTCAGCATTAGATTTTCTCGAGTCTGGTATTGTCTTGATGAGTAGCCTTGGCTGCTGGTTGCTTCTAAATCCCCTATGGTCCATATCTTCATGTCCTCTTTGATCCTCCAGATGTAGGCATTGGTCACGGCACACTGTATGTTCTCAGCCTGTCGTCGTTAGACCAGCTCATGGTTGGGGGTTTACGCGGCTGTACGTTTCCCGTTTGGTTGAAGATCCCCGGCCCTAATTGTTGTTTCAGCCAGCGCTGCACTTGTCCCCTTTGGGGTTTCTGTATCGCTATCTGATGTCGCTGTTCATCGGTCTCCAATATTGTCTAAGTAGATAAGTTCAACAAGTCCGCCTCCATTATGGTTTCTATGTCTTCAGTATGAGATTTTTGTATTGTTGTTTGTGTTTGTTTATTGTTTTAGGGTTTTCCAAAGGTAGATTCACAGGAATTTTGACTTTGGAAGCGAGATTTTCTTTATAAAGATCGTTCTTCCATTTGATCTTTGTCTAATGGCTAGGGCTTGGGTTTTATCAGATTGGCCTGGCCCTAGAGCCTGTTTCTGTGTTTAACTGTTTTCCAACCTTATCTCTTTCGCCCACTGTTCGCAAAGATGTATTTCCTTTACAGTTCTTGTTGACATTGGTAAAAGAGTTCACACATTTTCCTTGGGTTGTTCTTGTTGACCTCTTGTGCTGCAGCTTTTTCGATGGGTGTGCTAACCCCTTTTGATGTTTCCCTTCGGGCTTGCTGACCTTCCTGTTTTTAGTGGAAATCTGCTGCTGGGGCATCCACGGGTTTAGACGACCCAGGAAAGAGTGTCGCCAGCCGGCAAAGCTTCGGACCACTTTGGTGCTCCTATTCTCTCTGTCCGTCTTCCTCCTTTGGCTTAGAGGAAAGGACCTAAGCTCGCAGAGCATCAAGCTGCACTGCGTAGCATGATGTCTTGTATCTCTTGTCTCCCACAGTGTGCAGTATGCAGCTGCTTCCAACACCCATTTTTGCCCTGTACAAGCGCTTTTTCTACACTAGGCTCAAATTTCCAGGAGTATGATAGGACTCCATGGGAATAGGAACCATGAAACACTGGCACTGTTTGTAATGGCACTGGTGCTTCAGTGTAAAGCCTAACGGTAGCAGCCTGAACTCCTGGCAAGTCAGACCTGCCGTGACAACAGTGTCCCTACCACCAAACACAGAGTGAGCCGGTCCATACACGGTGACGGTAACATTTGGCCAGTACCTTTATTTACAGACCAGCACATTCATAATGAGAGCCATAGTCCAATTGTTCTAACAACATTTAATACACAACCCATAATCCAGTTTTTTCCAAGAACTCCTACTAGCTTAATAATTAAAAAGACTCTTATTAAAAGTACTTTGCAATTACCACATGTACGTACTAACTTTCCTTTACAATTACACTAATAAAAGAAGATTGAAGAAAACATCTACCGAAGAAAGAACACTCTTCACATCCTACAAAGTAAGTACATTAATATAGCATGTATAGTTCTCTAATTGTAACAATGTACATATATATATATTAGCCTAGAATTTGCTGTTCTTCTCAAAAACATTGTATTTCACTCTTACACGTTATATTGCAACATTCAGACTCTTTTGATTGTCATATAAACTCTGTTCATTATTCAATACACTGCCCATTCCTTACTGCTTACCAACACATCCATCTATCAACACCTTCTATACCACAATTTGACTTGCTTAATATTCTATACCACTATGCACACAAGATCTGAACTTCAACCCAACAACTTTCAAACTCATTGTATTCCAAATCACTATCAACATTACCAGACATACACATACTTCCTCACCCATTTTCCATTACATCCACACAACCGTCATACTTATGCACTAACTCACACCATTATAACAGTCACTGTTTCCCACCTCCCAAGGCCCACGAACTAGGCCCACTGTATCTGCATACTCCCTCACTTCCGTAGACTACCGGACGCAACGCAGGGTGGGACCTCTCTCATATGGATGCCCTTGGACTATCCACACCACACTACCACTGGCTGGAGGTACGGTTATTGGGTGAAGTGTGGGGTTGATTTGGGTGCTCTCATGGTGCCAACCCGTTATATTCATGCTGCAGCAAGCATTGATTTGTTTTGCGAGAAACAAAACTTTGATTTTGTCTGATGTCCTTTTCCTGTTGTGCACTGCCTTGTTGAAGGATCAGTGCTCCAATCACATTGATCAATCATTAGGAGGCCTCTTTTCATCATGGCTGATGCTGGTTATTCATTGCTGCCTGCTGTCTGACCTTGTGCCTTGTCGCCAGTGATTGGCCTCCAGCCCGTCTTCAGGACCTATACGGTGAGCCAGCAGGCGATTGCCGGCCCACCTCCCAAGGCCCACAAACTTAGGCCTTGTCTATCCCTGCCTGGGCTGGTACGGGCCCTTGGCCTCACATCCTGACCTTACAGTTCACATTCTGTTGCTGTTCATTTCTAGGACATCCAAATCACTTTAAGTAGACAACATCAGCTTGCCCCCACCACTGCAACACCTCTTGAACCCACCCACTGTTATTATCATACCATCCACTGTACAGCCGTGCTGTAACCTATGTACCCCTAGGCACTGTGCGCCTAGAACCTTATTTCTAACACTACCTATCATCTGCCCTAAAAAGAATCATATTCCTGTGGCTCAATCTGGCCAAACTGCAGAACGCTCCTTCATTTACTTGTAGCACCCCGTACCATGAGGCTTGCCTCTCCAAACTGGGCACCCTAACTTATGATGCTCAGTACCTACTTGTACCTGCATGTTTTGTTGTAGCACCCCACACCATGAGGCGTGCCGCTCCAAACTGTGTACCATAACTTATGACGCTCAGTACCTACTTGTACCTGCATGTTTTGTTTTAGCACCCCGCACCATGAGGTGGGCCTCTTCAAACTGTGTATCCTAACTTATGACGATCCTTACCTACTTGCAATTGCATGCTTTGTTGTAGCACCCCGTACCATAAGGCATGGCTTTCAAATTGTGCACTTACACTCCTGTCTGTAAGTAACCACTTTACCCACTCTTTGAAGCAAAAAGTATCTATGTAACTCTCCACCGTTGCAAGCAACTACTGTAACCACTTTTTTAAGCAATAAGCGCCTAGATCCCTTTGGGTTATGTGCGCTATAAAAGTGACAAAATAAATAAATTAATATATTCAATCACACTGCCACGCCCTTCTCACTAACCCAAGCCCATCACACCTGTACAGACTCTTACAACCTTCACAACCACACTGATCATCCCACTACACAATCACACAACACTCTATTAATCTCTACAATCACACCCGCACACCCTTGCATAATACCTGCATATACATTCCACACTTTCAAACCCAAATGTTCTATTTTTCGCAACAAACACAGCAGAATGCCTACTAAAAACTAACTCCTTAGAATACAAAGAAAAAATAGAGCAGATACAAATAAAAGCAAGCCATATAGCCATCCACCTCTAAAAATGTTTTAGAAAACATTAAAACAAAACAGCTAGTAACCTCACTCGACAAAACTAAACCAACCAAACCAACAAAAGTAAGATCCCTCTTGTATAAACTAAAAGAAAAGAAAGATGTGCAAACAAAAGCAGACCTACTAATGAACCTAACACTATATCTACCAATGGAAACCTAGCCACAGAAAAGCATTCCAAAAAATGTATTTAAAAAACACACTGTAGAGTTCTTCACAATCCTATAAAGACAGCTTAAAAGTCACAATCTACCCTTAAGAACTACAGCAGAAAACTGCTCCTTGAAGCTCTAGTTAACAGGGGATTTCTACTAAAGAGAAAGTTATTTATATACATTTTAAACAGAATGAAACCACTAACTAAATTAATCAGTACATTATAAAAAGTGTTTCTAAATATGCACAATGTCAATACAGATACTTTTTCAAAATTCTGTGAAATTGGATGGCTTCACAAAAGCAGAAAAGAACAATATTGCAATGAAGAATCTTATGAACAAGAACAAAAAGAAAAAAAATCAATTGCCATAGACAGTTATGGCAGAGGGTATGAAATGGTAGGAGACTCAATTGTGGCAAAGGAAACCCTTATGGAAAAAACGTACCCAACAAACTTTCAACCAAATGTTCCTTTCACCCAAACACACCGTCCAGTGAACAAATGGACCAGCAGCTCAATTTGTAACGTACACCAACAATCCTTCAAATCTTTACAACAATTTCTCAATCACTATGCCAAACCTACAAGACAAAAGTAGAATGAAATCTTTACAAACTATGGACTCCTTCCCAGTGTGCAGCCACAATGGAATGTGAGGAAATCCATTAGCCTGCATTTCAGGAACTTCTTGCAAAAGCACCATCCATCACTTCAAAATTTTAGCAACACCACCATTCTGCTATAGGAAATCTTGTGCATCAACTGTACTATGCAAAAACCTCTGCTCTAGAACTGCAGAATTTAAATAACATTTTCCTACATGGAACAGCCAAAGAACTCCTTCAAGAAACAGAGTACAACCAAAGTAAATATTTTGGAACTGAAATTGACTTTAAATTCAGTAACTTCAGAAACATTAGTGAAAACCTCACAAACACCGATCTCCTAACAAACACAATCAAAAAAGAAATAGCTAAGTTTTGAAACACATCTGCTGAAATACCAGACAAAATATTGTTACAGATATTTTTACTAAAAAAGCACAAAAATAGTACAATTGGCCTACAAAATAGAAGACAATGATGTATCCCAATGGTTCCAATTAACTTTATATCTAACAACAGAAAATAAAGACAAAATAGCTGATCCCTCAATAGGCTGCACATACTGCAATACAAAGCTTGGCAATAACCAAATGCCATCACATGCTATCACTAGAAATAACTTAGAAATATTGCCACTTCCAAAGGCTCTCCAACAACTTAACTTGTACGAGAACATTATAATCCAAACAGTACACCCATTTCAAGCTATAATACACCTTCAATCTAAAACTGCCAAATTGGCTCCGTCTGAGTTACTAAAAGGCATTTGTGGCAAAGCAGTATATATGCATTAGATCTTAAAGAAAATTTAGACACTCTAGGAGCACAACGGCCAATAGATCAATATTTTATTCTACTAGTTAATGGTGTACCAACAAAATACACAAACATTTGGCAACAACTAGTCAACTTAAACAAAGTTAGACAGACCTTACAATATCGAAAATAAAATAATGAATGCTACAAAGATATAAACATAGAGGAAAACGTAAGAGAAACCACCCAAATAATTCAAGATCCACCACAAATTGCCCAATTTGAACATGTAGATCCTGTTACTGCAGCCAACATTTTAGACCAGTGTACAATTCACTCCAAAGACACCATAGAAGATGCCTTACAAACATATCGAATGTGTCAACCCAAAGGATCCCCATTGAGAATATGGGAGAAAAGTGTGTAAGCACGTTCTTTTCCTCTACTCTTTCCTAAAGGAAAAGAAGAAAGATATGTCCAGTCAAAAAATGTTTATTTTGGATAAAAAAAAAAAAAACATAAAACACACATAAAACATACACAACAATGATCACACTTGATATTTGGTAAAAAAAGCCTATCCCATAAATTTAGAATAATCACCAAAACCTGCACACTGTGATAAAACAATCCACATAAAATCTAATTCACTAATTTTTTGCTACACATGCAATAAAAACACAGTCTACAGCATATAACTCCTATTCCCAGTACAATACAAAATAAAACTCACATCATTATTCACCTTGTAGCCCTAATATCCCCTTTCTAAAATACATTGCTCTTTTCAAGGAGAGTAAAGCCCAAGCAACCTGAGCAGAGTCGGCACTCAAAAGAAACAGAATGGCAGCTCTATGTTGATGAATGTCAACCTCCCTCAACACTGGTAATAACATGGCTCGTTGGATCCCTTCGTACCCTGTGCAAAACAATAGCAAGAATAGCAGCTGAATGTTGTTGGCATGTGGATATGTTTGGAAGCCAACAACTGTACCGATGTCTCCACTGACTAAACATTGTTCTTCATCAAGCTTATGTTTTAGAATGACTCTAATTTAGACACAAAGTTAATATTTTTTTCCAATCCAGCTATTTTGGAGATATATTTTTCTAAACTATTTAGTCGTGCTGTTGCTTGTTGACACATAGGGAGAGTCACATGCCGTTCACTTCTAGTTTGTCTGTGCAGGTGATATGCAGTATGTGTTGCATTACTTTTTTTAAACATTGTCTCATTGAATTGACTACAGATTGCAAGCGTTGGAATTGAGGACATGCGTTTCATATTTTGTTGAGTTCATTGTACCATGCAATCAGGAGCAGATGTGTTTTGTCCATATAGCTCATAGGTTAGTCTACAATTTAAGATGGATTTTGCATATTTAGTAAGCAGACCAGTTCTAATGCTTTTTAAAATGTTGGCATAGGTGATGTCTGCAGATTGATGCATGTTTTGAGGTAGGTCTATGTAGTGAAAATGTTGCCAAAGATGTACATTTCCAATGCTGCAGAGTGTGTTGCGTCATTGTTTGTGTCTTAATGTTTTGAGAATAGGTTGACCGTTTACTGGTATTAACTGTAGAAGGTCTTCAAAAATAATAACATGTTTTCCTCCAAACAGTTCTCCGTAGATGTATTTTAGGACTTCTTGCATTCTGAGGTGAAGTAAAGCCAACATGAGGTTGGATACCATGCTTACTTAATCTATTAGGAATATTTTCATTTGTTTCCAAATTCTGTGTACTTCAGTAACAGCTTCTGCTTACAATTTGTAGTGGTCTCATTTTTTTAATTGGTTTATTGATGTGGTTGAAAATGTCAACCTTTCAATGTAAAAACATAGTAGAAACTTGTTTATAAGAAAACACATTTACAACCTTTCAATGCGAGAACATACTAAAAACGTGCTTTAAAATAGAGAAGGAAAGAAAGAAATGTATTAAAACATGTGAGAACTCAATTGAAAGTTTGAAAAAAACATTTAGTTACAACATCAGTTCATTAAATTGATTGCATCATGTGGTGTCTAATTTTATGAGGGTTGTAATTTAGACTATCTTGAAGTGTATACATTATTTTACAATATAAGATACTTTGAGGAACAGAAGGGTATAGTAAGTTAATTACATCATGTGGTGTATTATTTTATGAGGGTTGTAATTCAAACATTTTCAACGTGTATGAATTAGTTTAAGATGTGACAGGTTTTAAGGGAGCAGAGTGGGAGATTCCAAGATGTAGTAAATAATTGATTGCGGACATATTTAATGAGATGTATTGACCATTGAAAATTATATTCCACATATCATCTGTCATAAGTTTTCTAAAAGTTGCAAAATGATGAAAAAAATGTCTGTCTTATTTTTGCAGGAAGTACTGTTTACCTGTTGTGCCGTCTGACGCCGTCTGGACTTGACATTCGGAATTGCCCTTTCGCTACTGGCCGCTGCTCTGCAGGAAAGCTACAGAGATTTTCGCCTGGAGGACGTCTTTTTCATGAACACCGCTATTTGCCTGTCCTTCAGACACTGAAAAAGGTGACTGTTTACTACACGAGTGAATCGTGTGGACTTCACGAGTTCTTTATACGTTCTCTGTGCACATACTTATAAGACGGGATATGTTTGCCCAAATCTAATTGTTTAATCATTACATTCTGTTTACCTCTTTTAAAGGCTTGGTGTTGGTTACGCCTCCTGTAGATTGCGACGGCCCCTCCTCTCAGTCACCTCCTACTTAAACCCTCCAGCCTGTGCACTTGCGTGCGCACCGTGGGAAGTACATGAAGTACTGTTTACCTGTTGTGCCGTCTGACGCCGTCTGGACTTGACATTCGGAATTGCCCTTTCGCTACTGGCCGCTGCTCAGCAGGAAAGCTACAGAGATTTTCGCCGGAGGACATCTTTTTCATGAACACCGCTGTTTGCCTGTCCTTCAGACACTGAAATAGGTGACTGTTTACTACATGAGTGAATCGTGTGGACTTCACGTGTAGGTGTATTTCACGTGTACGTGCATTTCACATGTTCTTTATACGTTCTCTGTGCACATGCTTATAAGATGGGATATGTTTGCCCAAATCTAATTGTTTAAACATTACATTCTGTTTACCTCTTTTAAAGGCTTGGTGTTGGTTCCGCCTCCTGTAGATTGCGACGCCCCCTCCTCTCAGTCACCTCCTACTTAAACCCTCCAGCCTGCGCACTCGCGCGCGCACCGTGGGAAGTATGTGAAGTACTGTTTACTGTTAACTGTGCGACGTGCGGTGTACAGGCTGTGGGGTAGGTGTGTGGTTTCTATTCTGTTGATTGTATTTCATTTGGCCTTTGAAATAGTTTAAGGCAGTTAACAGTGGGCGGAAGAGTTAGAGAGAGCAGTAAGAATGCTGATGGGCTCACGTGCCTATCGCTAGATTAAATTTGTCTACTGAGGGAAAATAATCCAGAAAGCAACGTTTGTGCCTAAAATTCTGACACGTCGTGCAAGCATGGCATTGGCTGTAGCAACAGCCTTGCCTGGCGCGTCAGACACAGATGATGACCTAATTGAAAGTGCTCAGCCATGCACAAATGTCTGTGGTAGTGCTCCAGATACGAGTAACATGGTTTTTTCTGTCTCCTCTCAAAGCTTGTATGAAGGGGATAGTACCCTGGTTTCTGATAATATATTACCATGCGACTTAAATACAAGTCTGCTATTTGATAATACGCCCCCTATTTTTAGTACAGCAGATCAATCCATAATGGGAATCACTCAACATCTTGAAACTATCCCAGAGGGTGAGGTCAATCAATATTCTAGCAATATTAAAGGAAATGCAGACAATGAGCATGCTAGTGTGAATGGGCTTATCTTTGTTGAGCTCAAGAAGCAGTCTAGACTGCTGATTGAAATTGTACTTGCACTAAGAGCCTTACCCGAATCGTGCTCTAGTATAATGAATGAGTGGGAGGAAAAATACAACAAAAAAACTCCAAATGTGGATTTGGTGTATCAAAATATGTGTACAGGTAGTTTATCAGCAAGAACACAAGACGCTGAAGTGCACCTATACTTATTTCTGATAATACAATCCTGTGTCAGGAAGTCCGAAGTGTATCCATACATATGTCTGATAATACAATCCTGGACCAGGAAGAAGTACTTGTACAACAGCCCAAAGTAATTGTATATTCAGATAGTAAGGAAGATAGTGAGAAAGGACTGTATATGTTGAATGAGCCTGTGTTAACACAAATTTCCAAAAAACAAGCGAAAAAAGATAAAAAGAAAAAAAAATCTTTCTCAGTTTAAGGGTTTAAACAACAGTTCGCGCAAGTTTATGAGAAATCTGGACATGCGATTTGCTGGTGATTACCTTTGTAACAATAAAGAACTATGTGCGAATTCAATGCCTAGTACTGCAAGAAGGAATCATATATCTTGTGAAGGTACAACTGAAATAGGAAATAAGTCTGAGAAAGAATACACTGAGGGAGCTAATAGATTATCAGATGCTCTAAAACACAAAAAGGTGTCAGACAGGATTGTTAAAAACATTAGGCGCATGGAAAGAGGCGTGGCTGACATTTTTGATATCTTTAAAAATCCAGAAATGCAGTCACGGCCCAATACACCGTCCTCAACTGGTCTCATGTCACCCTGTGTACCCCCTCACGTGATGAATGATAATGTGGTTTGTGTTGAGGATTTGCAGTTACACCCTGAATCTGGGCCTGTAGTCAGTGAAACCTTGAATATTCAAGTAAGAACTGGTACTCAGATTCCTATGGTCGAGCAAGTCACGGTGAATGAATCCAGGGTGGTTGGATGCGAGCCCCCTCCGAATGGTCTTACAGAGAAAGATGTTTGCTGCATGGTTGAAAACATCCTAAAAAAACACAGGCTGAGTGAAAATATGGTAGCTTTGCAGAAAGTCTCTAAAAATATTCTGCATGATGATAAACTGAATATTACCTTGGTTCAATCAACTTGTGGGTCTGTGAATATAGATCCTCGACCTATAAATGAAGAATGTGTGCAGACCCAGAAGGGTCTTACCGAGCAAGAGGTCTGCTGCTTGGTTGAAAATATACTAAAAAAAGAGAAGACGAGTGAAAACTTGGGTGTCTTGCCGAAGGGTACTAAAACATCTTGCATGATGACAATCTGACTGACTCTGGGGCTCAATTATTATGCGAGTCTAGAAATGTAGACTCTCGACATATAAATGAGGAACGTGGGCAGACCTGTAACCCAGAACCAGAAGCAGTTACAAAAGGTGCAGGTCATGGCCTTGAAGGGGTCTCGGAACATACTTTGAGCATTATGGTTGATAACATCCTAAAAAAGAAATTTACCACAAGTTGTAATGGTTATGCTTTGAACCTAACAAAAACTCTAATGAAATCTCTTCGTCAGAGGACCTTGTAGATACTATTCGTATGACGGATAGGCTACATGAACCTCCATGCAGAATGCCTATCGTTGACAAGAGTCCCGTGCTAACGAGACATAGTCTGTAGAATGATCCGCCATTTGGGTTTTTAAGGGCACCAGCTTTTCCTGATGAGCATAGTTTAATTATGTATTATGTACTTGAAGAAGGTGGTCCTAGTTCTTTGAATAGACCATATATATTGAATTTATTTAATGAAATCCCTGAACTTTGCACGATAACATCGGCGGATATACAACTTGTGGACTTCGTTCATAATCTGAGATATGATTATGTACGGTTGACTATCAAATCTCCGCTGATTAGAGCACTTCTCCTAAAGGAGGTAGGCTCTCTACAGAGGAGAGGTTTTGACGTTATACCCTACAATAATACATCCAACCATAAGATGTCACAGATAACAAAGATGAACAATGGAACTTATGAGACTAGAATTTCTGAATTACCATCAGTACAAAATGAAGGGATGGAGGCTATCAATGAAGCAAAGTCCTGTCTAAAGGACATGCAAGAGTAGCGTTGGCTTGCAATTTCCTTACGTGAATCTATTGCACAATTGAAATCGGTTCCCAAACCACTTTAGCACAAGGTCCTATTTTCGACTTGTGTCTTGGAATACAAGGGGATATAAACATCTTTTGCTAGACACTGTACAATGAAAATGAGTAAATATGATTTTGTGCTGTTGCAAGAAACCTGGGTCATCTCTGGCTTGTACATTGATGGTTTTAATACCTTAGGTTTAGCTGCAAAAAAAAAAAGATAGAGGTAGACCAAGTGGTGGTTTGCTGGTGGCATATAGAATTGATGTGTGCATTAAACTACTGGATAGTTCTTTTGTGCTGGATTGTGCCATAAGAGCTAGTTTCGAACTGTTAACAGATGCTGGAAGTGTTCATATACTGATGTTCAACGTATACTGGAACACATGTAATGAGAATAGATGTGAACTACAGGAGTTCTTTGTTTATTTAAATGAAGAGATCTGTAACTGGCTTGATTTATATCCAGAAGGCTTCACCTCCTTGCGGGGGATATGAATGCGGATTGTTCACTTACAAAAGCTGAACAGTATCAGATACGTGCTTTTTCATCCAATCTGGATAGTAAAAAAACTAGAGGTTGTCAATGGCTGGATTTTGGAAGAGTTGGGGTATGGAACCAGTCCATAACATCTTGCCTACTTGGGCTGCTCGTGGATCATGTTCCATTTTAGACTACATATTTGTGACCACTCATGAAAAATTGTACTGTAAAAAGTTTGATGTTATAGAAAATTGTAACAGCGATCATGCAATGCTAAGTTTGGAACTCCCTTGGAGTAAGGGTAATAATGAAACTTTGTCCTTTCCTATTCAAATTGAAGCATTTAATGATGGAAAACATGTAAAATGGAATCGTGGTAAAATGGAAAAGGCTAACCAAATTATTTCACAGGACTTTGCATATTCAAACTATGAGAAAAAGTTTGTTTGCTATTCTGTCGATAATTTTGGTGACTATATTGAAGATATGTTACATCATAGCAAGGTGCTTAGAAGTGGTACGACAGAACCAAAAAAAGTGCATATACATACATTTGCTGAGATTGTAAAAAAAGCAAAGATCACCTTGAGAAAATCTATTAGAAATATAAAGACAAAAACTATGGGAGAAACCGAGAGGAGCTCAAAAATTAGGCATTGTAAACAAAAATACAAGGACTGGATCAAGAGTATCAAAGGCGGGCTAGCTCAACAAGATGGGGAGGCAATGTTAGAGGCCATGCGTGGGAACAATAATACCAGCTTTTGGTCCTTAATAAATAAAGACCATTGTAATCAACAGTGTTTACAACTGAATCCCATTGATGTTGGGGTATGGTCTAAGTACTTTGGTGCTGTATATAAGTCTCCTGAAAACTGCTCGTGGTCGGAGGTTTTCATAGATGCTGTATGGCATTTGGACACATCGATTCTGAACATAAAAAGCTTAATTAAAAAAGTTAAATCTACCTCCACTCCGGGTCCCAATCTTTTATCATTTGCTAACTTAAAAAACAATATTGATGTGTGGTCTAAGCTCCTGCATTTTTTATTTGTGGACATTTGTCTCAAAAATAAGATACCAAACAACTGGAAAGTGTCATATGTATTGTTACTATTCAAGAAAGGCGATCATCTGTGTCACAAAAATTATCGCCCGATTACACTTATGAATGTGGAGTCAAAAATCTTTGCTGGTATGGTACTTGAAAAACTGAACATGTTGATTGATGACAACAATATACTAGACTATAGGCAGATTGGTTTTCGTAGAGCTATAGGTACTGATGCTGGCGGTCTGCTGATAGTTGAGCTAATGAGTGCGGTCAAACAAAAAGCTACGAAGCACTTATGCATTGCATCCATGGATCTAAGTGCCGCCTTTGATCTCGTTGACAGGCCCTCACTATGGAAAACCTTGTCAATGTTAGGCATAGATGAAGCCCTGTTAGATATAATCATTCACCTACATTCAGAAACAACAATTAGAGTTAGGTTAAATAATAAAGGAAGTATGATTGATATTATTCCTACTGAGAATGGGCTTAAACAAGGCTGCAGATTAGCTGCAACACGCTTCAATCTGTATGTGTCTAACGCAGGCAGGTCCTTGGATTCTAGTGGTCTTATTGGACCTAAAATTGGAGGCTCAATTGTTAGGTGGGTGTCATATGCTGACGATTTTATATTAATGGACTGCACAAAAATCGGCCTGCAAAAGTTGATAAATGATTTTGGTTTGTTTATTGAAGAAAGAAAACTGAAAATTAACCCGAACAAAACCATAATCTTTCACGTGGGCTGCAAAAGTCCTACACCGTCTTTTTCATATTGGAACTGTAATGGTGCTAAAATCAAAAGCCAAACGGTCCTAATTTGGTTGGGGTATGTTTTTTCCAGTAACCAGACTGATACAAAAAGCAAAAGTTGCTCTCAATCAAATAAGAAGCATTGAAAGAACATATGGTAAATTTACGCTTGATCCCTGCATCTTGTTCTATAGGCTTAAGGTGTTGCCAAGATTGTCCTATGGGTGCAAAATCTTCTCTAAAACTATGTGGTCCTTTTTACGTCAACTGGAGTCTATGATCTGGCGAAAAGTATTATACTTTGTTCCAAAATGTATTCCTCTAGAGCTAATAAAATATGAACATGGTTTGCGCTCACTCAATAGTATCATGTTCAATAGAAAACTGGCTCTATTAAGAAAATGTTTGGTTGCCGAAAACGGCACAATTTATGCTCATCTGAAATATGCGACAAATGGAAACTTTATGCATAACTTAAAAGAGGACTGTGAGAAGAAACTTGTTGACTTGGGTTTATCGGTAAATACACTTATTAAGTTCCCAGATAAAGTGAAGGAGGTTGTGAATGCATTTGACGGGTTGGAGAACAATGTAGTTTTGCTAAATTCGAATCTATATTCTGAAAGTGTGTCATGTTGGAAATTCTGTCCTTACCCGGAAGCATATCTCAAAAAATACCCTTCAAGAGAATTTAGAAACTCTTACATGCGCTTTAGGTTTAACGTCCTAAGTACGAATGAGATTCTCTTCATTCGGGGGTTGAGCTCTTGTGGGACAGACTTTTGGTGGTTCTGTAAATTAAAAGACGTAGGTGAATCCCTAAAACACTTATTACTGGAATGTCCAAATCTTCTAGAGAAGAGATTGGAAAGCTTTGCACAATTTGTTTTTAATACAGCTTGGGTGGATAGAAATAAATTGTGGTGTGAAATGCTTCATGGTTCTTCCATCGCCTTGAAAATAAAAGTTAATGGATTTCTGAAAAATACTTGTATGCTGACATAAAAAAAAAAACTGAAGATATTTCTGGTTCTTAAATGGATAATATAGAATGTGTTATTGCTTAAAAAGGTTTTTAAAATGTATGTTTAGCTTGTAAGATTGGTTATATTTTGGGATGGTGTATGTTATTGTCCTCATTTGTTAATGTGTGTTTCTCTGTACATTGTATCTTAATGAAATTGAAATGTATAAGTAATTTTTTGCGAAATCATTGTTTTAATGAAATCTGTTTTCGGTCTATACCTCTTTGTAAAGGTTTGAATAAACCAAAACAAATAAAGGAAAAAAAAAATAATAATTAGGTGTTTTAAGGTTTCTGCTTCCATGGAATTTTAGTGGAATCTGCAAGCCCTCTGAGACTTTTGAAGTTGCCGGTGATCATGGAGAACTTTGTTAGTCAGCCATAAATTGAAACGTAATCTCATAAATGTATTGCAGTAGTTTGCGTCCAGGAACTTTTGAAGACATTTGGTAATCTGATGAAGAGGTTTGATTGTGAAATCTCCTTTTTTAAACAGTTTGTAAGATTTGCACTCTGCCCAGCTTGTTTGCCAGTCATAGAGCGAGAGTTTGAGTTTCGGTTAGCTATTAAAGGAGGCTCATAGATGTCTGCCAGTGTCATTATTAGAATAGAATGTTTGTTCCATGCTTTTAAAGACTGTTTTGATTGATTTACAAGAGTTTGAGCCATAGCAGGCAGTTAGCTATGAGGTGCAGAGGAAAAGAGAAGGCATTTCCTGTACAGAGATAAAGTATGCCAGGATGCAATGGATTTTGGCGTTGCCAAGCCAACTTCATTTCGTATCATTGGCATTGAAGTGCTTAAGGGTATAGAGAGAGCTTTTTTCCAGTAAAGTCCTTTTAGCTGATCCCACTTCAGGTGGGATTCTGGAAGTTTGGCATTGCTCTATAAGTCACAATTGGAACTGCTTCTGTTTGTAAAAAGAAATTATATGATTACATGAGAATTTGCCACGTTTACATTGAAGAATAATTGCTTGAGCAGACATGATGTCCATTGTAAGTCTTGTTTCTAGTTTGTAGGGGGTATTGTGAGCATATGAATTCATGTTCAAGCCAAGGTACTTTTACAATGAACAGGGGCAGGCATTCATGAGCCATTTGAAATATTTTGTATTATTTGATTTATTTTTGGACATAATGAGAATGCTGGATTTGCTAATATTAATTGAAAGTGAGTTGGTTGTTGCCTAGGCTTCAAGGGCAGTTCGGTTCCTTTGTAAACATATTGAGGTTTTGTCTAGGATGACCAAATCATCAGCATGATATAGGGGTCGTACCAATTTTAGGAGGGAATGAAAGGACCTTGTTCATGTAAGTCACTAAGTCACTAATGACAAAATTAAAAAGAACAGAAGCCAAAGTGCAGCCCTGTTTGAGACCTCAAAAGGTGGAGGTAGAGTTGGAGAGGAGGCCTTCTGAGTTTAGTTTGACTCAAATTGAAGTGTTTGAATGAAGTTGAATTATCAAATTCAAAATATAGGACGCTCTGCCTTTTTTAATTTATTCCACAGGAGTGGTCTTGATACTGAGTCAAAGGCCTGTTTGAAATCTATGAAGGCTAAGTAAATTGATTGGCCAGAGTAAGATACCTGTTTTTTTATTACAGACAAGATTAATAGATTGACTGATATTCCTAGGCCCGGAACAAATCCGGATTGATGGATGTCTAGTTGGGAATTGGTTCAAAGCCATTTCCAGAGATGTTTAAGAATTATCTGGGCACAAATCCTACCTGGGATGTCCAGGACAGCTATTGGACTGTAATTTGAAGGCTAGTCCCTAGCTCTCTTTTAAAAAAATGGGAATAATGATAGATTGTTACCATGAGGCAGGAATGGAGCCTTTGAGGAAGATCTGCTGGAAAATTGCAGTAATATAGCTGCCCAGTGGTTTGGGTGGGATTTTAACATACAATTTGAGATGCCATCTGGGCCAGGTACCTGGAAGTACTTAATTTTTGAATTTCTAACATAATGTCATCATGATCTAAGGTTAGCAATCACAGATCGTGAGGCAAGAGGTGATGAATGGGTAGTGAAGGAGATTTTTCAGCAAACAGGGCAGTGTAGTGTGTGACCCAAGATTGTTCACTGACTGAGTTAATAATTATCGGGAGCGTCGAGAAATGTGAGCTAGTTCTTAGCAATTGCCAGATCTGAGCACTAGATTTGGAGGCTAGTGCAGAGAGCTTGGCTTCTCCATCTATTTGTGTCTTTTTTGGTAAGTGCATTGTAGACCAAATCTTGTATTTTGTATTGATCTTTCTTAGCAGGAGAGCTTTGTCAATTGAAACTCCTTGTAATACTCTTTTCCGCTCCTTTCTGCAGATAGTTTTCATTTTCCTGGCTTCCTCGTCATAGATGTGTTTGTGTGTAAAGGAGGGGTGAGGCCCTCCATTAGATTGTTCTACAGACATTTTCAAAAATATAGTGTAGGGCTCAGGGCTTTGGTTAGATGAAACACATTGGTTAGACAGTCAGGGAGTTATTGTAATTTGGATTCTGTCCATGTTAATCTGTTCCTGCCTCCGGTTTGATTAACTTTCGGTAAATAATATTAATTTTGCGATTTGTTAGTTTGAGTCCCGTCAAAGTTAGAATATTATGGTTGCTCTTCTGTGACGGTAGTACTTGAAAATCATCAATTTCAGGTAGGGAATGTCTGGTAATAAAGATGTAGTCAATTATGGCCGATTGCACATTCCTCTTCCAAGTGGACTGAGGAGGGTTATCACCTTTGAGGGTTCGGTTCAGCATAATGAATCCTCTGTTATCCATTAAATCTATCCATCTCCTTGCCCTGTTTGAAAGATGATGAAGGGGGATGTGTAGGCTTTTTTATGTTCAGGTCGCCCGCTATTAGAATCATATCAATAGTTTCATCAGCCATAATTAGATCTAAGATGAATTTGACTGCTGTTATAAAGTCGTCATCTGAAATTCTTGTGGGATTTCAATAGAGATTCAGTATAGCAGAATCTTTAGTGCCTGGAGTATGGGTTTCTGTATGGCCTACTCTCGTCAGCTGGATGATAGGATGTGGGGAAGCCAATGGAAGAAGTGATAATCTTGTTTCTATTCTGCAGGCGGTGAGCAGGCCAGCAGTGGGGCAACACTTGGGGACTTTTGTGGCAGGGATCCAAGCAACAGAGTACCCTGACCAAAGAGTCTGAACAAGGAGCCACGTTTCTTGTAAATGAACAATGTCAAATGAGAATGATAAATTTGAAACCTGTTGTGAAAATAAATGTTTAAAACCCCTTGTGTTCCATACTACAATGGTGAATTCGTCAAATGATATTTTCTCTGGGCACTAGAGATATGTACGTCTTTTGTTATCCTGTATAGTGTCTTGGAGCCACAACCAATTTGTGGTACGATGCGTGGTAGTATGGTCTTTGAATGCCACTTCTCTTGTGAGTTTGTCTTCACTGCCGTGACACAAAATATTTAAAGGTCCAAAGGTGATCCTTCCTTTTTCTTCAGAATGTGTTATGCTTGCCTCAAATGAGTTCTGTGGTAAAACGTATGATGGTATTCATGAATCTCTATTCCAAATCCACAATGTTTGAGTTGGTCTTTGGCATTCCATAAAATGTGTCTTATAAGTTTAGAGGGTATGATAAGGTTTACTTCATCAAATTTTCAAGAGTTAAAATACTGGATATATTATATATCTCATGATTGGATAGTTTTCAGGGTGGGAATGGTTTAGAGGATTGCGAGAATGGTTGTTCTATTCGTATATGGATCATGATGCTGTCTGTATTTCATTCTTAAGTATATAAAATTTGGGTGGATCAGATCAACTTGGCCTCCATGCGGACTGACACTTTTGTTGTTCTGGCTGCAATAAATTGACCTTTTTTTAGGTGAATTAGACTGTTGAGCGGTTTTAGTGTAGGAGGTTTTGGATCTGTTGTCGCTTTCTGCTGGGAGGTAACTTTCCGACCTTGGTTTCCAATTTAGCTCATGCATTAATATAGGTATTTGGTCTTTTAATTTGTGAACTGTGTGCCATCTCCATTGCTCTAGTGTGCTAAATTCTTGTTGCAAGTGAAGGCAAGCGTCCCCAACCAGCACAATCCTCCCCGCAATGAGAGACAATGAAGGACTCTCCCAGGATGGGAATAAGGCCAAGGCAAAGTGCGGGTGAGCGTAAATGGGAGTTTATCAATCGGAATAGGGCATGCAAAGAACTCTGCAAACTCCGAGAGCGCTCTGTCTGACAATAGCAAAGACAGGCGTATATATTTACAAAAAACGTCATCAGAACCTACATTCTATAGGGGGCACAAGTTCACTGGGATTGGGTGGCGACAACTAGCTATAGGTGCTGCTGCGATGTGGTTGGCCTTGGCTGGAGGACGTCACTGATCAGCCTCATGGGTTGGGCTGGGCCTGGCAGGTCTGCTGGGTTCATCCGGGCGGTGTCGTTGTGCCACTGTGGCCAGTGTCAGAGATGAATGTCTTTTCCTGACTTATTTGCCCTAGGCCATGCACACTGCAGTCATTCAGTTATTGCAATATTATCTTCTTTAGTAAATCTTTCAATAGGTTATTCTACAGGTTAATGCAACACAGGAGGAATGCAACTTGAGAGGGGTTTGATGACGATTCATCAGTACATGGTTACCAGTGTCCTGTTGACCCGGTACCATAGGTCGTGGGGCTAGGTCTCAGGGCATGGGACAGGCGGTACATGTCTTTTTGTCTTGTTAGAAGTCATTATGAATGTGCTGCCGTATGTTGCCATAGTATTGGGTGTCCTAATTTTACAGGGGCCATAAACCTAAGGTGATCCGGTGGGTTGTGGGGTTTAAGAGAGGGCGCCTTTGGATTTGTGTATTCAGGCGGAGGTTTACTACTGGACTGTAAATAATGCAGGTGGCGGGCCGTGGCCTTGGGTGCTGCAGAGGGGACTACAAATCTTTGAAGCGGCTCCAGCCTAGTTGGGGGAGGTGGAGCAGCGCGGCGCGGGCCTCTACCCTCTCGTCTGGCAGGCTCCACTGGGTGGGAGGGGGAATGGCTTGCATAAACTCACAAAGGCATCTTCCTCATCTGTTGCCGATTTGCAGTGAAAGCATCATAAACATTCAAATAACATACAATACTAATTGAGGCATTTCAAAGCTCACATCTTAACATTGCTAATGCCTCTCGAATTTAGCCAGTCCGAGCACATTATTTGTACACTATGTTTTAACAACTACAACATTGTGTTATATGCATATACATTTGCAGTTAGTGAGGTAGTAGTGAGGTTGGTGGAGCACATAGGAAATGACTTGCCACCGTGCATGACGGTAGTGGCACATAAGGGGCTTGGACTTACACACATGGAGGGTGCATTCTCGCGTGTCCTTCACATGAGCCCTCAGTATGGTTGCATTTCTCTTTCTTCGCACTCTAGCAGCATTAGTTCGGTTGAGGCGCGGGACCGTGGGGTGTAAGCTTTTCAATGAGGCACATAACAAATAACCCCTCGGGACACTTTTATTATTTGCACACAACTGCAGTGGTGGGGGTGCTTCATTGCTTATGCCATGTGAACATGTATTCTGCCATATCTGTACGTTTCACAAATTCTCTAATCAAAGGGGTTTGTGGAGAAAATGCACGTATTGCAAGTAGTTTTGGCATTAGTGTTTGGGGACTTTTACTTTTATTAAAGGACCTTTTTTCAGTTCTCTTTCCACCCAGGCTCTGCTGGCCGGGTCATGCTATCATGCTGGGAGCAGCGATACACTGCGGAAGGTGAAATGTTACATTGTTGGTATCTTACACTAGCTCATGTCCGTCTCGTTCGTGGGAACGGGCTCACAGCGGATCTGCCAGGGAGCTGCGGCCACAGGGATAATTGAAACTCTCCAAAGGTGGGGGCCGCGCTACAGTGCGCCAAGCTCACACCATCTTTATTAGACAAAATGGTTTCTGGGCCTAGCTAAATTCAATACGTTTGGGCAATGTCTTCAGCAGGTGAGCCATCCACCACCTGGGCCCTGGTGGTAAGGAGGGGACGCCCGATGAGCCATGGCCCTAACCTGGGGAGGGGATGTAGGCAAGGGGGGTCTTTTGGACCAATCCTCCCCTACACAAGCTTGAATTTCTATCTGGGAGAATGCTCTTCTGTCTCACAATGGACAGTCATTGAAAGAGTTGGGTAAAGATGATGGCTTCAGACGTGATGTGCATAAAGAAGGGTGTGAAGAAACGGTGTATGTCGATAGGTCCATCAGCGAGTGGAGATTGAGAGACCAGAGGGGAGTGATCCTATATTAAAGGCTCCTGTGATGGCTGGAATGTTGTTCTTTTTTGTTTTTGCTTTGGCTGATGCTTTGACATTATTTCCGCCTTTGCTGGTTTTTACTTTTTTAGCGGCACCTGTGTTAGGAAAGGTTAAAGTCTTAATAAATGTCTTGGAGGAACTTATGGATGATTTGGAAGGTGCAGTTTGGTTTTTGGAGTTCTTCTTGTTTGTTTCAGCATTTAATACATGAATTCTCTTGCATCACCTTCGTTTTTTAACACCTCATATAGTGGTTCTGCTTGGCTCTCAATGTAGGGGTGTATTGTGTCTATTTGGCTATAAGGGAATAACACCAACACTTACGACCCCCCCAGCTCCTTCTCGCTTTAACTAATAATTGGACTCAGACTGGTGCTACGCTCACCTGGCTCCCACAGAGGCGTTGATCTGAACTGGACAGCTGCGGTCTCCACCAATGTTACGCGTAGGGCCGAGATGACGGACTGGACTGACCCACCTAGCTTTGTTTGCTTGGCCCGTAGGAATATTCTTCTTAAATGGAGAAAGGGAATTAACCACCCGTGGGGTTGAGCGTAAATCCCCCACCCCCGCTGTTCTCCCCACAGATCACCTTTGATGTCCCCTCTTATAGTCTCACCTGATGGTTTGAAAAGATGAGCTCTCCATCCTACATTGAGCGCAGGGGCGCGTTGATAACCAGTTGCTTCACTGGCTCCAAGGAATTGGTGAGTTCCAGAACAATATTGACTCCGAAAAGTATGTAGTTCGAAAGAGTTCACATGTCTGACTTTCACTCTTGTCTGATTCCTTGCAGTTTGCAGCTTGACCGCAGCGAAGAGTTCCTTGTGGTAGCTGGCGAAGTTCAGGTAAGGATTTGGCTTATCCTACACAGTTCAATAAAATAAGGCCAGAATGTAACCTGTGGCTTGCTCCCTTATTCAGGTGTGGAGAGAAAATATGAAGTTCGGGGAATAATGCCTCCGGCGGTAAAATTAGATAAGTCTATTATGGTGAGAAGAGTTCCCCTTGTTTGTCCCTTCGTCTCACCTTGTTGTCCTTTTGTTCCACTTAGGGGCCAGGGTACGGCGAGGATGCAATGGAGACTGCGTGGACCCGTGAAGAGGAATAGTACCCCCGGCGGTAATCAGGTAAGTCCATGGGGGTAGTTACTATTGCCTCTGTTTATTCCCTTGGCTCACCTTTCTGTTCTTGTGTTCCCCTTAGGTGCCAGAGTGCGGCGGACACATGCAGAAGGATGCAGTGGATCGTGAGGATGCTGCGAAGGCTGGTGAGTTCAGCGCGGTGCTGCAGCAGGCGTGGCGGCGCGCGTAAAATGCTTCTTTCTTCCAGCTCGGAGGTGCGGTGGATCCGGAATTCAGGTAAGGATTGAAGGTTTTGCTCTTATTCTAACCTCTTCTCCTTCTGTTCCTCCCTTTTTCTAGGAGCTGCAGACTCGAGGCGGGCGTGGCAGAAGACTGGATGCAGGCTTGCAGACACAGTGAACGTTACGCTGCTGGATGCAGAATAATGTGAAGCGTGTGCTGCTCTTCGGACGTGGTTTAAATAGCCTCCAAAGTAGTCCAGGTAAGTATTCCTCCCCAGCCCCACCTGAGTAAAAAATAGTCCTTAGGTAAAATAGTTCCTTCCAAGCCTCATTTGGCTTGGATCTCTGCAGCATGGTCTGCATCAGGTAAGCCTGCAGCATGGCCTGCATCAGGTAAGTTCTACTCTATGAGCCTGGCGCCATAGGCGCCAGGACCGCACCCAAACAGCCCCTAGCAGGGGTTTTTGGGCTTGCTTAAAATAACTTGATGCCTGCTTCCAGGGTTGCTGGACCTGGTCTGGTTCCCCGGGGGTAGGCATCATGACAACTAGCAGAAGATACACACACACCATATAAGGTTATAAAAAGTGTCTCAATATAGGCCGTTTATTAGTATCAAACAACTGATAATGAAAAAATAAAACACAAATACATACAAACATGTATACATAGATAGATTAGAAGATAAATGTCATCACTGTGAGCCATATAGCAGAGGAAAACTTCATCTTGGCCACCAGACAACACTGCTTAGTCCCTCAGCAGGTAGGCGAAGAGATAGCTAATGTCCACGGGGTTTGAAGCGGAGCATCCTCTCTATCAGCGAGACTGAAACACCCGGGGCTCAACATCCAACAACTACCTTTCCATGAAGCCCTCTTTTTTATGGGTTATCCCCCCTCCCTTCCAAACTGAGTTCTGCCCTCCGCCGAAAGGCAGACCTCAAGTCGAAAAGACAAAGGGTGGAAAAATCCAGTTAAAGGTGGAAAAACCCAGCACTGCTCTACTTCCATGCATTCCCAGACCCCTTATCGTGCAGCTGCAGTGCACTCCAACTCCCCTTCTGTATTTGTCCTTCACTGGACAATACAATAACTATTCTCTGTACTCAGTTAATTTGCAAAATATCTATGTGACCTTGCTCTGTTTTCCTTGCTACTTGTTCATTCTGTGAGGCTTGCGGAGGCGCAGACTTTATTACTGAAATGGTAGATGAGTGTTCAAAATGGCTGCGCGTTGACGCCATGTTATTCTTGCTCGCATCTTACACACTAGCATTACAAGGGGCAAAACTGATGCAGTGATTTGCTATGGAAGTGGGGAGAGCACTTCCAGATTCAGAATCTCAATGACAGTGTTACGTTCTGCAGGAGGGAAGAGGGGTCTCATTAGTCTCTGTTGTGGAATGTTGTTAAACGATGATTCTCTTATTACCATTATTGCATCGGGATCAGATCGTTCTTCGGATGGGCCCACAAATAGAATGAACCTAGTAAGGATAAATGACTGTTCCAAGGTGGCAATTTTGTGTCACAATGTTTCAATTGCAATAGTTTGATTAGATGCTTTGATGTCTAATGTCTCGAATAGTTACGTTAATGCTGTGAGTCCATTATTGAGGGATATAAGCATAATTTCTATGATGGAAGTGGGGGTTGCATGCAAGCCAAAAGAGGGTCTTGGTGTAGGTCTGGCATATGATGGAGCAGATCTAGAAGATTCAAAGTTGAGGTTGTGGAATTGAGACATAGAATAGGAGAAGTAGGGAGAATAAGTGGGCGATCCTGGGTGGGATCCCTTTGTTGGGTCTCTGGTACAAGTATTCCTTTATGCTGAGATGGTGTGTGCATGTCAGAGGCAGTTTTGCTAGACAAAAAAGGCAATTGTTGTGGTTTCAGTGTCTGTAAGATGAGCGGTAAGTGGTAATCTCGGGAAGCTGCGGTCTGTAGTATTTGCGAGTACCGCCATGGCTGGTTTACATCTCTAGCAGTGTCAACCATTTCTTCTGTGAGTAGGGTGGTGTGGATAGTTGCAGGTGAGGAAGCAGACGACATAGGTACATTTTGTGGTTCTTCTAGAGTCTGGTGGACTTGGCCGATTGCAATCAGCAGATGCTGGAGAATTCACATAGGCACTGCTAATTATGTCACTGGTGGTGTCGCCGAAGTTGATTGAGCAAAGGTCTTGTGAAAAAGAGATTGGTTTGACTGAATCTCTTATACCGAAGGGGAGGGAAGAGGAGAGGATTGTTTATGCTGAAGGGAAGGGCAACCTCGAGATCCTTTTCGCCAATAGTATTTGATATTGTCAGAGTGGGATTTGGAGCGTGGTAGCCTCTTTGGCCAAACAGTTATTGCCATTGGAGGAACGGCAGCTGTAATGTTTGCAGGAAGTGAGGTTTTGCAAAGTTTGCTTGCATGTTTAGACATAGCTGTCTTTAGGTTATATATAGCATGAAAAACATGAGAGAGGAAGGGAAAAAATAAATGAAAGGTTAGCGTAAAATGATGTGCCGAATAGCTGAGCAGCATGAGTCAAGCATTCCTCGAAGTGTGATTGCACAAGCATGCACCCACCAGGTTTTAAAGGTGTAAGCGTGATTGGGCAGAGGTGGAGGCGGGCAGAATGATAACAAACATGCAAAAAACACCACATTTTTGTTGGATATTAGTATCTAGGTGAAGATGAATATGCATGTGCACTCTTTATTTGTATTCAGGTAAAGATTAATGTGAATTTTCACTCTGGGGAAAGGAGAGATACTTAGCTATCCAATTGGAAGTCTCTTAGGTTGAAAGAAAGAGTACATATGCAAATCTTGTCATTGTACCTGTAGCAGACTTCAAGGGTTTCCTACAGCTGAAGAGCACTTGTCAAGCACTCCTTGAAGCGTGCGTGTAGAAGCACAGATTTGCCAGGTTTTAAAGGCGCAAGCATGAGTGTGCAGAGCTGGAGGTGGGCAGAATGAAAAGAGAATTTCATAAAATCCAGATTTTGGTCCGAAATTTGGATATAGGTAAATATTAATATGAATTTTCACTCTGGAGCAACATAAAGGGTTTCCTACAGCTGAACTACACTTTTCAGAGTGTGTTAGTGTTCTAATTTGGTTTGGTGTTCTACTGGAAGGAGAAGTAGTCGGTATTACACCGCCTATGTTGTATGCCGCTAAACCTGTGGGTCCTGTTACAACAGCCAGAAGGTTGTTGTCTGTTAAATTTTGTAGAAAATTGCTGATTATTTTAATTAAGAATGTTTTACGAGAACCAGCTACACCACTTACATACAGGAACATAGATATATACTCTTTACAGTTACATATTTTAGTTTCATTTTTAAAACCATGTTCAATTTCTTCAGTGACTTCTAGATAAATGCTGAGTTGTTCATCATTTAGCTCTTATTTCAGCACTGACAAATCTTTTCAGATTGTTTAGATTAATGCATGCTATTTTCTACCTCAGTCATGGCTATTCCAAGTGGTTCGAGGCTTCCTGTAAGAGAAGGTTGACTGCTCTCATGAGTGTCTTTATCTAGTTGAGCTTGAATTTCTTTCTCTTGTTGGTGTTCATTGTCCAAAATGTATTTGTATTGTTTAAAATGGACATTTGTTATTCTGCTTTCATTTGCTTTGAATGCAGCTTCAAATGTGTCATAGTCATCTAATAATTGTTTTTTATTTTCTCAAAAGGTTTGAACAGTAGCAGTATGGCCATGTAATACAGTTACTATGTTGCAGAGATCGTAAAAATGACATTATAAAAAAAATAGGCTGGTTTTGGTAGGTTTCACTGGGCTTCCTTCACAAGCTGAGGCTAAATATTTGCCAGTGGTCTCATCTGGTGTGACATTGTTTTTGCAGGAGTAGTTCTGGGATATGTCGTACAGGCACATGTTTTCCAAAGCAGTACTTCTGTTTGGATATTATGTGTCAATTAAATTGTATTTTTAAAATGCTCTGGCTGTTGGGATAATTTGTGGCTATTGTTTCTATCTCTTGGTAGGATAATAGTACTCTTTTTCGGGATGAAGCTGGACCAAATTTTAGCCAATGTGTTCTGATTTGCCATATAAGGCTGCACCTGTTAAATGGTCTGCAGCTTCATTGTAGCCACATTCTCAATGGGAGACTATTTTTATACCAAAGCTGTACAATTTTTGTGACAGTGTTTTGTCAGATGATATGTCACCCCAGAAGTCTGTTACCTCTTTTTTTGAAGGAAAAGGTGCCTGCAGGGACATTCCGGGGGTGTCAGAGAGCACAGTGGTAATGGGAAAGCAGGGGAAGGGGTTGAGAGGTTGAGTAAGCTGAAGATGGAGGACAGTGATAAGGAACCGGAGATGGATGCAGGTGAGGAGGCATTCGCCTGGGAATATTAAGAGGAACCTTGGTCAGTCAGATGTGAGCCAGAGTTGGGAAAGCAGCACAGGTCCAGGGATGCCCAGAAAGGAAGTTTGACTGAAGCAGGAGTACCGGACAGATGAGTGGAAGCATACGTGGAACACCGCCACCGAGGGAAAATGTGGTTTTCTTTATATTTTTTACTTTTTTTGTCATCTCTGGAGGGAAGTGAGCTCTACTACATGGTCAGGTGATATGGAAGAACGTGGAGGAGCTGAGACTGCAAAATCCCAATCCCACCGCTGCCACCACTTGTGACCGGCTGAGATTGGCCAAGAGAAAAAAAAAACAGAGAACTTCAGTATCCAATTTTGTTTTGTTATACAACCTCAAAAAAACTGTTAATTAAGTTCAAGTCCGGGCTGGAGTGCTTGTTAACTCACAGCAACCCCTACACCCCCTTCTCTAAACAAATTAATTCTGCTGGTTCTTACTCTGACACCCACCTAGTTGGTGTTCCGGTGATAGATAGTCAGTCCTCTAGGCCAGTCCTGTACTCTTTGGGTCTGGGTAGACCTCCCTCTGTGATACATAATTTCTTATTGGTCAACAAACTATAAGGTCCTCCTTTATATGGGCTAACACTATTGGTTGGCACGCTTGTGCCATGCCTGGAACATTCGGTTCATTTAGCAGCACATAAGCTTAGGCACAGGTGTAAGGAGACCATGAAGCTACCTCAACACACAATTAGCCTTGCATCTCTCATCACCCTTGACTTCTGCTATGAAATTATCTTTGTACTTGGTCTTGCAGAGTATTCTTGTCTTTGAGAATACACAGGAGTGTGGGCACTCGCTATTGTGTCTGTAACTCTGTGTTCAAACTCTATTTTCATCCTTGGCTCACATGACAGTAGACCACGATCTGGTCCATTTTGCAGATTTAAATGCTCTAAGTGAATTAAAACTTGGCATTATTTCTGTTGTTGCTTGCACCTTAACGTGAGAAGATCCATCCTCTGTACACTCATTCTTCTTCAGAGTAGATAGCTGACCTCAATTTCTAGGATCTTGACTTTAGGCCAGACATGCAGCTCCATGAGCCTGCTTTTCTGCTGCAAAACAACTTTTCACTCTCCCTTTATGGTTTCTGGACTACATAATTCATGATACCAATGTCCAGTTTCTGTACAATGGTGATTTTGCCTGCATTCTATTCACTACTCATAGCTAGCTTCTATGATGACTTGATCTACCTTGCATTTCAGCATCTGTACATTTATTATTATGCTGAGAGTTGGGTGTAACCTAGGAATGATGCACTGATCTCCAAAATTTAACAATTGGACATTTACAGCAGTATCAGCATAAGGAGGTACCCCTGAATTCTCCCAAAGTGTTCAAGAAATTAAAAGATGTATACTGACAGAGGGTGCTGTGACCGCATACATTGATACACTTCATAAAGGAGTTTCCTTTGCACCTACAGTAGCTACCGACCTTACAGACTTCCAGATAGATATGTTCAAATTTACCTGTAAAATCAAACTAAAAAAAAATGTTGTGCAGCTCAAACAATTTGTGCCAGAAATAGCTCAGGGCCCACCTACCGCACTCATTATGCGTGCTATTGAAAGTACACACCTAATTATGTCATTGGACTCAGATACCAATAAACCAATAAACCAATAGCAGATACACATCAAGATTTGCAGGTGCAGACCCAATACTTATCAATACAGGAGCTGAAATGCAAATCAAAATTCTAGCCCCATCTTGCAAATGAAAATGTAATAGAGATATTCCACTAAGCAGTCATCAATGACTTACATAAACACATTGACAAAATAAAAGGGCGCAAACCGAAACACATGGACAACCTTACGAGGGGAGAGCGAAAAGCCCTTTAGGATGTGATGAGAACCTGGTCATCAAGGATGCTGACAAAGGTTCTAATGAACAGAAAGGATTACCTTAGTATTGGCAAGGCACACTAGGCAACTCGACCAAATCAATCATTCAGGAACTACAAACGCTCATGGATTGCTGGCATAGCAGGGGATCCATTACTGATGAAGAGAGACTTTTTCTTAAGATTAAAAACCCTGTTATGTCCACCATCTACTTCTTACCAAAGATCCACAAGACCTTCGACAAATTACCAGATGTACGACCTATAATGAGTGGGATTGGGTGGGCCATAGAAGGGCTATCTCAGTATATAGACAATGGAATTAAGAAAGATGTACTGTTAATGCCTTCAGTTTGTAAAAAAGGGGGGAAAGGGGTGACCTCTTTTTTGTTACAGAGGGGCCTGGATCAGGAGGACATATACACTAGGAAGCTAGGGGGTGGAACCAGGCTACCTCTTCCTCTAAACACTTACAGGTGTAGTAAAACATACATGAAACAGACAGTAGTACTTGACATCTGTGTTGACATTCAGTAGATCACAACCTTTTTATGGTGAAAAGCATGCTATAGCTACTCCTTTACCTGGGTGTATTACATATCATCAAATTTGAAGACATTATTTTCTAATGTAAATCTTAAAAACTCCTTTAACATCTCCACATGTGTGTAGTATGAAGCAGAGTGGTCCTGAAAAGTCCTATCAAGAGCCTGAATGGCTAAGTCATGGTTAATTGATGTGTACATTGCCGTAACATCCATGGTTGCTTGTGCACCCTCATTAGCTAATCTTTTTATGGAAGATTTTGAACAGACGCATGCACTATGTAATGAGGAATTTAAGACCAATATAATACTATGGAAACGTTATATTGATGATGTGTTGATGGTATGGCAGGGTACTGACAACGGATTTGACAAATATATCAATTTTTTTAATGCTAACAACTTCGGTAGCAAATTAAATGGCAAATGTAACAGATCCACAATTGATTTCCTTTACCTGCACATCTATATTGAACAAGCTAAGACTGAGACCAGAACCTTCCATAAATCCACTGAGGTGAACTCCACGCTACATGTAGGTAGTTGCCACAGAAAATCAAAAATTGAGAACATCCCAGTGGGGGAATGCACCGGAATTGTAGTGAGGACGATATATCCTCTCAGGAATATGCATTACTAGCAGATAGATTTGGGGAAAGGTGGTACCAACCAATGACTATTACCAATGCATGTAATAAAATTTAACATAAATCACGGGCCAATATTTTGAACCCTATCCCGAAATTGGAGAAAAAGAAAACAAGAAATTGTGCTGACATTCTCACAAGCTATTGACAGGATGCCAATATTCTTTATAGAAAAGTTCTAACAATTGGGACATATGACATATGGATACGGACATACTGCCCTTTTTGAATGAGAAACCTACATTCATTTATACAAGAGAACCAACACTTAACAATTAGTTGTGCCCGTCCTATTTGGCCACCAAAAATAGCAGTGGCAGTGACTGGTTGAAACCCATGAAGGGGTTTTTCAAGTGCGGCACATACAACATGTGTAGGTATGCACATCTGGATTGTCAGGAATTTGTGAATAAAGAATTTTCATCAGAGATTTTATTAATTGTCACACAGACCATGTGGTTTATGCAATCATATGTGTATGTCTGAAAATATACAGGGGCAGCACCAGCAGACAGCTCCAGACAAGAATCAGGGAGCACATGACAACCTTAATAAACAAGATCAACGACTCCCCCTAGCCATGCATTGGCAGGATTGCCACCAAATAGATGACATGAGGAATCTCAAATTCATTGGGCTAATGAAAGCACAACTCTGTAAACGGGGAGAGGATTTAAAACTCAGATTGAGACAGATGGAGGCCAGATGTATTTGCAATTTGCTGTGCGTCAAATTGGGGCTCAATTACGAGCATGAAATGAATGTGTGTTTATGAAAACTTTGAATGCATTTAACTGTTGGAGCCAAAAAGGTATCATGAGGGACCTGACAGATTCACAAGTCACAATTGCATTCCATATTGGGAATGAGGGAGTAGAACATTTTGGAACGAGATCACCATTAGGTATTTGATTATTTACTACCGTACTCCCACCAATGTGGAAACCAAATAACCAAGCCCAGTTTTGTGAGGGTAATTCAACCGGCATACAAGCATTCGAGGCAAATCTACTCATGGAACCCCACAATTATAATTGCACACAGCTAAAAGCAACTTGCCCAAATATAATTCCTGCAGGGTTTCCAACCCTCAATTTTTTTTCAATGGCAATTTTGCACAACATTTAATCATACAGATATAGGACATTAAGTGACGTGTGATTCCATGATGAGCCAAATGACATACTGGGATACTCCAATGGCCAGCAAACATAATGTCCTAATATTAATTGTTCAAAATGCCAATGGAAGAGGGAAATTTGCTATACAGCATTTTAATACCTTTAATTAACACATACCTCTATACATAACAGGAGATTTATATTTACAGCCGTGTAGGGCACGCACATCGCTTTCCTGTAACAATCTCAAGACAGCCTTAGGGGTGAAATGAATAGCTGTCAACCTTGACACATAATGATTACAAGAAACATAATGGAATAACATGATAAGTATGAACTATGTTGTCCAGCTAAATAGTGAAACGTATGAGCCATGGGCATTTCTTAATCCAATATTGTAGGGGACACCCTAACAGCTATAGCCTGATTGAGCAGGCATAAGGTGAGCCAATCTTGGAAAACATTGATTTTAGACAATTTACAATGCAATAAGAATTATTGCACAGTAATACCCTAAGCCACAAATGGTGCGATGTGATGTCACGCTTTGTTTACATTATAAATGCATTCTAAAATGTCACCGGTCCGCGCTTGAAGCAGGAGCCACGCGGGATAAGTCCGAAAATAAACCAGGATATATTTAGGTAAGTTCAGAGATCCAGTGACATATTTTTGGGGTCCCAGGAACATACATCCTTGAAAAAGCATTTTGCTAATGATACAACATGGCTAGGCTTGTTTAACTTATGGGATCTAACCCCTATAAATCCAGCACCAAAACGTATACATATTTTGGAGGTATTGGGACCTACTAAACTATCGAAAGAGGATTAATTCCATTTGCCCACGCAACTATTAAGAAAAAGGAGGGGAAACAGGTGATCTGGTAAGGAAACAGCGTCACTAAAACTGACGAGGGACATAACCTAGCATTTGGGATCATGCCTGGGCATTAGCCAATTGCAATAGAGTGAATCATATAAATCATCTCCCCATTAGATGCAATTATGAACTAAAGGACAAACAATACAGGAATTAATTTCCCTATTGATTAATTGGGGAACCACAGATTTACACAATGACAATAGGTAAGGCCATCTGGCATATACACTTATTTATGACTTTATGGGATTTAATAAAAGCCAGTGAAATGGACAGCAAGCATTTCTCTCTCTAATTATTTAGATTCGAAATTTGGTCCATTGACCTTAGAGAACTGATGTGAAGTTTTTGCTTTTACTAAAAGAGTACTCATAAGAAGTCATTAGCAGGGCTATGTGAGCCCCCATATCTTCCTACCTGTGTGAATAACTTCCATGACTTAGTGAAGGTACTAATGATTTACATTGTTAAAGTACAGAACCTGATTGATGGAACAACTTGGTGAGTTGACTCCAATAAACTCACTAATGCCATTCTAATCACATTTACCACCAGGTGCAAATCACGCTTAGTATTCTTAGATAGATGGACCACACAAACACTATAGAGCACATTCTGACATGTAATCTGATACAATATGCATGCATAGGGTTGTCGGATATGGTTCACTCACACACAAGGGCAACAGTTGGGGAATTTAACTGGAAGATCACCCATGGTACGATAGATGGTTAATCACTAATAGCACTATCAGACTTTTTGTTCGGAATGTATATGGAAAATAATCAAGTATTAGAAGATAAGCATGAAACACTAAGGGCCTCATCACGAGTCTGGCGGTATGTATATGGAAAATAATCATGTATTAGAAGTTAAGCATGAAACACTAAGGGCCTCATCACAAGTCTGGCGGTAACACTTAAATGTGGCGGTAGTGCTATTACCGGCGCATTTAAGGGTCCGCCAGATCATGGGTTTGGCGGATTTCCTCCCAGCTCTGAACTGGCATAATCTGCAGCAAATTTGCTGATTTTTGGCGCGTTTACCACCAGCGGGAAATCCGCTAGCGGTAATAGTGCGTTTTTTCCCCATTGGGTCCAATGGGGAATGAGGAATTCCCGAATGGGCCCAATGGGGAATGGGCAATACCCGTTCTGCCAAACCCGTGATCCGGCACTAATAGCGCCGGGGGTTTGGCGGTAGGGCTATTAACCCCGGCTCTAATAGTGCTAGCGTTACCGCCCAACTCGTGATGAGGCCCTAAGTGTGGATGATGTATTGAGGCTCAAGTATGAACCTTAGGATTTAGCATCTTCCAATATGGTTTAGTGTGGAATTTTGTGAACAACTGACGGAAGTTTTTCTGTTCTGTTTTCTTATTTGCCCTCATCATCTGACACCATACTGTTATATGGCTATGCAACAAACAATTACTCTAATCAAAATGGACAATGTGTTTGATTGTAATAATCTAACGTCTTGGACATATAACATTTGAACTTATGTGCATTGATGTAATATTCATGTTGTACCTTGTAAAATTGACATTTAACTGCATTGAGGACGACACGTGTCAGCTGTGTCAAATCTCATTGTTAAAAATTTGAATTCACATTTGAGAACTTTATTTTGGATGACATGTCATTCAGAAAGACTTTGCAGTGTATCAATATATATGGTCACAGCGCCGTCTGTCAGCATACATTTTTCCATTTCTGTACATTTATTGAACATATGTTTTCTGCAGCACTTTGTGCATGTGTAATCTTCTTCTTTTATATTTGAGAGTTCAGTCGATCCCTTACTTTGTCATTAGCCCTCTAGGATCCATACATCATTTCAGCCAATAGGTCAGGACATCGGGCACACCTTCTCATGATGTCGTGAATTCATTTTCTTTGCTCTTTTTCATATTCCTTCAGGGAGTTCCTCCTGTAGGTTTTCATCACTTCGAGGATATATTCAACAGTGCTCTCTCAATGGGTATCTCCTACCAAACACTTGTGGTGGTACTGGGTTGATGGCTGGTGTCAGACACGGCACAGTCCCATGTCTCCAATACAGGGGAGGTAGAGGGCAGAATCTCCTGCAGATTTATACAGCTTCTCCTCTACAACAAAATCCCTCCCTAGTTCATAGAGAGAATCTATCTTGGTCTCTGTGCATAAGAAAGGTCCTAGAACTATAGCAGGAAATTAATGTCCGATTGCCCTACTAGATATTCCAGTGAAAATCTGTGCATCATTAATTCTGAGGGAGTTGACAGAGAGGGCAAAGCACGCAGGCAGACTTCATGTAAATGTCCTTATCCAAGCAAACAGGACACCATGGTGAAGTCAAAGCCAGACATATATAATTTATAGACTTCACCATGGCTTTCATCAGTGTGGACTGGCAGCGATTGTGGGCTAAATTGTGAGAGTGGGGTTGTCCAGGAGGTTATCTCCAGATGTTAATAGCAGTGCATACATCAACAACAGTGAAGGTCAGGCTGAATCAGTTGGGTAAGTTAACAACGCCCATTGCTGCAAACCGGGGCCTTAATTAAGGCAGTGTTTTGGCCCCAATACTATTTAGTCTGTTTCTCTCAGATATCAATGAAGCATTTGAGAACATCAATAGCTTCTCCCTCCAGTTCGCAAGCTCTGACCTACACAATTTATTATAATCAGACAATCTGGCACTGTTTGATTATACGCCAACAGGCCTGAAGTGTAAACTGAGGGCGCTGGACACATACGCCAGGGAGAATAACCTCACAGCAAATACTGTTCAATCTCAATTTAAATTTAGACCAGGGATGAGGCAAAAATATGAGACCTTCGAATGGACCCATGGGTTGGACCACATAGAGCCTGTCTCAAATTCTATGTATTTGGGGATCTTCCTGGCAAATCTTATAGGCCAGTAAGAACTGGGCACCTACTACCGATCAAAGATATCTGCCCCAACAGCCCAAGCCAGCTTAATAAAACAAATGTTTGGGTAGTTGTCTTTCCTTCCTACTTTGGAATTGGAGCTGGGACCGTCCTGTAATAATTACATTATTTTTTGGAAAAACCTCTAGCAGGTATGATCTCTAATGCTGGGGAGGGCACTATTTGGTGGGAATTGAAAACCTTATTAGCAAGGGGATACTGGCCTTCTCTAAACATATGGATAAAAAGATATGTACGGAATATGCAATTTCGGATGAAATGATTATAAGCAACCCAAAGAAAGGGAAGAGAATGCTTTATGATTGGATTGAGAAGGTAAGATCATACCATTTGTACAGGGATCTTCTTTTACATGTGAGGCCATATGGGGTGATTTCTGGCTTATCTGTTGAAATCACCAAGCCCAAAGTGGCATGCTCAGAGTTTGTGCTTAAGATTGAATCTTTTGCCAACTAAAGAGATCATGTGTGCTAGAGAGAATATTCCCCAAAGGTAAAGAATCTGCAGATTGTGTTCTCAAGAGGGCCAAGTGGAAACATTAAGGCACATTCTGCTGCAATGTCTGGTTTTGACTGAGAGAAGACGTTTTTACTTTGGACAATATAAACTTTTATCAGCGGAAACTGTATGGCAGGGCATAATGCTTTTGCATGGGTCCAACCCCTGGATGACTGCTGCTGTGCATTTTCTGAGAGAACCTCTAATGTTAGCTTTTTTAGGATCGTAATACGTTTCTGATGATGAAATTGAGTATGACATGTGAATTTTATACAATTGTCTAATGTTGTCAATTTTTCTTTCATTTTTTTCCTCTTGTTCTTCTTTTCTCTTTTTACCGCAATGGTTTTAAGAATTGTTATTATTGTATATGTTAAGTTATTTCAATAACCATATAACCTAGCCCTTTGGGAAACCCCTCATGTGGACCTGTTTGTGTCCAGTATCAACGGGAAGTGTCACCTGTCTGCTTCAAGGAATTTCCTCCAAGAGGAGCTCTGGGAGAATTATTTGTAGACGACTGGGACATTCCACTCCTGTATGCATCCTCCAGTCCCCGTCATTCCTCTCATCATCAGGAGGTTGAGGAAGTTCGGGAAATCCATGATCCTAATTACTCAGGATTTTGGCCAGGAGGACATGGTACCAGGACATTGTAGACATGTCTGTCTGCATTCCAATTCGTCTTCCCCAAAGAGAGGACTCGCTCTCGCAAGGGGAAGGTTGCATTATTGATCCAGATATCAGAACTCTCAACCTTCATGCCTGGTTTCTGAAAGATTGGGGCCTTCTGGAAGATGTAATGGAAGTGTTGCTTTCAGCTGGAAGACCAGCAACAAAGTCCCACTACCGCTGCCGTTGCAACAAGCTTTGCAGCTGGCGCAGTGCTAAGAATGTGGATCCTTTGTTTGCGATACACCAGTGGTGTCTTTTCTACTTAATTTGGCTCATCAGGGGCTTCAGGTTACCACTGTATAATGCTATTTGGCAGAGCTGTCTCTTTTTAAGGCCACGCTGAAGTTGGGACCTATGTTAAAATCCCTATCATAATCCAATTTGTATAGGACTTAGTAATGTGTTTTCACCAGTCTCATTCATTATGCCTGTTTGGACCTGAACTGTGTGCTAAAATTCCTCATGGGTGCTACATTTGAGCCCGTTCATTCATGTCCTCTATGGATGTTGACTCTAAAAACTGTTTTATTTAAAGCCATTACCTTGGCACATAGACTCAGTCAATTGCAGGCTCTTTTGTGTAAACCTCCTTTTAACACCTCTTACAAGGTGAAGTTTGTTTTGAGAGTCCGACCTACCTTTTTACCTAAGGTAGTTTCATAATTTCATCTGTCCCCAAAAGATTGTGCTTCCTACCATTTACCTGGCACTGCATCCCTCCAAGGAGGAAGAGAGACTTCTTTTTTTTATTTTTATTTTTTAATATAAAATGCATTTGGTTTATATCTTAAACCTTACATTTATTCCCAAATGAAATTTATTATATAGTCTGATCTTTTCCATTTGTTATTCTGTGTTGTGAACATAGTTATCGGAAGGGATGTCTTCCCAAAAATGCACAATTGTGGCAACCATCTTTCTGTTGTTGCCCATGAGGATTTGGCTCCAGCGTTCTTTGTTTTCCAATTCGTAGAGGGCGCTTAGGTATTTGCCACTGACTGTTAGTCACTTCTGATTGAGTGCTTCACATTCCATAATTACATGGTATATGGTTTCTATTTTCCCACAGTTTTTGAAAAATCTACAATCTTTGTTAACAGCTTTATTTTGGGTCCATTTTCCTACAATTTCACGGGTGGGAAGTATGTTCAGCCTAAATCTCAGGAACTTGTCACAAATTCGACAGCCTGGATATAGATTGAGATAGTGTGGTAACTGGTTAAGGGCAATTGATTCTCCATCGCACCTTAAATTAAGCTTATAACGATCTTTCTTTTCTTGGGTCTCAATCCAATCACGCCTTGCAAGCATCTTTTTGACATTCTGTGGCCTTTGCGTCAGCATCTCAAGAGAGATATCCTTTTCAGTGCAGATGTTCGAAGATCCTTCTTTCCATTTAGTTAGTGCTGTGTCATTGACCTTCAAGTGAGAGGTTTTCATTATATCCAATGCCGGAATGTTGACTTAGCTATTCAGTTTTCTGTATAGGTCAAGAGTTTTCCATGTAGCTATTGACTGAAGGGATTGCAGGCCCAACTCATAGCGTATCCGAGGCATCAGTGTTGATTGTGGTAGGGTGAGAACTTACTGCCAGTAAATCGCCTCAAGTTGCATCCATATTGATTAGTCTAAATTGATCATTGATTCTCCTCGATATGCTGGTATTTCAATCACCTTTTGCTTGTAAAAGGCTAACACAGGTTTGAGTGAAAATTTGCCATATTTTCTGTGTATCACCAGTCCTTGGCTTGCTAGGGCTTTTGCTTTAGATTTTAGATGGTGTATGCAAAGAATTTAATTTACAGATTGGTTGATCCAAATTCCTAGTTATTTATACGTTTTGTAGGTAGAATGCAGGGGGTTCTTTTTCTTTTGCGTTTTTCGTGTCAACGTCATGATTTTCGTCTTTTTAATGTTTATTGGCAATTCGTTATGATCCATGTATTCTTGCATTTTGTTAAGCCGCGAGGTGTTTTTGCCAGAAGGATGATGTCATCTGCATATATTAGGCAGGGTACTGCTGTGGTATTTAATTTCGGACGATTCATACATGGTGTGTTAATGCATGCCTCAAAGTCAGAAGTAAACAAACTGAAGAGGGCTGCAGCAAGGGGGCATCCCTGCTTTAAGACATGCCATGTATTGATTAAGTTGGTTATGATCCCATCAGTAGACATTCTCACTTGTATTTTAGTGTTAGTATATAGGAGCTTTATCGGCTTGAGTATGTCGCAGGGGCAGCCCCGTTGTTCCAGTTTTGCCCAAAGTAGTTTGTGGTTGGAATGCAAGATTTAGATCTACATACGCAACATGAATTTGTGTTTTTGTCCTATCAGCTTCATGCTTTAGCAAATTCAAAATTGTCAAGTTAGCACTCGTGCCTACATTTCTGACAAATCCAGTTTGGCGCACCGCCTGGTGGTTAGACTGTTTGGAACAGGAGTTTAATTTTAGCAGTAGGTGGTGTTAGGGAGAATTCTCATGCAAGGCTGATTTCCCAAACCTAGTGAGTCCCCAGCAGTTTTGCTGGATTTTTGGGGGTTGTTTTTTTTCTCCTTCTGAGAGTGAGACTCTTTTTCTCCCACTCTTAGGCCTGATTTGAGGTATTTCTTTGACTTGGTATGTGCTTATGGGTTATGGGGTCTTTTAATCCATAGGGTATCATCTGTTTTGGTATATGTGTTACACAGCACCCTCAGTGCAGTAACACAGCGGTGTCATAGTGACCCCCAAATATAGACTCCATACCCTGGGACTGACTACTGTCTCCCAGGGCACGTAAAGTCACCATTGGCTTTGTTAGTCCAAAATTGTGAACAGAACCAGTACAAACCATCATATTGTGGAAGTACTGGAAGGGGTTAATTAGATTGCCCCTGGGTCTGTTTCCAAGGAAGCACTGTCCAGTCCCCCCTTGTCGAGTTTCTGGCTGGTGGCAGTGGTTACCACCAGAATATTTCCTATGGGATTTTCCCATTCATTTTAAACGGACCACTTTTTTGGTTCATATTAAAGATACCGCCGGTTTAATAAATTAATATAAAATCACCGGTTGGGTCTTTTCACCAGAACTCTTTCACAAAATGGCATATGTGTCAGTCTCTGTAACTCCAACCAATGTCGGGCCCTTTGTTCCACTTTTTGGCGGGCTACTCCACAGAAGCCCTCCAACTGGTGCCACTCTGTCTGGGATTCACAGGATGTGTGGGTGGGGGACTTGGCACCCTGGACTGCATTGCCTTAGCAACCCAAGTCGCACTCTGTCTTGATTGGCCCAGTGGTGAGCCGCCCGGCTCACCACTTAGCATGCATGAGTGACAGCTAGGCTGTTTGAATGGGGGTTTTTCTGCATAAAAGCAGAGCTTTTGGGACTGGAACTTCAGAAGTCGTCACTGGACCTGAGAAATCCAAAGAGGGGAGAAGCTAAGCCATCTGCAACTACGACACCACCGGTGGAGCCCTGCTGCAACGACCTCACCACTTCCCCGACGACAAGAGAAGATCTTCTGCTGTAAGAGTCTTCTCCCTCTGAGCTGGTGGGAACAACCAGATCGACATTCACCTTCCAGGACGTCCTTTGGTCAAATCGCCAGTGCCAAGCACCCGGCGGCCGGATAGCCAAGCTTCAGTCCACTGGGACCGCGAAAAAAAGGAGCACACCATTTAACCGATCGAGCAACTCTGGGGCTGATCTCATCCCTGGGCAGTGCAACGACTCCAAGTTTCCACCTTGACGAGATCTTCTCCTTCCTTGGTCGAAACCATGAACTGAACCCGCTGCCAGAAACAACTGCCACCGCTGGAGCTTCCTCACTTTTAAAGGTTCTGTGTTCCACCTGGCCTCCCTTTCCACAGATTGCTAAAGGTGACCCTTAAATCCTTGGCTTTCCAACTGGGTTGGCCCCCAGACCTTCTAACTTTACCTTTTGCGTCAAACCAACCTCTTTTGAACATTGTTAGCAAAGACTTGAATGCATTTTTAAACTGTGTGATCTTGGGCACATTTCGCCTTGCTCCATTTAAAGTGGCCCTGGCTTATGAACTTTGGCTCTACAGAAGACCCTGCCTTCACTAGCTTGCTGTGGCCATAGAAAAGAGTTGGGACCTGTTTTATTTTCATGACCTGTCTTTATTCTCTCCCTCTAACTTAATTATTGGAGTGCCATCTGAGTTAAGCGCTCGCATCTGTTTTACAAATAGTGGTGTTTTGACCTAAACTTGTCTAATAATTATTAAGGGAGGTGTGTATACTCTTTCTGATTGTGTTTGAACTTGCTTTGATCTATAGTACTTGGTGTATTTCCTAAAGTGTGTTTTAAATAAATAATTATATACTTTTGATACCAAGCTCTGGTCAGTGTTTGTTTGCTCCACTGTGTTTCTGACCCTATTGTGTATCCTCTGTATAATGCCCTACTCATCTTGAGAGAGGTCTGACTGCTCAGCCGCAGCTACCAGGTAAATCTGGGTAGTGCGGACTGCTACTAACTGGGTTTACTGCTTACACCTGTAGTCTTAATTTTTTTGCAGTGTTCCCCAAGAGAACTGCACAGGATTCTGCCTAACAGGTGGTTGGTAAATATTTTCCCTAAGGGGTCCAAAAGTGCCAACGGACGATACTTCATCGGATCCTTGGTTGATTCCTGTTCGCTCCATTCTGTTCGTTCTAAGTAAGAGCAGGCGTGGACGTCAGCCTCTATATGTTGTGCTTGATCTGATGTCTCCAGCATCGTGGAGGTTAAGGTGTTATTTCTGTGGCTGAGTTCAAATCTCTTCACATGATAGTTTGATGGATATATGTGATCCTATCAAGGTTTCCTCATAGCAGTCAAGTATGACGATCAACAATGTATTTGTTTGTGTCTCTGGTTGCTCGGCTCCCTGGGTGCTTTCATTCACAGTATTGTCAGAGTTCTGTGTCGAGTTGGTAGATAGATGCATCAATTATTCTACGTTTCCTTGATCTGTGGCTGCTGAGCCCGTGGGCTGTGTGGGAGTATTAGTTTGAGGCTTCTCTCGACGTGGAGGATGTTCGTCATTTTGACGGCTTCGATGATCAGCATCATTCAGTTTGGTTTTTCCTGTGCTTTGTGTTGTGGATTTTAGGGGCTTTGTTTTTTTTATTTTCATTTGCACTATGCATCAAGTTTCTGAGGAATGCTCTTGATTCTCTGTGTTGTTTTTTGGTTTGCTTTTTCGAGACTTCTGTTTTTGCTTTATGTGATCGACTCTGTGGTTGTCAAAAAATACTGTAGGTCTGGCTCCCCCTTTTTAGTTTTCCTTTGGGGTCAGAATTTTCTTCAATATGACCAGGCATGTGAATGGGCTTCTTTTTTACTGCAATTTTCTGTGGTGTGTCTGGTGTCAGATCAATCAAGAGTTCTTCAAGGTCGGGATTCGTACCATATGTTTGTGACTTATCGTTGTTAATCTGGGAATGTTTGGTTGGTTGTTTTGTTGTTTGAAAACTCTTTCATCTTGTGTGGATTCAGCCATTTTTCAGGCTTTGTCTCATATTTGATTGTTCATTAAGGAAGTCTTTGTGATGGTAATTAAGGCTTCCGTTAGTGATGCTTTATCCGTTTGATCTTGTCGTGCAATATGAGCTAGTCGTTGCTGCCAAATATAGCTGTTTTTCACTTCTATACTGAGGTATTCTTGGATCTTAGATATAAGCTGTTTGAGGTTCTTTTGTTTGGCAAAGATTGAGCCAAGTAGCGTAGTATGTTCTCTGGCAGTTTCTGCATTTGCTTCCTGTAACTTTATGTACGGGATCATCGTTTGAGTCGTTACTGCCATCAACATGTTTTGAAGGTCGACCATGGTGGTGGCTATGGACTCTTGCTGTTCGATAGGGGTTGATGGACAAGAGCAAGTGTATGTTTCTTTGTTGGATGCTTTTTTTCTGCTATTCACATCAGCGTTCGTAGTTGACATTTTGTTGGTCGTTATAGTACCGATTGTGGAACTTGTCTCCATTTTAGTGCCAGATACGGAGGACTGTCGTTTGTTTTTCCTATGCGTTTCTTGAAGTTCCATCAAAGCTTCGATTTCAGTCAAATCAAGCGAGAGGCGTTCCATGCGTCTATGGCTGAGTGGTGCAGCTGTCTTCAAATGGAGCTCATATTTGGTTGTTCTTTCGTAATGATGTTTCCATAGCTTCTTAGCCTTCATGGTTCTCTCCTTTTGGGAGAATAATACCATAGTGGGATCTCTATGATCGCTTCCATGTGTTGATTCAGTTGGTAGGGCTCTTTTTGTTGCCTCTGCTTGTGTTTCCAAAGCTTCAGATTGGGGATATTCGATTTTAATATCCTGTACAGCACTCATGGATCGATGACATGAGGTAATGGCCTCTGATGCAATTTTTTCTTTACAGATTGTTGAATCAGAAGAATCTTTTGAAATACTAAAGGGATTAACGTCCCAATTACTTTGTGCACAGCTGACACTTTCAAGAGTGGTTTCTCGCGGCATGAATGTTTGGTTTTCTTCCTTCGTACTATCACACATCTGTTAGGGGTGGCTGGCCCTTTAAGAGGGGGGTGGCCTGGAGCGTCCATCACACAGGTCCTGGTGTTTCCCATTGGACTGCCGCTGCTGACAGCCTGTGCTGCAGTTCGCATCTCAGACACGTTTTTTGCTTGCTTCCTCGTATGGGGTCGTCCATTGTGTGCCAGATCGAGCCGGCCCTCCTCATGATTGGGCATGGCTTTGGATCAGCCCGGAAGCGCAATTTACGCGTGCCCAAGACTGCACACGTCTGTGGGCACTCTCACCGCCGACCGCATTGCGGCCCAAGCCATCCTCAGAGAGGCCGATAGAGCTCCTCCTCTTCACAGGCGCAAGGGCGCCACAGGAGTCCCACGGGTCGGAACCTTCAGGGAAGGTACACATGGGTGTTGTGTACATGGTACACGCAACGCGCATGCGCGGCCCGCGAGCCAGCGCATGCGCGGTAATTAATAAAGGCGACGCCCGGCGGCAGTTCGCGCCGGAGCGCCGGAACAGACGGACGTCTCCCGTGTCTGTTCTTGCGCGATCTCCTTGCGCGCAGGGCTCGGATCTAGGAGGGCCCCGCACTCCACCACAGTGGGCCCTCTGACCGTAACACTGGCGACGAGGAGGTACGGTCTATTTCCGTACCCGACAAACACGGAGTGACGGAAATCTACCGTGTCACCGACCCACGGAGCACCGGCGGCCATTTTCTCTTCCACCCGCTCCCCGTCACACGTGGCGACAGTGGTTGCGGCCCGACAGGGTGCTCGTGCGCCACTCGCCAACGGCGTCAGGAGTCACCAGTGGACAATTTTTGAAACGCCCACAGTCCTGCAGGCGCAAGACTGTGGCAACGAAGAAGAAAGAAGGGGATTTCACACCCAACCCTACCACGAGGCCGAAACAAACCATCTTCTCCCGAGACGGCCAACCGTGAGTACGGGGCACCGAAATGGGTGAAGGCGCCGACGATGAGGGTGCTGCAGCCCCAATTCCCCGCAGAGCTCGCAGCTCCCTGGCCCCCATGCCGGAATTCGACGCCACTGGCCCCCCTTCCAAACTAGGCCCGAGGTGGCTATTGTGGGTCAAGAGACTGGACATGTTCTTTAGAGCAGCTGGGGTAGTTGATGATGACGAGAAGATTGCAACCATGATCTAGGCACAGAAGTCCACAAGATGTACGACTCCCTCGTCATCCCCGTGGTCACATATGACGCGGTCAAGCAGGCACTCAAAGACCACTTCCTACCCATGGCCAATATAGACTTTGACAGGTTTGTCATGGGCGCCGAGAGCCAACTGGACGATGAGCCCCTAGACAAATTCTGCGCATGCCTGAGACAACTGGCAACCTCCTGCAGATGGGCCAATGAGGAGGAAATGGTCCGCAACCAACTACTACAGGGGTGCAGCTCCGGAAAACTTCGGAGGCAAGTATTGAGGGAGCCTGGCCTGACCCTCCAACAGATTCTAGACCTGGGCAGAGCACATGAGCTGGCAGAGGCCAGAGGCGCGAAAATGGACGCTGCATCGCGACCAGGACCCAACGAAGAGTCGTTCGCAGTAGGACGATCGGCTGCTGGTAGGTCGAGATGGGCGCCGAAAAGGCCTGACACCACGTCCACACCAAGCAACGCCCCATCGTGCTCGAACTGTGGGTATGACCTCCCCCACAGTGGTGACTGCCCGGCGAAGTCAAAGACATGCGCCCGGTGCGGTACACCGGGTCATTTTGCCAGAGTGTGCCGTGCGGCCTCCCCGGTTGCAGCAGTGAGAGGACCAGAGAGAGTGGGGGGAGGAGGTACCCGCAGAGTGAGAGGCATCTCCTCGATTGATCAGGGCCTGCGAGACTTAGACCTCGCGGAAGAAGAAGAGGAGGAGGAAGAGGTCTTCTTCATCTCCAGCATCGCGGAAGGTCCCAGCACGAGGCGCCAACCGACGTGCACTGTCAACATCAATAACATTCCTACCCCCATCCTCATTGACACCGGAGCTTCAGTCTGCGTGCTAGCCACCAAACACTATGCAGCCCTGCCAGGCCCACCAGAACTGTCGACATCCACAGCAAGGATATATGCATTCGGTGGGGACACCCCTTTACCCATCCAGGGTGCATTTGTTGCCCCGGCATCTCATGGGCGAAACTCCATCAAAGCAAGGTTCTTCGTCACCGACGTCAGCCCACATTCCTTGCTGAGCTGTGCAGCGTCGGAAGCGCTCGATATCGTCCATTTCACATTCGGGGTATACCACGCTGACCTGAAAAGCATGTTACACAAGTTCGAGAGTCTCTTCAAGGGCATCGGCAAACTGAACGCGGACCCGATTCGCCTGCACATCGACAAGTCTGTAAGGCCAACAGCCCTCAAACACCGCCGAATTCCCTTTCACCTGAGGGCCCAAGTGGAAGAGGAGTTGCAACAACTGATTGACCGAGACATCATCGAACGGGTAGAAGGCCCCACCCCTTGGGTTTCGCCCATCGTATTAGCCCCAAAGCCGAAACAACCAGGGGCCGTGCGCATCTGCGTGGACATGAGGCTCCCGAATGCCGCCATCAAAAGGGAACGCCATCTCACACCCACCCTGGATGATATTGTCGGTGAACTCCAAGGAACCAAAGTCTTCTCCAAACTGGACCTCAGATCCGGCTACCATCAACTGGAACTGCACCCCGAGTCGAGGTACATTACGACGTTCACGACGCACGAGGGGTTGTACCAATACAAGAGGCTTAACTTTGGGATCTCATCCGCGGCCGAGGTCTTCCAGAACGCCATAAGAGGAGCACTGTCCGGTCTGAAGGGTGTCATCAACATGTCCGACGACATTTTAGTATTCGCCAAGTCAGAGAGCGAACACCTTAAAAGGCTTGAGCGCACGTTTGAGAGGCTCCAGGCGGTAGGACTGACCCTGCACCGCGAAAAATGCGAGTTCCTTAAAGACCGGCTGGAGTTCTTCGGGTTCACTTTTCATGCAGGCGGCATTTCCCCAGACCCTGGGAAGGTAAAAGACATAAGAGATGCGCCCCCACCCTCATCTCCAGCAGAAGTCCGGAGCTTTCTGGGGATGGTCAACTACTGCGGCCGTTTCATCAAAGACCTAGCCTCCCTATCAGAACCACTGAGGGCGCTTACCAGGAATGACGTGCCGTGGCAATGGACAGCGACTGAACAAAGATCTTTCAATGCCATCAAAGAGGCCCTGTCAGAGCAGGAGACAATGGCTTACTTCCACCCCAGCCGAGAATCGGAGATCGTAGTTGACGCCAGCCCTGTAGGTCTTGGGGCAGTCCTCATGCAGGCCGACGAACTGGGGGCCATGAGACCCATAGCGTACGCCAGCAAGGCACTCACCGACACGGAAAGACGCTACTCCCAAATTGAGAGAGAGGCCCTCGCCATCCTGTGGGGGTGCAAACACTTCAGGATATACATCCTCGGCAAACCGGTTGTCGTGGTCACAGACCATAAACCCCTGATTCCCATCCTGTCTGGCACATCTTCCAAGCCGCCTCCCCGGATCGAAAGATGGATGCTATCGCTCATCGAATACGGCGTCAAGATGGTGTACCGCCCAGGCACCCATAATCCCGCGGACTACCTGTCCCGCCATCCCAGCACGAAGAACGCCCAGAGTCCCGTGGAGCTGTCTGACGCTGGAGACGCAGTGCATCTTGTCGTTGAATCGGCCCTGCCAGTGGCCCTGTCGAGGGAGGACATTGCGGATGACTCGAACTCTGACGAGGCATTCCTGCGAGTGAAAAGAGCGGTAGCCACGGGGGAATGGCGTGACGTCCTCCAGAACAACGCCAGAAGAAACACAGAGGTGCAGAGAGACCTACAACTACTGTGGAAAGCTAGACACGAGCTCTCGGTGTCCACGGACGGCCTGCTACTGCGGGGAGACCAGATCGTGATCCCCAGGTCCCTGGTCATGAGAGTCCTCCAGCTAGCCCACACAGGGCATCAAGGCATGGCTAAGATGAAGGCGCGCCTAAGGCTGAAGGTCTGGTTCCCCGACCTGGAGCACAGGGTGGCCGAATTCGTAAGGACCTGCATCCCCTGCCAAGCCGCGAGTCCGGCGGAAAAGAGCCCGCCCATTCCAGCCATGGAACGGAGCGACGTGCCGTGGGGGACCGTTCACGCAGATTTCGGCTCCACCGGTAGAGGCCTATACTTCTTAGTAGTGACAGACCAGTGGTCAAGGTACCCGGAGGTAGAACTCGTGGAATCCACCGCCAGCGACCACACCATCCTGGCCATGGACAAAATCTTCGCCACCCACGGCTTCCCACTCGAGATCTGCTCGGACAATGGAGCCCCGTTCCAAGGGCAGCGTTTTGCCAGGTACTGTGCAGAACGAGGCATCAAGCACCGCAAGGTGACCCCGCTGTGGCCGAGGGCCAATGGAGAGGTTGAGCGTTTCATGCGGACGCTTAACAAAATTTTTCGCATCTCAGTCAATGGGGGAGAAGACCTGCGCCACAAACTTATTGACTTTCTCCGTGAGTACCGGTCCACCCCACATCAGTCCACCGGAATCGCGCCCGCCGAGGCACTGTTCAAGCGAATACCCAGAGGGCTGATACCGGAAGCGGGTGAACGATGCCCTGGGGTGATCGACGACGCACAGGTGGCAGCCGACAGGGCCGCGAGAAACGAGAGTGAAACAACGAGGCGGAAGCTGCCGGAGAAAGAGATAGCAGTAGGAGACACCGTCCTTGTCCGAAACAGGAAGCCGGAAGGGAAACTCTCAATGACTTATGAAACACAACCGATGGGGGTAACCCACGTCAAAGGATCCATGGTCACGGCGGCAAACGCGCGTGGGACGGTGATCAGAAATGTGTCCTTCTTCAAACGCATAGGAACAACAACCTCAGAGGAAGAACGGGGTCCCGGCCAAGGGCTGGCGGCAGAAGCGCCGCCGGAAAACGTTGAACCGCCCGGAGATCCTGGAAGGCCAGATGACCTCGAAAGGGGCCCGCCCAGATACCCCCGCAGGGAAGGGCGCCTCCCCCCACAAAGGTTCCAAGACTTCATTATGGACTCAGCAACCTGAGCAATCAAGTCTGTTAAGTATAAAATGTTTTGAGCCACGTTGGCTCCCCATGTTTAGTGTTTTGTTGTTCGAGGGGAAAAAGGAGGGATGTTGTGTACGTGGTACACGCAACGCGCATGCGCGGCCCGCGAGCCAGCGCATGCGCGGTAATTAATAAAGGCGACGCCCGCGGCAGTTCGCGCCGGAGCGCCGGAACAGACGGACGTCTCCCGTGTCTGTTCTTGCGCGATCTCCTTGCGCGCAGGGCTCGGATCTAGGAGGGCCCCGCACTCCACCACAGTGGGCCCTCTGACCGTAACAATGGGGTTGAGATAGGGGCGGGCGGTCTTCTGCGTGGGGGTCAAAGGGTAGAGTCCTGCAGTCCCTCCATGCAAGGCACACACAGGGTAGGACTGATCAATGGATAAAGGAGGATTAGCCTGTCGATCAGTAGACATCTCGTTGGGTTGATTAATATTGTATGTTACGAATGGTACATTCTCAGAGACGTGGCAGGAAAGGTTCACTGTTGCAGACAGTGCACAGTCAAAAGGTTTCCTTACCTACTTGGGCCACGGCTGCAGAGCCCGCGGACTCCAGCAGTGTCCACGCTCTGCCTCCACACTCTGTGGCCCGCTCCGCGGCCAGGAGTAGTTTCAATGAATTCAACTGGCTCCTCCTTGTTGGTGAACACAGTAAACAGACTGTGCAGCTCCGACTCCAGCATACTCCACACTCTGCTTCCAGACTCTGAGAGAGACTTCATCATCTTGATCATAAGAGAGCCTTGAGCTTTTACATCTTCATGCAGGCAAAGCTTATGGAAGACGACATACTTTTTGTGGGTTACACTGGTCATAAACTGGTCATAAACTAGGACTGGCAGTAACCAATCAAAACCTGTCCCACAGGATTATACTTTGTATATCAGAGTACTACCATTTAGCAGATAAAGATGTTTCTGTGTGCTTATGGGTGCACTGAAGCAGGGCTGCTGCCACTTGGTCCTCTTTACAAAATAGTATTGCCTGGACTCTGCGTCAGGAGAGGAGGCAACATTCAGTAAAGCTGTTTTACACAGTGTTAAGGATAAATACATTCTTAATTCCATTGCCTACATCATACTGCTTTGGGAGTGTATCAAAAATGAGGAATACATGGGAGGACACAATCTATTTGAAGAACAAATTACTTACCCCTCATAATGTTCTTTCTATTGGATGTTGCTCCCACGTATGCCCCACCCCCTCCCATCCTGCCCCTCAGAAGAATGTCTGTGTATTACACCTGCCTCTCCTTTACTGTCTGGTCTTTTTGAGCACACAAACGTCTGTGTTTTTGAAGAGAGGGAAAAACTAGAACTGAAGTAATGGGTGCATTGCATGCTATGTATACAATCAGTGACGTCATGCTCGAGATTGGACAGAGGTCATCGAGGGGCATTGAGGCAATAATGCACGGCACCCTCTACTGACAAAAAAACATTTCCGAAGTAGCTTTACGCGGGAAGGAGATATCAAAGATGAGGAATACGTGAGAGGAACATCCAATCAAAAGAACAATACCAAGGGTACGTACTTTGTTCTTCTGAACTTCAGAGATGGACTCACAGCTTACATCCATAACTTGAAACCCCCATCACCAGCGCTCTCTATGTAGAGCCGCATGTCACTGCATTGGAAAACTGGGGCAGAACGGGCCTCGTTTGATTCAGGACCTGCCCCTTTTTGCGCAAACGTACCACAATCCTCTCTCAATGCAGGTTTATTGCGAGTGCGGTTGGAGTGCAGTGTTGCAGTCGTCCACTCTATTTCACTTTTGCTGCTGAATCTTTTTTATTATACTCGTTCCATGTGAGGATACGGAAAATAACATTATTCTCTGCAAGAGGACGTGGTTTTCACTTCCTATTGGCTCGCCAAGAAGTCTCATTTATTTCATTGGTGTTTGCAGCAAAGGCCCGCCTCTGGATCCGGAAATGCTCAAAAGCAGCCCTTCACGTGGAATGGCACACTGGCATTGGAAGTGCTGTTGGAGTGCAGTCTCACAGTCCCATGGTGCAGCAGACAAGGATACGGAGGCTGATCCATTAAACCTCAACAGATTAATGTGCTGTGTCTTGTATATTTTGTAAGGTATCTTGGTGATAATTATCAGTGGATGGCCTCACTTTCATTGGCATCAGCTATCTCCAAGCTAATTGACCTTTGAAAAATTGACAACTGAACGTAGCATATGCCAAAAGACTGAATGCAATATTGTTGGAAACGGCTATAGACAGTATTACAGACTGTTGCATCAGGGGTGTGGGGGAGTCAGATTTAGTCTGCCCCCTGAGCCAGGTGGCCTTTCCCTCTGAGCACATACCTATTTATTCCATTGAATTAACAAGTGGAGCCTTAATGGTTTATGACCTAAGGAGCGGATAGCAAAACAAATATCCTACAATGGCCCTCATTACGACCCTTGCGGAAATCCGAAAACGATGGCGGAGATGCAATACCGCCATCGAATAGCGCTCGGTGCGACTATGACCCGGCACCGCAAAGTACGAAGCCATTAGCGACACCGTAGTGAACGCCAACGCTAACTGCACCAAGCACGCGCGCGCGCCATGCCAAGCCGCAAATACCACCATGGCGCAAGGGTACGCGAATTCCGACCCTAGCGGACATGTACCTAACGCCATCAAGCATGGCGGAAAGCACCATTCCGCCATGGTGAGAAGTACGGCATCGCGAATCAACCGTAAACGGCCCCACTGAGTGCCTGGACACCGCTCCCTGCCCACAAAGTACTACTCCTCGTAGGTGCAATGAAGTCACAATGCTACCAGTGAAATGTACAAGTCACCCATGCATGCCAACGAACAAAATATCCATAAGAGGGGCCAATGGGAGCTGCAGGGCACTGATGGCACGAATACAGAAGCCATTCCAAAGGACATGACCACATTTCCACCCCCCGAAACGCACGCAAACACAGGCACCTGTGTCCAGCAATATTCCGAAAATCACAACATCACACCAGTCCACCTGGCTGACCGGCCACTGTTACACAAAAACCAATCCCCCGCCCCTGAGCATGACAACATTCAAACAGTCATATTGGCAGCCCCCATCCCTGACCTCACTGGGCTCCGTAGGCAAACGCGCCCAGCACAGTACCACGCGACTATACTCCGAAACCGGAACCCAATGCAGATCTCCTCACAACACATCGCCCCCAAATAGGAACATGCCCCATCACTCGCAAAGAAGAACGCTACACGTCCCATATCAGATTGGAAATTTAATGCACAACTAAATCACCAAGCCCATACAGCCATTAGTCCATGAACTCCAAAACACATATCACCATTGTGGGCTGCATCCGCAAGGAATGACCAGCTACTACGTGTGAGACGCCCTGTACCATCATGGTACACAGAGCCACATTCACGTACGGAAAGGCAACATGGAAGCGCACAGAACCGCAGGCCCGTCCCAATGGGGAGGCACTAGTCCAGCTGAAAGGCCGAAATGTTGCTCCGAGCCACTAGTACTGCGTAAGGGCAGGTGGGCCATTGGCGATCGTCCCATAAGATCGTAATGCTGCTCCACTGATTCACACGAAGCAGCAGGTGTCGGGAGTAGACGCCATCTGCAGGAGTGGCATACAGATGGCAGTGGCAAAAGGGGAGGATATACCTGTCAACCAAAAGAAAAGAAAAAGGACAGAATGGCCATCAGAACTACATTCGAACAACTCACTTCAATGATCACAGCAAATCCACAGTCATATGCATGCTAGCCCACTCGAAAGGATCATCACCACCCCTATACCACTTGCGAACCATAACTATCCATATCGAGGTGTAAACACCATCACAAACCAGTGTACCTGTGCATGCGCCTGTCAAAACAGATTCCAACAGATGGGAATGTTAACGTGCATGGACACAAGTGTCTGAAGGCGCGTCGAGACAGGGAGGGCTCAACAAGGCCAGATAGACGATGGTCCCACTATGGCAGCCCTGCAGCACATCGCGCAGGGGTGGCGGATATATTCCAACAAGCCCTGTACATGGCAAACCCTGTATCAAATCACCTGCCCAAGCAGCCAATCATCATTCCCTCATCCAGTCATAAAAACGCCAGAATATTTACTCACAAAACATTCGGAATTTCCATAGAGTCTGTGCGTTATGCAGCCTGCAAAATCCACAGTGTCCCAGCGCGTAATTCCAGTGTTGTGAAATTACATGCATTTGGGAACGTCCGGCCTCATCGCCCACGTCACTATTGGGCATCCCAAACTATTCATATCAATCATTGCTTCCTCGCCATGGCCTCTGTCTCAAGGACATCGAACAATAGAACGTTATATTTGCAGTCAGACCTGTGGGCATCTCCTCTCCGCTAGCCGAAAACCGAAAGCGCCGGCCTTCGAATTCCTCATTTGCAACATCACGTCGAAAAGGCATCTGCGGCCGTTTCAAATCACAAATTAATCCATCTAGTGCAGCTGTGTGTGAAAATGGCAACTGCCTTCACCCACTAATGGGACGCCCCGCCCGTCGTTGCAACTCGGTACAGTGATGCATGAGGGCCCGCCGTTAATCGAGTACTACGTTCCACTGACCCATCACAAGTCTGTTCGCGACTGCAAAGATTGTATGTGAAAAAATGTGACCATAGCCGAATGTACATATCAACAAATGTTACACGGCCATCGGGTACAAATACATGATTGCAATAGCAAGATGCCGTTCCTCGAATAGCAGCGTTGTGTGCGGGACGTGCTCGCCCAAAGGGGAGAGCAGCTTGCACAGGTGGAATGAATCACCACAGGTGGAGGCCATACAGCCTGAAAACACATAAAGTGCACACCCAGTCTCCTCCCACAACCACAACTACTCCGAAATGCTAGCGGCAGGACTCGCGATCTTGGCCCTGGGGGACCTGATAGCACTGCAAGTACTCCAACTCCAAGAAGAAGACGAACACCAACTACAACCGGCCGCACGGAGGAGACGCAGGAGGAGGAGGAGGCCAAGGCAGGGCGCGCAAGGGCCGCCAGCACAGCCACTACCACCACGCAGGCAGGCCGCAATCCCACGCCTGCGAGCACATCCGTTCAACCTCACTGATGAGCAGATCCACACCCTCTACCGTTTGGACCGGGACACCATAGCCGCAATAGTGGACATGACACAGGCTGACCTTGTCAGCATGATAGACAGTCCAACCGCCATCCCACCCCTACTGAAGGTGGTGTCTGTACTACACTTCCTGGCCACGGGCACCTACCAGCACACAGTCGGACAGTTGCATGGCATCTCTCAGCCACTGTTCTCACGGACACTATTGCAAGTGCTCGATGCCCTCCTGAAGCACGCAGACGACTACATCTCTCTACCACGCTCGGAGCAGGAAATTACCAACACAAAAGTGGGATTCCATGCACTTGCCGGCATACCGGGTTGCATTGGTGCCATCGACTGCACCCATGTGGAATTGGTCGTCCCACATGCCATGGAGGCCCAGTACCGCAACCGAAAACAATTTCATTCCCTGAATGTACAGATGGTGTGTGACTCCAACAGGATCATTACACATTGTTGTGCCCGATTCCCTGGATCCACCCATGATTCTATGGTCTTGAGGAACTCTACTATACCACGCTACATGGAGCGACACGCAGGGAACAGATCCTGGCTACTCGGTGAGTCTCTTTTCATGCATGATGCTGTGGGGTATGTGATGCGGCAATGACCTGGCCGGAAGGGGGGGGGGGGTGTGCGTACGTAGCAATGGCATTCCACATCATACGTTTATCGTCCACATACAGGTGATGCTGGGTATCCACTGAAGAGATGGCTCCTCACACCAGTCCGGAACCCACGGAACCAGCAAGAGCAGGACTACAACCATGCACACTCACGTACCCGTGTAGTCATTGAACAGGCATTCGGCCTACTGAAGACTCGTTTCCGCTGCCTCAGCAGGTCTGGCGGGGCACTCCTGTACCGCCATGAGAAGGTTGCAAAGATGGTCATGGCATGTGTCATGCTCCACAACATGTGCGTTCGTAGAAATGTGCCCATGCCCCCAGACGCAGAACTGGAAGCGCCTGAAGATGGTCATGATGAGGGTGGGGATGTGGCAGCACCTCAAGGAGTCTGCGAGGCACCGGAGGGCCGTGACATTCGTCAGCATCTCATTGATGCATGCTTCTAGCACTCACGCCTGGTGGCTGATACATGGACACGGGACTCGTGGCACTGTGTGTGTCTGGTACATGCACAATATGGACTGTATGCCTATGATGGCCTAGTACACAAAGAACATTGTCCACACATCTCATTGGTTGATCGTGCAATGTTTATGGCATATGTGATTTCATGTTGCACACCCTATCGACCCGCCACCCAAGTGAGCCCAACACACCCCCTCCACCCTCCTACCTCCCACCCGTACACCAGTGTTCGAAGATGCTCATTGTCTGTGGCCTGTCGCTATTGCAAGCCCCCTCTGCGGGTATCAGGGGCACCCCTGCCTGTGGAGCGCAGGTTCCTCCCAGATCTACGTTGGGGGCTGCCCTGGACGGAACTTGCCACGGATGAAGTCTCTGCCTGCTCACGTCCATGCATGTCCCTGAGGGTTTGCGAGAGCTCAGTGAGCACACGGCGCACTGCGGCAAGTTCGGCACATACGTCTTTGGACGTCGCATGCAGTTCCCCCCTCAGGCTCTCGGTGCTACTCTCCATTTGTGCCCTTAGTGTCTCTGTACTTCTCTCCATTTCTGCCCTAAGTGTCTCTGTTGATGTTTCTATGTCTGCCTTAGTGACCCCACATCCATCGGCATGGTCCTTGAGGAGCGTGGCCAGTTGCTGCTGTTGGACGAGTAACTGGTCGAGGGACTGTTGCCTCTGCTGGGCCATGCCCATTTGCGGGGGTATCACAGAGGGGCTGTTGACCTCATGTTGCCTTGGCACAGGGCTTGTGGGGGATGGCCAGTCGTCGTCTTGTGGGTGCCCCTGCGTGGTATCCTCATGTTGTACGGGATGGAACAGACAGGGGGATTGGGACAGGTCATGGATGGATCTGACTTCGACATCCCCGTCTTCTGTGTCGGAGCATGCTGCCATCAATGGGGTGTCACCTATGGTGCTGCTGCCACCAGAGGCAGTGCCTTCTGTGGCATCCGTTGGGGGGACCGGTGGTGGTGGTGTTGTGGGCATGCTGGCTGCTGGGGTGCCTGTTGATGTTCCCTCCTGTGTGTTGCCACCCGATATGTGCTGCTGCCGTGTCTTGATGCGTGCAGCTGAGGTGGAGGGTCTTTGGCCGTTGGTCTTGGCCCTCTTTGCAGGTGTGCTGGTAGGGGTGTCCTGTTGCTCGTCGTTTGGATCGGACCCTGTGGTGGAGTAAAGGAGGGCGAGGGTTATTAATGGGTCTGTGGGTATTGGAATGGCATTGTATCACATGCATTGGGGTGGGACATGAGGGTGATTTGGGTCGGGGCCTTGGAGGTGCTTTCATTTGTGTGTGGGGTGAGGGTGCAGTTGTATGGCAGCCTGCAGTTAGGGTGTGCCTGCTGGACGAGTGGTGGGTGTTTTAGGTGTTTTTAATTATTTATGTATTTATTGTGGTTTTAATGTGCGCTCTGGGGGCGATGTGTGTGGACGTTCTCCTGGACATGTGTTTCTGTTGCACTATGTGGACACATGGTAGTTCACATGATTGGACATTGTGGATTTCGCATTGTTTCATCTGGCTCACCTACCTGAATCTTCGGATGTCTGCACTCCTTTCTCCATCCCTCCGACTCCCTCTATGCTCTCCATTCCGATGGTGGAGGCACAGATTTCTTCCCAGGGGGTCAACTTGATGGGTGATTCGGGACCTCCCCCGGTGGCTGTGGCAATGTTGCGGTTGGCAGAGAGTATGCTGCGAACGCGTATCCGCAGGTCGTCCCACCGCTTTCGGCATTGTTGTGGTGTGCGGGGTGCGGTCCCCACCGCGCTTACCCGCTGTGCTACCAGAGCCCATATGGCCTTCTTGTTCACAAGTGCCGTCCTGGTCATTTGCGTGGAGAAGACGACGGCAGCATTCTCCTGGAGGGTCTCTGTTAGCACGGTGAGTTCCTCACGGGAGAAGTGGACCTGCCGCTTGCGGTCGCACGCTTTCTTCGCTGCTTTTCCCATTTTTCTTGGTTTCTCTAGGGTGGATGACGGGTTGGGGTGTGTCTCAGGGTTGTGTTTTTAGTGGTTGTGTGGTTTTAGTGGTTTTATAGGTGTACGGCGGGATGTTTCCCGTTCGGGGCCCTTGTTTTTACTTCCGTTTCCGTATATTTCCGGTCACCGTACTTTCCGCTAGGCGCACACTGCGGTGACCGCTAAGAGGGGTGGCGGTATTGCACCTAGGGAGACGTACGGCGGCGGTGTGGGCCGTTTTGGGGTCATTTCCGCCATCGCGGACTTTGCACTTCCGCCATGGCGTGCTGCTCGTGCCCGATGGGTCGGAATGGGCCGCTCTTTGCTCCCTCGTGCAATGGCGGAAACGCTATTTACGCTGTTGCGGTCCGGTCAGTCACTTTCCGCCAGGGTCGTAATGAGGGCCAATGTCTTCTGTGAATGGTTGTTCTTTGACTGTTAAGGATAAAGTACAGTCTAAGTTAACTGCTTTTTGTAACTACTGTCCCAAGTACCTCTGCAAGTGGCTCTTCAGTTAGTGGCCTCTTGCCATATGAAGTCTGTGTTGGACACACCATGGCACAGGTGGTGTTAGCATCATTTTCATCTGATCCTCGAACTCTAGTATTTTCCTCAGGTTCGACTTTAGATTCCTTAACCACCCTGGCTATGGGGCCACATTTACCCTTGGGGAATCAAAATGACATTGTAAGTATAGGGGGGGGGGCTTTTTGGATGCTTTACAGACATTTGTCTCACTGGACCTTATTGATCCATAAATTGATTGTCTCGTTAAAGATCTAACTTCTGATGTTTCTATTTTGGCCCCCATAATGTCCCAAGAACTAGCTAAAAAGGTGCGTCTGTCCCTTGGCCGGCGCTCAGGTGTCCCTCTGTCTTTGGATGGGAACGATGATGTATAATTGCATAGAATACAATCACGGTACTCATTGGAAGCCTCACGGCTATTATTTAACAAAACCTTTCAGATGGTGCAGGGGGAGAGGGAGCACAGAGAGGCATATAACTCGCTGGTAACTGTGGGTAGTGTATTGGCTGATTATCTGCAGGCCATTCGCCAGCAGTCCGTCCTGTTGAAGGAACACCACCCTGATACTGCTAATTCTCACATAGGGGAACATATTGTGGATGCCTTTTCACTACCAGTGCTGTCTAGAATACTAAACTCAACGGGCAGGTCTTATGATACAATCCAATACAAAATGGGTGAGGTGCAATCTACACTAAAGGAACTATGCACTAAAATGAGTTTCTTGGAGGGTTTCATAACTGCAGTTGGATCCAAGTTGCAGAATTTAGACAAACCTAAAAATAGGGATACCGACAGATTGCTAGTAGAGTCTCTTTTCATTGACCATTATTAGAGGGGATGGTCGAAAAAAGACAAATCTTCATAAATATTGTCAAGCAAGTATTCCAATGATCAGAAAAGGTAAACCGTAATACCGAAATTGGTCAAAGGCACATAGAATGCTGAAAAATCAAAAGGACGCAGAAGTGATGTTAGACATCATGCAGTGCCAAAACGGATCTAAGTTCTGGTCATTGTTTAAAATACAACACTCTCAAGTGTCCTTACTACTGAACCCTATCTCTCAGGTAGTGTGGGAAAATAATTTTGCTGCACTTTATTTACACTTTATTCAGCACCAAATGGTGTGGAACAGGTTGATGCTGAAATACCGAATTTTCCAGAGGACTCAAAGGAGTGGCATTGTTTAGTTATTGATGCTCATCTGGTGCAGGGTGCTATCATTAACTTTAAGCGCTCAAACACTCCTGGCCCAGATGGTCTATTGATGACAATGTAAAATCCTTACCGGAATTGTGGGCCAAAATCTTATATCAGCTGTTTACAAATGTGATGCACTTCCACTTTGTAACTTTGTCTAGGAAGGAGGCCACAGTGATATTAATCCACAAGAAAGGCACAAGAGTAGTTCCAAATAAATACAGGCCCATATCACTGCTGAACTTGTCATACACAATATTAGCAACATTTATCTGAGAGAAATTACAATCTTGTGCCATTTCAGCAAATATCATGGATGCTTTCCAATCAGGCTTTAAGAAGGCGATCAGTACATCAGTAAATTGTTTGATAATTAATGTATTGCCTGAAAAAGCAAGGATAGCAAAGCGAGAACTTTATGTATTGTTTTTGGACATTACAAAAGTGTTTGATTATGTAAAGAGATCAAAGTTGTGGAAAGAATGATCAATATGGGGTGGCGTGGTGATACCCCTTCACACGAATAAGGGAATGAGGGCTCCTTTACTAGTTGGATTGCCTGACTACCGCAGTCATGGGTTTTAGCGGCATTTCTTTTCAGCATGTACATATTCGATCTTAAATTTGTTTTAATGAATACGAGAGCGAACCCACGGAAATTGGGGCTGGTTTTTATTCATCATTTGCTGTTCGCTGACAACATTGTTTTATTTGATTATACACCCGTTGGTTTTCAACATTATTTGGCTGTGGTTCTCGAATCCTGCAATATCTAGACGTGTTGCTTAATTCAGAAAAATAACTAAATTAGTAATAAATCCCATAAGAGGTATGAAAAGGAAGTTGCAATACTATTATTTTCAGTGGTTTTTATCCGGCCAGAAACTGGGGAAGGTGGATACATTTAAATACTTGGGGTTAGTAATAACTGCTAATGATGGGTGCCAAGCTTCATCTGTGTTCCTGAACTCAGTAATCTTCGCTGCACTTACCCAACTATGCCAATTGGCTACTAGGTTTGGCAGATTCTCTCTGTCTCGAGCACTATTTTACTACCAGCAGAAGATTACATCAGAAAGTATTCTATGGTGCCGAACATTTCTAGTAGAGGGTGAATGGCCCAAAATTGAGGCCAAGATTTGGAAGTAAGTTTTGTCCCTCCCAAAGGGGTTCCTTTGCCTGCAATCAGACATGTGTTTTATCTTTATTGGTCTGTATATCCTGGAGCCGCTTACAGTTGTATAGAGGCTTTTCGGTTCCACTTGTTGGCTCTCTATATCAGTTGTTTGTGGAGGCCATGAAAGCACACTCTTGCCAGGTATTAACACAGTGGAGTGAATGGTGCTTGAGGACATTGGGAGAGGGGGGCTCATCAGAGGAAGAATTGTCTGCCTGACCTCTCTTTACTAAGAACACGTTGTTTTACTTTGATTAGGTGCTAAATAGAGACTCGCTTTCTACATAAAAGATGTTTAACCATTTTATGTATGATATAAAACATGTTAATATGGTACAATGTTTTTTAGCAATGTCGACCATTTTATGTTAAGATTGAAATTCAATTTGTTTCAAACGAACGATGTGATTGGTGCAAGGCTGAACATTCCGAAAAAAGAAAGATGATGCCACCTCTTGAATGAGGCGGTAGAGAGTTTGGAACATGTGTTTACTAAATTTGATAAATTGGTGCATGTTCATAATCACGTGTTTAGTAAATTCGGGCCTATTGCAAATGAAATATTTTTGGCCTCCCTTTGGCATCGATTGCTATGTGAACCTAGTACTTCATTGTGTATTGCTGCTATGAGATTTTTAAATTGTTTATTCATGGACGAAATGTGTTTGCTGTTTTAGATTAACTTCTTCAATATCTGTTGTTTTATGATAGTTACTTGAAATATTTTATTTGAAATAAGTGATTGTGATTTTATTTATGTGAATTTTGTTATTGACTGAACAGTTTAAGTAAAAGCAATTTCACACAATACATAAATAAATAAATCACCAATCCTCTATGTCAGGTGACTGCAATCTGCAGCTCTCCGGATGTTTTAAAATATGACTCCTGTGATCCCATACCCTTGACTATGCTGGCTAGGACTGGTGGGATTAGTAGTCCAAAACATCTGCAAGAGCCAAAGTTTGCAGACCCCTGCTCTGTGTTCTTACATACACCTAGAGTCCTGTGCTACCAGGAACCAATGAGCTCTAATGTACCTGTGTGCTCAAGGACCCATGAATGCTCCAATGACCCTGTATTCATTTGCTTTCATGTTGTCTGGATGACCTGGTGTTGGTAGTGCTCTCTAGCCCCAGTGCTCCATTGTTCCTACTCTCCCATGTTACTGAAATATGCTGTTTGCACTCAGCCCACTGTGTGATCCCATACACCCATGATTCTACATGCCCCAGCATTGTCCCCCATGTCATTGTGTATCCCAAGTTATGTATGCTTCCTTATTGTGTGCGCCTATTCTATCAGGGGTCCTTCAAGGCTGGTAATGACCGGAACGCCACAGTTATGCAAACAGGAGCACACACGAAGCTTATTACAGGACAAGGCGCAGTGGGGAGAGCACAATACAAAGAGCATGGTGGATCAGACCTGTCTGAAGAGAGCTGTCAACGCCGCCCACTGTGCGCAAACCTTTCATACAGAACCAACATAATTTGCATGAGCATAATTGAAAAATTTCAAGAAATTCCCTGTGAAGCTGATTGGTGGGTCTACGTTGGTTCCCTAAATCTAAGCATACATTTACTCCTCATAATTGGTGCAGGAATTCCTGACCCCAATTGTCAAACACCACCCCTTGTGACATCACAAATCTTCCCACACCAACCCATGATGACGTTTAGTAGCATTATGTGATTGTGCTGACCACTGGAACTTTATTAATCTGCCACTGGTCAGCTGTCATGGAAACACACAAGACAACTTGAGCTTGGCAAAGGGGAGACATTCACAAGCCATCTGACCAATGAGGTGCCCTGGCGACATCAGCAAAGACAAAAACACTGTTGCATCCTAGGGACACTGGAACTCTCCCAGTGATTGGTCCCCTCCCAGCTCACCCCCAGATCCCACAGCCCTCTTCCTAGGCCCATCTGCCAGCATTTATTTGTTACTGCTCTACATTTACCAGCGAGCACCCAAGTGCCTGGCTCCCAGTCCTCAAATATATCTGTTGGCCCCATTCCTATGCCCCAATTTGGTTGCTATGTTGCTTTTTCATTCTATACTACCACTTCTACCCCGTACGCCTCATTTCTATCCCCGGTGTGCCCCCCTTGGCAGCACTGAATTTGCACCTTTGACGCACTATCATGGGAGAACTGGTAACATTAAGCCTGAGGATCAACTGTCATTTTCTGGCTCGTAGTGCAGTGGCCCAAGCCCACAATGCAGCAGCCCCACCTCCCAGAACAGGTAAAATCACTAACAACCTCTCGCCCACACACTCAAGTGTATATATAGTAGATACGACTGACATTACTTTCCTATCATGCAACAAATCCACTTTGTGATGGCAACACATCTTGGCTCACGTACAACCAGCCCTAGTGATTAATCACTCCCCCACTTCAAAACACAGCAAAGTGCTTACATGAAACACAGCACCATGCACCAGCTGAAATTTCAACCTGTGTCGGCACTCCTCAACACTACCACACTGACCAATCACACCAATACCAATGCGGCCCTGCTCACTCCAGAGCCTCAGGCCTCTTCCCTGCAATGCGCCCCAATAGCAGATCACTGGTGGCGTATGCACACAAAATCCTTGATCTGATCACCACTAACAACCTGGATATCCCCACACTCTCAGAAACCTGGCTCACACCCTCCTCTGGCCCGGCACTTTCCATCGTTGTCCCTAGAAAAAAAAGAGGGGGTGGTGGTCTTGGTCTCCCTACATTCGCCCAATTCTGCCCCTCTCCCCAAATGCAAAACCAAAATCAAATGCTCCCCTAATGCTTGCATCATGGACTCCTAGCCTGCTTGCATCTTCCGAAGACAACCTCTCCCAATGGCTTTTACCAATATGAAGCATTCCAGCCTACTCCTAATTCTGAGTGACTTTAATCTTGGATAAAATGACCCTCGGGACTCAGAGGCTGCTGCTCTGGTGAACACCATGACAGCCTAGACTACACTCAACCGGTCTCAGGCATGCCCAGGGCCCATGCTAAACTGGATTCTGGGTCACAAAAGTAACTCCACCGTCCTAGCCAACCGCCCGTGCCCATGGTTTGACCATAACACCATATTCTTCTCCATCCAGGCCCCGAGCCAACACAGTTCCCTAGACCTTCAACCTACCATCACATCAGCTACCATCTTGGGCTGTAGCACTCGTAACCTAGCCAGCAGCCGCCTCATCCCTCGCCTCAGGCCCCCCCACACTCTAAGGACACAGCCTCCCTGGTACAATACTACAACAACTTGATCACAGATACCTTAGATCTCCTGGCCCCCCTGAAACCCAAGAAACAAAAGAACATCGAACACCTCAACTGCTGGTTCACCCTGCAATAAGAACCCAGCCCAGCGAACAAAGCTCTTTTTGCAAAGTTCTCCCACCTCTACAGGCAATCCATTCACAATGTCAAAGCATCCGCTTATAATGACAGCATCTCCAAAGGGTCCTCCAGCTCTCGTGTACTCCTGTACTTGTTGTACAACAAAGCACAAGGTTGAAGGACGTCTTGTCATTGAAGACTTTGTCTTTCACGTCAGGCCCTGAGGAAGACTGTGTTGGTGGCAGTCAAAACTAGAAGCACATTTTGGCTATGTTGGCCTGGTGGACCGTATAGCATTATAGGCCAGTTTTTATTGGGATATATTGTTGTGCACTTGTGAGGATGCTGCAGTACTTGTGTCCACAAACTGGCAGTGGACCACTGATTTCAGGCAAGTCTAAGTTTAGCCGCCCAATTGTGTTCACAGTATTTCAGATGTGGACCATAGGTCTCAGGTGAACGCAAACCCCATAAATAGCACCCTGTCTACCCAACCCTTATACATGTTCACAATAAGAATTATGTATAAATGAGCAGTACAGACTATAAAGCCATATGAGTAAGACTGCATCTAGAGATACAAATGGAAAATAAGGCATAGTGAAACAAAGTGATTTGCTCAGGATCACATAATGTATGAAGTGTGAACGTTGGGGATGTGAGCCCTGTCTTCCTTATTCCTCAGACTCCAATTTAGAGAGCAGTGGAGACTTAATGTTCACCTATTCCATCTTCATTATTAGAAACAACAAAACACTTGCTGAGAAAGTGTCATTCAGGGGATAAAACAGTACACTGTTCCAGAAATCTAGCTTTCAAAGCACCAATGTTTCTACAATAGGGAAGCATATCATTTGTCCGCATCCTTAGGCAAATACATCTGAGAGTACACACCATTGTACAGACTAAGATTGTAATTATAATGAAAACTCATTATAATTATAATCTTGGTCTGTGCAATTGTGTGTACTTTCAATGCCCCAAGTCACACAATATAGCAACCTGAAAAATTATAATAATGTGTTATTTATATAGCGCCTTAATCCAAAGCGCTTTACAGTGCACATATTTACATACAATATCATCCAAGCAAAATTGGTACTCATTTATCGACCTCGGAAGGATGAAAGGCTGAGTTGGCCTTGCCGGGATTTGAACCTGCGACCTGCACATCATGCTCAGATCACAGCAGCGAGCATTCAACCCGCTGAGCGATCTTTCCAGTTGTTAAGAGAATCTACAATTGAAACATATATTCATAAAGAAAGTCTGCATTTCTATGTCAGAAAAAAAGAAAAGGGTTGAGTCAGGCCCACAATCAGGTGCATTAACATGATACAGGTCATGCACAGATCAAAGCAACAGTCAATGAACCTGCTGACCATTCCAGATGTGTACTTCTATCTCATTTACTCTTTATTTCCTTACCAATCTCCCTCCAGTGTGCTTCATTTGCACTACATTGTGGATCCATCCCTCTTCCTTACAATTAACTTTTAGACCTCTGTTCCACTTTTGCTCCATCCTTTAAATCTTAACTCAACCCCCCTCTGTTACCTTTCACACACTCCCTTCCCTTGCCCTCATTGCTGAGTCACCAAGTACTTGCCAATCATCTGCTTTAAATGCCCATCAAACCAAGCACAATACCTGCCCCTCACCACATTCCGTTGACTGGGCTCAAATGTAGACAGTAGACCACATGATTTGCCAGTCATCCCCTGCCAGACAAAATAAGAAGTTGTGTTTGTAGGCCTTGCTGATAATTGTGACTGTGCGGTATCTGTGTTCAAGTGGCTTTGTATCCATATACCTGAATCTGTGGTGTATTTGTTGGTCACATAGGATACGAGTGTTCATGACATGACAATCAGGGGGGATCATTCACATCTTGGTAGTAACGGTCAAATCCAAATTATTTGGCAAGTAGAACCAATTTACCAACCACCAAATTTAGTGTTTGATCAAATACCATGTGCAGTATTTTATGGGTATGCAGGCAATGGCATTTTAGGCAGACCTTCAACATAAAATCTGCCTATTTATACCTCCACCTACAAGGTGGAGGTAAAAATTCATGGCCCAACGTTTTTTTGTCCCTTCTATGGAGTGTAAAATGTTTTTGATAAAAGACTGTGTAAATGGGGTCAAAGTGTGGGTATCTCTGATTGCCCCCTCTCATCATCTTTCCCATATAATGCATAAAAGGGTCAGAATGTATACATTTGTATATAAAAGGGACAGTGGTGGTAAAGAGTGACTACTGAACATAATCAATTTCTCAGTTCACATTGATGGTGAAAATGGCTGAAAGAAAGTAAAATAAAAAGAAAAAATTCAAAATGGAAATGGCTGAGGTGGTACTTCGGAAATTGCTGGTGGTAAACTATCAATAGGGTGGATTTTCAGATTTACCACCTTCGTAGGTGGTAACTTTTGCTTGCGGTATTGCATAAAAAAAAACACCCAACTCTGAATGAATGTAGTCTAATATAGCCTCAGGGAGTGGTCATTATCGTAGGATAGTGACCCGTCACCAAGTTATGGCCTGAGACTAAGTTGAGGGCCACAATTGATGTTGACCAAGAGATAATGAACCCTCCTGAAGTCTATGAGGCTATTAGCACATGCTAGCAGTTGGAACACATATTTTGGTGGTTTAGTAAATTGGTCATGTATACTTTGAGAGTGATTTAAGTAAATACAATATGTTAGTAAATTAAATGTTTTTTTAGTATTTAAATAATATGGTTGTCTTCGTAAATTAAGTATTTTAATTGAACTTGGTTACACTGAAACAGATTTAACATAAGAATGGTTTAAGTTTCATGTAGAAATAAACAGTGTTTCCGTAAGTGAAAGCATTTTCCAATATGTTAGCATTCTCTTTCCTGTAAAAATCATGTTTCAGCAAAAATAGCTCTCTCGCAGAAAGGGACCTGTTGAAAAAAAACGTACCTGGAAATTGCATTGTTGTTTACCTGTCGTCTTCTGAAGGCAGAATGTTCAGCATGCTGTCAATACCACTATTTATCGATTGGCTGAGAGGAGGTAATTAACCATCTCCATATGCGTACAATAATTAATAACTGAACATTACATCTTTATGTTTTTCAAATGTGCCCTAAAGCCAGTACCATTAACAATCCAACAGCCATTTCTGTAACCACAGTATAGTAGCATCCCTTTGTGCTTTTAAGGGTGCTATTAAACACTTTTTGTAATGAACTCACTAGTGATCAAGAAATTCACCAGAACATAGAGGAAGCATGTTTACGGAATGAAACCACTGAGGACAAACCCTAGTAAGACATAGACACTCATGATAAACTGCTGTATATTGTAGTAGACTGATGGTGCATGGGGTGCAGTGGTGCCAACGTTGCCACCCAGGGTCCTAGAATCTGCCATTTCTATTTGTGCATTGCCATTGGGTCGTAAGAACATGTCCCAGCAGCCTAGAAACGTCTCCCTCTCACTGGCCTACGGGTGGGGGCCACCCAGGCACTTCTATAGCATGCTGAAATCAAGAGTGCCTTGCACCATCTACACAGAAGCTGAGCAGGCCTTACAGCACTCATTTCCTTTGAAGCAGGCTGCATTTTGAAGGATTTTTATTTTTATTTTTTGTATTTACATTTTGCAGCTCGGATCCAGGGGGTAACATCCCAGCCAGCCCTTTGGTTAATTGCCCTGTTGTCTATTTCCCAGTCTGCCCCTGGTCTGGAACAGAATGCTGGGCAGTGCAAAGGCAGCTCGATTTCCTCACACTAGGAGTAAGGTGAAAAAGTGCGTAGGAAAGGTACAAATGTCATGGAAACATTGCAGCCAAACAGCATTTGGTTGCCAAAATAGAGCGAATAAAGTAGAGCCATCCAAGAAAAAAGCCTTAATGCATACATTTGTAAGCTGAAAACAAATACCATTAACAACTTTAATCTGTTTTGTTCCCGGTGGAATTCACGAAGACGCACCCGACTCTACTTCCTGGAAACGTCTACATTTTGAAAAGACAACATATTAGGCGTGCAACTATGCGTAGGTAGCCCGAGCTCATTGTCCTCAGACGACGCATGTGAAGCACTACACTGTCCTGTTCGCAAGTCCTACACTAAATTAATACCACAAGCAAGCACTTGCCTTATAAAACCCTGACACAATTAGTTCTACACTAAATTAATACCACAAGCAAGCACTTGCCTTATAAAACTCTGATACCGAATTGAATACGATGTCCCCTTGCTCATGTGTACCTCCATGTTCCATGCCCCGTGAATCTGCACGCTCGACATTCCCACAATCCTACCATTGCCTCCCATTTGCACATTCTGAGCATGCAGTTGGGGCAACGACAATGGGATCCTGTCAGAATGATTGTATTCAGAAGCTGATGTACAGGGAAAGAGAAGGGCCCCTTGAAATATGGAGTAGTATTCGCATACAAGCTAGACAAAGGGTGTCATCAGCTGCAGTGTCTCCAACTCGAAAATGCAGAGGGGTATTGAGTGGATAAGGGAGCAGACAATGTCCATGATCATGGGGGGGGGGAGGCCACGCATTCTAGACTTATGACAAAGGTTTGATATTGGGTTTCAAATTGTGATCCAACATTGCTTGGTTTATGCTGAGCATGGCAACCCGTTTGCCCTCACCTCCTACTGATGTGGGTGAAGTCCTCCTTCGGAGCTGATATCTCTGCTCCCATGTTCCACAATGAAACAGAAGAGCCTAGAGGACCGTGCAGAAGCAGCTATCGTTTCAGTAGGCAATTTGTAAAATATGTAAAGGTTAAACAGTTCATGCAATCAAGAAAGGACACTAGTTGGCAAAGCAGAGCTAGCACAAAACAGTGGGCAATCAAGGACAGGACTTTATGGAAATATGTGGGGCTGTGCATCTACCCTGCCAAGGTAAACTGTATACATTGCTAACTTTAATCTATGTTAATGCAAAGATATCTCACTCTACCTTGAGGCATTATTTGACTGAACGCATGCTGTTTGATAGGACACACACATGGCTCCACTGTCTAGTGTCCCCTTACGTTTCCTCTTCAATTTCGCCCTATGGTCTCCGGAGGATAGCTCAGGAGCAACGTGCCCAACACAGGTTCGGTCCCCGCGCCCGCGCTTAGAAACCTCTAAAAGCGCGTTATAAATAACCTATCATACCATATGCTCTTCCTTGCCTGTTGCGGGCAAACCGCCATGTGCGCCATCTCGTTTTTGCTCTTTTTCACTATTTGCCCCTAAACATAGGAACTCCCTACCCATCAGAGCCCCTACATTTTCTCTGTTCCACTCACAACTCAAAAAAGTCCTTTCTTCTACTTGGGATGGACTCTTAACTGCCCCACTCCATGTGTGTGTACCCTGCAATTATGTGCAGCACTTAAATAAAAAAAAAACCAAAACACATACAAATACATGTACTCTATTTATGTGGTTATGCATGTATGCATTTCTTTATTCTTTATTTATTTATCAGTGCTTGAGACAAAAGGCGAGGAGGAAAGAGGTTATTGGAGTAGCAGAGGAAAAATAGGCATGTGGAAAGGGAAAGGAATAGAGGGCAGTATCCCTGGAAGTGGAAGGAGCTAGTCAGCGTTTACAACATTAATATGTAAGGTGCACAACCGCAATAGTTGGAATTGGAGTCCTCCTCTTTGTAATAGTCGGTCGATTCGTGTTGAAGTGGATGACTTTCAGAGAATGGCTGAATTCATAGATAACACGTATATTTAAGGGACTTCGACTTTTGTATTATCGGGCATGTGACAGACTGCACTGCTCGTATAATACACCACACTTAAATACTACAAATAGTCATTACTCTTTGTATAGCCCAGATATCTAATTCAGTAAAGTGCATACAACACACGCTTTTATGAATTTATAAACATCCGTGATGATGTTTGTTTGGTGCCAAAGGTCATATGTACCCTAATCAAGACAAATGAGGTTAGAGCAATTGGACTTAGATAATAGAAGAGCAGTGTCATGTTAAATGGCAACAGCATGCTTAGATTCTGGCTCACTATGGCTTATGATATGATGTGGCATTTATAACACGCATGTACACAAGTGTTTCTAGGCGCGACGAGGAGGGGAAAACAAAGGGAGCACAAAATAACAACCTTACTAGGGCTTGTGGCCTTCAGATCACGCAAGTGCGAGGAAGAGGGAAGGGAAGAAGTGCCAGGGGGAGCGGGAGGGAGAAGTGCAGTTAACTCTGAGGTCAAAACCTTAGGAGTATATTTAGACTCGACCGTATCACCAAACAGACATATCAACCCTATAGCATCTGCAGCAGCACACACCGCAAAACGTATCAATGCCTGCAGACCCTTCCTGTCTACCGACAGTTGCACGACTTTCGTCAGAGCCCTCATACTATCGAGGATTGACTACTGCAACTCCCTCTTTGCAGTCACCAATGCCCTCAACATAAACAAATTGCAAATCATTGAAAACAGTGCAGTGCGTGCAGCCCTAAGCATCGCCAAAAAAGACCACACATCCGCAGCCAGACGCAACATCCACTGGCTCCCCATCCGAGAAGGCATCATTTTCAAAACATTAGTACTAACCCACAAATGTATTTACCAACACTGCCCGCACCTACCTATCCAAAAAGTTCTCGAAGGCCCAATCAACGAGGACCACTCGAGCTGCCTACTCACACTTACTCATCACTCCAGATATAGGTGCCAGAAATCAGGAGGCAACAGCTTCCTGGTGATCGTGGCCAAATCCTGGAATGCCCTTCCATTGGCCTTAAGATCAGATGACTCCTATTGTTCCTTCCGCAAGGGACTCAAAACCTGGCTTTTTTCTAAAGACATCCAAAACCACTAACCACTCTACATCATCCCTAAAACTCAATCCTGTTTCTGTGCCACACCACCCTGCCTTTATTACCCACAGAGCACCTGCAACATACTGCACTAACGACTATAACCTGTCGTACCACAGATACTACCCACACAAATAACTGCCTTTAACCATACCTGTATACCCTGCATTGTAAATAACTTTTGTGACTGTTAAATGCAACCTTGCTGTAACTAAGCCTTCTTGTAACCAGCGCCCAGATGCCCCCGGGTTCGGTGAGCTTTATAAATGTCAAAATAAATAAATAAATAAATATAACTCACAAGTGCAGCCAGCTGTTCCAGAGGGAGGCCCCAGCCGAGGAGATAGATCTGCCCCCAACTCTCTGCATGGGGAAGCACCTGACCCTCAGAAAGTTGGAGGTGGATGAGCGGAAAGCTTGAGAAGGAAGATGTTTTGGAAGAGAACTTTGGATTTAAAGCAGTCCCAGGACCCAGAAAGCCTTATGGATGATGGAGAGGGTCTTGACACTGATCCTTGCAGCCATAGCGAGCCAGTGAAGAGATTTCAGAACTGGAGAGATACAATCTCTGGGCTTGAAGCCAAGGACAAGTCTCGCAGTCCTGTTCTGGATAAGTTGTAAAGTTCGAAAGAATAAAGGCAGGAAGATTTAGAAAGAGGCTGTTGCAATAGTCCAGAGCTCTGGAGACAGTGAGCATCTGGGGGAAAGAGAGAAAAGGAAGATTACCTCTGAGGAGGTGCAGCTGATAGTTTAACTTCTTAGAAACGTCAGAGTTGTGAGGAGAAAAGGAGAGGGTGGAGTCGAAGATGACAGGAAGGAGCAGGAAGAGGGCCAGGAGTGGGCAGCCAGAGAGAGAGAGCGCAAAGGAGGGAGCATGTGTCCCAATGAGGAGGAACGCAGCCTTACTGGTTTTAAGGCATAGATCATTGGCAGCACACCATTCCTGAATTGCATCCAGAGAAGAAATAGAGGTGACTGAGGGGAGCCTGAAAGAGAGCTGAGTGTCATCTGCATAACATTGAAAATTGGAGCAGAAAGTAGCGATGCAGTGGGCATGAGTGACAGGTAGTGGTTGACGAGCCAGTGAGAGAGGTTAAACCCCTGGAGAACACCACAAGTAGGAAGAGAGATAGAAGAGAGGAAAGACCCCAGTTGGAACTGAGAGGGTTGGTTGGTGAGAAAGGAGGTCAACCAAGCTAGGGCCTGATCTGTAAACCAAGGTTGTCACGGATGCGAATGAGCAGGATGGCATGGTTAACTGTGACGAAGGCAGAGGACAGATCAAGGAGAATGAGGAGAGAAGGGAGATTAGAGTAAAGATTGGAGAGCAAGTCTTCATGGGTGTCCAGGAGAGTAGTTTCCATGTGTGGGATACATTGACCTACGCACCAGAATTCCCATCCATAACCAACCTGCACTTCAGCAGAACCAGCAAAATGGCTGCGCTGGCTCCTTTGAGCACCACTGCCTTGCATCAAAACTGCATTTTGCAGCTACAAAAGGATGGCTGCACTGTTTTGCCAAACACCATTGGGCAAGTTGGAACAGGGAGCACACCGAGAAAGGCTGCCATGGTGTGTTCTTGTGTGTACTAAAGGAGCGAAGTGAGAAGCTGCACTGCTTTGCTGCTAGCCCAAAGTTTCCCAGTGAAAAAGGGAAATATTTTACCTTTAAAATGATGCCACTCTTATGCTCTTTTCATCTGTTCTACAGTTCTCTGCTTTTATCAGTGAGGCCCTGCCATGCCCATCCATATTCAGATTGTGCCCCAGCAGGAGAGAGCATCATTCCTAAATGGCAGGCTGTGTCAGGACACGTCTGGGAAATCAACAGAAGCTTCACTTTCAGCTGCATGGAAAACACTTGACGTTTGGACTACAAAATGTCAAAAATCACTGCTTCAAAAGAAACTCTTGATCTAAGAGAATATGACAATTTCAGTGGACATGTGTCTTGAACAGATTGCTGTATAAGCGAAACTAACTAGGGCAAAACAATGTTGGGAAGTCAGAAGGAAGAGAAAACCTTTTAAAATGTTCAGCCCAGCAGACTTCACCACGGGTTAAAAAGTGCTTTTGCAAATAAGGAAAAAGGCCTGTTTTAAAAGTGTAATGTTGAAAGAAGGCCCTGTCTTGGCCTAGCAATGTAAAGGGGGTTTTGCTGGGAAACATATATGAGAGGTTTTATTTCAATAGGCTTGCTTCTGATTCAGAACAAAATAAAATAAAATAAACAAACACAGTGGCTGGACTGTGGAAGCTCCAGAACAGGTTTTTCTGCTGGCTAAACTGAGGCCTTCCCCAAAAGGAGCCACCATACATTTCTGGGACACGTGCATGTTAATTGCTACCTTTGAATACTTAGAATGGACCAAGAGAAAGAAATATCACACGCTTGTCATACTTCTGTCTGGGCTTCTGCTTGAGACAAAAGATCTGGGACACCTATGTGTGAAGTGGGGGAAGTGACAATAAACATTCAATCAAACTGGGAAAACCCCATGGCCAATCTGGGCTGAACTGACATCTGGTGGTAGCCTGGAAAAAATGGGCCTAGTTGAAGAACAAAGGACATCCCCATGTGGCTCAAAATACTATTTGATGAATATACTTTTAAGACTGTTAATTCTGTAACCGGACAGCGCGGTGATGTAAAAGTTTAAATGTGATTTTTGTGACTTCTAAATAAAGATATTGTGGCCATCCATAGCATGTATGGGATGCAAACCCCAGGAAAGTATGAATCATTGTAAAAGTACACATGGTGGAACGTTAAACATTTACAGAAATATGCTCTATGATAATATGCACACACAACTAAAATTGTGGGATTTGGGGTGAAGCAGTTCTCACTAAAATTGCAAAAAAATATTAGAAGGACGAAAGTATGGTGTACAGACCTGGGAGTGGGAACACCATGCTCTGTATAAAATATGTAATCTGCCTATGTGATGTGTGAACGTGCCACAAGTGTACAAATGTGTAATTGATATTAAGATTGATTTTGCTAAAAAGGACTGTGGGAAGGCTTTGCACCTCATAAAAACACAACCCCATAAACGGAGTCCCCTCCTGGAGGAGGCAACCGACATTGGCTGCCCTATACAGTTCTTGGGGGTAGGTTTAGCTTAGCCCAGCAATATACCCGGTGGTGTCACCCGCTTTATAAAAGGGGTGGGAGCTCACAGGGACAGGACACTCTCTCCTGAATTTCCACTGCTTGCATATCCTGACATTCCAGATCCACCTTTGCAAGATTCCAGACTCTACTGCAAGACCCAAGCATAGCTGATCCTATCCCACCGGGCCATTGATCCAGAAATTCCACTTAAAAACCAATAACAAAGGGGAAAAGCTGTGACCAGACCGGCTTTATGCCCACTGCCTGCATGCCTGCTGTATCCTTGCCATCATCCAGTGACCAAACTTGGCCAGCTATTTGCTGTTAGGAGAGCCGCTATCCTGTGACCAGGACTTTTGAGTCCAGAATCCGGTTGGCTGCCCAAATCCACAAACTCCAGTGCAGATTGTATTTCCCCATCCCATAGCCACACATAGTCTACCCCATCTTGATACTTTGTCTTTGTTCTACTCTCTAAGAAATCCTATCCTTTCCTTGGTAACTTGTTTAAGACTGTTAGAATTCTCTGTGCATCTTGTCCTTGATCTCCAAGCGTTAGCGCCACTTTTCTCTCCATTTTTGTCTTGCATAGATCATAAGTCCTTAGCCATATTTGGAATAATCAAATAAATTCCCACATAAAGCTGAACGCGGGGTAAAAAGGTTAACGGCGCAAATCCATCTTGGAACGTACTGTGTCTTTCTTTAACAATATAGTCTAGATAAGTTAGTTTAAGTAAAACTTGCCTTTCCTTTTTTAAACCGATTTTCTCTTTTCAACTGCTCCATTTTCCTAAAATTGTACCTCATTCCACCGTGAAAATCTCATTCAATTCTCCAGCTATAGTCACTGTTTCACTTCTATATTTTCCCTGTGATGTGCATCTATCACCCAGCCTAAAAACCGCATTCCGATTCTGGGTTTTTTCACCCTTTAAAAAAAAAAACATGTTTGACATTTAAAGCAGAAAAAGAGACAAATTCTACTTTTCCATGTGTGATTTGTGTTCCCAATTTCAACCTGCTTTTGGAACTGTACGCGTTTTGTGATACCTTACCTTATAGTTGCGAGTGATATAACATCCCTGAGACTGTGATAAGACATATGTGCATAATAATTTAATTTCCCATATAATTAATTATTTGTTAAAATCTGAGTGTCATTTTAGGCCATTGCAAAGGGTTTGCCTCTTATTTTGTGAGTGAAGGTCGTATCTTGATTCTGTTTGCTGCCCTATATGCTTGACTACATGCTGCATCTTTCTATCCACTCAGATCTTGAGTAATTGTGGGTTGAGGGAACATTGCAGGGGGAAACCTTAACTTGCTATCTATCCTAATAGAAAAAGTGTTCCTATTCATTTGCGCTTTGGATATGTTCTTGTAGAAGGTTATCCAAGTGTATTTCAGTGGTTTTCATTGTAATTATCACCCCACTCGTGATTGCTGCCCATATCAAAATTGTGTGATTTTCTTTGATATTAAAATAAATAAATACTGTATTCCCACCAACCAGTCTGGTTCCTGGTCCATTGTGACCCGGGGTATTTGTAAGAGGGGTTGGGTATCGGCTCAATTCTAATTCGTTGAACATAAAGAAAAACTATTCTAATTGAGCGCTACATCCTAGGCTAAGGGCAAGAATCCTGATCCAGTGTGTGGCACCCAGTTAGAATCCTTCACACATGCTTCTAGCAGCTTTGAAGCCAGACTGGTGGTCATGGAGGCAAGCAACAGATTCATTATGTAGATTAAGCTTGGAGATGGCCAGCTTTTCTAAGAGTTTGCCCAGGAAACAAGTGATGGAGATCGGGCGATAGTGAGCTGGAGAGGAAGGATAGGCTGAGGTGCACAAGAGAGTGCTTAAGGGGCATGGGAAAGTTCAAGTGGCAAAGGAGTGATTGCAGAAATCAGCCAAGGCTGGAGCTTCGATTAGATTTATTGGATATTGGGGATAAAGGAAAAAATACAATTTAATGAGGTGGGAAATTAATTAATGTGGACTGATGGAAATATAAAAGAAAGTAAGGGTCCAATTCACAGAAAGATTTGCGTGGTGCAAAGGGAAAAAGTGCACTTACCGATTAATATGTGCAGTTAACGATTAATATATCTTTGTAAAGGTCTGCACTTACTTTACACTGGGCATTACCTAATTTGTGCTGTTGAGGGACACACCACACAGGCAGCAAACACACCTTATCATGCACAAAGAAAACCATATTCATGGATTTCATAGCAAAATTGCCTAGACTCCAAAGAAGGATGCACATCTTTCATTCTTGTCACCATGTGATACACAGCGCAACCTACCAGGCACAAAGAAAGCATAAAAGGGAGTGCAACCACATTCAAAATAGCACCACCACGATGTCTGACCCCACTTTAGTGGCACTGATCATACATCATGGAAGGAGGAGGAGGAGGATCCAGGCTTCAATTGTTTCTCTTTTTTTTACTTACTTATTTACCTACCAGCTAACAGCAATGCACTAGCAGCTAACGCCGATACCTGTGTATGCCTGTATCATATACCTGCACTTTACCTGCACCTGCTGTAGATGAGGGGCCAAAACTGACCCTCATGCCCCCACAACAACTCTTACACGATGACAGAAAAACAATAGATGTGCCTCGCTTTTAGGCCCATAACCGCAGTCGATGAATCGCAGGTGTGAAAAACGGTATTCCATTAGACAACCATTCAGACCATACACCATTGAAGATTTGGACGGCATGAAATTGACATTGATCGATCAGGTCGACTGACTGAAGAACCAGAAACCAATGACGTCCTCACTGCCATCACGACGTAGCCGTGCGTATACATGAAGTACATATCCATCCATTCATGAAGCTACACGGATGAAGGCATGCTCCTAAATGCTCACACCAGAGAGAACGCAACCTCTTAGGGAAGAATGGCCTATGTCAATCTTGTAAGGATAACAAGTTTTAATCTCAAAGGCAGATGAGAGCAACAGCAAAGAACTCTGCTGCCAAGAACGCTCTGCCAAAGAGAGGTACAAGCAGAAACTTTTAATTTACACAGCGTCATGATGACGTGACAATATAGAGTGAAAACCTGCACAGCTGACTGAATGGACCCTATGCGTGTACCATGTTTATCCATAAGGACGGCAGTTTATTTGTCCCAGCCCAGTCTGTCTGTCTTCCATCACGTGGGTGTTTCAATGTTATACCGAAAAAGTAATCACATAGTCCGAATTATGTTGGCCTGAAGCAAATCGCATCATGTGACAAACTTCGCAAATTAAGAAACCTGAATGTGACCATAGGGAGTCTATTTAGTAAATGCTGGCCATTTTCTTTTTTGTAAATGCTTTGCAAATATATTCTATGCTTCAGTCTCACACGGTGCAAGGCCAAAGCTTGAACTCTGAAATACTAATGCAGGCAGGAATGTAGAGCCATGCAGAAATACATTGTTTTCCCTCTCACTGAAGCCTTGAAGCTGTGCAGAAGCTGCGCCTGATCAGTAGCCCAGGTGCTGGTTGTCTTGCAAGCACTGTTGTAAAAGGCAGTTAAACATGAATAATATGCAGCTAGCGGTGCTCCTTCACGAAGGATGGTATTTCTGCCTCAGAACTGTCTGACCCTTAGCTCATGAGTCGAGAAAACAGATAACGTTGTATGGAATGTCTCCCTGCTAAGTACAAGCTATCCTTCCTGTGCCAGTGCTCCATGTTCCTCATAACAGAAAAGTATCTCTGCAGCCTTTGCTAGAATAACTAATGTTAAGACTCAATGAAGACGCATCATAACTGTCAATTACCGAACCCTAGCCCGTATGACATGTATAATGATGATGTATTATGTATATATGTATATATATCACTGCTTGAGCGCTGTTCGCTCTCTCTCGCATCTCACTATGTCTGGAACACACGTCTTGAGGCGCTGTGACCCAGCCGGCCGACTGAGATACTTTGAATAAAACCAGACTTGTTTGGAAATAGAACCTCACGACTGACATGTCATTGGGTATTTTGGTTATTGTGCCTTATTTCCATGTATGGTCTAACAGCAGTGCTCATCTTCTCATGTCCAAGGTCAGAAAACAAATACATTTTACTCCAACTATACACCTTTTAATTTATCGCTCATACTGTGCAATTGGCAAGCCTTAAGAAGAACACAAAGGAGGTTCTGGGGAACTCTAACCTTCACACACACATTTCACTCACTCCTCCGTGCCATCCGGCTCCAAAGTCTCTGCCTCATTTTGAACTATATAATCTATCCCTCCCAGCACCTCGCAATACAAATCACATGATTATCACTTCGCTGATATGCCCTGTCCGTCCTCTTCGAACATTTCAGGACTTGTTACTTTGGGGTTGGTGGTAATGGTAATGTTAAAGGTTACTTTTGCTGTGCACTATCACCACCGGAGTGGTCCATTGGCACTCTGGTGGATCTGAAAAAAAGACGATGCGAAACTGGGTGGTGGTGGGAGCGGTTAGTAGGGTTCAATGGGAATAGGAAAGTGAGACATGATTTTCTGTTGGCAACTTCAGTTCGGTTTGCACCATTCGCTGAGCTTAGGTGCAATTTACGAGTCTGAGAGATTCCCATGTGCTGCTGTGCATGGTTATGTGTTGTTTGTATGTTGTATGTGTTGTTTGTGTGTTGTTTCAGTGTGGTGAAGTATGTGCGGTTTGCTGTGCAGAGATGTGGTTGTCTGAGTTTCTGTAGGGTAATGAGTTTGCGGAAAAATGAGATTTTAGTATTGGGTGAGCAGGGTGTCCAGACATTTGGTCGACCTAAAACTGGTCGAATGACATTTGGTCGACGCAATTTGGTCGAAAACCAAATGGTCGAATTCTTTTTTTTAATTATATATTTATTTTTCGGGTTTTTGTTTTTTATAAAAATGGGTTTTTAGAAAAAAAAGGGGGTTGGGTGGGGGACCCCCCCAAAAAAAAAAAAAAAAAAAGGGGTGAAAATAAAAAAAAAAATATTCGACCATTTGGTTTTCGACCAAATTGGTTCGACCATTTGTCTGGTCGACCAATTTTTTTCGACCAAATGTCTGGTAACCGGTGAGCAGGTTTTCTTTATTTGTTTTACTTACCTCTTTGCTTTGGTTTCTGTGCTTGGCATCTATTACCATCCTGTGTGCTTTGATTTTGTTTGGCATCCTAATTGGTAGGTATGTTGCAGTTTGGTAATTATCTTCTGTAGAAGTCTAGTGGTATGTGGACATGGGTCATGCAGGTGTGTTCTCCCCTGCCCTAGAGTTAGCGATGGTTAGGTTAGGAAGGTTATGGTTTGCTCCCTTGACTTCTAGTGGGGAGTCCCTGCCTACTGTGGAATTCCTCTGTAAGCTTGGCGGTGTGTGTGCATGAAAGGTCCAGAATGTCCTCCCTACGCCCACCAGATATGGATGGTTAGACAATTGAATGTAGGTCCCTCCCTAGGCTTCCTGTTTCTGCCAGAATGTAGGATTTCTACTTGTTCCCTTCTGATTCTGGGGTGAAGAGGTTGAGACTCCTCGACAGTGGGAGAAAGGCCTGGGATTCACAAAAAGGCAGGTATAAACACAGCTGAATTTGAGATTACTAGATAGTGGGAGAAAGGCCTATTTTTCACAGAGTGGCAGATATGAACACACCTACGTTTCAGATTCCTAGATAGTGGGAGAAAGGACTAGTTTTCACAGAGTGGCAGATATGAACACATCTACAATTGAGATTCCTAGATAGTGGGGGAAGGCCTAGTTTTCACAGACTGGCAGATCTAAACACAGCAAAGTTTGAGTTTGTTGGTCAAGGGCACCTGGTGCCACGACATTCATAGGTTTTAGGGTTTAGTCAGTTATATGGGATATAAATCATGGTCAACCAGGAATGAGCCCGTCATGCTCTGGCCAGTGTGAGATAACATGCACACCAGGCACCGGTCTCTGATCGTGGCCTTGTAGGGCATATTCCTCTTGGGTGAAAAACAGATTTTTGCAATACTTTTGGAACAATTAATACACATTTTGGCAGTTGGCGGTGTGAGCTGTCCTTATGGGAGCTCAGTGGCATGGCTGGGGATTTTTGTGGTCTCGCGATTTGGGCCTAGTGCATGAAATGCTGAATTTACTGTGCATGCCTTTCCTTCTACCCATGATTACCAATATCTACACAAAATAGCGATGCCGCACGCGTGTGGGCCACACCATGTAGTTAGACCATATGTGAACATTTATCCTGTTAAATGGGAAGGTGCCCCTTTCACTGTTACCCCCTCACCCATTACAATGCCTCAAATACATCTCACCTCACTTTAAAGCAGCTAGGCTGGACGGGGCTGTTCCCTTCCCAACATTACCCCCTATCGTTACTTCTACAGTAACAAATTCTGCAATGCTTCTGCGCTCCTGCTCCCCCGTCAATGTATCCACATATGGCAGTGTCCCCTTTATTGGCCCCTAAGCCCTACACACTGATCGCAAACTCTCCCCCCTACTCAGGTTCTCTACAGGTGAACAAGCCATATAAATGCAGCCCCCTCCCCGCCAGGTTCAACCAAACCTCTGTGTAATTTTCTGTATCAGGGGTTGGGGAAATGATAGTGTGGTTTAGAGGATCAACTTCATCCCCATACTGGATGGGGAACATTTCATACTTTGGGCCGCCCTGTGGGAGATCAGTTTGTACTTCACTATTTTTTGATTCACAATGTGCTTTTGGAACCCTAATTGATACCATAATTGTGGCACAGCATTGAAGGACCAGCTGACAAGTGCAAAAAATGACCAGGATGAACACAATAATGGGATTTACATTTTCACGATCACTCCAAGCCACGACGGGGCAGAGTTAAATACCACAGTCTACCAATCACTGTCCTGTATTCCTCACTCCTCCTTCCTGCGAACACCCAGGTCATGGACAGCTGCAATGATGTGGGACAATGATGTGTTCTCTGTGTCCTTTGGAGGCACGAAGGTACAGCAGGAATTTCCAACACTTTTTGCAAATCCCACCCTCCATCACTGTTAACATGTCCAGCAGGTAGCGATTTTGCGTTGTAATGATATCATTTTAACCACGTTTTGAAATGTTGATGTTTGAACAATAAAAAGTTTGAAAAAATTAAAGTGGTTGCATCCTTCAGTAACAAGCAACTTCATTGTTAAACAAGTTACCCTTTTGAAATATAAACAGATTTGTTATCCCTGACTTGGATTGAACTTTACAGACATAACATTACTGAGTGTGAGTGATCAATTGTGATGTGATTCTTCTTTTGGATGCACCCACCATTTGTATGATGTGCCAAGTGTGCTGTATTTTTTGTGTCCAGTATCAGAACACAAGATTTCAATTTAAAATTGTACATCTATCCTGCCTCCCAGGGTTGAGGGCACGCACTAACGATGGGCATGTTTTCTTTCTTTCTCACAGGGTTCAGTGTATACATTCAATATATACATCTCTCCTGTCTCACAGGTATTTGGACACAGCCTGAATGTGTCTGTCTCTTCTGTCGAACAGGAGTGGGGGCACAGCCTGCATTTTTACATCTCTCCTGTCTCACAGGGATGAGGACACACAATCAGTATGTCTCTCCTTTCTTGTAGGATAAGGGCTCAGCCTGAATTTAAATGTCTCTCCTGTCTCACTGAAGTGGGGGCTCCGCCTGAATATGCTTGTGTCTCATGTGTTGTCGGGGTAAGTGCACAGCTTGAATTGTTATAAAGCCCAATTGGCAAGAATGGGGCCACAGTCAGAAGGTTTAAGTCTCCCCTGTTTTGTAGGGGCATAGCCTAAATTGTGTCATATCTCCTGTCTCACAGTAAAGGGTTACTGCATGCATTTTTACATCTTACAGTTCTTACAGGGGTGGGGACACAGCCTGAATTGTTATTTATCTCTATTCTCTTTCGGGATAAATTAGCCCTGATATAGAGGAGTTGCTAGATGAACCACTCCCAAATCTAAGCTAAGTACTTTCACGTGGTAGGACTCATTGCAAAGCATCATTACAAAATTATGAAATCTTATCAAGGCCTAGCCTACAGAATAAGGTTTACAGTGCACTAGAGAGGAGAGTCTGACTTGCCCTAACCCGAATGCTAAACCAGAAGAGATTGTGGTTGCATTCTCCAAGATAATTACAATCTGCTACAAGATTCAGGTGCACCCTCTGACAAACTGGCCTACCGCCTTCTTCAAAAGCAATATAGACTTTGCATCAGCTCCAAGAAAAGCGTCTACATTCAAGCCTGCATCTCAACGGCATCTAACAAAACGGTCAAACCTTTTAAAGTCTACAAGGAGCTGGCCAACCCTACTGCAACCACATCCCCTACTGCACCCACCCAGGCCCTTTCTCGACCCTGGCTGTCCATTTCACCACCAAAACACAAGACATTATGTCATCTATCTCTTCTGCTCCCCCTCTTGCACCAACATCTCTTGGGCCTCCCTTGCATACCCCGCCCCTCCCCCTCTTCTATCTTCCCTCTCCCCTGTCACACCTGATGAGGTTGCTAGTCAAGTCCGTCCTATGAAAGACTCTTCCAAACAGGTGGACCCCTTCCCCTCCAAACCATCAAGGACAATATTGACACTCTTGCTCCAGCCTTGGTAGACCTCTGCAACCTCTCTTTCACCATTGGACTTTTCCCCTCTTCGCTCAAGCACTCCCTTGTGCACCTTCTGCTCAAAAAAGCCTCTGCCGACCCGTCTGTTCCGGCAAACTATCGCCTGATCTCCATCACTCCTTTCCTGGGAAATCTCTTGGAGAAGCTAGCTATCACTCAACCTACCCTCCACACTGAATCTGTTGGTAGTCTTCATGACCATCAGTCTGGCTTTAGAGCATCCAGAGGCACAGAAACTGCTCTTCAGAACACCTGTGAAGACCTTCTCTCAAATCTCGACTCTAACGCTCACTCCGTTCTCATTCTTCTCGACCTCTCTTCTGCTTTTGACATGGTAAACCACAACATCCTGATCACCCGTCTCTGTGATACCCTGGGCATTACAGATCAGGCCCTGGCATGGCTTGCCTCCTTTCTCTCCGATCGGCCCTTCCAGGTGGAACTTGGATCCTTTCTCAACTCTATCACTCTCTCTACTTGTGGTGTCCACCAGCGATGGATCTAACTTTCCCACTGGTTGTTCAATATCTACATGGCCCCCATGGCCCACAGGATCTCTACATTTACCTCTAACTTTCAGTGTTATGTGGATAACAGGCAGCTCTCTTTCAGGCTACCCTTGGGCCTCCTCCTCCTCGCTCATCCCTGACTATTTAGCCACAATTCAGTCTTGGTGTGCTGCTAACAACCTCTGCCTAAATGCCAGTAAGACAGAGACCCTCTCATCAGGACTCAGCTCCTGCTTTCCAACTCTTACACTGGCTGACCTCCCTTGGCCCTGTGCCCTCACCTTTCAATGAGGCAAACAATCTAGGGGTCATCTTTGACTCCTCTTCTCACATCTCAGACATCTTTAAAAAGTCCCACTACCAACTGCATCTCCTCAGAGGTATTCTACCTTTTATCACTTTCCCCCAAAGGCTCACCACCTTGTGAGCCCTGGTTCTCTCTAGGCTGGACTATTGCAACAGTTTCTTTCTCAATCTTCTTACTTCTACTCCCTGTCCTCTACAACTAGACTGGATAGCAGATTACAACTGCACAGCCTCTATTACTTCCATCTCTCCCCAATCATGGACAGATCACTCTCTCGTAACCTTTAACCTATCTACAGCCAGACCCTCTCCGACGGTCCCATTGTTAGCACCGCCTTGTCTAACCAGAAACAAAAAGAGTATTACAGTGGAAAAAGTCATCCCCGCCATCCTACCCATGTTAAACGCTCTATCTGACAATCTAGACCCTAGTACTCTAGTTGAAGAATATAACAAGATTATGCTCAACACACTGGACAAAATCGCCCCGCTCAAACTTAGAAAAAGCAAACCTAAAGTGCACCTTAACAAATGGTTCACCCCCAATTGAGAGACTTACGACTCCTAAAAAGAAAAAGTGAAAATTCCTGGAGACTATGTCCCTCTATCGAAAATAAAGCAAAACTATCCTCCATCTCCTCTAACTTTAAAAAAGAAGTAAACCTTGCCAAAAAGAATTCCTATGATGAACGTATCACCAACTCTAATTCTAGCATGAGAGAACTCTTCGCCATACTGAAGGAATTAGAGTCACCAATAGCCACATCAGACTCAGTTACTAAGGATAAGACTTGGTGCACAGATATTCAAAATGCGCTAGCAAATAAAATTAGTACACTTCAAACCAAAATACAACAAAAAAAAGATATGCTCAACCTTCAGCACTCCCCTAATACCTCTACACATAGTATCCCACCAGAGGCAAACAACAAATTTCACTTCTCGAAAACATCCCCACTAGAAGTAGAAAAAATCATTCTTTCACTCAAACCATCTAACTGCAAGGGCGATACTTGCCCAGCACAGTTAATAAAAGACGCTGCCAGAGACCTCTCACCATTTATTTCTAAATTAATCAATGCCTCCTTCACATCAGGCACTATCCCAGCCAATTTAAAACATTCCTGGGTGCTCCCACTTCTCAAAAAACAGACCTTAGACCCACTTATCCCAACCAACTACCGCCCCATTACCACTGTGCCATTCCTCATCAAAATATTGGACAAAGCTGCCTATATCCAGATACAAAAACACCTTGACTTGTATAAGCTTCTAGGAGCAAGACGATCTGGTTTCCGTCCACTTCACGGAACGGAAACCGCCTTAATTGATTTAAAGACGCAGGTCGACGAGCTGAGGGATGGAGGAGGAACAGCACTCTTGCTCCTACTTGATCTCTCAGCAGCATTCGACTTGGTTGATCACAAGGTACTCTGCAAACACCTGGACTCTGCTGCCCATTTCTCTCCTGAGGCCATCAAATGGCTAGAATCCTTCCTCAGCGAAAGAACAATGAGAGTTTTTTCCCCATCGGCCGCAGCTGACCCTACCCCTATATTATGTGGCGTTCCCCAGGGTTCCTGTGTCTCGCCTACCATATACAATATCTTCATCAAACCCTTGTTCGATGATCTAGACCTTCTGGGTACCACCTACACTAACTATGCAGATGATACACAGATTCTCCTCCCGCTTTCTGGGGATTATAGGAAGGACTCGGAATTGGTGAATAGGGTATATCTCGTTGTTCAAGCATGGATGGCCACACATGGCTTGTGCTTGAATGAAGACAAGACAGAGCTGATAATCCTGGGAACACATATGAACACCAAAAAATTAGGTCAGGAATTCTCCTCCTTCAATATTGATGGAAATCCTATCAGGGTCTCCAAGGAAGTAAAAACCCTCGGTTTCTACTTGGATTCCACACTATCATTCGACAAACAACTAAAATCCTTGGCCTCCACCACCGCATACACCTGCAAACTGATAAGAGAAGGCAAGCCTTTCCTCTCCAATGACAGTTCCATGATCCTGGCTAGAGCACTTATCCTCTCCAGGATCGACTACTGCAATGCACTTTACAGTGGCGCCAACAAATCTACCATTCAGAAACTTCAAACGCTCCAAAACAATGCTTTGCGAGCAGCGCTTGGCATAAATAAAAGAACACACATCTCCACCATTAGACGTCAACACAAATGGCTATCTGCAAACCACAAAATTCAATTAAAAATGATCTCCTTGACACATAAAGCTCTTAAGAGCGCCACCCCAAGCTACCTTACGAACAAAATACAAAAAGAAACCTCCATCAGACCTATCAGAGCTACCAATACTAACTGTCTGGTAGTACCTAGATTTAAACTTACCACGGTTGGTGGGAATAGTTTCCCTGTGAGGGCGGCCAAAACCTGGAATCTACTACCCAACAATCTAAGAGCAGATCAGCCGTACCCACTATTCAGAAGGAATGTTATCCAATATCTTATCTCCAACGACCACTAGATATAGGTTTATAACATTCTCAGACCTGAAACTTGTCCCTCTCTTCTATCTCACGATATGTTATGCGTACCATCCCCTATGTAACTCATCGACCTGCACGACGATGGTCCTGCACATTTGTATACTATTACTGTATCCTGTATAATCTGTATAACTTGTATAATATCTATAATATCCATTACTGTATCTTGTATAATATGTATAACTTTTACTGTATCCTGTATAATCTGTAACAATGTAAGTTTCGCATTATCCTACCTGCTGCGCCCTTCTACCTATGGGTCTGGAGCGCATTAGAAATAAGACAAACAAACACACAAACAAACAACCTCATCCAGAATAGAACCACGTGACTTAGCCTTGGGCTGAAGCCCAGAGACTGCATGTCTCCAGTGCTGAAATCCCACCACTTGGTTGCTGTGGATGCAGGGATCAAGTTCAACACCCTCTGCATAATCCACAAGGCTTTCTGTGGCCAGGGCCTGTACTATCTACAATGCTCTCTTCCTAAATACTGTCCCTCTAGAGTCCTCCACTCATCCTCCTGCAACTTTCTGCGGGGAAGCCGCTTTCAAAAACGGAGATGTGGGGGTTGATCTCAATCCTCTGTAGGTGGCTCCCTCAAGATCTTCCTCTTCTCTTCCTCCTTCTATCTCCCTCTCCCCTGCTAACCTCCATTCATTTTCTCTCCAGCTTCCTTCTCCTCCCTAACTCTATTCAGTTTTAGCTGACTGATTGCCTGGTTCTCCTCCCCAGCCTTACTGTTCCCATGCTCCCCCACCAGTTTTTTGCACTTGCCCCCGGGCCACTGCACTATGTTCAGCATTACTGCACTTTAATCTTACGCCATATGAGCAGGGAAACATCTTTTCAGTTAAAACAGGGGCCTGCTGGACTGTACTCATTTGTTCCCCACCACCCCCATTCCCTGCACCTCCGTCTGTACGCATGCATGATCTAAATGTACTAGGACTATTTAGTTAATCTGTCCTGTCACCCCGCCCCCTCTTTTATTTTGTCCCTCCTCCGTAGCTTGGTCGCTACTGTAACACTTCATGCACTTGCACTAGGAGAAATGCTGTCAGGCCTAGTGTGCTAGTTTCCTGTTGATCATTTGAAAACTTTAGGGCCTAAGAATTATTACTGTATTCCCTTCTTCCCTTCCCACCTTGAAGCGCTTTGAAGCACTCCACCTGTGTATATGTGCTATATAAATAAACAATAAATAAATAAAATAAATAAAGATTTGAGACCCCAGTGCTCTTGAGCGGAGCGTATTAGCAGAAAAAGGAAATGTTGGCTTTCTAAATCATGCAAGGATAAAAGGAAAACCTTAAGTACAGCCAAATAAAAATTACTTTTGTGCTATTGGAATTATATAAGAATTATATAAGAAAAGAGGAGAGAATATGAGCTGCTAATAAGAAGGGGGCGATAGCAACCATGAAGTTGGCCACATTTTGCAATGCAGCAAGGAAAAACAATAGCTCTGTGGAGTTGGATTTGATGTTTAATAACTTGGGACGATCAGATCACCAAATCAGCTACTAAAATTAGACAGGTGACAGGCGGCATCTTTAGATTTGCTAAAAAGATCCTGCCTTATCTGGCCGACCACATGCTGACAATGTATAGAAGCAATGATATCCCACTGGGAAAGTATAGGAGTGAAATATGGGGAGTCTGGAAACTGGACTGTTTACAGAAAGCAGAAAACCAATGTGTTACCATATTATTATCAGTGCCACAGTCCACTTCGGTATACATGGCATTTTTCAAGACTGCTCAGACATATCTAATGGAGCTTGTATACTCAAGACTGATTCTGTTTTGGTAGAGTTTGTGGTCGGACAGCAGAATGAGTCCGGCGGTAGCCGTGCCGGAAAAACCAGCAGGCTGCCGTCGGACCCATAATACCATTCTGCCTCCGTGATTGCCGGAATCACCGGGGCATTACAACCACAGTGACGCGGTAATTCTGGAGACGAAATTCTGTAAATCCCCATTCCCATGGAGCCCCATAGGATTCCATGGGGATGGGGACCATGGAAACACTGGTTCTGTCTATGACAGAGCCGGTGTTTCCATGTCCGCCTGCAGGCGGGTGGTATTACTCCCGCCAGGTCAGACCTGGCAGGAATGACACCTCCCGCCTGCAGGACTCAGAATCAGCCGGTCCGGAAACAACAGTGGCGGCGGATTTAGTGCAACTGTTGTTTACGGACCGTCTGACTTGTAATGAGGCCCTCTGTCTAGGACAATTGACACCAGTTAATTGGCATTCATGAGGTGGAGCATAGTTGGCTGATTTGTTTATGTAAGCTCCTCCCTGCATAGGCTGGACCTAGGATCCTGTTTTAAAAAAAAACAACCAATTTGTTAGCTAAGTTAGCAAAGCAGACTCTGAAGCGCAAGATTATCCAGTTTTTTACAGAATTTATGGAGACTGCAATGACTAACAGACCCCAGGTCAGATCATACTTGCCATGCAATGCCTTGATGGAAATCCCCAGGTCAGATCATACTTACCATTCAATGCCTTGATGGAAATCCCTATGTAAGTAACCTATGTGACAAAGTTACAGCACAGACATCTTCTAACTAAGCACAGGATTAATGTTCTGCCATTGGCAGCACAGACATATAGATGGAAAGTGGGTGCAGACACATGCTCTATTTGTGGGGTGCGAGAGCCCATGGAGCATGTGATAATATTTTGCCTAGGGTCCCTTGTGTGCTTCGGTCCATCCCTAGGGTTAGTAGCATGTAGTGCCTGCAAGCACTTACACAGGCATTTCTGCGGTGCGGTAGTGAGCCTATATGAAAAACAATAAACATGCAGACAGGTTGTCTGTCACTGTCCTCTAACTCATAGAACTGTATGCATATATTCTTCGTGTAGGTTGATGTATGAGTGTCCCGAATGTGCAGGATGCACGTGTGCTTCCTGTCTAATGCAGCTATGTCGTCATAGAGTCTCTAACGACCTGCAGCATGGCTTGTGGTATGCTTCATCGAGCTGATCCATATAGTCGCTTCCAGCTCGATCTTGGTTATTGGTGCTTAGGTCGGCTAAGACCTGTGCCATTGTGGGGTTGAGTGGTCAGATGTCTGAGCGCCGTACATGATGAGGAGTGGTGTTGGGAGCGGTGGGCCATGAGCAGTTTCACATGATCGGCCATTATTATGTCGGGAGTGCTTCTTCCGGTTATGGGCTCCTTCTGGAGGGAAGGGATATTCCAATTTTCCTACTGCAGTACCCCCTCTGGTCAACTTTTTGACAGCAAAATTATTGCTTCTTTTGTCGTCTCTCAGGCGCCATACCTTTGTTATTCCTGCAAGGTGCCCGTAATGGTTTACATTCTCTTCCAATGACCAGTACATACTTACACATCCTCCGCCAGGCTTGCAATAGACCCAATTTGCAACATAAATCTTGGGGTTTCTCAGATTCTCTAGCTTCATCGATGGAGGGTACATGTCTGATTCCATTAGCTGATGTCGTAATCGCTCTCTTTCCATGCGTATTATGTCTCTTTGTTGGTCGTCCTCCCCAGGTTATATCAATTTCATCCCAATCATATCTTATGCTGTCGTCTTAGATTTTTCCGTGTTCGCTTTTATCCCAAGTAGTGAGGCCAATCCCAATATTAGACCTCCTGCTAGTATTCTGAGGAAATCTGCCAGCCAGAACAGAATCCATGACCATAGGTATGAGAACCAACTTCCGTCCTTCTTAGTACCTCTTGATTCTCCTTCCTTCTTGGCGTGCATCTTTGCCAGCTGCAGTGCTTCTGATAATGCCCCGAAGTCTTCATCGTTTGCGGGTATAAACGTGCAGTAGGAACTTCCTATCTTTGCGCATACTCCTCCTTCCATAGCTGTGAGCAGGTCCAAGACCTACCTGTTCTGCAGAGCCACTAAACGTATAGCTCGGAGTTCTTCTTTTATTGCATTGAATCCATTCACTGTTGTGTTTATTGTCATCATAAGCTCCCACCGTGTGATCTGGAGCCACTTTGCATTTGTGTACGTCTGTAACCCTGGGTGTATGATTGGCGAGAAGAACATGGCAGTCCTGCTGAACAGCCGATGAGCTGGTGGTACCTCGTCGAGCGCCGTTTATGATTTGCCCCATAGATAATTCCCTTGTTGATTTACTCTCCGCAATGTAGTAGCTTTGGTGGTGTCAGGACCCGGTGGTGGTGGTGATGTTGATGGAGGGGGTGGTATCGATCTCTTCCTTCGTCTGTTGTTCTCATCCATCTTCAGAAAGTCGTCTAGCTTAACATGTTTCTGGGGTACCACTAGCAAGGGTATGTTGACGTGAGCCAAGGAGAAAATCCACCCCAGTTAGGTGGTAGCATGTCATATGCTTTCGACCCACAAGTCCATCAGTACCGCTGTGCCAGTTCCCATATTTTCTATCTTGTCTATTCTCTGGCATCCTTTCTTTGTCCCTACATCAACATCCCCATTGTGCTGGTAACATAGAGTTGGTGTTGTCAGGGGGAGTATTGTCAATGGTCCATCTTCCTTGTCCAGCCGCATCAGCAGACTTGCACTCTTGGCCCATTCTTTGAGACATTTATCATTCTCTTCCTGTACCTTGTTAACTGCAGCCTTCGTTAATGTGAGTGGCTTGCTCCCCACTACTCCATCCACCCATCCTCCCATAGTGTACACCTTTCCAAACATCAACATCTAGGGGCGATCCCAGCATCCGGGCTCTCCGTCTATCTCTCTGGAGCTCCATTTGCACGGCAGGTAGTTCACTGTCACTTCCTTTGTTTCTCCTTTCTCTGGTCCATCAGCTATGTACCATAGTGCTTGAATATGTTGCCAGTAGTTGTCAAACATAGGTCATTTCTCAATGAAGGTATCCTCATATGGATATGTTGCTTTTAATCTTCACCAGAGTGTTGCTGTCTTCCCTTGGAACCTTCCCCCGCGTCTGGAACAGGGTGAGGTACAGGAGACATTGTGCCGTTGGTGCTGGTACTTCTGTGGCCACAACGGTTCTGAACGCCCTCATGACATATGTTATCAGGGAACAGACATAGCAGCTGTCCTGTGTTGTGTCCTTTCCAATTTTCGACAGGTGTTTATACCACATGTTGTTTGTGATGCGTGCTGTACCGATGAGGTATGTGTCAACCCCATTAATGTCTGTACCAACACTAAGCTTACCTCTCCTTACCTTTTTTCCAGTACCATCTACACCACCTGACACAGTGCTCCTTGCGGCTTGGGTGGGAGGGATGTTAGTATAGGGCGTTGCAGAAATGTGCAAAGCTACATATCCTGCCACACAATGGCAGCTACCAAGCCAGCAATTAGCATAATCCACATTGCTTTTAATACAGTCTTTATTATAATAGGCATTACTTTTACTTACACCCAGGTCTAGGGGTCGATGAGATGATACATTTGCTTGCCTGAAAATTGCAGTAAAACAGCATTAATGGGTTAGTATTTGCAAGTACTTTAAGCCTGATTCACTAAGTAGTTGTTCAATGCCCATGCAAATAACGCCTCCCAGATCCTGCGTACTGATTTGTTTCTAAGGACAGATAGGGCGTGGTGGAGTTGAGGGTCTGATTGGGCTATATATTCAATAAACATATTGTAATATACACGTGGTGGCCTTGGTCTGAACTGGGTGGGTCTTCGTAGAGCGTCGATATATTGGTGTGAAAGAGCTCCAGGGTGTTCAATGGAAGGTAACATCTGAATAATTATTACAACCTACTTCTAATATTCATTCATGCACATTTTTCTGAGACGCAGAACCCTGCATGCGCGGAGAAAGAACAGAAAGAACACACTAGAACAGTGTTAACACAGTGTATTCCTAATGAGTGAGTGCGTGCAGGATTGCCCTATCTACAACTGAACAGCATATGTTTTCCAGTAGGTGGTTCTTATGTACTTCTGAATAGTTTAATAATTCAGTTTATTAGTTCAATTGGAGTGATCTGGCGCTTGTAACTGTTGTGAGCGCCTTGTCATTGAATGCGGTGTATACCCTTGTTCGCTAATGTTCGTAAGATTATCTAGAGTTGATGTTGTTGCCATTGGGGCATTGTTACTATCCGGTGAGTTTGTAGCTGCTGTGGCGCAGCCCTGTCAGTGAGCTGAAGAGAGGTGACCACTTTGTAGGGCTTGATGATGTGGGTGTGATGCCAAACAGTTTTATCCTTAAGTTTCACTGCCTATTCGCAACTGCCTCAACTGTGTGCAGTCCTGTGAATCTAGGCGAATTACATTTCCTGCAATAGTTACTTATGCAATAAGACCCTGTCCCCTTCTTTGATGGGTGGTGCTTTTGCTGCATCCTGAGGGTCACTTGTTTCTTGTAGATCGTTCTCCGACCTCCCCTGTGCCGGTCGGATCTGTTGAGAGATAAAGGCGCCACTAGTAACCAGTGAAGTAACATAGTCATGCATCTCACTTCCAAACATTGCAGCGGTTCCTTCAGAGTCAGAAATGGACATTGTAGGTGGGGTTAATGGGAGGTTCATTTGTCGACTGAAAATATAGAATTGAGATAAATCGTTATTGCACCAACTTTAACTATTTTAGCTCCTTTGCATGCCGAAATTTAAATTCAGAAAATAAGGTTGTTCAAGTCTTTCTTGTTTTCTGTTAAACATACATTTATTTCCGTCTCTCAATATCTCTCATTTCGATCTATCTACACGTGTTTCACCATTCATTTCCGTAATGGAATGGATCATCAGGAGAGACTTTTGGCTATTCAATTGAATTCATATACTGTGCCCTTGTTGGGTGGGTTAATCCTTACATTTTTTAATCAAAATGATCATATGTTGTTCAAAATAACTTCCAAAATAACAGTTGATATTTTTTCTCAGAAATGTTTGTTTCTGCTGGTCTCAAAATATTCATTTGTCTAAGTGTGCCAAACTGCTTGGAGTATTTGCCTTGCCGTGTGCTTGGAGTATTTGCCTTGCCGTGAGAATGTGTATGCCTGCTGTTGAGCATATTATACCCTTATCTGTGAACGAGATGGTTATTATGTTGCGCCCCAAGATGTTTACAGGCGCATGTTTGGAGTACAGTAAGGGTAGTGAGAGCTCAAGATCCCCGATAGATAAGGAGATGTTATCAGTGAATGGAACTATTTCTCGGGCCCCAGAAAAACCTTGACAGTTCATGGCATCGCCTGACAAATTGTATTTCGCCTCCCGTATACATGACCTAGTAACCCCCGTATCAACCAGAAAGGAAAAAGTCTTGTCACCTATCGCCATCTTTATGCGAGGTTCCTCTGCAGGATTAGATGTTACCGATAGAATGGGACACAACAAGGTAGTCTGTGGGCTGTCCTATTTTGGGTACAGGGATTGTCCGTTGCCAGTGTAAGGATTGGGTCCCATTTTTGTTACCCCTTCCATCCTTGTTATTGGCACCTTCGCTGCTGTGTCCATTGATTGTTGTGTGCTGTCTTGCAATTGTGTCAACTGTTGCACTGTCTGTGCGTGTTGTTGCTGTGGTTGCTGCTGTGGTTTTGACACTATTTGTATTATTTGATGCTGTGTTGGTGGCTGCGGTGTGCCTTGCATTTGTCCCATGGGCGGTTGTCCTGCCTGCTGATAATAACCGTTTTGGCCCCTTTGTAGTTTTGTTGCCCTTGCTCGCGCCACCCTTGCTGTACAGCTTTGTATCTGCATGTGTGTGAGATGTGGCCTACCAGTCCACACGTCCAACATTGGGGTGGCTCCCGTGCCTGCCATGGAAATCCTCCTCCTCCTTCCCCTTGGCTTTGCAATCCCTGTTGTTGGTAGCCCCTGAATTCTCCTCTGGGATGGTGTGCTTGTGGCCCGAAGCCCTGCCCCCTCATAAATCCTCCCCTACCCCGGAGGTTTTGTGTGTACTCGCCCAGGCCCATTTATCCCCAAACCATTTGTTGTTGGTACTGCTGTGTTGGCGATTGCTGGGGCAGGTGTTGTGCGAGCTGTTTGGGTGGGTGCTGTCGGGGTTGTGACACTGCTACCTGAGTTGGCAGAGCAGGGCTGGTAATTACTGCTCCCTCTAAGGCGTATTTCGACAATTTCTTCTATACTAGTTTAGCTTTGTCTGCTTTTCTATCCTCAGCCTTCTGTTTCATCATTTTCTGCCATAGCCTACAATGATGCACTATTGTTAGTTGTATTTCTGGCCATGCCTTAGCCTCCATTCCCACTAATTTCTTCAGTTGCCTCTGCACCAGTTCCGGCAGCCCTTGTATTAGGATATGGTAGAAGATAGCAATTGTTTTGTCCCACGGCTCTCGAGTTTCGAGGTGCCAGAGCTCTTCGATCTCTTGAATGTAATTAACAGGGTCCTCATCGTCACGCATCTTGCCTGACATGATTGCCCCATTGTCTGAAGTGTCAGGGTACTATATTTATAGTTCTTGCCATACCGCGTACCTGCAGTTCTCGAATGGGAACCCATTATTTGCTGTGTTTCGTGTTGTCATTCCTGGAAACCCTGCCCTCTTCCATATGTCATCTGCAGCATCACCCAATATTGATACCAATAGCCCCTTCATGTCCTCCACTGCCAGCCTATGCCCCGCTGTTTGCTTCTCCATCTCATATATGAACTTCCCTGCTCCCCCACTAAATGATGGCAACCTATTCTCAATGTTTTCTCAATCCACGTGCTTCCAGGGTATGTATTGTGGCCTGGTTCCCCCTATTTCTACTAGTGGAATCTGGGAGTACTCAGCCTGTTCCTCTGCTGACCTTTTATGTGGCCATGTCTGTATAGTTTCCCTCTCATCCTCCACGCCTACTCCGATGTCTGTGATGTCTATATTATGTGACTCACGTGGGGTATCCCGTGTTCCCGCGGGCCCGCCCACCTGACATGTGTGTCCCCTGTTGTGTGTTACCGCTGCTCCACCTATTCTGCGCCCAGGGAGGTCTCGAAGCCTATTTGTGTAGGGTGTGTGCAGTGCCTCTGCTGTTTATGTGGTCTCAGTTGGTTTACTCGCCTGTTGCCCTCCACTTCTTTCATCCTGTGTCCTACACTCCCATGACGTCCCCGTGCCAGTGATTGTAATGTAAAGTTTGCTTAGCCCCATGTACCTACCCCACATCATTCCTATCTTCATCTTCCTCACTACAGAACCCATCAGAGAATGTCAGTTTGCGAGGCACTGGATAGCGCACTGTTACGCTTTCAAGATCGATGTTTGTAAACTTTCCCACGTTCGTGTCTCCCGCTCTATTGCATTCTGTTGAGCGGACTGTTTGCTTTGTACTGGCCGTTCACATACTGTTCCCTATGTGTGCCGTCGGTACCCGCCAGGGTTGCTGCTCTTCATGTTCTGCCTCCTCCGCCCATGTTCTAGCTATCTCTGCCATTATCTCTTCACTTACCTTTCCGCAGCACTTCTTCATCTTCACCTCTCTGATCCCTTGCTTCCTCTGTCAATGCTAATTTTAGCTCCTTCGCCTGCTCTCCTCATACTTATGGGTGCTTTCTAACAATGTCCTGCGTTTCCAATATGCCATTTCTTTCTCAGCTTCAGCACGGTCCTTTTCTTGTGCTCTACGCCCCCTTGGTTCTGTACTCCCTGTGCTCCTTCCTCTCGCCTTTGCCCTCTCTATTACCTCTCTCCACTACTTCTCGACTGCTTCCTCATGCTCCATTTTCTCCTGCTCCCCCTTCTCCTATCGTTCTAGTTCCAGCGCCGCTTCCCGTTCCTGTTCATTGTCTTCTAGTTGTTTCACTAATGCGTTCCATTTCAATTTCAAATCCGCTATTTGTGTCTGTAACCTTACCTCTTCCTCTTCACTGCTCCTCTGTCGTGTCTTCTTTGACCTGCCCCTACACCCTTTGCCCAACTCCAATAACTCTATTGCTTTTGTTGCCGATTCTGCCTCTCCTGTGGTTGTTCCTTGCAATTTCAATTGTACCTGCATGGCTATCCATTCATCTGGACCTATTTCTGATATTTCGTTATTTGCCTCCTTTAGCCCTCTCTCATCAACATCTAGGCTACTTACCTCTGCCCATGGAGTGTGTGCGGTTGGGGCATATGGGGGTGGGTTATACGTAGGGTTTGAGTAACCCTCGGCTGCAGTTAATTCTCGGGACTCTGCAGCTTCCTTTAGCACTCTAAGCGGGTACAATCCCTGTTCCTACTCTTCATCCACCTCTTCGGAGACGACGCTGGGCGGTGCACATGAGTCCCTGCCTCTTCCTTTACCTCTGTCTGCTCAACATCCCAGGGTAGTGCCCCTAGAACATTCTCCACAACTCAAATATTTACATACAGTTTGCCAACTTCTTTCCCTTGTATGTCTTGTGCAAGCATGTGAGTAGTGACTGTGACACATCCTTCGAGAAACTGCAGTTAGGCGGCCATGGCACCGTTATTTTACCATCTGTACCCTTTGTCCATTCAACACTGTATTTGCCTATTTTATCCCTGTAAGTGGGCAATGTCTGTTGGATTGGGGTCATTACCTTCCCAGGTGCCCTGTAGGGTATTCCTCCCCCAACCCTGTAATACACTGCTGCATCAAATTCGTACCCTTTACCTGACCTCAAATTGAGGGTTTTGATTTTCCACTGTCAAACAGGGGTAGAAAGTTTATTAATTATGCAGTTCAATTTTCAATTATCCATGCGTGCTGTCTCTAACAACCACACCACTTGCGAGGCGCACTCTCCTGCTAACCCGCCCCACGGAGCTGTCGCTACTCAGCATGCTCACTCAAATTTTAAAGCCCCCTGAGGCCGCATACCTTACGCGGCATAGCCCGCTTCTTTCTGTGTTCCCACTTCCCGGCACACCCTTCACTGTGTCCAGCCCCCTGTGACAGTACACTTGATGCAGTGTACTCTAGTACCGCTCTGCCTTTACTGTGTGGGGCCGCTCGGCACACCCTTCGCTCACGTGCTGGTGCTGTTTGAGCACAGCTCCCAATTCACCTGTGTTGTGAGTTTCAGTACTGAATTGAGAATCTCGCACTTGCGTATCACGCAGTATCCTATGCAATGAGCTATGGGTGATGTCACCAACCTAACTCTCCACAATCACTGCATCGCACGCAATACACATGAATACTTTGCCACCCCAATTCACCATATATAAGACCCTGCAAACCCCACAGCTGTCTTCCCACCTCACCCGGAATGGAGTATACATCATCAACCACTTCTTTCTCCAATTCCGTAATTGAACTTCACCCGTCGCGTCGCTTGACGTGTGATAAGCTTCTCATCAGGGAAACGTAACCAGTCAATTACCTTCCACAATCTTAAGATAGCCACAGCTAACTTCTACGGGAATCCGACATCTATTCATCAAACTAAAATGCTCAATAAATAGGAAATCCACATATATTTGCTGAACTAAATCGCAGAGTCATAGGAAATCCATATCCCTGCACATATGTTCACTGTCCAGATCTCTCGGCACAACAATTCTCCCATCGCATGGGAGCCACCACCCTGCTCCCGAATCACTCCTTAGCACAAAATAGTCTACTTCTGCTCCGTTCCCTATATTCCTACAAGTGCCAACCACTGCCTCGATACCGAACGTTGCAACAATGTTATACCATCCGCCACCCTACTTAGACATCTTCCCCCTTCCCACACAAGTGGTTGTTGCTCGTTGGGTGTACCACACTTACATTTAGGCGCACGTCTGCTGGCACGGCTCGGCTGGTAGCTCCCCTCCCACTTTCGCCTCACCTCCTCTGGACCGCATGTGGACACTCGCCAACAGCAGGCGGGATCAATTTCTCAAGTCGGCTCCCAACGACCAATTCTCTGGTTATGCTGTCCGGTAGTGTCGCAATTCTGCAAGGGTCCTGCACTCCTCCGAGGTCCGGCAGCAGAGGGGGGCGCACCTTGCCGAGATGAGGTCAGCAGCGGTCTTGCTGGGGTCTCAGGAGCGCATCTCAGCAGTGCCGCCAATTTGTTAGGGTAAATTCTGGGGTTGGCAGAGCCGTCCCAAGGGTCTGCGGACCTCCAGCTCACAGAAGGCCCTAACTTCTTCCAAGTCCCAATGAAGTCAAGGTCCACACAAAGAGCAAGGAATACTGCCATTTATTAGGCAAAACAGGCAGGGATACATTCATGAAACACAATCAGGTCCGGACACATCTCATCAATTTTTGCCTTACAGGCCATTTTAAGTTGTGGTGACATCACAGTTGCATTAGTTACCAAACTCTGTCCCCAAAACCTAGCGCCACTCTGGGTTGGTTCCCCGAGTGGTAGGTCCAGTATAGAGACATATAGAGCACCTGGTTATTGCGGCCGCTAGGTCAGGTGGTGAGCTTGGGTCGTCCCTAAAAATTGTTACTTACAAAATGTTACATTTGGAATCATGATGATTGGCTCAGGAGTCCAGCCACCAGCCCCTGTCCCCCGGTGTCCTGATTGGTCAGGCCGCAGGCCCCCCAAGTATGGGATTGGTGTAGTTCCCAGCCCGCGAGACACCTCCCCTTCATACAATGTGTACCCATAAGATGTGACTATGTGACAGTATGTAACAAAAGTCTTACTACTGCCATGAGAGCGGTCCAGTCCCAGCACATGCTGTAGATGGATTGTTGCAATATTGTTGCAAGTCTTGGTCTCAAACGTGAGACGGCTACATCTTCCCAGGTTACAGACCTTCGAGTGGTGTCAGGTTGGCTGGATCGCGTGTGCAGAGACCGCTGGAGAGACCGAATTACTTCGATTTAATTTGTATTTTGCCTTGGGGGTATTCTCCTCTGTGGCTGGGCCCACCGGGATTTGGTCTATGAAGAATGTCACTTGCAAAATTGTGACCTTGACAGTGACCACCTCGCCAGGGGGATTCTGCTCACTCAGAAGCCTGAGGCTTCAGGATTTCTATTGAGATGAGTGTTAGTGTGCTGGAGTAGGCTAAGGCCTACTTTGGTTCGTCTACGTTTCCAACATGGCTGTCTATAGGTTGAAGCATGCTATGGGTGATCGGGTCCCTCATGGGCTCCGGTCCATCGCCAGGGTTAGTAGCATGGATAGTTTAGTTTATTCTTTGTATAGCGCCACCTGGCCCTGAGGCATCCCGGCGCTTGGCAAGGTTACAACGTGGCAATATATTACAACATGGTCAATAAGTAAACAAAGCAGGTAGTATAGACATTGAAAAAACGGTGGTTACTGGTAATGTACATAGTATGAGATAATTTACACAGATTGACGTTGTGCAGTTTGTGCGAACAGTAAGTACATTTACAAGGTAATAATTGGTGTTCTAGGCTTCTTTGGCCAGTAGCCATGTTTTGGCATTGTGTTTAAATCGATGAAAGGATGGTTCGGATCTAAGATCGACTGGTAGTGAGTTCCAGAGTTTGCTGGCGAGCACAGGGAAGCTAGATCCTCCTGCTTTTTGGAGTTTGTATCTGGGGATGTTTAGGCCGTGTGTTTGGGCTAATCTGGTTAGGCGAGATGGGGTGTGGTGTGTGAAGTTGTCTGAGAGGTATCTGGGTGCTTGGTTGGATAAGCATTTGTGAGTGAGTGCAAGTGTCTTGTATTCGATTCTCTGAGATATAGATAGCCATTGACAGAATCATCTGGCGTCAGTGATGTGTTTGTGTTTGGGTATGTTCAGAGCTGCTCTTAGTGCGTTATTTTGGATAACTTGCAATTTGTTTATATTCTTTTGGCTGGTACCCAGGTAAAGAGCGTTGCAATAGTCGACTTTGGAGAGAACTAGTGCTCTGGCTAAGGTGGTGCAATTGGAAGACGAGAGGTAAGGTCTGTTGGCATTGATGAGCCTACATGTGTAAGCGGTGGCGGATGAGATGGCGTTGATCTGTCTTGTCAGTGTGAGGGAGGAATCGAGGTAAATCCCCAGAGTTTTGATGCTGTTGGAGACGGAGATGTTGTTGCCGTCGATGGTGAATGTCTGGTAAAGTTTGTCGAGTTTATTGAATCTGGATTAGGAACCTAGGAGAATAAGCTCAGTCTTGTCATCGTCGAGGCAAAAGCCGTGTTTGGCCATCCATTCTTGGATAATGGAATAAATGTTGTTGAGTACAGTGTTGTCGGTGAAATAGTCGCCTGTTAGTGGGATGAGTATTTGAGTGTCATCTGCGTAATTCGTGTAGATGACACCCAAATGGTCCAATATGTCTAAAAGGGGTTTTCAAAACACATTGTAAAGTGTGGGGGAAAAGCAGGCACCCTGAGGGACGCTGCATGTGACTGGGGCTGGTCTGGCAGAGGCTGCGGGAGCAAAGACCCTCATGGATCTGTTGTTCAGGAAGGACTGAATCCATGCATTAGCCTTGTCAGAGAATTTGGCTGCTGAGGTTAAATGTTTGCAGAGGATGTCATGGTTGACCAAGTAGAAGGCGGCCGACAAGTCAAGGAGGAGAAGAAATGATAGTTTGCCGTTGTCTTTGATGTTGTCCATTTGTGTCTTAAGGTCAATCAAGGCAGTTTTGGTGCAGTGTTTGGGGCGGAAACCTGATTGTCTTAGTCCTAGTAGGTTGTTTTTCTTGAGGTGATTCTGTATTTGCAGGTAGGCAGCTCTGTCAAGGATTATTATGAGGAATGGCACAGTCGTAATAGGTCTGTAGTTTGTGGGGATACTGCGGTCTACGGTGGGTTTCTTGCGTAGGGGTAAGACCATGAGTCCTTTAGGTTGTTGGGTACTATGCTGGATGTGAACGATGAGTTTATAAGGGATGTGCTGAAGGGAGCAAGATGTTTGGCTGCATCTTTGATGACTGGCGCTGGGCAGATACCACCTTGGCATTTGGAGGGTTACAAAGAGTTAATTATACCTTCGACCTCTTTGGTAGTTACGGTGGAGAATTCAAATAGGTTATTGTCATCCATTTGTGGGGTGTGGGTAGAAGGGATAGGATTATCAGCAAAAGTGAGACTTTCCTTCCTTGACTCAATTTTGGCTTGTAACATAGCAATTTTGCCAAGGAGTGCTTCTTGTATGTTGGTACACCAGGAGATGTCTTTGGTACATGTGTCTGGGATGGGGGAGGGTGACTCGAGGTCTCTCAGGATGTTGAAAAGCTCTTTGGTGTTGGATTTGGCATTGCAGATTCTTTCATTGTGCATGTTTTTTCATGTTTGGATGATTGCTGACTTGCAGGTATTGGAGGCTTGTGTGTAGGATGTTTTATTGTTAGCGGAGTGAGATTGTTTCCACGCTAATTCGGCATGTCTTTTGTTTTTGCGGAGAGTTTTTAGTTCAGGAGTAAACCAGGAGTTAAGATGTGCATGTGGTTTGGCTTCCCATAGTTTGAGTGGTGCTACAGTGTCTATGGTCTTGAGAATGGTTGTGTTGCAGAGATCTACTAATTCAGTGGGGCTGGTAATAGTGGGTGGGAAGTCAATGATAGGTTGGAGTAGAGGGAGGAGTTTCTCAACTGTGATGTTTTGCAGTTTCTTGTGAGTGTAGGTGGAGCATCGGGAGGGGGACCAGGAGTTTGAATGTCTTTGTTGATGCTGAAGGTGATGAGGTGGTGGTCGGTCCAGGCGCATGGTATGATGGAGAGGATGGTGGTATTGCAGTTCAGGTCAGCTATCCAGTCAAGGATGCGGCCTTTGTTGTGTGTGGGTTGTGAGATGTGGTGGGTGAGTCCTAATTCTGAGATGTGTTAGCGATGGTGTTTGCTTTGTCATCATTCTCGTCATTGAATCCGAGGTTGAAGTCACCTAGGATGAGTAATCGTGAGTTGGGTTTAGTGTTGTTTGAGAGCAAGAGAGCTATGTCGTCATTGAATGATAATATGGGGCCTGGCGGTCTATAGATGAGGTGGGTGGTGATAGTGCTTGTGTTGGTTGCGGATAATTTGATAGTGAGTGATTCTGCAGATGGAAATGATTGGTTTCGTTGCGTCTTATGTTGAGAGAGCTTTTTGCAATAATGGCTACACCGCTGCCTTTGGCTGTTTGTCTGTCTGCGGGGTAGATAGTGTAGTCATTAGGTATAGCTAGAGCTAGTACAGGGCCAGAAGTTGCGTGGAGCCAGGTCTCGGTAATAGCTATAAAGTCTAGATCATTGAGGGAGATGATGTCAGCTATGTCTAGGGCATGTGCGACTAAGGATCTCGCGTTTATGAGTGTTGACTGTTTTGGTGGTAGCTGGGCGTGGTTTTCTGTTGATAGTGCGGGGGGAGTGATTTGGTCAGGAGATAATATTGGGTGTGTTGGGTGAGTGGCTGGCTTGGGTTTAGTTATCATTTTTCTTAGACCTGTGTTGGGAGGAGTCAAAAAGTTGTGTGTCCCAGATCTGAGGCGGTCGAGTCTAGTTGTGCCTGTACTGGGGTAGGAGTTACTAATAATGAGATTCTTGGGGGCAGGAATGTATGGGATAGTGGGCTGCATTGCTTTTTGGATACCACAGGTGTCTGTTGTAGGGTGAGACTCATTAAAGGCAGGTTGGAAAGGGTTTGTATTGGGTAGGAATGGGGTGCAACAGGGGATGGTTGGTGTCTTGGGCATGCTGGTCTGCTAAGACCATTGGGGTGGGAGAGGAAGTACAGCCCTGTGCATGGGAGGTTGTAAGAGACCAGGCAGAATGGAAACATGAGGATGGTCCAGGTTAGCATAACTGTTGTTGGAATGGCCTAAGGGGACTTGAGAGAATAATATTATGAGCAGGTTTGCAGTCTGAATAGGCAGAAGGGTTCAGTGAGGGGCAGTTGGGCAGCTGAGAATTTTCAGAAGTGTTTACCAGTGTGTAAGCAGGGTATGGTGAGACTGGCGGGTGGTAGTGCTGTAACTGGTGGGGCAGCAGATCCTTTGTAGGTTCAAGTCGGAGGAGGCACAGTGTCAATATGCAGATTAAGGATAAGGCTTAGAACTGCAAAATAATGTCAGGCAGCTAGCTGTAGGATCAGACAGGCAAGTTGCAAAATCAGGCAAGGTCTACAATACAGTGTCCGGGTACTAGAAGCATGATCAGATATAGTGGCAAATTACAGGCTAAAAAGCTAGTGCAAAAACCAGGTAAAGGCTACAGTACATTGTCAGGCTGCTTATTGTGGGATCAGGCACAGTGGCATATTACAGGCTCAGAATGCTGATGCAGAAATCACGCAAGCAGCAACAAAGTAGGCTAATAAGAGGTCGGGTGCTGGTTGCAATAACAAGAGAGGTATGGCTGCATACTGTGTCAGCTGATTAAGAACAGTGGCAAGGTGTATGACAAAAATGCTCATAATGCTCGATATACAGTGTCAAAATACTAACAGGCATGGCAGGCATAGAGGATGCGAGGTCAGTCACAATAACGGCAGTGCAAAGTCTCAGTGCGGACTAAGCAAATATCCTAATGAGGCATACACCGACATACGTAGACAAATATGCTTGGCTGCATGGGTGAATACGTTGCAGTATAGGTAAACAATACAGGTAAATGCACTTTATAATGTGGTGATATATTGCATCTCATCAGCAAAATCCAGATCATTGTGAGCAATTGTCCAATGTCAAATTATGAGCAGGGGCACCCTCGGGGTGCATCGTATGAGGGGATCTTGAGGTGGGAAAGTTAGTATCAAGAGATGTAAGGGCAAGCTGTATGGTCAGGGTAGGCTTACCGGCATAAGGGCAGAGTCCTTGGCTCAGGCCTCGGATGCCTCAGGACAGGATCCAGACAGGATGTGATCCTTGTGGAGAGGATCTTTAGGGACAGGGCCGGCGTTCGCCTGCCGGCGCATGATTGGCCTTGATGAGTGGAGTCTGGCCAATGGATCACGCGCTCAGTTCAGGTGGTCGTAGAAAAGGCAGAGAGGGTGCCGGCGGCCATCTTCGATCAGCGTCTGCAAGCAGTTACACAAGCTCTTCTGGCGTCTTGTGGTTCTGTGGTGCGGTAGCGAGCCTATATGAAAAACAGTAAACATGCAGACAGGTTGTGTGTCACTCTCCTCTAACTCATAGATCTGTACACATATTATTTGTGTAGGTTGATGTATGAGTGTCCCGAATGTGCAGGCTGCACGTGTGCTTCCTGTCCAATGCAGCTATGTCGTCATGGAGTTGCTAACGACTTGCAGTATGGCTTGTGGTACGCTTAATCCAGCTGATCCATATAGTCGCTTCCAGCTTGATCTTGGTTATTGGTGCTTAGGTCGGCTAAAACCCGTGCCATTGTGGGGTTGAGTGGTCGGATGTCTGAGCGCTGTGCCTGATGCAGACTGGCGTTGGGAGCGGTGGGGCCATGAGCAGTTTCACATGATCGGCCATTATTATGTCGGGAGTGCTTCTTCCTGTTAGGGGCTCCATCTGGAGGGAAGGGATATTCCGATTTTCATTCATCAAGGTGGTTACAGGGCATTCTAAGAGAAAGTGGTTTAATACACTATAGACCTGCTTTCACCTTCCAATTGGTATGCTCAGAGGTCAGTGTTAGGGAGATGTATCAGCTTTATCCTTAATCCCCTCTCCTTGTGAGGTGCACAGCACTTTTTGCTGGACTTCTGTCCCTTTTTGTTGCTCTCCTGAGTGTGGTCATCCTTTTCCCCCTCATTTATTAATTTCTGCTATAATTATGGGATCCCTGTTATGTATGTTTTACTTTATGTTAAGCTTTCCTCCATACCTTTTTAATGTGTTTCACTTTTGCAGCACACAACAGCACAGTGTGCAGTGTTGCTATGCGCCCATTGGGTTCTCCTTTACATATTCTTTTTATGTTCCCTAAGACCTAGAGTTCTTAAGGATAGAGATATACTGTTTATCCTTATTTGCTTTTCCTTTTTGAGAGATCAGCACACATCACCCTATGTGGAGTTCTGACGGTTACCTAGTATCCCCTTTCTCGCTCATACTGTAACTTTTTAGTTACAGTAACAACCCTATAGTTATGGCTTTTGGCAGTGGATGTGTTTTACTGACCTCTGTGCAATTTTCCACTGCAGGCTGTATTCACAGTTGCGGTTATGCACAAGAGTGTCACCTATGATCCAACATGGTGGCTCCTTTCTTTATTCACCATTGCTTGGGTAGTTTTTCTTTCTTGGCCCTTCTTCTGCCATGCTGCGATGGAGAAGTCCCAATCCGAGTTTTGTCTTTGGCAGGAACCCTTTGTGTAGCCCGCAGAGGCTCCAGTGTTTCTGTGAGAAGAGGAAGCATGGGAGGATCCCAAATCTCTGCCATCCCTTGTCTGATTATGTGCCTGAATGGAACCAGTTTCCACGTGGGGCCTGGCTATCCATTCACCCCTTTCTGTAAACTGCAGGGAGAGTTTGCAGAGGATGAGTGTGAAATCTTGATAAAAGGTTAGGTTCCTGAAGCAGAAGGCAAGTCGACCACTTATCTCAAGGCAAATTCTTGCTACTGTGTTACTGGCATGCTGTATCCGGTGTTTGGGTGTTCACCCATACCACTCGCCCAGGCCTAAGGCATGTGTGCCTATAAAGAGTCCTTCTTAAGGTCCCTGATAACTGTTTCATTCCACCAAAGCATCAGACTTGAAAGTAATTTACATATACTGTGGAACTTTGCCTTTTCTGCTGCTGCACATCACTTTTGCACCCCTCTTCAACTGACTCCGAAGAACTCTTAACTAGTTAGGGAAGGCCTGCTAACGTATTGCATCTATATTGCTATTGCTAGTGCTGAATAACCTTGTTTTCCTCACAACAGAACATTGACTGAGGGACTGAACTGTATTCATGACTGGTACATTCCATTACTATTGGTTTGCTCACCTGAAAATGTATTGCTGATGTTTTCTAAATGTGTTGATTAGTTTAATAGTACTTACATACCCGAATATAACTTTCATTTGTGTATATATAATAAATGTCTATTTTACTATGGTCCACTATGGTATCTGTATAAATGATCGAATAGAGAAAATCATAAGGAGAATTATTTAACCTGTATTTTTCGAAATTGTGGGCCATTTGTGTTCAAATATAGGTGTGTGGGAGGGGTATAAGGTAGGGGGATGAGGGTGGATGTGGGGGAGATCCCCCGTATTATTAGAAAAAAAATCTGGTCATTTCTCCTATGATTCTTTATTCAATCATTATAGTGTGTGAGAGTTTATTTGGGCCTATGTATTTACTGAGTTAATTGTACTTGCCTACAGCTCAAACCCTCCTCATAAGATAAGCCTGGCTGCTCTGCCATTCTACCAAACCTTTGGTTAGTAGAAACGTATGCTAAGAGTTGGGGCCTGTATACCAACGGCTACTTTGTAGACTTTAGGAAAACTTCCCTAACAGTCAGGGTAGCTTTTGCCCTGCCTGAGCTGGGCATAGCATAGGAAAACGTATTTAATGCTGTTAATTCAGTCTAAAATGTCCACCTAATAAAATGTTTAAGGTGCTTTACAATTAATTCCAAACCTGCACTTGTCCGCACTTTCTACCTCTTTAGTTTAACACATCTGTGATTGTGGAATGTATTTGTTTGGAACTCTTGTTGCTGTCGGTCATTAATCTGACCTTGCACGTATTTTCCATGTGCTCACCCTAACCTCTTTGTTCTGGAAATACATTTCCTATTTTGAAATCTGCAGTTGTGCACTCATTTCAATTACTGCACTTTGCACTTTCGATTTGTACATAGATGTGCCACATTTAGATCCTTGCGGCATTTCAAACTGTTGTGATCTATGTACACAAGATCAAAATGCGTGTAATGTTTTTTTCATAGAGGCAATTGTAAACAACCGGGGGACATTTGCAAGATCTGATAGTTCTTAATGTAACTAAATATGCTTTCTTGTTTTATTATTTTTATTTTATAGTGTACATGAATTGTTCTTTTGTATACTTTTATGGCAAAGAATTGCAGAATTAAAGTAACTAACACCCTGTTGATACAAGATAGGCTCCCAAGAATTCAGAAATATTATTGTTTGTGTTAGGAAATATATCTGTCTCTATTAACAGGGTGGCTCCATAAAAAAGTGAATGTTTTAGTGTTTAGAAAAAAGAATAGAGAGACTGAAATGTCAGTGAGTGTCAAAGGATTCCAAGACTATCCAAAAAATATCCATCTGAAATTCTAAAACAACATGCATTCTTTTCAAATCTCTTCGAATGATTGGATATATATTCTTCAACACCCAAATCATTACACCTGAGCAAGTTGAACACATTTTAATGTGATTTTGTTTGGTTATTTATATCGTGGTTTTTCGAATTTGTTTTTCGAATGTTGAACTTTGGAAAAATAAAAAGCAAACAGACAAAACCCCCCTCCAGATTGAAAACAAAACATATTTACAAAGTTCCGCTTGTGGCACACCACCACAACAAATCTCTCAGCATTTTTAAATGTCCTTAATGTAATACTTCACCAAACGATTAAAGATGCGTCCACATACTAAGCAAAATGTCCAGATCTCATTGTCAATGTTGTCCATGGCATTGCCCTCCAGTACACTGACCCTGTCTGCCACAGTCTTTGCAATGGCCCTGGTTATTTCTCTGGGCTGTCTGTGGGAAGATACAAACCTGCTGGGACAAGTCTGCACTTCTGACTATGGTGTCATTGTTCTCAGTGCCCTTCTGGGAGGTCCCTGATGCCGTCTCATTACCATCACTGTATGGAGTTGGGGTGGGTGGCACTTGCTTGCTTCTTGAAGCAAGCACCACAGGTGGTTGAGAAAGGACTTGGTATCCAGTAAATCGGAAGCAGAAATCTGCCCGCCCAAAATGTATTTGACACTGGACACAAGGTGCACTACACATGCACTGCTGCTTATATCCCATTTGACACCATAAATGTACCCTAAACCCAAGGAGATGGGTTGTGTGCCTCTTCCTGACCCATGCAGTACTTGCTCGGTTCCTCCTGACACATGTGGTACAGGTTCAGCATTTTCCTGACCCATGTAGTGAATGCTCATATCCTGAATCCTGCAGCATGAAGACAGTGACTGGCTCAGGCTTCACCCCAACCTTTGTGTCAGTATCGCTATTATTCCCACTATCGACTATCATCCCCAGTATCTTCATCATCACCACCAAGCCCACCAACTAGTTTTACAACAGCAACATCTGCTGGTGAAGGCCAATTGTGTTGTGCCTCACCTGTGCCTCCCCTCGTAAACTGTGCGCCCCCCTGTTCATATTCCTGATAGAAGTATAAGAGATCCTCGTCGCCTGGATCCAGATAGCTCTGCACGTCTTGCACAAAATGGGCCACATCGGATTTCTCCCCTTGCATTCCTGCCCTTTTCCCAATAAAAAAACGTAGGTTCCCTGAAGCAAGGACATTTTTTTTTTAGGAAACAAAAATAAAGTTTTTTTTGAGTAAACTATCAACGGTTTCCCTTACAGAAAAAATGGTTTCCTAAATTAAATGGCTTACAAAGAAAAAAAAAAGATTTCCCAATTTAAGCAGCAACTTTTCAAATTCAAATTACAGCACACAAGAAAAGGATTCCCTATCAAACAAAAGAAATGGCATCCCAGATAAACGGCCTGAATCCTGGCATACATAAGAAGAAAGCCAAAATTATGGCTTCCCAGTTTAAAACAAAGGATTTCAAATCAAAAATAATACAGTCGCCAAAGCAAAGGAAAACCCTGCCTAACCCATCAGAAATCATTTTTTTCTCCAGCTTCAGTTGTGGGCCAGCAATTTTGAAGCCAAACAAAACCCACAAAGGAAACAGGAAGTTTCTGTTTTTTTTTATATTTTGTCCCAAACTCTTTGTCTGCCTCAGTACTTGCCCGAATCCACCCAGAACACTTGAATCCAAACCCCCCATGGTGCTCATTACAGAACCCTTGCACACTGCCCAAATTCGCACACAGGCTTCCGGATCTTGTCTGAACTTGCAAGAGAGCGTCTAACATCACATTTCATCTTCCGAATCCAGTGATTGAGGCCATGTGGATTTTTGGGGTGGTTTTGAGGCAATTTGCACAGGATTACTTTTAAGTATAGAAGCAGTTGAAGAGGATCGATTGCATAAACTATCTAAGCTAAAAACACCCTGAAGTTGTCAAGTTTGTAAATGCCATGCCTAACAAGTGCATCAAAACCAGCTAGTCACTGATATTTTGTACTTCCGGAAAATAAGTCAAGTGTGCGTGTGTGTGTCACAGTCCAGACCACTGAACATTTCTTCTGCCACATAAGATTCAAAGGGGATTGACACATTCAAGCCTTCACTTGAATGTCCATTTCCCTCATTAAGGTCATGCTTGTGTATGAGACTATGTGCTACCTCCTAGCCCAGAAAAAGTTGTGGGTGTGTATCACGCCAGTATATCCTGTTTTCTCTGAAAGGATTACATAGTTATTGCGTGTATCATACTTAATAGAGTACATTGGATGTATTTCTCCCTTCACACAGTTGCATAAGATACATCACTCTGAAGTTACCACAGTTTGATCACACTAAAAACCAGGCAATTAAATGTTGTCCCCTCTTAAATAAGTTGCTTACCTTGGGAATTCCTCTTCCCTCAGAAAGGTCATGAAACTTCATTAAACGTAAGAAATTCATTTCAATGTCCTCCTTCCTCCACAAAGTACAGTGTGTATTTATCAGACTTAAGCAGATGACTGGGGTTTCCTTCGCCGTCAGGAATAGGTATGGGTTTGCATCTCTGCACATGTCTTTGCTGTTTATAATATCGTGCAACATGCAATGTGCGCTTTGCTGTGGTACACAACATCTCGACATATCTTGGTGCTGAATAACAGATGTTTATTATTGCCAAAGTCCATGGTGTATAGACCTGGGCAGGATAAAGGGGCTCAGTGAAACTACCAGAATTCAAACCTTTGACTGTGTGGTTCAAATCAGAGCCATGCCGGATAAATTCGTCCACAGAGCCACAGATCCAGCTCACAACATGTGTATTTCATTTCCCCCGTAAAACAACAATGTGGGAGCTATTCTCTAACCCCCAAAACGTCCTCTACATTATTGTTTTCTTCAACAGTTGTGGACAGTTACAACCTGAAAAGTAAGCATCGTATGGCAATCGGAGTGGCGTGGCAGTGGTGAAAAACAGAGAAATTGATCTGACCTCAAAATGAAATCAATATCTCCTTCAAATAATAAATAACTGTCATTTAACAAATAAATTACTCAAGAGCATTAAAACAGAAGGCGTGACAAGGTTTTTTGCATTAGGGTAATTTGTATGGTTTATTTACTTTTCAATGCCAAATAGCTAACATTCTAAAGAATTTACACATTGCTCATCACATTTTCTAAATATTTCTGCTTTGTTGGGCAATGCAAACAGGTGGCGGTACTGCTGAAGCACTGTGCCTTGCAGTCCCACTTCACACAGCATTTACTGCGCATGCGCTTGGGAAACATCGCAGGTGTCCACTGCTAGAGAATTGGATTTGTCACGAGGATGCGGTCCACATAACGTTACAAGTAATCTCATCATTTCGGGCCTCATTACACGGACGGCGGTAAGGGTTAACGGTCACCGTTAATGGTACCGGTGACCGTTAACCCTTACCGCCTTACTACGAGGTCCCTTTGCGGGCTGGAGAATTTAACGCCTGCTTTCTGCAGACGTTAAAAACCAACCCGCAAAGGGACCAGGGAGCTAATTACGGTACCGCAATTTGCGGTGCCGTAATTAGCACCTTCCCCATTCCCATTATGCCCTATGGGGCAAAAATGGGGAAGGGCAATGGGGGAAGGGGGAATTACCACCCCACCAACCTTGGAGTAGGGCAGTAATTCCCCTTTCCACCAAGGCGGTGCCGGTATTTTACCGGCATGGACCAAGGTGCTAATAGCACCTTGGTCCACCGCCGTCCGTGTAATGAGGCCCACTGACTGTACTGTGTCCTCCCGCTGAATCAAGATTGGTACTGTGCATTGAGGAAGCATCTAGGGCAAAGCAGGCAATGGGGGACTTCCATCAGAGAAAGGATGGTCCAAATTGCGGTGGAAATGGGAATAAAATGCTCCTGGGCAACAGAGTACAAGAGGCGCTCCTCATTACAAGTATGGAGGTAGCCATGGTGCTATTAGCGCCATGGCTAACCGCATACCGGGTCCGGGTTCCCTGAATGGGGACTTACCGGGTCATTCCAACCTTGGAGGACCCGGTATTTCCCCATTCAGGGAACCCATCCTGATTCCCATTTGAGCCCCTCTAGGGCTCAATGGGAATGGGGAGGGAGCTAACAACGGGCCTGTTAATATCGGGCCCGTTGTTAGCTCCCTGGTCCTTCAGCAGCTCTCGCCAAGAGACCTCATAATGCGGCAGTAAGGGGTTAATGGCACCAGCGCCGTTAACCCCTTACTGCCAACCTTGTAATGAGGCCCAAGTAATTGATCTGTACTCCATTGCCTGTGTCCCAGTCTCTCATTGCGAGGGTAGGACAATGCTTATATTCATATGGGTATGTATTTTATTTGAGAAAGAGGAGGTACGATGTGTGAAAATACAATGGACTTGTTGATCTGGCCGCCCCCTTCCTAGTCGTTTACTTTGTGCACTTTAAGAGTACTCTGTGCTGAGCGCCTTTGGCTCTTTGCCTACAGTGGAGCTGCAAAGCTGTCCAGTGATTTGGTCGACAGACAAATGGTCGACAGACAAATGGTTGATGCAATTTGGTCGAAAGACAAATGGTCAATTTTTTTTTATTTATATATATATATTTTCAGGTTTTCGTTTAGGAAAAAAAAGGGTTTTTTGGCAAAAAAAGGGGGTTGGGGGTGACCCCTCCAAAAAAAAAAAAATATTTATGAAAATACTAAAAAAAAAAATCGTCCATTTGTCTTTCGACCAAATTGCGTGGACCATTTGTCCTGTCGACCATTTATTTTGACCAAATGACCTGTAACCGCTGCAAAAAGGCCCCAGAAAAGGTGTAAGGAGTATCACTCGTGGTCTGGCCATTTTCAGCATAGATCAGTTGGTCCAATCCACATCTTTGATGTGGTGTTGTAGTTCACTGGCCATTTGTTATCTTTTCTCAACCTCATCTTATATCGAGTATATGCATTACACAATTTGTACTAATTAATTAATTTTTATAATACGCTTCATACAGAGACCAGTCTCTAAGCGCAGGACTGCGTTGTGCATGAGCTGTCCTCCGGGCCCTCAATACGAAACTAAGGGCCTGATTTACACACATGTTTTAACATGGCAAAGTCCCATTGACACCATGTTTGAAAATCAGGCCCAGAGTTGTCCAAGAGTCGCTAAATGTCATCACAATAATGCAAAGAAAACCTAAAACCCCTAAAGGAATATTGATCGCTTGTCACTTGGCTTTGATTAGTTCAGTTTAGCTCTAGTTGCTGGGGTGATGGACTTAGTTCTAGGTCCCCTAGCATGCGGCAGGACAATGTAATCAAAGGGATAGGTTTTATTAAAAGAAAAGAAACACATCTCTGTTAATTAGTAGATGAGCATATATAAGAGGTTTCACCTATAAAAGTTGTAATAGAATCTGGTGTTCTTTATAAAAAATATATATATATATATGTATATATATATATATATATATATATATATCTCATTGCTGCAATGTTATAGCTCTTGTAATCCATACAGGGTAGCTCTGCCTGCCAAGCACTCACTGCAGGTCTGTGATCAGTGTGAAGAGCCAGCTTCATCATCAGCAAGACTCATGTCACGCGCCCTTCACCCATCTGAACTTCACTGGGTCACAACTGTGGTAAATTGCCAGCATTACAGAGTGTTTGCACATGCACAAGCGCCATGTTTGAACAGTATGAGCCCTAGGGCAGATGTTGCAGTTTGTAGCCGGACTGCGTTCGCCTTAGCACTTTCACAGAATGATATTAGCAGGAACAACAAAATTGAGGCGCTAAAGTTTGGCATAATGCTTTAATGCCTTCATTTAAGGTTCTGCACCATTTTGAAGCAATAACAAAAGTAGTAGGGGCATTGATTGGAGAGAAGCTCTTCAGTGTGCATTCCTCCCCCGTCCCATTAGTGCATATCATTGTATGCCTGCATGAAAATGTTGATTCCAAAGGAATCTGCCTTGATTTTGCACCTGTTCAAAACCAGGAGGATTCCCTACCAATTATTTAGTAAATGCTGCTTGCAAAATTTCATTGCCATTCAGCGTTGACTTGTTCACAAGCCAGTGAGAAAAATGAAAGAGTAAATGCAAGTTCATCTCTCTTCACCCCTTCCTTCCCTGCATTGTAATATTTAAAATGTGATGCAGGGGATGCAGCAGCACCCACGCACTTATGCAGGTGGTTCCCTGTGTGCAATTAACATTCCTTATAAAATAAGGCTTCATGGCCCTGGCTTACATTACAAAGGCCCTCATTACAACCCCGGCGCTAAACCATGGCGCTATTAGCCATGGTTGGTGCCGGTGTTGTAACGGGTCCGCCATGGTTCAATGGGGAATTACCACCCCATTCCAAGGTTGGCGGGGTGGTAATTCCCCATTGAACCATGGCCCTTCCCCATTCCCATTTTCATCCCCATAGGGCTCTATGGGAATGGGGAAGGCGCTAAGTATGGTACCGCAAATTGCAGTACCGTACTTAGCACCAAGGTCCCTTTGTGGGTCCCTACTTTAACGGCTGGTCTAGACCAGCTGTTCAGGTCGGGTCCCGCAAAGGGACCTCGTAGTAAGGCGCTAAGTGTTTAACGGCGCTGCAGCCTTTTACGGCGCCGTTAAACACTTAGCGCCAGGGTCGTAATGAGGCCCAAAGTGTTTGTAAGACTTTTGTGAATCAGGCCCTAAGTGTTTAAATGTGATGTGGACATACCTGCGAAATCGCCTTTACTCTTCAGCTGCATGCTCTGTTTTGTAAAACATCGACTTTCCTCCTGCAAATGAAGCTTTGCTGATGACATTTACGACGGATTCCTAAGGGATCTGCCTGCTTAGAGCAAGTGCTAAATTCGGGCGGGCTACAGAAGAATACATTTGCTTTACACCTGCATGAACATAGCATGCAGGCATTCATTGACGGACACAAAGCTTAGTAGGAAAGCACGCCAGAAATTACGAAGTGCTTTTCCACCTCATTTTACCACCCCTAACGACATTAAATGGTCGTGCACTGGAAGGCCGGTGATGATCATGTCTGTGGACATGGGCCCATTGTTTTGAATGCCCACTGATCATTTCCGTGATCCACCTGTTTCCCGAGCAGTGAAACCCAAGCGTGTGGGCAGCAAAAGTTGGACGCCGCTCTGCCCAGCAGACTGATGCTAACATTTCTACTTCCCACATCACAGCAAGATTGTCCCCCTTCAAGCATATGTAACGACTAAAGGCATTTAGAAATGGAGTTTCTGATGATTGGTGTAACTGCAAAGCACTACAATTCTCCAGATGCAATGTTTCCAAGGTGCACACAGAGACATATTTCATTGTTGCAAATCTAAGAAAATGTACCACTACTCCAGGCAAAATCAAAGAAGTGTCAATCAATTGGCCTGATTCTGGCTGTGGTTGGATCACTTCTTCAGGGCATAGGGATGTGTGATGACGCCTAGTTTCTTATTTTGCCCTTGCATTTACACGCGGCAGGACAGCTGAAAGAATACCACCAAATTCCGCAGAGTGGACTTTCATTTTTGCAGTTCTCATAAGGGTCCTGTGTTTCACATGGATTGTCTGAAACGAGATGATGAAACACATGGTTACGTTTAAAAATGCATGTTCATTTATTCCTGTACATAAAGACAACCTCGGATCAACTTGTGACAACTTTACCATAGCATCTTTATAGCACAAGTAGTGGGGGAAAAACAACATCTCACAACTAATATTGATGTTAAGTGCAGCCAATGAAGAACACTTCCCAAATGAATTTTTCATACAGCAACGATGGGGTCATTTACAACCGGCAGTGCAGGGAATGGAGGCGTAAAACGAAGGCGTAGTGCTTTTACATGACCATTTCCCGCTCCAGCCCGTTTGCTAGCACGGACAGGGAGCAGTTAAGATCTCCTCCCTCAAGAGTAGACTTGGATTTATACTTGCATGAGATTGTCATGGAGACGTAAGCACAAAATGGGTTCCTATGGGTTCCATCTCCATTATTCACCTGATAAAAAGCAGCAGATTCCACTGGAATGTCGTCTGCAAAGTGCAATTTGCAAGCACTATTTTCATTTTATAATTAGGAGAATAACAACGGAAGTATAAACAGAAAGGGCCTCATCACCAGTTTGGCCTGAACCCTTAAATGTAGTGGTAATGGTATTACCGCCGCATGCAAGGGCTGGCCAAATCACGAGTTGGGTGGAAAATGGCATTCTTAGCTCCAACTTATTGTTGGAGGTAAAAATGACAATTTTTGGGCCATTTTCAGCGCTGTTACCGCGAGCAGTATTAGTGCTCCCTAACCCCATTGGGTCCTTTGGGGAATGAGGATTTACTGGCCCCTAGCAACTCTTCATACGACACAAATTGCGCTGGACCGAGTTGCGGTAGCGCTACCGCCCAACTTGTGATGAGGCCCAAATAGTAAACACAAAATCGTTTTTCACTCCACCTTTTAAAAATTTCAAATTGCTTGCCGAGGACCAAATTCACTGAAAGAACTTTAGTTAAAGTGTAGCTAAGTTGAGCAGATTTAACGCAACAAAACACTTGAAATTCAGCGGATGTGGCAAGTAATGACCAGCTTTATTTGGCGTGTTCCTGTTGATGTCCCCCATAATCCTATGCCCAACTTAATGTCATTTTTAATGTCTTTGTCACTCCTTTCTCTTATAGTATGTATGTGCTCATGGACTTTGCAACGGGAATGCACCAAGTTAAGTTGGTAACGACTTCCAACATCCGCTGCATTTCAAGGGTTTTGTTGCATTCTATCTTCTGATCAACTTAACTACTCTGTAACCTTTTTTTCAGTGAACATATATACTATGGGGTGAGTATAATATAAGGAATTTGTAGCAAATTAAGGGTACACTGGTAAAAACCTATCAAATACACTGAAACAAACGCTGTTAAAGAGACGTTATGGTTAAGTTGCAATCACAAAAACCTATGGTTACAGGTAAAACCAAAAAACCCAGAAATTAGACCAGTTATGGTAAGCTAAGCAACCATCACTCGCACCACCACCGTGCACTGCTAAGACTAACACACAGGACATAAAAAAAATGACATCACAAATGTCACGGATGATATCATTGATGACATCACATATCTGGGCCACTTGATTTTGTTTAATGACATTAGGCTAGTTTTTAGTATTTACTGACAATGAGAATTTCCAAAATTTAAAAGGTGCTATATATCTACAAATGTACCTTTTAATATGTTCTTAACATACTTTCCATAGAGTTTAATCTGAGCTCGTAGTGCACATACATGGGGCAATAAGCACGCCTCAAACACCAAATTAATTTGTGTACATAATGATTAACTCTAATGTTTGTCATTTTTTTGTGCTTTTGTTTCTTTCTTCCTGACTTCAGTTTTCATGTCTGTGCCTCTAATTAGTATGCATTGTGCATTTCTATATGTATTTTTTCTAACACAAGTGTGTGGTAAATTTTCAATTGTTACCTATTTATTCCACGTTTAACATTACTCAACACACTCATGATGTAGCATTTATTATTTTACTATCAGAAATTACCAGATTAGAAATATTGTATTTCTATGTTGCATGCTGCAACCATTGCCTATATGTATGTATGATTAGGCTCCTCTACTAACAACACTAGAATGTAATGATTTGTTAACGTGAGTACATTCTTTAATACATTAAGAAGTTCATGAAAGTTCTCCCAATCACCCCTAACATCTTGTTTCCAACATTATAAGCTCAACCCCTTGCAGGGACTGTTCATTAAAATTCATTTAATATGTGGTGTCATCTATGACATTTGTGATGGCATTGTTCGTGTCCTGGGTGTTAGTCTTAGCAGTGCATGGTCGTGGCGGGAGGTATGGTTGCTTAGCTTACTTTTTTTGCCTGTTTTACCTGTAATCATAACGTCCTTTTAACAAAGCTTTTTCATTGAATTTTATAGGTTCTAATGAGTGCAACTTAACCATAACGTCCCTTTAAGAAGGTTTGTTCAGTGAATTTCATGGGTTTTTACCAGTGCATGCTAACTTCCTACAACTTACTAATATCATACTTACCTCAACATAGCAATATGAAATGTTTGTCCAATTTACAAAGTTTCACCTAAAAACTCTGTCATTACCCACCTTCTAACATAATTTTTAACACTTCTATACACTTTTTGACACTTTTTCCACAGTTTTTGTGTTTGACGAAGTTCGCGGAACATCTAACATCAGCGCTGACTTTTCAGACAGTGTCACGTGACCATACATTTGCGCATGGCATGATGACGTGTCTGCGAATGCATCCACACTTCGCGAACGGGTCCATGCTTCGCGAACAGTTCCGAACTTTTTTTCAGCACATCTAGGAACTTTGAAGCTCAAAATCTCCCCTTGTACAGCTACTATACCTATTCTTACTCATTATTTATTAACAAGTTAGCACACAGCACATACTTGAAAGAATATTTGCAAAACTGTTATTGATCTTATAAAAGGCATCAGCTATTGCCATCCCTCCTCCCCGAGTGCCACCACCAGCTGGAGGACCTACACAACGAAAAACCTGTGGTAATTCAAAAGACAATGAAGAGGACCAAGACGATGAGGTAGAAGAGTTGCCTATCCCTAGCACCCAATGAGAATCATGGGTGTGGAAGTTCTTTACCACTGTTGGGAATATAGCAAAGGCTAAAGCTACCAAAGTGAAATGCACTGAGTGCAACATTGTACTCAGTCAAGGACTACCTGGATAGTAAACTTATGGGACCACCTCCATGCTCCGCCATACCAAATCCAACCTCCGTAATGCTGTCAGAAAGGTTGCTCCTTTCTCAGAAAGTAGTAGGCTGTCTTCCTCCACTCTATCTTCCTCAACCAATACTGTAACCAAACAGCCTACTTCTGTGGGACACAAAATCCCACCAGCTACCTTGCAAGCGATAAAAGAGGCTGGTGATCCATATCTTTCGAAAGCAACAGTACTTTGTACATAGGGCAACTCACCACTCTGCAGGAGGAAGCAATTTCGAAGAGCTATTGAAGCTGTTATCAAGGAGTATGAGAAACACTGCCCTCTACCTTATATGTAACACATGCGCCACCTCTTCCCCTGTCCATCTGCCCTTCATATTTGTGGTTGGTAACTCTTCCCTCATTTCTCTCCCCACCTTACTTTCTGACCTGTCCTGCAAAAAATAGAAAATACATATGAAAAAACAGGAACCACCTTTCACAGTTAAAAAATAGAAGTTCAAAAATACTTTTATAGACTCCATCTACTTTACATTTCTCAGTAAAGTAGTTAGACTCAATAAAATTCTCCAACATTTCCATTAGCATTTTGTGTTATGCTAATGGCAATAATGGACAATTGTATACTAGAGAAAAATATAAAAGGACAGAAACAATTTTCTGTCCCACATACTTTTCTGTAGCATCCAATAAGGTCCATAATCGACGGACCTTTATAACTATTTGCGGTCTCCACAGTCCCCTTTCAAGGCCATGGATCATTAAAAGACTCAGATGGCATATGCACATCATTGCACAGGGAAGCCTTTCTACTCTTTTTAATTTTATATTTATAACACTCCCTCAATGCCTGCTTTCAAACAGTCGCACATCAATCCACCAATCACTTTCAAAAACTGTACATATAACCGCATAACCATATTAAGCTTCCACACAGCAACTGTCGCTTAACAATCTTATAGAAATCTTTTTCATTTGCATTTCCCTTACTTATACAAAATAAATGGTACACAGTGCTCCTATAAATGCACATATGCATTGTGCAGTGAGAAAAGTGCATAAATAGAAGGGGCAGTATATGGATGGGCAAGTGCTCATGAGAACCCAGGAGGGAAATGCAAAGGGATGCCAAGGTGGGACGCCACTTGCTAACTACAAGAGCAGGGTAGTCCTAAAGGGGGGATGTATTTTTTTTTTTAAAACATTTATTTTATTAAGAGAGCAGGTTAGCATTCAGACCGTCCACAAAAGAAAGAATTTGACAAGGTATTGAGGCATGTACAGTATTGGCACATATATACAGAGTAGCAAGAAAAACACATCAAACATCCCACATCATGGCGAAGGGAGAGGCGTAGCATCCTCGTCCGGTATCTGGGAACACAAATAAATACCCAACAGCGACCAAATGTCTTTGGGCCGACACTGTGTCGGGACCGATAAAACAAAAAGTTCTTCATCGTCGTTTACCAAACATAAGTCTTTTAAGAAATTGGCTCTGGATGGTGCAGTTGTAGACTTCCATGATTTAAGGATACAGCGCTTGGCGACAACACATGAAATATTAAATAAACGCCTCATAGTTTCTTTCACCTTACCAATGTCACCAAGCAAGTACTTTAAGGGGGACAGGGTCGCCGGAATCGACGTTATGTCTTCGAGGAGTTCTGCCAACTCCCGCCAGAATTCCATAATCAAAGGGCATGACCAGTACATGTGGTAGGGACTAGCGTTTGGTGCATTGCACTTGGGGCAGGCTCCCGTGCAACTCTCAACAAATTTGGCCAGTCTGGCGGGGGCATAGTGGAGCTGATTCAGATCTTTAAACTGGATCAGCCATAGCCCCGCGTTCATAGAGACGGATCTGGTGAGTTGACAGAAGCGTGACTACCGTATTTCATCAATCTGAGTGCCCGTATCCCGCTCCCAGGTCTCTCTTATCATATTATGTGACGGGAGTGGGTTTGTACTAGTGAGTATACCAACGAGACCCCTTTATTGTGACTATTAGAGGATACTATTGCCCTAATACATTCATGTACCTGGGGTTCCAACAGGAAAGATGGCCATCTAGCCGCAAAAGCAGTTTTCATAGGATGATATTGAAAGCGTTTAAGTGGGCCTCCTCCCACCATCCCAATGAAGTCAGTGAGTTCACACATTTGGGAACATGTCCCTTAGTGTGAATAACTTGTTAGGATCCCAGGATTGTTGAATGGCTTTATCAAATGTTGGGGATATACTCGAGAAGTTCCACAGGGGGACCTCCGGGTCATAGGGGGTCTCAAGGCCTAATCTGTTATATATCTTGGCCCAGGCGCGTATGGTTGTATATACCGGGTCAAACGGGCATGTGTCTCCATAGACAGGGTTAAGAAGTGATCTGATGTCATTGGGCCGATCAGCATGTTTCTCCATGGGGATGTGGGGAGATGTGTCATCAGGGTCAAACCAGTGTTTAACAAATTGAGCCTGTGCAGCCAGATAATATAGTTCAAAATCTGGCGCAGCAATGCCACCCCGTGAGAATGGTTCCACCATTTTATCCCACCCCAATCTGGCCGTCTTCCCATTCCAAACGAAATTAGAGGCGAGCGACTTGAGTTTCATGAAAAAGGACTTGCCGGGCCATATCGGAATGTTGTTAAAATAATATAAGAGTTTGGGTAAGACTACCATTTTGAGAATAGCCACTCTACCATACAAGGACAAGGGAAGGCTAGCCCACGTTTGGAACTTGGTCGTCAAACTCAGTAACAGTTCACCATGGTTCTGTGTATATAACAATTGTTTGTCCCTGGCCACCATAATACCTAAGTAACGTACTTGAGTCGAGGTGGGCCTAAGCCCAGCAATTGCAGCGATGTTATCCGTACAATCCGTAAGGGGAAATATTTCGGACTTGAGAACATTGATTCTGTACCCTGAATATTCCGAGAACTCATGTATGTCTGACATTATGTGCTGTACGTTCTCTACTGGGTCGCGGACATATAGCAGGGTATCGTCAGCATATAGTGAAATGATCTGGGGGGGGCGGTCCTCCTAAGCCCTCTATGTTAGTGGTTCTGGTGTATATGTTCCGCCATCGGCTCGATAGTAAGTGCGAAAAGTATAGGTGAAAAGGGACAGCCCTGCCTGGTACCTCTGTAGAGCCTAGACGAGGGGGACAAAGTGGCGTTGGTCAGAACCTTAGCAGTCGGGTGAGTATATAGTAGCTATACGCATTTGAGTATTGGCCAAAGCCAAATCGTTCAAGCACCGGGAAGAGATGAGACCAGGACACAGAATCAAAGGCCTTCTCGGCATCAAGGGCCACCACGGCAGCCTTTGTTGTGGGATCAATGTGTGCCATAACATTAAACAAGCGCCTCAGGTTGAGAGCTGTAGATCTAGTTGGTATAAAGCCCGCCTGGTCTGGGTGAACAATGATCGACATGTACGGCAGGAGCCTGGTGGCTAACACCTTGGCGAAAATGTTCGCATCAGTATTAATCAAGGAGAGCGGTCTATACGAACCCATGTCATGTGCAGGTCTACGGGGTTTCAGGAGGACAGTAATAATAGCTTCGCGCATCGATTCTGGAAGGTTCCCTTGATCTATCGCCTCCTTCCACACCTTTAACAGTAGGGGGGCTAGTTCAGTCCTAAATTCCTTATATAGCTCCGCGCTAAGTCCATCCGAGCCGGGGGCGCAGCTCCCTGATAGAGATTTAATGGCCTCTGCGATTTCTTCAATAGTGATGGGCTGATCCAGTATGTTACGGGTCTCAGTGGTCCGTGTAGGGAGGTTTAGGCTATCCAAATACTGGAACGTGTCTTCTTTACTTTTGATGTCATGATTGGAATAAAGGGAGGAATAAAACTCAGCGAAGGTGGAATTAATGTCTTGCTCCTTATTAACCAAAGCCCCAGTGGGTGTCAAAATAACAGGGATTGGGCTCCGATGTCTATCTGTTTTAAGCATGGTGGCTAAGAATTTCCCGGCCTTATTACTCTCCCCATATCTACGGGCCTTGGCAGGCGCAGCCATGTATAAGACTTCCCTGCTGGCTAACGCGTTGAATTCCTTCAACGCGACATGCATTTGCGATAGTGTTGCCTTGTCCTGTGTGGCGCTATATTCAGTTTGTAAAAGGCCTATTTTAGTTTCGACTGCGCCCAGCTCCCGTCTTACAGCTTTAAGCATACCCGTGGACTTGCCCAGGATAGTACCCCGGATCCAGACCTTGAATGCCTCCCAGAGAGTAGCATAAGTGGTTACTGACCCCTCATTTATTTCAATAAATTCCGTGATCTCAGTATGGAGGGCTTCGCAAATATTAGTGTCCCTGAGTATGGCGGGGGGCATTCTCCACAGTCTAACTGGAGGAGGGGCATCACCCAGCTGAATGCCAAGTGTTACTGGTGAGTGGTCAGAGAGGGTGCGGGGGTGTATTTCACAACTGGTGACCATGCCGGCCAGGGGTGAGCTAATGAACCAGTAATCGATACGTGAATGGGAATCATGGACAGAAGAGTAAAAGGTGAATTTCCTCTCAGTAGGGTGCAGTGTGCGCCAAGCGTCTATCACATCCATCTGTTCCATCAACTGCCGCACAACCAATGCGGCTCTGGAGGGGGCCCTGGGGGCAGTAGAGGACCGATCAAGGGATGGTCCAAAATAGTATTGAGATCGCCGCCCCAGATTATCAGTGCCTCCCCTGACGTAGTCAGCATATCAAGTATCGTACAATAGAACTGTGGATCGTCCACATTTGGCCTATATGTATTAACAAGTATTAATTGGTATCCCGCCAACTCCCCCCAGACTAGTGCATATCTGCCAAGCCGATCTATTTTACTGGAGTGGTATTTAAAGCACAGCTTGGGGTGTATGAGGGTTAACACTCCCCTAGACTGTGTTGAGTATTCCGTGTAGTATCTCTGGGGGGCCCATCTTGGCAGGAATGCAGAATTGACATTACCCAGTGCGTGCGTCTCTTGAATGAAAAGAATATGAGGATCGTGGCGTGTAACATATGCTGCCACCTTCCTCGCCTTCACCGGGTTGTTAAGCCCGCGAATATTCCAGGAGAGTAGCTTGACTTCTAAGCCCCTATCAGCCTGTGCCTTACCCGCATGTTGTAAAAATCATCTGTCCGTAGCCTCGCCCCTGTTGCAAGTGATGCGGCCATTCTGCCATGCAACCGCTCTCTGATTTTAACAATCGAAATCCTTTAAACAGAAACTCCCCAAACCATCCCGATCTGACACCAGGAACCCACAACATCTGCCCAAACTTTGTCCCACCCACCGCCCACATCAACTGCGGAATATTGACCCACTCAATAACCGTGGTCGAGCTTGTTTTGGCATTGACCAAACTTCCGGCCGAAGCCAACCTTGTATTCAAATGAAACCCCTTCAGGTGGTCCAAATTTCCACACCAAGAACACCCATTTCCAAGCCCTCTTACCTCCCCCCACCCTCATCATTACCCCCAACTTGACGATGTACCCAAAACAATCGTGGAACATTCCCTGGGTAGCCATGTTGCCTCACATGGCCGCCTGATTGGCTCCAATCTCCAATAGTCACATGGAATGGAGCCGCCCTGCTTGTAGGACCCATAAGGCTGCAGTGGATACTACATAAGGATACAGACCAATTTGGTCGCCGGAGATCCCTAGTCCTCGGGTCTTGGTCTATTGTTCTGTGCCGGCCTGCCCCCCCTCGGGGGGAGAGGTATGGAAGTCTCTATATACTGTGTGGCCTCAGTCGGAGATTCTAAAAAATGTGCCCTACCCGCATGTTGGATCCTCATCTTTGCCGGGAATATCAGAGCATATGGAATCTGGCGGTCTCCAAGGAGTCTCTTGACTGGTTCATATGATCGCCTGCTCGCCTGGACCCCGGCAGAAAAGTCTGGATATATATGTATTCGGCATTCCTCGTGCTGAAGCGTACCAGCCTCCCTGGCCAGCCGCAGGATTGTGTCCCTATGTCTATAGTTAAACAGCCGTGCAATTATTGTGCTCTCTCCACCAAGAAATGTTCGGAGAATGACTCAGGACCGAATAGTGTTTTAAGCAGTTGTTCAAGTTGTTTCTCCATTTGGCCTTTCCCAAATGACTCCGCCACGCCAACCACACAGATGTTATTACGTCTTGATCTAGATTCAAGATCCTCGCATTTATGGTGCATTTTAGTCATGGCTTCCTTAAGCTGAGCGATGTCACGGCCATGTTGTGAGATAGCGTCTTCGTTGCTACTAATTCTATTTTCTGCATCAGTGACATGTATGCTCTCTTTTTCAACTCTTGCCTTCAGGGAGCCAATGGTAGACACTATATCGTCCAGTTTCATGTTCACTGCTCGGAATCCATTTTCCACAAGCATGGTCAGCTTGTCCTACCGTCCTTCAATGTCTGCAGCTGGGGTTTCATTAGCGTCAGCATGCACCTCAATTAAGTCGTCCGGCGCCTGGCTGCCGGTAAATGCATCCATAGGACCCTTCCTCTTGTTACTGGGCGTCTTGCCTCCCTTCCCAGCCCTGTGCGGCTCGCCCATGGTGCCAGCCCCGGCCCGTTGTTTATGGATATTCAGCGAAGCCACCTGGATCAGGACGACAGAGTTTGCTGCTGGGGCAACAGGGGTCCTCCACCTCACCCCACTTGCTCCCAAGACGTCTGTAGATTTTCCGGCAGGGACCCCAGCACCAGGGCACCAAGGCTCAATGTTAGGCACCAGCGATGGATATTTTCTCCCGACTGGGAGTCCACCAGCACGTGGGGTCGGCCAGGCCACCAGCACAAGGCTTCATGCGCTAGGGCGACCGTGCCTGAAGTCGCCAAAGGTAGTGTAATCTCCTGTGTATGTGCACCCACGACAAACAGATAGTTCTAGATGGGGACCGGGAGGCAAGGACTCCACAGCAGAGTACACGGATGTAGGGCGTGCAATGTAATATCAGGAGCAATGTTGCCCGCTAGTAGGGCGTTTCCGTCAGTCCCCCCTCACTGGCACAGGGGCCCCTCACCTCCCGCTGCTTCACGAAGCCGTGGGCTTTGGCCTCTGTAAATTTATGTAATGTCTTAGCGGGCGTGGGCCCGCACGTAACACACAGACCGGCTTCCCGTCCACCGGGAGTGTCGGATCACTCGGGGCCAATTCCTCCGCGCCCCACGTGCCGGCTCCCTGCCATGGGCAGCCGCGTAACAGGATGACACCGCCGTGTCTAGTGGCGTCTCCGCCACAAATTCCAGGGTGTGGGGCAACAGAAGAGTAGCGGGTATCGTACCTGAGGGGGGCACAACGTCTCCTCATCTTCACGGCCGAACAGCTCTCAGTCCGCAGCTGCTCAGCGTGGGCGCGAGTCAGGCGCGGGCCGCTGACAATGGCCCCGCCCCCACTCGGCCTCCTCCTTGCCAGAGTCCACGGCTCCGCGTTGCCTCTGCCTGGAACTCCGAGCCGGATCGCGCTCCCAACACCAGTCGGGCGAAATTCAGAGCAGCGTAACTTCGGCGCCAGAGACCGATTTCCACCAGGATTTGGAGACGTTGGGGACCAGACCTCGGCTCGTCTACACAGCCATTTGTGGGTGCTTAGGTGGCTCCAAAACTGATGTTTTCCGGACGGATCTTGTACTGGAGCAGGAGCTCAGGATTCAGGCAGCCATCTTCGTCGTGCGCAACAGCGCCCCCCAAAGGTGGGATGCATTTTAACGTAACATTCCTTTAACAACGTTTTTTCTGTCTTTTTAAAAGGTTTTTATAAATGAAAATGTTTCATGGTGTTACATTACTGTATATAGGTTATTAATATTTCCTCTTTTCATATATGAAAGATGTCTAAACCTTATTTAAGAAACATTTTTTTGCAACACATACTTATGTCCGTCATTATCAGCAGCGCATGTTGGGAATGCAAATCATCGGTCAATTGCCTACACCATAAGGCTCAACCATGATTCTAGCATAACCAAAGAACCCATATTATTTACTGCGCCTACCCTGCATCCTAGCTCAGTGTCCACTATACCATAATAATGTAAGCAATAGCCAGTTCTAATGGCTTGCTGCCATGGCCAGTCTCCAAATCCATGGGGCATGGGCTTCGGCCATGCCGCATGCCCCAATAAGCAAATTAGAGTACATATTTACATTTGCCGAGGGCCAGGCTCACTACCCACACACCAAATGTATATCACTAGTTTTTCTACTTATATTCTTACACAAGACATATTTCCGAAAACATGCTTTCAGGTCGTTGCCAAATGCTCATTGCACAAGTTTGTTGTAATCTAGTCCGCCACTTCAAGCTGTTGAATGTCATACCTACATTATGACACTTTTCAAAAAAATAAAACATGGGCACATTTGCAAAACCATGCTTTCAGGTCCTTCCCAATGCTCCTTACATGAGTTTGCTGCAAATCCACCCATGTTTGATTTTTTGAAAAGTGTCAAAATGTATCTACATAAAATAGTCATATAACTTAGCCCTAACTTAACAAAATCTTTTCAGACTTTGCAGAAACATTCAATGTTGGGTCCATAATCTTTCTAAAAACATGTGTACACATTCATGAAAGTTATTGAGGGTCATTACGACCCTGGCATTAAGGGTTTAGCGGTGCTGTAAAAGGTGTTGGCGCTGTTAAACCCTTAACGCCTGATTCCGAGGTCCCTTTGCAGGACCCGACCTTAACGGCTGGTTTCACCAGCCGTTAAAGTAGGGTGCCGCAAAGGGACCTTGGTGCTAATTACGGTACCGCAATTTGTGGTACCGACTTAGCGCCTTCCCCAGTCCCATTGAGCTCTATGGGGCGAAAATGGGAATGGGGAAGGGCCATAGTGAAATGGGGAAATACCGCCCCGCCAAGTTTGGAATTTCCCCATTCCACCATGGCGGACTCGTTACAACACCGGCACCAACCATGGTGCTAATAGCGCCATGGTTTAGCGCCGGGGTTGTAATGAGGGCCATTATTTTTATTTCCACTTAGGGCTTTGTATGTATGTATATATATATATATATTACACGGCCACGGTAGTGGCCATATAGTTATGGTTAAGTTGCTGTTTCCATGGGAAGAGCACTTTTTCGGCGGCTTATAACTTCGCTCTCCCTGGACGAATCCTCACCAAACTTTGCAAAAAAAGTATTTGGGTCACTCTGAATTTTTTTGCAAAGTTTGGTGAGGATTCGTCCAGGAGGGGCAAAGTTATAGGGGGGGTCCCAAAACTTTTTTTTTCCATAGACATAATGGGAAAAAACTTTGCTCACGCCTACAGCCCAAACCGCTGGACGTATTTACACCAAATTTGCAGCAGGAGCGGCGGCTTGGTCCTGAAAGCGTGCTTTGCTTTATTTGGTGTAAATCCGTCCAGTAGTTTTTAAAAATGACAAAAAGGTAAGTGAAAAAAATTAGTAATATCTGTGTTCGCTTTGCGGACACACTTCCCTGTTTGCTCCGCGGACAGGACGGTGTTTGGGCAAGCAGCTTGCGTGATGTCCGCGGACATCTGACGTGCTCTCTCATTGGATGCGTGAAAGCGTGCAGTGGGTCTGGCTTCAGAGACGCCTGCCATCTTTGTCTCCTGTTCCTCCCACCCCCGCTCATGTCCGTGTGTCTTTCTCCCTCCCGCCCACCCCCCGCTCATGTCCGTGTGTCTTTCTCCCTCCTGCCCACCACCCGCTCATGCCCCGCTCGTGCCCAGCTCGTCTCTCCCACCTGTCCACCCCCCGCTCATGTCCGTGTGTCTCTCCCCACCCACCGCCCACCCCCTGCTCATGTCCGTGTGTCTCTCTCCACCCGCCGCCCACCCCCTGCTCATGTCCGTGTGTCTCTCCCCACCCACCGCCCACCCCCTGCTCATGTCCGTGTGTCTCTCCCCACCCGCCGCCCACCCCCGCTCATGTCCTGTGTGTCTCTCTCCCTCCCCCCCACCCCCGCTCATGCCCCATGTGTCTCTCCCCCTCCCGCCCACCCCCCTGCTCATGCCCCGTGTGTCTGTCTCCCCTCCCAGCCAACCCCGCTCTTGCCCTGTGTCTCTTTCCCCCTCCTGCCCACCCCCGCTCTTGCCCCGTGTCTCTTTCCCCCTCCCGCCCACGCCCGCTCTTGCCCCGTGTCTCTTTCCCCTTTCCCCCTCCTGCCCACCCCCGCTGTTGCCCCGTGTCTTCCCCCCTCCCGCCCACCCCCGCTCTTGCCCCGTGTCTCTTTCCCCCTCCCACCCACCCCCGCTCTTGCCCCGTGTCTCTTTCCCCCTCCTGCCCACCTCCCGCTCATGTCCCGTGTGTCTCTCTTCCACCGCCCACCCCCCGCTCATGCCTCGTGTGTCTTTCGGTCTCCCGCCCACCCCCTGCTCATGCCCCGTGTGTCTCTCTCCCCTCCCCCACCCCCCGCTCATGCCCCATGTGTTTTTCTCCCCCGACCCCCCGCTCATGCCCCATGTGTCTCTCCCCCTCCCCCCACCCATGCTCATGCCCCATGTGTCTCTCCCCCTCCCGCCCACCCACCGCTCATGCCCCGTGTGTCTCTCCCCCTCCCGCCCACTCCCCGCTCATGCCCCGTGTGTCTCTCTCCCTCCCCCCCCCCAGCTCATGCCCCGTGTGTCTCTCTCCCTCCCCTCCACCCCCCGCTCATGCCTCGTGTGTCTCTCTCCCCTTCGGCCCACCCTCGCTCTTACCCCGTGTGTCTTTCCCCCTCCCGCCCACCCCCGCTCTTGCCCCGTGTGTCTTTCCCCCTCCCGCCCACCCCCGCTCTTGCCCCATGTCTCTTTCCCACTCCCGCCCACGCCCGCTCTTGCCCCGTGTCTCTTTCCCCCTCTCGCCCACCCCCACTCTTGCTCCGTGTCTCTTTCCCGCTCTCGCCCACCCCCACTCTTGCTCCGTGTCTCTTTCCCCCTCCCGCCCACCCCCGCTCTTGTCCTGTGTCTCTTTCCCCCTCCCACCCACCCTCGCTCTTGCCCCGTGTCTCTTTCCCCCTTCCGCCCACCCCCGCTCTTGCCCCGTGTCTCTTTCGCCCTCCCGCCCACCCCCGCTCTTGCCCCGTGTGTCTTTCACCATCCCACCGACCCCCGCTCATGCCCCGTGTGTCTCACCCCTCCCGCTCATGCCCCGTGTGCCTCTCTCTCCCCCCACCCCCTGCTCATGTCCCGTGTGTCTCTCTCCATCCCCCCCACCCCAGCTCATGCCCTGTGTGTCTCTCCCCCGCCTGCCCACCCCCCGCTCCTGCCCTGTGTGTCTCTCTCCCCTTCCACCCACCCCCTGCTCATGCCCCGTGTGTCTCTCTCCCTCCCCCCCACCCCCGCTCTTGCCCCGTGTGTCTCTCCCCCTCCCGCCCACCCCCCGCTCATGCGCCATGTCTCTCCCCCTCCCGCCCACCCACCGCTCATGCCCCGTGTGTCTCTCTCCCTCTCCCCCACCCCCGCTCATGCCCCGTGTGTCTCTCTCCCTCCCCTCTACCCCCGCTCATGCCCCGTGTCTCTCTCCCCTTTCCCCCACCCATCGCTCATGCCTCGTGTGTCTCTCTCCCCTTCCCTCCACCCCCGCTCTTGCCCCGTGTGTCTTTCCCCCTCCCGCCCACCCCCGCTCTTGCCCCGTGTCTCTTTTATCCTCCCGCCCACACCCGCTCTTGCCCTGTGTCTCTTTCCCCCACCCGCCCACGCCCGCTCTTGCCCTGTGTCTCTTTTCCCCTCCCGCCCACCCCCCGCTCATGCCCCGTATCTGTCTCCTGTTCCCCCACCCGCTCATGTCCCGTGTCTCTCTCCTGTACCCCACCACCCCCCGCTCATGCCCCGTGTCTCTCTCCTGTTGCCCCCCACTCCCCCACTCATGCCCGTGTCTGTCTTCTGTTCCCCCCATCCCCCGCTCATGCCCCGTGTCTGTCTTCTGTTCCCCCATGCCCCGCTCATGCCCCGTGTCTGTCTCCTGTTTCCCCACCCCCCCGCTCATGCCCCGTGCCTGTCTCCTGTTGCCCCACCCATGCCCCGTGTCTGTCTCCTGTACCCCCTCACTCCACACTCATGCCCCGTGTCTCTCTCCTGTTGCCCCCCACCCCCTCGTTCATGCCCCGTGTCTGTCTCCTGTTGCCCCCCAGCCCGCCGCTCATGCCCCGTGTCTGTCTCTTGTTCTCCCCACCCCTGCTCATGCCCCGTATCTGTATCCTGTTCCCCCCATCCCCTGCTCATACCCCGTGTCTGTCTCCTGTCCTCCCCACCCCCCCGCTCATGCCCCGTGTCTGTCTCCTGCTCTTCCCACCCCCTGCTCATGCCCTGTGTCTCTCTTGTTGGCCCCACCCCCCGCTCATGCCCTGTGTCTGTCTCCTGTTCTCCCCACCCCCCGCTCATGCCCCGTGTCTCTCTCCTGTTGGCCCCACCCCCCGCTCATTCCCCGTGTCTCCCTCATGTTCCCCCCACCCCACGCTCATGCCCCGTGTTTCCCTCGTGTTACCCCCACACCCCTGCTCATGCCCCGTGTCTCCCTTGTGTTCCCCCCACCCCCCGCTCATGCCCCTTGTCTCTCTCCTTTCCCACGCACCCCCGCTCATGTCCCGTGTGTGTCCTGTACCCCCCGCTCATGCCCCGTGTCTCCCTCGTGTTCCTCCCCACCCCCCGCTCATACCCCGTGTCTCCCTCATGTTCCTCCCCACCCGCTGCTCATGCCCCGTGTCTCTCTCGTGTTCCCCCCACCACCGCTCATGCCCCTTGTTTCCTTCTTTTTCCCCCCCACCCCCCGCTCATGCCCTGTTGTGTTCTTTATACACCCCACCTTCCCTTTCCATGGTGGCCATCTTGGAAAATCTTTTTGTTTTTTTTTTACCACCTGGTCTTCATCTATTGAAAAGGATGATATGGTGACGTTGCACTAATAAAAACCTTTAAAATTTTGTAAAAAAAAAATGTTACAGGGACGTTCTGGTTAAGTTGCACTAATAAAAACCTATGAAATTCAATGAAAAAACTTTGTTAAAGGGACGTTATGGTTAAGTTGCGCTACTAAAAATCTATGAAATTCAGTGAAAAAACTTTGTCAAAGGGACGTTATGGTTCCAAGTAAAACCAAAAAACCCTTGAAATTCACCAGTTATGTTAAGCTAAGCAACCATAACTCGAGCCACCACCGTGCACTGCTAAGACTAACACCCAGGACATCAAAGATGACATCACAAATGTCATTGATGATATCACTGATGACATCACATGTCTGGCTCACTCTTTTCTCTTTTGCTGACATATCTAGGCCACATGGTTTTCTTCAGTAACAGTCAGAAACTAAACATTTTATTTTACTTGTAGACGTATCCTTCAAGTAGGTTCTTACAGTAATTCCCTTAGAGTCCAGTCACATCATATGAAACATATACATATGGGAAGACACAAGCTTGAAAGACAGCAATCCTTTTTGTGCATAAAGATAATCACTAGATTTATGAGCACTTTCTGATAGTTCTGTTGTGTTTTTTTATGGCTGTTCTTTCCCTGTGGGTCCAATCACATCAAGTGATACATATACATAGAGTAAATAGCAGCTTTGAAACAGAGCAATCATTTATTTGCATGAAAATAATCAGTTAAGTTATGAATTGTTTCTGCTACTATTTGTGCTTTTTTGCTAACTTCACTTTCCCTGTATATACCCATATTGGTATGTGTTCTTGTGTCTTTGTGTTTTGTCTATAGTAATGCAATTATGTAATACATGTGTTTTATTAGCTATGTATTACATATTTCACAGTACACAAAAATCTATTAAGAAAACAATTATCATTTCATTATTCAACATTTAACATTACAAATATTATACCTCCATCTTGTACGCTGCACACAATGTTATGTTTCTGTATGAGTAGCTTAGTATACTAGATAGAACCCGATAATAGAATGCTATTTATATCAATGCATCGTTCAATGCACTAATTAGGGTATGATATTTATTGCAATGATCCTTGACACTTGTTTCGCAATATTATAATAAGAATCCCTTGTACACATATTTCATGAAAAGTACATACACATGTGATGTCATCAGTGATGTCATCAATGACATTTGTGATGTCATCTTTGATGTCCTGGGTGTTAGTCTTAGCAGTGCACGGTGGTGGCGCGAGTTATGGTTGCTTAGCTTACCATAACTGGCGAATTTCAAGGGTTTTTCGGTTTTACTTGGAACCATAACGTCCCTTTGACAAAGGCATATTTAAGTAACTTTGGGTCTCACCCTAAATAACTAGGGCAATCCAGACGTGGACCCCTTGCTCACTACTCTTAGAGAGGCACAGCTCCTCCCTACTGATGAGGTCCAACCAGACCGAAACACGTGTCTGGGGATGCTGTTGGTACTCTTGTTCAGAGGAGAATTGCTTAGCATTTCGGTGCTGGACTGCCCCAGGGCAGGACAAAGACTGATATGTTTAGGATATTTCTTCTCTGTGAAAGATAGTGAGCTAAAGACTCTGGGTAAGTCTCTCGTAACCAGGACTAATGTCTGGCAGAGGGACTCCCAGGAGCACCCTTATTCATTTGCATATTAGGGAAGGCCTCCAGGTGTTTTGGGGTAAAGTGCCTCTCCAGCCAATATTGCGGAAAAGGGACACTGTCTCGTGGATGCTAAATGTCCACCCCAACCTCAGTCCAGAAAACATGCGTTTGCTCCTTAACCCAAGTTTTGAGATTCTTCCACGGTAAATACCTACTCAGAGTCACACACCTTGCTGACCAATACAGATATACAGAGCGTAGTTTGCTTATTGTTCCACACTTCTCAAACTTCTCAAGATCTTGGTAAGCATGATAGACCTCCACCATTGTCCCATTATCAAGTAGTTGCAATTTATGATATCCCATGGTCATTTTGTTGGAAGTAACAGCCCTTATGTCTCTAACATTACATTCAAGCAAAATGTATCCAATGGGGAGATACTTTGGCATCCGAAACAGCATCCGCAATATTTTGCTTTCAAATTTCGCTATGTTATCTAACAAAGTGGGTCCCCATATCTTGACTCCATGCTGTATACAAGGAACAATTGTGGCTGTATATAGTAACACGATTGTCTTAAAAGAGCAGCCCCCTTGTCCAGGGCTGTCACAACGTGTGGTGAGGCCCGGGGCAAAACGTTTGGTGAGGCCCCCTCATAATGTTTTGCACTGGGCCAGCGTTGCCGCCTCAAACAGGAGATGCAAGAAATCTTCCATTGAGTTTGTGTGGAGCAACCCAAATACGGTTCATTATTATGACAGCAAATCAACTACAGCAAAGTTAAGTTTCTGTACTGAAGACAAGTTCCCTCCAGAATAACAATTTTGCCATATGCATAAATCTATATAGGATGGCATGACGGTGGGTTGTGTGTGACGCCAGCTTTAGGGAGGAGCACCATGCCCTTTTGTGTGCAGTAAAACACACATCATACCCAGTGACAGGTAGATGATGTTCAGTGGCAGCTGATGAATTTTTGAACTGGAGAAGCTTAAATGTGTGCACCAATTATGTGGGACTGACAGAGCACAGTGAGGGAGGAGCCCTAACAAGCGGTGCTTGAGAAGTTTTCCTGCTCCCAAAATTGTTTTGAAGCAAATTAAAATTGTTTATAAATTAGGGTGAAAGGCCATAGAGTTTGCAATTGGTTTTATATGATAGGCCACAGACAAACCCAGTAGATGTAACTCACGAAACATGCACAGGAGCATTTTCCATTGCATTTAATGCTGCCTTTGCCCACATCATGTGCCAGTATGAAAACATGTTTATGCTGGCTGTTCGCATACATGTCCATGCAGGCTGAATCAATATTATTTATTTATTTATTTGGCATTTATAAAGCGCACCGAACCCAAAGGCATCTGGACCAGCATTACCATATAAGGACTCACAGCCAGTGAAAAAGAAAACATGCCACAGAACGTATATACAGACCAGCTGTTTACCATGTGTGTTATTGCTGGCTAGACTGGCCAATATTCAATGTAGGCCAGTCTAGCCACCTGATAACACTTATGTTTTCTTTACCTAGGCCTGGCTGAAGATGAGTTGGGGCCCATTTCAACATGACAGTTGGGGGCCCCCATTGCTTAGAGCGGAAAACAGTCTCAGGCCACCGTTGGGTTCATACATTATAATTGAGAAAAAGAAAAACAGCCTGGAGTTAATAGCCACTAATTTTCACAAGATGGCCAGCCAGCAGGGAGCTAAAACACTAAATGCCCACTGAAAATCTTAAAATCTCCCTTTGTCAGAAGTTGGCTGATGTGAGGCAACCAGTGTTAGAAGGCAATGCGGAGATAACAATTCTGTGTACCTCAGGGAAGTGACCGCTGAAAGGGCTACAGCAAACGCAGCTGTAAGACGAGCATTTGAAGGCGCTCATTTTAAGCCCCAGAACGAAAGGAATATAGAAAGGAATATATTGACATGTTAGAAAACTGATGACTGGCAACATGGGGGCATTTGCTGGGGTCCCCCGGAGCCACTTTCAACTGAAAGAGCTGAAAGGCCTGGCGAGACAGCCAGCTAGCAGGGAGCTGAAACACTAAATGCCCACTGAAGATCTTTAAATCCTACTTTGTCAGCAAGTGGATGATGAGAAGGAACTGGTGTCAAAAAGCAACAAGGTGATAACACTTCTATATACCCCAGGGAAGTGAAGGCTGGAAGGGGTCCATCATTTGCAGCTTGATGGAGCATATGCTGTTTGTTTAATATCCACCATAGGAAGGCCTAAAAGTGAGCCTTCTAGGCTCTGAGTGGTGGTTTCAGCTGGCATCAGACCATCTGTGCCTGTGGCGGATCCACATAATTGTACATATTATGAGAAAAGTGAATCTAATGATCTTACAGAAGATAAACTGAAAGAGGTGTTAAACGCGAGCAAAATCTAATAGATACCAACCCAATGTATTCGAAAAACAGAAGGCCGCATTGGCATTATCATAGCTCTCAACTCGCACGCTTTTGCAGGGTGTCACCCTCCTTACAGTCCTCTGCCTCACTAGCCAAGCCCTCTATACGCCCATTCACTTCATTGGGCTCTCACCCCGTCCAAAAAAAACAAATCTGGTGTTTTCACCCACCTTAATAAGGTTGAGTGCTATCAGCTGGAAATTTGGGACAACAAATATGCATATCTATTTTTGTGTTGCATTCTGGGACTTATAGTTTACACACGGATGGTGCTGACCACACACACGGGATCCCATTGATTCACCCACGGCTCAAGTTGAGGGTACACGTGGGTGGACGGTGTCCACCCACTTTTTTAAGAGGGTGGACTCAGTCCCCCCATCTAAAATGAGAAACATTGAATGTCCTCTTTGAAAGTCCTCACCAGGTTTGCAGGACGGACACTTCACTACTGCATTATATAACCTGATGAAAAATAACTAACTACTAAAGGTGAAATGTCCCATTTCAGTCCTGCACACTCCAGGGAAAACATTTGTATTGGTTTTGGAGTTTAAAACGTGCACACCTTTTAACATTTTCAAAAACACTATTAGATGAAAATATCCTCTCTTTTTGTTGTTGTTGTGTGTGTTGATTTTGTGAAAGGCAAATCCATTCATCCTGTGCAATTTGAGTGGTTATACAAAGCCAATTTAATGAAATGTGCATATTTCACCTTCATACGTTAATTTATGGCGAGACATCCCATTTCGTTTGTTGATGAGTCCTCCCTCTTTAATTTTTAGCACTTGACCCTCATTCACCAAATTCGGATACCTTACCTGCTGCTGTAGCCTATAGGCCCCTGCAGGTGCTGCTGTGATCATCCAAGGACCCCTGGACCAGGCCACAATGTAATCCAACACAAGTGCTGCGCAAGCGCTGGAGTCCAGGTCCTGAAGTAATTTCACTTGACTACTTCATCTCTGACTCCAACGCCTGCATCGTCTGCAAAATGCGAGGTTTGCAAACCACTTGGAATCATGCTGGGAACGGGCACCGGCAAACTGTTACATTGTACAGTGCCGCCGGCGCCACCTGCACAGTGTCCACTATATCCCCCGTGGGCCATGGCCCTCCCCGCCCCATCCCCATCATGCTGTGTGCTTTTTTGTTTATCCTTTTTTTAAAAATCCTAGTGACACGTCGCAGCTCCCAAGATGAAATGTCATCCAGGCGGCCGCGAGGCCCCCCCTGAGCGCGAGGCCTGGGGCAGTTTGCCCCCCCTGGACCCCCCTTGTGACGGCCCTGCCCTTGTCTGCTGATGAACATGTTCAATGATTGCGCGATTTGCATACACTTAGCCTTGGTGTTTTCCCAAAGTGATAGCCAACCTATTATCTATCAGTACACCCAGATACTGATAACAGTCTACAACTTCCACCATTGTGGCATCAAGCTTCCATACAGGTTTAGAGCCTCCACTTTTACTGCCCCCCCCCCCAGAAAATCCATTATCTTAGTTTTTGAGATATTGGGCCTCATTACGAGGTGGGCAGTAAGGGATTACCGGCACCGGTAAGGACACCGGTGGGGTTAATCCCTTACCACCCTATTCTGAGGTCCCTTAGCGGGTCCCTTCCTCAATGCCTGGTTTTGCCAGGCGTTATGGAAGGGACCCATTCAGGGACTTCAGAGCTAATAGCGGGCCCGTTATTAGCTCCATCCCCATTCCCATTGAGCCCTATGGGGGCTCGAATGGGAATGGGGAATGGTTCCTGGAATGGGTAACTTACCGGGTCCTCCAAGGTCGGAATGATCTGGTAAGTCCCTATTCCGTCAACACGGACCCGGAATGCGGTAAGGGGGTAGCCATGGCGGTAATAGCGCCATGGCTACCTCCTACCTCGTAATGAGGCCCATTGACTCTTAACCCATTGACTCTAGCATATCCACTTAGGGCATCAAGCATATTTTGGAGGCCCATAGGGGTATGATCCAAGAGGAGCAGGTCATCTGCGTATGCTAGCCATCCAACCTTTAGTGGGCCAAACTTCACGGGACACGCGGTTAGTGGTTGCAACACTTCTGGCAAATCCGCTAAATAAAGGTTGAACAAAGTGGCAGCTAATATACAGCCCTGCTTCACACTGCAAAATGTAGCAAACAACAAGATACTCTGCCTTCGCCATCTAGCCTCACTCTCACACTGGAATCTATATGTAGAAGCCTGATCATGGTTAACAGGCCATGAGGAATATTTCATGAAACAAGTTTGTTTCATGGTCTATTTCTCATAACCATTTTAAGCCATCTAAACATGTTGATACCCCCCTCTTATTTTGCCTACTCTTCAAAATCCCACCAAACTTTGCAAATCCATTCAATTCTGGGTCTACAACCTTTTGCAAACTTGTGCAGATTTGTCAAATGGCACCACATGTATAAGCCTTTCAAACATTTGTGGACACCCCTGTATGTTTGCTCCCTCTTGGCAAAACAGGACCAAACTTTGGAGAACCATTCAGGGTCATGTCGAGAATGAGATTGAAAAATGCAGTTTCATTGAGTGGTGCCACAGTTATAAACCATCCAAAAGCTGCTTTTCACCAACCCTTTAATTCAGAAACAGTCATGGATGTCCCCAAACTTTTGTGTTGTTGGAGAACATCACAGGACTGGCCCAGACATCCTGACTGTTCGCAGACGTCAGAGTTGAAAAAACACCAGTTTTGGGGCTTTTTAAGGCCACGGGCCTCATTCCAAATCCGGCGGTAACCGAGCCAGAAAAAGCAGCAGGTTGCTGTCGCACTTGGAATTAATTACCAGCTCTGGGATTGCCGGAATTACCGGGGCATTACAGCCCCCGTGGTCTGGTAATTCCAGAGCTGGCATTCTGTTACTCCCCATTCCTGTGGAGTCACATAGGACTCCATGGGAATGGGGGCCGTGGAAACACTGGCACCATGAAGTAATGGGGCTGGTGTTTCCACGTCCGTCTGCGGCAGGTGGCTTTACGCCCGCCAGAGCAGACCAGGTGGGTGTAACACCACCGGCCGCAGTACTCATAGTTAGCCGGTACGGAAAAACGGTGCCGGTATGGTTTTACAGGCACCATTAAATCCGGACCGGCTAACTTGTAATGAGGCCCCATATCTCACCCATCCTCATCACCCCTTACCTCTCCAGAGATTGTTTCATTAGTTTGACAAGTGCAATGTTGTGATTTTTAATATGCTTTTACCACGATGTTCGCATACAACGGGCGATGTCCGCAAATCCAACATTGCAGGCATTTCTCAAAAATATGACACCTTGCGCTTTTCACTATCCAGTCAGTGGGCTTGTCCAATATCGGAGGCCTGTCCATGGACCGAATGGGGAAGTGAGTCTGTGGACCTAACCCAGACATCACAAATTATTTTGTACCTACTTTTCTGCCATTTTAAAAAAAACAACTACTGCCCGATTTACACCAAATTTACAAAAGCAAGCTTTCGAGAATAAGCCGCCACTCCTGCTGTAGGTGTGACCAAAGTTTCCTTTCTATTGCATCTATGGGAAAAACCACACATTTTGGGACCCCACTATAACTCCCCTGGCATGAAACTGCACCAAACTCTGCAGAATCAATCTGAGGGGGCCATATACTTTTTTTTGCAAGGTTTTGTGAGGATTCATCTAGGGGGTGTGGGGGCGAAGTTATAATCTGCCCAAAAAGTGCTCTTCCTATGGATTGAGCAACTTAACCATAACATGAAGAAAATGAACTTCACAATGATACAACACATTTGCTGGACAATGCTACACTAAAGAATCTATTGAGTAGTGAAAATTGATTTTTGTGGCTTTACCTGAGTTGGCCATTTAGAATACTAAATAAAAGAGAGCGAGGGCAAGAAAGATCCTCAAAAGGACATCATTTACCTACTGAGTCAAAGGGGACAACTGATCAATATGTCATTCTTCCTCTAATGGTTGCCCAGCAATATTGGCGTTCGTTTGTACTTAACATGTAGACCCTGCAGACCAACATAGAGCTGTCTGTGAAGTCAAACACTGGTATAAGTGAGAGGAAAGGAAACAGATCGAAAAGGATTGTTAAATGCCTGATCATCCCAACCACCATGTTAGGCTAAACCACCCAGGCTCTGAGATCTCATCACTGTGTGTGTTACAACTTCTTCACCAGAAATATTTGAAATCATAAAGAGTGTCTTAAGACATTGGTCACTTTTGAATATAGGGAAGTTACAAAAAACATGCTTTGCACTGAAACAAGCACCTAACATCGTAGACATTATGGGCCACACTTAGGATTTGGTGCCGTTAAAAAGTGGTGGCAATGGGATAATTGCCACCTTTAGCACATCACCAAACTAAAATATATATAATCCACATTGTTTGCTACAGACAAACATATCCTCCATACAAAATCATGACTGCATGCAGTAATTAAGGCTTGCAGTATGACAGACCCCCATGAACAACACAATGGGGACAACTGAAGGATGCATATGACTCTAAAGCATGTGGTTCTTTCCTGTTACCACATCTGGTAACAGTATTTGAGTTTGGCAGTATTTTCAAAGGAAATACCACCAAACTCTAAATGAAGTCAAAAGCCATTCATATGGCCACAGAACCTAAGAATGGTATGTGTGGGTCATTAGCCTAGATCAGATAATGAGGATTTCTAGACCGAGGAATGTAAGCAAAACATTTTAATAATTTATTGACAAAACAATGGATGAGTGGAACACTTTAATTCAAACTTAAGTGTTGCAGCTTCCCCGGTGAACCAATTTATGAAAATATTTTAAGACTAGGATCATGATGATTTGGGATGAAGTTCTCGGTCTCTTCAATTCTTTCAGTAAGATAGGTATAGTTGTTTATTAATGAAAACAAGAAGTTGTAAATCCTCGTTTAAAGAAGTATTCAGTACATCTGGGTGGCTTGGGACATTTTAGTCTTATTTATCATCTCCATTTTCTGACAAAACAAATTCAGCTAGATGTTTTGTACCAACTCCAGAAAATTGCAAATGAGAATGCTCTATAGATTGAAACTTTAGAACATGTAAAAACATTGATGGTTTCCCTACAATCATATATGCTCACATTCAGGCAAAACTGGATGGTGGTGCTGATTTTTCCTCAGTCAATTGGTTCCAACACATCCTGTCCACTCTAGATGTCTTAAACCAAATCATGTTTAATTGCTGCCATGGCATTGAGATGGATTCCATTATGTGTATAAGTAAAAGCCTGAAAGTTTAACTTCTCCAATTATACATCTTCCTCCAAATAATAAGTATGGGTTGTTTCTCAGGTGTCAACTTGTCCCTGATCTTTTTCTTTTATTTGTATAGATGTCTGGGTATGATTGTCTGGGAAATCCAAGACCTTTGCAAATAAACTGAGGAGATTTAGCATCTGGGGTAAATGTGCTTAACCCTCAGGTAGCCAGTAATGCAAACAAGACCTGGCAGTAACCACCAGCATTCTCCCCTCGGTATGGTCTCTGTCCAGAGCCCACAATGTTCCCCATCAGCCTGTGCACCATGGCCACATTCTCTCATCTCCCTTGTGCTATCCTGCACTCCCTGAACCCCCCACTCAGCCATGGATCCCCCATCCTTGCCCCTCCATCTCCCTGTGTGTGTTGGAACCCCACTACACCTTGAGTCGCACCCTCATTCTGGCCTTAGAAATAGTAATAAGGTATGGCTCCCTTTACTATCCCATATACAAGACATCTTGGTTAGTAGTTGTGTATGGCCATCAGCATGATCGATATGCTTGGCCCATATGTCCTCTCAAACAAACACCATTAGCACACTGTACAAAGGCCATGGGGTTCAAATAGTGATCAACCCTATGTTAGGGATTAGACCAGGGTAGTAATGTCCCTGAGCTCTCACAGACGTACATGCTTTTCTCAGGCAATCCATGGCTTGGCTAAGGGTCATTACAAACCCTACCTGCTATTCTTTGGCCTAGCATGGCTCTGTCTGGCATGCCATTACCACCCACGTCTGACCCAGGATTCTGGGATGATTGTGATCATCTTTCCTCAGTGCAGACATGGATGTGAGAACTTTTCTAAAGGCTGATGGAGAGAAAACAAATTAACTGGTGAATAGTCCCTCTACTATTTCATGACATACTATATACAGTACTTGAGTAGTATTTACATAGGGCTATGATCATTAGGGTTAGGGTTGGGGCTATGGTTAGATTAAGGGGTACATTAGGGTTAGGGTTGGGGCTAGGGTTACATTAAGGGTTGAATTAGGGTTAAGGTTAGGGGCGTTGGGTGTGGGCGTTAGGGGGGCTGGGAGGGGATCTCCCCCAATATACAAAATGTTTTTTAAACGTTACAAGGAGCTGGCCAGTGCCGAAATGTCAGTTCTGGACAGTTCCATGTAACGTTTTAAAATTACGGAAAAAAGCATGGAAATGCTATCTTTTACATGTAAAAGTGTTTTTCCATGGAAACCAGTCCATTTATATTTTTGATGGACTGGTTTAGATGGAAAGGCACTTTTACATGTAAAAAATAGCCCGTCGATGCTTTGGCATTATATGCTTTTGTATTCGATGGTTTGGTATGTCGACCCTTTATTTTCGATGCAATCACTATATACCCTTTTTCCATGTACAATTAATCCATTTGCTGCCCTTATCCGTGTCACCATTAAATTATGTTTTTTTCTTCGATTAATACCACTAGTGAATGGTTTCTTAAAAAAAACATATCATTTGAAGGGCATTGCCTTGATATTCCTTCCATGACAGAGAGCTTCTGCTACAGGCTTTAGTCAAGCACATGAGCATAGATGGATTCAGAAAATATGGCATCACACGTTGCTCACTCAGCATAGAGATTCTAACATACCCAAAGGTCACATATTCTTTGTTCATTCTAAATCTGGATGTTGAAATCAGTGAGACTATCAGGTGGAGGTAGCATCCTGCGTCTCTAGTAATCATTAAGAGCAGATGGGGGCTTAAGGTTCTCCCACACCGAATCTAAAATATCCAGCATCCACAAATATTTAATTAGACTGTTAGCTGCCTACATAGGAGAAAGCACCTGCATAGGTATCTGGACAGGCATGGAAAAAGGGTGAGCCCTATATGTTGAACTGCTGCAATCTGGCAATACAGCATTTTGGTTTGTGATTAGATGGAACCTGCCGAGGAGCTTAATCATGCGAGCTTGCCTTATCCATTGACAGCCAGTCATAATTGGTATCATGGGGTCTATAGTGCTGTAAACTGCCTCTCCATTGGCATTGGTGTATGTTGCATGGTACATGCAAGATCCCTTTTGAAATTAGTGTTCTCAAATTTGAGGTCAGCGCTAATGATTGGAAGCTACTCACTGTCATGTGCCACTCCAACATTGACTTGTAAAACAGCAAGGTTTTTTAGATCAAGGGACACATCAATGCTTACTAAGTCATGGATGATGGGAAGATCACGATCATGTGAGATGGTGTTTTTGGGGGTTTGTGAGTTGGAGTCAGAGGTAAGCTCCAGAATACTTCTTGGCAGTTTTGCTGAAGTCTGGTCTGCCATTTGTTCTTGTTCACAGACTCCTCGTTTGACCTGTTGGAACCTCCTTCAATGGAGAAGCATTTTCTGCATCCTATAAAACACAACGTGAACTATAACTATAACGTTATGCCTCTCTAACTCTAACGCCTCTAACTTTGCAGACTATTTTACATTTAAAGTCTCCATTCTTGGCTCCTTTTCTACTCACTACAACTACCGGCATCTCCTGTTTCCTCTCTTGACCACCAATCTATTGCTACTCCTCCTTTCTCTTCTGTGTCCCTACTGACCTACTCTGACACCTGTATGTTTCTCTCTTGAGCCCAACCACGCTTCACCCCTCAACCCTATGCAGGCCTCCCTTGTTCCCCAAGTCTATCCTTCAGTTATACCTGATCTTACTGATGTTTATAATGCTTCCCTTCATAGTTCTATCTTTCTTTATCATTTAAACATGCTACTTTTATCCCCATCCTTAAGACACCCTCTCTGAACATTTCTAGTCCCTCGAAAATCTGTCCTATTTCCCTTCTGTCTTTCCTCTCAAAACTCTTCGGAATTAGTGGTTTTCACTCACCTCTATCTTTACATCTTCGACTATATACTCTACCTCCCTCCACTCAATTTGTCTTTCGATCTGCACATTGTACGAGACTGCTTTCCTTCATGTGTCCAGCTCTCTTCTCTCCACCCAGCACACAAAACATTCTTCTATTCTGATCCTTCTTGATCTAGCTGCTGCTTTCTAGCTGCTTGATAACCACACCCGTCTTTCTACCCTTTCCTCCCTTGGTCTCTATGGTTTGGTTCTAGAGTGGTTAAATTCCTGCGTTTCCACTTTGACTTATTCTGACTTTTGGTCAGGTAATACTTCTTCACCGATCCCTTACCTTATGGTGTCTCAGAATGCTCAGTTTTAGGTCCCCTCTTATTTTCCCTCAACACTATTTCTTTGCAGCTCTTATCAAATCCTTCAATCTCTTCAGTCAGTTCTATGCAGACGACTCCCCGATCTGTCTCTCATTTCCTATTGTTCCTCCACTACTGTATTTTACCCTTCCCCCAGGCAATTCATTCCTTGATGTCCTCTTGTTACCTTTTCCTAAACCCTTCCAAAATGGAAATACTCTTCTTCCCCATTGGGTATTGTTCCACAAATCCCTGTTTCCGCTTTTTTTCTTCCCACCATCCTTAATCCCACTGTCCTCTTTGGCCTGTAACATGAGTGTTATCTTTAACTCTCGACTTACCTTCTCTAATCGCATTTCCTCTGCACCCCGGAACTGTTCTTCCACCTTTTTATCCTAAGGCAAAATCCACCCTTTTATTTCCTTCAATGCTAATAAGCTCATAATATTCTCCTCTCTCTTCTCACATTCATATGATTGTTCAGTTTTGTTTGTTGTTCTTCCTTCTTCACATCTTGTCACCCTATGTCCTATTTTCATCTCCGCCATTTGGCTTCTCTTTCTACTACCACCTCACTCTTCTCTCAATTACTTGCGTCTCTCGATCGATCTTCTTTCTTTCAACTGCAGACTCCATTCCCACTTTCTTTGTATTGTTTGTAAATGTTACCATGGTCTTGTTCCACCTTATCTATCCTCTTTTAGTTTTTCTCATCATACTTTTCTATCTCTTCGTTCACAGCACCTACACTTCTTTCCCTCTATGAACCAACCCTGGGTTCCCTCACACGTCTATTACCTTTCACTTATGGCCCCCAAACTATGCAATGCTCTTCCCCTGATATCCTTGCTGCCCCAACCCTCCTGTAAGACGTTTTGTTTGCTATAGTGTAGGGAATCAGTTCACTTGTCACCTGTTTACTGCTATACTTTTGTTTGTGATCCTTGGCTAGTGATTTACTGGACCTTATACTGAGTTGGGAACACTAGACCTTCACACTGACTGTACTGAATACACCGGACCTCACAACATAAGTTGTAAACTGAATAAGCCAAGCAATAACAGACCAATGCACACACTTTTACAATCACTCCTCTAGGCACTTTACAAGCTTTCAGCCAGAATAAAACTATGCAGCAGGGCAACATCAAGGTTACATTCCTATTGAACATATGCAAAAAGATGAAAAGCACTTTGCATTGGGAGCAAAGAGTATTGTTTCTAAAGCGGCACAATCTCAGATTCCCATCTAGTACCTTTGCCAATGTAAGGAGCCTGGTTCCAATTCCATTTGCCACCTGTCCTCAGCTAAGGTCAAGACAAACCAAATTATTCAACCATGCTTGTGATTAGAGAGAAGAAATCATAATATGCAATTACACACACAGTTTCCTGTGGCCTTTAAAAAGCTATTTAGCACTCATGTATAATGTATGCATTGTACCCTTGTATAGACTGGTGATGTAGTTGGGACATGCCTTGTTTTCAACTCAGTTAGTTAAGGAGACAGACACACTTTATGAACCAATCCCACTTACTACATGCCCCTTAACTCTGTTAGTAAAATATCACCTTAGCAATAATGTTAGCAATAATGGAATTTCTTGCATCATATTTTCCATAATCAATTTTAGATTAAGAGAGTTTGCATCTTTGTTGGGTACGTGACAAAGGAGGAAATTCTCTTCTGGGTCAATCTGAAATGGCTGAATCAAGATTCCCCTGCAAGAAATTGCAAAACAATTCTTTGGTAATCGGTATTTATACTTACTCCCTTAACTTGCGACTGACCATGACACAGCTCTGCCAGCAGGACTTCAATTGGGCTCACAGTTCAGCATCAGTCCACAGCAGCCCACACTTCTTGCCTTTGTAACACTGCAGCTTAAAAGCCTATGGCGAGGCCAAGTACACTGCAGGCTTGACACAATGCTTTAGGCTCAGAGACAACAGCTATGGCCTTTCAATAGTTTGAAACGCACAGCTTCAAGTCTTTAATCACAATCAAGATTTGCTAAATCTGAAGCTATTCTCTTTTAAAATCTCAGCAGTGCAATAAACAGATGAGGCTCCATTAAAAGAACCCAGCCACAGATCTATGTGGAAAGCCTGGGTTACAAATGCTCCATGCAAAATTAATAGGGCCACCAAAGAGCAAAAACGTACTGGAAACAGCAACCAGCAACAGCCCCTCATGAAATCTGTACCACCGTCTCCCAGATTTCAGTTCCTTCTAAAGTCTCACTGATCAACCAGCCCAGGACCAATTTCACAAAAAGAAGCTGTGCATCTTACCAACCTATTTTCCGATTTCACTTCCACAGGTTTCAATCCACTTTGGGTGTCATTAAACACGTGCCAGACCCTTTGAGTGACTTCCAGAGCACTACCTCACCGCCTCTAGCATTTGGCAAGCTTCACCCTTTCCTTTCTGAACACAGAAAAAGAAATGCTATATGCCCTCCTGTCTTCCTGCATTTCACTGCCTGAACAATAGACATTTATTTTTCAACGCCCGTACATCTTGCCACTCAGTGCGAATCACCCTTTACTTTCTCTGTTTTTATTTTCTGCTTTTCTGAATCTAACACTTGCAAGCAGACCATTCATACAAGCCATGCACATGCTGCAATGTTAATGTGTTAATGATTGAAGCCCTCAAATCAACTCCCGTTTGGTATACCCTACTGCTACAAATAGGTACTACTTTCCTAAATCACACACACAGCACATGCTGCAGCATCATTTTAAACTGGTGCACACTGTCTCTGTTGAGGTCTGTGGCATTGTTGAAATTAGTGCACTTTTGAAATTCATACACTGCATTATTCCAATATCTTTCCTCCTTTTTCTTTAGAGGCCTGAATAATCAAAGGCCTCTGCAGAAGCATGAGTCCTAGCTATACCTCACCAACCCATTTGATCCTCGGGCACAGTGTGAGGAAGTGTTTTACAAATAGTTTTTTATTCTTCCCTTACCAAGCTTGATCACGACTTAACAAGAAACTAACAGTAATTGTCCACAGATTAAATTAATCCATCCTTCATGTGAGTATGTAATTTTCTTGAAATTGAAATGTCATCAACTGAGGCTTTCCTTTAAAAAAAAGAAAACGATACTTGATGATAGATTTCAAAATGAGCAACACTTGTCCATATAGGCGACCAATGTCTACAGCTAGGAAGAAATGGTGAGAAGTGTTTCAACAAATGTCCATTGATTAAGTATAGAACCAAATGCAGAGAATATAGAAATGAGGATATCATGGAAGAATTGTAGAGAAATAAATGCAAAATGAACACTCCTTTAGAATGAAATTGACTCAGTGGTGACATCATCACAGGTCCTGCTGCTGGCCTGGCAGTTTTGAAAATGGTGTTTGCTTACTGGAGAGGCATTTGTCCATGCCACAAATCTCATCACAACATGAACATAAGTTTCCATCTCGTCATCTCGATCCCTCCTTTACGCTTGCCAGTCTCTTTCTGCTTTTTCCCCTCCTTTTAGTCCTGTGGACTCTGGTTCATACAGGGGACTCAGGCTCATTCAGGGGACTCCAGTTCATCCAGGGGATGCTGATGAAGGTAATTAGTTAGCAATCTAAATCAGAGAAGAGAGACTGACAGGTTAAGCAATAAGCAAAACACATTTTTCATTTTTCAAGCTACTTTCTCTTCTTTTTATTACCTGGGAAGAAATACTAGCATCATATATACATTCTGCATTTTAAGCACATTTTCCATGTTCTTCTCATTCATACCTTCAGGCACACCATGCCCTAAATACCTACGTACCTGCCCCATTTCATCTCTTGTGTGAGCAATTTACCTCACTGCCATTCACTGACTTATTACCCTTGATTCTGATGGAACAGTTACACGTCTCACTCCCTATTTAATTCTCCAGTCTGTTCCAGCTTCTTGATTTCATGTTTTGGGTGAAACGGTTTGGTCTGGTTCGGTGGAGAAATTGTTCCACAGCCAGATCTCCTTCCTTCAGCATTATTCTGTAAACAACAGGCAAAATCTTGTCCACAATTTTAAATGGACCACGCCAGGATGCCAGGAATTTGGCATTTTTAATTTTGCAGTTCACAAAAATGAACGTGTATACCTGATAACCTACTTCATATTCCCTCACAGATGTTTTCCTGTCATTGTATAATCCGGCACCCTCAGCTGCCCTTTACAGATTTTGCTGTACAAATGCAAATGCATGCTGCAAATGCTTTCTTACCTCTTCCACATATTCATGAATTGTGGATGTACTTATTAGGACCTGCTCATTAGTCCTGTATAATAAGTGTTGTGGCCAAACCATTGTCCTAAATGTCATAATTTCATGTGGGCTGAGGCTTGTGGACTTCAATGGTGTTGACCTAATGTCCATTAGTACCAGAGGGAGTCACAAATCCCAACTAGGCTCTGCTTCAGCCACACATTTGTTCAGATCGTCATTTGTTTCTCTATTGCAACGTTCACACCACCACTACCAGATGGGCGGTGGGAAACATGTAGCTTCTTTTTTGCTCCCAGAATCTGCCACATCTTGGTCAACTCTGCATTAGCAAAATGACTTCCATGGTCTGACTTTATTCCTTTAGGTAAACTAAACCTAGTAAATATGTGATTCACCAGCAAAATAGCCGTTGTATGCGTACAACAGCCAGGTGCCGGTATGCATGCCAACCACTTAGACAATAAACAGGTACGTATGCTAACATGTATTTGTTTCCCCGTGATGATCTTTGGACTGTGCCAATAAAATCTTTTTGCAGACCTGACCAGGGTAGTGTCAGACCTCGTTTCATCAAAGGTTCCCTATGTGTTAGGGAGGCAGGCTGAAACTGTGCACACACCAAACACCCCCGAGTATACAACCCCACATCTTTGGACATATGTGGCCAAAAGGCATATTCTTTCAATATTTCCAATGTTTTCTGAGAACCTCTCTGTCCCGCTGTTATTGCATCATGGGCATGATTTAGCATTAACCCCCAAAATGACATGCCGACCAACCACTGGATCTGATCTGATATGGGTTCTAAAACCAACAGTCCATCTTGCAATTAAAATCTCCAATTTTGGCCAAATGATTAGCTTTGTCATTCCCTTCCTTGTCTTCTCCTGGTATTCTGGAGTGCCCTTAAATCTTCCTCCAGTGAACATTCATCTCATTCACGGAAACAAGATTGTCAATGGCCTGAATTATTTTTTCATGTTTGAGTGTTTTCTGTTACACTCCTCTCACCCCAGTAAGTATTCTGCAAAACGGTTCTGGCCATAATCCAAGTCGATAACCAAAAGTATTTCCTTCGATTTGTTTGCCACCGCTGTGGATATTGCTTTCTAAATTGCAGCCCTTCTGCCACTTGTTTACTTTTGGGACCTATCCTCATGCTTACTCTTGGGATACCACCACATTTGACCCACACATTTCTTATTCCTGCAACCAATTCTTTTTCAGAAACACCCCCTACATGGTATGAACATTCATCCATGTATACAGTTGGGTGATTCCTGAACACTTCTTCATTGAAGGCCTTGTGTGGTGATTGTTCAAATTTGTGTCTAACTTTGCACCCTCCGTAGCACCCATAGCTGCACAGTCATGTAAGTGTCACGACTCTCACCCAAAACCCCCTCTGGCAAACCCATTGGCCAGGTGGAGTCAGGACTCGGGCCTCTAGAGCCTGGCATCCTCTTCAAAAGCCCTCATGGGGCCAGTCCTGGCGCCTATGCCGCCAGGCTCTTACACCATGAACAACAATGTGCTTGGGAACTACTTTATTGTATTGTCAGCCAACATGGAGTTATCCACATAGCTTGGTTCCTAAGAACCAAGCTATGCGGTCTAGTGTTTTGGGTGTGGCATGCCTGGAACTACTTTCCCTGGTACTACTTTACCTGGGCTATATAAACCACACCCTGACTGCAGAACATGCTTCGTCTTAGTAACTTGAGAACTATTAGAAGACTGTTACTGCACACAGAAAAACATATATATATATATATATTCGACCAGATAATAAAATGTTCAAAAAATGGCAATCATGATCCGATGCTGTTTTAGCCTATTACCTTACAATTTAATGAAGACATTTTTCAAACTATGATGTCTGGCGTCAATCACTTACAGCATCGGATCATGATTGCCATTTTTTGAACATTTTATTATCTGGTTGAATATATATATATACAAGTTTTTCTGTGCGCAGTAACAGTCTTCTAATAGTTCTCAAGTTACTTACATGCATTGTGAACCATTGAGTGGAGGGTTCACTTTTAGCAAGATTCCTGCAGCCAGAATCATTTAACGAACTTAAAGGCTGGTGAATAGCGCACAATTCCAAGTATCTTTTACACTCGACCTAATTCATACATGCTTCGTGTTACTTTGCAGCTTGCAACGTGACGCTCACCGTGTCCAGCTATTCCCTCGAACCTCGGAGAAGCAGAACCTGCAAGGAGACAAAAGGAACATCATTAGCAGCATTTTACCTGCAGTCTTCATCTTTAAACACTCGCAGCTACTGAGAACAGCCTCCTCGAATCTGCACGCCTCCCGGACAGAATGACCTGAAAGAGGAAGATAGAGGCAACATTACAGAAAGCTGTAGAGACATTTACAAATTACGAACTGCTAAAAAGGCTTACCTGGCTGGTCGCCTCTGGGCTGGCACCACTCTAGACATTTCACTCGCGCTGATGAACACCGCTACCTTCAAAGAAGGAAAACACAGGTTAGCAAAGGCAAGACTTAGCAGCGCTCTTAATGCACCATAATTTACCAGCGGTGCTCAACCAAGCCAGTTCGCCACGCTGAAAAGAGAAAAATAGACATTTTAAACAAAGAAAGGCATGCAGGATAGCAACAAAACTAAAGAACAGCAATAAGACCTACCTGAACAATATCAAACGGGCCGGTGTCAGTGAAGTAACTGGACCGCACTCGCCCATGAAAGACAACGCACCCCTGCAAAGAAGGCAGGACGTAGAGCACGCTTAATTCTACCACAAGGTGAGGACAGGGTGCCAGAGGGACTGAAAGCATACGTGGTTGGAGGGAGGATACTTACCCCAGTCGGTCAGTCTTGAACACAGTCCTCCTGTATTTTCAGGCAGAACCTTCCCCGCAGACCACATCAGGGCAAAGCTGAGAAGCATACCAGCGAGTAACCCAGCTGGGTGGCGTCCCTGTGGATACCAGGTGAGCGTAACAGTAAGTCTTCCAGCCCCTCAGAAACTGGACTCTTTTTATTCTGCCCATTCCTCACTTCCACTGGGAATCCCTGCAATGCCAATGTCCATGATGTAATTCTTGGCTGGTCTAGCATCCCTGACTTGATCCTTTTACTCTGCAAGAATTGTAGAGGCTGGTGATTAGTTTCAACAATTATACGCTCCCCCTGAAAAATGTGGTGTAAGTGTTGTGATGCCCACACAGTGGTCAACAGTGTTTTGTCACATTCATTAAACTTCATTTCCACCTGCGCCAATGTCTTGCTGGCATATGCAATGATTGTGTTATTTGAATCATGTTTTGATATAAAACTGCTGACATACACTAATTTGTGTACCCGATCTCCAAAAAGATATCTTTGTTCTTATTTGGGTAGGCTGTTGTAGCTTGTAATCCCAAACAAACTCTTCAAGTTCTTCAGATGTGTCAGATCATTACCTTTGGATAGCATCAACCTCTTTCTTTTGTGGGTTTAACCCTTGCTCTGTCACTTCATTTACCAAGAAATGTACCCTTTTCCTACACCACTGCAACTTCTACACTGGCACTTTTGCCCCAGCCTTTCATAACTGGCCGAGTTAATGTCTAATTTAATTGAAATGCCTTTTTATGTCTTCATTTTTTATTCAGATATCATCTGCATAGATAACCATTCCCCTGTCAGCTGCATTCAGATGTGCTTTATTCAGAAAGATCCCAAACTCACTTCCACTATTGTTGAACCCAAAGGGAGTACAACTCCACATGTATTTTAGTCCATTTAATGGGAAAGCAAATAGATTTTGTATATCTTTGGCTTGAATTCCATGAATACATTTCTCAACTGGTACCTCTCTTCCTCATTGGTGCAAGCATCCTCAACATAAATGTGCTCCTCTACCATCTTAGAGAATTCTGTGAAATTCTCCAAAGGAGGTATCTCAGTGCTGTATTCTATCTGTGTGGAAATATCTCTTTGGAAAGACACCACCCTCAAATATCTTGGCAACACAGCCACATTTCAATTTGCTGTTTTTCTTCATCATGTACATCCACCTGAAACAGGATGCAATCATCCTAAAGACAACAAATCCCATCCTTTTGTACATAAAAATATATTGACTGAATCCTGAAAGTCCTCTTTGGTTTAGAATCGAAAGACTCAGGCAGTTCACCCTGTAAAGTGACATAGCTTTTAGGGACATTTCCAATCACTGGGTTGTTTAAATGGTTTAGGTCAAAATGACCGAAAAAAAAGGTTGAAACGACCAAAGGTTCTAAAAATGCTACCACCAAAGGATCGAACACCAAAAGTTCGATCCTCTGGGTAGTAGCATTAAAAAAAAAAACAGGGGCTGCGGGGGTGTCCCCCGCATTGCCCCGCTCACTATACTTTATTGTATAGTGAGCAGGGGCTGCGGGGGACACCCCTGCAGCCGTCTGTGAAAAAAAAAAAAAACGGGGGCTGCGGGGCTGTCCCCCGCATTGCCCCGCTCACTATACTTTATGGTATAGCGAGCAGGGGCTGCGGGGGACACCCCCGCAGCCATCCGTTTAAAAAAAAAAAAAAAAAAGTAAAGGACCCTGCAGCGCCAGTTCCCAATCACAGAAGTGAAAGGGAACTGGCGCTGCAGGAACCAGCGTGATGGTGAAGGTAAGTGGGGTTTGTGTATGTTGGTGGTGTGGGTGTGGGTGGGGGTGTGCTGAGGGTGTGGTTGAGGGGTGTTATGGGTGTGTGTGTGCGTGAGTGTGTGTGTGCGTGTGTGTGTGTGTGAATGTGTGTTTTGGCAAATTATCGGGGCTGAAATGTCCAAAAACAAAGTGTTCGAACTTTTGGTAATTCGAACATTTCGTTTTCGGATATTTCAGCCTCAATAATTTCCCCTTCGGTCAAATCACTGGGATTTGTTTAAATATGCCGTGTAGTGCGATTCTTGCATTGCAATCCCTAATGGCGTACCTTCTTCCAAGTAAATGTCCAGACACCCTTTGTTATTCACCAGCATTCGAACGGGTTGATCCCCAACTTCCACTAAACATGTGTGTTCACATTGTAGCCATTGTTGTCTCATGGATTCATTGAGACACGCAAATGCATCGGGCCCCTTCATTTTCTGCCCCTTCCTGTACTTCAATGCCACTGTGAATTGTGTTATGAATGCAGGAATGGTAACATCCTTCTTCACTTGAAGCTCAAATGCATATGGTATTATTTGTGCACAGTGGTAAGTTTGCCTTCTCTCCTCAAATTCAGGCACCCAGTCTGGACCAAACTTTTTGGTTCAAGAAATCTAAAACCATACTCATTCTGTGCTTGATGTCATTTGCCAAATAGAATTCGGTGTTGGTTCTAATCACACTCCATATGTTGTGATGAACGCCTTTGGACCCTATTGTGATGTTCAACATGCATCTCGTTAGATTTCCTTGTCTTTTATCAGGGCCATCTAAACCAAAAACGTGCTGATTTTTCATTTTAAAACTTGCCATTTGTTCACTGTCAAGCATATGTTTGAATACTTTCTCATTAATGAAACTCCTTTCCTGTTCCAGGGCTAACACTATCTCAATCATTTCTGGATGCCCATTCACATTCACAGGTTTCCAGGCGAGACCTTCTTTTATGTGTATTTCTGCAATTGTTGAAATATACTTTTCCTGATCTGACTCTGGAACAAGATTTTATTCACTGTCTTCATCACTTAGATAAAAACGCAATGCATTTTCATCTATCTGGGTCCGTATATTTTCCTTGGGGTCCAAATGACACTCTAATTACTGCTTTTCTTTTTCTATATGTATTTCATCCCGAGAATGAGCGTGACACTAGGTACACAGCCATTGTGAAGATACACTTCCACTGCTCTCTCTGATCTTGCAAAGGTTCGGCATTCTATTGCACTGCTAACCAGATTCATCAATTTGCTAGGTTTAAGGACTTTTTGGCCACAGACCACAATACCCCATTTACCCCATCAATGAGGGGTGATAGTCTCTTGAGACAATGTGTTTCTAAAAGAATTGGGATCTCCTCAATCGGTGTGACCACCGCTTCTTTCCTCAGTCTATTTCCCTACCATGATGTCAACTTCAGTGACACCTTGTACCGGTAATTCTTCACCACTGAAATTGTGCACAAGGCCATCAATCCGTCTCAATTATAGTATGTCTTGTGGGAGTCTCCCTTCATTTATGCTATCCAAAAATGTCCTTGATATCACAGTCGCCTGTCTGCCTATGTCCACCATTGCAAAAACATTGCAATGCTTTACAATGGTAACAGGGGCATAATATCTGTCTTCACATTCTTCAAGTATGGAAAGGAAATGTCAATTGCTGCTAATCTCAGGGCTTATTTTCTTTAGACCTGCCTGGCTAAGAAATGGGGCATATGAAATGACATTTGACCCCTCTTTTTCCCCATCTCTTTTTCAATTTCTCTATTTAATTTTCTGTTTCTCTCTTGAGAATTCATTTGTCACTGATTGGCCCTCTTGTATAGCGGGTCCTCCTATGTTCACACTCCATTCCCTTTCTGCTTTTTCCTCATTATTTTGATATCCTCCACTTACCTCCACTCGGTGCACAACTGTTCTTTTTTGTTTTCACTAGCTCATGTATCAGAATATTGGCATTTTGTGTTTGAAACTTACCTGGCTCTTGCACCATACCTGTCAATTCTGCCTCTTGGAACATCTGTGGCTCAAATGCTCCTTTGGGAACTACCCAGCACATGTCCTTTGGGGACTTTTCGTTTCTGTGGAAACATGAGCACTATTACAATAATCAGGCAATGAAGACCTATCATCTGTTTTTCTGTTTTCACTTATAATTTAATTCATTTTGGTATCATTTATTGCTGAGGCATTCAGTGCACCAATAATCCTGTAATGGTGCACTTGCTCATTGGCACAGATTTGTTCAAAAGTATGTGCCTCATCATTTTCATGTGGCATGTTTTTTTTAGATTGTCTTTTGAAACTTTGCTCTTTGTGTTTTTCCAGTGCATTTATGTTTTCTTCTTTCCCATCTTGGCACACCTGGATGGTTTGGTTAAACTGTAAATTAAACCACACTCCTTTCTTGTGCGTGTTTTTATTTCCTATGTCATCATTATTTGAATTGCATAGTGATTTAAAAATAAGAAAACAGTCAGTTTGTTCATTTAATTGCAGATTCTTTGTGCTTTCATTGTGGGAATTGGAAGGAAAGTATGGTATCAAAGCAAGACAGACACAAGTGACCACAATTGAAGGGTATTTATTAAAGCTTATCAATGTTGTGATTAATGCCTATCTAAACCTAAATATAAAATGGAGCAAGCTATGACTATCAAATAATAACAATGCAGTCCTAGTGAAGTCTCTTCAAAATTAAAAGGGCCTATACTAAAAAACCTGTTGCCAATCCTTACTGCTAATATACAAATAATGTGGGAAAATGTTCAGGAAAAAAAGAAGTGTTTACAAAATGATACGTCAGGATGTTCAGGCCATTGGTCTCCCTTCCCCACATTTTCAGCATGGGACAAGGCGGTTCACTTGAGCATAGCCCACTCTTGGACTTCTACGGCATGAGCACACAGTTTTATTACAAGTATCAGGACCTTCTATGCCCAAATCTGATAAGTTATCAAAAGTCTTGTGATCAAGAGACCTGATGTATCAAACAAATGAAAGAGTTCCTTTCCAAGTATTCAAGTAGGGCGATTCACTCTGGAACCCCTTCAGCCGAGCTCAGATCCCCTTTTGTACGACCATCTTTTCTCAGGTGACTCAGTTCACCCCGGATCCCCCTCAGTCAGGCTCAGATAATCTTTTCACAATTAGTCTCCCTCAGCCGGGCACGGACCAATTACAGTTCGCATATCTCTCCTCGGGTGACTCACGGTTCACCCTGGATCCCCCTCATTTGGGCTCAGATCCCCTTTTCTGATATAGTCTCCCTTAGCCAGGTTCGGATCAATTACAGTTTGTATATCTTTTCTCTGGTGACTCACGGTTCACCCCGTATCCCCTCAGTCGGGCTCAGATCCCCTTTTCAGAATTAGTCTCCTTCAGTCGGGCTCGGACCAATTACAGTTCCTTTTTGCTATCAAAGACTTTCTAATGTGAACATGGTTTGGCTTGAACCATTGCAGGACCACTTCGATTTCACAGTTTACACTTTTTACACTCTCAGTTGGATACCTTACAGAGACCTTCGAATGAGCACCCACATGTTGCCAGATCACTCTGTATATGGCATCTACTTAGGTTTCAAAAGTTCACTCACTCCTTGAATATTCAAGTATACTTGCGTTGCTCATCACATACACCTAAAACTCTGTTCTTTGCAGATGTTTTCGTACAATATTGCTGCTTGCAACCTTCGTTCTAACACAGACCAGTCTGCTATGAGTCTCCCCAACTCACTGACTGGGCTGATTTTACTGGAGCAGTTTCGTTGTCGTAGCCAAGGACAGTACCACAGTGGCAATCGCTCCTTCATGCCTCGGCCATCGAAGCGGGAAAGCCCTGGGTACCTTTGACATACAATGCACCTTTCTTCAGCTTTAATTACTGGTCTTATGTTTCTTATCCTCGAAGGCTTGTGAAAGTTGCAGTTTCTTCCTCTGAAAAGGGCAAGGGCAATTCCCTCCTTGCAACCCTTTTTGGTCTCGCCGTCTTTCTCCTAGTATTAACCTGCCATCTCGGAACTGTTGCTTCCTCAGGTGTTTTGCCTCGCTCAGAGTGTGCCTTTGTGCTCTACATTTCATGCATGTTGGGAAGTGTGATGGAAGTTCGGTGTGAGTAATTATCCGTAATTGCCTGACTGCCTGACCCATGTGTTAGGATATATCAGGCATATGGCGCTGGTGTTAGTCCATTGTCGCTCATGGTGAACTGTCTGCGAGAATGTGTTTGTGTCGGGAAAGGGGGGGTTGGGATCGTAGGTATCCTTACTGGTAGGATGGGGAAAAGGTGTTATAAGGAAGGGGATAGCACGTCTTAACTTCTGGTGTCTCACTTCCATTTCCAGAAGACCCCCCCATGCAGGTGATCCTCCCACACTGGTCCACCCCAGGAACTGTATCCAAATGTGATGGCTTTGTCCTGGCAAACTGGATGACAGATCCCCGGGGACTGGCGGGTGAGACACTCTCAGGTTTCTCACATACCCTTTTCCTATGCAAGGTGGATATGCCAGTTTATTTTCAAGGTTCTTCGTTGTTAAGACCTGGGAGAGAACATGGATGAGATAAGTCCAAGAATGCTCACCTATTCCATCGATTTTCTTTTGCTGGTGTAGGTAGAGGTGGAGTGGTTTTATTGCTCTCTATAAAATACCCCATGAACTGGTCTTTAAGGGACGACTTGGGTTTCATAAGTTCTTTATATCTTGAAGTGTTTTTGTCGGTTTCTGATTTTTCTCAGTCCCATATTGGAGAGTTTTGAGAGTAGTAATTTGACTACCAGCAATTCTGGGGTAAAACTTCTCCAGAGAGAGGTGGGGTTTCCTGCAAGAGAGTAGAAAAGGTAGGGAAATCCCGACTCAGAATAACCTCCTCAGGGAGTCCTGGAATGATGGCTGATGATATTAAACAGAACTCAACCCAGATATTAATTTGTGCGGGTATTTTGGGGTATACTGTATTGTCCCCATGTACACAGGTAACTAAGTAGGACGGCATTCTCAAGGTCCTTTGTTGTGACCAAGTCAGCTCGTATAGCGGTTTGCTTGCTACCCGATTCAATTAATACTTTTCCTTGCTTCCCATTCACCAAAAGCCTTTTCATATGTGAAGTCAGCAGAAGACCGACATAAACATATGGTAAAGGTATCTAAATCCTCTTCTGGTTCTTTCCATTCTAATCCCTATAAACAGCCTAATTCCATAGATCTGTACTTGTTTCGGCCAGTGTCTGGTCAAATGCCCGGTTTCCCTACAGGAAAAGCAGATAAGAGGGGGTGGTCTGCTTCCTTTAGTTTCCTCCCTTTTGCTTTTGTCTTTGGTTTTAGGGTCATATCTCTTGATTTACTTTGGTATCCCTTCCTTGTGTCTGTACGACCCGCCTTGTTTGTCTACTCCCTGAGGTTGAGGTTAGTGGATAAGTGTGTAATCCTTCCGTTCCTCTCCTTGATGTGCCGAATGGAAGTGTTTAGCGCATCTGAGGGGTTTTATGCATTTTCAATGGCCATGACTAGGGTAGGTCAACTTAACTGTAAGACGGCTTTTTGCAAAAAAGGTGCCAAAGAATTGGTGAACTGGTCTAAGGTGATTATCTCTATTAACTCTTCTAGGGATGTTATTGATCCAACGGGCTATGGTGTTTTTGACACATTCACCCATTTGTAGGGGGGTTCTCCTGGGTTTAATCTAATGCCCCTCATTTTCTGCTGTAAAAAAAGCAAGTTTTCCCCACTCTTTCCAATAACCCTTCTTTAATGTATACAAAGGTGGCTCCCTGGGCAAGATTAAGTAGCTGATAGGCGGTTTGTAGTTCACCTTTCAAGAGAGGAGCCAAATAGCACTTTTTAAAGTTCTCTTTCCATCCTAGGTGTTCATCAAGACATTCAAGTTTAAGAAAGAATTCCCTAGATCGTCATCTTCTAGGTATGGTTGAAGTACCCCATCTGGTAGTAGGGGACTAGCTTGCAACTTAACCAATTTTGTTAGAATTTCCTGGATCCTAGCTTCAGCCTGCATTTGATGGGCCGCCAACTGAGCTAGGACATTAGCCAGTTCAGCCATTTCTTCTGATGGGGTAAGGGTTCCTTCTGTGTTTTTTTTCAGAATCAGGAAAAAAACAGGTCTCAACTCCCTCAGATAAAGTTTTGAAGTTGTCTGATTCTTCTGAGTCTGATTCAGCTGAAACAATGGTATCTAACCATGGTGGCCCTGAGATGGATGGAAATTGGGTACCAAAAAAAGGTTCAGGAGCGGGGGCTTTTAAGGCACTGTGTCTAATAAAGATATAGGCTAGTCAAACTTTCAGCATTATTCCATCCCACGGTTGTATATAGTAATGGGAGAGAGGAAGGGTGAGTTTTAAAGAAAAGATCTTTTTGACAAGTTGGGATGGATACGTAGTTGAGAGGGAAAAACCTCTTTTAGCATGGATAAATGTTCAGAGTCGAAGAGTTCAATGATTCTATTTTCCGCTTCTGGTGGTACGACAATTATAAGCATGGATTTCAATTTTTATCAGTTGAATCACATCCCCCTTCTGACACCATATATAAGGAAGCCATGGTATCAAATTAAGACAGACACAAGTGACTGCAGTTCAAGGGTGTTTATTGAACCTTGTCAAGGGTGTGGTAACTCTGGGGGGTGAGACACCTTTAGGTTTCTCACAGAATCCTGGCTGATTAGTCATGTGTTGCTGCCCTGTGCAATATCACTCTTGTGACATTCTGTATGTTTCCCAGCTGTTGTGTTTCCCTGCACATAGTTTCGGCTATTTGTTCGGCTAGCATGTTCACTTGTGCCTCCAAGCACTGGAATCTATCCAAATCCCTAAACCCATCCTTCTGTGCTCTAGCTGGTACTGGTTGAATTCAAATTGGTCAGACCTGTTTTAATTCCTTTCAGGGGAAAGATTCCTGTTAGTGTTTCCCCAGAAATCCTGGGACAAAGGGGGTGTGGAACATGGGTTAACTGCCCTCTGTTCATGGTCCCCCTGTGAGAGGCCTGAACATAAGAGCATGGGCATAGGTTATATTTTGTCTCTCATTTGATTGATACTGTTCCCTTTGCTGATTTACATTTTCAATGAATCTTTCTACATACCTTGGCCTTGCTTGATTGCCATATACCATTGTGGCAGGGTGAAACCAACTTTGGGCCACCAATTACCGTTTTTTTCAGTTATACAGTTGACTTTGGTCGTTTTTAGGCCATATAACATTATAGCGAAACCCCACCTTTTTGTGACCTGCCAAGTTACCTGGGACTAATGTACGTGTCTCTCTTCCTTGCTGGGATCTGTAACCTGGGATGGTGGTGCCTTCCCTTGCATGGCCACATCCTTCTGGTTATGGGATGTTTCATTCTTTATTTGAGCAGGTTCCCATGGCATTTTCCGAGACATGATTGCTAACACTGCAGGTGCAGATTCTTTCATTTTCAGCTGTTTTGATTCCCTTTTTTGTGCCCTCCTTATGTGCAATTACCTCATTAATCCCAGTTGCCGGATCGAGAATCCACTGCAAGCTCATGTCTCTAGTGAATTCATATGCTAATTGAGAGACCACTTCTCGCTGCAGGCCGTAGAAGAATGCGGTCTTGAATTCTGCTGAATTTATATAACAGGCCACATCAAAACGCAAAAAAACCTCTATTTAGATTTTGCAAGAATTGTTGTGGTGATCGATCCAATTGTGCTGTCATAGTATATGCTGAATTTTTTAATCCTGTATTGAACGATAGGGAGCAAATTATTTCCTAGACTCCCTTTCAAAATGTTCCCATTGCAATTTCTCTTGCTCATTCAAGTCCTGTATAAAAGATGGAGAACTCAAGGGTGGACTGGCCTATAGGATTTCCAGGTAGGCCTCTGCATCCCATGCTTCTTTTGTGTGATATTTTCACATTTTCCCATAGGAAAAGGGTTGGGCTTGCTGAAATGTGCAATCTGGGGGCACTTTCAAAATTATTTCCAGGTCCTTCGATGGGTCCCAGTCCACCCCTGGCAGAACTGGCATCCAAATCTTACATATTGAGTTTTAGGAATGCGTAAAGTTTGAAATAGTTCATTTACGGCCTCAAAATGTTCTTCAATACTTACCCCTGAATCTTTCCTAAAGGGTTTAATTAGACCCTTAATATTCTTCAGGATTTTAATTGGACTGAATTGTACCTCATTTTGACCGACCTCCCGCTGCTCTGAGCAAGCATGCCTGGTCTCAAGCATTGGAGTTTAGCCAACTCTTGCCGAGTGAACATCAGCTGGCAGAGTTCCCAGACTGTGGCTGTATCCAACCTCACTGAGAGTACCAGCCTGCTGCCCTCAGTATTTGCGAACAGCTCTGGGTTTCTAAAATCTGAACTTTTTCGCCTCATTTCTCTGAACTGTGCACTTAGCTCTTGTGTTTCCTTATAATGATATTTTATTTATATCGCGCTCGTACACAAGTGTTTCAGAACACAAAGGTTATTTTCTCAATTTAACTGTCCTCTCATTAATTTCAGTAATTTACATCGTGTAATTATCGATTGCTTCCAACTTTCTATCATCCTCAGACATCAATCTGAATACCTCATCTTCTAATGCCTGCAAGTCCCTACCACATTTGCGTAGCGCCCGCACGTCTGACAAAGCAAGGTCTTTATCATTCCGGATATGTTCTAAAACTTCAATTTCCCTTTCACCTTCAGCCATATGCCTCTTTTTCTGTGCAATCTTAATGTTTAAAGCATCACATTTGGCTTGCAATTGTTCACAACGATCTTCTGAATTCTCCTCTAATTGAAGCATTTTTTCACACATAGCTACTAGATCACGCTGTAATCCTGCAATGATCTTACCATCCCTTGTCTTCAGATTGATGAGCCACTGTAAAGCAAACCAACCCTTCCCGCCAACGTGAATCAACCAATCTATTTGTGTATTTCAATCCTCGGAGAGAAAGAGCCTGAATGATCAGGACTTTGTTTTGGTCACAAGTAGCCTTTGCAATTGCATTGGGATCACTAGTATCCTTTTTAACTGTGCCTTTTATAATTGCGATCTGGATTAAAGTAACATGATAGTGACATGTGTAACTGCAGATAGGTTTCTTGCTGCCGGTGTCATTTAATAATAGTGAACACTAGTGTCAGGGAGGGATTGGGACCCCTTTTACCCAGGAGTAGGAGGCGTAATAGGTTGTTTCCCAGAGCTAAACCTGCCCAGAGCTGAGGAGAGGAAATTGGGAGGGCCTCTGTCTCTTCTAAATGTACCTGGATGCAATTGTCAAATGCCACTTTTGCTTCCCTCATACCTACCGTGCCCCATTCTGACCAGTGTGCTCTATCTTCTATTCCAGGACTACAAAATCTAAATGTCCTTGCATAGAGGAGGGAACATGCAACCTACCAGCGGGAGGGCTGGAAGTTTACAACAAGCCAGTGGAGCACCACTTGCTGCATAACGGAAATACAAACTCTTATCCCACATGGAGTACAAACTTGTAACAGACTTTGATTTCAACTGGCTGCCGTTGCGGGTTACAGATGTACCCATGTGCAAAAAGGGATCAGGACTTAGTGAGTGTTTTATGTGTTCTCATCTCTGGAACCCGACCTTTGGGGGAGAACAAGGTAGTGATTGGCTTAAAGAACCAGGTGGGTGCCAGAAACAATGAGAAGGGGAGAAGGATAATAAAAAGGGATGCATGAAACAGACAGTATGGTGTTTGGCTGAGGTCAAGGGGAGAGTAGGTGGAACAAGTGACAAGCCAGAAGATGGTGCAGCAGACCATGGAGGGAAATTACAGACAGCATGTGCAGGATGAAGTATTGGTTGGTGAGAGAGTGTGAGATGGCATGTATGGTAATTAAGGTGAGTGAGTGAGACTAAGTGGGGGTGTAGGGAAGTAACTGAGGCTGAGTGAGAAATGTGAATGATGGAGTAAAAGGGGTTAATTGTAAGAGAAGTGGGGGTAGAATGAAGTGTTGAGTGGGAGGAGAGTGTAGTAGAGTGTAGAAGAGGATAGTGGGAGGAGAGTGTAGTGGAGAGTAGTGGGAGGAGAGAAGAGAGTAGTTGGAGGAAATTAGAGAGTTGTGGAGAGGAGTGTGTTCTTGAGGTCATCTGTGACTGTGGCCATCGGAATAGCAATTAGGTCATTAGGGTCACAACCAATCTATTATACTACATTATTTTCTAGAGTCAGAGCAGCCCCAGAGCTGAGATGGGGAAACACGGAGGTCCATGAGCATGCTTCTCCCCAAATACTTTCTCGCCACACTCACTCCTTTACTATGGGACCTTAGCCTCCATACACCTGCATCACTTTCCACTACACCTAATTCCTGTGCAATCTTACCACTTTCTCATACTTTCCCCTACCAAAAACCAATGAGTATGTCCATACTTGGTGTTAGGGAGAATTAGTGAGAACATTTTCTCCCTCTCTCGTGGGTTTTTACCTGATTTGGATTGTGTGGTTTACACTGTTTTTGGAGTCTGAAAAACTCCATAGGCATCTGCTTTTTGTATGGTGAGACACAGCACCTTCATTGCAGTGTCACCAATTAATCCTTCAGATTTCTGATAAGGTTTAAATACCTTTTCTTGTGTGAACTACAGTTCCCAAGAATAGTAAAGTGAAACTGACTTTACTTAAATTTCTCTTTGTAGGTCCAGCACACACCATCTAATGTGGAATGCTGCGGGGAATACCTAGTAGCCCCTGTTTCTACTTTCCCATGTAACAATTTTATTTTACCCTCACTACTTTAAATGGCTGGTGACAGTGGTATACTTTTTCCTACCAATGTGCTTTTCTACCACAGGCTGAACCCTCAGCTGCAGTATACCACCCATGGGTGAACATTTTGTCAAAGGGGCCCTTGTCTTTTTTTTCTCGCCATTTTCTGTTTGTGAGGTCTTTCTTGGGTTTTACTCTGTGCGTTGAGACAGGTTTGAGCCCTTTGTTTGTCTTGCCTTTGGCAGGCTTCAGCCATGAAGCTCGCCCCTGGCTCCGGTGTGTCTGGAAGGACAGCATGTGAGGGATTGTCCCAAAACTCCACTGTCCTTTGTCTCTAGGAATGCAACTGGTGATAATTGGCAGGCCACATTAAACGTTGGCGTGCCTCGAACAGCACTGTCATCCTCAAGAGCTGATTCATGTCAGCCAAAGTAGGTATATAACACTGAATTACTGTCCTTAATGCCTCAGTACACTGTTCTGGACCATCCTTAACACTTGGGAATACTTCACAGACATTCCTCAAATCATAAGGTATCCATGGGGCATGTGCTGTTACAAGGCTTCTCTCCAAACTACTTCAATGGGGCTTGAAATTACACATTTGCCATGCCATAGATTTCACCTGCATAAATCTGGGATGGGCTTACAGCGGTGGAAGCACTAGTTGCTTGTCTGACTGGGCTTGAGTTATGGTGTTATGCTGCATGACTGTACATGCTGCACGCATTTTTTGGGTTCTGCTTGCACTTGTGATTGAGCCAAGGTTGTGCATGGGCAATTTGCGTGCTATGCTTGAGGCAACTATAGTCTTATTAATATCTTGATCTGCCCCTGCCCTATCCACCACCCCAGCTTTATCCATCTTTAGTGTTGTAATTGGGCTATGTGGAGAAGTTGAGCTAGGCTTTGCCTCTCTTCCTTGCTCCTTCAACTGTTTCTGCAACTTTTCTATTTCATGTCTTATCTGTACATTCTTATCTGTCAGAAAACTCAATTTCAAACCCCTACTCTCTTATACCCTTCTGCAAATCAATTAAAAATGTCTTCCAACTCGCCCAACTTTATTTTATTTCCTCTTTTCTCTAAGGTAGGGATCTGCAACCTATTTGAAGAGAGGGTCCCCGGAATGCCCCTTTTGACCCCCATGTCAGCCTGACCCATGACAGCACGAAGAGTCAGAGATGCAAGATGCCGGTCTCTGTTTGGACAGCCCCCAGGAGAGCCAGTGACAAATCCAGTCAAGCCGGTCAAGTGGCACAGCGAGTAGAGCGCTTGGTTTGACATCCGTGCAGAGCTTGCTAACGCAGGTTCAAATCCCAGCAGGGCCAAACTCAGCCTTCCGAGGTCGATAAATGAGCACCACACACCGTGGGTAATAATAAGCAGTGCTCAGATACCTGAGGGTTTGTAGTGCTACTTAAATGCCAAATTATTATTATTATTAAATACTTATGCGAAAAGGTATTATCTCAGACCACCCTTCAAACTCTATCCTGCTATCCTCAACTAATGACAAATATCCTGCGGTGCTGACATCTTTAGAGACGCCATGACATAGTAATGTTAGACATGATGCACACTCACATTCATACATGAATTTAAATGGACGCACACGTGCACACACAAAGAACATGCTTACACAGTTCTGTAGGTAGAGGACAGCTAGATATACATACTGTCAAAAACTTATTATTTTTCATTATGTTTCTCCTTAGTCAAATGCAGAAATGCAGAAGTGCAAGGCAAAGAAGAGATGCAGAGCAAGTTTGCAGACGCTTATTTCAACTAACCATATGGAACTACAGGACCGCAAAAAGAACCTGGAAGGATCAAGTAATACTAACCCATACACAAATGAATACAATATAGAAAATATACATGTATAGCCATTATAGCAGAACCAAAGTAGAATTACATGTAGCCACAGGCCTCAAAACAAAAGATGAAGCAAATCAGAATCTGTCTGCACGAAGCACCAAGCAAAGGGTCACGGCCAAAGTCAGAGGCAAGCAGCATATTGCTAAGCCTGAGAGACAAGGGGCCACCTGCAAAAAGCAAATAAATCCTCACTAATTGCAGAGGAGAAAGATGAACTTTGTGGTCTTCACCCACATGATGCAGGACAAGCAAACAATGGTGATTTACCTGTGGTGAGAAGAGGAGTGGCTCCCAGCGAATCAGATATGAAATGATACATTGTGTTTTACAATGTTGCAACTTTGAAGGCACTCTCAACGGCAAGGTCGTAAGACTGACGGCAACATTGGGAACACATAGGGCCTCCTTACGAGGTTGGAGGTAGTCGTGGCGCTATTACCGGTACCGTGTCCGGTGCCGTTCAATGGGGATTTACCGGTCTATTCCGACCTTTGCCGGACCGGTAAGTCCCATTGGAAAAGCCATTCCCCATTCCCATTTCAGCCCCCATAGGGCTCGTTGGGAAGGGGGAAGGTGCTAATACCAGGTGTTAAGGAAGGGACCTGCTAAGGGACCTCGTAGTAGGGCGGTAAGGGATTACCGACACCGGTGCCCTTACCGGTGCCGGTAATCCCTTACCACCCACCTCGTAATGAGGCCCATAGTCTTTCTCATCACCTTGAGAAGGTGCACTGAGCACTGAAAACAGATCTGGGTTCCAGGCCTGAGGCGATCAATTCCAGCCAATCAGCGAACACAAATCCAGGGGTGGATGGCAGAGGGCAAGGGCCAATGGTAATCCTGCAACTCTGCAACAATTTAATAGATAGTTACTTGGGGAAGTGGCCGGCAAGACACCTGACATGCGAGGACCAATCACATAACCTCTATATGTGCTACCTATAGGCACTACCACCCCAACTACCCAATCATGTTCAAATGTAGGTTTTTGGGGAAGAGCCCCATGTTGTAACACAGTAACTGAACAAAATTACAGAGTACGGGACCAGGAGCTGTGATTTCTGGAGATTCTCAATGTCCTGTATGATCCCTGTCTGTTTGTGTAATAAAAAACAGTTCTAACTTTCCCTTGGATGAGTCCTCCATTTGTATGCTGGGACAGGATTCGTTGGACTTGGGTGCTCTGAACTGTGATTGCGTAGTTCAAATGCCGGATTTCTCTGGCATACCTATACAAAGTGGTAGCAGAGAGATGGTTCACTACATCCATTCGGCATAGAGCCTCCACTTCCGCCGCAGTGCCTGGAGGATGGTGGGGTGCCTCGAGGAGCGCGAGTGCACACGTAGGTGCACCCTGTGCAGAGGCCAACAGGAGCCAACTTGGAAATATCCTACCTGCGGTCCGTGAGGAGCCCAGCAGACCAGAAGGGTGGTGTGGCAGCTTTCGGATAGCCGGTAGCTGAGCAGCGTCAGTCAATCACGAGTGTAAGTATTGATTTAGCCACACAGCAATTGAGGTGGTTGGCAAAGAAATTATGGCTACGGGGTGGTCATGAGTATTGTTGAGCATTGGTGTAGCATTGTTAAGTAGTGTGAAGTATTGTGAAGTATAGCAGAGAAAGGAGCGGAGGCGGATGTCATTCTTGTGGTTATAGAACATTTGGTCATGAGGTAAAAGGTTTGGGCGAATAACCTAGACTATTGACTTAAGGGTACGGATGACAGAAATTATGTAAATATTGGATCTCTTGTGGATTGGGCGTTTTAACTCAGGACATGGATGATGGTATCCCCGTATATAGGGCTTGGCAATTGGAGCTAGCTTAGCTTGCAGAGGTGGTCTTCTGGATAAGTCTTGCGGAGGTGTTATATCTACAGGCCAATGCTGTAGGTATAGATTGAACACATGAAATATTAGTATTCCCTGTAAGAAGTCAGGACGATGGCTGTGGGTACATGTGGGAATTTTGAAAATGTCTGTGTCGTGAAAAATATAATTGTGAGCTCTGTTAGCGATTCCTACCATTCCCTTACCTAGCAAAAGGTGACGTCAACAGGGAGGTCTGTGTATAGGATTAGGAGAGCATGAGGAGGTGCAGAAAAGAATACGGACAAGGCTGTTCTGTGGCGGTGCACAGAAGGTGCATGCACGAGATTGGCGGGTGTGCCTGAGGAGGCAGAGAGTTGCAGAAGGTCGGTGCGCGGAGCATGCCTGGAAAGTTGGTTGAGAGCCATAGAGACTTGTGACAGCAGAACCACAATTGTTATTTCGAAACATGACATTGTGCATGAGCATATTGTGTAAAAACTGAAGAGTTGTCAAAAACCTCGACTCGAGGTCAAGTAAGTATTAAAAGCAATGTATTGTGGTAAAGGTGCGGGGGACATGCACCTACATCACCTATGTAAGTCCCTTTCCATGATATAAGGACAAGATTTGTAAATATAGGGCAGAATGGATAAAAAGCTCAGAAGGTAAATTGACTAAGCCATGGCCAAAAGGGCAGGAGAGTCTCCAAATATGTGCAGCAACCAATTCACACACACTTGCAAGAGGTTTATAAGGGGAAGTGAACGGCGCCGTAAAAGGCTGTGGCGACGTTAACCTATTAGCGCCTAATTACGAGGTCCCTTTGCGGGACCCGACCTTAACAGCTGGTGTAGACCAGCCGTTAAAGAAGGGACCCGCAAAGGGACCTTGGTGCTAATTACGGTGCCGCAATTTGCGGCACCGTACTTAGCGCCTTCCCCATTCCCATTGAGCCCTATGGGGCAAAAATGGGAATGGGGAAGGGCCATGGAGGAAGGGGGAATTATCGCCCCGCCAACCTTGTAATGGGGTGGTAATTCCCCCTTTCTCCATGGCGGAGTCGGTAACTTACCGGCATGCACCATGGTCTTCCGCCAGGGTCGTAATGAGGCCCAGTGGCTAAACCCATAAATTCTGACACAATGGATTTAATCAAAAAAACGGCTAAATCTAACACAGTGGCTATGCTCAAAAATGCAACTAAATGTGACACAGAGGATGTACTCTAAAATGCAGCCGAATAAAACAGTGGTTATACTAAAATATGCTGCTAAATATAACACATTGTCTATACTCCAAGGAATTTAGGTTTACATGGGGGTGAGTATTAAGCAAGGCTAGATTGCACTCAGTGCTATACTCAATATGCAGCTGAATATAACCCATTGGCTATACTCAGAAATACAGCTAAGTATAACACAGGGGCTAAACTCAAATATGCAGCTAGATTTGACACACAGGCTATGCTAAGAAACAAGCTGACTTTAAGTTGGTGGCACATTCAAAGCAAAGCTAAATTTAACACCATGGCACTGTTCAAATAAGCTGAATTCAATAGAGAGGCTATGCCTAAATGCAGCTAGATTTGACCCAAAGGCAGAATACTAAGCGCTGCTAAAGACAACACAGTGGCTATACTCGAAAGCAGCTGGATATTACACAGTGGCTATACGCCAAAGCAGTGAATTCAACGCATTGGCTATAATGAAATAAATGCAGCTACATATAACACATTGCCAATATTCAAAGGCAGTTAGGTTTGAATTGGGATGAGTATAAAGTGAGGTTAGATTCTACTCATTGGCGATTCTCAAAATAAAGCACAGTTGCTAAAACTCAAAAATGCAGCTAAATACGAAAGTGGCTCTGCTCTAAATGCAGAGAGATTTGACACAGGACAATGTGGAAATGTTTAATCAGGTCAAATGTCCCATGACCTGGGAATACGTACCGTCTGTACCGCTTCATCATTTTCATGTTTATAAGTACCTAGAAGTCTCTGATTGATAATTAATGTACATGTCATGTAGCCCTGTTGGGATGGGAAGTTGTTTTAAATGAGTCTTACCCATTTTCTGTCCCAAATGATTGACCCTTTATACATAATTCCATGCACCTCTTTTATCAGGTTTTAGATTATAATATCTGAATACAAGCTGACTTTTACTCTGGCATATTACGGCAGTTCTAAATTCTCTCGCCATCTGAATCTTTGCTTCTCTGCCATTAGATCCCTTCTATCTACTTGTCTACCTGCAGACCCTCCCGAGTGGTCACCTTCCCATAGAACTGGTTATTTGGCCATGTCCGTTCTCAGTAGAGGGTCTCCCGGACCTTTTTGTGCATTTTTGGGACCTTTGGGTTTCACCCTAAGTTACCCCAGGGTAATTGAGACGTGAACTCCTTGCTCACTGTGCTTAGAGAGTCACTGCTTCACCTCACTGATGAGGCCAGACTAGGCCAAAACATGTCTATGCTTGCTGTTGGTACTCTTGTTCAGAGGAGAATTCCCTAGCATTTCGGTGCTGGACTGCTCTTTTGGGTGGGACAAAGACTGATATGCAAATGATTACCGAGTGGGCACCTTCCCAAAGAACAGGTTATTTGTCAATGTTCATTCTCAGTAGAGGGGTTCCCAGACCTATTTGTTTTTTTGCTACTTGTCTACCAACCTATAACTCTGAGTCTTATTATTTCTGTGTAGCGTTTTATTTCCCCAATGTATTCTATTAATCCCCTTCATTGCATTTAATGCCACGTCTTCTACATTTCCTGGGTCCACCAGTGTTGCTCCTTCAGTTAAATGTCCTTTTGATAGTGCTTCCCTTTTGGGTTTGGAGAAGCCCTGAGAGGAGAAAAGGGCTGAGTCAACTCGCTGTTTCCCGCTGTGACTGTAATCCCCGCCATTTGCTGATTTCGCCTCGCTGTAGAGGCTGGGGCCGGGGAGCTGCAGCTATTGGAAGTGCCTGTAGCTTCAAACCACCAATGACGTAACTGACACACCCCCCCGGAACAGCATATAAAAACACAGCAGTGAACCCGTGCGGCGAGAAGCCATGAGAGGAGAAAAGGGCTCAGTCAACTCGCTGTTTCCCACGGTTTACACTGTCTGCTGCAAAAGTAGAGGAATCCTGGTAAGTATTAAAATGATAACCCAGATATATACGTGTAAACTGGTAGCAGCTGTGAACCGGAACAAAATATACATCATTAACCTGCAATTGTGCAGTGTTATAGGTCAGAAGAAGTACATGTTGGTAGATTTATTCACTTCGCATAAGACAACCAATTAAGCCCGGAAACAGTGAAAAGAAGCAAGTAGAACTGTCAGCTCATTTGTGTGCACTGATATATTAAGCAGTAACGAAAGATATTAGCAGCTTAGCAGCCTTGCAATGACTAAAAGTTATAATCTGAGAGGGTATTGAAAGATGGTATGAATAGACAAAGTAAAGACAGGCAATAGCTGGTGACCCAGATAATAACACAAGCGGAGAAAGAGAAAAACATTCTGCCCTCCTAAAAGCATATATCCAATGGATCAACAACGACCTGCATGCTCGAGCATAGTCAAATGTGACGAAAGAATATCTAAAATAAGGGACAGAACAATAAAACTCCCCATAATGAAAGCGAAAGGAAACCCAAACATAGTGAAAGTACATGCAAAGACTATTGTTGAATCGGATGGGAAGGCATTAGAAAAGGAAGAGACAACTAATAATTTCAACGAGAATAAAGACCGAAAAATAAAAGTATTGAAGAGGCAAAACAATTTGATCAAAGTCCTGAACAAAAAAATTTAATGATGAATGACATGCAGATAGCAAAGTCAGTAGACAAGTTAGTACAGGAATTGTTAAAAAATGTACATACTTTTGTTGAGTCAACCGAAATACAACAAAAAGAGGGCGCTTGTGAAGTGGAGGTGACATTGAATTCACTCGAATTAAATAAATCAGAAGAACTGCCTAGACATAATGACCAAACGGAGCAAACTGGCCAAAAAGGAAAACATGTGAAATTAGGAGAAACATCAAACATCAAATTGTCCCAATGACAAAAAGCTGTACAGGCGAAGGAAAGATGGCAAAAGAGATTCCAAGAAGAGTCAAAAATGTGCAATATTGGGAAAATAAGAACTGACGACGTGAGTCAGAAAATACAAAGATTGTCATTGGATATTACAGAGAATTAATCCCTCATGCAGGACCAAGAAAAACGATGTATTCTGTTTAACACCTTAAACATCAATGATACTCCAAAAATACAGAGGGAGATAACATCCACACCAAGATACAATACAAAAAAGGAAGAGGGGATTGCAGCCAGCAGAATTAGGGAATGGAAACAAGAAAATTATTCCAACAGCGAAGTAGAGAAGTTTCAAAAACAAATACAGCTGCAACACAGACGAGAAGTCATCAACAAGAAGCTAATGTTAATAACTTAGAAAAGGAGAAAATTGATTATCAAAATAGCGAAGAACAACACCCACAATATCGTTCAATTCCAACAACCATGTTGGATTTACAGAACACCTTAACGGCAGCAGCAACCCATGTTCTCATACCATATATGAAATTATATGAGACTCTTGCTGAGAATATAAGATCAAACAACAATGTTAGCAATGATTCATATGAAACAGATCTTTCTTGAATCATTTATAGAGAAAGTGCAAAAAAATGTAGGTAAAGAAGCTGAAACCACAATGAAATGGCAAGAAAGAATTAATGAGATGATCACGAATGGCAGACTGGAGAAAGCTACATTAGCTAAAGTGATGACAAAAATCATGCTGCTCACACATTGTAACGCTCATCTGGTTCCCACGGAGGCGCGGGCGTGGTCTGGACGGCAGTGGCCTCTTCGAAGGTGATGTTCAGCACCCTGAAGATGGAGTGGGCTGGGTTCCCAAATCCGGCTCGTCTGGCTCGGATGAATCCCCTTCTGTGAGAGAAAAGGAAGGGTTAATACTCTGCGGGTTTTGTGTTGATCTCCCGTTCCCCTTCTCACCCTCCTTGCAACCCTTCTGTAATTCCCTGTGGAGACTCACCTTAGGGATTGAAAAGGCGAGCTCTCCATCCTGCTTCTGATGCAGGGGCGCGTTGGGATCCAGTTATGTCACTGGATAGTAAGTTCGAGTTCGCTTGTCTGTTCCGGTAAGTACCGTAAATGTTTATGGCAAGCTTGAGTCTAAACTGTTCCTCTTCTCTTTTGCAGGTAATGGAAGACTCCGGGTTGAGGGCGGTTTCCGTCGAAAACCTGATTTCAGGTGAGTTTTGGTGTAGGCCCACTACTGTCTTTTCCTGTCTCTTTTCCCTTAGGGGCCGCAGTTCAAGAATGCTGAAGAAATGGAGCCGGTACGAAGCAGAAGCTGAATCCGACCTGTAAGCAGGTAAGTTTAAAATAGTTTGTTTGCTACGGTTCTTGCATTCACTAATGTGATGTTTGCTTTTTCCCCATAGGGGCCGGGGTGCTGAAATGCCCAAGGAATGGCATCGACCCGAAGGTAAGAAGAATTAGCTTGGCGGGTAAGTGCTTCTTGGTTATTTTCCCCTTCTCACCTTGCTTTCTTCTCTTCGTCTCCCCGTAGGTGCTGGAATGCTGCAGGAGATCCGGATGGGCGTCGCAGAGCCGAAGGCGCCACGTGCAGGTAAGAGAAGTGCGCTGAGATGTATGCGACGCGGTGAGTATTTAAAATGATGTCTTTTTGCAGGAACGTTGGCGCGCTGAATCCGGAATGCAGCTTTAACAGGTAAGGTTTGTTTTCACCCGTTTCTTCTTCCCTTTTCTATCCTTAGGTGTTTCCAGAATGCTGGCAGGCGTGGTCGAGGACTGGAGCAGGAGCAGGCATGGTGAGCGTCCAGCTGCTATAAGCAGAACAACGCAAAGCGTGGTTTGCTGTCTGGGCGTGGTTTAAATAGCCTTTCAAGTAGTCCCAGGTATGTATCCTTCCACTGAAGGTAAGTATTCTGCCACCAGCCACACCCGTGTGGTTAAGTAGTTCCTTTTTCATCTGGAAGTTGTAGAATGATCTGCCAGGTAAGGAAATTGCAGCATGGTCTGCCAGGTAAGTTTGCACCAAACACTATTCCTTCCATATCTTGTATGAGCCTGGCGCCGATGGTGCCAGGACTGTTATCCCTTATGAGCCTGACGCCAACGGCGCCAGGACTGAGTCCAAAGAGCCCCTGTCTGAGGTGGCTGGGACTTCCCTAGTATACATGTTGCCTGCCTCTGAGGGTGCCGGGCCCTGTCTGGCTCCTTGGAGGTAGGCATCATGACACACATAAAGAAAATCTAGCCATACAAACCATATCTGCGAAAAAAACTGTTGATCTAGAGAAAGAAAAGAGTAATTGATGAGATCCAGAAAATTGAAAAAGCTTAAAAGAAAATACTTGAAGAACAAGGAAACAGAAATAATCTTACCACGTAGCAAAATAAATTGAGATCGCTACAGAGGAACAAACCGATTGAAGTAGCACCGGAATTAAATGACCAAACCTTAATAACTCAAGCTAGGAGTCGTGACGTTATGCAAAAAGAGCACAAACTGGAAAAAAAGAATGGAGATTGACCCGATAAATTCTAAACAAGTGGAAAGCTTCTCTATATTTGAACTCAAAAATGGTAAATAATAATGGAAAAAAGATGAAAAAATAAGTCCAATATCAGAAAAATCAGAAGAATAACAATAAGACAAAAGGCAAACAAAAAGGTTTGAGAGCGTTCTAAAGGAACCTGTCTCTACCAATACAAAGTTTAAAACAAACTAAAATAAAAGAATTGACAAAAAAAGAATAATGAAGAAGACAGGAACCCTGCGACATCCCTCAAAAAGAGAAATGAATCAGAAAAGAAACAGCTAACAAATGATGAAATGGTCGAACTTTTGACCAATTTATCAACATATGAACATGGTAGCCAAGAATATGGAAGTAATGACCAATCAATTAATGGTATGATGGAGAATAATGAAACTTTGTACGTAGTAGACGAATATGAAATAGAAGTATCCAAGAACAATGTAGGTGAATCTTTATTGATTGTAGATATATCAGAAACTGACCTAGAATTTTCAACACACTCATATCAGTCGAGAACATCTATAAGCACAAATTGTACGATGGAGAGTACAGAGTCATCAAATGTGGAAGTGAAAGCTGGTGATGGAAACTATCGTGAAAACAGAAAATATGGGAATGAGCAGATAAGATAAGCAAGATTTACCAACCCCAGAAGAATAAGAGATGAAAACAAATTAAGAATTGAAAGACTAAAAAAATCAAAAGACGACTTAATATTAAACAGAACTAATAGTTTAAGACTATTTGAGGCAATTAGCAACCTAAAAGAGATCTTGTCAGAAGATACACAACGTGCAACCTTTCCTAATGATGCTCTCCTTGACGTAGTGGACATCGACTTGGTGGATAAAAGAAAATATGACTTAATAGTGGTAAATGGAAGAGAAATTTAAACATTAGGATTTCAAGTCATACAAGAAACAAATGAGGAGAAGTCGTATGAAGCGCAGAAAAAGGAACGAAAGGAAATTACAAAGGAAAATAAAAATGAAACCTCCAAAGATATCAAGCAAACTCGGATTGAGATGGAAATGTATAGAAGATACGAAAAAATAAGAGGTCCTCCAACTTCCGCTTATGAAAGCGCTCATTTGTCTAAATCATGGAAACAAGACAAACATAAAGAAATTAGACGAATTTATGAAGATTAACAATCAGAAAACCAAAAAAATCATTGATTAACTTTATGTTCTTTAGCCATCTGTTCAAGGATTCCAATGCAGAATTTAAATTAGCAGATATCATCTGTTTGCAGGAAACTTGGATAAGCGATCAACTAACTTCAGATGGCTTCCTAATAAACATTAATCTTGCTATTCAAAGACAGGAGGGACGTCATTCGGCAGCTTGAATTACTGCAATAAAAACACAGATAAGATTGGAAACGATTGAAACAGCTTATGTAGGCCACTTCATTCAAGTAACTGTTTTAGGAATAAAGAGTACATCTACACTTCAGAACAAGGTAGATAAACATAGTAGAGTAAAAAGAATTTCAATAATCAACATTTACTGGAGCACTTGTGAAGTGCCATTCAAAAGGTTCATAGATGAGACACTAACAAAAATAGATTAATTGAATTTGAAATATCCATCAATTGACATCCTAATATGCATAGACCTCAATATGCATATAGTCAAGCAAGATGGCACCAGAATACCATGTGATCTACAAGATAAAAAAGCCCAAATTTGGAAAAAGGAAATGGAACAAAGAGACCTGGAAATGGTAAATGAATTATGGCAAAAAAAAATAACGGTCCAGAGATGACAAGAAAGGGAAAAAACACAAGCTCGCTGCTGGATTATATCTACGTAATGCCGTATGCTCTTAACAAGAATACTAGCCTTTGAAGTGATCGATTCACAATTTAGTGATCAGAAAAAGGAATTATTAGATGGACACAAGAGTCGGAACAACGAGAGATGAGAAATTTACCTGAAATGAGCACCGACAATGCAGGAACAAGGCTAAGATTGAATGAGAGAAACATGAAAAAATGAAAACATTATTTTGAAGATCCCAACGTGCATATTACAGCTAAATTGAATTAAGTAGGAATACTCATTCCATATATAAAGAAGAGAAAGCAAAAAAGGAACCATAAACATCAATATAATGGCATTATTGTACAAATGAAGAAATAAGTAAGGAAAGATATTGCAAGAGCAGTAAAATTTCCAATAAATCAATGTAAGAAAGAATCCCGTCATATTAGAACACGATATAGAAACTGGATACGTGCCCAACAAGCATGGATATCTCAAAAGGATGCTGAAAAAATCCTAAAAACAATGAACCAAAGAAACACAAGAGAACTTTGGCCATTATTGAATAATAACGAGGAGGATCAGAGGATGAACCAGATTGTGGGCATATCAAATGAAAATTGGCGAAAACATTTTTAAGAGATCTACGCAGACCTGAAAATACAATAGATGTAATGCAAGACACAAACAAGAAAAGCTGGGAAAGAACTTGGACAATAGATGAAATAAGAACTCACATTAAAAAATGGAACTCTTCCAGAGGCCCTTGGCCCGATGGAATGAGTAATGTGATGATGAAAGAACAACCTGAAATTTGGGCTGGCATATGTTACCAGTTATTTAAGATCATTGGAAAAATGCAACAAATACCAAAAACTTGGAGAACTGCAATAATCATTCCGATCTACAAACAGGGGGCAAGGGCAAACCCTGCTAATTATCGCCCATTAGCTCTCCTAGACCCGCTGGGTAAAACCTTTGCAGCTTTTCTTGAGAAACAGCTATATGGTTGGGCAAAAAAAAAGATTGTTTTATGAAAGACAAAATGTTTTCACCAAGAATATAGGAATTCATCTTAACATCTTCCTATTAAATAGATTGAAACAAGAAGCTATAAAGAACAACATCTCCATTTTTGTGGACTTAAAACTTGCCTTTGATTCTGTTGAACAGATATAAGTAATGGGAGAAATTAAAAATATGCAAATGCCCGAACAATATATTGGAGCCTATAAGGGCACTATATTCACAAACATCGATAAAGATTTGATTAACAACCAACAGCATTTTATCAGAATCAACACCTACAGACAATGGTCTCAAACAAGGATGTCCTTTGGCAGCAACGTTTTTTCGTGCTGTACATTTCTGACCTAAAACTAACAAAAGTAGCAAAGGTGGGATTTCCTCCAATGTTGAATGCGACAAAAATACTGTACATATTATTTGCTGGTGATGCAGTCTTATTTGAACAAAACACAAAAAGGTCTACATCAAAGAATGAATACTTGCATACACTACATGGAGGAGAATAATCTAAAAATAAACATAGGAAAGACTAACTATGGCCTTGACAACAAGAGCGAACCCAGGGAGTAGACCTTTAAAGATATCTGTAAGAGGAGAGAGGATACTTACTGTGAATAAAGTAAAATATTTAGGAATTCGGGTAAACCAATCAGCAACAAATAAACAATGGAGTGAATATCTAAAGATGAAGGTGGAATCCTTAGCAGACGGCTTTCATCATTCATAGGAAATATGGCAAATTTTCGATGTTACCCGTTTGGAATTTCTATAAATAGAAAGCTGTTGCGATTTTAACATACAGGAGTCCATGATACATACGTCGATGGAAATCTAGATAAAGTGTAAAGGTATTTTCTGGAGGAAGATACTTGGCCTGCCAAAATCCTACCCGATGCCAAGAATTAGGTTTGGGCTAGGATTGCAATCCTTAGCAGCAACAGTTAAGTGGAAAACCCTTGAACTATATGGAAAATCCTTGACAGATGGAAATATACAAGCAATGACAATAACGCAAGATAAATTAAATGCCCGAAATGCAACTGTTATCAATGCCTGGAAAAAATATTGTGAACAACTACTCCAAGAATTGGATATTAAAGAAGAAATGTTGTTAAATAGACCACAGAAAGTGAAATTGAAAATTAAAAGCACGATTGGATACTAACCCAAAATACCAAAGCAGAATATAAATTGAATATACAATTAGAACAAGATATAAGAAAGCTGAATGAATTACTGCAATACTTAAACAAATTTCTGGATCGAGAAATTCGAGACACTGTCCTAAAATTAAGACTTAATGCGCAACCTACGAGAGAACATCTGGCGCAGACCAACCAAATAGAGAAACACATGAATGGTTGCAGATTCTGTGCTCTGGACAACCAAGTAGAGTCAATTTACCATCTGATAATGGAATGTTCTGCCCTGAACGATAAAAGGCAAATATTTTCAAACATGTTGCCCAAAAACAATAGTAACTTTGACAAAAATCAATGATGGCATCCTATCATGTTGGGGCAGGACAAAAGGAGGACCATGAGAGTTGTGCAATTTTGGGCCTCATTGAAATTAAAAAGTAAGGAATAGTAACAAACAAGATGATATGTAACAAATTTAAAGTTTTTATGAAATTTTAGAGGATAAGGAATACTGTCTTATGTTAAAAGGAAATTAATGTAAACTTTGATGACAACTAAATCATGAATAAAATAAAAATAAATAAATATTGCTTCCCTTTAGGTGTCACTGTGTACATGATCACATGCTTCGCTAGCCAGTCTTGTTTCTTAATCGAGGCTCATCATGAGGCAGTATCACGTTGCTTTTTCGACAGTAATTACTTTGTGAAAATTTACTATGAAATAATTACTTCGAAATTACTTCGAAAAATATGGATATTTATGGGTTAAGAGGTACAAATGGGGTGGAGAGAGTTTTGGGTAGAGGTAGCATTGAAGGGGAAGGGGGACATGGTGGGGGAGCCTCCCCCCCAACAAATCTGAAGTAAAAATGGGAAGTAATCACGCCATAGTAAATTACCACAAAGTAATTACTGATGATGAAATGACATGGAAAGGCATAATTGACCTGTAGACAGTTGGCAGATATGGGGCAATTATAACAGCTTTCCTATTCTTCAAGTCATTAATGGTGTGATTATTTTACCATATTATGAAAATATGTAATAATACAAAACATTCTGTATCTGAGTCTGCAGTGTTTGAGTTGATTTGGAGCTACTGTGTGGCTGCTTCACTGAGGGGTGGCTGTTTATTTCAATGAACAAATACTCATTTGTAAATTGGGTTCCTCATAATTATTGGTTAGAATTTAAACAGTGTGGACAAAAATGATATTTGCCTGTTGTGATATATTTTCATTTATTGCAAAATTAACATTTTGTTTTGAAAAACATTAAATGTAATTTACAAATATTCATTATGTTGCTTTTACACATGTAGGCCTGATTTACAAACTTACTGCAAAGTCCGTCTTCACATGTGTCCTTGCACAAAGCACATGGTTCACCTTTTGTGTATGGAGTATATAACCTGCTGTATTGATTCCCCCTACAAATACAAATACGAAAATTTAAAAAAAGAAAGAAAAGAAAGTGGAATTGTGAAACAGAACACTGACATTTGTATGGCTCCAAAATTAATTCAAAATTTATTTCATGCATTGACGCCATTTCAACAAAATTGAAGGGCCATAATAGACCTCACAAGACCATTGGATGCAATGATTAACTCAACAATAAATGTAATTTACCCGAAATATAATGTATGTTGTTCTCAGGAATACAACTCAAGGATGCAGCGGAATATTAAATATTAATTTATAACTGGTGAAAACAACCATCTACAGAGAGCATTGAAATCTGATGAAAATGTCTAAATTACAGAGGTTGCAAAATGGTCGACATGGGATGCAGGCAGAAGTACAGAAGAAAGGACTGTTATCCTTTGCCAACATAAAAAATATCCACAATATCAGTTTTGCAAACATATCTAATTTCAGAAATGTTGCCATTTCTTTGTGAGGTTACGGTCTAAATCATGCAAACAAAAGGCTGACTTTGTGAAAGACAGCGGCAAAGGCGTCTCTCTGCAAGGTCATGTTTTTGCCCCACCCCCATGGCTATTTCTGGCTATTTTGGAGGACCCTTATGTGACAGGTGTCCTTGAACTACAGCATCTGAGGACTGATGATCATAAATCTAGCAAATTAATGTTCTTGCTATAGCAATAATAACAGTGTATTTCTAAATAAACTTGTATTCAAAATGCATAAATCAATATGGTTAATGAGGCATACACAATAACAGTACATACTCCTATACATCACTGTAAAACACACACACACACATGTGTTAATCAAAACAAAAGTGCAAGTGCATACCTAATAGGTTAACACCTAAAGTGCAAGTGTAACGTAAGAATAAGGAACAAATCTACAAACTGACAAAACTATCTACTATCCAAAAACAAGAGTTCTTTGATTGTAACAATTTCTTTGAGAAAGGCTTACATTTCATTAGACAGAATTCATCATAAAGACCCCTAGACTCAAATGTCATTCATGGAGGAATTGGTTGACGTTATAGTTAATGTTTTGGCGTATAATCCTTAACAATGCGTTTTCTTCAAGACCTTTCTCTTTCTCAGTAAGTAGGCACATTGTATCAATAGGTCAATTAAATATAAAGTTGTCCATGCATCATTCGTCTGAGTCAGATAAAACTAATCAAAATAAATAAAGCCGAAATTATGAATAAATTCTTATTTCCCCTCCATCTGCCACTCATCTATTAAAGTTTAGGAAGATTTGGGCAAGCCTCAACGTCTACTCGCCAAATGGAAGTGAGCGACACACAACATAAGCACCAATGGTCAACAAAGACCATTATCTTCTTAAATTCTTATAGGTCTGTCAATTCATATCGAATAAATCCCTAATCAGAGTTGACAAATGGCTTAATTAGTCCCATCATTAGCGGTCTCTGTAAACTCAAAAAGGGGTTATGTCGTGAGGGCTTGTGAGGGCTCATGTGTGTCATTTTCATGCTCAGCGGTTATCGTCACCTTACAAAAAGGTTATTGAGGTAAAAGGTTGCTAACACTGCGCTCGTAATAATTCAGATACATTACACTTAAATTACTAGTCTTGATGGAGGGCAGCAACATATTTTACTTAAAATTTCCCCATAGGCATTTTAACTGACGCCTGGTCTCCATACAAAGCACACAAACACCATCCACCTAAGAGGCAGATACGATATACTGTTGCGTACTAGTCATGTGCATAACATGACATCGTAAGGCATCTGTGTTCCATAGCAACTGCTACATGTAACTGGAACTCAAGTGTCAGCGGTGTCATATTGAGTTAGTATTACTCGTGCCTGATCACATCAGCAATGTAATGATGTAACAGCCTTTGTCAACCACAACATACATGTTTGGTACTGGCTACAGCAGTGCCATCTTAAGCTAGTATTTATCATGTCTGCTCGTGCCTCTTATTGTCAGCATTTAAGGAACACATTGTCAGCAGCCTAATATAAGCTTCAAAGACCTCAACACATATAATTATTGGAAGTAAAAGTTGGCCCTAAGCACGGTACAACTTAAATGATACAAGCAGATAAAGAGTGTACATTCTATTGCTTGCTGGTATATGAACACAACGAGTCAAAATCACAATTTCAAGCTGTGATGCTGGAAATGCATTGGATGAACAGGGCCTCCATGTCCCCTTGTCCTGTACTCCTTTTATTATGTGTGTTCTGTGTTATTTTCTGCACAAGAGTCCATGTGGGACTCCTGGCAGTGCAGCTCTTCCTCTTTTTGGTTATGGTGAACAGACACTTGGGATGCCCTTATGGCACCCATGGGTGGGAGTACAACCCAGTACCCCTAGTGTATGTTTTTGGGCACCTGTGTGTGGCCAGCAGAGCCGGGTATGGGCTGGTGGCAGCTCCATGCTGAATTTGACAGGAGCTGTGAGTATCCTCCATTTTTGGATACTCAGGCCCTGCCATTGGAATCAGTTGATTCCTGATAGGAGACAATATGGCCCCTGTGGCGTCTTGCTTTCTAGTTTCTGTTACCTTGTTTTCCCAATGTTCTGTGATGCCCTGACTGTCCCTTCCCCTGACTGTCTGTTGGGTGAAAGTTCCACATATGGTACAGTGGGGAAGTCCAGGCCAGAATGGCTGGAGCTTTCCCAGTGACTGCATGTTATGGGTGTACACATTGGGGTGGGACCTGGGTGTATGGAGTGTGTGACTAATAAACATTTCATGTAATGGGTGTCTGGTTTCTGGTGTGTGACACAATGAATCAGACAGCCCTGCCTGAAACTGGTATGAATGCAGTGTGTTGTGCTGAATGGCTGGGTGCTTGCCCCAATCCACATTCCTTGTTGTGAGTGTCTGGATGGAGAAGAATGGCATGAATGCACTGTGAACCTGATTGACTGCCTGTCTGAGGAATGCCTTTCTGAACGATTGGCTGCGCTGGCCCAGCAGTGTGGATGAGAGACAGAACAGTATATCTGGGGACCTCGAACTGACTAGAATCGTTCAGAAGCTGAAGTCAAAACTTGATGCTTATTCTCAAAGCCGAGCCGGAAGAAGAATTGCTGTTACTTTCCTTCGACGCAATCTGAAAGCTGTCATACCTACGAGGACTGATCCAAGAGAGGACCTGGCTGGGAGACCTCTTCCCGAGCTACGAGGGAACATCGTGCACCAGCTAACCATCACCAAGGCTCCCGGAAGCCAATCCCAAAACGACTGTCAACCGGAGATGGGGACCGCCGAGGAATCTGAAGTGAAGAGCACAGACGTCGAGGCCACTGGGGCCGCAACGCTCCATCGCCTAAGACACTTTGAAATCAAGGACTCCCTTGCTCATCACCGTTGACCGCTTTGTCCCACCGGAGAAAGTCAAGGTCGCCGACAAACCGAGGAGAATCCACCGGTGGGATTCCTGCCACTCGCAGTCCACAAACACGCCGACGAAGATCCGAAAGCCAGCAGTGGTCGTGTCCCGATCATCGATGACATCGACGAAAATGCCGACACCCACTGCCAGGCCTACGTTCTTCGGCAAGTACTCATTTTGCTGCAGAGACAAAGGCTGCATTTTACCTGGAAACGCTTCCTTAACTCAACGCTGAGTCCGTTGCACTGCGAGCTGAGAGCTCTTGCTCGGACGTTTCCTGCTTCCTGGAGGAGGCGGGACTTTGCTTCATCACGTGACTAATCACGTGACCATCTGCGGCTACTTATTGAGATCTAAACCGCCCGAGCGGCGTGTGCTGCTGCAGAGACAAAGGCTGCATTTTACCTGGAAACGCTTCCTTAACTCAACGCTGAGTCCATTGCACTGCGAGCTGAGAGCTCTTGCTCTGACGTTTCCTGCTTCCTGGAGGAACTGGGACTTTGCTTCATCACGTGACTAATCACGTGACCATCTGCGGCTACTTTTTGAGATCTAAACCACCCTTGCGGCGTAAAGACCTTTGGAGTTAAGCCTATTGGCTATTAAACGGCTGTTGTGTGCTGGAGGCGCAACCCTGAAGACAGCAGATCCAGAGAGGAAAGCTCAAGTTTAATCAAGTTACCTTTGGAAATCAGGACCTGGACCAGGGCTGTGATGGCCCCACACACGCGGCAAAAGACTCTACTCGATCTTGAGTGCCAAGGTACGTCGCAGAATGTTTCCACTATTACTAGTACAGACATAAATCTGAACATAAACACTACGGCTGTGGTTGATGCAAGTGACCGGGAAAACGAAAGTAAAATTGCGAGGGTGGTTGTGGGAATGGGAGTCCCTATATCCCCTTATGCCACTCAGAATTTTCCTCTCAGTGTATTGCTTAATCCACCTCTTGACCCGATCTTATTAAATAAAACCCTGAATGAGGATATAAATAATTCATTTAAGTTGCCTTTAACCATCGGCTCGGTATCAGAGAAATCGGCTGCGCTTTCGTCTGCAAACACGATGGAAAGCGCGTCGGTCCCGGAGACCAAAGGAGGAAGTTTAACTGAACAACCAGGGGTCTTTTCTATTGAAGCACAAGACACTAACGCCAGTATAGCTATTGTGGTCAATACTTCCTCGTTCCAATCACCATTTGATGTGACAGATACAGAAGTTATGCAAATACACATTTCTCCAGATGTCAGAGGATCTAGATTTGTCTTTGTTCCCCCTATTAAAGGAATGGTCTAGTAAAAATGTTTATTGTCCCTACGGGTCGGCCATGTTTTTTTAAGCCTAAGTGGCTCGATTTTAGAAAACTTTCCTATGGACCTTACCCGAGTTTTCGTCCATTAAACGCATGCGAAAACATGCACCAGGGAGCCGCCATTTTCTGATAATCCTATCTTTTCCCCGATCGCCCTGGCTGACCTGCTTTTGCGGCACTAAATCAATCCCCCCCCCGAGCCTGAAATCAGCAGACTCGTACTGCCCATTTCCCAACGCCAAAGCACGTCTCGTGTCAACATTCGCTGCGCTTCAGCTAATGACGTGTCGCCATGGAAATGGCAAGACGCCTTTTTCCTCAATAAGTATAAACAGACCGTTTCACAACACACAGCAGCAGATTTTCGATTCCATTCCTCTCTCTGTGTTACTTTGAGTATTCTGTGACTCTTTTCAGTGCTCTGGTCAGCTACCTTCACCGCTTGTAGCCCGTGTGAACAGATACCAGTACCACAGCTATAAATTATTTTAGTTTGTTTAACACACAATGGCTACAATAATGCCCTACATGTACGAGCCCGAGTACACCGAGGAGGAAACTCTAGAAAGGGAAGCACGCGAAAACGATGGGGATTCGGACGGCAGTTGGCAGGACGAATCAACAGATGAAGAGCCTGGGCCTAGTCGAATGGACGGCGTCTCCACCTGGTGCACATGCAATCGGTGCGAGCTAATGCCAACTGAGGACGAGAACTGCTGCTGCCGAGAAAACTCGGGATGCCTGGCCTACATTTCGGAAGGCGAGCCACGACCGCAATGCATCACCGAGCTGCCAGACTTCAGGGCAGCCTGCCTCACACGGGCCGTGTTGAGAATAATGATGGTGCTTATGCACGAACTTTGCGCAACTGTTCGTCCTCGTAATCCGAGTAATGAGTAAGTATACTCTGCTTGTCATGCCACTCCTATTTCATGATCTTCTACTGTATCCAAAATTACATCTACATATCATTGTAACGCATGTAAGTCGTTCAATAGTGTGCATTGTCTAGATAGCATTTGTCCGTGCAGAATGCCATTAGTTACAAGAATTGTCATTGACAACAAACGTTTATTAAACTTATCTTGGTCATTTAAAAACAGTTTGTTTCATTCCTTTTCACAGGTGGTACAGGCTGGTGGCCTATCGTTCCTTTACATAGTGGCTCCACGGGAGGCTTGGACACCGCGTTCGAAGAGTGATACCCGCCTGTGCCGTTCGTGCCATTAGAGAAACGTTTCCGAGTGACAGCGGTCAGTACAGGGGATTTTCTCTCGCTGTGCTGCAACCTGACCTGTATAATCTTTAAAGTCTTGTATTTTTGTGTCATGAAAATAAGATACAAAATAAAACACCACATATATTTTAACAACGTTTGTTTCAATTTTTTAAATGAATCAAGTGTGTCGCCATTCAAGGATGGACGTCAGACATCTGTGCTCCGAATGGGTGAAGGTCTGGTCGCTGTGAAGCAGGGTGGTCACTATCTATCTAAGCTAACATAACATATTCCCGATAATGCATGCACTAAATAACACTTGTTCAAAGTCTTTCAGTAGGTTATGTCTCTATAAAAGTCACACATATATCTATACTAACAATTACCATTGGATTATACAGGCCTTAGGGTCTTGACCACTATAATACACCGGTTGAAGTGTGGGTCTGTGCTCACAAGAATCTCCGGTATGTGGCATTTGTTATTGATAAGCAATGATATACTATCATTGATATAAAGGCGATATACTATATATTGATATAAAGGCGGTTCGCGCCGGTGGGTGCGCGCTGGCATGGGGGGCTGTCAGGGGTGCGAAAGGCCAAGGTTCCAAACTACATGTACACTTCAAAAGGTGTCCCACGCCAAAGGGCCATTGTTCACATGGTCTCCTCAGACCCCGTGTCTCCAGGCAAGCCTCCCCTGAGGCAGGCCGCCCCCCTGTAATCCACATAAGTGTGTCTCCATTCAGCAGTCTTCCTGTGCCTTATTTGCATGCCCAGGCCCATCCATCCCACCCCCCTGTATCAAAGGCGGTTCGTGCCGGTGGATGCACGCTGGCATGGGGGGCTGTCAGGGGCGCGAAAGGCCAAGGTGCCAAACTACATGTACACTTCAAAAGGTGTCCCACGCCAAAGGGCCATTGTTCACATGGTCTCCTCAGACCCCGTGTCTCCAGGCAGGCCTCCCCTGAGGCAGGCCGCCCCCCTGCAATCCACATAAGTGTGTCTCCATTCAGCAGTCTTCCTGTGCCTTATCTGCATGCCCCAGGCCCATCCATCCCACCCCCCTGTATCAAAGGCGGTTCGCGCCGGTGGATGCGCGCTGGCATGGGGTGCTGTCAGGGGCGCGAAAGGCCAAGGTGCCAAACTACATGTACACTTCAAAAGGTGTCCCACGCCAAGGGGCCATTGTTCACATGGTCTCCTCAGACCCCGTGTCTCCAGCCAGGCCTCCCCTTGAAGCAGGCCGCCCCCCTAATAGCACGACATACATATGTCATTCATTCACAAAGACACCCCAGTTTCTAATACTTTAAAAACCACTCGATATGTCTCATGAGAACATCTTTGTGCTTTGCAAGTCAACTCCTGAACGTGCCACCTGGGAACCACTGAGATCTATGCTAATCTGCTCGTCGTCGTGCTATCCGTGAACTTCTGTGACCGCTTCGAGCATACCCATCAGTGCGCTACCTGTGGCCATCCACCTTTTCTCCCGCAACATACTGCTCTGCTTGCTGAATCCAACTGTTTGTTGGTCAAGGTAAGGCCATGTATCCTGGTCATATTTCGCAGATTTTTAAATTTCTATCTATTTGCGAGTAGAGTACCCAATAGTGCTATGTTCATTGGTCTCATTACTATTGACTTGAATTTCCATTGCTATGCTAACAATAGATCTATTTATTTTCATCTGTGTCAATTGTCATCGAATTGCATCCTTCGGGGGTCCAGTCTATGATGTAAGCATGTTTCCTTCTCGTGCAATACAGAACATCCAAGGGATGAGTCACATGTTCAGTTTTTAGTCACATCATTAATACATTTCTGCAACTTATGCAAATACTAAGCCGCACATAATGAACTGGTATAGTTCCTGGGACCAAAACAAACCTTGCATTGATCATTGTATGATTCATTTACTTTTGTATCAAATCTTTATTCTTGAAGATTGTATAATAATGTCGATATTTACTTTTCAGATTTATCAACAATGCCTGCCTGTTCTATTAGCGGTTGCACTTCGAAGACCCATGCGAAATCTGAAGGCACTACAATGCATGTATTCCCGAAAACTGTTGATCGAATAAGAGAATGGGTCAGACATTGTGGATATCCACTGGATGAGCTGGAAAGTAGAGTCCAACAAGTCTTACAGGACAAGAGGGGTGATCGATACTGCATCTGCAGCCGGCACTTTTCCTTGGACATGTACACAACTTCTTGGGTAACAAAGAAGAATAAACGGCGAACGACACGGAAATTGCTCGAAAACGCTATTTCCACTCTATTCGTCCACATTCCGCCACCGGTGAGTCAAGTGTCCGTATTTAGCTTTAGGCCTTGCGGTAGTGTGTAGGTATCCGAACGGATTAATTGATATTGTAGGTGTTCTATCCCTTGTAATAATTTCGATATTGATATGATTGCATAGTTTTTTGAATAATGACATTTACCAATATATTCTTTTTCGATTTCATAACCCACAAACGCAATGTATATATATGGGAACAGGGAACTGTGCTGTATTGAGCATTTTACAAGTATTCTGTCGCCTTACATGGCTATTTTTAATATTGGCATTTCATTATCAATCATTAATTTACCTTTACAACTTCTTGACTATCCCTTGAATCTGAAGCAAGAACATTCTACATCCTTGACATGGTCGCAGTTATCAACCACTTCTAGCGCGTATCAGGTAATCTTACTAGGCTAATCCGCTACAGACCTGTTTTATGCATGTCAAGTAATATTTTTATTTTATCGTGTAATCATTTTAACGAATGTTTCGTTAGTGCTTTCCAATTGATATACACCTTAGCTATCGTCCACTGGTGTTTCTAGATGTTCTTCAACAGCAGGAGGTATGGATACTGACAGCTCCATCGAGCGTCATCATCAGAGCAGGAATTCTTGTCGTTTGATTGTTCTACACAATGTTTCATTCGTGGTTAGCCGTTGATATGTACCTGTGCTGTCGACCCCAGGTGTGTTATGTGTTATGTTTTCACTATTGTAATCCTCACTAATGCAAGTACTATGTTTCAGGCAGTTGATGGAGCGTCAACCCCTGCACTTGATGCAGAGCCTGACATTCAAGTAATTCCAGGGGAAGTGGAAGCGGGACCATGCGTATACGAATCGGCGCAACAGCTTTCGGAAGTGCGCACTACATTTGCAACATCCATAGATATTCTTCAGCAGCACGAGGTATGGATAATGACAGCTCCATCATGCGTGATCATATAACGTGATTCCATTTGCTATACTTTCTTCCCTATTAACGCAAGTGCTGTGTTTCAGGGAGATGACGAAGCTTCCACTACAATCACAACATCCAATTTAGATGATGCAGATTTAAATAATTAGTTGAAAAAAGTCGATGAAATGTGATCATATTTAGATTTTCCTTGATTCTTTTGGACAATGCATCATTTGCGGTTATCTCTTTATATGTACCTGTGCATTCCACCCCAAGTGTGTGTTATGTTTCCAATATTGAAAACCATACTAATCCAAGTACTGTGTTTCAGGGAGACGATGGAGCTTCCACCACAATCACAACATCTCATTTAGATGATGCAGATGTAAAGGAATCGTTGAAATAAGTCGATGAAATGTGATCATATTTGGATTTTCCTTGATTCTTTTGGACAATGCATCATTTGTGGTTATCTCTTTATATGTACCTGTGCCGTCGACCCCAAGTGTGTGTTGTGTTTCCAATATTGAAAAGCATACTAATGCAAGTACTGTGTTTCAGGGAGATGCGGATGCCTCCTCTCCAATACAACCATTCATGGCAGTCCATGCAGAGCCAGAGGTATGGATACTGACAGTTCCATCGAAATAGATCATCACAGGTCGAATACTTGTCGTTTGATTGTTGCACACAATGTTTAAATCGTGTTTGGCTATTGAGATGTACCTGTGTGTTCGTCCTCACGTGTGTTTTATGCTAACAATATTTTGATACATTGTAATGAAAGTACTATGTTTCAGGGAGACGATGGAGCCTCATTCCGTGCTGTCTATGCGGATACAGAAAATATAGTCGTTGCAGCACAAGAGGAAGAGAGGACATGCGGAAACGAATCGGAGCTACAGCGTGCAGATGTTGAAGGTCGAGTCAAAAAAGTTGCAAAGAAAAAAAAACAAAAAAAGGTTAGTTACAAACAGTTCATAACTTTAAAAAAATGTTTGTGCTGGGGACTATTTTATGTTTTTTTCCAGTCAATTCTACTACTCTCCATCTTGTGTTTAAACTGAACATCCCTTTTCCAATCTCTCCTCCAGTTACCCGTGGGTGTCAGAACTATACACACACAGACAGTGAAGCGAATGAGAGATGTGGCTTGCCAGACCGTGTACACTATGGAGGAACTATTAATTGAGGCGAGGCGTGTTCAGGCTCGAGATGCTCATGTCCAATGGCCAGAACATGAATTAACTGTGTTTGGAGACTACAGAAAAGTTGCATTGGACCATAGACCGCACCACCACAAAAAGATGTTATTGAATGTATTGAAGATAGCTCTGAAGTAGTTGCAGATCAATTTACACAATCTACACCCGCCAAAAATTTGCCACCAAAAAACCTGTCGACATTGTTGTGTTCTCCCATCAATGTTGAAGTAATAGATGTTGAAATGACAGAGAATGAACCAGCCGCAGCATCCATACATGCATCAGAACTTGATATCAGCGATATTACTTTCCAATGTGTTGAAATCTCCACAACGTAAAAGGCCGAAACAACGTGGACGCAGTATGATAGTCTAATGAAAGAGAGCAAATACATTGTATTCGACAGTTGTTTGATGGAAATTATAAGTATGCTGAAATGTGTGCATTCCATTAGAGGGAAAGTATGTGGGAATGCATTGATTAATGTGACTCGTCAAATAAAAGGCAGTAACGTCAAAATAAATGCCGCCTGTAGATTAAATCATAGGTTCTCATGGTCTGCACAACCGATGCTGGGGAAACTGCCAGCAGGCAATCTACTATGTGCAGCTGCATCACTTTTTAGTGGCTCCAGTTTTAGAAAGTTAGAGGCTTTCTTTCAGTTTGTGGGACTCCATTTCATTTCTAAAGCGCTGTACTACATATACCAACGTGATTATCTGTTTCCGGCCATTAGTGATGCTTGGAAAATTGAACAATTGTCTCTAGCAAGTACATTCGAAGGCAAACGATTCAGGCTAGCCAGTGATGGACAGTGCGACAGCCCTGGATTTTCTGCCAAGTACTACACCTACCACTTTCAGGACATGGATAGTAAGAAAATTGTGAGTTCGTGCAGGTAACACAATGTACATCCTCAGTGGCCATGGAGAAACTAGGTTTTATAAAATCAGTGGAATATCTACAATCGAGGGGAATGCACATCGACCTCATAGCCACGGATAGACACGTTTCAATTGCCAAGACAATGAGAGAGCAGTTCCCACATATTAAACATCAATTTGACGTATGGCATCTTGCTAAATCAATCAATAAGAAAATCTCGGCTGCAGGGAAAAAAAAAGGTTTTGAAAGTATTTTGCAGTGGTCACATTCTATCACCAACCATCTTTGGTGGAGCTCAAAAACTTGTGAGGGGTCAGTGGAAATACTACTTGAATAATGGCGGTCACTGATGCACCACTGTACCAACGTTCACCGCTGGACAGCAAATGAACATTTCCACCAATGTGAACATGGCCCTTTGTCCCCAGAGGAGGCACGGAAGAAGAAGTGGTTGATTCCATCTTCACCGACACACAAAGCCATTGAGAAGATTGTTTTCGACAAAACTCTATCAAGAGATTGGAGAGGACTGACAGAATTCTGTCACACAGGTGATTTGGAGGTGTTCCACAATATGTGCCTAAAGTACAGGACAAAGTGCTTGCATTTTAGCTTTCGGGGCATGAAACATCGCACTCTACTAGCGGTCTTGGCCCATAACAGCAATGTCGGACGTGAACAATCTAGGACTAGGGGTAAAGTAAGGATGCCTCGCTACACTAAGGTGTTTTCAAAACGAAGTAAGCAATGGGTGATCAAACCAGTCTATGATGAAATGCAGTTCGACCTTATGAAAGGCCTTATTGTTGCTGTGTTAGAGAAGCACAGATATGGAATTTTGGACGTTTCTATGCAGAGCAGTGATCCATTGCCACCGAACATTGCGACTGTGCCATGCCCACCCGAAGCACAGCTGATTGTGAAGTACAAATCCCGGTTTAAATAATTGCAATACGATTGTCTTTTTGTAAATAAATGTTATTGTACAGTGTACCTGTAAACCTAACCCCTACCTTCACCATCATGGGTGGCGAACAAGCTGGGTGTCATCTTTGAATTCTCTCTATTCACCTCACATATGTGTATGTATATATTTTTCTCATGTCTCATCTCATGTAAATGTAAATGCTGCACACTGTTAACGGAGGGGAGGCTTGCGTATTGCAAATAATAAAACAAACAAACAATAAATCTCACTTTTAACTCAACTCCTGTGGTACTTTATACTTTCCCTGACCTTCCGCCAAAAATTAAATGTCTCAATTTGGGCTGCAAAGCTCGCAGACAAGGGGACAAAATTGGGGCACTTGGAACGCGCCAGCCAAGCGGGCCGTGGCATTTGGGAGAGAAGCCAGTTCGCATTTGCACATTGAGGCGCACTACATCGACGGATTCTAAACTTCAAGTTCTCACAGATGCCTATACTACGTGATGTTGCAAATAAAGAATGCGAAGGACAGCGCCCAGATGAGGCCCACAAGTCGCACTGGAAGTATAAGGGTCTATTGTTTTTTGACCTTGAGACAGGGACCATGCCGAAAGAACTACATTTGAAGGGAGTGCGCAATAACGTAAGAGACGATAAGGCAGAAAATTCAGAAACTAGACCGAGTTTCATTTTAGGTCAGTATACGAAAAATCGTTGTCAAGAGCACGGTCCGTTTTACAGACTGCATTACGAAGAGACACAATGGAAATTTCAAATATAATGTAAGTAAATCTTTACACGCTTTTATACCGGAATGAAGATTTAATGAATGGAGGCATGAATAAATGAATGAATGAAGTGCTAGGAAAAGCAAGTAAAACTGTTTGTAGTGGGCACATGGGCATGCAGGTCCACTGGTCTCACCGATCTCGGTCCTTGGCCCAGCCACTTTTCCCTGCACTGCCTACCTGCAGTACGGGACTGTCTCTGTATCCTTCAGCCCCTTCTCCCGGCATTTACCTTGCACTTGCCACCAGCTGGCCCTATTATTTAATTTGTATTCAACTAACCATGTACAGCCCTTCCCCATGCGCGATCAGAAAGACACCTGGCCTAGTAGGATCGTTGTCTGTCTGCCCTTGTTCCCCACCTGCCTCGTCACGCCTAGAAACAGTTGAGTATATTCGCGTTACAAATGCCATATCATATATCATATCATTCCTCACGCATGTAGACTAACTGTCGTTTATCATTGTGTGTTGGCCTCGATTTATCTCGTTACTTTTCGCATTGATTTTAGAGACGAACATACTCCATTGAACTATCCTTGCAAGCAAATAGTTTCTTATCGGCCGTAATAAATAAAATGAGTAATATTAATGAAGTTCGGCTAGCGAGACTAATTATCATTTTTTTGTTTTCATAACAGGTATTTGATCCCATTCTGCCACTGTCATCTGTTTGAGACACCGGCGGATGGATTCTTCAGCAGACACCTGCAGCTTCGTGTCAACAACTGGAGCACGATCACCATATTATGGGACGATCGCCAAGGGCCCACATGCCCTTACGCTGTACTAGTGGCTAGAAGCAACATAACCACCTTTAGGCTGGACTAGTGCCTAGTTGATAGAACAGCCTTGCGGTTCACCGTGCTTCCAAAGTGATTCTTTTTACGAAAATGAACACCCTGTGTACCATAAAGGAACAGCGCGTGACTCAAGATGAAATGGAACAGTTATTGCGGATACAGATAAAAGAAAATAAATGGCTTCTGGAGTTCATATGGCAATTGCTGAATATTCTCTAAACATTTAATGTCAAATAAATGTACTTTACCAAATGTACCGTGTTGCTGTTTCATTTTAAAGTACAGTTTCATATTCCGAATTGTGGCACGCTGTGTTGTGAGTTGATCTGTGTTGGTTTCCGGGTTCTGTGTGGAGTCGCGCAGAAGACGAATGGGCGCGTTTGCCTACGCAGCACAGTAACGTCACGGGGAGAGGCGGGGAATATGAATGTTTTGATAATGTCAGGCTCAGGGGCGGGGGAATTGATTTAGTGCCGCAAAAGCAGGTCAGCCAGGGCGATCGGGGAAAAGATAGGATTATCAGAAAATGGCGGCTCCCTGGTGCTTGTTTTCGCGTGCGTTTAATGGACGAAAACTCGGGTAAGGTCCATAGGAAAGTTTTCTAAAATCGAGCCACTTAGGCTTAAAAAAACATGGCCGACTCGTAGGGACAATAAAAATGTTTACTAGACCATGCATTTAATGCTCCTGCGCCTAACATGCTGCTTGCAAATTGCCCGGAAAATACCATTGCAAATGCACCTCCACTAAACAAAGGCTTCCTACCTCTGCCATCATCTAAATCTACATTTAAGATATGTGAGGCCAATATGGAAAAACATACCTTCTCCAAGAAAGAAGGAGTAAACTTTATGCCAGTGGATGCCTGAACCACGGATCATCACCCAATCACTCAATTAAATGAAGCAGCTTCTGATGCCGACAACTGTGCTTCTGTTATAAAGCAAATAGAAGGCCAGACTCAGCAGATAAAGCTGGCAGCCGTGCGTCAGACGGGCTTAAATTCAGCCCACACTCAACCTCTGACTTCCGAGCTTCCTTCCAAAAGGCCAACTTCTGTGCGTTCGTCATACAGCTCTCATAAAATAGATCTCATAGCGAGAGAAGCTCGACTCACAGAGCGTCTGACTGCAGACTTTCATTTATTCATAGAGAAACTGATCAATAGTTTCTCCAATACATCTGTGGAAAAATGTTCAACGCCTTGTAATCGCGGAATCAAGGAAGGCAACAACAATCTGACGCCAACTCCACTTGTATTAGTCACCCCAAAAAGTGTATCACAATGTTTCCATCTAGGTGACACTTTAGGAAATACACAGCCTGCCTCTGTGGACAAATCCGCGTGTAATTCTATACCTACAAGAGCGAATCACTTCTTCGTGCCAGTTGGTAAAAATCCGGCACACTCCAGTGATCACAATTTACACGACAAAACATGTCAGTTTCCCTTGGAACAATCTGTGCATGAAGGCTCGCAACCTATTTCATCCCCAGAGCAAAATAAAGATTCAAAAATGAAATCTAATCTGTCAGTAGCTGCAGGGATTCAAATACATAATAATGTATTGGCTGCGACATCTTTAGCCCTAATTCCTTTTGTAAAATTATACGACTCGTTACATGATGCCATAAAAGATCAAGACGCACTATTGAACACTTATTTCAAAAGTTGATAATATGGAGAAAATAAATGATAAATTAAATAAAATAAATCAAATACATAAATTAAATTAAATAAAAATAAATGATAAATGGAACTAAAAGAATGGAGAGAGAAGCTGAAATCTCATCTCAATGGCAATATCGTCTAGGAGACTTAGCTGCTAAGCAACATGAAGATAACTCTTCATTAATGAATGCCATACGGTAAAGCATGAAATGGCTGAGGCACAAGGAACAGAAGGCTATGCAATTACCCACTGATGCTGTTGGCGCACAAAATACGGTTGAGGTGCAATCTATTCAAGTTCCAACCACTCAACCTGATATTCACTTGGTGGAGTCTCAACAGCTTAATGTGGTGGCGACGCCACCCAAAAGCTTAACAGAGATCGCACATTGAACCACAAAGACCTCTGATCAGGAGCCAAATGAGCCGACATCGATTCCAAATGGTCACTCTGAGGCTAGGAGAATACAACCACCTTCGACGATACAAAATGATCCCAATATAGTAGAACAGATATCGAAGGACCTCGCACCAAACCAAGCTGAAAACTGCTCTAAACAATCGACTTTTGGAATCTTCTCTGGCACTGCTAAAACATTAACAGTAATGAAAACAGTTAAAACAGTGTCTAAGCCAAAAGCAGCGACTTTAGCCCCAAGTAAGAATGGCAAAAAGGCTACAAAAAAAAATAGTCTCTGTTAAGAGATTTGTCAGAAATCTATCAACACCACAAAAACTAGGCCTGTTTGAACGTAAGCAGGAGAGAAATAAAACAACTACAAAAGAAACAGAAAATGCAGACACACTGGATGTCTCAATATGCAGAGAGACTATGTCTGTGTCACAAAAACGAAATCCCAATAATCGGGCTCGCTTAGATTCAGAAGACCACACAAGTGACATACAGGATAACTCACTGGAATTATGCGAATATTCTACATATTCCATTGACTCAGAAGATTTGAAGAACTCGGAAGAATCAGTAAAAATCCAACAAAAAATAGTCAACAAACATGATTCAAATCTAAGTCTAGAACCGATTAATTTGGTTCATCCATCCAAAGTTTCATTTTCTAGCAAGAAGATCACCGGTGCCCTGTTAATAGATCATAGAAGCGTAGCCGTTTTGACAAACAAGTCTCTTGCTCAAATTCCTCTAGCTCTGGGAAATCATTTGTCAAAAAATTCTACAACAAATTTTAATCCAAAAATGACACAAGCTCAATTGAAAAATCTAAAGCAGACTCAACCTAGAGCATCACGAAGGCGAATAGAAGATCCAAATCGCTCGACCTGGAGGATCCGGATAGAAAATTTGTTTCCAGACGAGAATAAAGTGAATCTAAAATGAAGAAATGTGATGAGGCTATTGCATAATATACCATCATTACGTACAATAACTTCAGATGATACAGGAATTGTGGAATATATATCAGAAGATGCAGCTGACAAGGTGTTTCTACATATAAGATCAACAGCAGTGGAAAAAACACTGTTAGCTGCTAAAGAGGACATTTTAACATTTGGTTTTGACATTGAACTTGAAAAAGAGCAGCCTAAATTACAAAATGATACATGTGTATAGACCATTGAAGTACTCTCACCCTCTGAATTACGTCGTCAGTTATTGAGACAACAATTCAATGTAAAATCTCCACGGTCAACTACTGAAATTCGACGTAGAGACAAAAATCCAATAGTTGAAAAATCCGATCTTTACAGAGACACTCGCCCATAACTAAAGACTTTATATGTAGAACAACCATGTGGGATCAGATCTTGGAACACCAGGGGATTTCATCATCTTTTTCAAGATTTCCCTTTGTCCTTGGAGAATAACTTTGCCCTCTGTTTACAGGAGACTTGGCTGCGGAAAACTCCAATCAAAGATGGTTATACTGTCCTGCTAAATAAGGCAGGGAAAAATCTCTGAGGCCGTCCCTATTCTGGTCTTATTACTATGGTGAACAACTCTTATGGGTGGACCATTGAGAAAATCCTTAACCCAAATATTTTAATCCAGGGGACACTCTTATATCTTCCTACTCAGAAATTGGATCAAAGGAAACATCTACTTCTGATAAATACATATTGGAACCCCGCAATGATTTCAACATCTGACTTTATAAGAGCAGTCACCTCGATAATTGATCCATGTCTGATATCGTACTCAGATTTGATAATAATCTGCGGTGATCTGAATTTATCCTGGTTTGAGGTACAACAAACAAGTTCATGCGTTAACAATACCTGTAGAGGAGATCTATGGAGACAGGCATTACAAATCAGAAACTGTGAGATGCTAAATGGCACAATTAAAGGTGATATACCAGCAGGTCCCACATGGTAAAGCGACCAAAGCAAAAAAAGTTGGATTACATTTGGCTGTCTTTATCTGAGTGGTCAAAAATTGACAACTTGAAAATTCATAAGACATCCAGCAGTGATCATTACATTGGACCTAACTTGGTCACTTCTACGGGCAGTAAACCCAGAAGTGTACACTTCGCCGGTGGAAGTGAATCAGGCCGGAAACAGACTTAGAATTAATGTAAGCCATATAAGCTTACTGAGACAAAACTTAAATGAAAATTTAAGCTCCGCATTTTTGAGAATGAATTATGCCCTTCTTCTGGCACAATACTGTACAAAAAAATCCTCATCGAAGCTCCAGACACAGGTAAAGAAATATACCTATAGTGCTCAAGTCAGTTATGAGAAAAAGAAAATAAACACGAAGATCAGATCTATAAAAAGGACAAGTCAAGATCCAAACATCTCATGTGCGATAAAGGAATGCAAACAGAAATATGGCAATTGGCTCAAATCCTTTAAGATCATAAGAGACCAAGAACGAGGAGAATCTATCTTGTCTCTAATCTTTCAAAACAACTCCAAGGAAATATGGAAAATCTTAAATGGAAATGCAAACCAAGAAGTAAGAACGACAAATGGGATCTCTATGTCATCCTGGGAAAAACATTTTAAAAGCGTTTTCAATAGAGGTCACGATTGTCATGATTCCTGGTCTCAGATTGACACGGACCACTGGGATGTTTGTGAATCTTATGAAAACATTGTAAAAATGATTCAACAACTGAAAAATTCCCGTGCTGCAGGTCCTGATGGACTGACCAATCTGATGCTAAAAGAAAAAAAAGAAGCATGGGCAGAATTCATTGTGGAGTTATTTTCCCTCATAGCAAAATCTAAGGAAATTCCAGTTTCCTGGAAGACTGCAGTCATTATTCCAATATTTAAAAAAGGCAACAGGGATGACCCAGCAAATTATCGGCCTATTGCTTTAATGGACATAATAGGCAAGATCTCTGCCACATGCCTTCAACTTAAGATCACTGCTTGGGCCACTAACATCGGCCTGTTTGACTGCCGGCAAACTGGCTTCACTAAAGAAGTTGGCACGGAAATAAATCTATTAATTGTCAATCTTCTAAAACTTGAAGCATTGAAGTCCCGTAAAAAACTGTTTATGGCCTTCATTGATATGAAACAAGCCTTTGTTAGTATCAATCGCTCTAAACTCTGGAATAAATTATCAACATGGGCTTGCCCGCCATCTCTACTTCACCCGCTAATCGACCTACACAATGAAACGTCTATTAGAGTTCGAATTGATAAGAGCGGACATCTAACTAACGAAGGGCGAACAACAAGTGGTGCTTGGCCCTTTGGCAGTGCTTCTGTTCAAATTATACATATCAGATATCTGTGAAGATTTGAACAATGTGCACTGTTTTCCACCCAAAGTGAATGGCCAACAAATTAGTTGGGCTCTCTATGCAGATGACATTGTGCTGTTTGATCAAACTGAAATTGGTCTACAAAGGCTTTTGACACAACTAATATTCTATCTAACAGCCAATGATCTTGCTATCAATGCCAGCAAATCAAAAATTATAGCTTTTGGTTCAAAACACCTCACTAGCAAATCCTTCAAATGGACTGTTGATGGCGAACCAATAGAATCAGTCTCAGTTGTTCGCTATCTGGGAGTACAGATTAATAAATCAATCAGAGAATGGGATTGGACATTAGATCTAAAACATCGCATGGCAATGTTCACCATGCAAGGTCAAAGGCTGCACAGTGAGTATGGCACATTTACACTTTCCCCAATAAGATCTTTTTATATGCAGAAAGTTAAACCAGCGTTAACTCATAGAGCGGAGGCCGGTCTGAATATAGACCAAAAAATCTGGTCATCACTTGAAGGCTGTTTTTGGAGTAAGATACTGAACTTACCTCCAGGCACTGCTATCGTGGCAATTAGACATGAATTAGGCCTAGAGCCTCTGTATGGAATCATACAATGGAAATCAATTGCCCTGTTAAGAAAAATGTGTCAAAAAAAGGTTGCACCTCCATATGAAATATTCTAATCAACAGATGAACATCCGCACACTGGGATTCTACTGATGTGGGTCAAGAAAATCATGAAGATCATTGAAGTGGCCGATATACCATGGGATTTGGTCATGGATATACCGCAAGTTGCCAAAAAGAAGCTTAGAAAGTGGAATTGGATAAAGAATACTGAGATCCGTGACTCTTTACCAACCTCTCTTTTTATAGGTGTAACTTGTAACACTTTGGACAAACTACCTAAATATCTGGAAAGATTCCCTTCAAGGTACCATCGCACCAAGTTTTTAAGAATCCGTTTGAACGCTTACAATACAAAAGAAATGATGTGGATGAAACATCATAAAGATTCAACCGATAATTTCTGTAGATTCTGCATGAAATCGACAGAATCACTAAAACACCTAATAACAGAATGTGTTGAACTTGCATCTGATCGCATGTCCTTTGTTGGTAGATTCTTTTCTCCCGGGATAAACATTGAGGACTGGTGGTTTAATTTACTCTCTGGAAATCGGCCTCCACTAATTTGTGCAGTTATTGATTATTTGGAGAAGATCCTAAATTACGATTAATCTCTAACTAAAAGAACTGAGTGAAGGAAAGTAAAATCTTGACAGAATCTTATATGTAATTAAAGATTTGTAATAAAACTAATTGTTACAAATAAAAAATAAATTTAAAAAATTACTCATTGCGGCAATGAACTCTCATCATCGAGGTGTACCGCACGCATCATCTTCGCAGGACATACACGACCGATTGTCGATGAGCACCGCAAAGGCCAAAGCTGCAGCCTCAACAACATTGTTCACCTAGAAGGAAACAAGACTCTGCTAAACAATATATGGACTGGGCTTGTTAATATACTTTATTTACAGGTTGCCAAGGTGGGGGGATCCTCATACAGAACTGTGTCTGGTGGTAGGGACCAAGTATTCTGCCATTTGTTTAACCCAACTTGTTTTCCTCCCATATCTGGTGTTGGTTCAAATTGCTATTAGACTTGTATGTCATTTAAACTGTCAGAAGTTGGTGCATTTTAAAAGAGTACAGAGTTAACTGTGGTACTACATAGATATTGTACATATTTACCATATTAGTATTACCAAAGCACAAAGTGTGTTATTGTGTATGTATATATTCTGAACCTTATTTATATAAAGAACTGTTTTATCACTAACATAGTATGTGGACATTCCTTTGTGGGGGCTTGGGGATTACACTGTACTTAAGAACCAGTCCGCATCACCTCCTGAGACCTACGCCTTGATTGCTCCTCCATTGCTACCAACAATAGAGAATCTTGGCTGGGTTCTCTGTGCTTCTACTCTGCCAAATAGAGGGCATGAGTATAGATAACCCCCCTCCAGTCTTTACATGAGCATAACTAATATAGATGTACAATAAACCAAGGTCACCCTTAGCAGCCTTTCTTATACATACTTCACAGCATTTTCTACACATCCCACAGATTCTAAACTGAATGATAGTAAGTTAGTATTACTCATGTATGTGGTTGCCAATTATTAACAACATTTCATGACTCAACTATCAATAGTCATATTTAATAAAAAGCTACAAAGAGCTCAACTCAGTGGAAGTAAATGCTGCCCCTAAAAACAGTACAACTTGAATGCTAGAAAGAGATAAAGGATGTTCATTCTATTATTAGCTGATACATATATACAATGGGTCAAAGATGCAATTAAAAGCATAGCTGCTATAAATTCACAATATATCCAGGTCACCCATAACTGCTTGATAATATTCATTGACCCCTCTAATATGTGTTTGTAGCCAATGTAGCCATTGAGACTCCTTGTGTAGTAATGCACTCTCTACATTATTAGAGCTCAACACTACATCTACAATCCACCCAAAATGTTATTCATGGGTATGATTTTGTCCCACATAATGTTGATCTAGTGGAGCCCTATCTTTCTACATTTAATTCTGGAGTGATATTTCGCTATTCTAATGCACATTTTCTCATAGTTTGACCTACGTACATCAAATTGCAAGGACATTTAGCACAATGGATAGCTTTGCGGGTCCTGCAGTTAGTAAGAGTTTTTAACTGCTAATCCTTTGTATGATTCATAAAGGATACCATCTAGCTAGTAAACCGACATGCAGTACATGAACTACAAGGATAATGGCCACTATGGGACCCAGGTTCCACAATCTCACATTATCTTGTGTCAAGTTATGCGTTGAATGTAGTAATTGGTATGGAAGGCTTTTTGCTCTTTTGAGTGCAAATCTTGGGACTTCTGACATGTGATGCTGGACAAGGGGCCAGACATTTCTCAACACCTATTTGATTGCTCTAGTGTGTGGGCAAAAAGCAGAAATGCAAGTTTTTCCTTTTCTTGCAGTTTTTCTTGACTTTTCAGCAGCACTTCACATGCAGTGTTACAGGTTCTTTTCCTATATTGGGAAATAAGATTTCTAGGATAGCCTCTCCCAGAAAGGCGATTATCTAGCTTTGCTCTTTGGCATTTAAAATCCTCCATTTGTATAATTTTTTTTCCACAATCTTAAATACTGCCCATATGGGAGATTAGATTGTAAATGCTGAAGATCAAAACTCTTGTCATGTAAGAGTGTGTTGCGGTTTAAGTGTTTATGATACAGATCACCCAGGAAACGTCCAGCTTGTACTCTGATCTCTAAATCAAGACAATGTATCTTAGACCTATAGTATTCACTCACAAACTGGATGTGACGATTACATGTATTAATCCAATCACAGAATTCTTTTAAGGATCTTTCATGGCCCACCAAATTTGTGATAATATCATCAATATAGCTTTGCCATTCTTTGATCTGTTCTATGAACATATTGTCTGCTGCGTAGGTAAATCTTTATTTGAACTTGGGCATATTGAATGCTGCAAAACAGGGTTCCAAAGCTGCACCCATAGCAGTGCCACCTACTTGGAGTTAGAATGTATCCTTAAATCTAAAGAATTCTTTTTTCTAAATACAATGTTAGTAATTCAATAATAAATTCCCTTGAAGTGGGTTCAGAATAATCTATATTATTGAGTAAATCTCTGGCTACCTCAATAGCTTCACTATGAGGAATACTTGTGTACAATGTTGTTATATCCAGAGGCACCAATAACTCTTTATGAACATAGAAAGGTTTGTGCTCAAAGATATTGATCACAGATGTATTGTTCTTGAAATAGGCTCTAGTTGTCTGGCTAAAAGGTTTTAAAAAGTAATCTACATATTGACATACCGTTTCAAGAACCAAACTGCAGCCCGCCACAATTGGGGGACCTGGTGGATTGGACATAGACATATGCACTTTCGATAGCGCATAGAATGTGGGAGTTCAAGAATTTTCTGCATTCAAAAATTCAAACTCTTTTTGACAAATCGAATGTCCCCCAGAGCAAATAAAGTGATCTCGGAAATAAGAGCCTGAATTTCCTTAAGTGGTTTACTTCATAAAGGGATATAATTACTTGAAACCTTCAACAAGTTAAAACCATTGCATAATTATTTTTCCTGTCAATAAGGACAGTTGCATAACCCTTGTCTGCCTGTTTTATGATTATATTTGAATTGCTCTACAGGGCCTGTAATGCCGCTGCCTCAGCACTATTGAGATTATTAATTATCTTGTTAGGTTTTGTGGCTAAATTTATAATCTCATTTAAGATGCATTTCTCAAATATTAGGATCTCATTAGGTATTAAGTGATCCAACGGTAGAAAAGAGTACTTAGGACATAGTACTGTACCTACTTCATCGTCTATAGGGTCTGGATCCTTAAAAAAGGATTTCAGTCAAACCGTACGAAAAAAAATTGGGTAAGTTCCCTTTCAATTTTAAACCAGTCTCTATAATGCATGGGGACAAATAGAGATCCTTTTACAATAATGACATTTTAAGCTTCATTCAGGACTTAAAATAGAATAAACCACAGATGGAACTACGGCACTCATTACGAATTGTCCAGTCCAGAAATAAAGTGCTGGTAACAAGATGTACCAGCACCTTTCTGGACCGGCAATCTTCAAGTCTTTCGGTAGGGGATGTGATCTACCAGCAGGCCTTGTTGGCAGTTAGATCAACCCGTTTCTGGCAGATAATTGCCTCAATCACTGGCACCATTACTACGAGTGCTGGTGATTCAGGCAACCCCATTCTATGGAGTCCTATTTGGACTCCATGGAATGGGGAGTTACCAGAGTCTCTGTCACCCAAAATTTCCCAGTAATATTGGGATATCGGGCATTGAAGATGGTACAGTAGTTCCCCGGTATCCCGCTGAAATTACCGGCGGGATACCAGGGAACTTATAATGAGGTCCTGTGCATTCAGCTCTGTCTAGCATGGATGGGCAGGTCAACGAGTTTCAGACATCCCTGGTGCTCCCTGATTTTAGTATTTCTAGAAGGATGGATACCTGCATCTAGCTTGTTGCCCTATCCTTTCTCTCTTGCCTAAAAAAGGTTTACAACTCTCTTGTTGATTTTGTATCTCAGAAGTCTCAAAGTGGGTTTCTCGGTCAGAGTCATTACTTCATGTGTCAGAAAAGGTAACCCAACGCCATCTGATATATGTTCTCCCACTATGGTTACTACTTTGGTTATCTAAGTAATTCTGATGGTTCGTGTAGAAATATTTATTAAGGTAGGGATAGATCTGTTCTGTTTTTAATTCTCTCAAGTGTCTAGCAAGGTCATTAGTCTTTTTACTAATAGTTGACAGGCGGAACTCCTCTATTGATTTATTAATCTCGGCCAGTTTTTCTTGGGTGTTAGTCAAAGCACTATTTATTCGAAATGTCCTTTCTGCTTCATCCAACTCCTTCTGAATCTTCAATGAAATGCACTGTACAGATATAATCATCAAGACATGAGGTCCCTACTACATTTCATAGCAATACAGCTGAAATTCAGTTTATATTATTCATGGTCGATAACAAGTCCAGGTTCATTATGAGCAACTAGTCCAGCCAGGATTATATTACCCTTCAGGTACTCTCTAAAAAAGTGTCCACGGCGTTCCATGCTCAAACATCTTTTTTTTTAACTTAATTAGTTCATCACCTGGTAGTTGTGTAGTTATATCTGGTCTACTCCCCATAGGGTTAAAAAGTGAGGGTCCACTAATAATATCTTGAATGTGTGCCTTAAAGCCATACTTTCCGCCAAATTTTAGAATAAGGTATCTTATAATAATAAATATCCAGTGTGTCACTGATACTAAAATATTCCGAGAATATAACAGAGAAAGATGAACAACGAATGTTCAAATCAATTCAGGACTTATCCAGTGAGGCCACTGTGCAACATACGACATGTTGCCTCGAACTACAGGAAATGAGGACTAATGATATATCTACCAAATTAATGTTCCTGCTATAACAATAATAAATGGTGAATGAGGTCTACATAATAACAGTGCATACTTCTACAAATCAATGTTATGATGAGTACCTGAAATCTGTAGACTGCTCCATGCTCTACTGCTTGTATGTGGGGCACAGTCAGTCAAAAATGTGTGAATTTTGCATCTACAGCAGTGGTGAAGCTGGTGTGTGTGTGTGTGTGTCTGTGCTTAGGCCTAGGCAAGGTCATATGTCCAATATTTGGATGCCTACAAAATGCCTCTCCTCCACCCCTCCTTCGCAATCCTCCTCTCTCTCACTCTTTCTCACTAGCAACATCTCACTTGCAGCAGGCCTCACTCCACCGTCCTTCCTCTGCATGGTCTCTTGGTATATCTCCACTCCACCAGACCTCAACCAAACACACCTCATTCAGTTTGGCTTTTCAGTGCTTGTATACGCCTGACTTCCCTTTCCTTTCCTCCCCTTCCGCTGATCATTCTGGTCATCTGCACTCTCTGGCTAATCTGGTTTTACTCGTCCCCGGGGTCTTACCAAAACATCCGGAGGTATTAAAATCTCCCTTTAGCCGCACCCACTTTCCACGTATAGTGGTTGAATCAGTCTATCGGGTGTGCAGCTCGATAACGTGGCTGCAATCACTGAGGCTTCGCGAGTTAATTTTTGTTGTTGGAATGGCCATTTGACTTGTATTGTTGTTCCTGATTCACTCACAAAGATGGCTGTTCCCCTCTGCAGGGACGGCTTGTTGCTGCATGGTCTTCTGGACCGGTAGTCCCACAACAAAATGTAAATAATTCTGTCCAGAATAGGATTCGGCAGGCGGTGTGTCAACAGTGGTGCACTCACCCACCATGGAACATATAGGGGGAGCAGGGACTGGAGCCCTCCCAATTGCAAATCCCAACTCTGGGGCAGGAATGTCTCAGGTAAATATCCTGCTATTCCTCCTGACCCAGCTCAAGAGAGCCCCTTGTCCCACCTCTGGACCTTGACCCCATCACATTTATTATATCTGCTTCACCAAAAACAGCCTGGATAATTAGTAGAACTAGCTTTTATATTTCGTAATTTATTGAAGTGTGTACAGTGAGTGGCTACTTGTTAGCAGTGCCGGGGTGGGTGGGTTCACCTTTGTGTTTGGGACAAGATGCTGTATTGGAATGGAGCCTGGAGAACCACAGATTTTGATGAGAAGAACTGATTGTTTTCACAACTCTTTGGCTCTACTTACTCCTTGTAACTAGGTGTTGTACCCTGGTTGCTGTGGTAAATTACTAGGTTCAGTACTCTAGGTTCCTGTGGTAAGTTACTAAGTCCAGTACTCTAGGTTGAAATTGCAATCCAAGAGTAAGGATCCGATTTTTCAAAAAGAAGCCTAAGACGATATATTCCTTAGTGGAAAACCTGTCACCCTTAATTTCTACAGTCTTTCACAGTCCTGCCAATTCGAAGAACATATTGAGCTGTTTGAGTCCTTTATTACCTTTTACATTACATGTTTTTATGAAATGTTTTGATTGTTTTTAATGTCTCATGGAGCGTATTCTGATGTATGTGATTTTACAGTTTTGTAAATAAAGTTTAAAAAAAATACATTACATGTTTTATGCAGTACTTCAGGGTACAATCCTCTGGGGTTGCTAGTTGTGGTGTTATGTGAAGCTGAGGCAGGTGGTTGTGTCCAGCAGTCACTATGCTCAATATCTTGAGTTGCTCCATCCAATACCTGGGGTTGCTATTGTTCAGAACTCCACTCAGCTTGGGCCAGTGTTTGCTATCTTGAGTCCATATAGGCTATACTTTGTGGTTGCTGCATTCTGTAGTTTGAGTTGCAATATAGAGGGTGGTGGTGGTCTCCTATTGTTCGAATTCGGCATCCTATTTGCATGAGGCGTAGTGAATGTGTAAAAAGATGCAGAAGAGAATGGCTAAAGGAATCGAATAATCTTACTTGTAACAATCGTTCTTCAGTGAGATTATTTTTCCCAGATACAGAAGATGTCCATTATCCAGATGTCAGGCCAGGCCATGGCATGTGTCAAGCATGAAAGAAAATGTTATTTTGGTATATACATTTTTCATAACTATTGAGAGGTGTTTACCACAATACTCTGCTGGAAATCTACCATAATTTTTCTTGACCATTGCAGTACCATCTTACTCAACAGGAAATGGAGGGTCACATGACTGAGTAGCATGCCACCAGTGACTATATAGCTGCATGTTTCCCCTCTCTAGTAAGCAGCCCCACCCCAGGATAGTTGGCTGTGAGTAGACTACTGAGCATTTCTACAAGCCAGAAAGAGGAAGACCAGGGGGAGGAAGCATAAGATTGTAGAAAAGTTAATTTACAACACCTCGGGATGCTCTGCTGTCTTGGAACTTGGTAGTTGTGTCCAGATTTAAACAGTAATGTTTTCAAAATGTATGTGTGAATTCACAAGTGGCTTAATTGCACATTTCTCACTGTGCCAGGTTCCCTCAGAGGGCTTCTGAAGCTGCCGTACTAGAAGCTGCTTTCTGCATGCCAATAAAACCATGTTCAATTGTTTGAAAAATATTGGCCACATTCTTTCTGGAAATTGCATGGTTGACCCTCTCCATTGTATAGTACTTGGTGCATGACAAAAAGTTTGGATACTCTTTTATTTGGCTTACTTGAAACTATAATGCTGAGATTGTGCGATGTATGGGTTGAAGCCCCATAAGCCCCATATATGCTTCACCGGATGATGGCACCAGAGTGAACGACTAACACAATAACCTACAATGGACATTTCTTTCTCATGGGGTGGGAATAGGGGATATTTTAATTTTAAATTTCAATGGGTGAAGCGTATTCATGGAATGAAGGCCTAGGGTGACCTGTTAATCTACAGGGACTTAGGTCTGTGAAAATGCATTTATTCCAGGTTAGCCTTAAGCTCTTCTATATTGTTTCATCCACTCACGCCATCTTGCAAAATCTCCTTTTCAGAGCTGCAAGGAATCACCGCACAAGAGTGCTGAGAATGTTATTGCAAAGTTATGAGCTAATTGTTATTACAACCTGGGATCTTGCACAGGCCGGACAGAGCAATCATAGGTTTTCGTCTGCAGCTCTTTAATTGTGTGGGTCTCACAAATTCACGTACAAATAATGAGGATAGTTTATGACACAGGAGATGTTCTGTTCTGTTTTTAACAGGAAAGGGTTAGCCCAAACAAACTATAAAAACATGCCGCTACACATTACAGTAACCTTGGGTCATGAAAACAAAACATGCTGTTAGCAGGAATTTTTCCTTTCAGTGAGAACAGTCTGTTGTCTTGTAAGGTTGGAAAGTTAGCATGTACAAGCATGAACTGTATGTTTTCACAGAAAACCTTATACGTAGCATAGAGCTGTAAACTATCTGTGTTATCTATGATACCTATGACATTACACTCAAAGCAGAACTCCTGTAAACTGGGTGCATAAATGGATGTCATTTTCTTTCTGTAAATTGCTCACTTCTGCACAGCTATTGCTGGGTAGAACCTGAGTCTGCTTGTAGCAAATACACTGTGTTGTTTATAACTCATCTCCGTGTCTGTTGGTCTCTTATCTTGTTTGCAGTACAGTTACCAGATTTTGGTTTTACAATTGATGCCTGAAACGTGGGCCCTCTCAAGGATGATCCATCATATTTTCAAGGACAGAGTGACCGTGTTGGGACCACTGAGTACCCGTGCTCCCTGCCAAATCTGAGACAAACTTTCTCACAGCTGCTACGTTTCACCCTCTTAAAGACCACCAGCCATGGATTTTGTTCAACGGGGGATGAGTTTCTTGACTGAAATCAGGTGAGTTTTTTTCGAGTTGCTTGTAAAAAAAAAAACCTTTTGCAAAATATTTTTCCCAGGTGAGTAATACTATTTTGTGTAAAAAGCCTGGGTTCAGTAAAATGCGCACTTGCTGGGCAATGTTGTGCTATTTTAGAAAAGAGCCACTGGGTTAGAATATGGACAGCCTGCCCCACCGGAAGGTTCTCCCTCATATGTGATGTACATGAAATATGGGTTAGGAGCAATTTTTTTTAATAGTCTTTGGCATTGTCAGACCAGACATGTACTGCATTTGCAGTGGGCTGATTTTGGGTCGTTTGAACTAGAAAGCATACATCATTTTGAGTCAGTTTAATTGCAGAAAAAGGCTAGGCCGGCTGCTTTTGATGCATTTAGGGATTGGTGCAAAGCAGCAACCCAGCACATCAAATGTAGACACAAAGAAGCTTGCACACATAAAACCCAAACAGAAAAGGCTTTAGTACATGACCAAATGCAACAGGAAGACTGTTAGAGGGCGACAGATAGAGCAGTACAGTTAGACATATGCAAAATATACCCATCCATAGAGGTGCACACTACTGATGAAATAATGGATGCACTATTGATGAAAGACGAGAACGTAAGACTGCACCACCTCCCTATGTACCAGCGGTGCCTCAACCAGTGCTGCATGCACCTGACACCGAATTTTGGCCTGCTGCACTTCCCACACCGGAGCTCCTTAAAGCTATGCAACCTAGATCTCCTACCACTTGCAAATCCGATACCCCTCTATTGCAATATTGACACCCACTTAGTGATCAGAGAGCAGGTCTTCGTAGTGCACTGGCAGAGAATAAAAAGGCAAAGTAAGAAGTAAAAGCAGAAGACTGTGTAATGGAAAGGACTGAATTAGCTGTCTCACATATGTTGACTGACTACCATACCCCTGAACGAAAATATTTGCTAGAACACATGGGAAAAATACTTGCCCAAGAATGGTGCAAACTCACTGATACCGCAGTACCCAGAGAATTGCAACATTCAAATTATTCAGCATGCACCATCAGTACACTAGAACACGCACATCAGCAACTATCTGAGCTGTTCTCGCATAAAGAAGAACTACATGAACTACAGATAGCAAAGCTAGATGCATTAGGGATATCTTGTTCTTTAATAAATTACACATTCAATCAGAAAAGCACTGTCCCCAAACGCGGTGAAGATAGTGCAGAGAAACGCATCATCTTTAGAGATGCTCTTAGATGGATTTCTAATCCTTACCTTTCCCCTTTAGCGATCCATGAAACATTTAAGCAATACTCCCCATCCATTCAGAAACAGGTACTACAAATAATGGCTGAAGAATAGCAAGACAAACACTTTAAAAGGAAATTGTGTTGTGCAGCAGTGGCTAGAAAATATGTATTTATTTATTGAATGTGGTTCTGTATAAAACTGTACACATAACATCAAAAGTATAAAAATCAAAAGAAATCAAACATATTAAGATTTTATAAAATTTCATAGAATTATCAATAAGTCATACATAAAATCACATATAAAATACCATAACAAACATTACACATTACTTAATTAGTTAGTGCATTATCATTCCTTGCCCCTCTCAGCCTCATAGTTAAATACTTACAGCAACGCTGATATACTGCTTTCATACCTAGAACATCATACTAAATCAGCCTCATAGTTCAATACTTCCAACAACACTAATACACTGCTTTCACTCCTAGAACATCATACTAATTCAGATGCAGTGCAACCGTCTCCTAGCATCACCAATATTCTGTTCTCCAGCAGCTTAGTGCCAATCGACCACAGTCTGTATAAGTCAGCCTGTAGTAGCTTTGCCAAAATTTGCCGTACTAATGCTGCTAAGATCATACACGTGCTCCCTCAAGTACATTGTAAAGTGCATGCCCATAATTGGACTCTCAGTTAGCACATATTTTTGTGTTTCTATGGCTTGATAGTGTTTACAGAGTCAGCAGTTATGTTGGTCCCTCAGGATATTTAGAAATGTTCCCAAACTCTCCAGAACTGTTAACCTATTCAGGCGTAGTAAGAGTAAGAACCTACGGAGGTTCTTAGATGGGTAGATAGTAAGATACCTTTGGGGTCACCTATAGGTATAGAACCTCTCGCAACAAAACTGTAGGACCTCAGTGTAGACAAGTGGGTGAAATGTTTGCCCCAGTACCAGAGTTCGATTTTACTATATGCTTCTTTTACTAGCTCATGCAGGTCTTTGCCCCATTTGGGAGACCATCCAAGCACCCCGAGTAATTTCAGGATGTTTTGGCTCGTAAACTAGGTCAGTCTTTAGATCAGAGAAAGGGTGGCGGAGGTCATGTAGGAAATGCAACTCTCCACAGGTTTCAGTAAAAAGGTATAGTGCTACCCATTTCTTAAGTACTGTACATTCCAAGGAGAGGAGTCCCATCTCCAGCCTAATGACATCCTTCAGGACGCACTGAGGCAGCCCCATGATCTTTCTCAAATTTCTACCCTTGATTACTTGCAACCAGCCAAGTTCGCTCAAGGAGAGGCTTTCGTGCTTGCAGATGGAGCCAGGCTGAATATAGAGATATATTGCTCCCTCCATTGTAAAGTCCCCTACGCGCACCACAAACTGGTGTATCAGGGGAATAGGTTGGGCTGCTCTCCTAGCGTGCACCTCTTTGCAAGATGAATAGCCATTTTGTGAGGCGATCTCAACTCTGAGGTATTTGAGCACTGGTACATATTCAACCACTAGCAGAAAGACCTCCAAAAGACACACAACAAACACTGAAAAAAAAGAAGACAGAGACATTTGCTTGGCTTAATTGTTGCCATTGCAACAACATCATGAGATGGGGATATGTGAGAAATCCATGCAATGGAACTAAAATGTTGAACGATTACGCAACCTGTGACTCTAAATCAGTGATTTATGGGCTTAGTTGACCTTGTGAGATTTTTTATGTTGGCCAGACCAGCAGGAAAGCTAAAGAACGCTAGTATAAACTTAAAAGTAGTATCAGGACAAACAATACGAGGTCACCAGTTGCACAGCATTTTGCTGAAAATTAACACAATGTAGCCCAACTGAAAGTTGTGATTTTGGAAGTAGTCAAAAAGTTACAGAGAGGGGGGAATCATGCAAAACATATGGATTGGAGAGAAATCCTTTGGGTTGAGAAATTGAATAGTTTGGCACCTAATGGCATGAATGAGGATTACAACCTGAATACTTAGATGAAAAAGACTTGAGTTAATCTGTGTATAATTAACAACTATTCAATAAATGTAATTTGAGGAAATCTGAGGGATAGATTGTGAGCATGATCCTTATTTTGTAAACACCTAGATTCAAAATACTAGATAACTCATGGACTAGGAATTTCATTTCATACATCCTTATCATTTCTTTAGAGAGGCTAGAGACTCACATCTATGAAGATTTACTAGAAATATGTGGACTATAACATATGTATTGACCAATCACGGAACATTCTGGATTCTACTATACATTTATATTCCTTTAGACAACTATTGTAACCAAGAGATGATCCTAGTTTCACACTCTTATCCACCAAGCCCAATTTTGGACATTCCACATTATCTTAGTTTAACACCAAAATGTGAAGCCTGGGGCTACTATCCAGGGTGAGTTTAACACCAAAATGTGAAGCCTGGGGCTACTATCCAGGGTGAGTCTTCACATCTCAACCACGTAGTATATTTTGTTAGGCTTAATGACTTAATGATGATTTTTTAGATAACTATTTGTTTTAATTTTACTATTGGAACTCATTATAGCCGTCATTGTATATGAACAATCAACCTCGGGAGGACAGCTCAGGGGCAACATGCTCGCCTTGGAAGCAAGACATCACAAAGCACCACTGGTTCGATCCCCGGGTCCACGCTTAGAAACCTCTGGGTATTAAGCGTGTTATAAATGACCTATCATATCATAACCTCCACCATACACGATAGATGTCCTGACATTCCACGATATCTAAAGTTTTAACACCAAAATGGGAAGCCTGTGGCTACCATCCAGTGATAGTCTTCGCGTATCAACCACGCAGTAAATTTCGTTAGGCTAAATGACTTAATGGTGATTTTTGTATGCCACTATTTTATTTTACTATTGAAGCTCATTATAGCCATCATTGTATATTAACTAAAAACCTCCACCATACCGGATAGATTTCCTGTATTGTTTACATTAGCGAAAGTGAAGAAACTGCAATATGACTTCATCACGCGATTGCGTGATAACGTGTATAAACAAAGGCGGCCATTTTGGCAGACCGCATTTTCGCGGCTCCCATGATTGGAGTAGAACAGGAACCAGCACAGAAGAGGTAAGATTCTAGAGAATAGGAGGACTAAAGTTCCTCACGCTTGATTGTTTTTGAACATCTGTGACTTATGTGGGTTATCAATGGTGAATTGATACACAGCTTCTTATTTAAATTCAAAGGAGGATTTCAATTCTCTGACTTCAACCATCCACCTGTCATTCAGGGACGTCATTTCACCGAAATGCCAGTGGTAGCGGAAGTGACATCACATGAACCTTGACCTATGATGACATCACAGGAAGTGATGTCATTTGGCCCCACCCTGAAGTGATATCACAGGAAGTAATGGAACACAACCTTTCACCCCTAGACAAAACAATAGGTGGCATCACATAGCATTGTTCCTATGTACACTACGAAAAATATGGTTACGATATCACGGTAATGTGATATACATTTCATACAAGAATGGATCACCATATGTATTGTTAATATCAGTGTGTATAGTAGGCCCATGTTACCAAATTACTTTGAACGCAAGCAGACGTCCAAGGTCAAATGATAATGATGTGTTATTATATAGCACTTACGCTTACACGTATGATTAATATAGAACAAATATACCTACAATATCACCCAACCGAACCTGTGTAGGTACTCATTTATCGACCTCAGAAAGATGAAAGACTGAGTTGGCCTTGCCGGGATTCAAACCTGCAACCTGCTGATCACACACAAACATTGCTGCAGTGAGCGCTAAACCCACTGAGCTATCTTACCAGCTATAGCTCTCTTACCGGCTATAGTAAAATGTGCAATTACATTTCTGAATGTTCTCAAAGTCACAAAGCAAATTACACTATGTAGTGGATACCATTGAACTGGTAACAGATTTAACAGCAGGCCAGTTCATCTGCAGGTCTGGTGCAAAGGTGGCCACATATGAAGCCTGCGTTTATCTACTTTTCAGGCTTCATAGGTTGGCCTCACACGGCGTCCCATACTCAGCGCACTCCTTACCTCATACATAAGAACAAACATCCTGAACAGCATACCATGCAGATAGGAAAGATAGACACATTACAACAAGGCACAATGAAATCAAGGGCCATTTTATGTGCTATGGTCAAACATTTCTACACTGTACACAAGCTTTTAGGACACTGAGATGAAAAATCGTGTGATAACCACAACAAAGACACCAGCAGAAAAAAAAAACATGCTATAACTGCAACTTGCAAAGAGCAAAATACATAGTCCGACATTGATGCTTTTACTCAAAATGTGTTTGGGAAGTTTTTATCTGCATTGTGAATTTGAGGTGTTAAGAACAGGCTAAATCAGTGACTCACCCCCTGAAGTGTGCCTGATATAAACCTGTATTGAGTCTAGCAATTATTGTATAGAATTCCAGAAAGTCAAATTATTTGTTATTTCTATTCTTTCTTATTTAGGGTCATGGCTCAAAGTGGTACACCTGTGGAAACCCCTATTTTTATTTTAAGAGGCCTGAACAAGAAAGAAAGGCACTCCATAAACAAAGAGCCACATTGTGCTGGCCCCAGCCCAGGAGCTTCTTTCTTCAAAATAAAAAAATTAAAAAAACGTTTTCGTTTTTAGTTTTCTTTTAGGGATAGCAAGGGAGACCACAGAGGTAGCAAGGGAGACCTTAGGCAACCCATAAATGACTTCTCTGCTGTCATTCTCAACTGATTTTTTTCTGGTGTTTTATAATCCTCCCTTTCTTGATTAGAAGACTCCTTTTGCTCCCATTAGATAACCGAGTTAGCTGATTGTCTGGGCCAGTCATTGTCTAAGGTATACCGTCAGGGACAGAACTTCCCTGTACGTTTTCAAAAATACCTCTTTTTACCGGGGTGGGGGAGCGGATGAGGACATGGCCCTCGAATGCCTGAGCAAGATGGCCACCTCATAAAGGAACTCCAAAACAGGAGATGAAAATGTGTGGAAAATAGAAATCAAAGCAGAATATCCCCATGTGCATGAACGGATGATCGTTCTGGGGCTGGTGGCTGGGCAGGCATAAAGCGCAGTGTCCACCTGAGCTTCCAACACTGCTGGTGAAGCGAGGAAACCAGTGCGCATCAATTTTGAAAGTTGTTTAACTTCCTTACTTACAAGTTCATGGCAGAGAGGTTAACTCCATTCCCCCAATCCCTCCTCGGAATCATTTCTGAACATACTATAACTGTGCCCTTGAAATGGTGTGCTAGGAATACCAACTCATTGGCCGCCTAGCCCACCTGGTGAGATCATTCACTCCTGCATGAAGTACCAAGACCTCAGGACGTGGCACCTGTTCCTGCTCCAAAGTTTCCAACAAAAATTCCCGCAGCTGCGGCGTAAACCCCCAGCTCCTAACCAGTAACACGCAAATCCCTCATACACTTGTTGGTCATTCCATACTGGCTCTCTCAGCCTTGCTGCCGCACTCAATATAAATGAAGGTCTGCATACCCATGTCACCCCCGAGGTGGGCCTCACTCCTGCACTAAAAGTTATTCAGAGTCAAGGCAGGGCTCACCTAATGCTGCACCACCGGCCTAAGAAACGGCTGCACATAGCATTGAAAACAGTCAGCCAATACGCTGTAGAGCTTGCAGGGGCAGGCCCACCCCTGCCGCTTCAGTGGCTGAATCTATGTGAAAGGAATGTGAGGTGAAACCCGAGCACAAAACCACTGCCTGGCATGCCTTCTGCATAACCTTTGTAAACTGGAATTGCTTCAAAGGATCGTCCCCTGCATGGATCAATAAGTTGTGATGACTGCTCACCGGTCTCACCGCTATGTACTGTTCCAGAAGGAACCTAGGGCACCACTCCTGATTGGGAGCTGCAAACAATCTGACCCATGCCCCCCTTCCCAGCTGGTCTGTCTTAGATCTCGGCAAAAATAACCTTACATGATCAGGTAAGATGTGTGGGCCCACTTCCTTCCTCCCAACTGGTCCACTCGGGAAGCTGCCACCAGTTAACTCACTCAAAATGCCCCAGAAAATGCCAAACTATATGCATTAGCAAACAGCAATCCCTGATAAGGTGACTCGCACACTGCTGGGAGCACCGCTAACATCCTCTGTAGAAGAGCCAATGTAATTGGCCTGCATTTATCGGGGATTCCGGCGCTGCCCTAGCCCAACCTTGAAATGTCTTTTTTATTGCAAAATGGGCGGCGACAACTTAGAGAAAAAACGAATGGCCGTAACCCGTTTCCTTGTAAAAGTCAGCAACCTGCCCTGGTCCCCACACTACACCAAGTTCCGATTTCACTCAACTTGTTTTCACTGCTACACCTAAAATAGGCTTCCACTGCCACCTCATATGCCTTCTTAGTCTTTGGCTGGATCGCAGAGGCTATCAATGTGCCGAGCCTTAGGCTCCAATGCTTCATAAGTCCACAGGGAAATCTGCCATTTACTTGTCTGCCATCAGACACTACAACCGAAACTCCTCCATCTTAAAATGAGACAAAGAATCTGCATTATTATTATGGACCTCTGGGATATGGCATGCCGTAAACATAATCCCATATTGCAAACGGTACAATATCAACCTCTTCAGCATGCGGAGAACCTTTCTACATTTTTCAGTCTGTCTGTTAATCACCTCAACCACCGACATGCTGTTGGACCAGAAAACAAACAATGCTTTTCCCCACCTGCTCGCTCCCCCAGACACGGACACCACCGGGAACAGCTCCAAAAACGTGACATTCCTAGTTAAACCAGACTTAGACCATTCTGCTGGCCACCATTGCATGCACCACCGTGAGCCATACACGTCCCCGAACCCCACTGAGCCTGCTGCATCCGTGAACAAAGGCAGCTCGCTGCTCGTGGCCGGCGGCGATGGCCACAGTACTTACCCATTGAAATCATCCAAAAAAGTCAACAACCTTATGTCTCCCTTCACCCCACTAGTAATCCTAGTATGGTGTTGCTGTTCATTTAAACCCGACATGGGCGTCTCGCTGCTGCGAAAGAAAGGTCTGCCCATAGGGATCACTATCAATGCAAAGTTTAGCTGGCCCACCAACACCTGCAATTCCTTAAGAGTCACTTTTTTCGCTCTCATGCACCCCTTCAAGGAACCCCTGAACTCTGCCACTTTGTCCTTGGCAAGCCTCGATTCCCCAGCTACCAAATACAATTCTATACCCAGAAACATCAGACATGTGGATGGGCCTGCTGTCATCTCCGCTGCCAGTGGAACCCGTCTCAATACATGCCCCCAGAGCCTTCCCACAAGATGCCTTCCCAAGCCCTTCCAAGAGCAAGAAGTCATCTAAATAATGGATCACTTGTTCTGGAGCTGCACTATCCACAAAAAAACATTCCAGGAACCTGCTAAACCTCTCAAAATCAAGACACAGAGCAACCCATTGGCAGACCACCCTCAAACTGAAAACCTAGGAGCCGAAAATCGGCTGGGTGTTCAGGCAATAAACTAAAAGCTGATTAGATGTCTGCCTTGGCCATCAAAGACCCTGTTCCCAGGGCTACAAGCTTCCTGATTGCTAAGTCGAGTGATGGATAACGCACCGTACATAAGCCTTTATCAATTCCATCATTAACTGACTAGCCCCTTGGGTACGACAAGTTGTGAATTAGCCTAACTTCCCCCGCCTCCTTTTTGGGCACTTAAACCTAGTGGGGAGCAGAGGAAATCTTTGAGCGGGGGGATTTTAAATGGCCCTGCCACACTACCGAGACTAAGCTCTTTCGCAAACTTCATCCTCGCTGTCCCTGGACCTAGCTGCAAAGACTTCTGGTTTTTAGGGATTGCTAACGTCTGGAAGACGACAGGGGTTTTGGCCACCGCAAATTCGGCAGAGTCGTCGGCCCCCCTTCTCTCCTATGCCGATTCTCACTTCCCTATCTTTTTGCTTTTTAAAGCACTTGCTTTCGGTGTGGGAGGATCCTCTGCAGAAAGAGCAAATGTGCCTAAATCCACAGGCGGCCCCTTTCACACACAGCTTTTTGTTTAACTGCCAACATGCAGATTAAGGGTCTGCTGCCCTATTTGGGGGGCAAAAGACGCTGGATTCAGTCGAACAAAAGGAATGAGGGGCCTTGCTTTACCCACCCGCCGGGGTCACCTCATCCAGCCAATTATTCACATCCCTCTGGTCCAACCTCACCCCAGGCTGATTTGCCTTCATCTGTCAGAACTGTGTCTCATACTTGCGCCAAGCCGCCTGGTCATATTCGCTTTGTGTCGACACAATAGTGTTAAGATAATAGAATAACACCCCGCCCTGCTCCGGCTTCTTTTCTATTAAGACACTAGCATATATGGCAAAGCCTGTGATCCGATTGGAAAGACTCTTATCCACCCATATTTTCTTTGTCTTAAAGGATGAATCATTCCCCTCCTGCCTTTTCTCAGAGTTAGCTCCCCTATTAATCAGATTAAACATGTCCACATATTCCCCTTTCCATATTTTCTCTTTCACCTCATTAGTTAGAGGCCAGCATAAACTACCCCCTGATGACAGTAGGGGAGCAACGCTCCCCAACGTGCTGGCCCACAATGCCACTGACATCTTGAACCCTGTCCGGTACTGCGACACTGCTGTTTGTGACCCCGTTTTCCCAGACCAAACCAGAGCGGGAGAAACCCCTGCCTCCCCACCCGGTAGGGCAGTCACTGGCAAAATGTGGGAAACTGCACCCTGAGTTCCCCCCAGCACGTGCTGGATACTGGACCCCACTACAGGCTGCACCCCTGCTGGCTGTCCTGACGACTGGTTCGGTGCCCCCCCTGGTCCAGAAAACAAACTGCCCCAATTGAATGTGGGCAAAAAGTGTGACCCCTGATTTGTGGGTGGAAAAGGAGGCCCCTGGGGACCCCCAAAGGAAGTTGGCCCATTCCACCGAACATTGTGTGTGGAAATTGCACATTTGGCCCATCCCAGCACCCCCCAGGAGGCGTAACCTAGACCCCATCGGTGCTTGCAGACTCACCAACAATTGTCCCTGTGCCTGGTGCTTGTGTCGATCGCGTCATCTCATTCTGCTTGAGTCACTGCCATAGTTCCGCTAGTGGGTGCAGCTGACAATGCTCCCGCTGACGAACCGGTCAACGGGGCTTCTGAAGCTGATGCAGTACTAGAAGGTTGGCCCAATGCTGCCTGGTGCTTCCCGCTGCACTTTGGGTTTCTCACCCTCGCACTAGGGGCCCTTGTGGTTGGTTGCTGCTCGGGTGCATGTGCCACCTCGGTGGTCCCCTCAAGCATGTCGTGCACCCATTGCATACCCCTCTCCTTGGCCTCATCGAGGAACCTAGCCATTACTGCTTACTGCTCCTGATAAAATCAGTGATGTCATCTTTGAGGTCATGGGTGTTAGTCCTTGCAGTGGACAGTGGTAGCGCGAGTTATGGTTGCGTACCTTACCATAACTGGTGAATTTCTGGGGGGTTTCGGTTTTACCTGTAACCATAACGTCCCTGAAGGAACGTTTTTCCAATGAATTTCATAGGTTTTTTAGTAGTGCAACTTAACCATAACGTCCCTTTAACAATGTTTTCTGTTAGTGAATTTCATAGTGTTTTAGCAGGGCACTGTAACGGAAACGTTGCTTAAGCATAGTGGTTGCAGTAAAAGTGATATGTTTGTAGTACCTCACCTTCAACATAATGTCCCTTTAGCAATATTTTTTGTTACTTATTTGCATATGTTTTAGTAGGACATTGTAACCAGAACGTTCCTTTAGCATACTGTTCTCTGTAAATGTAATATGTATTTGGTACTGCAATTAAACCATAACATCTCGTTAAAAACGTTTTGTCACTGATTGCTTGGCTGGCCTCCTCACAAACTTTTGGAAAGGCCAAATTGCCCTCTGTATGTATTCATTTGTGCTACCCCTTCCCTTGCCTAATAGTGTCAGTGTATCTTACAAATAAAAGGTGTGCATGTTAAGTGTTGGTGACATTGAGATTGGTGTTTTTTTTTGTGTTAACATAGCATGGTTAATATGTACCAGACATTACTAGCCGAGGTAGCTGCAGGTAATTTCCTATCCACACTGCACGTGGCCGGCATATGTGCAATCACAATGCAGCTATCCGTAGGACTGCAGTACTAGCCACATGGCCGCATGTTGTAAAGCTCTTTTAAGTACTTGTGGGAGCGCACGTCTATCCGTTTTAGAACTATATCCATGTGTTGGGCATGGTGTGCAGTCATAATGTCGACATCAATAATGTCGACAGTCAAAATGTCGACAAATTAATGTCGAAAATCTATAATGTCGACATACAAAAATGTCGACATAATATATGTCCGACATTAATTTTTCGACTCATAAATAAATACATAAATACATTCTATATAAAATAAACAAATCGGACGATAATTTAGTTTCATCTTTATGTTTATTAAATCTAAAAAAGTATTTATAGGTAATACTTAATGCAAACATAACTGTGCAACGTATTGTATTAAATAAATAAATAAACATAACAATGCTTCTTTTCAGTTAAATAAATAAATAAATGCAACAACTGTTTGTAATGCAGTTCAACATGTTATATACTAAACAACCAGTAGATGGCGCAAGCGAGTTAAAAATGTATCTTTATAATTATTAACGTATATTTGTTTTGACTTTCTACGCACGGTACGTAGTACAACGTAAACGTGAGCGCCATTTTTAAAGCTCACTATCGACTTGTTTCTACCGCGGTCGCGTCTTCGTCCGTTCGGTCCTTGGATTGTTTTTTTTTTTTGGGTTTTCATCATTTTTTTCCTGGTTTTTCATCGGATGGACCGGGTCTACTTGGATTCCATGGATTTTGCCGTATGGATGTTGGATTTTGCATTTCTGGATGTTTTCATTTTTTTGGGATATGGCTTTCTTGGTAGTCTTTTTTTCATGGAGCAGCGAGTTTACCTGGAACGGATTTTGGATCTTGGATTAATGTGGATTTTGGATACTTTACGTGGACTTTGGATACTTTTTTTTACTCAAGCCGTGGATTTTAGCCTGGAATCGGCACTTTTTCATGGTTAATGCAATGTCCTTTTGCACCTGGATTTTTTTGGGATTTTTTACCTATCGGCACTTTTTCTCGTTAATGCAATGTCCTTTTGCACCTGGATTTATGGTTTTTTTTGGGATTTTTCAACTTTTTCAACACGGATTTTTGATGACCATAAACTGTAAGTGTTCTTCTTAACATTTTAAGTTAAATGCAATAGAATCTAAGTAAATGTCCTTGTTCTCTATTGTGAATGCTTGTACTAGTTGCACTAATTTACTATCATAGTCTCTGTATTTTTTTGTTTTCGTTGCTTGATTTGCCAAAGAAATTTTTTGTGAAAGTCTCAATTCCTGGTGTTGTTCCTCTAATTTTAAGTCTCTTAAGAAATGCCATAAATTTGGATGTAGGGTGTTGAAATTTTTATTTATGCGGCTATGCCAGCCTTCTAACGCGTTATTTGTTCTTGGTTTGTTGTCCATGGTAGACTGGTAGCAGTTCCACAATTCAATTGCGTATTTCGGTCTGCGTCTGTTGTCACTCCTAGTTAATTGGCCTATCCAGGTATTCTCGAAGTAGTCCAGTAAATTTGTACATTCATCCTCATGATTTTTATAGTACTGACTTTCAATTAAATGTTCGTAATAAGTAATAACATGATTTTCCGGTACAAAAGCCAATGCAAAAAGTTTCTTAACGTTAATCTGAAAGTAACTGTCCTCTGTATATTTTGATCCCAAACCTAATTTTTGTATTTTTCTCCAAACACTTTGTGTGAAATGAAAAAAACATCCTTTTATTCTAGTTTCTTTGTACACGCTAGAAAAACCCTTGATTTGTGCTGTTTCATAATCCATGATTATTGTCTCTGGTTGCGAATCTGGTGTAGTTTCCTTAATTTTATTGTATATGATTTTGTATGCGTCCTCTGTTTTTTTTGGCATCAAAAAGTAAATCAGTGGTAATATTTTGTCATTGATTGTTCCATGTACGGAATAAAATTGAAAAAACGGGTGAGGGCATACCTTAAAAGTGGCGTCACTCTGCCAATTTTTGCTTTGACTTAGATGTTGAAAGTTTTGTGCGGTAGCGAACACCAAGATTTTGTCATTGTTTATTCCAATTGAGCCACAGTAAAAATTTTCTCCTCGTGCTGTAACCTTAAAAATATCCGGAATAGTTATATTTTCAAAGGATGTAGGTGGAGGGGGTAGGTTTTCACTAGTATGTTTGGCTCGCTTAATAGTGCGCTGCATTAATTTTTCAGCTGGTAATTGCGCTGTTACATGTGTTGGTAATTGGCCACAAACTTCTCTGAGTACAGATCCACTAGTTTCCCCCTCATGTTCTATTGCTTTTCTTTTTAGTTCCGTTAATGTTTTCCTGATTATTATATTTGTCTGATCAGGCATATGATTGTGTTCAGCTTTTCCCTTTACTTCTGTTCCCACTGTTACTGCGCGGGCTGTACATTTATTTTTCGCATATTCTGTGCAGCGCCAGTAAATTCTCTCTTTTCGCTGAAGCTCTTTATAGAATATGTATCCATTCCATATTAACTGCTTTCCTCCCTTTTGGCTTTCTATAAATTCTACTTTGTTTTCCATTTTATCACCTGAAATGATAGATAAAATTGGTTTTTTTGTGGTATTTTATACCATGTGTTTTATTGTACACGTTATTTTTTATAATGGTAGTGCGTCTTACCTTTTCTCCTGTTATAAGTACGAAAGAAGTGTAATCAATTGCCCGAAGTAACCTCTCAAGAGATGTTCTGTCAGGTAATGACGGTTTTCCACAGCCGTTACTGGTTTCCTGCTATCAAAAACAAGGTGCTTTACTCAGGAATGTCATGTAGTGTGTTAACCATTTCGTAACCTATCTTTATCTAGTGTAACAGACAAGTGGGTGATTACGGACGAAGGGAAGGGGAGGGGGTGCTGGGATGGTTCGTGATGTAGGGTGAGGTTGGGGGGTCGGGGGGGGGACCCCCCCAAATAATTATTTCGGGTTATTGTCTATGATAATCGACCATTTTTTGTCGACATTTTTTTTTCGAAAAATTGACTTCCTCCATTGTATGTATAGGATGTCGACATTATTGTTTTCGACATTTTTTTTTTTACTTTTTTGCGTGTCGACATTTTTTTTTCTACATTTTGACTATAAACCGTTGGGCATCTTATGAGTGCTGGTAAGAGCTCCTCTGTCGTCAGCCCTACGGATTGATATGGTAGGCTACTTAATTTCAACTACTGGTCACAACTACGTGGGTTGCTCTGCAAACCTACCAGTTTGTCGCTGCACCATGCCTGCCTGTATGAGGCCCACTGGAAAACAAGGAACAGCAACCTTGAGTGTACAGTGGGTGTGCTAAATGTCACAATAGTTTGATGAATATGCTGCTGGCCATTTCATGACCCGTACAGCAGACACACCGTCTATGCACTGAGCACTATGCCGGAAAGTGGGTCGTAGAGTTGGAGATAACATTTAGCTGCAGGTGTGACATTTTGTAGTGAGTCTGTGAAATGCCAAAGTTGGTGCGGTTTCGTCACAAACATAGTCGTGCATGTTAAGAAAAGTATGCAAACAACAGAATCTTCGGAGAGTAAATAATAGCACTAGTGGTTAGAACAGTATAGTACTGGTTAGAACAGTACTATAGTCACATGGGTCAAGCTTAATAAATATCTTCCTCCTGCACGTACTGAAGCTGTCTTTCTCCTTGCTGTAAGCATTGTTGCATTTCACAATTCATTCATCTCCGTGCTTGCTAGTTCTATGGCTAATGGCGTACCATGAACTGTCCATACCACATGTGACAAGAACAGCAATGCAAGCATAAGGGACCAGTTGGCAGGGTACTACTCTGCAAAAAATGTAGCACAGTGATTTCATGTACAGCATTCTCTGCATAGACTGTGGCAGACAACACTGGCACTCCTGTACGGCACCGGAGCATTAAAAGACCCTTGTACACCATATGCTGCGCTAATAAACCTTGCCTGTAGTGCGCATGTACTGCAACCCGGTACTCTACAGAGGGAAGTGGCTTTAAAGTGCTTAGGAAGAGTCTGTCCGGGAGCATGACAATGAGTGGCAGCAATTTAAGTGAGGGCCACCCAACATTACCCTCTCTGTGCATGTCCCCTAAGATATCTCTGTAGGTTGTGGCCCTTCCGTACCGGCCATTGCCCTTCGGTCCTTCGGTGGTGTTTGTTACAAGACCAAAAGAAATGCTAATGAACTGGAAAAGGAGAAAAGGTAAGTAAAGAAACCTCCTTTCAGAGTGCAACAATGTAAGTGCTAATGAAGGGAGACAGGGCACAGTACATCGTATACCCTCCACAGATTGTGTGCTAAATAGAAGGAACCATGGTACTGTGGAAAACACTGCAGTCGAAACGGGAAGAAGTGGGTGGCTGTTGAAAGAGATGGTTTTACATGGTGCAGTGCGTTTTCAAGACCGCAAGTGCGCAACACCTATCACAAACATTATTCTTATGCTCCCAAAAATGCCCGCTGGACAATTTGAGTACGCCGAGCAGAAAATGGAAATGCAGTAATGTTAAGAGGAACGCTGTTTGTGGGGAACACTCTTCATGCTGTGAACCATCAGATTCACATTTGTAAAATACAACATTGGCAAAAAAGGCACAAATACACTTCTTCACAACGTGCCGCGCTTTCCAGACCAAATGAAAAATAACGCGCCGACATGGGTGTCTGCGTACTGGGATAAAAAATTATGCAGGAGATCAGAAACAGACGCATGCCCTGGCCAAGTGCCACCTTTAGCGCAAACGGCGCTGAAAATCATGTTACATGTTGTACAATTTTCCCTCCACAAAGAACAACGATAATATCGTTGTGATCGTGAGTCACCAAAGTCTCACGCAGACAAACCAAAATCAATCACTTCATTGTAGGTACTTCATACACGTACAAATCCACATGATACAATCCACAATCAGCTCCCACTGCACTCTGTTTTCCATTCATTGTAAAGTAATGTATGTAGAACTCCCCCACAAAGCATACGCTGTGGCTTGTGCAACACACAGCCATAAGTGGACCCTCTGCATTCTGCTCCACAAATATACCGTGTACCACGGTCTGTGCGTGCACTCCACACCTTATTGACCAATCCCATGGCCCCCCAGGCCCAAATGTTTGGCGCCCATGTGCAAAGGGGGGTATGTCACACGTGCAACTGTTGCAATGTCCATGGACTTTTCCAAGTATGCGCGTGCGGGAGAATGCGAAACGCAGATTGTAGAATGTGCGCTCTCCATGTAACACTAACACGTCTGTACAAAAGTCCCCTGCGTACCCACCACACCCAGAAACGTTGTTGCACAATCCTTCAGACTGCACAGTCCCATTTCCATGGCCACCGGCCAATAAATCCCTGGATGAGGCTTTCGTGCTGCGTGCGTGCATGGGCGAAGAAATGTCAACCGAGGTAAGGGCTTTCATTTGTTGGGGTGGCTCTGAAGGGAGCCGTTTTTGTTTTTTTGTTTTTGTTTTTTGTTATTATCTGCTTACACACAAAGAGTGTGTTTTCTGTTTCAAACAGTTGTGTGTTTTCTTTTCGTCCTCAGAATCTGACAGGAACCTTTTGAGTGCATCTTGGAGATGGGCGAACAAAACAGCATTACCAATGGACAACAACGAAATGCCATTTCATTGGAATAACTCTGCATTTGCAGAACAAATGATGTCATTGTTACAAAAAAACATGTCACGAGCGGACAAACAAATCAGACATGCTTCTGTTAATCAGACATCTTCCAACTTCTAGCTGGGTACAACAGCCAATACGAGTGGTCCATACTGTTATTGTTGTTATGGCGGACAAAAACCACATGAGCAGTGGGAAAAAAGCCTCTTCACTGCATTCATCAGCCTCTTCAGTTGATGGAGCAAATGTAAACAAGACACGTAACCCATTTGCAGCCCTCCACAGTGCCTGAGGACAACATGCACAGTAGCACAACGGGGCAGTTGTCTGCAAAGTACATGCATATCGGCTTTCCTGGGCATACTTGTGCACATCTATCACAAAGGCATTACCAAAAGTCAACACATTGTGCTTCTCCATGTCAGCCAGCCTCATTACGCAGAGTAATGAATACCAGTATTATCGCCTCTTCCTGTGACCCACACTCTCAGTAGCTGATTGGATAATCCCCACAGTGCCATTTCCAGTGGCCAGCATGGTGTGAAGCACAGATTGTGGCATGTGTCCTTCCCAAAGTATCATAAGTGTTGCGCCCCAGTGAAGCACAAACACTCCTTCTTCTCTTTCCACTATCCTTCTCCTACCATGCCCTTTTTAGGTATTGGTTAGTAGTCACACACTGATCCACCAATGCCATCCAAGACGTCAACATCTAACACTGTCAATTCTCCACAAGACCTCATATGTACAGCTACAAAATCAGCCTGCAACAGTGGTGGTATTGGAAAGCATGTCCAGTTGAAAGTTAACTCAAACATTGCACAATTTGAGAATGCACATTCATCCACATGAGCACCCATCACCACAAAAGAAAAGTATGAACATTTTTTTGGCAGTATGTTTTCAACTCTGTTATAAGTGCCTCTGCGCACGACATCTGCCTGTAAGCGTCCATTAGGTGTTTGAAAAGCATACTGGTTTTCCTCCCATCTCCTACCATGAAGTGGCAATTAAATGATATTTGCTTGCAACATTTTCATTTACCAATATCATACAATGTATTAGTGAAACAGGAACTCTCTACTTTCCTTCCAACAATGCTACAAAATGTGTTCCCCACTAACCCACCTCCTACATAAATCATAAAAATCTGGCACCAAAGCCACCACTGAATGTATCTTACCAACCTAGAGTCAGTTCCCAAAAGGTCTGTGTGTGCACAGCTGTGATTCTTTGTATCTGCACTATTGCCACAGCCTATTTTTATATCTGCCAACTTCCACTCTCCGCCCTCAGCAACTCATCCGTAAGAGGACTGCGCAACTTGTTCTTGGCCTGAACGCCAGGAATTGTAACTCTGCTGGACTAAAATGTCTGCAATAGCTCCCAGTGGCTGCGAAGAATAAAATAAAAGGCCTGTGCATCATGCAGAAGGCCTTCTGGTCCCTGAGACCTCAATACCTTGCACTCTGAATTCCTAAATATCTGCTTGCTCCAGCTCTTCCCTCATCTGCCTCCAACTCGATCAGGGCCAGTTGCGTTTGTTTTTCTTTTTGTTATGTTTTTGTTATGTACGTGCGTGCATACATTTTTTTTTGTTGGTTTTTCTCTTCTGCTGACTGTCTCTTTGCTTCTCCTCCTGACATTTCTCTCGAGTGAAGATGAACACTTCTCTTCCGTTTCTAAAGGATGCTCTGTGACGCTTTGTGCAGAGTGGCAAACAAATCACCATTGCCAATGGAGGAAAAAAAAAAAGGTACCATTTCCTTCGAACCACTGGAAATCTTGCTGGTTATTAATGCTTTCAGACTCTGTGCAGAACATCCCAGAATGGCACATAAAGTCACACATGCTTCTGTTTATCCAACATCTCCCGACCTCTGGCTATGGACAAATTACACTGGCATGTCCCATGCTCCTCGTGGTGTTATCGATGAGAAAATCACCTTCGCAGTGAGAAACATCTGCATCACTGCTATCATCAACTTCTTTAGGGGCGCAAGTAAACGTGACCATGACATGTACCACAATTGGAGTGCTCCAAAATGTACGACCACCACATCGACAGTACCGACAGAGGCCACACATTGGCAAAGGAATTCCATGCATCCGAAACCCCACACATACACTGTGCCCCAAAAAGCCTGCACTCCTTCCAACTGAAAGTCAGTATCAAAGCCTCTTTCCACAACATACCTGTGCAGATCACGCACAAAGGTATCGCCCACTATCAGAACTCAGCGTCTATCCATCTCTGCCAACGTCACTGCATCGAAGTTTGGGTAAATATGTCACTGCCCCTTCCTGTGAACCACACCCTCCATACCTCATTGGAGAAACCGTGCAGTTCCATTTGCGAAGGCTCCATGCTCAGAAGGGCAGGATGTGGCACGTCCGAAATCCCACCTGCAACGCGGGCCACACCCCAGTAAAGCAGACACAATACTTCTTCCCTTTGCACTGGCATTTTTCCAACACTCCCTCATTGGCTGCTGTGAAATTTTCACACACGCATGCACCAATCACATACTGACCCTCTACATTGCACACTATCATTTGTGTACACCACTCCATATTTACCATTAAACACTCTCAGTGCACGGCGGGAGCACCAGCTGGTTTACCACCAGATTTGTAATGAGTCCCTCTGTGTCTTAAACGACCGGGCACTGCATTCCTCCAAGAGACACACCTTGACAAAACAGAATAGAACACGCTGTGTAGAGGGTGGGTTCAACAAGCATTTCATGCACTTTATCCTAGCAAAAGAATGGTCTCCATTTTGATGATTAGGAGCATTCCGTTTATAGAGAATATGAAAAAAAAAAAATAGACCCATAGGGTAGATATTATTGATAAATGGGACGGAATAGCACCAACAAATAACAATACTCAATCTATATGGGCCAGCAAAAGATAACCCTGTTTTTTTACCCACCTCCTCTCTCTATGTTTGGAATTTGAGGGTCAAGTAACAAGAATAGGGGGGAGGCTTCAATGCACAACGTCCTTCTCATTAGAGCTCTACAGCTCGGTATGCACAAATCAACAGATGACAAAAAATGTAACACACGGATCACATTAATAGGAGAACTATGAATGGTCGATGTGTGGCGTGCCCTTCATCCTACTACGAAAGACTGCACTTTTTCTTCTCAGCAACACCAAAGTTACGCTGGACTGGATTTTTGCTGTTGCCGAACAACTCCTCATGCATGGTGCTGCAATACAAAATCCTACCAATGATATTGTCAGATCACGCCCCCATTGACACTAATATTAACACTACCAGTAGATAACAATCCAACAATCCATAACCCCTAGGTTAATTATACTATTCGCTGAAGCATGCGAGAAAGGGCAATTACCTTGATTTCTGACTGGGGCTAATATAGTTGTCTTTCAAAACCAGGCAAAGACCTATTATATTGCAGCTCTTACAGACCAATTTTCCTCATATATCTGGACACCAATAATCTTCCTAAATGCTTGGAACATCAACTATAACGACTACTGCTGCACTGGTACCCAAAGACAAGATTTCTTTCATGATAAATAGGCACTGAAGGCACAAAACGGTCAGGCCAGAAAAAATACAACCAGCTAGGGAGAAAAGGCCAACAAATTCTTGCAAGAATAACAAGTTTTAATCACACAAAAAAAAGGAAGTCCAGCAAAGAAATCTGCTGCTCGAGAACATTATGCTGAACAATAGTACAAGCGGAAGGTTATAATGAAACACATTGTCACTAATGACATAACATATACAGTAAAATCCTGCGTGGCTGGTTGGTGAGACCCTATACATGGGTGGCCTGCTCCATAGGGGATACTAGGCTGCTATTGGTCCCAGCCCTGTCCATCCGTCTTCCATCATGCGGGGTCAGCTGGGCTCATCATTTCCAGGGAATCAAGGCAGAGTTTTCCATTAGTATCTATGTAAAACAATGCTACTCTTTGTGGCATGCACCTGCGAAACACGGGGACTGGCACAGGGGAAGGCTTAAGATCATGCTGAGCCACACATTCTTCTCTCAGTCCATATCTCACTCTCCATACCCAAGATTGCCACCCTCGCTTTTGGGCTATAATTTATTCCACCCTGTACCTCGTATTACAAAGTGTGTCATTTTGAAATAAGTTGGAATGGTCATGTTCCTTTCGATCTTTTATGACCACTGGTTTTATGGTTGGTGGTCTGGGGTCACCTGCTATCGTGAAATTCAGAGGTCTTGGATTGGGGCAGTTGCGGGTGTCATAAGTTCTGGTGGGCTGGGTGGGGGTTGGAGGTCTTCTGTGGCTTGGCTGTGATAAATATGCATTGCGAGCTGCCTGGTGCTGTCTCGCAGTCTTGCAGGGCGCATTCCTTTTTAGGGTAACAGTTTTTAGCAACAGTTATGGAACAAAGGACATTTTTTATGAGAGCTAGCAGCGTGGGTCTCTCTATCATCAGCGCTTGGGCCTGTTCGGGTCTCTTCGTTGGGTCTGTGTTTACCGCGCAGCCATGCAGGGCCCAATGTTTCTACCATAGCTACAACAATGGCACTCCCTTATATGTGCACACTAAGTCTATGATTTTATATGTAATATTGTGTTGGTGCAGGGTTTCTTAGCACACCCCTCCCCCCCCTAGTGCATTGCAAGTGTAGTTATGGGATTCACCTTACTCTACAGCACCTAGGTGGGTGGGAGAGATTAATTTCCTTCCCAACAGCACTCAACAGACAATATGTAATGCTTGCTGAACATTGTAGCTCACCCCTCGGATCAAGAGAATGCAATCATATCCCTCAATGCCAAAAAAAGCATTGGATAGGGTCAGATGGGATTATAATTACATGTTTGCAGTTCTAGTGAAATTCAGCATCAAGGATATTGTATTAACCTTTTTGGGCTGTTATACTAATGCCCCAGGTCACTAACATCACCACATGCTCTGCATTTACACTATACATAGGTACACAACAAGGCTACCCCCTTTCTCCATTCCTGTATTCGCTGATAATTGAACATCTAACCCAGTAATTCCGGATGGACGATAGACTGGAAGGCATTGCATCATAAGTCATAGAACACATAGGGCCTCATTACAATTTTGTTGGTAGCCTTGATGGTAAAACCGGCAGGCTGCCGCCAAACTTGCATTTTTTTCCGCCGCCCGCAAGTGGGCAATTACTGGGTCATTACAGCCCTGCCAGACCTGGTAATTGCCCATTTGCGGGCGCCGGAAAAAAGATGCTACCCATTCCCATTTGGCCCCATAGGGCTGAATTGTAATGGGGAGGTCGTATGCACCGGCACAGTGTATAACGGTGCCGGTGCTTCCGACATGCTGTGCTCACGGGTGCCTTTTTGCCTGCCAGCTCTGACCGGGTGGGCAGAAAGGAATCCGCGAGCACAACTCGTAATTTGCTGGTCCGGGAACTACAGTACCTACATGCTTACCGGTACCGTAGTTCACGGACCGGCACATTTATAATTCGGCCCTGTATATCTCTATTTGTTGACCATGTATTATTATATATACAATGATACTCCCAAAGCATTCCGTGCATATTGGAAATGCTAGAAGAGTTTGACCAATCAAATACCTGGGTGTTACCATTAGCTCCAATTTTACAGAATTGGCCCATATTAATTGCCTGCAGGTTGCGACAGAAATGTGCCTGAACTTAGAAAATTGAAATAGTCTCCCACTCTCCTTATCAGGCTGCGTTAATGTAATCAAAATTAATGTACTACCCAAGATGGAATATCTTGCACAAATAATACTCGTATCCTAACCCAGCCAATTTATCCGGACATTGGACAGACAGGTTGGGAGATTTTTATGCAGACAAATGAAGGCAAGGTTACATAGTCAGATACCTCAGGTCAATAAGCAAGATGGGGGATTGGTTCTACAGCTTATTACCCAGCAGCACAATTATGCTGGATCAACGTATGGCTTATTAGAGATGACTCCACCAGCTGGAGTTCCATAGAAATAGCTAAAAAGCCACCTTTCATGCCACAAGATATTGTTGCACTTGCACCCCATCTGATTGTTCAACACATTCTGAAACATCCCCTAATAGGTATTACACATAGATGTTGGCATCAGAGACTAAAACTTTCCAAAGCTGACTTTAAGGGTATCACAGCTTGGCTTAGTATCAGAGCGCTGCTTCTGTCAAAACCAGGTGGTCGAGATAGACTCAGTCAGAAGATAGAATGGCAAAATGTTCTGATAACAGATATGTATATCAATTATATACTCAAAAACGTTATAGAAACTAGTGGACTGTTAGCACCAAGGATGGGTGAATGGCCACCACTTAGAGCACTGATATCCGTTACTAACACAATGATTATAGACGGCACTCATGAAAGAGTATTCAGGGAACTAGAAATGGAAGTAACATGCAATATCAGCAGCTTCCCTAAACTAAGAAGCTTTTATCAATTATGTATCCCAAATAGTGCACAAAGAAATCTAACCTTGATGATACTATGGACGAATGATTTAAATGTTCAGATAGACAGTGATGACATATATGCCTTCTTCACTTGGATAGACTATGTGTCTGTCTCCAAAATAGGGAAATACTATTCAAATGAATAAAGCATATTTATTACACCCTGCACATGATAACGCTAGCGGAGAACCCCCTCTGTTGGCGAGACTGCGGACAGATTGACACCATTGAACATATGTTCTGATCATGCCCCAAAATACAGCCTCTTTGGAGGAAGGTATTTTTTGTGATCACATCATATTGAGGATGCTCTCCAAACTTCTCTCCCATATCCATTTTATGTGGGCAAGAAATAGAAAATTGACATGATGCAGAACCAGAAATAAAAGTGCTACACATATGCCCCAGGTCCAGAGGGAGACACCAATCATGGCGAGACCATTTCTGACCCTGTCATGATTTAGTTTTAAAGGTTGACAACAGCAGGTTAAACCGCAGCTGTCGCATTAACATTTTATCCTCCAAACAGGGATGGAAAGCTTTTTTGTTTCTGTAGTCATTTCACTGAGACAGGTCCTTTAATGGCCTATTTCAGGGAAATGGACCCCCAGCAAAAACATACATACTCTCTCTCTACACTAATGTTTCTAAAGGGGCAGGACAGCGCATCCTAGCGCCACTGTCAAGCCCCTCAAGAAATGCTCCAGTCATCTTTGTGAATAAGGTGACCTGAGAATGTCTGAAATGAAAGCAAATGAAATTAGTGCATTCTCTGTGCACATTCCATTTTTGCAATTATTTGAGAATCTGGCCCTCAGTCTTCATTGAGCAAGAGTTTGGCTAAATCAGAATTGATAATCCTGGGCATGCGAGGACTGGGCAAACCAACCAATCCAATGGAAAGTTGATGAGTCGGCTGCAGACCATTAAATTAATGAAGCATGTGCAGATGGTGTTTGAAGTGTACACAGCACAAAATAACAGCAAAATGGGTTTATTATAATAAGGTAAGATTATTTGTTACAAAGGAGATAAGAATGCTGCCTCTCCAGTCCTTCACTTCTCTTGTCTCCCAACCATCATCTCCCTTCTCTCTGCATTCCCGGATCAAATCCCTCACTCTTACATTCTATCGTTCTACACGATACTACACATCCTCCTTCCTTCCCACGAAAACCCCTTCCAGTATACTCTCCTACTCAGCAAAGTCCATTAAGTGCTTTGATCTTCGATATCTCCTCCCGAATCTTGATTTGGTTGCTGAAGTCGCTGCTGAAGTACCTGAATCTTCTGACAAGGAAAATCTCCTTCTAACTGTAAACATCCCAACATTTCTCCCTTCACCATTCACTGTTATAACCATAGCTCTTTCATTGTTGCACACTCTGCCATCCTTTGTTGTACAGCATGTTTAAACACTTCCGCTACTTCAATCAGTTTGGACCACTGACACCCACTGTCCCTCAGGACAACTGGTAATTTGATCCTAACACAACATCCAACCTGAGGAATTTTTACTTTCTTTAAATTCCTCTTATCCTGCAGAGTCTTTTGCTCAATTGCCTCTTCCTAATGTTGACTTCCACCTCATCTAGCTGCACTCTCATACCTGTCACCTCACCCAACCATCCCAGAAATAGTTTGGTGTTGGCCTTCCTCTCCCTGCTAAATTCAAAAGGGGACATCCCAGTTTTGTTGTGCGGCATGAACCTCTGAGCCACGACTGCCCAATTCACAACTTCCTTCCAATCTCTCCCATTGGACCCTGCCCACCTGCTCGCTTCCTTTATCACTCTATTGTACCTCTCCACCGTGCCATTGGTCTTAGGGTGATATATTGTGCTAGTTTTGTGTGTAATGCATCTTCCCTTCAGGTACGCTTCAATTTCCCTAGATTTTAATTGTGATACATTATCTGTCAACATCTCTTCAGGATAACCCTTGTGATCACACAGCTGTTCCAGGAAATCAATCACTCTTTTGGTGGTTACATTCATGGTCATCATTAACTCTGCCCATCTCGTTAACGCATCAATGACAACAATGCAAAAGGTCTGACAACCCTCACTCCACACAGCCCCCAGTACATCAATAGCTATTTTCTTCCAGGGTCTCTCTGGTATGTCTGTCAGGACTATACGATATTTCTCACTCATACAAACTTTATCGCAGTTAGGACAAAGGATACAGTTTCTGATGCTTTTTTCAATCTGCACATCACATCTCGACCAACAACAGGTATTTCTAATTCTGCGTTTAGTTTTCACAATTCTTTGATGACCTTCATGTCCAAGATGTATCACATTCTCCCCGATTCCCTCAGGCGGTATCAACTTACCTCCTCTCATGAAATAGCAATCCTGAGTACAGAGTTTGTCTCTCAGACTCCAGAATCCCTCACTTCTGCTTCTCGTATTTCTTTTTCAGACAAATGACCTTCCTCTAAACATTTGACAACCAGCATGTTACGCTCACCTGGTATCAACAGGGACGCCACCCAGCCGGGTTACTCGCTGGTATGCTTCTCAGCTTTGTCCTAATGTGGTCTGCGGGGAAGGTACTGCCTGAAAATACAGGAGGACTGTGTTCAAGACTGACCGACTGGGGTAAGTATCCTCCCTCGACCCCCGTATGCTTTCAGTCCCTCTGGCGCCCTCTCCTCACCTTGTGGTAGAATATGGCGTGCTCTCCGTCCTGCCTTCTTTGCAGGGGCGCGTTGTCTTTCATGGGCGAGTGCGGTCCAGTTACTTCACTGACGCCGGCCCGTTTGATATTGTTCAGGTAGGTCTTATTGCTGCTCTTTAGTTTTGTTGCTATCCTGCATGCCTTTCTTTGTTTAAAATGTCTCTTTTTTCTCCCTTAGGTATGCAGAGCTTCAGCGCGGCAAACTGGCTTGGTTGAGCCCCGCTGGTAAATGATGGCGCATTAAGAGCGCTATGATGCGGTAAGTAAGCACTATGCGCAGCGCTGGAAAGTCTTGCCTTTGCTAACCTGTGTTTTCCTTCCTTGTAGGTCGCGGTGTTCTTCAGCTCGGGTGGAATGTCCGGAGTGGTGCCAGACGAGAGGCAACCAGCCAGGTAAGCCTTTTGAGCAGTTCGTAATTTGTGAATGTCTCTACAGCTTTCTTTAATGTTGCCTCTATCTTCCTCTTTCAGGTCGTTCTGTCCGGGTGGCGTGCAGATTCGAGGAAGCTGTTCTCAGTAGCTGGGAGTGTTTAAAGATGAAGACTGCTGATAAGATGCTGCTGCTAATGCTGTTCCTTTTGTCTCCTTGCAGGTTCTGCTTCTCTGACGTTCGAGGGAATAGCTGGACACGGTGAGCGTCACGTTGCAAGCTGCAAAGTAACACGAAGCATGTTCTGCAGTCAGGGTGTGGTTTATATAGCCCAGGTAAAGTAATACCACTGAAAGTAGTTTTAGGCCTGCCACACCCAAAACACTAGACAGCATAGCTTGGTTCTTAGGGAACCAAGCTATGTGGATGCCTCCATGTTGGCTGACAATACAATAAAGCAGTTCCCAAGCACATTGTTGTTCATGGTGTATGAGCCTGGTGTCATAGGCACCAGGACTGGCCCCATGAGGGCTTTTGAAGAGGATGCCAGGCTCTAGAGGCCCGAGTCCTGACTCCATCTGGCCAATGGGTTTGCCAGAGGGGGTTTTGGGTGAGGGTCGTGACACAGCATCTTTAGTCATTTCTTCACACCACTCTTGCTTTGAAATTGAGGATTCATATATTTCACAAATCATCTCTGGTTCCTCCTCTTCATCTTTAGCTTCTTCATTGTTTGTCATTCTTAAAAGGCAGTTGGCTGCATAGTTACTTACTCCTGGGATATAGGTTATTGAAAAGTCAAATTCTTGTAGCATGGATACCCATCTTCTTATTCTGCCTGATACTTTGTCAATACCCTTAGTCGAGAATACTTCAACTAGTGGTTTGTGATCCGTAAGTAGGTCAACTTTGATTCCCCACATGAAGCTTCTAAACTTGTCTGCAGCCTGTCTGACGGCAAGAGCTTCCATTTCTATTGTTGCATATGCTTTTTTTGCTCTTTTAAGTAAACAAGACGCAAATGCTATTACATACTGTTCCCTTCATGAATCTGGGTCAAAGCAGCTCCTAATCCTACATTGGTTGCATCTGTCGTAATCACTGTACGTCCCCCTCACTCATAATTTCTTAATGCTGGTGCTGTCTTCAAAGCCTTTTTTATGAATTGGAATTCATCCTCAAATCCTTCATCCCACATGAATTTCTTATTCATTTTCATCATACTCCTCAGAGCAACTGTGTGGTCCACAAATCCTCGTATAAATTTAGAGTAATATTCGGCCATACCAAAAAATGTCCTGACCTGTTCCTTGCAGGTCGGCATGACCATGTCTTCTATTGCATTTGCTAGATCCTTCTTAGGTATGATTCCATCCTTTGATATTACATGTCCCAAGTATTTCATTTCCTTCCTATTGATCTTAGATTGTTCTCTACTGACTGTCATTCCTACATTGTACAGCTTCTTAAACACTCTCTCCAATCTTCTGTCATATTCTTCCTCTTTGTCGGCGTATATCAAAATATCATCTTGGAAAGAAATTACACCTTCCTCTCCATCAACGATTTCATACATTATTTAGGGGAATACTGAGGCCGCAGATATTAAACCAAACAGCATTCTGTGGTATTGGAACAGACCCTCCTTTGTGATGAATGCAGTTGGATGTCTGGAATCCTATTCAGTTTTACTTGATGATAGGCAGCAGAAAGAACAAGTGTTGGAAATATCTTTGCAGAGCCCATTGTGGAAATCAATTCCTGGATATTAGGTAATGGGTGCCTTTCAGGAATCAAACACTTATTTAATTCTGAAGTCAATACACACCCTTACCTTTCCTGAGCTCTTTTTCAACGCTGCTACCGGGGATACCCATTCTGATGCATCAATTCTTTCTATTATACCCTGTTCTTCCAGTTTACTTCCCCTCGTCTCTCATGGATATATGAACACTCCGTAGTTTCTGTGCCACTGGTTTGCACCCTTGTTTAAGTACAATGCGATGTGTGAATCCTTTCAGACAGCCAATCTCATCTCTAAATATTTCAGTTTGCATTTTTTCTTTGTTGATTTCAGGTGATTCAATCAAGAAAACTGATTCGGCTGCATTCAGATCTAGGCGCACTTTAAGTAACCTCTGATGTGTCCAGCTAAGTAGTGGAGATGACCCTTTCTTCGAGACATAAATGCGTACTTCAGCCCAGCTGTCCTAACGCTGCCTTGAATATTTGAGCCACCATAAGCCCTTGGCTTAATGTCAACTTCTTGTAAATACTCTGGTCCAAATTTTCTCCACAGTGCTTCTGGAATTACTGAGTCTACCATTATAATAATCGGGTCTCCATTTACTATAAGGGTGGCTTTAGGCTGTCAAACTCTTCATCGTCACCTCCTACTGCTGACACACATACTTCTGCTACATCACTATCCACATTTCTAATCCAATTCATGTTAGTCCCTTGATTTCTGCAGCATCTAGCTAGGTGACCTTTTTTTGTTCTCGATGTAGTCCATCCACTTCCTCGCTAAACACTTCAACCACGTTGAAATTCAGTGTGTGACCTTGATCCCTCATTGTTCATCTTGCATCCCTTTTCTCCCAGTTGTACCTGGTAAATATGGGTTCTTTATTATCTCCATTACTACTCTTTCTCATGTTCTGTTTATTTACACTGGCAATTACTTCTTCACTGGATGACTGTAGTGTATTTATCGACGACATACATTTTACTGTAAGCTCCTTCACTCTGCTTTCCAAGGTCTTCACACATTTCTCTGTGTGTTGAACTTCTTTGGCCATCAGTAGAACCATCTCTAATGGTGGGTCATCTTCGGTCCACAACTTCTCTCATACTTTGCTACTATTGCATTCTAAGATAAATTGATCTCTCAGTCTTCCGATTGTTGATTGAATTTGCATGTACTGTCCAGCTTCCTTAGAGCCGTGATGTATTGTTGATCACATTCTCCTTCCTCCTGTATCCTCTTCCCAAACTTGTATCATTGTAAAATAGTACTTAGTTTCTTCTCATAGTGTTTGTTCATCTTTAGTATTGATTTCTCATATTCATTCATATCCCCACACTCAGCAACCACCAGATCAGTTAGATCTTCAAATTTCTCTTGACCAGCTGGCCCTAAACAAGGTAAAAATAATGATATTTTTTCTTTTCACACTGTAATTTGTGCCACAAAACACATTGGCATAGTGCTCAAATGTTTTCTGCCATCTTTTCTATGACAATGCCCTTAATGCCTTCCATGACACTTGCCCTTAATGATAGCTAGACTGCACTTCTTTTTGTACCAACCAATCACAGGTTAAATAAACGTGATGCTTTGGATAAGAACCTTTCAATTGCTAGCCGTCAGATCCCTGTGTCCACTTGCGTGAAAACACTAGGTCTCCGTGTTGATGCAGAGCTTAATATGAAAGATCATGTATCCCATATGAGGACCACCTTAGCATCAGCACTTATTAACTCAAGGCTTGATTATTGTAATAGTCTCTTGGCAGGGACCTCGAAGTCAAATATTCAGTCGCTTCAGATGGTGCAGAATAGTGCTCTTTGCACTGTTTTCGGTTTGCGAAAACATGATCACGTTTCTGAGGCCAGAAAAAAGTTACACTGGTTGCCTGTAGTGCGCAGGATTCCACATAAGATTCTAACACTGGCTCACAAATTATGGCCATCCACTGCCCCTCCTTATCTTATGAAACAATTGACTCCAGATAAACCTGCACGTGCCCTGCGATCAGGGGATTCGCACAAACTCAGTCACATTTCAAATTGTCTAAATTTGGTGAATGCAACACTTCAGTGCAGGCATCCAGGGAATGGAATGCCCTCCTAAACAAAATACATTCTATCTCTTCCCTGCTTTGCTTTAGAAAAGCAGTCAAAACACACTGTTTTGACTAGTCCTCCTGGCTATGCATCACTCTCCTGATTCTGTACTGTTGTATCTTGCTATCTGTGCATTATTTGTGTGCACCTTGAGGCCTATGGGCATGTGGCGCGTTAGAACGATCTAACAAATAAATAAATAATGCAGGTTCACCAACTTCAGGTAGGAACATTGTATGTGGAGGAACACTGTGCATAGACATGTCTCCAGCTCCACAGAGATTGGCCGTTATGGTATAATCACAGTGGCAGAGGTGCATCTAAGTACTAGGTTGTATGTTTTTCTTTTTTTAAAGTCTTGTCTTTACTCTTAAGCAGTCTCTAGTATTTGCCTTTTATTTATTGTCTGATATCTTCAAGTTTATCCTGCTTTTTCTTTTAAGTGGAAACCCCCAAAAATCGTATACTAGGACGAGGAAGAATGTGCTGTCCTTATGTCGTTGCCGTTGTACTGCCTGGCCTATAAAAATGGCAGCAAGCCGCTTGAGGGATCTCACATTGCATGGTCCTTTTCTTTAATGTTTCACAACAGCCAGAGCAACACAATGGGTTTCTCGACAAGTGTACCCATTTACATGCTGTGCGGGGTGCACAGCTTACTTTTTGTATGCAGGATTATGGTTTGGCGCCTCTCACCAGCGAGGCTAAGAAACTGCTGCTCCTTCGCCGGCGCTGCACGGAATCCTCATCACCACTTGAAGCATGCGCGGATGCCGTTTGAAGTGTACATGGACTCAAAAAAAATGCCAAAATGGGTTTATTATAATAAGATAATATTATCTGTTACAAAGTGGGTATGAATGCTGCCTCTCCAGTCCTTCGCTTCTTTCGTCTCCCTAATGTCATCTCCTTTCTCGCCACGTTCCTGGATCAAATCCCTCGCTCCTACATTCTATCGTTCTACACAATACCACACTTAAGCAGGCCCTGGGATGAGTGATATCACCACTTTAAAAACCCATGTAGGGAACAGTGGAGTGTGTGAGATTTAAGGAGAAGAGCAGTTGTGGTGCAGTCAGCGGTGGAGGCACAGGAGGATCTGGTGGAGCAGAGGGATTTGGACATAGAGGAGTAGTTGGTGGTACAGGAAGAATGTGCAGTGCTGGAGGAGCTGGTTGTTCATAAGGAGTTGGGGTACAGGAGGAGTTAGAGGTTCAGAATAATTTGGTGGTGCCAGTTGAGAGTTGAATGAAGAAAGCTAAATCTTTCAGAAGAAAAGAAGCTGATGACATTTGTAGGAGGAACACTTGGAGATGAGGATAAGAAACACAAAGAAGAGTGAGGTGGCCATCGGGTAGTACCTGGTAGATTCAGGGAGAGTGCCGAAAAGGAAGTGTGACAACACACACCCATTTCATGTTCTGCCAATATAGGACTATAGGTCAGGAAACCAGCAAATCATTCCTGCCCCAAAAATGTGGTCTGTATACAGGCACTATGCTAGTTCGGTAACCCATTTTTGTACAGTTGTATGTAAATAAACCTGAAGGGGTTTCAGAGGAGGAGTTCCATGAGTAGTGCTTGATGATAATGGTATAATGTAATTAACTAAAAGAAAACTGGGGAGTAAAAAGCAAAAGAGAAAAAAGAACACTGCTTAATACATTACGGAACTTTAAAGGGGTAACTCAATTGGGTGATAGTTTGGTTCTGAGAGTGGGGCCGTTGTGGGATAAGATGGTGAGGGAGAAACCAGAAATAGGTGTAGTCTCGCCCAAGGTGATAGATGTAAGGATGTGCTAACATGGGACTAGTATGATGTTAACAAAAAGAATGTCTTAAAAAGAAAATGGATTGTGAATTTGATCAAAATTTGATTTTACACACATATACAAATATTGAAATCATAGCACAAATAAAATTCATGTGTTAAGAAAATGTCAGACCCTGTAGACATACGGTTTCAAATTCATGAAATTATTTGAGGTACAAAAGAATCAACACAAATGTTTTGTTCTCATTATTGTCAACAATGGACATTCCACCAATATTTGCTGGAGGGTTTTAGACATTTTAAAAAAGATTACACAGGGAAAAAAATTAAGAAACATGGGTAGAAATCAGTTGCAAGAGCTTGAACTCCCAGGGCAGCTGTGGCATAATTTATTTTAATGAATTACATACCAAAACACATTAATATCTACAAACATGGAATATAATGATGAAAGTGGGGCATCAATGACAATTCCCAGCATATGGGACATTCAACAAGGGCTAGAGAAGTTCCGCCGGCATGGGAGAGCATCAGATGAGTGTGGAGAATAGTAAGAAGTGGCCTAGACATTTTTGGTTCATGACTTTACAGAGGATTATGAGAACCCAAGCAGGCAGCGAGGCACCCTTCAAGCAAACTTCCCTCTGGAAGATGCTGGGGAACCTGCTCAAGTAAGAACTTGAGCTGCAGCAAGCATACCTGAGATATCTTGCCAATTATATCTATCTAACCAGACCACTGTTCCAACAGGAAATCAACCACTGGAGCAACGTTAAACACATGAATGAGTAATACCGGGTAGAAACCTAAAGAAACTCTCTGAGAATCATGTTCCAAATGAGAAGACTTTTTGCCATTCTGACCCTGTTTCAACTGTTCAAATATGTGCATAACCCCCAAAAACCTTATGAAATGAATCCTTAAGTTGTGTTCTTTGTTAAGACCTCTTGGTATTGTGAGAGTATCTAAGGAGCAAAGAAATAAAAGCATCCCTAAACTGGTCTTGTTAAGGACACATTTAGAACGTGCACTGAATAACCCTAGATAATATTACACCTTGATTATAACTGTGCCTCACACATGGAAGTGTGTATTACAGCTTGGGAAAAATCATGGAGAGAGCCGAGAGGACCAGGTATGTACATTTTAGGTGTACTAACAATGCAGAAAAACAAAATTAATATGTGCAACATGGCTTGCTGAGATGCAGGGTATCAATGGCATGAGAGCAGAGAGGTTGGCGGGGAAGCCTGTTCTCCAGCTGTTCCCCTGCTGAATTCCCACAGCTGGGGAACCTTCTGTTAATACTATAAGTACATTGAATCTGACTGCAAGATTGAACCGAACTCCAAAATAAACTCCGGAACTGCTCCAGGAGTGCCCAGTTTAAATCCCCATATATTTAAATTGAGGGCAAGCATTTTGTCCACCAACAAGAAGACCAGTAAGTTGGGTTCTGATAGGGTGGAATACAACATCTGCAGGCGTAGCTCTTTCCGGAATGATTTCAACAGGATCGCCCCTTGCTCTGCCTTCTAGGGGCACATCTAATGTACTTCATTATTTGCAGAGGTTAACCACTTGGAGACCTGTACTGCTTTATAAGGTGACCATTACCTGGATTTATTTGTGTACTTTCCCATGTACATTCTCTACACGTTTGGAAGCCACGAGCCCTGCCATAATTTCTGCAGAGGGTTCAGAGAGCCATGCACTGTTTAAAAATACCAGACTTTGGGCCTCATCACTAGTTTGGCAGTAACCCTTAAATGCGGCGGTAGCGCTATTACTGCCCCATTTAAGGGTCCGCCAGATCATGACCTTGGCAGATTTCCCCCCAGCTCTTAGCTGGGGGAAATCTGCAGCAAATTTGCCGATTTTCGGCCTGTTTACCACCGGCGGGAAATCCGCCGGCGATAATAGCGCAAATTTTCCCCATTGGGCCCAATGGGGAAGGAGGAATTCCCGAATGGGCCCAATGGGGAATGGGCAATAACCGTTCCGCCAAACCTGTGATCCGGCGCTAATAGCGCCGGCGTTACCGCCCAACTCGTGATGAGGGCCTTTGTGATAACATTTTATCATTTCAAGGAACCAACAAGGAATAACTGTAAGGAGTGAGTACATAATCCTCAAAGGGGGAGGAGGGGTGGAGGCAGACTTGTTACAAACCCCCTAAGCCATATGGGCATTCCCCTTTCATTTGTAGTATTTGCCCCATTTTGCATGATTAGGGGGCTTCCTCTAAGGGTTGTGTTCTGCCCTGTCTGGGCCTGTCCGGATCTTGGAGGTCCCAGAGCGACCCCATCATTGCAGAGTCACTGTATCCCCATTGCATCTAAAGCTGGTAAGACATCTACTCCTGGTACGCATGCAAGCCCCCCTTAATGTGGCCTACACATCCTGCCCATTAACTCATTGCCTAAACATTCTCTGTTTTCTCTTGGGAGCACTGACTACTCAACTTGGTGTTCTTAAAATGATTGCCCTTGTCTAAACTCCACTCAAAGGTCCTTATTCATCTGACTGTTGACTGATATGCCACCTGGTGAGATTTTCCTGCACATTGCAGTCACTCTTCCCAACCCACCCACCTTCCCCCATACTCATGGTGCTCTCTGTCTTCCCTATCTATTCTGACTGCTACTCTATCACTTACCCTACCTCTCTCATGATGTCTGGAAGGGAAAAGTGTAAAAAAGCGCTCATGGGCTCAAAATCAGGCTTACCCATTGACGATGCCTACGTCAGTGCTTCATCCAGACAGACTATCACTGACATTCTCTTCACTGTCCCTTCACCTGACCTATGGACTCCCCATATGCTCTCTACGAAATCCCCTTTTTCCTCCTCGCCCCTTAATGGTGGAACCAAATAAGAAGTTCTCTTGGCATACTTCTCATCATTAATGTCTACCAAAAGGGCACTATCATGGCGCAAGGCTCTCAGCCCATCCTCCTTCTGCTGGATAGGCATCTCCCTTCTCTCTTTAACTTCCTCCTCTCTCCTGCCACCCCCCCTACTGCCACCTCTCTGCACCCACTGATAGGTGTACCACATCCCTGTACCCCACTCCTCCAACAACCTCCTTGAAAACTTTGAATTTGACATCCTGGCTCTCGCCGAGACATTGTTCAATTCCAGCTCTGTCACTGCTTTTGACACTCTCCTTCCTGAAGGCTACAAGCTCCTCTCCAAACCCAGGGCTAATGGGTTTGGTGGTGGAGTTGCCCTTGTCTTCTGTGATGGGATTCCTGCTACTATCATTCCCATTCAATCTTACTCTTCATTTGAATGCATTGTCTGTAAGCTGGGTGTCTCTCCTACCCTCTCCCTCACTTTTGCCTCTATCTATAGACCCCCTGGACCTACCTCCCCTTTCCTCCCTGAATGGGCTGACTTCTCCTTTCTCCTGACCTCCTCCCCCAAACATCTCGTCCTTGGGGACTTTAATATTCATCAAGACTTCTTCTGATGTTGCCTCTGTCCTTTTCAGAGACCTCTGTGACTCTCTCACCCTTGCAATTCGTCCCTCCGGCCCACCCACTCTGGTGTCTCACCCTGGTTGCGCTCATCTCAGCAGACATCAACCTCTCCAACCCGCTAACCACCCCGCTCTCCTGGTCAGACCATTCTCTCCTCTCCGCCCATCTGGAGCTCTCTGCCCCCCTGGCGATGCCGCCACTGACACTGCCAGCCACATTCTCTGTCATTTGACTGATGAAACATGTGTCAGTTCCTGCATTTTCCTCCACCTCCGGTCCTCCTCCTACCCCTTCTATTGACTCACATTCCAATTTAGCGCTTGCTAACCTCCATCTCTCCATCTCCATACTCTGGACATCCTTGCCCCAGTCATGAGGATCCACATGAAGCCTGCCTCCAAGTGATACTCTTGGTATGACTCCTGCTTGCAGCTCTGAAACGCAAGTGCAGGGCTGCTGAGCTGAAGTGGCAGTCCTCAAGCACATTCTCTGACAAAATGGCCTGTGAACTCCACCAAAGGCATTACCTTCTCTCTTTTTGTTCCAAGAAGAGGGCTCATGTCCAAGCATTTATTTCAGGGGGCAACAATAACACAGAGGAATTGTTCAATATCTGCAAGGAACTTGCCAATCTTTCTGCAATCTTCTCTTCCCACTTTCCCTCCGAGAGCCTTTACACTGCACTGGCCTCTCTCATTTCTCCACCAAAACTCAGGTCATCCTGTCCTCACTCTCTTCTTCTCCCCTCCCGCCCCCTGTGCTCATGCTTCCTATGACCTTCCCCCATTCTCTGTGCATTCTCGCCAATTGTACCGGACGAGATCTCTAGAGTAATCCACTCTATAAAAGTCTCCTCCAAACTGGTGCTTTCCTTTCCTTCTCCATCAAGGACAACATCTCCTCTCTCGCCCCGGCCCTGGCTGAATTCTGTAACCATTCATTTGCCATTGGCTCTTTCCCGCAACCACTGAAGGACTCCCCTGTGCATCCCCTCCTAAAAAGGCCATCTGCTGACCCTTCCTGTTCGGCTAACTATTGCCTCATCTCTATCACCCCTTTCCTGGGCAAAATTCTGGAGGAGCTGGTCATCCCCCAACTGACCCACCACACCAAATCTGCTGGCTGTCATCAAAACCACCAATCTGGATTCACACCATCCAGTGTCACGGAACCTGCCCTGCTGAACACATGTGAAGACCTGCTTTCTAATCTTGATTCTAACTCTTCCTCGGTTATGAGTCTTCTCAATCTTTCCTCTGCCTTTGACACAGTCCATCATGCCATCCTCATAAATTGTCTCTGTGATGCCCTTGGCATCAAGGACTGGGCACTGGCCCTGCTGACCTCCTTCCTTTCTAACCAACCTTCCGAAGTGCAACTGGGCCCTTTCCTCTCTTCCACCTCTATTCTCTACCTTAGTATTCTATCCTATCACTGTGGCTTTTCAACATTTACCTTGCCCCTCTGGCCCATTTGATCTCCACCTTCTCTCCTCACTTCCAGTGCTATTCTCATGACACACAGATCTCCTTTAAGCTTCCCTCATCTACCTCATCCTCTCCCTCTCTCATGCCTGACTGCTATTCAGGCATGGTGTTCTGCTAATGATTTCTGCCTTAATGCCAGTAAGACTGAGATACTTTTCATTGGGACTCCTGCTCCCTGTTTCCCTGCCACTCTCGGACCGCCCTCCTTGGGCCAGTTCACCTCACCCACTCTACAACCTTGGGGTCATCTTCGACTCCTCTCTCTCTTTCTCCCCTCATATCACAGACCTTGCCAAGAAGTCCAACTTTCTACTCCACCTCCTCAGATGCATTCTCCCTTTCCTCACCTTTCCACAGAAGCTCAATGTCTCCAACTAACTGGTTCTCTCTAGGCTGAACTATTGTAACATCCTCTTCCTCAATTTGCCTGTTTACTCCCTTTGCCCTCTGCAACTACTCCAGAATAGGCCGGCAGACTTATCCTTGGCCTCAAGCCCAGGGACTGCATCTCTCCAGCCCTAAAATCTCCCCACTGGCTCCCGGTGGCTGCAAGGATCAAATTCAAGACCCTCTGCATCATCCACAAGGCTTTCTGGTGCCTGCGACCCCGTTGCATCCAACTGTCTCTCCATAAATGCCTCCCAGCTAGAGTCCTTTCGGTCCTCTAGCTCCAACTCTCTGCAGATCAGGTGCTTCTCCAAGCCGGGATTGGGAGATAGATCACTTTCTTCGGCAGGATCCTGCCTCTGGAACAGCCTTCCTGCCCCTCTCAGACTTCAGCCGGATCACCTTAAATTCCGGGAAACTTCTCAAAACTTTCCTTTTCAACTCCCCCTTCCCTCTCCCCCTCCCTTGCTAAACTGTTCCCCCTGCTGCTGTGACTGGTGCCTGGACCCTTATGTATCCTACTTGGGCCAGGCCCTCCTCATCCAGTCGAACCCAGTACCCTTCTAGCACTTTCCCATGGGCACCCTGCCCTGACTAGCTTGATTCTGGTCCGCCCCTCCCCTGCACTATCTTCCCTGCCCCCACCCCTCAGCACTTGCCCAACTCTGGGTCCCCTGCCTTCCTGCACTTCTCCCTCATCCCAGACCTTTCTCCATAACCTGCAATTATTTTCACTGCACTTGCATGATCCAAATAGCACAAGGCTTAGTTGGACCATTCCTTACTATTATTGTTATTGTTTTACCTCTGCCCCCCCCCCCCCTTTGTCTTGTGGTGCCTGGAAACACTTGTGTATAGGCGCCATACACATGCCCAATAAATAAAATGAAAAGCTATGGAGTAACTGTCTTCTGGAGTACGGGGGGGGGGGACGGACTCGGGTTAAGCCTCCAAAGCCAGTCCGGCATGCTTCTGCTTCGTCAGATGCTCTCTGGCGAGAGCTTTTATTTGTTTATTTTATCTTTTTTTAATGATTGCAGACTCTTATATTTGCATCTGATATTAATCCAGTCTCAATTGTCTTTCAAATGGGATGCTTATTTAATGGGGTTTTTGGGTATAGGTCCATCCCCCAGCAACTCTGTATTTTGCGGAAGTCACTATTTCTTTGATGAACTAGGAGACCTTTTTTTATTAATAACATGTGTGGTATTGTCAACGGGGAAGGATTTACTCATGTCAAAAAGATCAACGTGGGTGGGCTGTAGTAAGTAAAACATCACAGTGAGATATCCCTCAAAAGTGCAAGAGCTCTTATGTAAAGGTTGCCACACATGTTTGTCACCTTTAGCGTTAGGCTTCTATACATTGGTGTTCTTTTATAGACCACTTTGGATGGAGGTTAAAAGAAACACTGGTCCCAGTACATCTAGTCAATCTGGGTCTCAGTCTGTTCAGATAGACTCACATATAGAACCAGTTAGATGGTTAAAGGAACAGGAAGCCTAACAATATATGTCATTCCTTACTACTGTCAACAGGTCTGTGTGATACTGATGAAGTAGATTGTTTGTTTGTTTATTTATTTATTGTGCGTGCCGGACCCAGAGGTATCAGGGCGCAGGTGAAAAGAGAGCTTACAGCTTAGTTACAGGTGTTACGGAGCAAAGGTAAAAACTGTTTCCTCGGCATTACAGATGAGGGTAAAACAGTATAGTACATGTATAGAGGCGTACATATGTAGACAACATGTCATAATTAACACACATTTACATGCAGGCAGGACTAAGTTAGTTCAGTAGGAGAGTGTGTGTTACATATCTTTCTCTATGAGTCATTGAATTATATTCTTTCTGAATTTGATAAACGTTTGGTCAGATCTGAGTGTGTGTGGTTAGGAGTTGCACAGTTGTGCTGCCCTAACTGGGAAGCTGGACCCTCCAATGGTGAACAGTTTAAATCTTGGTACTTGAAGAGAATTGGGGTTGGCTATTCTTGGCGGTCTGATGGAGTTTTTTCTGATAAATCGTTCTGGTAGGTAACGAGGGGCTTTGTTATTTAAGCATTTGTGGATGAGGGAAGCCGATTTGAGATTAATTTCTTTCTAGGGTGGAGAGCCATTTGTGTTTCCGTCTTATTTCAGATATGTGTACTCTTCTAGGGATGCTTAAGGCAGCCCTAGGAGCATTATTTTGCAGCACTTGTATTCTGTTGATGGTTTGTTTGTTTGCCCCTATTTAGAGAGCATTACAATAATCAAGTTTTGATAGGATGAGGGCTCTAGATAGGATTAAGCAGCTGTCAACTGACAGGAATTATTTTCCGGCTTGTATTAATTTATATGTGTAGGCCGTAGTGGAAGCCAGTGAATTTCCCTGTTTGGTAAAAGATTAAGTTGAGTCGAGGTAAAAACCTAAGGTTTTTACTTCTCTGGTGACCTTGATAGTATTCCCATCAATAATGAATGCCGAGTAATTAAGGTTGAGTTTTGAGATACGAGCTGCGGAACCCAGGATGATGAGCTCTGTTTTGTCATTGTTCATACACAGGCCATGGTTGGCCATCCATGCCCGAACGATGCTATAGACTCTTTTCACCATAGCCAGATCTTCCCCATAATCCCCAGTAAGTGGTAGGAGAATCTGGGTGTCGTCTGTGTAGTTGGTGTAAGTGATACCCAGATTGTCAAGATCGTCAAAGAGTGGCTTGGTGAAGATATTGTAGAGTGTTGGCGAGACGCATGATCCCTGGGGCACTCCACAAGTAATCGGTATCGGGTCTGCTGCGGCTGATGGGGAGAAGACCCTCATGGTCCTGTCACTAAGGAAAGACTGCATCCAGACTATGGCTTCCTTTGGGAAGTGGGATGCTGAGTCCAAGTGACTACACCAGGACTTTATGGTCCACCAAGTCAAAGGTAGCTGATAGGTCTAGTAGGAGGAGAAGTGCTAATTTTCCCTCGTCTCTTAATCTATTTGGGCCTTTAAATCGATAAGGGCTGTCTCTGTGCCATGTTGTGGTCGGAAACCAGATTGGAGAGCGCCTAAGAGTAGGTTCACCTCGTGGAAGTTTTGAATTTGGGTGTATGCTACCTTATTTAAGATTTTTAGGAGAAATGGCACCGTGGTGATGGGTCTGTAGTTGGTGGGTATGTTAGGGTCCAGTGTTTGTTTTTTCAGAAGAGGGAGTACCCAGGAGTCCTTTCGATTACGCAGGATGGTGCCAGTAGTGAAGGAGGCGTTGATGAGTTTGGTGATGAAAGGGGCTAGATTTCTAGCAGCGTCCTTGATCAGTTGTGCTGGGCATTGGTCACCTTTGAAGTTGGATGGTTTAAGCGCAAGAATAATTTTCTCTACCTCAATAGCTGAGACCTTAGAGAAGTTAAATTGAATATGTTCTTTGGGTTTAGACTTCAGTGTTTTGTTCGGGGAGTTTGAGTTTGAGCTGACAGTAAAGCTTTCTTTAGAGCTATTTTGTTTTGGAGATTGGCCACTTTATTAGTTAGTGCAAACGGGATGTCAGCAAACCAAGTTGTATCTTTAATAGAGTTATCCTGTACTGCAATTGGGGTTTCCAATTCGTTTAGAATAGAGAAGAGCTCCTTCATGCCAGGTATCTCTTGTGTAATCCTGTTGTTAAACATTTCTCGTTTGGCCATGATGATATCCTTTTTGCATTGAGTTGAGATACTTATTAGATTGATTTTATTTTCTATAGTGGGATGTAGATTCCATGCTGTTTCACATTTTATTTTCTGTAATCTTAGGTTTTTTAGGTGGGTGTAAACCAAGAGTTGAGATGCTTTTTGGGTTTGCTATTCCTAGGTTTTAGGGGAGCAATGCTGTCAAAAGCAATAGTCATAGCATTATTATATTCTTCCACTAGTAAGCCTGGGTCTGTATGGTCTGGTAGGGAGTTGAGATTGGGTAGGATATGGGGTAAGATATTATCAGCTGTGATATTTTTCTTGTTTCTAGTTAAAGTAGGTAAGGCGGGAGGAGGTATTTGTGCAGTAGGTATTTTAGTATTGAGAGTAAAGGAGATTAGGTGGTGGTCACTCCATATTTGTGGGGAGAGGGATGTGATGGAGAGGTTGCAATTGTGACTGGCAATCCAATCGAGAGTTCTCCCTTTGGTATGGGTGGAAGTATTCACTTCTGAGTGAAACCTAATTCTGTCAGGATGTTGGCTACGGAAGAAGCCTGGTGATTATGAATATCATCATACCCTAGGTTAAAATCTCCAAACACTAGGGTTTGTGAAGAGTGTTTTAGCTTCTCTGAGATTGACCTGGTGTCTCTGGTACCAATGGCCCCGTCTCTCCAGCCAACCTGTGTAGTTTCAGTGTTGTTTGTACTGAAAAGGTGTTGACTTGGGGCTGGTCTATTTATGGAATCTTCTTCTTGGGAAGGCAATAAAATCATTGCAGATGCTGTTCCTGATAGCATGGTTCAGACGGGTCTGGGGACAAACTGTCAGGACAGCAATCTTAAACTGATGGTATAGAATTATTGCTGGTTTAAAAAATAAACTCCTGCACCCGGATTGGTGGGATTTCATAGACACGTAGATTCTATTAATGTTCAAGAAACCTGATCAGTAGAACCAATTTCTATTCAGGGCTTTCCACCATATTTCCAACCAGCAATAAGGGCCAGCACAAGGTAGGCCCTCTGGTAGCATTGCCACTTACTGGACGGTAAACCTGGACTTGGCGGGAATACAGGTCTGCAAATCCACAACTAACTGATTATTTCTCCAGCTAACAGTTAGATGGGGGAATTGCCTTGGCTTGGTCAATTCTTACAATAACAATGTAGGGAAGGACTATTTGGACCTATTGAACTCCATAAAGGACTTAATGGCTTACAATCTGGAAATTAGTCCCTGTACTTGCCCCGTAAATATTGGCAGGGACTTTAATTTAAGAGAAGGATAAGAAGATTGTGAAAATGAGGAGGAAGATACTGATCTTCAGAGAAAGAACTTCTGGGGTATTTTGCTAGAGACAGGTTACAGGGAATCAAAGAAGGACACTACATATTTGACAATGGGAGATTTGGGAGTATTATTGATTACATCCCAGCTAGCATACACTGGTGGGTTAGTAGCTCCAGTTTTGTAGTCTGTGGGAGGCATGAGAGTGACAATAATCCCCCGTTATTGGAATGGTGATGGGATATGACTAGAAGTGGACCATAACAGTCTTTAGTTCACATTTAATACAGATGGGTGGGAGACTACTTCTCGGGACAAGCAGTAGAGAAGCTAGCATTTACAATAAAGTATGTTTTTTAAATGCATTTGTTTAATTACATAAAAACTTTAAGCATGTCAACAAGAAGAGATAAAAAAGAAAAGACAAGACAAAAAATGAGATTATGAACTTGAATAGACAGTTCAAAACAGTCCCCTATAAAGGAAAAAAGCAAATAATCTACCTACATATAATAAATATCAAATTCAATAACAACGATAAAAAGTACATCCGAATCCCATATATTTGATTTTAAAAGAATCATCATTTTCCCTAAGTGCTGGTAGCCCTATTCCAATGCAGCTGATGTTATTAGAACAGATTGAGCAGCTATGAGTGTAGACCAAAATTGGTCTTCTCTAATGCTTTATATTACACTTACCAAGTGACCATATCCTCTCCTATAAATCTCAGTCATAGCTATACATGATGTTAATATCTGTCTGGCAGTCTCTCTCTCAAGATTACAACGTCTACATAGGTCACTCCGGGGAGGTACATTTTTCCAGTGTCTTATATATTCATTTCTGGGGAGAGTATTGAAGCGCAAGTGTTAAATGGAACACTTTATTTACAATAAAGTACTAACCGTCACTAAAAGTGACGTATTGGTTTGTATAAAAATCGAAGCTAAGCCATCAAATGTAGTGGCAGCCTTCAAACAAATTTTCATGATTTGTCAGCATATTTTTAGACTCCCATTCTCTAATAATAAATCGTAGGGGCCGTGGATAAAGTATTGGTTGTCACTGGCGTATAAAGCCAAAAGAAGGGCATTATATATAAGGAACTCACAAACAGATAAATAAATAAGGGTAAGATGAGACGAACATAAAAGGAGAGCAGCAATAGTTTATGATAATTGGGTTAAATTATGCACTGCTGCCAGCAGAAAAGACAGAAGAACGCTCTGGCAGATATCTTCCTCTCTCTCCAACTGAGGGGGCATCCATGTACCTGTCAATGGTTATGGATCCAAAACATAGGTTCTTCCTCTGTAGATCCAGGCTAAATTCACTAAATCTTAGGGCGAAATCTCCCAGATGGAGTCATGGCGCAGTATCAAGAATTGTTGTCTCTTGTCAGTGTGGGGATAGGGAGACACTGGGCCTCATTACGAGGCAGGCGGTAAGGGATTACCTGTAAGGGCCCCGGTGCCGGTAATCCCTTACCGCCCTACTACGAGTTCCCTTTGCGGGTCCTTCCTTAATGCCTCGTTTTTCCAGGCGTTAAGGACGAGACCCGCAAAGGGACTCTGGAGCAAATAACGGTACCGCAATTTGTGGTACCGTTATTGCCGACTTCCCCCTTCCCATTGAGCCCTATGGTGGCTCAAATGGGAATGGGGGAGGGGCCCTAGCGAATGGGGAATTACCGCTCCCACCAACCTTGGAATGGACCGGTAATTGCTCCATTCACCAGGTCGGAGTCGGAACGAATCTGGAGGCAGCCATGGCGCTAATAGCGCCATGGCTACCTCCAACCTCGTAATGAGGCCCACTGGCTCATTTTGTTTTGTTTTGTCCTCTCTATGCTGACATTGGGAGGTTGTGTTGGTAAAAATTCTGAATCGGAGTGGTGTTAGGCATTATAAACCTGCTTTGTTTTTTCTACAGTGCTGTTCTGAAATGAAGGTGGTGTTTGCCCTTGTGACCTTTCTAACGAAGGCTTGGGCCAAGAGAACATACTTGTATAAAACATCTGCAATGCAGTGTCTGCCCACTGAGTTTTTAATGTATATATTTATGTAGAATATATTGTATTTGCTGTATATATATTTCACACCTTGTATTATATGTGCATTGTATATTTTGTTATAGTTGTTTTTATAATCTTTAATTTGTTTTTATGGAATTTGGCGTTTTACAAATCAATAGCTACTGTCAAAAAGACTCAGAATTAATCATGTTATCAGGAGGCATGCATTATGGTATTTTAATATACCGAAAGATGATGTTTTTAACAACTGTACTTGTGACTATGATTTATGGATCGCTGATCAAAAATAAATAAATCAATATATATCAATCAATCATATGCTGGCCAAAATTACAAATTACTGTGGCTAGTATTTTATGTAGATAGAAATGTGCTTATTATGCAGTTCCACTGTCGGATCTAGGAAACATCTCACAACTGAATGTTGAAAAAAATGTAAAGGTAAGTGTTTTTGTTAAAATTGGGTAGATTGGTTAACTTGTCCACTCAATTGCTTTATAAGATTTTGAATGCAAAATCTGCCTTGATAACATGTTTTTAGAATCTGGACAATAAATTCTACTGAGTTACTGCAAAGACAGAATTAATATTTTACGATAAAAAATGTAAGAAAATGTTTTAAAGATTATCCCATGCATTTTGTACTGGCTATCAAACGTAATAATATGTAAAACGATTTTTGATAGAGTGATTGGCAATTGTATGATGGGACCGAATGAGTTCAAGTAAACTGATACATTGAAAAAATGAAGAACAAATGAACAAAATATAGAAACAGGTATTTAGTACCATAGGCAAATGGCTCTAATGGTTATTCTTGCAATTATTGCCCAGTGTAGCTGCCTCTTTAAAACAAGTCCATAGAGGGAGAAGCAGGAAGGCTTTCCGTAAGCAAAGCTTATTTTAGGTGGTGACTTGGCTGTGCCCACCATGCTAAGTTATGAGAGCATTGCATATGACCCCTCGCTGGTAAAGATAAATACATCTGATGTTTATAAATACGGTTCCATGTGTTAATATCGCCGCAAAAATATTGTGATACAAAAATCTCGCCATATTTTTGCGGCGATATTGAGCCATGGACCCTGTGGGGGACACCCCTGCAAAACCTGCACTATTTTTAAATATGCGGGGGACACCCCTGCAACCCTCTCTCCCACAAATTATCCCCCCAAAAATATCACCTATGGCGAGACAAACGTCCATATGTACGGCAATATTTTTGGTGGGAATAATATGTAGGGATACCATAAATACTGGACTTTCCATCAAAAACAGTCTTCAAAAGATGCAATCTGCCATAGCTTCTGCACGATTGCACTTTTGAGTTGCTTCTTTATACGTTTGGTGCTACTATGGGTGCAGACCCACGGGCTATAAAGAAAATTAGGAATTAAAGAAGTATCTTAGCTCACAATGTTAAACCCACCTAGATATTTAGTGGTTACAGTCAGAGTAATCAGACCCACATTCTCATTTTCGGTGATGGTAGAAACAAATGTGATTTATTAGTATGCTTGCAAGAGGAACAGACTGCACCCTATCTATTAACTGTTTTCCTCCTACCTGACCCAACCTGTGATTGGTATCATGGACCCGTATGTATCCTTGGGGCCCCTAACCTCCCGCACGCAAACGCCCCAGCTTCTTTCGACTCTCAGCACTTGCTTTGGCACTCCCTACGCCTTGGAGGCTTGCACTTACACCCAACACGGCTCCTGGCGTGTATCACTTACCTCACCATGCACTTCATCTGTTGCTCACTCATGAGCACGGACACTTCAGCACCTACCTGCTCTGGCCTTTTCCTTGCTGCACTTGCACGTTCTGAATGACTCACAGGGCATAATAGGTTTGTCGTTTTCCTTTCCTCTCCTCTGTTAAGTATTCAATATGTATCACTCCCTTGTTCCCTGCCTCGCCCTGTGGGCGCTTTGAAACAGTATGTACTTGCTGTATAAGCGCCATACAAGTGATCAATAAATACATAAAATAAATAAAAACCTGCACTCCAGACCTGTTCCCTTTGAAACATCGAGAATGTCAAGACTAGGCCTTCCAGCACGGAGGGTGTGAGGGAAAGAGGAAGAGAAACGGAGGGTCTTGAGAAGCTACTGGAACTTAAGGAGATCTGGCTCAGGTCTGAGATGAGCAGGGAGGAGAGAGATCTACCACCCACTATGCTTGGAAAAGAGTCTGACCTGCAGGGAGTTGGAGCTAGATGACTGAAGGCCTCTAGTAGGGAGGTGTTCAGGGAGAGGGAGTTAGATGTAGCGGGATCCCAGGCCCCAGAAAGCCTTGTGGATGGTGGAGAGGGTCTTCAACTTGATCCTTGCAGCAACCAGGAGCCAGTAGAAAGATTGTATGGCTGGAGAGATGTGGTCCCTAGGCTTGAGGCCAAGGATAAGTCTCACAGTCCTATGCTGGATTAGTTGAAGGGGAAGAAGGAAGGAATTAGGAAGATTGAGGAAGAGGCTCAGTGGAGAGTGTGATGAAGGAGAGAAAAGGGCCCAGTTGAACCTAGGAAGGTCGGGCAGAGAGGAAGGAGGTCAACCAGTCCAGAGTCACGTCTGTGATGCCAACGGTAACATGAAGCCAATTTATAAGGGTGGCATGATTGACCATATCACAGACAGAGGAAAGGTCAAGAAGGACGAGAAGAACAAGTTACTCTCTTACCTGGTAACGTTCTTTCGATGGGTTGGTCCGACGACATATTCCATATCTATGACAGTAATCACCACAGCTGTGCTGCTTCGGAAAATCTTTCTGCGTCTTGCGTCGATGACGTCGATACGCCGTCCTAGAGGACCTCCTCCGGCGGCCGACGTCACCAGATGTTATAAGTAGGACGCATAACTTTTTCCCAGAACGTGTGGCACCAGTCTTCTGCCAGCCAGACCACACAAAGCCTTGCGGAAACGTAAGCTGCAATCGCACAAGAAATTCTGTAGCGGGGAAGGCAGGGAGGGAGCGATATGGAATACGTCGTCGGACCATCCCATCGAAAGAACGTTACCAGGTAAGAGAGTTACTTGTTCTTCGAGGGGATTGGGTCCTCCGACGTATTCCATATCTATGACAGACTCCCAAAGCAGTACCAACATAAGGAGGTGGAAAAAATTTAGAAAATACAAATTCGGAATGCCCAATCAAATTGCAGAGTAAAGGACCACCTTGCCAAAGGCCAGATCCTGCCCATGGATAGAATCAAGGGAGTAGTGACGTACAAAAGTATGGACCGAAGCCCAAGTGGCTGCATCACAGATGTTACGAATAGGGACATCCCTCTGCAGGGCAGTAGAGGCAGCCATACCCCTGGTAGATGGGCCCGCAAGCCAACCGGAGGGTCCTTACCCGCCAAGCGGTAACACTCAGAAATAGCCAGAATAATCCAGCGAGACAAAGTTTGTTTCATCACAGCCTGTCCCAAACGCCTTTCAGCGTAACCAATGAAGAGTTGATCGTCCACTCTGACCCGGGACATGCGCGAAATGTAGAAACTCAAAGCGCTCCTAGGATCGAGCCTATGGGGCCTCTCCTCATCCTTACCAGGATGCAGAAGAGGATAAAATGCCGGAAGAACAACCTTCTGGCTCAAATGAAAATCCGACACCACCTTCGAAAGAAAGGAAGGACGGACTCGAAGGACAACCCTGTCCTTATGAAACACAGTGAAGGGTGGCTTAACGGAAAGTGCCTGTAACTCACTCACTCTGCGAGCGGAAGTGACCGCAACCAGAAATACAGTTTTAAGAGTTAACAGTCTCAAAGGGCAAGAATGCAAAGGCTCAAATGGAGCCCCCATGAGAAATTTGAGAGCAAGGTTCAAATCCCAACCGAGCACCTGGAAAGGTGAAGGAGGGAACACATTAGTAAGCCCTTTCAGAAACTGTGAAATCAAAAGGTATCTTAAAATAAGAACACTCCTCAGACGAGCGCTTAAAGATGGACAGCGCCGCCAGGTAACCTTTAATGGTACCCACTCGCAGGCCCCTGTGGGCCAAAGAAAGCAAAAAAGACAGAACCACAGGAATGTCACAAGAAAAAGGATCCACATTCTGAACCCTGCACCATTCGCAGAACTTCCTCCAACGGCAACGGTACAGGGACTTTGTTGCAGGCCGTCTGGCCGAAATCAACACCTCCATCACGTCTTCAGGAAGGTCCCAATCCCTATACCTCAACCTTTCAGAAGCCAAGCGTGAAGGTTGAGGGATCTGACCTCTGGATGGAGAACCTGACCCCCCTCCCATGGGAGCAGATCGTCTCGGTAGGGAAGACAACGTGGAGGGCAGATGGACAAGTCGAGAAGGTCCGGGTACCATGTCCTCCTGGCCCACGCCGGAGCAATGAGGATCATCCGGGAACCGAACCTCCGTAACCTCTGCAGTTTCTTGTGCTTCGGATGGATCGGCACATGAAAATAAGCGTCCTTGAGGTCCAGAGACACCAACCAGTCCTAAAGTTGAAGGGCCTGGAGGACTTGAGAGAGAGTAACCATCTTGAACTTGTCCTTCCTGAGGAGTTTGTTTAAACCGCGCAAGTCCATGATGGGTCTCAATCCCCGTCTTTCTTGGAAATCAAAAATAAGGGGAATACCATCCCTTGTTTCTCTCCACTACAGGCACCAGTTCTATGGCGCCTTTCTCCAGCAGGGATTGAATTTCCTGCGCAAGGAGCGGATCCAGACTCTTCAAAGAGAGATTTCCTGGTGGATTGTCGTGAGGCCTCTGCCGGAAAGGAAGACAGTAGCCGTGGGCTATGATCTCCAGAACTCAAACATCTGAAGTAATGGCGCCCCACTCTACAAGATGCTGCACCAGCCTTCCCCCAACCGGCGAACCATGGGACATGGCCTCACGACTGAGCAGAAGCGGCTGCGGCGTTGTCTGAGGGCAAAGAGGCAACAGCTCGCGTGGCCTTGGCACCTCAAGCACCTTTGTTTCCACCTCTGGCACTCCTTCGGTTGCCACTTTGACTGGCAGCTCCTCTCGATCTACTAAAGGACGAGTAGTAAAGAAAGGAACCTCCCCTCCATTGCTGTCCCCTAGGACGAAAAGGCGGAGGTTGGTGGATTGCAGCACCTAGCGACTTCGCTGCAGCCTTCGAGGTCTGCAACCTCTCAAGACTCTCGTCAGCCTTGTTGCCAAAAAGATGTTCACCATCAAAGGGCATGTTGAGGAGTCGTGCTTGCACATCAGGAGCAAAACCCGACTTCCGCAACCAGGCAAACCTGCGTATCACGGTGCTCGCCGCCATGGACCAGCTGACGCAATCAACCATGTCCAGACCCGACTGAACGGCCTCACACATGGCGTCCTTGCCATCCTGTACGATAGCCAGGAACCCATCCCGTTCCTCCCCTTCGGGGATATGATCAGCAGCTAATGAAATACAATTCCACAGAGTGTGTGTGAAACGAGACAAGGCACAAACGGATTTGGCAACCTGAAGCGCCATACCCCCCCCCGCGAAGAAAACACCTTCGCCCAGCCATCAAAACGTTTGTCGTCCCTATCAGGAGGGATGGTAGGGTACAACGCCTGTTTTGCAGGGGCTGTAGCCACCTGCACCACCAAACTCTCCGGAATGGGATGCGTGTTCAAGTAGCAGGGGTCGCCACATGCTAGACAATATTTCTTCGGCAAGGACTTGCTCACTGCCAGGAGACTCTCCGGAGCAGTCCAAGCCGCAGCCACCCTTTGCTGCAAGGCCATGTGAAATGGCAACACCGGGTCAGTTGGAGGACCCTGATCCAAAATATCAGTCAGGTCATCCTGCTGAACATCCCCAGGTGGGGCAGACCAACCCAGGTATTTGGTAACCCTCGACATGAGGCGCCGATAAGAAGAGTCGGCATGCGTGCCAGGCTCAGGCCTCCCAAACTCCACCTCCGGAGAGGTGTCGAGACCACTGGCGTCTGTCTCAAATTCTCCAGTTAACTGTGACCCGAGACAAGGTCATCAGGAGCCAAGCCAGGAACCTCACCTCCATCAGACCCCTCCTCCACCTCAGAAATATATTCCAAAGGCTGGAAAGGAGGTACAGACAAAGGGACAGAGACATGTCTAGCCTTAGCCAGAGCCTTTCTGGGTGGTTCCACCGTGCCACGGGGAACCCCCAACAAAGCCGCCTCGAAAGGCTTGAGGGCGTCGAATGAAACAGCATCGACGTCGAGCGTGGCGCCGACAGCATCGACAGCTTCGACACAGGCCTCGAGGGCGGAGCCCCGAGCGTGTCCTTCGACAACCGGGGCGCCAATGGTGTCGACGACTTCCTCAAAGGCTGAGCCTCGAGGGAGTCCATCGACGACTTCGGCGCCACTGGCGTCAACGTCTTCTTGGAAGACCTCACAGGTGTCCAAGGGCTTGAGCGCGTCGAGGACCGGGACCTGGAACGGGCATGACGAGAACGATTCCCCTTGTCTGAGCGGGACCTCTCCCGTGAATCGTGCCGACCACCCGAGCCCGAAGGCGTGCGAGCGGTGTCTCTCGACCGATCACGACCGACCCCACTCGGAGGCGCGGCCGGACCAGTGCCCTGCGATTCAAGAATCACTAGCATTTTCTTGCCGAAGGAAGCCCACTCCTCAGGCGTTGCATGCTTGGAGGGATATGCAACCCGCCGACGGGCGGAGTCCTCAGAAGAGGACGGGGAAGGCAACCGATGACGGCGCTTCTGGGCATGCCTCAAAGAGGCAGAGGAGAGGCAGGACCTACTCCTGGACCGAGACCCACTGGACTTCCGACGGCGATGTGGAGAGTCGCCCCCAAATCATCCGTCGAAAGCCCCGTAGACCTCGACTTCCGGGGCTTGGACACCTTACCTACCGTCAACTTCTTTGTGCGCTCCCGCAAGGTTTTGGACGTAAACGACTGGCAGTCGACACAGTCTTCTGTGTCGTGGGCCTCCCCGAGGCACCAGAGGCAGGCGTCGTGCGAGTCGGTCACCGACATCTTGGACCCACAGTCCCCACATTTCTTAAAGCCCGGACGCGGGGTGAAAGACGAGGTAGACATCTTCACGAGGTAATAGACCAAACTAACAGGTTCGAAGAACCGTAGAAGAACAGAAACTCCAAAGAGTCGAGGCGCGCCGAGATCTCCGAAGCGAACACGCAAAAAAAATGGAACTGAGGCTACGGGCGTCGTGCGTCCTACTTATAACATCTGGTGATGTCGGCTGTCGGAGGTCTTAGAGGACGGCGTCATCGACGCCAAAAGATTTTCCCAAGCAGCACAGCTATGGCGATAACTGTCATAGATATGGAATACGTCAGAGGACTCAATCCCCTCGAATGGAGAGATAGCTGGAATCGAGATTAGAGAGCAAGTGTTCACAGGTGTTCTGGAGTGCAGTTTCTGTGCCTCTGGCTACTATGAAGCCAGACTGGTGTTCGTGGAGACAACCAACAGATTCAGTGTGGTGGATAAGCTGGGAGATGGCGAGCTTCTCCAAGAGTTTGCCCAGGAAGGGGGTAGTGGAGATAGGGTGGTAGTTAGCCGAACAAGAGGGGTCATCAGAAGGCTTTTTGGGGAGACGGTGCGCAAGAGAGTGTTGAAGAGTAACGGGAAGGAGCCCGTGGGAAAGCATTGATTGCAGAAATCACAAAAGGCTGGAGCAAGTGAGGCAATGTTATCCTTGATAGTTCTGGAGGAGCAGGAGAGCACCTGTTTGGATGCGACTTTCATAAAGCGGCCTTGTCTAGAGAATTTATCAGGGGATATGGGACAGAAAGAGCAGAGTGGGAGGGAAGGGAAGAGGGGGGGCAAGTGAGGCCTGAGAGCAGGTGAGGGAGAAGGGAAAGGTGTAGATGAGAGTGAGGACAGGATGTCCTGAGTTTTAGTACTGAAGTGAAAGGCCAGTGCAGTGCAGAGGGTCAGAAATGGTAGAGGCGAAATGTAGACTGTAGTAGGAATGCTGAGTTACTTTCAGATTTTGAACAGTTCAGCCATGTTGTTAGTGGTCCCAGAGATGTGGGCTTGGATTTAGGCCATCTTCTTCAAGCAGATGGATATTCTGTATTGCCTTTGGAGCAGGCAGTAGGCCAGTCTGTCAGAGTATGTGCTTGAAGAATACCACTTCCGCACAGCAGTTCTGGCATTGCGTTTCAGAGAGGCTAGGTCGGAGAAATACCAGGTGTTGCGTTTGGAGGTAGGCTTCCTGCATATCCTCATGACAGGGGCAAGGATGTCCAGAGTATTGGAGATGGAGGGTTGATGTTTAGTAAGAGCTGTGTCCTTGTGAGCGTCAGTAACAGGAGTGGGATGGGGAATGAAGGAGGCTGCAAAGGAAGAAATTGACACTTGCTTCATTGATCGAAAGACAGAGAAGGACAATTGTAGTACGGATGGGGGCCTACGAGGTACAGGTGTGAGGACAGGAGAGCATGATTAAAGCAGGATAGACGTGTAGTGAGAGGCTTGGAGATGAGAATGCCTGCAGAGATTAGAGCATCCAAGGTGTGTCCGGCTGAGTGCATCGGACCGGAGGGAAGAATGGGGAGGGAAAGTGAGTCACAGAGAAGAGTCCAGAGGCCGCTGGAGGAGTGAAGCTTGGAGGTGGAGGGGTGGAGAGAGGAGCTGAGGTCAGACCACTCTGAGAGGAAGAGGAAGACCGGACCAGGGGGCCTGTAGATGGTGGCAAGAGTCAGCAAAGGATATGAGAGACACCAAGCCTGAAGACGAGGCATTCACAGGAGGTGGGACCCATTCAGGGAAAATCAGGGCCACTTCTCCCACGGACCGGTTAGGCCTGGGCTTAGAGAGGATCAGGAATAGATTGTGAAAACTAATGGAAGATCTCGTCGTGAACCACATCTCGGTGAGAGTGAGGACATCAAGGTCTTCAGGGTACCAGATGACAGAGAACTGTTTAATGGCAGAGTGAGAGTTGAGGGTAGCTAAGTGGAGTCAGTTGCCACTTTTGAAGGTTTTGAGAGGATGGGTACAGGAATGTGGTAGACCCATCGATGGTGGTAGAGGGGCCAGAGGGGTGGTAGAAGGAGTGGCAGGAGAAGGGAGGAAGTTGATGAGAAATGTAAGACACCTATCAAGACGGAGGAGGTTGAGCTGAGAGCTGTGAACCATGAAAGTGCCATTCAGGTAGACATTGATGATGGGCCTAGAGGATGGGAAATATACCAAGAGTACTTCTCAACAGGTGCCACCATTAATGGGGGAGGAAGAGAAAGTGGGAGCACTGTAACCATATGGGGAATCCAGAGGACCGGAGAGGGAATGACATAGAGGGTGCCAGTGACAGTCTGCCTGGAAGAATTGTTGACATGTGTGTCAGCGGTGGACAGGCCTGGATTGGAGACATGGAGATCCTTCTTGAACTATTTCCTTCCAGACTTCGAAAAAGAGATGAGATAGGATAGGTAATAGAGTAGCAGTTAGATACAATGGGGGGAGAGAGGGAGAGAGAGGGAGAGACTGCAGTGCACAATGCCCAACTTCAAAACAACAGCAATGCAACCATCGAGATTCAAGTGTCCAGGATAAAGGGAAAAGGCCTAGGCTTCAACAAACAGCAGAACAGGCAGAAACATGTAGGTGCAAATTTCCTGAATAGAGGAAAAAGCCTAGGTAGGGGGATAGAGGGAGAAACACCTACATTTCAAAAACACAACAAATGCGAAGTTCCCAGATTCGGCTTTACTAAATAAAGGGAAGAATGCCCACATTTCAAACACACAACAAATGTAAAACACCAGATTCCACTTTCCTAGATAGATTATCCCTTCTCTACTGGAACATTTATGACAGCACACAAAGATACCTGCAGGAAAACAAAGAACAGTAGCACACATATGGTTGTGATGAGATAAGGTTCTTCACAGATTTCATTATCTTTAGAGCATACAACGTCATAGGGAGTAAACCGGGTAGCTCTAAGGTGGACAACTTCAAAAGCGTGTTTCTGTAAATTGAAAACAACCTCTAATGTTGGTAAGCTACTCGTAATATCTTATGTATCCCTGGGATTAAGCATTTTAAATTATTGAACCTTCTAAGTGTAAACTTGGGACACTGCTGTAAGAATTGTATATGTAAACATATTGATGTATTCTCAACTGCTGGCCAGAACACATCACACTATTGAGTTCCTGTCTGCAACACAAATTAGATGTCAGTAGTCTTCGTAGACACCAATTGAACACATCTAGCTGCCTTTTGAAACAGCCACATGCCACTTAGTGTAATTCCAGTTGCTCTTCCATTGCAAAATATTCTATTTCCCACCAGTAACACCTGTCCTCTATCTAACTTAGTAAGACATTGCAGCTGTTGGGGGAGATTGCAGAGGCCATCATTTCTAAGTGAAACCAGTTCCTAACCATATGTCAGAGGTAATCCCTAGGACAGATGTTAAATATTAAGCAGGGCTCTTGGGAGGTTACACTTCCCAAGCATCTCAATGTGTCAATCAATCACACAGGCCCACAGGCTGGGAATGATCTTGCTAGTAGGAGCCCATACTCCTTGCACCAGTTCCTTTGCCTTTAATGCACACACTCAGTTTCCACATGTCCACTCACTGTAGTTCCAGAAGTCTCTCCATGGCCACAGATTTTCCGATATTCCTGAATCATTTTCCAGGAGCCTTGGCCAGATGTTGTGCAGCACATCTTTGTGGATACTGAGAAGTTTGGCGTTTTCATAGTCTTGGACCTCTTCGCAGGTGACATCCCATTGAAGTGTTCATCCAGAGAGGCCCTTCTTTTAATAACTATGTCAGCGCATCCAGGGGAAGTTTACTGAGAGTTCCAATGATGTGCAGCTCACTGATATTGGCATCTGTGTTGGTGAGCTGTGTCCCAGTGATAAGTTCTGTTGATCCTTCTAATTGGCCCAAATGGCCATATAATTCTTGACCCAGAAATATTCACTAAGCAGCAAGGGTAGTTCTGGCAGCATACAAAGCTTTATCTGCTACTTCCCTTTTCCTTCTACTGCTGTATACCTCCTCATACTGCTGCTGAAATTGCATCGACGCACCCTTTATGCATTATGATCTGAAGTGCAGCTAAATGGATTTTGAAAATAATTGCGGCAAGAGACGCATTAAGGATAACATACAAAAATCATTACCTATCTCGCATACTGAGAGTATTATTCCAAAAGAAGTGGCTATATATGTGGGTATTGTTGAGGTACTCAGTGACCTGAAACACTGGTGAAGCTAAGTACTGAATCATGGTAAAGGTTCAATTTTGTAGCTGTGCATTATCCTGCGACAAGGCATGTGTCACATCAGAACACACCCTTACCACTTCAGTTTTGTTCCCGGAAGTCAAAGTTGTTATCCAAAAACAATACAGCTCCAATGAAATATTAAAGTATTTCCCTAATGCAACACTCTCATCCTCTATGCTACACTTGTCTGGTACAGCCACCCTATGAAAACTCAATGGAAGTTTAGCATAGCAAAACATTCACTTTCAATCATTCTCACCACAGCCGTTACATTGTATCCATGAAGAAACGAAAGAATAAACTTCAGAATGTCTCCCCCCCCAGCCTATAATGCAAGACAGAATAACTGAAATGTATTAAATATGAAACACCGAAGGGTTCTGGTTATACTTCAGTAACATTAGCGACATTAGCACAGCAATCACATTTTCCTTTAACACCACTGAGCTAGGGCTAGAGTTCAACAATTGTTGGTCTGCTTCCAGAGCATGGTCATAGTTTTCATCAGAGATCTAATTTGTGAGACCTTCACATGGGTAAGGAATCGTACATGAGGAAAAATGAGCTGGTTTTGGGATATATCCCAATAGCAGATGGACCAAACACCCCCAACTTCCCATGAAACCCTATGTTCCTCTATGCCAGTATACAATTGTGACGAAATTACTTCTGCCCTGCAGGACTAAAAGAATGATTATTGTCTAAAGCACCTAGTACACTCTCAAGAGTGATTCCAATCCTAAAGGTGAAACAGGTACCGTTAAGAAATGCACCTCCTTCTCCTTTTCTTTTCACATGGGTGAGAGAAGTCTATACTTTCAAGAGAGGTGTGAATATGATTCAGTAGCAACCAACATATCAGTCGTACAACAGTCCAAAATAAAGGTTATCTCCAATCAAGCTTCTATTGAAATAGATATATTTCCATGAAACACACCATCTGCAAAACTAATTAAATAGAAAGACACAATACAAAACTCTCCCCTAAGTAAGAGCACATAATATGTAAAGATGGAAAGATAGCACTCTCTGTCAGGTATCAGGCGTGCAAGGCAAGTAAAAACCACAATGTTTGTAAAAGGATATATTCAAGTGCAAAAATGAAATAAACTGACCTACCTAGTCTTCAGAGCCCAAAGGTGGACGCAGGAGGCAGTTAGCGATCAATAATACCTTTGTGGTTCTTGACAATTCAATGACGTCAAACCAGGCTTCTTGGTGCTGTTCATTCGGTACAATGACATTCGATTACAGCGGTCGCTTTGTTCTAGATGTGGAAATGTGTGGAGGAGGGGTTGAACAGGAGCTTTCTGCATTTCAAAGGCATTTCTTGAAGCGCAGATCGTGAGGGTCACTGGTCACTTGCTACACGGTTCTTTCTGGATCGGTTTATATGTGGCATTTGAGAGGCTGTGGATCCTGAGGGCAACCAGGGACGGTTTGACAGCTAATGTGATGTTCAAGAGGCTGGAGACTTGATGCACAGTCTGATTCAAACGCTGTCATGCAGCGTTTAAGGGTCACAGCTCAATGGTCCACCAGGGTCGGTTTGACTGGCGATGAAGTGTAAGAGGATTCAATTCAACACTACAGCTAAGTCAACGCCTAGTCTATAATACTGAATGAAAACCCTTATTGATATATCTTTAGGTCCAGTTCATGCGTTCTGGATAGATTGAAGTCTCTAGTTTGGCTTTCTGGAGTTTGATGGAGGTAAGTATGGATTTTTCCGGCAGAGCGTCCCGCTGCAAATGGATTTGGAAAGTCCCTATCTGTCCTGTCTGTCTGCTTTTATGTGTTTAGAATGTGGGTGTGTTCTAGCATCACTGACCCTACCTCTCTCTCAGCTTCTAATTGGTCAAACTTCCATTCCTCCGCTTGATTGGCAAACTGAACTGTGAGTCAGATTGATGTCATTTTACAGCCTGCAGAAAGTCCACTCCTCCTGTCAACTTACACACAAATCTAGATTTGAAACAAATACATATTTGCAGAGGTACATATTGTTTTAAAATCATATGCACCCATCATGCATCACAGGAGGTATCCCCTGTTCAAACTCTGCTCTTCCTGGGAGCTTGCATTCAGAACTGGCACATATTTCACTTTTTAACTGCTTTTTCAATTTCCGACATGGACCCAACTTTACATACATGTGTGCAGGGGGTAGGGACATTAACTGATGAAGTTTCAGATTTTTAACATGCACACATTTAGAGTAATATCCACTTTTCCGCTAAAACCTCCCCGAACATACCACCGGTTCCTACCACGTCTTAAACTGTGGGCAGAAAAATCACAAGAATTATGGTATCATTTATAAAATTTTCACATGTCCGCTCTATGAGTTATTCATCTTTTTAAAGTTATGTTCTGGCTCCAAAGGGGTGTGGTTTACCCTCAGCACAAGGTTGAATTTCTGGTTCTTTCCAGTCCTGCCAAGCCAGCTTGCTCTCACAGGCAGTGCTCCTCCCAGCTCCTGCCAAGAGGAAGCTACAATTTACGACTGCGGTAATAAAAACCTTTGCCTGAGTGAAGAGGGCTTTGTTCACTCTCTTGCAGAGCACAGATAATTCAATTATCAGATAGATGGCATATCCTTAGCCTGGGCAGCAAAAGGAAGGTTGGCCTGGGAACACAGTGGTGACTCAAGTTTCACTCCTGATGGGTAGTTGCTAGGCAAAATCAAGTTCCTTAAGCCAGACCTTCAGCTAACTTTTTGTTGCTTTTAAAATAACTTGTAATTTTACACATGCAGCTAGAATGCTGATTCTAAGTGCAAAACTATGACATTTCAACAGTTACAAAGGCATGTGACACCAAACATAGGTCACTCATTTAATTTAACATTTTCGATTTTGGTGGTTTTAAATCCAGTTGCAGTTAGGCTTAAGCTGCTGACTCCATAGCATTTTTGTTATAAGCATTGTTTTTGGGCTCTTCATTTCCCAGATTTTGTAGGCACACAAAACTCCATTCTGCCAAATGTCTGCTGGTGTTCAGTGAATATTTTGCACATGTTGCAAGGTTTGAAATAGGCATTTTGCTTGCCTTCAGAAAAACACACAGAGTGGTTTTAAAACGCCGGCTTTTGGATAGTGGTGAGTACTGGTACTGCACTCATTTTTGGGATTTAAGAAATGAATTCCCCACACTTCTAGGTTGCATTTGGCAATCAGCATTGCCATTCCCAATGGTTTCAGACTACTGTGCGGGTAGTCCAATGGTGGTTTTAAAGCGCTTTGAAGCTAACCGGCGCTACTGTTTTTCCTTTGGCAACCCATTTCCCTCATGGCAACCCGGCCTTTCATTCTCGCACTGGTGGGTGGCAAGTGAGGCAACCATTTTGGTGGGCGCACAAACTGCGCAGCTTTCCTGGATTTCGGCGCACATGTGGGTTTTCCGCCATCTTGAATTTCCTAAGCCCACAGCACCAAATGTTGTAGCAGGGTAGCTTAAACGTGGGTCAGGACACCCTACAAGCCCCCCCACGTGACTGCACTTTGAGTTTGAGTCGATGGGGAGTCGCGTGCACAAGGGTTTTGACCCATGCACCGGTCTGTCCGCATAATCTTCTTCCTCTTCTGTAGATGACACAGTTCAGCGTTTTCTTCTCCATCCGGTACTGATCGATCGGTTCTCCTCGCCGGTCCTGATGGGAAGATTGGGCGGTACCCCGGGCCCGTTGCGTCTCTGCTCCCGGTCTCCGGATCGTTCTTCTTGGTCATCCTTCATGGTTTCATCTCTCCTAGGATGATAAAGCAAAAGCGGCAATATCTACTCATAGACGTTTTTCCACCACTGTTGAGGTAGTGGGGCAGCATATGCATTTTATCATAACGAAACATTACATTCTTATTTTGAGAAAAAAAAAAACAGCATCACTAGAGACAGTTTCATGTAAATCACAATATTTTAGAGACTAGATGTGGTAGGTTTTATGATTGGAACTGAATTAGTCTGATACAGTACCCGCTAGGATTCCAGAGGATTCCTCCAGTTGTTGCAGAGTGTGCCTGGGATGGCAACATTTCAACTGGTTTATGTGGACCCACTTGTCTTCCCCCTCTGCCAAAGGACCTTTGGGGATGTGGATTTTGTAGGCCACAGGGGAGATCTTATCGACGATCTCAAAGGGTCCCTTCCATGTAGGCAAAAATTTGCGCTGCTTGGCCTGGTTCCTTTGGAAGTTGTATAGATAGACCCGGTCTCCCACCTGATATTCCTTCCTGGAAGTTTTCAGGTCATAATGGGTCTTCATGCTATCAGTCGATCTTTCTAGATTCCGCTGAGCATAAGCAAAAGCATGTTGGAGGTGTTTCCTTAAATTCTCTACATACTCATGAGTAGTGGAGGCATTTATCAGTGTCTGCTCTTGGGTCCTATAGAGCAAATGCTGAGGAAGCACCATCTTGCGCCCAGTCATCAACTCAAATGGTGACATTTTGGTTGCAGATGAAGGGGTAGATCTGATGGCCATTAGGACCAGAGGTAATCGGATATCCCAACTTGGCCCAGAATCTGCCACAAACTTCTTTAATATGCTCACAATTGTCCGGTTATATCTCTCTACTGCCCCAGAAGAAGCTGGTCTATAAGCAATATGCAGCTTTCTCTTGACCCCCAGTATCTCCCACATCTTTGTCATTACTTCACTGGTGAAGTGGCTACCTCTGTCTGACTCAATCCTTTGAGGTAGACCAAAACGGGAAAAGATGTGGTTAATCATCAAGGCAGCTGCAGTTTCTGCCTTGCAATTTGGGGCTGGGAGACATTCCACCCACTTGGTAAACAAGCATGTCACAGTCAACATGTACTTATTCCCCCTAGCCGAGCGAATCACAGGGCCTACAAAGTCGATTTGTAAATCTGACCATGGCAGTGTCATTCCCCTCTTTTGTAAAGGCGCCCGGTGTGTGAGGGATGATGGCTGAAATTGTGCACACACAAGGCAACCCTTCAGGTACTGGTCGAGGTCCTGCCCCATGTGTGGCCAGTATGCAACCTCTCTTAAGATTTCCAATGTTGTGTGAAACCCCCTGTGACCGGCAGTGGCCGCATCATGGGCGTGACTTAACATCAGGCTTCGGAATGAGGTAGGAACCACCCACTGATCGTGGCCAGCTTTGGATTTCCTTACCAACAAACCGTCTTGGATTCTGAACATTTTTGGACATTTCATCAACACTCTTAGGTCCTCTTTCCCAATGTAATCGGTATCCATCAGGGGAAAGTTCTCAGGGTCCTCAAGGTGCTGGTAAAATTTACCAATTATTGGATCCCCCTTCTGAGCAGTAATCAAATCAGCATCAGGGGTCTCCTTACTCCATTGTGCAATTGAGAGGTCGTTGTGAGCATTTGTCTGGGACCTAGTGATAGCAGTGACCTGGATTTCCCCCAACAGGGACTCAATCTCAATTAGATCCCCTTGGATGGCCCCGGTTTTGGCCAGCTGATCAGCTAAGTCATTTCCAGTTTTGTCTGGTCCCTCTACTTTGGAATGACCCTTGATCTTCTTCCAATAGATGGTCATCCCATTCGAGGTGACCAGATCATCAATGTTTTGGATCAACTTCCCATGTTTCAAGGGTTTGTTGTTAGCACATACCATGCCTCTGGTCTTCCAATTAACCAGGTGCTCCACGAACCCGTTCCGTACATAATCCGAATCTGTGATTATGACCAGTTCGTGGAGTTGATGCTGGACAGCAGTGAGGATGGCTTGATGCACAGCCATCAATTCTGCCACCTGACTACTTCGGGGACCAATTTTGTATCCAGCAGAGGGTTCTGGGGACTCATTCACCCATGCATTCCCTACGCCGGCCACCAGTTCTTTCTCCCCGTTGTTGTCGACATGGTAAGAGCATCCATCCACATACACAGTGGGCATTCCCTCACACTTGTCTTCTTCAAAGACTTTGTGGGGGGAATTGAGGTATGCCTCCATGTTGGCCTTTATTTTTAGACTTTCGTCCTCGAGACAGTTTTCTCTGGCACAATCATGCAAGTCAGCCAGACCTTGCGCGAGGGGACTCTTCTTGTTTTGGCCATATCTGACCTCCACAGGAAAGCCTTGCATTGACAGAATCCAGGAAGTAATTCGGGAATTACTCACATTTCCGGCCCGGATTCTGTCACTTTGGAGATATTGCAGAGGCTGGTGTGGAGTCTCCACTATGATGTGTTCCCCCTGGATAAACGGGCGGTAATTCTTCAATGCCCACACCGTTGCCAGGAGTGCCTTCTCACAATCGTTGAATTTTTCCTCCACAGAGGATAAAGTTTTGCTCGCATAGGAGATTACTTTATTGACCTTGTCATGCTTTTGATATAATACTGCCGTCAAGCACGTATTAGAGAACCCCGTCTCCAGGAAGAACTCCTTGTTTCTGACAGGGTAAGCTAGGCAAGGCGCTTGTGAGAGGCTTCTTTTGAGTTGTTTTACCGCCTCGGCTTGTTCTGGACCCCATTCCCACTTGACCCCCCCCTTCAGGAGATGAATCAGGGGTCTGGTGATCTCTGCGTAGCCCTCAATGAACTTTCTGCTGTAATTAGTCAGTCCAAGGAGGCTCCTTAGTTCCCGCAGAGTTGTGGGGTCTTTCAGTTTCTGAAGTGCTTCCACTTTCTTTTCCTGGGGACAGAGACCCTGAGGAGTAATCTCATGCCCCAAGAAATTAACACGGGTTCTACACCACTGTGCTTTCTGAAAGGAAAGTTTTGCTCCGGCAGCCCTCAACTGTGTCAGAACATAACGGATCTCCGCTATGTGTTCCTCCACAGATGAACTTTTGATGAGGACATCATCTACATAAGCCAGGTTACCCCTTGCACCCAAGTCAGGCATGGCCTTGTGTAGAAAAATGTTGAATTCATTACCGGAGTTGAGGTATCCGAAGGGAGTCCGGGTCCATGTGTACTGCTGGCCCCCAAAGGTAAAAGCCAGTTTGTATTGGTCCTCCCTGCTGACAGGCACGGTCCAGTATCCATTGGTCAGGTCTATTGCAGTGAATACCTGTGACCCCTGGATCTGGGCCAGCCCTTGGTCAATGTAGGGAAGAGGCCATCGGGAAGTGTGGACCCGTTTGTTGAGCTCCCTGAGGTCAGCGCAGAGTCTCCACTGGCCGTTTGGCTTCAATATTCCCAGCACCGGATTATTGAAGGTGCTGTGGACTGGACGGATTATTCCCCGGGACTCAAGGTTCTTAATTATTTCAGTAAGGGACTCCATTGATGCGAGAGGCAAGCGATATTGCTTCACAAACACTGGAGTCATGCCAGGGTCCGTGGGGATTGTTGTGGTGTGGATGTCGGTGCGACCACAGTCATATGAGTCTACCGCAAAGAGATCTTGGAAATCCAAGAAAACTTGTTTCAACTTTTGCTTTTGTTCCAGAGTCACACAGGCATCAGCTAGGTTGACTCTCTCTTCCACCATCTGCCTGAAGCCTGGAAAGACTTCTGGTTTGGCTATCTCCGCGGCCTCCTCCAGCTGGGTGGAGAAGTCCCTGGTCAGAGTGCTGATTTGGACCGGAGGCTTCAGGTGGGAAAGGCAGCCCTCATGGACCTGGAAAATCACCTCATCCCTCCTGAAGTCACAGGTCACATCTTCCTTACCATAGGGGCAGGAAGTGTACACCAGGAAGTTCCCCCCATGCCGGGTAAAAATCCTGTCTGGTGTTGCGTTGTCATCACTGTCACTGTCAAAACAGTCCTTGGGGATGGGTCCTAACAGTTCATTTACAAGATCAATGGAGAAATGTCGGTCATCAACCGCCATTCCAATAATGGTGCCTGCGGCTAGAGTAATACTCTTTAAGTCGCTGTTATCCACCTCTATTAGAATGGGGTCATGTTCTATGTTGACTAATGGAGTCGGGTTTACCCCCAACCCTTGCTGTTGGAGAGAAGCATTTAGATGTATGTAAGCATCAGGGTTTTTCAACTCTTGTCCCCTTTTAACTTTCACTTCCAGGGAGAATTGTCGGGTCCTTTCTGGGATGGTGACTTCCTCTTTAACCTGAATTTCAACTGCATAAGGTAGCAATTGAGCTGACCTAAATGCTTTTTCTGGATCATCAAAGCCCATGGGATTATCCGCTAATCGGGACCAAGCTTTGAAGTTTATTAGGTCCAAACTAATGGCAAAGCGATTGAGAATGTCACTGCCTAAGTAAAAGGCGGCAGGGACGTCTCGCACGACCCAACAATTGTGGACTATGCTCTTGTTGCCAATGGAGATTTTGAGCATACACCTGCTTGGCAGGAGATGTTTGGAATTAGGTGCTTCCAGGTCCATTTCCCATTTGTCTATCAGTTTGAAGGTGGGAATGGCTGGATCTTTTGGGAGTTGGCGAAACATGGCTTCGCTGATGAAGCTCTTACCGTTGTTCACACACACTCGAGCGAGAACAGAGTCCTTCCCATCATTTAACTGAACAGGGATGAACAACTGCTCTCCAATTTGCTGAATATCAGCCAGGCTTTGAGCTGATTTCACATCTTTCTGGACTATAGGAGTGGGAGTTTCTGATTGTGGATTAGTATAGAATTTCAGAGTGTTTCCTTCCAGCGTGGAATACCACTTTAGACTGGAAGGAAGGTTGATTTTCAGAAATAGAGAGGACCCCCCATCACCAGTCTGTTGTCCTACTGCTATTACTGTCACGTCTGGAATTTGGTTGTTCTGGAAGTGAAATTCTACTTGGTCAGATTTTTGTTCAACCATGTGGCATGTGCCGTTTAAACTAACATGGTTGACACTCTGTTTTAATTTTATTGGTCGGCTAGTCTGGGTCCAGAGGACCTTGTTTACGCAATCTATTAGGGGTGACAACCTTCTCAGGAGGTCATTCCCTAGTAAACAAGGGGTACCCTCTGGGGTCACAACTATGACCGGGTGTTTCAACTTGTGTCGCCCGATCTTAATGTCCAAGTCTGCCGTCCCCTCGACGGGAATTTCCTTCCCGTCAAAGTTCTGCAGTTGTCCAGGAAGAGAGGTGAGAGGAATTTGGTAATTCTCTCCCCTTCCTGCATTCAGTTCGTCAAAGGCCCTTCTTGACAGAAGGGTAGCTTGAGATCCAGTGTCCACCAGTGCTGAGATTGTACCCTGCCCCTGTACTTGTACCGGGGCATAATATCTTCCCTCCTTCTCCTCAAGGGGGCACAGATAATGTACATTTTTGGACAACTGGTGGGCTAATTTTCTGGTTTTGGACATCGCTAGCGAGGAGATTTGGGCAGAATTCTGTGGAGAGTCTTGGGAATCTGAAAGAAAAAATTTGCAACTGGAGATCAGAGCCATTGTGGGTTCCCCTGGCTCCGTTTCTGGGCCGCCCCCCCCTTTTTGGAGGCAGTCGCCAGGATGGGTTTGAACCAGGGGATTTTCTTGCTGTTGGTTCTGGGATGAGATGGTGGGCGGCGGTAGCTCAGTCTCCACCTCTCCCCAGTCTGGATTTGCATCCCTAAGGACCCATTTTTCTTTGGGAGGAGTTCCCCCTTCTCTGAAGGAGAAGATCCTTTTCCCAGGATCCTCTGAGGATCCCTCTCCCTCAAATTGGAAGATCTGTACCTCCTCCTCAAACTGAGTCTGTTTGGGTCTTTTGTTTCTCCTACCCCCCCTCTGCTCCTTAGGAGGCAGACTTTCAGGGGCAAGAGATTTTGTTTCCGGTTCCTGGGTTTCCAGGGGCTGTTTACAAGTGAGGAAGGAAGCTTCCTCCAAGGCTTTACACCCCCCTTCCCTTTGTGCCTCCTCCCTGGGAACCGGTGATTTATCGGGGTGCTGCCCCCGTCATTGTTCTGGAGCACCAGGTCCAGAGTTGGGTGCGTTCTGCGCCGGCATGCTGATCTGAGGGTTCTGCTGTGCCCTCAGTATATGACCCATATCCCGCGCCATGTTTTGAACCTGGCGCTCTAACTGGGAAACCCGCTCAGGCTGATACGGGGCCCTGTTTTCTCCCCTGGGCTGATCCCGGGAAGGGTAGCTGTCCCTCCTCTGGTAGTACCCCTGGTTGGGAAGATTTTGGTACCCCTCCACCCTTGGCCTCCCCTCTCCCGGATTCAGTGGTCTGGGCTCAGGGAATTGAGGAAAGAAGGATGGATGATTTTGGGGTTGGAAGTCGGGTGGATATCTGGGGAAAAAGTTCTGCCCAGGGTTTGGTAAATTTCTGCCCTCCTGTGGGAAGTTTGGAGGGAAGTTCCCTGGGTTAGGTGCTTGTCTGGATCCCCCCCCTTGGGCTGGAGGAGTCCACACATAACCCAGGATGGGTCGATTACCTTTGTAGCGAGGACTTACATAGTCAGGAGAGCGAGGGACCCCATTTGTGGGGCTGCCTCCCTGGCTCCCTGTCTGCGACTGGCCCGAGGACCTTCTGGGCCTAGCATTATTAGGTGCAGGTAGGTTTTTAGGCCCCCCCATCTCCAAATCCAAAACGGGGGTGACCTTTACCTCTGCCACCTTGGCAGCAGCAGGGGTGCTGTTGGCTTTGGGGTTTTTCTGGGCATTGCTTTTATTTTCTATGGGCTTCTGCACCTCATAGATGCGGGTAGCCTGTTCAATGACCCAGTCTAAAGATTTTTTCTCGTGAAAATCCCTCACGAGCTGGGTCATGATATATTTGGGCAAGGCATGGAAAAACGTGTTTATAAATTCACGGCTATCCGTGCGCACCCTTCTTGTGGTCTGTGCAAAAGCCCGCTTTAACTCCTGCACAAATTCTTGTGGGGCCTGATCCTCCCCACATTGCAAATTGTAGGCTGCCTTGCGAGCCTCTTGAGGATTTCTGTGAACAGAAAAATGTTTCAGGATGGCCGCCTTATAGGTGGACCATCTTAAATGATTTTGGTCCTCCAGCCCCGCAAAGAAACTGGAGTATTCCGGGGAGAAGGTCCACTTTACATATTGAATGCAGCTTTGGCTGTCCTTCAAATGGAAAGTCTCCATCATTTGTTCAAACAACTCTAAGTGCTCCCAAACAGAATACTTAGCGTTCTTATGGTAAGGCGTGATGACGCTCCTGATCGCCTTAATCTGCTTTACGGGGTCCTTGAGCAAGGCCCTTTTTGCCTTATTGGCCTTTTTGGTTCGGGTAACCCTTGTCCATTCTTCGTCGGACTCAGAGGCACTGCTCCCAGAGGTTCCCGTCTGTTCTTCCAGGTTTTCCCGGATTCTGCGAGCCTGGGAATGGCTGGCAGAATGTGGGGACCTGGTCTCCTGTGTCCTGCGCAGTTCAGAGGAGTCTTCAGATTCCTCCTTGCTGTCAGGATTTGATGGGTACCCCCTCCACTGACCTAACTGGGCAGAGGTTTTCAGGATGCCCTTAATGGGCCTCCTCTCCTGGGGTTCCCCATTGAACTGTACTGTACTTGGGTGCCCATACCCGGATGCCCACCCCTCCATTCCTGAGTGGTACTGGCCTATGAGCCCCATACTCTTAGCTGGATAGTAATCTGCCATCCCTGCGGCCCTGTGCTCATGTGCGCCAGGGGACATGGGGGTGGTAGAGTCCAGGGACTGGGGGAGATGAAGGCCCCTGGGGTTAGGGCTCCTGCGGTTATGGTCAGGAGTCTCTCTTTCCCAGCGGACCTCATCTCTATCCGCCCCTGCTCCCTGTTGCAATGCAAGAGCCTGCATTTGTGCTTTCAGTTCCTCTGTTAAGGCCTTACTCGACTCTATCAGTTTCTCCTGCATCGCTACCTGTTGCTGGAGCCTATCATTGTGTTGACAGAGGGCCTCATTCTCCCTCTGTGCTTCCTGGTTGGTCCTGGAGAACTGGTCCAGTCTTTGCTGCAGGAGGTTTACCTCCTGGGCAATGTCCCTATTGGCCTGCTCCTTTCTTGCTAGAGCATCTTCCACCCTTCTGGTGTGCTCTACCAAGTTCTGGTTTTCTTTTTGGAGATCACCCAGCCCCTGGAGGGCCAGGTGATTTTCTTCCATTTTTCTTTTTAAATGGCAGACTTCCTGGCCTAAGGCGTCTCTTTCCTGACTAAGAGCCTGCATTTGTGCCGCCAGGTCGTCCCTTTGCCTTTGGAAGGCACCAGCTTTTTGGCGCTCCTCATCAAACTCTGCCTGGGTATCCAGGTCTTTCAAAATCAGCTTGTTGCTCTCTACCTTCACTCTATCTAGATGACTTTGCAGGGTGGCTACCTGCTCCGTGCATGCCCTGTTAAAGTCTAATTGTTGCTCCAGCTTTTTCTGGCTCTGCAGTAAGGAGTCCAAACTGTCTTGGTGCTCCTTCTGCAGGGCCAGAAATCTAGTATCCTGTTCTGACTTTTCCTTTTGCAGCACATCCATATCCTCCTTGATTTTAGTAATGTACAGTCTGCTGTCATTTTCTGACTCCTGGCTCCTCTGCAGCCTCTGCTCAGAAGAGTCCAGATCAGATTGGACCTTCTGTAATGCCATCTGTTGCCTTTTTGCCAGATCATGGCCTTCAGCACATTTATTCTGTATGGCTCCCATGTATAAATATAAATATGCCGCTATCCTAACAATCTTGTCGTGCTCATCTTTGGCCTTAGGAGCCATATATAGTTCACTCAGGGCCACGTGTAATGGACCCTGATCTCTATATATGTCTGACCCTGTTTCAGTGACCTGTTGCGTGATGGCCTGCAACCAGACTGTTTGGTCCTGGTGAGTCCATTCACCTCTCACAAATAGTTTGTGTAAGAAGTGCTCTCTGGCTATTTTCATATCTACCAAGGTCGTCATTCTAGAGATTGGTCTCTGTCCTGACTTACAGAAGTTAGTATTTTAGTTTTGCAGAACAGAACTTTTCTTGGAGTGTCCCTTTTGAGGAATGCTTCACAGCGTAATGCAGCGTGGTGATCCGACTGGATGTATGTATCCCGTCAGTTAGCACACTGTATTAAGCTGCACAAGTGGTATTCTAACCCAGAATCCCGGATACGAGCCCCCACTTTGTAAGAGGATTCAATTCAACACTACAGCTAAGTCAACGCCTAGTCTATAATACTGAATGAAAACCCTTATTGATATATCTTTAGGTCCAGTTCATGCGTTCTGGATAGATTGAAGTCTCTAGTTTGGCTTTCTGGAGTTTGATGGAGGTAAGTATGGATTTTTCCGGCAGAGCGTCCCGCTGCAAATGGATTTGGAAAGTCCCTATCTGTCCTGTCTGTCTGCTTTTATGTGTTTAGAATGTGGGTGTGTTCTAGCATCACTGACCCTACCTCTCTCTCAGCTTCTAATTGGTCAAACTTCCATTCCTCCGCTTGATTGGCAAACTGAACTGTGAGTCAGATTGATGTCATTTTACAGCCTGCAGAAAGTCCACTCCTCCTGTCAACTTACACACAAATCTAGATTTGAAACAAATACATATTTGCAGAGGTACATATTGTTTTAAAATCATATGCACCCATCATGCATCACAGGAGGTATCCCCTGTTCAAACTCTGCTCTTCCTGGGAGCTTGCATTCAGAACTGGCACATATTTCACTTTTTAACTGCTTTTTCAATTTCCGACATGGACCCAACTTTACATACATGTGTGCAGGGGGTAGGGACATTAACTGATGAAGTTTCAGATTTTTAACATGCACACATTTAGAGTAATATCCACTTTTCCGCTAAAACCTCCCCGAACATACCACCGGTTCCTACCACGTCTTAAACTGTGGGCAGAAAAATCACAAGAATTATGGTATCATTTATAAAATTTTCACATGTCCGCTCTATGAGTTATTCATCTTTTTAAAGTTATGTTCTGGCTCCAAAGGGGTGTGGTTTACCCTCAGCACAAGGTTGAATTTCTGGTTCTTTCCAGTCCTGCCAAGCCAGCTTGCTCTCACAGGCAGTGCTCCTCCCAGCTCCTGCCAAGAGGAAGCTACAATTTACGACTGCGGTAATAAAAACCTTTGCCTGAGTGAAGAGGGCTTTGTTCACTCTCTTGCAGAGCACAGATAATTCAATTATCAGATAGATGGCATATCCTTAGCCTGGGCAGCAAAAGGAAGGTTGGCCTGGGAACACAGTGGTGACTCAAGTTTCACTCCTGATGGGTAGTTGCTAGGCAAAATCAAGTTCCTTAAGCCAGACCTTCAGCTAACTTTTTGTTGCTTTTAAAATAACTTGTAATTTTACACATGCAGCTAGAATGCTGATTCTAAGTGCAAAACTATGACATTTCAACAGTTACAAAGGCATGTGACACCAAACATAGGTCACTCATTTAATTTAACATTTTCGATTTTGGTGGTTTTAAATCCAGTTGCAGTTAGGCTTAAGCTGCTGACTCCATAGCATTTTTGTTATAAGCATTGTTTTTGGGCTCTTCATTTCCCAGATTTTGTAGGCACACAAAACTCCATTCTGCCAAATGTCTGCTGGTGTTCAGTGAATATTTTGCACATGTTGCAAGGTTTGAAATAGGCATTTTGCTTGCCTTCAGAAAAACACACAGAGTGGTTTTAAAACGCCGGCTTTTGGATAGTGGTGAGTACTGGTACTGCACTCATTTTTGGGATTTAAGAAATGAATTCCCCACACTTCTAGGTTGCATTTGGCAATCAGCATTGCCATTCCCAATGGTTTCAGACTACTGTGCGGGTAGTCCAATGGTGGTTTTAAAGCGCTTTGAAGCTAACCGGCGCTACTGTTTTTCCTTTGGCAACCCATTTCCCTCATGGCAACCCGGCCTTTCATTCTCGCACTGGTGGGTGGCAAGTGAGGCAACCATTTTGGTGGGCGCACAAACTGCGCAGCTTTCCTGGATTTCGGCGCACATGTGGGTTTTCCGCCATCTTGAATTTCCTAAGCCCACAGCACCAAATGTTGTAGCAGGGTAGCTTAAACGTGGGTCAGGACACCCTACAGAAGATTGCAGCAAAGATGCTGGTGGGTGAAGCAGTGGTTCAAAAGTGGCAGATACAAATAAAGAGCCTGTCGATCAAACATGCAGTTCAGCATTTTGGGTACAGTAGACACATTCTTCTAGACAGGAAGCGAATATCGGGCTAAGGTCAAATAGGAGCTCATGTGGTTTACCACCGGTATTCAGAGAAGTGCGTAACATAAGAGCCAGCAGGGTCAGTTTGACAGTCAGTTTAAGGAAAGAGAGGTGTATGACTATTTTATGCAGTTCGAGTCCAGCGGCTCTGATGCAGTGTTCAAAAATCGCAGTTTGAAGGATCCCCCAGGGTCTGGTCAGTTGTCGATGAAGAACAGCAACAAAGATGCTGGTGGTTCAAAGAGGTAGTTCAACAGTGGCAGGCACAATGATGTGCTCAGCTAGCATAGGGTGGCAGCAAACAGTTTTGAACATGCAGTTCAGCAGTGCTTGGAGCTGGTCAGTGCCAAAGGCATCTCTGGAGGGTCCTGATGGTTTGATGCAATCGAAATGGCTCAAATCATGTTTTGAATTGGTTTGACAGTGAAAGCACAGGGATCTTGGATGTCTTGATTCACGGTTGCTGTGAATCACAGTCAAGGGATTCAATGATACGTTTTAGACCTTTTCCTCATGCTCCCACAAACGGGGGGGGCTGGGCCACAATTTCATGTGTCCATCAACAGTGGGTGGTATCGCTGTGGCTAGCAGAGAGAAAGGTATTGTCCCAACAGCAGTTCATCCCCAGTGGTCTAATGGGATGGTTAGGGTACAGAGCTAAACTCTAACTTTGACACTCATTCTTCACCTAACTGGCAGAGGACTTTGGAGAGATCAACTCTCCTAACAGAGGTTCAATTATGTCTTCCTAATGTTTTTGTTCAAGAATAAATCAAGGAAGGAGTGAGAAACACTGTCTTTTAAAGGCAAAAGCACGCAGGTGATTTGACTAATGCTAGCCTGCTTTAAATGGTCCAATCCCTGTCCTAGGTAAAAGTGGACGTTGCCTTCTGACATCACACCCATAGTGCTTTGTGGTAAAGAAAGTGGAGAGAACAGGAAGAAGAGATACAGACAGAGAGAAATAAGGTGGTGGAACCTTTCTACAGCTGTAACGAGCTCCATCTGTCTACACTAACCCCAGGCCCCATCCTCTCAATATTTTCAAAGGCCCTTTTGGTGTGCAGGACCCTGGCATGAGGGCACTACTTTTGTGAATAGGTGTGTCCTTTGATATCTGTTCCCAGGACAACCTCTTGTGGAGTGGGTGTGTCTCTGATGAGGGTGTTACCTGCCCTCAAAAAGGAACAGAAAGAGGCACCCCCGCAAGGCTACAGTTTTGCTAGCAGCAGCAATAAAAGACAGCCTGTCTGAGGAAGAATGCAAAACCCTTCCAAAGCTGAACTGCGCTTACAGGGTTGACACATGCGTGATATCAAAGTGATGTGGCTTGGATAACTATGAAAGATGTTGGACACCATACCATAGACTCAGGTATGGCTTATATGTAAAGGTGTACATGCCAACAGGACAACATACACAGAGTTATGTAATTTTTGGAAGAGGAGTGCAGTCTTAAATGCTTCCCCAGAACTGCAGGAACTCGACTATTACTGCAGCTATCAAATGGGAACATGTGATCACTGAACCAGCTCTGCACCACTGGAGAGCAGGTGCTGAAGATCACTCAACAGTTGTTGCAGGGCACATGTGTACACTATGCTTTTGGCATGGAGCTTATTAAAGGGGAATCTCATTGGCAGATTATCCATTCAGAGATGGAATTACCTGTATCATTTAATTAATTTAATAAAAATCAAAAAGCCAGGACTACTACACCCTTGCCAAATGGCAGTCTGTCACATCAATAGATCACCAGGGCCAGGTCTGTATCTGATTTCTTTTATCATATGTGAATGATTAAAAGCTTGCCCTGGCACACAGTGAGTAGGGGAAGAAGGTTCAAATTCATTAAGAGAAGGGAACAGGGCGGACTGAGAAATGAGGATCAGAGCAGCATTGACCGTTAGCACTGAACAGACTTCCACTTTCAACAGTTTGTAGATGAAGCTCTATTACAATGGGCCATGTGGACCTAGGTGGGGTGCTTGGTTACCTTTATGGCAGAATGTGCCACTAAAAGCACTTGAAATGGGACCTTCTAGCCTGGCAGCATTGGGGCCCTTCGCTGGTGGACCTTTATCAGGATGTGCTGCAGTGGCTGAAGGGAGTTACAGGGTTCATTTGGTACCTTGGGCAAAGCAGCCTTCCTCTTCCTTCTATGCCCCTCTCTTCCTCTTGCCCTTCTGTGGCCACCCCTCCTTCCTCCTACTCTGCCTTTCCCCTTGTTCTCCCCAGAAAAGGTTTCTAGACAAATCTGATATATGAAAGTCTCATCAAAACAAACCTCCGTTTGTCTAAAACCATCAAGGACCACATTGACACCCTGGCTGCTGTCTGGCTGACTTCTGCAACCACTCCTTCACCACTGTAGTCTTCCCCTCCCCCCTGAAGCACTCCCTTGTGCACCCTCTTCCTAAGAAACCAACCCCTCCTGCCCTGCTAACTACCGCCCAATCTCCATCAGTCCTTTCCAGGGCAAACTCCTGGAAAAGCTGGCCATCTCCCAACTTAATCTTCACACTGAATTGGTTTGTTGTCTCCATGACCATCAGTCTGGCCTCAGAGCTGCCAGAAGCATGGAAATTGCTCTCCTGAACATCCGTGAAGACCTTCGTTCCAACCTTGACACCAATACCCCCTGTGTCCTCATCTTACTTTATCTTTCCTCTGCCTTTGACACAGTCAACCATGTCTCCTGCTCAACCGTCTCTGTGATAACCTGGGTATCAACAATCAGGTCCTGGCTTGGCTGACTTCTTTCCTCTCCGATCGACCAACTTGGGTCATTACTCTCCTCCATCTATATCTCTACCTGTGGTATTGCCTAGGGGTCTAACCTCTCTCCCTGGCTGTTTAACCAATACCTGGCACTTCTTGCCCACCGCATTGCCACTCTCTGCCCCAACTTTCAGTGCTATGTGGACGACACTCGGCTCCTTTTCAGGCTCCCTTCCGCCATCTCTTCTCCTTCTGTCATCTCTGACTGTCCGCTATCCAGGAGTGGTGTGTCACCAAATATCTCTGCCTTAATGCCAGTAAGTCTGAGATTCTCCTCATCGGCACACCTACTCCATCCTTTCCTGTCACTCTCTGGCCGGCCTCTCTTGGCCCTCTTCCTTCCACCTGTGAGGCTAAAACCCTCAGGGTCATCTTCAATTCCACTCTCTCCTTCTCTCCTCACATCTCTGACATCTCTAAAAAGTCACACTACCAGATGCACCTCCTCAGAGGTATTCTTCCTTTCCTCTCCTACCCCCAGAAGCTCACTGTCTCAAGAGCTCTGGTTCTCTCTCAGCTGGACTACTGTAGCAGCCTCTTTTAAACTTGCCTGCTTCTACTCTCCGCCCTCTGCAAATCATGCAGAACAGGACTGTAAACCTTGTCCTTTGCCTCAAGCCCAGGGATCGTATCCCTCCAGGACTGAAATTTCCGCACTGGCTCCCAGTGGCTGTGAGGATTAAGTTCAAAACCCTCTGCATTGTCCACAAAGCCTTCTGGGGCCTGAGGCCTCAATACCTCCAACTCTGTCTTCCTAAATATCTTCCTTCTCAAGCTCTTTGCTCATCCACCTCCACTTCCCTCAGGGTAAGTCGCTTCTCCAAGCAATGAGTTGGTGGTAGATCTCCTTCTTCAGCTGGGGCCTCCCTCTGGAACAGCCTCCCTGCATCCCTGAAACTTGAGGAGAACCATCTCCATTTCCGGAAGCACCTCAAGACCTTCCTCTTTGCTTCTGCTTTCTCTCCTCCTCTCCCCTGCTGAACTCCTGACTGACACTGCACTGGTCACCTGGCTACCCTCTGATCTCGCCCCAGGTCGCCTCCCCCGTCAGCTGCACACCTGCACTGCCTCCAGCACAACCCATGCACATGGGGGCAGTTTCTGTAGCCCCTTAGTTCCCACCAGCTCTTGACACTTGATGTCTGTTCTTACTCCTGTACTTGCCACTAGCTGGCTGCACTTTTACCTACTGTTTTATTTATTATTTACTGTTGATCACTGCCCCTCGCCCTTGGCCCCCACACTTACCCTCTGCTCCCTCCCCTGCACTTGCACGATCTCCATGTCACCTGGCCTAGTAAGATCATTGGGGGTCATTATGACCCTGGCGCTAAGGGGTTAACGGCACCATAAAAGGCTGCAGCGCCGTTAACCCCTTAGCGCCTAATTACGAGGTCCCTTTGCGGGACCCGACCTGAACGGCTGGTCTGGACCAGCCGTTAAAGCAGGGACCAGCAAAGGGACCTTCGAGGTAATTACCGTACCGCAATTTGTGGTACCGTAATAACCGCCTTCCCCAGTTCCATTGAGCCCTATGGGGCAAAAATGGGAATGGGGAAGGGCCAATGTTCAATGGGGAATTACCGCCTCGCCAACCTTGGAATGGGGTGGTAATTCCCCATTGAACATTTGCGGACTTGTTACAACACCGTCAGCAACCATGGTGCTAATAGCGCCAGGGGTTACCGCCAGTGTTGTAATGAGGGCCATTGTCTTTGTCTTCCTTCTGTTCCCCCTCCCTTGTCTAATCGAGCCTTGAAACACTTGTGTATAGGCGCGTTATGAATGCTGTATCATATCATATCATTCACCTGGTTGCAGATGGAACTGATAGAAAGTATGAACCATTCCACATATTCAAGCAGATTTTTAACAGTCAAATGCAGATTAGTATGAACAGATTTTACTGGTGGGGACAAAGAGACCCGCATAGGGTGCCCATACAGGACCTTGTGTGTGCTAAGACCTGTTTTTCTGCGCTGGGTGCTTTGGATACTAAATAATACAAGGGGTCTGGCAACTTCAACCCAGTCTCCTGACATAGCTTAGCAAGTTTATTTGTAATTAATGCATAGTTTCTTTCGACCTCTCCAGCTGACTAGAGGTGGTTGGGAAAGTGAAGATTGTGCTGTACTTTGGATCAGAATCTTATCAGCTGCGATAGTGTCTGCTATCCATCACAGAAGTCATAACCCGCAGCTACGAAATTCTGGCCGTTTTGACCACATGGAACTCTCCAAATCAATCGCCCAAGTCTACTACTTGGTAGCTATTATAAATGTTTACTGGAATCCGCAAAAGATTTCTACAGTGAACCTGTCATGATGCCTACCCCCGGGCATCCGGATCAAGCCCATCAGCCCCGGGAGCAGGCATCCAGCCATTATTTAAAACTCCAGCAGCCCCGGCTGGGGGCTGTCTGGGTTCAGTCCTGGCACCTTAGGCGCCAGGCTCATAATAGAAATCAGTCCTGGCGCAATAGGTGCCAGGCTCATAGAGATTACTTACCTCATGCAGACCATGCTGCAAATGAATCCAAGCCAACGTGAGGCCTTGATGGGACTATTTTACTACAGGGACTATTTTTTACTCGGGCATGGTTCTGGGGAACTTCTTACCTGGAACTACTTTGGAGGCTATTTATTTGTGATGCACCCATAGTGCTTTGTGGTAAAGAAAGTGGAGAGAACAGGAAGAAGAGATACAGACAGAGAGAAATAAGGTGGTGGAACCTTTCTACAGCTGTAACGAGCTCCATCTGTCTACACTAACCCCAGGCCCCATCCTCTCAATATTTTCAAAGGCCCTTTTGGTGTGCAGGACCCTGGCATGAGGGCACTACTTTTGTGAATAGGTGTGTCCTTTGATATCTGTTCCCAGGACAACCTCTTGTGGAGTGGGTGTGTCTCTGATGAGGGTGTTACCTGCCCTCAAAAAGGAACAGAAAGAGGCACCCCCGCAAGGCTACAGTTTTGCTAGCAGCAGCAATAAAAGACAGCCTGTCTGAGGAAGAATGCAAAACCCTTCCAAAGCTGAACTGCGCTTACAGGGTTGACACATGCGTGATATCAAAGTGATGTGGCTTGGATAACTATGAAAGATGTTGGACACCATACCATAGACTCAGGTATGGCTTATATGTAAAGATGTACATGCCAACAGGACAACATACACAGAGTTATGTAATTTTTGGAAGAGGAGTGCAGTCTTAAATGCTTCCCCAGAACTGCAGGAACTCGACTATTACTGCAGCTATCAAATGGGAACATGTGATCACTGAACCAGCTCTGCACCACTGGAGAGCAGGTGCTGAAGATCACTCAACAGTTGTTGCAGGGCACATGTGTACACTATGCTTTTGGCATGGAGCTTATTAAAGGGGAATCTCATTGGCAGATTATCCATTCAGAGATGGAATTACCTGTATCATTTAATTAATTTAATAAAAATCAAAAAGCCAGGACTACTACACCCTTGCCAAATGGCAGTCTGTCACATCAATAGATCACCAGGGCCAGGTCTGTATCTGATTTCTTTTATCATATGTGAATGATTAAAAGCTTGCCCTGGCACACAGTGAGTAGGGGAAGAAGGTTCAAATTCATTAAGAGAAGGGAACAGGGCGGACTGAGAAATGAGGATCAGAGCAGCATTGACCGTTAGCACTGAACAGACTTCCACTTTCAACAGTTTGTAGATGAAGCTCTATTACAATGGGCCATGTGGACCTAGGTGGGGTGCTTGGTTACCTTTATGGCAGAATGTGCCACTAAAAGCACTTGAAATGGGACCTTCTAGCCTGGCAGCATTGGGGCCCTTCGCTGGTGGACCTTTATCAGGATGTGCTGCAGTGGCTGAAGGGAGTTACAGGGTTCATTTGGTACCTTGGGCAAAGCAGCCTTCCTCTTCCTTCTATGCCCCTCTCTTCCTCTTGCCCTTCTGTGGCCACCCCTCCTTCCTCCTACTCTGCCTTTCCCCTTGTTCTCCCCAGAAAAGGTTTCTAGACAAATCTGATATATGAAAGTCTCGTCAAAACAAACCTCCGTTTGTCTAAAACCATCAAGGACCACATTGACACCCTGGCTGCTGTCTGGCTGACTTCTGCAACCACTCCTTCACCACTGTAGTCTTCCCCTCCCCCCTGAAGCACTCCCTTGTGCACCCTCTTCCTAAGAAACCAACCCCTCCTGCCCTGCTAACTACCGCCCAATCTCCATCAGTCCTTTCCAGGGCAAACTCCTGGAAAAGCTGGCCATCTCCCAACTTAATCTTCACACTGAATTGGTTTGTTGTCTCCATGACCATCAGTCTGGCCTCAGAGCTGCCAGAAGCATGGAAATTGCTCTCCTGAACATCCGTGAAGACCTTCGTTCCAACCTTGACACCAATACCCCCTGTGTCCTCATCTTACTTTATCTTTCCTCTGCCTTTGACACAGTCAACCATGTCTCCTGCTCAACCGTCTCTGTGATAACCTGGGTATCAACAATCAGGTCCTGGCTTGGCTGACTTCTTTCCTCTCCGATCGACCAACTTGGGTCATTACTCTCCTCCATCTATATCTCTACCTGTGGTATTGCCTAGGGGTCTAACCTCTCTCCCTGGCTGTTTAACCAATACCTGGCACTTCTTGCCCACCGCATTGCCACTCTCTGCCCCAACTTTCAGTGCTATGTGGACGACACTCGGCTCCTTTTCAGGCTCCCTTCCGCCATCTCTTCTCCTTCTGTCATCTCTGACTGTCCGCTATCCAGGAGTGGTGTGTCACCAAATATCTCTGCCTTAATGCCAGTAAGTCTGAGATTCTCCTCATCGGCACACCTACTCCATCCTTTCCTGTCACTCTCTGGCCGGCCTCTCTTGGCCCTCTTCCTTCCACCTGTGAGGCTAAAACCCTCAGGGTCATCTTCAATTCCACTCTCTCCTTCTCTCCTCACATCTCTGACATCTCTAAAAAGTCACACTACCAGATGCACCTCCTCAGAGGTATTCTTCCTTTCCTCTCCTACCCCCAGAAGCTCACTGTCTCAAGAGCTCTGGTTCTCTCTCAGCTGGACTACTGTAGCAGCCTCTTTTAAACTTGCCTGCTTCTACTCTCCGCCCTCTGCAAATCATGCAGAACAGGACTGTAAACCTTGTCCTTTGCCTCAAGCCCAGGGATCGTATCCCTCCAGGACTGAAATTTCCGCACTGGCTCCCAGTGGCTGTGAGGATTAAGTTCAAAACCCTCTGCATTGTCCACAAAGCCTTCTGGGGCCTGAGGCCTCAATACCTCCAACTCTGTCTTCCTAAATATCTTCCTTCTCAAGCTCTTTGCTCATCCACCTCCACTTCCCTCAGGGTCAGTCGCTTCTCCAAGCAATGAGTTGGTGGTAGATCTCCTTCTTCAGCTGGGGCCTCCCTCTGGAACAGCCTCCCTGCATCCCTGAAACTTGAGGAGAACCATCTCCATTTCCGGAAGCACCTCAAGACCTTCCTCTTTGCTTCTGCTTTCTCTCCTCCTCTCCCCTGCTGAACTCCTGACTGACACTGCACTGGTCACCTGGCTACCCTCTGATCTCGCCCCAGGTCGCCTCCCCCGTCAGCTGCACACCTGCACTGCCTCCAGCACAACCCATGCACATGGGGGCAGTTTCTGTAGCCCCTTAGTTCCCACCAGCTCTTGACACTTGATGTCTGTTCTTACTCCTGTACTTGCCACTAGCTGGCTGCACTTTTACCTACTGTTTTATTTATTATTTACTGTTGATCACTGCCCCTCGCCCTTGGCCCCCACACTTACCCTCTGCTCCCTCCCCTGCACTTGCACGATCTCCATGTCACCTGGCCTAGTAAGATCATTGGGGGTCATTATGACCCTGGCGCTAAGGGGTTAACGGCACCATAAAAGGCTGCAGCGCCGTTAACCCCTTAGCGCCTAATTACGAGGTCCCTTTGCGGGACCCGACCTGAACGGCTGGTCTGGACCAGCCGTTAAAGCAGGGACCAGCAAAGGGACCTTCGAGGTAATTACCGTACCGCAATTTGTGGTACCGTAATAACCGCCTTCCCCAGTTCCATTGAGCCCTATGGGGCAAAAATGGGAATGGGGAAGGGCCAATGTTCAATGGGGAATTACCGCCTCGCCAACCTTGGAATGGGGTGGTAATTCCCCATTGAACATTTGCGGACTTGTTACAACACCGTCAGCAACCATGGTGCTAATAGCGCCAGGGGTTACCGCCAGTGTTGTAATGAGGGCCATTGTCTTTGTCTTCCTTCTGTTCCCCCTCCCTTGTCTAATCGAGCCTTGAAACACTTGTGTATAGGCGCGTTATGAATGCTGTATCATATCATATCATTCACCTGGTTGCAGATGGAACTGATAGAAAGTATGAACCATTCCACATATTCAAGCAGATTTTTAACAGTCAAATGCAGATTAGTATGAACAGATTTTACTGGTGGGGACAAAGAGACCCGCATAGGGTGCCCATACAGGACCTTGTGTGTGCTAAGACCTGTTTTTCTGCGCTGGGTGCTTTGGATACTAAATAATACAAGGGGTCTGGCAACTTCAACCCAGTCTCCTGACATAGCTTAGCAAGTTTATTTGTAATTAATGCATAGTTTCTTTCGACCTCTCCAGCTGACTAGAGGTGGTTGGGAAAGTGAAGATTGTGCTGTACTTTGGATCAGAATCTTATCAGCTGCGATAGTGTCTGCTATCCATCACAGAAGTCATAACCCGCAGCTACGAAATTCTGGCCGTTTTGACCACATGGAACTCTCCAAATCAATCGCCCAAGTCTACTACTTGGTAGCTATTATAAATGTTTACTGGAATCCGCAAAAGATTTCTACAGTGAACCTGTCATGATGCCTACCCCCGGGCATCCGGATCAAGCCCATCAGCCCCGGGAGCAGGCATCCAGCCATTATTTAAAACTCCAGCAGCCCCGGCTGGGGGCTGTCTGGGTTCAGTCCTGGCACCTTAGGCGCCAGGCTCATAATAGAAATCAGTCCTGGCGCAATAGGTGCCAGGCTCATAGAGATTACTTACCTCATGCAGACCATGCTGCAAATGAATCCAAGCCAACGTGAGGCCTTGATGGGACTATTTTACTACAGGGACTATTTTTTACTCGGGCATGGTTCTGGGGAACTTCTTACCTGGAACTACTTTGGAGGCTATTTAAACCACGCCCGAACAGCAGCACACGCTTCGCCTTATTCTGCACTCAGCAGCGAAACGCTCACCGTGCCTGTAGTCAGCATCCAGTCTTCTGCCACGCCCGCTTCGAATCCGGAACTCCTAGGAAAAGGGGAAAGAAGGAGGAAAGGTTAGATCACGAACATTATTTTGATTTCTTACCTGATTCTGAATCCAGCACGTCTCCGAACCTGGAAAGGACATTATTTTTATTCCTTACCTGATTCCGGATCCAGCACGTCTCCAAGCCTGGAAAGGACATTATTTCTGCACGCGTCGCATCGCCAGCGGCAGCGCCGCACCATACTCACCAGTCCTCACAGAATCTTTCGATTCGGCGCTGCCTCCAGCATTTTCTTCGCCAAACTCCAGCACCTGGGGAACAAAAGACATAACAAGGTGAGCCAAGGGAACCAACAAATATAATCTCTTTTACCACCATAGACTTATCTGATTACCACCGGAGGCATTAACCTTTAACACGCCACATCTTCTTATGCCGCACCTGTAAAGAGAGAGAAAACAACAAGTTAAACACATGCAACTTTTACCGGACAGTGTTGGGTAATACAGACTCTTACCTGAACGCCATCAGTTGCCTCAAGGCAATATTCTCTCGGACCTCTGCAATTCAAAAAGGGAAAAAAGGGAACAAGAGTGAACATTGGACATATTGAACTCTTTGAACTTTATACTTACAGGTCCTCGCCAAGAACCTCGGAGTCAATATTCATCCTGAACTCTTCCAACACCTTCAAACCAGTGAAGTAACTGGTATCTACGCCCCCTGCATTCCACGCAGGATGGAGAGCTCATCATTTAAAAACATAAGGTGAGATTACTCGGAGGTGACTAGTGGGGAGAACAGTGGGGTGCCATCACTAAATCCACGGGTGGCTAAATCCCTTTCTCCACTTGCAGGAGAATACTTCTACGGGTCAAGCAGACGAGATTAGGCGGGCCAGTCCAGTCTGTTATCTCTGCACTACGCATCATGTTGGTGGAGACCGCAGCTGTCCGGGTCCGATCGACGCCCCTGTGGGAGCCAGGTGAGCGTAACAGAACCTCTGTGACAAAGTGACTAATACAATCGATGAGATGGCAATTAAATACAAATCTCCTAATATTTTGATCTGCGGGGACCTCAATGCGAACTGTACTACGCATAACACGCTCGAAGTAAAAGAACCTTATAATTCCTCTGCAACAACTAGGGGTCTGCCGTGGAGTTCCATCATGAAATCCAGGAACCTTTTGAATTCTGCCACCGCCACACATTTAGATACCTTAATATCGACCTGGGATCGTGATAGGTCTTCAGCTACTCTTGAATACATCTTTGCTTCCGAACCAGTGTTTTGTAATATAGTGTCTTTTCAAGTAGTCAGAACGAAGTACAGTGACCACAACCTACTGAATCTTATATGCAGAAGTAAACGGAGCATATCGCAATTCTACGACACAGCCATTGAGACAAACTCTCAACAAACTCGGCTACGTATGATCGCATCTGATGTTCACAAACTCACAGACCTATTCACCATCTTAATGTCTGATCCCATATCGCGAAAGAGCATGGCAAGATCGAGCTACTTTCACCTTCTACTTCTAGGAAGAACTGCAACAACCTTAGCAATCGCCAAACTCATGAGTATAACTCAGCTCTGGTCACCAAATGCAGATTTCTAAGAAAACTGAAAAGAGAGGCAACAACACTGAATCAACCTATACTCTGGGAAAAACTTTTGGTTGAAACAAGAAATTACAAGCAATGGCTGAGAAACTCGAGATGTGTCCTATATCAGTCAGACACTGAAGAGATGCTGAAGGCCCTGTCTAACAAACATCCTGAGACTTTTGGTCGCTAATCAACAAATCGAACAAGCTCCCGAACTCGCAGATGATCAATCCAGTGTCGCTCATTTCCTGAAGCTGTTTGAGTCAGTAAAAGGCAACATTAACAAAACCAGGTGACCAAAGGATATAGCCCGGGTGGACCAGACAGAGACCGTCAAGATCAAAGCTACTATCCTGAAATTAAAGTCGTCAAGAACACCGGGCCTGACGGACTTGCTAATTGCGACCTCAAACAACATCCGGACGGCTGGTCTAACCTTATCAGCTCAATTTTTGAAGTCTGCCGAGAAAGAAAAACAATCCCTGACTCGTGGACGAAAGCGGTGATCGTTGCGATTTTTAAAAAAGGAGCCAGAGACGATCCCTTGAATTACAGGCCGATAGCCCTTCTTGATGTTATCGGAAAGGTTTTTGCTACAATTCTTCTGAACCATTTCCGCAAATAGGCTCTCACTTCACCGTGCTCAGATCCCTTACAAACAGAATTCCAAAAAAAAACCAGCACTAGTGCCAACATACTGTGCCTGAATCTACTCAAAGACAGAGTCCTGATTGGAGCCCTGCGGATGTTTCTAGCGTTTGTCAATCTGTCCCAAGCTTTCGACAGAGTGGGCAGACAGAAACTGTGGTCCAAACTTAGGACCTGGCTTTGTCCAGAGAGCATCTTGGATCCAATAATCAACCTACATTTAAATACAAGCATAAAAGTCTGCCTAAATAATCAAGGTCTAATTTCGAAGTCCATACCGACTTTTCGTGGAGTAAAGCAGGGCTGTCCTTTGGCTCCAGCTTTGTTCATATCTTGTCTCTGAGACTTCAAAGAGACCCAAACCACATTCAGATAATTTCCACCAAAAATAGGCAACACAAGGGCCCTCCGAGACTTTTATATGCAGACGAGTTGATATTACTTGATCTCACTCAGGTCGGTCTCCAACAACAACTGGATAACCTTAAAGTTTACACCACTGAAAACAATTTGGAAATCAAAAAGTCAAAGACTAAGATAATGATTCAGCAAAAACCAGGAACCAAAAAGAAAGAGACCTTTCAATGGCACCTCAATGAGACGAGAATAGAAGTGGTTGACTCATTCAAGTACCTTTGAGTGCAACTGGATAGTACCAAGAAAGCACGGAACATGCAAGGGGAACTGTGGTCTAAGGCCAAGAATTTGGCTGCACAACTGAGAGCAGTCGATCGAAAATACGGCAAGTTTTCTCTCCAACTGGCGATCAGCTTTTATAAGGCCAAGAACATTCCCTCGCTGACATACGGTATGGACGCTACCCCTTCAATTCCTCCGGTCCTCTGGCTCAAACGTGAAGGTTTCATCTGGAGATCTGTGCTGAGCCTACCGAAAACCACTGCCGTAGCTCCGATAAGACGGGAACTCGGCCTTGTCTCCCTAAAAGCAGTGGTGGACATCAGTACTCAAATTAGTGGATTGATGGCTAACAGCTTTCCATTGCCGTCAGGGACTTGGAAGTTGTCGGCGGAGTGAGCCCCCCTCTCTTTGCAGATTGACACTGTGATAAGCCGTACAATCTTGTGGATCTTTTTCTTGTGGCACGTACACTGCTGTATTGTTTTTGCAGTACCCTTCCCTACAGGTGTGGAGGTGGGGCAATACCCCGGCGGACTGTGACACCTCCTGAAGTATTTGGTCTCTCATTGGCAAGAAAGTAGAAAACCTGTCATTTTATGACATGCATTGAAGGTTCACCAATTAAAGGCCCCCAAGGTCTTCCTTTTTTTACTTTGAGGGTGCCTGAAACTACCCATTCAACACGGTGTTGTGGAGAATAGTGTATGTTTTAAATTATCCCCTGAAGAATGTTCACCCGAATGGGGTTGTGAAGAACAGAAACATGTTGGGATTGTTATTTTAATGACACATTGAGATTTTTGTGTTTTGTTATGTGATATCTTCTGTGTCTTGTGTATATGTAAAAATTGTGGCCTATATTTTAGTAACTGTTTCTTTAGTGTTAGAAGCTGCACTGTGTTAGGTGAGGGTAGTATTTTATGTTCAATTTTTAGTTGGAATATTTTGAATAAATTATATTTTTTGTAAATCAATAACAGCACGCGGTCCATTCTGTCACGACTTGTGGTGCCGGAAAATCTAACAGAGGTTCCTATTTGAGGGGGTCGGGTGTAAGTAGAGAATACGAATCATCTTGCTCTTTATTGTATTATATAGGACATCAGTACTTTACAGTTATATAGGAAAGTCGTCCATCCTGAGAGCCTAGAAATCTACTGCATGATTGCAGAAGAGATCGATAAAGGCAATAATCACTCTATGAATGAGTGGGCCATGGACCAAAATTTAAAACTGCATAAAACTGCAGGAAATTGCGTGCAATAAAGAAGATTTTAAGAATAATCCTGTTAGGATTAAAACTAAATTGGAATGCTTTGACTGGATTTCTACCAAGGAAAAAGCCACACTTAACAAACTACTAGTTCATCTCCCTATGACTACCAATAAATTGAAAGAACCTATGGCTTACTGTAAAAGATATCCAAATAAATCACTGATGAGAATCTTTCTGAAAGCTCGTCTTAATGTCCTGCCGACGCAGGAGATCCTTGCGATAAGAACAGGATCCACGGCAAAAGCCTGCAGACTGCAAAAATCCTGAAGAGACAGAATCTATCAGACACCTGCTGAGGCTCTGTCCAGCTATGCAACAAGCCAGGCTATATTTTTTTAGTCATCTGACGATAAATTAATTTGCTGGCAACGAATAAACTTGGTGGAATCGCCTTATCACTGGGGGCAAGACACAATGGCACACAGTGTCTGACAAACTTCTGAACCTGGCAATGGAAAAATAAAACTGAATATTGCTGTCTGATCCCTGTCTACCACACACTGGTCGAAATGCTGTCTGTTGTCCCCTGTGTGATGTCTTTGCAAATCTTTCTTCTCTGCGACTGAATTTGTCTGTGATCTTGTAAAAATCTTATTTGATTATATACAAGTAATAAAACAAAAAATAGTGTCTGCTTTTTTTAAAGGGGTACACCTCTACCCATTAAGAGAGCACATCCAATATTACAGGAAGGCATTTCCAATTATTGCATTGAAGAAACGAAAGGAAATCAATTTTGAGATTCACAAACAGACCATAAGGTGATGGAACAGTATTTTACTTGCTGTAGAAGTGCCTAACAAGCAAACAATAAATAAATAAATGTGCTCCTTGGGCAGCAGGAGCCGCCTTCCCAATGTTGATCTGAAGACAAATAGATAACCCTTTTCAGGACTCCTCTGTCATTGTAGCAAACTATGAGGTGAACCAATATTTATTCAGGGTCATCATAATTCCCTCCTTTCACAAATGAGCGTCTCCGTGATATATTCTAACAAGATGTGAAAGTAATATCTTTGGGAGAACCAACCAACCTTGGTCATCTTTCCAAAGTGAATGTTCATTCAATAAGCAACTATTTTACATTCAATGATACTTCTTACTTGAGGGGGCATTTTTTCTTATCTGGACCAATTTCTCTAAACTCTTATATGCGGAAGCCTCATGACTGACCTTTATCGGGAGAATGTTTTCATCTTCTGATTCAGTTACAGGTGCCAGTTTCACTACTGTGAAGTCTGGAAAATCATTGCCACAGCTAATTTCATGGTCCAAGGGTTGAGAAGCAACAAACTTAAATATGGATATTTTATCAATAGCATAATAGAGTCTAGGAATAAATGTTTTTAATAGGGGAACCTTTAGAAGTTAAGAATCCTCTCTTTCACCACACGCCAAAGCATACCTGGAATTAGCGTAAATGTTAACAGACTGTTGCGTTGCTAGTTCAAATTCACGAGTGCATGACACCTCGCCAGGTGCACATATACTAACACCAATTTTCCATTTTGATACTGACATAACCCATGAATGAAATAAGTCAGAGCAGCCTCTGGTAAATGGGTATAAGTTAAACCTTATAAGGGGTTAACAAGAAATCATTGATAACAATGCAGCCATGGGTGCTCTCTATCATGTGGTTCTCAATCCTGGGGAGTGGGAAGCAGGGATGCTGTATTCAGCTATGGGGAATTCACAATCAGAATCTCATATTTGCTGGCTCTGGGATTAGCCATACGTTGAGTCTTTCTTTTCAGCCATAAAGAGGCAAATGAATGTGGGGCAGCAACCTGTAGGTGGAAACTGAATACTAAATGACGACATTGCTGTACCACCAAAGCAGGGGCAGTGACTGACCAGAGACAAGGCAACATTCCCAATGACGGGACCACGACCACATTAACATCTCTCAGGTCTTGATCGAAAATGGTATGTACCCTTCCAAGGGTACATACCTGTGTTAACAGGCACACTAGGAGTGTTACAGGGGGATGTAGTAGGGACAATGCTGCCCTGTTTCAAGAGTTATTCAATGATAGGGGTAATTCCCTTCTTTTCAGCTTGATTTCAGCAGGTATTGTGGGTTACGGGGCCATTTCTTATAAAGATCAACTGTAATCTTCACAGAATTAGCATTGTGAATATACCAACCTCATTGCCATGTAGTGACCATGAAGACACCTGTATAGACAATCAATTATTTTATTAAATCCTCTGCCCATTCGCTCTCACTTTTTTCATTGGGTCCACCCGAAGAGAGGCCATTATTGTGGGGAACACACTCAAGAAGAATGTACAATGCATTGGACAGTGCAACCGAGCTTATGCTATTCTACGTTCCTGTCTTAAACAAAGAGGGCATTCATTCAGTGTGCAGTCTTCTCTCTCTATGTTAGGAGATTATGTTTGACAATGAGCTTCTGTTTCACAATAGTTTGTTAGGTGTGCTAATGTTCTTCCCCCCCTCAGGAGATATGCATAGCGCCTCCAGCACCATGACGACGTCCAGCCTCTATGACCAGCTCATTTTCTGGCCCAGCCTTTCCTGGTGGGATCTATTGTGCTTAGTCGAATGGCCTTGACCCAGTTACCTCAGATGGTAAGAGGGCTCATAATTAGCAGTTGTGCTACACATGCAGAGTTCAGCCATATCACACATTGATTTTCCACAGCAAACAGGGGAAAGAGCTAGCCTATGAAGACTGCTAGACGAAGAAAGTAATAAAACATTAAGGACAGGGAAATGAACCGACACCATAGAGGAAAGAAAGCAACACAATCATTGTAGAGGACATTACTGAAAAGAAAAAGTCCCACCTGCCCTCTTCCGGCTCTCATTGTGCTTCGATTTATTTATATATTCACTAGTCTGGAGACTGAATGCTACCACACTGCCCAATCAGTGGGTAACGCCGTATTCAAAGTATACTCGGAATCTTCCTGGTATTTTGTTCAGATGTGCATTTGAGATCAAATTTAGATAACATTCAACCATATCTAGTTCGTGTGCTGCAGCTCTCAATCTCTGAAACAGTCAAAGAATGTGGACATACATGCCATATCCTTACCCTCTCACCCACACATATATATTGGACTAGGTGCTGGCATCACACAGTGTTTATAGGTAGGAAACACTTGGGTCACAGAAGGTATAATCGGCATAGAATTATGTGCAAAAATGATGCTGCCATAGAGTGGAGCCTGGGCATCCATCTCTATAAGGTTACTCACATAGAAAACGAGCTATCACTTGTGCACAATAACCCCACAAGTTTTAAAACCTCCCTGGCACTCATTTGCAGTTGTGTCCATGTAAAGGATTTTGATTAGCTCTACACTTTAACGTTAGTATATAGGAATGTAAAACAAATTAAAGATAAATACAGGGGCCTCACAATGGAAGTGCTCCATAGGACGTTTAGCCTCATACGTGTTTACCTTTTCTTGGGATACAGTTTAACAAGAAAAGTCCTGCTTGTTAAAATACAACCAATAAAGGAGGTTTCCCACAAAGCCGATGCAGTTTGGTTTCTAATAATAATAGAGACCAGACTAATGTAGCACCATGTACACATGCCCCCCAAAAATGTTACTTGAACAATTTCAACTCTTATGGGACCTGTAATCTCAACTAGTACTTACTTTAACGGAGGAAGACCACATCAAACCACCATTGAACCTTCCGCACTTGCTCTTAGTTGAATACATTTTAAACTTTAAATCTGTGTGACTCATCTATCATTTATATCAGGCCTCAAGACCCACATGCTTAAGTTCAGCAAGAATGCTGTGCCTGAATTGCTCAATGAAAATTTATATGGAATCAAGTCACTATTGCAACATTGTAAAGTTAGTATACCAGACGGAACAAACATTAAAAGATTCAGAGGCCTCACAACATTCTTAACCTATACTATCACATAGATGTTTTGGAATAGGTATTGGCTTCACACAGTGCTTATCTCTAGGGTTACAACAGGCAGATTCTACCTAGAATCATTTACAAAAGGGCTGCCACAATTCACTGGAGCCGGCAAAGCCATATGTACAAGGTTATTCACAAAGAAAATAGGATTTCTTTTGGGCACAATAACACTGCAATAGTTAAGGTTTTTTTGGCCCACATTCACAGTTGTGTGCCAGTTATGTCGGTTCAAAGATTGGTTATATCTCAGAGGTATGGCTTTTCTTAGAGCTGGTCTAGTCAGCGACTCATTGGAATACCTTATTCAATTGGAGAAAGGTAACAGAAATTTCCCACAGAAGACAGTCCGTTTTCAGTTACCAACGGCTGTGGGAACTACCAATCCAACTCAAGGAGGAGAGTAGTGAGGGGGGTAGACGACTGCAGGAATCCAGAAGCACTCACCAACTTCAACAAAAGATACACAAGGGCCAGCGCGAAAGAGGTGAACAGGGCCAAATAATGGATGACCTAGTACTTAATCTTTCAAATAGAACCATTAAAGATGATGAAAGAAAATTGCTAAACAAGGGGCTTTCCTTTGCACCATCAACTGAATTCAATAATGTGGATGTACACATAGACCTCTACAAATTTGTACGTAAATTAAAACATAAAAAAATGTTTGCGACAAAAGCGCCTGGTGACTTTATAAGAGTGACACCTGTGGCAATTAACAATTCAAGAAATTGAGGATACATACATACTAGGCTCACTGGCAGAGAATGATGACTTTGAAATTAGAAACCTTTTACAGGAATTATGAATTAGACCGGACAGGCTGACTTCTAAGAAACTCAAGACCAAATCAATGTTTGTACCACAACTACCAGCGGACAATATAATTGATACTTTTTACAAGGCAGTATCACAAGAATTATATGCATTTTCAGAGAATAAGACCAACCATGGTACAAGATCAATAATTAGAAATGACAACTTATCATTTGGTGAAAAACGAGCCCTGAAGGTTTTAACAGCAGACTCAACAATAGTTATCAGGGAGGTGGACAAAGGGGGTAATATTGTTGTAATGAACAAGGAAGACTACTTGACAATGGCATTTAATCATTTAGCCACTGCTGGATGTTGTAGAATACTAAGATAATCCTAAACAAGACATCCTTATCCAAATTGAGCAATTTATCATGAATTGGCATAAGAGGGGGCTGATCTCAGACGAGGAACGAACATACTTGATGATCAAGGAACCATGTTCTCCCTGCCAAAGCCCCGGAAGGACTCCCAATCTTAAGCAGAATTGGGTGGGTGACAGAGAATTTGTCCGAATATCTAGATGGTATTCTCAACCAAGGGCAAGCTTATTAAGAGAGTGTTATCTGCAAACTCAAGATCGTTACATGGCAAGATACTTTCATCCAGGCCACCTTAGAGGTTAAGGCCCTCTATACATCAATTCAACATAAATGGGCAGTAGCTACAATTGATTACACATTCAGGAAGGACTCTGGGTATCATTATAAGTCAGGCGGAATGGGTTAACGGGTTCCGCTAATGGGTGCTGACCCGTTAACATTCCGCCTGATTACGAGGTCCCCTCGTGAAACCCGGTAAAGACGCCTGGTCAAACCAGGCGTCCTTACCCAGTCCCGAGAGGGGAAGAGGGTCGTAATCGGCCCATTGTTAGCTCCCTCTCCCATTCCCATTGAGCCCTATACGGGCTCAGATGGGAATGGGGAAGGTCCGGGCCCCCGGTAAAGGAGCTTGGTTTGGCGGCAACCATTTAGCTAATGACTACCGCCAAATTCGTAATGAGGCCCTCTGCCTTTTATTATCAACAGATAATACAGATCAGATGATCTGATCCAGATGATCAAGTAAATGCTTCAACTAACTTTACACTTCAACATATTTACCTTCAATAATTGCATTTACCAACAAATGAAAGGTGTCGCCATGGGCACTAAATAAGACCCAGCCCTGGCAAACCTTTTCATGGGCATGCTGGAGGATCAAGTTGTGTATGAAGACCCAGACTACGAAACCAGAAATAAAAATGTGGACGCGGTATCTTGATGATGTCCTTCTCATCTGGGAAGGAACCATGGACCAACTCCAGGAATTTACAAATCAACATAATAGGAATGTTTTTGACATTGAATATACAAGTGCATGCAATGCGAATCAAATACATTTTTTGGATTTAACAATTCATGCAGACATTTGATATGATATAATAGGTTATTTATAATGCACTTAATACCCGGAGGTTTCTAAGCGGGAACCCAGGGTTCGAACCTGTGTTGTTCCATGTCGTCTTGCTTCCAAGGCGAGCACGTTGCCACTGTGCTATCCTCCCGATGGTCAAAACCTGGAAACCAGGACATTCAGAAAGGAGACGGAGGTGAACTTGATCTAGCATGCCAGCAGTTGTCACCATAGGGCCACCATTAATAACATTCTGTTGGGCGAGTATACTAGAGCAAGATGAAATTGCCAAAAACAGGATAAATTTGACAATGAATGTGCAGTGCTGAGAAGCAGTTTCTAAAATAGGGGATACCCAATGAATAGTGTGAGAAAAGCATGAGAGAACCAGTACGTTGAAGCGAGACCAAACTTTGCTAATTACGCAAAAATTGACATCCTCTAAATCAATGGAAGTAATATTCATAACAAAGTTCAGCAAGAATCATTACAGAATACAAAAAGCTTTGGAAAAATATTGGTATCTGCTCAAATTGGACGAGCACATCAACAAGTATGTGGGGGATAAACCAGCAATGATCTTTAAAAGAGCAGAAACATTGCAGACTATTTTAAGTCCATCATTACTACCAAACATAAAGAACATTAAGCAACAAAGATGGCTGAGAATGGACGGGATTGGGTTTAGAAAGTGTGGTATATGTTCCATGTGCAAATATGCACATGATAAAACAAAGGAATTCAGAGAACATTAATGACAAAATCATCAAGATTAAGAAAGGAATCAATTGCAGAACTAAGTTTGTCATTTATGGCATAATTTGCACATGTCGTAAGGTATACATTAGGAGTACCAAGAGAGAACTGAGGGCAAGGATCAGAAAATACTTGGATAAAATTGAGAGCCAGGACCCTTCCTTCCCATTGGCAAACATCACACCAAATGGAGGAGAAATCGAATATCAGGTTCATTTTACTGCAACAGGTCATCTTGGGTAGAAGGGGAGGCGACGGGATTAATTTCTTATCTGAATTCAACTGTGACAGGTTTAAACACTGATAACGAAATGGCAGCCTTCCTTTAGGTGTAGAGAACTGCAATCCATCTGTATTAATTTTAAGAAATATAGTTGGCAACTAACACTGTAACAATCACTATATCCAAATGTAAGAATATTTGGACACGTGCATTGATGTGTTATTGTCTCAGGAATATATTATTCTACATTATAGGTCCATCAATTAAGGCTTTACAGAGATGATGTGACAAAAAGGTTGAAGTCAAATAATGTGGCCCTCACACTCGGATGAGGCGGGTATATGATATTCTTGTTAAATAATCAGGCACAGATTCTGTAAGGACAGAATCAATATAATCATTTATATCAAATTGAGCAAGAAGTAATCGTAATTTCCCTTAAATATGAATGGAGATGTGTAAATAGTGATTTTCATATTTCATATGAATGCTGTGTGAGCAACTTTGAAATTCAACATAAACAACACGTGTCTATGTATAGCAATCAACACAATGCCAAGATGGCGGATCGTTTCTGCAAAAACTCTAGGAAGTGCTTGCAGAGACGCTGTGTCATCTTGACAACAATCTAGCAGCCATACAACGTTGCAATGACAACGTGTCAACAACAGTTTCTAATATGGCGTCGGCTCGCAAGACCGCAAAGAGCCGACACGTGTGATTGTAAAGAATCTACAGTAAGCACACGTTTTAAGATCCCGAGCTCGAACACGGCTAAAACATTAATATGCACAATATTGCTTGGAGGATTATCTATAAGATTTCTTCTCTCGCCACATATCTAACTTGCGAATTTGATTAGCTTGACAGACACACACGGGGACCATGACACAAAGTCTATGTACTCGATCGGAATGATTTACTCTTTTAGCTTGAGCTATACCATAGCTCTCAACTCACACGCTTTTGCCGGGTGTCACCCGCCTTGTAAACAGCTCTCTCACCCGCCAAGCCTCCTGCACTCCCATTCATTTCAATGAGCCTCTCACCCGCCAAAAATAAAATCGGGGCTTTTCACCCGCCTTTGCGACATAAATGGTTGAGAGCTATGGCTATACATATTGAAGCACTAATTTGGTTCAGACATTATTATCAATGAGATGACTGTTTAATTTTCACAGCGTCACGTGCGAATACCGGGGCTAATGTAGAACACTCTATCATACCATAGTGAAATGTAGGTAGAAATCGTCCATGTGACACGTATTTCTTCACTTTTTAAATATATCCCTTGCAGTGACACGAATAATGGGATCAAACCCATGAGAATGAGCAACAATTAAGTTCTTTTTGCACCAGTATCAGAACCAATATGGCAAGTAACCCAGTACGGGATACTTTATTTACAAAAACACTCATAAAAATGCTGACAAAATAATAGCATGTAATTTCTGAAAACTTCTGAAGCAATTTTCATATTTCTTATTCTCTTCCTGCTCTCTCCACTTTCCTTACCCCTTCAAATCCCCCCATCACAACCCGCAATCTCTTTCTCAATTATTCCAATCTTTGTCTATCTTGGCATTAATTTGATGTTTTCAACATTATTTTCTTGTGTAAATTGCTTGGATTAACTTAACATGTGCTAATGTTGATATTTTTTCATTATTTTTACCATTTTTATATTTATTCAATACAAAATGTTTGGATAATGTTTGGATAATTCTATGTGTATAGATCTAGCCCTGATTTGAGAAAGGCTTCATAGAGCCGAAACAGGTGTCAACAGGAAGGGAATTTTGTGACTAAACCTCAATTGAACTAACTTACATACAAATATTGACTCAGGGATTTTTCTTTATCTTTGTGTCAGTTCAAAGAATTTTGATTAGCACAACATGGTTAACTTGGCATAACAGATGGAAAAAAGTCAAAGATACAGGGGCCTCACATGGTAGAACACCCTGGGACTTTCAGTCTTACACTTTTTGTTTGACTTTTTCCATCATACTCTACAGGCCAGATCCCAACCTCGACTCCAAAGGCACTCTAAATCCCCACCTGAGGTTGTGGCAGGTAATGCAGCAGAGACTGGTGATGTACCCAATGTAGGGTTCTGTAGTGAGTCAGATATTTATACTACTTTTCATGACCGCATGACAAGATTACTATGGCAAAGCAATATTGCGGTGGGGGCGCCTCTACAGCACCTAATATCCAATGCTTATTGCCCATGTGCATATGATAAACAGTAGCTGTTATCAATATCTTCCCTAGACAGTTCATCACTAAACCAAAATGTATTTGCACTAGCAATATATTGTTTTGTATCCTCATAACTAGAAACACATTAAGGCTCTGCTCAATCTTGTTTAGCCTTTGTTTATATGTACGGTCATGTAGAGATATTGGGGCCGATTCATGGAACAAATGTACGCCGAAAATCATGGCGCAAGCTGGCGCAAGCGTGAAAAAGCAAGCGCATGCACACGCGTGTGATTCATGGAAGGCCCTGCATGTGTTTTCCCCAGGATGTGCACCAATTCGATGCGTGGCGCACATGGGCGCACACGTCATTGCAACATCCAGAACGCCATGCGCGACGCGCACAGCAAAAGCACACAACGTTAGCACACACACCAAAAAGGAGGCAGAACATGGGGCGGAACGCACGGAATGGGGAAAAATGCATGAAAATAAGGGTGTAACTGGGGAAGTACTGCTATGAAGTACACGGAAAGCCCACACGCACGCAAACCACACGTATTTATGAAATCGAGTAGGGGAAACACAAGCACAGCCAAAGACACGCACATGCCTGAACATGTCTGCCACCCGAAGGCAGGCGGTAGCGTCCCTGTGCATTACAAAAGTGCACGCAAACAACAAACACGCATATACAGCAACAATGAATGTCCCATTCTGCGGCCCCCTAGGAGAAATGACGTGTCACGCAATGCTCAGGCATCCCAAAAAAGCAAGGAAAAGAGATAGGCGAACCCTGTAGCCCACGTGCATGTAAAAAAACACACAAAATATGCTGTGGCAGTCAGGAAAATACGTATGTGATCAACACGCAGGCTAGTATGCCCGGAAAAAAGGGGTACTCGATTAACAGGGACACCCGCATCATGAAAAATAGTGTGTGCGACTCACCATCTGCCTTGCGTGTAGAAGAAGAACGCGTAGCCAACACCCACACCAAAAGAAGAAGTACGCACTGTAGCCGCTGTGAAGTACTCTCGTGTGAACCTCAACGCCTGGAAAACACACGCACCGCTTTCCACGAAGAGCACGTACAGAGCGATGGAAACCCACATGGGACCTTCAACCCGTGCCAGGGAAATGCCCGTGTGCATGTTACGTCACCTATGCGCTTACGCGCCAAGCGCCAATGGCCTTTCCTCGGAATTCACGCAAACGTGATGTTTTTCACATGCCAAATCACTCCGTATCAAGCTGGCCAGGCGACAACACACGAAAGACCTGCCCTAAAAGCCAAATTACTGCCCACCAGAGCCCTGAGCTGCCTCCCACAAGCCATCTGCTGCTGCCTGCTTGCCTGCTGCCACCGTGCACTGCCATTTGGTGCCTGCACATCTACCATCTGCAGGGGTCCAGTTGCTGTGACCACCCCTGCTGGAACAGAGGAATCCCGACTGGTGTTCCATCACTCCACAGCCAGCCCCAGGACCCAGTTGCCCACCCACACATGCCTCGGGGGTTGCCATGTCCGAAGCAACACCTTCCGGCACCAGTGGCAACCCCCAGCAGAGAGGCAGAGGGCTACCAGCTTCAGTGAAAAGGAAGTTGGAATCCTGGTGGAGCAGGTTCGGTGGCATTATGATGCCCTCTTCACACCATTGTGTGCCGACAAGGAAGGACGGAAGAGGATCTGGAAGGACGTAGTGGGTGCCATCAACACGGAGGGGGTGGCACCCCGTGACATCAAACACATCCAGAAGTGCTGGGAGAACTACAAGTCCAGGACCCTCAAGAAGGCCCGGTGCCTCTTGGAAGCAGCGGATGCAGTGGGGCGCCGGGCCCGCTTACCACCCAGCAGATGAGGGTCCTGGAGTGCATTCATCCAGTGCTTCACCACCAGATCCTCAGGATGCAGGCCTGTCTGGAGTCGAGTGGTAAGTGAACATGCATTCACGTTTAAAATAGTGCATGTTGCAGTGTGCTGGTAGTTAGGTACTTGGCTGCATGTGTGACATGGGTCATGTATGGATGTGTGTGTTCAGGGACATGATGGTGCTGCATGTGAGTCCAGTCAGGCGTGACCCACATGGATGGTGTATGTGTTACAGTGCATCATGCAGAGCAGGATGCGGAGTGCACACATGTATGCATGCCTGTGTCTGTACTTTGACATGTTTGGGGTGTGAGAGATGTGTGCTGCTGTCATGGACATGCATGATGTGCAAGTCCGTGTGTCTGAGTAGTGTTTGCACAATGGATGCATGACACATGTCCGTGACAATGTGTTGATTTACTGATACAGCCTACTCATCCTTGTATCCACTGTGTCTGTGGGTATACAGGGCCAGATGCATGACCCTCCGGTGATGTGTGCATGAGATCAGCATGACCCATGATGCATGTGAGTTTCAGCCCACCATTGGATGTTTCTACTGTGCGGTGGACATGGATGCAAACGTTTGTTGCAAGTGCCATGCTGGTTCCTGCATGTGTGTTGCCTGAACTGACCCATGTGTTGTTGGGAGACAATATGGAAGTGCCGTTTGAAAGTGCCACTCATGTGCTATTGCTTTCTGTCTAGGGGACTATTGTACAGTACCCTGATGCTTGTGTTCAATGTCTCCCTTTACACAGAGGTGAGTGAAGAAGAGGGAAGAAACAGCGCTGTGGAGGAAAGCAGCAGGGATGCCTCCACCGGCCGGCGACGCAGAGCCCAGTTACCCTCCCAGGAAATTCCATCATCCGGGAACGAGGGGACTGGTGCCGCACCTGCCACTATGGCTGCAGCAGAAGGGGCGGATGAGCCCCCACAGGCGATTGCAAAGGCCGGAGGATGGTGCAGAGCCATCCATGTTGGTGGTGTGTATAGAGGAGGAGGAGGCAGCTACAGAGCCGCACATGGGGCATGGTGGGGGTGGTACCACTGTTGCAAGTGGTGCAGTCCAGGGGCATAAGGCAGCACAGGTTGCCGCGGAGGTGCCTGTGCATGTCTCTGTCCCTGACACTGTGACTGCATCACCATGCACCAGCAGGGATGCCCAGTCCCAGGCCCGTCCACAGGTAGGGGGGAGGTCCACGTCACCTGGCACTCCTCTACCTGTGGACGAGGGGACTTGTGACCGGATGGAGTCCATCCTGATTGGTGTCGCGTTGCGCACATGTGACATTCATGATGATGTGCGTGCTTCCTGGGGGGACCACGCACGTCGTAACGAAGAGCTGTGTGCCAACGTGGCCCAGTTGGGAGGGTCCATGGTCAGAGGTTTCCTCCATGTGTCGGCCAGTCTTGCGGCCCTCTCCTCCTCTGTGCACACTATACGCCAGCCGTTCTCCGCGCTGTCTGCCGGCCCAGATGCCACCAGGGACCCATGTGGATCCGCCCCAACTAACGCAACCAGCCAGGTGGAGATCCCATCCCTGCCGCAGTTGGGAGTCGGAGGTCCAGCAGGGGTGGCCACCACACCAACAGGCCCCCACTCGAATGGAGGATGTGCCGGCATCATCGGGCAGGACACGTGCACGACGGTGCCGGGGCAGTCCATCAGCCCACGTGCCGTCATGGCAGCAGAGGCAGTTGTGTCGGAGGCAGCAGCAGGCTCAGCGTGGGAGGCATCATGGCTCGGGGCCGTCAACACCCTGGGGGCAGGCATCGGCCGAGGGGCAGGAAGACCCCAGACTGGGAGTGTCTTCTGTGTGGCAGCAGTTGGGCTGGCAAATAGATGCGGAGAGGCGGCAGGCGAAGAGGGCACGGCTCAGGATGGTCAGGGCCGAAAACTCCATGCACCAGGCTTTGAGGCGAGCAGAGGGCCTTGAGGAAACTCGCAGGGAGTTGAGGGATTCCATGGCGGCATCCCTGCAAGACCTCGAGTCCAGGGAACAGGCCCGCCTCCAGAACATCGACGTGGAGTTTGATGCTGCCCTGGGCCGGAACATCAAACAGTGAGCTGCGGGACTAGCCCACCGCCTTTGTAAATAGTTATGTAGTTGTAGGTTTCCTTTATTTATATTTTCCTTTGGGGCACATGGACAATGCCCCGCCTTTTTGTAAATAGTTATTTATTAGGTAGGTTTTTCTTAGGTTTCCTTTGGATTGTTGGGCACGTGACCCTTGATTTTTACATTGTATATAGTTTTGGAGCTGATTTTACATATTTATTTTTACCATGGAGGAATGTTTTTGTTTTCATTTTGACTTTGGATTTGGTGTGATGGACGGACACTTTGGAGGCATTTTTCTTTGCATTTTATTGATTTTACCATTAATATTTTTTCCTTCATTTTCGGACATCCTTTTATTTATAATTTCTCATTTTCATGTGTTACTTCATTTGTGTGGTCTTCTCTCATTGGTTTCGTGCATGTCACAATGTGGGTTTTCTCAGTCATGTGTCGCCATTGTGTGGGTCTGATGGACATGTATTCATGGGCATGCTGTTTATTTGGTATCTATCATGACATGGGGATTTCTATGTGGAGTGGATGGAATGCTTGGATGGGTGTTTGGACTGGGGTGGTGTGGGGTGGGATTTGGGTGGCCATAAGGGCCAGGGATCTGGATTGTATTGACGTGTTGAGTGGTGGACATAAGTCGGGGCCTGCTGGCAGGTGCCTGTCACTGGGGGTGGGGTGGAGACATACGTCGGGGCCTGCTGTCAAGTGCCCGTCACTGGGGGTAGGGTGGGGACATAAGTCGGGATCTGCTGGCAGGTGCCTGTCTCTCGGGGTGTGGTGGGGACATGAGTCGGGGCTCCCAAGTGCATGGTGCCATTTGGCCTGCCTGCATGTCATGTTCAGGGATGATGGGCTGCCTTCAGGGCATGGGGAGGATGGATGGGCTGCCTGCGGGGCATGAGGAGGGTGGATGGGCTGCCTGCGGGGCATGGGAAGGGTGGATGGGCTGCCTGCAGGGCATGGGGAGAGGGAAGGACACACCCGGGAGGACCGACACTGCAAAATCACGTGTAAAGCTCCCGTGCATCCCTAGGAACACACGTACCCCGTTCGTGCCAGGCCAATCGCATGTAAAAATCCACATGCACCCCAAGGACTACACGTACCACGCTTGCGCCAGGCGAATCACGTGTGAAACTCCACGCGCACCCCTAGGAATACACGTACCCCGCTCGCGCCGGGCCAATCGCGTGTAAAACTCCACGCGCATCCCTAGGAATACATGTACTCGGCTTGCGCCTGGCCTATCGCGTGTGGAATTGCACGCGCACCCTCGGAATACACGCAGGCAGCCCTTTCACCCTCCCCATGCCCTGGAGGCAGCCCATCCACCCTCCCCATGCCCCGCAGGTAGCCCATCCACCATGACCATGCCCCGCAGTCAGCCCACACCACAGGGGGACTTTTTCCACGCTTTTTACCTGATGCAAGTGGGGTACACGTATTCAGAGGGGTGCGCGTGGAGTTTTCCACGCGATTGGCCTGGCGCAAGCGGAGTACGTGTATTTCTAGTGGTGCGCGGGGAGTTTTACACGCGAATGGCCTGGCGCGAGCAGGGTACGTGTATTCCTAGGGGTGCGTGTGGGGTTTTACATGTGATTGGCCTGGCGTCACTGGTGAACGTGTATTCCAAGGGGTGCGCATGGAGTTTTACACACGATTGGCCTGGCACGGGCAGGGTTCATGTATTCCTAGGAGTGCGCGGGGAGTTTTACACGCGATTGGCCTGGCGCGAGTGGTGAGCGTGTATTCCGGGGGTGCGTGGGGAGTTTTAAATGCGATTTTGCTGGCACGAGCAGGGAACGTGTATTCTGGTGGTGCGCATGGAGTTTTACATGCGATTTTGCTGGCGCGAGCAGGGACGTGTATTCTGGGGGTGCGCAGGGAGTTTTACATGCGTTTTTTGGGGTTGGGGGCTGTATGCTGGTCCACTAGCCTTAGCACCATGTACTGGTTTTGTGCGATGTTTTTGGCGCACGGGGCGGGTTGGGGGCATAACTTGAGCTGCTGCAGGGTCGCTGCTCCACTCTGTGCCATGGCCGCTTATGGATGTATAAATCCATGAATACGCTGTGCACCGAAATAGGTTTTGGCGCACGCGGCTGGCGCAGACTGACGCATGCGCGCCCTGTGCGCCAGCTGGTGTGCGCCACTTGTGCGCCTAATTCTATGAATTACCCCCATTATATCAGCATTCAAAAATAATTTGGTAAAATTATTCATTTCCTAAATTAGCAATAAAGTAGTCGAGTCGATAAGCATCTTCTATTCACTTCTAAACATTGAAAGCTACCTAGGCTACCTACAAGCAATCAACAATATACGTGTCGCTATTCTGGCACAGCAATACTTTCATACTCACAATTGTGATGCTGTGAATTGGCAAACCAGGGAACTGGTAGAAATATACAGACCAACCGCTGAATGAACCATTGGATTGAAGGGGTTAAAAACTATGTTCAAGTCCATGGCTTCCATGGGCAATACATTAAGAGCAACATTAAAGCAATATAGAGCCATGGATAACATATTACAGGTAAAGTATATTACATTCCTTGCAAAGATTCCTTTCACCCTGCCTCTGTGCTTTGATCTATCCCGTTATTTTGGTTAAAGAAATCCAAGGGGCATCATAGGCTGACTTTGAACACTGTGCTGAAACTCAGTATCACAATCAACTCAGTGTTTCACTGGCACAGGAAAAGTTGAAAGGCTTACCTAACAAAAATACATCATGGTGGAACCATGGAAAAGAAAAATACATGTTCCAAAAATATTTACAATTGATTTAAATCAGTACCGGAATATAGAGATAATCAAAAACGTATAATATGGAAACATTGTCAAAGTGCCAGGTTTAACCTCTTGGTTTCAAAGCAGCTATGCTCAGTACGTTTAGTTTTTCCTCTGAATTATAAACAAAAAACATTAAGAATCAGAATTTGGCAAACAGCATGCTGTTTTATACTTGCTACAATAAAATGGAATAAACCACTAATGCACATTATTTATTTCCACTGTCACAGTGAAAGTGGATATGGACATAAACAGAATACAAAAACATGACTTCAGAGGTTACTCCTGGCAGAGGTGGTATTTGTGGAGCCGACCCAATGGTATTCCATAAATTCCACCTTCACCAGTTGCAAACTCTGAATACTTCAGAATTTCTGAAATGACTGACCGATAAGGTGCAGTCATTTTCTCGGGCAGTATTTAACCATGAAAAGCCACCCAACTCATAAGGAAGACCTCAGATTGAGCTCCCCTATTTGCATAGTAAAAGGATGCATGGCCAAAAAGGCAGTACTCAATTTGGTTACATTATCAGGAGAATTATGTGTTCAAGGTGCTCAAATCAGGGTTCAGATCGTTCTAATCATTTTGAATTTTAGCTCAAAGTGTTGAAAAGCTATTGACAACACCTATTATTTACTCAGGTTTGCTTCTGATTTGAGACACATGACCCATTCTTGATTGCACCACAGAATTATGCAACTTGCAATTGCTTTTGTCAGGGAGCTATTAATGAGTATTTTAGGAACAGTTAATATATGGTATACTTACGCTGGACTGTATTGGCATACATAAAAAGCTTCATATGTACTGTTAGGGCATTTACCAAGGGCACATCCGACTTTGCGTGTTGCATTCCACACAACCTGTGAACATGAAGGAAAACAAATTATAGTCATATTAATACATCTTCTAAAATATTGTTATGAAAACTCGAATATGACTCATGGAAAATTACATGTTTCATTGTTTTTATATACATAATAAACAGCAGTGTTTCTTCTTTTAGGGAAGGGGAACTCTGCCACCCTGCTTTGGGTACAAGTTGTACACATTTAGGTTAACATTCTAATGTTCGCTTAGGATGTTATTCTAAACTCACATCTCTTAACATACACAGCATAGTGTGAGGCAGCACAGTCCACACAGGTGCTTTATTTGAATGGGGAACTGTGCTACCAGCCTCTGTGCTACATTGTTTTAATGTTCAATGGGGATTCCTATGGGCATGGCCTATTTTACTATGCATCAAAAGTAATGCACTCATATCAAATGTTAGTATGTGGATAGACTGGCCAGTTTGTGCATATATTATTACTATGGCATTGCTTGTTGAAAGCAACAAGCAATATCACATGGCTAGATGGGCCTACATCAGTGTAGCCAGTCTGGACATGTTTCCTGTGACATGACATTTTTTACAGGGCATCAAGGGTAAACAAATATGATGGGTTTCCTTACGTGGCAAGATTGGCCTTGATTGGTGCAGCCAGTTTTGGTATATTTCATTAATGTGGCATGGCATATGGTACTGGGCTTCAATGATAAAGCAGATTTGATAAGGGTTTTTCTGTGACTAGAATGATCTACATTGATGCAGTCAGTCTGGATGTATTTTCTTATTGTGGCATGGCATTTTTTACTGTTCATGAAGGATGAACCAAATATGATATGTGTTATACGTGGTTATGATATGCTATGATATTTTATTTGTATTGCGCTCATACACTAGTGTTTCAGAGCACGATGAGGCAAGGGAGGAGAACAAGGGTGGACAAAAACAATGATCTTACTAGGCCCAGTGACATTGAGAATGCACAAGTGCAAGGGAGAGGGGAGGGGTTAGAGTGGACTACACTGGTGCAGACAACCTGGCTATGTTTATTTACAGAGACATTGCACATTGTACTAGCAAAATGTCAGGAATGCCGCCTGGCAAGAGCTTAGACGCACAGGCTTTTTTTGATTTGTATTAATTACTAAAATAATTCAGGCATATTGATCTCAGAAAGGGTGCTCTTCTAAACAGACGGTAAATTCAATAATCTCCCTGCCAAAATCATAGTGACAGATGTGCCCTGCTAAATAGGTTTCCTGATTTGTAGCCCCTGCTCTTTAGTAGCACAGAGCAGGTTTAAAGTTCACATGTGTCCTACAGCTTCTGTGGGTGTCCAGACATTTCATCGACAACAATTGGTCGACAGGACATTTGGTCGACGTAATTTCGATTTTTTTTTTAATTTATATATTTATTTTTAAGGTTGTAGTTTAGGGAAAAAAAGGGTTTTTTAGAAACAAAAGGGGGTTGGGGGGACCCCCCCAAAAAAAGGGTAATAATAAAAAATAAAAATAAATTCGACCATTTAGTTTGCGACGAAATTGGTTCGACCATTTGTCCAGTCGACCATTTTTTTTCGATGAAATGTCTGGTAACCGCTTCTGTGATAGCCAAGTCACTGCAGTGCAAAAGCATACATTTAAACCATCATCTCTGTACATAATACTGTTGCACTATCACACTGGTGGCAGTTTAAATTTAAACCCAAGCCATACCTAAGCCATACCTGAGGTGGGGCATGGTGGCTGGTAATTCACATAATTATTAAAGTCACATGTGATATGTGTCATACATATGTTAAAACTGTGAGACCAGGCCAGGAATTAACAAGCTTGTGTATTACCCCGAGTGGATGCCTCTGCTGCAAACATGAAGGCCAATAGCCAGTGGGAGCTCCCTCTATTTTGAGGAGTTGGGTAACAACTCTCTCCAGAAGGACAGCGTTCCAGAAGGACTCTCTCAGCAAGAGATGTACTGGGAAACAGGATTCAAAGGGTACACCATAAACAAACGGATCAGCCTCACACCAGGAGTTGCGCACCAAAATGGCGATTGATGCTACAGGTCTGAGAAGGGAACATGGTTAGTGTATCCAGCGGGTGCTCAGGACAGCTTGGGAAGGACAACATATTAATTTGTACCTATTTTGGGACAGCTGTCTTCTCCAAAGTCCTGCACCAATGAGGTGAAGATTGAGTGTTCCAAGGCACAGCCAAGCTCTGCTCACCATACCATCCACCTGCAAACAGTGGCTGTGAACTGCTGCTGGAGCAAGATCGGTCTTTCCGCCAGCTACACCGGTAGCCAGGTACTCACTGGAAGTGACATACATCTGAAGGTTTTTGCTATTGTCTCCCGGGTTGGGAGAATGGGAACAAGGACTCATCTTGTCCTTGAGCCTCTGATCGGGAATCAAAGCATCCTGATATTTCAGAACAACCAAAATCCCTGTCTTTCATCACCTTGAATCAATCAAGCTGCATTTGAGCCATGTTCACAGCAATGTAGGAGAAGTCTGCAAGCTTTGGATCTCCAGAGGTTTTACATTATAATTTCCACTAGCTTTACCCAGCAAAGGCAATTGTGAGGATACAGGGAAGGCATAGTACAAAATGTGTAGTGGAATGCCGACTTCAAACCCCAGCACTAAAACGATTACAACATTTGTCCATCCATTACTTTAGCTACTCTGGTCCTGATTATTATGTGTCCTCACGTCATGAAAGTGTTTTATAACAGTGCTCACACTTGAATTCCACCTCCGCTAGCCTTTACTATGTTATATCGTCAAGGCCTACCATTCAATTTGTTATAAGGGAGGTAAGTTGACTGCCATATGTAGATACATTGACAGAGTGATAAAGGTAATGGAGTATCTCATCATTGTGAATGCTAAATCAATACAGAGTAACTCTTTTGTGTAAGAATACCGTGGCTGTAAATGGACAGTATTTTAAATACAAACTCCGACCACACTTTGCACCTAATATCACCCTTATATGCAGAAACACACTTTTTAAATGTTGCATCTTTCTTTCTTGCATGTGTAATCTGCTGTACCAGCGATGTCACAAATGATGCTATACGGGATGTCATATGTTATCTCATCAGTGATGCAATGTGTCATGTCATCAGGGCGCCTACAGGCTGTGCAATGCAGGCCTCATAGTTAAGATGGTATAGCTCCTAGCACCTGCTAAATTTCAGGGATGTTGTAGCATTAAATCAACACCTTAAAACCATTCTGCACTTTTCTTTTCTAAGGACATACCTGATGCCATATTATTTTTTTTAATCAATATCTGTTCTTGAGCAATGCAACATCAGGTTTAGCATATATTTCACCTTTTTTATGTTCAATAGACAAGAAAGGATTAGTAATGTTGTACTGTGATGAGAGTAAGGGACTGTGATGAGGTAGTGAGGTGTGGTAGGTGGGGACTGTGATGAGGTAGAGTGAGGGGGTATTGAGGGACTGTGACTAGGAAGAGTGAGCTGGTAGTAGTGGAGTACTGTCACTAGTAAGAGTGAGTTGGTGGTAGTGATGTACAATGGCATGGACAAATAATGTGGTGGTAGTGAGGGACTGTGACGAGGAAGAATGATGTGGTGGTGTTGAAGGGCTGTGAAGAATAAGAACGCAGTGGGGTTAGTGGGAGACTGTGATGAGGATGACTGAGGTTGTACAGTTGGGACTGTGAGAAAGACAAGTGTGATAGGTATTTGGAAACTGTGATGACGAAGAGTGAGTTGTTGGTAGTGGAGAACTGTGATGAGCGGGAGTGAGGAGGGTAGTTGGGGACTGTGAAAAGGAATAGAGAGGTGGGGTAGTTGGGGACAGTGAAATGGAAGAGTGAGGTGGGGTAGTTGGAGACGGTGACAAAGAAGAGTGAGGTAGTAGTATTGGAGTAATGTGATGAGAAAGAGTGGATTGGTGGTAGTGGAGTACTTTGATGAGGAAGAGTGAGGTGAGGTAGTTGGGAATTGTGATGAGGAAGAGTTAGGTGAAGTTAGTGGGGGACTGTGACAAAGAAGAGAGGTGAAGTTAGTGGGGGACTGTGATCAGGAAGAGTGAGGTGGTGTTATTGTGGACTGTGACAAAGAAGAGTGAGGTGGGGTTAGTGGGAGACTGTAATGAGCAAGTGTGAGGTGGGGTATTTGGAGGCAGAGGAGGAACATTGAGGTGTAGTTATTAGGGGGACTGTGACAAAGAAGCATGAGGTGGAGTTAGTGGGAGACTGTGATGAAAAAGACTGAGGTGGAGTTAGTGACAAGGATAAGTAAAGTGAAAAGCGTGCCCAATAACAACAAACAATATAGTAAAACAGCATTGGCTTCCTCCGGTCTGTCGTTACACGTTTTTTATTAAATGTATTAAGCAATTGCATGCTTTGAAACTCATATAACACAACAAAAACACTAAAAGCCCCCTACTACATCCCTCTCACGCATTTTAAGTGAATTTAGGAAGAAATCCTGAATTTTTTTTTCTATTACAAAAGATATTGCTTCCTCTATGAACTCAAAATACTGCTCTTACGTTAACTAGCAATCAATGTGATTGCCACATCTCACTATGTTATAGTTTTGCAGTAATTACGCATTTTTGTTGCCATTTGTGCCCATTCTCAAACGTAATTCTTGCATCGGTAATGGCAGGTTTTCAGAATTGAAAATTTCTGGCACCACCAATGAATCATGGGAGATATAACGTTTTGAGTAAAGAGGATCCCGACCTATGTCAAATTTAATAAAAAAAGAAGAAAATAAAATCGCGGGACAGATGTACACCAAACCAACAAAGGATTTTTTTAAAGTGTTTTGTCTCTGACTTATCTTACTTGGTGCAAACCTGTCCAGCTGTTGGGCTGTGTGCGTGAGTGAAAATTTGTCATTTCCCCTATGGGAAAATGAATGGAAAAGCAAAATACACACCCATTTTTTTAATCCTTTATATCTTGTGAACTGTAACATAGGTTTGCATGACATTTTTTTCTTTTCTGAGGGGCCTGGGCCACCGAATAGGAAAATAAAATATTATGCTGATCTGTCCTATGGCTCAAAGTTATTAACCAAATAATTTGTGCATTTCCTAAGGATAATAGGTTTCTCCTTAACTATAGGGTAATGTAATGCCACCCTATAATATATATCACCTTTCAAATTCAGTGAAAAAGCTTTGTTGCAGGGACATTATGGTTGCAAGGCAAAATCTAAAAAACGAAGAAATTCAGCACCTGTGCAAGCTGCGCAAACATAATTTGTGCCACCACCACGCACTGCTAAGACTAACACCCTGGACATCAAAGATGACATCACAAAAGCAAGCATACCATGAGCCATTACTTCCCCTGTTAGGGAGAATCCTCATAAATGTGCTAATTCCCTTCACCTTTGCTGGAATTTGAGGACTTGATTTTTTTAACCTAGAGAGAGTGTAAGCCTTTTTTTCCCACTCTCTCATGTATTTTGAATGTGTTTGTGTTTGTATTTATTTTATTTGTATTGCGCACCCTGCCCAGGTGCATCGGGGCGCATTTCTTACATGTTTACAGGTTAAGTTACAGGTTGACATTCTAAGTTACAATTCTTGAGGAGCAAGTACATAGTAGGAAGCAAAGGTAGTGGATGTAAATACAGAACATATATTATAGTTAAGTACATAGTATATGCGCTTAAGAGCACACATGATTTACTTAGAAAAGTTGGGCTATCCAGCTATGCAAGTCTACTCAATGCAGGCAGTAACCAAACGTAATTGATATTTACAATCGAGCGCAGGTGGTGGCTAGGTCTTGCTCAGTGAGCCAAGATTTAGCTCTATTCTTAAATGATGAGTAACGGATTTCAGTTCTAAGAGAAATTGGGAGTGTATTCCAAAGTTTAGATGCAAGAACTGGGAAGCTAGACCCCCTGCATTTTGTAATTTGAATCTGGGTATAACAAGTGAGTGAGCTTGTGCAGATCTCAGTGGTCTGGTAGCTGTGTGTGCAGTGAGGAGGTTGGCCAAGTAATCTGGTGCTTGTTTGGTTAAACACTTGTGTGTAAGTGCGAGGGTTTTGTGGGAAATTCTAAGTGACACAGGGAGCCAGTGGAGGTTCCATCTAGTATCGGAGATGTGCAATTTTCTAGGGATATTGAGGGCTGCTCTGATAGCGTTGTTCTGTGTTACTTGGAGCCTATTAATGTTCTTTTGGCTAGTCCCCAAGTAAAGGGCATTACAGTAGTCCATTTTTGACATCACAAGGGTTCTTGCCAGAGTGATGCAGTTATAGGTGGTGATGAAAGGTCTGCCGGCTGTTACAAGTTTACAAGTGTAAGCTGATACTGAGTACTGAGACTACCGAGTTAATTTGTTTTGTCAGGGGGAGGGTGGAGTCATGGTGGAAGCCGAGCGTTTTGGTATTGTTTGCCACCTTAATGGGATTCCCGTTGATGACAAAAGCTTTGAAGACTAGGCCAGTTTATTAAGTCGAAGATGAGAGCCAAGGATGAGTAACTCAGTCTTGTCATAGTTTAAATATAAACCATGGTGTGCCATCCAGGCTTGAATGACAGAGTAGATCTCATTGAGCACCTTTAAGTCAGTTTTGTAAACACCTGTGATTGGAATGAGTATCTGGGTTTCATCCGCATAATTAGTGTAGGTGACACCCAGATAGTCGAGAATATCAAATAGAGGTTTGGTGAACACGTTATATAATGTGGGGGATACACAAGACCCTTGTGGGACCCCACATGTGACAGGAGAGGGATCAGAAGAGGCAGATGGAGAGAAGACACAAATAGTTCTATTTGCAAGGAAAGATTTGATCCAAGCGGTAGCCTCATCCGAGAAGTGGGCAGCAGTTTTTAGGTGATGGCAAAGTATTTGATGATCGACCAGGTCGAAGGCTGCCAAGAGGTCAAGTAGTAATAGTAGAGCTAACTTGCCTTTGTCTTTAATATCCGTAATGTGCGTAGTTCGGTCAATGAGGGCTGTCTCAGGTCCATGTTTCGGGTGGAAACCTGATTGACGGAGACCGAGGAGTCTATTAGACTCAAGGTATTCCTGAATTTGTAAGTAGGCTGCTCGGTCTAAGATTTTCAGGAGGAAAGGCACTGTAGTAATCAGTCTGTAATTGGACGGGTTGCTGGGGTCTAAAGTAGGTTTTTTGATGAGGGGTATGACCCAAGCATCCTTGAGTTTATCTGGGACAGTGCCTGCTTTAAATGAGGCATTAATGAAGATGGTGATGAAGGGGGCTAGGTCATGGGCAGCTTCCTTGATGATGGGAGCTGGGCAGGAGTCACCTTGGCAATTTGAAGGTTTAAGTTTTTTAATGATGTTTTCCACCTCCCAAACGGATAAAGGCGATGTTACGCTCACCTGGTATCCACAGGGACGCCACCCAGCTGGGTTACTTGCTGGTATGCTTCTCAGCTTTGCCCTGATGTGGTGTGCGGGGAAGGTTCTGCCTTGTGGTAGAATTAGGCATGCTCTCCGTCCTGCCTTCTTTGCAGGGGCGCGTTGTCTTTCATGGGCGAGTGCGGTCCAGTTATTTCACTGACCCGTTTGATATTGTTCAGGTAGGTCTTATTGCTGTTCTTTAGTTTTGTTACTATCCTGCATGCCTTGCTTTGTTTAAAATGTCTCTTTTTTCTCCCTTAGGTATGCAGAGCTTCATCGCGGCAAACTGGCTTGGTTGAGCTCCGCTGGTAAATGATGGCATATTAAGAGCGCTATGATGCGGTAAGTAAGCGCTATGCACAGCGCTGCAAAGTCTTGCCTTGTCTAACCTTTGTTGTCCTTCTTTGTAGGTCGCAGTGTTCTTCAGCGCGAGTGGAATGTCCGGAGTGGTGCCAGCCGAGAGGCGACCATCCATGTAAGCCTTTTGAGCAGTTCGTAATTTGTAAATGTCTCTAAAGCTTTCTTTAATGTTGCCTCTATCTTCCTCTTTCAGGTCGTTCTGTCCGGGAGGCGTGACTAAAGATGAAGACTGAAGGTAAGATGCTGCTGCTAATGATGTTCCTTTTATCTCCTTGCAGGTTCTGCTTCTCCGAGGATCGAGGGAATAGCTGGACACGGTGAGCGTCACGCTGCAAGCTGCAAAGCAACACGAAGCATGTTCTGCAGTCACGGTGTGGTTTACATAGCCCAGGTAAAGTAGTACCAGGGAAAGTAGTTCCAGGCCTGCCACATCCCAAAACACTAGACCGCATAGCTTGGTTCTTAGGAACCAAGCTATGTGGATGCCTCCATGTTGGCTGACAATACAATAAAGTAGTTCCCAAGCACAATGTTGTTCATGGTCTATGAGCCTGGCGCCATAGGCGCCAGGACTGGCCCCATGAGGGCTTTTGAAGAGGATGCCAGGCTCTAGAGGCCCGAGTCCTGACTCCACCTGGCCAATGGGTTTGCCAGAGGGGGTTTTGGGCGAGGGTCGTGACAGCCTAAAGAAGCTAAAGGGTTTGCACTAGGAGCCAGGTGGCTGATATTAGGTACTGTAGAAAGAGGGTCTGTTAGTTAGCTGCATTTTTTGTTGTTGATTTTGATCTTCAAAGTGGTTATTTTGTCCATAAGTGCTTTTTGTATACTAGTATACCAGGAAGCATTGGTGATGCACTTGTCTGTAAGGGTTATGGGCGATTCAAGTTCGTTAAGGATCTTAAAGAGCTCTTTTGTGCTAGATTCATCCTGAAGAATCCGTTTATTGTAGGTGTCCTTTTTTGCTGTGAGAATTGCTTCCTTGTAGTTCACTGAGGCAGTGATCAAAGTAATTTTGTTTGCGTCAGTTGGATGGCTTTTCCAATGTGACTCTGCCTTTCTTTTCGATTTGCGTAGGTCTCTCAACTGAGGTGTGAACCAGGAGTTGAGATGCACACGCTGTTGAGGTTTGAACCGTTTTAAAGGTGATATGGAATTTAAAGCTTTTAGTATAGTTTGGTTGTAAGTATCTACCAGGACTGTCGGGTCTGAGCAAGATACTAAAGCTTTGTTGAGAAGGGGGAGGATGAGCAGGAGTCGTCTCTCCTTAGTAATGTCCTTCTTGTTGTGGGTATGAATGGAGGGCGCAATACTAGGTTTAAGATTGAGGGGGGATGCTTTGACTGAGAAAGTTATCTTATGATGATCAGTCCAAATGCAAGGAATGACAGATATCAAGTTGATGCTGCAGTTGAAAGCAGCAAGCCAATCAAGGGTACTCCTTTTGATATGAGAGGCTCATAAATATGATGATTGAAACCTAGGTCGGTCAGAGAAGAGGCAAGGTCCTGGGCTATGGTGTCATTAGGGTCTTGCAATCCAAGATTAAGATCACCAAGTAATATAGTTTTTGAATTAGGCTTAGTATTAACAGTGAGAAGGGTGGAAATATCCTCAGCGAAGGAGGAGATAGGTCCAGGTGGTCGATAGATGAGGTGCATTGTGGCAGTTTGGGTAGGTGATAAGGCTAGCTTCACCAATAGTAGCTCAGCGGAAGGAATCTGATTATTAGGGATTAGTCTAAGCTCTAATGCATTTTTGAATATGAAGGCTACTCCTCCTCCTTTTGATTGATTGGTGTCTGTCATTTCTGTTTATGGCATAGCTGTCAGGTATAGCAAGGGCTAAGGATGGTCCAGAGGCTGCATGAAGCCAAGTTTCGGAGACTACTAAGAAGTCAAGGTCCTCTGTTACAATGAAGTCGGCGATGTCAAGACCATGCGCTGGGAGGGATCTGGCGTTAATCAGGGCCCCTTTGAGTAAGATGGTTTTTTCTATAGATGAATGTTTGGGCTGGGTAGCTAGAGAGCTTTTGAGTGGAGTGTTAGTGTAGTCTGTACTAGTAGGTGTAGTAGTGGGTGTTGTGGTTTTACTTTTAGTGAAAGGCGAAAGGATTTTTTTTTTACAAAATATGGAGCCGAGTCTGTAATTGCTGAAAGTGACAGTGCATGGCTGGGTGGGTGTGGGTTGCGTGCAAAGTGTTCAAGCCAAAGCGCTGGTGCATTCAAGTATGGGTTGGCGTTTTACTCTTGTGGTCTTTGATTATGAAGTTTTAGACAACTCCATAGGCATTATCTTTTAATGTGTGCCACACAGCACCCTCAGTGCAGTGACACAGGGGAAGAATTGTCTCAAGGTTTAAATACCTTGGGCCTCATTCCGAGTACGGCGCTAACCAATGGCGCTATTAACGCCTTGGTTGACGCCGTACCCGGACCGGCAGCGCCTTGGTGGTTGGCGGAATTACCGCCCCATTCCAAGGTTGGCGGGGCGGTAATTCCCCAATCCCCATTTACCCTTCCCCATTCCCATTCTTGCCCCATAGGGCATAATGGGAGTGGGGAAGGCGTCAATTACGCCACCGTAAATTACGGTGGCGTAATTAACATCAAGGTCCCTTAGCGCCATGGTATTTAACGCCTGCTAAAAGCAGGTGTTAAAAGCACCATGGCGCTAAGGGAACTCGGAGTATGGCGGTAAGGGATTACCGCCACCGCTCTCGTTAGCGGTGGCCGCTATCCCTTACCGCCATACTCGGAATGAGGCCCCTTCTCTGTAATAAACTACTGTTTCCCAGAGAAAGTAAAGTGAAATTGACTTCACTAGCCTTTTCAAATTCCTAGACCCCGCACACCCTATCATACAATAGCCTGCTGGAGGGGTTACTTAGTATACCCTATGTCTAGAAACTCATGTAACAGTCAAATGCTACCCTTTCCTCTCAAAATGGCTGGTGGTAGTGGTTTTACAACAAACTATCATGATTTTTCCCGTGAGCCCCCTTTGTTTAAACAGGTCCCGGTCTTCTTTTTTCGCAATTTCTTTTTGGAAAGGTCCTTCTAGAGTTTGTCTCTGTGCACCAAACCAGGTTTGGTCCTTTTGTTCCTACGTCTTTGGTGGGCTTCAGGACTGAAGACCGACTCTGGTGCCCGAGTGTCTGGGGTGGGCAGGAAATGAGGGAGGTGCCCGAAACTCCATGTCCTTAGTTTCATAGGAGACCCAAATGCACACTGGTGTAATTGGCTGGCTGACTGTCCGGCAAGGACAGCCACCCTGCTGGGTGAGTGGCAGCTAGGCTGGAATGAATGGGAGGAAACTGGTTAAAAGGCAAGTCTCTTGGCTTGGAAGGCAAGGTCGACCACTGGAACGAAAGAACCGAGGACGAGCTGGAAGAGGATGGCTGCTGCAACTGCTGGACTGTTGGTTTACCTGGTGAAGCCCTGCTGCAGGTCCCAATCGGCAAGTTCATCTCGACAGAGAAGCCCTTCAAGGATGACATCTCCCTTTGAGTTGGTTGGACCAATCAACTTGACCCGTAAGCCACCTGGATACCATTCTCGGAGCTGGTTGTAATTTCCTCAGAGAGCTGCAAGAAACCGAATAACCCGGGAGAGGGACACCAGTTTGTGAGCTTGTCTACAGCTACCAGAATTGAAGATTTGTCTTTGCCAGCTTTTTGACCAGGCCAAGTGCAGTGCAGGAGTCCCCCAACGTCCTCCATCTTGTCCCCACAACTGAGGTTCAGGAACAGCAAGATCTGCAGGAACTGCCAGGAACAGAAGTCTTCATCTGCATCTTTTTCTTCATTGTAAGGTACTGTGAAAACCCGACCGAGAGAACTTACCTTTCACTGCGAAAGTGCTTGAAACTTTGGCAACTTGCAGGCCTAGTCAGCTTTTGACCCAACATATGAATCTTTCTTTTACGAACTACTTCTAAGAACTTTTGCAAAGACTTTTCTATTTAACTACCAGAACTGCCTATCCTATACAAGACATTAGCCCATTGACTTTGGCCTCACCTATTGCCTCAGAACCTGACAGTGTGAAGTGCTGAAGTATATGTTTGTGTGATATAGATTGCCTCCTTCTAGTGAATTTTTTATAACTGACTGTGAAATACATTAATAAGTGTTTTACCAAAACACCTTGAGTGTAAGAGTTTATATCAATACTTGTGATTGTAGACCTCTGTGTAACATCCTTACAGCTCACATTCCGCTCTTGAGATAAGCCTGGCTGCTCAGCAACGCTACCACAAAACTGTGTAGTACAGATTTATACCAAAAGTTGGTTTTGCTTACACCTGTAGTCCTAGTTGTGTAGTGGTCCCAAAAGGTACTGCATACAAACATTGTCTAACACTGGTGGCAGGCGGGGAGGATAAATTGTATAGTTGTTACATTGAGAGTTCTGCTTTACTTTTGTTCAAATAGTAAACTTCACAAGGCTACACACCACTAAAAAAGTAATTTTATCATGCCTGATATGGATAACTTCAGACAGGAAGCCCTGATCATTCTAACAGTAGATCAATTTAAAGATATGTGTAAGGTCAGGAATCTCCCTGTTAAAGAGAAGAAAAATGAATTGATTGAAAGATTGTTGGATTTTCAATGTCAAGTAGGTTTGTTACACAAACTCCTTTAGCAAATTTGGAAAACGTTGATGAGGATGATCATGATTCAGAGTCTAACTGTAATGTTATTGAGGAGCAAGAAGAGTCAGAGGAGTCTCAATATGTAAGCCCCTCTGCACCTCAATAAGCTCTTAGGCCTCAACCTTTAGCCACAGTGACCCTACCAGGTCCAGTACTGAGTCCAGCATGTGTCTCTCTTGAAAAAATGAGACTTGAGTTAGAGTTCAAAAGACTCCAAATGCAAACTGAAAGTAAATATCAAGAAATCAGACTCAGAGAAATGGAAATGCATCATGCTCTTGAAATGAAGAAATTGTCTCTTGAAAATGGTTCTCTCCCAGAGTCTTCTAGGTCTTCCTGTCCTAAGAGATCTCGCATGCCTAAGGAAGCTGTGAGTATGTATGAGGTGAAGCTTGATATTTTGGATTGGTTGGCTGCTTTTGAGTATAACTATGGGATTCAGGGTTTCTCAGGGAATTAGTTGATTCTTTGGCTTTTGTCTAGGCTTCCCCATGTTGCAACTTATGCTGTAATGGAGGTGGGGGAACTTAAAAGATTAGAGTATGAAAATGTGAAGCTAGCTTCGATAGCTAGATTTGGGAAAACTCCTTCCCAGTACCTTAAGTGGTTTAGGACACGCAAAAAGCATGATGGTACCCCTTTGGCTACCTGGGTGTGTGAATGTTTGATGAACTTAGACGGTTGGGTAAAGGATTACAGAGTTAACACTTTTGAAGGAATGAGAAATCTATTTTTGTTACAATCCATTTTTGATGCCTGCATTCCTGAGCTGAGACAGCACTTGGCTGACTCTAAGGAACTTGATCCCAAGAAGCTAGCAAAGGCTGCTGACTTGTGGGTTGCCAACAGGGCTACTCCCAAGGATGCTGGGGCAACTCAGAAAATGGATGATGGAAAGCAGCAGAAGAAATATTGCAAAGAGAATTCTAATACCTCCAATCCAAAAGGGGGCCCCAAACAGAAAAAGAGTATGCCACAAGGGAAACAGAATCAGGCTAGTGAAACCTCTGGTGCCAAACCAGATGGCGGTCAGCAAAAACCCCCATTTGTCAAAACATTTGGAAAATGTTATGCGTGTGGGTGAACTGACCATGTGAAAGGGGTTCCCAGATGCAAGGGTAAACCTTCAGGGTTTACACTGCCTCCTTAGCCTTTTCCCCAGAGGGTGAAGTACATATGGCAAGTGGAAATTTTCACCTACTGGCTGCAGACCCCATTGGAGTCTCTGCCAGTGTTTCTTTAGTGTCCCTGGGTCTGTGGGAACAGCCGAATTTAGATGTCTATAATTCAATTCCAGATAACACAAAAGAATATTACAAGGAAATGGTCAGGATACCCCTGCCATTAGTGACACTGGGGCCAGCATTATGGTGGTGGATGAAACCTTTTTCAAAACTGAGGATGTTTCTAAGGCACCCAAAGGCCTCACTAAACCTGCTGGAGGCCCTGTCCAAATGCTTTCAAGACTATCAGTTCTCATCCAGTGCAAAAACATTACTGTAAGGATACCTGTAAGTGTACAAAGTGAGGTGCCTGGGCGAGTACTGATGGGGAATGACTTAAAAAACTCTTGGAGTTGTATCAAGCACCCCCAGGCCTCCTAGTAAAAGGAAACAGAAACAGACAAAGAAGGCTAGAGAGAGTACCTCAACAGACTCTAAAGAGGTTGTTACAGAAGAAACTATAACACCCAGTCCACACAAACTACTAACTGCTATTTCCAAGAAGGATACAAAGGGGAAGACCAAGGTCTCCAGGAAATAAACAGAGAACACTCCTGTGCAACCCACAAGGACATCCCCGAGAGGACTGTCCAAAGTTACACCTGTGACTGCTCCACCAGCTGAGGCTGAGTGTGAGGAACAATCAGGAAAGGTTGATTCAGCTGCTGAATATTCAGTGCTGGAAGAAGACCAACCCCCTGTTGGAGATCTGGATCCTAAAAACCATCCTGAGTTGCAGTCTTTACTGGCAGAAGGTGGCCCCTGTAGGGCAGACTTCAGCAGAGGTCAAAGAGAGTGTCCTACTCTTGAAGGACTTCGCCAACAGGCAGCTTCCCAGCTGGACGGGCAAGAGCCAGGGAAGCACACGTTGTACTGGGAAGATGGCCTCTTCTACAGTGAACCTACTTGTAGTGCCTTGTAGTGCCTCTAGAGATAAGACAACAGTTCCTACAGTTAGTCCATGTGATTCCTTTAGCTGGTCTCTTAAGCTTTAAGAAGACCAAGGAAAGGCTTTCTCTGTAGTTCTACTGGACTAAGTTGGGGCCTGATGTAGATACATTCTATAGGAGCTGTCACACTTGTCAGACATGTGGCAAGAGTGGAGCCAAGAATGTGGTACCCTTGGTGCCTCTCCCAGTGGTGGGAGTCAGTTTTGAGAGGGTAGGAATTGGCATTGTTCGTCTCTTACACCCTTCAACCTCTTCAGCAATCGATTTATATTGGTTGTGGTAGACCATGCTACCAGGTATCCTGAAGCTATACCTATGAGGACTGTTACTGCTCAGGCAGTTGCTAAGGCCCTACTTGGTATCCTTACCAGGGTAGGTTTTCCTAAGGAAGTCATTTCTGACAGGGGATCAAACTTTATATCCCACAGCATGCAGGCCATGTGGAAAAACTGTGGAGTGACTTAAAAGTTCTCAACTGCCTACCATCCCCAGACGAATAGGTTGGTAGAGGGGTTTAATAGAACTATAAAGAGCATGATAGGTGCTTTAGAAGAACCCGGAAGAAGAAAGTGGGACCTTCTACTGCCATGCCTTCTCTTTGCTTATAGAGAAGTCCCTCAAGAAGGAGTTAGATTTAGTCCCTTTGAGCTTCTCTATGCTCATCCAGTTAGAGGACCATTGGCCCTAATTAAGGAGGGGTTGGAGAGTGAACCTTCCCCCAAGCCAGTGAGAGTCACTGATTATGTGATAGGTCTCTGGAGGAGAATGACACACATGATGACAGAAGCATCTGATAACTTGAAAGCAGGTCAGGCTCTGGTAAAGCATTGGCATGACCAGAAGGCCAACATGGTTGAGTTTACTCAAGACCAGCACGTTCTAGTTATGGTACCTACAAGGCAGACGGCTTCACAGGACAAATGGATTGGACCCTTCACGGTTGTGGGAAAACTTGGAGGTCAATTATTTGGTGGACCCAGGTAATCCTAAGGATGCCTCCAGGGTCTTTTACACTAACCGGCTAAAAGCCTATGTCTCAAGACCAGAAGTGGGAGCTTTGCTTCTAGCTTCTGCTCAGGAGGAGAAGAGAAAACTTCTAACTGATCTCCTCAGGGGACAATCTTTAGATGGCAAGGAGTTAATCTCTCTTCTAATCTGACACTGGAACAACAGGAGGAGTGCAAATCTCTGTTAAATCAGTTTGCCCCTCTGTTTTCACTATCATCAGGCTTGACCCCTTAGGGCCAGCACAATATTCTCACTGGTGACTGTTTACCTGTTTAAAGCAGAGGTTACAGGATGTCAGACCATGTAAGAGCCCACATAAAGGAAGAGGTCAACCAGATGCTTGATCTCGGGGTAATGGAGCATTCTACCAGTTTATGGTCTAGTCCAGCTGTACTAGTGCCAAAGGCAGGATCCAAGGAGTTGAGATTCTGCGTGGACTATAGAACTCTAAATGCAGTCACAAAGACTGATGCCCATCCTTTACCTAGGACAGATGAGCTGGTGGACAAACTTGGTTCAGCCAAGTACCTCAGTACATTTGACCTAACATCGGGCTATTGGCAAATAGCCCTGACAGACCATGCCAAGGAGAAAACTGCATTTTCGACCCCAGCAGGTCTCTGCCAGTTTAAGGTTATGCTTTTAGATTAAAAAATGCACCTGCTACATTCCAAAGGATGGTTATTCAAGTTCTGAACGGGATTGAGGACTTCTGCATGGCATACTTGGATGACATTGCAGTGTTCAGCCCTATTTGGAAAGTTCATGTTGACCACTTAGGATATTTATTGCAGGCTCTTGAGCAGACCCATCTGGCCATAAAGGCAAGTAACTGTCAAATTGGTCAGAGCACAGTGGTCTACCTTGGACATGAGGTAGGAGGAGGTGAAATAAGGCAATTGCCTAGCAAAGTACAAGCTGTACAAGAATGGGCCACCCGTACTACTCAAACCCAAGTGAGAGCCTTTTTAGGTCTCACTGGTTATTATAGGAACTTCATAGAGAACTATGGGTCCTTAGCTTCTCCCTTGAATGTGGTCTCCTTGCCCAAATTCCCCAAGAAGGTCAGGTGGAATGAGGAGTGCACAAGGCATTTGAAGGACTTAAGAAATCCCTTCGTCAAGCTCCAGTCTTAAGAGCTCCTGACTATAGCAAAACCTTCATTGTGCAAACAGATTCTTCCAATACAGGTACAGGTGCAGTTCTGAGACAGCTGGGTGAGAAAGCTAGGGAACACCCCATCTGTAACGCTCACCTGATTCCCGCAGAGGCGCCGGTCTTGACTGGGCGAATACCGTATCTTCAAAGGTGATGTGTAACACACGGTTGGCTCTTTGGGCTGGACCTCTGTGCACTGTATGTCTGACTCGAAGAGTAAGATGTCTGCAGATAGAAAATATGGGATTAATGAACTGGGGTTATTGGGTGTCTCTCTCTTCTTCCCTTTCTCTTCTCCTGTAGAACCCCAAAGGTTAACGCCCTCACCTTAGGTAAGTGAACGCCGAGCTCTCCATCTGCCTCGGGGCAGGGTGCCGTAACCAGTTTCTTCACTGGATAAGGGTGCAGGCCTCTTGACCTCAGAGGACTGCTGTCCGTCGTTTACTGCACGAACGGTAAGTTCCGAGTATTTCAAATGTCTTTAAAAGTCTTTTGTAATGATGTCTCTTATTTTGCAGGGTTCCGGCGATGGCGGATGACGGGCTGAAGTGAGTTGAGGATGGAACCCGTGTGAGGAATAGAAGCGCCTGGAAGCACGTAAGTAAGCGCTTGTTGCTCGCTTCACGATGCGCACTAACTGTCCTTTTATCTTGCAGGTACAAGTTCGGAGCTGCTGAAGGGTGCCGGAATACACACTGGGTTCGTGTGGGAAGGAGTAATGGCACGTGAGTAATTAAGTTACCCAATGTCTTTAAACGCACCTTATTTTGTCTTTCAGATGCGGGATGCAGCGCCGAAGGCCTCCGGAGCGTGCGAAGAGTTGGTAAGCTTTTGCCTTTCAGATGCCGGAATGCAGTGCGAAGACCTCCGGAGCACGCGAAGAGTAGGTAAGCCTTTGTCTTTCAGATGCCGGAATGCAGCGCGAGGCGTTGGTGACAGCCGATGGACCAGGTAAGAGATGCGCTGTCTCTGAAAACCGTAGTGCTAACCTGTTCTTTCTTGTCTTTGTAGGTGTTGCTGAAGACTGGATTCAGGATGGTAAGCCCTTTTCCCTTAGGCCCAGGATCAGATGCAGAAGACACTATGAGCGTTCTGCTGCAGAGGATGCAGAATAACGCAAAGCAAGATTCATCCATCGAGTGTGGTTTAAATAGCCTCCTGTAGTGCTTAGGTGTCTCCTTCCACAGCCTCGCCTAGGTAAGAAAAGAGTTCCTGCTTTCCAGAAGAGTTCCAGTGTTCTGAACCTAGGGAGTGGCTCCTGCCCCACCCAACAGGAAAAGTAGTCCCAAACAGAAGAGGATCAGAGGCTCAACTGGCAGATAAGTAAGCAGCATGGTCTGCTGCAGGTAAGTCCACCCAAGCATTATGAGCCCGGCGCTTCCAGCGCTGGGACTGGGCATATTTATGAGTCTGGTGCCACTGGCGCCAGGACAGGGTCCAAAAGGTCCCAATTGGGACTGGTTGGCATTCGGAATCTGAGTTATGGGTCTGCTTCCAAGGGAGTTGGGTGAGTCCTGACCTTTTGGAAGCAGAGATCATGACACCATCTGCTTCATCAGTAGGAAGCTAAAGGAACTTGAGACAAGGGGGGAAACAATAGAATGTGAGTGTTTTGCCATTGTGTGGTCTTTGAAAAAGTTCAGACCATACTTGTATGGATCTACTTTTGTGATTCAGACAGACCACCAACCCTTGAGATGGTTAATGTAGATGAAGTGGGAGAATCCTAAAATGTTGAGATGGTCAATCAGCCCGCCTGGAGAGGAGCGCCTGCTACCTTTTTTGAAATAATCAGCCTAGAGCGGTTTGATTTTACCATTGAACACAGGTCAGGGTGTAATTAGCAAAATGCTGTTGGTCTCTCCAGAATGTATGACCGACTGGAGTAAGGAGATTCATCCAGGGGTGGATTAAATATCCTGTCCCTTAGTCTGGGGGATGATGAGTGTTATGGAGAAACCTCACAAATGTGCTAATTCCATTCACCTTAGAGACCCCCAGCAACTTTGCTGGATTTTGAGGACTTGATTTTTTTCACCTGGAGAGAGTGCAAGCCTTTTTTCCCACTCTCTCGTATTTTGAATGTGTTTTACTCTTGTGTTTTTTGATTATGGAGTTTTAGACAACTCCATAGGCATCATCTTTCCATGTGTGTCGCACAACACCCTCAGTGCAGTGACACAGGGGAAGCCTTTTAGTCTGTCCCAAGGTTTAAATACTTTCTCTGGGATAAACTACTGTTTCCCAGAGAAAGTAAAGTGAAATTGACTTTACTAGTCTTTTCAAATTCCTAGACCCAGCACACCCTATTTTACAATAGCGTGCTGGAGGGGTTACCTAGTATCCCATATGTCTAGAAACTCATCATCCTCCTCTCGAAATGGCTGGTGGCAGTGGGTTTACACAACCTACCATGATTTGTACCGACTGTGAACACTGGGAGCGTTAAATCCCGGGAGCCATGTTTTTCAAGATGGCGTCTGAGCCCCCTTTGTTTAAACAGGTCCCAGTCTTCTTTTGTTGCAATTTCTTTTTGGAAAGGTCCTTCTAGAGTTTATCTCTGCATGCCAAATCAGGTTTGGTCCCTGTGTTCCTATGCCTTTGCGGGCTTCAGGACTGGAGACCGCCTCTGGCGCCCGAGTGTCTGGGGTGGGCAGGAAGTGAGGGAGGTGCCAGAAACTCCCTGTGCTTAGTCTCCTAGGAGACCCAAATGTACTCTGGCATGATTGGCTGGCTGACTGTCCGGCAAGGACAGCCACCTGCTGGGTGAGTGGCAGCTAGGCTGGAATGAACGGGTAGAAACTGGATAAAAGGCAAGTCTCTTGGCTTGGAAGAAAGAGTCGACCACTGGAACGAAAGAACCGAGGACGAGCTGGAAGAGGATGGCTGCTGCAACTCCTGGACTGTTGGTTTACCTGGTGAAGCCCTGCTGCAGTTCCGAATCGCCAATTTCATCTCGGCAGAGATGCCCTTCAAGGACGACTTCTCCCTTTGAGTTGCTGGGACCAATCAACTCGACCCGTAAGCCACCTGGATACCATTCTCGGAGCTGGTTGTAATTTCCTCAGAGTGCTGCAGGAAACTGAATAACCACGGAGAGGGACACCAGTTTGTGTGCTTGTCTACAGCTACCGGAATAGAAAATTTGTCTTTGTCAGCTTTTTGACCAGTCCCAGTGCAGTACAAGAGTCCCCCGATGTCCTCCCTCTTGTCCCCACGACTGAGGCTCAGGTACAGCGAGATCTGCAGGAACTGCCAGGAACAGAATTCTTCATCTGCATCTTTTTCTTCATTGTAAGGTACTGTGAAAACCCGACCGGGAGAACTTACCTCTCACTGCGAAAGTGCTTGAAACTTTGGCAACTTGCAGGCCTAGTCAGCTTGTGACGCAACATACACATCTTTCTATTACAAACTACTTCTGAGAACTTTTGCAAAGACTTTTCCGTTTAACTACCAGAACTGCCTATCCTATACAAGACATACACCCATTGACTTTGGCCTAACCTATTGCATTGAATTGACTCCTCTGGCGAACTCAAACTATTTTCACTGTCTAAGAGTAACTGTAATCTTCTTTTTATTAACCTATGACTTTTTGCTCCTACTTCAAATGCTCTGAATGCCATTTTGCACCTCCTTCAAAGTAGTCTAAATGCCTCAGAACCTGATAGTGTGAAGTGCTGAAGTATATGTGTGTGTGATATAGATTGCCTCCTTCTAGCGAATATTGTTTGACTGTGAAATAAATTAATATGTGTTTTACCAGGAACCTTTGAGTGTAAGAGTTTATTTGAATACTTGTGATTGTAGACCTCTGTGTAACATCCTTACAGCTCACATTCCCCTCTTGAGATAAGCCTGGCTGCTCAGCAACGCTACCACAGAACTGTGTAGTACAGACTTATACCAACGGTTGGTTTTGCTTACACCTGTACTCCTAGTTGTGTGTAGTGGTCCCAGTGGGTATTGCATACAAACTTTGCCTAACATCCCCACCAACAAGGACCTATTTGTTCCTTCCTCTGGCCAACACAGTGAACACGCCTTAATTAAAGGATGAATGGCACATCTCAATGAAAGGAAATATCAATTTGCCCCAGGGCAGAGTGAAGGAAGGCTTTGAAAGGCGAAGTCCCTCGCCTTTGAAGACCCAGGGCTGTGGCCTACAAAAGAGCAGCCATTTACATTTTCAAATCAGTTAATCCCCAAGAGCATCAGAAGATTCAAACTCAGAAATGGTGAGTCTGGAGCAGTGAGAGTATGTGTTTGTGTGTGCACATTTCTATGTGTGTCTGTTTGTATGTGTGACACAGTACATTTGTGGTGCTGTTTCTGCTGGGTTGCATCATTATTTGTTTGGGATGCGGGGTAATGTCATGTTTTGCAATATGCCTGAACAGAACTACATAATCTATGCTGTGCCCAGTTTTGAAGTGCTACACTATGTTATGTTATGCTATGCCATGTCATGTTTGCAGCTGTAAAAACATGTTGTGCAATGGATTGTTCTGCTGGGATCAATGTGTTCTTTTCCCAGAGCTAAATGCACATTAACTAGAATGTAACTGGAATGTATCTGAGTGCTGCTGTATGTACTCCTCATTCACAGCTTCGGGGGAGCGGGGTGGGGGATATGATGTTGGTTTCCTTTTATACTAGCTTGATAGGTCAAGTTATACTATGTTGTGGTTTCATTATGATATTTTGCCTTAAATGTAACATTTTCAAGCACCTTTGAAGCTGCCATAAGGCACAGCTAGCAACTCCCTAAACACTGAAACCAATCAACAGAAGGGTAGACTAGAAAATCTAATCTGTTAACTACATCATACACCCCTGTTTTGACGAAAGCTTTGCATGATACTCGCTATTAACAGGACACAGTAAATGCAGCCCAGTGTGAGCAGGGTGATCAGCCTAGTCAAAGGCAGGATTATGTAAATAAACTCTCATAAGCACCATGCCTCAATCTAAGAGTATTCAATGCATACATACCAATATAACCATTACCTTAAATGGTAAAATGTCCTGTCATCGACACCCGTTTTAATAACGGGCGTTTTTATGACAGGTGTTTGCTGAAAAATCCTTTCGAAATGTTTTGGGGGTGGGAAAGGGCATATAAAGGGTTACTGGGGGTGTGAATAATAAAAAATAGGTAGAGGACAGAGGTCTTGGGGGAAACAACCCAAAGATAATTTAGATGAGTTTTTTTCAGCAATAACTTGCCATAAAAACACCCGTTGTAAAAATGGGTGTCCAAGAAATGACATAGACCACCTTAAAGGCCTTAGCAGGACTCAAGAACCTCCAGTAAGGCCGAACTGTGGCTTTTGCTCCCAAGGAAGCTGTGGTAGAAATCACACCCTCAATTAATGTGCCCATATTTTCTTCCAGCTTTTCTATAGAGCATGGCTGTATGGGAGTGTAAGGGAGTACATAGCAGGAAGCAAGGCTTTGCATGCTGTTTTCTTGGGCATTGTTTCTACATACCCTAACTCACTAGGACACTCTGGAAGACTTCAAATTTTGACCACTGTTAATCCATACATAGGCTTGGTGTTATTCAGCAATTCTTGCACAAGTGTAGGGTTTTGGTAACCATGACATAAACAAATGAGGAAACCTAAAATGTTTTTCTCGCTTTTCAGGGAACGGTTGCAAAGATGAGCAAATTTGGATTTCTGTCATACATCCACTGCCAAATGATGATGGGGCCTAGGGAAGTGATAGAAGGGCCTTGCCACCTCCATTTTCCTCAGTGGCTTCAACATACTGCAGCTCACCATACAGTGAATACATTCCAGACATACCCCCGGCCCAGCAAACGCCTCTTCTCCAGCTCTCTCTCTTTTTGGAACTGTGCCCCATAAAATAATGTTGACTCCCACAATATGTTTGGTCCAATTGTATACGTTGCTCTTCCACCTTTTCCTTCTCATGCCTTCCAGAGCACCAAATCTAATCCTAGCCCTAATCCCATCTACCCAATTTTGCTTCTCCGTACTACTACTGAATGTTCTATCATTCTCCTCCTTTGACCCTCCGACAGGCAAAAGTGCCTCGCTGCCATGAACTATGGCAGTAGGTGCTATCGAAATGCAAAATACCATAACATAATGTCTCTTTAGCAACACTTTTACACTGAATTTTATAGGTTTTTACAGGTGCAACTTAATTTAACATCATTAGAGAATCAGTTCTCTTAATAAACTATGCAATTAACATTCATTCTCCTCCCCATATATTAGGTGTATTTGGAGTGTGTTTTGTTTGCAGACAATATAGCTAGTCTACGGACATGCTGGAGACAGGTGTCATCAAAATTACCCAAAGTCACAGGGGTATACTTTATTCTTCATTTATTTTACATATCATTTATTTTAAATTGTAAGGAAAACAATATACACATTCTTGAACACAAAACATCCCTTATACGTTTGCAAATGGAAATACTTGTTTTAAAATTGAAACACCATATTATAGATTGCACCATATATTGTAGAAAATGGTACACCCACTATAAACAGTTTACTTCAACACCTGACAGGCACTGAAGCACAACATTTATTCCACTGAGGGAACACATTTAAAAACTTTATTAAGTAAATAGTATCTTTTAATTTAATTTATGAACATGCAGTATATCAGGGCCATTTTAACAGTTTCTTGGGACACAAACTGCCTTGCCCAGCCCCCCTGAAACCCATGCCCTCCTCCCACCCCACTTGGAACACATTTCAGCCCCTCCAAAACCCATTACTTCCCCCCAATCCGCAAAATGAAGGGATCACATACCTCTTGTTAAATTCAACAGAAATTCGTCTAGGCTTTAAATGGATTTTCTAGTTGTTAATAACATATAGACATTACACATCTCTGTAACCTGTTTCCCCAAGAGGGTGCTATATTGAAGACATTTTCACTTTGTTTTTCGAATAATATGTTAATTTTATAAGAAGATAAAGGAACATTATTTTAAGCAAGTATTTATTTAATGAAATGATAACCTAACAGTTCAACCTGACCATTTCTTTCCGGATGAATGTGTCCAAAGTACATGCCCTTGGAAAAACATTACATGACTATGCAGCAGAGAAAACAAAAAGGCATGTAACACACATCAAAATTCACTAAGCATTTCAGTCCAGGCCCACACAGCAGACACAAGAATGAACTGAGAAGCACCCAGCAAGTTTGTGCTTTCTATTGCCCAATGCTGGTGTACCTGAAATACTTCCATCTAGATTTGTATATTTGAAAATCATTGATTATGTCCAGTTGAACCATTGCACACTCAATGCTTAACAGAGCCAATTCATTCAAACTGGCTTCAATAACAAAGGTAAAACAGGAAACAGGGTGCGTTAAGAGATGTACCTCCATTATCTTTTGTGATAGCATGGGCCGAGGGAAGGCTATGCTCTTAAGAGGAGTCTGAAGGTGAACCAGTAGTGACACAAACAACACAGGATCACAATCCACAATATATATATATATATATATATATATATATATATATATATATATATATAGAAACCTTTATAGAAACTTGGTTGGGCATTCCCTTTATTGTGGATTGTGATCCAGTGTTGTTTGATCCTGCTCTTACTATCTCAGACTATTGAAAGCTATTAAACCCTTTTTGACAGATGAAAACTGTGCCACCATAGCAAGAGCGACCAAACTATCAGAATTGAATAATCAAGCAAAAATCCAGATCTGAGCATATTAGCAATGCCAGAAGAGAGTTACATCGGCTGAAAGTAGAAGACAGCGTTCAGTTCAAGGCTCTGACCTTGGTACGCAATTGTCTCTACGGGAAAGCCCCAGCCTATTTATAATCAAAGATCAATTTCTACATACCAGGCAGAGCATTAGGATCTGCTGCCTTGGGCACGGTGGCTGTTGCACCACATAAGCGCTATTTTCGAATGGGTAAAGCCTTTCCAATAGTAGTGTTACGCTCACATGGTCTCTGCGGGGGCGTTGGGGCACGGTTGGAGCCCTCCGTGGACTGGACTCCTCTGGTTTGGGCTCTTCCCCCGACTGCAGTAGTGTAGACTGCTCAGGTTTCTGGTTATACCCCTGGGAGAAGGTAAGAGGCAATAAGAATGCTGCGGTGGTATAGTGATCTCCCTCGAACCCTTCGTGCCAGAATGGGATGAGCATGCGTTTTCCCATACGCCTTCACCTGTTGCATAATAAGGATGAGCTCTCCGTCCTGCTTTCTCTCAGCAGGGGCGTCGTTGATAGACAAAGTTGCGTCACTGGTCCTTATGCATGGTGGCCCAGACCGGCTGCGACCAATTCCGCCTTGAAGGTATGTGTTTTATAACAATGATTATTGTCCGTATCCCCAGTGGTGATTTTCCCCAATAATTATTGTCCGTAACTAATAATGTCCTTTCCTTCCCCTTTAGGTATGAAGAAGGCCTGCGAGTACCCAGTGATGGAAGCGAGTCAAAAACGCGGCCAATCCGGAGAACCTACAAGAGGTAAGTTGGGTTTCCGGATGATGCGCTAAGTTTGCGACTTGCGCGGCCTAGCGTTATAAGTTTATGCAATTGCTAACCTTGTGCTTTCTGTCTCCTTTGCAGGTTCAGCTCAATGCCTCTTGATGGTGAGCGGTGTTCTGAACTCCTGTCGGCTGCCAGATGGAAGGATCCGCGAGGATGCTGAGCCGGAAGATGACTCTGTGTTGATGGGCGTTCGAGACAGGTAAGGATGCAAGATCCTGCAAGAGTTGGATTTTCTGAGGCAGGTAAAATGCGTGTGGTGGCTGCAGAGTTGGAAGCAGGTAGCAGTGCTTAGAGCAATGGCATGGCTGGTCTCAGGTAAGATGCGCGGAGTAGCTGCAGAGTTGGAGTCGGGTAGCAGAGCTTCAAGCAATGGCGTGGCTGGTCTCAGGTAAGATGCAGGATGGGTTCCGGAGATGAAAGATGCTTGAGCTGAACTGGAAACAGGTAAGGATATGTAGGCGCCAGTAAGTGTTACACTGCTCCAGCAGACTAACGAGAAGCGCCAGCATGTGGGTGGAGCTGGCTTATGTAGCCTGGCCCCGCCCACTCCCTTGAGACTCCGCCTTGTGGCCCCACCTTGCCACTCCCCCATCTTCTGCATGTGCTTCCAATGCATCTGTATGGCCATGCCCGGCCTGGGTGCACGTGCTTTAAGGATACTGTGTGCAGAGCACACTTTTAAATAAGCTTGGCGCTAGAGGCGCCATGACTGGGTCCATTGAGCCCATGCAGGGCATACAGTTAATGGCCCCTGACCAGTGGCCATGACAAGTAGCAGCAGGACAGCGGCCACTGGCGGAGGTTGTTACTGGCCCTCACAAAGAGATCAAAGAAGAGACCTGGTCCTCCAGGTGCCTGTCCTGTGACTTGGCAGTCTCCACTCAGCTGCCCAGAAAATGCATCACCTTCGACAGCAGAGCTGACTCGCGGGAGCTGATAGATGTGCAATATCAATTGGGATGTGGTGCTCATGATCATAAGTAGTACCGAGCACCATGACTAAACACAGGCATAGCTTTATTTAGAGTTTACCCTGCCATCAGTATGGGTTAATCATGATCATCATAGTTTTGGTGTGGGCGAGGGTATATCTTGAATGCCGACCCTGCTTGTCAGAAAATTGTCTGTCACTGCCGAGTGGGCATCTTCTGACCTTTGAATCTGCTCCAAGCCACAAACTGAGCAGGCGCTGCACATCTGGCAACTGAGGGCACAAGTACACTATAATATTGGCACAGAGTTGATGAAAAGGGGACTCTGGTTCTCAGGTTACCCTTTTGGAGATGGAATTACCAGCATCAGTTTATATATTAACACAAATCAAAAAGCCAGGGCTTTGCACCAGTGCAAGATGGCAATTCTTCACACTGTGTATGTTCTAAAATGTGACGTGTCATGCTAAGGAATTGATTAAACAAACCAGGCCACTGATCAAAGGGGGCCCATAATATGAAAGATATGTCTAAAAAAAGCACACATTAAAGTAAAGTAAATAAGAGATGAGGAGTGCAATTATAAGGGGGCTTTGAGAAACACTTACATCACTTCCCATTGCCCATATTGCATAAACCAGTAGATGGATGAAACTGAGAAATGTAGCAGCTATTGTTTATCATGCAATGCTGTTGTTGCTATCGAAAATATAGGTGCACACCACCACTAACTAGACCGGCACCCTAATGAGCCTATTTTAGTTTACATAATTTGTTTTTTTTTTTTTATTGCAGGTATGTTATTTAGTAACACACTAAGTGCTCCTATCAGCAGCATGTATATACACTAATATGAACCCTAGAACACAGATCTAAGCAACAAGTGCTTTACTCACTGAGCTATCTTCTTTGCCAAGGTGGGCCTCAAACCTATCAATATTCCTTTGCACTTTGATTATTGAACGGTATTAATACATTGCCCAAAAAAATGGAATTACCACAAAGGGTGTGCTGTAGTGAATGCATAAACTGGGCATTTAGAGGGTCAGTTGATCTGATCTGAACTTGGTTGCAATACCTCATCAGCACACTATACATTATCATGATGTGTTTAAGTATTTCTAAAAAGTTTAAGAACTGCTTTGCCTGGTAGCCAGGTGGAGGCCCCTCCCGCAGTACAACATCTAAGTGTATGCAGACAAATAGATCACACCTGTCCTGCCTGTTATCACTCTCCTTTTTTCGGTCAGCCATCACCTAGGTGAGGATTGCGATGTACAAGGTGCTAATGGCTAGGGTTTGGATGCCAGCCCTGCACCAAAAATGAACTGTAACAGGCATGCTGGAAAGCGCACACTCACAAGAAGTAAGCATGTACGTGTTTTTTGTTTTTCAAATTGATTGCCAACATTGAGCAGCAGGGACTAAGGCGAGATTGCAACCTATGTCTGTTTTATTCTAATTTGTACTGCTCTACTTACAACAGTTAAACACTCACATAATAGCCAGAGAAAATATTCTCAATGAAAGCCTTCACACACTAAAACATATTTATTGTGCATTGGGTACACATCATTTCCATTACTATCTCTTTCCTGTTACATCTGGGGACATGGCCTGTCACCTGCTTTTGTTTTCTCTTGGAGACACAGGTTCCAGGGAGAGTAACGTGACAATAACTGCAAATCAAATGTGCCATTGCTTAGAAGTGCAAAATGTGTGACTGAGATAGTATTTTCCCAGCCTATGTGTGGTGCAAGGCGCTGTACAAAAAATGAGAAGCCAAAGACATAATTTAGCTCATACAGCATGCTGTGTGAAAATTATACTCAGTTGCTTGCATAATTGTTGCCCTTTTTGGTTATAAATCCCTGCTTTCTGAAACCATAAACCTATTCATGGACCCCATGGATGGAGAAGCCCCCTAACTGTGTGCCTTGCAGAATCAAGGGCTCAGCGGGGGCTGACATGCCAGAAATACTTTCCACTAAAGTGAGGACCTGCCAATGCCCTCCTCGGGCTCCCTCCCCTAATGTAACAACCTCATTTCTAACTCAGACAAACATTTTCTTTTATCTGAGTCATGTTATTTTGGTCTCTTTAAAATAACCTGGTGCTTCAGTAATCAGGGGTTACAATGCTCAGCTAAATGGAACTCATTTTATCCGCCTCTGAAAGGATGAGTCGGCCCTAGTGGGGTTCAGAAATTGTGCCCTGCAGGTTACAGACCTCAGTACCTCATTTCCTTTTTCTTAACTTTGTATATATTTTGTGTACTCTGAGCAGGTTATTGCAAATCCAGCATAATGTAAAAGGCAAACAGTTAGTTACCGTCTCCCGTGTCCTGCAGAATAAAAACATGCCCTACTGCACACATACACATCTGGCTTTAAGGCTGTGGAGGCCATATTAGAGATCCTAGAAGTGATGGGACAATATTAGCACACAGCAACACAGCAGCTGACAGTTACAGTTTCACATCACATTCCACATAATTGCACTTTTACACACTCGGAGATACAAAGAGTGGTCCAGAATAACACTGTGCTGATCAGGTAGTGTAGGTAGGATTTAAACGAAGTGTCTGTGTGCTAAACTCAGTAATGTGGACAATAACAGCAAATCTCAATCCATCATCACTGGGACTTGGCCACAGATGCCAGATGTGTATGCATATAATAACCTTCAACGCAACACATGAACCACCACCCAGCGAGGCTGCCCTGCATTGCAAGACCCAGGGCAATTTGCCCTTCTGACTGACACTTACCTTGTGAGGGCCTGGATGACATACCTTCCCCAATTTGATGACCATTCATCTCCCTTGCCTCAAGCCTCGAGGAGGAGTAACTCAAGGAAGGGCTTTTCAGGCTCCGGGCTGGCTGTCCTTCTGCGGCAAACAGGCTGTAGGCAGCAAAGTGAAAGTGCTGATCATGGGGGTGAACAAACAGTAACAGTGGTGGTAGAGGCAGAGGCAGAGCAGAAGCCCCAGGCAAGCTGATGCAGTGTGAAGTAATGGGATGGGAAGTATTCGACATCCGATCCAAGCTAGCCAGGAATCACGATAGAATCCAGGGCCTGTTGCCTCTCAAAATGTGGGCCCCTGTGCTGTGTGGCTCTGAGGCTCGTGCAGGTGTGCTCGCTCGGATTCACACCCACAGTCACACCCATCAGCCAGGGAAGGCAGCGAGAACAGTGACACATGATTGGCTCACTGCATGGAACAGTGGAGCCATCAGAGAACATGAGCACCTTCATGCCAATCATCATTACTGAGCCACTACATTACTGAGCCACTACATTACTGAGCCTTTACAGAGCCACCTATAAGCCAAATCTATTGCATTAGAGTACAGATAGTTTGAAATGGTATATGAGAAGGAACACAAAGCTTGACTGCCCATGAACATGCTAATCCCTATTGCCATGTCCACATAGGTCCTGACGCTCCCTGCCCAAAACACCTCCTCATGGGAACTCTGTTCAAGCCATACCATCAAGCTTTGCACCCTAAGCACCTGTCAGTGTTTTCTCAAAGCAGTCTTCTGTTATTTAATGAATTAACTGGAGTAATAAACATGCAACTAGTGGAATAGAAATGTCTTAACCAGGTCTTACTACAGCCACTTGATTTATAAGCACTATGTGTATCCTTCACTGAAGGCATGTTCACAGCAAGCATTGGCAAAGCCAACCGTTTTGTCTTGTGTATAAGTATAAGGCATTTGCAGGCACTGTTAATAGAGGCTGAGGTACTTGCACCATTTTGCACCAGCTTCCATCAATAGCACTGTGGTGGTGTCTGGAAAGTGCCTTTCCTATACCTACACAAATCCCAAACTGTTGGCATTGCCAATGCTTGTTTTTATATCTTCATAGTTCCTGGCTGTTGTCCCCGCTCTGGCACCAGCAGTGAGCAGCATGTGTCCAATCAGCAAACTGATTAGTTGCCATGTGGTGGGGGCTGTGCGGGCCAGGGGGAGCAATCATCATCTCATTAGTTTGCTCTATTAGGTGGCAGAGCCACCTATAAGCCAACACTATTGCATTAGAGTACAGATAGGAAGAAATGTCATCTAAGAAGGGGCACAAAGCTTGAAGGTGTTCTTTGGGTATTTGCCCACCCATTGACAGCCCATGGCTATGCTCATCCCCATGGCCATTCCCTCCCAGTTCCTGTCCCTCCCCACCCAAAACATCTCCTCATTCTAACTCTATTACCTCGCATTGTTCAAGCCTTACCATCAAACGTTGCTCTTATAGTGCCTGCCAGTGTCTTTTTAAAGCAGTCTTCTGAAAGTTAATGACTTAATTTGAGTTGTAAACATGCTACTGGTATAATACAAATGTCAAAAAAGTCTGCCTTCAGCCACTCAATTCATAAGGACGGTTCCTGTCCTTCACTAAAGGCCTGTTAAAAGAAGCATTGGCAAAGTCAACAGCTTTGGCTTGTGTAGAAGTATTAGGCATATGCAAGGTGTTGCTATTGGATGGCCAAGTACTCACACAAATGTGCACCTGCTACCATCAATGGCCAGTTAATAGCACCATGCAGTGCCTACAAAGTGCCTTTCCCATGCCAAACTGTTGGCATTGTCAATGCTTGTTTTTGTGTGTGTGTAAAATGGGCGTGCAGGCATGCATGCACAAAGCGTATGGTAGTTTCAGTGTCTAAATGATGGTGTAAATGACAGAAAGAAAGAGCGCAAAATGTTTTCTGACCACAAGACTTGGCCACACACCATGAAGTGCTGACCCCAACCAAGCAGTGCCACCTAACCCCTCCCCCTCCAAGTTGGGCAGATGTGGAGCACCCCCAAGGATGAGGCCTGGGGCCCGGAGCACGTGCCCCATTTACCCACCCATAAAACGTCCCTGCAGTATGTAATTGTAATGAGTGTGTGAAAATGTTATATAACTAAAGATAAAGATTATATTCTGTAATAGAAATGGCAAGCACTCTGAAATCATTGGAATTATCCTTCCCGAAAGAAGATATACATGAAGATGAAGAACCTACTAATGGTAAATTATTTTGTATTTTTCACAAAATGATACAGTTCTGTTACTTATACATTAACTATTTTTTTTTAATATTAGTTGTTTATTAGTTTGGTCAACAAACTTTTACAACATCAACACTATGTAATACAAAAATTAAGAACACAGTCTTCTTTTCACAGTAAGCTATTGTGTAAATCAAGTACTAAGATTCAAGGAACGAAAAGAATCCATTTGCATATTAAACATTCTCCTAGATTACATCATGTGTTATAGAGCACCGAACTCCCTGAATTTGTAGATCCCAATCGTCTCAGTGTAATAAACCTCATGTATATACATTTTTAAACAGAACATTCACTAACAACTACTGTGATTACGACCTTCTTAATGAATTTCTTTCTTCGTGAAATACAACATGAGAGTGTTATTAAAATCATATTATCATAGGTGGATGACCAGCAAACACCTATCACAAGATTCAGACTCATAAATTAGTTTCTCATAGGTAGTAAACCAGAAATGTATATACAACAGAAAGCAACATTAAATAATTTTAGTTTTAGACATGATACTGCCATTCTTCATGCTTAGGATATAATTCTTTCCAGTTCTATGTTTGACAGCACAAGAAATTGTGATGAAGCCAATGTGGTCTTTCTTGAACATCCCCACATGCATACCATCCACAACCATTCCCTGGTTAGAAAAAGTTGTGACGATCATATCAGGTCCCAGAGTTGTTATGCGTATCTCGTCAAAGTATGTACAGTAGATTACAAGATGTTTTAAGGTTTCTTTTGATTACAATTCATTACAAAATCGGCACCCTGTAGGTGCATCTATTGCAGATTTGTTTCCCCATTTTATTGTCCTTTCATGATTGTGCATCAAATTTAGCTTGAAGCGAAGGTATATGTCCCGCAGTTTACAGCAGAGAAACTTTATGAGATACGTCTTCCGGGGCATCCGTTTTGCTGTAAACATTGCAGCTTCAAAGTAAAGCTTCCTTGCAGAGATTGCATTGAGGGTTTTACTCCAGTCGTCTTCAAATAAACGTTTAATAACTTTTAATGAACGAAATTGAAGATCGGCTTAACAATACTACCATAGTATCATAATATTTGACTACTGAGGTTGGATTTCTCTCTAGGATCATTCTTCCAAAATCCTCATACAAGGAGTTTGATGGTGGATACAGCATGTTCGCCAGATTGGTCAATTACCACCAGTGATATTTGGTAGGAAGAGATGTTAGACCTAGTTCCTGTCACAAAACAGAGTTAGGAAGAGACTTAGCCAATTGCAGTGTGCCTTTCCATAGACTCCCCTGTACCTGGTCGAGGACATAAGCAATATTTGCTAAGCACATATCCAATCCATAAAGGATAATCGCCTTGACTTTAAATGTATAAAATTCCAGTAGAGGAACCATTGAGAATTTACAAAATTTGGCATATACAATGCTCATTTGAGATGAAAGCAACACAACCTTGCTAAGAAGCCCGTCCTTCCACATTTTAATAGAGCTGGAATCGACAACATCATACCCTAGGTATTTGATTGAGGTAGCACTTGGGATGTGCATGTGGTCGATAGTCCACTTTCTCACTGGATATTTCCTCTTATGGTTATTGTAAAGACTGGTAGGGGGTGGTCTGTACTTCTGCTCTCTATATGGTAGAGGAGAGGCACAGAGGACCCCAGCCAAGATTCTCTATTATTGCTAAACGTGGTTGAGCAATCAAGGCCTAGCTTCTCAGGAGGTGACAAAGGAATGTCCACACACTGTATTGGTTAGAACACAGTCTTTATATAATCAATATTCAAGGTTATGTACACTTATCATAACTCACTTTGTACTCAGGAAAATCAACAATGGCAAATATATACAATTCTAAAGTGGTACCACCCTTTATATTAGATCTCATTAAAGTGCATCAACAATACTGTAACAATGTCACACAGATCAATAAAAGTGAAACCAGCAATAGAGAGGGGAGAGAAAGTAAGATGGTTGAACAATAGGCAGAATACTGGCCCCTACCACTGGACACAGTTCTGTGTGGAGATCCCCCCACCTGGGCAACCTGTAAGATAAAGATATATAGCACAAGCCGAGTCCATATATTGCTCTGCAAGTCTTATTCCCTTTTACAATAGTTCTACAGCCCCAATGTACCTGGATTTGTAGGGTTCATCGTCGAGGCGTCGACAGATCCTTCTTGAGTGACCCCCTTTAAAGCAGGAGTCATGGATAGTCAAGAGGCGACGAGAACTTGGCGTTTGGCGACGGGGAATCGACGACCGTTCTTGAGTGCCCTGCCTTTAAAGCAGGAGTCTCGGGTCGTCGAACGTCCGCCAGTGAACAAGGTAGAACAGCGCCGTTGAGGCGGCAGCTTCGATCCGAGCGGTGCTCGTCGACAACAGAGCGTTGACATCCTGCAAGGAAGAGGCGTGCAGGGCACCTCGGTGATACTAGTTCTGGACCGCAAAGAGATGATGAAGAACTGTGGCCCCGCAAGGGCATCGAGTCGTCGGCGTCTGTGGTCTTTAGGTGGCGGGAAACCCACCGGTCGACGGTCGGGCCTTCTCCAGCCGGATAAAGCGGGCGACGATGCAGACGAGAGCGTCCGTTGATCAGATGAAAATTCTTAGGCAAACGGGAGCACAGCGGCTCAGGTCGACGACGGCAGTCGTCGACGGTGGCAGACAACAGTCCGGGCGCTTCTCCTTGGAGTTTCGCAGCAATCCCCGTGTCGGGTCGGCAGCCTGTCGAAGGTCTGTCTACCAGGGAGCGTTGGCAAAGATCAGCTGTGCACGATGGTCCCTCGTAGCTCGGGAAGAGGGCGCCTTACCAGGTCCTCTCTGGGTCAGTCCTTGAAGGCACAGCAGCTTTCAGATTGTGAAGGAGAGCAACAGCAATTCTTCTCGTCCAGCAGGGCTTCAAGATGAAGCTTCAGTTACTCCAGTTACTCGTCGTAGTGGACTTCAACTTCTGAACACGATTCCTAGCAGTGAGAGGTCCCCAGATATACTGTTGATCTCCCATTCATTCCGCTGGGTCACACTCAAGCATCCAATCACGACTACGGCCATTCATGCAGTCAGTCAGCCAATCAGGCGCACAGTGCATTCAGGCCATCCTCCTCCCTCTCAGACACTCACAACAAGTTATGTGTATTGGGACAAGTGCCGAGCCATTCAACACTACACACTGCATTCAGGCCAGTTTCGGGCAGGGCTGTCTCAGTCTTTGTCTCTCATGCCAGAAACCAGACAACCACAACAAGAAGTGCATATTGGTCACACACTCCATTCACCTAGGTCCCACCCACAGGAGGTACCCACAACATACATCACTGGGAAGGCTCCAGCTAGTCTGGCCGGGCCTTCACAACAACACCATATATGGAATTTTTCACCCAACAGCCAGTCAGGGGGAAGGGACAGAGTCAGGGCTTCCCAGGACTTTGGGAAAACAAGGTAATAGGCAATAGAAAGCAAGAGGCCACAGGGGTCATCTTGTTCCCTATCAGGAATCAACGGATCCCAATGGCAGGGCCTTGGTATCCCAAAATGGAGGATACTCAGGGCACCTGTCAAATTCAGCATGGTGCTGCCACCAGCCCATACCCTGCTCTGTGGGTCACCCACAGGTGCCCAAAAAGATACACTAGGGGCACAGGGTTGTAATCCCACACCCATGGGTGCCGTAAGGGTATCCCATGGGTCTGTTCACCAAACCAAAAGAGAGAGCTGCACCGCCAGGAGTCCCACATGAACTCCTGCGCGGAAAACATGACAGAACACACGATAAAAAGCAGTAAAGGACAAGGATACGGAGGCCCTGTCCCTCCAATGTATTTCCAGCATCACAGTCGCCCCCCCAGACTGAGGTGGAGGGTGCCTAATCTCCCACGGGATAGACACCCTCATCCAGACGGTCAACATACCTTCTGGAAAGGCCATCTGCATTATCTTGACTCTTCCCTGGTCTGTGCTCTATGGTGAAGTCTAGCCCTTGCAGGCTAATGGACCACCTGAGCAGTTTCGGGTTTTCACCTTTCATCTGCATAAGCCACTTGAGGGGCTTATGATCTGTTTGGACCTTGAAGGTAGACCCTGTAAGGTATGGCCTAAAACGCCTAAGGCTCCACACTATGCTAAAACATTCCTTTTCAACAGTAGCCCACCTAAGTTCTCTACCCTTGAGTTGTCTACTGATGAATATGATAGGATGTTCTCTCCCTTTGTCATCTAACTGGGACAAGACAGCTCCAATTCCGGTGTCACAGGCATCCGTCTGGACGATAAAGGGTCGGCTGTAGTCAGGCGCACACAACACAGGTGCCCTACACAGACTTTCTTTCAAGCCATCAAAGGCCCTCTGACAGTCTTCAGTCCAATTAACCTTCCTAGGTTGTTTGGGTGAAGTCAGAGCTGTCAGGGGTGCAGCTATGGTTCCATAGTCTGCCATGAAATTGTGATAATACCCAGTGAGGCCCAAAAAGGCTCTCACCTGGGTTTGAGTAGTGGGAGTCTCCTAGTCATGTACATCCTGTACCTTACTGGGGAGAGGTTGGATTTGACCCCCTCCTACCTCATGACCAAGATAGGTAACTTTCCCCTGAGCTATCTGGCACTTGGTGGCCTTGATAGTGAGGTTAGCCCTTTTCAAGGCCTGCAACACCTTATCCAGATGTGTCAAATGCTCTTTCCAGGTGGAACTGTAGACGGCAATGTCGTCTAAGTAAGCCACACTAAAGGCGTCCAGCCCACTGAGCGCATGGTTGACCAATCTCTGGAAGGTGGAAGGGGCAATCAACGGATCCCAATGGCAGAGCCTGGCTATCCCAAAATGGAGGATACTCAGGGCACCTGTCAAATTCAGCATGGTGCTGCCACCAGCCCATACCCTGCTCTGTGGGTCACCCACAGGTGCCCAAAAACATAGACTAGGGGCACAGGATTGTACCCCCACACCCATGGGTGCCGTAAGGGTATCCCATGGGTCTGTTCACCAAACCAAAAGAGAGAGCTCCACCGCCAGGGGTCCCACATGAACTCCTGTGCGGAAAACACGACAGAACACACGATAAAAAGCAGTAAAGGACAATGATACGGAGGCCCTGTCCATCCGATGTATTTCCAGCATCACAGTTATGTAATATGAATACCCTAGATTTTGTAGCATTACATTGCAAATTGTGATTGCATAGGTAAGATGCAAATAGATTCAGCTCAATTTGCAAACCATACGGAGTACAATCAAAAATAAGAATATCGTCCACAAACGCAAGCCAATGGAGCATAAGGTGCCCCAGCCTTGCGGGATAGGTGATTTTCTGTGACCATATATCATCAGTGTCACAGAGGTAGAGGTTAAAGAGGGTCACTGCCAAGTAGCAGCCCTGTTTAACGCCCACCTCTGTTGGTATAGGGTGCGTCGTTGCATCAGAGGAGTTCATCCTAATCAAGTATGCCGCATTGTGATGTAGTTTAGAGATAAGGATAATGAGATATTCGGGAATACGCAAGCGTTCCAACTGTCCCATAATTCTGCACGTATGACACAGTCGAAAGCTGCAGTGAGGTACACTGATGCCACATACAGAGGACCAGAATCAATACCTTTTGATCTTGCCAGAAGATGAGCCATAATAGATGCATTCAAGCTTGTGCCCATTTGGACTCGGAATCCAATTTGGAAACAAATCAAGGTTTTGTTATGGTTGATGTGAGCATGGAGATCTTGCAATAGAAGGATTTCAAAAAATGTTGCCGCCGCATCAATCAGGGCAATAGGTCAAAAGTTAGCAGGATCGGCCAGTGTTCCCTTCTTGTGAATAGGGAGTACTATGGATTTTACCCAATAAGCAGGTAAGCTAGCTGTTTCTACAATATTATCAAATTGGACTTTAAGGATCGGTGCCTACAAGGAAGGATTCCTCTTGATTACACACAGGGGAATGCCATCAGGCCAAGGAGCTCTCGATTTATTCAAGGACCCAATGGCTATTGCAATGTCCTCAGTAGTTTAGTTTAGTTCAGTTTATTTTTTGTATAGCGCCGCCTGGCCCTAGGGCATTTAAGCACTTGGCATGGTTACATAGTTGCAAAAATAGTACAGTCACAGTCAGTATATAAGCATTACAGGTAGTATAGGCATTATGAGGTATTTACACAATTCATAGGTTGTGCAGATTGCACAGGCAGTATATGAGCATTTGCAAGGTTGTTGAGAGCATTGTAAGGCATTTGCAGTTCTGCAATATATACAAAAGTTACACAGAATTAAATATATACAATTGTGTGGCTAAGTAATTTGTATAAAGTTGGAGTTTTAGGCTTCTTTGGCAAGTAGCCATGTTTTGGCACAGGGTCTGAAGCGATGAAAGGATGGTTCGGATCTGAGATCAGTTGGTAGGGAATTCCAAAGTTTAGCGGCGAGCACGGGGAAGCTTGTGCCGCCTGCTTTTTGGAGCTTAAATCTGGGGACATTTAAGCATTGTGTTTGGGCTGATCTGGTTGGCCGAGATGGGGTGTGGTGTGTAAAGTTGTCCGAGAGGTATGTAGGTGCTTGGTTGGACAAGCATTTGTGTGTAAGAGAGAGTGTTTTATACTCGATTCTCTGAGGCATGGATAACCATTGAGTGGATCATCTAGCGTCAGAGATGTGCTCGTGTTTGGGTATGTTGAGTACTGCTCTTAGTGTATTATTTTGGATTACTTGAAGCTTGTTGATGTTTTTTTGGCTGGTGCCCAGATAGAGTGCATTACAATAGTCGACTTTAGAGAGTACTGGTGCTCTGGCTAGAGTAGTACGGTTAGATGTCGAGAGGTAAGGTCTGCTGGCATTGATGAGCTTACATGTGTAAGCGGTTGTTAGACAGAAACCTGTGCAGTTCCCTCTGGGACCACTGCAAAAGATTTAAGTCTACAGGTGTTGGCAGTAAACCCACTTGGTAGCAGTCTGTACCACACAGATTCACTGTGGTAGCTGTGGCTGAGCAGTCAGACTTCCCTCAAGAAGAGTTAGACAGTATATAGAGGATACAGGATAGGTACAGAGGCACAGTAGTATAAGCAAACACTGACCAGAGCTAGGTGTAAAGTATATACTTATTTATTTTAAAGGCACACTCATAAATTACACTAGCACAGAAAAAGGTAAGTAAGTCAAAACACAGTCACTATTAATTATATGTACATCCCTAGTAATTTGTTGGACAAGTCTAAGTTAACACCACTTATTTCCAAACAGAGGTGAGCGCTTAACGTCAGATGGCACTCCAACAAGTTACTGAAAAGGGAGGGAAAAAGGTAGGAGTAATGCAAACATCAAATTAAAACACTTTTCACATAAGGTTAGAAAGACAATCAATTGTGGGACAAGGAGAATTGGTTTGGGGCCCGCTTTAGAGGGAGCCAGGCGAAAATATGCCCCAAGATCACACAATGTCACAAGTCTTTACAGGTGAGTAGAAAAGGTTTTTCTGAGATTAGAAAAGTTTAGTTAGGGTGTCCCAGGCTTACCCAGGTTCGAGAGCCGAGGGCTAAATCTACCCCGTACAATCGGTGGCAAGGGAAGCCGGGCGGACCACAGTATCTTAAAAAGTGGAAAGGATCCTCCAGCGGTGGTAGTTGTTCCTGGTGGTGCGTGCAAGTTGCGGCGTCGTCCAGGGGAAGAGGTGATCCCGATGTGGAGGAAAGCTGCAGATCGTTGCACTACCAGGGAAGAGACCAGCCGTGGAGTTTTCCGGTTACAAAGGATTTTACCCCTCTTTCGCGGTTGAGGTAAAAAATGGTATCCCGGTTGCCGGGGTGCTTGGCACAGGCAAGGCGGCCACGAGATGCTTCGGGACGGCGAAAAGAAGGCAGCAACTGGTTGTCCCGACCAGTTAAGGGAAGAAGACCCTCCGGCGGGAGATCTCCTCTGTCGTCGGGAAAAGTGGTGAGACGGTTCCGCAGGGCTCCACCGGTGGTGTTGTCTTGGCAGGTCGGCTCGGCTTCTCCCTCTTCGGCTTCTTAGGTCCTGTGGCAACTTCTGAAGAACCAGTCCCAAAAACCCTGCTTTTATGCAGCAAACCCCCATTCATACAGCCTAGCTGTCACTCAAACACGCTAAGTGGTGAGCGGGGTGGCTCACCACTTGGGCCAATCACACTAGAGTGCGACATGAGTTGGCAAGGCAACTCAGTCCAGGGTGCCTAAACCCCCTCCCACACCCCCTGTGGTACCCAGACAGAATGGCACCACTTTGGAGGGCTTCTGTGCAGAAGCCCGCCAAAAGTGGAACAAAGGCTCAACTCGGGTTCAGGGTTACTAAAGTGAACCTAGACGCCATTTTGGCGGCGAGTTCTGGCAAAAAATCCCAACCGGTGAATTTATATTAAATAAATAAACCGGCGGTATCTTTAACATTGCACCAAAAAGTGGTGCATCAAAAAACAATGGGAAAATCCCATTGGGAAATATTCCGGTGGAATATTTCCGTGGTATCCACTGCCACCAGCCAGAACTCGGCGAGGGGGGACGGGACATTACCCCCTCGACAACAGACCCAGGGGCAATCTAATTGCCCCTACCAGTACTTCCACAGTAAGATGGTTTGTACTGGTTAAGTTCCTAAATTAAGACTAGTAAAGTCAATGGTGACTTTACAGACCCAGGGGGACAGTAGTCAGCCCCAGGGTGTGGAGTCTATGTTTGGGGGTCACTATGACACCCCTGTGTTACTGCACGGAGGGTGCTGTGTAACACATATTCAAAAACCAATGATGGCCTATGGGGAAAATTACCCCCTAGCCCATAAGCACATAGCAAGTCACAGAAAACACTCTCAAGTCATGTCCAAGAGTGAGGGTAAAAGAGTCTCACTCTTGGCAGGAGAAAAAAATAAACCCCAAAAATCCAGCAAAGCTGCTGGGGGACTCACTAGGTTAGGAAATTCAGCCTAAACAGAGAATTCTCCCTAACAGCGGTGGCGGAAGAGATGGCATTGATTTGTCTAGTCAGTGTAAGGGAGGAGTCAAGGTAAATCCCAAGAGTTTTAACGCTGTTGGAGACAGAGATGTTGTTGCCGTCAATGGTGAATGTCTGGTAAAGTTTGTCAAGGTTGTTGAGTCTAGATTTGGAGCCTAAGAGTAGGAGCTCGGTCTTGCCGTCATTTAGGCAGAGTCCGTGTTTGGCCATCCATTCTTGGATAATGGAATAGATATTGTTGAGTATTGTGTTGTTGGTGGAGTAGTCGCCTGTTAGAGGGATGAGTATTTGAGTGTCATCTGCGTAATTCGTTTAGATGATACCCAAATAGTCCAGTATGTCGAACAGTGGTTTAGTAAACACATTGTATAATGTGGGGGAAACACAGGAGCCTTGATGGATGAAACATGTGACGGGGCACGTTCGGCGGCGGCGGTAGGTGCAAAGACCCTCATGGATCTATTATTCAGGAAGGACTGAATCCAGACATTGGCCTTGTTAAAAAAGTTAGCTGCTGAGGCTGAATGTTTACTGAGAATCTCGTGGTTTACCAAGTCAAAAGCGGCCAAGCAGTCGAGGAGAAGAAGGGCTAATTTACCATTGTCTTTAAGGTTGTCTATTTGTGTCTTGAGATCGATCAAGGCAGTCTCTGTGCCATGTTTGGGGCAGAAACCCGATTGTCTTAGTCCGAGCAGGTTGTTTTTCTCCAGGTCATTCTGAATCTGCAGGTAGGCACCTCTATCAAGGATTTTTAGGAGGGGCACAGTAGTAATGGGTCTGTAGTTGGTTGGGACACTAGGGTCTAAAGTGGGTTTCTTGAGTAGGGGTAAAACCCAAGAGTCCTTTAAATTGTTGGGTACTATGCTGGATGTGAATGATGAATTTGTAAGGGAGGTGATAAAAGGGGCAAGATGTTTGGCCGCGTCTTTGATAACTGGAGCTGGGCAGGTGTCGCCTTGGCATTCGGAGGGTTTCAGTGAGTTTATTATGTCTTCAAGCTCTTTGATGGTGATGGTGGAGAATTTGAATAGGTTGTTGTTGTCCATTTGTTTGGTATGGGTGGGTGAGATGGGAATGTCTGCGAAGGTGAGGCTTTCTTTCTTCGACTCAATTTTGGATTGTAGCATAGCAATTTTGCCAAGGAGTGCTTCTTGTATGTTAGTTCACCAAGAGATGTCTTTGGTGCATGTGTCTGGGATGGGAGATGGGGATTCAAGGTGTCTTAGGATGTTGAATGGATCTTTAGTGTTGGACTTGGCTTTGCTGATTCTCTCGTTATACATGGTTTTTTTTGGATGATGGCTGCCTTGTAGATATTGGAGGCTAAGGAATATGATGTTTTATTGTTAGTGGATGGAAGCTGTTTCCACGATGATTCAGCTTTTCTCTTGTTTTTGCGAAGAGTTTTTAATTCAGGTGTGAACCAAGAGTTGAGGTGCGTGCGTGGTTTGGCTTTTCGTAATTTGAGCGGCACTATAGTATTAATGGCCTTAAGAATAGTTGTGTTATAAAGGTCTACTAATTCTGTGGGGTTGGTAATGGTAGGTGTGAAGTTGATGATGGATTGGAATAGAGGGATGAGTTTCTCGACTATGATGTTTTTGTTGTTTCTTGTGAATGTGGGTGGAGCGTTGGGAGGGGGCGCTGGTGTTTGTTTATCTTTGTTGATGGTGAAGGTAATGAGGTGGTGATCAGTCCAGGCACAGGGTGTGTTGGATAGGATTGCGGTGTTGCAATTGAGGTCTGCTATCCAGTCGAGGGTGCAGCCTTTGTTATGTGTGGGTTGAGAAATGTGGTGGGTGAGTCCTAGCTCTGAGATAGTATTTGCAATTGTGCTTGCTTTGTCGTCTTTCTCGTCATTGTAACCCATATTGAAGTCACCAAGAATAAGTATTTGTGAATTGGGTTTGGTGTTATTGGAGAGTAGGAGAGCTATTTCGTTGTTAAATGAGGAGATGGGGCCTGGCGGTCTGTAGATAAGATGAATGGTGATTTTGCTTGTGTTGGTTGTGGATAGTTTGATGGTGAGTAATTCTGCAGATGGGAGAGTTTGGTTTAGTATGTGTCTCATGTTAAGGGAGCTTCTTGCTATAAAGGCTATGCCGCCGCCTTTGGTTGTTTGTCTGTCCATGCGGTAGATGGTGTAGTCATTTGGGATGGCTAGCGCTAGGTTGGGACCTGATGCTGCGTGGAGCCAGGTTGCAGTGATGGCTACGAAGTCTAGATCATTGAGGGAGATGATGTCGGCTATGTCTAGGGCATGAGCGACTAAGGATCTTGCGTTAATAAGTGCGCCTTTGTTACGGTGGTAGATTGTGGCTTTATGTTGAATGTACGGTGGGGGGAGACATTGGAGCGGGGAGTGTGCTGGTTGTCGGGAGATACTGTTATATGTGTGATGGGAGCGGATGGTTTGGGTTGTGTTTTGGGAGTGGAATGTGCAAGCTGTGTTATGGAACCTAGTCTGTGGTTTCTATTAGTGATTGTGCAAGGTAAGAGTGCAGGATGTTTGTTCGCCGATGGCTTAGGTGGTGTGGGTGGGTGCAGTGTTGTGTGTGTGTGTGTGTGTGTGTGTGTGGGGAGGAAAGCTTGTTTGGCTCAGAATAGAGTGAGGGAAGGCAGGGTGGTAGGAACCATGCCGGGGCTATGGTGTCAGAAAGAGTAGGGTTGGACACAATGGCACTAGTGGCACCTTGTCCTGTACTACAAGGTGAGAGATTGGGGAGAAACCATGTTGGAGCTATGTTATTTGATTGTGCGGTGTTAGGGATAGTGGTACTTGATGTGGTGCATTGTCCATTGCTGTGGTTTTGTGTGAGGAGCATGTTATATATTAAATGGTGAGGTGTGTGTGGGAAAAGTGTGTTGAGGAGAGAAATGAAGTGCAGTAGGGTTGTGAGTATCTGTTACGCTCACCTGGCTCCCACAGGGGCGTTGATCCAAACTGGACAGCTGCGGTCTCCACCATTGTGACGTGTAGTGCCGAGATGACAGACTGGACTGGCCCACCCAGCTTGGTTTGCTTGGCCCGTAGGAGTATTCTTCTGTAAATGGAGAAAGGGAATTAACCACCCGTGGAGTTGAGAGTTAACCCCCTCTTCCCCCTGCTGTTCTCCCCTCTGATCGCCTCTAATGTCTCTTATTAAAGTCTCACCTGATGGTTTGGAAGGATGAGCTCTCCATCCTGCATCGAGCGCAGGGGCGCATAGATAACCAGTTGCTTCACTGGTTAGAAGGAATTGGTGAGTTTCAGAACACTGTAGTTCGTAAGAGTTCAAATCTGCGGTAGAAATTAGCAAAGCCGAGCATGCTTTGTACTCCTTTAACTGAACTTGGTGATAGCCACTTAAGGATTCCGTCCACCTTTCGTGAGTCCATTCGGACTCCCTTTGGGGTCAGGATAAACCCAAGGAATTCAACTTCTGTGGCATGAAAAACGCATTTTTCCAGCTTTGCGTATAGTTTGTGCTGGCGCAATTTCTCAAGGACTGCTCAGACGTGCTTCACATGGTCAGATTCTGAAGAGGAGTATACTAGAATATCATCGATATATACGACAACACAAACGTCAATGAGTTCACGAAGGACATCATTCATGAAGTATTGGAAGGATGCTGGTTCATTGCACAACCCGAAAGGAATCACCTGGTATTCGAATAAGCCATACTTAGTGCGGAAAGCAGTCTTCCATTCGTTGCCCTCTTTTACACATACCAGATGATATGCCCCCCAGAGATCTAATTTTGTGTATATGCAAGCGTCCTTCACTTGGTCCAGTAGTTCAGGGATCAGAGGCAATGGGTATCGGTTCTTAACAGTTATCTGGTTCAATGCGCGGTAGTCTATGCACGTTCTGAGGTCACCTTCCTTTTTGGGCACGAAGAACAAAGCTGAAGATGCAGGGGATTTGGATGGGCGAATAAAGCCATTGGCAAGGTACTGGTCTAAGTATTGTCGTAGGTGAAGGTTCTCAGGTTCCGTAAGGGCATAGATCCAGCTACAAGGGGGTTGTGCACCGGGTATGAGATCGATTTGACAATCGTACGATCTGTGAGGAGGTAAGGTGTTTGCCTGTTCTTTTTGGAAGACATCCTGGAATTCTTGGTATTCTGGAGGTAGTTGCATGACTGCTGTGGTTACTGTGGCTAGGCCTGCGTTCAGATTTTTCTTTGGGTAACAGGTTCGTGCACAATCCGGGAAGGTTATTCTCTTCTCTTGCCAATCAATACAAGGATTATGTGTTTCCAACCAAGGTATCCCCAGTATTATTTGGAACTGTGGTGCTTTGATTAGATCAAACACAATAGTCTCTCGATGCCCATCCTGACCCAATAGTGTCATCTCTGCGGTGGAATGAGTCACAGGCCCAGAGGCGATTTCAGTTCCATCGACTGTGGTGATGACATCTGAGGTGGTTATTCGGCAGAGAGGTAGATTCATCCTGGAAGCCAATTTGTGGTCCACATGGCTGCCCTGGATCTACGAGGACCATTGGTATAATGAAATGCAAGGTCTGCGTATCCGTCTTCAAGCTCGGCAAGCGGACCTCTACGCTTGTCGGGCGTGGTCTTTTCCAGAGTCTGACTCCATATGGCTTTTATCAGCAGCTCCTACCACCTTGTTGGGTGGTTTCACAGGGCAATCCCGTAGAAAATGCCCAGAAGTTCCACAATATAGACACAATTGCATTTGCCGTCTCCTTTCTCTTTCCTTCTGGGTTAAGGGTCCTTTAACCCCTCCGATTTACATAGGTTCTGAAGCCTCTGCTCCTTTGGGGTTAGTGTGGGTTTTAACCAACACCCGATTCTCAAACTTGGCTCGATCAGCCTTTCTGTTCTGAAGTCTGTGATCTAACTGGACCACTAAGTCTATATATTCAGAACAGTCTTGAGGTGGGTTCACGACTTAAGCCAAGACATCCTTGAGTTCTCTTTGAAGCCCTCGATGAAATAACGTGATTCGTTTTACCTCAGGCCATCCAGTTTCCACTATCAACCTATTAAAGGTCGTGATGTAGGATAGAAGGTCCTGGTTACTCTGTCGTAGGGACAAAGGTTAGTTATCCAGTGCCTGTCCTTGGGAGTGCCGGGCAAACAGTCTTTCCATGCTCATTTGAAAGCCCTGAAAATCTCGAAGAATTGGGTCATCCCGAGTAACTACTGGAATTGAACAATCAGCTGCAATGCCACTGAGATATGACAATACAAAGGCTACCTTGGCTTGATCGTTTGGGAAGGCTCCAGGTCTGCATAAAAAGTGCAAGCGGCATTGGTTCATGAACACGGCGAACCTTGTAGGGTCCCCGGCAAAGCGTTCTGGCGGAGCTAATGGAATAGTTCCTGGTAGGTTTATTTGCACAGGGTTACTCGATGAAACAGGAGCTGGATTCCCCCTGAGTCCTGGTAGGGGCATTTGTCCAGCCTGGCTTTGCAGTAATTGCCTAGCAAGATCATCAGTTCGCTCCTTTGACAAAATCAGCTCTCTCCTAAGAGCATTGGTCTCTTGACGGGCGGAATGCACTTCTGCCCTCAGTTCCCCTAGTAGTTGGGCCAATTGGTCAGTTTCTGAAGTTTCCATAAGGCCCGGGTGGGAATTTGTGGGTAGGCTTAGCGTTCTGTTACGCTCACCTGGCTCCCACAGGGGCGTCGATTCGAACTGCACAGCTGCGGTCTCCACCAATGTGACATGTAGTGCCGAGATGACAGACTGGACTGGCCCACCCAGCTTGGTTTGCTTGGCCCGTAGGAGTATTCTTCTGTAAATGGAGAAAGGGAATTAACCACCCGTGGATTTGAGAGTTAACCCCCACCTCCCTTTGCTGTTCTCCCCTGATCGCCTCTAATGTCTCTTCTTAAAGTCTCACCTGATGGTTTGGAAGGATGAGCTCTTCATCCTGCATCAAGCGCAGGGGTGCGTAGATAACCAGTTGCTTCACTAGTTAGAAGGAATTGGTGAGTTTCAGAACATTGTAGTTCATAAGAGTTCAAATGTCTGACTTTCACTATTGTCGGATTCTTTGCAGTTTGCAGCTTGACCCCAGCGAAGAGTTCCTTGTGGTGGCTGGCGAAGTTCCGGTAAGGATTTGTCTTATCCAACACAGTTCAATAAAATAAGGCCAGAACGTAACCTGTTGCTTTCTCCCTTATTCAGGTGCGGAGAGAAAATATGAAGTTCAGGGAATAATGCCTCCGGCGGTAAAATTAGGTAAGTCTATTGTGGTGAGAAGGATTCCCCTTGTTTGTCCCTTTGTCTCACCTTGTTGTCCTTTTGTTCCCCTTAGGGGCCGGGGTACGGCGAGGATGCTATGGAGACTGTGCCGACCCGTGAAGAGGAATAGTACTCCCGGCAGTAAATCAGGTAAGTCTATGGGGGTAGTTACTATTGCCTCTGTTTATTCCCTTGGCTCACCTTTGCTGTTCTTGTGTTCCCCTTAGGTGCCGGAGTGCGGCGGAAACGTGCAGAAGGATGCGATGGATCGTGAGAATGCTGCGAAGGCCGGTGAGTTCAGCGCGGATCTGCAGCAGGCGAGGCGGCATGCGTGAAATACTTCTTTCTTCCAGCTTGAAGGCGTGGTGGATCCGGAATTCAGGTGAGGATCGAAGCTATTGCTCTTGTTCTAACCTTTTCTCCTTCTGTTTCCCCCTTTTTCTAGGAACTGCAGACTCGAGGCGGGCATGGCAGAAGACTGGATGCAGGCTTGCAGACACGGTGAGCGTTACGCTGCTGGATGCAGAATAACGTGAAGCATGTGCTGCTCTTCGGGCATGGTTTAAATAGCCACGAAAGTACTCCCAGGTAAGTATTCCTCCCCAGCCCCACCCGAGTAAAAAACAGTCCCAAGGTAAAATAGTCCCTTCCAAGCCTCATTTGGCTTGGAGCTCTTGCAGCATGGTCTGCATCAGGTAAGTTTGCAGCATGGTCTGCATCAGGTAAGTTCTACTCTAAGAGCCTGGCGCCTATGATGCCAGGACTGACTCTCCATATGAGCCCGGCGCCATAGGCGCCAGGACCGCACCCAAACAGCCTCTAGCAGGGGTTTTTGGGCTTGCTCAAAATGACTCGATGCCTGCTTCCGGGGTTGCTGGACCTGGTCTGGGTCCCCGGGGGTAGGCATCATGACAGTATCATTCTTGTGCCTAACTCGTTTATAAGTGGCTGTTGGTGTTATGGGTGTAGTCCTAAGTGCAACCTAGTAGTGGGAGCACCGGATGTACACCGTTGTGTGTGATGGTAGCCCAATTGCAGGCTGGGTAAGTGTGGGTTAGGGTCCATCCCTGAAAGACCATTCAGTCCATCCCTGAAAGGTAACAGATGTCATGGATACAAACTTAGAGACTTGACTGCAAAATCTATGAGGTAGTTCAAATTTGATCCTAAAGAATTACCTCAACAGTAAAGTTAGAAGTTTGCTCATGAACGTGATTTAGGACATCGGACCGTAACAAGGCCCATGTGGAGCGTCTATCATTACGACAAAAATTAGCGATCATCGTCTGATTTGTCAAGTTATGTAAAGAGCGTCTATAATTTTTATATTTATTTCTATAGACGTTACATATTGCTTTTTTCATTTTAGAAAATTCCAAATCACAAAGAGAGGCTGTTTTCAGTTTTCTTAATTCAGCATTTTTTTTCGCTTTAGCCAATTTGATCATCCTACAAAAGGGATGAATGTGGTGTTCTTTTTTGTTGTGTTGCAATTTTAAAAGCCTCTCCATTGCCATTTGCATAATAAATAAAAGTCTAGATGCCCCCTTTTGCAGTGTCCTAGTAAAAAATATAGCTTGACGATCAACATTAATTTCGGTTTGAATTAATAGGTTAATTTTATCACATAAGCGGTCACTCCATTGCTAAGACTTCCCCGGTCGATCATGTTCCATGAGACATTGTGTACGATCACTCTTCAAACGTACAAGCCTAACCTCAACCAGCAGACTTATCATTAAATGATCACTGCAATCCGGATCTGTAATTGCGGTCTCATTACATAGCTGTCCCAAGTTAGCAGAAACTGCATAGTAGTCTATGGAGGAACTCTTGCCATCTCTTTTCCAGGTCACCAGCGGAGCACCTGCTGCAAAATTAATAAAAGAGATCTCCCAGTGCCCCAAGAAATGTATCCATTGCTGGCCTCGCCTCCCAGCTGACAGAGGATTGTAAATGCCATCAAAGCTCAACCCTCTGTTCTCTGCATTAGTACAGTCGGCATTAAAATCACCTCCTAGAAGTATCTTACAAATAGGCCATTGGAATGTCACCTCATCAAAAATGTTTGCATTTTGCAATGAATGCAAACATAGCTTCTATCCTAATTTGGTGTGGATTGTGATAGATAGATGTAATGAGATAACAATCTGTACCCATGTTTGTAAAAGCAACCAGAACCACCAGTAGAGCTTCAAGCTTATACACTTTTTGAATGAAGAAAGCAAGATCAGTGTTCATAAATATGGCTAGGCCACTATAAGGCCTCCCAGTTGGACCATGCATGGCCTCCATGTGAATTGCTGTGAAGCCCTTCACTTGAACTAGATGGTGGTACATGATTTCTTTGCACAAGAATATGTTAATTAATTCATGCGGGATAGAGCAAGTGGCCCATGTCAAAAGATTTTTATACCTGCATGAGTTACATGACATAATCCATAGTAAAGTTTTGCTTCTATAGGGGAACACTGTTCCCTTTGGTCTGAGACTTACCCACCAATGCAGTTAACCATAACCAATCTTTGCTCATCAAGGAGAGGGAGAGCAATGGGCAATCACTCTGGTTTCTGCTGGCAAATTCAGGGATATCCCGCAGTCATTTTTGGGGGGTTCCCTTGGAATTTCTATGGGAGTCTCATTAAATATAATAGCTTTCTCAATGGAGTCAAAAGGGTAAAAGGTTAAACCAATTAATTTAAATTCCCTTCTATGCTTCCAGACCAAGTCTGCAAATATGTCGGAATGTAATTGGAATACCATTCGATAGCTGTTAAATGGAGGAAGAGTGATCCAATCAATTTCCCTCGTTGTTAAAGTTCACAGGGCCGGAATTTTTTGAAAAGCCTGTGTTAGGCAGAATCACTTGCAGTACCCTTTGGGAACACTACAGGCAATTAGGACTAGCAATTAGGACTACAAGCCTGTACTACACAGTAAAGTGGTAGCGATGGCTGAGCAGCCAGACTTATCTCAAGAGTTTAAGTGAGCAGTAGAACAAGTTACACAAAGGACCAACCAATACATTGATTCAAGTAAACACTTACTCAAGGTTTCTTGGTAAAAGAATATACATTTATTTACTCAGTTATAAAACATAAACTAGCACAAGCAGTTCAATATCACACACTAATACACCACAAAAATCCAACCGATAAGTAACTAAACAAGTTTAGCTCAAAAATGAAGTGTGAGCACAATGGCACTTTAGATACTTAGAAGTGGAGGGAAAAAACAAGGTTATAAGAATAGACAGCCCAAATACACTCATAGGCAGGGCAAAGGGTTCAAGTTAAATACAACCAGCAATTCTTCTTAATAGGCCTGGGCCAAAGTCAATAGTTCAGAGTCTTTTGTATAGGATAGCACAGTTCTGGTAAGTAACAGTTAAGTCTTTGCCACGGATTTTTAAAGGATTTGGCTAGGTGTAAAGTTTGATGAACGTTTAGGGAAGGACAAGCCTTCGTAGTTGAGGAAAGTTTCACGCACTTTCTCAATGGCCAAAAAGATTTCCGGACCGCGTTTGCACAGTACCTTTTTAAATGAAGAAAGTTGTAGCTGAGGCAGTTCATGGCAATTCGAGCAGATCTCGCTGTTCCTGTGCTTCAGTCGTGGGGACAAGTAAAAATTCAACCAGAATAGGACGGTGTCCAGGTGGCTTGAGAAGTGGTTGTTCCCACCAAACTCAAGGGAAGAAGTTAACCTTGAAGGGCTTCTCTGTCGTCTGAGTTTCAGGCAATTCAGACCTGCAGCAGGGCTTCACCGGTCATACAGGAGTTGCAGCAGTCCGCTTCTTTCCTCTCCTCTCCAGTTCTTTCGTTCCAGTGGTCGACTCTGCTTTCCAAGTCCCAGAAGCCTGCTTTTAAACCGTTTTCCCCCATTCATTCAGCCTGGCTGTCACTCATACAGCAGGGTGGCTGTCCTTCCCGGACAACCAGCTAGCCAATCACACCAGAGTGCATTCAGGTCTCCTGGGAGACTAAGCACAGGGAGTTTCGGGCACCTCCCTCACATCCTGTGTCCACCCAGACACTCTGGCACCAGTGGAGGGCTTCAGTAAAGAAGCCCACCAAAGGCCATGAACAAAGGGACCAAACCTAGTTTGGCGCGCAGAGACAAACACAAGAAGGACTTTTCCTAAAAGAAATGGCGAAAAAAGATGACCGGAGTCTGTTTAAACAGATAGGTCTGGGGCGCAATATTGAAAAACATGGCTACCCCTGATTTTGACCTACCGTTGTTAGCGGTTGTGAAAAATCATGGTAGTTGATCTAAACCACTGCCACCAGCCATTTAAAATAGGAAAAGGTAACATTTTACTGTTACATGAGTGTTTTGACTCGGGGGAAGTTAAGCAACCCCTCCAGCACTCTATAGTAAGATAGGGTGTGGTGGGTCAGTAAATTTAAGGAGACTAGTAAAGTCAATATAACTTAACATGTCCTGGGAGACAGTAGTCATTCTCAGGGAAGGTATTTAATCCTTTGGAGAGTCTGAAAGACACCCCTGTGTCACTGCACTGAAGATGCTGTGTGACACACAGAAACAGATGATGCCACTAGAGTTGTTTTAAAACTCCATAACCAAAGAACACAAAAGTGAAACACACACAAAATACATGGAAGAGTGGGAAAAAAAGGCTCACACTCTTCCCAGGTAAAATATTAAATCCCAGAGATCCAGCAAAGTTGCTTGTGGTGTCAAAAGGTAAGGGAAATTAGCACATTTGGAGAATTCTCCCTAACAACTTGCAACATAAAAGATCGATTTAGTGTTTTGTCGCTGTTTCCTTCAGTGTTGCTCAGCCACCCCATGATCGTAGAAACAGTTGGGGTGTTGGAAGCATCACCTGAAGATAAAGACTCAAATGTGTCTCCCATCTGCGGAAGCCTGGGTAATGACACTGTGGACATTATATTATTAGTTTGGTCCCCTTGTGTGAGCACATGGTTCACCTTATTGGGGGTTTTATGAACACTACCTACTGTATTAGGTGGTAACATGTTGTCAAGATTTTTAGGGTAACAACCAGTGACCACTGGGATTCTTATCCCCTTATCAGTACCTAGGCTCCCTACATGATTACATAATGATTCCGAGGTGGGACGTGTTAAACCACATTCGGTGGCCTTTAAGAAAGCTATCCCTTTATCATCCGTACACACCTTACCCAAATCAGTTTTCTTATTTGCTATGGGTTTATAAAACATGGATATCTGTGTTTGTTGCGGTAATGTAAGAGTGGAAGTAAATTCCCTTTGCTTGTCAGAAATGTGTTCACTCTCTCCCTCATACCCTATACTTTTATTGCCACGTATCAGGTCACTTCCAGCAGCCTTAGCACAACCCTTTCTCTTGCTAACAGTAGAGGACAAGGATGCACCAACCCGATGTAGATTTGTAAAGCCATCCTACTTTCCTCTGAACGTTCCTCCAAGTTGATGCCATGTTCTGGATTCAAGGGCATTTTAGGACTTAGTTTCTCTTGACTCTTCGAGCTAAATTTTAGGTTCAGGGTAGAGCTATTGTTATTTTTTTATTTTTTTTTATTTGTATTGCCTAATGCTGAGGAAACAGCTTGGCAATCAGCTTTTCTTTTCAATGTGTGATGGTAAAGCAGTTTTTCTTTCCTCAAAGCAAAATACTTTTCATTGTCCTTTGCATGAGTTGGCTCGCTAGTGTCTTCAACTTCAACTTCGACTTCCGCTTGATTTGTGTCCTTTGAGGCCTCAGCCTCAATAAGAACAATAAGAGCAGAGGGACTATCGGGATAAACCGCTTCCTCTACTTGGGAGCTTAACTGTTCCTCCGTAGGAACCGTATCGTGGTCTGTGTCATTGGTCTGAATAAAGAACAATAATTGATCAATTCTCTCAGCATTTAGTGTAACCTTTTGACAGAGCTGAGTATGTGAAAACATGCCCCGCTGCAGAAGATCCAGGATCCAGGATTTGACACTTTTGAAAAAATTCAACGTGGGTGGATTTCCAGCAAACTTGCGTAAGGAACATTGGAAAGGACCTGAAAGCATGGTTTTGCAAATGTTACTGTGTTTTATTTTTTGACAAGTGTCACAGTGTAGGTACAAAAAATAGTGATATACCTTTGGTGAATGAGGAGTAGCCTATGGCCATGGGCAGAGGCCAGATTGTTCGGGTCATGGAATTAGGTCATGATCCGGACAGTCTGGCTACTGGATATGACCACGAGGGACAACTTATGGGGTTAAAGTGGCCATGTCCACCTGGGAATGGCTTTGTGTAAAGTTATGAGAAATTGGGATAGGTTTGCAAGGGAAGAAAAATGTGATTGTGGTAATATGATCATAGGATTCTCTTTTCGCTCTCTGCAGGCTGCCATGGAAAGGGAAGAGGGGCCCTGTACGGAACCCCGCCTTCCCTTTCCATGGTGCCCATCTTGAAAAAGGATTTTCCTTCCTACACCTGGTTGCCAGAAGCATCCCGATGAAGGAAGAAAAATCTTTGTTTTAGCACCCCGGGTTTCTGCTTTGGGAACCGAGGGTGCTAATGGACTTCATCCCCCATTGCAGGGGCTGGAATCGGGGGATATTGGTCCAGAGACTTTGTTATCCACCCTCGCTTCGCTTGTGCTCATAACTTGGGCTGCCAGGCCGGTATACACCGTTCCAGTCCCTGGAACGGGGGATAATGCCACAATATATCCATTAGCGTAACACAAAATGCAAATGGGAATGTTGGAAAATCTTATTTAGTGTATGTACTTTATTGAGAAATATAAAGTAGAGGGAGTCTATACGGTTTTTTTAACTCTATTTTTTAACTGTGAAAGGTGGTTCCTAAAGGAACATTTCTTTTATTGTTTTTGGATGTATTTTTTTTTTTTGCTGCAGTGCTTAGAATGAAAGGTAGGGAGGGAAATGAGCGAAGAAGCACCAAACACTAATATGGAGGGGCAGGTGGAAAGGGGAAAATGTTGCGAGTGTGTTATTTCTAAGGTAGGGGGCAGTGTTTCTCATGCTCCTTGATTACAGCAGTGGTGGTGTCTGTTGGGGAGGAGGGATGGCATTAGCTTATTCCATTGTAAGATAAATATCCATTTTGCTAAAAGTATGTACTGTGTACTAGATTGTTAATGGATGAGTAGGAATAGGTGTTGAAGTTGTGCAAGGGAAATTTTGAAGTTCAAAGTTTCCAGATCAGTAGCAAATGCATTTTCGAACTGTCTGTGACGTATGGATTTTTTTGTGAAGTGTGGATGGGTTCTCGGACACGTCATCATGCCGCGCCAGCACTGTCCGGAAGTTTCGCAATTAAGTCAGATGTTCGTCTAAGAATGCAAAACTAGTTGAAATTGTTGCAAAAAGTGTATAGAAGTGTTAAAAATGATTTGTGGAAACTGGAAAAGTTTTAAGGTGACAATAAGTGAAATGGACAAAAAATATTGCTATATTGGGTAAATATGACATTAGTATGTTGTAGGAAAATAGCATGCACTGGTAAAAACCAATGAAATTCAATGGAAAAACTTTGTTAAGGGGATGTTATGGTTAAGTTGCACTAATAAAAACCTATGAAATTCTAAGAAAAAACTTTGTTAAAGGGATGTTATGGTTAAGTTGAACTAATACAAACCTATGAAAGCCATGAAAAAACTTTGTTAAGGGGACAGTATGGTTAAGTTGCAGTAATAAAAACCTATGAAATTCACTGAAAAAACTTTGTTAAAGGGACATTATGGTTAAGTGTGACTAATAAAAACCTATGAAATTCAATATAAAAACTTTGTTAAGGGGACTTTATGGTTAAGTTGCAGTAATGAAAACCTAAACAAATTAATGAAAAAACGTTGTTAAAGGGACGTCATGGTTAAATTGTGCTACTAAAAACCTATAAACTTAAATGAAAAAAACTTTGTTAAGGGGACGTTATGGTTAAGTTGCAGTAATAAAACCTACGAAATTCACTGAAAAAACGTTGTAAAAGGAACGTTATGGTTAAGTAGCACTAATAAAAATGTATGAAATTCAATTAATAAACTTTGTAAAAGGGACATTATGGTTAAGTTGCACTATTAAAAACCTATGAAATTCAATGAAAAAACATTGATAAAAGGACGTTATGGTTAAGTTGCGCAACTAAAAACCTATGAAATTCAGTAAAAAAATGTTGTTAAAAGATGTTATGGTTACAAGTAAAATCGAAAAACCCCTGGAATTCGCCAGTTCAACAATTTTTTCATTTACCACACAATGTTATGGAATGCACCAAGCACAAACCATAACTGTACACCTCAAATTACCAATTCAGTACAACCCTTCATACAGAGTAAGATAGACCAGCAACTCATTCCAAAACAAACTCTTACCAAATAGTAAGTACAGTGCATTTATTTCTCTACTATTACCTTTTATTATATCAACATTTGTCATACGGAAATATCACAATTTTTCATTTTGAGTGGCTCAAGGAACATTTTCCAAAAGAAGAAATGAGTGATGATTCAATTTCTAATGGTAAACAATACATATTTCAATATAAAAAAAATCATGTAATTTATATACCGCTCATTGAAATAATAATTTCTTCTTTTCTTATAGAATATACTTTACTTGAAGAAAGTTCCCCACCATTGAATTATAAAGAATCACAACAATCCTAAAGACTATCCCAATCCCCAACTGCACATAATGAAATAATGATTCTTTCTGCAAAATTGTAAGCACTTAGTAATGATTTCAAAGAACTTTTAAATCATGTAAAAAAACATGTAATTAAAAATGTAAATGATCACTGTCCCACTTGCACCTGTCCCTTTTTACCCCAGCTTTCACCTCAATCAGATTCACAAAATGTACTGGAATGACGGTTTGATGAAACTTCTCTCCCTCCTTCCTTCGATCATGACTTTCGACAAATTTCAAATTCTCCCATTTATGTTTCACATTATGATACTGCATCCCTTTCATGAATCGATTTTTTCTACAATATTGTTGTGAGTTTTTTTTTAAAAGCTCAATGAATTGTCTGCCGACTATACGACTGTTCAGGGTGTCTGTTTTTAAAAAGGGGCATCCGCGGACAGCATGCCATGTCTGGACATGTCGGGTCTTGAATGACGCATTTTTATTAGTCTGTGGACAGCACGCCCATTTGCCAACACCCATGCGCATACGTCCAAAGTCGGCTGCCCGATGGATTACCGCAGAAAACACATGGCACTGCGGATGTCCCTGGACTTCATTTTCTGCATTTTCATCCAATCTAAAGTGTTTCAAGTTGAAAGTTTACCCTTCCAGAGCTTCTAGACCTAATCTTAGGTGATCTGGCAATTTTGTACAATTTTCCAAAGGCCTATTTTTGGCAAAATATTATGCAGACAGCCTGCGGACGGTTCCACTGAATGGACCCACCCATTAATTTTAGTCATTCTTATTCCGGTTATCCAGAAGAGAGCATCAAGAAGCAGATCACTTACCCTGTACCCATGGCTTCACACCTAGCCATTCCTCCTCCCCAGGGGCCACCACCAACACATCACCATCTGGAGGGCCTGGACAGGGGAACAGGTGCGGAGAAGCAGAAGAGGATGAGGAGGAAGAGCAAGATGAGGTAGAGGATGTGCTTACCTCCAGCACCCAAAGTAAGTCCTTGTTATGGCATTTTTGTACCACCACTGGGGTATACCAAAGGCTTGGGCAGCCAGGGTGATATACACTGATTGTGGGGCCACGGAAAACCTAGTCTGGACTCCTACCATGCACCGCCCCACCAGCTCCAACCACTCGGGGGCTCTGATAAAGGTTGTTCCTTTCTCAGGTAGAAGCAGGTTGATGGCCTCCATCCCATCTTCCTTGAACCACTCCAATCACCACACAGGCTGTGTGAAAGGGCAGAGTCTTGATAAAGTTTGATTCAGTGTCTTGACAGTATGCTATATATTGTAGCCAAAGTTGTGCAGCCGGTGGCGACCCCTCACCCAGGTCATGGTGACCCTCCGGCGGGCCAGAACCAGCAACAAGTCAGCCAACCTCCTCGCCAAAATCGGTATGTCCTTTTTGTATCCTTGCATTGCTACCTTGGGGAAGTGCGCAATTTGTTCTCCCACTATTGCAGAGGTTCGTTCCAACACTTCCCTCCAGAAATCCACTTATTGACGGGCATTCCCAAGCCAAATGTATAAAGTCTGCCGCAGGAGCACCTGGTGTGTTGCTGGTATGGTTGGACGTTGACTGTGGAGTCTGGATGGGGTATGGTATATCTGGTGCAGTAAATTGAAGTGTATTAGTTAATAGCGTGAGTTTAGGAACACTTTCTGGGTTTGCCCCAGGACATATGACCAGTCTTCGTCTGGGATTGTGATCCTCATCGATTTTTCCCATCTCGTTTTCGGGGTCGTTGACTGGGTGGTAGTGTCAGACAGGAGGTTTTTATCGATCATGGATACCAGCCTACCTTCCCCTTGAGGTTGTATCACCCCTGTCTAGGGCGGAGTCAGCACCATGTTCCCGCGTTTTTTGTGGTATTAAGAAGGTCCAGTCTATGAATAGGTCATTTAGTGTGGCAATCTGTAGCTTGCTGGCCGACTGAAGGTTCACCTTTTTTGTGGTCAGTGGGATCCCCGGGCTGAATCTCGCTGGGATAAGGGCAGAAAACCTGACTGAGGACATTACACTTCAGTGCAATTTTCTTCCATATTGCAGAAGTGGAGAGTACTATGTTCAGGGTCGTAGATGGGACCTGATGTGACCAATAATGGCGCTCGCAATAGATTAGGGGTTATTAAGGCCCGTTCTATTTGGATATGAGGTCTAATGAACTGGGTTGCGTACCAGTGTCTGAGAAATTGGGCCGGGGCAGCCCAGTAGTAACATTCGAGGTCCGGTAGTGCTAGGCCAACTTTTGCAATTGGCTGAGTAGGTATTGCATGGGCTACTCTAGCCGGTTTGTCCGCCCAGATTAGCTAGAGAATTAGGCTTCGCAGCAGCTGAAGGAACTTCTGTGACAGAAATAGGGGGGTATTTCCGAACAGGTAGAGAAGCTTCGGTAGGATTACCTTCTTTACAATGGAGACCCGGCACCACAGTGTGAGCGGGAGATGTTTCCACCTGGATATTTGTCGCTTAGATGTTCCACTACCCGGAATCCTTTGGAAGCCGTCCCTGTATCCTTTGGTTTCAGGGGTTAGTGGAAATATGACTGATTTTGTGTGGTTAACTTTTAAACCTAAGAGGGCACCGAATTTGATAACTTCACGCATGACTGGGTTTAGGTTCTCAGCTGAGTTCCTGATGAATAGGACTATGTCATCGGCATATAGAGATAGTATTAGTCTGTGGGGCGCAGGGAAAGGCCTCTCTCGATTTGTCTCGCCCTGAGGCGGGTGGCTAAAGACTCCATCACCAGAGCGAACAGTAGAGCCGACAGGGGGCATCCCTGCCTGGTCCCCCTTTGGATTTCTATACACGTGGACTTTGCTTTCCCAAGTACTATACTGGACAGGGGGGTGTTTGTAGATAAGGGAGACCAGGTCAACGTAGCGTTTGCCGAGGCCTATTTTCCTCAAAACCGCAAAGGGATATGGCCATTCGACTGAGTTGAAGGTTTTTTCTGTGTCAAGCAGGACTGCCAGGGCATGGGGTGATGGGTCGAGTGCTTCGATGACTCCAAATAGGCGTCTAATGCCAAATGTATTGCGGCCTGGGATAAAACACGCCTGGTCGGCAAGTACTAGGCCCGGCATCAGGGGGAGCAATCTGGAGGCAAGGATTTTGTTATCTGCATTAATTTGTGAAATTGGTCTATACGAGGCACATTCCTCTGGGGGTTTCTCTGTTTTGTGAAGGAGGATCACGTTTGCTTCTCGGAGAGTGGGGGTTAAGCAGCCTGTCTCTAGTGCCTCCTCAACTATCCAGAGCAGGAGTGGATCTAGGAGTAGGTCAAATGCCTTGTAAAATTCCCATGTTAGCCCGTCGGGGCCTGGAACGTAGGTACCTGGGAGTTCTTTTATCACTTCTAGGATTTCTTTGAGCGTTAGTGATTTATATAAAGGTTCCCTCAGTGTGTCATTAACCCAGTATAGCTCTACGTCTTCCAAATATTGCTGGACACATTCCAGGCTACTCGTGTGTTTCGAGCTGTATATGTCATGGTAGAAGGTGTGGAAGGACTTCGCTATTTCGTCCTCTGCATAGACTAGAGCACCCAAGGGTTTCTGATACATTCTACCTGTGGGGGTTTTCTATCTGCTGCCAGCAGTCTTGCCAGAAGGGCCCCTGTTTTCTGCACTTCCCCGTACTGACGGATGCAGTGACCGTGTGTTAGGAATGGGGTTTCGCGGTCGGCGGTATACCTGAATTTATCCAATTGTTCCCTGAGGTGGGCAAGGGAGTGAGTGTTTCTTTGGGCGGCATATGTGCATTCAAGTTCTTTCAGCCTTGTCTCGCTGCCAGCGAGTTCACTCCTAATCATTTTCAGTATCCCATTCTCTTTGGCCATGCATATCCCTCTAACATAGCACTTCAGTGTTTCCCAGAGGGTCCCACCCGATGTTACAGAGTCCTGATTGTTAGTTAAGAAGGAGGTGATCTCGGACCGGAGTTTCTGGGCGAACACCTGGTCCTGGAGTGCCCAGATTTGAATCTCCAGTAGGGTCGACCTTGTTTGTAGTTTGTGGGGAGATGCATTCAAGGGTGACAGGGAAGTGGTCTGAGAGTGTTCCTGGAAGTATCTGACATGTTCCCCATTGGAGTCGACTGTTTTTAGACACCAACAGGTAGTCTAGACGTGAGCTGGTATTGTGGACATAGGAGTGGAAGGTGTAGTCGCGTGAGTCTTGGTGACTAAGTCTCCATTAATCTACAAGATTGCAGGCCCTACAGATCTCGTGAATCTGCAGACTCACCTTGGAGGGAGTGTTGGTAACTGTGTGTGATCTATCTCGTTTGGGGTCTAGCTTGGTGTTCAGATCCCCCCCATATAATCGTGGCGAAGTCTGGACCCACCAGGTGTGTCATTACCCAATCAAAGTTGTTTGCCCCGTCTATGTTTGGGCCGTAGGAGTTCACCAGGATGATTTCACATCCTTCTAGTACCCCCCGGACCAGGAGCAATCTGCCTTCTCCGTCGGTATCTGTTTGACAGTAGCCTAAACTTCGTTTTCTTATTGATTAATTTGGCCAGCCCTCTGACGTAAGATAAATATGAGGAGAAATATATGTGGCACCCCCATTCGGGTACCCTGCGACTCTCAGAGGTTGAAAGAAGGATTGTTTCCTGTATGAGAGCAACATCAATATTCTGTCCCCTAAGATACTGGGACATTTTCCGAGTTTTGGTCGGGTTATTACCCTATCTAACATTCCAAGTTGCTAGCTTCAATGGGGTGAGGGATGGTTATTATAGTATCGGATGTACGTGAATACCTAGTAGGTGCCATAGTCATTCGTGCACATGCATGCTGACTGTACGTGATTGACCGCAGGGTCGGTCGGTGGTGGCCGGGTTCACACGTGTCGTGTTCCCTTGACTGTTTCCCACATCCTGAGTATTGCTTCCTATTGAGTATAGGCCGCCGCCATACTCTCTCCCTTCCCTCCCTCTCACAGGCAACCCCCGACCCACCTGTCACATGATTCACCCTCCCAAACTGATAACAAATAAATAGTCCTGAGCTAGAGGCGCTAGTGCCCATCCATGTTCAGTAGCTCCCTTCAGTAGAACATTTTCATTGTGCCTGAGTGCGAGATAGCATACAGTGGGTGACAAATATGAAATGTGACATACTGCATCGTCATGGTGGGTCTCTTCTGGCTCGGTCTCTTCTTGCTGGTCTTAGGTTATTGCTCAGGGGTCGACTGCCAAGTTCATCCAGGAAAGTGTTTGCTTCTTCCGGTGTTAGGGAGAATTCTCACTTATGGCTAATTTCCCTTACCTATAGAGTCCCCCAGCAGCTTTGCTGGATTTGAACGGTTTATTTCTTTTTACCTGCTAAGAGTGAGACTCTTTTTCCCACTCTTAGGCATCTTTGCTATGTGTGGTCTAGGCTATTTTTGTGTTTAATGTCTATGGGATCTTTTCTCTCACCCACAGGAACCATCTTTATGCACATGTGTTGCACAGCACCCTCCATGCAGAGACACAGGGGTGTCGTAGCGACCCCCAAACATAGACTCCATACCCTGGGACTGACTACTGTTTCCCAGGGCATGTAAAGTCCCCATTGACTTTACTAGTCAATCTCTATGAACTAAACCAGTCCACCCCATCTTAATATGGAAGTACTGAAAAGGGTTAATAGTTTTTCCCCTATGTTAATTTTTCTGGCTGGAGGGAGTGGTTACTACCTTTTATATTCGACCGCAAATATTTTCCTATGGGATTTTCCCATTGTTCGAGGCTAATACTTTTACTGACAGCCTCTAACATACCGCCGGTTTATTTTATTATTAACTTTACTCCGGTAGGTTTTATTTGCCAGAACTTTGATATAATTTCTTTCTCGTGTCTTACTCTAAACTCCTAACCCAGGTCGGGGATCCTTTGTTCGCTCTTTTGGCGGGCTTCTGCCAAGAAGCCCTCCTTTCGGTGCCTCTGAGTCTGGGGTGGGTCTGTTGTTTGGGAGGGGGAGTAGAACCCCTTGACAGAGTTGCCACAGCAACTCAGGTCGCACTCTAACCTGATAGGCTGGAGGGTCTCCCGCCAAGAAGACCACTCCACTGTGTGAGTGACAGCTAGGCTGTATGAATGGGTCTCTTTCTGCATAAAAGCAGGGTCCTGAGGACTGGAAGAGCAAGACGTTGTCACTGGAACTACAGAACTGAAGGGGAGAGAAGCCACAGACATCTTCAGCCTCTACACCACCAGTGAAGCCCTGCCGGATCGTCTCACCACTTTTCTTCCACACAACGAGAGGAGATCTTCAGCGAAAGAGCCTCCTTCCCTTGAACTGGTGGGGCCAATCAGTTCACCTATCACTTCCTCGGAACTGCCTTGGTCGAATCCACAGTACCCAGCACTTGGAGACTGGATAGCCAGGCAGCTATCGACCCGGACCGCGATTAAAAGGAGCGTACCTTTTAAACTTCGTTGGCAGCACCGCGGCTGGTTTCATCCATGGGTAGTGCAGCGACTCGAACCTTCCTCCATGAAGAGAGCCTCTCTTCCTCTGTTGGATCCCTCGACCTGCAGGAACTACCAGGAACAACTGCCACCGCAGGAGCCACTTCTTCACGTTTAAGGTACATTGTTCCGCCAGGCCGCCTTTTTTCCGTGGTAGCCCTAAAGGTGTTTTAAATCCTTTAACTACTTGTGGGGTTGGCCGCCCTCTCTCTTAACATTGTCTTTCGCCTCACATCTACCTCTTCAATATTTTTCTACTAAAGATTTGACTGCAGCTACAAGAACATTTTTGCTCCTAAACTCTTGGTCCTGTACCACTGACTCTGGCTCAGGCCTATTGACTCTGGCTGATTTGTTAGATCTGCTCTCACTAGATTGATTTTCAATGAGAAATGTGTTGATGCACCTAAATCTTTAAACCCCTCTTTCTTCCTACTGCCATTTTGCTCAGTTTTCATTCACTTATCTTTTGGCTAAAGTGTTTTTGTGCATTACTTGTTCACAAAACATCAGGGAAGTGTTGCTTTGGGATGTCTGAAGATATTTCGGTTTAACTTGTGCTTTCCCTCCCTTTCGTTGAATTGCTAGAGTGCCATTTGTAGTTGGTTTTCACTGTGCCGTTTTGCTCAGTTTTCACTCCACCGCAAACTTGTCTAAAATTGAATAGGGAGTTGTATTTACTTTCCCTTGACTGAATTTTTAATTACTTTACAAATTGTGATTATGTGTTGACTTAGAAGTGTATAAAATAGATATATATTCTCTTTTTAATACAAGCATTGGTCAGTGTGTTCTTGCTCCCTAGTACTGTACTACCTATTGTGTAAACCCTGAATACTGCTCATCTCCCTCTTGAGATAAGTCTGACTGCACAGCCACAGCTACCAACTAAATCTTTGTGGTACAGACTGATACCAAAGGGGATTTATTGCCCTCACCTTTAGTCCTAATCTGGTGTAGTGCTCCCTAAGGGAACTGCACTGGATTCTGTCTAACATCCGGTGAGGTGAAAAACTGGGCCTTCCCAGCAGATTGGATCCTAAGCTTTGCAGGGAACAGCATCGAATATTACATTTGGCTGTCTCGCAGGCGGTGTTTTACTCCAGTAAAGGATCTCCATGTGGCTTGGGCCGCTGGTGAAAAGTCGGGGTAAATTTGGATGCTGTCGCCGCCGAATTGTAGTTCGCCCTTGTCCCTTGCGAGTCTCAAGATCGTGTTGCGATCTTTAAAATTAAGCAACCTAGCGATGATAGGGCGTGGAGCAGTCCCTGGGACTGGGCGGCTGGACGGCACACTATGAGCTCTTTCAACAGCGAATAGCTGAGAAAATGTGGATGCTCCAAAAAGTTTGTTGCTCATATTTTTGACGAAATCCTCCATTTTCAGTGGGCTTTACCTCTCTCCCACCCCCACCAGCCTGATATTGTTGCAGCGGGCTCTCCCTTCTAGGTCTTCGTTCTTGGTAGCAACTGCTTTCATTTAACTTTCGAGCACTGTCATCCTAGTTACCAGCATTGAGTTACTGTCGTTGAGGTCTGAAACCCTCTGTTCCACCGAGTCTAGCCTGTTGCTGTGTTTGTCGAGCCGGTTTTGTAACAGGTTGACTTTTGATGAAAGTGTGTCGAGTTTAGAGTTGAGGTTGCCTATGCCAGTTTTAATTCGAGAAGAATCTCCCGGATGTCAATGGCCGGGGCTTGAGATGGCTTTCCATCTTGTTCCATTGCTTGCGTCGGGGATCCCAGTTGGGCGTGCAGTTTGGGGGTCTTGACTATGGCACTAGGCTCAAAGATCAGCTTCCTCTGGGATTCATCAGATCTGCCCATGCTAGGTTGCCTGTGGATGAGGGGGCTTCGAGGTGCAGGTGGTGGGGCGGGGGTCATGGTGAAAATGAGGAATATCTCACTGGCAGTGTTCGGAGCTCTGCAATTCGGTGCTGGGGTCAGTTGTCTTTTGCGTGGGGCCATGGAGCCTCACCGTTGGCGTCTGGGTACAGTTGTAGTTCCTGAATATGGTCTCCGGGCACTGGTTTTACTAAAGCTCCCTAGTGTTGGTGAGAGTAGAGGTGGTTTCTGCCCTTCACCGTCGGAAGGTATTGTAGTCCTGATGTAGGGTGTTGCACAGCGCACCCCCTGGACGTGTGCACCAGTGGATGTAGCGTTCCATGTGCTCAGGGGTCGTTTCGCCATAAGTGATGGGCTCTGTTCCTTGATTCAGGATAGGCAGGTGCCGCGACGTGTGCCGGCGGTAAAGGGGCTGATGACCGTAGGTTTTTGTTAGGCAGAATTATATGCAGTACCCTTTGGGAACACCACACACAATTAAGACTACTAGTGACAGTACAATTTCACCTTTGGTACAAGCCTGTTCTACACAGTTAAATTGGTAGCAGAGCAGCCAGACTTATCTCAAGAGTAAGTGAGCAGTATCAAATAGTTACACAAAGGACAGCAATTACTATGACTCAGGCAAACAGTGACTCAAGGTTTCTAAGTTAAAGGATAAATATTCATTTACTCAACAGTTGTATAACATTTCACTATTATAGGTAAGTTAAAAATCACAATCATAAATACACCACACCACTGCCCTTAAATTCCAGACAAGCTAAACTCACAAAGTGAAGTGGGAGCAAAATTGCACTCCAGCAATTTAAAAAGGGAGGGAAAGACAAAGTTATCAGAAATTAACTCAAACCAACAGGTAAGTACTCAGGGCAATTGAACAAGAGGAACTTCAGTGAGGAGATCAGCTAGAAAAAGGCTTAAGGCCAAAGTCAATGGGTCAAAAGTCTTTTGCTCAAGATCACACAGTTCAGGGTAGTTTGCGGTAACGTTTGTGGCACAGATTCCAGACTGGGTTGGTTGATAGAAAAGTTAGTTCAAAGAGAAGAGAAGGACAAGCTCTCGGATTGGAGAAAGATTTCCAACACTTTCACTGCGGCTGAACGAAACGGACAACCGGATTTGCACAGTACCTTAAAACGGAGAGGGAGCTGTAGCTGCGGTGGACGTTCTTGGTGGTTCCTGCAGGCTCACGGTTCCTGAAGCGACTGTCGGACTGACACGAAGTAGGAAGACCGGAGGGTCCTGCGCCACCCAGGGACAAAGCCAGCAGCAGAGCAAAACAACAAATAAAAGGTGCGCTCCTTAAAACCCAAGCCTTCCTGGCTATCCGGCCCACTGTAGCTCTGTACAGCAAATTCAACCAGAGGAGGAGTCCTGGCTTGCAGTTTGGGTGAACTGGTTGGTCCCACCAGCTCAAGGGAAGAGGTTTCCTGGAGGATCTTCTCTGTCGTCAGATTCTGGAGATTCGGACCTGCAGCAGGGCTTCACCGGGCTGTTCAGTCGTTGTAGGGGTCCTCTTCTTCCAGTTCCTCGTTGGTTCTTTCGTTCCAGTGGCGACTCTGCCTTTCCAGTCCCAGAGACCTGCTTTTTATGCAGTTTTCCCCCATTCATACAGCCTGGCTGTCAATCACACAGAAGGTGGCTGTCCTGGCAAGGACAGTCCCCTCAGCCAATCAAACAGGAGTGTGACTTGGGTTACCAAGGGAACCCATGGCAGGGGTCCGAAGACCTCTCCCTCACATCCTGCCTAGCTAGACGTTCATGCGCCTTAAGTAGGGCTTCTGTGCAGAAGCCCGCGAAAAGACAGCGAACAAAGGAATCATCCCCGGTTTGGCATGCAGAGAAAAACATGAGAAAGAGTTTAACAGAAAGAAATGGCGAATAAATCCAGCCAGAGCCAAAATAAAATGTACTTGGTCAAGCAGGTTTATGTATGAGGCTAATATGATAGCCTAAAACAATACCATGGTTATATAAGATAACCGCGGTAGAAAAGTTAGGGTAGATACCACTGCTACCAGCCATGTCTTAATGTAAGGGGAGCGAAACAATGCTCCAAGAGACACAGACAAAAAGGGATAAAACCCTTTCCAATACTCCATGTAAAATGGGGTGTACTGGGTCTGTGGTTTAAAGTGACTAAAGTAAAGTTAAGGGCAACTTTAGCCTTTTCTGGGGGACAGTAGTCAGCCCTAGAAAAATGGAGTCAGTAGGAAGTCTAAAAGACAACCCTGTGTCACTGCACTAAAGGTGCTGTGTAACACACAAATAAAGTGGTGCTCATGGAGTAGGTGAGGCTCAAGAGCCCAAGAACACACAAAAAGTGAAAACACACACAACAAAATACATGTAAGAGTGGGAAAAAGGCTCACACTCTTACCAGGTGAAAAAACGAAATCCTAGAAATCCAGCAAAGCTGCTGAGGGACTCAGTAGGTAAGGGAAATTAGCCATTTATGAGAATTCTCCCTAACACTCCCCAGCCCCAGACTAAGGGACAGGAGGATTTAATCCACTCCTGTATGAATCTCTACCTCGAGTCGATTATAAACATCCTAGAGAGACCATCAGCATTTTGGTGGTTACGTCCTGCTCTGTGCTCAATGGTGAAATCAAACCCTTGCAGGCAGATTGACCATTTTAGAAGTTTTGGGTTCTCCCCTTTCATTTGCATTAACCATCTCAAGGGTTGGTGGTCAGTTTAAATCACAAAAGTAGATCCATACAAGTATGGGTAAACTTTTTCAAAGAGCACACAATGGCAAAACATTCACGCTCTATAGTTGCCCACCTTGTTTCTGGTTCCTTCAGTTTCCTACTGATGAAGTAAATGGGGTGCTCCTTACCTTTCTCATCCAGTTGACTAAAGACTGCACCTATACCTATATTGGAGTCATCTGTCTGCACAATTAAGGGTTGGTGATAATCAGGAGCTCTTAGAACTGGAGCTGGACCAAGGGCTTTGTTCAGGCTTTCAAAGGCTTGAGTGCACTCCTCATTCCATCTAACCTTTTTAGGAAATTTTGGAGAGGAGATCACATTCAAGGGAGAAGCTAGGGTCCCATAGTTCTCTATGAAGTTGCTGTAGTGCCCAGTGAGACCTAGGAAAGCTCTCAATTGGGTTTGAGTAGTAGGGGTGGCCCAATTTCGCACAGCTTGTACTTTACTGGGCAATGGCCTTATTTCACCTCCTCCTAACTCATGACCAAGGTAGACCACTTTACTCTGACGAATTTGACATTTGCTTGCCTTTATGGTCAGATGGGCCTGCTCAAGAGCCTGCAAAACATATACCAGATGATTAATATGTTCTTTCCATGTAGGGCTGAACACTGCAATGTCATCCAAGTATGCCATGCAGAAGTCCTCCATCCCATTCAGAACTTGATTAACCATCCTTTGAAATGTAGCAGGTGAATTCTTTAGTCCAAAAGGCATTACCTTAAACTGGTAGAGGGGTGCTGGGGTGGAGAATGCAGTTTTCTCCTTGGCATGGTCTGTCAGGGCTATTTGCCAATAGCCTGAAGTGAGATCAAATGTACTGAGCTACTTGGCTGAACCAAGTCTATCCACCAGTTCATCTGTCCTTGGAAAACGATGGGCATCAGTCTTAGTGACTGCATTTAGAGCTCTATAGGCCACACAGAATCTCAACTCCTTGGATCCTGCCTTTGGTACTAGAACAACTGGACTAGACCATAGGCTTGTAGATGGCTCTATAACCCCGAGATCAAGCATCTTGTTGACCACTCCTTTGATGTGGGATCTCACATGTTCTGACATTCTGTATCCCCTGCCTTTGACAGGTAAACAGTCACCAGTGAGAATATCATGCTGGCCCCAAGGGGTCAAGCCTGTTGATAGTGAAAAAAGGGAGGCAAACTGATTCAACAGAACTTTGCACTCCTCCTGTTGCTCAGAAGTTAGCTAAGAAGAGAGATTAACTCCTTCTATCTGTTCATCTAAAGGTTGACCTCTGAGAAGGTCAGATAGAGGTTCACACTCCCCTTCCTCTTGAGATGAAGCTAGAGGCAAAGCTCCCATTTCTGGTCTCAAGACATAAGCCTTTAAACGGTAGGTGTGAAAGACTCTGGGAGCCTCCTTAGGTCTGCCTAAATCCACCAAACAGTTCATCTCTCCAAGCTTGCCCACAACCTTGAAGGGTCCTATCCATTTGTCCTGCAAGTCCCTCTGCCTTGTTGGCACCATAACTAACAGCAGCTGGTCTTGAGTAAACTCAGCCATGTTGGCCTTCTGGTCATGCCAATGTATGACCAGAGCCTGACCTGCTTTTAAGTTATCACTTGCTTCTGCCATCATGTGGGGCATTCTCCTCTGGAGACCTATCACATAGTCAGTCACTCTGACTGGCTTGGGAAAAGGAGCACTCTCCAACCGCTCCTTGATCAGGGCCAATGTACCTCTGACTGGATGGCCATAGAGAAGTTCAAAGGGACTGTAACCAACTCCCTCCTGAGGGACTTCTCTATATGCAAAGAGAAGGCATGGCAGTAGAAGGTCCCACTTTCTTTTAAGGGGTTCTTCTAAAGCACCCATCATGCTCTTCATAGTATGATTAAACCTCTCTACCAAGCCATTTGTCTGTGGATGGTAGGCTGTAGAGAACATGTAAGTGACACCATAGTTTTTCCACATGGCCTGCATGCAGTGGGACATAAAGTTGGATCCCCTGTCAGATATCACTTCCTTAGGAAACACTACTCTGGTAAAAATACCAAGTAGAGCCTTAGCCACAGCCTGAGCCATAACAGATCTCATAGGTATGGCTTCTGGGTATCGTGTAGCATGGTCTACTACAACCAGGATAAACCTGTTCCCTGAAGATGTGGGAGGGTCAAGGGGACCGACAATGTCAATATCCACCCTCTCAAAGGGAACTCCCACCACTGGGAGAGGCACCAAGGGTGCCACATTCTTGTCTCCACTCTTGCCAGAGGTTTAGCAAGTGTGACAGCTGCTACAGAATGTGTCCACTTCTCAACCCATCTTAGGCCAGTAGAAGTAGAGAGAGAGCCTTTCCTTGGTCTTCTTGAAACGCAAGTGACCAGCCAAAGGTATCTCATGGGCTAAGTGTAGGAACTGGTGTCTGTTAGCAAGGTGCAGTTAAATTCTTTTGCAGTCCACGGGTATAGACTCAGTTGGTTCACTGTAGAAGAGGCCATCTTCACAGCTCAACCTGTGCTTCCCAACTTCCTGCCCATTAAGTTGGTTAGCAGCCTGTTGTCGAAGACCTTCAAGAGTAGGACACTCTCTCTGTCCTTTGCTAAAGTCTGCCCTGTTTGGTCCACCTTCTGCCAGTAAATACTGCAGCTCAGGATGGTCAACAGGGTCTAGATCTCCAACTAAGACAATGGGCCTCATTACGACCCTGGCGGAAATCCAAAAACGATGGCGGAAATGCAATACCGCCATCGAATAGCGCTCGGTGCGACTATGACCCGTCACCGCAAAGTACGAAGCCATTAGCGACACCGTAGTGAACGCCAACGCTAACTGCACCAAGTACGCGCGCGCGCGCCATGCCAAACCGCAAATACCACCATGGCGCAAGGGTACGCGAATTCCGACCCTAGCGGACATGTACCTAACGCCATCAAGCACGGCGGAAAGCACCATACCGCCATGGTGAGAAGTACGGCATCGCGAATCAACCGTAAACGGCCCCACTGAGTGCCTGTACACCGCTCCCTGCCCACAAAGTACAACTCCCCGTAGGTGCAATGAAGTCACAATGCAACCATTGAAATGTACAAGTCACCCATGCATGGCAACGAACAAAAGAAACACAAGAGGGGCCAATGGGAGCTGCAGGGCACAGATGGCACGAATACAGAAGCCATCCCAATGGACATGACCACAGTCCCCCACCAAGAAACGCACGCAAACACAGGCACCTGTGACCAGCAATATTCCGAAAATCACATCATTCCACCAGTCCACCTGGCTGACCGGCATCTGTTACACAAAACCCAATCCCCCGCCCCTGAGCATGACAACATTCAAACAGTCATATTGGCAGCCCCCATCCCTGACCTCACTGGGCTTCGTAGGCAAACGCGCCCAGCACAGTACCACGCAACTAAACCCCGAAGCTGGAACCCAATGCAGATCTCCTCACAATACATCGCCCCCCAAATAGGCATATGCCACATCACTTGCAAAGAAAAACGCAACACGGGCCAAATCAGAATAGAAATTTAATGCACATCAAAGTCACCAAGCCCATACAGCCATCAGGCCATGAACTCCAAAACACTAATCACCATTGTGGGCTGCATCCGCAAGAAATGACCAGCCACTACCTGTGTGTCGCCCTGTTCCCCCATGGTACACAGAGCCACATTCACGTACGAAAAGGCAACATGGAAGCGCACAGAACCGCAGGGCCGACCCAATGGGGAGGCACTAGTCCAGCTGAAAGGCCGAAATGTTGCTCCGAGCCACCAGTACTGCGTAAGGGCATGTGGGCCATTGGCGATCGTCCCATAAGATCGTAATGCTGCTCCACTGATTAACACGAAGCAGCAGGTGTCGGGAGTAAAATCCATCTGCAGGAGTGGCATACAGATGGCAGTGGCAAAAGGGGAGGAGATACCTGTCAACCAAAAGAAAAGAACAAGAACAGAATGGCCATCAGAACTACATTCGAACAACTCACTTCAATGATCACACGAAATCCACAGCCATATGCATGCTAGCCCACTCAAAAGGATCATCACCACCCCAAAACCACTTGCGACTCATAACCATCTATATCGAGGTGCAAACACACCATCACAAACGAGTGTACCTGTGCATGCGTCTGTCAAAACAGAATCCATCAGATGGGAATGTTAACGTGCATGGACAAAAGTGTCTGAGGGCGCCTCGAGACAGGGAGGGCTCAACAAGGCCAGATAGACGATGGTCCCACTATGGCAGCCCTGCATCACATAGCGTAGGGGAGGCGGATAGATCCCAAGAAGCCCTGTACATGGCAAACTCTGTATCAAATCACCTGCCCATGCATCCATTCATCATTCCCTCATCCCGGGATCAAAACGCCTGAATAATTACTCACATAACATTAGGAACATCCATTGAGTCTGTGCGTTATGCAGCCTGCTAAATCCACAGTGCCCCAGCCCGTAATTCCAGTGTTGTGAAGTAACATGTATTTGGGAACGGTCGGCCTCATCGCCCACGTAGCTATTGCGCATCCCAAACTATTCATATCAATCATTGCTCCCTCGCCATGGGCCCTGTCTCAAGGACATTGAACAATAGAACGTTACATTTGCAGTCAGACCTGTGGGCATCTCCTCGCCGCTAGCTGGAAACCGAAAGCGCCGCCCTTCGAATTCCTCATTTGCAACATCACGTCGAAAAGGCATCTGTGGCCGTTTGAAATCACTAATTATTCCATCGAGTGCGGCTGTGTGTGAAAATGGCAACTGCCTTCACCCACAAATGGGACGCCCCGCCCGTCGTTGCAACTCGGTACAGTGATGCATGAGGGCCCACCGTTACTCGAGTACTACGTTCCACTGACCCTTCACAAGTCTGTTCGCGACTGCACAGATAGTATGGGAAACAATGGGACCACAGCAGAATGAACATATCAACCAATCTTACACGGCCATCGGGTACAAATACATGATTGCAATAGCAAGATACCATTCCCCGAATTGCAGCGTTGTGCGCGGGACGTGCTCGGCCAAAGGGGAGAGCAGTTTGCACAGGTGGAATTAATCACCACAGGTGGAGGCCATACAGCCTGGAAACACATAAATTGCACAGCCAGTCTCCTCCCACAACCACACCGAAATGCTACCGGCAGGACTCGCGATGTTGGCCCTGGGGGACCTGATAGCACTGCAAGTGCTCCGACTCCAAGAAGAAGACGAACACCAACTACAACCAGCCGCACGGAGGAGACGCAGGAGGAGGAGGAGGCCAAGGCAGGGCCAGCAAGGCCCACCAGCACAGCCACTACCACCACGCAGGCAGCCTGCAATACCACGCCTCCGAGCACATCCGTTCAACCTCACTGATGAGCAGATCCACACCCTCTACCGTCTGGACCGGGACACCATAGCCGCCATTGTGGACATGACACAGGCTGACCTTGTCAGCATGATAGATAGCCCAACCGCCATCCCACCCCTACTGAAGGTGGTGTCTGTACTACACTTCCTGGCCACAGGCACCTACCAGCACACAGTCGGGCAGTTGCATGGCATTTCTCAGCCACTGTTCTCACGGACACTATTGCAAGTGCTCGATGCCCTCCTGCAGCACGCAGACGACTACATCTCTCTACCACGCTCGGAGCAGGAAATTACCAACACAAAAGTGCGATTCCATGCATACCGGGTTGCATTGGTGCCATCGACTGCACCCATGTTGAATTGGTCGTCCCACATGCCATGGAGGCCCAGTACCGCAACCGATAACAATTTCATTCCCTGAATGTACAAATGGTGTGTGACTCCAACAGGATCATTACACATTGTTGTGCCCGATTCCCTGGATCAACCCATGATTCTATGGTCTTGAGGAACTCTACAATACCACGCTACATGGAGCGACACGCAGGGAACAGATCCTGGCTACTCGGTGAGTCTCATTACATGCATGATGATGTGGGGTATGTGAATTCGCAATGACCTGGCAGGAAGGGGTGGGGTGCGTACGTATCAATGGCATTCCACATCATACGTTTCTCGTCCACATACAGGTGATGCTGGATATCCACTGAAGAGATGGCTCCTCACACCAGTCCGGAACCCACGGGACCAGCATGAGGAGGACTACAACCATGCCCACTCACGTACCCGTGTAGTCATAGAACAGGCATTCGGCCTACTGAAGGGCCGTTTCCGCTGCCTCAGCAGGTCTGGCGGGGCACTCCTGTACCGCCATGAGAAGGTTGCAAAGATGGTCATGGCATGTGTCATGCTCCACAACATGTGCGTACGTAGAAATGTGCCCATGCCCCCTGACGCAGAACTGCAAGCACATGATGATGGTCATGATGAGGGTGGGGCTGTGGCAGCACCTCATGGAGTCTGCGAGGCACCGGAGGCCCGTGACATTCGTCAGCATCTCATTGATGTATGCTTCTAGCACTCACGCCTGGTGGCTGATACATGGACACGGGACTCGTGGCACTGCGTGTGTCTGGGACATGCACAATATGGACTCTACGCCTATGATGGCCTAGTACACAAAGATCAATGTCCACACATCTCATTGGTTTATCGTGCACTTTTAATGGCATATGTGATGTCATGTTGAACACCCTATCGACCCGCCACCCAAGTGAGCCCAACACACCCCCTCCACCCTCCTACCTCCCCCCCGAACACCAGTGTCCAAAGATGCTCATTGTCAGTGGGCTGTCGCTATTGCAAGCCCCCTCTGCGGGTATCAGGGGCACCCCTGCCTGTGGAGCGCAGGTTCCTTCCAGATCTACGTTGGGGGCTGCCCTGGACGGAACTTGCAACGGATGATGTGTCTGCCTGCTCACGTCCATGCATGTCCCTAAGGGTTTGCGAGAGCTCAGTGAGCACACGGCGCACTGCGGCAAGTTCGGCACATACGTCTTTGGACGTCGCATGCAGTTCCCCCCTCAGGCTCTCGGTGCTTCTCTCAATTTGTGCCCTTAGCGTCTCTGTACCTCTCTCCATTTCTGCCCTAAGTGTCTCAGTTTATGTTTCTATGTCTGCCTTAGTGCCCCCACATTCATCGGCATGGTCCTTGAGGAGTGTGGCCAGTTGCTGCTGTTGTTCGATCAACTGGTCGAGGGACTGTTGCCTCTGCTGGGCCATGGCCATTTGCGGGGGTGTCACAGAGGGGCTGTTGTCCTCATGTTGCCTTGCCACAGGGCTTGTGGGGGATGGCCAGTCGTCGTCTTGTGGGTGCCCCTGCGTGGTATCCTCATGTTGTACGGGATGGGACAGACAGGGGGATTGGGACAGGTCATGGATGGATCTGACTTCGGCATCCCCGTTTTCTGTGTCGGAGCATGCTGCCATCAATGGGGTGTCACCTATGGTGCTGCTGCCACCAGAGGCAGTGCCTTCTGTGGCATCCATTGGGGGGACCTGTGGTGGTGGTGTTGTGGGCATGCTGGCTGCTGGGGTGCCTGTTGATGTTCCCTCCTCTGTGCTGCCACCTGATTTGTGCTGCTGCCGTGTCTTGATGCGTGCAGCTGAGGTGGAGGGTCTCTGGCCGTTGGTCTTGGCCCTCTTTGCAGGTGTGCTGGTAGGGGTGTCCTGTAGCTCGTCGTTTGGATCGGACCCTGTGGTGGAGTAAAGGAGGGCGAGGGTTATTGATGGGTCTGTGGGAATTGGAATGGCATTGTATCACATGCTTTGGGGTGGTACCTGAGGGTGATTTGGGTCGGGGCCTTGGAGGTGCTTTGATTTGTGTGTGGAGTGAGGGTGCAGTTGTTTGGCAGCCTGCAGTTAGGGTGTGCCTGCTGCACGTGTAGTGCGTGTATTAGGGGTTTTTAATTATTTATGTATTTATTGTGGGTTTTAACGTGCGCTATCAGGCCGATGTGTGTGGACGTTCTCCTGGACATGTGTTTCTGTTGCACTATGTGGACGCATGGTACTTCACAAGGATGGACTGTGTGGATTTGGCATTGTTTTATCTGGCCCACCTACCTGAATCTTCGGATGTCTGCACTCCTTTCTCCATCCCTCCGACTCCCTCTATGCTCTCCATTCCGATGGTGGAGGCACAGATTTCTTCCCAGGGGGTCAACTTGATGGGTGATTCAGGACCTTCCCCGGTGGCTGTGGCAATGTTGTGGTTGGCAGAGAGTATGCTGCGGACGCGTATCCGCAGGTCGTCCCATCGCTTGCGCCATTGCTGTGGGGTGCGGGGTGCGGTCCCCACCGCACTTACCCGCTGTGCCACCAGAGCCCATATGGCCTTCTTGTTTGCAAGTGCCGTCCTGGTCATTTGCGTGCAGAAGACGACGGCAGCATTCTCCTGGAGGGTCTCTGTTAGCACGGTGAGTTCCTCACGGGAGAAGTGGACCTGCCGCTTGCGGTCGCACGCTTTCTTCGCTACTTTTCCCATTTTTCTTGGTTTCGCTAGGGTGGTTGACGGGTTGGGGTGTGTTTCAGGGTAGTGATTTTAGTGGTTGTGTGGTTTTAGTGTTTTTATAGGTGTACGCCGGGATGTTTCCCGTTCCGGGCCCATGTTTTAGCTTCCGTTTCCGTATATTTCCGGTCACCGTACTTTCCGGTAGGCGCACACTGCGGTGACCGCTAAGAGGGGTGGCGGTATTGCACCTAGGGCGCCGTACGGCGGCGGTGTGGGCCGTTTTGGGGTCATTTCCGCCATCGCGGACTTTGCACTTCCGCCGTGGCGTGGTGCTCGTGCCCGATGGGTCGGAATGGGCCGCACTTTGCTCCTTCGTGCAATGGCGGAAACGCTATTTACGCTGTGGCGCTCCGGTCAGTCGCTTTCCGCCAGGGTCGTAATGACGGCCAATGTCTTCTTCCAGATCTGACTCTTCTGGCTCAACCACACAAGGTTGCACCTCAAACTCTGCCTCAGCAGGTGGAGAAGTCACAGGTGTGACTTTGGACAATCTATGTGATGTCCTTGTTGGTTGCACAGGGGTGCTGTCTGACTTTTTCCTGGAGGTCTTGGGTTTCCCCTTTGCTTCTGTTTAACTAGAAATAGCAGTGAGCAACTCCTGTGGAGTGGGAGTGATAGTTTCCTCTTTCAACTCCTCTGGAGAGCCTCTCAAAGTTCTCTCCCTTGCAGATCTAGTGAGCTCCTGTTTCCTTTTACTGGGAGGCCTGGGGGTACTTAACACAACTCCGAGAGTTTTAAGGTCATTACCCAACAGGACTCTCCCAGGCACTTCACACTGCACACTAACAGGTATCTTGACAATCATATCATTACACTGGATGAGAGCTGGTAACTGGGGAAGCATTTGCACAGGGCCTCCAGCTAACTTGGTGATGCGTTTGGGTGCCTTAGCAACATCCTCCACCTTGAAAAATGATTCAACCACCATAGTTATGCTGGCTCCAGTGTCTCTGATGGCAGGGGTTTCCTGACCATTTTTAAGAACACTATTGTTATAATACTCTTTAGTATTATCTGGGATGGAATTATAGCCATCTAAATTTTGTTGTTCCCACAAGCCCAGGGATACTAAAGAAACACTAGCTGAGATTCTCATGGGTTCATCAGCCAGTAGGTGAAAGTTTCCACTTTTCATAGGTACTTCTTCCTCTGGGGAGAAGGCTAAGGAGACAGTGTGGACCCCTGAAGGTTTACCCTTGCATCTGGGATCCCCTTTCACGTGGTCAGTTGACCCACACACATAACATTTCCCAAATGTCTTAATGAATGGGGGTTTGTTCTGACCTCCATCTGGTTTGGGTCCAGATGGTGCACTAGCCTGATTTGGTTTCCCTTGTGGTTTACCCGTATGTTGCTATTTGTGGTCCTCTTTTGGATTGGAGGTATTAGAATTCTCTTTGTTGTCTTTCTTTGAATGTTTCCCCTCATCCTTTTTCTGAGTAGCCCCAGAATCCTTGTGAGTGGCCCTGTTGGCAACCCACAAGTCAGCAGCCTTAGCTAGCTTCTTTGGATCTATCTCCTTAGAATCAGCCAAGTGCTGTCTGAGCTCAGGAGAGCAGACATCAAAAATAGACTCCAACATTACAAGATTTCTCATTCCTTCATAAGTGTTTACTCTGTAACCCTTAATCCAGCCATCTAAGTTGTTCAAACACTCACATACCCAGGTAGCCCAAGAGGTACCATCATGCTTTTTGAGTGTCCTAAACCTCTTAAGGTGCTGGGAATGGGTCTTTCCAAATCTAGCAATTAAAGCTAGCTTCACACACTCATAATCCATCCTATCCACCTCCCCCAGCTCCATCACAACATCAGATCCAACAGTGGGTAGCCTAGAGAAGAGCCAGGGAAGCAATTGATTCCCTGAAAGACCTTGGATACCATGGTTATACTCAAACATTGCCAACCTATCCAAAATATCAAACTTAACCTCAGACATACCCACAATTTCTTTAGGCATACAGGGTCTCTTAGGACAGGAAGACATAAAAGACTCTGGGAGAGAAGCATTTTCAAGAGACCGTTTCTTCATTTCAAGTTCATGGTTCAACTCCATTTCTCTAAGCTTATGTTCTTGTTGTTTTTGTTCAGTTTGAGCATTTAAACATTTGAATTCTAGTTCAAGCCTCATTTTATCTACAGCAATTAATTCAGGACTGAGTGTAGGACCTGTGGGGGTCCCACTGGACAAGGGTTGAGGTTGCTGAGCAGGCAAGGGAGCAGTGAGGCCTATATTAAGAGACACATCTGCCTCTTCCAACTCATCATGAACAGACTTATCATCATCCTCAATATTTTCCACATTTGCTAGAGAGTCAGGCATTTCAGACCCACTCCCCAGACTTTGGTTTTTTAACAACTTTTCAACTAATTCAATCTTTTTGCCTTTGGCAGAGAGTTTTGTTTCTTTACACATGTTTCTTGAATAATCAGAAGTGTAATTCAGGAGGGTCTCCTGACTGTGGCTTTCCAAATCAGACATGATTAATATTGCTTTTTAGTGATGTTAGCCTTGAGGTTAGTTGAACCAAGGTAATAGCAGCACTCTAACTTTGATCCTCACCGCTGTACACCAATGTTAAGCAGAATAGTTGATCTTTTCAAAGCCCTCAGCCATTGAGGGGAAGTAGGAATGCTGTATGACAGAGCCTGATCTGCTCTCTACCCACTGCCAAAGCACACAGGGGGGACTCTAGCTGGGGACCAAGGCCTTCCACTCTGCTAGCAAACCTCCTTATGCTGGTAGAGCCCTGGATCCCCTTGCAGCAGGACTCACAGCATATTGAGAGACAGAAAAGCTGGGATCCCTGTTTACCCAATTGAAACTGATTTGAGCCATGTTGAAATCACGTTTAACACCTTCTAACCAGTGAGACCTGCCCTTGCTGCCTTTGGCACACACTTGAACTTCAAACCACCACTTTGCATATTCTTTATGTATTATAAAACTTACATTTTGCAGTTTTTAATTGAACATTGCTATACATTGATAAAATAATTGATGAATACATATATCCATGATTATGGTCTGTGTTATACCTGTTAATTACAGAGAGGACAGTTGTTCCCCATTGTTAAATCATTCTGTGAAATAATATATGTGTTCTTATTTTCCTTAGGCAGACATAAGTGTTTACAATTGACAATTTCATACTGCAGCATCAAGCCAAGAATCAAACCACCAGGTCTTTGGATTGCAGCTCATCTCAAACAACTGTGTAATTGCATTATTCTTTGATACATTGGCACTCATCATTTCAATGAAGAAAAAGGAGATAGAGGCAATGTCTAATGGGGTGGACTACTGAAAGTGGGGTTGCTTTCAGTAATTAAAAACCATTTTAATAATCAAAAATTATAACATCTGTGGGATGTATTGACCCACTCCGCTGTGCTATGCAGAATCTCTTGCCAGTTATGGGGAAAGAAACAGCAATAATGGCGGCAAAACCCTTGTGCGTGCCGAAAACCTACAAAAACCTCCCAAAACCATGTGCTTCAGCACACAAAAAGAGGGATGCACAACCTGCCACCCATGGTGCATGTGCAGCGGAAATAGAGTACACCCTGTAGAAATGTGCTAGTGGGTTCCATGACCAGAAAACAGAGTGCAGAGAGAAAAGCAGCAATTTGCAAATAAAACCAAATAATGTGCCTACAAATGACATTTGCTTTGTTGCCAAAAACTCCAAAATGCCTATAACACAACACTTTTCAACATTCACAATCTTGCCTGGTGCTAAAATCCATGTATCAAATGAAACACGGTGAAACATACAAAGTCTGAAAACTGACAGCCTCTATGCCAAAATCTGGGTGCAGTACCTAAAACATAGGCTCTAAAATGACCTAAAACTCAAAGGTCTGCTGAATTAACAAACAAACAGGATTGTTGCCAAAAAGAAATACAGATTTTAGTTGTGTTTTTGATTCCACAGATTTTAAGGCCAAGGAAGAAATGTATTTTTATGTGATGCAACAGATGTGGGTTTTTCTAAGTTTAAAAGTTAATTAGCTTGGCTGAGGCTGCCATAACTGGAAAAGCAGGTTTCCTGCTGGAAGGAGGACCTTCCTCTCAGCAAGAACTCACAGGGAGGTGTTACTTGCTGGGTAGCCCAGACATTTGTCTACGGAGAGCAAAGGAACAATGACCAAGTGCAGCCCAGGAAATTGGAAGTGTGAAAAGGGGTCGTAAATGGCCTCTGGAAGGAGCAGGCAAGGAGGGGGATGCCTTGGACTACAGGGAGACAAAAAGAGGCAGAGCCAAGAAACCATCTGTTGCCAAACATGAACAAAGAACACTTTCTAAAAGACTTATAACTTGCTATTCAAAATGGTGAAAAAATATAAAAATGACAGAGTTGTTAATTTAATTTCTGGCTGCACGTCTGAAGAAGGTGCAGAATTGTGTGACATGTTCTGGGCAGGAATGGCAAGATATGTGGTTTTATACAAAATGTATTACTGTTAGAATTGTGAAAATATACACGCATGTCCCCATGTTAAACATGCATATTTGTGGAAATTTGTAGAAAAATTGGAAAGTGTGTACATAGCGAAAAGGGCACAATTCTGTAGAAAGGGGAGGCAGAGGGGACAAGATCTCACCACTGCAGGGTTTTGAGGAATAGCTGCTATGTGAAAGATGGCATCTTTATATGTGATTTGTATAAAAGTGACTAATGTAGAAATGTGTGTTTAATGTAAAATCCGATTTTGAGACCAATGACTAAAGGGAGGTCTCTGAGAATTGTAAAGTGAATCATAAAACCTGACATCACCCAGCCTGGATCCAATCACTCAAATTGCAAGGCGGAGATGAAGTGGGGTCGAATCCCAGCTCACAGGGGCAAGCTTAGGTAAGCTGGCCCACGCACCCCCTTTATTATGTCATTTTATAGCATAAATAGAGACAACTGACAGCACATAGGCACACACAGATCCACTCACAATCCTGATGCTGACAGAGCGCCCTGCTGCTGAAATCTACATCTTCCTTGTTCCAGACTCCAGAAACCTGGCAAAGAAAAGGCATATTGCATAGCTGAACCATTCTCAGCTAGGCCTCAAATTCTAGAACAGAATCACCTATACAGGTACATTATTTAAGCCTGCCTAGGTGTTACACTCACTGTTAGAGTATCACTGGCACTTAGAGTAAATGACACTCATTCCAGTTTCTGTCTCTGTTTTGTCTGATAGGGTCTGGATGACACAACACACCGATTTAAGCAATCAACACACTAGCGCAGTCTGAACGCTACTCTAACAACCAGGGTCCTACCCCTGATGAATGTTCTGGATTGATCACCCATATGAACTGAAACATATTGAGAGTTGATACTGAGTTGATACTGTATTTTGGAACGCGTGTACTATTTTTATTTGGGTTGCTACTCTCTCTCATTTACTCCACATATACAAATATAGCCTTTCATTGGCCCACGTTACCACAAAAGTCAAAGGGGGCATATCTCTTAGCTGTGCATGTTTTACGCTTATGTTTGGGATCACTTTTGGTTAATATAGGTGTGGGTGCTGGGTAAGTAGTTTAGTCACTATTCATCTTTGTACTCCTACAGAGTAAACATATTTTTGTTAGCATGGGTAAGCTGCCTGATGCTGTTCAGATGTTTTGGACTATGACTTCTGTAATCCCTCACCACTGACTAAGCTGGCTGGGGTTTATGGGAGTGGTAGTCGATAGTATCTGGAAAGCCAAAGGTTGCAGACCACTGTCTTAGATTGATTAGTGAAATGCACTATATATAGGCCTGTCTGAATACTATGTGTCCAGGAAAACGTACATATAGCATTGGATCTCAGCTATGGATTTCCATACGGGTAGACCTTAAGAGAATCTTATCCGGGTTTTGCATAACAACAGTATTATTATTCAGCAATGTTTTGATTTTGTAATTCAATTATTAGTATTCATCTCGTCATCAAGACTGATGTGTAAATATAGATTATAAGGCAACTCACTTGTAACTCTGAAATAATGATAACACAAGGTACACCATTTGTTCTTTTTTACCTGAGTGAAATGTCCAACAACTGATTTATTTTCTGTTGGCCCTATGCCAAACTCAAGCTGTTCACCCTCTTGAAACCATACTGCAACAGTTTTATCCCATGCTACAGGCACATATGAATTCATTATATTTTCACCAGTGGGATAACCTGAAAGTTAAAGAAACAGTTTATATTATAGTACTCTGAAGTCTAATATGCCCTAGCACACAAACATATGTTTAATCCACAGATTTCATAAATGTAATCTACTGAGAAACATTTCTGTTTCAATGTAGGAACAAGTACTATAAATAATACCCAACACGTAGACTTTCTTCTGCATCTCAGCCCTTACTCAATGGAAAGGGTCCACATCCAAGAAACAAGCACCTTGAGTAAACGGTATATAACAAATGTGATTTTTATATTTTTGGACCCCCCCCACTATAGGCTGCCAAGTACATAGGTTCAATTTTGACCTCAGACCTCTCATTGTGTATGTCTCATTTAGGAGGACAATGGGCACACAGTCTCCCAAATTGGGAATTGTATAAGGAATGACTGACTAAATAGTACTATATCAGAACAGTATTTTTGCATGCATTTAATTTTAGAGCAGCGTGAAATGCAATGTAATGATACAGAACAGTGAATCCTTCTCTGCTATATTATGGAAAAACATTTTCATACACCAAAGATGTTTGCAAAATAGTGTAATTCACAGGTGTACTAAAAATGGCCTGCAATAAAGATATCAATATATAGACATTCAGACTGTGCAATATAGCTCTGTATTTCATTTGTGTGCGGTTAATTCACATTGTTTGATATCTGAACTTTAGAGAGTAATGAAAGAAAGACAGGCATTAAAACAGTTTGGTACACCTTCATTCACTTTGTCATTTGTTTCATATAAATAACATAAGCAAAAACACCTAAATATTTTCTTAAATGTATTAAGCACTACAATTATCCATAAACAGCTAGAGTAACATCCCTACAGACAAATATCATATGACAAATTATAACAGATTCCTGATGCTGTAGCAATGCAACATCATAAAACAGGATTGACAAAATATTTCATGATTTATAGGATGAAAGAAGCAATTTTGAACACACTGATACAGATGTATATTTATTTGAATGGGACCTGCTGATATCTAGAGCATGCTTATAGTTTATGGTCAGATAAAGTAAAACACTGATAAAGCTGCAAAGCAAAGAGAGATTTTATTTGGTAGACATTATGAAGTGAAAACATTGGGAGCCATCTGCAATGGCAAATATACATCAATAATGACAATTGGTAAGCCAAATATCTTACCGTTGTTTGTGGCTTACATACAGATATTACATTATGTATTTAGAAAGGCAGACATGTTGAATGTTCTAATCCTTGTTCTCATGTGTTAGCTATTTTGCCATCTTTAGTCAAAACAACATCTCTTTCAAAGAAAATATCAGTAGACAATCAGATTTGGAGTATCCTGCTACACCAGGTCGAACTAAAGATTGCATTTCTATGCATAAAAATGGTTATGCAGATCCATCTTTATGACTATAGTAAAGCATCCATAGCATGGAAATGTAGTCCGTGAAAATGGATTCATGGAATGTGCCTGGAGTGGTAATGAAAACCACTTAAAATGAATGCTTCACTTACAGTTATGAAATATAATATCCTTGTAAGAAATGTAACAAATTGGTATTTACTAGGATACTGAATATTGCACAACTCAGTAATCAAATATAAAAATTGGAGGACTGCTGGGGTTTTTCGGTTGGTGTTTTATCATCCAATGACTATAGCTGAGGAAAACATGAGTTCCCTGCAGACCCCAGTATTTTTGTTTTGTTTTCCAAAAATAAGTCTTGAAGAGACAGTCATAGCTAATGTAGGCAATATAATTTAATATCTAAGGATTGTCCACAGTGGGGAGTTTATTGAAATAAAGATGTCATTCAGATATATTTCCAAATGCTTTATAGTTGCAACCTGAAGAACTGTAGATTTGGATTATAGTGCTCTAGAAGTCAGTTATATACACACTAGTTAATATGTCATACCACAGTTTTAGTTTCACGTTTTATAGGAAATGTGTTTTATCATTATTATTATTATCATCAATATTATTATTATTATCATCAATATTATTATTATTAGAGAAAATGGTTGATGTTGACATTTTGTCTTTTTAAATGTGACAGAAAACACCTTGTGTGGTATTGAGAGTTAACAACAGCTGAACACAGACATGTATTCTTTGTGCACAAAACTATTAACTTATCATTTACACTAAAGCCTGGACGAAAAACTGAGCATCTGTGTTTGTTGGAGACCAAATGTCTTGGTGCTAAACTAGAAAGAAACATTGGTGTCTACATTAAGCCGAGTAAACCACCAACAACATGGACTCCTATTTATGGATGCAAATAACCACTAATTTGACACATTGACTTTTCACTATCAAGTTAATTGCTCTTCAGAAACACATGGCCAGGAAGAGACAACACTTTTTGACACTGAATCATTTGGCCCAAATAATACATTGTACATATAATTTTAAAAGCACATGAAGAAACCATTAATCAGTCATCTCTACAGTTAAAAGAATTTTCCGAACTATGCGTGCCTGATGAATGATCAGCTTTTACTTGTGAATACAAGATTTAACAATTATTGCAATTATTCATCTTGCTAAAGAAACCAGTATAGTTCTATAGAGGGCTTGGTTGAATAAAATGCATAATAACTTAATTGTTGAAATGCATACGGTTTGCATAATACATATATATTAATAACAGAGTCCTTGATGTGACATAAATATGCATTACATTATCAAATGTCATATTCTCATAAATTTGAGTATGCCATTGTTCCTTATGTCACTTATTTATTTCGACCCTTCAGAGGTTCCCACTCCAAAGGTGGGGACCAGTTTCTAGCTTTCATATCCCTCTTCTGACACACCAAGTTCAGTGAACCAATAAAAGCTACGAGGGACATTTTGTCCAGCATTAGTGAAGGAGGCCAATCACAGAGCCTCAAAACAGTAGTATCAATGTCTGCTAAGGGATGGGTAGTCTCTAGTATAAAAAGTAATATTTCTATTGGAGGAAAGAGATTGGATATCTATCTAGCTACCTACCAACTCACTCAATCTGACTGAATGAATTAAGATGAAAATTTGCAGAAGGGAAGAGAACTGGGTTCAGGACGGTTTTACAATTGAGCCGGAAGGGATCTGAGCTCAGCGGGATACCCTATTACCTGGATCCAAAGGCGCTTAGGAGAGCCAGATGACCAATTCCATCCAGTGGATTGTGCTATCTGCATGTGGTATAGATACATGTTTTCATGGGGTGTATTGACATCTAAAAATGTAGCTCAATGTAGGTCTGTTGTTTTAAATATAAACCCTTAGAAATACAACACTGAGAGAAAGGTTGGTGGTTCTTTCTCCCCTTTCCCCCAAAAAATGCATATTAAGTTCCTGGGTTTGTTTCCTGAAGTGGGTGATCTCCAAGATCTGTGGCTTCTGTTGCATGTAAAGTTGTGGAATTCAAAATGTATTTGAAAGACTTGACACACTGAAATAGATATTTCATGATTAAATGTCATGAAATTGATTATTTTCCCACTGACTTAAAATGAGGAATGGGGAGGACTTTGATAAGAATATCTATTTGGGAAACCTATTATTCATAGTGTGTAACTACATGCACCCTTCTCCACTAGCACCTCTCATCTTAAACAAAATTAAAACTCAGTGACACTTGCCCTTTTTGTTACTCCCAACTCAAAATCCAAATCGTATTGCATTTCTGCATTCCAAAAAGAATCCCTTTTATTCCTACAAGAAAAACTATAGCCATTTGAATTTCAATTTCTTATTTTACTTCAAGTACAATGATTTCCTGTTAGATTTTCCATAAACCACATCATTATTATTTTCACCATTATAAATTGTGTATTATAATATATCTGCTATTTTTAATAAGATTGCTGAATGTTTAGTTTTGAGTGTCTCTAGTTATTTGAACATGTCAGTCATAAAGTGTTTTCTTCAGACCAGAATTATCAAGCCATATTTAGTTTATCTGTGAATGTAACCTTCTTTGTCTATATTTTCTTCTCTTGTTGATGTGACTCAGCATTGTTTTAATTTCAGCTGCTTTTCATTCTGACTCATCTGAATTATTATTAAAATACCTAAACATGTTACACAGAATATTGACTCATATTGTCTTATTGTTATGCATTTATACTTGTGTGAATTCAAAATGTAACTCAAGGATTTATGTTGTGATAAAAAATTAAATAGTAAACAGAAAATAATAAAGTGTGAAGTGTGTTTCCTAAACGGCCTCCTGCACTGTGAATGTTTTTCTATTAATAAATGTTGCCTTTGAAAATTTACTTGACATTCAGTTAATTTGTGTCTATCCAGTGGTCCCTGAGGGAAACAATGGAATGATTACTCCCCTCCATGCACTTCAACGTACCCTTTTGTGTGTTCTGGCCCAAGCAGAACAAACGATTTACAAATACAAATAAAAAATGCGACTCTCGATCACCAAAAGCAAAAGCAAAGCAATATCATTAATACCCTATAACATGTTTTATAGTTCAAATGGGGAAACAATTCACATTTATAAAAAGTATACATGGATTTTATTACTTTACTGAGCAAGAAGTTACCCTTTTACAAAACTATGAAAGTGCCGAAAAGAAAGAGTAATGACTAGTGTTTATTGAATATTGTGAGAGACACATCTTTAATTTTAAATATAGTAATGCATGAATATTTATCATAGGTTTGTGGTTGTATGTTGTTGACAACAGTCTATAAAATGGAAATTGTATCAAAACTGCAGAATGGTTTTCAATAGGTCAGGTCACAGCATGTGTATTATTAACAATATCCCATTGTATCCCACAAGGTCCAATGAGGAAGAATTACATAACCTTTTTCTAAACACTGTTCCGTGGCAGTTTTTCTCTACTGCAAATTTCCCACTTTGCCGACTTTCACCTTTCCGCTAGCCTCCTCATGTGTGCTGGCAACTCCAAAGATCCCCAAAATCCCTTCCTCTTTTCCGGTAGCATAGGGTGATTCCACAAAACCCAAACCACCCTTCTGTCAGTCCTATTGTTCTTCAATCACACTTGCTCACCCTTTTCAGTCTGTCACTCGATGCTACAAACTCCTGCGGTTTGGCTTCCACCTGACGCTACAGGCGGCGTGACCTGTTTCATTGTAGTGGCCTGCTGCACAGAAACTGTGCATACACAATTTCTGTCAGCCACATATTCAGGAAAAGTGTCTTTTTGCTAGATATGTTGGGTTAAAATGCAGGCACTTAAACACAACTGTAGTGAATCTACTGTAAAGAAACAAAAACTTCAAACAGTCAAATATAGTTTTTTTGAGAAGTAAATATAGAAAATCTATTATCACTTAAAAAGCATTCAAAATGTGTGGTAAACACTCCAGTGCATTGTTACTCATACCAGTGTTGGCTGGGGATCTATTTTTATTGCAGTATGTTTCAAAATGACTTCTACTCTGCATGAGTACCGGGATGAGTAGTGACTAAATTGTCTACTAAGCCCCACTCCACTACTAAACTAGCAGTGATCCCAATACTAAAGTTAAAACAGACACAGCCCTAAGGGAATATGTGCGTCACCTTTTGTGGTAACATGGGCTGAGTGTAGGTTATACTCTGAAGAGGGGTTTAATTAAATAATACATATGCAAATAACTTTCCAATAAACACAGAAATCTCAACTTTGCAAGAAAGAACACAGAAATTGTAGCTAGTCGTGAATGGAACTCTGGGTTCTTGAGAAGAGGTTTTCAGGCAAGCAATTGCAAGATGGACACATTGTAAATGAATCGAGTGTGAAACCAAGAAACAGTGTAATTGCCATTGTTATTGTGATATGAACAAAATATCATTTTTTCTATTGTTTGTGAATGTGATGAATGCATGAAGAAGTTGTGAATGAAGTTTGTTTGGAGGGATGTGTTTGTTTTCTGAGTTCAAAGAGCCATATTTTATATGAATATAATTTTCATTGTGTAATGTGACATATGGGTTGTTGCAAAATAAATAGTTAACAATTACAAATTGAAAGAGTAATCAGCTGTCATCTCTGGTCTGGATGGTCTAATTTTCTGCAGCAGTGAGCCTGTGATTGAGTAGATGAGCCCAATTGGTGCGAAGCAGCCATGGAGGTGGTTTGAAGGTGCAGACAAGCAGTTCAAAGTTTCAAACAGTGTCAATAGCAGCACGGCAGGTCCTGCCAGCTCAAAGGGCATCAAACATGGTTCAATGGCAGTTTGAAGCTGCTCTGGATCTCTACAGTTGCTGAGAGTCACAGTCCAGAAGCTACAGGTAAAGGCAACGCCTTTTGTTCTGCACTCCCACTCCTGAGAGCTTGGCTGGCACCTACTGGGGATCCTTCAACTCCAGTGAGAAGACTGGTTCCAATGCAGCTGGCAGCTTTACATTAATAAAAATACATATTAAGTGACCTGAAATAACTTTTAGGCAGAATTAAAACCTCAAAATCTGAAGACACGTGTAATTAATTTATGGACTTACTGGACGAATGTTCATTATCTTATGAATCTTTTTTTAAATGTATAATAGTTTTCAATTGTTTGGTTTACTCTATATGTATTTTTCTTAATGGAATTTACCAATTAATAATTTTCAACCTAAATGTAATGCCATCCTGCTTGAATTGAAAAAGATTCCCTCTCTCACAGAATTCAACAGGAAGCTGAATTCCCTGCTCACTGCATCCCTCGGCTGCCTAAAGTCTTGTATGTTTGTGTGCACCCAGAGGCCTTCGGGCGAGTTGGTGCATAATACAAATGAAAATAAATAAATATATATCTATGGAATAAAAATTAAATATGTTTTTTTGTCTTTTCTAGTAGTCCTTTTTATTGGACACTGAGGGGGTAATTCATAGAATTTAGCGCACAAGTGGTGGCCGCGGCTGGCGCAAAATAAATAAATATATATCTATGGAATAAAAATTAAATATGTTTTTTTGTCTTTTCTAGTAGTCCTTTTTATTGGACACTGAGGGTGTAATTCATAGAATTTAGCGCACAAGTGGTGGCCGCGGCTGGCGCACAGTGTGCGCGTGTGAATCCCTGCGCCAGCCGCGTGCGCCAAAATACATTTCCGCGCACAGCGTATTCATGGATTACAGCCACCAAAACCAGCCGTGGCACACAGTGGCGCAGCGAACCTGCAGCAGCGCCAGTTACGCCCCCAAGCACACCCCTTGCGCAGGGAAAAGGCATCAAAATCCCCAATCCAGCGCAAAGGGCTGCGCTAACCCTGTACCAGCATGGCAAGCGGGGTACGTGTATCACTGGGGTGCGCGGGAAGTACCTCACGTTATTTCAGCTGGGTTCGTGTATTTCAGGGGTGCGCTGGAAGTTCCACACGCGATTCCATCAGGGTACGTGTACATCAGGGGTGCGCAGTAAGTTTCACACATGAATTCAGCAGGGTACGTGTATATCAGGGGTGCGCCGGAAGTTCCACACGCGAATGTCCTGGGTACGTGTATTTCGGGGTGCGCGGAAACTTACACACGTGAATTCAGCAGGGTACCTGTATTACTGGGGTGCGTGGGAAGTTTCACATGCGATTGGCCCTGTGCGAGCGTGGTACGTGTATTTCAGGGGTGCGCGGGAAGTTTCACACGCGATTCCATCAGGGTAAATGTATTTCAGGGGTGCGCTGGAAGTTCCACATGCAAATGTCATGGGTACGTGTATCTTGGGGTGCGTGTGAAGTTTCACACGCGAATGTCCTGGGTATGTGTATCTTGGGGTGCGCGGGAAGTTTCACACACGATATCAGCAGGGTACGTGTATTTCAGGGGTGTGCTGGAAGTTCCACATGCGAATGTCCTGGGTACGTGTATCTTGGGGTGCGTGGGAAATTTCACACGCAAATGTCCTGGGTACGTGTATCTTGGGGTGCGTGGGAAGTTTCACATGCGATATCAGCAGGGTACGTGTATTTCAGGGGTGCGCTGGAAGTTCCACACGCGAATGTCCTGGGTACGTGTATCTTGGGTGCGCGGGTAGTTTCACACGCAAATGTCCTGGGTACGTGTATCTTGGGGTGCGCGGGAAGTTTCACACGCGATATCAGCAGGGTACGTGTATTTCAGGGGTTCCGTGGAGTACTACACGTGAATTGGCCGTTTGCTCCACAACCTCCACGGCCCCTGCAGGCAGCCCTCACCACGGGGGACTAGCCTGCACCCCCACTCATGTCCCCAAGCACCCCCACCCCCCAGCACTGTGGGGCACCCTCCACCAGGCCCCCAACTCATGTCCCCCTGCACCTCCACCCCCCAGCACTGTGGGGCACCCTCCAGCATGCCCCCACTCATGTCCAACTCATGTCCCCCTGCACCCCCACCCCCCAGCACTGTGGGGCACCCTCCACCAGGCCCCCACTCATGTCCAACTCATGTCCCCTTGCACCCCCACCCCCCAGCACTGTGGGGCACCCTCTACCAGGCCCCCACTCATGTCCAACTTATGTCCCCCTGCACCCCCACCCCCCAGCATCCAGGGGCACCCTCCACCAGGCCCCCAACTCATGTTCCCCTGCACCCCCACACCCCAGCACTGTGGGGCACCTGCCGGCAGGCCCCCACTCATGTCCAAGTCATGTCCTCCTGCACCCCCACCCCCCAGCACTGTGGGGCACCCTCCACCAGGCCCCCAACTCATGTTCCCCTGCACCCCCACCCCCTAGCACTGTGGGGCACCCTCCACCAGGCCCCCACTCATGTCCAACTCATGTCCCCCTGCACCCCCACACCCCAGCACTGTGGGGCACCCTCCACCAGGCCCCCAACTCATGTTCCCCTGCACCTCCACCCCACAGCACTGTGGGGCACCTACCAGCAGGCCCCCACTCATGTCCAACTCATGTCCCCCTGCATCCCCACCCCCCAGCACTGTGGGGCACCCTCCACCAGGCCCCCAACTCATGATCCCCTGCACCCCCACCCCCCCAGCACTGTGGGGCACCCTCCACCAGGCCCCCGACTCATGATCCCCTGCACCCCCACCGCCCAGCACTGTGGGGCACCTGCCAGCAGGCCCCCAACTCATGTCCCCCTGCACCCCCACCCCCCAGCACTGTGGGGCACCCTCCACCAGGCACCCACTCATGTCCAACTCATGTCCCCCTGCACCCTCACCCCCCAGCACTGTGGGGCACCCTCCACCAGGCCCCCAACTCTTGTTCCCCTGCACCCCCACCCCCCAGCACTATGGTGCACCCTCCACCAGGCCCCCAACTCATGTTCCCCTGCACCCCCACCCCCCAGCACTGTGGGGCACCTGCCAGCAGGCCCCCGACTCATGTCCCCCTGCACCCCCACCCCCCAGCACTGTGGGGCACCCTCCACCAGGCCCCCAACTCATGTTGACCTGCACCCCCACCCCCCAGCACTGTGGGGCACCTGCCATCAGGCCCCCACTCATGTCCAACTCATGTCCCTCTGCACCCCCACCCCCCAGCACTATGGGGCACCCTCCACCAGGCCTCCAACTCATGTTCCCCTGCACCCCCACTCCCAGCACTGTGGGGCACCCTCCACCAGGCCCCCACTCATGTCCAACTCATGTCCCCCTGCACCCCCACCCCCCAGCACTGTGGGGCACCCTCCACCAGGCCCCCAACTCATGTTCCCCTGCACCTCCACCCCACAGCACTGTGGGGCACCTACCAGCAGGCCCCCACTCATGTCCAACTCATGTCCCCCTGCATCCCCACCCCCCAGCACTGTGGGGCACCCTCCACCAGGCCCCCAACTCATGTTCCCCTGCACCCCCACCCCCCCAGCACTGTGGGGCACCCTCCACCAGGCCCCCCAACTCATGATCCCCTGCACCCCCACCGCCCAGCACTGTGGGGCACCTGCCAGCAGGCCCCCAACTCATGTCCCCCTGATCCCCCACCCCCCAGCACTGTGGGGCACCCTCCACCAGGCACCCACTCATGTCCAACTCTTGTTCCCCTGCACCCCCACCCCCCAGCACTATGGTGCACCCTCCACCAGGCCCCCAACTCATGTTCCCCTGCACCCCCACCCCCCAGCACTGTGGGGCACCTGCCAGCAGGCCCCCGACTCATGTCCCCCTGCACCCCCACCCCCCAGCACTGTGGGGCACCCTCCACCAGGCCCCCAACTCATGTTGACCTGCACCCCCACCCCCCAGCACTGTGGGGCACCTGCCATCAGGCCCCCACTCATGTCCAACTCATGTCCCTCTGCACCCCCACCCCCCAGCACTATGGGGCACCCTCCACCAGGCCTCCAACTCATTTTCCCCTGCACCCCCACCCCCAGCACTGTGGGGCACCCTCCACCAGGCCCCCACTCATGTCCAACTCATGTCCCCCTGCACCCCCACCCCCAGCACTGTGGGGCACCCTCCACCAGGCCCCCACTCATGTCCAACTCATGTCCCCCTGCACCCCCACCCCCCAGCACTGTGGGGCACCCTCCACCAGGCCCCCAACTCATGTTCCCCTGCACCCCCACCCCCCAGCACTGTGGGGCACCTGCCAGCAGGCCCCCACTCATGTCCAACTCATGTCCCCCTGCACCCCCACCCCCCAGCACTGTGGGGCACATGCCAGCAGGCCCCCACTCATGTCCAACTCATACTCATGTCCCCCTGCACCCCCACCCCCCAGCACTGTGGGGCACCTGCCAGCAGGCCCCCAACTCACGTCCCCCTGCACCCCCACCCCCCAGCACTGTGGGGCACCCTCCACCAGGCCCCCACTCATGTCCAACTCATGTCCCCCTGCATCCCCACCCCCCAGTACTCTGGGGCACCCTCCACCAGGCCCCCAACTCATGTTCCCCTGCACCCCCACCCCCCAGCACTGTGGGGCACCTGCCAGTAGGCCCCCCACTCATGTTCCCCTGCACCCCTACCCCCCAGCACTGTGGGGCACCCCCCACCAAGCCCCAACTCATGTTCCCCTGCACCCCCACCCCGCACTGTGGGGCACCCTCCACCAGGCCCCCACTCATGTCCAACTCATGTCCCCCTGCACCCCCACACCCCAGCACTGTGGGGCACCCTCCACCAGGCCCCCAACTCATGTTCCCCTGCACCTCCACCCCACAGCACTGTGGGGCACCTGCCAGCAGGCCCCCACTCATGTCCAACTCATGTCCCCCTGCACCCCCACCCCCCAGCACTGTGGGGCACCCTCCACCAAGCCCCCAACTCATGTTCCCCTGCACCCCCACCCCCCAGCACTGTGGGGCACCTACCAGCAGGCCCCCACTCATGTCCAACTCATGTCCCCCTGCACCCCCACCCCCCAGCACTGTGGGGCACCTGCCAGCAGGCCCCCAACTCACGTCCCCCTGCACCCCCACCCCCCAGCACTGTGGGGCAACCTCCACCAGGCCCCCACTCATGTCCAACTCATGTCCCCCTGCATCCCCACCCCCCAGCACTCTGGGGCACCCTCCACCAGGCCCCCAACTCATGTTCCCCTGCACCCCCACCCCCCAGCACTGTGGGGCACCTGCCAGTAGGCCCCCCACTCATGTTCCCCTGCACCCCTACCCCCCAGCACTGTGGGGCACCCCCCACCAAGCCCCAACTCATGTTCCCCTGCACCCCCACCCCGCACTGTGGGGCACCCTCCACCAGGCCCCCACTCATGTCCAACTCATGTCCCCCTGCACCCCCACACCCCAGCACTGTGGGGCACCCTCCACCAGGCCCCCAACTCATGTTCCCCTGCACCTCCACCCCACAGCACTGTGGGGCACCTGCCAGCAGGCCCCCACTCATGTCCAACTCATGTCCCCCTGCACCCCCACCCCCCAGCACTGTGGGGCACCCTCCACCAAGCCCCCAACTCATGTTCCCCTGCACCCCCACCCCCCAGCACTGTGGGGCACCTACCAGCAGGCCCCCACTCATGTCCAACTCATGTCCCCCTGCACCCCCACCCCCAGCACTGTGGGGCACCTGCCATCAGGCCGCCACTCATGTCCCCCTGCACCCTCACCCCCCAGCACTGTGGGGCACCCTCCACCAGGCCTCCAAATCATGTTCCCCTGCACCCCCACCACCCAGCACTGTGGGGCACCTACCAGCAGGCCCCCAACTCACGTCCCCCTGCACCCCCACCCGCCAGCACTGTGGGGCACCCTCCACCAGGCCCCAACTCATGTCCAACTCATGTCCCCCTGCATCTCCACCCCCCAGCACTGTGGGGCACCCTCCACCAGGCCCCCAACTCATGTTCCCCTGCACCCCCACCCACCAGCACTGTGGGGCACCCTCCACCAGGCCCCCAACTCATGTTCCCCTGCACCCCCACACCCCAGCACTGTGGGGCACCTGCCAGCAGGCCCCCAACTCATGTTCCCCTGCACCCCCCCAGCACTGTGGGGCACCTGCCACCAGGCCCCCAACTCATGTTCCCCTGCACCCCCACCCCCCAGCACTGTGGGGCACCTGCCAGCAGGCCCGCAACTCATGTCCCCCTGCACCCCCAACCCCCAGCACTGTGGGGCACCCTCCACCAGGCCCCCAACTCATGTTCCCCTGCACCCCCACCCCCCAGCACTGTGGGGCACCCTTCACCAGCCCCAACTCATGTTCCCCAGCCAACATGTCATCACAATCTAGATCCCTGGTCCCTATGGTCAGCCTCCAAATGCCAAACACCCACCCGAGTATTGCATCCACCCACTTAGAAATGGCAATAACATGATAGAACCCCAATTGCAAGTTTGGAAATGAACACATGTCCCTCACAATCACCCAATGGGTGTCAGTGAATCTCAAAACCCATATCATGATATACATGAAACCAATGAGATGATACTACACATTGAAGTTTGAACAAAAAATATGTATTAAAGGAAACTTAAATTGAATCAAAAATAAACAAACAGAAATGGGAATTTAAAAAATAAAAAGCAGCATGTCCGTGAAATAATGCAAAACCAAAAATCATAATCCAAAGGAATGGTGTCCAAAGTCACAGTCCACAAAAGAAAATCCAATGGAAAATTATAATTGAAAGCCATTGCTCCATGGGAAAATTGTAAAAAAAAATAAAAATCACAACAGTCAACTATATACAGATGAACAAGCCAGGGTCCATGATCCCAACAGAAGAAATGAAACCTATCCAATAACACTACCTAATAAAAAAAAACTATATACAAAAATGTGGCCCATTGTCCAAAAGGTCCAAAAAAAATGCAAAACCAAAGGAAACCTAACACTAACTACAGAACTATTTACAAGGGCAGCGGGATAGTCCGACTGCACACTTTTGGATGTCCCGGGCCAGGGCATCATCGAACTCCTGCTCAATGTCCCGGAGGCGGTCCTCCTCCATGGCCCCGAGGGTCCGCAGGGCCGTTGACGCGTCCACCTCCAACCCCCTGCGGATTGCCTCGAGGCACTCGGCCCGCCTCAGGGCCCTCCGCATGGAGTTCTCCGCCCTGACCATCGTGAGCCATGGCTCTTCAGCCCGCTGCCGCTCCGCATCTATGGCGCGGCACAACCGCTGCCACACGGAAGACACTTTCTGTCCTGGGTCCTCCTGCCCTCCGGCCGATGCTTGCCCCTCCGATGTCGAAGGCCCTGAGCCATCATGGCTCCCACCACGTTGCTGCTGCTGCTGTGCCTCTGCCCGTGCACTGCCCCCTGCTGCCTGCACATCCTCCGCTGGCTGGGGTGCAGTCGTTTATATGGCCACCCCTGCTGGACGTCCGACTCCCGACTGTGGAAGGGATGCCTCCTCCACCAGCCTGGCCGCACCGTCAGAGGCAGCTCCACAGGGCACCCAGGTGACTGATGGGTGGGAAGATGGCACGGAGGACGACTGGCGCATAAGGGGTTCAGTTGAGGAGGGGGTCGTAGCAAGCCCCATCAAACGGAGGAATCCGGCCTGGGTGACCTGTCCCAGTAGGCCGACGCGGTCAACGAGCCATTCGAGATGACGTGCAGTCTCCTCATGAAAAGACTGCAGGTCAGCTCGCATGGCCCGTTGACGCAACGCCACACCAGTCAGGACAGGCTCAACCCGGACCCGGATAGCCACGTCCGCAGGCAGAGGAAGGCCAGTTGTCGTGAGCTCATCCCCTGCCTGAAAACGGGTCTGGACGTAGGCATCCCTGCTGGTGCAAGATGATGCAGGGACAGGATCAGGGACAGGATTGCACACAGGCACCTCCGCGGCGGCCTGTGCTGCCTCCTGTCCCTGGTCCTGCACTGCACCACTAGCACCAGTGGAATCCCCACCTCCAGACCCCGTCTCTGTTGCTTGCACGGCCTCCTCCTCCACCAAACCCCCCACCAACCTGGATGACTCCGTGCCATATTCCCCCGTTGGGCCCTGTGGGGTCCCAGCTGCCCCTTCTGCTGCCGAGGAGTCCAACTCCAACCTCTGCCTCTTGGACCTCCCCCCGGAAGCTGCGGCCTGGGACGCGGCACCGGACTCCTCACTCCCCGACGAGATCACAACCTGGGAGGGGAGCCGGGCCTTGCGTCTCTGGCTGGCGGTGGGATCCCCGCCGCTGTGCTCCACAGCACCTTCTCCGCCCTCTTCATCAGTTGACGCTGCAGACAGGGAGAAATAAAACACAGGCATGAGGGCACTGTACAATGGACACATACACACATGAAAGTTGTACATGAGTGGCATTGGCAAACCTCAGACATGCCATCACAATCCCCAACACACATGTCATTTCAACCTGCACACATGAGCCATACCACAGCCATATCGCAACTGCCAGCATCATCCATACACATACAACAGCATGAGCAAGCAATGGTGAGCCAGACATCACATGCAACACAGGGAGTGCACTACACATATACACACACCACCACACTTGCATGCATGTGTACACCTCTGCCAAGTGTCGCAGTGTTCAGATGGCCATCCATGTCACATCTGCCAATCAGGCTTCCACATCCCGCTGCCACATGCATCCATGATGCATCACTGTTGCACCCTTGTCAAATACACACACATGCACATGTACACAGTGCTGATACATGCAGCTGAAAACAACATACATGCGTGACATCACGAACATGTCTACTTACATACACATTCATCCAAACATGTGTGCCCACACAACTGCATTTGGCATGCAAGCCTACACACACAAGCACCATCCATGTCTCACACATTACAACCCTACAACCCTCGCATGTGTTAGCCTCACGGCCCTGTACACCCCCACCCATACTCGACTCCATACAAACACATGTGCAACCTGCACACTACTGAAACATCACCACACGCACAGCTCACAATCAGGATGCATGTACACTTACCGCTCGACTCCAGACGGGTCTGCCTCTCAAGGACCTGGACGTGGAGCGCTGGGGATATGCGTTCCAGGACCCTCATCTGATCTTCCGACAAGTGGCCCTGGTGCCCCTTAGCATCCGCTGCCTTCAAGAGGCGCCGGGCCTTGTTCAAGGTCCTGGACCTGAAGTCCTCCCAGCGCTTCTTGACATGGTGGAAGTCGCGGACTGCCACCCCCTCCGCGTTGATGGCAGTCACGATGTCCGTCCAGATCTGAGTCCGTCCTTCCTTGTCGGCGTGGGAACTTCCGAAGAGGGCATCAAACTGCCCCAGGACTTGCTCCACCAGGACACCAACTTCCCTGACACTGAAGCTGGTGCCCCTCTGCCTCTCTGGCCGGGGGTTGTCAATGGTGCCAGATGTTGCAGTGCCCGACATGACAACCCCAGAGGCAGGAGTGGGTGGGCAACTGGGTCCTGGGGCTGGGCTGTGGAGCGATGGAATCCCAGTCGGGAGTCTTCGGTTGCAGCAGGGGTGGTCACAGCAACAGCACCCCTGGCTGATGTGCAGGCAGCAAATGGCATGGCACGTGGGCAGCAGGCAGTCAGGCAGCAGCAGATGGCAGGTGGGAGCGTGCACGGGCAGTAATTCGGCCTTCTGGGCAGGAGCGTGGTCTTCCGTGTGCTTACGCGTGGCCAGCTTGATACGGAGTGATTTGGCACGTGAAAATTCTGCACGTCAGCGTGTAATTCGAGGAAAGGCCCTTAGCGGGTAAGCGCGTCTGCACGCATACGCAATTTCATTGGACAGAAGGCCCCTCAAGCGCAAGCGCCCCTGTGACATGACGCACGCAGGCGTGCATGGGCATTTTAGCGCACGTGAAAAACTGCACGTCCGCGTGTAATCCGAGGAAAGGGCCCATGCGCGTAAGTGACGTGATGCGCGCAGGCGTTTCCCTCAGCATGGGTTAAAGGTGAGCAGGCCCAGCAGTTCACTGTACGTGCCTTTCCTGGAGACCGATGTGTGTTGCTGCTTCCTGTTTCGCGCACCATCACAACTTCACAGCTATCAAGGACGTATCTCTTCTTTTGGGAGGGGTATTGGCTAAGCGTGTTTTTGTGCATCGCGCTAGTCAGACGGTGAGTCGCACACGCTCTTTTTCCCACTGCGGGTGCCCCTGTGTATTGCACCCATTTTCAATGTCATAGTAGCCTGCGTGTCCCACGCGTACGCGTTATTCGTGTTACTGGGTGCCACCGTGTACTGCGGGAGGTTGAATCCACGCACGTAGGCTGCAGGGTTGGTGCACGGTTTTACTGCAGTTTTGGGGTGCCTGAGCATTGCGTGACCCTTCACTACATCACTGGGGTCACATACAGCCTTGCAGGTGCAGGGGGGCTGTTAACATCTTGCTTCCCACCTCCTTCACCCCAATTGCCCAGGTCAATTGTGGTGTACACCTCCCATTGGCACCACTCCATCTGTGCCGTGACTACTACATCTGTGCCATGGTTGGGAGGACACCAAAGGTGAGGGGCGCCTCAGCTGGTCGTACTCCTCGTAGCGGGCATGGTCGGGGATGTGGCCGTGGTGACCAGGGAGTAGGGAGACTCCAGGGTGTCCAGGGCGGCCACAGAGGGGGAAGAGGCAGGGGTGCGCCACTTGAGCACAATGTTGTGACGTGTGTCGGTGTAGTCATGCCACCACCCCCTGTGGTTCCGGGGGATGCAGCTTCTGCATCTGGCACTGGCGCCCGTGTGACCCGGCAGTCCATTCCATCGACTGCCACGGGCCCAAGGGTAGTGGTAGCTGCAGGTGCAGCTGTGGACACCGCCACCCAGGCTCAGGGTCTGCCAGCGCAGGCTGCGTTGGCACTTGAGGAGCCCTTGGTAGATCTCCAACAGGCCAGGAGGGAAACCATAGAGGCAGGCCGGGCTGCTCAGACCAAGACATGTGACCCTGGGGCAGCCATGTCATCTGCTGCCCCGAACAGCTGGGTGTTGGCAAGTGCAGGGGCAGATGCACCCAACAACACCCCGGTTGTGAGTCTGCCAACCAGGACCGTTGCGGTCAATGACCCTGCCACAGCTGATGTTGCTGCGCAGGGTCCATTAGTGGGCACTCAGCTGCCAATGACACAAATTAGGCCTTTGGTCGTCCCTCCACCTGCCACTCCCTCGGCTCAATCCACCGAACCCACTGGCTATACTGGTCAGGGCGGCATTAGCCAGCCAGGGTCTGCGCCACAGTCCAAGAGGAGGAAGGTTGCACCTGAAGCACAGGCTGGGACCCCACACACAGCCACGACCTCCTGCACGTCGAGGAAGAAGCCTTTCTGCAAGCAGGAACTGGACTTCCTCGTGGACTAGGTGCGGGGCCACAGCCGTGACATGCTAGTGGGTGCCAATAGTCAGACTACGGCTGCCCAACGTGACACCCACTGGAAGCATGTTGCGGAACATGTCAGTTCATTCGGCCATGAGGTGCGCACGGCGCAAGAGTGCAAAAAGCGTTGGAATGACATCAAACGCAGCACTAAGGCTAAGCGTGCCTCTAATTACAACTTGACTCTGGTGACTGGCGGTGGGCCTGCACCAGAGGAGGAAGAGCTCACTCCGCATGAGGCACTCGTTGCGGAGTTCATACCACCTGAATTGGTCAAAGGAGTGGGAGAGATGCTGGACTTTGATGCCCAGTCCAGTGAGTGTTGATGTGTGTTTGTTGAGGACGTGTGTGTTTCACTTGTGGGATGCGTTGTGCATGATTGCCACTACATGTGACGTGTACATGGTTCTGATGTGTAAGTAATGCAATGCTTCCGTGATGCATGTCTCCTCTGCCTGCATGCAGGGACTCCATGTAAGCATGCTCCCTTGCCCCTCCTCCGCCACTCTGCACCCCAGTTCCACCTTTGCACTGGTCTGCTTCAATCTTGCCAATGTGTACTTTCTTGTTCATGCGTCCTGTGTAGATGCTAACTTCCAGTGCATAATCTGCCAGACATATGCCGTGTGGTACAGCCTTAGTACTTGATGCAGGGTATCTCACTTGTACTGTGCATAGGTCAGATGTCCCGCAGGGACATGAGTGCCCATTCATGCTCCATGTGCATTGCATGCATGCCCCTATGTGTCCTTGACTGGATGATCACTGTAATAAAAGTCCTTGGTTACATACATTGCATGGCATCTCATCAGCCTTCCCATGTCAACTGTGGCTCAGTACTGCGTTGCACACCTGTTTAGGGTCTGACAATCTGTGTGGCTCACAGGCCTCAGCCTGTTCAATGGCCAATGACTCTATCCAACTGTTGTTGTGTCTTCTTCACACATGGGCGGCATCCAGAGTTTTCATCATGTGTCCTGCTTACTGTCCCATCATCATTTGCAGTGTTGTCACTTGAATCACATTAAGCTGTTGATGCCAGTCAACACTGCCTGTCAATACACAGGTGTATGGTCAGCCTTTTGATACCATGCTAGGCATCCCTGCTTTGGTACTGGGCTGGAGGGGTGCTTGGCTTCTAGATATGGTACACATTGAATGCACAATGCACGTGATGCCTGAATTTCACATTGCACTGGCTCACACCATGGAGTCCTTGTACATGTAGGTAGTGAGTTGCCTACACATTTTCTGCACTGCATAGACCCACTTCCATGAAAACTGCCACCTTTCAACTGGTCTGATCACAGAAGCAATTCAAAGTTGACCCAGCATGCAAGCCAGGTTATATGTTGTGTGTCACATGTCTGCCTGATGCGTTTGCTGTCGGTGTGTGTGTGTGTTGTGTGCTTCTGACATGTGTAGTGACCTTTTTTCTCTATATTTTTCAGGTGATGACGCAATGGAGGCGGAGGATGGTGTTGTCATGCCAGACACAGGGTTGTTACCACTACATCAACCCGGCACTAGTGGGGGTCGTGGGGTGGTAGGCCACGAAAACCCCCAAGTGCTACAGTCCATCTTGTCTCTGGCTGCCTATGAGTCCAGCCTTGATGACGGCTCTGACGTCCATGTTGAGTTGGATGAGCATCAAGTCCATGTGTCAGGGGTGAGTGATTCTGATGTGGACACTCCTCTGTCTGCGACACCTGCACTGAGGGATCAGACAGTCTTGGTTCCTCCGCCCGTGGTGGATCGGGACGCAGGGTCACCCTCCACACCAGTAACTGATGTGCCTGGGACATCACGTTGACGGGGGCATGTAGTCGTGCAGCCGCGGGCGGTGCCAACACAGCGAGGACCCCCGGTCCTTGGATCACGCAGGGGTCAAGCCCGGCAACGCGGTCGCCGCGCGCAACCGCAGTATACTGAGTGGGAGCAAGACATGACTGCCAAATCAGAACGGCAGGGGGCAGCAATGGAGAACATCGCTGAGAGCATGGAGCGTGTGGCCCGATCTGTGCTCCCCCCTGCTAGGCAGGTGCTTCTCCAGCATCAGGCGGCACGGTCCACGGCCCGCTCGCTCAGGCTGGGCATGGCGGCCTCAGACAGGGCACGCCAGGCTGAAATGTCGTCTCTGCGTCAAGCAATTGCTGCTCACGCAGAGGCGCACATGGATGCCCTGAGGGAGGAGTATGCTTCCCTCAAATCCACTCTGGGTGTCCTTATGATGTCCCAGAGGCAGCGGGCAGAGGAGAGGTTTGCACAGCTTGAGCGTACCATCTCGGCTGAGCTACAGGCTTGCCGGGAGGTGCAGCGGTTGTCCAGCCAGGCCTTGCAGGAGGAACTCCGTGTTACACGTGCTACCTTGCAAGAGGAAGCACGTGTATCACGTGAGGTTCTGCATGCAGACCTACGTCACATCGCCACACAGAACCAGGCTCACCCGTCCGGCAGACTTGCTGCCGACGAGGGGCAAGCTGCGGCTAGGCATGTCCAGGCTACTGTGCCACGTCCTCCTTTCCAGGATGAGCCAGACTCGGACGACCATCTATCTCCCACATAGGTCGGGCTGTGCAGGCGTTGAGCCCATGGAGGTTTTTATTTTGGCTCAGCATCCTCGCATGTGGATGTTGAGCAGCACCCTGTACCTCCCCCCTCCTGGGTGCCTCCCCTCCCCCCGGGTCGTATGTGGCCATTTTTGATTTTTCTTTTAGTTTAGTTAGTTAAGTTTCTGTTTGATAGTTAGTTTAATTAGGTAATGTAGGTTTTCCATAGTTAGTGTAATTAGTTAATATAGTTTAAAATTGCTTGTCTATTGTGCTTTCATGTGACGGTGCAGTGCTTTGGGCTTTTGAAGGCATCCACTGTCTGTTCCAGCTGGGCCCTTCAGGCTTGTCTTGTGTATGTGTTTGCTGCTTGGGGTCCTTAACTCACATATGCCACTCCTGCCTTCCTTATCCATGGGCTCGCAAGGATGGTTCGGTGTCACAACCTATTACATAAGGGCTTTGGACTGTCATATCTGTGGCATGTCTGGTGCTGTGTGACTTGTGTTTACACCCCTAAAGGGGATGATTTTGGTGTTATTTTCCACTGTTCAGCTTTTGCTAGATGGAGTGTTTCATGATTAATGTGTACATTCAGTGCTATGCATTGTGTAGTATGTTTCTTATCTTTACTGTACACGTGCTTGTTGCAATTCATGCCATAGATAGTGTTCCACACTTTGGATGTGGAAGACGGACTGATGGTGTGATTTCTGATGTAACTCTCTGACATGGTCAAGTAATGAGATGCCTGAAGAGACACACACAGATGACTCTAAAGCATTAATCATGTGTTTCATGCCTTTTCTGCAGGGGGATGAGCCTCCAGAGCACCTTTGCCAGCAGACATGGCCCATTGGATGTCGGAATTCTGGACACGTTTGTTGGTGCCCACATGCACATTTGTGCACAAGCAGAGGCACAGGGATTGCAGACCTACATCCTAGAACTGCTGACGTGTTCCAAGGAACTCCAGGCAAGGAGAGCAGCACAGGGGGCCACAACACAGCACTGAGGGTGAGCTTGGACGAATATTGGTGTTGAAGCACACAATGCAGCTCAGATGTGTTGGTGGACTGATGGCTGTTGATTGTAAGGTTTTCTGGGACACATGCAGGGGCAGCGGCACATACCCTCCGGTACACCAATGTCCATTGAGGCACTTGTATCAACCATGTAGCCTTCCGAGATATGGAAAGGGGCAGCTCACAGGGACATATAGCAAGGGACATACTCGGGTGCAGTGCATTTCATTTCCATGTACATTTTGATAAATGCACTGCTAACTTTGTTTCGGTCATGGTGGTACACAACTTGCTCTGAAGTCATGCCTTGCTATATGGGTCTGTCTGCTTACCCAGGGAACATTGCATGTTGTGTGAATTGTGACACATTGGTGTTCCATTTGCTACGCACCCACTGGCGGCTGACTTACTGCATTGACTGTGTATGACCCATCACAGGGGTAATGTTATATATGGGTACGAATCATCTACACCAGATTGTCGGTTTGTAGAGTAGTTTGTTGCTATGGGGCACGTTTGGTGGTGTGTTTTTGTGTAATGGGCACGTACAGGTTGTTGACTGTGGCTCTCTTTGCAGCATTGCAGTGCTCCTGTAACCGGACCTGAGAGTGCGCAGGCAGGAGGCCAGCACTCAAAACCAGAGCTAAGTGTCTTGTTGTTTTTCTTTCAAACTGCTCTGCATAGGCTTGCTGGGGGGTGCACTAATGCATGGATGAATGTGTAATTCAATTTGGTATGTTTTTTTCCCTCTAATCAACCGGAATCCTATGCAATGTTGAACCCTGTACCCTCTACCCGGTGTTCCTGCTTCCCGTACCTATCCAAGCAACGTTCCCTAACCCTCTTTCCCCGCTGGGGTTGTGGATGCCTGTGTCAGCCCTAAACTTGCAGGCGCCAAAACCCTAGAGGGGGTGGTTGTTTCGTGCCACTCCTAAGCCTGGACTACAGAAGGCCATGACAATGATGTCCAAGTTTGTTTGGATTGTGTATGTGTTCTTGCAGGTAGTACATTTTCGTGCATTCCCAACTTTCATGTGTCATTCCTCCTCCCCTCTCCTGCCACTCATTCCAGTTATCCAGTGTGCCAACACCTGTCCCGACTGCATATCCCTGACCCTCCTTCCCCACCAGGGTCTTAGAGGCTTGAGTGAGTTTGACCTTGTAGGCACCCGGGACACGGTGGGGGTGGTTGTTTCGTGACACTCCCGCGCCTGTACAAGGGACCTGTGACAGTACACATCCGTTCATGGTGCATCATTCTATGTTATGTACCACACATGGTTCACATCCTGTTGTGACATTGTTCTACTGTGCTACCTTGGTTGTTACATCATTGTGGTAGTACTTGGCCTTTGTGAGGTACTGCTACGTCAAGTCATCTACTGGAGGGTGTTCTGGTTCGTTTTTCTGGCTTGGATTTTGTGATTTTGGAAATGAGTGTGGACTCTGAGGGTGCAGGCACCTTTTTACACACAAGGTGGGAGATGGTGACGAAGAGGAAAGGTGATCCTGTGGCCAGGTGGAATTGAGGGTTGAAGGCTCCATGACCCAGGTGTAGTTGTTCAGTGGGTCATGGTCATTTGTGAGGGAGGGGCCGGTTGTTGTTGATAGTTGCCTTGCCCTGCAGTGTGATGGGAACCCTGACATTGTAATGGTGGTATCCTATGTACATGTTGTGTTCTGCTGATCAATGCCTGTTCATGTGTTGTGTTTACCTTTCAGGTGCGAGGGGATAGTTGTGGTTTGACATGCTGGGGTGTACACATGGTGAATGTTCACATGTGATGTGTAGAGGACACTGATGGTCACTTGATTGCACATGCATATGTTGAGTGCATGTCCTTACTGACCCACACACTTGCACTCTGATGCACTACATGTACAACCACGCTTGCATATCCACGTGTACAGTGTTTGCCTTCTGGTGCCCACTGTGTCCCTGCAGCACATGTTCTGTGACCAATTATGGATTCTGTACATGCCTAATTTGCTTTTTGATGTGGTCTGTCGCTTAGATGTGATGCTCAGGGTGTGCATCACACACAATGGCTGTGCGGTTTCGGTAGATGTGCTCAGTGGCCCTAGGTGGACGTAGGGCCCTATGGCACCGAGCACTTTGGGGAAGTGTGCCACCCTGAAAAAATCCAGGACAACGGCCTGCCTTTCTGCGGGTGTTCTGGGCATGTATATGTGTCTGCGGACTGAGGGGCGCGCTGTCATGATTGCCAGTACCTGGTGTAGGCAGCGTGACTGCGTGGCCTGTGAGACCCCCCCCACTATGGCAGTAGTCCGCTGAAATGACCCAGTGGCCAAAAAATGCAGGACATTGAGCACCTTCTCCAAGGGGCTCAATGCTTGGGAGCAAAGGGTGGGGGATGTAAGGTCATCTTCCCACTCCCTGACCAGGTCTAGGATGATATGGGGTGGAAATCTATACCTGCCGTAGACCTGGTCGTCAGGCATCCCAAAAAGGCTTGTCCGTGGTGCAAAAATGCGTGCCCTGGATATTCGCCTCCTCCTGCGGTGTCCCACGATCAGTGCCGCGACAAATGGGGCATTCATCGTAGCTGTATATACGTGTTTGTTGTTTGCGCGCACTTTTATACTGTGCGCGGGGACGCTTCCGCCTGCCTTCGTGTGGCGGACGCGTTGACGCCTGTGTGCGTATTTTGCCGTGCGTGGGTTTCCCGTATTCAAATCCATGAATACGGATTGTTGGCATGTGTGTGGGCGTTCCTTGTAGTTCCCTGCAGTACTTCCCCAGTTACGCCTTCTTTTTCACACGTTATTCCCCATTCCGCGTGTTACGCCCACTGTTCCGCCCACTTTGGTTGTGTGCGCCGCGCTTTGTGCGCTTTTGCTGTGCGCGTAGCGCACGCAGTGTGTGCCTGCATGCGCCATGGCAGGATTGGGCGCACGGACAGCGGGAAACACGCGCAGCGTCTTCCTTGAATCGCACGCGTGCGCGTGCGCTGCATTTCTCACGCTTGCGCTACCTTGCGCCTGCTTGCGCTGGGATTTTTGGTGCACGTTTGCTCCATGAATCGACCCCAGAATCATGCAAATGCAGGGGCATTCCTTGCTATTTACACAACCTATTACCAGAAGTTAACCATTTCCGAGCACCCATTAGAAAGTATTATCAGTATTTAACCTGTAATACTGCGATTATAATATTAGTGTTCTCACTAGTTGCAATTTTGGCAGTAAAATGGGCCATATATAGCCTACGGTATTACATAATGGCTCAAAATTCAAACTCATAACAGACCATCATCCCTTACAATGTATAGCCTGGAACAGAGATATCAGCCCTCACATTTTATAATGGGTCTCTCCAATTGTATGCTTCTATAATTGAACACAGAACTGGTTTTAAACAAGCTAAGTGTAGATGTCCTCTCGTGGTATCCTCAGGTACTTAGTTGGCCTGTGGAAGAGGACTTAGAATAAAAAGGACAAGTATGTGACAGAGTAAATGATCTAGCCCTGAAAAGAGGGTCTAGGGACCCATCTCAGCCTGGGGTGGGAGGGCTATCAGGGTATTGTTTGGAGCCAGTCCTGAGCCAGATGCAGTGTGTGAGAGTTGGGAGGGCCCCAGTCTTCATGGTCCTGTACGTGTGAAACAAGTACTACTGTTGTCTGCCCCATGCGTGTACTGCACAGTGTTGGCTGGTCTATTTCCTGTCCCTTAAGGCTTCACCATCCAGAATACCTAGTGGTGGAAGAACAAGTGAGCAGCCTGACAGTGAAAGAGAAAAGCAGGATCTGCCATAGTATGGAGAAACCTGCATAGCTGACCATCACTACAAACACTCTATGGAACGAATACAAGTACACAAATATAACTTCACCTGCAGCCTGGCAATCACATTGCTCTGCTAAATATTCACAGAGACAATAACCTTACTGCAGCAGGACAGTAGAGCAGTCCCTTTGTTACGCGGGCATACCAAACGCTCCAGCAAGCCCTCAGACAAACTTTGACATTGATAGTGATTGTATCGGACCACCATTTCTAGATGTAGGTGTACCGACATAAGAAAAGGGAGTGGGGCTAAACACCCTTTTATGTGTTTGAGTACTGGTTGTGCTTCTCCTAGTCAAAGGCAATAACTAGTTGGCCTGGGTTACCAGGTGAGGGAGAAAGCCAACGTAGGGGGAAAGTGGAGGATAAAAATGAGGACAGGAAACAGGAATGTTTGAATTGTTTGAATGAGGTCAAGAGAGGAGAATGAGGACCAACAGACCAATTGGAGGAAGGATGGTGCAGAGAAGCATGTAGATGGATTGCTGAATGAGTATGTATTTTGAGGTATTGGTAGGTGTGAATGTGCATGAAAGGGGTGACAGTGACACAAGGGGAGTAGAGAAAGAATGACAAGGTGAAAGGGAGAGTGAAAGGAGGGTGCCTGTGAGAGAAGGTAAGGGTGGAGAGTAGTAGTAGTGTGGAGGAAAGGAGACAATAGTAGTGTTGTGGAAAATTGAGAAGGAACATTGGAGGGAGAGAAGGGACGAGTGAAACAGTGGGATCGAAAATAGAGAGTGGGAGGAAGGAGAGGAAAGGAAAAGGAAAGATAGAACTTCGGAGAAAGGAGCACTTAGGTGTGAAAGGCAAGAACAAATCTGGGTCTGAGTGTCTTGCCTATTATTAGAATCCAGGTTGGGGACCTCCTAGATTGTTCCCTGGGGGAAATAGTTATAACAGGTGTTTGCCCTTGAGCCATCACTACACTACTAGGCAGATAAAATATCATGCCACTTTTCCAAAACATAAACATGGCCCTCATTACGACCCTGGCGGAATCCGAAAAACGATGGCGGAAATGCAATACCGCCATCGAATACCGCTCGGTGCGACTATGACCCGTCACCGCAAAGTACGAAGCCATTAGCGACACCGTAGTGAACGCCAACGCTAACTGCACCAAGTACGCGCGCGCGCGCCATGCCAAACCGTAAATACCACCATGGCGCAAGGGTACGCGAATTCCGACCCTAGCGGACATGTACCTAACGCCATCAAGCATGGCGGAAAGCACCAATCCGCCATGGTGAGAAGTACGGCATCGCGAATCAACCGTAAACGGCCCCACTGAGTGCCTGTACACCGCTCCCTGCCCACAAAGTACAACTCCCCGTAGGTGCAATGAAGTCACAATGCAACCAGTGAAATGTACAAGTCACCCATGCATGCCAACGAACAAAAGAAACACAAGAGGGGCCAATGGGAGCTGCAGGGCACAGATGGCACGAATACAGAAGCCATTCCAATGGACATGACCACAGTCCCCCCCCCCGAAACGCACGCAAACACAGGCACCTGTGATCAGCAATATTCCGAAAATCACAACATTCCACCAGTCCACCTGGCTGACCGGCATCTGTTACACAAAACCCATTCCCCCGCCCCTGAGCATGGCAACATTAAAACAGTCACATTGGCAGCCCCCATCCCTGACCTCACTGGGCTCCGTAGGCAAACGCGCCCAGCACAGTACCACGCGACTAAACTCCGAAGCTGGAACCCAATGCAGATCTCCTCACAATACATCGCTCCCCAAATAGGAATATGCCACATCACTCGCAAAGAAGAACGCTACACGGCCCATATCAGAATAGAAATTTAATGCACAACTAAATCACCAAGCCCATACAGCCATTAGTCCATGAACTCCAAAACACATATCACCATTGTGGGCTGCATCCGCAAGGAATGACCAGCTACTACTTGTGTGACGCCCTGTTCCATCATGGTACACAGAGCCACATTCACGTACGAAAAGGCAACATGGAAGCGCACAGACCCGCAGGGCCGTCCCAATGGGGAGGCACTAGTCCAGCTGAAAGGCCGAAATGTTGCTCCGAGCCACTAGTACTGCGTAAGGGCATGTGGCCCATTGGCGATCGTCCCATAAGATCGTAATGCTGCTCCACTGATTAACACGAAGCAGCAGGTGTCGGGAGTAAACGCCATCTGCAGGAGTGGCATACAGAAGGCAGTGGCAAAAGGGGAGGAGATACCTGTCAACCAAAAGAAAAGAAAAAGAACAGAATGGCCATCAGAACTACATTCGAACAACTCACTTCAATGATCACACGAAATCCACAGCCATATGCATGCTAGCCCACTCGAAAGGATCATCACCACCCCGAAACCACTTGCGACTCATAACTATCTATATCGAGGTGTAAACACCATCACAAACGAGTGTACCTGTGCATGCGTCTGTCAGAACAGATTCCATCAGATGGGAATGTTAACGTGCATGGACACAAGTGTCTGAAGGCGCGTCGAGACAGGGAGGGCTCAACAAGGCCAGATAGACAATGGTCCCACTATGGCAGCCCTGCATCACATAGCGCAGGGGAGGCGGATAGATTCCAACAAGCCCTGTACATGGCAAACCCTGTATCAAATCACCTGCCCATGCATCCATTCATCATTCCCTCATCCTGTTATAAAAACGCCTGAATATTTACTCACAAAACATTCGAACTTTCCATTGAGTCTGTGCGTTATGCAGCCTGCAAAATCCACAGTGCCCCAGCCCGTAATTCCAGTGTTGTGAAGTTACATGTATTTGGGAACGTCCGGCCTCATCGCCCACGTCACTATTGCGCATCCAAAACTATTCATATCAATCATTGCTGCCTCGCCATGGCCCCTGTCTCAAGGACATCGAACAAAAGAACGTTATATTTGCAGTCAGACCTGTGGGCATCTCCCCGGCGCTAGCTGAAAACCGAAAGCGCCGGCCTTCGAATTCCTCATTTGCAACATCACGTCGAAAAGGCATCTGTGGCCGTTTGAAATCACTAATTAATCCATCGAGTGCGGCTGTGTGTGAAAATGGCAACTGCCTTCACCCACGAATGGGACGCCCCGCCCGTCGTTGCAACTCGGTACAGTGATGCATGAGGGCCCACCGTTACTCGAGTACTACGTCCCACTGACCCATCACAAGTCTGTTCGCGACTGCAAAGATTGTATGTGAAACAATGGGACCATAGCCGAATGTACATATCAACAAATGTTACACGGCCATCGGGTACAAATACATGAATGCAAGAGCAAGATGCCATTCCTCGAATTGCAGCATTGTGTGCGGGACGTGCTCGGCCAAAGGGGAGAGCAGCTTGCACAGGTGGAATGAATCACCACAGGTGGAGGCCATACAGCCTGAAAACACATAAATTGCACACCCAGTCTCCTCCCACAACCACACCCACTCCGAAATGCTACCGGCAGGACTCGCGATGTTGGCCCTGGGGGACCTGATAGCACTGCAAGTACTCCAACTCCAAGAAGAAGACGAACACCAACTACAACCGGCCGCACGGAGGAGACGCAGGAGGAGGAGGAGGGCAAGGCAGGGCCAGCAAGGGCCGCCAGCACAGCCACTACCACCACGCAGGCAGCCCGCAATCCCACGCCTCCGAGCACATCCGTTCAACCTCACTGATGAGCAGATCCACACCCTCTACCGTTTGGACCGGGACACCATAGCCGCCATCGTGGACATGACACAGGCTGACCTTGTCAGCATGATAGATAGCCCAACCGCCATCCCACCCCTACTGAAGGTGGTGTCTGTACTCCACTTCCTGGCCACAGGCACCTACCAGCACACAGTCGGACAGTTGCATGGCATTTCACAGCCACTGTTCTCACGGACACTATTGCAAGTGCTCGATGCCCTCCTGCAGCACGCAGACGACTACATCTCTCTACCACGCTCGGAGCAGGAAATTACCAACACAAAAGTGGGATTCCATGCACTTGCCGGCATACCGGGTTGCATTGGTGCCATCGACTGCACCCATGTGGAATTGGTCGTTCCACATGCCATGGAGGCCCAGTACCGCAACCGAAAACAATTTCATTCCCTGAATGTACAATGGTGTGTGACTCCAACAGGATCATTACACATTGTTGTGCCAGATTCCCTGTATCAACCCATGATTCTATGGTCTTGAGGAACTCTACTATACCACGCTACATGGAGCGACACGCAGGGAACAGATCCTGGCTACTCGGTGAGTCTCATTTCATGCATGATGATGTGGGGTATGTGATGCGGCAATGAACTGCCAGGAAGGGGGGGGGGGTGCGTACGTAGCAATGGCATTCCACATCATACGTTTCTCGTCCACATACAGGTGATGCTGGGTATCCACTGAAGAGATGGCTCCTCACACCAGTCCGGAACCCACGGGACCAGCATGAGGAGGACTACAACCATGCCCACTCACGTACCCGTGTAGTCATTGAACAGGCATTCGGCCTACTGAAGACTCGTTTCCGCTGCCTCAGCAGGTCTGGCGGGGCACTCCTGTACCGCCATGAGAAGGTTGCAAAGATGGTCATGGCATGTGTCATGCTCCACAACATGTGCGTACGTAGAAATGTGCCCATGCCCCCTGACGCTGAACTGCAAGCACCTGATGATGGTCATGATGAGGGTGGGGATGTGGCAGCACCTCAAGGAGTCTGCGAGGCACCGGAGGGCCGTGACATTCGTCAGCATCTCATTGATGCATGCTTCTAGCACTCACGCCTGGTGGCTGATATATGGACACGGGACTCGTGGTACTGTGTGTGTCTGGTACATGCACAATATGGACTGTACGCCTATGATGGCCTAGTACACAAAGATCATTGTCCACACATCTCATTGGTTGATCGTGCACTGTTTATGGCATATGTGATATCATGTTGAACACCCTATCGACCCGCCACCCAAGTGAGCCCAACACACCCCCTCCACCCTCCTACCTCCCCCCCGAACACCAGTGTCCAAAGAAGCTCATTGTCAGTGGGCTGTCGCTATTGCAAGCCCCCTCTGCGGGTATCAGGGGCACCCCTGCCTGTGGAGCGCAGGTTCCTCCCAGATCTACGTTGGGGGCTGCCCTGGACGGAACTTGCAACGGATGACGTCTCTGCCTGCTCACGTCCATGCATGTCCCTAAGGGTTTGTGAGAGCTCAGTGAGCACACGGCGCACTGCGGCAAGTTCGGCACATACGTCTTTGGACGTCGCATGCAGTTCCCCCCTCAGGCTCTCGGTGCTTCTCTCCATTTGGACTCTCAGGCTCTCGGTGCTACTCTCCATTTGTGCCCTTAGTGTCTCTGTACTTCTCTCCATTTCTGCCCTGAGTGTCTCAGTTGATGTTTCTATGTCTGACTTAGTGCGCCCACATTCATCGGCATGGTCCTTGAGGAGCGTGGCCAGTTGCTGCTGTTGCACGATTAACTGGTCGAGGGACTGTTGCCTCTGCTGGGCCATGGCCATTTGCGGGGGTGTCACAGAGGGGCTGTTGACCCCATGTTGCCTTGCCACAGGGCTTGGGGGGGATGGCCAGTCGTCGTCTTGTGGGTGCCCCTGCGTGGTATCCTCATGTTGTACGGGATGGGACAGACAGGGGGAATGGGACAGGTCATGGATGGATCTGACTTCGACATCCCCGTCTTCTGTGTCGGAGCATGCTGCCATCAATGGGGTGTCACCTATGGTGCTGCTGCCACCAGAGGCAGTGCCTTCTGTGGCATCCGTTGGGGGGACCTGTGGTGGTGGTGTTGTGGGCATGCTGGCTGCTGGGGTGCCTGTTGATGTTCCCCCCTCTGTGCTGCCACCTGATTTGTGCTGCTGCCGTGTCTTGATGCGTGCAGCTGAGGTGGAGGGTCTTTGGCCGTTGGTCTTGGCCCTCTTTGCAGGTGTGCTGGTAGGGGTGTCCTGATGCTCGTCGTTTGGATCGGAGCCTGTGGTGGAGTAAAGGAGGGCGAGGGTTATTAATGGGTCTGTGGGTATTGGAATGGGATTGTATCACATGCATTGGGGTGGTACATGAGGGTGATTTGGGTCGGTGCCTTGGAGGTGCTTTTATTTGTGTGTGGGGTGAGGGTGCAGTTGTTTGGCAGCCTGCAGTTAGGGTGTGCCTGCTGGACGTGTGGTGGGTGTTTTAGGGGTTTTTAATTATTTATGTATTTATTGTGGTTTTAAGGTGCACTATCAGGGCGATGTGTGTGGACGTTCTCCTGGACATGTGTTTCTGTTGCACTATGTGGACACATGGTACTTCACATGATTGGACATTGTGGATTTAGCATTGTTTTATCTGGGCCACCTACCTGATTCTTCTGATGTCTGCACTCCTTTCTCCATCCCTCCGACTCCCTCTATGCTCTCCATTCCGATGGTGGAGGCACAGATTTCTTCCCAGGGGGTCAACTTGATGGGTGATTCAGGACCTCCCCCGGTGGCTGTGGCAATGTTGCGGTTGGCAGAGAGTATGCTGCGGACGCGTATCCGCAGGTCGTCCCACCGCTTTCTGCATTGCTGTGGGTTGCGGGGTGCGGTCCCCACCGCGCTTACCCGCTGTGCCACCAGAGCCCATATGGCCTTCTTGTTCGCAAGTGCCGTCCTGGTCATTTGCGTGGAGAAGACGACGGCAGCATTCTCCTGGAGGGTCTCTGTTAGCACGGTGAGTTCCTCACGGGAGAAGTGGACCTGCCGCTTGCGGTCGCACGCTTTCTTCGCTACTTTTCCCATTTTTCTTGGTTTCGCTAGGGTGGATGACGGGTTGGGGTGTGTCTCGGGGTAGTGTTTTTAGTGGTTGTGTGGTTTTGGTGGTTTTATAGGTGCACGGCGGGATGTTTCCCGTTCCGGGACCATGTTTTAACTTCCGTTTCCGTATATTTCCGGTCACCGTACTTTCCGGTAGGCGCACTCTGCGGTGCCCGCTGTGATGGGTGGCGGTATTGCACCTAGGGCGCTGTACGGCGGCGGTGTGGGCCGTTTTGGGGTCATTTCCGCCATCGCGGACTTTGCACTTCCGCCATGCCGTGGTGCTCGTGCCCGATGGGTCGGAATGGGCCGCAATTTGCTCCTTCGTGCAATGGCGGAAACGCTATTTACGCTGTGGCGGTCCGGTCAGTCACTTTCCGCCAGGGTCGTAATGAGGGCCACTGCCTGTACAAAATACACCCCCACATAAAAACACTCACCATAATGTATTTACCAATAATGCCAGTATAAACGATATGCCTACTGTAAGAAAACCAGTACATGCTTCCTACACTAATTTTCCACCATATGTGACAGCGTTCATAATGTTAACTTGCATATAATGCCAGTAAAACGTTGTGCACACTGTTAGAAAATGTCTCATTCGAACATGCATTCATACAACAATAACATTACCACATTCACTCAGGCAACTGTAAAAATGCAATGCATTACATGCCTCATGCATTCGGACTAGGGTGGGAAGTGATGACAACCTTAACCTGGAGTTACCCTAGTTGCTCAGTCCATAAGCACATACATGAAATCAGACTAGTGGTCAACGATGAGTCCAAAATGACACTGCCGGTGCCATCTTCAAGGAGGACTTCTAGTTAAGTTCTTCATCGCTTCCCACACCTGATGAATTTCATGAGTTTTGCTGAAATAAATCGAATAATCTTAACTCTGTCCTAATATATTCTTTTACTGAATATATATCCATATCTTTTCATTGACAAAACATCAGTTCAGAGAGAGTTAAGGTGATCACATTTAACACAACATTCCTGAAATGAACCACTCCCATTTCAAGCAGGTCAACCTTAATTATGCACCATCACTGGTGACATCACTATTTACATCATACTTGACTTCAGCAATGATGTCACTAATGCTATCTTACATGATGTCACTGATGAGATCAATAATTACATCATATATGACATTACTGATTATATACTTATTTTAATTTATTACACTTAATAATAGTGACCAATGATGTCATCAGTGTTTGTCATCTGTGGTGTTGTCATTGTGGTCATACACAGTATGTAACAGACGGTGCATAGTAAAGGTGTACTTGCTTGAAATGGAAGTGCTGAATGTACAGGGATTTGGCCACTGTACATCTTGTATGAATATGTTTCTTTGGGGGCCGCAAACCTTGGCCTCCAGCCGTGTCCACTGTACACGGTGCACCAATAGGTTTCTTTGTGTCCCACTAGCCATAACATTTGACCATGGCCACTCTATGTTGAACCAATACATTTCTTTTTGAGCCCGATAGCCACACCCTTTAGCCATGATCAGTATAGTACATTTCTATCTACTCCCTATTGATGTGGTAGCATAGCATTGTGCCAATTCCTCTGATAATGGAAAGAAATTAGTGATAAACAGTAATAAACCCCCAGATTTCCCCATATGAGCTGAAAAATGACTGAAAATTCAAAGGTATTCCCTGTCTCACAGGCACTCATGTTGCCCCCCTCCTCTTTTCTTGGACCTCCAGACCCCACATCCCTCAATTGCTTTTCATTCCCTAACCCTCTCCCATAACCGCCTATCACTCTTCGGTTCATGTGATGCTGTTTCTTTTCTGGAAGTGACTTGTGGTGTTGACGCAGTAATCTCACATGGTTTTCCTGGTATTCCCCAGATAAGCTGAATATTTTGTACCTGCAACTGGCTCCCCAGACCACCGTCAGCTCACCAACTTCACATGGTGTCTTTATTCCACCTTCCCACCACCAGCCTGATGTTAGTGCATCATTTTTCCTCCTCCAAATCTCTTTTGTTTAGCACACTTTTGGCTTGCCTAAGTACTTTCAAATGAATCACTCACATTGAGCAAAAAAAAAAAAATTAAAACATTGCGGCTATTAATTTCTGAGAAGTCTCTCTGATGCAAACCACTATGGGTGATATACAAAGTTCTGTGAGAGCAGGGGGCACCCCCTTCTCTGTCATATATCTTAAAAAAAATACTTGACAGATTTACCCGAAGCCAGTCAAAGAAATTAAACCAGGGCTTTCTGCCCAATTTGTTTCTTCTTTTGGCCCAAATTCATCCAGTGGTTTTTGTGCTATGGCTGTTCACAAATTGTTCTTTTTCTCTATGGGAAAATGAATGGTAGTAAGATGAAAACAGTTTTGCTTGTTTTCTTAATAACGTTTTCAATTTTCAATTACTATTTCCCACAAGTTCCAGTTTGAGGGAGCCCGTTATAAACATTCATTTTGGAAAATGTCATACAAATATGTCCAGGGAGTCAAATGTTATTAGCAATTACTTTTGAGAAATGTCTATGTACAAAGGTTTACTAAGGTTCACTCAAATGGACTATCCTACTTTTACTTTTCAGGTAAAAGGTGAACGCTTTTTTTCCAAATCTTTTTAAAACCACCATAACTTTCTTGGTGTTTTGAAAACATGGCTCAATGCTCCAACCACAAGGCTGTCAGGACTATACTGCACTGATGATTCCTACCAGGGGTCAAACCAGGTATGTGGTTGTCCTGACAGTCTTGCAAAATATCTGTGCTGGGTTAATTAAACTATGAATAAAATAGTACTGCCCTCTTAGACAAAGAAAGTTTCCTGGAGAAAAGGTTTGCATGTGTGCTGATTTGCTAATTTACATATAGGCATACCCACAATGGCATGCTGTTGTGGCTCAGAACTGGAGGTGACCTTCTAGCAATGGGTAGTACGTGGCCTTGTGGAATGTGTGGCTTGGCTCAAATGAACTATCCTACTTTGACATTTCGGGTGCAAGGGTTTTTGCAAACTGTTTTAAACCCACCTTAACTGTCTTAGTGTTTTTTTTATATCTATGTATATAGTGAAAACATGTTGTTAAAGGGACATTATGGTTACATTGTTAAGTTGCACTAATGAAAACCTATGAAATTACGTGAAAAAACATTCTTAGAGGGATGTTATGGTTACAAGTAAAATCGAAAAAGCAAAGACATGTGCTAGTTACGGTAAGCTATTCAAAAATAACTCATGCCACCACCATGCACTGCTAACTCTAACACCCAGGACATGAAAGATGACATCTCAAATGGCATCACTAATGACATCACTGATGACACCACGCATCATATTAATGCTAATGATAAGTCCCTACAAGGGGTTCTGTTTAAAATGTTGCTAGGTACATATGAAAAATGTACTTATTCAAAGCTAAATGTTATATTGAAGTGTTGTTGTTAAGACATCAATGTAATTATACATACACATAGGCAATGGCTCCAGCATGGACCATTGAAGTACAGTATTTTTATTCTGGTACTATTGGCTATTACAATCATACATCCAGGCCGGTCAGAATCTTGACTAATGTTAAACTTGAAATTAACAACTAACAATACAATAATTACTACAGACATGTCTTACTACAGAAAATACATATGAAGATCATGAATGCATACAAATCTGAGGCAAATGCAGAGAAACGCTAGTAAAGAGGAAAGAAAAACCATGACTAGAAAATGACAATAAGATTACAGTTCATGATGAGGTATAAAAACGAATTGTCTGTTTGGGGCCTGCGTATTGTCCCATGTATGTGCACTATTAGGTGAGCCCAATTGTAAGATAAATATCTCAACAACATATGAAAGGTAAATGTTTAGATATGCAGCACCATTACAATTTTAAAATAGAATTGTCATTGTCACTGACAAAAGCAACTGGCCAAGATATGTGATGTCATTTGTGATGTCATCTTTGATGTCTAAGGTGGTCATGTTAGCAGTCCCTGGTGGTAGCACAAGTTATTGTTGCATAACTCCCTGCCAATCTAAAACTTGTAGAGAACCATCTCCAGTTCCGGAAGAACCTCAAGAGCTACCTCTTTGCTTCCACCTTCGCTCCCCCTCTCCCCGGCTGATCTGCTGTCTCTTGGCACTGTGCACCTGGCCACCCTCATCCCCCTGGGCCCAGGTACCTGCTCACCCTGCCACCCACCTGCACTGCCTCCTGGCCATTCCTTGCACTGAGGACTGTAGCTGTACCCTTACAGCCCCCTCCCATTTTTCTTCTTTTTCTGCACTTATCAGACTTACCCAGTCTGCTGCCCTAATCGCAGCACTTGCCTACTTGCTGGCTGCACTACCACTGTTTATTGCCCCCATGTTCTATTTATTTAAATGTATTATGTATCTGCTCTCCTCTGCTCGCACTTTCCACTCTCCCTCTTCCATGCACTTTTTCCCCTTTCCCATTCCCATGCACTTGCGCATTCTCAATATCACTGGGCATAGTAAGATTGTTGTTGTGTTGTGTTCTCCCCTGTTCCCCTCCCTTGCCTAATCGTGCTCTGAAACACTTGTGTATGAGCGTGATACAAATAAAATATCATATATCATATTTCTTACCATAACTGGCTAATGGCTTGGATTTTTCAATTTTACAACGTTATTTAACAAAGTTTTTTCACTGAATTTCACTGGATTTCATAAATACAAATATTTCATACTATCACACCTCTGTATGAAATGTCATAATAATTCCTCTTTGAACATATACAACACTACTATAAACATCCTTTACATTAAAAAAAATTCTATCGGCCATGCAGCAGTGCAAAAGTATGCAGACTATAACTTGTGTTCGCAGACATAGCTGGAAGTAGGTGGCAGCAACCAAACCCAAAAACAGCGGAGAACACAATTTCCATGTTTCCTTTTGATACAAACAATATACATACACCAACATTACATACAATTAATTCAACTGAAACATATATGTACACACACTACACCCACTTCTATGTCTCCAAATGTATAAGAAGAGTGTTTGGCCGAGTGTGGGCTGGTCCTCAATACTGCTGATGCTGCATTGCTACAGTGTTTCCAGACTCTGTCAACTGTGTTTGCCTGAAGGGAGGAGCCTATTGAACAAAACACTTGCCACCAGCAGAGCGTGGCGGAGTGTTTGGCCGAGTATTCGGCTGGAGTGGAGCCCGGGAGGAGGACAAAGGTAATCAGCCATGTACGCCACTGCAGAGCTTTGCATGGCACAGCCACAATGGACCATCAATGAGGAGACGCCTCGACTGCGGAAAGTGTTGCAGACAGGATATCCGCTGAATGTCTCTCAAACAGAGGTGAGTGAGGCCACCTCCATTGTGAATAACAATTCGCTGAATCATCCTTGTCCGCTAAACACAGTGAATGTTGTTATTGCTGTCATTACTCCATCTCTCTTAATGATGGTGCCGGTCCTAGCCCATGACTCTGACTTTGAGACTGTATCTATCCCTATGATGCCCATGATACCAGCAAGTTGCCCAGTCGTGACGTGCAGTACCATTTCTCCACCTAACACACCCAGGACCACACCGGGGACTACCGGTATAGCACGCTCCCATACAATCGGAAACATACCATTTGACTTACCCCTTTCGGGCAATCAGATTATGAACTCCTCTGTTAATAACCAAGACACAGTCCAACCACCTGAAGGGAGAAAGCAAGCATATTTATTCTCCCCTAGATCTCTCAAAGAATTGACAACTATTCAGATGTTTGATCCAAATGTACAAGTGAATCTTTTTTGGAGAATCCCACATCATCTGTGATATTATCTCCTGGGAATCCTTCAATTTCAATGGCTCCCCATCCAGGGGGGTCCAATCTTCTGGGCATTGACAGGCCACAACAGATAGCAAGTGGTGTTGGCCTTTTTATTGGCAATGATGATCCCATGGCGGTGGTAAAACGAAACTTCAGACCTTCCATCCATGTAAAAATCTCTCTCTTCCATATAACTTACCAGAAAAATCTTTATAGAAGACTGGAGGAATGCTAAAGTTGCGATACAACTCCAAAGGTATTCAACAACCTGCTGATGGGCATTTACATCACATGGGATTCCTTAAAAGTGGGGGTCCATTGGTGTTAGAAGTTTCGGACCAGCTGCTACTGGAATCAGCCTCTTCACTTGAAATTCTGGAGAAAAGGGCAAAAGAGCCAATAACAACAATGTCTTCTACAAAAAACAATCAAGATAAATTACCAAAAATGACTGGTGAGCATCCCTACCATGTACAAAATCAAGCTACGAAGACAGGAAATGGCATCATTGCCTATCCTGAAACATTCTTACATAAAAGCATACTTAGAAAAGATGCTGCCACACATACTGGAACAGAATCATCTTTAAATAACATTATACCCACGGCAGAGGCTGCCACCCAAACTCGAACACCAACTGGTGAGTGCCCAATAAAAGAGACTACTCTTGAAACAAATGCAGAGAAAAACTTAATGGTAATCACCACTTTGACTTCAATTTTGGCCCTTTCATGAAGCTTCACAAACAGGTGGCCGATCACTTAAAAGAGCAAACGACTGTTTTGGCAATGCTCACTTCCAAAACAATCTTCATAGAAGCCTTTATTACTGCAATCCAAAGGACACGGATGCAAGTCAAGCTAAGGTGGCTACTCTGCTTCACTCAATTTTAGATCCAGTGATTAAAGAGCGTGAAGATTGGCGCCTTTCAAGACGCCTTGAATCAGTTGATCTTGGGGTGATGGTGGAGAAAATGCGGGATCAAACAGTCAACCCCTTTGAAAAGGAGTCGTCTTGTCCACCCCAAATAGAGATGACTCGCAAAGATGTGGAAGAACATATGATGGAATCGATTCAATGTCCGGCTAACGACAAGCTCCCCATTTTGATTAGTCATGCTCCAGCCTCCACTGAACATCCTGTACGTGCCAATTGTGAGATGATAGATAAGTCAAGCGAAGATCTAACTGTTGACCCTTTGTCACACTCAATTTTGGAAAAACCATAAAGTCCCATCTTTTTTAAGGTTCAGCTACATGACACATACGCTGAGGAATGATATCTCGAAATGAAAAAAAGATCAAATGAAAAAACCTGGAGTCACCCGTCTGATATCAGAAACCCAATCAACTGTGCAACAACAGAAACAGCAGAATGTCACAAAGTACAAAAGGCTGATTTGAATATGTTAAATGCTGAGCCACGAAACAAATGTATTAATTTTCAATTGACAGAAATTGCAAGGAACCATGACCTAGAAAGGGCGTTTACTCACATCGCAAATCCTTCTAGTTCCCAAGCCAATGTACAAACCAAAGCCCAAGACCCAAAATATGTTGCTAAAGCAGGAGGTACTTCATCAATCGATCTACTAGACTTTTCAAAATATTCTATTGACGACGAAACTCTGATTGAAGATGACAATGAAGATGTTGAAGTGACATCAGCTGAAATTTATTCTTCCGATAGTGACGATGAAAATCACAACATGGAGCTCAACAAGAAGCCTGAATGAAATGGGGTTCCCAGGGGTCAGCTCCGATTGCAGATAGAAAAGAAGAACACACAATCCCATTTTGAAAAACTTGGAGGCAAAGGGACGGTGACTCATCCCGTATGTACCCCGTTGCTACCTAATGGTACCCAATTCCCAACAAAAAAACATCAAAGAGAAGAAGAAGAACCTCCCATTGCTTCAGTGAATCAATCAAGTGAACATCCCAGTCATACTTCACCACGAGCCACACAGGAGACTATCCGAAGGAACTCCAAGGATGTTGCATCAGTTGTTGATGATTCATACTGCATTCTCACTCTTGCTCTTCCTCGTCCTTTAAAATGCTATGAGGACAAACTAGACTCTGCGTGGAGAGAAGTGGATATGAAGAAAAATATCCAGAACTCAACAAGATCAATCAATTAAAGATGGTTTGTTGTTAGAAAGAATATGTTCCGAAATGGATGGACTCATCCTGAACCGAGCGAATGTGATAAGGTTATTGCATCATGTGCCATCTCTCAGATCATTAACACCTAATGATCTGGCTATAATAGAGTTCATACATGAACTCCAGCCAGACCAAGTTCTCATCTATCCAATGACTCCATTAATGACGCAATCACTAAGACAAGAAGTCACGCAATTAAGATAATTGGGATTTAATCTTACAGAACCAACAATTTCATCTGGCTCACTCAAACCTTCAGCTAGTCCATCGAGAAAGGATCATAAACAAGCGCCCAGATCAACCACAACTTACAAACATCGATGGTCCCTGAGGAAAAATCCAATGGAAAGAGTCACACATTATCCTAATTCTCATGAGAGGAGACCTTATCGGAGGGATGAAAGTACCAACTTACAATATGTTCTCCTCAAAGGACTCCCACTAGAAGAAGAACCGGGAGACATGGAAGTCCACACAGGAGGGAGGCCCATAGATCTCGCTCCAACGAAAGATCTGATTGGCATCGACATCCTTCAAGAAGAGCAGATCAGAAATCATTGTTGAGGAACACAGATGAAAACTGGAAGTGGCTAATGAGCATAGTGGCAGACAAAATCAAAATGCCATAGGCCAGGTCCTCACATGTTCTGAAGCCTCTGACAATCGCATCATGGAACACAAGGGGTTTTGTTCACCTCTTTATCGAAGAAGGTGATCAACTTAAGGAACATGATATCTTTTGTCTCCAGCAAACTTGGCTCCGCACACCACCAATTGTAGAAGGCTATTCTACCCATTCAAATCCTGCAGTTAAGGGGAACAAAGCCCGTCCAATGTCATGGCTTTTGATTCTTATTAATAACCAACTAGAGATCAAGATATTGTAGGAATTACGCCATCCCCACTAATCCAAATTCTGCAGGGAACCCTGGCTATCAACAATGACAATCTTCACAAATCGCTAATCATCTTTAATATATATTGGAACCCTGGAAGCATGGCAAGTGCAAGGTTTCCAGACCAAGTGGAGAAATGGATTGATCATTGCAGATATAAATGGCCAGACCCGTGGTTCGTGATATGTGGTGATCTCAACTCCAACTGTTTTGACAAACAAGGAGAACTCATCAATCATGACTCTGTCATTGCAACTCTGGGTGAAACAAGGGGATACCAATGGATCTCAACTGTAGAAAGCAAAAACTTGTACATTCTTAATGGTTCTACTTTGGGAGACAAACCTCCAACAATCACAGAAAAAATTGTTCAGGTGCACAAAGTTTAGACTACATATGTATTTCAGAGGAATTGATCTCCCCAAAAAACACAATGACAGTAGAGCATATGAACGATAGTATTCACAATCTCTTTTGTGCTTCTCTGATACCTGTCTTGAACATCTCCAATTACATCGAATTACCTCCCATGGAAGTCACAATGGGAAAAAAATCGATTGAAAATTGCCTCACACATGAGTTACCAGTATTGATTACTAGATTAACCTCCTCAGTGAGAGCTCTCCATCCAATTGGAAGGGGCTACCACCACCCTAAATTATGTGGGACTTTTTAAATCTGTTGAGATCAAACCTAAACTCCATGGATCATAAAAACATCTGCATTGTCATGTTTATAACGATCAGGTTGCTACTCAAAAGTGCAAGAGACAAAAACATAACCTCCTAAAACACGATCAGTCACCTTTGGCAGCATTACAAAGACACAAGATACAACGATATTATCGCAATTGGATACATCGCCATAAACAGTTTCAACTGAGGCTTGATGCAGAGAAGATGTTGGATACTTTAAGAAATTCAAATACCTCAGAAATGTGGAAGTTGGTAAATCAGCTGGACACTCCACAAGATTCATTAATGCTGACACCTATATTACCTGAAGTATGGATTTCATATTTTGATTCCTTCCGAGATCAAGCCCAAGAAGTATTGACATCTAATCCCACTTCTGCCGAGTGGAGATGCATAGACACCTCGAAAGAAGCAATCATGGATCTGATCAAACAATTATCTCGCTTGAGAGCGTGTGGCCCTGATGGACTCAGCAATATGACTTTTAAAGAAGACATAGTACATTGGCCAGTCTATTCTCTTCACCTACATTTTTTCAAATCTCGAAAGATTCCCCCCACATGAAAAGAATCGATAATTATCCCAATCCACAAAAAAAGGGCTGACGGATGGAACCATCCAACTATCGTCTGATAGCCCTATTGGATGCCGTGGGAAAAATCTTTGGAACTTTAACACTAAAATCCCTGCGACTATGGGCAAAAGATTCTGGCCACTTGGGCCCATGTCAAGCAGGGTTTGTGAAGCCTTTGACAGTTTCTCATGCCCGCTATTATGGTCAAAACTGTCTGAGTGGTGGGTGTCCGAACACCTTAATGGCTCCCATCAAGGCCTTCCACCAAGATACCATCATCAAGGTTCGACTTAACAAAGCAGGCCTGCTAACAAGACCTATATCTACGTATAAAGGCCTAAAGCAGGGTTGTCCAATGGCACTGGAGCAATTTAACTTGTTCATCTCGGATGTAGAGCTTGCGTTTGTGGACATCAGAAGCTTCCTTTCCATCATTAGCCGGGATGTTACTTGGAAGACTCATCTATGTGGACAATGTCGTCCTCATTGACCCGACCCTGGTGGGCCTACAAAGACAATTAAACAATCTGCAGGTATATGTGAGCAAAAAATGTACTCACCATTAATCCAAAATAATCCGCTATTATGCAACTTGGCATTCAAAAAGGATCAGCACGCTAGGGGTCAAAATCCCAGTTGTCCACTCATTTTCATATTTAGGTGTTTGCCTAAATAGAAGCAAGATAGATGCCCCAAGATATCAATTACTGGTCAAAAAAGCAGCAAATCTTGCAAATCTGGGGAAAATACTCTTCGATCAATATTGTGGGTTTAGTCTCATCCCGATAATCACATTCTACAGAGCTAATCCCATTCGAACATATGGTGCAGAAACCTCCCTCAACTTTGACATAAAGAACTGGTCCAAATTGGAAGGGAGCCTTTGGAAAAAGCTATTGAGACTTCCTAAAGGCACCCCAATACAAGCTGTTCGATTGGAAATGGGTCTGACTTTGTTGGCTGCAATAGCTGAATGGTAAATGCTTTCCTTCTACAGAAACTGCATTGAAGAAACCACCAAGGGCGAATTTGAGTGTTTGAAAAAAGCTCTAAATGAACACTGAGAACCTGAACTGATCAAGTGGGAAGCAAAATGTCAAAAACTTCTACTATGTTTGGGTGAAACAGCTGACATTTTAATTAACAACCCAGATAAAGTAACAAACTTTTCTCAAAAGATTGGTTTAAAATTGAGTTAGAAAGACTAGTTTACAAAGCCTATGGAAAATCGTGGGAAGATAGCGGGAAACCAAATTCACTACCGGCTTATCGACGATTATTTCCCCACTGTTTTTTCAGAGATCAGTTCTTCAGATTTCGTTTAAACCTACTGAAAACAAAAGAAACCACATGGAATAGATCTCTGGAAGACAAATCCTTCAAATGCAGACTATGCAAAGAAGATAATTTCATTGGAAATATGCAACATTTGGTGATGGATTGTTCTACATTATCGTTACAAAGAGGTCTTGTAATGTCTGTCATAATAACCAAATATGGACACTGATCCAAAGATCTATGGTGGAAAATGTTATTGTCTGGTGAGAAAATATCAATAACATTAACTTTGGTGTAATTGCTAGTAGTCATTCAGAAAAAGTTAACAGAAGAAACATGAATTTTAAATTTCTTCCTTTTGAATAATGATCATTTTACTTGCTATTGTTTCACAAGATGTACTGAAGATCATGATCAAAGGTTAATTAAATAACCAAATAAATCAAGTAAATAAAATAAATACAAATAAAAAATAATGTTTTCACATACCACAATTTTATGGATTATAGCAAATCATAAACATAATTGTTCACCTTATGATATGATATGGCATTTATAACGTGCCTGTACACAAGTGTTTCTAGGTGTGACAAGACAAGGAGGGGAAAACATAGGGAGGACAAAACAGCAATCTTAGTAGGCCTGTGTAATTCAGATCATGCACAAGCAGGGAAGAGGAAAGGGAGAAGTGCAGTGGGGGTGTGTAGGTAGAAGTGCAGGTAACACAAAAGTGCAGCCAGCGTGTGGCTCAGTGCAGGTAAATCAAGAAGTGCAGCCATCGGGTGGCTCAGAAGTGCAGACAGAAAGACTGTAGGGTTGAAGATACAGACCACAAGTGCTAGGGGAGCCGGGAGGCAGTGTGAGGTGCAACTGGACACGCAAAAGCCTGGGCCCAAGTTCAGTGGGTAGCCAGGTGGCCAGTGCGTGGAGAAGTCAGGAATCAGCAGAGGAGAGGAAGAGAGAAATCAGAAATTGAAGAGGAAGGTCTTGAGTTGCTTCCTGAACCAGAGATTATTCTGTTCAAGTTTGAGAGAGGCAGGGAGGCTGTTCCAGAGGGAGGCCCCAGTCGAGGCTAGAGATCTGCTCCCAACTCTCTGCTTGGAAAAGCGACTGACCCTCAGAGCGTTGGAAGTGGATGAGCGGAGAGCTTGAGAGGGAAGATGTTTAGTGAGAGAGAGTTGGAGGTAGCACGGTCCCAGGCCACAGAATGCCTTGAGGACAATGAAGAGGGCCTTGAACTTGATCCTTATCCTTACCGCCACTGGTAGCCAATTAAGATATGTCAGAGCTGGAGAGATATGATCCCTCTGATTGAGGCCAAGGACAAGTCTCACAGTCCTGTTATGGATAAGTTGAAGAGGTCAGAGAATAGAGGCAGGAAGATTTAGAAAGAGGCTGTTGCAATAATCCAGCCTAGAGAGGACCAGAGCTCTGGAGACAGTGAGCTTCTGGGGGAAAGTAGGAAAGGAAGAATACATCTGAGGAGGTGCAGTTGATAGTTTGAATGGTTAGAGATGTCAGAGATGTGAGAAGAGAAGGTGAGGGTGGAGTTGGAGATGACCCCAAAGTTCTTAGCCTCACAGGTAGGAGCAGGAAGAGGGCCTGAGTGGGCTGCCAGAGAGAGAGGAAAAGAAGGGAGCTGGTGTTATGATGAGGCGAATCTCAGTCTTACTGGCATTAAGGAAGAGATCATTGGTGACACACCATGCTTGAATTGAGGTCAAACAATCTGAAATGAAAGGAGAAGAGGTGGCTGAGGGGAGCCTGAAGGAAAGCTGAATGTCATCTGCATAACACTGAAAGTTGGAGCAGAAGGAAGTGATGCAGTGGGCAAGAGGTGCCAGGTATTGGTTGAACATGAATTGGTTGAACATTATGTAAGCAATGCAGTTGAATACCTTTTAGGAACTGAAGCACAACACAGCACAAGTATACAAACTCTCTGAACCTAGTAAGTACATATTCCCTTACCTTTTATTGCAAATGTATTCCATAGCAACTTAATACATGTATAGTAATTTTTAATCGCTGAAATGATTGATTACATATTTCTACAGAAATGGCAAACACGCTTGAATGGCTTGAGGACTGCTTCCCTAAAGATGACATGAGCGATGAAGAATCTATTAATGGTAAATACACACATATATGTTAAAGTGCACTGAAATAATGCATGTTGAGAATCAGTTATTAAATTACATCTTTTTGATATATTTTATTTTCCACAAAGTTCTAGAATAAAACAAATATTAATCATGAGGAAGCAATTCCAAATAACAACAAATGACAAATAGGAAATATTGAAATACAAATTAATAATGATGTACTCGGATGTCTGAATTAAAAAATCAATTTGCAGAACTGTCTAATTCCGTAAAGAATCATGTGATCTGTAATATTTATTGATTTTCGTTTCCTCACATGTACCTGTGAACATTTTACTGAACAATCACCTCAGTCATTGCTAGAACATAACCATAATAAACGTTTTGATGAAACGTCTATCCCCAATTCTCCCAATCATGAAAATGATCAACCTCAAATTCCCCTATTTATGTTTCCTACTCTGCATAACCATCCCTTTCATAGAATAAATAATTATAAATGTAATATGTATGTTAGTGCCACAAATATTTTTCTTTGTAATTATATAACATAAATATAAAAATATAATTTTGCAATGTTTGTAAAAATGGTTGCCATTTTAATGTCCACGGACTATAATAATGTCTTTGTCCAAATGTTTGGGTACCAGTGACACAGTATGGATTTTTCAGTGTCCCTGAATGTACCGCCTAGTCCACAAAGTGATCTACACACTTTTTAATTGGTCCACGAACTTCATTGTTCGGGGGTGGACGCCACACCCTATATACGATAAGTCATAGGTCATACGGTAGTTTGTGGATGTCATGCATGCCTGCGGACGTCCCCGGATGTCATCATGTGACCCTTGCCTGTACGGTGCAATGACATGTCCATGATTGGTGTCCGTGCTTTGCAGACATCTTTAAATTCAATTGTTGGCCACTCTAGGGACTTTCAAGTAAAAACTGTTTTTCCACAGCTCCCTGTACAATTCCTTCTTCGTTTAGTCATTCCCAATTTGGCAAACCAGCAGAGAGGACCTTCTCCATTTGAGAGCAGAAAAAAACATCTTTCAAGCAAAATGACATCTGCAATGGCCATTCCTCCTCTTCCCCAAGGGCCACCACCACCACCCCCTGGAGGGCCTGTGCAGGAGAAGAGGGGACCTGCAGGAGATGACATGTAGGAAGTGGAAGAAGAAAATGTAGAGGAGGAAGTACCTACTACTTTGGGTGGGCAGAAGGATACGTGTGTGTGGAGGTTTTTCGCTATTGTTTGATGAATGCCAAAGACTCAGGCTGCCTATGTGCGCTGCACCGTGTAGAAAATTAGGATTACTTCGGCCACTACACCCTCCTTGACCACTCCTGTCACCACTCGGGACACTTCAGTGGGACAGAGGATTCCCCCTGCCATCTCAAAGGCCATACAGGAAGCTGCTGACCCGTACCTTGCGTGGTAAGCAGTACTTTGTATGTACTGTGACACAATCATCTGCAGGGGGAGGGAATCTGAAGCAACTTTGAGGTGGCTATGAGGCTCATGAAAAGGACTGCCATCTACCATAGGTTTTGCAGACCTACATCTTCCTTTGTCCACCTGTCCTTCCCTTATGGTGATTGGTGCCCCTTCCCTACATCCCCCATTCCCTACTTGGTTTGCTATCTCTTTCCCTCTGCAAAAAAATAAATAAAATAAATAAAGTTTCCTTATGGAACCGCCTTTCAAAGTTCAAAAACAGAATGAGACAAAAGTACTCTTATACACTCCATCTAATTTATATTTATACTTAAAGTAGTAAGAGTCTTTAAGAATGTCTACCATTTTCATTAGCATTACATTTTATGCTAATGCGAATCGTAGACACTTTGCATAGCAAAGAAAATAAAAGGTGTCAGTAATACATTTCTGTCCCAAACCACTTTTCTCTGATATAGAACATATTAACGTAACATTTAACATGCATAGTAAGTGTTTAGACATTATGTATGGCTTTCACACTTCCGATTCATATCACACTACCATAAAGAAATGACTCACCCCCAATTTCCACAGTCATATAGTGTGCGGACAGTTTTACTGTCTGCTGACTTCTCAAAATTAAAGGAGGGGGATTTACAATCAATTTACTTTTTTAGTTCTACAACAAGACCTCAAAACTATCTGCCTCACTTATATGTCCCTAAATCATCTAGCCCCACCGTATCTCACTAATAAATGTACTCTAAAATCCACCCCAGAACCACCAGATCATCCAACTCTCTATGCCTGGTAGTCCCTAGATTTGCACTAAAATGAGCAGGAGGCGCAAGTTTCACCGTGCTTGCCGCCCAACTTTGGAACACACTACCAATTAACTTAAAACTATTGAGTCCTTTCCGATATTTAGGAAACATGTTATCAGCTGGTTACTGAACAAAGAATAGCATTCACCTCCACTGTCCTACATGTTAACTCTCTAAGACCGCGACCATTGCCAATACTATATGTAAATTGTTGTACCATGTAACTTATGTAAATTGTTGTAATATTTAAATGTATATCTCATGCCTGTAACCACTTTCTTAAGCACCCTTCTACCCACAGGTCTGGAGCGCTATACAAATAAATAAAACAAACAACCAAAACAATGGCAGCTCTTACACTATCTTTGTTTTTTCAGTTTTTTTTAAAAAGTCCCTTTTGGTTTTTTTGTTGGTTTTATGTACTATACTAAGTAATGCTGTACTGTACTTATTTGTTTTTATAACTTCTACCAAAACTGCTTCAAACTTTTTTGTGTTTTTGGTTTGTATGTACTGTACTACTAACAGATACTTTTCTCCATATTTCATGTGTTCCATTTTCATTTTTTCACAGAAACTGTTTCAGGGCATTCTGAACATTTGTAAGAAAAATCTAATTTCCACCATCTGTTAAATGTACTCCATCTCGTCGATATATTAACATTATGGAAAGATGCCATTCTGACATCCTGTAAAATAGCACATACAGTTGTATTCATATTCTGGCTCAATTTTTCTATTTGTGTACAATACAAGTTTGAACCTTTCCACATTTGCCTTTCAGTTATCTGTGAAAAAAATAATCTTTGAATCTGGACACAGTCCATTAGTCTTTTAAACGTATCCTTCATGGCAAACTGCAATGATACTCCAGGTACCATACCCCAAACTGTTGCCTGCATAATGTACTATAATGATGTTGGATGTTAAAACCAAACTATATTCTCACTCAACGGTAATAATACCGCTCAGTTTCATCCTCAAACTCCATACCATGAGACCTCCACTTCTTCCCATCCAAGATTATTTCCCAGCATCTACACACTCTGCTTCTTTTCACCATCCTTGCACCACTTCACACAAAAAAGAAAACACTTGCTACCCTGTGCTCTTGTACACTTCAACTCCTCCTCCTCCTCCACAACCACAAAACCTGATTGGCTAATTCAGGATGTCCGCAGATGTCCATGACTGCCCACACTCTCTGCAGTCCTCTTTCCATGCAGGGCATCATTAAAAGACCTGGATGGCACATACGGGTCTGCAGAGTATCGTTATGGCCACAGACATTGTCACAAAGAGCAGCCTTTCTACCCTTTTTACATTTATGTGTTGAATACTCCCTCATTGGCTGCTTTCAAGCAGTCAAATATACAACCACCAATCACATCCGAAACTCTGCATGTAACCCTGCCACCTCAGTTCAACATGTCAGATGTACATTTCAACTCTCAGAGTACATGTCTCTGCCATTCACAGCCTCCAGCATCAAAAACAGATTTCAATTTGAAGATTGAATATCTACATCTAACACGACATAGTACAGGTATGCTTCTATTTTTAAAAGTAATTTTCTTCACCACCTTTATAAATGTGTATACAAGGTTACTGCCACTTACCCAGTAATAAGCATATCAATAAGCTTATGTTCTTCTTTAACCCTGCTATCAAATGCCATGTATTGCAAACTTCTGCACCTGCTCACATTAAGTGGCAGTTTCTAACATATAACATGCTAACATATTGGACTTCCTCACACCAAGTGCCACTTAACAGTGTTCTGCAAATCTTTTGCAACTACATTTCCCTTACTTGTAAATAAAAGTTACAAATGGTGCAGCTCTAAATGCACATTGCATTTCTTTATTTTCAATAAAATGCTCCTCAAAAGAAACATTTGTAAAACAACAGCATTTCACTTATGTATAAAAGACATATTTACACACCTCTGCTATCACATCCCGTATAGTGCCACCATTCTCCATATGATCACATTATGTACCACTTAGTAGTACCACACTAGTGTTTACCAAATACATGTCCTGTCCTTTACACAAATATTAACATGTGCATACTACTGCTGTACCTAAACACTCTACATTTCTTATTAAAATAAAAATTGAACCTAGGCATTACTAAAACACATGAGCTTTCCTTACATTAAAACACAGTGCTTTACACCCAATATGACTAATTTACATGTGGTGGCACAATTGTACACCCCATTAAAAGTGCCACTTAACACAGTGGCTACAATACTTTGCAAATACAAGTTCCTTACTTTAGAAATATACATTTATGGTACACATGCCAATGTATGTATACATGATTTCCCTTTAGACACATTCCTACTAAAAACACGTACACCTAAACACAGCACTTTTCCCTACATAAAAAAAGACTAGTCTTTTCCAACCACTACTATAATACAACATACTAACAACATACACTACCACAACTGCAAAGTTCCACGGTATAACCACTAGGCCACACTTTACTCTACTTTTTAAAAACACTCCTACACATCACAAATCCATTGCATCATGACAAGTGCAGTTTCTGCATTAAAATAACCAGGTAAAAAATTGCTCTACTGCTAAACAATACATTTTTCATGCATTTTTGCATCAAGGCAAACATTGATATACAAGCTAATGCCCTTCAATATTAGCACTAGTGCAAACTTTCCTCTGCTACTAAAATGCACTAAAAATGCATAATGTGTACACTATGTCAATGTTTACCTGTGCCTTATAATATGCCAAACTGCACTTGTCATGATTCAATTGTGTTATAATGTATTCCACTGTTTATATACATACTGCACACTTTGCCCTAATTCTAATATCGTGAAACTTTCCACTTCAACCAGTGCAAATTTTATATAATCTTGCCCCAGATTGTAACACCATAGTTAACATATTCCACACATAACACAACTTTTATTTGCTGTTTTCCAATAACGTCTCCTACCTCAATAAATAATAACATTTGCTACTAAGCTACTACACCATAACCACATATACCAACTCATTTTCTTTTACAATTACAGGAAAAAAAAAGATAGACAAACACAGCTACAGAACAAAGAAAATGTTCCATGTCCTACTATTAGAGAATATATACCTCTCTGATTCAAATAACTTACTTTCACTATGTATTAGCCTTAATATTGTGTTTCACTCTTACTCATTCCATTGCAACATCTCAACATTGATATTTATTAAATACTCCACCAATTCCATATTGCCTAACAACACAACTGTCCCTCATGAACTTCTTTATCACAATTTAATTTCTTTAATCTTGCATACCCCTATCCACCTCAAATTCTCAAATGCAACCCGAAAACGTTCACACCCAATGCATTAAAATTACTAACAAACATTATCACTCATACACACGCTTCCTCACCCCTTTACAATGTACTTGTACAATAAATCATTCCATTACAACAACCCCTGCTTTCCTCAACGCACATAATATTCCTTCTTATTCAATCACACTGTCACTCCCTTACTCACTAACACCAATAAGGCTCAACATATTCTACTATCAATACTTTATCACCCATTCCCCAGCACATGAATATACTTATTTTATACAACACCAACTGATTTCAATGTCATATTTACCCAAACCCATCATACATGTACTTCCTCTTACTCTTACAACGTTCCCATCCACACCTAACATCAAAGTACACAATCACAAAGCACTATTTTTCATCGCTCTACACTCACACCCACACACCCATTATTTTTACACAATAACACATGCATACAAATTCCACAACTTTCAAACACACACTTTTTCTTCCAACAGGCACAGCAGAATGCATACTAAAAACCAACTTTGTAGAAAACAAAGAACATATAGAGCAGATAAAAATTGGAACAAGCCATATAGTTATCTAACTCTAAAACAATGTATAGAAAACTTTCAAACAGAACAGCAAGTAACATCTCTAAACGATAATAAACCAGTTAGCAGTACAAAAAGTAAGCCCACGCTTTTAAAAAATAAAAGTAAAAAAATGTACAAATCAAACTAGACTAAAAATGAGCCTAAAAATATATCTACCAATGTTAACATAGCCATGGTAAACATTCCATAAAGTCAATTTTGCTAAAGATTTTCATTTTTTAAAAAAGGAAACCATTTTCTCAATTAATCAATAAACTGTAACCATGACTTCTAAACGTGCACAATATTGATATAAATACATTTTCCAACTTCTGTGAAGGTGAATGGCTTCACACAAGCAGCACAGAACCAAATTTCAATGAAGAGGCTTATAAAGATGAACAAATACATCAAATTGCCACAGACAATAATGTGCAAGGCTATAAAGTAGTAGCAGACACCATTATGACAAAAGAACCCCTTATAGAAAGAAACACCCGCTACAAAATTTCAACCAATTCTTGCTTTTGACCAAACAAGCTATCCAGTGTACAAATGGACCGGCAGCTCAATATGAAATGTATGCCAACAATCGCTCAAATGCTTACAACAATTTGCCAATCACTAACTAAAAGACAAAAGTAGAATTAAAACTGTACAAACCATGGATTTCTGCCCAGTACGCATCCACACTGGACTCGTGGAGGTTCATTAGCCCAAATTTCTGGAGCTGCTTGCAAAAGCACCTTCAATCACATCAAATTTTAGCAACATAGCATTCCTCTATGGGAAACCTTGTCAATCGATTGTACTGTTCAGAAATGCCTGCTCTAGAACTGCAAACATTACATTAAATATCATTCTCCTACAAGGAACAGCCAAAGAACTCCTTCAAGAAATAGAACAAATCCAAAGTAAATATTTTGGAAATTAAGTTGACTTACAAAATTCAGTTACTTTAAAACACATAGTGAAAACCTTACAAATACCAACCTAAGAAATAGCAAAATTTGAAAACACTTCTGCTAAAATACCAGACAAAATATGTGTCTTTTGTCACATGAACTTTTTATTTGAAAAAAGAACATACTAAAATAGTAGAAAAATCTTTGATTAACAAAAGGCCAAACATTTGGCAACAACTAGTTGACTTAACCAAAGTTAGACAAGCCCTAAAATATCTTTAAGAAAACAATGGATAATACAGAGATATACACATAGAAGGAGACTTAAGAGACTTAGGAGACCTAGGAGAAACCACTCAGATAATTGAAGATTCACAACAAACTGGCCAATTTGAACGTGTGGACCCTATGCAGCCTACATTTTATACCAGTATACAATTCACAAGCTACATTCCAAAGACACTGTAGAAGATGCATTTGAAACATCTCCAAATGCTTGCCAAATTTTTGGTCTTTTGTTAATCAAAGATTGTTCTATTGGCCGTCCTACTCCTAGAGTTTGTACATATTCTTTAAGATGTAATGGCAGCTATACTACTTTGCCACATATACCTTTTGAGTAACTCAGATGGAGTCAATTCTGCAGCGTTTGGTTGAATGTGTATTATAGCTTGAAAAGGGTGTACTATTTGAATTATGATGCTCTCATATAAGTTACATTGTTAGCGAGCTTTTGGAAGTGGGAGGATTTTTAGGTAATTAGTGATAGTCCGTGATGGTATTTGGTTATTGTGAAGCTTTGTATCACAGTAAGTGGAAACATTTGAGAGGTTAGTTAATTAAAAAAAAAAATCTGCTGTTGATCTAAAGCTAATAGGAACCATTGGGATTCTTCATTGTCCTGTATTATGTAGGCCATATTTACTATTTTAGTAAGTTTTTTTAAAATAAAAAGCACATTATTTTCCTTTACTCTTTTCTACAGTAAAAGGAGGAATATATGATGAAAGCGCCACACAAATTAGTGTATCAGAATATAGTTATTTACGAATGAAGGCCCAAGATTCAGACAATATATAGAATACATTATCCACCTCATCTTCGAAAGCAATCTACTAGCTCTATGGTATACAGTTGCACACACATTAAAAACAGCCTCTCCTTTTTTAAACAGGTCAGCTAGCCAACTGCTTCAAAAGATAAAAGACAAAGATGACATTTTGCCATCAAGAATCACAAATCTCTTGGCAAACATGAGTGGTACAAAAGAATACTAGTTCCAACGTCACGCTGATGTGCATTGTATACTAAGGAACCTAGGCCCATCCACATGGTATGTTACTTTCAGTTGTGCAGAATATACATGGGATGTCTTGCATGTCTTCTTACGCACTGCAAACCAAAATAAAAAGGGAATAGACATACAAACACCAAGAGAACTAAGTTCTCTTGACCCTGTCAATATTTCAAGATACTTTAACTATTGCTTCATTTCCATGCCACACTTTATCTGCCATAAAACTGCCCCTCCACTTGGAGAAGTAGAACACTTCTTTTGGAGAAAACAATACCAATCTAGAGGAGCACCACACATCCACATGCTTTTGTTGATAATGTATGCTCTCAAATGTAGCCATGAAAGTGATGCCCTCGCTTTACAATGTATTCAAAAATACAATACCTGTGATATTCCTTCAGAAACCCCACATAGCAACCTACATAGACAAATGGTATGCTTCCACAAACATAAGTGTGGCAAATACTGCTGCCAATATAAAAACAAAGGTAAATACTATACTGCTGCTTTGGCTTCATTAGACCAGTTTACACCAAAGGACAATAAATAGTTTATGTCTTCTGTTAGACACGTGTAAAAGGAAAATCCCCTAAAACACATACAACATTAAAAGTGATGAGGCATCTAAGTACATCAATGAATACAAGGTGATCATTGCCCTCTTGTGGAATGCAAATGTAGACATTCAAAACATTGAATACAGTTCCACTGCAGTTTTAAGAACAGTCATAGTGAGAATACAGAGCTGAAAGACCTTTGATATGATAAATCATCTGACAATACCCTGTTACAAAAAATTGTACAGCTTTGGTTTCAAAATGTTGTCACATACAAAATGCAGGTGCTACGAAGCTGCAACCGTTTATCCGGCACACCCTTATATGGGAAATCTGTGTTTTGCTAAACCTTGGTCCAGCTTCATCTCAAAAAAGGGTACTAAAATCCTACCTAGAGATAGAAACAATAGCAACAAATGATCCCAACAGCCAGGACATTTTAAAAACAATTTAATTGACACATACTATACATGACCATGATTAACGTCTATCTGAATGCCACTGTTTGGTCCTGGGATCTGAGCCCAATCTTTTCCTTTTCGATTAGTGTCTCCATTGTCTTATCAACTTCCTTCTTTCTCCCACTACTCTTGCTAGCACCTCTATGGATACTCTTCCACCTCATTCTTCAACCACTTCTCTTGCACCTAATTCCTCTCGGGCCACCTCCTGCTACAACCTCTGCCCAATGTCTGGCCCCTCTACCAACTCCACTGGGTGTACCTCAAGCCTGTACCCCACCCAGAAGTCTTTCAAGTGTGCCAACCTGCTCCACGTCGCTACTCTCAACTCTGCTGTCAAAAAATCCTCTGACATCTGCCTCCTCCTCAAAGAACTTGACCTGGATGTCCTTGCTCTCAGCAAGACATGATTGAAGACCAGCTCAGTCACTCTCCTCCCTGATGGCTGCAAGATCCTCTCAGACCCCAGAACCAACCAAATCGCAGGTGGAGTAGCTCTCTTTCTGGAGTGGGTCCCTGCGTCTGTCATTCCATCGCAGGCCTACTCCTCCTTTGAATGTTTGGTCTGCAGGCTCTCTATCTCTCTTGGCCTCTCTCTGACTGTGGCTGCCATCTACAGGCCACCTGGCCAGATTGCCCTCTTCCACTCAGAATGGGCTGATCTCTCCTCTTCTCTCTTTGCCTTTACCTCTCAAATTCTCCTCAGAAACCTTAACATCCACCTGGATGCTTTTAACACCTCCACTGGGCTCTTCCGCAACCTCTGCAACACACTCTCTCCATTCTACCTTTTGGTCCCACACATTCTGCCGGACACAACTTGGATGTTCTCTCTCCTCAGACATCCCCCTGTCAAACCCTGTGACCACTTTCCGCTTTGCTCTCACCTGAAACTATCTGTCCTTCAGGAAAAGCCCACCTAACACTGCCACCTACCTTCTCTGTCATTCGGCTCATGAAGCGTGTGCCAGTGGATGCCTTTGCCACAACTTTCTCAGCTCCTCCTATTCCTGCAGCTGACTCACACTCTGACACATCCCTCTCTAACCATCTTTCTATCTCCAACACTCTGGACATCATTGCCCCTGTCATGAGAATCCATCTGAAGCCTACCTCTAAGTGCAACTCTTGGTATGACTCTAACCTTGCTGCCCTGCACATGCAGGGTGGCTGAGAGGAAGTGGAGGGCTTTGGATGCAACCTCTGACAAACTGGCCCGATGCTTGCTCCAAAGGCAATACAGACTACCTGTCCTGTCGAAGAAGATAATCCACATCCAAGCCCACGTCTATGCGGCCTCTAACAACATGGCCAAACTCTTTAAAATCTGCAAGGAGCAGGCCAATTGTTCTGCAGACTCCACCTCCCCGTTCCCTCCCAGGCCCACTGTATGGCCCTCGTTTCTCACTTCACCACCAAAACCCAGGAAATCCTGTTGTTGCTTTTCTCTTCCTCTCCCTCTACCTCCCTCGGCTGCCTCTCACTCTCCTCCTCCTTTCTCTGTGACAAAACATGATGATGTTGCTAGACAATTCTGATCTATGAAAGTGTGGTCCAAACAGGTGCACCCCTGCTCCCCTAGACCCACCAAGGACCACATTTACACCCTCCCTCCAGCCTTAGCCTATTAAAGCAATCACTCTCTCACCACTGAATCTTTCCACTCTGCCTTCAGGTACTCCCTTGTGCACCCCCTCCTAAAAAAGCCTTTGGCCAATCCTACCTGTCCGGCAGACTATCGCCCAATCTCTATCACTCCTTTCCTGGCCAAACTCCTGGACAAGTTATCTATCTCCCAGCTTACTCTGCACAATGAATCTGCTGGTTGTCTCCATGACCATCAGTATGACTTCATAGAAGCCAGAGAAATTGACACTGATCTCCTGAACAACCGTGCTCTCTAATCTCGACTCCAGCCTTCTTTCTGTCCTCATCCTCCCAGGTCCAACTTGTGTCCTTTCTCTCCACCACCTCTCTCTCTCCACGTGTTCCCAAAGGCTCCATCCTCCATCCTCTCACCCTGGCTCTTCAATGTCTACTTGGCCCCCTTGGCCCACATGATCTCTACCTTCTCCTCTGTCAGTGTTATGCAGAAGATACAAAGCTCTCTTTCAGGCTCCCCTCAGCCTCTTCTCCTCTCCTCTCTCGCTCATTCTTGACTGTCTATCCACAATTCAGGATTGGTGAGCCTCCAACAATCTGTCCCTTAATGCCGCAGACTGAAATCCTTCTCATTGGGACCCTGCACCTACGTTCCCTCTCTCACTCTGGCCATCCTACATGGGCCCTCTTCCTTCGCCTTCCTATGAGGCAAAAACACCTTGGTGTCATCTTTGACTCCACTCTCTCCTTCTCCCCCCACATCACAGACCTTGCCAAAAAGGCCCACTATTAGCTGCACCTCCTCTGTGCTTTTCTTCCTTTTCTCACTTTCCTCCAGAAGCTCACTGTCTACAGAGCCCTGGTTCGGTCTAGGCTAGAATACTGCAACATCCTCTTTCTCAATCTACCTTCCACTACTCTTCCCCCATCTGCAACTAATCCAGAACAGGGCTGCAAGACTTATCCTTGGCCTCAAGCCGGGGGTCCGTATATCTCCAGCCCTGAGATCTCTCCACTGTCTCCCAGTAGCTGCAAGGATCAAGTTCAAGACTCCCTTCATAGTCCACAATGCTTTGTGGGGCCAGAGCCCACACTACATCAATATTTGTAATCCAAAATACCGCCCTTCACTCAGCTACCTCAAACTCCCTCGGAGTCAGACACTTCTCCAGGCAGAGCGTGGGGGTTACATCTGCATACCTTAACCAGGGAAGCAGGTGTTGAAGATGCTACCCATAGGTCATAATTTTCTTCGAGCCACAACTTCCATCATCCCTCCACAGTGATTGTGTGTGGCTCGGTGGCAGATAGAAGAGACCCCCAAACAAAAACATGACATTGGTAGTTTACAGACGCTGAAGATGCATGCCTGAGTACTGCTCCAGTTCACCATGCTCCCACTTTGGCCTTAAAGCAGCTTTGCATTTAAATAAGAAAATAACCGTACTGCTATGTTTACAGTACATACTGGGCATCAGAGTTGCAGAACAAAGGCATTGGTTAACAGGATGAGTTCTTCTAGCTTCTCTAAAATCAACAGGACTTATATGCCTCCCATTTATATTTGCTTGATTAAAATGTTTCCGAAAATGCCATCGTAATTCTGCAATATAGGCATATTGTCATATTTGCGAACAAGAGTGAATAACTTTCATTAGTGTTGTGCCTTAGGCTGCACCATAATGTTCTGATTGTACAAACCTGATCACAGAGCAGGGACAGCACAGCACGAGTTTTACAGTAGATGCAATATTAGCTAGCCCTGGAAAGGTGTAGATTTCTAAAGTATAAAATAGTATGTCTGAAGTTAATACTAGTTGATCATTTAATTGGCACATTCGCTTGTACAAAGCACAATTGGCTGGCTGCTGTGGGACCCCATGATGGATGTAGTTATCAAGCTGAGCGTGAGAGTTGCCCTGCAGTATGACTGCATGTCACAATACCACACAACTCTCTCCTGCAAAAAGGTGCAAATGAACACCTTTTTAACACCGGGGGATGGGGGGGTGAAAATCCAGAGGGAACCAGACTTTTGCAAGTGGTTAACACATGACTACATGTATGATCAGCCAGAGACCAAATTGGAACCTCTATACAGCACGGACGTATCTTGCATGGCTGGGTGCCTTTCAGGGAGTGTGTGGGGAGAGTTGTGAATGGAAAAGGACATTGGAGTCATTATATACTGCATTTCTGTTGGTGGTCGCTACATCGGCTCAATCAAATCTATGAAACCAACTAATTTCTTTGTATTTTTCTTTTTAGAAATAGTGGCTTCAGTCTCATGGGGTTAAGTACTTCAACACTTTGCAATATGGAAGGACTTCTGCTATCTTCTCAGTGCACATACCACATTAGGCAACAAAGCCTTAAGGCTAGTTGCTGCTGCAAGGCGCCAAGCCCATACAAGACACCATTAGATTATTCAGAAGTGGAATGTGTCAAGCAAGTGATGACAAAGTGCTAGAAATCCAAAAACGTAAATCAAAACGTGTTGTACATGTTGTGGTTATTGAAATAAACATGTGACTGTTTGCAAATATGGAACTGCACAATGCCATTAAATGTCAAGGGGTAGTACTTCAGAGGATTGGCATCTATCTACCCCTCCTCGTTCATCAAACCATGAAGAAGATCATTGGCCAGCGTACAGACAAGATTTAGGTGTTTGTTCCATTAGGTATTCAAAAACAGCAGAATCTTTTTTTTTTTTAAACTATTTGAAAATCTATTGGAGGAGGTAGCATGCAACCCCAATTACACAAATGCTGTTCTTTTGCAGATGGACATCCAAAACTGGTTTATAAACAGCACCAATCTTGTGAAGACTTTTAAATAGTACATAAGCTTGAGGACAGGCCAACACCTTGCATATGAGAATTTGGTATGGGCATAGGGTGACATATAGAGACATCATAGAGAGAGTGGAGATGCATCATGCATTTCATTTTAGACCCATCAGCTATGGGGAAATAAATACATCAACCCCTGTTCTCTCGCGGAGAATATCTCATATTGGAGAAAAGGAACCCTTGTTTGTCATCTGCTATTTCAAATATCAATGACTTGTACATACAGTAGATACATATGTTTCCTCCTTCAACAAAAGACATGTTTGCCTACCAATGCTTTGCCCTTCTCCTCTACCAGCAACACTGTTTGTGTCTAGCACAGCCTTGTACTTCTACTCCACCAAAAAGGACAAGTGTGATTAGAACATCTCCTTCACCAAAAACGAGACATGTCCATAACATATGTTTGGCCTTTTCCTCCACCAACAAAAAACAAGTGCCATAACGCCGCTTTGGCCTGATCTTTAAACCGAATAGATGTGTGCCCAGCACTGCTTTAGTGTTCTCCTTCGACAAAAAGATGATAGGTGTGCCTAAAAGGTATTTGGCCTTATATGCCTAGAAAATATGCATGCTGATCTCACTGCTCCACCAACAAAAGGTAGCTCACACTTCGCTGTCCTTCTCTGTCCATACATCCATGTGGGATACCAGTGATTTGCACTTGTGGCCTGTCAACAACAGATGTTTATGTCCAGAATGACTCTGGCCTGTTCTGCAATAAATAAGCATGTTGGGTTTGCACTGGTTCTGCCCTGCTCCTTCATCAAAAAAAGACACGGGCATATGTAGTAACGAAGGTTACTCGTCACTCAAGGTAAGTTATGATGTATTTGTTGTCCAGGTCCAGCTCCTTCATCACACAGTAGGGGATTGTAGGGAAACACGAAAGACACGTAGAAGGGAGAAACACTGGGACAGCCCCACACCCCATTAACTCATTAGCTCACTGCCAGCCCAACCGTCAATACAAGAACTCCTGAACCTCCACATTCCGCACAATGACACCATCATCATTCCACAACCTGGTTATGAGCAAATGCTCATAAACCTGCATTATAACACTATACCACTGCTTGGCCTAGTTCACTTATAAAACACATGCACAGCCTTTCTGCTTTGGCCTTCACCATAAAAACATAAGAAGATATTTTTGCCTGACACAGCTTTGTCCTTCCCTTCTGCCATCAAAAGACACATGCACCTTACTATGCTTTGGTCTTCTCCACCTACTTAGTGTCACTAAACAAGAAGGGCTTCATGTGACAAAGCCACATTTATTATGTAACTTCTTTGTGTGGTATTCGTAATTTGTCACCATATAAATGCCATGTATTAAGTGATGTTATATGTGATGTCATCTGTGATGTGTGTCGTTATGAGCACTGCATGGTGAGGGCATGAGTTGCAGTGCCGTAGATTACCATAACTAGCACTTTTATATGGTTTTTACATTTTTCAGCAACCTTAACGTCCCTTTAACAACGTGTTTTCACTTAATGTCACAGTTTCTTATAAGGGCAACTATAAAGTTAGTTTGACAAAGTTTATTCACTGAATTTCACAGGTTTGTTTCTATTATGGCAAATAACCATAATATCCCTTTGATGGTAGCCTGATTCATGGAAGTGTTTTATAATGACACAATCCCATAGGAAAACGTTCCATGATTCAGGCCCCATTTTAATTGGTGAACTTTCTGAGAAACATCCTTACAAAACAGTATGTAAAAGAATCAACACATACACAGCCAATGGACCGGTCACATGCACAAACGTACAATGTGTGCATTATGTCTACACTTTCAGACTGTGCACATACAATGAAAGTATTTTACAAATGAAAAGCAGTGAAAGTCTGCACCAAAATTCTAGACAAAGTAGAAGCACATGGATTGACATTCTCTTTTATCAACAAGCCAGTGCACATCTAGACCGTATGTAAAATCTGTATTGATTACAGCTGCATTAAAAAGTGTATTGTATCTTGCGTTCAACTGTAGCATTTGTCTACAAGACAACCTGGACATGTTTCATGGTTTTATAGATGAGCAATGGGGACAGTTGATGGTTTACAACTGTTTCTAAATCTATAAGAGTTCCAGTCTATCATTGTTAATTTTTAATTTTTCTTTCATTTTATTTCATTTAGTTTATACAAACTTTTTGAAAAGAATTCCCATCCCCCTCTTACATTGTGCCTGGGAAGCCTAGGAACAGATTACTACCAAGTCACAAAACACATTGGCCTTTGCATTTCTACAGGTATCCGCCTCTTATTTGCCTTATTATTTCCACTTATCCAGTCTGTATTCTATTTAGAGGTTTTGTTTCCTCCATGCCGGGGTCTTCAAAATTTCTTTGTTACCCTGTGTAAGCATCTCTGCTTCGATAACACACACACATCTTACTTCTAGACAATATCCATCCAAATTATTTCAGACCTGTAGCAAGATTTCCAGTTTTTGCAGAAAATGTGTCAACCCGAAGATATCTTTTTCTCGTGGGTTATAGAGTTTTCGCCACAGGTCTTCTCCGCATAAGGTGGAATATTGTCTTACTAAGTTTCCTAAGTGCAGGGATCTCTTGTCTTTCAAGCTTTCACAGTACAGTGTAAGATGTTTAAGAGTCTCATGCTGTTTATTGCAAAAGCGGCAACTTAGTATCGCTGTCACTTTCCGAGCTCTTAGGGCTTGACTTACTCTTGTGTTAGATAAGTTCAATCAAAATTTCATGTACATTGCTCGATGTCTAGCATTGGCTGTTCTCGTCAGATATTGCAGCATTTTGTTCCGATCTTTAGCTTCATTTGCTGCATCTTCCATGAGCTTAGGACGATTTCGATCATCGACTGTCGAACACCAATTCTGCTCCCATAGATTTTTCTTGACATAGTTTGGATTGTTTTTCAGTGTTTCCTGATCAGTGCCCAACTGCAATAACTGGTTTCTGCAACCGGTTGCCCATTTACACAATAGGATTTCCAGATTTCCTTTCAGAGCATCTTGTAGAAGCTTGAACTGGGCAGTGCCGTCAACTATGATTATTTTCCTGTATATGGATAACATGTTCCATAGCACTCGGGCCTGTATGGATATCAGGTTGAGTTTATATCGCACACACGCGCTCGAGATTCCTTTTTGTAGATGCAGGACACGCCTCCAATATTGGTTTTCTAGTTCTGGCCATAGGGTTGCAGACACTCCTAAAGCAGCACTTTCAGCACCATAAATCAATGTTGGCATGACTTTTTGATTGTAGTGGGCTAAAACTGGTAGCAGAGAAAATGTTCCAAACTTTTTGTTTATGATCACTCCTTGACATGCCAGTTGTTTGCATTTTTGTTTAGCATTCTCTGCCCAGGGTGCATCGTGTATGTTACCGTTGATCCACATTCCCAAATACTTTGCCTTTTTCACACATCTCAGATTATCATTATACAGTCTCCATTTCGGGGCACATTTTTGTTCTGTTTGTTAGTTCGTGTAAGATCTTGAAAAATTATTATTTCAGACTTTGCAGGACTGATTTTTAGTTTATTTTTTTCCACATATCCTTCTAGAGCTGTTAACTTTCTTATTAGACCAATTGGTGTTAAATCCAGTAATGCAATATCGTCTACATATAGCATCCAATTTATGAACATTCCATTAATTTTCGGTGGAAAAGAAGTTACAACTTCTAGGCTTTCCCCAATGTCAGACAGAAATAGGCCAAACAACATAGCTGCCAACGGGCAGCCTTGTTTCACACCTTGATTTGTTCTTATTGACTTACTCAGGGTTCCACCAGAGTCTAGTCTGACCTTAATTTCTGTGTCTGTATGCAGTTCTTTTATGGGCTGGAGTAGATTTTCAGGGCATTTCCATTTCTTCATCTTATTCCAGAGCATCTCTCGATCAATCGTATCAAAAGCGCTGGACAGATCAACAAACGCTACATAGATCTTTCTATTTTGGTGGATTGCTTCCATCTTAATGAAATTCAGAATTGTCAGGTTCAATCTACATCCAACCCCTTTAACGAATCCTGTTTGGCGAGGATCAAATTTTTTGGAGTCTTGGATCAATTTTAGTAGTTGGATTTGAAGCTGCGTTGCAAAGATTATCCCCAACACATCAAGGAGTGCTATGGGCCGATAATTCTTTGGGTCTGTGCGATTACCCTTTTTGAAAATCGGTACAACAATAGCACTCTGCCAAGCTGTGGGTATCTTTTGCTTCTGTAAGATTGATGTAAACAATGAGTAGCAGAAATCCGCCCATAGTTCCGGCTGTTGTTTTAGTAGATGGTTTGTTAACCCATCTGGCCCTGGGGCTATTGATGTACTTAGTTTTATGATGTTTCTGTAGATGTCTTCTTTCTTTATTTCAATTGACCACTCATGCTCCAGTATTGAGGACACATCCAGCTTAATGGCATTGTTGTAGAATATTCCAGCATAATGCCTTACCCATAGTTCTTCTGGTACCATGTTTTTTATAATGGCTCCTTGGGGAGTTGAGAAATTATTCAGATAGGACCAGAAGTCGCTTGTGTTTCTTTTAGCAAGCGTTTTCATCATGTTTTCCGCATCTCCTTGTAGCATTATGTGTTTATGACTGATTAACCAATTCTTATAGGTTTGTTTCAGTTGTTTTACCATACTTTTGCTGCTCAAGTCTGATTTATTTTTGAACATTCTTAGGGTTTTGTTCAGCTTTTTTTTTTCTTTACTTTAAGCTCTTCATCCCATACATGTGACTGTAAGAATTCCGGTCTAGCTTTAGCAGTTTTCTTCTCTCGGTAGGTCTCTGAGAGGGTTGTGTATTCAATTTTATCCATCTCTGATTTTTCTTCCAATGATTTTAGCAGGGAATTCACCTTTTTCGCATTTAGTCGTAATCGATTACGACCGGGTCCCACCTCTAAAATACTTTTTGCTATATCAGTTGGACCTTCAGTTTGTTGTGACTTCAAGTAAATTTTTACTACACAGTGGTCACTGGACTTCATTTCGATAATTTTTCGGAATGTGACTTCACTGTCTTTCATTTACAAACATGTAGTCTATTGTCGATCTTAGCGCATTCCTTCGCCAAGTTGGTTGGGCGGGAATGTCTCCTGTGACTTCTCCATTCAACATCTGTAGATTCCATGCATCCATTTCAAGCATCCAGAGCATGGCCGCTTGTTCACCATGAGTTTTCTTCTCATCATGATTGGATCTGATTCCATTTTGAAAGCAATTTATGTTAAGGTCTCCACATATTAAGATGTTTGCATCTTTTTACGTTCCTCTTGATGTCACAGATGAGTTCCGAAATGGATTCAATGAAGATGTCCAGTTGTATTCCAGCATGTTGCCAATAGATATTTACCAATATTAGTAAATTTTCTTCTTTCGCTGATCTCGTCGGGAGTTTGATCCTGGAGACCTGTATGTACGGTGACACATTGATTGAAGATAGAATACGTATACCACTTTTAATTTTTGCAAGGGTCACCATTCCTGACATCGGGTGTCCCTTTTTCCCTTTAATTGCTTGGTTGAAGGCAATCTCAAAGCCATCCGCAATTGGAGTTTTCATTAACCATGTCTCTTGCAGACATAGTAAATCTATGTCCTTTAATTCATTCGGTGTGTCTTCAAAAAGATGCACATAACCTTGTTTGTTCCAAGAGGCTATGCATATATTACCGGAATCATTGGACTGTAAACATTAGCTGTTATTAGGGATATTGATAGTTTAAGCGACCCATGTCCAATCAAGATCCTCATTTCGCAGAGAGGAATTTCTCTGAGTTTTGGTATCTGATTTCCCAATCGTTGTTTCAGTTGGGTCTTTCCTCAGCATTTGTTTGTTCGCCATTAATTTGCCTCTTAGGGGAGGCAGGTTTGCCCTTTGTGCTGCCTTCTTCATCTTGTCTTGCTAATCCTTTATTTGTTGTTGATTTAAGTTCTAAGGAAGATCTTTTTTCCATCGGTTGTTCCATCTCATTTGGGTTCCGAATTTCATAACCCTAAGGAGTTCAGGATGGCACCAGTATTTAGAAGTGAGTCACAAATGATTTTAGAAGCTATGTGTAGTATCACACAATTGTTTTTTTCATCTTCAAATTCTACTACTTGGATATCTTCAGAGACCACGGTTCTTAATTGTGGAATGTGATGCAATAATCTCATTACATTTTTTCTGTTCTGTTTACTAAGAGACCATCTTTTCTCTCACTATTCGCTCTAATCGCAGAAGATATTTCCCCAATTTCTTATTGCTTCGAACTTGGCGGCCGGAGTCTTTGCCAAAAGCTGCATTCGCTCTTGCATTGGTCTGAGTTTTCTCAGACATTGATTGATGGAGATCAAAGTGTATCTTTTGTTGCAGCGATGGGCCTTTAGACTGTTGCTGGGGATCGGGCTCGGTTATTTTAGGGTCCATATCTCCAGACTCTACTTCAATGTTGGGTATTGCTTTGATTAGCCCAACATCCCTTAATGCCATTTTGGCCTCCAGAGCCACAAATTATTGCTCATATTTCCGCAAGTCCAAGTTGCAAGATGTGGACTTCAAATCGGGTTGTTCTCGGTTCTTGGTGGCTATAGTTAACGCTCTTTTGGCCTCTAGCGTGATGCATTTGATAGGTACTTCCCCTGCCAATTGTAGCGTATTACCGTCTTGTTTTATTGGATCCATTGTAACACATCTTTGCAGGTATACGGGTTCCTCGTTTGCTAAACAACAGGTTTTGATGGTTGGGATTTCTCGAGAGGAAGACTGCTTCTTGCAGATTTTTTTATCTACAGACAACTTCTCTTCGTTCAGTGAGGGGCTGAGGTCAATGTTAATAAAAACATCTGCAGATGAGCACTCCTCATTCAATACAGAGTCTTGAATCTCAGTCCAGCCACGTTTATCACCTTCGCAATGATCGTATGTCGAGAGGTCGAGAAGATCCTCTGGAGAACTCTCATTATTCTCGGTTATGGTGCATTTTTCTACTTCATTACTGTTCGTTTGTCCTGCAAATGCGGAAGTCATTTGATTACCAGAATTGGCATTTACTATGACTCCAGTTGCTTGCTTAGTGGTTGTTGTAATGCTAAAACCTTTAATATTCCTTAAGAATGATCACACACTTGATCTTTTTTGAGTGTTTCTTTTCCTCATTTTCTTCGATTTATTTCCAGCCGTTGTCTCTTCTGCTTTATTATTTTTTACAGGCTCTGTTTTTTTTGGTTCAAAGATTGGGAACACTTCTTTGGAGATAGACAAAGACTTCTTCTGCAAAGCTACTTCAGCATCTGGTGCGTCGCTGCCAGTAGCTGGATTGTGGTTACCTTGGCCCTCCAAGGCAGATTTGGGATCAGGCAGTTTTACAGATGATAAGGCTTAGCTCCCCCGAGCTATATCCGGATTGGTAGTGGAACCAACACATTCAGATCGCTCCGACGTCAAATCATAAACGCGTCCAGAGAGATCAGCAAGCAGTTGGTTCGGATTCTGTTTCCCATTTTTTTCCACACATAGAGGGGCGCCCTCTGTTGGTGCGGGTGTCTCGCTATCCTGTGCATCACTGCTAATGCTGATAGTACTAACTTTCTGACGATCAGCTCCATTTAATCCTTTCAGTTTTTATTTACATTTCGACAGGGGTTTTTTCCTACATCCATTGCCACTGCTTGTCTCTTGAGAGTTTGAGTTCACATCTTTGTCAGTGTCCATCACTGCAATTTGAGCATTCTGATCTATTGGGTTTGTAGCAGATATCATCTCCACACTCACATTGTGACACTCTCTGTTCTGTGGATATGGGATAGAGCTTCTGTTGTTTCAGCAAAGCAATCGCTTCTCGAGCTACTTCTGCAAACAATCGTTTGTCAGTCGCGCAGTTTTTATTGTGTTCCAGTATTATCTTCAGATTTGCTTCAGATATTAGATGTTCGTCTGACAGTACTTATTTTGTCATGGTCAGGTCTTGCTCCACATTTATCATTTTTGTATTCAGCATAGCAAGAAGGGTGGTTTGGTCCTTGATATTCTCATTCTGATTCAATTGTTCATATAATTTCACATAAGGTAACATAGACATAGTATGAGCAGCCCTTATTAGTGTATTTAGCTCTCTGGTAATTTCCTTGGAAAGACATTCTGCCATGTTTTGAGTTTGAATGTTTTTTTGTTGATGTTATTAGGCCTTGATCTAGATGTTTTTGATTTTTGCTTCCATGGATTGCTTTTCTTTGTGAATAGTTTGTCTATGTTTGGACCAGCTGAAAATAGCGATAAGTAAGACTCATCTCCGTTTTCATCCAGACCAGCTAATTGTCTTTTTTCAGTATGTTTTTTTTGCGATGCAGACAACTGGTCTATGTAGTCATCATTTATAGAGTCAAGTCTTTTCCTTTTCGCCATGGGTTTCAGCCACAAGTTCCGTTTTTCATTAAGTCCCCGTATTTCAGGTAGCTGATTTAGTGCATTCTTCACCTGGGGCACATGAGCACTTAACTCCTGCTCGTGTGACTTTTGATGTTCAATGGATGATGCTTCCACCCTGTTTTCGGAGGTGCAACGACATCCTAATCTGGTGTTTATTTCAATTAGGTCTTTTAGTACCTCATCTACTGCAGCATTCGCGCTGTGCCGATTTGGACTCCTCACATCACATAATGTTTTGTATGGTGAGATTACTAACCTATTCCCGTCAGCATTATATTGTATGCCAATTCAAACGTCAGCTAGCAGTTCACTTGGGGGATTTGAAGGGTTGTTGCCCATATACCATTCTGCTTGTACTGGGTCACTGTTGTTAAACGTGTATGGGTCTTTACCACTAGCCCCACCGGTAGGCCAAACCGGAGTACCAAAAGCCTCGGCCCTTTCGCTCTCCATCCCCTCCGTCTGGGCCTTAACATAGTCCAGCACATGTCTCGCCAAAGACTAATGTCTTGACAGACTGCAACTCAACTACTCCACTTTGGCGGGATGCTACAGCTGTTTGAGGGACATTTACATTTATACGACACTCATTATCATCGGAGTCAGTCTCCAGGAACACCTCAGACATGACGCGACTCATATTTCCCCCCTCGAAGTTCATGTCATTAGGTACATTAGGTACATGCACTGTTAGAGGCGTTGTAGCCATGGCAAATGTAGGCAAATTACTTGCCTGACAGTCCAAAAACATTTCAGAGCTTGTAGATGAAATTGAAGCACAGGTCCTTTTACAGGACCTGCTACAGTTTACCAGGGATGCCGCTCGATATTCAGCGATCTCTCTTCCACCAGCGGCCAAAAAATGCCGCTGCCGCTGCGTGAGGGGATGCACGTCTCCGTCGTCTCCAGTATGCTGGGGGTGCACAGCTGCATCGTTCATGACAAGTCCCGAAGGGCAAGGCTCCGACGTGATCATTGAGCTCATTCAGTTCACAGTTCTATAAGCTGGGGGGGTGGTGAGGTGCATGAGGAACACACGCAAACTGGTGCTTCGCTCAGTACGGTGCGCCCGGCACCCCCGTGCACCTCTGGCAACACTGACAACACTCAGCTTCACTCCGCATCGCTCCGTGGCCGAGTATTTACTGGATGAAATGGACTTCCTTACACAAGGAGGTTGACAGCATACAAAATCCAGAGTCTCCAACAGTGAAAACACTCAGCTTCACTCCAACAAAATACAAGCAAGGGCAAAATATACTCATCACATCAACACATTTTTTTCTTTGCAAGGATATGTTTTTTAGAAGAGAACAATTCCCTTTTGTATTGCAAATACAATTAACATTCACCAATCCCAAGGTCTTAGTCTTGACCATGCATTTGTAGGCAGAGAAAAAAGTTGTTAAAGAAAGTTTGAGTTGTGTGTCACTCCTAAGTGTTTGAGCACTCACAGTTGTATGTTTACTATGCTTTGATGCAAGCAAAGTAAATGTAGACACCCCTGTGCATTCTGGAGTATACAACACTTTGTAGTTTGTCCACTCCAGACTTGGAGAAATATCCAGCACTCATTAATGTAAACCTTTAAAAGCTAAATATAAAATTATGAAACCACATCAGAACTCCCTGCTGTACCCATTAAAGAACAGAAATGTACCAGAATCTACAACTTAATCAGACTCCACATCTGCTGGTCTATTTGAATTTTAGAAAAGCACTGCAGTCATTTGTTATGCAAAAGTTGCTGACAGTAGCTGTTTCAATGAACACTACTTGGAAATATGTTTTACTTGGATGACTCACAGCTAAGTGGAGCAATTGCTCACATAGATGGGAATGCAACAAGAAATCCGGAATCAAATCACTGTGCGTCTGTCATAAGGGACTGAGGGCCTGATTGATGGAAGTGTTTTATAATGGCGCAATGCCATAGGAAAACGTTCTGTGAATCAGGCCCTTAGTTGGTAACTGCAAAGGAATTGTTAAATTCACTCTAAACTAGCAAGAGAATCCTCGTGTACTTATTAGAAGTTCTGATGAGAGTAAACATTCCTGTCAATAGAATTCTGGATCGTGCGTACATTTTGAAAAGTAGACACAGGGGGTAATTCATAGAATTCAGCGCACAAGTGGCGCATGCGGCTGGTGCACCGTGTGTGTGTGCAACTTTCTGCGCCAGCCGCATGTGCTAAAATCCATTTCTGCGCACAGCGTATTCATGGATTTTAACATCCAAAACCAGCCGTGGTGCAGAGTGGCACAGCGACCCTGCAGCAGCGCCAGTTACGCCCCCACCCCCTCCCCGTGAACCATGTACAGCGCACAAATCCCGTACATGGCGCACAGACTCACAACCATGAAAACGCCTGTAAAAAGCCCCTGTGCGTGCGGGCTACGTGAATTACTACGGTGCGTGGGAAGTTTCACACGCGATTGGCCCTGTGCGTGCTGGCTACGTGGATTTCTGGGGTGCGCGGGAAGTTTCACATGCGATTGGCCCTGTGCGTGTGGGGTTCGTGGATTTGGGAGGTGCGCGGGAAGTTTCACATGCGGCAGCACCTGTGCGTGTGGGCTACGTGGATTACTGGGGTGCGCACGAAGTTTCACATGCGATTGGGCCTGTGCGAGCGGGACATGGATTACTGGGGTGCGCGGGAAGTTTCACATGCGATTGGCCCTGTGCGTGAGGGGTACGTGGATTACTGGGGTGCACGGGAAGTTTCACACGCGATTGGCCCTGTGTGTGGAGGGTACATGGATTGGGGGGTGCGCGGGAAGTTTCACATGCGGCAGGCCCTGTGCGTGCGGGCTACGTGGATTACTGGGGTACGCGGGAGGTTTCACATGAAATTGAGCCTCTGCAAGCGGGGTATGTGGATTTCTGGGGTGCGCGGGAAGTTTCACATGTGATTGGCCCTGTGCGTGAGGGGTGTGTGGATTACTGGGGTGCATGGGAAGTTTCACACGCGATTGGCCCTGTGTGCAGGGTACGTGGATTTGGGGGGTACGCGGGAAGTTTCACACGCGATTGGTCCTGTGCGAGCGGGGTACGTGTATAACGTGGTACGGGGAAGTTACACACGTGCTTTCACTGTCAGAGCAGGGTACGTGTATCCAGGGGGGTGCGCAGGGAGTCCCACACGTCAATTGGCAGTGTGGGTTCTCACAGGTGTCCCCTCTACCCCCTCCACGGTCCTGCAGGCAAACCACACCACAGGGGACTACCCAGCAGCCCTGGTCATGTCCCGCAGGCAGTCCATCCACCATGAGCATGCCCCCAGCCAGGCCACATGTCACCTTGCACTAGTGATCACCAACTCATGTCCCCCAGCACCCACACCCCCCAGCAGTGAGGGTCACCTTCCAGCAGGCCCCCACTCATGTCCCCCAGCACCCCCACCCCCCAGCAGTGAGGGGCACCTGCCAGGAGGCCCCCACTCATGTCCCACTCGAGTCCCCTAGCACCCCTACCCCCAGCAGTGAGGGTCACCTGCCAGCAGGCCTCCACTCAAGTCCCCCAGCACCCCCACCCCCCAGCAGTGAGGGTCGCCTGCCAGCTGGCCCCCATTCATGTCCCCCAGCACCCCCACCGCTCAGCAGTGAGGGGCACCTGCCAGCAGGCCCCCACTCATGTCCCCCCACCCACTCACCCACCCAGCAGTGACATGCCCATCTCATGACACAAACCAAAAGTCAACTATGTACATCAACACATGTCCGTCACACACACACACACGTTGCCATTGATTGAGTAAACCCACATGTCAACATGCATGAACCCAATGAGTGAATCCCACACATTGAAGTAAAAGATCAAAATGTATTAACATGAAAACCTATTGAAAGTACTTAAAGCATATAATAATGGCAAACATGGAATGAAATGCATGTCCAAATAAAAAAAAATTAAAATCCTCAAAAAAAAACAAGTAATCCAAAAGAAAAATGGCAAAAACTCTCTGTCCACCAAACCAAATCCAAATGAAACGCAAAAAGGGAAATCCATTGATCCATGGTGAAATGAAATCAAAATGTCCAAATAAATCCAACGTCCAACTATGTACAATCCAATTTTCAAGGGTCCATGAGCCCAACGAAACAAATGAAACCTATCTAATAATATTATACAAAAGTGTGGGGCATAGTCCAAAAGCCCCAAAAAAAAAAAAAAAGGAAACCTAACACTATAAACTATTTACAATGGCGACGGGCAAGTCCTGCAGCTCACTCAGTGATGTTTTCGGCCAGGGCATCATCGAACTTCATGTCTATTTGCTGGAGGTGGGCCTCTGTCCTGGCCCCGACGTCTCGCAGGGAGGCACTCATGGCATGTTCCAACTCCCTGCGAGTCGCCTCGAGGCACTCTGCGCGCCTCTTCCGCCCGCCGCTGCTGCGCACCTATACGCTGGCCCAACCGCAGCCACACGGAAGACACACCCATTCCAGGGTCCTCCTGCCCTCTGGCCGATGCCTGCCCCCCTGATGTCGATGGCCCCGAGCCATCATTGCTCTCACCTAGAGGCTGCTCCTGCTGCTGCTGCTGCTGCTGTCCATGTGCCCTGTCCGATGATGCCTGCACATCCTCCATCAGCTGGTCTCCAGTTGTGGTGTCCACTCAAGCTCAAGCTGGACTGCCAACTCCCGAGTCCCGAATGTGGCAGGGATGGGATCTCCACCAAGCTGGCTGTGTTGGTCAGGCCAGGTCCACAGGGGGCCCTGGTGAAATCTGGGCTGGAAGACGGCAGGGAGAACGACTGGCGCATAGTCTCCACAGAGGGGGAGAGGTCCGCCAGAGTGCGCGTCACATGTAGGAACCCACCGACCAGGGCCCTTCCCAACAGTGCCACGTCGCGACACTGCTGTTCGTGATGGCGTGCGTTCTCCACCCAGGAAGAATGCACGTCATCATGAATGTCACGCGTGCGCAACGCGACACCAATCAGGACGGAGCCCATACGTTCATGGGACCCCTCGTCCGCAGGTAGTGGAGAGGCAGATGACATGGCACTCTCCCCTACCTGCGGACGGGCCTGGGACGGGACATCCCTGCAGGTGCATGGTGGTGCAGTCACAGGGTCAAAGACAGGGACATGCACAGGCCCCTCTGCAGTGACCTGTGCTGCCTCCTGACCCTGGACTGCACCACTTGCACCAGTGGTACTACCCCTACCAGGCCCCATGTGTGGCTCAGTAGTAGGCTCCTCCTCCTCTGTGGAGATCACCAACCTGGATGTCTCCACACCGTCCTCCGCCATTGCAAGCCCCTGTGGGGTCTCACTCAGCCCTTCCTCAACAGCCATAGTGGCAGATGCGGCACCAGCCCCCTCGCTCCCAGATGATGGCAAGTCCTATGAGGGTGGCTGGGCCTTGCATCCCCGCCCGGTGGAGGCATCCCCGCTGCTTGGCTCCACAGCGCCGTCTCCGCCCTCTTCTTCACTTGACGCTGTGTAGAGGGAGACATAGAACACAAGCATCAGGATACAGTACAATATTACCCTAGACAGGAAGCAATAACACATGAGTGGCAGTGTCAAACATCACTTCCATCCTGTCCCTCCATGACACATGGGTGAATGCACACCACTCACATGCAGAAACAGGCACGGTGCCTGCAATCAACATGAGCATCCATGTAAAAGGGCCTCTATTAACCAAAATGTTGCCTTCAAACTCACATGCATCATGGCTCACACTGATCCCATGCACACACATCACCGGATGGTCATGCATCATGGCTTGTACACCACAAATGCAGTGGATAGACACAGTGCATACAATGGTGACCGCAATGTTTGAGTTAATGTACACATCGTCACGGACATGTGTCATGCATCCATGGCGTTTCAAAGTCACACACACACTTCTCAGACACACACTCATGTGCACCATACATGTACATGACAGCAGCACCCATCCCTCAAACCCCCTCCATGTCCAATAACAGACACTGGCATGCTTTCATGTGTGCATTTGGCATACAGCTCCCTATGTTGCATTGTAACACATGCACCAACCATGTGGTTCACACATTACTGGTCTCACATGCATGACCATGATGTCCCTGCACACCCACATCCATACATGGCCTATGTCACACATACAGGCAAGTATCAGACCACCAGTACACTGCAACATGCCCTGTCTCACACACCAATGCTTGGCCACTTATCGCTCAACTCCAGACGGGTCTTCCTCCGAAGGATCTGGGCGTGGAGTGCTGGGCATACGCGTTCCAAGACGCTCATCTGGATGTCACTCATGCTGACCCGGCCCCCCTCCGTGAGGCACCGGGCCTTGTAGAGGGTCCTGGACCTGAAGTCCTCCCAGCGCTTCTTGGCGTGCTTGATGTCGCGGGTTGCCATCCCCTCCGCGTTGATGGCAACCACTACGTCGTCCCAGATCCTCTCCCGTCCTTCCTTGTTGGCGCATGATGTTCCGAAGAGGTCATCAAAATTCCCCAGGACATGCTCCACCAGGATACCAACTTCCTTCACACTGAAGCTGGTGGCCCTCTGCCTCTCTGGCTGGAGGTCGCCAGTGGTCTCAGATGGTGTTTGCCCCGACATGGCGACCCCTGAGGCAGGCGTGGGTGGGCAACTGGGTCCTGGGGCTGGGCTGTGGAGTGATGGTATCCCAGTCGGGAATCTTCTGTTCCAGCAGGGGTGGACACAGCAACTGGAACCCTGGCTGACGTGCAGGCACCAAATAGCAGGGCACGTGGGCAGCAGGCAGGCAGGCAGCAGCAGATGGCAGGTGGGAGCGTGCTCGGGGCTCTGGGGAACAGTAATTCGGCCTTCTGGGCAGGAGCATGGCCTTCCGTGTGTTGTTGCGTGGCCAGCTTGATACAGAGTGATTTGGCACATGAAAATCTTGCACGTCTGCGTGTAATTTGAGGAAAGGCCCTAAGCGTGTAAGCACATCTGTGAAGTTACGCGCGCGGGTGTTTCCTTCGTGAAGTGGGCATATTGGTTCATGGCGTGTGAAAAAACTGCACGTCCACGTGTGAATGCGTGTAATCCGAGGAAAGGGCCTACACGTCTGTGACGTGACGCGCGCAGGCGTTTCCCTCAACACGGGTGCATGTTCATCGTACACATCCAAAAACTGCACGTCCGAGTGTCAGCTCGTGTAATTGGAGGAAAGGGCCTTAGCGCGTACACGCATAAGTGACGTTGTTCGTGTGGGCCAGATTAAATGGTACGTGTAGGACCCCATTTCCTTGTACGTGCTTTTCATGGAGAGCGAGTGGGTGAATTCTGTACTTCTTGTCGGTTCACACGTGATTACTTCACAGCGTTTCAAGTTCGTACTCCCTGTTACCTCTGACTGCATTCATTTTTTTTGTTAGGCCTGTTTCCTCAAACAGCGTTCACTTCTTCTTTTATCTTGTCTCCTCAGACAGCGTACAATTCTTCTTTAGGCGGGGGTGTTGACATCGCGCACACGCGCTTTTTTTTCACATTCTTTTTCCAGGCAGATGGTGAGTCCCGCACGTATTTACCAACTGTGCTTGCCCCGTGTGTCGTGTACCCCTTCAGAGGTAATTGTAGGCTGCGTGTAACATGCGTACGCTTATTTTTGTGTTCCTGGGTGCCACAGCGTAGTGCGGGTTCATTTTTCCACGCACGTGGTCTATGGGGGGGTGCGTGCACATTATTTTTGGTTTTCGGGGTGCCTGTGCGTTGCCTCACCCATAATCTTCCCCCAGGGGTCACACACAGCCTTGCTAGAGCACTAGGGTACGAATTCCATCTAGTACTGTACCCCTTTCACTCCCAATTACCCAGGACAATCGTTTACTGCTACTCCCATACGCACAACACATCAGTGCCATGGTTGGGAGGCGACCAAGCAGTAAGGGAGGCAAAGATGGCCGACCTCCAAAAGGTGGGCATGGTGGGCGCAGTAGGGGACGTGGCCAGGATTTGCAGGGTACCCCTAGACCCTCATGTGTGGAGGAGCAATCAGGGACGCCCATGCCGCCCCCCCCCCATGGTTGTGGGAAACGTGGCTGATACCATCCCAGCTCAGCCCTTGTTGGACCAGCCCATTGTGGCACCTGAACCGGCACAGGATGACTCCCAGGCTGACTTCCAGGTCAGCAAGTCTACGCCACGTGTCGTGGTGTACGTTGGTGTCACCAGGCCACGTGGATCTGGGGCAGCTATGTCATCTGCTGCCCCAAGTAGGCAGGGTGAGGAGGCTGCAGGGGCAGCTGCAGCTCAATCCACCCCAGCTCTGAGTCTCCCAGCCGGGACAGTGTCGGTCCTGGTCCATCAAACCGGCTTTGCCCCTGCCAACATCACCCTGCAGCCAATGCCTGCACCAAGACCTATGGTCATTGTGCATTCGCACACTCCTAGTACCCAGTCCACCGGTGCTTCTGCCCCTACTGACCAGAGCGGCGTAAGCCACTCAGGATCCGCACCACCTTTGAAAAAGAGGAAGAAGGATGCTCTGGCACTACAGGGTGAGACCCCAGACATGGCTACACACTCCGGCACGTCAAGAAAGCCTAGCTTTAATGACGCCGAACTTGATGCACTAGTGGCCTATGTGTCAGCACATAGTCGCGAAATGGTGGTGACTACAGGGTGCAAGACCACACCTGGTCAACGTAAGGCACACTGGCATACCATCGCGGACATCATTAGTGCCCTTGGATTTGTGAGGCGCTCAGCTGATGATTGCTACAAGCGCTGGAATGACCTGAAACACAGAGCAAAGAACAAGCTGGCTGCAAATCATGCTTCTACTTTGGTGACTGGCGGTGGGTCTCCACAAGAGGACAACCAACTCACTGAACATGAGTCTGTTGCTGGAACCTTTGTCACAGAGGAACAGATCCAAGGCGTGGGAGACCTACCAGATTATGACGCATTGTCCGGTGAGTGCCCATGCATGTGTGTGTAATCCATGTGTATGTTGTGTGGGTGACAGGTTCTGATTGAGTGCTAGGTGAGGGTGTGTGCACCTGAGTGGTATGGGTCCCCCATGTGCTTCCTCCAAAACATTCACTGGCCTTGGATTTGGGTATGACAGTATCCCTTCTGCCCACAGTAGCCATTTAGCGCCACATTACTGCAGTTGCCCTTAAACTGTCATCTTGCAACAACATTGTTTAGAATTTTTCAGTGTTTATCCAGGCTGATTTTTTCATTTCTCCCACTTTTGCAACACATTTTTCAGCCCTATTGTCACATATGTGACATGCTTCTGTCATTGATTACACCCCACATTGGCCCACCTTTGTTACCCTGTTATGTGAATGATTAGACCATTCAGGCTGATTGAGTATTGGCCTGCTCACAGTGATTATTGGTGTCTGTTTGTAAGTGGTACTTGATATTTGTTTCCTGTGATGTTTAAGTGACCCACCATTGATGTGTACATCTGCCTGCAATCACTCTATTCTTGTACACTGGATGTGTTGCAGTGAGTGGTACATGCGTATTTTGTCAGACTATGTAGCATTGTTCATCTCATCGTGTCCATCTCACATGGATGGCTGACAGTACTCATTCACTGACATATGGCTGTACTTGTCAAATGTACCATGGCTATGCTACATGCCATCTGTGTGCTGGCATGTGTCATGTATGTGTATTGGACATGCCACTCACAGGCTAATTTGTGATGCCAGTGCTACCCAGCATGCAGCAAATGTGTTGCTTTTCCATCTTGGTGTCATCAGTGTCTGCTTTTTGCCTCCCCTTCCAACTCAGTGACAGTGCATGCATGCCAGGGTTATAGTCATGTGGGACATGTGTAAATCATGTACTGGGTCTCTGGCTTGTCAGGTCTATGTGTCTGCTATGGTGATAATGCCGGTTTCCATTTTTTGTGTTTCATGTTTTTGCAGGTGATGACGCACTTGATGCTGTTGAGGTTGAGGAGATGGTGCAGACCCAGGAGGAATCTCAGGCACGACTGGGCACCAGTGGGGGACGTGGTGTGGTGGTGGGTGTCTCTGGGTGCACCTCCCCAGACTTCTATTCAAGTGCTGAATCGGATGATGAGGCGTATGTGCCGTCGCAGGTGAGTGTTTCTGGCAGGGATTCTGTTCTGTCCAACCCACCTGCACCAGGGGTAGAACCCTCTATGGGGATGTCATTGTTGGTAAGTCCGCCTTTGGCGGTTACGGATGCAGGCTCACACTCCAAAACATCTGATCCTGTTCCTGGGCCAGCAGATCAGAGGGGGAATGCAGTCCTGCAGCCTCAGGCAGTGCCAGCAGAGCAAGGTGCAGATCGCCTTGCCCCGAAAAGGTGTGGTGCCCGCCGACGTGGTTGCCGTACGCCACCAGGTAATACTGTATGGGAAAACTCCATGTACGGTATGGCAACCCAACAGGCAGTATCAGTTGAAATGATGGCTCAGACAATGGAGAGGGGGGCCACTTCCATTATCCCCCCTGAAAGGCAGATGGAGCAACAACAGCAGGCAACAGACTCCATTTGCCGATCACACAGGGAAGACATGTTGGCATCCAACAGGGACCAACGGGCGGCACTGGAGACTCTGCGGGAAGCCATTTCTATAGAGTCACAGGGCCACAGGGAAGCCCTGAGGGTACAACTCCATAACCTCAGGGAGACTCTTGTTGAACTTGAGGCTTCCACAAATTTGAGGACAGAACAGCAGCTGGAGTGGCTCACACTTTCGCTCTCAGCTGAGCTGCATGCAACTCAGGAGGAGATCTGGGCATCACGAGAGGCCATGCGTGCAGAAATGCAGGCAACCCATCAGGTGCTGCATGGGGATCTCTGTACTATCATCCTCCAGAACAAGACTTTCCACACCCGCATGCTTGCTGCCATGGAGGACCATACCAGGGCTTTGTGTGGGCTGCCTCCCACATCACCACCACCCCCTGATGCAGCAGCAGAGGGTGATGATAGCGACAGCAGCACTTCTCCCACAGTAGCGTAGCCGTGCAGGCCATGAGCCCATGGAGGTGTTTTTTTTTCCTCGTGACATCCACAAAGGTGGGTGTTGGTGTGCACCCTGTCCTCAGACCTCCTAGGTGGCCTCCCCCCCCTGTCCTCCACATGGCCATTTTTGTTTTTTCTTTTTGTTTCTTTTTTTTTTACAGTGTGTTGCCTTGTGTGGCTCCCGTGGGCATCCACTGTGTATTCCGGCTGGGCACATGCAGGCTTGTCCTGTGTTTGTGTTAGATGCTTGGGTTCCTGACACACACATCCCTCCTGCTTCCCGTTTCCATGGGCTTGCAAAGGGTGTGACCAAGTGACAGTGACTTTGGGCTCCCATGAGCTGTGTGGGCAGTCTGTAGTCATAACTGTGTGGACATCCCTAGAGGGGTTTGTTTTTGTATTGAACACTGCATGTGCTTGGGCATCCATGTCTTCCTCCTTATCCGCAGGTACCTTCTTCATGTCTTCACAAGGCCGTCTCCTTTGCAGATGCAGTTCATGTTGTATGCAGTACACTGACACATTTGCCTGACAGCAACACTCTGGAGTTGGAAGGGGTCGATGTGCTGGCTTATTGAGGTTGTATGACTTACATTACTTTGAGTTTGTACTGTCATATTTTGGCGATGTTTCATGATGTGTTGCTGTATTGTGTTGCTAGTAAGTATTTGGTCATGTGTGCTGTTTGTTATTGATTACTGGGAGCATATTGTCTGTGGCCTGTTTCCATTTGGGACAGTGCACTTTGTGACACGTGTGTCATGTGTTGTGCATTCCTTTGTTTGCTTTCACATTGCAGGACATGCCATGGTGTGTTGGGTGGCGGAGATGGGGAGGGGTTGGGTGACATGGTGCTATTTTCATGTTATTTTGCAAGGGGGTAGTCATTCAAGCAGCATAAATGTGTGTCTTTTTGTGACACAGCATTGGTTGTCTTTTGGTAGGTAGGAATGCACACAATGTAAAACTTCCAGGTGACCAATCTCAGGCTGGTATGGTTGTGACAGTTGACTGTCCCTTATGTCACATCATTGATTGTCAGCTGGTATGTGCCAGGGCTGTGTGCACTCCAATGGGGTGTGATTTTAGGTGAAGTAATTAGCCACCAGCTGCGTACGGGCTGCCTCACCACATGCCTTTTCCCCTCCCATGCGCAGCAAGCGTGCTTGTGGTTAGGGATGTGGGGGCACCACCATGTCCACCGGCAGGCCCCGGCGTGTTGCAACGTTGTGCAGGACACATGCTGCCACTATAATCCTGCACACTACTGGGGGCGTGTATAGCAGCTCCCCACCAGAGCGGTCAAGGGAGCGAAAGCGTGACTTGAGCACTCCGAATGTGCGCTCCACTATGCCCCGGGTTGCAATATGGGCTGTGTTGTATCTTACCTCGGGTGGTGTAGTGGGGTTCCGAATTGGCGTCATCATGTGGGTGCTCAGAGGGTAGGCACTGTCCCCTGGGGTGGTGATGATGGGTATCATTAGTGGCGTTGTGAAATTACTCAGTATCTGACATGCATGCATGTGCAGGGGCATTTATACTCACCAAGCAGCCATGTATCGCCATGCCGCCCAGCTTCTAGGTCCCGGTTTAGGGTTGACATTCTGTAAATGAAACTGTCATTGGTGGACCCTGGATAGTTGGCATATACTGATTCCCTTGGCATCACATACTACCTGCACGTTGATGGAATGCCAGTGCATGCGGTTTCTGTAGATGTGCTCAGTTGCCCTGGGAGGACATAGAGCCACATGGGTGCAGTCAATGGAACCTACACTTTGGGGAAGTGTGCCACCCCGTGAAAATCCTGTACGACAGCCTGCCTTTCTGCAGGTGTTCTGAGCAGGTATATGCGCCTGCGGACTGATGGGCATGCAGTCATGATGGCCAACACCTGGTGCAGGCAGCGTGACTGCGTGGCCTGTGACACCCCCCCACTATGGCACTTGTCCGCTGAAATGAAACAGTGGCCAAGAAGTGCAGTACATTGAACACCTTTTCCAAGGGGCTCAGTGCTTGGGAGCACAGGGTGGGTGATGTGAGGTCATCCTCCCACTCACTCACCAGGTTGAGTATTATGTGAGGTGGAAACCTGTACCTCCCATACACCTGGTCATCATGCATCCCAAAAAGGCTGGTTCTGGGTGTAAAAATTATGGCCCTGACTATCCTCCACCTCCTCCTGCGGTATCGCACGACCACTGCTGCGAGGAACCGTATATTCATTTTAGCGTCTGAGCTTGTTTGTTGTTTGCGCGCACTTTTATGCTGCGCGGGCCCACATACGCCTGCTTCCTGCTGGCGTACGTGTTTCCGGATTAGCGCATCTCTTTTGGCGCACGCGTTAGCCCCGTTCGATTCCATGAATACGTGTTGTAGGCGCACGTGTGGGCGTTTCACGCATTTGCCTCCTGTACTTCCCCCGTGACGCCCACATTTTCACGCGTTGTTCCCCATTCCGCGTGTTACGCCCCATGTTATGCCTACTTTTGTTGTGTGCACTGCGCTATGTGTGCTTTCACTCTGCACGTAGCGCACACTGTTTGAAGACGTGTGCGCCACGCAGGATTTTAGCGCACATCCATTGATGTACACGCGCACGGACTACCTTGAATCTCTGTGCGCGGGTTTCGCTGCGATTTTCGTACTTGCGCTGCGATTCGTACGCTTTGCGGAAATTTTCAGCGCCCAATAATTCCATGAATCGGCCTGACAGTCTCTGCAACCATGCTTTGCAAATTAATGTTCCAATTAGGTTAGTTTTGCATACATATATCTATATCAAATTGTAGTTCAGGTAACGAAGGATAGCACAGGGGCAACACGCCGGTCTTGGAAGTAAGACCGCACAGAACAAGAGAGGTTTGAATCCCGGATCCGCTCTTAGAAACCAACTCTGGTATGGTATTAGGCACGTTATAAAAAACAATTACAATAAACTAAATAAACTTGAAAAATGAACATACATTGACAATTTGTCATACTAATGCTTCTGCGTTGTATGGCAGAGGGAACAAAATGCAACTTTAAACTGATCAACTTTAGATATGCCCAAGTATCTCTTGGTGGAAAAACACTTGTAATATATGATGATGTTGTTCATAGTACATCAGGTCATTACAAGGCAAATGTCAAATACACGTATAGTTGGTTGGACTGTAATTCTACTTACATCATTCTACTTACATCATTCATAAACATATTACCTGCACACTCACAAAATACCTAACATTTCCTAAGTCAAAGTACACATATTGAACTTATTCCTGCAATGTCTGTTGTTTTTAGCATTACCGTTCTGAATGTGCCAGTGTGTATATAACTATTTTGCAATGTTAAGACACTGCAAGGTCTTAATATAGGCAATATGGGCTAGTTTCATCTTTAGAACGACAGCACTGTAAATAGAGAATTCCATAGGGAGCAACATTAGGAATTCCTGCAGTTCTTGATATTCATGTTATTATTGAGAATACACCAGTTGGTCTCTATCAATGTTATAAACATACATTGCATTGCTTGTCATTAGAACTATAATATATATATAATATGTGGGTTGTTCAAAAACTCCTTCTTGGAGTTCTTCTCCATTGACCCTAGTATTAGCAATAGGTCAACACAGTATGCTACACATTAATATAATATTTACAAAATAATATATATAAGTATAGTGAATACAAATCAATGCACATCTGTTTTTTTGCATTTTGTGAAGCTGTCTAGATTTAATTGTAGTTCTCATTTTTTTTTAATCATAGAACCCACCAATGTTATAGGCGGCCCCTGCTTTGGCTCGGAGGTATGGTTGCCATCTGTCAGAGATGCTGAAAAGGCTGAGGGGGATTCACCAGATATAGCTGCTATAAGGGCAGCTGATGGCCGAGTGGTGACAGGCCCCTATCAGATATTGGTGACTTTTCTGGATTACCACATGAGTTTATCTACAGCAAGGGCGCATGAGACACTGGGTGCATTGACCGGGTACAAAATTAGAGGGGGGGATCCCAAAGTATTTTAAAGGCTTATAAATGTTGTGCCATTTGATGAATCTGTACATACATTTGCAAAAATATTTTAGACCCAACCTTAAATGTTTGTGCAAAGTGTGAATGGATTTTCATTCACCAAAATTATATGACTATTTTATGTATGTAGATTTTGACACTTTAAAAAATAAAGCATGGGCAAAATTTGCAGCAAACTTGTGCAAGGAGCATTGGCAAAGACCTGAAAGCATGGTTTTACAAATGTGTCCGTGTTTTGTTTTTTGAAAAGTGTCATAATGTAGGTACAAAAATAGTGATATACCTTTGGTGACTAAGGTATAGCCTGTAGCCATGACCCAGACAATCTAGCTATTGGCCATGACCACGAAGGACCAGCAATGAGGTTAAAGTGGGGATGGCCACCAGGGACCGGCTATGTGGTGAAGGTTTTTGAACTCAGGAAATGTTTGAATGAGAGAAAGAATTCTGCCTGTGGGTACAGGTTGAAGTGATGGATGGGATTGCAGCAAATTAAAATGTTATTACACAACACAGTGATATAACTTTGGTGTCTGGGCATGGAAGTCAGCAAGGAGAAATGTGCACTGTAATTTGGTTATTGGGGCATGCAGCATGGCCAAAGCGGTAGGTTTGAATGGGAAAAAATATTCTGCTGGTGGTTACAGCCTGAAGTGACAGACTAGATTACAACAAACTTGCGTGACGAGCATCAGCAAGGACCTGAAGGAATTGTTTTGGAAATATGCCTTGTGTTTTATTTTTCCAAAGTATAAGAATGTAAGTACAAACACTAGTGATATACATTTGGTGTCTGGGTAGTGGGTCTGGCCATCGGCAAACACAAATGTGTACTCTTATTTGCTTATTGGGAAATGTGGCATGGACAAAGCCCATGCCCATGGATATAGAGACTGGCCATGGCTGTAAGCCATGAGAAGTGGCCATTCGTCACATTGTTATGATATAGTGGACAGTGAGCTAGAATGCAGGGTAGGTGCAGGGGTTGTTTGGTGGGGCTGGGGTCATGGTCGTGTCTTATGTTGTAGGCAATTGAACAATGATTTGCATCCCCATCATGCGCTGCTGGTAAGACAGTTTCTTAAAGGAGGTTTATTGTTCTTTAATATATATGGAAAGAGGAATTATTCATAATTTATATACAGTGATGTAAGATCATGAAACATTTTCACTTATAAAAACCTATTAAATTGACAGAAAGAACAATGTTAAAGGGTTGTTACGGTTAAGATGCATGCCACTCTTGGACTCCTCTGTGGCAGTATTTAGCCAGTGGCATCCCACCTTGGCATCGCTTGGCACTTTCCTCATGGGTTCTTATGAGCACGTGCCCATTCTTACTGCCCCTTCTATGTTTGCACTTCTCTCACTGCACAATGCATATGGAATGAGGACTGTGGAGACCACGGATAGTTATAAAAGTCTATCGATTATCGTCCTTATTGTATGCTAGAGAAAAGTATTCGAGACAGAAAATAGTTTGTCCTTTTCTATTTTTCTCTAGTATATAATTGTGCATTATTCCCATTAGCATTATACAAAAATGCTAATGGAAATGTTGGAGAATTTTATTAACTGAGAAATGTAAAGTAGACGGAGTCAATACGATTATTTTTTGTAAGTTCTATTTTTTAACTCTGAAAGGTTGTTCCTAAAGGAACCTTTTATTTATTTATTTTTTCTTTTTCTGCAGGAGTGGTCAGAACGTAAAGTGATGAAGGAAATGAGTGAACAGGCACAAATCACAAATATGGAGGGGCAGGTGGACAGGGGAGGATGTTGCGTGTGTGTTCCATCTAAAGTAGGGGGCAGTGTTTCTCATGCTCCTTGATTACAGCTTCAAAAGCACTTCTTACAGAATAATGTTGTCTTTGAAAGATATGGATCAACCGGAGGAGTGGGACCACATCTGGACGCGAGCACACAGAAGCTCGAAATGTGTATCCAACAAGGAGGGGGCATTCAAGGTATGTTACAGGTGGTACCGGACCCCAGAAACGCTCAATAAATGCAATCCGTCAATCCTATCGACGTGCTGAAGAGGATGCCCAGACAAAGGCACACTATACCACCTGTTCTGGACATGCCCCAAGGCCACCCCATTTTGGAAATCCATGTTAGACCAAATCAACAAGATCACAGGCCTGACAATCCCATGGGACCCGGGTATTGTCCTACTAGGATCAAGCGGCGAGGGCCAATTACCTCTATCAGGGCACAGAGCTGAACTATGCGCCCACCTGCTGACGGCTGCAAAGATTTCTGTGGCTAGGCTTTGGAAAAACCCACAGGGCCCGGCAGTACAAATGTGGTAGACGAAATGCTGGGACATAATTGCAGCGGAAAAAATAACTGCCCTCCGGTTTGGGAATAGAGACAAATTCTTCCAGACGTGGGCCCCTTTCCTGGACTATACTCAGAAATACCCAGGCCTGGCTCAACAACCACCCGCTCTACGATGGATGGATAAAGTCAACTGAAAAAGAAGGGTGGAGGGGCACAACAGAGGTGTTGAACGGGGGAGTTTTTCCCCTGCTCGAGAGCCCAGAGACAAAACAATGAAAGTCCAGGCCTCTGTGGAACCCTTCTTCCGCCACCTCCACGAGTCCAAAGCATGAACAATCCCCCTGCTCACCTTCACCCAACTGAGAGCTACTATCTCTGCACCTCCCCCTTCCTGGCCTTTTGTGGGATTTTGTGTCCCACAGAAGTAGGATGTGTGGTTACAGTATTGGTAGAGGAAGACAGCCTACTACTTCCTAAGAAAGAAACAGCCTTTCTGAGAGCATTGCAGTGGTTGGATTTGGTGTGGCGGTGCACGGAGGTGGTCCCATAGGAGTGCTGCCCAGGTAGTCCATGACTGAACAACGTTGCACGCAGTCCATGTCACTTTGTTAGCTTGAGCCTTTGGTACATTCCCAACAGTGGTAAAGAACTGCCACATCAAAGATTCTCTCTGGGTGCTAGAGGAAGGCACGTCCTCTACATTATCTTCTTGGTGCTCTTCATTGTCTTTTGAAGTACTGCGACTCTTTCTTTCTGTAGGTCCTCCAGCCGGTGGTGGTGTTGGCTCTTAGGGAGGAGGGATGGCATTAGCTGATACCTTTTTTAAGATAAATAGCAGTTTTGCTAATATTCTTTCACGCATGTGCTGTGTAATAGATTGTTAACGGGTCCGGGTTCCCTGAATGGGGAAATACCGGGCCATTCCGACCTTGAGGGCCAGGTATTTCCCCATTCAAGGAACCCGGACCATCCCTCTTCCCATTTCAGCCCCCACAGGGCTCAATGGGAATGGGGAGCATGCTAACAATGGGCCCGTTAATGACGGGCCCGTTGTTAGCATGCTGGGCCGTTCGCGGGACCCGCAAATGACGTCTGGTAAAACCAGACGTCCAGAGCCGGTCCCGCAAGTGGACCTCGTAATAGGGCAGTAAGGGGTTAACGGCACCAGCACCTTTACCGGCGCCGCTAACCCCTTACCACCAGGGTCCTAATGAGGCCCATTGTGCATGTATGGTGCATGCTACAACCATTGCCTATATGTATGATAAGTTTCACTATTAACAACAACATATAATGATTTGATTACATCAGCACATTGTTTAGTACATTAAGTAGCTCATGATAAGTCTCTGAATAGGTCTGTGAATGTCCCCTAACATCTTGTTACCAACATTATAAACGCAACTCCTTGTAGGGACTGATTACTAAAATTAATTTAATATGTGCTGTCATCAGTAATGTCATCAATGGCATTTGTGATGTCATATTTCATGTCATCTTTCATTTTCTGGGTGTTAGTCTTAGCAGTGCACCACGGTGGTGCGAGTTATGGTTGCTTAGCTGGCGAATTTCTATTGCAAATTTCCTTATGGTTAAGTTGCACTAATAAAAACATATGGAAATTCAATGAAAAAAACTTTAACATTTATATGGTTACAAGTAAATCCTCCAAAAAAAACAGAAATATATATACAATTATACAGTATTCATGTTCTACGTACAAATACAAAAATAAATCTATATCAGAACCTTATTACGAAAAAAGTCTTATAGCGCATACATCTAAATATCAACACAGCATTAAACTGTCTGCTAATTTCTAATGTTAACCTCACTACTGCTGCAGCTATTATTGCTAGATTCCAAAGTCAAGAAAAAACGTTGCAGGATAAACGTTCAAATTGGAGTTACAGCCCCTATTCTGGCTAAGAAACATTGCAACCTTCCTTTTTCCCACGCTTCAACTGATCCATGCTAGGAGTTATTTTCGTTTGTAAATATTGGATGTTATGTTTTCTTAATTTCATCTTTGCTCTTTTCATTAGTGAACATTTCTGCTTTGCCCCTTTTGAAAAGCCCATGAGTAGGGGAAATGGTGAAATTCGACAACAATTCCGTTCGCCCAGCTAGTGATTTTTCACTGTTTCTGTTGCATGTTTGGGTGCGTTTCTTTTCTTTTTACAGCCGAAATTTCTTTTTCAACATTTTATTTTTCTGTTTGTTTCGAAAACACAAACACCAAAAATGAAATTTTGGAGAAAAAAAACAAAATGTAAAGGGGTGAAACACCCCTTTCCCAAACAAAATTTCATTACATTTGTGTAAAAACTAAACTTTTAAAAAAAAACAAGTTTCAGGCAGGAAAATTAATCTAACGGGTAATTCTGCTCCGCAGGCAATTTTGGCAGATTGGGCATGGAAATGGAATTAGCCATTTTCACCCACCCCCACCCCACGAGCACATGCATGATATCAGACAAGGGATTCCAAATGCGATTATTATTATTATTATTAGGGTATATGTTGTGCACTGACCTAGCTTCAGGAAGCTATAGACCACTTTACAGGGGGAAGAAAAATGTTATGGAGCAGAGAAACAAGGGAGTGGAGATCTAACAACAGGGGACGGAGGGCAATTGTCAGCATTCGATCTACAAGTAACCAGGGGAGAAAACGGTGGGAGATAAAAAATTACATCACTGGGACATCAAGGCGGAGGGGGGCACTGAGTTAAGATGTTCATCCCTCCCACAGCAAATTCCAAGGCTTTTGTTGCTATAAATCAGATCACCTTAACTGTCTCTTAACTAAAGATTTTCCATTGAATATTTATATTCAGTGAAAAATCATTATCACAATAAAACACTTGAAATTCAGCATCTTAACTTGGAATCCCCAAGATTACCTGTTGATTCTTTCTCATACATTTCATTTACAAGTCACATTTTTAAGGTTGTTTTAGCATGGCAATATACATTCACCACTGAGTCTGTTTGCAGGCCTAATAACCACTTAACCATGGCAGTGTAGGAAAAGTAAGCTGTGTTCCTGCAGTGTAGTAAAAGTGTGAAGTGTCCAGCTGGTCTGCCTATAAGTTAAATCTACAGGTTCTTTTTCACTAGCTATTGTCGATACTTTGGTATGTTGGCGGATTTGCACATGCTGTTTGAATTTGTGTACTTCCCCTTGCCAGTGAACTTTGTATGTAATTTATATTGGATACATATATATAGATGTCAATGAAGAGTACGGCAATTCCAATGGAAGTGGCTATTCTAAATCTTGCCAGTGAATTACATATAATGTGTATATTGGATAATTTGTTGCACATATATCGATGGCCGTGAACAGTATGCAGATTCTAATGACAGGTAAAGGAGGGATTTGTGTGGTACGTAAGGTAGTCAGTCTGTCTAATTGTTGTCCACTAATGAAGTTAGTGAAGTCAATACAGGGCAGTATTTCTCTAAAGAATAGAATAAAAATATGTATTAAAGGAATGTGTTGTCTAGAAGGTGACAATCAACTGCAGGAAAATAAACTCTATTGGTTAAATGAAGGCGAGGACCGAGAGTATATAGACATTACAAAGGAAGTCCCAAACCAAAGAACATATGAAAATGTTCAGTACAATGCATACATGAAACATGAAGAGTAAATCAGTCCAATGGTGTACATAGTTATGTATATTTATGGAAACTTAAATGTTGAAGAAAATATGAAGCATACAACAAGCAGTGTAGCCAAGGCTTTAAACAAATATCACGGTGAAAAATATAGAACAAACATAAAATCATATATATACAGTCAAATAGAAACAATTGTATGATGTCTGTAATGCATTACAGAAAATGTGGCACTGGATGCTGACACAGCACAGAGATAAAGCACATGTGAACTACATTTAAATCTGGACAACTATACAGAATGCAAAATAAACTGGCTTAATCTCAGACAGGTATTGATTTTTATTCACTATACTTTATACATTATGTTTTACACATATGATATCAATGTGTAGTGTGAGATGTTTTTACCCATGCATCCAAGCCCTACCATAAAACTGTGCAGTACTGGCATGGAAAACAATCATGATGGCCAGAACTCCCCAGAGAGTGCACAGGGAAAACATGAAGAATAGGCTGCCACCCATTTTTGCCTATGTTGTGAGCACAGGGCACTGCCTAAAACCACCATTGGGCTACACACACAGTAGCCTGAAACCATTGGGAATGGCAATGCTGATTGCCAAAAAGCAACTCAGAACTGTGGGGAATTCATTTTCTTAATCCCAAAAATGGTTGCAATACCGGTACTCACCACTATCAGAAAGCCAGTGTTTTAAAACCACCAGACTTTTGTGTAAAACTGAACAGAGGAACCCAAACCAGACCAAGGAAAGACTTGCTAGAGGTGGATACAATGTAAAACTATATTCTGAAATGACTTGAAGGAAGCCATTATTTAATGTATAGGTAAAAATTGTAAGTTTGATTTAAACTGGGAACTAAAGTGACATTTAGTTGAATTCTGCCTGACAACTACCCCTGACAGGAGAAACCTGCTCAGCCACTCTTCCCAGGCCTAGCTGCATCCTGCTTCCCCACCAAAAGGAGTTGACACCTCTCTGATTAGATTAGGGGAGGGTCACCGCAGGAGGTTGAACAAAGCCTTGTCCTGGACTCAGGCGAATGTTATATTGGGGGGGCCGTAAAGTGGCTTCCTCTTGGGGGAAGTGGGAGGAGAAGTGCCTGTGAGAGCCAGCTGAGCTTGGGGGAAGTGGATAAACCAGTTCTTCCACCATGTGATGTGGGAAGCCACACCCCTTTTTGACCAGGGCATAAGTTAAAAAGATAGATAACTCATAGTGCGGACTGGTCAAAATTATATAAGTAATATCATTATTCTTGTGATTTTTCTGTGCACGTTTTAAGAGGGGTTAGGACCCTGTGGTGTATGCTGGGGGGTTGCTAGCAGAAAAAAGGGTCTTACTCCAAATGTCTGCATGTTAAAAATCTGACACTTCATCAATTAATGTGCATACTCCTTGCGCACATGTGTGTAATTTTGGTAAATGTCCGATATTGGTAAACCAGTTAAAAAGCTCAAAATGTTGTCATTTTTGAATGCAAGCCCCCAGGAAGATCAGAGGCGGACAAGCATGGACCATAAGGAATCTATAATGTGTACATGTAATTTCAACAAATTGTGTATCTGGGAAATATGTATTTGAATCAAATATAGATTTGTGGGCAAATTGACCAGGGGAGGATCCTCTGACCCATAAACGGAACTCATTATGATGACAATCCATTTCCTTCCCCCAATCATGGGAGAGGGGAGAATTGGGCCAATGACAAGTAGAGAGGGGCAGACTCAGTTATGCCAGGCACACACCTATTTTCAAAACACATAAAAAGAGACTGCTGGGACAGGTAGAGACATTCAATTCCATTTTCTGTGGGACGCTCTGCCGGGAGACTCCAGACATCACATCCATCAATCTTCAGAGACCAGAAATGTACTTCAGAACTTAAAGCAAGGGCCTAAACCCACAAACTGAGAACTCTTCTCAGCAGGCCTCAGCATCCTTAAATTCATTTGCAAACTATTCCACAGCCGGGCGAGCTGTCTGAATTCTTTTGCCAAGAACTTTTGCCAGTACCCAGAAAGCAGTGTTACATCCAGAATCCACTTGATCCGGACCGGAAAGCAGAGCAGTATCCAGAACCAGAGGCCGCTGTATCCAGAGAGGCTAGACCAGCAGAGCAGAGCTGACCCAGACCGCTGTGAGCAGAACCAGAGATCCAGATCGCTGTGAGCAGAACCGGTGCCTGATTGAGCCGCCGAGCAGACAGAACCGCCGCCGGACGTGTTGACCAGATCCGTGACGAGGCCTAGTTCAAATTTATATTGTGAGTACCTAGCAGAACTGTGCAGAACCAATCTCTTAGTTAAAATAATCTAATCCAAGCTATTTTAACCTAAGTAGAACTGCCTCCTAGAAATCGTGTCATCTGTCATTTTTAAAGCTGCACAACTGTCACCTGTCAATTCTGCAGCTGCAAGCTGTCACCTGTCATTTTGAGTTTTACTTTAAATCCGAAAATCTACCTTTATTAAATCGTCTGTATCTCCGGAACCGTTTGTCCTAGGAACGTGGTTTAACTTTCATTTTAAAGCTGTGATTCTAGGGGGGAACTGAATTTTGTATTGTATTTGATTGCATTCCTGAGAACTGGGTGCTCCTCTTTCCATCTCCTTCCATTTCTTACATTGCATAGGGGGGGAATTGCCAGAGAAAAAGTGATTACATTGTTGTTGGTTGAAATCATATCAAGTTTATTTGCTGTACTGCATTTTATTCCACCTTGCATTTCCTTGAAACCATAAAGAATTTTCAGCTACCTCATCCTCTATACTACTCCTAAGTAATCAAGTGTACCACTGTAACATTACCCATTGTGGATCCACATCATATGTCTCAGTGTACTATCAAATATTAATTTATTGTAAAAGTGTGATAGATATATATTGTTTTATTTCTCAAATAAACCTTTTAAATTTGCAAAACAGACCTACTTCTTGGCTCAGTGGGGTCACGGGGATTCTAAGAGAGGAGTGTTATATAAGGGTTGTCATCCAGAGTACATGAACTGGACCTAAAAATATATCAATAAGGGTTTCCCTCAGCATCCCAGACTAGGCATTGACTTAGCTGTAGTGTTGATTGAATATCGCTTACAGTAGCATACTGTGTTGACATATGCTAATACTGGTGTCAAAGGAGAAGAAATCCAAGAAGGAGTTTTTAGACAACCCCCATGTAACAGCATATGGTATTTGATAGTTTGATTGACATGAAATGCAATGTATGTTTCTAACAATGATAGACACCAACTGGCGTATTCACAATAATAACATGAATTGTCCCGTTTCATCACTGTGTCAAGTTACATCATTTCATTGTCTTGCTATTATGATATTATCTTTCTTCTTTTTCTTCTCCTGTGATGTTCCGTTTATGTGCTATTTCCATCATATGAATAATTTTTTTTTTTTTAATTTTTTTTTTTTATTAAGGTATGTAATATACAATCATAAAGTCATAACTTCATAAACATAATGCAGTGAAACTTTTACATGAGAATAGATTAAACAATGGTAAAATGGAAGTGTTCTAGTAGAGCAATTAATTAATTACGCTGTGTGCAATGTGAAATTGAGCATATAAGGAACAAATTGTCAATATAATTGAAAACTTACGCATAAGAACTATAGCACAGTGTTGTGCACTACTTAGTATGGAACAAATTCTGCATTACGATGTCTAAGTGGGGAGAGAGGACGAACATAAGACTGACATATGACGAACACGACATATGGAGGGAGAGGGGAGAAAGGGAGGTGGTAGGTATTGATGAAGAGAGGCACATTGGCATATAATGCAGTAAATATTCAGTCAAGTGTCCAGATTGGTATTCGCATATAAAGATCTTGGGAGCATCAAAGGAGTGTGAGAGATTTGGAGAGGTCACATTCCATGCGTGGTTACATTGAAATGGTTCAGAAATCGAGTAAAAAATGACCACTTAGCATTGAACTTAGGTATAGAGTTAAGATTGTTTGCCATACACATTTTCATCTTTTGCGTGAGATATATGTTATTCCACCAGCTTCTTATACATAAGGAATGAGAGTCTTTCCAATTGGCAGTTATACTCTTCATAGCCAAACAAATAAAGAGATCATAGAGCCTGGAAGCATCATATGGCAAGTGGGTGGTAACTGCCAGGCTACCTAAAACAATGTTCATAAATGAAAGTGGTATATCGGTGAAGAAAATAGAGTTAAGGTATTTCCATACTTGTTGCCAAAACTTAAGGGTATAGGGACATGAGAAGAACATGTGCTCATACGATGCAGGGGTAGTTCCACAAGTCCAACAATTGTCATTATCACTAATATTGGATAAAAATAATTTGGCTGGTGTAATGAAAGCTCTATGTATAAAGAAGAAAAAATGTTGGGAGTTATTTGCTGATGTTGAAATACATTTGATTCTAGAGAAGAGATTTGACCATGTGTAATCGTCTAAAACATAGCCAAAGTCATCTTCCCATTTGTGGCGTATCGAGCACAATTTCAGGGACGATATTAGGATGTTGTAGAATTTTGAAGCCTTTGTGTCAGTGGGCATAGTAAGATGTAGCAATCTTGAGGCATCAGGAGTCAAAATATCATTGGAGGAGCTGTGGAGAGCGTCGAAGCAAGAATTAACTAATTCATTATAGAAGTTGTAATCTGTGTTGGGGATTGAGAATTGATTTTTAAGCTGCTGAAAGGAAAGGATAGATGATTTATTTATGATTTGTTGTATAAATCTAATACCCTTTTTCTTCCAGGATTTTCTATTTAGGGTTTTATTCTTAATCAGTACCTTATTGTTATGCCATAGGTAAGGAGAAAGGCATTTTTTTGAGGAGTCTGTCTGTGTGAATAAGAAGAGTTGGAGGGCTGATATTGTGGCTCTAATGGGTTCTGATATAGCCAGCGAGGAGTGCTTAAATATATAAATGAGGTCGGTGATTTCTACAGGATACATTAACTGTTTCTCTATGGTACAATCTTTGCAAAAATCTTAGCCAACAGGATCGAATCCTCCCTTCCTTCTCTTGTCAAACCTGAACAAGTCGGCTATGTAAAAGGGCGCAACATCTCTTCCAATGCCAGACTCCTTCTCAATGCTATCCACCTATCCAATAAAAATAAAAAAGACAAACAGGGCGCAGCGGTTATAGCACTAGATGCTGAAAAAGCCTTTGACCGAGTCAGCTGGGACTTCATGTTCCAATCCCTCCGCTGGCACGGTTGCAGTGACAAGTTCATTTCTTTAGTCAGTTTACTTTACTCATCCCCAAAATCTTCAATATGTATTAACGGTCTTACCTCCCCATTTTTTTCCCTCAGCAGAGGTACTAGACAAGGTTGCCCCCTCTCACCTATTCTATACATTCTCTCCTTAGAACCGTTAATAGAACTAATTAGGTCCAATAACAATATTCCAGGTATAGCAAGTGGCACATCCCATATTAAAATAGCTGCTTACGCTGATGACATCCTTATTCTCATCAAAAACCCCAAAACACACCTCCCATATTTACTTGAAGTACTATCCCAATTTAGTTCAGTTTCAGGGTACAAACTTAACAAAGATAAGTCAGAAATTATGCCCCTCAATCCCTACTGCTTTAAATATGACATAGACCCCTTTGGTTTTAAATGGTGCAGTTCCTCTATTAAATACCTAGGCCTTAGATTTGCTCCTACCATCCAAGACACCATTAAACAGAACACACAATCATTACTAGATAGACTTAAGGATTTAACATCCAGATGGTCCCCCCTATATCTGTCTTGGTGGGGCCGATTAGATACGATCAAGATGATGTTATCACCAATAATTTTATATTATCTACAACTCTTATGTGTTCCGATATCTCCTTCTTTTTATAAATCAATTTACTCTATCCTACTAAATTTCCTATGGGGGGAGGGCAAAAGCAAAAGAATAGCCTTAATCAAATTGAAGGCACCATATGACAAAGGAGGTGTCAGGTTTCCTGATTTCAAAGCATACCACTCTGCCTTTCTTTTGAAGCAAGCTAGATATTGGTTTGCCTGCCCCATAACGTCAGACATCGCCACATGGTGTATCATAGAGAAGCAGTTAATGTATCCTGTAGAAATCACCGACCTCATTTATATATTTAAGCATATGAATAATTTTACCAATTCATTAAAGTGCTATGTAAACAAATAAACAACAAGCAAACAATCCATTTCAATTTGGTTGTGTCGTCTATTTGCACAATGTCTAAGAACACTTTTCTCAGTCATGCATCTTACTGCAGAATGTATTTTAGTTCCAGAGTGATCTTACAGAGGGCTTTCTGCTTTAAATTGTATATGACTTTGTGTGGTACCTGTATTCTGGGCACCTTTTGCTCTGTAATCCAGGAGTGTGTGTGGGGTGGCGGGATGTGTTGCCCTGTGAATCTGGATGCCTACAATTGTGTGGCTGTATCAATAGTTTATGAACTCTAATCTCAAAGCATGTGTGTGTTTAGCCTGGCCCCATGTGTTCGAACATATCCGGTTATATCATAATGCGTGGATGAATACTGTAGCAAACGTTGTATGCACTGGGTGGACTCTGTCACACTTCAAATAGCTGGCCCAGCCTTTTGGTACATGATACATTGTGGTATGAAGCTAGTCATCTGTTATTGTTGTGGTGGTGTTGAGGACATATATAGACAATAGGAGGGTTTGAGATTGATGGTTATGTGCAATTCCATAATTCTGATATGGAAGCAGAGGAGTTCATGTTCCCTAGTGGTCCAAATAATGAGGTCCATTTATCAATGAACTATGTCCTCCTACTTTTCCTTCTCATGCCTTTCTGAGCATCTTATCTATCCCTCACCCTCATCCCAACTATCTACCCTCCTTTGCTCCTCCCTACCACTACTGAATGTTCTATTATACTCCTCCAATGGCTCTCTGACAGGCACATTGTTTTTATATCAGAACCTATGGCAGGAGGTACTATACAAATGTAAGGGAACTTAACAACATCTGTAGTTATAGGTTACAAACAAAATAGGTTATATTTGTTCACTGAGGCATGATTCGAGTACCCATGATAGTTCCCATCATTTGGAAAAATGTGTCAGTGTCAAATATGAAATAGGTGTTTTAGTCCAGATGATTTCGATTCATTTGACTATAGAGACAGAAAGCGTGTAATTATCGCTGATAACATTCTTATATTCCTAAGTGCCAATTATGATGGGAATGCATGTGTAGGGTAACTTTGTGGCCATGGTTGCTAGTAATGTAACTCTTGGCGGGGGGCCTATAGCATCCGGTTTGTTCTGTATATATGGGGTGTTCTAAATGTGGCTAGTGGGGTCTGTTTCAAGTGGCTAGGAAATGTTGTTCTTAACTCATCCAGGATGCTCTCCTTTTGTGTACCAATTGCAGAGATGATTGGTTTAGAAGAATTATTTTGGGGGGATCATGTAAAATGTACAAAGTACTGACTGAGATATTTGTATCAGGCCCATAATTTGTTTTTAACATCATTACAACATCCCTTAAATTCTTGTTGAGTTCACATTTATATCATTTAATTAGGTCTGCCTGTGAGAATCCTGAAAATAATAACTGGTGTTCAGTATGCCAATAACTCTTTCAGTGTCAGCTGTTTTGATTGTATTACTCTGGCTGCTGTCAGTGCAGTTTGAGATGTTGTCCAATTTCTTGGAGTTTCGCTTCATGTCTTTGTTTATTTCCCAGTTACTGACTATGCCGTTACTGGACTGGTTGTCTTCTGGGTTGCTAGGAAAGAATGTATTCATTATCTGAAGAAGACTTGGAGCTCATTTTCAAATGAGCCGTAACCTGAATGCAGTGCATAAAAGCCTTGAGTAAGGCTTTAATGCCTCACATTCATGCCAAAGCTCATTTCAGTTCATTTGGAGAGATGGAACACAACATGCGTTTCTGCCGCTCCCTTCCTCTCCACCATACATATGCTCCAGCATCCGTGCCGGCATGGTTATTCATGCCAGTGCAAATGCAAAATCACAAGCATAAAGCAGGCGGACTCCATAGGGATCCATTGTATATGCTGCCCGCCATGCTAGCATGGCAGTGAGTGTGTACAATTAAAATTAAACACACTGTCCGACATGCTCACAATCAGTGTTCAATTGGGAACACTGATTACCAAGCGCGCATGGCAAGCAGCGCTCATAGTGAAAGGTAAACGCCGACTGGCATGACAGTCAGCATTTACTTACTTTGCATGGAGGAAATCAAATGTGCTGGAAAAAGGATACATTTTGGCCTGTACTTTTGCACCCTGCTGTGCAAATGATGAACATTTAGTGGCGGGGAGACGTTTATGTTGCAATGCAAATGTAATAGCTCCCTGGCGTCAAGTTAGACTTTTAAGGAACATGAGCTCCTTTACGATTGTTGCACAGTTCTATTTTGTCAATAGGTTTAGAAGGGCAGAATGTGACGCCCCCTGTACAGCTCTGATGTTTCCGCCTGTGTTGGTGTATAATCTGAGAAGTTATCAACAACGTTTATTCATTTTCTTTTGCTAATGCTATTACCTTTTGGCTGCAGAAGCATGGATTTCAGTAGTGATAGTAGGGGGGTAGAGCACATATTTTAAGCTGATTAGGAACGTTTTTAGAATTCTACTGTTAAGTGCTACACATTGTAAATCGTTAAACAACTCATCTACTTGCATATAGCACTGATTTCATTCACTGATTGTAAATTAAAATCATTCCATGATTTCGTATTTTTGTTATTCCCACATGAGTGGTTTGGTAAGTAAGCAAATAGTATTTTTAGACTGCACAATTGCACAATAGTGATGTAAAGAAATCCAGAGTTTGGCGACTTAAGTCATAATGAACTCAAAACTAGTTGGCATAGTCGGCGAGCCGTGCTTGCTGCTTCAACGTTTAGTCTTGTGATTTTGCTGTGGGTGTGTATTCTTGCTTTGAATAAGATGGACATCATTTTTTTCCTTTCCACTTTTCCATGGAGAATGCAATTGTAAAATTGAAGTTTGTAATAAACTTATATATTTTTAAAAAATAGTATTTTTCTGAACTCATGGATTTTATATATCTGTCACTCTACTCTTTGTGATGGTATTTCTCGTGTTGTCCATTCCAGGGGTGTTTCCCACTCATTTGCTCTGGGTCGTGTTATTTGCACTTCTTGCATAACATATCCAAAAGTATTTTTAGTTGCTCAAATGTTGATAGTGGGTTTTCTTTGTTCTACCCTCTAAATGGGCTACTTTACCACAAACTGTTGGGAGAAGGAATTTGGTGTCTATCTACCCTCCTTTTTTTCAGATGTTTCCAGTTTGTTGGTATTTTATTTCTCTTCATTGTTGCCAAGTCTTACCAGCTTGTAGGTATCTGGATTGCCTTCTGTGATGAAACCAGGGAATTTGCCCCTTCTCCCCAAGAGGAAGTCATCCCCCTTGGGACGAAGAAGGTGACCCCGCTCAGTTTCGCACCGTTTAGAGGACAGGGCAAGGGGTGCCCCCCTTTAGAAAACATGCAATCTCTAGAGAGGGATATGTATTACTCTCCCTTGCCTCTAGACTACAATATGTGTGTTGGCTACATGGGGATTGTAATTGTAATTGTAATTGGTTATTTGTAACGTGCTTAATACCCAGAGGTTTCTAAGCATGGACCCGGGGATCGAACCTGTGTTGCTCTGCGTCGTCTTGCTTCCAAGACAAGCGTGTTGCCCCTGAGCTATCCTCCCAAGACATGATAGATTGATGTAATGAGCTTTCAAGGCATGCATCGAAGGATGTTGTCGTTTTTGACTGTTTGCAGACACTGTATGCAAGGCAGAACCTAGAACCAGTATTAAGCCCCCCACTACAGTAAAGAGGACAATACATCCACATTGCTCTTAGGCCCGAGAGAGCCCAGTGGAGCCACAGGGAAGACCCTTTCTGGGATGCGTGGCCCAGCTATGAGAGAGTGCACTAGACATGATCTTGGGGAATGTGGTCAAACCTACAAAAACCTTGTCTGAGGAACCACAACAGTCAGGAAGCAAGCCCCATGCAGGTGGGCCACTGGGAAATCCCTGTATCTCTCAAGCGAGAGGAAACGCGGAGCCAACAATTGGAAGACACCACACAGTGGTGAGGAGGAAGCAGAGGCTCCCATTACACCATCAAAAGATGATGAGTTGAAGAACTGGCAACTCACCGGAGGAGAGGTTCGGAAGAGACGACCCAAAGAAGGAGTGAAAACAAAAGGTCTCTGCAGTGGACCAAAAAGCCAACCCCGAGAGGGGGTCAGACAGAGTAGAACCCAAGATGGAGTGAAAATGAATGGTGCACAAAATGGACCGAAAAAGCAATCCAAGAGGGGTTGAAACAAAGATGATACCAGGAAGGGGTGGAAATGAAAGGTCTCCAAAGTGGGCCTACAAACCAATCTTGAAAGTGGGTTATACAGAGACTACCCCAGGAAGAGGTGAAAAGGAAATGTCCCCAAAGCGGACTGAGGAACTAACCCCGAGAGGGGGTGAGATAAAGGTGACCCCAGAAAGAAGTGAAATTGACCAGGGAGGCTGTCAAATACACAACCCCATAGATGAACAATGTTATATCCTGCTGTGTTGTGTTCCTTCCTGTGTTCACCTGCTTGCTTTGTGTACAGCACTTTCTTTGTTGTTTGTCTAATGGAAGGAGGTGTGTTATATCCTGCTTCTGCAGAGAAATGTTGCTTCTTATGAGGAGCGCCCTTGGTGATGGGATTATCTCCTTGGGGGGCAGTGGGTCTCCCTCTCCTCTGTCACTTAATCCTGCACTCTGCACCCCCCACAGAAGACACCTCACACCTCTCCTTTTCCTCGTCGCCAGTGTTGGGAAGAAGGTTCTGGAGGCAGCATGGTAAGTCCTAAGGTGTCTTTATTACGTTGCACGTATACATGTTACATCGGGAACATCAGGTACAGGATATAGTAGGGGCAGGATCTTAAGTATTACTGGCAGAGTGCACTGGCTCCCACCACCCAGGCTTCATGTCTCTCCAAGTGTCCCCGGGCAGAACTGAAACGCAAGGCATAATATTCCACGCACCTGCATTAGCATGTGTTGTGCATTCCATGACATCACTGCCACACAGGATGGATCTACACACATGAGCCAGAAGGTGGAGATGCAGGATATAACAAACAGAAATTGGATTTGCCAAGCCCAACACGTTTCATACATCTGGTATGAGGTATAGGACAGAAGTAAGAAACACGGAAAACCAGAGAGAGGGAAACAACACTAAACTCACAAGAGCTCTTCATCGAACACAGGGGAGGTGAAAGAGGAACATGTGTGAACTGGACATTAGGGCCAGGCAGTTTAATTTGAAGCCAAAGACAGGACAGAGGGTCAAAAGCCAAATGGCACTCAAACCTTGTGGCAAGAAGCCATTACTTTGATTTGTATTCTTTCTTGTCTGCTTTAGTAGAGGGGATGGGAATTATGGTAAGTTAGCTTCTGGACGACAGACGAGTATTATGTTTTGGACATCCTGACGAGTACCCTTTAGTACTATTTCTTTCTTTAGGATAGGGCATAGACGGTTGGGGACAGAGAGAAGTATATGGGGACAGAGAGAAGTATATGAGTGACTAAAGACTTCAGTCACCAAACATGCCATCTTGTCATTCTTCTGATGTTGACTTACCAAACTTGTTTTGCCCACGCATGTGGTTCTGGATGTATGCAAACTGCAACAAATGGAGCATATGCATACATGTGTACTGGCATTAGAGTGTTGTGCCTACTGATTTTGTTGTTAAATGTACTAATCTCAATAGTTCTTAGTTGTACTACTAATGTACAATTTTTTAACTGAATCGTGTTTATGTTTTCGGTTAGTAGTAGGTCAGTTTCTGTTAATATTATTAATGCTATTTCCCAACATTGTATGTATTTTATAGTATATATTTTTCTGTCAAGAAATTGCTTAAGCCATGGTAGTTTTTGGATGTTCTCTGATTTTCCCCTTGGTCACTGCAATTAAAAAGAATGTGTGCATTATCACAATTGTATTTAATGCTAATAATGTTGATGTTGTATTTGTAAATGGAGACTTTACCAGATGAGATTTCCAAATTCTGTGTGGTGTTTTTTTGCAGCCTTGCAAGTGGTGGGGCTATTTGGCTGGGTATGCCCAATGGTCCTCCTTTGGACCTTCGAAGAGATGGTTGTCTACTAGGGCTGTGATACTGATGTGTCTATTGTGTGATGCATATGTTATTTATTGTTTATAAGCCCACAATTTGCTGCAAAGAGTGACACACTCCAGGTTACTCTCTTTCAGGCAGGGCAAATAGAGAAAAGGTCAACAAGAGAGTTACAAGCAGGCTCAGGGCTATATTTCAGAGGTGTCTGTCTTTTTTCCCCAATGTTTCTTCCTCTGAGTCACTTCCATTCTCTGGTGTTACCTTCCCCTACTTCTACTAGGGACTCCCCACCTCAACCTATGTCCCTGCTCCTACACCCTCTCTTGACTTCCGCTCACCTGGATTGATGCTGTGTTCTCCTGCTGACAACATAATTCATCAGATGTTATTACCAGCGACCTTACATCCTTAATTCTCAGATCCACTCCCTTCTCTCTTTCTCCATTTGTTGTTATTGCCTGTTCTCTGTTTGTGATCTCCTAATTGCTCTCACCTTCTGATGTCACTACCTCATCCACAATGTTAATACCTACCACCCCCTTCTGTAAGGTCTCACATCTGATGTTACCATATCTTCCTTCCCTTTCTCACCTCCCAAAACTTCCATCTACTACTCTTAACATCTGATGTCACCAACACCTCCTTCACCCTATAAGCTCTTACCACCTCATTCTGGTCTCCACTTCTGTTACTTCCCCACTGTCCACTGTCTCTCCAGCCTTTGTTTCTTTCACCACTCACTACTCTCCTGATTACACTTAACACAATCCTCTTTCTCCTACATCCCACAATTGGAACTGGGTGCTTTCTACTGTATTTCATCCTCTCCCTCAGAGGTACTTTGAATGAGGGTCTGCACATGTCAAATGTAATTTGGTGAGGACTATGGTTTGCTGCTCTTTATAAGAATACCTGGGGCTGCTTTGGACTTATGGGGTTGGGCCAAGCCAATAACAGGCCTTTCCGCCATGTTGATTCCATCTGTGACTCTCCATGGTGCTGCCTGTACTGGGCAGAAGAATTCAGTGTTATCAGCTTGTGAATTGAAAAACGAAAACACTTTGGGTAGTTGTTTTTTTTTTAAATTCTATATTCCATATTCTACACTTTACAAATGGGGTGATTCTCTTTCGAGACAGGGAACACTATTATGTTTTAACCTTTCATGGGGGAAAGTAAGGTTATGCAGGGAATGACAGCAAAGGGGGCTTAATAAACATAGCATGACAAAAAAGGTACAGTAGTTACCAGAATCCACTAAAAATGATATCTTGCCAATATAGACCAGTGCATGCCTCAAAGGTCCCGCAAAACAATTGTAAAACACATGTTGTGGGCCTTCCTTGTACACTTCAGTGACTCCAACCTAACATAGGTGACATAGAGGAACGTTAATGTAAGTAAAATCTTTACAGGGCAGAGCACCTCGCAGAGTCCACCAAATCTCCCCAGGATATTCAGATGCTCTGAATGGCCTGCTACGGTTGATCACTGTTCTGGGCTGTCAGCGAGTGATGGGAGATCTTGCAGGCCCAACAAGTAGCAACATTGGGATTTCGTTAAGCACTTGTGTAAGGCTCTGTAAAGGTTCACCCAGCCTTACTTCTTGCACATCCAACAAATTCCATTATTTAGAAGTATCTTAGTGCTCAGTCATGTGAACAATAACAGATCCTACATTTAAATGAGACAGTGCTCAGTCTTTTTCTCTCAAACCCTGGAACACAATAGTCATTATAGCCAGACTCATTATTTTTCCTTGGCTGGCTGCCAATCACTCACCCCTGAGTAGAAGACACAAATTGTTTCAGAACTTGTTCATATCGTATGCTTTTATTCCAATTACATTTTCCTCTTTACAGGGGGATTAGAAAATGTTATTTAGTTATTGGGTATTCATAATGTGCCCATACAGCTAATGATGTTTCAAGGCACATACAGACAAGGGAGGGGAAGAACAGGGGTGACAAACAAAACCAAAAACGTTCCTACAAGTTCTTGAGACATTTGGATTGTGCAAGTGCTGTAACATGAATGATGGGGAGGCGGATGGGGGCAGGTGAAGGATGGGGAAAGAGGGAAGAAGGCAAACAATAACATTCCTACTAGATCATGATATAATTCGAAGCGTGCAAGTGCAGTGAAAGAAAGAGGGGAGAGGGTGAGGAGGTGAAATGTAGGTTGGGGATGAACAGGGAAGAAGACAACAGTAACATCCCTACTAGGTTGTGGGACAATTTGTAGCATGCAAATGTAGTAACAGTAAAGAGGGGAGCGGGAGAAGGGGAGTGTAGGTTGAGACAAATGGGGGCATGCAAGTGCAGTAAGAGAAACAAGGGGATATTAGGGAGGAGGGGACGAACAGGGGAGAAGACAAAAATTAACATTCCTACTAGGTTGAGAGACAATTCAGAGCATACACGTGCAGTAACAGAAAAAAGGAAGAGGGAAGTAGGGGAAGTGAAGGAAGGGGAAAACATGGACGAAGACAACAGTAATGTTCCTACTAGGTTGTAGGACTAGTGTAAGCATGCAAGTGCAGTAACAGGGTGAGGGGAGAGGGGAAAGAGATGAAGAGCAGGACGAGGAAGAAGGGTATAGCGCAGACGGGAGGGAGGAGAAGGGTGCATAAAGTGCAAGTGACTAGGTTCACTTGCACTTTGGGGGGAGGTTGCACAAGGAAGTGCTTGAGGAGAATCGGGAAGAAGCCAGTGGCTAGGAGAATCCACCAAGACTGGAGCAACAGAGGAAATGTTGTCCAGAAAATGTCTGGCAGAGCAGGGGAAAACCTGTTTGGATGAGACTCTCCCAGAGCAGGACCATCCAGACATCTCAGTAGGTGATGAGTGAGCGAAAGAGGAGAGAAGAAGGGAAGGGACGAGGAGGGCAATGGGAGGCTTGAGAGAGATGCAAGAAGCAAATTCAACACAACAGCAATCATCTAAATTCAAGTGTCCAGGATAAAGGAAAAAAGGCCTAGGTGTCAACATACAGCATAATAAGTGAAAACACCAACATACAAGATTCCTGGAAAGAGGAAAAAAGGCCTAGGTTTCAACATACAGCAGAATAAGCAAAAACACCAAGATTGAAAGTTTCCTGGAAAGAGGGAAAGGCCTAAGTTTCAAAATATAGCAGAACAAGCAAAAACACCTAGATTCGAGTATCCTGGAAAGAGGGGAAAAAAGGCCTAAGTTCAACATACAGCAGAATGAGCAATAACACATAGATGTGAGATTCCTGGAAAGAAGAAAAAGGGCCTAGGTTTCAACATACAGCAGAATAAGCAACAACACCTAGATGCGAGATTCCAAAAAGAGGGAAAAAGGCCTAGGTTTCATCATACAGCAGAAAAAGCAAAACACCAAGACGAGAGTTACCTGGGTAGGGCCTAGGTGCCCGAGATGGACAACATACAATTGTGGGCAATGTACATCAGACTGAAACAATGGTAACAGGAGTAATATGAGAGGTGGGACAGTTAATAGGGCGCAGTAATGGCTGTTACCCCTGCCCACACCCTTCATACCTTGTCAGTCACTGCTGGTTGATGGCTGTGCTGAATTCGCCTCGGTGAACACAGCCAAACACAGTCAAGAGCTGCTACTGAAGGAGCTGCCCATTACCTCAAGCCCTTCACCAAGGGGGCTCCATGGGCAGTGGGGCTGCCCAGGGGCTGTACTAATGAGGAGTTAGGCAGCCAATGGGGGGAGGGGGAGGCCTATGGTGGGTACAACAAAACAACAAGGAAGCTGGAATGCCAAAGAGGAGACGAGGGGAGGAGCACACAAAAAAGAAGAAAGCGGGCAAGGAAATTAAACAAATGGGGGTTGGGGAATAACGGGAGGAAGGGGACCTAACTCACCTTCAATCCCTATCTACAATGGAGTGCAGAAGAGGCACAGATGGACAAAACTTGCAGTCATGAATTAGGCAGCCAATGGGGGGCATGGGGAGGCCTATGTGAAGTCAAAATATATCATTCCCATTCCGTTCCACATCACTAATATTTTCAAGAAACCAAAATGATTTGAGTTATATAAATGCTTCTTCAGGTGGATGAAACAAAAAGTAATTCAAGCTTTTTAGAAAATGGAGCGTTCTCTGACCCATTATCAAACTATGCAGCAAAATGTTGTAAACAAACGTTAGCTTACTTACATCAGGAAAGTGTCAAAACTTACATTCAGTACGCCATGGAGAGCTGATGAAAGCCCTGCCATGCTGAAGAATAATTATTAATTGTGTGGCCTAGAACAACATTTTAATGAAGAACAATGTGTGCAGTTATGAAACCGAATTCATGTGTCACAGAGTATGTCAGTGATGTTGAAATATTGGCACGTTTCTGGAAATGATAAACACTTATCTATGATATTTTGGGAAGAACTACTTTTTGCAAAAAGGGAGAAAAAAAATCAAAATGTTTTTGTTGATTGATGCTATGAATCATGAAAAAAATCAATGGGAATATGGCAGTAGTAATTAAGTACCTTGAAATAATGTGCAGTTGCTGTGGTAACGTGATACAAAGGAAACATGCTTACATCTGAGAAACAAATCCCGCTACAACTCTTTGCTACAAGTATCAACATGTTTGGGTTGTACTTATTTAAAAACCCGTGTGAAAAAGCATATACAGTGAAAACTACAAAGATGATAAAAAACAAGCAATTGAACACTGAAGTGATATGGGGAATTGTGCCATAAAAATGCTGATCTCCCGACTTTTTCACAGTCCTAGCCACGAAGTGGCACAGCCATATCTTCAAGTGTTGAAAGTAACTAAACCATACACACTTGTTGGAAATTTGTCTAAAAAACTTCAAGACGTTTGGATTGTCCTTGTACAGGCCAGGTGTCCTGATGGTATGAAGATACTCCTATCTTTCACAAGTTGTGTAATTACTAATTGATTTATTCCATTAAAAAGAAGTACAGAGAAGATTTTTTTTCTATGTTGACCAAAGTGGTTAGATCATTCCCTTCCCAGCTTACTCTTTGTTTTTGCCACCTGAAGAAGAATTGTGTAACCTGAAACATTAAGATCTTTAAAATATCATTGGCACAACAAGTGAAACGTTACATTTCAGTTTGGAATTGAAGCTCAGAAAGCTCCATATATGAAACATGAATTTGTAATAAAAGGATATAAGACAGCTTCTGTGTTCTGCACAGAGTTGAGCAATTGAGTGCCAAACAAATGAAAGTAGTGAGTCCTGCCGGAAATGCTTAGTCATTTAACCCTGGTGGATTTTGACCCACAATACTGGCCTAGGTCCTATCCACACTAGATGATGATAATGTTGCAATATTGGATCTTCCTGCAATTATTCCTTTCCCATTAGCACATCTAACTTCAGATTCCAGAAATTCAACGTCATTTCCTTAATTTTCCTTGAGCTAAACTGGTTACCAATTTCTTTGTAAATTCAATGTAAAAATTGCTGGATAATTTGTAAGACTCATGTAACAGGGCAACCAAAATATTTAGTGTAGTAATTGCAAATCTCTCGTTTCCCATTTTTAAATCATTGTATCCAGATTCTCAGGATGGGACCCTTGCATTCTGGCCATTACAGGCAAACAGAACATTTAATACGTGGACCGTCATCTCTTTATTTCCAACCCTGCTTCCCAGAACGTGCTTACTTCTATTTGTCATTAAAGCTACATTTCACTTCAAAAGCAGTTTATTTGGATCAAAAAGTCCAAAGCCAGTGCTCACATACAAAAAAAACAAAACACAGTCCATTAAAATACAGTTTGCATAATTCATCATAGAGTAAACAGAGTTAAAAGTACACAGTTCATGCTAATAATATACAATCTGCGAAAACACAATGGAGCGAACATTGGTATAAAATCCTGCATCTGGATGGAAGGAAACACATTAGCCATGTTTTTTACGTGCCCCAAGACAGTTGTCATCCAAGTCATGGGAACTATTGTAAAAATAGACCAGTTCTATTGTATTTCCTAAGTCAAATCTCATAGAGATTTGTTGCATACAGGTGTTGTGAGTGTCCCTTGCCCTAGACTGATAGTTCAGAAATTCCTTCTAAAGAATCAGTAGGCCCCCGTGGCAGCGACCCCTTTTGTTTTTGTATGCGGAGTTGGAGAGAGACACAAACCCGTTCATCAGCACGGGTTCCATAGCCCAGGTTTCCTGCAGAAACGTTATATTGTGTTATTTCATGTGATCTACCACATCCAATCTCTCCAATTTGGCAGTAGCCCCTGCTATATTCCAGCTAAACAGTGTGACTTCATTACCTACGGATTTGGTATTCCCTTCAATAACTCGCGGGATAGGTGTAACAATCCCCTCGATAGATAACGATCCTTTGCTGGGGACTACTAGTCAGTCAAGTTCTTCTATTTCTGACAAGAGCTCAAAGCGATTTGATGTAATTATAGCACCACTCTCCTTCGAGGCAGCCCTCCCTGATGTACCCATACCCTGCCTGCATCCTCCCATAACCTGCCTCTCAACCACTTCCGAGTTCACACAAGCTGGGCCGGGCTCAAATGGGCCAAAGTTTAAAGGGGTACTGCGTTGGGGGTTGAAAAAACTCAGAGGGAGGAATTTGCTCTCTCTGCAGGAGTAATGTCCATTGTAGCCACTATAATCCAGGGCAGACACCAGATAGTTCAGTATGGCCCGTGTAGCCAGCGTGACAATAACACAATCTTCCACCCCCACTTTGCCGTCTTGCCAACCCAAAATGCTCTTCTAGCCATCAAAATGACTGGTGGATTAATTTTCTGGCCGAGTAAATGGACATTGATCCAGTGAGTAGTTGTGTTCATTAATTAGACAGTTGACTCCTCCACAGCTGCTTCTAAGGCTGGGATTCCTGTACTGACCCCCACCAATCAGGATGCTTCAGGTGGGATAGCAATGGTTGCCTGACTATGGTGTAATCTGGCCTGGCCTGAATCTAATGGCTGTGTAATTGGGTGTTAGTGGAGTGGGGCCCTATCACCTTTCTTTGTTGGGATCCAGGACTCAAGGCTGAGGTGGGCAAGAGCTATATTGACCTTGACTGCGGTGGTGTTGCCTGTGATTTAACCTGTGCTTTAATGACCATGCCAGTAGCCTCTCCCCTGCACATAGCTGGTGTACTTCCCAATGCCACATGCTTTATCTCGAAGAGGTAATTCTTGATCCCTCTAATGAGATTGTTTAAGATAGAAAGTGAGGTGTTTAAAGAGTGCTTAAACTGGGAGATGCTATCCAGTACCAGGTCAATGTCATATCCAGGACCTCTTGCAGGGTTTTGAAGTCACTGAATACTAAGACCAAGCTCTCTTCCCTTGTGTGTGTGGTGAGCTAGTGTGTTCAATGTCCCCCTGTACAAGTTCAACACATCTTTCTGCTATATCAGGCAGTGGTTGATTTGGGAGCGTTGTTGCGGGAGCCAAGCTAATCGTTCCCTGATGAGTTGTGTCAATATCCCCTCCCATAGTTACCCGAATTGTGTCTTGAGGAAGATGTCATTAATCCCTTCAGGTCCCCTGTATGGTTAGACACTTCTTCAATGGCCCTTTCAGTGTTGAGGATGCGTTCCTCAATGTTTCCTGCCATCTGTTTTAAATATTCATTCAAGGTTGGCTATTGGGCAATAGTGGCTCCTTGGGCCTTAACCCCCTGTGCACCTTTCACACCCTTCACCTCAATTTGTCCCTGCTTGCTTTTGCTGTTGCTGCTCTCTGCAGGAAACTGGTGTCTAGCCTTGCGTTTGGCCATAATGGGTAGCAAGGGGGTGAATGACTGCTTTATGGTGTGCAAAGAGTGCTATAATAAACTACAGGGAGCACCCAATTGTACTTGCGGGTATATCTTTCACAATATAGCTTTTCACAGAGGAAGAGCAAAATGTGCAATGTACGCAAAATGCGCAATATGTGCATAAAGTGCATAGTAAGTACAATAATAGTAGTACGTGTAACAGTGTGTGAGGCGCCTAGACTTCAACACCCCTAAACCCAATGTCGTGCTATGGTTTTTTGCAAAATAAATAATACACTAAAAAGGGGATGAATGAAAACTGCAAACTATGGATTGTGAGCATATGGGTCCACTGTGGACTGCAAGATAAAAATATAACTGATTTCAACCAATACCAACTCAACTACCAAATCAACAATACAAAAGTCATATAAAAATCTGGCTAGAAAATTCATGTGATTTACTGAATAAAAATGGAGTGCAGGGATTTGGCATTTCTTAAATATACTTGCTCCATGAAAACAATGCAGCTGATAGATGTATTGCAGGTCCAGGTCTTAGGTCGGTAAAATGAGGAAGCCAACACAAAAAAGATTAAAAGGAGTTAAAAAGAATTGATTTAAGTCTTAAAATATATAAAAAGTAGAAAGTAAAAATTATTTTTTAAAAAAATCAGCAAATCATTCCCAGTGTTTGTGCTTAAGTGGGAAAAGGAAAGGTGGTTGCAAGCGCCCAGGGCACGCCCGATTGCCTTAGTTCGCCCGAACCCGGGCCACTCGTTAGTAAAGAATAGCGGTCTCCTGCACTTCCTCTGTGTTCTAATTAGTATATGTGACCAAAGTCAAAATGATGATCATCAATTTTTGAGGGTCAATACAAAGTCTGTGCAACCCCCCAACCCCCCCCCCGATATCCCCCGAATGCAGAGGTACAATCTGGATCACTTTTACTTTCACGTTCGCTTGCCCTCCAGAATTTCTGTTTTACTTTTGCTTTTCTCCCTGATGCCGCGCAAGATGTTCCCAATTGTAGCAGGAGAGCTGATGAGCAGATGAACAGGAAAGCAGCCGGTGCTCAGACTCCACCGACTGCAATCACCCTGGGCCTGGGTGACTTATTACAAATAAGAGAAATGAGAGAGAGGAGGTGGGTGGAGATGGGAATTTACCTGTGTGAGTATTAACCGCACTCGCTGCCCCAGGCTTCTTGTGTGTATATTTGTCCTTCTGTGAGTGCAAAAGGCAGTTGAGCGGCAAAACAATCCGGGACAATAGTTTTTACAGACGCCCACACAGGAGAAGACACACAAGGCACAGTGGAGGCTTACTTGTTTGTTGGCGGATTTTGAGTCACTCCAACAGACCACAAGCGACCACTTTCCTCCCCACTTCCTGTGCCATGCTCCGCGGTGGGAGTGGGACTATGCAGGGGACTATGCAGTGTTGCCAACTCCTCAGTGAAGAAAGTAGCTATTGGCTCCCCTAGAAGTTGCCAGAAGTAGCTAGATGACGTCACTGCCTAATTTGTATAATTACCTCCTCTTTCCCCCTGCGATTTATGGCTTTTACTGTGGCCCCCTTCCCTTTTAACACCTCCTTTTTAAGTTATCAGTGTGTTTTTGCATTACTCCCGTTAGAAAACGGGCGAATGACCACATTTTTTTCAATTGGTTTGGAAACTTGCATGAATGAGCAAGTCTCCAAAACAATTGAAAAAAGTAGCTAGATTTCTCGCTAGCTGCTTTTTAATGAAAAAGTCGCTAGGGGGGCATACTTTCTCGCTAAATATAGCGAGAAAGTCACTAGGTTGGCAAAACTGGGACTATGTAGCAGAGCATAGCAAGCAGCAGCAGACTGGCTCCTCCTCACAGCAACAGCAATGGAAGAGATACTCCAGGAAAGGGAGGGAGACCACAAGAGACCACTTTCCTCCCCACTTCCCATGCCTACATTTGTTAATTTAGGATGCCTCTAAATCATTGTATTACTTTCTCGTTTGATTTCCCCTATTGTTCGCAGTTGGATTTCAATTTTTATTTTTAAATTGTACTTTTATTGTAGCGTTTTGGGAATATCACGCCATCTGCAAAGATTAGATTGTCAATTGGTTACATATTTTTTAAAGTGTTACACATTACAGAGTTAAAAGTTATGGAAATGACAGTACAAAGAAGAATTACTTTTAATACACAATGACAATTTCATAGCAGAAAGGAAAATTACCTTTGAAAACTCTCATTGCGGGGCGGCTGTGTTCGTTAGTACAGTTATTGGCCAATAAGGCAGCATGCGCACAAAGGTTGTCATCCCATACCTAAAGAACATATGTAAAGGTTCTCATTTAACATCAAGAGACACATGTCAATAGTATAGAACTCATCGCACATACCCATGTTATGAGTACAACATTTTGGTATTTAAATAAAATACTGCCAAACTGATTCTTAAGAGACACATAGAAAATGTTAGGTTTGTCGGAGACACACAAAAACTATTTAGTTATTTCCCAAATTATGAACTGAGACATGGTATGTGAATAAGCAGCTAGTGTGGAAGGAACCACAACTTGGCCAGATGCTGAATAAGAAAGTTCCAGTATCTTTTGGATGTTAAAGCAAGGCTATATTTTGTAAGAATTCCTTTGACGTAGCGTTAGAATTGAAATTTCATATTAGAATTGAAATTTAATATCGGGTGTGCAATTTGCACATTTGAAGTTGCCTATGTTCATTAACGGTATATGTTAGTAAGTATGGAAAACACAGGCCTTTGATCAGCATAGTTTGGAAAATGCAGCAGAGCCTTTTGGAGAAAGAGTGGTCGGAATGAAAGTGATGTGTCTGCGTAATTGATCTCACCCGTTGGTGGGATAAGATGGCCGTAGGGCGTATCCTTCTTTCATGGTCCATGTAGATATTGTCAAATATTTTCTAGGGTTCAGTTTCTCTTTTCTCCTATACATAGCTGCTGATTCTCATATGTTCCTTCCTGTAATGATCAGACAGCTGTCATCTCTCCCCACTTTATTTTGAGGCTTGTCACCAGTGGTGTGCTACTGACAAGGCAGGGCAGGAGCACTGTTCTCTCCCATATCCCCTACCGTGAGGATCCAGGACTTTTGTTTTGGTGATGAAGCTGTTGTCCCCCCAATTCAGCACCATTTGTTTATCAGTTCCGTATGACAAATTAGAAAACACATTGAAGTGATATTGTGTTTTTTCTATGTCACATGGGAGCCGGTCACCACAGCCAAACTCTTTGTGGAGTCTATGGTTCTGACCTGCAGACATTTGCACAAACAGAGGGATGGGTTCCTTTACCAGCAAATGGCAAAGGAAGCCATCTTCAAAACATGTTGTGCACAATGTCCGTGGGGTGTAGGATGAAGAATTAAACCCACCTATGGCTGAATCAGTGATGAACACCAAGGCAAATGAGAAGTACACTCTGTGGATGGGAGAAAAGGACAATCCAGACTGCGTGATAATGACTTTGAAACAGACTATTTTTTGCATGCGCTACCATCTTGAAACACTGACAGACTTACATTTGAGAAGTCAGGTGTTGCTTACACCTGCATGATCCAACACCTGGGGGAAAGCACAATGTAGATTGGCCTGGAGAACCAGGTCGATGTCAGGACCAATGGGAGGAGTAGGTGGAGAATACAAGGGGACATGGAGCACTAAGGAGTGTGAGTTGATGAGGTGTGGTCAATAGAGAAGGTAGACTGTGAAAGCTGGCTGAGGATGGCTGATGCTGCAGAGTATGGAAGAGGTTTACAGAGAGTATGTACAAGATGAAGTATTGGTTTGTGAGAGAACGTGGAATGTGGGTATGATAGAGTGTATATGGTGATGGGAGAAGGTGACTGAGGCTAAGTGTTGTGGGAATAGGTGGGAGTGAGTAAGGTGAATGGGAGAGTGAGCAGATGATCACTGTAAGAGAAGGAGGGGTGGAGTGGAGTGCAAAGTGGAAGGATAATGTAGTACAGAATAGTGAGTTGAGAGTGGTAGAAAGGGGTGTAGAGGCAAGTGGAAAGTAGTATGGAGCAAGGGAGAGTAGCAATAGATGAAGGAGCATTGGAAGGATAGAGAAATGCATAGAAAGAGGGAGAAAGAGAAGAGTGCATTGAAGAGAAGGGTGGAGAGTAGAAGAGAGGAAAAGGAAGACAAGAACATTGGGGAAAGGACCACAAGAGCCTGAAAGACCAAGTAATACATGGGTGATTGTAACGCACCATTTCTTGATAATATTTCATTCTGGGACTCCAGGCTAGGGGCCACCTAAAATGATACTTAATGAAATAAGAGAGTTAAGGCAGTTGCCATGAGGGGCTCACTCTGAGCCAGCAAGATTTTCAAATATTATGGGTTGCCTTGTGGAGGAACAATGTGGGGCTCTGTCTTCAAGTAACCTAATCCTGAATTCTGATGATTTGCATGAAGGTGTGAGGAATTTGACCATCCGCACGGCGGGTGGTGTGCACTTTCCTGCGCTTTTTTTATATTTGTTTAAGAAATTGAATGATGTGAGATCAACCTCAGAAAATGTGTGGGGCTTATCCACACACATTTTCCTATGCTTGCCGCACAGCAAAAACATAGTCAAGTGTACTCTGGGGGAAACAGCCTACAGGCGCAGTACTCCCTATCACATTTAGCTGGAATGTGACAGCTATGAGGACAGGAAAGCATCTCAGTAAGAGGGAATGGAACACCTTCCTCCTGCCATGGCCAGCCTAATTAAATATCAAAGGCTCCAAGGATCCACCCTACCCATTGTAGTTCTGTGTGGTGGCAGAGCGTACTAATTAGAGTTAATAGAAGCAGGCCCGGGAAAAGGCCTGGTTACAGAACTAACAAAGCACAGGAAACCCCAATTCCTTTTTAATATGCAATGTGCCAGCTTGAAGCTAGCTCCCACCCCTCTGTATGAATGGCAATGAATTTCATATCTGTGACAACTATTTACAGTAGGCAATCCCTGCAAGGGGACCCCCTTTCAGAGGGAAGAAGTATGTGATTTGATGGAGACAGAAAGTCTGCTCTTACCACAAACTTCAAGGGAGACCTGTGCTTTGATCAGGAGTCACAGAGAGTTCAATTAACAAGAGAGACACTTTGAGCCACAACAGACAGGAAGATGTGTGGGACTTAGCAGTACATGTTGTCACCTCATACCTTTCATGTTGCAAAGCACTCTGGTTATGACCACCGCATAACAGAAGATTGTTGGTGGGGACCCAGGATTGGTTCATTAAGGTAGGCTTAGCCTGCACCATTCAGAAGGGCCCATTTGGCTTTCGGAAGATCATCCGAGGACTTTGAAAGGAGTAAGAGGAAGGACTCATTTTGAGCATGGCTGAAGGTACAGTCAGCTTTACAGCGTCTGCCAGTGAAGGAAGGCCAGGATTTCCAAGAGGGAAGCAAGATCCCTCCCCTAAACATCTCACAGGAAACAGAGGCAGATACCAAACCCAGAGGACCCAACCAGCAGCTCCAGAACCAGTACCCAGCCAGCACACAGCATGCCCTGCAAGGTTCTGCCAGCAAGATTCCTAGGTGGGACGTGCCAGAGAGTCTATGACCAAAGGACAAGGCCTTTGCCTGCAAACACTCTCCTCAGCATTCACCCGTCTGCCTTAAAGGACAACACGTGCCCAGCAAAGAAGCTAGGAGGATTGCCACAACAAATATCAAACAGCATCCATCTTTTAAGGACATTTATGAGGTAGTAGTGCCCTCGAACCCCGACCGGCTGCACCACTGACTGTTGTAATGCTGCAGTGGCTAAAGCCATCTGAGATGCCACCAGCGTTCCAGATTCGACAACCAGCACAGAAACAATGATTCTTGACCCTGAGCCGCTGTGTAGGCCAGCCTGCAGCCATCTGTCTAGCCTTGCTTGCCAAACTGCCTGCCGCCTGATACCCACAGCTGTCTACCGTCTTGAACTCTGTCGCAGGAGATGCAAGTGTCCTGGAACCGACTCAATGCTGTTGAGCATCATGATGATCTGAAGTACTAGGTACATTGCGGTTCTGTCCCCCTGGTCCCACTCCAAAGGCCCCTAGTGACATTTACAACCTCTTGAACCCTTGGTGCTGAAACCGAATATCCATGAACAGTTAGGACTCATTGCTTTACCGACTATCCTCCTGTTAGCATCCAGGGTGCATCCCTTTCCTTTGTGAAACTGCCCTCTGTGTACTACAGGATGGGTTGTATTTTGTAGTGTGCTAGAACTGTTTGTTGTTATAATAATAAAGTAGATATCTTTATACAACCTTGACTGGACTGTCCCTTTTATCATTGGGTAATAATTGTATTTTTGCTGTGTTGCAACTAACCAAGAATTCACGACCTTGTGGAGATAAGCCTGCCGTTCCATCCACGTTACCAATATTGGACAAGGAGGTTTATAATTGACTTGTGTTTCCAATCTGTTTGAGTGCCTTCTGGTGTACTAGAGGTCTGGGGCTGATTGATGGTTTAGAAACCAATATTCATCCCTGGACCACTGGTGCCCCGGAAGTTGGTTTGTCACAAAAAGCAAAGAAGACTTTGGGAATTTAAGAATGAAAACCTTTTGCATTTGAAATATTTCAGGATGGAACATAGCTCCATCTTGTTCCGGCCCATTTTCTACACTGGGACTAACTAAGACATTGAAAGAGGAAAGGCACCTGGCACTCTTTCTGTACAGATCAAAACATCTTGAATATTTCAGACTCATTTTCGGGTCTGATTAAATGGTTGATTTAATGCGGGCAAAACATAAGCAAGCAAGCACAAGCGAGTAATGTGGCTTTGCCCTAACTATATAGGGATTAGGAATTTCTAGGAAAGGTGAACTCAGTGGGTAAATGAGGGATATGAAATGTGCACTCTTTATACCTACGTAGCTATGTTAGATGTGTGGTGAATTTGGACTGAGCTGGTGCCTTTGCAAGTGACATAACACTAGGAGGCGTCATTTCCATTCAAGCAAATCATAGAAAATGATTGTTGGTCCATTTGGTAACTTAAACACAATTTTTTCGACCAATTCTCAAAAATACCACTAGGTGGGGGAATATGATAAGAAATGCAGTGGGAGAAATGCAATGCATTCGTTTCAACGAAAATACAACAAATAGATACATTGAAGTACATTCCTTTAACATTTACAAAACATATATCAGAAATTATTTTCAGTTCATTAAGAAACCTGGTATAACCTGCAGGGAAGGTACTGATTCAGCGCTGTCAAGGAGGGCATACATACCAGCTGCAGGAATGATTGACAGCTGTGATAAAGGTGTCTAGAGCACACATCATGTACCACCAGAATTCTGGGCACAAGATCGGGGTGGGGGTGCTCACAGGGTGACAGGAGGGGGCTTCAGGAAGGTGGGGTAGGAGCATGAGAAAAATATGGTAACATAATACAAACCTTGCCGACTATTATGGTTTGAGAACCACAGGTAGGTAAATCACTTGGGCTTAGCACTGAAATGCCATGCATGGCGGGCAAACGTAAAATTGCACAAGTGCTCCAAGGCAACGCAGTGCTGGAAGAATGATGCAAGCTGGCTGTTCCCAGGAGCAGCAGTCACCGGCAATGGGGACCAGCAGATACATACAAGGTCGGGCTCTCGGGCCCTCGCTGGGACCAGGGAAAGTTAAACTCCCAAAAACATGTCTGGGGAGGCACAGCCACAGTATGATCAGCAGTTTCAAATTGAGCCTTGGCAGGTGGGACTGGGAAGGATGGATGTGGGACGAGGGGATGATCTGGGAAGGAGCCAATCAGAAGGTGAGTTTTGGTGTCCCTAAAAGGCAACAAGAATATAGTGTTCTTGCAGATGTCCACGAAGCCCCTCATTGGTTGGATGCTGTGTGAATGTCCCCGTCCCACATGTTCAGGATGTCTTGTGTTTCTTATGTGTGCTGACCAATGGCAGGATTATAAAGTTCCAAAGGTCAGCACGATTACATATTAGAAATAAAAAGAGAAACATTTGGGGGGGAGTGGGTAGGAATGTGGTGCCATAAGGGAGGTGAAGAAAAGAGGTGTCAATATTGTTTGCTCCAATCATCTCTGATTAGCATATGTCTAGCTATAAGGGACTGACATACCTCAGCCAATCAGCTTAGTAGGATGTCTAATATTTTGCAACATTGATCCCAACTGTTTCTGACTATGCAAATAACACTTTAACCATATAAAATATCTCCCGCACTGGGCAGTGTTGTCGGCTCCTATCATTCGGTTTTGTTCCACTGTGCTGTTTCATTTGTCCTTGCACAGCTTTAATAAACTGCGTTACTTCTTGCCTGGTGTACACTCCTTTTTGGACTACTTCTGGTATCTTATATACTATGTGCTCGTGGAGGACACCTGATACAAACCTATCGATAATTAAAATAGGAAAATACTCTGTCAAAACGTAAAAAAGGCTTAACAGAAAACTAGGTCAATAGACTGCATCAGGTAACATACAAATTACAAGTTTGCTTGGTCTCTCTACCACCTTCAACACCATAGATCAAGGGACCTTGCTGGATCGCCTGGTTGTTGCCGGCCTCTCAGCACAGTCCTGGCCTGGTTCTCCTCTTTTCTTTCTGGTCATCGCCAAACTCTTTCTCTTACTCCTTTTCTTTCTAAGGCGACAGACCTCACTTGTGGTGTCCCTCAAGGGTCCGCCATCTCACCGGTCTTGTTTAACGTATACCGTCAACCTCTGGCCCGCAGATCGTGGTTCGCCTTGACCTGTCCATCTCTGTGTTGACACCCAGATTCCATGCCTGCCTTGAGGCCGTGAAGGAGCGGATGCAGAACCACTGGCTCAAGTTGAATGGAGACAAGACCGAGGTACCTGGTGGTGGAGCCCCCTTTGGTCCCTTCCTTCCAGACCTCTGATTTCAGACCTTCTTTCTTAGGCCCCCTTGCCTTCTCCTGTTTCTGCAGTTAAAGACCTAGGGCTTATACTCTCATTGTCTCTCTCTATGAAACCCCAGGTCAGTGCAATTTGGCAGCAATGCCATTTCCAGCTTAAGCTTCTTCTCCGAGTGCTCCCTCTTATACCAACATATCTTCAAACCCTTGTGGTTTGTTCCCTTGTTTCCTCATCTATTGATCATTGCAATTCTCTTTTCCTTGCTCAACCTGCTTATGTGATACTGCGCCTTCAGGTTCTCCAGAATTCTGCTGCACGACTTGCCACTTGTACCCCTCGCAGTTCTCATATTTCTCCCGTTCTTCGCAAGCTGCACTGGCTCGCTGTAGCCAAGCGCATTTGTTTCAAGGCCTTTTATCAGCATGGAGCAGAATATTTGCAGGCCTTATGCCTAGTGACGGACCCTGCGCTCTGCTGATACCTGTTTTCTCCTCATTCCAACGGTGAAATACTGCTGGACTGGGTGGGCGCTCCTTTTCGGTGGTGGCTTCAGGCTTGTGGAATACCTTTCCACATCCCTTAAGAACTACTGTTGACCACCTAGGCTTCCGAAAGATTTGAAAGCACTCCTTTTCTAATATCTTTTGGTCCTTCTGCCATATGGTTTGCTAGCATTGCCAATATACATTCGGGGAATGCCACTCTTAATAAATATCCTTCAATGAATCAATCATGTCTTGTGATGATATATGCATGCAAACATCCTTGGCACAGGCTCTAACGCGATGACCAACCTGTATGAAGACTTTTCTCTTATGCAACAACCATATTCCCGAAATTGTGATGTGGGGTTAGTACTTGCATGCCAGGGGGTGATTGGAAAGGTAGAGAGGGGGCAGGAGACCACTCATTCTCACAGCAGTACTTTCAAATTAACAGCAGGGAGTTAACTGCTTGTAACATTGTAACATTGAAGATGCCCTACAATAGTCTACAATAGTCTAATTAGAAGGTGTAAAGAAGTGAGATGCCCCCCACACAAATACATTTTCACCTCACCCACCGTCCATAAAGTTAGCGCTTGTCGCAACATTTGACGGATTAGCTCCCTCTGAAATGTAGGTATCGTTGCGCCCCTGCATGGAGGCACACTGGAACGTTCCCCGAAATGTAGGGCTATTGTTAATAATAATTGCAAGCATGTTTTGAAAGTTAAGATCCTAGTGTGTGGCGCTATTATCTTCAAAGGGCAGCATCTTGCGTTAATTCTGCTTAACTCGCCTTACAAACATGCTCAATTGAACTCACATCTACTTTATATAGAGTGGGATATGCTTCTCAGAGAAATTTTGTTTTGTATGTCCATATTACATATTTTCATTTTACAGAAATAAAAATATCTGCAGTGCAAATATTAACAACAGCACCGAAGCACAGTACTATTCCATTTCAACCAATACAAAACTTGACCATATTTTTTCCAATAATTCCACTTTCTGGCATCCTTTCCACAGTACCCTTTCCATCAATGATATTCTGTGCAATTCTGCCACCTATTCCCGCTTGGTGAGTTGTCCCCTAAGATCAGCGTCTCAAAACTGTAATCTAAATGTATCCTCAAAATTATGTTTATTGACCTCGCTATTTCTATCCAGAAGTTCCTGATCCTATTGCACTCCCAAAGAAAATGTTATGTTCCTTTTCTGTACTTGCATCCCCAGTATGTATCTGAGTCAACCTCTTTTAGCCATCCTCGCTGGTGTCCAATAAACTCTATTTAGCATTTTGACTTGGTACACTCTATCTTCATCAAATATGACAATTTGATATTTTCCTAGAACTCACTCCATTTCTCTTCAGATATTTCATGATCTAAATAAAACCTGAGATCATCTACCTTGAAGAGAAATTGTGCAACTGGAGAGAGGCCTGGATGGAATAAATCAGAAGGCCTCAAGTCGAGTCCCAAAAGATGCAATTAACCAAGAGGGGGAGACTAAGGCCAAAGATTGCTCTAATGCCTACTGTGTCTGTTGAGTTGGTCCACGCCCTGCTTCCTGTGTTGATGCAGGCGAAAATGTGCGCCTTGTGCACTTGTGCTTTGTTTGGTTCATGGAAAGAGCAGCTCAATGCTACTGAACGTCCCACAATCTCAATTTACCCAATGATGTTTTAAGAGTCTTCATGAGGGGGCAGCAGTCGCCAAAATAGAAGGGGTGAAAATTGCTTTTAAGTGTATCCTCAAAATTATTTCAGGTAATTATCATTAGTGCAGGAGATGTAGTGAGCCTGCAGGGACATTTTCATCTAGGGTAACTTGAGTCAGCAATTTTACAGCCCTGTGAGCTTTGAATGGCTGTAGGAAGAGTTGATGGTTGCTGCGTGGGGTAGAAAGGGGTGACATGGAAGGCCCTATGACATTTAAGTCCCCACTAGAGTGTAAACATATGCTTATAGTTTTGTGGAGGTGAGTGTCTATCCCATCTGAACTGTTGTGAAATATATCCCCTCAGGCCAGTGCAGACTTCTGATCTTGTGTTTAGTAATCGGTTCATGATTATGTTAAGCATTACCCTCACCCCTGACATCCTTACAGTTCCTCATCATGGTGCTTACTTGTGTGATGTCCACCACCATAACAGGAACCATTTTCCAACGTTTTGGAATGGAATCGTGCCCTCCTTCCAGCTAAGAAATCCAAACCTTAGTCTCTACTGCATCGCAGAAACCCTCAATAGTCTCCAGGACCTAGGCCCAATGGGCTCTAAGATTTCTGAATTGGGGATGGAAAATAGAATTCTGATTTCAGCCCACTTCCCCTAATCGAATCCTTTCCCAAATATCCAGCCTGGAAGTAGGGCACTACCTCTAAAGTTAGAGTACAAAAAGAGAAATTGAGTGATTTGGGCAGTTTCAAAAGGGATGCAAAGGCAATATGATCAACTTTATAATAGGCCATCAGCAAAAAAGAATGTTTTTGAAGCCTGACTTGCCTCAGTAATTTAATATCTATAATGTTGTTTTCCCTACACAGATCGCCAAATCATTTCAAAGGGCTTTCCTGTTGTCTTTGAACCTCCAGGATGGGCACTTCTGTATTTTCAGAGATATTTGGTTGGCAGTGCCATCCTCTCTTGCCAGATCAGACCCCACCCATGCTGACTCTAGACAGCTGTAAGGAGCTCCCATAAATCTGTGCTCCTTTCAAGAGACCTCTAAAATAGAAGGGAAGTCTATCCTTATACTTCTCTGACAACTTTTTACATCAGACCCTCTCAGCAGATGATGGATGATGGGTTTTCCAGATGAGAGAGAACCTTTATGTTATTCTGAATGGTCCAGGGCAGGGCCATGTTCATGTCCATAAGGACTGGACAATGATGTAGAGTACTCCATGGGGATTACTGTATATGGAATACACCATGATACGCCACTTACCACTTCTGCAGGAACTCATGGTCGCTTGGTTTCTGAATATATATTGGACAGGTCTGCATCTACAGCTTCAGATGGCCTACCCCCTCAGAGATTGCACTATGGTCTCTCATGTCTTCTACGTGATAATAGCAGTGGTTGTGGTCCAGGGGAGGGACTTTCAATAGTGGTTACAAGAAGAAACCCTGTGGGATGTCTTGTTCTGACTTTTTCCATCTATTGTCACTATAGTCCTACGGGGTGCATCCCTGGAGCTGGCATGTCATCATGTAAGGTGGGATCCAGCAGTAATACATCTATTCTCAATCAGGAAGGAGTCAGCAGTGATTGAGGGCACCCTAAATGATTTCAGGTAGAGTAAACATCTTCTGCACGACAGGCCATATATATTAGGTCCTAATGCCTTTGGGGAACATACTCAGCAGCATGATTTCCTCTCCTCTGTGAATAGATATTTCAACTTGAGATGTTTCACACGTTGCCCAGGTTCTTGAGTGAGAGAGGGATGCATCATGCCATAAGCCTCAAGCATGATCCCACTGCTCTCCAGATCCTTCAATTGATCATGAAATTAATGAGTGATCCTATTTGTCATTGGCAAAGGCATATAAAACGACTATCAGTTTAGCTAAAAAGAATTTATTTACATCTAGGATTCAGGAAGTACATAATGACTCAGCTGAACTATTTAAAATTCTGAGACAACTTCTGAATCCAGATATTAAGCCTGAAGCATTAATACAAAAGGATTTGCAGTGGTATAATGGTATCCAAGATGTCGTTATGGATAAAATTCTTAAATTGCAATCTGAGATTAAGATTAAAAAGTCACCCCTGTTGTGACCTCTAGTTGGTTCATCATCCTGCATTATCTCTAGTGGAGATATGTGCTGCCCTGAAACCCACTGCAACCATCCTGTTAGATTTGAAATCCAGTCTACTTAACATCATGGACCAAGGGGGAGCAGCTGTTCTCCTTCTCTGGGCCCTCTCTGCCACTTTTGATCTAGTAGATCGTGACGCTTTGGTTCAGAGGATCCAGAAAGGTGCCAATTTCTCTACTGAGGAAACAGCTTGGACTCGCTCCTTCCTGTCAGGTCGGATAGCCAGGGTCTTTAGCAGTGAGGGCACGGCTGACCTGGTGGAAATAAAGTGTGGGGTACTAGAGGGTATACAAATGATGCTGCTGGCACACAAGTCGATCTGCCTATCTCATGTGACTATGCTGCAGATGTGGATGTAATCAATCAAACAAACACACTCATCAAAGGTTGAATGGCGCATAGCTCCCCGTGAGAAGAATGACACGAATACGGATCAGCTTTTAATGGGGACCTCTTCTCGTTTGAAAAAACTGGACCTTGACTATAATAGTTCTGATATTGCTGGTACTTGCATTAAGGTGTCTGATAAAGTTGAAACGTAGGGCTTATACTCAGATGCACCGTCTCCAGCTGTTCATACTACATCAGACTGCTTGGACAGATTCATCCATTTCTATCTAAGCAGAGCTGTGCATTGATTATTGGCTTGAAACTGGATTACAGCTGCAGTTTACTGCAGGAGGTTAGTCAAGAAAATCTAACCAGACTGCAGACCATACAGAATGGTGCTGTCCCGGTTTTACAGGGCCTGAATCGTACGGACCATGTCTCAGAGGAATGAAGACAGCTCCATTGGCTTTCAGTCAGATCTCGTATGCTTTTTAGGACCCATAAGTGCCTCTATGGTGCCGGTCCGAAGCATTTGAAGCACAGAGTGTGTTGGCTTCCAGGACGTAGAATTCTGAAATCAAATAACTCCTGTCTGTTGTTTGCTGCTCAATTCAGTCTGCAGCAGGTTAGGCTTATGGTCTTTGAATACTCAGCCCCGGTTCTAATAACCTACCTCCTGATTTAAGATGTACTTGATCGCTCCTGATTCTGGCTGTATATGCTCTGCTTTAATTGATCCTGGTTCATGTTTGACCTGTTGATATTGATTATGTCTTTTGTGTTTATGTGGGCCCCTGTGCCCAAAACATAAATTACAAATAAATAAATAAATAGAAATAACGGGATTCCTCAGCATAGGTCTTTTGCTTTAACCTCAGCAAAGACAACATTGGTTCTTGCTGCTCTGGGGCTATTCGTGGCATTAGTCTAGTGGTTCCATTCAAGACCTTCCCCTGGGTTAGGACCACCATGTAGGAATAGTGGGCATCTAGTAGGCTCTCTGGGATCCTTGGGATTGCCTATTACAGTGGGAGGAGTTGGCGAATCTCAATCAGAAAACCAGCTGCTTCTAATAAATCTTCTTGGGATCCTTACTTTGCTCCATAATTATGTCATGACAATCCTTAGAACTGATGAGATATCTCGTCCATGGCACTTTAGGGGTTAATGCTCTTTTGACATAATGGGCCTCATTACAACCCAGGCGTTAAGGGTTTAACGGCGCCGTCGGCGCTGTTAACCCTTAACGCCTGATTACCATTTTAGCAGGCGTTAAAATGCAAGGCGCTAACCCGCCTTGGTGCTAATTACGGCACCGTAATTTTTGCCCCATAGCGCCTATGGGGCAAAAATGGGAATGGGGAAGGGTAAATGGGGAATGGGGATTTACCGCCCCACTCACCTTGGAATGGGGCGGTAAATCCGCCATCCACCATGGTGTAAACAGAGTTTACACCATGGTGGTAAAGTAGGGAACTTACCGCCTGGGTTGTAATGGGGCCCAATATGTCTGATCGTTATGCATTGTTTCCTAATGGCCATCATATCTGCCATGCAGGGGAGAAATTAGAAATACTCATGGGTTTCTTCATGATAACATTCATGAGGCTAACATACTAATATTATGGACAAGTCCATATTTCATAGGGCACATTCAGCCTGCCTTCTTCCAGAGCCAGCTTGACAGTTGAATATTTGGTTTCATTTGGGTAGGGGAAGGACAACATTTCCTTAAATGGAAAGAAAAGCCACAATGTGATGAAGACAGGGAGTCTCTTGGTGACACATCTATTAGTAGATGGATTTGTTCAACTAGAGTCATAGCATACGAAGTGGTAGGTGTTGAAAGAACACTAAAATTCAGGAGCATGCAATGGTATAATGACGAATTCTTGGGCAGCCACTCAAGGATTTTCATTATTAGGCATTGGCGGGGCCTCCAAGTCGGCAGTTCCTTCACTCTTGGTACCACACTACAACATGTTTCCAAATAGCCTGTATCTTGTGCGTCTCCCCTCTCTCTCTCTAACTCCCTCTCTCTCTGTTTGTATATGTCTCTCTCCCTTTTCATGTAAGTGAAAAAGTCTTGTTGCCTTGTCCACATTTGCACAATGCACCCAAGACATTGCTGACAGCTGCGTGATTAGAGGGAAAACATATTTTAAGGGTAGCTGTGTTTTTTAGTTTGGGCTATTAGGTGCTACTTGTGACACCTATAAGCCAAACTTATTGCATTGGAGTACAGATGTGGAGGAATGTCATTTGAGGATGGACATAGGATATGTAGGTGTTATTTGGTTATGTGCCCACACATCGCCTGCCCATTGCGATGCTAATCCCTACGGCCATTTCCACAGATTCCTGCCTCTGCTCGCCCAAAACACCTCCTCATGGGACCTCTTTGAGACAGTTTTAATCAAGCCTTACCATCAGGCTTTGCATTCACAGTGGCTGCCATTTATTGTTCAAAGAAGTCTTCTGAGAGTTATTGACTTAATTGGAGTTGTACACACACTACTGGTGTAATACAAATGTCTTTCCAGGCCTGCCTTCAGCCACTTGATTCATAAGCACTCTTCAAGTCCTTTACATAAGTCCTGTAAAAACAAGCATTGGCAGCCACTGAAGTCCTGTTTAAGGCAAGCATTGACAAAGCCATCATTTTTGGCTTGTGATTAAGTTTGAAGCTTTTGCCAGCCACTGGTATTAGATGCAGAGGTACTCGCACCATTTTGCACCTGCTATCAATAAAGGGTATTTAATACCACTACGGCTATACCTAGCAAATGACTTTCCTGTGCGTACACAAAAGCCCGAACTGTTGGCATTCCCAACGCTTGTTTCAAAAGCAGACACTACAAAGGGACCTATTTAATTGTACTAATATTGTAAACAATGTTTTACCTTGTAATGAGCCCTTTCAGTAGTTATTTTAGTCATATTAAGAACATTAGACTTGTCTTTCTGTGAACGTATTACCAAAACCCAGAATAACCATAACAATTATATTCTGTACATTGTCCAGCAGAATGAGAGTGGTTGACAGTCACAGTGTGAACATTTAAGTAGGCCAGACTTGTACGTGAATTTATACAATAGATTGTACATAAAAAAGCACTAATAGTTTTTGTAAAGTTCTGCTCTGAAACTCCTTTGGTTCGAGGGTAAAATGTTGTGTCCGTTCTTGCTACTTCAAAACCAGAGTGTGGTAGATGTTGCAGCCAAAATCTGCATTACTCATAGTTCTGTGATGATGGATTGGCCATTGGACCTTTCTCATAGAGAGAGATTATTACTCTGCTTTCCATGTCTATTCATAAACTGCGTTTTCTTCATCCAAAATAAAACTTAATGACTGTGATTGAGGAAGAATTCTCCTTCATGAAAACATTAATTACGGCATGTCATTATTTCACCACGGAAGGATCAAACACCCGAATTACGCGATTTTATCACTCGAAATAAGTATTGCTACTTATTTCTAGTGATAAAATAATTACTGCCACCTTTTTTGGCGGTAATGGATTTACCACAAGTTTTACCGCACCTCTGAATTTCTCCACTCCCCCTTCAAAACAACATTTGTGGTAAGTCTGCGAAAAATCCTCATGGAGTTCTGTGCACTCCAAAAATGGGTAATAACAGGATTCCCAACTCTCATAACCCCACTGCAATGAACGAGTTAATAGCCTCCATACTAATGATGGGGCCCCAAGGCCTTAGAGGAGCCTGCTGCGATTGGAACACGTGACCTGTAAAACGGCACTATTATCAGCACAGGTGAACTATTTGACAATGAACCGGAAGTATAAATTAACCAAATCACTATCGACCTCTATTCGCCAGGCAACCAATCTTCAACTTGAGAAAGTGCACCATTGCCTTACCAGTTTTAGCATGTCAGAGGCAGCTGGAACTGTAGTCTTCCGGTAGTAATTATGGGCATCAAGGATCATTTGCCTGACTTCCGGGAGGTCAGTTGACTGCGAAGCAAATGTTTGAATGTCTTCTCTCTAAATGAAAAGGAAACATTGACACACGTTTTCCATTGTAATGCAGTATTTTCTGCGTTTTCCTGTATTTTGATGTTTACATTTGGATAGATCATAACAGCCATTAGAAAATACTGTAGTTGCGTGTTACAAAGTTTGTAGGCAAATAAGAGATATGTTCTGTTACCAAGCGTCACTATTGTGGAAGTTCACTTACCTGTTTTTAGATCAATGTGAATCTCTCTTATTTCCATACAGGTATGACTGGGGGTGCATAGCTCTCAACCATTTGTGTCACAAAGGCGGGTGAAAACACCCGATTTTATTTTTGGCGGGTGAGAGGCCCATTGAAATGAATGGGCATGCAGGAGGCTTGGCGGGTGAGTCAGCTGTTTAGAAGGCGGGTGACACCCGCCAAAAGCGTGTGAGTTGAGAGCTATGGGGGTGCATTAATGAACAGATGCTTTATTTCAAAACTAAAATCAAAACATTATTTATAAGGTCCTTCGGCAGCTCTGATTAACCTTGATTGGGATATTTAATCATACAAGTTACTTTGGTGCAAATACCAATAAAAGAAAATCATCCTCTCACCAATAATGGCAGTGAATGCTTTGCCAAATATCCTAAAAATGGAGAGTTTTCATGGCAGACTTATATGAGGAAGGCGCTCCTTGGCGTCTCTGTGGTGTCCTGTGCTGCAGTGCCCCTGGAGTCGAGTAGTGCACAGTGGGCAGTATTATGAGCAGGCACACAAGATGGCAGCATTATTCGCCAAACAAGGTAACTCTGATGGGATTACCATTAATAGCAGAGGTAATTCCTAAAATACCATCAACATCACACCCCCACCCCCCGACCATTGATGTCTCCAGTGATGTCACTCTGTATCTCATTACAAATCCCTTCTAGGATGTCATGTATCTGCTCATGAGCTTTGCAATGGGGTGACACCTGGTTAAGATGGTCATCACTTCCCATATCCACTGAATTTCAAGCGTTTTGTTGTGATAGACCAGATCATCTTAACTCTCCTTAAATGACCGTGCCTTTCATTGAATTTCAAGGGTTCTGCTATGCTGCATTTTCTTCAGAGGCCACTGGCAACTGGACATGTTGCAGCAATGATTTAAAAAGGGTGAAGGCCACTGGACATGGCCAGTGGTCCCATCCTATCAGCTGAAGCCCATACTACCCTTTTTAGTTGTTAACCAGATCCCACCAGCCCTGGCCTATGTCTATAGCCTGCAGCCTCAGGATCGGCAGAACATAACCTTCGGCCGTGTCGACTATTCATGTTGCTCCAATTACTACATAAGACAGAGGTGTGGGGTTGCCCAGTGTCTACTCTATATGACCTACAACCTTCTCCATTGTACCTGTTGCACCAATTATCAAAGAAGACCCATATCCCCCTTCCTAGCATCTGTGCAGATTAAAAAGCCTATGCCCAAACCCCAGATGTCCATAATCTATTGGTTACCCCAGCACACTTTTCCTCCCCTCCTTTTGTTCCCGAGACATTTATCACACTAACAAGGCATGACTCAATCGACGCTGACATCTATGCAAAAGAATCACTCCTGCCTTAATGCACAGTGTGCTGAGTAGTAATGCAACATATGCCAAATTCTGCAGGAACCAGAAGACGCACACAAATGTAAACCTTTTCTCTGTCCACATTGTAATTCATCATCTGTCCCCCATCTGTTTTTATTGGTTCATCCCACTCTCCTTACTTGTGTATTTCCTCACTGACTCTCACCCATTACATCGTTTCACTCACTGGTTTGTTTGACGCATTTGACGTTACTCTGGGGATGTCATGAGATTCCTGCAGGACTCCCCAATAAGACAAAACATTCTACGATAAATGGGCATCCCAGCTCACCCATTACTACCTCACTGCCCAGGCGGTCCTGTTTTCCCCTCCCCACCTATTGCTTGACATGAATCCATCCATTTACCCCTCCCAAATATGAACTTGAGCCCTTTTCTTTTTTTGTCTTCCCTCTGGATTACTGTGGAAATCGCTTGCAATGGGCAAAAAAAAAGGTGATTTTTATTTCTGAAAAGTTGAAAAAAGGTGATTTTTATTTCTGAAAAGTCTCCCTACCGAAAAGCAGCATGGGAGATATATAAGGATTATATGGCAACCGAGGACATCACTTTTCCTGATGATACCGTCATGCCAGTACATTATCAGCGGGGAGACCGCCGGAAATACCGGCATATCATGACTCCTCCTGCGTGCATGCACCTCCCCTGCCATAAATGGTAATACTGGCACAGTGGTATTACCGGCGTTAGCAGCCATCCACCGGTAGTACAGGGAGATTTGTGCCGGTAACACCAATACCCAAACTGCCGTAATTACGGGCGCTGGAGTTAGCCTCACAGACGAATGCAGTGACACATGGCACATGCCTGTGGAACAATTTGAGCAGTCTGACATGATCAGCAGGGCTGCTGTGACATATTCCCAGATTGCTGCTATAGTGGGCTCAAAGCATTTACTTATAGATCTATCTAGGGTAGAGTTTGCGCAGTCTCACTTGGTCTGATATGCCCTGGTGGCCTTGGTTTATCTAAGCGAGCGTCGGACAGTGTCTATGCCTATGATTCACAAACACCACCGGCTAACTTTGTAGGCGCCTTGCGGTGAAATAACTCTCAGAGTAAGATATAATGGGCCTGGAGAAGCACAGAATAGCTCAGTGAAGTTACTAAGCTGGAATGTGGCTGGGGTGTGTAACAAGCAATATGACCCAGACTGGAAGACCTGACTTCAAGGATTTGGTGTGATCTGCCTACAAGAGACGTGACTGGAAGAGGATGCATGTCTTCATGCATGTTTTGCCGATTGCTGGGTTTTTTCTTCTGCAGTCCATCACTGTGAACCAGGTGCCATCCAAAGGCAGTGCAACTTTAGTGCGTTAAGCAATTTGTATGTGTCAAAAGTTGATCTTGAATGCTAATGACCAGGGAATAGCAATTTATTTTGCCCTGAGCTCTAGTGACCAGTTTACAGTTCTTATTGTGTGTTTCATCCCAAATAGAGTGTCGGCAATCTTTTTGCAACCAATAGTTGGCTAGCAAAATTAATTATTTCCCAATTATGATGGTACCCTTATTATTATGGACGAGTTCAACCTTAAGCTGGGGCAAGGCAAGGAACCAGATAGTGAACGGAAAGATGTAGAAATGGCTTGTGTTATCACTGAACAGAATCTATGTATGACAAAGTGGGATTTACGTGGGCGTCTACTTGACTCATTTATATAACAATTTCCTTTTGTAGAGCTAAATGGAAGATGTGTGGGGGACAATCCCCCCAAAGAGACTTTAGATAAAGGACTAGAGTATCTTTATTAGACTATTGCCTGATCATTTTTTTTTTTTTATAACTACATGGTAGTCATTTCACCATCCATACTAGACCAGAAAGTGTTCAGAACCCTGTTGTCTTGACCTTGGAATTGAAGGTCTCTAACAAATATGATCCTGGACAGCAGGTGGTAGATTCCAAAAAAGCTGGCTCCTTACAGTTGTCTAAATATGAGCTTGCTCTATCTTAGGTAAGGATGATGTAAGCAAATGGAAATCAGCTATATGCTGTCTGTCCAGTTCTCCCAGTCTAGTAATAAAGGCCTATGAGGGTCTGGGAAGTTTAATCTCTTGTGAGTATTGTAAGGCACCAAGTCTGACAACTAAACTACAGATGCATTGGGACACAATGCCCCTTGGTATGATAAGGACTGCCTGAGAACAAAGCAGAACATATTCTATGTGGTAAGGAGTAAAAACATAATCTCAGGCCAATAATATAATTTAAAATTGGCCTACAGAAAACTTTTAAAAGAAAATAAGAATATCTGTATTGAGTCACAATGGCATCAATTGGACAAGCTGGTTAGGGAAAATGATATGAAAGGGTTCTCTTGTTCAGGGTTTTGCGATCGAGATGAAGAGGAATGTGAGCAGATCTCTCTAATGGCATGGGCACAGCATTACAAACAGATTTTGTTTAATGTGGCAGCTGAAGTGTCTCAATTTCCATGAAAGTCTACATTTTCCTCAGGCATTCTAGTTTTCACGCTAGAAGAGGTCTCAAAAGCGATCACTGCTACTAAGATGGGCAAAGCCGTTACAAGGTCAGGCATATTAACATTTTTCCAAGATTGGTGGGTCCCATTCTAGTGTTTGTATTCAATCTGACAGCCCAGGTCCAAGTCTATCAGTCTTCATGGGCAAAGGAGTAAGATTATCCCTGTATATAGTAAGAGGTTGCATAGTGATCCTCATTGCTATCACTTAATTTCGTTCCTGAATACGGCTGATAAGATTTTTGTAAGCAGCTGCCTTGCTCCAAGACTAGAGAACTGGGCTAAAGTGAATAATATATTGCCAATCTACCAAGGCAGATTCTGGAAAGGATATGGGCAACAGATCACTGTTTTGTTCTCAATACAGTGCTTGAGAAGTATTGTAAAACTGAGGTCTTGTGAATGCAGAAGAATTATTTAATGGTGAGACTGAGTGTTCTACCCCTGACGGGGTGTATGGGTTGGTTAGCAAATACTATGCTCTATTATTGTGGATCAGGGGCCACGCAAAACTGGCTACACTTTATGCTGATCTGCAGCCATGTGGTGTACATTAGGAGATAGTGGCATAGGGGCCATTGTATGAACTATAATATTAGAACCACAGAGGAGGCAATGGACTTCTTATTTTATTTTAATGATACTAATGTTTGGATGGGCATATGTGCATTTCTTAAGGCTGTTATTGGGAAACTAGAAAGCCAATTTTAATGTAATGCTATGTATCATTCTATGTGCTATTTATTGTATTGTATGATTTGTTAATGGTGAAAGCTGAATAAAAATGTATTTCTCTCTCCAGAAGGGGAATGGTGCATTGTGGTGAGCAGCTCTTATGAGCCACCTATCAATTGTTGGACCTGAAGTCATCATTCAGTTTTCTCCTGTGGAGAGGCCGATTGATGAGGAAATGATGGCAACTTTCCTCAGAAATGTTTGCAACACTCCAGAAACCACAAAACAGGAAATCAAGTCCTTGAGGTGTTTACATATTAGTTCTTGAAGTATCTGATTGGGTTGGTCACAAGTAACAGAGTTGACACATTTGATGTGATGTATAATTTGGTAATATGTACATCTGCAGCTAGTGGACAAGAATATCACTAGGGAGCTTGCAAGTGCTGCTGACAAGTATGTGCATACTCATGTCCTAAAGAAAGCTCAGGTGAACACATGCAAACAAGAAGAGAAGGTATCCAATCAAAACAAAGCAAAGGTTTACACCCTCCTGATAAGAAAGGTCACAAAAAGGTCAAAAATACCAGTGACATAGCTAGCCAGCTCCCACAGTGAAGAGGGATGACAGTTGTTCTACCAGTGGGGCAACCACAGCCTCAGCACCCAAAGGTTGGTTATGTATTTATTTATTTGTTTTATTTATCGAAATCACAGGCAATCAATGCATTTTTGGCTCAACAATTCTTACAAAATTGAAAATTGAAAGCATTGTAGAGGACAAGACCAGATGTTGCAGGGTAAGGTTGAAACATAAAGCAGGGAAGATGACAGGACAGAATGACATAGGAACGAGATGGTGGAGGAACTGCTGAATTAAGCATAGAGGGGTCATGGCAAATTATTGTAGGATTTCCATGAGGGTAGGGAGAGAGGGTGATGGATTAACATAGAGTGCTAGGAAAAAGGTTCTTCTGAAAGGAAGAGGGCTTTGCAAGTGAGTTTAAATAGAAGTAGAGTTGCAGTTGGAGAGAGGGAGTGAGGAGAGGGAGATAGCAGAAATGAGAGGGAGAGCAGGGCCCTGGGTAGTGGCAAGGAGGTGAGCTGAGGATGATTGTAACGAGCCAGGGGAGAATAGAGAGTGAAATGAACAGATATGTAGTGTAGGGCAAGTTCATGGATACTTTTGAAGATGATGAGAAGAACGTTTCACTTAGGTCTTTGTTTCATACATAGCCAGCCAATCTGGTGATGGTCATAGGATGTAGAGGGAACGCGAGAAAGGTTGAAAAATGTGCAGGTCCCAAAGTTGAGGACATTGCCCAGATGTGAAAAAGCATAGTTGGGAAGGTCGCACAGGGAGCTTGAACTTTCCATTTGATGATGTGACACATATAAAGGGAGATCCATCCTGCAATGGTAGACCCAAACAGGCCATAGTCAGTGCTGGTCTCATGGAAAAAGCCATAGCCAGTGTGGGCATCTTAGAAGATGAATTCCCATTAGGCCAGGGTGAGGTTGAAAGTTACTGGATCCTCAGAGGAGCTCCCAGTACCCTGGAATATTCTGATATTTTTGTAGTGCATCTTCATTAATGGAAACAAAGCTCATGCACCGGGTCATAAAGCTGCAAGTGTTACCAATGTTTGAGGACAGTGGTTACAAGAACAGCAAACCATGCAAGGTCCATACTGGTTAGAAGGGTTAACAGCTTCAGCGTATGCCCAGTGGCAATGGTGGAGTTAAGCTGGAGAGGTAAGTCCTCTCAGCTCTGTTTTGCTGTGAAAGACTACAATTTCATTTGACTGTGTGTTCTTCCTGAACAAGACATAATCGCAGAGGTCACTAGATCTGGGGCCATTCAAACAGCAAGCGAAGCAACACTTTTGGATGACCCAGTAACACGAAGTCCAGATGAAAAGTTCACATGGGTGCCTTCTCCTGCCAGAAGTAATCTAGTATCTACTTAGTGTCTACTGTGGTGGCACCATATTTAGTGATCTTAGGGTTGCCTAACAGAACCTAAGGTGGAGGACACAGTAGTTCCAGACATCAAGGACCTGCTAAAACTGAGTGAATTGTAATCAGATGGAGGTCCAAATCAGAACTGCTTTTGCAGGGTGCAAAAGGACTGCCCACGCCTAGTTTATCTGCATGAGTAGGCAGAGAAAAATGGTGAGGCAGAATCTCCTGGGATGTTGATGGTGTACTGATTGAAGGTTTCCCTATATAGTGAGCAAAATAATTCTAGTACAGGTGCCACCCAGAAGATGATTTTTCCCCAATGCTATAGTAGGTGGCTTAAGGACTTGGCTCATGATATACTTTTTGCAGGTCACTTAGGAGTGACCAGGGCAGCTGGCAGGCTGTCTGCACATTTCTACTGGCCTCAGTTAGGTTTAAAATAAAGTAATTTGTCCAGTCATGCCATATAGTCCACGCATCTGGTAAGTTAGTTAGTGCAACAAAGACACCATTAATTCAATTATCAGTGCTTGTGCTGTCTTTCAAGAAATGTGCCACAGACATTGAGGGTCCTTTGGATCCACACACCACCTCAGGAAGTCTTTATATCTTTGCCATGGTAGTTAATTCCACCCTTACCCTGAATAAGTACTCTCGAGGAGCATAATGCACATTTGTTGAAAGGGGCCTAATTGGATAGTCTCTCATGTGGGGTTCACTGAAGAGATAATTTCTGACAGTGTCTCCAAATTCATATCATTATATGTGAAGGGCATTTGGGAGGAGTGCGGACCAACTTACTAAGTTATCTACTGCTTTACACCCACAACCCAATGTAAAGTTTTGACAAGACTCTGAATGGCATGATAGGTGACTTGGAGGAGCACCTGAGGAGGAAATGGGATATTTTCCATCCATGCCTCTGGTTTGATTTTTGGGGGGTTTATAGAGCATAATTTGGTCCAGTGTCTTTCAGCTCCTGGTTAGTCATCCTGTCGCATAAATATAGTACTTGATTTATGGGAGCCTAACCCTTGAAGTCCTTCCCACAACACAGTGGACTATATTCTTAGAAGCAGATCTAAAATGGCCAAGTACAAAGAACATAGTACAAAGAATAACACACACTGGTATGATTAGTAGCCACAGTGAAAGAGTACATTCCAGGGCAGATTGTCTTGATTATGGCACCTGTCTATTCCAGGGCCCTTCAAGATAAGTGAACTGGGACTTATGTGGTTCTAGAGAAGATAAGTGAGGATAGCTACCTCATTGATACAAGGCTCTGAGGCAGACACACATGTGCTTTCATGAAATCCTGCTGAAACCTCATTACAGCAGGGATAACTTGGTGTTGGCTCTTGTGACTGTCCATGAGAGTAAGGAGGAGACATATCCCTTTGCAGACTTGCTTAGATGGATCCCTGGAATGGGTTAAGAGCACCAAGACAGATGTTCACTTATACCTTGTGCAGATGAGATGATTGACAGATTAGGTGCTGACAAGTGCATGAGTACCTTTTACTTTACAACCAGGTACTGTCTCTTCACACTAACTGATAGAGTTAAAGCGAGGTTTGAATTTTCACCATCAGAGGGGCACTACCAGTTCTCTTGTATGCCCGTTGGGCTAAGGAATGCTGCTGCCACCTTTCAGAGGATAGAAAATCAAGTAATTTCTGGGTTCTGCTTTAGGGATTTCAGCGTTGCCTATTTAGATTAAATTGTTGTCTTTAGCCATACATGGCAAGAGCATCTATCCCACCTAGAACAGGTGTTCTGAGCAATGAAGAAGCCTGACCTGACTATCAAGTCTTCTAAGTTTCAGATAATACAGGGAACTGTGACTTATTTGGGAAACCAAGTAAGTGGGATTAAACAGCCGCTCCAGGCCAAAGTCCAAGTGGTGATGGATTTAGACCCCCAAACCATGCAGATACAGTTTAGAGCCATCTTTGGACTCACTGGGAACTATAGACCTTTAATTAAGGAGAATGGGATCATTGCCCTGACATTTGAAAAGTTCCCAAAGAATATTAGTTGAATATGATGACTAATATTAATGAGGGTGCTACAATGTTTCTGATGTCCCTGGATTTATCAGCTGTGTTTGATTTAGTGGACAATCCCCCTCCTCATGACCAGACTACAGGAGGTGTCTAATTTTAGTGGTCAAGCAAGGGACTGGATGCAGTAATTTTTAGGTACCAGGACGATGCGGGGTTGCAATAAGCAAGTGGGAACAGACCCCGTTCCTCTCAGCCACAGTGTCCCTCAAGGTGCCTCCTAATCCCAGCTCTTATACAACATTTTCACGGCTCCATTCTTTCACATGCTAGAGGAGAAAAAGATCTGCTTTTCAAATTATGCGGACAATTCGCATTGCTTCATCCCCCTGTCAGGCAGCTATGAGAAAGACTCCCGAGCAGTATCAGAAATCTATGGTATAATACAGGAGTGGATGGACAGTAGTGGGCTGGCATTGAACCATTGAAAGCCCGAATTTAAGATTGTTAGTACCAGGCACAGACTCTCAAAGCTTGCTGCAGATTATGAATCCTTACGCACTGTGAATCATGACATTCCCACAAAAGGGAAATAAAAATACAAGGAGTATGTCTGCCCAGGTCAATAGTCTTGTCTCTGCTTCGAGCTTATTCTAATAGGCTTCTCTCGTATATTCTCCTATTTCGGTCCCAAAAGGGATGTGAAACGATTGCTCGAGCCATCATCTCTTCAAAAATTGATTATTGGGGGTCTCTTCTTGTAGGGGTGGGAAAAGCAAAACTCGCTAAACTTCAAGTCATACATAACAGCACTATTAGAGCGATCATGGGGATGCAAAAGTATGCACATGTGTCTGAGGTGCGAAGATGCCTGCATTGGCTTCCCATTGGTGAGAGAATAGATTTTAGGTTACTTACCATAACATATACATCCATGACAGGGCTCTTCCCTGGCTACATCGCTTGTTAATTGAAAAATAAACCGGAGGTACGATCCCTCTGCTCAAACAGTGTGAAACTGCTGCAAACATCGAAAACCTCACTTGAACTGGTCAGAAAGCGGGCTTTCTGGGAGGCGGCACATGCAAAATGGAATGTATTGCCAATAGAGCTGAAAAACAGCCCGTCTTTGGAAGGATTTAAGAAACAACTTAAAACATATCTGTTTAAATAATTGGGGGTGGCCAGTCTCTTGTCCCCCCCCCAAACCCTGACTTCTCCTGTCCTCTGTTTTCGGCACCCTTATGCCTCTGGGACACCTTGGTAGAGCCTTACAAATAAGCTAAAGTAAAGAAAGGTCACCTAGACTTCTGCCTGGCAAACCACTTCTTAAAATGTAAAATATGGTTTGTTCAGGGCCCCTGGTAAAGATCCCAGATTCAGGGCAAGAATACATTATTTTTGGCATTACATTGTTAGGTCGCACTTTATGATCGAAATTACGACAGAACTCTGGTGGATGAAGGCCATGCTGGGAGAGAATCTCAGGTTTCAAATTTGGGGCATATGCCTACAGGGGCTAAGTATGCATGTCCATGTCCTCAGCTGGTATATTCACCTTGAGGATAAACCTGACCTTAAGAAGTGTAGTGCTTGCACTTTTTGGCTGTGGTCATGTGAAAGAATGCCATTGGATGCAAGTGGGAAGCACCTAGCTTTGTTATTTTCATTGTAATAAGAGGATGTGGGAAGATCTGTTTATGAAAGGACTGCTAACCAGTACACCTTTCCTAAAAGCTCCTTTCCATCCATGTACCTTAGCTGTACCAGTCTCCTTACATTGGCTGCTTCTGCTCTTTAGTGACATTGGGAAGGTTCAAATATCACACATGAATTTCTGGCATCTGTTGGATACAATGTCACCACAGTCAAATGTAGCATTTTACCTTCTGAACCACTGATCTAAATTATAAAAATGGGTTGCCTTACTAACGAAAATGCAATATCTAAAATCAAGCCACCATGCATGGCTGTTTTATGCTGAAAATAATGAGAGCTACAACAATTTGGTATCATGCAAGTGTCAACCCTATGAGCCAAGGCCCAGCTCTATCAGGGCAACTTGTATTAATGTCTAAGCTGCCTGTCTTCACTACTGCCAGTGAGACAATAGCCAGGATCCTGTCCCTACTGTTCTCTCGGTAGGAAGAGTAACATCACCCATCAACACCCAGGATTTCTTACCAAGAAGTCTCATGGGAGTCAGTGCTTCAACAGCAGCACTGACATGACACAGCCAGCTTCTCACCAGGTTGTGCACTCAAGAGCATGTTAAAGAGGAAGAGTTATAGTAGCCATGGAGCTATGGTAGGCCTGAAGAGGGGTCCCACTATCCTAGTTTTGTGTCTTGGCTCTCTTCCTTCCTGTCCCATCCATTTCCTGCAGGACAAGGCCCCCTGGGTGTGTGTCAGATGGCAAGGGACACTAGTTACCACATCAATGATTTTACCCCTTACAGCATGCTTTCTGTCTTCCAATCCATTGTGATATTTTACTTTTATAAGAAAAAGGGTCTCCGAGTCCTTTCTTGATTTGTATTTGTACATCGGGAAGAATAAGACCTCAGCTAGGAGTGTAGTCCATTTCAGAGTCGTCTGACAAAGAGATGAGGATAGAAGGTATCAAAAGCAGAAGAGAGCTCTGCACCTAAACATCCCATGGGAACAGAGGGTGTGAACTTTGGTGGTCCAAGACCTCAGCCACTTACTGCTTTGGGACCAGGATTGTTACTGGAGTTGAAGGAACTCCTATAGCCAAACTCACTGGACTGTGAATGCAGAGCAGGAATGCCTCACCAGCCTGCCCCTGGAGTGGGACTCACAGATGCCTAGAATTAGAATCCCAGAAGCAGCTGGAATCCTGTTCTTGCATCCCAAGGCACCTCAAGCCATTTTAGATTCTTTGAGCTTTCACTGGACGCATGGTGCTGCTTTTGGCACTCTGAGCAAACCTGGAACAATTTGATGTACATCAAACCACCCAACCACTGGTTTGACTCATTGCCGCCATCTCAAGCAACACAAACCACAGAGCTGACCATCTATGGAGTAATCAACTTGAGCACCCACTCAACCTGATGGAAGCCAAAAACCTCACCATTGTGGTGACCCAACATAAGTAAATATCTCACTGCTGACTCAAACATTGCTCTAACACTTTGGGAGCTTTCTCCATTGAACAGACTCAACAGTGGCTGCCAGTGTGATTCCATCAACTTGAACCATCTCCACATTAGCGTGAACACAGCTAAACTGCCAGGAAGTGTGTTGGTATTAACCCCAACACAATAATAAGATATTGCAAAGAGGTTTTTCCTCTGGTCAACTTTCTAGGATCATACTGACTCTTAAGCCCATGTTTCTAACTTCTTCTTAAAGATGGGCCTAATTATAAGTTGCCTTATGTGGTATTGTCGTGCCGGTATTAACGTTTACAGGCACGTTACTGCATCGGGCAACTATGAGTTTGCCAGTAAGATGGTCGGAATAACCTCCAGCTAAAAGTTGGAGGTCATTCCACAACCCTACCAGCAAAAATACCCAGTATTGCAGGCCCCAGTAATACTGGTGCCTGTATTACCAGCAAATCCCCCATGGGCTCACATGGGACTCCATGAATGGGGATTTACACCATCACTGTGACACTCAGAATCATGTGGACATTTCACTGGACTCAGTGCCGGTAACAGCAATAGATTTTGCCAGTATCCTGGCCGATTTACCACCAGGATACTGGCAAACTTGTAATGAGGCCCTAGACTCTTTGAACAGTGATGTTGTTGCACCTTCTTACTGAACACCATTGCTCATGTCTCTGTTCTCTTTTAAAGTGAGGAATTTGTGTTTCAGATTTTAGTTGGTCATCGACATTTGCATTGTTCCATTAAAAGTCTATAGAACCTTGGTTGGACATTCTTTTATTTTGGGCTATTGAACTTAAGTTGTTTGGGTTCCCACTGCTTTCACCACACCCCCTCCCTAAGAGTATAGCCTGCCCATGGCCCATGTTACTACTCAAGGGAAATAAAGTAAGCCTGTCAGGCTGTGTCAGTTTTAGCCTTATTGATTGGGATCATTGCTGGTTTCGTAATGTGTTGCTAAGTAAGCAGTTTAGCTACTACACATCCCTGTATTCCTGCAGAGCAGTAGTAATTCAGTCACAGTGACATCACAGCTTATGCCCTAAGATATCTCTGCTTCCTGTCACCCTCAGGAAATCTACATAAGTGCTATATCAACAGATACATTATTATGCTCCCCATTGGACACTGTTCAAGGAAAAGTGTTTTCTTCAGAGTAGAGGATAATTCCTATCATAGCCAGAAAGGTGTCATCTCTTATGTGTCAATGGCCTCTTGGATCAATACTGTCCCTCATGCCCCTCTCCAGATGAGAGGCATATAGGGATGCCTAGCGGATCAATGGTACCAAATATCCATTGATTTGATGGAATGGGTCTATCTGTCAAGGAATCACTGAACTGGTGGTAACAAGCAGAGACTCAGAAACAAGGTGTTCCATTTTGTAAGCCTTCTCCAGTTCAAACAATCCTTACAGATTCTTCAGTGGAGAGCTGAAGGACCAACAAGTTCACTCTCATCTCATGACACCGACACTATGGTAATACATATGTCATAAACATGCTAAAACACAGAGCTGTACATCTGTCCCTAAAAGTGTTTCCTCCATCTCTGTAGATACCATGCTCTATTCTGATATAAGTGGACAACACAACAACTATGTTGTACCTCAAAAACAGGGAGGAACGAAACTGGGAGGAACAGGGTCCAGAGTCCTGTCTATGGAAGCATAGAGGATTTGGCACTTGCTTCTGGCCTGAAACCTAACAATCACAGCAGTTCACCACCCAGAAGACAAGATCATGTAAGCAGATTTTCTAGGCAGGTCCTTTTAAAAAGATCTCCAAAGGGTCTTAAACAAAGATGGTGTAAGAGCTATCATCCAAAAATGGTGATAGCCACAGCAAAATTGCCTTCCGGAATAGACCTCTATATGTCCAGTACCAAGGTCCAGGGCAATGTCCTTTCTATGAACTGGCCAGGCATTATTTGTGTGGTTCCCCCAATTCAAATATTTCTGACGGCGATTGTCAAACTCAAATAATCCAGAACAAAGAGGATACTGATAGAGCCAGGCTGACATAATCAGTTTTGGTATTCATAACTAATGCACCTGTCTATTTCACCTGAATGGGCCCGTATATACAGACCACATCTCCTGACAAAAAAGAACAGCAGTGTATGCCATCACAACCTCCAATAATTGGCCTGAGAGCTTGGCCCCTCTGCACTTGCAATACATTCACTTCAATCTACCAAATTACTGCATGCAGGTCTTGTGACCCTCCACATGAACATTGTACACCTTTGAGTCGATGAGATTCTTCTTGTGGTCTGAAATCAGGGGATACAATCCAATGATGTGTTGCAAGAACATGGTCCTTCCTTAACTTTTGTATACGGCTAAATCTGGTCAGCAATGTACTCCATATAGGCCTGCCTGTCACATATAGTAGCAAACAGTAAAAGTGCTTCAGATGCATCTTTCATCAATGTTCTGATGAACAACCACTTTTTGGTCGGGATTAGGACTACATACCCCCATTTTGAAACCCTCTCTTCCCTGGGAAATGCATTTTGTCCTGTGTTAGCTCATGGGGACCCCTTTCCAGCCAATGCACAGGGCTGATTGACAACACCTTACCTGGAAGTTGGCGGTATGAATAGCTATTACATCTGCATGCATACTCCTTATCCAGGCCCTATGCACAAATTAATCTTACACAGTATTTCAATACGACAAACTAATTCTGACAACTCAACCCTCTTCACTTCTTAAGGTCATCTGCAATTGTAGTGTGAACCATTCTTTCCCCCATGATGTCTTTTTGTTCACCCTAGAGGAAATGTTGTTACACACACAGGAAGTGAAAATGACCCTAAAATACTACCTGGATTTTACTTAGACAATCCAAGCATCTGATTTTGGATAATGGGACACAGGTCTCTCTGTTTCTAAACATTTTGTCTCCAGATAGCTAGTATCCTGTACATGCTATGTTATAAGAAAGCCAACACACCTTTACCTGGAAAACCCAGAACCAATTCAGCTAGAGGTAAAGCCTCTTTTGCAACCCTTATGATAAATGTTCAGATTTTGAGTCCATCTGCCAGAAGGTGCTTTTTTAATTTTGCTTAAAGGTTTACGTGTGCAAAGCTTCCTTCACCGATTTTGCCTGGGGATCTTCCTATTAACCCGACAATACAACATTGTGTATTGTCGATGAGATTCTTCGCATCTATAGCAATGCTTACTACTATGGATCCAGTGTTATCTTTGTTGGAAGTTCCACACATGCTGGCCTCTGAATTAACAATCCCAATTCCTTAACACTCCACCCATGTGACTTTTACAAGTTAATAGTAAAAAAGGCACTTGAAAAATTAAGAAATATTTCCTAAAAGCTTCTTCATAATCTGGGATTGATCTGAAAGGAGCCAGTTCTATGCCTACACCGACTCCTGGGATGGCAGTTCACTCATCTATCCCAGTAGAATAAGAAAATAGTCAAGAAGGCATGGTGGACACTTACAGCTGTATGCCAATTTGGAGCAAAAAGTTGTGCTAGGCCAGGAAGAAAAACTGCATGTAGTTCTGTAGAAACAGACACAGAATACGTCAAAAGAAAGTACACAATCTCCAGGGTAACTGGACTTCAGACAATTACTTAATGGGCTTAATTGGACTTCATTGCATGTTTTTATTATATATATTTTTTTCTAAATGTAAAGACATGTTTGTAACAGATTTTTTGTGATAGGGTTGTTGCATGCCAAAGGATTAAAATAAATAGACTTGAATAACATAGATCTTCTATCATTGCAGGTTTTTAGTAATACACAACACGCTGATAATGATAGAATTGTAGCTTCACAGTTAGAAGCTTCATCTATCACTTCCCTCTATGTGGTATTATAATCCTTAGTCTGTCTCTAATATAGCATCAGAAGAGAGACACAAGCAATGTTGACAATGGACAATGCAAGGAAAAGTAACATGCATTTGAGGTTAGAATTGGGTAATAATTTTAGGACAGTCAGGGATCGGGAAGATGCATCTTCTGTTTGAAGACCAGAAAAGTGAGGGAAATTTCAGATGCGTCCCTAATATGTGTTACTTAAGTGATCAATGTAGTTGAGCTGTTTGAGGGAGTGGCCTCCCAGTGTGAGAGTGACTTAATAAAAGAGCCTAAAAGAAACAATGACATGCTTGCAGGAACTTAGAATTTAAAAAAAAAAACAGGGAAAGAAAAGGAAACTGGTACAGACACTCAAAGCAAAAAAGAGAATAAAATAAGCTCTAACACATTTTGTGAACATTAAATATGGCCATTGAATTGCTAAATTCCATCCTGAGACAAGATTCAAGCTCTAACTTGAAAAGCAAAGAGTCTCCACCAAAGACGAAAAGGAATGATAAGCACATCATATCTGGCACTGTAACAGTCATTTGAATACTAACCTATTTTGGAAAGAAGGTGGATAATCCATCTATGGTAGGTGTGGCAAAAATATACGTGGCAATTATTAATTCACTGGATAATGTAGCAAGGTCTGATATTTAATCTTGGAACAGGCATTGTTGTGGTACAATTGAACCTCTGATTTAGCCAACTGTATGTAAAGCACAATCAATGGATTAGGACTGTTGTTCTGCTTCACTTACAACCAAATCAGCTGTTTTGCTTCTTTGCCACCCCAGGCCTCACATAATGTAGTACTAGACTCCATTTTACCAGATAGAAATGCTACTCTTTCAAAATTGCTCTAAACTGTTAGCGTTGCTGTTTGAGATACCTTGCTTAAGAATGGTAACTCCAAAGAAAAATTAGCAGGTTGGGTTTGTCAATCAAACTAGACTGGATATAGTAGTGTTACAAATTGGATGGATATTAGTGTATTATTTGATCTTGCAGGGGATGGAAGCCTTTATGTTTATTCAGTGTTTAAGCACCAGTTACAGAAGGCATACCTCAGTAAATCTTAGGAGCTAGTATGAATTATGAGCCTAAAAGTAATAGGCAAATAAGCAAGAGTCAATTATCACCAGTTAGAGATCTGCAAATTAGTTTGTCTTTAGATGAAAATAGAGCAAAAAGGGTAAGAGTTCACAGTACCTCAACAGATTCCAATTTTAAATTAGGTCTAGTCTTGCTATGGCTACAGAATCCACCAAGTGCCACTATAGGCTAGTTTCATCTTTAACTAATGTACTGTGCTGCTTCAGTCATGGAATTCCAGGGGTCATAATCATTTTTGGCTGAGCTGACTTCTTTCCCAAAATTGTCAGAATTTTAAGATACTACTCTTATAGAAAGTATGGCTGCCAGAATTTCCCTTAATGGATGGCTGTTCGGTGTATTTAGAGAATCGTCAGAAGTGCCCTAGTGGCATACTTATAGTGAGCATCTCATAGCTTTGAGCGAAGAGTTAGTGGCAAATATAGAAATGGCAGAATTAATGTGATGGCCTGCAGACACCAAAACATTCCTGCGTTGGACATTTTGGTATACATGAGACCATGACAATGGTAACGTTGTGTGGTATAAGTCAACTTAACATATCATAACATAAGATACATGATTGGATACTGATAAATGTGTGTTTTAATCCATGACATATCAATGAAGTAGGATTTTTGGATTCAAACTAATATCTTTTTGTCATAGTATCAAACGTTAGGGTCAGACATATTATATTGGCCCGAGATCTAAATTGCACCTGTCTCACTCAGGTTAAGGTGGCTTCATATTCTGAAAGTTTCCGGCAATTCCAGATCAAGGGACCATGCCTCAAAAGGCTATAATTGGTTTGAACTGATGAAAGCATGGGGGCTTTTAATGGTAAATGGGAATATTTTACGGGTCAATACTCATGCACAGATTTGGCATTGATGTTGCTTCAGTTCTACCATTGATTATAACTTTATAACTTTGTAACATTTATTTCAAAAAAGTGTTTATCTCTGAATATTAGTGAGCCAGAATAACATGATCATGCCTGTCTTGTTTTAAAAATAGATCTGGAATGTAGGAAGTTAGCTTATATGATGAGTTGTCTGAGTTGTTTGATAATCAACCAGCACCAAGAATATTTTTTTGTGTGCTTTGTATGAGAATGATTCCAGATGCTCCCCCCCCCCCTCCTGGGAGGTTGGGATGTGGTACTCTACTCAGTGTTCATGAATATTAATAAAGATCCCAGAATGAAATATGATTAATTACCAGCTTCTAAATACAGTTCTTAATCCTGGGTATATTCATTTTATTCACAAACAACCCTGCCGCCTCACCTCAATCAATCAGGGTTCTCATTCACTATATCAAAGTCAGACAAAACACACTAAAACGTGCTCACTATCTCCAAAGAGGTCTTGAAAAAGAATTGACTTCAGCTTCCGCTGTGTTGGGTCCTTGGAGCAACACTGTCTGTGACCTTGTGGGGAAAATTATCTCTGTTTATCTTCTGATGAGGAGGCTGTCTAGCTGTCAGTTCTCCACTTGTGTTTATCTGTTGGAATGGCTACAGAAATGAAATCTAGGCACACTGCCTTTCTGTTATTGTGAGGAATTTGTCCAAAGCAAAAACTTTACATACTATATTGTCTATATATTTAGGAAAATATTATACCTGCAAGGAGAGTTGTCTCGCCTATGTTTATAAAGTGCTCTGGGATACTGAGCATGGGCAAAGATATTCAATATGTATGACTAAACTGAAGATTCCCAAGATGAAGAACTGGATTTACAAGTCAGTAACTATTCCTTACTGTTAGTGGACTTTTACAATAAAACATTTCCTTCACCACCACAAAGATAACATCCAACAAGCTGAACATTTTGAATATCCATATCAGCCTTAATACGAAATTTCTTTTAATCATCCAAGGACAAATTAGCCAAAAACATGGTTCGCGGGGACAGGTCATGAAGGTTGGCAATGGAAAATTAAGTTGAACAAGGATGAAACTGTGAAGGGGCCACAACATGTATGATGACCTCAGGGTTAAGTTCAGTGCAATGAAAATGAAACATATCAGCCAACATGCAGCTGACAACGGTGAAGTGGGATCTAAGCGGAAGAAGGGGTATTAATCAAGGAATGTACTGTGACACACTGACAAAGTAAAACTTGTTGGGGTGGTGCCATCAGTCAGTGTATGTTGCTTGGTTGGTGGCCAGTGTAGAGGAAGATGTAGATGCAAGGATGACATCAATTTATGAGGCAGGGAGAAGTGTATACTGGGTAGGAACAGATCTGAGTTCATAGTGTAAGACCTTTCTCAAGGGCATGCTGTCCTTGTTTGCTTTTATATCTTCACTAGCAGAAGTACCTGTTCTCCGAATGGGTTCTGTAGACAACCATCATAACACGCTCATCAATTTTTGAAAATGATTGATCCTGTAGGTCGCTGTTCCGCCTCATCCTGGAGTGGTGCAGTTCATTGCACTGCATTGCCGAGCAAATATCTCGGAAACCGTGCATCATAGGGCCTTGAAATGTGACCAGTTGAGAAACAAAATGTTTGTTTCCCTTCCTGATGAACACAGTTTATGGCTTCATCGGCAGGCATCATTCGGCAAAAATCCTCTGGAAAAGTAATTTCATCTGATGCAGCAAACATTTTTCTTCCCCTTCCCGGTGAACATGCTTTATGACATTGTAAAGCTTGTTTGAAAACGACATTTTTTTAATCTTCCTGGTAAATATGGTTTACAGCTTTGTCAGCACACCATCTCGCCAAAATCCTCCTGAAAACTAATTTTACCCGATGTGGCAAAAATTCCCAAACTTGCCTTCGTGCGTTCACCTTCGCCTCTCAGGTCCATTCACCTCTCATATATTTTTTGTTTCCCTTCCCAGTGAACATGGTTTACGGCTTTGTCGGCAGGCCACAAACCCACAAACAAATGTTTACTTTTGCTGAAATCTGGGGAAAGGGGTTGGGTGTCCAAATGTCATTTAGCCAGTAATGTCTTAAGGGTCCTAACATGTACGTATGCAGATTTTTGATAGATTGGTGAAACCGTGTGGAATTGTATAGGGAACAACGTTTTGCCAACCCACGCATCCACAAACGCATTTTAACTTTTGGTGAAATCCAGGGAAAGGAGTGGGCTGTTGAAATGTCATATAGTGTTAGAAGATCCTCTGCACACCAGAACACTGCTAACATCTCCACAACACCTTCCTCGGGTTCCCACACGACTCCCTCCAGGGTTCGAGACTCATGTGATTTGGTTTACCCAAAGGACCGAAAGTTCCGTACCAGGTACAATTTACGGGCTCGGTTGCAGCCCTTCCTGCATTGGCAGTTGCCATGGAGAACATACAGCAGAAGGGGCGGCGGAACACCTCCGCGTAGATCGTTCATTTGCTCACGTGATTCAGAGCTGCGTTTCCCACGTGACTTTGGTGGACGTCACATGACCCCGAAGCGTACAGTATATAAAGCCTGATGCACGGAGCACTCATCGCTTCTCAGCTGTCTTCAGACCCTGTTTGGCGCTACGTTTGATAACACTACTGGTTTATCTTGATCTTGGAACTCTCACTTGGACTCCCTCGGATTATCCTTTTGTACCTTTGCTTGGAACTGCTTACCTATTGCTGAATCTCGACACGACCCCCACCTGTCTTCGGATCATCCCTTGTTGAACTTCTACGCCATTGCCCTTTTGGGAATTCAAGTTACGCCTTCAGCTCTACAGGTGGCTTATCCTGGATCCACGCTTGTCTGCGTTCCCTCTTGTTCTGGGGACCGCCTCTCATCTGAGTCTCGAACCTCCCTCCTAGGTTTCCCGGGTTTTCCAAACACGGGATAGGTAAGACTATTCAGATCCTTTGGTTCTTGTGATATATTGTATTTGCCTGGTACTTAACTTCGTTCTTTTTGCAGCAGCATCGGTGTTCCAGAGGTTCCGTGGATCCGGGAAGTAACATCTCCCACCTGTGGCCCCAAAGGTCGCACAGCGGGTTTCTTTTAGTTCCCCTGTGCGTCACTTGGGGACGGAGGTCTCAACGGTCTACACGACATTCAAGTCAGAACAGACTGAGAAGCCATATAGTCGTGTTAGATAATGCAGGGGTCCACGGAAGAACCCAATGCAGCTTTAGTTCAGGCAATTACAGTATTAAGGGCAGATATGGCCGCCGCTAACACGGTGATTCACCAAAGGCTAGATTCCATACAGAGTGTCCAGCATTCCCTTCCTGCAGACTCTGAATTCGGGGATGCTGCCACTTCAACCACACCTCCTCCGTTGGCAAGTATCCCAGCTCCAACTCCGGTGGTCCTCCCAACCCCTTCTCCTTTGGCCGCTCCTGAACGTTATCAAGGCGACCCCAAGAAGTTCAGGACCTTCATCAATCAGTGCAAGTTACACTTCCTGTGTAGACCTCTGGCCTTTCCTAATTCCACTGCTAAAGCGGCCTTTGCCCTTTCCCACCTGGCCGGAACAGCTGCCGCTTGGGCTAATGCTTTACTGGAGAACAATAGCCCGGTTCTCTATGATTTTGATTTATTAGTTTTAGAGATGTCTCGAGTCTTCGACACCCGACACAAGGCACAGTCTAGGGATCTGGAGTTGTTAGAGCTAACCCAGGGTAGAGGGACCTTGATAGATTACATCACCCGTTTCAACCAATTGGTCGCCGAGACATCATGGCCAGAAAGCAAGCGGGTGGTCATATTCTATAGGGGGTTGAATAACTCAATGAAAGATGCCTTAGCAGGGATTCCTTCCATGCCCACTCAGTATCAGGAACTATTGGATCTTGCCCTGCAGGTAGATGCACGTCGATCAGAGCGCAGAGCTGAGTTGGGTCTTTCTCATCCTACAGTGGTAGTACCCCTGCTTCCAGCACTGAGGAACCTATGCAAGTGGGAGGTTTACGTAGCCCTATCACGACATCCGAGAGAGAACGTAGGAGGGTGGATAATTCATGCTTTTATTGTGGCACCACAGGACATTATGTTAAGGAATGCCCTCGACGTTCCAAGAAGTCCAAGGTTTTTTGGACAGCTCGACCTTAGATCCGGAGACCAGGTCGAGTTTCCAGTCCTCATCTCCGGGTATCACTCTTGCTTTTGCTCGTGTCCAGCCCGTCTTTGTACAGGCCACTCTTTGTCCCTCTACGGGTATCTCTCACGCAGTCATGATCATCATTGACTCTGGTGCCACCGGGAACTACATAGACATTGCTTTAGCCCATTCTCTCAATCTACCTTTAGTGGTAAAAACCCGACCTGAACCGGTTCAGGCCGTAGATGGCACTGCACTAGTCTCTGGTCCAGTTAGACACCAAACTGCTCCTCTATTATTGACCATACAAGACATTCACACAGAGACGCTAAGTTTTGACTTGATCACCACACCTCAATTCGGTATCATATTGGGAATACCATGGTTGCGTGAAAACAATCCTCTGATTAATTGGCAAACAGGCACGGTGCTCTTTGAGTCGGATATCTGTCAGAACTATTGTCTCCCAACCCATCAAGAAACAGATACTCCTTCACGGGCCTTGGGAGCTCTTGCTCAACTCACATTGAATGATGGTGGATCAGAGGTTGTGAATTCCCACACCGTCGGAGGGGTAGTTACCGGGATTCCTTCTGAGTACAAAGCATTCGAGTCAGTTTTCGATCGCGGTTCTTCTGAGGTGCTTCCTCCACACAGACCATATGACTGCCCGATTGAACTAATCCCGGATTATACCATTCCTTCGGGCAGGATTTATTCTCTGTCCCCCTCGGAAGAACAACCTTTGAAACAGCATGTACAGAACGCCCTACGACTAGGACACATCGGCCCCTCTACTTCACCAGCTGCAACTCCCATTTTCTTTGTACCTAGGAAAGAGGGGGACTTACGTCCCTGTGTGGATTACCGGCGTCTTAACGCCATCACGAAAAAGGATAGGTATCCAATTCCTTTGATCACCCCTCTTCTGGACCACTTATCCCATGCCTCCGTTTTCACTAAGCTGGATCTCCGCGGCGCATACAATCTAGTGCGCGTTCGCGAGGGCGATGAGTGGAAAACTGCCTTTTGCACCCGTTACGGCCTGTATGAATATCTAGTCATGCCCTTCGGTCTATGCAACGCCCCGGCAACATTCCAGCGTTTTATGAATGACATATTCAGGGACATTCTGGACGTATACATGGTTGTTTATTTGGACGACATATTGATCTTTTCACGGAATCTTGATGACCATGTAAAGCATGCTCGGGAGGTCTTATCCCGTCTGAGGGAACATTCCCTATTTGCCAAACCCGAGAAATGTCAATTCCATAAAACGTCTGTTGAGTTTCTGGGCTTCCACATTACCCCTGGGGCTCTATCCATGAACGAATCCAAGATTAAGGCAGTCCTAGATTGGCCAGTTCCTCAGACACTCAAGGCCTTGCAGGCCTTTTTGGGCTTCGCCAATTTTTACAGGTGCTTTATCTCGTCCTTTTCCACAATTGTGGCCCCACTTACGGCTCTGACCAGCCCTCAAGTACCCTATCGGTGGCAAAAGGAACATCAGGAATCTTTTGAGGCTTTGAAAACCGCTTTCACCACCGCACCGATTCTCCAGCACCCCAATCCCGATCTTCCATTCATAGTCGAGGCGGATGCTTCTTCTTTTGCCCTCGGTGCGGTGTTGTCTCAGACATGTTTTACGACAGGCAAGTTGCACCCGGTGGCATACCACTCCCGCAAGTTTTCCAATACTGAGACCCATTATACTGTAACGGAGAAGGAACTTCTGGCTGTCATGGACGCCTTTCGTGTCTGGCGCCATCACCTCTTGGGGGCTAAGCATCCAATCACTGTCTACTCCGATCATCGGAATCTACAGGATCTGGCCTCCGTAAAGTGCATCAATAGCAGACAGGTCCGGTGGCAACTCTTCTTTTCCGCCTTCGATTTTCACATTACTCATCGTCCTGGAATCACTCATGGAAAAGCGAACGCCTTGTCACGCTCTCCGGGTGGAGTTGAGTTGCCAACCTTCCCCGATACTGTTCTTGGTAAGAGTCATGTGATTTGTCTCTGCACACCCTCTCTGTCACTGTTGGATTCTGTGCGAGCATGGACGAGCAATCATTCTGACCAACTGCGGGATTGGGATCCCGTATATTGTGATGGTTTGCCTTTCGTGCACGATCGCCTGTTCCTTCCCACGCCTGACACCCGTAACCTGGCCCTTGAATGGTCTCATGATGCCCCCTTTTAATGCCCATCCCGGCCAGGAGCGTACTATGGATCTCCTAAAGCGCTGGTGCTGGTGGCCCTCTATGAAGCGCGACGTGGAATGCTATGTCAACTCTTGCTCTGTTTGCGCTCAGGCCAAACATCGAAGAGTTTGTCCAATTGGCCTGCTGCTTCCGCTTCCGGTACCCCCAAGACCTTGGCATACACTGACGATGGATTTCGTGACCGATCTCCCCAAGGTACGGGGTTTTGACACCATCTGGGTGGTGGTGGACACATTCACAAAAATGGCTCGCTTTGTTCCTTGTAAGGGGATCCCTTCGGCCCCGGTCCTGGCTGAGTTGTTTTTTGAATCTGTGTTCATGTTGTTTGGGCTTCCTTCTGTCATTGTTTCCGATCGTGGGTCGCAGTTCACCTCTCATTTTTGGAGATCCTTGACTAAACTACTTGGCATCGATACCAGGTATTCTTCGGCCTATCACCCTAAGACTGATGGGCAGACTGAAAGGACGAATCAATCTATGGTGCAGTATCTTCAGTGTCTTATCCTGCAGCAGCAGTCCTCCTGGTTGAGTGCTTTACGGCTTGCCGAGTTTGCATACAATAACGCGGCTCACTCTGCTACAGGTTTTTCTCCTTTCTACGCTCTCTATGGCCAACACCCCAAGGTCCTGCCTGTCCCTGACGCCTCTGTCTCTTTGAATCCTGCGGCCACGGCCTGTCTTAGGGATCTGTCTGCTGTTCATGCTAGTACTTTGGTCCATCTTACTGAAGCAAAGGCCTATATGAAGTCCCGTGTTGACAGCAAACGCTTGGCTGCTCCTCCCCTTGCGGTGGGTTCCAGGGTGTGGTTGTCTTCCCGTCACCTTCGCCTGGTGGGTTGTCGGAAACTTCTGCCTTGCTTTGTTGGCCCGTATGTGATCTCTCAGGTTGTGAATCCAGTGGCTTTTCGTCTGGTTCTCCCGAGTTCTTGGCAAATCCATCCTGTTTTTCATGTCTCTCTCCTCAAGCCATGTCCTGATTCTTCCCGCCTTCGGGCCCCAGCAGCCCCTGTGTCCCTGGCCTCCCCTGATGTTTTTGAAGTATCAGCTATTTTGGGTTCCCGTTGGTTTAGGGGTAGGCTCCAGTATTTGGTGGATTGGAAGGGTTATGGACCGGAGGAGCGTTCTTGGGTTTCCGCCTTGGATCTTAACGCTCCTCGGTTGGTAGCCCGGTTCCATAGGGATCACCCGTCCTGCCCACGAGGTCGTGGGCCGCTGGGGGGGGGGCTATGTTAGACGATCTTCTGCACACCAGAACACTGCTAACATCTCCACAACACCTTCCTCGGGTTCCCACACGACTCCCTCCAGGGTTCGAGACTCATGTGATTTGGTTTACCCAAAGGACCGAAAGTTCCGTACCAGGTACAATTTACGGGCTCGGTTGCAGCCCTTCCTGCATTGGCAGTGGCCATGGAGAACATACAGCAGAAGGGGCGGCGGAACACCTCTGCGTAGATCGTTCATTTGCTCACGTGATTCAGAGCGGCGTTTCCCACGTGACCTTGGTGGACGTCACATGACCCCGAAGCGCACAGTATATAAAGCCTGATGCACGGAGCACTCATCGCTTCTCAGCTGTCTTCAGACCCTGTTTGGCGCTACGTTTGATAACACTACTGGTTTATCTTGATCTCGGAACTCTCACTTGGACTCCCTCGGATTATCCTTTTGTACCTTTGCTTGGAACTGCTTACCTATTGCTGAATCTCGACACGACCCCCACCTGTCTTCGGATCATCCCTTGTTGAACTTCTACGCCATTGCCCTTTTGGGAATTCAAGTTACGCCTTCAGCTCTACAGGTGGCTTATCCTGGATCCACGCTTGTCTGCGCTCCCTCTTGTTCTGGGGACCGCCTCTCATCTGTGTCTCGAACCTCCCTCCTAGGTTTCCCGGGTTTTCCAAACACCGGATAGGTAAGACTATTCAGATCCTTTGGTTCTTGTGATATATTGTATTTGCCTGGTACTTAACCTCGTTCTTTTTGCAGCAGCATCGGTGTTCCAGAGGTTCCGTGGATCCGGGAACTAACATCTCCCACCTGTGGCCCCAAAGGTCGCACAGCGGGTTTCTTTTGGTTCCCCTGTGCGTCACTTGGGGACGGAGGTCTCAACGGTCTACACGACATTCAAGTCAGAACATGTAGTCAGTAATGTCCAGAGGGTCCTAACATGTAAGTATGCAAAATTTAGTGCAGATTGGTGCAACGGTGTGGAAATGTATAAGGAACAATGCTTTTCCAAGCCACAAAACCACCAACACATTTTGACGTGTGCTGAAATCTGGGGACAAGTGGGGTGTTCAAATGTCATGTAGCCAGTATTGTCAGAAGGCTCCTAACAGGTAACTATGCAAAATGTGGTGCAGATTGGGCAAACAATGTGGACTTGCATAAGGAACAACGCTTCTCCAAGCCACAAACTTACAAATCCCCAAATCCCATGACAAACCCACAGACACATTTTGACTTTTATATATATAGATAAGGAGTAACAGGTGCTTGTAGAACAAGCATATGTAGATTGTGGTACTGAAATATTGTTGTAATTGTGAAGCCAGGAGGGAGTGAAGTACTGGACACAAACCCACAATACCATGTACATAGCACACCAAAATGCATGTACTGCCTCAACACTCTACTTAGAGCTGTAGTCATTCCACCATTCAACTATAAGACCATCCTGCACCGAAGGTGTTGGGTGCCATAAGCAATATGCTGGACATAATTGGTCCAACATATTTAACACAGGTTCACCCTACAAAAGAAAACATATTCCTCCCTCCTATGCCCATACACAATAAACGTTATCCAAGGAATGATTACAGCAACAAATCACAATGTGAAGACAGCACATCTGCATGCATAGTGTGGAGTAACAGTATGTGGTGCTGCATGGAGCACTACTTCATGGCCATACCTCACATCAGAAAAATTGTACAGCCTAATTTCCCAATTAATGGACTTGATTGACCCCCATCTGCAATGTAGAACACGTCTACATTTTTGCAGGCTCGCTGCACCAGGCCCAGCAAGAAAAGAGAGAGTTATGGGGGTGTTGCATCCGCCCTGCGTCCCGCAACGCAGTGACGCAGGGCGTCTGAATAAAAGCCCCGCCCCGCGAGCAGGAGGCAGTTCCGGGGCATCGCAACTTGACAAGTGCGTGTGTCTTATTAGCTCCTGTCGGAGCTGCGCATCAGAGGTCTACCTCTGCGGCCTCGAACGTTCTGTCCCCGGGCCCCACGGAGCCGCAGACAGAACGTAACAGGGGGTAGAAGGAGAGGCAGATGCGAAACTTGATGTGTTAGTTTGTGCAGGCCAGAGGTACTCAAGTCCTCTATGAGGTTTATTTGATGACACTTGGGTATGTGTTTTTATTTGGGAGGAAGCCCAATTTCTGATAAATCACAACACTGTGACTCTGGGTTAGCAAGTGGCTTCGGGTAGAGTATGAAAGCCCTAAAGACATGTGCATTGGCTTAGCTTTGTCAGGAATATGTGGTATTGGTATGAAGGACATTGCTGTCTGCGAGGTGGCCTGTGTGTAGTGTTAAGTGATAGGAAATTTAGCAGAGGTTTGGTTAGTTGGGGTGGAGCATAAAGTAAGCAAACTAGAATCTAATTTACAGTGAGGATTGTCCATGCAATAGGGAACAAACTAGGAGAAAAATCAGAATGGTGAGTATACATGTATTATCCACTATTACCTGTGTTATCTAATGTGTATTCTTGATCTCTGAAATGCACCATGACACACTTTTTTGCCCACTTATTCTTTTGCATCCTGGCCCATTGGCTCCCTCTAGCACCCTGACACTCTCCTACCATGGATCTCACATGAACCCTCTCTGGAACCTACCACTGAAGCAATATGCGATGAAAACGCCACAAAAATAGAAATGTGGTTAACAAAATATCACATTCTATGCAGTAACATTTTCAATTGTATATTACACATTTCTGATTCTATTCTACAATATCCTCGAGGGTCTTGTCATAAGTGGAGCTCATTGGGGAGTCTGCCAGCAGATTTAGAATGGGGTGGATCCTAATTCCGGGTGGGATTGGTGAATACTGCCAGTTCTACCAATACTACCAGGACTGACAGGATCTCCAAAATATACAGCACAAATGTACCCAGCCATTTGTGTTTCCCCTATCTCAAATTGTCATTGTTCAATAGTTATATCATGCATTTGCAAAAAACAACATCACGTGCAATTGACGTTCTCTGGATATTTTTATAATTCTAGGTTCAGCAGATCTTGGTCAGCAAAGCAGTGTGGTCTGTGTGTGCGATGACATGACTACTGCCTTATAGGAGTACAGGGATGAGCAATGGCTAAACAGCCTCTTCAGACCTCATAGTACTACAAACCAACAGTGGTCCCAATCATGAAGGTGAAACAGCCACAGTGGTTATAGAAAGCTCCTTACCATATTTTGTTATTGTGGGCCATCGGAATGGTAGGGTGTGAGTAGCCCCCCAAACAGTACAACTATAACAGTCCACAATAAAGTAAAGCCCAATCATACAATAAAGGTTCTGCAGATGTTTAGGGAGCAGAGTTTGCCTCCACCTGGAAACATCTGTCTTCACTTCTGGAAGATCCAGATGGTTTCTTTGAAGGTCAAAAAGTGAGTCGAGGAGGGAGTCGGAGATCCTTTCCTTATATAGTCAAAAGACAATCCAGGATCAGACAAAAGCTATCCGGTTTTAGTGGGTCCAATCCTCATTAAGGTAACAAGTTACTTTTGCTTTCTGGCAACATATCAATTTTCCCTGCTGTGTGGGATGTGTAGGAGACAGGACGGAAATAGGAAAGAAAAACCTTTAGAAAACCAAGATGAGTTCTTGTTCCTCCCTTATGTTCTGTTATGTCTGTGTGCCGAAACCGGCTACCTTCTCTAAACCTGCCCTCCAAATGCTCTTTGGTATGCAACCCAATAGTGTGAGGCTGGCCCTTTTGTTTAGTGTGTGCCCTTTAAATTTTTTTTTTTCTAAAGTTGGTCCTCCTAGGAGCTGCCCTGCTGGAGAGATGTGTTACCCCACCTCTCAAAGCATCAAGGAGATGGACAGTCTTCCTATCCATTGTTCTGCTTGATGAGAAGAGATGAAAGTCTGAAAAGAATACACACAATCGTTCCCTGGCTGGTCAGGCCTCACAGTGTTAACATGTGTATCCTATAAATCAGGAGTGGCTTTTAATAATTAAGTAAACTACCAGCCATCATACCAAAGCCTAGGTATGGCTTATAGTTTAAGATAACCCCCTACCAGGCAGCAGTGTAGTATGGATTTAGTACAGAGGTGCAGACTTAAATGCAACCTCTGCACTACAGTGACTTTGCTGTCACAGCACCCGCCAAACAGGGCACCTGTGTCCTTTGAATCTGTTCTGTACCACCAGTGATCAGGAGCTAGCTATCAGGAGACTTAAATAGCATGGCACAGGTGTCGCAATGATTTTGGCATGGAACTTGATGAAAGGGGGTCTAATTAGAGGTCAGCCCTTTCTGAGATGCAATTACCTGCATAATCGTGTTATCAAATACTTTAAAAAAAAGACAGGGCTTCTACATCCATTCCAAATTGCAATTCCTCAGTGTGTGGGATTTGCAGATTAATACTTTCAAAAATGCACTTCTCTGTGCTAGATGTCCCCTGCTCTCTTCTTAACTAGTGCAGGGTAGTCGCATGTACATTTGTGAGTCCGGAAGGTGACCTTTTATGACCCCTGGCTACTATGCAAAGCATGAGTATTGTTATACTTTTTTTGCATTTCCACCAATCTGCTAGGGACAGAAATGAAAATGGGCTGATGGGCCCTTCCATGCCTGTCAACTGAGATATGTGTGCAGGAGCCAGGGGGTATGGAGGAGGCAGGAGAATGTTGTCATTCTAGGAGCCAGTGTATATGAATGTGCTGGAGAGTACAATACATAGGCAAGGATGGGCCAGGTAGTGAAGCACACACACGTGTGCCTTCATTCTTCTACAAAAAGCAGATGTCATTTGAAAAAAGAGCTACCTAGATGTGGTCTTTTCCTCTGGCATGATGTGATGCCTCCAAATGGACATCAGTGCAAATGTTGGGAACTTTATTGTGAAGAAGTTTGTTGAGATTGCCCAATCCTTTTCTGGAATTGAGCATCGTTTGACAGTCTGCAATGATAAGATTCATCATTCATTTCTTTTTGAAAGATGACAAAATGGATTGCAGATATCCAAATATTTCATTACATTTCAGACTCAGTACACAGATTTATTAAACGAAAATACATCCTAAAAATTATAATAGGCAGTATAAGGAGCACAGGATTCTGATGTCAATGCAACAAAGAGCAATTCAAAGAAAAAGTCCAGAAAGGAAGGCTAGCCATCTGTAAAGTGTGTACTCAATCAAATGTTGCATGGAAATAGCTTGTCTATTGGGAAATAGAAAGATTCCCATGAAGGGTAGTGCCTCAACATATTATGGAAATGTTTAAAATAACAACATACTTTTGTCTTTCTGGGTTGACCATGTGAAGGATGCATGTCTGTGCATTGTATCCAGAATCCTAATAAAGATAATATTTAAAGGCAATTTAAATTGCATTTGTTTAGAGTGATTTTTTATTTCAGTAGCTGGTACCAGCATGACATACATCATTCTAGATGATCTTCAAGGTCAATATCGGTTAGAAATTAATATGGTCCCTTCTGTCCCCCTTGTTAAATATCATAATTACCACTGTCGCTTCCAGGAAAGAGGCGTAGGCCCCTGTGACTTATTAATGGCCATTGAAAAGGCTAAACATATCAGATGGAATTTGAGGTATGCGAGGTATCCATCGTTCACATGGGCCTCTATGAAGTGTCTTTGTAGACGCGTAATTGTGAACCTTGTTCCATTGCAGAGTCCTTGTGATGGCATGAGATTGCGTAGTAGCATAATAACAGCGCCTGCTTTCAGTTTTATCTCATGAAGAGGCATCCGTCTTACAGCGTTTCGCACTTTGAAGAGTGAAATGTCGAGCCGGTAATTAACTGTTCATTGACACTGGCACTGCTGTGCCCCGTGTAAAGAGAAGTGGGGGTGGAAAGAAGTAACTTCTGAATGTTGGTGATAGTGGTGATAGTGGAAGATGAAGGCAACTGTGTAGAACCGTGCTCATTCTGTTTGTTGAAATGGTAGCTGTTGTTGAAGTGGGTGCACTTTGCCATTTGATCAGCAGAGGGCAACATAATACAGATAAATTGCATACATATGCTGAAATGATAGCTGTTGTTGAAGTGGGTGCACTTTGCCATTTGGACAGCACAGGTCCAAGCAGTAATGCTTACAAAAAGCTGATAGGGAGGCCCACGTAGCCGCCTTGGCAATGGTCTCCCAGGGAACATATTTTTGGAAGGCAACAACAGCCACTTTGCCCCATACAAGATGGGCATGAATGCCCTTCAGAGGTTGAAGGCCCTGAATGGTAAAGGCCTCTGAGATACAAGAGGCAATCCATCGGCAGATAGTAGCTTTTGAAACGGGTTTCCCTTTCGGGTCTCCGAATGTAACAAAGAATCGGCAGGAGTCGCTGAGTTCAGTTGTCCTGTCCAGACAGAACTTTAGAGCTCATCCGACATTTAGATTGTGTAATACTCACTCAACATCTGAGGACGGGTTCGGGAAAAAGACAAGTAATGATATATATTGATCAAATGAAAATCTGTCACTACTTTAGGAAGGAAAGAAGGATGAGTGCGGAGCCTTGCCGAAGTCACTGCAATCAAAAAGGCAACCTTCCAAGAAAGGTACTTCGGATCCGTCATAGCCATAGGCTCAAATGGCTTATGGCATAAGGCTGTCAAAACCACATTTAAATCCCAACTTGGGTGAGGATAACGTACAGGTGGAAAAAGATGTAATCAACCTGCGAAATGCCTTTTAATGACTGGGTTTGTCAAAGAAAAGGAACAGGCATCAGTGAACAGGCAGGCAGCAATAGCCAACAAGTAAGTCCTACAGGATAGGACATGGATGCCCAAAACAGCCAGATGAGAAATGAACAAAAGGACAGTGTCAATCATAGCATGTCTGGAGTCTAATTGCTTAGCTAAACACCAGTGACAAAACCGGAGCCACTTGCTCCTATTCTGAGACCTCCTAGAAGGTTTCCTGGCTGCTTGGATAATGCACATATTGTCTTCAGACAGGTTAAATTGCGCTAGGGATTTGAATTCAGGCACCAGGTCACCAAGCTGAATGATTGTGGGGAGGGATGCCACATCTGCTGATCACACTGGTGAAGCAGGTTGGAAATCAACGGCAGTCTGATCGCAGGACAAATCGACAGATGCTGAAGTTCTGAAAACCAGAATCTGACAGGCCATCAAGGAGCTATGAACAGGAGAGTGCAATTGCAAGAATTCCTGAGCTTGCAGAGCGACTGATGAATCAGAGGAAGAGGCAGGAAGGCATATGCCTTCAAGTTGTGCTACAGGTTCTTGAGAGCATCCCTAGAGAAGAGGCACAGAGACCGTTCCTGGATGCATAATGAGGAAGTTTCCTGTTTGTGGCAGTCGCAAAAAGGTCCACTTCTGGAGTTCCCCATTGGTGAAAGATGTTGGAAAGGACTTCCATGTTCAGTTCCCACTCGTAGCTGGCCGCTGTCTAGGACCTGTTCTTCATGTATTAGATACACCTTGTCAACCCACTCCAGCACTCCGCTGCTTTTTTAACACTATTCTTCTATTATTTCTTGTCTTTCTAAACACAGAGTTTCCTGACTTATTTGGCCCCAGAAGAACACTTCCATCCATTTCTGCCGAAACGTCAACCAACAGCACATAGACCTATAATCTTCATGGGTTATATTTAGTGCTGCACTCATACTCCTAACATCCTACTTAGACGTAGACCGAATATGAGGTCAGGCTTTAGCCGGGCATAGGAGACCTACTATCAACGTCTCCTCCACTCACATTCTTTTTCCTGTGTTTCCTGTACCCAATCACATGGGATATTTTGTTCACAAGCAAAGTTTACTGTTAAAATGTGTATATGGATGTTTTACACCGTATGTCATCTGTAAAAATGTTAAACTGAATTGTCAACAGAACTATGTGTTTGTTTATTACAACGGTCACTTTGTACTGTTATGTATATATAAAAACTTAAAATACTTTGCAAAAAAAGAAAAAGCATCAGCTAAAAACTAATAAATGCTGACACTTTCATAGAAATTCGAGATATGTGTTTTTCAGCAGCAAGCATGTGTTTTTTTCAAATCATGGTTGCCCCAATCACATGGGCACCCATAAGGGTTTAAAAACCAGTGTGCACTTGATGTATTTTGTGCACCCTTTTTGACTCATAGAGGGTAGGACAAACCCCCTTGTTATAGGCTGAGTGAGCCTGCCATCACGTTGAGTTGCCCCGGAATGTGCACCTCCAACAGCCAAATGCCAAATGCCGTGCTGGATGGCCCATACCCATATCTGAATGGCAAGGTCCACAAGAGATGGTGACTTGGTACCACCCTGCTTGTTGGTGTAAAACATGGATACCAAGTTGTCCGTGCGGACACAGACCACCAAGTTCGTGATCGATGGTTGGAACGCTTTCTGCACCAGAAAAACAGCCAGGAGTTCCAAATAATTTATATGAAATTGCCTGTCCTGCGGTGTCCGTAGATCGAAAACCTGGAGATGATCCAGAGTTGCTTCCCAACCTAGGATGGAGGAGTCTGTGGTAATTGTCACTTGTGGACAGGGCTCCTGAAAAGAGGCCCTCACCGTAAGATTGCTGGTCGAGGACCACCATAGAAGGTCTACCATCATACAGGAAGGAACTGATATCATCTTGGAATCCGATTCCAAAGCCTGACACCAAGAATTCTGAAGAACCAGCTGCGTATGACTCATTTTGAGATGCGCAAGTGGAAGAGCAAGTACGCACGAAGCCATGAGGCCGAGAAGCCTCTGGAACCACCAGGCCGTCATGTGCTCTGACTGTATGAATAGATGAGACGTGGCGAATAGATCCGCAATACTGTTCGCCGTCAAATACATCCTGGAGTCGATCTTGGTCCAATGAAAACCCAGGAAGATCTGGTCTTGGGAGACCGTCATGGAAGATTTCCACCACTTTTCCGAAAGCCAGAAGTGGAACAGGAGCTGAAGGAGAGACTTGAGATTGCTCAATGCTGTCTGTGGACAAGGGCTGCCTAGGAGGCAATCGTCCAAATATGGATATACATGAACGCTCTGTAGCCGGAGGTAAGCTGCGATGACTGACAACATCTTCATAAAGACGTGCAGCGCCGAGTTGAGACCAAATGGGAGCACACAAAACTGGAAGTGCTCTCCTCACAGGGAGAACCGCAGATACTTTTGATGTGCCCTCCATATCAGGATGTGCATATACGCATCCTGAAGGTCTACAACACTGAGCCAGTCGCCCTTTCGAAGAGAGGACTTTATTTGGCAGGATGTGATCTTTCTCTTCCCCAATTTCTCCTGGGGAAGAGAAAGATTGAATTGGGAAAGGTCGAGGATGGTGTGCCGGCCAGCCTGATTGAGTTTGGGCACCGTGAACAGTCGAGAGTAGAAGCCCTCCCCTTGCTCCCTGAGGGGAACAGGTTCCACCACCCTGAGGTCTAGAAGCTTCTGAACCTTGGCTCTGAGGGAGGGTGTCCCGATCTGTTGGAAGGGAGGATTGAAGGGTAGGGTATAGGGGAGGGGCAAGCGAATGCCCGCCCAAGCGATGGACAAAACCCATTGATTGTTGGTGATAGTCTGCCATGCCTTCAGATGAGATGAGGTTCGTCCTCCCACCGGAGTCTCGTGTGACGGACAAAAACTATAATTTTGCAGATTTGTTGCCAGAGAGACTACGTGTCCTGGAGAGGAGGCTGAAGGCCGAGAGAAAAAGCGACCACGTTGTTTTCGGCAATTGCCACCAACCAGAGGGTCAGTTATGCGCACCCAGTGGTCCTAAAACCCTTTGAAGCCAGAGAAGGATTGAGACTGGGACCCTCACCTCTGTGTATAAGGGGTCTTAGCTGGGACCTTTCGCTAGGACCAATAAAGTTTTGGCAGTTTGGGTACTCGCCTTGGTCTTTGTGAGTTTGTCATCCGTAGAAGAATGAAACAACTCCTTCCCATCGAAGCGAAAGTCCAGAACTTTATCTTGTACCTTCTTCAAAAAATGTGTTGCATGGAGCCACGCCTGGCAGGAGGTATCGATTCCCACAATCAGGCCTCGAGCTTAAGTATCCACATGGTGCGCCTTAGCCTCCGGGATATCTGTGCCAACACCCTAGCATCCGGCAAACCAGCCTTGAAGTCGTCTAGCGTTATCTGTAGGAATGCACCCCTGGAAATCAACCAACTCCTTCCACAGCTTCATATTAGCTGCTGCCAGGATGAACTCGGTATTTGCTTGCTGAAGTTGCAATGCTGAGTCAGCAAATTCTTTTTGCCCAAGGAGTCCAGAATTTTGTCCTCCTTGGAGAGAATCTGAGCTGCAGCAGTAGAGGTTGCAGAGGCCGTCTTGGATTGAAGCATGGCCGCAGCTACCACCGTCGAGGAAGGGAGTGGACAAGATGCCAATGATATCTCCTCAGAGGTGTGAAGCCTGTATCGGGTGTCAATGCATTTATTGATATGCAGCCCAGTGTGGGGCTTACCCAGACTTTATGGGCCTCAGCCAAAACATCCTTCTAGTGGAACAGGCTGGTACTCTCTTTTGGTGACAAGGTGAAGGCTCCCAAAAGCACCCCTTCCTGCAGAACGGGGGCCTCAGGTACTGGAATGTCAAGGAGGGACATAATATCCACAACCCGGTCATGGAATGCTCTGACAGAGTGGGCCTGCTCATCGATATCCTGATCTGTATGTATAGCTCCCTCATGAGTGGCCTCAAACCGTGGCTTGGTACAGAAAGCTCCGTACCCCGGTCTCTGTGTGGAAAGCTCCAGAAACGGAGACCTTGGAGCGAACCCGGGTATACAAAGCCTCAGACGAACTGGGCCAACGTTTAGCACCCGCCAGGTGAACCTCGGAATGTGTTCCGGTCTTAGCAGGTTCGTTGTGGTAACCTTTGGAGAAAGCTCTGGTACATCGATTAGGCCTCTGAGGCATTTCAGGAGAAATCATGGTGGGAGAGGAATGGAGTCCCCCGGCCGGGGTGCCCTAAAAAGTAAGGAACTTACCAGGCATCTCGTTGATGAAAAGATAAAGATGAGGTGGAAGAACGTGCTGAAATATGTCCTCTGACCGAAGAACATGGCGCTGGATTGCCTGGACGGAGAGGGAATCGCAGTAGAAACACAAATCCCAGCGCTGGTCCGGCCCGAGACACTCCAAGCAGAGAGAATGGGGATACGCCCTAGCAAAGCAACGTTAGCATGAAGAACAGGACACAAATCCCAGATGCTCTGGCATAGACCGAGGACTACGTGACCACAGAACCAGAGCAGGAGAGAAGGACAATGGGAATACAAATCTCCCAAAGATGCAAGTGCGTCCAGTCCCACCCCGCGTAAAAAGAGAAGGACAAAACATTTCAATTGTTTATGCTTTTTGGAAAAAAAGTGCTCCAGTCCAGTCCCGAAGGACAGAATGTCCCACAAGTATGGAGGAAAGGGGACAGGACGTAGGAGTATATATATGTATATAGAGATTATTGTATGTCCACTAATAGGGATGAAACATGAGAGAAATTTGACTATTGTAAAAAGCATATGTTACAAGGTTGATGCTGGAATGTGTTGATGGATATCTGGGATTTGCTTAGACTAAACTGCAACATACTTGGACATAGATTTGGAGCCTCAATGTGGTTTCTAGGGGAGGCACATCCTATAATAGATTACATCTTTGTTTCTAGACAGATTATTACAATAAGGTATCACATAGAAATGTGAAGATGCTGACTGGACACGCTCAGCCAATTGTCCAGTTAAAAGAAATAATAGGAGTGGACCAAACTAACTTGGGTCGCTTGGATGTTCTTGTTAAACAAGAGGGGAACAAGCTTTCTAAGTTGCTACTAATAAGAATATTAACAAGAAAGTGTGTTCTCTGTGGCATTCCTGTAACCCTACAGAACACAAGCAACTGTTTATCCCAGAAACGTTTTTTGAGTTATGGCTGACTTGTCTACCCCTAATGTTTACTAACTTTCATGTGTAAATTCTTCTAGACGTAATGTCCATGTGTTTGACAATGTGGTTAAAGAAAATAACTTTAAGAAATAATGTCAAACTGAGTAGGAATCACTGTTCAGAATTATTTACCAGTATTTCTAAGAAGAAACAACCTAAACAAAATTATAAAAGCTTGTTAATGCACCACACATTGTTAATGGCTTTCCAGGACAGCCAACATGTGCTGTCATTTATGGTGAGCAAAAACACATCACACCTTTGGGGATTGGTTAATCATGATCATGCACTGAAAACGCACAGCCAACTAAATCCAATATCTGCCCCTCCATTTGGGAGAAAGTTTTTCATGAGTTGTATACTGGGTCAAACAATACCCCGCTTTCTTTAAAACAGAGCAGTCAGTGTTTATCTTATAGAAGTGAAGACATAATTGAGCTAAGTCTCAATCCAAATATTCTTAGGCTACAAGACCAGTTGGATAATCCAGTTTCACATTAAAATCAGATCCAATAATGTGGGGAGCTATACTGGATTAACTATTATTTAAGATCATGTATACCCATACGATTGCTTTATCCTGGCATTGTTTGTACATTGTGTCAATATATATGAGATTTGATAGGGCCGATCCAGGGAAATTTCAAACCATCGCCTTGCTGGACATTTGTAGCAACATGTTTTCCCCACTTATATTACACCAGTCACAAAATGGTCCCAGGACACAAATAGGTTATCTAAATTCCAGGTAGGTTTTTGTCACAAGCAAATAACGTCTCTGAATGGCCAAATTCATAGTCTAATACAAGCGCTAGCTTTGAATATGGGATACTAAGTATGTTTTGCAAGTATAGCTTTCTATGGGGCTTTTTATAGGGTTAATAGATTTATTTTATGGGGAAAAAATGAAAAACTAGCATATCCCCAATGACTTACTGAGACTGCAGATTATGCAGTCTACCATCACGTCAGTGAGGGACAGATTTATTTAAAATTTATTTTGCATTATTAAAGTGCTCACACAGCCCGCGGCGCTGTTACAGGAATTGTTTGTTTTTGTCAAGGATGGCACTCTGTCAAGAGAGGCACCGGGCACCCAGGTAGATTTTGGGTGGCTGTGCTGATGTAAGGTGACAGATAAGCACACACAGCAGGAGGCTCAACAAGAAAGAAGAATAGGTAACAGTAGTTGTGAACAAAAAGGGGCAGAGAATACAAAGGTACAAACAAACTAGATTCCCTCTTGGGGTGTATGCAGAAAATGGGAAAGAGTGTTCCACGGACCTTTGGAAACTCCAGCCTTCGGCACAGATTGCTATTACAGGAGCCCACGCTGTATGCTCATGGCTGGGAACAACAGCTGTGGGTGTCTGTACAGAAACAGTATAACTGAAATGGAAAACCTAAGGGAGGACAAAAAGACTCACGGTAGAGAAGGACAGGGATCAAGAACAGGGGGTTGCAAACAAGGAAGAGAGTAAGGGAGCAGTCGTCAGGAAACTGTGGGGGCTGCAAACAAAGAAGCAGAGCTGGAGTAACGGATGGCACAAGGTGCAGACAAACTTTTGAGGACTGCAGAGGACTGTAGTAGGCTGCAAGGCATGGAGTCCAGAGGAGCAGGACAGAGAGCTGTACTAGGCTGCAAAGCAGGGGGTCCAGAGGAGCAGGACAGAGAGCTGTAGTAGGCTGCGGACAGAGAGCCCAGAGGAGCAGGGCAGCGAGGCAGGGAGCCCAGAGGACTAGTGCTGAAGGCAGCGGAGTGTAGCAGGCTGCAAGGCAGGGAGCCCAGAGGAGCAGGGCAACGAGGAAGGGAGCCCAGAGAACTAGGGCTGAAGGCAGCGGAGTGTAGCAGGCTGCAAGGCAGGGAGCCAAGAGGACTAGGGCTGAAGGCAGCAGAGTGCAGCAGGCTGCAGGGCAGGAAGCCCAGAGGACTAGGGCTGAAGACAGAGCAGTGTAGCAGGCTGCAAGGCAGGGAGCCCAGAGGACTAGGGCTGAAGGCAGCGGAGTGTAGCAGGCTGCAAGGCAGGGAGCCCAGAGGAGCAGGGCAACGAGGCAGGGAGCCCAGAGAACTAGGGCTGAAGGCAGCGGAGTGTAGCAGGCTGCAAGGCAGGGAGCCCAGAGGACTAGGGCTGAAGGCAGCGGAGTGTAGCAGGCTGCAAGGCAGGGAGCCCAGAGGAGCAGGGCTGAAGGCAGCAGAGTGTAGCAGGCTGCAAGGCAGGGAGCCCAGAGGAGCAGGGCTGAAGGCAGGGAGCCCAGAGGACTAGGTTGAAGGCAGTGGAGTGTAGCAGGCTGCAAGGCAGGGAGCCCAGCGTAGCAGGGCAGCAAGGAGCGCTGGAATCAGAAGCCGGATAAAAACGGCAACCGGAACAGGATTCAAATCGTGGCTCAAGGCAAAAAGGTGCTGGAAGGACTCTTAATGCAAGAGACTGAGCTCCTTCAGGCAGCTGCTTAAATACAGCCCTGCCCTGTACTGAGGCAGGCTAATTGGCAGCACCTGGAGCAGCCCACCTGAAGGTAATATGCCTCCTCCCTCTCTGGTCCTGCGAAGGTGGAAGCAGCACTGATCGCTAGGGCTTCTGGGGATTGTGGTTCCAATACTGATGAATGGGAATAGCCAGGAATTGATAACTGGAACAAGGTGCATTATGGTACATGTAGTTAGCTGAATTAAATAAGAAAGTACCAAAGTCGTGCAAATGGAAATTAAGGACCAAAGTGTGAATAGGGGTTGTTCAAAGAGTATTATGAAGATAAATGAGTTCCAAATATTCCATGATGGTTGCCAATGTGTGCGCAAGTGGCACAGGCATGACAGTTTTTTAGTTGCATAATTGTATTTTCTTAGTTGCGTATTTGTAACACGCTTAAATATCCAGGTGATCCTAAGCGCAGACCCGGGGATCGAACCTGTGTTGAATCGTGTCATCTTGCTTCCCAGGCGAGCATGTTGCCGGTGAGCCATCCTCCCGGGATTTAATAGGCGGACTCATAATAAATGCTCCTTCCCTAATATCTACTGCACTAATTTAGCTTCAGCCTCCTGTGTGTTATCCTCAACATCATTTTCATTCTCTTGCCTATTACACTAGTATTGCTTGAATCTCTGGCCATTCCTTAGCCTCAAACTGCACTAGTTTATTCTAATCTTTCTTTACATCCTTGGGGAAACCGTTGTTTAGCATGTGGTAAAATATTGCTATGTTTTTGTCCCATGGTCCTCCTGTCTCAGCCCTCTACATCTTGTGAATTTGGATTATATATTGCGCAGGGTCCTCATCTGATTTCAGTGTGCAAGCCAGAATCAAATGTATGTCTGGTGTCGGGATACGGCGCTCTCAGGGCAGCCCATACCTTCGCCCAACAATCAGTAAAGTGTGCTCCATCATGATTATCATTGTCCATTTGTACCCATGGGTATCCTGCTTTCCAACAAATGTTATCTGTTTGATCTCCCAACCATGGGGCGAGCAGACTTTTCATATCTCCCACCTCTAATGTAATGGCCACTGTTTGCTTTTCAAGTGCATATATCCACTTGACTGCTCCGGCACTGCCTTCATCAAAGTGTTTCTATCCATATGTGTCCACGGCACACATTTGGTGCATCTGGGCGCTTTATGCAAAAGTGGAAGTTGTGTTCTCATATGCTTAGTGGGTAGCATTCTCCCCCTTTCTTCCACTTCCCCACTAACATATGGCCTGATTGTGCTCTAAGGCTTGGAACCCATAAACTCTGCACTCTTGATGTCATCCTGGTTCGTATCTCCTCCCCCTGCTCCTCTGGCGATCATTCATCCTCCTCAGCTACTCCTGTGTCTATGTCTCTTCTAATTGTCTCATAGTCTAAACTATCAGCATGCAGCAGCCCCTCTCTGTGCCCTTCATCATTGTGACTATCATCCTTTACTTGGACGTGTATATCCTCAATCGCTCTAAAATCAGTCTCGGAAGGATAGATCAGGGGCAATGTGCTCGCCTTTGTAGCAAGACGGCACGGAGCCACACAGGTTCAATCCCTGGGTCCACGCTTAGAATCATCTGGGTATTAAGTGCATTATAAATAACCTATCATATCAAATAAAATGTCACCTGCTCTCCATTCATCTTTTCCTACTGGTGGTCTTTTCCGCTCTCCCTGTTACAACACTACTCTTGCAAGCTCTGCCTCCATCCTTTGAATCACTGATCTCCCTCTGCGCCTGTTCTCTGTCTCTATAACTATTGTGTTTTGAATTGCATTTGGTGCTCAGGCCTGTGGGGCATCTATTTATGTGGCGGGTGCCCCCTGTTGCGGGGCAGCAGATTGCACATAGTAGGGATTAGTATAATCTACAGCTGCTTGCATGGGGCAGGGGGCTGTGGGGGCTGTAGGGGTATAATAAGATGCAGAAGTTGCACAAGGTATAGGAGTGAGACAGGGTACTGGGATTACAATTTCTATTCCCTTAGGCTCATCCGGGACATTCTCTAAATCCTCAACTATCCGCCAAAGTTCAAGAATGCCCTGCCTATTCTTCAACTTCCTCCCCTTATATTTTGTCACTAAATAAGTATACATATGACCCACCATGTCCTTAAATGTGTTCCTTCTTCGGGCCAAGGCTTATGCATCCCTCAGCTTGTATCAGAGACCCACTCGCGATGGTGCTTCACTATCTTTTCCCGGTACCGCTGAAGCACAGTACGCATGTATTTGAATCGGGTAAATGTACTCTTGTTTATGTCTGTTTATGCACTTGTAATAATCTTATGTATCCTAAAGACTGATCCACCAGCACTGATCTGCCGTGCTCTCCAACGCTACCCACACTCCCCGTTCTTCTCAACTCATACACCACACACTTATTACAGAACACCTGAAAAAAATGTAACACCATGACAAATGTAAGGAACGTTTTATTGTGTATATACATAGAATGATGAGCTAAATTTGGTAACATGTAAACAACATTTCTAATAGGAAGAAAAATTTGGCCAAAAGAATTCTTTTAAAAAAGTGCACTTTTATAAATGTATTGTTATTTATTATTATGTGAGAAATGCGATCCATATTCAAATGTCATATATATCTTACTGTATTTTATTACTTGTAAAGATTGTACAGTTTATAAGTTATTTACATATATTTGAAAGTTGTAATTGTAACAAGATTTGAAAGGTTGATATATTCAGCCAAACAAAAACATAAAAAATAAATTACAGAAAACCTTTTCTTCACACAACTAAACAACCACCACTCCACACTATAAAATCCATAAACACCATAAACTACAATTCAATTACACACAACTATACACACAATGGTTTAGACCCTTCCTCAGCCTCATCTTTGAGATGGGGGAGTTTACCTCATTATACCAGATGCCGTGGAGCACACAAGCTGCACCGCCAGCTAGTCCTACATTTTTGGCATTACCTCCTATCCCAAATCACAGCTCCCCCTTATCTGCTTCATGCCCCAGATGCCCAGTCATAACTTTACAAGGGCACTGCTCTCGAGTCTGAATCTTGGGGATTTATTTGCTTCGGTTATGTGTCTACTTGTAGTTCAAATGGGCTGATCTTTCCATGGCTGAGGGAAGTAGTGCTCTAAATCGTCACCTGCCCTATTGGCATCACAAAACCTGGTGCCCTACTCTCATGTATTTGTCCTTCAAAGGGCAAATCCCAACCTGCCCTCCCAACAGCTAACATTCCATTCCCACTGCTGTCAGGCTCTGCAGCTGGAGACAATTAGCATGTATATGTGCATATGTGCACCGCAGGTGCCTCTGACCTCTGCTTTTTTCTTGGGGGATGGACATGGAATTTGTTTTGGGACTGAGATAATTGTGTACTTGGCCTAAAAAGCAAACATGGCAGCACTCCTGCCATGTTGACACACTGACTTTGTTCTTACCACGGTACCTTTCTGACTCCATCTTCCACCTACTTCAGCTTTCTTCTCGCACCTCACTGAAGAATGGAACTTCGTCTACTGCTGCTAAACCCAGGACCTAGAACTTAGCCCTACCTACAACCTCAGCAGCCACAAAATTAATATATTTGTTGCCCCTTCTGTGTTGCTATATGTGGGTATCTATTGTGTGTCAAAACTAACTACAAGTGATACCTGCACCTTCTGCTGTGCAAAGCTCAACCTGATCACACTGTGGTACATGCCAAAAGATCTTTCTCAGCCTGTACCTTTTTCCCTGGCTGGGACACTGTACGTGCATCCCAATATTATAAACTGCCCACTTCAAAGAGAATTTTTGTCAGATGTACGAGGGATAAAAATACAATGGTTAACCTCTGCCGATGACATTATTGTTTTGGGTAAAGCTGAGGTCCATGACAGCACAAGCAAAATCAATGGACCGCAAATACGGCCTCTTTTCCCTCATCCCAGTGTTGAACCTTTTCAAGATTAAGTTTGTACCGTCCCTAATTTACGGTGTAGATGCAATGCTGTGTCTTCCAGACGGAATTTGGTTAATGATGGAGAGTTACTTTTGGAGAGCAATACTAGGTCTGGTGAAGACAACACCGATGGTATTAATTTGGCGGGAATCATGCCTACTATCGCTTACAACTACAAAAGCGAGATCATCATTAATGCTGTTCAGAAAATTGCTGTGTACTCAAAACCCAAAGCCCTGGATCTGATAAAGAAGGATCTAGACACAGATTCCAACAAAATGTTAACAAAATGGAAGGAAGAAAATCATCGACTTCTGCAAGAGTTGGATTGCTCCAAAGAACTCTTAGTAAACAAACCAAATAAAGTCACAAAGAAGTTGTATAAAACTGACTGGATTTCTACATTAGAATCTGCTAGTAGGTACCGCTTGACTTCTACTATCCCAACTCCCTCAATGAAAATATAAGAGGTAAGAGGCTACCTAAAGAAATGTCCTGATAAACAAGCGAGCAGACTACATTTAAGATTCTGTCTTAATCAGGTGAGAACAAGGGAAATCCAGGTTCTGAGAAAGCAATCGGATTCTGCCATCTGTTGATTTTGCTCTCAGAGAGATAGGGTGGGAACCAGCCGTCATTTGTTGTTGGAATGCAGTACACTAAAAGAGGCTAGATCGAAATACCTAGCAAAGGCCTTAACAAACTATTCAAGCCTAGATGAAAATGAACTATGGGCACTTCTGACAAGTGGGGAAGACACCAGATGTGTGATTGGTGTCACTCAGTTTTTAAGATACTTGGACTTAAACAGTGGAGAACCACATGGATAGACGGACAAAACCTCAAGAGTCAGATTGGGGACTTCTAAACAAGAACACACTGGTGGACCAGAGTGTTAAGTGGTCTTGAATATGCAATTAAATCAATAAAAAAATGCTTTCAATGTGATACCTATTGGGTTGCAGTGCAACTTTAATAATGTCAATGAGTTTGCTTTAAAGAATGACTTACTTAATAATATGAAGACTACAATATCATTATTCTCCTGCTCAGTAATTCTGAAGAGTCTGAACTGATACCTACAATCCATCCACAAGTAGCAAATCAACTTTTTCATCCAGGTTTTTTTATTCCCAACAAACCTAATAGGAATGATCAGTCTTGCGGCTCAAAATACCTATGTATATTGCCCGAATGAAAAAGGTAAAAAGTAAACTCAGTTGATGTACACAAATTCTGTTCATCTCATTCTTTAAACAAAAGACTATGCTAGGAATTGTTTATGAACTGGAACTCAACTCAAGTTCTCACTTGTTACTTCTCAATAAGAAAGAGGACCATATTGGGAGTTCTTAATTATCACCCCCAAGGTGTGTATCTATTGCAGTTATTAGTCATGAACTGGGATTACTCTCACACCAAGCCATTTTTGATTTGAGGTCCTTGTTGATCTATTCGAATCTGCTTGCACCACCAGTCCACTCTTCATATACCTAGCTATCTAGTGCTGTTTTCAGTTTGAACTCGAGACAGATAGTGGATTTTTTCGAATGATTGTGAAAATACCCCAGAGGAAATTGGAGTCACTAATACATGTTTCCGAAACAATGAATAAGACAAAAAGCAAGTTAGCTATCAGATCTGTACTTAAGTAGAACTATTGATTTAATTTAATTCTACACACTATATTTTGGGGTTGTTTACGAGAAGTGTTGAAATATAGGTGCCCCCTCTTCATATATTGGTGTCCCCATGCAAGATAGCATGCATGTAGTGGGGTGAAAATACAGCTTTCGCGTGACAAGGATGGAGGGTCCATGATAGGCACTTATTGTGAGGGTGAAGATGGCTAATGCAGAGTTCCATTGAAATATAAAAGCAAGTACAAAACAGTGATTTCTGACATAAGTCCTAGTGAATTTGAAAGAAATGGGCCTAGACAACTCCACTAAAACGGCAAGCTTACAAGTGAAAGGTAATGTACTGGAGAGCTCAAAACTGCTGGATATGCCCAATGAATAAGAAATAACATGTGGTGCTGCAGATGCTGACTTTGTGTACTCTGGGAAAAGGTACCTTTTGACAGATTGAAAACTGCAGCAGCACACATGGGAAAAGATACATTGAAATGCTAGGCATGTGAAAAATACCAAGGAGGAATTCTGCCTTACATTTAAAAAGTGAAGCCAATGGACATATTTTTGGAGAAAGACGCTCACTTTTCACCAATAAACTGACATTCAAATGGAAAGGTCCACTTGTTGGATTTTCTATGTAACTGTGGTCTATATCTGAATGATACCTAAAGTTAACGTACATCTTTCCAAACCGTATGTCATGAAAGATTGTGGTTTAAAGAACATGCCCCTACATAATGCTAAAATGTTACATGTAAGCACATCTTATCGATTTAAAGCTGTATTTTCTGACGTATGGATGCAGCTGGTGTTTCCCCCACTGAATTGAAAGGTCTGTGCTTTTGAAAATTTGAACTCAAGTCCTGGGCTGGGCCCACCAGGAAAAGCAGGCCTGGTTCCGTTATAGATACAAAGAAATAACAGAGAATTAGATCAAAATTGTGCGAGTTGTAGATAACACAGCCAGCAGAAATGACCGTTAAAGTCAGATCTCCCCATTAACTGTGCATTAGTGGCCAAGAGAAATGACCTTTTCAGGGATGACTCAACCTCAAGAAATGGCCACTAATGGATGATCAAACATTGTGTATGAAACAGACCTCACTGATAAGCAGATACTTGTGTCCTGTGACAATGGAGAAATTAAACTTAGAATAGCTGGGGGCTATGTGAAACTGAGGGACGCATATGATGCCTTTGCCATATGGTTAACATTGTGCCACCTTTTATTTAATTAAAAGAGAATCATATGTCCCAGTGAGCTCATCCCAATCTCATATTAAAGGGGATTTGAAGCCTTTCGGTGTCATGTAAATAGGAGTCCTGTGTGATGTATACAGGTTGAGTTATAAGGACAATTATGATTCCGGCCTTCTGAGGGAATGGAAAGTTGGTATGATGATGGTTATGGAAGTAAGGCTTGAATCAGGAAGGGTCAGATTTGTGACTATTTTGGCTCAGGAGTAAATCGATAAAAACGGTAGCGCCTCTATGGAAGGTTATGCCGAGATATGATTAATATTTTCCGACTCGCCATATAATATAGAACTCAAAAATATATATATATATGTACCTGCAGTTATCTGAAAAATTAGGGTAGCTGCCATGTTGTTAGATTTTTAGAAACACTAAAAGTTAAACCAATTGTCATTTTGGGATGATGATTCTTTCTCTTCCCTTAGCTTCCATCATCCATACCCCCCAGCTCCTTGTCCAATTAACAGGCTGTGGGCATATTGGGAGAGGGGGAGGGAGAGAGCTGGCCAATCCAAAGACTGGGAAATCTAGAAGCTAGCTGGGCCTGCAATTTGAGGGGCCAGAGGAAGTCTGGGTGCTGAGGACTACCGTTGACCAAAGCCTTTGACAAGATCTGTGCTATCCTCAGAGGAGTCCTGCTTATTCCCTGGATGCCCCATAACCAATGTCTCCCATGTAAGTAGATTAATCCAAATGCCAGCAAAAGTGTGGGGGGATATGGCAGCCTTAATCTCCATCTCCCATAGCATGTAGGGGGTGGAACTGGGTAGACACTTTACACATTTTATTAAATCTAACTCAAATGAATTCCACTATAGAAAATCACCCTGTCTGTTTAAATTGAATTATGTTGGGAACTGCCTGCCTTAATCCTTTCCAAAATAGTGTGGGGGGGTGGAGTTGTGTAGATCCTTAACACATTAAATTGAAGTTAAATCAATGAATTCCTGTATAGAAAATCACGGTATGAGTGTTGTGAGAGTTCAAAACTAACAACTTTCATGTTCAGTGTATTAGAGCATTATAGACTATACATTACTTGGGGGCTCTACCTTTCTGAAACCCCCCATCTTCTATACAGAAGGGGGGTGTCCATAAGCCCACAATAAGTAACCCTAAAACGCTGCCATTCAAGTAAATGTAAAGTGTGTAAAACTAAATATCTCATTTATTTAATTGCATCCCATGCAAATAAAAAGCCCAAAATGATTTTCCCATTGAGTTCCTTTCCTAAACTTTGCCTTCAAATAAAAAGCCCAAAACAATTTTTCAATGTGTCTATTTTTCAAACCCTGCCTTTTTAATGAAAGCCAAAATAATGTTGCTACTGTATTCCCACTCCATGTACTGTGCCTTAAAATTAAGTGGTCATAAATAACTGATGCCTGAGGGTGGGAATTGCTAGGAGAAAAGAGCATTGTGATAACTCAAGCAATCACTGGGTGTTGTTTCAAATTTCATAATTCTTAATATGCAAGAAGTCCTCTGTGTGTTTTGAGGTAAATTCTTTAAATTCAACGTGTGTGCTGTAGTATCTGAACGTTCAGTAGAAATTGTGATAATGTGCTGTGCCACAGCATTGGTGGCTGAAGTTTTTGTTGTTGTATGGTTCTTTGTCATACCTTAAATAAATATGTTTTCTTAATATACACCAGGCTGGTTTCTAGCTCATTGGTGGTACAGAGGGTATTTGCTGGGGTGGTGCGAGATAGGTGAGAGGCCTCACTAAATTTGAATCGGTATAAGCATTTTGGGTGCAGGTCAGCTTGCTTGGGGGGGGGGACTCCCTGGGTTGAGAGTGACCACCTAATAAATTGTGACAAAGATGAGGGCTTGAGGCCAGGATTTAGAGAGAGAGGGGGTCATTCCGTGGTTGGAGGTAATGGAAAAACAATGCCGGTAATCCTTACCATACCGCTCTGGGCTATTCCGACCTAAGACCCCGCTATTAGAGGCACTGTTAGTAACGGTGCCTCTAATAGCGGCATGGGCGTGGGAACGCAGCCCATCATACTGGCATGCCACTAATGGGAGGAAATCACAAGTCAGGCAGACAAGCAATTACCGGCATCATGAAGGCACTAATAGGGGATACGGGCATGCCGGTAATACCGGCATCGTGAACCAACCCTAAAATGCTATGTGCAGTGTTCCCAACTGCCAAAGGTGCACACAATCAGCACAGGTGGAGGCAATGGTGTCTGACTGAGTACAAAAGGAGCACACCCACACACCACACCCCTTCCCACACCAAGATGATTCCAATAGTAGTAGCAATACTGGAGCTGGAGGACATGCTTGCATTGCAACACCAGCAAAAGCAACAACAGCAGGCACCACAGAGGAGATACGGGAGGAGAAGAAGGGTGAGACAGGCCCAGCATGCCCCACCAGTGTAGCCAGCGGTACCACGCAGGCAGCCCCCAATCCCTCGCATCAGAGCCAGTCCTTTCAACCTAACCCCGGAGCAGATCCACACCCTGTACTGTCTGGACCGGGACACCATCATCACCATCGTGGATATGATACACAACAACATTGTCAGCCTCATTGAAATACGCACCGCAATCCCCCCTCTACTGAAGGTAGTGTCAGTGCTCCACTTCCTTGCCACAGGCACCTACCAGCACACAGTGGGGCACATGCATGGCATATCACAAACCTTATTTTCTCGCATTCTGAACCAAGTGCTGGATGCCCTCCTCAATCACACAAGGGACTAAATATCCCTACCACAGACTCCCCAGGAGATTTTTGTTACAAAAGTTGGCCTCAATGCACTGGCAGGCATGCCAAATTGGATAGGTGCCCTCGACTGCACCCACGTGGATGGGTGGTCCTGCATGCAAGCAATACCACCCCATCAATGTGCAGATGGTATGCGACGCCAGCAAGATCATCACACATTGTTGTGCCCAATATCCCGGATCAACTCATGACTCTATGGTCCTGCGGAACTCCACTCTACCACGCTTCATGGAGCGACATGCTGGACGACATGCCTGGCTGCTTGATAAGTTTCATGACAGGCACATGGCACTGAAATGGGGGTGAGATGCACACACCACCATGGTGTCAATGTTGATGTGACAACACGATGTGCACATCACTAAACACTGTGCCCCAAAGCATCCCAAACAGACATGACACCCAAATCCCATAGGAATGAAGTAAGGTTGACACCTATCACAACATGACAAACAGTAAACCACCCCACATCCCACAACATGTGCACCACTCATCAGCGGACCTCACCCTCCGTAACACCATCCAGCAACATGCAGTGTATATGAACTATGTTGCTGTCTCCAGAAAATCACCACACAGGACAAGCATCCATGGGAGTACATTGAACAGAACCACCAAGGGAATCCACTGTCTGTCACAGGGCCGCCACAACCACAGGAATGCTGCATGTCACCATGGGAAAAATCAGCACTGAATGCCTAATATCGCAGAGCCTACTGCCAATGCTCCCAATCAGAAATTCATACAGAACACAACACATCACAAATTTGACACAAACACAGCTGTATGCGTACACAATGCATGACCAACAAGACGGCAGTGCACACCGTGTATCATCTTGAAGATGCAACCCACACCATTATTCCAAGGCACAGGACACATTAAGGGCCTAACAATGGCGTGCATACAACCAGGGACATGTGCATGTGACCAATGATAATCTGCAGGCATGTGTGACTAGTACAGCTGTCCATCATGAATCCACTGACATATACCTTTTATTGCCTCCCATTCAGGCGACAGTGGCTATCCCTTGAAGCGGTGGCTCCTCACCCCTGTCCGAAACCCTCATAACAGGCACGAGGAGGACTACAATCGATCCCACACCCGTACCTGTGTGGTCATTGAGCAGACCTTTGGCCTGTTGAAGGCACCATTTCGCTGCCTTAGCCGGTCAGGTGGTGCACTCCTTTACAGGCATGAGAAGGTGGCCAAGATCATCATGGCAAGTGTCGTGCTGCACAACATGTGTATCCAACGGAATGTGCCCCTGCCCCCTGACAATGAACTGCTAATACCTGGTGATGAAGGGAATGAAGAAGATGTGGCTGCACATCATCGCGGTGCCGATGCACAGGAGGGATGTGCTGTGTGTCAGTCAGTGATTGCACAATATTTCTGACACACATGGCTGCAGAGGGTGACATGATAGTTGGATAGAGGGCACTGGGTGTGAGGGTACATGTACACTTTGCGCTGTATATGCATAAATGACACATGTGCAATGATGAATGTCCACTGAAGTAATTTTTTAACACAACGGGTGTATTGAAAATTACAATGAAAATGAAAGTGTACTAACCTTCCACCACCCTCACTGCCCTCCCCCTGCCCCCACAACTCCCCCACACACCCTCAACCCCCTCCCACTCCCCCCACAACTCCCCGACGCACCCTCAACTCCCTCCCCCTCCCCCCGCAACTCCCCCACACATGCCCCAACAAGTGTCTATTGCCTTCATCATGCCAGTCTATTTCCTTCCACTCCCTGCACCTGGTGGCGGCATGTCCGGGCAGCGCAGGGTTGAGCTGGAGGACGATGGGGTGGCCGCCTGCTCCATTTGGTGGGCCGGACGCTCATCCTTCAATGCATCAGCTATTCAGACGAGGACCTGCCTCAGGGCTGATACCTCATTGCACAGTCTACTTATGTTTTTGGCAAAGATCTTGCCCAGGGAGGCGGGGTTATCAGAAATTATCTTGCCCAGAGAGCCAGTGTTTTCGCACCATTCCTGTCTTGCTTGGGCAAATTGTCGCACCAGAGAAGTTAGCTCCTCCTGCCGCTGCTGCTCCGCCGGTACACCTGTGAAGGTGGAGGGTGCTTGGGTGTCATGTACAATTTCTATTGGCTCCCCTGTGGGACTCATGGCCCCTTGATTGAACTCCCCCCCCAGACTGCTCCGGAGTGGTGGCGTGGTCGGAGTCCAACGATGTGAGCTGTGGGGATGGTGCCGGACTTGGTGTGCGAGGCAGTTCGGAGGGGTCGTCCTCCACGGGCACCCACACCTCTTCCTGCGCCTCCTCCTCAGCCAGGGGTGCTGTGGCTGCCGCCTCCCCGACTGAACTGGACTCTGCTGAGAGTGTTGCTTCAGCTGTGTCCTGTGCCAGTGTGACTGGTGTTGCGGGTTCTCTCGAGGGCCCTTGGTGGCACCTGTGCCGTGGCATCCGGAGGTGGTTTCCTCTGTGGTGCATGGCGAGCGTTGTGTTGGGCTTTTGAGGTTGAAGGCCTGTTGGCCTCATCCCGGGCCCTCTTCCGGGGGGCTTGGTTGGCTGTGGGGGGTGAGTCCTGGGCCTCGTTGTCATGGTCTGAGCATGTGGGGGTCAAAGAGAGGGACATCATGAGTGATGGTTTGATAAGCATCATGCATACTTTTGTATAATTGCTCATTTACACAATAGAGGGTAATAGGCAGTTGAATTTGGATGATCACGTTGCTCACTATATGGGTGGGTAATGTAGGCATACGTTGGGGTCACTCATGTTGGGGAAGATGCTATTTGACATGCATATTTGTTGTGGCCTGCATGCAGTGTGACTTATGCCATTAACATCTTAGTGTGGTTTGTGTAAGGTATGGCATTGCCTTGTTGCAGGCATCTGCATGTGTCTGTGCTGCGTACGACAACTATGCTGGGAATGTGTGTGCATTGGGCCATGGCTTGCCTCTTTAGACAGACATATTGGTAGACTATCATCAGACTCTGCATTACCGTGTTTTCTTAGGACACTCACCTCCGTCCGCAGATGATATGGCGCCACACTCCATGTCTCCCACGCCTTCAATGGGCTCCATGCTGATCAGGCTTGCGCATATGTCCTCCCACCGGGACAGCTTTATGGGAGAGCTTGCTCCTCTGCCAGTTGACATGTACAGGCTCCTGTTGGCCGAGAGGATGTTGCGGACTCGCAGGCGCAAGTCATCCCACCTCTTCCTGCAGTTCTTGGTTGTGTGGGGGGTGTTGCCAACCACGCGTACTTTTTGCGCAACTAGTGCCCAGATCTCCTTCTTTCTGATTATGGCCTCCCTCTTGAGGCTCTGGGCAAACACGACATCTGCATGTTCTTCCAAGGTCGCCGTGAGCTTGGTCAGCTCATCTTCATTAAAGCGCTCCTTGTGCTGGCAGGAGGCGCCCTTTTTAACAGCCTTGGGCATTGTAGTGTTGTTGTGGATTGGATTTCACACACAGCAATATCCTACAGGTCCTGGCTACTGAGGATGGCAATGGATTGTGTTTTTAAAGATGGCCACCATGCTCTTTCCCGTTCCTGTGCAATGACGCTACTTCGGGTTCCGCTTATTTACGGTCACCATTATTAGCGGTTACCGCTTATAGCGGTCACTGCTAATGCCGTCTTGCTTCATGCCGGTAGTGCAATCTGCGCTTTACTTAATGGCACTAAGGGGCTTTTTAGGGACTTTAGCAGCATGCCGGTAATTTTGTTACTGGCATGGCTCAAAGTTCGTGCCCACGTGGTCTTAATAGCCCTCTATTAGCGGCCTCTGACCTACATGGACACAGTATTTACTCCATGCCGGTAAGGGCAGTTACTTACCTCCAAACTCGGAATGACCTCTAGAGTCTTCACTATTGACAGTGCAGTAGCAGCAGAGTATTAATTTGGGTGTCATTTTATTGCGTTGGATGGAAAGTTCGGTTGCATTGTGAAGGTTCCATTCTGACCTGTACCCTGGGTTTTAGGGCAGTGGAATAACATCCTGTCCAAATTGCTTATTAAAGATGAATGGGTAGAACAAGAATATGAAAAGTGGCAAGCCAGATTGATGCAGTAGGTTACCTTTGCAAATGTGGACATGTGTCAGGATAATGGCTTACATCAGGCCCTGACAAACTTTTACATGACACCAACCAGCATATATGTATTTCCATATGTTGATCATGGAAGAAACACACCGGAATAGTGTGTCCTATGTGCAAAACCAGGCTGAGCGTTTGAATCAAGGTCGGAAAGAGTGGAAACAATACGAAGCAAAAGCGCAAAAGAGCTAAAATTTGTATTTTAAATTAGGAAATATTATTAAACAGCTAAAATATGAGTTGAAAACACAGCAGCAAGACAATGAAGAGCGAGAGACTCAATTTTCTGCACTGCAAGGGGAGTAAAATGAATATGTTGAAAATCTGAGCACAAGTCAACACAAATTAAATGAGCAAGTTGTTCACAATAAAGTCTGTTAGGAGGACATTTCACATTTCAATCACAGGTAAAACAACTGAAAGCGGAAAACAGCCAGTAAATTATTAAGGGGGTTGATTCTCAGGGTGAGTTCAATCAGATACACCTTGAAACAGTGGAGAGAGCAGTTGAGGGAAAGAAATAATAAATTAATTCAAGAGATTAGTGCCCTGTTTCAGGAAGTGTGTCAGTTAAGGATGGACGTGGAGAAAAGTGAGTCATGTTCTCAGGAACTAACTGACAGTAGGCTACAAAATGCACAATTAACGGAACATGTGAGTCAAGCAGAGATCGATCTAGAGCAGGCAACACAGGACAAAATTGTGCAAGGGGAGGAGATTAGTGTCATGAAAAGAAATGCTCTGAATATCTGAAAATGCACAGGTGATGCAAGCCTCACAGAAGGAAGATGAATGCCATTGCGAAGAGAACAAGGGACTAAGTGTCATGGCAAAATCTCGTAGTTCCTCTATTTTGCCTTCCAAGATGGAGGGAGGAACCAGTAAGGGCGCTTCAGTCTTGCAGAGTCCTGTGGGGACTATGGCTCTGCCCACAAGGATTTATCAGTCAACATTGCCGAAGACGGAGTGAATTACTACTCCGCTCTCTCAATGCATCGTAAGTTTGCTACTAGGTGATTTATTGCCCAAGTCTGCTCTTCATGTATCTCTGCCTCTGTGGATAACTAAGACTATTCTACATTCTTGTTCTTGTTCTTTCTTGATAGGTACACTCTAAGCTTGCACGGTCTGATTCACGGGTCGTGCTTGTGATGCCATACAGTCACGGCGCAGGTGTGGGCTGTATTGCTTCTTATCAGACTTTTACGATTCTTTGCAGTGACAGCTGCTGCTTGTTTTCTTCAAGGAGCTGTTTTTATAGCCAGTCTGGTACGCAGGGAATCCTTACCCATTTTCCTATACTTTCAAAACTTTCTTTCTTTAGACTTATGTACATTCTGCTCTTGTTCCTTCAGAAAGACTCACATTTGCAATAACCAGCATTACCGGTAGTAAAACACTCTACGTTCCTTTGCAGGTCTGCCCACCAGCTCTGCTGGCAAGGTATCTACAGATCTGCAGACCTTTCCCCCCCCCCTTTCATATTATAATTCCATCTCTGTTACCCTGTCATAGAAGATCCAGACACTTAACTGTATTATCAGGAAAAGAGTGACCATAATAATTCTGAGGATTCCTGAAGAAAGGGTACAAACTTGTTTCTTCGCTTCTATTTCTTCTCCTATTCATTAACACTCTGATCTCTGCTTACCTCCTTTCTTTACCACCCTGCGTATTAGATGAAAAAGTCCCCAGTCCCCAAAACACCTGTGAAATTCACCGCCTATCACAGCACCAGCCTTTTGAACAGTGTGGGCCCCGGACTAGCGCTTCCAGGCAGGAGAAACACATTACATCCCACAGCCAACAGGGTTTTATTCCCCAGAGGGTTTCCCTGGGATTCTCTGTTCACCTGAGCCTTTGAATCTGCTCAGGGGGAAAGAGTTTCTCAGGTGAGCCTTCATTCACCTTGATGTTGCAGCTCCTCTGATCAGGTTAGTGGAGAGTGTTTTCTGATGAATTATTGGTACAATCATTTGAAATCTGATATTAGTAATACTAAGAGACCGATTATTTGCACAAAGTAAAGTGTTAGAAGCCACTCAATCACTTGTGTCAGAATTGCACACTCAGGCCTCTGCATACCACCAGAGATAGGGACTGAGATAAACAAATGTGAGAGGTTGGAAAGTGAAATAGTCAAATACAAACAGGCTTTGAGGCACCCCAACCAGTCAGGGTATGGAAAACCACCCTCAGATTATGGAGTGATGACGTCATTACCAGGGACCTCAAGCCAACTCACCACCTCCTATGCACAGAGTGCAGCTACTTCATGCATACCACTTCTCAAGAACACGGACACATGAGGCAGGTGGACTCAACCAGGCCAAGTTCAACTGATCCAGAATGTCAGTCCTTATCCGACATCAATGAGGGTTAAGGATTACCAAGTAGAAGGGGAGGTGGTGGGACCAGTGGTCTCTGGTAATTTTAAAAAAAACCTTGACATGTACTTCTGACCAGGAGGGATTCTATGATGAAAAGATCATGGAGTTGGACTGGAAGAAAATGAAGTTACAAGTGGACCACCCTGCCTGCTTTCCAGAAAAAAAAGAACCAGAGTTTAGGTCTCAAAAGAGCATCTTAAAAACCTCCAGACATTCAGGGAGGTGGGGTAAATTCCCAACCATCTCTGGAAGGAGGGATGAGGAGGACTAGTACACTCCGGTACAAAAAGGCGAGTACAAAGGAAATGACCCTGAGAGCACAGAGCACAGAGCACCACAGGCGAGAAGAGTCCAGACCCCGTAATTCTGGGAGGTATTCCCTGTCTCATAGAGGTAGGGAGCACTTAGAGGACAGGGAATGGACCATCAACAGTAGCAGCTCTGAGTCAGAGGATGAGTCAACTCAGGTGCAGCAGAAAAGGAAGTCTGCCAAACAGAAGAAAGGTCTGGTGAAAGACCCAATTTGGCAGATATAAGACCATAAAAAGCTTTATGACTCCCTACCATCAGAATTGAAAATACTCTGTATGGCAGCATCTAGAGCTTTATGACCAAATGATAAGATCATTTGGTATTATAAATTATTGGAATTTAATAGAATTTGACAAGTGGACATTCTCCCCTAACCACTCCAACTTCTTTACATGGCTGGAGTACCAAGATCACCAAAAATGGACCACCTATAAGGCAGCCACTTTTAAACACTTCTCGATGCACAGGAACCGGCAGGAGGCCTACAAGGCGGCATACAACCTGCAGTGTCGGAAAGACCAAGCACCTAGAGGGTTCATGCCGGAGCGGAAACAAGCATTTGCACAGACTTCTAGGCAGGTGAACACCAATAGCCAGGAATTCATCAACACATATTTTCACTCCCTCCCAAAATACATAATGACACAATTAGAAAGGGATTTCCATGAGCGTAGGACCCTGGATTGGGTGATAGAACAGGCCACCAGGATCTATGAGGTCCAAAAGCCATCTGAAAATAAACATAATCAGAAAAACCCCACACCATTAAACACACCTGCTGCAGCATAGGTAGTGGAGATGAACAAAATTCCCCCATTGGACTTGGATACAGGGGGCCTAAAAATACTCCTCCCGCCAATCAGCAGAACGACAAGCAGAGGAGAACCTCAAATCCAACATCCAACCCATTCGGTTGTAGCCAGGCAGGATACCTGACCAATACTCCATCTGACCCTGTTACCTACATCAGTCTGAGATACAAGAGTAACAGTCCCATCCTGGGGTATGTCTACACTCCGCAGGACAGAAAAGGGGGCCTGGCTAAGTAGGTACTGCCCTGGGAAACTTCCCTCAAAACTTCCCTCTGAAATTCCCGTAGGAAGGAAGAAATACTCCATCCCAGAACCTAAGCTTCTTTCCCAGATACCCTTCAAACCCTAATTTCCAGAATAATCCTCCTCTCTCTCACCACTTTCAGGACAATAGATTCTGAATCCAGGAGAAGGGAGAGCTAGGATCGATGGTTATCAGGGATACTCCCTATACCCAAGATACTCCAGGAGAAGGGTATTGGGGAGAAGTTGGACCCCAACCCGGGGATCTGGGATCTGAGCTATGGGAGACCCCAACACCTCCCATTTTGCCCAAAGAAATGCAGCAGAGTCCCAAGCAGGCAGCAACATGTTCCAAACTGCATTTATTTCTGGGCAGCAGAAAAAGAAAAAAACACACAGAGAGCTTTGTGCACAGCGAAAATCCAGGCACCGTCTCCCACCGTCTCCCGTCTCACCGTCTCATTGCAAGCCAGCTTTGTAACACACTGCAGGCTGACCTCACAGAATTGGACCAGCTCCCAGAAATCTATCTCGTCCTGCTATTGGCTGGTAAGTGATAGGTTACCAATGTAGCCCTTATAGAAAGCCTGATAATTGGACATTGGACCTTTGCATCAGTGGGTTGGTTTAGCTGTGCCACCCCCATTACCTAACTCTGAAATTGTTGAAGTATGAATCTGTTCCCATCACTTTTAGCTGAAACAGGCTTTTAGCCCCTAGGTCCTCACGGTTGATTGGCCAGAGCTGAGCCATTCTTGTTACAATTATGTTTCAAATGGTGTGTGAGTCTTGCGAAAATGTTCACTGTCGTTCAAAGAAAGCAATCGTATCTTACTGTGCGACCTTAGCTGCTCCTGGGTTTGCGAGGAACATTGCTGAAGTCAGCACGAATCCCCACTGCGGCTGGTGTTCAGTGAGACAAATGCACTTGGCTACTTGGCTGTAATTTTCGTAAAACATGGCTTTACACTGTGCAATTAGATCAGGTTAATTCATATAGGCATCTGCAGCCTTTAAACAGGGATTCTTGTGGTTTGTAGATTATGGTACTGCTGCATTGACTAATGTAGCATGGAAGTTGCAATGTTGGTGAAGTGGGTGTCTTTCAGCATATTTGTCACCCATGAGTGCGCTGGGGCCCGGTTCAAATGATAAGTGTGCTCCTTATTCTTCCTGCTGTCCTGTCTGTTGATGTGCCTGGGGTGAGGGGCAGGAGTTTGATCTCGATTTTCCCTCTTCAAGGGACAGCTACCCTTTCAGTGAGCAGCAAAGGTATGAATCTAGACCTCCCTACCAAGCTGAAAAAATGTCACAACTGGAGAGACAAGTCAAACAATTAACCCATGACCAGGGGTGTTTCTAGGTCTGGAAAAGACTCGGGGCTACGCTATTGTCAGAACTGTCAGGACTGGGGGCTAGCTATCCTTTTGGTTGTAGCTCCTGAGATTTTATCCGGGACTACAACCAAAACACCAGGAGCTATAGCTCCCTAAGCCCCCCCTGGCAACGCCTCTGCCCATGACGTGGTTGCATTTTGCGGGCTCAGTAGAACCCTAAACTGGAAACTGCTGCCCAGAATGATGCAACACTAGGGTCTGGTGCCCCTGGGAGCAATGACAGGAAGAAAACTCTGACAACCAACATGTTCCAGAGTAGGCGGCATGGGTGTAAGGGAGATTCAAAGCCCTAGAGGAAACTTCCTTTCCCACCGGAAAAAAAAATGAAAACCTCTGAGCTTGAACATTAATCTTCTACCCCTGAAAAGCTAGAACCTAAAGAAGAGAGGGTATGTAGGAGAAATAGGTAACCCACTTTGTGGAGGAAGTCTCCATAATCCCTTTCTGGAGGATTCAGGGAATAATATTTTCTCTTTCAAAGATGGAGTTATCCCTCCCAAGGAAGAATGGGTCCCAAAAGACCCTGATTTTGGCGGGTTAAGTGTGGAAACTGACCAAGAGAAAGACGCTCTTCAAACCAAACGGCACCCAGAGGACACATAAATCACACAGGTATCCACCCCACAAACACGTCCAGGTAACTGTATCCAGGAAAACCGGAGGCAGCAAAGAGTCGGTGGAAAAGAGGGACTTCCCATTCCCACCTGTTTCTGGGTGCAAAACTTTTTTTGTTTTACAGATTCCCAGACTCCAACACAGAAAACTGTCCAAAATCACACAGTGTTGGAGTTAAATATAAAAAGGTTAACCGCCAAGCTAGCAAAGAATGTACATTTTCTTTGCCCCCTGAGGAGTGAGAAGGGAGATTTTACATTCCTGTCAATGCACAGTGTCAGTGTAAATTATCAGCGCTGGTGGATACTGGATCACAAGCCAACCTTCTGTTCAACTAAATTCAGGAATTGGGGAGAGTCAACAAATTACCCTCACATCTATTCATGGATAACTCCTAAACTTTGATGTGAATGATTTGACCATCAAAGGTACTGCGGATCGGGACATATAAATTGGGCTACATAGGGGGAAACACCTGGTGATAGTCACCAGAGGGCACACCTTGTCTCTTGGGGGATTACTTCCTTCGGATGTTGTCACCCCTGATTGACTTCGTAAACAAGGTCCTCTGGGCTCAGACTAACCGGCCAATTAAATTAAAACAGGCACAAATTATGTGAGTTTGAATGGCACATGCCACATGATTGAACAACAGTCTGACAAAATAAATTCCATTTAAGGACCAATCAACTCCCAGACATCACTGTCATCTCTGTAGGAGAAAAAACTAGTGATGGGAACCCTTCTCAATTCTTAAAAATCAAACTTCCTCCCAGTTTTTCTTTTTTTACATATTTATTTTTGAAACAGTTGCGCAGCGTTGACAGTTACAGAAGGTGGAGCATACGTTAATGCATACTATGAGTCAAGTAAATGACTGAGCGGCATTTCCAATAAAGTCCCTCATATCCCCTGGCACCCCTCCCCTCAAACCGCTTATCTGATCAAATGTCTTCTTGGCTGCTCCAAGTGGGCCTTTGGGATCCCTGTTCCCCGGCCTCGCATAGGGCCAGGTGGGCCTCTTGGGGCTTGTAAGTTTGTGCTGGGAATTTTTGGTCATACTCCATAAGGGGTGTCCAAATGTCAGTGAATCGATGCAGGAGGCCCGCCTTAGTTGCAGTGACTTTCTATGCCACCAGAATGTCCCATAGTTTGACCCACCACAGGATCATGGAAGGACCCTCAGTGGACTTCCAAATCTGGGCCGTTGTGATCCTTGCCAGTAGAATTTGCGTAAGTAGTTTGGCAGTTTTCCCAGACCTGGGATAGGTCCCTGGTGCTGGTGACCTCAGGTTCAATGGGAATCATCACCTGGGTGATTTCTTTTATGGTAGCAATACATTGGCTCCAAAACCTTTCCATTTTAGGGCAGGTCCGCCACATATGGAGCTAGTATCCAAGCTGTCCACAATTACACCGACATAAGGGGCTGAGGGCTCGATTGAATTGGTGTAGGTGTGTTGGAGAGTAGTACCAACAAAGAAGCAATTTGTAGGCACATTCGTGGTTGGTAATGCAGAAAGAAGATGAGTGGGCTCTAGTCCATATGTCCACCCAGACTTGGTTGTCCAATGAGCGGCCCAGGTCTGCTTCTCATTGCACCATATAAAGTGGTCTGGGGGAGAGGAGGTCGTCCTGTAAGAGTTTATAAAGCTTGGAGATCCCGCCTCTCATGGGTAGGTCCTGTAGGGTGAGTTTAAGAGGGCTGGGGTTTTGTGTAGCTTCATGTTGGACCGTGGGGTGCAAGCACCAGTGCCGTAGCTGGGCATAGGTAAACCTGTCAGCTTTGGTTAGTTGGAAAGCTTGTTTACATATCTCAAAGGTGCAGGGTTGACAATTTTCAAACAATTTGCCCAGGGATTTCAGCCCTCCCGATGCCCGGTTCCTAAAGTTCGATGGGTGAAGCCCCGAGGAAAAGGCTGGGTTATGAAAAAACAGGGAATGTGAACCTAGACCCATGGAATCCCCTTAGCTTAGTGCCCCATCCCAAATATTCAGGGTAGATTTAGGGGAGGTTAGGATCTTTTTCCATGATCTTCGAGATGGGGGTGGGACATTTGGGGGGAAGTGAAGAGGGAGCGGGAGTTGCTACTGCTCTAGTTCGACCCACTTTGAGGGATTATCTGATAAGCAACATGTTCAGAAGTGCACCAACTGAGATGCCATATGGTATTTTTGGAGGTTAGGGACCCCCACACCATCCAGACAGGGATTTCCCATCATAACTCTTTGAGATAACCTTGATTTCTTACCCCTATATATAAAACTAAACATTTTCCTCTGCAGTCGCCATAACAGAGGCACAGGGACTGTAATGGGTAGGGAGGCACAAGCGTATAGGAACCATGGGAGGAGGCTGTGATTTCCCCAATAAGAGAAATCTCTTGCGAGTACCATCGTTTGAGGTCTTGTTCCAGCTCTTTGAAGAGAGGGGGGAAGTTCAGTGGGAACATATCTCTTGGACGGGCCGGGAGATGGACCCAGATGTACGGGATTGATTTATGATTCCATTGAATTGGGCAAAGGGGTCTGAAGCCTTCCATTACAGCAACATTTAATCCTATCCCCAGTGCCGCTAATTTCCCAAAATCAATGGAAAACCCTGCAACCTCTCCAAATAGGTGCAGTTCTTCAAGGGAAGATACTAAGGAGGGGCGGATATCTGTTAAGGACAGCAGCACATCATCTGCGTAAAGTGAGACTTTAGTTGCTAGGCACCTATCGCTAGCCCTTTAATCTTCTGATATTTTCAAATTTGCTGGGCGAATGGCTCCATTACCAGAGCAAATAGAAGCAGGGTCAGGAGGCAGCCTTGTCTGGACAAGGGGATAGGGTCGTATAGGTTCTGGTTAACCCGGAGCAAGGATTTGGGGGACTGGTAATTGGCTAGGACAATGTTACAAAAGCTGGGGCCAAAATGGAAAGCCTCTAGAGTGAGCCATAGGAAGGACCAATCCACATTGTCGAAGACGTTGGAGGCATCTAAGGCTAGCAGGAATAATTTATGGGAATCTTGGGTCTCTATGTCTATCAGATTGAAGGCCCTACGGATATTGTTCCCAGTTGACCTGTTTCGTATAAACCCTGTCTGGTCTGAACCGATTAAACAAGGAAGGATCCTCGCCAAAAGATTAGCTAATGTCTTGGAGTAAATGTTGGCATCAAGTTCAGCAAAGAAATAGGTCTATATCAACAATTGTCCCTCGGGTCTTTGCCAGGTTTAAGCAGCAGTACAGTTATTGATTCCTGCATAGGGGGAGTGATCGAGCCTGAGGTACCAAAGGAATTAAAGAGAGATGTCAGCGGTTCAGTTAGTTGTGGGCAGAATAGTTTATAGAACCGTGTTGTAAAGCCATCAGGGCCCAGGGCTCTAGGTTTCAGGGATTTGATGGCCTCCTCCACCTCCTCATCTGTGATGGGAGCATCCATATCTTCCTTGTCCACTTCCAAGAGATGCGGAAGCGCAGCGTCCTGCGGGTAGGCTACTTGTGTCACTCTGTCGCGCGGCGATGCTGTCATGGTTTTCGAGATGTGAGTGGTGGCTAGTTGGAGTTTAGCATGTTCCTCATAGTGGATGTGGCCCTGTGTGTCCCGCAGCCTGTGATGGTATTCTTTCTTCTTGGTTTGGCCAGTTTATCCACTAAAAGTTTATTTGTCTTGTTGTTTTTGGCGTAGTAACTTTGCTTAGTTTTGGCCAGCATGTGTGCAGTCCGACTGCATAGTGGGCCTCCAGTTTCTTCTGGGCTATCTGCAGAGCTTGGTGGGTTTTGGGTGTCCAGGTTTTTTGTTTATGGTGTGCTTCAGCATCTCGGATCTCCTCCTCCAGTTTCATCAGGACCTGCCATTTCTGCTTATGGTACACTGCCCCATGGGTAATCAGCTCTCCCCTAACCACCGCTTTCATGGCGTCCCATGTATTTGGTGGAGAGGTATCCTCAGCTTGATTTTCCTGAAAGTAGCTCTGGCTGGTTTTGGCTATGGAGTCTCTCAGAGGTATGTCATTGAGGAGTGGGTCGTAAAGACTCCAGTGGGTTTGAGGAGGCGGATCTGGGTTATGTGCCTTCAGAGTTAATTTGACTGGGGCATGGCCCAAGAGGACTGTTGAGTCTATTGTTACATCATCCACAAACACAAGGGTCTTTGGGGAGGTTTATAAAAGGTCTATTTATGAGGATGTCCAGTGGACATAGGGAAAGAAGGAGTAGTCCATTATGCCTTGGTGTCAGACCCCCCAGGACTCCACTATCGCCAGTGTGTGGAAGAAATAGAGGAGGCCAACAGCGATTTTGAAGTCTCTGGAGATGGTGAATGTGATTTGTCCCATAAGGGGTCCGGAACCCCATTAAAGTCCCCCCAATGATTAGTTGGCCTTTGACAAATGGGAGCAATTTTTCCCTGAGGGCTGTGTAGAACGCTTCCTGTTCTTCGTTGGGAGCGTAGATCAAAACAAGGGCGTAAAGTTGCCCATATATGAGGCCCTTGATGCTGAAAATCGTCCTTCAGGGCAGCACAGTGCTTCCAAAGCTCTAAAAGGGGTTCCTTTGGCCGAGAGAATCGCTGTCCCCCCTTTTTTTACCCCACTGGAAGCCATGTATTGATGGGGGAATTGCTTGTGGCAGAGACGTACAGAGTCAACGGGCAGTAGGCGGGTCTTTTGCAGAAAGACCACTGACCCCCCCAAGTGCAGAAGGTGCTGTAAAACAGATTTTTGGAGGGAGAGTTCAGGCCTTTTACATTCAATGAAATAAAGTTACATTTCTGGTGGGGTGGGGGTCGGCCCGAAGTGGCTGTGTTCTGTGGACGGGGTGGGGAGGGGGTCAAGTGCGAATCAGTCACCATTCATATCATCCTTTGCGCTGGCCCCTCGGCGCAACTGAATTTATAACTTACACTTCAAACGTGAAGCGACAACAACAAACTTAAAGGGCACTGAACATTTTTTGTCAGCGGTGCCCTTAACATATTGTAACGGAAATGTCATCATAGCACTCCAAGGGTTTACAGGTGTTATTCACCTTGGAGCCGGGCATTAATCGTGTGAAGCCCGCTCCGAAGAAAGCACCATTGTGTGTTCCGGTTAATTGCAGGAATTATGCCCCCCCCTCCTAGGGGACTGCCAATAGGGCCTGGGATTAGGAGCTACCTGTTTATATGCCCCTTACCTCTTAGCCTATCCACCCTGCCAATACCTTATTTGAATCTCTGGTGCTTCTGGACCCTTGTCCAGGCCCCACGTCTTGGATTTGGAGAGAGAGTGTCTGCAGCATCACAAAGAGAACCGGGGATGGAGTCCTCCATGTGTTCAGGCAAAGTAGGGCGCAGGATCATTTTGGCATCCACCAATTGTCCAATTATTCAGGGGACTCCTTTGTAGGTGAATTGAAGGGCAGTTGTGAAGAACCACAAATATTTAATCTGTTGATCTCAGAGAAAAAGCATCAACTGTTGCAGGGCTCTCCGTTTCTGGATCGTTACGGGGGTTAGGATCCTGAAAGATCTGGAGGAGGAGCCATGGAACAACAGCTTGTCCCATGTTCAGCTCACCGCCATGATTGCCTCTTTGGTTGTGAAGAAATGGACCTGAGTATTAACATCGGGGGAGTCTGTATCCACTTCTCGGCAAGAGCATAATCTATGGGTGCGGTCCAATAATAATTGGGATTTATCAAGCTGTGGAAAAAGAGATTGAAACAGGTCCCCCACATACTCTGGTAAGCCTCGGTCGGGGACCGAGAAGGGTACCCCACGTATGCGCAAATTGTTCTGTGGGCCCTATTTTCTAAGTCCTGTCATGATGCCTACCCCCTGGGGTACCAGACCTGGTCCAGCAGCCCCGGGAGCAGGCATCACGTTCCCGGGGAAAGGCCCAGTGACCCCTGTTAGCGGATATCTGTACACAGTCCTGGCGCCGTAGGCGCCAGGCTCATAAGGGGAAAACCTACCTAGATTTATCTGATGCAGACCATGCTGCAAGGGATCCAAGCCCTCAAGAGACCTAGAAGGGACTACTTTACCTAGGGACTCTTTTGTCACTCGGGTGTGGCGGTGGAGGAATACTTACCTGGAACTACTTTGGGGGCTATTTAAACCATGCCCGAAGAGCAGCACACGCTTCACGTTATTCTGCATCCAGCAGCGTAACACTCATCGTGCCTGCAGCAGCATCCAGACTTCAGCCACGCCCGTCTCGAACCCGGAGCACCTAGAAACAAGGGAAAGAAGGAGAAAGGTTAGAACCAGAACATTTACCAGCTTCTTACCTGATTCCAGAGCCATCGCATCGTCGAACCAAAGGAAAGACTTTATTTTTACACACGTCGCATCGCCAGCAGCAACGCCGCGCTGCACTCACCGTTCCTCGCAGCATCTTCACGTTTCACCGCAGCCTCCTGCATGTTCCCGCCACATTCTGGCACCTAGGGGGAGATAAAGACAACAAGGTGAGCCAAGAGAACATATAGAGGAATACTGGTTACCACCCTAAGACCTACCTGATTTATCACTGGGGGAACCATTCCTCTCCTTGGGTCAGCGCAGCTCCCACTGCACCATCGCCGTACCCCGGCCCCTAAGGGGAAAGAAAAGCACAACAGGGTGAATCAAAAGGACAATCAAGAGGAGCCACCTCCCGCCATAGACTTACCTAATTTTACCGCCGGAGGTATAACTCCTCTGGTTTTCTCTCAGCACCTGAATAAAGGAGAAGACCACAGATTATGGGATTGGATAGGAGTGATGGTCAGGCATTTGAACTCTTACGAACTGCATACTTACGGTGTCTTGCCGGGAGAGTCAAAATAGCCCTTGAACTCACCAATTCCTTTGACCAGTGGAGCAACTGGTCCATCACGCGCCCCTGCGCTCGAAGCAGGATGGAGAGCTCACCCTTTCAAAAAATAAGGTGAGACTTCAGAGTGGACATCGGAAGTGGTCAGTGGGGAGAACAACGGGGGGTGCAGGGAATTTGCGCTCAACTCCACGGGTGGTTAATTCCCCTTTCTCCATTCACAGAAGTGTACTCCTACCGGCCAGACAAATGACACATCTCGGCCCTACGCATTACGCTGGAGGAGGCCGCAGCAGCCCAGATCAGAACGGCGCCTCTGTGGGAGTCAGGTGAGCGTAACAGAACGCGAAGCCTACCTACAATTTCCCACCCGGGCGTTATGGAGACCTCAGAAACTGACCACCTGGCCCAATTACTAGGGGAACTGAGGGCCGAAGTGCATTCCGCCCGTCAAGAGACCAATACTCTTAGGAGAGAACTGATCTTATCAAAGGAGCTAACTGATGACCTTGCTAGGCAACTATTGCAAAGTCAGGCTGGACAAGCACCCCTACCTGGTTCCGGGGGAAATCCAGCCCCTGTGGTATCAAGTAACCCTGTGCAAATAAACCTACCTGGAAATATTCCGTTAGCTCCACCCGAACACTTTGCCGGAGATCCAAAAAGGTTAGCCGTATTTATGAACCAATGCCGCTTTCACTTATTATGCAGACCTGGAGCCTTCCCAAACGATCAAGCCAAGGTAGCTTTTGTATTGTCATATCTCAGCGGCAGTGCAGCCGATTGGTCTATCCCACTGGTTACTCAGGATGACCCAATGCTCCGGGATTTTCAGGGCTTTCAAACTAGCATGGAAATACTATTTGCCTGGCACTCTCAAGGACAGGCCCTGGATAACGAACTTTTGTCCCTACGCCAGGGTAACCAGGATCTCCTATCCTACATCACGACCTTTAATAGGTTGATTGTAGAAACTGGGTGGCCTGAGGAAAAACGGATCACGTTATTTCATCAAGGACTTTGAGGAGAACTAAAAGATGTCTTGGCTCAAGTCGTGAATCCACCTCAAGACTGCGCTGAATATATAGACTTAGTGGTCCAGTTAGATCATAGACTTCAGAACAGAAAAGCAGATCGAACCAGGTTTGAGAACCGGGTGTTGGTCAAAACCCCTGCTAACCCCAAAGGAGCCGATGCTTCAGAACCCATGCAAACCGGCTGAGTTAAAGGACCCTTAACTCAGAAGGAAAGAGAAAGGAGACTGCACATGCAATTGTGCCTTTATTGTGGGACCTCTGGGCATTTTCTGAGGGATTGCCCTGTAAAACCACCCAAGAAGGCGGTAGGAGCCGCTGATACAAGCCATATGGAGTCAGACTCGGGAAATGACCACGCCCGCGCTTGCCGAGCTTGAAGAAGGACACTCAGACCTCGCATTTCATCATGCCAATGGTCCTCATAGATCCTGAGCAAACATCACGTATGCATGCCGTAAAAGCATACATCGATAGCGGGGCCATAGGAAACTATGTGGATTACGAATTGGCTTGTAGGATGAATCTGCCTCTCTGCCGTAAAACCACCTCAGATATCATCACCACAGTCGATGGAACTGTAATCGCCTCTGGGCCTGTAATTCATTCCACCACAGAGATGACACTAGTGGGTCAGGATGGGCATCGAGAGACTATTGTGCTTGATGTAATCAAAGCCCCACAGTTCCAGATAATACTGGGGATACCTTGGTTGGAAACACATAATCCTAGTATTGATTGGTGAGAAAAGAGAATAACCTTCCCGGGTTGTGCACGAACCTGTTATCCAAAGAAAAACCTGAACGCAGGCCTGGCTACAGTAACCACAGCAGTCATGCAACTACCTCCAGAGTACCAAGAATTCCAGGACGTCTTCCAAAAGGAACAGGCTAACACCTTACCTCCTCACAGATTGTACGATTGTCAAATCGATCTCATACCCGGTGCACAACCCCTTTGTAGCAGAATCTATGCCCTTACGGAACCTGAGAACCTCCACCTACGACAATATTTAGACCAGTACTTTGCCAATGGTTTTATTCGCAGATCCAAGTCCCCTGCATCTTCAGCTTTGTTCTTCGTGCCCAAAAAGGAAGCTGACCTTAGAATGTGCATAGACTACCGCGCATTGAACCAGATAACGGTAAAAAACCGATACCCATTGCCTCTGATCCCTGAACTACTAGACCAGGTGAAGGACGCATGCATATATACCAAACTAGATCTCCGGGGGGCATACCATCTGGTACAAGTAAAAGAAAGCGACGAATAGAAGACCGCCTTCCACACCAAATATGGATTATTCGAATACCAGGTGATGCCTTTCGGGCTATGCAACGCACCCTCAGCCTTCCAATACTTCATGAATGATGTCCTTCGTGAACTCATTGACGTTTGTGTTGTCGTATATATCGATGACATTCTGGTATACTCCTCTTCGGAATCAGATCATGTGAGACACGTACGAGCAGTCCTTGAGAAATTGCGCCAGCACAAACTATATGCTAAACTAGAAAAATGCATTTTCCATGCCACAGAAGTTGAATTCCATGGGTTTATCCTAACACCGAAGGGAGTCCGAATGGACTCACGAAAAGTAGACGCAATCCTTAAGTGGCCATCACCAAGTTCAGTTAAAGGAGTTCAAAGCATGCTCAGCTTTGCCAATTTCTACTGCAGATTCATCTCGGATTTTTCAATGTTGTACATCCCATCACAGCATTCTTGCGGAAAAATAAACGCTTTATGTGGACTGAAGAAGCCGAAAAGGCCTTCCAAGAACTGAAAGCGAAATTCACGTCTGCACCTGTATTAAAGCATCCGCGCCCTGAACTTCCATACATAGTGGAAACTGATGCATCCAGTCTAGCCATGGGAGCTGTCCTGTCTCAAAGGGACCCTGAAACTGGCCAGCTTCACCCAGTAGCGTTTTGGTCCAGAAAATTCTCGGCACCTGAGTTAAATTATGCAGTTACCGACAAGGAACTATTAGCCATTAAGTCCGCCTTCAAGGCTTGGCGGCACTATCTTCTCGGTGCCAGACATACCATCACTGTGATCACCGATCACCGGTACTTACAATATTTAAAAACAGCCAATGCTCAATCATCACGTCAACTCCAATGGGCATTGTTCTTTGCCGAGTTCGATTTCGTAATCACCTACCGTCCAGGTTGTAAGAACGGTAAAGCTGATGTTCTATCCCGAATAGGAATGGGAGAGACTAAGTGAACTCAGAACCAGTACCTATAATTTCCGAACAAAGGATTCTTGGCATGACCACTCTACAAACCCTAGAGGACATTCAGAGTAAAATCCAGCAACTCTTTGATCCTACAGCCTTGCAGGACTGGATAAAGAGAGGCCCAAACTTTTCAGTCAGCAATGACCTACCTTATTACCAAGGGTGCCTGTTTCTGCCACATAAGGAACTACAAGAGCTAGTCATTTCCCGTTATCATGATACCCTGATGGAGGGGCACCCAGGTATTGCCAAAACCGAAGCAAAAATCAAAAGACAATTCTGGTGGCCCACCTGGCGAAAGGACATTAAGTCATTTGTGATGGCTTGCAGCGTTTGCGCCCAAAACAAAAGTCTGAAGAAAAAGCCAGCTGGACTCTTACAACCATTAGACATTCCGCCTGCACCATGGCATACCTTATCATTGGACTTTATTACTGACCTACCTCCTTGCAATGGGTTTAACACCATCCTTGTTATTGTGGCCCACTTTATTCCTTTAAAGGGGCTACCTTCAGCTTCAATCCTAGCCAAGGAATTTCTTGAAAGCATTGTTTGTATACATGGATTTCCATCCGTACTGGTCTCTGACCGGGGCAGTCAATTCATTTCTCATTTTTGGAGAAAATGTTGTCAACTGGCGCAAATCGACGTGAGGTTATCAACCAGTCACCACCCCCAGACCGATGGTCAAACGGAGAGGACTAACCAGACTCTTGAACAATACCTATGTTGCATCAGACTGAGAGTAATTGGAAGGACATCCTTTGGATCACTGAATATGCATACAATAATTCAGTTCCTTCAGGAACTGGGCAAAGCCCTTTTTATACCCTATACAGGCACCACCCTCGAACCTCAGACCTTGACTCACCCAAACACCTAGAAATGCCTGCAGTGGACCATTTACACTCCACGATTACACAAGCCTTTAAGGAAGCAACAGCACATTTGAAGCAAGCGAAGGAGAAATACAAGAAAGATGCGGATCGGCATAGAAGTGATGCTCCACAATACCAGATAGGAGACCAAGTATGGTTGGCCACAAAACACATACCGCTCAAGGGAACACGGACCTTTAACCCGAGATATTTGGGACCTTACTCTATTAAGGCCATTATCAACCCGGTGGCCGTCAAGTTGGACTTACCGGCTAATATGCGGATTCACCCCGTATTTCTTGTGTCACTTTTGAAGCCAGTGCAACCAGGGACAAGACTAACCAAGCCACCCGACCCCATCCTTATAGACGGGGAACCCGAATTTGAAGTTAAAAACATCCTGGACTCCAAGATGGTGAAATCAAAACTTTTTTATTTGATTGACTGGAAAGGTTATGGATCACAGGAAAGGTCTTGGGAATCCAGTGACCACGTGCATGCACCTCGGTTGGTGAAAAGATTCCACCGAAATTTCCCAGACAAACCTAAACCACCGCGAAGAACGACTTTAGGAGGGGCCTTGTGGGGGAGTGCTGTCATGATGCCTACCCCCGGGGAACCAGACCTGGTCCAGCAGCCCCGGGAGCAGGCATCACGTTCCCGGGGAAAGGCCCAGCGACCCCTGTTAGGGGCCATCTGGACACAGTCCTGGCGTCTTTGGCGCCAGGCTCATAAGGGGAAACTTACCTGGAGTTACCTGATGCAGACCATGCTGCAAGGGATCCAAGCCCTCAAGAGGCCTAGAAGGGACTACTTTACCTAGGGACTCTTTTGCCACTCGGGTGTGGCGGTGGAGGAATACTTACCTGGAACTACTTTGGAGGCTATTTAAACCACGCCCGAAGAGCAGCACACGCTTCGCGTTATTCTGCATCCAGCAGCGTAATACTCACCGTGCCTGCAGCAGCATCCAGACTTCAGCCACGCCCGTCTCGAACCCGGAGCACCTAGAAACAAGGGAAAGAAGGAGAAAGGTTAGAACCAGAACATTCACCAGCTTCTTACCTGATTCCAGAGCCATCGCATCGTCGAACCAAAGGAAATACTTTATTTTTACACACGTTGCATCGCCAGCAGCAGCGCTGCGCTGCACTCACCGTTCCTCGCAGCATCTTCACGTTTCACCGCAGCCTCTTGCATGTTCCCGCCGCATTCTGGCACCTAGGGGGAGATAAAGACAACAAGGTGAGCCAAGGGAACATATAGAGGAATACTGGTTACCACCCTAAAACCTACCTAATTTACCACCGGGGGAACCATTTCTCTCCTTGGGTCGCCGCAGCTCCCACTGCACCATCGCTGTGCCCCGGCCCCTAAGGGGAAACAAAAGCACAACAGGGTGAATCAAAAGGACAATCAAGAGGAGCCACCTCCCGCCATAGACTTACCTAATTTTACTGCCAGAGGTATAACTCCTCGACTCTGGTTTTCTCTCAGCATCTGAATAAAGGAGAAGAGTGATGGTCAGGCATTTGAACTCTTACGAACTGCATACTTACGGCATCTTGCCAGGAGAGTCAAAATAGCCCTGGAACTCACCAATTCCTTTGACCAGCTCCACGGGTGGTTAATTCCCCTTTCTCCATTCACAGAAGTGTACTCCTACCGGCCAGACAAACGACACCTCGGCCCTAGGCATTACGCTGGAGGAGGCCGCAGCAGCCCAGATCAGACCGGCGCCTCTGTGGGAGTCAGGTGAGCGTAACAGTCCTCCTGTTTATATTCCAACAATTCGTTTTAGTTTGCTAGAGCTTGGATTTTTTGTTGAAACTCAGTGAGTAATGTTGCGTGTTCTGGATCAGGTCCTCCACCTCCCCTACTCTCTGTTCGATCTCCAGAACTCTTTGGTCCATTTTTTCTAGCTTAGATGCAAGTTCTGACATGCAGGACTGAAATTCTGACTTAATCTTCGACATATCAGCCCATATTGCTAGATGCTTGCAGGTGAAATCACCGGCCTTAGCCCCTCTCCCGCCTGGCTCCGTTTGCTTTCCCCACCCGCTCCCATTTCCTGATTCCCATTCCCTCCCGCCTCCCACTCCGCCCACCTGCCCTGTGATTGGCTGATTTCCCTGCTCCAGTGTGAGCATGACACCATACTTCCACGCTGCTCGGCCCTTGTGTTTCTGCAATCAGGTGAGGACAGAGGCTGCACCCTGACCACAGCGCCCCTCTTGCTAGCTGCTTGAGGGTGAAATCACCAGCCTTAGCCCCTCTCCCGCCTGGCTCCGGTTGCTTTCCCCACCCACTCCCATTTCCTGATTCCCTTTCCCTCCCACCTCCCACTCGGCCCATCTGCCCCGTGATTGGCTGATTTCCCTGCTCCAGTGTGAGCATAACTCCGTGCTTCCACGCTGCTCGGCCCTTGTGTTTCTGCAATCAGGTGAGGACAGAGGCTGCACCCTGACCACAGCGCCCATCTTGCTAGCTGCTTGCAGGCGAAATCACTGGCTTTAGCCCCTCTCCCGCCTGGCTCTTTTTGCTTTCCCCACCTGCTCCCATTTCCTGATTCCCTTCCCCTTCCGCCTCCCACTCTGTCCACCTGCCCCGTGATTGGCTGATTTCCCTACTCCAGTGTGAGCATAACACCCTGCTTCCATGCTGCTCGGCCCTTGTGTTTCTGCAATCAGGTGAGGACAGAGGCTGCACCCTGACCACAGCACCCATTTTGCTAGCTGCTTGCGGGTGAAATCACCGGCCTTAGCCCCTCTCCCGCCTGGCTCCGTTTGCTTTCCCCACCCGCTCCGATTTCATGATTCCCTTTCCATCCCCCCTCCCACTCCGCCCACCTGACCCGTGAATGGCTGACTTCCCTGCTCCAGTGTTTCGCCCCCCCAGACCTCAAGGTGAGTGGACCCCCTTCAGGAGCCCCATCCCGGCAGAGAAATCCACAAAAAGACCCCCAGCCCTCCCGCCCGCACCCCCTCGCTCCTCCTTCTTGGTCCATTGAAATCCCGCCCCAGCCCTCGACTGTGTGATCCGATTGGCCCTTCCTTGAGTACATTAAGGTTCACCCCAGGTCAGCCTCTGCCCGGCACCCCTCGGCTAAGGACCCCGAGGCAAATGACGGCTCCTATTGAGACGGGTCCAAGCAGTATCTGCAGGTATCAGCAGGAGTAGCAAGAAGCCAACAATAAGTAAGTGTGGCATGGGCGGGGACAGAAGAAATTACTTCACGCCATACTACCCTACCACTCAACCCATTAAGCCTTTCTGTTGTAAACCCGTCATTTTGCGTAATAGTATTCATTCAGTAAGTCTCCCAATAGCATATCTGTGGAATAATTGCATTTAGAAGCAAAATCCATTGTAAAAATCTTCATACTGTGGTAGCATTGAATTTGGAAGTCTGCCTTTACAGCATGGCTGTGGTATAGTTGTAATTAGAAATGGGGAATTCACCATTGACTTTAGAAGTGTGCTTAATATCATCTCTGTGAAAAATTGAATTTGGTTGCCCAATATCCTCTCCGTGCAAAGTTGAATTTAGAAGTGTGATTAATATTCTCTCTGTGCAAAGTTGAATTTAGAAGTGCGCCTAATATCATCTCTGTGAAAAATTGAATTTGGTTGCCTAATATCCTCTCTGTGCAAAGTTGAACTTAAAAGTGTGCCTATTAGCGTGCCTCGATTGAATTTAGAAGTGCGCCTAATATTATCTCTGTGAAAAATTGAATTTGGTTGCCTAATATCCTCTCCGTGCAAAGTTGAATTTAGAAGTGGGCCTAATATCCTCTCTGTGCAAAGTTGAATTTAGAAGTGTACCTAATATCCCCTCTGTGCAAAGTTGAATTTAGAAGTGTGCCTAATAGCGTGCCATGGTTGAATTTAGAAGTGTGCCTAATATCCTCTCTGTGCAAAGGTGAATTTAGAAATGTGCCTAATATCCCCTCTGTGCATAGTTGAACTTAGAAGTGGGCCTAATATCATCTCTGTGAAAAATTGAATTTGGTTGCCTAATATCCTCTCCGTGCAAAGTTGAATTTAGAAGTGGGCCTAATATCCCCTCTGTGCAAAGTTGAATTTAGAAGTGTGCCTAATAGCGTGCCATGGTTGAATTTAGAAGTGTGCCTAATATCCTCTCTGTGCAAAAGTGAATTTAGAAATGTGCCTAATATCCCCTCTGTGCATAGTTGAATTTAGAAGTGTGCCTAATAGCGTGCCATGGTTTTATTTAGAAGCGTCCCTAATATCTTCTCCAAGCAAAATTGAAATTAGAAGTGTACTATAATATCATGTCCGTACAAAGTTGAATTTAGAAGTGTGCCTAATATCCCCTCTGTGCAAAGTTGAAGTTAGTGTCAAATGAGAAATTATATCATGCCTCCTATTGCAGTGAATATATGTATATTGGCCTACGCCAAGCTGCGTGTAAGTCACTTGCGAAGAAATCCGTGTTGCAAGGTCCTGACCTTAAAATCAATGTAAGCCGCCATTTTAGGTCAATCCGCCATTTTAGGTTCGCTCTGTAAAGTCACTGTGTGAATTAAAATGGTGGACGATGTCAATCCGAAACACAACATGGCCGTCATGACCTCTGCATGTAGCTAATATGTAACTTGTCTGCAGGCCACTTGTTGAGGTTGCAAAATTAGACCTTGTCCTTCGTTGACCTGTGTGTAAAGAATTACTCGCGTCAAAGAAAATAATCCACGAGCATATGTTAAGAACAATGTATTCAAATACTGAACTTAGAACACTTGTTTAACTACATTGTATTAATGTTTGAGAAGACCTGCATGGGAAATTCCAGAATACACAGTTGCTGTGTTTGCTTGTTGACGTGTGTATTAAAGGCAAACTAGTTACATGTGGATATGCAAACTCAGCATGAACCCTATATCAGTGATGTATTAGAGGAATATTAACCCAAAGTAGGGTTGGACATCGTGTTCGCAAATGGTATAAAAGAGCAACGAATTCTAATGTACAGCGTCTCTCACTGAATACACAGAACCATGCTGGAGTTCGCTGTGTTGCACTGAGGGCCGATAGCTATCTGATTTTGCTTTGTTCTTTGTAACTGATACTCAGTATAAATTATAGATCTTTGTATGTTCCTTTGTAACCCGTGTTCTGTGTATTTCCTTTTGGGGTACTCAGCCTCGATATTTTGATTTTGTTTTCACAGTTGGCGCCCGAATAGGGACCCTCAAGATTGATGCCGGATTATCGAAGGTTGACCCTCGCTATCGGACCGGGATCGGACAGTGTGACAAAAAGGGGCCCCACTGAACGAGACACGACACCTCAGCAGCGCTGCATGACCCAATCCCTGGATGATTAGCTTGTGGTCTGAGAACGGCATCTTGACGAGGTTCCACTTATCGAGGCGGGCTGATTTGCCGAAATCACCACACACGAGGTAAGATCTTTGAAATCCGATCGGACCTCCTTAGGAAATCGATCAGGTGAGTCGTGACCCGACTCTTAAATAATCCTGATAATTTGATTTTGGCGTATTGTATCTGCAGACACAATTATTGACCATGTAACACCAATAATTTGGTATGCCTGGGAAATTGTCAACCTGCTTCAGGGCGTTGTTCCGCAGCGATAGACAATCTTTGAAATTTAGCCGTCCAGCACCACAGGAGGGGTTCCCTGCGTGTACTATGTACTGTAAGCATGGCATTGGAAGTATAGTATTTAATGATATTTGGCACAGACAAACCAGACATGCCTCCGAACTTCAGTGGCCAATCAATGGTAGTTTCAAAATCCCTCGTATTGAGTATTTAGAGTCGATTCTATTAAAGAAAAAGGCTAGACCTGCAGCATTTGATGTTTTGCAGAATTAGAAAAAAGAAGCGTGGCAGCAATTGAAAAGTAGAGAAAAACATGTGCGCCGTCATAAGACGAACGCCGAAAAAGCATTATTGTATGACCAAGGTAAACATTCTGAATCGACTAGGAATATGGATAGGGCTTTCTCACTTGGAATTCAGAAAATGTATCCTTCTAAAGACCTTCGTGTTTCCGACGAATTCATAGATAAATTGTCAAATGAACGAAGCCCTGGTGCCTCTGCGCCACATCCATATGTTCCTCTTCCTGCTGCTTTGCCTCTTCCTCCTGCAATTCCTGCTCTACCTGCTGGTGTTCCTGCTCCTCCTAATGTTCCTCTTCCTACAGCTCCTCCACCTCTTCTTATTGCACCAGTAACAGTACCTCCATTGATTTTTCCTGATCCCTCTCTTCCAAGTGGTCCTGTGCTGCTTGTAGTCGATCAAGGTGCAGGGTCGAAGGTTGTCACTCGCAATACTGTACCACCAGAGAAGAAAAGTGAGTTGATTGCATGGACTAAACATTGTATGGAGTGGGATGATCAAGTTAATGTTTTTGCCACACTTTATAATATGGATAATTTTCCTGAGAAAAATGTTTTTATTGAAAGTTTAGGGATTCATTTATGTGTAATGTGGGGCAAATTAAATAAAACAGTTCTCCCGCAGAGGTTAAGGGATCTAAATACTTTAGCGTTTTCAAGAGACACTGTGGAGAAAGTAAATGAGCATGTTAAGAGGTTATTTGAGTATAGAAAGGAGTTGGAAAGGTTACAGAATGTGGATGACGAGGGGGAAAGTATGTATGTACAGAAACGGTTCCTTCCTTGTCGAAATTCGATATCTGCGGAAGCACAAATTTATACGAAGGACGCGCTTAGATGGATTTCAGATATATCGATAACTCCAGTTGAGGTATATGACACATACTGTCAGTATACGCCAGAAATGCAGAGGAAAGTGATACAGGTAATGATAGAGTACCTACAGGATGATTGTGTAAAAAGAAACATTAGTTGTCCCACAGAGTTATTGAGTATTTATAAGAGAGCTTTTTCACTTGGCACTTCTTAGACTGCTTTAGCGCTCGACTTAGCTCTGTTGCTTAGTAAGCGTTCGGAGTCACCTACTTCTCAGTTGCCTATGAGAGAGGTTCCTCCAACATTTGTCCCGAAGGTTGAGATTGTGGCTGATGCTGCACGAGGTATAGTCGCTGTGGACATTCCTGCACATTATGTATCCCAGTTTGTTCACGTCCCGTTCTCAAGACAAGAAGTGAATACTATTATATAACCTATTCCTGATATTAGGAAAAATCCGACAGGATTCTATAAGGAAATAGAGTCCGTCTTGCAGTCCTCTGTGTTCACCTTAGGCAATATTGATTTGTTATTTCCTGTACTCCTGCCCGTAGATTTGTGGAAACAAGTTAGAACTATAGACGACATGTCAGGGTTGGGAGATACATGGGCAAATATAACTATATTCTATGGAGAAAGGCCAGCTGGTGAAAGACCGCCTCAGGTGATACTGACTTTGCCTGATAGAATCATTGCAAAATTGAAAACCATAATTCCTGAGAGAATAATTATTTGGGACAAACTTACGGCCTGTGTCCAAGGGAAGTCTGAGGGTGCTACCGAGTTCTTTAATCGGTTCGAACAGGTATTCTCGGATTTCAGCAGACAAGACTTAGGCAAAGAGTCTGGGAAAAAGTTATTTGTGGACACATTTTTGCGTGGATTTCTGCCTGGCATCCAGATACAAATTCTGTCTTCTGAGAGCTCTTGGCAGGCGAAGTCCCAATCAGAAGTACTGCATATGGCTCAGTACTACGAGAATCGTGTCAATAATGAAAAAGATAGAGTTGCAAAACGAAAAGGTGATTTAAAAACTAAAGTACTATTACAGCAAATTGTTAGAGGCCCCAGAGGGGGTAGTTCGCAGATTAGAGGTCAGTATGTTCCACAACGGAATGTGCCCTTGGGTCCTGTGAACCTTAACCAGTGTGCCTATTGCCGACAAGTTGGTCATTGGCGTGCACAATGCCCCGTCCTTCGACAGAGGTTGAATAACACATTTGGGAATACGGGTAGACGATCCAGAGGTCACCCGGGTGTAGGGGGCCCTGCTAGAGGTCAGTTTGCACAGGATCCTCAGCAACCTTTTTTCACAGGATAATCAGACTCCGAGTGTGGATACTAGGAACATATTTGATCATCCTTCTGCTGCATATTTATCTGAAGAGCTTCCTTTGATGATATTCTGTTTCATTAGGATTGCCCGAAGCAGGGTTTGGAACCTATACCTATTCCCGTCAATCAGAAAGGTCCCTACGTTGAAATGGTGGTGGGAAATAGGAAACATCAGTTTTTGATAGATACTGGAACACAGAAGTGTTCCATTGATCATTCATGGGTTCCAAACATTCCACTGTCAGGGCAAACCAATGTTTCTGTAGGGTTTTCTGGCACGCCAGTTGTTTGTTCAGTTTCTTCGCCGGTACCCATTTCTTTGGGTCCCTTTATGGACCACTATCCATTTCTGTTGACTTCGAATTGTGGAGAGAATTTGCTGGGGTTGAACCTGTTAAAAGAATTAAATGCAGTGATTTATTGTTCTTCCGATGGAGTGCGCTTGACAGGCCCGGACTGACCCACCGGGACACCGGGACTTCCCCCGGTAGGCCACGGGGTCCTAGGCCCTCTTTTTCTTTGGGGAAGGACACATAAATTCAATGGTAACATCAGGTGACATAGGGCCTCTTTTTCTTTGGGGAAGGGCACATAAATTCAATGGTAACATCAGGTCATCATTTGAGGGTCGGTTGGTTTGTGACCTTTGTTGGCACGGTTGTGCTGCCTGCACAGTTGGCTGCCATTTGGTGGCCAATCCCTGCGACCCCCAGGCAAATCCACCAATGATTATGGGCTGGGGGCGTGGCTAATGAGAATGCGCGCCGAGAGTGGAGACACGGAAGCAGCACGCAAGTTGATTGGCTCCATTTTGTTTCCATCGTTCGTGTGATGCAGCAGCCTGTCCTGAGCCCACGCACCGCCTACCGACTCCAGTCCTGCAAGCAAATGAACTTTGCTGCCCAGACGTCAACAACCTCATTCACAGAGAGTAAGTTGGCTCCAGCATGGATTGGAAGCCGGCAGCCGCCTGAAGGGGGCTCAGGTCCAGCTCCGACAAGTGCATAGCAAGGTAATAAGGTGGCTGTACTTATTTTTAAAGCAAAACGATTGATGTTGCTGAATCTTTCACTGTACCACAAGTGAGCGAGCAAGTCTGTTGCTTTCTGTTCCAAGACACAGCATGTATGACAAAGTTGCCTATAGAGTCCCTGGGCTTGGGTCTTCTCCACCCATTGCTGTGCCTGTGCGTTCCATTCCCCTGGCTGTTTTCTCCTACTCAACGGGCTGTTTTTGCATTGACCCAGGGGTTTGCCCTGTGTCTCTCCAGGTTGATTCTGTACTCCCTCTCTCTGTCGGGCTCTGCCCATGCTACGCTGCGTTCTCGTCTGACTGAGGGATTCTACGCTCTCTGCAGCTACACTTTGCCTCCTCCCAGCGCGGAGTCCCGCAAGGTCTGGGTTTTTTATTGAAACGAGAGTACTGTTGTCATTCCGTTGGCACTGTTGTGCTGCCTGCACAGTCGGCTGCCGTTTGGTGCTGCTGAGAAGTTGGGGAGAGGGCGGGGTTCTTTCTGTTATTTTTTTACTTCATGTGCATGTGTGCCTACCCCGCCATGGGCCTCGGCCTCAGTGTTTGTGTGACTGACCTGTCTCTTTTTGTGTTTGCCTGTGCTTTTCACGAGCGTACCCTTGTGCATGTGCCTGCTTCTTACCTGTCCATGTTTATCTGGACCTGCTGTCTGTGTATTGGTTTGTGTGCTCCCTGGTGTGAAAGTAGCATTGACTGTTCATTGTGGATATTTTGCAAATATGGGCATTAATGTGGAAAATGCACACTGAGCAAATATGGTCATTAATGGTTGAAAAATGCACACTGAGAAAATGTGAGGGATTAATGTGGAAACTTGGCATTGCTTACTTTGGAATGTGGCAATGCACAATCTATGTACTGCTGCTGCATTGTTGGCACTGGGACAAATATACTGCGACCTTGTGGATGACTAGAAAAAGGTGTCTTTCTTATTGTGGCATTGTGAACCTTAAACAAAATGGCCCTTATTTGTGTGTAAAACGGAGGATTTGTCCCGTCTGCCATGCCATGTGGGTTTGAACTGAGAAGTGCATGATTATAAACATCACATGCTCTGCAAACTTCTTCCAAACAGAAAACATTGCAGCCACAATCCACCGGCGCACACGCGCTTTTCTTTACGATTACAACCTCACATGGCCAACCAAATGATTTTGGGAGCGCTTGCGTTAAGGAGCAGAGTTAGGCACCCCCACTGCTCCCCAAATACACACTCACCAGTAGCGTCAGGAGGTATTACAGATTCCTTCCAACGTTAACCGTTAACTTTTTAAAAGCTTTATGGCCTTTGCACCCACTAACTTACAGTTTGCCAAGTTCTTTCAATAATGTCCTTCAAAAGTTTAGAATGGATGCTCTGCACCTGTCTTGTGTCACTTGATTGCAGTAGAATAATGATAAACCAGGGTATGATGACAGTTAAGGTGAGGACATGGGAGGAGGGACTCGGAGCAGGGACGTGCCAGCTTTTTCCTGGGAGCTGGGATCCTTTCAACAGGGGCCTCGAGGCATGGAGACAGGGCAGCTTCTAGCCAACTTGCTACCTGGGGTGAAACACTAGAATGCACCCCCTAAGCCCCCCGACTGGCACACATCCCTCTCAAACTACACCTGTGTCATGAGACAAAACCCCTCAATATCAATAAATAATTGCTATATAAATAAAGCTGGTTTTATTACACTGTAATTCAAGTAATTTACAGAAGAAATCTAATGTGAAAACACAGATGTTGCTGCCCAGGTAAATGGTTTTTCTGTTACCTGCACTTGGGGAAGGCCTGGCCTGAATTCAGTTTCAAACTGTTCGTACTGGCACACTGCTGTGTGACCAGCCTACCGGGGTCTGAGGGCCCACTGGCGCTGTGTTGCAGGTGTTCTGTTCGTACCATCCCACTTGTATTTCGCAAGGGGCAATACTAGACTAACCATATGAATTATTTTCTGATAGGTTATCATTCCAAGATGGACAGTCTGGTACACTCTTATTGCACTCTTTCAAAATACCTCTGTGAGAGTGGGAAAGAGGACAACTAGCACGAATGGGGGCTCCTATATGCTTTGCATTAAATCACAGAGCATTTCAGGAGGTGATCAGAGATCTCTATATTTGATAAACACGTCTGTGATAAAAGGATTGTATATGTGAATCTCTCTAAATTCCTGTGGTAACATGGGCCTTTACACTCTGCTACATATGATGATCCATTCTTGAATGAAATGTATGTCACATTACAGTGATATCGTAACCACATTTTTCTTAATGCACTGTAATGCTTTATGCCACTTCCTGTGATGTCACTTGGGGGCGGGGTAAAATGGCATCACTTCCGTCACTCGGGGCGGGGTCAAACAACATCACTTCCTGTGATGTCACGCGGGGGGCGGGGGTCATGTGATGTCACTTCCGCTACCCCTGGCATTTTGGTGAAATGACGTCCCTGGGTAACATAACTATGCAAGCTTGGGTGGCCTGCAGGATTCTGGCCGTTCAGCCTGTAGCTTGTGCCTGCGCATAGTAGGGGGCACCGCCAGGGCATCACTGCACGTGCCCTACCATGAACGCATGCGCAGGTGCAGCCCCGCTGCCCATTGCAACCTGCCAGTGCTTCAGCAATGACGAGGTGAGAGCTGCCGCCTGCATCTGTTCCAGTTCCACAAAATGGTGTGTTTGCTGGCTGTGGACGGCTGCCAGCCTGCCGTGCACCATGAAATGTTTGTGCAGAGGATTAATCAGTAAATGTATGTTAGACAAAACGTGCACTGCAAGCCCACAGGCATCCATCGATCTCTCTGGCTCTGCCCAGCCTTTGGTGCCAGTCCGAGACGGCTCCCTAATATTAAACCTAATGCTGAACTTGGTGCCAAGCTATGTTAGAGTGTCACCTTAAGGAGCGCCTCTTCCCGAAGCTAGTAAGTTCTTTTGAAAGTTATTTCACGGCAGTGTGATGGGTATCCTAACATCTGAACCCAACTTTGCAAAATTAATTTGGGGTAGCAAGTCTTCTGACCGATTTAGTTCATGCTTTAATTCCGGTTTCATAATGCTTTTTCTATCTGTTACCACGCAATGCTGGTTCAATAATTCTATGACCCCGCCTCATGTTTGAAGTGCTCATGAATGCCTTGAAAAGCATTGCGTTAAGCTCAACTTCTCGTGGAGTCAGGATTCACAAGGGAACATGAGAGTAATAATAATAACAATTTAGCATTTATCTGAGCGCTGCTTATTATTACCCACTGTGTGTGGTGCTCATTTATCAACCTTGGAAGGATGAAAGGCTGAGTTTGGCCCTGCCAGGATTCGAAGCTGCATCAGCAGGCTTTGCATAGATGTCAAACCGAGCGCTCTACTCGCTGTGCTAAAGTAGTATAAGGAAAAGCACCGAACACAAAATGTACCTGCTGCAGGAGATCAAGGGGTTACTGTGTTTGACTACTGAAGCTTGTGGACATCTGAACTGAGTTGTTTCCGAGCAGCATGTTTTATAAAATGGCATGGTATTGCACGTCAGCCACAGCCAGGCTTGTAGTCTGCCACCTTTTTTGGACTGCACTTTTACAGATGGGAAATGTTGACTTCTCAGAGTCGCTGCTGGCTAGCATTCTGGGAGGAAGATGGGAATTACGCACTGATATAAAGGCCAACTGTGCAATATTTCCCTTGGGTTTTAAGTAGCTATGCTGGAGGTCTTTGTGACCTGTAAGAGAAATGCATTGGAACATTTAGCCACCTTCCCCACTGCCCTTTTACTGTAGATGAAGGATGCAGCAGAAGAGTTCCGTCAAAACATGGACCTCCCAACCACTACCAGAGCTACTACGAGCACCAGGAACATAGAGATGCCTTCTGTTGCACTTCTGGCCGTGCAGTGATGTCAAGCAAAGCCCCGCCTGCTCTTGTGTTCGGAAGGGAAGACAGGCCACGTTCCACTGCTGATGTCGGCGGGCGTTTGATTCGGACACAAGGCACCCCTCATGTCCTCCTGTACCCCCGTGTATGATGCAGCTCTACCAGACCATCAGCAAGGGAAGCAACCCCAGCCTGCCCGGCCACAAGCATCCTGGACTGCAGGCAGCCAACACTGTTCTCAGCCTGATGGCCAAAAGTAAGCGTCTTCCTCGTTATTCAAAAGAAATATGCCCTCAAATAGAAAGACGCATTGTTGAGCTAGCAGAGAGATTGTGGGAACGTGCCTTCATGAATTTCTCTTTCATCTTTCTTTTTCTTTGTTACTTTTCTTTCCGTCTTTCTTTCGCCCCTTAACTGTGAATCCCAAATGTGTTTTTTTGTTTTTAAATGTTAAAGTTTGTGTCACTGTGATGTCAACATATTCTCTTTTTGTCTATTTTCACTGGTGTGGCTTATTGAATTAGCTTGCAGCCGAGGTTTACTTTTGAAATGTCTCTGATTTTGCATAGACATGTGATTTGAGTTGAACATGGCCATGCTTTGATGCATTTTGCTTTACAAAGTGGTAGCAGGGTGTATGTGTGTGGTGCAAAGAAGGAGAGGGCTTTTTGGCCTTTGTTTTGACAGTCCTCTTTTTCAGTCACTCTAAAACTCAGTTTTGCTATGTCGTGCTCCCCAATTTAGTTGCACGCTGTAAATAAGTGGATTTGGGACTGTGGGTTGTTTGTGTCAGGACTATCAGACTCTTTTACAGGATTGACCTATGAATCTGCTATGTCCTCCTCACTGCTAGAATTACTGCACAGCCCCAAAATCTCTTCCGCCTCCTCACCTGATGAGGTAGAATAGTTCAGCTTCTTTCTTCGGGGTTGTCGCACTGGAGTCTTCTTCTTTGTGAGCAGATACGGTACGGTCTGCCTCGAAAGGAAGCCACTGTGACTCTATATAGAGAAATTCACAATGACTCCTCTCCGCGACAGCCAGATATGTTTCAGGGGAAAAAGCCACGAAGGCATAAAAATCCCCCACAATGCTTCGAAGAGGACTGTCGAATCGCCTGATCCGATGAGAGGTAACTTTCCGTATCTGAAGCAGAAGTCTCCGGAGGAGCTCTCCAAGACGGGAGTGAGGATGAAAAACACAACTGCCACAAACAAGCAGAAACGAAGAAGAAGGTGGAGAGGCAGGGAACCAGGAGGAAGAGGCAAGGAAAAATGGGTAGTATGGAAGCGGGGGAAAGGTAAAAGAAGGCGGACTAAGACCGCAGAAGGATTCACAGAATGGAGCGCACGCAACACGGGAAAGCACAGTTGCAACACGCTGAGCCACCAAGTAACTAATGGTTATATACATGACGGCGGCCATGTTGGAAAAAGACTGGACCACGGGATAGCGTTTCAAGGAAACGTGGCGGAACAGTCTAATGGCGTCGGAGTTTCCACCTCCGCCAGACTCGCCAGCTGCCAGCAGTCGTGACAGTTTGTGTGCAGGTCGCCTATGCATTGCTTTCACTATGCCACACTTTCAAAACGGCAGTGTGCACACCGTGCCTTAATGTAGACGCATGACTAAAGGGCATATGCCCTTTTTCTCAATGTCTCCCTGTGGGTACTTCGCTTGAGAGTAGTCCTAGCAGACCCGATGCTGGTGTGTGCACGGCTCTCCCTACACATTCACTTCTCAATGCATGCCCATTCCTTTCACTGCCCCTTCTGCCTCCTCTATGAGCTCACATCAATTATTCTGCCCCCAGTCACACTGTCTTCCAGCGTATGCAGTGTTCCTGGCTCAGTCAGCCTCAGAACTGACCTGCTGTCAGGAGCAATCACTTTGCTTACATGTCCCTTCATCTTCTCGGTCCTGTAACCCTGTGTGCACCCTTTTTGTCTCCAAGGTGTCCTCTGTGGCTACATGTCTCTATTCCAAGTTATCACCCTGTGGATACATGTCACTTCCTCAGCCTGTCACCCCGTGAGAAAATGTTTTACCCTCTGGGTGTCTCACCACCACCCCCACCTTCCATGTGGGTGCATGTCTTCCTCTACTTGCCCCCTAACCGCCTTCACTCAGTGGGTACATGCTGTTTCTGCCACACTCTCTCCCATCACAGCCCTCCAACCCCACCTGCTCGGTTTGTCTTCCAGTGAATATGATGAAAACTATGTATAATATCTATGAATAACCCAGATTTGGCAATACTTGTATTTTCAGTCGTGCCTCCAATGGACTATTATTTTGAATTGTATTGTAATAGATACTCTCGCTCGCCCGGTCAGTCAGACTCAGCGTTTGTGTTCCGCTGGGCAGGGGGGCATGGGGCTGTCTGCTGCCTCCTGCCTCTGCTGATGAATGCGTGTGCTGGGCTTGGGCTCCTAAAATGCTTATTGCGGGCCAGGCGTCTGGTAAGAGAAGTCAGTCCCCAACACACATCGGCACTCTTTTGACATCTGCCTAAAGACTTTTGCCCAAAGACTTTTGCCATGCCGGGGTACCTAGTTTTTTTAACCTTGCTGTCTTCCTGGCACACAATTGGAGCTCTTTTACAATTTACGTTACTGGACAAGTTTTGTATTTTGTTACCCTGCTTTGGTTATTTATTCATAACTAAAAGGGATTTTAAGCCACCGACCAAAATGTACTCATTACAGTGTTGTCATTTTCATTTAGTTATATGGTTAGTAGGCGCAGGGGTGGAATGGCCTCCCACTAGGCCTCTTTTGTGTGGTAACCTAATTTTGTCATAGGAGAACGGTTTGGGCTTGGTGAAAATTTGTAAAATGGGGCCACTTTGAAAATTATTTCCAGGGCCTCTTTTGGTTCCCAGTCCACCCCTGGCGCTTGACGTTTTCACCACAGCAATTTTCTGTCTCGCAATTCTTGACTAGACCTTTGCTGCCAGAATTCATTGATGTACCAGAGAGCTTATGGGCTGCTGACGACAACGATGTCGGTGTTTTACATATTGAGCCTATTAAGATAGTTTTGAAACATGGAATTGAGCTGCCACGCATTCCCCAGTATAAGATTTCAATTGAGAGCGAGCGAGCTTTGAAATGCATTGTTTCCGATTTTGTGCATCGCGTGGTGACTGAGGAAATTCTAGGAAGTTTGTGCAATAGTCCGATTTTACCCGTGTGCAAGAAAGGCGATAATGCAATTCCATTCCGGTTCATAATTGATCTACGTGCCATTAATAAAGTCGTCGCCCCGCAATTTCCAATTGTGCCTGATGTGACGACAATATTAACCATGATTCCAGCTACAGCTACTTACTTTAGTGTTGTGGATCTAAAGAATGCTTTCTTTAGTATTCCTATACACAAGGATAGTAGATACTTGTTCGCGTTTACCTTAGGGGGACGCTCGTTCACATTCACTCGTGCACCTCAAGGGTACACAGAGAGTCCTAGCATCTACAGTAGGGCTTTGAAAGAGCAGCTTGATACCCTTGAATTGCCCTCTACTTGTACATTGCTTCAGTATGTTGATGACTTGCTTTTAGATGCTAATTCTGAGAGCGCCTGTAAGGAGGGCACTGTGTTATTGCTTTTTCATCTAGCTAAGCATGGTCACAAAGCTTTGCTTAAAAAGTTTCAATATTGTTGCCAGGAGGTTGCCTATTTAGGCTATCTCCTGTCAAAGGAGGGAAGAAGATTGACACCTGAACGTATAAAACACATTTCTGGCATGTCTGTCCCAAATACATAGAAGGAAGTTAGAGCCTTGATAGGTATGGCTTCTTACTGTAGGTTGTAGATCCCAAATTTTTCACTAGTGATCAAACCGATGTTGGCTTTGACAAAGAAGGGCATTTCTTCGCCATTGCCGTGGAACGTGGAACACCAGCAGTCGTTTGATTTGCTCAAGACTGCCTTATGCTCTGCACCATTTTTGGGCAGCACACAAAACTATGAAAAGGCCTTTGTGTTTGTGCATGAATGGGATGGATGTGCTTTGGCTGTATTAACGCAGGAACATGGAGGGAAGAATAGGCCGTGCGGTTACTTTTCTTCCGCCGTTGATCCTGTAGCATGCGCTTTGCCAAGATGTTTGCAAGCTGTCGCTGCTGCTGCTGCGTCTGTAAAACAGAGTGAGGGAATGGTCCTAGGCCATGATCTAAACCTGATGGTGCCTCACTCTGTAGATGTTCTACTGAACCGAACCCAAATGCAACACCTCACTTCCGCACGGTTGACGAGATATGAATTGATCTTATTTGCTCCTCACATCCAAATTAAGAGGTGTTGTGTTCTTAATCCGGCTGAACTCCTACCTTTCCCGCAAGATACTACTTGCAGCGATGAAGAGTCACATGACTGTCTATATACTACCGAACACGAAACAAAGGGTAGAATTGATTTGAAAGATACTCCTTTGAATAATCCGCAAGGAGAGCTGTTTTGTGATGGCTCCTGCTTCAAACTTCTGGATGGTACATCCACAGCTGCTTATGCAATCACCACATTGAGCACGGTCGTGGAAACCAAGAGAATCACCCATAACCCTCTGCCGGCCGCAGAGATTATAGCATTGACCCAAGCTTGTGAACTTTCCGAAGGGCTTGCAGTAAACATATATACTGATATTCAGTATGCCTTTGGGGTGGATCACAACTTTGGGAGACTTTGGTCAGAGAGAGGGTTCTTGACTTCACATGGTACCAAGATCCAACATGGCTCCCTAATAGTACAACTGCTCTCAGCACTTGCGCTCCCTATTCAGTTAGCCGTTATGAAATGTGCAGCACATCGAAAGATTACAGATGACATAGGAAAAGGTAATGCTTTCGCTGATCAGATAGGTAGACAAACTGCTACCGATCTCCGTACGAAGAAGGATGTTTCAAGGGAGACTGTTAATGCCTATGCAATGGACGAGGGTGTTGGGTCTGTACGGGATATCCAAGCTGATGCCGCGTTAGAGGAATCCAAGAGGTGGGCTGAAGGCTTGGGGAAACTTGATGATGACGGGTGTTGGGTGGACATAGTTGAAGGGAAATGGCTAATCCCTGACGCATATGTAATGATGATGGTCATCATGGCCCATGGTCCTATGCATGTATGTGCCCAGAAAGAAAATGTTAGAGAAAGTTTGGGTAAACATTTCGAAATTTGCCCAGCGCTATGTTCAGGGTTGCATGATTTGCCTACAACACAATGTGGGAAAGGGGACAGCAACTCCAAGGGGAGGTTTTGGGCCACCCTCTGTCCCCTTTGAAGTTATCCACTTTGATTTTATTGAAATGGAACGATGCAACAATAAGAAGTACGTACTAGGGTCATCTCTGCTTTTAGTAAATGAGTTGAGGCTTTCCCTGTCAAAGATGCTACAGCCATGACTACTGCGAAAACCATGTTAAAGGAGTACTTCCCACGGTTTGGGCTACCAAGAGTCATCTGGTCGGACAATGGTCCACATTTCGTCGCTGCCGTAATTCTGCAGATATGTGCCGCATTACAGATCGACAAACGCTTCCATTCGGCCAGACACGCTCAGAGCGCCGGACTAGCAGAAAGACAATGGTATCATCAAGAACAAGCTCGCTAAGACGTCTGCCGGCACTAAATTAAAATGGTCGGACGCCTTACTGATTGTCTTATTATCCATGCGTACAACCCCTCAAACTAAGACTGGGCTCTCTCCATTTGAGGTGGTAATGGGGAGACCTGCCAATATCTGGAACCTTCCTAAATGTAGATCCTTAAGAAATGTTGAAAATGTATTACTTTCAGATTATTGCAGCCAGTTGACTAAAAACCTGTATTTGATTTATCACCAGGTACGAGAGGCTTTACCTGTGCGATACGAGGGCCCGGGCCACAGCATACGGCCTGGAAGCTGGGTGCTTATAAAGGCATTTGAGCGCTCTTCCTGCCTTGCACCTCGCTGGCGGGGCCGGTTCCAGGTCCTGTTGGTTACCCAAACAGCGGTGCGGGTTTCTGGAAGAAAGAATTGGATCCACGCGTCGCATGTCAAGAAACTTCCTCACCGAGTGCCACACGATACAGAAGAAACAGAACCCCTCGCTAACTCTGCAACCAACGATCCCAAAGCAGTAAATAGTGCCGAGAGTGTGTCGGAGACGCTTTCTGAGCCCGTGAGGCTTGGGGAAGCACACATTTTGTCTCCACGCACCAAAAATTTTGCATCCGGAAACTGCTGTTTCAAATTCGGCATCTTCACTTGTCTCCGATACATTGCTTCCAACGGGAAGTGACGACACATTGTTTCGGGATCAATCAGTACCGAGAAAAGCAAGGTACAATCTGCATCCAAGAAAATAGACTTACGGCACGGTTTTGCTGTGCATTTGATAGACTTACGCCACGGTTCGGCTGTGCATTCGGAGAAGGGAAGGATCATCAAGGACTTGTTTTTGCCCATATTTGAGAAAGGGGATTCTGTTGGCTAGGGTTGTGGAAGGACTACGAAGTCGCGCGGCCGGGAGGTCGCCAGCTAATAACATTGGAGTGTCATTTGAAGACCTCAATGCGTGCCACCGCTACAGCTCGTATGGGACTTGTAAATGATTGTGTGACCAACCGGGACAATGCAAATTAACAAGGGGGGTCCTGGGAGTCTCTCTGCCAGACATTAGTCCTGGTTGCGAGAGACTTACCCAGAGTCTTTAGCTCACTATCTTTCACAGTGAAGAAATATCCTAAACATATCAGTCTTTGTCCTGCCCTGGGGCAGTCCAGCACCGAAATGCTAGGCAATTCTACTCTGAACAAAGTACCAACAGCATCCCCAGACACGTGTTTCGGTCTGCTTGGACCTCATCAGTAGGGAGGAGCTGTGCCTCTCTAAGAATAGTGAGCAAGGGGTCCACGTCTGGATTCCCCTAGTAACTAAGGGTGAGACCCAAAGTTACTTGCATATGCAAATTAACAAAGGGGGTCCTGGGAGTCTCTCTGCCAGACATTAGTCCTGGTTGCGAGAGACTTACCCAGAGTCTTTAGCTCACTATCTTTCACAGAGAAGAAATATCCTAAACATATCAGTCTTTGTCCTGCCCTGGGGCAGTCCAGCACCGAAATGCTAGGCAATTCTACTCTGAACAAAGTACCAACAGCATCCCCAGACACGTGTTTCGGTCTGCTTGGACCTCATCAGTAGGGAGGAGCTGTGCCTCTCTAAGAATAGTGAGCAAGGGGTCCACGTCTGGATTCCCCTAGTAACTTAGGGCGAGACCCAAAGTTACTTGCATATGCAAATTAACAAGGGGGGTCCTGGGAGTCTCTCTGCCAGACATTAGTCCTGGTTGCGAGAGACTTACCCAGAGTCTTTAGCTCACTATCTTTCACAGTGAAGAAATATCCTAAACATATCAGTCTTTGTCCTGCCCTGGGGCAGTCCAGCACCGAAATGCTAGGCAATTCTACTCTGAACAAAGTACCAACAGCATCCCCAGACACGTGTTTCGGTCTGCTTGGACCTCATCAGTAGGGAGGAGCTGTGCCTCTCTAAGAATAGTGAGCAAGGGGTCCACGTCTGGATTCCCCTAGTAACTAAGGGTGAGACCCAAAGTTACTTGCATATGCAAATTAACAAAGGGGGTCCTGGGAGTCTCTCTGCCAGACATTAGTCCTGGTTGCGAGAGACTTACCCAGAGTCTTTAGCTCACTATCTTTCACAGAGAAGAAATATCCTAAACATATCAGTCTTTGTCCTGCCCTGGGGCAGTCCAGCACCGAAATGCTAGGCAATTCTACTCTGAACAAAGTACCAACAGCATCCCCAGACACGTGTTTCGGTCTGCTTGGACCTCATCAGTAGGGAGGAGCTGTGCCTCTCTAAGAATAGTGAGCAAGGGGTCCACGTCTGGATTCCCCTAGTAACTTAGGGTGAGACCCAAAGTTACTTGCATATGCAAATTAACAAAGGGGGTCCTGGGAGTCTCTCTGCCAGACATTAGTCCTGGTTGCGAGAGACTTACCCAGAGTCTTTAGCTCACTATCTTTCACAGAGAAGAAATATCCTAAACATATCAGTCTTTGTCCTGCCCTGGGGCAGTCCAGCACCGAAATGCTAGGCAATTCTACTCTGAACAAGAGTACCAACAGTATCCCCAGACACGTGTTTCGGTCTGGTTGGACCTCATCAGTAGGGAGGAGCTGTGCCTCTCTAAGAATAGTGAGCAAGGGGTCCACGTCTGGATTCCCCTAGTAACTTAGGGCGAGACCCAAATTTACTTGCATATGCAAATTAACAAGGGGGGTCCTGGGAGTCTCTCTGCCAGACATTAGTCCTGGTTGCGAGAGACTTACCCAGAGTCTTTAGCTCACTATCTTTCACAGAGAAGAAATATCCTAAACATATCAGTCTTTGTCCTGCCCTGGGGCAGTCCAGCACCGAAATGCTAGGCAATTCTACTCTGAACAAGAGTACCAACAGCATCCCCAGACACGTGTTTCGGTCTGGTTGGACCTCATCAGTAGGGAGGAGCTGTGCCTCTCTAAGAATAGTGAGCAAGGGGTCCACGTCAGGATTCCCCTAGTAACTTAGGGTGAGACCCAAAGTTACTTGCATATGCAAATTAACAAGGGGGGTCCTGGGAGTCTCTCTGCCAGACATTAGTCCTGGTTGCGAGAGACTTACCCAGAGTCTTTAGCTCACTATCTTTCACAGAGAAGAAATATCCTAAACATATCAGTCTTTGTCCTGCCCTGGGGCAGTCCAGCACCGAAATGCTAGGTAATTCCACTCTGAACAACCCCCCTTGTTAATTTGCAACCGGGACAATGGACAATGCACCTGGGCCCCAAAAACGTATTGCTGTGTTTTTATAATAATAGTTGGTTTTATAATAGTCACTGTCTTAGGCTTATGGTACCTCGAGGAAATGTATCCTTTAGAATCCTTGTTACTGACTGAAAATGTACCAACTGTTCCTATTCCCTTTGTACATTTGCATACTCTGTCCCCTAGGGACTCTCAGCAAAGACAAAGGTACCACAATAGTACTCTGCTACTTATCATGAATGCTACGCATGCCATTTTTAATAAGTCTAACTGTTGGGTCTGCTCACATTTAGCGCAACACGGGGATAAGGGGCTAGGTTGGTATATTCATCCTTTACCTTTGACAACTGCTTGTTATGCTTCTCTCAGAGCACTGTTCTTTGGCCGTTGGAACAATAGCATCTCAGGGAACTTTGATGGCACTAATTTGAATAGTTTTGAGAAACGTGTTCTGACTCCCCTAGGATGCTCGCTTTTCGCAAATAGGAGTAAGCCTAATGTTGCTTCTACCAGGCCTTCTGATAGATTGTCTCATCCTTTCCAATCTTTGATTTCCTTCAAGATGGCTCCGCTATGCCTCCTGCTTACACTGTTAACCATAGCCCCGATTCAGTTCCTTTTTGCATACAGAGGAGTGGTACTCAGTCAATGGGAGATTTTAAAGGTTGTGCCAACGTTGCAAATTTGACTGAGGAAGACAGACCTTTGTATGTAGGCGAACCTGTCTACTTTGTTTGCGGTAATGTAGCATTTCCATGGTTGCCCAGGGATTGGCAGGGAACCTGTTATTTAGGGATCCTGTTACCTGGGGTGTTTATAGCTAGTACGACAGAAGTTTCAAAGGCTCGTCCATGGCGGGACGAGAACGGTGACACTCCAGCACAAATCTTGGGAGATATAGCAAAATCAGTTGTGTCATTTTGGGAGCAGATAGCGAATTCCGAAGATATCAGAAGACTAGCGAGAGTACTGGAGAGAACCATCAACCGGACCACGGTGTCATTCCCGCGTCGCTGGCACACACATTGGCAACCATCATGGACTACTTGGTACTCGTTTATCGTCCTAATTCTCCTTGAACAACTCCTTTTCACGCTTTGGTCTTTTGTTTCCATTTGCTCAACTTTGGTTCTTTCTTATTTTATTCATTTAACTACATTTACCATAATGCACCTGGCTACAGTCCTCAATTCCTGGCTATTCTCATTCATCGTTTTTGGGACCACAATCCCCAGAAACCCTAGCGGCCAGTGCTGCTTCCACCTGCTCAGGACCAGAGAGGGAGGAGGCAGATTGTCATCAGGTGTGCTGCCCCAGGTGCTGTCAATTAGCCTGCCTCAGAACAGGGCAGGGCTGTGTATAAGCAGCTCACTGCAGGAGCAAAGTGTCTTGCATCTTGAGTTCTCCCTGCTCCTGTTTGCCTTGACCCTTTACTTTGTATGGTGTTCCTGTTGCTGCATTATCCTGTTTTGTTCCAGTGCCCTTTCCGGGCTCCCTGCCTTGCAGCCGATCACGCTCCGCTGCCTTCTACCTACAGCCCTTGTCCTCTGAGCTTCCTGCCTTGCAGCCTATTTCAATCCTCTGCAGCCCTCTACAGTCAGCGGCCCTGCTCCTCTGGGCTCTCTCCTTGCTGCCCGGCTCCTCTGGGCTCCTTGCCCTGCAGCCTGCCTCACTCCGGCTGCCGCCTACAGTCCTTGTCCTCTGGGATCCCTGCCCTGCAGCCTACCTCACGCTGGCTGCCTACAGTCCTAGTCCTCTGCAGCCCGCCTTGCAGCCTGCCTCACTCTGGCTGCCTACAATCCTTGTCCTCTGGGCTCCCTGCCCTGCAGCCTACCTCACTCCAGCTACCTACAGTCCTAGTCCTCTGCAGCCCGCCTTGCAACCTGCCTCACTCTGGCTGCCTACAATCCTTGTCCTCTGGGCTCCCTGCCCTGCAGCCTAGCCCACCTTGCAGCCTGCCTCACTCCGGCTGCCTTCAATCCTTGTCCTCTGGGCTCCCTGCCCTGCAGCCTGCCTCACTCCGGCTGCCTACCGTCCTTGTCCTCTGGGCTCTCTGCTCTGCAGCCTGCCTCACTCCGGCTGCCTACAGCCCTTGTTCTCTGGGCTCCCTACCGTGCAGCTTGCAACCTTCTGCTGTCTCCAAGCCCTTGTTCCCTGGGCTCCCTACCTTGCAGCCTGCACCTCTTCGCTGCCTACAACCCTGCTCCTCTGGGCTCCCTACCTAGCGGCCCTATTCTTTTGGGCTCTCTGTCTGTCGCCTACTACTAATCTCTCTCTGTCCTTTTCTTCGGGACTCCCTGCCTTTCAGCCTACTACAGTCCCCCGCAGTCCAATACAGTTTGCCTGCACCTAGTGCCACTCTTGACTGCAGACGTGCTTCCTACTTTGCAGCCCTTCTGTTTTCCTGACTGCTGCTCCCTAGTTCTCTTCCTTGAGTCCTCTGTACTCCACCTTAGGTTACCTATTTCATTCTAACTACCTTTCCTTCATTTCCTTCTGCTAGATTGCTCATTGACTTCCTTTTTGCTGGATATTTCTGTTCTTGTCTTCTCATGTGTCTTATGTAATCCCTTTGTACAGAGCTTGCCTGTTGGTTTCCGGCAGGCAACCTCTGCCCCTTCCTTTGTCGCGTTTTCAGTGTTACAGACACCCACTGCTGTTGTTCCCAGCCATGAGCATACAGCGTGGGCCTCTGTTATAGCAATCTGTGCAGAAGGCTAGAGTTTCCTAAGGTTCGTGGAACACTCTTTCCCATTTCAGCATACACCCCAAGAGGGAATCCAGTTTGTTTGTACCTTTGTATCTTTTGCCCCTTTTGGCTCACAGCTACTGTTTCCTACTCTTCTTTCTTGTTGAACTTCCTGCTGTGTGTGCTTATCTGCTACCTCACCTCAGCACAGCAACCCAAACCCTACTTGGGTACCCTGTGCCACTCTTGACAGAGTGCCATTCCTGACAGAATGCAAGACCAAAAAGATTCTTGTTCCATAGGCAGGAAGGGCACACACAGACCAAAGATGCTTTCTTTTCGGTTCAAGAAACCTCTGCAAAAATCTAAAGTTTTCTTAAGGACTGCAAACAAAAACCATAGTTTAAAAGACAGACTCGCCCTAGTAAACAAAGGTTTACAAGCACAGTTCTACACTCACTGGCTCGCTGACCCTTCCATGTGTAACTACTATGACATTTGCAACTATGATCCGCAGTCTCTATCTATAGAAGAGCTACAGCAGGAAAATGAATTCCTGCAGATTTTGTTAGCCCAACCAGTGGAAAACACTCATGCGGTTTCTGGCATTTCTTCTGACACTACATTCGACATTCAGCCGGTACACAAACCTTGCATTCCTTTATCCCAGGCTACCCTGTCTCAGGACCAATGTCGTAACACTGCTACAGCCAAGGATATTGCACTCATTGTGGCAGACTCTCAACCAGAGTACGCTGTTGCCAAAGTGATATGCTCAAGATCAGCTTGGCAAGCTACACAACCTCCCCTGACTGCTGTAAACACTCATTTAACCGGACAAGGCCTCAGTATCCGGAGGTTAGTGCAGCTGGTCCTGGGTACAAAAGACCAATACTGACCATCGGTTGTCTCAATGCTTCCCCAGTAACTACTAACCATGATAACTCTAAGGTCAGTCTTCCTATTGCAATACCCGAAGTTTCTGCTGTACCAGATTCTGAAGCTGTAGAACAGGCCAATGGAACATACCAGTCACAAGAACAACTCTTAAGCCTTAAAAGACAAACCGAAGACCTCTATGATGAATTTGTCTATCTGCATTATAAGAATCTAGCTAAGGGACACAATTTACCAGACCATCTGACACTATGTCCAACAACCGACATTCTGTCTTTAGAGTTTAACAGATTAAGGCCTGTACTGGTAACACAGAAGAGGATACAGACTTATACAGAGCAGTTGGAAGACCTGAACTTGGCATATACATACCAGTTAAAGCTTGACACCGCTCATTCACTTACTAGCCACAGTAACACAGGCTGTCGTTCAGATAGTGAAGAATGGACTCCTCCAGTGGGCCAGATCGCTCACACGGCCATTACACCAAAGATCAAGTGAAATCATCTGACTGGACATTCTGCTGAGTCAAAGGATTGTTCCATTCTTGCCCTTGATGTCAGTCCTTTACTCACACTTACAGCCTCTACTGAAGTGACCAGATCTGAGATGTATTCTGCTTCTATGAACATTGGCACTCCTGACCAGGAGTCAGATCCTGAAACATACTCAGTACCTGTCTGGAATCCAACTTTACCTACTGTCAATACCCCAGATCCATGTGTCAACTTGGGCACACAAGACTTTGCAGGCCAGCCTTTCGGAAGGCTTACCCTTTCCTCGTCCTACATCCACCATGCTACTTGTTACAAGATCTGCAAGCCCAATCTCTGCTGCTCCCACTGCTAGTACTCCTGAATCTGCTACTGATGCCTCATCTCAGATCACTCCTACTGCAGTCGAAGCACCCCCTTCCTCTCTGCCTGCAAGGACAGTACCTGTTGCAAAACCAGTTAAAAGTCCTCCTATTAAGGCTACTGGTCTGGTAGATCCTGTTGGTGCCTCTGCAGAAACTAAACTACCAGTCACGACGCCATCAGTCTCAGTTGCGTCCCTGTCGGCTGGTGCTCCTGTGACACCTATACTTCCAGCTGTTACAGCATCTGAACTTCCTACTGCCATTCCTGATCTTCCTGCAACTCATGGTGTTCCTGCAACATTTGTTACTCCTGAAGTCTCTGTCGCAAATCTTCATGTTGCCATTGCTGCTTCTGACTATTTGGACGACCGTCCTAGAGCAACCAATTCAGCTGAATCTCTGGTTCCACCTTTCAGCACTGTACCATTGCCAGTCCTAAGGAAGACCACTTCTTTCAAAGCAATTTATGCCATGGAGTCTGCAGCACCTCTCCACAGTTCCTCAGTTCATGAATGCACTGTTGGGTTTTTGGTCCCTAAGAAGTTGTCTTTTCTGAATTATACCTCAAAGGTTCGAAACATTGGTAATGTCTCCTCCCTTCAAGGCTCTCACCTTGCAGCATTAAACAGTTTTTGGTGCTTCATGATGTGTCTTTTTGGTATAAAACTCTCTCGCGGTGTGACAGGCCTTGGACGTGCTCTTCTTGTTGGTCAGTCTTCAGGGGGCATGGAGAGGGGCATACTGTCATGCCCGCACCGCTGGCACACGCATTGGCAACCACCATGGACTACTTGGTACTCGTTTATCCTCCTAATACTCCTTGAACAACTCCTTTTCACACCTTGGTCTTTTGTTTCCATTTGCTCAACTTTTGTTCTTTCTTATTTTATTCATTTAACTACATTTACCATAATGCACCTGGCTACAGTCCTCAATTCCTGGCTATTCCCATTCATCGTTTTTGCAACCACAATCCCCAGAAGCCCTAGTGACCAGTGCTGCTTCCACCTGCTCAGGACCAGAGAGGGAGGAGGGAGATTGTCATCAGATGTGCTGCCCCAGGTGCTGTCAATTAGCCTGCCTCAGAACAGGGCAGGGCTGTATATAAGCAGCTCACTGCAGGAGCAAAGTGTCTTGCATCTTGAGTTCTCCCCGCTCCTGTTTGCATTGACCCTTTACTTTGTATGCTGTTCCTGTTGCTGCATTATGCTGTTTTGTTCCAGTGCCCTTTCCGGGCTCCCTGCCTTGCAGCCGATCACGCTCCGCTGCCTTCTACCTACAGCCCTTGTCCTCTGGGCTTCCTGCCTTGCAGCCTATTTCAGTCCTCTGCAGCCCTCTACAGTCAGTGGCCCTGCTCCTCTGGGCTCTCTCCTTGCTGCCCAGCTCCTCTGGGCTCCTTGCCCTGCAGCCTGCCTCACTCCGGCTGCCTACAGTCCTTGTCCTTTTGGCTCCCTGCCCTGCAGCCTACCTCACTCCAGCTGCCTACAGTCCTAGTCCTCTGCAGCCCGCCTTGCAGCCTGCCTCACTCCGGCTGCCTGCAATCCTTGTCCTCTGGGCTCCCTGCACTGCAGCCTAGCCCGCCTTGCAGCCTGCCTCACTCCGGCTGCCTTCAATCCTTGTGCTCTGGGCTCCCTGCCCTGCAGCCTGCCTCACTCTGGCTGCCTACCGTCCTTGTCCTCTGGGCTCCCTGCTCTGCAGCCTGCCTCACTCCGGCTGCCCACAGCCCTTGTCCTCTGGGCTCCCTACCGTGCAGCTTGCAACCTTCTGCTGTCTCCAAGCCCTTGTTCCCTGGGCTCCCTACCTTGCAGCCTGCACCTCTTCGCTGCCTACAGCCCTGCTCCTCTGGGCTCCCTACCTAGCGGCCCTATTCTTTTGGTCTCTCTGTCGCCTACACTAATCTCTCTCTGTCCTGTTCTTCGGACTCCCTGCCTTTCAGCCTACTAAAGTCCTCCGCAGTCCAATACAGTTTGCCTGCACCTAGTGCCACTCTTGACTGCAGACGTGCTTCCTACTTTGCAGCCTTCTGTTTTCCTGACTGCTGCTCCTTGTTCTCTTCCTTGAGTCCTCTGTACTCCACCTTAGGTTATCTATTTCAGTCTAACTGCCTTTCCTTCATTTCCTTCTGCTAGATTGCTCATTGACTTCCTTTTCGCTGGATATTTCTGTTCTTGTCTTCTCATGCGTCTTATGTAATCCCTTTGTACAGAGCTTGCCTGTTGGTTTCCGGCAGGCAACCTCTGCCCCTTCCTTTGTCGCGTTTCCAGTGTTACAGACACCCACTGCTGTTGTTCCCAGCCATGAGCATACAGCGTGGGCCTCTGTTACAGTAATCTGTGCAGAAGGCTGGAGTTTCCTAAGGTTCGTGGAACACTCTTTCCCATTTCAGCATACACCCCAAGAGGGAATCCAGTCTGTTTGTACCTTTGTATCTTTTGCCCCTTTTGGCTCACAGCTACTGTTTCCTACTCTTCTTTCTTGTTGAACTTCCTGCTGTGTGTGCTTATCTGCTACCTTACCTCAGCACAGCCACCCAAACCCTACTTGGGTACCCTGTGCCACTCTTGACAGAGTGCCATTCCTGACACACGGACATACTCTATAATATGACATTAGAACAGAAAGCGATAAGATTAGTAGCGCTCCAGAACCGGATTGCATTAGATGTCATTCTGGCTGAACATGGTGAAGTGTGTAAATTAGTGGGGTCCGATTGCTGTGTTTTCATGCCAGATTCCCCCCCAACTATCTTCAAGGCAATACAGAATCTGCACGTCCTTAGTTCAGAAGTGCATGCTCCCGAGGGAAATGGGATCTTAGCGCTTGGTTCTGAGACTTCTTGCGATCTTGGGGTTGGAAGTTACTTTCGGTTTTATTGATTATTTTGGGAATTCTGTTGTTCCTTTCTTGTTGTATTCAGTGTCTACCTAGTATATGTTCGATGCTAGAGGGATGTTGCACACAAGCGATAGGTACGATAGGACATAAAGTCTATGCCCCAGATAAAACTTCCAAGGAATATGTGTTAAAAGAAATTTTAGCGAATTACCTGATGGCAATAGATATTCTGACAGCGATTCAGGGTGCATGGACGATGATGCATGGAATTATTTGCAAGGAGATCAGAAGTAGTTTAGCACTTGGCATAGGCCAAAAAGAGGGTTTGTCAAATGAGAAATTAAATTTTGCCTCATATTGCAATGAATATATGTATATTGGCCTACGCCAAGCTGCTTGTAAGTCACTTGCGAAGAAATCCGTGTTGCAAGGACCTTAAAATCAATGTAAGCCGCCATTTTAGGTCAATCCGCCATTTTAGGTTCGCTCTGTAAAGTCACCCTGTGAATTAAAATGGTGGACGATATCATTCCAAAATACAACATGGCCGTCATGACCTCTGCATGTAGCTAATATGTAACTTGCCTGCAAGCCACTTGTTGAGGTTGCGAACTGAGACCTTGTCCTTCGTTGACCTGTGTGTAAAGGATTACTCGCGTCAATGAAACTAATCCGCAAGCATATTTTAAGAACAATGTATTCAAATACTGAACTCAGAACACTTGTTTAACTACATTGTATTAATGTTTGAGAAGACCTGCATGGGAAATCCCAGAATACACAGTTGCCGTGTAGGCTTCTTGACGTATGTATTAAAGGGAATCTAGTTACATGTGGATATGCGAACTCAGCATGAACCCTAGATCAGTGATGTATAAGAGGAATATTAACCCGAAGTAGAGTTGGACATCGTGTTCGCAAATGGTATTAAAGAGCTGTGTTGCTCTGAGGGCCGATAGCTATCTTATTTTGCTTTGTTCTTTGTAACTGATTCAGTATAAATTAAAGATCTTTGTATGTTCCTTTGTAACCCGTGTTCAGTGTATTTCCTTTTGGGGTACTCAGCCTCGATATTTTGATTTTGTTTTCACATTAGAAGGGTGCCTAGTAGCGTGCCCTGGTTGAATTTAGAAGGGTGCCTAATAGCGTGACCTGGTTGAATTTAGAAGTGTGCCTAATATCCTCTCTGTGCAAAGTTGAATTTAGAAGTGTACCTGACAGGATTGTTAATGTTAGCATGTACCACACTTAGATGGAATTCTCAATTTTAGCTTGCGTTACATCTAGACAGGATTGTTAATCCTAGCATATGCCACACTTAGATGAAACTCATGACTTTAGCCTGCGTCGCATCTAGACAGGATTGTTAATGTTAGCATGTACCACCCATAGATGGAATTCTTGACTTAATTCTGCTTCGCATCTAGACAGGGTTATGAATTTTAGCATTTACCACACTTAAATCAAATTCTTGAATTTAGTCTGCGCCACATCTAGACACGATTATGAATGCTAGCATGCACCACACTTGGATGAAACTGTGAATGATGACAAGTGCAGCACCCAAATGGAATCATGGTCACTAGCCTTCCTCACATCTAGACAGAATTTTGAAAGTAGCAAGTGCCACACACTCAGAAGGAATAGTGAATGATAGCAAACATCACACCTAGACACAATTGCAAGGACAGAAAGGCCAACTAACCAATCCACTATCAATCTCTTATCTCCGCATACACCGCTCAAACTCTAACCAAACACAACCACAACCCTAATACGCAGCAATCCGCACAAACTTCACTACACTGCAACAAAAAAACAAACCGCACATAGACTTGCACAACAGCACACAACGACTACGGACTTCAAAACACCCGAAGCCCAACCAACGGACCCACCGGGCTGAGGCTGCCAGCAAATCACTGCTCTGTTTCATTTTTCCGGCTTATTCCCACTAACTCACCCCCCCTCTTCCTCTTTCAGAGCAGCCAGAGCGCCAGGAGACCACTCCGGTGGTGATAGTGCGCAGTATAAATATCCGTTAACATTAACATTAACATTAACTTTAGAATGTGTGCCTAATACCCTCTCTGTGCAAATTCGATATTAAAAATGTGCCTATTAACATGCCCTGGTTGACTTTAAAAGTGTGCCTATTAACATGCCCTGGTTGACTTTAGAAGTGTGCCTAATAGCGTGCCCCTGTTGACTTTAGAATGTGTGCCTAATACCCTCTCTGTGCAATGTGGAATTTAGAAATGTGCCTATTAATATGCCCTGGTTGACTTTAGAAGTGTGCCTATTAACATGCCCTGATTGACTTTAGAAGTGTGCCTATTAACATGCCCTGGTTGACTTTAGAAGTGTGCCTAATAGCGTGCCCCGGTTGACTTTAGAATGTGTGCCTAATATCCTCTCTGTGCAAAGTGGAATTTAGAAGTGTGCCTATTAACATGCCCTGGTTGACTTTAGAAATGTGCATATTAACGTGCCCTGGTTGACTTTAGAAGAGTGCCTAATAGCGTGCCCCGGTTGACTTTAGAAGTGTGCCTAAAAACTTGCCCTCATTGAATTTTGAAGTGTGCCTAATATCCTCTCTGTGAAAAGTTGAATCTAGAAGTGTGCCTATTAGTGTGCCTTAGTTGAATTTAGAAGTGTGCATAATATACTCTCTGTGGAAAGTTGAATTTAGAAGTGTGCCTATTAACATGCGCTGGTTGACTTTAGAAGTGTGCCTAATAGCGTGCCCTCATTAAATTTTGAAGTGTTCCTAATATCCTCTCTGTACAATGTTGAATTTAGAAGTGTGCCTAATAATGTGCCTTGCCTGATTTTAGAAGTGTACCAGATAACACGCCCTGGTTGAATTTAGAAGTGTCCTTGATATCTTCTCTGTGCAGAGTTGAATTGGGTTGCCTAATATCTTCTCCATGCAAAGTTGAATTTAGGCGTGTACCTATTAGCATGCCTTGGGCAAATCTAGAAGAGCGCCCAATATCCTCTCTGTGCAAAGCTGAATTTTAGAATGGTGCCTAATAGCATGCCCTGGTTGAATTTAGAAGTGTGCCTGATAGCGTGCCCTGGAACTAGTGAAGTGGATTGAACGAGTGAAATGGCTGGAATTAGTTAAGTGAATGGAACGTGCAAAGATGACGTATGTGGATGGATGATGCATGGAGTAAGGATAACATGGGTAGAACGAATGAAAGGAGCAGTGTGAAGATGTATGTGTATGGATGATGCATGGAGAAAGGATAACGTGGGTAGAACGAATGAAAGGAGTAGTGCATAAAATGGTGGAGTGCATAAAATGGTTGAAGTACATGGAACGGACGAGAGTGCATGGAACAGATGGGAGTGCATGGAATAGGTGGGAGTGCATGGAACAGATTGGAGTGCACAGAATGGCGTGACTTACATGGAATGGTTTGGAGGGCATGGAACGTCTGAAAGAACATTGAAAGGAATGGTCTGAGTGCTTGAAACGGTCGTAATGCACGGAACAGTTAGAGTACATGGAACGGAAGAAGTTCATGGAACTATTGGAGTGGGCGTGATCGCAAGCACCTAAAGTAAACTGCCATATTCACACCTCCACACTTACTCTCTTCTTTACACCACCACTCAAATAGAACATAGCGATACTATGAGACCATTCGGTATAGCTGTTCCCATACCAACATCTGCCTCATACTGCACATCACTCTAACTAAAGACTGATGGTTATACACCCCCCAGCCAAGTGTTCTCCTCAGGCCTAACGCAGCAACAATCGGTCTGGATAAATCCTGCCAGAACTAACACATACTCTTGAGCTCTCAACCACCACACCTACCGCTAAGAAGCAGCTATTACACTAATGCCACACCAGCTGCACACATATCCGGTGCTCACACGCACCTTTGACTCTCTCTACTCTTTCAACTGACTTGAACTTCGGTTCCCAAGGCCGTTCAACCTACCAGCGCCTTCAGACCATACCAATGGTAAATAAGGCGCTATATAAACAAAATAACATAACATAACATAACATGAAGGCCTGGATTTCACTCTTGGTAGCTAACTGGCTGGAGTTGTCTGGGGGTGATGGTGGAGCGGGTCTGGAGGTTCAGATTTCTTTCCTTTGGCTGATGGGAGCAGCATTGTGAAGATAGCCACACTTTTGGGGGGTTTGATGGGTTTTGACCTCTCTGGTGGATGTCAGAAGAGCCCTGAGAGTCCCTTACCCTGGTGTGGTAAGAGGAGAGTGTAGAGAATTTCACAAGTCGGGAGGTGTTCTGATGGTTCAGGGTCTTGAAGAGTGCCTCCTTAGCGTTGTTATGGGCTCCAGCCCTTAAGTGTTTGCCGGTTGGGGGGTCTGTTTATCCCAACAGATAGATAGAGACAGAACCAAATCAACGTATCCACACCCCCCATCCTTTCAGCAAGGTGATAGCCAAAGGAGAGAGAGCAGGGGGATGCAGTTGGGTCCAACTCTCTGATTCCCAGGATGAGTCGTGAAAGTTATGGAGTTGTACCTTGGGAGGCCACACCTGAGGACTCACCCTAGATGTGTGGTGTCAAGTCATGCCTTTGAGCCTTCCTGAGGCACGTGTGATTGCTTCGAATCTCCCACGGCGTCTGGCTGTATGGGGACGAGGTTCTGCGGGAATAGTTGGGCTCAACCTATAGTCCCCCCATGTGAGAGTTGGGGGGGTTCTTTCAGAGGTACCTACTGTGGATGCGGTGAGTGCAGTGCTGCTGTGTAGTTGTAAGCCCTGCCGGGGCCCGTCTGATCCTCTCTGGGCTCCCTCACCCCCGCAGTGTGTGGTTGTCTGGGGAGCAGTTCTGTCCCTTCACCCTGCATAAAGAGGTCTTGTGTCCTGGATTTGTGTGTGTCTAAGTGCCCAGATGCTTCTCGTGGAACTCTGGTCTGGCTCAAGGGCACTGCAGTGTCCTGCAGGGGCTTTGCTCTGCTGGCCTCACCTCTAGCATAGGCTTGTGGTTCAGGGCTCTGGGTCTTCAGCGGTCCTTGGCACCGCCGGCAGAAAGAGGGCTCCCCCACCATCCGCGGTATTGGGACAGAGAGGCTGGTTGCCTAGCCCTGCAGAGGGATGAGGAGCACTCTCTGAGCCTGGATGCTGTGGCGACACAGACGTATCATTGGCGGAGGGGCCTGCCTCACTCCCCCACTGGGCAGGTGATTCTACAAGCCCGGGGGCCGCGAAAAAAAGAGGAGGGTCCAGTCCCGATCTGGATGGTGCTGCCAGCAGGGTCTCAACGATGTCACGGCTACTGGGGTTTACTCACAAGAAGGTCCTGGCGGGTCGTTGGAGCCGCAGAAATCAGCACTGTGTTGCTAATTGGGCCTTTCGGCCCGAGGTGAAGTGGTTCCATCGATCCTCGACCCATGGCTGGAGTGGAGTGCTTTTGCTCCCGGCTCCTGAAGGTCCGCCCACCATCTTGGATTCCCACAGAGAGCAGATGCAGCTTCAGCAGTCGTGGTCGGGGTAAAGGAGACCACGTTTGAGGCTCAGGATCAGTCAGCTGGTGGCCAGGCCTTTCTGATCCACGGGGGAAGCATCACCTGTTAGCGTAGTGCCAGAAAAGTCACACTTAAACCTGTTTAACGCCCAAAAGATCAGACCATTCCCACATTTAAATTGATTGATAAGTGTAAAATACCCACCTAGCAGGTGTATGCTAAAAAATGTCCATTGGAGACAAAAGCATAGAACATAACTGTTGGGTTTTGAGTGATGTCCCCTCTGCCTTTTACTTAGGGAGTGATATTCTCAATCGATTCTCAATTAATTTGGACCTAATTAATAACAAAACCTGTTCCAGACTGGGGAGGGTTCCCCCATGGGCATTGACAACACTGAGAAAGCATTCCGGTCAGCACAATTGCTGCTGTATGTGGTTGAAGTTCAAGTGAGAGAAGGGGTTACCAGGACAGGTGCAAAAATTTACAATTCCCCTAAAAATTAAGTAAGGACAGGACCTCAAATCCAGGATGCCTCTATACATTTTGAATTATCATCTGCAACAACAAGGTTTGTATTTATATCTGATACCCTTAGTTGACCTAGTATTTGGCACCATTTGAATATTGGTGGATATCAGTGACCCTTGAAGTATCACTTTGGGTGCAGATACCTTTATTGGAATGGCAGTCGATGCCCAATATTATTCTATTGATGTAGGTAATGAGATCAATGGAGCAATCCCAATTGACTGCTTCAATATGAACAATGTTATCAATCTGGAAAAGATTCTCACTAGACAAGTGGGGGACTTCTTGGTGTATTCTTCCTGCCCTTGTGGTGTGGAAGAGGTGACCTGTGACATCAGGCCATCACCATACCAAGAGATCTCTCGACCCAACTGCAGGATACTGCTGAAATTGGCAAGCCCAAGGTCTTTCCCGGCTTTAAGAAAATTGTCATTATTTGGTATCTGGAGGGGGATGAGATTAAGAAAATGGCTAGATTTCTGAATGTGGGATGCATGGTGGCCAGGAAATGTATATTGCAGTGTTGGAAATGTCCTTCCCCACTACTTTTAAGATGTGGCTCTCGGCCCTTACCTGGACACAAATATGTGAAGAAGAATACATTGCCTTTCTATCAGCGCAGTCTCGCCCCAGGAATGTCTGGACTGCCTTCTGCAGCTACCTTAATAAAGAGACTGATGAGGACTCAGCCCCAGCTATATCGCCAGTCTCATGAACAAGATGCTTTCCACTGTTATAGACACCTTCCTCTTATTTCATATAGATGAAACTTACGACTGCCAGTGAATATGTTGATTTATATATGTCTGTATTAATGTTCAAAGAGCTCAAAGCGTGTAACTGCCTAAACTCTGCCAATAAAAAAAGTAAAAAAAAAAAAAAAAAGCAAATGGTCGAAGAACAAATCAACCTCACTGATGCCTGTGAGACAGAGGAGCAAAAACAGACACTTAAACAGGTGTTTCTGGATTTTCAGAATATCTTTGCATTGGATTCATGTGACTGTGGACGCACAGACATACATACAACCACCATACCCACGGACCCCGAGAGGGCACCGGTATTTGCAAAGCAATACCGGTTAACTCTCGTGTCCATAGAGTCACTCACAGAGATTATTAAACATTTAGAATCCTGTGGGATAATTCATCCAATCCACAGTACCTTTAACAACCCGGTATTGGGGATACTCAAACCCAATGGCCAATGGAGACTGTGCACAGACCTAAGGTAGTTAAATAAACGTGTCCACACTTCAAGATGGCCCCTTCCCTATATCGATTAGGGACTGGCCCATATCCAAGGGTCAAAGGTGTATACCGCCATCGACCTGACCAATGGTTACTGGACAGTACCTATGAGTAGGGAAGACCAGTATACGCTTGCCCTTACCTTTGGGGGGGGCAGCAATATACATGGATCCGAACACCATTTGTATACATAAACTTGGCAATTAATTTAACATCCTCCTACATAAGGCCATGCCCGATTTGGGCTAAAGGGGAAACCTGGCCTATGTAGTCAAGGCCTCAACTTAATCAAGAGCTCAACTCTGGAGGAACAAATAGCAGAAATATGCTCTGTTCTGACTCAGTTGCAGAAAGCCGGAGCAAAACTGTCCTTTCAAAAGGCACAGTGGCGTAAAACCTGCATGAACTTCTTAGGGCACGAAATCAGCCCTGAGGGTCTCAGTCCCCAGTCAAAAAAAGATAGAAGAATTATTGAAATTCAAAGGCCCTACTACTGTGCAAGAGCTAAGAAGCCTTCTTGTACTCACTAAGTATAGTAGAAAGTTCATTGAAGACTACGCAGAAGTCACTCAACCAATGGTCAATTTATCAAAGGCCAGGGTCAAGTGGGAGTGGGTCCGAAACGATCCGAGGCAGTAAAACAACTAAAGAGAAGCCTTTCCCAAGCCCCTTGTTTGGCTTACCCCATAAAGAACAAGGATTTCATCTTGGAGATAGGGTTCTCAGATACTTGCTTAACAGCGGTATTGTACCAAAAGCTTGACAAGGTCAACAAAGTAATCTCGTACGTGAACAAAATAGTGTCCTCTGTGAAGGAAAAATTCAACGATTGCGAAAAGGCACTCCTGACACATTGTGGCCGTTGAAGAATTATAGCCCATTCATCCAGGGGGAGCACATCATTGTCGATACACCTCACCATCCCTTGCAACTTCTCCAAAGTGACCAAATCCAAACAGGGAACGTGAGTAATTCCAGAATTACTTCCTGAATTCTGTCCATGCAAGGCTTTCCTGTGGAGGTCAGATATGGTGAAAACAAGAAGAGTCTTCTAGCACAAGGATTGGCTGACTTGCATGACTGTGCTAAAAAAAACTGTCTTGAGGATGAAAGACTAAGGGCCTCATTACACGGTAGGCGGTAAACCATGGTGCTATTAGCACCATGGTTGCCGCCGGTACCATACCGGTACCACCATGGAGGAAAGGGGAATTACCACCCCATTCTAAGGTTGGCGGGGCGGTAATTCCCCCTTTCTCCATGGCCCTTCCCCATTCCCTTTTTTGCAACATAATGGGAATGGGGAAGGAGCTAATTACGGTACCGCAAATTGTGGTACCGTAATAAGCACCAAGGTCCCTTTGTGGGTCCCAACTTTAATGGCTGGTCTACACCAGCCGTTAAGGTCAGGTCCCGCAAAGGGACCTCGTAGTAAGGCGGTAAGGGTTAACGGTCACCGGTACCCTTACCGGTGACCGGTAACCCTTACAACCTTCCGTGCAATGGGGCCCTAAGGACCAACGACAATATGGAGGCATACCTTACTTCCCCAAACAAAATCTATGAGGAAGACATGTGTCAGGGGATACCCACAGTTTATGTGGATTGGTGCTCTTACCATGTTGACAATCATGGGGAAAGAGAACTAGTGGCTGGCATTCGGAATGCCTGGGTGAATGATGCCCCGGAACCCTGTGCTGGGTCCCTGCAGCAGTTAGGTGGCAGAATTGATAGCAGTACATCAAGCCATCCTCACTGCACCACACCATCAACTCAAACAACTGGTCATAATTATTGACTCTGATTATGTCAGGAATGGTTTTGTGGAACACCTGATTAACTGGAAAAAATGAGCCATGCTGTGTTCAAACAATAAACCACTAAAGCATGGGAAATTAATTCAATCAATTGACAATCTGGTAACCTCTAATGTGATGAGCAACTTTTGGAAAAAGATCAGAGGTCACTCCAAAATAGAGGGACCAGACAAAACTTGAAATGACTTGGAAACCAGTTTGCCAAAACCAAATCCCTGTTAGGGGAAATCCAGGTCGTTGCTGTAACCAGGTCCCACACCCATGTCAATAGTGAACTCTCAACTGCCCAGTGGAGTAAAGAAACCCCAGATGCAGATTTTATGACTGCACAACAAGCTGACCCAAATATTGGAAAATTTTATCAACATATTGAAGACCCTCTGAATTTTTATCTAACAGAATCTGATTGTATTGGGAAGAAAGATCTCTGGGTGTTGATGAAGGTTTCCAAAATATTCTGAATCCAAGAGGGTTTGTTGGTAGGGAGACCCATATCTAGATGTGACCAGTGAGTGGGACCTATTGCATTCTGAAGCCTGATGTTAAGTCACGCCCATGATACAGCTTCTGCCGTTCATAGAGGGTTTCGTACCACATTAGAAATCTAGCGCAAGGTTGCATATTGGCCACACATGGGCCAGGACCTTGACATCTACTAAAATGGGGTGTTTTGCGTGTGCTCAGTTTCAGCCAAGTTCCCTCACACACAGAGCTCCCCTACAGAAAAGGGGAATGACACTGCCTTGTTCGGATATGCAAGTTGATTTAATTGGGCCAGTGATTCGCTCCTCTAGAGGAAACAAGTACATGTTTAACGTGACATGCTTGTTGATGTTAGGCAGAATCATATGCAGTACCCTTTGGGAACACCACACACAATTAAGACTACAATTGACAGTACAAATTAACCTTGGGTACAAGCCTGTACCACACAGTAAAGTGGCAGAGATGCCCAGACTTATCTCAAGAGTAAAGTGAGCAGTATCAGAAGTTACATAAGGGACAGCAATCGCTATGGTTCAAACAAACACTGATTCAAGGTTTCTGAGTAAAAGAATATACATTTATTAACACAATCATTTGTAAAAGAGTTCACTAAGTAAAGCAGCAGAAAATCACAATCTTAATACACTACACGACAAACAATGAATTCTGGACAAGTTAAACTCAAAATGAAGTGTGAGCAAAATGGCACTGCAGCAATTTAAAAAGGGAGGGAAAGACAAGGGGCCTCATTACAACTCAGGCGTTAAGGGTTAACGTCGTTGTTAACCCTTAACGCCTGATTCCAATTTTAACGGCTGCTTTTAGCAGCCGTTAAAATCCATGGCGCTAAACCGCCTTGGTGCTAATTACGCCACCGTAATTTACGGTGGCGTAATTAGCGCCTTCCCCACTCCCATTATGCCCTATGGGGCAAAAATGGGAATGGGGAAGGGTAAAATGGGAAATGGGGATTTACCGCCCCATTCACCTTGGAATGGTGTAGTAAATCTACCATCCAACAACGTTGTAAATGTAGTTTATACCATGGTGGTAAAGATTTGCGTACTTACCGCCTGGGTCGTAATGACCCCCAAGGTTATTAAAAATTAAGTCGCACCAACAAGTAAGTAGACACGGCGATCTAAAAAAGGCTTACTACAATGAGGATTCAGATCAATAGGTGTGGGCCAATGTTAATGGTTCAGAGTCTTTGCAGAGATCACACAGTTCAGAGTACTTTGCGGTTAGGTCTTTGCCAAGAGTTTGAAACGAAGTTGATAGGCAGAAAAGTTACTTAAAAGAGTAGAGAAGGACAAGCCCTCAGATTGGCAAAAGATTTAAAACACTTTCACCGCGGTCAGACGGAACAAACAACCAGGTTTGAACAGTACCTTAGAAGAAGAAGAATGATGTAGCTGTGGCAGAAGTTCCTGGTAGATCCTGCAGGCTCACGGTTCCTGAAGCGACTGTCAGACCGACACAAAGGAGGAAGACTGGAGGGTCCTGCACTGCCCAGGGAAGAAACCAGCAGCAGAGCAAATCAACAAATAAAAGGTGCGCGCCTTAAAACCCAAACAGGGTCCGGTCCTCCTGGCTATCCTGTTCACTGCAGCGAGGTACAGCAAATTCGACCAGGGGAGGGAGGCCTTGCTTGGTGTTTGGCAAACTGGTTGGTCCCACCAGCTCAAGGGAAGAACATTCCTTGCAGATATTCTCTGTCGTCGAAGTGTTGGAGATTCAGACCCGCAGCAGGGGTTCAAAGGGAGGTTCAGTAGTAGCAGCAGTTCTCTTCCTTCAGCTTCTCTTCAGTTCTCTCGATCCAGTGGCGACTCTGCTTTCCAAGTCCCAGAGACCTGCTTTTTATGCACTTTTCCCCCATTCACACATCCTGGCTGTCAATCACACAGCAGGGTGGCTGCCCTGGCAGGACAGTCACCTAGCCAATCTAACAAGAGTGTGACTTGGGTCTCCAAGGTGACCCTGTGCAAGGGGCCTAAAACCCCTCCCTCACATCCTGTCTACCTAGATTCTCAGGCGCCTAAGGAGGGCTTCTGTGCAGAAGCCCGCCAAAGGACGGTGAACAAAGAACCAAACCTGGTTTGGCGTGCAGGATAAAACATGAGAAAGACCTTTACAAAAAGAAATGGTGAATAAACCCAGCTGGAACCAAATAAAATGAAATGGGGTCCAGCGGGTTAAAGTTTGAGGCTACTAACTTAGCCTAAAAGAGTACCAAGGCAGACAAACAAAAAGGGATAACTATTAACCCTTTCCAGTACTCTATGGAAGATAGTTTGTACTGGGTCTGTGAATTTAAAAATACTAATAAAGTCAATGGCAACTTTACATGTTCTGGGAGACAGTAGACAATCCCACAAAATTGAGTTTAAAGTGGGAAGTCTGAAAAATACAACCCTGTGTCACTGCACTAAAGGTGCTGTGTGACACACAGTAAAAAGATGATGCCTATGGAGCAGGTGAGGCTCCACAGTCTATGAACACAAACATGTAAAAAACACACAGCAAACACATGTAAGGGTGGGAGAAAAAGGCTCACACTCTTACCAGGTGAAAAAAATAAATCCTAGAAATCCAGCAAAGCTGCTGAGGGACTCAGTAGGTAAGGGAAATTAGCCATTCTGGAGAATTCTCCCTAACAGTTTACCAAGTGGGTAGAAAGTCTTCCGCCCCGAATTGTAAGGCGGTGACAGCTGCTGCACTAATGATCAACCACATCTTCTCTCGTTTCCGAATACCCCAGTGGATTGAGTCGGACAGAGGAAGTCATTTTAGCAGCGAGGTGATGACCTTGATGTGAGAGATACTAGGGGTAAAAAGAAAACTCCACATTGCTTTCTGCCTAACTTCCAGAGGGGTGTGGGGGGGGGGGGTTGAGAGGTACAATAAAACAATTGTGGGCATCTTGAAGAAGTTTATGGCAGACTCTGGACCAAGTTGGGACATCTGACTACCGCTTGCTCTAATGGTCTTCAGGTCCATGCCGTCTTCTGCAACTAAAATGTATCCATTTAAGCTGATGACTGGACGAGAATTGGTGCTACCTCAGCATCTGCTCTACAGAACTCAAGAGCTAACTATGATCAACGCATCCACTACCCAAGAGTACATTGACAATTTAAGGAAAACACCTTCAGCACACTTTTGTTTGGCACAATTTAGAGAAGTCAGGAGAAGGAACGAAAGCCTACTGCGACTTAAAAACTACCAGGAAGGAGTATGAAGTAGGACACTTGGTCTACCTATACAATTTCCAAAGCAACCAGACCAAGGAGCAGAAGTTCCTCCCCACTTGGCATAGTGCCTTTCGAAATTGTCGATCTAATCGCACCTGTCACCTATAAAATCTGCATCCCTAAAGGAGAACATACAGAAGAGAAATGGGTTCATATCAAATCAGTTGAAGAGCTGTCACCCCAGACAGACTTTACGGCTGATTGAAGAGCCCAGTGAGGGTAGAGCCCAGGAAACAACTGAAGAATGAAAGGAAAGGTTGGAAACCCAGAAAGAGAATAACACACATTTACATGGAGTAAAGGAATTTATACTCACAAAGAATGTATAAAAATCCCCAAAAAAAGAAATGTAAGATGTGTAGAAATGTGTAGACTGAGGCTGGCGACTACGAGGACATTCAAACATAATGCTGTATGAAACTTGCACACAAGAGGTCTGAAGAAACTACACCAATAAAGCCCCATTAAAACTAACTTAAAATTAAGAAGGATAGCATATAGTGGGCTTCATACCACATATCCACCATCAAACAGAGTAGAGGCCTTGCAGCCATCCATGGCTGCACCACACAACAGGGTGAGCAGACCTTACAAGCAATCAACTGCCAAGCAGTCCCGAGCACTACTTAAAAGCAAGTCTTCACATGAACTACAAAGAATCCATAAACAGTGTGGTAGATATTACAAGTGGAAAACACAAGTGAAGTGCAGCAGGACGTATATGTGCAGAGCAAGAGCGAGATCTACGCAGAGATGTACATAGGATTTGAAAGGATTTCCTTTTTTTCAGACTATAAGTGAATGCTCGGCCACGCCCCCACCAAACCAGAAACAGCTGAAAAGTATTGGGCACGCGCATCCAACAGCTGTTCCACAAGTGCTGTTTGGCATTGTTTTGCCAGAGTGGACAGCTGATTTTGATGTTGTATCCAGTCTTTGTAGAGCGAGATCTACACAGAGGTATAAAAGGACAAGTGGATTCAGACGAGAGAACTGCAGTTTTCACAGTGGTTTTACCTTTCTGATTTTAAGTGTACAAAGGATTTGAAAGGAACTTTTCCACATAAGACTATTAACGAACGCTTAGCCACGCCCTCTTGAACCGGAAACAACTGAAAAGGAGCGGGCACGCCATCTGCGCATGTATCAATGAATTGTGGTACTAGTACTTGTACAATTTGTCCATTCACTGTCCTATTGAGCGGCAACTGCTCACTGCTCACTGCCTGTTAACATGGGGAAAGAAACAATGGCCAATATAATAACGGCACCCATTGTTTTTCAAATCGAAGAAATAGTCTGTCGAGAGCCATGGCTATGCCACTCCCCCATCACCGGTTAAAATCACAGTCATGACTGAGCCGAGGAAGGTTCTGAGGGTGTGGCTATGGCACGGGGTCAGGGGGTAGAGTAGTTCAACTGGGCAGTGACCAACTTCTCAAGTCCCAATCTTAATGATATTCAGGAACTACCACAAAGCATCCAGGATCAAATTATGGGGACAGGGACAAAAGATACAGGAATTAATACTTTGGAACAACTTAATGGCTCCTACTTTTACTCCCCCCCTGATGTTTGGAACCGGGGAAATCACATAATTGGGCATGTCTACTATTCCCTCAGTTGGTGGGGAAGAGGGCAATAGTATTTCTGGAGCACAGTAATATGTGAGCTTGACTGTACTAACTGAAGAAGATGCAAATGCTTTGGGGATGGCCATTGATAATCTAAGGAATCATATGTCTGCAGGAATGAAAAAACACATGTTACTTTTAAAGGTTATAAATAGACATATCTCTTCATGTACAAAGGAGTCTGAGGTTGGCACCACTCCAACTGGAAAATCGGTGAAGGAGCGCCCTGCTATATTGTTAGGCAGAAACCTGTGCAGTTCCCTTAGGGACCACTGCAAAAGATTTAAGACTACAGGTGTTGGCAGTAAACCCACTTGGTAGCAGTCTGCACCACCCAGATTTACCTGGTAGCTGTGGCTGAGCAGTCAGACTTCCCTCAAGAAGAGTTAGGCAGTATGCAAAGTATCCACAATAGGTACCCAGATACAATAATACAAGCAAACACTGACCAGAGCTTTGGTATCAAAGTATATAATTATTTATTTAAAAACACACAGTGTGAAACACTCCAGCACTCTTATTGTACAATGTTCTAAACACAGTTACTATTGTAATATATACACCCCTTTTCCCTTATCGGATAAATCACAGTAAAACACCACTTATTTTCATACAGAGGTGAGCGCTTAACTAGATTGCACTCTGATAAGTTTGTGAGAAAGGGAGGGAAAAAGACAGAATATGGAAAGGTACACCACTCTAAGATTCAGGAACACTGATAGCAAGGCAGAAGAGCAGAAGTCACTGGTGAGCCAAGGTCCAAAGGCTGGGCCCACTCTTAGAGAGAGTAGAGCACAAATGCGCCCAAGATCACACAGTTACACTAGGCTTGCAGAGGGTTCAAAAAAGAGTTTAGCCAGGGTGTCCCAGGCTAACCCAGGTTCGAAAGCCGGGGGCTAAATATACCCCATACAGTCGTTAGCAAGGGAAGCCAGGTGGGACACGGTACCTTAAGTGGGAAGGATCCTCCAGCAGTGGCAGTTGTTCCCGGTAGTGGGTGGAAGTTGCGCTGTCGTCCAGGGGAAGAGAAGACCTCGACATGGAGGAAAGATGAAGGTCGTTGCACTACCAGGGAAGAAACCAGCCGCGGAGTCTTCCGGTTAAAGGTGGTACCTTTGATTTGCAGTCGTGGTAAAACGTGGTATCCCGGTTGCTGGGGTACTTGGCACAGGCAAGGCGGCCACGAGGTATGTCGGGAAGGCGAAAAGACGGTGAAACTGTTTATCCCCACCAGTCAAAGGAAGAAGACTCTCCGGCGGGAGATCTCCTCTGTCGTTGGGAAAAGTGTTGAGACAGTCCAGCAGGGCTCCACCGGTGGTGGTGTCTTGGCAGGTCGGCTCAGCTTCTCCCTCGTCGGATTCTTAGGTCCTCTGGCGACTTCTGAAGTTCCAGTCCCCAAAGCCCTGCTTTTATGCAGCAAACCCCCATTCACTCAACCTAGCTGTCACTCAAACATGCTAAGTGGTGAGCCGGCCGGCTCACCACTTGGGCCAATCAGGATGGAATGCGACTTGAATTGCCTAGGCAACTCAGTCCAGGGTGCCTAAATTCCCCTCCACCCCTCCTAAGTACCACAGACAGCGTGGCACCACTTTTGAGGGCTTCTGTGGAGAAGCCCGCCAAAAAGTGGAACAAAGGGCTGACTTGGGTTGGAGTCACAGAAGAGAACACAAACGCCATTTTAGAATCAAGTTTTGGCAAAAAATACCAACCGGAGAATTAATATTAATGAAATAAACCGGCGGTATGTTCGAGGCTACCGTAAATAATTAAATAAAGGTAGTAGCCTAAAACAATGGGAAATCCCATAGGAAAATATTTGCGGTTGAATATAAAAAGTAGTATCCACTGCCACCAGCCAAAACTCGTTCAGGGGGGACGGAGACGTGCCCCCTCGACTAACAGACCCCGGGCAATTGAATTTCCCCAGCCAGTACGTCCGCAATATGATGGTTTGTACTGGTTCTGTTCAGAATTTAAGACTAGTAAAGTCAATGGTGACTTTACATGCCCTGGGAGACAGTAGTCAGTCCCAGGGTATGGAGTCTGTACTGGGGGGTCACTATGACACCCCTGTGTTACTGCACGGAGGGTGCTGTGTAACACACATCACAAAAACACATGAAGCCCTATGGAGTAAAAGACCCCATAGCCCATTAAACACAACTAGATTCAAAGAAGCACACTCAAATCATGTCCAAGAGTGAGGGTAAAAGAGTCTCACTCTTGGCAGGAGAAAAAAATAAACCCCAAAAATCCAGCAAAGCTGCTGGGGGACTCACTAGGTTAGGAAATTCAGCCTAAACAGAGAATTCTCCCTAACATATATACGCAGGAGGAAAGGGGTGCAGCTCCAGTATACTAGAAATGACATCAGAGATGGCAATTGGTTGTAAAATATGAATCTATCCGATTACTGCAACCCACATCACTGCAACCCCAAAATTGCTGACTTTTTTTTTATTTCAACCCCCTTTACACCACATATATATGTGGGGGGGAGACCTCCACACCTCCCCTTCTTGCATTATTTACCATTACCTCCCACATATATATATATGTGGTGCAAAGGGGGATGAAATAAAAATAAATCAACATTTTCGGAGGTTGCAGTGTTGGGGCGCAGTAATGGTATAATCCCATAAAATAGGAGTAACACAGGACCTGTATATAAACAAGAGTAACCAATCCAAAAGCAAAACAAAAAAGAGGGCACACAATCATTATAAAAAGTTTTTAGTAAATTATCCCGAAAATATATGCTTAAAATTGCACAGTCTAACTCGCATGATTGTGTGGAGCAAATTGACTTCTAGGGGGACGAATGGACAGTGCACCAGAAAGGAGGCCTTGAGCTGGAAGATAAGGGCAAGCTGGGTAGGGAGAAAAAAGGAAGGAACCTAGAGGACACTGGGGAAGAGGTGGGTGAAGGGAATGGCTCATATGAGCTGTCAAGTGTTAGGCTGATCGATGCTCTGAAGAGCAAAGGCATTGCCCAATCAAATGAGGAAGAACCTTTCCAGGGGCCGGCCCTATCTAAAACAACATGTAAAATATTTAATCAGAATAAGGGCAGTATAGAGTCTAAAAGGGACTTATAGGTAGAAATACTCACAAATAGCTTATCTATGGGGTCCCCGAGGTTAGAGACTAAGTGCAAAAAGACAGTGGTCCTCATTACAACTACAGCGGTAGCCATGCTGGTATTTACCGGCACGGCTGCCACCGGAGTTGTTTTCTTACCGGCACCCAGCAATGGGGATGAACTGGGGCATTCCAGCCCTGGTGGACCTGGTATATCCCCATTGCCAGGTGCCAGTGATAATTACACCCCATTCCCATTTGAACCCCATAGGGCTCAATGGGGATGGGGAGGTCGGATGCACTGGCACCAGTCGTGAATGGTGCTGGTGCATCTGACATGGTCTGCTTGCAAGTGCCGGTCTGCCTGCCAGGTCAGATCTGGCAGGCTGAAAGGCACCCACAAGCAGACCTTGTAGTTTACGGTCCGGTAATAGCAGTGCCAGTTGCTTACCGGCATCATTGTTACCGGACCGGCAAACTTGTAATGAGGCCCAGTGCCTTCAATGAGACAACCTATAAATGGGAAACAGATTAGAGACCTGATAAAGGCCATGATGTCACAGGAAGATAAAATGGTGGCAAATAAGTAAGGCCTGAGAACTAGAAATCTAGGTGCCTCTTTATCAGCTCCAATGGGGCTTGAGATCACCCAGTCTATACAGCATGGGGTAGCACTTGGGAACAACATGGTAGATGATATGAGGAAAGCCTCTAAATCCACCAAATCATACGATTCCAACCCAAACCTATCCCAAATGGGACGAGGGAGGATTTGAACTTCCGTTGGGGTGGGATCAATGTCAAATAAACGGGGAGTGCATGGGGAACCTTGCCTAAGGCATCCGATATTTCCAGATAAGATGAATTTTACACTTAACTATACGTTTGAGAAAGGGCGACCAGACTACCTCAATAGGAGTACAGTCCTTACCCTCTTTAACAAAATTGCAGCATTACGATTGATTACAACAAAGGATATCAAACTAGTAGACTTCTTACATCTGGAGAGTTATGACTACCTACGACTGGTTATCCCCTTGAGATTGGTCTATGGTGTTATGCTGCAAGAAACTGAGAATGTCTATAAGCTGGGATATGATCTCTGCACTTGTGACACATCTTTGAGTAGTGACCAGGAAACAAAAGGTTACGAGGTGCAACAGACAAAGAGTGGGGATGAATACAGTGAACGGATGGGGGGAAGAGCAGCCAATAAATCCAAAATGGAGAGGGAAGATATGAATTGGAGTTGGCTGGCCCTGACTTTTAGGGAAGATATTGAACAACTAAGAGAATTGAAAGCCCCACTTTAGCGCGAAGTTGCACTTCTCAGTGGTGTGCTGGAATGTTTGAGGTTTTCAAAAACTATGCTCCAACTCTAGTCTTTGTGATTTTCTGCAATCATTTTACCTAATATGTTTACAGGAAACATGGGTAACTGGTACTTTCTCACTGCAAGGTTATTATATAGTATATGAGCCAGCTTTCAAGGACCCTGCAGACCAGCAGGAGGATTGATTGTTGCTGTTTGTCAAGGACGTGGGCTATCAATTGTGAATCATTACATTATATGTAAGGGGGTATTGGCAGTGGTTATACAAGTTGAGGGAGGACAGCCCATCAAACAAATATTGCTGTTTAACATATATTGGAATTTGGGTGGGAACATTGCTAACACCCTAGTATTCATAAATCAAAAATTGAACATTGGTACCTATCCTGCCCTGAAGGTCAGGTGATGGTGCTGTCCGATATCAATGCAGATTGTGTGAGTGCTAAATTGAATGATTTTGACTATCTGCATGATGATGGGATAGCTATCAATAGGGGGCAAAATCCATGTGTGGAGTACAGAAGCGATATGGAGCTAACCGTAAAAAAAATAGAGAGATAAAAATGGCAGTCTAATATGGAGGACTGGGGTTATACCTTTTATGCCCAACCTCATGGGGGCACGATCGAAAAGTGAATACTTGGTTTGCCAAGAATATGTCAACTTGTATTGACTATATGTTTGCCTTAAAGGCTTTATTCGAACAGAATAGATCATTTGAAATTTTGTAGACAGTCTATAGCGAACACAGCCTATTCATGGCAAGCTTTGAATTACACATTGCTGGTAAATCCATTGTAACATATGGTACAGAAGTAGAGATAAACCAACAAGGAAATAGATTGAAATGGAATGCAAAAAGGGTCCAACAATGTAATATGGTCATTTTAAAAAATGTTGAGCTTCTCCACTGAAGTCAAAGGGAGCAACATATTCCTTGTTGTCATTTAATAAATATATAATGAACATTCTGCCCAAATTGGAGAAAGGGAAAGTAATGGATAAAGAATTAAAAACATATACCCATAAATTTGATTCTAGGATACGAAAAATGAAGAGACTTGTTAGGATGAAAAAAGATGAATAAAAGATTATACTGAAATAGGTATTGTGGGAAAAGCTGCATTGATAAGGACAATAAAGCAGAAATTGAATAACTGGATTAAAACCTATAAGGGTATAATGTTACAAAATGACAACAAGGCAATATTGAACTCTTTCAGCAGCGGTAATGCCAGCAGATTTTGAAGCCTGATTAATGACCTTGTAAATCGCTCAGCAGTCCTTGTTAACTATCCCGATAAGAGAGGAGGTATAGGATGCACATTTTGTTTTTTTTAAAAATGTGCCTTTATTGATTTTTGCATATGAGAAAAAAAAGAGCACAACAAACAATTATGTCGTATTTGATAGTAACCAAGCTGTGAGTGTTCATACATGCTTATTTGTACATCAAAAATGTCAATCTAACGAGAGAAGAAAAAATGAACATTAATAGAACAAGATAATATTGTACCTGTTGGTACCATAACATAGTTTCGCAGATTCACAGATCAATCTAGCGGCTAACTTTAACAGAACACAGCGAGTTACTTCACTTGTTTTCCTTCTGCTGTTTTTCCCTTCCCCCTCCCCCCGGGCTAGGTCTGTGACTCACTACAGTGACATGAGTATGTGCGTATATTCTTAATTTGATGTGTGTACGGGTTCTTACTTGACGTTTTGATTTGTTTTGGGGTCTCCTCTGTTGGGGGGTGCTTCTATGTCTTCCGTTCGGCTTCATTAGTCATTCTGTGGGTCATCCAATGTGCGTTGTTAGGATTGGGGATAGTGTCATTACTTTGCTGTGGGCGTGTGTAATTCAAACTAAGCTTGGGTAGTGTCTTCCCCATACACTACATCGGGTGTGCATTTATCCAGGAAATCTGCCATTAGGATAACGCATTGGGTCGATTTACCATGCAAGGATGCTGTTATTTTCTCCATGGTGCACATATTCATTGCCACAGTGACCCATTCTTTTTTCGGAAGGGGTTGAGGGGGATTTCCATTTTATCGTTAGGAGCGCTCGAGCGGCAAGCAAAAGATGTGGGGCCAGGCCCTGTACTTTTCTCCATTCGTCCTTGTCTCTTTCAAACCCAAACAACACTAGGTGGGGATCAGCAAGTCTCTGGATACCATGTATGGCCCTGATCCATCTGAGGACTTCGTCCCAATAGACCTTGATTTGTGGCCATTCCCACCACATAGTCAGCAATTATACCACATTCACGCCAACGCAAGGGGTTAGTTGTTTGATACATTCTGCATAGCCTACTTGGGTCATATTGCCACCTATGTAGGAGCTTAACGGCATGCATTTTACATTGAGACAATATCGAGGTTTTAAATGTTGCGCAGCACATTTTGTCCCATGTGTCCTCCTCTATGTCTGTCCCCAGGTCCCTCTTCCATCTTCCTCTGAGGTGTTCTGTATTACCTTTTCCCGCCTCTATTAATGTTTTGTACATGACGGATATTAGGCCCTTCATGGTTGTCCTGGAGTCGAGTAATTTCTTGAAGGGGGTGAGTTCCCTGCTCAATTTATCCTTCCATTCCTGTTTGGTCAGTACTCCTTTTATCTGTAAGTAGTGGAATGTGGACAGTACTCCTATTTCTAGCGCTTCTGTTAATCCTTCATAACACTCCCAGAACTCACTCTGCACAAGCTGACCCACCCTTTCCAACCCCGCCTCGTACCAGGTCTGGAATTTCTCGACATTGGGGATATGATTATTTATACCCGGGGACCATAAGTGGCTGAGCAACTACGGCCACGTGGTAATCTTTTTCATCTCTGTGCCTTCTTTCCATATGTCCCAGATAGTTGCCAGGATTGGATGTGCCTTTGACTTGGTTAGTATTCTCTTTCTTGGGGCCCATAACCATCCTGAGACCGTTGCCGGGTGGAAGTAATGGTTATCCATTGCGATCCATTGTGGTTCACTCTGGTTTCTTAAATGAGTGCTGAGTACCCACAATTGGGCTGCTTCATAGTATCATTTGAGGTCCAGAAGGCCTACCCAGCCTTTGTCCTTGGGCAGTGTCAGTGTATCATATACTATTCTGGCCTTCTTCCCTTGCCACAAAAATTGTACGATTGCCCTCTTAACCTCCAGGAAGTAGCCTTTTGGGATTTGAATGGGCAGCATCTGAAAAGGGTATAGGGATCTGGGGAGGCAGACCATTTTTATCACGTTTTGGCGCCCTAACCAGGATATTGTCAATTTGTTCCATCTAGCCAGATCCGTGTGGAAGTTTTCAAGGAGTTTGGGGAAGTTGGCTTCATTTAGGGTTTCTATGCGTTTTGTAATTTGTATCCATCGATATTCCAACTTGTTGTGCTCGATGCATAAACCAAGGGAGGAATATTTGATTTCATTTTCCTCTGCGGACCCTTTCAGAGGGAACAGGATTGATTTTGTTTGGTTAATCTTAACACCGGAAATGCGGCCATATTCTTCAAGGAGGGATATGGCTCTGGGGACGGACGTTTCTGAATTGGTCATGTGTAGGAGAATATCAGCTGCATAAAGTGCCACTTTATACTCTGCCTGGCCTAGGTGCATTCCTTCTATCTGTATGTGTGTTCTCATTTTTTGTGCCAGTGGTTCAAGTGAGAGGGAAAACAGAATAGCTGACAGGATGCATCCCTGCCTGGTACCTCGCTTTAGTTCAAACCATCTGGAGTATTCTCCGTTGACGGCTACCGAGGCTCTAAGTGTTGTATATACCGCCCGGATTCCCTTGCTAAATCTTGGTCCTACGCCGTTATTGCATAGGAGGTACATTAGAAAGTCCCAGTTGACCCTGTCAAAGGCTTTCTCTGCGTCGATGGAGAGCAAGGCTGGGTCTCTGTCCATATTGGCAGAGACATGTATTAGGTGCAGAGTCTTGTGCATAGTGGCGGCTCCCTGTCGGCCCAGTATAAAGCCCACTTGGTCGGGATGGACACGATGGGGCATATATGTTTCAATTCTGTTAGCAAGGACTCTTGTATAGATTTTTGCATCTACGTAGAGTAAGGATATGGGGCGATATGATCCACATTTTTTGGGGTCCTTTCCTTCTTTTGGGATCACTGTGTTAAGGGCTCTAACGAAGGAGTCAGGTGGTTTGCCTGTTTCCAGGATTTCGTTAAATAGCTCAACCAAGAAGGGGGTAAATTGGGTACTGAACGACTTGTAAAAGCCAGCCATGTATCCGTCCTCCCCTGCGGATTTACCTAGGGTTAGTCTTTTTATTGCGTTTTGTATCTCCTCTCCCGTTATGGGGGTCTCAAGGCAGACCGACTCACTGGGGGTTATTTTGGGTATCACAATATTGTCTAAATATGACTCAATGTTGTGCGGGTCTGGGGTTGTCTCCGGGGTGTATAACGTTTCATAAAAATCTGCAAAAGCTTCAGGGATAGTGGTTTTGCTAATATCTGTTTCAGGTCCCCCATCTACTAGCTCTTGGACTCTGCGTTCTGCTCGTTGTTCCCTCAATCTAGCCACCAGTATTGTGTCTGCTTTATCCCCTTTCTCATAGAACCTTTGTTTTAATAGCAGGAGTTTGCGGGCTATTTGGTCGCGCTCCAGGAGGCGGAGTTCTTCTCTTTTTTTCCTTGCCTCATTTATCTTCCCCGGGTCTGGGGGGTCTCCTTCTCTTGCCTCTCTATCTAGCTGGTGGATTTCCTCCCTAATTCTGTTTTCAATCAGGTTTCTCTCTCTCTTTTTCCGAGCACTTCCTCTTATAAGGATCCCCCTCCAAGTTGCCTTACCGGCATCCCATACTCCTTGCCTGGAGACCTCTCCCGTATTATTAATTCTAAAGTATTCAGTCATTTCATTTTCCATCTCCATCTTAAAGACGGGGTCTTTCCACAGGGTTTCGTTACACCTCCATTTTCTACTTTTGCGTGGTAAATGCTCCCATTGGACATCAGCGGTGACCATGTTATGGTCAGACCAAGTGATTGGGGTGATCTCTGAATGTGTGGTTGTGGATTTCTTTGGTGAGGTAGATGTAATTAATGCGGGTAAAGGTGTTGTGTGGAGCTGAAAAGAACATATATGCTTTCTCATTGGAGTGCATTTGTCTCCATACATCACTCAATCCATATAGGTCCATCATTTCGGCAAAACTAGTGTGTGCTTGTGTGGTGGTGTCTTGTGTTTTGGGGTTGTCAGTTTACGGTCTAGTGTGAGGCAGGCCCATATGTTGATGTCTCCTCCCAGGATGACATGGCCGGAGGATTCTATTATGATTTTGGGGATTGTTTTAGACAGAAATCAAGTCTGATTTACATTGGAGGCGTAGATCTTGGCAATTGTGATAGGCACATTTCCAATGGTTCCCGTTTCCATTAAGCCCCGACCTTCCATGTCTGACCAGGTCCTGGCAGTATTGAAGTCAATTCCTTTCCTAATAAGGATTCCCACTCCTCCCTTTCTCAATGGGCCAGAGCCCCAGAATTCTATCCCACTTCGCGTCCCCAGTATGGGCTTCTCATCACCCTTCATATACTTTGTCTCTTGTAAGAGGAGGATATCAATTTTGGTGCTGAGAAATTCTCTATACACCAGCGATCTCTTGGTTGGTGAGTTAAGACCCTTGACATTAAGCGTTCCCGCCCTTACGGAGCCCCTGCTTTGGGATTCAGCGGTCGCCATCATTATGTAATCTGAGATTATGCACTTCATTCATTTGTTTCCGCCGGCTTGTTCTAATTTCAAGGAACCATGTCACATTTTTTGTTCACTCGGTATTCTGCCCTAGCCCATTCTTCAGTTTTCCCTCTAGCCCATGTTCCCCCCCGTCTCCTCCCTCCCTCCCTCCATGTGATGACGTTCGACCGGGTTCACTTGGCAGGACTGTCCCAGTATCGAACCACAAGCGGGGACCGTTACCTCATGGTCCTGTACAAAAAATAATACAAGTTACTAATTGAGCCCCCACTATTCCTTCTTTGGACTTGCTATAGAGTTTCAGTTCGAGCATCAGTCACTAAGCGCTTACCTCAAACAATGCTCATGTTCATTATTATCAAGCAACACATATGTCAAGGATACCATGTTCGTCAGAGTTTAGCTGACGGCATCTGGTGATATAATGCCTCTACGATAATTCCTCGAACCTTTCACCCTTTTACACCTTGGGCCTTGAAGATGCCATGCCCTCACGTCCCCTGCGGATTCTTGTCGATCCTCTCCATGATCTTGTGTTCCAAGCAAATACGATATGCATGTCTTAATATCTTTCTCTGAGTTCAGTCTGATCCTTGTGCCTTCGTGTTTGACGGAGAGGGTGAAGGGGTATCCCCATCTGTATCGGGTATCTCGTTCTTTCAGCCACTTTGTGAGGGGCGTACACATTTTCCTGAGAGCTAAGGTCATAGAGGAGAAATCCTGATATATCGCTATTTGCGCTCCGCCTAGGGTGATGGTGCCTCCACTCCTTGCTTTCTCCAGTACTCTGGTCTTATCTTGATAGCGGTGGAACCGCGCAAGGAACGACTGAGGGCCCCCAGGCGGGCCACCTGCTCTGTGGATGCGCTCTGTTTTGGGCTCATCAATGTCGTATTCTTTTACGAGAAGCTTGATGATATTGTGAAGCGTTGTTTTGAGGTCCTCCTCCGTACCCCCCTCCTGCTCACGGATTCCAAAAAGTTGTTCCTTCTCTCCTGATTTGCCAAATCGTCCATCTTAAGTTTGACCTCTTCTTCTCTCTCCCCTAGACTCGTTATTCTGTGAGCCAGTTGCGTCTCTAAGGTGTCTATTGAGGCTTGGTTATTTTCCACTCCTTCGACCCTGTCTTCTATTTTATCCAGCCGTTGCGTGAGTTTGTCGATTTTGCCACAAATACTGGCACTCATGTTTTTTATTTCAGTCAATGGCGCCGCTATGTCCCCTTTTGTGGCAGCTGTTTCGTCACACAGAGTCAGTGTGGATGCCATCTTGGGGTCGGTGGAGTGAGGAGTAGTTGGGTTGTAAGCGTAGGTGGCTAGTTTCTGTTGCGCATTCATACACCTGGTTCAAGGCATCCGGTGTTGTCTCTCAAATTTCGGGTTGAGGTGGCACCACCACCGGGAGAGTATGTGAGGAGGCACACGCCCCAGGTGTGGTGGCCCAACCCTCAGTCCTGGCGGTGTATCCTTTATTGTTGTTTTGCCGGTGGTGCCTCCGGGTTCTCTCTAGGTAGTGGCCTGTTAGGGGGAGCGCTTCAGTAGGGGACCCACCTTTGTTTTAAGACTCTTCTGTGTCTGTAATGCTCACCTGATTCCCGCAGAGGCGCCGGTCTTGACTGGGCGAATACCGTATCTTCAAAGGTGATGTGTAACACACGGTTGGCTCTTTGGGCTGGACCTCTGTGCACTGTATATCTGACTCGAAGGGTAAGATGTCTGCAGATAGAAAATATGGGATTAATGAACTGGGTTATTGGGTGTCTCTCTCTTCTTCCCTTTCTCCTCTCCTGTAGAACTCCAAAGGTTAACGCTCTCACCTTAGGTAAGTGAACGCCGTGCTCTCCATCTGCCTCGGGGCAGGGTGCTGTAACCAGTTTCTTCACTGGATAAGGGTGCAGGCCTCTTGACTTCAGAGGACTGCTGTCCGTCGTTTACTGCACGAACGGTAAGTTCCGAGCATTTCAAATGTCTTTAAAAGTCTTTTAATGATGTCTCTTGTTTTGCAGGGTTCCGACGATGGCGGATGACGGGCCGAAGTGAGTTGAGGATGGAACCCGTGTGAGGAATAGAAGCGCCTGGAAGCACGTAAGTAAGCGCTTGTTGCCTGCTTCACGATGCGCACTAACTGTCCTTTTATCTTGCAGGTACAAGTTCGGAGCTGCTGAAGGGTGCCGGAATACCCACTGGGTTCGGCGTGGGAAGGAGTAATGGCACGTGAGTATTAAAGTTACCCAATGTCTTTAAACGCACCTTCTTTTGTCTTTCAGATGTGGGGTGCAGCGCCGAAGGCCTCCGGAGCGTGCGAAGAGTTGGTAAGCTTTTGTCTTTCAGATGCCGGAATGCAGTGCGAAGACCTCCGGAGCACGCGAAGAGTAGGTAAGCCTTTGTCTTTCAGATGCCGGAATGCAGCACGAGGCGTTGGTGACAGCCAATGGACCAGGTAAGAGATGCGCTGTCACTGAAGACCGTAGTGCTAACCTGTTCTTTCTTGTCTTTATAGGTGTTGCTGAAGACTGGATTCAAGATGGTAAGCCTTTTTCCCTTAGGCCCAGGATCAGATGCAGAAGACACGATGAGCGTTCTGCTGCAGAGGATGCAGAATAATGCAAAGCAAGATTCATCCATCGGGTGTGGTTTAAATAGCCTCCTGTAGTGCTTAGGTGTCTCCTTCCACAGCCTCGCCTAGAAGAAAAAGAGTTCCTGCTTTCCAGAAGAGTTCCAGTGTTCTGAACCTAGGGAGTGGCTCCTGCCCCACCCAACAGGAAAAGTAGTCCCAAACAGAAGAGGATCAGAGGCTCAACTGGCAGGTAAGTAAGCAGCATGGTCTGCTGCAGGTAAGTCCACCCAAGCATTATGAGCCCGGCGCTTCCAGCGCTGGGACTGGGCATATTTATGAGCCTGGTGCCACTGGCGCCAGGACAGGGTCCAAAAGGTCCCAATTGGGACTGATTGGCACTCGGAACCTGGGTTATGGGCCTGCTTCCAAGGGAGTTGGGTAAGTCCTGACCTTTTGGAAGCAGAGATCATGACAGCACCCCCCCTCAAGGCCCCTCCCAAACCGGGCTTCTCCGGGGGTTTGGGCTTGTCAGGAAATGTTCGGTGAAATCTTTTGATTAGACGAGGAGCGTGGACATATTCTGCAGGTTCCCAGGATCTTTCTTGGGGGCCGTAGCCTTTCCAGTCAATTAGGTAAAATAGTTTAGATTTGGAGATCTTGGAGTCCAGAATGCTTTTGACTTCAAACTCGAGTTCTCCATCGACTAGGATAGGTTTTGGAGATTTAGTTAGTCGGGTTTGAGGTTGCACGGGTTTTAATAGAGAGACGTGGAAGACCGGATGTATCTTCATGTGAGGGGGCAAGTCCAACTTGACCGCTACTGGGTTTACTATGGTAGTGATGGAATAGGGACCAAGGTACCTTGGGTTGAATGTGCGTGGTCCTTTTAGAGGTAGATATTTGGTGGATAACCAGACTTGATCTCCTACTTGATATTGGGGGGCTTCCTTCCGATGTTGATCTGCTCCTTTCTTGTATTGTTCCTTAGCCCTTTGAAGGTGAGAAACGGCTTCCTTAAAGGCTTGGGTGATTCTAGAATGCAGGTAGTCTACTGCTGGTGTTCCAAGATCTTGGAGTGGATCCAACTCCGAGGTTCGAGGGTGACTGCCGTATAAAAGAAAAAACGGGGTTTTCCCAGTTCCCGAGTGGACAGAGTTATTGTAGGCATATTCGGCTATCCAAAGGATATCTTTCCAAGTTTTTTCAGTTTGTTGCAGCATGCAGCGTAAATACTGTTCCAGAGTTTGATTGGTCCTCTCGGTTTGTCCGTCGGTTGGAGGGTGGTGACTGGTCGATAGTCTCACATCAATTTGAGCCGACCGACAGCAACTTCGCCAAAAATGAGAAATAAATTGACTACCTCGATCCGAAATTAGAACTGAAGGAAAACCGTGCAGTCGGACGATGTTTTCGAGAAATTCTCGGGCCAGAGTTGCTGCTGTTGGCAAGCCTTTGAGTGGAATGAAATGCACCATCTTGGAGAATAAGTCCACGATTACTAGGATCGTATTGTATCCGGAGCATGGAGGTAGATCGGTGATGAAGTCCATAGAAAGCGCATGCCAAGGGCGAGGTGGAATGTCAATAGGGCGTAAGAGGCCGGCTGGTTTTTCCTTTTGACTCTTGTTTTGGGCGCATACTCCACAGGACATTATAAAGTCTCTGATATCTTTTTTCCAAGACGGCCACCAGAAGTAGCGCTTGATCTTTTCTGAGGTTTTGGCCATACCGGGATGTCCTTCCATTAAAGAATCGTGATAACAAGAGATTACCTTTTTCTGTAAATCTGTGCTGGGCAGGTATAATCGTTCTTGGAAATACAATAAGTTGTCCTTCACTGCAAAGTCCTTTCCCTGCAGATGCCAATTCTGTATGTCTGCTGGAGTTACAAGTTGCCTGGCTTCATCCTTAACTTCCTCTATGGATTGTGTGGCGATTACACCCAGAATTCTTTGTTCGGGAATGATAGGTACAGGTTTAGGGTTGATCAAGTGTTCTTCCACTCCCATACAAGAAAGGGCATCAGCTTTACCGTTTTTTGTACCAGGTCGATAGGTAATTATGAAGTCAAACTCGGCAAAGAATAGTGCCCAACGGAGTTGTCTAGAGGATTGGGCTTTTGCGGTTTTCAAATATTGCAGGTTTCGGTGATCCGTAATCACAGTAACGGTGTGTCGGGCCCCCAGAAGATAATGCCGCCAAGCCTTAAAGGCAGACTTGATAGCCAGAAGTTCCTTATCAGTAATCGTGTAATTGATTTCAGGAGGCGAGAATTTGCGGGACCAAAATGCCACGGGACTGATTGGTTACTGGGTCCTTTTGTGATAGAACTGCCCCCATGGCAAGGCTCGAAACATCAGTTTCAACGATGTAGGGGAGTTCGGGGCGAGGGTGTTTTAAAATTGGTGCAGAGATAAATTTAGTCTTCAAATTCTGGAAAGCTTGTTCCGCCTCGGTAGACCATTCAAAACGTTTGTTTTTCTTTAACAAGGCGGTGATGGGCTGGACTATTCGGGAGAATTCGGGGATAAACCTGCGGTAAAAGTTAGCAAAGCCTAACATGCTTTGAACACCTTTCATGGAGGATGGTGATGGCCATTTGAGAATTGCATCGACCTTCTTTGAATCCATACGCACTCCGCTAGGTGATAATATGAATCCCAAGAATTCAACTTCAGTTATGTTGAAAACACATTTTTCCAACTTAGCGAAAAGTTTGTGTTGACGCAATCTCTCGAGGACCATTTTCACGTGTTTCCGATGTTCAGATTCCGATGAAGAATAAACGAGGATGTCGTCAATGTAAACAACAACACACACATCTATGAGCTCTCTGAGGACATCGTTCATAAAATATTGAAAGGCGGCCGGGGCATTGCAAAGTCCGAAGGGCATGACCTGATATTCAAATAGCCCATACTTGGTGCGGAAGGCCGTCTTCCATTCATCGCCCTCTTTTACTCGTACCAAGTGGTAGGCTCCTCTAAGATCCAGCTTTGTACATATGCATGCTTTTCTGACTTGGTCCAGGAGTACAGGGATCAAAGGTAACGGATATCTATTCTTAACGGTGATCTGGTTCAGGGCGCGATAATCTATACAAGTTCTAAGGTCTCCTTCTTTTTTTGGAACGAAGAACAAAGCTGAAGAAGCAGGGGACTTGGAAGGACGAATAAACCCATTCGCTAGGTATTGATCCAGGTATTGTCGGAGGTGAAGGTTCTCAGGCTCGGTGAGGGCATAAATTCTACTACAAGGAGGAGTAGATCCAGGTATCAGGTCTATCTGGCAGTCATAAGACCTATGAGGAGGTAGAGAGTTAGCCTGATCCTTCCGGAAAACATCTTGGAATTCTAGGTATTCGGGAGGTAACTGGGGAGTCTCCGAAGAAATTGCTGCCAGTGCAACACCAGGTGGAGGGTGACAAGTAGAGACACATTCTGGAAACTGAACCGTTCTTGCTCGCCAATCGATCTGAGGATTGTGTTTCTCTAACCAAGGTATTCCTAGAATAATCTGGAACTGAGGGGCCTTGATCACATCGAACACGATCTTCTCATGGTGTCCATCTTGACTTACTAGCGTCACTTCTTGAGTGGTATGCGTTACTGGTCCGGAGGCTATCTCTGTACCATCCACCGTAGTAATGACGTCCTTTACAGCCTTGGGACAAAGAGTTAGATTCATCCTCAAAACCATTTCATGATCCACATAATTGCCGATGGCACCGCTGTCGACGTAAGCTTCAATCGCATGTAATCGATCCGGATGATCAGGGCTAATGAGGACCAAAGGTATCACGAAATGCGAGGTCACGGAACTGGTTTTAACGCTCGGCAAGAGGACCTCTATTCTTGTCGGGCGAGGTCGTTTCCCTGCTCAGAGTTTGTGACCTTGGTAACTGCAGCTCCTACTGCCTTCTTGGCTGGTTTCACCGGACAGTCTCGAAGAAAGTGCCCTGAGTTTCCGCAATAGAGGCATAATTGCAACTGTTTTCTCCTTTCCCGCTCCTTTTGTGTTAGTGGTCCTTTCAGGTCCCCTCTTTGCATGGGTTCCCCGGAGTCTACCCCTTTGGAAGGAGTTGGTGGTTTGGAAAATACTCGAGCATCAAACTTGGAACGATGGGCCTTCCTGTTCTGCAGTCTGTGATCTATTTGAACGACTAAGTCTATATAGTCCGAACAGTCTTGTGGGGGATTCACTACTTGGGCTAACACATCTTTGAGCTCTCCACGTAGACCTCTATAAAACAGCGTAATCCTTTTGTCCTCAGGCCATTGAGTTTCCACTATCAGTCTGTTGAACGACGCAATATAAGCCAAAAGGTCTTGATTACCCTGTCGCAACGAAAGAAGCTCATTGTCCAAGGCCTGCCCCTGTGAATGTCTTGCGAACAGTTTTTCCATACTGAGCTGAAAAGCTTGAAAATCATGGAGAACCGGATCATCTTGATTAACTAGAGGGATCGACCAGTCTGCCGCATTGCCACTAAGGTACGAAAGCACGAAAGCTACTTTAGCTTGATCAGTTGGAAAGGCTGCTGGCCGGCATAAGAAATGCAACCGGCACTGATAAATACTGCAAACCTCTTTGGGTCACCAGAAAATCGTTCGGGCGGAGCCAGAGGTACATTCCCAGGTAGGTTGATCTGCACTGGATTCATAGAGGATGTTGAAGGAAGATTTGCCCCTGATGCGGGTAACGGGGTCTGTCCGGCTTGTGACTGTAGCAATTGTCTAGCGAGATCGTCTGTTCGCTCCTTGGAAATAATCAGTTCCCTTCTTAGAGCGTTCGTTTCCTGACGGGCTGCATGCACTTCTGCTCTTAGTTCCCCAAGTAACTGGGCTAGCTGGTCGGTATCCGAGGTTTCCATAGCGCCTGGGCGGGAGTTTTGCGGTAGGCTTTGCGTTCTGTAACGCTCACCTGATTCCCGCAGAGGCGCCGGTCTTGACTGGGCGAATACCGTATCTTCAAAGGTGATGTGTAACACACGGTTGGCTCTTTGGGCTGGACCTCTGTGCACTGTATGTCTGACTCGAAGGGTAAGATGTCTGCAGATAGAAAATATGGGATTAATGAACTGGGTTATTGGGTGTCTCTCTCTTCTTCCCTTTCTCCTCTCCTGTAGAACCCCAAAGGTTAACGCTCTCACCTTAGGAAAGTGAACGCCGTGCTCTCCATCTGCCTCGGGGCAGGGTGCTGTAACCAGTTTCTTCACTGGATAAGGGTGCAGGCCTCTTGACTTCAGAGGACTGCTGTCCGTCGTTTACTGCACGAACGGTAAGTTCCGAGCATTTCAAATGTCTTTAAAAGTCTTTTGTAATGATGTCTCTTGTTTTGCAGGGTTCCGGCGATGGCGGATGACGGGCCGAAGTGAGTTGAGGATGGAACCTGTGTGAGGAATAGAAGCGCCTGGAAGCACGTAAGTAAGCGCTTGTTGCCTGCTTCACGATGCGCACTAACTGTCCTTTTATCTTGCAAGTACAAGTTCGGAGCTGCTGAAGGGTGCCGGAATACCCACTGGGTTCGGCGTGGGAAGGAGTAATGGCACGTGAGTATTAAAGTTACCCAATGTCTTTAAACCCACCTTCTTTTGTCTTTCAGATGCGGGGTGCAGCGCCGAAGGCCTCCGGAGCGTGCAAAGAGTTGGTAAGCTTTTGTCTTTCAGATGCCGGAATGCAGTGCGAAGACCTCCGGAGCACGCGAAGAGTAGGTAAGCCTTTGTCTTTCAGATGCCGGAATGCAGCGCGAGGCGTTGGTGACAGCCAATGGACCAGGTAAGAGATGCGCTGTCACTGAAGACCGTAGTGCTAACCTGTTCTTTCTTGTCTTTATAGGTGTTGCTGAAGACTGGATTCAGGATGGTAAGCCTTTTTCCCTTAGGCCCAGGATCAGATGCAGAATACACGATGAGCGTTCTGCTGCAGAGGAGGCAGAATAACGCAAAGCAAGATTCATCCATCGGGTGTGGTTTAAATAGCCTCCTGTAGTGCTTAGGTGTCTCCTTCCACAGCCTCGCCTAGAAGAAAAAGAGTTCTTGCTTTCCAGAAGAGTTCCAGTGTTCTGAACCTAGGGAGTGGCTCCTGCCCCACCCAACAGGAAAAGTAGTCCCAAACAGAAGAGGATCAGAGGCTCAACTGGCAGGTAAGTAAGCAGCATGGTCTGCTGCAGGTAAATCCACCCAAGCATTATGAGCCCGGCACTTCCAGCGCTGGGACTGGGCATATTTATGAGCCTGGTGCCACTGGCGCCAGGACAGGGTCCAAAAGGTCCCAATTGGGACTGATTGGCACTCGGAACCTGGGTTATGGGTCTGCTTCCAAGGGAGTTGGGTAAGTCCTGACCTTTTGGAAGCAGAGATCATGACAGTGTCCCTGTCAGATCATTGGGGGTGGGTGATTCAGTTTGTTGCCCATTTTGTTTCCGGATCGTGTCGGGAGTCATTCGCCCATGTCCTGGTCTGCTCCCCTCTTGTTGTGTGTCTTTGCCTCTGACCGCCCCGAGATGGGTGCATCTGGATGAAGAGTGCTGCCTTCTGGGTCACAGGGAGTGTTAGCACACTTTGTTTTTTCTAATTCGCTCTCTATCTTTCCCCTGCTTTTCCTAGGATCTGAAGGGTGTCGCTCTCTGCGGGTGGATTCAGCGTGGTTCCACGTGCATATGACTGCCTCCCTTCTTTTATCTCTCACCGATGTGAGGGGTTCGCAGTGTGCCTACCGCGTATCTCGTATCCCTTTCGGTATGCACTATGTGTTTCTGCTTTTGGGGTCTCTGTTGACCATACAGGCGTAGGGCACAGCGTATAGTATGATGTCCTTTATGTTGGATGTCGGCGCGTGTGAGGGATGCGACTGGAGGGGATATCCTCTCGTGGACCTCAGGATACCCGTTGGCTCCTCGTGCTGATTCCCCTTCCCGGGTCCACTCGCCCCGCGAGAGAGGGGTCTCTTTCACTCCATGTAGCCGGGCGCGGGGCGCGGTCACTTGGCCTTCGCGGTCACTCTGGTAGTGTTGTTTCCGCTTGGGAGGCACCCCGGCGCCCGTGGGGTGGGACGCCGATTCTCGCAAGGAGTTCGGTTGAGCGTGGCTGGCTCTCCGTGCGGGTCGCCGGGTGTGTTTGAGCAGTGCCGCTATGCGATCTGAGGCTCAGAGGGCCGGGGTTGCGTTTTGTTTCGGTCCGGGGGTGGATACAACTCACCACGTAGAGGTGCTGTGTCGTGTTTGTTGTTGTTCGCTTACGATCATCTTTCTTAGATCGAGCCTACTGCTTCCAATAGTACGAACGATGCTCTCTCTCCACGGCGAGTCTCGGCTTCCCTCCAGGCCGTTCTTATCTCTGTGCGGGTTTCAAGTCACCTCCGTTGTCTTCCGAAGTTCACGTGTGTTACGCAGTTAAGCAGGCGATCAGGAACTTCAATGTTTCTCCGCGATTACTTGCCCGATTTTCGCCGGGTCTTTTCTTTATGGCATGCTAGACATCATCTCCTTCGGTATTCCGTCGAGTGTACTTGAGGTGGGGTCTAAAGTGGGGGCTCAATCCACTTTTCCGGGACCTCGGGACGGAGCTCACACAGAGGAGTTGTTCATCTGTGCGCCCCCTGGTGGCCGACCGGGATGCACATTTTAAGGATCTTTACAAAGGTGTTACGGAGACCAGTCCTAATTATAATATACTGAGGAATGCACACTGGTCCTTGGGGTTTACTATTCAAGAAATAGCAGAAAATATAAGAAAGGCTAGTCCATCAAAAGCAGGGGGCCCCAACCCACTAACTTATGTAATGTTCAAAGAGAATGTGGACGCGTGGGCCAAAGATATTGTACATATTATTTAGTGATATTATAAACACAGAGAGATTTCCAAAAATGTGGAGTGTTTCATATGTAATCCCTAATTATAAAAAAAAAGTGGATAGAATGTCTCCCGATAATTACAGACCGATATCGCTGATTAATGCAGATTCCAACATCTTTGCATCCATAGTCCTCGGGTACATAGAAGACTGGTGTAATGCTATCCTGGACGTCTTTCAGATGCGATTTCAGATAAATAAGGGAATTTATGGGGGAGGCCTGTTATTGAGGTTTATTCAACAAGCTGCATGGTAAGGGGATGCACGTGCTGTTTATGTAGCCTCTCTGGACCTCTATGGACCTCTCTAGGGCTTTTGACATGGTGGATCGACAAACACTGTGGTCCAAGTAACACAAACTAGGTTTGCCAACTGGTCTCTTAAGCATACTGATACATTTACACAAGAAGTCCTCCATTCAAGTGAGGTTAAACAATGAGGGGCTAATGACACAGACAATTTCAGTTTTTAATGGTCTCCGAAAAGGGTGCAGACATGCCCCTACACTGTTAAACATGTATGTTTTGGATGTGGGAGAATCTCTAACTGGGCAAGCTTTTGCACCCCCCTGTGTGGGGTAACTAAAGATAGCCTTGGCAGCCTATGCAGACGATTTTATTTTTAATGGATCGGACACCTATTGGGCTACAAATAACTACGAAAAGATTCAATGATTATATGGCGGCAAATGATCTGTTAATTAATCCATCCAAAATGATCATAATAAAACTGAGCAGAGTTAGCAAGTCGTGCCATTTTGCATGGTTTATTAACAAAACCAAAATTCAAGTGAAAGACAGCTCAGTCTACTTAGAGTTTCCAAATATTGCCCATCCAAATAAAGGATTGTATAGGAAGAATTTAAGGGGTAAAGCAATTGTTCTTGCAAGTCAAATTTGTAAGGTGGATAAAAAATTCTCAGTCTTACGGTTATTAGGTTTTATAATGCCAAAGCCATCCCAAGATTGATTTATGGGCTTGAATTTGCACCAGAGTGGCTAATTAAGGAGGTGGCTGTTTATGAAGCTATCATATGGAGGAAGGTGTTATATTACTTGCCTAAATCAGTATAATATGCAGCAATTTGCTATGAATTAGGACTCATTGATGAGTAGGATCCAATGGAAGCAGCTGACCATGGCGCATAAAACGATATCTAGACCAGGGCAGAACGTATATACTGTGCTGTGGAAAGTGGGAATTGAGTGTCCATTCAGGGAGGGCTTTATTCCAGTCTTGTTTAAAAAAAGGCCTTAAAATCTTGAGGATAGGAAGCTAAAAGAAGATGCTAATAGAAAATCCGAACCATGCAAGGTGGAAGAACCGTACATTTTGCTGTTCTATGACAATAGATGATGTAGTATGGATGAAACTTTATGGTGAGGTTGGCTCCTATGGTAAATTATCGGAAGTACCTGAATTGTATCTTCTTAGTATCTTTCCAAGCAAAAATGAAAGGAATAACTACATGCGGTTCAGATTTAACATTCATACCATTGATCAGATGCAAGATTGAACAACATTCTGCTCATTGTCAAGCTTTGACAAACCAAGTGGACATTGTCCAAACTACTTAGCATGCCTTCCAAGCTCCAAACTGAGAACTGAATTCATTAGAGTGAGACTCAATCTGCTTAGAACAGGGGAGATTTAGTCAATTTATGACAAAGCCATATCCAAACCAGCAATTTGTTCATTTTGTAACGAAAATATTGTGCAGACATTGCACAATATATTCACAAGCTGTGATGGTACCAAGGACATTGGGGAAAAACGTTTGGGTGGCTTTGTCGATTAAAAGAACTGGATCTCTACAAGCTCATTCTGGGAAAGACTAGTAGCGAGCCATGAACAATGCCTAACCATTGTGAAAAAATTAGGTATCATTGCATTAAGTTAATGTATTTCTCTTCCTTTAATTGTCTTAACATTTTTTTTATATTAATGCTTATTAGTGATTGTATTCCTTTTTTTCTCTTTTGTGAAAAGTCGCAAAATGCAGCCAAAACACAATAAAAAAAAGAAAAATGTACCATTGCATATTCACTACATTTGGCAGTGCTCTTCATTTTTATAGTATATGCATGCACGTACAAGACCCTGTGCATCAACTGCTGATTGCTGCTGGTAGTTGATATACATTGGTATAAATCCAATGGACAACCGGGGACAACCAGATATCCACCTTCTCTACTGTCTGGGTACTACAAATTCACACGCATATTAAAGGGAAAATACATTGAAAGAAACACTTTATGTGTCCTCTCCTCCCGGTATCTGAAAACACACATGATCCTGAAAAAATGGATGGTCCAGTGTGCAATGTGGGAAACATATAAAACACTTTAATCAACTGTCACTTGCTAGTGGCAGGGAATTATTAAAAGTCTAATGAATGGCCAATAGTCACAACATCATTAATTTACACAAGATAGGTCCAAAACACATACAACCAATAAACTTCTGTATTTATATTACTACCTCAATCTGAAAAATTACACACACACACATATATATATATATATATATATATATATATATATATATATATATATATATATATATATACACAATAGGAAAATAATCTGTCCCCTTCCATAACTAAATTACACTGGACCTTTATCAGGGGATGAAACAGTAAATGATGATGGGATTTCAGACTCTTGTGGGGACTTCAAAAGGTGAATCAATTTAACAGTAGCATTTATCACACTGAAAGAAACAGTAAAACAAAGCAGAAAGTCACATTCTCCATTGAACAAAATCAAAATGATTTAATGAAACAGATCAGAAAAAGTAACTGCACAATCGGGTTGTTGCTTAAAAACACCAAGCTATTGTTTGATAATGGTTACCTGCTCAAAACGCATGTTATCTCCTATTCAACAAATTATAAATTGCTGTCTTTATTAATAGGACTCAGAGTTTCAAAAAATGCCTCGACTAGTCAACACTGCAATGTCAAGAAAACCATAAAACATCATGCACAATCAGGGTTGTACTATGACAATATAAACCCAATCACTTCTGTACAAATTGTACTTGGTGCAAGATGACACTATCAATGATGCACAAGGAACTCCATCACAAACTTTACAATGTCACTCATCACGGCTGTAGTGTGGCAGTAAAAAATAGAGTCTGGAACAATTTCTAACAAATGAGACGAATCAGGGCTACCATCAAACAATGCGAACATAGAAAGCTGCCAACTTGCAGAGGCCTTTAAAACAATCATGAGGTGTGATCAACTATACCCAGCTAGCACACACCAGTCAGATGAATTAATATTACAATATGCTTTAAGAATGATAAGAAAGAGCATGAGCCACACGCTTGTCTGCTCACGTCAATGACTGTAACCCACAACAATGGTGCGGAACGGAGTGCCTCTCCAGTTGGTTATCGGATCAAACTTCTGTGCTGTCTGTAGTCTCCCAAGTGATGGCTGGAAGGGTAGAGCAGGAGATGAGTGCAGCACACCTTGCACTAATTTGCTTTGCAGAAGTACTCTTGCTACATGTCTTATCAAAACTACCGATGCCTGGCTTTCCCACACTTATGAGGAGGCTCCCGCTTCGCAGATCATTGTCTGTTATGCTGCCACTCTCTTGCGGTGTACATTTGAACCCAGGATCAAAAGAGCATTAACAGCTCCAGTCTAATGCAGTGGAACTGCTTGAAGCAGAGTGATTCCAGGCTGATAATCTGAAATGGGATTCAGTGTCACAGGTGTCCCCCAAGGAGAGAGCCGATGCAGGCACAGGAGATTAGTGAATAACCTCACACTGACCTATGTTCTATGAATATTTATATCGGTTCTCCTGGCATGTGCTGATCCAGACTATTCACTGCTACTCCGCTGCCACCATTTTTTCACTGCAAGATCCGAACACATGTGTTTACATGCCACGGTGTTTCTGCCTACAGCTGATTTCCCATTTGGGGCTCTCGGGCTCCCCACGGGGGCCCGAGAGCCCCAAATGGGAAATGCTAAATACTGCAGTGTTTCTGCCTAAATCTGCTTTCCCATTTGGGGCTCTCAGGCTCCCCGTGGGGGATTCAGCTGTAGGCAGAAACACTGCGCCATGTAAACACAACCCTAAGGGAGCACCGGAGACCCAAAGTGATAGCCACAGCAGGCAGAAACACAACACGGTTGTGTTTGAAAACGCTGCGATTTTTCTTTCCGAGTTTCTAGGCTCCTCCGGAGGAGCATGAGAAACTCGGAAAGAAAAACCGCAGCGTTTTCAAACACAATAACATTGTATTTATGTTTGCAGTCGCTTCAAAAGTGACCGCAAACATAAATACAACGTTCTTAAAGCTGCGTTTTTATTTCTAAGTTTTCCGGGGTCCTCCAGAAATAAATAGCACTTACCGAGATTCAGCTGCAGCTTTCCTGCTCTGGTCTCCGGTCCCCGTCCTCCGCGCACAGCACCAATGAAGGAAAAGCCACCCAGCGGTAGCTTTTCTTTACTACAGCTGGGTGGCTTTTCCTTCATTAGTGCCGCAAAAGCAAAAGCCAGCACAGGCGGGCATCCATTTCACAAAATGGATGCGCCCATGTGCTTGCTTTTGCGAATTATGAGCTTGAATAGCTCAAAATGTTACATAGGAAGTTTTAAAAAAAAGTGCTAGTATTTTTTTTTAATGTTGCCCATCTATGACTACCCCTTTAATTTCCTCTGCATCACACATCAAGAATGATACTTCGTTTTAATGGAGTTTCCACATATCCAGATCATATTAGGTAAAACATAAAGTCTACTAAACAGCTGATATGGAATGGTCCCAATGTATACATTTATCAGGACGTGTTGAATGCTACTGCTTCACAAAGAAAATAATTTCTGACATTTAGAACAGCCTTGAGACAAATGAATGCCAGATATGTCATTGTTCATCAAGGCTTCTTTAAGGTCACCCCCTAAGAGGGCAGATTTCAACATTTGAAAATCATACAGATCTAAAGCATTACATCTGCTATCAAACATTTGGCGAAATGGTTACTTCATTACCATCTAAGGATCTGAGTTGTGTGACTTCTACTTAGTAACCTAAAATACTATTTTATATAGAACTAATGTCTCCTCTCACTTTTCACTCATGTTATTTATTGCTCAAATTTGATATATATGGTATTTAATTGGAGTGGGAGTAGTGTGATGAGCAAACACATGCATAGGTGCATACACCCCCTGAGCTAACCATATTGCATATTAGGCCTATAGCCTGCTGCATTATGTACTGGGATTAATAGCTTATTCGAAGAGTGTACTAAATGCGGCCATCATAACCTTATAAAATGTCTTAGTAATGCTTTAGTAGTGCTTAAACACCTAGCACAGTGAGCTATATTCATCACAGAAAAATGTGAGCGCTCATGAAGTGATTGCAGAGGATTAATCGTGATACTTGTATTCAGCTTCCTGTCATGATGCCTACCTCCAAGGAGCCAGACCCGGTCCAGCACCCCCAGAGGCAGACATCATGTTACTTGGGAAAGCCTCAGCAGCCCCAAATAGGGGCCCTTTGGACTCAGTCCTGGCACCTTTGGCGCCAGGCTCATGAAGGGGAACTTGTGTGTAAGAAGGTGCTTGGTGAAAGACTTACCTGATGCAGACCATGCTGCAACATCCAGACCATCCAGAGGCCTGAATGGGACGACTTTATCTTCAGGACTACTTAACCACACGGGTGTGGTTGGAGGATGTATACATACCTTTGGAGGAAGGATACATACCTGGAACTACTTTGAAGGCTATTTAAGCCACACCCAAGCAGCAATCCACGCTTCGCGTTGTTCTGCATCTAGCAGCTGGACGCTCACCGTGTCTGCTCCTGCATCCTGGCTTCAGCCACGCCTGTCACCATCCTGGAACACCTGCAAGGGGGAGAAAGGAAGAGAAAAGGAGAGAGAAGATATTTACCTGCTGAATCTGCATCCCGGAATCTTCTCCTCAACGAACCTGCAAAGACATTCATTTTAAAAGGCGCATTGCGTCGCCCGCTGCAGCGCTGCATTCTACTCACCTTTACCAGGCGCCGGCACGATCATCAGCGACCACCAGGATCCTCGGCCTTTTTTTCGGTGCCTAAGGAAAAAAGACAAGAACAAAGGTGAGCTAGGGAAGAGAATAGGGAATCCTTAATTTCTACCATAATACTTACCTGCTGGGTTTTCCTTTTTCACATCGGGTCGGTGCCTCATCCCTGGCATTTCCGAACCCCGGCCCCTATGGGGAAAGAACACAAACATTAGTGAGCGAATGCAAAGACATTATAATAACGTTCATTACAGACTTACCTGAGATTGCACATCTCACTTCGGGACGGCGCCAATCCTCCGGCATTGCCGTACCCTGGCCCCTATGGGGAAAAAAAGACTCTTCTTCGGTGTCACGGCCAACCGCGGAATCTTTATTCGGCATCTGCAAAAGAAGCAAAAGACAATTATTATTAAAAGCTTGTACCGGCAATTGAACTTTAACTATATTTTACCGGATTTTCAAGCAATTCTGAACTCTCATCACACCACGCTCCAGTGAAGTAACTGGACCTCAACGCGCCCCAGCTACCGAAGCTGGATAGAGAGCTCATCCTTCCAGACCCTAAGGTGAGAATTCACGGGGAATCACGGAAGGGTCTTGTGGAGGGGAAGAAGGGTGTGGTAGGTTTGAGCATTGTTCCTCCGATCGCTAATACTTCCTTTTCACGCACAGGAGGGTATTTCTGAGAGCCAGACAAGTCAAATTCGAAGGGCCGGTCCATTCCATATTTCGAGTCCTGCGTTTTACCATTGAAGAGGCAACAGCGCTCCAAACCAGACCAGCGCCTCCGTGGGAGTCAGGTGAGCGTTACACTTCCACTTTTGCAAGAGGCTTCACCTTTCACTGTAAACAGACACTGTGTTGCACAGGAAAGCAGAGCTGAAAGCACTCTGACACTGGCAGATGCTGGTTAGACTACATTCCTAAGGAACGCTTCCCAGCCATGGAAGTGGGATGACTAAGACCAGATTGGATCAGTGCAGAATTTGATTTTTCCACCAAAAACATGTTATGCACCTCACGAAGATTCTAGAAGGTTGTGTCACTCTGATTGACAGGCCTGCTCAATAAGAGTGTATACACACATTAATCATGAAGGACTCATCCGCAGGCTTGGCTGTTGTGCATATATGAACAACCCGGAACTAACAGCTACCCTAGTTCCAGCGGTTCCTATCCAGCCACATCCTACCTCCGGGCCAGTCCCAGGGAAGAGGTGCCAAGCACAAGGGCGGCGTGGGTCCCAAGATCTGACTTGTGAATCATAACTTGCATTCTTTCCATTTTTACTAAAAGTGCTGTTCATTAATATTACATGCTCATTATCAAAATACATGTAAGTATACCATATGTTGGTTGAGGTTCAGAATGAGTTCATAGTGTGTTGCATAAAGTTTGAACCTAAAAGGGGATGAGGAGTGTATTTGGGCTGGTCCCAGATGTGAGCTCACTCCCTTCATAATACAGTGGGATAGCGGGATTTACCTCATCTATCTGGCCCTACACTGCCCATTTAATTTGCATCAACTTGAATTAGTGTGGCTGATTCCTGGTAGCAGTAGTTATATTTATTGGTATTTTGCTTTTGAAGAAATGTTTCATCTTGATTATTATGTTGTCTCCACCTCCTTTTATGATTGATTTTGTTGTCTGTTATTTTCACAAGGTGCATTTTATGGGTAATGGAGGTTCTTATTGATCTGAAGCCAATGTTCTGTTTTTGGATGTATGCTTATTGGTGTATAGCTAGAGTGTGTTCCTTGTATTCACTGTGACAAAGGCTGCAAAGGGTTTTGGGTAGGAGAGGTTTTTATTATTGCAATGAATGGTATAAAAAAAGGTCTACCAATTATTCTAAATAAAGACTTTAAGCACAGAATAATACATTCAGAATCAGATGATCATGGCAGATTGGTTCTTATAAAAATGTTAGTTGCCTAAGTTGTTTAAACTATTTTAAATAGGTATGGTCCTACCTTGCCTGATCCTTCAATTTTGTCCAATCTTAAAGAATATCATTTTCAAATAGATACTTAAAATGGGACTGTTTGTGATGACTGTAATTACATACTTGATCCTTTCTTACATAGGAGCTTAGAGGTGAATTTCAAGAATAGCAAATCTCATAAAGAATGCTTAAAGTTTATATCTGAATTAGGCATTATAGATTACTGGTACATATCATATCCAGCTAACATAGCAAGTTCATATCACTCCATTTCACAGAATTATTTTTTGACAATAGAATATATATTTATATCTAAATCCTTGTGGGGTTCTTTAAATGGTGCTCAGATCGATAGTATAACTTTATTGGACCATGCACCAACATATATGACAATGGAAATAATACACACTGACCAAAGAACAAATAGCCGGAGATGTAATACCTCCTTCTTAAAAGATTGAATATTTAGTACATATCTCACTGAAATGTACCATTAATTTGTTCAAGCCATTAAAATTGAAGCCACCTCAATATCTAAAAATTGGGATTTTTATATGGATGTTGCCTGAGGACATATTGGGCGTCATTTCGACTTTGCCAAAATCGTGTCCGGGTTCCCAGAATGGGGAATTACCGGGCCATTCCGAGTTTGGAGGGCCTGATAATTCCTCCCTCCAGGAACCCGGTCCCGGACCTTCCCCATTCCCATCTGAGCCCCCATAGGGTTCATTGGGAATGGGAGAGGGAGCAAACAATAGGCCTATTACGAGCGGCCCGTTGTTTGCTCCCTCTTCCCCTCGCGGGACCCGGTAAGGACGCCTGGATTGACCAGGCGTTACTTACCGTGTCCCGCGAGGGGAGCTTGCAATGAGGCGGAACAGGTTTAACGGGTCTGCCTCCTTTAGCAGAGCCCGTTAACCCGTTCCGCCCCACTCGTAATGAGGCCCATTATCTCTTATCTTGCAAAGGAAAAGTAAAGATTGAGGAGGGAGTCAGAGTTAACACTAAAACAATTTAAACAATCTGGAAAAACTATATAACACACAACCGGAAGCCTCTTCTCTTACATTTATTATGGAACTATGTATTAAGTTTAACAAATAGCACCTGCATTCTATAGTGCGGTTCTGTTGAATTATAGAGCTTAGAGCCATCGATTTTCGAGTAAAACTTGCAAATCATTTCCCACATGCCTACTATGTAAATAAGAAAGGCCTAGAATTCCAGTTATTAAGGATGGATTATGAATTAGAAGATTCTCAGGTAATATAATATTCATGTTTTTCTACGTTTTATCAATATGTGTACTCCTCTGATGCTTCACATGATAAAACCCTAATTGTAAAGATTGTTTTGAGAATATTCCTCAATCCTCTTATGCGGATTGCAATTTTGCTCAGCTGGAGATCCCTATATCTCTTTATGAGATGTACAAAGCAATTTGCAATCTTAAGAATGGTAAGGCCTGTGGCCCTGAAGGCTTTGTCATTGATTTATGTGTGCATTTTCAGAATGTGCTAGCTCCTAAACTCAATGAGTTTATTTATTTTATTTTATGTTATTTTATGTTGTATTACATGGCAGTAACTCAAAAAGCACTAGGGCGTGATACACAGAACATGAAGACACACACATCAAACAATAAGCCTATCCAAAATAGTGCGATAATGCATTTTTTGCTATTTTAGGTCAATGGGTAAGTCAGTTGAAAATGTTTCTAAAGCCATGCTCGTTTTCTTTTCAAAACTGAACAAAGATCCAGGACTTCCCTGAGGTATTGACCAATTTCCTTATTAAACTCAAACTGTAAGGTTTTTGCTAATTTTTTGGTTGTTTGGCTCCCTTTATGTCTAAATTGATCAAAAGAGATCAGGTTGAATTTGTTAAGGGTAGATTATATTCATCTAAATCTAAATTGTTTGTGAACATGTTGGATATGGTTAATTATTCTAATGATTCTCTCCCTAAATTACCTTTCCATCACCACGACCTGCGCAATTTCAAAATTCCACTCTTGGTTTCTTCCTGTACTTCTCCCCTACCTTCTCACTCCTCTTTTGCTTTTCTGTCTGCTGATGAGGCTGCTTCGACTCTTTCTTTTTCTCTTTCTTCTTCTCTTGAAACACTCTACCCTACTTCTCCCTTATATCCTACTCGTAAACTTTCCTTGCTTTCCATAGCTCTCTCTCTCATCTTCGTGCCATGCACCGTGTTCTTTGCTGTCTTGAAAGACATTGGCTTAAATCCAAGTCTACAGCTGACTACTCTTCATATTTCTCCTATTATGCCCTCTATGATGAATGCTTATCCTCTGCTAAATGCTCCTATTTCTCCAACCTCTTACATACACAGTGAACTCACCCTAGGTGTCTTTTACAAATCCTTTCACTGTTACTTTCTCCACCCTCTCTTGAAAACTCGCTTAACTTCACTTTTTCAGCTTCTGACTTGGCTGGATTATTTTCTTCAAAGGTGGCATCTCTCCGCTCTGACATTGAATCCTCCGTCCCTCCAACATTGCCTGCCTCTTCTGTTCCAGATCCCTCTGTTTCTATATCCTGTTTTGTACCCATCACCAATATGGAGACTTCTCTCCTCTGGCTTAAGCTCATCCAACTGCTTTACCCCGCTGATCCTATCTCATCGGCACTTATTCCTAAAGTCTACCCATCCCTTGTCTCCTATCTTACTTCCTTTCTTAATATCTGTCTTTTGACATCAACGTTTCCTACATCTTTTAAACACTCGTCCATTATTCCAATTCCGAAAAAACCTTCGACTGATCACTCGCTTGTTTCAACATTTCATCCTATCTTTATATTACCTTTTATTTCTAAACTACTCGAACTGCTGGCATATTCTCAGGTTTCTATTATTGTCTCTAATTCTTCTATTCTTCCATGTTTCATTCAGGATTTTGCTCCTGTCACTCCACCGAAACTGCTCTTATTTCTGTTCTGAACTCTTTGCTCACTGAACCCTATTCCAAACACTCATATTTTCTTATTTTGTTGGATCTCTCAGCTGCTTTTGACACTGTTGATCACTCTATTCTATTGGCTTCTATTGGCTTCTCTTGCTTCTTTTTCTGGTTCTGTCATTAACTGGTTGAAGTCATACCTGTCTCAAAGAACTGTTTTCCTTCTCTTGGGCTTGTAAAACATCTGACAATTTCTCACTTGTCCATGGTGTCCCACAAGGGTCTGTTCTGGTTCCTGTTATATTTTCAATTTGCACTTCCCCTCTCGCTTCTGTTATTTCCTCAGTTGGTCTTTCACATCACTTCTGACGATACTCAGCTTTTTCTGTCCTTTATTTTTCCTCTTTTGATATCCATCACAGACTGTCCTCCTGTCTATTAGCTATTAAATCTGGGATGTCGGCTCACTATCTTATACTCAATGCTACTGAAACTGAGGTTCTCTTCTTCCCCGCTAATACTCTTCTTCCTCCTATATCTCCCAGTTTGTTTTTCCCCCCTGCCAGCTTTCGATTTCCTCTACTGCTCATAGTTTGGGGCTTCAATTTGATCTGCCGTACTCTCCAATCAGCATATTTCCCTGTCTTTGCGCGCCTGTCGCTTTCAACGACACAAAATACGTAAAGCTCGTCCCTTTCTTACTTTTCAGGCCATGAAATGACTGATATCCTCTCTGATCTTTTCCCGACTGTATTATTGTTCCACTGCTCTCTTTGGTATTCCAGCTACTTGCCTTGCTCCTCTGAAATCTGTCTTCAATGCTTCTATCCATCTTCTATGTCTTCTTTCCTTTTGTGACTCCATTTCTTCATCCCTTGCCACTCTTGTTTGGCTGTCCTTGATATGATATGATAGGGTAATTTGTAACTCACTTAATACCCAGAGGTTTCTAAGTGCGGACCGGGGGATCGAACCTGTGTTGCTCTGTGTCGTCTTGCTTCCAAGGAGAGCATGTTACCCCTGAACTATCCTCCTTCCATCCTCAACTTAAATCAAATTTTCTTTGTCTTGTTTTCAAGTCTCTCTATGGTCTTGCACCTGACAATCTCTCCTCTCTGGTCTCATGTTATACTCCTTCCCGTTCGCTTCATTCTACAACCAAATTTCTTCTAGTATTTCCCCGTCCTCCTTGTGCCCATTCCCGCTTTCGCTCTTTCGCCCTCCTGGCACCCCTACACTGGAGGAATGCTCTTCTTTATTCTCTCTGCTCTATTTGCTCGTACTCGTTATTTTGTAGGTCGTTGAAGTTCCACCTCTTACCCCTAGGTTAACATGACAGATTGTTTCCCATTTTATTGTTATTATTCATTTTTTTACTGTTTTTATTCTCTGTATTTTATTCTTAAGGTGCTTTATAAAATATAAATACAATACAAAAATAAAAATAAAAGCTATGCTGCCATGGTACTTAAAACTGAAAAAAAACATTTGATATGGTGGAATGGCATTATTTATTTGAGACATTGAAATGGAATTCTTTAGGATTCCAGTTTATTGCTATTTTTTTATTGATCCGGAATGTAAAACTTTTATTTTTGTTAACAAACATGTCCTATTTTTTCCCATTATTGAGAGGAACGGAGGACAGGTACTCCTTATCTCCAATTTTATTTATTTTAGCTCTAGAAATATTCCTGTAAAAAATAAGACTGGATAAAATATGCTTGGCATTGAGATGTCTAATCGGAATATTAAATGTCCTGCTTATGCTTGTATTGATCATTTGATGCACCAAATGTATGTGTTTTCATCTGTTTCAGTAAAATACAGGTAATTAATTGCGAGATGTTACTGTTCAATATTCACTGCAAAAAAAAAATGATATTTGGAATTCTGGTGTGAATTGGTGCTCAAGAGGTATAAAGTATTTAGGGATCCATATTTCTTCATCCTTTAAGGAAATACAAATGCAAGGAAATACTAGGTTACATATGTCTAAACTCAGTGAACTTATTATTATGTGATTTCCATTGCATGTGACATGATGGAGTTGTTTAGAATCAATTAAAACGATTGTCTATCCAGTTGTTCTTTATACACTCTATATGTAACCCTTTCCCCTTTCCTCTCAATTTATTTGATCAATTGATTCTTGCTTGGTGAAATGTCTATGGAAAAATAGAAAAACACAACATTTCACAGAGTAAAGTTAAGAAATTAACTTGTAATGGTTGTGTCTAATTTCCTTACTTCAAATGATATCATTCAGCTTTTATACTCAAACAGATTGAAGCTTGGTGCATGCTTGAAGATAGTTATGATAGGCCTAAATGGTGTATATTGGAACAATTGTTGGTAGCACCCCTATCTCTTGATGACTGCTGTTATATAAAAGGAAGAACCAGATTGATTAAACATGTTGGTAATATTTATTTGGCAGACCATCTTAGGTATTTTCTTTTTCCACATATCAAAAACCTACAAAATTCATGTCACAATTTATATTGTCCAATAAATACATTTATATAAATATGAAATCTTTCTTTTGGAAACCTTGGTTATGCAAAGGCATCCATCTTGCTACCCGATTCCTGGTGGGTGGGAGCGATATTCCCTTTAATGAATTTAAATTGCCATGTTCCCTCCTCCCTCCTACTGGCATCAGTTTGCTATGAACATGAAGGCCTTTATTTAAAAAAAAAGGAGTCTGGTTGGTCAGTAAAATATTACCTGATCTGGACAGACTAAAATGTATGACAAATTCTACTTTTAAATCCTCAATGGTTTATACAATTCTTAGCACTAATATGATAAAAGAATAATGATGGATGACCGAACTAATTTGGGAACAATAGTGTGAGCTGATAAATGGAAAACATATATGGCCCCAAACTTGGAGTAGGATTCCGTACACCTGCACATCTGCAAGCCTAACTCAAACTTTGTATTTCTTCTAGCACAGAGTATGTATTACGCCTTATTGATTATTTCAGTGTAACCACTCAGCAGAAATGTTGGCAATGTTCAGAAACAAAAGGTCCTTATGAACGCATTTGTGTCGAACGTAAATTTGTTAAGCAAATCTGGAGTAAAGTTTGGAATATAATTATGCAAATCTTTTAGATAGAATTAGTTTTTCAATGCAAACATGTGTTGTTATGCGCCATTATGTGAGATGATATGGTTGGAAAAGAGGCTAGGTCCGTATTTCATTGTTTGTTACGTAATGCTGTACATTCACTTGCAATTAGATGCAATTGCAATTGCAATGGTGGAATTCAGTTTACAATATTCATAGACTAATAATGTTTAGTGTGCTCTACACTATTATTGAAAAAAAGGTATTGAAACAGAACCTATATATAAACATCATGTAAAACTCCACTGTTGCCACATGGTTTAAGTTGATTAATCCTGTTAACTCCCTTGATACAGCTGTGTGTGATTCTCCTACTTCTGTATGTGTTCTTTGCAGTGCTTTATGATGACTGAGTAAGTCTTTAATTGTGATTTGAATAGTATGGAACATGTATTTTCAGTTATGTACTAAGTTAACTTTTATTTCACTGTTGTGCACTGAGTTGACTGACGATTCCAAACATTATATTTGTTGTGATTAGTGCTTACTATTGAGCATGGTTTGTAATTATTTATCAATCAATCAATGTTTATTTCAGAACAACAGTTCCCTAAAAACACAACCAATCACAAAACATAGCAAGAAGCAAATGGTTAAAAACAGGCTATATGATTAAAATGTATTGAAACTCATTGTGAAGTACATTCCAGTTACTACATACTAAAATTTAGATTACACACTAATCTGGAATCACACAATTCAAGTACCTAGATACCATTTCAAAAACATACATCCATGATTCACGGCAATGACCTAATAGTTAAATTATGAGCTGTTCTGCTAACATACCTTGAATCATGCTACCCCCACCGTGTTAAACCATGAGTTGATTACTGGCTTACTGGCTTTTACCATAAATTGCAAGTTACTACGAGTTCAATAAATGCAATGGTAATAACAAAATGTTTAATACAGTAAGTGTACATAAAGGAAAAAAATAAGTGGATGATATCAGGCCAAACTATGAACTTCGCTTAGCATTAACTTTTTTTAAGGAGCAAGTGGAAAGTTTGATCTACTCAATACCTGCGGTAGCTACAGCAGCAAGCACCAACTGATATTGCTTGTGTCATTCCATGATAAATAAAGCAGGGCTGGGCGACATTTTGTAAACTGTATTTCTCTTAATATGGGCGTTATGGCTCTCCATATCATCTTGTCATTTTCCCCCTTCTTATCTAACTTTTGTACTTTCAGTTTCTTCTATTTCTTACTCGCCTCCTGATTGGTTTTGACCTCATATTTACTCACCCCATCCTCCTGCATACTTGATGCATTCCCCTTGATGTTTCTATTTTTCTTATTTGTCTTCTCAATTATTCACCTCTTCTCTGCTTTCCTCTACTACTCTCGGGCCTGCTGCTTAAATTCCTGCATCTGCTTCTGCCACTAACACACTCCTGCACACCACCAACACTGTCTCCAAATATCCACTCCATTCTGAAAACACTTGCTCATTATCTAGGGGCCTGGCACCACCTCCAGGGACAGTCATCTCTAAACCAGTCCCTGGTGTGTAGATGTTTGTGTTCTTAAACATTTGTTCTCAGACTTCTGGTCGACAATTATGGTTCAACTCTGTTGGCCCTGCCTCCTCCTTATGTAAAGCCATGGACCAAGCATTCCTTGTAGTAAGCGGCCATGTTGGAATCTTATGCCAAATACATTTTTCAATGGAAGATTGCCAGCATCAAAAACAATATGTCTGTAATTTTCTGTCAGTGACTGTCTCAATGGCAGAGTCTGGCGTTCTTGGCATTTGACCCAGATAAAGCCTTAACTATGTTTCAGATGAGAATAACCTAACTCCTACACAGTCTCTATGCATGATCCAGGGTAGAGAGTCCTATTTGCATCTTGGCATTCTCCCTGACTTCATAATTCAGAGTTTGTTTGTTTGTTTATTTTATTTAAAAGCGCACCTTGCCCAGAGGTATCTGGGCGCTCATGGAAATGGTTACAAGTTGCAGAGCATGCAAAGATTGCATAGTACATACAGGATGGTTATACGTTACAGAGCATACAAAGATTACATAGGACATAAGATGTAAACAGACTAGGGCAAAACATATGAAGTGCACGATTTAGATACTTACAGTGAGAATTCCAAGTCTTGCAGTAGTCCTGGCATAAGCACAGTCATGACTAGGGGCTAGGCTGAGAGAAGATATTTAGTTCTTGTTAAGTAACCAGGTGATGACACTACTTCTAAATTTCTTGAAAGTTTGGATGGATTTGATGTCCTGTGGAAGGGTATTCCATAGTCGGGAGGCAAGGACCAGAAAGCTGGAGCTGTCTGCTCTTTTAACGTTATATCTGGGTAGCAGTAAGTAGGATGTGTTGGAGGATCTTGTGGTACGGGTGGAGGATCTCAATGTGAATGTGTCAGTGAGGTAAGGTGGGGCTTGGTGGTTCAATGCTTTATGGGTGAGGCAGAGAGCGTTCAAGTCAATTTATTCTTGTATGGAGAGCCATTTACAGTATTTTCTAGTTGCCGAGATGTGCTTTCTTCTGGGTATGTTTAGTGCGGCCCTAAGCGCATTATTTTGCAGAAATTGCAGTTTGTTTAATATGATTTTTTTGGTGCCTAGGTGAAGACCGTTATTCCAATTTGGACTGTATGAGTGCTCTGGCCAGTGTGAGGCACTTATTGGATGATAGTAGGGGTCTACATGCCCTGATCAGTTTTCCAGTGTAGGCCGTAGCTGAGGCAGTCATGGTTACATGATTAATTGTTCCCATATATGCTTATACTAGTGTATTTTTAGGATGGGTTTCTGTAGGTCGGTAGGTGAGCTGACCAGGAGTATCTCTGTCTTGTCGTCATTCAGACAGAGGCCGTGGAGGGCCATCCATGCCTGCATGATGGTGTAAATTTCATTGATCGAGATACATCTGTGTCATATGTGCCTGATAAGGGTAGGGGTATCTGGGTGTCATCTGCGTAATTAGTGTAGGTGACAACCGGATGATCCAGTTTATCAAATAAAGGCTTTGTAAAGATATTATACAAAATAGGCGAGACACAGGAGCCTTGTGGCATGCCGCAGGTGATGGGTATGGGGTCAGCTGCTGCTGTGGGAGAGAATACACGCATGGTCCTGTTGTCGAGGAATGATTAAATCCACATGATCGCAGAGCTCGAGGAGTGCGCTGCTGATGCAAGGTGGTCACAAAGTACCTTGTGGTCAACCAGGTCAAAGGCCACCGACAGGCCTAGTAGTAGGTTGGCCACACTGCCTTTATCTTACAGCTCATCAATTTGGCTTTTAAGGTCAACAAGGGCAGTTTCAGTTCCATGTTGGGGTCTGAAGCCAGATTGTTGTGTTCCTAGTAGTTTGTTAGTCTCGAGGTACTCTTGGATTTGCAAGTATGCAACCCTATCTGAGATTTGGTGATAAAAGGAGCCAGGTCCCTGGCCGCATCTTTTATGATCTGAGCTGGGCAACTGTCACCTTTAAAGTTGAAAGGTTTCAGTGAAGCTATTCTTTTTTGTACCTCTGGTAGAGATACATTATTGAATTTAAAGCCTGATTTAAGGTGAGTGGAGGCGGTCATAGTAGGACTGGTTTGATTGCAGGCAGTTAGTTTATTCCGTTAGGCAGCTATTTTGGTCTGGAGCCCTGAGATTTTGTTAGTGAGGGCATTTTGGATGCTGGTGCACCAGGGTTTATCCTTAGTGAAAGTGTCTGCGGGTGGGTTGGGGTTTTCCAACTCTCTTAGGATATTGAACAATTCTTTAGTACTGGAAGCTGCTTAGTTTATTCTTTTATCAAATGTTTCTTTTTTTAGTGTGGATGATCTCACTTTTGTATGTGGCCGTAATGTTTGCTAGGTTAGTTTTGTTCTGTAATGAGGAGGTACTTTTCCAGAGTGTTTCAAGTTTCCCCTTTTCTGTGCGTAATAATTCAAGTTCAGGGGTAAACCAAGAGTTCAGGTGTGCTCTTGGTTTGCCCTTGCGTAACTTTAGTGGGTCGATGGTGTCTAGGGCATTGGCCATAGATTAATTGTAAGTGTCTACCATTTGATTTATGTCAATTGTGGGAGGTAGTGCATCAAGTATGGGTATTACTAGTGGTATGAGAGCCTCAGCTGTAACGTTGCGTTTGTTTCTGGTGAGGCAAGGAGCTCTCATGAGTAGGGTGGGTACTCTTTTGTAGGAAGCCATGTTCTGACAGGGCGTTGGCTAAGGATAAGGCAGGTAGCTCGTTAGGGTCATTATATCTGAGGTTAAAATCACCTAGGATAATGTATCGTGCCATGGGTTTAGTGTTGTCGGTCGCTAGAGATGTGATGTCGTCTTCAAATGATTCAAGGGGACCCGGAGGCCTGTAAATAAGGCGTATTGTGATGGTACTTTTGGGCGAAGTTTGGAATTAGGAGCTCACATGAGGCCAGTGGAGAGGGGGTGGCGATTCTCAGGTCTAGTGTGGATCTGAAGATAATGGCGGTGCCTCCTACTCTGGAGTTGGGAGCTGTCAGCTCTGAGGATGGAGTAGTTCAGGAACCGCTAGGGCGATGGACGGGCCCAATGCCTCATACAGCCATGTTTCTGTTACAGTAAGGAAATCAAGATTGTTTGACAGAATGACGTCTGCGATCTTGGTTGCGTGAGCTACAAGGAATATAGCATTTAGTAGAGCACCTTTTATAGGCTGCTTCTTAGTGGTGAGCGGGTAATTGTTGACAGGGATCTTTTCCAGATTGTTGAGAAATCTTTTACAATTCTGTATTTGGTTAGTGCATACGGTAGGCAGTTTACTGGTTGTCTCATATTTATGTTTAGGTGGTGGTGAGTAGGAAGCCGGGCTCTTAGTCTAAGGTTTCTGACTGAGGTGTCAGGGTAGGTGGTATGTGCCTGCTGAAGAGTTGGGAGTCTTTCTGTCAATAGTAGGTTTTTATTCCGATATATAGGTCTTGGTGTAGAGTAGGTAGGAATGGTGTGGGCCTAATTCTAGAGTCCCTACTGAGCGTGCTCAGTGCAGGTAGGAAGAGGGTAGCCTTGATCATTGGTTTCAAGGTTATAGTAGAGCAATAATTGAGATCCAGTGAGAACTCCATCAGGATAGGGTTGAGTGGTCTGTTGTCAAGACTGGAGATGATGAATAGCAGTGGGATAGTGCAGAGTGTACTTATCATGATGTTATAACTAGTTGATGTATGCATAAGAGGTTGGGGGCAGATGGCATCATGGGCATGTCATGGATAAGCCCCGTGGGTATGGTGCAAAGGTGTTGTCAGAGTATGCCAAGTGGGAAGGCAATGAGTGAATCTAGATATACCTAAGGAGCAATATGGGCTTGTTCCAATATGTGACAGTAGTGATAATGGTCAAGCAGAGACCTAGGTAGGCTAGTTCACAAAAAAAGGCTAATTCAAGTTGGCAGCAATGAGGCTAATTCAATATAAGAAAGCAGTAATAATGGTTAAAAATAGGCTAGTTCAAGTTGGCAGCAATAGGGCTAATTCAATATTTGACAACAGTGATTGTGGTCGGAGAAAAACCTAGGTAGGCTGGTTCACAAAAATAGGCTAGTTCAAGTTGGCATCAATAAGGCTAATTCAAAATAAGATAGCAGTAATAATGGTTAAAAATAGGCTAGTTCAAGTTGGCAGCAATAGGGCTAATTGACAACAGTAATAGTGGTCGGGGAAAGACCTAGGTAGGCTGGTTCACAAGAATAGGCTAGTATAAGTTGTGAGTAATAAAGCTAATTCTAAAGTCTAGCAGGGCTTATGTGAAGCAGCTCAAAAAATATGCTGGGGGTGTTTCTCTGTCGCATCTCCTTGTGATGATGTAGCGCTGGTGTGGTCACCCCTGGCCCAGTTACCCAGACGCCCTGCACTGGTCGCCGAGAAGCACTGCGCCTTGTTACTCCTACTCAACTGATGTCCCAATTATTGATAATCTTTTGTCCTTTGGCTTTTAACTCTCTCTGTAAGCAATCTTGGTAGAATTTCGCAACAAGATTATCTCTTTCACATTATTTATTATGTCCATGTCTGCTTCCCTACAGGGTCCAGTTGTTGTGTGTTTTCTCGCCCTGAGGAAGGCAACTTAAACCACTTTTTGGAATCGTTTGCCAGACAGGTGGCTCTTTTTTTGCCGAAACGTGTTGAAGATGTCTATCTAGTTTGATGTTCTTGTCACTTTCTATGCGATGACATGCATGAATAATTTGAGTGTTGGCCAAATACAAGCCAAAACTTAGAGTGCTGGCTGAATACAAGTAATCACTTAAGAGTTGACATTTTGTTTCTTTTCAGTCTAAATTGTTTTTTATTATTTGAAGTAGGATCGTTGTCTTTGTTTCTCTGTGTTAATGCTTAACTGTTTAACTACAGACCAGTTCATTTATTTGTTTATAAGACTGGCTTTTCCTTTTCTATTTTATTTATTCATTTCTTCTTTATGATGTTTATTGTAAAATAAATATGCTTAATTCTTTACTATGAGACTATCCTGATTGTTTTCAGAGTTTGCTGCAATCTTAATTTGTTGGTTTAGTGATACCATTTTGGTACACTCATTAAATAAGTCTTTATCCAAGTAATTTTTTTAAGTGTATCTACAGCAGTGTGGACCCTATTGTTCATTGTTTAGTTCACACTCCCTCTCCATCACTGCTTTTGGGACTCCCCCCCCCCCTATTTGTGTTAAAGAATATGCTGGATCACGATCATAACCATGCTTGTTAAGGTGCAATGGTTCTGGGAAGGTGCAGGTGACAACATGAGTAGCAAAAGAGTACAGCAAGAAAATAAAGTATGCACGCGATATGAGGCTGTGCAATAACATGTGTACCTAGGTTCTACAGTTTCAAACAGTGTCAGGCAGTACATAGAGTATTACATGGTAACTGGGTAGTACAGTGATTATGTCTACAGTGTCACGTAATGTGCCCAGTGGGTTAAGCAGAAGCCTCCGATCAGTAGTAGACAACTGGTCAAAGTGACGGCAGTGGCATAAGTACGAGAAAGGATCCAGGGCGAAGAAGCCGAGCACTGTAATTGTACCCGTGGGTAGGGTGCTTATCAGCGGGCGGGGGGGGTGATGATAGCACGATGCACCGTACTTTGTACCTTGTCCATTTTCTCATGCCTCCCCCTTACTTAACACACTCTGGCCAGGCTTGAATAAGACTCTGCCTAGGTCCATCAACCTCTGTTCCACTATATTTCCATTTCTCATAGTCCCTCCTGTTCAAATTCTTCCTATTTCACTCCTCTTCTCCTCCACTGTTATCTCTCCAAATATCTTTCCGAATACACTGTCTTCTACTGTCCCGATTTTACCTTTAAACGCCTCTATACATCTTCTACCCTTATTTCCTCTATTTGATATTCTACTCTTATTCTCTTTCTCACTCTTCACCTCCCCCTTAATCTCTATCAACTTCTTCACCTATTTCTTTTTTGCTACGTCCTTTCCCACCTTGACCTTCATTAAATCCTCCACATCCTTATTCTTCACTTCTTTCTTCCCCCCACTGACCCTATCCCATCAGCACTTATTTCTAAAGTCTACCCATCCCTTGTCTCCTATCTTACTTCCTTGCTTAATAGCTGTCTTTTGAAATCAAAAATGTTCCTACAATTTTTTAACACTCTTCTATTATTCCAATTCTAAAGAAACCTTCCGCCGACCCTTCACTTGTTTCAAAATGTTGTCCTATTTCCATATAACCTTTTCTTTCTAAACTACTCAAATGGCTGGTATATTCTCAAGTTTCTATTTTTGTCTCTAATTCTTCTATTCTTCCATGTTTTCAGTCAGGATTTTGCCCCTGCCACTCCACCGAAACTGCTCTTATTTCTGTTCCGAACTCTTTGCTCAGTGAACGCTATTCAAACACTCATATGTTCTTATTTTGTTGGATCTCTCAGCTGCTTTTGACATTGTTGATCACTCTATTCTATTGGCTTCTATTGGCTTATTTTGCTTCTTTTTCTGGTTCTGTCATTTCCTGGTTCCAGTCATACCTGCCTCAAAGAACGTTTTCCTTCTCTTGGGCTGGTAAAACAGCTAACAATTTCTCACTCGTCCATGGTGTCCCACAAGGAATAGGATAAAATGAGCGAGGGCAAAAAGTCTGACCCCCAAAAGTCTGACCCCCCATTTTTCCACAGATATATGGGGGGTGCAAAGTTAATAAAAATGTAAAGGGGTAAGGTGGGGGGTTTGTGAGGAGTCTCCCCCCACATATATATTTGAAAAATGGAAGAAAAAAAGTCAGACTTTTGCATTCAGACTTTTCACACAGATTCATCCCACAAGGGTCTGTTCTGGGTCCTTTTATATTTTCTCTTTGCACTTCCCCTCTTGCTGCTGTTAAGTTTGCGGTTGGTCTTTCACATCACTTCTGACGATACTCATCTCTTTCTGTCTTTTCTTTTTTTTCTTCTGATATCCGTCACAGACTGTCCTCCTCTCTATTAGCTTTTAAATCTTGGATGTCGGCTCACTATACTACACTCAACGTTACTCAAACTTAGGTTCTCTTCTTCCCTGCTAATACTCTTCCTCCTACTATATCTCACCGTTTATGTTTTGTTAACCCCATGCCAGCTTTCGATTTCCTCTACTGCTCATAATGTGGGGCTTCACTTTGATTCTGCCTTGTACTTCATTCACCATATTTACCTGTCATTGCGAGCCTGTCGCTTTCAACTACACAAAGTCGGTAAATTCGTCCCTTTCTTACTTTTCAGGCCTCAAAATAACTGATATCCTCTCTGATCTTTTCCTGACTGTACTATTCTTCCACCGCTCTCTTTGGTCTTTCAGCTACTCGCCTTGCACCTCTGAAATCTGTCTTCAATGCTTCTATCCGTCTTCTATGTCTTCTATGTCTTCTCTCCTGTCGTGACTCAATTTTTTCACCACTTTCCACTCTTGGTTGGCTGTCCTTGATATGATATGATAGGTTATTTATAATGCACTTAATACTCAGTAGTTTCTAAGCATGGACCTGGGAATCAAACCTGTGTTGCTCCATGTCGTCTTGCTTCCAAGGCGAGCACGTTGGCCCTGAGCTATCCCCCTTCCATTCTCAACTTAAATTTAATTTTCTTTGTCTTGTTTTGAAGTCTCTCTATGGTCTTGTATCAATCCTCTCTTGTCTCATTGTATACGCCTTCCCATTCGCTTTGTTCTACATCCCAGTCCTCCTTGTGCCCAGTCCTGCTTTCACTCTTTCACCCTCCTGGCACCCCTACACTGGAATGCTCTTCCTTATTCTCTCCTCTCTATTTCCTCATACTCTTTATTTCGTAAGTCGTTGGAAGTTCCACCTCCTACCCATTGGTTAACATGACACATTGCTTCCTATTGTATTGTTGTTATTATTCATTTTTTGTACTGTTTTTATTCTCTGTATTTTATCTTAAGGTGCTTTATAAAATATAAATATAATACAAAAATAGAAACAATAGCTATGCTGCCATGGTACTTAAAACAGAAAAAAAAAAAAAACATTTGATATGGTGGAATGGCATTATTTATTTGAGACTTTGAAATGGAATGCTTTAGGATTCTAGTTTATTTCTATGATTTTATTGTTATATCCGGAACGTAAATCTTCTATTTTTAGTAATGAACATATGTTATATTTGTTCCCATTATTTAGAGGAACTGGGGAAAGGTGCTCCATATCTCCCATTTTATTTGTTTTAGCTGTAGAAATCTTCCTGAAATAATAAGACTGGATAAAAATATACTTGGCATTGAGATGTCTAATCTGAATATTAAATGTCCTGCTTATGTGGACTTATTTCTCCTTATACTTGTATTGATAATTTGATGCACCGAATTTCTGTGTTTTCATCTTTTTCTGTAAAATACTGGTAATTTTGAAATGTTTCTCTTCAATATTCATTGGAAAAAAATGATATTAGGATTTTTGGTGTGAATTAGTGCCTGAAAGGTATAAAATAGTTAGGGATCCATATTTCTTCATCCTTCAAGCATATTATGCAAGGAAATATTAGGTTACATATGTTTACACTCAGTGAACTTATTATTATGTGGTTTCCATTGCAGGTGACATGATTTGGATGCTTAGAATCAATTAAAACGATGATCTAGCCAGTTGTTCTTTATGCACTCTCGGGCCAATTCATAGAATCAGGCGCAGATGTAGCGCACGCGGCTGGCGCAGAGAGGGAACGTGTGCCCGCCTGCACCAGCTGCATGCGCCAAACAGCATTTAGGTGCACTGTGTATTCATGGATTTCCCTAGCCATTTGCAGCCGCGGCGCAGCAAACATCCAGCAGCGCCAGTCATGCCCCCAAGAATGCCCCTTGTGCCAGAAAAAACCATAGAAATCCCCAATATGGCGTAGAGGGCTGTGCTAACCCTGGACCAGCATACAGCCCCCCTACACCGTAATCGCGTGAAAAACTAGCCAAAACGTGTGAAAAAGTCCTACCGTAACCCTGCAAATACGTGTACTCCGCTCGGCCAGCCAAATCGCGTGAAAATCACCACGCGCACATCCTTGAATACACACACCCCGCTTTCGCCAGCCAAATCTCATGGAAAGTGCTGTGCTTGTGGTGACAGGTGTCAGGGGTGTCCCCCCTGTGGCGTGGGCTCACTGTGGGTCATGGCCACGGGTGATGGGTTGCCTGCAGGGCATGGTCACAGGTGATGGGTGGTCCCCTGTGGTGTGGGCTACCTGCGGGGCATGGTCACGGGTGATGGGCTGCCTACGGGGCATGGTCACGGGTGATGGGCTGCCTGCGGGGCATGGTCACGGGTAATGGATGGTCCCCTGTGGCATGGGCTGCCTGCGGAGCATTGCAGGGGTGATTGTGGTCCGCTGTGGTGTGGGCCGCCTGCGGGGCATGGTCACGGGTGATGTGCTGCCTGCGGGGCATGGTCACGGGTGTAGGGGGTCCCCTGTGGCATGGGCTGCCTGCGGGGTATGGTCAGTGGTGATGGGTGGTCCTGTGTGGTGTGGGCTGCCTGCGGGGCATGGACACGGGTGATGGGCTGCCTGCGGGTCATGGTCACGGGTGTAGGTGGTTGCCCTGTGGCATGGGCTGCCTGCGAGCATGGTCAGTAGTGATGGTTGGTCCCCTGTGGTGTTGGCAGCCTGCGGGGCATATTCACGGGTGATGGGCTGCCTGCAAGGCATGGTCAGGGGTGATGGGTGTTCCTCTGTGGTGTGGGCTGCCTGTGGGCCAGGGTCGCAGGTGATGGGCTACCTGTGGGGCATGGTCAGGGGTGATGGGTGATCCCATGTGTCATGGGCTGCCTGCAGGGGATGGCCACGGGTGATGGGCTGCCTGCAGGGCATGGTCACAGGTGTAGTACAGTGCCCTGTGGCATGGGCTGCCTGCAGGGAGTTCACACGGCTGAAGGCCACATGCGAGGGCCTCGCCATTTGGGTGCGCGATTCTGGGGCTATGCAAGTGCGCTAATCACATAATTTGGCAGGCACGAGCGGGGTACGTGTATTCAGGGGTACGTGAGTACACTTATCACGCAATTTGGCTGGCTAGAGCAGGGTATGTGTATTCAGGGGTATGCGAGTGCTCTTATCATGCAATTTGGCTGGAGCGAGCGGGGTACGTGTAATCAGGGGTACGCCAGTGCACTAATCACGTAATTTGGCTGGCACGAGCGGGGTACGTGTACTCAGGGGGATGCAAGTGCATTTTACATGTGATTTGCCTATGAGGTAGCCCCTCCCTATGCCCCACAGTTAGGCCACGCCACAAGGGCCTCCCTTCCCATCACCCGTGACCATGGCTGCAGGCAGCCCACACCACAAGGATCCCCCATCACCCATGAGGATGGCTGCAGGCAGCCCACACCACAAGGGCCCCCAATTACCCGTGACCATGACCGCAGACAGGCCACATGGCACCATACACTGCATGCAGGCAGGAAGGCCCTGAGTCATGTCCCCCCACCACACAAGTGACAGCTACCTGCCAGCAGGCTCCGACTCATGTCCCCCACCCCACCAGTGATGGCAACCTGCCAGCAGGCCCCCTGTCATATCCCCCACCCCACCAGTGATGGCAACCTGCCAGCAGGCCCCCACTCATGTCCCCCCACCCCACCAGTGACAGCAACCTGCCAGCAGGCCCCGAATTATGTCCCCCCAACACATCATCACAACAAACAATCATGTCCACCCAAATGGACACACACACGCTGCCCACCCCATGCAACTACACACCCATCCATTGGCCCCACCTCACAGTACTGACACTATGGCATGCCATACCCAGAAGCACACATGCATGCATGCAAATACATATCCAACACAGCCGCATAACAGTGACACTTGCCTGAGCCAGTGGCGATTGACACATGCCACAAACAAGTCTGAGCAGACAACACTCAGATTCAAAGAAATGTAAATGTATTGTAAAAAGTAAAAATACACAAAACACAAATACAAAATGTGTATGCAAATGAAATGAACGTGAAAACATCAAAATGCCAAATTCAAAATAAAAAGAAACACCAAAAAAATAAATTAATCATCAAAAAGGCCTTTGTCCAAAAACAATGTACTCAGTCCAGGAATCTCAAAAATAAACAAGAAAAAACAATTACTCCATAGGCAATAATAAAAAAAACCTGAAAAATCCACAAAATGTCCAACTATTTACAATAAATGATGAAGGGTCCATGTTCCCAAAAAACAGATTGGTCCAACAAACAACCTACAAAAAACAACTATATACAAAAGAGTGGAGCAATGTCTGGGTCCTCCAAAAAAAAAATTATAAAAGCAAAGGAAACCTAACACTAAGTAACTATTTACAATGGCGGTGGGCTAGTCCTACGGCTCACTCTTGTCGTTAAGTTCTTTGGCCAGGGCATCCTCGAACTCTGTGTCTATGGCCTGGAGGCAGGACTGTGCCCTTTCCTCAAGGGCTCGCAGGGACGCCAACATGCTCTCCACCAACTCCCTGCGAGTCTCCTTGGGGAACTCTGCCTGCCTCAATGCCCACCCCATGGAGTTTTCCGCCCTCAACATGGTGAGCTGTGCCCTCTCTGCCCGCTGCCGCTCTGCATCCATTTGCTGGCCCATCTGCTGCCACATGGAAGATACACTTGTCCAAGTACCTCCTGCCCTTCGGCCGATGCCTGCCCCTGTGATGTTGTAGGCCCCTAGTCCGGACACCTTCTACGTCGAGCCTGCTGCTGCCTTGATGTCATCTGCCTGTGCCACCACGACTGCCTCTGGGATGCTGACATCCCCCGGGGCTGTTTAACAGACTTTTACTGTGCCTGTTCTTTCTCCATCTTTCCCAGTTTGTTTTTTGCTGCGTCTCACCACCTGCCCTTATCTGATCTCCCCCACAACCTAACCTGCTCTCTGCCGTCTATTCTTATGGCTCTCCTACATCATCTTGTCATGTTCCCCCTTCTTATCTAACTTCTATACTTTCCGTTTCTTCTATTTCTTACTCTCCTCCTAATTGGTTTTGACCTCAGATTTACTCAGCCCATCCTCCTGCATACTTTACGCATTCCCCTTGATGTTCCTATTTTTCTTATTCGTCTCCTCAATTATTCACCTCTTCTCTGTATTTGTATTAATTTGTATTTGTTTTAGTTATATTGCGCACCTGGCCCGGGGGCATCTGGGCACATTTCTTGAGGAAGAACAGAATATCAGTTACATCATTTACATAGGCAGATACATAAGTGAACATATCAGACATTACAGGAAGGCTCATATATTACAAAGCAGTTGCAAAAAACAACAATTACAGGTATTTTGTGAATCAAAGGGTGAGAGTTACAGAAGATTGGGTAGGGAGCCAGGAGGTGGTAAAATAGAATTGTGAATTAGGACAGGTTTATAATCATGATGCAGCCTGGCCCTGCTCGGTGACCCATAGTTTAACTTTGTTCTTAAAGGAGTAGTAGGAGGCTTCGGTTCTGGGTGTGGAGGGTAGTGTGTTCCACAGTTTAGCTGCAAGGACTGGGAAGCTGGATCCTCCTGCATTTTGGAGCTTAAAGCAGGGAATCAATAGTGAGTGAGCTTGCGCAGATCTTAGTGGTTTTCTGGAGTTGTGGGCTGTGAAGCGGTTGGCAGGGTAGACCGGTGCAAGATTGGCAAGTGACTTGTGAGTCAATGCAAGGGTTTTGAGTGATATTCTGTGGGCCACTGAGAGCCAATGTAGGCTACGTATAGTGTCTGATATCTGTAATTTCCTGGGAATGTTAAGGGCAGCCCTAATGGCGTTGTTCTGGGTTATCTGGAGTTTGTTGACATTTCTTTGGCTAGTCCCAAGGTTGAGTGTGTTGCAATAGTCAATTTTGCCATAACAAGGGTTCTAGCAAGAATAATGCAATCAGAGGCCGTAAGGAAGGGTCTACATGCTGTTATAAGCTTACATGTGTAGGCTGAGAATGATACCACAGCATTAGTCTTTCTAACAAGTGACAGGGTGGAATCAAGGTAAATACCTGATGTGTTCGTATCATTAGTAACCTTGATGGTGTTCCCATCGATATTGAAGGATTTAAAGGCCGGGTCCAGTTTATTAAGTCTGATGCGCATGCCTAAAATGAGTAACTCAATTTTTTCATCATTTAAGCAGGGCTCATGATGCGCCATCCAGGCCTGAATGACTGTGTAAACCTCATTGAGTGCCTTGGAATAAGTTACGTAATCGCCAGTGATAGGGATGAGTATCTGGGTGTCATCTGCGTAATTGGTGTAGGTGACACCCAGACCATCGAGAATATCATAGAGTGGCTTTGTAAACACATTATATAATGTGGGGGAGAAGCAGGACCCTTGTGGGACCCCACAGGGGACTGGAGATGGTTCAGTAGAGGCGGTGGGTGACAATGTCGCATGATTCTGTTAGACAAGCTTCATCTGAGGAGTGGGCAGCTGCTTTGAGATGCTGGCAGAGTATTTGGTGATTGACCAAGTAAAAGCTGCCAAAAGATCGAGCAGTAGTAGAAGGGCGAGCTTGACTTTGGGCCTCTTTACGACCCAGGCGTTAACCATGGCGCTATTAGGCCCATGGTTGACGCTGCTACCTTACCGATTCCGCAATGGTGAATGGCGAAATTACCGCCCCATTCCAAGGTTGGTGGGGCGGTAATTCCCCATTCACCATTGGCCCTTCCCCATTCCCATTTTTGCCCCCATAGTGCTCAATAGAAACGGAAAAGGCAGTAATTATGGTACTGCAAATTGTGGTACCGTAATTACCTCCAAGGTCCCTTTGCGAGTCCCGTCCTTAACGGCTGGTAAAACCAGCCATTAAGGGAGGACCCACAAAGGGACCTCGGAATTGGGCGGTATGGGATTACCGGCACCAGTGCCCTTAGCGGTACCGGTAATCCCTTAACTCCCGGGTCGTAATGAGGCCCTTTATCTTTTAGGTCCTCATTTGTGTTTTTAAGTCGATAAGGGCAGTTTCTGTTCGTATCTGGGATGGAAGCCTGATTGACGGAGGCCTAAGAGTTTATTAGATTCTAGGCAAGCCTGTATTTGAAGGTAGGCTGCCATATACAGGATTTATAGTAGGAAGGGCACCGTTCTAATGGGTCTATAGTTTGCAGAGTTGTTAGGGTCGAGAGGGGGGTTTTAGATTAAGGGGATGACCCACACATCATTGAGGTTATCCGGGATGGTCCCTGATTTAAAGGAAGCATTTTGAGTGTGGTGATGAAAGGGGCAAGGTCATGGGTGACATGAGTCACCTTGACAGTTGGTGGGTTTCAGCTTTTTGTAATGTTTTCAATTTCCCATGTAGAGAGAGGGGAGAAGCTGAATGGTTTGACCGAGTGAGATACCGCAGGGATGTTGTATGCGTGCGAGTTGGGTGCTGGATTGTGGAGTAGGCTACATTTTTTGGTATTAATTTTGGTTTGCAGGGAGATTTTGTATCTGAGCGCTTTTTGGATGCTAGTGCACCACAATTCATCTGTAGTGCCCTAGTCCAGGGGGGCTATGGGAGACTCAAGTTCTTTAAGGATCTTGAAGAGCTCTTTAGTATTATATTCAGCCTGGAGGATGCAATCATTATAAGCATCTTTTTTAGCTAGAAATATAGCTTCTTTGTAAGTGGTAGATGAAGTGGTCAGTATACTTTTATTGGTGTTAGATGGGATACTTTTCCAATGCGCCTCAGCGTTTCTTTTAGCTTTGCAGAGATCTCTGAGATGTGGTTTAAACCAGGAGTTAAGTTGAGGGCGTGGCTTTGTTTTACGCAGTTTGAGCTGGGCTGTGGAGTTTAATGCTTTTAGGATAGTATGGTTGTAGGTGTCCACTAGGACTGCAGGTTCAGAACTGGATGAGGAGATGTTATTGAGAAGGGGCATGATTAGAGGAAGACGATTCTCCTTTGTAATATCCTTCTTGTTGCGGGTGTGAATGACTGGAGCAATGTTTGATTTGGTATTTTGTGGGTGGAGTTGACTGCAAAGATTATTTTGTGATGATCGGACCAGATGCAAGGTGTGATGGACATCGGGTTAATCATGCAGTTTAAGTCAACAAGCCAATCAAGGGTTCTACCTTTGATATGAGTAGGCTGCTGATTATGATGGGTGAATCCTAGATCTGTTAGTGTAGTGGCTATATCAAGGGCTTTGGTATCCTTAGGGTCTTGGTAGCCGAGATTGAAGTCTCCAATTAGTGGAATTTGTGAGTTGGGTTTGGTGTTGGCAGCGAGGAGGGAGGAGATATCCTCAACGAAGGTGGAGATAGGTCCTGGCTGCCGGTAGATGAGGTGCATTGTGGCAGTTTGATTAGGAGAAATATGCAGTTTGATATATAGTAGTTCAGCCGAGGGGATGGTATGACTCGGGATGGGTCTGAGATCAAGGGAGCTCTTATAGATAATGGCAATGCCACCACCTTTTGATTGATTAGGGCTCCTATCACATCTAGTGATGGTGTAATTCTCTGGTATTGCCAGAGATAGTGCTGGGCCAGATGCAGCATGTAACCATGTTTCCGTAATTGCGAGGAAATCAAGGTTTTCAGCTAAGATAAAGTGCTTTCCTCTACTACTCTCAAGCCTGCTGCTTAAATTCCTGCATCTGCTTCTGCCACTAACACACTCCTGCACAACAACAAAGTCTCCAAATGTCCACTCCATCCTGAAAACACTTGCTCATTTATCTAGGGGCCTGGCACCACTTCCAGGGCCAGTCAGCTCAGTAATATCTGGTGTGTAGGTGTTAGTGTTCTTAAATATTTGTTGACATACAACTAGTGGACAACTATGGTTCAACTCTGTTGGCTCTGTCTCCTCCTTATGTTAAGCCATGGACCACACATTCCTTGTAGCAGGCGGCCATATTGGAATCTTATTCCAAACACCTTTGTCAATGGAAGATTTCCAGCATCAAACACAATGGGCCTCATTGCAAATCGCCCGGTATGGAAACAACGGTGGCGGTAAACCCGCCGCCACCGTTGTTTCCATGCCGGGCGATCACAACTCCTGCAGGCGGGAGGTAATGTTCTCGCCAGGTCTGACGTGGCGGGTTTAACACCGCCCGCCTGCAGGTGGACGAGGAAACACCAGCAGCATTACGAGATGCTGCCAGTGTTTCCATGATCCCCATTCCCATTGAGTCCCATAGGACTCAATGGGAATGGGGATTAACACCATTCCGCCTCTGTGATTCCTGGAAAACCGGGGTTGTAATGCCCCGGTAATTCCGGGAATCACGGAGGCAGAATCGTAATACGAGTCTGGCGGTAACCAGGCGGTTTTACCACCTCGGTTACCGCCGGACTCGTAATGAGGCCCAGTATGTCTATAATTTTCTATCAGTGACTGTCTCAATGGTAGAGTCTAGTGCTCTAGGCGTTTGAATCAGAGAAGGCCTTAACCATGTTTCAGATGAGAATAACTCAATAAGTGCTGTAGGGATCTATCGTTCTGAAAATGAGCCATTCCTAACACCTACACAGTCTCTATGCATGATCCAGGCTAGAGAGTCCTATTTGCATCTTGGAATTCTCCCAGACTTCATAATCCAGAGTTACAACAGATCCACAATTTTCCATTTTCTCATGCATCCCCCTTAGTTAATAGACTCTGGCCTGGCTTGAATAAGCCTCTGTCCAAGTCCATCAACCTCTGTTCTACTATATTTCCATTTCTCATAATCCCCTCTGTTCAAATTCCTCCTAACTATTTCACTGCTTTTCTCTTTCACTGTTATCTCTCCAAATATATTTCAGAATACACCTTCTTCTACTGTCTCGATTGTACCTTCAGTCTCCTCTATATATCTTCTTCCCTTCTTTCCTCTTATTGATATTCTAATCTTATTCTCTTTCTCTCTTCACCTCCCCCTTAATCACTATTAGCTTCTTCACCTATTTCTTCTTTGCTACGTCCTTACCCACCTTGCTCTTCACCAAATCCTCCACGTCCTTATTCTTCACTGCTTTCTTCCATGTCTTGCTCTCTACCATATTTCTATCTTTATTGATTCACCACCTTCACTCCCTTGTTTATCACTGTCTCTTTCACCCCCTTTCTCCTCACCACCTCATGTCCCACCTTGCTCTACATCCTTGTCTCCTATCTCCAGCCTACTTCCTCCTGCTCCAACTGTTCTTACCTTCAACTTATTCTGCTATTGCTCCTCTGGCTCGTGGCACCTACACACTGTCCAAATGCTGGTGGATTATATAGGTATTGATGTATTCAGTAATAGGAGTTGTTCATACAGGGTCATTGCTGCTCCATTTCAAACCACTATGAGATGCAGTAAGCACCTTTAAGCAGAACATCCACCATAATCAATGGAGCTCTAGTTTCCAAAGTCCCAGCTGGTGCTGTTTAACTGCATTTGCAGCATGGAAAATTGAAGAATGTGTGGTTCAAGATTGCTTGTAGGTGTGGTCTCTGGTTGTATTTATTTGTTTTTGTAGTCGTTGGTATACATCCTTGATTCTAGCTCATCAGAGAAGATTCTGTTTATATAAAAATGTGGTGTTTCCACATTCCCTAATGTTACCCTACCAAAAATTAATATTGGCTTGCTTGAGATTATTTTGGGTTCTGGATTTCATGTTAAACCCACATGAATTACTTATTGGAGCCAATTGAGTAACAGCTAAATTGATTTTTCAGCAGGTTTATTTGTTATGTTATGTTAGGTTATTGTGATATACACTGCGCACAGCTGACATTGTCGTGGTCTTAAGGTGTTCTGGCATATTTGAAGAGACAGTGAGTTGGGAGGAGTTAGTGGGATTGAGAGGGAAAATAACAAGAGAGCTTTGATGTGCTGTTGCTAGCCTCAGTTTGGCAAAAGACTGTCACTGTGTGCTGATTTGCTTTTAGTTGGCTGGCTTATGTGGTGTTTGGTTCATGACTGTATATGGTTGGTTTGTGTGCGATTGGGTTGGTGTCTTGTTGGGTGTTGTTTAGTGTCTGTAGTTTGAGTTCTGCGGTGGAGGTATGTGTCTGGTTTGTTCAATGCTTAAGGATGAGTATGCAGAGTAGTACAGAGTTTTATTAGGGTTAGTGGGTAGTCGTCTGAGTCATTTTCTGCAGTTTAGGCTGATCCATCGAGTTTATATTATTCTATGGTGATTTGGGGTAGGATGCTTTATTTCTTTGGGTGGCCATGTTTCGGGCGTTTAGGTTTTCGTTGTTTTTGGTGTTTCTATTCTGTTGTGTTGGTGGTTTTCCTCAATTGATGTTTCCTATTTAGCTTGGTGAGTTAAAGAGCCATGTTTTTAACAATTTTCTGAAATTTAGGTGATGTTCTGTTGTTCATATTTCCTTTGAAAGCGAGTTCCAAAATCTTGCCGCTATGCAGGAGAATGATTATCCTTCGAATGTACGCTTTGCGTATTGTTTCATTTCAATGTGAAAGTCATTGCTGGATCCTAATGTTCGTTTTGATTTGTCCCTGTATAAAATCTGCTCCTTGGCCGTTAGTTGCTCTCTGTGTTATGCATAGTATTTTAAAGAAAATTATTTTTTTATCGGTAGCCAATGTAGTGTTCTCAGTGCTGGTGAAATGTGTTCTCTCTTAGTGAGTCCAAGGATTAGTCTTGCTGCTGCATTCTGTATTCATTGTTGCTTTTTATAAGGTATTCTGGCATTTCAAGATACATGCTGTTGGTGTAGTCTATTCTTGACATGATGAGAGAGATGTGGGTGAATGTTCTGTGTGGGAAAGTGAAGAAGGGATGTATCCTCTTCATTGTGTGGATGTGGACGAAGCATCTTTTTTACTATTGCGTTAAATTGCAGTTCAAGCATTAGTTCATTGTTGATTAATATTTCACAATTTTGGACCACTTCGGATCCGGTGTGTTTCCTAGTTTGGTAGGCCATGGAGTGTCGTGATAGTTTGATGGGTCATAGGGCACGATCATGATTTATCTTTTTCAGGGTTGATTATAAGTCTGTTTGTGCTCATGAAATGGTTTATTTATGTGAGTCGTTTGGTAATGGTTGGCTTTTGTTCTTTGCTAACAATGATTTTGTGAATAATTTGTGTGTCATCTGAGTAGTTGTAGCAGGTGAGACTGTATATTTTGATGAGGTTAATCAGGGGGGTCATGTAGATGTTGAAAAATAGTGGTGAGAGTGATGAGCCTTGTGGGATACATATGTTGTTCTGTAGGGTGTTGACTCGAATGGTGTTATTCAAGTCATTTCCATTCTTTCTGTCATGAAGGAGTTTAGACATAGTGCTTTGTAGCCGATTCCTATATCTTCGAGTCTTTTGATTAGAGTTGTGTGGTGGACTGTGGTAGACCATGTAGTATTAGTGCCAATTTAACTTTGGAGCCTGCATTGGTTTTTAGATCGTCCCATATCAATAGTAATGCTGTTTCAGGTCCTCTCATGGGTTTGAAGCCTACTTGTGGGTGGTCTAGTATTCAATTTGTTTCTATATGTTCCAGGATTTGTTCATAGACATAGGGCCTCATTCCGAGGTTGCATAACGGGTCCGGGTTCCTCAAATGAGGACTTACCAGGCCATTCCAACCTTGGAGGACCCGGTAATTCCTCATTCGAGGAACCCGTGCCCGATACATCCCCATTCGAACCCCCATAGGGCTTAATGGAAATGGGGAGGGAGCTAACAACGGGCCAGTTAAAAACGGGCCCGTTGTTAGCTCCCTGGTCTGCTAGCGGGACCCGCAAAGGGCACCTGATTTACCAGGTGCCCTTTGCGGGTCCCGCGAGCAGACTCGTAATAGGGCAGTAAGGGGGTAACGGCACCGGCTCCATTATTGGTGCTGTTAACCCCTTACCGCCCACCTCGTAATGAGGCCCATAGATTTCTAGTAGCTTCTCTAGGTATGGGATGTATGAGATTAGTGGGTAGTTGGTTAGGGCTTCTGAGTTTCCCCAATGGCTCCTTAAGGAGTGGCTTGATGTTTGCCAATTTGAAGGCTCTTGGTATAGCTCCTGTTGCTAGTGAGTGATTGAAAAGGTTGAATAAATATTCTGCAGGTATTTTCTTGGTGAGGATATTCATGTATGCATCTGGTGAGCAGGACTCTGCTGTTGCTTTTGCTCACCAAGCAGACTGGACTGTAAGCATCACTTAAAGGGACAGAGACATGTTCATTCAGTGATGAGCCCATTCATATTGACTTTGGTGTGTTGGTGTATGCCAGGGGATTCTCCAGGTACCGACCCTGGAGACATTATTCCCAGCCCCCATATTCTCTACATCCTTTGCTTCAAAAATCAGGCAAGGAAATTCCCTACACTGTGTATTGTCACATTGGTGTCATGCACACACTGTGACTGTAATGATACTGTACAGCTGTAGTAGCTTGCCTTAAATATTTGGAAGTAACACCTGGTAGACTTATTACTGGATGATTGCTATATTTTACTCAAGGAAATATATATAGACTGTCACCTACCAGACTTGTCTTTTGGCAGCCAAACATTTGGGGTTCTCCACTTAGGACTTAACAGTGCAGATGTGTTAATCACTGCCTGGGGGACCTGGAGCAAAACAGCTATTGAATCCCTGATGAAATTTGTGGATTATGGTTCAACAAGGAAAAACATTGTTGAACCAGTGGCGTAGGCAGCTTTTGTTGACAGGAGGCGGAAAATAGGGCACCAGTGGAAGGCTGGGGTGCATGCTGCTGGCGGAGAGGGGGGTGCAGCTGCCCCTTCTGCCACCCCCCCTTGGCTCAGCCACTGAGTTGAATCATACCGGTAAATTGGAAAATATGCAGGGATTCTGGCACAGAGATGCAGAGTATGGCTTTCAATAAGGAATCCCATTAATTTTTCTCTGCTACCTTACATGATGGCAATTACAGCTTAAGTTAGCCAAAGTCTGAAAAAACTGTAAAATGGGTAGGCTGATGTGTGATTATGTTTCAAGATTATATCATCAGGTCAGTTATCCACCTGGAACAGTCAAAGGTTCTTTAACTCTGGCAGGAATTGCTAATGCTCCCCAATTACATCTTTCCAAATCTTGAATCCTGATGCGATGACAAATTATAAATATCATACACAATCTCCCTCACTTAATACCTCTCTCTGCCTCTGTATCTCCCATCCTTACACACACACAAACACATGCACACAAGTGCTCTTTCATTCCAATATGAAAATGCATTTTCTTATATGGCCCTACCGTCACGACCCTTGCGTCCTCATTTTCATTTTCTTGGTATGTACTGTTTCCGCTGTTTGCCTAAAAGGAAAGATCCATAATAAAACTTAAACTAGGTTTACAATAGTTGCCATACATCATACATATTAATGGGCCCTTAGAAAACACAGTAATTACCCATTGGTTGAAGAAAATCAACTATTTTACGGTTAAAGTTAAGCCCTACTAAATACCCCTGTCGTGGAAAATCAACCAAATGCTCTCCAGGTGGATTGGTGAATGTCTAGTAGTCAGCAAAGCCAGCATACGCAGAATACCAGCAACCCAACGACAGAACGAAACTTGGCCCAGCAACCCCCTTTCCTCAAGACACAGAGCTTTTATACGGCAAAGCACCCATGAATTTCAATGGAAAAAGTGTTTCAGAGATTGCATGAGATCGTCAGGCAACAATGTTTCTGGTGACTGTCCACAGTCCGAGCATACAATTCTTAGGCAGAGACTAGATTTTCACGCTTGGGAAGGCACGGGAAATGTTATGATACATTGGTATTCATGCTGTGCAAGCTACTTCTACGATTCCCATGCGGTTTGGGACACATTCGCTAGCTTACTAAATGCCCACTTCCGTATGCTAACACACCTTGCCTAGAAAGCTGTCTCACTAGAACACACTCATACATGTCAAATGGCAAACATGTCAGAGGCGAAAATAATGGAAGTGTGCACTGTCTGGCATTAGCGGTAAAGCCTTTGTGGTTAAGACATGAGTTTTAGTACAAATGACCTGCACATCGAATGCAATAAGGCACTGTTAAATATGTTAGTAAAACTAGACTAAGTTATCATTGTAAAGAGTGTAAAATATCTGAGGAGTTATTTAAGTACTCAGTTTTCCCCCACACTCCTGAACATATAGAGATGACTGCTGTTGCCTGGCATCTAAAACCTCACACATCCTCCTATAAATGTCTGCATTGTACACCTGAAGACATACCATCACATGCACAAACACACACAAGCACATATCCAAATACTGCACCTTGGTGAATATGTTCAAGGATGTACCAATTCAACCACATTTTGGGTTATTTTACTATCCAACACACATATAAAACCTCCTTGATAATTTATCATAGGAAGTTTGATGTCACTTAGGGAAGAAAGTAGGGACCTGCCAAAAGGCAGGCTACTGCCAACAACTATTGGACCCCATTACAAGCTCCCTTCAAGGCCCCCACAGAGCAGTGAGTATATTAAGCTTTTTTTACTATACTGAGGAATCCTACACTGAAAATAGGAAGAAATGTAAACTAGTCATGGCTTGCTGAGGAGGGTAGAGGACCAGTGGGGAATGGTGGTGGGGGTCATGTCATGCAACTGCGTTGTCATGGTAAGAGGTGTCATGTCTCTACTAAAAACTGAACACTTGGGTCAGTGACCCTTTAAAAAAAACACGTTTGTGAATATTTGCCCCACCTTAGAAGACACATAAAAATGCACTTGAACTGACATACAGAAACCTTCATATCACAGTAACTTTTCTCTAAGTTGGCACTACCTGTGGGTAACTGCTGCTCGGTGCTGGTGTACTGTTGTACTCTCCTTTTTCTGAGGACAACTGAAATGCAAAGACACATAATTATACTACAACCAAGATATTACTGCACCATCGGAACACACATTATTTTAACTGTACTTTTTTACATTCTTGTTCCTTTTTCTGTTTTGTATCCTTAGTCATACTTAGATAGAAGAGATTCTTTTATATTGAATTCTACCTTCTTGCGTGATTGCTTACTGCTCAGCTTCACCACACAGAGGAGTCCCAAACAAGGCTAAAACACGTGTTTGGGGTTGCTGTTGGTACTCTTGTTCAGAGGAGAATTGCATACCATTTTGGTGTTGAACTGTCCTTGTGGGTGGGGCCAGACGGAAATGCAAATGGGTATATCTCCTCTGTGAAGGGTGCAGTGAGCTAAACCGTGGTTGTAGACCCTCCTGAGTTGAAAAAAGTACATGGAATAGGTTATTGGATGCATGCTCATTCTCGGTAGAGGGCATCCCACACTCTTGCTTAGCTAAATTATGTTTTTATTTTTAATAGGAGTATGTGTGCATAAGGGTAGGGTGTGTGGCGGTTGTAGGGCTCCTGTCACATTGCTCCAGACTTACATTTACTATAATAGTAGTCGTCATAGATATCTGGAAATATTAGAACTGTGCTCCTTTACTTGAGGTGACAGGTCACAGATTTATTTTTTGTACTATCATCAATAGCCCAAACACAGTAACCCAACTCTCTTTTATGATTGCACACTTTGCGGAGCTTACCTCAAATTTGAATGTGCAATGTCAAGGGCAAGAGATCATTAGCCAACTTGAAGCCAAGATCTGTTGTTCTGGGTCTTTATTAAAACAACAGAAATCTGAGAGACTGTGATTAAATGAGGACAAGTGATAGAGATTGACGGATCTTTGTAATTATTGCGATGGCCGAAAATGCCGACTTTTTTTAAACCCCTTTACGCCACATATATATGCGGGGGGAGACCCCCCACAGGCACCCCCATATTAATATTATATTCTATACCCCCACATATATATGTGGTGTGGGGGGGTAAAAAAATAAAAGTCAGCATTTACGGCCATCGTAATTGTGAAGGCGACATTTTGGTATGATTCTGAGATTGACAATCAAAAAATAAACTATTTAGGTTCTACTTGGGAACATACAACTGTGCTCCTAAAATCGTCCATGTTGCACTTAAGCTGCTCCTCCTTGACACATAATAACTAACTTACAATCTTTGAGGTTTTAGGTGTCCCATATTTCTTTCATGGCTCCTTGTGAAGTCAAAGGACGATCAATGCAGAACGATCGGTGCACGGATTACACTGGTTTTGAAGTGACATTCCAAGATTGAGGCCAGCCACTATGAATGCTTGATTCATGGCTCCACATAAGAGGGGTGCAGGGCCAACAGAGCAGAAAGATAGTTGTGAGCTAGGAATCCAATAACGGTCCCATATCAGACCACAAACACCTACACACCTGAGGTTCCTTAAGAGTTGCCTGTCCCATAAGCCTGGGGTAGTTCTTGTCTTTCAAAGAATTGGTCAGGATGTTGTGTGTTCACTTCAGTTATTGAGAAAAAGCTGTCACCACTACCCCTACTGCCTGGGCATCTGAATATATGTGTCATATCTCAGAATCTTGGCTGCTGGTTTCTTAAGCTAAACCCATATGTCAGGCTGTCTCTGTCCTCCCTAATGACGAGGGGGCGCTCCAAGACCTTAGCCCTATTCCTACTAGCTCTTGCACGTCCGCTCTTCTCCGACACCTCCTCTTGTATGATCACTAGCTCCTCTCCCTCATTCTTGATTATTCTTTCCTAGTTGATGTTCTGCCACATTCTACGTGACTACTCCTCATCACCTCTATGCTCCTCTCTCTCTACCGTTTTTGGCTTACCTTCTCCTTCTGGTCTAACCTTTCTCCACTCTTGCTCCCCTCTGCATCCCTACTCCTTTGCTCATAACTGTAACTCTTCCTCCACCTTTGATACTGTCTGATCCTACTTCACTCAAAACCTCTCCCCTATTCCTTTTTCATGCTTCGTTCTCCTCCTTCATCTCCTCTCTTAACTCCTTCTGCCAGGCTCATGAAAGACTGCATGTGATATTGCCAATTCTCAGAAAATCAAGCTTCCTAATTCATGCTGCAAACTTTGCAGACACCCATGGTTGTAGATCTGTGTTAGGGAGAATTATCAAAAATGTGCTCATTGCCCTTACCTTTTGAGACCTCCAGCCACTTTGCTGGATTTCTAGGACTTTAATTTTTACCTGGAAAGAGTGGGAGCCTTTTTTTCCCACTCTTTTATGTATTTTGATGTGTGTTTTAATTTTGTGTTCTTTGGATATGGAGTTTTAAAACACCTCCATAGGCATCATCTTTTTCTTGTGTGTCACACAGCACTTTCAGTGCAGTGACCGTGGATGTCTTTCAGACTTCCCACGCTTTAAGTACCTTCTCTGGGACTGACTACTGTCTCTGAGAGCATGTAAAGTTACATTGACTTTACTAGTCTTTTTAAATTTACAGACCCAGCACACACTATCTTCCTATAGAGTGCTGGAGGGGTTGCCTAGCATCCCATAAATCTAAACACTCATGTAACAGTCAAATGTTACCCTTTCCCTCTTGAAATGGCTGGTGGCAGTTGTTTAGAACAAACTACCATGATTTTTCCTGACCGCAAACAACGGTAGCTAAAAATTGGGGCAGCCATGTTTTTCAATATGGCGCCCAAGACCTATCTGTAAAAACAGACTCCAGTCAACTTTTTTCACCATTTGTTTTTGGAAAGGTCCTTCTAGTGTTTGTCTCTGCACGCCAAACCAGGTTTGGTCCCTTTGCTCGTTGGCCTTTGGCGGGCTTCAGTGCAGAAGCCCTCCTCTGGTGCCAGAGTGTCTGGGGTGGACAGGATGTGAGGGAGGTGCCTGAAACTCCCTGTGCTTAGTCTCCTAGGAGACCTGAATGCACTTTGGTGTGATTGGCTGGCTGGCTGTCCAGCAAGGACAGCCCCCTGCTGGGTGAGTGACAGCTAGGCTGGAATGAAGGGGATGAATAGGGGAAAACTCTTTAAAAGCAGGCCTCTGGGACTTGGAAAGCAGAGGGGACCACTAGAACGAAAGAATGGAAGACGAGCTGAAGGAAGATGACTGCAGCAACTCCTGCTCCATCGGTGAAGCCCTGCTGCAGGTCCGAATTGCCTCAAACTCCATTGACAGAGAAGCCCTTCAAGGTTAACTTCTTCCCTTGAATTTGGTGGGAGTGCTGTTGAAAATCAGATAGCCACTGAGAAGGATACCAGTTTGTGGCCTTTAAGACACTCACACCTTAAACCGATGTTTTGCCAAGCTTGTGGCCTCTTCCCTGGGCAGCGCAGGAACCTCCAGATGTCCTCCTTCTTGTCCCCACGACTGTAGCTCAGGAACAGCGAGATCTACAGAAATTGCCAGGAACAACTGCCTCAGCTACAGCTCTTCTTCATTGAAAAGGTACTGTGCAATTGCGATCAAGAAATACTTTCTGGCACGGTGAAAGTTTGTGAAACTTTCCCAACTTTGAAGGCTTGTCCTTCCCTAAACCGATATATAACTTTTCGTCTAATCAACTACTTCTAAAAACCATGGCAAAGACTTAACTGTTTACTACAAGAACTGTGCTATCCTATCCAAGACTCTGAACCATTGACTTTGGCTCAGGCCTATTGAATTGAATTGCTGCTTGTAGTGAACTGAACTATTTGCCCTACCTCTGAAAGTATGTGTGCTTTAATTCTTTTAACGTTGTCTTTTTACCCCCCTTTTTAAAGAAACTGAAGTGCCATTTTGCTCCCACTTCAGGGGAGCTGAACCTGTTCAGAAACTGATTGGTTGTGAATTATAGTGTATTAGATTGGGATATTGAGCTGCTCTTACTAGTGGAATGTTTTCCAACTGACTGTGTAAATACATGAAGTGAAGCTGGCAGCCCTCTGCCTCTCAGCTGGGGGGGGTTTCCACTGGTGCCAGATGATGTTGTGTCGGACATGGCAACCACTGAGGCAGGTGTGGGTGGGCAGCTGGGTCCAGGGGCTGGGCTGTGGAGCGATGGAATACCAGTCGGGAGTCCTCTGTTCCAGCAGGGGTGGTCACAGCAACTGGACCCCTGGAGATGGCAGTTCTGCAGGCACCAAATGGCAGGGCACGGTGGCAGCAGGCAGACAGGCAGTAGCATATGGCTCGTGGGAGTCTGCTCGGGGCTCTGGGGGGCAGTAATTCAGCCTTCTGGGCAGGAGCGTGGTCTTCTGTGTGTTGTCTGGTGGCCAGCTTGATACGGAGTGATTTGACACGTGAAAAAAACAGCACATCAGCGTGTAAATCGAGCAAAGGCCCTTGCCGTGTAAGCACGTAGGTGATGTAACGTGTGCGCAGGTGTTTCCCTGGGACAGGTTGAAGGTCCCACGTGGGTTTCCATTGCTCTGTACATGCTTTTCGTGGGAAGCGGTGCATGTGTTTTCCAGACATTGGGGTTCACACGTGATTATTTCACAGTGGCTACAGTGCATACTTCTTCTTCTGGCGTGGGTGTTGGCTACGCATTCTTCTTCTACACACAAGGCAGACAGCGATGCTATTTTTCATACTTCGGGTGTCCCGGTTGGTCGCGTACCGCTTTTTTCCAGGCATACTAGCACGCGTGTTGATCACGTATGCATGTTTTGTGTTCCTGACTGCCACAGCTTTCTCTGTGTGTTTTTTTACACGCACGTGGGCTACAGGGGTTTCATATCTATTTTTTGTACTTTATTGGGATGCCTGAGCATTGTGTGACACGTCATTTCTCCTAGGGGGCCACAGAATGGGACATTCATCATGGCTGTATATACATGTTGTATATACATGTTTGTTGTTTGCGCGCACTTTTGTAATGCGCAGGGACTCTACTGCCTGCCTTCGTGTGGCAGACGTGTTTAGGCCTGTGTGTGTCTTTGGCCGTGCGCGGGTTTCCCCTATTCGATTCCATGAATATGTGTAGTTCGCGTGCGTGTGGGCGTTCCGTGTATTTCCGTGCAGTACTTCCCAGTTACACCTTCTTTTTCACGCATTCCGCATTCTGCGTGTTCCACCCCCTTTTTGGTGTGTGCGCTGACTTTGTGTGCTTTCGCTGTGCACCTCACGCACGGCGTTCAGGATGTGGAAACGACGCGTGCCCCGGTGTGCGCCACGCATGGATTTGGCGCACATCCCAGAAATTACACGCACAGGTCCTTCCATGAATCGCATGCGCGTGATTCGAACGCATGTGCTGGCTTTTTCACGCGTGTGCCTGCTTGCGCCACTGACTTCAGCGCACATTTATTCCATGAATTACCCCCTTAGAGATTTAACCCTACCGTTGTTAGGCGGAAACCTGTGCAGTTCCCTCTGGGACCACTGCAAAAGATTTAGGACTACAGGTGTTTGGCAGTAAACCCACTTGGTAGCAGTCTGTACCACACAGATTCACTTGGTAGCTGTGGCTGAGCAGTCAGACTTCTCTCAAGAAAAGTTAAGCAGTATGTGGAGTATACAAAATAGGGCAATTCTTCACAGTAAGACAAGCAAACACGGAACAAGGCTTCAGTGTAAAGATATAAAGGTATTTATTTATAACGGCACATCTATAGAAAACACTTTGGCACTATCACGGCAAATACTTCAATTACAATTACTCTACGAAGAGAACAGATCAATCCCCCTAACGATAGTTCGACAAGTCTAGGTTCTACCAGCATCACTTATTTGCAGACAGAGGTGTATGCCTCAACCTAGATGGCACACTAATATTTGTTAGGATGGGAGAGAAAATAAGCAGGTTACAAAATCAACACGGTCCCAATACTGAACGGACGAATGCAAGGCAAGAAGACAAAAACCACGATAGATTATAAAGTTCAGAGGCCAGGCCCACTCGAAGAGAGGCGAGGCGATTTGTCCCAAAAGTATCTTAGTGGAAATGCGTTCGAGTCTTTGAAGCAAATTGTTATTGGCAGATTGGACCAGTTCAGAACAACAGGCTAGAGAAAGCTTGGAGGCAACCCTATGGAGAGGCGAGGATTAAGACACCTTACTCTATCCGGCAACAAGGGAAGCCAGGAGGACACAGTACCTTGATTGTGGAGAGGCAGCTCCGGCGGGGGCAGTTGTTCCTGGTGGTGGATGCACGTCCGGTCTTTGCCAAGAGAAGAGAGGATCTCGTCATTGAAGGAAAGTTGAAGATCGTTGCACCACCAGGGAAGAGACCAGCCGCGGAGTGCTCCGTCACAAGGCACCACCTTTTGGTCGCGGTACAGGGGTAGTGGCTATCCGGTTGCCGAGGTGCTCTGCACGGGCAATTAGACCACTGCGTCCTGAGGCAAAGAAAAAGCAAAAGGGACTGGTTGTTCCCACCGGTCAGGGGAAGAGACTCTCCGGCAGGGAGATCTCCTCTGTCGTCGGGAAGTGGTGAGTCGGTTCAGCAGGGCTCCACCGGAGGTGTCGTCATTGCAGGTCGGCTCAGCTTTACCCTCGTCGGATTCTTAGGTCCTGTGGCGACTTCTGAAGATCCAGTCCCAAAAGCCCTGCTTTTATGCAGAAAACCCCCCATTCATTCAGCCTAGCTGTCAATCAACACATGCTAAGTGGTGAGCGGGGAGGCTCACCACTTGGGCCAATCACACCAGAGTGTGACCGGAGTTGGCAAGGCAACTTGGTCCAGGGTGCCTAAACCCCCTCCGACACCCCTGTGGTAACCCAGACAGAATGGCACCACTTTGGAGGGTCTCTGTACAGAAGCCCGCCAAAAGTGGAACAAAGGGCTCGAACTTTGGTTTAGGAGTCACAGAGACGAACACAGATGCCATTTTAAAAACCGAGTTCTGGCAGAAAATACCATCCGATAGACTTACTTAAGGTAAGTAGACCGGTGGTATGTTAGAGATTAACGAGAAACAGTATCAATCTCTAACAATGGGAAGAATCCCATAGGGTTATATTCGGGGTCGAATATAACAAGTAGTTTCCACTGCCACCAGCCAAAACTCGACGAGGGGGGACGGGACAGTGCCCCCTCGAATAACAGACCCAGGAGTAATCGAATTACCCCTACTAGTATGTCCACACTAGGATGGTTTGTACTAGTTCTGTTAGTAAATTTAGGTCTAGTAAAGCCAATGGTGACTTTACATGCCCGGGGAGACAGTAGTCAGTCCCCGGGTATGGAGTCTATGATGGAGGTCCGCTAGGACGCCCCAGTGTTACGGCACGTAGGGTGCAGTGTAACACACATAGAAAAACATATGAGACCCTATGGAGTAAAAGACCCCATAGCCCGTAGAACACATTGACATTCAAAGGAATTACACACATTCATGTCTAAGAGTGGGAGAAAAAGAGTCTCACTCTTGGCAGGATGGAAAAAACAAATTCCAGAAATCCAGCAAAGCTGCTGGGGGACTCCCTAGGTTAGGAAATTCAGCCTAAACAGAGAATTCTCCCTAACACTCGCCCCCCCCAGACTAAGGGACAGGAGGATTTAATCCACTCCTGGATGAATCTCATACCTCTAGTCGATGACATACATACTAGAGAGACCATCAGCATTTTGGTGGTGACACCCTGACCTGTGCTCAATGGTGAAATCAAACCCTTGCAGGCAGATCGACCATCTCAATAGTTGGTTTTCCCCTTTCATTTGCATTAACCATCTCAAGGGTTGGTGGTCAGTCTGAATGACAAAAGTAGAACCATACAAGTACGGCCTAAACTTCTTCAGAGCCCACACGATAGCAAAGCACTCTCTTTCGATTGTTGCCCACCTTGTTTCAGGATCCTTCAGCTTTCGGCTGATGAAGCAAACGGGGTGCTCCCTACCTTTCCCATCCAGTTAACTGAGTACGGCACCTATTCCTACATTTGAAGCATCTGTCTGCACAATGAAGTGTTGGCGGTAATCCGGAGCTCTGAGTACTGGGGCTTGGCAAAGAGCCTTTTTCAGGTTTTCAAAAGCCTGATTGCACTCCTCATTCCATTTAACCTTTTTAAGGAATGTGGGCGAGGAGATGACATTCAGTGGAGAAGCTATAGTCCCATAGTTCTCTATGAAATTCCTGTAGTACCCAGTGAGGCCTAGGAAGGCTCTCGCTTGGGTTTGAGTAGTAGGTGTTGTCCAATTTTGCACAGCTTCAATCTTACTGAGCAAAGGCCTTATTTCTCCACCTCCTACCTCATGTCCAAGATAGACTACCTTACTCTGTCCAATTTGGCATTTACTCGCCTTTATGGTCAGATTGGCTTGTCCAAGAGCCTGCAAAACATCTCTCAGGTGGGTTACATGTTCTTCCCAGGAATTGCTGAACACTGCGATGTCATCTAAGTATGCCATGCAGAAGTCCTCCATCCCATTCAGAACCTGGTTTACCATCCGTTGAAACGTAGCAGGTGCATTCTTCAATCCGAAAGGCATTACCTTAAACTGGTATAAGCCAACGGGGGTAGAAAATGCAGTTTTCTCCTTGGCATGGTCTGTCAGTGCTATTTGTGCTGAGGAACTTGGCGGCGCCAAGTTTATCCACCAACTCATCTGTTCTTGGCAAAGGGTGGGCATCAGTCTTGGTGACTGCATTAAGAGCTCTATAATCCGGCAGAATCTAAGCTCTTTAGATCAGGCCTTTGGTACTAACACAACTGGGCTAGACCATGGACTAGTAGAGGGCTCTATTACCCCGAGATCGAGCATCTTGCTGACCTCACCTTTGATGTGGGTTTGTACATTTTCTGACATTCTGTATCCTCTGCTTTTGACCGGCAGACAGTCACCAGTGAGTATGTCGTGCTGGCCCCAAGGGGTCAAGCCTGGTGAAAGCGAGAACAGAGAGGCAAACTGATTCAACATAGATTTGCACTCTTCTTGTTGCTCGGGTGTCAGATTAGAGGAGAGATTTACTCCTTCAATTTTCTCGTCTAAAGGTAAGCCTCTGAGGAGAACCGGAAGAGCTTCACTCTCTTCTTCTTCCTCGGATGATGCTAGAAGCAACGCTCCTACATGGGGTCTTGAGACATACGCTTTGAGGCGGTTGGTGTGGAAGACTGTCGGAGCCTCCTTGGGATTGCCCAAGTCCACCAGATAGTTGACCTCTCCGAGTTTACCCACTACTCTGAAGGGTCCCATCCACTTGTCTTGCAAGGCCCTCTGCCTTGTTGGGATCATAACGAGAACGAGCTGGTCTTGAGCGAACTCAACCATGTTAGCCTTTTGATCGTGCCAGTGCTTGACCAATGCTTGTCCAGCTTTCAAGTTATCGCTTGCTTCCGTCATCATGTGCGACATTCTCCTCCGGCGACCTATCACGTAGTCAGTCACTCTGACTGGCTTGGGGGAAGGAGCACTCTCCAACCCCTCCTTAATCAGGGCCAATGGACCTCTGACGGGATGACCATAGAGAAGTTCGAAGGGAGAGTAACCTACTCCCTCCTGAGGGACTTCTCTATAAGCAAAGAGAAGGCATGGCAGTAGAAGGTCCCACTTACGCTTAAGGGGTTCTTCTAAAGCACCTATCATGCTCTTCATGGTTCGGTTGAACCGTTCTACCAACCCATTGGTTTGTGGGTGGTAAGCTGTTGAGAACTTGTAAGTAACTCCACAGGTTTTCCACATGGCTTTCATGTAGTGGGACATAAAGTTTGACCCCCTGTCAGAGATTACTTCTTTAGGAAACCCGACCCTAGTAAAAATACCAAGGAGGGCCTTAGCCACAGCCGGTGCTGTAACAGTCCTCATAGGAATTGCCTCAGGATACCTAGTAGCATGGTCTACTACAACAAGTATAAACCTGTTGCCTGAGGAGGTTGGAGGATCAAGGGGACCAACAATGTCAATCCCTACTCTCTCAAATGGGACTCCCACAACTGGGAGAGGCACTAAAGGTGCCACATTCTTGGAGCCAACCTTACCAGAGGTCTGACAGGTGTGGCAGCTCCTGTAGTGTTTTTCCACTTCGGCCCCCATCTTCGGCCAATAGAAGTAGAGAGAGAGCCTTTCCTTAGTCTTCTTGAAACTCAAGTGACCAGCCAAAGGAATCTCGTGGGCTAACTGCAAGAACTGTGGTCTGTTCTCTTGGGGTACTACAAGTCATTTGTAGTCTCCAGGTGCAGACTCGGTCGGTTCACTGTAGAAGAGGCCATCTTCCCAGTGCAACCTGTATTTCCCAGGCTCTTGCCCTTCAGCCTGAGCTTCTGCCTGGTGGCGAAGACCTTCCAGAGTTGGACATTCTCTCTGTCCCTTACTGAAGTCTGCCCTGCTGGGTCCACCTTCTGCCAGTAAAGACTGCAGCTCAGGATGGTCAACAGGATCCAGATCTCCAATGAGTTCCTGGCCTTCCATTAGCTCTTCCTCCGAGTCTAATTCTACCACACAGGGTTGTACCTCCCTCTCAGCCTCAGCTGGAGGTGGAGTTACGGGTGTAACTTTGGACAACCGCGGGGAAGTCCGTGTTGGCTGCACTGTAATTCCGGCTGCTGGTTTCGGGATAGAAGTCTTAGGTTTCCCTTTCGCTTCTGATTTCTTGGAGACAGCAGCCGACAATTCCAGTGGAGCAGGAGTGATTTCTTTCTTCATCATCTCCTGGAGAGTACCGCGCATGGTCCTCTCTCTTGCGGGTCTGGTTAGCTCCTGTAACCGTTTACTAGGAGGTCTGGGAGTATGCGATACAACTCCGAGAGTTTTCAAATCGTTACCCAACAGTACGCGTCCTGGTACCTCACTCTGTATGCTGACAGGTATCTTCACAGTCATGTCGTTACACTGGATGAGAACTGGTAATTGGGGAAGCATCTGCAAAGGCCCTCCAGCTAACTTGGTGAGGCGTTTGGGTGCCTTAGCAACATCCTCAGCCTGAAAAAATGATTTATCCACCACAGTTATGCTGGCCCCAGTGTCTCTAATGGCAGGAGTCTCCTGACCATTCACCTGGACACTGTCCTTATAATACTCTTTAGTATTATCGGGGATAGAATTATAGACATCTAAATTCTGTTGTTCCCACAACCCCAGAGATACTAAAGAAACGCTGGCTGAGACTCCAATGTGTTTGTCAGCTAGCAGTAGAAAGTTTCCACTTGCCATTTGGACTTCCTCCTCTGGAGCGAAGGCTAAGGAGACAAGCTGGACCCCTGAAGGTTTACCCTTACATCTGGGATCTCCTTTCACGTGGTCAGTCGAGCCACAAACAAAGCATTTACCGAATGCTTTCTGGAATGGTGGCTTGTTCTGACCTCCTTCCGGTTTGGCACCAGAAGACACACTATTCTGCTGTGGTTTTCCTTGTGGCTTACTCTTCTGGTTTTGTTTGGGGCCCTCTTTGGAATTTGAGTTATTAGAATTCTCTTTTGAGTCTTTTTTAGGGTGTTTTTCCCTCATCCTTTTCCTGAGTTGCCCCAGAATCCTTATGAGTAGCCCTGTTGGCAACCCATAAGTCAGCAGCCTTAGCTAGCGTCCGGGAATCCAATTCCTTCGAATCAGCCAAGTGCTGTCTGAGCTCAGAAGAATAGGCATCATAAATCGACTCCAACATAAAAGGATTCTTCATACCCTCATAAGTGTTCACTTTGTAACCCTTAATCCATCCCTCTAAGTTTTTAAACCCTTCACTCACCCAGGTAGCCCAAGGGGTACCATCATGCTTTTTGAGGGTTCTAAACCTCTTAAAATACTGGGAAGGGGTCTTCCCGAATCTAGCTATCAAAGCTAGTTTCACACTTTCATAATCCGTCTTATCCGCCTCCCCCAACTCCATTACCACATCAGTCGCAACAGGAGGGAGCCTAGAGAACAACCAGGGAAGTAAATCATTCCCGGTGATGTCCTGGAGCCCATGATTGTATTCAAACAGTTTTAACCAATCCAACACATCCAATCTCGGTTCATACATACCCACTAATTCCTTCGGCATCCAGGGTCTTTTGGGACTGGAGCTCCTAGAGGAACCAGAGGAGAGAGAAGCATTTTCCATAGACAACTTTTTCATCTCTAACTCGTGATTAAGTTCTATTTCCCTGAGTCTTAACTCAGCTTGCTTCTGCTCAGCCTGGGCATTCATCCGTCTGAACTCGAGCTCTTTGTTTCGTTCGGATTCAGCCAAGAACCGTTTGTATTCTAATTTGAGCTTCATTTTTTCAAGTTCAAAATAAGCGGGGTTACATGTGGGACCTGGTATGGGCCCCGTAGGTACAGCTGGTAAGGCAAGTAGAGGAGCAGGGGATACAGTTTCGTTAGCCTCTCCTTCCTCTTCAGCCTCTTCATCACTATCGTCTGAATTACGATTTAGATCAACACCATCACTGTTATCTACATTTGCTGGAGAAATTGGTTCCTCTGAACCAGTACCCAGACTTTGGTTTGCCAGCAATCTCTCTATTAGTTCTAACTTCTTGCCTCTTACAGGAAGATTCTCTTGCCTACAGAGAGGTCGCAAACTCTCAGTATTTTCACCTGACAAGGACTCTTGACTGTAAGTTTCCATCATAGACATGTTTTTGAAAGTTGCTTTTTAGTGCTAAGCTTTGTGGTTAGTTATACTAAAGTGTCGAAAAGCACTCTAAACTGTATACTCGATACAAATCCCACCGCTGTACACCAGTGTTAGGCGGAAACCTGTGCAGTTCCCTCTGGGACCACTGCAAAAGATTTAGGACTACAGGTGTTTGGCAGTAAACCCACTTGGTAGCAGTCTGTACCACACAGATTCACTTGGTAGCTGTGGCTGAGCAGTCAGACTTCTCTCAAGAAGAGTTAAGCAGTATGTGGAGTATAGAAAATAGGGCAATTCTTCACAGTAAGACAAGCAAACACGGAACAAGGCTTCAGTGTAAAGATATAAAGGTATTTATTTATAACGGCACATCTATAGAAAACACTTTGGCACTATCACGGCAAATACTTCAATTACAATTACTCTACGAAGAGAACAGATCAATCCCCCTAACGATAGTTCGACAAGTCTAGGTTCTACCAGCATCACTTATTTGCAGACAGAGGTGTATGCCTCAACCTAGATGGCACACTAATATTTGTTAGGACGGGAGAGAAAATAAGCAGGTTACGAAATCAACACGGTCCCAATAATGAACGGACGAATGCAAGGCAAGAAGACAAAAACCACGATTGATTATAAAGTCCAGAGGCCAGGCCCACTCGGAGAGAGGCGCGGCGATTTGTCCCAAAAGTATCTTACTGGAAATGCGTTTGAGTCTTTGAAGCAAATTGTTATCGGCAGATTGGACCAGTTCAGAACAACACGCTAGAGAAAGCTTGGAGGCGACCCTATGGAGAGGCGCGGATTAAGACACCTCACTCTATCCGGCAACAAGAGAAGCCAGGCGGACACAGTACCTTGATTGTGGAGAGGCAGCTCCGGCGGGGGCAGTTGTTCCTGGTGGTGGATGCACATCCAGCCTTTGCCAAGAGAAGAGAGGATCTCGTCGTCGAAGGAAAGTTGAAGATCGTTGCACCACCAGGGAAGTGACCAGCCGCGGAGTGCTCCGTCACAAGGCACCACCTATTGGTCGCGGTACAGGGGTAGTGGCTATCCGGTTGCCGAGGTGCTCTGCACGGGCAATTCGACCACTGCGTCCTGAAGCGAAGAAAAAGCAAAAGGGACTGGTTGTTCCCACCAGTCAGGGGAAGAGACTCTCCGGCAGGGAGATCTCCTCTGTCGTCGGGAAGTGGTGAGTCGGTTCAGCAGGGCTCCACCGGAGGTGTCATCGTTGCAGGTCGGCTCAGCTTTACCCTCGTCGGATTCTTAGGTCCTGTGGCGACTTCTGAAGATCCAGTCCCAAAAGCCCTGCTTTTATGCAGAAAACCCCCATTCATTCAGCCTAGCTGTCAATCAACACATGCTAAGTGGTGAGCGGGGAGGCTCACCACTTGGGCCAATCACACCAGAGGGCGACCGGAGTTGGCAAGGCAACTCGGTCCAGGGGCCTAAACACCCTCCCACACCCCTGTGGTAACCCAGACAGAATGGCACCACTTTGGAGGGTCTCTGTACAGAAGCCCGCCAAAAGTGGAACAAAGGGCTCGACCTTTGGTTTAGGAGTCACAGAGACGAACACAGATGCCATTTTAAAAACCGAGTTCTGGCAGAAAATACCATCCGATAGACTTACTTAAGGTAAGTAGACCGGTGGTATGTTAGAGATTAACGAGAAACAGTATCAATCTCTAACAATGGGAAGAATCCCATAGGGTTATATTTGGGGTCGAATATAACACATAGTTTCCACTGCCACCAGCCAAAACTCGACGAGGGGGGACGGGACAGTGCCCCCTCGAATAACAGACCCAGGAGTAATCGAATTACCCCTACTAGTACATCCACACTAGGATGGTTTGTACTAGTTCTGTTAGTAAATTTAGGTCTAGTAAAGCCAATGGTGACTTTACATGCCCGGGGAGACAGTAGTCAGTCCCTGGGTATGGAGTCTATGATGGAGGTCCGCTAGGACGCCCCAGTGTTACGGCACGTAGGGTACAGTGTAACACACATAGAAAAACATATGAGACCCTATGGAGTAAAAGACCCCATAGCCCATAGAACACATTGACATTCAAAGGAAACACACATTCATTTCCAAGAGTGGGAGAAAAAGAGTCTCACTCTTGGCAGGATGGAAAAAACAAACTCCAGAAATCCAGCAAAGCTGCTGGGGGACTCACTAGGTTAGGAAATTCAGCCTAAACAGAGAATTCTCCCTAACAACCGTATACAGTGAATATAACAAAAAATAAATAATGAATGACAATTATAACAAATTAAAAATAACAAGAAAATACCGGATTTTTTAAACAAAATATATGTGGGGGTGAGTTAAAGTGTTACATCTTGTGGGGAGAGTTTGGATTGGGTTTTTAGCTAAGGAAACGGGTTAAAATGTAATTCGTTATTTATTGATTCGTTTTTATGACATGCAACCAACCCTTATTTTTGTAGACAAAAACAGCAACTGAGTGGGTATCCCCGTTCAATTGATTACTAAATCCAAGCATGCCATTGCAGCTTCCAACCCTTTCTTTTGGGTCCAATGTGAACATCTATCTCATGGCGAGACCTCATTATTTTACTAATTGTCCCAGGTTGCCTTGTTCCTGCTGGACTTGCAGTGTGGTAAAGGCATTCACATTCCAAAATGGTGTAAATCTGTCCTCCTGTCCTGGATGTGTCAGTCTGCCTTAGCGCTTCCCTTTGCCTTCCTCCCCAGAAACAAATGGCCCTGGCTGCACAGAACATGTGTAGCCTAAATCACCCGCAGCATCGAGGCTCCCTGGATCTGTTTAACCCAGCTTTTAGAAGTACCCATTCACATGAAGGTGAATTGTGAATCTGTCAACCCAGAGCCAAAACGCGCTCCTGGATTTTTTGGAAGACATGTGATCTCAGCTCCTAAATGTATGCTGCTTTTCATGTAAGTGCAACAAGCATTTAATTTGTAGGCTCCCAGGTCAATGCCATGGTAGACAAATGGATATGCCAAGAGACCATACTATTTGAAATAATAATTCACAGCTGCAGTTGTAGGCCTAGCAGAATTGCTTTATTATTAAGCTATTTTTTCTCCCAATTAGTGTTCTCTGTATTGAGAAAATCTCAAGTGGCAATATACATGTGTGGAATATTGATCTAGTGCAAATATTTTCTTAAAGTATTGTAACTCAAGGAGACTACTACTAGGTTTGCCATTTGTACATTTCAGGCTGGAAGCAACATTGTATCTTGAAGCTTGCCAGTTGATCTTCCAGCTACTTATATATTTGTGGGATGTACACAGCACTATCTGCTATGCAGTGATTACATCATTCATTCCTTGAGCCTGAAGTCAACCCTTACGAAATCCTTGAAACCACATTATGTAAATCCCAGAAATGCACAAAAAACACACTGAAAAGTTCACCTTCACTGTATTCTCATAAATTCAATTAAAACAATAAAAATCAGGCAAATACATCTCCACATATTGCATGCTGTCAAATCCCTCCGGTCCTTTCCTGTCTCTTCTTGCTTTATTACCCTACAATGTTTCTGTCTCTCTAAGGACCAGATTTGGATACAATGTTACTTAGAATGAAAACAGGTAAAATCAGTTGTCCTTAATTCCACCCATTCCTTTCTAGCTCTCTTTCCTCGCTCCTACCTATTATAGTGGGAGGGGAAGAGAGAGAGTGAGCTGGAGGATAAAGCAGTTTCTTAAACCATTCCCATCCTGCCTGTATCCTTCCAGAAAGACATCTGAAGATGAGGAGATACGTTTTACAAAAGAGACACACTGATCAAAAACATTTGCACATAAAGGAGGGCAGGCCCAAGTAAGACCCGTTCTAAATAGGGCATTATGGAAGCAGATTCTGATGGTTCCTTTGTTTTGTATGAGCTTAAGGTTTACACACAATATACAGAAGAAAGGGGCAGAAGGGGAGGAGAGATCACACAGTACAGAAGCCCAAAATGGAAGAGAGAACCATAATCTGCCCCATAACAACTGATTAACATCAGCTCATTTGATAAAGTAAAGGAGGGTTGCCTCCACCCTTGATACATTTAGGAGTGGGACTTGGGACTACAGTCTAAAGAGCAGAAACAGAGGTTGTATTCATGATTAGAATTTACATATGAGGTGTGTTAACTTCAAGCACTCTTCCCTGGTGCAGTGATACTTAATTGTTGCTTTTAAGAAAAACAGATAATCAGTGGATGTAGAGATGTGATATATATTATTTGATAGACATGGGATATCCATATTGCTCACACATATGTTGATTTGTGCAAATTTCAGTACGTACCGCAAGACTAGACTGTAGAAATACAGCATAGATGATGAGCAGTGTGAACATTGTTAGGCCTGAAAAATAAATCAGTAACACTGTCATATGTCTGTACAATTGTACATTTATACATTTGTTTAAAATAATATGACGATTGAAGAAACAGGAAATCAGTAGATATGAAACAAAACACTATCTGTGAACCTAGTGGCTACACGTTTACTTTCACATGACATTATATGTGATGGCATCATTGCGCATCATTGCATATCTTAGATATCATTGCACGGAACAAGGGGTGTCCTTTGCAGCAGCCGTGCTTTCATTGTTTTGGCTCATATTGCAACACTTAGGTTCCACATTCAGGAAAAAAAATACAAATGCAATGGAATATTGAGAGAGATGGATGGATGGAATTTGAGGAAGAATAATTATGCCAGTGCTTGGCTATGTCCTCAATCTCTCCACCCTTGTGCCACATCACAAAAGGATGGGTGGCACTTGTCACTGGTCTTTTGATGCTGTCATTCAGATTTTTGACAGCTGCAAATCTCTGAACAAAGGCTTGCATTATCATTTCTCACACATTGATTTGTTTCAAGCTTGTGGGCTTCAGAAGTGCTATACACTATGTTCTATTTTAAATCTTATTTTACTGGGTCATCTACCATCTATGAAAAGTAATACACCTGCTTCTTCCTGCGTCCTTGAAACTTTAAATAGCCATGAGAAGGCTGAGAATAAATAGAGTTCCTTTAGCAGCATGGCGAATCACCACTGTTCTCAGTTAAGCATTCAAATCACTACTGTGTGGCTCTGATTTACTAAGAGGACAATCCTATGAACTCCCCACCTCCCTTTTTAATCTCATGGTATTTTGATCCTGGATCTGCATGCATTTGTTATTAACCAGGCTAGAAGCTTTTAATTCAGCATTCTATACTAAAGTTAAATTAACTATGCTCCTACTTCTAACCAATAGAAAAAAAAATCACTCCTTGCATTAGGAAGTAAGAATGCATCGGCTAAAGCAATAGTTTTGGCTTCAATATAGTATGTGTAATAAGGTGACATTAAAAGGTGGTTTACTTGTTTTTGTGAGTAATGGGTGGATTGGGTGCTTTATTGACATTTTAATAGAGATTTACTTTCTTGCACTCAGAATGTCAGCTGAAAGAACTAGTGTTGGTTCATTTTAGATCATATACATTACATGGCATGCGGTAGCGGCCATGTAGTATGGTTAAGTTGCTAAACCCATAGGAAGAGAACTTTTTTGGGCGGCTTATAACTTCGCTCCCCCTGGACGAATCCTTACCAAACGTTGCATTAAAAAGTAGATGGCCCACTCTGAATTTTTTTGCAAAGTTTGGTGAGGTTTGGTCAAGGGGGGAATTATATGGGGGTCCCAAAATTTCTTTTTTACAAATAGGCATAACGGGAAAAAACTTTGCGCATGCCTACAGCCCAAACCGCTGGACGGGTTTTCACCAAATATGCAGCCGGAGTGGCGGCTTGGTCTCGAAAGCATGCTTTTGTTAATTTGGTGTAGATCCGTCCAGTAGTTTTTTTAAACGACCAACACGTCAGGCAAAATAATTAGTTATATCTATGTCTGCTCCATGGACACACTTCCCTGTTTGCTCCGTGGACAGGACACCGATTTTCTAATAGACTTGCCACAACGTCTTCACTGATTGGTTGGTGTGAGGCGTGAGGTGCGTCAGATTTTTGGAAACGCCTGCCATCTTGGACATCGCAGTAAAATCATATAAAAAAACAACATTGCACTTGTCAAATCTTATCAAATAATCTCTTGGGAGGTGAGGGGTGATGAAGATGGGATGGAATATGGCTGCAAGAAGCAGAAAAATGGGTGGTTTTTGCTACGAAAGTCAGATTTTCGTGAACAGTCCTGAGAAGTTCGGGGACACGTCAGATGTTTGGGGGCAGTTTTTGGATGGCATATAACTTTGGCAACACTCAATGAAACCGCATGAAATTTTGCAAGTATATTCCCGTCCTGATTCTGAATGTGTTTGCACAGTTTGGTGGGATTCTATCAATAGGGGGCAAAATTAGAGGGGGGGTTCCAATATAATGTTAAGGTTTATAAATGAGGTGCAATTTGACGAAGCTACACTTATTTTAGCAAACTGACAATAGATCTACATATAAATGTTTTTGCAAAGTTTGGTGGGATTTTGTCAAGAGGGAGCAAAATTAGAGGGGGTCCCAACATATTGTAAAGGCTTATAAATGTGGTGCCATTTGACAAATCTACACAAAAGTTGGTAAAAGTATTATAGATCTAGATATGAATGTTTTCGTAAAGTCTAAATGGATTTTGTTTTTTGACAAGTGTCATAATGTCATAATGTATGTACACAAAATAGTGATTTACCTTCGGTGACTAAGGTGTAGCCTGTGGCCATGGCAGTGGCCAGATTGTCTGGGTCATGGAATAAGGTCATGATTCGGACAATCAGACTACTGGCCATGACCACGAGGGACAACACATGGGGTTAAAGTGGGCATGTCCACCTGGGACTGGCTTTGTGGTAAAGTTATTCGAAATTGGGATAGGTTCAAAAGCGAAGAAAAATGTGCTCATGGTAATAAGGTCATAGGGTTCTCTTTTTGCCTTCTGCAGGCTGCCATGGAAAGCGAAGAGGTCCTCTGTACAGAAACCCCTTCCCTTTCCATGGTGGCCATCTTGGAAAAGGAAATTATTTTTTTAGCACCCCGGGTTTCCACTTTGGGAACCTAGGTTGCTAATGGCCTTCATCCCCAATTGCAGGGGCCGGAATGGGGGATAATGGTCCGGAGACCTCGTTATCCACCCTTGCTATACTTGGGCTGATAACTTGGGCTGCCAGGCAGGTATTGACCGTTCCATCCCTGGAACGGGGGATAAACGCCACAATATCGACATTAGCATAAAACAAAATGCAAATGGAAATGTTGGGAAATCTTATTGAGCCTATGTACTTTACTGAGAAATATAAAATTGATGGAGTCTATAAGTTTTTTTTTTTTTTAGTTCTATTTTTTAACTGTGAAAGGTGGTTCCTAAAGGAACATTTCTTTTATTGTTTTTGGATGCATTTTTTTGTGACAGGACTTTTTAGAACGAAAGATGGGGAGGGAAATGATGGAAGAGGCACCAAACACAAATATGGAGGGGCAGGTGGACAGGGGAAAATGTTGTGCTTGTGTTATTTCTAAGGTAGGGCCAGTGTTTCTCATGCTCCTTGATTACAGCAGTTGTGGTGTCTCTTGGGGAGGAGGGATGGCATTAGCTGATTCCATTTTAAGATAAATAGCAGTTTTGCTAAAAGTATGTACTGTGTACTAGATTGTTAATGGCTGAGTAGGGATAGGTGTTGGAGCTGTGCAAGGGAAATTTTGAAGTTGAAAGTTCCTAGATCAGTAGAAAATGCAGTACCGAACTGTCCGCAAAGCATGGATCTTATTGTGAAGTGCGGACTGGTTCTCGGACACGTTATCATACCGCGTGCCAGCATATGGTCATATGGCACTGTCCGGAAGGTCCACAATGAAGTCAGATGTTTGTAGACATTATGGTTAAGTTGCACTAATAAAAACCTATGAAATTCAATGAGAAAAACTTTGTTAAGGGGACGTTACGGTTAAGTTGCACTAATACAAACCTATGAAATGCAATGAAAAAACTTTGTTAAGGGGACGTTATGGTTAAGTTGCGCTACTAAAAACCTATCAAATTCTGTGAAAAAAACTTTGTTAAAGAGACGTTATGGTTACATGTAAAACCGGAAAACCCCTGAAATTCGCCAGTTATGTTAAGCTAAGCAACCATAACTTGTGCCACCATCATGCACTGCAGAGAATAACACCCATGACATCAAAGATGATATTAGAAATATGATTGATGACATCACTGATGACATCACATTCTAGCCCCTTCTTTTTTTGTTCACTGGCATATCTAGGCCAGGTGAGTTTATTCAAAAGGTATTGCATGTGTTGACATTGCTAATCTCACATGTTTTTCCAGTACTTTCCTTAAATTCAAACGCATTTTATGATGCACATTCATAGGGGAAGAAGCAAGCCTGAAACACAGCAATCATTTCTATGTGTAAAGATAATCATGTTGGTTATACACAGTGGCTCATGATACTGCCTCTTGTTTACTTATTTTACTCTCCCTGTATAGGCCCCATATTTGTATACATTGTGGTCTCTTAGGGGCCGATTCATGGAACAAACGTGCGCCGAAAATCTTCGCGCAAGCAGGCGCAAGCAGGCGCAAGCGGAAAAAAACAGGCACACGCGCACGCATGCGATTCATGGAAGTCCCTGCGCGTGTTCACCTCGGGATGTGCGCCAAACCCGTGCATGGTGCACAAGTTACTGCAACATCCCGAAAGGCGTGCGCGACGCGCACAGTGAAAGCGCACAACCTCGGTGCATACACCAGAAAGTGGGCGGGACACGGGGCGTAACGCGCGGAATGGGGAACAACGCGTGAAAATAAGGGCGTAACTGGGGATGTACTGCAGGGAAGCAGACAGAACGCCCACACGCACTCGAACCACACGTATGCATGGAATCGAATAGGGCAAAGCCACGCACAGCCAAAGACACGCACAAGCTGAAACACGTCCGCCACACGACGTCAGGTGGTAGAGTCCCAGCGCATCACAAAAGTGGCAACATACAGCAATTGGGCCTGTGCGAGCAGGGCACACGTATTGCGGGGGTGCGCGGGAAGCAACACACACGATCGAGCGGGGTACGTGTATTTCGGGGGTGCGCAGGAAGTTACACACGCGATTGAGCGGGGTACGTGTATTTCGGGGGTGCGCGGGAAGTTAAATACATGATTGAGCGGGGTACGTGTATTTTGGGGGTGCGCGGGAAGTGACACACGCGATTGAGCGAGGTACGTGTATTTCGGGGGTGCGCGGGAAGTTACACACGCGATTGAGCGTGGTACGTGTATTTCGGGGGTGCGCGGGAAGTTACACACGCGATTGAGCGGGGTACGTGTATTTCGGGGGTGCGCGGGAAGTTAGATACGCGATTGAGCGGGGTACGTGTATTTGGGGGTGCGCGGGAAGTTAGATACACGATTGAGCGGGGTACGTGTATTTCGGGGGTGCGCGGGAAGTTACACACGCGATTGAGCGAAGTACGTGTATTTCGGGGGTGCGCGGGAAGTTACACACGCGATTGAGCGGGGTACGTGTATTTCGGGGGTGCGCGGGAAGTCACACACGCGATCTCATCAGGGTACGTGTATTTCTGGTGCGGGGGAAGTATCCCACGCAACATCAGCAGGGTACGTGTATTCCAGGGGTGCGCGGGAAGTTCCACACGCAATTCCATCAGGGTACGTGTATTACAGGGGTGCGCGGGAAGTTCCACACGCGATCTCATCAGGGTACGTGTATTACAGGGGTGCGCGGGGAGCAGCACACATGAATTGCACGTGTGGGTCCGACCAGGTGTTCCCTCTACAACCCTCCACGGCCCCTGCAGGTGGCTCACACCACAGGGGCCTACCCAGCACATGTCCTGCAGGCACCCCATCCACCATGGCCATGCCCACCAGCCAACCCACATGTCAACTTGCACTACTGCACACCAACGCATGTCCCCCTGCACCCCCAGCCACCAGGGGCAGCCTCCAGCAGGCCCCCACCCATGTCCCCCACCACCCCCAACCCACAGCCACCAGGGGCAGCCTCCACCAGGCCCCCACCCATGTCTCCCACCACCCCCACCCCCCAGCCACCAGGGGCAGCCTCCACCAGGCCCCCACCCATGTCTCCCACCACCCCCCAGCACTGTGGGGCACCTGCCAGCAGGCCCCCACCCATGTCCAACTCATGTTCCCCACCACCCTCACCCCCAGCCACCAGGGGCAGCCTCCACCAGGCCCCCACCCATGTCTCCCACCACCCCCACCCCCCAGCCACCAGGGGCAGCCTCCACCAGGCCCCCACCCATGTCTCCCACCACCCCCACCCCCCAGCACTGTGGGGCACCTGCAAGCAGGCCCCCACCCATGTCCAACTCATGTTCCCCACCACCCCCACCCCCCAGCCACCAGGGGCAGCCTCCACCAGGCCCCCACCTATGTCTCCCACCACCCCATCCCCCAGCACTGTGGGCCACCTGCCAGCAGGCCCCCACCCATGTCCAACTCATGTTCCCCAGCACCCACACCCACCAGCACTGTGGGGCACCTGCCAGCAGGCCCCCGCCCATGTCCAACTCATGTTCCCTACCACCCCCACCCCCCATCACTGTGGGGCACCTGCCAGCAGGCCCCCACCCATGTCCAACTCATGTTCCCCACCACCCCCAACCCCCAGCACTGTGGGGCACCTGCCAGCAGGCCCCCACCCATGTCCAAATCATGTTCCCTACCACCCCCACCCCCCAGCACTGTGGGGCACCATCCACCAGGCCCCCACCCATGTCTCCCACCACCCCCACCCACAGCAGTGCAGGGGCCCCCACCACCTGGCCCCCACCCATGTCTCCCACCACCCCCACCCCCCAGCAGTGCAGGGGCAGCCTCCACCAGGCCCCCACCCATGTCTCCCAGCGCCCCCACCCCCAAGCCTCCAGGGGCAGCCTCCACCAGGCCCCCACCTATGTCTCCCAGCACCCCCACCCCCCAGCAGTGCAGGGGCAGCCTCCATCAGGCCCCCACCCATGTCTCCCACCACCCCCTCCCCCCCAGCCACCAGGGGCAGCCTCCACCAGGCCCCCACCCATGTCTCCCACCACCCCCACCCCCCAGTCACCAGGGGCAGCCTCCACCAGGCCCCCACCCATGCCTCCCACCACCCCCACCCCCCCAGCCACCAGGGGTAGCCTCCACCAGGCCCCCACCCATGTCTCCCACCACCCCCACCCCCCCAGCAGTGCAGGGGCAGCTTCCACCAGGCCCCCACCCATGTCTCCCACCACCCCCACCCCCCAGCACTGTGGGGCACCTGCCAGCAGGCCCCCACCCATGTCCAACTCATGTTCCCCACCACCCCCACCCTTCAGCACTGTGGGGCACCTGCCAGCATGCCCCCACCCATGTCCAACTCATATTCCCCAGCACCCCCACCCCCCAGCAGTGCAGGGACACCCACCACCAGGCCCCCACCCATGTCTCCCACCACCCCCACCCCCCAGCCACCAGGGGCACCCACCACCAGGCCCCCACCCATGTCTCCCAGCACCCCCACCCCCCAGTCACCAGGGGCAGCCTCCACCAGGCCCCCACCCATGTCTCCCACCACCCCCACCCCCCAGCCACCAGGGGCAGCCTCCACCAGGCCCCCACCCATGTCTCCCAGCACCCCCACCCCCCAGCCACCAGGGGCAGCCTCCACCAGGCCCCCACCCATGTCTCCCACCACCCTCACCCCCCCAGTCACCAGGGGCAGCCTCCACCAGGCCCCCACCCATGTCTCCCAGCACCCCCACCCCCCAGCACTGTGGGGCACCCTCCACCAGGCCCCCACCCATGTCTCCCACCACCCCCACCCCCCAGCAGTGCAGGGGCACCCACCACCATGCCCCCACCCATGTCTCCCACCACCCCCACCCCCCAGCCACCAGGGGCACCCACCACCAGGCCCCCACCTATGTCTCCGAGCACCCCCACCCCCCCAGTCACCAGGGGCAGCCTCCACCAGGACCCCACCCATGTCTCCCACCACCCCCACCCCCCAGCAGTGCAGGGGCAGCCTCCATCAGGCCCCCACCCATGTCTCCCACCACCCCCTCCCCCCCAGCCACCAGGGGCAGCCTCCACCAGGCCTCCACCCATGTCTCCCACCACCCCCACCCCCCAGTCACCAGGGGCAGCCTCCACCAGGCCCCCACCCATGCCTCCCACCACCCCCACCCCCCAGCCACCAGGAGTAGCCTCCACCAGGCCCCCACCCATGTCTCCCACCACCCCCACCCCCCCAGCAGTGCAGGGGCAGCTTCCACCAGGCCCCCACCCATGTCTCCCACCACCCCCACCCCCCAGCACTGTGGGGCACCTGCCAGCAGGCCCCCACCCATGTCCAACTCATGTTCCCCACCACCCCCACCCTTCAGCACTGTGGGGCACCTGCCAGCATGCCCCCACCTATGTCCAACTCATATTCCCCAGCACCCCCACCCCCCAGCAGTGCAGGGACACCCACCACCAGGCCCCCACCCATGTCTCCCACCACCCCCACCCCCCAGCCACCAGGGGCACCCACCACCAGGCCCCCACCCATGTCTCCCAGCACCCCCACCCCCCAGTCACCAGGGGCAGCCTCCACCAGGCCCCCACCCATGTCTCCCACCACCCCCACCCCCCAGCCACCAGGGGCAGCCTCCACCAGGCCCCCACCCATGTCTCCCAGCACCCCCACCCCCCAGCCACCAGGGGCAGCCTCCACCAGGCCCCCACCCATGTCTCCCACCACCCCCACCCCCCCAGTCACCAGGGGCAGCCTCCACCAGGCCCCCACCCATGTCTCCCAGCACCCCCACCCCCCAGCACTGTGGGGCACCCTCCACCAGGCCCCCACCCATGTCTCCCACCACCCCCACCCCCCAGCAGTGCAGGGGCACCCACCACCATGCCCCCACCCATGTCTCCCACCACCCCCACCCCCCAGCCACCAGGGGCACCCACCACCAGGCCCCCACCTATGTCTCCGAGCACCCCCACCCCCCCAGTCACCAGGGGCAGCCTCCACCAGGACCCCACCCATGTCTCCCACCACCCCCACCCCCCGGCAGTGCAGGGGCAGCCACCACCAGGCCCCCACCCATGTCTCCCAGCACCCCCACCCCCTACCCCCCAGGGGCAGCCTCCACCAGGCCCCCACCCATGTCTCCCACCACCCCCACCCCCCCAGCAGTGCAGGGCCAGCCTCCACCAGGCCCCCACCCATGTCTCCCACCACCCCCACCCCCCAGCAGTGCAGGGGCACCCACCACCAGGCCCCCACCCATGTCTCCCACCACCCCCACCCCCCAGCAGTGCAGGGGCAGCCTCCACCAGGCCCCCACCCATGTCTCCCACCACCCCAGTCACCAGGGGCAGCCTCCACCAGGCCCCCACCCATGTCTCCCACCACCCCCACCCCCCAGCCACCAGGGGCAGCCTCCACCAGGCCCCCACCCATGTCTCCCACCACCCCCACCCCCCCAGTCACCAGGGGCAGCCTCCACCAGGCCCCCACCCATGTCTCCCAGCACCCCCACCCCCAGCCACCAGGGGCAGCCTCCACCAGGCCCCCACCCATGTCTCCCACCACCCCCACCCCCCCAGTCACCAGGGTCAGCCTCCACCAGGCCCCCACCCATGTCTCCCAGCACCCCCACCACCCAGCACTGTGGGGCACCCTCCACCAGGCCCCCACCCATGTCTCCCACCACCCCCACCCCCCAGCAGTGCAGGGGCACCCACCACCAGGCCCCCACCCATGTCTCCCAGCACCCCCACCCTCCAGCCACCAGGGGCAGCCTCCACCAGGCCCCCACCCATATCTCCCACCCCCCCCGCCCCCCCAGCACTATGGGGCAGCCTCCACCAGGCCCCCACCCATGTCCAACTCATGTCTCCCACCACCCCCACCCCCCAGCACTGTGGGGCACCTGCCAGCAGGCCCCCACCCATGTCCAACTCATGTTCCCCACCACTCCCACCCCCCAGCACTGTGGGGCACCTGCCAGCAGGCCCCCACCCATGTCCAACTCATGTCTCCCACCACCCCCACCCCCCAGCACTGTGGGGCACCTGCCAGCAGGCCCCCACCCATGTCCAACTCATGTTCCCCACCTCCCCCACCCCCCAGCACTGTGGGGCACCTGCCAGCAGGCCCCCACAGATGTCCAACTCATGTTCCCCACCACCCCCACCCCCCAGCACTGTGGGGCACCTGCCAGCAGGCCCCCACCCATGTCCAACTCATGTTCCCCACCACCCCCACCCCCCAGCACTGTCGGGCACCTGCCAGCAGGCCCCCACCCATTTCCAACTCATGTTCCCCACCACCCCCACCCCCCAGCACTGTGGGGCACCCTCCACCAGGCCCCCACCCATGTCTCCCACCACCCCCACCCCCCAGCCATCAGGGGCAGCCTCCACCAGGCCCCCACCCATGTCTCCCACCACCCCCACCCCCCCAGTCACCGGGGGCAGCCTCCACCAGGCCCCCACCCATGTCTCCCACCACGCCCACCCCACAGCCACCAGGGGCAGCCTCCACCAGGCCCCCACCCATGTCCAACTCATGTTCCCCACCACCCCACCCCCCAGCACTGTGGGGCACCTGCCAGCAGGCCCCCACCCATGTCCAACTCATGTTCCCCACCACCCCCACCACCCAGCACTATGGGGCACCTGCCAGCAGGCCCCCACCCATGTCCAACTCGTGTTCCCCACCACCCCCACCCCCCAGCAATGTCGGGCACCTGCCAGCAGGCCCCCACCCATGTCCAACTCATGTTCCCCACCACCCCCACCCCCCAGCACTGTGGGGCACCCTCCACCAGGCCCCCACCCATGTCTCCCACCAGCCCCACCCCCCAGCAGTGCAGGGGCACCCACCACCAGGCCCCCACCCATGTCTCCCACCACCCTCAGCCCCCAGCAGTGCAGGGGCAGCCTCCAACAGGCCCCCACCCATGTCTCCCACCACCCCACCCCCCAGCACTGTGGGGCACCCACCACCAGGCCCCCACCCATGTCACCCAGTACCCCCACACCCCAGCAGTGCAGGGGCACCCACCACCAGGCCCCCACCCATGTCTCCCACCACCCCCACCCCCCAGCACTGTGGGGCACCTGCCAGCAGGCCCCCACCCATGTCCAACTCATGTTCCCCACCACCCCCACCCCCCAGCACTGTGGGGCACCTGCCAGCAGGCCCCCACCCATGTCCAACTCATGTTCCCCACCATCCCCACCCCCCAGCAGTGCAGGGGCACCCACCACCAGGCCCCCACCCATGTCTCCCAGCACCCCCACCCCCCAGCCACCAGGGGCACCCACCACCAGGCCCCCACCCATGTCTCCCACCACCCCCCGCCCCCCAGCAGTGCAGGGGCAGCCTCCACCAGGCCCCCACCCATGTCTCCCAGCACCCCCACCCCCCAGCCCTGTGGGGCACCCTCCGCCAGGCCCCCACCCATGTCTCCCACCACCCCCACCCCCCAGCAGTGCAGGGGCACCCACCACCAGGCCCTCACCCATGTCTCCCACCACCCCCACCCCCCAGCCACCAGGGGCAGCCTTCACCAGGCCCCCACCCATGTCTCCCACCACCCCCACCCCCACAGCAGTGCAGGGGCAGCCTCCACCAGTCCCCCACCCATGTCTACCACCACCCCCACCCCCCAGCACTGTGGGGCACCTGCCAGCAGGCCCCCACCCATGTGGAACTCATGTTCCCCAGCCAACATGTCATCACAATCTAGATCCCTGGTCCCTATGGTCAGCCTCCAAATGCAAAACACCCACCCGAGTATTGCATCTACCCACTCATAATTTGCAATTACATCACAGAACACCAATTGCAAGTTCTGAAACAAACACATCTCCCTCACATACACCCAATGGGTGTCAGTGAATCTCAAAACACATATCATGAAATGCATGAAACCAATGAGATACCACACATTGAAGTTCACCAAAAAAATATGTATTAAAGGAAACATAAATAGAATAAAAAATGAATAAACAGAAATGTGAATGTACAAAAATTAAAAGAAGCATGTCCGTGAAAAAAAGCAAAACCAAAAATAAAATTCCAAAGTAATGTTCTCCAAAGTCAATGTCCACAAAACAAAATCCAATGGGAAATAAAAAAATAAAGCCATTGCTCCATGGTTAAAAAGTGAAAAAAAAATACAATACAACAGTGAACTATGTACATGGGAACAAGCCAGGGTCCATTATCCCAACAAAAGAAAGGAAACCGATCTAACTACACTAACTAATAAAATAAACTATATACAAAAATGTGGCCAATGTCCGAAAGGTCCAAATAAAATCAAAACAAAATTGAAACCTACCACTACCTACATAACTATGTACAAGGGCAGCGGGCTAGTTTCACGGCTCACTTGTGGATGTCCCGGGCCAGGGCATCATCGAACTCCTCCTTAATGTCCCGGAGGCGGTCCTCCTCCATGTCCCCGAGGGTCCGCAGGGCCGTCGACGTCTCCACCTCCAAACCCCTGCGGATTGCCTCGAGGCACTCGGCCCACCTCAGGGCCCTCCGCATGGAGTTCTCCGCCATGACCATTGTGAGCCGTGCCTCTTCCGCCCGCTGCCGCTCCACATCTATGGCGTGGCTCAACCGCTGCCACACGGAAGACACTCTCTCTCCTGGGTCCTCCTGCCCTCCGGCCGATGCCTGCCCCTCCGATGTTGAAGGCCCCGAGCCTTCATGGCTCCCACCACGTTGCTGCTGCTGCTGTGCCTCTGCCCATGCACTGCCTCCTGCTGCCTGCCCATCCTCCGCCGGCTGGGGTGCAGTCGTATATGTGGCCACCCCTGCTGGACGTCCGACTCCCGACTGTGGCAGGGATGCCTCCTCCACCAGCCTGGCCGCAACGTCAGAGGCAGCTCCACAGGGCACCCAGGTGACTGATGGGTGGGAAGATGGCACGGAGGACGACTGGCGCGTAGGGGGTCCAGTTGAGGAGGGGGTCGTAGCAAGCCCCATCAGACGGAGGAATCCGACCTGGGTGACCTGTCCCAGCAGGCTGATGTGGTCAACGAGCCATTCGAGATGACGTGCAGTCTCTTCATGAAAAGACTGCAGGTCACCTCGCATGGCCCGTTGACGCAACGCCACACCAGCCAGGACAGGCTCAACCCGGACCTGGATAGCCACGTCCGCAGGCAGAGGAAGGCCAGTTGATGTGAGCTCATCCCCTGCCTGAAAACGGGTCTGGACGTAGGCATCCCTGCTGGTGCAAGATGATGCAGGGACAGGATCAGGGACAGGATTGCACACAGGCACCTCCGCGGTGGCCTGTGCTGCCTCCTGTCCCTGGTCCTGCACTGCACCACTAGCACCAGTGGGATCCCCACATCCAGACCCCGTCTCTGGTGCTTGCACGGCCTCCTCCTCCACCATACCCCCCACCAACCTGGATGACTCTGTGCCATCTTCCCCTGTTGGGCCCTGTGGGGTCCCAGCTGCCCCTTCTGCTGCTGAGGAGTCCAACTCCAACCTCCGCCTCTTGGACCTCCTCCCGGCAGCTGCGGCCTGGGACGCGGCACCAGCCTCCTCACTCCCCGACGAGATCACAACATGGGAGGGGAGCCGGGCCTTGCGTCTCCGGCTGTCGGTGGGATCCCCGCCGCTGTGCTCCACAGCACCTTCTCCGCCCTCTTCATCAGTTGACGCTGCAGACAGGGAGAAACAAAACACAGGCATCAGGGCACTGTACAATGGACACACATGACAGTTGTACATGAGTGGCATTGGCAAACCTCAGACATGTCATCACAATCCCCAACACACATGACATTACAACTCGCACACATGAGCCATACCACAGCCATATCGCAACTGCCACCACCATCCATACACATACAACAGCATGAGCAGCCAAAGGTGAGCCAGACATCACATGCAACACAGGAAGTGCACCACACATGTACACACACCACCACACTTGCATGCATGTGTACACCTCTGCCAAGTGTCGCAGTGTTCAGACGGGCATCCATGTCACATCTGCCAATCAGGCTTCCATATACCGCTGTCACATGCATCCATGTTGCATCACTGTTGCACCCTTGTCAAATACACACACATGCACATGTACACAGTGCTGATACATGCAGCCGAAAACAACATACATGCGTGACATCACGGACATGTCAACTTACATACACATTCATCCAAACATGTGTGCCCACACAACTGCATTTGGCATGCAAGCCTACACACACAAGCACCATCCATGTCTCACACATTCCAGCCCTCGCATGTGTCAGCCCCACAGCCCTGTACACCCCCACCCATACTCGACCCCATACAAACAGAGGTGCAACCTGCACACTACTGAATAATCACCACATGCACTGCTCACAATCAGGATGCATGTACACTCACCGCTCGACTCCAGACGGGTCTGCCTCTCAAGGACCTGGACCTGGAGCGCTGGGGATATGCGTTCCAGGACCCTCATCTGTTCTTCCGACAAGTGGCCCCGGCGCCCCTTGGCATCCGCTGCCTTCAAGAGGCGCCGGGCCTTGTTCAGGGTCCTGGACCTGAAGTCCTCCCAGCGCTTCTTGACATGTTGTAAGTCAAGGAGTGCCACCCCCTCCGCGTTGATGGCAGTCACGATGTCAGTCCAGATCTGAGTCCGTCCTTCCTTGTCGGCGCGGGAACTTCCGAAGAGGGCATCATACTGCCCCAGGACTTGCTCCACCAGGACACCAACTTCGGTGGCACTGAAGCTGGTGCCCCTCTGCCTCTCTGGCCGGGGGTTGTCAGTGGTCTCAGATGGTGTTTGCCCCGACATGACCACCCCAGAGGCAGGAGTGGGTGGGCAACTGGGTCAAGGGGCTGGGCTGTGGAGCGATGGAATCCCAGTCGGGAGTCTTTGGTTCCAGCAGGGGTGGTCACAGCAACAGCACCCCTGGCTGATGTGCAGGCAGCAAATGGCAGGGCACGTGGGCAGCAGGCAGTCAGGCAGCAGCAGATGACAGGTGGGAGCATGCTCAGGGCTCTGGGGGGCAGTAGTTCGGCCTTCTGGGCAGGAGCGTGGTCTTCCGTGTGCTTACGCGTGGCCAGCTTGATACGGAGTGATTTGGCACGTGAAAAATCTGCACGTCAGCGTGTAATTCGAGGAAAGGCCCTTAGCGTGTAAGCGCGTCGGCACGCATACGCATTTTCATTGGACAGAAGGCCCCTCAAGCGCCCCTGTGACGTGACGCGTACAGACGTGCATGGGCATTTCACCGCGCGTGGAAAACTGCATGTCCGCGTGCAATGCGAGGAAAGGGCCCATGCGCGTAAGCGCGCGTGAAAAACTGCACATCCGCGTGCAATACGAGGAAAGGGCCCTTGCGCGTAAGCGCGCGTGAAAAACTGCACGTCCGCGTGTAATACGAGGAAAGGGCCCATGCGCATAAGTGACGTGACGCGCGCGTGCGTTTCCCTCAGCACGGGTTAAAGGTGAGCAGGCCCAGCAGTTCGCTGTACGTGCCTTTCGTGGAGAACGACATGTGTTGCTGCTTCACAGCTATCAAGGACGTATCTCTTCTTTTGGCGGGGGTATTGGCTATGCGTGTTTTTCTGCATCGTGCTAGTCAGACGGTGAGTCGCACACGCTCTTTTTCCCACTGCGGGTGCCCTGTGTATCGCACCCATTTTCGATGTCATAGTAGCCTGCGTGTCCCACGCGTTATTCGTGTTACTGGGTGCCACCGCGTACTGCGGGAGGTTGAATCCACGCACGTAGGCTGCAGGGTTGCGTGCACGGTTTTACTGCAGTTTTGGGGTGCCTGAGCGTTGCGTGACCCGTCACCACATCACCGGGGTCACATACAGCCTTGCAGGTGCAGGGGGGCTGTTAACATCTTGCTTCCCACCCCCACCACCACCCAGGTCAATTGTGGTGTACACCTCCCATTGGCACCACTCCATCTGTGCCAGCACTACTACATCTGTGCCATGGTTGGGAGGCCACCAAAGGTGAGGGGCGCCTCAGCTGGGCGTACTCCTCGTGGCGGGCGTGGTCGGGGACGTGGCCGTGGTGACCAGGGAGTAGGGGGACTCCAGGTTGTCCAGGGCAGCCACAGAGGGGGAAGAGGCAGGGGTGCGCCACTTGAGCACAATGTTGTGCCATGTGTTGGTGCAGCCATGCCACCACCCCCTGTGGTTCCGGGGGATGCAGCTCCTGCATCTGGCACTGGCACCGTATGACCCGGCAGTCCGTTCCATCGACTGCCATGGGCCCAAGGGTAGTGGTAGCTGCAGGTGCAGCTGTGGACACCGCCACCCAGGCTCAGGGTCTGCCAGCGCAGGCTGCGATGGCACTTGAAGAGCCCTTGATAGATCTCAACAGGCCAGGGGGGAAACCATAGGGGCACGCCAGGCTGCTCAGACCAAGACACGTGTCCCTGGGGCAGTCATATCATCTGCTGCCCCGAACAGCCGGGTGTTGGCAAGTGCAGGGGCAGATGCACCCAACAGCACCCCGGTTGTGAGTCTGCCAACCAGGACCGTTGCGGTCAATGACCCTGCCACAGCTGATGTTGCTGCACAGGGTCCATTAGTGGGCACCCAGCTGCCACTGACACAAGTCATGCCTTTGGTCATCCCTCCACCTGCCACTCCCTTGGCTCAATCCACCGAACCCACTGGCCATACTGGTCAGGGCGGCATTAGCCAGCCAGGGTCTGCGCCACAGTCCAAGAGGAGGAAGGTTGCACCTGCAGCACAGGCTGGGACCCCACACACAGCCACAACCTCCTGCACATCGAGGAAGAAGCCTTTCTGTAAGCAGGAACTGGACTTCCTCGTGGACTACGTGCGGGGCCACAGCCGTGGCATGCTAGTGGGTGCCAATAGTCAGACTACGGCTGCCCAACGTGACACCCACTGGAAGCATGTTGCTGAACATGTCAGTTCATTCGGCCATGAGGTGCGCACGGCGCAGGAGTGCAAAAAGCGTTGGAATGACATCAAGCGCAGCACTAAGGCCAAGCGCGCCTCAAATTACAACTTGACTCTGGTGACTGGCGGTGGGCCTGCACCAGAGGAGGAAGAACTCACTCCGCATGAGGCTCTCGTTGCGGAGTTCATACCACCTGAATTGGTCGATGGAGTTGGAGAGATGCTGGACTTTGATGCCCAATCCAGTGAGTGTTGATGCGTGTTTGTTGAGGACGTGTGTGTTTCACTTGTGGGATGTGTTGTGCATGATTGCTGCTACATGTGACGTGTACATGGTTCTGATGTGTAAGTAATGCAATGCTACCGTCATGCATGTCTCCTCTGCCTGCATGCGGGACTCCATGTGGGCATGCTCCCTTGCCCCTCCTCCGCCACTCTGCACTCCAGTTCCACCTTTGCACTGGTCTGCTTCAATCTTGCCAATGTGTAGTTTCTTGTTCATGTGTCCTGTGTAGATGCTAACTTCCAGCGTAGAAACTGCCAGACATATGCCGTGTGTTACAGCCTTAGTACTCGATGCAGGGTATCTCACTTGTACTGTGCATGGGTCAGATGTCCCGCAGGGACATGAGTGCCCATTCATGCTCCATGTGCATTGCACGCATGCCCCTATGTGTCCTTGACTGGATGATCACTGTAATATGAGTCCTTGGTCACATACATTGCCTGCCATCTCATCGGCCTCCCCATGTCAACTGTGGCTCAGTCCTGTGTTGCACACATGTTTAGGCCCTGACAATCTGTGTGGCTCACAGGCCTCAGCCTGTTCAATGGCCAATGACTCTGTCCAACTCTTGTGTCTTCTTCACACGTGGGCGTACTCCGGAGTTTTCATCATGTGTCCTGCCCACTGTCCCAGCATCATTTGCAGTGTTGTAATTTGTATCACATTAAGCTGTTGATGCCAGTCAACACTGCCTGTCAATACACAGGTGTATGGTCAGCCTTTTGATACCATGCTAGGCATCCCTGCTTTGGTACTGGGGTGGAGGGGTGCTTGGCTTCTAGACATGGTACACATTGAATGCACAATGCAAGTGATGTCTGAATTTGACATTGCACTGCCTTCACATTTCCTGGCACACACCATGGAGTGCTTGTACATGTAGGTAGTGAGTGGCGTACACATTTTCTGCACTGCATAGACCCACTTCCATGGAAACTGCCACCTTTCACCAGGTCTGATCACAGAAGCTATTCAAAGTAGACCCAGCATGCATGCCAGGTCATATGTTGTGTGTCACATGTCTGCCGGATGCCTTTTCTGTCGGTGTGTGTGTGTGTCGTGTGCTTCTGACATGTGTAGTGACCTTTTTCTCTCTAGGATGGTGTTGTCATGCCAGACACAGGGTTGGTAACACCACATCAACCCGGCACTAGTGGGGGTCGTGGGGTGGTAGGCCACGAAAACCCCCAAGTGCTGCAGTCCATCTTGTCTCTGGCTGCCTATGAGTCCAGCCTTGATGACGACTCTGACGTCCATGTTGAGTTGGATGAGCATCAAGTCCATGTGTCAGGGGTGAGTGATTCTGATGTGGACACTCCTCTGTCCGCGACACCTGCACTGAGGGATCAGACAGTCTTGGTTCCTCCGCCCGTGGTGGATCGGGACGCAGGGTCACCCTCCACACCAGTAACTGATGTGCCTGGGACATCACGTCGACGGGGGCATGTAGTCGTGCAGCCGCAGGCGGTGCCAACACAGCGAGGACCCCCGGTCCTTGGGTCCCGCAGGGGTCAAGCCCGGCAACGCGGTCGCCGTGCGCAACCGCTGTATACTGAGTGGGAGCAAGACATGACTGCCAATTCCGAACGGCAGGGGGCAGCAATGGAGAACATCGCTGAGAGCATGGAGCGTGTGACCCGATCTGTGCTCCCACCTGCTAGGCAGGTGCTTCTCCAGCAGCAGGCGGCACGGTCCACGGCCCGCTCGCTCAGGCTGGGCATGGCGGCCCCAGACAGGGCACGCCAGGCTGAAATGTCGTCTCTGCGTCAAGCAATTGCTGCTCACGCAGAGGTGCACATGGATGCCCTGAGGGAGGAGTATGCTTCCCTCAGATCCACTCTGGGTGTCCTTATGATGTCCCAGAGGCAGCAGGCAGAGGAGAGGTTTGCACAGCTTGAGCGTACCATCTCGGCTGAGCTACAGGCTTGCCGGGAGGTGCAGCGGTTGTCCAGCCAGGCCTTGCAGGAGGAACTCCGTGTTACACGTGCTACCTTGCAAGAGGAAGCACGTGTATCACGTGAGGTTCTGCATGCAGACCTATGTAACATCGCCACACAGAACCACGCTCACCCGTCCGGCAGACTTGCTTCCGACGAGGGGCAAGCTGCGGCTAGGCGTGGCCAGGCTACTGTGCCACGTCCTCCTTTACAGGATGAGCCAGACTCGGACGACCATCTATCTCCCACATAGGTCGTGCTGTGCAGGCGTTGAGCCCATGGAGGATTTTTTTTTTGGCTCAGCATCATCGCATGTGGATGTTGAGCAGCACCCTGTACCTCCCCCCTCCTGGGTGCCTCCCCTCCCCCCCGGGTCGTATGTGGCCATTTTTGATTTTTCTTTTAGTTTAGTTGGTTAAGGTTCTGTTTGATAGTTAGTTTAAATAGGTAATGTAGGTTTTCCATAGTTAGTGTAATTAGTTAATAGTTGAGTTAGTTTAAAATTGCTAGTCTATTGTGCTTTCATGTGACGGTGCGGTGCTTTGTGGCTTTTGAAGGCATCCACTGTCTGTTCCAGCTGGGCCCTTCATGGTTGTCTTGTATATGTGTTTGCTGCTTGGGGTCCTTGACTCACATATGCCACTCCTGCCTCCCTTATTCATGGGCTTGCAAGGATGGTTCGGTGTTACAGAATATTACACAAGGGCTTTGGACTGTCATATCTGTGGCATGTCTGGTGCTGTGTGACTTGTGTTGACACCCCTAGTGGGGATGATTTAGGTGTCATTGTCCACTGTTCAGCTTTTGCTAGATGGGGTGTGTCATGATTAATGTGGACATTGATTGCTATGCATTGTGTAGTATGTTTCATATCTTTCCTGTACACGTGCTTGTTGCAATTCATGCTTTAGATAGTGTTCCACACTTTGGAGGTGAAAGACGGACTGATGGTGTGATTTGTGATGTGACTCTCTGACATGGTCAAGTAATGAGATGCCTGATGAGACACACACAGATGACTTTGAAGCATTAATCCTGTGTTTCATGCCCTGTCTGCAGGGGGATGAGCCTCCAGAGCACCTTTGCCAGCAGACATGGCCCATTGAACGACGGAATTCTGGACCCGTTTGTTGGTGCCCACATGCACATGTGTGCACAAGCAGAGGCACAGTGATTGCAGACCCACATCCTAGAACTGCTGACATGTTTCAAGGAACTCCAGGCAAGGTGAGCATCACAGGGGGGCCACGACACAGCAAAGCTTGCACCAGGTGAGTTGCACATGCAGGCTTAGTCACAGCACTGAGGGTGAGCTTAGACGAATATTGGTGTTGAAGCACACAATGCAGCTCAGATGTGTTTGTGGACTGATGGCTGTTGATAGTAGGGTTGTCTGGGACACATGAAGGGGCAGTGGCACATACCCTCCGGTACACCAAGGTCCATTGAGGCACTTGTATCAACCATGTAGCCTTCCGAGACATGGAAAGGGGCAGCTCACAGGGACATACAGCAAGGGACATACTCGGGTGCAGTGCATGTCTTTTCAACGTACTTCATGATAAATGCACTGCCAACTTTGTTTTGGTCATGGTGGTACGCAACTTGCTCTGTAGTCATGGCTTGCTATATGGGTCTGTCTGCTTAGCCAGGGAACATTGCATGTTGTGTGAATTGTAACACATTGGTGTTCCATTTGCCACGCACCCACTAGCGGCTGACTTACTGCATTGACTGTGTATGACCTGTCACAGGGGTGATGTATATGGGTACGAAGCATTGAGCACAGATTGTCTGTTTGTAGAGTAGTTTGTTGCTATGGGGCATGTTTGGTGTTGTGTTTTTGTGTAATTGGCATGTACAGGTTGTTGACTGTGGCTCTCTTTGCAGCATTACAGTGCTCCTGTAACCGGACCTGAGAGTGCGCAGGCAGGAGGCCAGCACTCAAAACCAGAGCTAAGTGTCTTGTTGTTTTTCTTTCGAACTGCTCTGCATAGGCTTGCTGGGGAGTGTACTGATGCATGGATGTATGTGTGGTTCAATTTGGTATGTTTTTTCTCCCTAATCACCCGTGATCCTATGCAATTTTGAAACCTGTACCCTCTACCCGGTGTTCCTGCTTCCCGTGCCTATCCAAGCAACGTTCCCTGACCCTCTTTCCCCACTGGGGTTGCGGATGCCTGTGTAAGCCCCGAACTTGCAGGCGCCAAAACCCTAGAGGGGGTGGTTGGTTGGTACCACTCCTGAGCCTGGACTACAGAAGGCCATGACAATGATGTCCAAGTTTGTTTGGATTGTGTATGTGTTCATGCAGGTTGTACATTTTCGTGCATTCCCTAGTTTCATGTGTCATTCCTCCTCCCCTCTCCTGCAACTCATTCCAGTCATCCAGTCTGTCAACACCTGTCCCGACTGCATATCCCTGAACCTCATTCTCCACCAGGGTCTCAGGGGCCTGTGTGAGTTTGACCTTGCAGGCACCCGGGACATGGTGGGGGTGGTTGTTTCGTGACACTCCCGCGCCTGTACAGGGGACCTGTGACAGTACACATCCATTCATGGTGCATCATCCTATGTCATGTACCACACATGTCTCACATCCTGTCGTGACATTGTTTTGCTGTGCTACCTTGGTTGTTGCATCATTGTGGTAGTACTTGGCCTTTGTGAGGTACTGCTACGTCAAGTCATCTACTGGAGGGTGTTCGGGTTCGTTTTTATGCCTTGGATTTTGTGATTTTGGAAATGAGTGTGGATTCTGAGGGTTCAGGCATCTTTTTACACACAAGGTGGGAGATGGTGACGAAGGGTAAAGGTCATCCTGTGGCCAGGTGGAATTGAGGTTTGTAGGCTCCATGACCCAGGTGCAGTTGTTCAGTGGGTCATGGTCATTTGTGAGGGAGGGGGGGTTGTTGTTGATAGTTGCCTTGCCCTGCAGTGTGATGGGAACTCTGACATAGTAATGGTGGTATCCTATGTACATGTTTTGTTCTGCTGATCAATGCCTGTTCATGTGTTGTGTTTTCCTTTCAGGTGCGAGGGGATAGTTGTGGTTTGACATGCTGGGGTGTACACATGGTGGATGTTCACATGTGATGTGTAGGGAACACTGATGGTCACTTGAGTGCACATGCATATGTGGAGTGCATGTCCTTGCAGAACCACACACTTGCACTCGGAGGCACTACATGTACTCCCACCCTTGCATATCCACGTGTACACTGTTTGCCGTCTGGTGCCCACTGTGTCCCGGCAGCACATGTTCTGTGACTGATTATGGATCCAGTACATGCCTAATTTGATGTTTGATGTGGTCTGTCACTTAGATGTGATGCTCAGGGTGTGCATCACACACAATGGCTGTTCACTGTGCTGTGCGCTGAGCAGTGTGATGCAGGAGTAGGACACTGCACACATGAGCTGCAGTGTTGATTTTGCAATGCATAATGTGCATGTAGACAGGCATTCATTGTGATGTTACGTCTACGACTGTTGTAATGCATTTGGAAATGACTTATTTTGGGTGGGAGATTTTGTTGGTCTGTCATTTCATCTGATTCCGGGTCAGGCATCATTGTCCGATGCCACTGTACATTTAGGACATGGCAATGTGTACCTTATCGTTACTACGTTGGTGTATGGGTATTGCTTGCCATGTCATGTTGATGTTTGGGAGGGTTTGAGTGACATGACAGTGATGGCCATGGCCTGTTTTGCAGGTGTGTGTCCGGGTCATCCGCTTCTCAGAGCAACTAGCTGGGGGTAGATTTCTCTCCGCAGCAGGGCCCTCCCCCTGGAACAGACTTCCCGCCTGACTTGAACTTGAGGGGAACCATCTCCAGTTCTGGAAGCACCTCAAGACCTTCCTCTTTGCTTCTGCTTACTCTCTGCCTCTCCCTTGCAGAAAACTTCACTGGAACTGCACAGGAGCTGCAACTGGGCCACTCTCACCGACCTCGGTCCCTGGCCCAGCCACTCTCCACTTGCACTGCCTCCCTGGCAACCCCTGCACTGCAGTACTGTCTCTCTATCCCTACACCCCTCCCTTCCCAGCACTTGTCTGCACTTACCTTTGTAGTTGCCACCAGGCGACCTATGTATTATTTTTTTGGGCTACTTCCCCTGTACTGGACTCCCCCCCCCACCCTTCCCCTTGCACTTTTCCCATTCCCCCTACCCCTGCACTTGCACGATCTCAATGACACCTGGCTTAGTAGTACCATTCTCTGTGTTCCCTTGTTCCCCCCTCCCTGCCTCATTGCGCCTTGGAATACTTGTGTATGGCCCATATCATGTCATATGTCATATGTGTGCCTTTTGGTCACACAGGATAGCTTGTGTTTAAGTAGCTAGGGATGCAGACGATGTGGCACTTCCATGGCAACTATCTCAGGGTGGTAGGGTTGTGACAGTTGACTGTCTCTTTGTCATCATCGATTGTCACATTGTATGTGCCAGGCCTGTGTGCACTCCGCAGGGGTGGGAGTTTAGGTGAAAAATGTGGCCACAAGCTGGGTCCGGGCTTCCTCGCCACGTGCCCTGTCCCCTCCCATGGGCAGCGCCTGTGCCTGTGGTTGGGGATGTGGGGGCACCACCATGTCCACCGGGACGCCCTGCCGTGTTGCAACATTGTGCAGGACACATGCTGCCACAATGATCCTGCACACTACTGGTGGTGCATAGAGTAGTTGCCCACCAGAGCGGTCAAGGGAGCGGAAACGTGACTTGAGCACTCCAAATGTGCGCTCCACTATGCCCCTGGTTGCAATATGGGCAGCGTTGTATATTACCTGGAGTGGTGTGGTGGGGTTCCGGATTGGCGTCATCATGTGGTTGCTCAGAGGGTAGGCACTGTCCCCTGGGGAGGTGATAATAGTTGAGATTATTAGGGTTTGGATATTTGTCTGTGTGTGACTTGCATGCATGTGCAAGGGCATTTGTACTGACCTAGGAGCCATGTGTCGCCATGCTGCCCAGCTTCCAGGGCCCGGCTCAGGGCGGACATTCTGTATATGAAACTGTCATGGGTGGAGCCAGGGTAGTTTACATAGACAGAGGTGATGATTCCCTTTGCATCACATACCACCTGTACATTGATGGAATGCCAGTGCTTGCGGTTTCGGTAGATGTGCTCAATGGCCCTAGGTGGACGTAGAGCCACATGGGTGCAATCTATGGCACCGAGCACTTTGGGGAAGTGTGCCACCCTGAAAAAATCCAGGACAACGGCCTGCCTTTCTGCGGGTGTTCTGGGCATGTATATGTGCCTGCGGACTGAGGGCCGCGCTGTCATGATTGCCAGTACCTGGTGTAGGCAGCGTGACTGCGTGGCCTGTGAGACCCCCCCACTATGGCAGTGGTCCGCTGAAATGACCCAGTGGCCAAAAAATTCAGGACATTGAGCAGCTTCTCCAAGGGGCTCAATGCTTGGGAGCAAAGGGTGGGGGATGTGAGGTCATCTTCCCACTCCCTGACCAGGTCTAGGATGATATGGGGTGGAAACCTATACCTGCCGTAGACCTGGTCGTCAGGCATCCCAAAAAGGCTTGTCCGTGGTGCGAAAATGCGTGCCCTGGCTATTCTCTTCCTCCTGCGGTGTCCCACGATCAGTGCAGCGACAAATGGGGCATTCATCGTAGCTGTATATACGCGTTTGTTGTTTGCGCGCAATTTTATGCTGTGCGCGGGGACGCCTCCGCCTGCCTTCGTGTGGGTGAACGCGTTGACGCCTGTGCACGTCTTTTGCCGTGCGCGGGTTTCCCGTATTCGGATACGTGGTAAGACTGTAGGTCCGAGTGTCATCACGTGTGATCTGAGGGGAGTGAGCGTACACGCGATTGGCCTGGGTACGTGTGTTTCAGGGTGCGCGGGAAGTTCCACACGCGATTACCCTGGGTACGTGTGTTCCGGGGTGCCGGGAACTTTCACACGCGATTGGTGGAAATCCACGTGTGTTCTGTCATCACGTGCAATGAGGGAAACACCTGCGCGCGTCACGTCACAGACGCGCTCACGCGCTAAGGGCCTTTGGTCCAATGAAATCACATATGCGTGCTGCCGTGCATACGCGCTAAGGGCCTTTCCTCGTATTACACGCGGACGTGCAGTTTTCCACGCGCGCTTACGCGCATGGGCCCTTTCCTCGTATTACACGCGGACGTGCAGTTTTCCATGCGCGGTGAAATGCCCATGCACGTCTGTACGCGTCACGTCACAGGGGCGCTTGAGGGGCCTTCTGTCCAATGAAAATGCGTATGCGTGCCGACGCGCTTATGCGCTAAGGGCCTTTCCTCGAATTACACGCTGACGTGCAGATTTTTCACGTGCCAAATCACTCCGTATCAAGCTGGCCACGCGTAAGCACACGGAAGACCACGCTCCTGCCCAGAAGGCCGAACTACTGCCCCCCAGAGCCCCGAGCACGCTCCCACCTGCCATCTGCTGCTGCCTGACTGCCTGCTGCCCACGTGCCCTGCCATTTGCTGCCTGCACATCAGCCAGGGGTGCTGTTGCTGTGACCACCCCTGCTGGAACCAAAGACTCCCGACTGGGATTCCATCGCTCCACAGCCCAGCCCCAGGACCCAGTTGCCCACCCACTCCTGCCTCTGGGGTTGTCTTGTCGGGGCAAACACCATCTGAGACCATTGACAACCCCCGGCCAGAGAGGCAGAGGGGCACCAGCTTCAGTGCCACCGAAGTTGGTGTCCTGGTGGAGCAAGTCCTGGGGCCGTATGATGCCCTCTTCGGAAGTTCCCGCGCCGACAAGGAAGGACGGACTCGGATCTGGACTGACATCGTGACTGCCATCAACGCGGAGGGGGTGGCAGTCCGCGACTTACAACATGTCAAGAAGCGCTGAGAGGACTTCAGGACCAGGACCCTGAACAAGGCCCGGCGCCTCTTGAAGGCAGCGGATGCCAAGTGGCGCCGGGGCCACTTGTCGGAAGAACAGATGAGGGTCATGGAACGCATATCCCCAGCGCTCCACGTCCAGGTCCTTGAGAGGCAGACCCGTCTGGAGTCGAGCAGTGAGTGTACATGCATCCTGATTGTGAGCAGTGCGTGTGGTGATTATTCAGTAGTGTGCAGGTTGCACATCTGTTTGTATGGGGTCGAGTATGGGTAGGGGTGTACAGGGCCGTGGGGCTGACACATGCGAGGGCTGGAATGTGTGAGACATGGATGGTGCTTGTGTGTGTTGGCTTGCATGCCAAATGCAGTTGTGTGGGCACACATGTTTGGATGAATGTGTATGTAAGTAGACATGTCCGTGATGTCACGCATGTATGTTGTTTTCGGCTGCATGTATCAGCACTGTGTACATGTGCATGTGTGTGTATTTGACAAGGGTGCAACAGTGATGCAACATGGATGCATGTGACAGCGGTATGTGGAAGCCTGATTGGCAGATGTGACATGGATGCCCGTCTGAACACTGCGACACTTGGCAGAGGTGTACACATGCATGCAAGTGTGGTGGTGTGTGTACATGTGTGGTGCACTTCCTGTGTTGCATGTGATGTCTGGCTCACCTTTGGCTGCTCATGCTGTTGTATGTGTATGTATGGTGGTGGCAGTTGCGATATGGCTGTGGTATGGCTCATGTGTGCGAGTTGTAATGACATGTGTGCTGGGGATTGTGATGACATGTCTGAGGTTTGCCAATGCCACTCATGTACAACTGTCATGTGTGTATGTGTCCATTGTACAGTGCCCTGATGCCTGTGTTTTGTTTCTCCCTGTCTGCATCGTCAACTGATGAAGAGGGTGGAGAAGGTGCTGTGGAGCACAGTGGCGGGGATCCCACCGCCAGCCGGAGACGCAAGGCCCGGCTCCCCTCCCATGTTGTGATCTCGTCGGGGAGTGAGGAGTCCGGTGCCGCGTCCCAGGCCGCAGCTGCCGGGGGGAGGTCCAAGAGGCGGAGGTTGGAGTTGGACTCCTCGGCAGCAGAAGGGGCAGCTGGGACCCCACAGGGCCCAACAGGGGAAGATGGCACAGAGTCATCCAGGTTGGTGGGGGGTTCGGTGGAGGAGGAGGCTGTGCAAGCACCAGAGACGGGGTCTGGAGGTGGGGATCCCACTGGTGCTAGTGGTGCAGTGCAGGACCAGGGACAGGAGGCAGCACAGGCCGCCGCGGAGGTGCCTGTGTGCAATCCTGTCCCTGATCCTGTCCCTGCATCATCTTGCACCAGCAGGGATGCCTACGTCCAGACCCGTTTTCAGGCAGGGGATGAGCTCACGTCAACTGGCCTTCCTCTGCCTGCGGACGTGGCTATCCAGGTCCGGGTTGAGCCTGTCCTGGCTGGTGTGGCGTTGCGTCAACGGGCCATGCGAGGTGACCTGCAGTCTTTTCATGAAGAGACTGCACGTCATCTCGAATGGCTCGTTGACCACGTCAGCCTGCTGGGACAGGTCACCCAGGCCGGATTCCTCCGTCTGATGGGGCTTTCTACGACACCCTCCTCAACTGGACCCCCTACGCGCCAGTCGTCCTCCGTGCCATCTTCCCACCCATCAGTCACCTGGGTGCCCTGTGGAGCTGCCTCTGACGTTGCGGCCAGGCTGGTGGAGGAGGCATCCCTGCCACAGTCGGGAGTCGGACATCCAGCAGGGGTGGCCACATCTGCGACTGCACCTCAGCCGGCGGAGGATGTGCAGGCAGCAGGAGGCAGTGCACGGGCAGAGGCACAGCAGCAGCTGCAACGTGGTGGGAGCCATGAAGGCTCGGGGCCTTCAACATCGGAGGGGCAGGCATCGGCCGGAGGGCAAGAGGACCCAGGACAGAGAGTGTCTTCCGTGTGGCAGCGGTTGGGCCACGCCATAGATGCAGAGCGGCAGCGGGCGGTAGAGGCACGGCTCACAATGGTCAGGGCGGAGAACTCCATGCGGAGGGCCCTGAGGCGGGCCGAGTGCCTCGAGGCAATCCGCAGGGGTTTGGAGGTGGCGACGTCGACGGCCCTGCAGACCCTCGGGGACATGGAGGAGGACCGCCTCCGGGACATTGAGGAGGAGTTCGATGATGCCCTGGCCCGGGACATCCACAAGTGAGCCGTGAAACTAGCCCGCTGCCCTTGTACATAGTTATGTAGGTAGTGTTAGGTTTCATTTTTGTTTTGATTTTATTTGGACCTTTCGGACATTGGCCACATTTTTGTATATAGTTTATTTTATTAGTTAGTGTAGTTAGATAGGTTTCCTTTCTTTTGTTGGGATAATGGACCCTGGCTTGTTCCCATGTACATAGTTCACTGTTGGATTGTATTTTTTTTTCACTTTTTAACCATGGAGCAATGGCTTTATTTTTTATTTCCCATTGGATTTTGTTTTGTGGACATTGACTTTGGAGAACATTACTTTGGAATTTTATTTTTGGTTTTGCTTTTTTTCACGGACATGCTTCTTTTAATTTTTGTACATTCACATTTCTGTTTATTCATTTTTTATTCTATTTATGTTTCCTTTAATACATATTTTTTTGGTGAACTTCAATGTGTGGTATCTCATTGGTTTCATGCATTTCATGATATGTGTTTTGAGATTCACTGACACCCATTGGGTGTATGTGAGGGAGATGTGTTTGTTTCGGAACTTGCAATTGGTGTTCTGTGATGTAATTGCAAATTATGAGTGGGTGGATTCAATACTCAGTTGCGTGTTTTCCATTTGGAGGCTGACCATAGGGACCAGGGATCTAGATTGTGATGACATGTTGGCTGGGGAACATGAATTGCACATGGGTGGGGGACTGCTGGTAGGTGCCCCACAGTGCTGGGGGGTGGGGGTGGTGGGGAACATGAGTTGGACATGGGTGGGGGCCTGCTGGCAGGTGCCCCACAGTGCTGGGGGTGGGGGTGGTTGGGAACATGAGTTGGACATGGGTGGGGGCCTGCTGGCAGGTGCCCCACAGTGCTGGGGGGTGGGGGTGGGGGTGGTGGGAGACATGAGTTGGACATGGGTGGGGGCCTGCTGGCAGGTGCCCCACAGTGCTGGGGGGTGGTGGGGAACATGAGTTGGACATGGGTGGGGGTCTGCTGGCAGGTGCCCCACAGTGCTGGGGGTGGGGGTGGTGGGAGACATGAGTTGGACATGGGTGGGGGCCTGGTGGAGGCTGCCCCTGCACTGCTGGGGGGTAGGGGTGCTGGGAGACATGGGTGGGGGCCTGGTGGTGGGTGCCCCACAGTGCTGGGGGGGTGAGGTGGTGGGAGACATGGGTGGGGGCCTGGTGGAGGCTGCCCCTGGTGGCTGGGGGGTGGGGGTGGTGGGAGACATGGGTGGGGGCCTGGTGGTGGGTGCCCCTGCACTGCTGGGGGGTGGGGGTGGTGGGGAACATGAGTTGGACATGGGTGGGGGCCTGCAGGCAGGTGCCCCACAGTGCTGGGTGCTGGGAGACATGGGTGGGGGCCTGGTGGAGGCTGCCCCTGGTGACTGGGGGGTGGGGGTGGTGGGAGACGTGGGCGGGGGCCTGGTGGAGGCTGCCCCTGGTGGCTGGGGGGTGGGGGTGCTGGGAGACATGGGTGGGGGCCTGGTGGAGGCTGCCCCTGGTGACTGGGGGGGTGGGGGTGGTGGGAGACATGGGTGGGGGCCTGGTGGAGGCTGCCCCTGGTGGCTGGGGGGTGGGGGTGGTCGGAGACATGGGTGGGGGCCTGGTGGAGGCTGCCCCTGGTGACGGGGGGTGGGGGTGGTGGGAGACATGGGTAGGGGCCTGGTGGAGGCTGCCCCTGGTGGCTGGGGGGTGGGGGTGGTGGGAGACATGGGTGGGGGCCTGGTGGAGGCTGCCCCTGCACTGCTGGGGGGTGGGAGACATGGGTGGGGGCCTGGTGGTGGGTGCCCCTGCATTGCTGGGGGGTGGGGGTGGTGGGAGACATGGGTGGGGGCCTGGTGGAGGGTGCCCCACAGTGCTGGGGGGTGGGGGTGCTGGGAGACATGGGTGGGGGCCTGGTGGAGGCTGCCCCTGGTGGCTGGGGGGTGTGGGTGCTGGGAGACATGGGTGGGGGCCTGGTGGAGGCTGCCCCTGGTGGCTGGGGGTGCTGGGAGACATGGGTGGGGGCCTGGTGGAGGCTGCCCCTGGTGACTGGGGGGGTGGGGGTGGTGGGAGACGTGGGCGGGGGCCTGGTGGAGGCTGCCCCTGGTGGCTGGGGGGTGGGGGTGCTGGGAGACATGGGTGGGGGCCTGGTGGTGGGTGCCCCTGCACTGCTGGGGGGTGGGGGTGGTGGGGAACATGAGTTGGACATGGGTGGGGGCCTGCTGGCAGGTGCCCCACAGTGCTGGGGGGTGGGGGTGCTGGGAGACATGGGTGGGGGCCTGGTGGAGGCTGCCCCTGGTGACCGGGGGGGTGGGGGTGGTGGGAGACATGGGTGGGGGCCTGGTGGAGGCTGTCCCTGGTGGCTGGGGGTGCTGGGAGACATGGGTGGGGGCCTGGTGGAGGCTGCCCCTGGTGACTGGGGGGGTGGGGGTGGTGGGAGACGTGGGCGGGGGCCTGGTGGAGGCTGCCCCTGGTGGCTGGGGGGTGGGGGTGCTGGGAGACATGGGTGGGGGCCTGGTGGAGGCTGCCCCTGGTGACTGGGGGGGTGGGGGTGGTGGGAGACATGGGTGGGGGCCTGGTGGAGGCTGCCTCTGGTGGCTGGGGGGTGGGGGTGGTCGGAGACATGGGTGGGGGCCTGGTGGAGGCTGCCCCTGGTGACTGGGGGGGTGGGGGTGGTGGGAGACATGGGTGGGGGCCTGGTGGAGGCTGCCCCTGGTGGCTGGGGGGTGGGGGTGGTGGGAGACATGGGTGGGGGCCTGGTGGAGGCTGCCCCTGCACTGCTGGGGGGTGGGAGACATGGGTGGGGGCCTGGTGGTGGGTGCCCCTGCATTGCCGGATGGTGGGGGTGGTGGGAGACATGGGTGGGGGCCTGGTGGAGGGTGCCCCACAGTGCTGGGGGGTGGGGGTGCTGGGAGACATGGGTGGGGGCCTGGTGGTGGGTGCCCTTGGTGGCTGGGGGGTGGGGGTGCTGGAAGACATGGGTGGGGCCTGGTGGTGGGTGCCCCTGCACTGCTGGGGGGTGGGGGTGGTGGGGAACATGAGTTGGACATGGGTGGGGGCCTGCTGGCAGGTGCCCCACAGTGCTCGGGGGTGGGGGTGCTGGGAGACATGGGTGGGGGCCTGGTGGAGGCTGTCCCTGGTGGCTGGGGGTGCTGGGAGACATGGGTGGGGGCCTGGTGGAGGCTGCCCCTGGTGACTGGGGGGGGTGGGGGTGGTGGGAGACATGGGTGGGGGCCTGGTGGAGGCTGCCCCTGGTGGCTGGGAGGTGGGGGTGGTGGGAGACATGGGTGGGGGCCTGGTGGAGGCTGCCCCTGGTGACTGGGGGGGTGGGGGTGGTGGGAGACATGGGTGGGGGCCTGGTGGAGGCTGCCCCTGGTGGCTGGGGGGTGGGGGTGGTCGGAGACATGGGTGAGGGCCTGGTGGAGGCTGCCCCTGGTGACTGGGGGGGTGGGGGTGGTGGGAGACATGGGTGGGGGCCTGTTGGAGGCTGCCCCTGGTGGCTGGGGGGTGGGGGTGGTGGGAGACATGGGTGGGGGCCTGGTGGAGGCTGCCCCTGCACTGCTGGGGGGTGGGAGTGGTGGGAGACATGGGTGGGGGCCTGGTGGAGGGTGCCCCACAGTGCTGGGGGGTGGGGGTGCTGGGAGACATGGGTGGGGGCCTGGTGGAGGCTGCCCCTGGTGGCTGGGGGGTGTGGGTGCTGGGAGACATGGGTGGGGGCCTGGTGGAGGCTGCCCCTGGTGGCTGGGGATGGGGGTGCTGGGAGACATGGGTGGGGGCCTGGTGGAGGCTGCCCCTGGTGACTGGGAGGGTGGGAGTGGTGCGAGAAATGGGTGGGGGCCTGGTGGTGGGTGCCCTTGGTGGCTGGGGGGTGGGGGTGCTGGGAGACATGGGTGGGGGCCTGGTGGTGGGTGCCCCTGCACTGCTGGGGGGTGGGGGTGGTGGGGAACATGAGTTGGACATGGGTGGGGGCCTGCTGGCAGTTGCCCCACAGTGCTGGGGGGTGGGGGTGCTGGGAGACATGGGTGGGGGCCTGGTGGAGGCTGCCCCTGGTGACTGGGGGGGTGGGGGTGGTGGGAGACATGGGTGGGGGCCTGGTGGAGGCTGTCCCTGGTGGCTGGGGGGTGGGGGTGCTGGGAGACATTGGTGGGGGCCTGGTGGAGGCTGCCCCTGGTGACTGGGGGGGTGGGGGTGGTGGGAGACATGGGTGGGGGCCTGGTGGAGGCTGCCCCTGGTGGCTGGGGGGTGGGGGTGGTGGGAGACATGGGTGGGGGCCTGGTGGAGGCTGCCCCTGGTGACTGGGGGGTGGGGGTGGTGGGAGACATGGGTGGGGGCCTGGTGGAGGCTGCCCCTGGTGGCTGGGGGGTGGGGGTGGTGGGAGACATGGGTGGGGGCCTGGTGGAGGCTGCCCCTGCACTGCTGGGGGTGGGGGTGGTGTGAGACATGGGTGGGGGCCTGGTGGTGGGTGCCCCTGCACTGCTGGGGGGTCGGAGTGGTGGGAGACATGGGCGGGGGCCTGGTGGAGGGTGCCCCACAGTGCTGGGGGTTGGGGGTGCTGGGAGACATGGGTGGGGGCCTGGTGGAGGCTGCCCCTGGTGGCTGGGGGGTGTGAGTGCTGGGAGACATGGGTGGGGGCCTGGTGGAGGCTGCCCCTGGTGGCTGGGGGGTGGGGGTGCTGGGAGACATAGGTGGGTGCCTGGTGGAGGCTGCCCCTGGTGACTGGGGGGTTGGGGGTGTGGGAGACATGGGTGGGGGCCTGGTGGTGGGTGCCCTTGGTGGCTGGGGGGTGGGGGTGCTGGGAGACATGGGTTGGGGCCTGGTGGTGGGTGCCCCTGCACTGCTGGGGGGTGGCGGTGGTGGGGAACATGAGTTGGACATGGGTGGGGGCCTGCTGGCAGGTGCCCCATAGTGCTGGGGGGTGGGGGTGCTGGGAGACATGGGTGGGGGCATGGTGGAGGCTGCCCCTGGTGACTGGGGGGGTGGGGGTGGTGGGAGACATGGTGGGGGCCTGGTGGAGGCTGCCCCTGGTGGCTGGGGGGTGGGGGTGCTGGGAGACATGGGTGGGGGACTGGTGGAGGCTGCCCCTGGTGACTGGGGGGTGGGGGTGGTGGGAAACATGGGTGGGGGCCTGGTGGAGGCTGCCCCTGGTGGCTGGGGGGTGGGGGTGCTGGGAGACATGGGTGGGGGCCTGGTGGAGGCTGCCCCTGGTGACTGGGCGGGTCGTGGTGGTGGGAGACATGGGTGGGGGCCTGGTGGAGGCTGCCCCTGGTGGCTGGGGGGTGGGGGTGGTGGGAGACATGGGTGGGGGCCTGGTGGAGGCTGCCCCTGCACTGCTGGGGGGTAGGGGTGGTGGGAGACATGGGTGGGGGCCTGGTGGTGGGTGCCCCTGCACTGCCTGGGGGTTGGGGGTGGTGGGAGACATGGATGGGGGCCTGGTGGAGGCTGCCCCTGGTGGCTGGGGGGTGTGGGTGCTGGGAGACATTGGTGGGGGCCTGGTGGAGGCTGCCCCTAGTGGCTGGGGGGTGGGGGTGGTGGGGAACATGAGTTGGACATGGGTGGGGGCCTGCTGGCAGGTGCCCCACAGTGCTGGGGGTGGGGGTGGTTGGGAACATGAGTTGGACATGGGTGGGGGCCTGCTGGCAGGTGCCCCACAGTGCTGGGGGGTGGGGGTGGTGTGAGACATGAGTTGGACATGGGTGGGGGCCTGCTGGCAGGTGCCCCACAGTGCTGGGGGGTGGTGGGGAACATGAGTTGGACATGGGTGGGGGCCTGCTGGCAGGTGCCCCACAGTGCTGGGGGTGGGGGTGGTGGGAGACATGAGTTGGACATGGGTGGGGGCCCGGTGGAGGCTGCCCCTGCACTGCTGGGGGGTAGGGGTGCTGGGAGACATGGGTGGGGGCCTGGTGGTGGGTGCCCCACAGTGCTGGGGGGGTGGGGTGGTGGGAGACATGGGTGGGGGCCTGGTGGAGGCTGCCCCTGGTGGCTGGGGGGTGGGGGTGGTGGGAGACATGGGTGGGGGCCTGGTGGAGGCTGCCCCTGGTGGCTGGGGGGTGGGGGTGGTGGGAGACATGGGTTGGGGCCTGGTGGAGGCTGCCCCTGCACTGCTGGGGGGTGGGAGACATGGGTGGGGGCCTGGTGGTGGGTGCCCCTGCATTGTTGGGGGGTGGGGGTGGTGAGAGACATGGGTGGGGGCCTGGTGGAGGGTGCTCCACAGTGCTGGGGGGTGGGGGTGCTGGGAGACATGGGTGGGGGCCTGGTGGTGGGTGCCCCTGCACTGCTGGGGGGTGGGGGTGGTGGGGAACATGAGTTGGACATGGGTGGGGGCCTGCTGGCAGGTGCCCCACAGTGCTGGGGGGTGGGGGTGCTGGGAGACATGGGTGGGGGCCTGGTGGAGGCTGCCCCTGGTGGCTGGGGGGTGGGGGTGGTCGGAGACATGGGTGGGGGCCTGGTGGAGGCTGCCCCTGGTGACTGGGGGGGTGGGGGTGGTGGCAGACATGGGTGGGGGCCTGGTGGAGGCTGCCCCTGGTGGCTGGGGGGTGGGGGTGGTGGGAGACATGGGTGGGGTCCTGGTGGAGGCTGCCCCTGCACTGCTGGGGGGTGGGAGTGGTGGGAGACATGGGTGGGGGCCTGGTGGTGGGTGCCCCTGCATTGCTGGGGGGTGGGTGTGGTGGGAGACATGGGTGGGGGCCTGGTGGAGGCTGCCCCTGGTGGCTGGGGGGTGGGGGTGCTGGGAGACATGGGTGGGGGCCTGGTGGAGGCTGCCCCTGGTGGCTGGGGGGTGTGGGTGCTGGGAGACATGGGTGGGGGCCTGGTGGAGGCTGCCCCTGGTGGCTGGGGTTGGTTTGCTGGGAGACATGGGTGGGGGCCTGGTGGAGGCTGCCCCTGGTGACTGGGGGGGTGGGGGTGGTGGGAGACATGGGTGGGGGCCTGGTGGTGGGTGCCCTTGGTGGCTGGGGGGTGGGGGTACTGGGAGACATGGGTGGGGGCCTGGTGGTGGGTGCCCCTGCACTGCTGGGTGGTGGGGAACATGAGTTGGACATGGGTGGGGGCCTGCTGGCAGGTGCCCCACAGTGCTGGGAGGTGGGGGTGCTGGGAGACATGGGTGGGGGCCTGGTGGAGGTTGCCCCTGGTGACTGGGGGGGTGGGGGTGGTGGGAGACATGGGTGGGGGCCTGGTGGAGGCTGTCCCTGGTGGCTGGGGGGTGGGGGTGCTGGGAGACATGGGTGGGGGCCTGGTGGAGGCTGCCCCTGGTGACTGGGGGGGTGGGGGTGGTGGGAGACATGGGTGGGGGCCTGGTGGAGGCTGCCCCTGGTGGCTGGGGGTTGGGGGTGGTGGGAGACATGGGTGGGGGCCTGGTGGAGGCTGCCCCTGGTGACTGGGGGGGTGGGGGTGGTGGGAGACATGGGTGGGGGCCTGGTGGAGGCTGCCCCTGGTGGCTGGGGGGTGGGGGTGGTGGGAAACATGGGTGGGGGCCTGGTGGAGGCTGCCCCTGCACTGCTGGGGGTGGGGGTGGTGGGAGACATGGGTGGGGGCCTGGTGGTGGGTGCCCCTGCACTGCTGGGGGGTCAGAGTGGTGGGAGACATGGGTGGGGGCCTGGTGGAGGGTGCCCCACAGTGCTGGGGGTTGGGGGTGCTGGGAGACATGGGTGGGGGCCTGGTGGAGGCTGCCCCTGGTGGCTGGGGGGTGTGAGAGCTGGGAGACATGGGTGGGGGCCTGGTGGAGGCTGCCCCTGGTGGCTGGGGGGTGGGGGTGCTGGGAGACATAGGTGGGTGCCTGGTGGAGGCTGCCCCTGCACTGCTGGGGGGTGGGGGTGGTGGGAGACATGGGTGGGGCCTGGTGGTGGGTGCCCCTGCACTGCCTGGGGGTTGGGGGTGGTGGGAGACATGGGTGGGGGCCTGGTGGAGGGTGCCCCACAGTGCTGGGGGTTGGGGGTGCTGGGAGACATGGGTGGGGGCCTGGTGGAGGCTGCCCCTGGTGGCTGGGGGGTGTGGGTGCTGGGAGACATGGGTGGGAGCCTGGTGGAGGCTGCCCCTGGTGGCTGGGGGGTGGGGGTGCTGGGAGACATGGGTGGGGGCCTGGTGGAGGCTGCCCCTGGTGACTGGGGGGTGGGGGTGGTGGGAGACATGGGTGGGGGCCTGGTGGTGGGTGCCCTTGGTGGCTGGGGGGTGTAATGCGGGGGTGGGTGGGCTTTTGGAGGGTCGTCCTTCGTCTATGTTGTTGGCCGTCACCGTTTTTTCTTCTTGAAAATCTGGTTACCTTGATCTTGAGGAATGAGGGGACGTTCTGATGCCTTCTGTAAAATGATAGAGAGCTATTCTCATATGAATGTTCATAGACCAAATGTGTCACAGGCACTGGGTATAATTCACAGAACGCTTAGCATGGAGCAATGTCACTTTGCACTGCAAAAGTACTATTTGCACTGCGCTCAATAGGCCTAATTCACACAAAAAACACTAAGTCACATTGCTCTGCAGTAAACGTTCTGTGAATTAGGCCCAGTGCCCGTGACTCTTTTGGTCTAGGGTTGTCTAACTCTGGGCCTCCAGAATCCTGACTGCATTTCACTATTTCCCTCATTAATGTTCACAAGGAAAAATGTGCATACATTTAGACTCATTGTATGCAAAGGTGTCTCATGAATATTAACGAGGGGTATCCTGAAAACCTGGCATGGATCTTGCCCTCCAGGTCTGGAGTTGGACAACCCTGCATGAGTGGGAGGCAATAATGCAAGACTGTCCTCCATGCATTTCAGTGGCTCATGTTACCACCTACCTAGAAGAGGGGTCACTTTCAAATCTAAAGCCTGTGGAAGTCAAACTCGAGTGCTCTTTTGTTCAATACTTTTGACAATAATGGATTTATTTACGTGGCATCTTGCATAGAAACATGGTGCAGATGTTGCATGAAATGCTGTCTTGTTTCGATGCAGGTGTTAGTGTGGCAGCATGCCGTGTTGTGGTACTGGCTGACACAATAGCATGCAATTCATGAACCTTGGGAAGAAGAAAGGCTGTCTTGCCTTCTCGGGAGTGTAACTTCTGATCTGTAGATAGTTCAAAGCTCTCTGCAGTGAGGACTGAAGTAACAGAGCATGCTGCGTCCCTCCCCGAGTGTCGCGCTCTTAGGGGATTTCTAGTTATCCAGTACTTAGGCGGGAGTAGGAGTACATCACTGTGAGTGACTGAACGCGCGCGTGTGTGTGTCTGTTCGATTGCGTCTGTGCGTGTGGTTTTATTGAAGACTGTGCTTGCCAGCTTACAATCGTATCTTCACCTGCACATTGCCCCAGTCTGGAAAAATGAGCGAACACTTTCATGCTGACTATAGAATCTCGAGTTAATAAAGTTCTTTGTTAAAATGGTTTGAATGCAAAGTGTGTGCAAACACATGTCTAAATCCCCCCTTGCCATCATTTATGAAGAGAAAGCACCCAGCGGGGGTTCAATTTGCAGAATGGCTCTGTGCAAGCCATTACTGCCCTCTCTCCATTCATCTCTCCATCCACCAGGTCCTCCTTCCAGTCGTTTCTATCCATGCCTCTCTTCTACGCTGTCTACGCATGCATCCATCCACTCTTTTGTGAATTTTTTGCTATACAACCCCATCCTTCCCTGTCTCTCGCTTTCCCTTTATCTGTCCCTCCATCTCTGCATCTTTCCAAACCTCCTGCCTCGTGTCTCAATTCATAACTCCCTTACTCTCATCATTCCTTCGTTCATCACTTCCTTTCTCCACCCACCTTCCTTTATTATGCATCTTTCTTTCTCTCTACACTGACTCTCTATACTGAACCTTGCCTCAGTCTATAAGGCTACAGTATCTCATTGGCAACACTCTGGGAGTGATTTTTGCTATTAAGCTCCCTCACATCTGGCAGAGATGTAGCGTCTTCCATTCCTAATCGTGGAAGCCAAACTTCACGCACTGAGACGCAAACCATACAAGGAATAGATTGGTTGCTCATGCCTGACACGGGCTGTCTTGATCGCTCTCTGCGCTTTACGCAAGTCGTTCTACCATGATGCACGTGTAGACGTTGGAAGTGGTCACCGTTTTCATTTCACGTTTTGCTTTTCCTCATTTGTGTTCAGCGCATCTCATCCTGCGGTACCACTAGACTCTACAGGTGTGTGATTTACATTCAGGGGGTGTTCTTCTGTCTCAACACCAGTCTCGTGGAAAAGGAAGCCATTACACTGATTAAAAGGCTGCGTTGGAGATATTAATTTCCTTGAATGGACCAAGAACAGCGCTTCTGCAGAGCTCTCAGCACTATGGAAGAGGAACAGGGAGTGGCACAAAATAACAGACTTAGGGCCTGATTCATGGAACGTTTACCACGGTGCAAAGTGTATTTGCAATGGTGCAAAGACACTTTGCAATGCCAACAATCACCATGATTCAGAGAGCGGTGCAAAATACATTTGGCACAGTTCTTCGAATCGGGGTGCTTGTAGTGCTAAAAATTCTATGAATCGGGCCCTGGCACTCAATGCATTGTCCTTGCATCTGGTAAAGTACCTTGAAAGCCCCACAGGAGCTGCAACATGAGGCATCAGGAAGGCAGTGATGTGTTTTCATAAATGCTCATCAGTTAAGGGGTCAAGCGCCTGATTTACAAAAGCGCTTTTCAATGGGAAAGTCCCATTGAAAAACACTGTGTAAATGACGACCAAGGTCTCCGAGTTTCAGAGCCATATTGTGTGCTTCACTTCCTGTTTAGCCGGGACTGTCCCGGTATTTGATGCTTGGTCCCCCTTTCTCAAGGTTATGTTCCCATTGGGAACTGCAGTGGTTCCGGTTTTTTGTAGTAGGTCTTCATAGCTGGCAGGCAGGAATGCACAATGTCGCACTGAAGAAATGTGCATTTTACAATTTAAGATAGTGTTAGTGTGTGATACATTAATTACAATATATTTTTATTTGAACAGTAACGCTTAAACCCCCTTCTCATCCAAACGCTATGGAAGTGTAGTTCCTTGACAGCCACTTTCAAGAGTTAGTCCTACTTTTATGTTAGTTGCCCTGTCCCGATTTTTTTCTTTTTGAATCTGGTCACACTAGCTTCACTCTCAGTTGAGCCCACAACACCTGTTTAATTGAGTGCAGAAAACACGTATATGTTCCAAAGGACCAGGGGCGTTGCTAGGGGGGGGCTAAGGGGGCTATAGCCCCTGATCTTTTGGTTGTAGCCCCGGATAGAATCTCAGGAGCTACAGCCAAAAGACTAGCTAGCCCCCAGTCCCAACCGTTCCGACATCAGTTTAGCCCCGGGTCTTTTCCAGACCTAGCAACTCCCCTGCAAAGGACCATCTCAATCGTTCCTCATTTCAACTGTGTCTAACATTAAAATAGGTACTATCGCCACTGGTGCTGTCAAGCAGGGTACCAAGCACTATTTACAAGCACACTATTATCCTTCACATGTATTGGAGCCATGGCCCGTGTACAATGACTTTGCACGTTGTTTGGTTGCGAGGTGGGCGGGGCGGGGGCTCAGGAAGGGACAGGGGGGAGGAGTAGAATCTCCTTTAAGAATCCAGCCCCTTCTTCCACCACCCACAACACAGAACATGTTGCATGGCAAATTGCTAAGGCCGGATCCCCCCGTGGAGTCCTTCTCCAGCTGTTGTACCCCAGTCAAACCTATATTTGAATGGCTAGTGGAAAAAGAAACAAAGATGATCTCAAACTCAATGTCTATGTCCCCCTATGTCCAGCTCCTGGAAAGTGGCTAGTTCTTAAAATCAATGTCCCTATGCCTGGCTCCTGGAAAGTGGTTAGTTCTCAAAATCAATGTCCCTCTGCCTAGCTCCTGGAAAGTGGTTAGTTCTCAAAATCAATGACCCTATGCCTAGCTCCTGGAAAGTGGTTAGTTCTCAAAATCAATGTCCCTAAGCCTAGCTCCTGGAAAGTGGTTAGTTCTCAAAATCAATGTCCCTCTGCCTAGCTCCTGGAAAGTGGTAGAGGTGTCTCGTGTAGTCTGATATTCTGTAACTGCTTAATCTCGCCAAACTAGCACTACACCTAAAAAGAAAGTACAAGCCTATACAACTATATTCAAATTGTACTATACGCCCCATCAACTTGTTGAAATGGTAACATTGCAGGGAAAATAAAGATCTTTTATATATAACATGCTACGCCCAGTGGCGTCTCTGGGGGGGGGGGTGGCCTGGGGGGCAGAGCCCCCCTGTGAAACCCTGTGCCCCCCTTGCGCCAACCCCTACCTAAAACGAGCAGTGACCATGTTCGCCCCCTACTTTTGGCTGTGTCCCCCTACTTTTGTCTTTGGTCCCCTCTATGCCCCTCCTAAATTTTATTCCTGGTGACACCACTGGCTACGCCAATGCCAGGGCATTGCCAATCATGGTTTTCACATTGTTTTCTTTCTCCATCCAGTTCAAAAATAAGTTAATGAAGGCATTGGTATAAGTTTCTCATCATCGCTATTAATTAAACATAAGAACTATTTTGTCTGTAAGCAACTTTTTTCATAACTGCTAGAAAAAACACTATATATATATATATATATATATATATATATATATATATATATATATATATAATATTTTTAAATTGAAATAGGAGACACAAGTCATCTCGCTCAAAAATGCAAAGCAGAAAGCAGTACCATGCTGCAGAACAGCACAATCTTCTTTTTGTTAGACTCTGATTGACAAAGTTTAAGGACGTAAAGTGGTGTTAGTGGTGAGCATACTCTCAAACCACTGTCCACACATTTCGCTTAGAATGCTCAATCGTGTCGCTATTGGCAACAGAAAATAACTAATGGAGGAGGGAGGTAAGAAGGAAATAAAACAAGACAATAAAGCAAGAAGGAAAAAGAAAGCAAGAATTAAAAAGGAGTAAGTACCAATGAGAAAAGAGATAAATCAAAAGTCAAACAAGTCAGAAAGAAATGAAGGAAGGACATATATTGAAAAATTAATGATACTATGGAAGAACAGAATCAAAGAATCAGGAGAAAGAAAGAAAGAAAGAAAGAAAGAAAGAAAGAAAGAAAGAAAGAAAGAAAGAAAGAAAGAAAGAAAGAAAGAAAGAAAGAAAGAAAGAAAGAAAGAAAGAAAGAGAACGAACGAACGCAAGAGTAGCATGCTGTTTATTAAGTCCGGCAGAGAGACTCCAAATGCAAGCAGATCTGGAATGGACTGAGAGGGAGAGCGGCGGTTTAGAGACAGCACAGAAGATCGCCTCGCTGCTGGTGGGGTATAAGAGAGTCTGATTCAAGTAGACACCGTTTTTTATTCTGTTGTGAATCTGGTTGCAATATGAGAACCTTACACAAGTGTAATACACTTCCTAATACTAAAAGAATATATTCTAAATATGTACAAAATCACATTTCATATAATATATAAAATCATACCTATTCATATACATGGCACACAGACACAACGCTTCTTCTTCGGTTGTGCGTTCTTTACCGAATACCAATATATCAACAGGTATAAACTTACATCAATCATCGAATTCGCAGATTGGCGACGAAGTCCCGGACGAATTCAATGATTGATGTAAGTGTACACCTAGTGATGTATTGGTATTTGAAGACCAGAGAACGCACGATAAAATGTTGTGTAAAGTGATGGTCGCTCTCGTGGAACATGGCTACACGCTGAGCAAAGATACGTGCAAAATTAAACGGAAGGACATTGATTATCTGTGCCGTACTGTTCCTGCATCAGTGTGAAACAGAAGCTAGTCAGAAAGAAAGAAAGAGAGGGAGGGAGGGGGAAGGCGGGTAAGAACGAAATAAAGAAAGAGGAAGGAAGGAAAGCAAGAAAGAAAGCAAGAGAGCAAGAAAGGGAGGAAGGAAAACAAGAAAGAAAGAAAGAAAGAAAGAAAGAAAGAAAGAAAGAAAGAAAGAAAGAAAGAAAGAAAGAAAGAAAGAAAGAACGAAAGAAAGAAAGAAACGAGCAGGTCCATCATAAGTCTAAGAAAGAGGGAATCCTAGATTCTGATGAACGGCCTGCAACACAATTGAAAAAAAAAGTTTCGAACCATGTTCCCTTTTGCTCCCTTTATGTTTCCGTTTGGATTTACAAGTTGCCAACTCTAAATAAATGCACGGGATGATTGGGCTATCTTAGCTGAATGAAGAGGGCACGTATTTATATAAAGTATGGGGCCTCATTACACGGATGGCGGAGAACCATGGCGCTATTAGCGCCATGGTTCATGCCGGTAAAATACCGGCACCGCCTTGGCGGAAAGGGGAATTACCGCCCCATTCCAAGGTTGGCGGTACCGTAATTCCCCCTTCCACCATTGCCCTTCCCCATTCCCATTTTTGCCCCATAGGGCTCAATGGGAGTGGGGAAGGCGCTAATTACGGTACCGCAAATTGCGGTACCATAATTAGCTCCCTGGTTTCCTTTGCGGGTTTGTTTTTAACACCTGCAAAAAGCAGGCGTTAAATCCCCCACCCCACAAAGGGACCTCAAGTGAGGCGGTAAGGATTTACCGGTACCGGTAAACCCTTACCGCCATCCGTGTAATGAGGCCCATAGATTTAAAAAAAAAAACAACAGAGGCTGTTGCGGCAGGTATTTCTTCACTTGCACATTCTGAACACTCACAAGGCATAGAAGGTTCATCTCCCCTCCCTTGTATTCCCTTGATTTGTTTGTACTAATAATTCAATTATTTATCTTTGTTGTTATTCATTGTCTACCTTCCCCTGTCCCCACCCTGTTGCCCTGTGGGCACTTTGAAACAGTTTTACTAATTGGATAAGCGCCTAACAAGTCACCAATAAACAAATAAATAAATAAATAAATGCGTCGATAACATTGACTTGATATTATTCTCTGCTCTGCTAGCTTTAAAGACCACGTGGGTCCCTTACTCATGCAGCGCTTATGTGCATTCGTTGTTGTTCTCTGTACACAGAAAATCCCTTCTTACATTGTATCTGAAAAAGATTACTTTTGAAAAATGTACCCTGCGACGGTCGAGCCTTGGGCTGATTGAGACCGAGCCTGGAGGAACCCGCTGTGTTGAGAATGCCACGGCAGCACCTACATTTCCAGAAAGGCCAGGCCGCCCTCTTGTGTCCAGCTTTCTCTCCGTGGGTGACGGAATTGCCAGCCCTTGCACCCAGGAACTAGCACAAAAAAATCCGCGTCATCGGCCCCTCGCGGTGGAGACACTGCTCTGACGAGGCTCGGCCTTTCCCCTCTGTCGCGCCACTATATGGGCTCTTGATGCGACCCCCGAGGAACGTGCCCTCTCCTTTACACCCCTGCCTTCTCCCGTTCCCCGCAGCTCCTCATTACTTCATAAATAAGGCTCATGTTTTAAGAGGCAATTTCCCCTAAAGTAACAACAGAACTGTGGATGCCCCGGATGACACATTGCCAATGTGTAAAAAAACATTAATCAAAATCGCTCTTTTTTACACCTACCCCCAGACGTTACTGGCACCTTATGAATGGCCCACAATTAAATTAATTCATTATTTAAAAGCAACTCTCCGCATTCGCATTCGTATAGTGAAAGTAGAAACAAGCATCCCTTGAAGACATCACCTTCATGATCCAAATATTGAAATAACTTACTGTTCTTCTTCCAGAGGACAGTGGCGGCTCGGGGAGGGCAGTGGAGGGGTGCTAGGAAGGTGCGAGGCCTTCCGCGCCTCAGTATATATGCATAGGAATGTCAGTCACCTTTCAGTCTTCCCGGCCTCTCGTTTTCTAATTAAGAATCCCTGTGCACGCCAATGTGTACATACACCCTTTTTTTTAATACTTGAAATCTTCTTTCAAGGATTTCAAAACCGCGGTTTATTTTGGCTCAATGTGCCAGCCTTATGTATGCTGAAAGTTGCAGAGAGGATATAATCTGATGTAACCGAATAAGTAGCAACATAATTAAACTTGCTTAAATAAGTTCTCTGCTGTACTGATATTCAAGCACATTCGTAATGATAGAAATGAGTAAAGTCCTGATGAGTAGAATATTAGGTTTAGAGCTATGGGGATGCAATGGCATGAAGGTGCATATTTGGGTACATCAGTAACATATTGAGTTTTCCTTTTCGTTTTTGGTTAATTAAATTTTTTGTAAATTTAACATGTAAGGACACACACATCAATTTATAAACAAACTAAAGAACATGATACACTTGGGTATTGTATATTTCACTTTTGTCTCATTATACAGGAAACATGGTACTCTAGCAGAGATTGAAATATTAAGCAAATGAGTGGCACAGGGAGTGTATGTTGAGGTGATGATATGGATGTTCAGGTTGGTGCTGGGAGAAATAATGTGTGCTGATGAAATCATATTGTAGAATACACTGGGTGAGGCAAGCAATATTTAATGGTACTGGGAGGGTGGTAGGCAGATGGTTTACTGCACACATGGCTGGAGACATCATACATGTGAAAGTTGTAATCATAAAACCTTAGCTATCATCTTGAAAACTTCTAGAACTGAGTCATGCATGATCAACAGATCCAGACTAATAACTAGAAATAAATGGATCCTTGTTTTGTTGTTAGAACCACCTTTGATTTATTTATCTTGTGGGGTGCATTTAAAGGCCCCAAAAAGAAGTCCCTTTCACATGAATAGAAAGATTTTAAATACTGAAACAAAAACGGCCTGGCCTTTGTTTTGGTTTTTGAAGTAAAATTAAAGAGCCATGTGGAAAGGGGCCTACCTGTCATTACGAATGGATAAGCAGCATTTTAATTTTCAAAAGAAGGAGGAATGAAAGGTCCTGGTCACGTGGAAAACTGGATTTTTACACATTGAAAGAAAATGGCCTGCACATGTGTGTGCAAATAAAAATGGTTTGAAAAAGTAAAAGTGGACAAAAATATCACAGAACAAATGTCAGGAAAACACAACATGATGTGTGGGTTGACAAAGAGCAATGTATATCATGTTTCACCCACAAAACTCTAGTGACATTTGAAGAGCCATGCTGTCTTCATGAAAAAAACAATTCAGCCCAAGGCAGACCATTTTGCTGGCTGTGGGCAAAACTTCACAGGGAAAACTCCAACTCCCAGCCTGGATGTCACATCTCCCATCTAATGACCAACCGCAATAAAAATGTCCTGCTAAAGGCTGTGAAATTCAGTGTTCTCCAGACCTGCTGGCTCTGTAAGCAAATATTACCCTTGGCTGGAGCATGACTAATATGTGTGAACATGGGGGAACTCACTTCAAAGTGCAACCTTCCAACACAAAGGAGATAGGGAAAAAAACTGTGGGCACAGGCTGACCCAGTGACAAACAAATGGCCGGAAGCAGGAGCAGGACCATTTGTCCCACATGAAGATTCCCAATTTATTTATAAGGACTATTATAATTTAAGCCTTTTTCTCAGGCATCATAAGGCAAATGGAATTCATCTATGTACCATTTTTTATGTAAATTCCAGGCGATTTTGGAGATATAAAATTCATCTTCCTGTGACTCTGGGAACTGTAATGCTGAGTTAAACTAGGTTTCTGGCTGATCTGAACATCTTCCAAATGTGAGAGTTGGTGAGCCGGTGGAAAATGAAATTAGGGATATGCTTAATACTTTACATTTTCATAACTGTTGTGCTTTTTATGGAAACGGCAGAACGGTGCCACTGGGCTGTGCTACATGATAAAGGTGTTGGTGTATGGTATCTAATTCCCCATGATTAGCTGAAACTGAAAACGTGTTTAGTCTGGCAGTTGCTAGTAAAATTATAAAGTTGTGATACATAACTAGCTTTTGCCAAAAAGTTGAAAGGAGAACACGGGATTATGACAAATGGGAATGGCCATATGTTGCTCCCGACCCCTAAACCAATCCTGACTTAGAGGCTGGGTTTGGGAGGAGAGAGAAGGGTAACTGTCCAATCCTAGTGGCAGAAATTATTGCAGGGTACCTGCCCAAGATTGTAAAATTGGTGTGTCATCGCTGCTCTATAAGGGGGACAGCACTAGGACAAGGGGGAGACAAAAGAGAAAGACAGGAGGACAGAGAGAAGAGACAGACCATCAGGAAGGCTGCTGAAACTTACCTTGTGACAGCTGTATGGAAACACCAGAGGAGATGGCTGAGAGTGCATCTGGGTGGAGCTGTCTATCTCCAGGAAGCCCTCAAAGCTGACTGGGTGCTATGGTGGAGATCCAGAGGCCATCTTTGAGAGTGGACTGACCAGATTCCTGCCCTATCTTTCCAGAGTGTCCTGAGATGCAGCTGGCTTTCCTGAACCTTAAACAGAGGCTTTCTATGTAAGTAGAACGGATCCCTGGTTAACCAAAAGGTGGGGAGTCTACTTACCTTGGATACTTACCTTTATAGTGGGTGAGGGGCAAAACGGTGTAGATCAGCCAACCACAAATCTTAATTTAATTAACTTCCCATTTGGCAGTACACTATGTTAAAATTCCAAATTAACAAACCTCACTTCCCATTGTGCGCTGAAAACTATAGCCTATAATTTAATTGGGTAATCCTTGTTGTCCAGCTGACCCCGACTTCTTTAAGGAAGAGCAGTGTCTTTGTTCTTAAATCAGTCCAACATTTTTATCCAGCTTCCCCAACACAGTAAGGGGGGTCTGAAATCCAAAATTCCTCAAAGCATTCAATTCTTTCTTTCTGACTTCCCAACCTAGACCAAAGCAATGGGGGGGGTCTGAAAAACAAAGCAATAAATCACCCTGTGTTTATTTTATACCAAAAGTGTGGGCGGAATCCAAGTTACCAACCTTGAAATCCTACTGCTGCCCATTTAAACTGGCAGGAAAATCAAAATCACAGATTACATACATGCCTTTGTTATTATGCAGTGTAATTATTTTGTGAAATGAAATTTGCAGAAAGTAAGAATTTTGATTGTGTTATTTTTAACTCACTTTTGTGATTTATTTATGCTGAGAGAAGTTGATTGTGTTGTGCGACGGATAAGGTGCTGTTTTGACCTTTTTGTGCTAATTTCTATTACTGTTAATTTAAATGAATACCAATATATTTCCTGTACACCGGCCTGGTTCTTGGCTCATTGTTAGCTCAGGGGAGAGGGATCCAAGAGGCATTATATGTGTCTGAGATAGGCTAAAAACAAGAATCTGTTAAACAGTTTGTTGAATAACCACTTGAGTTGGGTGGGAAGGGACTCTGTGTTCAAAGTGGCTTCTCAATAAACCATTACAATCTCTAACTGTCCCCAAATCCTACCAAAGTAAGGGCAACTTTCCGGTTTTGTTATATGGAGACAAGGGAAGGCAGGCACAACAAAACAGTTTTTTCTAACTGCCGTTGCCCTTAGTCCCACACCTTACATGTAGCCGGCATCTATGCTCGCCCCGATTCGATTGATCCCCTGGGTGTGCTGCACTGGGACAAAGAGTAGATCAGAAAAGGTGATAGGTACAGGGATACCCTAATCCTCTATAAAAAGGAACACTAGGAAAAGAAAACACAAAGCAACACAAGGAAGGGCAGATGAAGGCGTGCTGGTGTACGTTCTCAATAGTGATGAGATATCGACATATATTTGTGGTTAGTCTCCAGTACACCAGCTGCTTTGTTTTATATAAAAGGCATCGACACAATCCACTTAACACACTTCACTAAAACCTATTCCCGAGCAGATAAAAGGTAAAACGCTCAGAGTCCATAAATAAGGCTACCTAAACATCCACTCTATAGAAATAGGCAATTGGAGGTGCTCCTGTGCTATATTGTGACTGTCCAATTCCATGGGCCATGTGTGGCACCAGAGCAGCAGCATGGATGAGGGTGCAGGGTGTGGGGGCCGAAACGTAGGCAGGCTATGCCTGTCAGGTGCAGTCTGAGTTGTAGTGGAAATCTGGGGGGCTTCTCTATGTCCACCCTATCTTCGACACATATGTCAGAAGCAAGAGCATGATCAAGAGGAGCAAGGGCACCAAAGGTGGTGTCCTTGCTTTGCCGCATATGCCAAAAGCATCAGCCTCAGGGGGTCTCATAAAGTACTTTCTCCCGGGCCATGGGTGCAAGAGTGGACTGGGAACCAAATGAGGCCCTGGAAATAATTTTCAAAGTTGCCCGATATTACCCATTTTCAGCAAGCCCAACCCTTTTCCAACCCTTTTCCAAGGTGCAGAGCCCTACCAGGAAATCTCCAGAGATTTGTATAGGCCAGTCCACCCTTGGATATGTGCACAGTGGCCTAGTTCTGAAGATGGACCTGCCTGTGTATGGGGCGGTCCCAGCAACACACACACACAGCACTCGCCTTCTAGGCAGCGCTGAAGATTGAATCTGGGGCCGCAGTGGTTCTACACAGTGCGCGGCCTCCCTCCGGGAAATGGGCAATGGTGTGCCTCATTCAAGAGAGCTCGGGTGCATGGCATATTTGTTTAGTTTATAAAGGTCCCTCATGCGGCACACATGCAGGGGGACCCTTCAAGTAAAAATGCAGCCGGGCTATACTACTCCAATAATTTCATATTTACATGGTTACATGATGTACAGGGGTGATGGGAAGGGCCACTTCAGAAAATATGTGGTGCAAACTTGAACTCCACCGCACAGTTTTACCCCCTCATGGTCTGGTGTGGGGACCAACTATCAAATAGTACTTTTTAAAGCACAATATGCAGAGGCGATGGAAGTAGCAGTTTTGCTGCATTTGTTCAAGTACATGTTTCTGCATCAACACAGTAAAACCTTAACACCGCCAGTTTCGGGAAAGACTTCCCTCACCTCTCTGCCTAACAAAATGCAAGTGTGCACATCCAGTGGTGCGCCTAGGTTAAAATGTAGGCAGAGGCTAACCCTTCAAATGTTGGGAGAGGCGCTAACTGAAGAGACAGTGGGGGAGTGGCAAACTTACTTTTGTAGGGGCATCTAATTTCTTTATGCATTGTAATGAGACTATTCTGCAGCTTCAATGTTAGAAGCAATTAACCCTCACCTTTAACTCTGTAAACACCCAATTAAGTGCTGGTGTGAGAATGAGCCCTCCCCCCCAACCTTTCCAATCACTCTCCTGGCATGTAAGTACTAACAACACATCACGATTTCAATTGCCTAAAAATGTATGCATATGAATGCAAGTGCTAACAATTAAATGTTTTACATAACTATGTTTTTCACAAAGCACTTCAAGGGATCAGACTGTAGACCGTAATCTTGCGAGAGATCTCCCGATCTCCCACGAGAGGATGCGAAGAAAAGGGAAAAGTGTAGCGATGCTTTGATATTCACTGTGTGGGCTGCTGAGGCAGGAGGACAGCAGCCCCAGCACTCTGACCAGCAGGTCTGGTCCCATCCCCATGCCAGCCTCCCACCCCTACTGAGGCCCCACATTGACACTTGTCTCGTCTCGGGAGTATAGCTCAGGAGCAATGGGCTCGCCCTGGAAGCCAGACGACACAGAGCACCACAGGTTCGATCCCTGGGTCCGCGCTTAGAGACCTATGGGTATTAAGCGTGTTATAAATAACCTATCATATCATATCATATTAAGCCTCTGACAAAGGCCCCACAGTGAAGCAAGAAGCTGTATACTTTAATTGGCAATACATGCAGGGTCACACCAGTAAGTATCTGTGTAATCTGTGAAGGGCCACAGCACAGACTTCGGGTTCTCCACATTTCATAACATATCCCCAAACCAAATGAAGAAGATCAAAACTCAAGACTCAGGTGCTTCTGACCTGCACCCGCCTGTCAGCACCGTCACCCCTGATGCACGTCACAATGCCATTACATTCTCTAAAAAGATTACATTAGATTGCAAAACCACACCTTCTACAAATAAAAACAGTTTGTAAGTGAGGCAGCAAGTTCAAGTAGTTGGCGCTGCATCCTGTGCCAAGAAAGTTGTTTATTCGTGTTTAAAGTGCTGTATTCAGAACAGTGGTGGAAGTGGAAAAAGGGAACAAGTGATACTCTGCATCCAACAAGGTGGGAGATGGTGGTGGGTAGGACTGTGGCAGATGGGGTTTGACCTTTGGTTTGCCATCTATAATGTCTCTCGTTGTTTTTAGACTAGACATTGCTTGGAATAATAAACAAGCACTGGCAAAGCCGACAGTTTGGGCTTTTGTGCAAGGAGGAGATAGGCACTGATATAATGGTATGACCTTGCGAAAAGATGGTAATGGCTGGAAAATTGAGTGATTACCTAGGCATATGATGGCATTAACTGGCAAATGCCTTTCTAATGCCTCAACCCCAAACTGTTGGCTTTGTGATTGCTTTGTTTTAAAAGGAGTTCAGTGCATGGAACAGATCTAAATCAAGTGGCTGAAGGCACACTTGGTTGAGTCTTTTTTTATAACACCAGAAGCCATTTAAAAAAGTAATTAAGACAAAAACTCTCAGCAGAGTGCTTAGAAATAAACTTGGAAGGCTAATGGGTGCTTTTAATCCTTGATAAAGCTAGCTCAAAGAGATCCCATGAGGATGTGTTTTGAGAGGGACAGGTAGTGGGTTGGATTTTTAAAAGGAATTAGCATGGCCATGGGCATTCGGTGGGCTGGTAAATAACAATACACACTCAAGCTGTGCGTCCCTTCTCACAAGTCATCTCCCTCCTAATTGTACTCCAGTTCAATAGTTACGGCTTACAGCCAATATTTAAAATAGAATGAAGTAAAACTAAGGTAAAAGTGAACTTCTCTGGTCAGTTGGCCCTCTGGTCCTTGATGCTATAGTGAACTTTCCTCTGGTCCTTGGTTCCCTTGCAAGTTGGACCTTTGGTCGATACCTCCTTTGGCTCTCTGGTGAGTTGGTGGCAAAAACAAGAAGCAAAACGCTTCCATTTTCTGTCAATCACACAAACAAGTACCTTAGCTACCCGAATTGCACATAACCACTGCTCCACACAGCTGACAACATCTAAAACGTTCACCGTACAGAGCCATATCTTTTAACATCTGCACACATCAATGTTGTAAAAAAGCAATCTTTGCCTTAACCCTCTGCTACTGCATTAGCCCCTACCCTACTTATTGCAGACCCTGAAGCTCCTAGAAAGTGTGAAAATGGCAGATGGTGTGCAATCAAAGACTCAATATCATAGCATAACAGGACATAGCAGAGTGTGGGGCAGTACTCTGGACGGCCCAAGCAACTTCAGTGGCTGGGACCAACAGGGGAGAAAATGTAATGTTGGTTCAACCACAGTTAGTCTACTATACTAGAATCTCTGTGGCACTGACTGGCTAGTAAGACTCATTATAAATCCGGTGGTAACCCTGCCAGTGCTTCCGGTGGGATGCTGCCGGACTCGTAACACTTTTCCGGCGCATGACTTCCCAGTGCCACCGGGACATTAAATGTCCCGGGAGATCGGGAAGTCAGGCGTCGGAAAATATTAGTCCTCATTCCCTTGGAGACCCATATGACTCCATGAGAATGGGGACACGGAAGCACTGGCCCATTGTTAATGGTGCCAGTGCTTCCGTGAAAGCTCTGCGGGTAGGGGCCATTACAGCCGGCAGGTCAGACCTGCTGGGCGCAATGGCCCCCACCCGCAGAGTTGTAGTGTGGCAGTCCGGAAATTGGTGCCGGTACGGTGGAACAAGTAATTATGTTTTGGCTGTCAAGGCCTACAATAATACTGTTCTATAGAGTTTACTTTCAAAATACACAAATTGCGTAGTAAAGCATCATGACAACATGTAAGTCCTTATAGCAGCATGTTGAGCCAAACTAATATCAGTGTACCTTTATTTTCCACATGAATGGAAAACTATATGATGCAAAAGGCAACATATCTATTTACCCACTTTATTTTCAGCGGTTTCAGACACACAATAAAAGAAGTTGTGTAATAAACTCACTTAGGTTTGAAAATTTGTCACAATCCTCCAGCGTGTTGTTATGTAATGTATGGTTTTAAGAACATTCAGCTAAGGACATCAAAACAAACTTTACTTTTTAGCATATCAAGCTATTAGACATTATAGGTATGAACAAATATTTCAAAGGTTGCTTTATTGTGTTGCTCTCTTATACTGTCACAGATTTGCAAGGTGACTGGTGGTCTTTCAGTTGAAAATTCACCATCATTCATAAGAAAGGGTATTCTGCTGATGACAAAGAAAGGTGTTGTCGAGTACATTATTGCACTGACTGAACTCAGGGACGCAGCCTGTGTGTCTCAGGGGGGCTACGACTCGGGAAACTGGCAGTGCTTGATCATCCGAGCCAAGCCGATTGCACATTTGCCTTGGAAGAAACAAAATGGGCCCAGGACCATGTTCCTTCTTATCCTTTGAACTATTAAAGGCTCAGAATGGAAGCCCTGCCCCTCAGCTCACATTTTGGGGGAGGGGTGGCTGGAGCCCGATTTAGCTCAATGACGTTGCGTTCCTGTGAAGGTGTGTGTGTTCAGAATGACTCTGGGCGCAACAACGTGTTGATCGGATTATGTGGGTGGAATGGACTGGGTGGGGTAGGCAGTACTGGATAGTAGTAAGAGGACAGTGGTTTTTCCTCTGCTGTTCTAAGTTTGTTCACCCTGGTCGAGTCAGGTGCCAAGTTACCTAACAGGGATTTTAGGAGTCTTCTCTACACATATGGGTGGGTCTTGAAATTTGCCTTGCTCATTGACCCCTCCGATTTTGATTTACTGCATGCAATCCATGTATAATAGTTTCAGTGGGAAGACATGTAGGGGCAGAATGCCCTCACAATCACGGTATATTTAACCCTATGAAATCTGGGCACTGCCCTCCCTAACCCTCTGTGCAAAAGGTTGTGTTTACGCGAAGATTATAATATGGACTTAACAAAAATATGATAGTGCAAGCACTACAATCTAACTATGGAAACAGCAGTATGGATCTGTATGTAAATGGATAAGAAAGCAGGGATGTAGGAAACAGGATGGTTATTTTGAGTGGCAAGTTTATTCCTTTGCAAAAGTGGATGAACCCCTCTAGTGAGGACGAACACGGCCAAATAACCTGTCCTTTGGGAAGGTTCCCACTCACTGTACCTTCCACAGAGGAGAAATATCTATTTGCACATCAGACTGGCCCCTACCACTAGGACAGTACAGCACTGAAATGTGAGGTAATCTTATTTTATTTATTTATTGGGTATTTATAATGCACCTATACAACAAATAGTATTTCAAGGTGTCACAAGACAATACAAAGTGGGGGAGGGTGGGCAGGGATGAAGAATAACAAAAAAGGTCCTACTATGCCTTGTGGCATTCGGATCATGCAAGTGCAGTAACGAGAAGTGCGAGGACGGGGCTGGATCAGGCTAGAAGGGGGGCAGGCCCTGCCAGGATAGTGCAGGCGGTGAGGGAGCCCGGTAGGGAAAGTGCAAGATGAGGGTGGGTGGGTCAGGGGAGAACAAGTGCTTAGGTAGACTTGGCGAGTAGAGCCTGGTGCCTTGTAAGACTCGGAAAGCACCAGGCAGCCAGTCAATATGCAGCAGAGGGGGACATTAGGAGGGGAGGAGAGAGAGGTCTTCAGAAGCTTTCGGAACCTAAGGAGATTCAGCTCAATCTGAGAGGGGCAGGGAGGCCATTCCAGAGGCTCCCGTGGAAGAGAGAAAGCTACCTCCCACTCTGCTTGCAAAAACGTCAGATCTGCAGAGAATTTGAGCTAGCAGACCGAAGGGCTTTAGAAGGGAGGTATTAAGGGAGGGAGAGTTGAAGGTACTGGGGTCCCCATACTCAGAAAGCCTTGTGGATGATGTAGAGGGTCTTGAACTTGATCCTTTTGTAGAGAAGGAGCCAAGTACCCCCACCTCAATCACCTCTCCCATATTACCTATATGTTGAGAGCCAGAGTATGAGACACATACAGAGCCATTAAAACTACAGATACCAAGTAGAATCCTGGAAATAAGGTTCCCATTGAGAAAGCCACACCTGCATACAAGACAGCACGATGACCGCTCAAATGGAATTCCGGAAGAAACAAGACAAATGAATGGCGAATAAGAATGTTGACATCATACAGAACAGAGCTAACGTACAAAGAAGAGATGCAGAGACTTGAGAATGCAGGCAATTCTATAAGGCATCCAGAAAGTATCAAGGATAAGTGACATCTTGGGACCAAGGTGAAGAAGCTTATGACACAGAAACGATGAAGATATCAAGCTGTTCTACACATGTACATATGCAAATAAACGCAAGCAGATGAAGTATTCCTGAGACTAGCTTTATAGTGACTAGATTGCGGCATGCACCAACATGTATATATGGATATATTTGAGTCAGTAAAGAATGGATGTTCCCACTACATACAATAGCAGAGCAGAGCAAAAGAAGGAAGGCCGCTTTTCCAGTATGTCGCAGTTAGGTAACAACTGAATTACAGGCGAATCTCAGAAAGGCAAGACTGGATGAGCCAAGAAACTAAGGGCGTATTAGGTTGGGGTGAGCTGACATTGGATACAAATCGTGTGAAAGAACGAAGCTCCTGTTCAGGAGGCATGGACAAAAACAAGAAAGACATCAGAGGTTTATTGGAAAATAGTATTTTAATACACAAGAAGCTCGATTTTGTGGTCTTCAGTCACGTGGGTAGAAGAAATTGGATGAGCATGATGGTTACACCTACGCATGAGGGCAGAGCCTGCCTTCACTCCCCTGAATTCTCCAGAGCACAGACGCTCCAAGTTCAAAGGCCTAATTGACAGCAGACCTCTGAGGTGATGATGGATGGATATGTTCAATGGTGGGGAGCAGGGGGAAGATGAGCTCACCAGCACCTGGACGCTCAGTCTGCATGCTGCTGTTCATAGGTGGGAAGGTCTGATGGAGGCTAGAAGCCGACCAATGATACCAATGATAAAGGACTGCACGATTAATGGTTCTATAGTTATTTAGCCAATAGAACATCATATATTTAGTGACGTTCATAGTGACCTGTTTAAAGGGAGGGCTTAGTTGCCCCACCAGATGTTAAGAAGCCTATCACTTTATTTCAGATGAGTATGGTTTGTATGCTTAGATGTTTCCTTAGACCCTATCACACTTGCCACTAGGTTTTTGTAGTTTGTCAAGTAGGTTGACGTTAGTAATGCGTGGGTTAACGTCACCTATAACGATTTTCTGTTATATCAGCAAGCTTTTTTTCAAAATGCATTGAGATCGTGATGAAAGACGTCTGCTGATGTCCGTTGTACTCCCTGTTTTGGATAATTAATATTAAAACAGTTATCCTTTTGCCAACTACCTGAGTCATTTCGATTATTGATGTTTGAATAACTTCTGCATCCCCAACCATCTCAAGGGTATTGTTACCTCATCTTAAATGGCTGGAAGCTCCAATTCACTTTCATCTACTGGGAGCCAGTGGAGAGATGTTAGGGCTGGAGAGATGCGGTCCCTGGCCTTGAGGCCAGGGATAAGTCCTGCAGTCCTATTCTGAATTAGTTGAGGGCAGAGAATGGAGATTTAAGTAGATTGAGCAAGAGGCTGTTGGAGTAGTCCAGCCTAGAGAGGACCAGTGCTCTAGAGACAATGGCCCTCATTAGGACCCTGGCGGATTTTTTCCGCCGTCGGCGGACTTTTCCGCCATGGCGCAAAGTCCCTTTACGCCATGGCGGATGGCGGACTTACCGCCCCATTCCGAGGTCGGCGGGGCGGTAAGTCCCCATTGACCCATTTACCCTTCCCCATTCCCATTTCGGCCCCATAGGGCTCAATGGGAGTGGGGAAGGAGTTAATTACGCCACCGTAAATTACGGTGGCGTAATTAACACCAAGGTCCCATAGCGCCATGGATTTTTACGCCCGCAAAAAGCGGGCGGAAAAATGACCATGGCGCTATGGGAACTCGTAGTTGGCGGTAAGGGGTCGGCGCAGCTAACGCTGGCGCAAACCCCTTACCGCCAGGGTCCTAATGAGGGCCAATGAGTTTCTGGGGGAAGGTGAGGAAAGGGAGAATGTCTTTGGGGAGGTGCAGCTGAAAGTTGGCCTTCTTAGCAAGGTCCGCGATGTGAGGAGAGAAAGAAAGCGAGAAATCAAAGATGACACCAAGGGTGAGGGGAGGGGGCCCATGGAGGGCAGCCAGAGGGTAGGAGGGAAGGAGAGAGCAGATGTACCAATGAGAAGGATCTCAGTCTCAGTGGCATTAATGCAGAGATCATTAGCAGCACACAATACCTGAATAGCATTCAGATGGTCAGGAATGAGAGAGGAAGAAGGAGGCAGTGGAGAGAAGCTTGAAGGAGAGTTGTATGTCATCTGCATAACACTGCAAGTGAGGAGAGAAGGGGGCGATCAAATGAGCTAGACGGGCAGGGTAGAGGTTGAAAGAACCAAAACCAGAGGATAGAGCCCTGAGGGACTCCGCAGGTGGAGAGTGTGATGGGAGAGAAAAGGGCCTGTGATGGGAGAGAAAAGGGCCCAGTTCAATCTTGGAAGGTCGGTCAGAGAGGAAGGAGGTCAACCAGTCCAGAGCCAGGTATTTGATGCCAAGGGTATCACAGAGCCGATTTATAAGGATGGCATGGCTGATCGTATCAAAGGCAGAGGAAATGTCAAGAAAGAGGAGAATGGAAGGAGATTTGGAATTGAGATGTGAGAGCAAGTCTTCACAGGTGTTCAGTAGAGCAGTTTCCATGCCTCCGGCTGCTTTAAAGACAGACTGGTGGTTGTGGAGACAACCAACAGATTCAGTGTGATGGATCAGCTGGGAGATGACCAGCTTCTTCAAGAGTTTTCCCAGGAAAGGGGTAATGGAAATAGGGGGTGGTAGTTAGCCAGACAGCATGGGTTGGTAAAAGGCTTTTTGAGGAGTGGGTGAACAAGGGAGCGCTTGAGAGGGAGCACGAAGGAGCCAGTGGCAAAGGAGTGATTGCAGAAATCCACCAGGGCTGGATCAAGGGAAGCAATGTTGTCCTTGATAGTTCTGGAGGAGCAGGGGAGCACCTTTTTGGAGGAGACCTTTAGAGAGAGGACTTGTCTATAGATCCCATCCGGTGGTATGGACAAGAAAGAGGATAGTATGAGGGATGGGGAGAAGAGGCCAATGGAGGCCTGAGAGAGGGTGAGGGAGAAGGGAGTGGTGAAGAGGAGGAGGACAGTGTTTTGTGAGTTTTGGTTATGAAGTGAGAGGCCATTGCAGTGCAGAGAGTCAGGGATGGCAGAGGATAGGTGGAGACTGCGGCAGGATTCGCAAGATCCTTGCAGATTTTGAACAGTCCAGCCATGTTGTTACTGGCCCTAAAGATGCAGGCTTGGAGATAGGCATTCACCTTAGAGCGAATGGAGAGGTCTAATGTCTTTGGAGCAGGCCAGTCTGTCAGATGATGTGCTCGAGGCCTGCCTCTTCCGTTTAGCAACTCGCGTTTCAGAGAGGCAAGGTCAGAATCATACCAAGTGTTGAGCTTTGAGGCAGGCTTCAGGAGGATCCTCATGACAAGGGCAAGGATGTCTAGAGTGTTGGAGATAGAGAGGTGAACTTTAGCAAGGGCTGTGTCAGTGTGAGAGTCAGAGACCAGATTGGGGGGGGGGCTGCTTTTACCACCAATGAAAGTGGTGGTAAAAGCAGCAGCAGACACTTGCTTCATTGGTCGAATGACAGAGAAGGAGACTGGATGAGCGGGCAAAGGCTTAAACAGGGGACCCAAGAGATCAAGGTTAGGGGACGGGAGGGCATGTTCAGACCAGTAGAGGGGTGTAGTAAGAGGGTTGGAGATGGGGATGTCTGTAGAGATGAGGGCATGCAAGGTGTGTCTGGCAGAGTATGTTCGACCGGAGGCAAGAGCGGTAAGGGAAAGAGAGTCACAGAGGCTGCAAAGAGTCCAGAGGTCGCGTGATGAGAGTCGAGGTGACTATTGAAGTCTGTTAGGAAGAGAAGAGAAAGAGAGAGGGAGATAGTCTCAGGCATGCTGTAGATGGTGGCAAGAATCAGCAAGAGGATAGGAGAGACACCAAGCATGCAGATCAGGCATTCAAAGGAATAGTAGGTCTGAGTGGGTATGATAGTAGCAGAGACCTATTCAGGTAAGATCAGGGCCACTCCACCCCCCAGCCAGTTATGCCTGGGCTTATAGAGGACCTTGTAGCCCTCCTGGAGGAGAGTGTCAAAAGCAGTGACAGAGCTGGCAGTGAACCACGTTTCAGTGAGAGCGAAGATATCAAGGTTGAAGTCTTCAAGGAGGTGAAAGATGTCAGAGGAGTGTTCAACAGCAAAGCGAGTTTTGAGGGTGGCTAATTGAAGTTGGTTGCCACCTTTGAAGGTCTTCTGAGGAGGGGTATAGGAATGTGGTAAACCCATCGGTGGTGGCGATGGGCCCCGGAGCAAGAGTACTAAGTGCTTCCCAAGACATGTGTTTCAGTCCTGCTGGGCCTCTTCATTGACTTGAAGTTGGCCTCTCTAAGCACAGTGAGCAAGGGTACAACTTATTTGGGTCATCCAGATTGCGACAACTATTGAAATTGTAAATGAAGCTCTTACAAACTCAGAGTGTTCAGAAACTAATTTAAATTTGAACTTGTTTTGAAAAGTCAAAAGATGATTCAATAATCAAAAATATATTCCATTTCAAAATAGCATTTTGATATTACCTCAAAATTGTGCTTGAAAAATATCTGCTTTTGTCTCCTTTCAGATAAAGCACCTTCTGTGTGCTAAACAATAATTGAAATTAATTAGAGATCCTTTTAGGCTCTGTTGTCCCTTTTGTGGGATGTGTTCAAAAATATCTTGTGTCAGGAAAATCGTTCTGTTTTTTTTTAATATATAATAACCTCTTCATACAGCCTCAACACACATTTCCCCACTATTACTTAAGTGGATCACCAGGAGGTTCAGATGGATATTTCTAAAAATAAAGATGAATACATTCTAATTGTAATAGTGATGTTGAAATGGTACACTCACTATCTTTCAAGCAAATGGTCAATTTGTTTACAAAGATGATAAAGGAACACTCACACAGTCTGTAGGTTCCATGGGAACATTATTTTAAAGAAATTGTGGCTTGATATTTGAAAGGTGGATCCTGAAAGCAGAAGTGTTTAAAAAATAAATTGGTATCTTTACAACCCTATGTGGGATGCAGAGTAGTGCAGTTAAGAAACACATTGGTGAAAAAGAAGAAGGGGCACAAGAGGACTGGTTGTTTTTCTTACCTTTAGTAGTAAAGAGAAAAAGGTACGTTGTGGATTCAATTGTCCATAATGTAGAAGGCTGCGATCCGCTGTCTAGATCGACCGTTCTAATTTGGCCACTGTATTTATCTACATCGCGCACTGATGTCATCACGCAGCATGGCTGTCATGATCTCTGCTTCCAAAAGGTCAGGGTTTTCCCAACTCCCTTGGAAGCAGATCCATAACCCAGGTTCCGAGTGCCAACCAGTCCCAATTGGGACCTTTTGGACCCAGTCCTGGCGCCAGTGGCACCAGGCTCATAAATATGCCCAGTCCCAGCGCTGGAAGCGCCGGGCTCATAATGCTTGGGTGGACTTACCTGCAGCAGACCATGCTGCTTACTTGCCTGCCAGTTGAGCCTCTGATCCTCTTCTGTTTGGAACTACTTTTCCTGTTGGGTGGGGCAGGAGCCACTCCCTAGATTCAGAACACTGGAACTCTTCTGGAAAGCAGGAACTCTTTTCTTACCTAGGCGTGGCTGTGGAAGGAGACACCTAAGCACTACAGGAGGCTATTTAAACCACACCCGATGGATGAATCTTGCTTTGCGTTATTCTGCATCCTCTGCAGCAGAACGCTCATCGTGTCTTCTGCATCTGATCCTGGGCCTAAGGAAAAAAGCTTACCATCCTGAATCCAGTCTTCAGCAACACCTATAAAGACAAGAAAGAACAGGTTAGCATTACGGTCTTCAGTGACAGCTCTTCACTTACCTGGTCCATCGGCTTCCGGCATCTGAAAGACAAAAGCTTACCAACTCTTCGCACGCTCCGGAGGCCTTCGGCGCTGCATCCCGCATCTGAAAGACAAAACAAGGTGCGTTTAAAGACATTGGGGAACTTTAATACTCACGTGCCATTACTCCTTTCCACATCTAACCCAGTGGGTATTCCGGCACCCTGCAGCCGCTCCGAACTTGTACCTGCAAAATAAAAAGACAGTTAGAGCGCATCGTGAAGCAGGCAACAAGCGCTTACTTACGTGCTTCCAGGCGCTTCTATTCATCACACGGGCTCCATCTTCAACTCACTTCAGCCCGTCATCCGCCATCGCCGGAACCCTGCAAAACAAGAAACATCATTACTAAAGACTTTAAAGACATTAGAATTACTCGAAACTTACCGTTCGTGCAGTAAACGACGGACAGCAGTCCTCTGAAGTCAAGAGGCCTGCTCCCCTTATCCAGTGAAGAAACTGGTTACAGCACCCTGCCCCGAGGCAGATGGAGAGCACGGCGTTCACTTACCTAAGGTGAGAGCGTTAACCTTTGGGGTTCTACAGGAGAAGGAAAGGGAAGAAGAGAGAGACTTTCAATAACCCAGTTCCTTAATCCCATATTTTCTATCTGCAGACATCTTACCCTTCGAGTCAGATATACAGTGCACAGAGGTCCAGCCCAAAGAGCCAGCCGTGTGTTACACATCACCTTTGAAGATACGGTATACGCCCAGTCAAGACCGGCGCCTCTACGGGAATCAGGTGAGCGTTACAGAACGCAAAGCCTACCACAAAACTCCCGTCCAGGCGCTATGGAAACCTCGGATACCGACCAGCTAGCCCAGTTACTTGGGGAACTAAGGGCAGAAGTGCATGCAGCCCATCAGGAAACGATTGCTCTAAGAAGGGAACTGATTATTTCCAAGGAGCGAACAGATGATCTCGCTAGACAATTGCTACAGTCACAAGCCGGACAGACCCCGTTACCCGCATCTGGGGGAAATCTTCCTTCTACATCCTCTATGAATCCAGTGCAGATCAACCTACCTGGGAATGTACCTCTGGCTCCGCCCGAACGATTTTCTGGTGACCCAAAGAGGTTTGCAGTATTTATCAATCAGTGCCGGTTGCATTTCTTATGCCGGCCAGCAGCCTTTCCAACTGATCAAGCTAAAGTAGCTTTCGTGCTTTCGTACCTTAGTGGCAATGCGGCAGACTGGTCGATCCCTCTAGTAAATCAAGATGATCCGGTCCTCCATGATTTTCAAGCTTTTCAGCTCAGTATGGAAAAACTGTTCGCAAGACATTCACAGGGGCAGGCCTTGGACAATGAGCTTCTTTCGTTGCGACAAGGTAATCAAGACCTTTTGGCTTATATTGCGTCTTTCAACAGACTGATAGTGGAAACTCAATGGCCTGAGGACAAAAGGATTACGCTGTTTTATAGAGGTCTACGTGGAGAGCTCAAAGATGTGTTAGCCCAAGTAGTGAATCCCCCACAAGATTGTTCGGACTATATAGACTTAGTCGTTCAAATAGATCACAGACTGCAGAACAGGAAGGCCGATCGTTCCAAGTTTGATGCTCGAGTATTTTCCAAACCGCCAACTCCTTCCAAAGGAGTAGACTCCGGGGAACCCATGCAAATAGGGGGCCTGAAAGGTCCTCTAACACAAAAGGAGCGGGAAAGGAGAAAACAGTTGCAATTATGCCTCTATTGCGGAAACTCAGGGCACTTTCTTCGAGACTGTCCGGTGAAACCTGCCAAGAAGGCAGTAGGAGCTGCAGTTACCAAAGTTACAAACTCTGAGCAGGGAAACGACCTCGCCCGACAAGAATAGAGGTCCTCTTGCCGAGCGTGAAAACCAGTTCCGTGACCTCGCATTTCGTGATACCTATGGTCCTCATTAGCCCTGATAATCCGGATCGATTACATGCAATTGAAGCTTACGTCGACAGCGGTGCCATCGGCAATTATGTGGATCATGAAATGGTTTTGAGGATGAATCTAACTCTTTGTCCCAAGGCTGTAAAGGACGTCATTACTACGGTGGATGGTACGGAGATAGCCTCCGGGCCAGTAACGCATACCACTCAAGAGGTGACGCTAGTAAGTCAAGATGGACACCATGAGAAGATCGTGTTCGATGTGATCAAGGCCCCTCAGTTTCAGATTATTCTAGGAATACCTTGGTTAGAGAAACACAATCCTCTGATCGATTGGCGAGCAAGAACGGTCCAGTTTCCAGAATGTGTCTCTACTTGTCACCCTCCACCTGGTGTTGCACTGGCAGCAATTTCTTCAGAGACTCCCCAGTTACCTCCCGAATACCTAGAATACCAAGATGTTTTCCGGAAGGATCAGGCTAACTCTCTACCTCCTCATAGGTCTTATGACTGCCAGATAGACCTGATACCTGGATCTACTCCTCCTTGTAGTAGAATTTATGCCCTCACCGAGCCTGAGAACCTTCACCTTCGACAATACCTGGATCAATACCTGGCAAATGGGTTTATTCGTCCTTCCAAGTCCCCTGCTTCTTCAGCTTTGTTCTTCGTTCCAAAAAAGGAAGGAGACCTTAGAACTTGTATAGATTATCGCTCCCTGAACCAGATCACCGTTAAGAATAGATATCCGTTACCTTTGATCCCTGAACTCCTGGACCAAGTCAGAAAAGCATGCATATATACAAAGCTGGATCTTAGAGGAGCTTACCACTTGGTACGAGTAAAAGAGGGCGATGAATGGAAGACGGCCTTCCGCACCAAGTATGGGCTATTTGAATATCAGGTCATGCCCTTCGGACTTTGCAATGCCCCGGCCGCCTTTCAATATTTTATGAACGATGTCCTCAGAGAGCTCATAGATGTGTGTGTTGTTGTTTACATTGACGACATCCTCGTTTATTCTTCATTGGAATCTGAACATCGGAAACACGTGAAAATGGTCCTCGAAAGATTGCGTCAACACAAACTTTTCGCTAAGTTGGAAAAATGTGTTTTCAACGTGACTGAAGTTGAATTCTTGGGATTCATATTATCACCTGGCGGAGTGCGTATGGATTCAAAGAAGGTCGATGCAGTTCTCAAATGGCCATCACCATCCTCCGTAAAAAGTGTGCAAAGCATGTTAGGCTTCGCTAACTTTTACCGCAGGTTTATCCCCGAATTCTCTCGAATAGTCCAGCCCATCACTGCCTTGTTAAAGAAAAACAAACGTTTTGAATGGTCTACCGAGGCGGAACAAGCTTTCCAGGATTTGAAGACTAAATTTATCTCTGCACCAATCTTAAAACACCCTTGCCCCGAACTCCCCTACATCGTGGAAACTGATGCTTCAAGCCTTGCCATGGGGGCAGTTCTATCACAAAAGGACCCGGTAAACAATCAGTTGCATCCCGTGGCATTTTGGTCCCGCAAATTCTCGCCTCCTGAAATCAAATACACGATTACTGACAAGGAACTTCTGGCTATCAAGTCTACCTTTAAGGCTTGGCGGCTTTATCTGCTGGGGGCCCGACACACCGTTACTGTGATTACGGATCACCGAAACCTGCAATATTTGAAAACCGCAAAAGCCCAATCCTCTAGACATCTCCGTTGGGCATTATTCTTTGCCGAGTTTGACTTCATAATTACCTATCGACCTGGTACAAAGAACGGTAAAGCTGATGCCCTTTCTCAGATGGGAGTGGAAGAACACTTGATCAACCCTAAACCTGTACCAATCATTCCCGAACAAAGAATTCTGGGTGTAATCGCCACAGAATCCATAGAGGAAGTTAAGGATAAAGCCAGGAAACTTGTAACTCCAGCAGACATACAGAATTGGCATCTGCAGGGAAAGGACTTTGCAGTAAAGGACAACTTATTGTATTTCCAAGAACGATTATACCTACCCAGCACAGATTTACAGAAAAAAGTAATCTCTTGTTATCACGATTCTTTAATGGAAGGACATCCCGGTATGGCCAAGACCTCAGAAAAGATCAAGCGCTACTTCTGGTGGCCGTCTTGGAAAAAGATATCAGAAACTTCATAATGTCCTGTGGAGTATGCGCCCAAAACAAGAGTCAAAAGGAAAGACCAGCAGGCCTCTTACGCCCTATTGACATCCCACCTCGCCCTTGGCATACGCTTTCTATGGACTTCATCAACGATCTACCTCCATGCTCCGGATACAATACGATTCTAGTAATCGTGGACTTATTCTCCAAGATGGCGCATTTCATTCCGCTCAAAGGCTTGCCAACAGCAGCAACTCTGGCCCGAGAATTTCTCGAAAACATCGTCCGACTGCACGGTTTTCCTTCGGTTCTAATTTCGGATCGAGGTAGTCAATTTATTTCTCATTTTTGGCGAAGTTGCTGTCGGTCGGCTCAAATTGATGTGAGACTATCGACCAGTCACCACCCTCAGACCGACGGACAAACCGAGAGGACCAATCAAACTCTGGAACAGTATTTACGCTGCATGCTGCAACAAACTGAAAAAACTTGGAAAGACATCCTTTGGATAGCCGAATATGCCTACAATAACTCTGTCCATTCGGGAACTGGGAAAACCCCGTTTTTTCTTTTGTACGGCAGTCACCCTCGAACCTCGGAGTTGGATCCCCTCCAAGATCTTGAAACACCAGCAGTAGACTACCTGCATTCTACAATCACCCAAGCCTTTAAGGAAGCTGTTTCTCACCTTCAAAGGGCTAAAGAACAATACAAGAAAGGAGCAGATCAACATCGGAAGGAAGCCCCTCAATATCAAGTAGGGGATCAAGTCTGGTTATCCACCAAATATCTACCTCTAAAAGGGCCACGCACATTCAACCCAAGATACCTTGGTCCCTATTCCATCACTACCATAGTAAACCCAGTAGCGGTCAAGTTGGACTTGCCCCCGCACATGAAGATACATCCGGTCTTCCACGTCTCTCTATTAAAACGCGTGCAACCTCAAACCCGACTAACTAAATCTCCAAAACCTATCCTAGTTGATGGAGAACTCGAGTTTGAAGTCAAAAGCATTCTGGACTCCAAGATCGCCAAATCTAAACTATTTTACCTAATTGACTGGAAAGGCTACGGCCCCCAAGAGAGATCCTGGGAACCTGCTGAATATGTCCACGCTCCTCGCCTAATCAAAAGATTTCACCGAACATTTCCTGACAAGCCAAAACCCCCGGAGAAGCCCGGTTTGGGAGGGGCCTTGAGGGGGGGTACTGTCATGATCTCTGCTTCCAAAAGGTCAGGGTTTTCCCAACTCCCTTGGAAGCAGATCCATAACCCAGGTTCCGAGTGCCAACCAGTCCCAATTGGGACCTTCTGGACCCAGTCCTGGCGCCAGTGGCACCAGGCTCATAAATATGCCCAGTCCCAGCGCTGGAAGCGCCGGGCTCATAATGCTTGGGTGGACTTACCTGCAGCAGACCATGCTGCTTACTTGCCTGCCAGTTGAGCCTCTGATCCTCTTCTGTTTGGAACTACTTTTCCTGTTGGGTGGGGCAGGAGCCACTCCCTAGATTCAGAACACTGGAACTCTTCTGGAAAGCAGGAACTCTTTTCTTACATAGGCGTGGCTGTGGAAGGAGGGACCTAAGCACTACAGGAGGCTATTTAAACCACACCCGATGGATGAATCTTGCTTTGCGTTATTCTGCATCCTCTGCAGCAGAACGCTCATCGTGTCTTCTGCATCTGATCCTGGGCCTAAGGAAAAAGGCTTACCATCCTGAATCCAGTCTTCAGCAACACCTATAAAGACAAGAAAGAACAGGTTAGCATTACGGTCTTCAGTGACAGCTCTTCACTTACCTGGTCCATCGGCTGTCACCAACGCCTCGCGCTGCATTCCGGCATCTGAAAGACAAAGGCTTACCTACTCTTTGTGTGCTCCGGAGGTCTTCACACTGCATTCCGGCACCTGAAAGACAAAAGCTTACCAACTCTTCGCATGCTCCGGAGGCCTTCGGCGCTGCATCCCGCATCTGAAAGACAAAACAAGGTGCGTTTAAAGACATTGGGGAACTTTAATACTCACGTGCCATTACTCCTTTCCACATCTAACCCAGTGGGTATTCCGGCACCCTGCAGCCGCTTCGAACTTGTACCTGCAAAATAAAAAGACAGTTAGAGCGCATCGTGAAGCAGGCAACAAGCGCTTACTTACGTGCTTCCAGGCGCTTCTATTCATCACACGGGCTCCATCTTCAACTCACTTCAGCCCGTCATCCGCCATCGCCGGAACCCTGCAAAACAAGAAACATCATTACTAAAGACTTTAAAGACATTAGAATTACTCGAAACTTACCGTTCGTGCAGTAAACGACGGACAGCAGTCCTCTGAAGTCAAGAGGCCTGCTCCCCTTATCCAGTGAAGAAACTGGTTACAGCACCCTGCCCCGAGGCAGATGGAGAGCACGGCGTTCACTTACCTAAGGTGAGAGCGTTAACCTTTGGGGTTCTACAGGAGAAGAGAAAGGGAAGAAGAGAGAGACTTTCAATAACCCAGTTCCTTAATCCCATATTTTCTATCTGCAGATATCTTACCCTTCGAGTCAGATATACAGTGCACAGAGGTCCAGCCCAAAGAGCCAGCCGTGTGTTACACATTACCTTTGAAGATACGGTATACGCCCAGTCAAGACCGGCGCCTCTACGGGAATCAGGTGAGCGTTACAATGGCGCAATGACATCATCACGCTCAGCCGCTTACGGACTCCCACGCTTAACAGCAAACATATGCACTTCATCAAGTTGTGAAGAGGTGCATTGATGGAAGAAAAAGAGGAATATCCTGACATGAATTGGCAAGGATGGACTTTTAAGAGGTAGAATGAAGAAAACAAACGATTGAAGTAGAAACTCTTCTCAGTCACAAATAGGCATGGTGGAATGTTTCCTGCATAACTCAAACCCATATAATTAACATGTGTTTGCACAAGGTAAATATTACATGTTTTTCCTGAGGATTGAGACATCAGGTTCTTCTTGGTTGGACCTTAACTCTATATAAAGACAATCAAGTTGAAACTATGGATAGTTAATGGCTGACATTTACAGATGCAGCAATGGCCCTTATAAGGGAAGGGAATTGTAGCTAGGATAGTGCAGTTTAGAGTAGAATCAAACAGAAACTAGTGCCCAGGTAGAATAGGATGTTTTAATCGGGCAACAATTGGTTCAGGGAGTTTTTCACTATCCCCAAATTAGGTGCACATGATGTTTATTGATTGAATAAAGTTATTTTTATGAACTTGGAAATCCTAATTTAACAAAATTGATTCCCTACAGATACACTCCCATTTAGGAATAAGAAATGCACAGGGTTGCACAAAAAGGCTATTTATTAATAAAAAAAAGGAATAATTTAATCAATTTAAATATGAACAAATTATTGATCTATGAAATTACAGTGTCAATGGTGGAATCCAATGAATATTAATGTTAAAGGATATATGTACCGCGCACTATCACCACCGGAGTGGTCCCCTGGCACTCTGGCGGATCTGAAAATAAAGGGAAGAAGGTTAGGGTTGTTAGTAGAACAAAGTTTGGAGAAGAGCAAGGGAGCTGTGAAGTACTTTTGGCAGCTTCAGTTCGGTTAACACAGTTCGCCAAGCATATTGGTGTGTTATTTGGTTCTGAGTCGGTCGTGTGCTGTTGTTTGGGGGTCTGTGTGGTGGTGTGGTTGTTGTTGCGGTGTGGTGAAGTGCGTGCAGCTTACTGCGGCTTTAAGAGGTGTGGTTGTGTTTGGTTGGAGTGAAAGAGGTGTGTGAGGAGATGTGAGGTTTTTAGTCGTTTTTGGGGAGTTGGTTAGTATCCTTGTTGTTAGGAGAGATACATATTTATATTGCATTTCCTTCATGATTTAAAGAAGGTTGTTTCCTTTCAGAGATTAAGTTTCAGCGTGGTAATGCTGTCTCATCTCTCAGTCATTATGCTAAGTTAGCTACATTCGTGTTTCCATCTTTGTGATCGGCCAGCCGTTTTATCCCACTTTGTCTTTGCTGTAACCTGGTTTTGGATTTATTACTTGTGAGCTATGCCTGTACCCTGGGCCCTTTCTGAGTGGGTAAGGTTGTTGGTAGTGTCGGGCATGTACGCTAATTTCTATTTTCATGGGGTCGTTGCTTGTGTTCTATGCCACCTAACGTTGACGCTCTTGTTCTTGTAGGGGTTTACCTTAGTCGGTCCTGGGTATTGTCTGTGCTATCTTATATTCTATCAATCTGTACTTTGTATTTCCAGTTTGATTGTTTTTGGTTGTTTCAATTTGTTTCCGCAGTGTTGAAAAGCCAGGTTTTGGTGTTAGAGAAATCATCCAAAAATGTGACCATTTGGAAAAAGTAGTCACATGTTTCCCAGTGCAATTGAGCCATACTAGCACAGCATACTTCCTTGGTTTGCACACTCCCTGCGAGAACTGATTTATCAGTTCTAGATACTCCCTCAGCACTCAATGTCCTAATTCCAGCTTGAATAACATCTTTCTCTCATCCATTTAGTGAACCTCAGTTGGTGGATCCAACACGTGAGGCTGGTTCCGATGGAAGTATTCACTTGAAAAAGACACATGAGACCTCAAAAACTAAAAATAAACATAGGACTAGATGTAAAGAACTCAAAATAAAGAAAATCATGAACCTAAAGAAGAAAAATAGACCTCCTAGGAAATTCCTGTGAATAATACAAAAGAAAATGTGATTATCATCAGAAGAAACAACTACCAAGGGACATGAATTGATACTGCCAATGCTAGAAATTCTTGAAGACCTATACCCTTCCAATGAATAATCCTTCTAGGGTTGCCACTGAAGAAAAAGAAGGGGAAAAGAAAGTGACGTATGCGATAACAATTCATATCACTGATATCTTGGAGAAAACAAGCTTCTCCCGATGGTTAATTTCAACTGTAAAAACTACCACTGCCACAGGCTCCCCTCTGTGGCCCGCCCTCCTGGATGGGCCGGAGCGGTCATGTGACTATCACCTAACTGCTACTTCAGGAAGTGGCCTGGAGATTCCTAGTGGCTCCCGTGCAGTTCTAGACTGTTCCGACCTGCAGTGTATTCTGCCCGCCTTCCTGAATTCATCTGCTGCTGGCCCTTGCCGCCTTGTTTGTGGACTTTCCATCTCCACAGTCAACACCAATGCTGCTGCATGCTCCCCTGTGTGGCCCCACCCCCCTGGACATGCAGGATCGGTCATGTGACTATCACCTGACTGCTACTTCAAGAAGAGGCCTTAGGGCATCCTTAGCCGTCCCATTCAAAGGGCAACCATCACTTTGGTCTTCTCAATGCCCTTCAGTCTGCAATAAGTCACACTCAAGTCTTAATCTGTTTTTCTGTTCTAATTTGTACTTTCTTTGTCTTACCAAAACTTGGATTAACCCTGACAATCCTTTTATACCAGCTTCATTTCAAACCATTCTACCCTATTTCATTGTTCTCGCCCTCTCAGAAGAGGCAGGGGAACTGGGGTTCTCTATAATTCCTCTCTTACCATCTTGTTCCGGCCTTCCAACCTTTAATTTATTTTATTGTTTGATTTGTTGTGTTAGGTTTATTACAAACCTTTCATAAATGACATTTCGCATCTTATCAACATTCACTCAGGTCCAACAGTTCGGACCTACGTCCACCATAGCCATGAAATCAATACAAATCTTCAAATCACAACTCTCATTCCATTTCTCTTTAACTCTATCAAATAAATGTAAATTCCTAAAATAACTTCCATGAATTTAATTGTTGCAAACATTATCGACAGGTTTTAACCCACTATAAATATGTTCCACCACTCTTTCAGTGATAGAGAATTAAAACCCTTTCCCACATCATTCATGTGTTTCCGTCATAACATTTTTAACCCTGAGTATTCCATGATCAAATATTTGGTAGACTCCATTATTTCCTTCCTACTGTAGTACCTAAAAAGGCATCTGTTTTTTTTAATCTGTCTGCGATAAGCCAGAACCTCTCATGTGTGGAGAATGTTCAGTCTCAATCACATAAACAAGTCTCAATAGTGGTAACTAGGGAACGTGATAAGGTAAGCCAGAGGTTGATTAATTGATCTGTTCTCTAGCACCATCTTTAGGGTCAGTTTATACTTTAGCCTTGTTTCTTGAATATTTATCTAGTCCTGATACATTATCTTCTTTGTTACATTATCAGGGTTTCCAAGAGGATTTCTCTCATTAATTCCTGTTACGCTCACCTGGTTCCCACAGGGGCGTCGATCGGACCCGGACAGCTGCGGTCTCCACAACGTGATGCGTAGTGCAGAGATGACAGTCTGGACTGGCCCGCCTTATCTTGTCTGCTGGACTCGTAGAAGTATTCTCCTTATGTTTTTAAATGATGAGCTCTCCATCCTGCATGGCATGCAGTGGGGCGTAGATACCAGTTACTTCACTGGTTTGAAGGTACTGGAGGAGTTCCGGAGGAATATTGACTTCAGTGTCTATAAAGTTCAAAGAGTTCAATATCTCCGATGTTCACTCTTGTTCCATTCCCTCGTTAGTTTGCAGCTGGGTCCAAAAGAATATTGCCTGGAGGCAGCTGATGGCGTTCAGGTAAGAGTCTGTATTACCAAACACTGTCCGGTAAAAGTTGCATGAGTTTAACTTGCTGTTTTCTCTCCCTTTATAAGCGCAGCATAGGAAGATGTGGCGAATTAAAGGATAATACCTCCGGTGGTAAAGCAGGTAAGCCTATGGTGGCAAGAGATTTTCCTTGTCGGTTTTCTTGGCTCACCTTGTTATTCCTTTTGTTTTCCTCCCAGGTGCTGGGTTTCGACAAAGAAAATGATGGAGGCAGCGCCGAGTCGAAAGATGCGGTGGACTGGTGAGAATAACGTGGCGTTGCTGCTGGCGAAGCGACGCGTGCTGAAATAATGTCCTTTCCAGGCGCGGAGCTGTGCTGGGTCCGGAATCAGGTAAGGAATCAAATAATGTCCTTGATTTAACCTCATCTCCTTTCTTTTCCTTTTGTCTAGGAGCTCCGGATTTGAGGCGGGCGTGGCAGAAGACTGGATGCTGACTTGCGGACACGGTGAGCGTTACGCTGCTGGATGCAGAATAACACGAAGCATGGGCTGCTGTTCAGGCATGGTTTAAATAGCCTGCAAAGTAGTCCCAGGTAAGACGTTCCCCAGAACCACACCCAAGAGAAAAATAGTCCTTGTAATAAAATAGTCCCATCCAGGCCTCATATTGGCTTGGACTCATTTGCAGAATGGTCTGCATAAGGTAAGTAAAGCCTATGAGCCTGGCGCCTATGGTGCCAGGACTGATTTCTATGATGAGCCTGGTGCTTAAGGCGCCAGGACTGAATCCAAACAGCCCCCAGCCGGGGCTTTTGGGGTTTTAATAAGTATCTGGATGCCTGCTCCCGGGGATGATGGACTCGATCCGGATGCCCGGGGGTAGGCATCATGACAGCACTCCCCCCCAAAGCCCCTCCTAAAGTTGTTCTTCCCCTTGGCCCTGGCTTGTCTGGGAAGTCCCGATGGAATATTTTCACCAATCGAGGAGCATGAACGTGGTTACTAAGTTCCCATGACCTTTCTTGTGGTCCGTAACCCTTCCAGTCGATTAAATTAAAAAGTCTTGATCTAACCATTTTAGAGTCCAGGATGTTTTTTACCTCAAATTCAGGTTCTCCATCTATTAGGATGGTTTCAGGTGGTTTGGTTAATCTTGTCCCGGGTTGAACTGGTTTTAGAAGTGAAACATGAAAGACAGGATGAATCTGCATATTAGAGGGTAATTCTAATTTGACGGCCACCGGGTTGATAATGGCCTTAATGGTGTAAGGTCCCAAATATCTAGGATTAAAAGTCAGAATTCCTTTCAGAGGTATATGTCTTGTAGCCAGCCAAACTTGGTCTCCGATTCGATATGGTGGGGTCTCACTTCTATGTTGATCAGCATTTTTCTTGTATTTCTCTTTTGCTTGTTTCAAATGTTTTGTTGCCTCTTTAAAAGCTTCTGTAATAGTAGAATGCAAATGAGTTACTGCTGGCATTTGTAAATGCTGGGGTGAATCGAGTTCTGAGGTTCGAGGATGATGTCCATATATGGTATAAAAGGGGCTTTGTATAGTTCCTGAATGTACAGAGTTATTGTATACATATTCAGAAATCCATAAAATGTCCTTCCAATTACTTTCGGTTTGGTGGAGCATACAACGTAGATATTGTTCAAGAGTCTGGTTGGTTCTCTCCGTCTGACCATCGGTTTGGGGATGGTGACTGGTTGATAACCTTACGTCGATTTGTGCCAATTGACAACACTTCTGCCAAAATTGCTAAATGAACTGACTACCTCGGTCAGAGATCAATACGGAAGGAAATCCATGTATTCGAACAATATTTTCGAGAAATTCCTTGGCCAAGATTGAAGCAGAAGGTAATCCTTTTAAAGGAATAAAGTGGGCCATCTTGGAAAAAAGATCCACAATAACTAGAATGGTGTTGAATCCATTACATGGCGGTAGATCTGTAATAAAGTCTAAAGACAAAGTGTGCCATGGTGTGGGTGGAATATCTAAAGGTTGTAAAAGACCAGCTGGTTTTTTTCTTTTGACTTTTGTTCTGGGCGCAGATGCCACAAGACAGTACAAATGACTTTACATCTTTTTGCCAGGTGGGCCACCAGAATTGTCTTTTAATTTTAGCTTCAGTTTTTGCAATACCTGGGTGCACTTCCATCAGAGCTTCATGGTAATTGGAGATGACTTGTTCTTGTAGTTCCTTGTGTGGTAGAAATAGACGCCCTTGATAGTAAGGTAGGTCATTGACAACTGAATAATCTTGGCCCTTTTTAACCCAGTCCTGCAGGGCTGCTGAATCGAAAAGTTGTTGGATCTTTAAATTAATTTCTTCGAAGGTCTGTAGAGCAGTTATCCCAAGAATTCTTTGTTCAGGAATTATAGGCACCGGTTCCGGGTTCGAATGTGCTTCTCCCATCCCAATTTGGGATAAAGCATCTGCCTTACCATTCTTACAACCTGGTCGATAAGTGATCACGAAATCGAATTCGGCAAGGAATAAGGCCCATCGAACTTGACACGATGATTGGGCCTTGGCTGTTTTTAAATACTGCAAGTTTCTGTGATTGGTGATTACAGTGTTGGTATGCCTGGCACCGAGAAGATAATGCCGCCAAGCCTTGAAGGCGGATTTGATGGCTAACAACTCTTTATCGGTAACCGCATAGTTTAATTCGGGGGCCGAGAATTTTCTGGACCAAAATACTACTGGATGAAGTTGACCGGTTTCCGGATCCTTCTGGGACAGGACAGCCCCCATGGCTAAACTGGATGCATCGGTTTCAACTATGTATGGGAGCTCGGGCGTGCATGCTTTAAAACAGGTGCTGACGTGAATTTCAATTTCAGATCTTGGAAGGCTTTTTCAGCCTCTTCGGTCCACAAGAAGCGTTTGTTTTTTCGCAAAAGTGCTGTGATGGGGTGTACAACATATGAGAAGTCAGGAATAAATCTGCGGTAGAAATTAGCAAATCCAAGCATGCTTTGCACCGCTTTAACTGAACTGGGTGATGGCCACTTGAGAATTGCGTCCACCTTTCGAGAGTCCATTCGGACTCCTTTTGGAGGCAGGATAAATCCAAGGTATTCAACTTCTGTAGCATGAAAAACACATTTTTCCAATTTTGCATATAACTTGTGCTGGCGTAGTTTCTCAAGGACTGCACAAACGTACTTAACATGGTCTGATTCTGAGGAGGAGTACACTAGAATATCGTCTATGTATACGACAACACAGACGTCAATGAGTTGTCGAAGGACATTGTTAATAAAATACTGAAAGGCTGCTGGTGCATTGCACAACCCGAAGGGCATCACCTGATATTCGAATAATACGTACTTGGTGCGAAAAGCGGTTTCCATTCGTTGCCCTTCTTTACACGTACCAGATGATATGCCCCTCGGAGATCTAATTTAGTGTAGATGCAAGCATCCTTTACTTGGTCTAGTAGTTCGGGGATCAGAGGCAAAGGATATCGGTTCTTCACCGTGATCTGGTTTAATGCGCGGTAGTCTATGCACGGTCTGAGGTCACCTTCCTTTTTGGGCACGAAGAATAAAGCTGATGATGCGGGGGAATTAGATGGACGAATGAAGCCATTAGCATGGTATTGGTCCAAGTATTGTCATAGGTGACGGTTTTCGGGTTCGGTAAGGGCGTAGATCCTACTGCATGGAGGTTGTGCACCGGGTATGAGGTCGATTTGACAATCGTATGATCTATGAGGTGGTAACGTGTTTGCCTGTTCTTTTTGGAAAGCATCCTGGAATTCTTGATATTCCTGAGGTAACTGCATGACTGGATTAATGACTGTGGCCAGGCTTTTGTTCAAGGTTTTTTCCGGGTAACAGGTGTGTGCACACTCCAGGAAGGTTACTCTCTTCTCCCGCCAATCAATACAAGGATTATGTGTTTCCAACCAAGGTTTCCCCAGTATTATTTGGAACTGCGGGGCTTTGATTAAGTCAAACACAATAGTCTCTCAATGCCCATCTTGACCCAACAGTGTCATCTCTGTGGTGGAATGAGTTACAGGCCCAGAGGCAATTTCAGTTCCATCGACTGTGGTGATAACATCCGAAGTGGTATTTTTGCAGAGAAGTAGATTCACCCTAGAAGCCAATTCATGGTCCAAATAGTTTCCTACGGCCCCGCTATCAATGTATGCCCTAACTGCGTGCATACGTGATTGCTGCCTTGGATCAATAAGGACCATTGGTATGATTAGGTGAGAGGTCTGAGTGTCCTTCTTTAAGCTCGGCAAGCGGACCTCTACGCTTGTCGGGCGTGCTCGTTTCCCGAATCAGGCACTGTTTGATTTCTATCATCAACTCCGACTGCTTTCTTGGATGGTTTTATAGGGCAATCCCATAGAAAATGTCCTTAGGCCCCACAGTACAGACACAACTGCATCTGTCGTCTGCAATCTCTTTCTTTTTGAGTTAAGGGTCCCTTAACCCCCCCCGATCTGCATTGGTTCTGATGCATCTGTTCCTTTGGGAGTAACATTGGGTTTAACCAATACCCGATTCTCGAACTTAGCTCGATCGGCTTTTCTATTCTGAAGTCGGTGGTCTAGCTGGGCTACTAAGTCTATATATTCTGCGCAATCCTGAGGTGGCTTCACAACTTGGGCCAAAACATCTTTGAGTTCACCCCGAAGGCCACGATGAAATAATGTAATTCGTTTTACCTCTGGCCATCCGGTTTCCACCACCAACCTATTGAAGGTTGCGATATAAGTTAGCAGGTCCTGGTTTCCTTGTCGTAGGGCTAGAAGTTTGTTATCCAGGGCCTGTCCCTGTGAATGTCTGGCGAATAGTCTTTCCATGCTCAATTGAAAACCCTGAAAATCCCGAAGAAGAGGGTCATCCTGGTTGACTAATGGAATTGACCAATCCGCTGCGCTGCCAATAAGGTATGACAGTACAAAGGCTACTTTGGCTTGGTCGTTTGGAAAAGCTCCTGGTCTGCATAAAAAGTGCAAGCGGTATTGTTTCATGAACACAGCAAACCTTTTCGGGTCCCCAGCAAAGCGTTCGGGTGGAGCTAAAGGAATGCCCCCTGGTAGAAGCACTTGCACAGGGCTGCTCGATGAAACGGGGGTTGAATTCCCCCCAAGTCCAGGTAGTGGTGTTTGCCCGGCTTGGTTTTGCAGCAGTTGTCTGGCAAGATAATCAGTGCGCTCCTTTGACACAATCAATTCTCTCCTGAGGGCATTGGTGTCTTGGCGCGCGGAGTGCACTTCTGCCCTAAGTTCCCTTAACAATTGGGCTACTTGGTCAGTTTCTGAGGTCTCCATTACGCCCGGGTGGGGATTTGTAGATAGGCTTCGTGTTCTGTTACACTCACCTGGTTCCCACAGGGGCGTCGATCGGACCCGGACAGCTGCGGTCTCCACAACGTGATGCGTAGTGCAGAGATGACAGTCTGGACTGGCCCGCCTAATCTTGTCTGCTGGACTCGTAGAAGTATTCTCCTTATGTTTTTAAATGATGAGCTCTCCATCCTGCATGGCATGCAGGGGCACGTAGATACCAGTTACTTCACTGGTTTGAAGGTACTGGAGGAGTTCCGGAGGAATATTGACTCCAGTGTCTATAAAGTTCAAAGAGTTCAATATGTCCGATGTGCACTCTTGTTCCATTCCCTCGTTAGGTTGCAGCTGGGTCCAAAAGAATATTGCCTGGAGGCAGCTGATGGCGTTCAGGTAAGAGTCTGTATTACCAAACACTGTCCGGTAAAAGTTGCATGAGTTTAACATACTGTTTTCTCTCCCTTTATAGGTGCAGCATGGGAAGATGCAGCGAATTAAAGGATAATACCTCTGGTGGTAAAGCAGGTAAGCCTATGGTGGCAAGAGATTGTCCTAGTCGGTTTTGTCGGCTCACCTTGTTATTCCTTTTGTTTTCCACCCAGGTGCTGGGTTTCGACGAAGAAAAAGATGGAGGCAGCGCCGAGTTGAAAGATGCGGTGGACTGGTGAGTATAACGTGGCGTTGCTGCTGACGAAGCTACGCGTGCTGAAATAATGTCCTTTCCAGGCGTGGAGCTGTGCTGGGTCCGGAATCAGGTAAGGAATCAAATAATGTCTGTGATCTAACCTCTTCTCCTTTCTTTTCTTTTTGTCTAGGAGCTCCGGATTCGAGGCGGGCGTGGCAGAAGACTGGAGGCTGACTTGCAGACACGGTGAGCGTTACGCTGCTGGATGCAGAACAACACGAAGCATGGGCTGCTGTTTGGGCGTGGTTTAAATAGCCTGCAAAGTAGTCCCAGGTAAGAAGTTCCCCAGAACCACACCCGAGAGAAAAATAGTCCCTCTAATAAAATAGTCCCATCCAGGCCTCATGTTGGCTTGGACTCATTTGCAGCATGGTCTGCATAAGGTAAGTAAAGCCTATGATCCTGGCGCCTATGGCGCCAGGACTGATTTCTATGATGAGCCTGGTGCCTAAGGCGCCAGGACTGAATACAAACAGCCCCCAACCAGGGTTGTTGGGGTTTTAATAAGTATCTGGATGCCTGCTCCCGGGGGTGATGGACTCGATCCGGATGCCTGGGGGTAGGCATCATGACAGCCCAGTCTTAGAAGTCTTTCCACACATTTTTCTTTGAGATGTCGAACAGCCAATCCCTAGTACCATTTTGCTGGTTACTCAATATTCTAAACGGATAAGGTGAGTCTAGTTCCACACACTTCTTAAATAATGCCAGAATTTTTCAACCAATAATTGAGCCCACAGATTGCAGCCCCAGCTCAAATCTAATGAAAGCAAATGGTAATGATTGTGGGCGATGCAAAACCCTTGTCCAAAAATAACTCTTCAATCTCTACCAAAATTGTGTTGGCAAAGTCAATGCTGTCTTTGCTCCAAAAATGAGAATTGGGACAACAGTCTGTCTATAGAAGTTCACTACAGGTGCTATTGATAATTTTCCATACCACTTGTGCAACATAGAGGCCTGAGTTGTCAACCTTTTACATTTCATTCTCGCATTCTCCATCCATTGAGTCTCAGTAACGCTAGAGTTGATGGATACACCCAAATACGTTATGTCATTCACACATTCCAGCATCTCATCACCCACAAACCACCTACATTTGGGAGCCCTTTTTATCTTGCCTATCGGCAGTAGCATGAGCTTAGTCTTCTTAGGATTGATACATAGACCATTCTCCTTCAGATAAGCTACTAGCTGGTTCAGTCTTCATTGAAGCCCAAGCAGCGTCTGGTCCAGAATTACTAGGTTGTCTGCATTCATAATCCAACGCACCTTTTGACCATAGATTTTTGGTTTAAATGCCTGCACTCCCGCTTGACTTTCGGAAACATCTGTGATATATAAATTAAAAAGACAAGGTAATGGTTCAACCGCTGCGCATAGACCATGGACCAATCCTCTCCTTAAAATACAGTTTTATCAATAGGTATCCGTATTCTTTCCAATTTTTTGCAAATGAGAGTTTTCAACAGATTATTCACATTCAAATTTAATTTCAATTGGTGATTAATATGCTCCTGCCAACATGTGTTTTGACCTTACAGAACACAGGTCTTCTTCAGGGCCAATGTATCACCTTTTACCATTACAATGAATAATAATAGTCAATATAAAATACAAAATCAACATAATTTACCACGCACAATCAAATTACAAAACAATGTAAACAATATTATTCAAAAAGTGATCAGTGTTTTCTGTTAACAATATAAATATTGCATAACAAGTGAACCAGGAATTGAATTAACAACGAGTTTACTTACTCTGATAATGTCTTTAGTCCCAGAATCAAAATGTGGAAAAGATTCATTGATGACGTGTCTCTAAAATGGCATGGAAATTAGCTAAATTTGAAGGAATTTCTGATATTTCTAAATAACAACATGATGGGGATCCTGTTTACTTGTTACTTGAGTCAAAAAATAATAGACATTTTAGATAAAAAGTTGTATGTTAAAAATAGTCGAATTCTGTCCAGGACCTTAGGGAAACCAACCAAAGTGAATTTGATATTGCTAGCTAAAAGCTGTCATAAGAAGTGTGATACAAAATATACCCACAGGAGAGTATGTACGAGCAAGGAGGAACTGCAAGGAAGATGACATGTTTAAACATGAATGTGGCATTTTAGATGAAAGATTTAAAGAGAGAGGTTACAGTGAGGATTGTGTGATGAAGGCCAGAAAAAAGAGTCTGGGTCTTAATAGGCAAGATTTGTTACAACAGAAAATTAAATGTGGAGAGGATCATTTTAAACAGCCAATAATGGTGACCCGATATTCTGCAAACAGCAACACACTTATAATATATTGAGAAGACATTGGAAAATACTGAAACTTGATGGTGATCTGACAGAATATATTGGAACACTACCTATGATTGTTTATACTAGAGCACCCATACTAAAACACCATTTATGTCCATTGTTTTTGAAACCACTGACTAAAGAACCTACATGGTTGCATGATAATGTGAAAGGGTTTCACATATGTGGGCACTGTTCAATGTTCCAGTATGCACATGAGGGAAAGGTATTACAAATCAATATCAAGGAAGACGTAAAAATTAATGAATTTATAAATTGCAAATCCAGATATGTGGCATATGCGATTATTTGCTTGTGTGGATTGATATATGTTGGTAGTACCACTAGAGAGCTGAGATTCAAAATAAGAGAGCATGTTAACACCATTCAGAGGGAAGATATTAGGCTACCACTAGCCACACATTGGAAAAGTAAGCACCAAATGGAGAATAAGTCCAGGATCCGATCATGGGTCTGAAAAGTGTTCCTAATTATTTAAGAGGAGGTGATAAGCATCGGGAATTGCGTCAAATGGAAGCTAAACTGATTTGTAAACATCGAACAGTCTTGATGGGGTTAAACTCCAATCATTAAATGTTTTTTTTTCTATAATCATAATTTCAATGGATGGGAAAATCTCACTGCTGGTCACAAAAGTGGTTACACATGGTATAATTATGGGCAGAACATGTAATTCATATTGACACAATGTGAGTTAAAACATGATTCAAGTGAGAAGATACATGGCTGCCTGATGAGAAAAGTGTGTACCAATTTTATCCAAGGGAACTACTTGTTAACCAATTGGACTAATGTGGAGAATATTAATTAGGAGAAGAACGTTTATTGAAAGGTCACTCCTCTTGAGGGAAAAAGGGATGTGCGAAGAAATATCACTCATTAATTGAATGTGAAAGAGGTGCTTTAATAACCTCTTATTTAAGGTGTGTCTGGTATGCTAGATCTGGAGGTAGTACCCAATTGAGGAAGATTTAATATGTAAGAAAAAAAAAGTAAAGCCTAAATCTAGCACAATACAAATGTGAGAGGAAAGGTTCTAATAAGGATTAACACTCATTTTAGAGGTACTCAGAACAAAGATTTCTTGTGTTAATTAGAATAGGGATTTGTGTAATGGAAAAGCAGGTTAGGCAAATGCTAAATACAGATTCACATTTAATATCAGATGAGGGAGACTAGTATTCTGCATGCTCTTTAAAGTGAGCATGCTCAAGTGAGTAATGTTCCAATAAGCTATTTAAAGTGTGCATGCTCACGAGCATAGTGTTCTCTCTTGTGCTCACAATTTAGTGGAAAAAAGGAGAGATTTGCATCTCTCCTGTGTGCATGCACAGTTTATGTGTGCACAGGCACAGCACACATGTGAGCAATTAGGGGAAGGACTATATAAGGAGGTGGCCTGCACTGGCTCAGTTGTGCGGAGCATACCAATGCAGGCAGCATCAACACGCTATTGGAAGCATTAAAAAGATAAGAACGTAGCTAGACTCATGAAATTTAACTTTGAGTCTAGTTTAAGTAGCTCAATAGGAGCACTTTGGATTCCTTTGTTAAAGCATTGAAATTAAAACCTCCTGTTAAACACTTACCATGGAAAATTAATTAAAGGATAATGTTATTTAGACAAGTTACAATGATCTCAAGTAATATCTAATATTCTAATGGGAATTTGTATCTAATATTTCTAGGTTAAGAAGCGCAACTCCAACCCAAGGAGAAAAAAATGTGGTGTTTTGAATAAACAAAGGGGATTAGATCTCTTAGTCGAGCCATCAAGGTAGGAAATTACCATGGGAAATTAATTAAAGGATAATATTATTTAGAACAAGTTAAAATGATCTCAAGTCATACCTATTATACTAATGGGCATCTATATCTAATATTTGTAGGTTAAGAATCACAACTCCAATCCAAGGAGAAAAAATGTGTTTTTTTGAATAAACAAAGGGGATTAGATCTCTTAGTTCAGCGAGCAAGGTAGATATGCTTTATTCAGACATTCTATTAATTTGAAAGAATAGATTGGTGGTAACTGATGTTAAACATTTTATATTATAGTTTATATGTGTGCTGCTGGACATCATTCAATCATCTAGTTAGAATATTTAAACAGAAGAAAGGTAAAGTATTACCCCACTTTGGGATGAATCGAAGACACATCAGGGCATTGGTACTCAATTAATTGTTAGCGGTCACGGGTGAGAGCAAGGCAGGAGTCATTTGTAAAGCACAAAGAGGTGTGAGATAGCTTTGCACTAGAATATGTCTGTCTCAGTAAAATGGCATGGGGAATGCCCAAGGATAACATTGACAAGGTTATACCCAGTTATAACATGAATCACATTGGATATGGTGATGTACTGTGAACTCACAGGTTTTTTATTAGAAAATGGGAAATGGCTAGTAAACACTCATGAGGTATTTCATTAGCTGATGTACAGTAGTATTATTGTTTTTCTTTCTTTTTATATCAACGGTTGATAATGACACATCATCCCCTGGATGCGAAACGTTTCCTGATTCGCTTGTTATGCAGCATTTATATTGTTGACAAAAAACACTGATCACTTTTTGAATAATATTGTTTACATGTGTTCTGTACTTGGATTGAGCTTGGTAAATTATGTTGATTTTGTATTTTGTGTATTTTATGTTGACTATTATTATTCATTGTAATGTTAAAAGGTGATACATTGGCCCGGAAGAAGACCTGTGTTCTGTAAGGTTGAAACATGTGTTGGTAGGAGCATATTAACCACTAATTGAAATTGAATTTGAACGTGAAGAATTTGTTGAAAACTCAAATTTTGCGAAAAATTGGAAAGAATACGGATACATATTGATAAAACTGTATCTTAAGGAGAGGATTGATCAATGGTCTATGCGGAGCGGTTGAACCAATACCTTGTCTGTTGTTATACCACTTGTTAGGCTCATAAGGGACTCTGGGTCTACATTGGCAAAACCCTGCAGCAATATTGTTCTTGGGTTGAACATTTGAGCAATATTTTGTGTGGTTCCGCATTAGATTAGCAGTTCTCCAGCCCTCATTGTTGAGGGGGAAGGTTTTATCTTTTATAAATTCAAGAGTATTGGGGCCCATGGGCAGCCCTGCTTCAGCCCCCTGGATGTATGTATTTTCCTGGACAACACACCATTATTAGACAAACTTACCTGGATTTCCATTTGAGTATAGTGCTTTAATCACCTCTAGTAGGTCGGGTGGAAATGCCCAAGCACTCATTTTGTTCCATAACTTCTGTTCGGATGGAAATGAGTATGTCCCGCCCCCCTAGTGCTTTCAGGTGAGGTGAACCCCATATGAAGTGATAAGGGGAGAAAACCGCACAATTAAAAACAATATAGATGTATTATAGCGCCAACAGTAGATGTGCAGCACTAGAAAACACGTAGAACGAAACTCCATTTTGTAGTAGGCCAAAAAACACAGACTTGTATTATCGCGCTGCACCCGCCAAACTCCATGAATCAAGTTCACTAGGAATCCGCACAGCCAATTCACACAGAAGTTCACTTTTCCTTATCCATTCACTGTTGCAAACATTTAGTATCTTTCAGAGGAATGCTCCTGCCAGAGTGTGAGACAACCGCAGGTTCCGAAGCATGTCCATCCATCTCCAATAAACTGCCAATAGGCCTCTAACCCCCACCCAGCGATCCCAATGTTGGCCCACACCACTGACTCAACCACCACACCTCTGCATTCCCTGATAAGCAAGAGACCATCCTGTTTTAACACAAATCAAGTGTCCATAAAAGATCCAAGCATGCACAAATGTACTTCTTCCAGCATCAAATACAGCCTTTGTAACACAAGGTACAGGGAGTGATACATTAGAGATCAAACCCAGGGTGGAAATCTTGAGTGCAGGAAGTGCAGTGTCAAAGAAGCCCTGAATGTGTGGGTCAGCCTGACTGTATTTTATCCCCCTTTCCCCCTGGCACCATATTCCACACTGCCTAGGTGCATGCCACAGTGATGAAATAGGGAGCTTAGCGTGTTAGTTTAGATGAAACTTTGTATTATACGAGCAACTTGACCTTCACCCAAGACCAAGCTGAGCCCAACTGACCCACGTCGAGGCAGAGCGACAGAGAAAGCACTAACCAATTGTAGCCTGGCATATCCTATGGAGCAGGCCCATCTATACGGTACTACCAATCAGTAGCACCAGTTCTTATTGTATATGATGACGCAAAACAGCTTTTTAAGCTTCTGCTTATCATTAGCTTAACCAGAGCATTTTCGAGCAGCAGAGTCATTTGCTGATATTTTGTATTCTGTACAATTAAACATTTATTAACCTTGCAATGCTATCTCCTGACCCATTTCCCTGGAGGGTTGTCTATATTCTGGAGTGTGCGTAAAATGGGTTTTCCCATCATTTGGTGACCCTTGCAATGTGATTCCATCGTCCCCATACCTGCAGGGGTAGCCAGGTGGTATTTCCGGAAGGGCCGTGTCCACCTACGTTGACCAGTCCCAAAACGTGTACACTGAGTGGGGTTGCAGGTGCAGTCTTTGCAGAAATCCTGCCTGTTCATTGGGGCAGGGTGAAGCCCCAGGGAGAGGCCCAAGCCTGCTGTGGATCCCCCGTGAAAGGAGGCTTTAGGAAGAATGTGGACATGTGAGTATAGCCTGCAAGGGATAAAGTAGGGTTGGGTGTGTAGAGCAGTGTGAAGAGGGTGAACACGCAGTGAATGAAAGTGAGAGTGTATTTTGGTTTGTAGATTGTGCATTTTATGGCAATTTTGTATTTAATTTCTTAAAGATATTAAGGATATGGAAAAAGGAATACGGGAGGCTCCCCCCCCTGAGTAAGGGGGGATGTTGGTGCCACATGCCCTGTCCCGACCAGTGCAGGAGAAAAATATAAGGAGAAATACAGGAGCTCCATATAATTAGAGAGCTCAGGAGAAGTATTGGTTGTTATTTTAGCTTGTTATTTTAGTTTGTTTTATTGGTGTATTTTAACGTGTAGGGAGGAGTTTCAGGAGGGGCGTGTGTGACATGTGTGAGCGCATCAGGGGACCGTGTGGAGAGTGTATGAAGAAGTTCTAGTAGGGAACATGAGAAGAGGAAAAGGTGAATTGATGTTTTTTCTGTGAAATTATTGACAGTATTGGCTCATACTGAGGACACGATTAAGATGCATATGCATAAACTACTGTGGACACATTTCTGTTTGGACTATGGCACAGTAGTACAAGTGTAGCCCCGACACAAGACACCCACCAGACACGACCATGGGGATGAACACACCCCTAGACCATATATGCAAAGCCTTGCCCCTCTACTGTGAAAAGATTAAAAAGTACCGTAATCAATGGGTGACTGAGAGAAAAGGGGATGGAATGCCCCACTCCTGGCCAGAGCAAGGGTCCTTCGACAGATGCGCTCTTGCCCATATGTCCACTTACTTGACCACAAAGTATAAGGGGAGACCATTGCAGAATAGAAGGGAAGTATTAGACCTCTGGAGAATGTTCGAAGAAACAGAGGCACCATAACGGGATGGGGTAACAGCCAACAGTGATAAGAAAATAAGGACAGAGGAGACTGGGAAAGGTTTGGAGACAAAAAAGCGAATATACCCACTAGCAACGCGCCCAGTAGAAGGGTATACCAACTCGACCTATGTGTCAGCGGGCACACCAGGTACAACCCCACCCCCACTGTACGCCTCACCCCCAGAGGTATCAGCCCACACCGGGTGAGCATTAGCCTCAGTGCGCACTCAATGGGCAAGACGCTGGGCAGCATGTGAGGCAACAAGGGTGGCAGAGGTTCCAATGTTGCCTGTGGGGTCACCCCAGCAGCCATCCGGGGATGAATGGAAGTCAGGCGACTTTCTGTTTAGAATAGACAGTGCACCCATAAGAACCGTCCACATAGAGTGGGGCGGAGAATGTAGGGTCCCAGAGGGGGGATGAGGAATATTGGAGCGACTTTGATGAAAGAAGATGGAGTGGGAGGGGGCGAGCAGGCACCCCAGGCCACACAGAGACTAGAGAGTCTAGCAATGTCAGCAGTGTCACTGAGTCTCTTCTACATTCCTCTTCTGTTGTGCTACACACTAGAAGGCCATCCATATATTATATCACTGTACGTACAATCTGTAAATTGCTCAAATCCTTTTGTATTACTCTGTTGAATATTCTGGGTCCCTCACAGTACCCTTGAGGCATTCTCATGTGTTCAAATATTGTTTGCAATACGTAAAGGCGGTGAGATACCTGGAGACAGGATGCAGTGGCATGGAAAAAAAGCATTTTTCAAATCCACAACTGTGAAGTAGTGTGCCTCTGCTGGAACGCTGCAACAAATTGTTGCAGCGTTTGGAACTAATGGGTATTTTGCCTCTATAATGTTAAGAGGGCGTTAATCCTATATGAAAAGTCACGCCCCTGCCTTTGTTTTTTTGATCGGATAGATAGCCGCATTGCAAGGCAATGTGGATTCCTGTATTATACCTTGCTGCTATAGGGCATGCAATGTCTCACATATGTCCTCATCTGCTTCTCTGGAGAGGGGATATTGCTTTACTCGTGGTAACAGATCTCCTTTTATTTTAATGTGTACTGCCCCTGCTCCTTTTAATATGCCCACATCATGGAGTCCTTTTATCCATAGAACGTTTGGAACTTGTTCCAGATCCTCCTGCAAGTATTCTATTTCGTTCTTTACCAATTGTGTCATCTGAGGCACTGCTCTTTCTTTTATGTGTATTGACATGGTATGCTTAGTTCAAACACTACTTCTCCGTCCTTGTATTTTGTAGCAAACAACTCTGTGTCTGTTACTCCTGTCGGTGTCAGGGTGGGAATGATGCATAAGATTGATCACCAGTCCATGTTGTCGTCATCAGTAGCTAATATAATAATGTGTAACGCTCACCTGATTCCCGTAGAGGCGCCGGTCTTGACTGGGCGTATACCGTATCTTCAAAGGTGATGTGTAACACACGGCTGGCTCTTTGGGATGGACCTCTGTGCACTGTATGTCTGACTCGAAGGGTAAGATGTCTGCAGATAGAAAATATGGGATTAAGGAACTGGGTTATTGAATGTCTCTCTCTTCTTCCCTTTCTCTTCTCCTGTAGAACCCCAAAGGTTAACGCTCTCACCTTAGGTAAGTGAACGCCGTGCTCTCCATCTGCCTCGGGGCAGGGTGCTGTAACCAGTTTCTTCACTGGATAAGGGGAGCAGGCCTCTTGACTTCAGAGGACTGCTGTCCGTCGTTTACTGCACGGACGGTAAGTTTCTAGTAATTCTAATGTCTTTAAAGTCTTTAGTAATGATCTTTCTTGTTTTGCAGGGTTCCGGCGATAGTGGATGACGGGCTGAAGTGAGTTGAAGATGGAGCCCGTGTGATGAATAGAAGCGCCTGGAAGCACGTAAGTAAGCGCTTGTTGCCTGCTTCACGATGCGCTCTAACTGTCTTTTTATTTTGCAGGTACAAGTTCGGAGCGGTTGCAGGGTGCCGGAATACCCACTGGGTTAGATGTGGAAAGGAGTAATGGCACGTGAGTATTAAAGTTCCCCAATGTCTTTAAACGCACCTTGTTTTGTCTTTCAGATGCGGGATGCAGCGCCGAAGGCCTCCGGAGCGTGTGAAGAGTTGGTAAGCTTTTGTCTTTCAGATGCCGGAATGCAGTGTGAAGACCTCCGGAGCGCACGAAGAGTAGGTAAGCCTTTGTCTTTCAGATGCCGGAATGCAGCGCGAGGCGTTGGTGACAGCCGATGGACCAGGTAAGTGAAGAGCTGTCACTGAAGACCGTAATGCTAACCTGTTCTTTCTTGTCTTTATAGGTGTTGCTGAAGACTGGATTCAGGATGGTAAGCCTTTTTCCTTAGGCCCAGGATCAGATGCAGAAGACACGATGAGCATTCTGCTGCAGAGGATGCAGAATAACGCAAAGCAAGATTCATCCATCGGGTGTGGTTTAAATAGCCTCCTGTAGTGCTTAGGTGTCTCCTTCCACAGCCACGCCTAGGTAAGAAAAGAGTTCCTGCTTTCCATAAGAGTTCCAGTGTTCTGAATCTAGGGAGTGGCTCCTGCCCCACCCAACAGGAAAAGTAGTTCCAAACAGAAGAGGATCAGAGGCTCAACTGGCAGGCAAGTAAGCCGCATGGTCTGCTGCAGGTAAGTCCACCCAAGCATTATGAGCCCGGCGCTTCCAGCGCTGGGACTGGGCATATTTATGAGCCTGGTGCCACTGGCGCCAGGACTGAGTCCAAAAGGTCCCAATTGGGACTGGTTGGCACTCGGAACCTGGGTTATGGATCTGCTTCCAAGGGAGTTGGGAAAACCCTGACCTTTTGGAAGCAGAGATCATGACAGTACCCCCCCTCAAGGCCCCTCCCAAACCGGGCTTCTCCGGGGGTTTTGGCTTGTCAGGAAATGTTCGGTGAAATCTTTTGATTAGGCGAGGAGCGTGGACATATTCAGCAGGTTCCCAGGATCTCTCTTGGGGGCCGTAGCCTTTCCAGTCAATTAGGTAAAATAGTTTAGATTTGGAGATCTTGGAGTCCAGAATGCTTTTGACTTCAAACTCGAGTTCTCCATCAACTAGGATAGGTTTTGGAGATTTAGTTAGTCGGGTTTGAGGTTGCACGGGTTTTAATAGAGAGACGTGGAAGACCGGATGTATCTTCATGTGCGGGGGCAAGTCCAACTTGACCGCTACTGGGTTTACTATGGTAGTGATGGAATAGGGACCAAGGTATCTTGGGTTGAATGTGCGTTGCCCTTTTAGAGGTAGATATTTGGTGGATAACCAGACTTGATCCCCTACTTGATATTGAGGGGCTTCCTTCCGATGTTGATCTGCTCCTTTCTTGTATTGTTCTTTAGCCCTTTGAAGGTGAGAAACAGCTTCCTTAAAGGCTTGGGTGATTGTAGAATGCAGGTAGTCTACTGCTGGTGTTTCAAAATCTTGGAGGGGATCCAACTCCGAGGTTCGAGGGTGACTGCCGTACAAAAGAAAAAACGGGGTTTTCCCAGTTCCCGAATGGACAGAGTTATTGTAGGCATATTCGGCTATCCAAAAGATGTCTTTCCAAGTTTTTTCAGTTTGTTGCAGCATGCAGCGTAAATACTGTTCCAGAGTTTGATTGGTCCTCTCGGTTTGTCCGTCGGTCTGAGGGTGGTGACTGGTCGATAGTCTCACATCAATTTAAGCCGACCGACAGCAACTTCGCCAAAAATGAGAAATAAATTGACTACCTCGATCCGAAATTAGAACCGAAGGAAAACCGTGCAGTCGGACAATGTTTTCGAGAAATTCTCGGGCCAGAGTTGCTGCTGTTGGCAAGCCTTTGAGCGGAATGAAATGCGCCATCTTGGAGAATAAGTCCACGATTACTAGAATCGTATTGTATCCGGAGCATGGAGGTAGATCGGTGGTGAAGTCCATAGAAAGCGTATGCCAAGGGCGAGGTGGGATGTCAATAGGGCGTAAGAGGCCTGCTGGTCTTTCCTTTTGACTCTTGTTTTGGGCGCATACTCCACAGGACATTATAAAGTCTCTGATATCTTTTTTCCAAGACGGCCACCAGAAGTAGCGCTTGATCTTTTCTGAGGTCTTGGCCATACCGGGATGTCCTTCCATTAAAGAATCGTGATAACAAGAGATTACTTTTTTCTGTAAATCTGTGCTGGGTAGGTATAATCGTTCTTGGAAATACAATAAGTTGTCCTTTACTGCAAAGTCCTTTCCCTGCAGATGCCAATTCTGTATGTCTGCTGGAGTTACAAGTTGCCTGGCTTTATCCTTAATTTCCTCTATGGATTCTGTGGCGTTTACACCCAGAATTCTTTGTTCGGGAATGATTGGTACAGGTTTAGGGTTGATCAAGTGTTCTTCCACTCCCATCCGAGAAAGGGCATCAGCTTTACCGTTCTTTGTACCAGGTCGATAGGTAATTATGAAGTCAAACTCGGCAAAGAATAATGCCCAACGGAGTTGTCTAGAGGATTGGGCTTTTGCGGTTTTCAAATATTGCAGGTTTCGGTGATCCGTAATCACAGTAACGGTGTGTCGGGCCCCCAGCAGATAATGCCGCCAAGCCTTAAAGGCAGACTTGATAGCCAGAAGTTCCTTGTCAGTAATCGTGTAATTGATTTCAGGAGGCGAGAATTTGCGGGACCAAAATGCCACGGGATGCAACTGATTGGTTACCGGGTCCTTTTGTGATAGAACTGCCCCCATAGCAAGGCTTGAAGCATCAGTTTCCACGATGTAGGGGAGTTCGGGGCGAGGGTGTTTTAAGATTGGTGCAGAGATAAATTTAGTCTTCAAATCCTGGAAAGCTTGTTCCGCCTCGGTAGACCATTCAAAACGTTTGTTTTTCTTTAACGAGGCAGTGATGGGCTGGACTATTCGAGAGAATTCGGGGATAAACCTGCGGTAAAAGTTAGCAAAGCCTAACATGCTTTGCACACCTTTTACGGAGGATGGTGATGGCCATTTGAGAACTGCATCGACCTTCTTTCAATCCATACGCACTCCGCCAGGTGATAATATGAATCCCAAGAATTCAACTTCAGTCACGTTGAAAACACATTTTTCCAACTTAGCGAAAAGTTTGTGTTGACGCAATCTTTCGAGGACCATTTTCACGTGTTTCCGATGTTCAGATTCCGATGAAGAATAAACGAGGATGTCGTCAATGTAAACAACAACACACACATCTATGAGCTCTCTGAGGACATCGTTCATGAAATATTGAAAGGCGGCCGGGGCATTGCAAAGTCCGAAGGGCATGACCTGATATTCAAATAGCCCATACTTGGTGCGGAAGGCCATCTTCCATTCATCGCCCTCTTTTACTCGTACCAAGTGGTAAGCTCCTCTAAGATCCAGCTTTGTATATATGTATGCTTTTCTGACTTGGTCCAGGAGTTCAGGGATCAAAGGTAACGGATATCTATTCTTAACGGTGATCTGGTTCAGGAAGCGATAATCTATACAAGTTCTAAGGTCTCCTTCCTTTTTTGGAACGAAGAACAAAGCTGAAGAAGCAGGGGACTTGGAAGGACGAATAAACCCATTTGCCAGGTATTGATCCAGGTATTGTCGAAGGTGAAGGTTCTCAGGCTCGGTGAGGGCATAAATTCTACTACAAGGAGGAGTAGATCCAGGTATCAGGTCTATCTGGCAGTCATAAGACCTATGAGGAGGTAGAGAGTTAGCCTGATCCTTCTGGAAAACATCTTGGTATTCTAGGTATTCGGGAGGTAACTGGGGAGTCTCTGAAGAAATTGCTGCCAGTGCAACACCAGGTGGAGGGTGACAAGTAGAGACACATTCTGGAAACTGGACCGTTCTTGCTCGTCAATCGATCAGAGGATTGTGTTTCTCTAACCAAGGTATTCCTAGAATAATCTGAAACTGAGGGGCCTTGATCACATCGAACACGATCTTCTCATGGTGTCCATCTTGACTTACTAGCGTCACCTCTTGAGTGGTATACGTTACTGGCCCGGAGGCTATCTCCGTACCATCCACCGTAGTAATGACGTCCTTTACAGCCTTGGGACAAAGATTTAGATTCATCCTCAAAACCATTTCATGATCCACATAATTGCCGATGGCACCGCTGTCGACGTAAGCTTCAATTGCATGTAATCGATCCGGATTATCAGGGCTAATGAGGACCATAGGTATCACGAAATGCGAGGTCACGGAACTGGTTTTCACGCTCGGCAAGAGGACCTCTATTCTTGTCGGGCGAGGTCGTTTCCCTGCTCAGAGTTTGTAACTTTGGTAACTGCAGCTCCTACTGCCTTCTTGGCAGGTTTCACCGGACAGTCTCGAAGAAAGTGCCCTGAGTTTCCGCAATAGAGGCATAATTGCAACTGTTTTCTCCTTTCCCGCTCCTTTTGTATTAGAGGACCTATCAGGCCCCCTATTTGCATGGGTTCCCCGGAGTCTACTCCTTTGGAAGGAGTTGGCGGTTTGGAAAATACTCGAGCATCAAACTTGGAACAATCGGCCTTCCTGTTCTGCAGTCTGTGATCTATTTGAACGACTAAGTCTATATAGTCCGAACAATCTTGTGGGGGATTCACTACTTGGGCTAACACATCTTTGAGCTCTCCACGTAGACCTCTATAAAACAGCGTAATCCTTTTGTCCTCAGGCCATTGAGTTTCCACTATCAGTCTGTTGAAAGACGCAATATAAGCCAAAAGGTCTTGATTACCTTGTCGCAACGAAAGAAGCTCATTGTCCAAGGCCTGCCCCTGTGAATGTCTTGCAAACAGTTTTTCCATACTGAGCTGAAAAGCTTGAAAATCATAGAGGACCGGATCATCTTGATTTACTAGAGGGATCGACCAGTCTGCCGCATTGCCACTAAGGTACGAAAGCACGAAAGCTACTTTAGCTTGATCAGTTGGAAAGGCTGCTGGCCGGCATAAGAAATGCAACCGGCACTGATTGATAAATACTGCAAACCTCTTTGGGTCACCAGAAAATCGTTCGGGCGGAGCCAGAGGTACATTCCCAGGTAGGTTGATCTGCACTGGATTCATAGAGGATGTAGAAGGAAGATTTCCCCCAGATGCGGGTAACGGGGTCTGTCCGGCTTGTGACTGTAGCAATTGTCTAGCGAGATCATCTGTTCGCTCCTTGGAAATAATCAGTTCCCTTCTTAGAGCGTTCGTTTCCTGACGGGCTGCATGCACTTCTGCCCTTAGTTCCCCAAGTAACTGGGCTAGCTGGTCGGTATCCGAGGTTTCCATAGCGCCTGGACGGGAGTTTTGTGGTAGGCTTTGCGTTCTGTAACGCTCACCTGATTCCCGTAGAGGCGCCGGTCTTGACTGGGCGTATACCGTATCTTCAAAGGTGATGTGTAACACACGGCTGGCTCTTTAGGCTGGACCTCTGTGCACTGTATGTCGGACTCGAAGGGTAAGATGTCTGCAGATAGAAAATATGGGATTAAGGAACTGGGTTATTGAATGTCTCTCTCTTCTTCCCTTTCTCTTCTCCTGTAGAACCCCAAAGGTTAACGCTCTCACCTTAGGTAAGTGAACACCGTGCTCTCCATCTGCCTCGGGGCAGGGTGCTGTAACCAGTTTCTCCACTGGATAAGGGGAGCAGGCCTCTTGACTTCAGAGGACTGCTGTCCGTCGTTTACTGCACGAACGGTAAGTTTCGAGTAATTCTAATGTCTTTAAAGTCTTTAGTAATGATGTTTCTTGTTTTGCAGGGTTCCGGCGATGGCGGATGACGGGCTGAAGTGAGTTGAAGATGGAGCCCGTGTGATGAATAGAAGCGCCTGGAAGCACGTAAGTAAGCGCTTGTTGCCTGCTTCACGATGCGCTCTAACTGTCTTTTTATTTTGCAGGTACAAGTTCGGAGAGGCTGCAGGGTGCCGGAATACCCACTGGGTTAGATGTGGAAAGGAGTAATGGCACGTGAGTATTAAAGTTCCCCAATGTCTTTAAACGCACCTTGTTTTGTCTTTCAGATGCGGAGCGTGCGAAGAGTTGGTAAGCTTTTGTCTTTCAGATGCCGGAATGCAGTGTGAAGACCTCCGGAGCGCACAAAGAGTAGGTAAGCCTTTGTCTTTCAGATGCTGGAATGCAGCGCTTGGCATTGGTGACAGCCGATGGACCAGTTAAGTGAAGAGCTGTCACTGAAGACCATAATGCTAACCTGTTCTTTCTTGTCTTTATAGGTGTTGCTGAAGACTGGATTTAGGATGGTAAGCCTTTTTCCTTAGGCCCAGGATCAGATGCAGAAGACACGATGAGCGTTCTGCTGCAGAGGATGCAGAATAACGCAAAGCAAGATTCATCCATCGGGTGTGGTTTAAATAGCCTCCTGTAGTGCTTAGGTGTCTCCTTCCACAGCCACGCCTAGGTAAGAAAAGAGTTCCTGCTTTCCAGAAGAGTTCCAGTGTTCTGAATCTAGGGAGTGGCTCCTGCCCCACCCAACAGGAAAAGTAGTTCCAAACAGAAGAGGATCAGAGGCTCAACTGGCAGGCAAGTAAGCAGCATGGTCTGCTGCAGGTAAGTCCACCCAAGCATTATGAGCCCGGCGCTTCCAGCTCTGGGACTGGGCATATTTATGATCCTGGTGCCACTGGCGCCAGGACTGGGTCCAAAAGGTCCCAATTGGGACTGGTTGGCACTCGGAACCTGGGTTATGGATCTGCTTCCAAGGGAGTTGGGAAAACCCTGACCTTTTGGAAGCAGAGATCATGACATAATGTCTTTTATCACCACTACTTTCTCTAGGTATATCAGTGTGTGTGTGCCTGAATTAACAGTGGAAGGGCACCGTGGTCTGAACAGGAATTCATTGGACAATCGAAACACCTTCCCTTCAATTCCTGGAATCCATCTCAGCAACACCTGCACCCCATACAAAAACACCTGTGTGTGTGTGTGTGTGGGTATCCCTCTCATTGTGCTGTGACCATAGTATACCTGTATCAACACTGCCACAATGGCTGGATACATCACAGGTCTGATGCACACCATCCCCTTCTCTGAAAAAGAAATTGTGGCATTCAGTTTGCTTAGAAAGTCTCTTCCTAGAATGTTGATAGTTGTGTCTTTGGAATACAATAATGGCGCTACAATATGATGCGTCCCTATTGTTAATGGTAAATCTTTAATTAGAGGAACCTTCAAAATTGTCCCTGAAAATCCTTGCGTGTCAATTTTTTTGTTTGATAATGGGAAACCTCTGTTATACATCATCTGGTTGCCCCAGTATCTATGAGAAAGGGAAATTCCCTGTGTGCTATTTAAACTGCTTTCTCTGGCTCCTCTTCGGGTCTTCAGTTACTGTTAGGACAGGACACATTTGCACTTCTTGTGGGCACCCCTATTGGGAAAATGTGTTTGCAGAAGACTTGAATGGATTGCCATCCACCACTGTCACTCCAGCGTATTGGGGCACTGCATTCTGTCCCAGTATCTTTACTTTTTCTTGTACCTGTGTCTATGCTGGTGCTTGAAGTATGCTCGCTGATACAGGTATGCTTGCTGTACTCTGCGTTCCCGCCATCTCCTCACCTTGCAGTAGTGCTTGTCCCATGGCTGCTATAACCTGTGTCTGTGTGGGTAGCAATTGCATTTGCAGCTGTGGTATCACTTGCATCTGTTGAGGTGTCTGCATATATGCCTGCTGTTGCTGCACTTCTTGCTGCCCTGTTTGCACCATTAGTGGGCATGTTCGGGCAAAATGACCAAAGATGCTGCACGCAAAACATTGTCCTCTAATCCGTGGCTCAAAAATAGGTTGCCCACCTGGGTTGATTACTAAAAACACTATATATAAACTTTAATTAGATACATATTAAGAATTACTAATACACACAATTAGTTTAGTCCACTAAGCACAGACACAATTATAGTGTGGGCGATGGGTACCCTATGGATTAGAAACGGGTAGTATAACCATACAGAACTGCCACTATAATTGTGTCTGTTTCTTTCTCTTCGCTCAGTGATTGCATAGTTGGGGTTTACACATCTTATTAGCCCCTTTTGACTTATCTATTGAACTGTTTTTTCAGCGTTTTATAGCTCATTTGAAAAACAATGAATGAGGTTTTTCATGTATCAGTTACAGGTTAAGAGCTATTTGACAGCCTTCCGCAACCTACACTGTTTGATGTTGTGAGCCCCCACAAGCACCACGCAAGGTAATTATTCCCGTGTGTGTGGTTCTTCTATTCACCTTCTAGGGAATATTATAGATCCACCTAGCTATAGAACAAGCTCCTTATCTATTTTCATTCTCTTTTAATCTACAGGTTACACGTGCACACTATATCATTCTTGTGAAGAACCTGAGACATTTTAATTGGGATTTTCTTGACAATGACAACCCTCCTGATGAATGTTCTGTGAATAAGAACAGAAACATGTTGAGACCTTTTTCTGGATTTATACAGGGAAACTAAAACTTGTGTTATCTAGTAGTGATTAGAAACTGATACAATATCAGCTATAGGTTGAATGTATTGCTCACTGTATGTCGACCAACCATTTGATTGTTATTACCGAAATCCTATGTTCTTTTATGTGATGATCTACATTGATAATTTTTTGTATTGTACTTAATAGTCTGGTGATGATTGTTATTAATTGTGTGTATTAGTAATTCTTAATAAGTATCTAATTAAAGTTTATATATAGTGTTTTTAGTAATCTACCCAGGTGTGCAACCTATTTTTGAGCTCTGTCTCAGATATAATTTGATGGTTTTCCACTCCTGGGCATGGACAGAGTAGACACTATTTCCAGCAGTGGACTGGTGACTACCGGGATTCCTTCCTTATTAAGAGCCTCTAATCCGTGGCCCCATACCCCTATCGCCAAATCCCCTTCTCCTTGGATACTATCCTCTATCTTTCTGGTACTGACCCGTGTAATTGTTTACTCCTCCTGCATATATAAAACCATGCTGTACTGTGTTTGTAAATGCAGGCTGTTGTTAGATCTGCACTGTCCCCCACTGCTGATTACATGATGCTTGCGTGTATCTTCCTTGCTGCATTACCACTGCTCACTATGGTGTGATAAAACAAATATATTTTGTCGTCTCAGGACTGTTTATTTTCCTGTGTCTGTATATTTTATATGGACCATATATACTCTGCAGGGTCCTCATCTGGCTTCATTTTTCATGCTAATATTGACCCCCATTCCTGACTTATCTGGATGAAGCCCTATCAGAGGTTTCCACACATGTGCTCGATAATTTATAAAGGGTGCTCCATCATGTATGTTAGAGCTTAATTTTACCCCTGCATATCCTGCTTGTTGCCAAATTCTGTCACTTTGTTCCCGCTACTGACAGCAAACTCTTAATGCCTCCTAGGGCCAGTGGAATCCCTGCTGCCTTGTTCTCAAAAACATAAATCCACTTACTCACACCATTAGTAAAGGTAAACTGTAGACCAAATTATCCCTGTCCATTGTCTGTCAAGGTACATAATGCACTTCTCCTTTTGTGTTCTGCACAAGGGGAATCTGTGTTTGCACTCTGGGTTTATTCTGTGTTTAATACCTGGCTGTGGTCTTTTCACTACCGCCATTCTATTCTTCCTATTCCGAAGCCTATTTACCCTGTCCTTGTTGATTCCTATTGTTCCTCTTCTTCCTCTCCATTTCTTCTCCTTCCCCTGCTCAAATTTGTTAGATCACATGTGTTGAATTCGTCATCCCTATGGTCGCTATCACTGCTGTCACAGTGCGATCTCCCTCTGTCGTATCTAGCTTGCCGTCGTCCAAGTCCTGCACCCAGTTATCAATTTTGAATTGTATGCATCCTGCTGTCCAAGCCCGCTTGTCTGCTGTGTTTCCTTGTTAATGTTAATGTTAATGTTAATGTTAAAGGTCATTTGTACCGCGCACTATCACCACCGGAGTGGTCCCTTGGTGCTCTGGCGGCTCTGAAAGAGGGAGGGAGGGATGGGTTAGTGGGTGGAGGCTGGAAAAGTGCAAGATTGCAGTGGTGTGCTGTTGGCAGCCTCAGCCCGGTGGTTCCGTCGGCTGGGCCTGGGGTGTATGCGGCTGGTAGTCGTCGTGTGCTGATGTGCGAGTCTATGTGTGTTTTTTGTTTTGTTGTTGCAGTGTAGTGATGTTCGTGCGGTTTGCTGCGCTAGAGGTTTGTGGTTGTGTTTGGTTTGGAGTTTGAGAGGTGTATGCAGAAAAGGAAATTGTTAGTGGTATTGGTTAGTTTGTATCTCTATCCTGGAGTGGACCGGTTGGGCTCGTGTAATCTTACATGACGGGATGCTTGTACACCCTGAGCCTCAGGAGGTACGTGCCCGTTTTTGCATTCGAGGCCGTTTGAGGATTTAGCTGTCCCCTCTGCCCGCTCCCTTAATGACCTTGCATGCTCCTCACCCCCTCCACATGACTAGCGCAGCTGCTAGTGTCCATACTTCCGATTGATCCATACTTACAATTCTATCTAAGTGTGGACATGCTAGTAATCACAATTCTATCTAGGTGTGGAAATGCTAACATTCACAATTCTATCTAGGTGTGGACATGCTAACATTTACAATTCCATCTAAGTGTGGACATGCTAGTATCCACAATTCTATCTAGATGCGACGCAGGCTAGTATTCACAATTCTATCTAAGTGTGGACATGCTAACATTCACATTTCTGTCTAAGTGTGGACATGCTAGTATTCACAATTCTATCTAGGTGTGGACATGCCAACATTCACAATTCTATCCAGATGCGACGCAGGCTGGTATTCACAATTCTAAGTGTGGACATGCTAGTATTCACAATTCTATCTAGGTGTGGACATGCTAACATTCACAATTCTATCTAGATGCGACGCAGGCTAGTATTCACAATTCTAAGTGTGGACATGCTAGTATTCACAATTCTATCTAGGTGTGGACATGCTAACATTCACAGTTCTATCTAGATGCGACGCAGGCTAGTATTCACAATTCTAGGTGTGGACATGCTAACATTCACAATTCTGTCTAAGTGTGGACATGCTAGTATTCACAATTCTATCTAGGTGTGGACATGCTAACATTCACAATTCTATCTAGATGCGACGCAGGCTAGTATTCACAATTCTAAGTGTGGACATGCATTCGAGTCAAGTTGCTGTTTTTGTGCGCTTCTTAATGTCCACTAAATATCTCTTTCTTCCCTTCTCATCCTGGTTCTGAGTGTTAGTTTTACTCTCGTATTTCTTTTTGTTTATTCTCTCATTATCTTGAGATGCTCGCCTAGGATTTGTATACCCTGCAGCTGGTTTTAACAGTGGGTACATTGCATAGGGAGGGGGTGGTCTGCTCCCCTTTCTCCTCCTCCGCTCTCCCTTCTAACTTGTTCACCCTAACTCGTCTGTACTGGCCTTCTCCACAGGCCCACACTATTAGATTTAGTTAATGCTTGAACGTCCCTCTCAACAGGCCCACCACCTTAACAACTATGCTCTATGTTATTATACTTAAAGTTTGGTTGCTCCTTCCTCCATGCAACAGCGCCCTTTGCACGTGCTACACATCTCTCCCAATAGTTACAAGTTAATTCAGCTACGGCTCTTCCGTGGCCACAATACGTTTAAATGACACACACTGACAACCTATTTGCACTAGGTCTATTACCGCTCTAATACAATATCAATACATATGCCCATTCTCTTTTTCCTCACAACTCTCAATACTCATTAAACCACAAAAAATGATGCCCACTCACTCCCTATTGGGTGTGTAGACCTAAAATCTAAGACTACTCTGGGCAATCACCCTCCACCTCGTGAGGGTGCGTCCTGTAAGCCATAAAAATAAGGTTCCATGTGTTAATTCTGCCGCAAAAATATTGTGATGCAAAAATATCGCCATATTTTTGGGGCGAAATTCACACATGGACCCAGCGGGGGACACCCCCGCAACCCCCACATCATTTTCTAAAGTGCGTGGGACACCCTCGCAACCCCAGCTCCCACATAATATCCCCAACAAAAATATCGCCTATGGCGAACCAAAAGGCCATATCTGCGGTGATATTTTTGTTGGGGATATTATGTAATGATTCCAAAAATAATCCCTCCTGCTCCCTGCGCATTCGTCCACAGGTATACTCATGTATCCTTTTTAGGAGATTCTCCACTCTTCTCAACCTCATAGTCTCCCTTTAAAGGCCAGTACCCCTTCAAAGCGAAGGTAGCCCTCTGACCAGGCAAACCTTCGGGAACTCAGCGTCCACGGGCCTCTTTGATATTTTAGCTCTTAGGACTTGTCAGCAAATGCTATCCCGCAATCCTTCGGGATCATGGATGGAAACCCCAAGCCTGGTCGGGAAAGCTGATGGATCTAGCTTGGGCCTCCAAAAATGTTCAGGGGGTCACCTTGGAACTCACTAGTAAAAAATTACAAAATTATTCAAAAAGGACTGTACGCCAGGCAAGACGTAACACAACTTTAATCTGGGCCCAGTCGAAGCTGGGAAAGCAAAATTCAAACAGAATGTGGAACATAACTGCATGAAATATGCTGTCAAAGATACACCCCAAAAACAAAAGCTTTTATACCATCAAAATCGAAATAGCATCAATCACACTGCAACATAAACATATCTCCCAACAAGAAGCTTATTGGTGATATCATATCATACCCCTATAGAAGGGCATACATCATGTTCCATGATTGGTTCGCGCAGACCTTAACACACCACCTCTAGTTTCCCGTTGACGTCACATTCAAACCCCAAATTCCCATATCATAGTGCCAATTAATTGAAACATTTGAGGTGACGAGTGGAACTTTATTCAACTGCCCTGGTCATCTCATCTTCTTTCTCATGAGAAAGTATTCTACCATGACACTATCAGAGCCTTGAACCAAGATCAAGTTACTGTGTTAATGTTGCACTCTTCGACCTTCTTCCTAAGCAGAGATGTACTCAGGGGCAATTTGAAACCGCCATGGGTTTTTTGAAACCGTCAGTAGATCAGGCTTTGTAAATTAGTATACCAAATTCTAAAGTGATTGTGCATTCATTGCCTTCCCGCAGAACCCATGAGCTCTGCTTTATGACCTTGAAAGTAACAAAGATTGTTTGCTTCCTACTGTGCAATCCTGGGATCGTGGATTTGCAATGTGCTACCAGACGCTGCGGCTTCTAAGAAAATTAAGGAAACAAGCACTCGTTTCTGAAAAGCATGCTCTGAGGCCTATTTGCAGAACTTCAGCCTAATGCTAAACTTTGTATACTTACCTGTGACCCACCTTTGTTATCTATGTTTCTTTAACATGAACTACTGTTATTTAGGGCATTCTCCAGCCTAGTTCAATTTACTGTGTGGCTATCAAGAAAACCCCCTCTGCGTTTTGAGTGCTTCTCCCACAGCTGATAAATGTGCGCCTTTTTACCACTCTGAAGTTGCTTTTTTACCACAGTTGTATCATCCCAATTCTTGCATCAGGACAATTTCTGGATTGAAACGCAACCATTCCCATTTAAAGAGGGACGCTGTGGACGTCTAGTCACGTCAGATGACAGCCTACTTCATCATGGACTTCCTCGCATAATCCAGAAGCCTGTCCAAAGATTCAGGGTCTAATTCACAGAAGCATTTTATAATAGCAGAATCTCATTGTAAAATGCTCTCTGAATAAGGGCCTCAGTGTCTTACAAACCTTCTGATGCTGTGGGTCATGGAGCAGATGAAGCTAATTTCAAAACCCAGACCTGGCAAACTCAGTTTTGACTAGGTAGTTAGGATTTGCTATGTTTTCATTTTTTCATAATTTTTGTTTATGGGAATCTCTTATGGATTATTGAGAGATTACTTTTAGTTGAATGGCTGAGCGTGCCTGTTTAATAGCAGGATACACCTATCTTTCAAGACAGACGTTTTCGCATTCACAGGTAACTCAGTAGGAAGTCCTGTGGGGACATTTACAGTGTCCTTGGTACCTTGATATTCACATTGTCCTAGTCTCCATACAGTTACACACTCATATCAACATTGTTCATGATTCACCCTTCACGCCAAATGAGCACCCCCACATCGAGAAACACTTCGGAGGGCAAGGTGGTGGGAACTCCTAGGTTATACATCTGGGGGCATCCTCATCTTTGTCTTGCTCAAGGAGTGCTCACTCCATGGTTTCCGAGAGATTAGGTTAGTAGTTTTATTAAGATTTGGTACTCACAGACTGCAAGACCCCTTTCCTCTCCTGAGCTATGGTAGTTAGCTATTTCCAAGATAAACTACAGGCATGTGTTACTATCCCAAGACAAGAGAATGCAATATTGTTTCAAGCTGTCACTGTATTACAAGGGAAGGTAGAAAACATGACTAGTAAAAGTCAGTGGTCCCTGAGGTCAAGGCACGGGGTCCAGCCATTCCGGTAGTCATGTCTCAGTTGGGGATAGTTGTCCCATACTCATGCCTGCTACCTTACTGCCCTCTGGGACTGGGCCCTAATATACCATCACCATAGCACTTATGACAATTCATATAATACAAAATTCAAGTAATACACGATACATCTATCTCATCAGTACTTAGTATCATACACTCATGCCATTTATCTGCTTACAATTTAAGAAATCAGTGTTAAAATTACAGATTTAAAGTGTACAAATTACAATTAAAATAACCCTTCCGATAATTCTCCTAAAATGTAATTACATTTCCAGTGAAATGTAACCATAAAATATATAAAATGTATTTCATTACCTTTCATGAACATCTGCCATATTTTTGACTTATTGTCACAATCCATTCCATTTTTGTACGATTTTATACAGTTTATAAGTGTGTTTAGACTTTCACAATAATAAGGGATTCAATGATGTTCTCTCCACATAGACGACACATACGATCTGCACTTTCCAATCAAATTCTCCCACCTTTTATCTCTAGAAATTGGCTGATATTGAACTTTAACAATAGGTATTGCCTAATAACCACACCACTTGGAAAAGCCAACACATGTTTCGGAATTGATTCACACATCATTCTAAAGTTAATATAGGGGCCACTATTTACATTAGTTGCTAATTTGACTAAATTAGTCTTATAGATGTATATATACTTCATTTTTGCCTTAACCAACATTTGCATGCGGTCTATTGTCACCTCTACTAAGCCCTGCAAGTCATGTATTATGCAGCTTAATTATCTTGGCAAGGGTTCTTATACGCTCAAACATATGATATCCATACTGTTCGAAAGAACAGCTGGATATCATAACACCCACATTCTTCTGAGGCGTACGCCTGACGGACGTGCCGGAGACAGCACTCAGACTTGCATTGAAGCGGCTAATGGGAAGCGATTAATGAACTCTAAACAGAATTACAGCACGGAAACAACAGCGCATTACACCTTGTACTATCGGCTAAGCTTCTAACTGGGGCAGAAAAAGAAAGGATATGATATCCAGCTGTTCTTTCGAACAGTATGAAAAAGCCATTATACTTTGGCACAGTGTTTGTTTAAAGTGAATCCTAATTATCACATTTGTAACAACGCCCTGAGGACGGCCCAGAGAGGGCTGAAACACGTGTTGGCGTGTAGTGTTTGTGAATAAACATTTATAACCACAAATGGAGACTATATTTATGTATTTGTGACCAGTAGACTTAGTGGGTATATAGATCTCTCTCAAAAACACCTTCAACACGAATGTGTAGGGGAGCGCAATTTGTGAGACATCTCCTAACATTAATACATATGCTTTGGAACGGATACCGAGAAAACTACCCTTCTATGTCTCACTATTGCAGCAAACCACCCAGACTGACCAAGTTTCACAATAATTGTTAAAATTGTGCGCGACAACCCATATTAGGGACTTTTTCTCGGACTCTTTACTATAATAACTTATCCACATTGGTACCCGTGGCGACTTCGGTAGCACCACCCTAGCCCTGTGTAGCATGAAAAACAATTTGAATGTCTGTCGTGGAATAGCTGTGGGCTGGCTAATTTCAATCGATGGTGGGGCACTGTTGATCGAAATGCCCATCCTGCTGTTATCCTACTACAAGAAACTATGCATATAACACATTTTACTGTGGAAGGTTTTGAATGTCACTCACAGCCTGCCTACAGAAGGGAAAAGGGTAGACCTTCGTGGGGGCTAGCAATTCTTGTTAATAATGCCTGCAAACTTACTATGAAAATTATTTATAAGGAAGCAACTGTAATAGCCATTGAACTAACCCCCGGTTTACGTTCAATGAAATTACTGATACCCTTGACACAATTCTAGAAGGTGCATTCACTCGACACGCCCAGGTGGGAGTTGTGGTGGGGGTGATTTCAATTCCTCCTGTTTTTTTCATAAAATGTGTTTGGGGCGGCAAACTTTAACCTCTTCTAGTAGAAAAGAACATAAAAAATGGGTGGACTTCTTCCTCAACTGGGATATCCAAGTAGTCCCCACTAGAGAGAAGGATTCCACCCATACATGGTCACGAGGAGGATTGTACTCGCATATTGACCATTTTTTTTAATCCTCGCTACTTCATAATTCATCTGATACAATTGACATAAAGAAGTTGGGATTTGGCAACCATCATGCAATTTCTCTAAAAATTGAAATTAGATGGCTGGGACTTTACGCCCAATCAGGTCCTGCAATTGGTAGAAAATGATCGGGCAGGCCTATCGATCAGATGGAACCCTTCAACCTGCCATCAGCTGATATGTCGAATTAAAGCCAATTCAGAATTGAATATAATCTTGTCTGCTTTCCATTTTGACCCGGTACGATTAGACACAATCATTTCTAAGAGGATAGGCTATCACCTACTTGAGATGGTAAAGCAAAGAAAATCTGCTTTGAACAAAAAACAGCATGTACATATCTTTAATATAGACATTTTTAGATTAAAGAAGTTTAAACATTATAAGGTTCGACAACTTTTTAAGTTATTACTTGAACCACGAAATTATTATTTGTTAAAAAATAACATTCTTTATAATTACAAAACTGCAGTGAATAACTTAAAAGCGAAACTCTATTTAAATGATAATCAGAATATGATGTACCATCTACTTAAAAGTGATACACGTAAAATCTGGTCCTAAGGATGATAAATGGTTCAAAAAGGGTCAAAAGGACAATGGTATAACAGCTGATGAGTGGGTTAATTACATCAAGTCTAAATATGACCTACCAGATCAATGTCTAAATAATATTAGAACTGATCATCAAAAAGCCATGCTGACTTGATCTCCCTGTTGCCTGGAAGATATGTCAAGGGCTATTATGAAATTAAACCCTTCGAGGGCTACTGGACCAGATGGTATTCCTGCATGTTTATTTAGATCTGATATCCTTCTGTGGGCAATGATTCTGAAACATAAATGTGATGCTATATTCCTCTCACAAGTCATACCTACATCATGGTGTTCAGCAGTTATTATCCCTATCTATAAAAAAGGTCCTATTGATGGCCCTGCGAACTTCAGACCCATTGCCCTAACAGATGCATCCTCGAAGGTCTTTTGTCAGTTAATCCTTGAAGAACTCCAAAAATATATGAAAAAGAATACAACACTTTCTAAATTTTAGACAGGTTTTAGACACCACATGGGATGCTCTCTTAATGTTACCCTGGTATCACATATCCAATTGAACACCAAACATAACCATATGGGAGCTGTCTATATGGCAGCTCTTGACTTAAGTTCAGCGTTTGATACTGTGCTGAGAGAACTATTATGGGTTAAGATGCTGGCGATGGGCACATCTGGTGGCACTTATTGCTTTGTTATATTCTCGCACCTATTATAGAGTGAGACTAAATAAGGAAGGCGCGCTCACTGACCTTATTCCTTCTGAAATTGGGCTGAAACAGGGCTGCACACTGGCAGCAGTGTTGTTTAATTTGTACATTTGTGATGTCTTGGAACGCTGGACGAAGGAAATTATCTACCCAATCAAAATTGGCCGTATTAAATTGAACCATATTGGTTTTGCCGATTACCTCCTTATTTTTGATAACACCCCATTTGGGCTCCAGAATAAGATCAATGAATTTATCTGTTATGCTGCAACCCATAATTTAAGGGTTAACCAGTCCAAATCTCAGATTTTGATTCAAACAGATGGAGAAAAAAAGGATGCTCCTACAAATGGATGATTAATGGTATACAAATTGAAATAGCACAAGAAATTAAATACTTGGGGTATCCTCTATCAGACTCCTTTTCAAAGGCCTGGTGGAAGGAAAAAGTCCAAGGTAAAATCAAACCTTTAGTCTCTCAAATGAGATTAATTATGGGGAAATACTGTGAATTCTCACTCCTGCCTGTCCTTCAGTTCTATCTTTTAAAATTTGAACCATCTATTCTTTACATCCTAGACATGTGTTTATTTGAGGTGGATGATATACTGGATATCCTACAAGAAGGAGTCTGGAAAATAGTACTTGGTTTAGCTGCCTCCGTTCCTAATGACATTGTTCGTCATGAATTACGTCTTCTACCACTCTGCCAAAAGGAATTGGCGGCTACTGAACAACTATGCAAACATGCTCAAACCACCTTGTAATTCACTCTACGAAGATTTGAATGAACAGCTAAGTCTAGGGTGTGTGAGTTCATTAACCGGATATGCTGAAAAACTGAATGATCTAATGGTATTGTTGGGGATCTCGAGGGAAGATTGAAACTGCACCTGTATTATTGGAGCTGTCAGGCAGACAGAATTTGCTCATATAGATCTTATTATGAGTTTGCCCAGTTTAGAAGGAAGTGGGGGGGACAGATCAAGATATATCATGCAATTTCCATCTGCTTCAGGTCGTTATTTATATCTTTGATATTAACTGAACCTACTTCACACCAATGAAAGGTTACTCCAACGGGGTAAATGTGAAAATAAATTTGCAATGGGTTCATGTCGTTTTTGTAAAGATGATACAGTCCTTGAGACCCTCAAACATCTGGTTATGTATTGTGAACATTTCAAGGATCTGCGACATTCTATGTTCGGGAATTTCATGCACTCATGTTCTATTCTGTTTCGGGGAGCTCTATGGCAAAGATGTATGTGGGGAGAAAGTACTAAGCTTGCCATTAGACTAAGTCTGATTTTGGCTAATATTGATTTTAAGTTGAAGGAAATGAATTATGAGGAATCTGTTATTTACTAAGTTGTTGAGAATATCACTTATTTTATTCTTATCTTATTATGCAAATTGTTTTGTATTTTGATTCTGGGTAAATCATATTTGTGTATGTAACTGACTTTGAATATGTAATATTTGATGTAGTTTGTATGTGAATTTGTAAAGGTTTTTAACCAAATACAATAAAAAAAATAAAAAAATAGGCTCAGTTCCCTGGTCAGGTTGTGTCCCCATACTTTTACAGCATACATCAGTACCGGGACCACTTTTGTTGTATATAGTAGGAGTATGGTGTCAAATAAGCACCCACCATTTGTCTCTGTAAAGAAACTTATAGCACATATCATATTCATACATTTCTGTTAAGTTTTGCTCCAGTGTCGATTACATTTTAGGTTATCATCCATAATCACCCTCAAATATTCATAGCACTTTACACGTTCCACTGGGGCATTATTATACTTCCACACAAATTTGGGGCATGCTATCGTCCTTTTACCTGTAAACACCATTATCTTGGTTTTACTGGTGTTGACTCTCAACCCATTGGTTTGTGAGTATGTTTCAAGTTCATAGAGCACATTTTGTAGACATTTCGGTGTGTGATCCAACAATACCAGGTCATCAGCACACCCTAAGCCAGTTTATTTACTGGGTCCCTACTTTAACCGGATTACTATCTAACCTGTCTAAAGCAACTGTCAGCAAGAGAAACATTAAACATAGTGGCCGTCACTATACACCCTTGTTCCACACCTCTGCTTGTTGGAAAGGACTCTGAGAGTCTACCCTGGCCATCTAAATGCACTCGTATACTTGTATCATTGGATAACAACATAATCATTCTCAACAAACCACGAGAGATATTCCTGGCAATAATTTGTTTGCATAGACTATTTCTCATTACGGTATCAAAGCCAGCACTTAAGTCAATGTATGCGCCATAAACAGGAATATGTCATCTTGTTCGTGCATATTCCATGAATAAAACCAGGATCAATAAGTTGTGTGTTGTGCTGGTGTTCACCCTGAAACCAATTTGGTTCGCTGGTAGTGTTCTGTTATCATTGATCCATTGATTTAATTCCACCAATAATACTTTAGCAGATATTCTTGCTGGTATGTTTAGCATAGCTAGCATCCTATAGTTTATCAGATTTTTTCCAACAACCCTTCTTGTACACCGGTAATATGTGGCTCTCACTCCAAGACACAGGGAGTATGCCACATTCGCCAACGTGCACAAAAAGGGTATGCAACGCTTGTGCCCATAGATTTGGAGGCCGTTTTTTCAGACTATTACATGTCCCATCAGGCCCACCTGCACGAGATTTATGCAGTCATTTTAGATATTAACTATTGTTTCTAAAAAAAGGTGATCACACCTTTCTATTTGAAATTGGCTGTTCCAGACAGTTACAAGATACACCCACTGTTCCGTGTTTCCCTCCTAATGCCTGTTGTACAGTCGGGAATATATGGAAACTGATACCTGGAAAATGTGCTTGTGCAGGTGCTGGAAGCACTCCTGCTCCATATCTCACAGCAGATCTCCCTGCCCATCACCCTGGCACAGGAGAACACCATGAATGCATGTGTCTATGAAGCAGCACACAAGCCCAATGTTATAACTGCTGTGGACTGCACCCATGTGCTGTTAGTGGCCTCCCTACATCTAAAGCGGTATACCGCAACCGGAAGCAGTACCACTCTCTAAATATCCAAGTCACCTGCGATCCTGACCTCTTCATAACACACTGCTGTGCCTGCTCCCCTGGTTCCACCCACAATGCTATGGTCCTGTGGAACAGCACGAAGCCTGGATACATGGAAAGGCACAGAGGGCAAAGCACGTGGATATTGCGTGAGTACAAGTGCCATCACACAGACAATTCTTGCAGTACAATTTTCATGCCATGTGAGGGGGCAATTACCAAAACTGAAGAATGAATGCCCCATCAAGCCCTATACATGCAGGATCTGTCTTCTCATCCTACACATGACAGACTACTACCCAAAGGAATAAAACATGGCTGGCAACACTGCAGTAAATCGCCAAAGCATATTCGCCCAACAGGCTAGCAAACACACATAGGACTACAGCAACCACAAGGAATACAGGAGCCACAATGCAACATTACACATGCCTATACATAGAACAACACGCTTCAATACTGCAACAAAGGAATCCGACAGTGGCAGAAGCAATGCCATGTACTCAGGGGACCATGGATGTGAAGCCATCATGGAATAGATGCAGACAACTTAGTACAAATAAACACCCATTAAGGCACAAGCATCGGAGCAATGCACAGGCCCAACACAGGCACAATGGCATGTTGCCCTGTCAATCACAGACCCTGAAAGCGATACATTCTGGCAGTGACCTGTGTGCATGAACTGACATGACAGAGCAAATGTACTCCCTGAGTGAACGACTCAATGTGCACATACTGGCATGGTAAATCATGTTGCATGACACCACTTGTAAAATGCATGCACAGAAATTCTATCAACCTGCAATTGTTTTGGGCAACACATCCACAATGCTCTGTGATTGACACCTATGACCGTTGGCCTGGCAGGTGACTCTGGATACTCCCAGCTACCATGACTGATAACACCTGTGTGGAATCCACAGACTCCACAGGAGGTGGCCTACAACGAAGCACACGTCCAGACCAGGCTCTGCATCGAGTGGACATCCGACCTGTTGAAGGCTTGTTTCCAGTGCCTACACTGATCTGGAGGTCGGGCAAATTGTCCTTGTCTGTGCCATGCTGCACAACATTTGCATAAAATGGAATGTTCCCCTGACCTCTGATGAGGACATGCCAGCCCCGGAAGAGGACCCACTACCTGCAGTTGCTGTGCTGACACGCAGTGAGCGGGAAGAGGGTAGGGATGGATGTCAGGTTTGGCAAGAACAGATTGACAATTTATTTTGAGGTCTATTGATATGCACTTGCAATGCACCTCTGTATTTAGTCATATTATGAATTAAACACTTGCACACAATAAGGAACGTCCTAGCACTGCTTCATGCGAGCAACTATTTAATGAACAAATGTGAAAACACCCTCCCCAAAACACCATCAAAAAAACACCTCCCCATCCCCCAAAACCCTCCCCAAAACACCATCCCTACAACACCTCCCCATCCCCGAAAACCCTCCCCAAAACACCATCCCCATAACACCCTTGCAATGTCAAACACATAGAAGCCACAACCTGTGCCTCTTGATCTTGGAAGCCTGCTCCAGCACCTTAGGAGTCAGGTGGCACTGGGAGCAGCACTTTGGGTTGCTGGGCTATGTTCCCTCTGTGGGGGTGACAAGAGGTGGAGGGCTCAATCCCCTGGCCCCGAAAAAGCTGCAGGGTCAGTAGCAGGCAGGCATTTCGGGACTCTGCAAAGGCAGACATTCCCTCAGTGTGTTCCTTCATCCTCTGCCCGACCATGTTGATGGCAGTGGTGGCCTGTCAGAGGGAACTGGAAATCCGGTGGCATGACCCCTGCAGGCAATCCCTCATGGCCTGCATGTGCTCCTCCTGCTGGCCAACTATTGTCTCCAGTGATGCCTGGCGCCGCTCAATGGCATCTAGCCTTGCCAAAAGGGCTGACATGTACTTCATGGGTAGAGGTGGGGGGCTGTGGAGAGGGGAATCCCATGTCCTCCTCCTCCTCCTCATCAGTGGTGCAGTCGCTGGCAGTACCGCAATGGTGGTGGGGCTGCTGCTGCTCTGACCAAAGTGGTGCGGAGGGTGTGTTTGTTCTGTAACATATGGGTGCCAGAGTATGTACTACAGCCATGTGGATTGACTCATGGGCTGATTGTGGAGTGGATGTGGCAGTCGTACCACCTGCATAGCCAGTGGACGGGCTCCTGGGAATGGTGCTTTCCTCCGTCCCTGCCAGAGATTCCACTGTGGTGGTATCTAGTGGCCTTGCTCCTCCTCTTACTGCCGCTGCCTATGGTTCCGTCCTGTGATGGTGTGGAGGTGGATGGAATGGCAGCAGTGGAGGGTCCAGCCTCTTCACTGTGTGTGTGGATTGTGTGCCTGTTGAGAGTACAATTACATGCTATCAGTCATACTGCAGACCAACATGGACTATCATTGAACATATTGGTGCTTCTCGTGTTTCCATGTGTTGGCATATACATTTCATCTAGAGTACATGTGCATTACTACATTTTCCTGCCTCCCCAGGCACATGCGTGCACTTACTGTGCATTTGCTGTGATTGCCACGTGTTTTCCCATGCCCCTGTCTGTTGTGCTCATCTATGCTGCGGGATTCATACTTTTGGCCAGTCCATTAACATTTGTGTGGCGTCTAATAGACTTTCTGCCATCACCATGGTTTCCTGCTGTGGCCTCTGCACTCCTGAGCCCCTCAATACCTTCCATGTGGAGGATGGAGTGGGCAGTCTCCTCCCATGGCATGAGGGTGAGGGGTTCCACAGTGCCACCTCCTGTGGCTGCACTCGTCCTTCTGTGGCATGAGATGAAGCTGCGGACCCTTCACTTCAAGTCATTTCACCATTTGTGGCAGTCCTCTGCATCATGTCGAACAGTGCTCACAGCCATCACCTTGTCCGTGATGGAGGACCAGACTGCAGTCTTCATCTGGCCAGTGGTCTTTCAGTGGCTACTGCCAAACAGCTCCTTTACATGGTGCACTTCCTCTGCCAGCGTGTTCAGCTCAATCTCTGAGAACTTTGGCCTTTGCAGTCTCAGGTTGGGTAGGTGGGCCTGTCCCTTCTACTATGACATGTTCACCAACTGTTGTGTCTGGATGTCAACAGGGAAGAGAGATTCAGAATGGATTGAGTTTCTAAAGATGGCCGCCACCTGCCACCCGTACCAGCAGTGATGTTATCGCCGGTAATACCGCCAGGTGGGTTGGCAGTAACAGTATTATAATTTTATCTGGGTGATATTACCGCCGGATGACCATTTTTGGCAGTAAAACCATTGGGCGGTTGTACCATTACCGCCGGGGGAGTGTGCGCACCCATCAGGTCATGAAATGGCCCAGTGGAATGGTACTACCGCCCGGGTGGAATTACTGCCGTATTTACGCCAAACTCGTGAGGAGGCCCATAGAATACACTTTTCCCACAGTGTATTTTTTGTATTTTAATATCATTTGTAATTAATTATGGAATGTTCTTGATTACATGCACGTTATTTTGTTGTTGCATGGATGTTGAATGAACAGATTAAATGCTCAATCATAATGGTAATTGATTGTTTGTTTTCCCTGAAATTTAGACTCAACCTATTTTCTAGTGCAATGGTAGGATTGTTTCCTTTCCTCTTACGGAATAATAGCTCTTGGTACATCACAGCACTATTTAACTATTAAGCAGAGACTAGGCCCTGGTTACTTTACACGGCCAAGAGGATAGCTCAGGGGCAACACGTTTGTCTTGGAAGCAAAACAACCCATAGCAACGCAGGTTCGAATCTGATCTGGGCTTCCGAACTGTTCTGCGATACTAAGCGCGTTTTAATACAAGTTATATATTATATGTGCATATGACTACGTAAGCGAAGTGTACTTCTTCCTCTATTCAACCCTGCTCTCTGAGACTGTTGTGTTGAATTATATAGTAGAGGCGTTAAACATTTTCTCCCCAGTTTGGACATTATTATCACAATTATCATCAAAATGATATTGTAGACCGGTGGCACTGGTAGATTTAGACAAGTGCAGTAGGCGGAAAGTCGGTGAGACAATCCACTCGTGCAAGCATGATGATTCTCACGCGCGCTGATCTGCTGGCCACGGTGAAAGGGAAGCTTCAGAGTCCGCAGACACCCGCAGCTGTAGCCATTTAATCACTGAACTGCTTCATACAAGACTGCTGGATATGTACCAGTGCGCTGTAATGTCACAGGGCTTTTCAATAGTCTTCTGTGAGGTGCCCGGAGCAGTCCAGTCAGTTCATTTATATACTTTGTCAAACGGGTATCATTGAATCGTCTTGTTTTATGACCTCTGCGTAGGCACACTGCATGGCATCACTCAGCAAACCGAAGGCAGGGTGGGAGCAAAGCAGCTTCTAACACGCCAAGGTGCAATGCCTATGGTGAAATGCCCATGAGAGCGCAACGACATTCATATATAAATTCAGCGTCATGACTGCGCAGGCATGTCGGCGCTACAGAGCCAGATCCACTGGGAGCTACCCCAGGTACAGCCAGCATCCATCCAGCAGTCAATTAAGGATCAATATTGTTATTTGTTTTCTTTTTTATACAGAAAGTCTGCTCTTCAAACACGTTGTTCTAAGAAAATAGAACAGGTGCTTCCCTACAGAAACGTTGCGCCTATTGCTAATAATGTTTCATAATAATACTAGACAAACAGTGCCCTACGGATTTTTTACAAGGGGATGTGTTTCATTAATGATACTACCATACTGTGTGGCGGGGGTCGAGGGGGGGGGGGCAGTAGGGTTGAATGGAGTGATCAGTGATTGGTAAGGAGTCCTTTGAAGAGTAGGATATCCGGGTCCTACCTGATGTGTTAGATGTAGGGTGCCAGTCCCAAAGCTGGCACCCTACATTTTTCAGGGCAAATGCACACAACGCTAGATTTTCGGCTTTTGTAATAGGGATTCGAGCAAACAGATTTCTTTATGTTTTATGACTTGTGATTTTACATATACTTTTTGTTTAATTGTATGCCATTTTATGTCAACAAAGCATACACAAGGTAAGACTTTTGACTGCCACCATTTCTATAAAAAATCAATATAACCAGGTCTATCAGCACTTGTTTAAACATGTCTTTTGGCGAGAAAGCTACTTGTGACTGCTTGTTAATTAAAAGTAGGTGTATACGAGTACGAAATAAATATAAATGGAACATTGAAAATGTTGGCATTAAGGTTAGAACATAGAGTGCTGTGCATCTGTTTACTTTCCCATATTTATTTTGCACCATCCAACTGTTCTCCCAACTATTGAACAAATATGACAAGGCTTACATTACCAAACAACTCAAGAGCACAATACTAACACAGTCCATAATGCAGTTGTTTTATAGCCAACACAAACATTTGCACAGAAAGAAGATGTATTAGAAAATGCAGAAGAAGATTCAGATTTAAAATGGTTTTGCATTGCATAAACGTAAAAGCAGGTATAACATGGTTTTATTTAGATACAATCAGCTACTTGAGAACTACATTGCTTTAAGATAACCCTAACAACATCATTGAATTTAAATGCAGGCATCTTCTTTACACGTTTAGCACATTATCAAATTAGCCAAAGGTCGCTTTTGCAATGTATTGTAGCCATGTTTAGAATCCCAAAATCATATATGGGTAGCTGCTAAATAGGGGGCAGACAGTCATGCTTTATTTACTCAAATGTCATTTCCACTCTGTACAGTAAAACATGTATAAGCAGAACTAAACTATAAAACTTAAAAAGAACAATCAAAACAATGGTACAAGTTAAGGGCATAATTACTGGGCAAACAAATGTACCATGATCTATGTCCACAAAACAGCTATGCAAACCACCGGGGAGAAATTCCATTGATGTGTTGCTGACCGTGCACATGTTGTGCTAGTTTTTCTGGTCACAGAAATAGGAAGCCACAGTCGTGGACTAGGCTGACTTTAGATTTCATAGGTTTTAATTTGTTGAACTGGCTCAGCTTCATGAGAGCTGTAATCTTGGGCATAGTTCAAATTCTCCCTGCTACATGCCACTGGCAACATTGAGAGCGTTTAAAGATATCCCCGTGACTCAACATGATAATGTTTTAGCCTCTCACGGATATTTGAGTCACAAACATGAGAATTGTTTAGTTTTATGAGGCTTTGGGCTTTTATGAGTCATTTCTGGAGCCACCATGGAGGTGCTCATTTGAGGCTTCAGCTGATCTGATCTGATAGGTTATTTTAAGCGCGGGCCCGGGGATTGCTCCCTCTGTGCTCCGTATTGGCTTGTTTCCAAGGCGAGCACGTTGCCCCTGAGCTATCCTCCTGAGACGTTGGGCTACCAAGAGTGTGATCACCTGCGTGCTACAGTGCCCTGTGGGACCTGGTAATGTCAATCAACATGTTGGTAAAGGGGATTGCAGAGGTGGTCTCTATCTGAAGGAGAGGCTGGATTGCCGTTGTAGGGGTCTTTGTGTACGTTTTCTCAGACAGTAAACTACTTTACCCACTTAAATAGGCAAGTGTTACTTTATAACATTGATGGGAACTGACCTGTGTGTGCCGAGACACCTGCACACCAACAAAAGTGAGCTAGAAGCTGGTATGTCCGGCGGACCGTCCCACAATGCCGAGCCTGCTGCACAGGTCTCTGGGAAGCCAGTGATTTAACGCAGTAGGAGATCGTGCCACTCTGCATTGTGAATGCAAAGAATGGTAGTAGGTTCATTGGCCACATCAGACCACCAAGTCCTAGGAAGAAAAGCACTACATCCCCCTGCACACACCAGAGCCATTTCGGAGCGTTATGCACCACAGACCGGAAGAACACCAGTAAGCAGTTCCTCCCCTGCTAACGGCTCGGCTCCAGGTGACCAAGCATAGACCACAAACAGAAATGTGACCAAAGAAAAATCACCTAATTACAGGTGGTGTGCTGAGTATGTTCTGACAACCCCCTCTGCTCCCACGCAAAACACGTCAAGTGCCACTCTCTTTTTTTCCTTTCCCAGAAACCCCCAAAGTCAGGAGGGCACAATGGAAAAAAGATTCTGTGAGAGCCTTACGCCGGCAGAGATTCAATGTTGACAGAAAGTTTTCTTTGTATACGTATTATCTAGTAATCGAACAGCAATCAGTATTTCAAATGCTACCGGATTTAACAGAACTTGAAATAGCATCATTAAAAATCTTTGACTTTAATTTGAATCCCTTCCAAAAGTAGTATAATGGAAAATTTATTATTTTGCTACATGCAAATAGAGGTATGGGCAATCCGTAGATGACTTTGTAATAGTTTCAATGCACTTGGTGCTTTTAATTTTGGTGAGAAGTTGGACAAACACATTATGGACCAATTTATGGTGGAGTGTGGTGACCCTTCCTTTGATAAGGTGGTAAAAAGAGTAGCAATGTGCATGATCAGCATGGCATGTTTGAGCAAGGCGAGACATAACTTTTGTGATTCAAACAGACCACCAACCCTTGAGATGGTTAATGCAGATGAAGGGGGAACATCCTAAATTGTTAAAATGATCAATCAGCCTACAGGGGTTTGATTTTACCATTGAACACAGGTCAGGGTGTAATCACCAAAATGCTGATGGTCTCTCCAGAAAGTATGACCGACTGGAGTAAGGAGATTCATCTAGGGGTGGATTAAATCCTCCTGTCGCATAGTCTGGGGGGGAAGATTGGTAGGGAGAATTCTCAGAAATGTGCTAATTCCCTCCACCTTAGAGACCCCCGGCAACTCTGCTGGATTTTGAGGACTTGATTTTTTTTTACCTGGAGAGAGTGAGACCCTTTTTTCCCACTCTCTCATGTATTTTAATGTGATTTTTATCTCTGTGTTTCCTTTGGTTGTGGAGTCTGACAAACTCCATAGGCATCATCTTTTAGATTGTGGCACAGAGCAACTTTAGTGCAGTGACACAGGGAAGTCTCTTAGATTTCTCCAAGGTTTAAATACCTTCTCTGGGATAAACTACTGTTTCCCAGAGCAGTAAAGTGAAATTGACTTTACTTACCTTTGTAACTTTCCATACCCAGCACACACTATCTTACAATAGGGTTCTGGAGGGGTTACCTAGTATCCCCTTTTGTCTAACTTCTCATGTAACATTTTTATGCACTTTCCTCACTGAATGGCTGGTGGCAGTTGTTTCATTTTTACTACCGTGGTGTGCATTTACCGCAGGCTGCGTTAGCAGCTGCAGTAAATAAACTAATGGTGCCATTTTTGTCAAAATGGCCCAGGTCTTCTTTTTTCGCCATTTCTTAATGGACAGGTTATTCTTGAGATTTACTCTGCACGACAATCCAGGTTTGGTCCCTTTGTTCATTTTGCCTTTGGCGGGATTCACAAGTGAAGCCCACCTTTAGCTCCAGGGTGTCTGGGATAGGCAGGAAGTGCGGGAGGTGCCCAAACTACCTGTGCTTAGTCTCCTAGGAGACCCAAATGCACTCTGTAATGATTGTCTGGCTGATTGTCCGGCAAGAACAGCCACCATGCTTGGTGATTGACAGCTAGTCTGGAATGAAAGAGATAGAACTGTATAAAATGTGAGTCTTTTGGCTTGGAAGGCAGAGTCGACCAGTGGATGAAGAAACCGAAGAAGAACTTGAATAGGACACCTGCTGCAACTCCTGGACCATTGGTTTGCCCGGTGAAGCACTGCTGCAGTGCCAAAATGCCAAATTCGCATTGACAGAGAAGCCCCTGCAAGGACGACTTCTCCCCTTGAGTTGGTGGTACCAAGAGAGTGCATAACAGTGTAACACATGTGCTAAACGTAGATATAATATATTAGCTCTGTTGTTTCAAGATCAGTACTGCTGAATCATTCCATAAGCACCATTCGCCATGGAGTTCCCAGCATTGGTTGTGGAACTCTGTAAGCAACATTCTACATAGAGTTCCCAGCTTTGGCTGTGAAACCTCTTCTTTTGTTTACTTCTAACCCGAGGTTCTACTGGTGAATTGATGCTAAAAGGCTGAGGTGCTCTTGGGTGTTTTACCTGCCACTGATCTGGCCTCTGTTATTTACAACAAATCAAACTAGAAATTTGACATAAAGCCTACTCTGTCACCTTTCATTATACTTGCAACAAGTGGTGAGGGCCCCGGAAGCATGAAGATTGGTGAGAGGCTTACACCCTGCCACTTCATGGGAAAAGCTAGTGCTCTGACAGCTCAAAGATGGAAGGAGCGATGTTGGGATTGAGTGGAACAGCATTTCTAAGGTCCATTGTGACTGTTGAGAGCTGGTCTTCTGAAGGAAGCTGCATGGTAGGTAGGAAAGATAAGAAGCAGCAGAAGTAAAAGAGGACTACCACGAGGTGAAACAACCCACAAGGTCTAGTGGGTATGCCAACAGACATCTTGGAACGAGATACTAAATTGCAAATTTCAATACTATACTTGGCAAAAGACCAGAAAATTGAAGTGAAGGGTACTAAGATAGTACCAGAGGTTTTGTCATAATATTTGTGGGGATATGGAAACAAACATGAGCAATTTACCACCTCAAGTCTTTCCAACCATGGCAGAACTAATAATAAAATTAGAGGTTTGGAAGAATGATTTCCGCAATGGCTATTCGTGGACCTTGATAGAACATGAACATGTAGAGGAAGAAGGCATATTTGAAGCACACTTTAGGAACCAAACTAAGGAGCCTTCTGGACATCACACCAAGGAGGACTGAGGAGGGAGATTAAGAGGGGGAAATTCTTAACCCCTATCAGGCCATACTAAGGAAAATTGACCTAAACTTTGATATCAAAGGAAATAAGAATGACGGAAGACCGCTTAATTGTCAGGAAATTACTAAAAACTGGCAATTCAACACACTTTAAATTCCCTGCTACAAACCATACACTGGGACCAGAATAACCACGGGACAATGCAGAATGAAGAACCGACAAAAAAACTACACATCACCCAGAAATCACCAGAAACTAACTAACCATCCCGGTTCTCCTTTCCCCATCCCCACAACTGTCATGTACTGAACACCCTAGTGTGCACGTCGCTAGTGAAACAACCCACCAAAAAATGCACTCCACCCACCCCTCTTTAATCATGGTACAAACTCAATATCTGCAGACAACAAACAACTCTGGCACTGGATGCCGCCCTTCCTCACACATCATGCCGAGTGCATCTAGCAAAGCACACCTAGAAAAGTCACACGCAGAGATGCCAGTTTCTCCCTCTTGGTTCTGCATGCATCCACCAATGAGCACAACCTCCATCCTATACTACCCTCCCTCAATAACCAACCCAACCCACCTTTCTAACAGAGCCACGTGAGCATCTGGAGACCACACAAAAGGCATCGGTGTGCAGTATAAATCAACATAAAATAACATAAAATTGTTGTCATCCTGGGATATTTTGATGCAATTCTCAATTGCAAGTGCAGGAGGAAAAGTCCCAAGATATTTCTATTTGAGAAAGGGGCTTCCCTACTTATTGGCAAGCATTAAAAAGAACAGTAGCATTCATGGTTGGACAGGCTGTGGAGCCTGTATACAACAAAGACAGGGTCAGGTCGAGCACATGCAAGTTGACCCTCTTTCTGAAGTGATTGCAAATAATGTGGGCTGTTAACAAGGCTGTGTGCATCAGATTCTGTTTTAGAAGAATTCTGTAACATGCATGTCTAAGTTGAGCAAGCCCTTGGCTCTCCAGGATACTGTAAAATAATTAGTACAGATGTTGACTGATGAAGGAATTATTGAGAGGGCAGTGGTGTGGTTCGCACATCTCCTGCTGAGAATACACTAGTGGTTAGTGGACCTGAGAAAACTGAATAAGTGCATTCTAGTGAAACATCCCCCACTACATAATGTGTGAGAGGATATGTTAATTGAAGGATTACACAATTGTCACCAAGTAAGGTTTGGCATCAGCCTATCATCAAATCATGCTGCATTCAGAATCTCACCAGCTCACCGCGTTCATAACTCTTGAAGGGATTTTCCAAATGTAGTGGATGCCTTTTGGTTTCATCTTTAAATGTTATTTTTCCGAAATTGATGTTCAAGCGGTTTGTAGACATCCTTTCTGTACAGTGTTTTCAGGACTACAGCCTCGTCGACAGGAGAACTGTTGAGGAGCACAATAGTGCTGTGGCGGAAATACGGGGTATTTTGCGTTGACATGGAGTGATGGTCAGTAAGGACAAGTGTGAGCTCAAGAGGAGTGATGTGCAATATCATGGCCATGAGAACTCAGGCAATGGTGTGTGGCCTAAGACATATCCAGTGGGTGTGATTAAAAGGGTTGAAGCACCCTATTCGAAGGAGAAACTAAAGGTCCGATTAAGGTATGATTGAATTCTACCAAACGTTTGTAAAGAACTTTGCGAATGCAATGTGTGAAATGAGAGCACCGATGACTAGAATGGTGAATTTGACAGCAATGGGTGTGTCTGCGAGTTTCATAACAGGGTGGCTAGTTATATGTAGGGCATGCAGTGTCAAGAGTTTGTAGTGGGGTTTATACACGGGAAGGACAACACGTTGGCAGACTGTTTGTTGAGGTTGCACGCACTTGAAGAAGAGACTGGGGAAGGTTGGACTGAGTTGCTGTAAGAATAACATTACATACAGGAGTGAGTGGGAGCATGATGCAATGGTCACCATGGCATCGAGGACACGCAACGTTACGATGAGCGAATGTGGTCCGAGAAAAGTCTCCTTTGTTAGGCTGTGAGTCAATATTGAGAGATAAGGGATGAATAATGCATGATGGTCAGCGCTGGCAGAGATGTACAGTGTGGTTTAAGAGAGATGCTAATTGCTATTGCACATTGCTGGAATGTAGGCATATTGCTCAAAAAGGCCTCACATAGATACACTTATTGTTAGCCCACATTGGATGGCCTAATTGAGAGGAGTTTGAAGGACTGTTAAAATTGCACTTAATGAGAATTGTTAAGCTTTGCCCACCTACATGAGTGCTGCAAATCTCTGGCACATGAGAGTAAAAAAAAAAAAATTCTTCAGATTCTCCCATTTTCTTGAGCACTGAAAACTTTAGAACAGTTTCCCCCTGCAACATTAGAGCCACAAACCTCAGCATTTTGCAGTGTGTCCCAACTACACAAGTCTGACAAATTGACTTCTGCTGTGCAAGAGTACAAGGATGAGAGGAGGATAAAGCATCTACACAGCCCTAGCACTTATCCAAGTCAAGAGTGAACCCAATCACAAAGGTAAAACAGAAATAGTTAAGAGATATATCTCCTCCACCTTTTGTGGTTCTCAGGAAGAGTGTGAATGTGGTTCAGTTGCAACCCAAAGAGTAAAGTACAATAGTCCAAAATAAAATACAATAGTCCAAAATAAAGGGAATGCTGAATGAAGGTTCTATAAAAAATCGATATACTTTAACTAAATACACCTTCTTTAATGTTAACAAAATAGTTAACACTAATGAAACCACCCCTGTAGAAGGAACACGAGAATATGCAAGATGCAGCACTCTGGGTAATGAGACAGGTGGTGGAAAGGTAATACAATCCACAATGTTGTTTGAAAAGGATATGTTCTTATAGTACTAAGGATTGAAATAACCTAGCCAGTCTCTAGAGCCCAAACATAAACCAGGAGGCCAGTTATCTGGCAGCGATACCTTTGCAATGTCTTGGTGGTTCTTCAATGGTAAACCAGGCTTCTTTGTTCTCTGCGGTCAGGTCGATTCTGGCTTGAAAGCAGCAGTCACAGTCATCAATGTGGCAAGCAGATGACGAGTCAGGGATGAACTGATGTGTGGGATGTTTTTACCCATGCAATCAAGCCCTACAATAAAACTGTGCAGTACTGGCATGGAAAACATCATGATGGCCAGAACTCCCCAGAGAGTGCACAGGGAAAACATGAAGAATAGGCTGCCACCCATTTTTGCCTATGTTGTGAGCACAGGAGGGCACTGCCTAACCACCAGTGTGCTACAAACACAGTAGCCTGAAACCATTGGGAATGGCAATGCTGATTGCCAAAAAACAACTCAGAACTGTGGGGAATTCATTTTCTTAATCCCAAAAATGGTTGCATTACCAGTACTCACCACTATCAGAAAGCCGGCGTTTTAAAGCCACCAGACTTTTGTGTAAAACTGAACAAATGAAACAAAACCAGACCAAGGAAAGACTTGCTAAGAGGTGGATACAATGTAAAACTATATTCTGAAATGACTTGAAGGAAGTAATTATTTAATGTATATGTAAAAATTGTCAGTTTGATTTGAATGTAGAAAACTGGGAACAAAAAGTGACATTTAGCTGAAACCTGGCTTAATGAAACTGGATTCTGCCTGACAACTACCCCCGACAGGAGTTGAAACCTGCTCAGCCACTCCCCTTGCCAAAAGGAGTTGTCACCTCTCTGATTAGATTAGGGGTGGAGCAGCTGGGGACTACAGGGAATTGAACAAAGGCCTGTCCTGGACTCAGGCAAATGTTATATTGGGGGGCCGTAAAGTGGCTTCCTCTTAGGGTAACTGGGAGGGGCAGTGCCTCTGCTAGCAGCTGAGCTTGGGGGAAGTGGATAAACCAGGTATTCCACCCTGTGATGTGGGAAGCCACACCCCTTTTTGACCAGGGCATAATTTTAAAAAGATAGATAACTCATAGTGCGGACTTGTCAGAATTATATAAGTAATATCATTATTTTTGTGATTTTTCTGTGAACATTTTGAGAGGCGTTAGGACCCTGTGGTGTATTCTGGGGGGTTGCTAGCGGAAAATAGGGTCTCACTCCAAATGTATGCATGTTAAAAATCTGACACTTTATCATCTGTAACCCATATCCCTGGTGCACATTTGTGTAAAATCTTGAAAGGTTTAGAGGTCGTTATCTGGATGAAAAGGGGAGAATTCTGTCATCAGTGGACACGACATCGTACAAAGACAGGGATCGGATGGTTTGGTGCTACAGAAAATATGTTAACTGGACCTATAATATTAGAAAAATGGTGGATAGATAAATATGTATTTGGGTCAGAAATAGATTTGTGTGCAATCTGACAAGGGGAGGTTCCTCTGACCATAAAACCTACAGCATCACTCTGACTCACATTTCCTTCCCCCAATCAAGAAAGAGAGGAGGAATTGGCCAATGATAAGTGAGAGGGGCAGTTTTAGTTATAACACACACACCCACTTTCCAAAACACATAAAAAGAGACTGCTGGGACAAGTAGAGGATTCAATTCCATTTGCTGCGGAGCATGCTGACCGACGACTTCACATCCAGAGCTCCAACACTTAGACTTCCAAGCTAAACAGAGACTACAGAACTTTGAACCAAGAAGGCCCACTGCAAGCAAAAAGCAAAAATATTTGTCAGCAGGCCTCAAAATCATTTGCAAACTCTTCCACAGCCGGGTGAGCTGTCTGAATTCTTTTGCCAAGAACTCTTGCCAGTACCCAGAAAGCAGTGTTACATCCAGAATCCACTTGATCCGGACCGGAAAGCAGAGCAGTATCCAGAACCAGAGGCCGCTGAATCCAGAGAGGCTAGACCAGCAGAGCAGAGCTGACCCAGACCGCTGTGAGCAGAACCTGTGACCCAGATCGCTGTGAAGTGCCGAGACCAGAACCGGAGTCCAGTCCAAAACCTGACCAGATCCGTGGCGGGGCCCATTCCTGCACAAATATCTTGTGAGTACCTAGCAGAACTGTGCAGAACCAATCTCTTAGTTAAAATAATCTAATCCAAACTATTTTAACCTAAGTAGAACTGCCTCCTAGAAATCGTGTCATCTGTCATTTTTAAAGCTGCACAACTGTCACCTGTCAATTCTGCAGCTGCAAGCTGTCACCTGTCATTTTGAGTTTACTTTAAATCCGACAAACGACCTTTACAAAATCGTTCATATCTCTGGAATCCTAGTTACTTGGTTTAACTTTCCTCTGAAAGCTTAGAATCTCAGCTTTCCAACGAACCTAGAACCGACTTGCTACTCCTTATACTCTTGCCGTAATCACGATTCACGCACTCGCGAATTTTGCCGCGATTTGCGATTTGGCCTGATTTCTTTACCTGTAAAAAGATAGCAGCTTTTTGCTTTCCTCTGCTGAAAATGTGTTTGCCTCTTAATAACCATCCCTGAATCATTGCTAAAGTGAGCCTGAGCTCATCCCAAGTATCTCTCACTCACACTGAACCTCCTAAAGGGAATTAAAAGCATTTTCAGCATATTTCGCACTTCATTGCCACCACATTCAAAGCACTTGGGCCTGTGTTTTAAAACACATACCGGTTTTCTCTAAGCTTGCTGGGGTGGGAATCGAATTTCGTATTGTATTTGATTGTATTCCTGAGAACTGTGTGTGTCACTTCCATCTCCTTCCATTTCTTACATTGCATAGGGGAGGGGGTGAATTGCCAGAGAAAAAGTGATTATCTTATCTTTTGCTAAAATCATATCAAGTATTTCTGTACTGCATTTTATTCCTCATTGCTTTTCCCTTGAAATCATAAAAGTATTTTTGCTACTTTATCCATCCTATACTAACTCCTCATTGATTATAAAGACGTGTGCTAGTGTCAGATTACCCATTGTTGATTAACATTATATTTATAAGGGCGATATCGATTATTAATTTATTATAAAAGCGTGGTATCTATATTTTATTTTATTTCTCAAATAAACCTTTTAAACTTGCAAAACAGAACTACTTCTTGGCTCAGTGGGGCCAGGGGGATTCTAAGAGAGGGGTGTTATATAGGGGTAGTCATCCAGAACTCATGAAGTGGACATAAAGATATATCAATAAGGGTTTCCATTCAGTATCCCAGACTAGGCATTGACTTAGCTGTAGTGTTGAATTGAATCCTCTCACAAATTGGGGGCTCGTAGCGGGGGATTCCGGATTAGACTATCACTTGTGCAGATTAATACAGTGTGCTAACTGACAAGATACATACATCCAGTCGGATCACCACGCTGTGTTACGCTGCAAAGCACTCCTCAAAGGAACGCTCTAAGGAAATGGTCTGTTTTGCAAAAATAAAATACAAACTTCTGTAAGTCAGGAAGGAACTCAAATTCCAGAATGACGAAACTGGTAGACATCAAAATAGCCAGAGAGAACTTCTTACATAAGCTATTTGTGAGAGGTGAGTGGACTCATCAGGACCAAACGGTCTGGTTGCAGGCAATCGCGCAACAGGTCACTGAAACAGGGTCAGATAAATGGGGAGATCAGGGTCCCCTACATGTGGCCCTGAGTGAACTATATATGGCCCCTAAAGCCAAAGATGAACATAATAAGATTGCCAGGATAGCGGCATATTTGTATCTATATATGGGAGCCATACAGTACAAATGTGCTGAAGGCCAAGATCTGGCAAATAGGCAACAGATGGCGTTAGAGAAGGCCCAATCTGATCTGGACTCTTTTGAGCAGAGGCTGCTCAGGAGCCAGGAGTCAGAAAAGGACAGCAGACAGTACATCACTAAAATAAAGGAGGATATGGATGTGCTGCAACAGGAAAAGGCGGACCAGGATACCAGATTTCTGGCCTTGCAGAAGGAGTACCAAGAAGGTTTGGACTCCCTACTGCAGAGCCAGAAAAAGCTGGAGCAACAATTAGATTTCAATAGGGCATGTGCCGAGCAGGTAGTCACCCTGCAAAGCCACCTAGATAGGGAGAAGGCAGAGAGCAATAAACTGATTTTGAAAGACCTGGATACCCAGGCAGAGTTTGACCAGGGGCGCCAGAAAGCTGGTGCCTTCCAAAGGCAAAGGGATGACCTGGCGGCACAGATGCAGGCTCATAGTCAGGAAAGGGATACCTTAGGCCAGGAAGTCTGCTACTTAAAAAGGAAAATGGAAGAAAATCACCTAGCCCTAAAGGGACGGGGTGACCTCCAAAAAGAACACCAGAACTTGTTAGAGCACACCAGGAGGGTGGAGGAGGCTCTGGCAAGAAAGGAGCAGGCCAGTAGGGAAGGGACTGAGGAGGTAACACTCCTGCAGCAGAGACTGGCCCAGTACTCCAGGACCAATCAGGAGGCACAGAGAGAAAATGAGGCTCTCTGTCAGCACAATGATAGGCTCCAGCAACAGGTAGCCATGCAGATAAGACTGATAGAGTCTAGTAAGGCCTTAACTGAGGAACTGAAAGCGCAGGCTCTTGCATTGCAACAGGAAGCAGGGGCGGATAGAGATGAGGTTCGCTGGGAAAGAGAAACTCCTGAGCATAACCTCAGGAGCCCTAGTACCAGAGGCCTTCGTCTCTCCCAGTCCCTGGACTCTGCCACCCCCATGTCCCCTCGCGCACATGAGCCCAGGGCCACGGAGATGGCAGATTACTATCCAGCTAGAAGTATGGGGCTCATAGGCCAGTACCTCCCAGGAATGGACGGGCGGGCATCCGGGTATGGGCACCCAAGCACAGTGCAATTTAGTGAGGAACACCAGGAGAGTAGGCCCATTAAGGTCATCCTGAAAACCTCGGCCCAGTTAGGTCAGTGGGGGGGTACCCATCAAATCCTGGCAGCAAGGAGGGGTCTGAAGACTCCTCTGAGCATTACAGGACACAGGAGACCAGGTCCCCACATTCTGCCAGCCATTCCCAGGCTCACAGAATCCGGGAAAACCTGGAAGATCAGACGGGCACCTCTGGGAGCAGCGCTTCTGAGTTGGAGGATGAATGGACAAGGGTTACCCGAACCAAAAAGGCCAATAATTAAAAAAGGGCCTTGCTTAAGGACCCATTGAATCAAATAATGGCAATAAGGATTGTCATCACGCCTTATCATAAGAACCCCTAGTATTCTGTTTGGGAACACTTGGAGCTCTATGAGCAAATGATGGAGACTTTCCATTTGAAGGACAGCCAAAGCTGTATTTAATATGTAAAGTGGACCTTCTCACCAGAATACTCCAGTTTCTTTGTGGGGCTGGAGGATCAAAACCATGCAAGGTGGTCCACATACAGGGCGGCCATCTTGAAACATTTTCTGTGCACAGAAATCCTCAAGAGGCTCGCAAGGCAGCCTACAATTTGCAATGTGGGGAGGATCAGGCCCCACAAGAGTTTGTGCAAGAATTAAAGCGTGCTTTTACGCAGACCACCAGAAGGGTACGCACGGATAGCAGATAATTTATCAATACGTTTTTCCATGCCTTACCCAAATACATAATGACCCAGCTCGTGAGAGATTTTCATGAGAAAAGATCTTTAGACTGGGTCATTGAACAGGCTACCCGGATCTGTGAGGTGCAGAAGCCTATCGAAAATAAAAATAACGTGCTGAAAAACCCCAAAACCAACAGCACCCCTGCTGCTGCCAAGGTGGCAGAAGTAAAGGTTGCCCCCATTTTAGATTTGGAGTTGGGGGGGCCTAAAAACCTGCCTGCACCAAATAATTCACAGCCCAGAAGGCCCTCGGGCCAGTCACAGACAGGGAGTCGAGGAGGTAGTCCCACAAATGGGGTCCCCCGCTCCCCTGACTATGTAAGTCCCCGCTATAAAGGAAACCGACCAATCCTGGGTTATGTGTGGACTCCTCCAGCCCAAGGGGGGGGATCCAGCCAAGCACCTAACCCAGGGAACTTCCCTCCCAACTTCCCACAGGAGGCCAGAAATTCTCCAAATCCTGGGCAGAACTTTTTCCCCAGGTATCCACCCAATTTCCTGCCCCAAAATCATCCATCCTTCTTTCCCCAATTCCCTGAGCCCAGACAACCTAATCCGGGAGAGGGGAGGCCAAGGGTGGAGGGGTACCAAAATCTTCCCAACCAGGGGTACTATCAGAGAAGGGATAGCTACCCTTCCAGGGATCAGCCCATGGGAGAAAATAGAGCCCTGTATCAGCCTGAGCGGGTTTCCCAGTTAGAGCGCCAGGTCCACAATGTGGCACGGGATCTGGGTCACATACTGAGGGCTCAACAGAACCCTCAGATGAGCATGCCACCGCAGAATGCTCCAAACTCTGGACCTGGTGCCCCAGAACAATGACGGGGGCAGCACCCCGATAACCAACCGGTTCCCAGGGAGGAGGCACAAGGGGAAGGGGGGTGTAAAGCCTTGGAGGAAGCTTCCTTCCCAACTTGTAAACAGCCCCTGGAAAACCAGGAACCGGAAACAAAATCTCCTACCCCTGAAAGTCTGCCACCCAAGGAGCAGAGAGGAGGTAGGAGAAACAAAGGACCCAAACAGACCCACTTTGTGGAGGAGGTACAGGTCTTCCAATTTGAGGGAGAGGGATCCTCAGAAGATCCTGGGAAAAGGATCTTCTCCTTCAGAGATGGGGGAACTCCTCCCAAGGAAAAATGGGTCCCAAGGTATGTCAATTCAGACTGGGGAGATGTGGAGACTGAGCTACCGCCGCCCATCATCTCATCCCAGAACCGACAATACCGAAATCCCCTGGTTCAAACCCATCCTGGTGACTGCCTCCAAAAAGGGGGGGGCGGCCCAGAACCGGAACCAGGGGAACCGACAATGGCTCTGATCTCCAGTTGCCAACTTTTTCTTTCAGATTCCCAAGGCTCTCCAAGAATTCTGCCCAAATCTCTTCGCTAGCAATGTCCAAAACAAGAAAGTAAGCCCACCAGTTGTCCAAAAATGTGCATTATCTGTGCCCCCTTGAGGAGAAGGAGGGAAGATACTATGCCCCGGTACAAGTACAGGGGCAGGGTACAATTCTGGCACTGATGGACACTGGATCCCAAGCTACCCTTCTGTCCAAAAGGGCCTTTGAGGAACTAAATGCAGGAAGGGGGGAGAATTACCGAATTCCTCTCACCTCTCTTCCTGGACAACTGCAGAACTTTGACAGGAAGGAAATTCCTGTTGAGGGGACTGCAGACTTGGACATTAAAATTGGGCAACACAAGGCAAAACACCCGGTCATAGTAGTGACTCCAGAGGGCACCCCTTGTTTACTAGGGAATGACCTCCTGAGAAGGTTGTCACCCCTAATAGATTGCGTAAACAAGGTCCTCTGGACCCAGACTAGACGACCAATAAAATTAAAACAGAGTGTCAACCATGTTAGTTTAAATGGCACCTGCCACATGGTTGAACAGAAATCTGACCAAGTAGAATTTCACTTCCAGAACAACCAAATTCCAGACGTGACAGTAATAGCAGTAGGACAACAGACTGGTGATGGGGGGTCCTCTCTATTTCTGAAAATCAACCTTCCTTCCAGTTTAAGGTGGTATTCCACACTGGAAGGAAACACCCTGAAATTCTTTACTAATCCACAATCAGAAACTCCCACTCCTATAGTCCAGAAAGATGTGAAATCAGCTCAGAGCCTGGCTGATATTCAGCAAATTGGAGAGCAGTTGTTCATCCCTGTCCAGTTAAATGATGGGAAGGACTCTGTTCTCGCTCGAGTGTGTGTGAACAACGGTAAGAGCTTCATCAGCGAAGCCATGTTTCGCCAACTCCCAAAAGATCCAGCCATTCCCACATTCAAACTGATAGACAAATGGGAAATGGACCTGGAAACACCTAATTCCAAACATCTCCTGCCAAGCAGGTGTATGCTCAAAATCTCCATTGGCAACAAGAGCATAGTCCATAATTGTTGGGTCGTGCGAGACGTCACTGCCGCCTTTTACTTAGGCAGTGACATTCTCAATCGCTTTGCCATTAGTTTGGACCTAATAAACTTCAAAACTTGGTCCCGATTAGCGGATAATCCCATGGGCTTTGATGATCCAGAAAAAGCATTTAGGTCAGCTCAATTGCTACCTTATGCAGTTGAAATTCAGATCAAAGAGGAAGTCACCATCCCAGAAAGGACCCGACAATTCTCCCTGGAAGTGAAAGTTAAAAGAGGACAAAAATTGCAAAACCCTGATGCTTATATTCATCTAAATGCTTCTCTCCCACAGCAAGGAATAGGGGGAAACCCAACACCATTAGTCAACATAGAACATGACACCATTCCAATAGAGGTGGATAACAGCGACTTACAGGGTATTAATCTAGCTGCAGGCACCACTATTGGAATGGCGGTTGATGACTGACATTTCTCCATTGATTTAGGAAATTAACTGTTAGGACCAATCCCCAAGGACTGTTTTGACAGTGACAGTGAGGACAATACAACACCAGACAGGATTTTCACCCGGCATGGGGAGAACTTCCTGGTGTACACTTCTTGCCCTTATGGTAAGGAAGATGTGACTTGTGACTTCAGGAGGGATGAGGTGATTTTCCAGGTCCATGAGGGCTGCCTTTCCTACCTGAAGCCTCCAGTCCAAATCAGCACTCTGACCAGGGACTTCTCCACCCAGCTGGAGGAGGCCGCTGAGATAGCCAAACCAGAAGTCTTTCCAGGCTTCAGGCAGATGGTGGAAGAGAGAGTCAACCTAGCTGATGCCTGTGTGACTCTGGAACAGAAGCAAAAGTTGAAAAAAGTTTTCTTGGATTTCCAAGATCTCTTTGCGGTAGACTCATATGACTGTGGTTGCACCGACATCCACACCACAACAATTCCCACGGACCCTGGAATGACTCCAGTGTTTGTGAAGCAATATCGCTTGCCTCTCGCATCCATGGAGTCCCTTACTGAAATAATTAAGAACCTAGAGTCCCGGGGAGTAATCCGTCCAGTCCACAGCAATTTCAATAATCCGGTGCTGGGAATATTGAAGCCAAACAGCCAGTGGAGACTCTGCGCCGACCATAGGGAGCTCAACAAACGGGTCCATACTTCCCGATGGCCTCTGCCCTACATTGACCAAGGGCTGGCCCAGATTCAGGGGTCACAGGTATTCACAGCAATAGACCTGACCAATGGATACTGGACCGTGCCTGTCAGTAGGGAGGACCAATACAAACTGGCTTTTACCTTTGGGGGCCAGCAGTACACATGGACCCGGACTCCCTTCGGATACCTCAACTCCGGCAATTAATTCAACATTTTCCTACATAAGGCCATGCCCGACCTGGGTGCGAGGGGTAACCTGGCTTATGTAGATGATGTCCTCATCAAAAGTTCATCTGTATAGGAACACATAGAGGAGATCCGTTATGTTCTGACACAGTTGAGGGCCGCCGGAGCAAAACTTTCCTTTCAGAAAGCACAGTGGTGTAGAACCCGTGTTAATTTCTTGGGGCATGAGATTACTCCTCAGGGTCTCTGTCCCCAAGAAAAGAAAGTGGAAGCACTCCAGAAACTGAAAGACACCACAACTCTGCGCAAACTAAGGAGCCTCCTTGGACTGACTAATTACAGCAGAAAATTCATTGAAGGCTAAGCAGAGATCACTAGACCCGTGATTCATCTCTTGAAGGGGGGGGTCAAGTGGGAATGGGGTCCAGAACAATCCGAGGCGGTAAGACAACTCAAAAGAATCCTCTCACAAGCGCCTTGCCTAGCTTACCCTGTCAGAAACAAGGAATTCTTCCTTGAGACGGGGTTCTCTAATACATGCTTGACGGCAGTATTATACCAAAAGCATGACAAGGTCAATAAAGTAATCTCCTATGCGAGCAAAACTTTATCCTCTGTGGAGGAAAAATTCAATGATTGTGAGAAGGCACTCCTGGCAACGGTGTGAGCATTGAAGAATTACCGCCCGTTTATCCAGGGGGAACACATCATAGTGAAGACTCCACACCAGCCTCTGCAATATCTCCAAAGTGACAGAATCCGGGCCGGAAATGTGAGTAATTCCCGAATTACTTCCTGGATTCTGTCAATGCAAGGTTTTCCTGTGGAGGTCAGATATGGCCAAAACAAGAAGAGTCCCCTCGCGCAAGGTCTGGCTGACTTGCATGATTGTGCCAGAGAAAACTGTCTCGAGGACGAAAGTCTAAAAATCAAGGACAACATGGAGGCATACCTTAATTCCCCACACAAAGTCTTTGAAGAAGACAAGTGTGAGGGAATGCCCACTGTCTATGTGGATGGATACTCTTACCATGTTGACGACAACGACGGGGAGAAAGAACTGGTGGCTGGCGTAGGGAATGCATGGGTGAAGGAGTTCCCAGAACCCTCCGCTGGATACAAAATTGGTCCCCCAAGTAGTCAGGTGGCAGAATTGATGGCTGTGTATCAGGCCATCCTCACTGCTGTCCAGCATCAACTCCACAAACTGGTCATAATCACAGATTCGGATTATGTACGGAACAGGTTCGTGGAGCACCTGGTCAATTGGAAAACCAGAGGCATGTTATGCGCTAATAACAAACCCCTGAAACATGGGAAGTTAATCCAAAACATTGATGATCTGGTCACCTCGAATGGGATGACCATCTACTGGAAGAAGATCAAGGGTCATTCCAAAATAGAGGGACCAGACAAAACTGGAAATGACTTATCTGATCAGATGGCCAAACCCGGGGCCATCCAAGGGGATCTAATAGAAATAGTGTCCCTGTTGGGGGAAATCCAGGTCACCGCTATCACTAGGTCCCAGACAAATTCTCACAATAATCTTTCAACTGCACAATGTAGTAAGGAGATCCCTGATGCTGATTTAATTACAGCTCAGAAGGGGGATCCAATTATTGGTAAGTTTTACCAACACCTTGAGGACCCTGAAAACTTTCCCCTGACAGATACCGATTACATTGGGAAAGAGGACCTAAGAGTGTTGATGAAATGTCCAAAAATGTTCCGAATCCAAGACAGTTTGTTGGTAAGGAAATCCCAAGCTGGCCATGATCAGTGGATGGTTCCTACCTCATTCCGAAGCCTGATGTTAAGTCACGGCCATGATGCGGCCACCGCCGGTCATAGGGGGTTTCACACAACGCTGGAAATCTTGAGAGAGGTTGCATACTGGCCACACATGGGGCAGGACCTCGACCAATACTTAAAGGGGTGTCTTGTGTGTGCACAATTTCAGCCATCATCCCCCACACACCGTGCGCCTCTCCAAAAGAGGGGGATGACACTGCCATGGTCAGATTTGCAAATCGACTTTGTAGGCCCTGTAATTCGCTCGTCTAGAGGAAACAAGTACATGTTGACCGTTACATGCTTGTTTACCAAGAGGGTGGAATGTCTCCCAGCCCCAAACTGCAAGCAGAAACAGCAGCTGCCTGATGATTAACCTCATCTTTTCCCGTTTTGGTCTACCTCAAAGGATTGAGTCAGACAGAGGTAGCCACTTCACCAGTGAAGTAATGACAAAGATGTGGGAGATATTAGGGGTTAAAAGGAAGCTATACATTGCTTAAAGGCCAGCTTCTTCTGGAGCAGTGGAGAGATATAACCGAACCATTGTGAGCATCCTAAAAAAGTTTGTGGCAGATTCTGGGCCAAGTTGGGATATCCGATTACCTCTGGTCCTAATGGCCATCAGATCTACCCCTTCATCTGCAACCAAAATGTCACCATTTGAGTTGATGACTGGACGCAAGATGGTGCTTCCCCAGGATTTGCTCTACCAAACCCAAGAGCAAACGTTGATAAATGCCTCCACAACTCATGAGTATGTGGAGAATTTAAGAAAACACCTTCAGCATGCTTTTGCCTATGCTCAGCGGAATCTAGAAAGATCAGCCGAGAGCATGAAAACCCACTATGATTTAAAAACTACCCGAAAGGAATATAAGTTGGGTGATCGGGTCTATCTATACAATTTCCAAAGGAACCAGGCCAAACAGCGAAAATTCTTGCCTACATGGAAGGGACCGTTTGAAATTATAGACAAGATCTCCCCTGTGGCCTACAAGATCCGCATCCCCAAAGGCAGTTTGGCGGAAGGGGAAGACAAGTGGGTAAATATAAATCAGCTAAAGTGTTGCCATCCCAGGCACACTCTGCAACAACTGGAGGAATCCACTGGAATCCCAGAGGGGGCCGCTCCAGAGTAATTCAGTTCCAACTCTAAAATATTCCACATATAGCATATAAAATTCTGTGATCCTTGTATATATATGTTCTTGTCTCCTAAATTAAAAAAGAAAATGTATATGTTCATATCTTCTGATTCATAAAATGTATATGTTCGCCCCACCATTAATAGTGGTGGAAAAATGTCTAGGAATGTGTATTGCCGCTTTGCTTTATCATCCTAGGAGAGATGAAACCATGGAGACTGACCAAGGAGGACGACCGGGGACCGGGAGCAGAGACCCGAGGGGCCCGGGGTACCGCCCCATATTCCCATCAGGACCGGCGAGGAGAACCGATCGATCCAACTGGAGGGAGGAAAAGATGCTGAACTGTGCCATCCATGGAATTGGAAGAAGAGGAGGCGAACATCCCAGATCTTGCGAGTTGCATCAGCAAAAAGTCAGAATGGCCATCGCAAGAGGGGGGCTTGTGGGATGTTTTTACCCATGCATCCAAGCCCTACAATAAAACTGTGCAGTACTGGCATGGAAAACATCATGATGGCCAGAACTCCCCAGAGAGTGCACAGGGAAAACATGAAGAATAGGCTGCCACCCATTTTTCCCTATGTTGTGAGCACAGGAGGGCACTGCCTAACCACCAGTGGGCTACACACACAGTTGCCTGAAACCATTGGGAATGGCAATGCTGATTGCCAAAAAAGCAACTCAGAACTGTGGGGGATTAATTTTCTTAATCCCAAAAATGGTTGCATTGCCAGTACTCACCACTATCAGAAAGCCGGCATTTTAAAACCACCAGACTTTTGTGTAAAACTGAACAAATGAAACAAAACCAAACCAAGGAAAGACTTGCTAAGAGGTGGATACAATGTAAAACTATATTCTGAAATGACTTGAAGGAAGTAATTATTTAATGTATATGTAAAAATTGTCAGTTTGATTTGAATGTAGAAAACTGGGAATAAAAAGTGACATTTAGCTGAAACCTGGCTTAATGAAACTGGATTCTGCCTGACAACTACCCCCGACAGGAGTTGAAACCTGCTCAGCCACTCCCCTTGCCAAAAGGAGTTGCCACCTCTCTGATTAGATTAGGGGTGGAGCAGCTGGGGACTACAGGGAATTGAACAAAGGCCTGTCCTGGACTCAGGCAAATGTTATATTGGGGGGCCGTAAAGTGGCTTCCTCTTAGGGGAAACTGGGAGGGGCAGTGCCTCTGCTAGCAGCTGAGCTTGGGGGAAGTGGATAAACCAGTTATTCCACCCTGTGATGTGGGAAGCCACACCCCTTTTTGACCAGGGCATAATTTTAAAAAGATAGATAACTCATAGTGCGGACTTGTCAGAATTATATAAGTAATATCATTATTTTTGTGATTTTACTGTGAACATTTTGAGAGGCGTTAGGACCCTGTGGTGTATTCTGGGGGGTTGGTAGTGGAAAATAGGGTCTCACTCCAAATGTATGCATGTTAAAAATCTGACACTTTATCATCTGTAACCCATATCCCTGGTGCATATTTGTGTAAAATCTGGAAAGGTTTAGAGGTCGTTATCTGGATGAAAAGGGGAGAATTCTGTCATCAGTGGACACGACATCTACAAAGACAGGGATCGGATGGTTTGGTGCTACAGAAAATATGTTAACTGGACCTATAATATTAGAAAAATGGTGCATAGATAAATATGTATTTGGGTCAGAAATAGATTTGTGTGCAATCTGACAAGGGGAGGTTCCTCTGACCATAAAACCTACAGCATCACTCTGACTCACATTTCCTTCCCCCAATCAAGGGAGAGAGGAGGAATTGGCCAATGATAAGTGAGAGGGGCAGGTTTAGTTATGACCAACGCACACACCCACTTTCCAAAACACATAAAAAGAGACTGCTGGGACAAGTAGAGGATTCAATTCCATTTGCTGCGGAGCATGCTGACCGACGACTTCACATCCAGAGATCCAACACTTAGACTTCCAAGCTAAACAGAGACTACAGAACTTTGAACCAAGAAGGCCCACTGCAAGCAAAAGTATTTGTCAGCAGGCCTCAAAATCATTTGCAAACTCTTCCACAGCCGGGCGAGCTGTCTGAATTCTTTTGCCAAGAACTCTTGCCAGTACCCAGAAAGCAGTGTTGCATCCAGAATCCACTTGATCCGGACCGGAAAGCAGAGCAGTATCCAGAACCAGAGGCCGCTGAATCCAGAGAGGCTAGACCAGCAGAGCAGAGCTGACCCAGACCGCTGTGAGCAGAACCAGTGACCCAGATCACTGTGAAGTGCCGAGACCAGAACCGGAGTCCAGTCCAAAACCTGACCAGATCCGTGGCGAGGCCCATTCCTGCACAAAATATCTTGTGAGTACCTAGCAGAACTGTGCACAACCAATCTCTTAGTTAAAATAATCTAATCCAAACTATTTTAACCTAAGTAGAACTGCCTCCTAGAAATCATGTCATCTGTCATTTTTAAAGCTGCACAACTGTCACCTGTCAATTCTGCAGCTGCAAGCTGTCACCTGTCATTTTGAGTTTGTCCTAGGAACTTGGTTTAACTTTCCTCTGAAAGCTTAGAATCTCAGCTTTCCAACGAACCTAGAACCGACTTGCTACTCCTTATATTCTTGCCGTAATCACGATTCACGCACTTGCGAATTTTGCCGCGATTTGCGATTTGGCCTGGTTTCTTTACCTGTAAAAAGATAGCAGCTTTTTGCTTTCCTCTGCTAAAAATGTGTTTGCCTCTTAATAACCATCCCTGAATCATTGCTAAAGTGAGCCTGAGCTCATCCCAAGTATCTCTCACTCACCCTGAACCTCCTAAAGGAAATTAAAAGCATTTTTCAGCATATTTCGCACTTCATTGCCACCACATTCAAAGCACTTGGGCCTTTGTTTTACAACTCATACCGGTTTTCTCTAAGCTTGCTGGGGTGGGAATTGAATTTCGTATTGTATTTGATTGCATTCCTGAGAACTGTGTGTGTCACTTCCATCTCCTTCCATTTCTTACATTGCATAGGGGAGGGGGGTGAATTGCCAGAGAAAAAGTGATTATCTTATCTTTTGCTAAAATCATATCAAGTATTTCTGTACTGCATTTTATTCCTCATTGCTTTTCCCTTGAAATCATAAAAGTATTTTTGCTACTTTATCCATCCTATACTAACTCCTCATTGATTATAAAGAAGTGTGCTAGTGTCAGATTACCCATTGTTGATAACATTATATTTATAAGGGCGATATCGATTATTAATTTATTATAAAAGCGTGGTATCTATATTTTGTTTTATTTCTCAAATAAACCTTTTAAACTTGCAAAACAGAACTACTTCTTGGCTCAGTGGGGTCAGGGGGATTCTAAGAGAGGGGTGTTATATAGGGGTAGTCATCCAGAACTCATGAACTGGACATAAAGATATATCAATAAGGGTTTCCATTCAGTATCCCAGTTCAAACTGATGCTCAAGCAATGCTGAACGTAATGATCACCAGCTTTGGTATGTCAGTCGAGGTTCAATGGAGGATACACAAGGAGGGTTAGTTCTATGCGGTGCTTGAAGGACACAAGGGATGGTTTGATCATCTACTCGATCGGCGCTGAATAGGTTGGAAGTTCAAACAGCAATTAGAGCAGTGCAGGTACAGTGATGCCTCTTTGTTGAAGCCGAGACAATGATGCGATTCACCTGGCACGGTGCAGAATTGAATTTGTCCAATTGTGTGGTATTGGGTTTTGAAGGTCAGTGAATGCCAAAGGCAGCTGTGTGGGGGCCCCGTCAGTTCAAACGGGGTCAAAAAACACTCTTAGTGGTTTGTGAGTTAAAGAGCAGGAATCCTGGTTGTATTGGCTCTCAGAAGCTGTGAGTCCCACACTCCAGGGTCTCAGGGAAAAGAGTAGTCCTTATTCACTGGCTCCAAAACATGTCAGAGGCTGGCACATACTTTCAGGGGGGCCTACAGCATCGTGAGATACTGGGCAGCAGTGTGACTGGCAGAGAGGCAGATCTTGCTCCAGCAACAGGTCACGCCAAATGATCCCAGTGCATGGTGAGAGAGCAGAGCTTTTCTCTACCTTGCACTGTCTGTTTCACCTCACAACTGGAGGACTTTAAAAAGTATTTCTTTCTGAACAGCGTTCAAACAAAATCTTCAAGCTTTGAAGTCCAGGGACGATTAAAAAAAGTAATGTGAGACCCCTTATTTAGAAACCAAGGGCCTCATTACGAGCATGGAGGTAATAAAAAAAGGAAGGCGGAATGGTAATACCGGCATCGAGTACCGGTCCGGGCTATTATGAGCCGTAAAACCCGGCATTACCGCCACTGCCTGTATCATGCCCCTTCTTACCAGCATGTGCGTGTCCATGCGCCCTTCGTGACGGAAATACCGGGATGCCACTAACAGGAAGACATCACAAGTAACGCGGGCATGCACCTACTAGTATCCAGAAGGCAATAAATAGGGCCTGGACGATGGTGGTACTACAGGCATCGCGGATCACCCGTAAATAGCAACATGCTGGGTACCCAACTGCCACAGGTGCACACAATCACCACAGGTGGAGGCAATGGAGCTTGTCCCAGCACAAAAGGAGCACACCCACACACCACACCCCTTCCTACACCAAAATGATCCCACTTGCTGTTGCAATCCTGGGGCTGGAGGACATGCCTGTACTGCTACACCAGCAACTACAACAACAACGACATGCAGCACAGAGGAGACGCAGGAGCAGAAGGAGGGTGAGACAGGCCCAGCAAGTCCCACCAGTGCAGCCAGTGGTACCACATAGGCAGCCACCAATCCCTCGCATCAGAGCCAGTCTATTCAACATAACACCTGTGCAGATCCACACCCTGTACCGGTTGGACCAGGACACCATCACCACCATAGTGGACATGATACACGACGACATCATGTCATATCATATCAGCCTGATAGAAATCCGCACTGCCATCCCCCCTCTACTTAAGGTAGTGTCTGTGCTCCACTTCCTGGCCACAGGCACCTACCAGCACACAGTGGGCCAGCTGCATGGCATATCACAACCTCTCTTTTCACGCATGCTGACCCAAGTGCTGGATGCCCTCCTGAAGCACACAAGCATCCACATATCCCTATCACGGATTGGCCAGGAGCTCGCTGACACTAAGGTTGGCTTCCATGCACTTGCAGGCATGCCCAATTGCGTCAGTGCCCTCGACTGCACCCATGTAGAATTGGTGGTCCCTCATGCCATTGAGGTGGTGTACCGCAATCGTAAGCAATACCACTCCATCAATGTGCAGATGGTATGCGACTCTAGCAAGATGATCACACATTGTTGTGCCTGATATCCCGGATCCACCCATGGTGTTGTGTAACTCCTTGCTACCCCACTACATGGAGCGACATGCTGGACAATGTGTCTGGCTGCTCGGTAAGTTGCCTGATAGGCCCATGGCAGTGCAGTGGAGGGGGTTGCATACTCCACCTGTGTGAGATTTGGGGGGGGTGCATACTCCACCTGGGTGAGATGGGCGGTGCATACTCCACCTGTGTCAGATTGGGGGGGGGTGCATACTCCTCCTGGGTGCGATTGGGGGGGATGCATACTCCACCTTGGTCAGATTGGGTGGTGAGTGGACAATGCACATACAGCTAAACACTGTTGCCCTGAACATCCCAACCTTAACATGACACATCATTGCCATACATAAGACCAATGCTGCACAGCAATGACAATATGCCAGATGTACAAGCAGGCCACCATGGGAATATCAAGCGATGGATGACAAAATATGATTACACCTGTGGCAATGCTGCTAGTGGGAATACATACAGAGTACTATACATCACCAATATGGGTGGAAAAACATTGTTCCGCATTCACAGTACATCTGCATCAGCATGCAAGGTAACACCCTGCATCATCTGGACAACGCAATCCACACCAGCAGACCATAGTACAGTACAAATTGCGTCAAATGAACCTGTGTGCATACATCCAGGGACATGTGCATGTCAACACCAAATAGCTGCAGCCATGGCAGTGATTTCTAAAGGTGTCAGGTCAGATATTGACTCACACATACCTCATTGTGCTCCCATGCAGGTGATGGTGGCTATCCCTAGAAGCCGTGGTAACTTACCCCTGTACGGAACCCGCAGAACAGGCACGAAGGAGTACAATTGGGTTCATACCCGTACCCATCTTGTGATTGAGCAGACCTTTGGCCTGTTGAAGGCACGGTTCCGCTGCCTCGGCAGGTCTGGTGGAGCACTCCTTTACGGGCCAGAGAAGGTGGGAAAGATCACCATGGTCTGTGCCATGCTGCACAACATGTGCATCCGGCGAAACATACCACTGCCAACTGAGATTGACCTGCATGCGCCGGGTGAGGATGATGATGGAGGAGATGCAGCACACCTGCCAGTTCGCGATGCACAAGATGGCTGTGCTGTGCGCCAATCACTGATTGACGATTTCTTCTGAACCACTGGGATGCTGATGGTTCTGTGTTAGTACTACACTGGGCACTGGGATCGTGTGCACGTGGACACAGGTTGTGTGGGGAGTTGGGCACTGTGCACTGTCATAAATTGAGTAGACACACACAAAATGAACAATGTCCAGTCATGATATGATTTTGAACACAACAGGTGTACTGGATATTTAACATTATTGTACTTGAACCCTCCACCTCACACACACCCTCCCCCCCTCTCCGACCCCCTAACATCCCCAACAACACCTCCCCCCAACACCCCCAACACCCCATACCCCCCAACACCCCCCCCCAAACAACCCCAACATCACCTACCCATCTCCAACACCCCCAACACCACCTCCTCCCACCTCCAACACCCCCAACACCACCACCCCTCTCACCACAACACCCCCAACACCACCTCCCCCTCACCCATGGTCATCCCACACATGATGTGACAATCATGGTTTTCCCCAGGATGCAGTTAGCACATGCAGGGTGGCCCTGTTAGTTGCGGCCTCCCTTTGGGTCTGGGGGCAACATGTCCATGTGGCGTGCGCTGCACCTGGTCATGCGCAGAGGGCTTGCGGGAGTCGAGCTGGCAGGTGTGGTGGATGGGGTAGAGGTGGATGCCTGTGCAACCATCGGTGCAGGTCGTTGCTGCTGCAATTGTTCAACAATCCTGCCAAGGACCTGGGTTACTGCAGCTAAACTGTCGCGCATGACCATGGTGTTGGTGTTCATGTCTATGATGTTAGTTGCATTTGCTTCATGTATCTCACGGAGGGTCAGTTCTCCCTCCGTCACATACTGCTGGACCAGCTTGATCATGCTATCCTGGCGGGCTCAACCCTCGTCAAGCGTGCCTCCATGTTAGTGGTGGCTGTGGAGGTGGACGGTGCAGTGGCAGGGTGGGCCAATGCTGGACTGCCCTCTGATGGGGATGACAGATGTGGACTCCCCAGTACTCCGGCATGTTCTTGCATGGGGCTGACTGGTGTGCCCTGTGTGGAGTGCAGGGGGGTCGGCTGGGGGCTCGGGGTATGAGGACATACCACATGGAGGTTGTTGTCCATGTCTAAATACTCCTCGGCGTGGTCCTCCACATCGCTGAGGGGGGCTGAGGCAGCTACCGCCCCAATAGAACTGGTGGCAGCAGATTGTGTGCCATCACCTTCTGCCTCTACAACAGTTGACAACTCCATTGTGGCTGTGTCGTTGGGTGGTGTCTCACATGTTTTTTCCTTCTCTGCTGGCCTGCCCTGTACTGCTGGAGTCAGTTGCAGTCTGGGCGTTTGTGTTGCCCTGGAGGTAGAAAGTCCTGTGCCTTCTTGACTGGCCCTGGATCCCTTGGAGGATGTCGTTGTCTTTGGGGCAGGCTCCTGGCCTTCACTTTCTGCATCTGTGCCTGTGGGTGAACAAGAGATGCAGGGCATCAGTGATGGTGGTACGTGCAACATGCATGATTTGGTGCTGTTCAGTAATTCACATTTCACGCATTGCATTCTTGTAGGTGTGATGCACAGGGTACTTGCAATGGGGGGGCATATTGGCATACGTCATGGACTCTCCTTTCTGTACTGATGTGTACTATGTGGCATACCGTTGTATTGCGGTTTGCGTGATGTGTGACATGTGATTTCTTCCTGTGTTTTGGGTGTCTGTTGGTAATGGGATTGGCATGCAGCATGCATATCATTGTGCCAGGGTTTGGGCCACCATCTGAACAAGGATCTGTATATGTGTGTATGATGGACCATGCATTGACCTGGTTCACTTTCACATCTGTTGTGCTACGTCATGCTTTGGTTCTCTGTGGTTTATGCGGACACTCACTCCATCTGCCGATGACGGCACACCCGTCTCCATGTCTCTGACGCCCTCGATCGATTCCATATTGATCGTGGTGCTACATGTCTCCTCCCATCTTGACAGTTTGGTGGGAGAGTGGTCCCCGCTGCCTGTTGTCATGGCCTCCCTGCGGTTGGCAGAAAGGATGTTCCGTACACGGAGACGTAGATCGTCCCACCTCTTTTTCACACCCTTCACTGTGCGGGTGGTGGTGCCTACCGCAGTTACCTTCCTCGCCACCTTCTCTCATATTTCTTTTTTGCGGAGTTGGGCTGCGCGCTTTAGGTCATTGGCAAAGACCTCATCAGCATGGGCCACCAGCATGTCCGCTAACATATTGAGCTCCTCGTCGGAGAACCTCTTCTTGCGCAGGCGGGGTGTGGACTTCCTGGTGGCCTTCGACATTCTTTCCTGATTCTGCCTTCTCTCCACTCAATATCAGTGCTGTGTTCGGAGGATTGCAATGGATTGTGTTTTTTAAGATGGCCGCCGGCGCATTTCCCGTTTCGGCGCGATGACGTTACTTCCGGGTCCAGTATTATGAACCCGGTATTTACATGATGGTATTGCCGGGTCCGTTATTAAGGGGTTGCTCCTGGGTGGAGGCGGTGTCAGCGGGTTCCGTGATGCCGCTATCGGGTTCTTGGGGGGTCTTTAGCGGCGTGGCGGTGCAGCCATTACCGGCATGGGCATTCGCGCGTGCTTGCGCTCTCGTAATCAGTCGCTATTTGTGGTGTCGAGGGAACACAGACGTGCTACTAACACCATGCCGGTAATGACTGTATTTTTACCGCAATTCTCGTAATGAGGCCCCAAATCTCTATAGTTGATTGGAAAAAGAAAGCTTGCTTTAAGGGTCCAATTCTGTTCTTGGAACAAGTGGACTTTTCCATCTGACATCACACCCAAAGTGCTTTCTGTTAATAGAAGTGGAGCGTCATTTAGTACCAAAGGCAGTTCCCGAGAGTCTTGCAAGTTTGAATGGGGTACAACACGCTCTCCACGGTTTGGGAGTGTCAGCACAATAATCCTGGCTGTATTGGCTCCCAGAAGCTGTGAGTCCCACTCCAGAAACTCAGGGGCAAAATGAGTCCTTGTTCACTGGCTCCCAGACATGTGGGAGGCTGGCACACACCTTCAGGGGTCCTTCAGAGTCGTGAGATCCCAGGCAGCAGTGCGGCTGGCATAGAGGCAGGCCTTGCTTCAGCAGCAGGTCACCCCAATTAATCCAAAGTACCTTGTGTTAATGGAAGTTGAGGGGACAGGAAGGAAGCGAGATAACGAGAGAAAAAAGATGGTGGTACCTTCCTCCTGATGGTCTGAGCTCCCTTGATCTACACAAACCTGCTCTCTTTCCTTGTCATTAGCATTGAAGGCCCTTTTGGTACTCTGCACCATTGTGTGAGGCTAGACCTTTTGAGAAGGGTATGCCCGTTGGTTCCACTTCCTAGGACAGCTTCCTCAGGCTGACTGTCTCACTGGGGATGGTGTTACCTGACCTCATAGGGGATCAAAGAGCCCCAGAGCTAAAGTCTTGCTAGGTACAGCCGAGACAACTACACATACCCCCTGCTGCAGCTGAGCTCCCATGTGTGATAGTGAATTTAATTGACTTGGATAATTATGAGAGATGCTAGACACCATCTCAAACGCAGGTATGGCTTGAATTTACAGATTAACATGTGACCAGGATAGCACATTTCACAGTTATGTAGGTTTTGGAACAATGTTATATATTAAATGCAGCCTCTATGCTGCAGGTACGTTACAGTCACTGCAGCTTTCCAGAGGGCACCTGTAACCTGAACCTGCTCTGTCACACTGGAGAGAAGGCACTGCAATCAGGATTCAGAAGGGCACATGTGTACACTATGCGTTTGTTTTGTCATAGAGCTTATGAAATTGGGACCTGGTTAGCAGGTCACCCTTTGTGAGATGGAATTACCCACATAATTTTATTACTCATTCTTCCAAGGGTCTGGATCATTCTCAAGGTGAGGTCTTCTACATTGCAGTGCTGTGACCCAGGCTTGTTTTGGGTGACAACATTCAATCACTTTACTGATATGGCCAAAACTGCAACTTGGGATTTACTCCCTGTATAGCAATAAGCTACCTCAGAGGTCTGTGGTCTGTTTGTATGGTAAAATGAGAGCCATGTATGTAGGGCGTCTGCTTACATACCACAATAACTATCACAATGCCTCCTCAGTTGAGGGTCAGTTGCGCTCTCGCTTGGTGAAATGGCTACTAAAATAAGTGTAAAGATGCACTACCCCTTAGCTTTCCTAACACTGCACCAATTCCAAATGCATAAGTATCTGTATTATGAATTCCTGTCCATAGTCTGGGAATTTCAGAACTGAGGCTGTGCGCAAGCAATCCTTCAAACTCTGGATGAATGTTTGGCAGTCAGAGGTTCAGGTGAGCTTCTTTGCAATTTCCTTAGATGCCACATCATTGAGGGTAAAGAGCAAGTGACACATACCCCTGTAGTATACAGTGAGGCCAGAAAGACCCTGAACTGTATCTGGGTAGTGGGTCTATCCCAATCTACCACTGCCTCAACTTTGGCCCAGAGAGGATGTTTCTTACCACCGCCCACGTGGTATTCCAAGTAAGTAAAAGTACTCTGCACTATCTGGCAGTTGGACGCCTTGATAGTCAAGCCAGACTTCTGCATGGCTTAAAGTACCTCTTTCAAGTGGGATAAATGGTCTTCCAGGTATGGCTGAAGACAGCAATATCTCCTTATCTTCAATGCTGAAGCCCTCTAAATCAGATAACACCTGAATCACCATCTGCTGAAAGGTGTCAGGGGCATTTTATAACCCAATGGGCGTGGCAGTAAACTGGTAGTGCCCTTCTGTAGTAGAAACTCCTGACCTCTCCTTTGCTTTATCAGTTGGGCCAACCAAACAGCACCTTGCAGTGAGCACTCTGTAGTCCACATAAAAGCAGACTTCAGTCTACCCACTATTGGAAGTTTTATGAACAATAACACATTGCTAGACCAGGGGTTTTGGGAAGGCTCCATCACCCTTAAATCCATCATCTTGTAGACCTCCTCCTTGATGGTGTCATTTATCAAGTGCATTCAGCTCTTCATCGGCTTACTGTCTCCACTGCCAATTTAATGGATGCACCAATTGATTTTACCCCATTTACCTAAACAACATGACACACCCTTCGCAAAATTACTTGCCTCACACCATGATGCTGCATATCAAAAGGGCCGTTGATGATATTTACAAGGGAAAGGTGCAGGGTTAGTGTAGACAAAAAGAGCGCAGAGCAGTTGGAGTAAGGTTCCACCACCGTTGTTTTCTCTCTTTATCTCTCTTCCTACCTGTTCAGTATTTTTGCATGTTTTGATATTGGCTCAATTAATGTGACACACCAAGCTAATACTTCCATTTATACAATTCCACCCCCACAATTTTGGATAACGAACAGACAGTGAGGTAGTCAAAACGTGAATTCTATTTTAAAGAAGACAATAGTTTCAACAAACTGAGTCTCCAACTTTACCCTTGAGACCACTACAATATGGCATTTATACAAAACAAATATTTAAATCCCCAAAAGGATGTACCGGTTTAAATGAACCTCACTATCGCATCTAGGCATCCGCTTTCAATCATGCAGTTGTGGTAAAAAAGTAATTTCACTGCGGTAAAGAGGCACAAACATATTAGCTGCAGGGTTAGCCCACTAAACAGGGAGGGGACTTCATTGATAGCAGCAGAGTTCTATGCATTATGCTGGAGAATGCCTCATTAATTGTGTTCTAAGCAAACAACCTAGTGGTAATAAGGTTTGAATTACAGGTGAGTATGTAATGCTTAACATTAGACATAGGCCTCAGAGCTTGCTTTCACTAGTAATAAATGTGCATTTCATTAATATGTCTAGCAGCCGTAGAAGCTGGCAGCACATTGCAAGCTACATGTTCCAAGGATCATGCAGTAAGAAATGAGCAGCCTTCAATACATTCGAGGTCAGGAAGAAAAGCTCATTGTTGCCGGGGGAAGGCAGTGAATGCACATTCCTTTTATAATTCGGCATATTAGTTCATGAAACTGGTCAACTGACGGTTTCAAAATGTCCCATGGCGTTTTCAAATGGCCCCTTACCACATCTCAGCCTTGGACATGGTCCAAAGAGTTCCTAAGCTGACACACTAAACCAGTAACTTGTCAACAGTTCAAGGCTCTTATAGTGTCATGATTGGTTGTTTTCTCATGAGAAACTGATGGAGAAGTCCAGCGACAGATGAATAAAGATCTGCTGATCATCTCAAATGTCTCAATATTTCGGCACTATGATGTGGGAATTGTGGGTTGGACTGCGACATCACAGAGGTGGTCGAGGGTGGTGTGGTAGGATTTGCGGGACCCAATCATGCCTGGATAATGTATCCCACTGTAGGGGTATAACATAGCTCTGCCAATTAGCCTCACTTGGAGAATTTACCTAATGTTGTGAGGTGATTTGATGCTAATTCGTTTGTACGATTATAAAAGTTTACATTTTGGGGGTGTCATTTGACAGTGCTTTTCATGCAGTTCTGTTCCGCATTCTGTTTGAACTTTGCTTAACAAGCTGTATTTGAGCCCAGAATAAACTGTGTTATTTCTTGCCTGGCATACACTCCTTTTTAGAAGACTTTTGTCATTTTTACTGTCGAGTTCTGAGGCAACCCGCAGTACACAGTCTTCCTCTGAATATTATGTCAATCTAAAAGACACTTGACATACCAATGTTTCTGCTTAGTATTGTTGTCTTTTAAAACATCACACATTACAATGGAACCATTCTACATAATACAAGTATGGGCAAAACCTTTAATTTTCCAAGTATGGAACTGGAGAAAGTTAATGGAAACAATGATTAAGCTACTTTTACACTCCATCTACTACTCCTATGCAGGCATGAGATAGCGAATTGTTGTAACTCTGTAGAGGCCACTTGATATATAGACAATGACCGGCTAGCATTGCACTATTCATTAAGCTATATACATGCAAAAGGAAATTTGTTTGCATTGGCTCATGTAAAATTAAATTTACATGTAATGTAATCAGAACTGTTTATTCTGTTCCGAGTACACATGCATCCTATGTTATTTGAATGTGGGGGAGCAGCCGTCTATATGCATGTTTTTGTAACTTACATTAAACGTGGATTTGGTCTTTCATTTATCAGTGTGTGTGTGAGGTGTGTGCATGTCTGTTTGTGTGTCTGTGTCTGGCTTTCCTTGAAAATGAATATATTACTTTCAATCCATACATGCTCAATTTTAAAGGGGACATATATAATGCTCTCAGTGTCTTTATATTTCTGGGCTGGATATGTAACATTCTCAAGTAATAGATACTTAATATTATAGATAATAGAGCCCCTTGCCTTCCACATTACACGTGACTATGCCTATGCATTGAAAGACAGGGTAATGCAGAGGATTTGCTCTTGACAATGTTCTTAATGAATAGAATTAATTATTTCAGCTTGCATTTTGGTGCAGAAACATCCACTTTATACTACGGCTCTCCATGACTGCATTAAATGCATAATATCATCGCAGGTGATAATACTTGCCATTGCACTATAACCCATCGTGACTCCACACCAGTATAACCCACTACTTATATTTTCAACAATACTTAACTTTACAAAAATAAGATTTGGATTTAGATTTTCACTGCAAAATGGACTGGGCCTTAAAGAAACCACATCTCACTTTGTATTTTAGATACGCATATAAAGATCAAGAACATTGGGATATTAGCCTCTGTGTCCCAGTTTTCCAATTGCATATCCCTGCATTACCAGTACTTTTATCTTCACAGACAGTACCCTAATAAAATGGAACATTATAAGGACTGGGTGGATTTATTGGGAGAACCCGCAGAGAAGCCAGAAGGCCATGCATCAATCTGACAGAAAACCCTGAGTTTGGGTGTCCTGTTTGGAAATCAACCCCCAAGCGCTGAATGGCCTTCCTTCTATGCACTAAACACCTCTCTGCCGGGGTGAATTGACATTTCTCCCATCTGGGTAGAATTAGTCTTTCTGCTCTCCAATCGCAAGTTCATTCCCCATTTTAATTTTCACCAACCAATTTTCAATAATGTTCCCCTCTTTCCTGTGGGTAGGATATGATTTATGATATTTTATTTGAAGTGTGCTCATAGACAAGTGTTTCAGAGCACGACGAGGCAAGGGAGGAGAACAAGGGAGGGCAAAACAATGATCTTACTAGGCCCAGTGACATTGAGAACACGCAAAGTGCAGGGGAGAGCGAAGGGGGAAAGTGCAAGGGAGAGGGGAGGAGTGGAAAGTGCTGAGTAAGGGATAGAACAACAACTGGTATTGCAGCCAGCAAGGTGGCAAGTGCAAGGTTAGAGCACAGACAAGGGATGTCTAATAAGTGCAGGTAAGGGGACGGTAGGGATGCAGATACAGATCCAAGTGCAAGGGTTACCAGGAGGCAGAGCGGGTGTGTGGCTGGGTGGGCAGGGTCCTGGGCCCAAAAAATAAGTAGGTAACCAGGTGCCCAGTGCCAAAGCAGTCAGATCAGCAGAGGAGTGAAGAGTGAAGGCAAAAGCCAAGAGGAAGGTCTTGAGGTGCTTCCGGAACCATAGATGGTTCTCCTCAAGTTTCAGAGAGGCAGAGAGGCTGTTCCAGAGGGAGGCCCCAGCCGAGGAAAGATCTACCCCCAACTCATTGCTTAGAGAATAAACTGACCCTGACGGAGTTGGGGGTGGAGGAGTAAAGACCTTGAGTAGGAAGGTATTTACGGAAGGAGAATTAAAGGTATTGTGGACCCAGGCCCCAGAACGCCTTGTGTACAATGCCAAGGGTCTTGAATTTAATCCTTGCAGCCACTGGGAGCCAATGAAGAGGTTTCAGGGCTGGAAAGATACGATCCCAGGGCTTGAGGCCAAGTTTTGCAGTCCTGTTCTGGATGAGTTGCAGAGGGCGGAGAGTAGAAGCAGGCAGATTTAGAAAGAGGCTGTTGTAGTAGTCCAGCCTAGAGAACTAGAGCTCTAGAGACAGTGAGCTTCTGGGGTAAGGAGAGGAAAGGATGAATACCTCTGAGGATGTGCAGTTGGTAGTTTGATTTCTTAGAGACATCACAGATGTGAGGAGAAAAGAAAAGTGTGGTGTCAAAAAAGACCCAGAGGTTCTTAGCCTCACAGGTGGGAGCAGGAAGAGGGCCAAGCGAGGATGGCCAGAGAGTGACAGGAAAGGAGGGTGCAGGTGTGCCGATGAGGAGAATCTCCGTCTTACTGGCATTAAGGCAGCATCATAGCACTGAAATTTGGAGCACAGAGTGGCAATGTGGTGGGGATGGTTGCCGGGTATTGGTTAGACCCCTGGGGAACACCACAGAGACAGTGAGCTTCTGGGGTAAGGAGAGGAAAGGATGAATACCTCTGAGGATGTGCAGTTGGTAGTTTGATTTCTTAGAGACATCACAGATGTGAGGAGAAAAGAAAAGTGTGGTGTCAAAAAAGACCCAGAGGTTCTTAGCCTCACAGGTGGGAGCAGGAAGAGGGCCAAGCGAGGATGGCCAGAGAGTGACAGGAAAGGAGGGTGCAGGTGTGCCGATGAGGAGAATCTCCGTCTTACTGGCATTAAGGCAGCATCATAGCACTGAAATTTGGAGCACAGAGTGGCAATGTGGTGGGGATGGTTGCCGGGTATTGGTTAGACCCCTGGGGAACACCACAGGTAGAGAGTGAGATAGAGGAAAGAAAGGACCCAAGTTGGACCTGGGAATGTCGATCGGAGAGGAAAGAGGTCAGCCAGGCCTGGGCCTGATAGGTGATACCTAGGTTCTCTAGCCAATTTATCACAGTGCACTCCTCTTATTCCTTAAAATTTGATAAAGTATAAATTTAGTAGTGGGGTGCCGGGGAAAAAACCAACCCTGACACTAGGTTGTATAAACTATACTATAGACAACAGATAACCACACACTTGTGGATTTCTCCCGTCCCCTGCACACCCAAAAAATATTGTGAACACAACCAATTAGTGAATGATTCCTATATGTTCAATTCTGTAATTCAAAAATAACACTTTGCTAGTAACTCTTGTCTTATAAAAAATTTTACTCAAAGAAATGTATATATACACACTTATTCATTTATGTTAGAGCATACATAATACCAAACTGTTGAATTTCAAATTTTACTTTGTTGATCATTTCACAATTCGAAATAGACAATATACAGTATGACGTTTCATTATTCAATAATAACCCATCTGGGCAATATTTTCTAGAATAACAATCCGTTAACTTGTGTCTCTACGAGTTTCGGGGTTTGATGCTCCCCTTCTTCAGGAGTTGTCTATTCCCTTCAAAGGTCTTGTAGTTCCATCTATAATAAACAATTTAGATTTATAAGTTTTAAATTCCATTATTCTTTTGTTTTTCACTGTCACTTTAATTATGATCTCATAATTAACTAGGTGATTTTGACTAATTCAGTACGGTTTGTCACTCATTATCAGAATTGCCTGTTCAACTTAATGCCAACGATACCAGGTAAATAAGAATAGTTCAATCCTTTTACACTAATCCAGTTAAAAATATATACCCAGTTGGGGTGTCCAGATTTTAGCATGTTAACTTCTTTAGTTAGATCCATTAAAATATTCACCTGTGTGATACTTCCAATGGTGTCTCCCACTTCTGTTTGGAATCTCACCACTGCTTGTGCAGTAAGCTGCCCTTGGTGATGCAATTAGGTCCCTCCTAGTGCTAATGATGCCCTTTTGATTATCTCAATGTGTAGACCGTTCTGTGAATAAAAGTTCACAATTTGTGGTAAACTGTCTCCCCAGTTATTGTAATACAAACATTGTAGAGACTTTATTGCTTACCTATCTACTTGGTTGTTGATGAATTAATGTTGGCTGAATATTGCCCTTCGTGATCACTATTTGGAATTTGGTTCATCTGAAACCTCTCCTTTAGTTCTAAGGGAAAAAAAGTCCTTTATAACTATATTGTCCTCTTAAAAATGGGGGGGGTTGAAATTAAGGTCAATGTCATCATACATGTAAAACTCTATTTTCTATCTCCAGCATTTACCTTGTCAGACAGAAGTCTCTGCATCTCTAACTTCCAAGCGCCAAATTCTGCAGCTTCGCGTGCGAATGGCCGCAAAATGGCCGCCGTTTCATTTATTTACGTTCTATGTGTGACGTCATCACGTGATAACGCGATGACGTCATACGCACCACCGTTCTGTCTTAGTTCGATGTGTTCGTTCGATGTGTTCCTAGGTTATCATAGAGACAGTTGAGCAGGATGGCATGATTGACCATGTCAAAGGCAGAAGGGAGATCGAGTAGGGTGAGGACGGAAGGGATGTTAGAATCGAGGTTGCAGAACAGGTGTTCATCGATGTTCAGGAGAACAGTTTCCATGCTTCTGGCACCTCTGAAGCCAGACTGGTGTTCATGGAGACAACCAACAGAATCAGTGTGAAAATTAAGCTGGGAGATGGCCAACTTTTCCAGGAGTTTGCCCAGGAAAGGAGTGATGGAGATTTGGCGATAGATAGTCGAGCATGAGGGGTCGGCTGTGGGTTTCTTGAGAAGAGGGAGAACAAGAGAGTGCTTCAGAGGGGAGGGGAAGGCTCCAGAGGCAATGAAGAGGTTGCAGAAGTCAGCCAGAGCAGGAGCAAGGGTGTCAATGTGGTCCTTGATGGTTTTGGACATACAGTGAAGAACCTGTTTTGACAAGACTTTCATAGATCGGACTTGTCTGGAAATTTTGTCAGGGGAGAAAAGAGGAAAGGAAGAGAAAGAGGGACGGGCGGCTTCAGGAGGGCCAGAGGTAGCGGAGAGAGAAGGGGGAAGAGGACGAGAGGACGAGTGGGTGTACAGGATGTCATGAGTTTTTTAGATGAAATGAGAGACAAGGGCCGTGCAAAGGGCATGGGAGGCGACAGGCGAGGCAGAGACTGCAGCAGCGCTGGCCAGATCCTTCCAGATTTGAAAGAGTTTGGCCAAGTTGTTAGATGCCACAGAGATGAGGGCTTGGATGTGGGCGTTATTCTTAGTTCGGACAAGGAGCCGGTATTGCCTTTGGAGCAGGTGGCAGGCCAGTTTGTCAAAGGATGTACAAGAAGCCTGCCATTTCCTCTCATCCACCATACACTTGTGTTTAAGGGTAGGTGGGTCAGAGTCGTACCAAGAGTTGCACTTGGCTTTGGGCTTCAAACGGATCCTCATGAAAGGGGCACGAACATCAAGAGTGTCAGAGGTAGAAGAGTAGAGCATGGAAAGGGCTGCATCAGGATGTGAGTCAGCCAGAGGAGGGGGAGAGAAAGTGGCGGCGAAAGCCTCAACTGACACACGCTTCATGGGGCGGATGACCAACAAGGTAGGTGGCAGTGTTGGAGTTGGCTTGGCCTGAGGGGTAGAGAGAGAGAGATGGGAGGAAAGGAGGGAGTGAACACTCCAGGAAAGGGGAGTGGTCAGAGGGATGGAGAGAGGGAGGTCAGAGGAGATCAAAACATCAAGGGTGTGCCCTGCAGACTGAGTCCGGCAAGAGGGGAGAACAGAAAGAGAGAGTAATGCAGAGGTCGCTATAGAGTCCAGAGGAGGAACAGGGAGCTACAGATGGATGTTGAGGTCCCCAAGAAGGAGGAGGTGAGTGGTTGAGGCCAGGAGGGAGGAAGAGAGGTCTGCCCACTCAGAGTTGAAGGAGCTGATCTGACCAGGTGGCCGATAGATAGTAGCCATGGTAAGAGAGTGGCCAGGAGAGAAAGAAAGCCTGCAGACAAGGCATTCGAAAGAGGAGTTGGTTGGTATAGGAATGACAGAGGGTGGAATCCACTCCAGGAAGATCAGGGCTACACTCCCTCCGGACCGGGTGGATCTGTGTGTGGAGAGGATATTGTAGCAGTCAGGGAGGAGATTGTTAAAGCTTGTGACAGAGCTGACATGAACCATGTCTCACTGAGACCGAAGACATTGACGTCAAGTTCTTCCAGGAGGCGGCAGATGTCAGAGGAGTGTTTGGCAGCTGAGCGAGAGTTTAGAGTGGCAATATGTATAACATTGCCATCCTTGAAGTACTTCCGGGAGGGGTACAGATCAGAGTTATGCCCTGCTGAGGTGTAAAAGGGGGTGTAGATGGTGCCCAAAAGGGGGAAGGAGGAGAGGGCATGGTAGCCAAGGAGGAGGCAGAGGGGGGAGGCAAGAAAGACGAGGAAGGCAGAGAAGGGACAGCAGGAGAAGAAAGGAATTTGGTCAGGTGTGAGAAGCATCTATCAAAGAGGAGAAGGTTGACCTGAGGGCTTTGGACCTAGACGGTGCCATTCAAGTAGACATTAATGATGATCTTAGAGAAGTGGAAGGGGGCCAGGAGGGCCTCCCAGCGGGTGCCACCATTAATGGGCGAGGAGGAGAAAGGAGACAGCACAGAGACCATATAAAAGTCCATAGATCTGGCGAGGCAATGACAAAGAGGATGTTGGTGTCGGTATGACATAATATTTCCATGTAACTCCATGCCTGGCTTGTCAGAGGTGGGGTTTTCCAGGCACCTAACTAGAAATGGTGTGAGGGAATTTGCTATTTTTGAAGAGATGCACATTTCCTTTTTATACTTTTCTTACTCAAATATGCAAGATGTTTGAAACTTATATTACTTTTTACCATTTTCTGACAATTTGAAACATGGCGACATACAGTTATTATCCGGCGTTGGCTCAGCCTCGGACCCCAATCCTAGAATCTAGTGAGGTAATCATCAACAAATCCACCTCAAGTATAAGCCCTGGAACAGAGTCTGGTGCCAGGATTTGAGGTGGGGGCAGTTAAAAAGTGTGCCTAGGGCAGCCAACTCGTTGGCTTGTGTCACAGAGGAGAGTGTGAATTCAGCCATCAGGGTTCAATGAGGTAATAATGTACTGCTAAGTCAATTGATGGGGCAGCATCTCAAGCCTGAATGGCCGTATGGTACAGTGGAGACTTCTTCCCTCCAGGGCACTGTGGCTACACACAGTATGGGGAACATGGACCAGTAATTGAGTTTGCCATCTATAAATGGTGTACCCAATCCTCCAAGACAACTTAATTAGATGGGAAATAGGGATGACAGTTCTTATTTTATGAGCGTATTCCACTGGGTCTTAAGGCATATCAGATATTTCATAATTTGGATAATGTAACAAGACACAATGATAACTACGCTGAACATCCATTTATGATCCTAATAGAAAGTGTTATACCTGACAATAGGTCCTTTGTATTAAATAAAATGAATATCGTCTATCTTCTAGGTGAACTACACATCCTGGCTTTCCTATCCACAAGTGATTTAAAGAGAATGAAGTTTATAGACCTGTACAGGATGGACGATTCGGTCATTTATGTCAAATCTCCAAATTGTGTTTGACATTATCTTGAGGGAACAAGAACACCTCAGAGCTTTTCTGAGCTAATGAGAACTGGTGCACACCTGATCAGAAATTCCAGAGTGGGATTACATTAGTGACACCCCGACATAGCAGCGTTAGATATGAAGCAAATTGTGCAGTCTGCACTGCACCACATAAACACACTTGTATACATGAAGAACATGAGCGTACAGTTCTATAGTTAGAGGACAGATACACATACCTACTGTCAATGCTTTTATTCTTTTGCCATTAGCCAAATGAAGTAACGCAGACCTGCAAGGCACAAGAGATCCTGAGCAAGTTTGCTGATGCTTCAAGCCAATATCCGCATTGACATACAGGAGCATATATGGAACCTGATCGAACAACACATAGTTAACCCATAGGGAACATAGTACAACATGGACAATGTAGAAACCGCATTATAAGGTTTTGGAAAATTACAGCAGGCCTAAAGCCACTGAGCAGGAGATGAGCAGAGCTGACTAAGGCTGTGCAGAGAGCAAGACGCATGAGACAGGCCCAAAGTCAAGGTCAGAGATATGAAGACACATTGCAATCCCCAGGTGGCAAAGGGACCAGATGCAGAGAAACAGAATGAAACCTCATAATTCTGAGCTGCAGAGCTCGAAATTGTGGTCTATAAACACATGATGCAACCAAGCAAGACAATGGACAGTCACCCACGGTGAGAAAGAGGAACCAGACTCAGCAGACGAGATGCAGATTGCAACAAGTGTTGCTACCGTGAGGAGAATATTCTAATAAGGCAAGGTGGTGTACACAAGTTACAATACAGACACTTAATCATTCATATCACCTTGAAGAAGTGCACAGCAAGCTAAGAACTCGATCGAGTCCCAGGTTTGGGGGCAGCCACTGTAACCAATCACAGTTTTTATCCCTGGGGTGGATGGCAAGCGGCATGAACCAATGGTAAGCCCACTACTCTGTAACAATGTAATAGATTTGTTTTTGGGGACGGGACAAGCCAGCCACCTGACATGAAAGAGCCATTAGAATAACACAAATAGGTTATCGTATAGGTTATAGCACTCTCGATACCCAATCCCTCAGCCCGATAGGTTTCTGGAGACGGGCCCAGACTGTGACGTGGAAATGGAACAAAACTGTCCTGTGTGCCATGAAACGGTGTGAGGTAAAGGAATCTTTCTGAGTTCTTGTATTGATCCTGGTGGTTTTATTTGCAATAAACCGCAGTTTGTACTTGACGTCTGACTAAGTCCTCCATTTATTCTGGGGAGAGAGCCTGCGGACCCCCAGCATCACCCTGGCATATCTGGGTGTCCTCCCTAACTGAATTATGAAGGGGAGGAAGGTGCTATTGATGTTACTGTTAATACAATGGGAAATAGGATATCATGGATTCCAGGATCAGGCGTCTGGGTAAATGCCACCCTGGTTAACTTCCTTGTTTCAAGCTCCCACGATTGGAAATATAACACCTCCACGATGGATATTTTTGAAGGGTTTGTGAGTGTCTTGATCAAGTCAAGTCTGACTATGAAGAAATCGTGAGGGGAATCTAGAACCAAGAAACATCTTCATGCGTACAATGAGAAGGCAGTCTCTAGAAAAAAAATATGAGAGTGGTCATTAGACAGAAAAATAACAGGGTTGACCTATTATTGACTTTAAAAGTGGCAAGGTTCAAAACGGCCCAACTGTCTTACAGGAACTGGCTCCGTGGTAATCAAGCCAAAAGGTTCCAGGAGGATGCTAAGGTTGTATATGCTCAGGAGGCCGGGAGAGTCTTCAGTCAGAGTAAAGAACCCATTAGTAAAGTCAATAGTTGTGATCTAAATATTAGCTACGAGAGCATTTTAAAAGTAATAAACAAGACGAGTTGCTCTCATGCCCGTAGCCAGAATAAACTTTTAAACTCTTTATTCAAGAATAATCCAGCAACATGGGCTACGACTTTGACCTTCCTTTTTGAAAATGTAGTTAACACTGAATACTGTGCATACATTGAGTGACACAGTTGTATCCTGCCCATCATTGTGCTACGTTGGACTACTTGCCAGCATGTACCTTTTTGGTAAGTCTTCTTTTTCCTCATGATCAGGCATACATGTTCCTATTTTGACAACCCTGGTTGTTTTTTCTTTCTGAATTGATTTGGCACAACCAATCAGTTTCCCAACTTGCAGTTTATTAATTACATTATTGTGTTTGTTTCTCCATGCAATGTGCAAATCTTTGCTGCAACCATTCATATGACATTATACCATTTCACACCACTGTTATTGCGGTAATACAGTGTTGGATCTAGATCGGACCATTGGGTCTTCCTGCCGAATTCACAAGATGGTTGGCTGTGCGTCTGGCAGATTGGACATCAAATTACATAGGGCGATGGCAATGCCCGCTTTAGGTACTTACCTGTGTTGCAATTAGTACACTGCTATGGGTTTAGGCTATGTGTGCTTCTTGCTTTAGTGTTATCACTTTTAGGGTTATTTAGGGCATTCTTGAGGTCTTATGATTATTGCTAGATCACTGTGGTGACTCTGTTGTGCCTCTGGTTTTCAAGTGTCCACATATCCACATGTTTTGGGCACTACCTTTGTGAACCAGGTTGGCTTTCTGCCTTATCAATTCTTCTTGGGGCTACAGGTGTTCTTGTGGCGAGTGGACTTTTAGTCAATGATCCCATCTTCTATGCAGGTTTTTTCATTCCTTGCTGGCTTCCTGCTAATTTGTAGGCCTTTTTGAATTGTACGGCCCTGATTGAATTGCAAGTATAGTTTGAATTTGTTCCTTTTACTACACTGCACACTTGGTTGTACAACTTGTGACTTATATATTTCAATTTGTTTCTTTAGGTTTGCTGTTTCCTCCCCTGATGAAGACTTTGCAAGAAAATATTAACTCTTGAAACCAGTCGATGCTTTTGGAAGTAGCGGGAAGACAATTACATCAAATTGAATCATCTGGTGTCCATTTTTCTACACACTTGTCTAATATATGTTAATTGTTTAAATTAGTGTGTTAAAAAGTGTTTGAATCTCTCAGGCCTGCTGATTGACCTGTGCAGCCTATCGGCACCACATCTCAAACCATTGTCACTTGTGAAATCCTTTTTCTCATCCACTTGCACATTCACAGTTACAATCCTCTTTTTGTCACTTTTACAACTGTGTTCATGTTCCAAAATCTACCATCATCTTTTCTCACTGAATTATGAAAAACTTTCACTACCTCACATGAAGAGGACCACTTCATAGGATCTTGCCTCAATGGACCGGGCAGTTTAATCCTGAAATAGTATCCTTCTTTTATCTCATGTTCTTTTACTGACTTCCTCTCATTGTACCTCCATTTGTTCTTCTTTTGCTTTTCTATCATTCTCTCCCTCAACTGCTGCACTCTCTCCCACATCCATCTTGCTCACCCCATCCACGGAGGACTCAATTTGTAGTTGGGTTTTCTCCCTCTACATAACTCAAATGGCGACACTCCAGTTGTGGTGTGGGGATAGAATCTGTGTGCCACCATCCCGCTCATCACAACAACCTCCTCATCTTCACCATTCACCCATGCCCACCTAATGCAGTCCTTGATCACTTTATTGAAGCGCTCAGCCACCCCATTAGTTTGAGGACGATAAATCGCAGTCAACTTATATTGCATACCATTTCTCATTAAATAATCACTAATTTATTTAGATTTAAATTGAACGCCATTGTCAGTCAACAGTTCCATCGGGTACCCTTCTCTCCTAAACATCTTCCATGAAAGTGATAAGCTCTCTAGATAGATACTTTTTGATCTTCACCTCTACCCATTTGGATACTATGTAAATCAACACAATGCAATGTGTGTCCGCACCTGTGCCATGAATGGGTCAAAAATATCCATGCCTACTCTTTCCCACGGCATGCGCGGAACTCTAACAAATGACATGGGACTTTCTCTTGGCACAAGATTTTTTTTCACTTAAACAGCATGGTACACAGTCCCTTACTGTCCTTTCTACTTCTAAATCATAACCCGGTCACCAGAATTCAGCTCGCAATGCTTGTTTGGTTTTCGTGATACAGTGGTGTCCCTCAAGAGCTGTGTCAATTATCCTTTTCCTCATGTCAGTTGCTGGACCTACTACATATCCCCTCATGACATAACCTCTTTCCACATGCAGTTCCTCACTCACCTTACAAAGTCCTTCTAAATTGGTTCCACCAACTATCTCTTCACTTCTTCACCTCTCTCCAAAATTTCTTTCACTTTCTTAAGCATGCTATCTCCTTCTAAACTCCTTTCCCACTTACCACTCGTTATCATCTTGGGCTCAACATACAACACACATACATCCTCTTCCATTCACTAATTTTCATCTTCGCCACCCACTCCCATGAGAAACAAACAGTCCACTGGTATATTCTTCTTCCCTTGTACATATTCTATATCAAATCGATACTATTGCAGTCAAATAACCCATCTCCTTACACACAAAGGATACACCGCCAAATTGTCACCAAATTTGAAGTATACAGGAGCCAGGCCAGTGTCACAAACTTTAGTTTATTCATCAAGTATCATCGGAAGTCCCACCAGTCGCACAGCATCCATCCTTTCAGTAGGCTCTCTATCAGTCATCCTTCCAATCTAGATCCCTCACTACTCAGCATTCCCTATATTTCATCATAGGAACTGTGCTGGCTGGGATCAAGATACTACAGTCGTGAATTTGGTTATTTGTGTACATGGTATGATTGGATGTGATGTATGTGATGTTGATTAGGTTTTAGGTTGAGTCCTTTTTTTTATCAATACTTTTTGCTGTTTTATGTACTATTGATGTGTTCCCTTTTTCATGAACTGTAAATACAATTTGATAAAATGGATAAAGGCTCCTGTTTGCCGCTTTGTTGACCTCATTCCAGATCCCTTTGTCGAAGCAGGAGAGGACAGGAGCCCTCCTCCGTCTCACAGATGTAGGATCAGTCTGCTGGAGCCACCCGCCTCCCACCCGACAACCTCACTGTACTGAAAGTAAGCATCCAAGGCCATCCGGATCATAAAAGGTACCCCCTGACCCCAGCCGTACCTGCAGACCGCTGCGCTGCATTTCTTTGTGTTTCCTGCATCCTGATTCCAAATAATTGCATTTGTTCGGCATCGATGCCTGACCATAAAATGGCTGGCACGATGCAGCGTGAAAACGAGGCTGAACCTTGTTGCTAGGTAACTGGAAGTTTCTTCATCCAATCGGTGCCACTGACAGGCGGGAGCGAACCTGCAGAGAAGGGCCGTGGATAAAGGCTCCTGTTTGCCGCTGTGTTTACCTAATTCCAGATCCCTTTGTCGAAGCAGGAGAGGGCAGGAGCCCTCCTCCGTCTCATAGCTGCAGGAGCAGTCTGCTGGAGCCACCCGCCACCCAACGGATGACCTCACCATACTGAAAGTAAGCGTCTGAGGCCATTCGGATCATAAAAGGTACCCCGTGACCCTGGCCGTACCTGCAGCCTGCTGCGCTGCATTTCTTTGTGTTTCCCGCATCCAGATTCCAAATAATTGCATTTGTCCGGCAGAGATGGCTGACCATAAAATGGCTGGCGTGATGCAATGTGAAAACGAGGCTGTACCTCGTTGCTAGGTAACTGGAAGTTTCTTCATCCAATCGGTGCCAACGACAGGCGGAATCCGGCCTGCGGAGGAAGGCCGTGGATAAAGGCTTGTGTTTGCCGCAGAGAGTAGCGCCCCCCACCTTAATTGGGCAAGCTTACTCACCATCTTCTGTCACAACTGCAATCATCCTTAAATCTGTCCTACGCTTGTGCTCCTCATTAGCATTATATCTTACGTGCTACTCTGAGCCCACCTCATTCTCACTCGACCCCAGACTGAACTTAGTTACCTCTCGCTGGACAATACCTTACCCTATTCAGCACAATACCACCATCCTGTCCACTGTATGCATAAGTACCGCATATGCATTGGCAAGTGACACCGTACGGCCGCCTCAACCATCAGCGCGCACCTGGACCCTGTTAACACTATGTATAAGCGCTCTGGCCTTCACCCAAACTAGCCCTAAGCAATCACTCCCAACATCTCCAGGGCTCTATGTTTGAACCAATATTCTGTACCTGTACACACTCCTGCTCATCTGTACTAGTCCACTTTACATGCCTCCTGAGCCTATCTGAACGAGCCCATTTCACCTTATGTCCCTGAGTTGAGTGGAACCAGCCACGCCATTCTGCGTATCTGATCGTATTTGCACTAACCTTTGCCATTTTGTGTACCTGACCCTATTTGTACTAGCCTACGCCATTTTGTGTACCTGATCTTACTTGAACTAGCCTATGCCATTTTGTGTGCCTGATCTTACCTGAACTAGCCTACATCACTTTGTGTACCTGAGTTTATCTGAACCAGTCTATTCCACCGGGTATGCACCGTAGACTTCCTGAACTAGCCTACCTCATTCATGTACCTGAGCTTATCTGTACTAGAACGTGTACGTGTACCTATCATTCAACTGCCCGACATTGCACTGATCTACTATTATTGTGCCTACACTGTAGGCTGTGCGCTATATGCACTGCTCTGACTGACCTTTTACTGCGACAACATTGTATGTCCAAACAACTGTACAGGAGGGCGGAGCGACCTCTGACGGGCCCATGGATCAGAGCTCATCCTCAAGTACTTTTAAGACGAGATAGCTGCACCTTGAGGAGGATGGAGTGCAGGATTCTCTTACTCCAACACAAATCAATAAGGACAAGTCAATGGTTTGGCAAAGGGAAGTATGTTTAATGACAAGTACAAAAAAAGGGGAAACAAATGAAAATCAACAGTGTTGCGATCGCCTGTCTCGCTTCAACTCCTCAAACTTCATACAAACAATAACATTTATACCCAAAACTCATCATCATTGACGTGTAACACCCAAAGTTTGTCATTCACTTCTATTGGTTGGGATGGTAACTTTACTATAGGTACTATATCTGTATATGGTAACAGAGCGTGAGGATTGGATAACTCGTATCGGGTGGGCGTCTATGCCCATCCCTCTACATCACTCATGATAGACATCACTACAAGCACGATGTCTTATTGGTTCTACTCGCTATAGGACCCTAGATAATTTGGTCCATTGTGATTGGGTGGGTTACACCCCTAGACATAAATCTCCACTTTAATTAGCAATATGCAGAATGGACACCCAGGTGCCTTGTGCCACAGGATTCACCCTGCCTCTCTTCCATCAATCAGCACTTTTAGGGCTATGTATCAATTAGTTGGCTTGGGATGGCCTCGAACTGTAGCTTCTTATCAGGAAAAGTTATGGCATCCTCGTGTTCTGGGTGACATCAGACGTTGGTACCTCTTCGCCCTTGGCTGGTCACGTGTCTGTTCACCCTGAATCTGCTTAATTTTCCTTTCGTGTATTTGATTCTTCCGTAGCCTCGCCACCTGCCTGGGGCCTCTTTATCTAAACCTTTACTGGTTGGCTGCTATACTCTGAAGTTTCGATTCTTCGAGGTTGCCGCTCACCTCCCTTCCTTGGGTTGACCTTGAATTCCCAGGCATGAGCCGCTTCTTGCTGAGTTTCAATTCCGCTCTTTCCTTTGGCTTTGGCTGGAATATGAATCTTGGCCTTGTTAGCCCCTTGCAGCCTGGGCTTAATTCTGCTTTTCCAAAATGGAGTCGCACTTGTATACTGTGCTTCATTGAGGTAGATATATAATTGGCGCTTGGCGCTCTATTCTTCTACTAAGCATTGCAAGCAGTACCGTTTCCTTGGCTTCTTGCGTTCCAAGCCTATTTACAGGCATTTGTCAGTTGCATATTTTCATCTCACTTCATGGTTACGGTTCTCGGGCTGTAACGTTGTTTCTTCTTTTAAGTCTGTCGCACGATTATTCATAAATTTTCGTCTTGTGTGTCATCCTTTTCGCTTGCCATTTATGTTCATCTATACGACTGTCCGGGCTCTTATGACGTCACCATTTGCCTTCCATTAAGGCTCTTTGGGTCTCTTCGGGGACAGTCTGTAAGTAGTCTTCATTTCGTGTCAGCTGCTTGTATGGTTGTCTGGTTATAGGCATTTCAACAGGTATTGCTCTTCTGATGGGCACTGGGAATAGGCCCAGTGCAGCTCTCTGTTGGTTCAATTGTTCTTCATACGTCACGTGCCTTGGCGAGTATGTTCCTGGTACCTCAAACTGTGGGGCTGGGGTGTAGGCCATGTCTGGGACCTCCTCTACACTCCCCCCTCTGGTCGGTTCATCGACCACTTCTGCTTCCTCCTTTGAATTCTTGTTACTTTGTTCTTCTGTAGCTTGTTCATCGTCCTCTGGGTTTGTACATGATGGTGCGAATGCTGGTGTCTTTGGCGTCCATATTTATATCACTCCTTTCAAGCTTCCTGCTGCTTTTACATGTTTGTCTTTGTTCCAGGTCATGAGCTGACATTGTCCATTTGGGCTGCAATAGATCCACTTTTCTTTATACTTTCTTTGTTTTCTGGGATACACAAACTTTGTTCCTTCTGGTGCAAATTCGCTAGCCTTCACAAAGTCTCTTATTTCTTCATCAGTCAGGTCTCTGGGCTTCCATCCTGGTTCAACATTGACCATGATTTTCATCCCAATGGCTTTCTTCGCAGTTTTCTGGCACTGTGTAATGATTATCTTGATAACACAGAATCCTAGCAGTATCATTATTAGTAAGTCTCCCAGAAACTTGAATATATCCGCCATCAATTGTGGGACCCATGAAAATAGTGTTCCAAACCAGCTGTTATCATCCACTTTGTTGGTTTTGTTGATCGTCTGGTTCTTTAGGTTTGTCAGCATACTTATGGCTTCTGTTAAGGTTCCATTTTCTTCGTCATGCGAAGGTATAAATGTGCAATATGATTCTCCGCTTTTTGCGCAAACACCTCCATCCATCGCTGTGATCATGTCAAGTACATATCTGTTCTGGAGGGTCATCAATTGGATTTCTTTTAGTTCTTCATTGATCGTGTTGAATCCTTTCATGGTGGTGTTGATGGTCTGAAATAACTCCCATCTGGTTATCTGCAACTATTTAGTATTTGCTCCAACTTGGATGTGTGGCAAGAGTATTGTTGTGAATACTGATGAGGAGAGGCTAAACAGCCTGTGTTCATATGGGATTGCTTAGAATGCTTCTTCTGATTTGGCAGAAAAGTAATTCTCTCTCTTCATTCAGGATACCAGTTCCACAGACCTCCTCTTCCTTAGGTGAGCATGTGCTTTCGGGAAACTGTCAATACTCAGGTCATTTTTTGGGATCAATAGTGCAGGAACATGTTCATTCACTATTGTGTATATGCCTCCCCAGTTTTTCGGCAGTCTTATGTATGCCTTGGATCCACACGCCCAGTAATGATCCATAATTACTGCAGTTCCATGTACCATTCCTGGAGCGTCGAAGACTCATCCACAGTTCTGATTCTCTCCCATCTTCCTTGTGCCATTGTTTCTGAAACAGAATTTTGGGTTCTCTAGTGGCACTATCTTCGACCCATGTGAGTAGTTTTGCAAATTTTGGCCATAATGGCTTGCATCTGTTCCGCACTATGTTGATGGTAGGTTCGTATTGACCAATGACCATCCAGGCTCTGCAGATCACCACTCCTTTCTCCCATCCGTCTGGTGAAAGCACGGTCCCCCAAAACTGCATTTGGCCTCTGTTCTTCCAACTTCGAGTCTCCTCTGGAGTTTTTCCTTGGATATTTAGCTTCTGATTCACTTCCCATCTAATTCCAGCCCCTTTTACTCCAGTAACCTGATTACATGATTCTAAGTATGAGCTCTGTTTATTGTCTTTATGTCTTGAACATAATCATCCTCGTCACGATCAGTTGCTTCATTTGCCCATTTCAGGGAGGCATCACTGCCCATGAACTGGCCTCTGGTCTTGCACATTGCTAAGTGCGACATACAGTGTGCTGTCTGCACATCAATTTCTACAGCCACAAAGATCTTGGATTTTCCCATGCTGTACGGTAAAAGTGCACAGACGAAGCACTCTCCTTCAGCTTTTCTTCTACCGACCTCTTTCATGTGTTGGTACCAAATGTTGGTCCCTAGATGTGCTGTGCTGTCCAGGTAGTCGTTTAGCTCATTGTTATCTTCATGCGGGCTTCTCTTGATTCTTAGTGTCTTTCTGTAGTTAGATATAACTACATCTCTAAACGCGTCTGTGTGACTTTTTCTTGCTGGAGGATTCTCGGGCATTCTTCTCGGTGAAGCAGGTTTCATTATCTGCATTGATGTGGTAGGAGGAGGTTTTGCGTTTCTCTTCCTCTCCTCTCGTATTCTTTCATAGAGTGTCTTTAACCACCACCTGTTTACCATCTGTCCCACGTATGGCTGCGTCTTGGGCCTGGTGCTTGTTTCTTGTTTTGGAACTGTTGTGCTTATCACTGCAGTCTCTGTGGTTTTGTTTTTCAATTCCTCATGTTGTCTCCTTGCTCTGGTTATAAACGGGAATAAATGATCTATCAGCAAATGTGTCTTTGCAGTGAATTCTCTCGTAGCCGCTTTTGTCCTCTTGAGGGCTTTTGCTATATCTTCTTTAGTTGGTCTTTCACTTGCTTCTTTTCGGTCACCTTTATTATTTTCAGGGACTGGTTGTTCGGTAGGCAGTCTCGTACCTTCTGGTGTCTTTGTTCAAGGTTCTGTAGCCATTGACACTTGCCCTTGTTCGTGTGCATTCAGTGTGTGAGTGCATGTAGTGGTCAGTGCTATGTTTTCATTCATTCCGCGCTGACCCTCTCTGCAGCTTTTCTCTTCATTCATTACCTTAAGTGTGTATGAATCACTGCTAATTACATTCAATTTTAGTTTGTTTACCTTGCCATCAGGTTTTCTTGGATTCATACATACATCATCTGGTGGGTGCACTGAGATTGGAATGCTTTGTGCACCAATGAAGAATGCAGTTCTGATTGTTAATGATAGAAAAACAATGATAATCACTATGCATTTACACATAATCGAGCGGTATGAAAGTTGGCAGCCTTTCCTACCAGGGAAGCGGGGTCGCCCCTCTGTTTGCAGGAGGACCAGGTTACTGTTCTGAGCCCCCATCTCAATCATATTAATTGTTAAAGTTCTATTCTTTTCATTTACTCCATTATTGTCTCTCAGAAAGTTTGTAACATAAAGTGTCTGTGCTTCGTAAGTGTCCCCCCTCTTGCAGGTGACAATTGTCTCTGGTCACGGGATGCAGTTCCCTTGCTAGACTATGGAAAAAGATTAGACTATCCACTTTGGTGAGTCACTTTTTTTAGCATATTCAAAATATGTCAATTCCCAGTCCACCCCCCAAATTTGCTTCAGTACCGAAGACATGCTGGATCAAGTTCAATGTAAAAATAATGGGAAAACATAGCAATCAATCCAAATCAAAGTCAGAAAATAAAAATAAAAATAAGAAAAATAAGATGGTGAAGTTCTTGTCTCAGGTCTCTTGATCTGTCCCTCGGCGGAAAGATGAAGTGCTTTGTCTCTGTCTCCTGGATCTGTCCCTCGGTGGAAAGATGAAGAGCTGTGTCTCTGTCACTTGGATCTGTCCCTTGTCGAAAGATGAAGAGCTGCCTTGGCTTCCTTGATCTGTCCCTCGACGGAAGGTTTCACTGGAATCTCCTTAGATATTCTCTTTGAAAGTTGGGCAGCTCCACTTGGAGCATGATTTCATGGAGGAGTGTTCCCATATGCGCAACATTAGCTGGATCTCTGATGAAGGTAATGACGTCAACCTCGGCAGGTCTCCCCACCATTTCTGGAAAGTCAGTGCGTAGGGGGAACAGGACATTTTGCGCCAGTCGACTGTCCTCTGGTGACAAAGACATTTATCCTGCTTTGCTGGGTTCTGGATCACAGGCCTTTCTTTTGCCGTGAACAGTCTCTACACTTTCGTGCTGCGTGGATTGCGACCACGTAGTTGAGCTTGATCCAAAACTGTTCAGTGTTTCTTGGATCTCTTATGTATGTAAGCGTGTCCGTGGTTCTCCCGACAAGTGCAGGGCATTCCTCTATGATGCAAAAGAAAAGTGTGTACGTGAGTTCATCTATGATCACCTGTGGTTGAAGCATTTGTGTCCTTATCACTGTATTTGGGTAACTCAGCGAAGGTTTCCGCGATGACAGTTAGCAGTTGCCGGATTACTTTCTTGTTGGCAGGATCTTGAACAAAGTCTGTGACACAGGTTACTCTCCCTACAAGTGACGGATATGATATTACCACTAACTGGAAGTAGGTGAGCACATCCCATGTGAGGTTTCTGCTGGGGGATACCATAAATGCTGCGAAGCGATGTCTTGATCTATGATGATTCAGGATACGGTGTTAAGTTTTTATGATAAGAGTCCCCGATCACAATCTATTAGAGTCTTCTTTTTCAACAATGCTTGAGTGTGGCTTGGTTCAAGAGTTCATATTTATCAATGCGTTGTGGCTTAGATGCACAATTCTCTTCTTCACCCTGCAACTATGATGCAGAGAGTGTCCATTATGTCCTTATCCCCTTTTTTGCTTAGAGGAAATGTCCAGTTTAAGCCACAATTTGCAGAGAAGTTCTTTTTCTTGGCTTTTGCTGCTAATGCGTCCTTCTTCCTCATCGTGGATCTTGTCTGCACATGTTGAGGTTCTTCCCCGTTGTCTGTGATTTCTTCGCTGTGGGGTGCAGCTAGAGGGTTCTTTCCGATATATGGTTTAATGTCATTTTGAAAGATCCATGCTCGCCTGCCTTGCAGTTTGACTGTTGACGGAATGCAATCCTCTACGATAAACGGGCCATTGAATCTTGGCTCGTCCCACCTTTTTCTCGTGTGGTTTTTTACCAACACAGCATCTCCAGGGAAGATGAGAGACGCACATAGACCTTGAACTGCGTCTGTTTCAGCATCTCCTGCTGGCTTTTGTGCTGCACTGCACCCTTTACGTCATCGCTGTAGTTGGTCTGAAATGATATTAAGGCTTGATGTCATGCAGTTCAGGTATTCCTGCAGCTCGGTTCCCAAGACCTCTCTGGTTGCCTGGGCATCATATCTAGCTCTATCTTGAGGGGTAAGGGGCGTGTTCATTCTCCGTCCCATGACTATCTTGTGTGGCGTAAGATGATGGTCAGAGCCTGGTTGGTTCCGAAGAGCATACGATGCCAGTGGAGTAAGCTTCAACTTGGCTATCCAATATTCCTTTAACAAGCCATTGAGCCTCTCACAAACACTATTACCTTCCGGATGATACGCCGAGGAGAACTTGTGCTTTATACCAAGCAGCAAGCTGATCTGCTCAAAGACTGTATTAACAAAATGAGCCCCGTTATCTGACCTCATCACCCTACACACCCCAAATCTAGGGAACACTTACCTCACCAGGAATTTGGCAGCACAGGTTGAGTCTGGGTGTGTACAGGGACCTGCTTGTATCCATCTAGAGAATGGACACACCACTACAATTAAGTACCTGTACCCATTACACACTTGAATCATGTCGACATAATCGATGTGTAAGTGCTGAAAAGGCCCATTAGGCCGGGGGATGATTCCTCTCACTACTTTTAATGTGTGCCCAGCAGTGAATTTCTGGCAGATTATGCAGTTCACCATAAAGAATGCAACATGCTCTGCTAAATTCGGTATAAACCAGTCTTCTGCGAGCATTGCAGCAAGATTTACTTTTGATATATGAAATGGGTAATGCAACTGTTCCAATGCTATTTTTAGTAGGTAGGGCTACAGGCATTACTGGTTTACCAGTGCTGTCTTGCCACCAAAATCCATCCGAGGGGTTTAAAGAACACCCTTGATGCTTCCACACGTTCTTTTCGTCCTGCAGTGCCTCCCCATGAAGCTCCATCAGTTGAGTTTGCCCCATATTACTGTAGGCCTCTGGTGTGGCTCAAGCTACCATCATTCGTTCATGGGTGCGTGCCACTTCTACTTCCATGATTGTCTCACTTTTAGACGCCATACGCTTGGCCTCCGCGCCTGCTGCATTGTTTCCAAGTGACACGAAATCTGTCCCTTTGGTGTGGGCGGCACATTTCACAACCGCTATGCCCACTGGGAGCTGCAATGCCTTTATCAGCCTGTCCAATAAGGTTGCATGATGCACTAGCATGCCGTAAGCTCGGAGGTAACCCCTCCTTTTCCAGCGCACTAAGCCCACCTGCACTGTTGACATCACATAGGTGGAGTCACTGTACACCGTTACATCCTGATCTCCGTGATTCTCAATGGCGAGTATCAACGCCAATAGTTCTGCAGCCTCTACTAAATAATGAGATGGTATTCGTACACTGACAAGTACTTAATATTCTCTGTTTGCTATGTTTTTTATTACGGCCACACCTGTATATCTTTGTCCATCTTCTTGGTCAATTCTCGAAGACCCATCAATAAAGACGATTTCCCCTCCTGCCAGGGTATTTTCTTTCACCCTGGGGATTTCATCATAGACTTCTTCGTAGTTCGCACAATCATGTATCGGCTCTCCTTCAGTGACTGGCTCAGCTATGAACGTAGCTGGGTTTACTGCTTTACATCAAACTATTTTGATCGATGGATTAGATATGATCACTTTATATGCAGAAGCTCTCTGAGATGTCAATGTGCCTTTTGGTTTCTCTAAGATGGCAAATAACGAGTGCTCGATGTATAACGTCATGGAGCATCCAATTACAATGGTTGTCGCCTTCTCTATGGCAAACGCTGCGGCAGCTAAGCTTTGTTCGCATGGGAACTGGCCTCTCATTACTGGGTCCAGAATCCCACTGTAATATGCCAGGGGCTTGTACCCCAACAAGGTTCTTTGGGCGAGCACTGCCGTCATAACGCTGCCATTCATGAGTGAGAACAGGTAGAATTCCTCTGCATAATTAGGAATCCCGAGAACTGGAGCCGCGCAAATTGCTCTCTTGAGTTCTGTAAACCCTTTTCCATTGCCTCAGTCCATTCATTTTTTCCCTTGTTGCCTGGGCCTTCTTTAGGGCCTGGAGCAAGGGCTTGGTATACGTGCTGTAATCGAAGACCCATGCTCTAACATAATTGCACAAGCCTAGGAAGCTCTACATTTGCTTTATCGTGAGTGGCTTAGCCGTGTTCATGATAGCTTCAGACCTTTTTGGGGTGACCTTTTTCCCCTCAGGTGAAATTAACTGGCCTATGTACAGCAACTCTTGTTGACAGTATTGTAGTTTTTCTTTATCAACCTTATATCCTTTCTCAGCCAGTATGGTCAGTAGCTGGATAGAATCACGCCTGCATTTCTCTTCAGTGGGGCACAGATCAGAATGTCATCCACATACTGCAAAACAACACTGTCTACTGCAATATTGCTTAGGTCCATTTGTACGACACTGTTGAAAATGGACAGGGACTCACAATGCCCCTGTGGCAACCTCATTCTTTTCAGGCGCATTTGTCTGTAAGTGAATGACGTCAGATTTTGTGAGTCACGGTGCAGCAGGATTGAGAATAAAGCATTTTTCAAGTCAATCACCATGAAATATTTCGCCTCGATCGGTATGTTACACAGGATCGTAGATGGATTAGGGACTAGAGGGAACTGGGATTCGACAATATCGTTACTAAACACCAAGACCCTCCCTTTGATTTCTTGACGGGGTAAATCACTGTGTTACACAGTGATTCTGACGTCACTAGGATGCCCTGATCCATCATGGAGGAAATTGTCTTCGCGATCCCTTCATCCGCTTCTCTGGACATGGGATATTGTCGTGCTCTTGGTAAAATTGCTCCTGGTTTCAGTTTAATTTTCACTTCTCCCACCCCCTTTAGGAGGCCTACGTCATAAGGTCCTGTAGTCCATACAGAGACAGGCACCTGGGCCATGTCGTAGTCAAAGTATTCCGGACGTACCAGTGCCAACATCATTCTCTGTGGCACTTCTCGTTTGATCATTTTGACCCAGAATATGAGACTTACTTCCACCCTCGTCTCTTCTAAGTCAGGGTGTTCTTCGAACAGATTGTTATCGGTGACGTCAGTCACTCGATACCCTTCTTCAATTGTGATAATTGCACACCATTGCCTGCCATCATCATCGTACCCTTCGACCAATGCTACTTTCCCTCGCACTGCTGCAATATGTATCGTAAAGTGAAATACTTGCCCCCTTCTTCATGCATAGGTATTCTTGGTCTGAATAGAAACTCGCCAGGGGTTCTCATGGTCTTATCTGCAAGGCCTGGCAATCCCGCCATAAGCACACGCATGCCATATGCGAAGACGTCTGGTTCTAATGGTAAAGCTCTCATGGCTATGCATCCGGAGTATGCTCTGATAATTTTGCACACATTTGAATAGTGCATTCCTGGAGTGGAGCATACTATGCCCTCCTCTGTGAACGAGATTGTCATATTCAACTGTGTCATTAAGTCTCGACCCAAAATGTTTACTGGGGTCTGACGTGAATATAATAAGGGTACATTCATTTTGTGCTCTCCCACAGAGACTGGGAGCGCGTCTGTAAAGGGAACTCTACTGTGAGCTCCTGTAAAACTCTGAGTATCTATGGCCTGCCTGGACAAGGAAAACTTGCCTTCTCGTATGCACAAGCAGGTTGCACCCATGTCAACTAAGAGGGAATATTCTTTCCCCCTATGACGACATTCACCCTTGGTTCCCTGTTAGGGTCTGGTGTCACTAATAGGATAGAGCACATCAGAGTTCCCAGTGAGCTGTCCTAGTTCATATATAAGTTTGGTCCACTGTATGCTTGTGGATTTTCTCCATTCCCAGGGTTGCCGCCCCTTCCGGAGTTTGTGCCCTGAGACATTTGCGGTGGTGCCTGGTGGGATTGCCCTTGTGGCAGGTTCCCCAAGTTCGGGGGTTGAACCCCTTGTTGCGCACCTTGCTGCATGCCTGGTGCTTGCTGCTGCAATGTGTGATTCTGTGCACCGCCCTGTTGTGGGGTAGCAGGCGGATTCACTGTGCCTGCTCCCATTCCTTGACCATTTTGCCACGTGCCTTGGCTTCTGCATGAGTGTGCCACGTGCCCTGTCATACCACACAGCCAACACACAGGCGGTGGTTGGGCTATCTGTCCAGTTGACATATCTGGACTGCCCATCTGCACATTTTGAAAGCTTCCTTGATTACTCTGGAAACCTCCCTGATTACTTTTCCAACCTCTTCCTCTAAATCCCCTACTCCTTGGGTAGAATCCTGTGTTTCCCTGGTTGTTCTGTTGCGGGTTAGCCACCTGTTGTACATTCGTTTCAGCTGGGCTTTTCAGCATGGCTCCTTCGAGAGCATACTTTGATAGTTTCTTTTGCACCAGCTTCGCTTCCTCACCCTTATGAGTGGCCTCCTTTTTTCGATTCTTTTCTTGCAACAATCTACAGTAATGTGTAATAGTCAACTGTATTTCAGCCCAAGGTTTAGCTTCTACCCCCACCAATTTATTGGGTTGTTTCTGCACTGGTTCTGGCAGCCCTTGGCACAATATGTGGTAGAATACAGGTATAGATTTCATCCAAGATTCATGCGTTTCGAGCACCCACGCGTCTTGGAAATTCTGGATATAAATCAACGGATCTTCTGACTCCTTCATTTTTCGAGTCATTATAGCTCCCATATCGGAAGTGTCTGGGTACAGTACTCGTAGTGCTTTCCACACTGCTGCTCTACAGTTATTAAATGGTGCTTCGTCATGGGTAGTTTTAATTGTGGTTACACCTGGGTACCCTGCCTGTTTCCATACATCGTCTGCTCTCTCACCAAGTATGGCGATCAGGAGGCCCTTAATGTCCATTATAGCTAACGTGACACCCCCTGTCATCTTTTCTAATTCGCGTATCTACTTCCCGGCTCCCGATGTCAACATTGGAAGCTTGTTTTTCAGATTCTCTCAATCCATGTGCGCCCATGGAATATATTGCGGTCTTATTCCCTCCTTTTCTAGCAGCGGAAATTGGAATGCGCAGTCTTCCTTCTCTTTCCCCATGGCTCTCCAGTCTATCGCCGGAGTAACATTCCCGCATCGCCGTCTACCTGGCAATGTCCTCAATCTGTCTGCATATCCGGGTGCAGACACCCCCCTCTGACCGTGGGGTGTTCATTCATGCCAGCCAGGCTGCGTGGCAGACTCTGATGCCATAGGTGGGGACTCGCTATTATCTGACCATCATACTCCTTTGTCCCTTGGGAGCCACTTTTCGTGCCGTCTCCCTTCTTCATTTGTCTCGTCCTCCGTCTCCTCCCCGGAGTCGGACACTGATTGTTCCCAATTCAGGCAACTCCTTGCATCTTCGTCATTCTTATTAATTTCTAGACTGTTCAAGAACAGTCCCCTGCTTCCATTACTTCGGGTGACATCCTCTGTGTCATACAGCTGAGTGCTTTCCAAGCGCTCGTCTTCTCTTCCCCCATTGGAGTCTGATTCCAGCCCCATTTCATCGTATATTTTATCGATCACTTCCCTGATGCTCCTGGTGTCGAATTCATCTTCAATATTTGCCCCACTCATGCCTGGTACTGAGTCATGCGCAGGAAAGAATTCTTCAATGTCTTCCCATTCTACAACAGGATTGGGTTTTTTAACTTCCCGCTCCAAATATTGGAGATCCCATGCCCTCTGTCTACGCTAATCTACGCTAACGTTCTATATCATCATCGATTTCCATGCGCCTCCTTGCGTCTTCTCTAGTGTTATCTTCTTTCCTTCTTCTTTCATTCCTACATTCATTTGCCCTTCAAATTTCCTCATCTTCCCGTCTCTTTATTCTCTTTTCACGTACCCTTTGCTCTTCTTCCAACCTTTTCCGATTCTGTTTGTACTGATCATAGACTGCCTTCTGCTTGCGATTGAGCTGCTTTCCTTGCTCTTCTCGATATAGCTTACACCCGTCAGCCTATCTTTCCTTTTTATCCTTTTGTCCCTTATTTCCTTATCCTTTTCTTTCTCCCTCCTTTGTGTCTCATCAGACTTCTCTCTCGGTCTCACATCATCACTTCCCTTTCCATCAAGTTTCAATAATATCTGTCCTCCCATCCATTCGTCTTTTGCGAATGCTATCTCATCTGCTATATCTTCACTTCCTTTCCACTTCTTTCCTTCTCTCTCTTTATCGAAAGGTGCACTAATCTGTGCCTGGTCCTTTCATCATCGCGTCTTTCCTTGTCCCTAGGGACTGTGGAGGTAAGATTAATTTCCTGCTCCTTCACCTTGATTTCGTCAATACTGTAGGTAGGTGACTCAAATGTGGGGTTGCTAAAACCCTGTGGCTACCTTGAGCTCTCTTAGCAGGTAAAGTCCCTCTGACTTACTTCCCTCGATTTCTGGCTCAGGCAGGGTTGGTGGCGCGGTAGGCGGCTCACCCCCCTCCATGCATACATTTAATATCCAGTCTGCCGGTGGCTCTTCCTCCTTCGGCTGTTCAAACTTTTTCCAAAGTTCTAGAACACAAGGTGTTTCTCTAGTTTTTACCTATATATGTTGCATGAAGATAAGTCGCCATATGCTGTAAAACGGCTTTAGATAAGGACCCATTCTGTGGCCACAGCATAAACATCTTGTGGGCGGTACCCTTAACCCACTCAGTGGTATATTTCCTAAGCTTGGGTGCATGTTTAGGCAGTTGCTTACATAAGTGGGCAAGTGGGGTAATCTCCTCCATGTTTGAACTCTGTTTCTAAAAATACTTTTATGCAATTTCACCACTCCCAACAATACGAGCGAGCACCAAATATCGCAAGCTCCAAACCAATCTTTCCCGCCAAAAATGTATATCATCAATTTACTCTAGAACATCAATCCATGTGCGATTCCCTCTCAGTTACAGAATAGCGTAAAACCCAAAACTTCATTTCAAACAATCAATGATACACAATTCTTTACATGTGAGATACAACAGAACACGTACAATAGACACTTGACAGACTAGACAGACACCAGCTGGACACATATATCTCTGCCTTCTAATCAATACCCCGACATGGGGTGTAAACAAACCCTCTTAAACACGTCTTTAAACATGGTCGTATCCTAATCGTCCCCTATTCAGTGGGCTCGGAGTTCACTTTTCTTCTGACCGCTATATTAAAGCGCAGGAACAAGGCAAATCCTCTCAATTTTATTTCAGGTGCCCTCCCAGGTATCCTCTGTTTTCTCTCGGGTGTCTATCCCGGTAACCTCTGTTTTCTCTCGGGTGTCTATCCCGGTACCCTCTGTTTTCTCTCGGGTGTCTATCTCAGTAACCTCTGTTTTTTCTCGGGTGTCAATCCCGGTAACCTCTGTTTTCTCAATTATACTTGAGTCATTATTCCCTTATATATATATACAGTCTTCTCTACTTCTAACTATTTTGTTTTCTCCGCCACCCTCTGTTACCTTTCCCTTACTTGTTCTAATGCCTATAAGACGTTTTCCAAAGTGTTGAATTTTTTTGGTTCACTCACCGCTCGCATGGTTCCTCTCTCGATCTTCGGGATCACTGCACCTCCTTTACCGCCTCCTTCGGTCTTTTCGTCCGATCGGCTGCCCGTAGGAATGAGAAGGGTTATGCTCTGTAAGGCAGGTTCCTTCAGACCCACTGCAGTTTTTGATGGACTTAAACTAACATTGTCCACGGGAAGCTTCTCAGTCTACTCAGCCGAATGGCGAAGGACTTGTGATATTGCGGAAGACCTAGAGTTACTTCGTGTCGACGGTCAATAGGTGTTTTATCAATAATTAATCAATAGTTGATTGTCCAAACCATCCTCACTGCTACCAAGTGTACAGGAGGGCGGAGCGACCTCTGACAGGCCCATGGATCTGAGCTCACCCTCGAGTACTTTCTGTTGGGTGTCAGGACCCATGTTTGGACTATTATGCTGCAACACTTGGTGCTGTGGGTTTAGGAAATCCAAGAGGGCGGAAAAGCCCACATTTGCGCCAGAATCCTGGAGAACCGCGCAGTTCTGGCGCACACCAAAATGTTCCCCTCACCTGCCACCCAACAGTGCGAGCTTGATGGGCCAGGAGTGCCATGAGTGAAATGTGTGCCAAAGGAAAAACAGCAGTGCCAGTTGGCTCAAAAAGCGCTTTGAAATCACCTCTATTTCTCTGAAGTGCAAGCTCAAAATGTCCATTTCAATTTGTTCCGTTTTTAACTGTTGTCAAATGTTGCTAAAATCATGGGCACAAGACCACTCTAAAGATTCAACCTTCTTGTGGGGGGTTCCACATCAACACTCTACTGTAAGGATGCCCATCAAAACAATGGCAGCAAGGATTAGAACTGTCAAGCAAAATCCTCCTGTCAAATTCAAGACAACTCCTTAAAAAAATGGGTGCAGTACCAGCTTTGGACACAAGCCAGCGCTAGCGGTCTAAACTCTGACAGTAGAACTGTATCTCAGGAATGCAAGAGGATCCTGAGCTAACTGGGACTTCAAAGGTTTGTTCCCAGGAGGCAGGCTGATTCAATTAACAGTTCAAAGGGCCTCTGTCCATGCAAAGCATTCACACCAGCCCTTACCAGCAACAGCCCAGGAGATCACATGGACATGCTAACCAAATGCAGAGTGGCCCCCTGGCCTGCTGACCTCAGCCGACACATTAGACTCTTTCCATTGAATAGGATATGCTGATTGGGGTGTTGACAGTAAACAAAGCTCTGCCTGGTAGGAGAGACATGTGATCCCTGACTCTCTCAGTTCCTAGGGGCAGGCCAGACTGGAGTGTGAATTCATATTGCAGCAAAGGTATGTTTGATTAAATTGCTTATAAAATCTTGTATTAAGCTCACAGAAATGTGCAATTTGGGGGTCCACAAAATGGAATTGTACCTACAATTTGAGTCTAAACTCAATTCCGTACGATACTCTAGGACTGAACCCCGCTAATTATTAACACTGCAGACACTGTGCTTATGCTAGAGACCTAGTAAATAACTGGAATATGTGGAGAAGGGGGGTGTACATTTGTGTAATTTTGGGTAAAGATTTAACATTGGTAAACCAACTAAAAAATGAAATAAATTGCCATTTTTGAATGCAAGCCCCCAGGAAGATCAGAGTTGGGCCAGAATGTACCTTAAGTCATCTGCAATCTGTACATGTAATGTCAACCACCTGTGCATTTGGGAAATATGTATTTGGATCAGAAATAGATTTGTGTGCAATTTGACAAGGGGAGGATCCTCTGATCATAAACCTACCTCATCACTCTGTCTCACAAATCAGTTCCCCCAATCAAGGGAGAGAGGAGGAACTGGCCAATGATACGTTGAGAGGGTTGGGCATGCAGAATGAGCCGACCCACCCACTTTCTAAACACATAAAAGGAGACTGTGCAGGACAGGTAGGGGATTCACTTTCCACTTTCTTGCGGGACGCTTTGCCGGGAGACTCCAGACTTCAAATCCATCAATCTCCAGAGACCAGAACTTAACTCCAGAACTTATAGCAGAGAGGCCTGAATCCACAACCTGAATCCTTTTTCAGCAGGCCTCCAAATCATTTGCAAACTATTCAACAGCTGGGCGAGCTGTTTGAATTCTTTGCCAAGAACTTTTGCCAGAACCGGTAGCAGACCCAGAAGGCAGAGTTATCCAGAGAGACCAGAGATCCAGAGAGACCAGACCCAGACCAGATCGCTGAGAGCTGACCCAAATCGCTGTGCGCAGAACCAGTACCCAGTGGCGAGAGAACCGCAGCCAATCCTGACCCCATTTGTGACGAAGTCGCATTCCTGTCCAAAATATAGTGTGAGTACTCAGCCAGCACTTGTCACTGCCCAAGGCTCCCTTCCCAGGGATCTCCTCACCTGGGTCTTTACTGTGGCTGAGTACCTTCTGCCTCCTTCTCCGATCCTTTGGAGGTTTCTCTTCTTCTTCTTCCTTCTTTATAGATCCTTTACCCTTCTTACGTTCAAAGAGATAGGGACGGTCTCCTCCCGAGGCCACTTTGACCGTTAATAGAACAAACAGTCAAGTGAACCTTGGGGAGCCCGCTCCTTCAAACAGGGAAAAAGCCTGATTGGCAGAAAAAACCCTGTGTAGCTGCAGATGACGATGGCCGGTTGAAGGTCCAGAGGCAGGTAAGGACTTTCTACTATGATCTTGGTTGTATGTCCAAAGGCTAGCGGAGCTTTCTGGAGGAAGGAGCCCAGGAAGGAGATGAAGGAAGAGTCGCTGTAGAGGACCTCCGCAATACACACGGAAGCTGGCCAGGAAGAGTAAGCATGGGAAAAGTACTCCCGGAGAAACAGGTAAGATCAGAGAGAACGAGAAGTCAGAACGAGGGAGAGCACAAGAGAGAATGAGAGAGAGAGAGTGAGAGAGCGCGAGTGAGTCTGAGTGAGAGAGAGTGAGAGAGCGCGAGTGAGTCTGAGTGAGAGAGAGTGAGAGAGCGAGAGAACGGAAATGTAGTGAACGTTTCCCCGAGCGGGTGGGAGCCGACAAGTCGGAACCCCGCCGCCAGGGAAGGCAGGTCTACGGCAGCTCGAAGCCGATAATAGAAGCAGCACTAGACAAAGCCGGAAATAACACGTAAACAAAGTGATATGTAAGGAAGGCAATGGAAGCGAACCGCAAACAGGCGAGAAGGAAAGGGCAGCAGCGTAAGTATATAGCAGCAAGGGGAACTGCTGAAAAACGTGAGGAATACAAGGAAGGCACTGGTACGGATCAAAACGAAAGTCAGCCAAGCGAGTTGCAACGCGACTCGCGGGGGGGGGCGTGGCTTCCCTATATGCCCGTAGCAGAAAAAGGCTAGACCGCTAACAGACAAGCGGTAGAGTCCTAATAGCGCCTCCATCTTGCCCATAGCTTCCATGGCCGCATCGTTGTGACAGTATGCCCTCTCCCTATCCCTTCTCCTCCAGGTTTACCTGGGTGAAGGCGATGGAACAGTCTAAGTAGACGTGGGACGTGAATGTTACGTCTGGGTTCCCAAGATCGTTCTGCAGCCGAGTACCCTTTCCAGTGGACCAAATACTGTACGATGCCATGTCTGTAGCGGGAATCCACCAGCCTCTCCACCTCATACTCTTCAGGGTCAGGATCCTCGATCCTTGAGGAGGAGAGTCCACGACGACTCACGGATCGGGATGATAAGTCTTCAGAAGAGAGGTATGAAATACAGGGTGAATCTTCTTCAGACTAGGTGGTAGTCGTAAGCGAAAAGCGACAGGGTTAACCTGAGACAAAATAGGGAATGGACCTATGAATCGGGCCGAGAATTTCCCTGGGTGAACCCAACGTGGAAGATATTTGGTTGACAACAATACCTTAGTTCCTACTGTCCACCTGGGATTAGGTGATCTCTTCTTATCGGCGTATTTCTTGTAGCGAATCCTACTAGCCTCCAACTTCTGCACTGCCTCCTTTTGGATGGAACGAAGCTCATGAAGGCGTTGATCAACCGAGGGCACTGTAGTCGGAGGTACCCCAAAAAGAGGTATGTGTCTCGGATGATACCCATAGGTAAAGAAGAAGGGACTACACCCTGTAGCGGAATGTTGGGTATTGTTGTAGGTGAATTCGGCCAATGATAGATAAGACTGCCACATGTCCTGTTCCTGATGACAGAAACAGCAGAGATATTGTTCGAGGGTGGCATTTAAACGTTCTGTTTGGCCGTTACTCTGGGGATGGTAACCAGAAGATAAAGCTCTCTTTATTTCCAACGAGCTACATAACGCTGACCAAAATCGTGAGGTGAATTGAGTCCCTCTATCAGACACAATGGTCAGGGGCAGGCCATGTAATCTCACCACATCTCTCAGAAATACTTCGGCAGCAGCAGGAGCAGAAGGCAGACCAGGCAAGGGAGAGAAATGTGCCATCTTGCTCAGGGTGTCTACAGTCACCATGATAGCTGTGTACCCCTTAGAAGGGGGAAGATCTACAATAAAATCAGTAGAGATATGTTCCCAGGGTTGAGACGGTAGAGGTTCCTGTTGGAGCAGGCCTAAAGGTTGGTGTGTGGTTTGCTTGTTGGCGGCACATACTGGACAACCCGTCACATAAGCCCTAATGTCCTTTGACAAAGTCGACCACCAGAAATATCTAGAAGCCAAATGTAGAGTTGCCTCTTGGCCCTTATGCCCTGCCGAAGGGAGGTCATGGCACCAGTACAGGGCTTGAGTTTGAAGTTCCTTAGTCGGTAGAAACAGTGCGCCCTGATGAAAGTATAACATACCCTTTTTAACCAGGAGTGGTTGGTACTCCGATAACACTTCGGAACGACATGTAGCAACCTCTACATCATGCAAGAAGGAGTTAATCATTCCCAGGATTCTCTTGCCCACAAGTATTTCATCCTGGCCCTGATTCTCTTGGTACTCCAGGCTCTGAGAAAGAGCATCTGCTAAGGCATTGTCCTTTCCGGGAAGGTAAGTTATTTCAAAATCAAATTGGGAAAAGAAATAGGCCCAACGAGCATGTCGGGAGTTCCGACACTCCATCTGCTGTAAAACCTTCAAATTTCGGTGGTCTGTACGGACCAGAAAAGGATGGGCAGCTCCCTGTAATAAATGTCTCCATTCAATGCAGGCCTGGCGGATTGCTAGTAGTTCTCGTTCCAAAACTGAGTAGTTCCTTTCACTTGGTGTAAGCGACCTAGAATAATATGCAACCGGTTGTTCCATACCATCCTTGCCCACCTGCAGGAGGGCGGCTCCAATTGCTCCTCCTGAGGCGTCTGTCTCGACCACAAAGGGGAGAGATTGGTTTGGTTGCACTAGAATGGGAGCAGTCGTGAAGGCTTTCTTAAGTAACTGGAAGGCTTGGTCGGCTTCATAATCCCATTCAAACTTCTGACCCTTCTTAAGAAGACGAGTGATGGGCAATACTATGTTAGAGAAATTAGAGATGAATCGTCTGTAAAAGTTGGACAGACCCAGAAACCTCTGTATCTCCTTGGGACTCTTTGGAGTAGGCCATCTGAGGACTGCCCGTAGCTTTTCGGGATCCATCTGTACCCCTTCCTTTGAGAGGATGAACCCCAAATGTGACACTGACGCAGCCTCGAAGACGCACTTCTCTGGCTTAACCAGGAGCTGATTATCCCATAACCTTTGGAGGACCTGAGTGACATGCCTTCGATGTTCAGAAAGGGAAGAAGAAAAGACCAGGATATCGTCCAGATAGACCACTACCGAGGGACATAACAAATCCGAAAAAATCTTATCAACAAAACGCTGGAATACAGCAGGGGCGTTCACCAGACCAAAGGGCATGACTCTATATTCAAAATGTCCCAGAGGAGTCCGAAAGGCGGTCTTCCACTCATCCCCCTTCCTGATTCTCAGCAAGTGATAGGCTCCCCGGAGATCTAGCTTGGTGAAGAGTGAAGCTCCTTCAACCGCCTCAAGTACCTCCTTTATAAGGGGCATCGGATATCTATCTCGAATCGTCAAGCTGTTCAATCCCCGGTAATCTATACATGGCCTGAGTTCAGAGGTGCCCTTCTTGGGAATGAAGAACATTGAGGCCCCTGCTGGAGAATGAAATTCTTGGATCAAGCCATTTTGTAGATTGGCGTCTAGATATTCTTTCAGTGCCCTTCTTTCCGGGAGGGACATCGGATACATACGCCCGAAAGGAACCGATGCTTCAGGTGTAACGCTCACCTGATTCCCGTAGAGGCGCCGGTCTTGACTGGGCGTATACCATATCTTCAAAGGTGATGTGTAACACACGGCTGGCTCCTTGGGCTGGACCTCTGTGCACTGTATGTCCGGCTCAAAGGGTAAGATGTCTGCAGATAGAAAATGTGGGATTAATGAACTGGGTTATTGAATGTCTCTCTCTTCTTCCCTTTCTCTTCTCCGGTAGAACCCCAAAGGTTAACGCTCTCACCTTAGGTAAGTGAACGCCGTGCTCTCCATCTGCCTCGAGGCAGGGTGCTGTAACCAGTTTCTTCACTGGATAAGGGGAGCATGCCTCTTGACTTCAGAGGACTGCTGTCCGTCGTTTACTGCACGAACGGTAAGTTTCGAGTAATTCTAATGTCTTTAAAGTCTTTAGTAATGATGTCTCTTGTTTTGCAGGGTGTCGGCGATGGCGGATGGCGGGCTGAAGTGAGTTGAAGATGGAGCCTGTGTGATGAATAGAAGCGCCTGGAAGCACGTAAGTAAGCGCTTGTTGCCTGCTTCACGATGCGCTCTAACTCTCTTTTTATTTTGCAGGTACAAGTTCGGGGCGGCTGCAGGGTGCCGGAATACCCACTGGGTTAGATGTGGAAAGGAGTAATGGCACGTGAGTATTAAAGTTCCCCAATGTCTTTAAACGCACCTTGTTTTGTCTTTCAGATGCGGGATGCAGCGCCGAAGGCCTCCGGAGCGTGCGAAGAGTTGGTAAGCTTTTGTCTTTCAGATGCCGGAATGCAGCGCGAGGCGTTGGTGACAACCGATGGACCAGGTAAGTGAAGAGCTGTCACTGAAGACCGTAATGCTAACCTGTTCTTTCTTGTCTTTATAGGTGTTGCTGAAGACTGGATTCAGGATGGTAAGCCTTTTTCCTTAGGCCCAGGATCAGATGCAGAAGACACGATGAGCGTTCTGCTGCTGAGGATGCAGAATAACGCAAAGCAAGATTCATCCATCGGGTGTGGTTTAAATAGCCTCCTGTAGTGCTTAGGTGTCTCCTTCCACAGCCACGCCTAGGTAAGAAAAGAGTTCCTGCTTTCCAGAAGAGTTCCAGTGTTCTGAATCAGGGGGTGGCTCCTGCCCCACCCAACAGGAAAAGTAGTTCCAAACAGAAGAGGATCAGAGACTCAACTGGCAGGCAAGTAAGCAGCATGGTCTGCTGCAGGTAAGTCCACCCAAGCATTATGAGCCCGGCGCTTCCAGCGCTGGGACTGGGCATATTTATGAGCCTGGTGCCACTGGTGCCAGGACTGGGTCCAAAAGGTCCCAATTGGGACTGGTTGGCACTCGGAACCTGGGTTATGGATCTGCTTCCAAGGGAGTTGGGAAAACCCTGACCTTTTGGAAGCAGAGATCATGACAGTACCCCCGCTCAAGGCCCCTCCCAAACCGGGCTTCTCCGGGGGTTTTGGCTTGTCAGGAAATGTTCGGTGAAATCTTTTGATTAGGCGAGGAGCGTGGACATATTCAGCAGGTTCCCAGGATCTCTCTTGGGGGCCGTAGCCTTTCCAGTCAATTAGGTAGAATAGTTTAGATTTGGAGATCTTGGAGTCCAGAATGCTTTTGACTTCAAACTCGAGTTCTCCATCAACTAGGATAGGTTTTGGAGATTTGGTTAGTCGGGTTTGAGGTTGCACGGGTTTTAATAGAGAGACGTGGAAGACCGGATGTATCTTCATGTGCGGGGGCAAGTCCAACTTGACCGCTACTGGGTTTACTATGGTAGTGATGGAATAGGGACCAAGGTATCTTGGGTTGAATGTGCGTGGCCCTTTTAGAGGTAGATATCTGGTGGATAACCGGACTTGATCCCCTACTTGATATTGAGGGGCTTCCTTCCGATGTTGATCTGCTCCTTCCTTGTATTGTTCTTTAGCCCTTTGAAGGTGAGAAACAGCTTCCTTAAAGGCTTGGGTGATTGTAGAATGCAGGTAGTCTACTGCTGGTGTTTCAAGATCTTGGAGGGGATCCAACTCCGAGGTTCGAGGGTGACTGCCGTACAAAAGAAAAAACGGGGTTTTCCCAGTTCCCGAATGGACAGAGTTATTGTAGGCATATTCGGCTATCCAAAGGATGTCTTTCCAACTTTTTTCAGTTTGTTGCAGCATGCAGCGTAAATACTGTTCCAGAGTTTGATTGGTCCTCTCGGTTTGTCCGTCGGTCTGAGGGTGGTGACTGGTCGATAGTCTCACATCAATTTGAGCCGACCGACAGCAACTTCGCCAAAAATGAGAAATAAATTGACTACCTCGATCCGAAATTAGAACCGAAGGAAAACCGTGCAGTCGGACGATGTTTTCGAGAAATTCTCGGGCCAGAGTTGCTGCTGTTGGCAAGCCTTTGAGCGGAATGAAATGCGCCATCTTGGAGAATAAGTCCACGATTACTAGAATCGTATTGTATCCGGAGCATGGAGGTAGATCGGTGATGAAGTCCATAGAAAGCGTATGCCAAGGGCGAGGTGGGATGTCAATAGGGCGTAAGAGGCCTGCTGGTCTTTCCTTTTGACTCTTGTTTTGGGCGCATACTCCACAGGACATTATAAAGTCTCTGATATCTTTTTTCTAAGACGGCCACCAGAAGTAGCGCTTGATCTTTTCTGAGGTCTTGGCCATACCGGGATGTCCTTCCATTAAAGAATCGTGATAACAAGAGATTACTTTTTTCTGTAAATCTGTGCTGGGTAGGTATAATCGTTCTTGGAAATACAATAAGTTGTCCTTTACTGCAAAGTCCTTTCCCTGCAGATGCCAATTCTGTATGTCTGCTGGAGTTACAAGTTGCCTGGCTTTATCCTTAACTTCCTCTATGGATTCTGTGGCGATTACACCCAGAATTCTTTGTTCGGGAATGATTGGTACAGGTTTAGGGTTGATCAAGTGTTCTTCCACTCCCATCCGAGAAAGGGCATCAGCTTTACCGTTTTTTGTACCAGGTCGATAGGTAATTATAAAGTCAAACTCGGCAAAGAATAATGCCCAACGGAGTTGTCTAGAGGATTGGGCTTTTGCGGTTTTCAAATATTGCAGGTTTCGGTGATCCGTAATCATAGTAACGGTGTGTCGGGCGCCCAGCAGATAATGCCGCCAAGCCTTAAAGGCAGACTTGATAGCCAGAAGTTCCTTGTCAGTAATCGTGTAATTGATTTCAGGAGGCGAGAATTTGCGGGACCAAAATGCCACGGGATGCAACTGATTGGTTACCGGTTCCTTTTGTGATAGAACTGCCCCCATGGCAAGGCTTGAAGCATCAGTTTCCACGATGTAGGGGAGTTCGGGGCGAGGGTGTTTTAAGATTAGTGCAGAGATAAATTTAGTCTTCAAATCCTGGAAAGCTTGTACCGCCTCGGTAGACCATTCAAAAAGTTTGCTTTTCTTTAACAAGGCAGTGATGGACTGGACTATTCGAGAGAATTCGGGGATAAACCTGCGGTAAAAGTTAGCGAAGCCTAACATGCTTTGCACACCTTTTACGGAGGATGGTGATGGCCATTTGAGAACTGCATCGACCTTCTTTGAATCCATACGCACTCCGCCAGGTGATAATATGAATCCCAAGAATTCAACTTCAGTCACGTTGAAAACACATTTTTCCAACTTAGCGAAAAGTTTGTGTTGACGCAATCTTTCGAGGACCATTTTCACGTGTTTCCGATGTTCAGATTCTGATGAAGAATAAACGAGGATGTCGTCAATGTAAACAACAACACACACATCTATGAGCTCTCTGAGGACATCGTTCATAAAATATTGAAAGGCGGCCGGGGCATTACAAAGTCCGAAGGGCATGACCTGATATTCAAATAGCCCATACTTGGTGCGGAAGGCCGTCTTCCATTCATCGCCCTCTTTTACTCGTACCAAGTGGTAAGCTCCTCTAAGATCCAGCTTTGTATATATGCATGCTTTTCTGACTTGGTCCAGGAGTTCAGGGATCAAAGGTAACGGATATCTATTCTTAACGGTGATCTGGTTCAGGGAGCGATAATCTATACAAGTTCTAAGGTCTCCTTCCTTTTTTGGAACGAAGAACAAAGCTGAAGAAGCAGGGGACTTGGAAGGACGAATAAACCCATTTGCCAGGTATTGATCCAGGTATTGTCGAAGGTGAAGGTTCTCAGGCTCGGTGAGGGCATACATTCTACTACAAGGAGGAGTAGATCCAGGTATCAGGTCGATCTGGCAGTCATAAGACCTATGAGGAGGTAGAGAGTTAGCCTGATCCTTCCAGAAAACATCTTGGTATTCTAGGTATTCGGGAGGTAACTGGGGAGTCTCTGAAGAAATTGCTGCCAGTGCAACACCAGGTGGAGGGTGACAAGTAGAGACACATTCTGGAAACTGGACCGTTCTTGCTCGCCAATCGATCAGAGGATTGTGTTTCTCTAACCAAGGTATTCCTAGAATAATCTGAAACTGAGGGGCCTTGACCACATCGAACACGATCTTCTCATGGTGTCCATCTTGACTTACTAGCGTCACTTCTTGAGTGGTATGAGTTACTGGCCCGGAGGCTATCTCCGTACCATCCACCGTAGTAATGACGTCCTTTACAGCCTTGGGACAAAGAGTTAGATTCATCCTCAAAACCATTTCATGATCCACATAATTGCCGATGGCACCGCAGTCGACGTAAGCTTCAATTGCATGTAATCGATCCGGATTATCAGGGCTAATGAGGACCATAGGTATCACGAAATGCGAGGTCACGGAACTGGTTTTCACGCTCGGCAAGAGGACCTCTATTCTTGTCGGGCGAGGTCGTTTCCCTGCTCAGAGTTTGTAACTTTGGTAACTGCAGCTCCTACTGCCTTCTTGGCAGGTTTCACCGGACAGTCTCGAAGAAAGTGCCCTGAGTTTCCGCAATAGAGGCATAATTGCAACTGTTTTCTCCTTTCCCGCTCCTTTTGTGTTAGAGGACCTTTCAGACCCCCTATTTGCATGGGTTCCCCGGAGTCTACTCCTTTGGAAGGAGTTGGCGGTTTGGAAAATACTCGAGCATCAAACTTGGAACGATCGGCCTTCCTGTTCTGCAGTCTGTGATCTATTTGAACGACTAAGTCTATATAGTCCGAAAAATCTTGTGGGGGATTCACTACTTGGGCTAACACATCTTTGAGCTCTCCGCGTAGACCTCTATAAAACAGCGTAATCCTTTTGTCCTCAGGCCAGTGAGTTTCCACTATCAGTCTGTTGAAAGACGCAATATAAGCCAAAAGGTCTTGATTACCTTGTCGCAATGAAAGAAGCTCATTGTCCAAGGCCTGCCCCTGTGAATGTCTTGCGAACAGTTTTTCCATACTGAGCTAAAAAGCTTGAAAATCATGGAGGACCGGATCATCTTGATTTACTAGAGGGATCGACCAGTCTGCCGCATTGCCACTAAGGTACGAAAGCACGAAAGCTACTTTAGCTTGATCAGTTGGAAAGGCTGCTGGCCAGCATAAGAAATGCAACCGGCACTGATTAATAAATACTGCAAACCTCTTTGGGTCACCAGAAAATCGTTCGGGCGGAGCCAGAGGTACATTCCCAGGTAGGTTGATCTGCACTGGATTCATAGAGGATGTAGAAGGAAGATTTCCCCCAGATGCGGGTAACGGGGTCTGTCCGGCTTGTGACTGTAGCAATTGTCTAGCGAGATCATCTGTTCGCTCCTTGGAAATAATCAGTTCCCTTCTTAGAGCGTTCGTTTCCTGACGGGCTGCATGCACTTCTGCCCTTAGTTCCCCAAGTAACTGGGCTAGCTGGTCGGTATCCGAGGTTTCCATAGCGCCTGGACGGGAGTTTTGTGGTAGGCTTTGCGTTCTGTAACGCTCACCTGATTCCCGTAGAGGCGCCGGTCTTGACTGGGCGTATACCGTATCTTCAAAGGTGATGTGTAACACACGGCTGGCTCCTTGGGCTGGACCTCTGTGCACTGTATGTCCGGCTCGAAGGGTAAGATGTCTGCAGATAGAAAATGTGGGATTAATGAACTGGGTTATTGAATGTCTCTCTCTTCTTCCCTTTCTCTTCTCCTGTAGAACCCCAAAGGTTAACGCTCTCACCTTAGGTAAGTGAACACTGTGCTCTCCATCTGCCTCGAGGCAGGGTGCTATAACCAGTTTCTTCACTGGATAAGGGGAGCAGGCCTCTTGACTTCAGAGGACTGCTGTCCATCGTTTACTGCACGAACGGTAAGTTTCGAGTAATTCTAATGTCTTTAAAGTCTTTAGTAATGATGTCTCTTGTTTTGCAGGGTTCCGGCGATGGCGGATGGCGGGCTGAAGTGAGTTGAAGATGGAGCCCGTGTGATGAATAGAAGCGACTGGAAGCACGTAAGTAAGCGCTTGTTGCCTGCTTCACGATGCGCTCTAACTGTCTTTTTATTTTGCAGGTACAAGTTCGGGGCGGCTGCAGGGTGCCGGAATACCCACTGGGTTAGATGTGGAAAGGAGTAATGGCACGTGAGTATTAAAGTTCCCCAATGTCTTTAAACGCACCTTGTTTTGTCTTTCAGATGCGGGATGCAGCGCCGAAGGCCTCCGGAGCGTGCGAAGAGTTGGTAAGCTTTTGTCTTTCAGATGCCGGAATGCAGCGCGAGGCGTTGGTGACAACCGATGGACCAGGTAAGTGAAGAGCTGTCACTGAAGACCGTAATGCTAACCTGTTCTTTCTTGTCTTTATAGGTGTTGCTGAAGACTGGATTCAGGATGGTAAGCCTTTTTCCTTAGGCCCAGGATCAGATGCAGAAGACACGATGAGCGTTCTGCTGCTGAGGATGCAGAATAACGCAAAGCAAGATTCATCCATCGGGTGTGGTTTAAATAGCCTCCTGTAGTGCTTAGATGTCTCCTTCCACAGCCACGCCTAGGTAAGAAAAGAGTTCCTGCTTTCCAGAAGAGTTCCAGTGTTCTGAATCTAGGGAGTGGCTCCTGCCCCACCCAACAGGAAAAGTAGTTCCAAACAGAAGAGGATCAGAGACTCAACTGGCAGGCAAGTAAGCAGCATGGTCTGCTGCAGGTAAGTCCACCCAAGCATTATGAGCCCAGCGCTTCCAGCGCTGGGACTGGGCATATTTATGAGCCTGGTGCCACTGGCGCCAGGACTGGGTCCAAAAGGTCCCAATTGGGACTGGTTGGCACTCGGAACCTGGGTTATGGATCTGCTTCCAAGGGAGTTGGGAAAACCCTGACCTTTTGGAAGCAGAGATCATGACATCAGGCTTCAGATCGATCGCACAGTCCTCTGCTCGAAGAGGGGGTAGAGTACGGGGTAGTTTATCTTCAAAAATCTCGGTGTACTGCTGGTAATATGGAGGAATCGTCTGAACAACAGCCGAGGAGGTTGGAATTGCGACTCCCCTCCCCTCAACAGGAGATGCCTGGGGTAGACACGAAGCCGAGCAGAACGGCGACAAAAAGCTGACAGTGTTGGCTGACCAGTCAATTCTGGGATTATGTTTGCGTAACCACGGTATGCCCAGGATGACCGGGAAGTGTGCAGCTCTAATAACATCAAAGGTAATCTGTTCTTGGTGCTGAAATAAAGACATGGTGGCTGGACCGGTCTCCTGGGTGATGGGTCCGGATGAGAGAGGTGCTCCGTCAACCCCCTCTACTGGCAAAGGACAATTCTTTTGATGTAGGGGAATAGCTTGTTCTTGCGCCCACTGAATATCAATAAAGTTTCCTGCGGCACCGCAGTCCAACATAGCCAAGGTTTCTAATGAAGCGAGTGAATCAAAAGTGAGATGAACAGTAAATACCATAAGTCTATGGTCCTCTTCCAACTCATTCTGTAGTCTGGAATTGCAGGGATCTTTCAGCTCCGCCCAGTTCCTTACCCTGCTCAAGACCGGGGAGATGCGTTTCCCGAACCTCTCGGGGGTACCTCAGGGCAACTCCGAAGCAAATGCTTCGAGGATCCGCAGTACATACACAGACCCTGATCTCTGCGTCTTCTTCATTCCTCAGGAGTCAACGGACCTCTAGTTGTTCCAATTTGCATAGGCTCTTCTGTCTGTGGTCTGGTAGGGGTATTTGCCGTTGGGTTTCCTACAGACTGATGAAGTCTAAACCTCCTTCTTTCAGACCTTCGCTCGTGTAATCTGTATTCCAACTGCAGAGACATCGTGACCAAATCCTGGAAGGCAGCAGGGCGTGCCATCCGAGCAAGCTCGTCCTTGAGTTCATCATGTAAGCCTCGTCGGAAGAGGGTCTGCTGTACAGAATCCGGCCACCCTGCCTCTGTCGCCAATTTCATAAATGTGGAACCATAAGTCTGGACATCCTGGTTTCCTTGACGGAGATCTAGGAGGGCTTCGTAGGAAGAATATTGGACCTCCGGTCTTTCAAACCTGGCACGCATCAGTTGAGTGAACTGAGTGTAGTTATTAACCGCAGGATTTGCCTGGGCTATCAGTGGAGTAGCCCAAGCCAAGGCATTACCCACAAGGTTGGAGACCAGAAACCCTACTCTGGCTCTGTCAAGTTCATAAGCCTTAGGTCGAAACGTAAAGTATATCATACATGCATCCAAAAATTCTTTCAAGAGTTGAGGACTGCCTTCATATTTCTCAAAGGAGAATGTCAGTGGTGGTAAATCGCCACAGAAATCTTCTCGAGCCGCTACCTGTTGACGTAGGTTGGTATTCTCTGTTCTGAGGTTCTGAACCTCTGCCTGAAGGCCTTGAATCGCTGTCACCATCTCCTGGTATTGCTCCAAGGAGGCCATAGTAGCTGTTTGGCGTTGCAAACTGTCACTGCCCAAGGCTCCCTTCCCAGGGATCTCCTCACCTGGGTCTTTACTGTGGCTGAGTACCTTCTGCCTCCTTCTCCGATCCTTTGGAGGTTTCTCTTCTTCTTCTTCCTTCTTTATAGATCCTTTACCCTTCTTACGTTCAAAGAGATAGGGACGGTCTCCTCCCGAGGCCACTTTGACCGTTAATAGAACAAACAGTCAAGTGAACCTTGGGGAGCCCGCTCCTTCAAACAGGGAAAAAGCCTGATTGGCAGAAAAAACCCTGTGTAGCTGCAGATGACGATGGCCGGTTGAAGGTCCAGAGGCAGGTAAGGACTTTCTACTATGATCTTGGTTGTATCTCCAAAGGCTAGCGGAGCTTTCTGGAGGAAGGAGCCCAGGAAGGAGAGGAAGGAAGAGTCGCTGTAGAGGACCTCCGCAATACACACGGAAGCTGGCCAGGAAGAGTAAGCATGGGAAAAGTACTCCCGGAGAAACAGGTAAGATCAGAGAGAACGAGAAGTCAGAACGAGGGAGAGCACAAGAGAGAATGAGAGAGAGAGAGTGAGAGAGCGCGAGTGAGTCTGAGTGAGAGAGAGTGAGAGAGCGCGAGTGAGTCTGAGTGAGAGAGTGAGAGAGTGAGAGAGCGAGAGAACGGAAATGTAGTGAACGTTTCCCCGAGCGGGTGGGAGCCGACAAGTCGGAACCCCGCCGCCAGGGAAGGAAGGTCTACGGCAGCTCGAAGCCGATAATAGAAGCAGCACTAGACAAAGCCGGAAATAACACGTAAACAAAGTGATATGTAAGGAAGGCAATGGAAGCGAACCGCAAACAGGCGAGAAGGAAAGGGCAGCAGCGTAAGTATATAGCAGCAAGGGGAACTGCTGAAAAACGGGAGGAATCCAAGGAAGGCACTGGTACGGATCAAAACGAAAGTCAGCAAAGCGAGTTGCAACGCTACTCGCGGGGGGGGCGTGGCTTCCCTATATGCCCGTAGCAAAAAAAGGCTAGACCGCTAACAGACAAGCGGTAGAGTCCTAATAGCGCCTCCATCTTGCCCATAGCTTCCATGGCCGCATCGTTGTGACAGCACTGTGCAAAACCAATCTCTTAGTTTAAAATAATCTAATTCAAACTATTTTAACCTATCTAGAACTACACCATAGCATTGTGTGTCCTTCTGTAACTTTAAAGCTGCAAAACTGTCATCTGTCATTCTGAAACTTTAAAATTTCATTTCTGAAAATCTACCTCGACAAAATCATCCATATCTCTTGAACCGTTTGGGATAGAAGCAAGATTTAACTTTTATTTTAAAGCTGAGATTCTAAGCTTTCCAACTACTTTGCTACCCCTTATACTTCCTCCGTAATTACGCTCGACGCACACGACTAAATTGCCGGGATTTGACATTTTGCTTCATTTCAGCCACGTGTAAAAATATTTGTCTTTTGTTTCCTTTGCTGAAATTCGTTTGCAACCTGACAATCATTCATAGAGCATTGCTAAACCAGTGTGCTAGTATAACATCATCCATTGTTGATCACTGTCATATGTCTAAGTGTGATATCAAATATTAATTTATTATAAAGTGTGATATATATCTATTGTTTAATTTTTCCAATAAATCTTTTAATTTCCAAAACAAACCTACTTCTTGGCTCAGTGGGGTCAGAGGGGATTCTAAGAGAGGGGCGTTATACAAGGGTTCATCATCCAGATTATAACTTGTCATAAAAATATATAAATAAGGGCTTCCCTTGAGCAATCCCAGACAAGGCACTGACTTAGTGGGAGTGCTTGATTCGAGTCATTAAAATTTAAGACAAGATAGCTGCACATTTAGGAGGATGGGGTGCAGGATTCTCTTATTCCAACACAAATCAATAAGGACAAGTCAATGGTTTGGTAAAGGGAAGTCTGTTTAATGACAAGTACAAAAAACGGGGAAACAAATGGAAATTAGCGATGTTGCGATCGCCTGTCTCGCTTCAACTCCTCGAACTTCATACAAACAGTAACATTTATACCCAAAACTCATCATCATTGACGTGTAACACTCAATGTTTGTCATGAAGTTTTATTGGTTGGGAAAGGTAACTTTACTATAGGTACTATATCTGTATATGGTAACAGAGCGTGAGGATTGGATAACTCTTATTGGGTGTGTGTCTATGCCCATCCCTCTACATCACTTGTGATAGACGTCACTACAAGTACGACGTCTTATTGGTTCTACTAGCTATAGGACCCTAGATTATGTGGTCCATTACACCCCTAGACATAAATCTCCACTTTAATTAGCAGCATGCAGAATGGACACCCAGGTGCCTTGTGCCCCAGGATTCACCCTGCCTCTCTTCCATCAATCGGCACTTTTAGGGCTATGTGTCAATTAGTTGGATAGGGATGGCCTTCAAACTGTAGCTTCTTATCAGGAAAAGTTACGGCATCCTCGGGTTCTGGGTGACATCAGACGTTGGTCACGTGTCTGTTCGCCGTGAATCTGCTTAATTTTCCTTTTATTTGTGTATTTGATTCTTCCGTAGCCTCGCCACCTGCCTGGGGCCTCTTTATCTCGACCTTCACTGGCTGGCTGCTATGCTCTGAAGTTTCGATTCTTTGAGGTTTCCGCTCTCCTCCCTTCCTTAGGTTGACCTCGAATTCCCAGGCATGAGCCGCTTCTTACTGAGTTTCGATTCCGCTCTTTCCTTTGACTTTGGCTGGAATATGAATCTTGGCCTTGTTAGCCCCTTGCAGCCTGGGCTTAATTCTGCTTTTACAAATGGAGTCGCACTTGTATACTGTGCTTCATTGAGGTAGATATATAATTGGCGCTTGCCGCTCTATTCTTCTACTAAGCATTGCAAGCAGTACCGTTTCCTTGGCTTCATGCGTTCCAAGTCTATTTACAGGTGTTTGTCAGTTGCATATTTTCATCTCACTTCATGGTTACATTTCTTGTGCTGCAATGTTGTTTCTTCTTTTAAGTCTGTCGCACCATTATTTATAACCTTTCGTCTTGTGTGTCATCCTTTTGGCTTGTCATTTATGTTCATCTGTACGACTGTCCGGGCTCTTATGTCGTAACCATTTGCCTTCCATTAAGGCTCTTTGGGTCTCTTCGGGGACAGTCTGTAAGTAGTCTTCATTTCGTGTCAGCTGCTGGCACGGTTTCCTCAGCGGGTACTGAGCTGCTCATGGTTGTCTGGTTATAGGCACTTCAACAGGTTTTGCTCTTCTGATGGGCACTGGGCATAGGCCCAGTGCAGCTCTCTGTTGGTTCAATTGTTCCTCATACGTCACGTACCTTTGCGAGTATGTTCCTGGTACCTCAAACTGTGGGGCTGGGGTGTAGGCCATGTCTGGGACCTCCTCTACACAACGACCTTTGCTATGACTAAGATTCCTACCCACACTGTCCACATCCTCATCCTATCCTCCCTCCTTAATCTAACCACTATGGCATCCATTTGCAGTAGGCCCCCACTAGCAAGGGAAGCAAATACCACTGCAGCCCACCCAAAATGTATCCTACCATCCATAAGAAAACCACTACCCCTATCCAACCTAATTAAACCTACATACTTCCTACCGCCTCTCATCCTTAGTCAAAAGACAACTGGCATCAGGAGTAACTAAGCGCAAGAATCATCAGAATCCCAACGGTTCCTGCGCTCTACCAACAATCCCAAACCTAACCAGCCATGCTCCACCAAATGGAGAAACTACAGACTAGGATCAAGACTGTCTAAGCCACAATCAGCCTACATAAATGGGCGCATCCTGCAACTAACAATAAGATCCTCACACAACCCCCACAAATCTGATCCTACCCCCAACTCTAAATCCTTGACCAGTACGCCCTGCTCCCCTGGGACTTCCGTCACTCCCAGCAAAAGCCTTACCAGGAACACAACTAAGGAAACTCATAAAATCAAGGGAGCCCTTATCAACGCCAGATCTCTTGTTGCCCATGCCCCAGAAATTGCTGACATCACATGTAACCAACTAGACTTTGTAGCTGTCACTGAGACTTGGCTCCACAAAGCAGCTGGTCCTGCCCTGGCTCTAGCGTTCCCAGTCAACTTCACTATCATTAGAAGAGATAGAGAAATATCCAAAGGGGGTGGCCTAGCATTCATCTGCAAATCAGGCCTAACTATCAAAGAGATAGTATGTTACTTCCATCAGCAGAGTTACTCTCAGTCAAAATGAGGATATACCCTTCACGCACCGTCACTATACATATGATCCACAGACCTCCTGCCCCACTAGGATCATTTGAAGAAGATAGAACATCTCTTCTGAACACTAACATTAAACCTGGAACCCAAATCGTCTTACTCTGTGACTTTAACTTGGGACTCAATGACCCTAAAGACTCCAATGCCACTATCCGAGCAAACACTATCACTGAAGCTGGCCTCACTATCAGGAACACTGGACCCACTCACTCTAAAGGTTGCACCTGGGATTGGGTCGCAGATATTAACTCCACCTCTTGCATTACTGCCACTGAACCTTGAATATGGACAGACCACCACCTGATCACTATCCAATACATCCCCCAAACCAAAGTAACTAAGCCTATGGCCCCACCAACAATGACCAGATGCAAAAAGAATATAACAGTCACCAACCTCTTACCTCTGATCCATCTCATCACCAATCCTACCCACCTTCCCAACCGATCCCACAGAACTGGTTGACCTGTATAATAACAACCTGGACCCTAATGTCCCGACCAACTACAGGCCAATTACAACAATACCGTTTCTCCTTAAAATCTTAGACAGAGTTGCCTATCTACAGATTCAATCCTATCTGGAGATCAACAACCTTTTAGGCACTATACAATTCGGTTTCAGGCCAAGACATGTTACTGAGACAGGCCTTCTCGATCTCAAGAACCAATTGGAGGACCGGAAAGACAAAGGAAAAATCTCCATTCTCCTACTCCTAGACTTGTCTGCCACATTTGATCTCGTTGACCATAAAGGGTTATGCAATCACTTCAAATCAGCCGCCAACATCTCTAAAGAGGCTCCTATACGGATAAACTCTTTCTTAGACAACAGAACTATAAGAGTCTTTTCGCCCTTGTCAGCAGCGGACCCTGAACCGATCACATGTGGCGTACGACAGGGGTCATGTGTCTCCCCCACTTTGTATAATATATTTACAAAGCCGTTGTTTGATATACTGGACAATCTGGGTGTCTCATACACTAATTATGCGGACGACACCCAGATCCTCATCCCTATCCAAGGAGACTATGACAAAGACACAAGCCTCATAAACAAAATTTACCAAATCACACAAACTTGGATGGCCACCCATTGTCTTTGTCTCAATGATGAAAAGACCAAACTCCTAATCATTGGGTCCATTAATAGACTAAACAAACTCCCTCACCAATATAATTCCATCACTATTGACGGTATTAAGATCAACGTTGCTATGGAAGTAAAAACCTCATGTTTCTAGACTCTTCTCTGAACCTCAACAAGCAAGTAAAAGTCACAGCCTCTGCAACTAGTTGCACGTGCAAATTAATCTATGCATGTAAACCAGTCTTGACCACTGAAAGCTGCACCACGATTGCTCGGGCACTAATCCTATCCAAATTGGATTACTGGAATGCACTTTATTTAGGCACCAGCAAACACAATACTAACAAACTACAAACCCTCCAAAACAAAGCCCTAAGTAAAAAGTGTGAAGTTTTTATTGAATATACATATAGCACATAGCTTTGTATATCATTTGGTTTAAAAAGAAAAACACACACTCATTACACTTAACAAGTAAATAGCACAAATCATTACTAACAGCTTAAAATACATCACATCATTTTACAACTAATCTCAGTATAGACATTTAAAAATCTCAACAATGTGCATATAAAATCTAACAATAGAATAGATCAAATTAATATCATCGCCTTGTAGAAATTCATACCATAATCGAGGAAAATCAGATATGCTGACAGCATTGGTGTATGATTTAAAATATTGCAAGCAGAGACAATTTAAGCTTTCACTAGATGAAACAGTGATTCTTCCGGCAAATTGCCACATAATCTACAGTATTTGTGGTTGTATTCAGTTTTATTCAACCAATTTTTAGGTGATAATGCCACAGATGTATTAAATTTCAACAGAAGATATACCCGAAATATATTAGGGCTTGGATATGCCAATATATATCTCGGAGTGACTTCACGTGCTCATCTATATTGACAGTAATCTTTGGCAGATGTTAAAGATTCAAGGTGGTCATATTATGATGGAAAGCCGATATAGCCAATTTCTTTTTGAGCCACAGTTTAATGTCACCTGTAACATATAAATATCCTTCTGTGTAAAGCCACTGGCTATGAGTGCGTTTCAATGCACCAATTGTGCCAACTGGTTTAGAGGCATCCAAGGATAAAAATGCCTGTATGTAAGGCAATACACATTGTGATAGGAAGACATTCCCTATGCCCTTTAAATCAAATTCAAGGTACAAATATTGAATGCTTATATTTTTGGGTAGTCGAAGCAGACGCCTCAATAATTTGGCTTCAAACCGGATAAGTTCAATTTGGAATTTGTGACCCCAGATCGCTATTGCGTAGGACAATATAGCAATTATTTTAGATGTATATATAGATAAGACTGCCGCTGCACTGTAGCCATTGTTCCTACCAATAAATGCACTTAATGCGTTTGTAGATATCTCGCATTTCAGTTTTATCTCCGCTAATTGCAGGTCCCACTTCAACTTCTCATCAATGACAATCCCTAAGTATTTATAGTATGAAACTTGTTCTAATGGGGCATCAGATAAAATCGCTTCGGCCTCAACTTCTTGGTGAAAACCATGATTTTGCTTTTTTGATTATTAATAATAAGGCCATTATTAGACACATATTTGGCTAGGGCGTTTAGCATGATTTGTAAGCCCTAAGAACAGCCCTAGGCATTCCCAAAGGTCAGCATATTTCCGACCAAAGACGATCCAAAAATCAAAGTAGTTAGCCATTAAAGACAGAATTAAGTTTAAAACACTAAACCTAACATAAAAATGCCTCAACAACAAAGCACCTATATAACTGACAGAGAGATTTAATAAACATACATCTGAACGTCCTATTAGAAAGTGTCATGATTCCTGCCCCTCATGTCCCCAGACCTCCAAGATTTCAGGCTGGAGCCAGGCCACAATCACCTACATGGCCCTCAAGGGCATCTCCATCCTTCCAAAGACCCACTTGGAGTCAGACTTGGCACTTCTGGCACCAGACTCACTCACTCCCAAAGGATAACATTGGGGATTGGACTTGTAGTGCATTGATGGGGACAAGATGGATACCCCCACATATTTTGGTTCCCAGAACTGCATGTGCCGTCTAGTCTTTTGGGTGTGGTTCAGCCCAGAGACACCTGGGATACCCAGAGACTATTTAAGTCACGCCCAGGCAAGGAGAAACATGCCTTGTGTTTCCTGCACCTGCAGCGTGACACTCACCTTGTTCGGATCGGTCTCCAGTAGGCCTCCATCTTTCGTCTGCGCTCAGCTCCTGCAAGAACAAGAACACCGTTAGGAACAGCCTTACCTTGCGGCGCTTCTGCCCATCATTCATCACTTCTTCTGTTCTGCGGGCATCTACGGCGGTGTCATTCCCATCCTGGAACGCCGCTTCCTAAGGAAAAGGGAAAAGAACAGAAAAAAGGCATTACTAAGCATTCAGCAAATCTTTGCTTATTTTTAAAGACTGTACAAGCTATACACACTCACCTGAATCCCAGCTGCTCTGGGGGAACTCTGTCTCTGGAACTTCTCATCCATCTGCAAGGGGGAAACCACATTCCTGGTTAGCGTGGAAACATCTAGAGGTGCCGCATACCGCTCTTACTCACCGCATTTCGTCTTCATAACCGGCATCCACGCTGAAAACGGCGCGGCACCTAAAAGACACAGAAAAAACCTCAGTTCAATACAAATACGAAAGGGCCGCGCTCTCATTCACCTTCAGCGCTACTCATCTCAGCAGCACGTTGCCATCCCCGGACGCCGGCCATCATCTAAGGAAGGAAAGGAACGAAGTTAGAAAACCGTTCAAAAGACTCATTATACTTACCTGTCAGACTTCTGCCAGTGAAGTAACTAGGCAGCAACGAGCCTGCATCAATCAACGCGCCCCTGCACTGAAAGCAGGACGGAGAGCACACTTTCCAAGAAAACAAGGTGAGCTGTGGGTCAAAGGGAAGGGTTGGACCCCGGGGAAGAAGGGGTTCAAGCACACAGAGACAATAGGGAGTTAAACTCTACCAATCCTGTGTTTCAGGCCCAGTCTCCAGTCGAGTAGGCTCCAGGGAAGGGTTTGAGGTCGTAAGAGGTCAGAACAGGCTGAGTGACGGCTCCGTGGATACCAGGTGAGCATTACAGTCCAATAGTATTAAAGTCCCTAACTTTAAACTTTAAAAAAACGGAGGATCCAGCTTTCCAGTCTTGGTAGCACAACTTTGGAACTCAATCCTGGACACCTTAAGAGCTTTACCCTCCCTCCATTCCTTCAATGCCACTGCTAAACAATGGCTGCATTCCAGTGACCTTTGACGTCCTCACCCATGGCTTGTATAAATGTAGATTACTCACCCATGACTTGTATAATTGTATAAATGTATGTTACTGTACCCTGAACCCTGTGACCAGTGACATCCTAATCTATGACTTTTATAAATGTATTAGTGTATTTACTCTGTACATTCACATATTACTGTAAATTACACCTGTATATTGTTTTATCCTGTATTTCTCTTGTTCTTTTGTAAAAGTAACCAAAATTCTTGTTGCAAGTGCCCAGATGCCTGACGGCCCGGGACACTCTATAAATAAATAAACAATACAACATCAATATATTTTTTGATTAACACTCAAATTGATTTGCAAATGTACTGAACCAGATTTGACATGTCAGGTTTCGAGCATCCATGTTCCCAGAATCTGGAAGACGGGGACCCCTGCCTTTCTGTATACTTAACAATGAATCCTTTCCTGAGTCTTGGTCATCGGGGCATATTGTGCCTATTTAAAAAAGGGGGCTAGATCAGACCCTATTAAGTATCGACCGATCATGGTACTGGATGCAGATATCAAGGTGTTTGCATCCATCTTACTTCAGCAACTTGAGATATGAGCAAGTGACACCGGGAGAATCGATAAATGGCAGATTGGGTGCAGGAGATATATGAGCACATCCTTGAATGGTCTTGTGTTGAAATGCACACAACACCTTGCTTGGGGTGGGGTGGGGAGTGTGATTCCATCTATATCGCATCAATAGACCTTACGTCTGCCTTTGATTCTGTGTACAGCAACTTTCTGTGGTCTACACGCCTTTGGGGAATCCCAGATGGTCTTTTAAGGATAATTATCAGTCTTTGAGCAAATTCTGACTACATCAACCCCATAGCCAGACTACTAATAAACAGTCAACTGTCCCACCCTGTTTAACTCAAAAGGCACACCTGGTAGCATTACTGTCACAATTACGTCATTCAGAGGCAATCAAGTGAATATCATTTGGAGGAGACACCCACAAACTAGTTGCATATGCCGACGACATGCTTCTCACCATGACCAACCCAGTGGTCTTGCTCCCTGCAGCACTAGACAAACTGTAAAGATTTGGTACAGTTGCCAGCTTAAAAATGAACATCACCAAACACGAAATATAAAACATGTTGCTCAAACAAGATGATCTGTTAAAAGCCAAAGAAGCAATAAAGTTCCATTGTGTTTCCAAGGGTATCTGAATATTCGGGGTGACCATTACGTGCACACTTAGGGAGCTATACTCTGCAAATTTCCAGCCACTCATGGCGAATATACAGAAACAACTGCCCACTCACAGTCTCATGTTTAGGGCGGATTAATACTATCAAAATGGTAATTCTGCCCAGGTCTTTTATCTGTTCCAGGCCCTCTCGGTCCTTACCACATATTTCTGCACCCTACATAAAACGATGTGCAATTTTGTATGGAAACCGCCCACCCCCGAATAGCGCTGAAACCCCTAATGCTTGCTCCAAACAGAGGGGGGTGGTTCTCCCAAACTTTCAAGTATATTACTGAGCAGCACAATTGCGAGTGATAAAAGAATGGCTCGGAGAAGACACGTCAGAGATGGGGGCAGCTGGAAAAAGCAATAGTAGGCCCTAGAATGGGACAAAAAGTATGGCTACCAAGAGCAGACTGACCATGGAATATACACCTGAGTGAGATCACAAAATTTGTTGAGGACTCGTGAGATCAAGCAGCACAACAACATCAAATCACAATGTTTCCCTGCCCATTTAACCCACTTTTCGCCAACCCACAATTCACCTGGGCTTAGATGCCCAGTCATTTTCACACTGGAAAACAGCGGGATGTACGAAATACTGCTCATTTTTTCTGGGAAAGGACATTAAGTCATTTAACAATGGCAAAGACAAATTAGGTCTACAGGAAAACCAGAGATTACATTATCTCCAGGTTCACCACTGGCTGATGGCTTGCCCAATAGATCAGAACTCTTACACCAAATTCCTGACCACCAACCTAGGGCACAGACATCTGATTTCAAAGTTATACAAATTCCTAACAGATGAAGCCCCACAGACAAAATTTCCGTACCAACCTAGATGGAAAAAAACACTTGGAACTACACCCGCAGACAAAACATGTGCAAACCTTTGCGGGATATTTCCCGACTGACTAGAACCATCCATATCAGGGAATTCTGGTTTAAATTGATGTTCCAATGGCACTACATCCCTGAACGCTTGCACAAGATAACTGAGTATTCCGGATTCATGTTGGAGGGATTGTGGTGGGAAGGGGGACTGGTTTGTACGTCTGGTGCTGTTACCCTCACCTGGTCTCTTCGGGGACGTTGGGGCACGGTTGGAGCCCTCCCTGGACTTGGCTCCTCTGGATCGGTTCTCTCCCCCAGCTGCGGTAATGTGGGCTGCTCTGGTTGCTTGTACTGCCCCTGAGAGAATACGAGAAGCAATAAGAATGGTGTGGTTGGATCGTGATTTCCTTCGAACCCTTTATTCCAGAATGAGATGAGCAAGCGTCTACCCTAATAGGCTCACCTGATTTCTTGTGAGGATGAGCTCTCCATCCTGCTTCTCATCAGCAGGGGCACCTGCGGTGGACCTAGTTGCTTCACTGGTCCGTGGGTGTTGCAGGCCGGCTGCGACCATACCACTTTGACGGTAAGTGTTCTTAACAAAGATTATTGTCCGTACCCTTGTGCAATGTCTTTTCACCGTGATTATTGTCCGTAATTCTTGCAATGTCTTTTCACTGTGATTATTGTCCGTAATTCTTGCAATGTCTTTTCTCTCCCCAATAGGTGTGAAGATGGCCACACAGAGGCGCAGTGTTGAGAGTGAGTCCAAATGGTGCCAAAGGGGATAGCGAGGCTCTCAATTTAGAAGGTAAGTTGGCTTTCAGGGTTCAGCGCAAGGCTCAGGTGCTGAGCGGCCAAACATAAGTTATTTATGCATTTTGTAACCTTGTATGTTCTTTTCTCTTGCAGGGATGGCCTGGCGACTACAAGAGGGAAGCGGCTATCCGAAGACCTGTCAGCGATCACTGGATGGATGACTGCACGAAGATGGATGACTAGAAGAAGAACTCTGTGTAGCTAGATGTCCAGAACAGGTGAGGATGCGCTCCGACTCCGATGGCAATGGGAATCAGGTAAGATGCGATGCGCTGCAGGCGATGGAATTGCAGGAGACAGGCAAGATGCACACTCAGCGATGATGTTGCTGGAGCCAGGTAAGCTGCGCGTCGAGCAGTGGTATTGCTGGAAGCAGGTAATGTGCGCGCTGAAGAAGATGCACTGGAACCAGGAGAGATGTGCGTCGAGATGATGAGCTGGAAAACAGGTAAGGACTGTGCAGGTGGCGGTAAGCGTTACGCTGCTAAAAGCAGACTAACGCGAAGCGTCTGTATGCGGGTGGGGCTGGCTTAAATAGCCTGGTCCCGACCCCTCCCTTTGGCCCTGCCTTGTGGCTCCACCTTGCCACTACCAGAAACTCCTACACGTGCTCCCCAATGTTCTCTAATGGCCACGCATGGCCTGGATGCACAGAATGAGATGAGCAAGCGTTTACCCTAATAGGCTCACCGGATTTCTTGTGAGGATGAGCTCTCCATCCTGCTTCTCATCAGCAGGGGCACCTGCGGTGGACCTAGTTGCTTCACTGGTCCATGGGTGTGGCGGCCCAGGCCGGCTGCGACCATACCACTTTGACGGTAAGTGTTCTTAACAAGGATTATTGTCCATATCCTTGTGCAATGTCTTTTCACTGTGATTATTGTCCGTAATTCTTGCAATGTCTTTTCTCTCCCCAATAGGTGTGAAGATGGCCACGCGGAGTCGCAGTGTTGAGAGTGAGTCCAAATGGTGCCAAAGGGGATAGCGAGGCTCTCAATTTAGAAGGTAAGTTGGCTTTCAGGGTTGAACGCAAGGCTCAGGTGTTGAGCGGCCAAGCTTAAGTTATTTATGCAGTTTCTAACCTTGTATGTTCTTTTCTCTTGCAGGGATGGCCTGGCGACTACAAGAGGGAAGCGGCTATCCGAAGACCTGTCAGCGATCACTGGATGGATGACTGCGCGATGATGATGGATGAGAAGAAGAACTCCGCGTAGCTAGATGTCCAGAACAGGTGAGGATGCGCTCCGACTCTGATGGCAATGGGAATCAGGTAAGATGCGATGCGCTGCAGGTGATGGAATTGCAGGAGACATGTAAGATGCACACTCAGAGATGATGTTGCTGGAGCCAGGTAAGCTGCGTGTCGAGCAGTGGTATTGCTGGAAGCAGGTAAGGTGCACGCTGAAGAAGATGCACTGGAACCAGGAGAGATGTGCGTCGTGATGATGAGCTGGAAAACAGGTAAGGACTCTACAGGTGGCGGTAAGCGTTACGCTGCTGAAAGCAGACTAACGCGAAGCGCCTGTATGCGGGTGGGGCTGGCTTAAATAGCCAGGTCCCGACCCCTCCCTTTGGCCCTGCCTTGTGGCTCCACCTTGTCACTACCAGAGACTCCTACACGTGCTCCCCAATGTTCTCTAATGGCCACGCCTGGCCTGGATGCACGTGCCCTAGACACAAAGTGTGCTAAGTTCAATTTTTCATGAGCCTGGTGACAGATGCGCCAGGACTGGGTTCATTTGGACCCTTTAGATGGCAAAGGTAGTGGCCTTTGTCCTGTGGCCATGACAACACTCCACCTCAAGGCCCCTCTCACGGGTGTTCTTCCCCGTTGTCCTGGCTTGGTGGGGTTGTCACGATGGAACCGTCTGATAAGCCGAGGCGCATGAATGAATTCAACAGGTTCCCATATGCGATCCTGAGGTCAATAACCCTCCCAGTCAATCAAGTAGTACAGTTTTGATCGTACTTTCATAGAGTCCAGAATCCAGAATACCTTTGACCTTGTACTCTGGTTCTCCCTTTATGATCTCAGGCTCAGGTGGCGTTTTAATCCTAGTCTCTGGTTTCATGGGTTTTTATGAGGAAACTTGGAACACTGGTTGGATCTGCATATTGGTTGGTAAATCCAATTTCATGGCAGCAGGATTAATGATGGCCTTGATGGGGTAAGGTCCAAGGTACCTTGGATGGAAGACCTGAGGTCCCTTCAATGGAATATTCTTGGATGCCAACCATACCTTATCACCGACTTGGTAATGCAGGGCCTTCTATGCCTGTCTGCAAACTTTTTCTGTTGTACCTTGGCTCTAATTAGGTTCTTGGTTGCTTCCTTAAGGGTTTGAGTAATAGTCTTATGTAAGGAGGTGATTGCTGGCATTTCCAGTTCATCCAGCGGGTCAAAAGAGGACGTCCGAGGATGTCGACCATTCAATGTATAGAATGGGGTTTGTCCGGTACTAGTGTGGATGGAGTTTTTGTAGGCAAATTCAGTCAACCAGAGAATGTTTTTCCAAGACCCTTCCGTCTGCTGCAGCATACACCTCAGGTATTGCTCTAGCGTCTGATTGGTCCTTTCAGTTTGGCCATCGGTTTAGGGATGGTGACTTGTGGATAGTCGAAGATCGATTTGAGCTATCTTACAACATCTCCTCCAGAGAGCTGAGACGAAATGAGTTCCACGATATGAAATCAGTACAGAGGGGAAACCATGTAATTTGATAATTTGCTCCAAGAATACAGTGGCCAGATTTGCAGCAGTTGGAAGCCCCTTTAGTGGAATAAAATGTGCCATCTTGGAGAATAAATCCACTATGACCAGGATTGTGTTGAAGCCGTCGCATTGTGGTAGATCGGGAATGAAGTCCATGGACAGCGTATGCCATGGTGCTGGTGGTACAGTTAACGGATGCAACAACCCTGCGAGCCTTAACCTCTGGGATTTCTGTTGCGCGCAGACACCGCAGGTTGCAATAAACTGGCCCACGTCTTTTCTCCAGGTTGGCCACCAATAGTTCTTCTGGATTTTGGCCCGAGTCTTATCAATTCCAGGATGTCCTTCCACTAACGACTCGTGGTAGTTTGCTATTATTTTGTTTCCTCGTCCTGAATTTACAGGGCCTCATTACGAGAAGTGCGCTGAAAACGGGCTCATTGCTGGCATTGAGGAACCAGCGGGTCCGTACTCGTGTGACACCGCTAATAGCGGCTGATTATGAGTGCGTGAGCATGCGCGAACCCCCATGCCAGTAATGGCCATACCGCCATGCCCTCCAACCCCCCGATAGTGCCATCACGGGACCCGCCAATACCGGTTTCGCCTAGGAGGCACCCCTTAATACCGACCCGGTAATAACATCATGCTAATAACGGGCTCGCAATACCGGACCCGGAAGTAGCGTCATAGCGTCGGAACGGGAAATGCGCCGGCGACCTTCTTTAAAAACACAATCCATTGCAATCCTCCAAAACCACCCGTGTTTTACAGGAGAGACCAGGGCCTTCCAAATCACCATGTCCAAGGCAAGCAGAAAATCAAAACTCCGCCTGCGCAAGAAGCGTTTTTCTGATGAAGAACTCAACATGGTGGCAGACACCCTCTGCCCATGCTGATGAGATAAACTAGCACAACCTCAAAAGGGAGGTGTAGCAGAGAAAAAAGGAGATTTGGGAGGAGGTAGCCCGAAAGGTCGCTGCAGTCGGCCCCACCCCACGGACCATCAAAGAGTGTAAGAAGAGGTGGGATGACCTCCGCCTTAGGGTACGGAACATCCTGGCCAGCAATCGGAGTGAGGCCATGGCCACAGGCAGGGGTGCCCACTCCCTGGCAAACTAATGCACTGGGAGGAGATGTGCAGTACCTTCATCCAGAGGGAGTCCATTGAGGGCTTCGGGGAGATGGAGATGGGTGCTGCAACATCTGGAGATGGAGGTGAGTGACCCTGCAGACCACAGTAGGGGAAACCATGACGTAGCACAAATGATCTGGAATAGAGTCTAGGCAAGGCAAAGCATGTCCCAACACACACACATCAACATATCCATGTCCAGATGGAGGCCCAAACCCTGCCACACTGAAATGCATACTGAGTGCCAATCCCATTATCAAAAGACAGCCAACACCCACGGACCGTGCCCATGTCATACATCACAAAAACCCCAATACAATGGCATGCCACCTGCCATGCAGCATCCCTGAATTGAGACGTCACCGCAAATGCCAAAATGCCCTTCAAACCACCCTGTGTGACACACCTGTAAGGTATGAATGCATGATAAATGAAAGTCTCCACAGCACCATATAATGCATCTTGAATGTAACACCATCACTGATGCCCTGCATCTCTTCTACCCACCCAGGCACCAATGGAGAAGATGCAAGTGAGCAACACCCACAAGGGCATCCACGTCCTAGCCCAAGACAACAGCCACAGGCAAAACCACCTCCAGGCAGCCTCGCAGCCCACACCAAAACCCAGAGTGAGTGCCCAGCCCGTAGCCACACATGAGGGCCCCACAACTACGCCTGAGACTGGAACAACAGAGCAGGCAACACCAGCGGAAGGCGAGGCCAGTGGCACCCATTCCGCAGAAACCAGTTCCATGGGCGAAACAGCAGCCACTGCCCCACCGAGCGACATCGAAATTGGTGCAGAGGAGTATGTGGACGAGGAAGGGCTAATCCATATGGCATGTCCACACTCCCCAAGCCCCCGCTCCACCTCCAAACCCCACAATCAGGACACACCCACCAGCACCATTTTGGATCCTGCACTCCAAAGCTCAGACCTCAGCACCACCCCCGAGGCCAGTTCTGCCAATGCACGTCCGGTCGCAGCACCCTCAACCACAGCTGGACCCACCAACCTTGAGGTACGGCTAGCAAGGGTGGAGGCAAGACAGGACTCCATGCTGGAACTTGTCAGACAATATGTTACGGAGGGTGAGGACACAAGGCGGGAGATAGCGCAGGCCATTGCGGGGAACACTGCCGCCATCAATGCCTCTGCCGTGATGATGTGAGACAGTCTGGGGGCCGCCACGCAGGTCCTGAACGCAGCAGCAACAACCTGTGCCAGCCGTGCCATACACCACGGCAACCATCCCATCCACCACACCCCCATCCTCCACAGCCGCTTCCTCTGCACCCTCAAGCCCTATGCATCTGGCAAGGCGGAGTGGGAGGCAGTCAGAAATGCTGCCCCCGGACAACCCAGAAAGCACAAAATAGTGTTGGACAATGGGAGTGTGTTAGATGGTGTTGGTGGTGTTCATTGGGGGGGTATGGGGTGTTCATTGGGGAGTATGGGGTGTTCATTGGGGGTATGGGGTGTTCATTGGGGGGTATGGGGTGTTTTGGTGTAGTGGGGATTAGGGGGTAGCACTTTTCTGTAGTTCATATTAATACACCCGTTGTGTACAAAATCATTCAAGGCCTGGACATTGTTCATTTCGTGTGTATTCATTTCATTCATGTCAATGCACAGTGGCCACCTCCCCACATTCCCTGTGTGCATGTCCACATGGACCCAGTGTTCAGTGTAGTAGTGACACATATCCATCAACGTCCGTGTGGGTCAGAAGTATTCATCAATCAGTGATTGGCGTACAGCACGTCCATCTTGTGCAGCACGTACTGGCAAGGGTGCTGCTTCTCCTCCATCTTCATCCTCATCATCCTCACCCGGTGCATGCATGTCAATGTCAGGTGGCAGTGGTACATTTCTCCAGACACACATGTTGTGCAGCATGACATAGGCCATGGTGATCCTTGCCACCTTCTCCGGCCTATAAAGGAGTGATCCACCAGATCTGCTTAGGCAGGGGAATCGCGCCTTCAACAGGCCAAAGGTCTGCCCAATCATAACACAGGTAAGGGTATGTGCCCGATTGTACTCCTCTTCATGGCTGTTCCGCGGGTTCCACACGGGGGTAAGTAGCCACGGCTTCAAGGGATATCCTCCATCACCTGCATGGGAGTACAGAGAGGTCTGTGTGAGTCATTCTGAGCAGGCTACCTTCAGGATTCACAGCCGTGGCCGCAGCTATTTTCTGTTGACATGCACGTGTCCCTGTACATATGCACTGAGATTATTTGGATGCATTGTGTACTGCAATATGGTCTGCTAGTCTGGATGGCGTTGTACAGATGATGCAGGGTGTCAACTTGCATGCTGATACGGATTTACTGTGGATGCGGAACAATGTCTTGTCTCCCATGATTGCAGTGTATGCTACACTGTGCCTAATCACACTGGCCACATTGGCACAGTTGTAATCATGTTCAGTCATGCATCGCTTGACAGACCCATGGTGGCCTGGTTGGGCATCTTACATGTTCTCATTGATGTACGGCATTGGTCCAATGTGTGGCAGTGGTGTGTCATGTTTGGTTTGGGAGGTTCAGTTTAAAAGTGTTTAGCTCTGAGTGCATTGTCCACTCACCGCCCATTCCCACCCAGGTGGAGTATGCATCCCCCCCCATTCCCACCCAGGTGGAGTATGCATCCCACCACATCACAACCCCGATGCACTGCCATGGGCCAGTCAGGCAACTCACCAAGCAGCCAGGCACGTCATCCAGCATGTCGCTCCATGTGACGCGGTAGCATGGAGTTACGCAGCACCATGGAAACATGTGTGGATCCGGGATATCGGGCACAACAATATGTGATGATCTTGCTGGAGTCACATACCATCTGCACATTGATGGAGTGGTATTGCTTGCGATTGCGGTACACCGCCTCTATGGCATGAGGGACTACCAATTCGACATGAGTGCAGTCAAGGGCACCAACGCAATTGGGCATTCCTGCCAGTGCATGGAAGCCTACTTTGGTGTCAGCAATCTCCTGGGCAGTCCGTGGTAGGGATGTTTGGGTGCTGGCGTGCTTCAGGAGGGCATCCAGCACTTGGGTCAGCATGCATGAAAAGAGTGGTTGTGATATACCATGCAGCTGGCCCACTGTGTGCTGGTAGGTGCCTGTGGCCAGGAAGTGGAGCACAGACACCACCTTTAGTAGCGGCGGGATGGCAGTGCGAATTTCTATGAGGCTGACGATGTCGTCATTTATCATGTCCACAATGGTGGTGATGGTGGCCCGGTCCAGCCGGTACAGGGTTTGGATCTCCTCAGAGGTTAGATTGAATGGACTGGGTCTGATGCGAGGAATTGGTGGCTGCCTACGAGGTACTACTGGCTGCACTGGTGGTAATTGCAGGGCCTGTCTCACCCTCCTTCTCCTCCTGCGTCTCCTCTGTGCTGCCTGTTGTTGCTGCTGTAGGTGTTGTTGTAGTTGCTATTGTTGCTGTAGTTGTAGCAGTACAGGCATGTCCTCCAACCCCAGGATTGCAACAGCTAGTGGGATCATTTTGGTGTGGAAAGGGGTGTGGTGTGTGGGTGTACGCCTTTTATGCTGGGACAGGCTCCATTGACTCCACTTGTGGTGATTGTGTGCACCTGTGGCAGTTGCCTTTACTGCAGGTTGATGTTTATGGGTGGTCCGCGATGCCTGTATGGCCGCCATCATGCAGGCCCTAATTACCGCCTTCGGGATGCCTGTAATTGCATGCCCGCGTGAGTTGTGATGTCCTCCAATTACTGGTATCCCAGTATTTACTCTGCGAAGGGGCGCATGTACACGCACAAGCCGGTATGAAGGGGCACGGGACGGGCAGTGGCGGTATTGGCAGGTTGTCAGGTCGTAATGCCATTCCGCCTACCTATTTTCATTACCTCCATTCTCGTAATGAGGCCCATAGTCTTCCCTGAAAATAGGGTAAATTATCCTTGATTGAATACTGGTCTCCCTTAACCAACCACTCTTGTTGGGCTGTTTGGTCCATTCGATATTGGAGATCGACCTTGAGTCCTCCCAGCAGGTGGTTACTGCGATCTGGTTTTGAATCCGTTCTTCGGGAATGATGGGTACTGGCTCAGATGGTGTAAAAGTGTCTTTGTCCTCTCCCATGCGTGACAGGGCGTCTGCTTTTCCGTTACGCACTCCTGATCTGTAAGTAATAACAAAATCGTATTCTGCGAAGACAAGAGCCCAGCGAAGCTGACGCGAAGATTGGGCCTTAGCAGTTTTCAAATATTGCAGATTACGGTGATCTGTGATCACTGTGACTGTGTGTTTTGCCCCTAGAAGGTAGTGTCTCCTTTAATTGCCAATAGCTCCTTGTCCCTGATTGCATAGTTCATTTCTGGTTCAGAAAACCTACGGGACCAAAATGCTATGGGATGTAACTGTCCCGTGTCCGGGTCCCTTTGTGATAATACTGCTCCCATGGCCATGCTGAAGGTGTCTGTTTCAACCACATAAGGTAGGTCAGGTCGGGGGTGCCGAAGAACTGGTGCTGAGGTGAAGGCCTGTTTTAATTACTGGAAGGCCTTTTCAGCTTTGGGGAACCAAGAGAACTTATTTAGTCTTTCTCAGTAGAGAAGTGATTTGGTGAACGATCTGTGAAAATCCTGGGATAAATTGTCTGTAAAAATTGGCAAATCCAAGCACGCTTTGTACTCCTTTGGTAGTTGTTGGGGATGGCCAATGAAGGATAGCATCCGCTTTGTGAGTGTCCATGTGAACTCCTCGTGGGGTAAGCATGAACTCCTCGTGGGGTAAGCATGAAGCCCAAAAATTCAACTTCCGTGACATGGAAGAAGCATTTTTCCAATTTAGCAAACAGCCGATGCTTAGGAAGCTTTTCCAGAACTGCACTTACATGGCCAACATGATCTTCCTTGGACGCTGAGTAGATAAGAATGTCCTCGATGTAAATGAGGACGCAGATGTCCAACAATTTGTGAAGCACATTGTTCATGAAGAATTGGAATGCCGCCGGTGCATTGCATAACCCAAAGGGCGTAACCTGATACTCGAAGAGCCCATACTTGGTTCGGAATGCCATCTTCCATTCGTCGCCCTTTTTAACTCTCACCAGGTGATAAGCTCCTCGTAGGTCCAATTTTGTATAGATTTGAGCATTGTTTACCTGATCAAGAAACTCAGGGATGAGTGGCAGAGGGTATCTGTACTTAACTGTTATTTGTTTCAATGCCCTATAATCTATACAAGTTCTGAGGAAGCCCTCCTTTTTGGGTACGAAGAAGAGAGCTGAGGAGGCAGGAGACTTAGATGGGTGGATGAATCCATTGGCTAGGTACTGATCTAGGTACGTCCTTAGATGCTGATTTTCTTGCTCTGTTAGAGCGTAAATTCGACTGCAAGGGATTTGTGCTCTGGGGAAAAGATCGATTTGGCAGTCGTAAGGTCTGTGTGGGGGCAGGGTGTTTGCTTGTTCCTTTTGGAACACATCCAGATAGTCCAGATAGTCAGGGGGTAGCGAGCCAGGGACTCCCAGGATTGGTTTAGTCTCGAGATTCAAGCTCTTCAAGTTCTTGTGGTAGCAACATTTTGCGCATTCTTGAGGAAAGGTAAGATCTCTTGTTCGCCAGTCAATCCTGGGGTTAAGGGTTTCTAAACACGGCATTCCTAGGATCATCTGGAACTGGAGGCCCCATTAAGATCGAAAGAAATGTCTTCCTGATGACCATCCTGACACATTAGCATCACTTTGTCGGTATGTTGCGTTACTGGGCCGAATGACAGCTGAGAGCCATCCACTGCTGTAGCGTTTTCCGATTGTAGCTTCTGCTGGAGAGGCCTATCCGTGCGGCCAGATTCTGATCGATGTAATTTCCCACCACTCCACTATCTATATATGCCTCTAAGGCATCTACCTTTGATGGTTGTTGGTGGTGGACCAAGAGTACCGGAATGACCAGGTGTGAGGTCTGTACAACTTTCTTAATTCCGCTCCACAAGTGGACCCCTACACTTGTCGGGCGTCAGAGTTTTCCGGATTCTGTTCCTTCTCTTCGTTGCCGTTGTCCATGGCACCTACTATTTTCTTAGGAGGTTTTGTGGGGCAATCTCGAAGAAAATGTCCAGCTTTTCTGCAATATAGACAGAGTTGTTGTTGCTTCCTTTTTTCCCTTTCAGCCTTCGAGATAGGGGCTCGTAATCCCCCAATCAGCATGGGCTCGGTGGGCTTGTGAGCTTTGATGTGGTTTTCTCGGGGTCGCATGTAAACTGACCTCCCTTCAGTTCTTGTGCGGTCCATTTTTCGTTCCTGTAACCTATGTTCCAATTGCACCATCAAGTTGATGTACTCCGCACAATATTCGGGGTGGGCGTTGACCGCTTGAGCTAGCACATCTTTTAGTTCACCACGTAGTCCCAGATAAAACAGCGTGGTCCTTTTTTCTTCGGGCCAATTAGTCTGTGCTACGAGACGATTAAAGGTGGCACTATAAGTCAACAGATTGTGGCCTCCTTGTCTGAGGGCCAACAGTTCGTCATCTAGGGCTTGGCCTTGGGTGTGCCTGTTAAACAACTTTTCCAATTCCCGTTGGAATTCCCCAAAATCTCGAAGTATTGGATCATCCTGATTTACTAATGGTATGGACCAGTCAGCTGTTGGGGTCGCTGGTGAAACGTTCTGGCGGGGCCAGTGGCACTGCCCCTGGGAGCACCACTTGAACTGGTGGTGATGTTGCAGCAAAGGAGTTGGTGCAATTCCGGGTAACGGAACCTGCCCTGCGTGTGTCTGAAACATCTGTCTTGTCAGATCATCCTTCCATTCACAGGCCACAATAAGGTCTCTCCTCAAGACATTGGTCTCTTGTCTGGAGGCATGCACTTCAGCCCACAGCTCCCACAGTAGTTGGGCCAACTGGTCAGTTTCCGTGGTGTCCATAACGGCAGAGATTCAGAGAGGCTTTCCATTCTGTTGCACTCACCTGGTCTCTGCGGGGATGTTGGGGCACGGTTGGAGCCCTACCTGGACTTGGCTCCTCTGGATCGGTTCTCTCCTCCAGCTGAAGTAATGTGGGCTGCTCTGGTTGCTGGTTCTGCACCTGAGAGAATACAAGAAGCAATGAGAATGGTGTGGTTGGATCGTGTTTTCCCTCAAACCCTTCGTTGAGATGAGCAAGTGTTTATGCATATAGGCTCACCTGATTTCTTTTGAGGATGAGCTCTCCGTCCTGCTTCTCATCTGCAGGGGCACCTGCGGTGGACCTAGTTGCTTCACTGGTCCGTTGGTGTGGCGGCCCAGTCCGGCTGTGAGCGTACCACTTTGAAGGTAAGTGTTCTTAACAAGGAATATTGTCCATATCCTTGTGCAATGTCGTTTCACTGTGATTATTGTCCGTAATTCTTGCAATGTCTTTTCACCGTGATTATTGTCCGTAATTCTTGCAATGTCTTTTCTCTCCCCAATAGTTGTGAAGATGGCCACACGGAGTCGCAGTGTTGAGATCAAGTCAAATGGTGCCAAAGGGGATAGCGAGACTCGCAATTTAGAAGGTTAGTTGCCTTTCAGCGTTGAACACAAGGCTCAGTTGTTGAGCAGCCAAGCGTAAGTTATTTATGCAGTTTCTAACCTTGTATGTTATTTTCTCTTGCAGAGATGGCCTGGCGACGACAAGCGGGAAGCAGCTATCCGAAGACCTGTCAGCGATCACTGGATGGATGACTGCGCGAAGATGATGGACGAGAAGAAGAACTCTGCATAGCTAGGTGTCCGGAACAGGTGAGGATGTGCTCTGGCTCCAATGGCAATGGGAATCAGGTAAGATGCGATGCGCTGCAGGCGATGGAATTGCAGGAGACAGGTAAGATGCCCACTCAGCGATGATGTTGCTGGAGCCAGGTAAGCTGCGTGTCGAGCGGTGTTATTGCTAGAAGCAGGTAAGGTGCATGCTAAAGAAGATGCACTGGAACCAGGAGAGATGCGTCTCGAGATGATGAGCTGGAAAACAGGTAAGGACTCTGCAGGCGGCGGTAAGCATTACGCTGCTGAAAGCAGACTAACGCGATGTGCCTGTATGCGGGTGGGGCTGGCTTAAATAGCCAGGTCCTGGCCCCTACCTTTGGCCCTGCCTTGTGGCTCCACCTTTGCACTTGCTCCCCAATGTTCTCTAATGGCCACGCCCGACCTGGATGGACGTGCCCTAGATACAAAGTGTGCTAAGCACACTTTTTCATGAGCCTGGTGCCAGAGGCGCCAGGACTGGGTCCATTTGGATCCTTTAGATGGCAAAGGTAGTGGCCCTTGTCCTGTGGCCATGACAGGTGCTCCTGCCTCAAATTACAGCCATCTGGGAAGAGGTAAAGAATAACATGCTAGCAATGTTTGAGTCTCAATCTGAGAGATCACTAGGGCAATGCCATGGCAGAACAGGACAATAGACTAGGGCCGAAGCACAAAAAGGAAAGCATACTATATTATTCAGATGATGTTTGCTCAGAAATAGAAATCTAGAGAACCACCACATATCAAGGACTGGTTCTACACATTTTGGAACTGTGTGTCCTTAGAATGGGCCACATATGCGATTCAAGGGGAGAAGACCAGGTTCTCGGCAGAATGGGCGACAATCCTGGAATTCCTCCATGAAGACTTGGTTGAGCAATATTGTCCACACAATTTACGGATACTGGGCATATCCTGAAATCTAGTTATCCATACCTGTGTACTGGGAGGGGAGGGTTTTGGCAACAGGAGGGATGGGGGAGATGGCTTGCAAAACTGTATGTGGTTTATGTTGTGTTCTACTTGAAAACCCAATAAATAAAAAATAAAAAAAACATTTCATGGTATCTGGGCTCGGTCCACGGACTCACTTTCCTGTTCGGTCCACAGACGGGCTTCCGGTTGGCCTAGAGGGCGGTGTGATGTCCACGGACATTGGACGCGTCTGCTGATTGGATGGTGAAAAGCATAATATTTTTTGGAAAACACCCGCCATGTTGGATTCACGGAATGCACCTGTAGTCTGCAAACATTGCGGTAAAAACATTAAAAACCACAACATTGCACTTATCAAACTAATGAAACAATCTTTCCGGAGATGAGGGGTGATGAGAATGGGATGGGATAAGGCCATAAAAAGCCAACAAATGGGTGGTTTTTCATGATCGATGTCCGCAAACATTTCGGGGACAGCCCTGTTATGTTCAGAAACATCTCAGATGTTCGGGGCATCCATACATATTTTTGCATTACAGGGTTGGTGAAAAGCAGGTTTTGGATGGCATATAACTTTGGCACCACTCAATGAAACTATATGAATGTGATATTATTCTAGACGTGACCTTGAATGGTTCTACAAAGTTTGGTGCCGTTTTGCCAAGATAGAACACAATTAGAGGGGGAGTCCCAAATATTTGAAAGATTTATATATTTGGTACCATTCACAAATCTGCACAGAGATTTGCAAAAAGATTTAAGATGGTGAAGGTTGTGACCAATGTCAATAACTGAAGGCCATGACTAGTACCCATTCATGTGTTAAAATATATTTGGCCATGCACACTGACCAATGGCTGAAGGCCATGCTTCATGCCAGTTACTATTGTAATGTAATTAGTGATGTCATCAGTGATGTGATCTGCGATGTCATCATTGTGGTCATAGGCTGCGCAAAAGGGGGCACGAAGTTAAGGTAGCTTTAGATGAATTTCAGGGTTTTTTGTTGCGTTAAGTTCTCACCTTATCATACCTGCAACTAAAGTTATTTCCTTGAATTTCAAAGGTTTCATTACAATGTATTGCTAACCTTAACGTCCCTGCAAATAAAGTTATTTCCAAGGGTTTTGTTATTCCATACATAATTGACATCAATAATACAGACATTTGGGCTAATGAAAACGATGCATCATCTCTACAAAGCAAAATAAAAAGAAATTGTGCAACCACTATCCCCCAAGTAAACCTGTTCATAACAGACTTGGTTTGCATATGTGCTTAACTGTTCAAAGTGTCCACATTTATATGTAATGTTGACGAAGAGAAAGTTATTAAAGTTTTATCGTAACTGTGTACAAAAACAATATATCTTAAACACAACTTTACAAGACTACTGCCCATATGTATATATCTCCACGAGCTAAAATACAAAGCTCAAAACAAAGGAAACAGGTATAGGAAAAATAAAAGGTAAAAAAAAAAAAAACAATGGATAAATCAAAGTACTGCTTTTAAATGTTCCTGAAGGCTTACAAAGAAGTTCACCCACCAAGAGACAAAAAGCAATGATAGAAAACAGGAACAAGTTGCTTTGGAGAGGGGTACAACCCTGGTTATGCAATAAAGCAAATCAGAATGTTTTTTTCCATACACACAGGTACGCCCAAAAGCAACAACGCCTAAATCATTGACTAATCGCCTAAATCAACGAGAAGACACACCTGCATGTAGCTGTTGCCACGTCCATGAATGGCCCAACCACTTTGAAAGCTGCATTGACACAGCTACGATTAGTACCCGACAAGGGATAATCGGATTGTTACAATCCGAAATATCATGAGAGCCCATCATGCATAAAGGGCCATCCCCGGCTAATCAATTTGTCAATATGGCACAAATCAAGGAATCCCGAAGGATACAAAGAGAGTACCTAAAAAGGGGACAGGCGGTCGTGCACCTATGGTAATAGAAAAGAGAACACGATCACAAAGACTTGAAAATGGGGTGATTGATTAGCAGTCCAACATTGTCTAACACAGAGATACACCAAAGAAAAGGATTGCATATGGAAGAGGACCTGCGTCCAGAGTCCGCAACCTCAATGGTTAGGTCAAAAATAAATTCCAACTATGGATGGAGTGGAGGGGAGGTCTCAAATGCCTATAATCTTCATGTCAGTATTTGATGATAAAAGAAGTACTCCTCCAAACAGAACAATAATGCTATATCTCCTTGCTACAGTACCCGCTTTAAAATCTATTTTTTCTGTAGAAATTCAATTTGTACATCTGTATGATAGAGCCCGACGTGGAAAGTGTGCTGTGTTTATTTCACTTCTAAAGTGGTGGAGAATTGAGTACATATACACCAGGAAGACATACTACTAAAAGGATATGAGAGCTACCCTATTGGGGTCTCGAACAAAGAAAATGGCTCAGTAAGAAAGAATTGTGCAATTACAAGACACTTTCCTACAGAAGAAGCAATAGGATAAGTGAAGGACTTACGACTTCATACTATTACAAGAGACATAGCTGACCAGTTGTCCTGTGTTGGATGGTTATTTCCTTAATCATAAACCAGCTAAGAAAGGTGGCTGTGGGTGAACCTGGACGGCCGGGGGGTCGGGGGGTTAGGGGGTCTGTTAACAGCAATAGCAAATGGCCAAGCTTGTTCGATAAAACAATAGAAATGCAAATCAGAAGCAGCTCTGGTAACTGAAATAAGAGATTCAAACCAAATGAATTTGACCTACATGCTCATTATAAACATTATAATGCAACATAATGTTCACTAATTAAGATACTGGATGAACTGAAAAATATTTTGCTGGACTGGAGTCAACAAGCTCCTCTTTGCCCCATAATCATGGGAGATGACTAATTGTGAATGCAATATCTGTGATAAATATTTAGTTTTTGTTGACAAAGTAAATGTCAAGGTCCTAGATCACACATGCAATATCTCTAGTAGGGCATGGTTTGGCAAATCCTGGTCTTCCTTCCTTCTGGGATGGGGTTTTACACAGATTATTCTTCTGTTTGATGTGAAAAAGAAGGATGTACCTACGTGGCAAAGTATGGGGGCAGTTCCGTAATTGATTATTTATTCTTGAAAAACATGAGTAATGAGTATATATGCAAGTGATCATGCAATATTAATATTGGACGGGAGAATAGGAACTGTGACCAAAACAGATAAAGGTAATCAAACTAATTTAGTAGTCACTGGGAATAACCGAAGGTTAAGCCAAATTGGAAATCCCCATATTGCTAACATCAGACTGGGGGCATGGTGGGACTCATTATCGGAAAGTAAGAAGGAAACAGTGACCCAGTTTGACAACTTCCCCTTCCTTATTAGTAAACTGACAGTCCCTCCAAAAAGGGGTGCAACAGTACATGCAGACTTTGTTCCCAAACACAGAAACACCTTTAATGCACAAATACACACAAAAAAAGCCTCTGCCGGCCACCATTAAAGCACTGTCCACCCAGACTCCAAAATTAAACAACACAGAGATACACAAAAGGTCAATGACTGCAAACAGTTTATATCGGGGATGGTTGAAGACACTCAGGGTATAATTATACATAACAAAAAATCAGACATTATTTAAGCATATTATTGCCAAGTATTCGAGAATCATATGGTGATCATTGAATGAATCTAATTCTCAACAAGCACATCTGCATTTATGTTGTGTCTCAGAAGACAATTGGGTGTACTACTACACCAAGGAATTTGGGACAAAAACTGTGCACCTGACATTTAAGAAGGTGAGCCCAACCAATAAGCAGGTTTTGGACTGCAGATTTGATGAATTGGTTATTGTCCTGACCATTGAATCATTAAAAAGCTCCAGAGCATGTGGCCCAGATGGGATCTCCAAGTTAATGGGCAGAAATACTACATAAACTTTGTACTGGTATCGCAGAAGGGGGTAAGTGCCAAATTTCATGAAAGAGCGCAACAATAGTCCCTATCTTCAAAAGAGGAGACTGAGCCAAAATAAAGTTATCAGCCAATGGCCATATTGGATTTGGTTGCTAAAATCTTTGCAAAACTAGTACTAAAAGATTTAAGTACGTGGGTGGACAAAGAGGAGATTCTGAGCCCCAAGCAAACAGGTTTCCACAAAGGGGCTGGCACATCACTGAGTGCGCTGGACCTGCATGCTTGCATCTCAAACATAGGAGGACCATTTGGGAAATCAATCTATATTGCTGTAATAGATCTGGAAGCAGCCTTTGAGAACATATACACTGAACGTCTGTGGTACAAGTTGATTCATTGGGGGTATTGATAGGACGCTTTTCCATGTGATTAAACGTCTATATACAAAGAACATTTTAAAAATAAGACTCAACAAGCAAGGACATTCATCCATGGTAATTCCAACCTTTAAAGGAGTAAAACAAGGGTGCGTATTTGTCCCATCATTATTCAACGTGTACCTTGCAGATATATGGGAGGAATGTAAATCCTGGAAATGTTACGCCCCAAATGTGGTGACCTTAGGCCTAACATTATCACTGATGCTGATGATTTAGTCCTGATGGATGCCACGGAGCTAGGTCTACAGAGAATATTGGTGGGGGTGGAGAGTTATTTATTGAAGAATCACCTAACTATAAACGCAAAATAAATCCTTTGTAATGACCTTTACAAAAAGACATAAAGTAAAACCATTTGTATGGAAACTCCAGAATATACCAATCAAACAGGTTACAAACATCACCTACCAGGGATACTCCATTTCTTCAATGGGTCAATTTGAGAATCTAAAAAAAAAATGGAGGACAAAATTTAACAATGTATTTCTTTGATGAAGGTCTTGAAAAGGAAAATGTGTGCGTACTCCTTAATATCCATCATTGACTTCTACAATTTGAAATTCACACCCATAATGATATATGGATGTGAATTTGTGAAATTCAATAATAGGTCATTTCTTGAAATCCTGGAAGGAAAGATCTGGAAAGCTGTTCTGGGATTGCCCACATCAAATCCAATCAGTGCTCTCAGGCTGGAATTGGGAACCACATCATGGTGGGCGCAATGTCCTAAGCGAAGCTTGTCTCTGCTACACACATTGAAACAGGCAGAAACTTTAGCCTGGGCAATTACTTGCAAGAGTGTCTGTGGAACAGAGACATAGCCATACACTTTTTAGAAAGTTTTCATAAGCATTGTTTGAAATTTGAGAAAATAATAGATATCACTGCTAATGACTCTGACTTGATGAAGAAAAAGATGATCCTTAGGAGGGACAGGTGTACAGATATGAAGGATTTAGAGCGATTGAAGTTGTACATAGATTGGCAGGTTTGTTATGTGTTGAAGATTAAAGTTGGGCAATATTTAGCCAAATTTCCATCACAAAAGTCTAGGGTTCTTTATTTGAAATTCCGCCTCAATGTGCTTCCAACCTTGGAGGTGATTGGCCCCAAACTCAAAATACCAAAGGAGTGTTACGCTCACCTGGTATCCACAGGGATGTGATGTGGTCTGCGGGGAAGGTTCCACCTGAAAATACAGGAGGACTGTGTTCAAGACTGACCGACTGGGGTAAGTATCCTCCCTCCACCCCTGTATGTTTCCAGTCCCTCAGGCGCCCCCTCCTCACCTTGTGGTAGAATTAGGCGTGCTCTCCATCCTGCCTTCTTTGCAGGGGTGCGTTGTCTTTCATAGGCGAGTGTGGTCCAGTTACTTCACTGACGCCGGCCCGTTTGATATTGTTCAGGTAGATCTTATTGCTGTTCTTTAGTTTTGTTGCTATCCTGCATGCCTTTCTTTGTTTAAAATGTCTCTTTTTTCACCCTTAGGTATGCAGAGCTTCAGCGCGGCGAACTGGCTTGGTTAAGCCCCACTGGTAAATTATGGCGCATTAAGAGCGGTATGACGCGGTAAGTAAGCGCTATGCGCCGCGCTGCAAAGTCTTGCCTTTGCTAACCTGTGTTTTCCTTCCTTGTAGGTCGCAGTGTTCTGCAGCGCGAGTGGAATGTCCGGAGTGGTGCCAGCCGAGAGGCGACCAGCCAGGTAAGCCTTTTGAACAGTTCGTAATTTGTAAATGTCTCTACAGCTTTCTTTAATGTTGCCTCTATCTTCCTCTTTCAGGTCTTTCTATCCGGGAGGCGTGCAGATTCGAGGAAGCTGTTCTCAGTAGCTGCAAGTGTTTAAAGATGAAGACTGCAGGTAAGCTGCTGCTGCTAATGATGTTGCTTTTGTCTCCTTGCAGGTCTGCTTCTCCGAGGTTTGAGGGAATAGCTGGACACGGTGAGCATCACGTTGCAAGCTGCAAAGTAACACGAAGCATGTTCTGCAGTTAGGGTGTGGTTTATATAGCCCAGGTAAAGTAGTACCAGGGAAAGTAGTTCCAGGCCTGCCACACCCAAAACACTAGACCGCATAGCTTGGTTCTTAGGAACCAAGCTATGTGGATGCCTCCATGTTGGCTGACAATACAATGAAGTAGTTCCCAAGCACATTGTTGTTCATGGTAGCCTGGCCCCATTAGGGCTTTTGAAGAGGATGCCAGGCTCTAGAGGCCCGAGTCCTGACTCCACCTGGCCAATGGGTTTGCCAGAGGGGTTTTTGGGCGAGGGACGTGACAGCACTCCCCCCTAAGGCCCCTCCGATGGTGTTACTTTTGACTGGCCCAGGTTTGGTTGGGAAGTTCCGATGGAATTTCCTGATAAGACGTGGTGCGTGGATATTCTCACTGGGCTCACAGGATCTATCTTGTGGTCCAATCCTTTCCAATCGACGAGATAATATAGCTTGGTCCTAGAGCATTTAGAGTCCAAGATACCTTTGACTTTGAATTCTGGTTCTCCGTCAACAAGTATGGGCTTAGGTGGTGTCCCAATCCGTGTGCCGGGTTGCATTGGTTTCAGGAGGGACACATGGAATACCGGGTGGATATGTAGATTAGGTGGTAAGTCCAGTTTCACGGCTGCTGGGTTAATAATTGCCTTAATGGTATATGGTCCTAAGAATCTGGGATGAAAGGTCCGGGTTCTCTTGATGGGTACGAATTTAACGGCTAACCAAACTTTGTCTCCTACTTGATAATCAGGGACCTTTTTCCGGTCTTGGTCGGCAAATCTCTTTTGTTTTTCTTTGGCATGAATAAGGTGTTCCTTTTCCCTTTTGAAAGCCTGAGTAATGGTTGTGTGGAGTCTTTACCACTGGCATTTCCAAGCTGGCTGGAAGGTCTAGTTCAGAGGTACGTGGATGTCTGCCATGAAGAGTATAGAAGGGCGTTTGTTCCGTGCTTGAATGCAAAGAATTGTTATATGCATATTCGGCTATCCATAGTAGGTCTTTCCAATTCCTTTGTTCATGGTGCAGCATGCACTGTAAATATTGCTCGAGTGTCTGATTGGTTCTCTCGGTTTGGCCGTCCGTTTGGGGATGGTGATTGGTAGATAGCCGAACGTTGATCTGCGCCATTGCACAGCATTTTTTCCAGAAGTTTGAAACAAACTGGCTGCCTCGATCAGAGACCAGAACCGAAGGGAAGCCATATAGCTTAACCACGCCCTCCAGGAACACTTTTGCTAAAGCGGCTGCGTCTGGGAGGCGTTTGAGAGGAATAAAATGGGCCATCTTCGAGAATAAGTCCAAAACTACAAGGATGGTATTGAACCCTTGGCTTGGAGGTAGATCAGTGAGGAAGTCAAGGGAAAGAGTGTGCCATGGAACTGGAGGAATGTCCAATGGTTGTAGGAGACCAGATGGTTTTTGTTTCTGTGATTTATTTTGTGCGCAGACACCGCAGGACTGAATATACTGAATGATGTCCTTACGCCAGGTAGGCCACCAAAATTTCTCTTTCACCTTAGCTAGGGTTTTGGAGATCCCAGGATGCCCTTCGATCAGTGAATCGTGATTGTTTGAAATGATATGCTGTTGTAATTCCTTCTTGGGTACATAATAGCGATCCCTAAAAAAGGGTAGGTGGTCCTTGATGGTATATTGTTCTCCTCGAGTTTGCCATGCGAGGTAGGCATCAGGATTCATTGTCCGTTCAATTTCTTTTTGTAGTTCTGCTTGTGTTAAGACTGTTGTGATACCCAAGAGTTTGTCTTCAGGTATAATAGGTACTGGGTCTGGAGTTGTATATACTATTTCATCAATGCCCATGCGAGATAAGGCACCCGCCTTTTCCTTTCTGACTCCTCATCGAAATGTGATTACATAATCATATTCCGCGAAGAAAAGGGCCCACCGTAATTGGCGCAAGGACTGGGCCTTGGCTGTTTTGAGATATTGCAGGTTTCGGTGGTCTGTGATGACTTTAATGTTGTGTCTGGCCCCCAGAAGGTAGTGCCTCCAGGATTTGAAGGCAGATTTGATAGCCAGGAGTTCCTTGTCCGTAATGGCATAATTAATCTCTGGAGGTGAGAACTTTTTCGACCAGAAGTCCACAGGATGTAGCTGGCCGGTTTCCGGGTCTCTCTGTGAAAGGACAGCCCCCATTGCGAGACTGGACGCATCAGTTTCAACGACATAAGGGAGGTCTGGACAAGGATGACGCAGGATTGGAGCGGAGGTAAACCTTTGTTTAAGTTCCTGAAAGGCTTCTTCTGCTTCTTCGGTCCAAGCAAACTTTTTATTGTTTTTTCATAATAGTACTATGATTGGATGCACAACCTGAGAGAAGTCTGGGATGAACCGGCGGTAGAAGTTCGCACCTCTTTCAGAGACGTCGGTGAAGGCCATTTCAGAATGGCATCTACCTTGTGCACGTCCATTCTGATGTCTCCTGGAGTAAGGATAAAACCAAGAAATTCTACTTCGGTGACGTGAAAAAAGCATTTTTCAAGCTTTGCAAACAAGCGATGTTGACAGAGCTTGGTGAGGACTGAACAAACGTGCCTGACATGATCTTGTTCCGAGGCTGAGTATACTAAGATGTCATCTATGTACACTAAGGCGCACACATCAATTAACTCCGTTAAGACGTCATTCATGAAATATTGGAATGCCGCATGAGCATTGCATAACCCGAAGGGCATGACTTGATATTCAAACAAGCCGTACCTAGTACGGAAGGCGGTTTTCCATTCATCTCCTTTTTGACTCGGACCAGGTGGTACGCTCCTCAAAGGTCCAATTTGGTATAAATCTGGGCATCTTTAACTTGGTCTAGCATCTCAGGGATCAGTGGCAAGGGGTAGCGGTTCTTCACGGTGATCTGGTTCAATGCGCGGCAGTCAATACAGGTTCTCAAGTCTCCTTCCTTTTTCGGTACGAAGAACAAAGCACTGGCTGCGGGGGACTTCGAAGGATGGATAAATCTGTTTGCAAGGTACTGGTCTAAATATGATTTCAAATGAAGATGTTCTGGTTCTGTGAGAGAGTACATCCTGCCGCAAGGGATTTGTGCACCAGGAACAATGTCGATCTGACAGTCGTAGGGCCTGTGCGGCAGCAATGTATTGGCTTGGTCCTTTCGGAAAACATCCTGGAAATCATTGTATTCACTTGGAAGGTATTAGTTGCTCCCAGGGTTGATACTGTCGCTCCGGGAGTCATGGGGATACAGACGTCAGGTTTCTCCTCTTGGTAATAGCAGGCAGGAGAGCAGTCACCGGGGAAGGTTAATTTTCGTGCCCGCCAGTCTATCAAAGGGTTGTGAACAACCAAACATGGCATCCCTAGTATTAGCCGGAACTGAGGTGCCTTGATGAGATCGAATGAAATAGACTCCCGATGTCCGTCCTGACACAGCAAGGTTACCCTGGCTTTGCACTGGGTTACTGGTCCGGAAGCAATTTCTTTCCCATCCACGGTGGTTCCCTTGCCCATAGTTGGCTTAGAACACAAAGGAAGCCCCATCTCTGCTGCCAGTTCTTGACCAATATAATTTCCAACTGCTCCGCTATCGATCTATGCTTCAACGGCATGCATTCTTGACGACTGTTGGTGGTTGATTAAGATCAGTGCTATTGCAAAGTGCGAGGTCAGCAACTTTTTCTTCTCACTCGACAAACTGACCTCTATGTTTGTCGAGCTTGGTAGTTTACCCATTCATTAGCTTCATCCTTCTCTGTGGCCCCAACTGTTCTTCTTGGGGGTTTTACTGGACAGTCCTTCAGGAAATGTCCTGGTTTCCCACAATACAAACAAAGCTGTTGTTGTCTTCTTTTGTCCCGCTCTTGTTTTGTTAATGGAGGCCGTATCCCTCCAATCTGAATGTTTTCTACAGCATTTTTATGGTACACGGGGTGTGTTTTCCCTTGGTCGAACATACACGGTCCGAGGGTCCGTCTTAGACCGGTCTGCCTTTCGGTCCTGCAACCGATGGTCTAGCTGCACAACCAGATTTATGAATTCTGCACAGTCTCTGGGTGGATCAACCACCTGGACTAAGATGTCCTTTAATTCGCCTCGTAAGCCTCGATGGAATAACGTGGTTCTTTTGTTTTCTGGCCACCTCGCTTCGGCAACCAGTCTTTTGAAGGAAGAAATGTACGTTAACAAGTCCTGATTCCCCTGTTGGAGGGACAAGTGTTCATTGTCTACTGCTTGTTCCTGGGTATGGCGAGCAAAAAGTTTTTCCATTTCTCTCTGGAACCTAGAGGATCGTCATGGGTTACCAACGGCACCGACCAATCTGCTGCACTACCACTCAGGTATGATGAAACAAAAGCTACCCGAGCTTGGTCGTTTGGAAATGTTCCAGGCCTACAAAGAAAATGAAGGTGGCACTGATTGATGAATGCCGCATACTTCCGTGGGTCGCCTGAGAACATTTCTGGTGGTGCCAGGGACACTGTTCCAGGTATCGTGATCTATATCGGAGTGGGTGGTATTGCGGGGTTTTGCATCGTTGGATTGCTTCCAGATAGAGGCGTCTTTCCTGCCTGTGATTGCAAGTATTGCCTTCTAATATCTTCAGTGCGTTCTTTGGTCACTATTAGGTCTCTCGGAGGGCATTAGTCTCTTGTCGGGCAGAATGAACCTCAGCACAAAGCTCTCCTAGTAATTGGGCCAATTGGTCCATTTCTGATGTCTCCATGGTGCCCAGGTGGATTTTTTATGGTAGGCTTTGTGTTCTGTTACGCTCACCTGGTATCCACAGGGACACCACCCAGCTGGGCTACTCGCTGGTATGCCTCTCAGCTTTGCCCTGATGTGGTCTGTGGGGAAGGTTCTGCCTGAAAATACAGGAGGACTGTGTTCAAGACTGACCGACTGGGGTAAGTATCCTCCCTCCACCCCAGTATATTTTCAGTCCCTCTGGCGCCCTCTCCTCAACTTGTGGTAAAATTAGGCATGCTCTCCGCCCTGCCTTCTTTTCAGCGGCGCGTTGTCTTTCATGGGCGAGTGCGGGTCAGTTACTTCACTGACGCCCGCCAGTCTGATATTGTTCAGGTAGGTCTTATTGCTGTTCTTTAGTTTTGTTGCTATCCTGCATGCCTTTCTTTGTTTAAAATGTCTCTTTTTTCTCCCTTAGGTATGCAGAGCTTCAGCGAGGCGAACTGGCTTGGTTGAGCCCCGCTGGTAAATTATGGTGCATTAAGAGCATTGTGATGCGGTAAGTAAGCGCTATGTGCAGCACTGCAAAGTCTTGCCTTTGCTAACCTGTCTTTCCCTTCCTTGTAGGTCGCAGTGTTCTTCAGCACGAGTGGAATGTCCGGAGTGGTGCCAGCCGAGAGGCGACCAGCCAGGTAAGCTTTTTGAGCAGTTTGTAATTTGTAAATGTCTCTAAAGCTTTCTTTAATGTTGCCTCTATCTTCCTCTTTCAGGTCGTTCTGTCCGGCAGGCGTGCAGATTCGAGGAAGCTGCTCTTAGTAGCTGCGAGTGTTTAAAGATGAAGACTGCAGGTAAGATGATGCTGCTAATGATGTTGCTTTTGTCTCCTTGCAGGTTCTGCTTCTCCGAGGTTCGAGGGAATAGCTGGACACGGTGAGAGTCACGTTGAAAGCTGCAAAGTAACACAAAGCATGTTCTGCAGTCAGGGTGTGGTTTATATAGCCCAGCTAAAGTAGTACCAGGGAAAGTAGTTCCAGGCCTGCCACACCCAAAGCACTAGACCGTATAGCTTGGTTCTTAGGAACCAAGCTATGTGGATGCCTCCATGTTGGCTGACAATACAATAAAGTAGTTCCCAAGCACATTGTTCTTCATGGTGTATGAGCCTGGCGCCATAGGCGCCAGGACTGGCCCCTTGAGGGCTTTTGAAGAGAATTCCAGGCTCTAGAGGCCCGAGTCCTGACTCCACCTGACCAATAGGTTTGCCAGAGGGGGTTTTGGGCGAGGGTCGTGACAAGGAGCCATGTGTGTGGCCAGGTCCCTTTGGTAACTTTGCAACATCTGGTTCTGGAATGTCCACATTTTGATATTGATAGAATCAGGATATTAGAGCCCTGGGTACATTCCATCCACTCAGTAATTAATCCTGCATTTTGGGAGAAATTAATGACAACAACTAATCAGAGTTCAATAGTGGCAATAACAACAATTTTGGTGATAATACTTGCAAAATTGGAAATGGTGCTTGGGCAGGGTGAGCCTGATTGGCTGGATTGTTGGGATGAGTAAAGATGACCAGTACTAGAATGTGTCAGATTAGGTATGCATTGATGATGATTGACAAACTGACGCATATATGAACGTTGAGTTGTCAACTGATCTGGGTAGGATGGATAGCGCCAAATCTGCTAACACTGAAATGGAAATATGGTCATATTTGTCCTTTTTTCTAATTTGTTTTGTTAGTAGGGAACTGTATTTTAGGAATTGAACATGCTGTCTTACTTTGAATACTGTACTTTAGGATGATCAGTGATAAAAAGTTTAATTGTAAACTAGAAAACACTGAATAATAAAATAAATAAACAAATAAATATAAAAAGCTTGATTGTGATAGAGGTTACTCTTATCCACAAAATGTTCAAATATGGTGTCAATCATACCTTGAATTGTGATATACTGCTCAATTTTCTTATTGCACATTTTAGGTGATAGTTCTCTTCATGTTAAATCCATTTACTTATCTGGTGTGCAATTGAAGCTGCTCTCCACCAAAGGGCAGAGGTGATACCTCACCTAAATATCCCATTTCCACATCACTGGTTTCCAAAGCAGAACGCATTATGTGCATATTCTCCATGACCTTTCACATTGACTAATTCAAGCAGCTGTCTCTTACAGGTCATCTGAATGTCAATTATCTTCTCATTGACCTTTCATGGCTAATAGATTGTTTTATGAGTTTATGTGAGTTAAAGCATGTGACTGATAAAGCTGCCTTATGTCCATTAATGAATGCCTAAAGTAAATGTATAGAGTTTATCTATTTTAAAACCTGCACTTCACACAATGGAGTAACCTTTCGGGATAGACTTAAAGCCATCTGGCCCGACCATGACATGTAATAATCTTTTAGCAGTTTCATCCAGATGGGAGACCTTGTTGTTCTTCATGTATATGATTCTGAAATTCTGGGCTAGGCCATGCTTGGAAATATAAAGATACAAAAGTGTTTCAAGTTATTTTTCTCAACAACTTTGAATGACAATGTTTATCACCAGATTCAGGCATTTCATTTCAACTCTCTAATGCAAAAACTCTTATATAAAAGTACATTTATATGCAAGAATGCATTGAGCTGTAATATTGATGCCAGTCATACTTTTCATGATGAATATTGCAGTACTAGAAAAAACAAATTCTCTATGTCACACAATTGTACTTTCCATTTCCTGCACTGGACCTTTTAGGCTAAGGAAATATACACGGCTGAAAAAAATAGGTATACATACATACATTAGCATTGTGAAGTTTGGATTTGAAAATAAAAGCAGTCCAAAAGTGAGCTTCCAACATTTAGGTGTGCTATGTACTTTGACAGGCATCCCTTTGAATCGTGAAAGCAAGCATTGTTGGTACAGATCTATTTTTTTGCTCTTGCCAGAAAGCCTTTCTCATTTTATTTTATTTCATGCCTCATATTTACTGTAAACTTTTCACTTTCTTTAACAGCAATAACTTTATGTGTGATGTCAAAAGGGAAAGTCCGATTGTTCCAAGATCAGGGATTGGACCCTTAAATCATGCATGCATTTGACCAATCACCTGTAGGCTTTTACCTTTAAACTCCCCAACTTCTTAACTGAATCTTCTCTGGACTTCAGACCTTGAACAAGATTTTGTTTGGACCCTGTTGAGAGAGCAGTCATTTCCAAAGTCCTTCAGTGGAGAGGGAAAAGCTGTGTAAGGGAAAATATAATGAAGGATAATGACCTGAAATTAACTAATGATCAAAAGCTTTTCTGAATGAGTGATAGAGGTGCCAGTCACAGAATTATGCTTCCTATTGGAATTGTGCATCTTGCCTGTTGTAGCGACAAAAAGGGCGCTGGTGCAAAGTTTAAATAAATGCATGCGAGCCCAAGAACGTTTTTCTTCAACAAATGTGTAACCATTTACAAGGCCTGTGCATTGAATTTAAATACTGGCTTATCCAGTTCTGAATGCAAGGCTGAGAGCGAAACAGGAACTAACAATAATGTATTTATAGTTTTATAGTTTAATATTTTCTAAGCAACATGTGGGAAAGACAGGGCCCTACATCTACGGATTATTGGACAAATGCAAGCCTGCTTTGATGATCCAATCCCTGCTCATGGAAAAAGTGGACATTGCCTTCTGAAATCACATCAAAAGTGCTTTGTGTAGGGGACAGGAAGGAATGTGAGCTAAAGAGAGAAAACAAGATTGTGGAATCTTCCTCAAGCTGGTATGAGCTCTTTCTGTTTACACTAATGCTGCCTCCTTTTTTTGTCAATAGCCCGAAAGGCACTTTTGGTTTGCAAAAAATGGTTTAAGGCTAGTCCTTTTGTGAAGGGTGTGCGCTTTGATTCTGTTTGCCAGGACACCTTCCTGTAAAGTGGCTGTCCCAATGGGGAAATGTGTTACCTGCCCTCTGAAACGATCAATCAGAAGAAACCCCAGGGCTACAGTCTTGCTGAGAGCAGCAGAGACGGCCTGGCTTGGGGAATATACATCACCCTTCATTAGTTATGCTGGTCTTACAGTGCTGACATGTATGACTTCAAAGAGACGAGGCTTTGATAATTATGAGAGATGGTTTCCACCATACCTCAAACTCAGACATGGCTTATAATTGTAGTTTAACATGACACCAGGATGGCAATTAATTTTCATGTGGAATTGGGGAGAATATCTTGAATGCAGCCTTTTTGCTGCAGGGACTTGACTGTCACGGCAGCTGTCAAGAGGGCACATGTGACCTGAACCAGCTCTTTGCCACTGGAGAGAAGGTGTTGAAATCAGGCCACTGGTTCAGCAGGGTCCAGGTGTACACTACACTTTTGGCATTTCGTTTATGCAAAGGGGACCTGGATTGCAGGTCACACTTTCTGAGGTTGTATTACTTTCATTATATTACTTAATACATATCAGAAAGGGAAGGACTTCCACACCCTTGCCAGCTGACAAATCCTTGCAATGAGGCATGCATACATGTGGACCTGCTGGTATTTCCCATTATATACGAGTCACAGAAAAGTGCATTTTTGCAACCATTGCTGTTTAAGAGTGCTGTAACCCTGGGATATATTTGGGCTATTCCTTGTACATGATCATGAGAACCTCAATTACTTTGATTCACTACGATACTTGAGGGCCACACACATGAGAAAACAAGAGCCAGACGTGTGAAAATTGTGTGGGGTTTTCCTACTACATGGGTGCCTCAACTTGAGACCATCTCACTCTGTTCCTGCTGTATGAAATGGCCAACCCTGAGGATGTTGCAGGATCTCCACAATATTTGAAAGCTGTGCACATTTGACTGTTCACAGGTATCCTTCTTATGCACAGTTGCAACTAAGCCTGTGCAAACATGCACCTGGCTGAACCTATGTGGTGAGTTAAAGGAAATCCTGTAGCTGGGATTCACAAGCAGCCCACAATCCTATTGCAGGCAGATTCAGTGGGTTGGTTACTTTGGGAGGGCAAACCATAATGGATTACTAACTACACTCAAAATATTCTTTATTCAGTGAAGCATCATAAACGAATAATATACAAATACATATACATCCAAACAGAAAAAAACCTATACAAAACACAGATTTGATTTCATAGTGTGGAGTCTGACCTGAATAAAACATCATGAGCCAAATGTGTATTAAAAAATCAATAAAATGCAACTAATACATTTGAAAATCCGAAATAAAAATCATCATATTGCTTTAGCAGGACCTCAACATTTTGTAGCACTGTTTGGAGTCACTCCCAAGCCCATACAAGCCAGGAAAATCATTTTAACAGCTGATGTAAATTATATCGTCACAGGGAGAGGGAGCTCACAGCCCTGTGACATAACTTTAAAAGCAATATTTTCCAAGAGGAAGAAGACAAGTGTGAGCACACCCTGAAAAGATTTTGATGTTCCATTGGAATATATATATAATGTTGGGTCCTTAACACCATGAAGGATGGATGGACTTAGCCAATGACGTAACATCCAGACCATGGGAGGAAGGCAAGTGGCTCAGTGCATCAATAACAGTCTTTATACAAGCCTTCCTTAACATGGGTTGTAGATAGAGGCGGCTCAAACTCCTGAGGCTTGTTCAAAATAAATAGAAAATGGCTGAAAGTCTCAACATTTAAGCTACACAAGGACCATAAGTCTGTTCTGCCACAACCCCATGACTTTGTGTATGAGGCAAGCGTCAGTGTGCCTAAACGGAAGTCGAAGTATAAGGCTTGCACATATGATGGCTCAATGTAGTCTAAGTGTGCCTTGAAGCCAAATACAAGCTTCCTCTCAAGGCACTCACCTTCCAAACTCAATTTATGACAGTCCCTGATCATATTTTCTCTTTTGAGGGAGGTAGTGGCTTTCTTAGCCCTGGTTAACAAAGCTTTATTAATAAGACCAGGGTGACTCCAGAGCTCTTGCTCATTTAGAACGTGTAAAGTTTTCCTTCCGTGAAGTGCCCAGGGCAGGCTATTTATTACCTCCAATTACCTCCACATTCGGCAATCAAATGTCAGGGGAGGACACAGGCATGATAACAAGCGAGGGACACACAGGGTTAGTCGAGGAACCAGAATTGACACCTAGATCGCTATAGTTTGCCGTAATTCTGAAGAGTTTACACTGAAAGAACGTAAGATTGCGGGACGGATGGGCAATATTAAAGAAGCGATTCTCACCGATTACATCATGATTGTCCCGCATCGTTACTGGGAATAATGTAGACAGTACCTCGAGAGGCCGGTATTCCTAGGGGAGGGAGACCTGGGCCCACCGAATGCAAACTGGCGATAACCGGCCTCTCAAACGCACAGGTGCTAACGTCTAAGAGGCTTGGCGAAGCCAGGAAATGTAATTCAAAAGAACTAGTCCGAGCACAGGCAGCCTAGGCTGTCCTGATCCTGCCGTGCTGGAAAGGCACGGCATGCAGGGTCAAACGGAGCAAAATTTTATAAGTAGGCAATTTCGAATCTAGGTGATATCTATAAAATAAAACAGTAAAGTCACTAAGAAAATGAGCAAAAGAGCACTCTGTATGCAGACCTTACTGCCTGACACAAAAATTCATTAGAGCACAGAAGCATGCCCACAGATACCCAAGTTCGTTTGCACACAGAAGAAATGTCAATACCAAATAGTACAGGTTTCCAGTCCAAAAACAGATGATGCTCCTTATTTGCTCACTTGTTCTTGTGTTTGTGTGTATTGCATTGTCTTTCCTTTTTCAAGCCCAGTTACACTTCATGAAAAGTTTAATGATACAACAAAAGTCCCTCTCCTTTTCCTTGCTCATTTTCTTTTCCTTTGTTCATTGCTATCATTTTGGCACCTCAAAAACAAACATGATTTCCAATCCCTTTCATTTTTGTATCACAAATGTAAAATACAAAAACAAACCCTTTTCCCTTTTCTATTTCTAATAACATGTTGCAACTTTATTAATTCTAGAAGGCCTTGAGTGATGTTTTATGTCCCTCTTATAACACTTTTAAAATCGTATCTTTCTGAACCACCACCACAAAAAATGCAAAGAACAAAAAATGCTTTTCAACACAATTGGTCCTTTTATCCTGAAATCAATACAACAACAGAAAGGTTATTTTTATTATGGCTTGCTTGTGAAACAAAATAAAACCTTCAGCTTTGTGGGGATTTTCCCTGTAACTTATTCACATTCTTCCAGTGGCAGCGCATGTACTTGGCTGCTGCGTCCTTGTTTTTGCGATAAGAGAAAGTTATACATTTAAATTCAAAACTACATCTTTCGCTTTATCCTGGAACTGCAACATGTAATTCCCTACATTGTGAAAAACATACTTGCGCATGCACATGTTGGCCCATTGTCTGGGTTCAAATCAACATTGGTGTGGTAATACATGCATGGCGTGAGTAGTGCGTGCGCCATAACACAAAGGCTTTCACTAAACTCTGTGCTGATGGAGTATGGTTTTACAATTAGAAGTTGATGGATCTTCAGAGTTCAGTTAACCTCTGTGGCGCTTGAAGTTCTAAGGAAACAGCAAAACATATTGGACCCAGTATGACTGACTACAGATGTTGGCTACTCTGCGGCAAGGCTCTGCTGTCAGTATGCAAACATTGACTGAATTCTTGAACATGTGACATGCAGGGGTTGGGCTCCTGGCAGTGGCAAACTCTTTTTGTGGCCCAGCATGCTGTGTCATCAGGTACATGCAGGTGGAGCCACTGCATGGAAGAGGCACACTGCTGCAGTGGCATTGTCTTGGTGCCATCAGAAGAACACCAAAGGAGGGGCATAGACAAGTTAGGGACTGAGCAGGCAAGGTCCATTCCAAGTATTTGAATGGCCACTTAGTGGCTGATCAGCAGTGGTGGCACCGCTGTGAGATGGAGGTGTGCACCGAACAGGAACGAGAAGTACCTCCATGCTTCCTGGTCCCTGCCTGCATGGAGCACAGGAGCTGAAGGTCTGCAGAGGAGCATGGAGTCCAGAGCAGGCCTGGAAACAGGTAGAAAAGAAAGCATGATTGCATGGGTGTATGAGTGTTGCAATGAGTCAGACGAAATCATCCCAAGAACACCACGATGCAATTACATCCCCATTCCAAAACCAAGGAAATTGCTGGGAGATTACCAAACACCCCATGAGGAAAAGGCCAACATACCATACAGATATATCTATATATTAAGGGCATCCCCTGTAATGTGGAACTCCAAAATCACTGAGCTGAGGAAGCACTCTACAGAGGAGAAAAGAACACCACACCTACCAGAGTAGAAACCAATCAAGAAAGGAGAAGAAGGACCACTGACAAGTTGCTGGAGAGAGAATGGGAGGGATGGTGAGACCGGCAGAGGAGAGAGTCGAAAGGAAGAGGACCACAGCAAGAAGGGAGTGCCGGAGAGAGAACACTGACACAAGAGCTGAGGGCGCGTTTCAAACAATAGAAACAGTGTTTAGGAAGGTCAGAGAATTTTGCACTACCCTTGACAGGAAGTACGAGGGAACCAATAGCGGAGTAAGTGAGTCCAGATGGAGGACTAAGGGAAACGCCGGCCAAACTCATAGCTCCCTGGGGGAGGGAGCATGAATGCCTGATTGGGAGGGTATTCTGAATCAAGGTCAGCGGAAGACAAGCCGTGATGCAGGGGATTGGCATTCCAGTGCAAAAGAGGATCCGAGAGAGACACAATCGCAACCAGGAAGAAGGAATGCAAGAATCCCAAAAGTAGGGGGTGGGGGGAGATCCTTGATTAACAGGACAAAAACAGGTACTGTGGGAGTGGATAAGTAAGGATAGCCCAAGAGAACAAAGGGTTCTCTAATTGGTGCTAGCAGCGTCAGTTAAGCAACCTAAAATCCCACGCAGTTGGGAACGAGCAACCCGCAACAAGTGACGCTGGAGCGAAAAGAAGCAGAAAACAAAGATACAGAGGTAAACCGGCTGAGAAAGGAAGGGACCTGGAGACCAAACGTGTGGCGGAGACACACCAGTAAGCATACATCAAAAATTTGGGGGCATGTATATTGGGTATGAAATGAAGAAACAATGCCAAAGCAGCTTATATCACTAGGAAAGTGATTAACAGACTAACAGAAATAATGGATGAATTAGGCTAACACCAGAAATACCTAGCCAAAACCCTCCCTTCACCAATATTCTTCATCCCCATGGTTCAAATGGGGGTTCGATTAAAACCCATAAGATTACACAAACTGGACAGAAAGAACTGCATGAAGCATACACCATTGTTTATGTATAACAGAGCCGTGGCACCATCAAGATACAGTGATGAACCGGAGTATCCAATTAGTACCCAGTGGTTAGGATAAACTTAACTAATAGCCACTAGTGGGAACAAACAATACATTGTTGGGAGAATCCAGACAAGACCAGGGAAGGGCTTGTTCCCCTAGCAAACCCAAGACCAGGATTTATTTCCCCTTCCAATGGTATTTTAAGGCCATGGAAGGGTTTGTTCCCCTGGCACACAAAAGACCAGGGATGAGTTTGTTCCCCTGGCTTCTGCTGGGTAAAGAACACTGCACAGGGACCACGAAGCCTAATAGACAGTGAAGCAACACTTTTAGAAGAAAGGCTGTGGGGAGACAGCCAACGTATTATTTGTTTTACCTGCCATTAGTTTTAAGAATAATAGGCTGAGAGGGTCAGAATTGGTTTCGGACACAGGACTGTGAACGTTTCTTAATTGTTTGGCATCCTGACAATGATCACTTTTGTTAGCTTTGTTGAGGCAGGGAAAACCCTTGTAGAATTAGGGACAACAAGGCCTTTTTCCACCCCTCTTGTTATTTGAATAAAACTAACTGTGAAACCAACCCCACAGTGTCTGTCTCCTTACATCCGTTTGTCACAGTGACACGTGCAAGGGCCTGTGATGCTCATGTATGTATGTGTGTATGGGCTCATGCGTATGCGTCTTCCTAAGTGCAATTAGGATTGAGAGAGAAATGTGAATATGATATGATATGGAATTCATAACACGCCTGTACACAAGTGTTTCTAGGCGTGACAAGAAAAGGAGGGGGAAACAAAGGCGGGAAAAAATAACGATCTTACTAGGCCTTGTGTCATTCAGATTGCGCAAGTGCGGGAAAGAGGGAAGGGAAGACGTGCCTGGGGGGAGGGGAAGAGGGCAGTGCTGTTAACTCACAAGTGCATCAAGCGAGTGGCTCATAAGTGCAGAGAGGAGGGACTTTAGGGCTGCAGATACAGACCCTTAAGTGCCGGGGAGCAGGGAGGCAGTCCGAGGTTAACTGGACATGCAGGAGCCTGCACCAGAGTTCAGAGGATGACCAGTGCACTGAGCAGTTAGCGCATCAGCAGGGGAGAGGAAGAGCAGAAGAGAAAAGGAAGGTCTTGAGTTGCTTCCGGAACCGGAGTTGGTTCTGCTCAAGTTTTAGAGAGGCAGGGAGGCTGCTCCAGAGGGAGGCACCAGCCGTGGAGATCAGAGAGTTGGAGGTGGATGAGCAGAGAGCTTGAGAAGGAAGATGTTTTGGAAGAGAATTTGGACATAGAGCGGACCTAGGCCCCAGAAAGACTTGTGCATGACGTAGAGGGTCTTGAAGTTGATCCTTGCTGCCACAGGGATCCAATGAAGAGATTTTAGAGTTGGACAGATACGATTCTCAGGCTTGCGTCCAAGGACAAGTCTTGCAGTCCTGTTCTGTATATGTTTTAAAGGTCGAAGAGTAGAGGCAGGAAGAGTTAGAAAGAGGCTGTTGCAATAGTCCATCCTAGAGAGGGCCAGAGCTCTGGAGAGAGTGAGTTTCTGGGGGAAAGTGAGAAAAGGAGGAATACCTCGGCGGAGGTGCAGCTGATAGTTTGACTTCTTAGAAACATCAGAGATTTGAGGAGAGAAGGAGAGGGTGGAGTCAAAAATGACACCAAGGTTCTTAGCCAACAGGAAGGAGCAAGAAGAGGGCCCAGAGTGGGCAGCCAGAGAGAGAGATAGCGGAAAGGTGGGAGCTGGTGTACCAATGAGGAGGATCTCTGTCTTACTGGCATTAAGTGTCACGCTCACCTGGTCTCCACGGGGGTGTAGCACGTAGTCGTATGACCCATATCTGTACTGGAGTAGTTTTGATGATATGATGGTGTCCTCTCCCCTGTTATCTCCCCAGGAGGCGTTAGCCTGCAATGCTGAAACAAGATGTTAGCTAATGAGTGGGTTGGATTGGTCCCACTTCCTGCAACCTCCTGATGCCCGACTCCTCTCTTGCTCACCTTTGAGTTTGGTGAGGTTGGCTCTCCGTCCTGCTTGACCTTCAGCAGGGGCGCAGTAGGCTCAGTCTTTCTCTGGGCACAGTTACTTCACTGCTCCTGAGTGTCTGTTGCTGTGTTTCGGGAATGCTTGGATTAATCAGGTAAGTCTCTATCCCAATGACAGCTTGGTATTAATGCTCAAAGTCTTATTGTTCGAAGATTTAAACGTGTTTTGTCTTTCTTTCAGATGCAGTTTCGTACGGAAGGTTAGAAGAAGAATTGACTCTCCTAGGATGCTGAACTGGTTGCCTCCAGGTGCGTATTAGAGCGGATGAGTGGCACTGGATGGCTGAACAATTGTTCGTTTTTGTATTGTGTGTGACTAATATCTGTTGTTTTCTGTTCCCTTTCTGCAGGCGCAGTGCGGCCCCAAGGTGAAGAATGGAAGAACCGCTCCGAAGTTACCCGGGGGAATGCAGAATCCCGGGTGAGTATTGGATGCCTGCGCAGAAGTCCTTTCCCAACAGTTGCAGCGGTCGGAAGACCAGCTGGAGACAAGACAGATAGACGGAATTGCAGGTAAGGCCTTTATCGCTGTAGTAACACCTGTTCTTCTCCTTTTCTTCTTCCAGGCACCGATGGATAGAATTCTCAGACGGGCGTGGCTGTAGAAACTCGAGGGCAGAGCAGACACGTGAGTGTTACGCTGCATTACGCTGCAGGAGTGCAGAATAATGCAAAGCGTGTTCTGCCTGCAGGGTGTGGCTTAAATAGCCTTGCAAGAAGTTCCAGGTAAAGTAGTCGCTTTACCACACCCTGTCTCTCAGGAAAGTAGTCCCTCTGCCACACCCTGGATATACAGAAGGCTCAGCCTCACTAGGCAGATTAGGTAGTTACATAAGTTCAGCCCATTGACTGAGTCCATGAGGCTCTGGGGCACTTCCTTGGGGCCTGACAAGTCCTTCTGGGTGACAGGGACTGGGGTGGGGCCAACAGTTCCAGGGGTTTCGGAGCACGCACCATGACATTAAGGCAGAGATCATTCGGGCACACCATTCCTGAATTGCAGCCAGACAGTCTGGTATGAGAGAAGAAGCAGAGGTGACTGAGGGGAGCCTGAAAGAGAGCTGAGTGTCATATGCATAATATTGAGAATTGGAGCAGAAATTAGCAATGTAGTGGGCAAGAGGTGCCAGGTAGTGGTTGAAGGGCCTGGGACAGAGGTTAGACCCCTGGGGAACACCACAAGTAGAGATAGAAGAGAGGAAAGACCCCAATTGGACCTGAGAGGGTTGGTCGGTGAGAAAGGAGGTCGTTGATTGAGCAGGATGGTATGGCTGACCGTGTCAAAAGCAGAGGATAGATCGAGTAGAATGAGGACAGAAGGGAGATTAGAGTCAATATTGAATAGCAAGACTTCACAGGTGTTCAGGAGAGCAGTTCCTATGCCTTATGCAGCTCTGAAGCCAGACTGGTGGTCATGGAGGAATCCAACAGATTCTGTATGTAGATTAAGCTGGGAGATGGCCAACTTTTCCAAGAGTTTGCCCAGGAAAGGAGTGATGGAGATCGAGCGATAGTTAGCTTGATAGGAAGTATCGGCCTAGGGCTTCTTTAGAAGGGGATGCACAACAGAGTGCTTAAGGGGGGGGAGTTCCAGTGGCAAAAGAATGATTGCAAAAATTGGCCAAAGCTGGAGAAGGGGTGTCGATTTGTTCCTTGATTGTTCTGGATGAGCAGGGGAGAACCTGCTTTGACACGACTTTCATAGATCGAACTTGTCTAGAAACATTGTCAGTGGTGAGGAGGAGAAATGAGGAGAGACAGCCTTGGATGGGCCAGCAGTGGTAGAAGAAGGGGAAGAGGAGGTAGAGGAAGAGAGACTGAACAGGATGTCCTGAGTTTTAGTAGTGAAATGATAGGCCAAGGCCTGTGAGGGAACAGGAGAGGTAGAGACTGCAGCAGGATTGGCCAGCTCCTTGCAGATTTTGAAAAGTTGGGCTGAGTTGTTAGATGCCGCAGAGATGCAGGCTTGGATGTAGGCTCTCTTCTTAGAGAGGACAGAGTCTGTAGTGCCTTTGGAGCAGGCGGCAGATCAAGATGTCAGTGGGTGCGCCCAATGCCCTCCACTTCCTCTCTGCCACCCTACACTTGCTTTTAAGGGTGGCAAAGTCAGAATCGTACCAAGAGTTGCATGTCATGGGCGCTACTCCCGAGGGGCTAGGACTGGCCCAGCCTCTGGCGCCAGGCTCATGAAGAGTTTCAGTCCCGGCGCCATAGGCGCCGGGCTCATATTGATAAACAGTGTAATAATGCTTGGGTGGACTTACCTGAGGCAGACCATGCTGCATATTTACCCAGAACAATCCAGACTGGTTGAAGTCCCCAGCCATCAGGGCTGGGAGGAACTATTCCCTCCATTCAGAAACTCTTTTCTTACCTGGGTGGAACCGGTGGAAGAACACACACTGGAAGCACTTCTCTGCTATTTAAACCACGCCCGATGGAAAACACGTGCTTCGCGTTATTCTGCAGCAGCAGCAGGACGCTCACCGAGTCGGCTCCTGCATTCCAGGTCCAGAGTCATCTTCAGCTTCCGCGCAGCAACCTGTGGATGAAGAAAGACACAGAACAATACTTACCAGATCCCGGAATCCAGTCACCGGCAAAACCTTCAAAGAATAAACATGAGGTTAGAAAAGTGCAACTCGCTCGCAGCCGCACCCGCTTACCTGATCCATCCGTGATTGCAACGGAGCTAACCGCGGCCTTCTCTTCGGCAGCTTCTCTGCACCTGAAAGGCAAAGGACATAATTAAAAAGGGGTTCGGGTGAAGGCAGTCGCATTCATCTTAACTTACCAGTTTTTGCACGCGCAGAAGCAGCCGCATCAACCGCAGCATCCCAGCACCTGAAAACTAGAAAAAGGACTTTATTAGAGGTGCCATTAAAAGCGGCCAATGATCATTATACTTACGTGCATCGGCACGTGCAGTGGCAACGGATATAAAGCCCGCAGCATCCCGGCACCTGAAAACTAGAAAAAGGACATTATTAGAGGTTCCATAAAAGCGGCCAACGAACATTATACTTACGTGCATTGGCACGTGCAGCGGCATCGGAAAAGTACGCCCACAGCATCCCGAGGCCTGAAACAAAGGAAAAGGGACATTATTGAGGTGCCCATCTTTTAAAGCCTAAAGACTACAGTATACTTACAGGCATCCGCTCGTGCAGTAACGGCGGCGTCGCTCTTCGGCATCCCAGCACCAGTGCCACAACTAAGGCCGCAAAAGACTTGAGCCTCAACACTGAACTCATCCAGTGACGTAACTGGAATCCACGCACCCCTGCACCAGACGCAGGATGGAGAGCTCAGCATTTATACGCCTAAGGTGAGAGCTCGCCGAGACAAGTAGAAAGCTAGGCTGTGGGAGAAACTGGCGATTGGTGGGAGAAGGAGTCCCATCAAACGGTGATTAACCCTTTTTCTTCCACCTGCAGAAAACTTACCCTGCAAGTCAGACATTCGATAAGAGGAAGCCCAGTCCTGAGAGTCGTCCGAGCTCTACGCTTCTCAATTGAAGAAACGATAGCAGCCCAGCCGGGATCAGCGCCTCCGTGGGAATCAGGTGAGCGTTACAGAACGCAAAGCCCACCAATAACCTCCTACCCAGGCGCTATGGAAACTTCCGACACAGACCAACTGGCCCAGTTATTAGGGGAATTAAGAGCTGAAGTTCATGCTGCCCGCCAGGAAACGAATGCCCTTAGGAGGGAATTGATAATATCAAAAGAACGAACTGATGATCTTGCCAGACAGTTATTACAGACACAAGCGGAGCAAACCCGGCTACCTAATTCAGGAGGGAGCTATATCCCAGCGGCTTCAGCCAATCCTGTTCAAATCAACCTACCCGGATATGTGCCATTGGCACCGCCTGAATGCTTCTCTGGTGACCCTAAAAGGTTTGCGGTGTTTATAAATCAATGCGGATTGCACTTTCTTTGTAGACCTGCAGCCTTTCCGACTGACCAGACTAAGGTAGCCTTTGTGCTTTCGTATCTTAGCGGCAGTGCCGCTGATTGGTCGATCCCTCTGGTTACACAGGATGACCCGATCCTTCGTGATTTCCCGACCTTCCAGGCAAATATGGAAAGACTTTTTGAAAGGCATTCCCAGGGGCAGGCCCTGGACAACAAACTCCTTTCCCTACGACAGGGCAATCAAGATCTTTTGGTCTACATTGCATCATTCAATAGGCTAATCGTGGAAACTAGATGGCCTGAGGACAAAAGAATCATGCTTTTTCACAGGGGTTTGCGTGGCGAACTCAAAGACGTCCTTGCCCAGGTAGTGAATCCTCCTCAGGATTGTTCAGAGTACATTGATTTGGTGGTCCAATTGGATCACAGACTACAAAACAGAAAGGCGGATCGATCCAGGTTTGAAACACGAGTGTTCCCTAAGCCTCAAAGTCACACCAAAGGAGTTGAAGCCGTCGAACCTATGCAAATTGGGGTTGTAAAGGGTCCCCTAACCCAGAAAGAACACGACAGGAGACGACAAATGCATCTATGTCTCTATTGTGGAAATTCAGGACATTTTCTTCGAGATTGCCCGGTGAAAACACCTAAGAAGACAGTGGGAGCTTCTGATAAGAGTTCTGAAAAGCCTGAGCCGGGAAACAACCTCGCCCGACAAGTGTAGAGGTCCGCTTGCCGAGCGTAAAAAACAGTTCTTTGACCTCGCACTTCATAATGCCAATGGTCCTCGTAAACCCAGAGCAACCGGATCGTTTGCATGCAATTAAGGCATACATTGATAGCGGAGCAGTTGGAAATTATGTGGACCGCGAATTGGCTTCCAGGATGAACTTACCTCTTTGTCCAAAGGTGGTTAAAGACGTCATTACCACGGTGGATGGGACGGAAATCGCCTCCGGACCAGTGACCGATACCACTACTGAAGTGACGATACTAGGCCAAGACGGGCATCAGGAGGTAATTGTGTTCGACGTGATCAAGGCTCCTCAATTCCAAGTAATTCTAGGGATTCCTTGGTTGGAGAAACACAATCCTCAGATTGATTGGCGAGCAAAGACGATAAAGTTCCCAGAGTGCACACCAACTTGTTATCCACGACCCAACATTGGCCTAGCGTAACGGCTGACGGTCCACAATTACCTCTAGAGTATCGAGAGTTCCAAGATGTTTTTCAAAAGGAACAGGCTAACACCTTCCCACCCCACAGATCATACGACTGTCAGATAGATTTGCTACCCGGTGCAACTCCCCCTTGCAGTAGGATTTACGCCCTTACCGAGCCTGAGAACCTTCATCTGCGACAGTATTTAGACCAGTACCTGGCCAATGGCTTTATCCGTCCGTCAAAGTCCCCTGCATCCTCGGCTCTGTTCTTCGTACCAAAAAAAGAAGGTGACCTCAGAACCTGTATAGATTATCGTGCTCTGAACCAGATAACAGTAAAAAACCGGTACCCGTTATCTCTGATCCCGGAACTCCTTGACCAGGTTAAAAACGCCTGTATTTATACTAAGCTTGATCTCCGGGGAGCTTATCACTTTGTACGGGTCAAGGAAGGAGATGAATGGAAGACGGCCTTTCGCACTAAGTATGGGCTATTTGAATACCAAGTGATGCCCTTTGGACTATGCAATGCACCGGCCGCCTTCCAATATTTTATGAATGATGTCCTCAGAGAGCTCATTGATGTCTGCGTTGTCGTCTACATAGATGACATTCTTGTGTACTCATCTTCAGAAGCTGACCATCGAAATCATGTTAGGGCGGTCCTTGAAAAACTTCGCCAACATAAACTTTTTGCCAAGCTCGAAAAATGTGTTTTTCATGTCACTGAGGTCGAATTTTTGGGATTTATTCTGACACCCAAAGGAGTCCACATGGACTCGAGAAAAGTAGACGCTATCCTCAAATGGCCGTCTCCTACTTCCGTGAAAGGCGTTCAAAGCATGCTAGGCCTTGCCAATTTTTACCGTAGATTTATTCCAGAGTTTTCACGAGTGGTACAACCCATCACCGCCCTCTTAAGAAAAAATAAACGCTTTGAATGGTCCGCAGAAGCAGAACAAGCCTTCCAAGAGGTAAAGGCTAAATTCACCTCGGCGCCAATACTGAAACACCCACGCCCGGACCGCCCTTACATCGTTGAAACCGACGCCTCCAGCTTAGCAATGGGAGCAGTCCTATCACAAAGAGATCCAGAGACTAACCAACTGCATCCTGTGCCATTCTGGTCCCGGAAGTTCTCGGCGCCTGAGATCAACTACACCATCACAGACAAAGAGCTTCTAGCGATTAAATCAGCCTTTAAGGCATGGCGGCATTATCTCCTCGGGGCCAGACACACCGTCACAGTGATCACCGATCATCTAAATCTGCAGTATCTGAAAACCGCCAAGGCTCAATCCTCCAGACAGCTTCGGTGGGCTCTATTCTTAGCTGAATTTGACTTCGTGATCACTAATCGCCCCGGCAACAAGAACGGCAAAGCGGATGCTCTTTCCCGAATTGGAATGGGAGATAACGTTGCCAATCCAGAACCTGTACCAATAATTCCTGAACAAAGGATCATGGGTCTGATTTCTTCACAATCCATTGAGGATATTGAAGAAAAAACTAAACAACTTGTAACCTCACCAGACTTACTGAACTGGTTACAAAAAGGAAAAGATTTCACCGTAAGCAATGACTTGCCTTATTTCCAAGGACGATTGTTCCTACCACACGCCGATTTACAAAAACAGGTAATCTCCTGCTATCATGATTCATTAATTGAGGGTCACCCTGGCATTGCCAAAACCACAGAAAAGGTGAAGAGACACTTCTGGTGGCCTTAGTGGAGAAAAGACATAAAGGAATTCGTGATGTCCTGTGGTGTGTGCGCTCAAAACAAGGGTCAGAAGAAGAGGCCGGCTGGTCTTCTGCAACCATTAGACATCCCACCGTGTCCCTGGCATATCCTTTCCATGGACTTCATCACAGACTTACCCTCCTGTTCCGGGTACAACACCATTCTTGTTATTGTGGACCTGTTTTCTAAAATGGCCCACTTCATTCCGCTAAAAGGCTTACCTTCAGCATCAGTCCTAGCCAAAGTATTTCTTGAAAACATCGTCCGGCTACACGGCTTCCCGTCAGTACTAATCTCAGATAGGGGGAGCCAGTTTATTTCCCACTTTTGGCGTAGCTGTTGTCGATTAGCTCAAATCGATGTAAGACTTTCGACCAGCCATCATCCCCAGACCGACGGGCAAACCGAGAGAACAAACCAGACTCTCGAACAATATTTACGATGCATGCTACAACAGTCGGAGAGTAACTGGAAGGACATCCTTTGGATAGCTGAATATGCTTACAACAATTCAGTTCATTCGGGTACCGGGAAGAGTCCCTTCTACATCTTGTATGGGATTCATCCTCGAACCTCCAACCTTGATCCACCTCAAGATCTTGGAACACCCGCCGTGGATCAATTGCACACCGTTATTACCCAAGCTTTTAAGGAAGCGACTGCACATCTACAACAAGCTAAAGAGAGGTACAAAAAAGGAGCAGATCAACACCGAAGCAATGCCCCTCAATATCAGGTTGGGGATCAAGTCTGGCTGTCCACCAAACATTTATCGCTTAAAGGGCCTCGCACCTTCAACCCCAAATACCTGGGACCATATCCAATTATGGCCATAATTAATCCAGTGGCTGTTAAATTAGAATTGCCAACCCATATGAGAATACATCCTGTATTTCACGTATCTCTTTTGAAACCCATGCAACCTGGAACCAGATTGACCAATCCTCCAGAGCCCATTCAAGTGAATGGGGAGCCCGAATTTGAAGTAAAAGACATTTTGGACTCTAAAATCATCAGATCGAAGCTATTCTACCTAATCGACTGGAAAGGCTACGGACCTCAGGAAAGGTCATGGGAACCCTATAACCACGTCCATGCTCCTCGTCTAGTCCAGGAATTTCACCGAACCTTTCCCGATAAACCAAAACCCCCGGGGAGGACAAGTTTGGGAGGGGCCTTGAGGGGGGGTGCTGTCATGGGCGCTACTCCCGAGGGGCCTGGACTAGCCCAGCGCCCTCGGAAGCAGACCCGTCTTCCACTACTCCGGACCCAGCAGACCCCTACAGGGGCCCTTTGGACCGTGTCCTGGCGCCTTTGGCGCCAGGCTCATGAAGGGTTTCAGTCCCGGCGCCATAGGCGCCGGGCTCATATTGATAAACAGTGTAATAATGCTTGGGTGGACTTACCTGAGGCAGACCATGCTGCATATTTACCCAGAACAATCCAGTCTGGTTGAAGTCCCCAGCCATCAGGGCTGGGAGGAACTATTCCCTCCATTCAGGAACTCCTTTCTTACCTGGGTGGAACCGGTGGAAGAACACACACTGGAAGCACCTCTCTGCTATTTAAACCACGCCCGCTGGAAAACACGTGCTTCACGTTATTCTGCAGCAGCAGCAGGACGCTCACCGAGTCGGCTCCTGCATTCCAGGTCCAGAGTCATCTTCAGCTTCCACGCAGCAACCTGTGGATGAAGAAAGACACAGAACAATACTTACCAGATCCTGGAATCCAGTCACCGGCAAAACCTGCAAAGAATAAACATAAGGTTAGAAAAGTGCAACTCGCTCGCAGCCGCGCCCGCTTACCTGATCCATCCGTGATTGCAACGGAGCTAACCGTGGCCTTCTCTTCGGCAGCTTCTCTGCACCTGAAAGGCAAAGGACATAATTAAAAAGGGGTTCGGGTGAAGGCAGTCGCATTCATCTTAACTTACCAGTTTTTGCACGCGTAGAAGCGGCCGCATCAATAGCAGCATCCCGGCACCTGAAAACTAGAAAAAGGACATTATTAGAGGAGCCATTAAAAGCGGCCAACGAACATTATACTTACGTGCATCGGCACGTGCAGCGGCAATGGAAAACTACGCCCACAGCATCCCGAGGCCTGAAACAAAGGAAAAGGGACATTATTGAGGTGCCCATCTTTTAAAGCCTAAAGACTACAGTATACTTACAGGCATCCGCTCGTGCAGTAACGGCGACATCGCTCTTTGGCATCCCAGCACCAGTGCCACAACTAAGGCCGCAAAAGACTTGAGCCTCAACACACTGAACTCATCCAGTGACGTAACTGGAATCCACACACCCCTGCACCAGACGCAGGATGGAGAGCTCAGCATTTATACGCCTAAGGTGAGAGCTCGCCGAGACAAGTAGAAAGCTAGGATGTGGGAGAAACTGGCGATTGGTGGGAGAAGGAATCCCATCAAACGGTGATTAACCCTTTTTCTTCCACCTGCAGAAAACTTACCCTGCAAGTCAGACATTCGATAAGAGGAAGCCCAGTCCTGAGAGTCGTCCGAGCTCTACGCTTCTCAATTGAAGAAACGATTAGCAGCCCAGCCGGGATCAGCGCCTCCGTGGGAATCAGGTGAGCGTTACATTGCACTTGGATTTGGGCTTCAAGCGGATCCTCATGACAGGGGCAACAACATCCAGAGTGTTAGAGATAAAGATTAGAGAGGGCTGTGTCAGGGTGTGAGTCAGCCAAAGGTGCAGGAGGAGGAGAGAAAGTAGCAGCGAAATCCAACTGACACATGCTTCATCGGTTGGATGACCGAGAAGGTAGGTAGCAGTGCCGGAGGCAGCTTGACCTGTTGGAAAAAAAGAGAGGTGGGAAGAAAGGAGAGAGTGATCACTCCAAGATAGAGGACTGGTGTGAGGGTTAGAGAAGGGGAGGTCTGAGGAGATCAGAACATCCACCGTTGCCCTGCAGAGTGAGTCAGGCCAGAAAGAGAATCAAAGGGGTTGCTAAAGAGTACTGAAGAAGGGCTGGTAGCATCCACTTGGATTTTCAAGTCTCAGAGTAGAAGAGGTTGAGAGGTAGAAGCAAGGAGCGAGGAGGAGAGGTCAGACTACTCAGAGGAGAAGAGGGCCACTTGGCCAGGCGACCTGTAGATAGTGGCCACAGTGAGAGAGAGGCAAGGAGAGATAGAGAGCCTGCAGACCAGGCATTTAAAGGAGGAGTAGTGCTGCATTGGAATGAAAGAAGCAGGGATCCATTACGGGAACATCAAGGCTACACCCCCACCAGGACGGTTGGTTCTGGTTTCGGAGCAGATCTTGTAGCCATCAGGAAGGAAAGTGTCTAAACCCGTGACAGAGCTGGCCTTTAACCAAGTCTCAGTGAGACCGAGTACATCCAAATCATACTCTTTCAGAGACGGCAGATGTCAGAGGAGTGTTTGATAGCTGAACAAGAGTTGGGTAGTGATGTAGAGCAGGTTGCCACATCTGAAGGACTTCCTGTGAGGGGTACACGTGAGAGGTACACCCTGGGGAAGTGTTGGAGGTGCCCGAGGATGGGCAGAGAAGGAAGGAAGAGAAGGCAGGGTGGTGTAACTAACTCATGGTGGCAACAATTAAGACAGACAAAAGGGATCACAGTTCAAGGGTGTTTATTGAATGAAATCTATATGCAGGTTGGAAAAACGCCTATTTGTAAACCTAAATCTAAGATGGGAGAAAGCGTCGACCATCAAATGAAAAATAAGGCAGTCCTAGTAGCGCTGTCAAATAAAAAAGGCCTATACTAAGAAACCTATTGGCAAGCCTGACAACTAATACAAAAAAGGGTGTGGGATAGCTTTCAAGAAAAGAAAGAAGTGTTCTCAAATAATATGTCAGGATGCGGTAGCCTGGGCCTCCTTTCCCCACGTTTTGAGCACAGGGTAAGATGGGAGCTTTGACCACAGTACAGTCACAGTACAGTCTTGCAACTTCACAGCTCCCGGATTCTCCCGCCAGAGACTTTCCGAACTTCGAGGTGCACTGTGCCCAGAGTAATACGAGCTCTGCAGCTTTTGGACAGATTTCTATCCAGGTGTGTGGATCTGTTTCCATCCCTTGAGAGTCCCACCCACTATGCAACTTGTCCTCTCTTTAGGCGACGAAGGCACAAACCGCACACATCCGCAAACAGCTACAAGCAACCTTTCTTTACAAATACAGGCATTCTAGATTGATCATGGATGCCAGCAATTAATTTCTCAGCACCACAGTACCACAGTACCCACAGACACTGACTGCAACATGAGCGACCTGCTGTGGACCATGTGTTGATACTTGGACATTTTTGAGGGTCCTGTTACCTACTGCCCTGACGAAGACGGATTTTCCTGTCTGAAAATTTTAACTCATATGTTCACATCGGCGAAACGCATGGTCATGAGAGGGGATTGAAGGTCTTCTATAGACGAACCGCCAGCTTGGACCACGGGCCATAACAGGTCCAATAATCGAAGAAACTCCCTTTGGTCCCCCCTCCTGCATTGGCAGACCCGATCCCAGTTTAGGAATTATATTAACTCTGGAATACCAAGGAGAATTTAATTTTTTCCTTTTTCATAAACCCAACATTTTTTGGGGGAATTCATAACGGTATCTGGGTTTAAGATAGCTTTCTGAACAAAAAGGAAGTGAATAGATTTCACATACATAGATTACAGTGGTACCTTTTGCAAATAGCGTCCAACTGTAGCCAATGACGCTCATTATGTTTAAACATTATGTATGATTATGCTCTTTTTTCTATCAATGACTTTATTACTTATTTTTTTTGTTCAATGTACACATTTTCACATATATGTTTTCTCCAAGCAACACATTTGTTCAGCACCCTTATGAGTTGGGCTTCACCTGTTGTATATATCTGTTCTCCCTTTGATTGTCATATTGAATGTTCTTATATTATATGTTGTTGAAAATAAGATGTTATATATTTTTTTCACATTTAAGGCTGATATGGTGTTGTTTTTTTCGTGAGGGAATATAAATTTGATTTCTTTGGAAATAAGTTGGACTAGGAAATTTGGTTTGAATGATTTAACCTAGTAACCAATCATTTACGTAGCAGTCCCCTTCTTTTTGGATACAGTACAGTCTCCCGCATGAGATGACCATTCAATGGCAGTTCTCAGGACCGTTGATGGCCAAGTCTCATTTCGTTTGAAAGTTTCTTGCTTTCAGTGCCTGACGTGTTTAAATAACAAAAAACGAAAGTTCCTTTAACCATATGAAAGTTTGTTAGGGTGATAATGATTCATCCCTGGGTCCCCCTCTTCTGGGCGCTGACCCTTCTCAATTGTATTCCACAGTTCAGATAGGGTAATGGTTTCACCCCTGGGTCTCCCTTTTTTGGGCGCTGACCCTTTACATATCCCATTCCTCAATTTATAAGTCAGTTCTTTTCTTACTTGAAGTTTGGATGAAAGCTTCACCCCTGGATCTCACCCCTGGACCTCCCTCCATAGGGTTTGGACCCCTCTTGACTGGCGCTACTCGGGTGATGGCTTCACCCCTGGATCTCCCTTTGCCGGACTCATACCCCTCTTGACTGCTAGTACTTGGGTGATAGCTTCACCTTTGGACTCCCTCTGCCGGGTTCGGACCATTCTTCTCTGGCATCCCTCCTTCGGGTTTACTCATGCCGTCTCTTAACTTAGCTTTCGCTTTTCTCATTGCTGGTGTGACAACTTTTCACACTTGGATCCCCCTCTTCTGGGCTCTGACCCCTCTCGATTCTTAGCCTCCCTTCACTGGGTTTAGTGTGGCTGTCAATCAGGGTGATAGTAGCTCACCCCTGGGTCTGCCTCTTCTGGGCGCTGACCCCTCTTTACTTTCAATGTTCTCTTTTTACACAGTTCAATGTTTGCGGGATTCACATCCCTTTCTTTCACAGTGCTTGCAGATCAAAGTATTTCTATTGTACAGCGATTTTGCTCGACCCTCTGTGTGACCACTTCCACCTATTTCGCTGTCCCTCCTACAGCCTTCAAGTAATTGTAGTTTCACTCAGACAGGGATTGACCAGACCACAGTCTCTTGAGTTAGCACTCAGGTGGTGCCAGTTTCTCTCTACAGCTGGTCTCCCCTTAACACTTTTACAATTCATTCACAATTCATTCACAGTTCCTTGACCTTGATTCTCTCACTCTCACTCAGCAAAGCCTGGTTCTTGTCGATTCTCCCCTCAACTCACCGGCTGTGATGAACTGCTTGGCTTTTTGGCTTCTCTGGAGTGAAGGCCGTTACCACGGGCGAAAGAGCTTCCCTTGCTCCTCCTTATTGGCATAGACTTGCCCCTGTACCGTTGACATCTGCTGCAAGACACTTGTGCTTCTGTTCACGGTCCCAGGCCTTTCTCCTTCCATGGGTTTGTGATGAAAAGGGGAAGGTCACTTCTCTCTTCGCCACCCTCTTGAATCCTGCCATCCCTCTCCTATGCCTGAACTGCTGCATCGGGTGAACCGTCTCGTCGTGCTGTCTGTCATGCTCGCCTCATTCACACTGCACCCCTGTGCTCCACCTTCCATCCCCGTGGGTAAGGGAAAGGGCTGCCAGGTGTGCACGATTCAGATGAATCACCTGACTTTGCCTGACCCCTGTATCGGGACATGTCAGGTAAATGGCTCCGGTGTTAGTCCATTGTCCTTTGTGCCGTGTGAAAATGTTTGCGTCAGAAAGAGGGGGAGTGGTTTAGAATGTCATATGTGAGAGGATGGAAAAAAGGTGTCATAGGAAGCGGGATACCGTGTCTCACCCATCGGTGTCCCACTCCCACTTACCGCCCATCCAGGTGATCCGCCCTCACTGGTCTACTACCAGGAACTGGATCCAATAGCGATGGCTGTGTCCTGGCCACCTGGTTGACAGATCCCCGAGGTTTAGACAGCGAGACACCTTCAGGTTTCTCACAGTGGTCAGAGAGGGAGAAGAGAGTGCCAGAGGGGTGCCAGAGGAGGGAGGCAACAGGGTGGCCGGAGAAGCAGAAGGGGGTGCTGAAGAGGTGGCAGAGGAAGGAGGCCGCAGAGGAGCCAGAGAGGGGTACGAAGGGAAAGCAGGAGAGGAAACGAAGTTGGATAAGGTGCGGGAAGCGTCTATCAAAGAGGAGGAGATTGGCCTGAGGGCCCTGGACCAAGACAGTGCCACTTAAGTAGACATTAATGATGTTCTGTGGAAGGAAACCAGGAGGGTCTACCATCAGGTGCCACCATTAATGGGAGAAGAGGAAAAGAGGGAGAGAACAGAGACCATATAGGGCGTCCATAGGCCTGAAGAAGGAACGACAAAGAGCATGTCAGCAAGGGTCTCTCAGGAGGAAGCAATGGTATAGGTATCAGCAATAGGGAGGCCTGAGGTGGAGACCAGGATGTCCCTTTTGAGCTTCTTCCTGCCATACTTAGTGAAGTGGATAGGATTGTCGATGGAAAAGAAAAGCAGTTCGAAAAAATAGGTGAGACAGAGAGCACCATAGGGGGTGCAGGGAGGAAACAGGGGGATACAGAGAGGGGAACCCGGGCGGGGGGGGGGGGGGGTCGGTCAGGGGAGTGGGGGGGGACATGCCAGAAAAACAGTGGATCACGAGACAGTGTCCGAATCCACAACAGATCGAAGAGGGAAGGGCGGAGATGGGAGAGGAAGGAAGGGAAACACAGGAGGGGGTGCGGAACAGGATGCAGAGACTTAAGATGCGAGGGAGTGCATATGGCTAGAGAAACAACCGAGCACATGCAGCCAAGTTGTGGGCTAAGTATCTGTGCACAGCAGAATACAACACACACAGATTCGACTTTCCCAAAAGGGGGGAACAAAGGCTACCTTTTTTAGCACAGCATAATACAACATACCCAGATTCGACTTACCTGATCAGTCGCAGCAGGGCAACGGCAGCTGGCTAGGTGGAACCACGGCAGACACTGGCAGACACCACTGGAGCTGTCCTTAGCCTCTGGTCCTTGGCTGAAGGGGCTGCCATGGCTGGCGGTACTTTGGGTGGTCGATTTAAAGGGCCCGCCAACCACTGAGAGCACTTTGGGAGGGAGGGGGAGAGCCAACAAACAAGGAAGCAATCGAGACAAAGGGAGGGGGGAACGGGCACACACGTGCTGCAGCGCAAGAATAAAACCTTTACAAATGCACAACTTACTATGCCAGGGAGCAATTGTCCTCACCCCAGCACCGGAGAAGTTGATTTTGGCGTTGACGGATGATGGTGGGGATGGTCTGTAGTGAAAGATGGAGAAAACATATGTTGGTGCATGCTTACCCTCTGTCTGAGCAGGGGTATTGGCCCTGTGTCCTCCTGGTCCAAACAGGAATTGCCCTTTTCTTCGTCTGCCCTTTGCTTAAGACGCCCGTGCCAGAGACACCCTTGATCTAAGAGTTTAGAGCAGAAAGGAAGTGGCAGGGCTAGGAAGGTGGGTGGTGCTTAGGCCAGGTGACCTAGATCCGCAAGCACCTGCTCCCCATTTCCCCACATGTATGTACGTGTGTGAGTGTGTGTGTGAATGAGAATGCAGTGTGAATGTTCTGGGTGTGCATGTGAATGATTGAGAGGGAAGTTGTATGGGTGAGTGGTTGGTGATTGAATGGGTATGAATGTGTGTCTGTCTGGGGCCATGAGGCATTGGAGCATGGACGTTTTGTTACAGTGACATGCATGTTTTATTGGCATCTTTGGTCAAAACCAACACAATTAGTGTTATTAAGTGCATGATGTTTTTAATTACATTATGGTCAAAGCTAATATGGCACATATTCTTCCATTGGTTGGGAGGCATTTGTGCAGCCAGCGAGGAAATGTTTCCAAACAGCAACATTGCATTTTAACTGGTTTTAAGGACAAAATCAACATGATGATTGTTCTCACATTGCGGAGGACATTTGTGCAGTTAGCAAGTAGATGATGTTCTCTTTCTGTGGCTACTGTGGAATGACTACTCTTACTAGCAATAAGAGCAATGCCAACACGAGTATTCCTACATGGAGGATCATTTGTGCAGCCAGCAAGGAGATGTTTTCTTACTGTAATATGAAATGTTTTACTGGCATTATGGGCAATGTCAACATGAGTATTTTCCAATCTGGGGATACTGGTATGTATTGGCTGAGCCAGCATAAGCATGATTTCTTTACTGCCATCATGGGCAAAGAAAATATGAAGATATTCTTTTGTGTGAATTGTTACATGTATTGCTTTGGTGCAGCCAGAGTGGAAATGTGTTTTTTATACTGGAAGGTAGTGGGCAAGGTGCAAAATCATCATGAACATCTCCTTTGCACAGTTGGAGACTTGTAATCTAGTGGATTCCTTTAATGTCTTACTCTTAAAAGCTGATTAAAAATAGTGTGCCTTTATACCCACATTTTCACAAAAAATTGTGCTCTAAAATGCACTTTTTAACCTATTGTTTCAAAAATATTCTCCAGCTCCCTTTCTGTACTTGGTCACTCCAACGAATTCTGCAGCAAAAACATATTTTTTTTGGTTATCAGTGTGGCCACCCCTAGGTGTGGGACAAGCTACATTAGCTTCAGGCCCCACTTGCTGAACTATTCTGGTTAGTGGTTTGCCCCATAGGTGAGCCAGAGTCAGTCTGACCGGCGTAAGGAAGGAGCATTGTATGGTGGTGGGTGGCCTGAGATTTATACTGCTTAAAAATAAAAGCATAAGTTACACTAAAATAATTACTGCATGCTAGCCTCACCACACATGAACTACAGCTGGCACAATGAAGCTTAATGTGTCCCTGATATCTGTCGAAATATGTCATCACCTGCTCATTTTCAGATAACAGTTGCCATTGCACGCACCTTTTGTGTAAAAAATGAGAGTAAGTGGAGTAATGCATCCTTCAATTGAGCAAGCAAGGGAGGAACCACTCCAGCACTGGCAGAACCGACCATTACCTCTTTGTCCATCTTCCTCGATACAGTCTTTACTTCATTGAGATGCAGTCTCCCTTGACTGCCCTTTCAAACCACACTTTCCAACACAAAAACATGGAGGATTCTCTAGACTAGATTAGTTCCTCTTCCAGGTTTATGTATGCTTGGTCCTTTTCTCTAATCACTTTACAAGTCCCCTCCCTTCCTTAACTTCAGTGTTAGGTGTGACCCTCCCATGTGTATTGCCCCTTTAAGGGGATATGTCCCTCCCATGTGTATTGCTCCTTTAAGATGGTCCATCACTGCGTCATGGCCCAAGTTAATAAAGGGAGCCCCTGCAGGCACGTGAGACAGAATGGCGGCAGACTCCAGAAGAGGATGGTCTGAGTCTGTGTCTCATTTAATGATGTAGGCTTCAGGCCTACCCGTGGGAGGTACAGGCCTGCAGGCCCCATGACGTGGGACCCTCATGCCAGGACGGTGGCAGAGGTCCGCATGGTCAGGGGCCTGGCAGGCTGGGCCCCCACGATCCCCAATGGTACCGGTGTCCCAAGGTACCAGGGGGCCTGCCGGATGTCCATGGCAGGACCCCAACCGTCACAGGCACTGGGCCTGTATCGTGCTGAGGGTTCCAGCACCCAGGGGCAGCTGCCGGATGTCCATGGCAGGCGACCCCCAACATTGGCGATGAGGTCGAACCCTGCAGCATCCATCGCTGCTAATGAGGGAGGAGGAGCGGCAACAAAGGACAATGTAGGGTGCCCTGCCGGCGAGTTTCCCCAGCCACGGCCCTCTGAATAGGGTGCTTGTGCGGCCGGGTAGGACTTCGCCAAAGGCTTCCCCCATCCGCCTTACAGTAGATGCCCCCGCCACCCCCGTTGCAGCATCCGCTGGATGAAGAGTGCCCCCCCCATACGGCATCCGCCGTACAAGAAGTGCTCCCGGGAGCGGAGGAAGCGGGCGCCCGCCATTCAAGGAGCGGCAATGGGGAGCGCGGGTGTCTGCGTCCTGGTGCGTGGCATCGGGAGTACCTCTTGCCCCGGAGGAAGTAAAGAGTGGCCAGCCGATGGGCCCCTCCCCGGTCGCGGCCCTCTGTGAAGAGGGTACTCGTGCGGCCGGTGAGAGAGGCAGCCAGCAGTGCTGCGGCTGCAGGTTCTCTGCACCATGGTGTGAGGCATTCACATTTCGCTGCAGGAGAAGCAAAGTGGAGTGATTCCCCCATCTGCGCCTGGATGTCACCACACGAGAGAGAGTGGGGATTGCCATTCCCCACTGATTCACCCCCAAGAAGGAGAGTCCCGCCGGCATGGGGAAACAAAAGCGGAGGGCCCAGTCACTCTCCCATGATAAAAGAATTAAGTGGCCCCAGGCGGCCGCTGGAACACGACTGTGATCCCGGGCCCTGCGGCAATGGAAGGAAACTCCGGGATCCCTAGATTCAAATAAATATAAAACGGAAACGTCCTGCTCTCCTTGTGCATGGGTACATACTGACATTCACACTCCCCGCATTTGCAGTTTTCACCACGATAAACCCCGAACAATTATGTTTATATGAACGAGATGCTGTCTTCATTTAGAGCCTTAAATGTGGGATGTCTTCCAGGGTCGTCATTTAACTCCTACTAATACAGAGTGTAGTTTTGTCTCCTTTGCGCACAGGTGTGCAGGAATCCCAACCAAAGCCACGTAAAATCCAATACGTGTTGAAGAATAAATACGGCTTTGTCATTTCCTTTGTTCTACACCATACATTGAGAATGGTCCACATTATTGAGCATCACCAATCCTCTAGCTTTTTAGACTTTGTGGCACGTCACTGTGGTGTGTGCAGTTATGCCATGCGAACATTCTTTGCCCCTCCACAGTATATAAAGGCTGCACATATCGGTTTAAAAAGTATATTTGGAATTTCTGAAATTGGAGTGCAGCAACAATGCCTGAAGGCATGTAAGGTGATGCAAAATCCTCCCTGGGAAAAAGGATGAAGTCAATTGGCCAGGGACGTTTGTCTACCAAGACGAAGCATCCATCCCAGTGCCTTTTATTGTTTCGGGCTCGGCTGTGAGGTGGACGTCAAAAAGACAGTGCAGTGGGATGCTACGGTCAGGAGCCTGAGAGGATGAAAGGATGTAAGCACCCAGGGAGAACACCAGACCGTTTGGGGTGAGTGCGGCTGCGCCCCCGCAGGGCCAGAGCAACATGTATTTGTGCGCGTGCTCCCTGCCAGAGCAAATCAAGATAACAGCTGATGGCCCTATGAGAGCAAGGGCCACTCAAGGTGCGAGGACAGTGTGCTCTACCTACCAGCATGGCGAAAGGGACCTCAGCATGATCCGGGACCCGACGGTGAGGGCCAAGAGGTGCTTCCACCTGGAGCTGCAACTAGACAGGGCTGCCATGATCCTGGGCCGTCAGGTGGTGAACTGGAAGCAAGCACAGTGCCCAATCCAGAGAGGCATTGAGGAGAGCCCCAGCCCTACTCTGGGACCAGCGGGGACTGTTACTATGGTCAGAGCACACAAACAAAGGACGACGGCGGTGTCCCTACCTGTGTCTGGTGCCAGAGCCACACGTGAGGTAGCACACAGAGAAGGCCACGTCGCCCAACGCACCCCAAAGATGATCCCGGTCTGCTGCCGGGGAGAAGCCACTGTGCTCTGGAAGGAGCAGTGAAGAAGAGAAGGCATGCTTCCCCTTCGGAGCTCCTGGCATCGAAAAGGGGCCCCATTGAGGATCCCAGGCCTCGTGGTGGCAGCAAGAATTAGAGTCCCAGCGAGGTCCGAGGATGCCCGGTGGTAATGGAGATAGCAACTGCAGGCCAGAGGCGCCCCAGCAGCCAGTCCCAAGGCGCAACCCATGGTGAGTGCACAAGACCCCAAGCGGAGCTACGGCACCAGCACCCACAGGGACCAAAACACCTCGACAGTAGGACTTTCACCCTCATGTTCATCGAGGCTCCAAGCCAGGACGTTGGAACGTCCTGCGATCTGCGCACTGTACACCTCACTAACGGCGCCAACCATAAGGTGCTGCATGGGATAAGAGACATTCTGCACTGCCGGGCACTCCGAGAGACTGGGTATTGTTGTGCACCTGCTATACCGGTACTGTCCAGCAAGGGATGTAGCCTTGGCAGGGCAGGACAGGGTCAAGGCCCGCCAGCACTGGGGAAGAGGCGCGATGCGCTATCAGATGATTTGAGAAGGTGGCCCCCCACCACGCACCAGTGACGCCAATCCAGCCCAGCGGTGGCAGCCGGGCAAGAACTGGTACACCGTTACAACAAAAAGAAGGGAAGGCCAACCAGCATAGAAGTGACTATCTCCCGGAACAGCACCATCGAATCACAAGCCACCTTGCCTACCATGTTAGTGGCCCTGACTGCCTGCCACTGAAGACACCCTGGCTGCCTGTCACTAATTACACCCTGCACGCGATGCCATCGAAGGACCAGGCTAAACAGCGCTTGGGGGATTTACCTGCCAGACCCCCTGAGTTCAGCCGACAACTTGTGTCTGACCAATTAACCGGGCAGCCCAGGGCCCCAACACCAAGAATCAGTGCATCAATCAAGAAATGGGTTGCAGCTCATCATGAGTGCTTGTGCACCCTCCTGTACTCCCGGAGGAAAGAGATGAGCCAGATCGGGAGAACATCACAGACGAGGGGGGTGAGCGATGTCCTGTCACCCCGTACCCTATCAACAGCACATGGAGCAGCCTGGATGCCACGCGACCGGCATCTTGCTGCTCTGCTCTGAACATCAAGGGACTATGCAGATGTGGCCCCTGGTTCCAGCCAGGTGCGGCTTTTCCGGCTATAAACTGTACAATTAATGGACCTGTACACGGGAGGTGACTCCTGAATGGACGCTGATGGAAGATAAACTGGTCTCCTGCTCTCCTGCAATTGCTTAAAGAGGACTCAGTAATCCTGTATGTTTTGATGCTGTGAACCTGCATAGTAACTACATGCTTTAAGTGGTCTCAGTAAAGAATAATACGGTGGGGCTGCGAGGTGAACATGGAGTGCCAGCAGCCAAACATGGCGTTTTTTGTGTAGTTGCCGTCCCAAACCCCAGGTTAATGAAGGGTTTTGCAAAAAGTGGTAGAACTGCCTATGTTCCTCCAGCAGCTCACCAGCCATGACTGTCACCTATTGAGTGTGTTTAGAAATGGGTTAGTATATGTTGTGTTTGTAACTGTTGGAGTTAGCCATGTATGCGTTAGTGGCATATCCTATTATTGGTCTACCCCACAAGTTCTAAGTGATAAGTAGTTTGCTGTTCTGAAACGGGTGGGATGCATGTGTGTTTCAGCAATGTTTGTTTTGTTCTTTAAGAAAAAGGAGGAGTGTTAGGTGTGACCCTCCCATGTGTTTTGCCTCTTTAAGGGGATATGTCCCTCCCACGTGTATTGCCACTTTAAGATGGGCCATGACTCTGTCATGGCCCAAGTTAATAAAGGGAGCCCCTGCAGGCACGTGAGACAGAACGGCCGCAGACTCCAGAAGAGGATGGTCTGAGTTCGTGTCTCATTTAATGATGTAGGCCGCAGGCCTACCCATGGAAGGTACAGGCCTGCAGGCCCCGATGCCGTGGGACCCTCGTGCCAGAACGGTGGCAGAGGTCCGCATGGTCAGGGCCCTGGCAGGCTGTGCCGCCATGACCCCCAATGGTACCGGTGTCCCAAGGATGTCCATGGCAGGCCCCCAACCGTCACAGGCACTGGGCCTGTCGCGTGCTGAGGGTACCAGCACCCAGGGGCGCCTGCCGGATGTCCATGGCAGGCGACCCTTTCCCATCGTCAGATAAGTAGATTTCTATTTTATTCTTGTTACTTTTATATATTCGTCCAGTGGGTATTGCTGGGCTCAACGCCCCACTCTTGTTTATTACTCATTTTCGCCCTGCAGGTATTGCTGGGTTCCCCGCTCTAGGTGCTGAGCCATGCCGAGCATTCTGCAGATGCCTGCTGAACACAGCTGGCAGCCAAGCCTCTCAGCACAAGCACAGCGCCCAAGTTAATGGCATGAAACACTCACAGGATCCCACATTCCGGGGCTCTGCCATTTAGAGTCTCTCGAAGACAGAGACTGGGCAGCAGCTGAGAGAGTCTTTTGATCACTGCACAGCAAGTACAGGCTTGAGCGTTGACCGTCATCTGCGACAGTGACACAGTGGAAGCAGTGATCTGATGCAAACAGGGCTCGTGAGCAGAGCAGGGTTGCAAACGTTTTGTACAGCGCTGGGATGACTAACTGAGCGCTCCTGGAGTGAATCAGGTGTATTTCCTGAAATATGGACATCTCATCCATAATTACTAGGACGTATTTGCCATTGGAGAGTGGACAAAACATGATGACGGCAACCTCATCCTGCACTTGTTGGGGCATCATTTTGATTTTGAGTGGTTCAGGGAAAGTGCATGGCGCGACTGCTTTGCATGCTTTGCATTTCCCCAGCGTCTATTCAACTTTGGCATCCATACCTTTGTTCTGAGTTGCCTCTTTGTGATACGATGCCACAGTGTCCTGTGTGTGCCTGGTTGGTAACTTGACCCTGTAGGTTTACAGGGATGACAATTCTGTTCTCCTTTATTAGTAGTCCTTCCAGGGAGACAGACAGAGTGTGCCTTATCAGATGGAATGTCCAGAGTTGTTTTTCCTCTGCTTCCTGCTTGGGTGTCTCATGGTTGTTTCTCTGATACCACTTTCCAGATGTTGCACAGTCTTTTACTGTTGTGAGCAGATGGTCTTGCTTCAAGCTCTTCAGTATTTGCTGTAAAGTAAGTGATTTTGGCAGTGCATTGCTCACAATGTAATTTAGATATTGATTTGCCTTGATGGACTGTCTCTCATTATTGGTGGGTAGAGGATATCTGGACAGAAAATCACCAGGGTTGCTGTCTTTCCTCAGTCGATGTATGATGGTGAATGAGTATTCCTGAGTCCCCATCTCACGATGTGAGGTGGCATCTTGGCTTTGGACTTTCCATATATGGTCATGAGGGCTTGGTTGTCTGTCATGATGGTGAATGGCCGATCGTACAGAAACAAATGATAATACTCGCAAGCCCATACAACAGCAAGGTTCTCTTTCTCAGGTTGCGAATATGCACACTCGGTTGGGGATAGGCTGCGGCTTGCATAGGCCACTATGTGTCTTGCCGAAGATGGTGACGCACCTGGTTTTATTTGCTGTAGGATCGTCCCAAGGCCAACAGGGCTGGCGTCAACTGTCAGTTCAGTTTCTAGTGCTGGGTCGTAGTAGGCCATGCACGAGGCAGCAGTGATAAATCTTTTGATTTCTTGAAACGCCTCTTGACAGTCAGCAGACCAGGCAAATTGTTGTCCCTTGCCAGCGAGTAAACGGAAGGGCGGGCTGACCGAGGCAAAATCCTGAATGTACCTGGTGCTTGACATGACTAAGAATGATCTGATGACATACACCAATGTTGGTGTGGGAGTTTCTACCAGCACTTGCACTTTGTCCGGATCAGGTTGCAGACCTTTCTGTGAAAAGATGTGCCCAAAGAATTTGAATGTTGATTTACTTAGCTCACAATTGTCTGCACTTAGGGTCAGATCTGCGTCTTCGAGTGCATTTCACACTCGCCTCAGTTTATCATCATGGGCCTCTTGTGTTGCTCCGAAGATCAGAATGTCATTGCTGTAGTTCAGACAATGGTCAATGTGTTTAATGACCTGATGTATCTCATTCTGGAAAATCTCTGCAGCTGAAGATACATTTATATCTGAACAGCCCTCAGTGTGTGGAGAAAGTAGTTATATATCGAGAGCCTGGAGGTAGTTCAAGCTGGGTGCATCATGTCGGTCATTCAGGGCACCATGTGCCGCTCTCTTTCAATCGCAACATTGGGTGCTCTCATGTCCACGCAGCAAATGGTTTTATTATTTTCCTTTTTGGGTATTGGCACTATGGGCGACACCCAGGATGTGGGTCCCGATGCCTGTTTGATGATGTCCTGGTCTAATAGAGACTGTATTTATCCTCCACATGCATCTGAATGTTGAGGGCTATTCCCCGGTAATGTTGCGCTATCGGCTTAATGTGTTGATATGCAGCTTAATTTGCTTCCCTTTCTGTTTCCCTAGACCTTTGAAAAGAGACGGGAGCAGTTTTGTCATCATCTCTTTTGGGCTTTTCGTGTAGGCTGACATGATCTGATACATCACATGCAGCAGGCCCATATGGATGGCAGATCGGAAGCTAAGAATGATTGCTCCTGGAACTTACCTTTGATTAGGTATATCGTTACTTTCATGCTCTTGTCTTTGTATGTACACTTAGACTTCAACATTCCCTTGCAGTCTAGCAGTGTGTTTGTGCCATATGGATAGATGTCGATATCTGCTGTCTTTAATTATTTATTGTTGAGAGATAAATTATGTGGACTGTGGCTCTGGTATCTATAAGGAATTCTCAACTGTGTCCATTTATTTGTAACAGCAGAGTCGGGCTGTACTGAGTTGCTGTGGTGTTTCCTACGGCATGCACATAGCCCCTTTTCCAGTCACCACTCGACGATGATGAATCTGACTCATTGTGAAGCCTTAGACTCTAAATATCTTCTGCCGTATCGCACTCCTTTGTTATTCACCTTTGGGCCATGAATGCCCGGCATCTCCTCTTCTGTCTTCATGTCATCTATTTCGGTGTGACGATTCCCTGCTTCTGCTGTGCGCACTGTGTGTACTGGGTGCTGGAGACCACCACGTTCTGGGGCGAGGGCTTTCTGACCTGGGACAGTGACTTTCCCGCCTTCTGGTTTCTCTGCGGTTTTCATTCTTCTGGAAGAATTTGGTGTTTTTGCACACTGATTGAAAGTGGTTTTCACCTCCACATTTGTCGCAGTTGTGGCCTACAGCCAGGTATGGGCCGATGTGCGGGAAATTGTAGCCACACCTATAACATTTTTGCTGTTCTTGACTGCGTTTGGATGTGCGGACGGGACACAGGAATGGCGTCAAGGTGGCCTGCATGATTTTAATGTTGCTTAAAGATTCAGTCGGAAGGGATAATGCAGTGTCCGCTCTGGCGAGTTGTAGAATTTCTTCAAAGGTCCTGCTCTTCTGCAGTAATTCTTCCCTAAATTCTGCATAGTTGCAGCCCGCAATTGCTTGCGATTTCAGGGCTTCATCTGTTGAATAGTGGTCGAAGTCGCAATATTTTGCCCTTTTGTGTAATCTCATGATGAAATTGTCCATGGTCTCCCCTTTGTCTTGTGTAGATGTGTGGAATATATGGCGTTTGTAATCTACATTCTTTAGCGTGGCAAAATAATTATTTAGGAAATCAATAATAACTTGAAAGGTGTCAGTCGAAATGTACACATTTCAAATACAATATTTCTCACAATAGGCCCTTGCGAGTGCATAAGTATGCCTCTGAGATGGCATTCTTCCTTGACGCCTGTTGCATCGTGTTTGGGAGAATTCTCCAGAATGGCTAATTTCCCTTACCTACTGAGTCCCTCCGCAGCTTTGCTGGATTTCTAGGATTTATTTTTTTCACCAGGTGAGCCTTTTCTCCCACTCTTACATGTGTTTTGCTATATGTGTATAACATTTTTTGTGATCATAGACTGTGGAGCCTCACCTCCTCCACAGGCATAATCTTTTTACTGTGTTGCACAGCACCTTCAGTGCAGTGACACAGGGTTTTCTTTTAGACTTTCCAACTCAGACTCCATTTTCTGGGAGTGACTACTGTCTCCCAGAACATGTAAAGTTGCCATTGACTTTATTAGTCTCTTTAAATCCACAGACCCAGTACAAACCATCTTACATGGAGTACTGGAAAGGGTTAATACTTATCCCTTTTTGTCTGTTTCTCTTGGAGCACTGTTTTGCTCCCTTTTCATCAAGACTTGGCTGGTGACAGTAGTAACTACCCTATTTTTCATACCGTGGTTATCTTAAATAACCTTGGTATTTTTTTAGGCTATCATGGTAGCCTCGAACTTAAACCCGCTAGACCATATATGTTGTTATATGGTTCCGGCTGGGTTTATTCACTATTTCTTTTCGAAAATGTCTTTCTTATGTTTTTCTCTGCGTGCCAAACCAGGTTTGGTTCCTTTGTTCACCGTCCTTTCGCGGGCTTCTACACAGAAGCCCTCCTTAGATGCAGGAAAGTCTGGGTGGCAGGTTGTGAGGGAGGGGTCTTAGGACCCCTTCCATGGGTTCCCTTGGTAACCCAAGTCGCACTCCTGTTTGGTTGGCTAGGTGACTGTCCCACCGGGTCAGCCACCCTGCTGTGTGATGGACAGCCAGGCTGTGTGAATGGGGGAAACCTGCATAAAAAGCAGGACTCTTGGGCTGCAAAGGCAGAGTCGCCACTGGAACGAAAGAACCGATGAGGAGCTGACAGAAGAGGACCCCTACAACGACTGAACCATCCGGTGAAGCCCTGCTGCAGTTCCAAATCGTCAGATTCCAACGACAGAGAAGATCCTCCAGGAATCTTCTTCCCCTGAGCTGGTGGGACCAACAAGTTTGCCCAAACTCTGGTTGAATTTGCTGCACAGAGCTACAGTGGGCCAGAAAGCCAGGAAGCTCAGAACCTGCTTGGGTTTTAAGGAGCGCACCTTTTATTTGTTGATTTGCCCTGCTGCTAGTTTCTTCCCTGGGCAGTGCAGGACCCTCCAGTCTTCCTACTTAATGTCAGTCCGACAGTCACTTCAGGAACCGTGAGCCTGCAGGACCTGCCAGGAACGTCCTCCTCAGCTACAGCTTCTTCTCCATTTAAAGTTACTGTGCAAATCCGGTTGTTTGTTTCGTTCAGCCGCCGTGAAGGTGTGTAAAACCTTTCGCCAATCCGAATGCTTGTCCTTCTCTTCTCTTTAAACTATCTTACTTTTCTGCCGACCAACTTGGTCCGGAACTCTTGGCAAAGACTTAAGCGCGAACTACCCTGAACTGTGTGATCTTGAGCAAAAGACTTTTGTCCTATTGACTTTGTCCCTAAGCCTGTTTGATTTGATCCATCACTGTAGTTCCTCTTTCTAGATTGCCCTGCTTACTTACCTGTTGGTGCTGCTCAATTTTAGTCTAACTTTGTTTTTCCTCCCTTTTTTTTTATTTTTTTTTTTATTGTGTTTAGTTGAACAAGTCAACTTTACAATATTTTCATTCTTAATATGCAATTCCATTTAAACATACAAGAGAAGAGAAAAGAAACATAAAACAATATAACAATTCAAAGCATCTGGATCAGGAAGAGAGACAGAAAATTGATATCGTTGAGGATAATAGCATCAAATACAGGAAATATAATAAAAAGTAGGGATTAAAAAGGCTGGTCTGTTCAGCTCTATTCGTAAGCAGAGTCAAGAATTTTTTCAATGGCATATAGGTGAACTGATTTTGTAAGTTCAAGTTCTGTCTCCCATATAGTTCTTTAACTCTGGGATGCTACTCAGAAAGCGAATAGTGCCAATTCTCAATGATACTAAAAGCCCCGACATAATCATAAGCCATAATGTTTCTTTCGATACATCTCCATGTTCTTTCAGTGGGGGTTTTAAATATAACAGTCTCTTGTCTCGTAGAGCAGTGCATTCAGTTAGTATTTGCTTTAAGGTTTCGACTTCTAAGATACTCTTACAAAATCTACAGAGAATGACTTGTGGGGAGACAATTTTCCGTTTGATTTGTACCTCTAGTGTTGACCAAAGGTTAAATCTTATTCTCATGAAATTAGATCTAGTGGTGCTGCTCAATTTTAATCTAACTTTGTTTTTTCCTCCCTTTTTAAATTGCTGGATTGCCATTTTGCTCACACTTCATGTTGAGTTTAACTTGTCCAGAATCTATTGGGAGTGGTGTGGTGTATTAGTAACGTGATTTTTCAACTGCTTTACTTTAGTGAAATGTTTTATAACTGATGAGTAAATAAATGTATATTCTTTTACTCAGAAACCTTGAGTCAGTGTTTGTTTGAATCATAGTATTTGCTGCCCTTTGTGTAACTATTGATATTGCTCACTTGCTCTTGAGATAAGTCTGGCTGCCCAGCCATCGCTACCACTTTACTGTGTAGTACAGGCTTGTACCAAAGATGAATTTGTACTGTCAATTGTAGTCTTAATTGTGTGTGGTGTCCCCAAAGGGTGAAGCACATAATTCTGCCTAACACATCAATATATATGTTACGTTCCTTGCACCGTCGTGCCAAACTGGAGTTGCAGGGATTCATGTCATGCATCATCCCTGGGCACTGGGTTTCGAGAGAATGATCTTGCTTAGGGGCTTAGAGAGCTGCTCACACCCTCCTTATCCGACATGATGGCAGGGGTCTAATGCGGGGAATTAAGGCAAAATCTCACCGTGAGGCTGTCTAGTGCTAACATTTCTGTGGTCCACCAGTGAATATACTTGCTGGCAGCAGTGTTTGTAGAGGCCAGTGAACACAGGGACTTCTGGATCACGTGCTCGCTAGTTTCCTTTGTGCTGATGATTAGCATTTGCCCTGTGGCGATGCAGTGAGATGTGAGGAACTCGATGGGCACGCCGCACGTGCCTGTCGGAGCAGGCTCCAGAGCAGGTCATGGCCTGCTTGCTGCAGTGTATTCGCACCTCCATGCGAGATGACGTGGAGTTTCACAGCACCGGCAGGGCTCTTCTTGTGTGCTGATATCAGTTGGATCCGTGTTGCTGGCTCACAGACGGAGCGGGAGGAAAACAATCATGGTGCTATTGCTGCGGACCTCCTCTGCGGCCTGGGCTTCCGCCGGGTCCTTGGAGGTGGAGACCGATGACACGGACTCAGCGAGCAGATGAGTTGCTCCATGCGGCGCAAATGCATGGCAGGGTTCAGCCTTGTCACCAATGTTATGTCCACTGAAGCAGACGCAATAGAATATAGCAAATTAAACAATCAATAGCAATAATACTAAGGAGCTGTGAAAGAGGGTTCAAACTTCTTTAATCTCCAAAAACAAACTGCGCGTTAGGCGGTAACCCCGCCTCTAATCCTGACTGGTGGGATGCAACCCACAACCAGAGTAAAAAGAGAACAGGTGAATGCCTCTGATTACATGCTAAGTTGGATGGGCATAGAAATGGGACATTACATGTACCTGCAGAAAATAGAGGAGCAGGAGTATCCAGGCCCCCTTAAACATGTTCCACTGATCATTTGCAGTAAAGAGAAAATTCACATGCATGCCTTTTAGTGAATCACAAGGTAGCACCAAAGCACCAACTCCTTTCGAACACAGGTAAATAAAACACCTTCTTGACAGAGAGCAGGGGGAAGCCTCTTCTGAACTTGGTGTACAAAATGTATACATCTTATGCGCACACGAACAAATCGGTGACTGTGAATGGACGAATCACACCTATAATAAAGGGCATGGCTGCACACATCACATTTTCATAATGTCACCAAACTAAACTGTGTATTAAAGTTGGCAATGGTGCCATTTGAGAGGGATACTAGTGGTAATGCATAGTGCTAAAAAATTAAAGAGGTACACTGCAGGCAAGTTGGCCACTGCAGTCTCAGGCAGCAGATTTACTGTCTGTATGACATACATTTGACCAAAGATTTAGCATAAAATGATACTGAAATTAAATGGCACTTTTTAAGTAAAGGAGCATTTTTACAAAAAAAACATAAACGTGTAGTTCACGGATGGATGTATGCTCTATATATTTGGACAATGTGTATGTTACAAGGGAGTGCTAGGCCACACACGCTCAGAAAGGATGACACGGACCGCATGTGTACTGCTTCAAACTTTTTCTTACAACAACTGAGGAAACCCCTGTGGGTCCCTCTCACTCCTCCTCCTCTGACCCATGTATCCCCCTGCCACGTGGGTGCACCTTAAAGATGCAGTGAGCAATTCCCCATAATATCACCCCCCCCACAAATGTTCTTTGGTCGGGCTCAGCATTCCTCTGCCAGTCTCCTTGGCTTCTTGATCGTTCTCTGGGGGCGACCACTGCCTCCAGGGTCTGTTTCCCCTAGACAGTCCCATGACTGATCTTGCTCTTTTCATCCCAATGTGGGCGGTGGGCATCAGGCCTCATCCTTGGGCTCAGCCCTCTCCCTCTCTTACTCAGTACCCTCAATGGTGCACCCTTCGCCCTTGACCAAACGTTTGAACTGGGACATGTTTCTTGTCACCTCTTGGTCTCTGTTTCCTGCTGTTACCATTGACACCATTATCGCTACGATGTTCAGTGGCTGTGGCCGGATCAGTGGTCTGTTTCCCTTTGTATTTGATGCCTCACAAGGACTTCATCCCCTTCTGATAGCTCCTTCGGTGTCACCCCTCTCCTACGGTCAGCCTCTTCTTTGTCTTGCTGCTTCCTGGCAGTGTCCCGTCTGATTATTTCCGTATCCATGTCTCCTCTGTCTGGGGGTATCTTGTCTCTCAACATGCTGCAGAGTGCTTGATGGGGGAGATGCCCTAGATGTGGACATGCTGGATGGTCCTCTTGATGGAGTACATGAACCTTTCAGCCATCCCATTTGCTTGTGGCCATCTGGGTGTTATCTTCTGCTGGACGCATCCCAAATGGTGAGCGGCAAAGTCTTTGCTGTTGAATGGCGGTCCATAGTCTGACTTGATGGCCTGTGGGATCCCCATTTCGCTGAATACTTCATCGATGAATACCGCCACTTGTGGGAATGCTGTTGACATCATTCTTTTTATGAGGGGAAAACTTGAGAATTCATAGATGAAGTCTTCAGTGTCCAACGGCCTGTAGGCATCGACCGCAACTCTGTCCCACAGTTTTTCTGGAATCTGGGTAGGCTGTAATGGTATTGGGGATCGCCTCTGGCTGTGCACTGGCATGGCAGGCACTTTTCTACCATGTCCTCTATGAGCGTGTCCATGTGCGGGAACCATACGTATTGCCTTAGCTGTTTCTTGGTGTTTTCAGCCCCTCTGTCGCTCTCATGGCCTGTCTGAATGACGGCCATCCTTAGCGCCGTTGGTATCATGAGTCTGTATCCTCAGAGTAGGATTGAGTCATTCATTGTGGCCAGTTCTCTGTGTATCTTCGCTAGATACTCCACCTCTGCCTGGTTGGCTTCTGGGTGTGCAGCAAGCTGCCTGCGATTGTCTTTCCATTTATTCTGGTCCATGGAGGGGTGTTTTGCTGATTCATGGACCACTGCTTCAACCGTGAGTGCGGGTGGCAGTGCGTTGGCTGTGACATAGTTGATGTATTCTGTATCCCCTTCCTGCGTATTCTGGTCCACCCCCCCGGGTGTTGTGAGATGTAATCCTCCGGGTTCTCATCCCCTTCCCTCCTGTGGACAATGGTGTATTCATAGTCTTGAAGACCGATGCCCCACCGTTCAATCCTAGGGGGCATCTTGGTACAGTGATTGCCAAACAGAGACAGAAGGGCCAGATGGTCAGTAACAAGTGTGAAGGTCTTGCCAATGGTAACATTATGAAAATGTTTGCACGCCCAAACTGCCGCCAGAATCTCCTTCTCGACCTGGGAGTACGCTTGCTCTGTGGGGGACAAGGCCCTGCTTGCATATGCCACAATGTGTTTGGGGTGTACATCTTTCTCCTTTGCCTGTGCAAGGATGTTCCCTAGCCCGATGTGGCTCGCATCGACAATGATTTTGGTGTGCCATTCAGGGTCAAAATAGGCCTGGCGTGTCACTTCCGCCAGCACCATCTTGATGCTGAGCAACGCCTCGTTGCATTCTTCCATCCATTTGAATGTGGCATCCTTCTGAAGGAGCCGCAGGAGCAGTTCGGTCTGTGAGGCATAGTGCGGAAGATACCGGATACAATATCGAGCCATTCCCATGACCTCCGCCATCTGGGTGGGAGCTGCCAGGCTGGCGGTGGTGCTGACCTTATCAATTTCCGGGGCCATTCCGGCATCCAAGAAGATATGACCAAAGAATCTTAACTTTCTTTTATTGATATTGCATTTCGGTAGGCTGAGAGGCAAACCAGCATCTTGTAAGGCCTTACATGTCTCCAACAGCGCCTGGTTGTGCTCATTTTGCGATGTTCCGCACACCAAGATATCATTGCTACAGTTCAGTGCCTACTTGATGGGGAGGATCATCTGTCGGATGGCCTCTTGGACTCTTGTATCGAAAAGGTCCATCATGTGTTGAGAAAGTGGTGATACCCCTGGACTCACGGTGGATCTCCAACTCATGGTACCCCTGGTTAAGGTCAAGTTTGAAAAATGTGGTGGTCCTCGTTCAGTTGCACAATCATGTCCTGAATACTGGGGCCCAGGAGTTGTTTCCGTTGGATGGCCATGTTCGGGACCCTCATGTCAATGCAAAGAAATATCTTGCTGCTGTCTTTAATACGATATGATATGATAAGACATTTATTACACACCTATACACAAGTGTTTCAAGGCATGACGAGGCAAAGGAGGGGGAACAGAGGGAAGAAAGAGACAACGATCTTACTAGGCCAGGTGACATTGACATTGCGCAAGTGCAGGGAGAGGGGGGAAGGGAAAAGTGGGCCCCGTGGTCCATTTGATGATGTTGTTTTGCAGTGACTGTGTTAGCTTCTTGAAGACAGCCTCCTGGAGGTGGAACCCTACTCTTCTTGGGTGTTGCGGCACTGGAGTGACTGTTTCTTCTATGTGTAGTTTGACGATCTTTCCTTTGAGTTTGCCCAATCCCTGAAACAACCGCGGGACCCTGGCTTGGATGTCCTTTTTGGATAGCGGCACCGTGGAGAGCACACATACAGAATCTCTGCGGTTCTGCAGGCCAATGACAGACTGAACAATGTCAGTGGGCTGATAGTGGATGTTGATGAGGCCCAGTTGGTTTCGCTGTCTCGTAGCTGAGGAGGCATTGTGCTTTTGTAGGGCTTTGAATGACGTGGATGGTGGCTTCTGTGGATCGTCATTTGTAGAGCAGCATACCCTGGAACTGGCCGACTGACTGTAGTAGATGAGAGGCACCACATTGAAAAATCCATGCTCGGGACTTGGACAGGGTGTGTTTGTCAGCTATTTGTAAGAATTCTTGCTCCCCCATTATTTTTACGATTGCTCCTGTATCAATCAGGAAGAGGTGTATCTTGTTCCCCATGTCGAAGGCCACCTTTGGTGCTCCCTCAAACTCCTGACACTCGTGAATCAGGTTGACATACTCGTCTGCCCTCCCGGCAAACCACTTGAAAATAGCCCTCCCTGACACAGTTCGAGAATTGTTGTGTGAGTGCAGGGCACGTGCCTATGAGTGGTAAGGCTAGCCTGCATTTGTAGCAGAGTCTCTGTAACTCATTTGGTTGTCAGTAGGGTAACCGGTTGGCGAGTGGTGGCCGATCGGCCTGCTTCTGTGGTTGTACCTGCGCTATCAGTTCCCTTTCGTCCATTTTTTTGGTGGGGGTGTGCCCATTAGACGCTGCTTGCGCATCCACTCGTTCATGGATCCTGGCCATCTCTATAACTTCATCAATGGAGAGGGGTTTTTTCATTAGCTGTTTCCGAAAACTGGGAGAGAGGCACCCCCCAATAACGTGAAGTCTGATTGCCTCACCTTCAGAAAACTGGTAGAATTGGCAGTGGAGTGCTTTCTGTCGTAGTCTTGTTATGAACTTGTCAACAGTCTCTTTCACTTGTTGCGAGCATTGTTTGAAAACATATCTTTCATAGTCACGGTTGAGTTGGATGACAAGCTTTTTAATGAAGGCCTCAATCAAGTGTTCATAATTGTCTTTTTCCCCTTCGGGGATTGTTGTTATGATGGCCTTGATCTCTTTCCCGGCAAGGTTGGTGAAGATGTCGGGTAAAGCAGGAGACTTGTCCTCCCCTGCGGTTTTAAAAAGGTCTTGCAACTCTCCAACCCATTCCGGCCACCACAGGCCGTTGTCATTTTGGGGCGTCATGTTGAAAGGGAGCGGCCTCCGTAGGAATGCCGCCCTGGATGTGGCTGCCATTACGACCTGCTGTGTGTCTGTGGCTTGCTCTGTAGGGTTCATCCTGGGTATCTTGGACGGCAGCTGGTTGGTGAGGCAAACGGACGATGGAGCGCCCGCTCTGACAAAAATGAGGGACAGGACCCAATTACGACTTGGGCGTGCTGAGGGACAGGAAAGGTGCCGCGGCGGGATCTCCAACACAGAGCAGGTGGGGGGCATTGCTCTCTACTAAGGACCACTATTAAGGACCACTGGGGACAGCAGGATGGATGGGCAGCAGGCGGGTAGGATCACCACCTTGCATGGAGACCAAAGCTGGCTGGATCTCTGGAGTATCCAAGCTCAGCAGGATCGCTGGTGCCTGGTGCAGGCCTTCACCAGGGCAGACTACCGCTGGCACGTCGGGCATGGAGTACCAGGTTTGCGACAGGACGTGTTGGTGTGGGCTCGGCAGGCCCGGATGCAGCAGCCTCGTAACCAGTTGTTACCCAGGATTGCTAGCCCACACACACTCGGAAAAGATGAAACGGGACGCAGGTGAACTGCTTCAAACTTTACTCTTACAATTGAGGAAACCCCTGTGGGTCACTCTCACTCCTCCTCTGACCCACTTGTCGCCCTGCAACGTGGGTGCACCTTACAGGCGCAGTTAACCATTCCCCATAACATCGTGCAAGTCCGTAACGCATTAGGGGGACTGTTTTTATTAGTTTGGGCTACAAGCCAAAACTATTGCATTAGAATACAGCTATGGTGAAATGGCATATGATGAGGCTTGTAGGTGTTGTTTGGTTATTTGGCCACCCATTAACTGCCCATGACCATTCAAATCCCTATGTCCATTCCCACCCAGTTCTTGCCCCTCCCCACCTAAAGGAGCTCCTCATGGGAGCCTGTTACACTCGAGCCTTACCACCAAACGTTGCACTTGAAGTGCGTGTCAGTGTTTTTTTCAAAATGGTCTTTGGAGACGTAATGACTTAATTGGTGTTGCAAGCCCGCTACTGGTGTAATAGACATTTCGTAACCAGGTCTGCCTTCGGCTACTCTATTTATAAGCGTATGCATGTCCTTTACAGAAGTCCTGTTAAAACCAAACATTGGGAAAGCCAAATGTTTTGGCTTGTGTATAAGTATTAGGCATTTGCCAGGCACAACTATTTGATGCCCAGGTAATGATACCAGTTTGCACCTACTACCATCAATGACAAGACTATAACACTACGGTGGTGCCTAGCAAGTGCCTTTCCCATGCCTACACAATTGCCAATGCTTGTTATTTTAGGGTGCTGGCTAAGGCGTGTATTTGTCTGCACCAGGTTGCCTCATAAATGCATGAGATGCTCCTACAGCCTACTTAACGTTTATTGAATTTTACGCACAACATGGCGTGGGGGTGTCTCTGAAAGAATTGTCATTAGTGTGTGTACAGTGGATTTTTAATATATTTTTGCATTTGTGACTCGTATATGCTTGGTCGGTGCCAGGAGCTGAGTCAGGGCCTCTTCTGGACATTTTACTGGCATCGCAGCAAGGGTGCACTGCCTTATAGGGAACTATGGACATAGGCGTCTGCAACCTGGACCTCTTTTGTGCGTTATCCTATTTTATTTCCAAATGTTACTTGATGAAAATGTTTAATACTTTGAACATTGTTTACAGGCTCTCTTTTGGTTTCCAGTACATTTCTGCATCGCTGTCCCTTCCTTCTGGCAGCAATACAAAAGTGGGGCAAGAACTGTCAGGGGCAGGACTGGGCATGGGCCTCGAACTATTGGGGTTGTGGGGTTGGAATCAGCACCAAAAGCATTGTTTAAAAGATTGCAGCCGTATAGACGGCGGCTGTGCCCTTTCTGCAGGCAGAAAACACTAACAGACTACAAGATCCGGCAAAAGGCACGCCAGGACTACATTACCCAGCAGGCTTTGCGGGCCCGCGAGCCTATGGGAAGCCGTGTCGGGTGTGGCAGGCCTACGCGCATTCGTGAGTCCCGAGGCACGGGGCTTGTGCTCGAGACTCCAGAGAGACAGGACGTGCGCCCAGGAGCTCTGAGAAAATCCCAGGCGAGGGGCCCAGAGCCTCCGGAGCAGCGATCCGGCCCCTCGCTTTCAGAAGATAAGTACCGCTTGGCATTAGCATTCATTGGGAAAGAGGGGGAAAGCGCAGGGGGCGTTACCAACCCCTCCAGAGCCCCTGCGCCGCCGACATAAAGCTAAGTGGGCAGGGTTCTTCGGGGACGCACTTTTTGGGCATACCAAAACGTTTTTGGTCAGCATTTCACAACGCGCTATTTCGCCTCACGGAACGTTAAGCCCGAAGGGCACATGAGACGAAAAGCGTGTTACGGCAAGAAAGATTGGTCTGACGTAAGACCGTGCTGAGCAGACAAACATCAATAGATGTTACCAGCCACGTGCGGCAGCGCACGTCAGGGGAATTTGGAACTCCAGTGCACGTTATGTGCGGAATGAGTGTGTCGGATGTGTTGTGAGGAATGAGTGACCAACTAATCCACAGGCATACGCTAATACAATCTTTTGTTTCCTTTTAGTGTGAAAAGGACCTACCGACTTCAGGGACGTGGCACAGGACTCAACAGCTCTTGCTGGACTGGACTTACAGACTGTGAAAGCTAAGTGTGCAAGTGCATGTTGACTAATCTTGGGTGCAAATGTTTTTAGGGCTAAACCTGTGCTGAAACTCCATTGTGGCATTGTGCTCAATCTTGATGTTGGGGTTAACAGGTTCTTGTTGGTTTCTTTACTCATGTGTACAGGGGAACACCTTTACATGTAGAGGTGTTGAAACATCGCCCCCTCAAAAGGGCGCCAAACAAGTATTGGCTAACAAAAGTGTGCAATCATCGCCTTCCCCTTAATCCCCAGCCCTATCCATTACCTCTTCCTATTCCTTAATCCGGTTACCCTATAATCCCCCTACCTATCTAACCGTCGGGACACTAACCCTCCTTCCCCGCTCTGGTCACGGAGGTCTGTGTAAGCTTAGACTTGCAGACACCAAGACCGCAGAGGGGGTGGTTGGTTCTGCATCACTCCTGCGCCTGGAACCTGAGCATTCCTGACAGAAGCACAAGCCCACGTAATTTCTAGGTGCCTGGGTGGTGCAGCCAGCCCCGTCGCAGCCATGGAAGAGATTGCCAAGGCCTTGCAGGACTTTCAGGGGGAGTTGGCAGCCTCCAGACAGGACTATGCTACCCTGTCTGCACAGGTACGCAGTTTGGCAGCCCAAACCTCTCCATTGCCGGGTCAAGCGCCAGTACAGGTGCAAGTAACCCCAGACCCTGTTGTCCCTCTAGCGCCACCTGAACGGTATTCGGGGGACCCACAGAAGTTCTCGACCTTCATAACCCAATGCCGTCTTCATTTTCTCACGAAACCTGCAGCATTCCGGTCCCATCAGTCTAGAACAGCGTTTGTCATCTCGTATCTCATGGGGGATGCTGCAGCCTCGGCTAACCCATTAGTCCAGAAGGACAATATGGTCCTATATGACTGGGATGACTTTCTCAGCGAGTTTGAGAAGATATTTAATCGGAAGGCAGCCACGTTGTGTAAGGATCGGGAATTGCTGGCCTTAAGACAAGGGAATAAGGAATTGGGGACTTACGTCACACAGTTCAATCGGTTGGTGGCCGAAGCGGAGTGGCCACGCGACAAAAGTATGTCCTTGTTTTATCAGGGGCTAAGGGACGACATTAAGGACCTTATCGCCCAGATCGACCCTCAACCTCGGGAGTGTTCTGATATGATCGATCTAGCCATGCGCTTAGACCACCGTTTGGCTGAATGACGGGGGGACAAAAGAAGAGGGGAATCGCGCCCGGTAGCCCGTTTGGATCAGTTCAAAGGGACGCGTGGGACTGTGGACAAGTCTGAGGGAGAGGAACCAATGCAAATTGGTTCTATTCGAGGTCCCCTGTCAAAAGAAGAAAAGGAACGGAGGAGGAAGGACGGGGTATGCATGTATTGTGGGAAGTTGGGACACTTTGTCCGGGAATGCCCCACGAAACTCAAAACGCAGGGAAACGTCTCGGCTCGTCGGTAGTGGGGGTCACCCGGTCGGGCCTAACTGAAAGCAGGGCCCCAATTGAAGGCTGCTCCAATTATGCCCCGTATATCACTATAAAGGGGTGTCTAGGGTTCCTAGGGTTGCGGAAAGAAGTAACCATGCTAATTGACTCAGGAGCAACGGGCAATTTCTTAGATGCCGAGTTTGCAGCTACACTGGGCATTCCGGTACAGCGGAAAAGTAAGCCCGAACCCGTACGAGCAGTGGATGGTACTCCCCTATCCTCCGGGCCCATAACGCACAGCATCCCTTTGGTGAGATTAACCTGTGGGAATGATCATTGGGAGGATCAATGTAGTAGTAGAAGAAGCCAAAATTGCATTCTGCCGTTTTCTCAGGTAAATGCGTGTTGCATCTCTTGTCACCGCCAACCTCATTACTAACAGACTTCTTATTGCTCGTTTGTTTTCTTTTTCTATTTTATCTTTTATGTATCGATCAATTTCGGCTTCTTCTACTACTACAATGATTGGTATGTTATTTACATGTTATTTACATTTTTTATGTGAATGTACATTGTGATACACTGTCTTTTGGATGTTATGAAATCGTACATGTTAATTACAGACTTTCCCTGACGAAGGATTTGTAAATCCGAAATGCATTGGCAAAAAATGTTTTGGTCTGATGTAAAATGCTAGTGGCTTTTTTCTTCCTCACTAAGAAGATATTAGTGACGCCTCACACCAAGAGACGCATTATTTTTTTCACAAAATCATTTGCTGATAAAAGTCTTTATGAAAAATCACTGAACTCTTATTATTATCATCATTTTTGAATATGCAAACATTTTACTTTGGAATCTACCAAGCTTTGGAGAGTTTACATTACTTCTATACCCTGATTGGGTCTTTTGAGAGAGCGGCTGTATGACCTTGTATCCCACTTAGTCTTTGCTTCCTGTGTATTTTGAATTAGGGTGTCTCCTTATTCGTCACAGCCAGCTCCTTTTTTAATTTGTTGACAAGGAATTTTCAGAGAATTCAAACTTCTTCACAGAAACGAATATTTGAGAAACGTGAACATTGTGCAGTGGTGCCCACTTTTTTTGCTTTCTGCATTGGGATTGTAAGAGGATTCAATTCAACACTACAGCTAAGTCAACGCCTAGTCTAGAATACTGAATGAAAACCCTTATTGATATATCTTTATGTCCAGTTCATGCGTTCTGGATGAGTACCCCTATGTAACACCCCTCTCTTGGAATCCCCCTGAACCCACTGAGCCAAGAAGTAGTTCTGTTTTGCAAGTTTAAAAGGTTTATTTGATAATTTAAACAATCGATATATATCACACTTTATAATAATTAATAATTGAATATCACACTTAATCTGAGCAGTAATCAATAATGGGTAGTCTGGCACCAGCACACTTGTGAATAGGAACAGAAGAATAAGGTGGTAGAGAATACTTTATATAAGTTCAGATGGATGTAATGTTGAATGAAATGCAATACAGAAAATACTCAATATGATTTCAACAAAACAATGTAATCACTTTTCTCTGGCAATCCCCTCCCCCCTTTAGGCAATGCAAGGAAATGGAAGGAAAGCCCACGGTTCTCAGAAATGCAATCAAATGTAATTCAGTTCACCCCAGCAACCTTAGTCTACAGAAGTTTGAAACACAGGCCCAAAATGCTCTTATATGTGATAGCAATATATTGGAAAATGTGCTAAAATGATTCTAATTCCCTCTGGAGGTTTAGGTTGAGGATTAGTTGGTTTAAATTAGTTCAGGCTTACTTTAGCAATTTTCTAGGAATGATTGGCAGGTTAAACGAATTTTTGGCAAATGAAAGCAAGGAAGCTGCTGTTTTCACACGTGGAGAAATTTGCAAATTGCGGTAAAATTCGCGAGTGCGTTTTTCGCGATTGCGGCAGAAGTATAGGCAGTAGGAATGCGGTTCTATGTTCGTTGAAAAGCCAAGATTCCCAGCTTTCAGAGGAAAGTTACTGCAAGTCTCTAAGACAAACGGTCATGGAGATATGAGCGATATGGTAAAGGTCGTTTTTCAGATTGAAATTTTAAAAGTTCAAAGTGACAAGTTACAGCTTGCAACTAGAAAATGACAGGTGACAGCTTTGCAAATGACAGGTGACAGTTAGGAGACAGTTCTGGTTAGATTAAAATAGATTGAATTATATTATTTTAACTAAGAGATTGGTTCTGCACAGTTCTGCTAGGTACTCACAATATATTTTTGAATAGAATGGGCCTCGCCACGGATCTGGTCAGGTTTTCTTCACTCGCCACGGACGGTCTCTGCGCACAGCGTCTGGGTCAGCTCTCTGGTTCTGCGAACAAGCGGTCTGGGTCAGCTCTGCTCTGCCTCTGGTTCTGGATACTGCTCTGCTTTCTCTGGGTGCAGCACTGCTTCTGGATCTTTCTGCACAGCTTTCTCTGGACCCAGCGCTGATCTGCACGGCTCCTGGATGCTGCTATCGCTGTTAGGTTTGCTGGATGCTGAGGCCCACTGAGAAGAGTTCTCAGTTTGTGGGTTTAGGCCCTTGCTTTGAGTTCTGAATCAAGTTCTTTGGAGTTTTAAAGTCTAAGTGTTGAATCTGGTATCTTCTGGATGTTGTGTGGTCCGGCAGAGCGCGTTGCAGCAAATGGAATTGAATGTCCCTATCTGTCCTGACTGTCTGCTTTTATGTGTTTTGAAAGTGGGTGTGTGTGCAGCATCACTAGCCAGCCCCTCTCTCAACTGCCCATTGGCCCAATTCTCCCCTCTCCCATGATTGGGGAAGGAACTGTGAGTCAGAGTGATGCTGTAGGTTTTATGGGTCAGAGGATCCTCCCCTGGTCAGTTTTCCCACAAAATCTATATTTGATCAAAATGCACACTTCATAGATACACAGTGGTTTGAAATTACATGCACCCATCATGCATTTACTGATGGTAGCCCCTGTTCAAACTCTGCTCTTCCTGGGGGCTTGCATTCAGAAATGGCAATATTTTGTGCTTTTTAGTGGTTTTGCAACATCGGATTTTTCTCCAGATTTGTACACATGTACACGGCCTGTCCATACATACTCCAGTAAATTAACATGTCTCTAGCTTAAACACAGAGTATGTAGTATACATAAATAGCAGGGTTTTGCCCCAGAACATCACACAAATTGGAGTTTGGGCTTGCATTGAAGGTACATTTTTTAAATTAAGGCTCTCAAAGTTATACATTTCTGTCATTTGATTACAAAGAGTTATCAGTGTTTCTGTAAAATATATATTTTGCTTTCAATTCAGTTCTCAGAGTGTTGGAGTCCGCCTTCAACACTTGGGTGGGTCAGTCACATGTGTCTTCTGGCAGGCAGGCCTTTGTTGACAGGAAACAGTCAAAATCAACATATCCTATTCAATTGCAAGAGCCTATTGTGTGGTCTCCAGGAGGCTCCCAGCCAGTCTGCCTTCTATCAATCAAGAGGTCATGTGAGATTCTAACTCCTGGTGTGAATCTCTGGAGGTGAGAGGGTTTCCCAGGCTTCAGGCCTCTGGGAACAGCAGGTGGCTAATTTTTAATTAAAATGCAGCCTTTGAAGTCAGCTGAGTCAAACCCCTTTGTCAGCAACTGCACTCAGTTCTCCTGTCAGAGTTTAGACCGCTAGCGCCGCCTTGAGGATTTTGTTGGTACTGCATGCAATTTTGGGATCTTTCTTGGATTAATGCATTCTAAACAGGAATGGTTCTTACATGGCATTAAATAATCCTTGCTTAACATTGTTTTGATGGGGCTCCTTACAGTAAGATGGTTATGTGGAACCCCACAAAAGGGTTGAATCTTTAAAGTGGTCCAATGAGCCATGATTTCAGCAACTTTTTGACATCAGTAACAGTGGATTTTGTTAACAAAGATCTTTCTTTACACTGGTGGGTGGCAAGTTAGGTAACCATTTTGGTGTGCGCACAAGCTGCGTGGTTCTCCTGGATTCTGGCGCACATGTGGGCTTTTTGGCCATCTTGGATTTTCTAAGCCCACTGCACCAAATGTTGTAGCATAATAGCTCAAACGTGGGTCAGGACACCCAACAAATCCCCCCACGTGACTGGCCTTTGAATTTGAGTCGATGGGGAGTCGGGTGCACAAGGGTTTTGACCCACGCACTGGTCTGTCCGCATAATCTTCTTCCAATTCTGCAAATGGCACAGTTCAGCATCTTTTCCTCCATCCGGTACTGATCGATCGGTTCTCCTCGCCGGTCCTGATGGGAAGATTGGGCGGTACCCGGGCCCCTTGCGTCTCTGCTCCCGGGCTCCGGATCGTCCTCCTTGGCCAGTCTCGAGGTTTTCTTTCTCCTAGGATGACAAAGGAAGAGCAGCAATAACTATTCATAGACATTTTTCCCCCACCATTGATATAGTGGGGTGGCATATGAATTTTAGAACTCAACAGATATGCACATGCACATTTTTTTAAATTAAGAGACAGGAACACATAAACTTGAGAAACACAGAATTTGATAGGCTATATGTAGGATCTTTTAAGTTAGAACTGAATTAATCTGAGACAGTAACCACTAGGATTCCAGAGGATTCCTCCAGTTGTTGCAGAGTGTGCCTGGGATGGCAACACTTCAACTGGTAAATGTGCACCCACTTGTCTTCCCCCTCTGGCAAACCGCCTTTGGGGATGCGGATCTTGTAGGCCACAGGGGAGATTTTGTCTATAATCTCATAGGGTCCCTTCCATGTAGGCAAGAATTTTCGCTGTTTTGCCTGGTTTCTTTGGAAATTGTATAGATAGACCCGGTCCCCCACCTGATATTCCTTCCTGGAAGTTTTCAGGTCATAGTGGGTCTTCATACTCTCAGCTGATCTTTCTAGATTCCGCTGAGCATAGGCAAAAGCATGTTGAAGGTGTTTCCTTAAATTCTCCACATACTCATGAGTTGTGGAGGCATTTATCAATGTCTGTTCTTGGGGCCTATAGAGCAAATGCTGAGGAAGCACCATCTTGCGCCCAGTCATCAACTCAAATGGTGACATTTTGGTTGCAGATGAAGGGGTAGATCTGATGGCCATTAGGACCAGAGGTAATCGGATATCCCAACTTGGCCCAGAATCTGCCACCAACTTCTTTAATATGCTCACAATGGTTCGGTTATATCTCTCTACTGCCCCAGAAGAAGCTGGCCGGTAAGCAATATGCAACTTCCTTTTGACCCCCAGTATCTCCCACATCTTTGTCATTACTTCACTGGTGAAGTGGCTACCCCTGTCTGACTCAATCCTTTGAGGTAGACCGAAACGGGAAAAGATGTGGTTAATCATCAGGGCAGCTGCAGTTTCTGCCTTGCAATTTGGGGCTGGGAGACATTCCACCCACTTGGTAAACAAGCATGTAACAGTCAACATGTACTTGTTTCCTCTAGACGAGCAAATCACAGGGCCTACAAAGTCGATTTGCAAATCTGACCATGGCAGTGTCATCCCCCGCTTTTGGAGAGGCGCGCGGTGTGTGAGGGATGTCGGCTGAAATTGCGCACACACAAGACACCCCTTCAAGTATTGGTCAAGGTCCTGCCCCATGTGTGGCCAGTATGCAACCTCTCTTAAGATTTCCAGTGTTGTGTGAAACCCCCTATGACCGGCGGTGGCCGCATCATGGGCGTGACTTAACATCAGGCTTCGGAATGAGGTAGGAACCACCCACTGATCGTGGCCAGCTTTGGATTTCCTTACCAGCAAACCGTCTTGGATTCGGAACATTTTTGGACATTTCATCAACACTCTTAGGTCCTCTTTCCCAATATAATCGGTATCTGTCAGGGGAAAGTTCCCAGGGTCCTCAAGGTGTTGGTAAAACTTACCAATAATTGGATCCCCCTTCTGGGCGGTAATCAAATCAGCATCAGGGGTCTCCTTACTCCATTGTGCAATTGAAAGGTCATTGTGAGCATTTGTCTGGGACCTAGTGATAGCAGTGACCTGGATTTCCCCCAACAGGGACTCTATCTCAATTAGATCCCCTTGGATGGCCCCGGTTTTGGCCAGCTGATCAGCTAAGTCATTTACAGTTTTGTCTGGTCCCTCTACTTTGGAATGACCCTTGATCTTTTTCCAATAGATGGTCATCTCATTCGAGGTGACCAGATCATCAATGTTTTGGATCAACTTCCCATGATTCAAGGGTTTGTTACTAGCACATAACATGCCTCTGGTTTTCCAATTAACCAGGTGCTCCACAAACCCGTTCCGTACATAATCCGAATCTGTGATTATGACCAGTTCGTGGAGTTGATGCTGGACAGCAGTGAGGATGGCCTGATGCACAGCCATCAAATCTGCCACCTGACTACTTCGGGGACCAATTTTGTATCCAGCGGAGGGTTCTGGGAACTCCTTCACCCATGCATTCCCTACGCCAGCCACCAGTTCTTTCTCCCCGTCGTTGTCAACATGGTACGAGCATCCATCCACATAGACAGTGGGCATTCCCTCACACTTGTCCTCTTCAAAGACTTTGTTTGGGGAATTAAGGTATGCCTCCATGTTGTCCTTGATTTTTAGACTTTCGTCCTCGAGACAGTTTTCTCTGGCACAATCATGCAAGTCAGCCAGACCTTGCGCGAGGGGACTCTTCTTGTTTTGGCCATATCGGACCTCCACAGGAAAGCCTTGCATTGACAGAATCCAGGAAGTAATTCGGGAATTACTCACATTTCCGGCCCGGATTCTGTCACTTTGGAGATATTGCAGAGGCTGGTGTGGAGTCTCCACTATGATGTGTTCCCCTGGATAAACGGGCGGTAATTCTTCAATGCCCACACCGTTGCCAGGAGTGCCTTCTCACAATCGTTGAATTTTTCCTCCACAGAGGATAAAGTTTTGCTCGCATAGGAGATTACTTTATTGACCTTGTCATGCTTTTGGTATAATACTGCCGTCAAGCACGTATTAGAGAACCCCGTCTCCAGGAAGAACTCCTTGTTTCTGACAGGGTAAGCTAGGCAGGGCGCTTGTGAGAGGCTTCTTTTGAGTTGTCTTACTGCCTCGGCTTGTTCTGGACCCCATTCCCACTTGACCCCCCCCTTCAGGAGATGAATCAGGGGTCTGGTGATCTCTGCGTAGCCCTCAATTAACTTTCTGCTGTAATTAGTCAGTCCAAGGAGGCTCCTTAGTTCCTGCAGAGTTGTGGGGTCTTTCAGTTTCTGAAGTGCTTCCACTTTCTTTTCCTGGGGACAGAGACCCTGAGGAGTAATCTCATGCCCCAAGAAATTAACACGGGTTCTACACCACTGTGCTTTCTGAAAGGAAAGTTTTGCTCCGGCGGCCCTCAACTGGGTCAGAACATAACGGATCTCCGCTATGTGTTCCTCCACAGATGAACTTTTGATGAGGACATCATCTACATAAGCCAGGTTACCCCTTGCACCCAGGTCGGGCATAGCCTTATGTAGGAAAATGTTAAACTCATTACCGGAGTTAAGGTATCCGAAGGGAGTCCGGGTCCATGTGTACTGCTGGCCCCCAAAGGTAAAAGCCAGTTTGTATTGGTCCTCCCTACTGACAGGCACAGTCCAGTATCCTTTGGTCAGGTCTATTGCAGTGAATATCTGTGACCCCTGGATCTGGGCAAGCCCTTGGTCAATGTAGGGCAGAGGCCATCGGGAAGGATGGACCCGTTTGTTGAGCTCCCTGAGGTCGGCGCAGAGTCTCCACTGGCCGTTTGGCTTCAATATTTCCAGCACCGGATTATTGAAGGTGCTGTGGACTGGACAGATTATTCCCCGGGACTCAAGGTTCTTAATTATTTCAGTAAGGGACTCCATTGATGCGAGAGGCAAGCGATATTGCTTCACAAACACAGGAGTCATGCCAGGGTCCGTGGGGATTGTTGTTGTGTGGATGTCAGTGCGACCACAGTCATATGAGTCTACCACAAAGAGATCTTGGAAATCCAAGAAAACTTGTTTCAACTTTTGCTTTTGTTCCAGAGTCACACAGGCATCAGCTAGGTTGACTCTCTCTTCCACCATCTGCCTGAAGCCTGGAAAGACTTCTGGTTTGGCTATTTCAGCGGCCTCCTCCAGCTGGGTGGAGAAGTCCCTGGTCAGAGTGCTGATTTGGACTGGGGGCTTCAGGTGGGAAAGGCAGCCCTCATGGACTTGGAAAATCACCTCATCCCTCCTGAAGTCACAAGTCACATCTTCCTTACCATAAGGGCAAGAAGTGTACACCAGGAAGTTCCCCCCATGCCGGGTAAAAATCCTGTCTGGTGTTGTATTGTCATCACTGTCCCTGTCAAAGCAGTCCTTGGGGATTGGCCCTAACAGTTCATTACCTAAATCGATGGAAAAATGACGGTCATCAACCGCCATTCCAATAATGGTGCCTGCGGCTAGAGTAATACTCTTTAAGTCGCTGTTATCCACCTCTATTAGAATGGTGTCATGTTCTATGTTGACTAATGGAGTTGGGTTTACCCCCAACCCTTGCTGTTGGAGAGAAGCGTTTAGATGTATGTAAGCATCAGGGTTTTTCAAATGTTGTCCTCTTTTAGCTTTCACTTCCAGGGAGAATTGTCGGGTCCTTTCTGGGATGGTGACTTTCTCTTTGATCTGAATTTCAACTGCATAAGGTAGCAATTGAGCTGACCTAAATGCTTTTTCTGGATCATCAAAGCCCATGGGATTATCCGCTAATTGGGACCAAGCTTTGAAGTTTATTAGGTCCAAACTAATGGCAAAGCGATTGAGAATGTCACTGCCTAAGTAAAAAGCGGCAGTGACGTCTCGCACGACCCAACAATTGTGGACTATGCTCTTGTTGTCAATGGAGATTTTGAGCATACACCTGCTTGGCAAGAGATGTTTGGAATTGGGTGCTTCCAGGTCCATTTCCCATTTGTCTATCAGTTTGAATGTGGGAATGGCTGGATCTTTTGGGAGTTGGCGGAACATGGCTTCGCTGATGAAGCTCTTACCGTTGTTCACACACACTCGAGCGAGAACAGAGTCCTTCCCATCATTTAACTGAACAGGGATGAACAACTGCTCTCCAATTTGCTGAATATCAGCCAGGCTCTGAGCTGATTTCATATCTTTCTGGACTATCGGAGTGGGAGTTTCTGATTGTGGATTGGTAAAGAATTTCAGGGTGTTTCCTTCCAGTGTGGAATACCACCTTAAACTGGAAGGAAGGTTGATTTTCAGAAATAGAGAGGACCCCCCATCACCAGTCTGTTGTCCTACTGCTATTACTGTCACGTCTGGAATTTGGTTGTTCTGGAAGTGAAATTCTACTTGGTCAGATTTTTGTTCAACCATGTGGCAGGTGCCGTTTAAACTAACATGGTTGACACTCTGTTTTAATTTTATTGGTCGGCTAGTCTGGGTCCAGAGGACCTTGTTTACGCAATCTATTAAGGGTGACAACCTCCTCAGGAGGTCATTCCCCAGTAAACAAGGGGTGCCCTCTGGAGTCACTACTATGACCGGGTGTTTCACCTTGTGTCGCCCGATCTTAATGTCCAAGTCTGCAGTCCCCTCAACGGGAAATTCCTTCCCGTCAAAGTTCTGCAGTTGTCCAGGAAGAGAGGTGAGAGGAATTTGGTAATTCCCTCCCCTTCCTGCATTCAGTTCATCAAAGGCCCTTCTGGACAGAAGGGTAGCTTGAGATCCCGTGTCCACCAGCGCTAAAATTGTACCCTGCCCCTGTACTTGTACCGGGGCATAGTATCTTCCCTCCTTCTCCTCAAGGGGGCACAGATAATGCACATTTTTGGACAACTGGTGGGCTAACTTTCTGGTTTTGGACATCTCAAGAGAAGAAATTTGGGCAGACTTCTGTGGAGAGCCTTGGGAATCTGAAAGAAAAAGTTGGCAACTGGAGATCACAGCCATTGTGGGTTCCCCTGGTTCCGGTTCTGGGCCGCCCCGCCCTTTTTGGAGGCAGTCATCAGGATGGGTTTGAACCAGGGGATTTTGGTATTGTGGGTTCTGGGATGAGATGATGGGCGGCGGTAGCTCAGTCTCCATATCTCCCCAGTCTGGATTGGAATCCCTTGGGGCCCATTTTTCCTTGGGAGGAGTTCCCCCATCTCTGAAGGAGAAGATCCTTTTCCCAGGATCTTCTGAGGATCCCTCTCCCTCAAATTGGAAGATCTGTACCTCCTACTCAAACTGAGTCTGTTTGGGTCTTTTGTTTCTCCTACCCCCCCTCTGCTCCTTAGGAGGCAGACTTTCAGGGGCAAGAGATTTTGTTTCCGGTTCCTGGGTTTCCAGGGGCTGTTTACAAGTTGGGAAGGAAGCTTCCTCCAAGGGTTTACACCCCCCTTCCCCTTGTGCCTCCTCCCTGGGAACCGGTGTGTTATCGGGGTGCTGCCCCCGTCATTGTTCCGGAGCACCAGGTCCAGAGTTTGGGGCATTCTGTGGTGCACGCTCATCTGAGGGTTCTGTTGAGCCCTCAGTATGTGACCCAGATCCCGTGCCATATTTTGGACCTGGCGCTCTAACTGGGGAACCCGCTCAGGCTGATACGGGGCCCTGTTTTCTCCCCTGGGCTGATCCCGGGAAGGGTAGCTATCCCTTCTCTGGTAGTACCCCTGGTTGGGAAGATTTTGGTACCCCTCCACCCTTGGCCTCCCCTCTCCCGGATTAGGTTGTCTGGGCTCAGGGAATTGGGGAAAGAAGGATGGATGATTTTGGGGCTGGAAATTGGGTGGATACCTGGGGAAAAAGTTCTGCCCAGGATTTGGAGAATTTCTACCCTCCTGTGGGAAGTTGGGAGGGAAGTTCCCTGGGTTAGGTGCTTGGCTGGATCCCCCCACTTGGGCTGGAGGAGTCCACACATAACCCAGGATGGGTCAATTTCCCTTGTAACAAGGACTTACATAGTCAGGAGAGCGAGGGACCCCATTTGTGGGACTACCTCCTTGACTCCCTGTTTGTGACTGGCCTGAGGACCTTCTGGGCCTAGTATTATTAGGTGCAGGTAGGTTTTTAGGCCCCCCCATCTCCAAATCTAAAACGGGGGCAACCTTTACCTCTGCCACCTTGGCAGCAGCAGGGGTGCTGTTGGTTTTGGGGTTTTTCGGCGCGTTATTTTTATTTTCGATAGGCTTCTGCACCTCATAGATCCGGGTAGCCTGTTCAATGACCCAGTCTAAAGATCTTTTCTCGTGAAAATCCCTCACGAGCTGGGTCATTTTGTATTTGGGCAAGGCATGGAAAAACGTATTAATAAATTCTCTGCTATCCGTGCGCACCCTTCTTGTGGTCTGTGCAAAAGCACGCTTTAACTCCTGCACAAATTCTTGTGGGGCCTGACTCTCCCCACATTGTAAATTGTAGGCTGCCTTGCGAGCCTCTTGAGGATTTCTATGAGTAGAAAAATGTTTCAAGATGGCCGCCTTATAGGTGGACCACCTTAAAGGATTTTGGTCCTCCAGCCCCGAAAAGAAACTTTACATATTGAATACAGCTTTGGCTGTCCTTCAAGTGGAAAGTCTCCATCATTTGCTCAAACAACTCTAAGTGCTCCCAAACAGAATACTTGGCGTTCTTATGATAAGGCGTGATGACGCTCCTGATTGCCTTAATCTGCTTTAAGGGGTCCTTAAGCAAGGCCCTTTTTGTCTTATTGGCCCTTTTGGTCCGGGTAACCCTGGTCCATTCATCTTCTGACTCAGAGGCACTGCTTCCAGAGGTTCCCGTCTGTTCTTCCAGGTTTTCCCGGATTCTGCGAGCCTGGGAATGGCTGGCAGAATGTGGGGACCTGGTCTCCTGTGTCCTGTACCGCTTAAAGGAGTCTTCAGATCCCTCCTTGCTGCCAGGATTTGATGGGTACCCCCCCCACTGACCTAACTGGGCAGAGGTTTTCAGGATGCCCTTAATGGGCCTACTCTCCTGGGGTTCCCCATTAAATTGCACTGTGCTTGGGTGCCATACCCGGATGCCCGCCCCTCCATTCCTGGCTGGTACTGGCCTATGAGCCCCATGCTTCTGGCTGGATAGTAATCTGCCATCCCTGTGGCCCTGTGCTCATGTGCGCCAGGGGACATGGGGGTGCCAGAGTCCAGGGACTGAGAGAGATAAAGGCCTCTGGTACTAGGGCTCCTGGGGTTATGCTCAGGAGTTTCTCTTTCCCAGCGAACCTCGTCTCTATCCGCCCCTGCTCCCTGTTGCAATGCAAGAGCCTGCGCCTTCAGTTCCTCAGTTAAGGCCTTACTAGACTCTATCAGTCTCTCCTGCATCGCTACCTGTTGTTGGAGTCTATCATTGTGCTGGCAGAGAGCCTCATTCTCTCTCTGTGCCTCCTGATTGGTCCTGAAGCACTGGGCCAGTTTTTGCTGCAGGAGGGTTACCTCCTGAGCTGTGTCCCTATTGGCCTGCTCCTTTCTTGCCAGAGCATCCTCCACCTTCCTGGTGTGCTCTAACAAGTTCTGGTGTTCTTTTTGGAGGTCACCCAGTCCCTGGAGGGCCAGGTGATTTTCTTCCATTTTTCTTTTTAAGTGGCAGACTTCCTGGCCTAAGGTGTCCCTTTCCTGACTAATAGTCTGCATCTGTACCGTCAGGTCGTCCCTTTGCCTTTGGAAGGCACCAGCTTTATGGCGCTCCTGATCAAACTCTGCCTGGGTATCCAGGTCTTTCAGAATCAATTTATTGCTCTCTGCCTTCTCCCTATCTAGGTGGCTTTGCAGGTTGACTACCTGCTCAGCACATACCCTATTGAAGTCTAACTGTTGCTCCAGCTTTTTCTGGCTCTGCAGTAGGGAGTCCAAACCTTCTTGGTACTCCTTCTGCAAGGCCAGAAATCTGGTATCCTGGTCAGCCTTTTCCTGTTGCAGGATGTCCATATCCTTCTTTATTTTAATGATGTGCTGTCTACTCTCATTTTCTGACTCCTGGCTCCCCTGCAGCCTCTGCTCAGAAGAGTCCAGATCAGATTGGGCCTTCTGTAATGCCAGCAGTTGCCTACTCGCCAGATCTTGGCCTTCAGCACATTTGTCCTGCATGGCTCCCATATGTAAATATAAATATGCCGCTACCCTGGCAATCTTGTTGTGCTCATCCTTGGCCTTAGAGGACATATATAGTTCACTCAGGGCCACATGTAAGGGACCCTGGTCTCTCCATGTATCTGACCCTGTTTCCGTGATCTGGGGTGCGATTGCTTGCAACCAGACCGTCTGGTCCTGATGAGTCCACTCACCTCTCACAAATAGCTTATGTAAGAAGTGCTCTCTGGCTATTTTCATATCTACCAAGGTCGTCATTCTGGAATTTGAGTTCCTTCCTGACTTACAGAAGTTTGTATTTTATTTTTGCAAAACAGACCTTTTCCTTAGAGCGTTCCTTTGAGGAGTGCTTTACAGCGTAACACAGCGTGGTGATCCGACCGGATATGTGTATCTGGTCAGCTGGCACACTGTATTAATCTGCACAAGTGATAGATCTAATCCGGAATCCCCGGCTACGAGCCCCCAATTTGTAAGAGGATTCAATTCAACACTACAGCTAAGTCAACGCCTAGTCTAGAATACTGAATGAAAACTCTTATTGATATATCTTTATGTCCAGTTCATGCGTTCTGGATGCCTACCCCTATATAACACCCCTCTCTTGGAATCCCCCTGACCCCACTGAGCCAAGAAGTAGTTCTGTTTTGCAAGTTTAAAAGGTTTATTTGATAATTTAAACAATCGATATATATATCACACTTTATAATAATTAATAATTGAATATCACACTTAATCTGAGCAGTAATCAATAATGGATAGTCTGGCACCAGCACACTTGTGAATAGGAACAGAAGAATAAGGTGGTAGAGAATACTTTATATAAGTTCAGATGGATGTAATGTTGAATGAAATGCAATAGAGAAAATACTCAATATGATTTCAACAAAACAATGTAATCACTTTTCTCTGGCAATCCCCTCCCCCCTTTATGCAATGCAAGGAAATGGAAGGAAAGCACACGGTTCTCAGAAATGCAATCAAATGTAATTCAGTTCACCCCAGCAACCTTAGACTACAGAAGTTTGAAACACAGGCCCAAAATGCTTTTATATGTGATAGCAATATATTGGAAAATGTGCTAAAATGATTCTAATTCCCTCTGGAGGTTCAGGTTGAGGATTAGTTGGTTTAAATTAGTTCAGGCTTACTTTAGCAATGTTCTAGGAATGATTGGCAGGTTAAACAAATTTTTGGCAAATGAAAGCAAGGAAGCTGCTGTTTTCACACGTGGAGAAATTTGCAAATTGCGGTAAAATTCGCGAGTACGTTTTTTGCGATTACGGCAAAAGTATAGGGACTAGGAATGCGGTTCTAGGTTCGTTGAAAAGCCAAGATTCCCAGCTTTCAGAGGAAAGTTACTGCAAGTCTCTAAGACAAACGGTCACGGAGATATGAGCGATATGGTAAAGGTCGTTTTTAAGATTGAAATTTTAAAAGTTCAAAGTGACAAGTTACAGCTTGCAACTAGAAAATGACAGGTGACAGCTTTGCAAATGACAGGTGACAGTTAGGAGACAGTTCTAGTTAGATTAAAATAGATTGAATTATATTATTTTAACTAAGAGATTGGTTCTGCACAGTTCTGCTAGGTACTCACAATATATTTTTGAATAGAATGGGCCTCGCCACGGATCTGGTCAGGTTTTCTTCACTCGCCACGGACGGTCTCTGCGCACAGCGTCTGGGTCAGCTCTCTGGTTCTGCGAACAGCGGTCTGGGTCAGCTCTGCTCTGCCTCTGGTTCTGGATACTGCTCTGCTTTCTCTGGGTGCAGCACTGCTTCTGGATCTTTCTGCACAGCTTTCTCTGGACCCAGTGCTGATCTGCACGGCTCCTGGATGCTGCTATCGCTGTTAGGTTTGCTGGATGCTGAGGCCCACTGAAAAGAGTTCTCAGTTTGTGGGTTTAGGCCCTTGCTTTGAGTTCTGAATCAAGTTCTTTGGAGTTTTAAAGTCTAAGTGTTGAATCTGGTATCTTCTGGATGTTGTGTGGTCCGGCAGAGCGCGTTGCAGCAAATGGAATTGAATGTCCCTATCTGTCCTGACTGTCTGCTTTTATGTGTTTTGAAAGTGGGTGTGTGTGCAGCATCACTAGCCAGCCCCTCTCTCAACTGCCCATTGGCCCAATTCTCCCCTCTCCCATGATTGGGGAAGGAACTGTGAGTCAGAGTGATGCTGTAGGTTTTATGGGTCAGAGGATCCTCCCCTGGTCAGTTTGCCCACACAATCTATATTTGATCAAAATGCACACTTCATAGATACACAGTGGTTTGAAATTACATGCACCCATCATGCATTTACTGATGGTAGCCCATGTTCAAACTCTGCTCTTCCTGGGGGCTTGCATTCAGAAATGGCAATATTTTGTGCTTTTTAGTGGTTTTGCAACATCGGATTTTTCTCCAGATTTGTACACATGTACACGGCCTGTCCATACATACTCCAGTAAATTAACATGTCTCTAGCTTAAACACAGAGTCTGTAGTATACATAAATAGCAGGGTTTTGCCCCAGAACATCACACAAATTGGAGTTTGGGCTTGAATTGAAGGTACATTTTTTAAATTAAGGCTCTCAAAGTCATACATTTCTGTCATTTGATTACAAAGAGTTATCAGTGTTTCTGTAAAATATATATTTTGCTTTCAATTCAGTTCTCAGAGTGTTGGAGTCCGCCTCCAAGACTTGGGTGGGTCAGTCACATGTGTCTTCTGGCAGGCAGGCCTTTGTTGACAGGAAACAGTCAAAATCAACATATCCTTTTCAATTGCAAGAGCCTATTGTGTGGTCTCCAGGAGGCTCCCAGCCAGTCTGCCTTCTATCAATCAAGAGGTCATGTGAGATTCTAACTCCTGGTGTGAATCTCTGGAGGTGAGAGGGTTTCCAAGGCTTCAGGCCTCTGGGAACAGCAGGTGGCCAATTTTTAATTAAAATGCAGCCTTTGAAGTCAGCTGAGTCAAATCCCTTTGTCAGCAACTGCACTCAGTTCTCCTGTCAGAGTTTAGACCGCTAGCGCCGCCTTGAGGATTTTGTTGGTACTGCATGCAATTTTGGGATCTTTCTTGGATTAATGCATTCTAAACAGGAATGGTTCTTACATGGCATTAAATAATCCTTGCTTAACATTGTTTTGATGGGGCTCCTTACAGTAAGATGGTTATGTGGAACCCCACAAAAGGGTTGAATCTTTAAAGTGGTCCAATGAGCCACGATTTCAGCAACTTTTTGACATCAGTAACAGTGGATTTTGTTAACAAAGATCTTTCTTTACACTGGTGGGTGGCAAGTTAGGTAACCATTTTGGTGTGCACAAAAGCTGCGTGGTTCTCCTGGATTCTGGCGCACATGTGGGCTTTTTGGCCATCTTGGATTTTCTAAGCCCACTGCACCAAATGTTGTAGCATAATAGCTCAAACGTGGGTCAGGACACCCAACAGGAGGACATAGCCTTTGATATAATTGCCGCCCCGCAAATTGGGCTTATCTTGGGACTACCTTGGTTGAGAAAGCATGATCCCCAGATTCAGTGGGCCACTAGGTTGGTTAATTTGAACTCGCCTTATTGTCTAGAGTATTGTAGGCTTTCGGAATCGGAATCATCACCCCTTCACATTGCAAGCCTCACGAGTAACCACTCAGAGGTACGCCCCGAGGATCTACCTGCGGAATATATCGATTTCGTAGACGTCTTCAATAAAAAGGCAGCAAAGTCTTTACCCCCACACCGGCCATTCGACTGTCGAATAGATCTAGAGCCTGGGCCAACATTACCCTGTAGTCGTATATACGCCTTGACTGAGGCTGAAAACGAACACCTCCGGGAGTATATAGCAGCCAATTTACAAAACGGCTTTATAAGGCACTCTAACTCGCCGGTGTCTTCACCTCTGTTCTTCGTACCGAAGAAGTCCGGGGAACTTCGGACTTGCATAGACTACCGCGGGGTGAATCGGATAACCATCAAGAACCGTTATCTGCTCCCCCTTATCCCAGTCCTGCTAGACCAAGTGAGGGATGCGGTTATCTATACTAAGTTGGATCTTCGTGGTGCATACCATCTGGTGCGGGTGCGTGAAGGTGACGAATGGAAAACTGCCTTCCGAACAAAATTCGGATTGTATGAATATCAAGTTATGCCATTCGGTCTGTGTAACGCGCCCGCCACCTTCCAACATTTCCTTGACGAGGTGTTACGTGAGTACCTGGACGTATGTGCCGTCATGTACATTGACGACATCCTTATTTACTCACATAGCCTCCAGGAACATGTCCAGCATGTACGCGCTGTCTTACAGAAGTTGAGAGAACATCACCTTTATGCCAAATTGGAAAAGTGCGAGTTCCACCAAACCACTGTGGAATTCTTAGGGTATTACCTTACCCCGACAGGCATACAGATGGACCGCAAGAAGGTACAGGCTATTCTAGATTGGGCTCCCCCGGCCAACGTAAAGGATGTGCAATCCTTTTTAGGCTTTGCAAACTTTTACAGACGTTTTGTCAAGAATTTCTCGGAATTGGTTACCCCAATCACAAGACTTCTGCGTAAAGGTTGTCCTTTCACTTGGGACACCCAGGCTGAGCAGGGATTTCAACGGCTCAAGAAAGCCTTCACCGATGCACCGGTACTAAAGCACCCAGACTTGTCCCAACCCTTCGTAGTAGAAACGGATGCTTCTAGTTATGCTTTAGGAGCCGTTTTGTCCCAAAGAGACTCCCAGACAGGCCTTCTACACCCTGTGGCCTATTATTCAAGAAAGTTGGTTCCCGCTTAGGCGAATTACATTATTGCAGACCGAGAACTATTGGCCATAAAGGCAGCTTTTAGCGAATGGCGGCATTATCTGATGGGGGCACGCCACACTGTGACGGTAATTACCGACCATAGAAATCTACAGTTTATCAAAACTGCCAAGACTTCGAGCCCGCGCCAATTGCGTTGGGCCCAATATTTCGCCGAGTTCGATTTTATTATTACCTACAGACCCGGATCTAGCAATCGGAAAGCTGATATTTTATTACGCTATCCGGAAACTATGTTAAAAGACGAAGAACCTGCACCTCGGCCAATAGTTCCTCTGACAAGAATAGTCGGCTTAACCACTAACCTATTTGAAAATATTCAAAAAGAGTTCTCCATGCAAGAACTTCACCAGTGGTGCAAGCAGGATCCGCAACATACTATTGTAGACGGGCTCCCCTATCATGCGCAATCTTTGTACCTACCCACAGCTCAGTTGCAAAAGGAAGCCATATCATGGTGTCATGATTCCTCGTTAGTGGGTCATCCCGGTAAGACTAAAACATTGGAGTTAGTAGCCAGACATTTCTGGTGGCCAAAGTGGCGGCACTATGTCCAGCAATATGTGCGACATTGTCCGATATGTGCCCAGAATAAGGCCGATCATCAGAAACCAGCAGGTCTTCTTCGGCCTTTGCCAACTCCAACTACACCATGGCATACAGTTACCATGGACCTTATAGTAGAGCTCCCAGAGGTACAGGGTTACACATCCATATTAGTGGTTGTAGATACCTTCTCCAAAATGGCTCATTTTATCCCCTGCAAAGGGGTCCCGATGGCCAAAGAGATTGCGGAGTTGTTCTTGCAGAACGTGGTTCGCCTCCATGGCTTACCGTGTCGTATCATAACTGATAGAGGACCACAGTTCACCTCTAGGTTCTGGCGCGAGTTTTGTAATATCATCGGTATGGAGGTCCGGTTATCTTCGGGTTATCACCCAGAAACGGACGGCCAGACCGAGCGCGTGAACCAGGGACTCGAACAATTCTTGCGTTGCTTGGCCGCTGGAAGAGAGACAACTTGGGTCCAACATACTTGGCTAGCTGAGTTGGCGTACAATAATGCCGTTCACTCATCCACTAAAAGATCCCCTTTCTTCTGTCTGTATGGAAGACATCCACGGATATTACCACAATCCGTCCCAACAGCAGAAGCAGAGTTGCCTACGCTGGCAGGACAGGGGATCGGTATTGAGCAGGTTTGGAAGGAGGTACAGGAAAATCTCTTAATGGCCAAAAACATCTACAAAACCCATGCCAACAAACGTCGGCGTCCCAGTCCATTGTATCGTAAAAACGACCTGGTATGGTTGTCCACCCATAATTTACTCCTAACCAGGCCTAGAAAATTACAACCCTGTTACTTAGGCTCATTCAGTGTTGAGAGGGTCATTAATCCAGTAGCGGTCCGCCTAACCTTGCCACCCCAGATGAAAATTCACCCCACCTTCCATACATCACTGTTGAAACCAGCTCCTCACAGGGCTGTTGCCCAGAAACCGCCCCCAGTGCTCATACAAGAGGAACCAGAATACGAAGTCAGGGCCATCCTCAATTCTAAAAAAGGGAAAAATGGTCAAATATATTATCTAATAGACTGGGTGGGCTACGGACCGGAAGACCGCTCCTGGGAACCCTCTCACCATATGCATGCCCCCAGATTATTGCGCACTTTTCATAAGAATTACCCTGATAAGCCAGGTGGATCTGCCCTCCGTGGGGGGGGAGTGCTGCCAGGGGCAGGACTGGGCGTGGGCCTCGAACTATTGGGGTTGTGGGGTTGGATTCAGCATCAAAAGCATTGTTTAAAAGATTGAAGCCGTATAGACGGCTGCTGTGCCCTTTCTGCAGGCAGAAAACACTAACAGACTACAAGATCCGGTAAAAGGCACGCCAGGACTACATTACCCAGCAGGTTTCGCGGGCCCGCGAGCCTATGGGAAGCCGTGTCGGGTGTGGCAGGCCTACGCGCATGCGCGAGTCCCGAGGCACGGGGCTTGTGCTCGAGACTTCAGAGAGACAGGACGTGCACCCAGGAGCTCCGAGAAAATCCCACGCGAGGGGCCCAGAGCCTCCGGAGCAGCGATCCGGCCCCTCGCTTTCAGAAGATAAGTACCGCTTGGCATTAGCATTCATTGGGAAAGAGGGGGAAAGCGCAGGGGGCGTTACCAACCCCTCCAGAGCCCCTGCGCCGCCGACATAAAGCTAAGTGGGCAGGGATCTTCGGGGAAGCACTTTTTGGGCATACCAAAATGTTTTTGGTCAGCATTTCACAACGCGCTATTTCGCCTCACGGAACGTTAAGCCCGAAGGGCACATGAGACGAAAAGCGTGTTACGGCAAGAAAGATCGGTCTGACGTAAGACCGTGCTGAGCAGATAAACATCAATAGATGTTACCAGCCACGTGCGGCAGCGCACTTCAGGGGATTTGGAACTCCAGTGCACGTTATGTGCGGAATGAGTGTGTCGGATGTGTTGTGAGGAATGAATGACCAACGAATCCACAGGCATACGCTAATACAATCTTTTGTTTCCTTTTAGTGTGAAAAGGACCCACCGACTTCAGGGACGTGGCACAGGACTCAACAGCTCTTGCTGGACTGGACTTACAAACTGTGAAAGCTAAGTGTGCAAGTGCATGTTGACTAATCTTGGGTGCAAATGTATTTAGGGCTAAACCTTTGCTGAAACTCCATTGTGGCATTGTGCTCAATCTTGATGTTGGGGTTAACAGGTTCTTGTTGGTTTCTTTACTCATGTGTACAGGGGAACACCTTTACATGTAGAGGTGTTGAAACATCGCCCCCTCAAAAGGGCGCCAAACAAGTATTGGCTAACAAAAGTGTGCAATCATCGCCTTCCCCTTAGTCCCCAGCCCTATCCATTACCTCTTCCTATTCCTTAATCCGGTTACCCTATAATCCCCCTACCTATCCAACCGTCGAGACCCTAACCCTCCTTCCCCGCTCTGGTCACGGAGGTCTGTGTAAGCTTAGACTTGCAGACACCAAGACCGCAGAGGGGGTGGTTGGTTCTGCATCACTCCTGCGCCTGGGACCTGAGCATTCCTGACAAGAACACACCTCTATGTCAAAAGCTAGTGTTGGAAAGATTACCTACATGGCCTCTGCAGGCTGCACTTGGCCCTTGGTTGAGCACATTTCCATGACGTCACGTCAGGCTAATTAATGTGAAGCATCTGGGTTCTCTGGCTGGCAGTCATGGTCCGTTGTTCTCTGGTGCTAACAGTTCAAATCACTTTGCTGACTGTTTTGTAAATTTTTCATGGCAGCAAGAATTTTGATTTCCTCTTGAGAGGCATATATTTTCCTCCACCTGCACATTTTGAAGCCGCACAATGCAATAGGCATGATTGGCAAAACGAGAGAATGAAAACATGTATTTTACTGGCTAAGCTCATGGCGGCAGCCAAAACCAAAGAACACATGGGGTGTCTGGATTACTTCCTGGTAATCTTAATTATTCCTAGTCATACTCCTCGTCCCAGTACTTACTTTTGAGAGCCTATGCCCTCCCTGGAACATTGTTTTAAAGCCTTTTCTTTTCTGCCTCCTCCCCTCATTAGGAGGTATAACATCCTCCTCACCCCTGATGACCCAGCTCAATCCAAAAGTGAAGACACAGGGACCTTCCCCTCTGGGCCGCCAGGAGAGGAGGTGTGTTTATACTGGAATGAAGAAGAGTAGGAGTAGGAGTAATGAAGATTACCAGTCAGCACTCCAGGCATTACCTTCATGCCCCTCTTCCTCGTCCCAGTACATACCTTTGAGATGTGCCAAGGCTAGAATCAAGGGGCAGGAGCCCATGTCAAAAAACCACACAGACCCTAAGTTCAATGCTCAACCTCCCCATTACCTATTTTATTGCGAACACCAAGTAAGAAGGGGATTTCAATAACAACAATAAGAAAAAAAACACATTGGTAAAAATAGAACTCAATTTGATACAGATCTTAGCACCTCAACACCAAAAGACGGTGAACTGGACGTCTCAACATTCAGCGATAGTATCTGATAAAGATGTTGGGGTGGCCCAGGTTATAGCTCTACAGATGTCCATCAGTGGAACCCCCTGCACATTTGTCCCCGATTTGGCCACCACTCTCATGGACCGAACCTCTACTCAGCCTCTAGAACTCTGGTCTGAGTTTCCATACAACTTTAAAATCAGGGATTTTTTTTTTCATCTACGGATGGTTGTCATGAAAGCCTTCTAGCCACCCGCTCCTCCTGCCCCCAGTAGAAAAGGTAACGGGCAAATGATCAGTATTTCTAATGGCCTACATGTGGTCAAGGTATTGCAATACCTCACGTTACACATCTAGCCAAAACCAGGCTTCTTCTTCCAGGGAGAAAGGCTCCAGAAAGAAGGCTGAAAGTACCATCTCTTGTGAATGGCGGAATCTGTTGGGGACCTTTGGAATGAAACCCGGAACCAATTTTAGAAAAAGTGCTTCTTCGAAGACCTCCTAAAATGGAGATCTGCACACGAGTGCAATACTTTCACCCGTCTGGCTGATGTGATGGCCACTAAAATGTAGTTTTCTGGACCAACCATTTCAAATCAATGCTTTCAATGGGCTCAAAGAGGTGCCTTTGTAACAGGTTCAGGACCAGTGGGAGATGCCTTGGAGGGTTGCCGGATGGTTCGACTGGTCTGGAAACTAATACAAAGTCTGTTGACTAGCACCTCTCCCCCTGGCTTAGGCGACCAAGAGACTCAGAAATCATATATTGCTGCCCATTTTGACTGTATCGTGGATACTGCCAGACCTTTTACTGCAAGGCCTGGCGATCTTTTCTCCCACACCAGTCAATAAAGATTGCCCAGTGGCAGTCACAAGTTTTAAGAGTGGAAGACCTATGGTCCTTCTGGACTACTTCTGCCACCCGGTTTGAAAGGCCTCGACCCTGCAGTCCTCTCCTGTTAATTTTCAACCCCCCCCCCTGTTGAATGATAGACAGAGTGGGAGGGAGTATTTCCTCCTGCAGATGGGATGGCCAGCTGGGAAACACCCCGGGGGCTTTGTCTGAAGTTCCAGAAATGCTGGGAACCACCCTCTTCTGCCCAAAAAGTAAGTACCTATATTTTCGTGACAGAGCTGTCACAGATTTACCTCATGAACATCAGAATTATAGGTATTGGAAGGAAAGCATACACCAGGGTGCTTGGTCATTCCATGATCAGGGCCTCCACACCCCAGCTCCTTTTGTGTGGAATCTGGATCAGAACCATGACACTTGGGCATTGGTGTAGGAAGCACAGCGATCTATCCATGGCACCCAAAAACTCCTGAAAACCTCCTGAAACACTGACCATTTTAGGGTCGTTTCCACTGACACAGGGAACACCCTGCTGAGTCTGTCCGCTGTTCCATTGTCTATTACCCTGATATGGATGGCACATAGGGAAGACAAGTGGGAATCTGCTCAATTTCCAATCAACATTGCCACGTCCTCCAGGGACTGTGATCTTGTGCCATCTTGACGATTCACATATGATGAGGCAGTGGTAACAAAGGACTACCTGCCCCTGAAGAACATCAAGGCTCTCTTGATTGCAACCAGTTCCTTCCAATTTGAGGACTGACTGAGTCCACCTCCCCTGATGACATTGCCGCAGCACAGTTGCCCCCCAGCTGCTGGCATCTGTGGTATGATCGGTGGTACCAGGGACATACTCTCATTTGGAAGTGAGTACATGAGTTCCACCAGCAGAGATTCCACCTAAGAGAATCCATGATTGGGAGAAAGCTTTCCTAATTCTTGAACATCCGGTTCCAATGGGAGAGGAGATGTTGCATCAGAGGTATAAAATGTACCCTTGCCCATGGAAACCACAAAGGCACAGTAGGCTGTCTGGCCATCCATGAAGAGTCAATAGGACCCTGGCAGACACCAGTTTCTGCTGAAGAGACTGTACAACTAGATTTGGAGTCTTTAGGACCTCTCCTTTGGTAACCTCACCTTCCCCTCCTTGGTGCAACACTGAGCCCCATTGAATTTCAGTGCCTGTGATGATGTCAATTGGGACTTTGTGAGGTTTATCAGGAAGCCCCACTTCATTAGAGCCTGGCAATCTCTTTGAAGGTGGATCAGCACTGTTCTTCTCTCCATGGCACTGACCAGCCGTTCATCTAGTTAGAGGTAGACCAAGATTCCCTCCCAGTAAATGGATACCACCAGGCGAGCCAACAGTTTCTTCAATACTCACAGAGCTGATTTGAGGCCAAAGGGGAGTGCTCATAACTAGTAAGGATCATTGCCCACAGCAAATCTCAAAGCGTTGAGGGTGCCAGAATATGGGGACATGGTAGTATGCATCCTGTAAGTCTATCAGAACCAGACAATCTCCCCTGATGTTCTCTCGGATGACCTTCTGTAATGTTTCCATCTTGAACTTGCTGGTCCATATGAAGAAGTTCAGTCTTTTTAAATCTATGATTAATCTGATCTTGTTGTTCCCTGGCTTGGAGACTTGGAAGTTCTTGGAGTAGAATCCTATTCCTCTCTGGCTATTCAGGGCCTGCCTTCACAATTGCATTATACAGTTGCAGGTCCTGGATGGCCAAGAGCATTCCCTGCCTCTTTGGTAGTCATGTCCTCTTCATCCGTGATGAGGGGGGGCAGACAAAATCCAGCCAATAGGCCAGGCATACCGTGCTTCATGCCCAAACCGGGTTTACCGAATCTCAGGATGATGGATCGACAAACATCCATCTTTAACAACAACAAACACATTTTGATCAACACTAATCTTACTTTGAATAGGAGGTAAACCACTGTTTGGATTGATTAAGATTATTTCTTAATATGGATTAATTTCGAGCCCAGCAACCCTCTGTGTGAGAATACAGGCTCTCTAATAGAGGGCACTTTGATAGACTCAACTGCCCTTGGTGTTCTATTGCTATTGCGAGCAAACTAACGAAAGTGAAGATTTGGTTCTGAGTATTTATGCCACAGAATTTGCAGAGAGCCCCGAGGAAGACTTCATGGTTCATGTCGAAACATGTGTTGGCTACCTAGTAAAAAGAACAAAGCAGCAACAACGTGTAAGTGATTCATGACTTTGAATGTGACTGTTCATGAAAGAACACTCAACACAGAATAGGGTGTAGCACTTTGGTCACACATTCAGTTTCTATTTTATTTTATAAACACCGCTTATCATGGAGAAGCAAGGTTTACTGTGTAGCTTGAAACCCTCAGAATTGCTAGTAGGGACATATTCCCTGCGTAACTTGTTTGTTGGCTTTGTGCACCTTAGAATCCAATGCATCCCAAACAACTTTTGGTCTTCGAATGGAAGCTTGAGGGCCGTTGGTTTCTGGGAACATTCTGCCTTCCAGTCTCTGATGCACAAGTGTCGCCTTCACATGATAATTGCTCCCATGGTCATTGCAGTTTCTCTCACTCCATCGAAGAACAGGCCAGACATGAATTCTATCTGTCTTTCCATCTCTCCCAATATCTGTGAGCAGTCTGAGCCTTTGCCCATGGATTAAGTTAGAACCCACCAATGATTTTTTTCAGGGCAGAGTCCACTTTCTTGTCTACTGGGTCTCGCCCTGCTACTTCTTCAGGGGAAATAAAGGAACATCCCACCAGACTTGCCAGGATGTCATCTACCTCCACAGTTTTCAGGAGCTTGGTCTCTTCGAGCTTTAGAGGGTACAGTTTGGACATGAACCTGGGCAAATAGATATGCTATAAGTCTGTCCATTCCCACAAGATCTTACTGCGAATGTCCCAGAACATGGGGAGTCCCCGTTTGGGAGTTTGCTTGTATTGGTGTATTTTAAGATCTGACCATTGACCGACTGATGCGTGTTCCTTGAGCCCCTTAGACTGGTAACTCTGTTCCACAACTGGCTGGATATCTTCTCTGTCCAGGTATTTGCAAATGGCCTCTTTGTCATGTTTCGATGAGGGTAAAGAGCTGTCAAACGCAGAGGAGCTTGTTGTTGATGAAGAAATAGAAGAGGAAGAGGGAGGAGGGGTATTCTTCTTTTCCTTGCTCTTTTTATGTTTTGCTTTCTTACACAGCAGCCTTCTTCCTCTTTGTCTTAAAATGCTTGGAGGAGGAGGAAGACTCAATCTCAATGTGCTTTCCTTTCTTAGAGCACTTCCCCATTGTGCCACGAGAACAAATGATCCAAAGGTTGTCAAGTTGACTCAGCACCGTTTATACTAAGTTGCACAACAACCAGGGAGCATATGCTTAGACACATGTTCAGTTGCCTGGTAATGAAGGGTCGAAATGCAGACCTATGGCCCGCAACCTAGCAACACTGAGTGTGTCCCACCCTGCCAAAACGGCTCCCTGCCTTTATTTCTTTGTTTTGTTTTCAGTGAACCGCCACTCGGTAATGAATGAGCATTCAGGTACTTCATCCTGGAGCTGAACGACCCTCCAGTCCCCAAACACGCTGCATTCGGGTCATGTCTCACCTCTGCCAGACCCCAAAGCCCTGCATGCACCCTGGCAGGCATACTTGAATCCGGCGACTCCCCTGCAAGAGAGTCGGCTGAATGACAGACACCCGCAGTTGTGCCCCACACCTGGAAGAGGGCTGCATCATGCCAGGAACGAAAATAACTGATGCACCATGGCTGAGGAGGAGGTTATACATCCTAAGAGGGGCGGGAGGTGGGGCCAGAGAAACAAAGGCTTGAAAAGAATATTCCTGGAAGGTCAGAGCCACACAAAGCTAAATACTTGGATGAGGAACAGGGACATGGAGGAAATGACAATTAGCAGTATTTTAGGTTACGCTATGTTATGCAGAAACACATATGCTGTTTTATGTCCTCTTGTAACTATGGGCTGCCTAGATGTGAGTGAGTGAGTGAGTGAGTGACAGACAGAGAGAGAGAGAGAGAGAGATAGAGAGAGAGAGAGAGATAGAGAGAGAGAATGTGATGCTGAGTTGTTTGAGAGAGAGGAGAGCAGCAGTAGGATTGCCTTACTATGTTGGAGACAGTCTTATAATGGAAGATAGCTCAGTTAGTTGAACACTTATACATGTATAGACTTAAACACTTATACCAGGCATATGTTCATTTATTCTGCCAGACACAAGTTCAAGTTCCCCTAGGGCTGATTCACCTTTTAATGCTTCCAATGTACATTAATAAGTAGGTTAATACCAGCCTGTAAATGACTAACTTCATGACATCTTCAGAATGGGCGAATTCTCCCCACCCCCGAAACCCTCCTTATAGGGATCAGGCTTGCTTGCAGTGCTCGTAAATTTGGGCTGTCCATTTACTACCCCACCACTTTATTTGTTAGTCCTAGTCATTTCTCTTAGTTGTATTTGTATAGTTTATGTCCTGTAAGGGAGCAGAAGCAAGACGCTGACACAGTGGTGGCATTTTGGTTGATAAAGACTTTTATTATAAAGAAAATAAGAAAAAACCCTTGTTGTCCTTATGACTAAGAGGGGTTGCCCTACCTCAACAGAAAGCATAAGGACTCTGTCAGGATGTCCAGTTGAAATAAATATGGTCCACCATCCTGCGTATTGAAATGCCTATTTCCAACCCTCAAACTTATAACTAGAAACAGAGGAATAACGGGACTTCCTGATCAAGAGGAATGACTCCCTGCCTCTGGACAATATCCAATTGTACATGAGAACATCAACTGCAAGAATGGCTCCCTTCATGTTCCAGGTTCAATCAAAGTAAAAGTTCAATGTTCAAAGTTCCAACAAAAAGATCTCTAGGCAATGCCAGGGGGAATGACTCCCTTCCCCTGGTCACAGTGCAGTACCACTCCCAGCGGGAATATTGGGTAGCAGCCTCACCTCCGTGGCCTCATGGAAAGGGGCCTCCCTCATGGAACCAGCGACAAGACCCTGGAATTCATCACAGTCATTGCAGAAACGATTTGCACTCATGAAACACAAGTGGGTGATCTACTTTGAAGGAGAGGTGGAGAGGGACTGGAGCGTCACTTCAGAGGGGAATATGCTTAATGCAAAGTATTGGAGGAGGGAGGCAAGCCCGTTGGGGGATAGACGTTGCTTGTATTGCTAGTAGTCTACAGCCACAGTACATGTTTACCGAGGTAGGAGAGACATTGGAGCCTGGATAGGAAAGGAAGTGGGGTTTCCACTGCCAGAGGACATGAATGAGGTGAAATAGGCAGTGCCATCAAAGGGGGGCCATGCAGGTGCATGGACTTCTTTTGCTAGAAGTAATGGAATCAGGAAGTGAAGTGCCTGATGAGACCGTTGCTGCATTGACATGCAGGAGAAAGTCATAGCCAGAACTTTCTGGAGAATGTTCCTCAGTTGATTGACACAGAAGTCGGGGAAGAATGGGTGCAGGTTATAGTGTGGCATTTAAAGGAAGACCATAGGCTGAAGGAGCCAGAGGTGGTCCTACATAAGAGGGCTCAGGTGGAGGAAGTGGATGAGGCCTCTGCAACTGTGACTACCCTTTCAGAGAGAGGAACACAGCCACAGGCATCTCTATATTCAGGTGGGACAGGGAACATAATTTGTCATCATTTGTCTTTTTGCTGAATATGTAGATTGCTTAGTGTGAGTAAAACATTTTAGGTGAAGCCTATACAAGAAGCTAGTCAAGTAGTCAAGTAGTCGAGAACTAGGTATGATTTTCATTGGGAACCACAACTATGCACAGCCCCATTTGATGGTGCATGAAACCTGACTTGAGATCTCACAGGTCACATCACTGACCCCTCTTCCACAGGTCACCAGATATAGTCACAGGTATGAGGAACGTTTTGCAGGTTTCCTTTAAGAGCACACACAATGCTACTGTTCTTTTGCCCTGTGACATGGCCAACACACCACTGCCTTCTGTGGATACCAAACACAACCTGTGCCAGTGGCACCATCCATCAGCTGGGCCATGTGAATAATAACACAACCATATCAGAGTGTTTGTGGTGGGAGCATTATGTCTGTGGTGTGTTATAAGTAGTTCAATTGGACCCAGATATCCATACGCACAGTGGCTGTGTTCGTCTGGCCTCCCAATAGGGAATTATACAGGAACACAGTGCGTATGAATATAAGAGTCAAACTACCAAACTATGCTAAAAGGTCACATGAACTGAATCGCCCCATTTGAGACAAAGACACATATTACCTACGAGATTACGTAGCCACAAAAATCAGGCTTTCATCATTAATCAAGCTTGCCTTGAAAAAGACAAATTTTTCGAAACACATGTAGGCTGAAAAAGCTGAATTGATGATGCACACTGAATTAAACTACAGCTTATTCGACACTTGTGTTGACTTATACTGAATAAAAATGTGTGTTGATTCATACTGAACAAGATTTGATATATATTTACTTATCTGTGCTAAGAACACACGACTTTCCAGGCTAGCGCAATCACCCTGAGCCACTCTGTGTTCATTCATATCTAACATTATGGTATCATCTGCATACATTAACCAGCTTATCTGCCTGTTTCCTATTTTCGGGGGACAAGACTGGCATGACTCTATTACTTGACCCATATCTACCACACACATGTTAAATAAGGCTGGGGCAAGGGCACAGCCTTGCTTTAGGCCATTCAATGTCTCTATATAATCCGTAGTGAGACTGTCCTTGCCTAGTCTGACTGCAGCTGATGTTTCCGAGTGGAAGAGCTTTATTAAATGCAGGAGATCTTTTTCAATGCCCCAGCCTTCAAGTTTTTCACAAAGTCGTCCCCTGTCAACACAGTCACAGGCCCTCAAAAAGACAACATCGACCACATAAAGCTTTCTATTCCTGTGTGCCAGGGTCTGGCAAATTAGAAAGTTTAGCACCCAGATGTGTTGATGTGTCCCCATTTCCTTTTAAAAGCCTGATTGTTGTGCTGATAGAAGATTACGCCTTTCTTTCCAAGCTTTTAGGTGGTCCAGTAGAAGGAAGAAAATTAATTGTCCAGGGGCATCTAACATCACCTATATCCTATATATAGAGGCTATACACCAATCGCCCTACTTCTGGACTGGAATCAGAAGTGATTTCTTCCACAAAGTGGAGATAAGGCCATCCCTCCAAATCTTACCAAATAACTTGCTAAAATTGGAGTTCACACCTCAATGTTTTTTCTGTACTATAATAGCCAGGCCGTCAGGCCCGGGGGCTCTTGAAACTTTTAGCCTCTTGATGACCTTCTCAACCTCTTCCTCTGAGAAAACCATACTATTCCCGGAGTAGATATTTAGGGGTGGAGTATTACCTGCCTTTTTACGGTTGTCAGCAAACAACTCTGCAATATAGCTCTCCCATTCAGTTTTAGCAATAGGATTTAATAAGGAGTATTCAGTAGTATTTGTCATCTCTCTTACATCATACCAGAATTTCTTTGAGTCGTTCTGTCGAAGTAGGAGAAATAACATACACCATTTTGCCATTCTGCAAGATATATTGTATTTCTATAACCAATTCTTTTTCTTATCAGGTCCTCACATTGTTTTGTGCTAATTTGACTATTTCTTCCCATCTTGGTTGGATGTCAGACACTTCGTAGTTTTTCAGTCTTCTTCCTTGTGATTTCAGCATCATATTCCCTATGCAGTTTATTGGTCCCCTTTGTCTTGCTTATTCTAAGCTTAGCACCATATCTATATGCGTATTATTTAATGAACAAGGTGGCCTCCTCGATCACCAGATTTTAAAATTGTTGTTGAACATGACCAGTTGTTATGCGGTCGTTTTAAAAAAAACATTATAATGTATCTATTTGTATAGTGCCAAAATTCTGCAGACATCACACACAGCGCTCACAGAAACACGATGGACTTAAAAAGAAATGGGACAACACAAAAAAATGTATGGCTAAAAATTAACTAGGAGACAGTAGCTTATTCAAAACGGAATACAGCAGGGGACAGATTATTTGAACAAGAGAATTTTCAAACGTTTCTGAAACACCAAGTGATGTTTTTCCAAATACAGATCCATTTTCAACTTGTTCCATGCTCAAGCGGGGAGGATGGGAAAAGATTGTCCCGCACCTCTAGCTCTTTTACATCTGGGCATGGACAAGTACCCACATTTACTTGAGTGAAGTGGTGTAGAGAGAGTGTAAGAAACAACCCGATCTTTGAGGTAGACAGGAGCTGCGCCATTGAGGCATTTATGGATCAAGGAGAGAGTATTGAAATGGATTCTTGCTGACACACTCAACCAGTGAAGATTTTTCCTGGCATTAGATGAAACGCGACGCAGGTGAACTGCTGCTTCAAACTTTATTCTTACAATTGAGGAAACCCCTGTGGGTCACTCTCACTCCTCCTCTGACCCACTTGTCGCCCTGCAACGTGGGTGCACCTTACAGGTGCAGTTAACCATTCCCCATAACATCGTGCAAGTCCGTAACGCATTAGTGGGACTGTTTTTATTAGTTTGGGCTACAAGCCAAAACTATTGCATTAGAATACAGCTATGGTGAAATGGCATATGATGAGGCTTCTAGGTGTTGTTTGGTTATTTGGCCACCCATTAACTGCCCATGATCATTCAAATCCCTATGTCCATTGCCACCCAGTTCTTGCCCCTCCCCACCTAAAGGAGCTCCTCACGGGAGCCTGTTACACTCGAGCCTTACCATCAAACGTTGCCCTTGAAGTGCGTGTCAGTGTTTTTTTCAAAATGGTCTTTGGAGACGTAATGACTTAATTGGTGTTGCAATCCCGCTACTGGTGTAATAGACATTTCGTAACCAGGTCTGCCTTCGGCTACTCTATTTATAAGCGTATGCATGTCCTTCACAGAAGTCCTGTTAAAAACAAACATTGGGAAAGCCAAATGTTTTGGTTTGTGTATAAGTATTAGGCATTTGCCAGGCACAACTATTTGATGCACAGGTAATGATACCAGTTTGCACCTACTACCATCAATGACAAGACTATACCACTACGGTGGTGCCTAGCAAGTGCCTTTCCCATGCCTACACAATTGCCAATGCTTGTTATTTTAGGGTGCTGGCTAAGGCGTGTATTTTTCTGCACCAGGTTGCCTCATAAATGCGTGAGATGCTCCTAGAGCCTACTCAAAATGTATTGAATTTTCCGCACAACATGGATTGGGTGTGTCTCTGAAAGAATTGTCATTGGTGTGTGTACAGTGGATTTTTAATATATTTTTGCATGTGTGACTCGTATATGCTTGGTCGGTGCCAGGAGCTGAGTCAGGGCCTCTTCTGGACATTTTACTGGCATCGCAGCAAGGGTGCACTGCAACCTGGACCTCTTTTGTGCGTTATCCTATTTTATTTCCAAATGTTACTTGATGAAAATGTGTAATACTTTGAACATAGTTTACAGGCTCTCTTTTGGTTCCCAGAACATTTCTGCATAGCTGTCCCTTCCTTCGGGCAGCAATACAAAAGTGGGGCAAGAACACACCTCTACGTCAAAAGCTGGTGTTGGAAAGATTACCTACATGGCTTCTGCAGGTTGCACTTGGGCCTTCGTTGAGCACATTTCCATGACGTCACGTCAGGCTAATTAATGTGAAGCATCTGTGTTCTCTGGCTGGCAGTCATGGTCCGTTGTTCTCTGGTGCTAACAGTTCGAATCACTTTGCTGACTGTTTTGTAAATTTTTCATGGCAGCAAGAATTTTGATTTCCTCTTGAGAGGCATATATTTTCCTCCACCTGCACATTTTGAAGCGGCACAATGCAATAGGCACGATTGGCAAAACGAGAGAATGAAAACATGTATTTTACTGGCTAAGCTCATGGCTGCAGCCAAAACCAAAGAACACATGGGGTGCCTGGATTACTTCCTGGTAATCTTAATTATTCCTAGTCATACTCCTCGTCCCAGTACTTACTTTTGAGAGCCTCTGCCCTCCCTGGAACATTGTTTTAAAGCCTTTTCTTTTCTGCCTTCTCCCCTCATTAGGAGGTATAACATCCTCCTCACCCCTGATGACCCAGCTCAATCCAAAAGTGAAGACACAGGGACCTTCCCCTCTGGGCCAGGAGAGGAGTTGTGTTTATACTGGAATGAAGAAGAGTAGGAGTAATGAAGATTACCAGTTAGCACTCCAGGCATTACCTTCATGCCCCTCTTCCTAGTCCCAGTACATACCTTTGAGATGTGCCAAGGCTAGAATCAAGGGGCAGGAGCCCATGTGTCACACACCGCCGTGACTGGGGTTCATGGAGCCGATGGCGTTGGAGCGGCCATTAGCCGTTCCGCCACGTCTCCATGCAACGCTCAGCGGCGGTCTAGTCTTTTTGGCCGGCCGCCGGGGAGGACCGTTTTTAGCCGCTCCAACCCGGAAGTCTGCGCGTTGCAACCTACTCGCGTCAGGCTTTCGGGTTGGATCGCTCGTAAGTTTTATCCCTCTGCATGCTGCCCTGCGCCTTTTCTCGGATCCGGCTTTCTCTTCCCTGCTGCTGGCGCCCTTCCTCTTGTCTATCTTGTTGCCCTCTCTCTCCTGGGACTCGTGGGCTCCCACCAGGTTTCTCAGGGATCTTATTCCCTTTTCCCTTCCCTTTCCTCCTGCTTTCCCTCTCTGTCTTAGATACAGTGTTTCGCGGTCTGTCTTTGGGGCTTGCCCCCGGGTTCCTCTCTAGGCTCCTCCACTCCACTCCTTACTGTATGCCATTTTCCTGCCAGCATCTCATCCCTGTAATTCTGAACTTACCTTCTGCTATATCAAGTGTGAAGACCACCAGAGACCATTACAAATGGGTTTTTTATGCCAACGGCTTTTTTTCCCCTCTGGTCTGAACCGGAGGAGGGGCCCCCCCCCCGGACTTTCTATTTTGGGGTCAGGGTGGCTTCCCTTTGGGGCAGATCCCTTCCACAAAAAAAAGGAAAGAAGAAATAAGAGCTGTGGAAGAAGCGGTTCGGAGGAACCTTACATTCAGAACTCACAGGTGAGGAGGAAGGGGATTGGAGTGACTCGGAAGGGGTGAAGGGAACACCTGAACCTGACAGTTTGCAATGCCAAAGGATTCCAATGGCTACTCCTGAGCGATTTCAAGAGTTGGTAGCCGCGGTTCAGGCTAAGAATGTAGAACTACAGAATGTCAAGACTGAGAATGCCACCCTGAGGCAATTGGTCGCTAACCGAGAAGCTCGGGAGTTGGATTTGCCTCCCATGGCCTTGTCCTCGGGCAAGTTTGACGGGGCTCCTAAACGCTTGAAGGAATTTTTGGAAGCATGTTCTGTCCATTTTGCCTTTCGCCCACAGACCTATTCCACAGACCACACAAAGGTGGGATTTATGGTGTCTAATATGACCGGAAATGCCCTGGCTTGGGCTACACCTCTCGTCACATCCAAAGACCCAGTTCTTCGGAACCATGATGCCTTCCTGTCTTTGCTGAAACAGACTTTTGAACAGCCCGACATCACACATGTAGCGGCTGAAGAGCTACTCGAAGTGCAGCAGGGATCCAGTGATCTGCTTTCCTACATTTCTTCTTTCAAGAGATTAGCTACGGAAGCAGGGTGGCCGGAACAGGTCCAGTATATCCTCTTCCGCCGAGGCCTCAGGGAGGAACTCAAGGACGGGCTAGCTCGCATCGCTCGACCCACAACCTTATCAGATCTCATGTCGATTGTTCTGCAGATAGAACATAGACTTTCAGAACAAAAGGCTGAAAGGAGGAAGCATAAGACCCCAGTCACCCATCCCTCTGGAACCTCCTCTCTACCTGCCATACCATCCTTGTGCCATAAGGAAGAACCAATGCAGATTGGAACAGCTCGGCCTCCTTTGACACCAGAGGAATGAAGACGACGGAGAGAATCTGGTCTCTGCATGTACTGCGGATCCAATGCCCATCTTCTCAGAAACTGCCCAGATGTACCACCTAGGCGGGCGGGAAACGATCGACCTCGGACCTAAAGGGGACTAGCATCCGAGGTCTAACCCTTAGTCCCTATGTTACTGTGACTGTTTCGCCCCAAGTCCCAGCAATGGATGCCCGTCTCATGGTAGTAGCTATCCAGTTGAAGACAAGACACGTAGAACTTACCACCATGGCTCTGCTTTATTGTGGGGCCGCTGGGGTGTTCATGGACGCTGTATGGGCCAACCAACAAGGTCTCACCCTCTTGCAACGCGAAGATGCTCAGAAGGTGGAAGGAGTGGATGGTACCCCTCTCTCCTCCGGACCTATTACTCAGTCTACTGAGTTTCTAGCAGCGACCATCCTTCAACATTCCGAACTGATACAATTCGATCTCATCAGAGCTGCTCATTTTCCGATTATTCTCGGAATTCCATGGTTTAGGAAACATAATCCAACCATAGACTGGACCCGCAACACTATGGCTTTCTAGTCGGATTTTTGTTGACAGAACTGTCTCACACAACCGCAGGTTGAAACCGTGCAGATCATTATTCCTGAAAATAAGAATGTTTGTGCTGTGTGTCGTATTCCTCCAGAACTGTCGGAATACCAAGAAGTGTTCAAGGAAACTCCTGTCCTGGATCTGCCTCCACACCGTCCGGAAGACTGCGCCATAGAGCTGGTACCAGAAGCTCTGGTACCCTTTGGGCGCATGTTTTCGTTATCCTTGACAGAGAAGAAGGCCCTTCGCGCCTATCTGGACACTCATCTGACTAATGGGCTCATTCAACCTTCACGGTCTCCTGCAGGAGCCTCGTTATTTTTTATACCCAAACGGGATTCTTTGGAATTGAGACCGTGTATTGACTATCGTGGCCTTAATAAGGTCACTATTCGGGATCGCTACCCTATGCCGCTCATCTCCGACATCCTTGAGGCCGTACAAGGCGCCTCTGTCTTCTCTAAATTGGATTTGCGGAGCACCTACCATCTCCTCCGATATCAGAGAAGGGGATGAATGGAAGATGGCGTTTAGAACTCCTTTCGGCCTGTTTGAGTATAGGGTTATGCCCTTTGGACTAGTCAATGCACCGCCCATTTTCCAGCGCTTCATGGACCGTCTCTTCTCAGATTTACTCTTTTTGAATACCATAGTCTACCTTGATGACATCCTGGTGTTCTCATCCTCTCAACAAGAACACACCCAGCATTTGAGGACAGTACTTAACCTTCTTCAAACTCAACACTTGAAGGTCAAACCTGAGAAATGTCTCTTTAATGCTTCATCCGTACCATATTTGGGGTATATCCTTTCTTCCGAAGGCATCACTATGGATCCAGGGAAGGTTTCGGCCATCCTGGACTGGCCAGCTCCTACTTCCCTTAAGGAGGTTCAGCGCTTCCTGGGGTTGGCAAACTTTTATAGGAAGTTCATAGGTCAGTTCTCCCAAATAGTTTTACCCATCACAGCCCTTCTCAAGAAGGAGTCACAACCCTTTCTCTGGACAGAACAAGCTGACCAAGCCTTTCTAACGCTTAAAGAGAGGTTCTGTTCTGCTCCAGTCTTGAGCCAGCCAGACCAAACCAAGCCTTTCATTGTAGAAGCAGACGCATCGGCTAGAGCCTTAGAAGCTGTTCTTCTTCAAGTCAGAGATGGGAAGGAACATCCAGTGGCTTACCTCTCAAAGACCCTCACGACCAGTCAGAAGAATTATTCTGTGATTGAGAAGGAATTACTGGCATTGAAGGCTGCCTGCGAGGAATGGAGACACTTACTACAAGGAAGTTTGCATCCATTTACCCTACGCACAGATCATAAAAACCTACAGATCCTCAGGAATATGGAATGCGTAAATTCTCGACAAGCACGCTGGGCTCATTTTTTTAGTCAATACGACTTCATCATTACCTACATACCTGGAACCTTAAACAGTTTGGCAGATGCCTTATCTAGGCGCGATGAACCCAGAACCCACACCTGAGTATATGTTTCCTAGGAACCGTACTGTGGGCTTAGTTTCCGCCTTTCTCCAAGAGGTCAGAATGGTCACTACGCCCGAATCGGAGACTCAGATACCTCGGAACCAACAACACCAGGTCTGATGGTCTGATGGTTTATTGCTGGTTGGTCAGAGGTTGTTCATCCCCACTAAGACCCTACAATCTAAGATCCTATGTTGGGGCCACGATCATGCGACAGCAGGTCATAGAGGTATAAGGGGTACGTTAGATCTTATCTCCCGTTCTTTTTTTGGCCCACTCTTACCCAAGATGTCAAGAGACATTGTAGAACTTGTTTGACCTGTGCCAAGAATAAGAATCCAACTCACAAACCTTATGGCCTCCTCGAACAACCGGAGACCCCTATTCAACCGTGGTCCCATATTTCCACAGACTTTATTGTAGATCTACCTCCGTCTCAGGGCTGTACCTGTCTGATGGTTACTATAGATTCTTTTACCAAACTGGCTCACTTCTCCCCACTACCAGGAGTGCCATCTGCTTCAGCTATGGCGGAAGTTTTTCTAAGGGACATCTCCAAATTACATGGGTTACCTGAGAAGATTATCAGCGATCGGGGAAGTCAATATACCTCCCGATTTTGGGCGGCGCTGTGTCAGCGTTTGGGGATAGAACGTGCCCTTTCCTCGGGGTTTCATCCGCAGACTAATGGTCAGACGGAGCGGCTTAATGCCTCACTTGAACAATATCTTAGGTGTTATGTTAATAGCATACAAAACAATAGGGTGGCCCTCCTACCTACTGTGGAATTTGCATATAATAATTCCAAGCACTCAGCTACAGGTCTCAGTCCTTTTTTCTGCACCTATGGAATACACCCACGGGGATTGCTTCCCTGTTTCAAATCCTTCTCCAATATACCTACGCTTGAATCCCATTTAGCTGAGATAACCTCCGCACACAAGTCTGCTCAGCAAAGTTTACGTCAATCAAGCAGTAGGTATAAGGAGCAATTTGACCGATCTCGCCTACCTTGTCCCGATTGGAAGGTGGGTGACCGAGTATGGCTGTCCACCAAATATCTACCTCGATGGGTTCACCCGACCAAACTTACTCCCCTATTTCTGGGTCCCTTTAAGATTGTCAAACAGATAAATCCGGTGGCCTTTAGATTACAACTCCCCAGAAGTATGCATCGGATTCATCCTGTATTTCACTCCTCCCTACTCCGACCGGTTGATCCTGATACTCCTTACAAACGGAAACTAACCATACCTGTAGCCCAACAGTCTCTCCCCGTGGAGTATGAAGTTTCGAGTATTCTGGATTCCAGGTATCAAAGAGGGCGGCTTCAGTATTTGGTGGCCTGGAAGGGGTATCCCCATTCTGAGGACTCTTGGGAACCTGAGTCTTATGTACATGCACCCAGGTTGACTCGGCGGTTTCATCGACTCCATCTGGGTAAACCGGGGGGTGTGGGCCATGGAGGGGAGCATACTGTCACACACCGCCGTGACTGGCGTGCATGGAGCCGATGGCGTTGGAGCGGCCATTAGCCGTTCCGCCATGTCTCCATGCAACACTCAGCGGCGGTCTAGTCTTTTCGGCCAGCCGCCGGGGAGGACCGTTTTTAGCCACTCCAACCCGGAAGTCTGCGCTTTGCAACCTACTTGCGTCAAGCTTTCGGGTTGGAGCGCTCGTAAGTTTTCTCCCTCTGCGTGCTGCCCTGCGCCTTTTCTCGGCTCCGACTTTCTCTTCCCTGCTGCTGGCGCCCTTCCTCCTGTCTATCTTTTTGCCCTCTCTCTCCTGGGACTCGTGGGCTCCCACCAGGTTTCGCAGGGATCTTATTCCTTTTTCCCTTCCCTCCTGCTTTCCCTCTCTGTTTTAGATACAGTGTTTCGCGGTCTGTCTTTGGGGCTTGCCCCCGGGTTCCTCTCTAGGCTCCTCCACTCCACTCCTTACTGTATGCCATTTTCCTGCCGGCATCTCATCCCTGTAATTCTGAACTTACCTTCTGCTATATCAAGTGTGAAGACCACCAGAGACCATTACAAAGGGGTTTTTTATGCCAACGGCTTTTCCTCCTCTGGTCTGAACCGGAGGAGGGCCCCCCCCCGGACCTTCTATTTTGGGGTCAGGGTGGCTTCCCTTTGGGGCAGATCCCTTCCACAAAAAAAAGGAAAGAAGAAAGAAGAGCTGTGGAAGAAGCGGTTCGGAGGAACCTTACATTCAGAACTCACAGGTGAGGAGGAAGGGGATTGGAGTGACTCGGAAGGGGTGAAGGGAACACCTGAACCTGACACCATGTCAAAAAACCACACAGACCCTAAATTCAATGCTCAACCTCCCCATCACCTATTTTATTGCGAACACCAAGTAAGAAGGGGATTTCAATAACAACAATAAGAAAAAAAACACACATTGGTAAAAATAGAACTCAATTTGATACAGATCTTAGCACCTCAACACCAAGAGACGTTGAACTGGACGTCTCAACATTCAGCTGATAGTGTCTGATAAAGATGTTGGGGTGGCCCAGGTTATAGCTCTACAGATGTCCATCAGTGGAACCCACTGCACATTTGTCCCCGATTTGGCCGCCACTCTCATGGACCGAACCTGTACTCAGCCTCTAGAACTCTTGTCTGAGTTTCCATACACCTTTAAAATCAGGGATTTTTTTTTTCATCTACTGATGGTTGTCATGAAAGCCTTCTAGCCACCCCCTCCGCCTGCCCCCAGTAGAAAAGGTAACGGGCAAATGATCAGTATTTCTAATGGCCTACATGTGGTCAAGGTATTGCAATACCTCACGTTACACATCTAGCCAAAACCAGGCTTCTTCTTCCAGGGAGAAAGGCTCCAGAAAGAAGGCTGAAAGTACCATCTCTTGTGAATGGCGGAATCTGTTGGGGACCTTTGGAATGAAACCCGGAACACATTTTAGAAAAAGTGCTTCTTCGAAGACCTCCTAAAATGGAGATCTGCACAAGAGGGCAATACTTTCACCCATCTGGCTGATGTGATGGCCACTAAAATGTAGTTTTCTGGACCAACCATTTCAAATCAATGCTTTCAATGGGCTCAAAGAGGGGCCTTTGTAACAGGTTCAGGACCAGTGGGAGATGCCTTGGAGGGTTGCCGGATGGTTCGACTGGTCTGGAAACTAATACAAAGTCTGTTGACTAGCACCTCTCCCCCTGGCTTAGGCGACCAAGAGACTCAGAAATCATATATTGCTGCCCATTTTGACTGTATCGTGGATACTGCCAGACCTTTTTCTGCAAGGCCTGGAGATCTTTTCTCCCACACCAGTCAATAAAGATTGCCCAGTGGCAGTCACAAGTTTTAAGAGTGGAAGACCTATGGGCCTTCTGGACTACTTCTGCCACCCGGTTTGAAAGGCCTAGACCCTGCAGTCCTCTCCTGTCAATTTTCAACCCCCCCCCCTGTTGAATGATAGACAGAGTGAGAGGGAGTATTTCCTCCTGCAGATGGGATGGCCAGCTGGGAAACACCCCGGGGGCTTTGTCTGAAGTTTCAGAAGTGCTGGGAACCACCCTCTTCTGCCCAAAAAGTAAGTACCTATATTTTCGTGACAGAGCTGTCACAGATTTTCCTCATGAACATCAGAATTATAGGTATTGGAAGGAAAGCATAGACCAGGGTGCTTGGTCATTCCATGATCAGGGCCTCCACACCCCAGCTCCCGTTGTGTGGACTCTGGAGCAGAACCATGACACTTGGGCATTGGTGTAGGAAACACAGAGGTCTATCCATGGCACCCTAAAACTCCTGAAAACTTCCTGAAACACTAACCATTTTAGGGACATTTCCACTGACACAGGGACACCCTGCTGAGTCTGTCCACTCTTCCATTGTCTATTACCCTGATATGGATGGCACATAGGGAAGACAAGTGGGAATCTGCCCAATTTCCAATCAACATTTCCACGTCCTCCAGGGACTGTGATCTTGTGCCATCTTGACGATTCACATATGATGAGGCAGTGGTAAAAAAGGACTACCTGCCCCTGAAGAACATCAAGGCTCTCTTGATTGCAACCAGTTCCTTCCAATTTGAGGACTGACTGAGTCCACCTCCCCTGATGACATTGCCGCAGCACAGTTGCCCCCCAGCTGCTGGCATCTGTGGTATGATCGGTGGTACCAGGGATATACTCTCATTTGGAAGTGAGTACATGAGTTCCACCAGCAGAGATTCCACCTAAGAGAATCCATGATTGGGAGAAAGGTTTCCCAATTCTTGAACATCCGGTTCCAATGGGAGAGGAGATGTTGCATCAGAGGTATAAAATGTACCCTTGCCCATGGAAACCACAAAGGCACAGTAGGCCGTCTGGCTATGAAGAGTCAATAGGACCCTGGCAGACCCCAGTTTCTGCTGAAGAGACTGTACAACTAGATTTGGAGTCTTTAGGACCTCTACTTTGGTAACCTCACCTTGCCTTCCTTGGTGCAACACTGAGCCCCAATGAATTTCAGTGTCTGTGATGATGTCAATTGGGACTTTGTGAGGTTTATCAGGAAGCCCCACTTCATTAGAGCCTGGCAATCTCTTTGAAGGTGGATCAGCACTGTTCCTCTCTCCATGGCACTGACCAGCCATTCATCTAGTTAGAGGTAGACCAAGATTCCCTCCCGGTACATGGATACGACCAGGCGAGCCAACAGTTTCTTCAATACTCACAGAGCTGATTTGAGGCCAAAGGGGAGTGCTCATAACTAGTAAGGATCATTTCCCACGGCAAATCTCAAAGCGTTGAGGGTGCCAGAATATGGGGACATGGTAGTATGCATCCTGTAAGTCTATCAAGACCAGACAATCTCCCCTGATGATCTCTCGGATGACCTTCTGTAATGTTTCCATCTTGAACTTGCTGGTCCATATGAAGTAGTTCAGTCTTTTTAAATCTATGATTAATCTGATCTTGTTCCCTGGCTTGGAGACTTGGAAGATCTTGGAGTAGAATCCTATTCCCCTCTGGCTATTCGGGGCCTGCCTTCACAATTGCATTATACAGTTGCAGGTCCTGGATGGCCAAGAGCATTCCCTGCCTCTTTGGTAGTCATGTCCTCTTCATCCGTGATGAGGGGGGGGCAGACAAAATCCAGCCAATAGCCCAGGCATACCATGCTTCATGCCCAAGCCGGGTTTACCGAATCTCAGGATGATGGATCGACACACATCCATCTTTAACAACAACAAACACATTTTGATCAACACTAATCTTACTTTGAATAGGAGGTAAACCACTGTTTGGATTGATTAAGATTATTTCTTAATATGGATTAATTTCGAGCCCAGCAACCCTCTGTGTGAGAATACAGGCTCTCTAATAGAGGGCACTTTGATAGACACAACTGCCCTTGGTGTTCTATTGCTATTGCGAGCAAACTAACGAAAGTGAAGATTTGGTTCTGAGTATTTATGCCACATTATTTGCAGAGAGCCCCGAGGAAGACTTCATGGTTCAGGTCGAAGCATGTGTTGGCTACTTAGTAAAAAGAACAAAGCAGCAACAACGTATGAGTGATTCCTGACTTTGAATGTGACTGTTCATACAAGAACACTCAACACAGAATAGGGTGTAGCACTTTGGCCACACATTCAGTTTCTTTTTTATTTTATAAACACCGCTTATCATGGAGAAGCAAGGTTTACTGTGTAGCTTGAAACCCTCAGAATTGCTAGTAGGGACATATTCCCTGCCTAACTTGTTTGTTGGCTTTGTGCACCTTAGACTCCAATGCATCCCAAACAACTTTTGGTCTTCGAATGGAAGCTTGAGGGCCGTTGGTTTCTGGGAACATTCTGCCTTCCAGTCTCTGACGCACAAGTGTCGCCTTCGCATGATAATTGCTCCCATGGTCATTGCTGTTTCTCTCACTCCATCGAAGAACAGGCCAGACATGAATTCTATCTGTCTTTCCATCTCTCCCAATATCTATGATCATTCTGAGCCTTTGCCCATGGATTAAGTTAGAACCCACCAATGATTTTTTCAGGGCAGAGTCCACTTTCTTGTCTACTGGGTCTCGCCCTGTTACTTCTTGTTACTTTCGGTCTGACCATCGATCCTTTTCTAGCCAGGCAATTATAACAAACATAGCCGTCCATGAGTAGCTTTTGTAGCAGCCAGGTCTCCTGGAGAAGTAAGATATAATTATCCAGGATACTAGCTATGACGTTTGGGTAATGAAGTACATGGGCACGAGTTCTAGTATTCCAACTAAATAAGGAATGCAACTGGCAGCTTTCACTTTATATGTTTTAATTATTTATGATTACTAACCACAACATAGAGATTTATTGCCCTGATGACGAGTTGTATTAACTCAAAAACGTGTTGGCACACGTGCAATGAGAGAATCAACTGTTTGTAATGTTATGAAGTTAATGAATGCACAGTTTTATATGAAAGAGCGTTACATGAGAAAAATGTACATTTATTAACACATAATAGGATTTATATGTTAACATATGTATCTTCCTTACCAACAGCAATGGCTTCATTATTTTTTCTTGCCATTTAAGGCATATATTTGACTTTATTTTAGGCTGTGGGTAGTGAGTACATATGTGAGAACTAATACATGCTACACTGGAACAATAACATTATTATTAGAGACATTCCCCCCATCCCTGACTCTCAGCGTTTGATATAATTTTAAAATTTCAGAAATGTGTCAAACCCCTTCTGTATTTTCATTTGCAAAACGATTATGGCTCTCTCTAAAAAATAAAATCAGGTACCACCCCTACTGATGTACTCACACACATGTTGTTCCTTGAGGCGGATCAGCAACATATTGGGCTGAGTCTAAACTGGCTTTTGTAGTGAGTGACCTGATCCACCTAAAATGCTTTACAAGTCTGGCAAACGTTTTTGTGACATGTCAAATAATACGCTGGAACTTGCTTAAAGAGTCATACAGAATACTAGAGACACTTTATCAACATGAATCCATTTTATACATTTGCAGTCCAGAGGCTGCCAGGGAGAAGCATGACACACAAAAGAATGGGGTACAGGCTTTTCACAGGGAATAACATGATGCAGGTTATTCCATCAGTGAAATTGAAATCTGCTGATCAGATTCCCCTTTCATAAGGTCCATACCCAAAGCATAGTGTGTACATGTGCCCTGTTGCATAAGTATCACGATTTACAGTACCTGATCTACCAGTGGCACAGAGAAGATTAAGAGGTCACAAGTGCCATCTTGACAGCTGCAGTGACAGCCAAATATATGCTGAACAGGGGCTGCATTTAAGATATCCACCATTGTTCCAAAAACTGCATTACTCTAAGGATCATGTCCTGATGGCACTGACAACTGTAAATATGAGAAATACCCGAGTCAGGGTTTGGTGACCAGCATCTCTCATTGTTAGCCCAGCAAAATTAAATTGGTACCTCTCTTTGTCCATTTGTAACTGCAGGTAACACCCTTTCCTCAGAGGCAGCCACTCCACAGGAAGCTGGCCTGGGAACAGGAATCAAAGGGCACAACCATTCACAAAGGGCTAGATTCCCCCCTTGATTGGTGGTCTACTATCTAACTGTGGGTACTCACAAACATTATTCCTCCAGAAGATCAGTACTATCGTGGTGTTACCGAACATTGGCACTTGAGGCAAAGCAGGTCCTATTGTGGAGAAGGGGACATGCCATGAACAATGATATCGAACAAGAAAACACTGTAATCTCCCACTCCTGTAGAAAAAAGCTGGTGTCGAGTTGGGGTCTAACAGAAGGTGGCTGTGATCTTGAATCATCTACTCACGTGTGTGGATCGGGTGGTCGCAAGAGCCAGTCAGTGGTCGAGGTTTAATAGTGGTCAAGATGGTACCAGGATGGGAGTTGCTTCTAGGTCACTGTTTCGGAAGACACCAAGGTTGGGTCGATCAACTTAAAGGCACTGGTCTGAAGCTACTCCCTTCGAATGGGTGTGCTCATTTGATGACTGGGACCAGGACTACTGCCTGCAGTGCGGCTGTCCCTGGCAGAGTGTGTAACCTGCCCTCACAAAGAGATCAAAGAGGAGGCATGGTCATTCAGGTTCCTGCACTGTCATTTGACATGATCAACCCATCTATTCAGAATACACATCACCAATCACAGCTGAGCCTTTCTCACAGGAGCTGGAACTGGAACATGTGTGATATCAAATTGCATGTGGCTGCAATGATTATAAGTATTGGCATGCACTACACCTTAACTCAGGCATATATTTTATATTGGTGTTTATCCTGCCACCTCACCATCATGGACTATTTATGATCATCATAGTTTTGGTATCGGGCTGTCACCGCAGCTGTCAAATGGACAACTGTGAACTCTGACTTTGCTTTTGTCAATGGTAGAGCAGTTGCTGAAAATCAGGTTACTGATTCAGCAGGACACAGATACACACTATGCTTTTGGCATGGAGTTTCTGAAGGGGATAGGATCAGCAGATTATCCTTTCATAGATAGAATTACTTGCATCATTTTATCATTTAATAAAAATCAAAACAGCCATGGCTTTCGCACCTTCTTCACACTAGCCTTCTAGGTGCATTTGTATACCCTGTTTTACTGTATGCCCTTGTGGAGAACTCTGCTCAGAGCCATTTGTGTCCTATATAAAAATAAAACACATGTACATCACTGCTTACTACCTACTCATGAACTCTAGAAAAACCCAAAGCATGTCCATGGAAACAGCAAGACACAGACGCAGGACTATTTGCTGATTAAGTAGAATTGCACTTGAGTGTTTGAGGGAATATACCTGACCAACTTATTTCTGGAATATAATAATTTCTCTTAAAAAAATTTACCATGGGCAAAGAAACATTTGAATACTAAGTTAAAAACACTGCTCGCTAGAGAGATTCACATACCCTTTCCAAACAAAATTTGGAAGCGAACCAAAAATGATGAAAAGCCAGTTTGTGCTGTTGATCTAGGCGTTTCAACACTGAGAGCTCAAATAGTGTCTGAAATGTGGGAATACCCTAACCTGTGTTTGACTCAGAAAACTACGGCAAATGGACACCCACACACAAATAATAATAATACGCAGCTCATTCGTGGTTATTTTACTCAATAACAACATGTTGGTTTAAAGAAATGTATCTGCAAGCAATAATATACATATAAACATGCATTGGCAAAGCCATCAGTAGTGACTTTGCTATATGACCGGTCTGTGCAGAGCAAGGGAAAGGGAGGGCACGCATGGCGGTGGGCAGTGAGGAAAGATGGGAAAGGAGTGAGAGAAAGAGGCGAGGAAAGCGAGAGATGTGTGTCAAGGAGCTAAACATAGGGGGCAGTGAGTAGCAAAGAAAAGAGGGCGACGCTCACAGGGTGCTGTCTGCAGATATAGGACAGGGAGAAGGGGGGTGGTCCATTGCTTAGGGAGGATTACACTTTCAGCACTGCATTTTTCTTCATAGTGATAGAGGAGACGTACAAAACGCCGTAGGTTGCCAAGTGGGTGCAATTCAAACTATTGGAACATATTATAAACTATTGGAACTTTTATCAGAACACACTGATTTCACCTAAACATCCAGTGACAGCAGAGGTTGGTTATGGCAGGTTGGAATATGTCACGTGGCTCAGCTGTGAGTGAGTTGTTCATGGTATTGGGTATTGGAAAAAAGGTGCCTGCTGGATCCAAACGCAGCCTATGAGTGTTGTGACAATGGGTACTCACTCAGTCTTCTCTCTCTCTCTGTCAAATAATGGATTGTGTGTGAATTATATATAACGTTAATTTGGACGTAAGTCTGTAAATCGTAATGTTAGCTATATAATGTCCCTCAATATTATGTGTGTTGTTGTTTGGATGTGTGTTGATTTTTGTTATAATTATCCGAGTTTCTTATTTGGAAATATGTTTGATATGTCAGTAATGTTCTGCCAGTGATCTGCTTATATATGGGTTATACCATATAACATGGGAGGAGTTGTCATTTTGGCGATTCATTGATATTGCACTGGTTAATCTAGAAGAGAGTTGTCTATTTTTCAATTGCTTGGTTGTTATTCGCATTGTACCATAACCATTGTGCCTGCAGTAGGTTTTCCTTCCCTGTGTGCCCACAATAACCTCGCAAGTCCAGACACATTCAGGACTCCTGTCGGTGGATTATAGAGAGTTTAATTATATCCAATGTATACTTCTTTGGAACATTTTCACCTGTGGCTCTAATTGAAAACTAAGGATAGAAATCTGGTAGTCTGGTTTATGCCTGAAATAGGTAAAGCAAAAAATAAAAACTACACCTGGAATAAAAAATGGCGCAAGAGCGAAAGTGGCTCTCTGAAAACATACCACTGTATCAAGGAAATTACATTTGGAGCCAACAAGCTTTTTAATACCCAGTTGGTCGGCCAACTGGAGGATAAACGCAAGATGCTTTTTTAAATTGAGTCGGGATTTAAAAGAAATCCTCCTGACGTCAAAGTACAGAGTTCTGTGCCAAAATATCATCTCATTTTGAAGCTAAAATTAATACTATGACTGAGGAAATTATTATGAGCAAAGGGTGGTGGCCATATTATGGTTATTTTCCAGTGCTAGAGAAGCTGGTTTAGAAACCATAGCTGTTATATTTCTGGGGTTGTTTGGCTTTGCATTGCAGACATAACACCCATTTAACAAACATCTGGCCTGACTCTTGAAAGTTTGGTGGTCTCGTGAAAGATCCTATTTGCTGAATCACAGAGCCATTTAATGGTTGTGGTTAGCAATTTCTGGTTCGCCGAAATGTACATAGTCCATTCATTTAAGTATGGGGCAACCAGAATGGCTATTCTCAGAGCATCCATTCTGATTGGCCCATGCTGTGAAAATGTTCAAAGTACTAACACTGTGGCAACTTAGCTTGGTTTCTGCGGTGCTTGGTTTAGGGGGCAGGTTTGGCCAAAAATCCATGCACCGGGCAAATTGGCCACTGGTACTTACCAGAGTGGGCATTGCAGTTTTGCAAGCATATTAGCTCATTTAAGTAAAAAACAAAATTATAGTAAAACATAATTTTCTTAAAGCAAGATGTTTGTTAAGACTGTCTTAAAAACATTGAAATTCAGTGAATAATGTTTGTTAATGGGAAGCGAGGGTTGCAGTGCAAAACGTTAAAACCCCTCAAATGTGCCTGTTATGGTTGCTGAAACTCCCATGATGTGACCACTGCTATGTGCAGCTCTTACACCATTTGTGTCTTCTCAAATGTCATGCAAATACCCACAAAGTTTACAGTACTTCAGGAAAAAATGAGATAAGAACATAATCGTAGTAGACTGTTTATGCTGTGCTTTGATATGTTGGCCAACCCAAACCAAAACAAGTTAAGTGGTCTTGTAAAGTACTTTTCTGCAATTTTTGGTGACCTTGCTGCGTGTGTCCCTGTAAGAGAAGAGGGGAGCATTTTGTAAGTGCGATAAAGGGAGTGGCAGAAGAGAAAGCTGTTGTGATGATGCGTACAGGTTTTGTCTGCCCAGTGTTTGGCAGTGAAAATTGACAATGGGCCTCATTACGACCCTGCCGGTCCGGTAACAACAGTGCCGGTAGGCTCACCAGCACCGTTGTTACCGGACCAGCAGAGTGCAACTCTGTGAGCTGTCCCAGAGTGCAAACTGTGTTGGGACGCCCCTCAAACCGATGACTCCGGGTTCCTGCTGACCCTTTCCATGCTTGTGGCTGTGTTGGTGCCTCAGTAGGAAAAGTGACCACCTCATATGACCTTGAAGAGACTCCCACTTCAGACAGGAACATTAGCTCCTCCAGACTAGGTGTCAGTGGTGGGACTGGTGCACAGGCAGTAGTGCTGGAATATGGCCTGTAAGGCTCTCTGGAGGCTGACTGGTGCACAGAGGAGGAAGCGGAGGAGGGTGTCACGACAGTGAACAGCCCACAGAGCCCAACCGAGAACATTTCTGTTGCCAGCAAGGCCGTGAGGCAGCACAGTTCATTGTGATGATGAACCAGCATACTACAAGTAGCCTGTACATCATGGATGACTGTGGTCTGCCTCGTGAAGGCAGCCAGCAGGAGCAGCACTTGAACCCGGACGGACACATCGGCCGGCATGGGGATGCTGGGCTGGGCGTAGGCATCCCGGAAGGTGTGCACTGCTGAAACCGATGGCCCAGGGACAGGATTTTGTGCAGACACCTCCACGGTGTTCTGCACAGCTTCATACCCATAGGACAGGGTTGCAGCATGCACACCCTCCTCGATGCCCCCACCTGACCCTATGGGATGGGCTGCAATGGCCACCTCCTCCACCTCCACCTCCATCAACATGGATGACTCCATGGTGTCTTCCCCCATGGACGGCCCCTGTGTGGCATCCCTGTGTCTTATTGCTGCTGATTAGTCACCTTCCTCCTTCACCTCTTGGGACGTAACCCCAGCAGCCACGCCTGATGGTCCAGGCGCTCCCTCAGCCACATCTCTCCCAAAAGAGGAGCTGTCACAGGGGAGTGGCTGGAGTCTGTGCCTTGGTCTGTTGGCTCGGTGCCTGTTTCCACGCTCCACAGCACCACTTGTACCATCTTCTCAGCTGCAGCAACTGTGGGAAAGGAGACATAGAACATTGACATCAGTCTACAGTGTCAAAGCAAGTGTGACATACACAACATTCACACTTAAATGAGCTCACCCTGGGTCAACCAGCAACAGCCACACACACAAACACACACACACTCCCATGCAATTTCCACAAAAACAGACACACCACTCCAGGGTCAAATGATGAGCACAGTCACACCGCATTCACATGTAAACACTGCACTGCAAGTTGGCAGCCCTTTGCCTCGCTGCCGTAGGGGTACCGCTTGGTGAAGATTAAGATGGCCCAGACATGGCAACCCCTGAGGCAGTTGTGGGTGGGCAAACTGGTCCTTAAAATGGGCTGTGGAGCTGTGGTGGTGGAATGGAGAGGTGGGAGTCCGACAAAGCAGATTAGGTGGTCACATGGCCAGACACAGGAGCACAGGCAATGGCGGGTCAACAGGCACTCCCATCGCATTCAGGTCGGCAGCAGGCACTCAATCTGGGCAGGCAGCAGCAGATGGCAAGGTGGGAGGTAACACAGGGCAGGAGAAGGCAGTAGAATTGGCACAGAAACAGGAGAAGGGGCGTCTTCTGTGTCTAGCATAAGAGGCAGCAGAAAACAGAGTAAAGGCCCCTCGCACCTAAGTTACGTGACAAGCACTGCAAGCAGCACCCCTACGCGGCTCACAGCAATGACTATGACATTCAAGGGTTGCATTTGGGGATGCTATGCAAGCAGTTTCCTTCAGGTAACGCGTACTGTATTTCTCTTTTTGGGGGTTGCCTCTGCACATACGTGCATGATTTTTCATCCATTTTGAGGCCTTCAGTGTGTTGCAAACACAATTGATTGTTTCTGGGTGTCACTGCATATCGCTTATCACTTTTTTCATCTTTCGGACGCTTTCCGGTTATCACATACGCAATTTTTGTAGTTGGGGTGCCTCTGCGTATCGTGTACTGTCTTTTTCACCTTTCGGAAGCTTTCCGGGTATCGCGTACATAATTTCTGTTGTTGTGGTTCCTCTGTTTATCGCCTACGGCATATTTTTGATTTTGGGGTACAGTGGATCCTTGCTGGACTGCACATCTACCTAGAACATCACGCAGACTGTTTTCTTCCTTATACTGCCCAGAAAAATATATTGGTGTGGGTTCCATTCATCCATTACATCTGAAACATCAGTGAAAAGGACCCAAAAGGGAAAGGGAAAGGGAGTAGACGGGAACATGGTGAGGACACATCTGCTTCAGCCCCTGGTGGTGGTGGTGTACCTGAGCTCACAGGTAACCTGACACCTGGACGTGATCGTGGTCGGAGTCAGACAGGTGAAGCAACACCACCTAGGGCCACTAGGTCCAAGAAGGGGCGCAATGCAGTGCAGGAAGACGCGCCACCCCAAGACATGGCCAAGAGAATGGTCTGCAGAGGAAGAGGCGCTTCACTGATGAGGAGCTCCAGATACTCGTTGACTATGCTACCGATCACAATCATAAGATGTACCAGCATGTGGGGATAACCCATACACCTGCACAATGTATGGTGCATTGGCAGCATGTCACAGGACTCATCAATGCTTTAGGTGTGGAGAATCGCAAAGCTGAACAGGCCCAGAAGTGGTTTAATGATCCTTCGTAAACGACCAAGCATAACCTCAGTGTCAACCTAGTCCTGCACCGACCACTGGTGGGGGGCCACCAGAGGAGGAGCAGCTGACTCCATTTGAAGAGGCCACAAGTCAATTCATTACCATTGAGCAGCTGCAAGGCGTTGAATGTGCGGTGACCTATGAGGCCACATCTGGTGATTGGCATTTGTGTTCATCGTATGTGTGGACAATCATGTTTGACCTACCCGTATATGTATATGTAACGCTCACCTAATTCCCGCAGAGGCGCCGGTCTCGACTGGGTGAATGCCGTATCTTCAAAGGTGATGTGTAACACACGGTTGGCTCTTTGGGCTGGACCTCTGTGCACTGTATGTCTGACTCGAAGAGTAAGATGTCTGCAGATAGAAAATATGGGATTAATGAACTGGGGTTATTGGGTGCCTCTCTCCTCTTCCCTTTCTCTTCTCCTGTAGAACCCCAAAGGTTAACGCCCTCACCTTAGGTAAGTGAACGCCGAGCTCTCCATCTGCCTCGGGGCAGGGTGCCGTAACCAGTTTCTTCACTGGATAAGGGCACAGGCCTCTTGACCTCAGAGGACTGCTGTCCGTCGTTAACTGCACGAACGGTAAGTTCTGGGCACTTCAAATGTCTTAAAAGTCTTTTGTAATGATATCTCTTGTTTTGCAGGGTTCCGGCGATGGCGGATGGCGGGCTGATGAGAGTTGAGGATCGAACCCGCGTGAGGAATAGAAGCGCCTGGAAGCACGTAAGTAAGCGCTTGTAGCCTGCTTCACGATGCGCACTAACTGTCCCTTTTATCTTGCAGGTACAAGTCCGGAGCTTTAGAGAAGCTGAAGGGTGCTGGAATACCCACTGGATTCGGCGTGGGAAGGAGTAATGGCACGTGAGTAATAAAGTTGCCCAATGTCTTTAAACGCACCTTCTTTTGTCTTTCAGATGCGGGATGCAGCGCCGAAGGCCTCCGGAGCCTGCGAAGAGCTGGTAAGCTTTTGTCTTTCAGATGCCGGAATGCAGTGCGAAGAGCTGGTAAGCTTTTGTCTTTCAGATGCCGGAATGCAGTGCGAAGACCTCCGGAGCATGCGAAGAGTAGGTAAGCCTTTGTCTTTCAGATGCCGGAATGCAGCACGAGGCGTTGGTGACAGCCGATGGACCAGGTAAGAGATGCGCTGCCACTGAAGACCGTAGTGCTAACCTGTTCTTTCTTTGTCTTTACAGGTGCTGCTGAAGACTGGATTCCAGGATGGTAAGATTTTGTTCCCTTAGGCCCAGGATCAGAAGCAGAAGACACGATGAGCGTTCTGCTGCAGAGAATGCAGAATAACGCAAAGCAAGATTCATCCATCGGGTGTGGTTTAAATAGCCTCCTGTAGTGCTTAGGTGTCTCCTTCCACAGCCACGCCTAGGTAAGAAAAGAGTTCCTGCTTTCCAGAAGAGTTCCAGTGTTCTGAACCTAGGGAGTGGCTCCTGCCCCACCCAACAGGAAAAGTAGTCCCAAACAGAAGAGGATCAGGGGTTCAACTGGCAGGTAATTAAGCAGCATGGTCTGCTGCAGGTAAGTCCACCCAAGCATTATGAGCCCGGCGCTTCCAGCGCTGGGACTGGGCATCTTTATGAGCCTGGTGCCACTGGCGCCAGGACAGGGTCCAAAAGGTCCCAATTGGGACTGGCTGGCACTCGGAACCGGGGTTATGGGTCTGCTTCCAAGGGAGTCGGGCAAGTCCTGATCTTTTGGAAGCAGAGATCATGACAGCACCCCCCCTCAAGGCCCCTCCCAAACCGGGCTTCTCCGGGGGTTTGGGCTTGTTAGGAAATGTTCGATGCAATCTTTTGATTAGACGAGGCGCGTGGACATATTCTGCAGGTTCCCAGGATCTTTCTTGGGGACCGTAGCCTTTCCAGTCAATCAGGTAAAATAGTTTAGATTTGGAGATCTTGGAATCCAGGATGCTTTTGACTTCAAACTCGAGTTCTCCATCAACTAGAATAGGTTTTGGAGATGTAGTTAGTCGGGTTTGAGGTTGCACGGGTTTTAATAGAGAGACGTGGAAGACCGGATGTATCTTCATGTGAGGGGGCAAGTCCAACTTGACCGCTACTGGATTTACTATGGTAGTGATGGAATAGGGACCAAGGTATCTTGGGTTGAATGTGCGCGGTCCTTTTAGAGGTAGATATTTGGTGGATAACCAGACTTGATCTCCTACTTGATATTGGGGGGCTTCCTTCCGATGTTGGTCTGCTCCTTTCTTGTATTGTTCTTTAGCCCTTTGAAGGTGAGAAACAGCTTCCTTAAAGGCTTGGGTGATTGTAGAATGCAGGTGGTCTACTGCTGGTGTTCCAAGATCTTGGAGTGGATCCAACTCCGAGGTTCGAGGGTGACTACCGTATAAAAGAAAAAACGGGGTCTTCCCAGTTCCCGAGTGGACACAGTTATTGTAGGCATATTCGGCTATCCAAAGGATATCTTTCCAAGTTTTTTCAGTTTGTTGTAGCATGCAGCGCAAATACTGTTCCAGAGTTTGATTGGTCCTCTCGGTTTGTCCGTCGGTTTGAGGGTGGTGGCTGGTCGAAAGTCTCACATCAATTTGAGCCGACCGACAGCAACTTCGCCAAAAATGAGAAATAAATTGACTACCTCGATCCGAAATTAGAACTGAAGGAAAACCGTGCAGTCGGACGATGTTTTCGAGAAATTCTCGGGCCAGAGTTGCTGCTGTTGGTAAGCCTTTGAGTGGAATGAAATGCGCCATCTTGGAGAATAGGTCCACGATTACTAGGATCGTATTGTATCCGGAGCATGGAGGTAGATCGGTGATGAAGTCCATAGAAAGCGTATGCCAAGGGCGAGGCGGGATGTCAATAGGGCGTGAGAGGCCGGCTGGTTTTTCCTTTTGACTCTTGTTTTGGGCGCATACTCCACAGGACATTATAAAGTCTCTGATATCTTTTTTCCAAGACGGCCACCAGAAGTAGCGCTTGATCTTTTCCGAGGTCTTGGTCATACCGGGATGTCCTTCCATTAAAGAATCGTGATAACAAGAGATTACCTTCTTCTGTAATTCTGTGCTGGGCAGGTATAACCGTTCTTGGAAATATAATAGGTTGTCCTTCACCGTAAAGTCCTTTCCCTGCAGATGCCAATTCTGTTTGTCTGCTGGAGTTACCAGTAGCCTGGCTTTATCCTTAACTTCCTCTATGGATTGTGTGGCGATTACACCTAGAATTCTTTGTTCGGGAATGATAGGTACAGGTTTAGGATTGATCAAATGTTCTTCCACTCCCATCCGAGAAAGGGCATCAGCTTTACCGTTTTTTGTACCAGGTCGATAGGTAATTATGAAGTCAAACTCAGCAAAGAATAGTGCCCAACGGAGTTGCCTAGAGGATTGAGCTTTTGCGGTTTTCAAATATTGCAGGTTTCGGTGATCTGTAATCACAGTAACGGTGTGTCGGGCCCCCAGAAGATAATGCCGCCAAGCCTTAAAGGCGGACTTGATAGCTAGAAGTTCCTTATCAGTAATAGTGTAATTGATTTCAGGAGGCGAGAATTTGCGGGACCAAAATGCCACGGGATGCAACTGATTGGTTACTGGGTCCTTTTGTGATAGAACTGCCCCCATGGCAAGGCTCGAAGCATCAGTTTCAACGATGTAGGGGAGTTCTGGGCGAGGATGTTTTAAGATCGGTGCAGAGATAAATCTAGTCTTCAAATTCTGGAAAGCTTGTTCCGCCTCGGTAGACCATTCAAAACGTTTGTTTTTCTTTAACAAGGCGGTGATGGGCTGGACTATTCGAGAGAATTCGGGGATAAACCTGCGGTAAAAGTTAGCGAAGCCTAACATGCTTTGAACACTTTTTACGGAGGATGGCGATGGCCATTTGAGAATTGCATCGACCTTCTTTGAATCCATACGCGCTCCGCTAGGTGATAATATGAATCCCAAGAATTCAACTTCAGTCACGTTGAAAACACATTTTTCCAATTTAGCGAAAAGTTTGTGTTGACGCAATCTCTCGAGGACCATTTTCATGTGTTTCCGATGTTCAGTGTCCGATGAAGAATAAACGAGGATGTCGTCAATGTAAACAACAACACACACATCTATGAGCTCTCTGAGGACATCGTTCATAAAATATTGAAAGGCGGCCGGGGCATTGCAAAGTCCGAAGGGCATGACCTGATATTCAAATAGCCCATACTTGGTGCGGAAGGCCGTCTTCCATTCATCGCCCTCTTTTACTCGTACCAAGTGGTAGGCTCCTCTAAGATCCAGCTTTGTATATATGCATGTTTTTCTGACTTGGTCCAGGAGTTCAGGGATCAAAGGTAACGGATATCTATTCTTAACGGTGATCTGGTTCAGGGCGCGATAATCTATACAAGTTCTAAGGTCCCCTTCTTTTTTTGGAACGAAGAACAAAGCTGAGGAAGCAGGGGACTTGGAAGGACGAATAAACCCATTCGCTAGGTATTGATCCAGGTATTGTCGGAGGTGAAGATTCTCGGCTCGGTGAGGGCATAAATTCTACTACAAGGAGGAGTAGATCCAGGTATCAGGTCTATCTGGCAGTCATAAGACCTATGAGGAGGTAGAGAGTTAGCCTGATCCTTCCGGAAAACATCTTGGAATTCTAGGTATTCAGGAGGTAACTGGGGAGCCTCCGAGGAAATTGCTGCCAGTGCAACACCAGGTCGAGGGTGACAAGTAGAGACACATTCTGGAAACTGAACCGTTCTTGCTCGCCAATCGATCTGAGGATTGTGCTTCTCTAACCAAGGAATTCCTAGAATAATCTGGAACTGAGGGGCCTTGATCACATCGAACACGATCTTCTCATGGTGTCCATCTTGACTTACTAGCGTCACTTCTTGGGTGGTATGCGTTACTGGTCTGGAGGCTATCTCCGTACCATCCACCGTAGTAATGACGTCCTTTACAGCCTTTGGACAAAGAGTCAGATTCATCCTCAAAACCATTTCATGATCCACATAATTGCCGATGGCACCGCTGTCGACGTAAGCTTCAATCGCATGTAATCGATCCGGATGTTCAGGGCTAATGAGGACCATAGGTATCACGAAATGCGAGGTCACAGAACTGGTTTTAACGCTCGGCAAGAGGACCTCTATTCTTGTCGGGCGAGGTCGTTTCCCTGCTCAGAGTTTGTGACCCTGGTAACTGCAGCTCCTACTGCCTTCTTGGCTGGTTTCACCGGACAGTCTCGAAGAAAGTGCCCCGAGTTTCCGCAATAGAGGCATAATTGCAGCTGTTTTCTCCTTTCCCGCTCCTTTTGTGTTAGTGGTCCTTTCAGGCCCCCTATTTGCATGGGTTACCCGGAGTCTACTCCTTTGGTAGGAGTTGGTGGTTTAGAAAATACTCGAGCATCAAACTTGGAACGATCGGCCTTCCTGTTCTGCAGTCTGTGGTCAATTTGAATGACTAAGTCAATATAGTCCGAACAGTCTTGCGGGGGATTCACTACTTGGGCTAACACATCTTTGAGCTCTCCACGTAGACTTCTATAAAACAGCGTAATCCTTTTGTCCTCAGGCCATCGAGTTTCCACTATCAGTCTGTTGAAAGACGCAATATAAGCCAAAAGGTCTTGATTACCCTGTCGCAATGAAAGGAGCTCATTGTCCAAGGCCTGCCCCTGTGAATGTCTTGCAAACAGTTTTTCCATACTGAGCTGAAAAGCTTGAAAATCATGGAGAACCGGATCATCTTGATTAACTAGAGGGATCGACCAGTCTGCCGCATTGCCACTAAGGTACGAAAGCATGAAAGCTACCTTAGCTTGATCAGTTGGAAAGGCTGCTGGCCGGCATAAGAAGTGCAACAGGCACTGATTAATAAATACTGCAAACCTCTTTGGGTCACCAGAAAATCGTTCGGGCGGAGCCAGAGGTACATTCCCAGGTAGGTTGATCTGCACTGGGTTCGTAGAGGATGTTGAAGGAAGATTTGCCCCTGATGCGGGTAACAGAGTTTGTCCGGCTTGTGACTGTAGCAATTGTCTAGCGAGATCGTCTGTTCGCTCCTTGGAAATAATCAGTTCCCTTCTTAGAGCATTCGTTTCCTGACGGGCTGCATGCACTTCTGCTCTTAGTTCCCCAAGTAACTGGGCTAGCTGGTCGGTATCCGAGGTTTCCATAGCGCCTGGGTGGGAGTTTTGCGGTAGGCTTTGCGTTCTGTAACGCTCACCTGATTCCCGCAGAGGCGCCGGTCTCGACTGGGTGAATGCCGTATCTTCAAAGGTGATGTGTAACACACGGTTGGCTCTTTGGGCTGAACCTCTGTGCACTGAATGTCTGACTCGAAGAGTAAGATGTCTGCAGATAGAAAATATGGGATTAATGAACTGGGGTTATTGGGTGCCTCTCTCCTCTTCCCTTTCTCTTCTCCTGTAGAACCCCAAAGGTTAACGCCCTCACCTTAGGTAAGTGAACGCCGAGCTCTCCATCTGCCTCGGGGCAGGGTGCCGTAACCAGTTTCTTCACTGGATAAGGGTGCAGGCCTCTTGACCTCAGAGGACTGCTGTCCGTCGTTAACTGCACGAACGGTAAGTTCTGGGCACTTCAAATGTCTTAAAAGTCTTTTGTAATGATATCTCTTGTTTTGCAGGGTTCCGGCGATGGCGGATGGCGGGCTGATGAGAGTTGAGGATCGAACCCGCGTGAGGAATAGAAGCGCCTGGAAGCACGTAAATAAGCGCTTGTAGCCTGCTTCACGATGCGCACTAACTGTCCCTTTTATCTTGCAGGTACAAGTCCGGAGCTTTAGAGAAGCTGAAGGGTGCTGGAATACCCACTGGATTCGGCGTGGGAAGGAGTAATGGCACGTGAGTAATAAAGTTGCCCAATGTCTTTAAACGCACCTTCTTTTGTCTTTCAGATGCGGGATGCAGCGCCGAAGGCCTCCGGAGCGTGCGAAGAGCTGGTAAGCTTTTGTCTTTCAGATGCCGGAATGCAGTGCGAAGAGCTGGTAAGCTTTTGTCTTTCAGATGCCGGAATGCAGTGCGAAGACCTCCGGAGCATGCGAAGAGTAGGTAAGCCTTTGTCTTTCAGATGCCGGAATGCAGCACGAGGCGTTGGTGACAGCCGATGGACCAGGTAAGAGATGCGCTGCCACTGAAGACCGTAGTGCTAACCTGTTCTTTCTTTGTCTTTACAGGTGCTGCTGAAGACTGGATTCCAGGATGGTAAGATTTTGTTCCCTTAGGCCCAGGATCAGAAGCAGAAGACACGATGAGCGTTCTGCTGCAGAGAATGCAGAATAACGCAAAGCAAGATTCATCCATCGGGTGTGGTTTAAATAGCCTCCTGTAGTGCTTAGGTGTCTCCTTCCACAGCCACGCCTAGGTAAGAAAAGAGTTCCTGCTTTCCAGAAGAGTTCCAGTGTTCTGAACCTAGGGAGTGGCTCCTGCCCCACCCAACAGGAAAAGTAGTCCCAAACAGAAGAGGATCAGGGGTTCAACTGGCAGGTAAGTAAGCAGCATGGTCTGCTGCAGGTAAGTCCACCCAAGCATTATGAGCCCGGCGCTTCCAGCGCTGGGACTGGGCATCTTTATAAGCCTGGTGCCACTGGCGCCAGGACAGGGTCCAAAAGGTCCCAATTGGGACTGGCTGGCACTCGGAACCGGGGTTATGGGTCTGCTTCCAAGGGAGTCGGGCAAGTCCTGATCTTTTGGAAGCAGAGATCATGACAGTATAGAAGTACAGCTGGCTGCAGTTTTCAGACATCCTTGGGCAATGCATGTTTGCTACTGTATATACTTCTGTCACATATCCTGCATTCCTGGAGGTTGATGTGTGGTTCACATGTATGGCACATGTCAGTGTGACAGTACTCATCACTGTCTGCTGGCCTTCACAGCTGTTAGACAGAATTATATGCAGTACCCTTTGTGAACACCACACACAATTAGGACTACAAGTGGCAATACAAATTCACCTTTGGCACAAGCCTGTACTACACAGTAAAGTGGTAGCGATGGCTGAGCAGCCAGACTTATCTCAAGAGTAAAGCGAACAGTATCAATAGTTACACAAAGGACAGCAATTACTATGATTCAAACAAACACTGACTCAAGGTTTCTGAGTAAAAGAATATACATTTATTTACACATCCGTTATAAAACATTTCACTGAAGTAAAGCAGTAGAAAAAAATCACAATCTTAATACACTACACCACGCCCAATAGATTCTGGACAAGTTAAGCTCAAAATGAAGTGTGAGCAAAATGGCACTCCAGCAATTTAAAAGAGAGGGAAAAACAAAGTTAGACAATAGTTGAGCAGAACCATCAAGTAAGTAAGCAGGGCAATCTAGAAAAAAGAAACTACAGTGAGGAAATCACATCAAGGGCCCTGGGCCAAAGTCAATGGACCAAAGTCTATGCAGAGGATCACACAGTTCAGGGTAGTTTGCGGTTAAGTCTTTGCCAAGAGTTCAGAACGAAGTTGGTCAGGCGAAAAGTTACTTTAAAGAATAGATGATTGCCAAAAGGTTTGAAGCACTTTTACCGTGGTGGGACGGAACGAAATACCGGATTTGAACAGTACCTTAAATGAAGAAGAAGTCTGTAGCTGAGGCAGACGTTCCTTGCAGGTCCTGCAGGCTCACGGTTCCTGAAGCGACTGTTGGGCTGACACAAAGTAGGAAGACTGGAGGGTCCTGCACTGCCCAGGGAAGAAACCAGCAGCAGAACAAAACAACAAATAAAAGGTGCGCTCCTTAAACCCCAAGCAGGGTCGGTCCTCCTGGCTATCCGGTTCACTGTAGCTGTGCACAGCAAATTCGACCAGAGGAGGGAGACCTGGTTTGCAGCGTGATGAACTGGTTGGTCCCACCAGCTCAGGGGGAGAAGATTCTTTGCAGATCTTCCCTGTCATCAAAGTTTGAAGATTCAGACCCGCAGCAGGGCTTCACCGGGACGTTCAGTCATGGAAGAGGCCCTCTTCTGTCAGCTTCTCTTTGGTTCTCTCGATCCAGTGGCGACTCTGCCTTTTCAGTCCCAGAGATCTGCTTTTTATGCAGTTTTCCCCCATTCGCACAGTATGGCTGTGAATCACACAGTAGGGTGGCTGTCTTGGCGGGAACAGTCACCTAGCCAATCAAACAGGAGTGCGACTTGGGTTACCAAGGGAACCTATGGCAGGGGTCCTAAAACCCCTCCCTCACATCCTGCCTACCCAGACTTTCAGGCGCCTAAGGAGGGCTTCTGTGCAGAAGCCTGCGAAAGGACGGCGATCAAAGGAACCAAACCTGGTTTGGTGCGCAAAGGAAAACACGAGAAATACTTTTTACAAAAAACCCAGCTGGAACCAAATGAAAACAAATGTGGTCCAGCGGATTTAAGTTTGAGGTTACTAAGATAGCCTAAAACAATACCAAGGCTATTTAAAATAACCGTGGCAGAAAAAATTGGGTAGATACCACTGCCACCAGCCAAGTCTTAATGAAAAGGGAACAAAACAATGTTCCATGAGAGACAGACAAAAAGGGATAACTATTAACCCTTTCCAGTACTCTATGTAAGATAGTGTGTACTGGGTCTGGCGTTTTAAAAAGATTAATAAAGTCAATGGCAACTTTACATGTTCTGGGAGACAGGAGTCAGTCCCAGAAAATGGAGTCGGAGTCGGAAGTCTAAAAAGACAACCCTGTGTCACTGCACTGAAGGTGCATTGTAACACACAGTAAAAAGATGATGCCTATGGAGTGGGTGAGGCTCCATAGTCTATGAACACAAATATATTAAACACACACAGCAAAACACATGTAAGAGTGGGAAAAAAGGCTCACACTCTTACCAGGTGAAAAAAAAAAATCCTAGAAATCCAGCAAAGCTGCTGAGGGACTCGGTAGGTAAGGGAAATTAGCCATTTTGGAGAATTCTCCCTAACAACAGTTGTGGAAGTACTTGCATGCACGGTTTCAATGACCAAATTATGTGCAAATTGCAAGACCCCATGACGTGCACCCCTAACAGGCCCACATCACCCACATGGCACTCCTCTGTGTCATGCCAAAAAAAAACCACATGTATCGATTGTTGCAACCTTCTTGCAGCCTGTCTCTTTGCATTATACATCTAGCACATGCAATATATGTCGAACACACATATCATTTGCTGCTGAGTTGCATGTTTGTATTATTAAATGCGCTTATGGGATGCCTTGTCAAATGCATATTGAAGCTGCCTGCCATGACACACTGTGGTGTGACCAACCTACCTGAGCATTATCACCCACAGACCACTGCCCTGTGTAGCAGGCATTCTGTAGATGCAACTTAACTAGTATATTGCAACAGATAACACTAAACGTAACATACTGCAAAACAGGTGATGGTGGGACATCATGTAAAGGTGGCCAGTCTGGTACTCTCGAATTGAAATGTCTGTAGGCAGCCCATGCAAAAGGTTAAGGGCATGAATAATGCCAATGATTGTGCCTGTCTGCATTGCACGTCATGTATGGGTAGGGTCGAATTTCAAATATGTAAATCCAGTTCATATTAGAATAACCAGTCTGACATGAAAGGCCAGTATGTGTTCATTAGTCGATGCATGTCAGACACATGTCTTCTTCCAAGCATCATTGTGGACGACACTCGAATGAACATTGGCCTGTTTTTGTACTTGAGACATGGAAAGCTGTCCAGACATATGTAATCTGTTTGAAATGTAATGACATAGTAGCTACATCGCCCACTCAGATGTGGCATGAGGGCTCTCATGCTCCTCGTGTCATGGTATCTGTAGATGAGGAGGTGTTGCTTCTCAGTCTGAGCATGCCCGGTCAAGATTACTGGCATTTCATCGTAGGATGATGCTCATACACAGGGACCGATGCCCCAACAAAATCACTTATGCAGGATGCATAAATGTAGGGAATGATTGTTGCACCTACGTACTAGTCCCAGACCACAAATGACCTTTAGCAATATGAATGACAAAGGCGGCTCAGGATATTTCATATGGGGTACACATTCACACAGACACAGCCACCTCCCCATCAGGCTCGACTCATGGGTGGAACGTGCACAAGAGAGCAGGGCCATGATTCGACTGACAATGCTGGCATTAGCGTCTCTACTCAGTGCTGGCCTGCATTAGTGAATACCACATTGTGGCAATTTGGCAAGGGGGTTTTGTCGAGGGGAGTATAGAATTTGAGGATACCTTTTTAATTGATCCATGTGATTGAGTGTGGGTTCAATATGGCATAATCACAGTTGATGCATATGTGAACATCCCCAGTGCACTATTGAATGTACAAGTGGCGTAGAGCTGGCGAAAAGCACGTCCTCTGAGAAACTGGCCTGCCGCCATCTCCAAAGGCAATGCAGACTCTCCATCTGCTCCAAGAAGAGGGCCTATATTCAAGACTGCATCTCTGTGGCCTCCAATAACATGGCTGATCTTTTTAAAATCTGAAAGGAACTTGCCAACCCTACTGCAGTTTCCACCTCTTCTCTGCCTACCCTGGCCCTCTGCACATCTCTGGCCTCTCACTTCATTTCTAAAATGCAGGACATCCTGTCCTCTCTTTCCTGAACTTCCAGCCCTCCTCCCTCACCGGCTCTCAGGCCTCCCTGGGCTCCTCTTAACCCCCCTCCCACTCTCCTGTTTTTCTCAAATTTCACCTGATGAGGTGCCGAGACAAGTCTGCTCTATGAAAGTCTCATCTAAACAGGTGCTCAGAACTATCAAGGACATCCTTGTCTCCCTTGTACCAGCCTTGGCTGATTTCTGCAATCACTCCTTTTCCACTGGACCTCCCTTTCACTCCTCAAGCACCCGCTTGTGCACCCTCTCCTCAAAAAACCCTCTGCTGACCCCTCTCTCTGGCATGGCTAACTACCACCCCATGTCTACTACCCCTTTCCTGGGCAAACTCCTAGAGAAGCTGGCCATCTCCCAGCTTATCCACCACACAGATCCTGTTGACTGTCTTCATGATCACCAGGCTGGCTTCAGAACTGCCAGAGGTGTGAAAACTGCTATCCTAAACACCCGTGATAACCTTCTCTCTAATCTCAATTCAGATTCTCCTTCCGTTCTCATCCTTCTTGACCTTTCCTCTGCCTTTGATATGGTCAACCATGCCACCCTAATAAACCGGCTCCATGACACCCTTGGTATTACAGACCTGGTTCTGGCCTGGCTGACCTTCTTCTTCTCTGACCAACCCTCCCAGGTTCAACTGGGCCCTCTCCCCTCCTCCATCTCACTCATGCCCTCGTGTCCCCCGGGGCTCCATCCTCTAGCCCTGGCTTTTCAACATCTACCTTGCGCCTCTTGCCCATTTGATCTCCACCACCTCTCCTAATGTCCAGTGTTATGCAGATGACACACAGCACTCCTCAAAGCTTTCTTCCTCTGCCTCCTCCACTTCCTCGCTCATTCCTGACAGTCTTTCCGCTATTCAGGCGTGGTACACTGCTAACAATCTCTGCCTTGATGCCAGTAAAACCGAGATCACCTCATTGGGACCCCTGCTCCCTCCTTCCCTACATCTCTCTGGCCATCCTCAATGAGCCCACTCCCCTCACATTCCTGTGAGGCAGAAAACCTTGGTGTCATCGTTAACTCCTCTCTCTCCTTCTCTCCTCAATTCACAGACTTTGCCAGAAGGCCCACTTTCAGCTGCACCACCTCAGGGGCATTCTCTCTTTCCTCACTCTCCCACATAAGTTCAATGTCTCCAGAGCTCTGGTTCTCTCCAAGATGGACTACTGCAACAGCCTCTTCCTCAATCTGCCTAACTCCTCCCTTTGCCTCCTTCAACTAATCCAGAACAGGACTGTGAGACATATCCATGGCCCCAAGCCAATGGAACGCATCTCATCAGCCCTAAATTCTCTCCACTGGCTCTCTGTGGCTGCAAGGATCAAGTTGAAGACCCTCTGCATCATCTACAAGGATTTCAGGGGCTGGGACCATGCTACATCCAACTATCACTCCATACATACCTCCCTGCTAGAGCCCTCGGCCTTCTAGCCCTAACTTCCTGCAGATGAGATGCTTCTCCACACATAGAGTGAGGGGTAGATCTCTCTCTTCTTCAGGTGCCTCCCTGTGGAATGACCTCCCTGTCGCTCTCAGACTTGAGCTGGATCTCCCTAAGTTCCAGAAACTTCTCAAGACCTTCCTTTTCTCATCTTCCTTCCCTCTCCCCTCCCCTGCTAATCTCCTCTTCTACCCCTGACTGACTGCATGGTTCCTTATGAGTTGGGCCAGGCCCCACAGCCCCCTGAGTCCAGTCTACTCCTGCACTTAGTCCCTCTGTTCCCCCATCTCCATGCACTTGCCCCAGGACCCTTCACTCACTACCCCGGCTGGGCCAGCACCCATCTAGCCCTTCCAGCCCCTTCCTCAAATCTAACCCTTGGCCCTCCCTTCCCCTGCCTTCCATTCCCTTCCCTGGCCCTTCCACCTGGGGGCTCCATCTGGCACCCACCCTTTCATGGGCCCTTCCACCCTGACCTGCACTTTGTGCCCCCCCTTATTTATTTATTTTTTATTTTTATTTACTTGTATTCTACCCTGCACTTCTCGTTACTGCACTTGCACAATCTCAATGTCGCAAGTCCTAGTAGGATTGTTTCTTTTTTGTCCCCACCCCCCACTTGTTGTGCCTCGAAACACTTGTGTATAGGCTCATTATAAATAACCAATAAATACAAAGGACAAATATTGGTCACTGCAAACACACACAATGTGCACTGCCACTATGTATTGGGTTTGATGACAGCGCCCGTTACATGACAGTGTCATACAAAGAGACAGTCTATGGCTGTCAGCCACTCACTCATGGACAGTCATCGTCTAACACTTCATATGACAATGTCGTGTGAATGGCACTGTCATCACACACAATGTGATTTGACAATGCATATCCCTTTATTGTGCTAGGCATACATCAGGGGACTCAGGGCCACGTGAATCCACACACAGGGTGCTGGTACACCTGGTGTCATTGTTGATGTGAGACAGCAGACGATAGCAGTCACATGTGAAGTCACATTTTGGCAAAGCACAGGGAGGCCTTCACTGAGAGGGTTGTGAATTGGCCAGCGCACACATCATTGTTGCACACATATCTCTTCATTGATTGTAAGTGTACTACGCTCTTCACAATGATGCAATCGACCATGCTGCCCTGATCAGGGTGCAGAGTCGCATTTAGGCACAATTTGGCAGAGTTTGGTATGTTGAGTGGATGGTGAGGATGCCCATGGTGAGGGAATGCATGTAGACCATGTCCCAATGCATTCACATTAGCACTTTGGCAAGGACATCACTGTTTGTCATCTCAGGCATGCGGCATATCTATCAATGGAGAGTAATGGATGAGCAGTCTACACGTGTGATATGACATGACATGGTTATCGAGTACAAATTTGCAATCATCTATTGTCTGTCATTTTTCGATCTTGGTAGTATCTGTGGATTCGGCCGGCTAACTAATGCCATGTGCTGGCCTTCAGCATTACAATGCCCCATGTGCAGCACTTGTCCCTGGTTTGTGTGATGAAATGCTTGTTGCATGGCCCATCAGTCAACGTGTACCCCACTTTTGTACGTCTATCTGTCCACTAACATCATGGACAGAACCTGGTGTGGGGACGTGCTGCAAGTCAGCAAATATGGGTGTCCAGTCATTTTGTGTCTGTGTGCACTTTGATGTACATGTTCTGTAATTTAGGCAAACAACCTATGCATGATTTTTATTTTTTTTATTTTATTTATTTATTTATTTAACATTTATAAAGCGCTCACACAGCCCGCAGGCATCGAGGCGCTGTTACAGGGATTGTTTGTTTTTTCTTAGTTGCGTAATTGTTTTTTTTTTTTTTCTCTTAGTTGCGTATTTATAACGCGCTTAAACACCCAGAGGTTTTTAAGCGCGGACCCGGGGATCGAACCTGTTGTTGCTTCGTGTCGTCCTGCTTCCAAGACGCGCACGCTGCCGCTGAGCTATCCTCCCGGATGTAACCTATGTGATGTAAGTAACGTAACCAACTTTTGTAACCCACTCTAGGAAATTCTGTATGACATAATTTATGCATCAAATGCATGTAACCTATGCAAACAACCTCTGAAACCAATACCTATGCAAGCAATCAATGTAACCATCCTTCTTAAGAAAAAGCGCTTAGATGCGCACGGGTTAGTTGCACTATACTAATGTCAAAATCAATAAATAAATAACTAAATGTGCATTTTTGTCAGGAAACACATGATGCAAAATGTCATTTTCAGTCCATGTACAGGTGATGATGCAACAGATAAAGAGGGGGAGGAGGAAGACGAGAAGCTTGTACGTCAGTCCACCATTGGAGGCCGTGGTTTCCTTTGCCATGAAAACCCACACATGCTACAGGCGATTATCAGTCGTGATCCTGCCTCTTCAGACTCTTCTAACTAAGCTGATTCAGATGCAGAGCCAGAAGTGGATGACTTACTGAGGGAGTAGGTGAGTACCCCAACCGGCAGATCAGATCGGGCCGTTGAGTCTGCAGGGATGCAGAAGGTGCCACATGGCTGGCCAGTGATGAGTCCCATGTCTGCGATGGTTATAGCTGCAAGACCACCCTCTCACAAGTTGGTGTTAGGTTCTGGGGCTGATGTCCAACAGAGGATTGCAGACCTGCAACCAATGACAGGGTCTTCACAGCACTGGGCCTGGTCCCTTGCATCACACTGCCATGGGCCCAACAAACATGGTGGATGTGTGCATGCTGGAGAAACAGTGTGGGAATAGCAAATGTTGCATGCCACCATCCAGCATGGCAATGTGCTGAGTTGTATTGAAGCGGGCATGGATCACCTGGCCGAGAAGATGTCCACACCAGCAGCCTGGGATGCACAACAGCAGCAAAACATGCAGTCCTCAAGCCGCTTCCGCAGACTGGGCATTGAGGCCAACATCAAGGGCCGACAGGCTGATCTGAAGTGCCTGCAGGAGTCAGGATGACATTATTTTTTGGTTTTGATCCTGACTGGTGTAGTCTGATTTATAGTTTTTTTTTGCCACCTTGAGCAGGATGGACACATTCTTCTTATTTCTTCATACCTCTGTCCAGGATGGAGTCATGTGTTGTATTTTCCCCTGTCTGAGATGGATTGTTTTTTCCAACCTTGAGAGATGCGCTGTTGCCCTCTTAAGGGAATAATGAATGCAGTACTGAAGATGCAGCCATGCACAGTGGTGTGAACTACCATGGTTGACTTGATAACAATAGGATAACATGTGCATGTGTCAATGAGTTGATGGCCTTTTTGAACACATGTGCAGTATGCATTATTTGCTACTATGGCTGGTGACATACAATGTCCCAGGTTGTTGCAGTGATCCTGATTCATCCAGTGACTGCACTCCATGGGAAGTCCACTGTGCACCCTTTCACCTCCCTAGTCCCAATGCCCTCTGCCAGGCACAAATGTGGAAGTACAGTTTCCGGTGGAGCTCATGAGGAAATCACATGAGAGCAGCTTTGTTAGCAGGTAAGAATGAGCACTGTCTATCCTGTAATATCTATACTAGTGGTCACCACGATCTTTGCATCCATTCTGTCACATTTGCTTTCTGGTGGTGTAGTCACTTAGTCATGGTGAATGTCAGTGCATATGTGTGTTTGTATGTACCCTTGCACATCAATGTGCATTTTTTTCAGGTTGCACTTCCACAATTGACTGCCAAATTATGGAAATGGGCAGCACTTATCACACGTAAGTCATTGGCAGCATTTGCCACATTCTGAATCTACATCCTCATTCACGTCCTGAATTCTCAGTGCATCTTGACTCCGTGTTTTTGGTTGTTCACCACTTGGCTCACTGACCGGTATGATGTCTTGTTACTGACACCCTTGTGCCTTTCGGGCCCTGCATGCATACTCTCTGTCCACATTACTCTTTGACCTGTGCCAGAGCCCACTCCACACACTTATCCGGTCCCATGGCCTACCCTGCTACAATTCCACATCTTAGACACACATCCACTGTCAGGTGTACACATCCTCGGCTGCTCCCCTTCATGGCTTTGCCTCGGGTGACACAGATCTGGCCATTTGTCTCCATTGATTCCACAGGACAGGTTTGGCACTGTTGGTGCATCTAGGGTTGTACTGGTTTGCGCATATGTGGTAGTCAGTCAAAATCTCGAAAACAAAATATCGAATACAAAAAGACCGAAAAAAAAAATATCGAAAAAAAAAATATCGAATTTTTTATTTATTTATTTATATATGTTTTTGGGGTCAGGTAAGTAAAAAAAAGGGGTAAAATAAAAAAAAAATGAAAAAAAAGGGGGGTTGGGGGGGGAACCCCCCCATTTAAAAAAAAACACATTGAAAAAAAAATTCGATATTTTATTTTTCGGCCTTTTGTATTCGAGATTTTGGTTTTCGAGATTTGTGAATTCGATATTATCACTATGAACCCGCATATGTACCTCTGACAGACTTTACCTGTGTTCTCCAATCAAATCATGTGTTGTTCATTTTTGTTTTCAGTATGTGTGCTCAACCTGGATTTATTGCATTACTTTATTTTCCATTACTTCTTGTTACTGTGAGTGACTGTGTGTGTGTGTACGTTTTGGGCACATGCATGTGGTACATTGTCCACTCCCCCAACTTCTGTTCATCTGTTGTCCCTGTAGTTGTTGCTCTCTATGATCCCCTCACAATTACTGGGACTGTCTCGTCCAGGGTGTGTGGTCTGTTGGAGGGTGAGACAACAGCTGGGTATTGTTGTCATGTCAATTTACTGTGGTGTCAAACAGGTGAGGTTGGTGGTTATTGCAGGGTCTGGGGATGTGGTTTGAATGGACGTAATTGCATGGATGCTGCTGACATGTGTCTCTTTCTGTATTACATGCCATGGTGGGTTGAGCGTGTTGTTTTTGTGATGAGGAGCCAAGGATTGCCTTTTTGCAGGTGGCCTTTGTCTCCCAGTCTGCCCCTTCCCCCTCATCCACTGTTGTCCTTCCTCACCCCCAACATGTGCTATTTCAGGCTTTCAGACCATGCTGCATTTTTCCCTGTCTTTCTGTCTCTGTCTTCCTCTCTTCACTACCTTCTCTCTGCCCTCGACCACTGTAACAGCCAGCATCTCTTCTCTCTCCTCATCTACCCACCAGCCGGTCTCCTCTTAGCACAATTCCCCTATCCGTCTATGTTTTTCTCTCTCCACTCCAAAGCTACACATTCATCACTCTCCGTCCTGTCTCCCTCTTGCCCTCTGTCTTTCTTCACATTAGTTCCCACACGTATACTTCCACTCACCAGACCTTCGCCTCATCACTTGGTATCCTTTTCCTGCCCGGCAAACATTGGGTGACCCAAAGGTAGATGTGACACCTGACAGTGGGTGTGAAGAACTTGCATACCTGCAATCAGTGACCCCGTTGGTGCCCCACATCGGGGGCTGACTGACACCTGTTTCCAGAATGCATGTCGTGCTGTGCTTGAAATGTGTTTGCTTCACTCCCAGTGATTTCTCTGTTCATGAGTTTTGCTGTTGTAAGGTTGATAGTTGCCCACATTCTGTTATTTGTACTTCTGGGTGTTAACACTGGGTGGTTCATGGCAGTTACATTGTTCCATATGGGAGTTGTCAAGACTTTCCATTTTCTTTACTTTAATGCAGTGCATCTCTTTGCAAGCTTCGAATGTTCTTTCAGGTGGGATGCTGTGGATGGGAGACAGATGGATACCTTGTGCAGGTAAATTGAACGCAATCAGTGGGGCACAGGTAGTGGTGTCATTGGTGGCAGGGAGTCTGGCACTGTGTGGGGTGATTTCTATTTTGCTTTGCACTGAGGTCAGCAGGTCTGGGTTCATAGGTGCAGGGGTGCAAATGTGATGGTAGGCTGGTTAGCCTTTGCTTGCTATTTTTGCATGTGAGTGTTGTTAGGAGGATGTCACTCTAGGGCATTTATTGTTGAGTTATCAAGAGGTGAGCAGGTCCGGCTGCATGGGTGCAGGGACACTTGGTGATGGGAGTTTGGCAAGTGGTTTCCTGCAGTTTCTGCATGTGTCTTGCCGTGCTGCATCCCGTTCTCTTAGCTTTTCATGGCATGTCTACCAATGCTGGCAGTCCACTCCTGGTACTTCTGCCCCTTCTGGGGATGCTGTCCCAAGACAGAACCACACACAGCACAGCATTGCAGGCCATTTGGGGAATGTCAGGTTCAACATTGACAGCAGGCAAACGCCATTGACCTGTTGTTGTTTTCGATGGTTACATATACCATGCATGGTGCACCAGAAGATATTTGTTGCCTGTTGACAGCTGCTCAGTGCATCTCGATGGTCCCTTCAGTTCCCAGCTCATTGGTCCCGGTTCAGCCCAGTCCCTATGTCCACTCCTTCCCTTCCTCTTGTCTGTTCCCTGTTCCCTTTTGTGTGGCAGTCTCCTTGACCTCTGTTTCTCATTCCTTTGTCTTGTCTGCTTGTGTCTTTTATGCCAGCTGCCCCTTTGCCATGCCTTCCTGTATGACTGGTGCCTCTTTAACCAGCTATCTTCTGTCGGAACCTGTCTTTACTGCAATTGATGAGTTGTTTGCATTTCGTTGTCTTGGACTTTCCATCATCGACTCCCCTGCCAGTGTAGACTGCACTGTCCTGATACCACGTTAATCAGGGGATGCCCTATTGTGGCATTGGGAGTGCTTCCAAAGGGGATCCTGGGTTTCCAACCTCTCAGTAATTTCTATTTGGGAGTGCTCTCACTGTCATTCAGACTCCAGCCGGAACAGCATGTTCACAATGCCCCCTCACTAGAACAAGGGGTACGTGGTGTCTGGTCCTTCACAGTATGACACTCAGGGGGGCAGGCAGTATACGTTTTGTGGGTGTGGAACGTTTCACTGTGTAGGGTGTTTCTGTCATGATCTCTGCTTCCAAAAGGTCAGGGTTTTCCCAACTACCTTGGAAGCAGATACATAACCCAGGTTCCGAGTGCCAACCAGTCCCAATTGGGACCTTTTGGACCCAGTCCTGGCGCCAGTGGCACCAGGCTCATAAATATGCCCAGTCCCAGCGCTGGAAGCGCCGGGCTCATAATGCTTGGGTGGACTTACCTGCAGCAGACCATGCTGCTTACTTGCCTGCCAGTTGAGCCTCTGATCCTCTTATGTTTGGAACTACTTTTCCTGTTGGGTGGGGCAGGAGCCACTCCCTAGATTCAGAACACTGGAACTCTTCTGGAAAGCAGGAACTCTTTTCTTACCTAGGCGTGGCTGTGGAAGGAGAACCTAAGCACTACAGGAGGCTATTTAAACCACACCCGATGGATGAATCTTGCTTTGCGTTATTCTGCATCCTCTGCAGCAGAACGCTCATCGTGTCTTCTGCATCTGATCCTGGGCCTAAGGAAAAAGGCTTACCATCCTGAATCCAGTCTTCAGCAACACCTATAAAGACAAGAAAGAACAGGTTAGCATTACGGTCTTCAGTGACAGCTCTTCACTTACCTGGTCCATCGGCTGTCACCAACGCCTCGCGCTGCATTCCGGCATCTGAAAGACAAAAGCTTACCAACTCTTCGCACGCTCCGGAGGCCTTCGGCGCTGCATCCCGCATCTGAAAGACAAAACAAGGTGCGTTTAAAGACATTGGGGAACTTTAATACTCACGTGCCATTACTCCTTTCCACATCTAACCCAGTGGGTATTCCGGCACCCTGCAGCCGCTCCGAACTTGTACCTGCAAAATAAAAAGACAGTTAGAGCGCATCGTGAAGCAGGCAACAAGCGCTTACTTACGTGCTTCCAGGCGCTTCTATTCATCACACGGGCTCCATCTTCAACTCACTTCAGCCCGTCATCCGCCATCGCCGGAACCCTGCAAAACAAGAAACATCATTACTAAAGACTTTAAAGACATTAGAATTACTCGAAACTTACAGTTCGTGCAGTAAACGACAGACAGCAGTCCTCTGAAGTCAAGAGGCCTGCTCCCCTTATCCAGTGAAGAAAATGGTTACAGCACCCTGCCCCGAGGCAGATGGAGAGCACGACGTTCACTTACCTAAGGTGAGAGCGTTAACCTTTGGGGTTCTACAGGAGAAGAGAAAGGGAAGAAGAGAGAGACATTCAATAACCCAGTTCCTTAATCCCATATTTTCTATCTGGAGACATCTTACCCTTCGGGTCAGACATACAGTGCACAGAGGTCCAGCCCAAAGAGCCAGCCGTGTGTTACACATCACCTTTGAAGATACGGTATACGCCCAGTCAAGACCGGCGCCTCTACGGGAATCAGGTGAGCGTTACAGAACGCAAAGCCTACCACAAAACTCCCGTCCAGGCGCTATGGAAACCTCGGATACCGACCAGCTAGCCCAGTTACTTGGGGAACTAAGGGCAGAAGTGCATGCAGCCCGTCAGGAAACGAACGCTCTAAGAAGGGAACTGATTATTTCCAAGGAGCGAACAGATGATCTCGCTAGACAATTGCTACAGTCACAAGCCGGACAGACCCCGTTACCCGCATCTGGGGGAAATCTTCCTTCTACATCCTCTATGAATCCAGTGCAGATCAACCTACCTGGGAATGTACCTCTGGCTCCGCCCGAACGATTTTCTGGTGACCCAAAGAGGTTTGCAGTATTTATCAATCAGTGCCGGTTGCATTTCTTATGCCGGCCAGCAGCCTTTCCAACTGATCAAGCTAAAGTAGCTTTCGTGCTTTCGTACCTTAGTGGAAATGCGGCAGACTGGTCGATCCCTCTAGTAAATCAAGATGATCCGGTCCTCCATGATTTTCAAGCTTTTCAGCTCAGTATGGAAAAACTGTTCGCAAGACATTCACAGGGGCAGGCCTTGGACAATGAGCTTCTTTCGTTGCGACAAGGTAATCGAGACCTTTTGGCTTATATTGCGTCTTTCAACAGACTGATAGTGGAAACTCAATGGCCTGAGGACAAAAGGATTACGCTGTTTTATAGAGGTCTACGTGGAGAGCTCAAAGATGTGTTAGCCCAAGTAGTGAATCCCCCACAAGATTGTTCGGACTATATAGACATACAAGCCGATTCATGGAATTATTAGCGCGGCGCAAGTGGCCAAAAACGTGCGAATCGCAGTGGAATAGCGAAAATCGCAGTGCAAGTGCGAAAATCGCACGAAAAGCAGCGCACATCGATTCATGGAAGGCCGTGCGCGAGAAAACCATCGGATGTGCGATAAAAAAGTGCGTGGCGCACGTTGGCGCACAGGCCATCTAACGGCGTGCGCCAGGTTACAGCGAAAATCGCACAGGCCACAGCGAAAATCGCACATAGTGCGGCGCACGCAACAAAAGTAGGCGGAACACGGGGCGTAACACTCGGAATGGGGAACAACTTGCCAAAATGTGGGCGTCACGGGGGAAGCACAGGGTACAAGTGCGCGGAACGCCCACACGCTCGCCTACAACACGTATTCATGGAATAGAATAGGGCAAAAAAGCGCACGCTCAAACCAGCGCACAGGCACAAACACGACCGCCACAAGAAAGCAGGCGGTAGCGTCTCTGCGCCTGTTAGAAATGTGCGCCAAAAGGTGCGCCAACAAATAGCACCTATATACAGCCATGATGAATGCCCAATACTGTGGCCCTCCAGGACAAATGACGTGCAAAGGGGTACCCACAAACACAGACACGCGCTGACAGAAAAAAAACGTGTGCGTGTATACCGGGGTGCGCGGGAAGTCTCACACGCGAATTGGCCGGGTACGTGGATTTCAGGGGTGCGCGGGAAGTTCCACACGCGATTTGGCTGGGTACATGGATTTCAGGGGTGCGCGGGAAGTACCACACGCGATTTGTCAGGGTATGTGGATTTCAGGGGTGCGCAGGAAGTTACACACGCGATTTGGCCGTGTACGTGGATTTCAGGGGTGCGCGGGAAGTACCACACGCGATTTGTCAGGGTACGTGGATTTCAGGGGTGCGTGGGAAGTTACACACGCAATTTGGCCAGGTACGTGGATTTCAGGGGTGCGCGGGAAGTTCCACACACGATTTGGCCGGGTACATGGATTTCAGGGGTGCGCGGGAAGTACCACACGCGATTTGTCAGGGTACGTGGATTTCAGGGGTGCGCGGGAAGTTCCACACGCGATTTGGCTGTGTACGTGGATTTCAGGGGTGCGCGGGAAGTACCACACGCGATTTGTCAGGGTACGTGGATTTCAGGGGTGCGCGGGAAGTTACACACGCGATTTGGCCGGGTACGTGGATTTCAGGGGTGCGCGGGAAGTTCCACACGCGATTTGGCCATGTACGTGGATTTCAGGGGTGCGCGGGAAGTACCACACGCGATTTGTCAGGGCACGTGGATTGCAGGGGTGCGCGGGAAGTTACACACGCGATTTGGCTGTGTGCTCCCAGGCATTACCTGTACACCCTCCACGGCCCCTGCAGGCAGCACACACCACAGGGGACTACCCTGCACACCTGCTCATGTCACCCACCACCCCCACCCCCCAGCCACCAGGGGCACCCTCCACCAGGCCCCCACCCATGTCACCCACCACCCCCACCCCCCAGCAGTGCAGGGGCATCCTCCACCAGGCCCCCACCCATGTCACCCACCACCCCCACACCCCAGCCACCAGGGGCACCCTCCACCAGGCCCCCACCCATGTCACCCACCACCCCCACCCCCCAGCCACCAGGGGCACCCTCCACCAGGCCCCCACCCATGTCTCCCACCACCCCCACCCCCCAGCACTGTGGGGCACCTGCCAGCAGGCCCCCACCCATGTCCAACCCATGTCTCCCACCACCCCCACCCCCCAGCACTGTGGGGCACCTGCCAGCAGGCCCCCACCCATGTCCAACCCATGTTTCCCACCACCCCCACCCCCCAGCACTGTGGGGCAACTGCCAGCAGGCCCCCACCCATGTCTCCCACCACCCCCACCCCCCAGCCACCAGGGGCACCCTCCACCAGGCCCCCACCCATGTCACCCACCACCCCCACCCCCCAGCCACCAGGGGCACCCTCCACCAGGCCCCCACCCATGTCTCCCACCACCCCCACCCCCCAGCACTGTGGGGCACCTGCCAGCAGGCCCCCACCCATGTCCAACCCATGTCTCCCACCACCCCCACCCCCCAGCACTGTGGGGCACCTGCCAGCAGGCCCCCACCCATGTCTCCCACCACCCCCACCCCCCAGCCACCAGGGGCACCCTCCACCAGGCCCCCACCCATGTCTCCCACCACCCCCAGCCCCCAGCCACCAGGGGCACCCTCCACCAGGCCCCCACCCATGTCACCCACCACCCCCACCCCCCAGCAGTGCAGGGGCATCCTCCACCAGGCCCCCACCCATGTCTCCCACCACCCCCATCCCCCAGCCACCAGGTGCACCCTCCACCAGGCCCCCACCCATGTCACCCACCACCCCCAACCCCCAGCAGTGCATGGGCATCCTCCACCAGGCCCCCACCCATGTCTCCCACCACCTCCACCCCCCAGCAGTGCAGGGGCATCCTCCACCAGGCCCCCACCCATGTCTCCCACCACCCCCACCCCCCAGCCACCAGGGGCACCCTCCACCAGGCCCCCACCCATGTCACCCACCACCCCCACCCCCCAGCAGTGCATGGGCAGCCTCCACCAGGCACCCACACATGTCCCCCTGCCCCCAGGTCCTGACGATACTCAATCATGGCAGTAATGGGCAGCATACCCAGCACAAACACCCAGGCAAGGATTGCATCCACCCACATAGTGAATGCAATTACATGATACAACCCCAATGGCAAGTATGTAAATGAACACATGTCCGTCACACACACATACACAATGGGTGCAAGTGAATGTCAAAACCCATATCATGACATGTATGAAACCAATGAGAAAATACCACAAGTGAAAGTTAAAAAAACATGTATTAAAGATGAAAAATAAGTAAACAAATCAAACGTACAACAATGGGGATAACAAAATAAATGGTCCATGTCCGAGAACAAATGTAAAAATAAAAAAAACAAAGTAATCCAAAAACAAATGTTGTCCAAAGCAATATCATGTGGAAGGAAAATAATGAAAAACCATTTCCTCATGGTGAACACAATAATTAATAAAAAAAATGTTTCTTCAAAAAGCAAACTATATACACGAATATTCCAGGGTCCATGAGCCCAACACCATAAATGCAACCTACTACTACCTAATGAAAAAAAAATATACAAAAAAGTGGCCATTGTCCGAGCGGTCCAAAAAAATAAAAATGAATAAAGGAAACCTAACACTAACTAACTAAATAACTATATACAAAGGCAGCGGGCAAGTCCTGCGGCTCACTCGGTGATGTTGCTGGCCAGGGCATCATCGAATTCCATGTCGATGTCCTGGAGGCGGGACTCTGTCCTGGCCCGAGGTCTCGCAGGGATAACCCCATGTTCAGCTCAAACTCCCTGCGAGCTTCCTCGAGGCACTCAGCCCGCCTCAACGCCCGACGCATGGAGAACTCCGGCATGACCATGGTGAGCCGCTCCTCTTCCGCCCGCTGCCGCTCCGCACCTATCCGCTGGACCAACTGCTCCCACACGGAAGACACCACCATCCCAGGGTTGCCCTGCCCTCCGGCCGATGCCTGCCCCTCTGATCTTGATGGCCCCGAGCCATGATGCCTCCCACGTCGAGCCTGCTGCTGCCTCCGACGCCACTGCCTCTGCCAGCACGACGGCATCCAGGCTGATGGAAACCACCGACGCCGTCGTGCACGTGCCCTGCCCGATGATGCTGTCACATCTTCCATCTGCTGGGGTCCAGTTGCTGTGTTGTCCACCCCTGCTGGACCTCCGACTCCCAACTGTGGCAGGGATGGGATCCCCACCGAGCTGGCTGCATTGGTCGGGGCAGGTCCACAGGGGGCCCTGGTGGCATCTGGGCCGGAAGACGGCAAGGAGAACGACTGGTGTATAGCCTGCACAGAGGAGGAGAGGGCCGCCAGATTGGCCAACACATGCAGCAAACCCCCCGAACATGGCCGATCCCAATTGGGCCACGTCGGCACGGTGCACTTCGTGATGACGTGCGTGCTCCTCCCGGGAAGCATGCACGGCATCACGAATCACAGCCGTGCGCATCGCGACCCCAATCAGGACCTTCTCCACACGGCCAGGGGTTCCCACGTCCGCAGGTGGAGGGGAGTCAGGTGACATGGACATCCCCTCTACCTGCGGACGGGCCTGGGACGGGGCATCCCTGCTGGTGCATGGTGGTGCACTCACAGGGTCAGGGACAGCGACATGCACAGGCCCCTCCACGGTGACCTGTGCTGCCTCCTGCCCCTGGCCCTGGACTGCACCACTTGCACCAGCAGGGATGCCCCCACCAGGCCCCATGTGTGCCCCAGTGGCGGCCTCCTCCTCCTCTGTGCGAACCACCAACCAGGATGGCTCCTCACCGTCTCCCACCGTAGCAGGTCCCTGTGGGGGCTCACCCACCCCTTCCGCTGCAGCCGTGGGGGCATCCCCGCCGCCTTGCTCCACAGCGCCGTCTCCGCCCTCTTCTTCACTAGCCGCTGCGTAGAGGGAGACAAAGAACACAAGCATCAGGGTACTGTACAATGGTCCCCTAGACAGGAAGCAATAGCAGATGAGCACCACTGTCAAAGTACACTTCCATCATGTCCCTCCACAACACATGGGTCAGTCCAGGCAAAACACACACAGTAACAGGCATGGTGCATGCCATGGACATTTCCATGCATGTCCAATGGACTCTTGAAACATTCAATGATATGTAACTCACATGCATCATGGCTCATGCCTATCACATGCACACACTTCACCTCAGTCACATCCATCTGGCCCCAAACACACCAAACACAGCGGATACAAGGGTAATTTGGCTGCTTCACTGAATCTGTGCATTGTCACACACATGTGTCATGCATCCATGGCATGCACAAGTCACAGACACGCAGGTCAGGCACACAGACATGGCTACCATATATGTACCTGGCATCAGCACCCATCCCTCACCCCCACCCATGTCCAGGTACAGAGACTGGCATGCTCTCATGTTCAAAATCTGCATAGGGCTCCCCATGCGGCATTTGAACACATCCAACAACCATGTGGGTCACACATCACTGGTCGCACATGCATTACTATGATGTCCCTGCACACATACATGCATACATGGCCTATGGCACACATACAGGCAAGTATCATAGAACCAGCACACCGCAACATGCCCTGTCTCACACAGTAATGCTTGGACACTTACCGCTCAACTCCAGACGGGCCTCCCTCTCAAGGATCTGGGCGTGGAGTGCTGGGCGTACGCAAGGGTCCTGGACCTCAAGTCCTCCCAGCGCTTCTTGATCTTCTGGACGTTGCGGGTTGCCACCCCCTCCGCGTTGATGGCAACCACACAGTCGGCCCAGATCCTCTCCCGTCCTTCCTTGCTGGCGCGGGACGATCCAAAGAGGGCATCATACTGCCCCAGGACATGCTCCACCAGGACACCAACTTCGGTGGCAGTGAAGCTGGTGCCCCTCTGCCCCTCTAGCCTGGGGTTGCCACTGGTGCCAGATGTGGAAGTGCCCGACATGGCAACCCCAGAGGCAGGTGTGGGTGGGCAACTGGGTCCTGGGGCTGGGCTGTGGAGCGATGTAATCCCAGTCGGGAGTCTTCAGTTCCAGCAGGGGTGGACACAGCAACTGGACCCCTGCAGATGGCTGATGTGCAGGCACCAAATGGCAGGGCACAGTGGCAGCAGGCAGGCAGGCAGGCAGGCAGCAGCAGATGGCACGTGGGAGGCTGCTCGGGGCACTGGGGGGCAGTAACTCGGCCTTCTGGGCAGGAGCGTGGTCTTCCGTGTGTTTTCGCGTGGCCAGCTTGATACGGAGTGATTTGGCACGTGAAAATCCTGCACGTCAGCGTGAAATCCGAGGAAAGGCCCTTAGCTCGTAAGCGCGTCAGCACGCATACGCGATTCTATTGGACCAGAGTCCCTCAGCGCGTAAGCGCGTCTGTGACGTGACCCGCACGAGTGTTCCCCACTCAGCACGTGATGACGGAGCACACGTGGAAATACTGCACGTCAGAGTGTCATCGCGTGTAATTGGACAAAAGTGCGCGTACACGCGATTGGCCTATGTACGTGTATTTCAGGGGTGCGTGGGCACTTACACACGCAAGTACGTCAGCGCACCTGTATCCCGTGGTGCGTGGGAATTTCCACACGCTATTGGACTGGGAACTGGGAACTGGATTCCAGGGGTGCGCGGGTCACACGCTCGCCTAGAACACGCGCAAAGCATACATTTGCGCACTTTAACAATAACAAGCTCAGACGCCAGGATGAACATACCGTTCCTAGCAGCAGTGGCAGTGGGCTACCAAAGGAGGAGGAGGAGGATAGTCAGGGCCAGAATATTCACACCCAGAACCAGCCTTTTCGGGATGCCTGATGACCAGGTGTATGGGAGGTACAGGTTTCCACCACACATAATACTGGACCTGGTGAGTGAGTGGGAGGATGACCTCACATCACCCACCCTGTGCTCCCAAGCACTCAGCCCCCTGGAGAAGGTCCTCAATGTACTGCACTTCTTAGCCACTGGATCATTTCAGCGGACAAGTGCCATAGTGGGTGGGGTGTCACAGGCCACCCAGTCACGCTGCCTACACCAGGTCTTGAACATCATCACTGCACGCCCATCAGTCCGCAGGCACATATGCCTGCCCAGAACACCTGCAGAAAGGCATGCTGCCGCCCTGGATTTTTACGGTGTGGCACGATTCCCCAAAGTGCTAGGTGCCATCGACTGCACCCATGTGGCTCTACGTCCCCCCAGGGCATCTGAGCACATCTATAGGAACCGCAAGCACTGGCATTCCATCAACGTGCAGGTAGCATGTAATGCCAAGGGAATCATCACCTCAGTATATGCCAACTATCCCGGGTCCACCCACGACAGCTTCATTTACCGAATGTCCACCCTAAGCCGGGACCTAGAAGCTGGGCGGCATGGCGATACATGGCTGCTTGGTGAGTATGTATGCCACTGCACATGCATGCATGTTGGATACTGAGCAAGGTCACAACCCCACCAATGATACCAATCACCACCTCCACAGGGGACAGTGCCTACCCTCTCAGCCCCCACATGATGACGCCAATTCGGAACCCCACCACGCCACCCGAGGTAAGATATAACACAGCCCACATTACGACCCGGGGCATAGTGGAGCGCACATTCGGAGTGCTAAAGTCACGCTTTCGCTCCCTTGACCGTTCTGGCGGGCAGCTGTTATACGCTCCCCCAGTAGTGTGCAGGATCATAGTGGCAGCATGTGTCCTGCACAACGTTGCAACACGCCGGGGCCTGGCTGTGGACATGGTGGTGGCCCCACATCCCCAACCACATGCACAGCCGCTGCGCATGGGAGGGGAAAGGGCACGGGGGGAGGCAGCCCGTACACAGCTAGTGGCTAATTACTTCACATAGTGATCACACCCCTGTGGAGTGCACACTGGCCTGGCACATTCCATCTGACAATCAATGATGACTCAACCTGACACTGATCCTGAATGTCTGGAGATTCAACCGTGAAAAGCATATCAGCCTGAGATTGTTCACCTGGAAGTGTTACAATGTGTGCATCCCTACCCACACACACCACCAATGCAGTTTTGTGAAGAAACACATTCAAGCAGCTAAAATGAATACCCACTTGCTAAATGCAACAAGAGGACAGTGCCATGTCACCCAACACATCCCCAGCACCGCCACACAACACACCGTGCCATGTCATGCTATGTGCAGGTAAACAAAGTAATCCCCACAACATGACAAGTGTCATGATGTACAGTGTACCCAATTGAAACTTGCTACACCTGAAATGCTCACTGTAATGCAGGACCAACAACAAACTTGAGCAGGTACTACCATTAACATGACTTCACTAATGTAATAAATCAGTAGCCTCACCACCTGGAAATACCTGCACTCCCACCACTTCCAACTGTACAGTGTTGGCGCCATGTAGAGTTGTAGGTGCACTGCTGCCAACAAGGACCCCATCTCCAGACTAGAGGGGCTTGTGTAGACATGAGGAAGGGACCTGCAAATTGGGAGGCAGACACAGAAGATGAGTTACACATCAATGCAACATGCAGTGTACAACAGAACAGCAATATGCACTAGGAATGTATACACAGTATTGACTAGACTACCCACACATGTAGTGGGAGTCCAATGTCACCATGTACTTCAATGTCACTTGGGCACACCCTTTGCAAGCCCATGGAAACGGGAAGCAGGAGGGGTGTGTGTGACTCAAACCCAGGCATCTGAACCAAATACATGACAAGCCTGCATGTGCCCAGCCACAATGCAGCGTATGCCCACAGGAACCACGGAAGCCAACAAATTGTCCCAAAAAAATTGGGAAAAATATAAAAATAAAAATAAAAATAAAAATAACAATAAAAAAAAATCAAAAATGGCCATTAACGGGCCCGGGGGGGGGGGTTGGGGAGGCCACCCAGGAGGTCCGAGGACAGGGTGCACACCAAAACCCACCTGTGTGGATCCTGGGAAAAAAAAACACCTCCATGGGCTCATGGCCCACACGGCTACCCTGTTGTGGGAGTATCACTGCTGTCGCTATTATCACCCTGTGCAGCTGCATCCGGAGGTGGTTGCACTATGGGAGGCAGCCCACGCAAGGCCCTACTCTGTTCCTCCATGGCTGCAAGCATGCGGGTGTGGTAGGTCTCGTTCTGGAGGATGAGGGTGCGGAGGTCCCCATGCAACAACTCACGGGATGCCCGGACCTCCGCCCTTGTTGCTTGCATCTCAGCTGAGAGCGTACAGGTGAGACGCTCCAGCTGCTGTTCTGTCCTTTGGTGTGTTGAAGCCTCAAGCTCAACAAGAGTCGTCCTGAGTTGATGGAGCTCCTGCCTCAGGGCTTCCCTGTGGCCCTGGGACTCTATGGAGATGGCCTCCTGCAGAGTCGCCAGTGCCGCCCGCCTGTCCCTGTTGGACGCCAACATGTCCTCCCTGTGTGACTGGCAGATGGAGTCGGTTGCCTGCTCTAGTCGCTCCATCAGCCTTTCAGGGGGGACAATGGAAGTGGCCACCCTATCCATGGCCTGAGCCATCATCTCGGATGATGCTGCCTGTTGGGTAGCCATACCGTAAATGGATTACTCCCATGCGGTATTGCCAGGTGGCGTACGGCCACCACGTCGGCGGGCACCACACCTGTCTGGGGCAAGGCGGACTGCGCCTTGCTGTGCCGGCACTGCCTGAGGCTGCAGGACTGCATTCCCCCTCTGATCTGCTGGCCCAGGAACAGGATCAGATGTCGCGGAGTGTGACCCTGCATCCGTAACCACCAAAGGCCTAGCTGCCAACACTGACATCCCCATTGAGGGTTCTGACCCTGGTGCAGGTGGGTGGGACAGAACAGAATCCCTCCCTGGAACACTCACCTGCGACGGCACGTAGGTCTCATCATCCGAATCAACAGCTGAGTACAGCTCGGGGGAGGTGCAGCCAGGGACACCCCTTGAGAGCACGACCTGCAGCACTTGTGGGTTCTCACCCACCAGCACACCACGTCCCTCACTGGTGGTTGGTCGGCCCTCGGACCCCTCCTGGCTCTGCACCATCTCCACAACCCCAGCAGTATCAGGTGCGTCTTCCCCTGCAAAGACATAATAACAAAGAAATGGAAACAGGCATTAGCACCATGGCACACAATGAGGGCTGAGAAGCAAGAGAACCAGTACTTGATTGACACATGTCCCACATGACTAAGACCCTCCCATGCATGCACCCTCACTGCGTATGAAGGGCAGGCAAATGGCACACACTGATGACACAAAGATGGAAGATGAACACATTTCCTGCATGCTGCCTGGCAGTGGCATCACACATTGGCCTGTGATTGCCAGGTGACACACACATGCCATCACACAGATGGCATGTACCATTGCTATTGAGGCAATATGGAGAGGAGGGCAGCACTTATTCATTCAGTCCAGTTCCCGCATGTAATAGCTTTTCTAAATCAAACAGGTCTGATTTTCACCTGGAGCTGGCAGTCCCAAATGGTCCAATTGCACAGGGACATGTGTGAACATATGATGTCCAGGTAACAAAGTCACTCCACTTTACCATAGCCATGCCAGACATGTGACTAGAGGACTGAGAAATGCCTAGTATAAGTGGTGGAATGCAAACAATCTGTCTGAATGAACAGAGAAAAATAAGCAACAATGTTGTGGCAAGGTGACACTTCAAGGGCAACTGGCGTGCTGTTGGGCTAGATGTCTACTGTTGGCAGAAGGGATACTGCAATGGCCAAATGCAGCTGCGCAGGATGTATTGCATGAAGCACATGGCTGACCCATACGACTCAGGCGCACACACTCTCACCTGGCACACAAACAGAAGCCCTCACACACACACCATGCACATGGATGACACACACATGCATGTGCACTCACCGGACAATGCCTCGTAATCAGGCAGATCTCCCACGCCTTGGATCTGTTCCTCCGTGACGTAGGTCCCAGCGACTGACTCATGTGGAGTGAGTTCCATGTCTACTACTGGAGACCCACCTCCAGTCACTAGAGTTGCGGCATGACTTGAGGCCAGCTTCTTCTTTGCCCTGCGCTTTAGGTCATTCCAGCGCTTATAGCAATCATTGGCTGTGCGCCTCACGATTCCAAGGGCACTTACGATGTCCGCAACGGTCTGCCAGTGTGCCTGGCGTTGTGCAGGTGTGGTCTTGGATCCTGCAACAATGACCATCTCGTTATCATGTCCGGACACATACTCGACAAGTGCATTCAGTTCGTCATCCGTGAAGCTGGGCTTCCTCGACGGGCCGGACTGTGTAGCCGTGTCTGGGGCATCAGCCTGTGCCGGACGAGCACTCTTCCTCTTCCGCTTGGAAGGTGGTGGTGATCCTGAGTGTCCTGCGCCGCTCTGGACACTAGGGGCAGGAGCCCTGGTGGGCTCTGTATCAGGTGTGTGGGATTGCACACTCAGCATGGGAGTTGGTGCAGGCATTGGCTCAAGTGTAATGGTGTCAGGGGGAATGTCAGCAGGATGGACTAGGACCGACACTGTCCTGGCTGGGTGTGTGAGAGCTGGGGTGGATGGAGCCGCAGCTGCCCCTGCAGCCTCTCCGCCCTGCCTACTTGGGGCAGCAGATGACCTTGCTGCCCCAGATCCACGTGGCATGATGGCATCAACGTGCACCAGCGCACGTGTCGTAGCCCTGCTGACCTGGAAGTCAGCCATGGAGTCAGCCAGGTCTGGTGCCACAATGGGCTGGTCCAACAAGGGCTGAGCATGGATGGTGTCAGCCACATCAGCCTCAACGGGAGGGGGAGAGGGGGTGGGGGGGTTTATGGGTGCCCTTGACTGGTCCTCCACACATGGGGGGACAGGCTCACCCTGCAAGTTACGACCACGTCCCCTACCGGATCCACCACGGCCACCACTTGTGGCTCTTCCACCTTTGCCACCCTTACGGAATCCTCGCCTCCCAGCCATGGCACTGATGTTAATGTGCGTATGGGAGTGGATGTAGACTATTGTCCTGGGCAATTGGGGGTCAAAGGGGTTGGGTACCAGATGGTAATTGTACCCTAGTGCTCTAGCAAGGCTGAATGTAACCCCTGGGGAAAGATGACGGGTCACGCAACGCACAGGAGGCCCAAAAAAGGGAGATGACGTGCACGCAACCCCTCCTAGACCACGTGTGCAGAAAGAAAAACCTGCACTACGCTGTGGCACCCAGTAACACAAGAATGAACGTATGCGTGTCACACGCAGCCTAGAATGACCTCTGAAGGGGTAGGCTACACACGGGGCAAGCACAGATGTTAGATACATGCGTGACTCACCGTCTGCCAGGTAAAAGAGCGTGAAAAATGAGCGCGTTTGGTTGGCAACACCCCCGCCAAAAGAAGATATGTACGCTGTCTGAGGAGACAGGACAGCAGTAGAAGGGAACACTGTTTGAGGGAACAGGCCCAGGTAAACCAGTGCAAGAGAAAAAATAGAAAAAGCTGTCAGAGGTAACAGGGAGTACGAACTTGAAACGCAGTGAAGTAAATCGCGTGTGAAACGACAAGAAGTACAGAATTCACCCACTCGCTCTCCACGAAAAGCACGTACAAGGAATTGGTGTTCTACACGTACCTTATATGCAGGCCCACACGTACAGCGTCACTTATGCGGCGTGTACGTGCTAGGCCCATTCCCACCAATTACACGCTTTGTCACTTCTGCGTGTAGGTCCATTTGCACCAATTACACGCTTTGTCACTTCTGCGTGTAGGTCCATTTGCACCAATTACACGCTTTGACACTTCTGCGTGTAGGTCCATTTGCACCAATTACACGCTTTGACACTTCTGCGTGTAGGTCCATTTTCACCAATTGCACGCTTTGTAACTTCTGCGTGTAGGGCTATTTCCACCAATAACATGCTTTGACACTCGGACGTGTCACGCAACTTTTTCCTACGCGTGCACGTGACTTCATAGACGCGCATACGCTAGTGACGCGTTTACGCGCTAAGGGCCTTTCATCGATTTACACGCAGACGTGTGGGATTTTCACATGCAAAATCACTCCGTATCAAGCTGTCCACGCGTTCACACACGAAAGAACACGCTCCTGCCCAGGAGGCCAAATTACTGCCCCCCAGAGCCCTGAGCACGCTCCCACCTGCCATCTGCTGCTGCCTGACTGCCTGCTGCCCACGTGCCCTGCCATATGCTGCCTGCACATCAGCCAGGGGTGCTGTTGCTGTGACCACCCCTGCTGGAACCAAAGGCTCCCGACTGCTTTTCCGTCGCCCCACAGCCCAGCCCCAGGACCCAGTTGCCCACCCACTCCTGCCTCTGGGGTTGCCATGTCGGGCACTACAACATCTGGCACCAGTGGCAACCCCCGGCCAAGGAGGCAGAGGGGCACCAGCTTCAGTGCCAGGGAAGTTGGTGTCCTGGTGGAGCATGTCCTGGGGCAGTATGATGCCCTCTTCAGAAGGTTGCGCGCCGACAAGGAAGGACGGACTCGGATCTGGATGGACATCATGACTGCCATCAACGCGGAGGAGGTGGCAGTCCGCAACTACGAACGTGTCAGGAAGCGCTGGGAGGACTTCAGGTCCAGGACCCTCAACAAGGCCCGGCGCCTCATGATGGCAGCAGATGCTAAGGGGCGGGCGGGGCCACTTGTCGGAAGATCAGATGAGTGTCCTGGAACGCATATCCCCAGCGCTCCACATCCAGGTCCTTGAGAAGCAGACTCGTCTGGAGTCGAGCGGTAAGTGTACATGCATACTGATTGTAAGCTGTGCGAGTGGTGGTGTGCCAGGAGTGTGCAGGTTGAACATGTATTTTTATGTGGCCAAGTAGGGGGGTTGTACAGGGCTGTGAGGGTGACACATGCGAGGGGTCTCATGTGTGACACATGGATGGTGCTTGTGTGTGTGGGCTTGCATGGCACAGGATGTGGAGGAATGATTGTCAGGTGTGACATGGATGTCGATCGAGACACTGCGACAGTTGGCGGAGGTGTACACATGCATGCAGGTTTGGTGTTGTGTGTGCATGTGTAGTGTACTCCCTATGTTGCATGTGATGTTTGGATGACCTTTGGCTGCCCATGCTGTTGTATGTGAATGGATGGTGCTGGCTGTTGCATTATGGCTGTGGTATGGCTCATGTGTGCAAGTTGAAATGACATGTGTGTTGGGGATTGTGATGCCATGTGTGAGGTTTACCAATGCCACTCATGTATAACTGTCATGTGTGTATGAGTCCATTTTACAGTGCCCTGATGCCTGTGTTTTCTTTCTCCTTGTCTGCAGTGTCAACTGATGACGAGGGCGGAGAAGGTGCTGTGGAGTACAGCGGCAGGGGTCGCACCACCAGCCGAAGACGCAAGGCCCGGATCCCATCCCAAGTTGTGATCTCGTCGGGGAGTGAGGAGTCTGGTGCGGCGTCCCAGGCCGCAGCTGGCGACGGGAGGTCCAAGAGGCGGAGGTCGGAGTTGGACTCCTCAGCAGCAGAAGGGGCAGCTGGGACCCCACAGGGCCCAACGGGGGAAGATGGCACGGAGTCATCCAGGTTGGTGGGGTGTTTGGTGGAGGGTGCCCCTGTACTGCTGGGGGGTGGGGGTGGTGGGAGACATGGGTGGGGGCCTGGTGGAGGATGCCCCTGCACTGCTGGGGGGTGGGGGTGGTGGGTGACATGGGTGGGGGCCTGGTGGAGGCTGCCCCTGCACTGCTGGGGGGTGGGGGTGGTGGGAGACATGGGTGGGGGCCTGGTGGAGGATGCCCCTGCACTGCTGGGGGGTGGGGGTGGTGGGAGACATGGGTTGGGCATGGGTGGGGGCCTGCTGGCAGGTGCCCCACAGTGCTTGGGGGTGGGGGTGGTGGGAGACATGAGTGGGGGCCTGGTGGAGGCTGCCCCTGCACTGCTGGGGGGTGGGGGTGGTGGGGGACATGGGTTGGACATGGGTGGGGGCCTGCTGGCAGGTGCCCCACAGCGCTGGGGGGTGGGGGTGGTAGGAGACATGGGTGGGGGCCTGGTGGTGGGTGCCCCTGGTGGCTGGGGGGTGGGGGTGGTGGGAGACATGAGTGGGGGCCTGGTGGAGGCTGCCCCTGGTGGCTGGGGGGTGGGGGTGGTGGGAGACATGGGTGGGGGCCTGGTGGAGGGTGCCCCTGGTAGCTGGGGGGTGGGGGTGGTGGGAGACATGGGTGGGGGCCTGGTGGAGGCTGCCCCTGCACTGCTGGGGGGTGGGGGTGGTGGGAGACATGGGTTGGACATGGGTGGGGGCCTGCTGGCAGGTGCCCCACAGCGCTGGGGGGTGGTGGTGGTAGGAGACATGGGTGGGGGCCTGGTGGAGGGTGCCCCTGGTGGCTGGGGGGTGGGGGTGGTGGGAGACATGGGTGGGGGCCTGGTGGTGGGTGCCCCTGGTGGCTGGTGGGTGGGGGTGGTGGGAGACATGGGTTGGACATGGGTGGGGGCCTGCTGGCAGGTGCCCCACAGCGCTGGGGGGTGGGGGTGGTAGGAGACATGGGTGGGGGCCTGGTGGAGGGTGCCCCTGGTGGCTGGGGGGTGGGGGTGGTGGGAGACATGGGTGGGGGCCTGGTGGTGGGTGCCCCTGGTAGCTGGTGGGTGGGGGTGGTGGGAGACATGGGTTGGACATGGGTGGGGGCCTGCTGGCAGGTGCCCCACAGCGCTGGGGGGTGGGGGTGGTAGGAGACATGGGTGGGGGCCTGGTGGTGGGTGCCCCTGGTGGCTGGGGGGTGGGGGTGGTGGGTGACATGGGTGGGGGCCTGGTGGAGGGTGCCCCACAGTGCTGGGGGGTGGGGGTGGTGGGTGACATGGGTGGGGGCCTGGTGGAGGGTGCCCCTGGTGGCTGGGGGGTGGGGGTGGTGGGAGACATGGGTGGGGGCCTGGTGGAGGATGCCCCTGCACTGCTGGGGGGTGGGGGTGGTGGGAGACATGGGTGGGGGCCTGGTGGAGGGTGCCCCTGGTGGCTGGGGGGTGGGGGTGGTGGGAGACATGGGTGGGGGCCTGGTGGAGGATGCCCCTGCACTGCTGGGGTGTGGGGGTGGTGGGAGACATGGGTGGGGGCCTGGTGGAGGATGCCCCTGCACTGCTGGGGGGTGAGGGTGGTGGGTGACATGGGTGGGGGCCTGGTGGAGGCTGCCCCTGCACTGCTGGGGGGTGGGGGTGGTGGGAGACATGGGTGGGCATGGGTGGGGGCCTGCTGGCAAGTGCCCCACAGTGCTGGGGGGTGGGGGTGGTGGGAGACATGAGTGGGGGCCTGGTGGAGGCTGCCCCTGCACTGCTGGGGGGTGGGGGTGGTGGGAGACATGAGTTGGGCATGGGTGGGGGCCTGCTGGCAGGTGCCCCACAGCGCTGGGGGGTGGGGGTGGTGGGAGACATGGGTTGGACATGGGTGGGGGCCTGCTGGCAGATGCCCCACAGCGCTGGGGGGTGGGGGTGGTAGGAGACATGGGTGGGGGCCTGGTGGAGGGTGCCCCTGGTGGCTGGGGGGTGGGGGTGGTGGGAGACATGGGTGGGGGCCTGGTGGTGGGTGCCCCTGGTGGCTGGTGGGTGGGGGTGGTGGGAGACATGGGTTGGACATGGGTGGGGGCCTGCTGGCAGGTGCCCCACAGCGCTGGGGGGTGGGGGTGGTAGGAGACATGGGTGGGGGCCTAGTGGTGGGTGCCCCTGGTGGCTGGGGAGTGGGGGTGGTGGGTGACATGGGTGGGGGCCTGGTGGAGGGTGCCCCACAGTGCTGGGGGGTGGGGGTGGTGGGAGACATGGGTTGGACATGGGTGGGGGCCTGCTGGCAGGTGCCCCACAGTGGTGGGGGGTGGGGGTGGTGGGTGACATGGGTGGGGGCCTGGTGGAGGGTGCCCCTGGTGGCTGGGGGGCGGGGGTGGTGGGAGACATGGGTGGGGGCCTGGTGGAGGATGCCCCTGCACTGCTGGGGGGTGGGGGTGGTGGGAGACATGGGTTGGACATGGGTGGGGGCCTGCTGGCAGGTGCCCCACAGTGCTGGGGGGTGGGGGTGGTAGGAGACATGGGTGGGGGCCTGGTGGAGGATGCCCCTGGTGGCTGGGGGGTGGGGGTGGTGGGAGACATGAGTCGGGCATGAGTGGGGGCCTGGTGGAGGGTGCCCCTGGTGGCTGGGGGGTGGGGGTGGTGGGAGACATGAGTGGGGGCCTGGTGGAGGCTGCCCCTGCACTGCTGGGGGGTGGGGGTGGTGGGTGACATGGGTGGGGGCCTGGTGGAGGCTGCCCCTGCACTCCTGGGGGTGGGGGTGGTGGGAGACATGGGTGGGGGCCTGGTGGAGGATGCCCCTGCACTGCTGGGGGGTGGGGGTGGTGGGAGACATGGGTTGGGCATGGGTGGGGGCCTGCTGGCAGGTGCCCCACAGTGCTGGGGGGTGGGGGTGGTGGGAGACATGAGTGGGGGCCTGGTGGAGGCTGCCCCTGCACTGCTGGGGGGTGGGGGTGGTGGGGGACATGGGTTGGACATGGGTGGGGGCCTGCTGGCAGGTGCCCCACAGTGCTGGGGGGTGGGGGTGGTAGGAGACATGGGTGGGGGCCTGGTGGTGGGTGCCCCTGGTGGCTGGGGGGTGGGGGTGGTGGGAGACATGAGTGGGGGCCTGGTGGAGGCTGCCCCTGGTGGCTGGGGGGTGGGGGTGGTGGGAGACATGAGTGGGGGCCTGGTGGAGGCTGCCCCTGCACTTCTGGGGGGTGGGGGTGGTGGGAGACATAGGTTGGGCATGAGTGGGGGCCTGGTGGAGGGTGCCCCTGGTGGCTGGGGGGTGGGGGTGGTGGGTGACATGGGTGGGGGCCTGCTGGCAGGTGCCCCACAGTGCTGGGGGATGGGGGTGGTGGGTGACATGGGTGGGGGCCTGGTGGAGGGTGCCCCTGGTGGCTGGGGGGTGGGGGTGGTGGGAGACATGGGTGGGGGCCTGGTGGAGGGTGCCCCTGGTGGCTGGGGGGTGGGGGTGGTGGGAGACATGGGTGGGGGCCTGTTGGAGGCTGCCCCTGCACTGCTGGGGGGTGGGGGTGGTGGGAGACATGGGTTGGACATGGGTGGGGGCCTGCTGGCAGGTGCCCCACAGTGCTGGGGGGTGGGGGTGGTGGGTGACATGGGTGGGGGCCTGGTGGAGGGTGCCCCTGGTGGCTGGGGGGTGGGGGTGGTGGGAGACATGGGTGGGGGCCTGGTGGAGGATGCCCCTGCACTGCTGGGGGGTGGGGGTGGTGGGAGACATGGGTTGGACATGGGTGGGGGCCTGCTGGCAGGTGCCCCACAGTGCTGGGGGGTGGGGGTGGTAGGAGACATGGGTGGGGGCCTGGTGGAGGATGCCCCTGGTGGCTGGGGGGTGGGGGTGGTGGGAGACATGAGTCGGGCATGAGTGGGGGCCTGGTGGAGGGTGCCCCTGGTGGCTGGGGGGTGGGGGTGGTGGGAGACATGAGTGGGGGCCTCGTGGAGGCTGCCCCTGCACTGCTGGGTGTGGGGGTGGTGGGAGACATAAGTTGGGCATGAGTGGGGGCCTGGTGGAGGCTGCCCCTGGGGGGTGGGGGTGGTGGGTGACATGGGTGGGGGCCTGCTGGCAGGTGCCCCACAGTGCTGGGGGGTGGGGGTGGTGGGTGACATGGGTGGGGGCCTGGTGGAGGGTGCCCCTGGTGGCTGGGGGGTGGCGGTGGTGGGAGACATGAGTTGGGCATGAGTGGGGGCCTGGTGGAGGGTGCCCCTGGTGGCTGGTGGGTGGGGGTGGTGGGAGACATGAGTTGGGCATGAGTGGGGGCCTGGTGGAGGGTGCCCCTGGTGGCTGGGGGGTGGGGGTGGTGGGAGACATGAGTTGGGCATGAGCGGGGGCCTGGTGGAGGGTGCCCCTGGTGGCTGGGGGGTGGGGGTGGTGGGAGACATGGGTGGGGGCCTGGTGGAGGCTGCCCCTGCACTGCTGGTGGGTGGGGGTGGTGGGAGACATGGGTGGGGGCCTGGTGGAGGCTGCCCCTGGTGGCTGGGGGGTGGGGGTGGTGGGAGACATGGGTGGGGGCCTGGTGGAGGCTGCCCCTGCACTGCTGGGGGGTGGGGGTGGTGGGGGACATGGGTGGGGGCCTGGTGGAGGCTGCCCCTGGTGGCTGGGGGGTGGGGGTGGTGGGAGACATGAGTTGGGCATGAGTGGGGGCCTGGTGGAGGCTGCCCCTGGTGGCTGGGGGGTGGGGGTGGTGGGTGACATGGGTGGGGGCCTGGTGGAGGGTGCCCCTGGTGGCTGGGGGGTGGGGGTGGTGGGGGACATGGGTGGGGGCCTGGTGGAGGCTGCCCCTGCACTGCTGGGGGGTGGGGGTGGTAGGAGACATGGGTGGGGGCCTGGTGGTGGGTGCCCCTGGTGGCTGGGGGGTGGGGGTGCAGGGGGACATGAGCAGGTGTGCAGGGTAGTCCCCTGTTTTGTGGGCTGCCTGCAGGGGCCGTGGAGGGTGTACAGGGAACACCTGTGAGGACCCACCCAGCCTAATCGCGTGTGATAATTCCCACGCACCCCTGTAATACACGTACCCAGCAAAATGGCGTGTGATAATTCCCACGCACCCCTGTAATTCACGTACCCTGCCAAATCGCGTGTGATAATTCCCGCGTACCCCTGTATTACACGTGCCCTGGCTAATCGCATGTAAGACTTCACGCGTACCCCTGTAATACACGTTCCCTGGACAATCGCGTGTTGAACTTCCCGCGTACCCCTGTAATACACGTACCCTGGCAAATCGCGTGTAAAACTTCCCGCGTACTCCTGATATGAAGGTTGCCCGCTTTGCGTTCCTTGTTTGGCAGCCCTGTAAACTGGTCCAGGGTTAGCGCAGCCCTTTGCGATGATTTAGCGATGTTGATGGCTTTTCCTTGCGCGAGGGCGTTCTTGGGGGCGTTACTGGCGCTGCTGCAGGCTCGCTGCGATACTCTGCGCCACGGCTGGTTTGGGAGCATGAAATCCATGAATAAGCTGTGCGCGGAAATCGGTTTTAGCGCACGTGCCTGGCGCAGTCAATCGCACGCGGACACTCTGCGCCAGCCGCTTGCGACACTTTTCTGCGAAATTCTATGAATTACCCTGTTAGTTGTTCAAATAGATCACAGACTGCAGAACAGGAAGGCCGATCGTTCCAAGTTTGATGCTCGAGTATTTTCCAAACCGCCAACTCCTTCCAAAGGAGTAGACTCCGGGGAACCCATGCAAATAGGGGGTCTGAAAGGTCCTCTAACACAAAAGGAGCGGGAAAGGAGAAAACAGTTGCAATTATGCCTCTATTGCGGAAACTCAGAGCACTTTCTTCGAGACTGTCCGGTGAAACCTGCCAAGAAGGCAGTAGGAGCTGCAGTTACCAAAGTTACAAACTCTGAGCAGGGAAACGACCTCGCCCGACAAGAATAGAGGTCCTCTTGCCGAGCGTGAAAACCAGTTCCGTGACCTCGCATTTCGTGATACCTATGGTCCTCATTAGCCCTGATAATCCGGATCGATTAAATGCAATTAAAGCTTACGTCGACAGCGGTGCCATCGGCAATTATGTGGATCATGAAATGGTTTTGAGGATGAATCTAACTCTTTGGCCCTCATTACGACCCTGGCGGAGGACCATGGTGCAATTTGCACCATGGTCCATGGCGCAGAGCTGCCAACTCCGCCATGGGGGTTGGCGGACTTACCGCCCCATTCCGACCTTGGCGGGGCGGTAAGTCCCCAATCCCCATTTACCCTTCCCCATTCCCATTTTTGCCCCATAGGGTATAATGGGAGTGGGGAAGGCGTTAATTACGCCACCGTAAATTACGGTGGCGTAATTAACAACAGGTCCCGTAGCGCCATGGATTTTTCCGCCCGGAAAAACCAGGCGAAAAAATTGCCATAGCGCTACGGGAACTCGTAGTCTGGCGGAAAGGTACGCCATGCATTACGCTGGCGTAAAACCCTTTTCGCCAGGGTCGTAATGAGGGCCTTTGTCCCAAGGCTGTAAAGGACGTCATTACTACGGTGGATGGTACGGAGATAGCCTCCGGGCCAGTAACGCATACCACTCAAGAGGTGACGCTAGTAAGTCAAGATGGACACCATGAGAAGATTGTGTTCGATGTGATCAAGGCCCCTCAGTTTCAGATTATTCTAGGAATACCTTGGTTAGAGAAACACAATCCTCTAATCGATTGGCGAGCAAGAACGGTCCAGTTTCCAGAATGTGTCTCTACTTGTCACCCTCCACCTGGTGTTGCACTGGCAGCAATTTCTTCAGAGACTCCCCAGTTACCTCCCGAATACCTAGAATACCAAGATGTTTTCCGGAAGGATCAGGCTAACTCTCTACCTCCTCATAGGTCTTATGACTGCCAGATAGACCTGATACCTGGATCTACTCCTCCTTGTAGTAGAATTTATGCCCTCACCGAGCCTGAGAATCTTCACCTTCGACAATACCTGGATCAATACCTGGCAAATGGGTTTATTCGTCCTTCCAAGTCCCCTGCTTCTTCAGCTTTGTTCTTCGTTCCAAAAAAGGAAGGAGACCTTAGAACTTGTATAGATTATCGCTCCCTGAACCAGATCACCGTTAAGAATAGATATCCGTTACCTTTGATCCCTGAACTCCTGGACCAAGTCAGAAAAGCATGCATATATACAAAGCTGGATCTTAGAGGAGCTTACCACTTGGTACGAGTAAAAGAGGGCGATGAATGGAAGACGGCCTTCCGCACCAAGTATGGGCTATTTGAATATCAGGTCATGCCCTTCGGACTTTGCAATGCCCCGGCCGCCTTTCAATATTTTATGAACGATGTCCTCAGAGAGCTCATAGATGTGTGTGTTGTTGTTTACATTGACGACATCCTCGTTTATTCTTCATCGGAATCTGAACATCGGAAACACGTGAAAATGGTCCTCGAAAGATTGCGTCAACACAAACTTTTCGCTAAGTTGGAAAAATGTGTTTTCAACGTGACTGAAGTTGAATTCTTGGGATTCATATTATCACCTGGCGGAGTGTGTATGGATTCAAAGAAGGTCGATGCAGTTCTCAAATGGCCATCACCATCCTCCGTAAAAGGTGTGCAAAGCATGTTAGGCTTCGCTAACTTTTACCGCAGGTTTATCCCCGAATTCTCTCGAATAGTCCAGCCCATCACTGCCTTGTTAAAGAAAAACAAACGTTTTGAATGGTCTACCGAGGCGGAACAAGCTTTCCAGGATTTGAAGACTAAATTTATCTCTGCACCAATCTTAAAACACCCTCGCCCCGAACTCCCCTACATCGTGGAAACTGATGCTTCAAGCCTTGCCATGGGGGCAGTTCTATCACAAAAGGACCCGGTAACCAATCAGTTGCATCCCGTGGCATTTTGGTCCCGCAAATTCTCGCCTCCTGAAATCAATTCCACGATTACTGACAAGGAACTTCTGGCTATCAAGTCTGCCTTTAAGGCTTGGCAGCATTATCTGCTGGGGGCCCGACACACCGTTACTGTGATTACGGATCACCGAAACCTGCAATATTTGAAAACCGCAAAAGCCCAATCCTCTAGACAACTCCGTTGGGCATTATTCTTTGCCGAGTTTGACTTCATAATTACCTATCGACCTGGTACAAAGAACGGTAAAGCTGATGCCCTTTCTCGGATGGGAGTGGAAGAACACTTGATCAACCCTTAACCTGTACCAATCATTCCCGAACAAAGAATTCTGGGTGTAATCGCCACAGAATCCATAGAGGAAGTTAAGGATAAAGCCAGGCAACTTGTAACTCCAGCAGACATACAGAATTGGCATCTGCAGGGAAAGGACTTTGCAGTAAAGGACAACTTATTGTATTTCCAAGAACGATTATACCTACCCAGCACAGATTTACAGAAAAAAGTAATCTCTTGTTATCACGATTCTTTAATGGAAGGACATTCCGGTATGGCCAAGACCTCAGAAAAGATCAAGCGCTACTTCTGGTGGCCGTCTTGGAAAAAAGATATCAGAGACTTTATAATGTCCTGTGGAGTATGCGCCCAAAACAAGAGTCAAAAGGAAAGACCAGCAGGCCTCTTACGCCCTATTGACATCCCACCTCGCCCTTGGCATACGCTTTCTATGGACTTCATCACCGATCTACCTCCATGCTCCGGATACAATACGATTCTAGTAATCGTGGACTTATTCTCCAAGATGGCGCATTTCATTCCGCTCAAAGGCTTGCCAACAGCAGCAACTCTGGCCCGAGAATTTCTCGAAAACATCGTCCGACTGCACGGTTTTCCTTCGGCTCTAATTTCGGATCGAGGTAGTCAATTTATTTCTCATTTTTGGCGAAGTTGCTGTCGGTCGGCTCAAATTGATGTGAGACTATCGACCAGTCACCACCCTCAGACCGACGGACAAACCGAGAGGACCAATCAAACTCTGGAACAGTATTTACGCTGCATGCTGCAACAAACTGAAAAAACCTGGAAAGACATCCTTTGGATAGCCGAATATGCCTACAATAACTCTGTCCATTCGGGAACTGGGAAAACCCCGTTTTTTCTTTTGTACGGCAGTCACCCTCGAACCTCGGAGTTGGATCCCCTCCAAGATCTTGAAACACCAGCAGTAGACTACCTGCATTCTACAATCACCCAAGCCTTTAAGGAAGCTGTTTCTCACCTTCCAAGGGCTAAAGAACAATACAAGAAAGGAGCAGATCAATATCGGAAGGAAGCCCCTCAATATCAAGTAGGGGATCAAGTCTGGTTATCCACCAAATATCTACCTCTAAAAGGGCCACGCACATTCAACCCAAGATACCTTGGTCCCTATTCCATCACTACCATAGTAAACCCAGTAGCGGTCAAGTTGGACTTGCCCCCGCACATGAAGATACATCCGGTCTTCCACGTCTCTCTATTAAAACCCGTGCAACCTCAAACCCGACTAACTAAATCTCCAAAACCTATCCTAGTTGATGGAGAACTCGAGTTTGAAGTCAAAAGCATTCTGGACTCCAAGATCTCCAAATCTAAACTATTTTACCTAATTGACTGGAAAGGCTACGGCCCCCAAGAGAGATCCTGGGAACCTGCTGAATATGTCCATGCTCCTCGCCTAATCAAAAGATTTCACCGAACATTTCCTGACAAGCCAAAACCCCCGGAGAAGCCCGGTTTGGGAGGGGCCTTGAGGGGGGGTACTGTCATGATCTCTGCTTCCAAAAGGTCAGGGTTTTCCCAACTTCCTTGGAAGCAGATCCATAACCCAGGTTCCGAGTGCCAACCAGTCCCAATTGGGACCTTTTGGACCCAGTCCTGGCGCCAGTGGCACCAGGCTCATAAATATGCCCAGTCCCAGCGCTGGAAGCGCCGGGCTCATAATGCTTGGGTGGACTTACCTGCAGCAGACCATGCTGCTTACTTGCCTGCCAGTTGAGCCTCTGATCCTCTTCTGTTTGGAACTACTTTTCCTGTTGGGTGGGGCAGGAGCCACTCCCTAGATTCAGAACACTGGAACTCTTCTGGAAAGCAGGAACTCTTTTCTTACCTAGGCGTGGCTGTGGAAGGAGACACCTAAGCACTACAGGAGGCTATTTAAACCACACCCGATGGATGAATCTTGCTTTGCGTTATTCTGCATCCTCTGCAGCAGAATGCTCATCGTGTCTTCTGCATCTGATCCTGGGCCTAAGGAAAAAGGCTTACCATCCTGAATCCAGTCTTCAGCAACACCTATAAAGACAAGAAAGAACAGGTTAGCATTACGGTCTTCAGTGACAGCTCTTCACTTACCTGGTCCATCGGCTGTCACCAACGACTCGCGCTGCATTCCGGCATCTGAAAGACAAAGGCTTACCTACTCTTCGTGCGCTCTGGAGGTCTTCACACTGCATTCCGGCATCTGAAAGGCAAAAGCTTACCAACTCTTCGCACGCTCCGGAGGCCTTCGGCGCTGCATCCCGCATCTGAAAGACAAAACAAGGTGCGTTTAAAGACATTGGGGAACTTTAATACTCACGTGCCATTACTCCTTTCCACATCTAACCCAGTGGGTATTCCGGCACCCTGCAGCCGCTCCGAACTTGTACCTGCAAAATAAAAAGACAGTTAGAGCGCATCGTGAAGCAGGCAACAAGCGCTTACTTACGTGCTTCCAGGCGCTTCTATTCATCACACGGGCTCCATCTTCAACTCACTTCAGCCCGTCATCCGCCATCGCCGGAACCCTGCAAAACAAGAAACATCATTACTAAAGACTTTAAAGACATTAGAATTACTCAAAACTTACCGTTCGTGCAGTAAACGACGGACAGCAGTCCTCTGAAGTCAAGAGGCCTGCTCCCCTTATCCAGTGAAGAAACTGGTTACAGCACCCTGCCCCGAGGCAGATGGAGAGCACGACGTTCACTTACCTAAGGTGAGAGCGTTAACCTTTGGGGTTCTACAGGAGAAGAGAAAGGGAAGAAGAGAGAGACATTCAATAACCCAGTTCCTTAATCCCATATTTTCTATCTGCAGACATCTTACCCTTCGAGTCAGACATACAGTGCACAGAGGTCCAACCCAAAGAGCCAGCCGTGTGTTACACATCACCTTTGAAGATACGGTATACGCCCAGTCAAGACCGGCGCCTCTACGGGAATCAGGTGAGCGTTACAGTTTCACTTATATTGGCCTGAGGTTGGCAAGTCTCGCTGCATGTGTGCCAGGACTCATGGTGATGGGTGGCTGGAAATTCGTTCTTGTATTTGTTTTATGGCACTCAGGGGGACACATGTTTCAGTGTAATTGGGTACATGGATGTGTTACCTGCTCTGAACTTGTGTTGTTTTTGTATACTGAGGCATGCTGTGTGGGACAATGTTTGCTGGTATTGTGGAGTACAGTGCTGTCGGATCCCTGCAAATGACATATCAGCAGAGTAGGCTGTTTTGTGAGCCTACCGAGGAGAGGAATGATTAATTCCAGGGTAAAGCAGCAACAGGCTCACAAGGGGAAAGGTGTGCAGTGAGATGTGTAGTGAACCTGTAATTGTTGCATTCTGTGTAGTTATTTTGATGTAGATGTGTATGGTGGGCATAATTGTTGTGATGGAATGGGGTGGCCACTGAATCTGTACATTGTGAGTCACACATAGGGTGGCCACTGCGGTCCACACAAATGTTAGTTGCAGATTTAATTTTGATCTGTGCCTTCCGACTTGTGTTTTCCTGTGTGTTGTTGTGGGTCTGCATGCCTTTTTGTTGGTGGTGGCCATGTGACGGTGGTCTGGGATTTCGTTGCTTCTGTTGTGTGCTTTGGTGTGTGCAACATGGTCACTGCTGTTTAAAGTTGCAGTTGATTTTATGGCTTTGGCCATGCACAGTTTGCCTCTCCTAGACACATATTCTCAGGGTTTTGTTATGGGCACTGTGAGATAGGCATGGTATTACGGGAGATGACACAGACTACAGATGTATTTTTCTTAACTGAACTTTATTAATGAACAGGTTGGTATAAAGCCTAACTAACTTTATTCTATGGTGGGATTTTCCCTGCCTAAATACAACTAAGGAAAATCTATATCTACGGGTCCAAATCAAAAGTCTGTCTGTGTTTAAACCTATGCTTGTCCTAACAACTGCAACAAAATCTAGTGGGGAAATGTTTTCAAGCAAATATAAGTGTTCAAGTTCAATGCAGTTCAAATGTAACGCTGTTTCAAAGAATTTTGATCACGTTGTGAAGTTACCTTCTGCACAATACTGTGATCTTGGGACTCCCTTCCCCATGATAAACACTCTCCAGTTCTTTGATTCTCAGGTTTCCCTTGGCCAAGATGTATACTGAGCAGTTGACTAAGGTCCTCTGTTCAGAAGTTTACAAAAGAATACACAGTCCTCTTGACCCTTCCTTTGGTTAGCTTCACCAAGGACGCACACTTTTTTGCTGCTTTTCTGCTATTTGGTGGTTTCTGGTCTAGGCGCAGTTGTCAGGCCTCACAGTCCACCCACTACAGGTCACACAACCACAGGCCTTGTCTTTAATTTGACTGTTGATATTGGCAATGTCAGTTTTTATGAAACTTCCAGGTCTAAGCACAGTTATCAGACCATACAGTCCACCCATCACTTGTCACGCAACCACACGTTTCCCCAAAGGCCGTTGTTCAATAATATGCAAGATAACTCTTCAATGTCCTTATATGGCTTGCACATTATTCTTAAGGTGTTTTTCTGGCAGTGGGCTACTTGACACATTTGATTGTCCCAGAATGTGTATGCAGTCTCTGGCATTTCATAGTCTGATCAAGTAACAACTTTCTTTTCATTCAATTCTTCATTGCCGCATTCACTTGCTTTCACTCAAATCATGACTTTCTTGTCGCCCAATATCAGTAAATGTAACATTGTGTTGTATTTGTCAGGATAACACTTTCATTTGATTCAGTTTTCAATAAATGTAGTTTTAAACTGTGCCCACATGAATAGCACCTTTCATTTGTTTCGTTATTCACAAAATGCAGTTTTAATGTGTATATGTGTTAAATAACACCTTTCATTTAGTTCGGTATTCAATACGTGCTATTTTGCATTTCTTCTGTGGACCGTTACTATTTCCATGGTTAATTGGAGCTCTCCAATGTTCCAAGTGTCTCCTGACACTTACTGGGTCTCTTCAGATCCACTCGGCAGCTTCTCCCCAAGCGGGAAAACCAACTTGGTAGTTCACTGGGTGCTCCACTCCGCTGATGCCGGCCTTCGTGGTTGGCTCTGCCTCTGCTCCCTGGCAGCACCTACTGTATGCCTTCCCTCACAAGGGATCCCAGTCCTGCACAGTCACCTCGGCAAGACTCTTGGGATCTCAGTCCGCATCTCAGCATTTCGGCTTCTCGCTTCTCAGCACGGCAACGTCTCAGTATTTTGGTGCTTTCTCAGCATGGCAACTCCTCGGTTCTATTTTCCTTTTGCGACTGCATCTTCCATGTGTTTCTGATTTCCACTTTTTATACAGTTCTTCACTACAAATAGACTACAGTTGAATTGAGTTATACTCAATTGCCTGATCCTCCTTAAGCTTATTAGTGTGACATGCCACGACTTTTATGAATTCATGCCTCCAGATCACTCTTCTTCGTCCCAATACCAGAATGGTGTTTATAATAGGAGCTCTGCACTACCCCTAGTAGTTGTCATCACTGAATGGCACAGGGATGTGGCTTTACTGTGTGTGTTCCACAGGAGCTGATTTTCAGGAGAAGTATGTTTGTACAAACTGATTGCATGCAGCCTCGCCCATTGCCCTTTGGCCAACTAAGGGCAGGGGGGTTCCTGTGCCTGAGGGCGAGGACCCTTCTGCATATCGACTGGTATGTCATGCCGAGTGGCACCATTGTGCAGGACTCATGTTGCCAGGAATATTTTACATACTAATGGTGGGGCATAGAGTAATAGCCCACCAGTGTGGTCAAGGGAGTGGACACATGATTTAAGCACCCCAAATGTGCGCTCCACTATGCCCCTAGTGGCTTATGTGCTTTTTTGATTCTTTCCTCAGCTGGTATTTCCAGATTCCTGAATGGCGTGAGCAGAAATCTTGATAGCGGCTAGTCACTATCCCCTGCAAATGTGTTAATGGTTGGTATTGGTATTTATTGTCATGGTCTGTTGTTCAGTGTGTCACATGCGTGCATGAATGTGTGCAACAGTAGTTACTCACTAATGAGCCAGGTGTTGTCATATTTTCCTGACGCAAGGGCCCGGTAGAGTGGTGATTGGTGGTAAATGTGGCTGTCATGTGTGCTGCCAGGACATTTGGCATTTACTTGCATGATGACTCTGTTTGCATCACAGATGACCTGCACATTGATTGAATGCTAGTGCTTCCAGTTGCAGTAAATGTGCTCCAACAATTGGGGATATATGGGGGCGGCACAGCACAACATGTGTACAATCACTTGCTCTAAGTACATGTGAGATATTTGCAACTGCATAGAACTCCTGGCAGACTCTTTGGCTTTCCAGCAGTGTGCGCGGCATGTGTATGTGCGTATGCACACACGCATGTGATGTTATGCAGGCCAACACTTGGTGGAGACAGCAGGATTGCCTGGTCTTAGATGTGCCACCAACTATAGCAGTGGTGTGCTGAAAGGAGCCTGTGGCTATGAAATGGAGTGTGTCAGTACATTTTCCAAGGGGGTGAGGGCATGGGAGGAGATAGTGGGGGAGGAAAGGTCTTTCTCCCACTCCCTGACCAGGTTTAGTATGACATGGGGTGGGAAACAGTACCTTGCATATACCTAGTCGTCTGGCATCCTAAACAGCGTGGTGTGTGCTGTGAAAATCCAGGGTCTCTGCATTCGCCTCCTACTTCTGTGTTTGGTACAATGGCTCACAGTATTCCTGCATCCATTCTTTTTGACCGATGTTGGAATAGTGTGCATTGCATGCTTTATACACATTGTTTCCTTTGCACATTGTCCACACATTGTGCTTTGCGTTTAGTTTCATATGGCAGTGAGATCAAAATGTTTGCGCGTGACTTTTCCCGACATGTATTTATTTATTTATTCAAATTTTTAAAGCACGCAGCCGCCCAGGGGCATTGTGGCGCTGTTACATATAAGCATTTCTTGATACAAAGGAAATCATAGTGGTTACATAGTGGTTACATTGATACTTACAGTTTGTGATACATTTTGAGGTTACAAAGTATGATCAGGCAGAGTTTGCATTCTAGACGATTATCTTAGGGGTTATTTGAGTAACTGTGGATAGCACGAAGGCAGATATGTCACAGTTGGTTGGGTTCTTCCGTGCGGGAGACAGGGCATCAGTGTGAGGAAGGTTATGTGAAAAGTGTGGATTTAAGGGATTTGCGGAATGCCAATAGGGAAGGCTCTGCTCTAATTGCTTTAGGGAGGGCATTCCAGAGCTTGGGAGCTATGTGAGGGAAGCTGATGCCTCTGGCGTTGGTTATTTTTATGGATGGAACGCGCAGTTGGTTAGCATGGTGACTTCTTGTGGGTTGTGTGGAAGTGTTTCTGGATAGAGTTTCAGAGAGGTATGATGGGGCGGAAAGATTGATACATCTATGCGTAAGGGTGAGGATTTTGAAGTTAATCCTTTCCTTGACCGGGAGCCAGTGAGCTTAGTGTCTGGCGTGGGATATGTGGTCACATTTGGCGATTTGTAGAGCTGCACGGAGTGCGTTATTTTGCGTTATTTGGAGCCTGTTGATGTTCTTGGTGGAAGCGCCTGCCAGAAGGGCGTTTCAGTAGTCGAGTCTGGCTCCAACTGTGGCTCTGGCTATGGACAGGGAGTTTTGAGTGGTTAAAAAAGGTTTACTTGCAGTTATAAGTTTTGTGGTGTGGGCAGAGGAGATGGCGCTGACCTGTTTTGTCATTGAGAGTGTTGAATCTAAGTAGACACCAAGGGTCTTTACTGAAGTAGAGAGTGGAATGATTGAGTTGTCAATGGAGAAATGTGTGTGTTTTTTGTTTAGTGTGGGGAGGATTTCCTTTGGACCCAGGATGATAATCTCAGTTTTGTCCCTGTTTAGGCAGAAGCCATTGATTGCCATCCAAGTTTGAATGGTGGTATAAATTTGGAGGAGGGCTGTGGCATCTTGATCATAGTCTCCAGTAAGTGGGAGGAGCACATGATTGTCGTCGGCATAGTTTGTATAGGCTATGCCTTGCATGTCCAGTAGGTCAAACAGGGGTTTGGTGAACAAGTTATAGAGAGTGGGCGCTGTACATGATCCTTGGGGGACTCCACAGCTGATGGTGATGTGGTCTGCGTTGGCTTGGTCAGAGTAGACTTTCATTGCCCTTCCTTCGAAGAAGGAAGTTATCCAGGAGGTGGCTTTGTCAGACAATTGGGCAGCGTTGGTGAGGTGGGAGGTGAGAATATCATGGTCAAAAAGATCAAATGCAGCAGAGAAATCGAGGAGGAGCAGGAGTGCAGGTTTGCTCGTGTCCATTATTTTGGTTATTTGGTTCTTAAGATCTAAGAGGGAAGTTTCTGTACCATGTCCTTTGCGGAAGCCAGATTGTCTTCTGCCTAGGATGGCATTGTCTTCCGGGAATTGATGGATTTGTATGTGGGCGGCTTTATCCAAGATTTTAAGAAGGCAGGGAACAGTGGTGATGGGGTGGTAATTGTTGTGGCAAGTGGGGTCTAGAGATTCTTTTTTATGAGATGGCAAACCCATGCTTCTTTTAGATTTTGTGGTACAACTCCTGATGAGAAGGATGCGTTAATGAAAGCTGTGATGATGGGGGTGAGCGAGTCTGCGCATTCTTTAATGATGGTAGGGGGACAGATGTCCCCTTTGCAAGTGGTGGGTTCAATATGTTTGATAAGGTTGGTAACCTCAGTCTCTGTGATGTCTTTAAAAACGAAGAGGGGTGTTTGAGAGAGAGGTTTAGGAGTGGTGTGATGAGGTGGGTCATGATGTTTAGGAAGGGCAAAGCGTTGAGTGAATGTTGGTGCACCGGTTTTGTCTTTGATGACGTCCTCTGGGGTGGTAACAGAGGAGGTAAGATCTTTGAATATCTTGAAGATTTCTCTGGATTTAGAATTGGCTTTGGCGATTCTTTGATTGAAGGATTCAGATTTAGCTTGAAAAATTGCTCTTTTATAAGCAGTTGATATATTTTTGAATTCAATTAGTGTGGGTTGGCTGGGCGAGGATTGCCAGTTGGATAGAGCTTGGCGCTTCTTGCTGCATACGGTGGCAAGTTCTTCTGTAAACCAGGAGTTAGAGTTGATAGATTTTTTCTCTTTTTTGTTTTCTAAGGGGACTATGGGCCTCATTACAACTCACCCGGTATGGAAACAACGGTGGCGGTAAACCCGCCGCCACCGTTGTTTCCATACCGGGTGATCACGACTCCTGCAGGCGGAGGCGTCAATCCCGCCAGGTCTGACCTGGCGGGTTTAACACCGCCCGCCTGCAGGCGGACGAGGAAACACTGGCACCATCACGAGATGGTGCCAGTGTTTCCATGATCCCCATTCCCATTGAGTCCTGTAGGACTCAATGGGAATGGGGATTTACACCATTCCGCCTCCGGAATTCCCAGGTCATCGGGGTTGTAATGCCCCGGTAAATCCGGGAATCACAGAGGCGGAATGGTAATACCAGTCTGGCGGTAACCAGGCGGTTTTACCACCTCAGTTACCGCCAGACTCGTAATGAGGCCCTATGTCTTCGATAGCTTGGTTGAGCACTTTGTCATATGTGATTGCAAGAATAATGGGATCATTGCTAAATGTTGGTTTAAGTTCTGGGGTGTTGAGGAGTGGTGCAAGGTTGATTTTGGTTAATTTTTTTGAGCGTCTGACTTTAGCAGGTGGTGCGCAGGAGGGTAGCTTACGTTTAGGAGTGGTGGGGATCTTGAACTGAATGAGGTGGTGGTCCGTCCATGGGAGGGCTGAAATGTTAGAGATGGATGATGCGCAGTTGTGATCTGCGATCCAGTCTAAGGTTCGTCCTTTGCAGTGAGTAGGAACAGAGATTGTATGTATGAACTCCATGTGGGTGAGTTCTTTGAATAGGGAGGCGGCTGCTTCATCCTTGGGATCAAGTAGGCCCAGGTTGAGGTCGCCAAGAAGGATAGTTTTGGTAGAGCTTTTTAAATTATTCCCTAGGATTTGGAGGAGGTGATTCTGGTAATTTGGTGGTGAGCCTGGTGGCCTGTACGTTATTACAATGTTTATGGTGCAGTTGGGGGAGAGGGAGAGTTTAGCAACAAGGAGATCTGTGTTGCTTTCCCATTGTTGGTTGCAGAGTTTTCAAGGGAGTCCTTGAAGATGAGGGCTACACCTCCATCTTTGGATGTTTTACGATCCTGTCTGAGGATGGTGTAGCCTTGGGGGAGAGCGAGGGTCAGTGATGGGCCTGATGCTTCATGTAGCCAGGTTTCTGAGATATCTAGTAAGTCGAGTTTAAGGGCGGTGATGAGATCATTGATCTCTAGAGCATGTGATGGGATGGACCGGGCATTTATAAGTGCGCAGTTCAGATCTATGTGTGGTAGTTTGAGTGGAGGGGTGAGAGTGATGGTGTTCAGGGTGTGAGATGGGTGGTAGGTGAGGTGTATTGAGAGGTGGGGTGGGTGATGGGTGTCTTATGGTGTGGTGGAGGTGAGTGCCTGGGTGGTGAGCGAGAGCTTAGTCTGATGTTTCTGCTGTTAATGGTTGTTGGGGTGCTCCAGAGAGTGACTTGTAGCTTGGTGCGAGCTCTGAGTCTGCAGAGCCTGGAGTTGAAGAGGGTATGGTCAAATAATAGTGTGGTATGTGCGTTGGGCTGGGTGTTCAGTAGAGAACAGAGTGTGGTGGGACGATGGAGCGGTGGGTGAGTGAGGTCTGTGAGTGTGTGTGACATGATGATGATGGACCAAAAGGCGAGTGTGATGATTGTGGTCGATAAATGGGTGGGGTAGGGTGAGGTGCATAGATATGGTGGAGTTGTTGGCCAGTGCACGAGAGGATGCATTTGATAGGTGCTGTGACAGTGTGAGGTAGGCTAATGGAGCTGGTGCTGCTAAGCCCTGGCTGGATAGAACAGATTAGGCTTGCTTGTCTTGCAAATAGGCAAATTAGCAATATGAAGAATAGATGACCTAGTCAACAGTAACAAAGTTTGGAATAGGATAGTCTTGCAAATAGGCAAATTAGCAATATGCAATAGAGGTGAACCGGTCATCAGTGGCACAGTTTGGAATAGGCTAGTCTTGCAAGCGGGCAAATCAGCAAAATGCAATAGAGGTGACCTAGTCAAAAGTGGCACAGTTTAGGATAGGCAATCTGTGATTAGAGCGATTTAGCAATGTGCTGTTTAGATAGGCTGGTGTACCAGAACGCATTGATACTGTAGGCAAGGTACAGCTAACTATGTGGGGCAAGAGGATTAGGCTCTTTGGGCTAGAAACATGTTTTCAAATTTGCCGCAATCACCCCTAGTGATCCTTAGTTTAAAACATTAGGTATGTATTACGAACACAAGGTACCGGGAGGAGCACACGTAGCACATATATTGTAATGCTGTCTTAAATAGTGTTAAGCAGTGTTTTCAATTAGTCATTACATATTACAGATGGTGCCGGTTATAAATCGTGACGGTGAGCAGTAATAGAGTGAGTATGTGCGCAGTAGTGTACTAGGGTAGAAGAGTGGGCAAGAGCAATATGCTGCTTTCAAAGCATACAATGCGAGCAACGTGCATTATACATTTAATACAGGCAGCTTACCGATGGCGACAGAGTGATAGACAATATAGATGAGGAAAATGTTTGTTTGTGTTGGTAACGGCTATCGTTTTTAGAACAGGATAGGATCCTAGAAGTCAGCATGCTGGAAGCGCACGGGGGAAGTTGAACAAAAGTTCAGTGGTGCTGGCGGCTTGAAGGTCTGGACAGGTACAGGACAGGGTAAGGTCCTTGTTTCAGTGGTCCTTAGTTCTGTGGGCTGGCTTACGCCTTGCCGGAGTAGGATTGGTCAATAAATGTAGCCACCAGCCAATCGATGGCAGTAGCCTCGGTGGAAGAGGGACAAGCAAAAATGCTTAGGCCAGCAATGAGAGGGTGGCCATCTTAGAACGGGTCCGAGCCTCATGTGTGCCAATGGATTCCAGTGCTTGGCTGCAGGAACTCTTTTCAATTATGAAGGCAAAGGGACCGGCGATGTGTCGGATGCACAGCAGTATTTACCAGTGCAAATGAAGGCGTGATGCTCCTGTTGAAGGCGGATTGCATAATCAGGGGAACCATGCAATTTACAGTATTCTCCATCAGTTTACCTCAGATTGCGAGTCATCCGAGAGCTGGGGGCCACTGCTCCAGGAGTGGTTAGGAGCTCCTGCTCCTCTGGAACTGAGAAACAAACTGAATGACATGACATTGTGCTGTGAAATCTATAAATTCGGTTATGTTTGTGCTTGAATGGGCATGTGGTTTCTTTGCGTGGCCCGTCCCTCAACACTCCCACGTTATTCCTTGTTCTTCCTCATTCTGCATGGGGAATGGAGAATATCCATGTTCTGCTTCCTGTTTATTACCTTGGGTAGGCCTGTCCCACACTTTGCACAGAGTCTCACGCACAGCACTTGACTTAACGCTAAAATGGCACAGGCCATAACAACTGCTTTGTTGACACACTGTGTTGAACATTACCTAGCACATAGTTAGATTAACTTGATTGCATCTGTACATGCATCCATAGCAACCGGTTAACACTTCCAATTGATACCTGAACAACTGGCACACATCCAGATGTAATTCTCAGTGCTTCCCTGCATACCATGCAAAGTATGTACTGTGTCATAGTGCTTTGCTCATAACATCTGTACAACAGTTTTACTCTTTCCGTTTCTGCCACCTGCTTAGTTACTGCATAGTTCAGCCATGTGCCTGCATCCCCAGCCTTCAGGGAGATAGAAGTGGTGTGTGTTTGCCTCCACAATAACTGTAGACGAATCACTTCCGTCTAGATAATTAGTGAATAAATAGTTTATTTCTAAGTTGTATCCATGTATCAAACACATACTGGCTTGCATACCAATCACCTAGAGACTTTAACTAATGGTTCAGTCCCCATAATAAATGCATAGCTTATTTTGATTGTCAAGGCCCTCAGTGCATAAGTAGTTGGCCTCTGTGAGTTACCTAATCTGTCATAACTAATCCTATCTCACCAAAACTATTCCCCTCACACATAAATACAGTATCAGACAAACAAAACACCTCATAAATCCCAGCATCTTCATTAAATATCTGCACACACTACTGCATTGAAGGAACCCTTTAGATAACCTGACGCCTGATAAATCATTCCATCTGTATAGCCTACAATCCAATGAACATATAGTACCCTCTGAATAGTTCCATCATACTTTTCCAGTTAACCAACGGCATAGTGGGATTAGGAAATCCTTAAACAAAACAACCAGAAATCCAGGCCTTAAGACAATCAAAAGGTAACCCCCTCAACTCCTACAACTACGGGGTGAAAACATGTTAACCAAACACCTAAAAACTGTCAACATAGCAGAATCAGAAATGAAGAAAGAGGGAGAGAACCAGAAGCAGCCTTCAATACCTTTTCCAATCAGTCGTCCTGAGATTCCACAGGCTTCTGTCTGGATCACCTCAACAGACCACTGACAGCTTCTATCTACAGAAACCTCCTGAAGCACATAGCTGAACCACATCACTATGAACAAACTCAAACACACCTTCCATCTGGAATCTCCCCAAAAATGTCATATAGGGACAACTATGGGATTTCATAGAAACAAACCACCTCCTGTTGAGACACAGCATGGATTTAGACCTTCCAGTAGTAAAACATGTACTCTTTACTCCATCTGGAATACACTTAGAAACATTGTGAATGAAAACTCAGAAAAAGCTCTCATCCAGCTGCACATCTGGGTCACCTTTGACACCATCAGTCACAACATCCTTCTAACAAGATTGGAAGATATCTGTTTTTAAAAAACAACTCTACATTGGATCATCCCCAAGGATCCACACTCTCAGCTCTACTTTTCAACAACGACATGACACTTCTACTAGACCTCATCAACAGATCTAGCATCTACTGATACAACTATGGGGATGGTACACAAGTAATCTCCACATTTGTGAACCACCCATCGCAAAACACTCAAGACCTTAAAAACTGCTTTGCTTTGCACAGGTGTACGCATGGAGGACAGCAAAAAGACTAAGGGGGTAATTCATAGAGTTCAGCGCACAAGTGGCGCACGCGGCTGGTGCACAGTGTGCGCGTGCGACAGTCTTCGTCAGCAGCGTGCGCCAAAATCAATTTCCACGCACAGCGTATTCATGGATTTTAACATCCATTACCAGCCGTGGCGCAGAGTGGCGCAGCGACCCTGCAGCAGCGCCAGTTACGCCCCTAACCCCTCCCCGTGCGCCATGTATAGCGCACAAATCCCGTACATGGCACACAGGCCCCCAACCACGAAAACGCCTCTAAAACTCCCTGCGCACCCCTGCAAATACACGTACCCCACTGCGCGGGGAGTTTCACATGTGATTGGCCCAGTGCGAGCGAGGTACGTGTATTACTGGGGTGCACGGGAAGTTTCACATGCGATTGGGCCTTTGCGAGCAGGGTACGTGTATTTCGGGGGTGCGCGGGAAGTTTCACACATGATTGGCCCTGTGCGAGCTTTTGTACGTTTATTACTGGGGTGCGCGTGGAGTCCCACACGCGATTGTCCCTGTGCGAGTGGGGTACATGTATTACTGGGGTGTGGGGGAAGTTTCACATGCAATTGGCCCTGTGCGAGCGGAGTACGTGTATTTCGGGGGTGCGTGGGAAGTTTCACACGAGATTGGCCCTGTGCGAGCGGGGGTACGTGTATTTCGGGGGTGCGCAGGAAGTTTCACACGCGACTGGCCCTGTGCGAGCAGGGTACGAGTATTTTCGGGGGTGCGCGGGAGGTTTCACACGCGATTGGCCCTGTGCGAGCAGGGTACGTTTATTTTGGGGGTATGCGGGAAGTTTCACACGCGATTGGCCCTGTGCGAGCAGGGTACGTGAATTTTGGGGGTGCGCGGGAAGTTTCACACGCGATTGGCCCTGTGTGAGCAGGGTACGTGAATTTCGGGGGTGCGCAGGAAGTTTCACACAGGATTGGCCCTGTGCGAGCAGGGTATGGGTATTTCTGGGGTACGCGGGAAGTTTCACACATGATTGGCCCTGTGCGAGCAGGGTACGTGTATTTCGGGGGTACGCGGGAAGTTTCACACGCGATTGGCCCTGTGTGAGCAGGGTACGTGTATTTTTGGGGTGCGCAGGAAGTTTCACACGCGATTGGCCTTGTGCGAGCAGGGTACATGTATTACTGGGGTGCGTGGGGAGTCCCACACGCAATTGTCCCTGTGCGAGCGGGTATGTGTATTACTGGGGTGCGCGGGAAGTTTCACACGCGATTGGGCCTGTGCGAGCAGGGTACGTGTATTACTGGGGTGCATGGGAAGTTACACACGCGATTGGCCCTGTGCAAGCAGGGTACATGTATTTCGGGGGTGCGCGGGAAGTTTCACATGCAATTGGCCCTGTGTGAGCAGGGTACGTGTATTACTGGGGTGCGCAGGGAGTCCCACACACGATTGTCCCTGTGCGAGCGGGGTACGTGTATTACTGGGGTGCGCGGGAAGTTTCACACGCGATTGGCCCTGTGAGAGCAGGGTACGTGGATTTCGGGGGTGCGCGGGAAGATTCACACGCGATTTCGCTGTCAGAGTGGGGTACGTGTATCCAGTGGGGTGCGCGGGGAGTCCCACACGTGAATTGGCAGTGTGGGTCCTCCCAGGTGTGCCCTATACCCCCTCCACTGCTCTCAGCAACCCACACCACAGGGGACTACCCTGCACCCCTGGTCATGATGTCCTGCAGGCAGCCCATCCACCATGGGCATGCCCCCCAGTCAGCCCACATGTCACCTTTCACTAGTGATCACCAACTCATGTCCCCCAGCACCCCCACCCCCCAGCAGTGAGGGGCACCTGCCAGCAGGCCCCAACTTATGTCCCCCAGCACCCCCACCCACCCAGCAGTGAGTCTCAGGCCCTGACTCATGTCCCCCAGCACCCCCACCCGCCAGCAGTGAGACTCAGGCCCTGACTCATGTCCCCCAGCATCCCCACCCCCCAGTAGTGAGGGGAACCTGCCAGCAGGCCCCCACTCATGTCCCCCAGCACCCCCACCCATCCAGCAGTGAGGGGCACCTGCCAGCAGGCCCCGACTCATGTCCCCCCAGCACCCCCACCCCCCAGCAGTGAGGGACACCTGACAGCAGACCCCGATTCATGTCCTCCAGCACCCCCACCCACCCAGCAGTGAGGGGCACCTGCCAGCAGGCCCCGACTCATGTCCCCCAGCACCCCCACCCCCCAGCAGTGAGGGGCACCTGCCAGCAGCCCCCGACTCATGTCCCAACATACAATATGTCCTAACAAAAAAAAAACATGTCCCTAAAGCCAACCCTGATCCCCTTTGCCCCCCAATCCAAGCATGCAACCATCCACAGAACCCACTCCCAAATTACCCATGCCATGATAGTCGAACTGAACCACCATGCAGGAATGCACAACGTAGCCACACAGTGGCAACACGTGACTGAGGAAATGTTCAATGATACATGCACAAAACCAATTACAGAACACAACACCAATTCAGAAGTAATAAAAAATGTATTAAAAACATAAAGAACTGACTTGGAGGAATAGTAAAATGAAATTCAATGTACAATGAACGATGTGGAAAAAAAATATTGTAAATCCAATGAAGTTAAAAAAAGAAAAATCATGTAGAATAAAAAAGTGGTCCATTGCCAATGTCCATAAGTCTGCAACTATATACAATGTAAGTCCAAATGGTCCATGATCCACAAACAAAAGGAAACCTACAAAAAAGTCCTATGAAGAAAAAACTATATACACACGAAGTGGAGCAATGTCCATTAACTCCAAATTAATAGAAAAACAAAGGAAACCTAACACCATCTAACTAGATAAAATGGCGGCGGGCAAGTCCTGCGGCTCACATCGTGATGTCCCGGGCCAGGGCATCATCGAACTCCATGTCGATGTCCCGGAGGCGTGCCTCTGCCCGGCCCGAGGCCTCGCAGGGATGCACTCATGGCCTGTTCCAACTCCCTGCGAACTCTGCCCTGAACATGGTGAGTCGCACCTCTTCCGCCCGCCGCCGCTCCGCATCTATGCGCTGGCCCAACCGCAGCCACACGGAAGACACTCCAATTCCAGGGTTCTCCTGCCCTCTGGCCGATGCCTGCCCCTCTGATGTCGATGGCCCGAGCCATCATTGCTCCCACCTAGAGCCTGCTGCTGTTGCTGCTGTCCATGTGCCCTGTCCGATGCCTGCACATCCTCCATCTGCTGGTCTCCAGTTGTTGGGGTGTCCACCCCTGCTGGACCGCCGACTCCCGACTGTGGCAGGGATGGGATCTCCACAAAGCTGGCTGTGTTGGTCAGGCCAGGTCCACAGGGGGCCCTGGTGGAATCTGGGCCGGAAGACGGCAGGGAGAATGACTGGTGCATAGTCTCCACAGAGGAGGAGAGGTCCGCCAGGGTGCGTGACACATGTAGGAACCCACCGACCAGGGCCACTCACAACAGTGCTACGTCGCAATGCTGCTGTTCGTGGAGGCGTGCGTGCTCCGCCCAGGAAGCATGCACGTCATCACAAATGTCACATGTGTGCAATGCAACACCAACCAGGATGGAGCCCATATGGTCGTGGGACCCCTCGTCCGCAGGTAGTGGAGAGGCAGATGACATGGCACTCCCCCCTACCTGCGGACGGGCCTGGGTCGGGGCATCCCTGCTGGTGCATGGTGGTGCAGTCACAGGGTCAAGGACAGCGACATGCACATGCCCCTCCACAGTGACCTGTGCTGCTTCCTGGCCCTGGACTGCACCACTTGCACCAGTGGTACTACCCCCACCAGGCCCCATGTGCGGCTCAGTAGTGGGCTCCTCCTCCTCTGTGGAGACCACCAACCTGGATGTCTCCACACCGTCTTCCGCCATTCTAAGCCCCTGTGGGGGCTCACCCGGCCCTTCAGCTACAGCCGTAGTGGCAAACGCGGCACCAGCCCCCTCGCTCCCGGATGATGGCAATTCCTGGGAGGGTGGATGGACCTTGCGTCGCTGCCCGGTGGAGGCATCCCCGCCGCTTGGCTCCACAGAGCCGTCCCGCCCTCTTCTTCACTTGACGCTATGTAGAGGGAGACATAGAACACAAGCATCAGGGTACATTACAATATTCCCCTAGACAGGAAGCAATAACACATGAGTGGCACTGTCAAATGTCACTTCCATCCTGTCCCTCCACAACACATGGGTGAATGCACGCAACACACATGCAGAAACAGTCCCGGCGCCTGCAATCAACATCAGCATCCATGTACAAAGGCCTCTGTTAACCAAAATGTTGCCTTCAAACTCACATGCATCATGGCTCACACTGATCCCATCCACACACATCACCGGAGGGTCATGCATCATGGCTTATACACCACAGACAAAGTGGATAGACACAGTGGATACAACGGTGACAGCACTGCATGAGTGAATCTGCACATCTTCACGGACATGTGTCATGCATCCATGGTGTTTCAAAGTCACACACACACTTCTCAGACACACACACACACACATGTGCACCATACATGTACATGACTGCAGCACCCATCCCTCACACCCCCTCCATGTCCAAGAACAGAGACTGGCATGCTTTCACGTGTCCATTCCGCATACAGCTCCCCATGTTGCATTGGAACACATGCACCATCCATGTGGTTCACACATTACTGGTCTCACATGCATGACCATGATGTCCCTGCACACACACATCCATACATGGCCTATGTCACACATACAAGCAAGTATCAGACTACCAGCACACTGCAACATGCCCTGTCTCACACCGCAATGCTTGGCCACTTACCGCTCAACTCCAGACAGGTCTGCCTCTGAAGGATCTGGGCGTGGAGCACTGGGGCTACGTGTTCCAGGACCCTCATCTGGATGTTGCTCATGCTGCCCCGGCCCCCCTCCGCGAGGCGCTGTGCCTTGTAGAGGGTCCTGGACCGCAAGTCCTCCCAGCGATTCTTGACGTACTTGATGTCGCGGGTTGCCACCCCCTCTGCGTTGATGGCAACCACTGCGTCCTCCCAGATCCTCAACCGTCCTTCCTTGTTTGCGCGTGATGTTCCGAAGAGGGCATCATAATGCCCCTGGACATGCTCCACCAGGACACCAACTTCCTTCTCACTGAAGCTGGTGGCCCTCTGCCTCTCTGACTGGGGGTCGCCACTGGTCTCAGATGGTGTTTGCCCCAACATGGAAACCTCCAAGGCAGGCGTTGGTGGGCAACTGGGTCCTGAGGCTGGGCTGTGGAGCGATGGTATCCCAGTCGGGAGTCTTCTGTTCCAGCAGGGGTGGACACAGCAACTGGTACCTTGCAGATGGCTGACGTGCAGACACCAAATAGCATGGCACGTGGGCAGCAGGCAGGCAGCAGCAGATGGCTGGTGGGAGCGTGCTCGGGGCTCTTGGGGGCAGGAAAATGGCCTTTTGGGCAGGAGCGTGATCTTCCTTGTGTATTCGTGTGGCCAGCTTGATACAGAGTGATTTGGCAAATGAAAAAATTGCACGTCAGCGTGAAATCCGAGGAAAGGCCCTTAGCGCGTAAGCGCGTCAGTGACGTTATGCTCGCAGGCGTTGCCCACAACACAGGTGCATAGTGAATCAGCATGTGAGAAAACTGCACGTCACTGTGCTATTGGAAGAAAGGGCCTTACTGCGTAAGCGCGTAAGTGACGTTTCACGTGTGGGCTGGCTTAAAAGGTACGAGTATCACGCTATTTCCTTGTACGTCCTTTTTGTGGAGAGCGAACGGGTGTATCTTGTACTTCTTGTCGGTTCACACGCGATTACTTCACAACGTTTCCAGTTCGTACTCCCTGTTTCCTCAGACTGCGTTCTTTTCTTCTTTTGGCGGGGGTGTTGCCAACACGCACACGTGCATCTTTTTCACTTTTTTTTTCAAGGCAGATGGTGAGTCGCATACGTATTTTCCAACTGTGGTTGCCCCCGTGTGTCACGTACCCCTTCAGAAGTCATTGTAGGCTGCGTGTACCACGCGTACGCTTATTTTTGTGTTTCTGGGTGCCACAGCGTAGTGCGGGTTTATTTTTCCATGCATGTGGTCTAACAGGGGTTGCGTGCACGTGTGCTTTTGTTTTTGGGGTCCCTGTGTGTTGCGGGACCCATCATCTTCCCCCAGGGGTCACATATAGCCTTGCTAGAGCACTATGGTACTAATTCCATCTAGTACCCTACCCCTTTCACCCCAATTGCCCTGGACAATTGTTTACTGCAACTCCCATACGCACAACAACATCAGTGCCATGGTTGGGAGGCGTCCAAGCAGTAATGGAGGCAGAGGTGGCCAACCTCCAAAAGGTGGGCATGGTGGGCGTGGTAGGGGACGTGGCCAGGATTTGCAGGGTGCCCCTAGAGCCCTGTGTATGGACGACCAATCGGGGACACCCATGCCCCCCCGCAATGGTTGTGGGAAACGTAGCTGTCACCATCCCAGCTCAGCCCTTGTTGGACTGGCCCATTTTGGCACCTGAACCGGCACAGGATGACTCCCAGGCTGACTTCCAGGTCAGCAGGTCTAAGCCACGTGTGGCGGTAAAAGTTGCTGTCACCAGATCACATGGATCTGCGACAGCAATGTCATCTGCTGCCCCAAGTAGCCAGGGTGGGGAGGCTGCAGGGGCAGCTGTAGCTCAATACACCCCAGCTCCGAGTCTCCCAGCTGGGACAGTGTCAGTCGAGGTCCATCAAACCAACGTTGGCCCTGCCAACATCACCCTGCAGCCAATGCCTGCACCAAGACCTATGGTCATTGTGCCTTTACAGGCTTCTGTTACCCACTCCACCTGCGCTTCTGCCCCTACTGACCAGAGCGGCGTAAGCCACTCAGGATCCGCACCACCTTCCAAGAAGAAGAAGACGGGTGCTCTGGCACTACAGGCTGAGACCCCAGACACGGCTACACACTCTGGCACGTCAAGGAAGCCTAGCTTTAATGACGCCGAACTTGATGCATGTAACGCTCACCTGATTCCCGTAGAGGCGCCGGTCTTGACTGGGCGTATACCGTATCTTCAAAGGTGATGTGTAACACACGGCTGGCTCTTTGGGCTGGACCTCTGTGCACTGTATGTCTGACTCGAAGGGTAAGATGTCTGCAGATAGAAAATATGGGATTAAGGAACTGGGTTATTGAATGTCTCTCTCTTCTTCCCTTTCTCTTCTCCTGTAGAACTCCAAAGGTTAACGCTCTCACCTTAGGTAAGTGAACGCCGTGCTCTCCATCTGCCTCGGGGCAGGGTGCTGTAACCAGTTTCTTCACTGGATAAGGGGAGCAGGCCTCTTGACTTCAGAGGACTGCTGTCCGTCGGTTACTGCACGAACTGTACGTTTCGAGTAATTCTAATGTCTTTAAAGTCTTTAGTAATGATGTTTCTTGTTTTGCAGGGTTCCAGCGATGGCGGATGACGGGCTGAAGTGAGTTGAAGATGGAGCCCGTGTGATGAATAGAAGCGCCTGGAAGCACGTAAGTAAGCGCTTGTTGCCTGCTTCACGATGCGCTCTAACTGTCTTTTTATTTTGCAGGTACAAGTTCGGAGCGGCTGCAGGGTGCCGGAATACCCACTGGGTTAGATGTGGAAAGGAGTAATGGCACGTGAGTATTAAAGTTCCCCAATGTCTTTAAACGCACCTTGTTTTGTCTTTCAGATGCGGGATGCAGCGCCGAAGGCCTCCGGAGCGTGCAAAGAGTTGGTAAGCTTTTGTCTTTCAGATGCCGGAATGCAGTGTGAAGACCTCCGGAGCGCACGAAGAGTAGGTAAGCCTTTGTCTTTCAGATGCCGGAATGCAGCGCGAGGCGTTGGTGACAGCCGATGGACCAGGTAAGTGAAGAGCTGTCACTGAAGACCGTAATGCTAACCTGTTCTTTCTTGTCTTTATAGGTGTTGCTGAAGACTGGATTCAGGATGGTAAGACTTTTTCCTTAGGCCCAGGATCAGATGCAGAAGACACGATGAGCGTTCTGCTGCAGAGGATGCAGAATAACGCAAAGCAAGATTCATCCATCGGGTGTGGTTTAAATAGCCTCCTGTAGTGCTTAGGTGTCTCCTTCCACAGCCACGCCTAGGTAAGAAAAGAGTTCCTGCTTTCCAGAAGAGTTCCAGTGTTCTGAATCTAGGGAGTGGCTCCTGCCCCACCCAACAGGAAAAGTAGTTCCAAACAGAAGAGGATCAGAGGCTCAACTGGCAGGCAAGTAATCAGCATGGTCTGCTGCAGGTAAGTCCACCCAAGCATTATGAGCCCGGCGCTTCCAGCGCTGGGACTGGGCATATTTATGAGCCTGGTGCCACTGGCGCCAGGACTGGGTCCAAAAGGTCCCAATTGGGACTGGTTGGCACTCGGAGCCTGAGTTATGGATCTGCTTCCAAGGGAGTTGGGAAAACCCTGACCTTTTGGAAGCAGAGATCATGACAGTACCCCCCCTCAAGGCCCCTCCCAAACCGGGCTTCTCCGGGGGTTTTGGCTTGTCAGGAAATGTTCGGTGAAATCTTTTGATTAGGCGAGGAGCGTGGACATATTCAGCAGGTTCCCAGGATCTCTCTTGGGGGCCGTAGCCTTTCCAGTCAATTAGGTAAAATAGTTTAGATTTGGAGATCTTGGAGTCCAGAATGCTTTTGACTTCAAACTTGAGTTCTCCATCAACTAGGATAGGTTTTGGAGATTTAGTTAGTCGGGTTTGAGGTTGCACGGGTTTTAATAGAGAGACGTGGAAGACCGGATGTATCTTCATGTGCGGGGGCAAGTCCAACTTGACCGCTACTGGGTTTACTATGGTAGTGATGGAATAGGGACCAAGGTATCTTGGGTTGAATGTGCGTGGCCCTTTTAGAGGTAGATATTTGGTGGATAACCAGACTTGATCCCCTACTTGATATTGAGGGGCTTCCTTCCGATGTTGATCTGCTCCTTTCTTGTATTGTTCTTTAGCCCTTTGAAGGTGAGAAACAGCTTCCTTAAAGGCTTGGGTGATTGTAGAATGCAGGTAGTCTACTGCTGGTGTTTCAAGATCTTGGAGGGGATCCAACTCCGAGGTTCGAGGGTGACTGCCGTACAAAAGAAAAAACGGGGTTTTCCCTGTTCCCGAATGGACAGAGTTATTGTAGGCATATTCGGCTATCCAAAGGATGTCTTTCCAAGTTTTTTCAGTTTGTTGCAACATGCAGCGTAAATACTGTTCCAGAGTTTGATTGGTCCTCTCGGTTTGTCCGTCGGTCTGAGGGTGGTGACTGGTCGATAGTCTCACATCAATTTGAGCCGACCGACAGCAACTTCGCCAAAAATGAGAAATAAATTGACTACCTCGATCCGAAATTAGAACCGAAGGAAAACCGTGCAGTCGGACGATGTTTTTGAGAAATTCTCAGGCCAGAGTTGCTGCTGTTGGCAAGCCTTTGAGCGGAATGAAATGCGCCATCTTGGAGAATAAGTCCACGATTACTAGAATCGTATTGTATCCGGAGCATGGAGGTAGATCGGTGATGAAGTCCATAGAAAGCGTATGCCAAGGGCGAGGTGGGATGTCAATAGGGCGTAAGAGGCCTGCTGGTCTTTCCTTTTGACTCTTGTTTTGGGCGCATACTCCACAGGACATTATAAAGTCTCTGATATCTTTTTTCCAAGACGGCCACCAGAAGTAGCGCTTGATCTTTTCTGAGGTCTTGGCCATACCGGGATGTCCTTCCATTAAAGAATCGTGATAACAAGAGATTACTTTTTTCTGTAAATCTGTGCTGGGTAGGTATAATCGTTCTTGGAAATACAATAAGTTGTCCCTTACTGCAAAGTCCTTTCCCTGCAGATGCCAATTCTGTATGTCTGCTGGAGTTACAAGTTGCCTGGCTTTATCCTTAACTTCCTCTATGGATTCTGTGGCGATTACACCCAGAATTCTTTGTTCGGGAATGATTGGTACAGGTTTAGGGTTGATCAAGTGTTCTTCCACTCCCATCCGAGAAAGGGCATCAGCTTTACCGTTCTTTGTACCAGGTCGATAGGTAATTATGAAGTCAAACTCGGCAAAGAATAATGCCCAACGGAGTTGTCTAGAGGATTGGGCTTTTGCGGTTTTCAAATATTGCAGGTTTCGGTGATCCGTAATCACAGTAACGGTGTGTTGGGCCCCCAGCAGATAATGCCGCCAACCCTTAAAGGCAGACTTGATAGCCAGAAGTTCCTTGTCAGTAATCGTGTAATTGATTTCAGGAGGCGAGAATTTGCGGGACCAAAATGCCACGGGATGCAACTGATTGGTTACCGGGTCCTTTTGTGATAGGACTGCCCCCATGGCAAGGCTTGAAGCATCAGTTTCCACGATGTAGGGGAGTTCTGGGCGAGGGTGTTTTAAGATTGGTGCAGAGATAAATTTAGTCTTCAAATCCTGGAAAGCTTGTTCCGCCTCGGTAGACCATTCAAAACCTTTGTTTTTCTTTAACAAGGCAGTGATGGGCTGGACTATTCGAGAGAATTCGGGGATAAACCTGCGGTAAAAGTTAGCGAAGCCTAACATGCTTTGCACACCTTTTACGGAGGATGGTGATGGCCATTTGAGAACTGCATCGACCTTCTTTGAATTCATACGCACTCCGCCAGGTGATAATATGAATCCCAAGAATTCAACTTCAGTCACGTTGAAAACACATTTTTCCAACTTAGCGAAAAGTTTGTGTTGACACAATCTTTCGAGGACCATTTTCACGTGTTTCCGATGTTCAGATTCCGATGAAGAATAAACGAGGATGTCGTCAATGTAAACAACAACACACACATCTATGAGCTCTCTGAGGACATCGTTCATAAAATATTGAAAGGCGGCCGGGGCATTGCAAAGTCCGAAGGGCATGACCTGATATTCAAATAGCCCATACTTGGTGCGGAAGGCCGTCTTCCATTCATCGCCCTCTTTTACTCGTACCAAGTGGTAAGCTCCTCTAAGATCCAGCTTTGTATATATGCATGCTTTTCTGACTTGGTCCAGGAGTTCAGGGATCAAAGGTAATGGATATCTATTCTTAACGGTGATCTGGTTCAGGGAGCGATAATCTATACAAGTTCTAAGGTCTCCTTCCTTTTTTGGAACGAAGAACAAAGCTGAAGAAGCAGGGGACTTGGAAGGACGAATAAACCCATTTGCCAGGTATTGATCCAGGTATTGTCGAAGGTGAAGGTTCTCAGGCTCGGTGAGGGCATAAATTCTACTACAAGGAGGAGTAGATCCAGGTATCAGGTCTATCTGGCAGTCATAAGACCTATGAGGAGGTAGAGAGTTAGCCTGATCCTTCCGGAAAACATCATGGTATTCTAGGTATTCGGGAGGTAACTGGGGAGTCTCTGAAGAAATTGCTGCCAGTGCAACGCCAGGTGGAGGATGACAAGTAGAGACACATTCTGGAAACTGGACCGTTCTTGCTCGCCATTCGATCAGAGGATTGTGTTTCTCTAACCAAGGTATTCCTAGAATAATCTGAAACTGAGGGGCCTTGATCACATCGAACACGATCTTCTCATGGTGTCCATCTTGACTTACTAGTGTCACCTCTTGAGTGGTATGCGTTACTGGCCCGGAGGCTATCTCCGTACCATCCACCGTAGTAATGACGTCCTTTACAGCCTTGGGACAAAGAGTTAGATTCATCCTCAAAACCATTTCATGATCCACATAATTGCCGATGGCACCGCTGTCGACGTAAGCTTCAATTGCATGTAATCGATCCGGATTATCAGGGCTAATGAGGACCATAGGTATCACGAAATGCGAGGTCACGGAACTGGTTTTCACGCTCGGCAAGAGGACCTCTATTCTTGTCGGGCGAGGTCGTTTCCCTGCTCAGAGTTTGTAACTTTGGTAACTGCAGCTCCTATTGCCTTCTTGGCAGGTTTCACCGGACAGTCTCGAAGAAAGTGCCCTGAGTTTCCGCAATAGAGGCATAATTGCAACTGTTTTCTCCTTTCCCGCTCCTTTTGTGTTAGAGGACCTTTCAGACCCCCTATTTGCATGGGTTCCCCGGAGTCTACTCCTTTGGAAGGAGTTGGCGGTTTGGAAAATACTCGAGCATCAAACTTGGAACGATAGGCCTTCCTGTTCTGCAGTCTGTGATCTATTTGAACGACTAAGTCTATATAGTCCGAACAATCTTGTGGGGGATTCACTACTTGGGCTAACACATCTTTGAGCTCTCCACGTAGACCTCTATAAAACAGCGTAATCCTTTTGTCCTCAGGCCATTGAGTTTCCACTATCAGTCTGTTGAAAGATGCAATATAAGCCAAAAGGTCTTGATTACCTTGTCGCAACGAAAGAAGCTCATTGCCCAAGGCCTGCCCCTGTGAATGTCTTGCGAACAGTTTTTCCATACTGAGCTGAAAAGCTTGAAAATCATGGTGGACCGGATCATCTTGATTTACTAGAGGGATCGACCAGTCTGCCGCATTGCCACTAAGGTACGAAAGCACGAAAGCTACTTTAGCTTGATCAGTTGGAAAGGCTGCTGGCCGGCATAAGAAATGCAACCGGCACTGATTGATAAATACTGCAAACCTCTTTGGGTCACCAGAAAATCGTTCGGGCGGAGCCAGAGGTACATTCCCAGGTAGGTTGATCTGCACTGGATTCATAGAGGATGTAGAAGGAAGATTTCCCCCAGATGCGGGTAACGGGGTCTGTCGGGCTTGTAACTGTAGCAATTGTCTCGCGAGATCATCTGTTCGCTCCTTGGAAATAATCAGTTCCCTTCTTAGAGCGTTCGTTTCCTGACGGGCTGCATGCACTTCTGCCCTTAGTTCCCCAAGTAACTGGGCTAGCTGGTCGGTATCCGAGGTTTCCATAGCGCCTGGACGGGAGTTTTGTGGCAGGCTTTGCGTTCTGTAACGCTCACCTGATTCCCGTAGAGGCGCCGGTCTTGACTGGGCGTATACCGTATCTTCAAAGGTGATGTGTAACACACGGCTGGCTCTTTGGGCTGGACCTCTGTGCACTGTATGTCTGACTCGAAGAGTAAGATGTCTGCAGTTAGAAAATATGGGATTAAGGAACTGGGTTATTGAATGTCTCTCTCTTCTTCCCTTTCTCTTCTCCTGTAGAACCCCAAAGGTTAACGCTCTCACCTTAGGTAAGTGAACGCCGTACTCTCCATCTGCCTCGGGGCAGGGTGCTGTAACCAGTTTCTTCACTGGATAAGGGGAGCAGGCCTCTTGACTTCAGAGGACTGCTGTCCGTCATTTACTGCACGAACTGTAAGTTTCGAGTAATTCTAATGTCTTTAAAGTCTTTAGTAATGATGTTTCTTGTTTTGCAGGGTTCCGGCGATGGCGGATGACGGGCTGAAGTGAGTTGAAGATGGAGCCCGTGTGATGAATAGAAGCGCCTGGAAGCACGTAAGTAAGCGCTTGTTGCCTGCTTCACGATGCACTCTAACTGTCTTTTTATTTTGCAGGTACAAGTTCGGAGCGGCTGCAGGGTGCCGGAATACCCACTGGGTTAGATGTGGAAAGGAGTAATGGCACGTGAGTATTAAAGTTCCCCAATGTCTTTAAACGCACCTTGTTTTGTCTTTCAGATGCGGGATGCAGCGCCGAAGGCCTCCGGAGCATGCAAAGAGTTGGTAAGCTTTTGTCTTTCAGATGCCGGAATGCAGTGTGAAGACCTCCGGAGCGCACGAAGAGTAGGTAAGCCTTTGTCTTTCAGATGCCGGAATGCAGAGCGAGGCGTTGGTGACAGCCGATGGACCAGGTAAGTGAAGAGCTGTCACTGAAGACCGTAATGCTAACCTGTTCTTTCTTGTCTTTATAGGTGTTGCTGAAGACTGGATTCAGGATGGTAAGCCTTTTTCCTTAGGCCCAGGATCAGATGCAGAAGACACGATGAGCGTTCTGCTGCAGAGGATGCAGAATAACGCAAAGCAAGATTCATCCATCGGGTGTGGTTTAAATAGCCTCCTGTAGTGCTTAGGTGTCTCCTTCCACAGCCACACCTAGGTAAGAAAAGAGTTCCTGCTTTCCAGAAGAGTTCCAGTGTTCTGAATCTAGGGAGTGGCTCCTGCCCCACCCAACAGGAAAAGTAGTTCCAAACAGAAGAGGATCAGAGGCTCAACTGGCAGGCAAGTAATCAGCATGGTCTGCTGCAGGTAAATCCACCCAAGCATTATGAGCCCGGCGCTTCCAGCGCTGGGACTGGGCATATTTATGAGCCTGGTGCCACTGGCGCCAGGACTGGGTCCAAAAGGTCCCAATTGGGACTGGTTGGCACTCGGAACCTGGGTTATGGATCTGCTTCCAAGGGAGTTGGGAAAACCCTGACCTTTTGGAAGCAGAGATCATGACAATGCACTTGTGGCCTATGTGTCGGCACATAGCCGCGAAATGGTGGTGACTGCAGGGTGCAAGACCACACCTGGTCAACGTAGGGCACACTGGCAGACCATCGCGGACCACATTAGCGCCCTTGGATTTGTGAGGCGCACAGCTGATGATTGCTACAAGCGGTGGAATGACCTGAAACGCAGAGCAAAGAATAAGCTGGCTTCCAATCATGCCTCTACTCTGGTGACTGGCGGTGGGTCTCCGCCAGAGGACAACCAACTCACTGAACATGAGTCTGTTGCTGGAACCTTCGTCACAGAGGAACAGATCCAAGGCGTGGGAGACCTACCAGATTACGAAGCATGGTCCGGTGAGTGCCCATGCAGGTGTGTGTAATCCATGTGTATGTTGCATGGGTGACATGTTCAGATTGAGTGCTAGGTGAGGGTGTGTAGTCCTGAGTGGTATGGGTCACCCATGTGCTTCCTCCAAAACATTCAGCGGTCTTGGATTTGGGTATGACAGTATCCCTTCTGACCACAGTAGCCAATTAGCGCAACATTACTGCAGTTGCCCTTGAACTGTCATCTTGCAACAACATTGTTCTGAATTTTTCAGTGTTTTTCAGCCCTAATGCCACATATGTGACATGCTTCTGTCATTGATTACACCCCACATTGGGCCACATTTATTACCTTGTTATGCGAATGATTAGACCATTCAGGCTGATTGAGTAAGGGCCTGCTCACAAACATTTTTGGGGCCTGTTTGAATGTGGACCATGATAGTTTTTTCGTGTCTTGTTGAAGTGACCAACCATTGATGTATCCATCTGCATGCCATCACTGTATCATTCTACACTGGATGTGTTGCAGTGTGTGGCACATGCGTATTTTGCCACACTATTTTGCATTTTTCATCTCATCATGTCCATCTCACATGGATGGGTGACAATACTCATTCACTGACATATGGCTGTACTTGTCAAATGTACCATGGCTATGCTACATGCCATCTATGTGCTGGCATGTGTCATATATGTGTATTGGACATGCCACTCACAGGCTAATGTGTGATGCCAGTGCTACCCAGCATGCAGCAAATGTGTTGCTTTTCCATCTTGGTGTCCTCAGTGTCTGCTTTTTGCCTCCCCTTCTAACTCATTGACAGTGCATGCATGCCAGGGTTATAGTCATGTAGGACATGTGTAATTCAAGTACTGGATCTCTGGCTTGTCAGGCCTATGTGTGTGCGATTATGCTCATGCTTGTTTCCATTTGTTGTCTTCCATGTTTTTGCAGGTGATGACGCACTTGATGCTGTTGAGGTGGAGGAGATGGTGCAGACCCAGGAGGAATCTCAGCCACGACCAGGCACCAGTGGAGGACGTGGTGTGGTGGTGGGTGAAAACCTAATCTTACTGCAGACCATACTGTCCAGGGGTGTCTCTGGTTGCACCTCCCCAGACCTCTATGATTCAGGTGCTGAATCGGATGATGAGACTTATGTGCTGTCGCAGGTGAGTGTTTCTGGCAGGGATTCTGTTCTGTCCAACCCACCTTCAGCAGGGGTAGAACCCTCTATGGGGATGTCAGTGTTGGTAAGTCTGCCTTTGGCGGTTATGGATGCAGGGTCACACTCCACAACATCTGATCCTGTTCCTGGGCCAGCAGATCAGAGGGGAAATGCAGTCCTGCAGCCTCAGGCCGTGCCAGCAAAGCAAGGTGCAGATTGCCTTGCCCCAAACAGGTGTTGTGCCCGCCAACGCGGTGGCCGTACGCCACCAGGCAATACTGTATGGGAAAACTCCATGTACAGTATAGCAGCACAAAAGGGAGCATCGGTTGAAATGATGGCTCAGGCAATGCAGAGGGTGGCCACTTCCATTCTCCCCCCTGAAAGGCAGATGGAGCAACAACAGCAGGCAACAGACTCCATTTGCCAATCACACAGGGAAGACATGTTGGCGTCCAACAGGGACCGACGGGCGGCACTGGAGACTCTGCGGGAAGCCATTTCTGTAGAGTCACAGGGCCACAGGTAAGCCCTGAGGTTAGAACTCCAGTTCCTCAGGGAGACTCTAAGTGAACTTGAGGCTTCGCGAAATGTTAGGTCAGAACAGCAGCTGGAGCAGCTCACACGTTTGCTCTCAGCTGAGCTGCAGGCAACTCAGGAGGAGATCCGGGCATCACACCAGGCCATGCGTGCAGAAATGCAGGCAACCCGTGAGGTGCTGCATGGGGATCTCCGTACTATCATCCTCCAGAATCAGACCTTCAACACCCGCATGCTTGCTGCCATGGAAGACCATACCAGGGCTTTGCGTGGGCTGCCTCCCATAGCATGGCCACTTCCTGATGTAGCAGCAGAGGGTGAAGAGAGCGACAGCAGCAGTTCTCCCACATTAGCGTAGCCGTGCAGGCCATGGTATTTGTTTTTCCGCAATATCCATGCAGGTGGGTGTTGGTGTGCACCCTGTCCTCGAACCTCCTGGGTGGCCTTCCCCCCCCCTGGCCCACACATGGCCATTTTTGATTTTTAGGTTTTTTTTTTCTTTTTCATTGTGTTGCCTTGTGTGGCTCCCGTGGGCATCCACTGTGTATTCCAGCTGGGCATATGCAGGCTTGTCCTGTGTTTGGGTTAGATGCTTGGGTTCCTGACACACACACCCCTCCTGCTTCCCCTTTCCATGGGCTTGCAAAGGGTGTGACCAAGTGATAGTGACTTACACAGTGACATTGGGCTCCCATGAGCTGTGTGGGCAGTCTGTGGTCAAAGCTGTGTGGACATCCCTAGTGGGGATTGTTGTTGTACTGAACACTGCATGGTGTATTGATATGTGCTTGTGCATCCATGTCTTCCTCCTTATTCACAAGTACCTTTTTCATGTCTTCACAAGGCCGTCTTCTTTGCAGATGCAGTTCATGTTGTATGCAGTGCACTGACACATTTGCCTAACAGCAATACTCTGCAGTTGGAAGGGGTTGATGTGCTGGCTAATTCAGGTTGTAAGACTTGCACTACTTTGATTTTGTACTGTCATATTTTGGCAATGTTTCATCCTGTGTTGCTGTATTGTGTTTCTGGTAAGTAGCTGGTCATGTGTGCTGTTTGTTATTGATTACTGGGAGCATATTGTCTGTGGCCTGTTTCCATTTGGGACAGTGCACTTTGTGACACTTGTGTCATGTGTTGTGCATTCCTTGGTTTGCTTTCACCTTTCATGACATGCCATGGTGTGTTGGGTAGCGGAGATGGGGAGGGGTTGGGTGACATGGCGCTATTTTCATGTAGTATTTTGCAAGGGGGTAGTCATTCATGCAGCATAAATGTGTGTCTTTTTGTGACACAGCATTGGTTGTCTTTCGGTAGGTAGGGATGCACACAATGTAACACTTCCAGGTGACCAATCTCAGGCTGGTATGGTTGTGACAGTTGACTGTCCCTTATGTCATCATCATTGATTGTCAGCTGGTATGTGCCAGGGCTGTGTGCACTCAAGAGGGGTGTGATTTTAGGTGAATTAATTAGACACCAGCTGCGTACGGGCTGCCTCACCACATGCCCTTTCCCCTCCCATGCGCAGCGGCCGTGCATGTGGTTGGGGATGTGGGGGAACCACCATGTCCACTAGCAGGCCCCGGCGGGTTGCAACGTTGTGCAGGACACATGCTGCCACTATGATCCTGTACACTACTGGGGGCGCGTATAGCAGCTGCCCACCAGAGCGGTCAAGGGAGCGAAAGCTTGACTTGAGCAGTCCGAATGTGCACTCCACTATGCCCCGGGTTGCAATATGGGCTGTGTTGTACCTTAATTCGGGTGGTGTGGTGGGGTTCCGAATTGGCGTCATCATGTTGGTGCTCAGAGGGTAGGCACTGTCCCCTGGGGAAGTGATGATGGGTATCATTAGTGGGGTTGTGACATTACTCAGTATCTGACATGCATGCATGTGCAGAGGCATTTATACTCACCAAGCAGCCAGACCTCCTCCTTAAACTCTCCTCCTGTCTCACTGCTATCAAGAACTGGATGTCCTCCCGCTTTCTCTCTCTTAACACCGATAAAACCGAAGTCCTTTTCTTCCCCTCTAACTCTCTTTTCCCTCCCTCCCCTCCTCCTTTCCTTCACTTTCCACCCTCCAATCTCCCTATCTCCCCCCAAGCTCGTAATCTAGGCGTTCTCTTTGACTCCTCTCTCACCTTCTCACAACACATTTCACTCACCTCCCGCTCCTGCTGATACCACCTCTACAATATGCACAAAATCCATCCCTCCCTCACATTCCACGCCACCAAACTCCTAATTTCCTCTCTCATCTTTTCCCGCCTCTTCTACTGCTCCTCTCTAATCTTTGGACTTCCCGCATCTCAGCTTACCCCTCTAAAATCCATATACCACTCTGCTGTCCGTACCCTCATCTCCTTACCTCCTGTGACTCCATCTCTTCCTTGCTCTCTCACCTTGGCTGGCTACCTTTCCACTCACAACTAAAGTTCTACTTTCTCTGCCTTGTCTTCAAATCCCTCCATGGTCTTGCTCCTCCTTATCTCTCCTCCCTCCTCTCCTTCTACTCCCCCTCCTGCTCCCTTCGCTCCGCTGACCATTTCCTTCTCACTGTTCCTCCTTCCCCTTGCGCTTCCTCCCGTTTCCGCTCATTCCAACTCCTTGCACCCCTGCATTGGAACTCGCTCCCTCTTACAATCCGCTCTACCACAACTTTCACCTCATTTCGCACTTCCCTTAAATCCCGCCTCCTCCATTCTCCTCCTTGAAAACTTCTCCTCTGCCCTCTTCACTTCTCCCCAGCCTCCCTCTTTTTACCCTCATCTGATTCCTCTTTCCCCTCTCCTACTCCTCTACTTTCTGCTTCCATTCTCCCTCGTCCTGTCCATCTCCTACTCCCCCCACCTCTTCCCTCTCCCCTTTCCACCCCCTCACCTAAGTTAATTGCTCTTTGCACTGTTTTGTTGAATGATTCATGATGTAAATTTTGCTCTCATTGTTAAATGTTGTTGTTATTTTGTATTTTGTTGTTCCACTGTACAGTGCCTTGGTATAAAGCGCTATATAAATCAATCAATCAATCAATCAATGATGGCCGATACCTGGTGTAGGCAGCGTGACTGTGTGGCCTGTGACACCCCCCCACTATGGCACTTGTCCGCTGAAATGAACCAGTGGCCAAGAAGTGCAGTACATTGAGCACCTTTTCCAAGGGGCTCAGTGCTTGAGAGCACAGGGTGGGTGATGTGAGGTCATCCTCCCACTCACTCACCAGGTCGAGTATTATGTGAGGTGGAAACCTGTACCTCCCATACACCTGGTCATCAGGCATCCCAAAAAGGCTGGTCCTGGGTGTAATAATTCTGGGCCTGACTATCCTCCTCCTCCTGTGGTGTCCCACGACCACTGCTGCAAGGAACGATATATTCATCATAGCGTCTGAGCGTGTTTGTTGTTTGCGCGCACTTTTATGCTGTGCGGGTCCGTGTACCCCTGCTTCCTGCTGGCGTACGTGTTTCCGTTTAGCGCGTCTTTTTTGGCGCATGTGTTTCCCCTGTTCGATTCCATGAATACGTGTTGTAGGCGTGCGTGTGGGCGTTCCGCGTATTTAACTCCTGTACTTCCCCCATAACGCCCACATTTTCACGTGTTGTTCCCCATTCCACGTATTACGCCCCGTGTTCCGCCAACTTTTGTTGATTGCGCGGCGCTATGTGCGCTTTCGCTGTGCGCGTAGCGCACGCCGTTTGATGGCGTGTGCGCCTGCGTGCGACACACAGGATTTTAGCGCACATCCCAGGATTTACACGTGCACGGACTTCCATGAATCGATGTGCGCGGCTTGCGCTGCGATTTACGCGCTTGCACTGTGATTCGCACGCTTGCGCAGAGATTTTCAGCACACATTAATTCCATGAATCGGCCTGTAAGACTCAATCCTAACAAAACAGAACTGATGATCTGCAATCCAACAGGTTCTAACTCTGGCACAATCCCTTGACCTGACAAAATGGGTCTTTGCATAAATCCTGTTGACCACAGTAAGGTATCTTACAACCACTATAAACAACACCCTCAATCTTGATCTGTAGTTCAGAGCCATCAGAAGCTGTTTCTCCCAGCTGCTCATGCTACGCTGCATCTTACCTTACTTAACATTCACCCATAGGGTCATGGCCATGATTTCTCTAATGCTATCCAAACTAAACAATGCAAACAATGCCAACAGCCTCTGTGTTGGATTCCCAGATGACCTAATGGTGAAAAAGGGTTAATTTCAAACCGTATGCATCGCCCAGTGTTCATACCTTGAAAGGACTTTTCTGCCTTCAGAAGTAAGTTTCAACACTGGACACCCTCTGTAATACTTAGTCCAAAAATGTTGTACTAGCCTATAACTTCAATAGGTAATAACAAGAAGGATCCTATTTTTTAGTTCTGGCCACAAAACTTTGGAACCACCTACCCAAACACCTCTGCCTAGAAGGGAAGAAGGGAACCCTCTGACCTTCAGGAAAAACCTCAAGACTTAGCTTGAAAGAAATGAATGATAATGGCAACTGATGAAAAACTGTCCATCAGAAACATTGGCTACTTTAAAACAGGCCATTGCAAAAGGTTTTACATTACCATATGTGGGAAATCAATTTGATTCATGAATCCCTTGCTGTGCGACACTGCCCTGCAGCTGAATCTCAGTGAAATCTACAAACAAGAGCCATGAAGTGTCAACACCTGAACCCCATCCTCCTCTCCACTCACCCCTCCAATCCCTTAACTAACTGCTTAATACTCAGATCTCTCATCCTTACACTTCCCACAACCCTTCAGATGACCGACCAAGTCTATTTTACTTGACAGAATCTAACCCAATTCACTTATTTCAACAACCATTCCGTCAATTTTGCACTCCACTCTTCAAGTTGCTTCTACAGCTAATCTGCCTTGGTCCATGCCAACCTTAACCAACATAGAGATGTTCATATCGGCACACAGGTAATGGGCCCCTCAGACTTGCATCCATCAAAACCACATGTTTCCACATCTGCCTCTTTGCTATCTGACTACTACAACCTTTATCCCTTTCTTACTGAGCCATATGCAGTGAGAACAACATTAGTGGCAGAAAGGAGTTATATAAGACTACATTATATTACATTAAAAACCTTCTTAGAGTGAGGCAAGCCTTGCTAGAACACATGCTCACAGTGGGCATGTCCGAAGCCCTGTGTCACACTTTCATAGACCAGAGAGCAAATATGTCCTTTCACCAATGGGTTTGCTTAGATTTAAAACTACAGCAAGTGTGGGGCATTAATAGGCCAACATCTTTGGCACAGTAAAAAATGCAGCGCAAGTTGGATTTTCATCCAGTGGAAGGCAGGCCATGAAGATTGTTTCAACTTAAACAGAGGCTCACTTACGACTGAATGCTTGTTAGGACTTAACTTCTTGAAACAAGAACATGCTTGTGATTTCTTGCTACACTATTACACAAAGCATACAATTACTTCATTTAGTAACAGCCAGATTGGCAACTGCAATGCCATAGTTTTCTTGTCTCAAGTACCCTCTACATATTTCAAGGAGACGCTTGAAGTCAATAAACCAATCCTTTCTTCAGTAATAGTTATATCAGAGGCTCAGTCACCCAAGAACATTCGATGACAAAACCAGAAAATACTATTCTCTGCTAAATGTCTGAGACTCCACCTTCCCAACAGATCTCAGAGGGCAGCAACAAAATTGCGATATGTCATATTCCGTCGACAGAAGAAGAAAAAACCATTGCACCATTTGCGCTTTGAAACACTTGTTTATTGTGTATAGGTGCATTATAAATACCTAATCAATCAATCAATTGCTGGAAAAGGATAGAGAGGACAAATGCCACTCTATGACAGATTCATAAAAGCATATTAGTAAACAGCAAGGGCGGTTTAGCGTCCTTCCAACCAACCAGGAGGCTCAGAATGGGTGCTTTACCACACAGTAAAACCCCTGCTCCCCGTGTACCATATGCCCCAACCAACCCGCTTTTCCACATATTTCGATCCCCCTACCCCAACCCCCTTACCCAGCTGCCAAGTCCCTCACTGGCACCAGGAACACTTTTGTTCCTGGTGCATCTCCGACCCGGCAATGGCCACCATGGACAGGTAGAAGGGACTATTGGCCTTATTACGAGGTTGGCGGTAACCCGTCAGTGCTGCCGGCAGGTTGCCGACACCCCTGTAACACTGATTCCACTGCCTGATATCCCAGTGCCACTGGGATATCACAAGTGGTGCCGGAATGATACATCCCCATTCCCATGTCTCCATGGGAATGGGGACACTGAAGCACCGGCACCGTTGCTAACGGTGCTTCAGGGTGAGACATGCCGGTAGGGGTTTGATTTTCCGGCAGGTCAGGCCTGCCGGGGGATCCGTGACCCTACCAGCATTCTAGTAGTATTGTGGTCTGGAAAGGGAGCTGGTACATTCATAACGGCACCCTTAATTCCGGACTGCCATACTTGGAATGAGGCCCAATGTGTAGTTCTCTTCTTCCCAATCCATGGTGGCCATCTTGCTCTGTAGTTTGTGTTTAAGCTGAGAAACATCAAATGCGTTGTTTCTCAACTGAAAAAAAAAACACTATTAGTATCCCGGTACAAAGTGCAGAGATACTAAAAGTAATAAACAACTCTTGGCGGATGCATTAACGGAGCAGGTAGTGCCTTAGGCTCTAGTTAAAGCCCTTGCTTCACTTAGGTTTCTAACTGGCCCGTTGCTTGATCCAGTAATGCCCCCACAAACATAGTTTATTGCTTAATTAAAACTGGTCTTCCAAACAGGGGATGACAATCGCCCAAGGGTGGAAAGGTTCTTATTTTAGGATTAGATTGAGTGTTCTCAATCTGGGATGAGAAACATCAAGAGACACAAGCAAGCATATCCCATTTTTAGATAACCTTACAGTGAAAAATCCCACAAAGGAAAAGTGGAGGTTTGCCTGATGTACATGTCCAGTTACTGCTTATTACAGACTGGAACAAAGGAGGACCCTGTCGCTCTGGAAACAAGGGTGCCGGTAAGTTCACTGGCACCATTGTTTCCGGACAGGTATGCCTGCCGGAGCTGCTGTGCCCGACAGGTCTAAGCCTGCACGACATGGTGGCCATGGTAGGCAGACCAGCCATGGAAGTACCAGCACTGGTCCTTACGGTGCCGGTGCTTCCATTTCTCCACTCCCATAGAGACCCATAGTACTCTATGGGAATGGGGGCTTACAATTTACCGGTGCCTGACTTCCCGGGCCCCATTGTGCTGTGAGAGTGGACGGAATGGAAACACGCGTAATGGCCGATTCCTGGTCCGACCTGACCATCCTCCCCATTTAGACATACAAGAACATGATGGGATGCGACCTAGTCGAGATCAGAAGCATCAAGCAAAAGCCCACTCTCTTTGGGGGAGCCACCGTAGACCTGGTGGCTACATCAAAGCCAAAATCGAATTCAAGCATAGGTGCACCACAACAAAAGTATACTTCTCATCCGAGGGTCCAGCTGTACTGGGATGGGATGACCAACATGGATTGAGCATTTGGTTAGACCCCAGCACTGCTGAGCAAATGCTGCTGGTCTCCTTAGGAGGAGCGCCGAGTCTCAAGAGTGCATTCCCCATGCTCTTCTTTGAAACACCTGGGAAAATAAAAAGATTTGTGTACAAAATTCTCCTCAAACCCAATGCAGTACCGGTCAAACACAAGGTCCAGCCCGTACCAGCGACAGCAAGACTGTCACTCGGATTACAGCTTCAGAAAATGGCCAAGGAGGGAACCATTGAGACTGTTGAGTCCTCCGAATGGCTAAGCCCGGTAGTCCTCATTAAGAAGAAGTCCTCCAACGAGTTGAGAGTGTGCATTAATCTACGCAGCCTCAACCTGGACGTGGTTACGGACAGTTTTCCCTTGTCCAGCATAAATGAGATCACACTGATGATGAAGGAAGCAATTGTATTTACAAAACTTGATATGGGTGATGCCTACCATCAGATTGATCTACACAAGGCCTCACACCCACTTACAGCATTCATCACGCCATTCGGCATGTTCCAATATACACACATGCCTTTCGGGTTGTCATCCGTTGCCTCAGCATTTCAAAGAATGATGAACTCACTGGTGCACGGCATCGACAACGTGTCGTATTTCCAAGACGACATCCTGGTATATGCCAAAGACACAGAAACCCACGACAGAGTACTAGGAGAGGTAAGTGGCAAACTACAGAGCGCAGAAGTCCACCTGATCCATGAGAAGTGCATATTCGGAGCAGGCAAAGTAGAATACCTGGGCTACGGCATCTCAAAGGAAGGAGTAAGCCCCAAGAAAAACCTCCTGCAGGCCATAGTCGATGCCCCAGCCCCGACATCTAAAGATGAACTTTGGTCATTCCTGGGCCTCGTGGAGTACAATGCAAAATTTGTTCCCAGATTCTGCAAAACCACATCACCATTGAGAAAGCTTCTGAAGAAAGGTAGTACACATGGGAATCACAGCAAGTAGAGGCCTTCGAGGAAATCAAGAAAAGAATCCTGCACGCACCATTCCTAAAGCCGTTCAATCCCAAATGGGAAACCTACATAACTACAGACACCAGCGCATACGGTGTGGGCGCCACCCTCACCCAAAAGAAGGGGGACACCAAAAACATTGTCCCCTTTGCGTTGAAAGCACTGTCCACCTCTGAAAAAAAATACTCCACTGTTGAAAAAGAAATGCTGGTGTGTGCCTGGGCTGTGGAGTATTTCAGGTTGTATGCTTGGGGAACCATGATTCACCTAGTCACCGATCACAAACCGCTGGTGCACATGCTCAGCCCTGGCGGGACGAAAACGGCAACACCACGTCTAGCAAGAATCACAGCCAAACTTCAGGAGTACACTTATGAGATTACACACATTGCGTGCTGGAAAAATGTCCAAGCGGACTGCATGTCCAGGCTATTGGATCAAAGTGTTCCAGGCACTACATTCCTCAAGGACGAGTGTGTTGTCGCATCCATAGGAGATCTGAGGAACAAAGACTTCATGGAGATGAGCGAGTCACATTGGCAGGAGTAAATGGTACGGGACAACGCTCTTTGCCGAGTAGCACAATGAACCCGAAATGGGTGGCCAAATGAGAGAGCAGTGCCGGAAGGTCTGTGACCGTACTGGAAAGTTAGCGACGAAATCGCAGAAATGGATGGCTTGATAATGAGAGGTGACCAAGTGATTTCCCCAAGAGGCATCTGAAATGTGATATTGTGTAGAGCGCATGCAGGTCATCTAGGCAGCAACGTGACGCAGAGTATGCAACGCATATTGGTGGCCTGGAATGGACCAAGACGTAAGAGCAATGATTGAGAGATGCCATGAATGCACCAACAGTGACAAACGATTAAAGGTGAGGCAAGCACTCATGATACCCACAGAAATACCATAGGGCGTCTGGCACAAAATAGGGCTGGACTTCATTGGCCCATTGGACGGCGTGTTGAGCGACAACGGGTACGGAGTAGTCATGGTGGACTATCGCTCCAAATGGGTCAAAGTTGAATTTGTGCCAGACATCACCATGAGTACAGTCATAGAAGTACTCAGCTCCATCTTTCAAAGAGAAGGTCTCCCCAAGGAGATCATTATGGACAATGGAGTGCAACTAGTTTCCAGGGAGATGGAAAGCTTTCTCAAAAAGCACAATATCTGCCATTTGAGAGAAAGCTTGCACCACCCACAAGCCAACTGGCTAGTAGAAAGGGCAAACCGCTTCATCAAAGGAGCACTAATACTGGCATGCGCATCAGGCATCAATCCATGCAAAATTGTCAAGGAGGCCGTATCAGCACATGGATTGACACCGAATGCCATCCCAGGAGTATCGCCATTTCAATTGTTGAGAGGGAGAAGGGCTGCATCCACGCTGGTACCACTGTGGCTACACTGAGTCAGAAAGAATGAGGACATTGAAATGAGCGGCATTGTTTTCAGATTGCAAAAGAACAAAGAGATCATGAAATCTGCGACAAACGCAGAGCAGCATATCGCACAGTAGTCAATGAAGAGACTTAGTGAAAATATGTCTCCCGCACAACGACCCTGCCAGGGACGTCATTTCACCAAAATGCCAGGGGTAGCGGAAGTGACGTCACACGACTCTTGACCCCTGATGACATCACAGGAAGTGATGTCATTTGACCCCACCCCGAAGTGATATCACGGGAAGCGCTGGAACACGGCCTTTCACCCGTTGACAAAACAGAAAGTGGCATCACATACCATTATACACTACGAACAATATGGTTACAATATCACTATAATGTGATGTACATTTCATACAAGAATGGATCACCATATGTATTGTTCAGATCAGTGACTATAGGCTCATAGTACCAAATTACTGTGAATGCAAGCAGACGTCCATGACCAAATGATAATGTTGTGTTATTATATAGAACTTACGCTTAAGCGCTTTATATAGAAAAAATATACACCCAATATCACCCAAACTTTGTTGGTACTCATATATCGACCTCAGAAGGATGAAAGGCTGAGTTGAGGCATTTAAAACAGATTAAATCAGTAACTCACCCCCTGAAGTGTGCCTGAAATAAACCTTTAATGAGTTTAGCAATTATTGTATAGAATTCCAGAAAGACACATTTGATATTCCTATTCTTTCTTATTTAGGGTCAGTGCTGAAAGTGTTAGACTTGTGGCACTCCTGTTCTTATATTTTTTTATTTTTTAAAGGGTTCTGAACAAGAAAGTCAGCCACTCCAGAGCTATTTTTTTTAGAGGTCGCAAGGGAGACCCCAGAGGTCACAAGGGAGACCTCAGAGGTCGCAGTTGCGACCTCTGGCGACCCCTAAATGACGTCCCTGGACCCTGCGCCCAGCTCAAAAAATAGCAAGGCCATAGAAGTCACATGGAAAGGAACCATCCATGTCCACACCAGTGATGGAAGAAGGTGGAACCTGGAAAGGGTGGCCGTGTACAAGAAGAGGGTGTCCACCACCTGCGCCTCCTTACGATTAGAAGACAACCATGAGTCATCAGAGTCTGCCAGCAACCCCCAACAACCAGAGACAGACGTTAGGGAAGATGCAAACCATAATGAACTTGTACACATGAGCTCCACACCCCGGTCTAAGGAACCATACGGGAAACAACCCCTAAAGAACAAAACCCTGGAGACACATCCCACATAACTACCCAATCTCCCAAAGCAGCCACTGACCAGAACCGGACCCAACGGGAAAGAAAGAAGCCAAGCAGATTCACTGACCTTGCTTGAACTAGGAAACAGCTTTTCCCACAAAAGGAGGTGTGTGGGGACTTGGCACATGAGATCTCGCTGCAACGAGATCTCGCGAGATTTAGAGCAGGTGTCCGCACGTGAAGCACAAAGCGTGAGAGATTCGCGCCACAAGTGGAGCGAGGCCAGGGTATGCAGTGAGGCCTCGGTGCTCCTCCTCCATAGGGAAATAAGCCCTCTTGAGAAAATCTGCCACATCTGCAGAGCCTTGTTAGCTGAGCGTAATGCCATGGCTGGAGGATAGCCTAGTGGGAGCTCCAGCTAGCAAGGGATCAATAATGCCCCAGCACCCATATCTGGCAGTGAAGACAGCTGCCCTGGGCAACAGGAAAGGAGCAGTGAGTAATGCCCCATCCGCATTCTTGGACTCAATCATCCACTGTTACTCTATATACATCAGGTGTTGAATAAATACAACTTCCTTTCACGAAGTGTCCTGTGATCATTGAGGGCCACTACACAGTGGCACTGGGAAGTCAGGCGCGGTTAAAAAGTTATGGGTCCGTCGGCATCTCGCTGGTAGCACCTGCAGGGTTACTGCCGGACCCGTAATGAGGCCCAATGTTCTTACTCGGGAAATGTACCATCGCTGATGTGATTAATAATGAAGAAATGGTAATTTTAGACCATAGTTTTGTTTTACACATGCTATGGCAAGGTATATTTTCAGTTCTAGGGAAAAATGTAACTAGTTTTGTCTACAGGAGCCCACAGATCAGGCACTCAGAGGGCACACAAAGGGACACCAGTCATACTCTGTAACCCAATAAACACGGATTTTCAGGTCCACCCATCCTAGTGGTTTTTAGGAAAACATTCAGGAGACTTTGGAGAGGATGTTGATAACTTTAAGTACAACTGTGGAGCCCTATGCAGACAATAACTGATCTAAACAATGCTGCGAGCAGTAATAATCTACATCTAGTATTACAGCACTTGTCATCCGTTAGGTCGCACCCCTTCAGGAAGTGCCCTCTAACAGTAAGGCGCACATTTGGGGATTATTGATATTGCTAACACTCCTTCCCCAGGACACAGACCTCAATGCATGTAGGTTAAATGACATCACCCTTAAATTCTCTCCTGACCCTGTTCGTACTCTACCTTCTGCAGTGTTTGTTGCAGGTACAACCCAGTCGTTCTGCTTCTAGGCATTCTGTCCCCCTTTCTGTTTGTAACTTACAGGTGCTCCACTGCACATATTGTGTGTGCAGGTTGTTCCTCCCAATGTGTTTTGCTTTCCCCATTGTATTTTACGTTAAGGCATTTCCTTATCGTTGGCCTTCTGTGTTTTTCTTCTATGTGTGTCCTTATCATGTTTTGCCTCTAGATGTTCCTCAAATAGTCACACTAAAGCACGGCAGATGTACTTTTTAATTTTTGTTAGATCTATAAAAAGTATTGCAGAACCCACGTTTAAGGACCTCTCACTGTGAAATAAAAAAGCATTTTGGTCTCTGTTTGAGGGACAGAAATGCAAGTGGGCCAGCAGCGGTGCATACCGCTATTCTTCCAAACATGAGAATGGGAGTGCTTTTATTTCCTGTGCATTTCGAAGTGCATGCCTTCTTTTTTTTTAAATGTGAGATGCGATATGAAATGCGCACAGGCCATTTTCATTTGTTCATCTGTAATGAGCACATTGAAATGGCCTTTCGAAATCAGACTTATTGCAGATGGTGTTTTAGGAGGAATGCAATCCATGTCTGGGTAACTTCTTTGATAACCAGGCATAATTCCAGTCTTGATAGCAAGATATGCTCTGCAGCAGTGATCCCTAACGTGTAGCTCGGCAGCAACATGTTGCTCGTGCCACCCTACATTGTTGCTCACCGGATGTTCTGGGCCATGGAGGCCTAGAAGGAGGTGCTGAAGGGATGAGACCTCAGTAGCAATATAGCCAGGACGAGTCCTGGACTATGCAAGAATCTTGACCAGTAAGCCTGCTGTTGTTCCAGCTATCTTATTTTTATACATGCAAGATTTGTGTTTGTTCGAACCATACAAATTATTTTTAGGGTAAGTGTCCTTACTTATTATAACAGCGTTGTTGCTAAAACCCTGCCCTCTTAAGATACTTTGCTCAGCTGACAAAAGAATGAGTAAAATATTTGAACCATGTTTGTGTCCTGGAGAAAATTGTCATATTCTGTTCCTTTGTATAGCTTGTAGGAGCATAATGGGAAAATAAGTGGCATGATTATACAACTTTCATTTATCAAATAATTAGCATGCACTGCTTTTGTATACGAGAGTTTTGTGTGTGATGCCACCATGCATTATATTTATCAGAAATATTAATTTTAGTGTCACCTCTATTTATTATTGTGGAAAAGTCATCATCGTTTGATATTGCCCATCTGGCACGTGGATAATGGGCAGAGAAGGTAAATGCATGCCACATTTTCCATAATTAATTTGCCCTATATTCAAATACAATTAAGTTACTGTTAATAAATGTAACGTAATAGGCCAATTAATTAATCCAATTACTTAGTTAGACACCACCACACCACTCTATGAAGTGGTCAACATATGCTCAAAGCTTTGACCAATGTTTGTAAAATGCATTTGGTGCAAAAAGATGCTCCAAATCCTTCAGAAAAGTATAATTTCTATTCCTAACCACTTTTTCTCCAATGTAACAGGCTCCATTACATGCCAAATTAACTCTTAGGAGGCAACCCCCAAAGCCCTCAGTGAAGTGACCTTTAAAACCTATGATGTAATGACCAGTATTACTCAATCAATATTTATTTAATCGTATTTCTCCATTAAGTTAGCAACATTTAAAAACATGTATCATATTTCATAGAATTCTCATAAAACAAGCAGAAAATAAAAGAGCAGCTTTAACATATTCAAACAAGCTATGAATAAAACCCTGATCATTACAATTAATTATATAAAGCATAGCTGCCATGTATGTCCACGCTTATGCAAAACAGAGAAACAGTGACAAATTAACCGAAAATTAACCACATCTTCTTCGACTCCTACTTTGCAGGCAACTTTGTGCTTCCTCCTGGACTGCATACTTTATTGAGGGGTGGGTACATTTAAACGTACCATTAGCATCAGCCTCCTGCATTCTGGGGATCTTATTTCACAGATGCCATTGAATATGTGTATGCAAGTCTGTATATAAAGCTAAAGAGGGCAGCCTATGTAATTTTGGGCATCTGCCTCTCTCCCAATCAGACAAGCTCTTTCTTTAAGTGCTATTTTGAGTTGACTCCATGTGCTCAATTTAGTTATATCCCACCCCCTATCCAAATTGACAGTGCCTTAAAACGTCCCGTACCACAAGCATTTTTCTTTACCAGGGGAGGCTGCAATCGCATGCGCACTGAAATTCATTTTTATGGATAGCACAAAATCCCAGATGTGCTTTAAAAAAATAATTAAAACAGCTTAACTTGCCCGACACCTTCAAACTGATCACCCCCAATTCAGCTCATACGGCGATACCAGGTGTATATGTAGGGAGACCTGGCTATATGGCACAGGAATTTATTTTGCAACCCCTTCCGGACATGACAGTTTGAAGCACCCTAGATTTCACTGCCATAAAAATCATGGAACAAACCAGTACCTTATATACCACCAGGCACTTATCCAATCAGAATGCCCCAAACGTAAAATGAAAATATAAAAAGCCCTTCAATACTTAATGTTGCCCTTTCAACTGTCGTCTAAACATTATTGACCCAAGCACCGCTCTTTGAGAAGTGTAGGCTCAAATACAAATGAGACTGCCCCCTCATCTCTACATTCATTTAAAAAACTAGCTACAAGGTTTCATACTTTTCCTGAACACCATCATTTTTGTTTATATCATGCTTAATTTCAAACCATAGTTCCCAAAATAGTAATTTGTGTTTAGCAGGCCATGTTGGAGACCTGACGGGCTTAAATCCAAATTAACTGTGCCTTCGGTTTAAAGAAGCATGCTATAAAATGTACCTTTCAGAGAGAGTGGATTAACTTTCCTATGAGAAGTACTAGGACCAATGTCTGAAAGGAATACATTGGGGCCCATTGACATCTGTGCTTTTCACCTTTATTGGTGGGGAAAACAATGTATAATCCCCAGATCTTGTATATCGGAAACATGCTCAGATGTCTGCGTATCACAGTTGGATAATATTTAATTAAACATTAGGGACCCCAATAACATGTAAATTACACCACCCAATGTTTCTATCAATGAATTCAAATGTTTACTTCGAAAATCAAAAAAGACAAAAATCATCTCACTCCCTTAAATTTACCATATTTTTCCATGTTGGTGCTCAGAATGAAACAGTGGTCCACTGTACTAAGCCCTCCCCTGAAGCCTGTTTCAGAGGACTTCAAGATATTGTTACCTTGAGTCCACTCCACCAGTTTGAGCAACAAACATTTGGAGAATATCTTACTGGCACTGTCCAGTGAGAAATTGGCCTATAGCTGGGGGGCTGGTGGCCAAAGTACTATTTGTTCAAAAAGATGGCATAATGTCTGTCTTGACAACTGCATTAAACATAAAAATAGTTTGGTGTCCTTCGAAAAAGCTTCCATTTTTTCCAATATTGTTTTTTTGTATTTTGCCAATTTTTATGATCCATTTTGAAACTATAAATCTGACCACACTTGTACACACCACTCATTAAATCGTGGTTAAACTTTCTTTTGAAGATACTATATTCTGCATCAAACCATGGGGCATCCCTTTCTATAACCTGGACCTCCTGAACTTGGGGATGTTGTTTGTCAATAGCTCTCTCCCGGATAGGTTCGAACAAAGACTCAAACTGACACTTTACTTTGTGGCCTCCGAACTGTTTAACAGTTTTAAGAGAATATCTTAATTTCTTGTGATTTAGTAATTCTTTCCAATGCCTCCTTGTCATGCTTAGGCATCACTAATCAGCCCCTCTAGCAGTCGGACATCTTCTTCGTAGTGCCTACCCAGGCCTTTGGAAAATAAACTCAAGAGGATAGTGTTCACTCATTATTCAAACAGAAATGCAAAATGTTATTACATTCCTGAAGAAAAAACAATGTAAAATACAGTAATCGATGACGGTGGAACAGTATTGCTGATCTTGCATGCTTAGGAGAGCACCATTTGCCTCTAAAGATCCCAGAAAACCCTGGCCAGAACCTCAAAGTACCCCTGAAATCAGTGTTCCACTTGTGACCACTTTTACTGGCCACACATTGGCACTAAATTTCATTAAAATAATTTGCTTGAAAACCTGAAACCCCTGGTAATGTTCAATGCAGTCCTACTATATTTTTGAACAACTTGACCCTATGTGTCTAAAATTTTACTACTGACCAGGGATGTCATGTGGGGGTCACCAGAGGTCGCAACTGCGACCTCTGAGGTCTCACTTGTGACCTCTGTGGTCTCCCTTGCGACCTCTGTGGTCTCCCTTGCGACCTCTAAAAAAAATATTAAAAAATAATTTGTTTTTTACATTTCTTTTTTGGTAATGCCAGCAACATGTGGCTCTTTACTTCTGGAGTGGCTGCCTTTCTTGTTCAGTCCCCTTAGAAAAATGAAGAAAAATAAGAACAGGAGTGCCACAAGTGTAACACTTTGAGAACTGACCCTAAATAAGAAAGAATAGGAATACCATATAATGGCCCTTATACAACACTGGCGGTAAACCATGGCGCTATTAGCGGGGAGGACTACGAGAGTTGGTCTGTGCTGTTAGGCAGCACGCGATGCCTGGGGCCTACGAGTGGAAGGCCCAAGATTTTAGAGGCGCCAGCGGGCTCCAGGGGACTCACCTGCTGACCGGGGGACACCGAATGTTAATAGCGAGATCCCCCGGTTCAGCCAGCATACTATACATGCCTGGATTCACGCAGCCAATCACGGGTGCGGGAGGGTTGGGCGGCGGGCTGAGGGGTGGGGAGGACCACAAGAGTTGGTCTGTGCTGTTAGGCAGCACGCAGGGCCTGGGGCCTACGAGTGGAAGGCCCAAGATTTTAGAGGGGTCAGGGGTGCTCCAGGGGACTTACCTGTTGACCCGGGGATGCTGGATGTTAATGGTGAGATTCTCCGGTTCAGCCAGCATACTATACATGCCTGGATTCAGGCAGCCAATCACGGGTGCAGGAGGGTTGGGAGGTGGGCTGAGGGGCGGGGAGGACCACGTGAGTTGGTCTGTGCTGTTAGGCAGCACGCAAGGCCTGGGACCTACGAGTGGAAGGCCCAAGATTTTAGAGGGATCAGGGGGCTCCAGGGGACTCACCTGCTGACCGGAGGATGCCGGATGTTAATGGCGAGATCCCCCGTTCAGCCAGCATACTATACATGGCTGTATTCAGGCAGCCAATCATGGGTGTGGGAGGGTTGGGATTCGGGCTGAGGGGCGGGTAGGACCACAAGAGTTGTTCTGTGCTGTTAGGCAGCACGCAGGGCCTGGGGCCTACGAGTGGAAGGCCCAAGATTTTAGAGGGGCCAGGGGGCTCCAGGGAACTCACCTGCTGATCGGGGGACGCCAGATGTTAATGGCGAGATTCCCCGGTTCAGCCAGCATACTATACATGCCTGGATTCAGGCAGCCAATAACGTGTGCGGGAGGGTTGGGAGGAGGGCTGAGGGGCTGAGAGGACCACAGGAGTTGGTCTGTGCTGTTAGGCAGCATGCGGGGCCTGGGGCCTACGAGTGGAAGGCCCAAGATTTTAGAGGGGCCAGGGGGCTCCAGCGGACTCACCTGTTGACCGGGGGACGCCGGATGTTAATGGCGAGATCCCCCGGTTGGGCAGCACACGGGGACTGGGGCCTATGAGTGGAAGGCCCAAGATTTTAGAGGGGCCAAGGGGATCCAGGGGACTCACCAGCTGACTGGGGGACGCCGGATGTTAATGGCGAGATCCCCCAGTTCAGCCAGCATACCATACATGCCTGGAATCAGGCAGCCAATCACGGGTGCGGGAGGTTGGGAGTCGGGCTGATGGACGAAGAGGACCATGAGAGTTGGTCTGTGCTATTAGGCAGCACGCGGGGTCTGGGGCCTACGAGTGGAAGGCCCAAGATTTTAGAGGGGCCAGGGGGCTCCAGGGGAATCACCTGCTGACCGGGAGACGCCGGATGTTAATGGCGAGCTCCTCCATTCAGCCAGCATACTATACATGCCTGTATTCAGGCAGCCAATCTTGGGTGCGGGAGGGTTGGGAGGCGGGCTGAGGGGCGGGGAGGACCACAAGAGTTGTTCTGTGCTGTTAGGCAGCACGCGGGCCTGGGGCCTATGAGTGGAAGGCCCAAGATTTTAGAGGGTCCAGGGGTCTCCAGGGAACTCACCTGCTGACCAGGGGACGCCAGATGTTAATGGCGAGATCCCCCGGTTCAGCCAGCATACTATACATGCCTGGATTCAGGCAGCCAATCACGGGTGCGGGAGGGTTTGGAGGAGGGCTGAGGGGCGGGGAGGACCACAGGAGTTGGTCTGTGCTGTTAGGCAGCACGCGGGCCTGGGGCCTACGAGTGGAAGGCCCAAGATTTTAGAGGGGCCAGGGGGCTCCAGCGGACTAAGCTGCTGACCGGGGGACGCCGGATGTTAATGGCGAGATCCCCCAGTTGGGCAGCACACGGGGACTGGGGCCTATGAGTGGAAGGCCCAAGATTTTAGAGGGGCCAAGGGGATCCAGGGGACTCACCAGCTGACTGGGGGACGCCGGATGTTAATGACGAGATCCCCCAGTTCAGCCAGCATACCATACATGCCTGGAATCAGGCAGCCAATCACGGGTGCGGGAGGTTGGGAGTCGGGCTGATAGGCGAGGAGGAGCATGAGAGTTGGTCTGTGCTATTAGGCAGCACGCAGGGTCTGGGGCCTACGAGTGGAAGGCCCAAGATTTTAGAGGGGCCAGGGGGCTCCAGGGGAATCACCTGCTGACCGGGAGACGCCGGATGTTAATGGCGAGCTCCTCCATTCAGCCAGCATACTATACATGCCTGTATTCAGGCAGCCAATCTTGGGTGCGGGAGGGTTGGGAGGCGGGCTGAGGGGCGGAGAGGACCACAAGAGTTGTTCTGTGCTGTTAGGCAGCACGCGGGCCTGGGGCCTATGAGTGGAAGGCCCAAGATTTTAGAGGGTCCAGGGGTCTCCAGGGAACTCACCTGCTGACCAGGGGACGCCAGATGTTAATGGCGAGATCCCCCGGTTCAGCCAGCATACTATACATGCCTGGATTCAGGCAGCCAATCACGGGTGCGGGAGGGTTGGGAGGAGGGCTGAGGGGCGGGGAGGACCACAGGAGTTGGTCTGTGCTGGTAGGCAGCACGCGGGCCTGGGGCCTACGAGTGGAAGGCCCAAGATTTTAGAGGGGCCAGGGGGCTCCAGCGGACTAAACTGCTGACCGGGGGACGCCGGATGTTAATGGCGAGATCCCCCGGTTGGGCAGCACAAGGGGACTGGGGCCTATGAGTGGAAGGCCCAAGATTTTAGAGGGGCCAAGGGGCTCCAGGGGACTCACCTGCTGACCGGGGGATGCCGGATGTTAATGGCGAGATCCCCCAGTTCAGCCAGCATACCATACATGCCTGCAATCAGGCAGCCAATCACGGGTGCGGGAGGTTGGGAGATGGGCTGATGGGCGGGGAGGACCACGAGAGTTGGTCTGTGCTATTAGGCAGCACGTGGGGTCTGGGGCCTACGAGTGGAAGGCCCAAGATTTTAAAGGGGCCAGGGGGCTCCAGGGGAATCACCTGCTGACCGGGGGACGCCGGATGTTAATGTAGAGATCCCCCGGTTCAGCCAGCATACTATACATGCCTGGATTCAGGCAGCCAATCACGGGTGCGGGAGGGTTGGGAGGTGGGCTGAGGGGCGGGGAGGACCACGAGAGTTGGTCTGTGCTGTTAGGCAGCACGCAGTGCCTGGGGCCTACGAGTGGAAGGCCCAAGATTTTAGAGGGGCCAGCTGGCTCCAGGGGATTCACCTGCTGACCGGGGACGCCGAATGTTAATAGCGAGATCCCCAGGTTCAGCCAGCATACTATACATGCCTGGATTCAGGCAGCCAATCACGGGTTCGGGAGGGTTGGGACGCGGGCTGGGGGGTGGGGAGGACCACAAGAGTTGGTCTGTGCTGTTAGGCAGCACGCGGGGCCTGGGTCCTACGAGTGGAAGGCCCAAGATTTTAGAGGGGCCAGGGGTGCTCCAGGGGACTCACCTGCTGACCGGGGGATGCTGGATGTTAATGGTGAGATCTCCCGGTTCAGCCAACATACTATACATTCCTTGATTCAGGCAGCCAATCACGGGTGCGGGAGGGTTGGGAGGCGGGCTGAGGGGCGGGGAGGACCACGAGAGTTGTTCTGTGCTGTTAGGCAGCATGCAGGGCCTGGGGCCTACGAGTGGAAGGCCCAAGATTTTAGATGGGCCAGGGGGCTCCAGGGAACTCACCTGCTGACCAGGGGACGGCAGATGTTAATGGCGAGATCCCCCGGTTCAGCCAGCATACTATACATGCCTGGATTCAAGCAGCCAATCACGGGTGCGGGAGGGTTGGGAGGAAGGCTGAGGGACGTGGAGGATCACAGGAGTTGGTCTGTGCTGTTAGGCAGCACGCGAGGCCTGGGGCCTACGAGTGGAAGGCCCAAGATTTTAGAGGGGCCAGCGGGCTCCAGCGGACTCACCTGCTGACTGGGGGACGCCGGATGTTAATGGCGAGATCCCCCAGTTCAGCCAGCATACCATACATGCCTGGATTCAGGCAGCCAATCACGGGTGCGGGAGGTTGGGAGTCGGGCTGATGGGCGGGGAGGACCACGAGAGTTGGTCTGTGCTATTAGCAGCACGCGGGGTCTGGGGCCTACGAGTGGAAGGCCCAAGATTTTAGAGGGGCCAGGGGCTCCAGGGGAATCACCTGCTGACCGGGGGATGCCGGATGTTAATGGGGAGATCCCCCGGTTCAGCCAGCATACTAAACATGCCTGTATTCAGGCAGCCATTCACGAGTGACGGAGGGTCGGGAGGCGGGCTGAGGGGCGGGGAGGACCACGAGAGTTGAGGGGCCAGGGGGCCCTCAACTCTGGGATAAGTCTGTAAAGGAGTGCAGCGTAATCATGGAAATACCCGGTTTCTTGTTAAGGCAAAACATGCTAATATTTCAGATTCCAGTAATTTTTATATTTGTTGCAGTCTTATTAGCTGATCGTGCTATGTCAAATATAGGTGTTTTGTGATGAAGGGTTGTTTCCATGACAGAGGCTTCCTTGACTGTATTGTAGATCTCATCTGAGGGATTTCAGTTGGCCTTTGTTAAGAGGGATCATGTGATTAGGTGCAGGAGAGATCCAGGGGGTCAAAAATATCAAGTGCTGGATCTTTGGAGGTTTGCAATCCATTCCTGTGAGGGTTAATGATCAATATTAATAGAGCTATCTGGTCCTTCTTGTATCATTATGCCTTGCTAAAACAGTACTCTGGGCCAGGGCATGGGGGGATATTCTTAGCAGAGCAGTAATTTGGTGATTAGCCACTGGACGTTACTAATGAAGCTCATGAGGGCTGAGGATTTGGCTTGTTCCATTAGTAGCCCTTTATGATATCAACTGACAGCAAAGACTAATACAAAGGAAACTGGATCTTTTGCAGAGAGTCTGTGTTCACCATTAACGATATTGTTGTTCATGCTCATGATCACACTAGGTCTTATATGGAATCTTTTAATTTTTGACTTGATGAAGAATAATAGATGCCATTGTGTAACCTACTTTGGAGCACACGTAGCTGTCTGTGGACGGTATGTATGGGTATTCTAGAAATGGTTGTACATGTCTTTTTGCTATTCTTGTTACTGCATTGTAGTACTCAGGTCATCTGAGTATGCTAGCTCCTGTAGTAGTAATATTCACAATGCACATCAGGTTAGACTAGTGAGGATGTGGCAGTAGCCTAAACATGTGATCTTCTGGGAAGAGATACATTCACACTGGAGGGTCAGAGCAAGCGAAAAGGTGCAGGTGATAAAGGGACAGCTGCGAAATACTAGTCAGTATTATGCAAAAACAAATAATTTTAAGCAGAAGTATTAAAACGAGCTCACAAAATAAGCGTAAAGTGGCTGTGGTGCTAAGTTTAAGGTTAGGCCAGATGTTTGTGAGACTTATATTGGGTAAGGCCCAATGGGCCAAGTGATGTCTTAGCAAGAGAAGCTAAATAGCACTAAGGACCCTGTTATTTATTGAATGGTAAAACATGTATATTTCCAAGTATGGCGGAGACACCAAATGCCTTTGTTTGTTGCTTGGAGAGTAGCTGGATAGTTGAAAGGCTTGGACCTGTTAACATAACTAATTGGAAGCATTGCAGCACTCAGAAAGGCAGAGGGGCCTTGGAGTCAAGTTGGTGAAAAGGTACTACCAAGAGACCTTTAAAGTGCTGATCAAGCCAGTAGAAGTAGCAGGGAGATGGAAAGGTGAGGTGGGATATCATAGCTTGTAAATGCCCATTGCTGTTTCCCTGATTTGTTGCTCCTCCGTGCCCACATATTGCCCACTTCTGTTTGGATCTATAGGGATCGTGGATGATCTAGATTAGTAACGTTACAGATATTATATGTATAGAACTATTTTGGTTTATCATCCAGACTGTAACTAACAGACCCAGAGGAGGCGACCAAGACTTAGCCCTGAGGAAAATGGACCAAAATTGATCCAATATAAACTCCCCGCACACCCCTCGGAATACGCGCACCCCGCTTTCGCTAGCGAAATCACATGGAAAGCTCCCTGCCCACCCCTCCGAATATGCATACTCCACACACGTCAGCGAAATCGCGTGTAAATCTCCCTGCGCACCCCTCGGAATACGTGTTCCCCACTTGCGCCAGTGAAATCGCGTGGAAAACTCCCCGGGCACCCTTCGGAATACACGTACCCCGCTCGCGCTAGCGAAATCGCGTGGAAAACTCCCTGCGCACACCTCTGAATACACGTACCCAGCACGCGCCAGCGAAATCACATGTAAAACTCCCTGCGCACCCCTCCGAATACGCGTAGGCCGCTCGCGCCAGAGAAATCGCGTTTAAAACTCCCTGTGCACCCAATGGAATATGAGTACCCCGCTCGCGCCAGTGAAATCACGTGTAAAACTCCCTGCACACCCGTCGAATACGTGTACCCTGCTGCGTCAGGTAAAATGCATGGAAAAAGTCCCCCCTGTGGTGTGGGCTGCCTGCGGGGCATGGACTGGGGTGATGGGCTGCCTGCTGGCCATGGAATGGGGTTATGGGCTGCCTGCGGCCCATGGACTGGGGTGATGGGCTGTCTGCGGGGCATGACTGGGGTGATGGGCTGCCTTCGGGGTGTGCCCAGGGGTGAATGGTTGCCTGCGGGGCATGCCCTGGGGTGATGGGCTGCCTGCGGGGCATGGACTGGGGTGATGGGCTGCCTGCGGGGCATAGGGAGGGTGAATGGGCTGCCTGCGTGTATTCCGGGGGTTCGCGTGGACTTTCACACGTGATTGGTCTGGCACGAGCGTGGTACGTGTATTCCGGGGGTGCGTGGGAAGTTTTACATGTGATAGGCCTGGCACGAGTGTGGTACGTGTATTCCGTGGGGGCGTGTGGACTTTCACACGCGATTTCGCTGGTGCGAGCAGGGTACGTGTATTCCAGGGTTGCGCGTGGACTTTCACACGCGATTTCGCTGGTGCGAGTGGGGGAACGTGTATTCCCTGGGTGCATGGGGAGTTTTACATGTGATAGGCCTGGCGCGAGCGGGGTACTTGTATTCCGGGGGTGCGCGTGGAATTTCACACACGATTTCGCTGGCACGAGCCACCCCAGTCCATGCCCCGCAGGTAGCCCATCACCCCTGGCCGTGCCCCGTAGGCACCCATCACCCCATACCAGGCCCTGCAGGCAGGCCAAATGGCACCATGCACTTGGTAGCCCCGACACATGTCCCCCACCCACAGTGACGGGCACCTGCCAGCAGGCCCCGACTGGTGTCCCCTCAGCCCCCCACCAACACCCATTGAGGGGCACCTGACAGCAGGCCCCGACTTATGTCCCACCAAACAACATGTCCTAACAAAACAGACCCATGTCCCTAATGCCAACCCAAATCCCCCCTGCCCCACAGTACAAGCACGCAACCATCCACTGCACCCACTCCCAAATTACCCATGCCATGAGAGTCTTAAAAGAACCACCATGGCCATGCATAAATGCACAACCGAGCCACACAGTGGCAACACATGACTGAGACAATGTTCATTGAGACATGCTCAAAACCAATGATAGTACACAACACTAATCACGAAGTTAAAATAAATATATTAAAAAACAATGAAATAACATAATGAAAATCAAACTTGCAAATTAAGAAATAAAGAAAGCAAAACCAAAAAAAGGATACTCCAATCAAAAACAAAAATCCACGACATGAAAAAATGAAAGTGGTCCATCGCCAATGTCAATCTGAATTAAATGCTCAAAAAAAAAAGAAAACCATTGATCATGGGATTTGTAAAAAAAGAAAGTATGTCCTGAACTATATACAATGCAAGTCCAAAGGGTCCATGATCCCCAAACTAAAGGAAACCTACAAAAAAGTCCTATGCATAAAAAAACTATATACATAAAGTGGAGCAAAGTCCATGAACTCCAAAAAAAAAGATAAAGCAAAGGAAACCTAACCCTAAAGAACTATGTACAAAGGCGGCGGGCAAGTCCTACGGCTCACTTCTTGATGTTCCAGGCCAGGGCATCATCGAACTCCACGTCAATGTTCCGGAGGCGGGCCTCTTCCCTGGCCTTGAGGTCTCGCAGAGATGCAGCCATGGCCTCCTCCAACTCCCTGCGAGTTGCCTCGAGGCACTCAGCCCTCCTCAATGCCCTGCGCATGGAGTTCTCTGCCCTGACCATAGTGAGCCGTGCCTCCTCCGCCTGCCGCGGCTCTGCATCTATCTGCTGGCCCAACCGCTGCCACACGGAAGACACTCCCAATCCTGGGACCTCCTGCCCTCAGGCCGATGCCTGCCCCTGTGATGTTGATGGCCCCGAGCCATCATTCCTCCCACCCTGAGCCTGCTGCTGCCGTGCATGTGCCCTGCCTGTCGATGCCTGCTCGTTCTCCTCTTGCTAGGGTCCAGTTGGTGGGGTGGCCACCCCCGCTGGACCTCCGACTCCCGACTGTGACAGGGACATGTCCTCCACCAGCCTGGCCGCTGGCTCAGGGGCAGCTCCACAGGGTGCCCAGGTGATACTTGGGCAGGAAGATGGCACGGAGGTCGACTGGCGCATAGGGGGTTCCGTTGAGGAGGGGGTCACTAGAAGATCCAACACACGGAGGAACCCAGCGCCGGTGATCTGTCCTAGTGGGCTGATGCGGTCAATGAGGTATTCAAAATGACGTGCATTGTCCTCGCAAGAACTCTGCACGTCATCCTGAATACCACGTTGGCGCAACGTCACCCCAGCTAGGACAGGCTCAATCCGGTCACGGATTGCCACGTCAGCAGGGATAGGAAGGCCAGTTGTTGTTCGCGCATCCCCTCCCTGAAAACAGGTCTGGACGAAGGCATCCCTGCTGGTGCGGAATGATGCAGTCACAGGATCGGGGACAGGATTACACACTGGCACTTCCGCGGCAGCCTGTGCTGCCTCCGGCCCCTGCCCATGGACTGCACTACTAGCACCAATGGAATCCCTCACTCCCGGAAGAGATGACTACGTGGGAGGAGAGCTGGCCCTTGCGTCTCCTGAAGTCCTCCCTGCGCTTACGGACGTGTAGTAGGTCACGGGTTGCCACCCCCTCCGTGTTGATGGCAACCACGATGTCCAGCCAGATCCTCTCCCATCCATCCTTGTCAGCGTGTCTTCTTCCGTAGAGGGCATCATAATGCACCAGGACTGGCTCCACCAGGATGCCAACCTCTCCTGCTGTTAAGCTGGCAGCCCTCTGCCTCTCTGGCTGGGGGGTCGCCAGTGGTGTTTGATGGTGTTTCCCCCGACAAGGCAACCCCGAGGCAGGTGTGGGTGGGAAACTGGGTCCTGGTGCTGGGCTTCAGTCGGGAGTCTTCTGTTCCACAGGGCTTGGTCACAGCAACTGGACCCCTGAAGATGGCTGACGTGCAGGCACCAAATAGCAGGGCACGTGGCCAGCAGGCAGGCAGAAGCAGATGGCTGGTGGGAGTCAGCTCGGGGCTCTGGGGGGCAGGAAAATGGCCTTCTGGGCAGGAGTGTGGTCTTCTGTGTGTTGTTGCGTGGCCAGCTTGATACGGAGTGATTTGGCACATGAAAAATCAGCACGTCAGCGTGTAATTCGAGGAAAGGCCCTTAGTGCATAAGCACGTATGTGATGTAACGAGCGCAGGCGTTTCCTTCTGCATGTGTAAATGGTCCGCACTGGTCTGCAGCACGCTGTACGAGCTTTCAGTGGAGACCGACGCGTGTGTTTTTCCTACTTTGGGGTTCACACGCACGCGATTACTTCACAGTGGTTAGAGTGCCTACACGTATTTATTTTCCACGCAGACGGTGAGTCGTCCATACTATTGCACGCTATTTTTCCCACTGTGGGTGCCCCTGTTTGTCGTGTACCCCATTTATTGATGTCATAGTAGCCCGCGTGTTAATCGTGTATGTTTTTTTTGTGTTCCTAGGTGCCACAGCGTACTGCGTGAGTTTTTTTTACACGCACGTGGGCTACAGGGGTTGCGTATACGTTTTTCTTGTATTTTTGGGGTGCCTGAGCATTGCGTAAGGGTCATTTATCCCCAGGATCCACAGGCAGCCTTGCAGGGGCACAGGGGTGCGTCTACCATCACGTACCCTGCCCCCTTCACCCCAATTGACCAGGACAATTGTTCAGTGCACCTCCCATTGGCAGTTGTACATCTGTGCCATGGTTGGGAGGCACCAAAGGTTATGGGGGGCTCAGCTGGGTGCCCTGCCAGTGTTTGGAGTGGTCAGGCATGAGGCCGGGGTGACCATGGAGTACATGGAGTCCAGGGTGGCCAGGGTGGCCGTGGAGCACGAAGAGGCAGTGGTGCACCACAGGGGCAGGATGTCCAGCCACGTGCTTGTGCAGCCATGCCACCACCCCCAGGTGATGCTGCTGTTGCATCTGACCCTGGCACCCTTGCGACCCGACAATAAGTAACATGTGCTGACACGGGCCCATCGGTAGTGGTAGCTGCAGGTGCAGCTGTGGCGACCACCACAAAACCCGCCACCCGCCAGGGTTACTCGTAATATGGCAGTATGGTATGGACGGTGCCAGTGACATACCAGCACCGTCTATGGCATACCACCATTCTCATAAAGACCCCCTGTATGTGTGGGAGATTTTTGCCAAGTGAGTTTATCCAGTTCCATGTCAGGTATGAATGTCTCATGCCTGTTTACATTTCTCAGGTTGCACTTAATGACGATAGTTGGCTGTTGAGCTGGCATGTAGGACAGGGGTCATGGGTGTTGGGAGGGTTTGGGTGACATACCAGTGATTTACATGTCCTGTTTTGCAGGGGGGTGGTGGGATATGCACCTTGCATGTGTTCCTTTTGGTTACACCAGATTGGTTATGTTTAAGTAGCTAGGGATGCACACAATGTAGCACTTCTGTGAATACATTCTCAGGGTGGTAAGGTTGTGACAGTTGGGGTGGGAGTTTAGGTGACAAATGTGGCCACAAGCTGGGTCTGGGCTGCCTCGCCACGTACCATTTACCCTCCCATGAGCAGCACCTGCATATGTGGTTGGGGATGTGGGGGCACCACCATGTCCACCGGTACGCCCCGCTGTGTTGCGGCATTGTGCAGGGCACATGCTGCCACAATGATCTCGCACACTACTGGGGGTGCATATAGTAGCTGGCCGCCAGAGCGGTCAAGGGAGCGTAAGCGTGACTTGAGCACTCCGAATGTGAGCTCCACTATGCCCCTGGTTGCAATATGGGCTGCGTTGTATCTTACCCGGGGTGGTGTGGTGGGGTTCTTTATTGGCGTCATCATGTGGTTGCTCAGAGGGTAGGCACTGTCCCCTGGAGAGATGAGGATGTTTGTCATTAGTTGGGTTTGTGTATCTGTCTGTGTGTGACATGCATGCATGTGCACAGACATTTGTACTCACCAATGAGCCATGTGTTGCCATGCTTCCCAGCTTCCAGGTCCCCGCTCAGGGCGGAGATTCTGTATATGAAACTGTCATGGGTAGTCCCAGGATAGTTTCCATAGACAGAGGTATACAACCTGTACGTTGATGGAATGCCAGTGCTTGCGGTTGCGGCGGATATTCTCTGTGACCCTAGGTGGACGTAGGGCCACATGGGTGCAATCTAGAGCACCGAACACTTTGGGGAAGTGTGCCATCCTGTAAAAGTCCTGACCCACGGCCTGCCTTTCTGTGGGTGTTCTGGGCATGTATATGTGCCTGCGAACTGAGGGTCGAGTAGTCATGATTGCCAACACCTGGTGTAGGCAGCGTGACTGCGTGGGATGTGAGACCCCCCCCACTATGGCAGTGGTCCACTGAAATGACCCAGTGGCCAAGAAATGCAGTACATTGGGCACCCTTTCCAAGGGGTCAGTGCTTGGGAGCACAAGGTGGGTGATATGAGATCATCTTCCCACTCAGTGACCAGGTCTAGGATGATACTAGGTGAAAAACAAATAAAAAATAAAATAAGAAATAAATAAATAAAATAAGAAAAATCTGGTCATCAGGCATCCCAAAAGGGCTCTTCCTGGGCAAATAAATGCGGGGTCTGGCTATTCTCCTCCTGCAGTGTCCCACGATCAGTGCTGCGGGAAATGGGACATTTATCGTAGCTCTATATAAGTGTTTGTGGTTTGTGCACACTTTTGTACTGCACGGGGAGGCTTCCGACTGCCTTCATGTGGCGGACGTGTTTCCGCCTGTGCGTGTCTTTTGCCGTGCCCGGCTTTCCCCTATTTGATTCCATAAATACATGCTGTTTGCATGTGTGTGTGGGCATTCCGTGTATTTTCCAGCAGCTCCTCCCCAGTTACGCCCTCATTTTCACACATTGTTTCCCATTTTGCGTGTTCCGCCCCCTTTTTGGTGTGTGCACTACACGTCGTGCGCTTTCCCTGTGCGTTTGCGCACAGTGTTCAGGATGTTGCAGTGACGTGTGCGCCCGTGCGTGCCACCCACGTATTTGGCGCACATCCGGGAGAAAACATGCGCAGGGCCTTCGATGAATCGCACACGTGCGCTGCCTTTTTCACACTTGCACCAGCTTGCGCCAGCTTGCGCCACAAATTTCGGCACACATTTATTCAATGAATCGGCCCCTAAGACTCTGACAGAACTGAATCTCACAGTGGGTCCACAAAGAGTGATTCCTAACTGTACTAAGATGCTCTGCAAGGAAACCCTTACTATAGACTCACAAGGTACTCTTGTGCAGAACAAGATCGAGCTGTCTCCACTCTCCTCCCTCCTTTATCTTCCTTGTCTCCCTCTCTCTCTCTCTCCCTGTACCGCTTTCCTTATCCTCTCACTTCTCTCTCTTCCTCTTTCCTTCAATCTGCTTCAAGAATTCCTGCACATGACTTGAATATGGGGCACTCTCCAACACACTTTTAACTCACCCTCATAAATGATCAACACTAGCTGTCTCCAGCCACCACCACAATGAGTACCAATACTGTGCATACTATAAAGCACACACTAAAACAATGCCCAAATGTACTCCCACCGCTAGATGTGAACACCCCACCCCACTGATATCTCCACACCAACCCTTTATAGTACCCCAATTGCATTAAAAACACTGACACATTTAACATCACTACAATAAAAGACTTCCCAGTATGCATGCTTAGAGATCTTCTTTACATTTACAAATGCATGAACCCTCAACAACACACGACTAATGTCAGAAGTGGGCTCATTGGCTGACATAACTTAGACTGGCCCATGTTGGGATCCTGTTGCCAAAACCTAGGGTTGTCTCCTTCGGCTTGGTGGTGCAGAATAATGCTCATAGGCTGATTAGAATGGTAAACAGTGCCCTCCCTTTTCCTCCCTATTCTCAGGTTTGTGGCCCTGTCATTAGAAGTGACTTGTTGGTTCCTCATTTCAAAAGACTTATCCACAAAATAGGATATCTTCGAGGAGCCCAGAATCATCTATGGACTGGACCGCACGGCACACCAAAACCACACATCCTCACACTCCTTTCTAATCTTCTGAGAGCTCAGTACCTTGTAGTAACATATACTCTTGCAAGACCCAAGACATTGGGCCTTATTACGTGTATGGCGGTCCGGAAACAAGGCGATGGGTAACAATGGTACCGGCACTCTTTCCGGACTGCCATACTCCGAGAATGCCGGTAGGGGCACAAATCCCCCGGAAGGCATGGCCTGGCAGGAAATCAGGCTCCTATCAGCATGTCTCTCACTGAAGCACTGGCACTGTTAGCATTGGTGCTGGTGCTTCAGTGTCCCCATTCCACATGGTGTCCTATCAGACTCCATGGCAATGAGGATTTACTGTTCCGCTGCCACTTGTGATATCCTGATGGCAACGGGATATCAGGTGGTGGAATCAGTGTTACAGCGTTGGCGGCAACCCCCCGGTAGCATCGACGGGTTACTGCCAACCTCGTAATGAGGGCTTGTCTATCTGGGAAGTACTGGGACGAAAAAGAACATACTAGACCCAAGTAGATATAGGACTGAGACGAGTTGACCCAGCGGAACAATGAAGATCACACCTGGGAAACAACAGAAGGACTTCACCCTTTCACCAAGAGTATGCTTGCAACATAGTATAAAGGTCGACTAAGGACTAGACCTTTTGAGAATCCAGCCAAAGGAAGCATTAGGTACAAGGAATCTCCAGCGCAGGAGATTCAAATCCTGTGCGGAAACAGATGTGGAACGGAGTACCTAAGCAGGGATCTACAAGACTTCCTGGAGAGCTTTGCAGGAGCAGAGCTGCGTCAACTGCTCATGAGAAGGGAAGCTGAGCAGCCCGAGGACAGGAGATGCTGGACGGCCACAGACACCGACGAGGAGAGCCCGGTGAAGCAGAGAGGCACAGTCAAGCCCCAGGAAGCCCTGGCCAGATACTGAGTTCTGATGCAAGGCAACGGGCAGTACAGCAAAGCCACAGGAGGCATATTGCACAGTCACCAGGCAGGCAGAGGCAGCTCCCTCACATCCTAGTAGCAAGCAGGCAGCTACAGGCTCACCAGAGGGGCAGGACAGTGCTAATGTGGCACACAGGACATAACGGAGCGAGGGGAAACCCCAACCAACAGAGCAGAAGGGTCTGGGACCCTAATCGGTACACATAGGCAAGTCATCTTCTTCATGGCAGTACTTTGCAGGAGAGTGAACCAAGTCTGCAAAATTACAAGGACAGATAAATACAGATCTAGGAACCTCACACAAAGATACACGTCATATTTCTTGTGGCTGTACTTGACAAGTAAGGAAATAGTGGGCTTTACCTTTACCGGGGAAACCTGGGTCAAGGACCACACTTGTATATGAATTGTTGAGAAAGAAGAAAAAAAGTGAAATGCAGATCATCAGGGAGTCATTCCCCCTGGGTATCACTGAGGGTAAAAGTGACTGAAACCAAGATAGCAGGAGAAGGGAGTCATTCTCCTGATTGTGATACATCCACAGGGAAATGCCAAGAAGACTTGGGAAGGAAGTTATTCCCCCAGGGTAGAGAAAAGCCACTGTCAAGAGAAGTCATTCTATGGATATTGAGGGTTTGCTGTTTTTTTTTGCACTGTGATGGAGTTCAGAGGGTAGGCAATGCTTAATGTCCAAATAACACATTTATTCCTTTTGCACCCGGCACTTTTGATCTTTAGCCAAAGGCACAGCCTCACCTCCACACGGACCTATTGCCACACATAACCCAAAAAGCACTTCACACAACACCTCTGCCATAAGAATTCAGCTGCCTTTTATGACAAGACATTTGAATTGTAGCTTCAGACATAATATCTATCCTCTTGCAGACCCCCAGCATACCTATCTCTACTAACCCACATACCAAAAGACACGGGCAGCTAGCCGGGTCTTGGACAGCCCTGGTAACCTTTAATGGCTACATGCACACAGGCATTCTTCCACCTCCAATTTTCCCAGACTCTTGACTTCGATCCTTCCGAGGGTCTTCAACCAACAGCTCCTAGGGACCATATCAATGGTGAAACAAGCCATACAAATGATGAAAATGAATGAATAAATGTTGAACTGGAAATTCTGTGCTGTGATTGTGTACTCTGTAAAACAGGATTCAATGCTCAACTACTGCTTCTATCACCCAGCCCACCCAACCCTGACAATGGCTGCAGACTTCCAACCCCCTGTTGCCAATAATGCAAATGAAGAAATCACAGCGCTTCTATGGCACCAATCTAACTGGCATGTTTACATGAATTGAGATGAGGTACTGTCACACTTGCAAGTGGAACCTTGGCAACATGTGAAGGTTGTTTGAGAGGTCCCATTCACGCCAAACCATCAGGTCTGGTACCAAAGGCACAAAAAGCACTCTTTCAGGATCTAACTGCAGTATTTCAAGGGGCACCACAGTTTAGAATGAAGACTGGAAACCAGCATAAGTTCACTTAACCTGGACAACTGAACTCCTATTGTTTACCCATCAGTGCTGGATAACAGGTGTACCCGTTTAAACATCCACCCAGAGTCACAGACGTGCCTGAGGGATTCACCACCAGCCAATATCCTGCTGGACAACCAGATGATGCATGATGCCATGGAACTGGAGATACAGGTAGGGCGAAAAGGGACAGCAAATGACCAGATGGAGATCTCAAGGAAGAAATGGAAGGGAATTTGGTGAAACTGTAGCACTACAACAGCCAGACCCATGTCCCTGTCTTGAGAGGCATCCAAAAAGAGGACTCACCTTGCTGAAGGAAGAGCAAATGGACTGCCTCCTATTAGAAACCAAAGTAGTGGAGAGGTCACAGGGGAGGTTACTGGCTTGCAAACAGGACAGCATGAAGAAGATCCCTAGGAGCGTGGCCACATTTGTCTCAACTTCCCTGATCTCTATGCATATTTCAAAAGGAGAGAAGAGCATGCACATTGTGGGTCTCAGGCAGGCTTTGTGGAACACTGAGGTGTTAGCCCCATGAGGGAGATAAAAGTAAGAGAAAGAGACACATTTCCATGCATATTCATTGGGATTCTGATTGAGGTTGGTTTATTTATTTATTTGTTTATTCATTTAGTTTTAATTTTTATAAAGCGCCACACACCCGTAGACCTCAGAGCGCACTGATAAACATGACAAACAAACAAGGAGGAATCAGCGAAGAGAAGCCAGAGATTGGCAAGTAGAGTTGAACAATAAGGATTGCACTTCCTTCTTGAATTTAACCAGAGAGCTAGATGATCTAACAGGAACAGGAATACGATTCCACTCCATGGGTGTCTGGATTCAAGAGGAAAGGGTAGCATTTGACTGTTACATGAGTGTTTAGACATAGCGGATGCTAGGCAACCTCTCCAGCACTCTATAGAAAGATAGTTTGTTCTGGGTCTATGAATTTAAAAAGACTAGCAAAGTCAATTTAACTTTACATGCACTGGGAGACAGTAGTCAGACCCAGAGAAGGTATTTACACCTTGGGAAGTCTGAATGACATCCTTGTGCCACTGTACTGAAGGTGCTGTGTGACACCTAAGAAAAATATGATGCCTATGGAATTTGTCTAAAAACGCCATATCCAAAGAAACAAACACAGAAAACACATTGAAAATGAAAAGTTCGAAGTCCCAACATATAGCAAAAGAGCAGGAGGGCTCTAAGGTAGAGAAAATTAGCATTTGGGTGAGAATTCTCCCTAAAACACGTTCACCCCAGACTAAGGGACAGGAGGATCTAATCCCCACCAGGATGGATCTCCTGTTGCAAGTTGGTTAAATGGCCTGCTGAGTACACCAGCAACCCCTTGCAAGCCTTGCTATGACACTTTTTATCAGTGGTTTTCATTTGAAAGCTATATGACCTACAAACCTGTTGTGGTACATCTCTCTCATTTAAGGGGATCTGATCTAACAGTCCCTCAGAAGTTGTGACAACCTTTTAACCTACAATAGGCTTTTTCAAAGGGTCCTTATAAAGGAATCCCTTGGATCTAGAGGGGCCTCCATGGTTCCTTACCACCTCTCTCTTAAGAGCAGGTTGGGTTTCAGGTATCTTGGTTGGAAGGTCTGTTGTCAAACAAGGTTCATGCTTCCACTTGAGATCTTGTTTTACCTGTATAGAAGTTTCCCTCTGAACATTAGGATTTACACTGGAGTCTTCAGTAGAAGATCCAACAGTCCTATGGTGTTTCACCTTAGACCTATTTTTCCTTGTTTTCCACCAGCTTTGAGAATTACCAGTTCTCACAGCCCTAGAGAGGGGTCCAATTTGTCTATGCACCTCTTCCACAGAAGCGGGGTGGGGGGTCAAAGACTTCATAACTGGATGGGCAATGATGGAGCTTGGGTGGGGCTCCCATTTCCCAAATATTCCAGCCTCAGATTTGCCTTGGTTAGAGGTCAACTTACTAACACAAGGGCTTACAGCGGGGGTCTCTGTAGAGGTTCCCACAGGCTCAGAGTGGTCTCTTAGGGTTGCCTCTCAAGCCAATTCGGTTTGGTCCTGTTTACTCTTACTGGGAGGCCTGGGGGTACTGGACGCCACTCCTAGAGTATTTAAGTCATTCCCCAACAGGACTCTCCAAGGCACCTCATTCTGGACACTGACAGGAATCCCCAATGCCATATTATTACACTGAATGAGAGCTGGTAGAATTGGAACCAACTGGACAGGGCCTCCAGAAAATTTAGTGGGACCTTTGGGTGCCTTAGCAAAATCCTCATGCTTGAAAAAGCTTTCATCCACAATTGTTCTGCTGGCCCCAGTGTCTCTCATGGAAGAAGTGTCCTGACCATTTACAAGAACACTGTCCATATTATATCCTTTGGAGTTTTCTGGAATGGGGTCATACAAACCCATATTCTGTTTCTTACCCAGACCCATTGACTGTAAGGATACAGTGGCCTGAAGACCCAAGGGTTCTTCAGCAAATAGTTGAAAGTGGGCACTAGCCATTTGTACACCTTGCTCTTGGGTGAAAGCTAAGGCGGCAGTGCTGACCCCTGCAGGTTTATCCCTGCATCTGGGATCTCCTTTCACATGGTCAGTTGACCCACAGACATAGCATTTGCCAAATGCTCTCTGAAATGGGGGTTTCTGCTAACCTCCCTCTGGTTGGGCACCAGAGGATTCACTAGACCTACCAGGTTTCCCATGGGGTCTACCCTTACGTTGTTTGGGGGCCTCTTCTGGTTGGTTGGAAGTAGATTTATCTGCATTCTCATCTTCGTGCTGCTTCCCCTCATCCTTCTTATGAGTGACCCCAGAATCCTTATGAGTGTCTCTGTTGGCTACCCATGAGTCAGCTGCTCTTGACAACCTTTTGGGATTAATCTCATTTGAGTCAGCCAAGTGCTGTCTCAGGTCAGGAAAGCAGGCATCATAGATTCTAACATGAACAGATTTCTCATACCTTCATAAGTGTTAACTATGTAACCCTTAACCCAACCATCTAAGTTTTTCAAACATTCACACACCCAGGTAGCCCAAGGAGTACCATCATGCTTTTTGAGGGTGCTAAACCTCTTAAGATACTGGGAAGGAGTTTTCCCAAACATAGCTATCAAAGCTAGTTTCACACTTTCATACTCCAAGCTGTCTACTTCTCCCATCTCCATTACAACATCAGATGCAACTGGGGTAGCCTAGACAAAAGCCAAAGAATCAGCTGATTCCCTGTAATTTCCTGAATCCCATGGTTATATTCAGAAGTTGCCAACCAATCCAAAATATCAAGCTTAACCTCATACATACTTACTTTGGGCATGCAAGGCCTCTTAGGACTGTAAGACCTAGAAGACCCTGGGAGAGAACCATTCCCAAGAGACAATTTCTTCATTTCAAGAGCATGTTGTAATTCAGTTTCCCTTAGTTTAAGTTCTTGATGTTTACTTTAACTTTGGGCTTGGATTCTTTTGAATTGTAACTCCAATCTCATCTTCTCAAGAGAGACAAACTCTGGACTCAATATTGGAACTGATAGAGCCCCTGTGGTAAAAGGTTGAGGCCTAAGCGGAGTTCGAGGTACTGTAGGGCCTACATCTTGAGATTCCTCTGTCTCTTCTAACTCATCAATAACATTTGAGTTGGACTCTGAAACATTATCATACTCATCATCATTTTCCACATTTGCTGTAGGAGTAGGTATATCAGACCTACTTCTCAGACTTTGAAACTCCAACAACTTTTCTATCAATTCATTCTTTCTGACCTTAACAGTGAGGTTACTAGCTTTAGACATTTCTCTCAGTTGATCAACTGTTAAAATGACTAGGGTCTCATGTCTGTAGCTATCCATATCAGGCATGATAAAACAATAGCTTTTCTAGTGGTGCTTAGCCTTGTGAGGGTTATTTTCACAAAGGTAAGAACAGCACTCTCAGTGTAATAACTATACTTTATCCTCACCACTTGCCACCAGTGTTAGGCAGAATTACATGCAGTACGCTCTGGGAACACTACACACAATTAAGACTACAGGTTTAAGCACAATCTCACCTTTGGTACAAGCCTGTACTACACAGTTATGTGGTAGCAGTGGCTCGAGAGGGATGTGAGCAGTACCCAATGTTACACAAAGGACTTGCAATCACAGTAGTCCAAACAAACACTCAAGGTTTCTTGGTAAAAGAATATACATTTATTTACACATGTAGTTAGAAAACATTCCACTAGCAAGACACAGCTCAATATCACACTATAATACACTACAGTACACAACCAATACGTTTCTGAACAAGTTAGGCTCCCCTGAAGTGGACGCAAAAATGCAATTCAGTAACTTTCAAAAGGGGTAGAAAAACAAAGGTTATAAGAATCAAAACACAATTACTTTCAGAGGCAGGACAAATAGTTTCCGGTCACTACAAGAAGCAATTCAATTCAATAGGCCTGGGCCAAAGTCAATGGTTCAGTGTCTTGGATAGGATAGCACAGTTCTAGTAGTAAACGGTTAAGTCTTTGCCAATGTTCTTAGAAGTAGTTTGCCAGAAAAAGAGTTATATGTCGGATTAGGAGCAAACAAGACTCCAAAGTTGGGAAAGTTTAACAAACTTTCACAGCGGCAGAAAGGATTTCCACACCGCGTTTGCACAGAACCTTAAGGATGAATAAAAGCTGTAGCTGCGGCAGCTGTTCCTGGCAGTTCCTGGCAGTTCCTGCAGATCTCGCTGTTCCTGAGCTTCAGTCATGGGGGCAAGAAGGAGGACGTCGGGAGGTTCCTGCACTTCCCAGGGAAGAAGCCACAAGTTTGGCTAAACATCGGTTTTGAGGTGTGAGTGTCTTAAAGTCCATAAACTGGTATCCTTCTCACCAGAGGAGCAGGACGGTGCTAATGTGGCACACAGGACATATAACAGAGCTAGAGGAAACCCCAACCAACAGAGCAGAAGGGTCTGGGACCCTAATCGTTACAGATAGGCAAGTCATCTTCCTCATGGCAGTACTTTGCAGGAGAGTGAACCAAGACTACAAAATTACAAGGACAGATAAATACAGGTCTAGGAACCTCATACAAAGATACAAGTCATATTTCGTGTAGCTGTACTTGGCAAGTAAGGAGATAGTGAGCTTTACTTGGGAAATCTGGGTCAAGGACCATACTTGTATATGAATTGTTACTGAGGGTAAAAGTGACTGAAACCAAGATACCAGGAGAAGGGAGTCATTCTCCTGATAGTGATACATCCACAGGGAAATGCCAAGAAGACTGGGGAAGGGAGTTATTCCCCCATCGCAGAGAAAAGCCACTGTCAAGAGAAGTCATTCTATGGATATTGAGGCTTTGCTGTTTTTTATGCACTGTGATGGAGTTCAGAGGGTAGGCAATGCTTAATGTCTAAATAACACATTTATTCCTTTCGCACTCTGCACTTTTAGATCTTTAGCCAAAGGCACAGCCTCACCTCCATACGGACCTAATGCCATACATAACCCAAAAAGCACTTCACACAACACCTCTGCCATAAGAATTCAGCTGCCTTTTATGACAAGACATTTGAATTGTAGCTTCAGACATAATATCTATCCTCTTGCAGACCCCCAGCATACCTCTCTCTACTAACCCACATACCAATAGGCATCCAAAAAGAGGACTCACCTTGCTGAAGGAAGAGCAAACGGACTGCCTCCTATTAGAAACCAAAGTAGTGGAGAGGTCACAGGGGAGGTTACTGGCTTGCAAACAGAATGAAGAAGATCCCTGGGAGCGTGGCCACATTTGTCTCAACTTCAGAATTCACGCATTTGAAGGTCAAAGCAAGAATTTTGTGTTTATCCTTTGTTTTACTGGCAACCAGTGAAGTTCCCTCCGAAAGTCAGTTACATGGCCTTAGTGCACCATTTTGAGTGGATTGCAGACGGGTCAGGTTAGCTAGAGTAGTACCAGCGAGCAGGCTATTACAGTAGTTCAATTAGGAATTGAACAGAACAGTAGCCAGGAGGGATATGTCTTTTAACGAAAGGAAAGGTCTAATCGGATGGAGGAATGTTGTGTTCTGGTTTCTTGGTCTCTTGGGTGATGTGTGTCAGTGCTGCTCTCTTTGGAATGTTGGTCTAGAATGTTGATGTGCGGTGTAACTGGTACATTCCATAGGAGTCAGTTGGGGCTGGAATCGCTTGAGATCTGGACCGGTAGATGTCTTCCTGCCTACCTTTGTACCTGTGTCTTCAACCTTGTGTACTTACCTGTTTATTCCTTATATGGGACCTATTAAAGCTTTGAACTCACATTACGGCCGGGGGACCCTGCTTGAACATAGAAAGGTCAACTTACACTGGCGATGAGAATTTCTAAAGAGGTCTTGAGTGAAGGTGATGCTACGTTCGTCGAGAGAAAAAGGAAATAGGTGTGGCGTGAAGAGACTATTGTAATCTGACAGAGGTGAGGGTAAGTACATATGTACTGGCTTTGCGAGCGCGGCTAATTAGAGCGTTAAGGAAGGTAACACGGAGGCTGCATTGAATATCCTACCCAGTTCGGCAGTGTTGCAGGGAGACATCCACCGGGTCCAGAGGGTGCCCATAGCTTATTGGTTCTCTTTTGTGGAACAACAGTGTCCTTCAGCTGGAAAGTGCAGTCATGTCTGGTTTGGGAAGTTGTGCCAGTTGCTTTACGAGCGGGTGTGTGGCGGACGAAGAACAGCGCCCTTAAGTAATGGAGTGGGAAACGGTTGGGTTCCGTTGCCACAAAGTTAAAGACAATAGTTCCCAGGAAAGGATCCACATCTGGGGTGTTGTTAAACGAATTTGGGTACTACGACCGTGGTGGTACAACAGCTCGTTACGTAACTGTTTGAATAAGGGGAGCGATCTGCACAGGTCTCTTGGCGGTCCTGCTATGCTGACATCAGCGCTGAAGGAGCAACTGTCGTGCATTTACAAGGGCAGCGGTTGGTCCAATGTAGCTGTCATGAGTAACAGTGAGGATGCGTTTCCGGAGCAATTTGTTTTGATGGCCAATGGGGCTTACAGCAGAGATAGCAAGATAGTGAATAGAGCAGAGATGTTGGCGGAAGAAGAAAATAACAACTTTTGCGGCGACATTGAAGGACATTTTCGTGTGAAGCTGTTGAATACAAGCAGTGACAGTTGTTGGTCTGCAGTCTGCTCGGACCCAAAAGATGTTCCAGTGGATTATGATAAAGGTACTGCCATCGAGCGTGACTGGTTGGAGGAATGTCAAGTTTCCATGGTCAAGCCCAAGACTAAAGGGGTCTTACATAGTTCTGCAGCCAAGTGTGATCAGGGGTGCGACATTCAGTGTATGGCAGCAGAGTGTGGTAGTAACTTGGAATCGTTGAGTGTTCATCCAAGCCTCGACTGGCTGGACAAAGTGTTCGGGGAATTCAAGGATCTAGCTGGGAGGAGACTGGACAGCAGTCAGCCGAGTTTTGGTTGGCTGGATGCTGTTTTCAGGCATTTCAAGGAGCCAGCTGGGAGGCGGTTGGATGGTATGGCACCAATGGATACTACGCCACCATTGGATAGCATGCCACCAATAGTGATGACTAACGAAGGGCGAGTGGTTTGTGGCACTATGATAAATTATTTGCTGTTTTATGAATAGTCTTAGTTCCACATGAATTAAATATGTTTCTTTAAATGTTGAAAGCTGGAAATGTTAAAAAAAATATATTTTTCTCCACATGTTTACTTAATTATAGTAGGACTTTGTGGCTGTAGATTTTTGAACTCAGTAGTAGCGTTTAGCTCCTGCTTTTCAGATCTACAATTGCCCAATGTGCCTGTTCTGATTAATTTGAGTGAGTGGGGTGAAGTTGTGGTGTGATTGTTTCCATATAGTGATGGAGACCACTGGATGTGGTATGTTGGATTCGTATCCCAGGTGTCCTGTCATTATTTATAGTCAAATTGGTGGGGATGTTTTGTCCCATTATTTACTGTGTTGTGGCACAGGTTTTGGGGGATATGGTGTCCCAGGTGTTCTGACATTGGGGTCAGGTTGTTGGGTGCGGTTTGTTCCGTTATTTGCTGTGTGGTGGCACAGGTTTTGGTGGATATAGTATCCCAGGAGCTTGGACAATTGGTGTCAAGTTTAAAGGGATTGTGTGTCCCAGCGTTTGCTGTGTTGCGGCACAGTGTTAAGGGGATATGGAATCCCACGTGCCGTGTGGCAGCAGAGTTTTAAGGGGATATGGAATCCCATGTGCCGTGTTGCGGCGTAGTGTTAAGTGGATATGGAATTCCACGTATGTTTACAATTGTTGTCAAGTTCAGTGGCGGGGGCTGTGTGCCCTGGTGTTGGTGTGTGTGATGGGAAATGTTTAATATTAATTGTTGGGAAATGTACATTCTCTAATGTTCATTAGTGCAACAACTATAATAACATTTTATTCCCACAGGTTCACATCACAGTAAAAATGTAGTAACAACAATTTTGGTTCCACAGGTTCATCACAGGGAAAAATGACTTTGGGGTGTTAGTCATGGACTCTGTTGCAGTGTTTAACTCCTGTTTAACATGTCTAGTATACATTGTCAATTTACCTGCTTGTGTTGTGTGACTGTGAGGGTGGATCTGGTATATGTGCATGCATTTTCCTGGCACATTCGGTGCAAATGTTGACCTCAAGTTAGTGTGGTGTTACACTTTTCTGGTCGGTATTATATTGAGTGGATTTGTAGTGCGATTGGTTGCTCCTGCTTTGGCGAGGCTGGTCGAGGGCTGGTTCCTTGTGAGTGGTATCAGTGGTATGGGCCTGCCACAGATTGGTTGCTTGTTCTTGTTGGGGTAGTAGCTTCTTTTTGGCTTGTTGTTGGGTTATGGTTTAGTGGTGTGAGCAATTTTCTCAGGGCATATAGCTTGATTGGAAGAGTATAGGGTGGTGTGACGGTGTTTTGGTTTTGCTATTTTCCCTGCGGTGTGTTTTCATTGTGTTTGTGTGTAAGAGGGGAGATGTGTTGTGTTCTGGTTTCTTGGTCTCTTGGGTGATGTGTTCAGTGAGCTCTCTTTGGAATGTTGTTCTAGAATGTTGATGTGCGGTGTAACTGGTACATTCCATAGGAGTCAGTTGGGGCTGGAATCGCTTGAGATGTGAACCGGTGGATGTCTTCCTGTCTACCTTTGTACCTGTGTCTTCAACCTCGTGTACTACCTGTTTATTCCTTATACAAGACCTATTAAAGCTTTGAACTCACATTACGGCCGGGTGACCCTGCTTGAACATAGAAAGGTCAACTTAACAAGGATCCTAGCTACATAGGCACAGGAAGAGCGATTGTTAGAAACCTTTTTTTCTTTACATTTATAAAGCGCACAAAGCGGCCCTGGGGCATCGTGGAACTGTTACAGCAGTGCTTGCTTGGTTACATAGATAAAAGATATGAGCACCTGTCTGTGGTTCTTAGTTATATTAAACCTAATGCCAGACAGGTGAATGTTACATTGACAGATAAACGGCAAGGTGTGCAGAGATAACAAGCTCAATGGTTCAGGTAACAACAGAAAGCCAGAGAAGGCAGGAGACCTTCTCCGGGATGAGGGAGTGAGTGGGTAGAATGTACTAGGTGAGCTAATTGAAAAGCTCAGTTTTGAGAGATTTGGGGAATGCTAGGTGAGAAGTCTCGTTTTGAAGGGTTGTGCGGAGGGCATTCCAGTTTTTCGGATCAAGGGATGTGAAGCTGGCCCCTCCTGCTTTGTCCCTTTTGAAGGTGGGGGCATTGAGCTGGTGGTGTGACCTCTTGGTTCTGGAGGATGTAGCTCTGGTATTTTTTCAGCAAGATAAGGGGTGGGGCTGTGCGTCAGAGGCATTTATGGGTAATGGCTACTGTCTTGAAGAGTATCCGTGCTTTGATCGGAAGCCAGTGAGCATTTTGACTGGTATGGGAGATATGCTCCCTTTTGGGAATGCTGAGGGCAGCCCTAAGTGCATTATTCTGAATGATTTGAAGTCTGTTCAGATTGTTGGATGAGGTGCTGGCAAATAAGACGTTGCAGTAGTCTAATTTGGCTCCAATGGTTCTCTGGCTATGCAGAGACAGTTCGGTGTAGATAGGTATGGTTTGACAGCATTGTTTTTTTTGGTTGTCAAAGCAGCTGAGGAGGCAGTGGCGCTAACTTGGCGTCTCATTGAGGGAGTGGAGTCAATGTACACCCCAAGAGTTTTGACTGGTACTGAGACAGGGATTTGGGAGTTGTCTATGATAAAGGAGTTGTACTGTTTGTCAAGTTTGGTGAGTGTTTCCTTGGAGCCTGCAATGAGTAGTTCGGTTTTAACCCCGTTGAGGCATAAACAATTGGATGTCATCCAGGCTTGGGTGGTGGTGTAGGTTTTGTATGATGTTTTTGTGTCTCATTCATATACGCCAGAGAGTGGAAGGAGAACCTAAGTATTGTCAGCATATTTTGTGTATGTTATGCCAAGATTGTCCAGTTTATTGAAGAGAGGAAGAGTAAAGAGATTATACAAAGTGGGAGATGTGCATGAGCCCTGTGGGACTCTGCAATGTCTGGTGGTGGGAGATGTGCAAGCCTGCTCTGAGAATACCTTAATTGCTCTCCCTTCCAAGAAGGAGGTAACCCAGGCAGTGTCTTCCGGGGAGAATCGGGCTGAGTTAATAAATTGTCTGTAGAGTGTCGTGTGGTCAAGAAGATCAACCGCAGTAGACAAGTCAAGAAGGAGGAGCCGCACTGGCTTGCCTTCACCCATTATTTCACCTAGTTGGTTCTTTAGGTCCAGTAGGGCAGTTTCAGTCCTGTGACCAGGGCGGAAACCTGATTGCCTCTTATCTAGGATGCTGTTAGTTTCTAGGAATTGTTGGATTTGATTTTATGCAGCTTTGTCTAGGATTTATAGCAAGAAAGGTGGTGATGGGTCTGTGGTTGTTTGGAGAAGCAGGGTCTTAGGATGGTTTCTTCAGGAGTGGGCAAACCCATGCCTCCTTCAGGCAAGATGGGGCAATGCTGGAGGTGAAAGAGATGTTAATGAATGCTGTCGGGAAGGGTGTTAGGGTGTCTGCACAATCTTTGATGAGATTGGCCGGGCAGACATCACCCTTACAGTTGGTTGGTTTTATGTTTTTCAAGATGGCCAGTACTTCAGAATCATACACATCTGTGAAGGCGAAAAGCGTCTTATCTTCCGAAGAGAGAGGGTTTTCAATTGGCGAAGTAGGCAGAACGGATTTTGGCAGGGAAGTGAGGGGGGTTTGATTTTGCTCTGCCAGAGTTCTATTTTATTGAGCGTGGCGGACTTGATGCTCGAGCACAGGAATTCATCTTTTACGAGATCTTTAGTGCTAGTGGCTGGGGTGGCTAGTTCCTTAAAAATGGCAAACATTTCTTTCGATTCAGATTTGGCATTTGCAATTCTGGTGTTATAGGAGATGGATTTAGCTGCAGTGATGGCTTTTTTGTATAGGGCCGCAAGTTTCTTGTAGGCAAGTAGGGTGATGTCCTGTGGATTGGATTGCCAATCGGTGAGCGATATGCACTTGAGGGAGCATTGTTCCTTGAGTTCCGTAGTGAACCAAGAATTGGCGTGTATTTTTCTTTATGCTTTCTTTTTTTCTGGAGGGGCAATAGCATCAATTGCATTTTTGATTGTCCGATTAGAGTTCTGCCAGGACCACAGGCTCCTTGGAGAATGGAGGCTTGAAGGCGGCGATCTGTAGGAATGGTATGAGATTATTTTTGTCAATTTATGGGCGCTTCTAGCTAAAGCAGGTGGTAAGGGAGTGTGAGGTGTAATGGTTTTAATGGAGGCAGGATGGAGAAATGAATGAGGTGGTGGTCCGTTCAGGGGCAGGGGGTGTGGAGCTGATGTCAGCATTGCAATTGTCATCTGCAACTGTTAGGCAGAATTAAATGCAGTACCCTTTGGTAACACTACACACAATTAAGACTACAGGTGTAAGCACAATCTCACTTTGGTACAAGCCTGTACTACAAAGTTATGTGGTAGCAGTGGCTGAGCAGCCAGACGTATCTCAAGAGGGATGTGAGCAGTTCCAGATGTTGCACAAAGGACTTGCAATCACAAGAGTTCAAACAAACACTTACTCAAGGTTTCTTGGTAAAAGAATATACATTTATTTACACATTTAGTTAGAAAACATTCCACTAGCAAGAAGCAGCTCAATATAACACTATAATACACTACAGTACACAACCAATAAGTTTCTGAACAAGTTAGGCTTCCCTGAAGTGGGAGCAAAATAGCACTTCAGGAACTTTCAAAAGGGGAAGAAAACAGGTTATAAGAATCAAAACACAATTACTTTCAGAGGCAGGGCAAATAGTTTCAGGTCACTACAAGAGGCAATTCAATACAATAGTCCTGGGCCAAAGGCAATGGTTCAGTGTCTTAAATAGGATAGCATAGTTCTAGTAGTAAACGGTTAAGTCTTTGCCAATATTCTTAAAAGTAGTTTGCCAGAAAAAGAGTTATATGTCGGATTAGGAGGGAACAAGACTCCAAAGTTGGGGAAGTTTCACATACTTTCACCGTGGCAGAAAGGATATCCACACCGCGTTTGCACAGTACCTTAAGGATGAAGAACTGCTGGAGCTGAGGTAGCTGTTCCTGGCAATTCCTGCAGATCTTGCTGTTCCTGAACTTCACTCGTTGGGACAAGAAGGAGGACGTCGGGAGATTCCTGCACTGCCCAGAGAAGAAGCCACAAGTTTGGCTAAATGTCGGTTTTGAGGTGTGAGTGAATTTAAAGTACACAAACTGGTATCCTTCTCACTGGCTATCCGGTTTTAAACAGCACCCTGAAGAAAATTCGACCAGTATGGAGACAGTGTCCACGTGGCTTGTGAGTTGGTTGTTCCCACCAGCTCAAGGGAAGACGTGGTCCTTGAAGAGGCTTCTCTGTCGAGGGAGTTTCAGGCAATACAGACCTGCAGCAGGGCTTTACCAAGCAAACCAATGGTCCAGGAGTTTCAGCAGTCGTCTTCCTTCAGCTCTTCTTCAGTTCTTTCGTTTCAGTGGTCGACTCTGCCTTCCAAGTCCCAGAGACCTGCTTTTGAACAGTTTTCTCCCATTCATTCCAGCCTAGCTGTCACTCACCCAGCAGAGTGGCGTTCCTTGCCGGAAAATCAGCCAGCCAATCATGCCAGAGTGCATTCCGGTCTCCTAGGAGACTAAGCACAGGGGGTTTTGGGCACCTCCCTCAAATCTTGTCCATCCCAGACACTCAGGCGCCAGAGGAGGGCTTCAGCATTGAAACTTGCCAAAGGCCAACGAACAAAGGGACCAAACCTGGTTTGATGTCCAGGGACAAACACTAGAAGGACCTTTCCTAAAAGAAACAGCAAAAAAGATGACCAGAGTCTGTTTTTACAGAGAGGTCTTGAGTGCCATATTGAAAAACTTGGCTGACCCGATTTTTAGCTACCGGTGTTCGTGGTCGGGAAAAATCATGGTAGTTTGTTCTAAAATCACTGCCACCAGCCATTTCAAGAGGAAATGGTAACATATGACTGTTACATGAGTGCCTGACATAGGGGATGCTAGTCAACCCCTCCACATTCTATAGGAAGATAGTTTGTGCTGGGTCTATGAATTTAAAAAGACTAACAAAGTCAATGTAACTTTACATGCACTGTGAGACAGTAGTCCGTCCCATAGAAGGTATTTAAACCTTGGGAAGTTTGAAAGACATCCCTGTGCCACTGCCCTGAAGGTGCTGTGTGACACATAATAAAAAGGTAATGCCTATGGAGATTGTCTAAAAACTCCATATGCAAAGAAACAACACACAGAAAACACATTGAAAATGAAAAGTTTAAATTCCCAAAATATAGCAAAAGAGCTGGAGGGCGCTAAGGTAGAGGGAATTAGCACTTGGGTGAGAATTCTCCCTAACAGCTACCCAGTATAGAGTGCGTCTTTTGGAGTCAGTGGGGTTGGAGATTCGTTGGACGAATCCAAAGTCCTGAAGGGCTTTGGCAAGAGGTTTGGCTTGTTTGTCTTTTGGATCATTGAGGCCAAGGTTTAGGTCACCCAGTAGTAGGAATTTAGTGGAGCTTTTCAGGTTGTTGCCTAGTAGATGGAGAAGGTTTTCCAGAAAGTGCTGATAATTAGAGAAAGAAGTTGCTTTGCAAATAGAGGAGTAATCTGCGTGGGGCGTTAGAGGAGGAGGAAGGTGAGAGAGGTCTGACTGATTTTAACCTTCAGCGTAAGGTTTTCACAGCTTTCTAAGAAGGGAGAAAGGGTAGAGTAACAATCTATGTGAGCTTTGGTTATAAATGATACCCACACCCTTTTGAGTGTGGTTATAACCCTTAGGGACAGCATTATTTACAGACATTTGGGCCACCTAATATCACAGCAACTAGGTCTGGGTTGTTTTGGGAAATATGGTCTGAGATTTCAGTATCATGTGCACACAGAGAGTGAGTGTTAAGAAGGGGGATAATGAGGGAGCTATTGAGAGAAGTTGTGGATGCCTCTTTGACTAACTGAATCACGGTCTTGCACTGCGTAGAGTCCTGTGCCAGAGTCCATTTCAGAGTAGGGGAATCCGAGGCGTTGAGGGCACCTGGTAAAAACACACATGGCATCTCTGTGATCAGTCTTAGCAGACTCTATACATGGAACAGGATGAGCAACCTTATCAACGGTGCCTGTACTTGGTATATGCGTGTTTAAGGGGCTGAGTATGCTTGTCAGTGGATTTAAAATCTGTCCAAGTTTTGTCAGAACAAGTCATGGTAAGTCCCAAGCACAAGTATTTATGTAAAATAGTGTCACATTTCAATTTAGCCTTCGATAGCAGAGAGGATGAAATGAGGATTGGGCAAGCGGCACAGGTAGGGTGTACACAGCCGCCACACAACCAATGCAAACCAGCACTAACCGGCCTGACCTCACGCGCTGGCTCTCACGTGCCTGGTCAAGCTGGAGCCTACAATACAGCTGGGAAATGTAGTTCCCGGGGAGGCAGGGCAGTCAAGCAGCAAACGATCAACACAGCAAATTAAAAGGATTTAAAAACAACTAGTGGTATTAAAATACACAGGTAAGTAAATTCGAACTGGTCCTAACAAATAATTAAGTAAATAATAAAATGAGTAAAGTAAATGAGTGAAACAGCACGTGAACTGTTGAAAGGCTAAACCATTACGAAAGGTTACGAAAGGAACTGGGTTAATTCCAAGATAGGAGATGATGGACCTATTGGTGTATGTGGTGGCTGCCAGCACCAAACAACAGTGTTCAGTCACAGAAACAAACCTAATGGACTTCAACCCCTAGAGTGACAACAAAAAGTTCCTACTGGCCATACCCAAAGCCCCAGAGGAAGATAGCGAACACACTGACTCCCCAGCAGTTAGGTTTTCACGAAGGACATTATTTCCTCACAAACAACTACTGTTTTCAAACTTCTTGTCTCAGAAGAATACCCATTTCAAAGTTCCAAATGGATACTCTCCGTAGTGGATACCATTAAAATGGTAACTGAGATTTAACAGCAGGCCAGTTTATCTGCTGGCCTGGTGCAAAATTGGCCACATGTCAAGCCTGCAGAGGTTGGCAAAATACATACCATTGGGAGGGTTCATATCTGTGAACTTCAGAATTTAGAGTAGCACTGGGAAAGCAGCGCACTCATATGGCATCCCATACTCTGGGCACTCGTTAACTCATACATGCAAACACACAACCCAAACAGCAAGCCATGGAGATAGGAAAGATAGAGGCATTAATTGTGCCATAATGAAATCAGGGGCCACTTTATGTGCTATGGTCAAACATTTCTACACTGTACACAAGCTTGTAGGCACAAGGTTTTTTTCAAGTGACCGAGGACACGGAAATGGAATGTCTTGTGATGATCATAACAGAAACAACGGCAGAAAAAATGCTATAACTGCAATTTGCGCTTAGCAACATCCATAGTCCGAAATTGATGCTTATTCTACTCTAAATGCTTTTTGGAAGTTTTTGTTTGCATTGTGAAATTGAGGTGTTTAAGAACAGACTAAATCAGTGACTCACCCCCTGAAGTGTGCCTGAAATAAACCTATAATGAGAATAGCTATTGTATTGAATTCCAGAAAGACAAATTATTCGTCATTCCTATTCTTTCCTATTTAGGGTCACTGGTCACAAACTGTTACACTTGTGGAATCCCCTGCTTTTTTAAGATGCCTGAATAGGAAAGACAGCCATTCCAGAAACTAAGAACCACATGGTTACCTCACTGCACTGGCCACAGCCCCGGAGCTTCAATAAAAAAAAAAAGAAAAACAGATATATGTATATATATATATATATATATATATATATATATATATATATATATATATATATATATATATATATATATATATATATATATATATATATATATATATATATATTTAGGGGATACAAGGGAGACCACAAGGGTAGCAAGGGATATCTCACGGGTCGCAGGTGTGACCCCTGGCAACCCCCAAATAACATCCCTGTATGTGATTGATTGGCACAAGTTGCCTCAGATTACAGGAGGCACTTCACTGTTCTGAAATAAATCCAGATTTATTAAGTATTTCTCTCTCAAAATTGTGTTGCCTAATTTTGAGAGAGAAATGCCTCTTCTCCATTATAATGTCTATTTCTAAAGGATTTAGATTTCAATAAAGTGGGGCAGACATTCACTTTCACATTTGGTGGTCCAATTAAATCACATGGGGATTCACTTCAAGTGTGGCGGTCTGGAAACAAGGGTGCCGGTAATCTTATCGGCACCCTTGTTCCGGACCGCCACACTACGAGTCTGCCTGCAGGGGCCGTTGCGCCTGGCAGGGTCAGAGATGCCGGGCCCAACGGCCCGTGCAGGAAGACGTTTCACGAAAGCACCGGCACCGTAAGCAATGGTGCTGGTGCTGCCGTCTCCCCACTCCCATGGAGTCCTATGGGACTCCACAGGAATGGGGAGTTACCAAACCCACCGCCTGACTTCCTCTGCTGCAGGGGCTTGTAATGTTCAGGTGGCATTGGGAAGTCAGGCGGTGGATTCAGTGTTTCCGTGTTGTCGCTGACCTCGGAATGAGGACCATGGACATGAATCAGACTTTTGGATGTTCAAGGGCCCCTATTTGGCTGGGGGTGTCTACTGGTTAAATTGGGAAGGCATGGATTTACAGGTCCTCTAGTTCTCTCCACAACCTTTGGATCAAGGTAAGAATGTGTCACCCAAGCTAGTTCACTTCTGGCTCAAGTCGAAATCCTTTTTGGGCCTTGTTCTCCTGAACTATATAATCCTTCAGCCAAATTGTATGTATGATAACAGGCCATATGTAAATGATCCAGCCCCCTTATTTCACAAAAACATCACTTTTTATAATGTGCCAAACCCCTCACATGTTGCATCATTTGTCATCGCATTTCAGATTAGAAAGGCATTGTGATTGGTTTTCTTCACATTCTCACACCGAAAACAGGCCTTCTTGCTTCCATTGAGTGCATGAACTTTATTTGTCATCAGTGGGATGTTTCACCCGCAAACTTAAAACCTCATTTAGGAGTGAAGATATATACTGAGCTGCAATATTCATATTTAGTATAATCCGTTAATACACATTTGATAAAAATGAAAATTACTTTTGTGCTTAATGGTGTTAACAATATATACAAAGTATACATTTTAGAATTACTTCATGACATGCATTTTGTCTGATTAAGATAATTTGTTCCGTATCTGTTGTTGGCACATTTTAACAGGGTAATTCATAGAATTTCGCACAAAAGTAGCGCACGCGGCTGGCGCACAGTGTGCGCGTGCGAATGTCTGCACCAGCCGCGTGCGCTAAAATCGATTTCTGCGCACAGCGTATTCATGGATTTTAGCCTCCAAAACCAGCCGTGGCGCAGAGTGGCGCAGCGACCCTGCAGCAGCGCCAGTTACGCCCCCAAGAACGCCCTCGCACAAGGAAAGCCATCAAAATTCCCAATTCAGCGCAAAGGGCTGCGCTAACCCCGGACCAGTTTACAGGGCTGCCAAACAGCATATACCAAGTGGGGAACGTGTATTACTGGGGTGCGCGTGAAGTTTCACACGCGAAAGGGCCTGTGCGAGTTGGGTACGTGTACTACTGGGGTTCGCGGGAAGTTTCACACGCGATTTCAGCAGGGTACGTGTATTACGGGGTTCGCAGGAACTTTCACATGCGAAAGGGCCTGTGCGAGTGGGGTACGTGTATTAAGGATGTGCACAGGAAGTTTCACACGCGAATGGCCTGGGTACGTGTATTTCAGGGGTGCGCGGGAAGTTTCACACACGATTGGACTGGGTACGTGTATTTCAAGGGTGCGCCGGAAGTTTCACACGCGATTGGCCTGGGTACATGTATTTCAGGGGTGCGCGGGAAGTTTCACATGCGATTGGGCTGGGTACGTGCATTTCAGGGGTGCGCGGGAAGTTTCACACGCGATTGGCCTGGGTACGTGTACTTCAGGGGTGTGGGGGAAGTTTCACACGCGATTGACCTGGGTACGTGTATTTCAGGGGTGCGCGGGAAGTTGCACACGCGATTGACCTGGGTACGTGTATTTCAGGGGTGCGCGGGAAGTTTCACACGCGATTGGCTTGGGTACGTGTATTTCAGGGGTGCGCGGGAAGTTTCACACGCAATTGGCCTGGGTACGTGTATTCCAGGGGTGCACGGGAAGTTTCACACGCAATTGGCCTGGGTACGTGTATTCCGGGGGTGCACGGGAAGTTTCACATGCGATTGGCCTGGGTACGTGTATTTTGGGGGTGCGCGGGAAGTTTCACGCGTGATTGGCCTGGGTACGTGTATTTCGGGGGTGCGCGGGAAGTTTCACACGCGATTGGGCTTGGTACGTGTATTTCAGGGGTGCGTGGGAAGTTTCGCACGCAATTGGCCTGGGTACGTGTATTTCAGGGGTGCGCGGGAAGTTTCACATGCGATTGGCCTGGGTATGTGTATTTCAGGGGTGTGTGGGAAGTTTCACATGCGATTGGCCTGGGTACGTGTATTTCAGCGGTGCACGGGAAGTTTCACACACGATTGGCCTGGGTACGTGTATTTCAGGGGTGCGCGGGAAGTTTCACACGCGATTGGCCTGGGTACGTGTATTTCAGGGGTGTGCGGGAAGTTTCATACGTGATTGGCCTGGGTACATGTATTTCGGGGGTGCGTGGGAAGTTTCACACGCGATTGGGCTTGGTATGTGTATTTCAGGGGTGCGTGGGAAGTTTCACACGCGATTGGCCTGGGTAAGTGGATTTCAGGGGTGCGCGGGAAGTTTCACATGCGATTGGGCTGGGTACGTGTATTTCAGGGGTGCGCGGGAAGTTTCACACGCGATTGGCCTGGGTACGTGTATTTCAGGAGTGCGCAGAAATTTTCACACGTGATTGGGCTTGGTACGTGTATTTCAGGGGTGCGCGGGAAGTTTCACACGCAATTGGAGTAGGGTACGTGTATTACTGGGCTGCACATGAAGTTTCACACGCGATTTTGCTGTCAGAGCGGGGAACACGTATTTCGGGGGTTCGCGGGGAGTCCTACACATGAATTGGCAGTGTGGGTCCTCTCAGGTGTCCCTTCTACCCCCTCCACGGCCCCTGCAGGCAGCTCACACCACAGGGGACTACCCTGCACCCCTGGTCATGTCCCGCAGGCAGCCCATCCACCATGGGCATGCCCCCCAGCCAAGCCAAATGTCATGTTGCAATATGAACACCAACTCATGTCTCCCAGCACCCCCACCCGCCAGCAGTGAGGGGCTCCTGCCAGCAGGCCCCCACTCATGTCCCACACATGTCCCCCTGCACCCCCACCCCCCAGCAGTCAGGGGCACCTGCCAGCAGGCCCCCACACATGTCCCACACATGTCCCCCTGCACCCCCACCCCCCAGCAGTGCAGGGCACCTGCCAGAAGGCCCCCACACATGTCCCCCTGCTCCCACACCCCCCGGCAGTCAGGGGCACCTGCCAGCAGGCCCCCACACATGTCCCACACATGTCCCCCTGCACCCCCACCCCCTCATCATTGACAGGCACCTGCCAGCAGGCCCTGACACATGTACCCCAGCCAACACGTCATCACAATCCAGATCCCTGGCTCTTATGGCCACACAAATTCCACCCCACAGCACCCCAGTCCAAACACCCAACCAAGCTTTACATCCACTCCAAATTGAAATCCCCATTACATGATAGATCACAAATAAGCAGTATGCGCATGAGTACAAGTCTGTCCGACCCACACAATGGCAACACATGACTGAGAAAACCCACATTGTGACATGCATGAAACCAATGAGAGAAGACCACACATTGAAGTAAGAAACAAAAATGTAATCAAGTCAAAATGAAGGGAATGAAACAAAAACACACAATAATGCCAATAATAATGAAAATGCAGCATGTCCCAAAAAATGATAAATAAAAAAAATGAGAATCCAAATTAATCCAAATGAAAATGTGTCCAAAGTAACCGTCCAACAAAGCAAATCCAAAGGGAAAGAAAAGCGTAATATCCATTGCTCCATGGTGAAGAAAAATAAAGATGAAGGAGAAAAATCCACTGTAAAACTATGTACAAATAGCAAATCCAGGGTCCATGAGCCCAACAACATAAATGAAACCTACAATGAAACCTTCCTAATTACTAACTATGTACAAAAATGTGGGGCATAGTCCATGTGCCCCAAATGAAAGAAAAAAGAAACGAAACTTAACACTAATGAACTATATACAATGGCAGCGGGCAAGTCCAATGACTCACTTGTTGATGTCATGGGCCATGGCATCATCGAACTCCTGTTCAATGTCTTAGAGGCGGGCCTGTTCTCTGGCCCCCATGTCCACCTCCAACTACCTGCGAATTCCCTCAAGGCACTAAGCCCGCCTCAGCGCCCTGCGCATGGAGTTCTCCGCCCTGACCATCGTGAGCCGTGCCTCCTCCGCCCGCTGCCGCTCTGCACCTATCTGCTGGCCCAACCGCTGCCACACGGAAGACACTCCCATTCCAGGGTCCTCCTGACCTCCGGCTGATGCCTGCCCCTCTGATGTAGATTGCCCCGATCCATGATGCCTCCCACATTGAGCCTGCCGCTGCCTCCGACACAACTGCCTCTGCCAGCACAACGGCATCCAGGCTGATGGAATCCTCCGACGCCATTGTGCACGTGCCCTGCTCGATGATGCTGGCACATCCTCCATCTGCTGGGGTCCAGTTGCTGTGGTGTCCACCCCTTCTGGACCTCCGACTCCCGACTGTGGCAGGGACGGGATTCCCACCGAGCTGGCTGAGTTGGTCAGGGCAGGTCCACAGGGGGCCCTGGTGGCATCTGGGCCGGAAGACGGCATGGAGAACGACTGGCGCATAGTCTCCACAGAGGAGGAGAGGGCCGCCAGAGTGGCCGACACATGTACAAAACCCCGACCATGGACACTCCCAACTGGGCCACGTTGGCACGCTGCTCTTCGTGATGACGTGCGTGCTTCCCCCGGGAAGCACGCACGTCATCACGAATGTCACGCGGGCGCAACGTGACACCAATCAGGACCTTCTCCATATGGCCAGGGGTCCCCTCGTCCGCAGGTAGAGGAGTGTCAGATGACATGGACATCCCCCCTACCTGCGGACGGGCCTGGGATGGGGCATCCCTGCTGGTGCATGGTGGTGCAGACACAGTGTCAGGGACAGCGAAATGCACAGGCCCCTCCACGGTGACCTGCGCTGCCTCCTGCCCCTAGCCCTGGACTGCACCACTTGCACCAGTGGTGCCACCCCCACCAGGCCCCATGTGCGGCTCAGTAGCGGCCTCCTCCTCCTCTGTGGAAACCACCAACCTGAATGGCTCCACACCATCTTCCGCCATTGCAAGCCCCTGTGGGGGCTCACCCACCACTTCCGCTGCAGCCGTAGTGGCAGACGCAGCACCAGTCCCCTTACTCCCGGATGATGGTAAATTCTGGGAGGGTGACTGGGCCTTGCGTCGCCTGCCGGTGGGGGCATCCCCGCCGCTTTTCTCCACAGCGCCGTCTCTGCCCTCTTCATCACTTGCCGCTGTGTAGAGGGAGACATAGAACACAAGCATCAGGGTACTGTACAATGGTCCCCTAGACAGGAAGCAATAGCAGATGAGTGGCACTGTCAAACATCACTTCCATCATGTCCCTCCACAACACATGGGTCAGTGCAGGCAAAACACATGCTGTAACAGGCATGGCGCATGCTATGAACATTAGCATACATGTCCAAGGGACTCTTGAAACATACAATGCTGGTTTGAAACTCACATGCATCATGGGTCATGCCTATCACATGCACACAATTCACCCTAGTTTCATCTATCTGGCCTCGTACACCCCAGACACAGTGGATACAAGGATGAGTAAGTCAGACACACAGACATGGACACCATACATGTCCATGACAGCAGCACCCATCTCTCACACCCCATCCATGCCCAATAACAGAGACGGGCATGCATTAATGTCTGCATTCCCCATGCTGCTTCGCATGTTGCATTGTAACACATGCACCAACCATGTGGTTCACACATTACTGGTCTCACATGCATGACCATGATGTCCCTGCACACACACATACGTACATGGCCTATGTCACACATACAGGCAAGAATCAGACAACCAGCACCCTGCAACATGCCCTGTCTCACACAGCAATGCTCGGCCACTTACCGCTCAACTCCGGACGGGTCTGCCTCTGAAGGATCTGGGCGTGGAGCGCTGGGCCTACGCGTTCCAGGACCCTCATCTGGATGGTACTCATGCTGCCCCGGCCGCCCTCCACGAGGCGCCGGGCCTTGTTGAGGGTCCTGGACCTCAAGTCCTCCCAGCGCATTTTTTACTTTCTTGATGTTGCGGGTTGCCACCCCCTCCGCGTTGATGGCAACCACAAAGTCGTCCCAGATCCTATCCCGTCCTTCCTTGTTGGGGCTTCATGTTCCGAAGAGGGCATCATAATGCCCCAGGACATGCTCCACCAGGACACCAACTTCCTTCTCATTGAAGCTGGTGGCCCTCTGCCCCTCTGGCTGGGGGTCGCCAGTGGTCTCAGATGGTGTTTGCCCCGACATGGCAACCCCCGAGGCAGGCGTGGGTGGGCAACTGGGTCCTGGGACTGGACTGTGGAGCGATGGTATCCCAGTCGGGAGTCTTCTGTTCCAGCAGGGGTGGACACAGCAACTGGACCCCTGCAGATGGCTGATGTGCAGGCACCAAATAGCAGGGCACGTGGGCAGCAGGCAGGCAGGCAGCAGCAGATGGCAGGTGGGAGCATGCTCGGGGCTCTTGGGGGCAGAGAAATAGCCTTCAGGGCAGGAGCGTGGTCTTCCGTGTGTTTTTGCCTGGCCAGCTTGATACGGAGTGATTTGGCATGTGAAAAAATTGCACGTCAGCGTGTAATTCTATGAAAGGACTTAGCGCGTAAGTGCGTCAGCACACGCACACAATTCCATTGGACCAAAGGCCCTTAGCGCATAAGCGCGTAAGTTACATTACGCGCGCGGGCGTTTCCCTCATAGCACGTGATGACAGAGCACATGAGGAAAAACTGCACGTCCGAGTGGCATCGCGTGTAATTGGATGAAAGAGCGCGTACACGCGTAAGTGAAGTGTACGTGTGGGCCAGTTTAAAAGGTACGTGTAGGATGCCATTTTCTTGTACGTGCTTTTCGTGGAGAGCGATTGGGTGAAATCTGTACTTCTTCTCGGTTCACATGCGATAGGCCTTGGGCGAGCGGGGTACATGTATTTCTGGGGTGCGTGGGAAGTTTTACACGTGATTGGGCCTGTGCGAGTGGGCTACCACTCACCATCTGCCTTGCGTGTAGAAGAACGCGTAGCCAACACCCACCCACTGTGAAGTAATAGCGTGTGAACCCCAACGCCTGGAAAACACACGCACCGCACCCCACGAAAAGCACGTACAGAGCAATGGAAATCCACGTGGGATCTTCAAGCCCTGCCAGGGCAACGCCCATGCATGATACATCACAGACGCGCTTACGCGCTAAGGGCCTTTGGTCTAATGGAATCGTGTGTGTGTGCTGACGTGCTCACGCGCTAACGCCCTTTCCTCGAGTTACACGCTGACGTGCAATTTTTTCACATGCCAAATCACTCCGTATCAAGCTGGCCACGCGAAAACACACGGAAGACCACGCTCCTGCCCTGAAGACCATTTTCCTGCCCCCAAGAGCCCCGAGCACGCTCCCACCTGCCATCTGCTGCTGCCTGCCTGCTGCCCACGTGCCCTGCTAATTGCTGCCTGCACATCAGCCTGGGGTGCAGTTGCTGTGACCACCCCTGCTGGAACTGAAGACTCCCAACTGGGATACCATCGCTCCACAGCCCAGCCCCAGGACCCAGTTGCCCACCCACACCTGCCTCTGGGGTTGCCATGTCGGGCACACCACCATCTGAGACCACTGGCAACTCCCAGTCAGAGAGGCAGAGGGCCACCAGCTTCACTGCCACCGAAGTTGGTGTCCTGGTGGAGCAAGTCCTGGGGCATTATGATGCCCTCTTCAGAAAATCGCGCGCCGACAAGGAAGGATGGACCAGGATCTGGACGGACATCGTGACTGCCATCAACGCGGAGGGGGTGCCAGTCCGCAAATTCCAACATGTCAAGAAGCGCTGGGAGGACTTCAGGTCCAGGAACCTCAACATGGCCCGGCGCCACTTGAAGGCAGCGGATGCTAAGGGGCGCCGGGGCCACCTGTCGGAACATCAAATGAGGGTCCTGGAACGCATATCCCCAGTGCTCCACATCCAGGTCCTTGGGATGCAGACCCGTCTGGAGTCGAGCGGTAAGTGTACATGCATACTGATTGTAAGCTGTGCGTGTGGTGGTGTGCCCGTAGTGTGCAGGTTGCACATGTGGTTTTGTAGGGCCATGTATGGATGTGTATGTACAGGGTCGTGAGGCTAACACATGCGAGTCCTCTTATGTCCTCTGGATGGTGCATGTGTGTGTAAGCTTGCATACCAAATGCAGATGTGTGAGCACACATGTTTGAATGACTGTGTATGTAAGTTGGCATGGTTGTGGTGTCACACATGGATGTCGGTTCCAGCTGCATGTATCTGCACTGTGTACATGTGCATGTGTGTGTATTTCACAAGGGTGCAACAGTGATGAAAAATGGATGCTTGGGACACTGATATGTAGAAGACTGATTGCCAGATGTGACATGGATGCCGATCTCATCACTGCGACAGTTGGTGAAGGTGTACACATGCATGTAAGTGTGGTGGCGTGTGTGCATGTCTAGTGCACTCCCTGTGTTTCATGTGATGTCTGGCTCACCTTTGGCTGCTCATGCTGTTGTATGTGTATGGATGGTGCTGGCTGTTGCCATATGGCTGTGGAATTGCTCATGTGTGTGAGTTGACATGCCATGTGTGTTGGGGATTGTGATGCCATGTCTGAAGTTTGACACTGACACTCATGTGCAACTGGCATGTGTGTATCAGTCCAATATACAGTGTCCTGATGCCTGTCTCCTATCTCTCCCTGTCTGCAGCGTCAACTGATGAAGAGGGCGGAGAGGGTGCTGTGGAGCACAGTGGCGGGGGTTCACACCACCAGCCGGAGACGCAAGGCCCGGCTCCCCTCCCAGGTTGTGATCTCGTCAGGGAGTGAGGAGTCCAGTGCCGCGTCTCAGGCCGCAGCTGTCGATGGTAGGTCCAAGAGGCGGAGGTCAGAGTTGGACTCCTCGGCAGCAGAAGGGGCAGCTGAGACCCCACAGGGTCCGACGAAGGAAGATGGCACGGAGTCACCCAGGTCGGTGGGGGGTTTGGTGGAGGAGGAGGCCGCACAAGGGACAGATACGGGGTCCGGAGGTGGGGATTCCACTGGTGCCAGTGGTGCAGTGCAGGGGCAGTGACAGGAGGCAGCACAGGCCGCCGCAGAGGTGTCTGTGTGTAATCCTGTCCCCGATCCTGTGACTGCATCCTCCCGCACCAGCAGGGATGCCTACGTCCAGACCAGTTTTCAGGGAGGGGATCCGCTTACAACAACTGGCCTTCCTCTCCCTGCGGACGTGGCTATTCGGGACCGGGTTGAGCCTGTCCTGGGTGGGGTGGTGTTGTGTCAACGGGACATGCGAGGTGACCTGCTGTCATGATGCCTACTCCCGGGAAGCCAGTTCAGGGCCAGCGTCCCCGGAAGCAGACATCATGTCCCCAGGGAGGAGCCCAGCATCCCCTTATAGGGGCTCTTTGGACATTGTCCTGGCGCCTTTGGCGCCAGGCTCATAGAAGGCATCAGTCCTGGCACCATAGGCGCCAGGCTCATTATGGGAGTGCTTGGATGGACTTACCTGATGCAGACCATGCTGCCGGATCCAGACCTCCTTGAGGTCTGAAAGGGACTATTTTACCTATGGGACTATTTTACCACTCGGGCGTGGCTGAGGAAGAATACTTACCTGGAACTACTTTTGGGGCTATTTAAACCATGCCCAGACAGCAGCTCACGCTTCGCGTTGTTCTACATCTAGCAGCTGGACGTTCACAGTGTCTGCTCCTGCATACTGGCTCCAGTCACGCCCGCCTGCAACCTGGAACACCTGAAAAGGAAGGAAAGGAGAGAAAGGTGAATAATTGAACTTTACCTACCTCCATCCGGAGTCCGGAACCATCACTCCGACAATCCTGAGAAAAGACATTATTTTTATAAGCGCATCGCATCGCTTGCTGCAGCGCCGTGTTCCACTCACCTTCACGAGGTGCCCTCGGGCTCTTCAGCCACCATTGGCACCATCCGTCGCCTTTCTGCGCCTAAGGAGAAAAAGAGACAAAACAAAGGTGAGCGAAGGAACAGATTGAGGAAGGCCTGATTCTTCCACCTTAAGACTTACCTGATTTTTGTTGGGATAATCTTTCCACACCTCGGGTCGGCGCCGCTTCTTTGGCACTGCCGTACCCCGGCCCCTAAGGGGAAAAAGAGACAAAACAAAGGTGAGCGAAGGAACAGATCGAGGAAGGCCTGATTCTTCCACCTTAAGACTTACCTGATTATTGTTGGGACAATCTTTCCTCACCTCGGGTCGGCGCCGCTTCTTTGGCACTTCCGTACCCCGGCCCCTAAGGGGAAAAAGACACACGCATTAGTGGGTGAAAGCAAGATCACTAAGGGAACCATCCATCAAAAAGACTCACCAGAGTTACCTTCGGCGAATCCATTCCTCTATGCGGATTCTTCATCCTACATCTGAAATAGAGAAAAGGACAACGGACAATTAAGGCTTGAACTTTTGCAACTGAATACTTACGGCCTCATATCGTAAAAGTCAAGCGGAGTTGAATACTCACCAAACCCGAGATCCAGTGAAGTAACTGGAAATCAACGCGCCCCTGCATCAGAAGCAGGATGGAGAGCTCGTCCTTTCAGACTCTTAAGGTGAGACTCTACGGGGAATCGCTGAGGGGGTTCGAGGAGTGTGAGAGGGGGAAGAGGTCATAGCAGTCCAGAACAGATCGACGCCTCCGTGGGAATCAGGTGAGCGTTACAGAATGCGAAGCCTACCTACAATTTCCCACCCGGGCGCTATGGAGACTTCCGAGACAGACCAGCTGGCCCAGCTATAGCGGGAATTACGGGCTGAAGTTAATTCCGCTCGCCAGGAGACAAATGCCCTCAGGAGAGAGTTAATTGTATCTAAAGAACGAACTGATGATCTTGCCAGACAGCTATTACAAGGTCAGGCTGGTCAAACTCCTTTACCAGGTTCTGGGGTAATTCCGCAACAGTGGTTTCTAATAACCCTGTGCAAATTAATCTACCTGGAAATATGCCACTGGCCCCACCGGAACGTTTTGCCGGGGACCCCAAAAGGTTCGCCGTATTCATGAATCAATGCCGATTGCACTTCCTCTGAAGACCTGGGGCCTTCCCTAACGACCAAACCAAGGTCGCTTTTGTACTATCATATCTCAGCGGCTGTGATGCGGATTGGTCAGTTCCACTGGTTACTCAAGATGACCTAATTCTTCGGAACTTTCAAGCCTTCCAGACAAGCATGGAAAGACTTTTTGAGCGGCATTCTCAGGGACAGGCCCTGGACAATGAGCTTCTATCCCTACGACAGGGTAACCAGGACCTCTTAGCCTATATCGCGACCTTAATAGGTTAATTGTGGAGACTGGATGGCCGGAGGATAAAAGAATCACGTTATTCCATCGAGGTCTACGTGGAGAACTTAAGGATGTCCTGGCCCAGGTCATAAATCCACCCCAAGACTGCTCTGAATATATAGAGTTGGTGGTCCAATTAGATCACAGGCTTCAAAACAGAAAGGCAGATCGGTCCAAGTTTGATACCCGGGTTTTGGTCAAAACCCATGTTAACCCCAAGGGTGCCGATATTACTGAACCTATGCAAATTGGAGGGGTTAAAGGACCTTTAACTCAAAAAGAGCGTGAACGAAGACGGCAAATGCAATTATGCCTTTTTTGTGGGGCTTCTGGACACTTTTTACGAGATTGCCCTATAAAACCGTCTAAGAAGGCGGTAGGAGTCGCTGATAAGAACCTGATGGAATCTGAGTCGGGAAATGACCACGCCCGAAAAGCGTAGGGGTCCGCTTGCCGAGCTTAAAAACTAACTCTCTGACCTCGCATTTCATCATGCCAATGGTCCTCGTAAATCCGAAGCAGCCTGGGCGGTTACATGCCATTAAGGCATACATCGATAGCGGGGCTATAGGGAACTATGTGGATCGTGAATTGGCTTCCAGGATCAACCTCCCTCTTTGCCCTAAAACCAGTAAGGATGTCATCACAACAGTGGATGGAACCGAAATCGCCTCTGGGCCGGTAACACACTCCACTACTGAAGTGACATTGTTGGGTCAAGACGGACATCGAGAGGCAATTGTGTTTGATGTAATCAAGGCTCCGCAATTTCAAGTAATTCTAGGAATCCCTTGGTTGGAAACACATAATCCTCGAATTGACTGGCGAGCAAAGAGGATAACCTTTCCAGATTGTGCACAAACCTGTTATCCAAGAAATCCAAATATTGGCCTAGCTACAGTAACACCTGTCATTTTGCAAATACCGCCAGAATACCAAGAATTTCAAGACGTCTTCCAAAAGGAACAGGCCAACACTCTACCACCTCACAGGTCGTACGATTGCCAGATCAATCTATTGCCCGGTGCACAACCCCCTTGCAGCAGGATCTATGCCCTTACCGAACCCGAGAATCTTCATTTACGACAATATCTAGATCAGTACCTAGCCAATGGTTTTATTTGCCCGTCTAAGTCTCCTGCATCCTCGGCTTTATTCTTCGCGCCTAAAAAAGAAGGCGACCTCAGAACTTGTAATGACTACCGCGCATTGAACCAGATAACTGTTAAAAACCGATACCCTTTGCCTCTGATCCCTGAACTCCTTGACCAGGTGAAGGATGCCTGCATATACACCAAGTTAGATCTCCGTGGGGCCTACCATCTGGTGCGAATAAAGGAAGGCGATGAATGGAAAACTGCCTTCCGCACCAAATATGGGCTATTCGAGTACCAGGTGATGCCTTTCGATTGTGCAATGCACCGGCTGCCTTCCAATACTTCATGAACGATGTCTTTCGGGAACTCATCGATGTTTGTGTTGTCGTATATATCGATGACATTCTTGTGTACTCCTCTTCGGAATCTGATCATAGAAAACATGTCAGGGCAGTTCACGAGAAATTGCGCCAACACAAACTATTTGCTAAACTTGAAAAATGTGTTTTCCATGCCACGGAAGTCGAGTTTCTTGGTTTCATCCTGACACCTAAAGGAGTCCGCATGGACTCACGAAAAGTGGATGCTATCCTCAAATGGCCATTGCCTAGCTAGGTGAAAGGTGTTCAAAGCATGCTTGGCTTTGCCAATTTTTATCACAGGTTTATCCCGGAATTTTCTCGTGTTGTTCAACCCATCACTGCGCTCTTAAGGAAAAATAAACGTTTCGAATGGTCTGAAGAAGCCGAGCAGGCCTTTCAGGAACTAAAAGCTAAATTTACCTCCGCACCTGTATTGAAGCACCCGCGCCCAGATCTCCCTTATGTCGTTGAAACTGACGCATCCAGCCTAGCCATGGGAGCTGTCCTGTCTCAAAGAGATCCCGAAACTAACCAACTGCATCCCGTTGCATTTTGGTCCAGAAAATTCTCGGCACCCGAGGTTAACTACACAATCACTGACAAAGAACTGTTAGCCATTAAATCCGCCTTTAAAGCCTGGCGGCATTATCTACTTGGCGCTAGACATACCATCACGGTGATCACCGACCACCGGAACTTACAGTATTTAAAGACCGCCAAGGCTCAGTCATCTCGACAGCTCCGTTGGGCTTTGTTTTTTGCGGAATTCGATTTTGTAATCACCTACCGTCCTGGCTGTAAGAATGGCAAAGCGGACGCTGTATCCCGAATAGGAATGGGAGAAACTGATACTAACTCAGAACCTGTACCGATAATTCCCGAACATAGAATTTTGGGCATGACTTCTTTACAAACGCTTGAAGACATTCAAGCTAGAGTTAAACAACTCCTGGACCCTACAGATTTACAGGATTGGGTACAAAAGGGATCTGACTTTACTATAAATAATGATTTACCTTATTTCCAAGGGCACTTATTTCTGCCACACAAGGAATTACAAGAGCTTGTTATTTCTCGTTATCATGATACACTAATAGAGGGGCACACCGGTATTGCCAAAACGGAAGAAAAGGTGAAACGACTATTCTGGTGGCCTTCTTGGCGAAAAGATGTTAAATCATTTGTGATGTCCTGTGCTGTTTGCGCCCAAAATAAAGGCCAAAAGAAAAGACCAGCCGGTCTCCTTCAACCTTTAGACATTCCGCCAGCACCTTGGCACACCCTGTCATTGGATTTTATTACGGACTTACCTCCTTGTTCAGGATATAACACTATTCTTGTTATTGTGGATTTATTTTCCAAAATGGCCCACTTCATTCCATTGAAAGGTTTACCTTCAGCCTTCAGCTTCAGTTCTAGCCAAAGAATTCCTTGAAAATATTGTTCGTTTACATGGATTCCCGTCTGTACTAATCTCAGACTGAGGAAGCCAATTCATTTCCCACTTTTGGCGTAGATGTTGTCAATTGGCACAAATCGATGTAAGATTATCGACTAGTCACCACCCTCAGACCGATGGTCAAACAGAGAGGACGAATCAGACCCTTGAGCAATATTCACGGTGTATGTTGCAGCAATCTGAAAGTAACTGGAAAGACATTCTTTGGATAGCCGAATATGCATATAAAAATTCAGTACACTCTGGAACTGGGCAAAGTCCTTGTATACTTTATATGGGCATCACCCTCGAACCTCAGACCTCGACTCGCCTTAAGGCCTCGGAATGCCCGCAGTGGACCATCTGCATTATACAATTACCCAAGCCTTCAAAGAAGCAACTACACATTTACAACAAGCGAAGAGAAAATACAAGAAGAATGCTGACCTGCAACGGAGTGAAGCACCTCAGTACCAGATTGGGGACCAAGTATGGCTGGCTACCAGGCACTTATCGCTCAAGGTGCCTCGAACTTTTAATCCAAAATATCTGGAGCCTTACTCCATTACGGCCATAATCAATCCAGCGGCCGTTAAACTTGATTTACCAGCTAACATGCAAATTCACCCTGTTTTTCACGTGTCACGTTTGAAACCAGTGCAACCTGGAACCAGACTAATCAAGCCTCCAGAATCAATTCAAATAGATGGAGAACCTGAATTCGAGGTGAAGAACATTTTAGATTCAAAGATGTTAAGGTCAAAACTTTTCTATCTAGTTGATTGGAAGGGATACGGGCCTCAGGAGAGGTCGTGGGAACCCAGTGACCATGTACATGCACCTCGATTAATTAAGAAATTCCACCGGATCTTCCCAAACAAACCAAAACCCCCGGAGGGAACAATCTTGGGAGGGGTCTTGGGGGAGAGTGCTATCATGATGCCTACTCCCGGGAAGCCAGTTCAGGGCCAGCGTCCCCGAAAGCAGACATCATGTCCCTATGGAGGGGCCCAGCAACCCCTTATAGGGGCTCTTTGGACATTGTCCTGGTGCCTTTGGCGCCAGGCTCATAGAAGGCATCAGTCCTGGCTCCATAGGCGCCAGGTTCATTATGGGAGTGCTTGGATGGACTTACCTGATGCAGACCATGCTGCCGGATCCAGACCTGCTTGAGGTCTGGAATGGACTATTTTACCTATGGGACTATTTTACCACTCGGGCGTGGCTGAGGAAGTATACTTACTGGAACTACTTTGGGGGCTATTTAAACCATGCCCAGACAGCAGCTCACGCTTCGCGTTGTTCTGCATCTAGCAGCTGGACGCTCACCGTGTCTGCTCCTGCATCCTGGCTCTAGCCACGCCTGCCTGCAACCTGGAACACCTGAAAAGGAAGGAAAGGAGAGAAAGGTGAATAATTGAACTTTACCTACCTCCATCCGGAGTCGGGAACAATCACTCCGACGATCCTGAGAAAAGACATTATTTTTAGAAGCGCATTGCATCGCTCGCTGCAGCGCCGTGTTCCACTCACCTTCACGAGGCGCCCTCGGGCACTTCAGCCACCATTGGCACCATCCGTCGCCTTTCTGCGCCTAAGGAGAAAAAGAGACAAAACAAAGGTGAGCGAAGGAACAGATTGAGGAAGGCCTGATTCTTCCACCTTAAGACTTACCTGATTTTTGTTGGGACAATCTTTCCACACCTCGGGTCGGCACTGCTTCTTTGGCACTGCCATAGCCCGGCCCCTAAGGGCAAAAAGAGACAAAACAAAGGTGAGCGAAGGAACAGATCGAGAAAGGCCTGATTCTTCCACTTTAAGACTTACCTGATTATTGTTGGGACAATCTTTCCTCACCTCGGGTCGGCGCCGCTTCTTTTGCACTTCCGTACCCCGGCCCCTAAGGGGAAAAAGACACACGCATTAGTGGGTGAAAGCAAGATCACTAAGGGAACCATCCATCAAAAAGACTCACCAGAGTTACCTTCGGCGAATCCCTTCCTCTACGCGGATTCTTCATCCTACATCTGAAATAGAGAAAAGGACAATGGACAATTAAGGCTTGAACTTTTGTAACTGAATACTTACGGCCTCATATCGGAAAAGTCACCAAACCCGAGATCCAGTGAAGTAACTGGAAATCAACGCGCCCCTGCATCGGAAGCAGGATGGAGAGCTTGTCCTTTCAGACTCTAAGGTGAGACTCTACGGGGAATCGCGGAGGGGGTTTGAGGAGTGTGGGAGGGGTAAGGGGGGGAATCCGACACATTATCCAGCAGACAGTTAATCCCCTTTTCCATCTACAGAAGGATTCTTCTACGGGCCAGACAGGCGAGGTTTGGGGGCCCGGTCCAGTCCGTCTTCCGGGTCCTGCGCATCACCTTAGAAGAGGTCATAGCAGTCCAGAACAGATCGGCGCCTCCGTGGGAATCAGGTGAGCGTTACACCTGCAGTCTTTTCATGGGGAGACTGCACGTCATCTCGAATGGCTCGTTGACCACGTCAGCCTACTGGGACAGGTCACCCAGGCCGGATTCCTACGTTTGCTGAACCTTACTTCAACCCCCTCCTCACCTGAACCCCCTATGCGCCAGTCGTCCTCCATGCCATCTTCCCACCCATGTATCTCCTGAGGACCCTGTGGAGTTGCCTCTGACCGTGCGGCCAGGCTGGTGGAGGTCACATCCCTGCCACAGTCGGGAGTCAGACGTCCAGCAGGGGTAGCCACTTCAACAACTGCACCCCAGCCGGAGGAGGATGTGCAGGCAGCAGGAGCCAGGGCACGGGCACAGGCACAGCAGCAGCAGCAACAAGGTGGGAGCCATGATGGCTCGGGGCCTTCAACATCGGAGGGGCAGGCATCGGCCGGAGGGCAGGAGGACCCAGGACGGGAAGTGTCTTCCATGTGGCAGTGGTTAGGCCATGCTATAGATACGGAGCGGCAGCGGGCATAAGAGGCACGGCTCACGATGGTCAGGGAGGAGAACTCCATGCAAAGTGTTCTGAGGTGGGTAGAGTGCCTCGAGGCAATTCGCAGGGACCTCAAAGTCTGGATGTCATCGTCCCTGCGAGCCCTCGGGGCCTTAGAAGAGGACCACCTCTGGGACATCGAGCAGGAGTTCGATGATGCCCTGGCCCGGGAAATCAGGAAGTGAGCCGTCGAATAGCCTGCTGCCATTGTATGTAGTTAATTAGTGTTAGGTTTCCTTTTGGTTTTCATTTCATTTGGGGCGCTTGGACAATGCCCCACCTTTTTTTATATAGTTGTTCATTAGGTAGGGCTTTTGTAGGTTTCCTTTCAATGGTTGGGCTCATGGACCCTGGATTTGTACTTTGTATATAGTTCTACATTGGATTTCACTACATTTAAGTTTCTTTTTTACCATGAATCAATGGATGTGTCTTATTTTTAGACTTTGGATTTGGTTGGACGGACAGACTCTTTGGACCCATTTGCTTTTTGGATTGATTTGGATTCTGCTTTCACACATTTTTTTTGAATATTTTGGACATGCAGCTTTTTCTTCATTATTTCCATTATTGTGTGATTTTTTTTAATTCATTTGGTTAATTATTGAATACACATTTATTATATACTTTACTGATGTGGTCTTATCTCATTTGTTTTGTGCATGTTACAATGTTGATCTTTTCACAGTCATGTGTCACCATTGTGTGGGTCTGAGGGACATTGATTCATGGCCATGCTGGTTATGTATTTTCTATCATGACTTTGGGAATTCAATGTGGGGTGTTTGGACTGGGATGGGATTTGGATGGCCATGAAGGGCATGGGTCTGGAGTGTGATGACCTGTCGGGGGGACAAATGTGTGGGGGGCCTGCTGGCAGGTGCCCCTGACTGCTGGGGGGTGGGGGTGCTGGGGGACATGAGTGGGACATGAGTGGGGGCCTGCTGGCAGATGCCCTGCACTGCTGGGGTGTGGGGGTGCTGGGGGACATGTGTGGGGGGCCTGCTGGCAGGTGCCCCTGACTGCTGGGGGGTGGGGGTGCTGGGGGACATGCGTGGGACATGAGTGGGGGCCTGCTGGCAGGTGCCCTGCACTGCTGGGGGGTGGGGGTGCTGGGGGACATGAGTGGGACATGAGTGGGGGCCTGATGGCAGGTGCCCTGCACTGCTGGGGGGTGGGGTTGCTGGGGGACATGAGTGGGGGCCTGCTGGCAGGTACCCTGCACTCCTGGGTGGTGGCGGTGCAGGGGGACATGAGTGTGAGCCTGCTGGCAGGTGCCCTGCACTGCTGGGGGGTGGGGGTGCTGGCGACATGAGTGGGGGCCTGCTGGCAGGTGCCCTGCACTGCTGGGGGGGTGGAGGTGCAGGGGGACATGAGTGGGGGCCTGCTGGCAGGTGCCCTGCACAGCTGGTGGGTGGGGGTGCAGGGGGACATGAGTGGGGGCCTGCTGGCAGGTGGCCTTCAGTGCTGGGGAGTGGGGGTGCTGGGGGACATGAGTGGGGGCCTGCTGGCAGGTGCTCTGCACTGCTGGGGGGTGGGGGTGCAGGGGGTCATGCGTTGGTGATCAGTAGTGCAAGCTGACATGTGGCTTGGCTTGGGGGCATGCCCATGGTGGATGGGCTGCTTGCGGGACATGACCAGGGGTGCAGGGTAGTCCCCTGTGGTGTGGGCTGCCTGCAGGGGCCATCGAGGGTGTAGAGGGAACACCTGGGAGGACCCACACTGCCAATTGACATGTAGTACCCCACTCGCACAGGTCCTATCGCGTGTGAAACTTCCAGCGAACCCCAGAAATACACGTACCCAGGCCTATCGCGTGTGAAACTTCCCGCAAACCACAGTTGTACACATACCCCGCTCACCCAAGGCCTATCGAATGTGAAACTTCCCGCGAACCCCAGAAATACACGCACCCCACTCGCACAGGGCCTATCGCGTGTGAAACTTCCCACGAACCCCAGAAATACACGCACCCCACTCGCACAGGGCCTATCGCGTGTGAAAATTCCTGCAAACCCCAGATGTACACGTACCCCGCTCGCCCAAGGCCTATCGCGTGTGAAACTTCACACGAACCCTAGAAATACACGCACCCCGATCGGCCAAGGCCTATCGCATGTGAAGCTTCATGCGAACCCCAGAAATACACGTACCCCGCTCACCCAAGGCCTATCGCGTGTGAAACTTCCCGCGCACCCCCGAAATACACGCGCATGCTATTTTTGACACAGCGGGTGTCCGTGTTTGTCGCGTACCCCTTTGCACGTCATTTGTCCTAGAGGGCAACAGTATGGGACATTCATCATAGCTGTATATACGTGCTTTTTGTTAGCGCACATTTTGGCGCACATTTATTTCATGTGCAGGGACGCTACCCACTGCCTTTGTGTGGCGGACGTGTTTAGGCCTGTGCGCAGTTTTGCCCGTGCGCTGGTTTGCCCTACTCGATTACATGAATACGTGTTGTAGTCGAGCGTGTGGGCGTTCCGCGCACTTGCCTCCTGTACTTCCCCGTGACGCCCACATTTTCACGAGTTGTTCCCCATTCCGCCTGTCACACCCCGTGTTACGCCTACTTTTGTTATGTGCGCTGTGCTATGTGCGCTTTCGCTGTGGCCATAGCGCACGCTGTTAGATGACCTGTGCACCGGCATGCGCCACGCAGATTTTCAGCGCACATTCCAGATTTTACTCGGGCACGGACTTCCATGAATCGATGTGCGCGGGTCTTGCTGCGATTTTCGCACTTGCACTGCGGTTTTCGCACTTGCACTGCGATTCGCACGGTTTCGCACGCTTGCGCAGGAATTTTCAGCGCTTATTAATTCCATGAATCGGCCTGAAAGTATGTTTCTACTGTATATTAGGACATGTTAATGTTAGTTTCAAATGTGTGGCATGAAAATTATAGGTGGCAGCCATCTGTTGTATCAGAGGTTATTTAAGCTAATAGATAATGGTTTCATTACCTATTTTCCATAAGGTGAGGCCTAATGGAACCAGTGCAATTCTTTATTGTTTAAGCTAGAGTGTGGGAGCCACTCTACTGGCAACAAAGATGGGTAGAATACCCTGTTTTATGGAATTCCTTCCACTCGGGAGAGTCTCCAATCATATTTTACCTCACTGCACCCTTCACAGAGGAGAAATATCCATTTGGATATCAGTCTGGTCCCACCCACATGGGCAGTCCAGCACCGAAATTCTAGGCAATTCTCTGAACAAGAGTACCATCATCAACTTCAGACATGTGTGTTGGCCTTGGTGTGCCTTCTCAGTGAGGGAAAGCTGAGCCTTCATAAAGTACAGTGAGCAGGGGGTCCACCGCCAGAACTCCAACAAACGTTTCTCAGTTTTCCTGCACCCATCCAAGAGCCCCTGGCCCCTCCCCTCCCTGTCCTTCACTTCACTACCCACCTTTTCCGACCCATCAATGCCTTCATATCCCTAAACGATGCTCAGGCTACCCTTGCCAATACCACTCTCTCGGGCTGCCCCGCCAACCCTCAAACACACACCACTGGCACACCAGAATCCTTTAAAATACAGACATGGCACCACCTGAACCCTTCCCTTCTACACACTTCACACTATCTCCCCCCTAATCCATGATGCACCTCCCACTTACACCCTTATGCCCCCCACTTCAACTATCCGAGTGAAATCACTCTGCAACCTATCCAACAACACTCCAGGCACTGACCCACTGAACCCTCTCTGCGCTCTTGTAGAAATCAGCAACCAGATCTTACACCCCCCACCTTTCTGGACATGAATACCACTTGATGACCCTGGTCATTGTCTTGCAACTGTTCTATCCCCCCTACATCCAATTCCACACCTCAGATGAGGGACACCTCTGCAATTCCGTCTCACCCCCCCCCCAACCACCACCTCCACACTGGACCACCGCCTAAGGAACTGTACCTTGCGAGCACTCTTCTCATACACACCTCGAATGCTCTGAGAACCCCCTCCCCCACACTCCCCCTTTCACCGCCCTTCCTCTAACTCTCTCAGACCACTCCCGAGGGCACCCAGGGCTATCTCCACCCCTGCCCTCATACCCCCCTCAGCCTGCCCCCCTTGGCCTCCCTCTCCGGGATCCAGCAAACCACTGTCCATCCAGTTGCCCCCGCCCCCTTTTTCCACCACCCTTGCCACAAACGGCCCTCTTAGCAGTAGACTTTCATGCATCCCAATTAAAGGCAGATCTGTCCCCAAAATTCGCCACAACACATACGACTTAATATCCTCTGAAGACCCTAACATCCTTTTCTTCACAGAAACCTAGTTTTCTTATGATTTCCAACCCACTGCGCATGAGGCCTTCCCACATGCTATACTCTAATCCTGCACAATAGAACCAGCAGGGCAGTAGGGATTGCCATCCTCCACAGATCACACCTCACCATCTTACACACCGAGAAACAGACTGCAAATCTCTCCTAGTGAAATTTTTCATCACCTCCTCTATTACTCACAGCTTTCATAATCATATAAAAACCACGCGGCTATAACAGAAACTTAGCTAATACCTTAATCAATTCCATTGTGGCCATCCTTGTCACCCATCCCTCTTTCACCATGGTAGTAGATCTCAACAAATGGTTTGATGCCCTGCATTCCCCCATAACACAACCATTCCTGGGTAACCTGGAAATCCTACACACGACTCAACTGGTATCAGGTGCCAAACACTCCGCAGGACATACCATAGATCCCATCTTCAGCCCCTGCAACGGAACTGTGTGATTTGTTTGAGTTAATTTGTCCGTGGTGGAATTTCATCGAATTGTGTTTTTCTTGTTGATTGTTTTTGCCACAAATATATGCGGAGGAGACCCTATGCAGCCCCCCCAAAACCTCATACAAATTCTTACCTTAAACCCTACCCCCACATATATTTGTGGCAAAAACGGTCACCAAAAAATTCGATCAGATCCACCACAATCAAATCAGCTACAGTCAAATTGGGTAATACCCCTGCAAGCTGATCTCCACGCTCCCCTGACCACTAATCTGGATGACCCCGTAGCCATCTTCTTTTGGCTATCAACAGCGAACCCTCCTCCCCGCTTGACTAACCCTGGAATGTCCACCGACTTCCTGTTGTTGAATGTCCACCTCCCACTGACAAGTCCCATCCACCAGATGTACCACCTCTTCTCACAAATCCCTCAAAACACAAAACCACACCCTGGAATACAGATGGCAGACTGACAAATCTACTCAGAACAGAGTTGCACCTGCCTGTCAGATCAAAGCCTACAAGGCAGAAATCGGGAAGGCCAAAATATTACTTCTAATGGAACAGAATCTCAAACGCCTTTAACATCAGCAGGGAAGTCCACAAGATCATTTCAGAATTCAATTCCGACCTGCACTTCCTCCCACCACCCATCCAAAGCTCTCTGTGACACCCTCTTGGACCACTTCCACCACATAGCATTGGAAAGAAACCTCACCACCGTGATAAACTAACAATGCTCCTGCCAGACCTCACAGACCCTCCCTTTGCACCTATTTTCTCCTCTTTCTCTCCCATCTAGCCTTCTGAATTCCTGAAGCTACATGATGGCAACCATCCCCCAGGAACTCCAGGAGATCCATGTCCTCCAGCTCTCTTAAAAGACATTTGTTCCGCAACTTGTGCTGACATCGCAAGATCTGAGACAAAGAAGAATAGAGGGTGCACACTCTCAGTTTTGTGGTAAAAGGAGTTACAAGCTTTAAGGACAAAAGTTGGAGACTTATGGGTGCGGGGGAGAAAAAGCGGCCCTGGCACAGGGCCACCTAAATACATAGAAGCGAAAAAAAAAGGATCCAAACTGGAACCCTCCCATCCCTTGCACACCTTCATGTTGCATCAAAAAGACACCTAAATATTATTTCAAATAGACCTATTGACAGTTCATAATAGAGAAATTCAATTAGAAAACAGGTTTAGCCAATTATAATACTACAATCAATTGTTTGAATGTAAAAACAAAAATTATTTATTCCAAACACAAATGGCAGAGAAGGTTCGGTTCATTGTGGACGGCTGACGCATTTTGAGAAGCAAATTCTCTTCTTCATGAGCCATAGATCATACAAAAGAACTAAAATGTATAAAATATAGAGAAAATTTAAGAAAAGAAAAAAAGGAAAAATCAGGATTGTGTAGCTATAAAGCCAATTCCACAGCCTACATTGCATTCAAAATTGCACAGTTGCATTTTAACATTAGGATGTATATCACAGTCTATCTACAGTCACAGAGATACAGAACCTTAATTAGGTCTAATTTTAACAATTTCAGTAAAATGATATCCAAAGCCACAAGCAACCCAAACTGAAGTGGCCACAATAATCATTAGTTAGAGACATCATGAATGGTGGGGTTAAAAGAGGAAACCAGTGCCTAAGTATATCTAGAACATAATGGCTAAACATTTGCTCACCATTATCGAAAGGATCCTTAGTCCTATTGCGTTTGGTGATGTCTCTGGGCAGAAGGGGTTCAATCGATCATGAAACACTAAACGGATCAAGAATGGAGCTGGCGCCCAATGCACTGTAATAAACAATGTGGGTAATAAATTGTGTGCATGATAACACGGAGTTGCAACAGAGTTGACACGGACTAATTGAAGTCAACAGAAGAGCATAGACTGACCCTGACGAGGTGAGTTTACGTCGAGGTACAGTAGAGTCCTGTAAATTAAGTCCCGAAGACAGCGTGAAATCACTGATCAATGCTGGCTGGGACACGATGTTTGAATCTGTGAATAGCTCGAAAGAGCTATAAGTTACTATAGGTGAACGGTTGAAGAAACCTACAACAATTACCAGTTACGGTGCGTGAGTGAAAGGACTTACAGAAATAACAATGTAGCACGGTCAGAAACAGAGATATGTGTCCGGCGTGAAGTAAATCTCCAATGTGTATAAGAAATCCAGGCCGAGGGTACTTGTGCGTGGATGGAAACCGTTGCTAGGTGAGGGACGCTCCCAGTGGAACGAAGGACCCTCCTGTATGTATCAGTCTGTACGTATAGTGCATGGTGCGTGGAAACAAATAACGGACTACCGATTCAATTGTGGAAAGAATAAGGCTCGCAGGAGCCTGTAAACAACGGCGGCCATGTTTGAATGTATTCAAAATGCAAATTGGTAAAGGCCAGCAAGGGAAAAAGCTTGCAGTTATATATGATCAATGGAAATCGGGTAACCTGATGATAAAAGTCAGGTAATTAGAGTTGTAGTTGGGTGGCTTTGGATTTACAAAATGGAAAAAAATGGACAAAAGAAAAACACAGTTGGTGTACCAAAACCATATCTGCTGTACATAACGCATTCACAAAGTACTGAGTTTGAATGAAAAGGTAAATGATCACTGTCTGTGTGATTGCATGATTATGCAGTACATCCCAGTTTGTAGAATTTATAGACAACAATACAACTTCTTAAGTGATAGTATGTGATAGGCAAAATAGACTACACAATAAATACCTAATTTTTAGAAGAGTAAGACTAATTGCTTGTGCCTCTGTAGATGAAGCATTTCAACGAAAATTCATTGTTGAGGCCCCTAGGAAGTAGTGTGTTCAGTGTATGAATCCAGTATTTCTCTCTGTGAGAAAGAATTGTATGGTAATCACCTCCTCTATAAGGTTTTTTGACTACTTCTAGGACCTGAAATTTGACCTGGGCCACAGTGTAGTCGTTCTCCATGAAATTTCTTGAGAGAGGTGACTTCATGTTTTTACACCTGATATTTGATTTGTGTTCTGTGAGCCTCTCTTTGACAGATCTTGTCGTGTGCCCAACGTAGAGTTTGCCACATGGGAATTTAATCGCATAGATCACACCGGCGGACATACAGGTGGCGTAATGTCATAGTTTGATTTTTTTGCCCGTGTGTGGATGAGTGATACTGTCACCTTTGGTGACATTATTGCAGTGTGATCAACAAAGGCAGGGGAAGGTTCCCATTTTTTTCATTTGTAGAACCATTTGTTTGTCCTTTGGCGGTATTTCTGCTCTGACCATCAGGCCATCATGGGTGCTTTAGGAAATAACTCCTTAAGTGTATGATCATTGTGGAGAATGTTCCAATGTTTTCTGATAGTTTTCCCTACTTGAAAACTCTGTCTTGAGTATTTGGTAATGTGTAGAATGGTGTTTCTTTGGTTTTTGTTCTTGGAATAAGGAGGTGTTCTTTGCTGATAAGTTCTGATCTTTCTTTAGCTCCATCGAGAATTGTGACTGGATATCCTCTGGCTTCAAATTTCTCCAATAGTTTAGTGCTTTCTATATCAAGACCTGCAGGGTCTGAGATTATGTGTTTAAGGCTCAAAATTTGACTATATGGAAATCTTTGCAGCATAGATTTGGGGTGATGACTTGTAAAGTGTAGAAAATTGTTTGCATCAGTCGGTTTGTGGTAGACAGTAGTGCTGATGTGATTATCTTTGATTTCCATATCCACGTCCAGGAAGTGTAAATGTGGTGTTTCTACCTCCATGGTGAATTTAATGTTATCATGGATGGTGTTCATGTAATAAAAGAAAGAGTCCAGTTCTTCTCGTGTTCCACACCAAATACCAAAAATGTTGTCGATGTATCGTTTCCACATTAAAATCCTGTACGACCATTCATGGTGTTTGTTGAAAAATGGGATCAAATCCTAAATAAGTGCTCTCTCGACTTGATACTCCTGACAATTGAAGAACTGTCGAAATCTCTGACATCGATTGACACAGAAATCACAACACTAAAAACCCAACTAAGTGAGTTTAAAACATCTGAAGAACTTGCTGAACTCTTAACTGACATCAACTCTAAACTCTCAGGGTTCAAACAAGATATAGAACAGCGTAAACTTAGGAAATTCAAAAGAGATACTTTTGATTTCCTTAACGACATTGTATACACGTGGCAAGAATATTACCACCACCATGATCAACAGCGTAAATCTCATTACCCGAATAAAACAAATTCCGGCAGTGACAGCAGCAGTAGCAGTATCGGGGACCCGATTCAACCTGAGGATAGACGACGTCCCACTGATAGGGAAACTGGGAATACCGATACTGAACTTAGAGATTCTACTCCTTCAAACTCAGCAACTCTTCCAACACCAGCCAGCCCAGGGGCATCCAGTGTTTTTTTAGGAAAAATTCTCGCTGGAGCTTATTCCAAGAACAAAAACCAAAGAAACACCACTCCTACACATCACCAAATACTCAAGACAGAGTTTTCAATTAGGGAAAACTATCAGAAAACATTGGAACATTCTCCACAATGATCATACACTTAAGGAGTTATTTCCTAAAGCACCCATGATCGCCTTTAGGCGTGGCAAGAACCTTAGAGACAAACTCATCAGAGCTGAAATACCGCCAAAGGACAAACAAATGGTTCTACAAATGAAAAAAATGGGACCCTTCCCCTGCCTTTGTTGCTCACACTGCAATAATGTCACCAAAGATGACAGTATCACTCATCCATACACGGGCAAAAAAATCAAACTACAACATTATGCCACCTGTATGTCCACCCGTGTGATCTATGCGATTAAATGCCCATGTGGCAAACTCTACGTTGGGCAAACAACAAGATCTGTCAAAGAGAGGCTTACAGAACACAAATCAAATATCAGGTGTAAAAACATGAAGTCACCTCTCTCTCGAGACATTTCATGGAGAACGACCACACTGTGGCCCAGGTCAAATTTCAGGTCCTAGAAGTAGTCAAAAAACCTCATAGAGGCGGTGATTACCATACAATACTTTCTCACATAGAGAAATACTGGATTCATACACTGAACACACTACTTCCTACGGGCCTCAACAATGAATTTTCCTTGAAATGCTTCATCTAAAGAGGCACGAGCAATTAGTCTTACTCTTCTAAAAATTAGGTATTTATTCTGTAGTCTATTTTGCCTATCACATACTATCACTTAAGAAGTTGTATTGTTGTCCATAAATTTTACAAACTGGGATGTACTGCATAATCATGCAATCACACAGACAGTGATCATTTACCTTTTCATTCAAACTCAGTACATTGTGAATGATTTATGCACAGCAGATATGGTTTTGGTACACCAACTGTGTTTTCCTTTTGTCAATTTTTTTTCCATTTTGTAAATCCAAAGCCACCCAACTACAACTCTAATTACCTGACATTTATCATCAGGTTACCCGATTTCCATTGATCATATATAACTGCAAGCTTTTTCCCTTGCTGGCCTTTACCAATTCGCATTTTGAATATATTCAAACATGGCCGCCGTTGTGTACAGGCTCCTGCGAGCCTTATTCTTTCCACAATTGAATCGGTAGCCCGTTATTTGTTTCCACGCACCACACACTATACGTACAGACTGATACGTACAGGCGGGTCCTTCGTTCCACTGGGAGCGTCCCTCACCTAGCAACGGTTTCCATCCACGCACGAGTACCCTCTGCCTGGATTTCTGACACACACTGGAGATTTACTTCACGCCGACACAGATCTCTGTTTCTGACCTTGCTATGTTGTTATTTCTGTAAGTCCTTTCACTCACGCACCGTAACTGGTAATTGTTGTAGGTTTTTTCAACCGTTCACCTATACTAACTTATAGCTCTTTCGGGCTATTCACAGATTCAAACATTGTGTCCCAGCCAGCATTGATCAATGATTTCACGCTATCTTTGGGACTTAGTTCACAGGACTCTACTGTACCTCGACGTAAACTCACCTCGCCAGGGTGAGTCTATGCTCTTCTGTTGACTTCAATTAGTCCGTGTCAACTCTGTTGCCACTCCGTGTTATCATGCACACAATTTATTACCCACATTGTTTATTACAGTGCATTGGGCGCCTGCTCCATTCTTGATCCGTTTAGTGTTTCATGATCGATTGAACCCCTTCTGCCCAGAGACGTCACCAAACGCAATAGGACTAAGGATCCTTCCGATAATGATGAGCGAATGTTTAGCCATTATGTTCTAGATATACTTAGGCACTGGTTCCCTCATTTAACCCCACCATTCATGATGTCTCTAACTACTGACTATTGTGGCCACTTCTATTGTGGCCACTTCAGTTTGGGTTGCTTGTGGCTTTGGATATAATTTTACTGAAATTGTTAAAATTAGACCTAATTAAGGTTCTGTATCTCTGTGACTGTAGATAGACTGCAATATACATCCTAATGTTAAAATGCAACTGTGCAATTTTAAATACAATGTAGGCTGTGGAATTGGCTTTATAGCTACACAATCCTGATTTTTCCTTTTTTTCTTTTCTTATATTTTCTCTATATTTTATACATTTTAGTTCTTTTGTGTGATCTATGGCTCATGAAGAAGAGAATTTGCTTCTCGAAACGCGTCAGCCTTCCACAATGAACTGAACCTTCTCTGCCATTTGCGTTTGGAATAAATAATATTTGTTTTTACATTCAAACAATTGATTGTAGTATTATAATTGGCTAAACCTGTTTTCTAATTGAATATCTCTATTATAAACTGTCAATAAGTCTCTTTGAACTGATATTTAGGCGTCTTTTTGATGCAATATAAAGGTGTGCAGGGGATGGGAGGGTTCCAGTTTGGATCCCCTTTTTTTCGCTTCGACATCACAAGATCTATCAGGTATATTCCCAGCAGCTTTTAAGACATCACACATCAAACACCTGCTCAAAAACCTCCCTTGACTAGCTCCTACCGATCCATTACAGACCCATCTCTAATCACTGTTTCATAGCCAAACCAATTGGACGAACAGCCTACACCCAGCTTTGCTTCTTCACTAAAAGCAACCTCCTCCTTGGCCCCAGTCCAGCTTCATACATCGAAACAAATCATCCCTACTTTCCATCTGGGATCACCTCAAAAGAACCGCAGACTCGGGAGGCTGTGATGCACTTATCCTCCTTTTAACATTCAGTGGCCTTGGACACTATCGACCACAGCGCCATCACGGACAGAATCCACTCACTTGGCATCAGAGATGCAACATAAATGTGGATATCCTCCTTCCTCTCCAATGGATCACAAATGACCCATGTACCTCCTTTTTCCCTGAACCCTCGCCCTGTCATCAATGGAGTACCAAAGGTTGCCACCCTCTCCCTGTTCTTTAACCTTTACCTGAGACCCACTCCTCTTATTTGCTCACATGGCCAAACCTGCTACAACTATGCATATGACACCCAGACCATCTTCAAGATCCCTAAACCCCCCACCCCCAGCCTCGCCTCATGCCTCAAAGAAATTGATCACTGGATGATGCCTAACCAACTCCTCCTCAACCCCGGAAAATACAAAATCATGATCTGCAGGAAGGCTGCCCTCTTCCCCCAACCCAACCCTGGGCCACCCTTTCTGGGCACTCCCCCACTACATCCATTCAGTAAACAAACTGGAATGTAGCATGGACACTGATCTGACACTTTCATGCCACATCAATTTTTTTTCTAAATTGTGCCATCTACAACTTTATATTCTCAGACGCAACATCCCCTTCCTCTCCTACCCTCACAGAGTCACAGCAATCATGACCATCATCCTCTCTCGCCTAGACTACACTAACTCTCTACACATGGGTGCCCCTGCATCTGAACTCTGAAAACTCCAAAGGGCCCAAACCACTGTAGATTGGCTCCTACTATCCCTTGGCCCAGAGAGCATACCACACCTGCTGTGTCCTTAACTGGCTCCCTTTCGGGCGACGGTCCTCTTTCAAAGCTATGTGCATCACCCGCCATGCTCAGCACAAAACAGGCCCAGAATACCAACAGCACATGGTCACCCCTTACAAACCCAACAGAAATGTGGTATCAAGCACCACCCATCAAATCGACCAGCTGTGGGGGGTCTAATTTTCTGTCCAAGCACACACAATATGGAACATGATATCCCTTAGCATCCACCAATTAGAAGATCACCTTGCCTTCCAGAAGCCCTCAAGACCTGGCTTTTCCCCACTGCCTCTTGATGAAACAATTGCACCCCTCGTGCTAATTTAACACGCCAGCAGACCACAGGACAGGATCAGTGATATGCCAACAAAACAAGAAACTAGCCAGGACAAGCTGATACCTATCACACTCCATGCAAATGAAAGATAGCCATAGGCACAGCCAACCACATACATTCACCTGCCATCATACGCCACTCGAAGACACATCGCACAACACCTCTGCCATTAGAATGCAGCAAAGTCCCAGGCCAAAACTTCAGTCTAGCTGAACCCATAATCAGTCTTCTGGACTCTCTTACTCTCCCAACAACCTCACAGTACCCATCCACAAGCCAGCTTGACATGGTTCACTAACAGGGACTCGTCCACTACTGCCTCCCTTCGTATTGGCTAAAATGCACACATACATTGTAAGCTCCTCTAGCAAATCTCCCATACCATGGACTTCAGTACCCCAAGGGCGTTCACCAACAGTGCTTTGATCCCATACCTCTGGGAATAGGCGCTATACAAATGCCATATTACATTACTTGCCACATGTCAGGGCTGGCATGCTAGTGATTTTCCCTTGGCCAAGTTTGTCACTCCTGCTTTTCCTGCTGTTCCTCCTGCTCTTGCCATGACTGAGCAGCTCAGGGTTTGAGGTCGAGGTGCTTGCAGCAGTGGATGTGCCCTGGGATGCTCATGGCCTTCCCCATCTACCTGAGTAGGTTGTGAATCATGATGTCTGCTCATCCTACACACATGTGATCTCATGGACATGGTCATTTGCAGGAAAATGATAGGGGCTCATTCAAGGTGAGAATTGTGTTTGCTGAGGGTGTACACCGCATGTATATGGGGTCAATGGCTATTGGGCTGATGGCATGGCATGTGTTGGAGCTGGGGGTTCACTTAGCCACTTTGCCTTTCCACGCACAGATGGGTGCTTCTCATGTTATGTTATGTGCATACTTCTAACGTGCCGAAAGCCCGTGGGCATCAGGGCGCGGGACTCACATGCACATTTCCCCTGCATGTGTACTTTCAGAGTCTCTCACCCTCCATTGTCCAAACATGTAGTGGCAGTGCCTTTGTACACATTTCCATGTGGTTGGCCATTCCCTTGTCCATTGGAGCAATCTATGCTGGGGGATACATGCATAGGACAGGGATTTGGCAGTGCATAGTCATGGGAGCGTCAACATTCACACTCACCAGCATCGCCTTGGCTGCATGCTCAAACTTCAGCACTCGAAAACCCCTCAACCACTTCCATGTGGATGAGGCTGCTGGGGTCAGGGCAACAGTCTCCATTGTGTCACATACCTTGGCAGATGCCTTCCACCTGTGTTTTGCCAGGAGACTGCAGACCCTGGCCTTAAGGTCATTCCAGTGCTTGTAGAAGTCCTCACTGACATTTGGGACTGTGCCCACTATCACTACTTGTCCTTTGAGTGTCTAAAATGGCCTTCCTCTGGCTAGAGGTCTTTCTGGCCCTTGTCCCATATAACACATTATCATGAGCCACAACCTCATCAGTGAGGCCCTCCAGCGCTGCCTCACTAAACTTCTGCTTACGGAGTCTCATATCAGGCACCTTAGCTTTGGATTTGTCATGTGACATTTTTCCAAGTCCTCCTGCGTTAGGAGACGATGGCAACAGGAAATTTAAGATTCAGGGTGGATTGGATTTCTAAAGATTGCTGCTGACTGAGTACTCATTTCCTGCATGGCGCTATTTCCACCTGGTGCTAATTGCGTTGGCAGAATTAACGCTGATTTATGGTGCCGATGCCGGGCGGGATTAGCATCCAAAATTGATTTTCAGTGGTATTTCTGCCAGATGGAATTACTGTTACTGCCAATGGTATTTGTGCACTCCTGTCACCATGTAATGCAGAGTTTATTTCTCCGGACTACACAGCAATAACGGTAATTCCGTCTTGTAGAATTACCGACGTAATCACTGCCCAACTCGTAAAGAGGCCCTTTGTTTTGTATTGTCAACTACCTCCAGGAAAGGAAGCCTTGAACAGAGACTTTTGGGAAGTATTTTCCTTGGAAGCTCCTTTGATCTTTTAGTTTTCCCAAAGTTGAAGTAAGTCAGAGCCCTGAACAAATCCTGACATTTCTGTTGCATTTAACACCTCTCGTGTTTATAATTTTGGCCAATCCATGTAATAGCCCATAATAAATCAATAACTGCTTATTGTAGAAAGCAATCCATAAAGCAGATTAAAATGCAATGTGAAAAATACATGGTTCATAATGTATAAATGTACACATGCAAGCAAGATTAAAACAGAACATGTAGGTAGATTAATAACATCACACTTCACAACACAGAATTCAGCCATGGTAAGCTCCAATCGCTTCTAAATGAACAGGATAGAAGCTACTGTAAGGGCGCAGAAGGAGGACACTGACACACAGGTCGCATGGTGATTGATGTAGACTTTTATAAGTCAAGAGAATTAAGAGAAACCCTAACCCCAGCCTATTTCTTAGAGGGGCTTCCCTGCCTCATCTAAAGTTCTAATGGGTCTCTCAGGATGTCTTTGAAAACTAAAGAATCTATTGTCATGTTTCAAAACTCAAATTGTGTCCTTACAACTATAAGTGAACTAGAAGGATGTGTCAACTTTCTTGGTCCAGGAGAATGACCGCTAGGTGGTACAGTTCTGGTTACAAGTTGTTTACCATGGGGAATGACTCCCTTCCACTGGTTTAAGTATTTTACAAACAAAAAGGGTTGCAGATCCTCTAACACTCTGTGTCAAAACTTTGTTGGTTTTGACTCCCTTCCCTTGGATCACCAGCTTGCTTTTCCTTGCTGGCTCAATTTCCAGGAGAACGACTTCCTTCTGTCTTTCCTCAGGTTTTCACAGTTCACAATACCAGGGGGATGTCTCCCTTCCCCAGGCGTTTCTCAGGATTTCACAGTTCACAATATCAGGGGGAATATCTACCTCAACCCAACCTCTCTAAGGCATTCCCAGTTCACAATACCAGGGGGAATGTCTCCATTAGCCCTTGCCTCTCTCAGGCATTTACAGTTCATAATACCAGGGGGATGTCTCCCTTCCGCTTGGCCTTTTTCAGGCTTTTACAGTTCCCAGTACCATGGGGAATGTCTGACTTTGCCTGACCTTTCTCAAGCTTTCACAGTTCACAATACCGGGGTGATGTCTCCACTCCCCTGGCCTTTCTCATGCTTCCACAATTCACACTACCAGGGGGATGTCTCCCCTCCCCAGGCCTTTCCCAGGCTTTCACAGTTCAGAATACAAGGGTGATGTCTCGCCTCCCCTGGCCTTTCTCATGCTTTCCCTCCCCTGGCCTTTCTCAGGCTTCCACAGTTCACAATACCAGGGGAATGTCTACCCTCCCCTGGCCTTTTTCAGGCTTTCACAGTTCACAATACCAGGGGGATGTCTCCCCTGGCCTTTCTCAGGCTTTCACAGTTCACAATACTAGGGGGATGTCTCCCTTCCCCTGTCCTTTCTAAGTCTCTCACAGTTCAAAATACCAGGGGGATGTCTCCCTTCCCCTTGCCTTTCTCAGGCTTTCACAGTTCACAAAACCAGGGGGATGTCTCCCTTCCTCTTTCTTGCCTTTCTCAGGCTTTCACAGTTCACAGTACCAGGGGGATGTCTCCCTTCCCCTTGCCTCTCTCAGAGTTAACAAGTCAATTGTTGTGGGTCCTAGACCCACGTTTCTTTAGTAGCTCGTTCTGGGCACACCTGGTTCATTACTCTGCCAGGTACTGCCACAAGGAAGATGAGCAAAGGGGATTTTTTCCTCCTCAGTCTGCAGGTCCCAGACCAGGTTTTCTTCACTGTATCTTTTATACCAGCCATCACCCCTTTTATTTTGATAATAAAGTGGTCATATCATGCCATTTGCTAGGGATATGGCATGCACACAAGCTAATGCGTATGAGGAGGAATGCATATCACACTACAGCAAACTGAAATGGGTACAAGTGCAACAAGGGTCACATTCTTTATATCTTTCTCACATGCAGGTGATTTGCTTTGGAAGAGCTGGTGCCACGTTTCTGAGTGTCAGCTCGAGTGCATCTGAACAGGGCTAGGGGCGTAGTGTCATATCTAACTTCTTAGTTACTCATGGCCTTGCCTGTGAATGCACTCAAAGGTGCATAAGAATTGGGCGTTAATTGGAAAACCAGGGGTTGCCATGATTAAGGATGGAAGAGATTGCTATCAAGAATTTCTGACAAGATATAGATCTGTATGCATACAGATTGGTGATTTCAAGGTGAGACAATTGGCTTTTGAAAATGCATCATGGATGAGACCGAGGAAATCCATGGCCTCCTAAACAAGGAGTTAAATTCTGGCAAGGTGAAAATGCTGGCAGCATGGAAAGAAACAAATTCAACCCTACTCCATTCAGTCGCCTGCTCGGAAGTCGACCTCACCTCAAATCCAACCAGAGTGTTCAAAAAATTGAAAGAGCTTGACTGGATTCAAACCCAGGAGTCTGCCTCAAAAAACAAACTACTCGAGCACTTGCCTCCAACATTCCGCAAGCTCAATGAGCCAATGAGGTACTTGCAAAAATTCCCCAATAGGGGGGCACGGAATGCGCTTCTAAGAATAAGGCTGAACTTGGTGGCCACAAATGAAATTCGAAAGATCCGAGGTTTATCCGAGACGAGCACTTGCCGCTTATGCAAGAACAACACCGAATCCATCAGACACTTGCTTTTAACATGCCCGAAAAACCAGATCCTCAGAGGGGCCTACTTGAATCATCTAATCGGGGATGATAGAGGGTGGGACGAGGTCACCTGGTGGAACAGACTGATCAGCGGAGACCGAATTACTTGGCTCTTGGCAACCGTAAAAATATTGGAGCACACGATGAAAATGACAGCTGTTACAGGGTCCCACCCTGGTTAGTTACCGCGAAACTTACGTCTTCAGCTCTTTTTTTGTAAAATTCTCTTGAATATATACAAATATAAAAAAAAAAAAATATATTAAAAGCTACATACATTCCACGGATGTGTCTCTGGTCAGAGGTTCAGAAACTATTACTTGTGGGATGTTTTAACCCACTCTGCTCTGCCCTGCGGCATCACTGTGTGCTGGTGGCACCAGAATCAGCAAAATGGCTGCGAAAACCCCATTTGCGCCAAAACATAAGGAAATTGCCCTTTGAAAACACGAAAAGATGGCTGCCAAATCTACCTTGCCTGTGTCAGTGGGGGAACGGAGACCTCCCTGCTGAAACATGCCACTGGGCTGCCCACTAAGCAAAAATGGAAACTGCATGAAAGGCAGTGCTTTACTGAAGAAAATCCAGAAAGTGTTCTTAAATCCCTTTTTCTTGGTTGCTGAAAATACAAAATACCGGTCCAAAACACCACAAAACAACCAATATCCTTCCTGGGTGTTACCCATCACCTCCTTTAAGAAATCATTATGAACCTACAATGTCATGGAAAGCGGAATCTGTCATCAAAATATCCATAGTAAAAAGTGTGCCTGCCCGTGAAAATCTGTCAAAATATGGGCGCAGTACCAGCGGCTGCCTGTATGACAGCTGTCATTAGTTTGCATCAGAAGTTTAAGCTTTGCCATTGAAATCAAATGTCTGGAAATTAGGTGACCTGTTATTAAGAGGAACATAGGTTGCAACTATTTAATTTACATGGTTTGGAAGCTGGAATAAGAGTTCTAGCTGCTTGTGTGAAAATTGCAAGTTTTGTTTTAAACCCAGAAAACTGTAAGAAAATGACAGTGAATTTAAGTTGACTCAAAGCCACTCAAACCAGTTCCACAGCTTTTCCCCCAACAAAAGGCATCTCACTCCTGCTTCCCACCAAGGCCAGGAAGTCATACCTTTGTGAGAATTAAATCAGGGGAGGAGATCTTGGACTGCAGGAGAAGTGGACAATGGACCTTCCTTGGCTGAAAGGATATGCAGATTGTGATGTGTCAACAGTGGCCTCTCCCAGAAGGAAGGGGGCGGATTGCTTCAGACCTGCCAGGAGGAAAGGAGGCAGGGACAGACAGTCGCTTGTGGATTCACAAGCACAGAAAGCATATTTTTGAAAAAGACTGATTAAAGGACTGTGCAAATTTGTAAAAAGTATGGAATTAATAGCATTGTTAATGTGATTTTTGGGGGCACATTTTAAAAGATGCCAGAACTCTGTGCGATGTTCAGAGAAGGCACAGTGAAAATTCTGGTTTTGCAGCAAATGTATTTATTTCAGAAGTATGAAACTTCACACACTTATGCCCATAGACAATGCACACATATGCACCAATTTATGGACAAATTATATATTGTGTCCCGGACAAAGTGTGCACAAATCTGTCAAATCCAAATCCAAGATCCCACAGCAACGGGGCTTGGAAAATTATGTGCTCCACAAAATATGTGATCTAGATATGTTATTGTTATAAAGTTTGTAAAATTGTAAATATGTATTATATGAAAAGTAGATTCCATGTTCAAAAAGCAAAGGGGAGGATGTTTTGCCTCATAAAACCACATCATCATGATGACACACTGTTTTCTCCTCCAATCAAGGGAGAGAGCAGACTCTATGTTATCGCCAACTAAGGGGGTGTGCCTAGGATAGTTCAACATACCCACCACTTTATTAAATGAATAAATAGAGACAGCTGAGGGCTTGGAGAGACACACAGATTCACCCACCAACCGGTTGCTGGCGGAGCACCCTGCCAGAGGACCTGACATCTCCCTTGCTCCAGACTCCAGAAACTTGGCAAGCAGAAAGGCCCATTTCTAAAGCTGAACCATTCTCAGCTTGGCCTTTAAAAATTCCAGAAACCAGAATTTACCCTAGACATCTAAGGGGAACCAAAGAACAGCCTGGCTGTGCTGTCCTGCTTTCCTGCTAAGAATTATTGCCAGAATCCAAAGACCCAACCCAGGAGGGCCGTGCTGTGAACAAGAGCCATTGCAGATCCAGTCCAGTCCTACCGCGAGGTGACCAGAGCACCTTGCTGATTGCAGACCAGATCGCCTTGCTGCCAGTCCAGTGTGCCCAGCAGAATTCCTGTCCAGAAATCTTGACTGACCTGAGTCCCTGAAGTTTCTGTCCAAACCTATGTAGTGAGTATCCTTAGTATAGGACTGTCACTAGCATATGTACTGTCCATAGTCATCCCTATCCAAACCCATCCTTTCTTATATCCAGAACTGCATTGTTAGAATATTTTTGAACTGCCTCAACTCTCTACCTCATCCCTATTATCTTCTGAACGAGTATTACTAAACCAATCTTTGCGCTGATATATATTTTTCTGAAGAAGGCACGCATCTTGGCAGGCAAAGCCATTCAGAGACGTCCTGGGCTGGTGGCTGTGCTGTCATGTAGTTTGCATCTTCATAGTCCATTCCTAGTGTGAGAAATCCTGTTTATCTTTTTAAAAGCGCATCCTTATTTTACAATTTGCCTCTATCTGAAAAAACGACCTCCACAAAAACGTCCATAACTTCTTTGAAATGTAAGTGTCTGGTGGTAGCTAACATCCTAAGCTTTCCAGAGAACCTAAAACCGCATCCCAAATCCTTCTAGTTCTCCCACGATCGCAATTACCGCACACGGAAAAGTTTGCTGCAAATGTTTCGTTTTGGCAAAATCTATAACGTGTGAAATAGCTTTTTATTGCACCCGACCTCAAAATTAAGTTTTCCCATTGCTCATTCATCTCAAATCATTGCTACTGTTTGTTTACAACCAGATAAACCAGATCCCATTAGAATTTCAACAATTTCAGTGATTTAGCTCATTTTTAATGTTTTACTTATTCATTCAAAGCCAACTTTAAAACCATTTTGACAGTTTGCCAATTAGTTCTGTTTCTCTCTTTTGTTTGCTGGGGGGAAATTGGGATTGATATATTTGCTTGAATTCTGCATTCCCAAAACCTGTTTTCTCTCCTCCTATCTCTCTACAGTTAAAACAAGGCACACACACCAGCAAAAAAGTGCTAGTTACTTTTTCCAGCCTTTTTCCCAGACCAGGAAACTTAGAAATCTCAGAAAACTTCTTTGAAAAAACAGTGGCAGGTACTTTGAATGCAAAGCTTGATGGTAAGGCTTGATTAAAGCGAGCTCAAAGAGTTCCCATGAGGAGGTGTTTGGACGGGCAGAGGCAGGATTGGGTGGGAATGGAACTAGGGATTACCATGGCCATGGGCAGGCAATAAGTGGGCACATAACCAAACAGCACCTACAGACTCTGTGTCCCTCCTCATATATCATTTCCCTATGTCCCTCTACATATGCCTTTCCTGCCTAGCTGTACTACAATGCAATATGTTTAGCTTATAGGTGTTGCAGGACACCTTTTAGGACACTCAAAAAATGACCTGTCACTATCCTCTATGGTAACATTTGTGGCTGATTTACAGCATCCCACTACTTTCTGCTATATATTGTTGTTTATTACATTGTATTTATAAGTCAGGCAGTCTCATTTAATTTTATGTTCTACTTAGCTTTGGACCTTTTTTCACTCTGCTATTTGAAGTAAGTCTTGGAAGTGTACAGAGCTCAAGTCCAGGATACACGCGGGTGGACGGAGTCCCCCACTTTTTTCAGGTTTCCTACAACGTTTTTTAGAGGACACCTTGATATGCTAATTTCTCGTGACACCACAATTAATTGGTATGTTGATGAGTCCCTTCACTTTCTTTTTTAGAACCTGAACCCTGGGTGTGTATTTTTTTAGGTTGCTTGAATTGTTATATGACAAAGCAGTATACAAATGCGTCCATTGTGGTTCTTTTGCTTGTATTTCAATTCAGTATGTCCAAAGACAGATTTAAAAATAAAATACATCATTGGCAAATCCATACATTTTTCAATACACTACACTACATGGCCAGAAGATGTCAACAGCGATAAAATGCCTACTTAATGCCTATACAAGAAACTCAAATGTTAGTTTTGCCGATACTAGTTTGTAACTACAGTGCGGCACAAGGGACAGATCTAAGGACACATGTTTGCTTATAAAATAATCGGCTGAAGGCATAATTAGTTAAGACTTTTTTATTTAAACCAGAAGCTGCAATTAAGCCGTTATCTTTCTGAATGCTGCTTATTAATAAGATTACAATTCCCTTTATAACACGTTTAGCTCAAAGTCCCAGAAGGGTGTGTTTAGGACAGTGGGACAGGAAGTGGGTGATATGATATGATATGATATGATATGGCATTTGTAACGCGCATATACACAAGTGTTTCAAGGTGGGAGAGTCCAAAGGGACGAGCATGACCATGAACGGGTCAATGGGTGGGTAAAAAGTCAACACCCATAGGTTGTGTGCCCCTCCTCACACCCTCTATCACTCTGTCCTATCTCAAATTTCAAAGGCAATTTGAATGACAGGCAACAGCAAAGAGCCACGTAATAGCCAAAACTAAAAAGGCCGAGCACAGTACTTGCAGGCCACTCATTTGGTTATGTGATTTCTCAAGATGGGTCAGACGGTCTGAGTTACACAGACCAATGATGCCATTATAATGCAGTTAATACTTTTAAAGCTTGAACAATCAGACCTCCTTTTCATCACAGGATGTTGGCAAGTATGGGGTATTCTTTTCAATAGTTACCGCTCCTTTGTATGACACCTGATCAAGGTGTTCCGTCTGTACTGTTTGACACTGTATGAGAGTGGTCCAGGTTGGCAAATCTTATCTTCAATAGAAATAAGACAATGCATACAAACGCAAAGGAAGCAAAACAGGACTGGACAAGCACAGAATGGCTTATGTTGACATGTTTATGTCAGTTTTTGCCGGCCACGGCCTTAAGGAAGTTTCTTAAACCTCCATAAGTGTTAACATATAAGAGAATTTTAAAGCTGCAACAGAATGACTTTCCTCAGGTCTCCTGGTTTCTTTCCACTAGGCCTCAATTGATTTTATGCATTAGACTCGTATAACGTTGTCTCCAAATATTCACACGCACATCATGTTTTAATTAGCTTTCATGACTCTGACATTTCAACCTTTATTTCCAGTACACTTTGAACAAGACACGTTGTTTGGGAACCTTCGCCTCACCCACGCATAAGCCGCATTGCTGCCCAGGCAGGCACCGAAACAGGATGCCAGTGATTAAAAACTCGAGTCCTCCCTTTTTAAATGTAAAGAGATATTTCATTTCTGTCAAGCAGAGGCTGATTTAAAAGTCAACATGATTATAATATTAATTAAAACGAAGGCAGTGCTTCCTTAAGTTTAATCACGCAGAACATTTTTTCCCTGAAGGTTTCTGGCACAAATCTTTTTTTTTTTTTACCTCATCCTTGCTGGAATATCTAGTGTCATATCACAAACTTTCGGGGCACCCCTACGAGCCATGCTGAGCTGCCGCCCCCCTCAGCTCGCCAACAAATCAGGGGTCACGCCACACTCTAGGCCGGCCTACATTACCACACGTGCGCAATGCACACAACGTGCTGCTGCAGGTGTACTCCGCACACAGTACTAGGAGAAAGATATAAATATGTGTTTTAATGCATTATAAAGCACACTCTCTGGGATAAATTGTCTAAAAAGCCAGAGTGTTTGCACTTGTTTTGTAGGGTAACACCGATCCAAAAATCCAATACGTGCCACTCACTTGCAGTGCACCGGAACATTAATGCTTTAATTAATTTAATGCTTGTTATTAAAAAAGGCATGCCACAATAAAAACAAGTCCAAGTGGCTGCACGATGTAGGCCAGTTTAGACACATAATAACATATTACAGTAAACCCCGCCATTTAGACATTAAGACATACCTAGACTGCTTGCCTCAAAATGCCAGTCGAAGTCGTAACACTTATAATGTTTATTTTATCACATATGCCCAGAAAAATATAAAATACCACAGTGAAAACCAGCTTGACTCGCAGCACACAAATACCAGTCTAGCCATGTAATTATACTTAGCATGAATGTTTTATCAGAGATGCCCAGTTTAAAAAAAAGTCAAGCCAAACTAAGAAATGAATAGACTGGCTGCACCAAAAAGCCTCTCTAGCCACTAGCATGCCTTCATAGCTGGGAAATGGATGACCATTAGGAGTTATCTCACAGTCACCCCACCGCGCACACATCCCAACTGCCTCCCACCGCTGTCCCCAAAATCAGCTCCTCGATGCAGAATTACCTCCACATTACATCCCTCTTCCTTGTCCCAGTGCTTACTATATATGAGACACCTTGCCTCATAGGTAAGTACATGGATGAGGAAGAGTGGTGCTAGGAGTAATGACGGTTGTATACTAATTGACCTTTTCACAATTGACCTCGGGAGAATTGAACTCGGGAGAATTGACCTAATTTAGTAAGGTCAATTAGGACATATATGTGGGGGGAAACCCCCCCCGCAATCCCCCACCCAATCCAAACCCCCCTGCAACCCCGCACCCATTCCCCTTATATTATTTATAATCCAAAACCAACCCAATACATATATAAAATAACTAAAATAATATAAAGGTCAATTGTGCAGAAGGTCAATTAGGACCACTATAATTAGGTAAATTGTGCAAAAGGTCAATAGTAAAAGGTTAATTTGGGTAATACCATAATGACAACTATAGGCAACTAAGCCAGGCATTACCTCCATGTCCCTCTACCCCATCCCAGTACTTGTGTATGAGGCTAAGTGCCTCATACACAAGTAATGGGACCAGGAAGAATAGGGCTAGGAGTAATTAAGATTACCAATAAGTAATCAAGGCATTAAACATAAGCAGTGGTGCAACACCATTGAACTGACTGGGCTTCAGAGCCCCCTCCTCCCCAAAATGTTGGGCTATGTTGACCCCCCCTGGCTGACCTACAGAGCCATTGCCGGACAGGACAGGACATAGGTGTTTAACGGCACCTGGGTTTCGCTGTTAACAAAGGGTGGGCAATGATATCACTGTTAGTACCTACATTCAAATGCATAATCTTTTAGGCAATTGAAATTGTGATGTGGGTTTAGTACTTGCATGCCAGGTGGAGTGATTGGAAGGGTAGAGAGGAAATAGGAGACCGCAAGATCTGGATGCATCCATGTCATAGGGTAGAGGGGAGCCCTATTAATTCAAAAAGATGTGGTTTATCTTTGAAGTCACTCAGACATCATAAAACAATTATTTACCTTAAAGGACCGAACTGTAACGGAAATAATTTCTTTATGAAGACAGAGTGACTTCAAAAAGAAAAAAAATCTTTTTGAAGTCATAGGGCTCCCCCACCTCATGACATGGAGGCCTCCACCCTGGAATCTTTCATGTACCCCACCACCACATGTCCTAGGAGGGGGCCCCATTAGACTTTAAAAATAGTTTCTTTTTGTAGTCACTCTAACTTCATGAAGAAAAAATGTCCATTACACTGTAACATAAATCATTTCTTTATGAAGGCAGAGTGACTTGAAAAATGAACTATTTCTTTTTTAAGTCTGATGGGGCTCCCTCTTAGGACATGTGGTGGCGGGGTCCGCCACACCGCAGAGGCGAGGGAGGGCCAGATACACCACTGGGAATACTTAATTTCACCTCTTTTGACCATGATCAATGTACACAAAAAGAGTGGGCCTATAAGCGACACGTAGGTACACATTTAGCTATATTTTAAATTGGGCATTCAGCATTCAAATGCCAGTTGAGCAGTCTGTAAAGAGACCCATAAAAATGTACATGAAAGATATTATTATTGATTTATTGATACGGTTTTAATGGCAGCTAATGTGTGCTTGTATTGGGCAGAGGTGGCTGGTGAATTTCTGTGATTGATTATGTAGGGTAACTCCGATCCGAAATTCCAATGAATGCAAGTCACTAGCAATGAAACTATAATAAAGCCAAATCCATGCTGGCTCTGGCAACATATGGCAGCATCTCCATGTAAGAATATACTCCTGTTGGCTTTGCCATTAAAAATGCCATGCCACAGTAAGAAAACATGTTCAATATGCCTGCACAATGTAGGCCAGTCTAGACACGTAATAACACTTAACATGTTTGCTTTACCTATTATGCTCAGTATAAAATGTCATGCAACAGTAAGGCATGGCTAGACTGGCTGCACCAAAATGCCAGTCTAGCCATGTAATAAGACATCCCATCCTTCCTTTATCAAAACATGTTTTACTAGGCATCTATATTAGATGCCAAGCAAATAAAATGTTGTTGTTGCTGCACCTCCACGCCCCCCACCAAAATCAGCCTTATGGCCCAGCACAAACACACAAGCAGATACATTCACACAACATTCAATCATCATGCACACATCACATTAACTCGCTCATACAGAAGAGCACCTATATATCATTAATTCACTTATTCACACACACACAGATTGAATAATAATATATAATGTCAGAATAGTAAAAAGAAAAACAAGGAGAGAACACATCACTGCTGACAGAATGGCTGTCCGCTGGCTAACCTTTGGGGATAGGATCCACATTAAGACCATGACAGTAGTGTATAGATGCCTTTTCGGGCATGCCCCGGCCTACCTTAAAGAATGGATCACACAGCATGCACCTTGGTGATCACTAAGATCAGAGGCACAGGGACGGATTACATTCCTGTTCTACAAACGGTCTAATGGCCTGGGTCGGGCCTTCCCTGTGAAATTTGCCCATAAATGGAATAGCCTACCAATACAGATAAGACGCAAATCAAACTACACAACATCTAGAAAAACCCTGAAAACACACTTATTTAAGTGAAGGTGCTGACCCACCTAGCCCGTCCTGTCTCTTAGGCAGACACTTTGGTCCTGTTTTACATGTATATCCTTTGTCTTCATGTGTGCACCCGATGCCTGTGGGCTTTCAGCGTAATATAAACCTATAAATAAATAAATATAATAAGAATGCACTGTGTGAAGCCCATGTCTGGACTCTGCTCTGCTGCACTGGTGCCTCCGCGAAAGCCCTCTGGTTCTCTTGCAGCACGGACCGGGACCAGGAAGCAAAGGGTGCTGGAACGCTCCATCTTTAGTGCTTCAATCTGTTTGATGGTGCAGGAAAAGGCAGAAGTACCCCTTAGACATTCAGATGTGCAGTTCAACAGCCTAAATCCCCAATGGGCCATGCAAGGCAGGGCAAGCAAAACACCCCAACCTTACCTGGTCCATAAGACATTTGTGTTGGGAAAATAAACAGTCAAGGGGAAACCATATCACCCTCCAAGTTGGGACTGAATTCCCTGGAATTCCCACATCCCTGTGTGAACCAAGGAGTTCTGGCAATGCTTACCCCAAAATCAAAACTCAGACAAAAAAGCTGTTCGAAACAGGCGTTAGACTAGGCAGTGCTTCTATTATGATCACAACCAACATAATACAAAAAGCAATTGCACCAGAAGTGGGAGGGGATGAATCACACTGTCATGGAGCACAACCCCATAAAAACAAAACCGACAGTCGCTTTGCTGACTTTCAGCAATGAACATCACTGGCAGGAAATCCTATACAATAGAGACTTCTGCTCAGCTCCATCAATCACACACAAATGGCTAACGGATTCTGCGCCAGAACACCTTGCACAACAAATTGTTAGAGCCAACTCAGACAGACCAACCAGGATATCTTACACACAACGCCTCTCAATTCCGAAATGCAATCAGGTAAAAGGAGGTGGCTACAGCTTCTCTACTCTTGCAGCCATGCATTGGAACACACTCCGGCATGCCTTAAGAGTGCAGAAATCAGACTGATTCCTTCAAAAAGCCGTGCAAACTATCCTGTTCTCCTGAAACCATCGACACTACAAGGCATAACCACTGCATGCCTCAGCAAGTAACACTGTGAACCACCCCTAAATGTCCGTTGCAAGTAACACTGTAAACTACCCCCACATGTCTGTAATCCCCCCTCTTCTATTTTCTTTTTTTCTCATGTGAAGCCAAACTGTAATTAACTGGTTTTGAAACAAATGTAAAACAAATACAAATTAAAAATAGCACGGATCGAAAAAAGACCTGCACAAAGTTTCTCGTGTCACAAACCTAGCACAGATCCGTAAAAGACCCGCACAGCGTTTCTCGTGTTGCTGCACGAACTGATCACAAATAGAAAAAAAAACACCCAAAGTTTTTCCTGCAGCTGCAAGAAACAAGGATGGATCAAGAAGAAAAAAAAATGACTGTGCAAAGTATCTCGTCACGTGAAATGAAACTAACATGGGAACAAAAGACCATGCAGTGCGCAACACTGCACGAAACCAGGCGGAATGTGGGTAGCAGTGGAAAAGTAATGCTAACTTCACAGGTGACAGATCGGGTGCAAGCGGAACCCAGGGCAGAATCCACTCTATTCGCAACACCTAAGAACATTTTGCTCGCCCCTACACACACAGGGACAGTGCTTCCGCAATATACATCGGCATGCTCTCACATATACCAACAGACATACCCCTCATCGTGTATTTTGATCTTTAGATTAAAGACATTTTTGACTCTTGTTTTAATCCAGTTTTAAAATCAGACAAAATCCAAGTTTTGAAATCTGACACGGACAATATGATGGAATACCCATAGGGGAAACTCAATGGCTATTGGGAACTGATGAGCACAATAAGTCAAAACAAGGGGGATTGTTCCCAACTGGACCAATCAAAACCTAACAATGCTTTAAGCAATTTAACTACATAGTGAGTTAATCTGCAAGCAGTTGTGCGCTAGTCAGAACAAAACACTTCTATAAAACATACGATGAATAATACATAAACACAATATGATATTTTATTGTGTTGGGCACATGAATCGTCCATTAAATAAGAGTATTCAATAACGCATACAGAACAATAATGAAACAAATACAAAATCGATTTGAGAATGTACAACATTGTTATTCTCTTATGAACAACATAAAGTAAATTAACGTAGATATACTAAACGAAGGGAAACATGTCCACAATAGTTGCAAAAATGAAAGTAATGTACACTTTTATCGTTGCTATCTAGATGGTCGCCTACCATAGGAAGGAAGGAAAGAAACAGCCCCCATTCTAATCCTGATCTAGAGAATAAGGGGAATATGTGGAGCTCCAGATAGTCAAGACCAGAACTCAATTTGTTCGAGCCTCCTAGACACATCCCAGGTCAGGATCTCTCTAGGAGTTTGATTATCCATGGGGTTAGAAAGGCATTTGAGTCTACTATTGGATGGTTCTTTCTGTGCTTCGCTATCCTTAAAGAAGGAACGTAGCCTGATTTTCCTTAGAAACATATATATGTCGGTTTGGACCATGAACCAGTCCGTGGAGGTAGTAGGGACAAAGGATAGTTCCTTAGATAGTACACTGACACATGCAGGTGATAAGCAGTGTCCCGACAGGTTGAACACCGGGAGGGAAATTTGTTGGGCTGCCTGTTGTTGGCCCTCCTTCTTGATCTCTGCCATTATGGGGCCTGCTGCCATGATGGGTCGGGTTAGTACTAAGGCCATCCTTGGCCTCATATAGCGCCTCTGCCTAAAAAAGGCCTGTATCCGCTGAAGGGAGGCAGGGGTTGGTGTGGGGAAAGGAAAAACCGGGTATATATAGCCTGGATCTGTTCCTGTTCCCTGTGGTGAATCACTGCTAGTGTCAGAGAAGGTTACTCATTGTTTGCATCCCCTCTGTCCTCCATCGGGTAGGTTGCTACCTATGTTTCTTGACTGTAAATAATTGGTTGTCAGGTATGGATAGATACCATCGAGTTTAAGATCTTGAATTTCTATTTTCATCAGGCACTTGTTACTCATGCAAAAAAGTTCCACTTACTGTGTTCACAAACCTTAGTGTAAAGCAGAGGTGTTGCTGGGGGGTTTGAGGGTGCTATAGCCCTGGGTCTTTCGGTTGCCGAGTCCCGACAGACCCGACATTAACGTCGGCCCAGATCTTTTCCAGAACTAACAACACCTCTGGTGCAAAGAGTTCTGAAAATACAACTTAGTAAGTACACATAGATATTCATGGTACTGTAGGCCAGTATCAAAATATACAATTCAGAAACATTCAATTTGAAAGTAGGGAGTTATTTTGTATTTATCTCACAATTGTCTAAAAATGGCATAGTTGCAATGTTTAAATTCCATAGTTGTAACCAGTGGTCCAATTCTCTAGATAAAATACCTCCATCTCCCTGAGAGCCACACTCACATTATTGCAATGACTATTTAAGCCTAATAATGGTAATTTACACCACTGTTTTGAAACTCAGACACTAAGTCAGAGTTAACTATATTAATGTTTCTGCTTAAATGCATTGTTTTGTCATTATAGTGAGTTAACTGTGGTTACGTATCTTTGCTTGAATATGATGTCCCCAATTCAATTCACCTCAAAAACCCACTCTACCGTCACACAAACTAACACCCATCACCCACACAAACACCAGACAATTTGGTAATTTCTTTTCACCTCCTGCCCTTTTTACTTTGTAACCACTCTAGATAGGAGCAACATTGGACAAATATTGAAATAAAATAAATAATAAATAAATAATAATCTTCCCAATGTTAAAGTGGCGCAATGCCTTATCTTTTATCAGTGTTCCTCGTACCTTTACATGGCTTACTCGGTTGCTTGGAAGTAGCAAATACAAATGAGCCTATTTATCAAGGTCCTATGGCATAAAATGGCAATGCAAATTCAAGGTATTCACTTTTTGTGCCTTGAATTTACACAACACTGTATGCTGCTCTCCCTACACATGTGCTGTATAACATTACACAAGCAAATGCAGGCGACATACTTCATGCCATGTTCTTACATAAGATGTATGCCAATTGGGATGCTACTGCAACATTGCACGGTCTTTACTCCATCGTTGACTCCTTCTCAGAGCAGGTGCAATTTCACAGAATAGATTTGGGCTTCCACAAAGCCGACACACATCTTCGTAATATGTCTTGCAACCCCCACAACAAGCTAAACATACAAAGGACAACATATTTGGGAGTGGGAATTTTATAAAACACAGAATACAACAACCCACCATTTCCAAGCACTGTGAATCGGGAACAACCATTTTCACTCCAATTGAGTCGTTAAGGAGAAACATTTTTCAGGCACAGCTGTCACAGCAGCATCGGTCTGGCCCCAGCGCCCGGTCCAGACAGCCCATCAGCACATATCCCATTGCCGACACCGCTCAGCCCATCAGCCTGCTCCCCAGCCTTCACTCCAGGCAGTTCATCAGCCTGGACCGAATCCCCCACCCAAGGGAGCACATTATAATGACATCCAGTCCACACCAGGAAGGCCATCAGCCTGGGCTCCAACCCTCACCTCAGACAGCCCATCAGCCTGGACCTCAGCGTGCACAGCAGTAGCACCAGAACAGAAGGAGGGGTAGAAGAGACAGAAGGTCCCCATAGCCTTCGGACAGAAATTGAGGGCCACCTACAGCCAGATATGGACATACACACCACCACAACCTCGAAAACGCACAGTGCTTCATTTCTGTGCCAAAGGTACTTTCCAGCACAACCTGGCTCAGGCAACACTGATTCATACTTCAGCCACATCCTCTTAAAATCTCTGATGTGATGGAAATGTCAGGAGAAAAATAGGTTGTTCCCAAAATTTAGGAACTCCCATCCCCTGCACACTATCAGATATCTGTAAAAAACAGATAAATAACTTGGAAAAGTAATATGAGATTGTGAGGTGATAAGATATGTACCTATTACTCACAACCAATACCTTCAGTTTTTAAAGCTTTTAAACATTTTTTAGAACACAATTGAAACAATAAACAAGTTAAAAAATGTTGTTGTTGAGTCAAATGACCATTCCGAAACAATATTTATATCACAAAATAACTCAAAATTTATTGTATGCAAGTTGGCCCAACGCGTTTCGAGAATTCACTCTTCGTCAGGGGCATATAGCATAGTGCCATACATTTCTATAAAGAAAAGATATGTATATATATCTCAGTATTATATTATAAGTACAATGATTCATTCATAAGATTTGAGTACAATATTGGTTATTAACATATGAACGAAAACCATATTCTTACAGAAAAAGTCCAATCTAATATTCTGGCTCTTTTTACAGCAAACACACCCTCTGATGTATGTTACATGTATTTCAAAATATCCTATCTATAAAGTCATTTAAGCAAGACTGACCTTGTGATAGCTCTAAGTTTAAAAAGGGTTCCTAAAGCAGGACAAGATTAGAGTCTTTGAGGAGATTCTGTATGGTCAGAACAATCAAGTACCGAATCCAAGGATCTCTATACGATATAGTGAAAACTAAGGATACGTATCATGTAATTACCAATATTAAGAAAGGATTGTCAACTAATTAAGAAATACCACTTACTCAAACGGGTAGAGGAACTCGGTGAGTAGAAAATGAAAAATCATAAGGGTCCTGTAAGCAAGGTTACCGAGGGCTATGAGAAACAAACATATCAACCCAATCCTTTTGAGAGAACTAGGGAAGCAAAGAAAGACTGGTTGTAAAAAAAACTTTTCAGGAATGATAGGATGGTCTTAAGTACTACATGACTGAAGATTCATTTAATTTTCAGAGATATAAAAGCACTTAGTGTGTGCTAGAAGATGTTAAAACTCAAATTCACCACCCCAAAGAAAACGGTTCCGGTTGTAGACCCAGGTGTAGGTTACCGAAATCAGGCTACGGTTTTGTAAATAAAATCGATACCCCATCTTTTTGAAGCATCTGTATTGTACTATTGCAGCACAGGCACCTTTGGTTTTCTTTTTATTTTCCGGTGCTAACTTAATGCTACTAGGATGGGGGATACTTTTCATGCGACCTATGCTTTTCTTTTGTGAGATCAGCCCACCCTACCGTATGTGGAGGGCTGAGGGGATGCATGGTGTTCCTTTTCACCCTTCTCCTGTAACCGTTTATCTGAGTGGATGGTGGCAGTGGATATTTTCTAACGACATTTTGTGATTTTTACATGCAGCTGCTCTCGCAGCTGTGGTAAGAGTTCATGGATCACCATTGACCTAAAATAGTGCCTGTCTTCTTTTTTCGCCAATTGACAATGGCTTTCCCTTTCTTGAGTATTCCTCTGCTAACCTGGGTGGGGTATGTCCTGCTCACTTCTTTGTCTTCAATTGGCTCCCACTGAGAAGCCAGCCCGAAGGTGCCAGTGTGTCTGGGAGGACAGGAAGCTGAGAGAACACTGAGAGAACTCAGGCCTTTGTCCTGCAGTGTGCTTGCTTAGATCCAGTTCTAACTGGGTGCCTGACTGTCCCCTTGGGACAGTCACAATGAAGTCTGTTGGAATCCCCCGGTTGACAGGCGGTGAGATTGCGGGCCACAACAGCAGTGGTAGAGGAGGGTGCCCATCGAGGGGAGGTGGGCAGGCTAGGGAACAGTTAAAGAACAGTTGGAAGCATATTGATCCGCTGCTCCTGGACCCGGGGGCATCCATTGATATGGGTGGTGCCTGGTTATTGGGCGCTTCCCCAATGCCCTGAATGAAGCACCATGTTTCCTGCTATCGGTTGGCTCCGGAAGCATGCCTGCATTCCTCATGTGTCTTACTAAGGGGATAGGCTCCTCAGAGGATGCCTGTGCCTCAAGCAGCGCTGCCCCCCTCTTATCTGTCATTGCCCATCATCTCATCGTACCCTCCTCACCTGAGCGATCTACAGCAGGATGCATGACATCATTTCTCAGTCTCTAAGGCCTGGAGTATATGGCGAGCACCATCAGTGCTCCCCTCTTATACTGCTAACCCAGCTCTGTCTGACTGGAACTCCTCCACCCGGTCTCTTTTGGCACGTGATCCTGGTCACATTCCCCTTGCATTGTCCATCCTTTGAGAATAGGACTGCAAGACTTTTCCTTGCCCTCAAGCCGAGGGATCGTATCTCTCCAGGACTGAAATCCCTGCACTTGCTCCCAGTGGCTGCAAAGATTAAGTACAAAACCCTCTGCATTATCCACAAGGCCGTTGTCACGACCCCTGCCCTAGGCCAGGATTGCCAGGCCAGGTGGGCTGCTTCTAGTACCCCCATCAGGCCCTCAAGGGCCTTGTCATTTGCCACCAGACTCTCTTGGAGCCAGTCCTGGCGCCTTTGGCGCCAGGCTCATGTGCTAAATCAGTAATTTGGGCCCATAAGGGCATTGCGCAACAACATGGATGCTTCCACATGGCTCAGTTCTTGAACTGAACCTTGCGGTCTAGCATTTTGGTTGTAGCAGGCCCAAAGACACCTGGGATGCCTGCAGACTATATAAGCCACGCCCGGACTCCAGTACACGCTTCGCGTTACTTTGCATTCCTGCAACGTGACGCTCATCGTGTTCAGCAGCATTTGAGAACCTTGGAAGAACCGCACCTGAAAGACAAACGGGACACCGTTATTAGCAGCAGCTTACCTGTGATTCCATCCATAGCTGCCATCTGCTCCTGCAATCAGCATCCAAGGAACAGCAAACCTTCCAGATCGTCGGATCTGCAAAAGGAGAGAAACAAGACATTAAACATTTACAATTGTGCCAGCAGCTTACCTCGCCCATCGACCAACATCGCCTTAGGGCTTCTTGCTCAAGGTGAGCACTGCAACCTACGGGAACAAAAGACAACAGGTTAGCAAAGACAATGCATCATAGCGCTGCGGATAGCGCCTACTTACCGCATCAAGGCACTCTCAAAACACCATCACCTGCCGGTGAGTTCTAATTCAGCCAACATTCCTCAGCGAACATCCGCGCACCTAAGGGGAGAGAGAAAAGACATTATTGAATCCAAGAAAGGCTTACAGAATAACAGTAATGAGACCTACCTGAAAGACTTTAAAGGGCAGCATCAGTGAAGTAACTAGATCGCACTCGCCCACAAAGGACAACGCGCCCCTGTCAAGAAGGCAGGACGGAGAGCATGCCAAAACCCATAACAAGGTGAGGAAAGGTACAGGGAGGGGCTGCGGGCATACCGGCTGTTGGGAGGCTCTTACCCCAGTTGCCCAGTCTTGAACATTACCCACCTGTTTTCCAGGTAGAACTTCCCCGCTGATCATACCAGGGAGCGGCTGAGATGGGCACCAGGGTCCCAGCAGCTGGGTGGCGTCCCCGTGGATACCAGGTGAGCGTAACAGAACGCAAAGCCTGCCAAACCAATCCACCTGGGCGCCATGGAAACATCAGAATTAGACCAATTGGCCCAATTGTTGGGAGAACTTTGTGCCGAGGTTCACTCTGCCAGGCAGGAGACTAATGCTCTCCGAAGAGACTTATTGATGACTAAAGAGCGTACCGAAGATATCAGCAGGCAAGTCTTACAATCACAAGCGGGTCAGACGCCTCTACCTGGGAACAACCCACTGATGCAAAATCCTAGCATGTCGTCCACTGTTTCTACTCTGGTACAAGTTGTGTTACCAGGTACAGTTCCTTTGGCACCACCGGAGAGGTTTGCTGGTGATCCACGAAAATACGAAGCTTTCATGAATCAGTGTCGCCTTCGTTTTGTTTGCAGGCCGGGAGCGTTCCCAAATGACCAAGCCCGGGTAGCCTTTGTTTTATCATACCTAAGTGGCAGTGCAGCAGATTGGTCGGTACCTTTGGTGTCCCATGATGACCCTTTATTACACAACTTTGGAGACTTTCAGAGGGAAATGGAAAAAACTCTTTGCTCGCCATATCCGAGAACAAGCTGTGGACAATGAACTCCTTTCCCTCCGACAGGGGAATCAGGATTTGTTAACGTACATCGCTACTTTCAACCGATTGGTTGCTAGAGCTAGGTGGCCTAAAGACAAAGAACCACGTTGTTTCATCGGGGATTACGAGGCGAATTGAAAGACGTTCTAGCTCAAGTGGTTAATCCTCCCAGAGATTGTTCTGAATTCATAGACTTGTTTGTGCAACTGGACCACCGGCTGCAAGACCAAAAAGCAGACCATTCTAAGATGGACCCTCGGGCCAGTGTACGCTCGGCCTTGAGACAATGTAACTCAAGGGGAAGAAAATACTCTGGAGCCTATGCAAATTGGAGGGGTACGACCTCAACTAAGAAAACAAGAACAAGATAAAAGAAGAAAACAACAACTATGTCTATACTGCGGAAAGTCAGGGTATTTCCTGAAGGACTGCCCGGTGAAACCTCCGAGGAAGATCGTTGGAGCCACGGAAAAAGATGTAGAGGAGGAGTGTCAGTCGGGAAACTGCCCAGCTCGGCAAACGTAGAGGTCAGTTTGTCGAGTGAGAGAAAAGAGCCACCGACCTCGCACTTTGCAATTCCGGTGATCTTAATTAACAACCAACGGTTGTCAAGAATGCATGCCATTGAGGCATACATTGACAGCGGAGCAGTTGGGAATTATATAGATCAGGACCTAGCTGCAGAGATGGGGCTTGCCCTGTGTTCCAAGCCGACTACAGACAAGGTAACCATGGTGGATGGGACAGAAATCGCTTCCGGACCCATAACCCAGCGCACAGCTGAGATAACCTTGCTGTGCCAGGACGGACATCGAGAACTTATTTCGTTCGATCTTATCAAGGTACCTCAATTCTGGCTCATACTAGGGATGCCATGGTTGGTTGCCCACAACCCTTTGATTGACTGACGGGCAAGAAAATTAACCTTTCCCAGCGACTGCTCTTCAGCCTGTTATTACCAAGAACAGAAACCTGCTTTCGGTATCTCTATAACTCCTGAGGTGGTAACTTTGGGAGTGAATAGTACCTTGCCTGAGGAATACCAAGATTTCCAGGATGTATTTCAGAAGGACCAAGCAAACACGCTGCCGCCGCACAGGCCCTATGACTGCCAGATCGAACATGTTCCCGGTGCTCAGGTTCCCTGCGGCAGAATCTACGCTCTCACGGAACCCAAAAACCTTCATCAGAAGACTTACTTAGACCAGTACCTCGCAAATGGATTCAACCGCTTATCCAAGTCCCCTGCAGCAAGTCCTTTGTTCTTCGTACCAAAAAAAGAAGGGGACCTAAGAACCTGTATTGACTACCGCGCTTTAAACCAGATCACGGTAAAGAACCGTTACCCCTTGCTACTCATCCCAGAAATGCTGGACCAGGTCAAAGATGCCCAAATTTACACCAAACTGGAACTTCGAGGACCCAACCATATGGTGCGGGTCAGAAGCGGAGACGAATGGAAAAATGTTTTCCGCACCAAATATGGTTTGTTCGAATATCAAGTCATGCCCTTTGGGTTATGCAACACTCCTGCAGCGTTTCAGTATTTTATGAATGACGTTTTGAGAGAGTTGATTGATGTCTGCGCACTAGTGTACATAGATGATATCTTAGTGCACTCAACTTAAAAACAGGATCACATCAAGCACGTTCGTTCAGTCCACTCCAAACTCCGGGAACATCGTTTATATGCAAAGTTGGAAAAGTGCTTTTTTCATGTCACCGAAGTTGAGTTTCTGGGTTATATTCTTGGACCTGGAGGCATCAGAATGGAACTGCATAAGGTGGATGCCGTTTTGAAATGGCCATCACCAACGTAAGTAAAAGGGGTACAGAGCATGTTGGGCTTTGCAAACTTCTATCACCGGTTCATACCAGACTTCTCACAGGTCGTACACCCGATCACCATATTGCTAAGAAAAAATAACAAGAAATTTGCCTGGACCGAAGAAGCAGAGAAGGCTTTTCAGGAACTCAAGAAAAGGTTCACCTCCGCGCCAATCCTGCGACATCCTTGCCCCGATCTTCCTTATATTGTGGAAACAGACGCTTCCAGCATAGCGATGGGAGCTGTCCTCTCGCAAAAAGATCCAGTAACAGGCCAGCTACATCCAGTGGCCTTTTGGTCGAAGAAATTCTCTCCCCGGGAGATGAATTATGCCATCACGGACAAAGAACTCTTGGCGATCAAATCCACCTTTAAGGCCTGGCGGCACTATCTTCTTGGGCCAGACACACCATTACAGTTATCACAGATCACCGAAACTTTCAAAACCTCAAGACAGCTAAAGCCCAGTCTTCACGCCAATTGCGGTGGGCCCTTTTCTTTGCTAAATACGACTATGTCATCACCTTTCGACCAGGGGTCAAGAATGGAAAAGCTGATGCACTCTCTCGTACAGACACCAATGATTTGGTATATATGCCCCCAGATCCAGTCCCCATCATACCGGAAGACAAGCTCTTGGGCCTCACTACGGCCTTAGCCCAAGTTGAACTGAGAGATAATATTCAGCGAACCATGAACCCAGATGCCTTTCTCGAATGGCAAGCACAAGGAGCACAATATTCCATTAAAGATCACTTACCCTTTTTTAAGGATCGGTTGTATGTACCCACCAAAGAATTACAACAACGAATTGTTGCTAGCTATCATGATTCCCTAATCGAAGGGCACCCAGGAATCACCAAGACTCTAGCCAAGGTAAAACAGAGCTTCTGGTGGCCTGCCTGGCGTAAAGATGTCATCCAATATGTTCAGTCCTGCGGAGTCTGTGCGCAAAACAAGTCGCAAAAATAAAAACCATCCGGTCTTCTGCAGCCTTTAGACATTCCTCCCTCTCCCTGGCACACTCTTTCCCTCGACTTCATCACTGATCTACCTCCCAGTCAAGGGGTTAACACCATCCTGGTAGTCGTGGATTTGTTCTCAAAGATGGCACACTTTTTTGTGCTCAAGGGCCTCCATGACGCACCTTCTCTAGCCAAAGTGTTCCTGGATGGTATTGTAAAACTACATGGCTTCCCATCAATCCTGATCTCCGATCGAGGAAGCCAGTTCATCTCCAACTTCTGGGAAAAATGTTGTGCAATGGCACAAAATGACATCAGGCTATCCACTAGTCATCACCCCCAAACGGACGGTCAGACCGAGAGGACCAACCAGACCCTCGAACAATACCTACGGTGCATGTTACACCACGATCTAAGAGACTGGAAAGATTTGTTATGGATAGCCGAGTAAGCATATAACAACTCCTTGCACTCCAGTACCGGACAAACACCCTTCTATACCCTTTATGGTAGACACCCCCGTACCTCAGAACTAGATGTCCCAACAAATTTGGCAATGCCGGCTGTAAAAATTCTTCACACCAACATCACTCAGGCATTCAAAAAGGCCAAAGAACATCTTATTTCCGCCAAAGAAAAACAAAAGCATTTTGCTGACCAACACCGGAAGAAGGCCCCAGACTATCCGGTAGGAGACAAGGTTCGGCTGGCTGCCAAGTTTGTACCCATCAAGGGAACCCGGACTTTTCAACCCCGCTACTTAGGACCTTACACCATCACGGCAATTATCAATCCAGCGACAGTCAAACTAGACTTACCACCCAACCTACAGATCCACCCAGTATTTCATGTGTCCCTTCTAAAACCAATGCAGCCTGGTACATGGATGGGGACACCGCCAAAACCCATACTTATTGACAGAGAACCAGAATTCGAAGTCAGATGCATCTTGGATTCCAAGTACTCACGGGGCAAACTGTATTATCTACTTGATTGGAAAGGTTTTGGACCCCAAGATAGGTCCTGGGAACTCTATGAGAACATTCATGCACCGCGTCTGTTCAAAAAATACCATCGAAACTTCCCAACTAAGCCTGGGCTGGACAGAAAGAACATCTTGAGAGGGGCCTTAGGGGGGAGTGCTGTCACGACCCCTGCCCTAGGCCAGGATTGCCAGACCAGGTGGGCTCCTTCTAGTACCCCCATCAGGCCCTCAAGGGCCTTGACATTTGCCCCCAGACTCTCTTGGAGCCAGTCCTGGCGCCTTTGGCACCAGGCTCATGTGCTAAAGCAGTAATTTGGGCCCATAAGGGCCAATTTTGGGTGTAGCAGGCCCAAAGACACCTGGGATGCCTGCAGACTATATAAGCCATGCCCGGACTCCAGTACACGCTTCGCGTTACTTTGCATTCCTGCAACGTGACGCTCATCGTGTTCAGCAGCATCTGAGAACCTCGGAAGAACCGCACCTGAAAGACAAATGGGACACCGTTATTAGCAGCAGCTTACCTGTGATTCCATCGCTAGCTGCCATCTACTCTTGCAATCAGCATCCAAGGAACAGCGAGCCTTCCGGATCGTCGGATCTGTAAAAGGAGTGAAACAAGACATTAAACATTTACAATTGTGCCGGCAGCTTACCTCGCAAGTCGCCCATCGACCAGCACCGCCTTAGGACTTCTTGCTCCAGGTGAACACCGCAACCTATGGGAACAAATGACAACAGGTTAGCAAAGACAAGGCATCATAGCGCTGCGCATAGCACCTACTTACCGCATCAAGGCGCTCTCGAAACACCATCACCTGCCGGTGAGTTCTAATTCAGCCAACGTTCCTCAGTGAACATCCGCGCACCTAAGGGGAGAGAGAAAAGACATTATTGAATCCAAGAAAGGCTTACAGAATAACAGTAATAAGACCTACCTGAAAGACTTTAAAGGGCAGTATCAGTGAAGTAACTAGATCGCACTCGCCCACAAAGGACAACGCGCCCCTGTCAAGAAGGCAGGATGGAGAGCACGCCAAAACCCATAACAAGGTGAGGAAAGGTCTGGGGAGGGGCTGCGGGCATACCGGCTGTTGAGAGGCTCTTACCCCAGTTGCCCAGTCTTGAACATTACCCACCTGTTTTCCAGGCAGAACTTCCCCGCTGATCATACCAGGGACCGGCTGAGAAGGGCACCAGGGTCCCGGCAGCTGGGTGGCATCCCCGTGGATACCAGGTGAGCGTAATACTTCTGGCGCCTAGGGCCTCAATACCTTCAACTCTCTCTTCCTAAATATCTTCCTTCTCGAGCTCTTCACTCTTCCGCCTCCAACTCCCTCAGGGTCAGTCCCTTCTCTAAGCAACATTGGAGGTAGATCTCTTTCTTCAGCGGGGGCTTCCCTCTGGAACAGTCTCCCTGCCTCCCTGAAATTTGAGGAGAACCATCTCCGGTTCCGGTAGCACTTTAAAACCATTATCTTTGCTTCTGCTTTTTCTCCTGCCTCTCCCCTGCTGACCTCCTGGCTGAAACTGCACTGGTTACCTGGCCACCCTCTGATCTTGGGTCCAGGTCACTCCCCTACCAGTCGCACACGCCACACTGCCTTCCTGGCAACCCCTGCACTAGGAGACTGTTTTCTGTATCCCTAGAGTCCCACTACCAGCAATTGACACCTGGTGTATGCACTTAACCTTGCACTTGCCACCTGATGGCCATACTTTCACCTATTGCTATTTATTCTATTATCCCATGTACTGCACTTTCCCCCTTGCCCCTTCCCATACACTTGCGTGATCTGAATGACACCTGGCCTAGTAGGATCTTTGTCTGTCTTCCCCTGTTCCCTCTCCCTTGCCTCGTCACGCCTCAAAACACTTTTGTATAGGCGCGCTATAAATGCCATATCATATCATATCATATCATATCATCTCATATCAAGAGGTAGGGCTGGGTAATGCCAGGCAATACACACAAAACACAATCTAGAGTGGAAGCTTTCACCCGCCCAGCCCAACCCAGTCCTGAGTCCACCTCTAGGGCATCTGTGTCTGGAGTAGATTAATACTTCTGGAAATGAGGGGTACTCATCAAGCAATGGACAGTAAGATGGACATTCTTACCTCAAATTCAAGCCATCACAGCACAAGATTGGGCAACTGTGTGGTAGGGTCTCTGACGCAAACAAAAATAATTGGTTACTTGGATGACACGTTGCGCCAACTGGAATTCAAAGTGCCATCAATCTCTAAGGAATTGAAGGAGGTTTGTGCCAAGAATGTGGACCTTGAATCTCGCTCTAGGCATATCAACATCTGTATCCTTGGGCCCCCAGAGTCCATCTGCCCAGGGCCAAAGGAATTATTTTTTGAAAAACACCTACCGGAAATATTGGGCTACTCAGTCTTGTCAAACCACTTTCTTGTTGTGCGGGCACATCATTGGCATGTCTCAGACCCATCCCGGGTTTGCCTCCTCATCCAGTGATTGCCAGGATCTTCAATTACAGGGACAGAGACCTCTTTTCTTTTTTTTTTTTTTAAACATCTTTTTTATTGGTGGTCTCAACAGATACATTGGCATTTACTCAACATTACATTCTGTATATTTTACATTGATGACATTTGAACATTCAAACAATATATAATTTACGTGTATATTTCACTGTCCGAGAGCATGTCGCATATGTATGCCCTGAAGGGTCCCCAAATGTCTTTTGTTCGGCTCGTGCTTGGTTGGGTTAGAACGTATTGTTCCTTGCATTCATCAATATATGTCAATTCACGTAAGAAAGTGTTCATGCTCGAGTGAACCAGGCTTTTCCATACCTCCAAAATACACTTTTTGGCTACAGTCTTCTGATTTTTTCAGAACATTTCCCAATATCTCCGAACAAATATTTCTGAGGAGCCAGTCGTGGTGGGATCTGCGTGATCTCTGTAAGCAATTCGGCCACCGCTCCCCAGAACCGCACCAAAGCGAGGCATTCCCAATACATATGATATGATCCCGCATGTGGAGTTCCGCATTTGGGGCAATTGCCTAAGTCATCCGGAGTGAATTTGGCAATTTTGGCAGGTGTATACTGCAACTTATTCAGTATTTTAAATTGTATTTGACGCAGACCCACGTTAAGTTATACCCTTTTCGTGAGTGCACAGTATCGTCCCCATTTGTCATCGGGTATCGGCATTTGAATATCTGATTCCCACTTCTATTTAACCCGGTTTATCGTAGGGGTGTGTGTCTGTACCGATATATACAGTTTGGAAATCCCCAACCCTCCTTGTGTTGTAACCAGTTGCTTGCATGGGTGGGAAGGGGGTTCGTCAGGGAAGGATGGCCATCGTGCCTGATATGCAGATTTCATTCGGTAATATTGCAGTGTTCGTAGCAGGCCTCCTCCCATGACTCTCGTGAATTCTGCCAGGGTCGCAAATCTCCCGTCTACGTACATATCTCCAACCTTCATTTATTTAGTGGGGTCCCAGGTTTCCTGAATGCTTGTGTCAAATGTGGGAGAGATATTTGGGTAATTCCATAGGGGAATCTCCGGATTATAGGGTGTCTCTAATTTCAATCTTTTGTATATAGCCCTCCAGGCTCTCACAGTACAGCTCACAGGATCATATTCACATGAATCTCTATGTCATGTGTCTAGAATAACTGATCTAATATCCGTGGGCGAGGTGGTGTATGTCTCTATCCATGTGTGGGGTGAGTTATCCTTTGTATCATACCAAAATTTCGCAATCTGTGCCTGTGCCACCAAGTAATATAACACTAAGTCTGGGGCCGTGATTCCTCCCCTGATGTATGGTTCTGTCATCTTCTCCCAGCTCATCCTGGCCACTTTCCCATTCCAAGGAAATGCCACTGCCAATGATCTGAGTCTGGAGAAGAAATCCTTGCCTGGCCATATGGGGATATTTACAAATAAATATTTTAGTTTTGGAAGCATGATAATTTTGAGAATTGCAATCCTGCCATGCAGTGAAATGGGGAGATGTCTCCAGACCTGTAGCTTTGTGTTGAGTGCCTGTAGTGTCTGGTCGTGGTTATCAGTATATAGGGTTTGTCTATTCCCAGAGACCAGCACCCCTAGGTACCTGATACATCGTTCTGACCACTTAAGGCCACATGTTTGCACAGGGCACTTTGTAGAGGGGGTGAGTGGGAACATTTCTGACTTCGCATTGTTCACTGTGTACCCAGAGTATTCAGCAAACTCATGGATGTCCGCCATTATAGGGGCAATGTTTTTATCTGGCTCACGAATATATAGCAGTGTATCGACTGCATATAGTGATATTAATTGGGTGGCTCCCTTCAGTGTGATACTCTTGTTATTGTGTCGCAATGGAATAGCCCCTGCCATGGGCTCTACCATTAGGGCAAACAGGATGGGAGAGAAAGGGCCCCCCTGTCTAGTGCCTCTACCCAGCTCAAACAGTCCTGAGGTGGTCCTGTTTGTGCACACTCTCGCTCCCGTTGTAGTGTACGGTAATCTGACATATTTAATAAAGTTGGGGCCCACTCCAAACGCCTCCAGTACTGAAAAGAGATATTCCCATAAGACAGAATCAAACGCCTTCTCGGCGTCAAGGGACACCGCGACCGCTTGTATATTTGGGTTAATTTGTGACATTATTCTGAATAGCCTACGTAGGTTCAGGGCAGTGGACCGTAGCAGGATAAATACACTCTGGTCTGCATGTATCAGCGTGGGCGTTATGGGTAGCATGCGGTTTGCCAGTACTTTCGCGAAGATCTTCGCATCCACATTTATAAGCGATAGGGGCCTATAGGATGACATATCTTGTTGCAGGCCCGAGGTTTGGGTAGCACTGTGATTATGGCCTCCGTCATTGTTGAGGATAGTATTTGCTTTCCCAGGGAATCCTCCCATGTTTCAAGCAGTATAGGTACCAGTTCTTCCCGGAATTCTTTATAGAGTTCCGCACTTAGCCTGTCTGAGCCCTGTGCTTTACCGGATGCGAGGCCCTTGATTGCTTCAGTGAGTTCCTCCACCATGATAGGCTGCTCTAATGCCAGTTTGTTTTCATCTGGGAGCATCGGGAGATCTAATGTGGCAAGGTAGCTTTTAATCTCAGTGGGGGATTTCTTATCTTTGTTCGCGTATCGGGTCTTGTAGAATTTAACTAATTAATCATGTATGTCTTGTTCGCTTGTGAGTGTCTCATTTTGTGCCATTTGGATAGTGGTGATCGGGGTTTGCTGCTTTTCTAGTTTCACTAAGTTGTCCAGCATTTTCCCTGCTTTATTTCCCTCTCTGTACCTGCGTGCCTGGGTAGGGGCCGCAATGTATTGTATTTCCCTTATGGCCAGGCTGTCAAAGTCTCTGAGGAGTTTGTGTATCTTGGCCAGGCGGCCCATAGTTTTAGATACCAGAACTCCTCTGACCAAGACTTTAAAAGCCTCCCAGACTGTTGACACCCGATCTACTGTCCCCACATTGTCTGTAAAAAAGTTGGCAATTTCAACACGTAAGGCTTCAACAACATTTGAATCTTTAGGTATATCTCTGGGCAATCGCCATCTCAACATTGGCTTAGGGGTGTCTTTCAATTTAATTTCCATGAGCACCGTGGAGCGATCAGATAGCGTGCGTGGCAGGATTTCACAGTGTGTAGTGTGTGGGAGATATTTGAGGACATAAACCATTAGTCTATGTGTGACTCACTGTCATGCACTGAGGAGTAGAATGTGCATCGTCTATCAACAGGATGGAGAACCCACCATGCGTCCAGTAGGGACAGTTGCCGGAGAATTTGACCCAGGGTTAATGCCATCTTGGCGGGTGTACTAGACATACTTACAGACCTGTCCAGTGTGGGGTCGAGTGCCACATTGAAGTCTCCACCCCATATTATATTAGTTGTATCATGTTTGTTAAGGATATCGAACATATTCAAGTAGAACTCCGGATCGTCCAAGTTGGGACCATAAGTATTCACCAGGGATATTTGTTTCCCAGCTATTTCCCCCCAGACCAGTACATACCTCCCCACTGGGTCCACCTTATGTCCTTGGTCAGGAAACCCAGCGAATGACGTATGAGTGTGCAAACCCTCTGGATTGCGAGGAATAATCTGTATAATAGCGTGATTTGCCCCATTTAGACAGAATGTTCTTATTAACTGAGCTCTGTGCATGCGTTTCTTGCAGCATTAAAATCTGTGGCCCACGTCTGTTGACATAGTTCCCCACTTTTCTGGCTTTCATCGGGTTGTTTAGGCCTCGGGCATTCCAGGATAGTAGTCTTATCTGTAACCTGTCACTCATCTTTCATACATACGTGTTGTGACATACCATAACGGTCATCAATAGTAGTTCAACATCTTTTGAGTAGCACCAGTGTCCGTGAGACCACATTTCAAATAAACTAAAACTTTCGCTCATACATTCCACCTCCCAAGACTCAAACTCGTCCTGGTGGGGCCAACAGTTCAAAACATTCCCAAATTCCCGACCGTTCCCTCCACCCACATCATCTACCCCAACTTGACGATGAACCCTATTAACCATTAGGAACATTCCTGAGGGTGCCTTGTTGCTTACACGAGGCTACCAGATCGGGATCACGGCCCGCTTCAACATTAATTGAAGCCCCCCATGGGAACCAAACATTGTTTTTATATAAAAGGATATACACATGAATCAAGTCATTTGGCAGGGTTTCAGTCATTTGCTGCGGGCGAGTGTCTTCCATTCTGGTCTGGCTCATGGCCTCTAGGGGGTGGCAGAATAGTGGCCTCTACATATGCCAGAGCTGCAGCCGGAGTCTCAAAGAAATGCGCCCTTCCTCCATATTGGATTCGCATTTTGGATGGGAATATCAGTGCATATGGGACCCGTCGTGCTCTTAGAAGTTTTTTAACCGATTCATATGATCTTCGGCTTGCCTGCACACCTGCAGCAAAGTCTGGGTAGATATGAATGCGGCTTTCTTCGTATTGCAGTGTCCCAAGTTCTCTCGCCATCCTGAGGATTGTGTCCCTATCTCTATAGTTAAGCTGTCTTGCAATAATCGTGCGTGACAGGGCCCCAGGTTTTGGCACGGGATCCAGGGTGCGGTGTGCACGCTCGACCACGAAGTGCACTGAAAAGGAATTAGTTCCAAAAAGGGTCTTTAGAACTGATTCAACCTGCAGTTCCATTTTGTCTTTACCAAATATTTCAGGCACTCCCACAATGCGAACGTTGTTTCTTCTCGAACGCGATTCAAGATCTTCATACTTATTCTGGAGTTTATTCATGTTCTCTTTGATCTGGGCTATGTCCTGGTGGTGTCGTGCGACAGAGTCTTCAGTTGTTCCAATCCTATTTTCCGTCTCAGTTAATCTCAGGCTGTGTTTTTCCACTTTAGTTTTCAGTGAGCCTATGGTTGTCACAATGTCATCTAGTTTTACATTTAGGGTTAGGAAACCATTTTGGACTATATTGGTCAGGTGTTCAACCCTGTCACCACTTTCAGCATCAAGTTCAGAACTGGATATTGTTGGCAGCTCGCGTTCGCCACTCCCCGGCTGACTGCTGGTGTATGTGTCCATCGGCCCTTTCTTTTTGGCGCCTACTCCTTCTGCCATTTTGTCTTGTTTCCCTGTGTTTCCCATAGTTATGGGTTCCACTTCCACCAGCACCACGTGGAAATGATGTCTGCGGATCAACCGTTTTTTTCAAGTTGGGGGAGAGTCTATGCCACACTCTCGGACATTGCACGGTTGCTTGATTGTATTTAGAGGCACTCGGTCGGGCCCTGTATAGGGGTTCGCACCAACCACGCTATTTGGCCCAGTCTCTTCCACCTTTGTTTCCAGCTCCCCTTGCCACTCAGTCCGAGGGCTGGGCCGTCTGTTCAATATTGCCAATGGACTGTGATCTCCCACATTTCTGTGTGCTGAATATTAACACTTCCCAATGGTGTGTAGGTAATTTAGCAGCTTCTGGGGGCACTCGCCCACTGTCACCTCGTCAATTATTCAGGATATGGTTTTGGTATTACGGATATTCAGGTTGGCGATCTGTGTTGTCTCAGTCAGGCTTATTGTTCACTTATTTTTGAAACATGAAGCCGGCGCAGTAGCAAGGACTGCGGGTTTCATCCAGTTTGTGGCACAGTATTGCTGTATTCGAGTCTGCTCAGGCACTCACATATACAACCGCAATCCGCCACTTTTATGGGCCCACTCAGCAGTATATCCACACATCGCGGGGAGAAATGCTCCATGTCACGTTGTCCCTCTAGGATGTTTACTGCCAGAGGGCCGCGTGGCCCAGCAGCGTCCCCGGATTGGATGTGTTTCTGCAATCTGGGTTAATTTCGCTCTAATCGGCCCTCACACAAGGTGGTTGGGGCATTTTGTCCTGCGCTGCAGTAGGAGCAGGCCCTCTGTGTTCCCTTGTCTCGGTGCAATGTGCCCTCGGGGGTCCTCGCAGGGTAAGTGCCGCACAACCCCAACTTCAGCCCTGGCGTGTAAAGAAAGGGGATAGGGATGTACCCAAGCCAGGAGGGGGACACCGCTCGGGTGCCACGCAGTGCGCGGCAAGCGTTCACCTTACCTGGGCCCCAGAGCTCCGCACACGCAGCAACTACACGGTCACATCTGACCAGGCACACGGGCCTCGGTAGAGGCAGCGCCGGCCAGCCCACTCGTGCAGCTCCTGTGGTCCTGGGGCTTCCGCGTCCAGTCCAGCTCCAAGATTGCCACAGAATAGGGAGAGGTTGCCCGCTTCGGATCCGGCTTCGGCCGAACGCCACCGTGCTGCAGGCCTCTCCTCTCGATACTCTCCCTGGTTAGAGCATTGGCGGCTCAGGGCGTCTACGTCCTGGATGTGTGAGTCGGGTCGCGTCTTGGCCTCGTCCTGCCGAAACTCCCACTCAGCGTATCTCTGCAGCCAATTCCTCTTCAATCTCAGGATTTTCTGTGTGGGTGGATCGACATCCACCACCCGTTTGCTAAGTTCGGCTTCCCGCAGCGGGCCCCAGGAACAGGATTAATTATCATATGGCTTTTTCACGAGCTGGAGTGCTCAGATCAGGCGGCCATTGCTGTTGTGCGCAACAGTGCTCCACCAGAGACCTAGTTTTTAAAGCTTCTAGAGAGAAGGGCACTCTACAATTTCGATCTAAAACTCTACAAAGTATTGGAGCAGAGAGAGACGGCCTTTCTTCTGGTTCTTTCCTTCCTGCACTGTTGTAATTCAAGTCTGCAGACTTTACTTTATTTGCTTTGATTCGACAAAATAGTCATAAAAGCAGTTCACAAATAACAAAACCACAAAAGTTACAGCATCACAATCACTTAGTTCATAAGTCAATTCCAGTAAGATTACACAGTCACCACCTTACCAAAAGGACAGATAAAAACAGGGCCAACATTATACAAGCCATAACAGCGCCTACAGATAAGATCTTTACTCCATAACAATATTCAGCAACTGGGACTATCTCATATAAATTTTCCTTGCCCAACTCAAATAACTTGTAGTGACGAGAACAGCCTCTGCATCAGCAGCCTCCAGGCAAATTGCCATAGCAACAGCTAAGGACCTGCAACCACGTTTTAGGAACAGGGGTTTCAGGAAGCACTTCCTCAAAGGCCTGGGGTCCGGGGAAGGTAACAAATGGTGTTGCACCGTCTCCTCAAGCTTGCGCAAAGGATGCATGACGTGGGCACCGCGTTGTACCATCTATGCTGGAGTACAGCAACCGGCAAAATTCCAAAGCAGAACTTTAAAAATATAGAGTTCTTTCCCCCCTAGGTGAGGCATTATCCAGCTATTCTTCGCAGCCCACCTATGTTTTTATTAGGAGATATCGGGTCAGCTGCTGAGAAGCCCTGGATCTTCCCAAGATGTCATACCGAGCCTTTGCCCCCGCTGCACTCTTGATCAGTACCTTTGAAACCGATGTGATCATTGAGGGATTTGACCAATAATCCTCCAAACCCAGCAAGCCTAGATGTCTTTTCACATGGGCAGCCCACTTTAATGAGCCGCTCCACTGCTGAGAAAAAACATCTGTAACTGCCTCTTTGTTTTTGCAAAGGTGAGGATTAGACCAGATGCGAGCCCAGTAAAGAAACAGGTGCAAAATACAGATTGTCTCAAGCCCCACTAATCCAGTTTCCAGAAGCAATGTGGTATTCGGGGCGGCAGTGGGCAACCCAAGGATATTTTTCAAAAATGTCATCTCAGCCATTGCAAGGGACTTGATTTTCACTTGTCCCCAAAGTTCCACCTACTACAATGCTGCCTGGCGTGTTTCTGCTCTGTAGACCTCCAACGAGACCTGCACTGCCCCATTCCAATGTTCATTGGTAAATCTAGTGAGGGCCCCACTGTATCTAACCAAGGTGACTTTAGCCTTTTCCAGCTGCATTTTCCAACTACATGATGCCATGACTCTCAAACCTAAATAATCATAAGACTGAACACTGAACACAAGACGCACCAGACGTCAAGATCCACTGTGGCCATGCCTCACATGGCCTGGGAGCCTGCCCGTTAATGAAACCACATGCGGGAACCTCAGGTGGAACTGACATCGACAATATGGACCAACTCGATTAGACAATAACCACAAATACCATCATCGTTAGAGATGCCATGACGACATAGCCAACAGAAAAGAACACATATGCAACCATGCACATTGGTCACCCACACACCAACCTAAACGAAGAACATACTCAGTGCTATGACACAGAGGACCGTATACACCCACAGACAGACATCGTTGTTATTTTCCACATAGGCCACCTACAGCACTGCAGAAATGCAAGATGCCTGAAGAGCTTGTGTATATGCTTGCAGACGCTTTCTCGCCACTTAACACCATGAAGACGCCACCCTAAATATTTACTAATGCATATGGCACTCTGTCGCCGCTCGCGACCCCCATATTATGGATTATGAACAGCCACCCAGAAGCTAGGCCAAGGTAGGCCCTAAAGCAAGAGTCCCCAGGCAGAAGCCTCTCAGACAAAACTGCAAAACACTGATCACGCAGAACGAGCCCCAACAAAAGCCCACAGCCAAGGCCAGGATGTTGCAATCTACATGCCGCGCTCCCAGCACCAAGGTCACACCTGCCACTGCTAAACGCTCCTCAGAGCCGAAATACAAATCAAATGCTCATAATTCTGCTCCAGCCACGGTCTCACAACATGTGACCAAGCTGACCTGATACTATGCCAAGCCCTACGGGACAGAAAAGCGCTGGGGTCTCACGTCTGAGACAAAGTTTGCAACAATAAAGTGACAAATTGGACACCTACAGCGATGGGAAAGACATGCACACTAGCCAATAACCAAACCTGTCCATTGTCCGCCACTGACACATAGTCGCACATTGTTGCCAGCACCAGGTAAACCGCGAGTTGGGAACAATTATGGTCCCAGGGTTGGGGGCTCGTGGATGAACCAATCAGAATACGAGGGGTGCATCATGACGCCACTATAGCCTAGCCAATCACCAAGTGTCCCCTTGTAACAACTTTGTTGTGGCAATTGTTAGGGATGGCCCAAGAGTACCACCTGACCCTTCCTCACCCAATAACAATCTTTCCTATAGGTAACTATACTGATTTTACCACTCGGGGAGCCAACCCGAAGTGACGCTAGGTTTTGGGGATAGTTTTCCCAGATGACGCACGTAGCGTGTCATACAACTGTAAAAAGGGGATGCAAGCCCACTGATGATGAGAGCCTCCCGAATGCATATGGTCTGAGAGTTCGTCCCTGCTTGTTTCTGTAATAAACAGCAGTATAAACCTTGCTCTTGTGTGTGCCTCATACTCCTTTTGGGACGCGAGAGGAGTTGGGGCCTCCCCAACCCCAGAGGTCTGCGGACAGCCCTGCTGGCCCCCGGGAAATTACCCTGACAAGTTGGAGGCACTGCTGAGATCTGTTTGAGATCTGCTTAAATTAAGGGCAACCACAACAAGACTGCTTTCATTAAGGTGGCCCGGGAACGCGCCCCCCACTGCCGTTGTCCCCTTTGGAGGACTACAGGACCATCACGGAACTGCGAGACGACCTGACAGCGCAATCCAGAGATTGGCCGTCGGGAGCCGACATGAGAAGTATCCCACTCGTGGTTGGCGAGTGTCCAGACGTGGTCCAGACGAGGGGAGGCGGCGAGCTGATTGGGAGGGGTGTCTGCGGTCGAGCGGCACTGGCAAGCGAGGACTTGATGTGAGTATGGCACACACAACCAGTAATGTAATGTTGTGCGGGAGGGGAGAGGATTTGTAAAGAGGGTGGCGGGCTGTTGTTACAGTGTATTGAAAAAGATTTTGCTTAGTAAGCGGCGATAGATGTGTGAAGTGTAGCGGGACAGGCACGAGGGCCGTCCCCTATAGCATCACAGAGCGGATTGGGTGGGGCTTCGAGCACCCACGTATGACTGACAAATCGCGCTGATTGGTCTATATCGCGGACACCTGCATGAGGGAGGTGTGGCTTTCCTAGGAATTGACGTTGTAGATCAATGAATAGATGAGAAGCCCTACTAATTGAGTGTTGAGGCTAGGTGGGTAGATGATGTATTCCCACAGGAGGTAGCTAGATTGTTTCCCAAGTGCGGAAGATAATTGGCTGGTTAAGCTCCCCTAGAGAGGGGGCGTATCACACGCGAGGCAACGCAGCCTGCGCAGACCGATTGCAATAGTTAATTGTTTGTTGAATACTCCACTCCAGACACGGTGGGAAGACAGCTGTGGGGTTAACGGGGAATAAGAGTGTCAAAGATATTGCACGTTCATTGGTTCTGTAATTGTACATACCGGTAATATCTTGTAGAGGTTGGTGACGTCACACATAGGGCTTGTATAGGACACAACAATCATCTCGTTTTCATCCAGGGGTGATCAAGACAAGGAAACGCGGCAAGGGAGGGGCAAAGGGGGAGAGGCGGCCACGCACGGAGAACGCCGGCCCGCACATGACAAGGGGGTTGCACCAGAGGGTGGTGCGACAGATGGGAGAGGATAAGGAAGTATAAAACTACGCAGGCAGTGAGGGCAGGGGAGGAGGAGGAGGAGCTAAGTTGAGGGTGTGCCAAGTACCGGCGGCACAGGAAGGTGTGGCAGCTCAAAAGCATGCCACACAGGGGACGCAAGCCGCAAGGGGCTTCGTGCGCCACGGCCGAAGGGGGCCATAATTGAACATCGGGAAAGAAGGACAGTAAAAGCATTGCAATAAAAAGATTACTTTTCTTTACAGCGCACAGTTGAAAGTCCCCAACTGACAGGACCAGGAAAAAGGGTGATATTGAAGAGAGTAAAATTGTAACATGTCCACATACTATGGGTTAGGGCTAAGGGCAAGCGCTTTAACCACACCACTTCAACACATATGCATGACATTAACACCGCACAGAGAGAAAATATTAAGATATAGCATTGAGTGGATACAACGAACGGACAACAAGCTAAGGATACCCTGGCCACCCAATGGCAGCTTTGATATGTGTACCCAACACTCCCTGCTGGCATATCTACACAATACATACAAGTGGAAGAAGCTAGCGAGTAATTTCCAGGGGTGTGCACCAGGAGCACCAGGAATGTTCGCCATGCAGGGGGTAAAGGAGGAGAAAGAGGTAAAGGAGGAGAAGGTGAAAGGAGGGTGCGGGGGTACAGCTCCAAAAAACCAACCCTGTGCTGAAGAAAGTGAGGAAGAGTCAGAAGAATTGTTCGCAGTTTCAGAGGTAAAGAAGGAAGGTGCAGAGGAAACACTGATAGCTAAAGAAGTGAAGAAGGAGGAAGGGGGTTGTATCCAATAACAGAACTGAGAGAAGCCAACCATACAGAGCTAACAGCCGCTGGGGGATAATCCAACCCTGCATACAGCCCACCACCATACCCGCCAACAGATAGCTACCAAAAGGGGGTGGCGGTGAGAGCACCAGCAGAACAAAAAAAAACAGGCAAGCACGGGGGCGGAAAAAGGGTCCTGGGAGATTTAGCAAACATAGGACCAGACGAATGGATAGCAGCACAGGTGCTTCTGAATTTCTGAGGGATGCTACCAGGGGAAGAGGAAGAAGCAGTGAGACAGGTAAGTAAGGAAGAGATGGACTACCTACAGTCAGGGCACAGGGTAAGTAAAAAGATGGAAGGACAAATGTCACTGGACGAGGAAGAGATGTTGGAGGAAAAACTGGCAGAATTAAGGGAAGTACGGAGCACACTGATTAGACAGTTCGAGCAGGGAGCGCTGGAAAGAAAGGAAGAAAATAAAGCAAATAAGGAAGAGAAGGTGAGGGTGAAGGAACAAGAGGAAGAAAAAAGAAAAAGGAAGAAGTGCACATAAGGGCGATAGCGGAAAGAGTGGTACGCATGGAACAACCGGAGATGAGAAGGAAGGAGGAGGAGCGAGAAGAGAATGATAGGGAAATGGGACTGTGGAAAAAGAAAATTACATCAGAAAGCACGCAAAAATATGAAGAAGGGAAGGTTAAAGAAAGTATAATGAAAAGGGAGGGAGGAATATGGGGAAGAAAGGAAGAGAAGGAAAAGATATTAGAAAAGGTGAGCGAAGCGGTAATGGATGAACTTTGTAGAGAAGGAGCGGAAATAGGTGGTGAGGTAGTAAAGAAAAAGATTGAAGAATGAGGAGAGAGGAGGAAGGAACATGGGGCAAAAAAGTATATGCGTCAGGATAAGGAAGTTGCGACAACATCAACACAAGGGGCCGGGGAGAAGGGAGGTGAGTACACAGACATAGACTTAATAGATTTAAAGACAGTCACCGTGGGGGAAAAACACCCAGACTGGGGATTGACATTTCCAGATAGATTCTGCAGCGAGGAGAAGGAAGGATCCTGTGGAGGGCGAAGTGATGGAAATAGGGAAGGTCTAGGCAAATTATACATAACATGCACTGACTGCGGGTCATCTTGGGAATGTGGGGCACTGGGAGAGCAAAACACAGAAGGAATGAAAAAAAGGCAAATAGAGAGAAAAACACCACAACCACTGACACCACCAGCACTACACACGCCATATGTTAACCGACTTACAGACCTCCCGGGGTGCAGACAGGAAGAACGAGTTGACATACACAGGATGGGGCAGGTAGGTAACAGAAGGGGGATCAAGAACATAGGAAGTGATAGAGTAACATACTACAATATTGACAGTATCGAAGAGTTATCTAATATGGAAGAAGTCGACGAATACACTGACATATCCCCACACAGACGGACGCCGGGGGAGGTGAGGGAGTACAATTGTCCCATGGAAACATATGGACAAAGAAAATATCAAATGCAGACTTCCATCTCTGAGTAGAGGAGCTGGGAAGTGGATATATGAAATGGAAAAATACACTACGGGACAAAGGTTAGTGGTGGGTGATGTGAAAGGGTTGCTAATTTCAATACTGGGGGATGCTGCAGACGACATTTGGAAGAGGGCAAGATTCCCAGGGGTAACAATAAGCGAGACATCACATGATGGAGCGCCGTTTTCAAACTGTAGGCACGCGCTATGGCAGGCATTGAGGGTTCAATACCCTGACACCTCAGACACAGGAGCAATAACGTCACGCAAGATGCGTGAGAATGAAGATCCTGTTGATTATATCCAGGAGATTCAGGAGAAGTGGTGCCTGGAAACGTGGGAACCGTGGGACAATACACTAGCAATTTTTTATCACATACTGATACAAGGGCTGCCGGAACAAGTGCAGAGACAGTTAAAGAAACTAGTGGGAATGGAAGCTAAGGCATGACCAGAGATACAGCTGACAATAGTGCACCACTGCAGGATGTGGCAAGAAAAGATGAAACAACAGGAGGAAGATAGAAAGGCAAGGAAGCGAAATTGGTTCAAAAGAAACTATCCAAATATGCCATGGTGCGTGCACTGATAACAGGCCCCACCTAGGTCACAGTAACACAAGACAGCACACAACAACAGACAGCACCACTACAGCAAGCACAAATGATGACACACCAGATGCCACCACCTCCACCATACACAGCACAGATAGGAGGGAGTTATATGCAAATGTGTAATGGGTACTCAAACAACTACAGGGGGGGTGGACAAATGAGAGGGAGAGGATTTGGCCCAGCTGCACCAAAACAAGGTGGAGGGTTCCGGGGTAACAATCAATATGGACAGCAGGGGTACTCAGACAACACGGGGGATACCCATGGCAAGCACAAGGGCCACCAACATGCTGGATATGTGGGCTGGTAGGAAATATGTCATGCACTTGTAGAATGAGACCGGCACAAGCAGCTTTGGGAGAACAAGGACAGCAGGGGCATAACGGGGAACAAAAATTCTACCAACAACAGCATCCACAACAGGGGGCGGGAACACTACCACAACAGCAAGTACCACTGCAACCCCAGCTGCAACTTCAAACATACACACCACAACAACCACAAGTACAACACCAACCACAACAACAGGCAGTTACAACACAACAACAACAGGTCCAAACAGTGCAGCAGCTTACACAAATACAGGGCAACACAATATCATCCACTGACACACCTACACAACAGACACAGCTGGGGAGGATGACAATATTGGGTCATAACCCTTTTGACCAGGAAGCGGACAGTCACTATACCCACAATAGGACAGTCCACAGATGTCTTTGATGTGTCCCATCCTATCAGTAACACCTAACCCTGCGGAGGAACCACGCATACAGGTGGCGATAGGTCACATGTTCCTTCCTAGTTGACACAGGGGCCACTAGGTCCTGTATAAGGGAGGGAAAGTTTAACTTGTGTCATGATGCCTGCCCCCGGAAGACCAGACCAGGCCCAGCAGCCCCGGAAGCAGGCATCATGCCACTTGGAGCATGCCCAAAAGCCCCAGTTAGGGGCTGTTTGGGTGCAGTCCTGGCGCCTATGGCGCCAGGCTCATAAAGAAAAAGTCAGTCCTGGCGCCATGGGCGCCAGGCTCATTATTGATAACTTACCTGAAGCAGACCATGCTGCATACTCACCTGAGGCAGACCATGCTGCATGAAGACTCAAGCCAAATGAGGCTTAGGAGGGACTATTTTACTAGAGGGACTATTTTGTTACTTAGGTGGGGCTGTGGAAGAATACTTACCTGGATCTTCTTCCAAGGCTATTTAAACCACGCCCGGACAGCCACACGTGCTTCGCGTTATTCTGCTTGCTGCAGCGTAACGTTCACTGTGTTTTAAGCAGCTCCAGTCTTCAGCCACGCCCGCTTCAATCCTGTGACTCCTGAAACAAGAAGAAAAGAAGGATAAAGGTTAGGACACGCGTTTTAACTTTAATCCTTACCTGAATCCTGATCCATTTCACCACGGAACTGAAAGACAGAATTCTTTGAAGCATCGCTTCGCATTCCTACGGCGCCGCGCTGAACTCACCTGCTTGGCGGTACTTCAGCATTCCACCACGCTCTCTCCATCTCGCGGCCGCCCTCCGACACCTAAGGAGACAAAGACAGCAAGGTGAGCAAGGGGAGAAAGCAAAGACAATACCAGTTACCCCCCACAAAACTTACCTGTTTTGCCACGGGGGTCTCACCTCATCTCGGGTCGGCACAGTCAACTCTGCTTCATCGCCGTACCCCGGCCCCTAAGGGGAAAACCACAATAGACTTTACCTGAATCTTACTAAGTGCCATTTGGAAATCTTCGAGTGGATTAATCGGCAACCTGCAAGGAATCGGACAGAGTGCAGATCAGACATTTGAACTCTTATGAACAATTGGACTTTAGAGTCAATACTGGAACTCACCAATTCCCCTACACCAGTGAAGTAACTGGTCATCAACGCGCCCCTGCGGTCGACGCAGGATGGAGAGCTCATCCTTCCAAACCGTCAGGTGAGACTAAGGAGGGGACATCAAGAGTGATCTGTGGGAAGGCAACGGGAGTGGGGAAGGTGGGTTGACACTCAATTCCACGGGTGGTTAATTCCTCTTCTCCTTTTCAGAAGAATATTCTTGCAAGCCAGACAAACTAGGCTGAGCGGGCCAGTCCAGTCAGTCATCTCGGCGCTACACGTCATGCTGGTGGAAACAACAGCGGCCCAGTTCCGGTCGACGCCCCGGTGGGAACCAGGTGAGCGTAACAGAACGCAGCGCCTTCCCACAAATACCCACCTGGGCGTCATGGAGACCTCGGAAACTGATCAGTTGGCCCAATTATTAGGGGAAATAAAGGGCCGAAGTGCATTCCGCCCGCCAACAAACCAATGCCCTCAGGAGGGAACTGATAGTGTCAAAAGAACAAACTGATGAGTTGGCCAGACAACTATTACAGAGCCAGGCTGGACAAACACCTCTACCAGGACTTGGGGCAAGTCCAGCTCCTGTACCATCGAGTAACCCGGTGCAGATAAATTTACCTGGAGCCGTTACTTTGGCTCTGCCTGAACGCTTTGCCGGAGACCCAAAAGGGTTTGCAACATTCATGAATCAATGCCGCTTGCACTATTTATGTAGACCTGGAGCTTTCCCAAACGATCAGGCCAAGGTAGCCTTTGTACTGTCATATCTCAGCAGCAGTGCGGCGGATTGGTCCATTCCACTAGTTAACCAGGATGACCCGATTCTTCGAGATTTCCAGGGTTTTCGAACAAGCATGGAAAGACTATTCGCCCGACACTCCCGAGGACAGGCTTTGGACAACAAACTTTTATCCCTACGTCAAGGTAACCAGGATCTTTTATCTTACATTGCAACTTTCAATAGATTAGTAGTGGAAACCGAATGGCCTGAAGCCAAGCGAATCACATTATTCCATCGAGGACTTCGGGGAGAACTCAAATATGTTTTGGCCCAAATCGTGAACCTGCCTCAAGACTGTGCTGAATATATAGATCTAGTGGTCCAGCTCGATTACAGACTTCAAACCAGGAAGGCTGACCGAACCAAGTTTGAGAACAGGGTGTTGGTTAAAACCCACGTAAGCTCCAAGGGAGTAGATGTCTCAGAACCTATGAAATCGGGGGGGGTTAAAGGACCCTTAACCCAAAAGGAGAGAGATAGAAGACGGCAACTGCAATTATGTTTATATGGCGGAACTACTGGTCATTTTCTTCGGAACTGCCCTGTAAAACCACCCAAGAAAGTTATAGGAGCAGCAGACGAAAACCATGTGAAATCTGACTCGGGAAACGACCACGCCCGGCAAGCGTAGAGGTCCGCTTGCGAGCTTAAAGAAGGACACTCTGACCTCGCATTTCACCATACCCATGGTCCTTGTAGATCCAGAGCAGCCATCACGCATGCACGCGGTAAAGGCGTACGTAGACAGTGGAGCCATAGGAAATTACTTGGAGTGGGAATTGGCTACCAGGATGAATCTATCTCTCACCCGCAAGACCACGGCCGATGTTGTCACCACTGTAGATGGAACAGAAATTGCCCCTGGACCCGTAACTCATTCCACTGCAGAGATGACATTGCTGAGTCAAGATGTGCATCGAGAGGCTATGATGTTTGACTTAATCAAGGCCCCACAGTTTCAGCTGATACTGGCGATACCTTGGTTGGAAAAACATAATCCCTGTATTAATTGGCGAGAGAAGAGACTAACCTTCCCAGAATGTGCTCACACCTGCTACCCAAGGAAAACTCAAAACTCAGTCCTGGCCCCAGTAATTCCAGTAGCCATACAATTACCTGTTGAATACCAAGACTTTCAGGATGTCTTCCAAAAGGAACAGGCAAACACCTTACCACCTCACAGATCGTATGATTGTCAAATAGATCTTGTACCTGGAGCACAACCACCTTTCAGCAGAATCTATGCCCTTACGGAACCCAAAAATCTCCATTTGCGCCAGTACCTAGACCAGTACCTTGCTAATGGCTTCATTCGCCAGTCCAAGTCCCCTGCATCTTCAGCTTTGTTCTTCGTACCGAAAAAGGAAGGCGACCTGAGAACATGTATAGACTACCCCGCACTGAATCAGATAACCATCAAGAATCGATACCCACTGCCTTTGATCCCAGAACTACTAGACCAGGTGACGGACGCTTGTATATACACGAAACTAGACCTTCGGGGAGCATATCTTCTGGATCGTGTCAAAGAGGGTGACGAATGGAAGACTGCTTTTCGCACCAAGTACGGACTATTTGAGTACCAGGTAATGCGATTCGGACTATGCAATGCACCAGCAGCCTTCCAGTTCTTCATGAACGATGTCCTCCGAGAGCTTATCGACGTTTGTGTGGTCGTTTACATCGACAACATCTTAGTATACTCTTTATCAGAATCTGAGCATGTAAAACACGTCCGAGCAGTCCTAGAGAAGTTACACCAGCATAAATGATATGCTAAACTGGAAAATTGCATCTTCCACACTACGGAAGTGGAATTCCTTGAATTTATTCTGACCCCGAGAGGTATCCGGATGGATACGCAAAAAGTGGATGCCATTCTTAATTGGCCTTCGCCAAGTTCAATCAAAGGAGTTCAAAGCATGCTTGGCTTTGCCAATTTCTACCGCAGGTTTATCCCGGACTTCTCGCACATTGTACATCCCATTACAACGCTATTGCGAAAAAACAAACGCTTTGTGTGGACAGAGGAAGCCGAGAACGCCTTCCAAGAGTTAAAAGCTAAATTCACATCTGCTCCCATATTAAGACACCCGCCCCCCGAGCTTCCCTACATAGTGGAAACAGATGCATCCAGTTCAGCCATGGGAGCAGTCCTTTCCCAAAAGGATCCCGAAACTAACCAACTTCACCCACTGGCGTTTTGGTCAAGAAAATTTTCAGCCCCCGAATTAAACTATGCCATAACCGACAAGGAGCTGCTGGCCATCAAGTCCGCCTTCAAGGCTTGGCGGCACTATCTACTGGGTGCCAGACATACCATCACGCTCATCACCGATCACCGCAACTTGCAATACCTAAAGACAGCCAAAGCCCAATCTTTGCGCCAACTCCGTTGGGCATTGTTCTTCGCCGAGTTTGATTTTGTAATAACCTATCGACCAGGATGTAAGAATGGTAAAGCAGACGCCTTGTCTCGGATTGGAATGGGAGAAGCAGAAATAATTTTAGAACCCGTACCCATAATTCCGGAACAGAGAATCCTTGGCCTGACATCCATGCAGACACTGGAGGACATTCAAAACAAGATCCACCAACTCTTTGATTCCGTTGCCCTACAGGACTGGGCAAAGAAAGGTCCAGAGTACTCTGTCATCGATGATTTACCTTATTACCAAGGCCGGCTATTTTTACCGCAAAAGGAACTACAGGAACTTGTCATTTCCCATTACCATGACACCTTAATAGAAGGGCATCCGGGTATTGCAAAAACCGAAACTAAAATTAGGAAGCAATTTTGGCGGCCCACCTGGCGAAAGGATCTCAAGTCATTTGTCATGTCTTGTGGCATTTGCGCACAAAATAAAGGGCAAAAGAAAAAACCTGCTGGATTATTGCAACCATTAGACATACCACCTACCCCTTGGCATACCTTGTCATTAGACTTCATCACGGATTTACCCCCATACCAAGGTTACAATACCATTCTAGTTATTGTAGATCTTTTTTCTAAAATGGCCCACTTCATTCTTTTAAAAGGGATACCTTCAGCTTCAATCCTGGCCAAGGAATTCCTTGAAAATGTTGTCAGCCTGCATGGCTTTCCTTCAGTGTTAATTTCAAATCGGGGCAGTCAATTCATTTCACATTTTTGGAGGAAATGCTGCCAACTGGCACAAATTGATGTTAGGCTTTCGACCAGTCACCACCCTCACACTGACAGTCAAACAGAGAGGACCAACCAGACTCTTGAACAGTACCTCCGTTGTATGCTACATCAGTCTGAGGGGAATTGGAAAGACATTCTGTGGATCGCAGAGTATGCGTACAATAATTCCGTACACTCAGGAACTGGACAAAGTACTTTTTCTACCATTTATGGGCACCATCCTCGAACCTCGGATTTGGACTCACCCCAGCATTTAGAGATGCCCGGAGTCCACCATCTCCACGCTGTTATTACACAAGCCTTTAAAGAAGCAACTATCCATTTGCAAAAAGCTAAGGAAAAATACAAAAAGGATGCGGATCAGCACAGAAGTGAAGCTCCTCAATACCAAATAGGGGACCAAGTATGGTTAGCCACTAAGCACTTACCACTCAAGGGGACTCGGACCTTTAACCCCAGGTATTTGGGACCTTTTTCTATCGAGGCAATTATTAACCCAGTGGCCGTCAAGTTGGACCTACCTGCTCATATGCGAATCCATCCCGTCTTCCACGTGTCTCTTTTGAAGCCAGTGCAACCAGGAACTAGGCTAACCACTCCACCTGAACCTATCCTCATAGACGGGGAGCCCGAGTTCGAAGTCAAGAATATTTTGGACTCAAAAAGAGTGAGATCAAAGCTCTTTTACCTAATTGACTGGAAAGGTTAGGGTCCGCAGGAAAGGTCTTGGGAACCTAGTGACCACATGCATGCACCTCGTTTAGTGAAGAGGTTCCATCGGGAATTTCCAGACAAACCACAGCCAAGGGGGAGAACGACTTTAGGAGGGGTCTTGAGGGGGAGTGCTGTCATGATGCCTGCCCCCGTAAGACCAGACCAGGCCCAGCAGCCCCGGAAGCAGGCATCATGCCACTTGGAGCATGCCCAAAAGCCCCAGTTAGGGGCTGTTTGGGTGCAGTCCTGGTGCCTATGGCGCCAGGCTCATAAAGATAAAGTCAGTAGTGGCGCCATGGGCGTCAGGCTCATTATTGATAACTTGCCTGAAGCAGACCATGCTGCATGAAGACTCAAGCCAAATGAGGCTTAGGAGGGACTATTTTACTGAAGGGACTATTTTGTTACTTGGGTGGGGCTGTGGAAGAATACTTACCTGGATCTTCTTCCAAGGCTATTTAAACCACGCCCGGACAGCCACACGTGCTTCGCGTTATTCTGCTTGCTGCAGCCTAACGCTCACCGTGTTTTCAGCAGCTCCAGTCTTCAGCCACGCCCGCTTCAGTCCTGGGACTCCTGAAACAGGAAGAAAAGAAGGATAAAGGTTAGAACAGGAGTTTTAACTTTAATCCTTACCTGAATCATGATCCATTTCGCCACGGAACTGAAAGACAGAAGTCTTTGAAGCATCGCTTCGCATTCCTACGGCACCGCGCTGAACTCACCTGCTTGGCGGTACTTCAGCATTTCATCACGCTCTCTCCATCTCGCGGCCGCCCTCCGACACCTAAGGAGACAAAGACAGCAAGGTGAGCAAGGGGAGAAAGCAAAGACAATACCAGTTACCCCCCACAAAACTTACCTGATTTACCACGGGGGTCTCACCTCATCTCGGGTTGGCACAGTCAACTCTGCTTCATCGCCGTACCCCGGCCCCTAAGGGGAAAACCACAAAAGACTTTACCTGAATCTTACCAAGTGCCATTTGGAAATCTTCGAGTGGATTAATCGGCAACCTGCAAGGAATCGGACAGAGTGCAGAACAGACATTTGAACTCTTATGAACAATTGGACTTTAGAGTCAATACTGGAACTCACCAATTCCCCTACACCAGTGAAGTAACTGGTCATCAACGCGCCCCTGCGGTCGACGCAGGATGGAGAGCTCATCCTTCCAAACCATCAGGTGAGACTAAGGAGGGGACATCAAGAGTGATCTGTGGGAAGACAACGGGAGTGGGGAAGGTGGGTTGACAATCAATTCCACGGGTGGTTAATTCCTCTTCTCCTTTGCAGAAGAATATTCTTGCGAGCCAGACAAACTAGGCTGAGCGGGCCAGTCCAGTCAGTCATCTCGGCGCTACACGTCACGCTGGTGGAAACAACAGCGGCCCAGTTCCGGTCGACGCCCCCGTGGGAACCAGGTGAGCGTAACACTTGTCAGGTGAAGCTATGCACACTCAAGGATTTTCTGGGGCTCGAAGGGTGGTTCCCTTCACTGATAACATCTCCTTATCTGTTGGAGATCACGATATGTCTCTCCCACTTCTATACTCAAAGCAATCACCAGTAAACATACTAGGGAGAGACATCATGAGCAGGATCAACATGACTATCTCCTTTACTGACAAAGGAATAGTATGCTCTACACCAGGCATTAACATGATCACAGCACGCCACATCCTGCAGGCTTATTGTGGCAAAACAGTGTCCAGGGCAGAACCAGTAGATGGAGACATCTTCCAGTATCGAACAGACATGGCAATAGCATGGCTACTAGGAATTGAGGGCAAAATTTGGAGGAGACCAGCAGCTTACCTTTTCAGACCCAAAACACCGGCTAGTAAAAAGGAAGGGGCCATGATATCAGTGAGCATTGAAAGTATTGTGGCAGCCACAGAATACATTGCAGTTCATGCCCACAATAGGGAGGGGAAAGCATTGAGGGCAGTAAAAGCATTAGCAGAAGGATGCCGACTAACACAGGTATCAGATGAAGAGCTTTTCTCAGACGATAAAGGAGATGGGGAGATGGTGTTTGAGATGAGCGTCCACATTTGGTTGAGAGTGACATACAAAGAAGTAGCACAAACGATGGCAATGGCACTAGAAGCACCTGACACTACAGAACTGCCATTCTACGAGGATGATTTAGCAGCAGTACCAGCATCTCTATGGACCACTAGTCCATATGACGTAGGTTGCATAAAAAGCATTGGAGGAGTAAAGATAAAGTTGAAAAAAGGGGCAATGCTGCCTAGGATGAAGTAGTACCCACTGTCCAAAGAGGCAGATGAGGGGATCTATGAAACAATAACTGCCCTAGTGAATAGAGGAATACTGGTACCATAAGAGTCCCCATGCAACACTGCAGTGTATCCTGTGCGTAAGGCAAAGGGAGGGTCCTGGCATTTAATCCAAGATCTAAGACCCCGCAACCACATTGTAGAAGCAGAATACCCTATAGCGGCTAACCCAGCCACTATACGTTGTGGAATACCAGCAGAGACATCACGGTTCACTGTGACTGACCTCAAAAATGCCTTCTTCTCAATATCTCTACACCCTGACTCACAAGATCTAACAGGTTTCACATACCGCAATACAAAATGGAAACACACAAGACTACTATCATCATCTGCAGCACCACAGAGGAGAAGTGCAGGAGGGACTCTGCAAAAATGCTCACAGTGTTAGCCGAGAAAGGGTACAAGGTAGACAAGAAGAAATTGCAGTACTGCCTAGAACAGGTGCTCTACATAGGCCAGCTCATTTCACAAAAAGGAAGAAACATTGCACCACAAAGGGCACAAGCCATAACGAACACCCCACAGACAGTGAGAGAATTGCAGCAATTTATGGGCCTATGCAACTACATCAGGGCATTGGTTTTTGACTACAGTTCATACATAGGACCACTGCTTGAGGCCCTCAGAGAAGCACATGGGGGGGGAGTTGGGATGGACAAGAGAAATGACAGAGGCTTTCAATGAATTAAAACACGCCATCTCAACTGCACCAGTACTAGCCACATCAAAGTATGAAGAACAATTCTACATATTCTCACATTGTGATACTGCAGTAATGAAAGCAGTGCTGACATAAAAAACAAGCATGGGACACAAACCAGTAGCATTTTACAGTTGACATTTGGATCCTGTAATGATGGGTCACTTCTCTTATGCGAACAGAGGCTTGCCGCAGCAGCATTTCCGGTACAAAAATCATCCTCAATAACAATGGGGTGCCGCACCACACTGTACGTGGAACACGCTCTTTTTGCAATATTCAATAAACCAAAATCAACATTGACAACTCAAAGGGCAACAGGTTGTGAAATAATACTGTCCAGACCTGAATTGAGGTGCAGTAATGTAAACCAAGCACGATTTATATCAGAGGTAGTGGAAGATGGCAACCACGCCCATGACTGCACACAGGCCATTGAAATTTACTCAAGCACAGGGAAAGTTGAGTAAAATGCCCTAGCGGGGGAGAGATAATGTATATAAAGGGGTCCTCAACAATTGACCAGACTGATGGGGTGAGAAGAACAGGCACAGCAGTGGTACGACTGAGGTACGATTGGTCTTACGTTCGAGTAAAATGCATCCAGTTACCACAACACTATTCGGCACAAGCAGCAGAGCTAGTAGCACTGATTCTAGCCCTCCAAGAGAGCAATGACAAGAGGGTGACAATATATTTTGACAGTGCATACGTCACATCAACCGTGCTCTCGGGGTTAATAAAATGGCAACAAAGAGGGTTCAGAAGAGCAGACGGCACTCTGGTGCAGCATGCTCTACTACTTGCTGAACTATTTGAAGTAATTGAGGACCTTAAAGAAGTAGCTCTAGTGAAATGCCAGGCCCATACAAATGGGGATGATACAATATCAAAAGGTAATGATACAGCAGACACACATGCTAAATATGCTGTGTACTTTGGCGAGACATGGACCCTCCCGGAAAATCAAAAAGATAAGGGGGGGCAAGAAAGATGTTGATGAAGGATGGGTACACACACATCCCTGAAACATAAATAATGGAGCTAAAGGTAGCAGCACGTATGGCAGAAAAGGAACTATGGGTCAAAAGAGGATGCACAATGTCCCCCTCAGACACATTATGGTGACAGAATAATACAGGCAAAGTAGTGATGCCCCTGGACCTATTGAAAACAACTTTGGCCCAACTACACCACCCCACACACACAGGAAAAGAAGTGATTGCAGCACGAATAAAGTAAGCATGGTTCTGTCCCGAGCTAAACTCACACATTGAAAACTTCATTAGCAATTGTCTCACATGCCAGCAATTTACAGCCGGTCACACGCTGCAAGTGATCAAAGGTACTATACCCCGGCCCGAAGGATCCTTCCTGCACCTACACATTGACTACGTTGACATGATCAATGTATGTCAAGGGTACAGATACATGATTGTAGTAGTATGTCCATTTTCTAGATGGATCGAGGCCGTCCATGCTCCCGTGCAGACGCCTTCAGAGCAGCAAAGTTTATTGTAAGGGAGGTGTCCCTGAGGTGGGGAGTATGCGAAGTGCTGCGGTCATACAATGGCCCGCACTTTGCCAACAAAATGTTGCAACACATAACTGCCCTCTTTGGAATAAAGCATAAGTTTGCATGCACATATCACCCACAAGCAAATGGCGTCTGCGAACGCCTCAACGGCCTCCTAAAAAAGAGATAGCAAAAATTCAGCAAACAACCAAAAAGAGTTGGCTTTACTGCCTCCCCTCACATTACCACCTCACACCGCACGAGGTGGTGACCGGATGCCAAATGCAACTTCCACTCACACTGCCATCAAGAGAAACAACAGATTGCCATGCTACACACAATGGGCCTCATTACGAGGTATGCCGGTAAGGCAAAAACGATGCCGGTGTGGTAATACCGGCATCGTTTACCGTCCCGTTGCATTCCGACCCGCAAACCCGGTATTAGCGGCACACTAAACAACAGTGCCGCTAATAGCGGCATAGGCGTGTACACGCGCACCTTCAGGGAGCAAATACCAGCATGCCGGTAATAGGGGGTAATTCCAACACACGCATACATGCAAATACCGGCATCGAGAAGCCGGTAATCACGGCCTGCACGATGCCGGCCATACAGGCATCTCAGACCACCCGCAAAAAGCAAGCAGGATACAAGGCAGCTGCCACAGGTGCACACAATCCCCACAGGTGTAGTCAATGGAGGCTGTGCCAGTATAAACTGGGCACACCCACACACCACAACCCCCCCACAGCTGTAGGCAATGTAGAGTGGCCCAGTACAAAAGGAGCACACCTACACACCACACCCCTTCCTACATCAAAATGCTAACACTAGCAGTTGCAATCATGGCACTGGAGGACATGCCTATACTGCTACACCTACAGCAACAACAGCAACAACAACAACAACTACAGCAGCAACAACAACTACAGAAACAACAACAGGCAGCACAGAGGAGACGCAGGAGGAGAAGGAGGGTGAGACAGGGCCAGCAATTACCACCAGCGCAGCCACCAGTGCCTCGTAGGCAGCCACCAATCCCTCGCACCAGACCCAGCCCATTCAACCTAACCCCAGAGCAGATCCACACCCTGTACCGGTTGGACCGTGACACCATCACCACCATAGTGGACATGATACAGAACGACATTGCCAGCCACATAGGTATACGCACTGCCATCCACCCACTACTAAAGGTGGTGTCTGCGCTACACTTTCTGGCCACAGGCACCTACCAACATACAGTGGGCCAGCTACATGGCATTTCACAACCACTATTTTCACGCATGCTGAACCAAGTGCTGGATGCCCTCCTGAAGCACGCAAGCACCCACATATCCCTACAACGGAATGCCCAGGAGATAGCCGAAACCAAAGTAGGCTTCCATGCACTGGCAGGCATGCCCAATTTTGTTGGTGCCATCGACTGCACCCATGTGGAATTGGTAGTCCCCCATGCCATAGAGGCGGTGTACCGCAATCGCAAGCAATACCACTCCATCATTGTGCAAATGGTATGTGACTCCAGGAAGATCATCACCCATTGCTGCACCCGATTTCCTGGATCAACACATGATGCCATGTTACTGGGTAATTCCACGCTACCCCATCACATGGAGCGACATCCCGGACCACGTGTCTGGCTGCTTGGTGAGTTGCACAACCATCCCATGGCAGTGCTTTGGGGTACTGATGTGTGGGGATGCATAAGGGGGGGAATACTGCACCTGGGTGGGAATAGCCAGTGATTGGAGAATGCATGCAGAGCCAAAGACTCCTGACCTGAACCAGTCAAACGGTACATGACACTTCACTGGGCCACATATCACAAATAATGCATATCGATGAGAACAAGTAAGAGGCACAACCAGGCCACCATGGTGATGGCAAGCAATGCATGAATGAACAGGATGGCAAGTGTGGCAATGTGGGCAGAATGACCATGCATAGTAAATAATGAACAGCATGAATTGGAGTCAAATCATTGTTGCACTACCAAAGCATATCTGCCTCAGCAAGCATGATTACACCCTGCATCATCTATTGAACGCCATCCAGACTACCACACCTCATGACAGTATAGATTGCACCTAGATAAAACATTTTCATGCTTACAGGGACATGTACATGGCCACACCAAATAGCTGCCGCCATGACTGTGCTCCCTGAATGTGGCAGTTCAGAGTGACACACACATATTTGAATCTGCTTGCAGGTGATGGCGGATATCCCTTCAGGCCGTGGCTACTCACCCCTGTGCGTAACCCGCAGAACAGCCATGAGGAGGAGTACAATAGTGTGCACACCCGTACCCGTGTTGTGATTGAGCAGACCTTTGGCCTGTTGAAGGGGCGGTTCCTCTTCCTCAGCAGGTCTGGTGGGGCACTCCTATATAGGCCTGAGAAGGTGGCAAAGATCACCATGGCCTGTGTCATGCTGGACAACATGTGCGTCTGGAGAAATGTACCACTGCCACCTGACATTGACATGCATGGGCCGGGTGAGGATGATGAGCATGGAGACGGAGGTGAAGTAGCCCCCCCGCCAGTACGTGATGCACGGGATGGCCATGCTGTACACCAAGCACTAATTCACAAATACTTCTGAAACACAGGGACTATGAAAGACTTGTGTCAGTCAGACACTGGGCCAATGTGGACATGCATACAGGGAATGTTGGGAGTTGGGCACTGAACACCGTACCACATTAAATGGATGCACACAAAAATAACAATGTCCAGCCATGGATTTTTCTTATCACAACATGTGTATTATTTACAACAGCAAAAATGTGCCCACTCCCCCCTCCCAGGCTCCCCCAACAAACTCCCTGACCCCCTCCAACAAACTCCCTGACCCCCCCAACAAACACCAACACCCCCAATAGACTCCACAAGATGCACCCCTTCACCCGCAACCTTGTGTCCCACTACCATTGTCCCCCACACTACTTCCGGGACTTCTTCCTGTCCAGAGGTGGCATTTCAGTGTGCCTTGCACTGCTACGTGTGTGGCGCACTGGGCTGGTGGGGACAGATGAAGCTGGTGTGGAGGTAGTAGGTGATTCGCTGGCAGGTTCCACACCTCCTGCAAGCCGTGGCCGCTGCATATGAAGCAGCATTGAGGTCAGCACCTGTGTCACCGCCCCCAGGCATTCCCTCATTAGCCGAGCTGATGCATTGACAGCGCCTGTGTTTGCTTCGATGGCCGCCGTGGTCCCTGCAATTGCTGTGGCAATACCCCGCCTGGTTTCCTCCCCGTCCACTATGTACTGGCGGAGTAGGTCTAACATGGCCTCCTGTTGGGCCTCCACCATCGACAATCGTGTCTCCAGGGTTCTGGAGGGGGCTGGAGTGGTGGGTTGTGCAGTCACATGGATGGCATTTTTGGGACTGGAGGGACTGGACTCCTCAGAGGTGGGTAGGTCACAGTCACAGAGGCAGGGATCAACTTCACTGCAGGTGGGTGACTGCAGGTGTTGGGGTGAGGGGGTGGGCACGGGTCTCGGGGTGGCCGGGCATGTCACCTCGGTGTCTCCCTCAGGCTCCACACTGGCATCAATTCCTTCCCCAGTGGAGGCGGGTGCTTCCAGGCACTCCCCTTGGACAGGTGTGGGTGTGGCCTGCTTGTCTCCAGCGGAGGTGGTAGTGGTGGTTTCCCTCTTCTTACGGTGTAAGGTGGATGCCCTCGCAGTTGTCTCCTGAGTTGCTTCTTCCTCATCAGTGCCTGGGGTGGTAGAAGAGATGCAGGGCATCAGTGATGGTGTGACATGGCAGTGGCAGTGCTGTTCAGTATTCATTTGATCATGCTTTCATGTCTTACAGGTGTGTCACGCAGGGTTTTCAGAGAGGGCATGTAAGCATTCACTGCATGGCAGGTGGCATGCCGTTGATTTTGGGTTCGTGTGAAGTATCACATGGGCAAGCTCCTGGTGTGTTGGCTGTGTGTTGGTTAAGGGATGGGCACTCAGCATGTATTTCAGTGTGGCAGCGTTTGGCCCGCCATCTGTATTTGGGTATGGTCATGTGGGTGTTGGGACATGCACTGCCTTGCCTAGATTCTCTACCACTTCACTTGAGCTACTTCATGGTCTCCCCTACAGGGATCTGCAGGGTCACTCACCTCCTTCCGCGGTTGATGCCGCACACGTCCCATCTCGCATAATCCCTCGATGGACTCAGGACTGATGAATCTTCTGGCTGTCTCCTCCCAGGGCATCAATTTGGCAGGGGGGTGGGCATCCCCACCTGTGGGCATGGCCTCCCTCCAATTGGTGGCCATGATATTGCGTACCCTCAACCGGAGGTTATCCCACCTCTTCCTCCAGTCCCTCACACTGCGCGGGGTGGGACCTACGGCTGATACCCTGCAGGCTACCTCCTGCCAGATTTGCCTCTTTTGTTGCTGCACCTCCCACTTCTTGTCGTCGGATTGTATTGTGTCTGCATGTGCAGCTAGAGCGTCCGCTAATATAGTGAGCTCTGTGTCTGAGTAATGCTGCTTACGCAGCCGGGGGGTGGTCTTCCTGGTAGCCTTTGACATTCTCTATGTATTTCCACTGTGCTCTCCGAGTATCGGCTGGTGGTTATGAAGGATGGCAATGGATTGTGTTTTTAAAGATGGCCGCCGGCCCATTTCTCGTTCCTGCGCGATGACATAATTTCCGGGTCCATTTTTTGAGGAACACGGTATTACCATGCCGGTATTACCATGCCGGTATTTAGGGGTTGGTATGAGGCTATGGGCGGGTCCCGCGATGCCGGTATAGGGGAGTTGGAGGCCCTTTAGCGGCATGGCGGTATTGCCACTACCGGCATGGGGGGACGTAATCACCCGCTATTAGCGGGTTCATACGAGCACGGACCCGCTCATTCCGGCATGCCGGTAATGAACCCTGTTTTACCGTGCAACTCGTAATGAGGCCCAATGTCTTTTTTGAAGAAATGTATGAATATGTCTCTACGCTGGTTACTAGTGTCGCTTTCATCTCTCAACAGATTGAACGGACACAGGGCGGGTCGAAGAACAATCAACAAGGAGAAACAGGAACAAACTGCACAGTGAACAGTAAAAGAGGGGGACCATGTCATCCTAAGTAATTTTAACAGGAAATGGAATAGTCCACGGTTCACAGGGCCCCCTGAGGTGGACAAAATAGCTCCAAGAGCTATAAAAATCAAGGGCAAAAATGCATGGACTCACATCCACAAGCTCAAGCCCTACAAAGCACAGACCCCCCTCACATCAACGAAGGGGCCAACGCTTCAGCAACGACAACTGGCAACAACAACGACACAGCACAGATACCAAACCCCCCAAAGGACATAAATGACCAACCACCCATAACCCACCCTATGGTCACGAGATCCCAGATAAAGTAAACCCCGCCCCAGCCACCACCTACTAAAGAACATTGTCCAACGATCTGCAACATACACCACACTGTGTAGACACGTGCATGCTCTCTTCTTTTTGTCCCGCACATGCAGGTACCACGCAGTACTGTTGTATATGTAATGTGAACAGAAGGGAATATATGTCACTAACGCATACGTCATTGCCCAGGGGTAAATGCTGCCCGCGGACGAGAACACCCAAGAAGCACTGTCGCACCCATTTGTCTATGTTATAAAAAGACCAAAACACTTAAAGAAAAGAAGAATACGTGTGTATTATAACACATTCCTTTTGATAATAGTCCAATCTTTCCCACATCTCCACGCAGCATTACCCGCCCTAAGAGATAGGACGGTAAGGAAAGCGTGGGAACAGCTTTTTGCCTGGGCATTGAACGATTACTTGATAGGAAGGGCTTGACTAGAAGATACTAACAAAATAACGTATATTTTGAGAGATTTTCAGGCGGGCACCTATATCATCTAAAAGTAAAGTGGCTACAGGACCGCAGCAGAGGTAAGAGAGGTATGCCAGTGGTATTGGCAATTGTAATAAAAATGTTAGGGATTTTTTTTACCACTGGCCTGATTACTGCCGCTGTTTGGCAGGCATAGTATGCTTCCTATGTTATGGCATCGCCCTTTACTAACACCCCCCCTACCATGGCTGCAACAAGTACAGCGTCAGGTGGTACAAGTAGTACGAAGCACAACATCAAGAGAGATAAACGTAGTGTTTCTATTGATACACATGGGGTAGATACATACATTACAGAATCCGCACACGTCTCAAACAACATGTGGTACAAGCACTTGTCCAAAATTGGTAAAGGCACAACTAAGGACAACTGCTGTTTATGCTTGTTGATCCAATACACCATGAGCGCATCAAGAACATTTGTGGCAACTGAGGTACCTGCAACATCAGTGGAGTGCCTGATATACTTGGCTTTGTTCCAAAGACGAGGGCAATTTCAAGTAAGAAAAGCAACACTAAGATGGAAATCAAGGTCTACGTACCCCTATGAAGACAATTTTATCAAAACACTACCAATGTATGACAACTACTGGCACGTGATGCAAGGGCTCCAGTACATGGCGGATGGCACGACAAAGGAGACACAAAGGAGGTTACATTGAACTGCCTACCATGCGAATGGCACGCAAAAGAAGTTGCTGGTGAACCAGGATGCTGGGAAAGACCATTAATATTAATATATGGCAAGGTATACACTAAAGAAGGGTGGGTGGATTGAGTTGTAGGAAGTAAAATGCTGACTTTGGCGAAGTCATCAGTGATGACAGTTCAAGAAGAGAACGACAAATGTTACAATGAATGGACAAGGAGTGCAGCACTGGTCACATGGTTAGATAAGGAGGACAAACCAATAACAATACTTCCACTGACACCACCAACACTGTGTTATCAGCATGACAGAGAAGTTGATGTTGGAAGAAAGGATGATTGCAAAAGAACAATAAAGATTCCTGAGGGGGCTGCTGGAACAGCAGTTCTGATGGATCACTATTGGGCCTGCGGAGCAAAGGCATACCACAGATTGCCACCGTTGTGGAATGGAGTATGCACTATGGTACACATCAACGTACCATCCTTGGTAGTACCGCAGAAACACGTCAACCTGGAGAACTTCCCTAAAATGGACGAAGGGAATAAAAGGAAGAAAAGGTCAGTGAAGATAGAGGAAGCAAGCAACGGGACGACATGACCAGCCTGTCCAGAGTAAAAAGACAAGGAGAACCACTGACGGGGAACTACTTGTGGGGAGGGTCAGAAACAGCTCTGAGTAACTTCCCACCAGCTCACAGACGGTTTAGCAGAGTGGTGATGTTCTTGTCCTCCATAATACAATCAGGGGTACAGGCATGTACAAATGCAAAGTGACTCCAGATTACCAGATGGGAGCTAATGATGACGATAAACTCCACAATTAATGGATTCAACGTGATAAAATAAGAACTGAGGGCAATACGGATGGTAGCACTTCAGAACAGATATGTGCTGGACCTCCTGACAGCAATGGAAGAGGTGTTTGCGCAAAATTTGGGAGCTCATGTTGCACGTTTATTCCTGCCATCGACGAGGACAACGGCACACTTTCTGAGGCAGTATCGCAGCTGGCCAAGATGCACGCCAACATGGAAGAAGAAGCAAAGGGAGTGAAGAAGGACAAAGCTGGTTCTCCTACATTTGGTCTTGGATGCCATCTTGGCTCTCAGATGGTCTTAAGATTGTGGCAGGATGCATAATTTTAGGAATAGCCGCCGTGATGGGGATTAAGGTATGGAAGACAAGATCAATGCGTACTGCTGAAGAAATGATCGCCATGCACGTCCTAATGCCAGCTGAAGACGACCAACACACAAACATCATTATTAAGGAACGTGAGCGGTTACGCCAGCAGATAGTAGAAGCAGACTTGTATCCACCATCAGTAAAAGAAGAGAACCCAAGGAACCCGAAAAGTTAAGTTGGAAAGTGGGTTTATTGTAAACCAGGTGGCGGATGTGTCTACATGTACTGGTCATTTGAAGATCACGTGAATCAGTACGGACTCTTGGCAGGAATAATGAAGGTATGGTGAGTATGCGGAGACAAGAGAGTGGATAATCGACCAGAGGGGGGACAGAAGAGGAAAAATGGGAGAATACCTTCCCCCCATTCTCATCCAAACCATGGCCTAGGACGTCACGGCCGAAGCACCCCCCACGAGAGGAATTCGACCCACTCACTTCCGTACCAGACATCAAGATCCACTGTGGCCACGCCCCACACGGCCAGGGAGCCTGCCCATTAATGAAACCACGTGCGGGAACCTCAGGTGGAACTGACATTGACAATATGGCCCAACTCGATTAGACAGTAACCACAAATACTATCATCGTTAGAGATGCCATGACGACATAGCCAACCGAAAAGAACACACGTGCCACCATGCACATTGGTCACACACAAACCAACCTCCACGAAGAACATACTCAGTGATATGACACAGAGAACCGTATACACTCACAGACCTGCATCGTTGTTATTTTCCACATAGGCCACCTACAGCACCGCAGAAATGCAAGACGCCTGAAGAGCTTGTGTAGATGCTTGCAGATGCTTTCTCGCCCCTTAACACCATAAAGATGCCACCCTACATATTTAATGCATATGGCAGTCTGTCGCCCCTCGCGAACCCCATATTATGGATTATGTACCGCCACCCAGAAGCTAGGCCAAGGTAGGCCGTAAAATAAGAGTCCCCAGGCAGAAGCCTCTCAGAAAAAACTGCAAAGCACTGATCACGCAGAACGAGCCCCAACTAGAGCCCACATGCAAGGCCGCGATGTTGCAATCTACATGCGGTGCTCCCCACTCTGAGGTCACACCTGCCACTGCTAAACACTCCTCAGAGCCGAAATACAAATATAATGCTCATAATTCTGCTCCAGCCACGGTCTCACAACATGTGACTAAGCCGACCTGATACGATGCCAAGCCCTACTGTACAGAAAAGCACTGGGGTCTCACGTCTGAGACACAGTCTGCAACAATAAAGTGACAAATTGGACACCTACAGCGATGGGAAAGACATGCACACTAGGTAATAGTCAGACCTGTCCATTGTCTGCCACTGACACATAGTCACACATTGTTGCCAGCACCAGGTAGACCACGATCAGAATATGAGGGATGCATCATGATGCCACTATAGTCTAGCCAATCCCCAAGTGTCCCCTTCTAACAACTTTGTTGTAGCAATTGTTAGGGATGGCCCAATCGTACCACCTGACCCTTCCTCACCCAATAACAATCTTTCCTATAGGTATCTATACTGATCTTACCACTCGGGGAGCCAACCCGAAGTGTTGCTACGTTTTGGGGATAGTTTTCCTAGGTGACGCATGTAGCACGTCATACAACTGTAAAAATGGCCTGCAAGCCCACTGATGATGAGAGCCTCCCGGATGCAGAGTTCGTCCCTGCTTGTTTCTGTAATAAACAGCAGTATAAACCTTGCTCTTGTGTGTGCCTCATACTCCTTTTGGGACGCGGGAGAAGTTGGGGTCTCCCCAACCCCGGAGGTCCGTGGACGGCCCTGCCAGCACCCGGGAAATTACCCCGACAACCTGCTCAATTGCACCCCTCTCTACAAAGAGACATTGGGGCTTCTGGTTCTTCCTAGGGTTACCATTGAAGATCATGGCCTTAGTTTTTGTAATTTTCAAAGAGAGTCCATATCTCTTCAAAAAAGACACAAAAATCTCCAGTTGTTTTTGCACACCAACCAGGGTGAGAGAGAGGAGCGCAGCATCATCTGCAAACAGCAATGCTGGAAACGTATCGCCTGCTATCAAAGGAGCATCAGTCTGGACAGCCAAGAGTCTCTTTAGAACTTCATTAATAAAAATGCAAAACAGCCTAGGCGCCAGCACACATCCCTGCCGCTCTCCCTTCTAAATGTCAATGCTATGAGAAGTTCTTCCCTCTGGACTCCAGCAGACCACCTCGGAGTTCCCTATGTAGAGGCTCTGAGTTGCTGAGCGCAAAGCCACAGGAATGCGAAGCTCCTCCAGAACCTTCCATAAGCGTTCCCGAGGGACAGTTTCAAAGGCCGTGCGTAGGTCGACAAACACAGCATAGGCATTAAAGGAATGGTTCGGTCAAAATGTTTTATTGCCCCTATGGGTCGGCCAAGTGTTTTTAAGCCTAAGTCACTCGATTTTAGAAACATTTCCTATGGACCTTACCCGAGTTTTCGTCCATTAAACACACGCGAAAACAGGCATCAGGGAGCTGCCATTTTGTGATAATCCTATCATTTCCCCCATCTCCCTGGCTGACCTGGTTTTGCGGCACTAAATCATATCTCCCGCCCCTGAGCCTGACATTATTAAAACATTCATATTCCCAGCCTCTCTCCGTGATGTTTCTGTGCTGCGCAGGCAAACGCACCCAGTCGTCTTCTACGTGACTTCACACAGACCCCGGAAACCAACATAGATCAACTCACAACACAGCGGGCCACAATTCGGAATATGAAAATGTACTTTAAAATCAAACAGCAACACGGTACAATTGGTAAAGTACATTTATTTGACATTAAATGTTTATAGAATATTCAGCAATGCCCTATGAACTCCGAAAGCCATTTATTTTCTTTTATCTCTATCCGCAAATCCGTAGAAGTTTATCGTGAGTCACGCGCTGTTCCTTTATGGTACACAGGGTGTTGGTTTTCGTTAAAAGAAGCACTTTTGTCGCACTTTGAACCGCAAGGCTGTTCCATCAAGTAGGCACTAGGCCAGCGTAAAGGTTGATATGTTGCTTCTAGCCGCTAGTACCGCGTAAGGGCATATGGGCCCTTGGCGATCGTCCCATAAAATCATCAGAATTGTGCAGTTGTTTACATTAAGCTGCAACTGGCGGTTGAAAAAGCCATCTGCCGGTGTCTGAAACTGGTGGCAGTAGCAAAAGGGAAGGATATACCTGTTTTGAAAACATAAAATGTATAATTAGTCTCGCCAGCCGATCTTTATTAATATTATTCATTTTATTTATTATGGCTGAGCTGAAACTATTTGCTTTCAAGGATAGTGCAATGGAGTATGTTCGGCTCTAAAATCAATGCGAAAAGTAACAAAATAAATCGAGGTTAGTACACAATGAGAAATGACTTTTTGTCTACATGCATGTGGAATGTGGACCTGCATGCCCATGTGCCCGCTACAAGGACGATCCCACAAACGTTTTCCAAGCTCTTCATTCATTCATTTATTCATGCATCCATTCATTAATTCTTCATTCCAGTATAAAAGCATCTAAAGAGTTACTTACATTATATTTGCAATTTCCATTGTGTCTCTGCGTAATGCAGTCTGTAAATCCCACTGTGCTCTTGACAACGATTATTTGTGTACTGAGCTAACATGAAACTCGGTCTAGTTTCGGAATTTACTGCCTTATCGTCTCTTACGTTATTGCACCCCCCCCTCCAAATGAAGTTCTTTCGGCATGGTCCCTGTCTCTCAAGGTCAAAAAACAATAGAACCTTATACTGCCAGTGCGAGTTGTGGGCCTCTTCAGGGCGTGAGCTGAAAATCAAAGCCGCTGACCTTCACTAGAAATGAGCATACATTCTTTCTTTGCAACATCCCGTAGTAAAGCCATCTGTGAGAACTTGAAGTTTCGAATCCATCTATATAATGCCCCTCAATGCGCAAATGCGAACTGGCTTCTCTCCCATCTTCCACGGCTCGCTTGGCGCGTTCTAAGGCCCCCAATTTTGTCCTCGTTGTCTGCGAGCTTTGAAGCCCCAAAGAACCATAACTATTGAGACTTTTCATTTTTTGGGGAATGTCAGGGAAAGTATAAAGTACCCGAGGAGTTGAGTTGAAAGTGAGATTTATTGTTTGTCTGTTTTATTATTTGCAATACGCAAGCCTCCGCTCGGTTAACAGTGCGCAGCATTTACAAGAGATTGCGAAAATGAGTTATAATATACATACACATATAGACAAGGTCAGCAATATTAGGTGAATAGAGAGAGAATTCAAAGATAACACCCAGGTTGTTCGGCACCCAGGATGGTGAAGGTAGGGGTTAGGGTTAGCGTACTTTGTATGCACACTGTACAATAACATTTATTTACAAAAAGACAATCGTATTACAATTATTTAAACCAGGATTTGTACTTCACAACCAGCTTTCCTTTGGGTGGACATGGCATAGTGGCAATGTTGGGTGGCAATGGATCAGTGCTCTGCACAGAAACGTTCAAAATTCCATATCTGTGCTTCTGTAATACAGCAACAATAAGGCTTTGACAAAGTCGAACTACATTTCCTCATAGACTGGTTTGATCACCCATTGCTTACTTCTTTTTGAAAAGGCCTTAGTGTAGCGAGGCATCCTTACATTACCAGTAGTTCTAGATTGTTCACGGCCGTGATTCTCGTTATGGGCCAAGACGGCAAGTAGAGTCCTATGTCTCATGCCCTGTATGCTGAAATGCAAGCGCTTTGGCCTTTACTTTAGGCACATATTGTGAACACCCCCAAACCTCCTGTGTGACAGAATTCTGTCCCCTCAAATCTCTTGATAGAGTTTTATCCAAAGCTATCAAGTTCTGATGCGTCGGTGAATGCTGCTGCTGGTTCATTCTCTGTCATTTTAACATCTGCTACTTCAACATTGATGGGAGAACACAACAATGTCAACAGCTTTTTTGGTGGCAATTTTTTGGCGGGTGTAGATTGTGTGAATTGATCTGCGACTACTTCAGAGCTATCTTCAATACATCCAGTATCATGGTGTTGCAGTGGTGCGGTCGTACTGTAGCAATGGTCCAATACAACTTTGCTGGATTCTCCGGACACATTCATTTCATTTTCTGTCCGTTGGACATGAGCATCCCGAGTCTCAACACGCCGCATCTGAATTAATAGTTCCTCCATAGCCTCCATAGTGTAAATGATCTGGCAAGCAACATCTCTCATTCGCTTCACTGTCTGTGTATGTATAGTTCGTAGACCCACGGGTAACTAGAGGACAGATTGGAAAAGGGATGTTCAGTTTAAACACAAGATAAAGTATAGTACAATTGACTGGAAAAAAACATAAAATAGTCCCCAGCACAAAAACATTTCTAAAGTTATGAACTGTTTGTAACTAACCTTATTTTTGTTTCTTTTCTTTGCAACATTTTTGACTCGACCTTCAACATCTGCACGCTGTTGCTCCGATTCGTATCCGCATGTCTCCCCTTCCTCTTGCGCTGCAACAACTATATTTTCTGTATCCACATAGACAGCACGGAATGAGGCTCCATCGACTCCCTGAAACATAGTATTTTCATTACTGTGTATCAAAATATTGTTAGCATAAAACACACGTGAGGACGAACACACATGTACATCTCAATGGCCAAACACGATTTAAACATTGTGTGGAACAATCAAACGACAAGTATTCGAGCTCTGATGACCTAGTTTGATGGAGCTGTCAGTATCCATACCTCTGGCTCTGCATGGACTGCCACAAATGATTGTATTGAAGAGGAGGCATCAGCAACTCCCTGAAACACAGTACTTGCGTTAGTATGGTTTTCAATATTGTAAACATAACACACACTTGGGGTCGAAGGCACATGTACATATAAAGAGATAACAACAAATGTTGCATTGTCTGAAAGAATCAAGGAATATTTAAATATGATCAGATTTAATCGACTTATTTCTCCGATTTCTTTACATCTGCATCATCTAAATGGGATCTTGTGATTGTAGTGGAAGCTCCATCGTCTCCTTGAAACACAGTACTTGCGTTAATAGGGAAGAAAGTATAGCAAATGGAATCACGTTATATGATCACGCTCGATGGAGCTGTCAGTATCCATACCTCGTGCTGCTGAAGAATATCTAGGGCTGTTGTCAATGTGGTGCGCACTTCGGAAAGCTGTTGCGCCGATTCGTATCCGCATGGTCCCGCTCCCCCTGGAATTACTTGAATGTCAGGCTCTGCATCAAGTGCGTGGGTTGACGCTTCAAGAACTGCCTGAAACATAGTATTTGCATTAGTAAGGATTACAATATTGAAAACACAACACACACTTGGGGTCGACTGCACAGGTACATATCAATAGCTATCCACGAATGAAACATGGTGTAGAACAATCAAACGATAAGTGTTCCAGTCCTGATGATCACGGTCGATGGAGCTGTCAGTATCCATACCTCGTGCTGCTGAAGAACATCTAGGGCTGTTGTCAATGTGGTGGCCGCTTCAGCATCTCCCTAAAAGACAGTACTTGCATTAGTATGGATAATACTAATTATAACTGAAAACAAACACCAGGGGACGACAACTAAGGTGTATATCAATTGGAAAGCACTAACCAAACAACTGGTAAAATAATCACACGATACATAAAAACTATTACTTGACATGCATAAAACAAGTCTGTAGCAGAAAAGCCAAGTATGATTACCTGATACGCGCTAGAAGTGGTTGATAACTGCGAGCACGTCACGGAAGTAGAATGTTCTTGCTTCAGATTCAAGGGATAGTCAAGAAGTTGTAAAGGTAAATTATTGTTTGATAATGAAATGCCAATATTTAAAATTACCATGTAAGGAGACAGAATACTTCAGTAATGCCCAATATAGCACAGTTCCCTGTGCCCATATATAGATTTCGTTTGTGGGTTATGAAATCTAAAAATAATATATTGATAAATGTCATTATTCAAAAAGCTATACACTCATATCAATGTCGAAAGTATTACAAATTGGAAACAACACCTAAAATATCAATCAATCCATTCGGCTACCTACACACTACCGCAAGGCCAAAAGCTAAAAACGGAAACTTGACTCACCAGTGGCGGAATGTGGACGAATAGAGTGGGAATAGCGTTTGCGAGCAATTTCCGTGTCGATCGCCGTTTATTCTTCTTTGTTACCCAAGATGTGGTGTACATGTTCGAGGGAAAGTGCAGATGCGGTATCGATCACCCCTCTCGTCCTCAAAGACTTGTTGGACTCTACTTTCCAGCTCATCCAGTGGATATCCGCAATGTCTGACCCATTCTCTTATTCGATCAACAGTTTTCGGGAATACATGCATTGTAGTGCCTTCAGATTTAGCATGGGTCTTCGAAGGGCAACCGCTAATCGAACAGGCAGGCATTGTTGAAAATTCTGAAAAGTAAATATCAAGATTATTATAAAACGTTGATGAATAAAAATATCATAAAAAAGTAAATGAACCATACCATTTTCAATGCAAGGTTTGTTTTGGTCGCCGGAACTATACCAGTTCATCATGTGCGGCTTAGTATTTGCATAAGTTACAGAAATTTTTTAAATTATGTGCCTAACTCTGAACATGTGACTCGTCCCTTGGATGTTCTGTCTTGCACGAAAAGGTAACATGCTTACATTATAGACTGGACCCCCGAAGGATGCAATTTGATGAGAATTGACACAGACAAAAATAAATAGATCTATTGATAGCATAACAATTGAAACTCAAGTCAATAGCAATGAGACCAATGACCATAGCTCTATTGGGTACTGTAATCGCAAATAGATAGAAATGTAAAAATGACCGAAATATGACTAGGATACATGGCCTTACCTTGACCAACAAACAGTTGGATTCAGCAGGCCGTGCAGTATGTTGCAGGAGAACAGGTACATGGCCACAGGTAGCACACTGACGAGTTTGCTCGAAGCGGTCACAGATAGCACAACAACGAGCAGATTAGCATAGATCTCAGTGCTTCTCAGGTAGAAGGTTCAGGATTTGACTTGCAAAGCACAAATATGTTCTCATGAGACATATCAAGTGGTTTATAAAGTATTAGAAACAGGGGTGTGTTTGCGAATGAATTACGTGTGTATGTTGTGGTATTATGTGGTTTGCAGGGGGGCGGCCTGCCTCAGGGGAGGCCTGCTTGGAGACACTGGGTCTGAGGAGGCCATGTGAGCGATGGCCCCTGGGCGTGGGATACCTTTTGAAGTGTACATGCTGTTTGGCACCTTGGCCGTTTGCGCCCGTGATAGCCCCCCATGCCAGCGCTCATCCCCGTGTGCGAACCGCCTTTGATAGAGGGGGTGGGATGGATGGGCCTGTGGTGTGCAGATAAGGCACAGGAAGACTGCTGAATGGAGACACACTTATGTGGATTGCAGGGGGGCGGCCTGCCTCAGGGGAGGCCTGCCTGGAGACACGGGGTCTGAGGAGGCCATGTGAGCGATGGCCCCTGGGCGTGGGATACCTTTTGAAGTGTACATGCTGTTTGGCACCTTGGCCGTTTGCGCCCGTGACAGCCCCCCATGCCAGCGCTCATCCCCGGGTGCGAACCGCCTTTGATAGAGGGGGGTGGGATGGATGGGCCTGGGGCGTGCAGGAAAGTGTGTGGGAGCGAGGGGCCATCAGGCCCCTCTCATCCTTTACTTCTCAGTAGAAACTCGTACCAAGTGCCTCCAGTAGTGGGTTCGCCCCTTGCCCTTATGTGATGTTAACTTTGGATGACATTCGCGTAGATGGGACCACTGAGCAGGACACGGAGCATCCATTTTTGTACCCCCTTTCCACTCCATCTTGGTGACCAGGCCTCACTGCGCAGAGCACATGGCCCCCACCCTCGTTCCCACTCTGACTGGAAAACTCCAGAGGTATTTGCAACAGCTAATAAATGTAACACATCACTCTTCCTCTGAGATCATGGTCCTGCATGTGAACCAGCCTGAACTAAGCACATAGCTCGTTCATCTCCACAAACGTGTCCTTGCCCACGCACCCTCGCCAGTGGAAACTTACTGCCATTCTGACCCTGTATCCCTGCAAGATATTCTCTTCATGTGCCAGACCACTGACCATGCCATGATGCCCACCTAGCAGATCCCCAACTAACATTAGACCCCTACTGCAGTTTATCTTTGCCTATCAATAACAAATGCCACATACCGGAGATTCTTGTGAGCACAGACCCACACTTCAAACAGTGTACTATAGTGGTCAAGACCCTTAACCTAAGGCCTGTATAATCCAATGTTAATTGATAGTATAGATATATGTGTGACTTTTATAGAGACATAACCGACTGAAAGACTTTGATCAAGTGATATTTAGTGCATTCATTATTGAGAATATATTATGTTAGCTTAGATAGTGACCACCCTGCTTCATAGCGACCTGACCTTCACCCATTCGGAGCACCGATGTCTGATCTCCATCCTTGAATGGAGACACACTTGATTCATTTAAAAAATCGAAACAACCGTTGTTAAAATATATGTGGTGTTTTATTTTGTATCTTATTTTGATGATGCAAAAATACAAGACTTTAAACATTTTACAGGTCAGGTTGCAGCACAGCGAGAGAAAATCCCCTGTACTGACCGCTGTCACTTGGGAACGTTTCTCTTATGGCACGAATGGCACAGGCAGGTATCACTCTTTGAACGCGGTGTCCAAGCCTCCCGTGAAGCCACCATGTAAAGGAACGATAGGCCACCAGCCTGTACCACCTGTGAAAAGGAATGAAACAAACAGTTTTTAAATGACCAAGATAAGTTTAATAAACATTTGTTGTCAATGACAATTCTTGTAACTAATGGCATTCTGCTCGGACAAATGCTATCTAGACACTGCACACTATTGAACGACTTTCATGCGTTACAATGATATGTATATGTAATTTTGGATATAGTAGAAGACCATGAAATAGGAGTGGCATGACAAGCAGAGTATACTTACTCGTTACTCGGATTACGAGGACGAACAGTTGCGCGAAGTTCGTTCATAAGCACCATCATTATCCTCAACACGGACCGTGTGAGGCAGGCTGCCCTGAAGTCTGGCAGCTTGATGATGCATTGCGGTCGTGGCTTGCCTTCCGAAATGTAGGCCACGCATCCCGAGTTTTCACAGCAGCAGCAGTTCTCGTCCTCGGTTGGCATTAGCTCGCACCGATTGCATGTGCACCAGGTGGAAACACCGTCCATGTGACTAGGTCCAGGCTCTTCAGCTGTTGAATCGTCCTCCCAACTGCCGTCCGAAGACCCATGGTTTTTGCGTGTTTCCCTTTCCAGTAGTTCCTCCTTAGTATACTCGGGCTCGTACATGTAGGGCATTATTGTAGCCATTGTGTGTTAAACAAACTAAAATATTTATAGCAGTGGTACTGGTATCTGTTCACACGGGCTACAAGCAACGAAGGTAGCTGACCAGAGCACAGAAACGAGTCACAGAATACTCAAAGTAACACAGAGAGAGGAATGGAATCGAAAATCTGCTGCTGTGTGTTGTGAAACGGTCTGTTTATACTTATTGAGTAAAGAGGCGTCCTGCCATTTCCATGGCGACACGTCGTTAGCTGAAGCCCAGCGAATGTTGACACGAGACTGGCTTTGGCGTTATGAAACGGGCGGTACGTGTCTGCTGATGACAGGCTCAGGGGCGGGGGATATGATTTAGTGCCGCAAAACCAGGTCAGCCAGGGCGATGGGAGAAATGATAGGATTATCACAAAATGGCAGCTCCCTGATGCTTGTTTTCGGGTGCGTTTAATGGACGAAAACCCGGGTAAGGTCCATAGGAAATTTTTCTAAAATCGAGCGATTTAGGCTTAAAAACACATGGCCGACCCATAGGGGCAATAAAAAATGTTGACCGAACCATTCCTTTAACCTTTCTCAGCAAACAACAATCCCCACAGAAAATTGCTTCCAGGAGATCCCCCATAAACCCTCGTGCCAGCCCCTTTTCTTCCCATTCAACAACGTGCCGTAATCAGATCTTGCCTGTCTGACCACAAAGCATATCTGGGGACCTTTACACTTAGAGGCAGATAATTCAAGTCTGCATACTTTCTTAATTCTGGTGGATTGTAGGAGATTCTGAGTTTCTCAATGAGATAGCCTGGGGACTTCAGGATGACAGCCTTGTAGATGATACATCAGGATCCATGCAGGGTGATGAGGGTCGGAGTAATCTGGTCGAATTTGCAGAGTCCTTTAATGAGTCTTGATGCAGCATGCAGGACATATTTCAGGGGTGCCAGGGTGGTTACTGCAAGGCCTTGCAAAGGGGAATTGCCACCATCCAGGTCAGAGGACCAAGGCTTGGACAGACGATCAGAAGTTTTTTTATGCGATCATGGGCTTGATTTTACGCAGGAGAGAAAGTTGGTACCAGGCTGTGTATGTCTTCCTTGCTATGTGCTGTTTGAATGTGAGGTGTCTGTCGATGTTGGACACCAGGGACCTAGCAAAGGTGGCTAGCTGGGGTGTGAATCCCTCGAGGGTCATAGTAGAGGCCCAGGTCTGGATATCAGGGTGTTCATTGTTGTTGGTCAGTAGTATGAATTCAGTCTTGGAGGGGTTGCGCTTTATGTAAGCAATGGACATCCAGGACTGGATCAATGTGAGGCAGGCCTTGAGCCTTTGGATATCTTCGATGGAGGATATTGTGAGGTAGATCTGCGTGTCACCTGTGTATTGGTTAATGTGGATATTGTGTGGAGGGAGGGATTAGACCTACTTCTTCACATTGGCAGAAGAAGCGTTTACCTTCATTGATGTGCGATTAGTTTATAAATAGTAAGCCGGCTCAGTTTTTTTAGCAAGTGAGTCTGTCTAGAATCATACATTCGGTGGATGGAGCACCTATTTATTGGCATGAGATATGCAGCCCTTAGATTTTGTGCTTCAGTTGGGATGATCATACTTTGGCACCTTGTTGGCACACCCTCATAGCGTGGAATGCTGGGGTATTGTATTTTCCTTGTTAGTGTTGCTTTTGGTAATGGGTTACAATGTAATTGGCAGTTACGGGTGGGCTGTTGGGGGTGGAAGGTTTGTGTTATTATGGTATTTCAATCCGTCTGTTCTGCTTTATGTGTGGTTTCGTTTCATAGACACAAGTACTGTCATACAGCACAACTCAGCATATTTCTTTATATGGCTTCATTTAGTGTTCTAATTTATATTTATTTATTTTTTGTGCATTTGTAAGGCACTTATACATCAAGTAAATTGTGTTTCAAAGAGCCCACAAGGCAGCGGGGAGGGAACATGGGAATAAAAGGCAAATATAATAACAATGAAGAGAAAGAAAGTAGCGGTCCTACTAGGCCTTGCGAGCATTCAGAACGTGCATGTTTAGGGAGAGAAAAGGGGCGAGGGAGGTGGATAAGTGCTAGGGGATCCCCAGAGGGAAGTGTTAGGGAGTACGTTTGCAAGCAGCTGTTAAGTGCCTGGCAGAGAACACTTGGTAAGAGGGGTCAACTGCCAATACAATAAGTGCAGGCCTGTGAGACAGCACAGGACAGTGGGTGCACAAAAGGCAAGTGCTAGGAGTGGGCAGAGGCTGAAGACGATTGGGGGAGGGAAAAACCCAGAAGGACACATAAGGGTCCTGGTCACCAATCTCAGCGACTGAGGGGTTTAGCAAGGAACGCAAAGGGGAAGGTGGGAGTGAAAAGGAAAGTATTGAGGAGCTTCTGGACTTTGAGGAGATCCGGCTCAAGACAGAGATTAAGGGTGGGCTGTTCCAGAGGAGGGAGCCAGCTGAGGAAAGAGATCAACCAACAGCTCAGTGTTTAGAGAAGTGCTTGACACACAGAGAGTTGGCGCTGGAGGAGCGTAAAGATCTGGAGGGATAGTATTTGGTGAGAGTCAGTTGTAGATACCGCGGTCCCCAGCCCCAGAAAGCCTTATGGATGATGCAGAGGGATGTTAATTTGATCCTTGCAGCAACCAGGAGCCAGTGGGGAGATTTTAGGACTGGAGAGATGTGGTCCCTGTGCTTGAGGCCAAGGATTAGTAAGAAGTCTTGATCACAAATCTGGCTGCATAATGAGAATCTTACTCAGAACCCACTGATTTAACAGTTATCAACTGGAATACCCAGGGTTTAAATAACATCATTAAGACCTGGAAAGTCTTGTTTTATATTTTTTTAAAAGGCACCTGGCAAGTGTCACTATGCTGCAGGAAACACACTGTACAGGTGAGGCTCATCCTGCGTTTGCACAAAGTTGGAGAGGTAAGACTTGGTTTTCTTCATGTACATCCCTGTCTAGTGGGTGGCTACCCTAGTGAAAGATACAGTGGGATTTCAGGGACATAGGACTATAGGAGAACCTGAGAGGCGCGTCCTATGTGTTGCAGGTGTATTCATGAGAACCAAGGTGGTACGAGTTAATATCTATGCGCCTAACATAGGGGTTCACCACGGGTTGGGGGAGCAGCAAACATGCAGCGGTAATGATATTATCGCTGCATTACCGCTCCGCACAATCCTGAGTTTGGGCGGGAAGTGGGACATTTATCTCCAGATTTTTCCTGCAGGTAAATCTTGGCACTTTCCTCCAATATGTGGCACTATTACTGCAGCGTTAATAGCACTGCGGCAATATAACCCAGAATGTCCCATTGGGTCTAGTGGACCCAATTGGAATGGGGACTTACGCCTCCCCCCGAACTCTGGATCCGGCACTTATAGCGCCAGACCGAGTAACAGTAACCCAATTTGCATTGGCACTATCCCGGTGGATTTACCGCTGGGATACCACCAAGATTGTGATAGAGCCCATAGACTACTCACAGTTCTTTGACAAATTACTGACAGAATGCATGAGTTCATTAACTATAAAATTATAATGGGGGAGACTTTAACACCATATCAGACTTGATGCTGGATCGGTCTTCTACAAGAGTGAGATCATTGGGGAGTGTTGCTATAGTGCTTGTGACGTTACGAGAGAAATAGGACTTGGTGATATCTGGAGTGTGCATGGGGGAGTAACAAAGCATTTACCTTTTATTCCTCATTACATTATTCCTACTCCCATATTGATTCATGGCTAACAGACCACTCTTTAATTCAGTGGTACGTCCTCCCGAGAATTCTATCTGATCACTACCCTGTGGTGCTCTCCTACAGATGTAGCAAGGACCGTGGCAGTTTCAGAGGCTGGAGACTTTAGCCAGATTCTCTGACAGATATTGTGATATGATAGGTTATTTATAATGTGCCTAATACCCAGGAGTTTCTATGCGTGGACCCAGGGATCGAACCAGTGTTGCTCCATGTCGTCTTGCTTCCAAGTTGAGCACGTTGCCCCTGAGTTATCCTCCTGAGACATGTTGCATTCAAGGCAGAGCTAGGTCAGGAACTTGAGTAGTACCTCTCCCATAGTAGGGGATCGGTTGACTCGGTTGTAATTCTTTGACACTTAAGGTATTTAATAGGTGGGGTGTATTGCTAAAGAGACAGGTGTTCTGAATATGCTCAGGGACACCCCCAACAGTGTGGGAAAGTATTTTAAAGAGCTTTAGCACAGATATGAACTCGCTCGCGACAAGTAAATGCTGAGATAAAGGAGAAATTGGTCCTATAGAATGACAGTGCAGACAGGGAGATCAAAAGTATTTATGTTAGGAAGACGGTGAAGGGGATCAGCCAGGAAAAGCGCTCTCTTGGATAGTCAAAAATAGAATCTCCTGCTGCAATTATCAGGGGAATAGAGGATGATGGTCAAAAGCTTCATTCTAGGGAAGATATTCTATTAGCTTTCTAGTCCTTCTATTCTCAATTATATGATGAGTCAGGGTATAGCTCACAAGATGAGTTGCAACACTTTCTTGGCTGGATGGAACTAGCCTATTGTGGATGAACACCTTCCATTATTAAATGGAGACTTCACAGCTTCCGAGGTTGCAGCAGCCTTTAGAGATATGAGGTCAGAAAATCCCCTGGCCCTGATGGGCTGACTATCAAGTTTTACAAAGAATATGTGAACATACCAGCTCCACTGTTGGTAGAACTGAACAGGAAGTAAGTGGGGTTTCTTCCTCCATCTCTCAGTGAGGTAACTATAACCTCCCTGCTCAAGCCTTCAAAGGACAGATCACAGTAGTCATCCTGCAAGCATCTCTCACGTCACAATGTAGATAACACAATCCTGGCCAGCCACTAATGAATTGCTTAGTGCTCCCTGATCAATCTAAGTTTATCCCACCAGAACACTAGACAGATGTTTGCTCTAATCTCCCAGATTGACCAGAATATGCAGGCTCTAGCTTTGTTTTTAGATGCAGAGAACACATTCAACACCTTGAGCTGGTCGTTTCTATCTGAGGTCCTCAACAAGATTGCCATGGAGGAGCCATTCCTATCCCATGTATACCTTCTCTATACTGACCCTAGTCCACACCTTCTGGTAAACAGTGTTTTATCATCCCCTTTTATGCTTCATAGGGGCACTCGCCAGGACTGACCCCTGTTGCCCATATTATTTGCTCTGGCAATTGAGCCACTGGCTTGAGCATAACGAGAAAGGTTTGAAATTCTACACACAGAACATTCTCATCTCTCTATATGCAGACAACGTGATTTTATACATCAGGGCCCCATATGTGAATATTGCTCCCATCATGGACACTGTAAATGAATTTGGTAAATACTCAGCCTTGAAGATAAACTGGGAAAAATTGCAGATCTTTCAGCTAAATGATAACCCAGTAGACCTGACTAATCTGGGATTGATTTTCTGGCAAGGCAAGTCGGTAAAATATCTGGGGATTCAGATAGCTTTGGATACTAACACACTCTATGTTTTTGAAGGTCCAGGAGGCTATCGAGAATAAGATGAGATTATGGCAAGGAATTCTGCTCTCCACTATGGACAGGAAAGCCCTGGTTATGATGATAGTACTCCCTATGCTGCTGTTTCTCTTTTTTAAATTTCCAATTAAAGTACCACTGGCATTCGTTGAAAAGCTTAAAGGGGCATTGCTGCATTTAAGTTGGGTGGGTAAGAAAAGTAGGGTTGCTGGCACGTGCTGACTCATTGGAGATGGGGGTCTGGTGTTCCCTGAGGTGGAGATGCATTATTTGATTAGCCAAATGTCCTATATGATTGCATGGTACTCTAAGGCCTTGTATGGGCATCATGTCGCATTGGCAATGACCCTGATCACCCCCACCAGATTAGTGGCAGTCTCATGGTGTGTTTGCACTCTGAAATCTCACAGTTAAATCCTGTGGTCACATCAGTATGGGCGGAGCATACACTATACAAGTGACATGGGCAAGATCCACTGCTCCCGCTAACACATTTTGTTCGGTAGGATTGGGTGTATTGAGAGCTTGTTCAAAGGTAACTATCGCAGGGAGCTGGCAAACATGGTCATTGTCCAGGTAGAGGATCTGCTTTCTGACTATTGGCGAGTTCAGGGAATTGGAGGAGGACTACCCTGGCACAGAGTGAAGGCTGAGCGTAAAAGGCTTGTGCCAACATTCCCATTTCTAAAGCCAGCTAATGTTCTTTTGACATACATCACCAAAAAGGGATCGCAAAAGCAGGCTGTTTCTATAATGTACGAGATGGTCAATGAATGTAGATACCCAAATCAGCATCCTGCTAGGGTGAAATGGGAGAGCGCTCTGGGTCGCGAGTTGCGGGATTCCGCGTAGGACTTAGCTTTTACTCAAATAAAAAGTTATCGGTGAATCAGAGGCATAAGCTTCTTCAATTTAAATATCTTCATATGGCATACTATACCCCAATGAAAGTAAAAAAATCAGATCCCACTGCAACCGGGACATGTCCACGCTGCAAGCGGATGATGCAGACTTTGTGCATTTAGCTTGGTGTTACAGATCCATTAATCTTTTTTGGGCTCAAATCACAGACACACTGGCTGAAATCACTGAAGTGGACATTGGTAGATAAATGGTCGCTGCCATTGCATTGGTGCTCAGCTACGTACCACATTGTGAATAGATGGATGAGGGATCTGATTTGGTGTAATACACATAAGGATATCTAGAGGGTTTTGGCTACTCCCTCGGCTAGACCCAGATCATGATGGGGCATCTGTATCATTGAAATATGAGATGAACATCTGGGTATACCTCTGCAATGCTTGTTCCCCAGAGATATTTATTTATTTGCCTTTATAAAGCGCACTAAACAGCCCATAGGCAAAGCGGTTCTGTTACATGGAACCTGCTTAGTTACAGTTGCAAGTAGGTGTACTAATTGTAGATGATGTGTTACATGGACGGCGATAAGGCTGCACAGGGTTACATGGTGTGTAGCATATCGTTATATAGCACATTACATATAGCTGTTATAGTCTGTGTACACAAATGGCTTGGCCTAGAGTCATTACTGGCTTATGTAGGAGTTTTAGGTTAGCCTATTTTTGATAGCTTTGCAAAATGTGAGGTGTGAGGGTTCTGATCTGTGGGCAAGGGGGAGGGAGTTCCATTGCCTGGCAGCAATATATGTGAAGCTTGCACCCCCTCGTCTGGCATGCTTAACTATAGGTACAGGCAGCAGGTTGGCATAAGGTGTTCTTGTAGGTCTGGAGGAGAGGGTATGTTAACTCTCTGGGAAAGGTAGGACAGGGATGTGCAATGGACGCATTTGTGGGTAAGGGCAAGTGTTTTGAAGAGGACACGTTCGCGGACGTGCAGCCAGTGGGGTTATCGTCTGGCTGCAGAGATGTCTTCCCTTTTTGGGATGACTTTGGCGGCACGTAGGGCATTGTTTTGGATGGTTTGAAGTTTGTCAAGGTTTTTTGCCAAGGTGCCCGTAAAGAGGATATTACTGTAGTCCAGTCTAGAACTGATATGATATGATATGATATGATATGATATGATATGGCATTTGTAACGCGCCTATACACAAGATGAGGGCTCTAGAAATAGACAGACCGTTTGTGGTGGTGAGAAATGGCCTGGCTGAATTTAGAAGTTTTGTGTAGTAGGCTGTGCAGGAGGCAATGGCGTTGACTTGTCTGGATATCGTTTGGTTAGAGTCTAGGTACACCCCAAGTGTTTTGACTGCCTGGGAAAATGGGATGATGTTGTTGTCAATATTGAAGGATGAGTATCAGTTGTTATGTTTTTTCAGCAAGTCGGTGGGTTCTAGCAGCAGTAGTTTTGTCTTTCCCCCATTTAGGCAAATCCAGTTTTCAGCCATCCAGGGGTGGATGGTGGCGTAGGTGGAGTCAAGGATCTTGGCATCCGTATCATAATAACCGGACAGAGGGAGGAGAACTTGAGTATCATCTGCGTAGTTAGTGTACATGATGCCGAGCGAGTCAAGTGTGTTGAACAGAGGTCTGGTGAAAATGTTGTATAGTGTGGGGGATAAGCAGGAGCCCTGTGGTACTCAGCATTGGATGGTGGCTGGTTTCGCAGATGCTTGGTCAGAGGAGACTCTCATGGCTCTGCCTTGGAGGAAAGAGGAGATCCAGGAGCACATAGGTGCATATTCTGTGTTCCTTCTTCAGGGGTGGGTTTTTACAGTGCTTTCTAGTCAGTTATTATTGTACATGATGTGTTTGATTAAAGTATATATTTTTTATAGTACCTTGAATGGACATTCCTGTTCTTTTGGACTGGTATGTTTTGCTTTTTTAGTTGCTAGTACTGATTCACATTGATATGATATGATATGACATGATATATTAATATTATTTATTAATGTGATACAGTTTTGTACAAACGTATACAACTTTACACATATTACACCAAAAAATTATAAAAAAAATACAAAGATATATAAAGATATACATACATCATTATGCACATATTATACTCAACAAATAAAATCCTTAATTAAAAAAAACAAGTGGTTAGACATTTAGACCAGCCAAGAAAACACACGTAAACATAATTCAAGTTTACATATTCCATTCTATGGGTTGTTCACATCCACTGACTAAAAGAAGAAGAAAACACCTCAGGGCACAGGGGCCACCCTAGGGCTTATTTTCTTACAAGTGGAGGCCTCACACCACACCTGGAAAAGTGCTAAGTGCAATTTCGGGTTTAGAGTGTTAGCACACTGATTCCAGATGTCTGCCTGCTCTATAAACTCTGGTTTATGGACAAACTCGCCTAGGTATTTAATACATTTTACTCTCATCCTGGGACATAGTGTTAAAACATGGCGGGCAGTTTCTGTAACGCTCACCTGATTCCCGCAGAGGCGCCGGTCTTGACTGGGTGAATGCCGTATCTTCAAAGGTGATGTGTAACACACGGTTGGCTCTTTGGGCTGGACCTCTGTGCACTGTATGTCTGACTCGAAGAGTAAGATGTCTTAGGTAAGTGAACGCCGAGCTCTCCATCTGCCTCGGGGCAGGGTGCCGTAACCAGTTTCTTCACTGGATAAGGGTGCAGGCCTCTTGACCTCAGAGGACTGCTGTCCGTCGTTAACTGCACGAACGGTAAGTTCTGGGCACTTCAAATGTCTTAAAAGTCTTTTGTAATGATATCTCTTGTTTTGCAGGGTTCCGGCGATGGCGGATGGCGGGCTGATGAGAGTTGAGGATCGAACCCGCGTGAGGAATAGAAGCGCCTGGAAGCACGTAAGTAAGCGCTTGTAGCCTGCTTCACGATGCGCACTAACTGTCCCTTTTATCTTGCAGGTACAAGTTCGGAGCTTTAGAGAAGCTGAAGGGTACTGGAATACCCACTGGATTCGGCGTGGGAAGGAGTAATGGCACGTGAGTAATAAAGTTGCCCAATGTCTTTAAACGTACCTTCTTTTGTCTTTCAGATGCGGGATGCAGCGCCGAAGACCTCCGGAGCGTGCGAAGAGCTGGTAAGCTTTTGTCTTTCAGATGCCGGAATGCAGTGCGAAGACCTCCGGAGCATGCAAAGAGTAGGTAAGCCTTTGTCTTTCAGATGCCGGAATGCAGCGCGAGGCGTTGGTGACAGCCGATGGACCAGGTAAGAGATGCGCTGCCACTGAAGACCGTAGTGCTAACCTGTTCTTTCTTTGTCTTTACAGGTGCTGCTGAAGACTGGATTCCAGGATGGTAAGCCTTTGTTCCCTTAGGCCCAGGATCAGAAGCAGAAGACACGATGAGCGTTCTGCTGCAGAGAATGCAGAATAACACAAAGCAAGATTCATCCATCGGGTGTGGTTTAAATAGCCTCCTGTAGTGCTTAGGTGTCTCCTTCCACAGCCACGCCTAGGTAAGAAAAGAGTTCCTGCTTTCCAGAAGAGTTCCAGTGTTCTGAACCTAGGGAGTGGCTCCTGCCCCCCCCCAACAGGAAAAGTAGTCCCAAACAGAAGAGGATCAGGGGTTCAACTGGCAGGTAAGTAAGCAGCATGGTCTGCTGCAGGTAAGTCCACCCAAGCATTATGAGCCTGGCGCTTCCAACGCTGGGACTGGGCATCTTTATGAGCCTGGTGCCACTGGCGCCAGGACAGGGTCCAAAAGGTCCCAATTGGGACTGGCTGGCACTCGGAACCGGGGTTATGGGTCTGCTTCCAAGGGAGTCGGGCAGGTCCTGATCTTTTGGAAGCAGAGATCATGACAGCACCCCCCCTCAAGGCCCCTCCCAAACCGGGCTTCTCCGGGGGTTTGGGCTTGTTAGGAAATGTTCGATGAAATCTTTTGATTAGACGAGGCGCGTGGACATATTCTGCAGGTTCCCAGGATCTTTCTTGTGGACCGTAGCCTTTCCAGTCAATCAGGTAAAATAGTTTAGATTTGGAGATCTTGGAATCCAGGATGCTTTTGACTTCAAACTCGAGTTCTCCATCAACTAGAATAGGTTTTGGAGATGTAGTTAGTCGGGTTTGAGGTTGCACGGGTTTTAATAGAGAGACGTGGAAGACCGGATGTATCTTCATGTGAGGGGGCAAGTCCAACTTGACCGCTACTGGATTTACTATGGTAGTGATGGAATAGGGACCAAGGTATCTTGGGTTGAATGTGCGTGGTCCTTTTAGAGGTAGATATTTGGTGGATAACCAGACTTGATCTCCTACTTGATATTGGGGGGCTTCCTTCCGATGTTGGTCTGCTCCTTTCTTGTATTGTTCTTTAGCCCTTTGAAGGTGAGAAACAGCTTCCTTAAAGGCTTGGGTGATTGTAGAATGCAGGTGGTCTACTGCTGGTGTTCCAAGATCTTGGAGTGGATCCAACTCCGAGGTTCGAGGGTGACTACCGTATAAAAGAAAAAACGGGGTCTTCCCAGTTCCCGAGTGGACAGAGTTATTGCAGGCATATTCGGCTATCCAAAGAATATCTTTCCAAGTTTTTTGTAGCATGCAGCGCAAATACTGTTCCAGAGTTTGATTGGTCCTCTCGGTTTGTCCGTCGGTTTGAGGGTGGTGGCTGGTCGAAAGTCTCACATCAATTTGAGCCGACCGACAGCAACTTCGCCAAAAATGAGAAATAAATTGACTACCTCGATCCGAAATTAGAACTGAAGGAAAACCGTGCAGTCGAACGATGTTTTCAAGAAATTCTCGGGCCAGAGTTGCTGCTGTTGGTAAGCCTTTGAGTGGAATGAAATGCGCCATCTTGGAGAATAGGTCCACGATTACTAGGATCGTATTGTATCCGGAGCATGGAGGTAGATCGGTGATGAAGTCCATAGAAAGCGTATGCCAAGGGCGAGGCGGGATGTCAATAGGGCGTAAGAGGCCGGCTGGTTTTTCCTTTTGACTCTTGTTTTGGGCGCATACTCCACAGGACATTATAAAGTCTCTGATATCTTTTTTCCAAGACGGCCACCAGAAGTAGCGCTTGATCTTTTCCGAGGTCTTGGTCATACCGGGATGTCCTTCCATTAAAGAATCGTGATAACAAGAGATTACCTTTTTCTGTAAATCTGTGCTGGGCAGGTATGACCGTTCTTGGAAATATAATAGGTTGTCCTTCACCGTAAAGTCCTTTCCCTGCAGATGCCAATTCTGTATGGCTGCTGGAGTTACCAGTAGCCTGGCTTTATCCTTAACTTCCTCTATGGATTGTGTGGCGATTACACCTAGAATTCTTTGTTCGGGAATGATAGGTACAGGTTTAGGATTGATCAAATGTTCTTCCACTCCCATCCGAGAAAGGGCATCAGCTTTACCGTTTTTTGTACCAGGTCGATAGGTAATTATGAAGTCAAACTCGGCAAAGAATAGTGCCCAACTGAGTTGCCTAGAGGATTGAGCTTTTGCGGTTTTCAAATATTGCAGGTTTCGGTGATCTGTAATCACAGTAACGGTGTGTCGGGCCCCCAGAAGATAATGCCGCCAAGCCTTAAAGGCGGACTTGATAGCTAGAAGTTCCTTATCAGTAATAGTGTAATTGATTTCAGGAGGCGAGAATTTGCGGGACCAAAATGCCACGGGATGCAACTGATTGGTTACTGGGTCCTTTTGTGATAGAAATGCCCCCATGGCAAGGCTCGAAGCATCAGTTTCAACAATGTAGGGGAGTTCTGGGCGAGGATGTTTTAAGATCGGTGCAGAGATAAATCTAGTCTTCAAATTCTGGAAAGCTTGTTCCGCCTCGGTAGACCATTCAAAACGTTTGTTTTTCTTTAACAAGGCGGTGATGGGCTGGACTATTCGAGAGAATTCGGGGATAAACTTGCGGTAAAAGTTAGCGAAGCCTAACATGCTTTGAACACCTTTTACGGAGGATGGCGATGGCCATTTGAGAATTGCATCGACCTTCTTTGAATCCATACGCACTCCGCTAGGTGATAATATGAATCCCAAGAATTCAACTTCAGTCACGTTGAAAACACATTTTTCCAACTTAGCGAAAAGTTTGTGTTGACGCAATCTCTCGAGGACCATTTTCACGTGTTTCCGATGTTCAGTTTCCGATGAAGAATAAACGAGGATGTCGTCAATGTAAACAACAACACACACATCTATGAGCTCTCTGAGGACATCGTTCATAAAATATTGAAAGGCGGCCGGGGCATTGCAAAGTCCAAAGGGCATGACCTGATATTCAAATAGCCCATACTTGGTGCGGAAGGCCGTCTTCCATTCATCGCCCTCTTTTACTCGTACCAAGTGGTAGGCTCCTCTAAGATCCAGCTTTGTATATATGCATGCTTTTCTGACTTGGTCCAGGAGTTCAGGGATCAAAGGTAACGGATATCTATTCTTAACGGTGATCTGGTTCAGGGCGCGATAATCTATACAAGTTCTAAGGTCCCCTTCTTTTTTTGGAACGAAGAACAAAGCTGAGGAAGCAGGGGACTTGGAAGGACGAATAAACCCATTCACTAGGTATTGATCCAGGTATTGTCGGAGGTGAAGATTCTCAGGCTCGGTGAGGGCATAAATTCTACTACAAGGAGGAGTAGATCCAGGTATCAGGTCTATCTGGCAGTCATAAGACCTATGAGGAGGTAGAGAGTTAGCCTGATCCTTCCGGAAAACATCTTGGAATTCTAGGTATTCAGGAGGTAACTGGGGAGCCTCCGAGGAAATTGCTGCCAGTGCAACACCAGGTCGAGGGTGACAAGTAGAGACACATTCTGGAAACTGAACCGTTCTTGCTCGCCAATCGATCTGAGGATTGTGCTTCTCTAACCAAGGAATTCCTAGAATAATCTGGAACTGAGGGGCCTTGATCACATCGAACACGATCTTCTCATGGTGTCCATCTTGACTTACTAGCGTCACTTCTTGGGTGGTATGCGTTACTGGTCCGGAGGCTATCTCCGTACCATCCACCGTAGTAATGACGTCCTTTACAGCCTTTGGACAAAGAGTCAGATTCATCCTCAAAACCATTTCATGATCCACATAATTGCCGATGGCACCGCTGTCGACGTAAGCTTCAATCGCATGTAATCGATCCGGATGTTCAGGGCTAGTGAGGACCATAGGTATCACGAAATGCGAGGTCACTGAACTGGTTTTAACGCTCGGCAAGAGGACCTCTATTCTTGTCGGGCGAGGTCGTTTCCCTGCTCAGAGTTTGTGACCCTGGTAACTGCAGCCCCTACTGCCTTCTTGGCTGGTTTCACCGGACAGTCTCGAAGAAAGTGCCCCGAGTTTCCGCAATAGAGGCATAATTGCAGCTGTTTTCTCCTTTCCCGCTCCTTTTGTGTTAGTGGTCCTTTCAGGCCCCCTATTTGCATGGGTTCCCCGGAGTCTACTCCTTTGGTAGGAGTTGGTGGTTTGGAAAATACTCGAGCATCAAACTTGGAACGATCGGCCTTCCTGTTCTGCAGTCTGTGGTCAATTTGAACGACTAAGTCAATATAGTCCGAACAGTCTTGCTGGGGATTCACTACTTGGGCTAACACATCTTTGAGCTCTCCACGTAGACCTCTATAAAACAGCATAATCCTTTTGTCCTCAGGCCATCGAGTTTCCACTATCAGTCTGTTGAAAGACGCAATATAAGCCAAAAGGTCTTGATTACCCTGTCGCAATGAAAGGAGCTCATTGTCCAAGGCCTGCCCCTGTGAATGTCTTGCAAACAGTTTTTCCATACTGAGCTGAAAAGCTTGAAAATCATGGAGAACCGGATCATCTTGATTAACTAGAGGGATCGACCAGTCTGCCGCATTGCCACTAAGGTACGAAAGCACGAAAGCTACCTTAGCTTGATCAGTTGGAAAGGCTGCTGGCCGGCATAAGAAGTGCAACCGGCACTGATTAATAAATACTGCAAACCTCTTTGGGTCACCAGAAAATCGTTCGGGCTGAGCCAGAGGTACATTCCCAGGTAGGTTGATCTGCACTGGGTTCGTAGAGGATGTTGAAGGAAGATTTGCCCCTGATGCGGGTAACGGAGTTTGTCCGGCTTGTGACTGTAGCAATTGTCTAGCGAGATCGTCTGTTCGCTCCTTGGAAATAATCAGTTCCCTTCTTAGAGCATTCGTTTCCTGACGGGCTGCATGCACTTCTGCTCTTAGTTCCCCAAGTAACTGGGCTAGCTGGTCGGTATCCGAGGTTTCCATAGCGCCTGGGTGGGAGTTTTGCAGTAGGCTTTGTGTTCTGTAACGCTCACCTGATTCCCGCAGAGGCGCCGGTCTTGACTGGGTGAATGCCGTATCTTCAAAGGTGATGTGTAACACACGGTTGGCTCTTTGGGCTGGACCTCTGTGCACTGTATGTCTGACTCGAAGAGTAAGATGTCTTAGGTAAGTGAACGCCGAGCTCTCCATCTGCCTCGGGGCAGGGTGCCGTAACCAGTTTCTTCACTGCATAAGGGTGCAGGCCTCTTGACCTCAGAGGACTGCTGTCCGTCGTTAACTGCACGAACGGTAAGTTCTGGGCACTTCAAATGTCTTAAAAGTCTTTTGTAATGATATCTCTTGTTTTGCAGGGTTCCGGCGATGGCGGATGGCGGGCTGATGAGAGTTGAGGATCGAACCCGCGTGAGGAATAGAAGCGCCTGGAAGCACGTAAGTAAGCGCTTGTAGCCTGCTTCACGATGCGCACTAACTGTCCCTTTTATCTTGCAGGTACAAGCTCGGAGCTTTAGAGAAGCTGAAGGGTACTGGAATACCCACTGGATTCGGCGTGGGAAGGAGTAATGGCACGTGAGTAATAAAGTTGCCCAATGTCTTTAAACGTACCTTCTTTTGTCTTTCAGATGCGGGATGCAGCGCCGAAGGCCTCCGGAGCGTGCGAAGAGCTGGTAAGCTTTTGTCTTTCAGATGCCGGAATGCAGTGCGAAGACCTCCGGAGCATGCGAAGAGTAGGTAAGCCTTTGTCTTTCAGATGCCGGAATGCAGCGCGAGGCGTTGGTGACAGCCGATGGACCAGGTAAGAGATGCGCTGACACTGAAGACCGTAGTGCTAACCTGTTCTTTCTTTGTCTTTACAGGTGCTGCTGAAGACTGGATTCCAGGATGGTAAGCCTTTGTTCCCTTAGGCCCAGGATCAGAAGCAGAAGACACGATGAGCGTTCTGCTGCAGAGAATGCAGAATAACACAAAGCAAGATTCATCCATCGGGTGTGGTTTAAATAGCCTCCTGTAGTGCTTAGGTGTCTCCTTCCACAGCCACGCCTAGGTAAGAAAAGAGCTCCTGCTTTCCAGAAGAGTTCCAGTGTTCTGAACCTAGGGAGTGGCTCCTGCCCCCCCCAACAGGAAAAGTAGTCCCAAACAGAAGAGGATCAGGGGTTCAACTGGCAGGTAAGTAAGCAGCATGGTCTGCTGCAGGTAAGTCCACCCAAGCATTATGAGCCCGGCGCTTCCAGCGCTGGGACTGGGCATCTTTATGAGCCTGGTGCCACTGGCGCCAGGACAGGGTCCAAAAGGTCCCAATTGGGACTGGCTGGCACTCGGAACCGGGGTTATGGGTCTGCTTCCAAGGGAGTCGGGCAGGTCCTGATCTTTTGGAAGCAGAGATCATGACAGTTTCATGCTCTGTAGAAAGTTCACATATTCTGCAATATCTTTCTGTTACCACTAAATACAATTCCGGGCCTCTAGCCGCCAGAACAGGTAGGTGATTGAGGCATAGCAGTAGAATAAAACACCTCAGTTGGTCCGACGGGCAGAGATTTAAATAAGGCTGCGTCTTCATAAAAGTATAGAGGACATGCATGATAAAATTGTAACTTTTCAGACTTTCAAGATGGATGAAGTTGCTCTGCCAGTCCCACAAATTTAAGCGTCTGTGCATGCTGGTAAACAAATGCTTGTTTTCTCTACCCCATTCGGGAGACTAGCTAATTTCTTAGAGCAAAGCATTCATCTGAGTTTCTAGTTTTGTCTGTTTGCCGGCTACTGTATCCTCTTTTATGGTCATGAGGAGCCTTTTTGTAGGATTATTATTAAACCGGATATAAAATTCCACCCGCTTTCTCAGGATTATGGCCCTGAGAGAGGTGATTCCTAACGCCAGTCTGATCATGGCCATAGGGATACATTGGGGAAGGCCAAGAATGTTCCTCCAGAACTCGCCCTCCACAAGTTGTAACCATCCTAAATTCATATTGATAACAGGGTCAAGACCGTACGTGACCATGGGAACCAGGCATTGGATATACAGTTGGCGTGCTGCCCAGATTGAAAAACCACTCTGTTCACACGTGAATTTATATATTAATGCTGTGAGTTGGGCAGCTTTAGTTCTGCGCACTTGAATACATGTAGAATAGTTTCCTTTATGGTCAAATTCTACACCTAGATATTTATACGTGAGAGTATATTTGATTTCAATTAAACCCACCGTCATGCGAGGCCTGACCACTTTTCCTGCAGAATATAATAGCAGGTTTGTTTTACTGTGGTTGATGACATGTTCATTAGCCTCAGCGTATCGCCATAACTGCTCCGCAGATCTTAGGATCCCACTAAAGGTGTGGTCTAGGATCACTAAGTCGTCCGCGTACGCCAGTATAGGACAATGGCTGGTGCCAATCTTTGGGGGACAGTTGTTAATCCCCAGTAGGCATTCAGGCACGTCAGATACAAACAAGTTGTAGAGGGTAGGGGCCGTCACGCACCCCTGCTTTACCCCTCTCATCTGTGGAATGGGTTTGGTCACGGCACCTTGATTGTCAAGCCGCACTTGTATAGTGTTATTTGTGTGTAGAAGTTCAAGGTAACATAACAGGGATTCAGGGCAGTCCAATTTCCTCAGCTTATTCCACAAAAGGGAACGATTTACTGAGTCAAAAGCTGCCCTGAAACCAACATAAAGTGCATATAATGGAGGATTAGCATGTACCAGAGCTTTAGTTCTCAATGCATTCATAACAAACAAATTATGGGAGGTAGAATATCCAGCTCTAAAGCCACTTTGGAATTGGTCTAATACACCCACACCCTCAGCCCATTTTTGCAGTTCTTTAAGTATAAGAGCAGCAAACATCTTACTGGTGCAATCCAACATAGACAGCAACCGATAGTTCTCAGGTTCAGTTCTGTTGCCTTTTTTAAAAGCTGGGATAATGATGGCAGCCTGCCAAGATGAAGGAATTAGCCCCTCAGCCAATATTTTCCCAAACAAGACTTTGAGGAGGCCAGCCCAGAAAGGGGAGTTGCTTCTCAACACCACATTGGAAAGGCCACTTGGCACTGGGGCACTTGAAGTATTTAATTCTTCAATTCTACCTTGAAGCTCCTCAGTCGATAACCCAAAGGGGGGGAGTAGGGTTTTTGTAAAGATGGGACTGTAGCTCTTATAATGTCCCACCATTCCGGTTTTCCAAATAGGCAGTCCATTCGGCACTACTTATTGGGTTCACCTTAGAGGTGGTCTTCTTCCCTTTAGCCTCCCCCAGCACAGACTACATTTTTTGGGTGTTTTTACTACATAGAGTTCTAACCATATGCTGCCATCTCTCCAGTTTCCTTTGCCTTTTATGTATTTTTTGCCATAAATGATAATTAGATTTCAATTTCCTCATTTTAGTGGCTATGACGTCTCTAGAATGGAAACCTCTTCTAACAGATCGGATATCACCTCTAAGCTTACGCTTCCTATCTCTAATAGCGCGATCATAAGTAACCTCTTTTGGTGCTTTCCCCACCATCAGCCTCACTTTACAAGAACCATGTAATCCAGAGAAGTCACTTATCCATTTCTCAATTTTCTCGGGTGACATTTGATTAAATTGCTTGATCTGTTTTGTCCCCCATTCCCCGGTAGCCTTGTAGGCCTTAGATACATTCTTCAATGACCAGGAGATGCGATTTAATGAATGGTTAACTATCAGATCACGCAAATTTGTCTCACCCTCCGATGGGGCGGGACACCCCAGACTCATAATCAGGGGATCATGATCGCTCCATTCACTTTCCTTAACCATCATATCTAGAACAATGGATGCAACCCATTGCTCCAGGTATGCTTACCAGGCCTGTCACGTCTGGTTCGCCCGTTTATTATTTCAAGATCCCAACACTCAAAAAAGCCCCTCCAACAATACCCCTCACTGTCGGTAGATGTATGTTTCCAAAGGCTATTATTATATAAGTGTGGGTTATTACCTGTGCCACCCCGGTAATTGATCCGACAATTTAGATCCCCTGCCACAATAACAAAATATTTCTCGTTACTTAGTTTCCATTTACCCAGGAGATCATGGAGGGCTTCTTGAATGTAATCTCTGTGCTTAGCACCAGGGGGGTTATATATGTTTATTAGCAGCATTTCTTCCCATAAAGTTTTAATCCTAAGGGATACTAGGACCGCACATATAAAGTTATTATTACCCGTTGGGATCCTTTTACTTTGGTACTTATTCATGACCCCAATAAGCAAACCCCCATAGGGACGCCCACGCACTCCTTTCTGGGCCAAGTTGTGATGTATAGAATAACCATCTATGGCCGTAGGAGACAACAGTCAAGTTTCTTGCAGCAAAACAATGGGATAATGATTAATAAATGCGAGGGAGCCCTTGTCCATGAGAAAGTGCTGGTGGCCATGAGTATTCCAACTCAATAAAGAGTAATCTCATGGCTGTTGCAATACCATAGGTAACAAGTCAGCCAGCCATTTCAGAGTGTTCTGAATGTCCGCCAGCTGAACCTTCTTTGCCGATGGTTGGGTGGGTCTTCCGCCCTTGTTCTTGGATAGCACATACTCCTCAGTGGGAAGGGAAAGATCTTCCTTCTATTTTCTGGCATCAACCTCCATACCAACCTGCATAAGGCATTTCTTATGGGTATGGGTCCGGATCAGTTGGGCCGATGCCAGAACACAACAGTGTAGGGCTGTGACATTAGGGTTACACACCCTGAGTGGATCCACAAAGGAAAGGTCTTCCGAGCGTATAACACGCAGCTATGGAATCAGATGTAATTTGGTCAGAACTTCAGATCTTGTCAGCCACCACTTGTCCCTTTTTTTCTGATTTAGATTTTTAATGATGCAGATTTTACTTGCATTGGGGTCATCTGATTTCATTGCCGCTAGAGGTTCTCGATGATCCTCTTTCTCAGCTCTCCCATTCCTACAAGGTATTAAACATTTTGTGGATTCACCAATTATACTGGTCGAGAGTTCGGATTCTACGTCTTCCAGGACAGTACTTGTAGCATCCTGCGCTATGTCCGGAATGATCCAACTTTTCAGAGTCCCCGGGCCTCTTTTCATACGCTTCTTTGTTTTCCGACCCCTTTTTTTTTGCTTTTTTAGATCGAGCGGCCGGCACGATTGTGGCTGGTAAGGGAGAGGCAATTTCAACCACCGCTTTTTTGGCAGCTTCCCGTTTCTGTAGCCGGCGCTGTTTTTTAGTCAAGTGTGCTTTCTCCCGGGCCCCATCAGGCTCCTCCAAGTTACCCTTTTCCAGCGGGGCCTCGATTTCCAGGTCCCCCTTTGGAACAGAGGGTATTCGCGGCACCTGTTCCATATCCCCATTCGGGTTAGGCAACCCTAACTGTGTATGGAATTTGTATGAATTCTCCCGCACAATTTTAGTAGAATTTTTAACGCAAATTGTACGGATGCCATGGATGCGTGCAATTCAACAATAGCTGTGCTATTAATGCCTTCAATCGGCCACTCCCTCCCCTATCAGAGTGCTCCAACTCTTCTGGGTCGATATAAAGATTTGGAGAGGCGATAGTCGCCTCATAGTAGATAGCACTGATGATATAGGGGTGGGATGAATGGGGGGTATACCTGACAGGTTTGAGGTCGAATTGCCCGTTTTATTTGGGGCTAGGGGCTTCTCTGGCCCTCTGATGGTCATCATGGGCAGCGTTCAAAACCTGCACTTCTACCACTATTGGGCTTTTTTTTGCAGGCATGACGGGCTTATTGAAAGTCCAGGTACACAAAATGGGGACTGACCCAAACGTGGTACAGCTAATGATGGGGTCACCAATATTCACATAACAAGGGTTTCAAAAGCCGTAAAGACTAAATTTGAAAATTTATGAAATGATTTTAAATGGTATCCAGCAGGATATCCTACTTATTCCAACTTAGAACAACCCAAGGTCACCATAAGAAGCATAGAGCAACATCATTTTACACAAAGAAAAACGTATTTTCTTTCTGACTTATTTATTTCACAAAAAAGAGAGAGTGTGTTTAACAAATACATAAAATTCATTACTTTCAACAAAGACATACAGTTATAATTTGAGCAAAATCTAAGTGCAATTACGGTTTAAGCAAAATCTAAGTGCATTTTATGAAAGTCCACCAATTGGTCTAGGCAAAATATAAATGCACTTGTAAGCAATATACAGGTCTGCCAACGTCCACTTTACACTTGGTATATGAAGAGAAAAGAAAGAAAAAGGTCTCAAAGAGAATAAATCAATAAGCAATTGGGAACAGAATTTAAGTTCCATTCGACATTGAGACCGTTAGGACGTTTCGGCGGGCCACCTGTGAGGCCACTGGTGTTGGAAAACCGCCTTCCTCGGGGCAAAGTAAGTAGTGAAATTCCCCTAAATGAATGAGGGGGAAAAACTTCAAAGGCAGGAGGTCAAGACGTCAAACAAGACCCTGGTGCAGAGCATGAGCAGGAGTGACTGAAGCAGGACACTGAGTCTCTAAAAGATGTTATGTGCCGTTTAACGTTGAAGAGGTATTCGTTACCGCAACATCCATTTTGATACCAACGTTGCTTCATCACAGGGTATCATTTCCTCCACTCTGAAGAATGTTCATGATCATCGGGTTCTATTAATTTAAGATCCGTACGCGATAATTGCAGAAGAGCACATAACATCTTTTAGAGACTCAGTGTCCTGCTTCAGTCACTCCTGCTCATGCTCTGCACCAGGGTCTTGTTTGACGTCTTGACCTCCTGCCTTTGAAGTTTTTCCCCCTCATTCATTTAGGGGAATTTCACTACTTACTTTGCCCCGAGGAAGGCGGTTTTCCAACACCAGTGGCCTCACAGGTGGCCCGCCGAAACGTCCTAACGGTCTCAATGTCGAATGGAACTTAAATTCTGTTCCCAATTGCTTATTGATTTATTCTCTTTGAGACCTTTTTCTTTCTTTTCTCTTCATATACCAAGTGTAAAGTGGACGTTGGCAGACCTGTATATTGCTTACAAGTGCATTTATATTTTGCCTAGACCAATTGGCGGACTTTCATAAAATGCACTTAGATTTTGCTTAAACCGTAATTGCACTTAGATTTTGCTCAAATTATAACTGTATGTCTTTGTTGAAAGTAATTAATTTTATGTATTTGTTAAACACACTCTCTCTTTTTTGTGAAATAAATAAGTCAGAAAGAAAATACGTTTTTCTTTGTGTAAAATGATGTTGCTCTATGCTTCTTATGGTGACCTTGGGTTGTTCTAAGTTGGAATAAGTAGGATATCCTGCTGGATACCATTTAAAATCATTTCATAAATTTTCAAATTTAGTCTTTACGGCTTTTGAAACCCTTGTTATGGGCTTATTGAAAGTCGCCATGGATTTTTGAATGGATAGGCATAGGTCCAATAGTGAATTATTATCAATGTCATTAAAGTTAGTAGAATCAAGAGCTCCACTGATATTCTGTGGAGGGGAGAGGTTCCCATCTTCAGATGCTATTTTATCAGCAGGAGGGGTCACTTTAGGGATGTTTTTCCCAAACATAGCCAGGATAGTTCCTTTGTCCGGTACACCACCCGCCCCTTTCACCTTGTCGTACTTTGCCTACTTTGGTAGGTTGATTTGCCGTTTTTTTTCCATATTGCCTTTGCGCAAGTTATACCTGGATTTCACAGGTTTTGTTTTAATCATTTTACTTTGGTCAGCACCGCGATACTCTAATCCTGTGAATACACAGTGATCAGTGGCAATGGAGTGGGATCGATATTTATATACAAATGCCGCCTATATAAATATAAATGCCCACTCAATGCGCTTTGCAGATTACAATAGAACAATAACGTCTGGACGGGATCAAAGAGGGAATACTACCCTATGCAGTCTCCCGTCCTAAAGTAGATAGTCACAGCAGTGCGTTTATTAATGTTTCTCCATACCCTTCTGGTGCCAGAAGTACTTGTGTAGATCCTGGTGGAGATAGGATCTCCTGCCCAACACAGCCCACCGCAGTCCATGAATGGCCACAAAAGACCACTTATCCACCCGCTTGTCCAACTAAATATGCTATAGCAGTTCTGTGGAGCTCTAACTATTTCACGTTGCTTTTGCTGAACTGGCGGGATCAAATGAAAAAGTCTCTGAACAGTCTCCCGATGTTTACCATATGTTAACAGGTAAAGAGGATCTCCCCCTTTACGACTCTTCGACAGTGGCGTTTCAGGAACTTATAGAGCTTATAGTGCGGCGATCCAGGCTTCTCCGGTGGAGAGTAGCAGGCAGCAGCCTACAAGGCTGCAAGCTAATGCTGTGAAGAATCTGTAAACTCGTCGCCCAGACACTGCAACAATAGCAGTGACAGAGTCTACTGATAAAGAGCACCTAGGAAAATATCTATGCGCACAACAGTGCCAAGCTACACCTGTACTCCAGGGTCGCTTCTATCACTCTGCCGCAAATTTAGCTGTTATTTATGACTGCAAGGTATTTTTAAGGTGTTTCCGAGGGGCTCCCGCTCCCCCGCTCTACCGACCGCGGCTCCCCCTACAGCCACCAGTACATCCACTGATTGCCTCGGAATGCCAAACACTAATGGCCAGTCTTACCCGCCTTCCGTTTATGCCGATATTTTACCACAAGCGGGCCAACACCAAACTCCTCACCAAGCAGCTCCTCACCCCTCACACCGCCCACGCCGTCCTCTATGGAACAGGTCGGACAGGGCAGGGGCAGGATCGATCTCTCTGCGCTGGCACTGGTGGTGCTACGCTTCGCATCGCTTCTCGCCTCTCGTCACCGACTGGAACCAGGTCAGGTCAGAGGAAAGCACCTCTGTGCGTGAAACAACGTGTCAAGCCGCACCTCTCGCTCTCTCTCGCTCTCGGGAATCTGAAGGATGCCGCTTCTGACACAACATGATATATGATAGGATATTTTATTTATATCACGCTCATACACAAGTGTTTCACATTCACACCCCTCTTGAGAGTATAGGTTTCCCTTGTCCCACTTAACCATAAAAGGCAAAGGATGTATATCTCATTACTGTGCCTGTTTTACCTTTATGATTATGTTGGCTCTTGCTTTGTAGAAGTGTGAGGGCTGAGTGGGCACTTTAGTCTCTAGTCAGTCTAGTACTCCTGCAGGGCAGATGTCAATTGTTCACAATGGTTCACTTCCTTACCCTCCAACAGAGACCAACTCATCAGATAGGCCTCAACAATTCTGAAGAATTACTCAAAGTTCCAGCCTTTTCCCTTTCATATTCAACCTCTGTGGGAGCTCATCATTGCTGACACCAACGCACTTCAAGATACATCACTATGTAGATAGCAAGCAGCTTTACAGACAGATTTCATTGCATCTAAGACATCCATCAATACAAGCGCTCTCTATCAAACATTCAGACCTAGAAGTCAAATGCTTGCCTGAAGCTCAACCATACAGAGACTAAATGAATGCACCTTGGAAATCTTGCCAAGCATACCTAAGTGCAGAATTGTCTCACTGACACAAAGCTCTATGGACTCATTCCTCGACGCTCACCAAGTTTAAAACCTCTTAGCTTGTCAATGACTGTGAACTCTCATTCAGTACACACTTTACTAGTAAGGCCCAAAAAACATGGTACCATTTTGTGTTTTTTGCCAAAGGCAAGCCCTTCCTCCCAACCCTGAGTTTTAAAACAGTTATCCAAGCCCAGTCATCATCCCCCTGGTCAGAGGCAGCATCCTACTTGCAGGAGTCCTGGATGCCTGATTGACACCTCTAAAAGCTCTGCAACATCTATATCACACCTCAACAGAGGACTAAGAAACTTTTACCACATCACATCCATCATGAAGGAGCTGCATTGAGTACATTCTTAAGAATGCATGATGGTTAATATAGCCGCATCACTAACAAAGCAGTCCCAACCAACACACCACTCTACCTGGCCAACAGTCTCAATATCAAAGAAGCTGACACAGTAGGAAACAGTAATTTTTCTGTGACACACCCCCATCTCTGGAAGCAGGTTACCAACATAGACAAGACTTGGCCTCTCCGTACTACACTTCAGAAGGACCAAATGATCCTGCTCTACAGAGAGCATCACGTCAATCGCTGATTGCTCCAACTGAACCCTACTTCTCCTCCTCCAGAGATCCCTCCCACACCGCTCCCCCTAAAAATGTCAACTACATGTGCTACCCAGCACCTTACCTTTAACCCCCTGGGTGTGTCCCATATTTACAGTGCTTTCTTGCTTGCCAGCTAGGTTTGCACTTTATAAATCCCACGCATACCTACAATTAATTAAAAGAAGCCTTGGCAAAGACAAAATATTATGGTTTTGAAACGCACATGGCACTATTTATCTATCAGTGAATAGGGCACAAAAAAGCCTGCAAAGCCATATCTATTCTATTGACTTGGAAAGCCTATACAGATAGAAAGAATACTGCAACGTGGTGTCTGTCTTTGTTTTAAATTTGAGGATAATACCTTGTAATATATTCTTTGAGCAAGATCACTAGGCTGCTCTGCAATCACACCTACATTTTGAAGTGCAGATTGCGTCCTATTGCTCCCTTTGTTTGCAGTACTAGAGAGAGCGCTGTTTGTGCTAGCTCTCAAGGGTTCTTGTAAGGAATACCACCAACACCAGTAGTGACTGTGCTGCTGATTACTTTTGTCACCCTGTCTGAAACACAGGACTTCTGAATAGCCTTTTCACCAAAGTTCACATGTATGAACTTCATTGAATACCCTCACCTCCATGACCCAATTTCTTTTCTTTCCTCCACAACAAAAAACATATAATATACTAATTGACAATAATCTCAAGTCTACAATGAATAATTATTTATTTAAAAAAAAAAAATGTATTGATTTTATTCAAACAACAAATAACAAACCCAAATCAACATACAGTGGTTACATATCTTGCTCGTAAATACACATACATTTGACTTATTCGTCCACTGTTTTCCCCGTCCCACCCCCCTCCCAAGCCTACTGTCTCCCATTGTTAGTCTCCAACTTCTGCAGTTGGGGAGGCCTCTCCCGCCACTTTCATTGAATCATCATCACTTGGTCCATCATACGTGGGCCCAAATAGCTCTGCTATTAGCTGTCTCCAACCCACTAGGGCTCCAGCTTCACCCTCTATATCTCCTTTGCACGCTTCCTGCCATGCCACTGTTTCTGCCTCCGCCCACTTCTGCAAATCCCTCCACCACATCTCCACTTTGGGCTTGTGGCACGCTTTCCATTCCATTGCTATCCGCCTCTTCGCCAATACAAATGCCAGATCTTTCAATTTGCTCACATGTTTAAGCTTCCGCGGTCTGGGGAACCCTCCCAACAAACAAGCCCATGCCGTATCCACCTTCATGCGGATTCCCTTGTCTTCCATTTTCTGTGCTATATCTCTCCAATATTTCGCTATCTGTGGGCATGCCCAGAACATATGCACCATTCCTGCGTTTTCTTCATTGCATTTGGGACACACCTGGCTTCCAGCATTCTTAAATTTAGCTACCTTTAATGGCGTCAGATATGCTCTGTGCGTTATATACAACTGTATTTGTTGCAGCCTAGCGTTTCTCGACACTTTCTTATGATACCCCTGAGCCCTTTCCCACATCCCATCACTCATCACATCTCCTACTTCCTCCTCCCAGGCCAGTCTAAGCTGCACCACTTCCTTGCCCACTTGAATCATCATCATCTCGTACACTCTAGACGTTTCATGCCCACCTTCTGCTATATCATATATCACATCTAGTGTGGTGTCCGGTTCCTCTGCAAGTTCCACTTCGGACCAGGTATCTTTAATTTGTTGTACCATCCTATGATATGTAATATATTGCCCAGTGCTCAACCCTGTTTGTTCCACCAGATCCTCAAATTCCAATATTTTCCCCTCTTGCCCCACATCCCCCAATGTTGCTATTCCCACCGGTTTCCCAATACTTCCTAATCATTAACCTAAATTGCTGTTCTGTTCCCATCATTGTAACCAGTGGGATTTGCGGAGAGCACAGGGCCGGCTTATCCATCAACCGGAACGCCCTCTGCCACATCCCCCACCCAAGACCCAACATCCCCGGGCGACCTCTTAGCTCCCGCTTGGGTAACCATATCATTTCTCTCAAAAAATATGGGGTGCAATCTCCTTGATGCAGCTTATGCTCTAAGGTGGACTCCGCAGAGAGCCATTTGGCTACATGTTGCAACTGGCTCGCTACATAATATACTTCCCAGTTAGGTAATTTGATGCCTCCTTTCTCATGTGGGTTTTGGAGTTTCCATAGGGCTACCCTGTTCCTCATCCCGTACCATAGGAATTCCCTGCATATACTGTCTAGTTTAGTAAAGAATTGCCGGGGTATAGAGTATGGGATGTTCACGAAGCAATGCAATAGTCTGGGCAATGCCACCATCTTGAGCATCGCCCCCCGTCCCATCATTTCTGAGGGGAGTTTTGCCCAGAACTTCATGCTGTTTTCCAGTTTCTGAACCGTTCTTTCTGTATTATGCCTATATTTGGCTTCTACTGTATGATGTATATCTATCCCTAGATACCTGAAGGTTGTGGTCTCCCACGGTATCTGGAGTACCGGCAAATTCTTTGCCAAGAGCCCTCTATATCTGCCCAGGGGAAACACACAGGATTTACTTGGGTTCACGGCTATACCTGAGAGTTCAGCAAACCTATCTATCACTTCTAATACATACTGCAGATTTTCCTCTTGGTAGCGCAAATACAATAACATGTCGTCTGCGTATAGATAAATTAAATGTGATGTTTCCCCAACAACAATGCCTATTTCGTCATATTGCTGTCTCAGATAAATCACCTGGGGTTCTAAGGCCAGAATATATAACATGGGGGACCACGGGCATCCCTGTCTGGTCCCCCTACCAAGTTGCCACCTTTCAGAAATCACAGTTCCTGTCTTCACTCTCGCTAATGGCTCGCTATATAGAAGTTCTACCCAGTGAAGATATCCTGGTCCCATACCGTAGCTGGCTAGGGCCGCCTTCAGCCAAGGCCACTTGACCGAGTCAAATGCCTTTATCGCATCCAGCGACACTATCGCCATTTCACTAGTGTTGCTTTCAGTATGTTCAATCACTCGATGGAGTCGCCTCAAATTGTTCGACATATTCCTATTCGGGTCATATCCTGTTTGATCAGGGTGGATTCATTTGGTTATGACCTTTTTCAATCTGTTTGCCAACACCGTTGTTAAGATCTTACTATCTTGGTTTAACATCGATGGGGGTCTATAGGAACCACAGTCACTCCCAGGTCTATCTGGCTTGGGGAGTGGTATAATAACTGCTTCGCTCAGCGATTCCGGTAGTCTCCCAACTTCATATGCTTCGTTAAGCATTTCCAGCAATGGGGGGAGAATCTCTGCTTTATATGCCTTATAAAATTCACTCGGGAGTCCGTCAGTTCCCAGGGTTTTACATGTGGGCAGCTGCCTCACTACTTCTTCTAACTCTTCTAGAGTGATCGGGGCATCCAGCACCTCCCTCTCTTTTACACTAATTTGGGGTAGCCCAATATCTTCCAATACGTCTCCAATTTCCCTTTTCTCGCTTTCCGTCTCGTCTCCATACAAGCGTCTAAAGTAATCTACACATTCTTGCTTGACCCCCTCCTGCATGTCCACTACGTCGCCATTATCTCTCACCATTGTTCTAATTGGGGGCCTAGGAGTCTCGTTTTTGTAAAGCCATGCCAGGAGTCTTCCTGGTTTGTCACCTCCAGCATGTTGTCTCTCTATGTACTTTTTATAGTTAAGGTTACATAATCTCTCCCAACATCCTGCACATTTCTGCTGCAGGCCCAGAGCCTTTTCTATATCTGACTTAGTGTTACTGCCTTGTTCTAATACCCTCTCCAATTCCTTCTCAGAGTCCTGTAGTTCGGTCAGAATCCCCTCCTGCAGTCCTTTAGACTTGGCTATAGCGATTCCTCTCACCACCACTTTAAAAGCTTCCCAGAGTGTGCCCGCTGTCTTTACACTGCCAGTATTTATCTCGAAATAACTTATTATTTCCTCCCTCATGTCCTCCCTAAATACGCTGTCTTTAAGAGCTTCTGCACGCAATCTCCATGTGGGTATCCTTCCCCTAGGGGGTCGGTATTGCCATGTTAGCAACAGTGGCGAGTGGTCCGAGAGGACTAGCTTTGTATTCCGCCTGCGGTATTTCGGTCAGCAACTCCTGCGTGACAAATACATAGTCCAATCTTGTATGTAGGCCCTGTGGGGCCGAATAATGTGAATAGTGTCTATCCTGCAGATGGCATGTTCTCCATACATCTGTAAGCCCAAACTCTGCCAAAAGAGCATGTAGTGCCTTTGCAGCCGGGGTGGGTCTAACTATTTTAGTGTCTGATCTATCTATGGTGGGGTTCAACACACAATTGAAGTCTCCCCCCACAATATGGCCCCTCCCACGCTACCACTGAGCTTACTATACAGGGTCCTAAAATACACAGCTGTATCTTGGTTCGGAGCATAAGTATTCACAATGCAGATCTCTCTGTTTTCCACCATCGCTCTAATAATCACCATCCTACCGTCCGCCTCTACCTGCGAGCTCAGCAACTGAAATGGAACATGCGGGGCCACCCATGTGATCACCCCTCTTGCATAGGCGGAGTATGTTGCCCCCACTATCGTCCCTCTCCATTTTTTCCGTATCACTTCTAGTTTATCTTTCGTTAAATGAGTTTCTTGTAACAGGGTTATATCCACTTTCTGTCTGTGTAGGTACATCATTACCTTGTTCCGCTTCAGATAACTATTGAGCCCCTAACGTTCCAAGTGACTATTTTAAGGTCTCCCATGGTTCATTTAGTTTCCCGTGAGGTGTAGGCTTACCCCATAACTCTACCCCAACTATAGCAAACCACAGTACACAACCCCTTCCCTCCCTCCTGCCCACCCTACCCCAACCGCAACATTTGCCCAGCTCCATCCCTAGATCTCAGGATCCCCCGCGTTCGGGCCTACCCTGGTACCCCCGGGCAAGACCCCAGCAGGGTAACCTAACTAAACTATAAATGGGGGATGTACAGGTTGGTCCTGCAAGGCTCCTAGTTAAAGCCTAAATCGCAATATTCGCGGATCATGAATGTATCTCATCCCGACAACACCATTCCGCTGGCTACTGCAGTGACTATATTCAGGTCCCATAGTCTTAAGTTCTGAGACCCCCTGGTACCCCTCTCGTACATTATTTTTCCGCGTCACTACCTTCTCCTGTCCGAACGTCTGACTCCTGGGGGCATCCCTGGGTGTCAAGCCATCCCATGGCTTCTTCCGGAGTTTCAAAAAACAAAGTTCTGTGCTTATGAAAAACCTTCAGTTTGGCCGGGTAGAGCAACATATATTTATGGCCCGCTTCTCGCAATCTTCTTTTGACTGCCCCAAAGTTCATTCTGCTCCGCTGCACCGTCAAGGTATAATCCGGGTAAGCCGTTATAATTGCCGAACCTCTCTGTATTGTCCCACCTTTGCGGAAGTGTTCCAGGATCCTTTCACGATCCCTGTAATTAAGTATTTTAGCGATCACCGGCCTAGGTGGGCCGACTGGCGGCGGTCTCTTCGTTAGGGCCGTGTGCACCCTTTCCACTGCGAACCCCTGAGACAGCACTCTCCCAGTGATTTCTTGTAGCAACATTGTTTCAACAAAATCTGTGGGGTTATGGCCTTCTGCTCCTTCTGGTAGTCCAACAATTCGGATATTATTTCTCCGGGCCCGCCCTTCTGCCTCCTCCGCTCTGCTCTCCAGATTACCCACTCGCTGTACCAGGGCATGAAGCTCCGACCGGTTAGAAGCACAGTCCGCCGTGTTAGGGCCCATCTCCTTCTCGAGGTTTTCCATGCGCTCCGTACGTCTTGTCGTAGCAGATTCACATCCTCCTGCACTGCCCCGACCTGAAGCTCCAGTGCTGTTTTTAGTTCTGCCACCCCCAGTTCGAGCTTGGTCTCCCAAGCCGCTTTCAAATCGGCGATCGCTTCGAGGACCTAGAGCACTGCTCCAAGCTTGGACTTTGTCTTTGCTCCTGGCTCCTTCCGGGCCTGGTGGCGTCTTTGTATATTCCTCTAATGTAGGTTGCTTACTCTTCAGTCTTGGGGGTTTATTAGACATGGCACTGTGCCTAAGCATCGTGAATCAGCCCCTTCACCTGTGGTCCTCAGTCCCAGCAAGGGTGGGTTCTCACTGTCCTCAAAGGGCCGGTGGTATCTGCTAGTTTCTTTGATCGTCCAAACTCTGTTTGGAGCACTGCACCAGCGTTTTTCCTTTTGTTTTCCTTCTTCACGGCCACCCGGACTGGGCAATGTGATAGTTATTTCGTATCCCTAGCGATCTTCCTCTGCTGTTGTCGGACGGAGACAGGTCCTTCGTTTCAGGGGTGCGCCCCTCGGGATCTCTTTGCTCTCGTCCGCGGCCATTTTGGTGCCCTCTCAGTGGCCAACTTCTCAGGACAAAGAAACGATGCGGCCATTTCTCTGCTCCAAATTTGCAGTGAACCTGCTCATACTCTACTCTGTATCTTCCCACGCCTGTACATACTTTTGGGCCACCACTGATCCAAAAGATATGCGTTTCTTGGTCGGAACCCTGCGAGCCCCACGGAGCTCGCAGGGTTTTCCAGCCTATTCCATGGCTGCCAAGCCACACCCCTACAATGAATAATTCTTCTTCCCAAAGGCAACTGCTTTTCTTTGTTCCCTGTGGAACACAAGACCTCATAACATTCTCCTTATCAAACATTACATGCACACATTGTTTTGGGTGCCCTTATCACCCAGTGATGTTTTTAATTTCCTTTCACCATTATAAAATACATACAGATATGTGTCTATGTTGGTTGTCCAGGATTGCAAGCCTTGACTGCAATGACCACCTCCATCAAGTGCTGATTGCTTCCCTTTCACCATTAATGTGAGAACTCTGAGTATACGATTTGCCCAAGGTCACAAGATGAATATTTCTATAGTTAAGGACAACTCCAATCTCTAACCCGTTCTTCTTTTTGTAATGACAGCAACACTGGACTTTAACTTCAATACCAAATGTTTGTTTTATGAAACAGGTGTGACCAAAGTTCTCTGGTCAAATCCAATGGTAAATATAATTGTTTATGTTTTGAGAGGTTTTATGAATCAAGATCACATTACTTTGGATTTTACTTCTACAAATATGTTCCATGTTAACCTTGTGTTATGGAGTTTCATACCACAAAATAAAAAAAGTAATGTCTAATTTGTTGTATTCATTTTTGAGTGTAAGAAAATAGTGTCCCTTAAAGCCACATTTGTGCAGTGTGTTTTTTTTTATATTACCAGTGAAATATTGCCTTCTTTGACAGAAATGTTTGTACAGTATTGTGGAGAATCCTGAAAATCACCTACTAAAACACTACCTAAAGTCTCCTCCGATGGGGCCAGAAGAGGGCATACACTTCCTGATCCCAATCCTGGGGGTGGACAAACCGCCCAGGGAGGTGGGGGAATTTCAGAGGATGAGACACAGCACTTTTCATGGCGGAAGTATTTGTGTATCCCAAACTTAGAAGAGGGATTGGCTTATTGCCATTTTAGAATATCTCAGCTGTCTACTAAGGGTGTAAAGGTAAAATCTAGAGGAGTACTTACATCTAGTGTTGAACCTAAGGAAACTATCTTTTATACCCCTAAACATCAAAATCTTCCACAATGTCAAAGGTATGCCAACAGGAGCAGCAACACTGTGACTTTATCTGCCCCATCTGTCTCTAAAGAGGTTAAACATGTTTCTCCTACTATAATAACATCAAGGGAGATACATCTTCATTGAACCCTTTTGAAGATGTAGACAAATTGAAACTTTCTACAAAGGAATGCATGTCCCAGAATCTCTCAGGTAATGTGAAGAAGAAGTGGGCTAAAGAGACAGGCAGGAGCACAGGGCAGGCAGGCAAGCCTAATAGCTTTTGACAGGGTCAGGCAATTAGTTCTATGGGCCTGTACCTGAAACCAATTACCCCACCTGAGGGGCATAAAAGGCTGCTGCAGGGGGAGGGAAGATTGGCAGTAGCAGCAGTAGAAGGAGCAGAGCACAAGGCTGCCAGTTCACAGGGAAGTGTGACCACAGAAGGGTGCTGAAGTAGAGGAAGGGCAGACTCTGAGTTTGTCTTGTGCTCACAAACTCTGTTTGGCTGTGGCAACACTGGAAGAGACTGGAGGAAAGAGGCAGTCTTTCCAGGTCAGCCTAATGTCTGTGAATGCAGAGCTGCATTCATGCATCCACCCAAGGACCATGTGCAGAAATAAGCAGAGGGGAAACTGGACAGTAGAAGTCTCTCCTTTGATGAGGCCAGATCAGAGACAGATGCAGCAGAGGGGTGTGGGTCCAAAGAGTGTCTGCAGCAGTAGTAGTGGAATAAACCAAGCTGGGAAGCAGAAGCAACCTGCAGCTGCAGTGATTGTGGAGTTGGGAAAGTGAATCCCTGTCGTCTAAATCAACTAAAATACCTTGCTGGTAACAGTAGCCAGCTTTCTTAACACTCAGGTGCATAATTGAGCGAGATAAACATGTTCATAGAAGTAGGAAGCACTATTAAAACAGGAAATATAACAAGTGAAGAAATATCAAAGCATGTTGTAAAAGCCTTTTCTTTTCCCATTGTTAAGCATAACATGATGCTGAGCGGTCGCGTGTCTCTTATTATCAGTACAGAGAACACTGCCGGTAAAGCAAATGATTCTCAAATGACTCTTCCGAAGCGTTACAAGCACAGTTTTCACATATTGAGAAGTTGCGCTTGAAACATTGTGTCCCGAATACCTTGGAGGCTAAGAAGCTCACCGAAAGGTAGGAACATGTAACTTTGAAGTGGCTGTTCAAAGGTAAAATGAAATTGGGTCTGCCTAATTTCGTTTTTATTGGAAAAAGGATCTCTTTTAACATCATGAACAATGAAGCAGAATTTATAAAAGCAGTAGAAGCTGAGCAGAGAACAAGTACAGCCAAAGCCAATAGCACAAACCCTAATAACATCATATCCAGCTCCTTTAGAACTGAACACAATTGTTTAAGAGTTGTTGAAGCTGTGTTTCCTCAGAGACTTCCAACGCTAGGGATGAGAAAGGTTATCTGAGGGTGGAAAGAGTGGCACTATAGCCCTGGGATAGCCACTGAAGAAACACTGTCCTTGAAGCTGGGGAAGAGAGCTGGGTACTTGTTCACAATAACTGTAGTTGGTAACAACAAGGTGAAAGAAAAGGCAAATAGGCTGTCCTTTCTTGTGACACAAGAGAGAAGAATGCCCTGCCAACCTGCAGAAGTCCTGGAAGTCTTGTTGAAATCACCTAAAGATTTTAAAATTGTTGCAGTAGCAGTATACATTTGGTTGGTGGCTGCAAGGTAGAAGGAAAGGCAAAGCGGCAGCCCTCTTACCACATGAGAGAGAATAGTGCCTTGCCAACCTGTAGAGGTCGAAGATGTCTTGTACAAGTTGCTTAACCTTATACATTTCAGTAGTAGCGGAGCAACAGAGCTGTGGTTGCAAATACAATTGTCAGAACTGTAGTAGCTGTATGAATCAGAAATCAAAAGTTAACTGTGGGGCAAGGGAGCCGGCTCTCACAGTTGTATCAAGGGAGTTGCTGAAGAGAGAGCAATTTCCAAGCAGAAGCATCCTGACAGCACTGTATATAGCAGACGCCACAGAAGTTGCAAAACAGAAGAGATGTTAAGCAGAAGTGGTACTTTTGTCTTCAACTTTGTTCATCTTTTCCTGGAAAAAGGTTATCTAGAAATCGCACTGGTACTGTTGTGTTCTTTGTGAACTTGGAAAGGGGAATCTTTTGATCCATAAAGAAAAACTGTTACCAGTAGATTTTTGTTTGTGTGAACTTTTGTCTCTTTGGAACTTTTCAAGACTTTCCTTTTACTTGGAAGAATTGACTTTGGGACATTTCTGGGGGAACAAGATATGCCCAGAACAAATACAAGTCATCCAAGACACTGGTCATTTGGTAACCCTTCATTTATGTTGCTTTCATATTTATTTAATTGTTTATGCTATTTATGGTGAGGTTTAGTAGTGTGAATGCTAGAGGTATTCCCTTAGATCCTAGATTAGGTAGGGAATCCCATGGCAGAGTAGGTTTAGTTAGGGTTTATTGTTTTATTTTTGTTTAAAATAAAATGTTGAACCTGGAGAATACCAAACAAAGTCTTGAGTCTTGCATTGCTGACCCCTCACAGTATGTTTGACGTTGAAAAATAAATCCCTTCATAAATTACAATGTTACATGGAGAGATATTATTTACACATTGCCCCAAATCCATTGCAGGTTCAGCTGTGGTACATTAAGAGATTAATTGCTCGATTCTGGGTTACATGCAAAAATGGAAAGTGATCACCTATAAAGGATGAACACTTTCTTAAAAGCACCATATTCTGATAGAATGGTAATTCGTTCAAAGTTCCAGGAAGTCGCGTGTTCCAGGACGTCCAGGAAGAGGATCGAAGAAAGGTAAGAGATACCGGAAACAGGGGAAAAGGGAAGAAAGAATAAGGGGGTTGGCCAGAAACTTGAATGGTAACGCCGAGCACCACACACACGTCGAGTCACTACCTAGAGATACCGCTGAGACGTGCGGAGGCGCGGGGCGTGGCCCATTTATAGAACGTGCCGTGTCCGACGTACAGGCTAGTACGGAACACGGCACTGGGCACGGCCATGTTGGAAGTATCAAGGAGCACACTCTCCGTCTGGACCAGGACCAGGAAGACCAGAAGTGGCTATGTCCATGGTTCATGACAGCATGCCTCCTCCGAAACCCCGTCCCACCAGGCTTGCCAGGGTGTATGAGATGGAATCTTCTCAGCAATCGAGGGGTATTTAGGTTGGATAGTGGTTCCCATGTTCTCTCGCTAGGAGGATAGCCTTTCCACTTGACCAGGTATTGAAGCCGACCCCGTTTGTACCTGGAGTCACATATTCTGGATACATCATATTCCAGCTGATTGTCCACAATCACAGGACTGGGTCTGCCGGTTTTCCGGGTGGAGTGGATGTAGGGTTTGAGTAGAGAAGTGTGAAAAACTGGATGTATTCTCTTCCAGGAGTCTGGTAGCTTGAGCCGATAAGAAACAGGATTGATGATTTCTTTTATGGAAAATGGACCATAATATCGGGGGGCTAACTTGTTAGGGCGTAGATGCCGTGGTAATAGTTTTGAGGACAACCAGACCTGGTCACCAATAGAATAGGAGGGTGCTGGTCTTCTTTTGGAATCAGCATATCGCTTAGTGCGAATGTGGGCCTTTCCCAATTGTTCCTTGGCTTCCTTGTGGATGTTGAGGAGAGTTTCAATCCAGGAATCAAGTGAAGGTACTGGAGTTGGATGTGGTAGAACTGAAGGTAACACGGAGGGATGAAAACCTTGACTGCAATAGAAGGGACTAACGTTGATCGCTGAGTGATCTGAATTGTTATAGGCAAATTCGGCCAAGGGTATAAGGAGGGACCAATCATCCTGTACCTTGGTTGTGAAACAACGAAGATATTGCTCCAGGGTTTGATTAACACGTTCTCTGGCCCCGTTGGTCTGTGGGTGATATCCAGATGAAAGAGCGCGTTGAATCCCTAGAACACGACAGAGATGTTTCCAGAATTGTGAAATATATTGCGGTCCTCGGTCCGATATGATCTTGGAAGGGAGTCCATGAAGACGGAAATGTGTTCTAGGAAACTTCCTGCAAGCTCTGAAGAGGAAGGAAGTTTATAGAGAGGCGTGAAATGTGCCATATGAGTAAACAAGTCTATGGTTACCATGATGGTCGTGTAACCCCGGGAAGGTGGTAATTCCACGATGAAGTCTGTAGCTATACATTCCCATGGTCTTGTTGGCAGTGTAGGTTGCAATAGAAGGCCCGCCGGTCTCTTATTGTCGTGCTTATTCTGACTGCAGACAGTACAGGTCTTGATGTACTCTTGTACCTTGCATTTCATTTCCGGCCACCAAAACTGTCTTTGTATAAGACGGAGCGTGTTGGTTACACCACGATGCCCAGAATGAAAAGTATCATGGCAGAGAGTTATTATTTTATGTTGAAGTTTTGGTGTGGGAATGACAAAGGCATTGTCCTTGAATGAGTATCCTTCCTTGATTCTTAAGTTCCAGGGATTCTTCCTAGAGATGTCCTTCCAGAGGTCAGAGGACTGGGTTTTGGCTCGAATCTCTTCCAAGAGGTTGATCGCTTGAGCTATAAAGATTGTGTTGGGAAACATTGTAGGATAGGTCCTATCTTCAGTGGTTAAATAGTCAGGACGTCGGGACAAGGTGTCCGCAATCACGTTTTGTGATCCAGGAACATGAGTGATTTTGCATTGGTACTGGGCGAAGAAGTAGGCCCAACACGCCTGACGACTGTTCCTGCACTCCATAGATTGGAGAATTTGTAGATTTCGATGGTCCGTACGGACCTGGACTGGATATCTAGCACCCAGGAGTAAATGTTGCCATTCTGTGAAGGCTTGCGGATTGCCAACAGCTCCTTTTCCAGGACGGAGTAATGGGTTTCGCTGGTTGTTAGGGTTCTAGAGAGGTAAGCCACTGGGTGGTCCATCTTGTCCTCAAGCACCTGTTTCAAGACTGCTCCTATGGCATGGTTTGAGGCATCCGTTTCCACTATGAAAGGGCGATCTAAGTCAGGCTGAGCCAGGACGGGGGCTTGCGTGAATCTTGTCTTCAAGCTTTGAAAAGCCTTCTTTTGCGAGGAAGACCAGATGAAGGGAACATCCTTCTTCAGCAGAGCAACGATCGGTTGGACGAGCTCAGAAAAGGTAGGAATGAACTTTTGATAAAAGTTAGAAAGTCCCAAGAAAGACTGAACCTGTTTCACCGATGTAGGAGCAGGCCAGGCCAGTATGGCCTTTACCTTTGAAGGGTCCATTCCAACTCCTTCTGGGCTGAGGATGAATCCAAGGTAATGAACTGAAGTCACGTGAAAAAGACATTTCTCAGGTTTGACCAAGAGCTTGTTTTCACGGAGCCGTTGTAGTACCGCCATGACATGTTCTTCATGTTTCAAGGGATCCTTGGAATAAATCAAAATGTCGTCTAGATAGACAATGACAAAGAGAAAAAGCATGTCAGAGAACACCCTATCCATGAAACGTTGAAAAACTGCAGGGGCATTAGCTAATCCAAAGGGCATGACTAGATATTCAAAGTGACCAAAGGGCGTTCTAAAGGCGGTCTTCCATTCATCCCCTTCCCGGATACGGATTAAGTGATAGGCACCCCGGAGGTCCAACTTTGTGAAAATTACGGCGCCTCTGACAGCTTCCAGGATATCTGAAATCAGAGGCAGAGGGTACCGATCTTTGAGGGTGCATTGATTTAGACCACGATAGTCGAGGCAGGGTCTGAGTTCCTTGGAATCCTTCTTAGGAACGAAGAACAATGAGGCACCCGCTGGAGATTTTGAGGGTCTTATGGTGCCATTTTCCAAATTGATGTCCAGGTATTCTCGGAGGGCCTTTTTCTCAGGTTCTGAAAGGATAAACATTCTGCCAAAGGGAATTACTGCCGAGGGATCTGTCTCAATGGCACAATCTTCGGGTCTGTGAGGGGGTAAAGCCTGGACTATGGCAGTCGAAAAGACATCAGTATATCCTTGGTAGACCTCTGGGACTTGTACAATGTTGGAAACCATAAGTGAGGTTTTTTGCTCTCCTGAATGTTCAATAGCTGGTGTTAAGGAGAGATCCAGGGATAAACAGTGGGACATACAAAACTCAGAGCCCAGAAACAATGACCCTGCTGTCCAATTAATGTACGGATTATGTCTTTGAAGCCAGGGCATACCCAGAACCATTGGGTAATGGGCTGATTTGATGATGTCGAATTTAATCTGCTCTTGGTGGTGGTTTATGGAGAGACGGACCTCTTTTGTCTGTAGGGTTATGGGTCCTGAAGAGAGAGGTCTCCCATCAATTGCTTCTACCGGCTGTTTAATGTTCCGTGACTCATATGGTATTTTATGTCTGATAACCCAGTCTTGATCAATGAAAATTCCCATAGCTCCACAGTCCACCAGGGCCAATATGGGATAGGTCTTTTGCTTGGAGGGCGATAGAAAGGCCTGTAGCACCACCAGGTTATTCTGTCCAGGAGAGTTCAAGGATGTGATTAATGTGGAGCAGACATATTTCTCCCGAAACCTCGCTCCATCTAGGGCAGGGAGCTGGTGTTTCCCGAACGCCGTGGAGGGGCTAAAGGACATTCTCTAACGAGATGCTTGTCTGAGGCACAATACATACACGGGCCGGTGTGAATTCTTCTCATCCTTTCTTGTGGAGTAATTGGCCCACGAAAGGCGCCTATTTGCATTGGTTCGGAGTCGTTATCAGGGGTTGAGACAGGATCGGATTTCACAGTCGACTCCGGAGGGGTTCGTTGAAAGGCAGTCTTAGCCTTTTTCCTTTCAGCCCTTCTTTCCTGGATACGAAAGTCTATTTGTTAGGCTAGATCTACCAAAGCCTGAAACGAACTGGGGCAAGCCACTCTGGCTAATTCATCCTTGATATCGTCATTTAGACCCCTGCGAAATAAGGTGAAACTCGCTTCAGGGCCCCAATCAGCCTCCTTTACCAGCTGTTTGAATCTGGTAACGAACGTTAGCATATCCTGGGATCCTTGCCGAAAATCAAGTAGGCGTTCCTGGGCGCTGAACACTTGTTCGGGGCGGTCAAACATAGACTTGAGCGCCTGGATAAATGCATCATAATCGTCCAGGAGGACGTCTCCAGAGTTCACTAGGGGAGTGGCCCAAGATAACGCATTCGCTGTAAGATGGGAGATTATGAAGCCCACCTTGGCCCTGGAAGTTGAAAAATAATAGGGCTTGAATGTAAAATGCACCAAGCAGGAATCCAGAAATCCACGTAAGGATTTTGGCGAGCCATCGTATTTGTCTACCACTCCACCCAGTATCACGCTTTCCTTATTGGCAGAGTCACGTGACAGCACTAATTGTTTCAAGGCTGCATTCTCTGCCTTTAAGTTCTGTACCTCGATTGTTCGCTCCTGCATGCCGCGCATGAGGTCCTGGACCGCTTTCTCCATAGCAGTATCAGTGTTGATCGTTTGGTGTCTCAATCTGTCAAAGGTTTCCCCCCGGCTCACCTGAGTTCTCTTCTTGTGGCGTTCCGCGGAGGACTCCTTCTCCCGGCCGGACCGGGACTTGTATAAGTGCGCGCAAGTCGAGTCTGACTCCAGCGCGAGCGTTCAAAGTTCCAGGAAGTCGCGTGTTCCAGGACGTCCAGGAAGAGGATCGAAGAAAGGTAAGAGATACTGGAAACAGGGGAAAAGGGAAGAAAGAATAAGGGAGTTGGCCAGGAACTTGAAGGGTAACGCCGAGCAGCACACACACGTCGAGACACTACCTAGAGATAGCGTTGAGACGCGCGGAGGCGCGGGGGCGTGGCCCATTTATAGAACGTGCCGTGTCCGACGTACAGGCTAGTACGGAACACGGCACTGGGCACAGCCATGTTGGAAGTATCAAGGAGCACACTCTCCGTCTGGACCAGGACCAGGAAGACCAGAAGGGGCTATGTCCATGGTTCATGACAGCGGATGTCTGTCATCAGAGCCACAACCTTTGTATGTGCCTGATTCACTGCGTGACAACAGCCCTAGCAACCATGAGAACTGCAGGGAAGACACTGTGAGCAGAATCTCCTTTCAAAAGCACTACTTTAACATGTCAAAAAGAGGAGTGAAGATACAGTACCTGTCAGGTGTCGTTAAACGCTGCTGCACACTTTTATCCTTTATAAAAAGAGCATTTCCTAGAGTGCTGGACCACCTTTCTAGTTTAATGATAGCTTAAGCAAACATTCTTAAAATAGAAAACTGGCAGTCTTTTAGGAAATGCTTGCAGTGCCACTGGTGCCCATGTTTCTATCTAAACAATGAATTTAAGCTGCTCTTGCTGCTGGAAAGCAAAACATTTCTCCTCCAATATTTCCAACTACCTTATAATGTTGGTGCTGGAAACTGGAGGGTAGAATGTCAGTTTTCCACACGACATTTAGCCCAAGCTCAGAATCAGGCCCTAAGAGTGTTAATTTGAGAACAGCTTCATGTTTTACGATACATCTTCCATAAATTCCAGGTCAATCGCAAATGTCACCATGCGTCTCTAGCTTGCAATTCACAAACTGAAGCCAGTAATCTCTCTCAGTACAATATCTAATATGTATCATATCTAATATGAGAAAACCTAGGTCACAGGTGCATAATAAGGACGATTTAGAATATCACATATTGTATTCTCTATATGGCCTAGCAAAGCATTTTGACCTTTACTTGACCTATGATGTTCAGAAAGGAGGGAACTGTATTTGTTCTTGTTAAGCTGCATAGGAAACTATACTAAGTTCCTAACAACTATTGACCAATGCATGGTGTTATAGCATTGGACTTAGAGTTATATATGTCATCTCTAGTATATGTTTTGGTCTATTCCAAAGGGAATCTCGAGTTTGGAAAAAGAATAGGATCTGGTGTTGAAATAGTTTATTTCAGATATAAATTATATCCATAAAACATACATACAAAATCAACAAAACATAATAGTAAAACATCACCATAAAATCACATCTTTAGAGATAAAAGCACACAGATTGATCACAGAGATTGGGCTTTATAGAGATAATTTCACGCTCGATCAAGGTTGCAGGGTTAATCATCAAAATGTAGCTCTTCTTTTCAAAGAAGAATATAAAAAACATGCACATTTGATAGCACTATTGACCTCGTCAGCTGATGATAACAGTAAGAAGGCAGAACACCATCACCTATAATCAGAGCCCTTCATAAGATCATAGAGAACAGGTCTGCACAGATCATTATGCAGAGGGGAAAATATCCCTAAATGGGCCAGTGTTTCTGCTGCACCAGCAACACAAGCAACATTAGTCGAAGACATGATAGCCCATCTCTTGGTTACTGTTTTGACAGAACCATAGAGACAAGCAACATTAGTCAAATGCATGATAGCCCATCTCTTGGTTTCTGCTTTGACATGTATGGCATTGAACCTAGCATGGATCAATAATGACATGTGATGTAGATTTGTGACAAAACTGAGATATGGATCCATCCCATCAGATGGGGAGAGCCGCAAATAGAATTGGATAGTGGACAGATTACTTAATTGATTTTCCCTATTGTTGGCCCAACGTTCAAGCAGTAATGATTTTAGTATGAAGATTGGAACCATTTTAATACACTCAGGAGTGTTAAATAAAGAACCTATGGCCACAGACTTAAGGGTTGATTAAATGTATACACACCAATCAATTCGGTGATGGTTACCGAGAGGTAAAACAAGCTTAAAAAAAGATATTGTCAAACAGTCATCATCCGTAAAAGACAAGGAATACCAGAATAGAGTTGGTTCTGCTGCAGTTTGTCGGGAATAAAACCCTGTCCCATCGTTAAGTGTGTGATATAAGGTATTGTTTTTTGGGGCACCTTTAGGAGTCAGGAAAGGAAGAGAGTTTCCTCTGTTTGGAGCCCTGTGAGATTCCCTGTACCCCGTAATTCACTTCTGTATGAACCCACCCCCAACACCTTCCCTCTGTAAGCTGTGAGTAAATGTGGCAAATATTTCCAAATCTAAAGTCCTCTTTGCAAATATATCATCCTTCCAGGTTAGCCAACTATTACACATCATACCCAAGTATTCATAATTCTTGCAGAAAGAATGTTTGTAACTTTGCAGATGAACCGTGGGATATTGTTCTCTATCAAATCTAAAACACATAACGTGGCATTTTTCTTTGTTAACTATTTGTACATCCATCTACTTAAAATCTTTAGGGACTTGGGTGTTCTGGTTAGAAGAGCAGCAAAGTCTGCATAGCTCCGGGCTGGCAACTTTCGCCCTTCACACGTAGGTACTTCTGCATCCGGTTGTTCCAGACATAGTGGAAGACCATTCACATAGAGATTAAAAAGCAAAGGGGCGAGTATGCAACCCTGGCAAACTTCCTTCCCTACAGCTATACTGCCAGTTACTTTGCCATCACTTCTGTAAGAGATTCATACTATGGTATCAGTGTGGAGAGCTTCTAATACTCAAAGCTTTCAGCAAGGGATTGGTGTGACCCATCCCAGCCACAGATATCCAGAGAAGGCTCCTACCTAGGTGGTCAAAGGCAGGCATTAAATACATAAAGGCCACATCGATAGGAATCCCCAGGATGGTGACATACTGTGATATGATCATATTCAATAAGGAGCGCGAGGTTCATCATCGCACAGCTGACTTCAAAATTTCTGGTCCACTCTTGGTGAGCAGCTGCAGCAGCAGGCTCTGACTGTAGGCAGGTGTATCACACATTACCACAACATCTTCTGGGGACTATTTATGCAATTTGGAGCAAAATGTGAAAGTTTTTGCAGCGCTTCATTTTGGTTGCTAATTCCTGAAATTGGATTGCACGCCCACCGCGCTTACCCGCAATTGTGTTCTACCTATGAGCTGCTTGCTACTGGTGTGTTTTGGAGTTAGCAGTTTTCTCTTGCCTGCCCATTTACTGCACCATGTGGTGCCTTCAAGATGGCCGCTCTGGTGCATGCTTCACCTGAGTCAGGGGCAGTGTGCTGCATTCCTCAGTCCTGATGTGCCATTGGCTGGCCGTAGAGATTTCCTAACCAACTGGGGACCGGCAGGTTTTAGCCGGCCCCCTCACCAAAGGCCCACTTCAAAGGCCTCTGTCTGCTTCCCTGTCTGCTGCCGGGCTGCTACATGATTCTACTACTGCAACTTGCTCCTCCCTGGGGCTGCCTGCTCACTCAGCAAATTGGAACTGGACTACCATGACTCTCTTACTTCCCTCTCCTTGAGTTTAGTTTCCCTGCTTCTGTTACCCTTTATTTTCCCTTCACTGGCCTTCACTGTCCCCTCTGCTATTTCTAACTGGTTTCCCTGTTATGCTCTCTAACGCTCTTATTTCAGCACTCACCTCTAACTTATACCTCATTTAATCTACCTATGGTACCTTAGCATCTGCCTTTCATACTCACATTTTGGGTGTGTTTTAGAAAGTCAAATTTGGGTGTGTTTTTAGAAAGTCAAATTTGGGTATGTTTATCTGTTCGTGTTCTGAAAGTCAAATTTGGGTGTATTTTAGAAAGTTAAATTTGGGTGTGTTTATCTGGGTGTGTTCTGAAAGTCATATTTGGGTGTGTTTTAGAAAGTCCAATTTGGGTGTGTTTTAGAAAGTCACATGTTGGTGTGTTTATCTGGGTGTGTTCTGAAAGTCAAATTTGGTGTGTTTTAGAAAGTCAAATTTTGGTGTGTTTTAGAAAGTCAAATTTGGGTGTGTTTTAGAAAGTCAAATGTGGGTGGGTTTATCTGGGTGGGTTCTGAAAGTCAAATTTGGATGTGTTTTAGAAAGTTAAATTTGGGTTTGTTTATCTGGGTGTGTTCTGAAAGTCAAATAAGTTTTTTTTAGAAAGTCAAATTTGGGTGTGTTTATCTCGGTGTGTTTTTCATTTCCCTTTGCCCCTCAATTGTAACCTGCTAGCCCAGTGACTCTTGCATACCGCTATGTTTGCATATTTCTCCCATTGCCTCCTCTCTCTACTTGCCCATGGCGCTATCTGTTTCTCCTATCTACTCTAACTGCTTCTCTATCAACTATCCTTCCCTTCTCACTAAGTCTGGTAAGAAGAAATTTAAAAAATATATCTTGGCCTCCAACCCAGGTCTCAGCATCACTGACACCTATTCAAGCGCCTCTGCCAGACAAACCCTCACTGATATCCTCTTTGCCGTTTATTTGGCAGTTCTCTGGACCCCTCATTGATCTCTGTGCTCTGTCCTGTCTCCTCCTCTCCCATTAATGGTGGCCCCTGCTGGAAAGTCCTCATGGATTTCTATTACTCCTCCAGAGTCATCATTAATGTCTACCTAAATGGCACTGTCATGGTGCAAGGCCCTCAGGCCAATCTCCTCCTCTTTGATAGGTGGTTGCCTTGCCTCATCAACTTGCTCTCATCTCCAGCTGTCCCTTACTCTCCTCCCTTGGTTACCTTGCCCTCTTTTCCTTCTTCCTCTGCCTCATCTCAAGCCCCCTCCTCACCTCCACAGGGTGTACCTCTGATTTGTAAGCCTCCCCGGAAGGTCTTTAAGGCTGGCAACCGTCTCCATCTCACCACTCTCAACTATCGATCAGCTGTCAAACACTCCTCTGACATCTGCCACCTCCTAGAAGAACTTGACCTTGATATCCTCGGTCTTACCGAGACATGGTCCACGACCAGCTCTGTCACAAGCTTTGACACTCTCCTCCCTGACGGCTACAATATCCTCTCGGCCCCCAGATCCACCCGGCCCAGAGGGGGTGTGGCCCTGATCTTCCCTGAGTGGATTCCCAAATTTATCATCCCCACTCAGACTTACTCCTCCTTCTAATGCCTTGTCTGTAGGCTCTCTCTCTCTCCTAGCCACTCTCTTACTGTTGCTACTCTCTACCGGCCCCCTGGTCAAATCACCTCCTTTTTCTCTGAGTGTGCCGACCTTTCCTCCTCCCTCCTGGCCTCAACAACTCAACTCCTCCTCATTGGTGACCTCAACATCCATTTTGATTCCCCCTGTTCCCCATCTGCGCTCTTTTTTGACCTCTGCAACTCACTTTCCCTCTCTATCCTCCCCTCAGGCCCAACTCACTCTGCTGGTCACACAAATCATGTCTTGATCTCCTCTGGCCTCCCCCTCTCTACTCACCTCCCCACTCCTCTCTCCTGGAGTGATCACTGCCTCCTCTCCTCTCATCTTTCCATTCCATCTCATCCCCTCAAGCCAAGCCTACCCCAAGAGTGCCACCCACTTTCTCGGACATCTGGCCCATGAAGTGTGTGTCAGTCGAGGTTTTTGCTGCCACCTTCTCCCCCCTCCTCCACCTCTGGCAGACTCACACCCTGACACAGCCCTTTCTCTGCTCTACTTCTCTATTTCTGCGACTCCTGATGCACTTGCCCCTGTCATGAGGATTCGCTTGAAGTCCAAAGCCAAGTGCAATTCTTGGTTTGACTCAGACCTAGCTACACTTAAACGTAAGTGTAGAGCAGCTGAGAGGAAATGGAGGGCTTCTTGCTCACCCTCTGACAAACTGTCCTGCCGCCTGCTCCAAAGGCAATACTGACTCTCTGTCCGCACCAAGAACAGAGTCCACATTCAAGCCAGTGTCTCTGCGGCATCTGACAACTCGGAAAAACTCTTTAAAATCTGTAAGGAGCTGGCAAACCCTGCAGCAGTTTCCACCCCGCCTCTTGCCTCCCAGGCTCTTTGCAATGCCCTTGCCTCTCACTTTATCTCTAAAACCCAGGATATCCTGTCCACCCTCTCCTCCACTCCCCTTCCCCTCACCCTCTCTGCTTGATGACCCTCTTTCAGCTACCCTGTCCCTCTTTCTCCTCCTTTCCTCTTTTCTCCCCTGGTGAAGTCTGATCTATGAAAGCCTCATCATGAAAGGTCCAACCCTGTTCTTCTAAAACCATTAAGGACCACATTGATACTCTCGCTTTGGCCCGTGCCGATTTCTGCAACCTCTCCTTTGCCTCTGGATCTTTCCCTTCCCCTCTGAAGCACTCCCTTGTGCATTCTCTCCTCAAGAAACCCAACGCTGATCCTTCTTGTCTGGCTTACTACCGCCCAATTTCTATCATTCCCTTCTTGGGTAAGTTCCTGGAAAAGCTGGCCATCTCTCAGCTTAACTTTCATTCTGATTCTGTTGGCTCTCTCCATGACCATGAATCTGGCTTCAGAGCTGCCAGAAGCATAGAAACTGCTCTCCTGAATATCCGTAAAGACCTGCTCTCTAATCTTGACTCTAACATTTCCTCTGTCCTCATTCTGCTTGATTTCTCCTCTGCTTTTGACACAGTCAACCATACCACCCTTCTCAATTGTCTCTGTGATAACCTGGGCATCACCGATCAGGCTATGGTCTGGCTGAGAACTTTCCTCTCTGATCAATCCTGCCAGGTACAACTTGGGTCATTCCTATCTTCTATCTCCCTCTATACCTGTGGTGCTCCCCAGGGTTCTAACCTCTCACCCTGGCTTTTCAAACAATACGTGGCAACTCTAGCCTATTGCATTTCCACTTCCTGCTCAAATTTCCAGTGCTATGCTGATGACACCCAATTCATTTTCAGGCTTCCTTCAGCCACCTCCTCTCCTTCCTTCATTTCTGATTGCCTAATCGCCATTCAAAATTGGTGTGCTGCCAATGATCATTGTCTAAATGCCAACAAGACTGAGATCCTCCTCATTGGCACACATTCACCATCCTTTCCCCTCATTCTCTGGCCGAGCTCCCTACCTGCGAGGCTAAGAACCTCGGGTCATCTTTGATTCCACACTTTCCTTCTCCGCACACATTACTGACGTCTCTATAAAGTCAAACTTTTTACTGCAGCTCCTCAGATGTACTCTGCCTTTCCTCTCCTTCCCTCAAGAGCTCATTGTCTCCCAGGCTCTGGTTCTCTCTAGGATGGACTACTTTAACAGCCTCTTTCTAAATCTACCTGCCTCCACTCTCCGCCCTTTACTACTAATCCAGAACAGAACTGCGAGACTTGTCCTTCGCCTCAAGCCCTGGGATCGTATTTCTCCAGCTCTGAAATCCCTTCATTGGCTCCCAGTGGATGCAAGGATTAAATTTAAAACCTTCTGCATTGTCCACAAGGCTTTCTGGGGCCTGGGTACAAAATACCTTCAACTATCCCTCCCCTCCCAAGCCCTTCACTCCTCTCCATCCAACTCCCTCAGGGTCAGTCGTTTTTCAAAGAAACAAAACAAGCTGGGGGTAGATCTCTGTCTTTGGCTAGATCCTCCCTCTGGAACAGCCTCTCTGCCATTTTGAAACTTGTGGAGAACCATCTCCGGTTCCGGAAGCAGCTCAAGACCTTCCTCTTTGCTTCTGCCTTTGCCCCTCTTCTCCCCTGCTGATCTGCTTTGATCTCTCGGCACCGTGCAACAGGCCCCCCTCTGTAATACGGGCCCAGGTATCTGCTCACCCTGCCTCCCTCCCGCACTGCCTCCGGGCCACCCCTTGCACTGGGGTCTGTACCTATACCCATAAAGTACCCTATTCACTTTTCTTCTGCACTTATCAGATACACCTTATCTGACTAACTTAGCACTTTGCCACTTGCTGGCTGCACTACCACTGTTTATCGCCTTTGTTTATTTATTTATTTATTTGTTGTGCTTATTATTGTTTATTCTGTTCTCTCCTCAGCTCCGCATTTTTCACTTCTCCCCCTTCCATGCAGTTTCCCCTTTTCCCTTTCCCATGCACTTGCACGCTCTTATTGTCACTGGGTCTAGTAAGATTATTGTTTTGTTCCCCCCTGTTCCCCTCCCTTTGCCTGGCCTCGCTCTGAAACACTTGTGTGCAAGCGCGATATAAATAAAATATCATATCATATCATATAAAGGTTAGTGCATCCAGTGACAATACGAAAAGATAATAAACAACATTTTTAACTAATCATTTTTAGCGAAAAAATACATATTTTAAAAAATATATATATGAGGGGTGGGGTAAGGGGTAAAAACGGGTGGGGAGAGGGTTGGAGTGGGTTTATAAACAAAGGCAAACAGAGGGATTGAGGGGATCCCCACAAATAAAAATAAAAATGTATATTTGTTCGGTATAAATGTTTCATAAAAATGTTTTCGTTATTTATTGATTTGTTAATATCACAGTGGGCCTCATTACGGCTTTGGCGGTAGCCATGCTGCTATTGGCGGCATGGCTGACTCCAAAACCGGGTCTGGGTTCCCTGAATGGGGAAACACCGGGCCATTCCGAGTTTGGAAGGCTGGTAATTCCTCCCTCAGGGAACCCGGGCCCAGACCTTCCCCATTCCCTTTCGAGCCCCCATAGGGCTCAATGGGAATGGGTGCAGGGAGCTACAATGGGCCGATTACGATCTGCCCGTTGTTAGCTCCCTGGTCCCCTCGCGGGACCCAGTAACTACGCCTGGTTTTATCAGGCATCCTTACCGGGTCCCGCGAGAGGACCTAGTAATCAGGCGGAATGGGTTTAACGGGTCTTCATCCATTAGCAGCACCCGTTAACCCATTCTGCCAAGATTGTAATGAGGCCCAGTGAATCAAAGGTTAGCACACTGATTACTCGTCCCAGTCCAGACCTAAATGCCAGCTGAGAGTCAAATAAAATTATATTTAGGGCCCAGTCTTCCAACTTTCTCATGATGACGCCACAGAATAGTTTGTCTGTTCTGTCCAGAAGAGTAATTGGACGGTAAAATGACAGGTTTGATTTGTTCCCCTTTTTGAAAATAGGGACAATAGCTCCCACTTTCCAGCTCTCAGGCAGAGAGCCAGCAGACAGCATAGCATTAAATGCTGCGCACAAGAACAATAGTGAAAATTCGACACTCCATCAGACCCGAGCACCTTCAGGTTTTTCTGATGGTTGATCACTAGTTACCTGCTGCTAAAATGTTCCAAGCTAAAACTGTCAAAATAAATGAGGGTAACATTACTCACGTTTATACCAACACAACAGAGCAGTTTAGTGACCCACCCAGTCATTAAGAGCTTCCCAGTGACAAATGGCAATCTCCCTTTTCCTAGCAGATAATTCCATTCGTCTTTTCCTAACAGTGTCCAGATCCGGGTGATTGGTCTTTAGTGCTCCTGACAAGGCTTTCTTTTATATAGGATCTTTTTAATCAATTTCTGCTTGATCCACCCATTCAAAGTGCATATTACATTGTATGGGAGGAGAATGTAAGGTGGAAGAAGACGGGCAGTAAGTTACATTTAAATGACTGTCACCTTCAGGTGGAGATTAGATGTATTACCTGCAAAAAGGCGATGTGCATGTTGATTCAGAACCTGCTGCATGATAATATGGAATCATCTCTTTCAGGAATGTTTCCCTGGCTGAAGATGGCAAGTTGGCATTTTCCTGCCACATGAAAGCATCAAGGAGAAATGAAGCGATCAAAATTATGTGTATTCGTCTTTTTCTTTTTTTAAATTGGTTTATTTATAAATCAGCATACAGGTGAACATATACATTAACATTTAATTGCAACCCCAAGCGTGGCATGTGAAAACGACATTTCCCTCATCCCTCCCCCATTACCGCCTAGGTTGAGCCTTTGGTTTCGGTCTCAATGCGCTGGGTCAAGCGGCGGATGCTCGTTGATTGAGTGTAGGGCTTGCGTGATTAAGCGCGGCTTGTAAGTCAGCGCAGGGTAGTACTGGTCATAGTCTAAAGGTGGCACTCAAATGTTCACAGAGCGGTGGAGGAGGCCCGCCTTGGCTGCAGTGACCTTCTAGGCTATCAAGATGTCCCAGAGCTTAATCAAGCAGAGGGTCATCAAAGGGCCTTCAGTGGATTTCCAAGTACGTGCCACAGTAATTTTTGCAGCCAACAAGAGTTGGGTTATAAGGGCTGCCCTCCTTCCTGTTCTGGGGTAAGAGCCTGGACCGCGATCCCCAGAAGGACGTTTTTGGGGGCCAGACGAATTGCCACTTGAGTAATGTCTTTTATAGTGGCAAGGCATTGGGACCACAATTCTCTCACCTTAGGGCAAGTCCACCACATGTGGAAATAGGATCCTGGGAGTCCGCAAAGATGCCAGCATTGCGGGTCCAGCGCCTGGTGAAAGTGATGGAGGTGGAGAGGGGGGAAGTACCAGCATAGGGACAGCTTGTGGCGCACTCCCGATTGGTGATGCAAGAAGAGGACATGCGGGTTCTCGACCAGATGTCTACCCAAGTTTGATCCTCTATGGTGTGTCCCAGGTCCATTTCCCATTGGGACATGTAGGAAGGCTTGGCGAGAAAGGGGTCATCCTGCAGTAGTTTATACAGGGTGGAGATCTTCCCCCGGGCTGGCAGGGCCCTTGCGGTGAGTTCTAGTGGAGCTGGGGCTCGAGTCGCTGCTGTTCTGGTCTGGGGGTGAGAGCACCAGTGCCATAGTTGGGTGTAGGTGAACCTGTCAGTCTCCGCTACCTGGAAGGTTGTCTTGCATTGTTCAAAGGTGCGCGGGTCACCCGCCTCAAAGAGCTGGCCCAGAGATTCAAGGCCTCCCGCCACCCAATTCCAAAAGCTCGCTGGGCAGAAGCCCAGGGAGAACTTCGGGTTGTGGAAGATTGGGGAAAATGAGCTCAGGCTCCCCAGGATGCCCTTGTGTCTGCAGGCCCAGTCCCAGGCTCTCACCGAATGTTTAGTGGAGGCCAGCGTGTTCGGCCAGGTTTGGCGATGTGAGGAGGGGATGAATGGGAGGAAGCGAAGGGGGAAAGCGAGACGGGATTGTTCGATCTCCAGCCATTTGGGGTGCCCCAAAGCGGTTCCCCATGCTTGAATGCTTGAATGTGGGCTAGTTGTGCTGCTATTTGGTATCTTTGGAGGTCTGGAACCCCCAATCCTCCCAATTTAGCACTGCCCATCATGGTTCTCTGAGGAATTTGCGGTTTCTTGCCCCTCCAGATACATTTGATCATTTTCCTTTGAAGACGCAGCAGGGGGAGTGGTATCGAGATGGGCAAGGGAGGAGCAGGCATAGAGGAACCGTGGGAGGAGGTTCATTTTGCAAGCCGTAATACGGCCCAGAAGAGAGATCTCCTGCGATAGCCAGTGGTTAAGATCTTTTTCGATCTCCTCTAAGAGGGGGGGAAAGTTTGTCTGATAAACTTTTGCCAGGTGGACCGGGATCTGGATCCCCATGTATGAGATTGACTTGGTACTCCATTGGATCGGGCCTTGCTTCTCTAGAGATTCTCTTTCACTTGGGCCTAGCCCCAACCCCATGGCCATCGACTTCTCGAAGTTGTTGGCAAAACCTGCTACTCTCCCGAATCTCTGGATTTCGGCTAGGGCCCCTTTCATAGAGGCCACAATGTCAGTAATGGACAGTAACACATCTTTGGCGTAAAGGGGGATCTTGTGTTGGGAAGGTCCTACTTGTGGGCCTTTGATCCGAGAGTTCGGGCGGATGCGTTGGGCCAAGGGCTCCATGGCCAGGGCAAAGAGCAGGGAGAACAGAGGGCATCTTTGCCTTGTTCCACATTTAAGAGGAGTATTTGTCTTTTTCTAATGTGGGATTCCCTTTTGCACACCTTAAATCGGAATAAGAATGAATACAAATTGTAACAAATAAACCTTTCCTGTATTGACTTAACTTTTAACACTCTTTTACATGTAACCAAATAGCTCTTTCAGCAATATGAGTTGAGGGTAGAAATCAGTTTAGCGCGGCCAAAGGTGCCATCAAAGCCCTAATATTCCCTGTGGTACACTGGATATTGCATTTGCTACCACTGCCCCCAAAGCCTGTGCCAGTCAAAGAAGGTGTTGAACTGGATTGTGTTGTGCCTGCACCACCAATTAACTGTTGTCAAGCATCTTACACCAGTAACTGACTTACTGAGTTGCAGCACTAAAACCACAAATCCTTGGCCATATAGACACTTTTGCAGCTAAGCTACTGACTATCTAGTGTGGGAAACAACCAAGTGATGTTTTAAATTATATTTATTAGTTTTCCGATTCAATTTTCAGGTTACCCTAAAGATTGGCCAGTGGCAGATCATGGACTTCTTTTGGTTGACCTGACCAATATTATAATGAAGCATAATGCCCTCCTAAAGATTCTGTCCTTTTACATGATTTAACGTATTCCGTATGTGTTTCATTGGGAAGGGAGGGTGTGTGTGTCTGTGTGTCTGCCTGCGTGTTTGTTAGCAACTTTTGAATGCAGTGAAACCGTGTGATATTGGGCAAAGAATACAAGTGGAACAATTGTTTTTCACAGGCAGCAGATCAATGACTACTGGGAGGTGTGGCCTAGGATAGGAGATCTTGCACACAAGTGTTTCATAACCGTTTTTCCATGGGGTGTAGAGATTTGGGAGGGGAAGTGTTCATGTCTGTGCATGCATACGATTTTAGTCAAACAGTGTATTCTCAGAAATTGTGTTTCAATGAAGAAAGCAATGGACACCGAAAGGTGAGTTGTTTTATTATTTTATTATTTTGTTGCTGTTCAGTCAAAAGGACAAAGAGTAGTAGTAGTATTAGAAACGTATATTTGGGAATACAAAACTTTCCATGAAAACACCAATAATTGACAGCATAATTACACATCACACAATAAAAGAATAAACATCATTCCACTCTCATAAAAACATTGCAACATTTTTAATACAAGAACGTTCAATTGAAAGAATTTTCTTTAAAAAAGTCCTCAAAGTTAACACATTCTTTAAAAATGATAGTTAACCCCTGCATGGGACAATACCCACACAGACCTCAGTCCACCCATAAAAGGTAGCTCAGAGCAGGTTCAAACTGAAGGAATCACTGGCCCCGCAAGAGTGGTTTAAGTGCACAATCTCTGATTAATGAGAAAGCTGGACAAACCAGTAACAAATGGGCCAAGTCTTCCTTTGGCGTGTCATAAAAAATACTTGATCGATTTTCATTGCCATTGGATGAGATCGCCACCACTGCTCTTAAATGACTACAATTAAACCGTGCCCTAGTAATGAAAACGCGCTGGGAATGGTTCTGTGCCCATCGCAAATCTTTCTGCAGACCTGGGCTCGCAATAATCACATGCTTCCTATTAGCGGGCGTCTGGGTCTTGCCTTTACATACCTAAGCCAGGGAATCTTCAGGTGGGGATCCCTAGGGACCAAGTGTTTAATTAGCTCATGGGTTAAACCGGCTTTGCTCTTCCCTGAAATCCTGAGCCAATGATTTACAGGCTGAGCCGTGATAAAATCCTGTCGCCCAATTCCTGGTGGACTGCATAATTAGGGGCCAAGCGTGGAAGCCCCAATACTCGTTTCAGAAAAGTGTTCTCTACCACCTGGATGGGCTCAATATTGCTATATCCCAAAAGCTCCATGCAATACCTGGCAACAGAAATAGCTTTCCCATTATAAACTTTACACACCAGCTCGACCGGTTTAGCATTAAACATGCCCATGGTTCGTTTAAACCTTGCAGTCTGCTTGATAACATGGGCGTCAGCACTTAAGTTTGAAGAACATCTAACCCCCAGATAGTCAAAACTGGGGACTCTGGAGATAAGGACCACCTTGCTGAACATGACCTGAAATTCTGGAGGACACTTCCCCCTACTACAGACCATGACTGCGATTTTGGGGGCATTAACCTTTAGATCCAGTGAATCCATTAATAAAGAATAGTCATCGATCAAGCAATGCAAGGCTCTGGGATTGTGGGCCAGCAAAACCATATCGTCTGCATACACCAGTAATGGCACATGCTGACTACCCAGCCTGGGGAAATCTGGCGTGGAATTAAGTAAATTCCATTAATGTACAGACAGAAGAGCAGGAGGCCAGCACACAACCCCTGCACACCCCTTGCTCCAGCTGAAAAAAAGAAGTGCATCATGCCTGCACCCCACACCTTACACAGGCCACCATAGAGAATGCAATTTCTCCAGGAGATCCACCAGTGCACATGGACAGTTCAACGATCACAACACACTACACAACTTATCACGTTTGACCTTGATCTTGAAAGCAAGGAAAATAGGTTAATCCTTGATATACAAAGAGTGAACCACCACCAAATAAAGGTTCAGGGACTGCTCAGCCCTTCTGAGACCTGGTCTGAACCTCAAATGAATGGGGGAGAGACCATTACTACATTTGACCCAAGACTCCAATCTCCAAAAGAGAACTCTTCTCACGATCTTAAACACAGAGTCTAAAAGCAAAATAGGTCTATATGACACTGGTAGCGGCCTCAACTGCTTCTTATATTTCAGCTGGATTACTGCCCATGACCAAGAAACAGGGTGCACACCCCATGCAAAAATAGCATTATGCTTCTTTTTATTGTGTTTATTTAGCGCTTTACACCAAAGCGCTTTACATTATAACAACAAGAATACAATAACAGTAGAAGCAATTACAAAATATGAGTCAAACCAGTAATACAGCAACTAGAACAATTTGTAAGTGAAGATAAATGAAGGAGGAAGGGGTGGAGAGGGGAAGGAAGTGGGGAACAGGAAGTGGGATAAGCTGAAGGCGAGAGAGAAGAGGGGACTTTAGAGGAAACGAAGCACGGGGAGAGAGGTAAGATGAGGAGGATAAAAAAGGGGAGGAGAGGGGACGGTGGAAGAGGATCAGAGCATCAGGGAGGGAAGTGGAGAAGAAGAGATTTTAAGGTGACACGAAAGGTGGAATAGGTGGGGCTAGAACTGATAGAGAGAGGAAGGGAGTTCCAGTGGAGGGGGGCAAGGAGCTGAAAGGAGCGAAAATGAGAGGAGGCACATGGGGACGGGGGAACCAGGAGAAGGAAGAGGTCTGCAGATCGGAGGGAACGGGATGGAGTGTAAAATGAGATGAGAGAGGAGAGATATGGGGGAGCAAGATCATGAAGAGATGTAAAGACAAGACAAAGGAAGTGGAATTTGAGTTGGGAATGAAAGGAAAGCCAGCCAAGATATGAGAGCGAGGAGGAGATGGAGTCGTGAGGCGAGAGAAGACAGAGGGTATGAATGGCAGAGTGGTAGAGAGGTGTAAGGGGGGCAAGATGAGAAGCAGGTAGTCCGAAGAGGAGAGAAGAACAGTAGAAAAGACGAGAAAAGAAAAGGGAGGAGGTTAAAAGTTTAGTGGCATGGAAGGTGAGGGAGGATCGTACTTTGCGAATATTGAAAAGGTGGTAGCGACATGCGTTAAAACCCATAGTCAAAATCGGAGTCCAGAGATCCGGTTCTGATAAGAATAAATCTGCTGAAACCTTGTCAGAGCCTGGAGTCCTATTTCTGGCTGGACATGTTATGGCTGATGGAATTTGCTCTACTTTCAAAATCATTATTTCTGCTACTGGTTATGGTAACTGCTGGAGATCTGTGGCCAGCGATCGTTCAGTGGGCACAAACACATGACCCACAATATATAGGTTAGAAAAATAGGCCACCCAGGCCTGATCAGAAACCATGACATCAACACCTCTTGACTTACATTTTTAGAAATGCAAATTGTTCACTATATCCCAAAAAAGCTTAGCATCTTTAGTGGCAGAAGAATAGGCCCAGTCCTCCCAAGTCTCTGCTTCAATTTCAATCTTACTAACTTTTTTTTTTTTTTTTTTTTGTGATATAACCACATTTGGTTTTTTTTTCACATTCAAAAGCAAAACATATATACATGCAAAACATCATATTTATAAATTGTATCTGGATAACATTTAAAACTAATTCGTCACAATCTTATAAAATTAGCATATTAAAATTGAATTCATCACACCAATATCTAGTTTACCTATAAAACAGTTTTTCCCCTTATTTCAACAATCAATCAACAGTATTCTGACGATATAAAACCTGTCAATTGCAAGACCCTTAAAATATTTAGGGTCAATTTTGTTTCATGACCCGCAATCATTCTTTCCCAGAAGGAATCGGAAGATAGTCTATCCAATGACCCAACTGAATTCCCTAGATGTTCCACCCTAATTTTCCAAGTGCCTTTGCAGAATCTTAGCAGGTGCTCTAGCGTTTGTTTACTTAAATCTGAGCATTCCGTGCATAGACTCCGAGCCCCTTCAGTGACTCCCCATTTGGTTAATACTGATCCAGTTTTAATCAAGTTTGACCGTAGCCTCATAAAATTTTGTCTTCCTTTTGGGTTAGGGAACTTCGTCAAGTATCTTGGTACTATACCCTGTTTTTTCCCGTACTTAAAAAACCCTTCGGGAATAGAGGATGATCTCACCATGTCCCCTGTTGAGATCCAATCTCTCAAAGATAAGGACTTCTTAACTTTCAGCGGGTTTGAACTCAGTGTTAATTTATCTGATTCACAATAAGTCAGCAGATTTTCTGCTATCTTTTTGAGTTCTGTCAAAGTTAGTGAGGAATCTAGATTCATATTTTCTAGGAGATTTTCATATAGTGTATTAGTCATTGGCACCATAATTGACCTATACAAGGACAGAAGTTTCCAATCAACTGCGTATTTTAAAGATTTTAATCCAAGCTCGTATCTGAGGGTTATCGTATGTAATCCTTTAGGCAATCCTAATACCTGTTTCCAAATGTAACCTTCTATTTTTTGCCAGTCTATTGACCACAACGAAGGTTTGGATTCAATTCCGTACAATAGTACCGGGATTACTTTGGCCACATAGAAGTTTATAACAGGCATAATCGAAAATTTACCATAAAGGCTGGCAATCTTCTTCATCTGGGCTATTAGTTGTGTCCCTTTAGCCAGGATTTCACCATACTGTTTCCCAACTGTAGGGGTCGCATACACAGTGATGCCCAGATACATTACTTCTTTTGCCACCGGTATCTGGTTACTGCCAATTGACCACCGATGTTTTGTTTCTTTGCGACCTTTCTGCTCAAAAATTATGATCTTAGATTTATCAGGGTTTACAACCAGGTCATTTAATTTCATGTACTTGTCGAGGGCATTCAACAATCTTTGTAGACCGATGGGAGTCCTATCAAAAAGGACTATATCGTCCGCATACATAAGCCATTTTACGGCCAAGGACCCCACCTTAGGGCTTATTAGTGATGAGGATTCTAGGGCGGCTCCAAAATCTCCCAGATAAAACTTAAAGAGAAATGGAGCAACCATACAACCCTGTCTAACCCCCTTATCTATACTTATATGTTCTGACAAATATCCATCCATATTTAATCTTACTCTGGCTGTATTTCTTTCGTGAAGTTTTACTAGTATGTTAATTAGAGTTTTAGGTGCCCCTTGTTGTTCCAATTTGCTCCATAATTTATCTCGATTTACCATGTCAAAAGCGCTTGACAGATCGATAAATGCTCCATAAAGTCTTCCTTTATTATTTTTATCTTTCAGATTTGATAATGAAGCTAATATTATACCATTCAGAGAAGTTGAATGGCCTCTTCTAAATCCGGTCTGCTGTTTAGGGATTATGTTATTTTGTTTCGCCCATGTTTCAAGTTCTCTTAATATCAGACTAGTAAACAACTTGCTTTCTACGTCAAGCAATGTAATTGGCCTGTAACTAATAGGGTTTTTACGATCCCTCTTCTTGAAAATCGGGATTATAATTGCAGTCTTCCAAGAAGATGGGATTATTCTATTTGCGATCACTTTCTTGTACAAGGTATATAGGATTTCAGCCCACAATGTCCCATTTCCTTTGAGGACTTGATAAGTTAGGCCATTTGGGCCCGCGGATCTCGACGCCGAGGAGTTTATGATCAAATTCAAAATATCCTCTTTGTCAAAATTTAAACCCCAATTTCCATTGTCACTTATATATTTTTGTCCTCCCACTGGTTCCTGATATTTTGCGCCGAAGTAGGTTAACCAACTTGCTTCCGACACATTATTCGTCTGAGCAATGGTTTGATGTATTTGGGGAGCATTTATTAGTGACCAGAAGTTTCGCGAGGAATTATTTTGTAATGCGACCAGCATCTCTTCCCCATCTTTCTGCCATAGTTTTCCTCTATGTTGTCTAGACCAACTCTTCAAGTCATTTTTAATTTTTTTTGATTCTATCTCTAGTTCTAGTAAGCTTTTAGCCCGTTTCTTAGCGAGTCTTAATTGTTTTTGCGTCTCACGTTTTTTTACCCAAACTGCTTCGTCAAAAAAGTGTTTGTGTACTCGCTGCAAACCCTTTTGGGTACTTGACGGGGGATCAATTGACCACAGGAATTCATGAAACCGTGATGGGTCACAATGCTGGTGCAAAATATTTTGTTCTCCCCAGTTGGAAAATCCATCCAGGGCTTTGTTTAACCGCTCTCCTTCACTCTTGTATTTTATCAACCGATTTTTCTGTGCATTAACTTCTACTCTCTGGTCCCAGATCTCTATTTTTTCCTCACTACACCAATATAAATGGGCAACTAATCGCTTATGGTCACTTGTTCCACCATCGGCCACTGAGAAATGTATACAAGTGTCGAAGCACTCTGTTGATAAAAGCATATAATCCAATGTCGATTCTGATGAACCCCTCTCCCACGTTGTGATCGATGGAACATCACCTTCTATGGAGCCATTTAGGAATTTTAAATTCCAATCCTCAAAGAAGTTCGACCATTTTCTCCCGTTATTCGTTGCTTCTTTCATTTTCCCTGTATGGCATTTGGAATTGATACATTGCAAATTTAAATCTCCTGCAACCAATATATGTGCCCCAGGGTACGTTATATTAATGTCACAAAGGGTTACCGCAATTGATTCTAGAAACTCTGAGAGTTTTTCCCTCACGGGGTTCCAATACAGGTTCACAATTATTATCTCCTTAACTGGAGAGCTTTTGAGGGGAGTGACCACTCTCACCACCAGTATTCCTTCCTGTTTGCAAGATAACATTGTTATTTCTTTAAATTTCAATCTTACTAACAGCGGTGGCCCTTTTGAAAACAGCCTGGGCACCAACTATATCCCTTTTTAGGACAGATTCTTCAGGGTTTCAAGTTAAGTACTGTTAGATTTTGTGCAATCTGAGTTAAAGCAACCCGTCTGCCTGCCATTTTTTTTAACTAACCTTCAGGTTTACTGAGGCAGATAAATTAGATACTCTGATTAGAACCGCCTGTTATCCAACACCCACCAGATGTTTATAACAATGTCCCTCTGTAACGATGTGATAACTGCTGTTTTAGTGTACACTCTTGGCCATCAAGGGACACCTCTCGCAGCTGTGACAGTCCTGGCAGTGCATGCTTAGCCTGTATTTTGAGCACAAGCCATATAGAAAAATGATCACTACAAATGTCAACTAGCGCCTTAAACTCAATGACACAGTCCCAGAATTGTACTGGGACACATAAGTACTCGATCATTGAGCGACCGGAAGCTGACGAGAAGGTAAAATTGCCTGGGATATCATCAGGAAAGCCGCATTAGCCAAATGCAACCCCCATTCATGGAGGAACTTCCAAAGCCTATCCCCTATATGCAGATTGTAACATCCCACATAATAGGAATCAAAATCCCAGCCAGATCAACTTCAGTGGAATCAAATAGGACAGCTCTGGGACCGCCGCCGATCTTGGTGTTTATTTCTCCCCCCAAGGAAATGGAAAAGCCCATTTGCACCAGCAAATTTGAGCAACCCCTCCATACCCTCAGATAACACCAAGACAGCCCCTATCTAACTGTACATGGGGACTGTTAAAAGGTGACCACCAGTACAGCATTCCCACCCATCATGCTAAAAAGGGAAGGTCAGAATATGCCCCCTGTCCCGGAAGACCCTCCAACCGGAAGAAGCACCAAAGACAATATGACCGCCCATTGTACAAGCTCACACCGATCCCCACTGCTCCCACGATGGACAACTACCATGAGAAATACATTCTTAGCCGACCTTACAACCCAGGAGCAGTGCAGACTCTACCCAAAGTGAATGAAGATGCCCACGAACCAACCGGAGACAGCTACATGGACAGCATCGACTAAAACACTGAGAAGCCATGCCTCAAGTCGTTAGAGACACTATGACGACATAGCAGCGCCAGACATGAAGCACACGTGCCATCCACACATTTGTGACATTCACACACTCAACTACATGAAGAACACATGCATACAGTTCTATGAGCTAGAGGACAGTGACATATACATACTGTCTGCATGTTTATTATCTTGCCATTAGCTTGCTGCAGCATCTCAGAAACGCACGAAGCAAGAAGGCCACGTGAGAATGCTTGCAGATGCTTACATGCAAATAGTTTATGGACTGGCAGGAGCACTGGAGGGACCTGACTCGACCATAATGCACTAACCTACGGATGAAGGGGCCCCTGAGGGACCCTCGGATGTGGAAACAAGGCACAATCACCACACACGAACTGATACGCCAGACACGAGGTTGTATTCCCAAAATCTAGGGTGTATTGCAAAACAAATAGTCCCAGTTGGCCAAATGGTCCCACGCCCCGCGACGTGTGTCTAACAGACCTCGGGGGACGCAAGAGAGTGAAAATCGTACATCAGTTACATATATACAAAATGAGCATCTTACAATCAGTAATGACACATTCGATGCCGCCCCTAATTCATTCCCTTTGAATTGGAGGTGATGATTGACCATGGTGACGAATATTGCACCTTAGACCACCATATTTAGTAACAGTTTGCAATCTCGAATTTACAGACACCATTCTTTATTTGAGAGAACACAACGCTTCTGTTTTCATGGGCAAGCTGCGCGTAGGGGACTGGCACATTCCAGGCCTTACTATCTCCTGGTTTCGATTCACGCTCTAGAGGTCAGCTTGCTCTCTGGGGCCTCACAGTGCTCAGAAGGGGGGCCGTAAAGAAGAACATAATTCAAACCCTTTAATATTAGTTTCGTACATTGCTATTCTTTTAAGGAGACTCGCTGGCATCCGTGTACTGATTAAAATGCCTTGCTCCTTGCCTTCAAGGATATGTGAGGGAGGGAACCAGACATTTCTGTCTGGCTCTTCAGCGTAATGTTTCAACATGTCTTTAGTAACCTTGGACCATTGAAGTGGAATAATATCTACAGCAAAGCAGTTTAACATGAGGCAAAATAGCAGCTTTAGAGAGAACAGAGAGAGAAAACAAAATGGCGATTCTGGTCATCTTAAAATGGCCGCACTCTAGTTGAGCTAGTAACTATGTAATGACTAATGAGCACATATTCTTAACACTTTAAATGAGGTGGTTGGTCTTCGGCCAACCAATTATCCTGCATTGCCTTCCGTTCGAGGGGTGTCTAATTTTTCTAGACTGACACGGACACTATGGAAGGCACCTACAGTGGAGGCCAGACCATGGTTTAGGAACTCATAGTAGGCCGCTGCCATCTTAGAAATCATGAAGCCACGCAGAGTGCTGTGCAAGCAGAACTGTCGTATCTGGAGCAGAGCAGCCGCTAAGGTCACAATGTTGCAAGTGACATTCCTTACCCTGAACTGAAGTAACGCCAACGGCAGAAGAGCCTAATTCCTCATAAATACAGAATAATACAGAATAATTTGGACGCTGCAGAGCTCACAGATGTGGTCTCCAAACACGTGACACAGCTGAGCTGATGACGAGCCAAGATTTGGTGACTGGGAAGAGCAACCGTCTCACGGACCAGACAATGGTTGCAACAAAATTGTTACACCCAAGCTACAGCATTGGGAAAGGGAGCACTCTCATGGCAATGATGGTTCCACACACGGTTATGGCGCAGACACATAGTTGCACATCACAGACACATAGTTGCACATAGCACCATAAACAGGTGCATCCCTAGCTGGGAATTGATTTTATCCCAGGCCTGGGCGCTCTCAGCTCAGCCAATCACACATCATGACCCTAGGGGTGGGTAGCTGGGATCACTTACCAATCACAGGGGTATGCACACTGTAACAATTAGTAAGTAGCAATGTTCAGGGATAGTCTGGGACTGACACCTGACATCACTTTGTCCAATGAACTAACCTCTATATGGGCTCCTATAGGGGAACTACCACTCAGTAGCCTATTCAAAGTGGAGTTAGGTTTCTGGAAATGGGCCCAAAATATGACGATGCTGTGACGCCATTCGTCCTCATATTGGCCTGTGAGCCAGAATTTGTTCAGATGTGCCTCATGCATTTGATCCCTGTGGTTTGTTGGCTGTAATAAACCCAGTTTAACTTGCTACTTGTCTGGACCGTTATGTTCTTTTGGGTTGGGAAGGGGTAGGCCTTCCAGGAGTTTGGCATTTGCGGACTCCTAGCACGTCACTGAGCCTGCCTGGGAGTTCTACCCTAACATTGCGGATTCTGACCACCTGCAAAAAAGGATGAGAGGCCTCTAAGGGAAAAAATTCACTGAAAAGGTGTGTTTTTAACCAAAATAGGCAGACCTCCATTGCAGCGTCCCCTAAGATTCTTCCATGCCACTAAACAATGTGCCACAAAACGAGCCACAGGGAGATCCTCTGCTGCATAGGTCTCCTGTAATAGGATGATATCCTCCTTCTCATGAAGTGACTTAGTCTCAGGGCTGCCCAATCTAGATTTAATACCAGCCAAATTACATGAAACAATCAGCAGGGATTTAGTTGTCTGGTTAACATGGGACTGATCAGACGCAGCATTTAACAAACCACCACTTACTTGCCCCACTAAATGGTTAAGCCAGTTCTCAGTCTCTGCTGTCAAGCCAAAATCCCTAAAACTTTCTCAAAGCTGGGCTCAGGATAGGGAATGCATACACCTTCTCCCTTGCTTGCTTGGAGGCCTGAAAACCCTTTGGGATGGCCTGCCGCAACCTCTGCTCCAGCTCTGTTCTTGTCAAATCAATAATAAGATGATTGGGATCAATAGTAAGATCAATACTACTACATAGGCAGAATCTCCAAGATTATTACATATGCAGTTTCCGAAGAGTCATCCCCCTTTCCCCCTCATCATGCTAATAATGCCATGAATCATGAAGATGGCATATGTCATCCTTAGTGTACTCAAATACTTGGATCCCCCTCCTAGCTAGTGCATCTCTGCAATTTTGGATAAACAAGCAAAAGTTTGTATTGACAAAAGAAAAGCGAACATTGCACCGCTTACAAACATACAGTCGGAAAGAATGCTTACAGTGGAAAACAGTTGAAACAAAATGCCATTCACCCCAACCACCTCCGATAAGCCCTTCGCTAAGACTATTTTGTAGGCATTTCTATTACCATGTGTAACAAACAACAGATTAAGTTAATATTTTGACAACCACTCGGAAGATCGACCTTGGGAGTCCCCTTCTTCATGCAATCATGTGGGATTTCCTGAGTGACATTAGAGCTTGGAGTGTAATTTCCACAGTCACTCAAATTAAGTCTCAGCCTCACTTTCGGGCTGCCAAGATATAATCATTTGTCTGTTCATCATGTTTTCCCTCATAGGTCTGGCAGCCCCTATCACCCCTACCCTGGGGCTCACCCTAAGCCCTGCCAGGAGGCTCCAATTGATCTGTTTGACTTTTAGCACTGGGATACAGGTGACGTCAGGTCCCGTCTGAACATACATATCTTTATTATTATCAATATCCCTTGCCACTAGACTTGACAGGGACTTTGCCAAGATGCTGATCGCCCCCAGACAGGCATCCGATTTCTCTGCGTCCTTGGCATACTCTCCATCAACAGTCTGAAAGAATCCTTCAACTCCATAAATTCTGTCGAGAGCCAGTTAAGATGTGTGGCAAAATATAAAATGTGGTCGGTACTTGCACTGTACTGCAACAACTGGTTTGCCATCAGATTGCATGATTAAGTCCAGAGGATTGGTAGATGTAGATGCCGAAATCCATGGTTCACCCTATGGGCAAACCGGTTGATTACTTTTAATGTCTTTTATTATAGATGGAATACACAAGAGTTCTCTAATATAATTGCTCCCCCCACTGAAATCCTGCTGTGTGGTGGACAGCCTTATAGCCTGAGTGAAGTCTTCCCTCAAGTAACCACCCTGTTCACCCATATAGATAGATTTTGTATATTCCAAAGCTTCGTCCACAGCTGCGCACTTCATCCTCTCTGGCAATGCCCTATTTCCTGTTAGACAGTTCTCGGCATAATGAAAGTGATACAGCCTCCAAAATAAATCTAGATGGAGGTTAGGTCAGAGCTACAAGTTCATGAGCAACATTAGATGCTTTGTCATTTCACACAATGGGTATCAGTGACATAGTCGATATAATTGATCACCCTTCACAATCAAATCCGGTGCCTAGATTGTGCCCAGAGATGTTCCCTGGGTTAGACGTCCAAATAGATGGATCACAAGTAAGAACATCCAAAAGCACTGACACTTGGTTTGAGGACATCTCCACAGTGCTTACTCCATGCAACCTGCATCTCAGCTCAGCTGAAGTGTCATCAACATCTGCATTACCAACAGGGGCAACAGTGGCAACCACAAGGCTTCCCCAGGGGATGACCACATCGATTTCAGTGGCCAGCTCAGCATCAAGGCTATTCATCACCACCTCTGCCTCAGCCACCTTGGTTACTGCCACTTCTCTGTTTTCCACTTCATTCAGCCCCTCAATCATGGAGGACGCCATCATAGCCAACATGCTTAGGGCAACCCACATTATTATGGACTTCCCTGATGCATTGCATGTAACGCTCACCTGATTCCCGTAGAGGCGCCGGTCTTGACTGGGCGTATACCGTATCTTCAAAGGTGATGTGTAACACACGGCTGGCTCTTTGGGCTGGACCTCTGTGCACTGTATGTCTGGTTCGAAGGGTAAGATGTCTGCAGATAGAAAATATGGGATTAAGGAACTGGGTTATTGAATGTCTCTCTCTTCTTCCCTTTCTCTTCTCCTGTAGAACCCCAAAGGTTAACGCTCTCACCTTAGGTAAGTGAACGCCGTGCTCTCCATCTGCCTTGGGGCAGGGTGCTGTAACCAGTTTCTTCACTGGATAAGGGGAGCAGGCCTCTTGACTTCAGAGGACTGCTGTCCATCGTTTACTGCACGAACGGTAAGTTTCGAGTAATTCTAATGTCTTTAAAGTCTTTAGTAATGATGTCTCTTGTTTTGCAGGGTTCCGGCGATGGCGGATGACGGGCTGAAGTGAGTTGAAGATGGAGCCCGTGTGATGAATAGAAGCGCCTGGAAGCACGTAAGTAAGCGCTTGTTGCCTGCTTCACGATGCGCTCTAACTGTCTTTTTATTTTGCAGGTACAAGTTCGGAGCGGCTGCAGGGTGCCGGAATACCCACTGGGTTAGATGTGGAAAGGAGTAATGGGACGTGAGTATTAAAGTTCCCCAATGTCTTTAAACGCACCTTGTTTTGTCTTTCAGATGCGGGATGCAGCGCCGAAGGCCTCCGGAGCGTGCGAAGAGTTGGTAAGCTTTTGTCTTTCAGATGCCGGAATGCAGTGTGAAGACCTCCGGAGCGCACGAAGAGTAGGTAAGCCTTTGTCTTTCAGATGCCGGAATGCAGCGCGAGGCGTTGGTGACAGCCGATGGACCAGGTAAGTGAAGAGCTGTCACTGAAGACCGTAATTCTAACCTGTTCTTTCTTGTCTTTATAGGTGTTGCTGAAGACTGGATTCAGGATGGTAAGCCTTTTTCCTTAGGCCCAGGATCAGATGCAGAAGACACGATGAGCGTTCTGCTGCAGAGGATGCAGAATAACGCAAAGCAAGATTCATCCATCAGGTGTGGTTTAAATAGCCTCCTGTAGTGCTTAGGTGTCTCCTTCCACAGCCACGCCTAGGTAAGAAAAAAGTTCCTGCTTTCCAGAAGAGTTCCAGTGTTTTGAATCTAGGGAGTGGCTCCTGCCCCACCCAACAGGAAAAGTAGTTCCAAACAGAAGAGGATCAGAGGCTCAACTAGCAGGCAAGTAAGCAGCATGGTCTACTGCAGGAAAGTCCACCCAAGCATTATGAGCCCGGCGCTTCCAGCGCTGGGACTGGGCATATTTATGAGCCTGGTGCCACTGGCGCCAGGACTGGGTCCAAAAGGTCCCAATTGAGACTGGTTGGCACTCGGAACCTGGGTTATGGATCTGCTTCCAAGGGAGTTGGGAAAACCCTGACCTTTTGGAAGCAGAGATCATGACAGTACCCCCCCTCAAGGCCCCTCCCAAACCGGGCTTCTCCGGGGGTTTTGGCTTGTCAGGAAATGTTCGGTGAAATCTTTTGATTAGGCGAGGAGCGTGGACATATTCAGCAGGTTCCCAGGATCTCTCTTGGGGGCCATAGCCTTTCCAGTCAATTAGGTAAAATAGTTTAGATTTGGAGATCTTGGAGTCCAGAATGCTTTTGACTTCAAACTCGAGTTCTCCATCAACTAGGATAGGTTTTGGAGATTTAGTTAGTCGGGTTTGAGGTTGCACGGGTTTTAATAGAGAGACGTGGAAGACCGGATGTATCTTCATGTGCGGGGACAAGTCCAACTTGACCGCTACTGGGTTTACTATGGTAGTGATGGAATAGGGACCAAGGTATCTTGGGTTGAATGTGCGTGGCCCTTTTAGAGGTAGATATTTGGTGGATAACCAGACTTGATCCCCTACTTGATATTGAGGGGCTTACTTCCGATGTTGAGCTGCTCCTTTCTTGTATTGTTCTTTAGCCCTTTGAAGGTGAGAAACAGCTTCCTTAAAGGCTTGGGTGATTGTAGAATGCAGGTAGTCTACTGCTGGTGTTTCAAGATCTTGGAGGGGATCCAACTCCGAGGTTCGAGGGTGACCGCCTTACAAAAGAAAAAACGGGGTTTTCCCAGTTCCCGAATGGACAGAGTTATTGTAGGCATATTCGGCTATCCAAAGGATGTCTTTCCAAGTTTTTTCAGTTTGTTGCAGCATGCAGCGTAAATACTGTTCCAGAGTTTGATTGGTCCTCTCGGTTTGTCCGTCGGTCTGAGGGTGGTGACTGGTCGATAGTCTCACATCAATTTGAGCCGACCGACAGCAACTTTGCCAAAAATGAGAAATAAATTGACTACCTCGATCCGAAATTAGAACCGAAGGGAAACCGTGCAGTCGGACGATGTTTTCGAGAAATTCTCGGGCCAGAGTTGCTGCTGTTGGCAAGCCTTTGAGCGGAATGAAATGCGCCATCTTGGAGAATAAGTCCACGATTAATAGAATCGTATTGTATCCGGAGCATGGAGGTAGATCGGTGATGAAGTCCATAGAAAGCGTATGCCAAGGGCGAGGTGGGATGTCAATAGGGCGTAAGAGGCCTGCTGGTCTTTCCTTTTGACTCTTGTTTTGGGCGCATACTCCACAGGACATTATAAAGTCTCTGATATCTTTTTTCCAAGACGGCCACAAGAAGTAGCGCTTGATCTTTTCTGAGGTCTTGGCCATACCGGGATGTCCTTCCATTAAAGAATCGTGATAACAAGAGATTACTTTTTTCTGTAAATCTGTGCTGGGTAGGTATAATCGTTCTTGGAAATACAATAAGTTGTCCTTTACTGCAAAGTCCTTTCCCTGCAGATGCCAATTCTGTATGTCTGCTGGAGTTACAAGTTGCCTGGCTTTATCCTTAACTTCCTCTATGGATTCTGTGGCGATTACACCCAGAATTCTTTGTTCGGGAATGATTGGTACAGGTGTAGGGTTGATCAAGTGTTCTTCCACTCCCATCCGAGAAAGGGCATCAGCTTTACCGTTCTTTGTACCAGGTCGATAGGTAATTATGAAGTCAAACTCGGCAAAGAATAATGCCCAACGGAGTTGTCTAGAGGATTGGGCTTTTGCGGTTTTCAAATATTGCAGGTTTCGGTGATCCGTAATCACAGTAACGGTGTGTCGGGCCCCAGCAGATAATGCCGCCAAGCCTTAAAGGCAGACTTGATAGCCAGAAGTTCCTTGTCAGTAATCGTGTAATTGATTTCAGGAGGCCAGAATTTGCGGGACCAAAATGCCACGGGATGCAACTGATTGGTTACCGGGTCCTTTTGTGATAGAACTGCCCCCATGGCAAGGCTTGAAGCATCAGTTTCCACGATGTAGGGGAGTTCGGGGCGAGGGTGTTTTAAGATTGGTGCAGAGATAAATCTAGTCTTCAAATCCTGGAAAGCTTGTTCCGCCTCGGTAGACCATTCAAAACGTTTGTTTTTCTTTAACAAGGCAGTGATGGGCTGGACTATTCGAGAGAATTCGGGGATAAACCTGCGGTAAAAGTTAGCGAAGCCTAACATGCTTTGCACACCTTTTACGGAGATGGTGATGGCCATTTGAGAACTGCATCGACCTTCTTTGAATCCATACGCACTCCGCCAGGTGATAATATGAATCCCAAGAATTCAACTTCAGTCACGTTGAAAACACATTTTTCCAACTTAGCGAAAAGTTTGTGTTGACGCAATCTTTCGAGGACCATTTTCACGTGTTTCCGATGTTCAGATTCCGATGAAGAATAAACGAGGATGTCGTCAATGTAAACAACAACACACACATCTATGAGCTCTCTGAGGACATCGTTCATAAAATATTGAAAGGCGGCCGGGGCATTGCAAAGTCCGAAGGGCATGACCTGATATTCAAATAGCCCATACTTGGTGCGGAAGGCCGTCTTCCATTCATCGCCCTCTTTTACTCGTACCAAGTGGTAAGCTCCTCTAAGATCCAGCTTTGTATATATGCATGCTTTTCTGACTTGGTCCAGGAGTTGAGGGATCAAAGGTAACGGATATCTATTCTTAACGGTGATCTGGTTCAGGGAGCGATAATCTATACAAGTTCTAAGGTCTCCTTCCTTTTTTGGAACGAAGAACAAAGCTGAAGAAGCAGGGGACTTGGAAGGACGAATAAACCCATTTGCCAGGTATTGATCCAGGTATTGTCGAAGGTGAAGGTTCTCAGGCTCGGTGAGGGCATAAATTCTACTACAAGGAGGAGTAGATCCAGGTATCAGGTCTATCTGGCAGTCATAAGACCTATGAGGAGGTAGAGAGTTAGCCTGATCCTTCCGGAAAACATCTTGGTATTCTAGGTATTCGGGAGGTAACTGGGGAGTCTCTGAAGAAATTGCTGCCAGTGCAACACCAGGTGGAGGGTGACAAGTAGAGACACATTCTGGAAACTGGACCGTTCTTGCTCGCCAATCGATCAGAGGATTGTGTTTCTCTAACCAAGGTATTCCTAGAATAATCTGAAACTGAGGGGCCTTGATCACATCGAACACGATCTTCTCATGGTGTCCATCTTGACTTACTAGCGTCACCTCTTGAGTGGTATGCGTTACTGGCCCGGAGGCTATCTCCGTACCATCCACCGTAGTAATGACGTCCTTTACAGCCTTGGGACAAAGAGTTAGATTCATCCTCAAAACCATTTCATGATCCACATAATTGCCGATGGCACCGCTGTCAACGTAAGCTTCAATTGCATGTAATCGATCCGGATTATCAGGGCTAATGAGGACCATAGGTATCACGAAATGCGAGGTCACGGAACTGGTTTTCACGCTCGGCAAGAGGACCTCTATTCTTGTCGGGCCAGGTCGTTTCCCTGCTCAGAGTTTGTAACTTCGGTAACTGCAGCTCCTACTGCCTACTTGGCAGGTTTCACCGGACAGTCTCGAAGAAAGTGCCCTGAGTTTCCGCAATAGAGGCATAATTGCAACTGTTTTCTCCTTTCCCGCTCCTTTTGTGTTAGAGGACCTTTCCGACCCCCTATTTGCATGGGTTCCCCGGAGTCTACTCCTTTGGAAGGAGTTGGCGGTTTGGAAAATACTCGAGCATCAAACTTGGAACGATCGGCCTTCCTGTTCTGCAGTCTGTGATCTATTTGAACTACTAAGTCTATATAGTCAGAACAATCTTGTGGGGGATTCACTACTTGGGCTAACACATCTTTGAGCTCTCCACGTAGACCTCTATAAAACAGCGTAATCCTTTTGTCCTAAGGCCATTGAGTTTCCACTATCAGTCTGTTGAAAGACGCAATATAAGCCAAAAGGTCTTGATTACCTTGTCGCAACGAAAGAAGCTCATTGTCCAAGGCCTGCCCCTGTGAATGTCTTGCGAACAGTTTTTCCATACTGAGCTGAAAAGCTTGAAAATCATGGAGGACCGGATCATCTTGATTTACTAGAGGGATCGACCAGTCTGCCGCATTGCCACTAAGGTACGAAAGCACGAAAGCTACTTTAGCTTGATCAGTTGGAAAGGCTGCTGGCCGGCATAAGAAATGCAACCGGCACTGATTGATAAATACTGCAAACCTCTTTGGGTCACCAGAAAATCGTTCGGGCGGAGCCAGAGGTACATTCCCAGGTAGGTTGGTCTGCACTGGATTCATAGAGGATGTAGAAGGAAGATTTCCCCCAGATGCGGGTAACGGAGTCTGTCCGGCTTGTGACTGTAGCAATTGTCTAGCGAGATCATCTGTTCGCTCCTTGGAAATAATCAGTTCCCTTCTTAGGGCGTTCGTTTCCTGACAGGCTGCATGCACTTCTGCCCTTAGTTCCCCAAGTAACTGGGCTAGCTGGTCGGTATCTGAGGTTTCCATAGCGCCTGGATGGGAGTTTTGTGGTAGGCTTTGCGTTCTGTAACGCTCACCTGATTCCCGTAGAGGCGCCGGTCTTGACTGGGCGTATACCGTATCTTCAAAGGTGATGTGTAACACACGGCTGGCTCTTTGGGCTGGACCTCTGTGCACTGTATGTCTGGTTCGAAGGGTAAGATGTCTGCAGATAGAAAATATGGGATTAAGGAACTGGGTTATTGAATGTCTCTCTCTTCTTCCCTTTCTCTTCTCCTGTAGAACCCCAAAGGTTAACGCTCTCACCTTAGGTAAGTGAACGCCGTGCTCTCCATCTGCCTTGGGGCAGGGTGCTGTAACCAGTTTCTTCACTGGATAAGGGGAGCAGGCCTCTTGACTTCAGAGGACTGCTGTCCGTCGTTTACTGCACGAACGGTAAGTTTCGAGTAATTCTAATGTCTTTAAAGTCTTTAGTAATGATGTCTCTTGTTTTGCAGGGTTCCGGCGATGGCGGATGACGGGCTGAAGTGAGTTGAAGATGGAGCCCGTGTGATGAATAGAAGCGCCTGGAAGCACGTAAGTAAGCGCTTGTTGCCTGCTTCACGATGCGCTCTAACTGTCTTTTTATTTTGCAGGTACAAGTTCGGAGCGGCTGCAGGGTGCCGGAATACCCACTGGGTTAGATGTGGAAAGGAGTAATGGGACGTGAGTATTAAAGTTCCCCAATGTCTTTAAACGCACCTTGTTTTGTCTTTCAGATGCGGGATGCAGCGCCGAAGGCCTCCGGAGCGTGCGAAGAGTTGGTAAGCTTTTGTCTTTCAGATGCCGGAATGCAGTGTGAAGACCTCCGGAGCGCACGAAGAGTAGGTAAGCCTTTGTCTTTCAGATGCCGGAATGCAGCGCGAGGCGTTGGTGACAGCCGATGGACCAGGTAAGTGAAGAGCTGTCACTAAAGACCGTAATTCTAACCTGTTCTTTCTTGTCTTTATAGGTGTTGCTGAAGACTGGATTCAGGATGGTAAGCCTTTTTCCTTAGGCCCAGGATCAGATGCAGAAGACACGATGAGCGTTCTGCTGCAGAGGATGCAGAATAACGCAAAGCAAGATTCATCCATCGGGTGTGGTTTAAATAGCCTCCTGTAGTGCTTAGGTGTCTCCTTCCACAGCCACGCCTAGGTAAGAAAAAAGTTCCTGCTTTCCAGAAGAGTTCCAGTGTTCTGAATCTAGGGAGTGGCTCCTGCCCCACCCAACAGGAAAAGTAGTTCCAAACAGAAGAGGATCAGAGGCTCAACTGGCAGGCAAGTAAGCAGCATGGTCTGCTGCAGGTAAGTCCACCCAAGCATTATGAGCCTGGCGCTTCCAGCGCTGGGACTGGGCATATTTATGAGCCTGGTGCCACTGGCGCCAGGACTGGGTCCAAAAGGTCCCAATTGGGACTGGTTGGCACTCGGAACCTGGGTTATGGATCTGCTTCCAAGGGAGTTGGGAAAACCCTGACCTTTTGGAAGCAGAGATCATGACAGTAGACCCATCAACATTTGAGTCCATATAATTTACTATGGCACCTCCCTTTTTACTGCCTTCCGGCACAGGAGTTTCGCCACAATGATAGTAAATTTAGTCCATGGCAGCCCAAAGCACCAGACAATCAAAAGCAATCTAGTCCACATCACCACATACAGCTGGGCAACCACCTCAGCACCCGTACAAAAGGTAGCACAAAGTGTTGTGGGCTTATTGCTGCTGATGGCAGATAACAAGTAACAGAATTTTAATGTTGTCACTATGTCTTCCACAACTCTGTTGACACAAGCTGGCTAGTATTTCCTGCTAGTATTTCAACACGTCATGCTTTGTTCACCTTCTCACAGTCACAATGCCTCACCTTACCTCCTCAAACTTGCACCAGGGTTACAAAAATGCTCAGGTTCAGGTATAGTGCAGATGCAGGTATATAGTGCAGGCATACACAGGTATGGGCATCAACTTCCAGAGCAGTTGCTGTTGGCTAGTGGTAAATGAAAGAACATACAAAAAGAGAAAAAGGGAAAAAAACGAATTCCCTATTCTCAATTGTTCCAAATGTGCCAATCTCCTCCAACAGTCACCCCAGATAAAAGTAGAAACTCCCAGCCACAAGAATTGAGGATGCAGCCGTAGTTCAAAGTTACTGTTGTTTATTAGCAAACAAACAAAACAGGGCTTACACCAAAAAAACATTGTTCATCCAGAGCTCTCGGCTTCTAAGCATGTGTCACCTGGTTTTATGATGTCACAAATACACGTTAGTTCCTGGAAACCTATCAAACTTTTGTATTTGTCAGTTTGGGCAAGATATATATAAAGAATGTATAAATTAGTTATGGAATTGGCTGGCCATGTCCAGTGGCCCCCTTCTAGGACCATTTCTAAGAGCACCCATCTACAATGTTGCACGGTCGTTGAAAGACCATTGGCCCTTGCAACAAATAATTTCCCCATGATAAAGGTGAATTAGGATTGGGCAGAGGGTGTCCCCCCAACCATGTGCACCCAGACAGTTCTCAGACTGAATGTACCGCTTCAAGGTAATGAGAAAGAACATGGAGGTGCGAAGCCTTCTCTAATGTACTATAATGTAGCTATTCACCCAAGCGTGTGAGAGTGCAGTCAGATAATGAAACATGGGAAAACCTTGTATCTTCTGTTCTCTGGTTCTCTCGAAACATCTTCTCTCTCCGGGTCATGTGTGTTGAGACCACGAAATTAAACCCTCTCGCCAGTAGTTATGAGGATTTTAGTCTGAATTTCTGCAGGTGGCTCACCATCTCGGTAGCTGGAATTTTCCTGCATCCCCTTTGTCCTTGACTGGGTGTCCTATTTCTACTCGCCTCAAGCTGAGACGATCATGTTCCTTATGGCTTCTCCATGTTAGTGGCAGTTTAAGCATATGCAAGCTATACGTACAAATTCTTCTGCATCTTGCGACTTCAGCTTTGGTGAAAGATATGAATATAGAAATATATAGCTGAGTTTATACTCTGCCTAAGTACATGAAGTACATATCCATCCATTCATGAAGCTGCACAGACCTGCACTAGTTAATTAATTGCATACAGGCATGAAGCACATGCTTATGACCCACTTAGGCAGAGTATAAACTCAGTTATATATTTCTATATTCATATCTTTCACCAAAGCTAAAGTCGCAAGATGTGTTGCATAAAACAATAGTTCCCACATTATACGTATTCTCTGGTTCCCAAGTGGATTGATAATGGATGGCTCTCCGCTTGTCAATTGTGGATAAGTATGTGCTTCATATAATAGGAATGCATGAAAAAACAGTCTTAGAGGTATCATTTGCTCTGACTCCTTTCGATCACAGAATTGACAAAGAACTGTCAAGCTAATTGGGTCAGTGAAATATCATATGGAAAAGCAGTCCTTTTGCTTTCTTGATGAATGCTGTTTGTAAGGAAAGAACCTCTCTTGTGTATGTGTATTACTTTTTTTCTAACTCTCTCACTCTGGAACTTCATCTTTGCCTTCATCTTCATCTTGCATCAAATCGTCTTTTAGTCGGGAAGAGGCCTCACCTTGGCACGGCTTGACGTCTCCAATATAGTTCCAGACTTTCTTCACTTGCAGTTTTACTGCTCTGTCTGTTGCCTTTTTAACAATAAAAGGTTTATCGAAAAGTGTTTAAACCATGCACGCACAAAACTACGAAGCAAAACAGTGTCCCCTGGATACAACAATGGTTTCATTGAAGGTCTTTTGATTCTTTCGGTGCTGCTGTCGTCTTCCCTGTTTTTCAGCCAATCCCTCTGCGCCTGCAATTGATGAGAAATAAAAGACACACTAGTCATCAAAGAAGTCATATATTCATACATTGTGTCACCACAAACATTGGAAGTGGTCCCTGCACCTGTAAACGCCCTAGTGGGAGGAGCCAGGGGAAGTCACGTGTGTTGTCTTGTTGCCACCTCATGGGCCATTAAATTCTGGTTGGACCCGGTCTGATTGTGCAATGCAAACAGAGCTAAGGGTAGACAGTGGAGCCATACTTTTTTCAAAGTTGCTTTTATTTTTGCTATCTTCTTCTTGAGCAGGCCATTTAGACGCTCACTAATCCTGTTCGGTTGCATGTGATAAGCACAGGAAAATGTGTGCTGTATCCCCAGTAGGGTTGTAATACACTCAAAAATATAATTTACAAAATGAGGTCCATTGTCTGTTCACAGACCCTCATACCTCCTCCCCACCCCCCACAGCATGGGAATACTTCTCGGACAAAGATTTATTTTTAGCCCTAAGGCTGGTGTACAGGGAACTGCTCATATCCACCAGAAAAACACTGTTATACAATGACTATTATGTAGCAGTAGCCCTGGCACACCTGGCTCATAGCCACATCTATATGGAAATGTTGGAAGGGACCAGTTGGGCATGGTATGGCTCCTCTCACTACACATAAAGTTAGTCCAGCAGAATGTTTTTTTAAACATTACACAATTCTCTGTAAATGCCATATTCAGACAGAACCACTCTTCCCCTATGTGTGCAGCAAGTACCTACTAACTCATGTGGGTCGGATAATGCAATTGCATTAATGCGGTGAGCAATAATGCTATTGGTAGAACAGGGTTGCCTGTGCTTTCCTGTTGCCACAAGGCATCCGTGGGAAATATTGAACATCCCCTTATCATCCACAACTGTTTTTCTTCTGCCAGAGCCCTTCCCTGAAGTTCCATTATTTGAGTAGCTGGTAATGTGTTGTAATCTTCCTTTAAAATCATGTTGGGCACACAAATACGTGTGTTCAATGGAGTATGAAAGGCTGTTATTCATGAAAAGTATGCTGCATGCTTTTATCTACATTCACTGCTTCCTGGCCCCGGGAGACTGTGTCCTCCCCCCTCGTGGGGGGCCTGGCACTTAATGACTGCTATGGCTGCTAGTAACTCAATCGCCTCTATGAGCCTGCCCAATAGCATTGTGTGCTGTACTGGTGTGCCATCAGCACATCAAAAGTCCCTCCCCAGCCATTGTGACAGCCCAGAGTGTACTGTAGACTTCTCGTATGCTGAGTCAGAATACACTGTAATCTCCTGTCACTTGCATCCTTCTAATGCCATTATTAATGCTTCTAATTCTGCTGCTTGCTCCGAATAATTTGAAGGCAATCTCGTGCACACTATCGTTTCTGCTGTTCCGTCTGCTATTAATGTAACCACTGCTGTCCCTGTATGTCTCTCCCCTGTTGTCTGGTCAATTGTCGATGACCCATCAATATAAAGCACTTCTACCCCCACAGGAGGCTTCTCACCCACCTTGGGAATATCATAATACTGTTCCATGTGTGGAGCACAGTTGTGTACATAGTCTCCTTCCTCTACTGGTTCTGCTACAAATGTTGTTGCGTTTACAGTCCTGCACCTTACTATCTTGATTGCTGGGTTCGAGATAATCACCTGGTATCCAGAGGCCCTTTGTGTAGACAACGTACTCTTGGGCCTTCCAAGAATAGCAAAGAGGGAATGCTGCACCTAAGGTGTCACACTATACCCCATAGTAATGCTCACAGACATTTCTATCGCAAATATAGCAGCAGCTGGAACTTGCTCACAAAGGTAATGTCCTCTCATTACTGGGTTTAAATGGACTAAGGTAGTCTTCTGTGTGATTACCACAGTCATCACTACCCCATAGGAGTGGGAGAACAGGAGGAATGTGTCATGTAGTGTGGAATCCCTAAAATAGGAGCTGTGCATATTGTTTTCTTCAGCTCTTCAAATACATCAGTCATTTCCTTTGTCACCAACACTTTACCATTCGCTTTCTGTGCTACTTTGAGTCCTCTCAATAAAGGTCTTGTGCATATGCTATAGTCAAATATCCATGCTCTGCCATAATTATAGAGGCTTAGAAACTGCTGCATCTCCATTACTGTCTTAGGCATCAGCGTTCTGCGGATCACCTCTGCCTTTTCTGGAGTCACCCTTCGTCCGTTCTGGGATATCAATTTTCCTATGTATAGCACTTCCTTTTGACAATATTGTAATTTTGCCTTGTCCACCTTGTATCCCTTTTCTGCTAATACCGTCAATAAATACACTGAGCCATTCCAACACTGGTCTTCTGTCTTGTTGCAAATCAAAATGTGATCTAAGTACTGTATGACAGTGCTCTCTTTCTGCAAGCTGCCCAGATCCATTTGAAGGACCCTATTAAAGATAGATGGTGACTCACAGTACCCTTGTGGTAAACTCATGTGCTTCCAATTCTGGTTTATATATAGGAAGGAAGTCAGATCTTATGACTCTTCATGGAGGGGTATAGAAAAGAAGGTGTTATTTAAATATATTACTGTGAAGTGTGTAGCTTCCGTTGGGATGCTACACAGACTTGTTGCTGGATTTGGTACTAAAGGAAATTCTGCCTGTACTATATGGTTAAAAGGGTGCAAGTCCTGGATAAAACACAAGATCACCCGTTGCCTTCTTCACAGGATAACACAGCCATATTACAATGCGATTATGACTGTACTAATATTTCCTGCTGTCTCATAAATGCCTGTGTCTGCCTCCTTTGATATGGGATACTGTCTTGCCCTTGGTAGGATATCTCTTGTTTTGAGCATTATCTTTACTGACCCAATTCCTTTTAACAGACCCATGTCATAGGGACTAGTGGCCCATAAGACATTGAATGGTGGAGGTTGCTTACGCTACACTGACATTCTCTGTGGAACTTCTCAATGAGGTACTTCCACCCAATATGTATATCTCTATAATGTATTTCCACTTCATTGTCCCATCGATTGTCTTGGAATAGTTATTCATCTGTCATGTCAGTCAGTCGGTGTCCTTCCCCTACCGCAATTGGGATTAATTTTCCTTTCTTCTTGTCTAGGGGAATCTCTGGTCTAAATAAGACCTTGTTCAGTATTCGTAGCATCCTTCCCTGTGTCCCTGGAAGCCATGTGGTTAACACTTCCGCCCCATATGAAATCAGCTCAATATCTACTAGCACCCCCTTCTGTATTGTCTGTCCACAATAAGCTTGCATGAGTTGCCTCATGTTCATGTAATACATTCCTGGTGTCGAGCATACTATCCATTTGTTAGTGAAAGAAATGGTCATGTTCAGTCTGATCATCTTGGTATGGTCATTCAATGCCCTTCCACAGAAAGTGATAATTTATCAGTAAAAGGAATCAAATCTGAAACCCAGAAAATCCCTGCACATTCATGGCAATGCCTGACATTGGATATCTCCCCTCCCTGATACAGGATCTGATTGCCCCCTTATCCACGAGAAAGGAAAATGTCTTTTCACCTATGGTCATGCCTATATATGGTTCCTCTGCCGAATTAGGTGTAACTGATAGTATAGAACACATCAGGCCTGTCTGTGGGCTGTCCTATTGTGGGTACAGTGACATCCCCATCCCTGTGAATGGATTGTCACCTATGACAGTCGCCCCTCCCAGTTTTCACACAGGAGTTTGCATTTGCGTTGTGGCGTCCACATGTGTCACTGCTATGGTGTTCTGCTGGATTGGTGCTTTTTGTATTTGATGTGATTTCTGGGAATTACCCAAATTGACCTTTTACAATTGACCTATTGCACAATTGACCTAATTATAGTGGTCCTAATTGACATTCTGAACAATTGACCTTTATAATATTTTAGTTATTTTATATATGTATTGAGCTGGTTTTGGATTATAAATAATATGAGGGGATTGGGTGGGAGGTTGCAGGTGTTTTGGATTGGGTGGGGGGCTGCGGGGGTTTTTTCCCCCACATATATTTCCTAATTGACCTTCTAAATTAGGTCAATTCTCCTGAGGTCAATTCTCGTGAGGTCAATTGTGAAAAATCAATTAGTATACAACCAATTTCTGCACGTGACCCTGTGTCTGTAATGCATGCATCATCATGGGCTGATATGGTCGCATTTACATGTCCTGTGTATGCATCTGTAGTGGTGCATCTGTTGTTCTTGCATGTCTTGCATGTGCATCTGTTGTGGCACATATATCCGCACTGATACATGGCTTTGAGTGTGTTGTCCATTATGTTCAGTCTGATTTCCCCCGTTTTGGTATGTCGGTCCTCTATCCCTACACACTAAGGGTATGTGTCCTTGTCATGTACAGAACCAATGTAATATGGGACCCCCCATTGGCCTTTTCTGTCCCCCTTGAAATCCTCCCGTGTTCTGCTGTATCGGTTGTCTGTACCCTGTACCCTGAGACATCCCTCCTTGTCCTCATGTCCTTTGGTTCATATCTCCTCATCCTGCAAAACCTCCCCCTGCCATCTGTGGCCTATTCTGCACATGCTGAGTAACTACTCCTTCTCCGCTTGTTTACACCACCCCTTCCATTATGTACTTGGATCATTTTTTCTGAACTCATTTTGCTTCCTCCTGTTTCCTCTCTTCCTGCTTTTTTATTGTGTTCGTTGCATTAGTCTAAAACAGTGCACTATAGTTAGTTGAATTTTTGAACATGGTTTATCCTCCATCCCCACTCGTCTCTTAAACTGCTTGTTCTCTTGGGCTGGTAATCCATGACATAATCTATGATAAAATAACCACATTGTTTTGTCCCACGGCTCCTTCGTCCCAAGACGTCATCTCTCTTCAATCTGTTGAATGTATTGAAGTGGGTTTTCGTCTTTATGCATTTTGCGTGCCATAATTGTGCTTATATCTGAAGTGTCTTGGTACTGTACTCTTAGACCTTGACATACGGCTGCTCAGCAATCATTGAACGGCGCACCATTGTGTGCCGTGTTCTGTTCTGTTACTCCAGGATACCCTGCTCTTTTCCATATGCTGTCAGCTGCCTCCCCAAAAATGTCTGAGAGTAGGCTTTTCATGCCTCCTACTGCTAATGTCATCCCTGCTGTCAGTCTTTCTATCTTTCTTGCCATGGGATATATCTGGGTCACAAAACCTCCCTTCTCCAGTAGTGAGAATTGTGTCAATCTCCCTTCTTTGTCCTGTCCTCCCATATCTTTAATGGCAGTGAACGCTCTTGCCATCCCAGTGCTTTTCTGTCCGGGCCGGGTCCTAAGCCTCTGCACACATGGAGTGATATCGGCTGTGTCTCGCTGTCCTCCAGTGGAACGTGACAGTCACCCTTTAATGTCTCCCCCCTTATCTTCCCAAGCCTTCCTTATCTTCCCACGCTGCGTCTTGGTCTAGGCTCACTTCCCTGGAGCGGCGAAAGTGTTTTCTCTCTTCTTCATCCTCACTCGTTTGTGAGTCCTCATCTGACCCCATGGTTTCGATGCTGCTGTCACTGTCTCCCTGTCTGTTGTCACTAAAAGTAAGAGTCCTTAAAATGATGTTCTCCTTCTGCTTTTCCTTTGTTCGGTCCATAACTTTGTGTTCCCCTCTCACCAAGGGTTCAGCGCATCTCTCTACTCATGAGACAGCCATGCTGCTTGTTGTGCTCCTATACAGTTATCCTATCCTTCTCTGTATACCTTCCCCATCCTCATCATTTAAACATTTCAAATCCGTCTTAACCCTTACTACCTTAGTAGAGTGCCTGCTCTAGTTCCTCTTTCTTTCATTCCTGCTCTCATCCTCTTGCTTGGGTCAGTGTTCTTTTACAATCCACTTGAGTTCTAACCTCCTCTTCTCCTTCTTTAGCTGCACTTGTCTTTCCTGCTACTCTTTTAACTTTCTCCTTGCTATGTCTTCTAGCTCTCTCTGTTTCTTTTGTTCCTTCTCTTCCCTTTCTCCCACTTCTACTCACTCTATTTCCCTTTGTAATATCTCCTTTTCCCCTTTTTCTTCTGTCTCCCTCCTATGTACTTCCTCCCTTATCTCCACCCATTCTTTACCTTTCTCCTCCTTGCCTTTACTGGACTCTGCTTCTTTATCCATGTTCCCTGTTTCGCTTTCTGGCTTTCTGTCTAATATGAGCAGTATTTGTCCACCTATCAATTTGGTTGATGCTACTAACATGTGGTCTGTAACAAGTCCTATCTTTCCTGTGACATTCTCCTGTAGTTTCCCTTACATCTCGCTGCGCTCCTTGCGTACACTGGTATTGTCTTGTGCCGTCTTACTTGCTTGTGTCGCGCTATCAGGTGCGTCCCTGCTACTATATGGTGGTGGCGCAAAGGTGTATTCCTGCCGCTGCTTTTAATTCTTTCATGAGGTAACATCCCTTTCTCTCTGCCATTGTATCTGAGTCTACTGTTTGAGGAGGAGGAGGATAATGAGGCGCCAAGGGCTGTTTTTCTCTCCGCATTCCGTTGCTTCAGCATCCAATGCTGCTGAGTCAAATTCACGTCCTCGTCCTGAAACATCCTCCACAACTCTAATATGTCCAATTGGTTGATTAATTTACTCCCCTTATATTCTGCCTATAGATATGTGACCATTTGCTGCTGCACACATTTAGAAAAACCTCTGTCCTTGGGCCACAGCAATACCACTTGCCCATTGTGTCGCAAGTCCATTCCAGGCTATGCTTGCGTATTTTGTGTTATGATATGATATGATATGATATGGCATTTGTAACGTGCCTATACACAAGTGTTTCAAGGCGCGACGAGGCAGGGAGAGGGGAACAAGGGGAGATAGACAACAATCCTACTAGGCCAGGTGTCATTAGATCGCGCAAGTGCATGGGTAGGGGGGGCGGGAAAAGTGCGAGGGGGAAAGGGAGAGGGGAAAGTGCAGTACAGGGTTAGTAACGAACAAGATAAATAATAAGGGCCAGCTGGTGGCAAGTGCAAGATAAGTGCAGACAAGTGCTGGGAAAGGGGGCTGTAGGGATACAGAGACAGTCCCGCAGTGCAGGGGTTGCCAGGAAGGCAGTGCAGGGGAGAGTGGCTGGGCCAAGGACCGAGATTGGTGAGTGGCCCAGTTGCTGATTCAGTACAGTTTCAGTGATTTAGCAGGGAAGAGGGGGAGAGAAAGCAGAAGCAAAGAGGAAGGTTTTGAGGTGGTTCCGGAACCGGAGATGGATCTCCTCAAGTTTCAGGGAGGCAGGAAGGCTATTCCTTAGGGAGGCCGCTGCTGCAGAGAGAGATCTCCCCCCAACTCGTTGCTTGGAGAAGCGGCTGACCCTGAGGGAGTTGGAGGCGGATGAGCGAAGTGCTTGAGAAGGAAGATATTTAGGAAGGGAGAGTTGAAGGTATTTTGGCCCCAGGCCCCAGAAGGCCTTTTGGACAATGCAGAGGGTTTTGAACTTAATCCTTGCAGCCACAGGGAGCCAGTGTAGCGATTTCAGTCCTGGAGAGATACGGTCCCTGGGCTTGAGGCCAAGGACAAGTCTCACAGTCCTGTTCTGGATGAGTTGCAGAGGGCGGAGAGTAGAGGCAGGAAGATTTAGATAGAGACTGTTACAGTAGTCCAGCTTCGAGAGAACCAGGGCTCTGGAGACAGTGAGCTTCTGGGGGAAGGAGAGGAAAGGAAGGATACCTCTGAGGAGGTGCAGCTGGTAGTGTGACTTCTTAGAAACGTCAGAAATGTGAGGAGAGAAGGAGAGTGTGGAGTCGAAGATGACCCCGAGGTTTTTTGCCTTGCAGGTAGGAGCAGGAAGGGGGCCAGGAGAGGCCGGCCAGAGAGCTGCAGGGAAGGAGGGAGTGGGTGTGCCGATGAGTAGAATCTCGGTCTTACTGGCATTAAGGCAGAGATCGTTGGCGGCACACCATTTCTGGATAGCAGAAAGACAGTCAGAGATGAGGGATGGAGAAGAGGAGGCCGAGGGTAGCCTGAAAATGAGCTGGGTATCGTCCGCATAGCACTGAAAGTTGGGGCAGAGAGCAGCGATGCGGTGGGCGAGAAGTGCCAGATACTGGTTGAACAGCCAGGGAGAGAGGTTAGAACCCTGGGGGACACCACAGGTAGTGTCATGATGCCTACCCCCGGAGCACCAGGCCAGGCCCAGCACCCCCGGGAGCAGGCATCACGCCACCGGGTAAAAGCCCAGCGGCCCTTTATAGGGGCTCTTTGGACTCTGTCCTGGCGCCGTTGGCGCCAGGCTCATGTTGGACATCAGTCCTGGCGCCATAGGCGCCAGGCTCATAAGGGGAAGTGTTTAGTGCACTTACCAGAAGCAGACCATGCTGCACACTCACCTCATGCAGACCATGCTGCATGAAGATCCAAGCCAAAAGAGGCTTAGGAGGGACTATTTTTCTGAAGGAACTATTTTGTTACTTGGGTGGGGCTGTGGAAGAATACTCACCAGGAACTTCTTCCAAGGCTATTTAAGCCACGCCCGGCAGCCACACGTGCTTTGCGTTGTTCTGCATCCCAGCAGCTGAACGCTCACCGTGTCTGCTCCTGCACCTGGACTCCAGCCACGCCCGCCTCGAACCAGGAACACCTGTAAGGAAAGAAGAGAAGAGAAAGGTGAAAACCAAGAACTTATTCAACCTTCTTACCTGCATCCGGAATCTTCTCGCCAGCATTCCTGAAGAAAGACTTCCATTTAAAGCACCGCGTTGCTCGCTGCAGCGCAGCGCTTCACTCACCTGTTCCCGAGACGCCGCCCGGCTCCATCGCGGCTCTCAGCACCGGTCGCCACATCTCCGCACCTAGGGGAGAGAAGAAGAGACAAAAGGTGAGCAAGGGAACACAAGAGGAAAGCCGAATTTTCAGCCATAATACTTACCGGCTTTTCTTGGTGAACCATTCCACATCTCGGGCCGGCGCCGCATCTTTGGCAGGTACCGCACCCCGGCCCCTATGGGGAAAGGACAAAAGACATTACTGGGGAATTATAAAGACATTTAGAGGGGTCGCCCTCATCACTAACTCAACTGATTTTACCACCGGCATTTAACCCCTCAACGCATCGCCTTTGTTCTGCACCTGAAATAAAGGACAGATCACAGGTTAGGAAAAAACAACATAAAAGGAGGCTCACACTTGAACTTTTGCATCTTCATACTTACGGCGTATCGCTCAGAAAAGTCAAGTGGATTTGCCAGCGCCATTCTGAAAACCAGTGAAGTAACTGGACAAACGCGCGCCCCTGCACCAGAAGCAGGATGGAGAGTTCATCCTTCCAAACCATAAGGTGAGCTTAAACCGGGGGATTAGTCCGAGAAGAATGAAGGGAGAAAGGGGGGAGCTAGCACACTATTCAGCAGACAGTTAATCCCCTTTCTCATCTGCAGAAGGATATTCCTACGGGCCAGACAAGCCCAGACCAGCGCCTCTGTGGGAGCCAGGTGAGCGTTACAGGTAGAGAAAAAGATGTCAGACAGGAAAGACCCCAGTTGGACCTGGGAGGGTCGATTTGAGAGGAAAGAGGTCAGCCAAGCCAGAGCCTGACCAGTGATACCCAGGTTATCACAGAGACGGTTGAGCAGGATGGTATGGTTGACAGTATCAAAGGCAGAGGAGAGATCAAGCAAAATGAGAACACATGGAATGTTAGAGTCAAGGTTCGAGAGCAGGTCCTCACGGATGTTCAGGAGAGCAGTTTCCGTGCTTCTGGCAGCTCTGAAGCCAGACTGATGGTCATGAAGGCTGCCAACAGATTCGGCATGGAGATTAAGCTTGGAGATGGCAAGTTTCTCCAGGAGCTTGCCCAGGAAAGGAGTTATAGAGATAGGGCGATAGTTAGCTGGGCAGGACGGGTCGGAAGAGGGTTTCTTAAGAAGGGGGTGCACAAGGGAGTGCTTGAGAGGGGATGGGAAGACTCCAGAGTCAAAGGAGTGATTGCAGAAGTCAGCAAGGGCAGGAGCCAAGGAGTCGATGTGGTCCTTAATAGTTTTGGAGGAGCAGGGGTGGACCTGTGTTGACGAGACTTTCATAGATCGGACTTGTCTCGAAACCTCATCAGCAGAAAAAAGGGGAAAGGCAGAGAAGGAGAGAGGAGGGGTGGATGCAGAAGGGCCAGAGGACGGGCAGGGAATAGACAGGGGGAGGTGATGGGAGGAGAGTGAGGACAGGATGTCCTGAGTTTTTTGAATGAAGTGAGAGGCCAATGGCGTACAGACGGCCTGGGAGGGGATAGGAGAGGTAGAGACTGCAGCAGGGTTGGCCAGCTCCTTGCAGATTTTAAAGAGTTCAGCCGAATTGTTAGATGCCGCAGTGATGCGGGCTTGGATAAGGGCTCTCTTCTTGATGAGAACGGAGAGCCGGTATTGCCATTGGAGCAGGCGACAGGCCAGTTTGTCAGAGGATGAACATGAAGCACGCCTTTTCCTCTCTGCCACCCTGCACATGCGTTTAAGGGTGACGAGATCCGAGTCATACCAGGAGTTACATTTGGCTTTGGGCTTCAGACGGATTCTCATGACAGGGGCAAGGATATCAAGAGTATCAGATATAGCAGAGTAGAGAGTGGAGAGGGCTGTGTCAGGGTGGGAGTCAGCCGAGGGGGGAAGAGGGGGCGAGAAGGTGGCAGTGAAAGCTTCAACTGACACACGCTTCATGGGTCGGATGATTGAGAAGGAAGATGGCAGTGATGAGGGTGGCTTTGCCTGTGGGGTATGGAGGGTAAGGTAGGAGGAGAGGAGAAAGTGATCACTCCAGGAGAGAGGAGTGGAGAGAGGGACAGAGAGGGGAAGGTCAGAAGAGATCAGGGCATCAAGAGTGTGCCCAGCAGAATGGGTCGGCCCAGACGGGAGAATAGAGAGTGAGAGAGAGTCGCAGAGGTCGCGAAAGAGTCCAGAGGGGGGACAGGAGGCATCCAGGTGGATGTTGAAGTCTCCAAGAAAGAGGAGTTGAGTGGTTGAGGACAGGAGTGAGGAGGAGAGGTCAGCCCACTCGGAGAGGAAGGAGGAAATTTGACCAGGTGGCCGATAGATAGTAGCCACGGTAAGGGAGTGGCTAGGAGAGAGAGAGTCGGCAGACAAGACATTCAAAAGAGGAGTAGGTCTGCGTGGGAATAGCAGTGTCAGGAATCCACTCAGGGAAGATAAGGGCCACGCCCCCCGAGCACGGTTGGCCCTGGGCACGGAGAGGATCTTGTAGCCGTCAGGAAGGAGTGTGTCAAAGCTGGTGACAGAGCTGGCCGTGAACCATGTCTCAGTGAGACCGAGTACGTCAAGGTCCAGTTCCTCAAGAAGGCGGCAGATATCAGTGGAATGTTTGACGGCAGAGCGAGAGTTAAGAGTGGCAATGTGGAGAAGGTTGCCATCTTTGAAGGACTTCCGGGGAGGGGTACAGATCAGAGGTATGCCCTGCGGAGGAGAAGAAGGAGCATGGGAGCAGGCAGGGAGGGAGGGTAGAGGCAAGGTAACCAAGGACAGAGGAAGGGGGACAGCAGGAGAGGAAAGGAAGTTGATGAGGCGCGGGAAGCGTCTATCAAAGAGGTGAAGATTGATATCGCGAAGGGACTTGGATAAGTGTTGAAGAGGTGTATCCCCCATTCTGTTACCTTAAACAACAACCTTAAACAACACACTTTGTCAAATACTTACTTGACCTCAACTGGAGGTTTTCAACACATTTAATTTTAATCAATTGTAATATGACATATTGCAACATAACAACAAAACACAACATAACATACACACACCTCCTACCTGCTTCTTCTAACAGGGTAAACCAACAATCTTGTGGTCCCTCTTCTGTAGCGTCGCCTTACAGGATTACATCTCAGAGAGACACTTAGGAAATCACCTTCCATAATATAAGGTTGCCTTTTCTGCTATCCAATATATCCAGGCAAACTACCATATACCTTTTTTTCCAAAGTGTTTTTCCCAAACCTAAGCTGACTGTCTAAGCACACTGACCAAACTGACTGCCCAACAAACAGGTATCCTTACACCGCCCCAAAGACTTCACCTGAACCATTAAACAGATATGTTTCCCCACCCATTTGCCGTATAGCTGGGTCTATACTTACATTCTGTAATCCGTTGAGGTCTCTTGGACACCGGCACTCACACAATCTGCAACTCTGCCGTCCAGTCTGATAGGTGTCCCACAGGAAGTGGGCAGGAATTTCTCAAAGATTGGTCCTGTCAACCTCTTCTTGCATTCACGCGTGACTCTGGGGTGTCGATTTCTGCGGGTCACCACACAGACCCTCTGGCATGCGGCGGGATGAGTTGGTTTCTTGCCGAAAGAACATAGCAACCTTCTCTGCTACCACTTTGTATAGCATGGCTGGGCTTCTCTAGCAGTCACCCAAGATAAAGCAGAGTACACTTGGGCCCTTCAGAAAATCCCAGCCACAAGAACAGAGGACTCAACCACAGTGTAACAAACAAACACAATAGGGATTACACCAGAAAAACAAAGTTCATCCAGAGCTCTCAGCTTTTAAGCATGTGTCACCCGGTTTTATTCATCACAAATACAGGTTCTCTCCTGAAAACCTATTGAACATTTGTATTGGTCAGTTTAGGCAAGATACATATAAAAAATGTATAAGTTATTTTAGTGATTGGCTGGCCATGTCCAGTGGCGCCTCCTAGGACCACCTCTAAAAGCACCCATCTACAATTTTGCAGAGTCGTCGAAAGACAATTGACCCTTGCAACAAATAATATCCCCACTTGAAAGGTGATTTGGATTGGGCAGAGGGTGTCCCCCAACCCTGGGGGGCCCAGACAGTTCTCAGACTGAATGTACCTCTTCAAAGTGATGAGAAAGAACATGGACATGTAAAGCCTTCTCTAATGTTGCTATTCTCTGATTGCCCAAGTTTGTGGGAGTGCAGTCCGTTAATGAAACATAGGCAACACTTGTATCTTCTTTTCTCTGGTTCTCTGGGAACTTTCTTCTCTGCCTGGGTCATGCGTGTCGAGAGCATGAAATTAAGCCCTCTGAACTGTAATTATGAGGATTTTAGCCTGAAGGTCTGCTTCCCCTTCGTTCTTGGCTGGGTGTCCTGTTTCTTCTCGCTTTGAGCTGCTGCGATCATGCCAGTTTGCCTGTGTTTCTTGAACTTATCTCCTTTTTCACTGGGTCTGATGGCCTATAACTTCTATAATGTCCCTATGGCTTCTCCATGTTAGTGGCAGTTTTAGCATGTGCAAACTATATATACAAATTCTTCTGCATCTTGGGGTTTCAGATTTGGCGAAAGACATAAATATAGAAATATGAATGTGTGTTCATCCTCTGCCTAAGTGGGTCATAAATATGTGCTTTGTGCATATATGCAATAAACTAGTGCAGGTCTGTGTAGCTTCATGAATGGATGGATATGTTCTTCATGCATAAGAGCAGCTACGTCGTGATGTCAGTGATGGCATCATTGGTTTCTAGTAGGGGTGTACCGAACTTCGGTTTTGAGTAAGTATTCGGCCGAATTCTGGCTGAAAAAAAGCTATTCGGCTCCGGGCGAATAGTTTCTAGATATTCGGCTCTTGCCGAATACTTTGACATTCTCATTTGAATACAATACAACATGAACTCAGAAAGGCAAATATAGACTTCAGTTTGCAAAACTGAATTGAATTAGACAAGACAAATTGCTATCACACAGCTGAAAAATATTTTATATTGTAATCTGCTCATTAGGGCATGTTTTGTTACACATTCTTAGACAAAATATGGTGCTCGTCTTTTATAATTAACCTGCAACAATACAGAAACATCTTTTCTTTTGGCGAATGTTTATGTGCAATGTGCACTTTTTCCAGTTGGAAAAAACAAACTGAAAGAAATGTGCATAGATACTTTCATTTCCTGTCATGTCACTTCCCATTGCGTACGTCATAGTACCCCCTTTTCTTTTTTTATGGACTTGAGTCCTGAGTTTAACATCTGATATTTTATCAGGAAATTATGCGTTCCATATGTTTGTGTATTGACGAGAGAGTGGCTAGGATAAGTGAAAAGTGAGCAGCATTAGTTTGGGCGGGTGAATAGTTGTGAGATGTAGATCACGCATTTCAGACTTCCTCTTGACTTGCCTGCTGCATGAGCCGACATGAACCATTTTACACATTTCTATGTGAGCTGCAAAGAAGTTTGAAACTCGACCACATCCACTTTGTAAATGGATAGACAATGCAATGCATATGATTCACAAAGGCAGTCCTTTTGCATTTGTGAAGCCTCCTACTTTAACTGGCACTGAATATGCAACAATGTTCTGTACATTTGGTCCCTTCATTTTGATTAAACCTGCTTTATTTCTGGCTTCTATATTTAAAATAAAGATGCTACATTAATTACAATGAAGAGAAATAAAAGTATAGAATGCATTTAAAATGGTGCTTTATTATAATTTTTTTAATAAATGTGTTTTTTGAAGTTTGAAGCATGATTTATTAAATAAAGCAACTATTCGGCTTCATATTCGCCTCCGGCTGAATAGGTGACAAACTATTCGGTATTCGGGCGAATACTAAATATGCTATTCGTATAGCCCTAGTTTCTAGTTCTCCAGTCAGTCGACCTGATCGATCAATGTCAATTCATATCGTCCAAATCATCAATTGGGTACGGTCTGAATGGTGGTCTAAGAGAATACAATTTTTCACACCTGCGATGCATCGATTACTCGGGTAATGTTTCTAAGAATGAGGCACATCTCTCGTTTCTTTGTCTTCGTGTAGAGAGTCGTGTGGGGGGCATAAGGGTTAGATTTGGCCCCTCGACTACAGCACTGACTCGGCCGGTGCTAAAAATGCAAAGCACTTAATCCAGGGTACCAATTCGCCAACAACCTCCAGCAGCTGGATACACTCTGCTCCTGACTGCATGCTTACCCTGCTTGACTCTGTCTGAACGGAGTCTGCTTCCCCTCCACTCAAGCAAATCAGGCAGATCTGGCTGAATCTCCCGCTCCCATTCACTCAGGATCTGACATCAAGCCGATAGCATCAGAAAAGTGGGTTTCCACGGCAGGACTTGGACAACAGGCTCCAATAGCTTCCTCCTTCAGTGTAGAGGAAGGCACCTAAAATTGTGTCAAGCTACACTATGTGCTACTCACTCACAGCCGCTTCCAATACAGTACCACTCTTACCGGTACTACAGTACCGGTAAGATTGCCAGTACCGGAGTTCCGGAGTTCCGGAGTTCCGGGACCGGCAAACTACGAGTTCTGCTCGTGGGTGCTGTTACGGCTGCCAGGTCTGACCTGGCGGCCGTAATGGCACCCACGAGCAGAGCTTATCAGATGCAACATTCTGAATGTTGCCGGTGCATCCACCCTCCCCATTCCCATTGAGCCCTATAGGGCTCAATGGGAATGGGGAGCATTCCATTCTGGCGCCCGCGAATGGGCAATTACTGGGTCCGGCAGGCAGTAATGATCCAGTAATTACCCATTCGCGGGCGCCGGAAAAAATTGCAAATTTGGCGACAGCCTGCCCATTTTACCAGCAAGGCTACCGCCAAACTTGTAATGAGGCCCTGTGTCTTTCACGATGGGATCTTCAAAACAAAGTTTATTCTGAGCTACTTTACTACATGTAGAAGAACACTGCTCAGATGCTGTGTGCAGTCACGGATATCCATGCTACGTAAACGAAAATAGATATTCTGCCGCATGTCTAATTTGTTTCACTATAGGCCACCCTGTACAAGCATAAGCCACCATAAACCACACCTTTTGAAGCAGTGGTGACTATACCATGAATGTGAAGTATTAACTGACCTTAAATGGAATAAATGGGGCATTATAGCATTAATCCGAACCGTTAACTGGCAAGCAAGTTTACCCTTACCATACAATGTAGATAGCAGGGAATTCACAGTTGCAGCTTACATGCTGTAACAATATCATGCATGTGAGATATTAACTGGCACTAGTTGAGAGGTCTGAAGCATTGTGAGGCCACACCGTTGCTATGTTGATTATACCATGCATATGAGGCATTCATTGGTGTTTAATGGAATTGGAGGCTGCACTTAGCATGCGATGGCGGCATCTGTACCTATGAAACGGCATGCCGGGAACATGGTGCATGGTGAGCTAGTGCTCTGGAATCGTATGATGCATTAGGCACATGGTGCAGCACCGTGACATGTCAGGCATTACTTTGCATAGCATCTTTATACCTATCATGGGAGTCTGAAACTGCAACAAGATGGCAATTGCTGGATAGGGCTGCAGGGCATATGAGGCCTCACACCTGGGAAGTGTGGGCTGTGTTTAAGGCGATATCTAGAGTCTAAGGCTACTATTGCCTTTCAATGGCAAGAATGACCATTTGCATATGTACTGCGATGGGAAGGCAGAGCTCTTGGCTTATTTTGCTTCTTCGTGCTGTGGCCCTGCCCTGCAATAAAGCGACCCGTGAAATATCAATAGTACCCCCGACTTAAAATATGATTAAGAACTAAAATATTCTTTTGTCGCTTTGATAACTATTTGTTTTGTTATTATACACTTGGTGGCTATTTTATTATTCTTAAGGTTAGTAAAGCTTAATTAAGGTGGCGTGCGTGCACAAGTTCGCTTCTGATGATGTGATCCGAGGTCGAATGTCAAGTGACATTACTTCCTGCGATATAATCTGGGACAAAGGTCATCTGCCATTACTTCCTGTTATTTCATCAGGACTGTGATGTCTCTTGCATTACCACTGGCAATTTAGTAAATTGGCATCCATGGTTTCTTTCCAGTCACATAATACTGTTTCAGCTGCAGAATAGCTCCCCGAGGAAGGAACCTGCTGGAATTCAAGTTTGTAAGCCAAAAACAAGCGTTAGCCTCATAAAATGACCAAGTCATCAAGAGATGATCTAGTTTTCTTTTTCTCTTTTTTGAAAACAAAAAAGCAAACTGATATCATCGTCTTGCTAAAGCAGAATTCCCCTATCAAGTTGGATGGCAATTCATGGCAAAAGCAGTAACGCGCGTGAAATAGAAGTTAGACTTTGTTTATGGCCTGGTAGTTCATGATAATGCACATAGGAGTGTCCATCCAGGTCACAATTCAGGAAGTGAAATGCTGCCCCATTACTCAGCTAATATATGTAAACGTTTGGGAGTCTCTGTGCAGTTAGTAAACGAACAAAGTTGGCGGAATAATCGCGCATTTCAATGGGTCATCTATATTCTGGAAAGTGTGCAGTTGTTGTTAATTGGGCACGTGGCTAGAGTACATTTTTTTGTGTAACAATACCATCTATTTGTAATGCACTTAGACGTGAGAGGGATGTGAAAACATGCAAACTATATATCTCAAAGTGTTTATTGTCGGGAATGTATTGTTTAGGATATGAATGAGTTGATACAACTGCTGGAACTGATGGCCAATACAAATGTAACGTTGATCGCGTATATTTGGACTCATGCTAAAAGGAGTATCAACTCTAGAAGAGTTTGTTTAGATATAGTTTTACCAGATGGAATTGTTTCATACCTGAAAATCAATTGCTAAAAATAATGTACAGCTAAAACAAAAACATCATCAACAACAATTGAGACAAATGCAAAACTATCTGGGATTTGGCGACCCTCTACAATACATTATTGAACGTGTTACTGGAATGCCTCGGTTTTCTTGATTACTTTTTTGTGATACTCGTTTGCCCTCTAGTGGTCATTTGTTGGTATGTCACGAACAGTACCAACATTTTTTCTCCTGCAAATTCCAATGATGGCATTATAAAATGTTTTGTCAACAGGACTGTACAGAAAAAAGAAAAAAACACACAGCGTATCTAAATACAATAAAATACACTCACACCTTCACCCATTCTCAAAGCAGCAACTGCCTCACAAACACTGTAATATGTCTTATATTGGTATGGCCGTATTGGCTACATCCTCCATACATGTATGAGCCTATTGGCAATGTTACCTACTTAAGAGAGGCACACAGTATAAAATCACGCACACACACACACTCACACAATTCTCTTATATTTCAACATATGGGTTTTCACATTTAATTTACCATTTTGTTTAGATCTTTTTTGATTAGTAATACTCTCCACCCTTTGTTTTCCCTCCTCACCCTCGTGGACTTTACCCCATCCACACCCGTGGCCTCTAGCCCTCCTGTTCTTCCTACCACACTCACTTGCCTTGTCTCTTCCTTCTATACCTCATAAGAGTGTGAGCTTCAGAATTGTCGGCTAGACCTGAGCCGGGAGGCCTGTTTTGTGTCTAAGAGCCAAACACTGTCATGGACAACAAAATAAATGTAAATTGCATCACGCCGCCCTCATCCCCAAAACACAAGGTTTGTAGCTGGAAGATGGCACTCCAGAACCAAAATAAAAATAAATAAAAAATATACCAGCCATCCTGCCTTCTCCCTCACCCCTCACACAAGACAACTTCATGGTGCCCTGGATTCCCACAACAGTTGCCCCAGTCCTGGTGTTCTGCTATCATCCTCCTCACAATGCGGTACATGGGAACCTCCAACAAACATAATCCAAGGGAAGAAACAGTAATCCAAAAAAGGAGCGTACACCAAGCAAGAAGTAGCACACATTTATTGGACAAAAACAGCTGTGAAGCACAGTTCAGACAGCCCCCTGGAACCGAACTGAAGGAAGTGAGCTGTCAATGCCGCCCAATGCAGCTGAACCTTTTAGACAAAATTGTTCAAATTATCATACAACATTTGGTTACATTGTTATGGCCGGTCACAGGCGCTGATTGGTGGGACAGTCCTCTATATCTAAATATATCTTAAATGGTAATAATTGGTTGCTACAACTTTTGCCCAGAATGACATTAACACCGCTTGTGACGTCACAACCTTCCTTACACTACCCTCTATTACGTGATTGTGAACACTTGCTTGCCATAGGTTGGTAATGTCCAATATACAAAATAGCTTGAGGCGGCAAGGTGCGAGACATTCACACTGAGTCTGACCAATGATGTGCCCCTTGGACATCAGCGAGAACACTGCACCATAGGGACACCAAACCATCCATCTGCTGATTGGCTTCCTGTCCCGTGTCCCAGAGCACAAACCTCAATGCTCTGGCCCCCCAGCTCCCTTCTCACGCTCTGCTGCCAAGTGTAGTCTGACCACACCATGGCTGTAGTTTAATGAACAGTATTCAGTTTCCATTTCTCTGCCAATTTTCCTCATGCACCCAGGTGCCTAGCTCATTGGCCTCAAAAGTCTCTTTTAGCAGAACTTTGATTTCGCTGCATTCTCCTGGGAACCTTCAGCCATGTAACATTTCAGCATAGTGTTTCTGCTAAATTTTCAGAACATACATTCTGCTTGTCATATATGGGCATGCAGTTCTTTTCCTATGAGCTGTCTGCGAGATCAGGCTTTTTAATACAAAGAAAACCAAACTGGATGCTTTACTTTTTATAGATTGCTCGATTGCTCAAAGAAGATCGCCATACTATAAGCCCCCTGTATAACCTCTCACAACCCACCCTGTGCCCTCTCTATGCAACTACCTCATAATGCCCCCAAACACCCACCCCACCTTGATGTCCACCCTGGCACTTCTCATGCTGTGCCTAGTTCTATGTCCTTTTATGCAAGCAGTGCCGCATTCCATGACATCCTTGTCCCTACCTACTGAAAGACAACCAATGCTGTGTCACAAAAGACACACATTTATGCTGCATGAATGACTACCCCCTGCCAAAATACAACATGAAAATAGTGGCATGTCCCCAAACTCCTCCCCATCTCAGCTACCCAACACACCATGGCATGTCATGCAATGTGAATGCAACCAAATGAATGCACAACACATGACACAAGTGTCACAAAGTGCACTGTCCCAAATGGAAACAGGCCACAGACAATATGCTCCCAGTAATTAATAACAAACAGCACACATGAACAAATACTTACCAGACACACAATACAGCAACACAGGATGAAACAGTGGCACAATATGACAGTACAAAATCAAAGTAGTGCAAGTCTTACAACCTGAATAAGCCAGCACATCAACCCCTTCCAACTGCAGAGTGTTGCTGTCAGGCAAATGTGTCAGTGTACTGCATACAACATGATCTGCATCTGCAAAGGAGACGGCCTTGTGAAGACATGAAGAAGGTACCTGTGAATAAGGAGGAAGACATGGATGCACAAGCACATATCAATACACCATGCAGTGTTCAATACAACAACAATCCCCACTAAGGATGTCCACACAGTTTTAACTACAGACTCCCCACACAGCTCATGGGAGCCCAATGTCACTGTGTAAGTCACTTTCACTTGGTCACACCCTTTGCAAGCCCAAGGAAAGGGGAAGCAGGAGGGGTGTGTGTGTCATGAGCCCAAGCATCTAACCCAAAGACAGGAGAAGCCTGCAAAAGCCCAGCTGGAATACACAGTAGATGCCCACGGGAGCCACACAAGGCAACACACTGTGAAAAGATTTTTAAAGAAATACAAAAATCAAAAATGGCTATGTGTGGACCGGGGGGGAGGCCACTCAGGAGGTTCAAAGACAGGGTGCACTCCAACACCCACCCGCGTGGATGTTGCGAAAAGAAAAATACCTCCATGGGCTCATGGCCTGCATGGCTACGCCAATGTGGGAGAACTGCTGTCACTGTCTGCTGCTACATCAGAAGGTGGCGATGCTATGGGAGGCAGCCCACGCAAAGCGCTGGTATGGTCCTCCATGGCAGCAAGCAGGCGGGTGTGGAAGATCGGGTTCTGGAGGATGATAGTACGGAGATCCCCATGCAGCACCTCACGGGTTGCCTGCATTTCTGCACGCATGGCCTCGCGTGATGCCCGGATCTCCTGACGAGTTGCCTGCAGCTCAGCTGAGAGTGGACGTGTGAGCTGCTCCAGCTGCTGGTCTGACCTAAAATTTTGGGAAGCCTCAAGTTTACCCAGAGTATCCCTGAGGAAATGGAGCTCTAACCTCAGGGCTTCCCTGTGGCCCTGTGACTCTACAGATATGGCTTTGCGCAGAGTCTCCAGTGCTGCCCATCGGTCCCTGTTGGACGCCAACATGTCTTCCCTGTGTGATTGGCAGATGGAGTCTGTTGCCTGCTGTTGTTGCTCCATCTGCCTTTCAGGGGGGAGAATGGAAGTGGCCACCCTCTCCATTGCCTGAGCCACCATTTCAACCAATGCTCCCTGTTGTGCTGCTATACTGTAAATGGATTTTTCCCATACAGTATTGCCAGGTGGCGTACGGCCACCGCGTCGGCGGGCACCACACCTGTTTGGGGCAAGGCGATCTGCACCTTGCTGTGCTGGCACTGCCTGAGGCTGCAGGACTACATTCCCCCTCTGATATGCTGGCCGCGGAACAGGATCAGATGTTGTGGAGTGTGACCCTGCATCCGTAACCGCCAAAGGCGGAGTTTCCAACACTGACATCCCCATAGAGGGGCCTACCCCCGGGGCAGGTAGCTTGGACAGAACAGCATCCCTGCCAGAAACACTCACCTGCGACAGCACATAAGTCCCACTGTCCAATTCAGCACCTGAATCATAAAGGTCTGGGGAGGGGCACCCAGAGACACCTGTGGACAGTATGGTCTGCAGGAGGATAGGGTTTTTACCCACCACCACACCACGTCCTCCACTGGTGCCCGGTCGTGGCTGAGATTCCTCCTGGGTCTGCACCATCTCCTCCACCTCAACAGCATCAAGTGTGTCATCACACCTAGGCCTGACAAGGCAGAGATCCAAAACATGAATAACACATGTCCCGCATGACTATAACCCTGGCATGCATGCACTGTCAATGATTTGGAAGGGGAGGCAAAAAGCAGACACTGAGGACTCCAAGATGGAAAATCAACACATGTGCTGCATGCTGGATAGCACTGGCATTACAGATTAGCCTGTGAGTGGCATGGGCAATGCACATACATGACACATGCCAGCACACAGATGGCACGTTGCATAGCTATGGTACATTTGACAAGTACAGCCATCTGTCAGTCAATGTGTACTGTCACCCATCCATGTGAAATGGACATGATGAGATGAAAAATGCAAAATAGTGTGACAAAATACGCATGTGCCACACACTGCAACACATCCAGTGTGCAATAATACAGTGATGGCAGGCAGATGGATACATCAATGGTTGGTCACTTCAGCCTGACAGGAAACAACAATCATGTTCCACATTCAAACAGGCCCCAAAAATTCATGTGAGCAGGGCCTTACTCAATCAGCCTGAATGGTCAAATCATTCCCATAACAAGGTAATAAATGTGGGCCAATGTGGGTTGTAATCTATGACAGAAGCATGTCACATATGAGGCATTAGGGCAGAAAAATGCGTTGCAAAAATGGGAGGATTGAAAAATCAGAACAATGTTGTTGCAAGATGACAGTTCAAGGGCAACTGCAGTAATGTGGTGTTAATTGGCTACTGTGGTCAGAAGAGATACTGTCATACCCAAACCCAAGGCCGGTGAATGGTTTGGAGGAAGCACATGGGTGACCCATACCACTCAGGAGTACACACCCTCACCTGGCACTCAATCATTACACATCACCCAAGAAACATACACATGGATTACACACACTTGCATGGGCACTCACCGACAATGCCTCATAATCTGGTCGGTCTCCCATGCCTTGGATCAGTTCCTCTGTGATGAAGGTTCCAGCAACAGACTCATGTTCAGTGAGTTGGTCGTCCTGTGGTGGAGACCCACCGCCAGTCACCAGAGTAGAGGCATGATTGGAAGCCAGCTTGTTCTTTGCTCTGCGTTTAAGGTCCTTCCACCGCTTGTAGCAATCATCAGCTGTGCGCCTCACAAATCCAAGGGCACTAATGTGGTCCGCGATGGTCTGCCAGTGGGCCCTGCATTGAGCAGTCGTAGTCTTACAGCCTGCAGTCACCAACATTTCACGGCTATGTGCCGACACATAGGCCACAGGTTCTTGACGTGCCGGAGTGTGTAGCCGTGTCTGGGTTCTCAGCCTGTAGTGCAAGAGCACCCTTCTTCTTCTTCTTGGAAGGTGGTGGGGATCCTGAGTGGCTTACGCCGCTCTGGTCAGTAGGGGCCGAAGCGCAGGTGGACTGGGTACTAGAAGCCTGTAAAGGCAAAATGACCATAGGTCTTGGTGCAGGCATTGGCTGCAGGGTGATGTCGGCAGGGCCAACGTCGGTGTGATGGACCTGGACTGTCACTGTCCCGGCTGGGAGACTCGGAGCTGGGGTGGATTGAGCTGCAGCTGCCCCTGCATCCTCCCCACCCTGGCTACTTGGGGCGGCAGATGACATTGCTACCCCAGATCCATGTGGTCTGATGACAGCAACTTTCACCGCCACACGTGGATTAGAATTGCTCACCTGGAAGTCAGCCTGGGAGTCATCCTGTGCCAGTTCAGGTGACAAAATGGGCCGGTCCAACAAGGGCTGAGCTGGGATGGTGTCAGCTACGTTTCCCACAACCATTGGCGGGGGCATAGGTGGCCCCGATTGGTTCTCCACACATGGGGCTCTAGGGGCACACTGCAAATCCTGGCCACGTCCACTACCACGCCCACCATGCCCACCTTTTGGAGGTCAGCCACCTTTACCTCCCTTACTGCTTGGTCGCCTCCCAACCATGGCACTGATGTTGTTGTGCGTATGGGAGTTGCAGTAAACAATTGTCCTGGGCAATTGGGGTGAAGGGGGTAGGGTACTAGATGGAATTCGTACCCTAGTGCTCTAGAAAGGCTGTATGTGACCCCTGGGAGTTGATGACGGGTCACGTAATGCACAGGCACCCCAAAAACAAAAGTACAGGTGCATGCAACCCCTGGTAGACCACGTGGATGGAAAAATGAACCTGCACTACGCTGTGGCACCCAGAAACACAAAAATAAGTGTACGCGTGTGACACGCAGCCTACAATGACCTCTGAAGGGGTACGCGACACTCCGGGGCAACCACAGTTGGAAAATACATGCGCGACTCACCGTCTGCCTTGAAAAAGAAAGTGAAAAAGATGCACGTTTGCGCATTGGCAACACCCCCGCCAAAAGAAGAAAAGAACGCAGTCTGAGGAAACAGGGAGTACGAACTGGAAACGTTGTGAAGTAATCGCGTGTGAACCGACAAGAAGTACAAGAAATACCAGCTCGCTCTCCACAAAAAGCACGTACAAGAAAATAGCGTGATTTTCGTACCTTTTAAGGCAGCCCACACGTGCCCCGTCACTTACGCGCTTACTCGCTAAGGCCCTTTCCTCCAATAGCACTGTGACTTGCAGTTTTCTCACATGCTGATTCACAATGCACCCGTGTTGTGGGGAACGCCCGCGCACGTAACGTCACTTATGCGCTTACGCGCTACGGGCTTTTCCTCGGATTTCACGCTGACGTGAACTTTTTTCACATGCCAAATCACTCCGTATCAAGCTGGCCACGCGAAAAAACACACAGAAGACCACGCTCCTGCCCAAAAGGCAATTTTCCAGCCCCCAAGAGCCCCGAGCACGCTCCCACCAGCCATATGCTGCTGCCTGCCTGCTGCCCACGTGCCCTGTTATTTGGTTCCTGCACGTCAGCCATCTGCAGGGGTCCAGTTGATGTGTCCACCCCTGCTGGAACAGAAGACTCCCAACTGGGATACCATCGCTCCACAGCCCAGCCCCAGGACCCAGTTGCCCACCCACGCCTGCCTCGGGGGTCACCATGTCGGGGCAAACACCATCTGAGACCACTGGCAACCCCCAGCCAGAGAGGCAGAGGGCCACCAGATTCAGTGAGAAGGAAGTTGGTGTCCTGGTGGAGCATGTCCTGGGGCATTATGATACCCTCTTCGGAACATCACGCGCCAACAAGGAAGGACGGGAGAGGATCTGGGAGGATGCAGTGGTTGCCATCAACACGGAGGGGGTGGCAACCCATGACATCAAGCACGTCCGGAAGCACTGAGAGGACTTCAGGTCCAGGACCCTCTACAAGGCCCGGCGCCTCACAAAGGCAGAGGATGCAGAGGGGTGCCGGGTCAGCATGAGCAACATCCAGATGAGGGTCGTGGAACGCGTAGGCCCAGCGCTCCACTGCCAGATCCTTCGGAGGCAGACCCGTCTGGAGTTGAGCGGTAAGTGGCCAAGCATTGCTGTTTGAGACAGGGCATGTTGCAGTGTGCTGGTAGTCTGATACTTGCGTGTATGTGTGACATAGGCCATGTATGGATGTGTGTGTGCAGGGACATCATGGTCATGCATGTGAGACCGGTAATGTGTGACCCACATGGATGGTGCATGTTTTCCAATGCAACATTGGGAGCTGTATGTGGAATGCACACATGAATGCATGCCAGTCTCTGTTCTTGGACATGGAGGGGGGTGAGGGATGGGTGCTGCTCTCATGTTAGTGTATGGTGCACATGTGTGTGTGTCTGAGAAGTATGTGTGTGACTTTGAAACACCATGTATGCATGACACATGTCCGTGATGATGTGTAGATTCACTCACGCAGTGCGGTCACCGTTGTATCCACTGTGTCTATCCACTGTGTCTGTGGTGTACAAGCCATGATGCATGACCCTCCGGTGCTGTGTGTGCATGGTATCAGTGTGAGCCATGATGCATGTGAGTTTGAAGGCAACATTTTGGTTAAAAGAGGCCCTTGTACATGGATGCTGATGTTGATTGCAGGCGCCGTGCCTGTTTCTGCATGTGTGTTGCGTGCATTCACCCATGTATTGTGGAGGGACAGGATGGAAGTGACATTTGACAGTGCCACTCATGTGTTATTGCTTCCTGTCTAGGCGAATATTGTACTGTAACCTGATGCTTGTGTTCTATGTCTCCCTCTACGCAGCGTCAAGTGAAGAAGAGGGCGGAGACGGCGCTGTGGAGCCAAGTGGCGGGGATGTCTCTACCGGGCGGCGACGCAAGGCCCAGCCACTCTCCCATGAATTGCCATCATCCGGGAGCGAGGGGACTGGTGCCGCGTCTGCCACTACGGCTGTAGCGGAAGGGCTGGGTGAGCCCCCACAGGGGCTTGCAATGGGGGAATACGGTGCGGAGACATCCAGGTTGGTGTTCTCCACAGAGGAGGAGGAGCCCCCTACTGAGCCGCACATGGGGCCTGGTAGGGATAGTACCACTGGTGCAAGTTGTGCAGTCCAGGGCCAGGGTCAGGAGGCAGCACAGATCACCGCGGAGGGGCCTGTGCATGTCGCTGTCCTTGACCCTGTGACTGCACCACCATGCACCAGCAGGGATGCCCCGTCCCAGGCCCGTCCGCAGGTAGGGGGGAGTGCCACGTTATCTGTCTCTCCAATACCTGCGGACGAGGGGTAACATGACCGTTTCAGCTCCGTCCTGATTGGTGTCGTGTTGCGCATGTGTGACATTTGTGATGACGTGCGTGCTTCCTGGGTGGAGCACGCACGCCATCACAAAGATCAGCGTTGCGACGTGGCACTGTTGGGAGGGGCCCTGGTCGGTAGGTTCCTACATGTGGCACGCACTGTGGTGGACCTCTCCTCCTCTGTGGAGACTATGCGCTAGTCGTTCTCCCTGCCGTCTTCCGGCGCAGATTCCGCCAGGGCCCCCTGTGGACCTGGCCTGACCAACACAGCCAGCTTGGTGGAGATCCCATCCCTGCCACAGTCGGGAGTCGGCGGTCCAGCAGGTGTGGACACCACAACAACTGGAGACCAGCTGATTGGAGGATGTGCAGGCATCATCGGACAGGGCACATGGACAGCAGCAGCAGCAGGCTCTAGGTAGGAGCAATGATGGCTCGGGGTCATCGACATCAGTGGGGCAGGCATCGGCCAGAGGGCAGGAGGACCCTGGAATGGGTGTGTCTTCCATGTGGCTGCGGTTGGGCCGGTGTATAGATGCGGAGCGGCGGCGGGCAGAAGAGGCACGGCTCACAATAGTCAGGGTGGAGAACTACATGCAGAGGGCACTGAGGCGGGCCGACTCCCTCGAGGCTATTCGCAGGGAGTTGGTGTCCACCATGGCATCGTCCCTGCGAACCCTCGGGACCATGGAAGAGGACTGCCTCCAGGACATTAAGCAGGAGTTTTATGATGCCCTGGCCTGGGAAATCCAAAAGTGAGCCGTTGGACTAGCCCGCCGCCATTGTATTTAGTTTTTAGTGTTAAGTTTCATTTTCGTTTTCCTTTATTTTGGGGTGTTTGGACTTTGCCTCACACATTTGTATATAGTTTTTTATTAGGTAGTTTTTTTCATACGTTTCTGTTCTTTCATTGGGCTCATGGACCCTTGACAATTGATTGTACATAGTTGGACAATGGATTTATTGGAACTTTTTGTTTGGATTTCACCATGGATTAATGGATTTACTTTTTACGTTTCCTTTGGATTTGCTTTGGTGGAGGGAGAGTTTGGACTATATTTCTTTTGGATTTCTTTGGATTGGTTATACCTTTCATGTACTCATCTTTTGGACATGCTTTTCATTTCATGTTTGCAATTTTTTTATGCTTTCATTTCATTGCTTTATTTTTGTCCATAATATATTTTGATATTTTACTTCCATGTGTGTAATTCGCTCTTTGAGTTCATGCATGTGAAAATGTGGGTTTACACAATCAATGCCAACCAGTGTGTGTGTGTGTGTGACGGACATGTGTTGATGTACAGCATGTCAGTGTGGGGTGGATTGGGAAATCATTGCGTCTCAAGACTGGGGTGGCGTGCTGTGGTATTTTGGTGGCGATGTGGGCCATGATTGTGCATCTTTATGTCATGTAGGGGGGGACATGATTCGGGGCCTGCTGGCAGGTGCCCGTCAATGCTGGGTGGGTGGGGGTGCTGGGGGACATGAGTCGGGGCCTGCTGACAATTAGCCCCTCACTGCTGGGTGGGTGGGGTCCTGGGGGACATGAGTCGGGGCCTGCTGGCAGGTGCCCCTCACTGCTGGGGGGTGGGGGTGCTGGGGGACATGAGTCGGGGCCTGCTGGCAGGTGCCCCTCACTGCTGGGGGGTGGGGGTGCTGGGGGAAATGAGTCGGGGCCTGCTGGCAGGTGCCCATCAATGCTGGGTGGGTGGGGGTGCTGGGGGACATAAGTCAGGGCCTGAGGCTCACTGCTGGGTGGGTGGGGGTGCTGGGGGACATGTGTTGGGGCCTGCTGGCAGGTACCTGTCAATGCTGGGTGGGTGGGGGTGCTGGGGGACATGAGTTGGTGATTACTAGTGCAAGGTGACATGTGGGCTAGCTGGGGGGCATGCCCATGGTGGATGGGCAGCGTGCGGGACATGACCAGGGGTGCTGGGTAGTCCCCTGTGGTGTGGGCTGCCTGCAGGGGCCGTGGAGGGGGTAAAGGGCACACCTGGGAGGACCCACACTGCCAATTCACGTGTGGGACTCCCAGCGCACCTGTCACGAAGGCCAAACTCCAAGGCGCAGGAGCAACGCAGTACCAACCACCCCCACTTTAGTCGCGGAGCCCGCAAGTCAGAGCTTACACGGGTTTCCTGGACCAGAGCAGGGAAGGAGGGTTAGGGTCTCGATGGTTGCATAGGTGGGGGGAAGTTAGGTAAACCGTATTGAGGGTAAGGTAAAGGTTATGGGTAGGAATGGGGGAATACTTAGGGTAGATTGATTGCTGTGCACTTTTGTTCAGGTGTCCTCAGCCCTTACTTGCTAGTCTTACATAAGCACCAATTTGCACATAAGAACGCCCTTACTAACCCTAAGTCAACAGACCAGTACAAAGAATTAGCATGCAAACTTAGCTCTGGTCTTCTGAGTCCTGTCATGAAGGGCCGTTGTGTCCTTGAGCACGTCTGAAGTGTTGTCTTCAAGATTCAAGCTAAAAGAAAATGACAAGCATTAAAACGTGCCCTCTGAATTTGTCAGCATTCACCTCATGCGACATCCGCACACACACACACACACGTTAAAGTGCCCCCCTTAGGGCCTGGATTGTTCTATGCAAGATGCTACACAAGCGGTCTTCCTGCAGTCCCCGGCAAACGTGGTTTTTGCCATAGCCAACTATTCACGAGCGGTCTTCCTGCAGACCCTCGTGATCGATCGTCCTTTTAAACGTAGCGAGATTTCTTCGGTGCAGTGTTTTCGCCTCGCGGGCCTCCAGTGGTCTCCAGGAGGCGGAAACACCCCAATGACAATGCATCCCCGTACGGGTTAATATTCCCCAAAGAATGTGCCGCCGGCGCGTAGGGCGCCAAAGTTATGCCCACTTAGCTTTTTGCATCGGTGCAGGGGCTCTGGATAGGCAAGTGGTCACCCCCTGCACTTCCCCCTCGATCCCCTTGGGCGCTTAGCATGAAGAGGTACTTATCTCGTGTAGGCGATGGGCCGGGCTGCTGCTCGGGGGGGGCTGGGCCCCTCGCGTACGATTCTCCTGGAGCTCCGGTCCACACGTCCTTCTGGCATGGAGTCTCAAGCGCAAGCCCCATGCTTGGCCATGCGCGATGGGGCCGCCGCGCCCCTCCTGGTCCCTGATTGGCCCGAATTGGCCCTTGGCATGCTGGGGATTGTAGTCCTTTGGCGCCGGCTGCTGGGTAATGCAGTCTTTAGCTTCTGTTTCCTGCACATGGGGCAAAGCAGCCTTCTGAATGGTTGCAACCTTTCATGAAAAGCTGGTTTCTCCACAACAGTGCCCACAACAGCGCCCACAACTCTCCTGTGCCCAGCCTGTCCATGTTTCTGCCTGCCTGTAGTCCTGACAGTACTCCCCCTCTCACAGAAGGTAGCTGTCCCAGGTTTGCTAGGGTAATTCCTATGATATGAAATGTGCACAGCAATCTGGGGGCATGTATATGCTGAGAGGGTTCCCAAGTGCGTTCTTCAGGGCCGTACCCCACCCAGTCAATGAGATAAAACACTTGCCCCATTTTATCCCGCTTGGAATTCAATATTGCTTGAACTTCGTACTCGGGTTCTCCTTGCACTAGGACGGGAGGTGGTTTCTTAGTAATCGTCCCACGTGGGGCAGGTTTCAGGAGGGAAGTGTGGAAAGTGGGATGAATTTTCATTTGGGGGGGTAAGGTCAATTGCACTGCAACTGGGTTCACAATTTTCGCTATTGGGAATGGACCCAAATATCGGGGTTGTAATTTTCTGGGCCCATCCATGCGAAGGTTGCGGGTGGATAACCACACTTTGTCTCCCACACAATACGGTGGGCTAGGTCGATGACGCTTGTCCGCATAGAGTTTATATGTGTCCTTGGCTTTTGTGAGATTTCCTTGCACCTCCTTCCAAACCTGCTCTATGCCAATCCGTTGTCCAGCCAACGTAGGCAATTCTAATTCTGAAGCCGGAATAGCCATTGGGAGTATGCTTGGGTGTCGTCCATAAAGACAGTAGAACGGAGTCTTTTTGGTAGAAGCATGTGTGGCGTTGTTATATGCCAACTCTGCCAACCAAGTATGCTTAACCCAGGTTGTCTCCCTACTCGTGGCAAAACAACGTAAGTACTGCTCCAGGCATTCATTTACACGTTCTGTCTGGCCATCTGTTTCGGGATGGTACCCAGACGACAAGCGGACTTCCATTCCTAGAATCCTACAAAACTCACGCCAAAAGTGAGAGGTGAACTGGGGGCCTCTATCTGTAACCACACAATAGGGGAGGCCATGGAGGCGAACTACATTTTGCAGAACTAGTTCGGCGATTGCACCAGCAGTCGGGACTCCCTTACAAGGGATGAAGTGGGCCATTTTTGAAAAGGTGTCTACTATCACTAGTACTGAAGTGTACTCCTGAACCTCGGGAAGATCTACAATAAGGTCCATGGTGATCGTATGCCATGGTATCGTAGGAGTTGGTAAGGGACTGAGGAGCCCAGCAGGTTTTTGGTGACTAGCTTTGTTTCGAGCACACACTTCGCAATTCGAGACATATTGAAGGATGTCTTGTCGCCACTTGGCCACCAAAAATGTCTGGCTACCAACCCCTGGGTTTTTGACTTTCCCGGGTGTCCCGCTAATGATGAATCGTGGCACCATGATATGGCCTTTTCCTGTAGTTGCTTGGTGGGCAAGTATAAGGCTGACCCATGGTAGGGAAGTCCATCAATAAGTGTATTCTGAGGATCTTGCTTGCACCACTGATGAATTTCTTGCATAGTGAGATCCTTTAACACGGCCTCAAAGAAATCCGAAGTGGCCCCAATGATACGGGTCGAAGGAATAATAGGCTGAGGTGTGATACCAGCCTCTCGCTCTGCTGACTCAGGATATCTTGACAATATATCCGCCTTTCGGTTGTTGGCTCCGGGTCTATACGTTATGATAAAATCAAACTCAGCAAAGTATTGAGCCCATCGCAACTGGCCCGGGCTTAGCGTCTTGGTGGTTCTTATGAACTGGAGGTTACGATGATCCGTTATTACCGTGATGGTATGACGTGCCCCCATCAGGTAGTGTCGCCACTCACCAAGAGCTGCCTTTATCGCCAACAATTCCCGATCGGCAATGATATAGTTCTGTTCAGCAGGGAGTAATTTCCTTGAGAAGTAAGCCACGGGATGTAGTAGGCCTGTGTGAGGGTCCCGCTGGGACAGGATGGTACCCAGAGCGTAGCTAGATGCGTCCGTCTCTACCACGAACGGTCTGGACAAATCTGGATGTTTCAGTACCGGCGCATCGGTGAAGGCCTTTTTGAGCTGTTGAAACCCCTGGTTGGCCGATGTGTCCCACACGAATGGGCAGCCCTTACGAAGAAGCTTTGTGATTGGAGTAACCAATTCTGAAAAGTTCTTTACGAAGCGTCTGTAGAAATTCGCAAACCCCAGGAAAGACTGTATCTCTTTCACACTGGTAGGGGGAGCCCAATCCAAGATTGCCTGCACCTTTTTTTTGTCCATTTGTACGCCAGTCGGAGTCAGGAAGTAGCCTAAAAATTCCACGGTGGTACAATGGAATTCGCACTTCTCCAGCTTTGCATAAAGGTGGTGTTCTTGCAGCTTTTGCAAAACCGCGCGTACATGTTGGACATGTTCCTGGAGGTTATGAGAATATATGAGGATGTCATCTATGTACACTACGGCACACACATCTAAATATTCTCTAAGGACCTCATCCAGGAAGTGTTGGAAGGTTGCGGGGGCGTTACAGAGACCGAATGGCATAACCTGATATTCGTACAATCCGAACTTGGTTCGGAAGACGGTTTTCCATTCATCTCCCTCGCGCACCCGCACAAGATGGTATGTGCCTCGAAGGTCCAACTTGGTATAGATAGCCGCATCGCTGACTTGATCGAGAAGAACTGGGACAAGAGGAAGCGGATAAAGATTCTTAATGGTTATCCGGTTCACTCCGCGGTAATCAATGCAAGTCTGGAGCTCTCCAGAAGAACAAAGGTGACGACACGGGTGAATTTGAGTGTCGGATAAAACCATTCTTTAAATTCGCGGCTATGTACTCTTGGAGGTGATTATTTTCAGCCTCCGTCAGGGCATATATACGGCTACAAGGTAGAGCTCCAGATCTATTTGGCAGTCAAAGGGACGATGTGGGGGTAAAGATTCTGCAGCTTGTTTATTAAACACGTCCACGAAATCTGCATATTCTTGGGGTAGATTTTTCGGGACACACTTTCATTTGCTTATTCGAGACGCTGATAGCGCACACAGAAGGTGAAAATCCTTGCCGGCATTGTTCATGGCATTGCAGTGAGTCCAAGCTGATTAATCTTGTGGACCAATGTATTTGGGGGTTATGCTTCTTCAGCCATGGTAATCCCAAAATCAGCCCGGATTGCGGGGCAGCAATGATATCAAAGGCAATACTTTCTCTATGCCAAGCTCCGCATTGTAAGGCCACCAAACAGGTGTTATGTGCTATAGGCCCAGAGCAGAGGGGAGTGCCGTCCACGGCACGTACAGGTTCCGGCCTTGGTTTTTGTTGTACTGGGATACCTAAGGTAACCACGTACTGGGCATCAATAAAATTCCCTGTCGCTCCCGAGTCCACAAACATTGTAACCTGTTTTCTATGTGTTTGGAACTCCAAACAACCTGTCAAGGTGACATGCGTAGCATAGTTTGAAATGCCAGCCATTGGGGCCCTGCTACTCCACAGGCTCGATCGGGTGACCCCAACTACCGACAAGCCAAAGCGTTTCCCTGGGTTTTGGGCTTGGTTGGGTATTCACAGACTAAATGACCGGGCTTGCCGCAGTACATGCAGAGGCCGTCCTTCCTCCTTTGTTCCTTCTCCTCTTTAGTTAGGGGACCTCGGACAGAACATATCTGCATTGGTTCGTCCCCCTCAGATTTGGCCGCCACCCCCCGGGATCCCTTATACAGATCTAGTCGAGATACAGGTCGTGAATCTCCCTTTCGCCTATCGCCCCGCCTTTCCGTCATACGATGATCGAGCCGTAAGGCCAGATCAATCATTTCCGAGCATTCCCTTGGTTGTGGGTCAACCTGGGCTACACGATCTTTGATGTCATCCCTCAATCCTTGATAAAAGAGGGACATCCTCTTATCATGGGGCCAGTCGGCTTCGGCTACCAGCCGGTTGAAATGTGTGACGTAAATCACCAGTTCCTTGGACCCCTGCTTGAGGCTTAACAATTCCCAATCCTTACAAAGGGTGGCAGCTCGCCGGTTGAATATTTTTTCAAACTCAGCCAGGAAGTCATCCCAGTCATAGAGAATGGCATGGTCCTTTTGGGCTAACGGGTTTGCCCATGCTTCGGCATCCCCCATGAGGTACGATATTACAAACGCTGTTCGGGACTGAACGGACCTAAAGGCTGCAGTCTTGGTCAGGAAATGGAGACGACACTGAGTAATAAAGGTGGAAAACGTTTGTGGGTCTCCAGCATATCGCTCTGGGGGCGCCAACGGAACTATGGGCTCCGGACTTACATGTACCTGCACCGGGGTAGATGGTTGACCAGGTAAGGGCGCTGTTTGAGCTGCTAAACTCGGTACCTGTGCGGACAGGGTGGCATAATCCTGTCTAGACGCTGCCAATTCACCTTGTAAGTCCTGCAGAGCTTTGGCTATTTCTTCCATAGCTTCGATGGAGGCTGGTTACGTCGCTCGGGCGCCTGAATAATACGTGGGCTTGCGCTTCTGTCACGAAGGCCAAACTCCAAGGCGCAGGAGCGACGCAGTACCAACCACCCCCACTTTGGTCGCGGAGCCCGCAAGTTAGAGCTTACAGGGGTTTCCTGGACCAGAGCAGGGAAGGAGGGTTAGGGTCTCGATGGTTGGATAGGTGGGGGGAAGTTAGGTAAACCGGATTGAGGGTAAGGTAGAGGTTATGGGTAGGAATGGGGGAATACTTAGGGTAGATTGATTGCTGCGCACTTTTGTTCAGGTGTCCTCAGCCCTTACTTGCTAGTCTTACATAAGCACCAATTTGCACATAAGAACGCCCTTACTAACCCTAAGTCAACAGACCAGTACAAAAAATTAGCATGCCAACTTAGCTCTGGTCTTCTGATTCCTGTCCTTGAAGGGCGGTCGCGTCCTTGAGCACGTCTGAAGTGTTGTCTTCAAGATTCAAGCTAAAAGAAAATGACAAGCATTAAAACGTGCCCTCTGAATTTGTCAGCATTCATCTCATGCGACATCCGCACACACACACACGTTAAAGTGCCCTCCTTAGGGCCTGGATTGTTCTATGCAAGATGCTACACAAGCGGTCTTCCTGCAGACCCCTGCGAATGTGGTTTTTGCCGTAGCCAACTATTCACGAGCGGTCTTCCTGCAGACCCTCGTGATCGATCGTGCTTTTAAACGTAGCAAGATTTCTTCGGTGAGGTGTTTTTGCCTCGCGGGCCTCCAGTGGTCTCCAGGAGGCAGAAACACACCAATGACAATGCACCCCCGTACAGGTTAATATTCCCCAAAGAATGTGCCGCCGGTGCGTAGGGCGCCAAAGTTATGCCCACTTAGCTTTTCACATTGGTGCAGGGGCTCTGGATGGGCAAGTGGTCGCCCCCTGCACTTCCCCCTCGATCCCCTTGGGCGCTTAGCATGAAGAGGTACTCATCTCGTGTAGGCGAGGGGCCGGGCTGCTGCTCGGGTGGGGCTGGGCCCCTCGCGTATGATTCTCCTGGAGCTACGGTCCGCACGTCCTTCCGGCATGGAGTCTCAAGCGCAAGCCCCGTGCTTGGGGCTCTGCGCATGCGCGATGGGACCGCTGCGCCCCTCCTGGTCCCTGATTGGCACGAATTGGCCCTTGGCATGCTGGGGATTGTAGTCCTTTGGCGCCGGCTGCTGGGTAATGCAGTCTTTAGCTTCTGTTTCCTGCACATGGGGCAAAGCAGCCTTCTGTATGGTTGCAACCGTTCATGAAAAGCTGTTTTCTCCACAACAGTGTCCACAACAGCGCCCACAACTCTCCTGTGCCCAGCCTGTCCATGTTTCTGCCTGCCTGTAGTCCTGACAGCATCCCACTGGATACATGTACCCTGCTCTGACAAGGAAATCGCGTGTGAAACTGCCCGTGAACCCCAGTAATACACGTACCCCGCTCGCACAGGGCCAATCGCGTGTGAAAATTCCTGCGAACCCCCGAAATACACGTATCGCGCTCGCACAGGGCCATTCGTGTGTGAAACTCCCTGCGCACCCCTGAAATACACGTACCCCGCTCGCACAGGGCCAATCGCGTGTGAATCTTCCCACGCACCCCTGAAATACACGTACCCCGCTCGCACAGGGCGAATCGCATGTGAAACTTCCCGCGCACCGCCGAAATACACGTACCCCGCTCGCACAGGGCCAATTGCGCGTGAAACTTCCCGCGAACCCTCGAAATACACGTACCCCGCTCCCACAGGGCCAATCGCGTGTGAAACTTCCCGCACCCCCCTGAAATACACGTACCCCGCTCGCACAGGGCCAATCGCGTGTGAAACTTCCTGCGCACCCCCGAAATACACATACCCCGCTCGCACAGGGACAATCGCGTGTGAAACTTCCCACACACCCCCGAAATACACGTGCCCCGCTCGCACAGGGCCAATCGTGTGTGAAAGTTCCCACGCACCCCCGAAATACACGTACCCTGCTCGCACAGGGCCAATCGCATGTGAAATTTCCCACGCACCCCTGAAATACACGTACCCCGCTCACACAGAGGCAATCGCTTGTGAAACTTACCGCGCACCCCCGAAATACACATACCCCGCTCGCACAGGGCCAATCGCGTGTGAAACTTCCCGCGCACCCCCGAAATACACGTACCCCACTCGCACAGGGCCAATCGCGTGTGAAACTTCCCGCGCACCCCCGAAATACACATACCCCGCTCGCACAGAGCAAATCGCGTGTGGCACTCCCCGTGAACCCCAGTAATACACGTACCCCGCTCGCACAGCCGCGTGCGCCACTTGTGTGCTGAATTCTATGAATTACCCCCCTATTGTTTGTACTAGCAAAAGTGTAGTAAGTCTTGCATTGTTAGCTAGTTATTACATGTTTAACATTACTCAAAACTCTGATAAAGTAGCATTCATTATTGTACTATCCAAAATTACAAGGTTATAAATATTGTACTTTTATGGTGCATGCTGCAGTCATTGCGTAGGTTTATGTATGATTAGACAAAGCCTTGTTTGGTGTGGGCGCTGGCAGTTTTGGTGGTCCAATATTTGATATTCTTGCTAATTGTTGAAATTTAATGACAGTTCAGCCTTGAGTTGTTGTACATGGTGTTTTTTTAATTTTCTGATACAGCATGACAAATGTGTCATCCAAATTCACTGGACCCACATGGATTGGATGCTGCAACCAGTCACAGACGTGGTCAACAAGCCTCAACCCAGCACACTACATAGGGTAACTTGCCTACCTGCTCCACCACAAGCCTGCTGGACAACCCCTCTTTTGCATAAAGACTACGGTCGAAACGCACGTCGGCTTGTTGTTTCACCTCTCCTGGCATAAGATGCCACATTTGTCATGCTGGATCAGAAAATTAAAAACACCATGTACAACAACTCAAGACTGAACTGTCATTAAATTTCAACAATTAGCAAGAACTAATGTTGCACTCTGGTATGATTGGCTGTGGTGACTGTCCTGGCGGGACAGCCACTCTGCTGTGTGATTGACAGCCAGGCTGGGTGAATGGGGGAAAACTGCATAAAAAGCAGGTCTTTGGGGCTGGAAAGGCAGAGTCGCCACTGTATCGAGAGAACCAAAGAGAAGCTGACAGAAAAGGACCTCTACCATGACTGAACATCCCGGTGAAGTCCTGCTGCGGGTCCGAATCTTTAAGCTTCAATGACGGGAAGATCTGCAAGGAATCTTCTCCCCTTGAGCTGGTGGGAACAACCAGTTCGCCAAACTGCTCGCCAGGCCTCCATTCTCTGGTCGTATTTACTGTGCTGAGCTACAGTGAACCGGATAGCCAGGAGGAACGGACCCTGCTTGCGTTTTAAGGAGTGAACCTTTTATTCGTCGCTTTGCTCTGCTGCTGGTTTCTTCCCTGGGCAGTGCAGGACCCTCCAGTCTTCTTCCTTCTTGTCAGTCTGACAGTCGCTTCAGGAACCGTGAGCCTGCAGGACCTGCCAGGAATGTCTGCCTCGCTACTGCATTCTTCTGCTTTAAAGGTACTGTGCTAACCCGGTTGTTCGTTTCGTTCAGCCGTGGTGAAAGTGTGTGAAATCTTTCGCCAATCCGAGGGCTTGTCCTTTTTTATTCTTTAAAGTAACTTTTCGTCTGACCAACTTCGTTCTCTACTCTTGGCAAAGACTTAACCGCAAACTACTCTGAACTATGTGATCCTCTGCAAAGACTTTGGTCCATTGACTTTGGGTCAGGCCCCTTTAATTTGATTTCCTAACTGTAGTTCCTTTTTTCTAGATTGCCCTGCTTACTTGTTGGTGCTGCTCACTTTCTGTCTAACTTTGTCTTTCCCTCCCTTTTAAATTGCTGGAGTGCCATTTTGCTCAACTTCATTTTGAGCCAACTTGTCCAGAATCTATTGAGTGCAGTGTAGTGTATTAGTAATGTGATTTTTCTACTGCTTGATAACAGTGAAATGTTTAATAACTGATGTGTACATTTATGTATATTATTTTACTCAGAAACCTTGAGTCAGAGTTTGTTTGAATCAAAGTAATTGCTGTCCATTGTGTAACTATTGATACTGCTCACTTTACTCTTGAGATAAGTCTCGCTGCTCAGCCATCGCTACCACTTTACTGTGTAGTACAGGCTTGTATCAAAGGTGAATTTGTACTGTCACTTGTAGTCCTAATTGTGTGTGGTGTTCCCAAAGCTTACTGCATATAATTCTGCCTAACACATAACGTCCCTTTAACAAAGTTTTTTCATTGAATTTCATAGGTTTTTATTAGCACAACTTAACCATAACATCCCTTTAACAAAGTTTTTTCATTGAATTTCATTTGTTTTCATTAGTGCAGCTTATCCATACCGTCCCTTTAACAATTTATTTTTAGTAAAGTTCTTAGGTTTCTACTAGTGCATGCTATTTTCCTACAATTTACTAATAGCATACTTACCCAATATAGCAATTTTTGTTTCCAATTTACAAAGTGTCACTTTAAAACTAATTTCCCACCTTCTAGAATAATTCTTACCACTTCTATACACTTGCCAATATTTCAACTGGTTTTTCATCCGTAGAAGTCTACGAACATCTGACTTCATTGCAAACCTTCCGGACAGTGCCACTTGACCATACACTAGCGGGCTGCATGATGACGTGTCCGAGAACCCGTCCTCACTTCACGATAAGATCCATGCTTTGCAGACAGTTCGGAACTGCATTTTCTACTGATCTAGGAACTTTCAACTTCAAAATTTCCTTTGCACAGCTCCATACACATATTCCTACTTATTATCCATTAACAATCTAGTACACAGTACATACTTTTAGCAAAACTGCTATTTATCTTAGAATGGCATCAGCTAATGCCATCCCTCCTCCCCAAGAGCCACCACCACTGCTATAATCAAGGAGCATGATAAACACTGCCCCCTACTTTAGAAATATCACACATACAACATTTTCCCCTGTCCACCTGCCCCTCCATATTAGTGTTTGGTGCCTCTTCTCTCATTTCCCTCCCCACCTTATGTTCTAAGCTCTCCTGCCAAAAAATAATACATCCGAAAACAACAAAATAAATGTTCCTTTAGGAACCACCTTTCACAGTTAAAAAATAGAACTAAAAAAAACGTATAGACTCTATCTACTTTACATTTCTCAGTAAAGTGCATAGAATCAATACGATTTTCCAACATTTCCATTTGCATTTTGTGTTATGCTAATGGGAATATTGTGGTGTTCATCCCCCGTTCCAGGGCCTGGAACGCTGGATACCGGCCTGGTAGCTGAGGTTATCAGCCCAAGTGAAGCAAGGGTGGATAACGAGGTCTCCGGACCATTATCCCCCCATTCCATCCCCTGTAATGGTGGATGAAGGCGATTAGCAGCATAGGTTCCCAAAGCGGGAACCCGTAGTGTTTAAAAAAATATTTTTCTTCCTACACCGGGATGACTAAGGTGTCCCTGTGTAGGAAGGAAAATCCTTTTCCAAGATGGCCTACATGGAAATGGAAGGCAGCGTTCCATACAGGGCCCATCTTCGCTTTCTATGGCAGGCGGCAGAAGGCGAAAAGAGAGCCCTATGACCATATTAGAAGAAGCACATTTTTATTCACTTTCAAACCTATCCCAATTTCGAATAACTTTACCACAAAGCCAGTCCCAGGTGGGCATGGCCACTTTAACCCCATGTGTTGTCCCTCGTGGTCATGCCAGATTGTTTAGATCATGACCTTATTCCATGACCCAGACAATGTGGCCAGTGCCCATGGCCACAGGCTACACCTCAGTCACTAAAGGTATATCACTATTTGTTGTACCTACATTATGACACTTGTCAAAAAATATAACACAGACACATTTGCAAAACCATGCTTTAAGGTCCTTGCCAATGCTCCTTACACAAGTTTCCTGGAAATCCACCCATGTTTTATTTTTTTCAAAAGTGTCAAATGTATGCACAAACAATAGTCATAACTTAGCCCACACTTGACGAAACCAATTCAGACTTTACAAAAGCATTTATATCTGGATTTAAAATCTTTTTCCAAACTTTTGCATAGATTCATCATATTGCACCACATTTATAAGCCTTTACAATATTTTTGGATCCCCACTCTAATTTTGCCCCCTCGTCACAGAATCCCACCAGACTTTGCAAAAACATGTATATCTAGATCTATAATTATTTTGCAAACCTTTGTGTAGATTTGTGAAATGGCACCACATTTATAAGCCTTTTTAATAATTTGGGACCCTCACTCTTATTTTTCCCTCTCTTGACAAAATCCCACCAAACATCATAAAAACATTGTTTTTCTATATGTGTTATCAGTTTGACAACTTAAGTGTGGATTTGTCAAATGGCACCTCATTTATAAGCCTTTACATTATTTTGGGACCCCCCTCTAATTTTGCCTCTCTTGACAGTATCCCACCAAACTTTGAAAACACATTTGTAATTGGGTCAGGAATATAATTACAGAATTTCATGCAGTTTCATTAAGTGGCACCAAAGTTATAAGCAATCCAAGAACTGCTTTTCACCAACCATGCAATGCTGAGGTGTCGGTAAACTTCACAGGACTGTTTGCAGACTTTTGTGGTGAGAAACACCAGTTTTTTTTGCTTCTTGCAGCCATATCCCATCCCATCCTCATCACCCTTCTCCTCCCCAGAGATTATTTGATAAGTTTGACAAGTGCAATGTTGCGTTTTTAATATGTTTTACCGCGATGTCCGCGGACACCGGCCGCTGTTCACAAATCCAAGATGGTAGGCGTTTCCAAAAATCTGACGCACTTCACGCTTTTCACCATCCAATCAGTGGGCCTTCTAAGCCAATTGGTGTCCTGTCCGCGAACCGAACAGGGAAGTGAGTCAGCAGACCGAACCCAGATATCACACATTTTTTTGGACCTACATTTTGGTCGTTTTAAAAAAAAACTACTGGACGGATTTCCACCAAAGTTACAAAAGCCTGCTTGCAGGACCAAGCCACCACCCCTGCCGCAAAATTTAGTGAAAATCCGTCCAGCTGTTTGGGCTGTAGCATGAGCAAAGATTTTCTCCATTCAGTCTATGGAAAAAAAAGAAATTTTAGGACACCCTTTTGACTTTGCCCCCCCGGACGAAACCTCACCAAACTTTACAAAACAATTCAAAGCGGGCCATATACCTTTTGTGTGAAGTTTGGTGAGGATTCGTCCAGGGGGAGCAAATTTATAAGCCACCCAAAAAGTGCTCTTCCTATGGGTTTAGCAACTTAACCATATCTACACGCCCGCTACTGCGGGCCGTGTAATATGTGTGTGTATATATAAATACATATATATATTTACATATATATATATATATTACATGGCCACGGTAGTGGCCATGTAGTTATGGTTAAGTTGCTGTTTCCATAGGAAGAGCACTTTTTGGGCGGCTTATAACTTCGCTCTCCCTGGACGGATCCTCACCAAACTTTGCAAAAAAAGTAGTTGGGTCACTCTGAATTTTTTTGCAAAGTTTGGTGAGGATTCGTCCAGCGGGGGCAAAGTTATAGGGGGGTCCCAAAACTTTTTTTTTTCCCATAGACTGAATGGGAAAAAACTTTGCGCACGGCTACAGCCCGAACCGCTGGACGGATTTAACCAAATTTGCGGCAGGAGCGTCGGCCTGGTCCCAAAAGCGTGCTTTTGTAAATTTGGTGTAAATCTGTCCAGTAGTTTTTTTTAAAAATGACTAAAATGTAAGGCAAAAAAATTAGTGATATCTGCGTTCGCTTCGCGACATGCGACGTGTTCGCTGATTGGACGGCAAGGGGCGTGGAGCGCGTCAGATTTTCTGTGGCGCCCGCCATCTTGTATTCGTAGTCGACCACGTACAGCGCAGTGAAACGTGGATAAAAAATTGTATTTAGTGCCGTGTGTTGGTGTGTAAGAGTGTTTGGGGAGGGTGGGGGAGTATGAGATAGGTTCAATGCTTTGTTTTTTTATGTGCTAGACGTTTTTGTTGCGTTCGATTTGTCCGCGGAGAACACGGCTGTTCTGACATTTTGTAAATAAACTAAATGGTGGGGTGTTTAGAGGACGGAGTATGTGTCATTTTTGTTCGCAAGGAAGGTAAAAATGAGCTATGAACTCTTGCGGTGTACTTAATTGTTCGTAAATACACAAACTGGGGGTGTCCTCAGGACGCTGTCCGTATTGTAATCTGTCTAGTTGAATGTGTTCTAAGAACACTCGCAGTGTCCCGAAATGGTTGCAATTACACAAAATGGGGGTGTTCTGAGAACGTTGTTTGTATTGTTCGTTGTCAGGGTGAAAGTGTTTTAAGAGCACTCCTTTTGTCTGCTAATAGTACAATTTCCTAGAGGCGTCAACCGACTTTTTGTCCACTAAAGAAACGATAAATCCGGCTGGTGTGCGTCGACATTATGTGATAATCCTATGACTGGCGCTATTGACCTGGCTGACTTGCTTTTGCGACACTAAATCATATCTCCCGCCACTAAGCCTGATATTATCAAAGCATTCATATTCCCCGCCTCTCTCCGTGACGTTACAGGGTGCGTAATGAAACGCGCCCAGTCGTCTCCAGTACTACGCGACTTTACACAGAACCCGGAAGACAACACACATTATGTCACAACACAGCGCGCCACAATTCAGAATATGAAACTGTGATTTAAAAGCAAAGAGCAAGATTGTAAATGTTGTAAAGTACATTTATTTGACATCAAATGTTTAGAGAATATTCAGCAATTTGCATTTGTCTTTGTTGTCGATCCGCAAAAGTTCATGTTGAGCCACGCACTGTTCCTTTGCGGTACAGAGGGTGTTAGATCAGCTTAGAACACAGTGCGCCACAATTCGGAATATGAAACTGTGGTTTAAAAGTAAACAGCAGGATTGTACATTTGGTAAAGTACATTTATTTCACATGAAATGTTTAGTGAATATTCAGCGATTTGCTATTGTCTCTGCTGTCGATCAGCAAAAGTTTATTTGGAGCCGCGCGTTGTTCCTTTGCGGTAGATAGGCTGTTGGTTTATGATAAAAGCAGTAAATGGTCTCTCTGATAATCAGGAGGTTGCTCCAACAACGAGCCATTAGACCACCGTATTGGTTGGTATGTTGTTTGTAGCCGCTAGTACTGCGTAAGGGCATATTGGTCCTTGGCGATTGTCCCATAAAATGGTGAGGGTCATGAAGTTGCATATTTGGACTTGCACCTGGCAGTTGAAGACCCCATCTGCTGGAGTCTGTAAATCGTGACATAGACAAAACGGGGCCACGTACCTGTTTTAAAAAACATAAATTAGTCTCACCAGCCGATCTTCATTAAAAATCATCATTTTATTTATTAGGGCGTGAAACTATTTGCTATCGAAGATAGTGCAACAGAGTATGTTAATAATAAAATAATAATATTTTCCCATTCATATAGCGCTAAGAACTGTGAGGTATCTAAGCGGTGCTTATTATTAACCACGGTGTGTGGTGCTCATTTATCGACCACAGAAGGATGAAAGGCTGAGTTTGGGCTTGCCAGGATTCGAACTTGCGTTAGCAAGCTGTGCACGGATGTCAAAGCGAGCGCTGTACTCGCTGTGCCACTTGAAAGGCTACAGTAAAGTGGCACAGCGAGTAGAGCGCTTGACCGCCTATAGACCGGTTACATTATTTCTATTAACCCACTCTGTGTCGTCTGCCTTTTTCAGAGCCCTCTAAACGACAGGGGATCAATTCGGCGGTGATAGTACGAGGTAGAAAACATTATGCCACTTTCAACGAACAAGTTCAACTTCAGCGGTCTTTAATGCTACGCTATTGTAATTATATTTGGTATAAAGTAATGTAAAGGGTTACTTACAGTACAATTGCATTTTCCATTGTCTACGAGTGGTGCAGTCCGAAAATACGACTCCGCGTGTGCCAACGATCTTTCGCATAGTGATATAATATGTAAAAGTGGTTTCGTTTCAGAAATGTCATCTTTATCTTCTCTTACGTTTTAGCAACACTCCTTCAAGAGAAGTCTTTCATCACAATCTCTGTCTGTCAAGGTCAAAACACAATACAACCTTATAGTCTGCTTCGTGAGCCTCTCCGGGGCCCGAGAAAAAAATGAAGCAGCTGACCTTCACTGTGAACGAGTATAAATTCTTACTTTGCAACATTCTGTGTAAAGCCATCTGTAGAAGTTGGTTTTTGCACGCCATGTTTGTATATTGTTTGCGTGATATTAAAAAAAGTTTGTTTAAAGGATGTTATGGTTCTAAGTACTGCCGATAGACCCCTGAAAATAGCAAGTTATGGTAAGCTATGAAAAATAACTCGCGCCAACACCATGCACTGCTAAGACTAACACCCAGGACATCAAAGATGACATCGCAAATGTCATTGATGAAATCACTGATGACATCACATGTGTGTGTACTTTTCATGGAATTTGTGTACTAGGGATTTTCATTATAATGTTCCGAAAAAAGTGTCAAGGATATTGCAATAAATATCATACCGTTATTAGTGCTTTGAACGATGCATTTATATCAATAAATAGCATTGTATTATGGGATTCTATGTAGTATACTGAGCTGCTAATGGAGAAAGATAGCATTGTGTGCAGAGTACAAGATAAAAGTATAATATTTGGAATGTTAATATGTAGAATAATGAAATGATAATTGTCCTGAAATGTTGGAAAATTCACAAAATGGGGGTGTTCTGAGGACGTTATTCGTATTGTGTGATTGCTTAGCTGTATGCAATGAGGGAATGGTAGAGAGAGTAAAGTGGATGCCGTCCGCGGACACCGCGGCTGTTCGTGGACAGGGCGTGGTAAATCCGTGTTTTTCCAGGAAATCCAACATGGAAAGAAGACTGTACGGATCAGCCAATCAGATGTCGAGGTTGTGGATTTGTGTTTAAAGAGACTGTGTGTGGTGAAGATGGCAGAAGTGGAGAAAGTCAGGGTGTTGGTGCTCGGAGATATGTTTGTGCATGGTTTACAGCAGTACGCTGAATGCAGGCATGTTGCAAAGAACTTTGATGTCAAAGGAGTGGAGATGGTGTGGAGCACTGTGCCTGATTGCAATGTACAGGGAATTGTACAAGTTTGTGCGGATATGGCCACGATGAACAGTCCGCATGTGGTAGTTTTGCACTATGGTGCTTTCCATTTGGGCAACGTCAGTGCCCCTACTTTGTTGGCTGATTTGGAACGCTTGGTTCAAGCCGTAGTGAAGATCCTTCCAAATGCGAAAGTAATTTTTTCTGGATTACTACCTAGGGAAATATGGGACAATAGTTCAGTTTTTTGTCCTCAGCAAAACATTGCTAGGTGTGTCATCAACCGAGGCATGTGTGCCTTCATGCTCACAGCTGGTATGTTCTTCTTTAACAATGAGAATATTGATGCCAGTAATGCTGTTAATTTTAAAGAAGATGGCATTTCTTTATCTTTTACCGGAAATGCCTTTTTATTTTGGAATGTAAGGGTTGCTTTGGAGCAGGTTATGTGAAGATTTTAGGAGTAAAGTAAGAAAAAAAAACAAGAAAAAAAATATAAAATAACAGTTGTCTGTCAAGCATCTGTAAAGAAAAAAAAAACGGCTCTTTTTAGAGCCAACTTCAAAGGGGAAATGGGGCACACTATTTAAATTTACATTCACCACGCTCAGATTTTCGATGTGTCCGCGGACATGGCGGTAGTCCGCGGACATGAAAATCACTACGAGGGGGTTAGTATGTTCTATGTTACATGTCAGGGATATTATGGTTAATTTGTGCTACTAAAAACCTATGAAATTCAGTGAAAAAACTTTGTTAAAGGGACGTTATGGTTCCAAGTAAAACCGAAAAACCCTTGAAATTCGTCAGTTATGGTAACATAAGCAACCAAAACTCGCGCCACCGTGCACTGCTAACACTAACACCCAGGACATCAAAGATGACATCACAAATGTCATTGATGACATAACTGATGACATCACATGGCTGGCTCTCCCTTTTTATCCTTTAGTGACATATTGAAGCCACATAGTTTTCTACAGTAACAGTCAGGAAGTAAAAATTGAAAAGGTACTATATTTGTAGACTTGGGTTCCTGTCACATCATATATGAAACATGTACGTAGCGGAAGATACATGCTTGAAAGAGAGGAATCCTTTCTGTGCATGAAGATCATCATTATGGTATCAGCACTTTGTCATAGTTTTATTTTTATTACTCTACCTTCCCTTTATATGCTCATATTTATATACATTATAGTCACTCTCCATAGAGTGAATGGGAACATTTTTTTGCTCGCGTCTACAGCCCAAACCGCTGGACGGATTTCCACCAAATTTGGACCAGGAGCAGCGGCCTGGTCCCGAAAGCGTGCTTTTGCAAATTTAGTGAAAATTCGTCCAGTAGTTTTTTTTTAAAATGACCAAAAAGTAGGTAAAAAAAAATTTGTGATATCTGTGTTCGGTTTGAGGATACACTTCCCTGTTCACTCCGCGGAAAGTGTCCTGATTGGCCAATCGTCTTGCGTGATGTTCGCGGACATGCAAAGTGTTCGCTGATTGGACGGCGTGGAGCGTGAAGCGCGTCAGATTTTTCGGTAGCGCCCGCCATATTGGATTCACGGACGTCCCAGACAGCGCGGTGAAACTTTGTTCAAAATGTGTATTTTGTAGAGTGTGTTGGTGTGTAGGAGTGTTTGGGGAGGGTGGCAGTGTGTGAGATAGGATGAAAGTTGTGTTTTTTATGTGTTAGACGTTCTTTTTGTGTTCGATTTGTTTGCGGACATCACGGGTGTTCTGAAATTTTCTAAATAAACTGACTAGGGGGTGTTCTAAGGAGTCAAAATGTGTCAGTTTTGTTCGCAAGCAACGTGAAACTGTTCTAAGAACACTCGCGGTGTCCGGGGAGTGTTCGTTTGTGGTGTCCTGAGGACGCTGTCCGTATTGTTCTCTGTCAAGTTGAATGTGTTCTAAGAACACGCGCGGTGTCCTAAAATGTTTGCAAATAAACAAAATGGGGGTGTTATGAAGACGCTTCTAAGAACACTCGCGGTGTCCGGGGAGTGTTCGTAGGGGGTGTCCTGAGGAGGCTGTCCGTATTGTTCTCTGTCAAGTTGAGTCTGTCCTAAGAACACTCGCGGTGTCCTGAAATGTTCGCAAATAAACAAAATGGGGGTGTTCTGAAGACGCTTCTAAGAACACTCGCGGTGTCCGGGGAGTGTTCGTAGGGGGTGTCCTGAGGACGCTGTCCGTATTGTTCTTTGTCAAGTTGAATGTGTCCTAAGAACACTCGCGGTGTCCTGAAATGTTCGCAAATAAACAAGATGGTGGTGTTCTGAAGACGCTTCTAAGAACACTCCCGGTGTCCGGGGAGTGTTCGTAGGGGGTGTCCTGAGGACGCTGTCCGTATTGTTCTTTGTCAAGTTGAATGTGTCCTAAGAACACTCGCAGTGTCCTGAAATGTTTGCAAATAAACAAGATGGGGGTGTTCTGAAGACGTTTTTGAGAACACTCCCGGTGTCCTGGAATGTTCGTAGGGGGTGTCCTGAGGACGCTGTCCGTATTGTTCTCTGTCAAGTTGAATGTGTCCTAAGAACACTCGCGGTGTCCTGAATTGTTCGCAAATAAACAAGATGGGGGTGTTCGGAAGACGTTTTTGAGAACACTTCCGGTGTCCTGGAATGTTCGTAGGGGGTGTCTTTAGGACGGTGTCCGTATTGTTCGTTGTTAAGTTGAAAGTGTTCTAAGAACTATCGCGTTGTTCTGAAATGTTCGTAGGGGGTGTCCTGAAAACGGTGTCCGTATTGTTCGCTGGCAAGCTCAAAGTGTGCTAAGAACACTCACATTGTTCGCGGACATTAAAAGTTTCCCATAGATCATAGTTGAAATGTTTGACTCTATGGATGTGATATGCTGCGGTGGTTGTTGCCAGGGCATAGAGTCTTGGGTGCATGGCCATTTGGCCATGCACCCAAGACTCTATGCCCTGGCAACAACCACCGCAGCATATCACATTCATATTTGTTTATAACTTTGGGTGAAAAACAAATGTATAAGGAACAAAGGTATTAGATACTATGGATGTGATGTGCTGCTATGGTTGTCCTTATTATTGTATACTTACTGTTTGGTCTAGTAATGGGAGTCCATGTTTTTTTTTCTTCATTTCTGTGATAAAAGAAAATAGCATGTTAGTATTTTGTAATGACTTATTACATTGTATAAGCAATATACTTTTATTTTTTTTTCGACCCTCATATTTAGTAGAGTACAAATCAGAGTACTGTGCAATTTGCTCAGTTTCTGTATTTGTTGCTAAAATCATTGGGTCTGTGGGAGAAAAAAAAATCCATGTTGGATTTAAAAAAAAACCTTTTTCTGTTATGCTACAGTTTATTTGTTTGTTTGTTTTCAGTGTTCACTTGTTGTTTCTGGCTAATGCTTTATACTTTGCTTTGTTGTATTTCTTTTGGAACAGTAACAGATTCTTCATTTGTTTTGATATTATAAAATTTTGGAGCAGTTAGATACCAATTGGCGTATTCTAACTGTCTATTTTTTAAATATTTTGTAGTGGTTTTCATTTACCTATTTGGATATTGTTAAATTTTGGGACAGTTAGATACCAATTGGCGTATTCTAACTGTGTATTTTTTGGCCTAATTTAGTGGTATTCATTTATCTGATTAGTTGTTGTAGAATCTTTGAGCTGTTAGATAGCTTTTGGAGTATTCTAACAGTTTATATTACTTTAACACACATTTATAATTTTGGGACAGTTACATACCAATTGGCGTATTCTAACTGTGTATTTTTTGGTCTAATTTAGTGGTATTCATTTATCTGATTAGTTGTTGTAGAATCTTTGAGCAATTAGATAGGTTTTGGAGTATTCTAACAGTTTATATTTTTTAACACAAATTTACTTAAAGGTTTAAATACAGTTTATTTATCAAATTTTGGTTTTAAGAACATCAAATAAGCGTTTGTAAGATTTGCTGGTAATCTCTGCTTTAGAGTAATGGTACTATCATTACATTCAAACCATCCACATTTCTTTTTTATGTATGCAGTGTAGTGCCCTGAATTGGTTGTGGCTCCTGCGTGGTAGATTATACCTATTGTTGTGAAGGTTTTCTTACCAAGTGATATTTGACCATGTGTGAATCCAGTCAGCTTGCAGTTGTTTTTGGTACCATCTGCATTGTAACGTAGAAGCATTAGTATTACGTATTTACTATGTATTTACGTGTTTGTATTACTAACGTGGAGCGATTATCTGAATTGCAGGTAGAGCATAATCTACCATGGTTTGCATTTTGTACAAGTTGCTGAAATGGAATGTATTCACAATTTGGTATTGATATATATATGAAGCGTTCATTGGGGATTTCTTCTTGTGTCACATTTTTGCAGAGAGTGCATGTATGTTTCCACATGTATGAAATCTGAAAGATTTCATTTATAGGTATGTTTTTGTTTTCCAGTACTTGTAGTTAGTACATTAGAAATTCTTGTGGATCTTCCTGTGAGTTTATAGTGAATTTCCCCATTCCAGCACAGTAGTCCAATTGTCGTCTTATTCCAAAAACACTATATGTGTTGTCAGGATTGTTTGCTGCATTTCTGTGAAGTACTAACATTTGCAAACACAATGGGTTTGTACTGTGTGAGTAAATGTTGTCAACAATTGGTGGTAATTGAAATAGAATATTCATTGCTACATTTGCATAGCAACTTACACCAACTATATTTGAGAATTTAAATGGTCCAGGTAGTTCTGTATCTAACTGCTTTTTTTGGAGTTTGTCTTCCTTCTTTAAAGAAGTACCTGGTTTACTTTCTCTAATTGATTCTTTTTGTTTGTGGTACTTGATGAAGTATTAGTTTCTTTTACTCTCTTTGGAGGATTTGCAGTGACGTCCTGTTGCATTTCTGTTTGATTTAGTTTTCTTTTACAACGTTTTAGTTTTTGTGGAACAGAATATGTGTTTAGATGGGGAGTGTATAGTGAGCGAAGTCTATTATATTCTAAAATGCAAGCAATATCAGCGTTTACTTTACTTGCATCAAAGTTGATTAGAAATAGACCGTCAAGTGTACGTAAGCGTGATAGTGCTACGTAGCTCATGCCTTCTTTAAAGACTGTGTTACCAATATCTATCATTGCTTTGTCTAGGGTAAGACCTTGTGATTTATGAATTGTGACTGCGTATGCAAGAGTTAGAGAAAATTGTTCTCTGCGTACATACATATCTTTGAAGAGAAGGAATCTAGCTGTTGAGCGTCCTATCCGTTTTACTTCTGAAAGTTTGTCAAAGAGTATATTGACAAAGTGAATTTTGTTGTCACGTGGGTATGTTTGAAAGCCAACAACTGTACCCAGTGCTCCATTAACTAGTCCTTGGTCCACGTCAAGGTTACGTTTAAGCATTACTCTGCAATTTAAGGATAATTTTAACATCTTTTCTAAGCCTGCTGTGTTTGAGATTGATTTTTCTAAATTATTTAGTCTTGTTGTGGCTTGGTCACACATGGGTAGTGTCATACCATGTACATCTAGTTTGTCTGTGGCGCTAATTTCCATTATTGGTTGCATTTCTTTACTTAGCATGATTTCATTGAATTTGAAACAGCTTGCAAGAGTTGGCATTAAGGCCATACAATTGGCATTTTTGTGGGCTCATTGTTCCATAACATCTGTAGCACATGCATGATCGCCATAAAGTGCATTAATGTGCCGGGTTTTCAATGTTGCTTCTGCTTCTTTAGAAAGTATACCAACTCTCAAACTTTTTAAAATATTGGCATAAGTGAGATCTGCAGATTGGCGCATGTTTTCTGTTAATTCTCTGTATTGGAAATGTTGCCAAAGGTTGACATTTCCAATGCTGCCAACAGTTTTACGGCAGAGTTTGTGCCCTAATGTTTTAAAAATAGGTTCACCTTTTACTGGTGTTAATTGAAGCAGATCTCCAAAAACAATAATGTGTTTTCCTGCAAAGAGCTCTTCATAGTCTGTTTTGAGTACTTCTTGTAATCTGAGGTGAATCAAAGCTCACATCAGGTTGGAGACCATGCTCACTTCATCTATTAGTAGCATTTTCATTTGTTTCAATACTCTGCGTAATTCCATTGCAGCTTCTGCAGAAAGTTTGTAATAGTCTAATTTGTTCTGGTGTTCTACTGGTAATAGTAGTAATCGGTGTAATGTAACACCACCTATGTTGTAGGCAGCTAACCCTGTGGGGGCAGTGACAACAGCTGACAGTTTGTTGTTTGTCAATTGTTGAAGGAACTTACTAATGATTTTGATTTGGAATGTTTTTCCAGAACCAGCTTCACCACTGACGTACAGTAGTATAGGTTTATAATTATGGCAGGAACATTCTTTATTTTCATGTTTTACACCATGTGCAATTTGTTTTGTTACTTCTTGAAAAATGCTACTTTGCTCATTGTTTAGTTTTGATTGTAGTATAGATAAGTCTTCCTTATCTTCATACTGACACATGGTGTTTTCTACTTCTATCATAGCTAATTCTGCCTCATTTGTTATTAGTGGTTCTCCCAGTGGTTCTTGGCTTCCTGTTACAGAAGGTTGACTACTGTCAGGAGTATCCTTATCTAGTTGAGCTTGGAGTTCTTCTTCATGTTGCTGTTCATTGTGCAACATTGTTTTGTACTGTGTAAAGTTTACATCAGTTATAGTGCTTTCATTTGCTTTGAAAGCATCCTCATATGAGTCATAGTTATCTAGTAATTGTTCTTCTTTTCTCCATGGTTTGAAGAGTTGTAGCAGGGACATGTAATATACTTCTTTATGTTGAGGAGTCTTCAATGACAATTTGATATGATTAATTAAATTTGGTTTAGTGAGTTTAACTAAGCTGCCTTCACAGTCTGTCACTCTATATTTAACTTTTTTTTCATCGGGTTTCATATTATTTTTGTATGTGTAGTTTTGGGCTATTTGGTATAGACACATGTTTTCCAAAGTATTACTTCTGTTTGGGTAGTATGTGTCCAATAAATTGTTTTTTAAAATGTCTTGGCTGTTGGGATCATGTTTGGCTATTGTTTCTATATCTTCATATGATTTTAGAACTCTTTTTCTAGATTTAGCTGGACCAAGACTTAGCCATACTATATTTTCAGATTTGCCATACAATGAAGTACCAGTTAAACGATCAGCTGCTTCATAAGATCCACATTCTCTATGGGTGAGCATTTTTGTTCCCAAGCTGTATAATTTCTGAGATACTGTTTTATCTGATGACAGGTCATTCCAGAGGTCTTGGAGCTCTGTCTTTTCTGCTTTAGTTAAGTATGCTGTGACATATCGTGCAACTGCAGTAGAATTGTCTGCAATGTACTGCACATCTATGTTTGCATTCCATAAGTGGGCAATGATTGCATTATAATCATTGATATATTTTTCTTCTTCTTTTCTTTTTATGTAATATGTATTTTTAGGTGACTTTCCTTTAACAGTATGTCTAACTGAAGACATGAGGTTGTTTACTTGACCTGTATTTGTAACTGGTCTAGGGAAACCAAATCGGCATTTGGTGTAGTATTTGCCTTTGTTTTTGTATTTGCGACGACAATATTTTCCACATTTGTGTCTTTGAAATTGTAAAATTTGTGCACAAATATCACTATTTGTGGCTTCTGATGGAATTTGACAAGTGACATATTTTTCAATAAACTGTAAAACAGTGGCATCACTGTCTTGACCAAATTTAGGAGCATCTTTAATCCATAAAAGCATGTGGATATGTGGTGCTCCTCTGGCTTGGTATTCTTTTCTCCAAAAGAAGTGTTGCACTTCTCCAAGGGGAGGAACAGTTTTATTACAAATAAAATGTAGCATAGCAATGAAGCGATGGTGAAAATATCTTGAACCATTAACAGGATCCAAAGAACAAAGTTCTCCAGGTGTTAGAATATCTATGTTTGTTTTGTTTTTATTTGATATGCGTAGGAAATCATGTAAATCTTCCCATGCATATTCTGCACAACTTAATGTAACAAACCAAGTGGGTGGGCCAAGGTTTCTGATCATACAACGTACATCTCCATGACGTCGAAACCAGTACTCTTTAGTACCACGCATATTTGTTAATAGATTTGTAATATTTGATTGTAAAATCTCATCCTTTTGTTGCACTTTCTCTAATAATTGTGTAGCTGTCATATTTTGAAAGTGTGATCCTGATTTTAATATGTGTGCAACTCTGTAACATAAAGTTGCTAGTTCACTTTCAAAGAGTAGGTGGAATATGTATTCCACATTTTGTCTAAATCTGGGATCTTCAGAATACATCCGTAATGAGTGGTATTCTGAAGCTGATATTTGAATAGGTCTATCATCATATCTTCCTCCTTTGCCAGTTGGAAAGAATAGAGGAAAAGCATGTGCTTCTATACTTTTTTCCCATATACTGATTGGCGATCCTTTTGTTTGACGCATTTGGTAAGTTTCCAGTACATCTTGTACGGTGTCATTACAGTGCAAAGGATGAATTGTATACTGGTCTAAAGTATTTGATATTGTAGCAGGATCTAGTAGCTCAAATTGACCAGCTTCTTGTGCTTCTTGAATTATTTCAGTTGTATCTTTCAAGTTTTCTTCAATATTAATTTCTTTGTAATATGCATTATTCTCTTTAAGATATTGGAAGGCTTGTCTAACTTTATATAAATCTACCAGCTGTTGCCATATTTTTTTGTCTTTTGTAGGTACTCCATTTACTAATATAACTAAAGATTGGTGCATTGGACGTTGCACTCCTAGAGTATGCACATTTTCTTTTAGATTTAATGGTAAATAAACTACTTTTCCACTAATGCCTTTTACCAATTCAGAGGGAGGTAATTGTGCTGTTTTTGGTTGAAGGTGTACTATTGCTTGAAATGGGTGTACTGTTTGAAATATTATGCTCTCATATAAATTAAGTTGTTGTAGAGGTTTTGGTACTGGGTATAATTCCAAATTATTTGTGATAGAACGTGAAGGAGTTTGGTTGTTGTCAAGTTTTGTGGTGCAATAACTGCAAAGTATTAAGGGCTCAGTTATTTCATATTTGTTTTCTGCTAGAAGGTAGAGAGCTAATTCAAACCATTTAGAATCTTCATTGTCTTCTATTTTGTATGATAGGTCCACAGTTTTTGTGTTACTTTTATAAAAAATTCTACGGCAACATACACATACATGGTTTGGTAATTCAGCTGATGTACTTTTAAATTTTAGAATTTCTTTTTTGTATGTGTTTAGCAAAAGGTTGCCATGTGTAGAATTGTTGCTTAATTGGTTTAAAGCTATTTCATTCTGTAAATGGCTTTCACTTCCAAAATATTTTTTCTGGATATAGTGAATTTCTTCAAGTAGGTCTTTTGCTGTACCATGTAGAAGGATGTTATTTAACTTTGCTAGTGCTAAAGCAGGACTTTTAGCATAGTACAGTTTATAGACTAGATTTCTTATAGTTGAATGATGTGTTGATATCCTTTTGATATCATGGAAAGTGGTTTTACAAGTAGGTCCTGTAATGCAGGCCAATGAATGTCCTTGTAGTCCTGTGTACTTGCGCACTGGACAGGTATCAATATTTTGCAGTAATTTAATTTTGATTTTGTCTTTGCTTTTTACATATTTATTGAGGAATTGGTGTAAAGATTTGAAACATTGTTTGGGAATGTTACACATTGACGTGCATGGCCATTTGTACACTAGACGTTCTGATTCAGTTGAACAGAGGGGTAATTCTAAGTTTTCAGGGCATATTTTTATAAGGAGAACTTCTTGTTCCATTATGGTATTATTCACTTTTTCATAACCTCGACCACTGCTATTTATGGCAATTGTATTCGTTTGCTTTTGTTTGTACGCTTCTTCATTAAAATATGGTTCTGTGCTCGTAGTGTGATTCCATTCACCTACGCAGATACTTAAGAAGTTCTTTCTGTTGACATTTCGCTTATTGAGAAGTCTTTTTTGTAATTTAGTTATTAGTTTTGTTAGTGGTTTCATTTTGTTTAACAGTAAAATAAATAAATTTCTTTTGAGTAGAATTGCATGTCCATCAATGCTTCTAAGATTAATTTCCTACGATAGGTTTTAAGCTTTGAACCTGATTTCTCTCCCGTTTTTATAAGATTTCGAAGGACTTTGTGACGGTATATTTTGGCTAAAATACTTTTCTTGGCATGCTTACTTTGCACTATATTAAAATTTGAAGAAGTAGTTTTATCTGTACTGATAGGTGATTTTCTGTTAATTGTTTTTTGGTTTGTTTTACATTTTGATAGAGGAAGCGAAGTTGTTGTACTTGACACTTTTTGTGTTTCACTAAATGATTGTATTAGCTGTTTTGTTTCAACTTTTTTTACAAATTCTGCTAGAGATGGATGCTTATGTTGGACACCTTTATTTTCATTTTCTCTAATTTTGCGTTGCTTTTTACGGAGTTGTCTTTTGGTATGCATTCTTTAGGGTCTGTTGAAAAAAATAAAGAAGATATGGGTTGGGGTGTTCTGGAATGTATGTGTGCTGTGTGCATGAGTGTTTGAGTAAGATGATAAAGATGTATGTAATGGTGTGTGATTGTGCATTGGGAACTAAAACTAGTAGGGGTAGGTATTCTTGAATTTATGTGTCACTAAACTGAGGTTCAGATGACAAAAAAAAGTAAGCTAGTGGTGTGGAAAAGTACAAATAGTAAATGTAATGTATACAATTAAAACAGTTGTTTGTTCTATAATATGAAAATTGTAGTGGTTCAGTTGGCTAATTTGTGTGTCCAAAAATAGAAATTTGTGGGCCATTCTGGTTGTAAATCGCTGTTTACGACATGGAAATTTTTGGACAAAATGGTACAAAATCTCTATTTTAAGAAACCAAAATAGCTGGTATTAATGTTATAGTATATTTGATTAATAATATAAATAATATGGTGATATTTTACTTACTTTTTTTTTTTAAATTAACAGGTAACTTCTTAGTTTTTCTTTCTTCTTCGAGTTTGGCTGCTTCTTTTCAGGAAACTGGTCTTCACTGCAACTGTGAAAGCTTCAAATTAGTAACTTTGTTTGTATATAGCACTGTTTTTGATTTAGATATTGATTTTTTTAATTGAAATCCTCAGTGCCTTCTGTAAAACTATTAAACTAATATATTTACATAAGATACATTGCATCAGTTCAGTGTATATGATATGTTCTTAATGAACAAATTGTATTGAATGACTAACTGTAGCAAAAATAAAATATCTTTACTATGTCTTGTGAAATTTATGATATATTAGTGAATACCACTATTTCTGTAAGTAAACTGTTCTAGGTAATAGCGCCTCAATGTCATGTCTAATTTAAAGTAATTAAGTAAATAAATAAATAAAAACAAAAAATATGAAATTGTATAAGTATTTTTATAAAGGTTTAAACATAGATTGTGTTTGCATGCAATTTTGTTTGAATATATGTAGTCTATATATTTAATTTAAAAAATGTTAGTTTAACATGATTTGAGTGTGTGTGTTTAAAGAAAGTAAAACGTATAAAGGTGTATAAGTGGTAGTTGATTTTAGGAAATTGAAAAAAGTACAGTAAATTCATTTAACAGATTTTACAAGGTAAAAGTCTGTTTGAAAATGTGTTCATCTACCATAGCTCTCAAGTCACACGCTTTTGGCGGGTGTCACACGCCTTGTAAAGGGCAGACTCACCCGCCAAGCCTCCTGCACGCCCATTCATTCCAATGGGCGTCTCACCCGCTAAAAACAAAATCGGGTGATTTCACCCGCCTGTAAAACAAAAATGGTTGAGAGCTATGTCATGTACTATACAGAAAATATGCATACCTGAAGTTTGTGTGCATGCATATGGATATGCGTGGAACTGCAAGTAGAAATCTTGAAGACTTGTACAGTATTTGTGGTAGATGCTGCTTGCCAATGATATGACACTTGTACTCAGAGAGATTCAGAGTACATTTGCAGTGCTGATCTATGATGATGCAGTTAGATGTAGAGGTCTTGAATGTGATTGGTGCATGGTCATGTGATTTTTGAGGTACATCCAATGAGGGAATGGCAGAGAGAGTGTAGTGGAAATGGTAGAATGGCTGTTCATGTTACGATATGTCCGCGGACATGGCGCTAGTTCCAGGACATCGGGAGTTACATCTGGGGATTTATGGGTTCAGAAGTCATGCAAATGAGAATAAGCACTGAAAGGGATTGGTCAGGAAAGTTTGGTGGGTGTGTTGTGCCAGGAGAGATTTTTTGGGATACTGTTTTTGCTGAGAGAACAAAAGATAGCTATGGCTGTGTGTTTCAGAAAACCGATTGTTTGGATTTTAGGAGATTCGTGGATACATTGGTTGAAGGTGCATGCAGAAAGCTGTGGAGTAGCTGTAGATCTTGGATTCCCACATGTGGAAGTACACTGGCCTGGAGTATGTGGAATTAAGTGGTTGGATTTGCTACCTCTCTGTGCTACTTTGGAGACAGAGCAACATCCAGACATAATTGTAATTCATTGTGGAGGGAACAGTTTAGGGCATGTGACTGGAATTTTTTTGCAATTTGCTATGAAAGAAGGACTGAGGAAGGTTATGGACATGTTTCCTAATTCGCAAGTGATATTTTCACGGATTGCGCAGAGACAAATGTGGCTTCGTTCTTCTTCATTTGGTCCACAAATGGAAAAAGCAAGGCGCAATGTTAATAAGGCTGTTTGTGGCTTTCTAAGAGATTTTGGCATGTCTTCTTTTCACAATGAAAATATTATGTTTTGTAGTACATACATTTTTCGCAGAGATGGAGTCCATCTTACTTATGCTGGCAATCAGACTTTTCTGAGAAGTGTACAAAATGCATTGTGACCTTTTTTGGAATTACAACAACGATTTTGAAGTAGATGTTAAGCATTTACAATTTTTGACTTACAAACACCACCCAAAGGCTCTTTTCATAGCCACCACTTCTTTCCAGAGAAAATTACAATGTTTGTGATGGAGTAGTAACCCAATTTTTTTAATGTTCGCGAACTGTTCACGGACTTCTAAAAAATACAAAGAGCCCTGCTTCATTTATTTTCACTTCTATCTTTTAACTGGGAAAGGCGGCTCTGAAAAGAGCCTTATTTTTTTTTTTATTTTTGTAATTTTGTATTTTTTTTGGTTTTTCAGACACGACACAGTAGGAGAGGAGGGTAAAGGAGGGTAAAGGGGGGACACCAATCACAGGGATAAGAAAGGGCGAGCTGAGAGAGGAAGATGTAGAGTGGGTTTTATTTGGGTAGTGAGCAGGTCTTCTCGTGCTCTGAGACGATAGTCCCAAAAGCACTCCAAAGTCGCTCCCCCCTGCAGAGTACTGTGTCACAGTACATACATACAACTGTGACCCTCGAAAGGTAAGGGTCATCAGAATTCTGTATGGCCTGTGAGGCAGCTTCAGAAAGACGCTGTCCCACAGAGGTGGTCCTTGTGGTGACAGGATCAGAAACAGAGGATGAAGTAGAGGAAATCAACCTGCTACGTTCTTCGCAAGGTACAACCCTGCAAATAGCCCCAGAGTGAAACGACCTCAGGTGTCGCTTCATAGTAGTGGTCCCAAAGCTGTAGTTACCGTGCTTCCCGCGACTGAGTATCATTTTGCACTCATTGCAGGTAACATGGTTTGCACGAGCCTTAGGACCATTCCCATGAATGGTAAATAACCGCCACACCCAAGACTCACACCTAGTGCGTGTAGTAGGGATTTCCTCTACCTCATTCTCATCATCCTCTTCTTCCTCCTCCGCATCCTCACTCCTTTTCCCCTCTTCAGGCCCTTGGGGAGGTGGTGGTGGTGGAGGGGGTGGTGGTGGTGCTGAAGCAGGTGCAGCACCAAGTGGCAGTTCAGCAGCCAAGGATGCCATGTCGATGATGGTGTAGTCTGCAGGTGGCAGCAAAAATCACTCTGTTCTGAAGAATAGCCAGAAACACAATGGGAATAAGCTCTTGGGCGTGGTCTTTTATAGGGGTGCTTGTGCGCGGTCCGCGGACATGCGCACTGTGCGCGGACAGATCGAACACAAAAAAAGGATCGGAAAGTTTCAAAACGTATATAGAAAGTCAAGATTGCTATGTGGGACTTGTGGCATGGTGAGATTTTATTGAAAAATATTATGGATTAACTGAAAATGTACTTTTAAATTGTTCGGGGACACAAACAGTGTCCGCATTTCAGGACACACGATGAGCGTGGGCGCGGTCATATGATCTGTTTGCGAACTAGTCTGCGAAGGAAGCGCCTGTCCGCAGGACACCAAGTGCACGGAGATTGGTTAGCGCATGCGCATTGATGTCCTACAGACACTGTTCCGGTTCTGAAGTAATTAAAAGTGCGTCACACGTGAAACGAATATTTCAGGACACCGCGTGTGTTCTTAGAACAGTTTAAACTTGGTAGCAAACAGTAAGGACAGATATAGTGTTCTTCAGGACACGTGTAATTTAGTTTATGTAGGAACATTTCAGGACACCAATTGCGTTCTTAGAACACTTTCAATTGGGTAGCGAACACTACGAACAGTTGTACTGTTGTTCATGACACATCATTTTCGTGTATTTAGGAACATTTCAGGACAGCAATTGTGTTCTTAGGACAGTTTTAGGTTGATAGCGAACATTAAGGACAGATATAGTGTTCTTTAGAACACTTTAATATTTGTTTCTTTACGAACATTTCAGGACACCACGTGTGTTCTTAGAACAGTTTCAACTTGCTAGCGAACAGTACGAACAGGTGTGGTGTTCTTTAGGACAAATCCATTTTCGTTTATGTACGAACATTTCAGAACGCTCGCACTGTCCGCGGACACTTTTATTGTTTTAAAAAAAAAAACGGAAACTGTTCACAATACAATATAAAAATTTAAATTTATTTAACATATATTAATAATTTATGACAGAGAAGGTGAGGCAGAAACAGAAACAAAAACAGGAGAATTTGGGGTTTCAACATGATTGGTATTAGGTGAGGAAGGGATGGAAATCTCATCAAAACGTTTTGGATTATGGAGAGGGTTTGGGGATAATTGACTGGGATATGGTGAGGAGGGACAAGTACATGTGGGGCAATGGTATGACGTTTTTGTTTTAAAATGATCTTCAACAAAAGTTTTTAAATTATCAAAATTGGTCAACAGTAAATCAATTTTTTCTTTCATGTTGTCAAGCGTGTTTTCCATAACAGCTTCTTCAGAGGTAGTTTCTATTTTGTTATGCTCTGTATAAAAAAATATATATATGTTAAATGTATACAAAATAATAATATTTAAATGGTTTATATTATAAAGTGTTTACCATTAGTTTCACTATCTTGTGACATTTCTTCATGTGGGAAATTGTCCTCTAGCCATTCCAGAGTACTAGACATTTCTGTGAGAAAAAAAAAGAAAAGATAATATATTTTTTAATCTAATACAGAAAGTTTATAAATATATGAGTAACATGAAGTACACTTACTATTTCTGGTAAGATAAGTCCTATGTATTCAGTGGGTCTGGTCTTGTTCTCAGTTCTGTTGTGTCTGTGAGGTAATTATGTTGGAAGCCAATTTATGTTCTTGTGGTATATTCCATTTCAGAACATATTGTATTTAAATGAATGGTTAGTGTGTTACATATATGGGTTACATTTCTCATGTATTACTATATATAATGTGTTTGTGTGCTGCTTTTTGAATTTGTTAAATGTTCTTACATTATGATATAGCAATCAAACATACCCCCCCCCAAAGTTTTTAGGTAGTGGTACTGTTCTCCGAACATGTCCGCGAACATTAAATAATTTCGCGGACATCAAGTTCATAAGAAGAGATCTAGTCAGTTCCATATGACATGTATATAAAGTGAAAGTCATTATTGTTAAGTTGCGCTACTAAAAACCTATGAAATTCAGTGAAAAAAACTTTGTTAAAGGGACGTTATGGTTAAGTTGCGCTACTAAAAACCTATGAAATTCAGTGAAAAAAACTTTGTTAAAGGGACGTTATGGTTAAGTTGTGCTACTAAAAACCTATGAAATTCAGTGAAAAAAACTTTGTTAAAGGGACGTTATGGTTAAGTTTTGCTACTAAAAACCTATGAAATTCAGTGAAAAAACTTTGTTAAAGGGACGTTATGGTTCCAAGTAAAACCGAAAAACCCTTGAAATTCACCAGTTATGGTAAGCTAAGCAACCATAACTCGCGCCACCACCGTGCTCTGCTAAGACTAACACCCAGGACATCAACGATGACATCACAAATGTCATTGATGACATCACATGTGCATTTACCTTTCATGAAAAGTCTGTACAAGGGTTTCTTATTGTAATGTTCATTTTAAAAAAAGTGTCAATGATCATTGGAATAAATATCAAGGGCTATTTAGTCCATCCAGTATACTAAGGTGCTCATGTAGAAACATAGGCATTGTGTGCAGCATACATGATGGAGGTGCAATATTCATAAGCTTGCCATGTTGAATAGAGAAATGATAACTGTTTTCTTATTAGACTTTTGCATACTGTGAAACATGTGATAAGTAGATAATAAAACACAAAGAGACAACACCACATACAAATATGAGTATATACAAGGAAATTGAAGTAGTAGCAAAAAGTGTTCATAACCTAACTGATTACCTTTATGCAGAGAAATGATTGCTCTGTTTCAAAGCAGCTACTTACCCTATATATATATATCACATGATGTGCCTGGTCTCTAAGGAAAGTAGTGTGAATACAAGATATAAAATATGAGCATATACAGGGAAAGTACAGTAATAATAAAACAACAGAACTATCAGAAAGTGCTGAAAACTCTACTGATTATTTTAATGCACAGAAAGGATTGCTGTCTTTCCAGCTTGTGTCTTCCCCTATGTATATGTTTCATATGATATGACTGGATCCTAAGGGAATTATTGTAAGAACATACTTGAAGGATAAGTCTACAAATATACTACCATTTCCACTTTTAATTCCTGACTGTTACTGAAGAAAACCATGTGGCCTAGATATGTCAGTAAAGGAAAAAAGGCAGAACCAGACATGTGATGTCATCAGTGATGTCATCAATGACATTTGTGATGTCATCTTTGATGTCCTGGGTGTTGGTCTTAGCAGAGCACGGTGGTGGCGCGAGTTATGGTTGCTTAGCTTACCATAACTGGCGAATTTGAAGGGTTTTTCGGTTTTACTTGGAACCATAACGTCCCTTTAACAACATTTTTTCACTGAATTTCATAGGTTTTTAGTAGCACAACTTAACCATAACGTCCCTTTAACAAAGTTTTTTTCACTGAATTTCATAGGTTTTTAGTAGCACAACTTAACCATAACGTCCCTTTAACAAAGTTTTTTTCACTGAATATATATATATATATATTACATGGCCACGGTAGTGGCCATGTAGTTATGGTTAAGTTGCTGTTTCCATAGGAAGAGCACTTTTTGGGTGGCTTATAACTTTGCTCTCCCTGGACAGATCCTCACCAAACTTTGCAAAAAACGTGTTTGGGTCACTCTGAATTTCTTTGCAAAGTTTGGTGAGGATTCGTCCAGGGGGGGCAAAGTTATAGGGGGGGTCCCAAAACTTTTTTTTTCCCATAGACTGAATGGGAAACATTTTTTGCTCGCGCCTACAGCCCAAACCGCTGGACGGATTTCCACCAAATTTGGAACAGGAGCAGCGGCTTGGTCCCGAAAGCGTGCTTTTGCAAATTTGGTGAAAATCCGTCCAGTAGTTTTTTTTAAAATGACCAAAAAGTAGGTAAAAAAAAATTAGTGATATCTGTGTTCGGTTCGCGGACACACTTCCCTGTTCGCTCCGCGGACAGTGTCCTGATTGGCCAATCGTCTTGCGTGATGTTCGCGGACATGCAACGTGTTCGCTGATTGGATGGCGTGGAGCGTGAAGCGCGTCAGATTTTCGGTAGCGCCCGCCATCTTCGATTCGCGGACATCTGCGGACAGCGCAGTGAAACTTTGTTCAAAATGTGTATTTAGTAGAGTGTGTTGGTGTGTAGGAGTGTTTGGGGAGGGTGGGAGTGTATGAGATAGGATGAAAGTTGTGTTTTTTATGTGTTAGATGTTCTTTTTGTGTTCGATTTGTTTGCGGACATCACGGGTGTTCTGAAATGTTCTAAATAAACTGACTGGGGGGTGTTCTATTGACTCAATATGTGTCCGTTTTGTTCGCAAGCAAAGTGAAACTGTTCTAAGAACACTCGCGGTGTCCGGGGAGTGTTCGTAGGGGGTGTCCTGAGGACACTGTCCATATTGCTCTCTGTCAAGTTGAATGTGTTCTAAGAACACCCGCGGTGTCCTGAAATGTTCGCAAATAAACAAAATGGGGGTGTTCTGAAGACGTTTTTGAGAACACTCCCGGTGTCCTGAAATGTTCGTAGGGGGTGTCCTGAGGACGCTGCCCGTATTGTTCTCTGTCAAGTTGAATGTGTTCTAAGAACACCCGCGGTGTCCTGAAATGTTCGCAAATAAATAAAATGGGGGTGTTCTGAAGACGCTTCTAAGAACACTTGCGGTGTCCGGGGAGTGTTCGTAGGGGGTGTCCTGAGGATGCTGTCCGTATTGTTCTCTGTCAAGTTGAATGTGTCCTAAGAACACTCGCGGTGTACTGAAAAGTTCGCAAATAAACAAAATGGGGGTGTTCTGAAGAAGCTTCTAAGAACACTCGCGGTGTCCGGGGAGTGTTCGTAGGGGGTGTCCTGAGGACGCTGTCCGTATTGTTCTCTGTCAAGTTGAATGTGTCCTAAGAACACTCGCGGTGTCCTGAAATGTTCGCAAATAAACAAGATGGTGGTGTTCTGAAGACGCTTCTAAGAACACTCCCGGTGTCCTGGAATGTTCGTAGGGGTTGTCCTGAGGACGCTGTCCGTATTGTTCTCTGTCAAGCTGAATGTGTTCTAAGAACACCCGCGGTGTCCTGAAATGTTCGCAAATAAACAAGATGGTGGTGTTCTGAAGACGCTTCTAAGAACACTTGCGGTGTCCGGGGAATGTTCGTAGGGGGTGTCCTGAGGACGCTGTCCGTATTGTTCTCTGTCAAGTTGAATGTGTTCTAAGAACACCCACGGTGTCCTGAAATGTTGTCCTAAGTTCAAAGTGTTCTAAGAACACTCACATTGTTCGTGGACATTAAAAGTTTCCCATAGATCATAGTTGAAATGTTTGACTCTATGGATGTGATATGCTACGGTGGTTGTTGCCAGGGCATACAGTCTTGGGTGCATGGCCATTTGGTCATGCACCCAAGACTGTATGCCCTGGCAACAACCACCGCATGAATATCACATTCATATTTGCTTATAACTTTGGGTGAAAAACAAATGTATAAGGAACAAAGGTATTAGATACTATGGATGTGATATGCTGCTATGGTTGTCCTTATTATTGTATACTTACTGTTTGGTCTAGTAATGGGAGTCCATGTTTTTCTTCTTCATTTCTGTGATAAAAGAAAATAGCATGTTAGTATTAGTATTTTGTAATGACTTATTACATTGTATAAGCAATATGCTTTTATTTTTTTTCGACCCTCATATTTAGTAGAGTACAAATCAGAGTACTGTGCAATTTGCTCAGTTTCTGTATTTGTTGCTAAAATCAAAATCCATGTTGGATAAAAAAAAAACCCTTTTTCTGTTATGCTACAGTTTATTTGTTTGTTTGTTTTCAGTGTTCACTTGTTGTTTCTGGCTAATGCTTTATACTTTGCTTTGTTGTATTTTTTTTGGAGCAGTAACAGATTCTTCATTTGTTTTGATATTATAAAATTTTGGAGCAGTTAGATACCAATTGGCGTATTCTAACTGTCTATTTTTTTAATATATTTTAGTGGTTTTGATTTATCTATTTGATATTGTTAAATTTTGGGACAGTTAGATACCAATTGGCATATTCTAACTGTGTATTTTTTGGCCTAATTTAGTGGTATTCATTTATCTGATTAGTTGTTGTAGAATCTTTGAGCTGTTAGATAGCTTTTGGAGTATTCTAACAGTTTATATTATTTTAACACAAATGTATAATTTTGGTACAGTTAGATACCAATTGGCGTATTCTAACTGTGTATTTTTTGGTCTAATTTAGTGGTATTCATTTATCTGATTAGTTGTTGTAGAATCTTTGAGCAGTTAGATAGCTTTTGGAGTATTCTAACAGTTTATATTTTTTTAACACAAATTTACTTAAAGGTTTAAATACAGTTTATTTATCAAATTTTGGTTTTAAGAACATCAAATAAGCGTTTCTAAGATTTGCTGGTAATCTCTGCTTTAGAGTAATGGTACTATCATTACATTCAAACCATCCACATTTCTTTTTTATATATGCCGTGTAGTGCCCTCAATTGATTGTGGCTCCTGCGTGGTAGATTATACCTATTGTTGTGAAGGTTTTCTTACCAAGTGATATTTAACTATGTGTGAATCCAGTCAGCTTGCAGTTGTTTTTGGTACCATCTGCATTGTAACGTAGAAGCATTAGTATTACGTATTTACTATGTGTTTGTATTACTAACGTGGAGCGATTATCTGAATTGCAGGTAGAGCATAATCTACCATGGTTTGCATTTTGTACAAGTTGCTGAAATGGAATGAATTCACAATTTGGTATTGATATATATATGAAGCGTTCATTGGGAATTTCTTCTTGTGTCACATTGTTGCACAGAGTGCATGTATGTTTCCACATGTATGAAATCTGGAAGATTTCCTTTCTAGGTATGTTTTTGTTTTCCAGTACTTGTAGTAAGTACATTAAAAATTCTTGTGGATCTTCCTGTGAGTTTATAGTGAATTTCACCATTCCAGCACAGTAGTCCAATTCTTGTCTTATTCCAAAAACACTATATGTGTTGTCAGGATTGTTTTTTGCGTTTCTATGAAGTACTAACATTTGCATACACAATGGGTCTCTAAAGTGTAAGTAAATGTTGTCAACAATTGGTGGTAATTGAAATAGAATATTCATTGCTACATTTGCATAGCAACTTACACCAACTATATTTGAGAATTTAAATGGTCCAGGTAGTTCTGTATCTAACTGCTTTTTTTGGAGTTTGTCTTCCTTCTTTAAAGAAGTACCTGGTTTACTTTCTCTAATTGATTCTTTTTTGTTTGTGGTACTTGATGAAGTATTAGTTTCTTTTACTCTCTTTGGAGGATTTGCAGTGACGTCCTGTTGCATTTCTGTTTGATTTAGTTTTCTTTTACAACGTTTTAGTTTTTGTGGAACAGAATATGTGTTTAGATGGGGAGTGTATAGTGAGCGAAGTCTATTATATTCTAAAATGCAAGCAATATCAGCGTTTACTTTACTTGATTCAAAGTTGATTAGAAATAGACCGTCAAGTGTACGTAAGCGTGATAGTGCTACGTAGCTCATGCCTTCTTTAAAGACTGTGTTACCAATATCTATCATTGCTTTGTCTAGGGTAAGACCTTGTGATTTATGAATCGTGACTGCGTATGCAAGAGTTAGAGAAAATTGTTCTCTGCGTACATACATATCGTTGAAGAGAAGGAATCTAGCTGTTGAGCGTCCTATCCGTTTTACTTCTGAAAGTTTGTCAAAGAGTATATTGACAAACTGAATTTTGTTGTCACGTGGGTATGTTTGAAAGCCAACAACTGTACCCAGTGCTCCATTAACTAGTCCTTGGTCCACGTCAAGGTTACGTTTAAGCATTACTCTGCAATTTAAGGATAATTTTAACATCTTTTCTAAGCCTGCTGTGTTTGAGATTGATTTTTCTAAATTATTTAGTCTTGTTGTGGCTTGGTCACACATGGGTAGTGTCATACCATGTACATCTAGTTTGCCTGTGGCGCTAATTTCCATTATTGGTTGCATTTCTTTACTTAACATTATTTCATTGAATTTGAGACAGCTTGCAAGAGTTGGTATTAAGGCCATACAAATGATATTTTTGTGGGCTAATTGTTCCATAACATCTGTAGCACATGCATTATCGCCATAAAGTGCATTAATGTGCCGGGTTTTCAATGTTGCTTCTGCTTCTTTAGAAAGTATACCAACTCTCAAACTTTTTAAAATGTTGGCATAAGTTAGATCTGCAGATTGGCGCATGTTTTCTGTTAATTCTCTGCATTGGAAATATTGCCAAAGGTTGACATTTCCAATGCTGCCAACAGTTTTACAGAAGAGTTTGTGCCCTAATGTTTTAAAAATAGGTTCACCTTTTACTGGTGTTAATTGAAGCAGATCTGCAAAAATAATAATATGTTTTCCTGCAAAGAGCTCTTCATAGTCTGTTTTGAGTACTTCTTGTAATCTGAGGTGAATCAAAGCTAACATCAGGTTGGAGACCATGCTCACTTCATCTATTAGTAGCATTTTCATTTGTTTCAATACTCTGCGTAATTCCATTGCAGCTTCTGCAGAAAGTTTGTAATAGTCTAATTTGTTCTGGTGTTCTACTGGTAATAGTAGTAATCGGTGTAATGTAACACCACCTATGTTGTAGGGAGCTAAACCTGTGGGGGCAGTGACAACAGCTGACAGTTTGCTGTTTGTCAATTGTTGAAGGAACTTACTAATGATTTTGATTAGGAATGTTTTGCCAGAACCAGCTTCACCACTGACGTACAGTAGTATAGGTTTATAATTATGGCAGGAACATTCTTTATTTTCATGTTTTACACCATGTGCAATTTGTTTTGTTACTTCTTGAAAAATGCTACTTTGCTCATTGTTTAGTTTTGATTGTAGTATAGTTAAGTCTTCCTTATCTTCATACTGACACATGGTGTTTTCTACTTCTATCATAGCTAATTCTGCCTCATTTGTTATTAGTGGTTCTCCCAGTGGTTCTTGGCTTCCTGTTACAGAAGGTTGACTACTGTCAGGAGTATCCTTATCTAGTTGGGCTTGGAGTTCTTCTTCATGTTGCTGTTCATTGTGCAACATTGTTTTGTACTGTGTAAAGTTTACATCAGTTATAGTGCTTTCATTTGCTTTGAAAGCATCCTCATATGAGTCATAGTTATCTAGTAATTGTTCTTCTTTTCTCCATGGTTTGAAGAGTTGTAGCAGGGACATGTAATATACTTCTTTATGTTGAGGAGTCTTCAATGACAATTTGATATGATTAATTAAATTTGGTTTAGTGAGTTTAACTAAGCTGCCTTCACAGTCTGTCACTCTATATTTAACTTTTTTTTCATCGGGTTTCATATTATTTTTGTATGTGTAGTTTTGGGCTATTTGGTATAGACACATGTTTTCCAAAGTATTACTTCTGTTTGGGTAGTATGTGTCCAATAAATTGTTTTTAAAAATGTCTTGGCTGTTGGGATCATGTTTGGCTATTGTTTCTATATCTTCATATGATTTTAGAACTCTTTTTCTAGATTTAGCTGGACCAAGACTTAGCCATACTATATGTTCAGATTTACCATACAATGAAGTACCAGTTAAACGATCAGCTGCTTCATAAGATCCACATTCTCTATGGGTGAGCATTTTTATGCCCAAGCTGTATAATTTCTGAGATACTGTTTTATCTGATGACAGGTCATTCCAGAGGTCTTGGAGCTCTTTCTTTTCTGCTTTAGTTAAGTATGCTGTGACATATCGTGCAACTGCAGTAGAATTGTCTGCAATGTACTGCACATCTATGTTTGCATTCCAAAAGTGGGCAATGATTGCATTATAATCATTGATATATTTTTCTTCTTCTTTTCTTTTTATGTAATATGTATTTTTAGGTGACTTACCTTTAACACTATGTCTAACTGAAGACATGAGGTTGTTTACTTGACCTGTATTTGTAACTGATCTAGGGAAACCAAATCGGCATTTGGTGTAGTATTTGCCTTTGTTTTTGTATTTGCGGCGACAATATTTTCCACATTTGTGTCTTTGAGATTGTAAAATTTGTCCATGAAGATCACTATTTGTGGCTTCTGATGGAATTTCACAAGTGACATATTTTTCAATAAACTGTAAAACAGTGGCATCACTGTCTTGACCAAATTTAGGAGCATCTTTAATCCATAAAAGCATGTGGATATGTGGTGCTCCTCTGGCTTGGTATTCTTTTCCCCAAAAGAAGTGTTGAACTTCTCCAAGGGGAGGAACAGTTTTATTACAAATAAAATGTAGCATAGCAATGAAGTGATGGTGAAAATATCTTGAAACATTAACAGGACCCAAAGAACAAAGTTCTCCAGGTGTTAGAATATCTATGTTTGTTTTGTTTTTATTTGATATGCGTAGGAAATCATGTAAATCTTCCCATGCATATTCTGCACAACTTAATGTAACAAACCAAGTGGGTGGGCCAAGGTTTCTGATCATACAACGTACATCTCCATGACGTAAAAACCAGTACTCTTTAGTACCACGCATATTTGCTAATAGATTTGTAATATTTGATTGTAAAACCTCATCCTTTTGTTGCACTTTTTCTAATAATTGTGTAGCTGTCATATTTTGAAAGTGTGATCCTGATTTTAATATGTGTGCAACTCCGTAACATAAAGTTGCTAGTTCACTTTCAAAGAGTAGGTGGAATATGTATTCCACATTTTGTCTAAATCTGGGATCTTCAGAATACATCCGTAATGAGCGGTATTCTGAAGCTGATATTTGAATAGGTCTATCATCATACCTTCCTCCTTTGCCAGTAGGAAAGAGTAGAGGAAAAGCATGTGCTTCTATACTTTTTTCCCATATACTGATTGGTGATCCTTTTGTTTGACGCATTTGGTAAGTTTCCAGTACATCTTGTACGGTGTCATTACAATGCAAAGGATGAATTGTATAATGGTCTAAAGTATTTGATATTGTAGCAGGATCTAGTAGCTCAAATTGACCAGCTTCTTTTGTTTCTTGAATTATTTCAGTTGTATCTTTCAAGTTTTCTTCAATATTAATTTCTTTGTAATATTCATTATTCTCTTTAAGATATTGGAAGGCGTGTCTAACTTTATATAAATCTACCAGCTGTTGCCATATTTTTTTGTCTTTTGTAGGTACTCCATTTCCTAATAGAATTAAAGATTGCTGCATTGGACGTTGCACTCCTAGAGTATGCACATTTTCTTTTAGATTTAGGGGGTAATTCATAGAATCCAGCGCACAAGTGGCGCACGCGGCTGGCGCTCAGTGTGCGCGTGCGAATCCCTGCGCCAGCCGCGTGCGCTAAAATCCAATTCCGCGCACAGCGTATTCATGGATTCCAGCCACCAAAACCAGCCGTGGCGCACAGGGAAAAGCCATCAATATACCCAATCCAGCGCAAAGGGCTGCGCTAACCCTGTACCAGCACAGAAAGCGGGCTACGTGTATCACTGGGGTGCGCGGGAAGTACCTCACGCGATTCCACCAGGGTATATGTATTTCGGGGTGCGCGTGAAGTTCCACACGCGATATCAGCAGGGTACGTGTATTTCAGGGTGCAGGGGAAGTTACACACGCGATTACAGCAGGGTACGTGTATTCCAGGGGTGCGCGGGAAGTTCCACACGCGATTCCATCAGGGTACATGTATTTCAGGGGTGCACGGGAATTTCCACATGCGATTGGGCCCGTGCGAGCAGGGTACGCGTATCTCAGGGGTGCGCGGGAAGTTCCACACACGATTCCATCAGGGTATGTGAATTACAGGGTGCGGGGGAAGTCTCACACGCGAAATCAGCAGGGTACGTGTATACCAGGGGTGCGCGGGAAGTTCAACACGCGATTCCATCAGGGTACGTGTATTTCGGGGTGCGCGTGAAGTTCCACAAGCGATATCAGCAGGGTACGTGTATTTCAGGGTGCAGGGGAAGTTACACACGCGATTCCATCAGGGTATGTGTATTTCGGGGTGCGCGTGAAGTTCCACACGCGATATCAGCAGGGTACGTGTATTTCAGGGGTGCGCGGGAATTTCCACACGTGATTGGGCCCGTGCGAGCAGGGTACGCGTATTTCAGGGGTGCGCGGGGAGCACCACACGTGAATTGCACGTGTGGGTCCTCCCAGGTGTTCCCTCTACACCCTCCACGGCCCCTGCAGGTGGCTCACACCACAGGGGCCTACCCTGCACATGTCCTGCAGGCACCCCATCCACCATGGTCATGCCCCCAGCCAACCCACATGTCAACTTGCACTACTGCCCACCAACGCATGTCCCCCTGCACCCCCAGCCACCAGGGGCACCCTCCACAGGCCCCCACCCATGTCTCCCAGCACGCCCACCCCCCAGCAGTGCAGGGGCACCCACCACCAGGCCCCCACCCATGTCTCCCACCACCCCCACCCCCAGCCACCAGGGGCAGCCTCCACCAGGCCCCCCACCCATGTCTCCCAGCACCCCCACCCCCCAGCCACCAGGGGCAGCCTCCACCAGGCCCCCACCCATGTCTCCCAGCAGTGCAGGGGCACCCTCCACCAGGCCCCCACTCATGTCTCCCACCCCCCACACACCCCCAGCACTGAGGGGCACCCTCCACCAGGCCCCCACTCATGTCTCCCACCCCCCCCGACCCCCCAGCACTGTGGGGCACCCTCCACCAGGCCAGGCCCCCACTCATGTCTCCCATCACCCCCACCCCCCAGCCACCAGGGGCAGCCTCCACCAGGCCCCCACTCATGTCCCCCTGCACCCAGGTCCTCACAATCCCCAATCATGTGCGTTATGGTCAGCCTCCACAGCCAAAAGGCCCTACCAAGTAACCCATTCACCCACATGGAAATGGAAATTACATGTTACACCCCCATGTCCGTCACACACAATGGTTGCAAATGAATGGGAAAACACCCAACATGACATGCATGAAACCAATGAGATGATACCACACAGTGAAGTATGAAAACAAAATTGTATTAAAAAAAATTGAATGCAAATGAAATGAAACAAACTACAATGGCAATGAAAAAAAGATAAGCTGCATGTCCGTCCAAAAAAATCAAAACTACAAATCCAAATCCAAAAAAAAGTTGTTCAAAGTCACATTAAAAATAAAATCAATTCGAGAGATAAAAATAAATGCAAAGACCATTGCTCCATGGAGAATAAATAAAAAATAAAAAAATAAAACAATCCAATGAAGAACTATGTACAAAACATCCAAGGGTCCATGAGCCCAACTGAACAAAGGAAACGTACAAAAAACCCTAACTAAAATGCAACTATATACAAAAAGTGGAGCTGTGTCCGTCGACTCCAAATCATAAGAAGAAACAAATGAAACCTAAAACTAAAGAACTATATACAAAGGCGGCGGGCAAGTCCAGCGGCTCACTCCGTGGTGTTCCGGGCCAGGGCATCATCAAACTCCTCGTCTATGTCCCGGAGGCGGTCCTGTTCCATGGCCCCGAGGGTCCGCAGGGACGACGCCATCTGCTCCTCCATCCCCTGCGGATTGCCTCGAGGCACTCAGCCCGCCTCAGGGCCCTCCGCATGGAGTTCTCCGCCCTGACCATTGTGAGCCGCGCCTCTTCTGCCCGCCGCCGCTCCGCACCTATATGCTGGCCCAACCGCTGCCACACGGAAGACACTTCCCGTCCTGGGTCCTCCTGCCCTCCGGCCGATGCCTGCCCCTCCGATGTTGATGGCCCCGAGCCATGATGCCTCCCACGTTGACTCCGCTGCTGCCTCCGACACCACTGCCTCTGCCAGCACGACGGCATCCAGGCTGATGGAATCCACCGACGCCGTCGTGCACGTGCCCTGCCTGATGATGCCGGCACATCCTCCATCTGCTGGGGTACAGTTGCTGTGGTGTCCACCCCTGCTGGACCTCTGACTCCCGACTGTGGCAGGGATGGGATCCCCACCGAGCTGGCTGCATTGGTCAGGGCAGGTCCACAGGGGGCCCTTGTGGCATCTGGGGCAGAAGACGGCAAGGAGAACGACTGGCGTATAGTCTCCACAGAGGAGGAGAGGGCCGCCAGATTGGCCGACACATGCAGGAAACCCCCGAACATGGACAATCCCAATTGGGCCACGTCGGCACGGTGCTCTTTGTGATGACGTGCATGCTCCTCCTGGGAAGCACGCACGGCATCACGAATCACAGCCGTGCGCATCGCGACCCCAATCAGGACCTTCTCCATACGGCCAGGGGGCCCCTCGTCCGCAGGTGGAGGGGAGTCAGATGACATGGACATCCCCTCTACCTGCGGACGGGCCTGGGACGGGGCATCCCTGCTGGTGCATGGTGGTGCACCCACAGGGTCAGGGACAGCGACATGCACAGGCCCCTCCACGGTGACCTGTGCTGCCTCCTGCCCCTGCCCCTGGACTGCACCACTTGCACCAGCAGGGATGCCCCCACCAGGCCCCATGTGCGCCTCAGTGGCGGCCTCCTCCTCCTCTGTGGAAACCACCAACCTGGATGGCTCCTCACCGTCTTCCGCTGTAGCAGGCCCCTGTGGGGGCTCACCCACCCCTTCCGCTGCAGCCGTGGGGGCATCCCCGCCGCCTTGCTCCACAGCGCCGTCTCCGCCCTCTTCTTCACTAGCCGCTCCGTAGAGGGAGACATAGAACACAAGCATCAGGGTACTGTACAATGGCCCCTTAGACAGGAAGCAATAGCAGATGAGTGCCACTGTCAAAGTACACTTCCATCATGTCCCTCCACAACACATGTGTCAGTCCAGGCAAAACACACACAGTGACAGTCATGGTGCGTGCCATGGACATTTCCATACATGTCCAATGGACTCTCGAAACATACAATGTAATGGAACTCACATGCATCATGGGTCATGCCTATCACATGCACACACTTCACCTCAGTCACATCCATCTGGCCCCGTACACCCCAATCACAGTGGATACAAGGATGACTAGGCTGCATCAGTGCATCTGTACATTGTCACAGACATGTGTCATGCATCCATGGCATCCACAAGTCACAGACACGCAGGTCAAGCACACAGACATGGACACCATATATGTACCTGGCATCAGCACCCATCCCTCACCCCCACCCATGTCCAGGAACAGAGACTGCCATGCTCTCATGTGTACAATCTGCATAGGGCTCCCCATGTCGCATTTAAACACATGCAACAACCGTGCGGTTCACACATTACTGGTCGCACATGCATTACCATGATGTCCCTGCACACATACATGCGTACATGGCCTATGTCACACATACAGGCAAGTATCAGACAACCAGCACACTGCAACATGCCCTGTCTCACACAGCAATGCTTGGCCACTTACCGCTCAACTCCAGACGGGTCTCCCTCTCAAGGACATGGGCGTGGAGCGCTGGGTGTACGCATTCCAGGACCCCCATCTGGATGGAATTCATGCGGCCCCGGCCCCCCTCCACGAGGCGCCGGGCCTTCATGAGGGTCCTGGACCTCATGTCTTCCCAGCGCTTCTTGACCTTCTGGATGGTGCGGGTTGCCACCCCCTCCGCGTTGATGGCAACCACACAGATCCTCTCCCGTCCTTCCTTGTTGGCACGGGACGATCCGAAGAGGGCATCATACTGCCCCAGGACTTGCTCCACCAGGACACCAACTTCGGTGGCAGTGAAGCTGGTGCTCCTCTGCCCCTCTGGCCAGGGGTTGCCAATGGTGCCAGATGTGGATGTGCCCGACATGGCAACCCCAGGGGCAGGAGTGGGTGGGCAACTGGGTCCTGGGGCTGGGCTGTGGAGCGACGTTATCTGAGTCGGGAGTCTTCTGTTCCAGCAGGGGTGGACACAGCAACTGGACCCCTGCAGATGGCTGATGTGCAGGCACCAAATGGCAGGGCACGGTGGCAGCAGGCAGGCAGGCAGGCAGCAGCAGATGGCACATGGGAGGCTGCTCTGGGCACTGGGGGGCAGTAATTCGGCCTTCTGGGCAGGAGCGTGGTCTTCCGTGTGTTTTCGCGTGGCCAGCTTGATACGGAGTGATTTGGCACGTGAAAATCCTGCACGTCAGCGTGAAAATCGAGGAAAGGCCCTTAGCACGTAAGCGCGTCAGCACGCGTACGCGATTTCATTGGACCAAAGGCCCTTACAGCGTAAGCGCGTCTGTGACGTTTTGCGCACGGGCGTTGCCCTGGCAGGGCTTGGAGATCCCGCGTGCCTTTACACTGTTCTGTACGTGCTTTTCGTGCGGTGCGTGTGTTTTCCATCCATTGGGGTTCACACGCTATTACTTCACAGCGGGTGTTGGCTACGCGTTCTTCTACACGCAAGGCAGACGGTGAGTGGTACCCCGCTCCCCCAGGCCCGATCGCGTGAAAAACTTCACGCAAACCCCTGAAATACACGTAGCCCGCTCCCCCCCTGACGTACACGTAGCCCGCTCCCCCAGGCCCGATCGCGTGAAAAACTTCACGCGAACCCCTGAAATACACGTAGCCCGCTCCCCCAGGCCCGATCGCGTGAGAAACTTCACGCGAACCCCTGAAATACACGTAACCCGCTCCCCCAGGCCCGATCGCGTGAGAAACTTCACGCGAACCCCTGAAATACACGTAGCCCGCTCCCCCAGGCCCGATCGCGTGAGAAACTTCACGCGAACCCCTGATATACACGTAGCCCGCTCCCCACAGGCCCGATCGCGTGAAAAACTTCACGCGAATCCCTGAAATACACGTAGCCCGCTCCCCCAGGCCCGATCGCGTGAGAAACTTCACGCGAACCCCTGATATACACGTAGCCCGCTCCCCCAGGCCCGATCGCGTGAAAAACTTCACGCGAACCCCTGACATACACGTAGCACGCTCCCCCAGGCCCGATCGCGTGAAGAAATACACGTAGCCCGCTCCCCCAGGCCCGATCGCGTGAAAAAGTTCACGCGAACCCCTGATGTACACGTAGCCCGCTCTCCCAGGCCCGATAGCGTGAAAAAGTTCACGCGAACCCCTGAAATACACGTAGCCTGCTCCCCCAGGCCCGATCGTGTGAAAAAGTTCACGCGAACCCCTGAAATACACGTAGCCCGCTCCCCCAGGCCCGATCGCGCGAAAAAGTTCACGCGAACCCCTGAAATACACGTAGCCCGCTCGCACAGGCCCAATTGCTGTATGTTGCCACTTTTGTAATGCGCAGGGACGCTACCGCCTGCTTTCGTGTGGCGGTCGTGTTTCGGCTTGTGCGTGTCTTTGGCTGTGCGTGGCTTTGCCCTATTCGATTCCATGAATACGTGTGGTTCGAGTGCGTGTGGGCGTTCCGTCTGCTTCCCTGCAGTACATCCCCAGTTACGCCCTTATTTTCGCGTGTTGTTCCCCATTCCGCGCGTTACGCCCCGTGTCCCGCCCACTTTCTGGTGTATGCGCCGAGGATGTGCGCTTTCACTGTGCGCGTCGCGCACGCCTTTCGGGATGTTGCAGTGACTTGTGCGCCATGCACGGGTTTGGCGCACATCCCGAGGTGTACACGCGCAGGGACTTCCATGAATCGCACGCCTGTTTTTTTCCGCTTGCGCCTGCTTGCGCGTAGATTTTCGGCGCACGTTTGTTCCATGAATCGGCCCCTAAATGGTAAATAAACTACTTTTCCACGAATGCCTTTTACCAATTCAGAGGGAGGTAATTTTGCTGTTTTTGGTTGAAGGCGTATTATTGCTTGAAATGGGTGTACTGTTTGAATTATGATGCTCTCATATAAATTAAGTTGTTGTAGAGGTTTTGGTACTGGGTATAATTCCAAATTATTTGTGATAGAATGTGAAGGAGTTTGGTTGTTGTCAAGTTTTGTAGTGCAATAACTGCAAAGTATTAAGGGCTCAGTTATTTTATATTTGTTTTCTGCTACAAGGTAGACAGCTAATTCAAACATTTAGAATCTTCATTGTCTTCTATTTTGTATGATAGGTCCACAGTTTTTGTGTTACTTTTATAAAAAATTCTACGGCAACATACACATACATGGTTTGGTACTTCAGCTGATGTACTTTTAAATTTTAGTATTTCTTTTTTGTATGTGTTTAGCAAAAGGTTGCCATGTGTAGAATTGTTGCTTAATTGGTTTAAAGCTATTTCATTTTGTAAATGGCTTTCACTTCCAAAATATTTTTTCTGGATATAGTGAATTTCTTCAAGTAGGTCTTTTGCTGTACCATGTAGAAGGATGTTATTTAACTTTGCTAGTGCTAAAGCAGGACTTTTAGCATAGTACAGTTTATAGACTAGATTTCTTATAGTTGAATGATGTGTTGATATCCTTTTGATATCATGGAAAGTGGTTTTACAAGTAGGTCCTGTAATGCAGGCCAATGAATGTCCTTGTAGTCCTGTGTACTTGCTCACTGGACAGGTATCTATATTTTGCAGTAATTTAATTTTGATTTTGTCTTTGCTTTTTACATATTTATTGAGGAATTGGCGTAAAGATTTGAAACATTGTTTGGGAATGTTACACATTGACGTGCATGGCCATTTGTACACTAGACGTTCTGATTCAGTTGAATGGAGGGGTAATTCTAAGTTTTCAGGGCATATTTTTGTAAGAAGTACTTCTTGTTCCATTATTGTATTATTCCCTTTTTCATAACCTCGACCACTGCTATGTATGGCAATTGTATTCGTTTGCTTTTGTTTGTACGCTTCTTCATTAAAATATGGTTCTGTGCCTGTAGTGGGATTCCATTCACCTCCACTGATACTTAAGAAGTTCTTTCTGTTGATATTTCGCTTATTGAGAAGTCTTTTTTGTAATTTAGTTATTAGTTTTGTTAGTGGTTTCATTTTGTTTAACAGTAAAATAAATACATTTCTTTTGAGAAGAATTGCACTGTCCATCAATGCTTCTAAGATTAATTTCCTACAATAGCTTTTAAGCTTTGAACCTGATTTCTCTCCTGTTTTTATAAGATTTTGAAGGACTTTGTGACGGTATATTTTGGCTAAAATACTTTACTTGGTATGCTTACTTTGCACTATATTAAAATTTGAAGAAGTAGTTTTATCTGTACTGATAGCTGATTTTCTGTTAATTGTTTTTTGGTTTGTTTTACATTTTGATAGAGGAAGCAAAGTTGTTGTACTTGAAACTTCTTGTGTTTCACTAAATGATTGTATTAGCTGTTTTGTTTCAACTTTTTTTTACAAATTCTGCTAGAGATGGATGCTTATGTTGGACACCTTTATTTTCATTTGCTCTACTTTTGCGTTGCTTTCTACGGACTTGACTTTTGGAAGGCATTCTTTAGGGTCTGTTGAAAAAAATAAAGAAGATATGGGTTGGGGTGTTCTGGAATGTATGTGTGCTGTGTGCATGAGTGTTTGAGTAAGATGATAAAGATGTATGTAATGGTGTGTGATTGTGCATTGGGAACTAAAACTAGTAGGGATAGGTATTCTTGAATTTATGTGTTACTAAACTGGGGTTCAGATGACAAAAAAAAGTAAGCTAGTGGTGTGGAAAAGTACAAATAGTAAATCTAATGTATACAATTAAAACAGTTGTTTGTTCTATAATATGAAAATTGTAGTGGTTCAGTTGGGTAATTTGTGTGTCCAAAAATAGAAATTTGTGGGCCATTCTGGCTGTAAATCGCTGTTTAAGACATGGACATTTTTGAACGAAATGGTACAAAATCTCTATTTTTAGAAACCGAAATAGCTCGCATTAACGTTATAGTATATTTGATTAATAATACAAATATTATGGTGATATTTTACTTACTTTTTTTTAAAATTAACAGGTAACTTCTTAGTTTTTCTTTCTTCTAGGAATTCGGCTGCTTCTTTTCAGGAAACTGGTCTTCACTGCAATTGTAAAAGCTTCAAATTAGTAACTTTGTTTGTATATAGCACTGTTTTTAATTTAGATATTGATTTTTTTAATTGAAATCCTCAGTGCCTTCTTTAAAACCATTAAACTAATTTATTTACATAAGATACATTGCATCAGTTCAGTACATATGATATGTTCTTAATGAACAAATTGTATTGAATGACTAACTGTAGCAAAAAAAAATACTTTACTATGTCTTGTGAAATTTATAATATATTAGTGAATACCACTATTTCTGTAAGTAAACTGTTCTAGGTAATAGCGCCTCAATGTCATGTCTAATTTAAAGTAATTAAGTAAATAAATAAATAAAAACAAAAAATATGAAATTGTATAAGTATTTTTTATAAAGGTTTAAACATAGATTGTGTTTGCATGCAATTTTGTTTGAATATATGTAGTCTATATATTTCATTTAAAAAATGTTAGTTTAACATGATTTGAGTGTGTGTGTATAAAGAAAGTAAATAGTATAAAGGTTTATAAGTGGTAGTTGATTTTAGGAAATTGAAAAAAGTACAGTAAATTCATTTAACAGATTTTACAAGGTAAAAGTCTGTTTGAAAATGTGTTCATCTACTATACAGAAAATATGCATACCTGAAGTTTGTGTTCATGCATATGGATATGCATGGAGCTGCAAGTAGAAATTTGAAGACTTGTACAGTATTTCTGGTAGATGCTGCTTGCCAATGATATGACACTTGTACTCAGAGAGATTCAGAGTACATTTGCAGTGCTGATCTATGATGATGCAGTTAGATGTAGAGGTCTTGAATGTGATTGGTGCATGGTCATGTGATTTTTGAGGTACATCCAATGAGGGAATGGCAGAGAGAGTGTAGTGGAAATGGTAGAAGGGCTGTTCATGTTACGATATGTCCGCGGACATGGCGGTAGTTCGCGGACATTGGGAGTTACATGGGTTCAGAAGTCATGCAAGTGAGAATAAGCACTGAAAGGGATTGGTCAGGAAAGTTTGGTGGGTGTGTTGTGCCAGGAGAGATTTTCTCAGATACTCTTTTTGCTGAGAGAACAAAAGATAGCTATGGCTGTGTGTTTCAGAAAACAGATTGTTTGGATTTTAGGAGATTCGTGGATACATTGGTTGAAGGTGCATGCAGAAAGCTGTGGAGTAGCTGTAGATCTTGGATTCCCACATGTGGAAGTACACTGGCATGGAGTACGTGGAATGAAGTGGTTGGACTTGCTACCTCTCTGTGCTACTTTGGAGACAGAGCAACATCCAGACATAATTGTAATTCATTGTGGAGGGAAAAGTTTAGGACATGTGACTGGATTTTTTTTGCAATTTGCTATGAAAGAAGGACTTAGCAAGGTTATGGACATGTTTCCTAATTCTCAAGTGATATTTTCACGGATTGCGCAGAGACAAATGTGGCTTCGTTCTTCTTCATTTGGTCCACAAATGGAAAAAGCAAGGCGCAATGTTAATAAGGCTGTCCGTGCCTTTCTAAGAGATTTTGACATGTCTTCTTTTCACAATGAAAATATTATGTTTTGTAGTACATACATTTTTCGCAGAGATGGAGTCCATCTTACTTTTTTTTCTGAGAAATGTACAAAATGCATTGCGACCTTTTTTGGAATTACAACGATTTTGAAGTAGATGTTAAGCATTTACCATTTTTGACTTACAAACACCACCCAAAGGCTCTTTTCAGAGCCACCACTTCTTTCCAGAGAAAATTACAATGTTTGATATGGAGTAGCAACCCAATTTTTTTAATGTTCGCGAACTGTCCGCGGACTTCTAAAAAATACAAAGAGCCCTGCTTCATTTATTTTCACTTCTATTTTTTAACTGGGAAAAGAGCCTTATTTTTTTTTGATTTTTGTAATTTTGTATTTTTTTTGGTTTTTCAGACACAACACACTAGGAGAGGAGGGTAAAGGAGGGTAAAGGGGGGGACACCAACCACAGGGATAAGAAAGGGCGAGCTGAGAGAGGAAGATGTAGAGTGGGTTTTATTTGGGTAGTGAGCAGGTCTTCTCGTGCTCTGAGACGATAGTCTCAAAAGCACTCCGAAGTCGCTCCCCCCTGCAGAGTACTGTGTCACAGTACATACATACAACTGTGACCCTCTAAAGGTAAGGGTCATCAGCATTCTGTATGGCCTGTGAGGCAGCTTGAGGAAGACGCTGTCCCACAGAGGTGGTCCTTGTGGTGACAGGATCAGAAACAGAGGATGAAGTAGAGAAAATCAACCTGCTACGTTCTTCGCAAGGTACAACCCTGCGAATAGCCCCAGAGTGAAATGACCTCAGGTGTCGCTTCATAGTAGTGGTCCCAAAGCTGTACTTACCGTGCTTCCCGCGACTGAGTATCATTTTGCACTCATTGCAGGTAACACGGTTCGCACGAGCCTTAGGAACATTACCATGAATGGTAAATAACTGCCACACCCAAGACTCACGCCTAGTGTGGGTAGTAGGGTTTTCCTCTACCTCATTCTCATCATCCGCTTCTTCCTCCTCCGCATCCTCACTCCTGTTCCCCTCTTCAGGCCCTTGGGGAGGTGGTGGTGGTGGAGGGGGTGGTGGTGGTGCTGAAGCAGGTGCAGCACCAAGTGGCCGTTCAGCAGCCAAGGATGCCATGTCGATGATGGTGTAGTCTGCAGGTGGCAGCAAAAATCACTGTGTTCTGAAGAATAGCCAGAAACACTGTGGGAATAAGCTCTTGGGCGTGGTCTTTTATAGGGGTGCTTGTGCTTGTGCGCGGTTCGCGGACATGCGCACTGTCCGCGGACAGATCGAACACAAAAAAAGGATCGGAAAGTTTTAAAAGGTATATAGAAATTCAAGATTGCTATGTGGGACTTCTGCCATGGTGAGATTTTATTGAAAAATATTATGGATTAACTGAAAATGTACTTTTAAATTGTTCGGGGACACGAACAGTGTCCGCATTTCAGGACACACGATGAGCGTGGGCGCGGTCATATGATCCGTTCGCGAACTAGTCCGCGAAGGAAGCGCCTGTCCGCAGGACACCAAGTGCATGGAGATTGGTTAGCGCATGCGCATTGATGTCCTACAGACACTGTTCGGGTTCTGAAGTAATTAAAAGTGCGTCACACGTGAAAGGAACATCTCAGGACACCGCGTGTGTTCTTAGAACAGTTTAAACTTGGTAGCGAACAATAAGGACAGATATAGTGTTCTTCAGGACACGTGTAATTTCATTTATGTACGAACATTTCAGGACACCAATTGTGTTCTTAGAACAGTTTCAATTGGGTAGCTAACACTACGAACAGGTATAGTGTTCTTCAGGACACCTCCATTTTCGTTTACGTACGAACATTTAAGGACACCAATAGCGTTCTTAGAACTGTTTGAACTTGCTAGCAAACAGTACCGGACAGGTATAGTGTTCTTTAGGACACTTTAATTTTTGTTTGTTTACGAACAATTCAGGACACCGCGTGTGTTCTTAGTACAGTTTCATGTTGCTAGCGAACACTACGAACAGTTGTACTGTTGTTCAGGACACCTCCATTTTCGTTTATGTACGAACATTTCAGAACACTCGCACTGTCCGCGGACACTTTTATTGTTTTCAAAAAAAAAAACGGAACCTATTCACAATACAATATAAAAATTAAACTTTATCTAACATATATTAATAATTTATGACAGAGAAGGTGAGGCAGAAACAGAAACAAAAACAGGAGAATTTGGGGTTTCAACATGATTGGTATTAGGTGAAGAAGGGATGGAAGTCTCATCAAAACGTTTTGGATTATGGAGAGGGTTTGGGGATAATTGACTGGGATATGGTGAGGAGGGACAAGTACATGTGGGGCAATGGTACGAGGTTTTTGGTTTGAAATGATTTTCTACAAAAGTTTTTAAATTATTAAAATTAGCCAACAATACATCAATTTTTTCTTCTATATTGTGAAGACTGTTATCCATAACAGGGTTTTCTGATGTTTTTTCTATTTTGGTATGCTCTGTACAAAAAAATAATATATATGTTAAATGTATGTAAAAAAAATAATAAATAAATGGTTTATATTATAAAGTGTTTACCATTAGTTTCACTATCTTGTGACATTTCTTCATGTGGGAAATTGTCCTCTAGCCATTCCAGAGTACTAGACATTTCTGTGAGAAAAAAAAAAAGATAATATATTTTTTAATCTAATACAGAAAGTTTATAAATATATGAGTAAAATGAAGTACACTTCCTATTTCTGGTAAGATAAGCCATATGTATTCAGTGGGTCTGGTCTTGATCTCAGTTCTGTTGTGTCTGTGAGGTAATTATGTTGGAAGCCAATTTATCTTCTTGTGGTATATTCCATTTCAGAACATATTGTATTTAAATGAATGGTTAGTGTGTTACATATATGGGTTACATTTCTTATGTATTACTATATATAATGTGTTTGTGTGCTGCTTTTTGAATTTGTTAAATGTTCCTATATTATGATATAACAATCAAACATACCCCCTCGCCCCCCCACAGTTTTTAGGTAGTGGTACTGTTCTCCGAACATGTCCGCGAACATTAAATAAGTTCGCGGACATCAAGTTCATAAGAAGAGCTCTAGTCAGTTCCATATGACATGAATATAAAGTCAAAGTCATTATTGTTAAGTTGTGCTACTAAAAAACTATGAAATTCAGTGAAAAAACTTTGTTAAAGGGACGTTGTGGTTAAGTTGCGCTACTAAAAACCTGTGAAATTCAGTGAAAAAAACTTTGTTAAAGGGACGTTATGGTTAAGTTGCGCTACTAAAAACCTATGAAATTCAGTGAAAAAACTTTGTTAAAGGGACGTTATGGTTCCAAGCAAAACCGAATAACCCTTGAAATTCGCCAGTTATGGTAAGCTAAGCAACCATAACTCGCGCCACCACCGTGCACTGCTAAGACTAACACCCCGGACATCAAAGATGACATCACATATGTCATTGATAATATCACTGATGACATCACATGTGTATGTACTTCTCATGAAATATGTGTAGAAGGGATTCTTATTATGTTGCGAAAAAAGTGTCAAGAATCATTGCAAGAAATATATCCTAATAAGTGCATTGAACGATGCATTGATATAAATAGCATCCTATTATGGGGTTCTATCTAGTATACTAAGCTACTCATACAGAAACATAACATTGTGTGCAGCGTACAAGATGAAGGTATGATACTCGTAATGTTAATATGTTGAATAATGAAATGATAATTGTTTTCTTAATAGATTTTTGTGTACTGTGAAATATGTAATAAGTAGCTAATAAAACCCATGTATTACATAATTGCATTACTATAGACAAAACACAAAGACACAAGAACACATACCAATATGGGTATATACAGGGAAAGTGAAGTTAGCAAAAAAAGCACAAGTAGTAGCAGAAACAATTCATAACTTAACTGATTAGTTTCATGCAAATAAATGATTGCTCTGTTTCAAAGCTGCTATTTACCCTATGTATATGTATCACTTGATGTCATTGGACCCTAAGGAAAGTAGTGTGAGTACAATGTATACAAATATGACCATATACAGGGAAAGTACAGCCATAAAAAAAACAACAGAACTATCAGAAAGTGCTCATAAGTCTAGTGATTATCTTTATGCACAAAAAGGATTGCTGTCTTTCAAGCTTGTGTTTTCCCATATGTATATGTTTCATGTGATGTGACTGTACTCTAAGGGAATTACTGTAAGAACCTACTAGAAGGATATGTCTACAAATAAAATAAAATGCTTAGTTTCTGACTGTTACTGAAGAAAACCATGTGGCCTAGATATGTCAGCAAAAGAAAAAATAGTGAGCCAGACATGTGATGTCATCAGTGATGTCATCAATGACATTTGTGATGTCATCTTTGATGTCCTGGGTGTTAGTCTTAGCAGTGCACGGTGGTGGCGCGAGTTATGGTTGCTTAGCTTACCATAACTGGCGAATTTCAAGGGTTTTTCGGTTTTGCTTGGAACCATAACATCCCTTTAACAAAGTTTTTCACTGAATTTCACAGGTTTTTAGTAGCGCAACTTAACCATAACGTCCCTTTAACAAAGTTTTTTTCACTGAATATATATATATATAAAATGCAGGTAAACGAAAAAAGCACTTTGCTACATGCATTATTTTACTTAGTGCATGTTGCTGAGTGTATATTTTGCTATCACCCTAAAGCTTTATTATAATGAGGCAGCTTACAGGTGTCTACGTGATAGCAACATTACCATTAAAGGCCTAATACCTAGCTGGTGGGGGCTTTCTCAATTTGTATCTGCGCACACGCTTAGAATGCTAGATCTGCATATTAACCCTTTTTTAGTTTGATTTGCAGTGTGTAGGAAGTCATGTAAATTATCCCATGCATATTCCGCTCTCCTGAGTATAACAGACCATTTGGAAGACTGAGATTCCTTGGCATGCCATGCACATCAGTGTGACATCAGATCCAGTATTCTTTTGTGCCATGCATATTTGCCAAGCTATCTGTATTACTTGGCTCCAACACTTCATCTTTGTCTTTCATCTTTTGAAATCCTTACCTAGATGGGATGTTCGTGAAGTTGGTTCCAGCTTTTTAGTCGGTGTGCAACTTCGTAGCATGCTAGTTGACTTTCTAATTGATGATGGAAAATGTATTCAATGTTTCGGCAGTATTTTGGATCTTCAGAATACATTCTGAGACAATGATAATCTGATGCACTGATTTGTATAGGTCTTCCATCATGTCTTCCTCCTTTTACTTCCAGAATGAGTAATGGAAAACAGGGTACTTCTAAACTCTTTTCCCATACACTCATTGGAGTCTCTTTGGCTTGACACATTAGTTATACTTGTAATGCATCTTCCATAGTGACTCTTCAATGTTGAGGAATTGACTGTGATGCGACCTAGCTTATTGTCCACAATCCTAGGAGGAACATTTTAATAATTACCAGTTTTTGTTGTATGTGCCTACATTTTGGTTGTTTCTTTTACATTGTTCTTTATGTTTGTGTATTTGAAGTATTCATTGTGATCTTCTAGGGCTTATTTTACTTCATTTGAGTCAACTACTTTTTTACAAGTGTTCTATATTTTGGTTGGTACACCATTCAGAATAAACCAATCTAGATAGCATGGTAAGGGTTCTTTGTGAGAATAATGTGAGAACTCTTGATCTATTTTAAATGCCACAGACTACAACATCAAACAGAAATTCAAGCAACAATTTTGAGGGGTTTCTTATTGAATTATCACTGGCATTGCCACCCAGCTGTGGGATAGGGTATTATTTTGGCACCACAGGAAACCACACCAAGGCTCATGCATTTTAATATTCTAAAGGTGAGGTGTCAAACTTTGTGTTTATTTTACTCTTGAACTCATTCTCAGAATGGATGCCAACATGATCAACATCACCTTTTCCTTTTTTACTGAGACCTCCTCTCAAAAACTGGTGAAAATATCCTTCCTTCATACCTTTAGGATCTTCAGACATTGTCTGACATTCCACATTTTTCAAATTAGTAGCTCATAGGTCTAAAACTCTCCCTTACATTTTCCAATGCAACACTCCAAGTTTGACATTCTTCATTATTCTTAGATAAGGATTTTGTTGACAAATTTCTAAATATGTCATACAGCTGTGGCCTTCTTCTCAAGTCTCTCACCCCATCACCGGCAACCTTCCCCTTTATTATCTCCTACTTAGAGATAGTGGGGACATGTCAACCCGAGAAAATGTCTCTGATAGCTCCCCTTTACCTCGGTAACATTCCTCACTGTTTGTATCATAACATGTTCATCAGATAACAGTGTGATGGTCATAATAGGCTCTGGACTCTCCACTAATTTAATACTGCTATCCACTCTAATGTTATCTATCATGCTCATCGGGCCTCATTACACTGTAGGCGGTGGACCAAGGTGCTAATAGCACCTTGGTTCATGCCGGTAAAATACTGGCACCGCCTTGGTGGAAAGGGGAATTACCGCCCTATTCCAAGGTTGGCGGGGCGGTAATTCCCCCTTCCCCCATTGCCCTTCCCCATTCCCATTTTTGCCCCATAGGGCATAATGGGAATGGGGAAGGTGCTAATTACGGTACCGCAAATTTGCGGCCATTAGTGCCGTAATTAGCACTTTAACGCCTGCTAAAAGCAGGCGTTAAAGTACCAACCCGCTAAGGGACCTCGTAGTAAGGCGGTAAGGGTTAACGGTCACCAGTACCATTACCGGTGACCGTTAACCCGTACCGCCTTCCATGTAATGAGGCCCATAGTCTTGGGCCCTTTGTCAATCTCAGACATCAACTGCACATTTCGTAAAATCCTCCTAGAAGATTTTGCCCCCTGATTTTTTCTTTCTACTGGTACGATTCTTCTTTCGGTTGATCTTCCTAGATGGTTGATTTACAGTTTTAGGGGACTCAACAAGGTTCTCAGAAACAGTGGGGCCCACATTTTCCCAGTATAATTGGCTTCCTGAAGAGAGCTGTCTGTGGGCCTCAAAGGCCCTTCCTTATTATTATCTTCCTGAACTTCAAAATGACTGAGTAGTGAGTTAGTTGAATTTGAACAGGAGTAAAATTACAAATAATTCACAACGATTTTGAAAAGAATTGTTAAAATCAAGAAACGTATGTTTTTTTTGGATTAAGGCATTTGAGAAGATTACTTCTTTAGATTTAAAAGATTGCTACCGACAACACTTAAGGTTGTGTGTTTTTTGTACCTGTGATTTAAAAGAAAAACATGCAACTTTGAAATAATTTCACTCATAACATAAAAAGGAACTGTTTATTCAACTGCTATATGTTTTTCTATGAACACATGGTTAATGTCTGAAGTGATAACATAGTTGATTTAGCAAAGATCATTTGCAATACATATGGTTACTTTATTATTTAATTCAGAAAGGTGAGATGCCTGTTGTCTTCGCTCCACCATGGACTATAGCAAGCCACTTAGGTGGCGACTGTCTCCAGACTTTTTGAAAAGCATGCTCTACATCCTTACAAATAGTTTGTGCTTACCCTTTCTTTAAGTAGAACCTTTTTTTTTTTTTTTACTTTGTTATGCAACCAACAAATAGGCCTGTGGTGGCAAACTATCCATCTACTGGAATAAGTTTGCCTTAAAGCTTGTAAAGCAAAGCGCAGTCAATGAAAGGCCAGAACAGCAGTAAATGTTCTTAGATCACAAAGTGGAATTAGACCTGTTACTTTTCAAGGCCAAAAATAGTGGACCAGGGAACAACACCAACGTAGGAAAGAAGGCTTCAGAACCATTTCAAGGCACTGTATTAAAATGACCAAAAGAGGTACAAAAAAGGGGAAAAAAAACAATAAAAACAATAGCGGGTCATGAACACTTTTAAGAACAGTAGATACATTTAGAAGCTTTAGCATGGCAACCTCCAATTAGGAACTGCAGGTTATGAACACTGTTAAGGCTGAAAGAAAAGTTAACAGAAAGACAATAGGAAAAAATACTGAATACTGAAAGAGTCACATCATGATATCAGCTCTTGTCTAAGGAAAACATCAACATTTAATGGATACACTTTCGGTGAAGCGTAATAATAACATTGTAGATCATGTTATTAGGGATAGGAAAAACATCATTGGTAGCCTTTAAGACACCAAACCAAAATGATTCGAACTAGGATAACATTGTGAAACAGAAAATATTACAAAGTACAGAAATGGACTAAATGTAATAATAAAAACAATTGGTTGTTAAATAAAAGGCTGAAGATGCTTAAGGCAAATTGAAAAATGGATATGGCATATTTTTGGAAATTAGTATCATATTCAGCGGTTTTCCAAAATTGGCTTGAGTTAAATCCCATCCCATTCTTTAATTGGTATTTGGGTAAAACCTTACAGTGCAGTGTATGCACCATATGTTGGTAAGGTCATTTCATGAGGGGGGATAATGAATTATTGATCAAGGGCTTGCAAATATTGAAGGTTCCTGCTTTGGATTGAAGGCCAGAATCAGACTTAAAGAAAATCCATCTATTTGGTTGCAAGGTTTGTATGCGTTTTGTATGTGTTCCTTCAATACATGGTTAGACTATCAATAATCCCCAAAGCACTGGATACTTCTTGTAGCATCACAGTCTATAAGAAATGCTGTAGGGGAAACCCCCAATAAATACAGACCAGATGCCATGCTAGATGTAAGCAGTAAAAATTAAATAGCTTGACTAATATTGATCAAACTATCAACTTTGGGTCTAACGTCAGAATGACTATTGACAATTCAAACTGGCTTTTATCGGAACCACACTTAATGACCCCATTTTTAAGCATTTTAGAAACACATGCTCATATGAAGGGAACAGCATCATTATTCACAGTGTGGGGCATTCCAGAGGGCTTATTAACATGTCTAATTAAGTTACATTTCAATACTCTAATTGGGGTAATGTTGTGATGGGGGCAGCCCCGTCCCACCCCCCCTAGGCGCTTTAGAGTGAGGCAAGATGCATTCTAAGCACTATGATGGGCCAGGGGGGAGGGGAGATGGTGAAAGGGCCACCTCCCAATACAAAGGACCACACTTTAATATAATCAAATAGAATCAACCCACATAGTATAGCTCAGGGTGCGAGCAGCATTACTATTTTGCATAGATATTAGATATCATAGGTAGAATGGAAGGCACATTGCGAGATGAGGGAAATCACCAGCCACGCCCTTGCTCCCATGAAGACAGCCCACACCCCCAACCACCACAACTCCTGTTCCTTGTTCTAACAGTGTTGGAAAGATGTGTTGTTTACTCAAGAAGAATGTGCCCTACAATGCCGTGATCACAGACCAGCGCCTAGTGTGCATGTTATCTCACACTGGCCAAAGCATGACCCGGCCCATCCCCAGGCAACCGTGAGTTATAGCCCATATAACTTACTAAACCTTAAGATCCCTGAATTTCATGGCACCAGGTGCACTTTGAACTCCAACCCCAAAGTAACAAGTCCTGAAATGTTCAAAGAGGATGGACAAGGCATATTGTTGAGCGACAATCAAGTGATTTGTATTGCGAGGTGCTGGGAGGGATAAATTATAGTTCAAAATGAGGGTGGAGACCTTGGAGACGGATGGCGCAGAAGGGAGTGAGTGAAATGTGTATGTGAAGGTTAGAGTGCCCCAGAACCTCCTGTGTGCCTGTCTTAAGGCCTGCCAGGTGCACAGTATAGAGATGAAGTAGCATTATGTTAGGAGTATAGTTAGATTGTTCTTTGACCTTCGACGTGAGAAGAAGATGATGGAAGACGTCACAAACTGGGCTGGAATCAACAACCTGGCATCTCTTATGGAGAAGGCGGATCATATATGTATGTATCAGCCACTGTATGTATTGCTTTATAAGATACCATAGTCATCACCGTGTTGTCTGTGGACAGAAGGAAAGTCTGTGGACACATTTCAGTGTTCGTGATCAAAATGTTGCGAACATTGCACAAAATATAACGCTAATCTTTTCCCAAAACAACATATGGTCTGTCCCTCCCTACCCACCACTAGCATTCCCAGGGATTCTTCCGTGAACAACACAATTGTAAATGTGCATTTTTACACATTGTCCTACAGCGTTGCCCGTGGACAGAAAGTATCGAGCATGAACCCAACAAGCTGTCCGTTTCAAATGATTTGATACTCCTCATGTTGAGCAATTGGCACCCGCGCATTGTGTTCACGGATGTCATGCAGCTCACTGATTGGTCCAGAGGCATCTGCGGACACCCGAATCAGGAAATGCATATGCAGACCAGACAGAGATATCACTTTTATTTCCTGTTATTTCCACATTTCTTAAAACATATAACACCATATTTGCAGAAACACACTTTCAGGACCAGATTGCTGCTTCTCACGAAAGTCTGGTGCACATCCATCCACATGTGTTTGTATCCCATTGAAACCTATCCAGATTCAGCAAATTTTGGGAAACCTCCCCATGACTTTGCCCCCCCCCCCCTTACTGAAACCGTGGTAAACTTTGTAAAACTATTTCCGAGTTGTGTCTAGTCCAACAATGCAAAACCTATAAGGCATCCATAAACTGCTCTTAATATGGGAAAGAAAATTTAAACATAACTACAGGGTCACTATCACCGACCCTGTAATAGATAGATAGATAGATAGATAGATAGATAGATAGATAGATAGATAGATAGATGATAGATAGAAGATAGATAGCTAGCTAGATAGATAGATAGATAGATAGATAGATAGATAGATAGATAGATAGATAGATAGATAGATAGATAGATAGATTCTTTTAAGGTCAAGTGACGCTTGTGCAAAATGTATCTATAATCAGCTTCCTATTGGCTATTGTGAACGTTTAACATTATATTATTGCTCACAGGAGCCTCTCTCTTCTCTGCCCTACAACAGTCACAATGTGTTACTGGGACAATCGAGTAGAGCCTCTCAGCATTTACATAACGTCAGATCATCTCGACGTTGTGTGGTCTGATCGAAAGCCTGGATGTGGACATGCTCTATTGGGCACTTAATCTACTCAAGCATCACCAATGGAGTGGCAGGTTGCGTAGTGGTAATTGAGTCTGTAATTATGACAATACAGTATTCATAATCAGCACTCAAATGAATCAATCATTGTGAGTGCCGGGAGGAGCATATTCGAGTAGGCAACTGCCGTAGTGTGTGTAAGAAAAATGGTAAAAGTGCATTTGACTCCAATGAGCAGCGTTTCTCCATACATGGACTAAGCATTGAAATAAGATCCCAGTTAAAAGAATGTATGGGGCATTTTTATTTTCTTAAAAGCAATAGACAATAAACAATGAAGGATAATTACCAAACCTTATGGTTGTAGTCATAGGGTTTGTTAACGCATGTATCATATTAATGTCTACAGTGGTCCCACTTTCACATGCACAAGGTTCAGCATATCCTATGGTTTCCGGTTGTTTTGTGCACGTTCACGACTGTGGGATTTCATTGGTGTGTACATGTATGTTTTGGGAGGATAGATGTGTATGTGTGTGCATGCGTGTGTGGTGTTTATTTATGTTTGGGGTTGCAATGGCGTTGTATGTGTATTATACGTAGTATTCTCCTGTCTGTAGATCCGTATTTATTCGCGTTTTACAAGTGTGTTCATTTTTTGTGGTAGCATTAAAAGATTATAATGCTGATGTTTATGTAGATATAATGATGTCATTTCTGCAAACAAGAACCCAGCATTCTATTGTTAGTTAATGTGCCATGTCATATTTGAGACAAAAAGTAAGCACATACTCTCCTTTTTACCATGCAGACTTTCCATATCGTAATATCACGGAAACACGATTTTAAGCCTGAATCAATTATTCGCAGGAACTCCAGGACAATAACCACTGTTTAAACACAAATTGATTAATTGTCTCAAATATCACATTCCATTCAGTATTCCCGTCGTCTGCATCAGCGCAAAGCAAATTGCATGGAGAGCTGAGCAAAGCAATAGCGAGTACATTGTTCTCTCGCTGTAATACAACAATTTAACAAAGGTGTACATCAGGCGCCCCCAGAGAATGAGGAGATAGGCACAGAATGTAAGGTAATGATTCCTCACTAATGAATATTATGCAGATGGGGGCCCAGCGAGGTTTGCTAATAACTGTCATGAAATTGGGGCTAATGTTGAGTTGCAATGCCAAGAGAGAGACGAGCTGCAGCTAAATTGGAAAGGGGCGAACCAATTCTCTGCTCACACTAATTATTGTGTAAATGTCTTTTGTAAAACTGTCACTGAAATGGCAGATAGACTATTAATAATGCAAAGGGAAGTTTTGTCAGAATTTAACATGCCGTGGCAGTTTTCAAATATTTTCCGAACGTGTTGTTTTTAGATGGCCTGAGCCTTTTGCACAGCACCTCCTTCCCCATGTAGTTCTGAGTACTATGGCATTCAATAACGCAGATATAATGACGCACAGAATATAAATAACAAATTGAATGATAACCCGCCCATATAATCTACAATATTATTTGGCAGATGTGTATATATAAAAAAGAGACAGAGAAATAAAGAAAATAAATTGCAACATAACTGATTCAATCATAGCGCTTGGACGAAGAGTGATTTAGCTACTTTGTGGTTATATGAGGTGCAAGTCTGAATGACTGACCTTTCGTGTTGGGTGACTGCCAAAGATCACATGGATTGAATAAGAAGACGAGGAAGAGACACAGGTGGATTACACACAGTTAATAAGCATGCTGAAATGATTTGCATGCCTTGGAAGCATCCCGCCAGATCTTCGGATCGAGCTGGCCGCCATGACAATTCATGATTTAATAATTGGGCTTCATTATAAGTGTTCCAGTCCGGAAACAACAGTGCCGGTAACCTTACTGCCACCGTTGATTCCAGACCGGCACACTACAACTCTGTGGGCGGGTGCCGCCCAGACTTGGCAGGTCAGACCTGCCAGGCGGAATGGCACCCACCCGCAGAGTTTTCACAGAAGCACCGGCACTGTTATTAACGGTGCACGGGCTTCCGTGGTCCCCACTTCCATAGAGACCTGTAGGACTCCATTGGAATGGGGACTTACAATTTACGGGCGCCTGACTTACTGGCCTGCTGGAGTTGTAATCCCCCGGTGTTCTCGGGAAGTCAGGCGCTGGTAAATCATTACCGGTCTGGCGGCAACCCGACGGTGTCGCCGACAGGGTTACCGCCAGACCTTAATGAGGCCCATTGTCTTTTTAGTTAAAGTTCCTTTGTGCAGTCACAGATGACTTTGATGAAGGGTCAGTGGTTTGGCATTGTCTTGAGAGTAGATGAACTTAAAACAAAAGCTGTACATATTTCTTGAAATAGTTTTTTTTTCAGGGCCCGTATGTTTGGAATTCGTCAATGACCTCATGGTTGATTTCCACCCACGTCAATGATGCTTGACCCTCCATTAGAGTTTGTAGAACAGCATCTTGACGCAATGACTAGGGGCTACTTTGACCAGCCATTCTCTATGACACTGATTACACTGTGCTGATCTAATCACCATAGGAGATGGGGGCACAAGACCTACCAAACACTAGCTAGGGCTTCCTAAAATATATCAGCTGGAAAGTCTCATGCAGCACGCAACACCATTAGGCTAACCGGGCTTCGCCCCACAAAATGTGAGTTTACAGGCGGTGCTGCAGCACGTGCTTTTAGTTCGGCAGAGAGGTGAGGGAAGCTTTTCCTGAAACTGACAGTGTTAAAGTGTTTTACTGTGTTCGTGCAGAAAAATGCATTTGCACAAACACAGTAAAACTTTTTTTGTTTATTTATGTATATAGCGTTCCACACCCAAAGGTATCTGGGCACAGTTACAAGAAGTTATGCGTACATGTTGCATACGAACTTTCATGCAAAGGTATAATATAACATATTTACATAGAGACATTAGAAGATATTATACAGGGATATATGCAGGCAGACCTGGCATGTCGTGAATGAAACATGCTAATGATGTTTAAGAGTCTTTAGTCAGAAGCCAACTTTTGGTGTTTTTTCTAAAACTAAAGAAGGATTGGTCAGTTCTTAGATTTATAGGAAGGGAGTTCCACGGCTGGGCGGCCATAACCAGAAAGCTAATCCCCCTGCTTTTTTTCAGTTTAAATCTGGGGACTTTAAGCCAAAAAGAGTTTACTGTTCTCATGGGGTGTGTTGAAGTGTTTTTGTCCAGTTTCTCCATTAAGTATTTGGTGTCTGAATTGTTTAGACATTTGTAAGTGAGGAAGACTGTTTTGAACTTTATTCTATTCTTAATTCAGAGCCAGTTGTTATTTTGTCTAATCTCCGATATGTGCTGGCTTCTAGGAATATTGAACCTAGTTCTGAGTGCTTTGTTTTGTAAGATTTGAAGTTTATTGGTAATGTATTGGTTAGCACCTAAGTAGAGTGCACTACAGTAATCAGGTTTTGAGAGAATTAAGGCTCTCGCTAGGGTAGTACAGCTGACTGCAGATAGAAATGGTTTACAAGCGAGGATCAGTTTACAGGTGTACGCTGTCGCCGAGGCTGTGGCTTTAACTTGCTTATGCAGGTTCAGAGCTGAGTCTAAGTAGAAACCCAAGGTTTTTACCTCCTTTGCCACTTTAATGTCAATACCATCAATGCTGAAAGATAGGTATTGATTGCTGAGTTTGTTCAAGTTGGCAGGTGTTCTTAGGAGTAGGAGCTCAGTCTTTTCATCAATCAGACAGAGGCCATGAATTGTCATCCAGGCCTGAATGATGAGATAGATTTTGCTAACTAGGGCCTAGTCTGTATCATAGTCTCCAGTCAATGGTATGAGGATCTGGGTGTCATCTGCATAGTTATTGTAGGTGACACCCAGTTGGTCCAGATCATCAAACAGTGGTTTGGTGAAGATATTATGCATGGTGGGCGATACTCAAGAATCCTGCGGTACTCCACATGTTATAGATGTAAGGTTTGCCACGGCCGAAGATGAGAACACTCTCATAGACCTATTGTTCAGGAAGGAGTGAATTCAGGCTGTTGCTTCTGGAGAGAAGTGTGCTTTAAAGATGCTCGTATCAAGAAGGGCTCCCCTCACCTGCACAGCCTCAGAAAAATCAAATGCACACATCAGCCCCCTTACCACATCACAGATGAGAGTCACCATATAGCAACCTTATGTGTTCTTTCACATACGGGGGAAGTGGCTGGTGTGCGCGTTTGCTTTTTCATTGTCAGAGAGGAGAGGAAAGACTTTCCTGAAACCAGTAGACTTAGACTTAAAGGGTATTGCATGCTAGCTCATTATGTATGTATGCATGCATGCATATGTGTAATGAGTGTGTGTATATGTATTACGCAATGTGTGTGTGAATGAGTCAGTGTGAATGAGTGTATGATGTATGGGTGGCTTGTGAATGAGCAAATGTAAGGTCAGTGGGTGTATGAGTGAACGGTATGTTTAAATGAGTAAGTGAATGTTGTGTATTAGTGTGTGTGTGTTTGTGCGTGTGCGCGCCTCTTTGCAATGCTGGTCCTAGGAGCTGAGTTTGGAAGGTAGAGGCTGGCAGGTGGGGGTTTGGTGGTAGAGCAACGGGTGGGGAAGGCAGATTTAGCTAAATATGCCGTTTTCTTGGGCATCCATGATTAAAGTAAGCATGGGATGTGTGACTATGTGGATAAAATGACATTTTTGTTCCTGGCGGTCTAGCCATTTAGTACTGTGGTATCACTTTTACTTTTACTGGGCATATATAATAAGGTAGGTATTATTACTCGGCTGGACTGACATTTAGGCGCAGACAATCTAGCCATTTATTTCTGTGGCTTGTCATTTTTTGCTTGGGATGTCTTGTAAAGTAAGCATGATTAGTGTTATTACTTGTCTAGAGTGGCACACATTGTGCAGCCACTTTGGAAATGTTGTCTTATTGTGATATTGCATTTTGAATATAACAATATCATTACTGGCATTATGCGCAAACAAAAGGACCACCTCAAATTCAGGAAACTTCTCAAAACCTGGCTCTTCACCTCAGATCCGGACATAATCAACTAAAAGACACCAATGGAAATAGAACCCACCAGAAACGAATGCACATGGCAATAATTAGCGAATGAAGGAAGAAACCCAGGATTCACCCTCTACTGAACCTCTCCCAAGCCAAATTCCCCCCTCTAGGCAAAGCCGAAGAGACAGGGATCTGAGCTGAACACGAAAGAGCACTAATCATGAACTAGCACCCAAATGAACAAGGGACCCTTAGGATTCGAGCGGAGGTGACCCCACCTCAAGAGCTCAGGGAGGCAAGGGCAGGCAGACCCTACTGACAACCAAAGAGCATCCGACAACCTTTGCAATCTCAACCCTGGGGAGGGGATGCCCAGGCCAACTTCCCACCCACAGATCACCACACAGTCACAGAGACATGCCAACACCGTAGGCAGAACCAGAAGAATGAACCACCAAAGGAATGCTCTTGCAGACAGCAAGGACAGACGCCCAAAACAGAGTTCAGAAACAACGAGGTAACCCCAATAACCCATCTACTAAAAAACCTAAACTCTCTGCTTACACCTCTCAAACCCTAAAACAAACACAACCACTCTCTAGCACAGCAAACCGGATGCACCTCACTACCCTGCAACAACAAAACAAACCACACAAAGTCTCGCACAACAGCACATGGGAGCCCACCGATCCGTAAACTACACCCATTTTTCGCAAACATTGTTAACCGAACTGAAACTGCCAACAGGACATCACCAATCTCGCTCTACCTTTATCCCTCTACACCCTACTAACCCTCCCTACCCTACCCTCTTACCTTTCAGATCCGCCAGAGCGCAAGAGGATCACTCTGGTGGTGATAGTGCGTGGTATAAATGTCCTTTAACATTAACATTATGCGCAAAGCAAACTTGAGTATGTCATATATGGGAACAGTGAAAATATTTTGGTGCAGCCAGAATTGAAACATATGGGCACAGCCAGTGTGTACATTTTTATACTGGTATATAATGTTATAATGTACAGAAATGTATTGTTTGTCACTCATGTGGAAGTTGGATTTTTGGCACACCGTCCTACCACCACTTCCCCGGGTGGTTACTTTTGCTTAAAGGGTGATGCCTGACTGGAGACCTGGAATTACTTTTTTTGTATTGCCCCTGGTCCTATTAATCAATCAAAAAGTTAAGAGAATCAAACCAATCATTGTGATTGGTCTAGAAGTTCATTTTAATTCCTTAGGCAGATATATGTGCTCTTAAGTTCTAAACCTAGCCAGGGGTCTTGCACCTCAGCAAGCATCCAACATACATTACTTTCTTCTAGGTTAACCCCAAACTGTAGTCTAGGACACAGATTATCCAAGGTCATTTCATGGCAATAGAGCAACCCATTGTCTTGAGGATACGAGGGTGAGGTAAGTCCCATGAGGGTTGATGTCCTGCTGAACAGACGCATGCTGCACTTGTATATCTGGAGGATGGGGGGAGGGGAACACACCCCTGGAGGGGGCTTCACAAAGTAAGATGTCTCAGGTAAGTATCCAGCTACCAAAAGGTTCCCTCCATCTCCTCACAGGGGTGGGTGATCAATCTGCAATCCTCTGCCAGAATATATTCACAACCACAACCCGCAACGTACACCATTGTCTTGTCAACTGGTCAGACTAATGGGGACACTCTGCTACAGCCATGCAGAAGGCACACAACGTGGGTCTTCACTTTGATCAGTAAATAGAGTCCGCCAAATTAATTCTGCCATTAATACCTTCTAAGAAATGTCTTTCTGCTCCTTCAGCAACCCCACAAAACCCCTCTCACAAATGGTGGTAATATATCAGAGTATTGTTCTTTCATATACACAACTCTGCCTCTCATAACTCTCAAATAACTACAGGTAGTATAGCAGCATAACCCCGACACTCATGTTTGCACTAGGATGCACTGATCACAGTAACGTGTGGGTGACTATCCTTGCACTTATGCATTTCTAACCTATAATCAATTTGAAAACAAATGGACAATTTCTTAAGTGCAGCTATCAAGAACACCTCAGCTTAATATGTTGGTCTTTCTTTAATATCGCTGGTAGTGCATGCTATTTCATAATGCTTTATAAACCATCATTAAGAAAGTAGGATTTATTTAAAATACAGGTTATATCATTTAGAATGTAAGTTTCAAAACTCAGTTCATTATATGGTTTGTATTATAATAATAATACAACTCCATTATGCAAGATCCAGAAGAAATAATTTTCAGATATTTGCAATACCATTTTAAGAAATAAAGAGGGTAATTCATAGAATTTCGCGAAAAGTGTCGCAAGCGGCTGGCGCAGAGTGTCCGCGTGCGATTGTCTGCGCCAGGCACGTGCGCTAAAACCGATTTCCGCGCACAGCGTATTCATGGATTTTAGGCTCCCAAACCAGCCGTGGCGCAGAGAATCGCAGCGACCCTGCAGCAGCACCAGTAACGCCCCCAAGAACGCCCTTGCGCAAGGAAAAGCCATCAAAATCGCTAAATCATCGCAAAGGGCTGCGCTAACCCTGGACCAGTTCACCGGGCTGGCAAACAGCAAACGCCAAGCGGGGAACGTGTATTTCAGGGGTGCGCGGGAAGTTCCACACGCGATTGGCCCCGTGCAAGCAGGGTACGTGTATCTCAGGGGTGCGCGGGAAGTTCCACACGCGATTTCATCAGGGTGCGTGTATTTCAGGGGTGCGCGGGAAGTTCCACACGCGATTGTCCCAGTGCGAGCAGGGTACGTGTATTCCATGGGTGCGCGGGAAGTTCCACACGCGATTTCAGCAGGGTACGTGTATTCCAGGGGTGCGCGGGAAGTACCACACGCGATTTCAGCAAGGTACGTGTATTCCAGGGGTGCGCGGGAAGTTCCACACGCGATTTCAGCAGGGTACGTGTATTTCAGGGGTGCGCGGGAAGTTCCACACGCGATTTCAGCAGGGTATGTGTATTTCAGGGGTTCTGGGGAGTACTACATGTGAATTGGCCGTGTGGGTCCTCCCAGGTGTACGCTCCACGGGGGACTACCCTGCACCCCTGCTCATGTCCCGCAGGCAGCCCATCCACCATGGGCATGCCCCCTAGCCAACCCACATGTCACCTTGCACTACTGATCAACAATGCATGTCTCCCACCACCCCCACCCCCCAGCAGTGCAGGGGCAACCTCCACCAGGCCCCCACTCATGTCTCCCACCACCCCCACCCCCCAGCTAGCAGGGGCAGCCTCCACCAGGCCACCACTCATGTCTCCCACCACCCCCACCCCCCAGCCACCAGGGGCAGCCTCCACCAGGCCACCACCCATGTCCCCTATCACCACCACCCCCCAGCAGTGCAGGGGCACCCTCCACCAGGCCCCCACTCATGTCTGAGACCACCCCCACCCCCCAGCCACCAGGGGCACCCACCACCAGGCCCCCACCCATGTCTCCCACCCCCCCACCCCCCAGCAGTGCAGGGGCACCCTCCACCAGGCCCCCACTCATGTCTCCCACCCACCCCCACCCCACAGCATCCAGGGGCAGCCTCCACCAGGCCCCCACTCATGTCCCCCTGCACCCCCACCCCCCAGCCACCAGGGGCAGCACCACCAGGCCCCACTCATGTCCCACTGCACCCCCACCCCCCAGCCACCATGGGCACCCTCCACCAGGCCCCCACTCATGTCTCCCACCCCCCCACCCACCAGCATCCACGGGCAGCCTCCACCAGGCCCCCACTCATGTCTCCTACCCACCCCACCTCCCAGCAGTGCAGGGGCAGCACCACCAGGCCCAACTCATGTCTCCCACCCACCCCCACCCCCCAGCAGTGCAGGGGCAGCCTCCACCAGGACCCCACTCATGTCCCCCTGCACCCCCACCCCCCAGCCACCAGGGGCAGCACCACCAGGCCCCCACTCATGTCCCCCTGCACCCCCACCCCCCAGCCACCATGGGCACCCTCCACCAGGCCCCCACTCATGTCTCCCACCCTCCCACCCCCCAGCATCCAGGGGCAGCCTCCACCAGGCCCCCACTCATGTCTCCCACCCACCCCCACCCCCCAGCAGTGCAGGGGCAGCACCACCAAGCCCCCACTCATGTCTCCCACCCACCCCCACCCCCCAGCATCCAGGGGCAGCCTCCACCAGGCCCCCACTCATGTCCCCCTGCACCCCCACCCCCCAGCCACCAGGGACAGCACCACCAGGCCCCCACTCATGTCCCCCTGCACCCCCACCCCCCAGCCACCATGGGCACCCTCCACCAGGCCCCCACTCATGTCTCCCACCCCCCCACCCCCCAGCATCCAGGGGCAGCCTCCACCAGGCCCCCGCTCATGTCTCCCACCCACCACCACCCCCCAGCAGTGCACGGGCAGCACCACCAGGCCCCCAGTCATGTCTCCCACCCACCCCCACCCCCCAGCAGTGCAGGGGCAGCCTCCACCAGGCCCCCACTCATGTCCCCTATCACCACCACCCCCCAGCAGTGCAGGGGCACCCTCCACCAGGCCCCCACTCATGTCTCCCACCCACCCCACCTCCCAGCAGTGCAGGGGCAGCACCACCAGGCCCCCACTCATGTCTCCCACCCACCCCCACCCCCCAGCAGTGCAGGGGCAGCCTCCACCAGGCCCCCACTCATGTCCCCCTGCACCCCCACCCCCCAGCCACCAGGGGCAGCACCACCAGGCCCCCACTCATGTCCCCCTGCACCCCCACCCCCCAGCCACCATGGGCACCCTCCACCAGGCCCCCACTCATGTCTCCCACCCCCCCACCCCCCAGCATCCAGGGGCAGCCTCCACCAGGCCCCCACTCATGTCTCCCACCCACCCCCACCCCCCAGCAGTGCAGGGGCAGCACCACCAGGCCCCCACTCATGTCCCCCTGCACCCCCACCCCCCAGCCACCAGGGGCAGCACCACCAGGCCCCCACTCATGTCCCCCTGCACCCCCACCCCCCAGCCACCATGGGCACCCTCCACCAGGCCCCCACTCATGTCTCCCACCCCCCCACCCCCCAGCATCCAGGGGCAGCCTCCACCAGGCCCCCACTCATGTCTCCCACCCACCACCACCCCCCAGCAGTGCAGGGGCAGCACCACCAGGCCCCCACTCATGTCTCCCACCCACCCCCACCCCCCAGCAGTGCAGGGGCAGCCTCCACCAGGCCCCCACTCATGTCCCCTATCACCACCACCCCCCAGCAGTGCAGGGGCACCCTCCACCAGGCCCCGATTCATGTCTCCCACCACCCCCACCCCCCAGCCACCAGGGGCAGCCTCCACCAGGCCCCCACTCATGTCTCCCACCACCCCCACCCCCAGCAGTGCAGGGGCACCCTCCACCAGGCCCCCACTCATGTCTCCCACCCACCCCCACCCCCAGCCACCATGGGCACCCTCCACCAGGCCCCCACTCATGTCCCCCTGCACCCCCACCCCCCAGTAGTGCAGGGGCAGCACCACCAGGCCCCCACTCATGTCCCCCTACACCCCCACCCCCCAGCATCCAGGGGCAGCCTCCACCAGGCCCCCACTCATGTCCCCCTGCACCCCCACCCCCCAGCCACCAGGGGCAGCACCACCAGGCCCCCACTCATGTCCCTCTGCACCCCCACCCCCCAGCCACCATGGGCGCCCTCCACCAGGCCCCCACTCATGTCTCCCACCCCCCCCCACCCCCCAGCATCCAGGGGCAGCCTCCACCAGGCCCCCACTCATGTCTCCCACCCACCCCCACCCCCCAGCAGTGCAGGGGAAGCACCACCAGGCCCCCACTCATGTCTCCCACCCACCCCCACCCCCCAGCATCCAGGGGCAGCCTCCACCAGGCCCCCACTCATGTCCCCCTGCACCCCCACCCCCCAGCCACCAGGGGCAGCACCACCAGGCCCCCACTCATGTCCCCCTGCACCCCCACCCCCCAGCCACCATGGGCACCCTCCACCAGGCCCCCACTCATGTCTCCCACCCCCCACCCCCCAGCATCCAGGGGCAGCCTCCACCAGGCCCCCACTCATGTCTCACACCCACCCCCACCCCCCAGCAGTGCAGGGGCAGCACCACCAGGCCCCCACTCATGTCTCCCACCCACCCCCACCCCCCAGCAGTGCAGGGGCAGCCTCCACCAGGCCCCCACTCATGTCCCCTATCCCCACCACCCCCCAGCAGTGCAGGGGCACCCTCCACCAGGCCCCCACCCATGTCCCCTATCACCACCACCCCCCAGCAGTGCAGGGGCAGCCTCCACCAGGCCCCCACCCATGTCCCCTATCACGACCCCCCCAGCAGTGCAGGGTCAGCCTCTATCAGGCCCCCACCCATGTCCCCTATCACCACCACCCCCCAGCAGTGCAGGGGCACCCTCCACCAGACCCCCACTCATGTCTCCCACCACCCCCACCCCCCAGCCACCACGGGCAGCCTCCACCAGGCCCCCACTCATGACTCCCACCACCCCCACCCCCCAGCCAGCAGGGGCACCCTCCACCAGGCCCCCACTCATGTCTCCCACCACCCCCACCCCCCAGCCAGCAGGGGCACCCTCCACCAGGCCCCCACTCATCTCTCCCACCACCCAACCCCACAGCCAGTAGGGGCACCCTCCACCAGGCCCCCACTCATGTCTCCCACCACCCCCACCCCCCAGCCAGCAGGGGCAGCTTCCACCAGGCCACCACTCATGTCTCCCACCACCCCCACCCCCCACCCACCAGGGGCAGCCTCCACCAGGCCACCACCCATGTCCCCTATCACCACCACCCCCCAGCAGTGAAGGGGCACCCTCCACCAGGCCCCCACTCATGTCTCCCACCACCCCCACCCCCCAGCCACCAGGGACAGCCTCCACCAGGCCCCCACTCATGTCTCCCACCACCCCCACCCCCCAGCCACCAGGGGCAGCCTCCACCAGGCCACCACCCATGTCCCCTATCACCACCACCCCCCAGCAGTGCAGGGGCACCCTCCACCAGGCCCCCACTCATGTCTCCCACCACCCCCACCCCCCAGCCACCAGGGGCACCCTCCACCAGGCCCCCACTCATGTCTCCCACCACCCCCACCCCCCAGCCACCAGGGGCACCCTCCACCAGGCCCCCACTCATGTCTCCCACCACCCCCACCCCCCAGCATCCAGGGGCAGCCTCCACCAGGCCCCCACTCATGTCCCCCTGCACCCCCACCCCCCGGCCAGCAGGGGCACCCTCCACCAGGCCCCCACTCATGTCTCCCACCACCCCCACCCCCCCGGCATCCAGGGGCAGCCTCCACCAGGCCCCCACTCATGTCCCCCTGCACCCCCACCCCCCAGCCACCAGGGGCAGCACCACCAGGCCCCCACTCATGTCCCCCTGCACCCCCACCCCCCAGCCACCATGGGCACCCTCCACCAGGCCCCCACTCATGTCTCCCACCCCTCCCACCCCCCAGCATCCAGGGGCAGCCTCCACCAGGACCCCACTCATGTCTCCCACCCACCCCCACCCCCCAGCATCCAGGGGCAGCCTCCACCAGGCCCCCACTCATGTTCCCCTGCACCCCCACCCCCCAGCCACCAGGGGCAGCACCACCAGGCCCCCACTCATGTCCCCCTGCGCCCCCACCCCCCAGCCACCATGGGCACCCTCCACCAGGCCCCCACTCATGTCTCCCACACCCCCCACTCCCCAGCATCCAGGGGCAGCCTCCACCAGGCCCCCACTCATGTCTCCCACCCACCCCCACCCCCCAGCAGTGCAGGGGCAGCACCACCAGGCCCCCACTCATGTCTCCCCCCCAGCCACCATGGGCAGCCCCCACCAGGTCCTCAGAATCCCCAATCATGTGCGTTATGGTCAGCCTCCACAGCCAAAAAGCCCTACCAAGTAACCCATTCACCCACATGGAAATGTAAATTACATGTTACACCCCCAATGTTCATAAAGCTAATGAACCCATGTCCGTCACACACAATGGTTGCAATTGAATGGGAAAACACCCAACATGACATGCATGAAACCAATGAGATGATACCACACAGTGAAGTATGAAAACAAAATTGTATATTAAAAAAAGAATGCAAAAGAAATGAAACAAACTACAATGGGAATGAAAAAAAGATAAGCCGCATGTCCGTTTAAAAAAATAAAACCACCAAATCCTAATCCAAAAAAATGTTGTCCAAAGTCAAATGAAAAATAAAATCAATCCAATGAACTATGTACAAAACATCCAAGGGTCCATGAGCCCAACTGAACAAAGGAAACCTACAAAAAACCCTAACTAAAATGCAACTATATACAAAAAGTGGAGCAGTGTCCGTCGACTCCAAATCATAAGAACAAACAAAGGAAACCTAAAACTAAAGAACTATATACAAAGGCGGCGGGCAAGTCCAGCGGCTCACTCCGTGGTGTTCCGGGCCAGGGCATCATCGAACTCCTGTTCGATGTCCCGGAGGCGGTCCTGTTCCATGGCCCCGAGGGTCCGCAGGGACGACGACGTGTCCTCCTCCAACCCCCTGCGGATTGCCTCGAGGCACTCGGCCGGCCTCAGGGCCCTCCGCATGGAGTTCTCCGCCCTGACCATTGTGAGCCGCGCCTCTTCCGCCCGCCGTCGCTCCGCACCTATGGCGTGGCCCAACCGCTGCCACACGGAAGACACTCTCTGTCCTAGGTCCTCCTGCCGTCCGGCCGATGCCTGCCCCTCCGATGTCGAAGGCCCTGAGCTTTCATGACTGTCAGGTTTCCTTCTCTTATTCAAGTTTCCTTTTTATTATTATCCTTTTCAGATTAGCTTTGTGTGGGTGGGAAGTTTTCCATTATAGTTGGTTAGGCCTTAACTTGTTGATTCAGAATCCTGGTTCTGACCCAAGGCAAGATGGAGCCTCACAGTGACAGCTCTGATTGGCTAGAAGACAATGCTGAACAAAAATGAACATTCTAAACTGTCACTCTGTGCCTTTCATCATCAAAACCCCATCTGAGAGGACGTGTTCAGTGGCTGCTCCTGCTTTAGTAGTAGGCCTGGTGGATTTTATCCTTCAGATCTCAGCAGTTGAGCGGCTACTTTCTTGGGGGTTCAGGAGAAGTCTTCAGCTGGCAGGAATTCGTTTTGAAGATAGGAAAAGCAGGAAATCTTTGTGAATTCGCTCAGGAGATAAATGACTTTATTTCTACTGTAAATCTGTTCATCTTAATAACAGTCTCCTTGAAAATTCGTTAAAAGTAGTGTTTCTACTAAAACTATTGAACTATCGGAGTGCGCTTGTGTTTCCAGTGCGGTGTTCCTTAGCGCGAGATTTTGACTGTCGCGTGCGTATTCAAGTGAGCACGTGCTTTCTAGCGTGTGTATTCCGAGCGCGAGTAGAGGTTGGTCTCGTGCCATTTTAAACGCGCGTGTGTTTTATTGCGCGGGTGATCCTTTGCGCGAAAAGCTTTACGCTGCGTGAGAACTACAAAGCGCGTGTGAAATACAAAGCGCGTGTGAAATACAAAGCGCGTGTGAAATACAAAGCGCATGTGATTTTTAGCGCGAGTGTACAAAGCGCGTGTGAAATACAAAGCACGTGTGAAATACAAAGCGCGTGTGATTTTTAGCGCGGGTGTACAAAGCGCGTGTGAAATACAAAGCGCGTGTGATTTTTAGCGCGGGGGTACAAAGCGCGAGAATCTGTTCGTCGCGTGCCATGTGAGTGCGCGTGTGTTTTTTCCATCGCGAGTGATTTTGCGCGTGAGGATCACTTCGTTGCGTTTGAACTCTATAGCGCTGGTGTTCTTATTTCGCGTGTCTCGCAGGAGAACATTATTGCGCGTGTGGACTATTGCGCGTGTGAATTATTGCGCGTGTGGATTTTTTGCGCGTGTGGATTATTTTGATCGCGCGTCTTCATCCGTTTGCGCGTGTTCTTCAACCAGGAAGATTTCTATGTGAAGTTCATCGATAATTTTAATGGAAATAACCTGCGTGTGCAGTTAGCACGTGTTTCCTCTTTCTTCAAGGATTCAAAGACTCAAGATAATTATAAATAGTTTGAAAAGTTTTGAAATGACAAGAAAGAACATTTTAAAGACAATCTAATTGAACTACCAGTGCATGTTGGAAAAAAGACAAACAAAGAACTAAGACTTCCAGTTTTGCCTAATGTAAGAAGTTGCTGGGAATTTCAAGTATCGCAAGTAAGAGAGATTTTCAGCTTCTTATCCGCTTCTCTAAGAAATTTCAAGAGAAGAACCAGGTAGGATTCTCAATTATTAGTTAAGGATTAATGACTTCCCATTTATAAGGTTAAGTAAGTGAATTAAGGAAGTGTATATGTTATTCTTTATCCTCTGCAGGTTCAGCACTGATTAGCCTTGACGCAGTCTGCCTGGTGTTGTTTTGTTGTCCCATTCCCCCTTTCCCTTTGGGGTGTAGTTTACAGAGCTGTATTGAAAACTAGTTCTGGGAAATACATCTCAGGGGGATTGTCGGGGGTTCAGCAGCTTCCGCGGATACAGGACCTCTCAGCCTGACAATGGCTCCCACCATGTTGCTGCTGCTGCTCTGCCTCTGCCCGTGCACTGCCTCCTGCTGCCTGCACATCCTCCGCCGGCTGGGGTGCAGTCGTAGATGTGGCCACCCCTGCTGGACGTCCGACTCCCGACTGTGGCAGGGATGCCTCCTCCACCAGCCTGGCCGCACCTTCAGAGGCAGCACCACAGGGCACCCAGGTGACTGATGGGTGGGAAGATGGCACAGAGGACGACACAGTGCTCATACATGCAGCCGAAAACAACATACATGCGTGACATCACGGACATGTCTACTTACATACACATTCATCCAAACATTTGCGCACACACAACTGCATTTGGCATGCAAGCCTACACACACAAGCACCATCCATGTCTCACACATTACAGCCCTCGCATGTGTCAGCCCCACGGCCCTGTACACCCCCACCCATACTCGACCCCATACAAACAGATGTGCAACCTGCACACTACCGAATAATCACCACACGCACTGCTCACAATCAGGATGCATGTACACTCACCGCTCGACTCCAGACGGGTCTGCTTCTCTAGGACCTGGACGTGGAGCGCTGGGGATATGCGTTCCAGGACCCTCATCTGTTCTTCCGACAAGTGGCCCCGGCGCCCCTTGGCATCCGCTGCCTTCAAGAGGCGCCGGGCTTTGTTCAGGGTCCTGGACCTGAGGTCCTCCCAGCGCTTCCTGACTTGTTGTAAGTCCCGGACTGCCACCCCCTCCGCGTTGATGGCAGTCACGATGTCAGTCCAGATCCGAGTCCGTCCTTGCTTGTCGGCGCGGGCACTTCCAAAGAGGGCATCATACTGCCCCAGGACTTGCTCCACCAGGACACCAACTTCGGTGGCACTGAAGCTGGTGCCCCTCTGCCTCTCTGGCCGGGGGTTGTCAGTGGTCACGGATGGTGTTTGCCCCGACATGACAACCCCAGAGGCAGGAGTGGGTGGGCAACTGGGTCCTGGGGCTGGGCTGTGGAGCGATGGAATCCCAGTCGGGAGTCTTCCGTTCCAGCAGGGGTGGTCACAGCAACAGCACCCCTGGCTGATGTGCAGGCAGCAAATGGCAGTGCACGCGGGCAGCAGGCAGTCAGGCAGCAGCAGATGGCAGGTGGGAGCGTGCTCGGGGCTCTGGGGGCAGTAGTTCGGCCTTTTGGGCAGGAGCGTGGTCTTCCGTGTGCTTACGCGTGGCCAGCTTGATACGGAGTGATTTGGCACGTGAAAATCCTGCACGTCAGCGTGAAAATCGAGGAAAGGCCCTTAGCGCGTAAGCGCGTCAGCACGCATACGCAATTCTATTGGACCAAAGGCACTCAGCCCGTAAACGCGTCAGCAGCGTATGCGCGTCTATGAAGTCACGTGCACGTTGAATTGGGCACACGTTTGAAAATGTTGCGTGTGAAAAAAATGAAAGACACGTCCGAGTGTCAAAGTGTGTAATTGGTGGGAATGGGCCTAGCGCGTACACGCGGCAGTGACAAAGCGTGTAATTGGTGGAAATGGCCCTACACGCAGAAGTGACAAAGCGTGTAATTGGTGGAAATGGCCCTACACGCAGAAGTGACAAAGCGTGTAATTGGTTTAAATGGCCCTAGAGCGTACATGCCGCGTAAGTGACGCTGGACGTGTGGGCCTGTATAAAAGGTACGTGTAGAACACCATTTCCTTGTACGTGCTTTTCGTGGAGAGCGAGTGGGTGAATTCTGTACTTCTTGTCGTTTCACACGCGATTTACTTCACGGCGTTTCAAGTTCGTATTTCCTGTTACCTCTGACAGCTTTTTCTCTTTTTTCTCTTTTACTGGTTTACCTGGGCCTGTTCCCTCAAACAGTGTTCCCTTCTACTGTTGTCCTGTCTCCTCAGACAGTGTACAAATCTTCTTTTGGCGGGGGTGTTGCAGGGTGAGCCTGTCCCCCCATGTGTGGAGGACCAGTCAAGGGCACCCATAATCCCCACCCCCCCCTCCCGTTGAGGCTGATGTGGCTGACACCATCCATGCTCAGCCCTTGTTGGACCAGCCCATTGTGGCACCAGACCTGGCTGACTCCATGGCTGACTTCCAGGTCAGCAGGCCTATGACACGTGCACTGGTGCACGTTGATGTCATCATGCCACGTGCATCTGGGGCAGCAAGGTCATCTGCTGCCCCAAGTAGGCAGGGCGGAGAGGCTGCAGGGGCAGCTGCGGCTCCATCCACCCCAGCTCTCACACACCCAGCCAGGACAGTGTCGGTCCTAGTCCATCCTGCTGACATTCCCCCTGACACATTACACTTGAGCAAATGCCTGCACCAACTCCCATGCTGAGTGTGCAATCCCACACTCCTGATACAGAGTCCACCAGGGCTCCTGCCCCTAGTGTCCAGAGCGGCGCAGGACACTCAGGATCACCACCACCTTCCAAGCGGAAGAGGAAGAGTGCTCGTCCGGCACAGGCTGATGCCCCAGACACGGCTATACAGTCCGGCCCGTCCAGGAAGCCCAGCTTCACGGATGACGAACTGAATGCACTTGTCGAGTATATGTCCGCACTGGATAACGAGATGGTCATTGTTGCAGGATCCAAGACCACACCTGCACAACGCCAGGAACACTGGCAGACCGTTGCGGACATCGTAAGTGCCCTTGGAATCGTGAGGCGCACAGCCAATGATTGCTATAAGCGCTGGAATGACCTAAAGCGCAGGGCAAAGAGTAAGCTGGCCTCAAGTCATGCCGCAACTCTAGTGACTGGAGGTGGGTCTCCAGTAGTAGACATGGAACTCACTCCACATGAGTCAGTCGCTGGGACCTACGTCACGGAGGAACAGATCCAAGGCGTGGGAGATCTGCCTGATTACGAGGCATTGTCCGGTGAGTGCACATGCATGTGTGTGTCATCCATGTGCATGGTGTGTGCGTGAGGGCTTCTGTTTGTGTGCCAGGTGAGAGTGTGTGCGCCTGAGTCGTATGGGTCAGCCATGTGCTTCATGCAATACATCCTGAGCAGCTGCATTAGGCCGTAGCAGTATCCCTTCTGCCAACAGTAGACATCTAGCCCAACTGCACGCCAGTTGCCCTTGAAGTGTCACCTTGCCACAACATTGTTGCTTATTTTTCACTGTTCATTCAGGCAGATTTTTTGCATTCCACCACTTTTACTAGGCATTTCGCAGTCCTCTAGTCACATGTCTGACATGGCTATGGTAAAGTGGAGTGACTTTGTTACCTGGATATCATTTGTACACACATGTCCCTGTGCAATTGGACCATTTTGGACTGGCAGCTCCAGGTGAAAAATCTGACCTGTTTGAATTAGAAAAGCTATTACATGCGGGAACTGGACTGAATGAATAGGTGCTGCCCTCCTCTCCAGCTTCACTCAATTGCAATGGTACATGCCATCTGTGTGATGGCATGTGTGTTTCACCAGGCAATCACAGGCCAATGTGTGATGCCACTGCCAGGCAGCATGCAGAAAATGTGTTCATCTTCAATCTTGGTGTCATCAGTGTGTGGCATTTGCCTGCCCTTCATATGCAGTGAGGGTGCATGCATGGGAGGGTTTTAGTCATGTGGGACATGTGTCAATCAAGTACTGGTTCTCTTGCTTCTCAGCCCTCTTTGTGTGCCATGGTGCTAATGCCTATTTCCATTTCTTTGTTTTTATGCCTTTGCAGGGGAAGACGCACCCGATACTGCTGGGGTTGTGGAGATGGTGCAGACCCAGGAGGGGTCCGAGGGCCGACCAACCACCAGTGAGGGACGTGGTGTGGTGGTGGGTGAGAACCCACAAGTGCTGCAGGTCGTGCTCTCAAGGGGTGTCTCTGGCTGCACCTCCCCCGAGCTGTACTCAGCTGTTGATTCGGATGATGAGACCTACGTGCCGTCGCAGGTGAGTGTTCCAGGGAGGGATTCTGTTCTGTCCCACCCACCTGCACTAGGGTCAGAACCCTCAATGGGGATGTCAGTGTTGGCAGCTACGCCTTTGGTGGTTACGGATGCAGGGTCACACTCCGCGACATCTGATCCTGTTCCTGGGCCAGCAGATCAGAGGGGGAATGCAGTCCAAAGGACAGAACAGCAGCTGGAGCGTCTCACCCGTACGCTCTCAGCTGAGATGCAGGCAATGAGGGCGGAGGTCCGGGCATCCCGTGAGCTGTTGCATGGGGACCTCCGCACTCTCATCCTCCAGAACCAGACCTACCACACCCGCATGCTTGCAGCCATTGAGGAGCAGTCTAGGGCCTTGCGTGGGCTGCCTCCCATAGTGCAACCACCTCCGGATGCAGCTGCACAGGGTGACAATAGCGACAGCAGTGATACTCCCACAATAGGGTAGCCGTGTGGGCCATGAGCCCATGGAGGTGTTTTTTTTTCCCAGGATCCACACAGGTGGGTTTTGGTGTGCACCCTGTCCTCGAACCTTCTGGGTGGCCTCCCAAACCCCCCCGGGCCCATCAATGGCCATTTTTGATTTTTATTTTTATTTTTTATTTTTATTTTTATTTTTATTTTTATTTTTATTTTTATTTTTATTTTTCCCAATTTTCTTGGGACAATTTGTTGCCTTCCATGGTTCCTGTGGGCATACGCTGCATTGTGGCTGGCATATGCAGGCTTGTCATGTATTTGGTTCAGATGCTTGGGTTTGAGTCACACACACCCCTCCTGCTTCCCGTTTCCATGGGCTTGCAAAGGGTGTGCCCAAGTGACATTGACGTACATGGTGACATTGGACTCCCACTACATGTGTGGGTAGTCTAGTCAATACTGTGTATACATTCCTAGTGCATATTGCTGTTGTGTTGTACACTGCATGTTGCATTGATGTGTAACTCATCATCTGTGTCTACCTCCCAATTTGCAGGTCCCTTCCTCATGTCTACACAAGGCCCTCTAGTTTGGAGATGGGGTCCATGTTGGCAGCAGGGCACCTACTACTCTACATGGCGCCAACACTGCACAGTTGGTAGTGGTGGGAGTGCAGGCATTTCCAGGTGGTGAGACTACTAATCTATTACATTTGTGATGTCATGTTAATGGTAGTACCTGCTCAAGTTTGTTGTTGGTCCTGCATTACTGTGAGCATTTCAGGGGTTGCAAGTTTAAATTAGGGACACTGTACATTGTGACACTAGTGTCATGTTGTGGGGATTACTTTGTTTACCTGCAAATGGCATGACATGGCACGGTGTGTCGTGTGGCGGTGCTGGGGATGGGTTGGCTGACATGGCACTGTCCTCTTGTTGCATTTTGCAAGTGGGTATTCATTTTAGCTGCTTGGATGTGTTTCTTCACAAAACTGCATTGGTGGTGTTTGTGTGGGTAGGGATGCACACATTTAACACTTCCAGGTGAACAATCTCAGGCTGATATGGTTTTCACGGTTGATTCTCCAGACATTCAGGATCAGTGTCAGGTTGAGTCATCATTGATTGTCAGATGGAATGTGCCAGGGCAGTGTGCACTCCACAGGGGTGTGATTACTATGTGAAGTAATTAGCCACTAGCTGTGTACGGGCTGCCTCCCCCCGTGCCCTTTCCCCTCCCATGCGCAGTGGCTGTGCATGTGGTTGGGGATGTGGGGCCACCACCACGTCCATGGCCAGGCCCCGGCGTGTTGCAACGTTGTGCAGACACATGCTGCCACTATGATCCTGCACACTACTGGGGGAGAGTACAACAGCTGCCCGCCAGAACGGTCAAGGGAGCGAAAGCGTGACTTTAGCACTCCGAATGTGCGCTCCACTATGCCCCGGGTTGTAATGTGGGCTGTGTTATATCTTACCTGGGGTGGCGTGGTGGGGTTCCGAATTGGCGTCATCATGTGAGGGCTGAGAGGGTAGGCACTGTCCCCTGTGGAGGTGGTGATTGGTATCATTGGTGGGGTTGTGATCTTGCTCAGTATCTGACATGCATGCATGTGCAGTGGCATTCATACTCACCAAGCAGCCATGTATCGCCATGCCGCCCAGCTTCTAGGTCCCGGCTTAGGGTGGACATTCGGTAAATGAAGCTGTCGTGGGTGGAGCCGGGATAGTTGGCATATACTGAGGTGATGATTCCCTTGGCATTACATACTACCTGCACGTTGATGGAATGCCCGGGCTTGCGGTTCCTATAGATGTGCTCTGATGCCCTGGGGGGACGTAGAGCCACATGGGTGCAGTCGATGGCACCTAGCACTTTGGGGAATCGTGCCACACCGTAAAATCCAGGCGGCAGCATGCCTTTCTGCAGGTGTTCTGGGCAGGTATATGTGCCTGCGACTGATGGGCGTGCAGTGATGATGTTCAAGACCTGGTGTAGGCAGCGTGACTGGGTGGCCTGTGATACCCCACCCACTATGGCACTTGTCCGCTGAAATGATCCAGTGGCTAAGAAGTGCAGTACATTGAGGACCTTCTCCAGGGGCTGAGTGCTTGGGAGCACAGGGTGGGTGATGTGAGGTCATCCTCCCACTCACTCACCAGGTTCAGTATTATGTGTGGTGGAAACCTGTACCTCCCATACACCTGGTCATGAGGCATCCCGAAAAGGCTGGTTCTGGGTGTGAAAATTCTGGCCCTGACTATCCTCCTCCTTTGGTAGCCCATGCCCACTGCTGCTAGGAACGGTATGTTCATCCTGGGTCTGAGCTTGTTATTTTGTTAGCGCGCAAATTTATGCGTTGCGCGTGTTGTAGGCGAGCGTGTGACCCGCGCACCCCTGAAATCCAGTACCCAGTCCAATAGCATGTGGAAATTCCTGCGCACCCCGGGATACAGGTGCGCTGACGTACTTGCGTGTGTAAGTACCCGCGCACCCCTGATATACACGTACATAGGCCAATCGCGTGTACGCGCACTTTTGTCCAATTACACGCGATGACACTCTGACGTGCTGTCCAATTACACGCGATGACACTCTGACGTGCTGTCCAATTACACGCGATGACACTCTGACGTGCTGTCCAATTACACGTGATGGCACTCTGACGTGCAGTCTTCCACGTGTGCTCTGTCATCATGTGCTGTGTGGGAAACACCTGTGTGGGTCACGTCACTGACGCGCTTACGCGCTGAGTGCCTTTGGTCCAATAGAATCGCGTATGCGTGCTGACGCGCTTACGCACTAAGGGCCTTTCCTATATTTTCACGCTGACGTGCAGGATTTTCACGTGCCAAATCACTCCGTATCAAGCTGGCCACGCGTAAGCACACGGAAGACCACGCTCCTGCCCAGAAGGCCGAACTACTGCCCCCCAGAGCCCCGAGCACGCTCCCACCTGCCATCTGCTGCTGCCTGACTGCCTGCTGCCCACGTGCACTGCCATTTGCTGCCTGCACATCAGCCAGGGGTGCTGTTGCTGTGACCACCCCTGCTGGAACTGAAGACTCCCGACTGGGATTCCATCGCTCCACAGCCCAGCCCCAGGACCCAGTTGCCCACCCACTCCTGCCTCTGGGGTTGTCATGTCGGGGCAAACACCATCTGTGACCACTGACAACCCCCGGCCAGAGAGGCAGAGGGGCACCAGCTTCAGTGCCACCGAAGTTGGTGTCCTGGTGGAGCAAGTCCTGGGGCAGTATGATGCCCTCTTTGGAAGTTCCCGCGCCGACAAGGAAGGACGGACTCGGATCTGGACTGACATCGTGACTGCCATCAACGCGGAGGGGGTGGCAGTCCGGGACTTACAACATGTCAGGAAGCGCTGGGAGGACCTCAGGTCCAGGACCCGGAAAAAGGCCCGGCGCCTCTTGAAGGCAGCGGATGTCAAGGGGTGCCGGGGCCACTTGTCGGAAGAACAGATGAGGGTCCTGGAACGCATATCCCCAGCGCTCCACGTCCAGGTCCTAGAGAAGCAGACCCGTCTGGAGTCGAGCAGTGATTGTACATGCATCCTGTTTGTGAGCAGTGCGTGTGGTGATTATTCGGTAGTGTGCAGGTTGCACATCTGTTTGTATGGGGTCGAGTATGGGTGGGGGTGTACAGGGCCGTGGGGCTGACACATGCGAGGGCTGTAATGTGTGAGACATGGATGGTGCTTGTGTGTGTAGGCTTGCATGCCAAATGCAGTTGTGTGTGCACACATGTTTGGATGAATGTGTATGTAAGTAGACATGTCCGTGATGTCACGCATGTATGTTGTTTTCGGCTGCATTTATGAGCACTGTGTATATGTGCATGTGTGTGTATTTGACAAGGGTGCAACAGTGATGCAACATGGATGCATGTGATAGCGGTATGTGGAAGCCTGATTGGCAGATGTGACATGGATGCCCGTCTGAACACTGCGACACTTGGCAGAGGTGTGCACATTCATGCAAGTGTGGTGGTGTGTGTACATGTGTGGTGCACTTCCTGTGTTGCATGTGATGTCTGGCTCCCCTTTGGCTGCTCATGCAGTTGTATGTGTAGGGATGGTGGTGGCAGTTGCGATATGGCTGTGGTATGGCTCATGTGTGCGAGTTGTAATGACATGTGTGTTGGGGATTGTGATGACATGTCTGAGGTTTGCCAA